>NC_090928.1:1145945055-1155945055 GCF_040938575.1 Ambystoma mexicanum
TGGAGAGCACGGCGTTCACTTACCTAAGGTGAGAGCGTTAACCTTTGGGGTTCTACAGGAGAAGAGAAAGGGAAGAAGAGAGAGACATTCAATAACCCAGTTCATTAATCCCACATTTTCTATCTGCAGTTATCTTACCCTTCGAGACAGACATACAGTGCACAGAGGTCCAGCCCAAAGCGCCAGCCGTGTGTTACACATCACCTTTGAAGATACGGTATACGCCCAGTCAAGACCGGCGCCTCTACGGGAATCAGGTGAGCGTTACATCCAGATAACGACCTCTAAACTTTTCCAGTTTTTACACAAATGTGCACAAGGGATGTGGGTTTCAGATGATAAAGTGTCAGATTTTTAACATGCATACATTTGGAGTAACAACCTTATTTTACGCTACTACTCCCCAGAACATACCACAGAGTCCTGACACCTCTTAAAATGTGCACAGAAAAATCACAAGCATGATGATATTATTTATATAATTTTTACAAGTCCGCACTATGAATTATCCATCTTTTTAAAATTATGCTCTGGCCCCAGAGGGGTGTGGTTTTCCAAAGCACATGGTGGAATTTCTGGTTTGTCCACTTCTCCCAAGCTCAGCTTGCTCACAGAGGCACTTCTCCTCCCACTTCTCCCAAGAGGAAGCTATTTTACGACCCCCCCCAATATAACATTTGCCTGAGCCCAAGACAGCGCTTTGTTCAGTTTCCTGCAGTCCCCTCGTGCCACTCCCCTAATTCAATCAGAGAGGTGTCATCTCCTTTTGGCAGGGGCAGCAGAATGCAACCAGGCCTGGGAACACAACTGCTGATCAAGTTCCAACTCCTGTCGGGGGTAGTTGTCAGGCAGAATTCATTCTCTTTAAGCCAGGCTTCAGCTAAATGTCACTTTGGTTCCCAGTTTTCTACATTCAAACCAAACTTGCAATTTTTACACATGCAGCTAGAACACTGATTCTAAGTTCAAAACTATGACATTTGAACAATTGCAACCTTTGTGACACTCAAAAGTAGGTCACTCATTTATTCTAAACATTTCGATTTTAAACCCAAATTCACTTAAGCTGCTGACATCCCCAGCTATTTTCAATACATACATTAGACAATTACTTCCTTCAAGTCATTTCAGAATATAGTTTTACATTGTATCCACCTCTTAGTAAGTCTTTCTTTGGCCTGGTTTGGTTCATTTGTTCAGTTTTACACAAGTGTCTGGTGGTTTTAAAACGCCGGCTTTCTGGTAGTGGTGAGCACCAGTATTGCACCCCTTTTTGACATTAATAACAACAGATTTTGAACAGCACCATATTCCTTAGCACTGATTTCGCTCATGGCGCTTCTGGCCCCTCACGCTCACACTGGTGGGTGGCAGGTCAGGTGACCATTTTGTTGTGCGCAAAGACTGCGCGGTTCTCCAGGATTCTGGCGCAAATGTGGGCTTTTCCGCCCTCTTGGATTTCCTAAGCCCACAGCACCAAGTGTTGCAGCATAATAGTCCAAACGTGGGTCAGGACACCCAACAAGCCCCCCCGCCCGACTGCGCTTTGATTTCGAGTCGAGGGGGAGTCGAGTGCAAAGGATGTTTTGATCCACGCGCTGGTATGTCTGCATCATCTTCTTCCAATTCCGCAGATGGCACAGTTCAGCATCTTTTCTTCCATCCGGTTGGATCGATCGGTTCTCCTCGCCTGTCCTGATGGGAATATTGGCCGGTACTCCGGGCCCCTCGGATCTGTGCTCCCGGTCTCCAGGTCGTTCTCCTTGGTCAGTCTCCATGGTTTCCTCTCTCCTATGATGATAAAGCAAAGCGGCAATACACATTCCTAGAGATTTTTCCACCACTATTAACGGTGTGGCGAACACATACATTTTATACATCCGGATACATTTTGCAGTCTTATTTTAAAAAACAAGATATAACAGGAAACATTTTCATACCAGAATCATGATATTTTAGAGACTATATGCAGCATATTTTAAGGTTGGAACTGAATTACTCTGGAGCGGCCCCCTGTGGGATTCCAGAGGATTCCTCCAGTTGCTGCAGAGTGTGCCTGGGATGGCAACACTTTAGCTGATTTATATGTACCCACTTGTCTTCCCCTTCCGCCAGACTACCTTTGGGGATGCGGATCTTATAAGATACTGGGGAGATCTTGTCTATTATTTCAAACGGTCCCTTCCATGTAGGCAAAAATATTCACTGTTTGGCCTGGTTTCTTTGGAAATTGTATAGATAGACCCGGTCTCCCACATTATATACTTTCCTGGAAGTTTTCAAATCGTAATGGGTCTTCATGCTATCAGCTGATCTTTCTAGATTCCGGTGAGCATAGGCAAAAGCATGTTGAAGGTGTTTCCTTAAATTCTCCACATACTCATGAGTTGTGGAGGCATTGATCAACGTCTGCTCTTGGGTCCTGTAGAGCAAATGCTGGGGAAGCACCATCTTGCGTCCAGTCATCAGCTCAAATGGTGACATTTTAGTTGCAGATGAAGGGGTAGATCTGATGGCCATTAGGACCAGAGGTAATCGGATATCCCAACTTGGCCCAGAATCTGCCACAAACTTTTTTAAGATGCTCACAATGGTTCGGTTATAGCGTTCTACTGCCCCAGAAGAAGCTGGTCGGTAAGCAATATGTAGCTTCCTTTTGACCCCCAGTATCTCCCACATCTTTGTCATTACCTCGCTGGTGAAATGGCTACCTCTGTCTGACTCAATCCTTTGAGGTAGACCAAAATGGGAAAAGATGTGGTTAATCAACAGGGCAGCTGCTGTTTCTGCCTTGCAGTTTGGGGCCGGGAGACATTCCACCCACTTGGTAAACAAGCATGTGACCATCAACATGTACTTGTTTCCTCTAGACGAGCGAATCACAGGGCCTACGAAGTCGATTTGTAAATCTGACCATGGCAGTGCCATCCCCCTCTTTTGGAGAGGCGCCCGGTGTGTGAGGGATGATGGCTGAAATTGTGCACACACCAGACACCCCTTCAAGTATTGGTCGAGGTCCTGCCCCATGTGTGGCCAGTATGCAACCTCTCTTAAGATCTCAAGTGTTGTATGAAACCCCCTATGACCGGCGGTGGCCGCATCATGGGCATGACTTAACATCAGGCTTCGGAATGAGGTAGGAACCACCCACTGATCATGGCCAAACATGATCTTGGGATTGCCTTACCAACAAACCGTCTTGGATTCAAAACATTTTTGGACATTTCATCAGCACTCTTAGGTCCTCTTTCCCAACGTAGTCGGTATCCGTCAGGGGAAAGTTCGCAGGGTCCTCAATGTGTTGGTAAAACTTACGGATTATTGGATCCCCCTTCTGAGCCGTAATTAAATCAGCATCAGGGGTCTCCTTACTCCATTGTGCAGTTGAAAGATCATTGTGAGCATTTGTCTGGGACCTAGTGATAGCAGTGACTTGGATTTCCCCCAACAGGGACTCTATTTCTATTAGATCCCCTTGGATGGCCCGGGTTTTGGCCAGCTGATCAGCTAAGTAATTTCCAGTTTTGTCTGGTCCCTCTACTTTGGAATGACCCTTGATCTTCTTCCAATAAATGGTCATCCCATTCAAGGTGACCAGATCATCAATGTTTTGGATCAACTTCCCATGTTTCAAGGGTTTGTTGTTAGCACATAGCATGCGTCTGGTTTTCCAATTAACCAGGTGCTCCACGAACCCGTTCTGTACATAATCCTAATCCGTGATTATGACCAGTTCGTGGAGTTGATGTTGGACAGCAGTGAGGATGGCTTGATGCACAGCTATCAACTCTGCTACCTGACTACTTCGGGGACCAATTTTGTACCCAGCGGAGGGTTCTTGGGACTCATTCACCCATGCATTCCCTACGCCGGCCAGCAGTTCTTTTTCCCCGTTGTTGTCAACATGGTAAGAGCATCCATCCACATAGACAGTGGGCATTCCCTCACACTTGTCTTCTTCAAAGACTTTGTGTGGGGAATTAAGGTATGCCTCCATGTTGTCCTTGATTTTTAGACTTTCATCCTCGAGACGGTTTTCTCTGGCACAATCATGCAAGTCAGCCAGACCTTGCGTGAGGGGACACACAGGAAAGCCTTGCATTGACAGAATCCAGGAAGTAATTCGGGAATTACTCACATTTCCGGCCCGGATTCTGTTACTTTGGAGGTATTGCAGAGGCTGGTGTGGAGTCTCCACTATGATGTGTTCCCCCTGGATGAACGGGCGGTAATTCTTCAATGCCCACACCGTTGCCAGGAGTGCCTTCTCACAATCGTTGAATTTTTCTTCCACAGAGGATAAGGTTTTGCTCGCATAGGGGATTACTTTATTGACCTTGTCATGCTTTTGGTATAATACTGCCGTCAAGCACGTATTAGAGAACCCGGTCTCCAGGAAAAACTCCTTGTTTCTGACAGGGTAAGCTAGGCAAGGCGCTTGTGAGAGGCTTCTTTTGAGTTGTCCTACTGCCTCGGATTGTTCTGGGCCCCATTCCCACTTGACCCCCCCCTTCAAAAGATGAATCAGGGGTCTGGTGATCTCTGCGTAGCCCTCAATGAACTTTCTGCTGTAATTAGTCAGTCCAAGGAGGCTCCTTAGTTCCCGCAGAGATGTGGGATCCTTTAGTTTCTGGAGTGCTTCCACATTCTTTTCCTGGGGACAGAGACCCTGAGGAGTAATCTCATGCCCCAAGAAATTAACACGTGTTCTACACCACTGTGCTTTCTGAAAGGAAAGTTTTGCTCCGGCGGCCCTCAACTGTGTCAGAACATAACGGATCTCCGCTATGTGTTCTTCCACAGATAAACTTTTGATGAGGACATCATCTACATAAGCCAGGTTACCCCTCGCACCCAGGTTGGGCATGGCCTTATGTAGGAAAATGTTGAACTCATTGCCGGAGTTGAGGTATCCGAAGGGAGTCCAGGTCCATGTGTACTGCTGGCCCCCAAAGGTCAATACCAGTTTGTATTGGTCCTCCCTACTGACAGGCACGGTCCAGTATCCATTGGTCAGGTCTATTGCAGTGAATACCTGTGACCCCTGAATCTGGGCCAGCCCTTGGTCAATGTAGGGCAGAGGCCATCGGGAAGTATGGACCCGTTTGTTGAGCTCCCTAAGGTCGGCGCAGAGTCTCCTCTGGCCGTTTGGCTTCAATATTCCCAGCACCGGATTATTGAAGGTGCTGTGGACTGGACGGATTATTCCCCGGGACTCAAGGTTCTTAATTATTTCAGTAAGGGACTCCATGGATGCGAGGGGCAAACGATATTGCTTCACAAACACTGGAGTCATGCCAGGGTCCGTGGGAATTGTTGTTGTGTGGATGTCGGTGCGACCACAGTCATATGAGTCTACCGCAAAGAGATCTTCGAAATCCAAGAAAACTTGTTTCAACTTTTGCTTCTGTTCCAGAGTCACACAGGCATCAGCTAGGTTGACTCTCTCTTCCACCATCTGCCTGAAGCCTGGAAAGACTTCTGGTTTTGCTATCTCAGCGGCCTCCTCCAGCTGGGTGGAGAAGTCCCTGGTTAGAGTGTTGATTTGGACTGGAGGATTCAGGTGGAAAAGGCAGCCCTCATGGACCTGGAATATCACCTCATCCCTTCTGAAGTCACAAGTCACATCTTTCTTACCATAAAGGCAAGAAGTGTACACCAGGAAGTTCCCCCCATGCCGGGTAAAGATCCTGTCTGGTGTTATACTGTCATCACTGTCACTGTCAAAACAGTCCTTAGGGATTGGTCCTAACAGTTAATTTCCTAAATCAATGGAGAAATGTCGGTCATCAACCGCCATTCCAATAATGGTGCCTGCGGCTAGAGTAATACTCTTTAAGTCGCTGTTATCCACCTCTATTGGAATGGTGTCATGTTCTATGTTGACTAATGGTGTTGGGTTTACCCCTAACCCTTGCTGTCGGAGGAAAGCATTTAGATGAATATAAGCATCTGGGTTTTTCAATTTTTGTCCTCTTTTAACTTTCACTTCCAGGGAGAATTGTTGGGTCCTTTCTGGGATGGTGACTTCCTCCTTAATCTGAATTTCAACTGCATAAGGTAGCAATTGAGCTGACCTAAATGCTTTTTCTGGATCATCAAAGCCCATGGGATTATCCGCTAATCGGGACCAAGCTTTGAAGTTTATTAGGTCCAAACTAATGGCAAAGCGATTGAGAATGTCACTGGGTAAGTAAAAGGCGGCAGTGACGTCATGCACGACCCAACAATTATGGACTATGCTCTTGTTGCCAATGGAGTTTTGAGCATACACCTGCTTGGCAGGAGATGTTTGGAATTAGGTGCTTCCAGGTCCATTTCCCATTTGTTTATCAGTTTGAATGCGGGAACGGCTGGATCTTTTGGGAGTTGGCAGAACATGGCTTCGCTGATGAAGCTCTTACCGTTGTTCACACCCACTCGGGCGAGAACAGAGTCCTTCCCATCATTTAACTGAACAGGGATGAACAACTGCTCTCCAATTTGCTGAATATCAGCTCGGCTCTGAGCTGATTTCACCTCTTTCTGGACTATAGGAGTGGGAGTTTCTGATTGTGGATTAGTAAAGAATTTCAGAGTATTTCCTTGCAGTGTGGAATACCACCTTAAACTGGAGGGAAGGTTGATTTTCAGAAATAGAGAGGACCCCCCATCACCAGTCTTTTGTCCTACTGCTATTACTGTCACATCTGGAATTTGGTTGTTCTGGAAGTGAAATTCTACTTGGTCAGATTTTTGTTCAACCATGTGGCATGTGCTGTTTAAACTAACATGGTTGACACTCTGTTTTAGTTTTATTGGTCGGCTAGTCTGGGTCCAGAGGACCCTGTTTACGCAATCTATTAGGGGTGACAACCTTCTCAGGAGGTCATTCCCTAGTAAACAAGGGGTGCCCTCTGGAGTCACTACTATGACCGGGTGTTTCACCTTGTGTTGCCCAATTTTGATGTCCAAATCTGCAGTCCCCTCGACGGGACTTTCCTTCCCGTCAAAGTTCTGGAGTTGTCCAGGAAGAGAGGTGAGAGGAATGCGGTAATTCTCCCCCCTTCCTGCATTTAGTTAATCAAAGGCCCTTTTGGACAGAAGGGTAGCTTGGGATCCAGTGTCCACCAGTGCCGAAATTGCACCCTGCCCCTGTACTTGTACCGGGGCATAGTATCTTCCCTCCTTCTCCTCAAGGGGGCACAGATAATGCACATTTTTGGACAACTGGTGGGCTAATTTTCTGGTTTTGGACATTGGGAGAGAAGAGATTTGGGCAGAATTCTGTGGAGAGTCTTGGGAATCTGAAAGAAAAAGTTTGCAACTGGATATTGATGTGGTTTTTGGTTCCCCTGGTTCCGGTTCTGGGCCGCCCCCCCCTTTTTGGAGGCAGTCACCTGGATGGGTTTGAACCAGGGGTTTTCGGTCTTGTTGGTTCTGGGTTAGAATGATGGGCGGCGACAGCTCAATCCCCACATCTACCCAGTCTGGGTTGGAATCCCTTGGGACCCATTTTTCCTTGGGAGGAGTTCCCCCATCTCTGAAGGAGAAGATCCTTTTCCCAGGATCCTCTGAGGATCCCTCTCCCTCAAATTGGAAGACCTGTACCTTCTCCACAAAATGGGTCTGTTTGGGTCCTTTGTTTCTCCTACCTCCTCTTAGCTCCTTGGGTGGCAGCCTTTCAGGGGTAGGAGATTTTGTTTCCGGTTCCTGGGTTTTCAGGGGCTGTTTACAAGTGGGGAAGGAAGCTTCCTCCAAGGCTTTACACCCCCCTTCCCCCACTTGTGACTCATCCCTGGGAACCGGTGGGTTATCGGGGTGCTGCCCCCATCATTGTTCTGGAGCACCAGGCCCAGAGTTTGGGGCATTCTGCGGTGGCATGCTCATCTGAGGGTACTGTTGAGCCCTCAGTATGTGACCCAGATCCCGTGCCATATTTTGGACCTGGCGCTCAAGTTGGGAAACCCGCTCAGGTTGATACGGGGTTCTGTTTTCTCCCCTGGGCTGATCCCGGGAAGGGTAGCTATCCCTTCTCTGGTAGTACCCTGGGTTGGGAAGATTTGGGTACCTCTCCACCCTTGGCCTCCCCTCTCCCGGATTAGGTGGTCTGGGCTCAGGGAAGTGGGGAAAGAAGGATGGATGATTTTGGGGCTGGAAATTGGGTGGATACCTGGGAAAAATGTTCTGCCCAGTGTTTGGGGAATTTCTGCCCACCTGTGGGAAGTTAGGAGGGAAGTTCCCTGGGTCAGGTGCGTGGCTGGATCCCCCCCTTGGGCTGGAGGCGTCCACACATAACCCAGGATCGGTCTGTTTCCCTTGTAGCAGGGACTTACATAGTCAGGGGAGCGAGGGACCCCATTTGTGGGATTACCTCCTTGACTCCCTGTCTGTGACTGGCCCGAGGGCCTTCTGGGCTGTGAATTGTTCGGTGCAGGCAGGTTTTTAGGCCCCCCCATCTCCAAATCTAAAACGGGGGCAACCTTTACCTCTGCCACCTTGGCAGCAGCAGGGGTGCTGTTGGTTTTGGGGTTTCTGGGCTGATTCTTATTTTCCTCCGGTTTCTGCACCTCATAGATGCGGGTGGCTTGCGCAATGACCCAGTCTAAAGATCTTTTCTCGTGAAAATCTCTCACGAGCTGGGTCATTATGTATTTGGGGAGTGCATGGAAAAATGTGTTGATGAATTCTCTGCTGGCCGTGCGCACCCTTCTGGTGGTCTGCGCGAAAGCACGCTTCAATTCTTGCATACATTCTTGTGGGGCCTGATCCTCCCCACATTGCAAATTGTAGGCTGCCTTGCGAACCTCTTGGGGATTCTGGTGAACAGAAAAATGTTTCAAGATGGCCGCCCTATATGTGGACCATCTTGAATGGTTTTGGTCCTCCAGCCCCGCAAAGAAACTGGAGTATTCTGGGGAGAATGTCCATTTGACATACTGAATGCAGCTACTGCTGTCCTTCAAATGGAAAGTCTCCAACATTTGCTCAAAGAGCTCCAAGTGTTCCCAAACAGAATACTTGGAGTTCTTGTGATAAGGGGTGATGACACTCCTTATTGCATTGATCTGCTTTAAGGGATCCTTAAGCAAGGCCCTTTTTGCCTTATTGGCCTTTTTGGTTCGGGTAACCCTGGTCCATTCCTCCTCTGACTCAGAAGCACTGCTCCTAGAGGTGCCCGTCTGATCTTCCAGGCTCTACCGGATTCTGCGAGCCTGTGAATGGCTGGCAGAATGTGGGGACCTGGTCTCCTGTGTCCTGGGCCGCTCAGAGGAGTCTTCAGATCCCTCCTTGCTGCCAGGATTTTATGGGTACCCCCCCACTGACCTAACTGGGCAGAGGTTTTTAGGATGCCCTTAGTGGGTCTACTTTCCTGGTGTTCCTCACTAAATTGCACTGTGCTTGGGTGCCCATACCCGGATGCCCGCCCATCCATTCCTGGGAGGTACTGGCCTATGAACCCCATACTTTTGGCCAGATAGTAATCTGCCCTCCCTGTGGCCCTGTGTTCATGTGCGCCAGGGAACATGGGGGTGGAAGAGTCCAAGGACTGGGAGAGATGAAGGCCTCTGGTACTAGGGCTCCTGAGGTTATGCTCAGGTGTTTCCCTTTCCCAGTGAACTTCATCTCTATCAGCCCCTGCTCCCTGTTGCAATGCAAGAGCCTGCGCTTTCAGTTCCTCAGTTAAGGCCTTACTGGACTCTATCAGTCTCTTCTGCATGGCTACCTGTTGCTGGAGCCTAGCATTGTGCTGACAGAGAGCCTCATTCTCTCTCTGTGCCTCCTGATTGATCCTGGAATACTGGGCCAGTCTTTGCTGCAGGAGGGCTACCTCCTGAGTCCGATCCCTACTGGCCTGCTCCTTTCTTGCCAGAGCATCTTCCACCCTCCTGGTGTGCTCTAACAAGTTCTGATGCTCTTTTTGGAGTTCACCCAGCCCCTGGAGGGCCAGGTGATTTCCTTCAATTTTTTCTTTTAATTGGCAGACTTCCTGACCTAAGGTGTCCCTTTCCTGACTAAGAACCTGCATCTGTGCCGCCAGGTCGTCCCTCTGCCTTTGAAAGGCACCAGCATTCTGGCGTTCTTGATCAAACTCTTCCTGGGTATCCAGGTCTTTCAAAATCAATTTATTGCTTTCCTCTTTCTCTCTGTCTAGTCGGATTTGCAGGGTGGCTACCTGCTCTGTGCATGCCCTGTTAAAGTCTAGTTGTTGCTCCAGATTTTTCTGGCTCTGCAGTAGGGAGTCCAAACCTTCTTGGTACTCCTTCTGCAAGGCCAGAAATCTGGTATCCTGGTCAGCCTCTTCCTGTTGCAGGATATCCATATCTCCTTTATTTTAATAATATACTGCCTACTATCATTTTCTGACTCCTGGCTCCTCTGCAGCCTCTGCTCAGAAGAGACCAGGTCAGATTGGGCCTTCTCTAATGCCATCAGTTGCTTATTTGCCAGATCTTGGCCTTCAGCACATTTGTCCTCTATGGCTCCCATATGTAAATATAAATATGCCGCTATCCTGGCATCGTTGTTGTGCTCATCCTTGGCCTTAGGGGCCATATATAGTTCACTCAGGGCCACATGTAAGGGACCCTGATCTCTCCATGTATCTGACCCTGTTTCAATAATCTGGGGTGCGATTGCCTGCAACCAGACCGCCTGGTCCTGATGAGCCCACTCACCTCTCACAAATAGCTTATGTAAGAGGTGTTCTCTGGCTATTTTGATATCTACCAAGGTCGTCATTCTGGAACTTGATTTCCTTCCTGATTTACAGAAGTTTGTATTTTAGTTTGCAAAACAGACCGTTTCCTTCGAGCGTTCCTTTGAGGGGTGTTTTTACAGTGTAACACGGCGTGGTGATCCAACAGAATTTATATAGTCTGTCAGTTAACACACTGTATTAATCTGCACAAGTGATAGATCTAATCCAGAATCCCCGGCTACAAGCCCCCACTCTGTTCATGACTCCAATCAAGCATTCCCACTAAGTCAGTGCCTGGTCTGGGATTGCTCAAGGGAAGCCCTTATTTATATATTTTTATGACAAGTTATAATCTGGATGATGAACCCTTGTATAACGCCCCTCTCTTAGAATCCCCCTGACCTCACTGAGCCAAGAAGTAGGTTTGTTTTGCAAATTAAAAGATTTATTGAAAATTAAACAATATATATATATCACACTTTTATAAATAAATTGATAATTGGTAGCACACTTGTGAATATGAGCAGTAATCAGCAATAGGTAATCCTACAGTAGCACAGTTCTTGGTTACTTATGAATAAGAACAGAGGACTAACGTAGCCGAGAATGCTTTAAATGGTCCAAGGAAATGCAAGGTGGGACAGAATGCAACACAGAAATAATTTGATATGATTTCAACAAGAGATAATGTGATCACTTTTCCTTTTGACAATTCCCCCCCCCGCCCCCTATGCAATAGAAGATGGAAGGGAGAGCACACAGTTCTCAGGAATACAATCAAATGTACAATACGAATTCAGTTCCCCCCTAGCAAGCTTAGAGAAACAGGGATGATTTTAAACACAGGCAAAGTACTTTAAAGGTGGTATGCAAAGAAGGGAAAAATATGCTAAAAATGATTTTAATTCCCTATAAGAGATTCAGGGTGGGTGATAGCTACTTCAAATTTGTTCAGGATCACTTTAGCAATGCTCTATGAATGATTGTCAGGTTGCAAACGAATTTCAGCAAAGGAAAGCAAGAAGCTGCTATTTTAACAAGTGAAGAAATTTGAGCCAAATCGCAAATCGCAGCACTTTTTCCGAGTGTGTCAAGCGCGATTACGCAAAAAGTATACGGACGATTTTATGAAGGTGGTTTTTCAGAAATGAAAGTAAAATGACAGATTACAATTTTGCAGCTTTGAATCAACAGGAGGGACACAATTTCTATGATGCAGTTCTCAATAGGTTAAAATAGTTTGAATTAGATTATTTTAAACTAAGAGATTGGTTTTGCACAGTTCTGGCTGAGTACTCACACTATATTTTGGACAGGAATGCGACTTCGTCACAGATCTGGTCAACAGGTTGGACTGGACTTCTGGGCGGTTGCTGGTACTGGTTCTCTGGTTCCAGATCTCTGGCTCTGGTCTGGTCGGGATCTCTGGTTCTGCTCACAGCGATCTGGTCTGGGTTCGGTCTGCGGTTCTGGATACAGCTCTGCTTTCTGGGTGTTTCTGACACAGGGTTCTAGGCCAGAATCCGACAGCTCAGCCCGGCTGTTTGAATAATTTGCAAATGATTTTGAGGCCTGCTGAAAAAGGATTCAGCTTGTGGATTCAGGCCTCTCTGCTACAAGTTCTGAAGTCTGGATTCAAAGTTCTGGTCTCTGAAGATTGATGGATTTGAAGTCTGGAGTCTCCCGGCAAAGCGTCCCGCAAGAAAGTGGAAAGTGAATGTCCCTACCTGGGTTCCAGTGGCTCTTTTTATGTCTTTTGAAAATGGGTGTGGATGCTAACTTTCTTTGCCCAACCCACTCACGATTTGATAGGTCAAGGATTTCTCTTTGACCTGATTTGAGAAGGGAACAGTGAGTCAGAGTGATGAGATAGGTTTAAGGTCAGAGGATCCTCCCCTTGTCAAAATTGCACACAACTCTATTTCTGATCCAAATACCCATTTATCTATGTACCATTTTTCTAATATTATATGTCCAGTTAACATATTTTCTGTAGCACCAAACCATCCGATCCCTGTCTTTGTAAGAGGTCGTGTCCACTTTTGACAGAATTCTGCCCTTTTCATCCAGATAACGACCTCTAAACTTTTCCAATTTTTACACAAATGTGCACAAGGGATATGGGTTACAGATGATAAAGTGTCAGATTTTTAACATGCATACATTTGGAGTAACAACCTTATTTTCCGCTACTACTCCCCAGAACATACCACAGAGTCCTGACACCTCTTAAAATGTGCACAGAAAAATCACAAGAATGATGATATTATTTATATAATTTTTACAAGTCCGCACTATGAATTATTCATCATATTAAAATTATGCTCTGGCCCCAAAGGGGTGTGGTTTTCCAAAGCACATGGTGGAATTTCTGGTTTGTCCACTTCCCCCAAGCTCAGCTTGCTCACAGAGGCACTTCTCCTCCCACTTCTCCCAAGAGGAAGCTATTTTACGACCCCCCAAATATAACATTTGCCTGAGCCCAAGACAGTGCTTTGTTCAGTTTCCTGCAGTCCCCTCGTGTCACTCCCCTAATTCAATCAGAGAGTTGTCATCTCCTTTTGGCAGGGGCAGCAGAATGCAACCAGGCCTGGGAACACAGCTGCTGATCAAGTTCCAACTCCTGTCGGGGGTAGTTGTCAGGCAGAATTCCATCTCTTTAAGCCAGGCTTCAGCTAAATGTCACTTTGGTTCCAAGTTTTCTACATTCAAACCAAACTTGCAATTTTTACACATGCAGCTAGAACACTGATTCTAAGTTCAAAACTATGACATTTGAACAATTGCAACCTTTGTGACACTCAAAAGTAGGTCACACATTTATTCTAAACATTCGATTTTAAACCCTAATTCACTTAAGCTGCTGACATCCCCAGCTATTTTCAATACATACATTAGACAATTACTTCCTTCAAGTCATTTCAGAATATAGTTTTACATTGTATCCACCTCTTAGTAAGTCTTTCTTTGGCCTGGTTTGGTTCATTTGTTCAGTTTTACACAAGTGTCTGGTGGTTTTAAAACGCCGGCTTTCTGGTAGTGGTGAGCACCAGTATTGCACCCCTTTTTGACATTAATAGCAACAGATTTTGAACAGCACCATATTCCTTAGCACTGATTTTGCTTATGGCGATTCTGGCCCCTCACGCTTACACTGGTGGGTGGCAGGTCAGGCGACCCTTTTGTTGTGCGCAAAGACTGCGTGGTTCTCCAGGATTCTGGCGCAAATGTGGGCTTCTCCGCCCTCTTGGATTTCCTAAGCCCACAGCACCAAGTGTTGCAGCATAATAGTCCAAACGTGGGTCAGGACACCCGGCATCTACCAGTAGATTCATGGGACATTCTTAAAAGTAAAGTGGAGCATCTTGGTAGGTTTGGTTTGGCCATGTTGCGGGAGAGACGTGTGGTGGCGCAGAATGAGCATGGTTTCATGGTCTAACCAGTCCAAAAGTGGGGGCGGGGGAGGTGGTGAATACCAGGTTGAGTGTGTTGCCTTTGTTGTAGATTGGTTCTTGCTTGATGCCCAGGGCTTCAAGCAGTTTAAGCAGTGCCTCTCTTTTCCTGGTGGCGCTGGGTCTCGGGCAGGTTAAAGTCACAGAGGACGATGTTAGCTGTACTCGGCCCATGCTGCTGTCATGAGGTCTGCAATTCTATCTAGAAAGGCCTTGTTGGTTTCGAGTGGCCAGTAGATCAGGTGGAAGGTAGCTGTCTGAGTTGGGCGAGTGGAAAGTGGCAAGTGAGGAGTTCCATGGATGCATGTGTGATGTGCTCTTGGGCGGAGCATGTCTATGAGGTCTTGTGGATAGTAGCAAGTCCTCCGTCAGTCTTCCCCTAGTGGTCCTTGAGTTGAATGAAGAATACTGAAGGGATAGGGGATTCCATGATGTGTGTGCACGTGTTGGTGAGGCATGTTGCTGTGTAAAGAGTGTGTCTAGGTTGCGAGTGGTGATGAGGTCATCAATGTCTGTTGCATGTAGCACAGTGGAAAACGCATTGCTCAGTGTAACCCTTTGTGGGGCCAGAAAGACAAAAAGAAAAAAGAGCATCCCCAACACTTCACCTTTCAATCAAAAGAAAAAAAATTACAGTAGAGGATGCATGATGGTGTATGGAGTATCCTTTATTCAAAAGGAAACATAAATATTGTTGCTGGCGTGTGAGGAGCAGTCAATTAATAAGGGTCTTCCAACCCTCACTGAGGAGGGTGGGAAACAGCGCTCTGTTCTGCACCCATCACTGCGGTGGGTTCCTGAGCTGAAAGGTTGCGCTCCCCGGAAAGGGAGGGGAGCATCTAAATCACGTCTGACTCCCCGGCATTTATCTTCACGGTTCGTTCCCCTGTGCGCCTCAAGCCACCGCCGCCCCACCCGGGCAGCATCTGTCCAATGCGGAGAGAGAGGGGTGTGCTGTGGGAGGTGAAAGCGGGCCCGCCCCCCTGCCAAGGTGGCCTCCAAGACGCGCACGGATGCATCCGGCATACGCAGCACAGGTGGAGCATTGGTTTGGGGCCCCCCACAATGAAATCAATGACAGGTTGCTTCTGCCATACACAGCCTGGCCATCATAAGTAAAGGGACCCCTCCCCCCATGCTTCTGGTGGCCAACAAAGACTTTGGGGACTCGCACACACTGCTGCCTGCCAGAACTAGCGCCTTGAAGGAGAGAAAATTAAGAACTGCAACAGAAAGGAGTTGAGACATCCCTGGCCAGGGTGTCTCCAAAATAAGTTTTTTTTGTACACTGTATATTTTTTATTTATTTGCATTTTTAAAGCACTCACACAGCCCGCTGGCATCAAGGCGCTGTTACAGGAATTGTTTGTTTTTTAGTTCCGTAATTCTTTTGTCTTAGTTGTGTATTTATAACACGCTTTAATACCCAGCACGGACCCGGGGATTTCAACCTGTGTTGCTTCATGTCGCCTGGCTTCCAAGGCGAGCACGTTGCTGCTGAGCTATCCTCCCGGGACTCTGTATGTATTATTAAGGACTCTTGTGTTGTTTTTAAGCAGCGTTTATACTTTTCAAAGTACTATTTTTTAATGTTTTTAATTCCTTGCTTATCTTTGTTTGCACATCTGGTGAGGCTGGTTTGCAGTGTAAATAGTGTCTTGTGATTTCCCCTTTTTGTAGCAAATGATGTTGCACTGGGAAAGGATATAACTAGGCTAAAGACCACCTAAAGATAGCATGCACCAGCAATACACTGCTTATCTTTCCTTTTGTGTATGGTAAACGTTATTACAGCCCACTCTTTCTTCCCTGGGGGGTTTTGGGGAATCCCATCCTAACCTTTGCCTCCCCATCCCACACCAACGTCCCAGAGAGGTGTGATAAGGGTATCTTGAGCTCGGGTAAGCGGGGGTTGGCGACAGGTAGGCGTGCAGGCCAAGTGTTAAGCTAAAATGTCATAACAAGTACATGGTGGTGCCCGCCTACACCTGTCTCCGATTCAGCGCATTAAGACCATTCCCCTGCTACACCAGAATATTGTTGCATGCTGGCTGTGATGAGAGGCCTGTGGATGAGGTTCCGAGGATCGGAAGTGCATGTGAGCAGGATGCAGACTGAGTGACTGCATGTGGGGAGAGGAAGGGCTGAGTGGGGTGTCATGCATATGCTGCCAGCTCACCTGGGATGCAGGGAACAGGGGTTCTTGCTTTAAGAGGACCAAACAGGAATTGCCCTTCTCTTTGTCTGTCCTTCACTTCGGATGCAAAAGAGGTGCCTTCTCATCTAAGAGTTAGGAAATCAAAGAAAAGGATGCGGCTGAGCAGGAGGGCTGGGCAGAGATCACGTGACCCAGATCATCTCACACCTGCTGACCAACTGGAAACCAAAAGAGGCTGGAAGGCAGGAAAGAAAATACTGCAGAGCCTGATGTCTAGTGGAGAAAACTGTGGGAAACACCAGATAGTAATATCATAAATAAACAAGTCGACCTTGCACTTTGTAGAGAAATCTTGAGAATTAACGTTGAGCTATCAACACTGGATGCCAGCAAGGGGGTGGGAGGTTAGGGGGCACTGAGCAGAGAGAGGACTTCATATTTTGCTCTTAAAAGTTCAGGAAGTACCTTAATAAGAAACACAATTTTTACATTTTATACAAACCAGCTTCGGGTGTTGAATGATAAAAAAAACTAGGGAGGCAGGTCACAGATGAAAAATATAACATCCCCATTTCCTGCGTCAGTAGCAGTGATATGATATGTCATTTATAACGCACCTGTACACAAGTGTTTCTAGGCGCTACAAGACAAGGGAGGGAAGACAGAGAGGACAAGACAAACAATCTTACTAGGCCTTGTCTCATTCAGATCGTGCAAGTGCGACAACGCAGAGTGCAGGGGAAAGGGAGGGGGGAAATGGCAGGGACGGGGAAGGGGGACGTGCAATCAGGGCAGCATTGCTCTAAGTGAAGCCAGGGCAGCGTGGCACTGGGTAGTGCAAGAGCAGCGCGGCACTGGGTAGTGCAAGAAGGCCCTGAGGCTGTGCAGGGGAGTCTGATCATGGAGGAGCCTGGTACCCAGTGAGCCTCCAAGGCTAGCCAGGAAACCAGTGCAGTCAGGAGGTACTCAGCTGCCTTTGCATTCTACTGAGCTGTGGACATGACGAGTGTACGCCATGCTTTGCCGCTAAGTGCACGACAGGCCCAGAGACTGAGCAGGGGAGTCTGATCATGGAGGAGCCTGGTACCCAGTCAGCCTCCGAGGGTAGCCAGGAAACCAGTGCAGACAGGAGGGACACAACTGCCTTTGCATTCTACTGAGCTGTGGACATGACGAGTGTACGACATGCTTTGCCGCTAAGTGCGCGACAGGCCCGGAGGCTGTGCAGGGGAGTCTGATCATGGAGGAGCCTGGTACCCAGTGAGCCTTCGAGGGTAGCCAGGCAGCCAGTGCAGACAGGAGGCACTCAGCTTCCTTTGCATTCTACTGAGCTGTGGACATGACGAGTGTACGCCATGCTTTGCCGCTAAGTGCGCGACAGGCCCGGAGGCTGTGCAGGGGAGTCTGATCATGGAGGAGCCTGGTACCCAGTGAGCATCCAAGGGTAGCCAGGCAACCAGTGCAGACAGGAGGTACTCCGCTGCCTTTGCATTCTACTGAGCTGTGGACATGATGAGTGTACGCCATGCTTTGCCGCTAAGTGCACGACAGGCCCAGAGACTGAGCAGGGGAGTCTGATCATGGAGGAGCCTGGTACCCAGTGAGCCTCCGAGGGTAGCCAGGAAACCAGTGCAGACAGGAGGGACACAACTGCCTTTGCATTCTACTGAGCTGTGGACATGACGAGTGTACGACATGCTTTGCCGCTAAGTGTGCGACAGGCCCGGAGGCTGTGCAGGGGAGTCTGATCATGTAGGAGCCTGGTACCCAGTGAGCCTTCGAGGGTAGCCAGGCAACCAGTGCAGACAGGAGGTACTCAGCTGCCTTTCCATTCTACTGAGCTGTGGACATGACGAGTGTACGCCATGCTTTGCCGCTAAGTGCGCGACAGGCACGGAGGCTGTGCAGGGGAGTCTGATCATGGAGGAGCCTGGTACCCAGTGAGCCTCCAAGGGTAGCCAGGCAACCAGTGCAGACAGGAGGTACTCCGCTGCCTTTGCATTCTACTGAGCTGTGGACATGACGAGTGTACGCCATGCTTTGCCGCTAAGTGCACGACAGGCCCAGAGACTGAGCAGGGGAGTCTGATCATGGAGGAGCCTGGTACCCAGTGAGCCTCCGAGGGTAGCCAGGAAACCAGTGCAGACAGGAGGGACACAACTGCCTTTGCATTCTACTGAGCTGTGGACATGACGAGTGTACGCCATACTTTGCAGCTAAGTGCACGACAGACCCAGAGACTGAGCAGGGGACTCTGATCATGGAGGAGCCTGGTACCCAGTGAGCCTCCGAGGGTAGCCAGGAAACCAGTGCAGACAGGAGGGACACAACTGCCTTTGCATTCTACTGAGCTGTAGACATGGCGAGTGTACGACATGCTTTGCCGCTAAGTGCGCGACAGGCCCGGAGGCTGTGCAGGGGAGTGTGATCATGGAGGAGCCTGGTACCCAGTGAGCCTCCGAGGGTAGCCAGGCAACCAGTGCAGACAGGAGGTACTCAGCTGCCTTTGCATTCTACTGAGCTGTGGACATGACGAGTGTACGCTATGCTTTGCCGCTAAGTGTGCGACAGGCCCGGAGGCTGTGTAGGGGAGTCTGATCATTGAGGAGCCTGGTACCCAGTGAGCCTCCGAGGGTAGCCAGGCAACCAGTGCAGACAGGAGGCACTCCGCTGCCTTTGCATTCTACTGAGCTGTGGACATGACGAGTGTACACCATGCTTTGCCGCAACGTGCGCGACAGGCCTGGAGGCTGTCCAGGGGAGTCTGATCATGGAGGAGCCTGGTACCCAGTGAGCCTCCGAGGGTAGCCAGGAAACCAGTGCAGACAGGAGGGACACAACTGCCTTTGCATTCTACTGAGCTGTGGACATGACAAGTGTACGACATGCTTTGCCGCTAAGTGCGCGACAGGCCCGGAGGCTGTGCTGGGGAGTCTGATCATGGAGGAGCCTGGTACCCAGTGAGCCTCCGAGGGTAGCCATGCAAACAGTGCAGACAGGAGGTACTCAGCTGCCTTTGCATTCTACTGAGCTGTGGACAGGACGAGTGTACGCCATGCTTTGCCGCTAAGTGCACGACAGGCCCAGAGACTGAGCAGGGGAGTCTGATCATGGAGGAGCCTGGTACCCAGTGAGCCTCCTAGGGTAGCCAGGAAACCAGTGCAGACAGGAGGGACACACCTGCCTTTGCATTCTACTGAGCTGTGGACATGACAAGTGTACAACATGCTTTGCCGCTAAGTGCACGACAGGCCCGGAGGCTGTGCAGGGGAGTCTGATCATGGAGGAGCCTGGTACCCAGTGAGCCTCCGAGGATAGCCAGGCAACCAGTGCAGACAGGAGGTACTCAGCTGCCTTTGCATTCTACTGAGCTGTGGACATGACGAGTGTACGCCATGCTTTGCCGCAAAGTGCGCGACAGGCCGGGAGGCTGTGCGGGAGAGTCTGATCATGGAGGAGCCTGGTACCCAGTGAGCCTCCGAGGGTAGCCAGGCAACCAGTGCAGACAGGAGGTACTCAGCTGCCTTTGCATTCTACTGAGCTGTGGACATGACGAGTGTACGCCATGCTTTGCCGCAACGTGCGCGACAGGCCTGGAGGCTGTCCAGGGGAGTCTGATCATGGAGGAGCCTGGTACCCAGTGTGCCTCCGAGGGTAGCCAGGAAACCAGTGCAGACAGGAGGGACACAACTGCCTTTGCATTCTACTGAGCTGTGGACATGACGAGTGTACGACATGCTTTGCCGCTAAGTGCGCGACAGGCCCGGAGGCTGTGCTGGGGAGTCTGATCATGGAGGAGCCTGGTACCCAGTGAGCCTCCGAGGGTAGCCATGCAAACAGTGCAGACAGGAGATACTCAGCTGCCTTTGCATTCTACTGAGCTGTGGACAGGACGAGTGTACGCCATGCTTTGCCGCTAAGTGCACAACAGGCCCAGAGACTGAGCAGGGGAGTCTGATCATGGAGGAGCTTGGTACCCAGTGAGCCTCCGAGGGTAGCCAGGAAACCAGTGCAGATAGGAGGGACACAACTGCCTTTGCATTCTACTGAGCTGTGGACATGACGAGTGTACGACATGCTTTGCCGCTAAGTGCGCGACAGGCCCGGAGGCTGTGCAGGGGAGTCTGATCATGGAGGAGCCTGGTACCCAGTGAGCCTCCGAGGGTAGCCAGGCAACCAGTGCAGACAGGAAGTACTCAGCTGCCTTTGCATTCTACTGAGCTGTGGACATGACGAGTGTACGCCATACTTTGCCGCTAAGTGCACGACAGACCCAGAGACTGAGCAGGGGAGTCTGATCATGGAGGAGCCTGGTACCCAGTGAGCCTCCGAGGGTAGCCAGGAAACCAGTGCAGACAGGAGGGACACAACTGCCTTTGCATTCTACTGAGCTGTGGACATGACGAGTGTACGACATGCTTTGCCGCTAAGTGCACGACAGGCCCGGAGGCTGTGCAGGGAAGTCTGATCATGGAGGAGCCTGGTACCCAGTGAGCCTCCGAGGGTAGCCAGGCAACCAGTGCAGACAGGAGGTACTCAGCTGCCTTTGCATTCTACTGAGCTGTGGACAGGACGAGTGTACGCCATGCTTTGTTGTTTTTGGGAGGCCATGCTCCGCTTTGTCATCCATCAATATGTATGTTTTAAAATGCAGAATATGTATGTGTTAAAATGCAGTTTTAGCCTCTTTGTGTATCGACAAGTGGCAGTAATTATTTATGCCCAGAGTATCTTCATTTGCACGAAAGTGCTTAATGATTTCTTTAACATTTATGTTAGCGAAGAAGGCTTCACGTGTTTTTGAAGTAGTTACATAATGGATGAGGCTGTTAAAAGGATGCGGTGATAGGGGACAGCAGAAGCGGGCATACATATTGGATGATAAAGAGGTGTTCCCTTCCAGATCCATGAACTAGGGGTTTAGGGGTGGGGTGAGCTGGCCAAAGGTCTTGTCTTGCCTGGCCTTTTTCCGAGGTGACCTACGTGAGACAAGAGGCATGACTATTAACAGATATAAATATATGTGTGTTTAACTCTACAATCTGGATATGAAAAATGCGATCTAACCACAAGGTGGCAATGTCGTCCCATCGCTAAAATGACAGAAAAAAAGGGAAGCTGCAGTCATTTTTGTGAAAGGACAATGTCATATTGAATTTGGGATTTTCGTTTGAAGATTAGAATCACCTAGATTTGTTTCTATGGAAACGGCAGAGGGAGAAAATGAAAACTATACCATTGCATTATTATTCAGAATGGGGAACTCTAACCCCAGGTACGCATACGTTTTTTCTTTCTCCTTTCTTTCTTCATTCGTTCTTTCCCTGCTCTTTCTTTTTCATTTCCTTCCTTCCTTCCTTCCTTCCTTCCTTCCTTCCTTCCTTCCTTCCTTCCTTCCTTCCTTCCTTCCTTCCTTCCTTCCTTCCTTCCTTCCTTCCTTCCTTCCTTCCTTCCTTCCTTCCTTCCTTCCTTCCTTCCTTCCTTCCTTCCTTCCTTCCTTCCTTCCTTCCTTCCTTCCTTCCTTCCTTCCTTCCTTCCTTCCTTCCTTCCTTCCTTCCTTCCTTCCTTCCTTCCTTCCTTCCTTCCTTCCTTCCTTCCTTCCTTCCTTCCTTTCCTTCCTTCCTTCCTTCCTTCCTTCCTTCCCGCAATTGTTTGGAAACCTTGTGTGGACGAGCCCACGGCCCATACAGAATGCCACTAGGCTTCCGGAGCATCATCGAGTCGTCTGCCAGAGGAAAGACAGTGAGGGAGGATCTCAGTTCAGCACATGGTGGACTCGGGAAGTCTATAATTAAACCACTATACAGTTCCTCATTCCAGGAGTCCCCCGTCTAACTACTTTGAGCCAAGATTCTCTTCATCTTGGGCCTCTCCCGCACACGGTCTCACTGCTGGGGGCATCGGCCCTGCAGGTTGACGGCCCTAGGTTTCATCCTCTTCTGCTTTCCTCGTTATTCTGGAACAGCCACATTGGGATGTTCCCTCCTAAAGATTGCATCATCCACAAGAGCCAGTGTCACATGTTGAGCAAGTGCTCTTTGGTCGCTTCTACAAATCTATGGTTCCATTTTCAAGCCACTTTGGAAGGAGATGCACAAGGATCCAGAACCTCCCTCTGTAACGGACTTACAAGCAGTGGTGACCTCTGGGGCTCTGTGACCCCCACTACATCTAATCTTCCCACTACCACATTTCACTTAGTCCCGGCCCCATCTTGTAGGACCCTGATCCAGGTGGCACCAGTAGTTCTATCCCTAAATCACTGGTTGACCCAGCAAATTCTCCAACAACTTTGGCTGATGGTCTCCTCACGCCACTCTGGAACATCACAGATTTCATACAACATGGATGACGAGACTGAAGAGGAGGCATTTCAGTAATGTTTAGTGGTAATCTTGGGGTTCTTAGGCGGCCTCTTCCAGACACTGCACTAGTGGAAACAATTGTTCTGGCTCCCATGTTATTGGCTAAATCCAATCTATGCACAGGCATTTTACTTCAGCCAGATGTCCACAAACAAGTATGCGGGCAACACCTCATTCATCCTTGGCAGTCAGCATAAAACCTGCTACAGTTCAGTACCATTGGATAGGTTATCCATTTCTTCTCACCCATCCTCAGTGGTTTCTCTGGCTCTGAGTTGGGGTAAGCGGCAGTCATCTTAATCATCTACTTCTGCTTCACCTAACCAGGAGGGAGAGGAAAAACTCCTCCCTGCTCCTTAGTCAAACCAACGGTGACGCTACCTCAGAGGGGTGCCACCTTCGGTTCTTGACAGAGTAAGCACCGGCGAAGTCCTGCCAAGTCCCGCTTTGCCCGTTGCTCTCTGCTGCTCTCCGTGTGTGGATTTGGATTTGAACTCAATTATCCACAAGGTGAAGACTATTGGAGCCTCAGCACCAATTATTATGAACTTTAAAGACCTTATATATGTTACACATATATATAATTATATACTAAACTTGGTATTTGCTTTATTGTAGGCATTCTGCTTCCTTGTGTGGGCGTGCCTATAAAATAGGACTCGCGCGCCCGCACCGCGCGCGCACAACGGCGAAGTCCCGTCAAGTCCCGCTTTGCCGCTTCGCAGCGGCGTCGCGAGCAAAGCGAGCTTGGGGATAAACGTCGCGGTTTGACTTATTTATTTGATTTTGCACTCGCTAACTTTTTGTGAATCTAAAGACCTGAGTTTTGTGACTCCGGTGGTTGATACGGCTGCCGCGCGAGGCGTCATGAAACGAAATATCTACAACCTGCGGACTGGAATGCTGCCGTTGACAACATTGATTGTAGATGCAAGCTGCATGCAGGCGAAAGCGAAAGCAGTCCCGTGTGTTTCAACCCCTCGTGGGGTAAGTTTGGGTGTTAAAGATGGAATGCTCCCAGAGCCTACAGTGCCTTCGAACTCTAACTGCTCGCAGAACAAAGCAGTCCCTTGTGTCTCAACCCCTCGGGCATCAGGGTCAGGTACTGTAGCCCCCCCCCATATCTAAGTTAAAAAAGCGAGTAAATTGTTGTGAATCAATTTGTAAGATAAACGCCTCAAACTCAAAAGATATACGATTCTTTTATCCGGACTGTGTTAATCAAAAACTAATCCCACAGTCCTCCAAAGTCGATAATCAGGACGGTTCTAATATAACTACAAAAATGCAAGAGGTGTGTAGTACAACTGTGCATGTCTCATTATCCGACAGCACAGTCCTAAGAGGGGATTCTTTGGCCCCAAACCCAGAAACCAAACACAGCTCTTGGGCAGCTAACTTGCCCGACAAAGTGGCACTAATTGATCTGTCTTCTCCTGAATCTGACTTTTTGTTAAACCAAACTTTAGGGGGTTTGTCCTTTTCACCAAAGTTATTTTTTGTTGGGGGCTGTACAAGATCGAATTTAACATCCTCTTTTCTCCATCCTACCCCACGAAAATGCTCCCCAACAGAAAAACTTCAACCTCTTCAAAATATGTCTAAAGTGGTGGAATTAACATTGGGTGCCATGAATCTAACGATGCAAACAATTACCACTTTGTTTAATACGCTGAATACCAAACTAGACGTACAAAGTGCTCAATTGTTATCGTTGTTAAACTGGCAGGCTAAACAAGAAATACTTTGGGCTAATCAACAACCGGCTCCAAAGGAAATTCCACTGTATCCTAAGATGACCGTTAACCAGTGCTCTTCACCAATAATATTTGCTCCTGTTGTTGATCTAACCGCTGTTCCAAATCCTGTTGTTGACCTAACTTCTGATCCAAATCCTGTTCTTCCAATAGACCCGCAGAATTGGGTGGAAAACTTGAGTCTAGATCAACAGGTGGGAGACCCAATGTCTCCAATTACTGTGGACAACTCAGGTATTCTATGTTCACTTCCTTATATTGGTCAAGTCATCAGAGAAGTAACCCCGGATACCAACAAGATCCGGGTGGTGCGACGAATAATGCTCCTTTACAAGAACCATTTACAATATTTGGTAAAAATTCCTCATCTTTAGGAATTAAACCTGGTCCGGCTGACAAGGTAAAACAAAAAACTAAGGCGCTTGCTCCATCCAAAAAATCGAAAAATATCAAAAAAACAGAAATAATTGCTCCGGTAAGCTCCAAACCATTCTTTAATATGCTTACCCTACCTAAAAAGCAGTCTCAGCAAATCTCATGTGCTATTACTAAAAAATATACGCAACTGAATCAACTACGTAAATTAAAGCTTGACTGCGCAAACAAAAACGCTACTGTAGCGGAACCTTATGCGCCACTAGACCATCTAGTTCAAGCTGTTTAGAACTATGAACTTCTTGAAAAGCAGCAAGCTTGTTCTAAGATTCAGCTTCCATTACAAGCGACTAGTAACAAATGTGTGAAGTCACAGAGTGCTGTTAAGGAAATTACTAAGAGTCCCAAATCGATTCAAGTTTTTACTTCCTCACTGACTCCATCTTCTGATCACGAGCAAGAGTTGCTAGCGGCTCGTAGATCAGAAATCAGAAAGGAAGTTGATGCCTATATGAGTGCCTTTACAGCTTTACCGACACTCAAAGCTCCAACCCCTGAGTTACGCAATCATTCAGTTATAACCTCTCAGGCGTCTGAGCCTAAACGATCAGTGACCTTTAAAAGTGATCTTGACAAAAATGATTCAACTTCTGATCCATCTCTGCCTACTCAGGAGGCTGAAATTGCATTGTTACTAAATTCTTTACGTCAAATGACAAGAAATTTTGTTCCCCATAAGGCATCATTGCCCCCTAAGAAATCCAATACAGAGTCCATCTTGAAAACAAAAGCGGATAAAAAATCTCATGTTGCTTTAGTGCTGGGATGTCGGCCTGCACCACATCCTCAATACGTATTAAACCGCCATAGCATTTTACAAGTGTTCTCTGACATTTCTATGTTACAGGACATTGGATCTGCTGATATTGCCCAGGTAGAGTTCTTTAATGATAATCTAGTAAGTACTGCCTGTATTTGGCTTACGTCCCGTGTTGTTAGGAATCTCATATGGGATGCGAAAGATCAATTACTAGATTTAGAGTTTATACTCCTATTAGGTCCTTCTAATCCAACTAAGGGACCACAGAGTGCAGAAACCTGAATTGAATCGGCTTCAAAAGAACTCACAAATTCTCAAAGCTCTACTGAGGCTGATACACTTGCGGCTATACCCTCCCATTGCTGTTGTAATTGTGAATCCAGAAGTTAACTTCCGTGCAAGGTCAAAAATGAACGGTTTATTACTCTTGCCTCTTGGAATATGCGTGGTTTTCGTCATTTAATTAACAACACGCAAGACCCTTTCATTGATTATGACGTGATTCTTTTACAAGAAACCTGGCTTATGTCTGTCCCTCTTTGGGACAACCATGGTTTACATTTTGTGCCAGCAATAAAAGGAGACAAGGGTCGGCCAATGTCTGGTCTTATGACAGGTGCTAAATTATTCTCTCATACAAGCATAATGTTTACATATGCTCCAAACTCTTTTTCTCAATTTACAATCATATCAATAGCAAAGACCTTGTACACGATCGTAAACTTATACTGGAATCCCAAAGGCATTGAAATCCGGAGGGTTTTAGTTGATTTGTCCACCATGTTGGACTTCATTGTATTAGTTCCGAATATCCAGCATACAATAATTGCCGGTGATCTTAATCTGCACTGTGTCCAAGAAAGGTTGGTGAAAGAAAATTCTAGGCAAAGTATGTGGGAGCAATTGATGTCAAATATAGGGTTTTGTATGCTTAATGGAAGCAAATTTGATACTGGTAAAATAGCTTACACGTGGCAACAAGGGCCTTAGAATGCCTCAATCGCCTATATCTATACAGACGACAGGTTGTTTTCCAAAATCAAAACTTTTGATATTAATCAAAATGCAAAAAGTGACCATTGCATTCTTTCCATCAAATGGGTAGTTGATGCTTCTGATATCAAGACTCCCTCTATGACGGTAAATGGTCATATGTCTGTTTCCAATTCGTTAAATAGAATTCGGTGGAATCAAACTAGCCTTACAAAATTTGATAATTCCTTGCGAGCAGCTTTTTGTCACTCACAAGATAGTCTTTCATCCATTACCATTCCTTATTATGATCTCATGCAATATTTTCCTGGTACTAGGGCGCGTAAAACTCTGGCCCCCAAGTACACTCATATGTTTGACAGGGAAGCCCAAAATAAAAAAACTGTTTTTCGATCTCAAAAAAGGGAGGCTTTAAAACTTCCACTGTGCACGAGACATGAAGCTCTTACCAAAATTAAAACCTCATATAGAAACTGGCGGCGACATCACCGCAGTAAATTGTTTCAGCGAGATGGTGAGCTAATGTTATCTTTGACTCGTGACAGAAATACGATGCAAATTTGGAAGGTTTTAACTGATGCCTTATCCCCGGTACAAACAATGTCTCAAATTCAGAGTGTGCCGGAAGCTAGTTGGATCAGTTACTTTTCCAAAATGTGTGCGCTTCCTCCAAATTCTGTGAAAACTAGCAGTATACTTTCTTACAACCCATTTCACATTAACATCTCGAAGGCCGACATACTCTTTTTTATTAACAAAATAAGTCAATCCAGAGCTCCAGGTCCCGATGGCCTGTCCAACAAAATTGTCAAACAACATCCAGAACTTTGGTCATCGATCCTGTATCAAATTTTTGAGCATATTAATAACACCCAAGAGATTCCTGTCTCTTGGAAACATTCTTTAATTGTCCCTATCCATAAAAAAGGTGATCGCTGTCTGCCTGAGAACTATAGACCGATAGCCTTATTGGATGCCCCCGGGAAATTATACAGTCACATCATACTACAAGAACTAACAAGATGGACTGCAGCTGATCTGAAAAGGGATCCGTTTCAAACCGGTTTTGTGGCGGGCTTAGGGACCTCGGTGAACTTAATCACGCTGAATATGTTAAAGTCAAAATATGCCGACATAAAACAACCATTGTATATGGCATTTGTGGACTTTCGGTCAGCTTTTGACTCAGTTGACAGATTGTTACTTTTTCAGAAATTGCAAAATTATGGCTACCCATCCTCAGTGCTAACCATAATACAAATGTTACACTCAAATACAACTATGCAAGTTAGATTGTCCATTGAGGGTGTTCTCTCTGCGAATATTGAAACTTTAAGAGGCCTGAAACAAGGGTGCATCTTAGCATCGACTTTATTCAATCTTTTTTTTATTAGACATTGGAATCTCCTTTGGAGAAGCAATCTCTGATTCTCCTAAGTTAGGGTCTCGAAAGATCATATGGCTTCTCTATGCCGATGATTTAGTTCTAATCTCGAAAACCCCAAAAGGTCTTCAAGATCTACTAAACAAATTGGAAACATATGTTGATAATAATAATCTCACAATTAACGTGAGCAAAACGCAAATAGTGATCTGCCAAAAGAAGAAAAACAAAAAAATGCTAAACTTTCAGTGGGTTTTGCAGAAATCACCATTAAAAATTGCCTCTAGTTACAAATATTTGGGTCTGCCTTTCTCAGGTTCTGTAAAAAACCAAATATACCTAGACACATTAAGGGCAAAAACTCTGACTTTAACATCGCAAGCAAGAATAATTCTGCATAAATATGGAAAATTCACAACAACCCATGTAGTTACCTTCTTTAACCAGAAAGTTGTTCCGATTCTTTCATACAGAGTCGAAACTTTTCTACCACGTCAAAGGGCCTTTTGGGATCTCCTGGAAGGTAAATTCTGGAAAGCAGTTTTTCGATTACCGTTGTGTACACCGATTTGCCTATTGAGATACAAGTTGGGTTTGATCTCGTTGTTTGCATTGGTTGTTTGGAAGTTTTGCAACTTTTACCGTAAATGTCTGCTTGGACTTAACAACACGAATATTCTGAGATCGCTGGCAGTGTATATGTGTTCATCTCATGATGTTTTCCCTAAAGAGTGGGTTAAGGGCATTTTGTGGATGCTGGTTGACGCTGACGTCTCGATTGAGTTGCTACTAACCAATCCAGACAAAGCAACGATTGGGCTATAACACATCAATTGTGTACAAAATATGTGGATTATGACTTAAATCTTTTTCCACCTAAAAATTCAAACAAATGGCCCATTATCTTATAAAGTGCCCTTCCAACTTTGTACGTGCAGAAATGTTAAGATCACGTCTAAATTTGCATTCAACAAATCAAAACCTGGCAAGACGTGGATTAATTCCTAAAGACCAACAATTTTGTCGGTTTTGTAAAAACAGCAAACAAGTGGAAACCCTAATGCCCTAATGCATTTAGTTGTTGAATGCTCTGCTCTTGTCAGTTTGCGAGAAATTTATTTTCGCAATCTATTGCAATTATCGTGTGATCGTTCTTCTTTTGAAATCTGGACTATTTTAATTACAAGCAATCAAACTGTTATCCACATTGCACTCACACAGTTCATAAAAACAATGTTGCCATATGACTCTGTGTTATAAAAGATTTGTGCATTTGTTATATGTGGATTTCCTGGTTTGAACTTCTTTTAACAATAATTCTGTGTTATGTATTATTTATGTTAATTTG
Organism: Ambystoma mexicanum; assembly: GCF_040938575.1. NCBI lineage: Eukaryota > Metazoa > Chordata > Amphibia > Caudata > Ambystomatidae > Ambystoma > Ambystoma mexicanum. The sequence goes on from NC_090928.1 coordinate 1,145,974,389, forward strand.
CCTAAAACTGACTTATTTTTGGTTTGAAAACATTTTAATTAGTTTGTACATCAATGAGGTTTTATATAATTGAAGATTAGTGATTTCATTTGTGTAAATGTTTTGTAATTGTTTCATGGTATGTTGTGTAAGAAATATGCTGTAAGAAACTTGTTTCTTTTTGAAAGGTTGATTTAATCAGTCAATCAAATAAAAAATAAAAAATAAAAAAAGACAGAGTAAGCCTCCCCTCTGCTGGCTGGTAGATCTTCAGGAACGGTTTCAGAGGTGGCCGGCAAAGATGAAGGACCTGAGGCAGCCATCTTAGAGAGCTCTTTCTACAATGTAGACGCTTCGGAAAGGCGGATGTGTGTACGCAACGGCCTTTGTCACCAAGCCTACATTAAGGCCCAAAGGCTTCTTCTTGGTAGCACAAGGATTTCTTGTCATAGTTTACTGATCGTGTTTTCTATCTTTTTGAGAGATTTGATAGGGTAACATTTACCCATTTTCCTGCTGTTTTTATATGCCTCAATCTGATTATTTAGGGATAACTTGCATTGCTTGTCCATTACAGGGATCTCTTGAATTCAGTAACATGAAACTTTGAAGGTGATTTCTTCTGAGTGGAGGACCGCTACCCATATGCTCCCAATGTGTCTCCTCAACAAATTAAATTCTTTGCTGATGGAGATGTCATCACCTGCTTCTACTTGTGCATCTTTCAGAAATGTTGTTCTCCTGACTGATATAACTTCTTAAAGGCATCCAAATGTATGAATACATGAATTGCTTAAGGCTAGAGAGACAGCCCAGTGCATTTAGCGCTTTCCCGCTCCAATGTGTGTATGATCTTCAGGTTCGATCCTGGCAAGGTCGACTCAACCTTTCATCCTTCTGGGGTTGATACAATGAGTACCAATTTCGATTGGGTAATAGTACTTGTTTTTACATTTAAATATGTTCTATGTTAAGATATATATAATTGAAACATTATTATTATAAGAACCTTGACGGTTCCCTTTCAGGAAAGCAACCTCTTCCATTCCTCTATATAAGAACAACTGATCAAGATCGATACAAGCTTGCAAGTCTTTGGTCTCTATAAGAATGCAGCCACCCAAGCACTGATCAAGATTGATACAAGCTTGCAAGTCTTTGGTCTCTATAAGAATGCAGCCACCCAAGCACTGATCAAGATCACAACAAGCTTGCAAGTCTTTGGTCTCTATAGGAATGCACTCCCCTACCCCCCAAGCACTAATCAAGATCACAAAAAGCTTGCAAGTCTTTGGTCCCTATAAGATGCTCAAGCACTGATCAAGATCAAAACAAGCTTGCTAGTCTTTGGACTCTATAAGAATGCAACCCCTCTCCCCCAGCGCTGATCAAGATCATACCAAGCTTGCAAGTCTTTGGTCCCTATGACAATGCCGCCACCCAAGCACTGATCAAGATCAAAACAAGCTTGCTAGTCTTTGGTCTCTATAAGAATGCACCCCTCGCCCCACCAAAGGACATTATTATTATAAGAGCCTTGACGTTCCCTTTCAGGAAAGCAACCTCTTCCATTCCTCTATAGAAGAACAACTGATCAAGATCGATACAAGCTTGCAAGTCTTTGGTTTCTATAAGAATGCAGCCTTCCAAGCACTGATCTAGATCACAACAAGCTTGCAAGTCTTTGGTATCTATAAGAATGCAGCCACCCAAGCACTGATCAAGATCACAACAAGCTTGCAAGTCGTTGGTCTCTACAAGAATGTCACCACCCAAGCACTGATCAAGATCAAAACAAGCTTGCTAGTCTTTGGTCTCTATAAGAATGCACCCCTCGGCCCCCAAGCACTGATCAAGATTACAACAAGGTTGCAAGTCTTTGGTCTCTATAAGAATGCACCCCCGACCCCCGAGCACTGATCAATAGCAGAACAAGCTTGCAATTCGTTGGTCTCTATAGGAATGCAGCCACCCAAGCACTGATCAAGATCAAAACAAGCTTGCAAGTCTTTGGACTCTATAATAATGCAGCCACCCCTCCAAGCGCTGATCAAGATCATAACAAGCTTGCAAGTCTTTGGTCGCTATAAGAATGCCGCCATCCAAGCACTGATCAAGATCAAAACAAGCTTGCAAGTCTTTGGTCTCCATAAGAATGTACTCCTCTACCCCCCAAGCACTGATCAAGATCACAACACGCTTGCAAGTCTTTGGACTCTATAAGAATGCAATCCCCTGCCTCCCCCAAGCACTGATGAAGATCATACCAAGCTTGCAAGTCTTTGGTCCCTGTGAGAATGCCGCCACCCAAACACTGATCGAGATCAGAACAAGCTTGCATGTCTTTGGTCTTTATAATAATGCAGCTGCCACCCAAGCACTCTTTCATGGGAAAGGCTCTCATTCAGGGGACGGGGGGATAGCTATGTGCAACGCGCGAGTCTTGGAAGCAAGAACACGCTGACCAAACACAGGTTTGAATCCTGGACCTGCGCTTGAAAAAAAAATACAAAGAAAATCGAGCGCGTAATAAATAACCTGCAATGAAACTAGCGCCTAGATACCTATGGGTTATGTGCGATGTACATAAATGCGAAAATAATAAATAACCCACAATAGACCCCATACCTTTGGGTTATTCCAGGAAGGATGCGGCTGCAAAGACCGATACTTCAGAATGGAAGGAAGCATCAGAACATGCAAAAGTACTTCTTCGATGCAGGGTCCTGATCTTTTCCCAAACCTAAAGTTTGATGAGTCGCATTTTCGACAAATCTCCCTTCACCTTCTCCAATGGGTGTTGAAACTTTGGGTACTGTCGGTGGTGGCGAGAGTTTATCGACTCCCTTTGCCTTTCCATCCTACCGCCTCCCCACCTCCCTTTTAGAGGATTTCCCCCCATCACCCACGCGCCTTCCATCTTAAGCCATGACGCAGGTCCCCTTTCTGATTCTTCTTAGGGCTTCTTTTCCAGGCTCCTTGCCATGGAGAAGAAGGGTGGTTCTTCTATTGTATTTCCTTGACCTTTATCTCTTTAACCACTTCCTCTCTAAGGACATGTTCATGATGATTACCTTGGTACATATCTGCACCTGTCTCGAGCAGGAGGACTGGTGTGACCTGTTTGCATTCGTATTCAGTCCTCTAGTAACTGGTCCCTTCATGTTGTAGTAGGAGAGAGTCAAGCCAGCATTGGGTCTTCCCCTTAACATCAGCAAGAGTGCAAGAGTCTTGACCAAGGTGATGAGCATGGTGGCCAGTCACCTTCACTTGTACCTGGATGGTTGGCTTTTCTGGGCACACAATATGGCAGAGGTCTTGGCAGGTCTTTCTTGTCATCTACAAAGCCTTTGTTCCTTAATCCTTTACCCTTACACACAGCAGCTTGTAAAGTACTCCCCATTCTCCAAAGGGTTCATGCAATCACCCTGCATTTCACGAGCAATAGCAGGCTTCCTGCTGTGTGCTTTCAAAGGGTGCTGGGTCTCATATCCTGCATTCTGGGGCTTCCATGAGCACTGCCGGGAAGGCAACAGCGTCATCTCACAAAGTTCTGGGATCAAATCATGCATTCCCATTTCTTCAGAGTACCTATCACGTAAGTGATAGAACATGACTTACAGGGATGGATGTGGGAAAACATCTCATGGCCATTTCTTTTTGAAAATGTATTTTTAGTGTTTTACTCTGCTTGCCAAACCAACCGAATCCTCGAACAACGACAGAAAAGATCCTCCAGGATGTCATGCGGCACTCACCTGTTGGGTGTGGTAGCAAGAACCCTTATTCTTTTAGAACGGCTGCAAGACTGCTCTATACCAAGTGGAGACTATTCTCTAAACTCCCCGCTAAACGACATTGATTTCCTGCACCTAATCACATGATCGTTCAATCAGTCACGCGCCTGTTGCACATATTTAGGTCCTTTCTTCTGAATGCTCGATGCTTCTGATTGTACATTTTTCCTCGCGTGCAGTTCGAAGTTCCTCAAACTGCATCTTCAAATTCATACCTACCCCGACGTCTGTTCTTCTTTGGGGTTCGGAATTTTGCCTTCCACGGAGGATTCCATTGCAGCCTCTGATTCTCCGCTGAGGTTTCAGCTGCTGCCTTTGACTCCTCGCAGAGGTTTCCTGCCAAAGGTTATATCCACAGCATCTTTCCAATTATTTGCTGTTTCGCATGAAGGTTCCATGCTGGTTGCACTTTCCCGTGGAATTATCATCTGTTTTCGTTACACACAGAGGTTAGTGCCGACAACCTTCTCCGTCTGAATCTGTTAAGTGCTGATAAAGCACCAATCCTACGCTATTGTGTTTCCAAGAACATTTAACTCCTAATTTGTTTTTCCTGAACATATCATTACGGAGTATTATATCCCGGACGGGATTTACATTTTTTTCAAAGGTGAATAACGCACTGCAAAATAGTATGATTTCAGTTTGAACATTTCATATTACTCAAGGGTTGTTAACATACTGAACCTCAGTGAAGATTAAAAGTACACCCTGCTGGAGATTCCAGCATTATGTTTTGTTATACTTGTGCACAGAACTAATGAACGCTACCCAGAGTGCACCAACCCGACACTAGCTCGACCCTCGTTTCGTTTGGGATTAGTTCCCTACTAACTCCTCCCTTCCTTGCCATTGTGTTTGTCTTGGATTGATCTAGAATTCTACAGTTCATCTCATCGATCAAGCCAATGACTCATACAAGGTTAGTGAGGAACCAGAGGGATACGGGGAGACTAGCTGAAGGTCCTAGTACTTACCATTTGTTTTCTTGTACACAGATTGGAGGCTGTGCATAGTTATTCATCCTTTCAATTAATTCTTCGCCCTGGCTGTGGTATTTCAACAGGCAGTGGGTGTAATCAATGGAAAGGATTCTTCCTTGAGGATACTACACTGAAGGTTTAGAAGAAAGAAATCGGATCCCTACTGTATCCTTTATGTTTATACTACTACCTATTATGGTATATTATCGTTCTAAGGAATCAAGGGTAGCATGTCAGAATCTTCTTACCCTGAGCTGGTGAGACCATCCAGTTCACCCAAACTGCAAGCCAGGACTCCCTCCTCTGGTCGAATTCGCTGCACAGAGCTACAGTGGGCCGGATAGCCAGGAAGGTCGAACCCTGCTTGGGTTTTAAGGAGCGCACCTTTTATTCGTTGCTTTGCTCTGCTGCTGGTTTCTTCCATGGGCAGTGCAGGACCCTGCAGTCTTCCTACTTCATGTCAGTCCGACAGTCGCTTCAGGAACCGTGAGCCTGCAGGAACTGCCAGGAACGTCCGCCTCAGCTACAGTTTCTTCTCCATTTAAAGGTACTGTGCAAATCCGGTTGATTGTTTCGTTCTGCCGCGGTGAAAGTGTGTGAAATCTTTCTCCAATCCGAGGGCTTGTCCTTCTCTACTCTTTAAACTAACTTTTCTGCCGACCAACTTCGTCCGGAACTCTTGGCAAAGACTTAACTGCGTACTACCCTGAGCTGTGTGATCTTGAGCCAAAGACTTTTGTCCTATTGACTTTGGCCCTAAGCCTTTTTGATTTGATTCCATCACTGTAGTTCCTCTTTCTAGATTGCCCTGCTTACTTACCTGTTGATGCTGGTCAATTTCTGACTAACTTTGTCTTTCCCTCCCTTTTAAATTTCTGGAGTGCCATTTTGCTCCCACTTCATTTGCGAGTTTAATTTGTCTGGAACATATTGGGAGTGGTGTGGTATATTAAGAGTGTGATTTTTAAACTGCTTTACTTTAGTGAAATGTTATACAACTGATGTGTAAATAAATGTATATTCTTTTACTCAGAATCCTTGAGTCAGTGTTTGCTTGAATCATAGTAATTGCTGTCCTTTGTGTAACTATTGATACTGCTCACTTTACTCTTGAGATAAGTCTGGCTGCTCAGCCATCGCTACCACTTTTACTGTGTAGTAAAGGCTTGTACCAAAGGTGAATTTGTACTGTCACTTGTAGTCTTAATTGTGTGTGGTGCTCCCAAAGGGTACTGCATATAATTCTGCCCAACACACCTCTTCCCCTTCTGGACAGGGCGAGAAGAAATCTCAACAGGTCACCGCAATAAATTCAGAGGGAGCACCTAGTCTCCTGTTTCTAAAACATGCCATTAATATGACAAGAATGAAAAATAGCCCCTCGCATACTACTTTTGTCTTTGTTTATAAAGTGCTTTATTTGAAAATGCCAGTAAATGAAGGGGCGTGGCAGAAGCATGGGAAACACGGGAAGAGGCGAATGCCCAATCAAGGGCAAAGGGACCAGAGCAGGGGACTGGCTCTCATTGCTTTGGCTTTCGAAATGGCTGAACCAAAAACCTGATTCAAAGCGGCACTAAAAAGAGTCACAGCAGAAGGATTCCTTCAAGCTGGGAATGATTGCTGGAGGGTGGCATTGAAAGAGTGAACATTATGCCACTTAAGGGAGGAGGAGCGTTTGAGGGGCTCCTGGCAGGGAAGAGAAAAAGCTACATGGGATTCAAAAATGTACGAAAGAAACAAGATCATACTAATATAATTTGTATAGCGTTTAATGGCACATTCGTCTGCTTCTAAGCACTATTTGATAGGCGTTCTTATTACCCAAGGTAGTGGAACGTAATTTATCCGCCTGGGAATAATGAAGGTCTGAGTCAGCCCTTCCGGGATTTAAGCTTGCGCGGTGAAGGCTTGCTCCATGTGTGCGGCGAACGCCTAACTTCTCTGCTATCCACCTATCCACGTGAGTGATGCAAATGGATGTAGTAGTTTGAAGGACGACTAGGAAGACGGCGACATGTTGATGTTTAAGAATGAATACAGATTTCTCTGCGCCCTTCCTTATCCATCCCTTTTTCTTGCTTCTCTGCTCTTGATGTCTTTTCCTATTCCTTTGTTGTCTTCTTCACATCCTTCCGCCCCACATAACTCTACTCAAGGGTTTTCTAATCTTAAATCCCCTCCCCCTGGACCTTGCCGCGCCTATCAGTCTTGCTCTTTGGAAAGCACGCGCCCTCTAGAACTAAACTCATTCTGCCCTGCACAACATGTTCTGTCTTAGCTGGCATTTCTTTTGTTTTATCGTAACCCGGATCTCTTCTGTAAATACGGTCACCCCTGCTGCTTGACCCTCCTCCTCTGCCTCCTTCATTCACGCCCCTCGTCCTGAGGGAGGTGTGTTATTCTCTATCCCTCTTGCTTTATTTCCTCCCAATCTCCCCCAGTTCTCGTGGTACCATTATCAAGACTGCTCATTTACCAGACCCTACTCTCTGGCCTTTCTTCTGATGTATCGTCCTCCTGTCTCTGTCACTTCTTCCTGTGATGACCTTGGTGCTCTTCTGTCCCCTTTTCTTCCCTCTTACACTCTAAATCTTCTTGGTGACTTCAGCCTTCATCTTTCCTCATCGCACTCTTCCGTTCCACTTGTTCCTGTTCTGGATTCTTTTTCTCTGTCTCCTATCTCTACTCCTCCTTCCAACTTCTCTGCTTCTTCTTTAGATATTATTTTCTCTTCCCCACTATCCACAACTTTTGTCACTGCCTTTCCTGTGTATTCCTCTGATGATTATCTTATTATCCATTTCTGTTATTCCCTCTTCTCTTCCTTATCCTCCTGTAAAGACCGGTGGGGGGTGTCTGTACTTCCGCTCTGTATATGGTAGAGGAGAGGCACAGCGGACCCCAGCCAAGATTCTCTATTTGGTAGCAATGGACGAGCAATCAAGGCCTAGCTTCTCAGGAGGTGATGCGGGCTGGTTCTTAAGTACAGTGTAGTCCCCGAACCCCCACAAAGGAATGTCCACACACTGTATTACTGAAAACACAGTCTTTATATAATTAATATTCAAAGGTATGTACACGATCACAATAACACACTTTGTACTTGGAAGTCAATAATGATAAATATATACACGTCGAGAGTGGTACCACTAATGTTATCGAATCTCATTAAAGTGCATCAACTGTACGGTTAAAATGTCACACAGATCAATAACGAGTAAACCAGCAATAGAGATAGGCTGGAACGTAAGATGGTTGAAACAATAGGCAGAATGCTGACCCCGTTACCTAGACACAGTTCTGTGTGGAGATCCCCCCATCTGGGCAACCTGTAAATAAAGATATATAGCACAAGCCCAGTCCAAATGTTCAATAGTCTTACTTCTTTCTGTTAAGGTTTTACCCCCCCAATGTACGTGGTGGAGTAGAGTTCTCCGACGATGCACCGACCGATCCTTCTTGATTTCCTCCCTTTCAGGCGGGAGCCACGGATCGTCGAGAGGTGTCGGGGAACTTGGCGTTCGGTGTCAGGGAATCGACGCCCCTTCTTGAGTGCCCTCCCTTTAAGGCAGGAGTCACGGGTCGTCGAACGTCCGACGGTGAACAGGGTGAACTATGGCAGGGAAGTGGCAGCTTCGCTCCTAGCCGTGCTTGTCGACGACAGAGCGTTGGTATCCTGCAAGGAGGAGGCGTGCGGGGCACCTCGGTGGCAATAGTTCTGGACCGCAAAGCGATGATGACGAACGGTGGCCCAACAAGGGCGTTCAGTCGTCGGCGTCTCTGCGGTCTGTAGGTGGCGGGAAACCCACCGGTGGATATTCCTCGGCGCGTCGACGGTCGGGCCTTCTCCAGCGGGAGACAAGCGGATGACGATGCAGACGAGAGCGTCCGATGATCAATGAAAGTTCTTAGGCAAACGGGAGCACAGCGGCTCTGGTCGGCGACGGCGGTCGGCGACAGTGGCGGACAACAGTCCGAGTGCTTCTCCTTGGAGTTCCGCAGCAGTCTCCGTATCGGGTCGGCAGCCTGTCGAAGGTCTGTCTACCAGGGAGCGTTGGCAAAGATCAGCTGTGCACGATGGTCCCTCGTAGCTCGGGAAGAGGGCGCCTTACCAGGTCCTCTCTGGGTCAGTCCTTGGAGGCACAACAGCTTTCAGATTGTGAATGAGAGCAACAGCAATTGTTCTCGTCCAGCAGGGCTTCAAGGTCAAGCGTCAGTTAATCCAGTTACTCGTCGTAGTGGAGACTTCAGCTTCTGAACACGATTCCTAGAAGTGAGAGGTTCCCAAATATACTGTTGATCTCCCATTCATTCCGCTGGGTCACACTCAAGCATCTAATCACGACTACAGGCATTCATGCAGGCAGGCAGCCAATCAGGTACACGAGGTATTCAGGCCATTCAATCCTCTCCAGACACTCACAACAAGTTATGTGTATTGGGACAAGTACCGAGCCATTCAACACTCACAGCTGCATTCATACCGGTTTCGGGCAGGGTTGTCTCAGTCATTGTGTCAACCACCAGAAACTAGACACCCACAACACAGAATGCATATTCGTCACACACTCTATTCACCCAGGTCCCACCCACAGGAGGTACCCACAAAATACATCACTGGGAAGGCTCCAGCTAGTCTGACTGGGCCTTCACAACAACACCATATATGGCACTTCCATCCAACAGCCAGTCAGGGGGAAGGGACAGAGTCAGGGCTTCCCAGGACTTTGGGAAAACAAGGTAATGGGTAATAGAAAGCAAGAGGCCACAGGGGCCATCTTGTTTTCCATCAGGAATCAACGGATCCCAAAGGCAGAGCCGGGGTATCCCAAAATGGAGGATATTCTGCGCACCTGTGAAATTCAGCATGGAGCTGCCACCAGCCCATACCCTGCTCTGTGGGCCTCCCACAGGTGCCCAAAAACATACACTAGGGGCACAGGGTTGTACCCCCACCCATGGGTGCAATAAGGGTATCCCACGGGTCCGTTCACCAAACCAAAAGAAAGAGAGCTGCACCACCAGGAGTCCCACATGAACTCCTGCGCGGAAAACTTGATAGAACACATGATAAAAAGCAGTAAAGGACAAAGATACGGAGGTCCTGTCCCTCCGAATCATTTCCAGCATCACACCTCCTCCCTTTGTTAATCTTTTTTTCCATCTCAATCGCTGCACCTTTAATTGTTCTTCCTTCATCTCTGCTTGCATTTCCTATCACCCTTCAATCGCTCTTCTTTCTTATTCACTCTGCTGTTTCCTCTCTTTCTTCTTCTATTCTCAAGACTCTGGACTCTCTCCACCCTGCCTCCTTTTTTATTCCTACTTATAAACCACCCCAGCGCTGCATGACCGTGCAGCTGCGTTCCCTGCAATGTGTACTTCGTCGCGCTGAGTGCCGGATGTCCCAAACCCCCTCTGACTCTAGTACATTGCCCTCCTTTCACTCTGCTTTCGATTCTGCTCTCCTTTCTGCCAAACAAAGTTACTATTCTGATCTTCTGGAGTCATACTCCTCCCATCCTCTGTGACTTTTTCAGACGCTGTCTCGTATCGTTTTCCTGCCATCTTCTAGTCCTGCACTCACTGCGGCTGAATTGGCTACATACTTTTCAACTATGGTGGCTCTGTTTCGCTCTTAGCCCCGTCCTTCTCTTCCATACCTTCTCCCCCACTAACATGTCTTCTTTTCTTCCTCTCTGTGATTCCGATGCTGCTATGCTATATGGTAAGGCCCATCCTACCACTGCCCCTTCGGACCCACTTCCCTCTTCTCTCATTTTTAAAGTCTACCCTTTTCTTCTTCCTTAGCTTACATCCTTTCTTATCTCTCTCCAGTCTTCAATATTCCATCAGCATGCCCCAATTCTCCCTATTCTTAACCAATACTCAGTTGATCCTTCTCTTCCTTCAAACTTCTATCCAAGATCTTGGAGCACATAGTTTACCAGCAAATCTCTCTTCATATCACTTCTATGTCCCTTCTTCTTTGCTTTCAATCTGGGTTACGCTCCTGTCGCTCTACTGACGTTTGGTTATATACAAGTTCTTACGTAAAACAAAACTTGTTCTGGTAGGAGGTGGTGCACTATTTGGAAGGATGTTTAGGTGTGAAATTGACCCAGATGCTATCCAAGAATCATGAAATCACTTTCACTAATCAAGGTGCTTCATTTCAGTATGTGTTAATAACAGGGGAGTTGCTAGGTCTGGAAAAGACACGGGGCTACGCTAATGTCGGAACTGTTGGGACTGGGGGCTAGCTAGACTTTTGGCTGTAGCTCCTGAGATTCTATCCGGGGCTACAACCAAAAGATCAGGGGCTATAGCCCCCTTACCCCCCCCCTAGCAACACCCCTGGTTAATAAGCTGGGTCTGGGGAAATGTTGTAGTGGCCCGCCTTGATACTTTCTGAGCAAGCATGTGCATTGAGTGGCAGGAACTATCCAGTGGGGTTTTAAAGACTGTGCACATCTGTTTATTTTACCACACACATTTTTGTAAATTCCACAATTGACACATTTTCAGCACCAGAAGATACCCTATGATGCCCGATGCCGTATAGATTGGCGAGTATGCACAATGCCCAAAGCCAGTAATAGAGGAGCACACACATGCATGCACACCTTTGTGTTTGAAATTGTGGCACGCAGATGCACTCCAACATAGGCACTCCTGATGTTGACTCTTCATGTTACATGTCCGACTCTTTTTACCTTTACCTGGTAAACGTGGAGACACGCTGGCTGTACAAACCAAACAAAGCCTGTGAAACGTTGCCAAAAGGTGAACGAACCCCACTGGGAGATGGGCAGTGCCATACACACATAACACCGGCGCTAAACCATGGCGCTATTAGCACCATGGTTGGTGCCGGTGTTGTAACGAGTCCTCCATGGTGAAATGGGGAAATACCGCCCCATTCCAAGGTTGGCGGGGCAGTATTTCCCCATTTCACCATGGCCCTTCCCCATTCCCATTTTTGCCACATAGAGCTCAATGGGAATGGGGAAGGCGGCAATTACGTTACCGCAAATTGCGGTACTGTAATTGCCTGCGAGGTCCCTTTGCGGGCCCCTACTTTAATGGCTGGCCCCCCAAAGGGACCTCATAGTAAGGCGCTAAGTGGTTAACTGGGCCGCAGCCTTTTACGGCGCTCTTAACCACTTAGCGCCTGGGTCGTAATGAGGCCCATTGTGTAATCTCTTTTATTACTACCTATTTCAGCAAGAGTGGAAGAAACGGCCCAGTCTTAACACAGTTGTTTTAGTTTGTGTTCATAGCTGGTGCGTTAGAGCGGCCTCCATTAGTGAAACTGATGGCATGCATTCTGGGGAGGGCAGGATACATTTGTGGATGCTGTGATAGGCCACCCTTCGCGTGCTTTCCAGGCTCATTATATCGCTTATTTCTTGTGAGATCCTGTGTCATTTCATGATGAGATGTGGAGTCTTAATGTCATTTGTATACGTTTTGAAAATGAAGGTTTATGAGCAGTTCTCAAATGATTTTCCTCCAGCCTGGGAGCATAGGGCTTTATTAGGGACAGGACAACTTTGAGCATTTTCTGTGTGCTATTTTAGAGGTCCCTAAACAGTCTTGGTCCCTCCATTATCACCAAAGGGGTCATTAAGACTAGTATATTTCCATCAGGAATACCACATGTGGTAACTAGCATTACTGTTTGCCGCATCATGAGTTGTCCACCTGGTTTATGCCTGCTGCTGGCGAGGTAAAGTCATGCCAACATGCAATACTTCTGAACCACCACATAAGGTATGTTGAAAACGTAGCCGATGTCTGTTCTTTCAAGGTTTGAAAATACATTTCGATCCCCGTTTGAGGGATAGAAATGCATGAGGGATAGCAGCTGAGCGCACCACTGGTGACCAATGGAGACAAAAGGATTAGAGGGTCAGCAATGACCCTCCTGAGCATTGTGCATCTCCATGAATACATGTATGACGATGTGATCTTTCTGCTATGAAACTGAGGGGGCGTGTTTGAGTATCACTTCACTTACAAGACAAAATAATGAATTATGAAATGGACAAAAATGAAAGAAATACCGATTTTCTGGAGGGATTGCAGCTCATAATTGTGCAACATTTTCCCTTTATAATGGTAAGTAAAATCAGGCAGTGTTCCAAGGATCGCTCAGGGGCAACGAGACGGCTCCGAGCAGCGCTGGTTCGATTCCTGGACATGTGCTTAGAGGCCTGGGATCTGGCATGAAGCGCGTTATAATAATGCATGTTTTTTTTATACCTCCAATTTTGAGTGTTGCCGCCACACTTATGATGAGGCCCTGAATGTCAACCTGATTAAGAACCAGACATTATTGGTTTAAACCAGACTGTGATGGTGCTGCACACCAGGGTCTTGCTGCACAGAAAGCCATTATGAGGGCCTCAGGGCCTGCTCTGCAGCCACACTGACCGCCCACATTTGATTTCTAGTGGCATTATTACATACTACAAGACAAGTGTACAGAATAGTGGCCTTGTTCGCGCCGGCTCGCTCTTCTAGCTAATGTGGTAGAGGCCAGAGAGCCGAGTATGCGGGGGCTCCGGGGCCCAGGCACCCCCTGGGAAAGGCAGTCTCTGCTAAATGTCCCTATACTTTCAATGGAACCTCCCTCAAAACTGGAGTCACGTTTGAACCCTGGGACTGTAGTCTGGGACATGTGGTGCCAGCGATGCTGTGAGAACTGTGTTCATTCAGGGGGAGCGCAGGGTACTCCTCCTTATACCATCACCGCATTTGGCGTTGATGGCATTTTGGTTGCCCTTCACCGGGATGCCGTGAGGCGCTGCCAATTGGATTGCTTTTAAATGCAGACCTATGGTTTTCCTTTTACCCCCACAAGCACAATTTGGGTCTTACTCCAAGCAGGACCGATTTTATTAATTTTGGCACTTTGATCTCCCGCAGCCTGCATTGGCCATCATTAAGGAATCTTTGCCCCGCTGCAGTGTCATTTTCCACAAGGGCAAAAAAGTGAGCCAGTGCCAATATTTATTAGTGTACGAAAAAAAGTAGTGGCAATATGCTCCCTGCTGGCCTGCCTCCACCCCCCACAAACACCATCGCCACACCGTCCGCCCCCCCCCCCACGCGCAATACAAAACCCCAGACAAATGCGCCTGCTGTTTAAGGGAACGTTAAGTGCACTGAAGTGCAAGTTTCAACTTCTTCCTACACTTTTATTTTAAAACGAAACAATTCCAGAACAGGTTCTTTAAAAAAAAAAAAAAAAAAGAATAGTAACAGTAAAACATGATTAAGAAAAGTATAGGAGCAGCGCTCCCAACTGCTACCGCCCACTTCGACCACTGTATTTTTGTAATGCATTTTTGCACCATTCAATTTCTGCTCTACTCCAATGGTGTAAGTAATAATGCATTGCACAGGTGCGGCTTGATGTAATGCGGTCCGTTCTGTGTAAGCTTTTTATATTCAGGTACTTTATTAGCCCATTACAGACCTACAAAATAAGGATTCCCCCTTGAAAATAGAACTTGCGATGAAACAGTAGCCAGTAGCCGGGAACAATAACCTTTTATGCTCCAGTCCCTCCCACCCAATAACTTCTCAATGTAATGGGAGGAAGGTATTTTAAGGCCCAGAAGCTTGGACTGTGTGGGTGTCGCAGAGCACATACCGTACTCTTAGTTTGCCTCTTTTTCAAAATAACTCGGGTATTAAGAAAAAAGGGATAATTGCTGCTGATTCATAACTATTTATCAGAACACCACGAGACTTCCTTCGACTCTGGCTTCTGTTATGAGTTTTAAATCGTTTTTTTAATCATTATATGTGTAGTGTGCAAAGTATTTTCGCTTTGGTTAATATGATTTTGTGAGCTTAATAGGGGCCCGCGGACTGTGTAGACAAGAACTGTTCAAAAGCTGAAAGAAGAGTACATGTTCACATGAAAGCATGTTTATCTACATTTCTGGACACCATTGCGAAGTGGGCATGATAGTCATTGAACCAACACGGGGGCACGGGAGCAAACCCGAGGACATATTGCAATGGATAAAAAAAGAGGACTTTGCCTTGCAACTTTGCAATAGAGAATAAATCTGAGAGCCCAGTTACTGAGAACAATCACAGCTTAGATAAGCGGCTGTGTGGGAAGGGACACACCCAGGACAGTCTACAATCACGTTTTAGACCACTGTGCCTTACTACAGAATAAATATCCACTTGCATATCAGTCTGGCCTGACCACAGGGGCGGTTCAGCACCAAAATGCTAGGCAACTCTCTGCAGAACAAGAGCAACATCAGCAAACCTGGACACGTGTTTCAGCCTTGTTGGGCCTCTTCAGTGAGGTGAAGTTATGACACTCTAAGCCATATTGACTTTGGGTGAAATCCCAAGTCCTTCAGAGTCAGTTAAAAATGTGAGAGCCCATCCACTGAGAATGAACACAACTTGACTAGCCTGTTCTCAATCAATCAGATTCTTACAGGTGCAAAAATCACCACAGGCATTTGTGCACCGAGAAAGAAGGCCAGAGGGAAAGACTAACAGAATTCAGTTGAAGAGGTAGGTTTTTAGCTGTTGCTGAAATGTGTTAAAATCCTGAATCTGGCGAATAGCAACCGGCAAGGAATTCCACAGCTTCGAGCCTGCCACGAAGAAGGCCTGCCCTCCGCTGCATTCCTGACGATAGCGCGGAACTAGCAGATCGGTCAAGGAGTCCCATGCCCTGCTGTAAGGTGCCCAGTGAGGGGAGTCTACAATCGCAACAAAACCCGCTGTGCCTTACCAGAGAAGAAATAACTATTTGCAGATTAGTCTGGTGCCACCCCGAAGGACATTCCAGCACTGAAATTCCAGGCAATTGTCGTCGGAACAAGCGTACCATCACCAAATCCAGAAATGTAATTTTTTACCTTTTTGGGGCACCTTCAGTGAGATGAAGCTGTGTCTGTCTCTAGGTACAACGAGCAAGGGGACCTTCTCTGGATCACACTCATAATTGAGGGTGAAACTCCAATTGTTCCAAATTTGCCTTAAGTGTGGGAGCCCCTCTACTTGAACTTGAACACGGGCACATAACCTATTCTTTGGCTCCTACAATTTTGGCTAACTTCAGAATAGAGATTTATAATTAAGTAAAATGCTCAAGTACCTCGAATAGCGAAGGCTTTCTCTTTTTCATGATATTTCCAACAACCTGGCAAACACCATGAACTCGCAGACATCATCTCGGCCACCAAGACATACGTTTTCCGCACACACAAACTACAATTAGACAAATTAAATTTATATAAAACATGTTTTCACTTTTGAAAAGTCAATTTGATATATAATTGATCAATTTATCTGATATGAGCCGAGAATATAAAATTGTAAACTACTAATTTTGAAATGTTTACAAAATATTTACGATAGCACTTGTGTTTCTACAAAAGTTCTACAAACAAAAAAACAAAGGAGGGCCTATCCACATCACGCTGATGACATTATACCTACATGGAATTACATCATAGTGATTATATATAAATATCAAAACAATGGTGGCAGACCCCATGTCATGCCATTCACAATACTGAACACGGCTTGGATGCATATAATCCAACTATATGAAGGTAAACATACGGAACACCCAGCTATTGATATGTATGTGAAATCTTGCTCTAATAACATGTTCAAATACTTTTATACTATATATAGTTACCTGGCCTATCTAATAACAAAATTCACCATATACAATTCTCTAGGGAACACAAAAGAAAGCAAAACACAATCATGTGGAATTTCATGTCAATCAATTCCAAGACAAGGCTAGAGGAAGGAATTTATTTTTCTCTTAAATTAGCATAATAAAATGTGTGTGCCAATTCTTATATACCGGATCACCCATTAGCAACACAAGGGCGACTTTGAACATAAAAATACTCTTTTTTTCTTAACAATAATACATTCCGAAATAGAGTGATGCAAGATCAATGACACATTAATTGATGATTTATTGTCGGGAACCAATACTATGTTTTTGAAAGTGGTCCATACTGTTAAGAGCAATTTACCTGTATCGTTGATAAATCATTTGTCCTTTTTTGTCTTGCCTTGAAAAAGACTTCGGTCGAAACGTGTGTTGGCAAATTCGATAATTTATTAGTTTTTGGCAAAATGAAGAAATTATTGTGTATATTCCTGCATGGTATTCAATAGATCTTGCGTCACCAATTACTGAACTGAACGTTTTGATGAAGTTGACGACGGTCAGTTGTGAATGATACACAATATGCTCTAATGGTGAGAGCGCTATTGGATATAGGGAACACACAGGTTTGGCAGAACAAGTCAAAGTCCACAGCGCTTGTACACTGAAGAAATTAGTGAAGCACTAAAGCTGCAGGTGGCTGAGGGGTGTGGGAGCACTGCCAGATGCCACCCACAGTTAAGAACCTAAATGAACACAGACAGTTCTCAGTCTCACTGCGCTGAACAGTGCAATAGTTATAGGTGTTCCAAGTAATTCAAAGAAGGAGGGATTTCTCATGAGTCCAATGAGTTTAATAACGAAGTAGCCTGACACGTGTTTCGAGTCATCACCGACTCTTCATCTGAGGCAAAACATAATGCACAACATAATGATGAACAAAAATAGTACAGCACAACATAAACAGTTTGAATGAAAGTCGTCCATTGTGAAAAAAATCAATAAAAAATTGAAAAGGACATTAGTAAGGGCATTCAACCAAAAGGGCAAACACAAGTGCAGGTAGGCCAAAAAGAACAGCAGTTACAGCATATATATTAAGATAAAAATCAAATAGCAACAAACGAAAATAATAAAAAATAATAGATAAATAAGATTTGCACAGTACCATATTAGGAAAGGATTGAATTGAATGGAGAATCCATAGGTTACGGGATGCATGTAAGAAACACGGGTAAAGAAACAAACAAGTTGCAAGGAGTTAGTTATAATGCATTCACGGAACAGCTATAGCAGTGCAGTCAGAGAGGCAAAAGCCGCCAAAAAACCAAAATTGGAATCATAAATAAAAGGTACCTGAAAGTTTCAAGAGCTAGCCTAACCAATTAAGTATATCATGGCCAGTGCCAGATGCACTCTCTAAAAAGGAAGAGAGAAGAAAAGATTTTTATTTTATATGAAGTATGTAAATACGCTGTTCAAGCACAAATGTGAAATTCAGGCAAAACAAGAGAGTGTGAAATTAAATGGCAAATCAACCCTCACTGCTTTGCAATTGCGGAACTCTGTAAGGGAAAAGAAATTCCCTCAGCATCACTTAAGCATGAACAAATTAACGTAACAACTGTGATTGCTAAAATGCAGCTACCCAAAGTGCCAGAGGAAACCAAAAACGCAAAAGCATGACATGCGTGCGCAAATAAGAATGGGCAAAAGCTAAAAATCGACTTTCTCTAAACTTAATTGAGACGTGCTGATGCACTAATTAGAAGTATCATAGCGGCCAGGGGGGCGGGAAAAACCGTCTTACCTGTGCAATGCTGCTGAACTGAATGAAATGAAAGTAAGCCCATACCATGGAGATAAAAAAAGGACTATTTAAATGCACAAAGTATTTTAGAAAATGGCCGATTAGGTCAGGAAAGAAAAACGCCATATTAGAATGATGGAAATGAATTGAATACCTCAGGAGTGAATTTGCCCCAAAAAGTAAGGAGCTTACCAAACGCCGCAAAAAGGCAGAGATTAACCTGTTCTGAATTTAAACATTAGCAGGGCTGAAATTCCACAAAAATGTATATAAAGTGCGTTGCCCAGCAAACAGTGTACTAATTGCAAAAAATGGAGCCCCGGAGGGCACCAAGATAAATATATACTAGTAAGGCCTGAGAACGAAAGAAAATGTGCGCCTCGTGCACCAATTGCCGTTGAGCTGAATAACCGTTTTACCTGTGCAATGCTGCTGAACTGAATGAAATGAAATTAAGCCCAGACCATGGAGATAAAAAAAGGACTATTTAAATGCACAAGGTATTTTAGAAAATGGCCGATTAGGTCAGGAAATAAAACCGCCATATTGGAATGATGGAAATGAATTGAATACCTCAGGAGTGAATTTGCCCCAAGAAGTAAGGAGCTTACCAAACGCCGCAAAAAGGCAGAGATTAACCTGTTCTGAATTTAAAAATTAGCAGGGCTGAAATTCCACAAAAATGTATATAAAGTGCGTTGCACAGCAAAAAACTTACTAAATGCAAAAAATGGAGCCCCCGGAGGGTGCCAAGATAAATATATACTAGTAAGGCCTGAGAACGAATGAAAATTGCGCCTCGTGCATCAATTGCTGTTAAGCTGAATAACCAAAAGGAAAAAGGGTTCATATAGATGAAGGGGATTAAACCGCAGAGACTTGCGACTACTAGAGCATGCTAGTAGGAACCAAATCGGGGAAAGATGTTAAATAAATTGAGCATCTGCCAACTGTGAATGCGCTGCTATAGAAAATATGAGGTAATAGGACTGCAAACAGTCATTGTAGAGTGATCACTAGACCCCACACGATTATAAATGACCACTTGGGTGTAAAATAAATAAAGTACTCAAGTCCACAAAAAAAGGGAGGGAAAACATGATACCTGTGTAAAATAAAGAAGAGAACAACAGTAGGTTTTCACAAAAAGGTTGCAAATTCATGGTCTGAATTTAGACCTCTAAACGCAGTACGATATTTACAGATGAGTCTCGCTTCTAACTGGCGTAATTTGAGCTTGAGATTGCCCCCTCTAGGCAGCAATGACACTTTGCAAAGGCCCACAAAACGAATGTCATCCTTACTATCTAATTAATGCAATTTTTGCCAATGATTGGCCAGTGGGTATTTGGATTCCTGGCTGCCAATTGTTGCGAGATGTTCCCGAATACGAGTTTTAAGGGGCCTGATGGTGCTGCCTATATATTGCAATCCGCATGTATAAATAATACAGTAGACCACAACTTTGAATTACAATTGAGGAATGTTTTAATAGTGTGGTCTCCTCTATCTCCAAAGGAGACCTTTGAAGTTTCCAGAGTGTACTTGCGCATGCTGCAAAATCCACATTTGTGAAAACCAACAGCACGGGCAGAGTCTAACCACATAGGTTTAGGAGAAGGTGGACACATAAATGAAGGGCAGAGTTTATTTTTAAGAGATTTCCCTTTGCTAAATGTGATATTAACAGAGGTATCAAGCCAGTTGGCAATGTCAGAATCTAAAAGGAGCTGGTGCCAATGTTTCTCTAGAATTCTGTGGATCTTGTGACTATCTGAATTGTATCTAGTAATAAACCTGATTTTCTGAGGCAGAGGCGATTTCTCGCGTGTTTTAGGAGTTAGCAGAGCTGCTCTTTTCAGCTGACGTACTGACTTGAGTGCCTTGTCGAGGCAGCTATGTTGATAGCTCCTCTCCAAGAACCGGGATTTGATAGCGATACTTTCTTGATCAAAATACAAAGGTTTGGAACAGTTTCTCTCAGAGCGAATATACTCTCCTTTAGGAATATTCGCTATGACATTATTTTTGTGACAGCTATCCACATGTAATATAGAATTGACAGAAGTGGATTTGCGAAAAGTTTCAGTCACCAACCCTTTTGGATTAACATCAATTGAAAAGTCCAGAAAATCTATGTGAGTCTGACTGTAGGTCAAAGTGAATTGAATGCCCCAATCATTATTGTTGGGATAGGCCACAAATTCAAGCAAGAGTTCTTGTGTACCAGTCCAAATTAACAAAACATCATCAATATAAGGTTTCCACAGTTTCATGTAAGGTAAATAGCTTCATTCCCAAATACAAATTTTTGTTCAAATGAATGCATAAATGCATTGGCCAAAGCTGGTGCGAAGCTAGCACCCATGGCCACTCCAATTAGTTGCTTAAAGTACATGTTATTGAAAACAAAAACATTATTCTGTAAAGTAAACAGCAAAAATGTTTTAACCATCAAAATGTGTCAGAAAAATGATGCAGAAAATTCACGGAAAACAAAGTCCACACTTGCTAATGCTTTGTGATGATCAATAGAGGTATATAATGCTTTTACATCCAGAGTAACAAGCTAGCTGTTATTTTGAAAATCTAAGCTGTCAAGAATTTGTAAAATGTGCATGGTGTCTCTAATGTATGTAGGAGTGTTAAGCACCATTGGTAACAGGAATTCATTGATATAGACAGAGATAGGTTCCAATATACCACCGCTCCCACTTACTATTGGTCTCCCTTCTGGCATATTGGTGAATTGTTTGTGAATTCTTGGGAGGAAATAAATGGTGGGCATAATAGGTCCGTCTATGGTGAGAAATTGCCTTTCCACATCCGTAAGAAGGCCTATTTTATGCCATTTGGTAATCAGATCATTGGCTGTTGCGTGAATAGTCTTCAAGGGATTATTAGAAAGAATCAAATAGTATCCGGTGGAATTCAAGTGCTGCATGCCCATAGTTATATAATCAGTACGATCTATGACAACAACGTTCCCGCCCTTGTCGGCCTCCTTAATAATCAATTCAGAATTTCAGAATTGACAGACAGATGTATCATTGCTTGAAACTCATCTTTATTAAGATTGTGCTTATAACACGGCTTGCGAATTGCACCGAAATCTTCCAATGAATGGATTTCCTTAATGACTGCCTGATAGAAAGTATCTATGATGTTATCAGAAGGGAATGTAGGAGTAAACTTAGATTTCCTGGTTAATTCCTTGATGGAAACATTTTGTTGAACAACATCTAATTCTTTAAGAACTTCTGAAATGCTGTTTAGCCTCAGATGAAAAGTAGGTGATGACTAGAAACACGTGTCAGGCTACTTCGTTATTAAACTCATTGGACTCAGGAGAAATCCCTCCTTCTTTGAATTACTTGGAACAAATGTCACTATTGCACTGTTCAGCGCAGTGAGACTGAGAACTGTCTGTGTTCATTTACGCTATTGGATATACTCTTATACATTTTTCATTGATTTAGTGGACAAGCAGCACTCACGACAACAAGAAGTCAATACATATGAGAAATTACAATTATCCTTAGCAGAATGCTTTTTGAGGTGCTGCTAATTCATTAACCTAGATAGTTTAGATATTTGTTTTTTTTTATTTATGTGTCATTTGGTTACAAATTATCCACATACACATTTTGTTTAGGACATGTAAAAAACATTATATATAGTTTATCCGTCACTAAAACAAAGCATTTGCTTGCATAAATCTTAGAGACTCTGTCTTGAGAATCAAATTGTAGATACATTTTAGAAACAAGATAATTTATAGTGGGATCAAGAAGCCAGTTGCATAACTAAGGGTGGTTTGAGCGTGGGTTAGAGGCCTTTTTAGCAGCACCTAGCACATCACATGTGTCTTGGAAGATACTTTTGGGGGAAAATTCCAATGGAGCGATTCCCCTCTCAGTTTTAATGATCCATCCTGTAAGTTAATGCAGAGCCTTACTGTAAGACATGTCAAAATTACCACTTGTTTGGTAAATCCAGTGGACAGATGAAAGGGCCTTTAATGTCACTTGAAGTTTTAGGGGCACAGAGCTGGAGGTAACCCAGGTGCCCCACCGGTAAACCCGTAGTCGGCCAGTCCGGTAAAGTGCTGGTATACACGAATACTGGCACTTTTATATTGGACGGTTTCTTAAGTCTCCTAAGTACATTTGCTTTGGAGCTGTTCATACCACTGTTGTGGCGATGGTTATCTGTGGAGCAGGATGCAGATGTCCTGGCATCTCAGTGTGGTAAATATGTTCTAAAGAGGAGAGGGTGACTGGAGAATGGTGAAACAAGCCATGGATGTGCGAGGATCTTGTTATAGTCGCAGGTTACAGTCAAAAGTACCTCTTGTGCTTTCTGTGCAATTTCCTCACCTTTCTAGAGACAGGAATAATGCAGGCACCACGGCCATGTGTTCCAGGGCAGTGAAACATGAGGGCTTGTGACTCTGCTAGTTCCACCTGGTCAAGGAGGGAAGGAACCAGACTGTTGCTTCTCTAACCCTTTAAGAAGTTCTGGTTGCATCCACATGGGCAACTTCATCATCAGAAACAGATCTTGGAGAGATTCCAGTTTGGCAGAGCTTTCAAACATTTCTTGTTGTGTAGGCATCTTCTTCCTGTCTTTAAACTCATTCTCCAGGTCTTGTTGACTATGCAGCCCCTTGTGTTAAAAAGGAATTAATGGTGCTCAGCGCTGGCTCTGTTACCAATCACAGGGTTGCAAACATTCAAACTTGTGTTGGGCTCAGAGTAACTTGGGGTTTTCCACAGTGGTCTGTCATTTAGATGTGGATTCCGGTCTGGACCCCAGGCACTGTTCCCGTATTCAGATAGATCTGGCCATGTACCCTACTAGCTGCCAAGGCAAGAAGAGCCAAGCCCAGATGTTGCCCCATCTGCAATTCACTCACACTCCAGGACAAATTGCTGGGTTGTTGGATACTGCACTGGTGTTGTGTATGGGGGTTCGCAGTAGGTACACCTCTGGAGCACAGCTAACTAAACTCCACTGTAATCGACTCAGTAACCTTCAAATAAAACAGTGGAGCCCCCACAACCCCAGGAAAGGATACTCACATGGGGAACAGATGCCTTTGGGGCAGCCTATCCCTGAGACGTCTAGGGCTTCTCAGATGCACAGGCCCCAGACTTGCATCTTCAGTTGTGAAGTCTGACAAAATGACCAGATGAACGGACATTAGAATGCCTTAATGAGTGCTTCCCTATGATTGGTGCCATCCTCACAAATCCCCAGTTCCGCCTACATTTGTAGATCCTGCTCTGTTGCTTTTCAGAACCCATCGTCAAGTCCAGGATCCTGGAATAAGATGCCGTCCCGAAGATGGATAGCAAAAAAGCTGTGTCTGGATCTGAAACCTCCCCAGACCTAGAAAGGATTTCGGTCTGCCAGAGAGAATTCAAGACGAGTGCTCTCCTCCTTTGACCTGACAGGCTCCAGACTCCACCTGCTCACAAAACCTTGATGTGTGTTCCTTGCCCTGACACCAACACGTACAGCTGTGAACATCAGAGACACCAAGAACACACGCAACTGGAAGGATCTGAAACCTTTAGGTGCTAAAGACCCTATTCTTAAACTAATCCTACCCCAAGAACAAGTAGTGAATATCTGTACTGAGAGAAATGCTTCTACGTTCTGAACTGCCTTCCATTGGTTACATGTGATTATGTGGACTCACAAAATAACTAATCCAATTGCAACTAATACCAAAATAACTAATTCCAAAATAACAAATTCCTTTTTTGTTGTTTTTGGGGGTGGGTGGTACCCCCTCAAAGCCCCCCTTTTTGTGTTCCTAATACTTTTTCCCCACCCCAAAGCCCTATTCCCACTCCCAACCCCATTTTTCGTTTTTCCAAATTAATTATTTTGGAATGAGTTGTTTTGGATTCGTTGTAATTAGATTAGTTATTTTATGATTCCACATGATGACCACATACCCTTCAGTTTGGCCCACCACTGGAGTTGCACCTTCCTCGGCTGGACCAGTCTGCATTGCTCACAGGCCTCAGCACTTCTTCTTCTGTGGCCCCTCAGCTGTCTTTACTCCACAGCTACTGGAAAATGGAACTATAGGAACTGCTTCTGCTTACTTTCAACATTTGCCAGACCTGAATCTAGCCTGGCTTTGGTCAGAATCATGTGGCGCTGGCTCACTTTTGGAAGGTGCTTTATGTGAATGCAAGTTGCTATGTTTAAAGAAAATGCAAGAAATTCACAATGAAGAATGAAGTAAGCTGTGATAACCTCTTCAATGGGCTGTGGCCTACTTTGGAGACTCTCAATCACCTTTTAGCTCTCAGTACCTTTCACAGAGGAGAATATCCATTTGCATATCAGTTTGGTCCCACTCAAGATGGCAGTCCAGCACCAACATGCAAGGTATTCACTTCTGAACAAGAGGACCATCAGCAACCCCAGATGCATGTTCCTGCTTTTTGGACGTTGGCGCTGGTCAGGGGCTCAACTTCACTTCGCCACCTTTGACAGATCATTGGCTGTGTCCCGCGAACTTGCTCTCCACCTGGTGGTTGGATGGTCTCGACCTCCTCTTGGCGCTCGTGTGGGCATTGGCTCCTGTTCGCCTTCTTTCGGTGCGCTCGGTGTCGAATCTGTCCGGGCTTCTGCTGGGGTGATGTGGAATGGAAGACTTTATAACGGTGCCGAACATGAGGTCAGCTGGTGGGACACCCGTCGTGCTGTGCGGGGTGACCCTGTAGTTTCACAGAAAACGATAGAGGTCGACTTTCCACGGACTGGCATTTGCTCGTGATAGCCTCAGCACTTTGTTAATTGTTCTCATAAACCGTTCCACATCCCCATTTGCCTGGGGGTGCCTTGGCGTAATGTGATGATACCGGATGTTGAGGTCTTGTAGGTAGCGTTTGAACTCCTCGCCCTGGAATGGTGGGCCATTGTCACTCTTGATAGTAGTGGGCAGGCCATGCGTTGCAAACATCTTCTCGATGGCGGGGATGACCCCCTCCGCTGCCGTGGATTCGACTACCTCGACTTCGGGGTATCGTGAGTGCTCATCAATGGCCACCAGGAGGTACAGACCTTCTTGCAGTTTGCAAAAGTCAACGCTTATTGCGTCCCATCTGCCACAACCTCGTTCCGCGGGCTGGATTGGATCTGGATCTGGTGGGGCTCCTGTTATCAGACAAGGTAGACAGGTGTTGACTAATTTTTCCACCTTTTCATCAATCTGTGGAAACCATACTCAGTGTCGAATTCGGGCCTTCGTCCGAGCCATCCCTTGGTGGCCTTCATGGGAGAGCGCTACTATTCTGTCCTGCAGGCACGGCGGGATGATGATCCGATTCCCCCTGAGCAGCAGCCCTTGTTCTGTGATTGACAGGTCCTGTCGTATGGTGAACATCCCTGTAAGGAACGCCTTTGCTTCGGCGGTCCTGTTGTGGGTGTTCTTCATGAAGGACCTCCAGTCGCCTGAGATTATGGCATCCTTTACCAGGTTGCAGCACGGGTCTTTGTGCGTTTCCTCTGCAATGTCATCAATGCTAACGGCTTTTGGTCTCATGGCCTGCACAACCTGGCAGATATGTTCCTCGGTTTCTTCAGCTACTTGAATTTCCTGTGGCGTCGCCGCTCAAGGGTGTCTTGATAGGAAGTCTGCCGGGTTTCCGCTTCCCGGCTGATAGGCCAACTCGAAATTGTACTGTTGGAGATGTAGCAGCCATTTGGCAATTCTGGCCGGCGGGTGCGAGGATGTGCCCATGAAGATTGGCAGAAGGGGTTTGTGATCCGTAATTGCTGTGAACCGTCTGCCATACAGATAGAGATGAAAGTGACGACACCCTCACAGTACGGCAATTGCCTCCTTCTCAATGTGAAAGTATCGCTGCTCTGTCATTGTGAGAGCTCTCGACGCATATGCGATGGGCCTTTCCTCGTCTTCTTTGGTGACCTGCATGAGGATGGCCCCTAGGCCAACAGGGCTGGCATCCACAAACAGTTCCGTCGGGAGCGCTGTGTCGTAGTACACCATTCTCGTGTCCACGGATAAGGACTCTTTGATGCTTTCAAACGCTTCCTGACACGCTTGCCCCCATTCCCACTTTATATTGAGCTTGGTGAGTTCTCGAAGGGGTTCGGAGAGGGTGGCCAAGTTCCGGATGAATCTCCCACAGTATGTGGCCATTCCCAGGAAGCTGCGCACTTCAGTGGGTGTCGTGGGCGGACTCGCTGCCTGTATGTCGGCAACCTTCTGGGGGTCCGGGGAGACGCGGGTGCTGCTGAACTTGTAACCAAAGAAAGATATTTCCGTCTTGAAAAACTCACATTTCTCTTTGTGGATGGTTAGGCCAGCGTCTTCTAGTCGGGTCAAAAGCATCCTTAATCTCGTCAGGTGTTCTCCTCTGTCCTGAGCATGGATTAGGATGTCATCTCTTACGTTTAGGACACCGGGTATGCCCCTGATGACTTCCTGAATTGTCTGTTAAAAGACTTCGGCAGCCGAAGAGATCCCAAAACTTAGCCGCTTGTATCTTCGCAAACCCATGTGTGTTGAAAAAGTGGTTATGTATCGAGAGTCTCTATGCAGCTTTAGCTGGTGGTATCCTGCTCTCAGATCAACTTTGGAGAAGATCCTTGATCCTGTGAGATCAGCCACGATTTCGTCGAGGGTCGGCGTGATGTGGCGCTCCCGCTTGATGGCAGTGTTCGGGAGACGCATGTCTATGCAAATTCGGACTTTTACCGGCTGTTTGGGTTTCTTGGTGACCACCATCGGGGAGACCCATGGTGTTGGCCCCGTTACCTCTTCTATTATGCCGGCTTCTTCCAATGCTTTCAGTTCCATCTCCACTTGTTCGCGCACGTGGAAGGGGGACCTCCAGTGTCTGACGGCCTTTGGCTGGACTGACTCGTCAATATGGAGCTTGATTGTCTTTCCTTTCAAACACCCGATCCCGTTTTGCAAGTTGGGATACTGTGCCAGGATGTTCTAACCTTCTTGTGCTTCCTTGACCTGAAAGATGAATTTTACTAGCCCCAGGTCCTCGGCCGTGTCACCGCTCAGAAGGCATTCAATCCCTGCATTTACCACATAGATTTTTGATGGTAGCTTGTTTTCACCGTGGCTGAGAGTGGTGCGGAACCTGCCAACTACCGGTAGGGTTTCCTACAGCCATATGCAAACAGAAGAGTGTCTGTGTTCTTCAGGTCCAGTCTTGGTTGCAGTGTTTGAAATGTGCTTGTGGGCATGACATTTACGGAAGCTCCCGTGTCTATGGTCATCCATACCCGTTGGTTTTAGAGAGTGACCTGGCATTTGCGCCTCCTGAGTCCTTTTCTTTGTGTAGCTTGTCCCTGATCCAGGGCTGATACCAGGTATACTTTCCTTCCTTTTATCCGCTGCTCCCTGCCAAGATCCTGGTGGGCCCCTGTGATGTCATCACCTACTTCCTCAGTTCAGGAATTGGTTGTTTCGACTCGTCGAGCACTTGCTTGCTTCTTTTTCTTGGTCCCACTCTTCTCCTGGGGATTCTGTGGAGGCAGTAGCGGGGTACCCGATGACCTGCACACCTTCGCATAGAGGTCCTTTCTGCCACATGCCCCACATGTCGTCCCTTGCGCGGGGCAGTTCCGCCGTCCATGTCACGGTCCACCACAACAACCACACTCTGTGGGTCCCGGGATCCGTGGCTGCCATCTGGCTGGTGTGTAGTTGCCACCAGCCTCATCCCTTGTGGACTGTCTATTGGTGACATGGGCCACCATGGATGTCTGGAGGGCAGGCTGTAACTTTTGAAGAGTCACGCCCATGTTGGCGGCCCTGGCATGTGCCAGCTCCCTTTGACGACCCAGCTCCAGAATGCGTGTTAGAGAGATGCCCTTTTCGCTTAGCACCATCCTCCTAAGTTTCTCCTATTGGATGCCGTTAATGAGTTGTCTCCGGATTTCTTTTTCGACATCCGTGAACTCACACGAGATCGCCAACTTCCGGAGTCGGGTGTGGTAGGCATCCAAGGTCTCCTCTTCTGCCTGAAATGTGGTGCAGAAGATGAAAGTTTCATAGTCAGGGTTGAGTTGTGTGAGGAAGTGGGCCGTCAAGGCATCTTTCGCTAGCTGGTAGATGTCCTGGCCATCATCGATGGTTAGGGAGTTAAAGATGCGTAGCACCTCGTCCCCCACATTCAGTAGCAGGTGCGATCTCATCTTCCTGGAGGAGGTAAAGTCCTTGCATTTCATCGCCATTTCGAACTTTTGGATCCATAACTGCCACCGGGGGCCAACTGATGATGGGTATGTGAATGGGTCAAAAGGCTGAATCATTGTCGAGGAGCCCCCTTGTGGGCGAGCTTGCGGTGACGACATTGAGAGATTCGCTGCAATTCTGGAAGGCGTGCTGGGCCTGGGGGTGGACGTACCAGTCGCCATGGCAGGATCGCTCTGTGTCCCAATGGCGTTCAAACGCCTCACCTTGATGGGTGTCCTCTGGTGACGCTGTAGTGTCTCTGACCTCTGGAAGCAGTTAGATGATGTTGCACAAACCCGTGGCTTTACGTTGGGGACGTGTCCCCTCTCAACAGCTGTGGTACATGTGAGAAGAGTTAGCTCAATGGGCAGGGCAGTGAGAGACAAAGGAGAGAAAAATAAATCTTTTTTTTTTCTTTTTTTTTTTTGGGTGGGGGGTTATTGTGCCCCCGCCACCGTGTGTCCAAAAACTTTGCGCATCGCTGTGTATTTGAAACAGCAGGTGGAGCGCCGACCGCGTGTGCAGGGCTCCGTTCTCCTCATCGCCATTGTTGTGTTCTATCTCCGTGCGGAGCATAGGCCTCGGCAGCGCAGTTCCAGCAGGAGCGAAAAGAGACACACCACACCGCATTGGTAATCCACCCGGAACTGCCTCCCATTCGCGGGGGTGGGGCATTTATTGAGACGCCCTGCGTCACCACGTTGCGGGTCGCAAGGCGGATGTAACGGCCGTATTATCTTACAGCCACGTTCTCTTACAGGCCTGTCAACACCGAACTTCCTGGACACGTTGATCAACGTCGTGAGGTGCTTTGCTCTTAACTCTACTCAGCCTCGATTTACTTCCTCTTGGTTTGCGCGTACGCCAGCGATCATGCTAGCACAATGGCTGCGTGACTCAAACTCGCATTGAAGATCCATTCAATCGCCAGTACCCCGCAGTTTGCAGTGACGTCACCATTAGACATGGTGAGCCCAAGATCGACAGAGCTTCCGCACCGCACATTTCTCCAACGGTCGTTGCTTCAATACCAGGTGCCACACACATATTTCTTATATGGGCCCTTCAGTCTCTCTTCTGCCACTTCATGTTCCCTTCAGCCACATCACGTGTTTGCCTGTAATCAGTAATTCAGGCACTGCTATGCCTCAGACAATAATAAATGTCCCGGTGCTTTTCTCCCTGTTTGGATCACTATTGCTCTTTAGAGCTTGCACAAACAAATCTCTTTATGCAGCAATCACTTTGGGTACTGCTCTGGGGTGCCTCTTCTCGTACCATGGGGCTGCGCTAGGGCCTCCTTTCACAGCATTTCCCCCCGCGCTTTTGCTCTGTATTAAACTTCTCTTTTCTGGGGCCTGCTTCAGCTTTGGGGCGCTACCCCTTCACTTTGTTTCTGCTTTAAAATCTTATATGCATGTTTCTGAGCAGGTGCTTCCCCCTTCTTCTCCACTGGGTGATGGGACAGTGGTTCCTTCTCTCCTTCCGCTGCTCCCCCCTCAGCAGTCTTCTTTTTCATCTTTGCGCAGGTTCTTTGTTTCAGTAATCCTCATCGCCAGTGAAACAAAGTAGCTTCTGACACTTCTGTAGCTTCTTACTTAAGCTTTATTATTAGTTACTTTAAGCTAACAGATAAGGAACCACTGGGTCCCATCACCCAGGCTCACCTGACATGAGCTGGAACCTTGACACTACATTTGTCACCAAACATTCCACTATCTCACATCAGCCTTCCATGCATGCATAACAAGAACTTCACAACACATCTCCTTCCTTTCCAACACCATCACAAACCCATGAAGCACTTCACAACAATAACATAACAAGTATCCTTTTGTCTGCAGTGGTCTTATCAGAGTAGGGATTATATTGGCTAGTTAGGCAGTGTGAGACCCAGGTGTTAGGTAAGGTGTTCATATTAATGATAATTCTTCCTGAAATGTGTCAACCCCAGTAATGGCTAGTTAGGCAGTGTGAGACCCAGGTGTTAGGTAAGGTTTTCATATTAATGATAATTCTTCCTGACCTGTGTCAACACCAGAAATGGCTAGTTAGGCAGTGTGAGACCCAAGTGTTAGGTAAGATGTTCATATTAATGATAATGCTTCCTGACCTGTGTCAACCCCAGAACGTTTTGCTTGGACTTGGTAACAATTTTACCTTGTCCCTAGGTGAAAAGGAACCTTTCCCCCCCCCTCACCGAGTAATTTACTCTTTTCATGGGCGACCTTTTCAAGTCTCTCCACAGTGTATGGTTGAGGTTATAGTTTCCTACAACTTTTCGGCTTAGGCTGGGTTGCCTGCTTGGGCTCCCCTGTTAATTACTCTTCCATGTACTTGGGTGAACTACAGTTCCCAAGTAGTAAAGAGGGATTTTCATCCCCTTTACATTTTGTAAGTGAGCCAGCACACCCCACCTTATGTGAAGTGCTGAGGGGTGGTGGGTGGAGGGGGAGGGTACAATGTATTCCCTTTCTTACTTACCTGGTAATATTTTTGTTACAATTGTGGGTTTCCTTGAATGACTGGTGGCAGTGGTTTTACCTTTATGACTTTTAGTCATTTTGACTCGCAGGCATCCTAGGTAATGCACAGAAGGGACACCATTTTGATGAAATGGTGGACTCCTTCTTTTTTGCCATTTATGAGGTCTTCCACAGCCATTCTGGTCCAGTGGACCTGAGTGTATGTTTTGTCTTTGGCGGGACTCCTTTTGATTCCCTGTCCAGGCTCCAGAGTGTCTGACAAGGGAGGAAGCGAGGGAGGAGTCCAAAACTCTGGAACCATCTGTCTTTCACCTTGCCAGAAGGGAAACAACTCCCAGTGGGAGGCGGGCTGTCCTGATTGGGCAGCCAGTCCATCTCTTGCTGTAAAATGCAGGGAGAGATTGTAGAAGTTGTGCTGTAGTTTCTGTTAAATACTCCCAACCTGGAAGCTGCTGACAAGTCAACCACTGGAGCTGAAACGTAAGAGGAAGATGAAGAAAAGAGAGCTGTAGCAATTTCCAGCGACTGGAGATCCTGCTGTGTAACCAGAAGCTGCTGTTACCCTGCCTTCAAATCACCCTGGGGTCCCAAATGCGATGACTCCACTAGTCCCAAGACAACATGCATATTGAGCCATCCCACAATGTGCTGCGACCTTGCTGGACTGCAATACCCCAATACCCTTGGACCTCAAGCTATTGTGCGGTGCACAGTTTTCCAAATTCTAAATGTTACTGAAACTTTGGTGGAATCCTGCTGGACCTCCAGAGACTTGAAATGAATCCTTGAAGTTCCCTCACCAGATTGCTGGACCTGATAAGCGACGAGAATCAGACCAGCGATATTCAGTCTTTTTCTGGCTCGTTAAAAAGGGGGCCAGACCAGAGAACCGCATCCAGCCATGAAGAACACGTTGCCTGGAGTCTTCCCCATTGATTTTGGTGATCATGTGGGCGAAACATTCCTATAGTCTATGTTTTGTGATTGGAAAGGACTTTGGATAAAGGCGCTATATAATAAACTTTGAATAAATGAATACTTTAATGAAAGTCATCCTCATAATTGTGATAGATTAAGTAAATTCCACTTCCATGGATGCAACTAAGCTCAAACCCCCACAAAGCCCCAGTTAACAAGTTTTTTTGTAGCACTTCTTTTTTTTGTCAGACTACAATCAACAAGCTGCATACACGTGCTAGTCAATAACTACAAGAAGGTGCCCTTATCATACAGTTTATTTTGCTGTGTGCCATATCTGTTTGGGTCTCACATTCTATGTGTGCAATGGAAGTGGACATGTTGTTGCATTGTGTTTTTCTTGTGTAAAAAACATGTTATTGAGTTCTGACACCAACATATAAAAGTAGTTAAAAGATCTAGGGGGTCATTACGACCCGGGCGGTAAGGGATTACCGGTACCAGTAAGGGCACCGGTACCAGTAATCCCTTACCGCCCTTTTACGAGGTCCCTTTGCGGGTCTTCCCTTAACACCTGGTATTACCAGGCGTTAAGGACGGGACCCGCAAAGGGACTTTGGAGATAATAACGGTACCACAATTTGCGGTACCGTTATTACCACCTTCCCCATTCCCATTGAGCCCTATGGGGGCTCAAATGGGAATGGGGAAGGGCCCTGGTGAATGGGGAATTACCGCCCCCGCCAACCTTAGAATGGGGCGGTAATACTTCCATTCACCAGGGCGGAGTCGGTATGGGTTTGGAGGCAGCCAACCTCCAAACTCGTAATGACCCCCCTAGAAAGGATATTTGCTTTTTTTAATAGGTAAATTACCAAAATTCTGCCCTCAACACGTGTCAATTTGAAAACCTCATCCAGAGAAGGTGGCCATGGGCATATTCACTTAATGGTTTATAAAACAATGGTTTATGAAACAGCCATTGCAATCATTTTTTATGAAATTGTATACCATAGACTACTAAAAGGTCTCTCTGCTGCCTCAGCTGAGGGAACGTGCTAAAGAAAACCCTCTGATAAAATAAATGTACCTGCTTTAGTTTGCAGGGACCCTGCTTTAGGCCCATATATATATGGTCCGGGCTACGCCACTAGGTAGCATTGTGAGGTACAGGCAGTAAAAAAGGTGCTCCTCAATGCACATATAAGCTTTCACACAAGGCCCACCTAATCAAATCAACATGCTATCTCCCACACCACATGGCCGCATACCCCAACAAAAGGTACCCACAAAGTTTGCCTTATTGCCAAAACTATTTCGGCCACATTAGAAAACCGTTGCGCATTGGAAAGTGCAATGTTTTCATCCTATTATCACTAGGGCAAAGTTTATCCTTGGCAGAAAACTATTCTTTCAATGCACCTTTGCACCATGGCAAAGTTTGCCCCATGGCTAAAAGGGAATGGTATTAGCAGTAGGTCAAACCTTGCCCTGGTGCATAGATGCAATGGAAGTGCATGATTTTTGCACTAGGGGAATGTTTGGCCTAGTGCTAATACCATGCACAATTGCACGTGCCAAGATGCAACGGTTTTCCAACATGGCCCAGTGTTTTTAGAACCAGGGCAGACTTTGCCCTAGTGCTAGCACTGCACACCTTTGCACTTGCACCAGTGCACATTTTCTGTTATCTGGCCCCAGAAACCCTTAAGGAGTTACACTGACGTTACAGTCCTACACTTGCCTTCCAACGATCATTATTCCTCTTATATGGCAGCAAAGAAATCTACCTATTAACTCGGGAAAGCCCGAAATAAATTTTCATCAAGGGACAAAAATGAGTTTTAAGTATTCTGAAGGTACATGCTTGGGAGAGTAAATTCTTTGTTTTAATGAGGTTTTCCATTTCAGAGAATTTAATTGGGTTCAGTCATTTAAGTAAGTGGTGGAATCAATAGAAAAGAAAGAGGTGATGGCTGGAAGGTTTAGAATTAATCTTAAACCTCTGGAAATTGATCTGGGCAACCCTCCAGACCATTGTTCTTTGCCTGCCAAGCCATTACAGAAATGGGAAAGACCATATGCAAATCAGACTTGATCCCACCCCCAAAGGGGCAGTCCGGCCTGAACTACTAGGTCACATGCTTCTGTACGAGACCACAAGCATCAGGGAGGAGTAGCTTGGGTCTGTAGGTGGTGACAAAGCAAAACAAAGAGGTCATAGCTGGAAGGTTTAGAATTAATATTAAACCTCTGGAAGCCCTTAAGGGCTGGATAGGGACTTTTTGAAAATAATCCCCAGGTTACCCAGCTCTTCAACACATTTCTCACTTCATAAGGAATTAAACTGGAGTTAGGCCACTAATGAAATACGAATTAGAAACATTCAAATGTTATTTTTTTTTTTACTTGGAGCAATGCGACTGCTACTTTCTCTCGTGCTATTTTATGGAAATCCTTATCTAGTGATTGTGCAAGTACAATCCTGTGGTTTAAGCATTTTAGCGGCACTTTATTTTCGATGAATTGTTTCCATTGGCACACTCATCCTCACCGATTTCAAAAAACGACAAGCTGCATGTCATAAGGGAACTAAGGGAAACCCAGAAGTCTCTAAATTCAGCAATAGGTTGCATTTTCCTTTTTCTAGATGTGGGATGCCTGAACTATATCAGTTACAGCCCATTGACGCCCAAAGATGACACGGGTCACGCAGTAGGGGTTTGATTTATTACACAGAGGTAGTTTTTTATCTAAATGGTCAAACGTTACTGGCATAGTCATTTCTTTTTGCCCATTTTGAATTCTGTCTGAGGCGACACTGCTACACTTTGTGATGCTGTTCCCAAAGCACAAACCTATCCGCCGCAAAACGATTCTCCCTCTTTTGAAGTACGTGTAAACAAGTTCTTTTCAATTTTTTTGCAACTTTCACTCCCTGTAGTAAAAAGAGCAACAAAGTGTCCTTTAATCATTGTTCTTTGATTGAGGTCAAAAGTGGAGTAATTGACTTCACCTATTACTGAGTACATTTTTAAAAATGTTTTAAGTTTTCATCTGCTTTGTATTGCTTGAATTCCTCTTTCTGTGTGTAAACGGTTCTATGTTCATTCATCGACATAACACAAGATACATTATTCAAACAAATCTTTGTTTATCCTGTATGACGTTCATTCATCGACAGCAGGGTCGAAATGGGACAAGAAATAGACCCGGACACCCACCCAAAAAAAGTGACCCACCCCTCGCCTCAAAAAAGTGGCCCACCCTTTGCCTCACGACCCTTGACCGCTGATGACATCACCGGAAGTGATGTCATTTGATCCCACCCCAAAATGACAGCCCGGGAAGCGATGAAACACAACCTTTCACCCCTTGACAAAACAGGAAGTGGCATGAAATAGCATTGTTCCTAAGTACACTATGAAAAATATGATTATGATTTCACTAATGTGATATACATTTCATACAAGAAAGGATCGCCATATGTATCAATATCTGTGTGTATAGATCCATATTGCACGTTGTAGGTGTTTTTTTTTCTTTTGCAAAAAATAAAATGTGTAATTTTTTTTTCAAACCGGCCCAGGAGTAGCCAGAAACCATCCCCCACTGCCCAGGGACGATTTTGGCCCTGCCACGTTCCGAAAGGCTGAGGGGTCAATCCGACCCTGATCGACAGTGTGTTTTTCGTTGTTTTTTTGATGTAATGTATTCTCTCGAACAAATGCATCAAAAATGTTATTTATTTATTTTTGGGAGGTTACATGCCAACCTCTCCCTCCCCTATTTTACACTATTCTCAAACCCCCCATTCCCCACCCCTTGTATACACTTGACCACAATCCTGTATATTTTTCTATGCCTTTTTCAAAGAAATGAACTTGTCAAAAAACCCATTGGAAAAACACTGTTAATGAATGAACGTCGCCCGGATAACAAGGATTTGTTTGAATGATGTATTCATACTTGTTATTCTTGTGCCCTCTTGTATTATGTCACATTTTATCATCTGAATTGTATTTTTACCTTTGTAATTTGTATGGTTTGTACAACAGAAATGAAGCACTTTGACCCACTGATGAAGCTTTCAATGCATCAATGACGGTTGGATACTAATCTGGTGGGCAAGTCTGTTAGTGCGTTGTCTACTTTCTTTTTCTACTGTTGCATGTGTGTGTGTGTGAGTGCTGGTGAGTAGACATGTTTTGCCTCTTTTTACTTTGTATACCATTGATGTCATACTTGTAATTTGAGTATGAAGGTTATTCACAAGATCTGGTCTGAAAGGTCAACCAGTTCATGTTCTTGCTGTCGTTCTCCTGCCAAGTCCTCATCATGATTTGCACTGTCATTCAATGTATCACTTTGCATCTCAGTGTGATACGGGCAGTGTGCAGTTAAGTATGCCTAGTAAGCACACTATCCTTCGTGTTAATGTCAGCTGGGTGTGCAGGCGATGGAAGCAGATTTTTGGTACTGAAAAGGCATGCCAGGTTTTTGTAAGGTCAAGTGTGGCAGGCTCTGCATCACTGTGATCTTACAGTGCTTGCCATTGATGTTAGAAACTCAGCTAGGGGGCATCCTAGATCACCTGCACTGATAATAAATAGCACACGTGCATAGAACTGGTGCAATGGGTGTTGCTCCCTAATGTGGCCGAAGCCCCTTCCGAGATCATACCCTGGACTACTTTACTTGTGGTACATGGTTGATTCTTATGAGCTCTGGTGTCGTGCTATTCTGAACTTCTGTGCACACTCTGCTGGTGGAGGGGACAGTTGCACAGCAGTGTGAAACCCTAAGTTCAGTGCAACACATGATGCAGCACTTTTCTGTTAATGTATGCTTGTGTCTCATTTTCGGTCACACCAAGCTTTATGTGAGAGCAGTCTATACCCCCAATACAAATTGTGTTACTGAAACTCGGTCCGGCGTATTAGCACCGGATCCCGAGTTGCAGGGGGTGGGAAGTCCCCATTCCCAATGGACTAAAGGACAGGATGGTCCAGTTCAGGGTCTGCTCTACTGGCACAGAAGATTTGTCACACAGTGGTTGATCCTAGTCCACAACACTTGAACAGTGGGTCGCCTTCCCATCCCATTCACTCTTCTGACATCTGTGAACACTTCTTAGAGGCACAGGCAGAAGCAAGAAGTAAATCAGACAGAATTTTTCTCAGCATTCTTTATTAAGTGTGGTTACACGACACACTCTGTAAAAACACTCAGCACCATTTTGCCTTTAACCTGCTTATATAGGCTATTTTGGATGATGCAGCATCCTCATGCAAATGACTACTTTGTTAGAGCATGTATCTGATAGGTCATTTTAGCCAGAGGAAAAAAACCTCACTGTACTGTGATTGGATGGCCTATCTGAATCACACTAAACCCACATTATTCATAGTTGGCAGACACTATTTCCTCTGACTCACAAATCTGTTAAGCTTATTTTAGAACTGGCACTGGCTGGACACATTATGACAGTTCTCAACTTCTGCCAAAAACCACTTCAGTACACCAATGTCTACCCCTTATCTGATTTTGAGGTCCTGCCAAGTTTAGTTAGTGTTTTATACCGTGAAGAAATAAATACCTCTATTATATGATGCCAAATACTGCAGCTGGTCTTGTCAAATTGGTCTACATAAAGCACATCATGCCCTTCTCATTATGAATTGTGTCTGCTTTTCCTGCCATGTTCCAGGGTTAACCTCCCAGACTCAATAATCTCAATGCAAGATGCTGCCAAAGACCATTTCATGTGTCGGCCTCCGTTGCTTATCATCATGAGTCAGTGTTTCCGCACCTGGCTTTAGAAGTGGACACCATTTTGTGCTTGAGGTATCCATTTTGAAATATA
Source organism: Ambystoma mexicanum (assembly GCF_040938575.1). Lineage (NCBI taxonomy): Eukaryota > Metazoa > Chordata > Amphibia > Caudata > Ambystomatidae > Ambystoma > Ambystoma mexicanum. The sequence goes on from NC_090928.1 coordinate 1,146,012,163, forward strand.
TCTCAGTCTGCCACTGTATTAATCCTTCAGGGAGCCATTATTTATTTGTTAAAAGCATTTCTCACTGTGTGTCCCTAGTCATAATATATTTTTATATACTCATGATATGTGTGTGATATTTAAAGCACCCTTCCTAGGTCATTTTAACCCAAATATGTGCAGGGCCATGTACACTTTTTACCTTACATAATGGCACTATAATCCTGATTTTGCAATAATGCAACCATTTGAACCGCCTATCATGTTATCTGTACTCAGTTCAGGGGAGGAGGGGTTGGCACTCCTAGACACACTGGGCACTCCCAATGTTCCGTGAGAGTGGTTAGGGGACAGCTCTTCCTTTTGTCTTAGACGGCTCCTTCTTCACCTCTGGCAGAGGGCTTTGGACAGTGCAACTGCCCCAAAGGAAGTCAGCTAGATTTCTCAGGTCCATATCTTTGGCCTTAAAGGATCCTTGAGGAACTGAGGGAATTCTGCTGAAGGGGTGCTAAACCCCTTGTTTTAAATGAACAAGCCCACGGGTGATTGGTTTAAAGCTAGCCTGCTCTAGGGGACCAATCCCTGCTCCTGCTGGAGTGGACTTCGTGTTGATGATGTCACACCAAAAGTGCTTTGATCCAGAGGAAGTGGGGGAAACAGGAAAGGAAAAGAGAGAAAGTGAGAAACAAGATGGTGGAAGGCTTCTTCCAGTGTCCAGGGCACTCCTGCCTATACTACTTCTGCTCACTTCCCTACTACTGACAACAAAGACCTTTGGATATGCAGCACCCGGGTGTGAGGCTACTACTCCTGACTGGGTGTGCTGCTTTTATACCTGGGCCCAGGACAGCTGCCTGCTGTGAGGGTGTCTCTGGTGGGGGAGGGGGAATTTAACATCCCTCACAAAGAGAATCAAAGAGAGGCTGGGTCCTCAGGGTTTCTGTCCTGCTGACTCACAGGAGTTGACACAAGCGCGATATCGATGGGGCTGTGACAGCCATGATCATAAGTAGCACCATGCACTATGCCGAATATCAGGTAAGCTTATTTTCAGAGATTATGCTGACACCATTATGGGGTACTCAGGATCATGCATTTTGGGTGAAGGGGGTATATATTAAATGTTGCCCCTGTGCTGCAGTGACTTTGCTGTCACTGCAGTGGTCAAGTGGGCATCTTGTGATCGTTGGACCTGTTCTGTGCCATGAGCAGAGTGAGTGCTGTGGATCAGGCTACTGATCCAGCAGGGCACACGTACACTATGCTTTTGGCATGGAGTTGTGAAAAAGGTGGATCTGATTAGCAGATTACCCCTTTGAACAAAGAATCACCCACATAATTGTATGTACTAATAAAAATAAAAAAGCCAGGGCTTGGCATCCTTGCCAGATGGCCATTCCACACAGGCGGTGAGAGCCCATTGAAATATATGGGCAGTTATTGGGCTTTGCGGGTGAGTTATGATGGGTGACACCCGCCAAAAGTGTGTGAGATGAAAGGTATACTGGTGATGTTAGGCGTTATGAGTTGGGTGAGTGTGATAACTTGTGTTATGCACACAGCAGATCCTCCCACCCTTTGGCGTTGATATTTTCAGTAGCGATAACCAGCAGTAACCACAGATGAAATAGTGGCTGAAGAGCTGGGTTTTCAGACTTTTTATTGCAGGTTTCTCCAAGTACATTCCTCAGAGCCTCAACCCCACCTAGTTTTCTGCATAGCCATAGATTATGCAAATATATCCAATTTGATTTGCAGTATTCAAATGCATTTTGTGTGGTTACCCTAAAAACGTGGATTGAGTTTCACTCTTGATGACCAGAAATGGAGACCCCAGCACAATTTTGTTGGGAGAGAAATGGGAGAATTAATTTAAGTTGTGTTAGTTGGGAAAAATAGGATTTTCCGGACTTTATTAGTTCGAGGAAGGAGGGGCATAAATGTGTGCAGCCAGATACTGGGGTTAAGAATGGACACTCGATTTCTGGTGAGTCTAGTATAGCCAAGAATATTGATCTCACTCTTTTATTTGTTTAAGTTCCCCAACATGCTACAAGGATACTGATCTCAATGCTAGGCTTCTGTTCCCCCAAACCCACTAACAATCTTTCATGATGCTTAGCCTTCTGTCCTCAATGTTTTCATGCAAAAAGGCACTCTTCCCGCTTTCTTCATTCCCAAGCCCTCACTAAGCTGACCACCCCCATTCACATGTGGTTTTTTCTTCCTCTGCTCTTTCACCCAACTGGCTTGACACCACTGGAACTTCCTCATCTGACAGTAAGCGCGTCCACACTGTGATGGTGTTGAAGCCCACCCAACCACGACACTTATTATCTGATGACGGAGCCCCCGAGTTGTTTCTAGGCATCTGACTTGATCAATTGATATTCTTTCAACATATTCAGTGAAGAATAGTCAGTGACCAAACTCACAGAGCATTATTGAAGTAAAGGACATCCAGGAATTCTAGGTAAGATTTTCTTCAGTCTTTATTTGTATAATTGTAGGCCCGCCTGTTCCACTGTATATGGTGAACAGCTACATATATATATATATATATATATATATATATATATATATATATATATATATACACAATACAAATACAATGGAATCTTATCACATTCTAGGTTGCCCTAGAAACTCCATAACAAGTTTAGTTGCATTTACCAACTGGCAACAAGATAAACAATACATGGTGGACCCTGGTGACATGAATAACTTGTTTATTAATGGTGTTACAACCGCCTAATACAATTTATTTATTACAGTACTCAACATGTTTATTTGTTACAGTTGATTCAGACCTTATATGGATTTACATACAGTTTTGCATTAATCTATACTTTACAGATATATTGAACAGTAAAATGATCGATATTAATGCAGACTTCATTTGACTATATAACAATGATGTACAAAAAACAGATAGTTTGTTGGGTAAAGGGGCCATGGAGTTGGGAGAGTTGGTGTGGATAGTGTTGGGGGTTAACTGGTGCCTTTGGGGGTGTACCCCCCGAATTTCCAGGTAAAAATATAGAAACACAGTCAAATAAATTTGTTGCAAAACATCTGTGATAAAAACACAAAGAACCCACTCCACTGCCTAGATCCTCCTTAGTCGCCAATGCACACCTCAACTGTGGCTGCATCAATGTAGAATGGGTACTGTTCACATTACATATGTAACGTTTGGCTGTCTGTGAAGTCCTTTGCATTGTAGGTTTATGGTAAAAAACATTATTAAAATGGTGTGATGAATTGCCATTTTGCTGCTCTCCGCTGATTCATCGCTGATCTATCGCAACTGCCACATCATCGAACTGAAAAGAACCCATGAACAACACAGAAAAGCCTGGTTCGATGCTGTCGAACCGCAAAGACATTTGCAAAGGCATTACTGACTGATATCTGCCTCCCTGGTCCATCTTTGGGCCCTAGAGACTGAATATGTCATTGTAATCCCCTTTGCAACCTCAAGAACATATCCTTTCAGCATTGTGGTATTTTATTGTCTGTTTCTCACCCTGTCTCATTACCACAGTGCTGCATTTATTCAATCCTTGCATATTCTCTGTTTCCTCTACCACGGTGGGGTTTTACAGGGTTTTCTAGTTAGTTATTATACATGGTGTGTTTGATTAAACTATATAGTTTTATAGAAACTTGACTGGACATTCCTTTATTCTGACTGTTATACTTTGCTGTTTGAGTTCGACTGAACCACATTCACACCCCTCTTAAGAGTATAGCCTTCCCTCAGCCCACGTTACCACAAAAGAAAAAGGAGGCATATCTCTTAATTGTGCCTGTTTAACCTCTATGATTGGGGACACTGTTGTTTTGTAGCAGTTTGAGGGGTGAGTAGGCGCGTTAGCCACTACGCACCTTTGTACTTCAGCACGGCAGAAGTCAGCTCATCAAAATTGGTTTCTTATATCACACTTCACGCCAGAGTCCAGCCTCTCAGCGGTGTCTTGCTGCTCAGCGGTGTCTTGCTTCCAAGACAAGTGCATTACCCTTGAGATATCCTCCCAGCCCAGTAACAAAGTGTGGTAGTAAAATGCCTTCTTCTGGGGATTGTGCAGGTAAATAAAAGACTATGCACCACATAACAATCACAGTAACAATATGTGGTAATTTAAATACAACTTGTTTTAATAACTACAAGGTACTTACGGGGTAAATATGATCTATTTATCCCATCCATGACTTTCTATGTAAACCAAATGGTAAATATCACGAGCAGTGCAAGCCCATACTTAAGTGGTGTTTTAATAATAGGTATTATTTTAGATACCACCTGTTACCATTACCAGAATACTTATAAGGATGCACATAATGTTCTCAAACAAACCTTTGCAAATCATGTTTTTTCATATCATTACCAATTCTGTAGAGCAAAATTGGGAAAGCTACGGAGTTGGTCACCAGGTGCTCTGGCAGATATGTAAACAAGAAGGAAGGGGGGTACGGTTAGTCGGGATGAGGGGGAGTAGTAGAGTAGCAGAAGTGGTGTGCTGTTGGTGGCTTCAGTCTGGTATACACCATACGCTGAGCTTTGGTGTGAGTAGTGGACCAGGCGGGGCCATGTGTGCTGTAGGTGCTGTTTGTGTGTTTGTATGTTGTAGATGCAGTGTGGTGAAGTACATGCGGTTCGCTGGGCGAGAGATGGTTGTGTAAGGTTTTGAGTGGGTTGGGTATGCAGAAATTTGGAAAGTTGGGTTAGTGGGCCAGTATCCAGGTTCAAATACATCATCTTCCCTCTGAGTTGTGTTGCTGTGTGCGGGGTTGTTGCTGATTTCCTTTAATGGCCACCTGACAAAAAAACAAAGGGGGATCTGGGAATCTCTCTACCAGCACGAACACAGCCCAATGACCTGTTCTTGGGTGAATAACCCCTGGGAGAGACTCTACCAAGTCTTTAGCTCACTGTTCCTTTCACAGAGAAGAAATATCCCCGCATATCAGTCTTTGTCCTGCCCAGGGGCAGTCCAGCACCAAAATGCTAGGCAATTCTCCTCTGAACAAGAGTACCAACAGCAACTCCATACACGTGTTTCAGCCTTCTTGGGCATCATCAGTGAAGTGAAGCTGTGCCTCTCTAAGAACAGTAAGCAAGGGGTCCACGTCTGGATCGCCCTGCTAATTTAGGGTGAGGCCCTAAGTTAATTTATGCAAAACAAAGGGGGAACTGGGAATCTCTCTACCAGCACGAACACAGCCCAATGACCTGTTCTTGGGTGAATAACCCCTGGGAGAGACTCTACCAAGTCTTTAGCTCACTGTCCCTTTCACAGAGAAGAAATATCCCCGCATATCAGTCTTTGTCCTGCCCACAGGCAGTCCAACACTGAAATGCTAGGCAATTCTCCTCTGAACAGAACATCCACCCAAGAACAAGTCAATGGGCTGTGTTTGTGCTGGTAGAGAGTTTCCCAGAACACCCCTGTTTTGCATACCAAGTAACTTTGGGTCTCACCCTAGGTTACCAGGGGACTCCAGACGTGGACCCCTTGCTCACTGCTCTTAGAGGGCAGAACAAAGACTGATATCTGGGGAGGGGAAATTTCTTCTCTGTGAAAAGAACAGTGAGCTAAAGACTTGGTTGAGACTCTCCCAGGGGCAAGCCACCCAAGAACAAATCACTGGGCTGTGTTCGTGCTGGTAGAGAGTTTCCCAGACACCCCCACCCCTGTTTTGCAATATAATAATGTGATTAGGTCTATTGTGTCTATTTCTATCCCTATTCCCTTGCTATCTATAGTGACATGGGTCAGTTGGAGCTTGGGTGTGGTTTCAGGGCAAGTGTGCTATTGATGGAATGTCCTAGAACTAGTGTCTTGGTCTGCCTGTGTATTCAGTTTTTAGTGTCCTCCTATCACGGCTATCTCTCAGTTAGTCGTTTGGTATGTCATGGAGCGTCTTCCTTAAATTCTATGGTTTATTTGGTCGCTTGTGTGTAGTGGCGCGGTGCGCTCCCCGCTGTATCCTGATGAGTTTTGTCTAATGTGGTTGGGTATGTCTATTACTCATCTTCTGGTGTCGTAGCAGAGGGTAGGGTGGTCCCTATTCCCTAGTTATCTATCATGGCATGGGTCTGTTGGAGCCCAGGTGTGGTATAGGGCCAGTGTGCTATTGATGAGTCATCCTAATACTTCCGTCTTGGTCTGGTTGTGTGTACGGGCTTTAGTGTCCTATCATGGCTATCTGTTGGTCAAAAGTTTGGTATGTCGGGGGGTGTCTTCCTTAGATTCTTTTCAGTCGGTTGTTTAGTGGGAAATTGGGATCTGTGTCTTTATTCATTGTTGTTTTAGTTACGTGTGTGTCTTTTTTACAGGACAGGGCACTACCCGGGCAGCAGTAGAGGTTGGTCGCCTACTGGCGGGTCCACTTTCTCCAGTGGGCGGTCTTCTAGTTATGAAGTGAAGAGCCAGGATTTGAGCAGTTTCCTGAATAGTAGATGATTTCTTGTGTTGCGTATGTTCTGAGGTAGGTTGTTCCAGATTTTTGGCACCTGGTGAGAGAAAGAAGATCCTCTGAGTTGTCTTTTATTGTAAGGTTTTGGTTCAAGGCGGATGTCGTTGCTTGATCTGAGTGTTCTTGTTGTTTGGTGTAGATGTAATTTGTCCCTCAGGAATTCAGCACCATGTTTGTGTATTGCTCTGTGCGTGATGCACATAGTTTTGAATTTTATTAGTTGTTTTATTGGTAGCCAATGTAGTGTTTTTAGCGCTTCTCTCTTCGGAGAAATTTGAGAAGCAATCTGGCTGCTGCATTATGTATGCATTGTAGTTTTTTTTCGAAGTCGTTCAGGCATACCCAAGTATAGGCTATTAGCGTAATCTACCCTGGGCATGACGAGAGCAATGATGGTGGTTATTTTGTTGGCAAATACTAGGAACTGTAGGATCCTTTTTGCCGTTTGCATGAGAAAGAAGCATTTCTTAAGTATACCGTTTTCTTGTGGCTCTAGGGTAAGATTGTTGTCCATCGAGACCCCCAGGGTTTTTACAATCGGCGATGGTGCTGGAGTTGTACCGAGTTCCCTTGGCCAAGGGATGATGTGGTTGCCTCCTCCGTTCTTTGTGTCGATCATTATTTCTGTTTTGCCGGGGTTGATTTTGAGGTGGTTAGAGTTCATTCAGTTGAATACGTCACAAAGGCAGTTCTCTAGCGTTGAGTTTTCTTCTCGAGTGTCTTGTATTTTGAAGATTATTTGTGTGTTGTTGGCATAGTTGTAGCAGATGAGGCTGTGACTTTTGATTATTTTGCTTAGTACAGATAGATAGATGTTGAATAATAGCGGGGAGAAGGATGATCCTTGTGGTACTCCAAGTGGAGTCTCTCTGGGTTGATTTGAAGGGTTTCATCCATATGGTTTCCGTTCTCTTTTTTAGGAAGGATTTGATCCACTGTAGGGCGGTATCTGTTATTCCAAGTCCTTCTACTCTCGTTATGAGGATGTCATGATTAACTGTGTCAAATGCTGCAGACAGGTCTAGAAGTATCAAGGCGGTACTGTTGTCCAAGTCTGCGTTTGTTTTTAGGTCGTCCCATATTGAAAGCAGAGCTGATTCCATTCCTATCACTGGTGTGAGACCAACTTGTGTCTGGTCTAGTAGGCAGTGTTCTTCTATGAATTCTTTGGTTGTTTTGTATATGTATGTTTCGAGCAATTTGGCTGTGTACGGGATATTAGAGATGGTCTGTAGTTGGAGAGGTCCTCTACGAACCCTGCTGTATTTTTGAGTAGCGGTCTGATGTACGCTGATTTGAAGGATTGTGGCACTTTCCCTGTCGTGATCGAAACGTTGAGAACGTTCCTGTATTATTCCATGGGAGTTCCTTGTTTAAGAATTGATTTGTATATGTCTGTTCGGATGGTCCTCTTGAGGGTAGGTGGGGTTCATAGTAGGATCGGGTGGTCTGCTTTGCATAGTTTGTTGGATAGTGATGATTTTGTTTTTGAAGTGGTCTGCTAGGTCATTGCATAGTTTCATCGAAGGGATTGGCGTGTTGTTGCAACCCGGTGGATTTTTTATTTCATTTATGATTCTGAAGAGTTCTTTTTGGGTGTTTGGTGCTTTGAAGATTCGGTAGTCGTAGTGTTCCCTCTTTGCTTTTTGTATTTGCTTTTTGTATGCGCGTTATGTTAGAAGAATTTCGGCTTATTCGTAGTGTCCTTTTTTTTCTCCAGTCTTGTTCTAGTCTTCAGTTTTTCCTTTTCATGGTGCTAAGTAGTGGGGTGTACCATTTTGCAAATACTCTTTTTTGAGAGGGAGTGAAAGGTTTTTCTTTGGCAATGTTGTTGATGGTTGTTACAATCCAGGTATGGAGTAGGGCTACTTTTTTTTCCAGGTCAGCTACTACCATAAATGTTGGGCCCAGTTTGCTGTGCTCCAGGTGTTCAGTTAGGTTGGAATTTGTGATGGTTCGCCAGTTTCTTTTTATGGTGGTCAGAGGTTTGTCTTGTTGCTTGTTTACTGGAGTGGTCATTGTAATTATGGAGAGAATGATGAGGTGGTCACTCCAGCGTATTTGAATTGGGGGTGCTGTGGTAATTAGTTTTTTGTTCGCAAAGATTGTGTCAAGTGTATGCCCTGCCGAGTGGGTAGCTCCTTTGACTAGTTGTAGATTCATTGCTGCTTGTTGGCTGGTTAGAAATTTTTGTGTGGTTTCTTCATCGAACCAGATGTTGAAATCTCTGAGGATGATCAAGTGATTATGATTGATGGCCAGCTTCGGTGAGGGCATCTACGAAGGTTGCATCGTAGGTTGGTGGTCTGTATATTAATATGAATTTAAGTTTTGGTTTTGGGGTTTACTGATAGGCGTAGGATTAGGGATTCACATTTATCGATGTTATGTGGGTCTTCCAATTTGATAGACCGGTGTGCTGTGTGGATGATTGCCAGCCCCCCCCCCTTTTGGTTTTTCTGTTTGCTTGGATGCATTTGGAGTCTACTGGCAGGCATTTGTTGAGGGTGCTCTTGTAGTTGTCGTCTGCCCATGTTTCAGTTACAAATAGGATGTCGATACCTCAGTCGCACAGGAGATCGTATATTTTGGTGGCATGTTTGGACATTGACCTTGCATTGATTAAATTACAGTGGATCTTTTTGTTGTGGTTTTGCTTATTAGTTGTTCCTTGTTTTGGTTTGCAGCTGTTTAGACTCTGTGAGTCTGTGTTGACGTCGATTGGATGAGGATAAGGATCAGCGAAGGCTACCTCTCCATTGAAAGCTTGGCTGGTCAATAGCGGTGAATCTATACTCATGCCAATTGGTTGAAGATCACCAGAGGCTTCTTCTTCATTGAATCGGTCTGTTAGGTTAATGTTTGGGTTGTTGGTCATTAGTGCTTCGTCGTTTTGTCTGTGTTGGTGTCATAGGGTGTTGGTGGTGTCCTTCTGTTCTTGTGATTTATGGGGTGGTGGGGTTGGAGTCTTCCCACCCTCTTCTTGGGTGCTCCCATCTTTTTCCTTGTTGTCTGTGGTGCTTCTTTGCTTGGCTTGTGGTCTCGGAGTCGTTGGGGTATCCAGGTTCCGGTGTTGTCGCGAGGTATGGTGTGAGATATAAGGATTTTTCTCTTTAAAAGTTTATTCTGATGATATTGGTTTTTGGTGGGGTGTTTCCTGCATTTTAGGCTGGTACTGCTGAGGTCACTAAGATTTGTTTGTCCATGCCCATTGTGGCATGACCTTGTGCTCTTTCTCGGTGCCCATTCAATTTCCGGGACATTTTGGTATTCGGTGCAGAGAAAATGGTTCGGGCGGTCGACTGTAATGTCTTGGTTTTTTTGGTTAATGTCTTGGCTTGGTGCTTTTGGGTGCTGTCTGTTCTTCCATTGGTGAGTTCAGCTGTGTATTCTACAGGTCTACTGTCAGGGGGATTTGGGGGGTACTGGGCGTGCAGTTGTCAGGTGGTCTAGGATTCAGTTCAGGTCGCTATTTATGTAGTTCTCTGTGTTATTAGTGGCAGGTTAATGCAATACTATCTCGGTAGGTCCCCTATATATGTGTGTCGAGTTAGTCTTACCGGAATTTGAGTGCAAGACAAAACACAGCTAGAATTGAGGATCCTGTATAGTGGGAGAGAGGCCTACTACTAACAATGCAATTTGAGTCCAAGCCTGAACACAGCTAGAGCCTACACGTCATGATGCAATTTGAGTACAAGCCCAGGCACAGCTGGATTTGAGAGTCCTGCATAGTGAGAGAGAGGCCTACATCTAACAATGCAATTTGAGTACAAACCTAAACACAGCTAGAGCCTACACTAATGATGCAATTTGAGAACAGGCCTAAACACAGCTAGATTAGAGAGTCCTGTTTAGTGGGAGAGAGGCCTACCCCTAACAATGCAATTTGAGTACAAACCTAAACACAGCTAGAGCCTACACTAATGATGCAATTTGAGAACAAGCCTAAACACAGCTAGATTTGAGAGTCCTGTTTAGTGGGAGAGAGGCCTACCCCTAACAATGCAATTTGAGTACAGACCTAAACACAGCTAGAGCCTACACTAATGATGCAATTTGAGAACAGGCCTAAACACAGCTAGATTTGAGAGTCCTGTTTAGTGGGAGAGAGGCCTACCCCTAACAATGCAATCTGAGTACAAACCTAAACACAGCTAGAGCCTACACTAATGATGCAATTTTAGAACAGGCCTAAACACAGCTCGATTTGAGAGTCCTGTATATTGGAGGAGAGGCCTACACCTAACAATGCAATTTGAGTACAAACCTAAACACAGCTAGATTTTCCAGTCTTGTGTAGGTGGAGAGAGGGGGCAGAGGAAGTTAATCACAGTGTTGTATAGGTGTAAAATAGTCGGGTGTCCAGAGTAGACTAGTAGTCCCGCTCCCCGACCATGCCACTCCTACCGTACTAGTCGCTACTGATTGACGGTTGGCCACTGGCTTCCCCTGCTGACACCTGCAGACATGGTGTGGATCCGCCTCTGTTGGAGCTGCCCTTTGCCTTGGGGTTCTTAGCCACAGGGGCTGCTGGACAGAGGGCTACCCTGTGGGGGTTGGATATGACCTTGTTGGAGCAAAATCAGGGATCAGGGGCCGGCTGGGGACGAGAGGAGGAGGTGAAAACACAGAAGGAATGCGGTCTGGGGAGGGAGGCTACTCGCAGCGCTCACGGGCATGTGGGGTCTCAGGGCAGGGGACAAATATGTAAAATAGAAGCCCAGAAGGGTATAGGGCAGAACACTGAAAGGGATCTTCCGGATGGTATGTGGCGAAAAGCACGTGCAGTGCGCAATAGTAGGCCCAGCTGTTCAAGTTGGAGGCGCCAATCAGTGGTCGGGGCGGGCTGGGAGGCGGGAGTTAGGGCCGGAAAATGGTTTGGTCACAAGACTGAGCCATCCAATGTACAAAGGGGATCAGTTGTAGGCTAGAACTTTCCCCTCCAATTGAAAAGACGAGCAGATTCCCATGGATGTAATTAAACTGATCTCCAGCTTCTATGTGCATTGGAGGCCTGGCTGAGATGGGTAGCATTGATGGTCAATTGCAGGCGTTTTGCCAAGAGGGTGAGAAGCCTGTTGGGGACAATGCCTGGATCATGTGTACACCTCTCAGACCCATGTCCTATTTTTCTGTTCTCAGGTATCGATTTTTGGCGCCCTGAAGAGGTAGCTGTCCTATTACTGATACCAAAGCCAGATGGTCAGTCATTTATCAAGCAAACTAGTTGCCTGTTAAGGCTTTGGAATTGTAACCAGCAATTTGTCATCTCAGCAACATGCAGTCAGGCAATAAACTGTCTTCATGCTTAGCCTCCGCACACATTAAGGCCACAAGCCCTAAAGAGGATCTGTTACTCTGAAGACTTGCAAACCCCTCCCTGTTAGGATGTACAAGACCAATAGACCAAATCCCTACAGAAGGCTCAAGAGCCCAAAGAGCCACTTTCTAGCGAAGTATGACATGGGGCAAGTATATGAAAATTAATCTCAGGCTGCAGAAACTGTTTCTGAAAGTTATTAACTTAACCAGGGATTTGAGGTTTGCCTCCAGGCTAGAGCCTTTCCTGCTTAGCCAAAGATGGTGGATAGGCTGTACATCATGCTGCAGTTTCACTCATTCATTGCAGTTTGTATAGCGCCTTTCACCATAATTCTGGTACCGACTCACTGTTGGTTGAACGCCCTCAAAGGTACCAAAGTCCAAAATAGGAGGGGCTATTGTGCAGGTGTGCATTTCGGCCATTAAAGTTTTATGAGCGCGTGGCCAAGAACCTCCTAGTCACCCATGTCTGAACGGCCGGAAAGACTATACTATGAACTTAACAGGTGTGTTTACAGGAGAAGTGGATAGATAAGTAGCTACAGTTAATGAGCTAAACTAAGCAAAATGTAAAGCCTGCAGGGGGAATATTCAAAGCAAAGTCAATGCCACTGAAGGGATGGACCAACCTATACAGACTGTAGTGAAATGTTCATAAAACCCCCCAATTTAAAATATTAGGCAATACCAAATACAAAAAGAAAAAAACGGTCCATTATGCATATTGAAAACGTGAGTAGTGACTAGAGTACTCATATTCCATAGTCCTTTACTCCATCCTTGTGGGGCATCCCCCAAGACGGGGACACTGCCGGAACCCCTGGCAGCGAAAAAGGAACAAGTTACTTAACTGTAGCTGTTCTCCAGCATGGGTCTAGCACAGATTCACACGCTCATGAATATCCCGTCAGGCTGGGAATCCTTCACTTTCACTTCTTTCTCCTATAAACCAACCACCGAGCTCCGGGCCACATCACCCCCAGCCAATGACTGCCCTCTCCCTAAGCCCCTCCTCTGGCAGCCATCTTCAGATTTGGTAGCACGTAAAGTGGCAGTATGACCAAGAAGATCCGCAGAGCGGCAGGTGGTAGACATGTGAATCCATGCTGGAGAAAATAGCTACTCACCGTAGTGACTAACATACTCTTAGTCCATAGTCCCCTCTCCTCCATACTGCACGGGCGTCCCCCACCAGGCATAACAATAATGAAATATAACTACATACATTCTGGTGTATAATGGGTGGAATTGTGGTGAAAAGGCTGTGCACATTGTCGCCGCAGAAGATTCTGGGCGTGTCCTGGGCATGCAGATATAATCATTCACAGTCAAACATTTGTTCATTTCAGACATGTGCAGCGCGGGCGCCTCCTGCGTCTTGAAAGGTGGAAGCCAGTTGCCAGGAATGCCGGTGCATGCCACACAGCAGGGTAGCCATTATCTTCATTTTTAATGTCATTATTCCATTATTATGTTAATACCCTGTCTGCCTCAAATCCTTAGAAATCCCCGGTTTACATGCTCATCATTATAGCTGACAAAATGCTCAGCTCCCAGGGACAGGAGTGTGGGCGGAGGCTGCCAAGGAGAGACGCTCTCTGACTTCATGCACATTTACACTTCAAAGCCAGCCGAGCGAAGACATCTTAGGCTTTCAGCAGTGCTGTATTCCAAACGGGCGATAGTAGAGAACGGCCAGGGGCATCTTTCCTTTATTGTCAGCTCTTAGGCAAACATTACTGGGTTATGCGCACCAGGGAAAGAACAATTCTCCTGTTAATTGGAAAAGGGCCGCAGGATGGGATTACCAGTTCCTCTTCAAGATGCTTTGGTTAGATGTGTAGTTTATTTCTCAGACTTCAAACTGCGCAACCCGGTATCAGTTTTCCCACCTACAAGAGGACGCTCTGGTTATTAGTGTTCCCCACTCTTATTCCCAAACGCGTGCTCTTTCTTTCCGGCGGTTGTGACGTCATCACGCGGGGACTATCCAGCCAAACAAAAGACTATGCACCACAAGCCACACAGGCACTAGCAGCCAGTGAAAATCAATGAATGAGGATTACAGGGGCAGACCCGGGAAGCAGAGCAAGGCTGGTGCTGCCGACAAGGTCTCGGAGAGCACTAAATCCACTGCCTCATAAACTACCTCAAATATGAGGAAACCATGAACTACCACGACAGAGAATTGACCTAAAAAAAGCTCTCTCTTCACAAACTCTGAAGACAAACAAAACATAAGGGGCAACAACCGGAAGTAACAGGAAAAACATCAGCACACACATCATCTTATTACCAATTAGAGTCGCGTAAAGGTTTTTGTGAGTTGCTACTGTGAGCTAGGAATCGCCATCTGGCAACGGTGCAACCCCCTGGCTTTTTTGATTATCTGAAAGAGTAATCTGCCAACCAGTGCCCCTCTCTGTTAACTCCATGCCGAAAGCATCGTGTACTTGTTCCCTGCAGCATTAGTAGCCTGATTTGCAGTGCCTGCTCTGCTCATTGGCATAGCACAAATTCAAAAGGCTGTATAGCTTCTCTTAAAGTGGAAACAAGAGTCACAGTGGTAGTGGCTGTTGTAGCAATAAAGTTGAATTGCAGTCAGGCTGGCAACACAGTAAATGGTGTTCTTTCCGGAAGAGAAAGAGGTTTCACAGTGCCGATCGGCTTAGGGTAATCGGGAGATCCATAGTAGGCTGCCAGGAAGTTCGAGTGGGACCAGGTGGTTCAGTAATGGAGGATCAGTGGGATCTCTGCATCTAGTGGAGCGTAGTGTACTATCTGACAGCTTAGAGCAGAAGAGCGAGACTGGCAGGTGTAAGCGGGGGTTGCCGGCATATCAACCAATGTTATCGCACTGGTAGTCACACGGTGTGTACTGCCGGTGCTGATTGCCCAATGCCGTGCCACGTCCTGGTGAGACAGGTGACCGCCAAGAGAATGCAAGGGTCCTCTCCTCAAATAAGATGCTGTATGTGTGAGAGGGCAAAAAGCAGGAGATGAGAGCCTCCACACGAGCGAAGAACAATGCGGGTAGCCAGGAGATGCATCAAAAATGCAGAAGGTGACAGGTGAAGGCAGGAAGCCTTCTCTTTTTCACCAATGGAATGAAAGGATTCTGGATTACACTTCATCCACACGATGAAAGGACACCGGATAGCACTGCAGAAGCAGAGATCAGAGCTAACTTGGTTCACAGGATCCAGAAAGGAAGCAGAAGGCAGTAAGATGAAGCAAGAAGAGAGCAGGAGGGCCTCCAAGGGTTCAGCTCGTCGCTATTCTGAAGTAAAGGACATGCAGGAATTCCAGATAAGATTTCTTGAGTCTTTATTTCTATAAATGAAGTTCCTCCTATTCCAGATGAATCTCTCCACTGTAAACGGGGAAAAGTGATATATATATATATATATATATAGAATGCAATGGAATCTTATTGCATTCTAGGTTGCCCTAGAAACTCCATAACAAGTTAACTTGCATTAACCAACTGGTTGGCAACAAGATAAAGAAAACAAGCAGGACGATGGTAACATGAATAACATGTTTAGGGATGGTGTTACAACCGCCTAATAACATGTTTATTTACCACAGTTGATATGTTTATTAACATATTCACAATGTATTCCCACTTACCTTTGTTCTTTTTTTTCCACTACTTGATTTTTAATGGCAAGGAGTTGCTCCTCTGCGTTGTAAGCCTGTACCCCAAGTGCCCATACTGCTGGTGATAGGACATTGATAGGGCATTGCGCCTGGCAATATTCCTTTTTGAAGGGTCCTTTCCTAGTTACTTTAGTTCTCTTCTTTCCTTTTCATGTAACAATCCTTTATTTTACACGTTTATCCTTAACATTCTATTCTGTAGCTTCCTGCAGACACTTCCCTTCTTAATAGAAGCGTGTATTAACTATCTAGCTTTCAATATTCATATGTTCATTAATTTCCAACCTCAGGAGTTCAAACCCTTTGACACAACATCAAGAAATAGGGGTTAGTCAAGGAAGGAAAATGCAGCAGCTAATACATACTGTTGTCAAGGTTGTGGTAGATGACTAGCTAATTGGGGCTCACCTTGCTTCCGATTGGCAGAGATGATGTGTTGGAATACCTAACCCTCCCACCCCTCACCTAACCTGGCACTGGACAATCCTCCTCCTTCTCTTATTTCCTCCCCCTATTGCTTGTAGATCCCTTGCTGCCAAATTGCGTGCCATCGCCCCTTGTATTTAGTCCCTTGGGATCCGCTTCCCTTGCCGGTTACTTCCTCCTATGATGTGTAAAGTGCTTCGCTGCTTCTTGACGTTAGATCCATGCTCAAGAAATACACTAATAATAACAACTATAATAATAATAATAACACACTTCTATATTCTGTGTCTATAGAGTAGCAGCTTGGCAGAACAACATTTCATCCAGGATGAGGCTGAAAAGCTCACTGACAATTAGCTAAACTCACATGTCAGGTGAACACACACATCTTGTCCTATTGGCATAGGAACTGCAACCCCATTTTATTTATTTATTTATGAAAATCACAGGGAAAGCAATGCATCTTTGGCAACAAAAAAAACCATACAAAATTTACGATTGATAACAGATCGGAGGACATGGTTCCTTTGCAATGTGGTGAGAGAATGTGACTTTAAGACCAGATGTTGCAGGAGAAGGTGGAAACATATACCAGTGCTGAACTAAGGATGGAGGGGTGATGGAAGAGTGATGTGGGGTTGTCAATGAAGGGACGGAATAGTGGAAAACAGGGTGATACAGTAGCATAGAGTACCACAAACAGGATCACGAGAAAGAAGAAGAGCTTTGAGGTTGGATTTGAATAGTGGTAGAGTTGGAGTAGTACGGAGATGGAGAGGAAGAGCATTCCAGAGTAAGGGAGAGAGGAGAGAGAGAGTGAAAATGAAAGGGAGCATAGATGGCTTGAATAGTAGCAAGGCGGTGAGCTGAGGATAACCTTAACAAGCGAGGAGGAGAGCAGGGAGTGAGATGAGCAGACAGGTAGGTTGGGGCGAGTCCATGCATAGTTTTGAAGATGAAGAGAAGAGGTTCATAGTTATCCATTTGTTTCATAGACAGCCAACCTATCTGGTGATGGGTAGAGGAGGTAGAGGTAAAGTGAGAAAGGTTGAAAAGTTTGTGGACTGCGAAGTTTAGGACTTTGTCCAGGGGTGAGAAAGCATGGTTGGGAAGGTCATAGAGGAGACTGGCACAGTAGTAAGATCTAGAAAGGACCAAGGAGACGATCAACTGTTTAGCAGTATTGAAAGGAAGAATATAATGGATTATTCTGATATTGAAGAGGTTGAGTTTGGCTGCAGTGGCAGATTTGGAAGAGTAAGGAAAATAGAGAACTTCACTCTTAGTGGGGTTGAGCATGAGCCAGTGAGACGCCATCCAATATTTGAAGGCAGAGAGACAGTTTGACATTTTTCACAACAGCTCATCGAATAAGTGGTGAAAGGAGAATATCTGAGTGTCATCAGGAAAGAGTTGATAGGAGAAGCCAGAAGAGAAGATCAGGGTGTTAAAAGCTGAAGTATAGAGAGTGAATAGAAGTGGACAAAGGACAAACCCTTGGAGAACTCCAACAGTAAGGGGGTGAGTTGGGAGGTAATGCAGT
Organism: Ambystoma mexicanum; assembly: GCF_040938575.1. Lineage (NCBI taxonomy): Eukaryota > Metazoa > Chordata > Amphibia > Caudata > Ambystomatidae > Ambystoma > Ambystoma mexicanum. The sequence continues at coordinate 1,146,029,582 of NC_090928.1, forward strand.
TCCAGGACACCTGAAAGTGTCTGTGGGCAATGTATGAAGCAAACCAAGTTAGGGCCTTATCTTTGATGCCAAGGAGAGATCATGTAGAGAGAAGGTCATAATGGTTGACTGTATCAAAGGCATCAGAGAGGTTTAGAAGAGCTGTCTCGGTAGAATGCAGAGGTCAGAAGCCAGAGGATCCCATAGGTTGTATCAAGGAACTATGTGAGTCAATTGAAAACAACTCAGTCTAAGATTTTGGAATAGTGTGGTAGAAGAGAGACATGGTGAAATTTGCCAGGACATTTAAGATCTAGACCAGGTTTCTTAAGGAGAGAGATGGCACAGTAGCTGTCCTACAGGTCGAGAGCTATGTGCTTCACAATATGAGGGGACAGTGGGTCAGTTGGGGCACAGGAAGAGTCAGCTTTGAGGAGCAGGGCAATCATCTCATCAGGGTTGGGCGCAAAGGAAGATATAATAGCAAGACAGGAGGGTAGGAGTGGTGGAGAAAAGGGAGCAGGAGGAGGGTACAGAAGGTAATTAGCAAGGCTATTGTGAATGGTAGAGCTCTAAGTGACAAAGTAGAGAACAAGATCATTTGCAGAAAGAGTAGAGGAGATGCAGGTGGGTTTAGGAGGTGAGAGAATTGGGTCGAGAGATTTTCGGGGGCACCTAGGTTGGTAGGCTTGAGACAAAATGAGAGAGAGATAGAAGTTGCTTTGGAACACTCAAGAGTAGAATAATAGTTTTGAAGAGCAGTGAGATAGAGTTGGGGATCAGAGGAGTGTCTTGACATTTGCTAAGTGGGAAGTTTTTCCACATTGTTGTTTTCAGGGTATGGATGAGAGGTGTAATCCAGGGCCGTGGAGGGGAGGATTTCGGAATGAGTGTAGTAAGAGGGTAGTGAGAGGTGAAAAGAACTTAAAGAGCAGTGTTAAAGTTAGTGAAGACTTCTTCAGTGGATGGAAAGGTGAGTTCAGCTAGGGATGGAAGCCTGCTCTGCAAGACTCTCCCTAGGGGCCTGGGCAATTGGGACCTCACTGGGAGTGGCTCCCCCTTTGAGGACAATGACTCCCGTTCCCACAAAGAACTCCCTAGGCCAACCACCATATCTGCATAAATGGGACTGTCTTCCTTGTGTCATTTTTCTATGTTGTTCCAGGCAACGGTGGATCAAACAAAGGCAAAGAGAGTATCTCTTTAAGAAAATACTTCTATTTATCTGTGAGGAGTGGATCACAAAAGGAGAGAGAGTACGGTGCACAGGGGAAACCCGCTGATGTAAGCACTTCTTGGAGAGGCGGAACTGGAAGAAGTGGAGCCCACAGCAATTGGAAAGCTGCGGAAAGCCAGCCCGAGATGCTGGAGAACCAGCTACGAAAACAACAGGGAAACCGTTGTTGCAGCTTGGGGAGAATGCATGTCCAATGTGGTGAAGTGACCACAGTCCTACCATGGTGGGCAAGGCGCTGACCAATGCTGATACCATGACCGCAGGAGACACTGACACCTCCCAGCTGCCAGCGTCTCTGGAATGCAACCTCTTTCTGAGACACTGAGAATGAGATGCTGGCGAAACCGGAGGAGATGCCCGAAAGCCAAAACGATTACCCGAGCGAGTGGCAAGCCCCGCAAGGTCACCCTGGAGAAACACAGTTACCGGGGTGAACAGGAAAAGCAGGGGTCTGACACGGCAACCAAATGTCAGAAGTCGAACATGTGAAAGCCAGGAAGGCGACATTTCACTAATAAACCAGCATAACTGGAGATATGAAGAAATCACAAATAACGTAAGGCAAACGGCTGGTTGGGAAACAGAGGGAAAGTGGAAAAGAGACCACTGGGAAGAAGGAGAAGACCACCGGAACTCGAAATTAAAGAGTGGGGAGAGGACTCCCTGCGAGATAGTCCCATGTTTTGTGAATTAAGGCTGTCAAGAGAACATAATAAGGAGGGATACAAGCCAATAGGAAGAACCGAGGAGACAGGCAAAAGTATACAAAACCTAAGAAAGGTTGAATCCTAAGAAGCTGGAAAGCATGAACTTAAAGGAAAGAGTGTGAGAGAATATATCAAGGAGAGACCTTCTAAACAAACCAGAGAGAAGAATATAAAACCCATGAACAGTTGGGAGGAGGTACAAGAGCCCCGGAAGGAAATGCCAAGAGAGTCTCAGAGAAGAGCTCCAAAAAAGGGTATCTTTTTAAATCAGAGACATTTGTATCTCAGCATAAAATGAAACATGACAAACCCTGAGAAAAGCCACAAGCAAGTAAGAAGGCATAAAGGGAAATTACCGTAAAATTTTAGTTATTCAAATTAGTCGGAGGGTCCGATAGAGGTAGGTTTGGACTGAGGACATTAAATCAGGCAGAGAAAACCCCATGGCAATAGGGATACATAGCATTTTCTGTGTCATGTTATTAAAAGAAAAGTCAACATGTCCAAAATGTTTCCGACTCCTTCTTCCGACCCGCTACGAGTGGATAGTAGAAGAGAGTTAAAGTTAGGGGATAGAACAGCAGAGAGAGTGGTGCGGTTGAAGTCATCAATGACAATGAGGTAGTGATCAGGAGGGAAAGAGTCAATTCGTTGGAAGATGTGGAGATAGTGTATTTGAATGAGGGAGAATTAGCGGAAGATAGGGTAGTAGGAGAGATAGGTTTGGAGGACAAACACAATCCTACACCACCACCTCTGCCATTGGGATGGGGGGGGGTGAGTGAAGGGTTAAGCAGGGTCATGAAGGATACCAAGGGTTGCAGAGTCAAAGGAGAAATCCATGTTTCAGTAAGGGTAATGAGGTCCAGAGAAGGAGAATGAGAAAGGAAGTAGTCAGAGGTAATAGAGGTTTTATTGCAGACAGATTGTGCATTCGAAAGAGCAACAGAAAAAGAGTGAGATGTAGAAGTATAATGACTTTGAGTAAGAAATAGAGAGGCACTGCGGTAGACGTGAGAAGAGGATGTGTAATGGAAGTTAGATTGGAGTAGATTGGAGTAGGTTTTGTGAATAGAAAGAGTAGTGGAGCGAGAAGAGAGGTGGCGTCGAGGAGACTAGATGATAGAGACGGGAAGAGAGTTGAGGTGGTTCTGAACCGAGTAGAGTGAAGAGAGAAGAGGGAAAGGAAGAGATAGAATGAGAAGTGCATAGCAAGGGTGAAGGTGAGAAGAAGCAATAAAGGGTACTTACAGACAAGTAGCAGGACACAGCAAAGCAAAGGCTCATGGGCTAAGAGGCAAAAAGGCTGGTCAACGGCTGGTCTTCACCCTTCACGATTCTACCCTTAACTGGGACGCTCCCGGCTGGATGCCCCTAGGGAGTTCAGAAAGGATGACACACGCTCTTGTCACTTTATCACCTAGTCCATAAGTGATGGAACTCGGGATACTGCGAGAGTCTGCTTGAATCATCATGCACATGCTGCATCTAAAAACAGGTATGATGTGATATAATATGGCATTTATAGCGCATCTATACAGAAGTGTTTCAAGGTGCGATTCAAGGTGTCTATTTTGGTTTATAAAGTGGATTGCTTATTGTCAGGGAACAAAGGGTCCTGTTTGGCCTCCATGATGCTCATACACCTTTCTGGTACACCTGGGTATCCGAATCTCTACAGTGCGGTAACCCAGTGACTTGCTGGCTTTGCTGCTGAATTAGAATGAATAAGGTAACTGAGCATAATATACCGAATTCAAAAATAATACTCTTGTGCACACTCTGGTTTCCAATATTACCTGATGTGGAACAGTGACAAGTGCCAATGTACAGGGCTGCAGCATGTATGAGAAGAGGGAACATTGTTATTCTCCTCAAACATGGAATTTCAAGAATCAATTTGTTCCTTTCGTATGAATCCCATTGATCCGTGTTAAGCAGAATTCCCTTTGTCAATGACGTATCTTAACACCGTTCGATTTTGACTGTCCTTCTCCAGTCTTTTGTTTTTGTTGCATTCTGGGAATTTAGTTAATTCAGTTTTGGATTTGCCCATGTATATCCAGAAGTGCAGTCCCCCGAATGCACGGCCAATTCAAAACTTGACACGCACATCCCTAATGAAATGACACTTGTACGCAAGTATTGTTTGACATGCTAACAAAAGCAGGATCTATGACAACATTTGAGTTTTGAAATACCTATGGGTCCTTGAATGCGTATTTCAAATTGTGGTTGCATCCGCCATGGCACATTTGAAGTTTTAGAGTTTAAACCCAGATAGGCACATATTGCCTTTCGACAACTCTTCATTACTTGGACAAACATTTGCCATTTGACAAACCACAATCTTATGCAAACATTTACATGCACAGAAACTCAGCGCCACTCTGCCGCCCTGGTTTCCTTCTCCATGCGGGTCAGCTTTGCCTGCTTTTTGGCATCTGCTAAAAGCAGGCGTAGTCTGTAGCGATTCTTTGTACTGGCGACACCCATAATGGACGTCCAGCATGTGCGCGTGCAGGTGCAGCATAAACCAAGGCAGATGTGCTGTATGGTGCAGTGTAAGAAACAGAATCTGTCAATATTTGTCGGATTGGAAGGGTATGCTCCATGTAGGTGGTAGCAGCTAATTTCTTCCACAGAGTCCATCCTGCTGTGTAAATTAACCTGTCTGAAGTAAGCAGGTTTAAGGACTTTAGGCTTTAGCACAACACGCATGTCCATACTTACATAACAATTTTATAGTTTGTATCATGTCTCAATGCCTCCAACTTATTCAATATCACCCATGTCAATGACCGTCAATGGGTGTTCCTCACACGGTTACAGTTCCAGGGGTGGTGGTGGCTCAGCACTCCTTGCGATTTACTGTGACTATGCGGTGGACATGACAATTAAGGACTGTCCCATGCAATTGGATCTCATCCCCGCTGGGTTGACATACAAAGGTACCGTGGCACAGTAGACCCCCAACAGTTTGGAGTGAATGCGTGGCAGACGCTTAACCACCTCTGACCCAATGATATGGGCTTCCTCCTTCACTCTGCCATCCACAAGACACAGAGCTCATCAGAAAAAGATTCTCTTCCTGGACTTCCTAGACATGATCCTGCTGGACAACCTGACATTGTGGGGGTGTTGAGGGCTACCAGCTGGGCAGGCAACTGACAGGCAGCAGCACAGAGTTTCAGTGTGACTAGTAACCAAGGCAGGGCACAATTGGGAGATGAGTGGATTGTAAACAAAGCAGGTTGCCAGCAGCAGGAACAGGTGACTTGTAAGTCAAGAGCTGGAGTAGGTGGAGGGGAGGGTGGCACAAAAATAGTGAAATAAATAGGAGGTTAAGTGTAGAGCAGCTAGGGTAGGGTCCTTGGGTGCAGGTGCTCCTAGAGCTTCAGATGTGGTGCTGTCCTTCTGGAAGCTCTGTCCGGCTCATGGTCCTTTCTCTGCATGTTTGGAAGCCTGGCCGGACCCCATGTGTTGTGTGTTGGTTTAGTGGTTTTTCTACGTGAGCATCATGACGCTCCTTTAATAAAAGGGGCTCTGCTGGCACGTGGAGGGCGGTGCGGCAGAGCCACAGGAAGCGGCAACTCGTGTCTGTGTGTGCTCATTGACTGTGGGCCTTGCCACGTGATTGTGGCCTAGGCTGGGAGCCTTGGCCTGGGCGCCCCCACGCCAAAGCTGACCTGAGCTGGATGCCCCCAGTTGGGGTTGATTGAGCCGGTGATTCGGCCTGGGCAGGATGATCCCTGCCCCTCACACGCTGCATGCACGCAGCATCCTGGTGCCGTGTCGAGTGCCCCAACACCATCTGTGGCCCGCTCCGGTGACCGGAGGTGGGCCACTACATTGGCGACGAGGAGGTCCGGGTCCCGTGTACCCTGCGGTGCGACTGAGGAGCCCACATGGGCGGAGATGTTGAGCAGTCCTGTGGGAGCCCGTGTCGCGGCATCGGGAATATGTGGAAGGTGCGGCGGGTGGAGCATTGTGCTCACGCACCCTTCTGTGTCATTGGGGACCCACCAACCTGGCCCCGGTGGTGGGCAACAAGAAGGCACATCAGAGGGTTGGAGGCCGGCGAGGCCGCACACGGTAAGGGGGCATGGCCCCTGCAGGCCCAGCAGCGAGCCGATAAAGGAAAGGGGCGTGGCCCCAGCGGTCCCAACGGCGGGCTGATGAACAAAGGAGTTGGTGGAGAGCCTGGGAGTGCGCCGGCCCGCATTGGCCAGCTGTGACCTCCACCGAGGTAGGCAGTGCTGCTGTCCTCCCTGGTCCCACGAGGCCGAGGTCGGATAGAAAAAGGGGCGTGGCCCAATCGCGGCTCTGGAGACGAAAGGAAGGGGCGGAGCCTCTCATCTGTGGGCCGCAAACAGAACGCACCGCTCCTCAAGACTGGACAGCGTGGGGAAACGTGGCCCTTGGCAGAGGGCGGGGCCTGAAAAGGGGTGTGGCCAAACCAACAGGACCCGAGGAATAGCCCCAGCACAACCCCTCAACAATACAGAGGACAACAGTGGTTCTTTCTTCTCCCTTTCATGATTCCATTAATATAACAGGAGAAAGGAGGTCATCAACCCATCTTGGTTTCGATATCTCCCTCAGGCCCAAGGGGTAGCGGCTCCACCTGGAGTGCTCGTGTGCCCGCGTGCTGGGGTACATGGGTTGGCACAGCTGAGGCCAATCACCAAGGTGTGCCAAGGGGTGGCCTACAGTGACAATCACTCCTGAGCTCAGTCCAATGGGCATTTCAACAGGGCTGCACCCATCCTGACATGCCTGCCACCATCAATAGTCCCCCAAAAGATGGCGACTGCCCGGGGAGCATTTGTGTGCCTTCAGTAGACCGCCCCACAATGGGTAAGACCACCTGCGGCCCAGTGACGCGGAACACTCCCCAACACCCAACCACAGTGATCACAGCCGACATCTTGCAGAGCATTAATCATGTCGGATGACGAAGGGACATCTCGAGGACAGCTCGCACCAATACCCCACTTTGATGTCCTGGGTGCGCCTGTCAGTCTGGGACCCCGGTGGACAGCCTGGGTAGAGAACTTGGAGCTGTACTTTGAGGCGGTGGAGATCAAGGACACTGCCAAATGCCCAACACTCCTGTACTCCACTGGATTGGCTGTTCAGAGGCTATTTAAGACATTAAGGCCCGCGGATCAGTCCTATGGTGCAGCCATCGCGGCCCTGAATGAGTACTTCCAACCCATGGTCAACAGGGACTACGAATGGTTCAGGATGAGGTGCACGAGGCAAGAAGAAGGGGAGAGCCTCAATGTATTCCACGGCAAGCTGCGCGGCATTGCACTGTCCTGCGCCTGGGAAATTTCGAGGTGGACGAGGTTAGGGCGCAGATCATCTACGGCTGTAGTTCGTCCAAGCTGCGCAAGCAATCCTGAGTAACCCGGTGCTGACACTCGACCGGATACTGGAACTTGGCCGGGCCCAGGAACTGGCAGAGGTGCGGGCCTCAGTCATGGACTCATCCAGAAAAACCTCAAGTTGGAGACCCCCATGCCGTGAGTCAAGCTGGAGGAGGTGGCAGCTGTCGGCAAGTGGCAAGGAGGAAAGCCGGTGATGCGGGGAGACTGGCCAAGGAGAGACCCCAATGCCACACTATGTCATCTTCCACACCCGCAGGACTGCCCGGCGAAAGGACACATCTGTGGGAGATGCGGGAAGGTGGATCACTTTGCACGGGCTTGCCTCGCACCGACACCCGCCAGCATGTCGGGGACATCGCAGGGGATTGAGTTGAGAGGGAAAAGGACCCCCAGAGTGGCTGCGGTCCAAGCGGCGGAAGATCAAGGGAGAAGGCAGTATGATGCGGGAGAGGAGGCCGGTGAAGAAAATATATTCTTTCTGTCCTGCAGCAGCGCCACAGGCCAATTCGATCTCGGAATCTTCTGAACTCCAACTGCCCGCTGTTGGGCCTGTGGTGCGCGGACTGGAACACACCTGTTTCTTTTGTAGTGCTAAAAGTTGAAGTTTATGAGTAGCTATTAGGTGGTGCACGGACTGAAATGCACCCTATGTTTGCAGTGATGATGTAAGAGCCCAATGAGTGCGCGGACTAGAATTCACCAAGTTAGACCCCGCCGTGGGTCGCTGTTTGTTTGCAGTGGGTGGTGGTTTTTCTTTGTTGTAATGAAGGAGGGATGTTGTGTGTTGGTTTAGTGGTTTTTCTACATGAGCGTCATGACTTTGTCATGACGCTCCTTTAATAAAAGGGGCTCTTCTGGCATGTGGAGGGAAGTGCAGCAGAGCCCCAGGAAGCGGCAACTCGTGTCTGTGTGTGCTCATTGACTGTGGGCCTTGCCACGTGATCGTGGCCTAAGCTAGGAGCCTTGGCCTGGGTGCCCCCATGCCAAAGCTTACTTGAGCTGGATGCCCCCAGCTGGGGTTGCTGGAGCCGGTGATACGGCCTGGGCATGGTGTTCCCTGCCCCTCACATGCTGCGTGCACACAGCGTCCTGGTGCCGTGTCGGGTGCCCCGACACCATCTGTGGCCCGCCCCGGTGACCGGAGGCGGGCCACCACACCATTCTTTAAAATACTCAGAAGCAGAAATGCCTCTGGGAGCCATTTAGATGTGGATTACACACTGTGCACAGTTATTTTGCATGTGTGAACTCAGCTCGGCATACACAGGCTATGCCACACCGTAAAACATGAGAATCAGACATCAGTGCAGAGGGTGGCTAGAGGCGGAAATGTTAGGGCCGGTTCCAATTGGTTCTCTGCTCCCATCAAAGTAAGCGTGCAAGAAGATATTTTACAGAGAGATGCACCGGTGTGAATTAGCCCGCACTATGTGTCAATTTCCCAGAATGTGCATATTGGCCTTAGAGAGCGTCATGTCAGGCTTGAGGTTTTCTCCCATAACTTCTATATGAACGTCAGTGTGAGTTTAGCAAAAGTCACTTTATGTTCCTGCACCTCAGGTAGGGCAACTGTGCTTGTTTGGTGTTTGTGGAAAAGCGATTTTTACTAGGCATTAAAACACACAAGCAGACCGATGCTACACTGATGCGTACCATTTGTATTTGCAGGTTTGGAAACATCTCACAGACGAAGGCAAAGTGTGAAGATTAACATTAATAACGAATATGTTTTTTTACCTTCTTTGCTGGCTGCTTCCAGAGACCCACAGTTAGCTTGGTTAGTGTTTCTACAAGTACTTCCGTCCGCAGTTCTTTTCAAACTCCATGAAACATGCTTTATTTTTGTACAGTTGCAGAAGGTATATGCTATTTTTGAAACTATCATAATTGTGTCCTTCTTTAGGATATATGACTTATACACTCTCTCTGATTGTCAGGGAGCATGCTTTAGATTCTGACATTCACACAGTGGCGTTGACAGCGTGTGGCATGAGAGGCAAGGCCCTGCCCCTTTCCTCCAGGATACCAGACCTCTGTTTACACCTAGCACACCTAGTTAGATAGACTTGTTAATTAAGTAGGCTAATTGAAACTGACTTAATAATTTTCTAGGTGCAGGTGAGAAACCAACAACCTTGGCATATAGGTTGTGAACCAATAAGAACCAATGTAAAGTTCCCTATTTAGGGAACTTGCGTCCCCTTCACACTGTCTAGGGCCTAACACAGCCAAACTCTACAGAGTGGTTAAGTAAGGTACCAGGGGTGATCTACTCAACAACTTCACCACTTTAATAAGTAAATAAGCGTAATAAAATGACTTTTCAATAATAATTGCTAATTAGTTGACACTGCACCAACTGGAGTTCAAATAAATACAGAATTTGTATTATACAATTGGCCCAAAGCGTTTCGATTACAACTCTTCATCAGGGGCGGATAGATGCATATCAATTCTAAAAAAAAAGTAAAAACTAAAAATTCATAAGCCTCTTAGTGTTGTCAATACATTATCAATAGTTCGTTTTTTCAAACATTTGTTGAACATACAGTATTTATGAATTTATAGTAGTTGCAGTGCGTGACGTCATAGGTAAACAAACCCCAATAGGTCCAATAGTCAATGGGGGTCATTACGACCCTGGCGGTAGGGGGTTAACGGGGCCAGTAGAGATGCCGGCCTCGTTAACCCCCTACCGCCTCATTACGAGGTCTCCTCGTGGGACCTTGTGAGGTAAAACCAGGCGTCCTTAGCGGGTCCCGCGAGCAGACCAGGATTCAAACAATGACGGGCCCGTTGTTTGCATCCTCCCCATTCCCATTGAGCCCTATGGGTCTCGAATGGGAATGGGGATGTACCGGGTCCGGCTCCAAGGTCGGGATGGCCCGGTGTTACCCCATTCAGGGAACCCGGACTCGGCTACCTCGACCCGGCTACCTCCAATGTCATAATGAGGCCCAATGTCTACGTGCGCGAAGGTGCACATTGCTAATATAAACCTAGTATCAAAATAAATGTGTACTTTCATGAATATGTAAGTATTGACTAGATGACAGCACTTGTTTGAGTAATACCGTGTAGCCAGCTTCCCTACTTGCATATTTACTTACTTTATTCTGAACTTGATAAAAATCTGTTGTAAGGTAAGGGTATGTCCGTTCTTTCTAGGTGTCAATATCTTTTTTAAATTTCCACAGTTTATCTAAATTGAATTGACAAAATGTTTGTGTCTCTTCATTGATCTTCTCTAATAATAGTTTCACATTCCTCTTTCTATGACTATGAACAGTAGTCAGCTGACCTCTAGCGGGAGCTTTGAAAACTGCATGGATAATGGAGGTGCGAGTTTCCAGGATTCAGTGAGGCTGTACGAATACTGAGGGATACGATAGAGCACGGCGAGCTACAGGTAAGCAAACGCATTGGCGCAAGACAAAGGAAAGTCGTGTGAAAATGGGACATTTGTCTCGGAATACCGGCGACTGTGAGGGTGAGTGCACTGCCCAGTCCTTTATGAGATTTGCCGTGCATGCATGGGTGCGAACGCACCAGATCACGCTGGTGTACTAAGGTTATCATAAAAGGACCCTGTTAATGAGGGCCCACAGTTATAAAGCTGTTAGCGGCTCGTACTATCTTTTTTGAAAAATATATAGTAACTGCACGGTACACTACATAAAGTAAACATGTGCGTTAAACATAGGCTACTGCATATTTATATAGAATATAGAGCGTCGCCTCTTAAGTACATGAAGTGATTGCGAGATTCTGGCTTTCTTGACAGGACTGCATTATTCAATAGCAGTGGGTGGACATCGACATGATCAAGATGTGGGCCGCGAGATACTGAGATCACGTAACCAGTGTAAGAGGTACGTGTCTCCATTTAAAAACAAGACAATAAGTGACAGCACAACGCAGTCCTTATAACTGTGTGGGGATGCTGTTTGATGCTTGCAAACAGCCTATACGTTGTGTATAAGAAGTTAAAAATTAAAAGTAAAAGAGGGGAAGCCCGATTGATCTAAGAGATTTAAACTGGAACCAGATGAAAAAATTAGCTTAGTTATGATCGTGACTAGCAATATAACAGAGGTTAGCCTTAATCTGTGAAAAGAGCTGGCATGATGGCTACACATGTGATATATTCACATTCTTGCCAATCCTGCACCAACTGGCACTGCAGTTTATATTAGGATACATATAGACCCTGGCTCTATTTGACAGGACTGTAATATTGGAAAACAGTGGGCACACAACGATTGGACTAGAAAGTGTGATCTCCCTATACCAAGATTGCGATGAAAATATAAGAGGCTGTACATCATTATTGAGGTATGTGGTTCCCTCTCTTGATAACAACAGCTTTCGTGAGCACATAGAATAATTATGATTTTTGGCATAACAACATTATCCCTCCAATGTATCCATCTGTGATTTACCCCACAGTAAGAAACATTGGCCTGAAGTAGTGGCTCATAAACAAGACAGCTTTCCCTGTTTGTGTCTACTGAATAAGGTCAGCGGAATAGGCACACCAGCTTAATTTGGCATTTTCAATTAACATGACCCACCAACTCAAAACCTCTTTTTGTTATTAATGTTCCCTTCTAGAATTTTTCCTAAATCTGAGGGGTTAGAAAATTAAAGTTCTGGCTAAGAAGTCATCTTTTGTGTGTCCTGACGAAGGCCTTTTTGAATAATATCAGGGGAACCCGCCAGGGAAGGGGTTCACCTCGGAGCTATAGGCCGAAACGCAGTGCGTCGACTTACCATCTTTGAAAAACATCTGGAAAAATAATTATCCTTGGGGGTAATGGACATTCACTACCCCACAGAGACTAGGAAATGCACTGAAGAGATAGGGCTTAAGGACTAAGTAAAGGCTAAATGCCAGGTGTAGAAATACATTATATATATTATAAATGACAAGATACCAACTATGCATCAATGTGCCATTCCAAATAAGAACTTATTTTGTGAAAAAGCTCTTTTCCTCTGAATGTTTCATCTGCTCTGACACAAAGGCGTGCAATAATGAATGCGCACTGTAATTAATTATTTTGTTCTGTGTAGAGTTAATGACTCTATGGTATAAGATAACTGTCACTGTGCAATACACTAACCCATGAAGAATGATATTAACTGTTGTTTATATATTTGAGACGTTGTTATATGTGTTTTTTTAAAACAATACACGTGTGTCACGCCACTTTTGGGGAGACCGAGGTCCGTTGCGATCGCTCGTTCTTCTCCCTCCTGGCGGATCTACCCGCGCTTTCGCGCCTGGGGAGCCGCCAGTAGGAGAGCTTCTGGAACCGCTGCTGGAGGGTTGCGGCGCATGCGCGGGAAACCGCTGTCTCGGTTCCGCGCATGCGCCGTAGATTGGGCCTGCGTGTTGGGAAGGGCTTGCCTTCCAAGCCTCGTTTCGGGTCCGCCGGCACCCGGAGACGAAACGGCTTGCGTTTCAGGCCTCGCGGGTGCCGGCGGCCCATAAAAGGGAACCGCAAGCAGAAGCCAACCGCCTCTCAACGCGGAAGCTTCGTTCGTGTTGCTCGCTCCTGGTTTCCTGCATTTACCCTGCCTTGCCTCCAGCCTGCCTGGGTGCCCTGCTCAACCTTGGGTCCTCTTGGGCCCTTTTGCCTTGCCTTGCCTCCAGCCTGCCTGGGTGCCCTGCTCAACCCTGGGTCCTCTTGGGCCCATTTGCCTTGCCTCCAGCCTGCCTGGGTGCCCAGCTCAATCCTGGTTCCTCTTGGGCCCTTTTGCCTAGCCTTGCCTCCAGCCTGCCTGGGTGCCCTGCTCAACCCTGGGTCCTTTTTGTCCCGCTGGCCTTCTGCCTGCCTGGGTGCGCAGTTTTGCCCAAGGGTCTCTTTGGTCCCACTTGCCCTACTTGACCTCCAGTCGCCTGGGTTCCTTGTTCTCGCCCTGGGTTCCCTTGGCTTCAGTTTCCCCTCTGACTCTCCTGGGACCAATTGGGCCTTTGTCTTTTTCCTTATTCTTTGGGCTCCCCCTTGTTGGTTTCCCTTCCCTGTCTGGTTCCCCTTTTCCTGTCTGGTCCTGCCTGGTGCCTCGTCCTTTTTGGATCTACAGACCATCGGGCTAGTCAGCCATCTCCAAACCAGCTACCTGAAGTTCGCCTGAAAGTGTCTTCCTGCGGATTGGTGCCCCGACTCAGTCTTTGTTTGGTGTGATCCCGCGTTCACCTTGGACTTCACCTTGTTCCGAAATCTTCAACCTGACTGCTGCCTCTCCTGTCTGTGCTTGCACAGTCCCACCGTCACGTAAATCAGGAGAGTGCCTTCCGTGACGCTGGGAGTCTGTCCATCCTCCACCCTGTACCGTTTGGGTGGTGGAGAGGCGGGTTCCCCGAGTCACACACTCGTCATTCAGCTGGCTGCAGCCTGGCGGCCCCAACAAGATCCACGTCAAAGAAAACAGGTACGCAGTCTTCACGTACATCCCAGCTTGACAGATTGAGATGCCTGCCTTCAGACCTTGAGATGGAGGATTCGCAAGAAGCGCGGAATGAGTTACAAGCACTCAGGGCGGAGATGATCGCCTTACGCCAGGAAAATCAAACTCTACGCCAAATGATAACCCAAGGGGTTCCGAGTACCTCACAGGCGAAGGATCCTTGGCACACACAACGCCCATCAAGTTTGATGGAGATCCGCGACGAGTAGCGGAGTTCTGTAATCATTGTCGAATCCATTTTCTTTTCAGGTCGACTCATTTCAACAATGATAAGGCCAAGATTGGTTATATCTTGGGGAATTTGACAGGCAATGCTCTGGCCTGGGGAACTCCGTTTGTGGTTACCAATAGCCCAATTTTGAATGATTTTGCAGCTTTTGAAAAAGCATTCCTTGAGGTTTTTCAGACGCCCAACCTGGCCTCCGCTGCGCAGAACCAGTTGATGGATTTGAAACAGGGGAACGCCGACATAATAACTTACATTAGTCGCTTCCGTCTACTGGCAACCGATTCCCAATGGCCAGAAATCACACAAAAAACTCTGTTTCGTCGTGGGATAAGAGAGGAGTTCAAGGATGAGTTACTCCATATACCCGAACCAGAGACAATTCAACACCTAATCGAGCAGGTGCTCCGAATTGATCAGAGACTGGCAGAACGGAAGGCAGAGAGACGTTGGTTCGAGAGGGGCGGTTCCAGAACGACCAGTTTACCTGACGGATCATCTGGGCCTACTGAATCCGGACCAGAGCCTATGCAACTAGGAGCTATGAGGGGTCCTTTATCAGAGGAAGAGAGAAGACGAAGAAGAACGTTACGTCTATGTCTCTATTGTGGAGCTGCTGGGCATTTTCTGGGTACGTGCCCTTTACGATCCCAGAAGAAGAAGGCGGAAAACTAGAGGACCTGTCGTGTATTGGGAAGGCAGCGACAGGTCCCCCTCTTTTTTCAGTCCTTTCCACGTTCTGTTCAGTTCTACATCCCATGCAACCCGCGGTGCTACAGACTCTGAAGATCCCAATCAAGTTGCCTGGCAGAAGTTTGGAGGTGTTTGCTCTGTTGGATAGCGGGGCTTCCGGCAATTATATTGATGAAACATTTGCCTCTGTGAATCGGATTCCACTCTTGACCAGATCCACTGCTCTGCCCGTGGAAGTCATCGACGGAACTCCTTTGTCCTCTGGGCCTGTCCGACAATTCACAGTGGGTCTACCTCTTCAGATTGCCGACCATCTTGAAGATCTCGCTTTGGACGTCATTAAGTCCCCCACCTACAAGGTGGTTCTGGGCCTACCATGGCTGCAACACCATAATCCGGTAATTAATTGGAGAACGCACACCCTGACCTTTTCCTCTGCAGTTTGTGCTCAGAAGTGCTGTTTGTCCACTCCGACCCGGACTCCTTCGACACCCTTGAACTCTAATGGTAGTGGGGTCCGTGTGTGTTCCATCTCTCATGTTCCTCAGGAGTACGTCGATTTTGAGCACGTGTTTGCTGAACCGGGCGATATACCTCTACCACCACATCGCCCGTTTGATTGTTCAATCGAGTTGTTACCTGACTGCGTGATTCCCCATGGGAAACTATACGCTTTAACACGGGATGAGAAACAAGTGCTTCAGGATTACTTGTCGGATAGTTTACAGAAAGGATACATAGTTCCATCTAAGTCTCCCGCAGGGTTTCCCTTGTTCTTTGTGAAGAAAAAGGAGGGCACCTTGAGACCTTGTGTTGACTATCGAGAACTAAATGACATAACAGCTAAAGACCGATATCCACTTCCATTGATTCGCAATATCCTGGAAACCCTACATACTGCCCGGATCTTCACCAAACTGGATTTACGTGGAGCGTATCATCTAGTACGCATCAAGTACGGGGATGAATGGAAAACGGCTTTCAAGACATCATTTGGGCATTTTGAGTATAGAGTCATGCCATTCGGTCTGTGCAACGCCCCAGCCATCTTTCAACGGTTTATGGACAACATCTTTAGTGATCTCATTGGTTTGTCAGTCTGGATATATTTGGACAATATCTTGGTTTTTTCCAGATCCATCGAAGAACATGTGAGACATGTACGTGAGGTCCTTCGACGTTTGTCTTTCAACCACCTATTCGCAAAGGCTGAGAAATGCAGTTTTCACTTATCCAGTATTGAATTCTTGGGATTTGTGATCAATCAGGATGGGATAGAGATGGACCCCAAGAAGGTACAAGCCATTCAGGAGTGGAAACAACCCCCTGATGTAAAATCACTACAACGCTTTTTGGGATTCGCAAACTTTTACAGGCGCTTTATCCCACTGTTCTCTCAAATCTCAGCGCCCCTTACCAGATTGACCAGCAGTAAGATCACTTTCAGGTGGGATTCTCTCGCTTCTCAGGCATTTGACACCTTGAAGTCGGCCTTCATGGCCGCCCCGATTCTGCGCCACCCTCAGGATGATCTACCTTATATCGTAGAAGCAGATGCATCGAACTTTGCTGTTGGTGCAGTTCTTCTGCAGAAAGATCCAGAAACCTCCATTGAACATCCGGTGGCCTACTTCTCACGCAAGCTGAGTCCCAGTGAAAGGAATTATGCATTTATCGAGCGGGAACTGTTGGCTATAAAAACCGCATTTGAGGAATGGAGGCATCATTTACTTGGAGCCCGTTTTTCGGTGGAGGTTCGTACCGATCATCGCAACCTGCAGTATCTACGCTCCTTGCAATGCCGAACACCCCAACAGGCTAGGTGGGCCTTCTTTTTCTCCCCATTTGTGTTTCACATTACATACATTCCAGGAACTGCTAACTTGAAAGCGGACGCTCTCTCTCGATCCCTGGAAAAAGAGGAAGAAACGCCCAGCTTGGATCAGCCACTGATTTCCCCTCAACATTTCTTATTGGCCTTGTCATCTCATCAATTACAAGAAATCCCACTAATCAGCTTCCTTCCCTTGCCGGACAGAGTGAGTCAACTTAGATGTATATGTACTTAATTTTTTGCATTCTTAAACCCAAACAAAAGGGCACTTCACCATTTAATTATCAGAAAATACACATATTTTAATATTTATCATACCAATTTGACAATTCCAATATACAACGTTAAAAATGTTCCAAACATCAATTCAACAATCAATTTTGTGTGTACATCTTTCTTCATTGCGACTAACAGCATAGAACTATATGCTTAAAAAAACCTTTTCTATGCCTTATTGGGGTGTATTCTCTTTTATAGAAAAGACCCCGCTCTTATTTAAGCCCTTCCCAATTTCTCTGGGCCAAACGGACTGTGCCAACACTTTTATAGAAATGTGTTTCTAGGACCAGCATGGGAATATATCTTTTAAGAATAGGCAAGGCAAGTAATCCCTATTGCAAATCCTGCTGGTGCTGTCTTCAGGGCACTTAGGTTTTTGTTCATATTCTGGTTTTCACACCCTTAACGGTTTGCCGTAATGTACAATCTTTCTAAAAGACAAATAAAACATTTCCACTTTAGAACATAAACAAGTAAAACATTTTTATGCAAAAAATACATCAGATACATCTATTACAACTTCATCTCTATTACCAATATAGACAGCAGGGATGCATTAATACTCAAGTGGTCTAAATTATCCACTACTACACTTTCTCTCATATTCAATATGGTTTGTTCTCTCCATTTCATGTGTCTGCAAACATGCATTTTAGCCTTTAAAGCTTAATTTCCTTGGGCTGACCGTCTCTTTCCAGCACAGACATAAAAAACTTTTGCTGAAAGGGGGGGAGGGATATGTTTTAATATTCCTATCAAATGTCCCTATATGTTTACCTATCACCCAATTATTAATTTAAGCAAGCTGAACGCTCACCTTTTACTGGATCTTCAATTTCTTTCCGATCGGGCTACTTCCTCTAAGTCCCGTGTGGGCACTATTACTGCCCAATGGTGTTCTCTATGTCACGAGCCAGGGTGGTCTCCCTACTAGTTTGTAGCTTAGCTCTGTAACAGGAGGAGAGAAGCCACCATTACTTATCACAGGAATATCGGTGATCACCTCAACATTCTCTTGTTTAAAATTGAGTGAAGCTTACCCGAGTGATCAAGTCCACTGTCTTGAAATTTCCTTTATTTCTATTGGGGGATTTTATCTCTCGTCACCCTTCATGGAACCGCCAAAAGCGTGTTCTAAATAAACCAGCACAAAGGGGAACAGCGTTAAATTCCCTTTTAATGGATACCGCATTACTCAATGTGTCCATTGTCCCTCTCTCTTACCTCATGGGTACATCTATGCCGGCTGTTGTCCCGTGCACAGTGTATCTGAAGCCGGGCGTGCCGCGATGAACGTCTGCTGCTCGATAAAGCTGCGGGCCTACTGTCGCATTTGGTCCATTTTAAGTAGTGGTCATGTCACATGATTTTACGCGCGTATCTACGTGATATCACGTGATCCGCAACCCTTCTCTTAAAGGTATACCACTTTCTTTTGGTTTAGTGTCGCTGATAATCAAATAAAGCAAAAATGCGCAATATACCAGTATTACACATTAAGCAAGCTGGATATTCACCTTTTACTAGATCTTAAGTCCCGTGTGGGTACTGTTACTGCCCAATAGGGTTCTCTATATCAGGGGCCGCCCGAGGCGTGTTCTAGTTGGACCAAAAATGATCAAAGGTAACAGCATTAAATTCCCTTTTAGTGGATACCTCATTTATTCAATGTGTGCATTATCTCTCTATCTATCTCCCCTCGTGGGCATATATGCCGGCTGTTATCCATCTCTCTCGCCGTTGTATACTAATCACTTATTCCCACAGAGACCCTTATAGAATGTTACATATTTCACAGGGTACATATTGTAAAAGAACTTGCGACTCATATATCTTGTTCACCTTTTGTGATGTATAAAAAGGGACCACTCAATGGAGATATTTAATCCGTTTCTTACAGTGTCTAGGGAGTATATCCATTTCTGTTCTGTTTGTCTTAGCTTTAGATCTCTGTTACCTCCTCTTGGTTGCACATTTATTACTTCTATAATGAACCAGTGGATGTCATGTACTGAATGGTGGGCGCTTTTAAAATGGGCCACTAAAGGTTTATCGGGTACCTGGTTCTTCACACAGGATCTGTGTTCACAGATTCTCTGACGAATGGGTCTCTTCGTCTTGCCAATATATAACAGGCCACATGGGCATTTGATGCCATACACTACCCACTTAGAGTTACAGTTTGTAAAGTGTTTCAATTCCCATATTCTCCCTTTGAGGTCTACCTGTTTCATGTTAGATGTTAATTCACACACAGAGCAGTTACCACATCTGAAGTGACCTACCACCGGAGGTAAATTCCACAGTCTCGATTGGTTGGTGGACCTATCCTTGCCCACTGGTTTATATGTATGTACAAGTTTGTCTCTCAAATTAGGCATACGACGAAACGCAAACCGAGGTTTACTAATTGAGAAATCTTCTGTGTTGATAATATTCCAGTTCTTCAATATGCATCTCCGCAGATCGTTGCTGATCGGAGAGAATGTGGAGACACAAGTGATCTTTTCCTCTATAACTCGCGGTTGTGGTGTCAAGCACCTATCTCTAGGAGTGTTTCTAGCTCTTTTCATGGATCTACGTACTATGGAGGGAGGATAACCTGAAATGGAGAGAACAAACCATATTGAATATGAGAGAAAGTGTAGTAGTGGATAATTTAGACCACTTGAGTATTAATGCATCCCTGCTGTCTATATTGGTAATAGAGATGAAGTTGTAATAGATGTATCTGATGTATTTTTTGCATAAAAATGTTTTACTTGTTTATGTTCTAAAGTGGAAATGTTTTATTTGTCTTTTAGAAAGATTGTACATTACGGCAAACCGTTAAGGGTGTGAAAACCAGAATATGAACAAAAACCTAAGTGCCCTGAAGACAGCACCAGCAGGATTTGCAATAGGGATTACTTGCCTTGCCTATTCTTAAAAGATATATTCCCATGCTGGTCCTAGAAACACATTTCTATAAAAGTGTTGGCACAGTCCGTTTGGCCCAGAGAAATTGGGAAGGGCTTAAATAAGAGCGGGGTCTTTTCTATAAAAGAGAATACACCCCAATAAGGCATAGAAAAGGTTTTTTTAAGCATATAGTTCTATGCTGTTAGTCGCAATGAAGAAAGATGTACACACAAAATTGATTGTTGAATTGATGTTTGGAACATTTTTAACGTTGTATATTGGAATTGTCAAATTGGTATGATAAATATTAAAATATGTGTATTTTCTGATAATTAAATGGTGAAGTGCCCTTTTGTTTGGGTTTAAGAATGCAAAAAATTAAGTACATATACATCTAAGTTGACTCACTCTGTCCGGCAAGGGAAGGAAGCTGATTAGTGGGATTTCTTGTAATTGGTGTTTCATTATCCTCACCCACTCAGCCCCTAAAAAGAGGATAGGCACAGCTCACGTAAAACTCAACCTTGTCATCTCATCTACAGTCTATCGCTGACGCCACCGGGACGGATCCTGCTAGATCGGCCCTTCTTCGGCGTGAGTCCGTATCGGAACAAGATGGACTCCTGTTTTTCTGGAAGAGGCTTTACATTCCCGAGGGTACGATTCGAGAGGGCATATTGCATGGGTTTCATGATTCACCCATTGGAGGGCATCGAGGGATGAGAGCTACACGTGAACTGATATCCCGACAATTTTGGTGGCCAAGGTGGGCTACCGACGTTCAGAGATACATCGAGAGTTGTCCCGTTTGTGCCCAATGTAAGGTCCCAAGGAGACGGCCTCTGGGATTGCTGGTACCAACTGAATTAGCACCATACCCATGGCATACTATCGCCACTGATTTTGTGGTTGATCTACCTCCCTCTGATGGGTATACTTGCATCATGGTTGTGGTCGACAGCTTCACCAAATATGCTCATTTCATCCCATTCCACAAGATCCCTACGGCTGCTCAGATGGCTTCAGTCTTTCTCCACGAAATCTATCGATTACATGGTCTCCCAGAAAAGATAATCTCGGATCGTGGTTCTCAATATCTTTCAGATTTTTGGAACAAGGTGTGTAGTCATCTGGGTATACGTAGAGCATTGAGTTCTGGTTATCACCCGCAGACCAACAGGCTTACCGAAAGGACTAATCAGACCCTGGAGGAGTACCTCCGTTGTTTTGCCAACGCGACTCAGTCCAACTGGAAGTCATGCTTAGATCTCGCAGAAGTATCCTACAACAACACTGTTCATGCTTCCATTGGAATCAGCCCATTCTTCTGCTCTACTGGTCAACATCCCAAATTGGTGCCGTTTCATCCCGTGCCCACCAGTACTGTTCCATCTGCTGATGTCCTGGTCTCAACCATTCAACGACAACAAGAATTGGCACGTGAGATCCTGAAGAGAGCCAAGGAACGGATGAAGGCCCAGGCTGACAGGAAAAGGAGTTTGGAACCAGATTTTCAAGTGGGGAATAAGGTGTGGCTGTCCTCCAAAAACCGGCCACTTCGCAATTTACCGGTTAAACTAGCTCCCCGGTATTTTGGTCCATTCACGATAACCGAACGGTTATCCTCCGTAGCCTTCCGTCTCCAGTTGCCTCCCTCTTGGCATGTACACCCTGTTTTCCATGTCTCCCTTTTGAAGCCTTATGTGGCCGATCCCTATGGTCGGTCCTGCCCTCGCCCTGCCTCTGTCCTCGTCCAAGGGGTCCCGGAATTCGAGGTTCAGGGGATTTGCGATGCCCGCTATCGCAGGGGGGTGCTTCATTTCTTGGTGGATTGGAAAGGGTACCCGGCTTGTGATCGTACTTGGGAACCTCGTCAGCATGTGCACGCTCCCCGCCTGGTGCGAGAGTTCTATGATCAGTTTCCTTGGAAACCCGGGGCCCCGGGTCTTCCTGGGAGGGGGCATAGTGTCACGCCACTTTTGGGGAGACCGAGGTCCGTTGCGATCGCTCTCTCTTCTCCCTCCTGGCGGATCTACCCGCGCTTTCGCGCCTGGGGAGCCGCCAGGAGGAGAGCTTCTGGAACCGCTGCTGGAGGGTTGCGGCGCACGCAAGGGAAACCGCTGTCTCGGTTCCGCGCATGCGCCGTAGATTGGGCCTGCGCGTTGGGAAGGGCTTGCCTTCCAAGCCTCGTTTCGGGTCCGCCGGCACCCGGAGACGAAACGGCTTGCGTTTCAGGCCTCGCGGGTGCCGGCGGCCCATAAAAGGGAACCGCAAGCAGAAGCCAACTGCGTCTCAACGCGGAAGCTTCATTCGTGTTGCTCGCTCCTGGTTTCCTGCATTTACCCTGCCTTGCCTCCAGCCTGCCTGGGTGCCCTGCTCAACCCTGGGTCCTCTTGGGCCCTTTTGCCTTGCCTTGCCTCCAGCCTGCCTGGGTGCCCTGCTCAACCCTGGGTCCTCTTGGGCCCATTTGCCTTGCCTTGCCTCCAGCCTGCCTGGGTGCCCTGCTCAATCCTGGTTCCTCTTGGGCCCTTTTGCCTAGCCTTGCCTCAAGCCTGCCTGGGTGCCCTGCTCAACCCTGGGTCCTTTTTGTCCCGCTTGCCTTCTGCCTGCCTGGGTGCGCAGTTTTGCCCAAGGGTCTCTTTGGTCTCACTTGCCCTACTTGACCTCCAGTCGCCTGGGTTCCTTGTTCTCGCCCTGGGTTCCCTTGGCTCCAGTTTCCCCTCTGACTCTCCTGGGACCAATTGGGCCTTTGTCTTTTTCCTTATTCTTTGGGCTCCCCCTTGTTGGTTTCCCTTCCCTGTCTGGTTCCCCTTTTCCTGTCTGGTCCTGCCTGGTGCCTCGTCCTTTTTGGATCTACAGACCATCGGGCTAGTCAGCCATCTCCAAACCAGCTACCTGAAGTTCGCCTGAAACTGTCTTCCTGCGGATTGGTGCCCCGACTCAGTCTTTGTTTGGTGTGATCCCGCGTTCACCTTGGATTTCACCTTGTTCTGAAATCTTCAACCTGACTGCTGCCTCTCCTGTCTGTGCTTGCACAGTCCCACCGTCACGTAAATCAGGAGAGTGCCTTCTGTGACGCTGGGAGTCTGTCCATCCTCCACCCTGTACCATTTGGGTGGTGGAGAGGCGGGTTCCCCGAGTCACACACTCGTCATTCAGCTGGCTGCAGCCTGGCGGCCCCAACAAGATCCACGTCAAAGAAAACAGGTACGCAGTCTTCACGTACATCCCAGCTTGACAACGTGGAACACAGGAATCTATTTGTATAATGAATAAATTCATAGTTGCCGGGGTAAAAACACGCAGTGTTTGAGTTCGGTTTACACACATCGACAAATGTGTTAATCGTTGTGTGACTGGTATCGCCTATGTCCCTACTCACTGTGGAAAAAGACAATTCAGCAGACACACAGCACGCCATTATAAATCCAATAGTGCTAGGATGAATACATCCACATATTGAACTATTGAATTTTGACACACCACATAACACAGATGTAATCTCATACAGAGCTTCCAGTACAATTTTTATTCTTGAAAGACTTGTCCACAACATTGATTATAAGTTTTAGGTTCATCGTGGACAGGAATTTGTCCCTATCAAAAATCTTTTCTACATGATCTTTGACATATCAACACGTCAGTCTTCATCACATCTCTATTGGAATTTACCTTGAAATAGACCCCATTTGGTCGAAACACATGTTGGCTTTGGTTAGTTAGCTGTTAGCTAACATGAAATCTAAATGATTACAAGAATATATATATAATTGGTTATATACCCAGTTCTAATTTATTAATCACTTCAATTTCTAATTGATACTAATAGGATGACCATATGGATTGTATGTTAATGTGAAAGGTTTTCTGGAATAAATGGACATTTAGGACTCTAGAATCATGTTTAAGATGTGTGCACAAGTGTGTCAAAGCAAAATTGTTTTGAGTGCCAGAAGGCACCTACCATCAAGGAAGAAGATGAAAGCTTGGCTGGCTTTAGAAGTATAGATTTGGAGAGTGTGGGTTCTTCAAATTATGATTGCACATTCAGGGTAATTTTATAGAAATCATAAATTGCATGCATGGGACTACCAACATTTGCACTTACGTCCTTTGGGGTCCCCTCCACTGAGTGTTAAACCTTAATCCGGAGGAGGGGCAAAGAAAAGGCTTTTCCACTTTTATTTTTGTCCTCAATCTTGTGAAAAAGTAAACACTTCCTTCAAATATGATTGGCAGGCAACGTTTACTAATGAATTCTAATGGAATCTGTTTGGACTTAACCAGGTGCAAAACAGAGACAGCATTTCAATGGAATACATTTGTTGTAAGCTTCCATGTAAACCTCATGCAAGTGTACGACAAGGCAGACTGACAAGATAGAGAAGGAATGCATGGCTGTGATCTTATCCCCATTATGTGCCCCTCCTGTGCCTCATCTCGGGCAGAGTGGTAAATCAAGGCAAAAACCATTACCTCTTGCTTTAATCATCTGATTTACCGCTCCCCCATTAAAAATGGGGGTGGTTACTCTCTAAGCTAAAGATTCTGCTTGCCATCCTTCTATCACTGAGACGACATCTGAAAGCACGGTCCTCGGCTCTCAGAAACGAATAAATGATTCAGTGTAATTAACTCAGAGCCCTGTGTGTAAGGATTTTTACAACAAATGTAAGATTGAACCAGGCGTGCAAATGCAAATTATAGGTTTTCAACATTAACTAAAGACTGGCTTGTCAGAAAAGGAAGAAAATGCTGTGAATTGTATTTAACAGAATTCAGCACATCACAGTACCAAAACATTTACTCCATCATTGTCTTATTAGTAATGCTTTTGGGAATGAGGTGTGTTTAAACAGGAACTTTCTTTGTTCAAAACCTCAATGAGGGGCCTAAAATAATGTGTAATGTGAAAAGCCATCCTGACAGACCAAGAGAAGCGATGTGCATCGACTCTTTCATTTATTGGAAACTAGCTGTTGCCCGTGGCTTCGCTCATGTGGATTTTGGCATTTGGTACAATTGTTTTCAAAAGACACATGAGTTTTTTGTTCAAACTGTACGAAATATAATTTACAGGTTGATGTCTTAACGTAATAAGCAACCTTCATTGCAGACGCTAATCGGGGCATATTGGCTATAAAAACAAAGATAGTTGTTCCATTGATGTGCGTCCAGATATTTTTTCGTGTTGTAATTACAAACAGATGATGAGGCAGACAAGAACATACAAATTACTTATTTGGCATCTGTAACCTACACAAAAACTATTTGAGTACATCTTCGTAAACTATGTTAGTGATTCTCCCTTTAGGTGCTAGGATTACCAGAGAGTTAGGTGAGCTCACTTTGGAACAGGCCAAGTAAAACTGCCCATGCGAGAAGCAGTCTTCCCTTAGGTCAATCCCTGCTACCTTTAAAGTCTGCCCCTGAGATTTGTTGATGGTCATGGCGCAACAAACCTTTAAGGGGAACTGAAGTCTTCTGAATTCAAAGGGATATTCTGAAGGTATAAGAGGTCTTTGTGGTATGAACAAAGACTCTCCCAGACCAGGACTGGTTAGTACCGTAGCCTCAATCACATTTCTGTGGAGAGCCTTCACTCACAATCTGGTACCATTACAGAGGTTATGTGGGTTGAGGTTCCGCAATAACATCACAGGTGCTCCCACTTTGAGGAGAAGTTTGTGTTCGGGAAGACCAGGAGCATTTGAAGTGTTCAAGAACTCAACGGGGTAGAGGACTGCGTCATCACTTTGAAACATTGAGTTTACAGAGTTGCACTCCATTTGGACCCCTCTGAAAGAATTAATAAGTATCTTATTGATTACAGCAGCCATGCTGTAATCGATTTTTTATGTCAGGGTACATTTTGAATGTGAGGTCTGCTAGGGAATTGGCTACTGTGTCTAGGTCGGAAAGGATGACAATTCTTCTCTTGAATAAGGGATACTCTCCGTTACCAATTTAGTTTCCGAAACTTAATTTATAAGGAAGATTTAAAATGTGAATTTGTAATACTTTTTTAGAAGCTTTATTTAGTTTTGGTGATCACCAGACGGACATTGTAGCAAACAACCTCAAGCATATGGTGCAGCATAATAGTAGTCTTAGTACACAACCATTTGACATAATCCCAACAAGCAAAAACCCCTTTCCTCCCCCGCCCCAAATCTGTACCAAACAAAGAAACCAGTGGTGGCACTGCAGAGTATTGTCTGTTTCCAGTCGAAAGGTCTCTCAAAGCATACCCTCAATGCATTCATATCCTCCTTTCAAAGGACCGACACATTCCGCAACAGTGCAGGCTTGAAATAATTCTGTTCTCTGTACGAAACATGGTTGTGAAATGGGAGACATACTGCAAGTAATTTTTTTATATGTGCCATGGGCCATTGCAAACACCTTCTCCATCGCCATAATGCCCCACATTCTCACCCACCACATAGCTCCAATTGGGCCCTGTTCTGTTTTCCAACCATGGGCTTGGGTAATCCTTGCTGCTGCTAGCATATGTGTAATAAGGGTAGCTCGGACTGCACTTGCAGCATACATACCCTCCACCCCACTCCCAATATCACCACTGTCGGGTCATGAGGCAGCTGAATCCACAGTATCTCCTTGATGTGACTCCGGATTTCCTTCCAATACATTTGTACCTTTGGGAAAGCCCACCACATGTGACCCAGGGTCCCGACCTGCCCACACCTTTGCCAGCACAGGGGAGAAATTTTGGGATTGATAGAGTGTAATAGGTGTGGGGTCATATACTACCGGAAGCATATCTAAATACCGATTCTCTGATGGTCGTACATTTGGAACTCTTAAGCGCTCAGTGCCAGATCTGGCCCCATTCCTCTTCTGTTATGGTGACCCCCAGGTCCTGCTCCCATCAGCAAATGTCACAGTCTCGCCACTTTGTGTTTCATGACCCCTCTTTCATAGTAAATTCCAGCCCGCCTCCCTAACCCGTCTATTTGTGGTCCACTGTCTAATCTGGACATAGTGAAACCGTTCCCGTTCCGTTACCAATAATGTCTCATTATAGTCTTCAAACTGTAGTGGAACCCCTGCCTGATAGAAGTCCCTTAGGGTTAAGGTTGAGTGCCCCGCCCAGTTAACCCAAAGATTAGGTGATCTACCCGGCGTAAACCCTGTGTTATATCCCATTGGTGTAAGTGGGCCCAACCCTGTTTTGGAAATTAGCGAGCCAGCTGGGGAACCCCCAAGCATCCTAGGGACTCTAGGCTCCTTCCCCCCACAAATAAAGTGCAGGATTTCCCTCTATATGTTTTTAATCAGTTGGACTGGGATCCGGATCGGAAAGGGAGCTCACTGTGCATAAAAACTGCAGGAGTAATGGCATTTTAATGGCTGTTATGTGGGCAAACCAGGAGAGTTCATGTAAGTCCCACCTCTTGAGATCATCAAGCAGAGCCTTCCAGAGTCGCGGGATATTGGCCAGGTACAATCCCTCATAGGTCGGGGTCAAATTTACACCCAAATATTCCAGAACGTCCTGTTCCCAGGACAAAGGGAATCTCCTCCTCCGACTATCCACCAGGGCTGGGTCTTCCATGATATTGAGTGCCTTTGATTTGGAGTAGTTCATGCGGAATCCAGATACTTCTGCGAATTCCTCCAGGTGCCCCATAACCCGTTGGAGTGAGCATGCAGTGTCTCTGAGGAACAGCAATTCGTCATCTGCATATCGTGCAATCTAATGTGTGTCCCCTTTAATTGTAATCTCCTGGATTTCTGGGTCTGCCCTAACTGCCTATGCCAGTGGCCCCCGCCCCTGGCAAATATCAATGGGGAGAGAAGGCATCCCTGACGTGTACCTCTCCTTACTGGGATTGAGGTCGAGCGTTCCCCATTGACATTCAATTTCATCGAGGGTATCTGGAAGTTAGCCAGAACCATGGGCGAAAGATCGGCCCGCATCCAAACAACTCTAGTGCTAGCCGTAGGAAACCCCAGTCCAAGCTATCGAATGCTCTGGTTGCAAGGGCTATCATGGACATCTTTGTGCTGTTCTGCTTCTCCATATGACCACATTCACTGCCCTTCGGATGTGATCTAGGGTGTGCCTCCACATGCTGAACCCAGCCTGTTTAGGGTGTATAATTATTGTCAGTACCCCCATTAGTCATTGAGCCAGAATGTTCACATAGAGCGTGGCATCCCCGTTCAGCAAGGAGGTGGGGCGATAGTTAGCACACTCGATTGGGTTCTTTCCAGGTTTTAGTATGCAAGTGGTTGTGCAGGGTCCCATAACCCCCGACACTATACACCTGCCTTTATCCGATTAAACAATTTTGTCAGGGGAGCAATCAGTATGTCCCGAGAATGTCTTGTAATATACATTCCCAAACCCATCTGGCCAAAGGGCCTTATTTCTGGGAAGAGTACCAACAGCCCTGCCCACCTCCTCTGTAAATGGGGTTTCTAGGAGCTGTCTGTCTTTTCCCAAAAAGGTTTGTTGGGTGTCACTGTTTCAGTTCTCACTTTGTAGGGCCTGGGTGTAAAATGTCTGCATGACGTCCAAATTCTCTGTTTCTCCCCTAATTAAGTCCCGGGCCGGAATTTTCATTTGGTTAATGTAGTTTTTAGTTCTTTGCTTTCTTAATTTTGCTGTGAGAAAACCGTTTGCTTTGTCTCCCTTCAAGTAGTACAAATGCTTAGTTTGGATTAAGAGTTTTACAGATCTGTCTGCCAAGTGTGCCTCTATTTTCGCCCTGGCTTTCAACAAGGCTTGCAAAGCCCTCTGGGAACCCTGGGCCCTATGCAAACACTTTTCTTCCTACACCTCACGCTCCAGCTCAATTGTATGAAGTTCCTACTCCCTCAAGAAGGTGGACGCCTCAGTGCTGAGGTCACCTCTCATAATCGCCTTACCGGCATCCCAGACCATACACCAGTCCACTTCCCCATTCCCATTTTCCCAAAAATCGTTTCTCATAACCGTTTCCATATGTGATCTCGGGGAAAGGTCCCTTAGTAGCAGCTCGTTCATCCTCCAGAGTCTACGGGCCTTCGAGGGGGATGTCAGGGGTTCCACCTGGAGGATGACTGGAACATGGTCAGACAGGTATCTAACCCCAATTTCTAGGTCGGTCACCTGTGGTATGAAGGCATCCGATATTAAAACCATATTGATTTGTGAGAACCCTCAATGTGCGGCAGAGTAGTGCATGTATGTTGTGACCTGGGGAGGAAAGAATCACCAAGTTTCAATGAGGTGTAACTCCTTGAGAAAGCGTGCCAATGCTTGCCTGTTCCTACCATCATTGGGGGTGGGTGGTAGCGTTTTGTCCAGGGAGGCATCCATAACACAATTAAAGTCCCCCAACCAACACCTTGACCACACACCACCCTGAAATTTTGCCCAGCAGATCTGTTAGGAACTGGTCCTGCTTCTCATTTGGTGCGTACAACACTATCAAAGTGACCAGCTGTCCCAACAGTAACCCCCACCACCCCCAAGACCAGCTAACGACCCCCTGGATCTTTATATTGTGACCCCCCCCTCTTTTTAGTGCCACTCAAAGCGAAATATTGTTTGGGGAACTTTTTATATCTCATACGAGCCTCATCTTTGGGAAGTAGATGTGTCTCTTGTAGCCATACTACAGCGGCACGCAATTCACCTAGGCGCCTCAGGATTGATCGTCTCTTGATTGCCGAATTTAGGCCCTGAACATCAGGGACACCAGTTGTACCTCAGTCACCATCATCTGATCGCAACCCTTCATGTGTCAAGGAGCCCGAAAGAAACCTCCAGCTATACATGCTACCGGGACTCGTGTGTACCACCACCATCTCATAAATAGTAAACTGATAAATCCCACCCCCAACTCTCTTTGAACTCTCATAATTCAACATAATAAACACATTTCCGTTCACTGGGATTTACTACATCTACTGGAAAAAAAATGACTATTTTCCAGTATTCTATCAGTCCCCTCCTTTTCTTAGATTCTGTCCAAATATAAGAAACTCTCCAATTTGGCCCAAACTTCTAGTATTACTGGCGATATCAAGCCATTAAGATCATCAGTCTCCCAAATCCCCTCCCAAGGTGCATGACTCCACAATATGGTTCTGTTCGACCTTATTCAATGCCAGTCAAGTCAAGCGGGAGCCCCCCTACTCCTTCCTTTCAGGTGCAAAAGGCCCATCTTCCACTTCTCCCTCTTGGGAAGCGCTGCTGCAGGAAAGTTCTCGACCCGATTCCCATTCAGGTCCTCAAGATTCGGCTCTTCATCTTCCTCCAACAAGTCGGTGGCCTCCTCTTCCTTGGATATGGTATACAGCGGACCTTTCCATTCAAAATGCAAGCCACATGAAAACATCCACCGGGGTCGTATGTCCTTGGACTTGAGCCAACCGGTGACTGTTCATAGTCATTTCTGCTTTTGTAATATCACCTTGGCCAGGTCCTGGTAGAGTGTTAGCGAGGCTTCCTGAAACCGCACCGGTTATTGTTTTCACACTGCGCATGATTTCCTCCTTCACCCGATACCCGGTGAACTCTAGTTACCACATCTACAGTAAAATTCCTGCTAAGTTGCTACAAAGAGTACACGCGATGAGTACCATCTAGGACAATTTACCACTCATTTGAGGAGTCCAATAAGTGGTGGAACAATGCCACCACGTATTCCTGCTGGCTTGCATCCGGTATGGACTTGGGGATACCACGAATGCGTTTATTACTCTGCCGGGATCTATTTTCAGCATCTTCCTGCTTTGTAAGGACCTGTCACATCTGCCGTTTCAAAGAATGAACTCGCTGTGCTAGATCGCCCTGCTCCTGCCCCTGTTCACACACTGCCATTTCCACTTCATCCACCCTTTTCTTTACAGCAAGGACATTTTTTTTAAGGTCAAAAATGCTTTGGTGAGGTCAACAGCGCTATCCTTAATGTCTTTTTTAAGTTCCTGCAGCATAGCCATTAAATCCGATCTCCTTGTTGGTGGGTCATCGATTTCCAATTGTGAATGGGGTGGTGTTTGGGCCACCGCCAGCTGCTGTGGGTGCTTATGTGCATGAGTGCTTTTATGCCCCCTGGCATGGGTCTCTTTTGTTTTGCCATTTTGTTTCACCATGCCAACTCACAAGGGGTCACACTTTCAGGACCACAGAGTGTTTCTTGTGCCAACCCAGTTGGGATATGATGCTCCTACACCGCAGTTGGGGCCCTTAACTCCACTCCCAACAAGTCTCTGTAAGCACTAAGAGATGCCTTCCACTCTTACCACTTGGTAAGCTTCGCCGCCAATCACCTTCTTTCCCACTTTCGGATCAGAGCAGAGTCTCCTACATCAGTCGCCGGCTGTGGCTCTCAGACTCTGGCCCCCAGCACCAATGCAGGCCCCAACTGGCACCCAACTAATTGGTTGTGAGGAGCAGGCCTGTCCCAGTGAGGGAGAGTGCTACGCAGTTGCCGTTCCCTCTCCAGGCAATGCCTATGCCATGCGGCCTTCTAGCACGGCTGTTCTAGACTCTTTTGATGTGGGTTGAGGCTGCAAGTTCCCAACCAGGAAAGCATCCAGATTCCCACTCGCCACTCTCTTTTGTCGAGTAAGCTGCCAACCGACAACAGGGTGATTTGTGTCAAAAATCCATTGTTGGAGCATGGACGGGTGCACTGATACAGTTAGACCCAATACGCGATCCTAGACACTGGAGCACAGCCACGAGGAGCAGGAGACCTCCTCGTCTCAGGGATGAAGCTTGGCCGATTATAATCTCACATATTATTTAGCTCCAGGGCTCTGTAGGCTCTGCTCTGGGTCCCCTTATAGGAAAGCTGATCCTACCAGGGGGGGTATGCTCCGACAGGAGCGCCGGTGCTCATCTGCGGTCCTAGGTTCGTCAGCTTCGCACTCTGAACCGGCGCTGCATCTTCCAGTCTGTGCACAGCGCTGTGAACAAATGGAGTGGATTCCTATCCGGCCTGCACCATAAGACTGGGTTCAATCCTCGCCCCCGACTGTGGGTTTTCACTTTTATGCAGCCTCATCTACGCAGCGCTACAGCCGTTAGGCGGACCAGCGGTGGCTTGCTGCCATTTTGTTGAGTACAGGCCAGGAGCTTTCAGTGGCCCGCTCTCGGCTCCTCAGAGGGCAAACCGCTCTAGATTTTCAGGGGTGCTCAGCCTTGTGTTCAGCCACCTCTCCCAAACATTTCAGCTGCACTTCAGCATTTTGAACACAGGTTATGGCATCGAAAACGGCATTGAGAATGAGCTTCAGCACAGGAGCTCACCGGAGTAGCACCCACCAGCTTCCTCAGCTAGCCGTGCCCCCTGAATGTTTTACTTTTTTAACATCTTCAGTTTGTGAGATATAGGGGTGTCACAGTATTAGTTTTATGGTGGTACGATAACCTTCTTGCCAAATGACGGTATATCACGGTTATCGCAGTATAGCAGGTGGAGTTAACTAATCTTAACAAATATTTTTTTTAAAAGGTCATAAATTGATGGATTTATCATCACAAACAAAACTAGGCACTCAGGGCCAAAAACGGCTTTTCAACATACTTTCCACTAAAATGCCACCCCTTGCTTCCACGAAACAACACAAACTGACGTGTGGAGAGGAGGAGGGGGGGAGCCCTGCTGCGACTGGCAAAGCAAACTTAATAGCTTTTCTTAAGTGGTCATTTGGGCTTTTAGCTCCCCCACTGGCTACTGACTGGTGAAGATGAACATGTTGCCATCTTGATAATCTGCATGCCACAGATCAATGGAGGCTGATTGTAGTATGCGCTTGTGTTCATACACACCCACGTACTCTCTCTCTTTATGTTACAGCCTTTAGTTTACTTGCGGGCCAAAAGGTGTTCAGTAATCACGGACATGTTACCCTTTGATATGGCAGCATGGAATACCCGCAGAGATGAGTGAATTTTGTGGTGTGACTTATTATATGTAAATTCAATGATAGAACCAGGGAAATCCCCCATTGTCATATGTTTAAACACATTATCCATTATAAATATATAAACCCCGAAGCCGCCCACCCAAAGTAAACCGCTTTCCCTTCTTGGCACTGTATATATTCTTCCTATTGCTAACATATTGATTTTGTGTCAGGCACGTGTGGTTTACGGAATGGCATTAAAAACTGCTCCAACTGAAACTAATTGTACCAAGAACCTTTTTTTTTACTCTAAGTTATTCTGAGGAGGAAACAATTGAGTTAACCCGAGGCCCTTCCTTCTTTGATCCCCCATATCCCAATCAGCCATCCACCTCATCTAGCACTGCTGATCATTTACTAAAACTTAAAAAGAAGACTTTTCGCACTGAACTCCATGGTCATTTCCTCTGGGAATATTTGAAAAAAAGCATTATACCAAATGGATTGATAGTGGGCAATGATCCTAGATTGTGTCTAGAAGATAAAGAATATACTACTAGTTTTAGCCATATCGCCACGAAGTGCAGTCGAGACCTTATGGTACTAACCATTACTACTGCACAACGGATTAGTACCGATTTACAAAAAACTCTAGATGTAGAAGAAATCAAATTTAAGAGCAACACTCTACTTACTGATGTAGAGGTACAACTCTCTAATATCAATAAGCAATTTGAACAATTCAAGGTCAACACATTGACCAAGAAAACAAACAAGTTGAACAAGGACATTTAAGATTTCAAGACTGAAATCATCTATCCATATACGGCTGAAGGTTACATTGATTCCCTTAGGAAACAAGGAGCGGGATCTCAATATTCACCAGGTGGCAGACGAGGCAGAGTCACCTTCTCGGGATCAAGTAGTTCTGGCTCCTCCAGTGGAAGCTCCAACCAGAACTGTCCACCTTTCCAGCCTTATCATTTCGGTCAACCGCAATATCAGGGCCCGTATCCACCACCTTTCCCTTTTTTAGGCAGAGGAGGACAAGGAGGAGGATGGGGTCCCCCGCCTTGGCATATATCGTACCAAGGACAACGGAGACGACCCAGGAGGCGGAGACAGTAGATCAAACCCCTGATAATAATCAGTTACCCATTTACAATCTGGGTACATTTCATTTGACTCCATGTCAGACTTCACTTCTAGCCAAAGGTCTCTCCTTCGTTCCTACCAGCGACACATACTGTTATAAGACAGAAATGGAGATTCGCCGGTTCTTTCGCAACCTAAGACTCCGGGTTTTCTTTCAGGATCATACTGAACAAGAGACCGATCCTGATACGGGCTTACATCCACAATCATCTTTTACACCAACAGACAGTCAAATACCTGATGATCTACTCACTTTTGAGAAATGCGTCTTGAGAGACATTAGACAGTTGAAGAGGAACAAGCACACACTTCAGCAGAACTTAACCAAGGGTGAGAGACAAGTTTTAAAAGATCTATCCAATAATAGGGACATGATAATTAAACCGGCTGACAAAGGTGGCAGCATTGTCCTCATGACAACTGATCAATATACCAACATGATCATGACCTTATTGAATGATAGGGCTAGTTATCAGACACTCAGGAAGGACCCCACCGGAGACATGAAAATCGAAATCTCTGAAATGGTCACCTATGCCCGTGATAGGGACTGGATAACTGACAAAGAAGCCAATTTCCTGACCACAACATCCAATCGTACACCATGTCTATATGCTCTCCCCAAAATTCATAAAAATCTTCAAGATCAACCGGGGATACCTATAGTCTCAGGATGCGGCTCCATTTTGGAACCACTGGGTCAATTCATTGATTACTTTCTCAAACCCCTGAGTAACAAAACCAGATCGTACCTTAGGGATACGATGCATACCATTCAGGTTTTTGAAAATCTGCCATTCAACTGTTCACAACAACTCTTTGTGACTATGGACATCAAGGCATTATACACCTCTATACCACAGGATACAGCTATAGACTGTGTATATGAACATTTCATTCGTGAATATGGCCAACCGGGATCATACCGAGTCCCGCCAGAGTTCATCATTGAACTAGTGACTTTTGCCCTCAACAAGAACTTCTTTACCTTTGACAACCATTTTTTTCTTCAAATCAAAGGTACAGCAATGGGGGCAATCTTTGCACCCAGTCTAGCCATCCTATTTATGGCCTCATTTGAGGATCAATATGTGTACAATCAGATTAACCAGTGGGAGGCCAATATCTCCCATTGGCATTGTTATATTGATGACATTATCTTTATTTGGACAGGGGACGTCACATCCCTCCAACGATTTCTGACATGGATAAATACCTGCAACAACAATATTCAATTCACAATGGAGTATAGTACAGCACAGATACACTTCTTGGACCTTGAGATTTCATGCTTAGACAATAAACTTGCTTGCAAACTTTTTAGGAAATCCACAGATCGCAACGCTCTTCTGCATTACCAGAGTGACCATCCGCAACACATAAAACAAAACCTTCCTTATTGCCAACTTCTGAGGATCAGAAGGAACTGCACCCACCTGGATGATTTCTATGAGAACGCCAGAGCACTTGGGACAAGATTACGTTCACGTGGTTATCCCAAAAGATTGGTCAATACCGCCACTAAAAGGGCCAGATTCACGAACAGAGACTCTCTTTTAACACCATGGCCAGAATTGGACACACACAAAAATGAAAGACTTACGTGTGTGGTCACACACGGTCCTAACACCTTTGATCTTAAAAATGTCATTAGAAAATAATGGCCCATAGTCAGACTACAATTAATTGATGAACCCATACCCAGATTCGCCTTTAAGAGAGCGAAAAACATTAGGGAACCCTTGGTTCATTCTTCATTTACCAGAGCTCCACCACGCACAGGCCTTTGGAACTTACGCAAAATCACAGGTCACTATCCTTGTGGATCTTGCTCGGTGTGTAAATTTACCAAGAAAATACAAACATTTAATATCGGTACCAGACAGTGGGCCTTAAACAACCTGTCTAATTGTAAGAGTAACCAAGTCATATATTGTATCAAATGCCCTTGTGGCCTTCGTTATGTGGGACAAACCATGCGCAGTGTAGGTACCCGCATCTCAGAGCACCGCTCCAGGATCCGGTGCAAGAATATTACCTCCCAATTGGTCTCACATTTTTTGGCAAATCATCAGACTCCGGATGATATTCTTGGGTGGGTACTTGACAGGATCCAAACTGGTCAGAACATACAAATTAGACTCTTGGAGTTGGAAAAAAGATGGATCTACAGACTTGAATCCTTGGAACACAGACTCAATGAACAATCCCCATCGTAAGGCCATTTCCAATGATGAACCTGTACATTTTTGACCCATCCGAGCTCTGCACCATAGTGCATCTCCCTGAGCAGGGACCTTCTATGCCAATATACTAGGGTCTGAGGCCTTCCCTGACTCATACTCATGTCTCATCCTTTCCACTTCAGGCCACAGGTGCCTGCAACACACTCTATTCTATGACGCATATTAGGTCATAACGGTGCCTGACGTCCTGGTGACTCCCAGGCTCACACTATACTTTTCACTTACAGCCCAAGGGGTCTGGTTAGACAATATTTGCGGCTCCAGTTTCAGGCTTTTAATTTTAATTTTATCCTCCCAGTATGGTATTACATTTGGACCCATCCAGCTACTGACATTTTCCATTATGGACGTCATCATTATACACTACGACACTTACCACCTCCAGGACAACACCAGGTATCTAGTACCCACCAGAGGAGAGCTGTCTACACACACCGACCTCTGGCTTGAGGTGGTGCTTCTCCTTGACTTCTTAGGATCACATGGGACATTTCCGATGTTCCCTCTGGCATTCCGGACCTCTCCCTGCGGGTCGAGAGCTCTCCCTCACTACACTGCGAGCAGCAGGCGGCTCTGGCAGGCAATCGATCACCCGTTTCATGGGCTGCCAGCAACTTTCTAAGACCGGCATTACTACGTGTCCCTCGCCTCCCATCTCTCTTCGGCACCATTGGTTGGCTGGGACGCACACCCACCTATCACTCTTCAACCTGGAGATTTCCCATTGGGTACCTCGCTCTCAGCAGGCACCACCCTACGTTCCACAGCCGAACGCGCAATACGGTTGCCCTGACAACTGTCCCTTTGCCTTCTCTTTTACGGCTTCAGCCTGCATTCACACTGCAGGTTTTAGCGAGGGATACACTCAGCGGACACTCCGCTTTCCCTCACTTGTAGCCATCGGCCACGGAGCCTCATTCTCCCTGCTCACAGGTAACACCACTCAGCTCCTGTTACTCATGCGGCTGATACTGCGAACAGCCGTATAGATCCAGCACCCGTTTTATATACGGGCACGCATTTCGGCTCGACATTCATTTTTTTCTTCGATTTCTCTGTCGGCTTCCCTTTCAGCATCTCGCATCGGGACGCCTGTGAAGAGACAAACAACTCGATGTTCTCACAGCCCATAACTCCCACTACGGGGACACAGAAGTCCTCTTTCTAACAGGATTTGGGTTTTCTTCTCCAAATATTTCCACGAGAGGACACATTTCAGGTAAATTTCCCTGCTACCCTACTCCCTCGCCTATTGGCAGTTATACCACCCCACATGGTTTTTCCATCATCCCAATATACATACGGTCACATCTCTCTTTCAGGTCCCAGACTGCTTGTCTGTCCTATGATGATGACAATTGTATTACATGAGTTTTTCGAGCTCATCCTTACTCCTCCACTTGGGAATGAGTGTATACTCCATACACATTTATAACTGCCAAGCCTCGAACGGCTTGTATTTTGATTACTTGTTATAGGTAAGTGATTCCCTACCCACTAAGCCTGTCCTGCTTCTCTCACCTTGACCCTGGTTTTCGGACCGGCGGGTTTT
This sequence comes from Ambystoma mexicanum, assembly GCF_040938575.1. Taxonomy (NCBI): domain Eukaryota; kingdom Metazoa; phylum Chordata; class Amphibia; order Caudata; family Ambystomatidae; genus Ambystoma; species Ambystoma mexicanum. Next base: position 1,146,067,134 of record NC_090928.1, read on the forward strand.
GCACGGGGACCCATGCGCTGCTCTCACAAAGGGGACCCAATGCCATTATCTTTCATTTTTCCAATAGGGGGAGGCCCATCGGCATTGCACCAGAGGACTGCCTATTCATATGGATATTTAGACTTGGCTATGAGATACATTGCAGACATGACCATGGCCGGTGTTCTGCACCCAGACTATTGCATTTTGCTTGCATGCATATTCTAATGTATAGATTATTCTTCACTCCTTGTTGATTCCACATTCTTATCCCTTTTGATCACATTCTCTTTTTCTCTTTATTTATCCTTTTCTCCCCTTTCATAAACACAGGGTCCTGCTATCCAATGCCCTGATGAAGGCGGAGTACTTTCCTCTAATGCGAAGAGTATTTCTCCACTGACCTTGTTCCGCCGAAACGCATTGCTACTCAGAGGGGATACGAGGTCCTTCACAGAACATTTTGCCAGTTAGGACCTTTTTCTTTGTGTGGCACCGTCCACCGATGGGCTAGGATACTTCATCTCGAAACTCCTCCAACCCTTTTGTTTGTTCCCCCTGATGCGTTGGCAGACCCAATCCCAATACACAAAAATCTCGATTTTTGGGAATTTATCATAATTGCAAAAGAACATTGGTTACTTGCTTAACTTTTGAATTTTTAGCAAGAACACTGTCATTATGATTGTAATTGATTTTCAGTTTAACCCTATTCCTCGTTTTTGGTTTAAATTGAGCACCAAAGTGACAAATAACTGTTTTTTGTTAATATTTAGATTTGGTTTATGCTCTTCTTTCATGTACTGTTCTTTATTTTTATTGTTTGAAGGACTCTATATTCAATTTTTGAATATGTAAATTATGTTATTGATTATATATGTTCCTACATGTTGGATTTTACCATATACACCACCTTTTTGATATAAAGTTTTATTTTCAATTTCAACAATTCTTTATGTTTTCTTTGAAGGAGTGTCTTAATATACACAATTGCATGTAACATTCATAACCCGTGTGGTTATATGGGTTTGGACCGGGTGAATGATTCTAATTCATTTACTACATTTCACATGGGCCAACTCTTGATGTACCAGTACCCTTGTTTTGTCGTGAATACAGGTTTCTTAAGTTCCTGCAGCATAGCCATTAAATCCGATCTCCTTGTTGGTGGGTCATCAATTTCCAATTGTGAATGGGGTGGTGAGTGTATTTGGGCCACCGTCAGCTGCTGTGGGTGCTTCTGTGCATGAGTGCTTTTATGTCCCCTGACATGGGTCTCTTTTGTGTTGCCATTTTTTTTCGCCATGCCAACTCACAAGGGGTCACTCTTTCAGGACCACAGAGTGTTTCTTGTGCCAACCCAAATGGGATATGATGCTCCTACACCGCAGTTGGGGCCCTTAACTCCACTCCCAACAAGTCTCTGTAAGCACTAAGAGATGCCTTCCACTCTTACCACTTGGTAAGCTTCGCCGCCAATCACCTTCTTTCCCACTTTCGGATCAGAGCAGAGTCTCCTACATCCGTCGCCAACTGTGGCTCTCAGACTCTGGCCCCCAGCACCAATGCAGACCCCAACTGGCACCCAACTAATCGGTCGTGAGGAGCAAGCCTGTCCCAGTGAGGGAGAGTGCTACGCAGTTGCCGTTCCCTCTCCAGGCAATGCTTATGCCATGCAGCCTTCTAGCATGGCTGTTCTAGACTCTTTTGATGTGAGTTTAGGCTGCAAGTTCCCAACCAGGAAAGCATCCAGATTCCCACTCGCCACCTTCTTTGGTCGAGTAAGTGGCCAACCGACAACAGGGTGATTTGTGTCAAAAATCCATTGTTGGAGCATGGACGGGTGCGCTGATACAGGTAGACCCAATACACGATCCTAGACACTGGAGCGCAGCCACGAGGAGCAGGAGACCTCCTCGTCTCAGGGATCAAGCTTGGCCGATTATAATCTCACATATTATTTTGCTCCAGGGCTCTGTAGGCTCTGCTCTGGGTCCCCCGTATAGGAAAGCTGCTCCTACCAGGGGGGGCACTCTGAACCGGCGCTGCATCTTCCAGTCTGTGCCCAGCGCTGGGAACAGATGGAGTGGATTCCTATCCCGCCTGTCACCATAAGACTGGGTTCCATCCTCACCCCGATAGGCGGACCAGCGGTGGCGGACCAGCGGTGCCTTGTGGCCATTTTGTTGAGTACAGGCCAGGAGCTTTCAGTAGCCCGTTCTCGGCTCCTCAGAGGGCAAACCGCTCTAGATTTTCAGGGGTGCTCAGCCTTGTGTTCAGCCACCTCTCCCAAACATTTCAGCTGCACTTCAGCATTTTGAACACAGGTTAGGGCATCGAGAACGGCATTGAGAATGAGCTTCAGCACAGGAGCTCACCGGAGCAGCACCCACCAGCTTCCTCAGCTAGCCGCGCCCCCTGAATGTTTTACTTTTTTTAACATCTTCAGTTTGTGAGATATAGGGGTGTCACGGTATTAGTTTTATGGTGGTACGATAACCTTCTTGCCAAATGACGGTATATCATGGTTATCGCAGTATAGCAGGTGGAGTTAACTAATCTTAACAAATATTTTTTTAAAAGGTCATAAATTGATGGATTTATCATCACAAAAAAAACTAGGCACCCAGGGCCAGAATTGGGCTTTTCAACATACTTTCCACTGAAATGCCACCCCTTGCTTCCACCAAACAACGCAAATTCACGTGTGGAGAGGAGGAGGGGGGAGCCCTGCTGCGACTGGCAAAGCAAACTTAATAGCTTTTCTTAAGTAGTCATTTGGAATTTTAGCTCCCCCACTGGTGGCTACTGGTGAAGATGAACATGTTGCCATCTTGATAATCTGCATGCCACAGATCAATGGAGGCTGATTGTAGTATGCACTTGTGTTCATACACACCCACGTACTCTCTCTCTTTATGTTACAGCCTTTTGTTTACTTGCGGGCCAAAAGGTGTTCAGTAATCACAGACATGTTACCCTTTGATATGGCAGCAGGGAATACCCGCAGAGATTAGTGAATTTCGTGGTGTGACTTATTATATGTAAATTCAATGATAGAACCAGGGAAATCCCCCATTGTCATATGGTTAGAAACATTATCTATTATAAATATATAAACCCCAAAGCCGCCAACCCAAAGTAAACCGCTTTCCCTTCTTGACACTGTATATATTCTTCCTATTGCTAACATATTGATATTGTGTCAGGCACGTGTGGTTTACGGAATGGCATTAAAAGCTCCTCCAACTGAAACTACTTGTACCAAGAACTTTTTTTTTTACATTGCCTTTTTGCATTTGAAGTTCTTTAACTTACCATTAAGTCAATGCTTTTTAATTAACTTCGAATACGCAGGCAGGATTTTAAGCTGTAGCAAGGTAGCATTTTGAAATTTGCCTATGCACATATTTAGCTGATCCTCCAGGAATTTAAGGCGGCTGCAGAATTGGTCTTTCATGGTGCTCAATCGTTGATCGCCTTGAATGAAAGAGTGACTAGTGGAAGTGCTATAATGCACATTTTGAGCAATGAGCTTGCTGCTCAGTCACAGGTCATCGCTTTGAAAATTGGCCTCGACCTGCATTTTTTTGGAACCACATGGCATGGGCATCATTACCCCTCGCTGCGACAAAAGTTTGTTTTGACAACTCTTTATCCCATTAAAGGGAGAAAAGTCACTCATGTGAGGTCTGAAAGCCCATGTCATTGTGTTTCTTTTGTCAAAATGTCATAGCCAACACAGACACACCGAAAGGTTGCATAGTGATCTAATCACTATAGCTGTTTACCATCTGCCTGGTGTATTATGAAGGTCTGATGTCAGAGTCACCAATGACCATGTAATCCTAAAGGGACAGCGTTCAGTGGGCGCCGTTGATTTCTTTCTTGATTCTTGCAATATATGTTCATTTACCTTCTTAAAGATAGTGGCAAAAAAAATCCTTTTAAAATGACTAAGTTAAAATAAATATCGGCACAAATATGGCCTAGAACACCACCTCACCAGAGCCCCATCATTACCGTTTTCCCCAAGTCTGAGTGCATTACGACCCTTGTGATGCGAGTTCAGAGGGAGGAATGCTTTCATGGGTGGTGTCACAAATTGAGAATAGACCTAAGAAATATTTCACCCCCATTGCTCTGGATACTTCAAATTGAATGTAGAATTTATCCTGCCTGCTTGAGTCCAGGGCCATATGCAGAAGGCAGGTAGGTGAAGGATCAAGTGAAGCAACAACTCTAGTGCCAATTTGCAAATCTACACGGATTACAGGGGCCTGGGGTGGAGGCCGTTTATTTACTAGCAGAAAGCACCGATAGGCCCAGTGTTCACACAGTCTACAGCAGGGTAAGACTGGGACATAAAATTGTCTCGGGCACCAACATAAAAGTGGCCCACAGTTGAAAATGGGAATTCATTCCTTTTGGAACACTGTTTGAATAGTACCCAAGGGGGAGATTTTTGATAAAATGTGATGCAAATTGTACATTTAAAAGAATATTTATTCAGCAACAGTGGTCAAAACTATTAGCCACATAGTGAAGTCACTCAAACTGGCACACTTTGGCCAAAAAAGTGCCCCACTTTGACCCAAAATACTGGCCCACACAAGCATTTCGTGTTTTTGGTTCGGCCATGGGCCGTTTGGCCTAAAGGCCAGTCCATGCCTGCTCTACAGAGCTAAAGTTGTTTGTGGACATGCATCAGAAGGGCATCCAGTTCATTCCCCCTTTCAATTCTGGGATGTGTAGTTCCCCATCTTTCAAATTGGTGGGAAAACTATGAATCCCAGAATTCTAAAATAAAACAGAACTGCATGTCAATCCAATCCATGACCATGAGAAACTTATGTTCCTTCAATCTAAACCTTGGGGAGAGTAATTTGATATTCATGAATTCACTGGCCGTCCTTTTTTATTTTACAATTTGCACAGCCAGAACAACAGCTGTTCCAATGTGTGTTTGCTCAGTGCAGTAGGACCTTAACTTACTGAACTAATGGCACATGATGCCGGGGCAGGCTGAATCAATACATTTCTGCTCCTGCTGGCTGAGTGGTTGCTAAGCAAAGTGCTCCTGGCTCCACTGTTTTGCAAGTCACTGAACATTTTATTACATTTGTTTACATACGAACAAAAGGAAAAATAAAATGATCACTTTCAGTTCAGGCCCTCTGCTCACCCTTGTGATGTCCCTGTGGTCTTGCTAATTGCAAATTGAAAATCGGTAAAATCACCCTAGAAGATCTGACCTGTAGCGCAGAGCAGCAGGACTGTGTGAAAGCGTTTAAAATCTGTATGCTGCCTTTAAAATAAATAATGCCTGAAACAAAATAACTTTGTTCTAGTTTGCCCATGAAATCCATGTCTGGCGGAGTCTATGAACTGGAGACTCAGGTATGCGTATAGAGCCAGTCAGTCAGCTCATCGTTACCAGCTTTTCATGGGGAACACAAAGTTTCAGGCACTAGGCAGCTTTCAACACAATTTGCGCGAAGTCGGCTGATCTTTGACGTGACTCTACTGATCACAGAGAAAGAGCGGTCACAGCAGCAATGCCGAATTTACTAATGTGGCCTCACTTTCCCCATGCTCTTGTCTGCCAAACAAGACCCCCTTGGCAGACTGCACATCCAACAGTGCAAGACCAAGACTGCGCAGCACTTGCTTACTGCAGCCTTTCCAAATCAGATTGAAAAGCACACTTATCGGTATAAACAGTATATCGGTATAAACAATGTGACGGTTATTATTGTTCATTTAAGCTGTTCACGGTATCTTTAACGGTATACCGTTATACTGTTACATCCCTAGTGAGATAGGGGTCTCCTAAAAAAAAATACCAAACCTTATTGACACCAAGCACATCTTGATAATTGACATTCAATGTTGTAAAATATAAACAGTTGCAATTTCAGAAATTAAGACAAACAGGTAATGTTTTTCTAGGTGCGGGGAGTAACCTATATTCAGGAACTTGCGTCCCCTGCACACTGTCTATGGCTAAAAGCCAAACATTTTTAAGAGGTAGCTTGGTATACCTTAACCTAGGAACCTAATAAGCTACTTCAAAATTTAAACAAGAATTGAATGTAATTTTGTGTATCTTCTATTGTACAAAGCTTTGTTGAGAAAAGCGAAATTAGTCCAACAAGTAATTCAAATAACCATTCAATAGTTCATAAGTACAGGCATTTATTGTTCATATGGCCCAATGTGTTTTGAGTAAACTCTTCATCAGGGGCGAACAATCACACTTTTTTCTATAAAAAAGTTAAACAAAACATTGATAAGTCTAATGTTTGTATCAATACATAATAATCATCAACATATGCGAACATAGTTCCTTAGGAAAGCATTTCTCATTGAGATCACCATTTCTTCAATGTCCTCTGCTCTACATGAAAATGTATTGAAAATGTGTTTGATGGATACCTCAAAATATTCCCCAAAACGCTTTGTCTGAATGGTGAATGCAAGAAAGTTAATCCTGAGGTTCTCTTATTGATAATTGTCATATCAGACAAATAACTCACAGATTTATAACAAAATCTGTACCATAAGCAAAATAATATGCTGACCTTCTTTGTTGTCCACATAGTGCCATAGTATTGGGTTAGTTCTTTTTTCCTTTTTTTTTAACATACTTAATTATAATTTTAACAAGAATGACAGAAAAAAAGAATAAATGGTACTTTTAAAATACAATCAGAAATCCAAACAGGAATCATACAAGAGAAGATAATATCCGGATCCTGTGGCAATATGTATAAGAAGCACCATATATACAGAACAATAAGAGGGGACAAAAGGTTACAAACTCTGATATACTGTAAATGTGAAACACATGCGAAACATCAGTGATATGGGGAAGATGACATGTAGGAATATTCTGTTCATACAGATTTCTTAGTCATACTTATTTGAGAAATCAGGGTCACCTATACAGTAAAATGATCATAAAGGGTCACTGGTAGTAGGATCCCGTACAACCAGGATACAACTTACTATATCTTGGATCACTGCCAGGATGAGCTTGAGCGTCAGATCCTGTAAATTTTGATAATGAGTATTATGACTATGTTGGGAACAGATCTCAACCAGCATACTTATATTGACACTGTGTCTGGTTTTATGAGAAGGAGTACCCTGTGACATCCATGTTCCGAGTTAAATTACATCTACATTAGAAAGACAATTGATACCGCCACACAAAATTTGCATAGATGGCTTTTCGAATTCCACCTCTAGCCTTTGTGTGAGTCAAGCATAATCTAGGAGAGAGGTCTGAGCACTTCATTGGCCCTCTATTTAACACGCACCAGCTACTTGAATTGACTGATTAAAGCGACATTTGGACATTTAGGAATGGCTTCATAATATCTAGCTGTTATGATATCTACCTACACACCCTCTAGCCGGTGTATTTAAAACAATAAGTGATATTACTAGTGGTTCTTCTTTATTTACACATTAACCCAAAGTACTCAATGAGACACATGGCTGTCTTTACTTCTTTTTAGTTCCAGATTTGAGTTTTAATATTAATTTCCTTTTCTAGGCATTTAAGCAAGCAGTCTCAGTCCAGCTTCCCCTTTGGCCATAATGATTCCATCATCCTAAGGTCCTCACACATCAGGCCTGAACGCAATGGATTTTTTACAAATCATGGTTTGTTTACCTATGACATCACATACACATGAGCGTGATGATGTCATAAGTAGACGCCGGTATACAAAGCAGCCCTTTCAAACTCATTACAACAAGCAGCACAGAGAGATCCGGTCTGTTCCCTGCTGCCTTATTCCTCTGCTGGACCAACCAGACATGTAAGCAGTCTTAGACCATTTAGACATTACCTAATACTTACAGGCATTTTTATTTATTCAGTGCTCCCTAAACTTAGATGGCTCGTTATTTAAGTTTGCTTATCCTTGCATTTTCAGATGCGCTTGGTCCTTTTGATTACACATAAGTCTGCCGTCTCCTCTAATCACTTGAGCAAATAAATAACTCCCAAGGATTCAGATGGTAAGAATTCCCTGTTATATTGGATAGTTGATTCAAACATAGAGATGGTGTTCTTTGAAATTTGGTTATCACAGTCAAAGGTTTTGTCTAAACAGTGAGAGCTGAGTTTACCATTGTATGACAGAATTGGAACATTGAACTGCGAGTAGAACTAACCCCATACTATGACACTATGGGGACAACAATGAAGGTCAGCATATTATTTTGCTTATGGTACTGATTTTGTTGTGAGTTATTAGTCTGATATGACAACTGTCAATAAGGGAACCTCAGGATTAACTATCTCGCATTCACCAAATTAAGACAAACCATTTTGGGGAATATTTTGAGGTATCCATCAAATACATTTTTAACACATTTTCATACCACTATTATATATGAACTATAGATGTTTTAGCACTTGATTAGACTCACTAAGCATATCACATTGAAGAAATGGTGATCTCAATGAGAAATGCTTTCCTAAGGAACTATGTTCACATACATTGATGATGTATTATATATTGATATAAACATTAGACTTATCAATTTTTAGTTTATCATTTTGTAGTAAAAACTGCGATTGTTCGCCCCCGATGAAGGGTTTACTAGAAAGGCGTTGGGCTATATGAACAATAAATGCCTGTTCTTATGAAGTATCGAATGGTCATTTGAATTACTTGTTGGACTAATTTTGCTTTTCCCAACAAAGCATTGTACATTAGAACAAGATACACAAAATTACATTCAATTCTTGTTTAAATGTTGAAGTAGCTTATTAGGTGTCTAGGTTAAAGTATACTAAGCTACCTCTTTAGAAAGTTTGGCTTTTAGCCATATACAGTGTGCAGTTGACGCGAGTTCCATAATATGGAACTTTTTTCTCTTATCCTTAAAGAGATGCAACCCCTTTTCCACCTCCCATAATTGGAATTTTGGAAAATGGTAAAAAACGTGTCTCTCTATTTTTGAAGAAGACTCTAAATAGCAATTTTCAAATCTGTAACATCTTCAGTTTCTGAGATATAAGTATCATAAAAACATTAAACCCTTGTTTCACCCACTTAGGGACGGAGTTTCCAAAAATTCTTCCTTAGTGGGTTTCTACGTCATGAAAACAATGTACCTTCCAAATGTCACTTTCCTAGGTTAAACGGTTTGAGCTGGGCATTGATAAGTCACTAAAAAATTCACCCACCCTTCGACCCCCTTAGTGTTGGAATTTCCAAAAAGCCTTCCTTAGTGGGTGCATACGTCACAAAAACAACATACCTTCCAAATTCCATGTTCCTAAGTTAAATGGTTTTAGCTGAGTGTTGATGAGTCAGTCAGTCAGTCAGGACTTCTTCTTTTATATATGTATATAGATTTCTGCATATTGATTGCTGTTAAGATGAAAAGGACTGTCTTTGCATTTTGATATTAATGAAATGGTAAGACGTAGGCAACTTTAAGTGTAGAAAACTTCATATGTTTTAAGCGACTGGCTTTATTTAGAACATATAAAGAATTTATAAAAATGTTTAAGTATCAGGCGAATTATGGGAAACATTATAATAGAATTTCACGGTTAAAAGTGAATATGTTTTTGATAACCATGAGGATTTCTACTTTGTCTTACATGTTAAACAGGGAACCAGAGCCAGTTTATGTTTATACTTTCAAGAATCACAGCCGATAAAGAGCACACAAGTCTTCGGTCTGGTTGGCGCCTGTTAGAATATTATTACATTTAATGGTCAGGTTGCATGGTCTTAGGCCACACCGAACTGCTCTTCCATTGTATTAAAAGTTGGTTTCTGTGAAGATAAGCAAAATAAAACCTACTCCAGATGTCATCTAATGGGTCCAAAGTTTAGCTTCAAAGAAATCCTGTCACATGAACTCATAAAACTTGCATTACCTATGACATGTCAAGGCAAATGGTGACTGACATTCAGATGCGAGGCATACAGACATCTGTTTTGAATTATCCAAGGTGAAAGGTTATGGAACACATGCACAGCCAGATACTTTTTCTTTGGATAATGACATCATGAAGAAAAAATATGTAGGCGTTGTACTGTCACTGCTTTATGGTGAACAGCTGCAATTGCGCAATGGAAAATCTAATGCATTTACACGAGGATACCTAACATTAAAATGTGTAATCATGAAATCAATCGGTGCATCGCCATGCAAACTTTGATTCACTCCTAATTTGAATATGTTGTAGATAGAAGACCTTTCAGACTGTGTGATCAAATCCATCTGTTGCTGCATTATGAATTGCTAAAAAATGCTAAAGATTCGTAAAATTGTCAAACTTTATCACACAATCTTCAATCTTGTCTCTAAATGTTTTTTACCAAACTTGTGGAATCTGAAAATATAAGCCATATGATTCTGCCATATGTTGGCAAATAGTAATGCCCAAAAACAAAATTAGCATTTTTCTATCAGGAGTTTTTCCCACACACCTTTCAAGTCAGGGGTGGGACTAGAGGGAGATATTATAGCATACATATAGGACAGAGATGAGTATGAACTATGGGCAAAGGAAGATTAAGGAACCAACTGGACCTGTGGATATGACACCATAAGGAAGGATTGACCAAGTTAGTTCAACTGCGATGATGCTGGTGACTGAATGCACAGTTATTATGGGATTGGTTCGATTTAGCATTACAAGGGGTGCGGATCGTGAGTGCCACACGGGTTGCTTTGATAGCTGATGAGACAATGAAGAGGCTGGAGACAGGATACAAAGTCCAGTTCAAGACATTTTATGCAGTTCTCGATGGCTGTGGTTCGATGATCCACAAAGTTTGGTTTGATTGGTGATGATGATCTGCTGCCAAGATGCTGATGGAGCAAGCAGTGGTTCAAAGGCAGCAGATGCAATAAAGAGCTTGCAATTCGAGTAGAGGCAACAGTGCTCTCAGCTGGCATGGTGCAGTGGCGAACAGGTTTAAACATGCAGTTCAGTGGTTCGTGTCCAGCAGTTGTATTGTTCTACACAGGGAGCAGAGGTCAAGCAGATGTTGAACAGGAGCTTGTGTAGTTCAGAGGTGATGCTCAAAGAAGTGCAGATTGTGAGGGATACTCTGGTTGGATCGACAGTTGATTTGACGGCAAAGAGACTAGTGAATGGATACTCCATTTGAGTCGAGTTGCTCTGCAGGCGTTCGAAGGTCATGGTTCATACGATCCCCACAGTGTCTGGTTGACTGTCGAAGAAGATTGGCAATGGAGATGCTGGCAGTTCGATGAGGTGGGGGTGCAGGGGAAAACAAATTTGAATGCACCGTTCAGTGGTTCGAAGAGCGTGTGAGTGCCAAAGGTAGCTCCGGAGGGTCCTGATGTTTCAATGCAGTCAGCAAGGCTCATATCACACTTTGAATTGGTCTGATGGTGTAAACACAGTGATCCTGGATGCCTTGGCTCTCGGTTGCTGTGAATTGCTCTCAGTTGCTCCCCTCTGTATGCTCCCACACAGAGGGGAGGCTGCCACACAACTGCAGGGGTCCCTCAACAAAGTGAGGTCATGGGTGCTGTTGTGGCTGGCAGAGAGGCAAGTCTTGTCCCAACAGCAGTTCACCCCCAATGGTTCCTGGGTATGGGTAGAGGACAGAGATCAGCTCTTCCTAATATACTCAGTCTTCACCTCATTGGTGGAGGACCTTGGAGAGATTAACTGTCCCAAAAGAAGTCAATTGAATTCTTCCCTCAGTGTTTGTCCAAAAGTGAATAAAAGAACGAGTCAGAGACCACTTCTTCTAAAAGGACAAAACCACGGGTGATTGGATTAAAGGTAGCCTTCTTTAAGGGTCCAATCTCTATTCTTAGACCAAGTGGACTTTGCCTTCTGGCATCACACCCAAACACCCAAAGTGCTTTGTGCTAAACTAAGTGGAGGCGAAAGGAAAGATCAAGGCAGAGAGAATCAAGATGGTGTAACCTTCCTCCAGCTGCAAAGAGCTCCCTCTGTCTACACTAACCTTTTCCCCTTCCTGTCCCGATAGAAGCAAAGACCCTTTTGGTGTGCAGCACTCTGGTGCAAGGCCAACCTTTTCTGAATAGGTGTTCCCTTTGATTCCTGTTCCCAGGACAGCTTCCTGTGGAGTGGAGAGGCTCTCTATCTGGAGAGGGCGTTATCTGTCCTCATAAAGAAACAAAGAGAGGCCACTCCCAATGCTACAGTCTTGCTGGTAGTAGCAATGTCAGCCTGTCTGGGGGAGAATACACAAACCCCTCCACAGCTGAACTGGGCTGACAGAGCTGACACAGGTGTGATATAAAATTGACATGGTTTGGATAACTATGAGAGATGTTGGCCACCATACCTCAAACTTGGATCGGCCTTATTTTTAAAGTTTTACATGCCACTAAGACAACATAATCAAAGTTATGTAGTTCGTCTTGCATTAAAATCTTGTTTTGTTAATGCTGTATTTGAGGGACCCTGTGGGTCATCTTCCCCCACAGAACTTTTATCCTATTATTTTGGAGTACTGTTGCTTGAAATAGATGGTGCTGTGTTTCCCAAATCTAATTTACACAATATTACATAAAATGTATTGTCAAATGTATAGATTCTACCATTTGCATAATTATTCTTATCTCAATGACCTTTTCCAAACTTCCTTTGTCTTATTTTATCTTCATATCTTTACATTTCCAGAGTAATGTGTTCAATGTAGGATTATATGAATTCTAATTAAGCTTCCAAATTATATGTTTAATTTCTTGCTGTGGGCTTGTGTATCTGGTCTTGGCATATTTTGAGTAATTCCATCATATTACTGGGACACAATGTCAAGCCAGCTTCCCGCCAGCTTCCCACTGTTTTAAAACATCTGCATTCTTATTGTCATAATTATGATAAATTAAGATTCGTAGGTCCCTCGATATCATCTCTGAGTCTACTAATTTCTGAAAAGTTGTAAATTCCCACCATTTTGATAATTTCCATCTGTTTAACTTGCCAAGCCTTTTTAATTGATCCATAATGGTGAGAGGAACAGAGGGGGTCTCATTTTTCTTTTTAACATTTGTTGTAAACTTAAGATCTTGAAATGTCAGTACTGCCAATTTCTGTCAGTCTGCTTGTGAAAATACTATAGCCATATTTGTGCAAAAAAGGGGTGGAAGGCAGACAGATTTTTTTTCTAGCAATCTTTAAAGAATATTTAATGGGGTTGTGTATGTAGTGTATCTCCCATTAATACTCTCGTACTTACATGGTTATTGTTAAGAACCAGGAGAAACTTCCTCTAAAAAGGAAGCTGACGAAAGGGGCTTGTATTTTCACCACAGTGGAAAAAACTGGTGGCATGTCAATAATGATATAAATAATCATCATCATTATCACCAGTTTTATTTTCGGTGTAAAACCATAAAAGCAGCAACACATAAATACAGTATCAATCAATGCGAATGGACAAATGATACATATATAGTATATAAATAGGTACAAGAAACTTCTAACAAAACTTAAGAGAAGAAACAATTCCTAAAATCTAATAACTCTAAAACATAGAATTTCATACATCCATTCTTATCAAGACATTAAAATATATGTCCTTAGAAAAAATACAAAAGTCCCAAATTTAACAATTGATTAACAACATTGTGTAATTTTACAATTACTAAAACCAACAAGTGTCTGATTTAGTTCATAAAAGTTGCCTGACTGGGCAATACTAAAATATAGTCACTGAAACCTAAAACATTATAATAATGGCAGCCAATGTAAAATGTGCAAAACATATTATGGTGTCTCCCCCTCTACTACACAACACATTCCTCCTTCTGAGCCATGCCCTATAGATGTATTTGGCCATACAATATAAAATACTCAAATCACATCCTCTACAAAATTCCAGAACCTCTGACACCCTCCTATGCCTTTTAGTCTACATAATGGCAGTAAATGCATTGCCCTAAAATCATTATATCTAGGGCACAACAACATGAAATTGAGGACAGATTCATTCAATGTACCACAACATTGACAAATGGAGCAATTAAAGTTGCTCCATCTTTTCATAAAAGAGTCTACATGCAGAGTTCTTGCTCGCAAACCAAATAGTAACGATCGCGCCAGACAAGGGTCTAAATAGCGCTCGTAGCCAAAAGTGCCCTTTCCTTCAAGTAAAGCGGATCACTAGAAAGCCTTGCACAGGTTGTCACCAAGACCTGTCTATAATGCACTCTACAGGCTGCTTTGAACACTTCCTTACTCTCTGGACTTATACATGCGGGCCGCTCCCAATATTGATCGAGGCCCAGAGGTTTGCATAAACATTTGATGTGCCTCAGCCAAGGAGTTGTCCGGCTGCCTTCAAACAACCAAAAAATGAACCAACAACTCTTTAAACAGATGCAGCCGGGGCGCTGGCCAGACACAGGACCATAAAAATAAAGATGTTAAAGCTATTGCTCCATAGGGCATACGTCACATTCTAGATGCAGTGTGACATTAAGGGCCTAATTCACAGAAGCGTTTTATAATGGCGAACCTCCATTGGAAAACGCTCTGTGAATCAGGGCCTAAGAGGCACCAGTCGATTGTGACATTATTGACTTTAAACATTTATTTTCTACAACTCCCAAACTTGTTGAATTTTCGCATCCCCAAATCTCTGCATCATATACTGCTGCGGACATACCATAGACAGGTACAGTTCCAGAACTGGAGCCAGAGCACCTCTACCATGCATGCAATAGAACCTCTTAATGCTCCCACTATATTTAATCAGAGTCGTGGTAGCTTTAGAAACTTGGTCTTGCCAGGTGCCATTCTTTGCAAAGCAAAGGCCCAAATAGTTGCATGATGTCACCTGCTCTAGCACGACCCCTTCTATTTCTACACGCACCTTCACATGTCTGGCCATTCTGCCTCTAAAGACTCATATTTTGCTCTTGCTTTTATTAATTTCCAGGCCAAGATTGCCACAAGTCTTCGGGGATACCAACGCAGTGCGTCTGATGCCCATAGGCGATGTAGATAGCAACACTGCGTCGTCCGCGAAGAAAAGACCTGGGAAGCAAAGCATACCAACCCTGGGTGGGTCCATACCGCTAATTACCAACACTTCCATTAACCTATTTGTATAAATATAAAAGAGGAGGGGAGCAAACACACAGCCCTGTCTTGCCCCACGCTGGACATCGCATTTCTCAGTATTCTCGCCACTCTTCCCCCATCGAACAGAAGCACTGCTATTATTGTACAAAGATTGGATATTTGACAATAAACCAGGTTGAATATTATAACCTTGTAAAGCCAATCATCATTTATCACGAGGGACAGAGTCAGAAGCTGTTTATAAATCGGCAAACACTGCATGTAACTTTCAATTATTTATGCGTGTGTATTTTTTCACGAGTAAATGGAGTCTCAGACAATGTTCAGTGGTGTCCATCCCCTCTTGGAAACCCGCCTGCAATGAGTCAATTATTCCAGCCGAGTCCACTCATTCTTGGATGTGTCCAAGAATTATCTTAGCATATAATTCCCCCGCCCCATCTAACAAGGACATTGGTCAGTAATTTTCCGGTTGGTCTTTACACCTCTTTTTAAAAATTGGCACTATTTCGGCCAAGTATTGGGAAATAAACATGTTGCAATCACTGCATTAAAAACTCTTGTCATTACCGGACCCCAGATTTCTTGTTAATTTTTAAAATGATCTACGGATATACAGTCAGGCCCAAGCACCTTTCTGTCCCCAAGGCTGTAATGGTCTTAACTACCTGTTCCATCCTCACTATAGCATCTGGAGCTTGCATAGGCAGTACCCCCTCTTGTGTGCCCAGGTTTGATGTACCACTCGAAGACTCAAGATGTTATACAAATTATAAATAATCAAGCAGTTAATAAGTACCAAATCGTACCTTTCTAGGGCCTTATGTGTTTGTATTCCATTCACATGTGTAGGAACCAGTAAAGCCGAGGCCATGCAAGCTGTCAATGTGACTCCAAAGCCTTGGTTTCCCCTTGCATCAAGTTGCAGTAAGTGCGGTTACTTTTCTTTTTGGTGTTCTCTATGCTCCAATGTCTCATGACAACGTCTCATGCAGTTACTTTTCCTTTTGGTTTTCGCTACGCTCTAATGTCTCATTGCAATGACTCATGAAGTTACTTTTCCTTTTGGTTTTCTCTACGCTCCAATGTCTCATTGCAATGTCTCATGCAGTTACTTTTCCTTTTGGTTTTCTCTACGCTCCAATGTCTCATGACAATGGGCCTCATTCCGAGTTGGGCGCAAAGGGATTACCGGCACTGGTAGGGACCCCGGTGCCGGTAAACCCTTTGCGCCCTATTCCGAGGTCCCTTAGCGGGAGCCGCATAGGGACCAGGGAGCAAATAAAGGTGTCGCAAATTGTGGTACCGTTATTAGCTCCCTCCCCATTCCCATTGAGCCCTATGGGGGCTCAAATGGAAATGGGGATTGCCTTTTTCAATGGGGACTTACCGGTCCCGCAAAGGTTGGACTACACCGGTAAGTCCCCATTGAATCAGGTCGGAGTCGGTACCAGTATGGGAGGCAGTCATGGGGCAAATAGCGCCATGACTACCTCCATACTCGGAATGAGGCCCAATGTCTCATGCGGGTACTTTTCCTTTTGGTGTTCTCTAGGCTCCAATGTCTCATGACAATGTCTCATGCGGTTACTTTTCCTTTTGGTGTTCTTTACGCTCCAATGTCTCATGACAATGGGGGTCATTCCGAGTCGGGCGGTAGGGGATACCGGGCACCGCTAAGAAGACCAGTGCCGATAATCCCCTACTGCCCGATTCTGAGGTCCCCTAACGGGAACCGTAAGGGACGTGTGGTCAGATCACACGTCCCTTACGGGTCCTGTTAGGGGACCAGGGCGCAAATAACAGGCTTGCCATTCGCCCTGTGGGGGCTCAAATGGGAATGGGGAATGGTTGGTTCAATGGGGACTTACCGGCCCCTCCAGGGTCGGAATGCACCGGTAAGTCCCCATTGACCCGGTATTGGAGGCAGCCATGGCGCAAATAGCGCCATGGCTACCTCCAATCTCGGAATGAGGCCCAATGTCTCATGCGGTTACTTTTCCTTTTGGTTTTCTCTACACTCCAATGTCTCATGACAATGTCTCATGCGGTTACTTTTCCTTTTGGTTTTCTTTACGCTCCAATGTCTCATGACAATGTCTCATGCGGTTACTTTTCCTTTTGGTTTTCTCTACACTCCAATGTCTCATGACAATGCCTCATGCGGTTACTTTTCCTTTTGGTGTTCTTTACGCTCCAATGTCTCATGACAATGCCTCATGCATTTACTTTTCCTTTTGGTTTTCTCTACACTTCATTGTCTCACGAGGACGAAGGCTCAACAAACAAAGAAACTCAGTGATTAACACAATCGTTATGATTGGGGGTCTGACAGTATACACCCTCTGCCTCCAAAAAAGGGCTTCTGTTGTAAAGGGGTAGTGGAGAGAGAGCATGACACTCACTCCAATATATCTGTTTTTCCCTAGTCATTCAGAAATTAGCAAAGTGCTAGCCTTCGTACTCCATATTGATTTCATTGCTTAAAAAGATGGCAAAGCATCCAGAGGAGCTGATGTTCCTCTGCTCTCAACCACTTACTAATGAATACAACAACAAAGGGCTTCTTTTTGAAAGCCTTCTACACCAATCAACTAGTGCAATACAATTCCCATGTATCCTGTGTGTTATGTTTTATGAATTGGCAGTACTGTGTCGGAAGCGGCCTCACTCGGAATCACTGCAGGGAGGTGCGGCTTGACACACTAACCCGCGCAGACCCACGTACGTGAGGTCCTTTCCTCAGATTCTGGATCCGGGAGTGCCGCGAGTCCTGCGAGCGAGGCGAGAAGCCGTGAGGAGCAAGGAAAACAAGGAAGCTGAGCAGTGGTATTTTTCCTGCTGCACCGCTGTACGGCGGCTCCCTGCGGCGCCAGCCCCCTGCAGCCTACCCGACCGTGCTGCGCAGCGCTACCGGTGTACCGTTTGGTGGCGCCCCCCGAGAGAGGAGTCTCCCTAAGGGGCGGGCATCTGACCGGATAGGCTGAGCAGTGCTTCTGCTTAGGGTAGGCCTGCATTATAGCGTCTGTTACTCGCTTGGCTCCCGCATCCCTGCGGGCTTTTTCCCTCAGGAGGAGGAGGCGAGCAGGGAGCAGGAGGGGGGACGAGTGCCCTGGAGGTGTGGCCCCTGAGCTGGGGATGAGTGTAACACTCTCCGGCCCGGCCTTTTAAGTTGGTGGTGGCCCGCCAACCTAGCACGGTTCATTGCTTCTGAACCGATCCTGAGCTGACCCTGAGAAGAAGGGGAACCAGTGAGCACATCCCAGAGACTGTGGGCTTCGGCCTTTGATCCGGCTTGTAGTTCACTGGTCTCCTACATTGGTGTTTGGGGGTGCCGGAAAACGGTGGGAAACCTATTTATCTCCCCAGTGTGGTACATGGGAATAATCATTTCTCCCTATTAACCCCAGTATTTATTCATACATTTGCCTTGGTAGCCCCCCACTATCTGGATTAATAAATAATTGAACGAAAGTGAGCCACAACTTAGATATGCAGCGGGGGAGAAGAGCTCCCCACTCGATCTATAATCTACGAAAAACCAAGTCCCAACCTGTAAAGGAACCTAAGGAGACCCATAAGAAAGGGGGTAAACCCAAGAAGAATCCTAAATATGCTCAACCGGTGGCGCAAGGGGCTATCACTGAGTTCTTCCCTGTGAATCCTCCCCCCAATAATAATTCCACCATAATCGAGGAAACTGCAGCACCGGTGCATAGTGGTGGCCTTTCTTTAAATACTTACAATTTCGATGACATAGACAACAATTCCCTCTTAGATCTTTGCTTAACTATACAGAGAGGGATGTTGACACAAACACCCCAGATGATATCCAGTGGCATAACGCCCTTGAAAGAAAATAGCATGAACACCACTGCGGGGGTGCATAATGCAGTGGGAAGCAGTGGACGCTTATCTGCTTCTACCAATCTTGCAATGGCATCGATGGAGGATGAGCCGGACAATGAGATGGAAGATAACATCGGATTACATCCAAGCTCAACACAGATAACTGAGCTTCAATCATCGGTGGCTGCCCTCCAATTTGCCCTTAAGATACTCCTACCGATGTCGGGACGTATCCTGGCAAACACCAACTCCATCACTATGGCGTTAGATCAGAAGGATCTCCCGCGAGAAGAAGCAGAACTTAATCTATCCGATGCTCTACATATAGCTGAGGAGATTGAAGAGCAGGAAACCGTGGTGGAGGGGGGTGCAGCACAATCCGTATCCAACAGCAACATCCTAACTGTGGAAGCCCCCGTGGAGGCAGATGATCAAGAGCTGGAGAAAAGTCCTTGGGCCCCTCTTTCACGGAAACAACGCAGATTGGCAAAGAAAGCACTTAAAAATAAGTTAGCCGCAACGTGTGCCCAACCACCTACAGCAGGGCCCAGACCTGTACCAGAAATTCGCTCAAAAAAAGCCAGGAAAAGACTGGTGAGAGCAGCCTCACGGGCGGCAATGATAAAAGGCCCTCTAACAGACTGGTTGATACCTGAAGAGAAGTCCACCGGTGTGGACTTAAATGAAACCTCAGTGGTGGACTCAGAGCTTGATCTTGAATCCAGTATGCTTACACATCCTGAGCATCTTCCCGGGACACGGGCGATGGATGAACCTGCCGAGCACACACCGCCGGACCAGATGAGGACAGCGAAGGATATAAATACGAATCGTATCTGTTTCATCAAGAATTTGTACCCCAGTGACAAACATTTCTGGCTGGCACGTTCTGAGTTACTAACAAGACTCTACCATATACCTCAACTCCGTGTCTTAAAATCTGAGGATTTCATATTCATCAAACCCCTCTCGGGCCCTAACCCCAACGTCTCTGCCTTACACTGTACTTTTCTGACCACGGTGCAATTGATTAGAAAATATGAAGAAGAACTGAGAGCAGTGGACATTGATATTGACGTGGACCCGCAGGAGAAGGATCTTTCTGCCGATTCAGAGGACACTGTCACACCAGCTCCTCCGGCAAATGAGCTTAAATCTGGGGGAGGGGAAAATCCTGCCTTGGCCGAAATACAGCAAGTACTTAAGTCACTGTTGGAATCCCTTCCGGAACTGTTGCAGAAACATTGATGCTTCTCATTACTTACCTGGAACTGCAGAGGTTTTGCCCATCTCCTGAGGTCGGAGGGCTCTGCAGACTTACTGTCTCAACATAGCTGCATATGTCTTCAAGAGACATGGTCACTGGATCCCCTACTGCTAGATGGCTTTGTTATACACCAATCGCCTGCGCTAAACGGGGCAGCACGGGTCGCCCCTATGCTGGTTTACTCACAGGGGTAGTTAATACGACCATGTCTCGATACATTCAGTGTAAAGCTGAGGAACAGCTCTTGGCAGTAGAGGTTGAATACCATGATGAAAGTGGCTTAGGTAGGTATCTTCTCATTAATCTTTACAACCCCCCAAGAGCGGTGGCAAGAGACACATTACAAGAGGCAATACAGGACCTACTGTCTTCTTGGTCGTTAAGAACTGGCAATGTCGATGTTGTTGTTATGGGGGACTTTAATTGCCATATGACAGACGAGGCACTTATTCCCTCCAATTCTGATCTTAGTGCAAGTTGTCTGATGACTCATGGAAAGAGGGAGGACGAAGGACTAGGCTGGCTGCAATTGTTTGAATCTTGGGATCTTGTGATGATCGATGGCCGTACCCTGGGAGACAGGCCGGGGAAACACACTTGGTCTAATGGATCATCGTTTAGCACATTAGATTATATATTTATGTGCCCCGAGATGCAGACTAGAGTAGTTGATATGTTTGTCTAGCCTAACGCATGGAGCGGCCATGTGTCGCTGCATTGCACACTCTGCATTCCGATCCCATCCACTCCATCTTTGAATATTGGTAGCATTCAAGCCAACTGCACAGGATCAAGAATAGTGTGGTCTGAGAAGAACATAAGATCGGCCACTGAAGCTCTTAAACCTGTTGCTTCAGAAGGCTTTGTGATTTCAAACTTATGACGGTAAATGAAATAGAAGACTGGATATTGGGATTTTCAGGTCAGAATGCCACGGTCAAAAAGGGACATATGCTAAAAACTGGGGACACTATACTCCCTTATAATAGGGAAATTAGGGATGCCAAGAGAGGGTTAAGAACGGAGATTTGAGGCCTGAAATCTCTGAACTTATCTGGAGTCCTTTACTGCGAGAAATTAAGAAAAATTAAAAACCGATATAGAGCTGATGTTAAGAACATAAAGACAACAGAGAGAAATAATAGATATCAGCGGCTTGTACAAACTATTTGCTCTAGAAATTCCTGCAGTATCTGGACACTCCTAAATGAGAACAGAGAGAAGGTCAAAGGCCCATTAATTAACCCAATAAGTGAAGAGATATGGGTAAAATTCTTATTAGGCCGAAATTCAGGGGAAGTGGAGACTATGAGTAGACATTTTCGGAGAAGGCCCCCATCCATCCGCCTTTTGACGTTTCAGCAGAGGCAATATTGAACAAAATAGTTGCCCTTAAGTCCTCTAGAGCCCCCAGCCCTAATGGGCTGGCTAACGTAGTGATCAAGAACTACCCTTTATTTTGGGCTGACCTGTTCTCCCTACTCTTCAATAATATCCTAGCACAGGGGATAATCCCCCGATCCTGGCAAACAGCCATTCTCATTCCTTTATTTAAAAAAGGTAGTCGTACTGACCCTAATAATTATAGGCTTTTATCCATGCTTGATATCACAGGCAAACTCTTTGCCTCGTTACTGCTCAGTGAGATGCAGAAATGGGTAGAAAACACCAAAATACTCAGTAGATTTCAATGTGGTTTCAGGCGGGACTTTTCCACCTCTCATAATCTATTGGTCATGGATATACTACGTACATGGGCGCTTAGTAGGGGGCAGCCTCCGTTGTATGCCCTTTATATCGATTTTAAGGCTGCCTTTGATTCCATCGCTCATGCGAGGCTATGGACTAAGCTTGAAACACTGGGATGTCCGTCAGGTCTATTATACTACCTTAGACTGCTGCACCAAAACACCTCAGCGTGCCTCAGATTAAACCAGGAAGGCAACATGACCAGAAACGTGATCCAAAATAGGGGGGTAAAGCAGGGTTGTGTCACAGCACCCCTCATTTACAATCTTTATGTGTACGACATCCCTGCAGTATTAGTTGAGGTTGATAATTGCCCTCCTAAAATTGGTGAAGCATCGTGTGCTGTATTAGCATATGCGGATGATTTGGTTGTTTTTGATAATACCATAGGCGGCCTTGGGCGTTCCGCTTCTACCCTATGGGACTATGCCAGGATTAATGGCTTGACCATTAATTTAGATAAGACAAAGGTGCTTAGATTTACCAGAAAAAGAGTATCCCGAGTGAATCTGATGGTACATAAAAACCTCATACTCTATGCTCCATCATATCGATATTTAGGAGTGGAAATTGAGCCCCATGGCGATTATGTACTTTGCAGACAGGGTCGCATTACTAGGGCAATGCAAGTCACCTCATTAATTTCTTCTTTTACTAATAAGCAGGGTGGCTTCACTCTCTGGGGGACTCGCCATTTATATATTCAAGTGTTTGCTCCCACGATCATCTATGGCCTTGAGTCGCTGCTTACATTGGACCTAGCGTTGCTTCAAGTGATGGAGGGCAAGTTTTGGCGACGAATACTGGGGCTGTTCCGATGGCCCTGATTAGACTTGAATTGGGCCTTCCCTCACTGAAAGCGATGGTACTGAAAAGAAGAGTAGGGTTCTACCTTAAGATGATAAGTGGCTCTCCCAATCCCTTATTGACTGTGATTCATCAGGAATTGATCAAAAAATATACCACTTCGCCCCTGCATAAAGATATGACTACATTTTTTATAGACATTGGCTGGACACACAGAGGGGCTACTGTCACTAAGGAAACTCTAAATGCACTCGGAAAAAAAGTGGACCTTTGGGATTGGCTTGAGAATTTCTCTCATTTAAGCAGTCTTAAGACCTATCATTTTGTGAAATATTGATTGTATAATTTCATGAAACCGCAAGCCTACCTATACCTCTGTCCCACTAGAAGGCTTAGACGCTTCATCATCTTGTTCCGATTGGA
Organism: Ambystoma mexicanum; assembly: GCF_040938575.1. NCBI lineage: Eukaryota > Metazoa > Chordata > Amphibia > Caudata > Ambystomatidae > Ambystoma > Ambystoma mexicanum. Next base: position 1,146,090,293 of record NC_090928.1, read on the forward strand.
GCAATTGCCTACCCTGCATACTGTAGGAGCCTGGGAAAACATCCCTACTGAAGAGCGAATATGCTGTCTTTGTAAATCCCCAGAATGTCTAGAGACAGCCAGACATCTTCTTACTGAATGCCAGACACTGAAGGATACAATCTTACACTATTTGGGTGAATTTGTGCATGATCTTTTAACTATATGCGAAATGTCATTCTGGCTTTACTGCACTAACACCTGCAATATGCACTTATTCATTGCATTATATAATGTCTGGCAACAGGTTGAACTAGGTCTGGCTCTCTGACTTGAACTATCTTAGCATTGGGGACGCCAAGGAATTGATTGGGCACCTTATTTGTTAAAGGAAGTGGTCTTCCATTAATTATACTCACTTCAACTCAGACATAAGTTGTCTTGTGCAAAAATATTCATGTATGACTGTATAAATATTATAAGGACAGTTGTTCATTTTTTCCTTTTTAGTTGTTTTTTATACTTGCTGTTGATTTATGTTTCTGTATATTCATGATTTGATATTAATGTTTGAAATTGTAATATGTGTAAAGTTTGAATTTATTTTCAACCTATATCACATTAAAGAATTATTATTAATTATTATTATGTTATCTTTTAAGAGGGATCATGCCTCGTTATTAATCGTAAAAATGAAGCAGGAACTTTAATAATGACATGGACATGGAGCTGAGGGGAATGTAACCCCTCTTTATTTCGTTTTCCTGCACTGGCCAACACGCCTCTTTTCACGTGACATATCCCCACGATTGAGGACTGGGGACGACATAGACAGAGGAGAGGGGGCCTGACATAGAAATAGGACGCTACTCTGCCGTAAACATGCAGTTTCTAACAACAGAAACAAAAGACCAAACAAGTAATTTGCAAATAGTGCCTTCGAAATAGAAAAAGAACTCTATGGGCCTCATAATGAGCATGTCGGTCCGGTAACACCGGTGCCGCTAAGCCTACCGACACATTGTTACCGCAACGGCACACTCTGAGTCTGCGGGCTGCTGCAGACTTTACGGGAAGCACAGGCACCGTTATTAACGGTGCTGGTGCTTCCGCCATCCCCATTCCCATTGAGTCCTAAGGCACTCAAATGGGAATGGGGATTTACATTTTTCGGGCGCCTGACTTCCAGGAACACCAGGGTCGTAATCTCCCTGTGTTTCCGTGGAGCCAGGCACTGGAAAAAATCACAACTCCGACGGCAGCCAGCCGGTTCTACCGGCACGGCTACCGCTGGAGTTGTAATGAGGCCGATTATATTATATATTATACCTTTACGCCTCCAAAAAATCAATACCTGTTACCTTTTTTATCGATTTTGGAGGAAACAGTAAAATAAAAATAAATAACAGATTGCACTATATAATAATGGAAACCTAAAGAAACCTTATTGGTAAACATTAATTAGAAAACATCCATTACATACTGTTGATTTGCCTTGTTAGGAGTCTAGAGGACTCTACCACCTCCAAAGCGCCATCTAGGCTCAAGATAGAAGTCGCACACGAATATGAGTTACAAAATTAACAATAAAAGAAAACATGAGAAGGGCAGAAACAACAGTAAATAGGAGAGTCGAAGGCAGGAGGAGTCCATTTAACCCTTGATGAGACGTGGTTAATCATTGGGGATACACATTGGATGGTCATTACCCAAAATGACAGTCCATTGGTGCACCAGAGACACCCTTCAGAAGGAAGCCATACAGTAGTTTTGAAACAATTCGACAGAGAATGGATTCTCCATGGTCCCAAATTCTTTTTATATATCCCTCATGGTGCATTGCACCAGTGAGGCTTTTGAAAAGCCTCCAATCCTTTCCTCCATGCGAGTGATTCCTGCGGTAATCTGAAAGGGAAGCTGAAAATGAAAAGTGCTAAAACGTATATTGGAGGAGTGAATGGGGTGGTTTCATATCAGGGCAGATCCGAGTAGTGGAAAAGTGCAGCACATGTGTTGTGGGAGAGATAGGGTTAGGCTGGCCAGGCAATTTAGTTTTTCCAAGCCATTTTTGCCTTACCGGGGGAATCTCTGCTAGAAAAGAATGCCTCACTGGAACTGGCACGAGAAAGGGGGTAACAGGATACGGGCAATGGTCACTTACACAATTGGGGTGGGTAGAAAGGAGGAGGTGGGCACATGGAGAGCTGCAATGGGGATGTGGAAAGACTTTTAAATTGTTGAGCATTTTTCCATTCCTGCGGTAACTCGTCTTTTTTTTATTTACATCAATGAGAGCCATTTTGGAGGTACCATTGTGGTAATTTTGTGTTGAATATATGCGGCAAAGTTACACAGGAACTAAGGGAGGGTGCAATAAAACTCTTTTCAAAATGTATGCTGAAACATGCTCGGCACTCGCACCAACATTAGGACACCGCCCATTCGTGGTGCGATTTGATAATGTATGCATGACGGGCAGGTGGGTCTCAGCTGTAGTCCTGGCACAATGGACAGTGTGCCTCATTATAAGTTGGGCGTGGCTACCGGCAAATTCGCTACCAGCCCCGGCACCAGCGAATGGGCCATTACCGGATGAATTGGCCGGTAATTGCCCATTCGCGGGTGCCGGTATGGCAAAAGGGCAGAATGGGGGTCGGGAGCATGGTTGCACCGGCACCGTCAACAACGGTGCCGGTGCAATCACAAGTTCTGCTCGCGGGTGCCGGTCTGCATAGCTGGTCAGACCACGTGCACAGTCTGGCACCAGCAAGCAGAACTCGTAATGCGGCGGAGAGGTAACAATGGTGCCGGTAGCACTACTGGCACCGTTGTTGCCTTTCCGCCACCTTCGTAATGAAGCCCATTGTCTTTTAGACTATTTGGTGCAATGCGGATAGTGGACATGGCCAAAGGCTAGTCCTTCTCGGATGTTGTCATTCATGCTCTCCGAGAGATCCTTAGTTTGTATTGGACACAACCAGTTTATGCAGTCACATGGGTGTAAATATCCTTGGCAACAATTTCTGCAAGACTTGATAGTCCACGGGGAAACAACGATTGGCCTGAGGCAAACTATTACATTGTATTATAATGCAAGAAACTCTGACGCGCTCTGAAACACTTGTTATCATATCATATCATATCATATATCATATCATAAAGGAACATAAAGGAACATATTTAAAAGAGATGTAACACAATTGTGGAGGAGGGTATACTAGGCAAATGTTTACATGTCTTGCTGGTGGACAGACATGTAGTCCAAAATGATATGTTCACCATTATATTGAGGCGTACTATCACATCTGTTTTCTTTGGCTTGACTGAAGTGGCACATGCATACACATGAATAATTCAATTGCTCTGTCTTAAAAGGATGGCAGAGCTATCACACAGAAGTGGAGTGTCAGCTTTCCAAAAGGAACAGGTAACTTGATTGAATGTCATACAGGATTTAGCTAGATGCCACAGCCATTACCCAGGCTCGGTCTACATTTACAGGTTGCTTCTCTGCTGGAACGTGGAGTCATTGGTTCACAATGATATATTGGCAAACACAGGATAATGATGTGTTGTACCTTGCAAGCCATTTGCAAACCGGTTGTGCTTGGCATTTTGTTGCTTTGCACACTTGCTCCCTTACCTTAAGAAAGAGAGATTGAGACGTGGGAGGTCATTACAAGGTTGGCGGTAGGGGTTTAACCGCCCTGTTAAACCCCTACCGCCGCATTACGAAGTTTGCTCACAGGACCCGCTAAGGGCGCCTGGTTTTACCAGGCGCCCTTAGCTGGTCCCGCAAGCAGACCAGGATGCTAACAACGCGCCCGTTATTAACGGGCCTGTTGTTAGCACCCTCCCCATTCCCACTGAACCCTATGGGGGCTTGAATGGGGAGGTACCGGGTCCGGGTTCCTTAAATGAGGAATTACCGGGTCCTCCAAGATTGGAATGGCCCGGTAATTCCTCATTTAAGGAACCCGGACCCAGTACCCGGTGAGGGGGTAGCCATGCCGCTAATAGCGGCATGGCTGCCTCCAACCTTGTGATGACCCCCATGGTATGCAGGTACAGTTATGGGCACAAATTGGATCCAAACATGTATTGGCATCATGCCCGCTGTCCTTGTTTGTGTGAAAGTAATGGAAGACGATGCATTTGCTGCTACAGTGGAATCCTGCATGCTTTACCTGTGAAGAGCACTGGTTATAATTTGGTGGGATACATGTGCCATCCTCACTGTGTGCTGGAGGGGACTCGTGGCAGCACCAGCAACATATTCAAGAGAGGAGCATCCCAGTCCAGATTTATATGCACTCTAAATATCCACATATATCAATGGGAGTGTGGCTATCTTGGCTAATCAAAGGCTATTATTGTGTCATTCCAGAGTGATCATGGGCTAGACTTTCCCTGCCTCTGTGGGACCTGTCTCCTGTGCTCTTCTACCTCCAGGTGTCGGCCGGGGGTGAAAAGGTAGCATCAGTAGTGATGTTGCTGCGCACATGGTGATCTTTGATATGGGCATTTGGGTTTATATTGCCATTACGAGTGATTGGTAACAACTGTATAAAAAATCTGCGCCATCATAGGTGGAGGTACGTGTTTTTAGTATCAGCATGAGGTAGGGGGTTCTGCCATTCGATTGTTGATTTTTACACCTTCAGATTTACTACATGAGAGCTTTTGGGGAACCTATTCAGCAATCATGAGCACATTCCCTTCCCCCGCCCCCCCACCTAGAAATGAATCTGTGTTGCTTTAAATGTGGGTTGCAGCAGGAACGTGCAGCAACGCCAAGGACAATGACATAGAAGATCTTCATCAAGATTATGAGGGTCATTACTAGTTAGGAGATACATAAGGCAGTTATTCTTTCATACATAATTACTGTACCTGCCACTGTGTCTGGCAGAATGACTGTCATATTACAAGCCAATGGTGTGTACCTATCCACCTGGTGGTAATGGCAATTCTGCCTGCAGGCATTACTGTCAAAACGCACTAATTTCATAAATACTTGCAGGAAATCTTATGAACAGTAATTGGAGGCATTACCGAATAGTAATTCCACCTAAAATCAGCAGAATTAGAACCAGGTGGGAATAGCAGCATGAAGGAAAAGGGAAGCTGATTCTGGTGGCCATCTTTAAGAAGTCAATCCATTGAAAATAACCAGTTTCCTGCAGTCATCCAAGGGTGAAGAAGGGTGCAAACATGTCTGGGGAAAAAGGCAACAGGAAAGTGCATGAAATGCTGATTAGGAAGCCCTGGATTATGGAGGTTGAACTGACTATTTTGGCACAGGTGGTTGTGGGCCATTCCACAAGGTTCTATGACGCACAGAGCAAGAAAATAACACAGCAGATGAAGGCTTTCATCTAGAATGAAGTTCAAGACAAGGTAGTGACGGTTGGGACGGTGCCCCAGGACAAAATGGGCCTCCTTACGGGTCCGGCGGTAACCGTGCCAGTGATACCTGCGGGTTGCCGCCAGACCCGTAATGATTTACCAGCACCTGACTTCCCGGTAACAACCAGGGATTACAACCTCGGTGGACCGGAAAGTCAGGCGCCGGTAAATTGTAAGTCCCTATTCCCGTAGAGTCCCATAGGACTCTATGGGAGTGGGGACCATGGAAGCACCGGCACCGTTAATAATGGTGCCGGTCCTTCCGTGAAAACTCTGCGGGCGGGTGACCTGCCGGGCAGGACGGGACATGCATGCAGACCTGTAAGCTTACAGGCAGCGTTGTTTCTGGTCCGGCAGGCTCAGAATGATCTCCAATGACATAAACAAGTGGTGGAATTACCTAAATTCCAGGTTCCGCTCACTGCTGGCACACCACCACAAGTAGACTGCTACAGCATGAGGTGGCACAGTTGAGCCCCCCAATTTCAGTCAGCACCATCCTCCACATGGCTGGCTGGAGGGTATAGGTGCCTTGAACTCAAATAGAAAGTGGTGAGTAAATGTATAACCTATTGCCAATGACATAACCCATATACATTGTGAAGCCGTACACTACCTGTAACCCAGCAGGCTCTGCGGCCACCATTGCACATGCACAACAGTCACAACCAATACAGCAGCCTCTAGCAATACATGCTCATGGAAGGTCAGACTCATCCATTAGGACATACACTTAGCAAATGATGTCACACAAAAAAATCACATATGGTGTTTCCTATGACTTGGAGTGAACCTCCCCAGTAATCATAGCTCCATTCCCTCTCTGACAACACAGCCAAACAAAAAACCAGATGATCCATGGCTGGCACATCTGGGCAGTCAGCCATATGCTACACAACCTACATCATACCATACTGCTACCACAATTCTGTCAGAGATACTGAAAGATGGCACCAATAAGCAGCTGCTACAATGGCGTTGTAACATGAAACACACCTCAATCAGGGTGCACAGCATGAGAAGACCCAACAAACCTCACTGGCCCAACATACACAAGACCCACATGTGGCTTGCAGAGTGCCCACATGCATTGTGTTCACAAAGAACATGACCATGGCAAAACATTCCCAGTAATGTATATGTGAAGTGACAGTACCTAAAGCAGCCACATGTATCCACTGCAGCGTCTGACACCTCCAGCACAGTGCCATTGTAAAGCCACACATCCAAGGATGCAGGGTGTGGATTTTCATTTCACCGGAAATCCAAAGGCAAGTCATATACAGCCAAATCCTTGCTTGTGCCTGCTACAGTTGTGTCAAAGGAGCCTGTGGACACACTGACCATCAGCACAATACCCCACCTCAGACACCAGAGACACTGTGACCAGAAACCACCACAGTGACCATTTGCAAAGTCCACCACTTTCCGACTACCACCCCAGTTCCAGCACAGCTTGCACCTGTTTCCGCCAGCATGTCATGGGTGCAAGGTATGGATAGCAGGGACATTCACCCACCAGACTCCTATTGCCATCCCATCGTGTCCTCTTTCATCACCACTCCTTCACCCTTATCCACTGGCCGTGCACTGCAGTGAGACGATGAGCAAGACTCTATTTCGGGAATTGGTGCTGAAGACATATCGTTGCATAGTGCACATTCATCAGGGAAGGAGCAGTCCCCCAACCTATAATCCCTGGTACCCCAGATTACCTTCAAACAATATAGAAGAGACTACATGTGATGGAGCTGGCCAGGGGCACATAGAGAAAGGATTGCAGAGAAGCAACTGGGCCATTGGCGAGCTATGCAGGCTGCTGTACAGAGGGTATCAAGGCGGGTGGCTAGTGACATGGAAAAAGAGAGCAGATGCATTTCAGGTGGTACAGTTGCTATCACTATGGTTGGGCAGAGGGTGCGAGAGTTGACAGAGGCCATGTCAGCCAGCAATGAGATAGTCCTGAGAGCTGTTATGCTCACACTACAGAATATCAGGGGTGAGCCAGCTCCATCTCTTCCACTCCCACAGAGGGTTCCATCTCCAACACTGTGGCACAGAGTCCATGACGGATATTATCTCGCTTCCCGCTGCCTACCCCAGAACATGGCAATCAAAGATGAAAGTAGGGACAGTCGTAGTACAGACATTGGTTCTGTGGAACGGGGTGGTGGATGGGAAGGTGTGTTGGGGATGAGCAAAATAATCCAGTGGTCATTTCATGTTTGGCCATTGGTGATTTGGTGTGTTTGTAATGTTGAGTAATTGTACAGCAAAATGTGAAATCATATGTTCTTCAAAAATACGTCTCAGTGAGATCCTGAGCTCCTGCCCTTCCATCATCTCATCCTCCCTTTGTTGGCCTGTGGTAATTCATATCCAGTAGGAACAATGCTCATAAAAGATCATAAAATAGATAAGAAATCAGAGGGGTGAGTTTGAGGGACATTCTTACCAGGTTCTAGAGGGGAGTAAATGGAACAATCAACGGGGACAATACTTAAGTGGCCATACAATGATTAAGGACAACCAACATTGCATCTTTCTAAGTGCAGGTAGGCGGTACGGCCAGCTGTGGTCAGGATGTGGCCATGATGGGTGAAATGCTAGAATGGAGGCAGAGGACGTGAGGGACAGATGCAGGCTAGAGGTGAGGGAACAATGTTAGTGAGCAGGCACAGTAGTACAGTTTAGAGAAGACAAGATTGGTTAAGAGATGCTTGGCAGTGTAGAAAGGAAGGAGGTGGCTGGGTTTCCTAATATTTAGGAGGTTGAGGCGATCTGATGTTCCAGTTTTGGAGATGAAAGTAGAGAAGGTGTGAGAAGGGTCATAGATGGCGCTGAGGTTTCTAGCTGAAGAAGAGTAGGGGAGAGTGTGAGGTGGTAACTGGCTAGGCAGAGGAAGTGTTGAGAGAGAGATTTTGGCAGGAAAGAAGAGCACCTCTGTTTTGGTAGAGTCTAACATCAAAGAGTGTGAAGCCATCCAATATTTAAAGGCAGAGACACAGTTGCAAAGTTTGATATAGAGATCAGAGGAGAGTGCCCCAAAAGCAGAGGTGTAGGCTATAAAGAGGAGCAGATCTGATACAGAGCCTTGTGGAACACCAACAGTTAGAGGAGTGAGTTGAGAGTTGTTGTTGCTCCAGGAGACAGATAATTGGTGAGGTGCAAGGTAGGATTCAATCCAGGCAAAGGCCTGATCCTGAATCCCAAGAAGAAAGAGAGTATTAAGACAATCAGAGTGCTCGATGATCCATGGATTATGATGCAGTATTGTTACTGCAAACACTTTAATCTGTGGGATTCACACATCACGTTAACCTTCCCACTCATAAAGGTGGTAAATGCTGTCGCCCATTCTAATAAATTGTTGTATTTGGTCAAATCATTCATCATTATCTTGCGAGATATACTTTTCTCATCCATTTAATAGAAATTCCCTGTAAGATCAACCTCCTGTTCCAATTAGGAACCATAGGATAGTGACGCTTGAAGCTTGTGAGGCCACAGTGATTCCACTCCTACCTCTGCTGAAGGATGATATCCCTCTAGAAAAGAGCATTCATCTTTTTAGAATGGCCACAAATGAAGCCTTTGATACACCTGCACCTATGAAATTTATAAAGCAAAAGTAGCCAACTGTATTAAATTCATAGTACACACCAGAAGTACTGAGTGCTAGACTGGCCAACGTAAAGCTGAACGTATCTGGTGATAACTACCCTCAGATACTAATCATGTAGCTTACAAACATGCAGCCAAACTTTTTAAGTCTACTGTTTTTAAAGCAAAAGAGTCCAATCTGAATGACATGATAGAATTAGCAAAATCCAGACCTAAATAACTGTTCACAATTTCACAGGAACTAAAGGGGACTGCTATTATATCCTCGATGATCATTGATAATGACTGGTGTCAAAGTATTCATAATGGATTTATCCAGAAAACACATCAACAACACATCTCTGACCAGGTGAAAATAATACAGAACATAGAAGTACTATCTTCCCCCAGTAACAATATTGCTCTTGAAGCTTAAAGAGGTATCTGAAGAGGAGGTTATGGAGGCTATACCTTAAAACCAACATCATGCAAGGGGGATATCTTTCCCTCCTCCATGTGTAACACCTTTCCCAAGACACTTGTACCATGGGTCACCAAATGTGTTAATCAATCTTTTCCAGGAAGCCTATGTTCCTGATAATATTAAAGAGGCATGGATTACACCATGGCTACAAAAAAAAACTGGCCCCAATGGATGCGGCTAATTATAGACCCATCACAAACGTTCCATTTGTGTTACAAATATTGGACAGAATTGCATGTAATCAATATCAACATTTTATAGAGCAACAAGACATTCTTGCGTCAGAACAATCTGGCTTTTGGCCCAATTATGGGACAGAGACTGCTCTTTTATATCTAAAATCCAATATTGCAAACATCGTAGAGGGCGGCAATATGGCACTACTTCTGCTTTTAGATCTCTCTGCCATGTTCGTTTTAGTCGATCATTCCCTTCTAGCGGACAGACTAATTAAAGTTGGAAAATGTACTACTGCCTGTTGGTTCGAATCCTTTCTTGGACCTAGAACCGCGAACATGGTCCTGGAGAAGGCTCATTCACACAGAACCTCCCTTTTCTGCAGAATCCCACAGGGCTCCTGCTTGTCGCCATTACTTCTTAACCTTTACTCCTGACCATAATGTGATCTTCTTTTCTCCTTAGGGCTACAGTTCGCAAACTACACGGACGACACCCAGTTTGTATTGAAGCTCTCTGGATTTTTAGCAATACAATCTTGGATGGCCATGAACCCATTAGCCCTCGATACTTCTAAAACCGAGCTGCTCATCCTAGGGACCCAACAAAAAATGAGAACATTAGACTTACAATAAGACAATTTCAAGATTGCTGGCAACAATATTGAAGTCTCTGACTATGTCAAAACACTGGGAGTTTTTTTTACTCCCACCTATCTTTTAAGAAGCATGTATCGTACCTTAAATCTTCTTGTGTCTACTATATCCACCTGCTATGGCAGATTCACCCATATCCCTCAGAGGCCAATTGAACACTGATTGCTGCTGCCATCAACAAAACAAAATTAGACTACTGCAACAGTCTGCTGGTAGGGACCTCCCAGACCAACATACGAAAGCTGCAGGACACACAAATTGGCGAAGTATGGTCTATTTGTGGTTTGAAACATCAAGCCCTAGTGTCTGAGACGTGGAGGAAATTGCATTGGCTCCCAGTGGAGCAAAGGATTCAGTTTAAGGGCCTGATCATGGTATTTAAGTGTCTTCAGGGTGAAGTGCCTTCTTATCTTTACTCTAGAATTAATAAGATTCCCTTCAGACGTACTTTACGTTCTAATAATACCCTCAGAATCCATCAACCACGAGCCACCCAAACAAAAATTGGTGGTGAGAATTCTGATGTCTGGAATATGCTTCCATCGTACCTCAGAAAGTGTGCCTCAAGTGTCATCTTCAAAAAGCACTTAAAAACATTTATTTTTGATAAAGGAATAGGTTAAACCCTTGCCCATCTTAGTGTGCTTTTCTCCTGAATGACCCTGTGTGTTTTCTGTTGTATGTCTTGTGAGCGCCCTGGGACCTATGGGCGGGTCATGCAATATAAAAGTTCTTATATTTAGATAGATAGATCGACTGTGTCAAAGGCAGCAGAAAGGTCAAAGAGAATTAGGATAGAAGACAGGTTGCAGTGCATAGCAGAGACCGTGGATTTGGAGTTGGAGACATTCATGAGAGCAGTTTCTGTAGAGTGGCAGGAGCAGAAAGCTGCTTGTAGGGGGTCTCGAAGGTTGTGGATGACTAAGAAATTGGTAAAACGGTTGAACACAACCCTTTCAAGCGTTTTAGAGTTGTAAAGAAGGAGAGACACAGGGCAAAAATAAGCCGGTAGATTTGGATCAGCCCCTTGCATTTTTAGAAGAGGCATGACTGCGGCTGTTTTGAAAACAGGGTAAGCAAGCAGAGTCGAAGTACAGGTTGAAGAGTTCAGCCAGAAATATGAGAGGCCACTAAAGGGGCTATAGGCTTGACTGGCTGAGTAGCAAGAGGGTCTGATGTGGCACAAGAGGGGTTTCCTACATCAGTTAAGATAGGAATTTTTCAGTATTAGTGTGACTAAAGTGGGAGATAGAGGCAGTTGGAATGTAAAATGTAGGAGGAGGGAGTGTGAGAAAAGTCAGGAGAGAGTCTCTAATTATGGAAATGTTTTCAGAATTCTCAATTCTCATCTGCATTGCCTTAAAGTACAAGCCTATGTTATGTTATAAAAAAGTAAATAGCACAGCTTCCAATCTAAGGCAACGTGGTGCTGAGGACAACCAATGAGAAACAGCAGTCGAGTGGAGGAGAAAGAATCGAATTGAATAGAAGTGTCTTCAGATGGCAATGAAAAGCCAAATGGTCAGCTGTCATCCACAGCAAAACTGGCAGCTTGTTGCAGAGGTGGGTGGCGGCAAGAGAGAAAGAATGGCCGCCAATTCCGGATCGATAAAGTCTGGGAGCTTGAATCAGAAGGTCAGATGATGAACAGAGTAGCCGCGAAGGGACATATTGACAACATTTTAACTGTAGTTGGTCTGCACCCAAGATATTAAAGGCTCTGTGCACTAAACATATAGCTTTAAACTCAATGCAGTGATCCACAGGCAGCCACTGAAGGTCGCACAGGAGAGATATGATCACAAATGGATGCACCAGAAACAATCCAAGCCACAGAAATTTGTAGCACTAGCAGCCTGTATAAAAAGTAGTGCGCAGTACTGTAAGTTTGAAATGACCTAGCTGACAAACCAAGCGGATTTATGCTTCTATAGAAAGGGGGCAGATATTTTCACTCCCAGGTTTCTTACCACTGATACTGGCTGCGGAAGGGGTCCTAGAGATGCTGGCTAGAAATAAGGCATCCAAAGGGAGATAGCAGAGGGCGAGCCGATGATAAGCACCTCAGTGTTATCACTGTTAAGCTTGAGCCAGCGCTAGCACATCCAGTCCCTGACAGATTTCAAGTAGTTGTTGAGATCAGCAGTCCCAGCTGGGTTGTCAGGGTTAAGAGGAAACACAAATCTGTGTATCCGTGTATCGTCAGCATACATATGTCAGCAAAAGCCAAAAGACTAAATGAGTATTGAAGAGGTTGGACATATATATTGAAAAGGATGAGGAAGAGAGGGTTTGGGAATTATCAGCAAAAATGTGCCAAACCAGGCTTGCATCGAGCCGGAGATACCAAACGCTGCCAGTCTGCGCAACAAGATGGAATGATCTATGGTGTCAAACGTGGCCAAGAGATCTAATAAAATCAGCACGTCCCTACCACCCAGATCCACAAACATAGCAAGATCATCCACGATAGATGACAAAACTGACTCAGTGCTGCAAACTGGCCTGAAACCTGACTGAAAGGGATTGAAAAAAGAGGAGTTCTGAATAAAAGAGCTAAGCATAAGAGTGACTAAATATTCCATACGTTTTTTCAAATGGGGAAGTGAAGAGATCGGGCAATATGCCAGAGCAGCCGAGGCCACCCCTTGTCGAGTAGAACATAGTACCTTCCCTTGGATGCTGATAAAAACCACAATGTGTTTTTGTAGATTAGCCATTTCAATCCTAGCTATGGGAATGGTGAGAGCCTGAAAAAGGTAGAGCAGGTAGGGTAATATTTTCATCTCAATTATTAAAATCCTCCCCCTCCAGGTATTATAGAGACTTCCCCATCATTTGATGTCAGCTTGTATTGATTCCATTGTTCAGGGATAGTAAGCATGGTATACATTGGGAATGTTTGGTGTGATGTAAATCCCTAGATACTTCAGTTTTTATCCCAGCCCATCTGAAGGGTGTTGATGTTTTAATGTTTTCTATTTCTTCTTTGATCAAGGTCACCCCATCCCCTCCGACTTGGATAGATTAACCTTAAACCCATCAACAGCATTAAAGTTGTTGATTTCTAGCATTTTTGGGACTAGAGATTTAGCCTGGTTTTGGACCATCATCATGATGTCGTCTGCAAAGAAACATATTGTGTGTGTTCAGCCACCCATCAAATCCCCTGGATATTTGCATTACACCTAATATGGTTGCCAAAATGGTACCATTAAAATCTCATAAGGATGGAGCAATAAAAGTGGTCACCCTGTATTACTTACCAGTTTGGCTCCCTTTACTAACACATACTGTCATGAACCACCGGAAGCGTCCCTTCTGGACTTCGTGGTCCCTGACCCATAGGGGACTAAACACAGCAGTACTCCCAACATGGCCGCTGAACGTGAAACGCTGTTTGCCAGTCTCCGCGGCGTACGCTCTGCCTTCTACAAAGCAGACACGCCCCCGCGGCCCAGCGCGTCTCAACGCTACCGTTTGCAGTAGTCAGACGTGTGCTGCCGTAGTTCGTACAGCGATTTCCACTGATTCCTGGTTCCCGGTCCCGTAATTTTCCTCCTCCTTCATCCCCCCTTTTTGTCCTCACCTTGCATTCCTGGATTTCCTTCGCACTCGCCTTCCGAGTGCGTTCCTCGCCATTTCCTGGACTTTTGTCCCGGACATCTGAACGCTCCCTGGAGACGGGACACGAACCGCACACTGGAACCCAAGGACCCACGCACAGGGTTATACAAGACCCGAACGGTGTGAAAGAAGACTTCATCGAAGAACTCGAACAAACAACACAGACAGGTGAGAAGGGGGGAAACCTGTGACACATACTAATTCGGAGCATACTAGGTCCAAATCCCATCTTGAGAAAAAACGTATGTAGAAAACTCCAATCAACTGTGTCAAAGCCCTTCTTCACATCCAGTGCGAGAAGGCATGCCTCGACCTTGACCTCCGTCACTTGTGCAAAATGTTAATGATACTCCTGACACTGTCAAAGGATCTGCAATTGGAGCTAAGCCTGACTCTGCTGCATATATCAAGTCAGCGAGTTATATATCAATGCACTGTGACAGAGATTTAGTGAACGTTTTGGAGACTAAATTAATCAGGGTGATTGGCGTGTAAGAGCCATATTGCTAGGGGTCGCTCCCCTCTATCACGATTAGTATTATGTGAGATTCTGCCCCCCTTCTCTGTCTTGGTTATAAAGGTTTGCCATTTTCAAAGATGTGGTAAATCTTCAGTATAAATTAGCCATGAGGCTTTCTGGGGTCGGGCCCTTGTGTTTCAGGTCTACAAGTGTAGTCCACACCACCTCCTCTTTTATTTGGGACTCTAGTCCTTCTTTTTGGCTTTGCATGAGAATACACAGATTGACCATGTACAGGTGACGATCCTGGGAGTCCTGGCAGTGGGGTTAATTTTCACAAAGGGAAGGATTAAATCTTTCAAACGTTGCCATTTTCTCTCCTTCTGTGCCCACAAGTGAACCATCTGTCTTCCTAATGAATGCAATGTGAGATTTTATTCTTTGTGTTTGAAGTTGATGGGCACCACATTTATTACCCTGGACAATCAATCTTTGATGAGCTTTAAGGACAGCGTTTCTCTCCTATTTGTCGAAATAGCCAATAGTTGAGCTCTCATTCCCAGCAACTCCCTCTCCGTTCCGATTCAGAGAATCTTTGCAAAGTTCCTCCAGCTTTGCTATCTGGGAACGCAGAACCATCGTAGTTTATGTCCATAGTTCATGGTTTGTTTGTGCAAATTCTATGCATTTTCTCCTCACCACTGCCTTAAGTGCATTCCATCTTATCTGATGAGAGGTGTTGCGAGTAGTATTTTCTTGGAAGAAATTAGTGATGGTGTCCTCAATTTCTTTTTCTTGTGGAAATGATCCCTGGAGATATTCTTCATATCGCCACATTCAAAATCTATAGTTTGATTTATGATAGTTTGATTCAGCCAAAACCGGAGAGTTGTCCAACAGGGAGACAATCCCCATTGCGTAGATGTAGGGGGAGTATCAGATCATGCTTTGCATTGGTTCAAAGGTTTTTTGTCCAATCGTATTCAACCTCTGAAATTAGTTGGATATTATCATGATACCCTGCAACAGAATCGTGGTGCCCCTCAGGGCTCCTTGCTCTTGCCCGTATGTTCAAACTCTATCTTCAACCTTTAATGAGTATGACGCAGATTTACCTAAGAGTCGGTAACTCAGCGGAGTTCCTCTACCATATATCTCCAAATATTGAGGGAGTTGGACAGTGGATGTCCCACAACCGACTTCAGCTAAATTCTAATAAAACAGAGGTAACTCTGTTTGGACATTAACACCTGCTAGCAGCTGATCAAGCTAAGTGCCCCCTTCTACCATGCTTTATGGGTGGGAGACTTGCCTATGCCCCTGACATTAAGAACCTTGGGTGTATTTGGCAATAGAAACTTGGCAGTGAGAATCAGGTCGGAGCTAAGGTGCAATCTGTGTTTTACTCTGCCTTCTGTGCTTTGCTCATCCTTTTATTCCCCAGATAGATCATGTTACCGTAGTGGTCGCACAAATCAGTTCTCGACTTGATTACAGTGATAGCATGCTGGCAGGCATTCATGAGTGACAATTTTCCAGGCTTCACAGGGCTCAGAATTCTGCAGTGCATTTTGTCTATAAAGTCCCTAAATCAGCTGTGAAGAACACTCGATTGGCTCCCGGTTAAGGAGAGGATCGATTTTAAGATCCTCTGTCTGGTTTCTTGTGTTTACTCAATCTTGTGCCTGAATACCTTGCTGATAAACTGACCTGGCACCAACCACGTCAATCACTTAGGTCGTCAGAAAAGCTTCTCCTACTGATGTCACTCTCCAAGGGGGACAGGCGTTTTGTGGTCTATGGCCTCAAACTGTGGAATTCTTTGACTTGGAAGTGTTTTGTTGTTCCTACAATTCCAGAAATCCCTTAAAATAAACCTGTACAAATAACTGAGTCAGTCTAGGGCCGCTGTACTTTATCTCCACCTTAGCCCAGAAGTAGTTTATTCTGCCAGGTTTCGTGGTATAAATATTTCAAAAATTCAAAACTTCCAATGGCTGCATCTGTCAAAGTTGGGTTATGTTGTGAGAAGAAACTATCAGGTCTATCCTTGAGTAAGAGCGATGCACATGTGAATAGAAGGAATAGTCCTTCCTCTCTGGGTGCATCGCCCTCCATGTGTCTAAGAGCCCCACTCTTTCAATCCAGCTTCTTATTTTCATTGACCTCAAACCCGCTGCCCGATAGGAAGAGTTAGTGGAGCGATCCAGCGGAGGGTCTGCCAGCCAGGTTAAGGCCACCAGCCAGCACCACTTCCGCCTTAGCCTTGTGTTCCAGAAGGGATAAACACTCTAGCAGAAATCTCTCCTGATTTTGTTTCAGGGCATATACTGCCATTAACATCCAATATGTAGATGCACACCTCCCCACAACAAGAACATGTCCACCCAACGGGTCCGGCACCACCGTCTCCAACTGTAGATGAATGTTGTCATGTACTGCAATTGCTACCCCAACTCTCTTAGCATTTGTACCTGTTTGAAGTTGTATAGAGTAGTTCCGTAGCTTCACTTTCTGTGTGTCCTCTGCATTAAGAGGCATTCCTTGCAGGAAGATAACATCTGGGTTGTCCAGCCAAATCTCCCTCTGCATCTTACCTCTCTAAAGTGGAGTACCTCTGCATTAAGAGGCATTCCTTGCAGGAAGATAACATCTGGGTTGTCCAGCCAAATCTCCCTCTGCATCTTACCTCTCTAAAGTGGAGTACCTCTGCATTAAGAGGCATTCCTTGCAGGAAGATAACATCTGGGCTGTCCAGCCAAATCTCCCTCTGCATCTTACCTCTCTAAAGTGGAGTACCTCTGCATTAAGATGCATTCCTTGCAGGAAGATAACATCTGGGCTGTCCAGCCAAATCTCCCTCTGCATCTTACCTCTCTAAAGTGGAGTACCTCTGCATTAAGAGGCATTCCTTGCAGGAAGATAACATCTGGGTTGTCCAGCCAAATCTCCCTCTGCATCTTACCTCTCTAAAGTGGAGTATTCGGACTCCGTACATTAGCGACCAGAATGTAACCAGTTATAGTGCCAGCAGGTGTTCTGACTATTTCAGGAGTTATCTTCTTAGTATTCCGTTCCCATTTGGGGTCTTCCATCTCAGTGAGAGCTTTCTTGGTGGTTTTGTCAAATAAAACATTGTTCTCTGCATCAATGCCCTTACCTTCCCCTCCCACTTTGGGACCACATTTGCTTTGTCCATACACCTGTCTTCATGGGTTTGCCTCCTTACTTTACTATCCCCCAGCCTAACTCGCACCCTACCCAAAGAACACTATAACTAAACCAAACATGCACAACCATAGGGGATTGTTCTTCTACCAAAATATGAGTCTAGTGACATCCTGTGACTCCAGTGTTCCCATTCAGGGGGTTTGAATTTCACCTTGTTGTTATTGTCAGTTCCAGGATGCGGCTACACTCCTTTTTTATCTTTCGGTTCCCGGCTACCCCTTCATTTGGCCGTGGGGTTTTTGTGAAATTTGCCTTGAGTCTGCCATTCGTTGTTTCTCTTTGAGGGGGTGCGTCTTTTTCCGGAGGGGCGGGGCACACCCTTATGTTTTCCATCACTGATCTGGAACTGCAGACCCAATGGAATCTCCATCTGCAGTTTATATCTATTACCTTCAGCGCTCTCCTGCGCACCAGTGTCACTGCTGCTAGATCCTGGAAGATTTGGACTCTGGAGTTATGGAACGGACTATGTCCTTTCTTCCTGACTGCAGCAAGTATTCTCCCCTTAACTCGGAAGTCCTTGACTTTCACTGGAATATCACGTGGTGCATTACCCTGGTATTGACCACTTCTGGTGACCCTGTGAATTCTGTCATGTTTGTGAACTGTTTCCTTTGGGTCCCCCATTGCTCCCCTGAAGAGCTGGCTTAAACATTCTTCTATATCTTCTCCTTCTGCATTTTCTGCCAAAATAGCACCCTCAGGTTCTCTCTGCGTGTACAGTTCTCTAAGTCTTCACATTTGTTCCTTGTGTTACACAGTGTGGCCTGTACCATTTGCATTTATTCCTCCGCAAGCTTCAATCTCTCTTTAATATTGCAGATATCCACCTCTGATGCATCAAGTCTATCTCCGAGAGCTGTTTGTCTCCACTTTGTTTTCATTGATAGCCTTTGAGAGGTCTGCTTTCAGTTGCCGCATCTTATCTTTCAGGAAGCTCTTCAGGACATCTTTCAGTGAGATTAGTGATGTCACAAATGCTTCTTTTGTGGTTGACTGTTACGCCTATGGTGTTTCCACTCCGGGTTCCTGAGGGGCCTGGGATCTCGCATTATGTATTTCCCCTCCATTGTAGCCACTTACACAGTGTCTAGTTGCACATCAGCCAGCCTTCCTGTTTTGCTCTTCCTTGGCAGATATGTAAGAGTGTTACCTCCCAATTGATCCTCATAGGTTGTCAAACTCAGATAATGTTGGGTGGATTCACTGCTTGTAGATCACCCATTGCTGGTGGAGCAGACCCTCTTGTAAATTGTGGTATGTGCTTCACCAGCTGTAGCTCCCATGCTTCACATCTGCTGGTTGTGTTCAAGCAGTGCTGCTAGGGTGTTCAGAGGGGACCATTTCTCCTTTCACCCTAACAATTCAGATTACATTGGGCCCTCTCTATGCTGTTATCGCCTGGTAGACACCACAGGGCCACAGACCCCCCCCCACTCTCCCCACAGCTCCTTTTCAGGCAATTGTCACAGCCCCCCTGCCTCTAGGGCACCCCCTGAAGTGCAACCGACAAAACGCGGGTCCATTCAGCCTCCTAACATTCTCTCTTCCCCATATGCGGCTCACCTCTGGCGTGTGCCCTGCACAGTGGCCATCTTGGGCAGAATTGGACATACCCCCGTGGACGAACAGGCTCTGCATGAGATGCAGCCCTCAGTTTTGGGCTGCCTCCTACGGTTATGTCTGGCGCCCTCGCATGTTCCCCATGGATGATGGATGCGACCCACTCGTGTGCTCAGGCAGCCACTCCGCCTGTCATCCAAGTCGGTTTTTGAGGTAAAAGACCAAGATTATTGTCTGTGCAGCTCAATTAGGGAGAATTAATAACAATCCTGTATGTTTACGTTATTGCTGGTTCTTAAATATTACAAAGAAAAAATTATTCCAGCAAATATATTTGGTCTACAGATAACAGAGTTGGGAGAGGCCCAGATTCTAAGTAAATTAGAGGGTTTGCTATTAAGAGGGATTTTCTCTCTCCCAAAATGTGTATCTATACAATTATCAGATATGAGCTGGGGCTTCCTCTGTGGTGAGCTACAATAAAATGACACCTCTTGCAGATATATTCACGAATCTTAGTCCCACCGAAAGCATTTCTGCACAAATGTCTCCAGAAAGAAACAGGGGAAAAAAATATGTGAGGGTCTTAAATGAATGTATCCAACGGTGTGATGATATCTTGAGTGAATTGAGAATTACATCAGCCACTTTTATTGAAAATTATGAATAGGTTCAAAGTAAACTCTCAAACAGAGAGTAGGTAAATATGTGGGAATCAGCTTGCTCTTTCAAATTATACTGTGATAGAGCTAATGTTGAGAACAAAATGGAACGTCTACCGCAGTATTTAATCAAATTTCCAACAATATTTGAAATCAATTCCTAAGGTTTAGATATTCTAATACCAACGAAGAAAATCCTGGTAGTAAGAGCTGGGATTTTGCAGAAAGACTGTATTCACTGATTTTGTGGTGACTCCTTTTACATCTATGTACACAATGTTCCCAGCTGTATGAGACAAGCTGTGCATATTTTAGTTTAGTTACATTTTGGAAGCCTATAATAACTGCCAATCAAGTCTCTCTGATCTTAGGGAACCCTGAAATGCGCACATTTGTGCAATAATGATGTAATGGGAGTATATTGTTTTATGATTTATATACTAATTCGTATTAATATGTGGTTTGCTACATTTTGTGTAAGTTTCTTTTTTAAATGAAACACAATTAAAACATAAAATAGAGATCTTTTGTTCCCAAAAAGCTATTTGATTTTATCCAAAACTGTAGGTTTTGGTAATATGCATTACTCAGTAAGACAATCAGAACAATACATGCAAAAATCTGTGTTTTTTTCTCGTGACTCACTCATGCAGAGAGCGTTAGAGACTTGGGGCTCATTACAAGTTTGTTGGTATTCTGGCAGTAAATCTGCCAGAATACCAGCAAACTATATTCTCGTTACTGGCACTTGGTCCGGTGGTATGTCCAAAGCATTACGAGTGCTGGTAGATGGTGTAAATCCCCATTCAGTGGAGTCAAATTGGACTCCAATGCAGGATTTTGCCAGTATTACAAGCACCAGTATTACCAGTGCCTGTAAACTGGCAATTTGTGCCAGTAAGTTGGCGGAAGTTGGCGGAATGACTTCCAGCTCTTCGCTGGAGGTCATTCTGCCCCCTCACTCGCAAACGTGTATACGTTAATAGCGGCACGATTTTACTGCACCAGCCAACTCGTAATGAGCCCCAAAGAAACTGGGCCTCATTACGTGTCCGGCAGTAGCTGTGCCGGTAAAACCGTCAGGCTGCCGCCGGACCCGTAGGGAATAACCGGCTCTGGACTTGCCGGAATCACCAGGGTATTACAGCCCCGGTGATCCGGTAATTCTGTAGCCGGCATTCCGTTACTCTCCATTCCCATAGGACTCCATGGGAATGGGGACCGGGGAAACACTGGCACCGTAATTAACGGTGCCAGTGTTTCCATTTTCGTCTGCAGGCGGGTGGCGTTACTCCCGCCAGGTCGGACCTGGCGGGAGTAACGCCACCCGCCTGCAGAACTCGTAGTTTGCCGGTCCGGAAACAACGTTGGCAGTGGGTTTACCGCCACCGTTGTTTCCAGACCGGCAAACTCTGAATGAGGCCCACTGATTAAGATAGGCATACCACTCAGCTCACTCACATTTGGTGGGTGTCACTAACCTGCCAATCCCTTACACGTCCATGTGTTTCAATGGGCTTTCTCCTGCCAAAAACAAAATCGGTTGATCCCCCTTTCCCCTTTCCCCCGCAGGACCACCAAAGGTTGGGAGCTATGGATATGGAGGGACAGGAGGAAAAAGATAATTTTAGAAAGAGGGGAATGTTGTCACTTCTGCCAAACAAATGTTCTACATTCAGAAAGGGCCTTTGGATGGGCGATTCATAGATGCTCACATTCAGATTCAGAGCACTTTTCCACCCACCTTAAGCATTTGAGCAAATTAAGGGGATTAATGTCGCATTTTAAAGTGCATCCCATATTCACAAGCAAGATGCACTTTAAAATGCGGGGAAGGAAGAAGCCAGGGAGGGACACTAAAAAGACCCACCCCCAAACAATAACCCTCCCGACTGTTCCTGCTCACTTCGATCACTACATCTGCCTGGAGCAAATACCTTACACAAGTAGCAAATTGGGGGTGGGGGTCATCTTTCTCCCACCTGGCAGCAAAAACTTGGAACCCCCTCCTGAAAGAAAAATGCAATATGAAGGATCACCAAAAATTAAATAAAATACTTAATACCTGGCTTTTCACCTCAGAATCAGACGGGAATGACTAGGAATGTCAAAGACACCACTGGAAACAGAACACACTGCAGCAGGCACACATGGAAGGAAGAAGCCAGGGAGGGACACTAAAAAGACCCACCCCCAACAATAACCCCACTCCAGACATCAACTCAGGGACAAAAACATAGCTGCAGAGGGAGGAGCATTACCCAATTAACTAGCACCCTTGGAGGCCCTAAAGCGGCTTCGTCGGTGTGGGGGGGCCTGCACCAAGGGCTGGGGGAGGCAAGGGTAGGCACACCCTTAGCAACCTAAGAGCAAACCCTTCGACCATACCCATCTCCAACGGTCTATGGTGATGAGGTGGTGAAAGCCTCCCCCATCCCTGGGTGGCCTACAAGTGATAGCAAGAAATGATGGTAACAAATAAATAAATATAGGGATTTCCAAACGTAATGCGAGCTTAACCCCAAATCCGAAACTATCTGGGTTTTGCATAAACATGTCCTGCATTGTAATGATGAGACCAGCATAGTGGCTGAACTATTAGCTCTTTCTTATGAATCCTCTGAAAAAACTCTGACAGAGGAGGATATATATATACATATATATATATATATATATATATATAAATATATATATATATATATGCTTATTATCTTATTTTCTCCCTGATTCCTTCAAGAACGCTTGGTCCTGATGGGCTTGCTAACGTTACCTGAGAAATCTGTGCACGTGAACTAAGCCTTCTGTTACAAAAACATCTCTAGAGAATTAGGCGAATCCAGCTTCTTGAAAAAAATCATTATCAATCCCTGTCCACAAGAAGGGTCCCAGGGCTGACCCCTTGAATTAAAGACTCCTGGCTATGCTGGAGGTGTCCGGCAAGATCTTTGCTTTGAAAAAAAATCAAAGAGCTTATGAAATGTGCAATGTTTAACAGTTTAATACATGCCCACCAAATAGGTTTTTGCCCAGCTATTGGGACTAATTCCAACCTATGGAGAGTGCAATATTTAATATGTCAAACCCTCTCCACACCATCTTCCTCTTTATATTTGGCATTTATTGATTTTGCTGCTGCTTTTGACAACATTAATATGCAATTATTATGGTCAAAACTGGACACTTGCTGCCTTTTTCACAGCCATTATTAATCCTTATCTGGCAACTACATGTAGGCATCTCAGTTCAAATCAGATTAGATAAGGAGGTTAGTCCATGTCTACCAATACAGGACTAAAAGAGGGTTGTGTATTGGCTCCTCCGTTGTATAACCTATGCACCTCTCATGTGCATGTATGGTAGGAACGGGCCAACTCTTACCCTCCTAACACTAATGAACATCCCATTTTGTGGTTAGGAAACGCTGACAACCTTATCATTATTGACCAGACTCTCATTTGATTGCAACGCTCATTAAACGCCTTATCTTCTGATGCCATGGTCAACTGCTTACAAATAAATTATAGCAAGACTAAGATACTAGTCTGTGGAAATAAGCACAGTAACTGCGGTTTCAATTGGTATATTATGGGGATAAAATAGAGAGAGCCAATCACATAACTTACCTTGGAATGGGGTTGTCCACCACAGAAATAAGGCGTTGCCTAAAGAAACATGTCAATACTAAATCAATGAAGAAATTCCTGATTATAAAGAGGTATAGGTCGAGTATAATACAGGGAACGTTATATGGTCTTGGGATTTGCAACAGTGTGGTGGTCTCTTAGCTAAATATACCCAAGTTTATTATCTGGCGACACACATTAGAACTCCATCAGGGTTTCCCGATCCAAGCTTCCAGCTTGGTTTGACTTCACCACTTGCTATCTTAAAGGTTAAGGGTAGTATGCTTTACTTAAGAACTTTGAGCTCAGAAGATAATACATTACCGGGCTATTTTGGAGACCGGACCCTGTACGGACATATAAAACATATCATTTTAAGTGATATTGCTGAATCGTGTAAGAGGTTTCATGAGGAGATCAACTGGCAAGTTTATTTATCATTGCACTTGGCCCAACTCAAAAACACAACTCTGCAAAAAAGGCTTTTCGCTGGGACTGGTAGAAATGCTGTTTATCCGCATTGAAAAACCTACTTAAAGGAATTCTGCACAGCGAATAAATTATTAACTTCTTCAAAATATCTTATTAAGATTAGCGATGTAAAGCTCAAGAGGTTTCATTGATGTTGCCTTTGAATTGACTGCCTTCCTTGATGGTAGTGGGCCCCAGGCTGAATATACCCTATGAGGTTCGCTAGTGTAGACTATATAGGGGCTCACTACAAGTTTGCTGGTATCCTGCCGGTAATACCTGGAAACTTCCCCTACCATTTCCACTGCCTGATATCCCTGTATAACCGGAATATAACGGTCGAAACAGAAAACGGTAAATTCCCATTCCATGGAGTGGGATTGCTGGAATGACCAATACGGATTTTGGCATTTCTTTGCTGGTAGGGGCCTGATCTACCAGCAGGTCAGTCCTGCCAGTTGATCAGAGCTCCCGCCAACAAACTTGGGTTTCCCAACTCCAGTAAAAATGCCAGTGTCGGAATTACTGCCAATTTTTCCTGCATTTCTACCGAACCGAGACATCGTAATGAGGCCCTATGTCTTTCATGCATAAAGACGCGTCATGTTTTAATGTAATGTGATTGTTTAAAACATTTATATACAAGATGTTATTGTGTAGATATGTTTAATTTGCTGCCTCTAGATATAGGCGAACATTGGGGGTATATCATCTTTGGGGAGTCTGTCTCCTTATTACGTACTGCATGTAAACTCTGGACTAAAGTTATGAATATGATCAATACACTTGATTTCTAAACATCTCTACAATAGTAACTATCTTTAGATGTAAAATGTTCAATAATGTAATAATGTCGTTTTTTATTAAACAATCTGGGTAATGGTTGATGAACCAATCACACAAAAAAAAAACAGCCTTTTAAAGAAGTTGACATCTTTTCATCGCACAAAAGCCAACAGAGCTGTGTTGCACTAAACAATGCACACTGAGAAAGCATTTGAAAACCAATCGACTGACTGTGAGTGTGCAACTGTGACTAGACATTTATTTTAAATGATGGTTATAAAAGCTGTATTAAAAAGACAAGGGCCACCAGGGGGCGCACAGATGAGTCCTAACTCAGTGTGAGCTCCATACTTCTGGGTCCCTGAGGTGATTTGAGCCCCCACCCTGCAACCCCCCCAAGATTCAAAATTGCTGTGGGGTCAGCGGAAGACCCCCCACTCCCCCAGGTTGGCAAAAAATCGGAAAGAAATCGGACCCTGGAAACCTGAGAAACCTGCCTCTCAAAGAGACCTCGCGTGCGGCGGCTCTGCAGCCCTTCTATATCTGGCAAAACCCGCGTGAAAGTTAGAGGAGGGCCCCCGGGCCTGCGGAACAAAGTGAAGCCGAGAATAGCGCCCACGCTGGATCCTGCGTCGGACTGAAGCACGCAGGCCTCAGGATAAAGGTAGGCGAACGCTCCCCTTCCGCCGCCTGCAGGACCACGCTCAACGAGTGTTCGCCCCGCGCCACCTCTCGACTCCCAGCACCCTTTCTCACAGAGGGCCCGGTGAAGTACCATGACTCCCCTCCCCACCCCACCAAAGGCTGTGTGAGACGCGGACGATCCTCATTACACTGGGCCGATGGCCCGTGCATGGAGAGGAGTGTACGCCCTGAAGACCCAGTCGCCTCCAAACTCTAGGAAGTAGTGCACTATCAAGAGATGCAAGGTCCCGGTCTACATCCTCTAATAAGAATCAAATTGAAGTTGTCTGTGAACACCGCAACACAGAGGGTTGGGCCCCCTACTCAGGGGCGTTTGCCTCCTCTGCCCCAGTCCCCATCTTGTTGCCGGACAATATCACCGCTACTTCAGAGGCATCAGAGGCCCTACGAACATAAAAGAAAAGCTTGCCACATTTGCCTACACCTCATCACCCCTGGAGAACCGCGACCTCAACATGGCAAGACAACACGGCAAATGAGGCAGCGGCCACCAAAGGGGACATTGGCGCCTTATCGGGTGAAATAAAAAACATGGGTGCCAGCATTGGCTGCAAAATAGATAAGATTACGCACCGCTTGGACAGCATGGAAGAAAGACTGGAAAGTGTAGAGAATAACCAAGCTTCCATAGACACCGTGGAGGCACAGTTCGTCCTACTGATAACAGAGCTGGAACAGCGTGAAGAAAACTTCAAACTCAAGCTCGACGATTTGACAAAACCGGGAAAGACAAAACAACCTGAGAATTTTTGGTATCCCAGAACGAGAGGGAGAGATGGAGAGCGACCTGAGGAATACTCTCCACGACATCATCAAACTTTATAGTTGCTGATGATGAAATTGACGAACCCAAAACACAGAGGATACACAGAGCCGGAGGCCCCCCGGGAGGACCAAAATCTGTACTCGCACGATTCCATCGTTTTCAAGACAAGACCAGGATCCTCGAAAGAGCAAGGTGCATTGACTCGATCACTCTGGGGGGTGCCCAAATCTCAATATATCAAGACCTATCGTCCATGACGCTGCCGCTCCGGTGGATGTGCGGACACCTAACCAGACACCTGAAGGAAAAGAACCTAAGATACAGGTGGGGCTACCCCTTCTCCCTTTCCTTCGAGTAAGAGGGCAGTAAAATCAAGCTAAGCTTGGAAAAAGAAATCAAGGCCTGCATCTCCGACCTGCTTGGACCTCGCACTGAAGAAAACTACCGAGAAGGACCAGGGAGAGAAGACCGAGGTTGGCGGATACAAGGCCCCAGGAGGAAACGAGTAAAAGGCTTGAGGAAATATCGAAGAGGTAACACCCCCCCCGGGGGAGACAACTAACGATCCACAGCTATGGTAAGATGACATTTATTCCATTACACGCGATCTGACTTGAATGGAGAAAGACATACAGGCTTACAATAAAAGTCAGGAAATGGACATGAAGGGGGGGTGTGTGAAATGGGGCTCAATCAAAATTGAGATGTTACATCGACCAAAGGGACGTGAAGTAACGGACCCTTCAGGTGGTTCGATGCAGTACCAGTGTTCTCACCTGGGTGTAGTCGAAAGGCAACAACCCAGACTTAGAGAGCAAAGGGCAGAGCGAAAAGTAAAAGATAGTTGAAGAAAACTCCCCCACAGCACACACTCCCCACACCATCCCTGAGAGCTTCGCTAACTACTTTGAAACACTATACACTTCGGAAGTGAGTCCCAACCAATCGAATACAGAACACTACCTAGCTTCAATCGACATGCCCAAAATATCACACCTAGAATCCGAACTTTTAGATGCCCCAATAGCCGAACTAGAGGTCCAAGATGCAATAAAAAGGCTAACCATAGGTAAATCGCCTGGGGAAGATGGCTACACCACTGGTTTTTACAAAACCTTTAGTGCACAGCTAACACCATTCTTGACAGAACTATTCAATGAGATAATAGAGACAGGAGAGGCCCCGGACTCCTTCACGAGGGCATTGATAACGGTGATCCCCAAGGAAGGGAGAAACCCTAAATATTGCGGATCATACCGCCACATCTCCCTACTCGACCTAGATGCCAAAATCTATACCAGGGTACTAGCTGCAAGGCTGGAGGTACTGATGCCTCATCTTATACACAACGATCAGGTTGGATTCATACTGGGCAGGCAAGGGGCAGACAGCATGCGTAAAACACTTCACTTAATCCACACATACCCTACCCGGTGACCCTGCCCTACTGTCGATAGACTCAGAGAAGGCCTTCGATAGAGTGGAGTGGGAATTTCTCAGGGCGGTCTTGCGAAAAGTGGGAATAGGGCTGAAATTTAGAAAGGCAGTCCAAGCGGTCTACACATCCCCCAAGGCATCAATCTTCGTAAATGGAGAATACTCCAGATGGTTCGAACTAGAACGCGGAAGCCGACAGGGATGCCCCCTATCTGCAATCCTTTTTGTGCTCTCCCTTGAACCCCTGGCACAAAACATGAGATCTGACCCCAGAGTAGAAGGTATGCGGCTAGGAACAATAGAATATAAATTAGCACTTTACGCAGATGACATACTGCTACGCATAACTAATCCTACGATATCTGTCCCCCGTGCCCTCCATCTACTAGAAGAATATGGCCAACTCTCTGGGTTCAAAGTGAATAGGACCAAATCGATACTATTTCCCTTACAAGGAACGAAAGAAGAAAATGAAACTAAATTCCTCCCTCTAGGCCTCAAGATTGAGCACTCCACACTGAAATACCTGGGTACACAGATCACCAAAACTCTTGCAGAACTATATGAAGCTAACTTCCCTCCCCTTCTCCAGCATTTTTCAGCCGATCTAAAAAGATGGGACAAGCATACGATTTCGTGGATAGGACGAGTTAACACCATTAAAATGGTATGCCTCCCTAGGTTCCTCTACCCCTTCCAGATGCTACCGGTTGAGATTCCAAATAGGTTTTTCCAAGAAGTCAAAAAAAGCATAGTCAAGTTCTTATGGCAGGGGAAGCGAGCAAGGATCGCATATAGCACTCTAACACTCCCCAAAGAAAAAGGAGGAGTTGGTCTCCCGGACCTAAAAACATACTATAAAGCTACCCAACTACGCATCCTCATCCCTCACTTACGCGATCACAAACACCTTCAATGGGTTCATATGGACAACCACTACTTCTCACCAGCCACAGTATCAGAATGGCTATGAACCCCACACAAAAGGCTGCAACGCAGAATCAAAGGCCACCCGATACTGAGCACCATTTGGAGCATATGGCGACCAGATAAAGAAATGTACAAGATAACCACTTGGCCATCCCCGCTCAGCCATCTATGGTCTCCCAGCATAAATGATCACATACCCAATGTAGGTAGATTCCAATCTTGGTATCAAGCAGGCCTGGAGAGAGTGGAACAACTGCAGAAAAAAGACACTTTCATCCCACTTCTAGAACTAACTGAAGCTTTGGGAATAGGCCCGCTACCCACCTTCCAATACATCCAGATAAAAGGTGTCCTAACAAAATCGGAGTGGAGGGAGAAGCTGAAGAGGGATCTCACCCCGTTCGAAAAGCTCCTAGACTCTAGATCTGAAATGAAAGGCCTGATATCAGCAATGTATAAGGAGCTAATTGAGGTGGGGGACGGGTCCACGGAAGCACTCAAAAGCAGATGGGAAAGAGACACAGGAGATGAGATTAGCCCCGACCAATGGGAAACAATGTGCAAAGCGGCATCCAGAACATCTATATCCTGCCAATATAAATTACATGCCATTAAGCTGCTACATAGGTGGCAATATGACCCACTCAGACTCTCCAAAATGTTCCAGACAACAAGCCCCAGATGCTGGAGGGAATGTGGCGAGGTATTTTGGGATGAGGTTTTAGGGTGGATTCAAGAAATAGATGGCATACCGAGAGATGCCGATCCCCACTTAATTCTGTTTGGTCTAGAGAAAGATGAATGGATCAGAATCAGAGGATTGGTCCCACAGCTACTGTTAGTGGCCTGAGCCCTACTAGTAATGAAATGGAAATCCAAAACGGTCCAGAGCAAAAAGGAATGGATAAACGTGGCAACCAACATCTACACCATGGAAATGATCACAGCCTCTCTACACAACAAAACATCACAATGTGAGGCCCTATGGTCGGACTTCAAAAATGAACACCTTCAAACGATCAGAGACTCCCAAGACTCCCAATCTGAGGAACCTTCAAGGACCTAATGTAAGCCAAAACTCACATGATGACCTGGTGAGACAGCCCAGACCCCGCATTCATGGAAGCCCCACAACCGTAGAACTATGACTTATTTGGCCCACACATAAAATACATGCCTTTAAGATGTTTGCTCAACCAACGGGAGGGAGGGGGGTGGGTGAGGGATATGTTTTGGTTTGTTAATTGTTACAACCAAAGAATGGTGACGCAAATAAGAGTATTAATGTATAAAAAGAAACGAAAATCCTATTTTTTTCATGTAACCAAGAGATTGTAAGTACGTATTATGTAATGTGAATTTCCTTTGTTTGAAACTAATAAAATCAACAACAACAAAAAAAAAGACAAATCAACAGGCAGGAGATGACGTGGTCATTATAATGCTAACTCAGTAGCATTGACTTTTGTCAGACCTTGGCATCCTGCGCGTTGCTGATGTACACTCCCTTGGCAGCTCGTTTCCTCTGTGCTTTGCCATTCAAGCTCCCCGCTCTGCCCATTGGTACGCCACGGAGCTGGAGAACGAGCATCCACATCATGAAGCGGTTTCCTTAGAAACGGGATCTGAGCTGAAGCTGCCAGGATCCCCTTTGCATCTGCCCTTCCGTTCAATCACTGCAGCAACTGTGATATTTCAGTGTTGTTGGCTTTTTTTAATCCCTTTTTAATCTTCGGTTGAGGGGCTGATAAGACAATCCAGATGTAAACACACCAGACCCAAATAGGCATTTCAGTTTGAGGTGTCGGGCCCTAGCTTCACACACTGTGCCGGGGAGCCTGGGCCCTGATCTGTGACTACAGAGCGCACGCCACCGCCTGGATGCAGCCGCGAACCGCGCACGCCAGGAAGACGAGCAAAGCACATGTCACTTTCTCTTCCAAATGATGTATCGCCGAAGTGCTCGGAATGGCCGACGCTGCTCGCGGGCGTATTGACGGCGCCGCCGCAGGGCGCATCCTGTGCACGCTCAAGAACACGGAAGCGCCACGAAAAAGACAAGGCAGATGCCAGAGTGGGCGAACATTTTTACTCGAGAAAATGTAATTGAAAAAAAAAACTGTTGAAACATGAAGTTTTTCACAGGAGGCCAGCAAACTCATGAAAGGGCTATCTGGGTGGCAGGTTTTGCTGCTGCTGGTGCTGCTCAGGTAAATTCCTTATATGGTCCTTAGACGCCATATTTGTTCTCCATAGTGTGTCACACGAGGCGGTTGACAGATAGTTTCATTTTGAATTACCTGTTTACCTTAGATGTTTACCATTTACATGTAATCCAGCCCATGATGTTTCATGGGTATCAGGTAATATTGTCCCCATACATAATGTCGCCAGGAAAAGCCATTGGCGACATTCATTATATATGGTGACATTATGTATGAGGACGGGTTGCGGGGATGTCCCCTGCCCCCCTTGTTAAAAAAAATACACAATGGGAGATGCAGGGGTGTTCCCCGCATGTTCACTGTAACAATCTCTCCGCAAAAAACGGCGACTTGCTTGACCTTTTTGAAGGGACATTATTACATGGAACCGTTTCATGCAATACCTAACCTTGGATGAATGAATTCAGAATGTGTAGAGTGCAGCTTAGACCCGAAGGTATCTTGGCACTAACCTTCCCACAGAGAACCTTGCCAATCTGTGCACTAGCCGTCTCCAGATTGCACTATGGCAACAGCCTCAACCTGCCCCTCCCGGAACCAGGGGATCAAACGTATGAATTTGCTGAGGGATGCCAGGTGCCCAAATATCGGGGAAGTTGCATTGAAAGGGGCAATTCACAGAGTATATTGGTTTTGCCGGCAGGGTCTAGGCCCCGGAGCACATGCAACCCGGGCCCCTGCCTGGATTAATGGTTCTTTGTTTATTCATCGAAAGTGTTTATTTCGGTGGATGTTTTGCCCCAAAGAAATTTGGCAAAAACTGATTGAAATTTTATTTTTTTATTTTTAGGGGATTCCACCATCCCCCCTATTAATTGTACACCTTTCCCTACCTCCCACCACTTATATACTTATATACCCTTACCCACACCCCCCTATATTTTTCAATTCGTTTTTAAAAAGGACCTTTTGGCAAAAAAACGGACTAAAAATGACAGTCGATGAATGCACGTCATTCCCAGATTATTTGTTAAACTGCCTACAAGGGGCTCTCAACATTCCGCAGATAGACTCCTCCAAAGACTGAAAAGTTGGGAACACGTCCCCCCAAGTCTGCAAACACTTAGGGGTCGATTCATGGAATTAATGTGCGCTGAAAATTCCCGCGCAGAGGTGCCAAAACGTGCGATTCACAGTAAAAGTGCGAAAATCGCAGTGCAAGTGCGAAAATCGCAGGGAAACCAGCGCACATCGATTCATGGAAGTCCGCGAGAAAAACATTGGATGTGCGCTGAAAAAGTGCGCCGCGCACGCCGGCGCACAGGTCATCCAACAGCGTGCGCCACGGACACTGCGAAATCGCACATAGCGCGGCGCACATCACAAAAGTAGGCGGAACACGGGGCGCAAAACACTCGGAATGGGGAACAACGCGTGAAAACATGGGCGTCACGGGGGAAGTACAGGAGGCAAGTGCGCGGAACGCCCACACGCTCGCCTACAACCCGTATTCATGGAATCGAATAGGGCAAACCAGCGCCTGGTGAAAGACGCACACAGGGCCAAACAAGTACGCCACAAGAAAGCAGGCGGTAGCGTCCCTGCGCCTGAAAAAAATGTGCGCCAAAATGTGCGCTAACAAAAAGCACCCATATACAGCCATGATGAATGGTCCATACAGTGGCCCTCTAGGACAAATGAGGTGCAACGGGGTACCGACAAACACGGACACCCGCTGTGTGAAAAATAGCGTGTGCATGTGTTCCTGGGTGCGTGGGAAGTTCCACACGCGATTGGCCTGGGTACGTGTACTTCGGGGTGTGCAGGAAGTTCCACACGGGATTGGCCTGGGTACGTGTACTTCGGGGTGCGCGGGAAGTTCCACACGCGATTAGCCTGGGTACGTGTACTACGGGGTGCGCGGGAAGTTCCACACGCGATTAGCCTGGGTACGTGTGTTTCGGGGTGCGCGGGAAGTTCCCCACGCGATTGGCCTGGGTACGTGTACTTCGGGATGCGCGGGAAGTTCCACAAGCGATTGGCCTGGGTACGTGTACTTCGGGTGCGCGGGAAGTTCCACACGCGATTGGCCTGGGTACGTGTATTCTGAGGTGTGCGGAAAGAATCACATGCGATTTCAGCAGGGTACGTGTATTTCGGTGGTGCCGGGGAATGCTACACGTGATTTGGCCGCGTGGGTCCTCCCAGGTGTTCCCTCTACACCCTCCACGGCCCCTGCAGGCAGCCCACACCACAGGGGACTAACCTGCACCCCTGCTCATGTCCGACAGGCAACCCATCCACCATGGCCATGCCCCCCAGCCAACCCACATGTCACCTTGCACTACTGATCACCAACACATGTCTCCCAGCACCCCCACCCCCCAGCATCCAGGGGCACCCTCCACCAGGCCCCCACTCATGTCTCCCATCACCCCCACCCCCCAGCAGTGCAGGGGCAGCCTCCACCAGGCCCCCACACATGTCTCCCACCACCCCCACCCCCCAGCAGTGCAGGGCACCCTCCACCAGGCCCCCACACATGTCTCCCACCACCCCCACCCTCCAGCAGTGCAGGGGCAGCCTCCACCAGGCCCCCACTCATGTCTCCCATCACCCCCACCCCAAGCAGTGCAGGGCACCCTCCACCAGGCCCCCACACATGTCCCCCTGCACCCCCACCCCACAGCATCCAGGGGCAGCCTCCACCAGGCTCCCACTCATGTCTCCCACCACCCCCACCCCCCAGCATCCAGGGGCACCCTCCACCAGGCCCCCACTCATGTCCAACTCATGTCTCCCACCACCCCCACCCCCTAGCAGTGCAGGGCACCCTCCACCAGGCCCCCACACATGTCTCCCACCACCCCCACCCCCCAGCATCCAGGGGCACCCTCCACCAGGCCCCCACTCATGTCTCCCATCACCCCCACCCCCTAGCAGTGCAGTGGCAGCCTCCACCAGGCCCCCACTCATGTCTCCCACCACCCCCACCCCCCAGCATCCAGGGGCACCCTCCACCAGGCCCCCACTCATGTCCAACTCATGTCTCCCACCACCCCCACCCCCTAGCAGTGCAGGGCACCCTCCACCAGGCCCCCACACATGTCTCCCACCACCCCCACCCCACAGCATCCAGGGGCACCCTCCACCAGGCCCCCACTCATGTCTCCCACCACCCCCACCCCCAGCATCCAGGGGCACCCTCCACCAGGCCCCCACTCATGTCCCCCTGCACCCCCAACCCCCAGCATCCAGGGGCACCCTCCACCAAGCCCCCACACATGTCCCCCTGCACCCCGACCACACAGCATCCAGGGGCACCCTCCACCAGGCCCCCACACATGTCCCCCTGCACCCCCACCCCCCAGCATCCAGGGGCACCCTCCACCAGGCCCCCACACATGTCCCCCTGCACCCCCACCCCACAGCATCCAGGGGCAGCCTCCACCAGGCCCCCACTCATGTCTCCCACCACCCCCACCCCCCAGCATCCAGGGGCACCCTCCACCAGGCCCCCACTCATGTCCAACTCATGTCTCCCACCACCCCCACCCCCTAGCAGTGCAGGGCACCCTCCACCAGGCCCCCACACATGTCTCCCACCATCCCCACCCCCCAGCATCCAGGGGCACCCTCCACCAGGCCCCCACTCATGTCTCCCATCACCCCCACCCCCCAGCAGTGCAGGGGCAGCCTCCACCAGGCCCCCACACATGTCTCCCACCACCCCCACCCCCCAGCAGTGCAGGGCACCCTCCACCAGGCCCCCACACATGTCTCCCACCACCCCCACCCTCCAGCAGTGCAGGGGCAGCCTCCACCAGGCCCCCACTCATGTCTCCCATCACCCCCACCCCAAGCAGTGCAGGGCACCCTCCACCAGGCCCCCACACATGTCCCCCTGCACCCCCACCCCACAGCATCCAGGGGCAGCCTCCACCAGGCTCCCACTCATGTCTCCCACCACCCCCACCCCCCAGCATCCAGGGGCACCCTCCACCAGGCCCCCACTCATGTCCAACTCATGTCTCCCACCACCCCCACCCCCTAGCAGTGCAGGGCACCCTCCACCAGGCCCCCACACATGTCTCCCACCACCCCCACCCCCCAGCATCCAGGGGCACCCTCCACCAGGCCCCCACTCATGTCTCCCATCACCCCCACCCCCTAGCAGTGCAGTGGCAGCCTCCACCAGGCCCCCACTCATGTCTCCCACCACCCCCACCCCCCAGCATCCAGGGGCACCCTCCACCAGGCCCCCACTCATGTCCAACTCATGTCTCCCACCACCCCCACCCCCTAGCAGTGCAGGGCACCCTCCACCAGGCCCCCACACATGTCTCCCACCACCCCCACCCCACAGCATCCAGGGGCACCCTCCACCAGGCCCCCACTCATGTCTCCCACCACCCCCACCCCCAGCATCCAGGGGCACCCTCCACCAGGCCCCCACTCATGTCCCCCTGCACCCCCAACCCCCAGCATCCAGGGGCACCCTCCACCAAGCCCCCACACATGTCCCCCTGCACCCCGACCACACAGCATCCAGGGGCACCCTCCACCAGGCCCCCACACATGTCCCCCTGCACCCCCACCCCCCAGCATCCAGGGGCACCCTCCACCAGGCCCCCACACATGTCCCCCTGCACCCCCACCCCACAGCATCCAGGGGCAGCCTCCACCAGGCCCCCACTCATGTCTCCCACCACCCCCACCCCCCAGCATCCAGGGGCACCCTCCACCAGGCCCCCACTCATGTCCAACTCATGTCTCCCACCACCCCCACCCCCTAGCAGTGCAGGGCACCCTCCACCAGGCCCCCACACATGTCTCCCACCATCCCCACCCCCCAGCATCCAGGGGCACCCTCCACCAGGCCCCCACTCATGTCTCCCATCACCCCACCCCCTAGCAGTGCAGTGGCAGCCTCCACCAGGCCCCCACTCATGTCTCCCACCACCGCCACCCCCCAGCATCCAGGGGCACCCTCCACCAGGCCCCCACTCATGTCCAACTCATGTCTCCCACCACCCCCACCCCCTAGCAGTGCAGGGCACCCTCCACCAGGCCCCCACACATGTCTTCCACCACCCCCACCCCCCAGCAGTGCAGGGGCAGCCTCCACCAGGCCCCCACTCATGTCTCCCATCACCCCCACCCCCCAGCAGTGCAGGGCACCCTCCACCAGCCCCCCACACATGTCTCCCACCACCCCCAACCCCCAGAAGTGTAGGGACAGCCTCCACCAGGCCCCCACTCATGTCTCCCATCACCCCCACCCCAGCAGTGCAGGGGCAGCCTCCACCAGGCCCCCACTCATGTCTCCCATCACCCCCACCCCCCAGCAGTGCAGGGCACCCTCCACCAGGCCCCCACTCATGTCCCCCTGCACCCCCACCCCCCAGCAGTGCAGGGGCACCCTCCACCAGGCCCCCACTCATGTCCCCGTGCACCCCTACCCCCCAGCATCCAGGGGCACCCTCCACCAGGCCCCCACTCATGTCTCCCATCACCCCCACCCCCCAGCAGTGCAGGGGCAGCCTCCACCAGGCCCCCACTCATGTCTCCCACCACCCCCACCCCCCAGCATCCAGGGGCACCCTCCACCAGGCCCCCACTCATGTCCCCCTGCACCCCCACCCCCCAGCATCCAGGGGCACCCTCCACCAGGCCCCCACTCATGTCTCCCATCACCCCCACCCCCCAGCATCCAGAGGCACCCTCCACCAGGCCCCCACTCATGTCTCCCATCACCCCCACCCCCCAGCAGTGCAGGGCACCCTCCACCAGGCCCCCACACATGTCCCCCTGCACCCCCACCCCCAGCAGTGCAGGGGCACCCTCCACCAGGCCCCCACTCATGTCCCCGTGCACCCCTACCCCCCAGCATCCAGGGGCACCCTCCACCAGGCCCCCACTCATGTCTCCCATCACCCCCACCCCCCAGCAGTGCAGGGGCAGCCTCCACCAGGCCCCCACTCATGTCTCCCACCACCCCCACCCCCCAGCAGTGCAGGGCACCCTCCACCAGGCCCCCACTCATGTCCCCCTGCACCCCCACCCCCCAGCATCCAGGGGCACCCTCCACCAGGCCCCCACACATGTCTTCCATCACCCCCAGCCCCCAGCTTCCAGGTGCACCCTCCACCATGCCCCCACTCATGTCTCCCATCACCCCCACCCCCCAGCAGTGCAGGGCACCCTCCACCAGGCCCCCACACATGTCTCCCACCACCCCCACCCCCCGGCAGTGCAGGGCACCCTCCACCAGGCCCCCACACATGTCTCCCACCACCCCCACCCCCCAGCAGTGCAGGGGCAGCCTCCACCAGGCCCCCACTCATGTCTCCCATCACCCCCACCCCCCAGCAGTGCAGGGCACCCTCCACCAGGCCCCCACACATGTCTCCCACCACCCCCACCCCCCAGCAGTGCAGGGGCAGCCTCCACCAGGCCCCCACTCATGTCTTCCATCACCCCCACCCCCCAGCAGTGCAGGGCACCCACCACCAGGCCCCCACACATGTCCCCCTGCACCCCCACCCCCCAGCATCCAGGGGCACCCTCCACCAGGCCCCCACACATGTCCCCCTGCACCCCCACCCCACAGCATCCAGGGGCAGCCTCCACCAGGCCCCCACTCATGTCTCCCACCACCCCCACCCCCTGGCATCCAGGGGCACCCTCCACCAGGCCCCCACTCATGTCCAACTCATGTCTCCCACCAC
Organism: Ambystoma mexicanum; assembly: GCF_040938575.1. Taxonomy (NCBI): domain Eukaryota; kingdom Metazoa; phylum Chordata; class Amphibia; order Caudata; family Ambystomatidae; genus Ambystoma; species Ambystoma mexicanum. The sequence goes on from NC_090928.1 coordinate 1,146,127,737, forward strand.
CCCCACCCCCCAGCGGTGCGATTTGCCTGGGTACATGTATTCCTGGGGTGCGCGGGTAGTCTCCCATGCGATACCATCAGGGTACGTGTATTATGGGTCCGCGTGAACTTCCACACGCGAGACCAGCAGGCTCTGTGTTTTTTACGGGGTTCGTGGGAAGTTCCACACGCGATTGCCCTGGGTACGTGTATTTCGGGGTGCGCGTGAACTTCCACACGCGACTGGGCCTGTGAGAGTGGAGTACGTGTATTCCAGGGGTGGGCGGGAATATTTACTCGCGACTGGGCCTGGGAGAGCGTGTTACGTGTATTCCTGGGGTGGGCGGTGTTAGGGAGAATTCTCTGTTTAGGCTGAATTTCCTAACCTAGTGAGTCCCCCAGCAGCTTTGCTGGATTTCTGGAGTTTGTTTTTTCCATCCTGCCAAGAGTGAGACTCTTTTCCTCCCACTCTTGGACATGAATGTGTGTAATTCCTTTGAATATCAATGTGTTCTATGGGCTATGGGGTCTTTTACTCCATAGGGTCTCATATGTTTTGCTATGTGTGTTACACCGCACCCTACGTGCCGTAACACTGGGGCGTTCTAGCGGACCTCCACCATAGACTCCATACCCGGGGACTGACTACTGTCTCCCCGGGCATGTAAAGTCACCATTGACTTTACTAGACCTAAATTTACTAACAGAACTAGTACAAACCATCTTATTGTGGACGTACTAGTAGGGGTATTTCGATTACTCCTGGATCTGTTACTCGAGGGGGCACTGTCCCGTCCCCCCTCGTCGAGTTTTGGCTGGTGGCAGTGGAAACTACTTGTTATGTTCGACCCCAAACATAACCCTATGGGATTCGTCCCATTGTTAGAGATTGATACTTTTCCTCGTTAAATTCTAACGTACCACCGGTCTACTTACCTTAAATAAGTTTATCGGATGGTATTTTCTGCCAGAACTCGGTTTTTAAATAAAATGGCGTCTGTGTTCGTCTCTGTGACTCTTAAACCAAAGGTTGAGCCCTTTGTTCCACTTTTGGCGGGCCGGAGAGTCTCTTCCCCTGACTGGTGGGAACAACCAGTCCCCTTTGCTTTTTCTTCGCCTCAGGACGCAGTGGTCGAATTGCCCCTGCAGAGCACCTCGGCAACCGGATAGCCACTACCCCTGTACCGCGACCAAAAGGTGGTGCCTTGTGACGGAGCACTCTGCGGCTGGTCTCTTCCCTGATGGTGCACCAGACTTCACTTTTCTTCGACGACGAGATCATCTCTACTCTTGGCAAAGACCCGACGTGCATCCACCACCAGGAACAACTGCCCCCGCCGGAGCTGTCTCTCCACAAACAAGGTACCGTGTCCGCCTGGCTTCCCTTTCGATCGGTTTGAGCGAGGTGTCTTAATCCTCTCCTTTCCGTTGGGTCGCCTCCAAGCTTTCTCACTTATTGTTCTGAACTGGTTCAATCTGCCGATAACAATTTGCTACAAAGACTCGAACGCATTTCCACTAGAGACTTTTTGGGACATACCGCCTTGCCTCTCTCCGAGTGGGCCTGGCCTCTGAACTTTATGATCTATTGTGGTTCTTGCCTTCTCGCCTTGCATTTTTTCCCGTGAAGTATTGAACTGTGTTGATTTCGTAACCTGCTTATTTTTCTCTCCCGTCCTAACTAATATTAGAGTGCCATCTAGGTTGAGGCATACACCTCTGTCTGCAAATAAGTGGTGCCGGTAGAACCTAGACTTGTCGAATTATTGTTAGGGGGATTGATCGTTTCTTCTTCGTAAAGTAATTGTATTTGACTTGTTTTGCCGTGATAGTGCCATAGTGTTTTCCATAGATGTTCCGTTATAAATAAATACCTTAATATCTTTACACTGAAGCCTTGTTGCGTGTTTGCTTGTCTTACTGTGAAGAATTGCCCTATATTGTATACTCCACATACTGCTTAACTCTTCTTGAGGGAAGTCTGACTGCTCAGCCACAGCTACCACAAGTAACCCTGCTTATTTTGAACTTGAAAAAATGAAGCTCGAATTAGAATACAAACGGTTCTTGGCTCAATCTGAACGAAACCAAGAGCTCGAGTTCAGACGGATGAATGCCCAGGCTGAGCAGAAGCAAGCTGAGTTAAGACTCAGGGAAATAGAACTTAATCACGAGTTAGAGATGAAAAAGTTGTCTATCGAAAATGCTTCTCTCTCCTCTGGTTCCTCTAGGAGCTCCAGTCCCAAAAGACCCCGGATGCCGAAGGAATTAGTGGGTATGTATGAACCGAGATTGGATGTGTTGGATTGGTTAAAACTGTTTGAGTACAATCATGGGCTCCAGGACATCACCCGGAATGATTTACTTCCCTGGTTGTTCTCTAGGCTCCCTCCTGTTGCGACTGATGTGGTAATGGAGTTGGGGGAGGCGGATAAGACGGATTACGAAAGTGTGAAACTAGCTTTAATAGCTAGATTCGGGAAGACCCCTTCCCAGTATCTTAAGAGGTTTAGAACCCTCAAAAAGCATGATGGTACCCCTTGGGCTTCCTGGGTGAGTGAAGGGTTGAAAAACTTAGAGGGATGGATTAAGGGTTACAAAGTGAACACTTATGAGGGTATGAAGAATCGTTTTATGTTGGAGTCGATTTATGATGCCTGTTCTCCTGAACTCAGACAGCACTTGGCTGATTCAAAGGAATTGGATTCCCGGACGCTAGCTAAGGCTGCTGACTTGTGGGTTGCCAACAGGGCTACTCATAAGGATTCTGGGGCAACTCAGAAAAAGGATGAGGGAAAACAGCCTAAAAAAGACTCCAAAGAGAATTCGAATAACTCAAATTCCAAAGAGGGCCCCAAACAAAGCCAGAAGGGTAAGCCACCGGGAAAACCACAGCAGAATAGTGTGTCTTCTGGTGCCAAACCGGAAGGGGGTCAGAACAAGCCACCATTCCAAAAAGCGTTCGGTAAATGCTTTGTTTGTGGCTCGACTGACCACGTGAAAGGAGATCCCAGATGTAAGGGTAAACCTTCAGGGGTCCAGCTTGTCTCCTTAGCCTTCGCTCCAGAGGAGGAAGTCCAAATGGCAAGTGGAAACTTTCTACTGCTAGCTGACGAACCCATTGGAGTCTCAGCCAGCGTTTCTTTAGTATCTCTGGGGTTGTGGGAACAACAGAACTTAGATGTCTATGATTCTATCCCCGATAATACTAAAGAGTATTATAAGGACAGTGTCCAGGTGAATGGTCAGGAGACTCCTGCCATTAGGGACACTGGGGCCAGCATAACTGTGGTGGATAAATCGTTTTTTCAGGCTGAGGATGTTGCTAAGGCACCCAAACGCCTCACCAAGTTAGCTGCAGGGCCTGTGCAGATGCTTCCCCAATTACCAGTTCTCATCCAGTGTAACGACATGACTGTAAAGATACCTGTCAGCCTACAGAGTGAGGTACCAGGACGCGTACTGTTGGGTAACGATTTGAAAACTCTCGGAGTTGTATCGCATACTCCCAGACCTCCTAGTAAACGGTTACAGGAGCTAACCAGACCCGCAAGAGAGAGGACCATGCGCGGTACTCTCCAGGAGATGATGAAGAAGGAAATCACTCCTGCTCCACTGGAATTGTCGGCAGCTGTCTCCAAGAAAACAGAAGCGAAAGGGAAACCTAAGACTTCTATCCCGAAACCCGCAGCCAGCATTTCAGTGCAGCCAACACGGACTTCCCCGCGGTTGTCCAAAGTTACACCCGTAACTCCACCTCCAGCTGAGGCTGAGAGGGAGGTACAACCCTGTGTGGTAGAATTAGACTCTGAGGAAGAGCTAATGGAAGGCCCGGAACTCATTGGAGATCTGGATCCTGTTGGCCATCCTGAGCTGCAGTCTTTACTGGCAGAAGGTGGACCCAGCAGGGCAGACTTCAGTAAGGGACAGAGAGAATGTCCAACTCTGGAAGGCCTTCGACACCAGGCAGAAGCTCAGGCTGAAGGGCAAGAGCCTGGGAAATACAGGTTGCACTGGGAAGATGGCCTCTTCTACAGTGAACCGACCGAGTCTGCATATGGAGACTACAAACGACTTGTAGTACCCCAAGAGAACAGACCACAGTTCTTGCAGTTAGCCCACAAGATTCCTTTGGCTGGTCACTTGAGTTTCAAGAAGACTAAGGAAAGGCTCTCTCTCTACTTCTATTGGCCAAAGATGGGGGCTGAATTAGAAAAACACTGCAGGAGCTGCCACACCTGCCAGACCTCTGGTAAGGTTGGCTCCAAGTTTGTGGCACCTTTAGTGCCTCTCCCAGTTGTGGGAGTCCTGTTTGAGAGAGTAGGGATTGACATCGTTGGTCCCCTTGATCCTCCTACCTCCTCAGGCAACAGGTTTATACTTGTTGTAGTAGACCATGCTACTAGGTATCCTGAGTCAATTCCTATGAGGACTGTTACAGCTCCGGCTGTGGCTAACGCCCTCCTTGGTATTTTTACTAGGGTCGGGTTTCCTAAGGAAGTAATCTCTGACAGGGGGTCAAACTTTATGTCCTCCTACGTGAAAGCCATGTGGAAAACCTGTGGAGTTACTTACAAGTTCTCAACAGCTTACCACCCACAAACCAATGGGTTGGTAGAACGGTTCAACCGAACCATGAAGAGCATGATAGGTGCTTTAGAAGAACCCCTTAAGCGGAAATGGGACCTTCTACTGCCATGCCTTCTCTTTGCTTATAGAGAAGTCCCTCAGGAGGGAGTAGGTTACTCTCCCTTCGAACTTCTCTATGGTCATCCCGTCAGAGGTCCATTGGCCCTGAGTAAGGAGGGATTGGAGAGTGCTCCTTCCCCCAAGCCAGTTAGAGTGACTGACTACGTGATAGGTCTCCGGAGGAGAATGTCGCACATGATGACGGAAGCAAGCGATAACTTGAAAGATGGACAAGCATTGATCAAGCACTGGCACGATCAAAAGGCTAACATGGTTGAGTTCGCTCAAGACCAGCTCATTCTCGTTATGATCCCAACAAGGCAGAGGGCCTTGCAAGATAAGTGGATGGGACCCTTCTGAGTTGTGGGTAAACTCGGAGAGGTTAACTATCTGGTGGACTTGGGCAACCCCAAAGAGGCTCTGACAGTCTTCCACACCAACCGCCTCAAAGCGTATGTCTCACGACTTGATGTAGGAGCGTTGCTTCTAGCATTATCCGAGGAAGAAGAAGAGAGTGAAGCTCTTCCGGATCTCCTCAGAGGCTTACCTTTGGACGAACAAATTGAAGGAGTAAATCTCTCCTCCAATTTGACCCCCGAGCAACAAGAAGAGTGCAAATCCATGTTGAATCAGTTTGCCTCTCTGTTCTCGCTTTCACCAGGCTTGACCCCTTGGGGCCAGCATGACATACACACTGGTGACTGTCTGCCAGTCAAAAGCAGAGGATACAGAATGTCAGAAAACGTACGAACCCACATCAAAGGTGAGGTCAGCAAGATGCTTGATCTCGGGGTAATACCCCTCTACTAGTCCATGGTCTAGCCCAGTTGTGTTAGTACCAAAGGCCGGATCTAAAGAGCTTAGATTCTGCGTGGATTATAGAGCACTTAATGCAGTCACCAAGACTGATGCCCACCCTTTGCCAAGAACAGATGAGTTGGTGGATAAACTTGGTGCCGCCAAGTTCCTCAGCACATTTGACTTGACGTCAGGCTATTGGCAAATAGCCCTGACAGACCATGCCAAGGAGAAAACTGCATTTTCTACCCCCGTTGGCTTGTACCAGTTTAAGGTAATGCCTTTCGGATTGAAGAATGCACCTGCTACGTTTCAACGGATGGTAAACCAGGTTCTGAATGGGATGGAGGACTTCTGCATGGCATACTTGGATGACATCGCAGTGTTCAGCAATTCCTGGGAAGAACATGTAACCCACCTGAGAGATGTTTTGCAGGCTCTTGGACGAGCCAATCTGACCATCAAGGCGAGTAAATGCCAAATTGGACAGAGTAAGGTAGTCTATCTTGGACATGAGGTAGGAGGTGGAGAAATAAGGCCTTTGCTCATTAAGATTGAAGCTGTGCAAAATTGGACAACACCTACTACTCAAACCCAAGTGAGAGCCTTCCTAGGCCTCACTGGGTATTACAGGAATTTCATAGAGAACTATGGGACCATAGCTTCTCCACTGAATGTCATCTCCTCGCCCAAATTTCCTAAAAAAGTTAAATGGAACGAGGAGTGCAATCAGGCTTTTGAAAACCTGAAAAAGGCTCTTTGCCAAGCCCCAGTACTCAGAGCTCCTGATTACCGCCAACACTTCATTGTGCAGACAGATGCTTCCAATGTAGGGATAGGTGCCGTACTCAGTCAACTGGATGGGAAAGGTAGGGAGCACCCCGTTTGCTTCATCAGCCGCAAGCTGAAGGATCCTGAAACAAGGTGGGCAACTGTTAGGCGGAAACCTGTGCAGTTCCCTCTGGGACCACTGCAAAAGATTTAGGACTACAGGTGTTGCGATGAACCCACTTGGTAGCAGTCTGTACCACACAGATTCAATTGGTAGCTGTGGCTGAGCAGTCAGACTTCTCTCAAGAAAAGTTGGTCAGTATAGGGAGTATACAAGATAGGGTAATTCTTCGCAGCAAAACGAGTAAACACGCAACCAGGCTTGAGTATAAAGATTTTAAGTTATTTATTAATAACAGAACGTCTACGAAAAATACTAAAGTGAACCACGGCAAACAAATCAAAATACAGTTACTCTGCAGAATGGAATAAAGCTCAACCCCCCAAAACACAATATCGACAACTCTAGGTTTTTACGGCACCACTTATTTGCAGACAGAGGTGTATACCCCAACCTAGATGACACTCGAATATTTTTGTGAGGAAGGGAGAGAAGAGAAAGGCAGGTAATGAAGTCAACACGGTTCGTACTGAAGCGGGTCAAAATGCAAGGCAAGAAAGCATTAATCACACTAGATCATACAGTTCGGCGGCCAGGCCCACTCGGTGAGAGTCAAGGCACGATGTCCTGGAAAGTCTCTATGGATGATGCACTCAAGTCTTGTTTAGCAAATTGGTTAGCGACAGGTTGAACCAGTTCAGAACAAAGAGTGAATAAAGCTTGGAGGCAACCCAACGGAGCGGAGAGGAATCAGATACCTCACACGAACCGATCGAAAAAGGGAAGCCAGGCGGTTACGGTACCTTGTTGTGGAAGACAGCTCCGACGGGGGCAGTTGTTCCTGGTGGTGGATGCACGTCGGGTCTTGGCCAAGAGAAGAGATGCTCTCGCCGTCGAAGAGAAGATGTCCGGTGTACCACCAGGGAAGAAACCAGCCGCGGAGTGCTTCGTCACAAGGCACCACCTTTCGATCACGGTGCAGGAGTAGTGGCTATCCGGTTGCCGGGTGCTCTGCACGGGCAATTCGACCACTGCGTCCTGGGCGACCAAAAAGCACAAAGAAGAAAAAGAAGACTGGTTGTCCCCACCAGCCAGGGAAAGAGCCTCTCCGGCAGGGAGATCTCTTCTGTCGTCGGGAGATTGTGAGACGATTCCGCAGGGCTTCACCGGAGGTGTTGTCGTGCAGGTCGGCTCAGCGTTACCCTCGTCGGATTCTTTAGGTCCAGTGGCGACTTCCTGAAGATCCAGTCCCAAAGCCCTGCTTTTATGCAGATGTCCCCCATTCATTCAGCCTAGCTTGTCAATCAACACATGCTAAGTGGTGAGCGGGAAGGCTCACCACCTGGGCCAATCACTTCAGAGTGCGACCTGAGTTTGCAAGGCAACTCGGTCCAGGGTGTCTAAACCCCCTCCCACACCCCTGAGGTAACCCAGACAGAATGGCACCACTTTGGAGGGTCTCTGTCCAGAGGCCCGCCAAAAGTGGAACAAAGGGCTCAACCTTTGGTTTAGGAGTCACAGAGAAAAACACAGACGCCATTTTACAACCCGAGTTCTGGCAGAAAATACCACTCGATAAACCTATTTAAGATAAGTAGATCGGTGGTACGTTGGAGATTAACGAAAAACAGTATTAATCTTCAACAATGGGACGGATCCCATAGGGTTATGCCCGGGGTCGAACATAACAAGTAGTTTCCACTGCCACCAGCCAAAACTCGACGAGGAGGGACGGGACAGTGCCCCCTCGGGTAACAGATCCAGGAGTAATCAGATTACCCCTACTAGCACGTCCACAATAAGATGGTTGGTTCTGTTAGCAAATTTAGGTCTAGTAAAGCCAATGGTGACTTTACATGCCCGGGGAGACGGTAGTCAGTCCCCGGGTATGGAGTCTATGGTGGGGGGACCAGCTAGGGTGCCCCCGTGTCACGACACGTAGGGTGCGGAGTGACACACATAGAAAAACTTATGAGACCCTATGGAGTAAAAGACCCCATAGCCCATCGAACACATTGTCAATTCAAAGGAATTCCACACATACATGTCCAAGAGTGAGAGGAAAAGGGTCCCACTCTTGGCAGGATGGAAAAAACAAACTCCAGAAATCCAGCAAAGCTGCTGGGGGACTCACTAGGTTAGGAAATTCAGCCTAAACAGAGAATTCTCCCTAACAGCAACAATCGAAAGAGAGTGCTTTGCTATCGTGTGGGCTCTGAAGAAGTTTAGGCCGTACTTGTATGTTTCTACTTTTGTCATTCAGACTGACCACCAACCCTTGAGATGGTTAATGCAAATGAAAGGGGAAAACCCAAAACTATTGAGATGGTCGATCTGACTGCAAGGGTTTGATTTCACCATTGAGCACAGGTCAGGATGTCACCACCAAAATGCTGATGGTCTCTCTAGGATGTATGTCATCGACTAGAGGTATGAGATTCATCCAGGAGTGGATTAAATCCTCCTGTCCCTCAGTCTGGGCGGGGCGAGTGTTAGGGAGAATTCTCTGTTTAGGCTGAATTTCCTAACCTAGTGAGTCCCCCAGCAGCTTTGCTGGATTTCTGGAGTTTGTTTTTTCCACCCTGCCAAGAGTGAGACTCTTTTCCTCCCACTCTTGGACATGAATGTGTGTAATTCCTTTGAATATCAATGTGTTCTATGGGCTATGGGGTCTTTTACTCCATAGGGTCTCATATGTTTTGCTATGTGTGTTACACCGCACCCTACGTGCCGTAACACTGGGGCGTCCTAGCGGACCTCCACCATAGACTCCATACCCGGGGACTGAATACTGTCTCCCCGGGCATGTAAAGTCACCATTGACTTTACTAGACCTAAATTTACTAACAGAACTAGTACAAACCATCTTATTATGGACGTACTAGTAAGGGTAATTCGATTACTCCTGGATCTGTTACTCGAGGGGGCACTGTACCGTCCCCCCTCGTCGAGTTTTGGCTGGTGGCAGTGGAAACTACTTGTTATGTTCGACCCCGAACATAATCCTATGGGATTCGTCCCATTGTTAGAGATTGATATTTTTCCTCGTTAATTTCTAATGTACCACCGGTCTACTTATCTTAAATAAGTTTATCGGATGGTATTTTCTGCCAGAACTAGGTTTTTAAAATGGCGTCTGTGTTCGTCTCTGTGACTCCTAAACCAAAGGTTGAGCCCTTTGTTCCACTTTTGGCGGGCCTCTGTACAGAGCCCCTCCAAAGTGGTGCCATTCTGTCTGGGTTACCACAGGGGTGTGGGAGGGGGTTTAGGCACCCTGGACCGAGTTGCCTTGCCAACTCCGGTCGCACTCTGGTGTGATTGGCCCAAGTGGTGAGCCTCCCCGCTCACCACTTAGCATGTGTTGATTGACAGCTCGGCTGAATGAATGGGGGTTTTCTGCATGAAAGCAGGGCTTTTGGGACTGGATCTTCAGAAGTCGCCACAGGACCTAAGAATCCGACGAGGGAAACGCTGAGCCGACCTGCACGACGACACCTCCGGTGGAGCCCTGTGGAACCGACTCACCACTTCCCGACGACAGAGGAGATCTCCCTGCCGGAGAGTCTCTTCCCCTGACTGGTGGGAACAACCAGTCCCCTTTGCTTTTTCTTTGCCTCAGGACGCAGTGGTCGAATTGCACGTGCAGAGCACCTCGGCAACCAGATAGCCACTACCCCTGTACCGCGACCAAAAGGTGGTGCCTTGTGACGGAGCACTCCGCGGCTGGTCTCTTCCCTGGTGGTGCACCGGACTTCACTTTTCTTCGACGACGAGATCATCTCTACTCTTGGCAAAGACCCGACGTGCATCCACCACCAGGAACAACTGCCCCCGCCGGAGCTGTCTCTCCACAAACAAGGTACCGTGTCCGCCTGGCTTCCCTTTCGATCGGTTCGAGCGAGGTGTCTTAATCCTCTCCTTTCCGTTGGGTCGCCTCCAAGCTTTCTCACGTATTGTTCTGAACTGGTTCAATCTGCCGATAACAATTTGCTACAAAGACTCGAACGCATTTCCACTAGAGACTTTTTGGGACATACCGCCTTGCCTCTCTCCGAGTGGGCCTGGCCTCTGAACTTTATGATCTATTGTGGTTCTTGCCTTCTCGCCTTGCATTTTTTCCCCTGAAGTATTGAACTGTGTTGATTTCGTAACCTGCTTATTTTTCTCTCCCGTCCTAACTAATATTAGAGTGCCATCTAGGTTGAGGCATACACCTCTGTCTGCAAATAAGTGGTGCCGGTAGCACCTAGACTTGTCGAAATATTGTTAGGGGGATTGATCGTTTCTTCTTCGTAGAGTAATTGTATTTGACTTGTTTTGCCGTGATAGTGCCATAGTGTTTTCCATAGATGTTCCGTTATAAATAAATACCTTAATATCTTTACACTGAAGCCTTGTTGCGTGTTTGCTTGTCTTACTGTGAAGAATTGCCCTATATTGTATACTCCACATACTGCTTAACTCTTCTTGAGGGAAGTCTGACTGCTCAGCCACAGCTACCAAGTGAATCTGTGTGGTACAGACTGCTACCAAGTTGGTTTACTGCCAAACACCTGTAGTCCTAAATCTTTTGCAGCGGTCCCAGAGGGAACTGCACAGGTTTCCGCCTAACAGGTGGGAAGATTCACACGCTCGCCTACAACGTGCCGAAAAATAAATGGTCCAATCCTGAAACACGTACGCCAGCATGAAGCAGGCGTACGTCAACCCGCGCAGCATAAAAGTGCGCGCAAGCAATAAACAAGCTCAGACGCCAGGATGAATATACCGTTCCTAGTAGCAGTGGCCGTGGGTTACCAAAGGAGAAGGAGGAGGATAGTGAGGGCCCGAATTTTCACTCCCAGAACCAGCCTTTTTGGGATGCCTGATGACCAAGTATATGGGAGGTACAGGTTTCCACCACACATAATACTGGACCTAGTCAGTGAGTGGGAGGATGACCTCACATCACCCACCCTGTCTTCCAAGCACTCAGCCCCCTGGAGAAGGTCCTCAATGTACTGCACTTCTTGGCCACAGGATCATTTCAGCGGACAAGTGCCATAGTGGGTGGGGTGTCACAGGCCACGCAGTCACGCTGCCTACACCAGGTCTTGAACATCATCACTGCACGCCCATCAGTCCATAGGCACATATACCTGCCCAGGACACCTGCAGAAAGGCAGGCTGCCGCCCTCGATTTCTACGGTGTGGCACAATTCCCCAAAGTGCTAGGGGCCATTGACTGCACCCATGTGGCACTACGTCCCCCCAGGGCATCTGAGCACATCTATAGGAACCGCAAGCACTGGCATTCCATCAACATGCAGGTAGTATGTAATGCCAAGGGAATGATCACCTCAGTATATGCCAACTATCCAGGGTCCACCCACGACAGCTTCATTTACCGAATGTCTTCCCTAAGCCGGGACCTAGAAGCTGGGCGGCATGGCGATACATGGCTGCTTGGTGAGTATGAATGCCACTGCACATGCATGCATGTCAGATGCAGAGTTATGTCACTACCCCACTAATGATACCCATCACCTCCTCACCAGGGGACAGTGCCTACCCTCTGAGCACCCACATGATGACGCCAATTCGGAACCCCATCACGCCTCCCGAGGTAAGATACAACACAGCCCATATTGCAACCCGGGGCATAGTGGAGCGTACATTCGGAGTGCTCAAGTCATGCTTTCGCTCCCTTGACCGTTCTGGCGGCAGCTGTTATATGCGCCCCCAGTAGTGTGCAGGATCATAGTGGCAGCATGTGTCCTGCACAATGTTGCAACACGCCGGGGCCTGGCTGTGGACATGGTGGTGCCCCCACATCCCCAACCACATGCACGCCCGCTGCGCATGTGAGGGGAAAGGGCACGGGGTGAGGCAGCCCGTACGCAGCTGGTGGCTAATTACTTCACATAGAAATCACACCCCTGTGGAGTGCACACCGCCCTGGCACATACCATCTGATAAGCAATGATGACTCGACCTGACAATTATGACGAACAAAGGGACAGTCAACTGTCAGAACCATAGCAGCCTGAGATTGTTCATGTGGAAGTGTCACAATGTGTGCATCCCTACCTACACAAACACCACCAATGCAGTGTCATCAAAAGACACACTTCCACGCTGCAGAAATGAATACCCACTTGCAAAATACTACATGAGAACAGTGCCATGTCACCCAACCCCTCCCCAGCACGGCCACACAACACACCATGGCATGTCATGCAATGTGAGAGCAAACAAATTAATCCCCACAACATGCCCCAAGTGTCACCAACTACAGTGTCCCTAATGGAAACATGGCCACACATGAAATGCTCACAGTAATGCAGGACCTACAACACACATTACCAAATACTTACCAAGAATACCAATCACCTACACAACCTCCAACCTACCTTAAACATGACATTACAGACTTAAGAAATTGGTAGCCTCACTACCTGATGATGCCAGCACTTCAAACTCTTCCAAGTATACAGTGTTAGCGCCAGGCAAGAGTGTAGGTGCACTGCTTACATCATGGACTCCAGTTCCAAGGTGGAACGCCTTGTGAAGACATGAGAAATGGACCTGCAAATTAGGAGGATGAGATGGATGCAGAGGCACATATCAATACAGGAGGTCCGAGGACAGGGTGCACACCAAAACCCACCTGTGTGGATCTTACGAAAAAAAAACACCTCCATGGGCTCATGGCCTACACGGCTACCCTATTGTGAGAGAATCACTGTTGTCGCTCTCCTCACCCTCTGCAGCTGCATCAGGAGGTGGTGGCACTATGGGAGGCAGCCCACGCAAAGCCCTAGTCTGTTCCTCCATGGCAGCAAGCATGCGGGTGTGGTAGGTCTCGTTCTGGAGGATAATTGTGCGTAGGTCCCCATGCAACAATTCACGGGATGCCCGGACCTCCGCCCTAGTTTCCTGCATCTCAGCTGAGAGCGTACGTGTGAGACGCTCCAGCTGCTGTTCTGTCCTTCTGTTTGTTGAAGCCTCAAGCTCAACAAGAGTCGTCCTGAGGTGAAGGAGTTCCACCCTCAGGGCTTCCCTGTGGCCCTGGGACTCTATGGAAATGGCTTCCCGCAGAGTCGCCAGTGCCGCCCGCCTGTCCCTGTCGAACGCCAACATGTCCTCCCTGTGTGACTGGCAGATGGAGTCTGTTGCCTGCTGTAGTCGCTCCATCAGCCTTTCGGGGGGGACAATAGAAGTGGCCACCCTATCCATGTCCTGAGCCATCATCTCTGATGATGCTGCCTGTTGGGTTGCCATACCGTATATGGATTGCTCCCATGCGGTATTGCCAGGTGGCGTACGGCCACCACGTCGGCGGGCACCACACCTGTCTGGGGCAAGGCGAACTGCGCCTTGCTGTGCTGGCACTGCCTGAGGCTGCAGGACTGCATTCCCCCTCTGATCTGCTGGCCCAGGAACAGGATCAGATATTGCGGAGTGTGACCCTGCATCCGTAACCACCAAAGGCGTACCTGCCAACACTGACATCCCCATTGAGGATTCTAACCCTGGTAAAGGTGGGTCGGACAGAACAGAATCCCTCCCAGGAACACTCACATGCGACAGCACATATGTCTCATCATCCGAATCGACACCTGAATACAGCTCGGGGAGGTGCAGCCAGAGACACCCCTTGAGAGCACGACCTGCAGCAGTTGTGGGTTCTCACCCACCACCACACCACGTCCCTCACTGGTGGTCGGTCGGGCCTCAGACCCCTCCTGGGTCTGCACCATCTCCACAACCCAAGCAGTATCAAGTGCGTCATCCCCTGCAAAGACATAAAAGAAAACAAATGGAAACAGGCATTAGCACTATGGCACACAATTAGGGCTGAGAGGCTACAGAAACAGTACTTGATTGATACATGTCCCACATGACTAAAACCCTCGCATGCATGCACCGTCACTGCGTGTGAAGGGTAGGCAGATGGCACACATTGATGATACCAAGATGGAAGATGAACACATTTGCTGCATGCTGCCTAGCAGTGGCATCACACATTGGCCAGTGATTGGCAGGTCAAATACACATGCCATCACACAGATGGCATGTACCCTAGCCATAAAGTGAAGAGGGAGAGGAGGGCACCAATTGTTCATTCAGTCCAGTTTGCTCATGAAATTGATTTTTTCATTGAAATGGTTCAAATGTTTAACCTGGAGCTGCCAGTCCAAAATAGTCCTATAGCACAGGGACATGTCTAAACAAATCATGTCCAGGAAACAAAGCCAGTCCACTGTACCATAGCCATGTCAGACATGTGACAATAGGACTGAGAAATGCCGAGTAAAAGTGGTGGTATGCAAACAATCTGCCTGAATAAACAGAGGAAAATAAGCAACAATGTTGTGGCAAGATGACACTTCAAGGGCAACTGGCGTGGTTTTGGGCTGGATGTCTAATGTTGGCAGAAGGGATACTGCTATACCCAAATGCTGGTGCGCAGAATGTATTGGATGAGGCACATGGGTGACCCAAACAACTCAGGCACACACACCCTCACCTGGCACCCAAACAGAAGCCCTCCCACACACACCATGCACATGGATGACACACACATGCATGTGCACTCACCGGACAATGCCTCGTAATCTGCCAGTTCTCCCACGCCTTGGATCTGTTCCTCCGTGACGTAGGTCCCAGCAACCTGCTCATGTGGAGTGAGTTCTATGTCCTCTGCTGGAGACCTACCTCCAGTCACTAGAGTTGCGGCATGACTTGAGGCCAGCTTATTCTTTGCCCTGCGCTTCAGTTCATTCCAGCGCTTGTAGCATTCAGTAGCTGTGCGCCTCACGATTCCAAGGGCACTTATGATGTCCGCGATGGTCTGCCAGTGTGCCTGACGTTGTGCAGGTGTGGTCTTGGATCCTGCAACAATCACCATTTCGCGGTCATGTGCGGACACATACTCTACAAGTGCATTCAGTTCGGCCTCATTGACGCTGGGCTTCCTTGACGGGCCGGACTGTGTAGCCGTGTCTGGGGCATCAGCCTCTACTGGACGAGCACTCTTCCTCTTCCGCTTGGAAGGTGGTGGGGATCCTGAGTGTCCTATGCTGCTCTGGACACTAGGGGCAGGAGCCCCGGTGGACTCTGTACTAGGAGTGTGGGATTGCACACTCAGCATGGGAGTTGGTGCAGGCATTAGCTCAAGTGTGATGGTGTCAGGGGGAATGTCAGCATGATGGACTTGGATCGACACTGTCCTGGCTGGGTGTGTGAGAGGTGGGGTGGATGGAGCCTCAGCTGCCCCTGCAGCCTCCCCAGCCTGCCTACGCGGGGCAGCAGATGACCTAGCTGCCCCTGATCCACGTGGCCTGATGACACCAACGTGCACCGGCGCACGTGGCCTAGACCTGCTGACCTGGAAGTCAGCCATGGAGTCACCCTGTGCCAGGTCTGGTTCCACAGTGGGCTGGTCCAACAAGGGCTGAGCATGGATGGTGTCAGCCACTTTACCCTCAACCAGGGGGGGGCATGGGTGTCCCGGACTGCTCCTCCACACATGGGGGACTAGGGGCACCCTGCAAGTCACGGCCACGTCCCCTACCGGATCCACCACGGCCACCACTTGGGGCTCGGCCACCTTTGCCACCCTTACGGCTTGTTCGCCTCCCAGCCATGGCACTGATGTTATTGTGCGTATGGGAGTCGATGTGAACTATTGACCTGGGCAATTGGGGGTCAAAGGGGTTGGGTACCAGATGGTAATCGTACCCTAGTGCTCTAGCAAGGCTGTATGTCACCTCTGGGGAAAGATGACGGGTCACGCAACGCACAGGCACCCCAAAAAAGGGAAGTAAGGTGCACGCAACCCCTCCTAGACCACGTGTGTGGAAAAATAAACCTGCACTACGCTGTGGCACCCAGAAACACAAGAATGAACGTATGCGTGTCACACGCAGCCTAGAATGACCTCTGAAGGGGTATGCGACAAACGGGGCAAGCACAGATGTTAAATACGTGCGCGACGCACCGTCTGCCAGGAACTAAAGCGTGAAAAATATGCGCGTGTGCGCGTTGGCAACACCCCCGCCAAAAGAAGAATTGTACGCTGTCTGAGGAGACAGGACAACAGTAGAAGGGAACGCTGTTTGAGGAAACAGGCCCAGGAAAAAGAGGAAAAGAGAAAAAGCTGTCAGGGGTAACAGGGAGTACGAACTTGAAACGCTGTGAAGTAAATCGCGTGTGAACCGACAAGAAGTACAGATTTCACCCACTCGCTCTCCACGAAAAGCACGTACAAGGAAATGGTGTTCTACACGTACCTTTTATACACACGTCACAGACACGCATACGCGATGAGGCCATTTCCACCAATTACACGCTTTGACACTCGTACGTGTATCTTTTTTTTTACACGTGCCATTCTCTACGGCCATGCGCGTGACGTCATAGCTGCGCATGGGGACCTTTGGGCCAATGAAATCGCGTATGCATGTAGACGCGCTTACGCGCTAAGGGCCTTTCCTCGAATTACACGCAGACGTGCAGGATTTTCATGTGCCAAATCACTCCGTATCAAGCTGGCCACGCGTAAGCACACGGAAGACCACGCTCCTACCCAGAAAGCCGATTTACTGCCCCCCAGAGCCCCGAGCATGCTCCCACCTGCCATCTGCTGCTGCCTGACTGCCTGCTGCTCACGTGCCCTGCCATTTGCTGCCTGCACATCAGCCAGGGGTGCTGTTGCTGTGACCACCCCTGCTGGAACCGAAGACTCCCGACTGGGATTCCAACGCTCCACAGCCCAGCCCCAGGACCCATTTGCCCACCCACTCCTGCCTCTGGGGTTGTCATGTCGGGCACTGCAACATCTGGCACCACTGACAACCCCGGCCAGAGAGGCAGAGGGGCACCAGCTTCAGTGACAGGGAAGTTGGTGTCCTGGTGGAGCAAGTCCTGGGGCAGTATGATGCCCTCTTCGGAAGTGTGCGCGCCGACAAGGAAGGACGGACTCGGATCTGGACGGACATCGTGACTGCCATCAACGCGGAGGGGGTGGCAGTCCGCGACTTCCAACATGTCAAGAAGCGCTGGGAGGACTTCAGGTCCAGGACCCTGAACAAGGCCCGACGCCTCTTGAAGGCAGGGGATACTAAGGGGCGCCGGGGCCCCTTGTCGGAAGATCAGATGAGGGTCCTGGAACGCATATCCCCAGCGCTCCACGTCCAGGTCCTTGAGAGGCAGACCCGTCTGGAGTCGCGCGGTAAGTGTACATGCATCATGATTGTAAGCTGTGCGTGTGGTGATGTGCCAGTAGTGTGCCGGTTGCACATCTGTTTGTATGGGGCCGAGTATGGGTGGGGGTGTACAGGGCCGTGAGGCTAACACATGTGAGGGCTGTCATGTGTGAGACATGGATGGTGCTTGTGTGTGTAGGCTTGCATGCCAAATGCAGTTGTGTGGGCACACATGTTTGGATGAATGTGTATGTAAGTAGGCATGTTCGTGATGTCACGCATGTATGTTGTTTTCAGCTGCATGTATCAGCACTGTGTACATGTGCATGTGTGTGTATTTGACAAGGGTGCAACAGTGATGCAACATGGATGCATGTGACAGCGGGATGTGGAAGCCTGATTGGAAGATGTGACATGGATGCCCATCTGAACACTGCGACAGTTGGCTGAGGTGTACACATGCATGCAAGTGTGGTGGTGTGCGTGCATGTGTAGTGCACTCCCTGTGTTGCATGTGATGTCTGGCTCACCTTTGCCTGCTCATGCTGTTGTATGTGTATGGATGGTGCTGGCAGTTGCGATGTGGCTGTGGTATGGCTCATGTGTGCAAGTTGAAATGACATGTGTGTTGCCAATTGTGATGCCATGTCTGAGGTTTGCCAATGCCACTCATGTGCAACTGTCATGTGTGTATGTGTCCATTGTACAGTGCCCTGATGCCTGTGTTTTATTCCTCCCTGTCTGCAGCGTCAACTGATGAAGAGGGCGGAGAAGGTGCTGTGGAGCACAGCGGCGGGGATCGTACCGCCATCCGGAGACGCAAGGCCCGGCTCCCCTCCCAGGTTGTGATCTCGTCGGGGAGTGAGGAGTCCGGTGCCGCGTCCCAGGCCACAGCTGCCGGAGGGAAGTCCAAGAGGCGGAGGTCGGAGTTGGACTCCTCGGCAGCAGAAGGGGCAGCCGGGACCCCACAGGGCCCAACGGTGGAAGATGGCACGGAGTCATCCAGGTTGGTGGGGGGTTTGGTGGAGGAGGAGGCCGTGCAAGCAACAGAGACAGGGTCTGGAGGTGGGGATTCCACTGGTGCTAGTGGTGCAGTGCAGGACCAGGGACAGGAGGCAGCACAGGCCGCCGCGGAGGTGCCTGTGTGCAATCCTGTCCCTGATCCTGTCACTGCATCATCTTGCACCAGCAGGGATGCCTACGTCCAGACCCGTTTTCAGGCAGGGGATGAGCTCACGACAACTGGCCTTCCTCTGCCTGCGGACATGGCTATCCGGGTCCGGGTTGAGCCTGTCCTGACTGGTGTGGCGTTGCGTCAACGGGCCATGCGAGATGACCTGCAGTCTTTTCATGAGGAGACTGCACGTCATCTTGAATGGCTCGTTGACCGCGTTGGCCTACTGGGACAGGTCACCCAGGCCGGATTCCTCCATTTGATGGGGCTTGCTACGACCCCCTCCTCAACTGAACCCCCTATGCGCCAGTCGTCCTCCGTGCCATCTTCCCACCCATCAGTCACCTGGGTGCCCTGTGGAGCTGCCTCTGACGGTGCGGCCAGGCTGGTGGAGGAGGCATCCCTGCCACAGTCGGGAGTCGGACGTCCAGCAGGGGTGGCCACATCAACGACTGCACCCCAGCCAGCGGAGGATGTGCAGGCAGCAAGAGGCAGTGCATGGGCAGAGGCACAGCAGCAGCAGCAATGTGGTGGGAGCCATGATGGCTCGGGACCTTCGACATCGGAGGGGCAGGCATCGGCCGGAGGGCAGGAGGACCCAGGACGGGAAGTGTCTTCCGTGTGGCAGCGGTTGGGCCACGCCATAGATGCGGAGTGGCAGCGGGCGGAAGAGGCACGGCTCACGATGGTCAGGGCGGAGAACTCCATGCGGAGGGCCCTGAGGCGGGCCGAGTGCCTCGAGGCAATTCGCAGGGAGTTTGGGGTGAACATGTGGACGGCCCTGTGGACCCTCGGGGCCATGGAGGAGGACCGCCTCCGGGACATTGAGCAGGAGTTCGATGATGCCCTGGCCCGGAACATCCCGAAGTGAGCCGTCGGACTAGCCCTCTGCCCTTGTGTAAATAGGTCTGTAGTTAGTGTTAGGTTTCCTTTGGTTTTGCATTTTCTTTGGACCTTTTGGACAATGGGCCACATGTTTGTATATAGTTTTGTTTTTAGGTAGTGTTATTAGATAGGTTTCATTTCTTCTGTTGGGATCATGGACCCTAGATTGTTTATCTGTATATAGTTGACTTTTGGATTTTCAATTTTTTTTATGATTTCCCCATGGAGCAATGGTTTTCGATTTTAATTTTCCATTGGATTTACTATTGTGGACTGTGACTTTGGACACCTTTCCTTTGCATTATGATTTGTGGTTTTGCATTATTTCACAGACCTGCTGTTTTTTTTTTTTAAATTTCCATTATTGTTTGTTTATTTTTGATTCAATTTATGTTGCTTTTAATACATATTTTTTCTTCAAACTTCAATGTGTAGTATCATCTCATTGGTTTCATGCATATCATGATATGGGTTTTGACATTCACTTACACCCATTGGGTGTATGTGAGGGACATGTGTTCATTTCCAAACTTGCAATTGGGGTTATATCATGTTTTTGCCATTTCTAAGTGGGTGGATGCAATACTCAGGTGGGTGTTTGGCATTTGGAGACTGACCATAAGGGCCAGGGATCTACATTGTGCTGACATGTTGGCTGGGGGACATGAGTGGGGGCCTGGTGGAGGGTGCCCCTGCACTGCTGGGGGGTGGGGGTGATGGGAGACAGGAGTGGGGGCCTGGTGGAGGTTCCCTTGGATGCTGGGGGGTGGGGCTGCTGGGAGACATGAGTGGGGGCCTGGTGGAGGGGGCCCTGCACTGCTGGGGGGTGGGGGTGATGGGAGACATGAGTGGGGGCCTGGTGGAGGGTGCCCCTGCACTGCTGGGGGGTGGGGGTGGTGGGAGACATGAGTGGGGGCCTAGTGGAGGGTGCCCCTGCACTGCTGGGGGGTGGGGGTGATGGGAGACATGAGTGGGGGCCTGGTGGAGTGTGCCCCTGGATGCTGGATGCTGGGGGGTGGGGGTGCTGGGAGACATGAGTGGGGGCCTGGTGGAGGGTGCCCTGCACTGCTGGGGGGTGGGGGTGATGGGAGACATGAGTGGGGGCCTGGTGGAGGGTGCCCTGCACTGCTGGGGTGTGGGGGCGATGGGAGACATGAGTGGGGGCCTGGTGGAGGGTGCCCCTGGATGCTGGGGGGTGGGGGTGCTGGGAGACATGAGTGGGGGCCTGATGGAGGGTGCCCTGCACTGCTGGGGGGTGGGGGTGATGGGAGACATGAGTGGGGGCCTGGTGGAGGGTGCCCCTGGATGCTGGGGGGTGGGGGTGCTGGGAGACGACATGAGTGGGGGCCTGGTGGAGGGTGCCCTGCACTGCTGGGGGGTGGGGGTGATGGGAGACATGAGTGGGGGCCTGGTGGAGGGTGCCCCTGGATGCTGGGGGGTGGGGGTGCTGGGAGACATGAGTGGGGGCCTGGTGGAGGGTGCCCTGCACAGCTGTGGGGTGAGGGTGATGGGAGACATGAGTGGGGGCCTGATGGAGGCTGCCCCTGCACTGCTGGGGGGTGGGGGTGGTGGGAGACATGAGTGGGGGCCTGGTGGAGAGTGCCCCTGCACTGCTGGGGGGTGGGGGTGGTGGGAGACATGAGTGGGGGCCTGGTGGAGGGTGCCCCTGCACTGCTGGGGGGTGGGGGTGATGGGAGACATGATTGGGGGCCTGGTGGAGGGTGCCCCTGGATGCTGGGGGTGGGGGTGCTGGAAGACATGAGTGGGGGCCTAGTGGAGGCTGCCCCTGCACTGCTGGGGGGTGGGGGTGCAGGGAGACATGAGTGGGGGCCTGGTGGAGGCTGCACCTGGATGCTGGGGGGTGGGGGTGGTGGGAGACATGAGTGGGGGCCTGGTGGAGGTTGACCCTGCACTGCTGGGGGGTGGGGGTGGTGGGAGACATGAGTGGGGGCCTGGTGGAGGGTGTCCCTGCACTGCTGGGGGGTGGGGGTGGTGGGACACATGAGTGGGGGCCTGGTGGAGGGTGCCCCTGCACTGCTGGGGGGTGGGGGTGATGGGAGACATGAGTGGGGGCCTGGTGGAGGGTGCCCCTGCACTGCTGGGGGGTGGGGGTGGTGGGAGACGTGTGTGGGGGCCTGGTGGAGGGTGCCCCTGCACTGCTGGGGGGTGGGGGTGGTGGGAGTCATGAGTGGGGGCCTGGTGGAGGGTGCCCCTGCACTGCTGGGGGGTGGGGGTGATGGGAGACATGAGTGGGGGCCTGGTGGAGGGTGCCCCTGGATGCTGGGGTGTGGGGGTGCTGGGAGACATGAGTGGGGGCCTGGTGGAGGCTGCCCTGCACTGCTGGGGGGTGGGTGTGATGGGAGACATGAGTGGGGGCCTGGTGGATGGTGCCCCTGCACTGCTGGGGGGTGGGGGTGGTGGGAGACATGAGTGGGGGCCTGGTGGAGGATGCCCCTGCACTGCTGGGGGGTGGGGGTGATGGGTGACATGAGTGGGGGCCTGGTGGAGGGTGCCCCTGGATGCTGGGGGGTGGGGGTGCTGGGAGACATGAGTGGGGGCCTGTTGGAGGGTGCCCTGCACTGCTGGGGGGTGGGGGTGATGGGAGACATGAGTGGGGGCCTGGTGGAGGCTGCCCCTGGATGCTGGGGGTGGGGGTGCAGGGAGACATGAGTTGGACATGAGTGGGGGCCTGATGGAGGGTGCCCTGCACTGCTGGGCGGTGGGGGTGGTGGTAGACATGAGTGGGGGCCTGGTGGAGGCTGCCCCTGCACTGCTGGGGGGTGGGGGTGCAGGGAGACATGAGTTGGACATGAGTGGGGGCCTGGTGGAGGGTGCCCTGCACTGCTCGGGGGTGGGGGGGGTGGTAGACATGAGTGGGGGCCTGGTGGAGGCTGCCCCTGCACTGATGGGGGGTGGGGGTGGTGGGAGACATGAGTGGGGGCCTGGTGGAGGGTGCCCTGCTCTGCTGGGGGGTGGGGGTGGTGGGAGACATGAGTGGGGGCCTGGTGGAGGGTGCCCCTGGATGCTGGGGGGTGGGGGTGGTGGCAGACATGAGTGGGGGCCTGGTGGAGGTTGACCCTGCACTGCTGGGGGGTGGGGGTGGTGGGAGACATGAGTGGGGGCCTGGTGGAGGGTGCCCCTGCACTGCTGGGGGTGGGGGTGGTGGGAGACATGAGTGGGGGTCTGGTGGAGGGTGCCCCTGCACTGCTGGGGGGTGGAGGTGATGGGAGACATGTGTGGGGGCCTGGTGGAGGGTGCCCTGCTCTGCTGGGGGGTGGGGGTGGTGGGAGACATGAGTGGGGGCCTGGTGGAGGGTGCCCCTGGATGCTGGGGGGTGGGGGTGGTGGGAGACATGAGTGGGGGCCTGGTGGAGGTTGACCCTGCACTGCTGGGGGTTGGGGGTGGTGGGAGACATGAGTGGGGGCCTGGTGGAGGGTGCCCCTGCACTGCTGGGGGGTGGGGGTGATGGGAGACATGAGTGTGGGCCTGGTGGAGGGTGCCCCTAGATGCTGGGGGTGGGGGTGCTGGGAGACATGAGTGGGGCCTGTTGGAGGGTGCCCTTGACTGCTGGGGTGTGGGGGTGGTGGGAGACATGAGTGGGGGCCTGGTGGAGGGTGCCCCTGCACTGCTGGGGGGTGGGGGTGGTGGGAGACATGAGTGGGGGCCTGGTGGAGGGTGCCCCTGCACTGCTGGGGGGTGGGGGTGCTGGGAGACATGAGTGGGGGCCTGGTGAAGGCTGCCCCTGCACTGCTGGGGGGTGGGGGTGCAGGGAGACATGATTGGGGGCCTGGTGGAGGCTGCCCCTGGATGCTGGGGGGTGGGGGTGCAGGGAGACATGAGTTGGACATGAGTGGGGGCCTGGTGGAGGGTGCCCTGCACTGCTGGGGGGTGGGGGTGGTGGTAGACATGTGTGGGGGCCTGTTGGAGGGTGCCCCTGCACTGCTGGGGGGTGGGGGTGATGGGAGACTTGAGTGGGGGCCTGGTGAAGGGTGCCCCTGGATGCTGGGGGGTGGGGGTGATGGGAGACATGAGTGGGGGCCTGGTGGAGGGTGTCCCTGCACTGCTGGGGGGTGGGGGTGGTGGGAGACATGAGTGGGGGCCTGGTGGAGGGTGCCCCTGCACTGCTGGGGGAGGGGTGGTGGGAGACATGAGTGGGGGCCTGGTGGAGGGTGCCCCTGGATGCTGGGGGGTAGGGGTGCAGGGAGACATGAGTTGGACATGAGTGGGGGCCTGGTGTAGGGTGCCCGGCACTGCTGGAGTGTGGGGGTGGTGGGAGACATGAGTGGGGGCCTGGTGGAGGGTGCCCCTGCACTGCTGGGGGGCGGGGGTGCTGGGAGACATGAGTGGGGCCTGTTGGAGGGTGCCCTTGACTGCTGGGGTGTGGGGGTGGTGGGAGACATGAGTGGGGGCCTGGTGGAGGGTGCCCCTGCACTGCTGGGGGGTGGGGGTGGTGGGAGACATGAGTGGGGGCCTGGTGGAGGGTGCCCCTGCACTGCTGGGGGGTGGGGGTGCTGGGAGACATGAGTGGGGGCCTGGTGAAGGCGGCCCCTGCACTGCTGGGGGGTGGGGGTGCAGGGAGACATGAGTGGGGGCCTGGTGGAGGCTGCCCCTGGATGCTGGGGGGTGGGGGTGCAGGGAGACATGAGTTGGACATGAGTGGGGGCCTGGTGGAGGGTGCCCTGCACTGCTGGGGGGTGGGGGTGGTGGTAGACATGTGTGGGGGCCTGTTGGAGGGTGCCCCTGCACTGCTGGGGGATGGGGGTGATGGGAGACATGAGTGGGGGCCTGGTGAAGGGTGCCCCTGGATGCTGGGGGGTGGGGGTAATGGGAGACATGAGTGGGGGCCTGGTGGAGGGTGTCCCTGCACTGCTGGGGGGTGGGGGTGGTGGGAGACATGAGTGGGGGCCTGGTGGAGGGTGCCCCTGCACTGCTGGGGGGGGTGGTGGGAGACATGAGTGGGGGCCTGGTGGAGGGTGCCCCTGGATGCTGGGGGGTAGGGGTGCCGGGAGACATGAGTTGGACATGAGTGGGGGCCTGGTGGAGGGTGCCCGGCACTGCTGGAGTGTGGGGGTGGTGGGAGACATGAGTGGGGGCCTGGTGGAGGGTGCCCCTGCACTGCTGGGGGGTGGGGGTGCTGGGAGACATGAGTGGGGGCCTGGTGGAGGCTGCCCCTGCACTGCTGGGGGTGGGGGTGCAGGGAGACATGAGTGGGGGCCTGGTGGAGGCTGCCCCTGGATGCTGGGAGGTGGGGGTGGGGGTGCAGGGAGACATGAGTTGGACATGAGTGGGGGCCTGGTGGAGGGTGCCCTGCACTGCTGGGGGGTGGGGGTGGTGGTAGACATGAGTGGGGGCCTGGTGGAGGCTGCCCCTGCACTGCTGGGGGGTGGGGGTGATGGGAGACATGAGTGGGGGCCTGGTGGAGGGTGCCCCTGGATGCTGGGGGGTGGGGGTGATGGGAGACATGAGTGGGGGCCTGGTGGAGGGTGCCCCTGCACTGCTGGAGGGTGGGGGTGGTGGGAGACGTGAGTGGGGGCCTGGTGGAGGGTGCCCCTGCACTGCTGGGGGGTGGGGGTGGTGGGAGTCATGAGTGGGGGCCTGGTGGAGGGTGCCCCTGCACTGCTGGGGGGTGGGGGTGATGGGAGACATGAGTGGGGGCCTGGTGGAGGGTGCCCCTGGATGCTGGGGTGTGGGGGTGCTGGGAGACATGAGTGGGGGTCTGGTGGAGGCTGCCCTGCACTGCTGGGGGGTGGGTGTGATGGGAGACATGAGTGGGGGCCTGGTGGATGGTGCCCCTGCACTGCTGGGGGGTGGGGGTGGTGGGAGACATGAGTGGGGGCCTGGTGGAGGGTGCCCCTGCACTGCTGGGGGGTGGGGGTGATGGGTGACATGAGTGGGGGCCTGGTGGAGGGTGCCCCTGGATGCTGGGGGGTGGGGGTGCTGGGAGACATGAGTGGGGGCCTGTTGGAGGGTGCCCTGCACTGCTGGGGGGTGGGGGTGATGGGAGACATGAGTGGGGGCCTGGTGGAGGCTGCCCCTGGATGCTGGGGGTGGGGGTGCAGGGAGACATGAGTTGGACATGAGTGGGGGCCTGATGGAGGGTGCCCTGCACTGCTGGGCGGTGGGGGTGGTGGTAGACATGAGTGGGGGCCTGGTGGAGGCTGCCCCTGCACTGCTGGGGGGTGGGGGTGCAGGGAGACATGAGTTGGACATGAGTGGGGGCCTGGTGGAGGGTGCCCTGCACTGCTGGGGGGTGGGGGTGGTGGTAGACATGAGTGGGGGCCTGGTGGAGGCTGCCCCTGCACTTCTGGGGGGTGGAGGTGGTGGGAGACATGAGTGGGGGCCTGGTGGAGGGTTCCCCTGCACTGCTGGGGGGTGGGGGTGGTGGGAGACATGAGTGGGGGCCTGGTGGAGGGTGCCCCTGCACTGCTGGGGGGTGGTGGTGATGGGAGACATGTGTGGGGGCCTGGTGGAGGGGGCCCTGCACTGCTGGGGGGTGGGGGTGGTGGGAGACATGAGTGGGGGCCTGGTGGAGGGTGCCTCTGGATGCTGGGGGGTGGGGGTGGTGGGAGACATGAGTGGGGGCCTGGTGGAGGCTTCCCCTGCACTGCTGGGGGGTGGCGGTGCAGGGAGACATGAGTTGGACATGAGTGGGGGCCTGGTGGAGGGTGCCCTGCACTGCTGGGGGCTGGGGGTGGTGGTAGACATGAGTTGGGGCCTGGTGGAGGCTGCTCCTGCACTGCTGGCGGGTGGGGTTGGTCGGAGACATGAGTGGGGGCCTGGTGGAGGCTGCCCCTGCACTGCTGGGGGGTGGGGGTGGTGGGAGACATGAGTGGGGGCCTGGTGGAGGGTGCCCCTGCACTGCTGGGGGATGGGGGTGATGGGAGACATGTGTGGGGGCCTGGTGGAGGGTGCCCTGCACTGCTGGGGGGTGGGGGTGGTGGGAGACATGAGTGGGGGCCTGGTCGAGGGTGCCCCTGGATGCTTGGGGGTGGAGGTGGTGGGAGACATGAGTGGGGGCCTGGTGGAGGGTGCCCCTGCACTGCTGGGGGGTGGGGGTGGTGGGAGACATGAGTGGGGGCCTGGTGGAGGGTGCCCCTGCACTGCTGGGGGGTGGGGGTGGTGGGAGACAACAGTGGGGGCCTGGTGGAGGGTGCCCCTGCACTGCTGGGGGGTGGGGGTGATGGGAGACATGAGTGGGGGCCTGGTGGAGGGTGCCCCTGGATGCTCGGGGTTGGGGGTGCTGGGAGACATGAGTGGGGGCCTGGTGGAGGCTGCCCCTGCACTGCTGGGGGGTGGGGGTGGTGGGAGACATGAGTGGGGGCCTGGTGGAGGCTGCCCCTGCACTGCTGGGGGGTGGGGGTGATGGGAGACATGAGTGGGGGCCTGGTGGAGGGTGCCCCTGGATGCTGGGGGGTGGTGGTGCTGGGAGACATGAGTGGGGGCCTGGTGGAGGGTGCCCTGCACTGCTGGGGGGTGGGGATGATGGGAGACATGAGTGGGGGCCTGGTGGCGGCTGCCCCTGCACTGCTGGGGGGTGGGGGTGGTGGGAGACGTGAGTGGGGGCCTGGTGGAGGGTGCCCCTGCACTGCTGGGGGGTGGGGGTGGTAGGAGTCATGAGTGGGGGCCTGGTGGAGGGTGCCCCTGCACTGCTGGGGGGTGGGGGTGATGGGAGACATGAGTGGGGGCCTGGTGGAGGGTGCCCCAGGATGCTGGGGTGTGGGGGGGCGGGGAGACATGAGTGGGGGCCTGGTGGAGGCTGCCCTGCACTGCTGGAGGGTGGGGGTGATGGGAGACATGAGTGGGGGCCTGGTGGAGGGTGCCCCTGCACTGCTGGGGGGTGGGGGTGGTGGGAGACATGAGTGGGGGCCTGGTGGAGGGTGCCCCTGCACTGCTGGGGGGTGGGGGAGGTGGGAGACATGAGTGGGGGCCTGGTGGAGGGTGCCCCTGCACTGCTGGGGGGTGGGGGTGGTGGGAAACAAGAGTGGGGGCCTGGTGGAGGGTGCCCCTGCACTGCTGGGGGGTGGGGGTGATGGGAGACATGAGTGGGGGCCTGGTGGAGGGTGCCCCTGGATTCTGGGGGGTGGGGGTGCTGGGAGACATGAGTGGGGGCCTGGTGGAGGCTGCCCCTGCACAGCTGGGGGGTGGGGGTGCAGGGAGACATGAGTGGGGGCCTGGTGGAGCCTGCCCCTGGATGCTGGGGGGTGGGGGTGCAGGGAGACATGAGTTGGACATGAGTGGGGGCCTGGTGGAGGGTGCCCTGCACTGCTGGGCGGTGGGGGTGGTGGTAGACCTGAGTGGGGGCCTGGTGGAGGCTGCCCCTGCACTGCTGGGGGGTGGGGGTGCAGGGAGACATGAGTTGGACATGAGTGGGGGCCTGGTGGAGGGTGCCCTGCACTGCTGGGGGGTGGGGGTGGTGGTAGACATGAGTGGGGGCCTGGTGGAGGCTGCCCCTGCACTTCTGGGGGGTGGAGGTGGTGGGAGACATGAGTGGGGGCCTGGTGGAGGGTTCCCCTGCACTGCTGGGGGGTGGGGGTGGTGGGAGACATGAGTGGGGGCCTGGTGGAGGGTGCCCCTGCACTGCTGGGGGGTGGGGGTGATGGGAGACATGTGTGGGGGCCTGGTGGAGGGG
Organism: Ambystoma mexicanum; assembly: GCF_040938575.1. NCBI lineage: Eukaryota > Metazoa > Chordata > Amphibia > Caudata > Ambystomatidae > Ambystoma > Ambystoma mexicanum. Next base: position 1,146,155,974 of record NC_090928.1, read on the forward strand.
GCCCTGCACTGCTGGGGGGTGGGGGTGGTGGGAGACATGAGTGGGGGCCTGGTGGAGGGTGCCCCTGGATGCTGGGGGGTGGGGGTGGTGGGAGACATGAGTGGGGGCCTGGTGGAGGCTTCCCCTGCACTGCTGGGGGGTGGGGGTGCAGGGAGACATGAGTGGGGGCCTGGTGGAGGCTGCCCCTGGATGCTGGGGGGTGACGGTGCAGGGAGACATGAGTTGGACATGAGTGGGGGCCTGGTGGAGGGTGCCCTGCACTGCTGGGTCTGTGGGTGGTGGTAGACATGAGTTGGGGCCTGGTGGAGGCTGCCCCTGCACTGCTGGCGGGTGGGGGTGCAGGGAGACATGAGTTGGACATGAGTGGGGGCCTGGTGGAGGGTGCCCTGCACTGCTGGGGGCTGGGGGTGGTGGTAGACATGAGTTGGGGCCTGGTGGAGGCTGCCCCTGCACTGCTGGCGGGTGGGGGTGGTGGGAGACATGAGTGGGGGCCTGGTGGAGGCTGCCCCTGCACTGCTGGGGGGTGGGGGTGGGGGTGGTGGGAGACATGAGTGGGGGCCTGGTGGAGGGTGCCCCTGCACTGCTGGGGGATGGGGGTGATGGGAGACATGTGTGGGGGCCTGGTGGAGGGTGCCCTGCACTGCTGGGGGGTGGGGGTGGTGGGAGACATGAGTGGGGGCCTGGTCGAGGGTGCCCCTGGATGCTTGGGGGTGGAGGTGGTGGGAGACATGAGTGGGGGCCTGGTGGAGGGTTCCCCTGGATGCTGGGGGATGGGGGTGATGGGAGACATGAGTGGGGGCCTGGTGGAGGGTGCCCCTGCACTGCTGGGGAGTGGGGGTGGTGGGAGACATGAGTGGGGGCCTGGTGGAGGGTGCCCCTGCACTGCTGGGGGGTGGGGGTGGTGGGAGACATGAGTGGGGGCCTGGTGGAGGGTGCCCCTGCACTGCTGGGGGGTGGGGGTGATGGGAGACATGAGTGGGGGCCTGGTGGAGGGTGCCCCTGGATGCTCGGGGTTGGGGGTGCTGGGAGACATGAGTGGGGGCCTGGTGGAGGCTGCCCCTGCACTGCTGGGGGGTGGGGGTGCAGGGAGACATGAGTGGGGGCCTGGTGGAGGCTGCCCCTGCACTGCTGGGGGGTGGGGGTGATGGGAGACATGAGTGGGGGCCTGGTGGAGGGTGCCCCTGGATGCTGGGGGGTGGTGGTGCTGGGAGACATGAGTGGGGGCCTGGTGGAGGGTGCCCTGCACTGCTGGGGGGTGGGGATGATGGGAGACATGAGTGGGGGCCTGGTGGAGGGTGCCCCTGCACTGCTGGGGGGTGGGGGTGGTGGGAGACATGAGTGGGGGCCTGGTGGAGGGTGCCCCTGCACTGCTGGGGGGTGGGGGTGGTGGGAGACATGAGTGGGGGCCTGGTGGAGGGTGCCCCTGCACTGCTGGGGGGTGGGGGTGGTGGGAGACAAGAGTGGGGGCCTGGTGGAGGGTGCCCCTGCACTGCTGGGGGGTGGAGGTGATGGGAGACATGAGTGGGGGCCTGGTGGAGGGTGCCCCTGGATTCTGGGGGGTGGGGGTGCTGGGAGACATGAGTGGGGGCCTGGTGGAGGCTGCCCCTGCACAGCTGGGGGGTGGGGGTGCAGGGAGACATGAGTGGGGGCCTGGTGGAGCCTGCCCCTGGATGCTGGGGGGTGGGGGTGCAGGGAGACATGAGTTGGACATGAGTGGAGGCCTGGTGGAGGGTGCCCTGCACTGCTGGGCGGTGGGGGTGGTGGTAGACATGAGTGGGGGCCTGGTGGAGGCTGCCCCTGCACTGCTGGGGGGTGGGGGTGCAGGGAGACATGAGTTGGACATGAGTGGGGGCCTGGTGGAGGGTGCCCTGCACTGCTGGGGGGTGGGGGTGGTGGTAGACATGAGTGGGGGCCTGGTGGAGGCTGCCCCTGCACTTCTGGGGGGTGGAGGTGGTGGGAGACATGAGTGGGGGCCTGGTGGAGGGTTCCCCTGCACTGCTGGGGGGTGGGGGTGGTGGGAGACATGAGTGGGGGCCTGGTGGAGGGTGCCCCTGCACTGCTGGGGGGTGGGGGTGATGGGAGACATGTGTGGGGGCCTGGTGGAGGGGGCCCTGCACTGCTGGGGGGTGGGGGTGGTGGGAGACATGAGTGGGGGCCTGGTGGAGGGTGCCCCTGGATGCTGGGGGGTGGGGGTGGTGGGAGACATGAGTGGGGGCCTGGTGGAGGCTTCCCCTGCACTGCTGGGGGGTGGGGGTGCAGGGAGACATGAGTGGGGGCCTGGTGGAGGCTGCCCCTGGATGCTGGGGGTGACGGTGCAGGGAGACATGAGTTGGACATGAGTGGGGGCCTGGTGGAGGGTGCCCTGCACTGCTGGGTCTGGGGGTGGTGGTAGACATGAGTTGGGGCCTGGTGGAGGCTGCCCCTGCACTGCTGGCGGGTGGGGGTGGTGGGAGACATGAGTGGGGGCCTGGTGGAGGCTGCCCCTGCACTGCTGGGGGGTGGGGGTGGTGGGAGACATGAGTGGGGGCCTGGTGGAGGGTGCCCCTGCACTGCTGGGGGATGGGGGTGATGGGAGACATGTGTGGGGGCCTGGTGGAGGGTGCCCTGCACTGCTGGGGGGTGGGGGTGGTGGGAGACATGAGTGGGGGCCTGGTCGAGGGTGCCCCTGGATGCTTGGGGGTGGAGGTGGTGGGAGACATGAGTGGGGGCCTGGTGGAGGCTGCCCCTGCACTGCTGAGGGGTGGGGGTGGTGGGAGACATGAGTAGGGGCCTGGTGGAGGGTGCCCCTGCACTGCTGGGGGGTGGGGGTTCTGGGAGACATGAGTGGGGGCCTGGTGGAGGGTGCCCCTGGATGCTGGGGGGTGGGGGTGGTGGGAGACATGAGTGGGGGCGTGGTGGAGGCTGCCCCTGCACTGCTGGGGTTTGGGGGTGCAGGGCGTCATGAGTGGGGGCCTGGTGGAGGCTGCCGCTGGGGGGTGGGGGTGCAGGGAGACATGAGTTGGACATGAGTGGGGGCCTGGTGGAGGGAGCCCCTGGGGGTTGGGGGTGCAGGGGGACATGCGTTGGTGGGCAGTAGTGCAAGGTGACATGTGGGTTGGCTCGGGGGCATGGGCATGGTGGATGGGCTGCCTGCGGGACATGGGCAGGGTAGGCCCCTGTGGTGTGGGCCGCCTGCAGGGGCCGTGGAGGGTGTAGAGGGAACACCTGGGAGGACCCACACGTGCAATTCACGTGTGGTGCTCCCCGCGGACCCCTGGAATACACGTACCCTGATGGAATCACGTGTGATACTTCCTGCGCACCCCTGAAATGCACGTACCCTGCTGCTTTTGCGTGTGATACTTCCCGCGCACCCCTGGAATACACGTACCCTGCTGCCATGTACCCTGATGGAATCGCGTGTGATACTTCCCGCGCACCCCTGAAATGCACGTACCCTGCTGTTTTTGCGTGTGATACTTCCCGCACACCCCTGGAATACACGTGCCCTGATGGAATCGCGTGTGTTACTTCCCACGCACCCCTGATGTACACGTACCCAGGACAATCGCGTGTGAAACTTCCCGCGAACCACTGAAATACACGTTCCCCGCTTGGCGTTTGCTGTTTGGCAGCCCTGTGAACTGGTCCAGGGTTAGCGCAGCCCTTTGCGATGATTTGTGAATTTTGTAGGCTTTTCCTTGCGCGAGGGCGTTCTTGGGGGCGTAACTGGCGCTGCTGTAGGGTTGCTGCGCCACTCTGCGCCATGGCTGGTTTCGGAGGCTAAAATCCATGAATACGCTGTGCGATGAAAAGGATTTTTTCGCACACGGCTGGCGCAGTGTATCGCACGGGGACACTGTGCGCCAGCCGCGTGTGCCACTTTTGTGCGAATTTCTATGAATTACCCTCTCAATTGGCTCTCTGTCAGACACAGGCTCCAGTTCAAAAGCCTCTGTATCGCTCAGCCGCGATTTACACGGCAGGGGCCCTAAATTCACCAAGAGGAAATTCCTCCACTAAAAGCCAATAAGATAGCTTTCTGCATGCAACGTAGCAGTGCCATGCTTCAACTGGAAATTCCACAGAACGCCCTCCATCCCATTCCTGGGAACTGGTGGCCCCGCATGGAGCAAGATCCCGCAGCCTTCAGGAAATTCCTCAAAACCTGGCTGCTCTCTCCAATAGAGCAACCAACAATCGGATCTCCTCCACATACTAGCTACCTTTGCCCAGGGTTGGAGCAGCCACCAGCCTGTACTCCAGGATAACTTGATGATAATTCTAGGCTAGAAAGACATTAACATGAAGCAAGGGATAATAGGTGGACTTGGGGGCTCCAGTTTGCAAATGCCCCCTGCATAAGTGGGGCTCTACTGCGGTTTCTCTAACTCCTGGTAGAAGTAGCAGGTACGTTAGGACAGGAGGGAAGGTGACAGGGACTTTAGCAGAGCTGATGAGGTGCTGACCCAACCCATGGGAATAAGGTGGAGAAGACTCACCAACCATTGCTACTGCCCCATTGGTTAATGCTTCTATTCTGGCCTAAGAAAAGGGTGCATCTCACCCATGCCTCTATATTGTAGCTAATAATGATAGACTCACAAGCCACGCCCCATGGACTCTTAGAGGTATGGACATATGGGGTCCAGAAGGCAGAGACAGATGACTGTGGAGATATAAACAGATGGGACATGGTTTAGGGGAATGTTCAGGGAGGATGTCTGGTATATATAAACTGTGCAGGGGAGATATGGAGTGTAGTGAGTGCAGGGAGCCCAAGATAGTCCCTCTAGGTTAACACCTGTGTTCTTTAATATTTTTAAACTTCGCCTATTGCTAAGTCACAGACCAGTGATGTGTCCTTTCTGATCTTGGTGTAAATGAGGCCTGAGCGCTCAGTGGCTAGATGTGAGGCTCAGAACAGAGTGTTGTCTGCAGTTCCAGTAAGTCCATGTGCACATGCAGAGACAGAGTGCAGATGGGCTAGGTTCAGAGTGGCCTGCACTAACATTTGGTAAGGGAAGTGGGATTCTGTCTTCCAAGCCATGAGTAGAAGAGGGATAGCTGGTGTCGGAAGCTGACCAGTAAAACAGAGCTGGGCCGCCCAGTACTTTGTAGAGGGGTCTCCTGGAGCCAGGAGAAGATTTATCGAATGGGGGCAGGTGGCCAACTGCTCTCCAGAGAGGCTTGGCTTTCTTGCAGTGGATAGATACTGGTGTGGCCCGTCATGTTAATTAGCTTCTGGTACGACGCAGACAAGCGTGTGCGCAGACATGTAAGCCAGTTTTATCTTATTTTGTCAGCCCCAAGAAGGAAGGGCTGGCTTCAGTTTTGAAGACCCACATTGGAGGTATTGGCTATTGGCCAAGGCAGGGACTCAGTATTGTAAACAGGCCAGACCCCGCCACTACTTCACACACCATTGAAAACGAGTGGAAGAAGAGGTAGGTTATTAGTAAATGGATCATTACGGTAGGCATTCTGGCTCTAAAGAAGGCCCATAGATGCGTTATAAGCCTTGTGTGGTCACATTCTGGTCGAGATATTACATATGGGGATCCCAACACATAACAAAATGTATCAGAGGCACTAACAATGGCTGCGTTCTGGAAAGGTGTTAAATTGTGGAGGCAGGAGATGGCCACAGGCATGAAGTATAGCGTGCACATATTTGGAGAAATCGGTGAGGTAAACCTGGAGTAGAAGCAAAATCGGTTCAATTGCATGCAGCCTATTAACACCCTCATGAATAACAGTGGAGAGTGTGAGGAGGCTAGGGAAGAGATGAAAGAGGAAACAGAGGTGCTTGAAAATGATTTTATAGATTATAGGTAGAGATATCTTGGCAAGGGTTGTAAAGTTGGTTGTCAAGGTAACACCTTTTATAATGTGAGGATTATGTCTCCACTTACAGTTGTACAGCAGAGTCCTCGAGTGAGTCCCTAATACTGGTTCCGCGATAACCATACTGGTTCGGGATAACCAACAGCCCCACCCCAGATACCTCCCCTTTATCAGCCTCAAGTGGCTACAGGGTTGGTCCTAATTCAGAACCAGTTGGGAAGACAAGTCATTACCATGCGGGAACCAGAAGTTAAGCGTCAATATGCGGATAAAGGGTTGTTACTTCAGCTGTCATGGAAGAGAAGAGTTGTGCGCAGGAAGGAAGTAGGAATTGGAGGCAGAGAATTATCGACTGAAATATGATGGTATAAAAAGAAAATAGATGAAGTGATACAGCGGGCAGTAACCTATTTGGACACATTTCAGAAAAATACATCTGGGTTGGCCGGCGGGAGTCATCAACCTTCAGCGACGTCCCCATGTAATAATAGGGTTGTGGGTGTAACAAGCAGTTGAACCCCTTCACATTTGTCACCTGTGTGCCCCATATAAAAGAACCCTATTAGTGGTCTTGGCTCCATATGTTAGCAAGACACCCCATCTGCTGAGGCTCCAGTCCCTGGCATACATAGGTTGCATTGGCAGGTGCCCCAGAGGGGAGAGGTTCAGGGATTTACTAGAACACAGGAAGTTGGTGCCAGCATTACCAAAGCAACAATATGCAACATTTATTTATTAAACGTTTTTATAAAACGCACCACATGCCTGGGCCTCAGGGTATGGACATAAAACAAAACAACAGTTCAAGTAGAACAAGAGATCCAAGGCAATAGGCAAGAGAGTCAGAGACGAGGACAGGTTAATCTAGAAGTAGGTTGAAAAGATATGTCCTCAGCCTTTTTTTGAACTCCACGGTTGTTGAAATAGCTCTTAGGCTATACGGGAGTGCATCCAATGTAACACCCTTCACCTTTTTTGCCACAGGAATACTAGTACCAAAGATGGAGAAATTCTTGTATTCCAGTGGTAAGGATTTGAGTTTAGCACTGGAGGCTACAATCAGAAGTTCTGTCTTCTTGGTGTTCATGCCAAGGAATTGGTAGTCATGCATGCATGCATTGCAGAGTAGATGGAATTGAGAAGAGCTGAATCATAGGGATAGGACCTGTGAGCTTTATGGCGACCTGGGTATCATCAGCATAATTGGTATAATGGACACCCAGGCTGTCCAGAAGTCTCAAAGGGGTATGATGTAAATATTAAACAACGAGGGAAGAGATATAACCCCTGCAGAACCCTACAGGTAATGGGACTGGGCTTGGAGAAAGCCTCACGCACACTGACTCTGGCATTGTGTGAACCAAGAAAAGAACCAACAACAGTACGGAGTCTGTCTTCCAGTAATGCATGGTCCACAAGATCGAATGCAGAGGACAAATCCAGCAGCATCAGCAATGCTGGTTGCCTGAGGCAGTAGATTTGTCTTGAGGCCCAGCATGGCCGTTTCCGTACCATACCCCATTCTGAAACCTGGCTGATGAACAACAAGGATGCCATTTTGTTCAACAAAATACTGAAACTGGGTGCATGCCCATGCTTGGGGTTCTGATCTGCTGTCCCAGGGGTGCCTTATCTCTGTCTCCCTCTGGAACAATTCCTTCATGGGGGATGCCTTATTCCCCGACCTTCTGACTTCACAGTTCCTCATGAGCGGTTTCACTTACAGCCTCCCGTGAGAAGGAAAAAAACACAAAGAAAGAGTTAGCAAGAGCACACAAACTAAGGTTAGTGGCTGTCGAATCCCAATTCATTGCCATGAAGGCAACAAAAAAAGGAGAATATAGTGTATGTGCTCAGAATGCCACTAATCCAGGAAATGCATATGATTATTGTGGATATGCTATTAAAATCACTTAAAAGAAAATCTGAATATATTTTGATGTCTTTAAAGGTTACTGGGAAATGGATGCTATATTTAAGACTAATTGACTTCAGTTGACCTTTCAAATGATGATGCACTTCAAAAGAAAATTACTTTCTGTGTTTATATGGGAATACATTCATTAGTATACTAGGAAAATACTGAAAAATAGAGGAATTATTTAGGAACCAGCGGTCCCAGAAGTGAGCTTTATTTTAAAGTGCATTTTTGGGTTTATGGATTGTAAACTGGGCCTCATTACAAGTTGGGCGGTGCGGGTAAAATGCAGCAGTGTTACCGTATACTGTTGCATTACAACATTGCCCAACTAACAGTTTGGTGAGAAGTGGGAGGAGGCACCTCCAGATATGCGCTGGCGGTCTCATCTTTCTGCCAAATTTTGGTGGAATTACCGCCACGGTTATTCTGCCAAAATTCCCCTTTGAGTCCAATGGGCTCAAAATAAACGTGGACTTACACCGCATACTGCCACTTTTAATCTGGCGGTAATATCACTGGAACAAGTGGCAGCAATGGTAGTTCAGTTTGGTGGTATCTCGGTCGATTTACCGCTGAGATGCCACCAAACTTATAATTATGCCCTTTTAATGTCCTTTATTAGGTAGATGGTTCTAGTGGCCACTATTAACTATGGCTTCGAAATTATGAGTCAATTTTAATGTAGATTTCATGTAATTTCAAAAGCACTTCATTCCTCGTATATTGGAAGAAAAAAAAAACATGAAACAAGCATGGTGTAAATCTACGTTGAACCGCTGTATGGCTCTATGATTGGATGAGCAATGAATAGCTTTTCTACCCCACCTGTCTCCTGGCCCATGATCTCAAGAATCCATCTCTCCGAAATAACACTTTCAAAACATACCTGAAGAAATTTTCTGAACCGGATGCATTTTAAAGGCCCATTTAATTACAAAAATATTCATAATTTCAGTACCAGCAGTCCGAGGGAATTATAGGTACAATTTCGAATTCATCATATAATACCTGATCAAAATAATAAAAATGATACACAGTGTACTTGAATGCTAAAACTCTACCCAAATTGACTTCTCCTTTCATGTTTATTAATCAAATGGGGAAATATATATTTTCCCCATTTAATTAGCAAACATTAATGAAGAAGTCAGCTTGCTGTGAGTTACAGTATTCAAAGACGCTGGGGTCGATTCATGGAGCAAACGTGCGCCGAAAATCCCAGCGCAAGCAGGCGCAAGGTGGCGCAAGCGTGAGAAACCCAGCGCGTGCGATTCAAGGAAGACGCTGCGCTTGTTTCCCGCTGTCCGTGTGCCAAATCCTGCCATGGCGCACGCGGGCACACACGGTGTGCGCTACGCACACAGCAAAAGCGCACATAGCGCGGCGCACACAACCAAAGTGTGCGGAACAGTGGGCGTAACACGCGGAATGGGGAATAACGCGTGAAAATGAAGGTGTAACTGGGGAAGTACTGCAGGGAACTACACGGAACGGCCACACGCACGCGAACAACCCGTATTCATGGATTCGAATACGGGAAACCCATGCATGGCAAAAGACGCACACAGGCGTCAACGCGTCCGCCACACGAAGGCAGGCGGAAGCGTCCCTGCGCACAGTATAAAAGTGCGCACAAACAACAAACACGTATATACAGCTACGATGAATGCCCCATTTGTCGCAGCACTGATCGTGGGACACCGCAGGAGGAGGTAAATAGCCAGGGCACGCATTTTCGCACCACGGACAAGCCTTTTTGGGATGCCTGACGACCAGGTCTACGGCAGGTATACGTTTGCACCCCATATCATCCTAGACCTGGTCAGGGAGTGGGAAGATGACCTTACATCCCCCACCCTTTGCTCCCAAGCATTGAGCCCCTTGGAGAAGGTGCTCAATGTCCTGCATTTTTTGGCCACTGGGTCATTTCAGCGGACTACTGCCATAGTGGGGGGGTCTCACAGGCCACGCAGTCACGCTACCTACACCAGGTACTGGCAATCATGACAGCGCGCCCCTCAGTCCGCAGGCACATATACATGCCCAGAACACCCGCAGAAAGGCAGGCCGCTGTCCTGGATTTTTTCAGGGTGGCACACTTCCCCAAAGTGCTCGGTGCCATAGATTGCACCCATGTGGCCCTACGTCCACCTAGGGCCACTGAGCACATCTACCGAAACCGCAAGCACTGGCATTCCATCAATGTACAGGTGATATGCGATGCAAAGGGAATCATCACCTCTGTCTATGCAAACTACCCTGGCTCCACCCCTGACAGTTTCATATACAGAATGTCCGCCCTGAGCCGGGCCCTGGAAGCTGGGCAGCATGGCGACACATGGATCCTAGGTGAGTACAAATGCCCTTGCACATGCATGCATGTCACACACACACACAAATACACAAACCCCAATAATCACAACCATTTACACTTCCTCAGGGGACAGTGCCTACCCTCTGAGCAACCACATGATGACGCCAATCCGGAACCCCACCACACCACACCACCCCAGGTAAGATACAACGCCGCCCATATTGCAACCAGGGCCATAGTGGAGCGCACATTCGGAGTGCTCAAGTCACGTTTCCGCTCCCTTGACCGCTCTGGCGGGCAGCTACTCTATGCACCCCCAGTAGTGTGCAGGAATATTGTGGCAGCATGTGTCCTGCACAATGTTGCAACACGGCAGGGCGTACCGGTGGACATGGTGGTGCCCCCACATCCCCAACCACAGGCACAGGCGCTGCCCATGGGAGGGGACAGGGCACGTGGCGAGGAAGCCCGGACCCAGCTTGTGGCCACATTTTTCACCTAAACTCCCACCCCTGCGGAGTGCACACAGGCCTGGCACATACCAGGTGACAATCGATGATGACAAAGAGACAGTCAACTGTCACAACCCTACCACCCCGAGATAGTTGCCATGGAAGTGCCACATTGTCTGCATCCCTAGCTACTTAAACACAAGCTATCCTGTGTGACCAAAAGGCACACATATGACATGACATGATATGGCATTTGTAACATGCCTATACACAAGTATTTACTACTAGGCCAGGTGTCATTTAGATTGTGCCAGTGCAGGGGTAGGGGGAAGGGAAAAGTGCAAGGGGAAGGGGAGAGGGGGAGGGCAGTACAGGGTAAGTAGACTAAAAAACAAATAAATAGGCCAGCTGGTGGCAACTGCAAAGGTAAGTGCAGACAAGTGCTGGGAAGGGGGTGCTGTAGGGATAGAGAGACAGTCCCGCAGTGCAGGGGTTGCCAGGGAGGCAGTGCAAGTGGAGAGTGGCTGGGCCAAGGACCGAGGTCGGTGAGAGTGGCCCAGTTGCAGATCCAGTGCAGTTCCAGTGAAGAATTTTGCAAGGGAGAGGAAGAGAGAAAGCAGAAGCAAAGAGGAAGGTCTTGAGGTGCTTCCGGAACCGGAGATGGTTCTCCTCAAGTTCCAGTGAGGCAGGAAGGCTGTTCCAGAGGGAGGCCCCTACCGCGGAGAGAGATCTACCCCCAGCTAGTTGCTTTGAGAAGCGGATGACCCTGACATGCAAGGTGTGAATCACACACACCTGCAAAACAGGCCCTGGCCATCACTGTTATGTCACTCAAACCCTCCCAAACCACAACATGACATGGCAAGCAATACCCATACACCAACACAGTACCATGTCAAAAATGTACAGTGGCATCAGACAATGATGCCTGACATGGAATCAGATGAAATGACTGACCAACAACCTCCCACCCAAAATAAGTCATTTCCAAATGCATTACAAGAGTTGTAGATGTAACATAACAATGAATGCCTGTCTACATGCACATTGTGCATTGCAAAATCAACACTGCAGCTTCTGTGTGATGTGTCCAACTCCTGCAACACACTGCTCAGCGCACAGCACAGTGAACAGCCACTGTGTGTGATGCACACCCTGAGCATCACATCTAAGCGACAGACCACATCAAAAAGCAAATTAGGCATGTACAGGATCCATAATTGGTCACAGAACATATGCTGCAGGGACACAGTGGGCACCAGAAGGCAAACAGTGTACACGTGGATATGCAAGGGTGGTTGTACATGTAGTGCATCATAGTGCAAGTGTGTGGGTCAGTAAGGACATGCACTCAACATATGCATGTGCAATCAAGTGACCATCAGTGTCCTCTACACATCACATGTGAACATTCACCATGTGTACACCCCAGCATGTCAAACCACAACTATCCCCTCACATGAACAGGCATTGATCAGCAGAACACAACATGTACATAGGATACCACCATTACAATGTCAGGGTTCCCATCACACTGCAGGGCAAGGCAACTATCAACAACAAACCCCCCCCTCCCTCACAGATGACCATGACCCACTGAACAACTGCACCTGGGTCATGGAGCCTTCAACCCTCAATTTCACCTGGCCACAGGATCACCCTTCCCCTTCGTCACCATCTCCCACCTTGTGTGTAAAAAGGTGCCTGCACCCTCAGAGTCCACCCTCATTTGCAAAATCACAAAATCCAAGCCAGAAAAACGAACCAGAACACCCTCCAGTAGATGACTTGACGGAGCAGTACCTCACAAAGGCCAAGTACTACCACAATAATGTAACAACCAAGGTAGCACAGTAAAACAATGTCACAACAGGATGTGAACCATGTGTGGTACATAACATAGAATGATGCACCATGAACGGATGTGTACAGGCGCGGGAGTGTCACGAAACAACCACCCCCACCGTGTCCCGGGTGCCTGCAAGGTCAAACTCACACAGGCCTCTGAGACCCTGGTGGGGAAGGAGGGTCAGGGATATGCAGTCGGGACAGGTGTTGGCACACTGGATAACTGGAATGAGTGGCAGGAGAGGGGAGGAGGAATGACACATGAAAGTAGGGAATGCACGAAAATGTACTACCTGCATGAACACATACACAATCCGAACAAACTTGGACATCATTGTCATGGCCTTCTGTAGTCCAGGCTTAGGAGTGGCACAAACCAACCACCCACTCTAGGGTTTTTGGCGCCTGCAAGTTTGGGGCTTACACAGGCATCCGCAACCCCAGCTGGGAAAGAGGGTTAGGGAACGTTGCTTGGATAGGTACGGGAAGCAGGAAGACCGGGTAGAGGGTACAGGGTTTAAAATTGGATAGGACTCCGGGTGATTAGGGGAAAAAAAAAAACATACCAAATTGAATTACACATTCATCCATGCATTAGTGCACCCCCCAGCAAGCCTATGCAGAGCAGTTTGAAAGAAAAACAACAAGACACTTAGCTCTGGTTTTGAGTGCTGGCCTCCAGCCTGCGCACTCTCAGGTCCGGTTACAGGAGCACTGCAATGCTGCAAAGAGAGCCACAGTCAATAATCTGTACGTGCCCATTACACAAAAACACACCACCAAACATGCCCCAGTGTTTGGGAGAATTCTCTGTTTAGGCTGAATTTCCTAACCTAGTGAGTCCCCCAGCAGCTTTGCTGGATTTCTGGAGTTTGTTTTTTCCACCCTGCCAAGAGTGAGACTCTTTTCCCCCCACTCTTGGACATGAATGTGTGTAATTCCTTTGAATATCAATGTGTTCTATGGGCTATGGGGTCTTTTACTCCATAGGGTCTCATATGTTTTGCTATGTGTGTTACACTGCACCCTACGTGCCGTAACACTGGGGCGTCCTAGCGGACCTCCACCATAGACTCCATACCCAGGGACTGACTACTGTCTCCCCGGGCATGTAAAGTCACCATTGACTTTACTAGACCTAAATTTACTAACAGAACTAGTACAAACCATCTTATTGTGGACGTACTAGTAGGGGTAATTCGATTCACTCATGTCTCCCATCACCCCCACCCCAGCAGTGCAGGGGCAGCCTCCACCAGGCTCCCACTCATGTCTCCCATCACCCCCACCCCCCAGCAGTGCAGGGCACCCTCCACCAGGCCCCCACTCATGTCCCCCTGCACCCCCACCCCCCAGCAGTGCAGGGGCACCCTCCACCAGGCCCCCACTCATGTCCCCCTGCACCCCTACCCCCCAGCATCCAGGGGCACCCTCCACCAGGCCCCCACTCATGTCTCCCATCACCCCCACACCCCAGCAGTGCAGGGGCAGCCTCCCCAAGGCCCCCACTCATGTCTCCCACCACCCCCACCGCCCAGCATCCAGGGGCACCCTCCACCAGGCCCCCACTCATGTCTCCCATCACCCCACCCCACAGCAGTGCAGGGCACCCTCCACCAGGCCCCCACTCATGTCCCCCTGCACCCCCACCCCCCAGCATCCAGGGGCACATCCACCAGGCCCCCACTCATGTCCAACTCACCCCCACCCCCCAGCAGTGCAGGGCACCCTCCACCAGGTCCCCACACATGTCTCCCACCACCCCCACTCCCCAGCATCCAGGTGCACCCTCCACCTGGCCCCCACTCATGTCTCCCATCACCCCCACCCCCCAGCAGTGCAGGGGCAGCCTCCACTCATGTCTCCCATCACCCCCACCCCGCAGCATCCAGGGACACCCTCCACCAGGCCCCCACTCATGTCCAACTCATGTCTCCCACCACCCTCACCCCCCAGCAGTGCAGGGCACCCTCCACCAGGCCCCCACACATGTCTCCCACCACCCCCACCCCCCAGCAGCACAGGGGCAGCCTACAGCAGGCCCCCACTCATGTCTCCCCTCACCCCCACCCCCCAGCATCCAGGGGCACCCTCCACCAGGCCCCCACTCATGTCTCCCTGCACCCCCACCCCCCAGCAGTGCAGGGGCAGCCTCCACCAGGCCCCCACTCATGTCTCCCATCACCCCCACCCTCCAGCAGTGCAGGGCACCCTCCACCAGGCCCCCACACATGTCTACCACCACCCCCACCCCCCAGCAGTGCAGGGGCAGCCTCCACCAGGCCCCCACTCATGTCTCCCATCACCCCCACCCTCCAGCAGTGCAGGGCACCCTCCACCAGGCCCCCACACATGTCTCCCACCACCCCCACCCCCCAGCAGTGCAGGGGCAGCCTCCACCAGGCACCCACTCATGTCTCCCATCACCCCCACCCCCCAGCAGTGCAGGGCACCCTCCACCAGGCCCCCACACATGTCCCCCTGCACCCCCACCCCCCAGTATCCAGGGGCACCCTCCACCAGGCCCCCACACATGTCCCCCTGCACCCCCACCCCACAGCATCCAGGGGCAGCCTCCACCAGGCCCCCACTCATGTCTCCCACCACCCCCACCCCCTGGCATCCAGGGGCACCCTCCACCAGGCCCCCACTCATGTCCAACTCATGTCTCCCACCACCCCCACCCCCCAGCGGTGCAGGGCACCCTCCACCAGGTCCCCACACATGTCTCCCACCACCCCCACCCCCCAGCCGTGCGATTTGCCTGGGTACGTGTATTCCTGGGGTGCGCGGGTAGTCTCCCATGCGATACCATCAGGGTACGTGTATTATGGGTCTGCGTGAACTTCCACACGCGACTGGGCCTGTGAGAGTGGGGTACGTGTATTCCAGGGGTGGGCGGGAATATTTACTTGCGACTGGGCCTGGGAGAGCATGTTACGTGTATTCCTGGGGTGGGCGGTGTTAGGGAGAATTCTCTGTTTAGGCTGAATTTTCTAACCTAGTGAGTCCCCCAGCAGCTTTGCTGGATTTCTGGAGTTTGTTTTTTCCACCCTGCCAAGAGTGAGACTCTTTTCCTCCCACTCTTGGACATGAATGTGTGTAATTCCTTTGAATATCAATGTGTTCTATGGGCTATGGGGTCTTTTACTCCATAGGGTCTCATATGTTTTGCTATGTGTGTTACACCGCACCCTACGTGCCGTAACACTGGGGCGTTCTAGCGGACCTCCACCATAGACTCCATACCCGGGGACTGACTACTGTCTCCCCGGGCATGTAAAGTCACCATTGACTTTACTAGACCTAAATTTACTAACAGAACTAGTACAAACCATCTTATTGTGGACGTACTAGTAGGGGTAATTCGATTACTCCTGGATCTGTTACTCGAGGGGGCACTGTCCCGTCCCCCCTCGTCGAGTTTTGGCTGGTGGCAGTGGAAACTACTTGTTATGTTCGACCCCGAACATAACCCTATGGGATTCGTCCCATTGTTAGAGATTGATACTTTTCCTCGTTAATTTCTAATGTACCACCGGTCTACTTATCTTAAATAAGTTTATCGGATGGTATTTTCTGCCAGAACTCGGTTCTTAAATAAAATGGCCTCTCTGTTCGTCTCTGTGACTCCTAAACCAAAGGTTGAGCCCTTTGTTCCACTTTTGGCGGGCCTCTGTACAGAGACCCTCCAAAGTGGTGCCATTCTGTCTGGGTTACCACAGGGGTGTGGGAGGGGGTTTAGGCACCCTGGACCGAGTTGCCTTGCCAACTCCGGTCGCACTCTGGTGTGATTGGCCCAAGTGGTGAGCCTCCCCGCTCACCACTTAGCACGTGTTGATTGACAGCTAGGCTGACTGAATGGGGGTTTTCTGCATAAAAGCAGGGCTTTTGGGACTGGATCTTCAGAAGTCGCCACAGGACCTAAGAATCCGACGAGGGTAACGCTGAGCCGACCTGCACGACGACACCTCCAGTGGAGCCCTGAGGAACCGACTCACCACTTCCCGACGACAGAGGAGATCTCTCTGCCGGAGAGTCTCTTCCCCTGACTGGTGGGAACAACCAGTCCCCTTTGCTTTTTCTTCGCCTCAGGACGCAGTGGTCGAATTGCCCGTGCAGAGTACCTCGGCAACCGGATAGCCACTACCCATGTACCGCGACCAAAAGGTGGTGCCTTGTGACGGAGCACTCCGCGGCTGGTCTCTTCCCTGGTGGCGCACCGGACTACACTTTTCTTTGACGAAGAGATCATCTCTACTCTTGGCAAAGACCCGACGTGCATCCACCACCAGGAACAACTGCCCCCGCCGGAGCTGTCTCCCCACAAACAAGGTACCGTGTCCGCCTGGCTTCCCTTTAGATCGGTTCGAATGAGGTGTCTTAATCCTCTCCTTTCCGTTGGGTCGCCTCCAAGCTTTCTCACGTATTGTTCTGAACTGGTTCAATCTGCCGATAACAATTTGCTACAAAGACTCGAACGCATTTCCACTAGAGACTTTTTGGGACACATCGCCTTGCCTCTCTCCGAGTGGGCCTGGCCTCTGAACTTTATGATCTATTGTGGTTCGTTCCTTATTGCCTTGCATTTTTCCTGTGAAGTATTGAACTTTGTTGATTTCGTAACCTGCTTATTTTCTTTCTCTCCCGTCCTAACTAATATTAGAGTGCCATCTAGGTTGAGGCATACACCTCTGTCTGCAAATAAGTGATGCTGTTAGAACCTAGAAATGTCGACATATTGTTAGAGGGATTGATCGTTTCTTCTTCGTAGAGTAATTGTGATTGAAGTGTTTGCTGTGATAGTGCCAAAGTGTTTTCCATAGATGTTCCGTTATAAATAAATACCTTAATATCTTTACACTGAGTCTCGTTGCGTGTTTGCTTGTCTTACTGTGAAGAATTGCCTTATATTGTATACTCCACATACTACTTAACTCTTCTTGAGGGAAGTCTGACTGCTCAGCCACAGCTACCAAGTGAATCTGTGTGGTACAGACTGCTACCAAGTGGGTTTACTGCCAAACACCTGTAGTCCTAAATCTTTTGCAGTGGTCCCAGAGGGAACTGCACAGGTTTCCGCCTAACACTGGTGTACAGCGGTGGGATTTGTATCGAATATACAGTTTAGAGTGCTTTTCGACACTTTAGGATAACTAACCACAAAACTTAGCACTAAAAAGCAACTTTCAAAAAACATGTCTACGATGGAAACTTACAGTCAAGAATCCTTGTCAGGTGAAAATACTGAGAGTTTGCGAGCTCTCTGTAGGCAAGAGAATCTTTCTGTAAGAGGCAAGAAGTTAGAATTAATAGAGAGATTGCTGGCGAACCAAAGTCTGGGTACTGGTTCAGAGGAACCAATTTCTCCAGCAAATGTAGATAACAGTGATGGTGTTGATCTGAATCGTAATTCTGATGATAGCGATGAAGAGGCTGACAAGGGCGGAGAGGCTAACGAAACTGTCTCCCCTGCTCCTCTACCTGCCTTACACGCTGTGCCTACGGGGCCCATACCAGGTCCCACAAGTAACCCTGCTTATTTTGAACTTGAAAAAATGAAGCTCGAATTAGAATACAAACGGTTCTTGGCTCAATCTGAACGAAACCAAGAGCTCGAATTCAGACGGATGAATGCCCAGGCTGAGCAGAAGCAAGCTGAGTTAAGACTCAGGGAAATAGAACTTAATCACGAGTTAGAGATGAAAAAGTTGTCTATCGAAAATGCTTCTCTCTCCTCTGGTTCCTCTAGGAGCTCCAGTCCCAAAAGACCCCGGAAGCCGAAGGAATTAGTGGGTATTTATGAACAGAGGTTGGATGCGTTGGATTGGTTAAAACTGTTTGAGTACAATCATGGGCTCCAGGACATCACCGGGAATGATTTACTTCCCTGGTTGTTCTCTAGGCTCCCTCCTGTTGCGACTGATGTGGTAATGGAGTTGGGGGAGGTGGATAAGACGGATTACGAAAGTGTGAAACTAGCTTTAATAGCTAGATTCGGGAAGACCCCTTCCCAGTATCTTAAGAGGTTTAGAACCCTCAAAAAGCAGGATGGTACCCCTTGGGCTACCTGGGTGAGTGAAGGGTTGAAAAACTTAGAGGGATGGATTAAGGGTTACAAAGTGAACACTTATGAGGGTATGAAGAATCTTTTTATGTTGGAGTCGATTTATGATGCCTGTTCTCCTGAGCTCAGACAGCACTTGGCTGATTCGAAGGAATTGGATTCCCGGACGCTAGCTAAGGCTGCTGACTTGTGGGTTGCCAACCGGGCTACTCATAAGGATTCTGGAGCAACTCAGAAAAAGGATGAGGGAAAGCAGCCTAAAAAAGACTCAAAAGAGAATTCTAATAACTCACATTCCAAAGAGGGCCCCAAACAAAACCAGAAGGGTAAGCCACCAGGAAAACCACAGCAGAATAGTGTGTCTTCTGGTGCCAAACCGGAAGGAGTTCAGAACAAGCCACCATTCCAGAAAGCATTCGGTAAATGCTTTGTTTGTGGCTCGACTGACCACGTGAAAGGAGATCCCAGATGTAAGGGTAAACCTTCAGGGGTCCAGCTTGTCTCCTTAGCCTTCGCTCCAGAGGAGGAAGTCCAAATGGCAAGTGGAAACTTTCAACTGCTAGCTGACGAACCCATAGGAGTCTCAGCCAGCGTTTCTTTAGTATCTCTGGGGTTGTGGGAACAACAGAATTTAGATGTCTATAATTCTATCCCCGATAATACTAAAGAGTATTATAAGGACAGTGTCCAGGTGAATGGTCAGGAGACTCCTGCCATTAGGGACACTGGGGCCAGCATAACTGTGGTGGATAAATCGTTTTTTCAGGCTGAGGATGTTGCTAAGGCACCCAAACGCCTCACCAAGTTAGCTGGAGGGCATGTGCAGATGCTTCCCCAATTACCAGTTCTCATCCAGTGTAATGACATGACTGTGAAGATACCTGTCAGCATAGAGAGTGAGGTACCAGGACGCGTACTGTTGGGTAACGATTTGAAAACTCTCGGAGTTGTATCGCATACTCCCAGACCTCCTAGTAAACGGTTACAGGAGCTAACCAGACCCGCAAGAGAGAGGACCATGCGCGGTACTCTCCAGGAGATGATGAAGAAGGAAATCACTCCTGCTCCACTGAAATTGTCGCCAGCTGTCTCCAAGAAAACAGAAGCGAAAGGGAAACCTAAGCCTTCTATCCCGAAACCCGCAGCCAGCAGTTCAGTGCAGCCAACACGGACTTCCCCGCGGTTGTCCAATGTTACACCCGTAACTCCAACTCCAGCTGAGGCTGAGAGGGAGGTACAACCCTGTGTGGTAGAATTAGACTCTGAGGAAGAGCTAATGGAAGGCCAGGAACTCATTGGAGATCTGGATCCTGTTGACCATCCTGAGCTGCAGTCTTTACTGGCAGAAGGTGGACCCAGCAGGGCAGACTTCAGTAAGGGACAGAGAGAATGTCCAACTCTGGAAGGTCTTCGCCACCAGGCAGAAGCTCAGGCTGAAGGGCAAGAGCCTGGGAAACACAGGTTGCACTGGGAAGATGGCCTCTTCTACAGTGAACCGACCGAGTCTGCACCTGGAGACTACAAACGACTTGTAGTACCCCAAGAGAACAGACCACAGTTCTTGCAGTTAGCCCACGAGATTCCTTTGGCTGGTCACTTGAGTTTCAAGAAGACCAAGGAAAGGCTCTCTCTCTACTTCTATTGGCCAAAGATGGGGGCCGAAGTAGAAAAACACTGCAGGAGCTGTCACACCTGCCAGACCTCTGGTAAGGTTGGCTCCAAGAATGTGGCACCTTTAGTGCCTCTCCCAGTTGTGGGAGTCCCGTTTGAGAGAGTAGGGATTGACATAGTTGGTCCCCTTGATCCTCCAACCTCCTCAGGCATTAGGTTTATACTTGTTGTAGTAGACCATGCTACTAGGTATCCTGAGTCAATTCCTATGAGCACTGTTACAGCTCTGGCTGTGGCTAAGGCCCTCCTTGGTATTTTTACTAGGGTCGGATTTCCTAAGGAAGTAATCTCTGACAGGGGGTCAAACTTTATGTCCCACTACATGAAAGCCATGTGGAAAACCTGTGGAGTTACTTACAAGTTCTCAACAGCTTACCACCCACAAACCAATGGGTTGGTAGAACGGTTCAACCGAACCATGAAGAGAATGATAGGTGCTTTAGAAGAACCCCTTAAGCGGAAGTGGGACCTTCTACTGCCATGCCTTCTCTTTGCTTATAGAGAAGTCCCTCAGGAGGGAGTAGGTTACTCTCCCTTCGAACTTCTCTATGGTCATCCCATCAGAGGTCCATTGGCCCTGATTAAGGAGGGGTTGGAGAGTGCTCCTTCCCCCAAGCCAGTCAGAGCGACTGACTACGTGATAGGTCTCCAGAGGAGAATGTCTCACATGATGACGGAAGCAAGCGATAACTTGAAAGCTGGACAAGCATTGATCAAGCACTGGCACGATCAAAAGGCTAACATGGTTGAGTTCGCTCAAGTCCAGCTCGTTCTCGTTATGATCCCAACAAGGCAGGGGGCCTTGCAAGATAAGTGGATGGGACCCTTCCGAGTTGTGGGTAAACTCGGAGAGGTTAACTATCTGGTGGACTTGGGCAACCCCAAGGAGGCTCCGACAGTCTTCCACACCAACTGCCTCAAAGCGTATGTCTCACAACCTGATGTAGGAGCGTTGCTTCTAGCATCATCCGAGGAAGAAGAAGAGAGTGAAGCTCTTCCAGATCTCCTCAGAGGCTTACCTTTAGACGAACAAATTGAAGGAGTAAATCTCCCCTCCAATCTGACCCCCGAGCAACAAGAAGAGTGCAAATCCATGTTGAATCAGTTTGCCTCTCTGTTCTCGCTTTCACCAGGCTTGACCCCTTGGGGCCAGCATGACATACTCACTGGTGACTGTCTGCCAGTCAAAAGCAGAGGATACAGAATGTCAGAAAACGTACGAACCCACATCAAAGGTGAGGTCAGCAAGATGCTTGATCTCGGGGTAATAGAGCCCTCTACTAGTCCATGGTCTAGCCCAGTTGTGTTAGTACCAAAGGCCGGATCTAAAGAGCTTAGATTCTGCGTGGATTATAGAGCTCTTAATGCAGTCACCAAGACTGATGCCCACCCTTTGCCAAGAACAGATGAGTTGGTGGATAAACTTGGCACCGCCAAGTTCCTCAGCACATTTGACTTGACGTCAGGCTATTGGCAAATAGCCCTGACAGACCATGCCAAGGAGAAAACTGCATTTTCTACCCCCGTTGGCTTATACCAATTTAAGGTAATGCCTTTCGGATTGAAGAATGCACCTGCTACGTTTCAACGGATGGTAAACCAGGTTCTGAATGGGATGGAGGACTTCTGCATGGCATACTTGGACGACATCGCAGTGTTCCGCAATTCCTGGGAAGAACATGTAACCCACCTGAGAGATGTATTGCAGGCTCTTGGACGAGCCAATCTGACCATAAAGGCGAGTAAATGCCAAATTGGACAGAGTAAGGTAGTCTATCTTGGACATGAGGTAGGAGGTGGAGAAATAAGGCCTTTGCTCAGTAAGATTGAAGCTGTGCAAAATTGGACAACACCTACTACTCAGACCCAAGTGAGAGCCTTCCTAGGCCTCACTGGGTATTACAGGAATTTCATAGAGAACTATGGGACCATAGCTTCTCCACTGAATGTCATCTCCTCGCCCAAGTTTCCTAAAAAAGTTAAATGGAACGAGGAGTGCAATCAGGCTTTTCAAAACCTGAAAAAGGCTCTTTGCCAAGCCCCAGTACTCAGAGCTCCTGATTACCGCCAACACTTCATTGTGCAGACAGATGCTTCAAATGTAGGGATAGGTGCCGTACTCAGTCAACTGGATGGGAAAGGTAGGGAGCACCCCGTTTCCTTCATCAGCCGCAAGCTGAAGGATCCTGAAACAAGGTGGGCAACAATCGAAAGAGAGTGCTTTACTATCGTGTGGGCTCTGAAGAAGTTTAGGCCGTACTTGTATGGTTCTACTTTTGTCATTCAGACTGACCACCAACCCTTGAGATGGTTAATGCAAATGAAATGGGAAAACCCAAAACTATTGAGATGGTCGATCTGCCTGCAAGGGTTTGATTTCACCATTGAGCACAGGTCAGGATGTCACCACCAAAATGCTGATGGTCTCTCTAGGATGTATGTCATCGACTAGAGGTATGAGATTCATCCAGGAGTGGATTAAATCCTCCTGTCCCTTAGTCTGGGGGGGGCGAGTGTTAGGGAGAATTCTCTGTTTAGGCTGAATTTCCTAACCTAGTGAGTCCCCCAGCAGCTTTGCTGGATTTCTGGAGTTTGTTTTTTCCATCCTGCCAAGAGTGAGACTCTTTTCCTCCCACTCTTGGACACGAATGTGTGTAATTCCTTTGAATGTCAATGTGTTCTATGGGCTATGGGGTTTTTTACTCCATAGGGTCTCATATGTTTTTCTATGTGTGTTACACCGCACCCTACGTGCTGTATAACCGGGGCGTCCTAGCGGACCTCCACCATAGACTAGATACCCGGGGACTGACTACTGTCTCTCCGGGCATGTAAAGTCACCATTGGCTTTTCTAGACCTAAATTTACTAACAGGACTAGTACAAACCATCTTATTGTGGACGTACTAGTAGGGGTAATTCAATTACTCCTGGATCTGTTACTCGAGGGGGCACTGTCCCGTCCCCCCTCGTCGAGTTTTGGCTGGTGGCAGTGGAAACTACTTGTTATGTTCGACCCCGAACATAACCCTATGGGATTCGTCCCATTTTTGGAGATTGATACTTTTCCTCGTTACTTTCTAACATACCACCGGTCTACTTATCTTAAATAAGTTTATCGGATGGTATTTTCTGCCAGAACTCGGTTTTTAAAATGGCGTCTGTGTTCGTCTCTGTGACTCCTAAACCAAAGGTTGGGCCCTTTGTTCCACTTTTGGCGGGCCTCTGTACAGAGACCCTCCAAAGTGGTGCCATTCTGTCTGGGTTACCACAAGGGTGTGGGAGGGGGTTTAGGCACCCTGGACTGAGTTGCCTTGCCAACTCCGGTCGCACTCTGGTGTGATTGGCCCAAGTGGTGAGCCTCCCCGCTCACCACTTAGCAGGTGTTGAATGACAGCTAGGCTGAATGAATGGGGGTTTTCTGCATAAAAGCAGGGCTTTTGGGACTGGATCTTCAGAAGTCGCCACAGGACCTAAGAATCCAACGAGGGTAACGCTGAGCCGACCTGCACGACGACACCTCCGGTGGAGCCCTGCGGAACCGACTCACCACTTCCCGACGACAGAGGAGATCTCCCTGCCGGAGAGTCTCTTCCCCTGACTGGTGGGAACAACCAGTCCCCTTTGCTTTTTCTTTGCCTCAGGACGCAGTGGTCGAATTGCCCGTGCAGAGCACCTCGGCAACCGGATAGCCACTACCCCTGTACCGCGACCAAAAGGTGGTGCCTTGTGACGGAGCACTCCACGGCTGATCTCTTCCCTGGTGGTGCACCGGACTACACTTTTCTTCGACAACGAGATCATCTCTACTCTTGGCAAAGACCCGACGTGCATCCACCACCAGGAACAACTGCCCCCGCCGGAGCTGTCTCCCCACAAACAAGGTACCGTGTCCGCCTGGCTTCCCTTTCGATCGGTTCGAGTGAGGTGTCTTAATCCTCTCCTTTCCGTTGGGTCGCCTCCAAGCTTTCTCACTTATTGTTCTGAACTGGTTCAATCTGCCGATAACAATTTGCTACAAAGACTCGAACGCATTTCCACTAGAGACTTTTTGGGACACATCGCTTTGCCTCTCTCCGAGTGGGCCTGGCCTCTGAACTTTATGATCTATTGTGGTTCTTGCCTTCTTGCCTTGCATTTTTCCCGTGAAGTATTGAACTGTGTTGATTTCGTAACCTACTTATTTTCTTTCTCTCCCGTCCTAACTTATATTAGAGTGCCATCTAGGTTGAGGCATACACCTCTGTCTGCAAATAAGTGATGCTGGTAGAACCTAGACTTGTCGACATATTGTTAGAGGGATTGATCGTTTCTTCTTCGTAGAGTAATTGTGATTGAAGTGTTTGCCGTGATAGTGCCAAAGTCTTTTCCATAGATGTTCCGTTATAAATAAATACCTTAATATCTTTACACTGAGTCTCGTTGCGTGTTTTCTTGTCTTACTGTGAAGAATTGCCCTATATTGTATACTCCACATACTGCTTAACTCTTCTTGAGGGAAGTCTGACTGCTCAGCCACAGCTACCAAGTGACTCTGTGTGGTACAGACTGCTACCAAGTGGGTTTACTGCCAAACACCTGTAGTCCTAAATCTTTTGCAGTGGTCCCAAAGGGAACTGCACAGGTTTCCGCCTAACACCCATAGCAAGAAACTACTCTACAAACAGACAATCTGGTGTAGAGGCTTCGTACCCATATATAACATTACCCCTGTGATGGGTCATACACAGTCAATGCAGTAAGTCAGCCGCCGGTGGGTGCGTGGCAAATGGAACACCAATGTGTCACAATTCACACAACATGCAATGTTCCCTGGGTAAGCAGACAGACCCATATAGCAAGGCATGACTTCAGAACAA
Organism: Ambystoma mexicanum; assembly: GCF_040938575.1. NCBI lineage: Eukaryota > Metazoa > Chordata > Amphibia > Caudata > Ambystomatidae > Ambystoma > Ambystoma mexicanum. The sequence continues at coordinate 1,146,180,931 of NC_090928.1, forward strand.
GTCGTGTTCCACCATGACCGAAACAAAGTTGGCAGTGCATGTATCAAAATGTACATGGAAATTAAATGCACTGCACCCGAGTATGTCCCTTGCTGTATGTCCCTGTGAGCTGCCCTTTTCCATGTCTCGGAAGGCTACATGGTTCATACAAGTGCCTCAATGGACCTTGGTGTACCGGAGGGTATGTGCCACTGCCCCTGCAGGTGTCCCAGACAACCTTACAATCAACAGCCATCAGTCCACCAACACATCTGAGCTGCATTGTGTGCTTCAACACCAATATTCGTCCAAGCTCACCCTCAGTGCTGTGACTAAGCCTGCATGTGCAACTCGCCTGGTGCAAGCTTTGCTGTGTTGTGGCCCCCCTGTGGTGCTCACCTTGCCTGGAGTTCCATGGAACACGTCAGCAGTTCTAGGATGTAGGTCTACAATCCCTGTGCCTTTGCTTGTGCACACATGTGCATGTGGGCACCAACAAACGTGTCCAGAATTCAGACGTCCAATGGGCCATGTCTTCTGGCAAAGGTGCTCTGGAGGCTCATCCCCCTGCAGAAAGGGCATGAAACACATGATTAATGCTTTAAAGTCATCTGTGTGTGTCTCTTCAGGCATCTCATTACTGGACCATGTCAGAGACTTACATCAGAAATTACACCATCAGTCCGTCTTTCACATCCAAAGTGTGGAACACACTATCTACGGCATGAATTGCAACAAGCACGTGTACAGTAAAGATAAGAAACATACTACACAATGCATAGCAAAGAATGTACACATTAATCATGAAACACCCCATCTAGCAAAAGCTGAACAGAGGACAATAACACCGCAATCATCCCCACTAGGGGTGTCAACACAAGTCACACAGCACCAGACATGCCACAGATATGACAGTCCAAAGCCCTTGTGTAATAGGTTGTCACACCGAACCATCCTTGCGAGCCCATGGATAAGGGAGGCAGGAGTGGCATATGTGAGCCAAGGACCCCAAGCAGCAAACACATACACAAGACAAGCCTGAAGGGCCCAGCTGGAACAAACAGTGGATGCCTTCAAAAGCCACAAAGCACCGCACCATCACATGAAAGCACAATAGACAAGCAATTTTAAACTATATTAACTAATTACACTAACTATGAAAAACCTACATTACCTAATTAAACTAACTAACTAAACTAAAAGAAAAATCAAAAATGGCCACATACGACCCGGGGGGAGGGGAGGCACCCAGGAGGGGGGAGGTACAGGGTGCTGCTCAACACCCACATGCGATGATGCTGAGCCAAAAAAAAAACCTCCATGGGCTCAACGCCTGCACAGCCCGACCTATGTGGGAGATAGATGGTCGTCCGAGTCTGGCTCATCCTGGAAAGGAGGACGTGGCACAGTAGTCTGGCCACGCCTAGCCGCAGCTTGCCCCTCATCGGCAGCAAGTCTGCCGGACGGGTGAGCCTGGTTCTGTGTGGCGATGTGACATAGGTCTGCATGCAGAACCTCACGTGATACACGTGCTTCCTCTTGCAAGGTAGCACGTGTAACACGGAGTTCCTCCTGCAAGGCCTGGCTGGACAACCGCTGCACCTCCCGGCAAGCCTGTAGCTCAGCCGAGATGGTACGCTCAAGCTGTGCAAACCTCTCCTCTGCCCGCTGCCTCTGGGACATCATAAGGACACCCAGAGTGGATTTGAGGGAAGCATACTCCTCCCTCAGGGCATCCATGTGCGCCTCTGCATGAGCAGCAATTGCTTGACGCAGAGACGACATTTCAGCCTGGCGTGCCCTGTCTGAGGCCGCCATGCCCAGCCTGAGCGAGCGGGCCGTGGACCGTGCCGCCTGCTGCTGGAGAAGTACCTGCCTAGCAGGGGGGAGCACAGATCGGGCCACACGCTCCATGCTCTCAGCGAAGTTCTCCATTGCTGCCCCCTGCCGTTCTGAATTGGCAGTCATGTCTTGCTCCCACTCAGTATACTGCGGTTGCGCGCGGCGACCGGGGGTCCTCGCTGTGTTGGCACCGCCCGCGGCTGCACGACTACATGCCCCTGTCGATGTGGTGTCCCAGGCACATCAGTGACTGGTGTGGAGGGTGACCCTCCGTCCCGATCCACCACGGGTGGAGGAACCAAGACTGTCTGATCCCTCAGTGCAGGTGTCGCAGACAGAGGAGTGTCCACATCAGAATCACTCACCCCTGACACATGGACTTGATGCTCATCCAACTCAACATGGACGTCAGAGTCGTCATCAAGGCTGGACTCATAGGCAGCCAGAGACAAGATGGACTGTAGCACTTGGGGGTTTTCGTGGCCTACCACCCCACGACCCCCACTTGTGCCGGGTTGATGTAGTGGTAACAACCCTGTGTCTGGCATGACAACACCATCCTCCGCCTCCATTGCGTCATCACCTGAAAAATAGAGAGAAAAAAGGTCACTACACATGTCAGAAGCACACAACACACACACACACCGACAACAAACGCATCAGGCAGACATGTGACACACAACATATAACCTGGCATGCATGCTGGGTCAACTTTGAATTGCTTCTGTGATCTGACCTGTTGAAAGGTGGCAGTTTCCATTGAACTGGGTCTATGCAGTGCAGAAAATGTGTACGCCACTCACTACCTACATGTACAAGGACTCCATGGTGTGTGCCAGGAAATGTGAAGGCAGTGCAAGGTCAAATTCAGGCATCACGTGCATTGTGCATTCAATGTGTACCATATCTAGAAGCCAAGCACCCCTTCACCCCAGTACAAAAGCAGGGATGCCTAGCATGGTATCAAAAGGCTGACCATACACCTGTGTATTGACAGGCAGTGTTGACTGGCATCAACAGCCTAATGTGATTCAAGTGACAACACTGCAAATGATGATGGGACAGTAAGCAGGACACATGATGAAAACTCTGGAGGCCGCACACGTGTGAAGAAGACACAACAACAGTTGGACAGAGTCATTGGCCATTGAACAGGCTGAGGCCTGTGAGCCACACAGATTGTCAGACCCTAAACATGTGTGCAACGCAGTACTGAGCCACAGTTGACATGGGAAGGCTGATGAGATGCCATGCAATGTATGTCACCCAGGACTTGTATTACAGTGATCATCCAGTCAAGGACACATAGGGGCATGCGTGCAATGCACATGGAGCAAGAATGGGCACTCATGTCCCTGCGGCACATCTGACCTATGCACAGTACAAGTGAGATACCCTGCATCAAGTACTAAGGCTGTACCACACGGCATATGTCTGGCAGATTCTACGCTGGAAGTTAGCATCTACACAGGACGCATGAACAGGAAAGTACACATTGGCAAGATTGAAGCAGACCACTGCAAAGGTGGAACTGGGGTGCAGAGTGGTGGAGGAGGGGCAAGGGAGTATGCCTACATGGAGTCCCCGCATGCAGGCAGAGGAGACATGCATCACGGAAGCATTGCATTACTTACACATCAGAACCATGTACACGTCACATGTAGTGGCAATCATGCACAACACATCCCACAAGTGAAACACACACGTCCTCAACAAACACGCATCAACACTCACTGGACTGGGCATCACAGTCCAGCATCTCTCCCACTCCTTCGACCAGTTCAGGTGGTATGAACTCTGCAACGAGTGCCTCATGCGGAATGAGCTCTTCCTCCTCTGGTGCAGGCCCACCGCCAGTCACCAGAGTCAAGTTGTAATTAGAGGCACGCTTAGCCTTAGTGCTGCGTTTGATGTCATTCCAACGCTTTTTGCACTCTTGCGCCGTGCGCACCTCATGGCCGAATGAACTGACATGTTCCGCAACATGCTTCCAGTGGGTGTCACGTTGGGCAGCCGTAGTCTCACTATTGGCACCCACTAGCATGTCACGGCTGTGGCCCCGCACGTAGCCCACGAGGAAGTCCAGTTCCTGCTTGCAGAAAGGCTTCTTCCTCGACGTGCAGGAGGTCGTGGCTGTGTGTGGGGTCCCAGCCTGTGCTGCAGGTGCAACCTTCCTCCTCTTGGACTGTGGCGCAGACCCTGGCTGGCTAATGCCGCCCTGACCAGTATGGCCAGTGGGTTGGGTGGATTGAGCCAAGGGAGTGGCAAGTTGAGGGACGACTAAAGGCCTGACTTGTGTCAGTGGCATCTGGGTGCCCTCTAATGGACCCTGCGCAGCAACATCAGCTGTGGCAGGGTCATTGACCGCAACGGTCCTGGTTGGCAGACTCACAACCGGGGTGTTGTTGGGTGTATCTGCCCCTGCACTTGCCAACACCCGGCTGTTCGGGGCAGCAGATGACATAACTGCCCCAGGGACACGTGTCTTGGTCTGAGCAGCCCGGCCTGCCCCTATGGTTTCCCTCCTGGCCTGTTGGAAATCTACCAAGGGCTCCTCAAGTGCCAACGCAGCCTGCGCTGGCAGACCCTGAGCCTGGGTGGCGGTGTCCACAGCTGCACCTGCAGCTACCACTACCCTTGGGCCCGTGGCAGTCGATGGAACGGACTGCCGGGTCACACGGGCACCAGTGCCAGATGCAGAAGCTGCATCCCCCGGAACCACAGGGGGTGGTGGCATGACTGCACCGACACATGGCACAACATTGTGCTCAAGTGCCGCACCCCTGCCTCTTCCCCCTCTGTGGCCGCCCTGGACACCCTGGAGTCCCCCTACTCCCTGGTCACCACAGCCACGTCCCCGACCACGCCCGCCACGAGGAGTATGCCCAGCTGAGGCGCCCCTCACCTTTGGTGTCCTCTCAACCATGGCACAGATGTAGTAGTGCCGGCACAGATGGAGTAGTGCCAATGGGAGGTGTACACCACAATTGACCTGGGCAATTGGGATGAAGGGGGTGGGAAGCAAGATGTTAACAGCCCCCCTGCACCTGCAAGTCTGTATGTGACCCCGGTGATGTAGTGACGGGTCACGCAACGCTCAGGCACCCCAAAACTGCAGTAAAACCGTGCACGCAACCCTGCAGCCTACATGCGTGGATTCAACCTCCTGCAGTACGCGGTGGCACCCAGTAACACGAATAACGCGTACGCGTTGGACACGCAGGCTACTATGAAATCGAAAATGGGTGCGATACACAGGGGCACCCGCAGTGGGAAAAATAGCGTGTGCGACTCACCGTCTGACTAGTGCGATGCAGAAAAACACGCGTAGCCAATACCCCCGCCAAAAGAAGAGATACGTCCTTGATAGATGTGAAGTTGTGATGGCGCGCGAAACAACAGGAAGCAGCAACACACGTCGGTCTCCACGAAAGGCACGTACAGCGAACTGCTGGCCCTGCTCACCTTTAACCCGTGCTGAGGGAAACGCCCGCGCGCGTCACGTCACTTAGGCACATGGGCCCTTTCCTCGGATTACACGCGGACGTGCAGATTTTCACGCGCGCTGAAACGCCCATGCACGCCTGCGCGCGTCACGTCACAGAGGCACTTGCGCTTGAAGGGCCTTCTGTCCAATGAAATTGCGTATGCGTGCAGACGCGCTTACGCGCTAAGGGCCTTTCCTCAAATTACACGTTGACGTGCAGAATTTTCACGTGCCAAATCACTCCGTATCAAGCTGGCCACGCGCAAGCACACGGAAGACCACGCTCCTGCCCAGAAGGCCAAATTACTGCCCCCCAGAGCCCCGAGCACGCTCCCACCTACCATCTGCTGCTGCCTGACTGCCTGCTGCCCACGTGCCCTGCCATTTGCTGCCTGCACATCAGCCAGGGGTGCTGTTGCTGTGACCACCCCTGCTGGAACCGAAGACTCCCGACTGGGATTCCATCGCTCCACAGCCCAGCCCCAGGACCCAGTTGCCCACCCACTCCTGCCTCTGGGGTTGTCATGTCGGGCACTGCCACATCTGGCACCACTGACAACCCCCGGCCAGAGAGGCAGAGGGGCACCAGCTTCAGTGCCAGGGAAGTTGGTGTCCTGGTGGAGCAAGTCCTGGGGCAGTATGATGATGCCCTCTTCGGAAGTTCCCGCGCCGACAAGGAAGGACGGACTCAGATCTGGACGGACATCGTGACTGCCATCAACGCGGAGGGGGTGGCAGTCCGCGACTTCCAACATGTCAAGAAGCGCTGGGAGGACTTCAGGTCCAGGACCCTCAACAAGGCCCGGCGCCTCTTGAAGGCAGCGGATGCTAAGGGGCGCCGGGGCCACTTGTCGGAAGATCAGATGAGGGTCCTGGAACGCATATCCCCAGCACTCCACGTCCAGGTCCTTGAGAGGCAGACCCGTCTGGAGTCGAGCGGTAAGTGTACATGCATCCTGATTGTAAGCTGTGCGTGTGGTGATGTGCCAGTAGTGTGCAGGTTGCACATCTGTTTGTATGGGGCTGAGTATGGGTGGGGGTGTACAGGGCCGTGAGGCTAACACATGCGAGGGCTGTCATGTGTGAGACATGGATGGTGCTTGTGTGTGTAGGCTTGCATGCCAAATGCAGTTGTGTGGGCACACATGTTTGGATGAATGTGTATGTAAGTAGGCATGTTCGTGATGTCACACATGTATGTTGTTTTCAGCTGCATGTATCAGCACTGTGTACATGTGCGTGTGTGTATTTGACAAGGGTGCAACAGTGATGCAACATGGATGCATGTGACAGCGGGATGTGGAAGCCTGATTGGAAGATGTGACATGGATGCCCATCTGAACACTGCGACAGTTGGCAGAGGTGTACACATACATGCAAGTGTGGTGGTGTGTGTACATGTGTAGTGCACTCCCTGTGTTGCATGTGATGTCTGGCTCACCTTTGCCTGCTCATGCTGTTGTATGTGTATGGATGGTGCTGGCAGTTGCGATATGGCTGTGGTATGGCTCATGTGTGCAAGTTGAAATGACATGTGTGTTGGGGATTGTTATGGCATGTCTGAGGTTTGCCAATGCCACTCATGTACAACTGTCATGTGTGTATGTGTCCATTGTACAGTGCCCTGATGCCTGTGTTTTATTTCTCCCTGTCTGCAGCGTCAACTGATGAAGAGGGCGGAGAAGGTACTGTGGAGCACAGCGGCGGGGATCGCACCGCCAGCCGGAGATGCAAGGCCCGGCTCCCCTCCCAGGTTGTGATCTCGTCGGGGAGTGAGGAGTCCAGTGCCGCATCCCAGGCCGCAGCTGCCGGGGGGAGGTCCAAGAGGCGGAGGTTGGAGTTGGACTCCTCGGCAGCAGAAGGGGCAGCTGGGACCCCACAGGGCCCAACGGGGGAAGATGGCACGGAGTCATCCAGGTTGGTGGGGGGTTTAGTGGAGGAGGAGGCCGTGCAAGCAATTGAGACGGGGTCTGGAGGTGGGGATTCCACTGGTGCTAGTGGTGCAGTGCAGGACCAGGGACAGGAGGCAGCACAGGCCGCCACAGAGGTGCCTGTGTGCAATCCTGTCCCTGATCCTGTCACTGCATCATCTTGCACCAGCAGGGATGCCTACGTCCAGACCCGTTTTCAGGCAGGGGATGAGCTCACGACAACTGGCCTTCCTCTGCCTGCGGACGTGGCTATCCGGGTCCGGGTTGAGCCTGTCCTGACTGGTGTGGCGTTGCGTCAACGGGCCACGCGAGGGGATCTGCAGTCTTTTCATGAGGAGACTGCACGTCATCTCGAATGGCTCGTTGACCGCGTCGGCCTACTGGGACAGGTCACCCAGGCCGGATTCCTCCGTTTGATGGGGCTTGCTACGACCCCCTCCTCAACTGAACCCCCATGCGCCAGTCGTCCTCCGTGCCATCTTCCCACCCATCAGTCACCTGGGTGCCCTGTGGAGCTGCCTCTGACGGTGCGGCCAGGCTGGTGGAGGAGGCATCCCTGCCACAGTCGGGAGTCGGACGTCCAGCAGGGGTGGCCACATCAACGACTGCACCCCAGCCAGCGGAGGATGTCCAGGCAGCAGGAGGCAGTGCACGGGCAGAGGCACAGCAGCAGCAGCAACGTGGTGGGAGCCATGATGGCTCGGGGCCTTCGACATCGGAGGGGCAGGCATCGGCCGGAGGGCAGGAGGACCCAGGACGGAAAGTGTCTTCCGTGTGGCAGCGGTTGGGCCACGCCATAGATGCGGAGCGGCAGCGGGCGGAAGAGGCACGGCTCACGATGGTCAGGGCGGAGAACTCCATGCGGAGGGCCCTGAGGCGGGCCGAGTGCCTCGAGGCAATCCGCAGGTGGTTGGAGGTGGACACGTCGACAGCCCTGTGGACCCTCGGGGCCATGGAGGAGGACCGCCTCCGGGACATTGAGCAGGAGTTCGATGATGCCCTCGCCCGGGACATCCAAAAGTGAGCCATCGGACTAGCCCGCTGCCCTTGTAAATAGTTCTGTAGTTAGTGTTAGGTTTCCTTTGGTTTTGCATTTTTTTTGGACCTTTTGGACAATGGGCAACATTTTTGTATATAGTTTTTTTTATTAGGTAATGTTATTAGATAGGTTTAATTTCTTCTGTTGGGATCATGGACCCTGGATTGTTTTTTCTGTCTATAGTTGACTGTTGAATTTTCATTTTTTTTAATGATTTACCCATGGAGCAATGGTTTTCGATTTTAATTTTCCATTGGATTTACTTTTGTGGACTGTCACTTTGGACACCTTTCCTTTAGATTATGATTTGTGGTTTTGCATTATTTCACAGACATGCTGGTTTTTATTTTTTTAAATTCCCATTTTTGTTAGTTTATTTTTGATTCAATTTATGTTGCTTTTAATACATATTTTTTGTTCAAACTTCAATGTGTAGTATCATCTCATTGGGTTCATGCATATCATGATATGGGTTTTGAGATTCACTGACACCCATTGGGTGTATGTGAGGGACATGTGTTCATTTCCAAACTTGCAATTGGGGTTCTATCATGTTATTGCCATTTCTAAGTGGGTGGATGCAATACTCGGGTGGGTGTTTGGCATTTGGAGGCTGACCATAAGGGCCAGGGATCTAGATTGTGATGACATGTTGGCTGGGGGACATGTGTGGGGGCCTGGTGGAAGGTGCCCCACAGTGCTGGGGAGTGGGGGTGCAGGGGGACATGAGTTGGACATGAGTGGGGGCCTGCTGGCAGGTGCCCCACAGTGCTGGGGGGTGGGGGTGCAGGGGGACATGAGTTGGGGGCCTGGTGGAGGGTTCCCTGCACTGCTGGGGGGTGGGGGTGCAGGGGGACATGTGTGGGGGCCTGGTGGAGGGTGCCCCACAGTGCTGGGGTGTGGGGGTGCAGGGGGACATGTGTGGGGGCCTGCTGGCAGGTGCCCCACAGTCCTGGGGGGTGGGGGTGCAGGGGGACATGAGTTGAGGGCCTGGTGGAGGGTGCCCTGCACTGCTGGGGGGTGGGGGTGCAGGGGGACATGTGTGGGGGCCTGGTGGAGGGTGCCCCACAGTGCTGGGGGGTGGGGGTGCAGGGGGACATGAGTTGGACATGAGTGGGGGCCCGCTGGCAGGTGCCCCATAGTGCTGGGGGGTGGGGGTGCAGGGGGACATGAGTTGGGGGCCTGGTGGAGGGTGCCCTGCACTGCTGGGGGGTGGGGGTGCAGGGGGACATGAGTTGGGGGCCTGGCGGAGGGTGCCCCACAGTGCTGGGGGGTGGGGGTGCAGGGGGACATGAGTTGGACATGAGTGAGGGCCTGCTGGCAGGTGCCACACAGTGCTGGGGGGTGGGGGTGCAGGGGGACATGAGTTCGGGGCCTGGTGGAGGGTGCCCTGCACTGCTGGGGGGTGGGGGTGCAGGGGGACATGTGTGGGGGCCTGGTGGAGGGTGCCCCACAGTGCTGGGGGGTGGGGGTGCAGGGGGACATGAGTTGGGGGCCTGGTGGAGGGTGCCCTGCACTGCTGGGGGGTGGGGGTGCAGGGGGACATGTGTGGGGGCCTGGTGGAGGGTGCCCCACAGTGCTGGGGGGTGGGGGTGCTGGGGGACATGAGTGGGGGTGCAGGGTAGTCCCCCGTGGTGTGGGCTGCCTGCAGGGACCGTGGAGGTTGTGGAGCGAACACCTGGGAGGACCCACACGGCCAATTCACGTGTAGTACTCCACGGAACCCCTGAAATACAAGTACCCTGCTGATATCGCGTGTGAAACTTCCCCCGCACCCCAAAATACACGTACCCAGGACATTCGCGTGTGGAACTTCCAGCGCACCCCTGGAATACACATACCCAGCTGAAATCGCGTGTGAAACTTCCCGCGCACCCCTTAAATACACGTACCCTGCTGAATTCGCGTGTGAAACTTCCCGCGCACCCCAGTAATACACGTACCACGCTCGCACAGGGCCAATCGCGTGTGAAACTTCTCGCGCACCCCTGCAATACACGTACCCTGCTGAATTCACGTGTGTAACTTTCCACGCACCCCGAAATACACGTACCGAGGATATTCGCGTGTGGAACTTTCAGCGCACCCCTGATATACACGTACCCAGCTGAAATTGCGTGTGAAACTTCCCGCGCACCCCTGAAATACACGTACCCTGCTGAATTCACGTGTGAAACTTCCCGCGCACCCCTGATGTACACGTACCCTGATAGAATCGCATGTGGAACTTCCTGCGCACCCCTGAAATACACGTACTCAGTTGAAATAACGTGAGGAACTTCCCGCGCACCCCAGTGGTACACGTACCCCGCTTGCCGTGCTGGTACAGGGTTAGCGCAGCCCTTTGCGCTGGATTGGGGATTTTGATGGCTTTTCCCTGCGCAAGGGGCGTTCTTGGGGGCGTAACTGGCGCTGCTGCAGGGTCGCTGCGCCACTGTGCCCCACGGCTGGTTTTGGTGGCTGGAATCCATGAATACACTGTGTGCAGAAATGTATTTTAGCGCACGCGGCCGGAGCAGGGATTCGCACGCGCACATTGTGCGACAGCCGCGTGCGCCACTTGTGCGCTGAATTCTATGAATTACCCCCACTGTGTTTGTAATCAGTACATCCATCCAAACAATGCAATGTTATTTAGCGAAATCTCATTCGGACAGAATGAAAGTTATTTAAGATATATATATATATATATATATATATAACAGAGGTAAATGCATACCTGCAAGGGTGGGGGTGGACTATAAATATATGTCACCCTCCACAGAAGTATATATGACCATTCTGGGGATGGACCCTGCATTTATGACTAACCTTTTCCTCTCTAGACTAGTTTTATTCTGGCATGCTACAGGGGCAGGACAGGAAGGCACTTTAACAAGTTGCCAGAAAATTGACTGACTGGCTTATGTTAGATCACAACTGAATACATTAGATATTTATGTTTTGCTAACCAGAACCATTGAATACAATCCCGAAAAACATGTTGAAATGTAAATTATTGGATAATTCTGCCCAGAACTGGGAAGATGCAATGATACAGAGAAAACAAGTCAGATTGTGCTTACCACTTACACCCACAGAAGCGCTAGAAGGCCCTGTCTCTAAGAATACATGATGTCTGTGTACGCATGGTAAGGAAGTCATTACCCCATTTTATTATTCTAATTTTTTTTGTGCCATATGTACATTTTTGGGAGGTAAATTTAAATGGGGGGATGGGAGGGGGTTAAGAAATAGGTGCTGAGACTTCATAGACCAGAACATACGTATTTATTGGTTTGCTCCGAGGTTAAGGTAATCTTTGCCCTTAACGGCTATCTGAGGAGGGCGTGGGCAATGAGGGATCTGTTATTATCACTAATATCTCATTAAATGAAAGCGGAATAACCAAGAACAGTATTAAAATACAGGCTTTGCATGTGACTGAATATCTGTGTTGACCTTAACCACCACTAGAATCAGTGCTTGGTGTCATGTTAACCACCACTAGAATCAGTGCTTGGTCTCATGTTAACCACCACAAGAATCAGTGATTGGTGTCATGTTGTGATTTCCAGTCGTGCTGTTGTTTTCTATTACTAAGTTGGTGCATTGGCAGGTAATATTTCAGACTTATTTATTTTGATAATCTTTGATTTATGTGTTTTTATCTAAGCAGTGGTTTGACTATGTTCCTCATTTCACTTTTATAGAATAGTATAAATTGAAATGTAACATTGTTGCTTATATTTCATGGATTGTTTATATCTGAAATAAACATGATTTATTGATATAAGTCAAAACTCCTCCTGATGACTTTCCAAAACTTTAGGTGAATGACGGTGTGGAGGGTGTGCATTAGTGACATCAAACAATCGGAGCGCCCATACATTGGATTACACTGATTGAGAATATAATAGGAATAAAAACTCCAAACCCTATAGGTAGAGGTCAATTAATCTTGTATTATGCACTTAATACTGGAGGCAAGTCTTTAAGCATGGGACCAAGATTCGAATCTGTTTTGCTCTCTGTGGCACTGCTTCCAAGAGAAACACGTTGTCCCTGAGCTATGCTTGTTCATGCAGTTTGACAACATAAGAACATTAGCTCAGGAAATTCATGCCAAATATTCAGACAGGGAGCTGAGGAAATTCACGCCAAATATTCAGGCAGGGAGCTGAGGGAATTAATTCCAGATTGCAGGAGGCTTCCCTCACACTGCCAGAAAGGGGTCAAAGTTTGGCATGCCTTGAAGGCTGAGAAGGGACACCAGATGACCGGTTGTCCAATGATTTGCCACTCCATTTATGACATAATGGGGGCAGCACCAACCAGAGGGTCAGAGCGATTAATGCTTGATTCTGATTTGTGTCCAAAAATTATGTATATTCAAACTAAAAATGCAAGTGAACAAATGCCCCCTTTGTGCATTTAGATGTGATAATACTTTAGAACTAGAATGTTGGGGAGGTCGGGGGCATTTCCCTGTACAAATTAAATAAATCCTTTTATTTCTGTGTTTCAGAAAGCTACTGTCTCCTTGACTCTGTAGCCTTTAGTGCATAAGACGTCACAGATTTGACAAAGCAAATTAAGGACCTAATGCTCTGTAACAGTCTTGGTGAATTGATATCCAAAATTCAATTCCTTCTTTCTAGTCATTGGAACATTGGGCGAGGGCTTTTGTTCTGAGTTCGGTACACAGGAGAATTGCCTAGCATTTCGGTGCTGGACTGCCCCAGGGCAGGACAAAAACTGATATGTTTGGGATATTTCTTCTCTGTGAAAGATAGTGAGCTAAAGACTCTGGTTAAGTCTCCCGCAACCAGGACAAATGTCTGGCAGAGAGACTCCCAGGACCCCCCTTGTTAATTTGCATATTTAAGTAACTTTGGGTCTCACCCTAAGTTACTAGGGGAATCCAGACATGGACCCCTTGCTCACTATTCTTAGAGAGGCACAGCACAACCCTACTGATGAGGTCTAACCTGACTGAAACACTTGTCTGGGGTTGCTGTTGGTACTCTTGTTCAGAGGAGACTTGCCTAGCATTTCGGTGCTGGACTGCCCCAGGGCAGGACAAAAACTGATATATTTGGGATATTTCTTCTCTGTGAAAGATAGTGAGCTAAAGACTCTGATTAAGTCTCCCGCAACCAGGACTAATGTCTGGCAGAGAGACTCCCAGGAAGCCCCTTGTTAATTTGCATATTTAAGTAACTTTGGGTCTCACTCTAAGTTACTAGTGGAGTCCAGACGTGGACCCCTTGCTCACTATTCTTAGAGAGGCACAGCTCCACCCTACTGATGAGGTCCAACCAGACTGAAACACGTGTCTGGGGTTGCTGTTGGTACTCTTGTTCAGAGGAGAATTGCCTAGCATTTCGGTGCTGGACTGCCCCAGGGCAGGACAAAAACTGATATGTTTGGGATATTTCTTCTCTGTGAAAGATAGTGAGCTAAAGACTCTGGGTAAGTCTCTTGCAACCAGAACTAATGCCTGGCAGAGAGACTCCCAGGACCCCCCTTGTTAATTTGCATATTTAAGTAACTTTGGGTCTCACCCTAAATTACTAGGGGAATCCAGACGTGGACCCCTTGCTCACTATTCATAGAGAGGCACAGCTCCACCCTACTGAGGAGGTCCAACCAGACTGAAACACGTGTCTGGGGTTTCTGTTGGTACTCTTGTTCAGAGGAGAATTGCCTAGCATTTCGGTGCTGGACTGCCCCAGGGCAGGACAAAAACTGATATTTTTGGGATATTTCTTCTCTGTGAAAGATAGTGAGCTAAAGATTCTGGGTAAGTCTCTCGCAACCAGGACTAATGTCTGGCAGAGAGACTCCCAGGACCCCCCTTGTTAATTTGCATGTTTAAGTAATTTTGGGTCTCACCCTAAGTTACTAGTGGAATCCAGACGTGGACCCCTTGCTCACTATTCTTAGAGAGGCAGAGCTCCTCCCTACTGATGAGGTCCAACCAGACCGAAACACGTGTCTGGGGATGCTGTTGGTACTCTTGTTCAGAGGAGAATTGCCTAGCATTTCGGTGCTGGACTGCCCCAGGGCAGGACAAAAACTGATATTTTGGGGATATTTCGTCTCTGTGAAAGATAGTGAGCTAAAGACACTGGGTAAGTCTCTCGTAACCAGGACTAATGTCTGGCAGAGGGACTACCAGGACCCCCCTTGTTAATTTCCATATTTAAGTAACTTTGGGGCCACCTAAGTTACTAGGGGAATCCAGACGTGGACCCCTTGCTCACTATTCTTAGAGAGGCACAGCCTCTCCCTACTGATGAGGTCCAACCAGACTGAAACACGTGTCTGGGCTTTCTGTTGGTACTCTTGTTCAGAGGAGAATTGCCTCACATTTCGGTGCTGGACTGCCCCAGGCAGGACAAAGACTGATATGTTTGGGATATTTCTTCTCTGTGAAAGACTCTGGGTAAGTCTCTCGTAACCAGGACTAATGTCTGGCAGAGGGCTCCCAGGACACCCCCTTGTTAATTTGCATATTTAAGTAACTTTGGGTCTCACCCTAAGTTACCTGGGGAATCCAGACGTGAACCCCTTGCTCACTATTCTTAGAGAGGCACAGTTCCACCCTACTGATGAGGTCCAACCAGACCGAAACACTAATCTGGGGATGTTGTTGGTACTCTCGTTCAGAGGAGAATTGCCTAGAATTTCGGTGCTGGACTGCCCGAGGGCAGGACAAAGACTGGTATGTTTGGGATATTTCTTCTCTGTGAAACATAGTGAGCTAAAGACTCTGGGTAAGCAGGACTAATGTCTGGCAGAGGGACTCCCAGGACCCCCCTTGTTAATTGACATGTTGTATGCAATAACAACCTGCCCTGTGGGAGTTCATCCCATCAAATGTTCTGATTCTGAACATTCCTAACCACTATTTTCTGCTTTTCAATTTTTTAAAATTGGGAGGTGAGGTCTTCCTCTATAGTTGACAAGATTCCTGTTAGTCACAACAGAAAAGCTTGCCTCTTGGAGATATCTGCATTGCGTGCTTACATTGTGACCCTTGTGTTACTTGATACATATATTGAGTGCATGTAAACAGTGCTGGATTCAGAGCTCTGGAAACTGGAGTCACCGCCGACAACATGGTGAGCAGAAGCGATATTAGTACCCCGCAAGCCATTCTTTGTTTCAAAGAACGCTGACAATCAGATACAATACAGACCTTACGAGCCGTGAATCCCTTACCTTGTCGGGCTTTGCGCCACGCATTCTGCAAAGTTCTTTCCTTTTCCGCTAATGGAGGATTTGCTTGCCACTCCAGCCGACCACATTTTCGGCACGCAATTGTTAATACATTAAGGGCCCGATTCATGGGATATTTGCCTGGTTCAAAGTGAATTTGCACTGCTGAATGTGACTTTGCACTGCCGACACAAACCCTGATTCATGGAACCGTGAAAAGTGTATTGTTGCTGTGCAAAGTCAGCGCATACTCATTTTTGCAGTACCAAATGACTTCTAGACCCACGCTCTAGAAAGGGGAGTCATTGTCCAAACATACTTACCTGGGGAAGCCGTGGGTTGCAAACATCTTTTCCATGACAGGAATGACATCTTAAAGGGCTAAGCACTGGACGAATTCGACTTCTGGGAATCGGGACCACTGGTCTACCATCACTAGGAAGTTGGAGTCTCTCTGTGTTAACTCAAAATCCATGTGGACGGTGTCCCATGGCTCCTTACATCTGAGCATGCTCTGAATAGCTGGTTCTCTGACGTGAGGGGCGGTGGCTTGGTACCATCTGCAGGCTTTGATAAACTCTTCCACCTTTGATTCTAATGCTGGGAACCAAACCTTAAGCCTGAGGCGGATTTTTGTTTTTGCTAAGCCCTGGTGGCCATGGTGGGCAAGAGTTATGACTCGGTCAATCAGCTCAGTCGGGATAACTATGTGGGGCTCTCTCAGTAGGAGTCCATCGTCCGTGAACGTAAATTCACCTTGTGCTTTCCACAGTTGCTCCAATGTGTGTTTGACTTCTTGGGGCTCATTACGATGTTGGAGGTAAGGGATAAACGATGCTGGTAAATGATTACCGGCATCGTTTACCGCTTCGGGCCATTACGACCTCACATGGCAGCAATAGCGGCATGGCGTAAACAGGAGCTGAACACAAGTAATGCGGACATGCTAATAACGGCCTACAGAAGACAGAAAAGTACCTTACCGGCATGGAGCAAATACCGGCATCACAGACCACCCGTAAACGGCCATGTGCAGTGTTCACAACTGCCACATGTGCACACAATCAGCACAGGTGGAGGCAATATAGACTGGACCAGCACAAAAGGAGCACACCCCACCCCTTCCCACACCCAGTCACACACAAAAATGATTCCAATACTACTAGCAATGCTGGGGCTGGAGGACATGATTCCAGTGGAACTCCAGCAACAACAACTACACCAGGCAGCACAGAGGAGACACAGGAGGAGAAGGAGGGTGAGGCAGACCCAGCATGCCCCAGCAGTGCAGCCAGTGGTACCACGTAGCCAGCCCCCAATCCCTCGCATCAGAGCCAGTCCATTCAACCTAACCCCTGAGCAGATCCACACCCTGTACCGTGTGGACCGGGACACCACCACCACCATCATGGACATGATACATGACGACATTGTCAGCCTGATTGAAATACACACCGCCATCCCACCACTACTGAAGGTAGTGTCTGTGCTCCACTTCCTGGCCACAGGCACCTACCAGCACACAGTGGGGCACATGCATGGCATATCACAACCATTATTCTCACGTATGCTGAACCAAGTGCTCAATGCCCTCCTGAAGCACACAGGCAACCATATTTTCCTACCACAGACAGCCCAGGAGTTCTCCAACACCAAAGTTGGTTTCCATTCACTGGCCGCCATCCCTGGTTGCATTGGCGCCATCGTCTGCACCCATGTTGAATTGGTGGTCCCACATGCCATGGAGGTAGTGTACCGCAACCGTAAGTTATACCACTCCATCAACGTGCAAATGGTATGTGACTCAAACAAGATCATCACACATTGTTTTGCCCGATTTCCGGGATCAACCCATGATTCAATGGTCCTGCGGAACTCCACAATACCATGCTACATGGAGCGACACGCAGGGCACAGATCCTGGCTTCTCGGTGAGTTGCAAGTCGGGCTCATGGCATCGCGATGTGGGTAGGTGATTGGGGGTGAGATGCATACTTCACCTGGCTGAGATGGGGGGGAGAGATGCATACTTCACCTGGCTGAGAGTACCTGAGAGGATGGCCCATGCCCATACCCCAAAGCAGGCCAGACTTGACCTGACACCTGACCACAAAATGCAAGACATAAGCTGCCCTACCATGAAAAGGACGCAGTGTCACAACCATTCCATAGCCATCAACATGTGCACTGTACATAATCAGACCCTAGCCCCCGCAACACAATGCAGCTACAAGCAATTAGTATGCCCAATGCACAGCACCAAATACCATCAACAAAAAGGACAGTCCTCCATTACTGCATACAAAGGAGTCACATGAGGGCAAAAAACATTAACACACCACTAGACTAACACAGAGGTCCACCGAAACAGCATGTCACCATTTGTCGTGCATAATGAGATCATCATGAGGCTGCCATCAACGGTGACAGGATGACAGCATACAAATAACTGCACATCACCGAGATCATGGGAACAACCAACGTGGACTACCACAGTGCATGAACACTCACAAGGAATAGGACCCCCCTGCGCCCACTAGACGATGGCACTCACACCTGTCGATAAGAGGAATGGACACATAGCAGTCACATCATGTGTCTCTATTCATGCATGGATATGTGGGTGCAAACAGGAAATAAATGCATGTTATGGTGTCAATGATACAGGTCCCATATGATGTGATGACTTACACATAATCATTGTTGCCCACATGCAGGTGATGCAGGCTATCCCTTGAAGAGGTGGCTCCTTACCCCAGTCAGGAACCTGCAGAACAGGCACGAGGAGGACTACAATCGTGTGCATACACGTACCCGTGTGGTAATTGAGCAGACATTTGGCCTCTTGAAGGCACGGTTTCGCTGCCTCAGTAGGTCTGGTGGGGCGCTCCTGTACAGCCATGAGAAGGTGGGCAAGATCGTCATGGCATGTGTCATGCTACACAATATGTGCATCAGACGGAATGTGCCTCTGCCCCCTGACGCTGAACTGCAACCACCTGACGATGTAGATGAGGAGGGCAGAGATGAGGCTGCACTTCAGGGAGGCAGCGATGCACAGGAGGGACGTGCCATGCGTCAGACTCTGATTGACCAATTTTTCTAGCACACATGGATGGGTTGTGTGACATGGAGGTGGGACTCAGGGCACGGGGTGTGTCAGGGACATGGACACTGTAGACTGTTCACCAATAAAGCACACGTACACAATAAGCAATGTCCGCCCATGTGAATACTGATTTCACAACAGGTGTATTCAAGAAATATAACATATCATGCGCACAAGCCCGCCACCCCACACACCCTCTCCCCCTTCAACTCCCCCACACACTCTCTCCCTCCTCCCGCTCTCCCCTCAGCTCCTGTGTGTTGGTGGCTGGTGTGGGTGCTGTGGTGGGGGCCGTAGTGCACATTGGTGCTGTGGGTTCTCGGGTTGTCTTGCCCTTCCGTGGTAGTCCAGGTTGCCCTCTTCCCCTTGATGTTGAGGGGCGGTTTTCTCCCTCCATGCCCCTGGCCTTCTTGTGTGGTGTCGCAGCATCCTCCCTGGGGTCCTAGTCATCGCTGTCTGATTGCGTGCCTGTGGGGGACCAAGAGAGGGAGAGGATTAGTGATGGGTCTACATGCATCAGGCATGCATTGGGATAGCTGCATTTATATGGAATGGCAGTTGATTGGCATTGGGGTAGTGACATACGGGTTGCTTGGCTTTTGGGTGGGTGTTGCAGGGATGCGTCTGGGATGAAACATATATGGGGTGCATCATGCATGTGGACAAGATGGTGCTGTGCACTGCCTGTAGGCAGTCTTGCAAATATGTGTCTGGTGGACCCTGCTTTCCATCATTGCACTGTCATTTCAGGGGGACATCATTGTGTTGGTCTTTGCAGTGTTTCATTTGGGACACCTGCAAATGAAGAAACAAGGCAACTCTGCCTTATTAAAACTGGCGCATCTCAGTTGGCCCTTCTATAGGGCTGCAAATTTTCGAAAAATTCGAATCCTTCTTCAATATCTTATTGCAATCAAAATATGAACATGAGCATTTCGGTATAAACCTTCGTCAGGGCTGTATAAAGGCACTTGATTACATCATCAAGCTAGTCATAATTATGTATTCATGAATTTAAATACACTTAACGGTTTAAATACAATATATTAACAAATTCACACATACCATTTGGATTGTCCCACGTATATGCAATAGTTCCGCCAAATGAAAAATAAACAACCAACAAAAAGCCATTTAGTTTCAGCATCATAGGTTTTGTATGCATTGATTTTTAGGACAGAAATCAGTCCTACCTGATCGCTTTAAAGGCGTTTTCTCTCTAGTTTCACAGCTGTGTGTGTTTAAATGCGTCGCGAGGCCGAAATGCATTGGCAGAATGTATATTGAAGGCAAAATTTGATCGCCCAACACAGTGCAATATGAATCAATATATGAGAATGTGAATAAACATTCCTGTCTAAAAGTACATAGATATATTTGACTGTTCATATTTTGATTGCAATAAGATATTGAAGAAGGATTCGAATTTTTCGAAAATTTGCAGCCCTATAGAAGGGCCAACTGAGATGCGCCAGTTTTAATAAGGCAGAGTTGCCTTGTTTCTTCATTTGCAGTTTATTAAGGTCCGGGTGCTATAGGACCAGATTTAAACTGGCAGCTCCAATTTTACCTGACATTGAAGGTGAATTATATATATAATTTAAACAAGGAAAGAAAGAGAAGAAAATAACTTGTGGTGCCCGCCTCTCCGATACTTCTGTCATTTGGGACACCTACCTGCATCAGCCGATGACGGGGCGCCTCGCTCCATGTCCCCCACTCCATCAACAGCCTCCATCCCAATGGTGCTTGCACAGATCTCCTCCCAGGGTTGCATCTTTATGGGGGAGTCCGCACCTCCACCTATTGCCATCCCCTGCTTGCGGTTGGCCGAGAGGATGTTCCGCACGCGTAAGCGCAGGTCGTCCCAACGTTTCCGGACATCTTTAGGAGTGCCGGGGGTGGTGCCATCGGCACTCACTTTCTGCGCCACCTCCGCCCATATCTCCTTCTTCCGCTGCACTGCAGGTCGAGACATGTTGGTGGAGAAGACGACATCCGCAAGTTCTTGCAGTGTCTCGGCCAGCATGTTCAACAACTCTTGTGAGAAGCGCTCCTTGCGCAAGCGCTCTGTACTTTTTTCGGTGCCTTGGACATTGTGATATGCTGCAGGTAGAGGTAGAGGTGTGGTAGAGGTGTGATGGTGATATGGGTCCTGGTTACAGAGGATGGCAATGGATTGTGTTTTTAAAGATGGCCACCGTGCTCTTTCCCGTTCCTGTGCGATGACTGTACTTCCGGTTCCGCTTATTAGCGGTGACCGCTAATTGCGGTGACCGTTAATAGCGGTCACCGCTAATGCCGATGGCTTGGATGGCGGTGGAGCTATCTGCGCTTTGCGCAATGCCGGTAAGGGCGATTTTTCGCCCTTTTACGGCAGGGCGGTAAGGTCGTTACCGGCATGGCGCAAAGCTCGTGCCCGCTAACTCATAATTGCCCTCTAATAGCGGCCTTGTGGCAACACGGACACAGTATTTGCTCCATGCAGGGCTGAAATAGGTTTTATCTCCCCACACCAGAGTTATGCACGAAGCAAAGCCAGGTGCCTACAACAAGGATATGGACCAATAACACCATCCGTCCATGGATTTGATGGACTTATAATATAGCAAAATCATACGTGCATGAACCTGATTGGCTGGGCCACACTCACCATACTAAAAAGTCTCCCAATCTGATGATAATATATCGCATCGCTCTGGCCATTGCCTCAGCTCTACTGTTCATTACAGACGTTGCAGTGATTATTGTCATGCGCATTTGCTAATGGTGTAAAAAAAAAAAAGCTAATGCTTTTTATGAAAGGATGCTTGTGTGCGCCTCATTCCATGGAATCAAATATAGCACAAAGATAGTGATCATAATGTGTTATTTATATAGTGCTTACACCTAAGCTCCGGACATAGAACATATTTACATACTTTAATCATCCCAACCGAAGTTGGTGCTCATTTATCGAACTTGGAAGGATGGTAGGCTGAGTTGGCCTTGCTGGGATTCGAACCTGTGACTTGCAGATCACGCAGAGATTGTAGCAGCAAGCGCTCAACACACTGTCATGGTGTAATGGTTTTCTAATATTTCCGAGTATTTTTTGAAATAGGGCAAACTTTGCATTAATGCTAATACTTGCACCGGTGGAAGGTTTCTGTAATCCGCCACAGAATGAGAAGGCAGGTTTCAGTTCATGAACGCTTGAAAAAAATATGACGTGTGGACAGATTTGTATCACCCTGTAAAAAAGCATGTATCCGTTTTCTGTTCTAACCTATCAGTCTAACACCAACCACTGTGTTGCAGCCCCAATGTATGGGTGCCTTGCCATGCCCCCCACCCCTCCACATCTCCCCTTCCAACCACCACCCTTTCGATTTGCTGACACTTGCAGCATTTCTTTCTGCAGCTTCTGCCTTTCCTGTATCTCGAGGCCTCCTCCTTTCAGATGTATTTCTCTTTCAATCTCACCAAGCACTGAATGAGCATATGTGACCTTTACCTGACCTTTTGCTGCTTGTATTTCAATTGTGGAATACAGTTGCTTTCCAAAAATGAAATCACTGTCAGGTCTTATTCTGCTTCTCAGTGCAAGATAATATCAATATTTAATAACACTGAACTTTGGAGCTCCAATTCTGTGCTCGCAGGAATGTTATCAATCTTACATTTTGCTGCTTGGAATCGGTGCTGGGAAGATTTCAGTGGCCTAATGAAGTCCTGCACCACACCTTGCCGGACACATGTTGGCGCCAGGTTTCCTCTTACCATCACAGGGTCTTTGAAATTCAACTCAAAGAGATGTGAGAGGTGATAGAGAGAATAGTTGAAAATAACACATATATTATTGGCAGCAAAGTACAGGGGGACAGAATTAGTTGGGAAGTGGATAAAAGTAGGAGGTAATTATAAGAGGAAGGTACGGGTAAGAAGAGAATTTCCATCTTACATGAGTTAAGGGGAAGCAAACAAGCAAATATCCAGAGCCTAATGGTGGAGTGACCGTCTAAGGTGGAAGGGATAAAAGTGTCAGGTGGATCAGGGTGGTAAGTCTTCACATAGGATCAAAAAAAATAAGTTAAAAAGAGAATGTCACTCTGGGTTAATGTTCTCCATACAACTTAATGATCCTATTTCTGCCCTGGTGACAGTTTGGCAATGTTATTTATCCTGTGCAAATACAGCCCAAATGCCCCATGTGCTGAATCACCTCTTATGAGATAACTGTTATTCTTTTTTCCTGGCTTTCCCTGAACATACAGAATTGTCTGTACATGATGTCTATTCCAGAGAGCACCTGGGGCCCTACTTCAATAAAGAGGGTAAGGCCCCAGACTAGGAATTAGAAACAACTCTCCAAGTTTTGGGGCCATTGTTGCAAATCCTTAGGTGGTCTTTCTGCTTCTGTCATCTCGGACCAGTTACTCCTGTCAAGTGTCACAGACCCAGCACACTTTTCCTTTCACTCCTCCAAAGATTCCTTGCAATCATCAGTGAGGACCTGATTCTGTTGTTGTCGTAAAATTGGGCTCTACAGTCATTAATGTGATCGAACCATTGCACCATTTAAGGATGTCTGTGTTGTGCCTTGTTCCTGATGGCGTCATGGATGTCCGTGCATGATGATGTGCTATACATTTTGCAAACAAAGTCCTTAATGTGCTTTGTAGTTGTATTTTGAATGTATTTTTATTAACCAACATTTTCTACACCAGTTCTAGTAATTTACACCAAATTCGTGACCACAAATTCTACTGACGCCCTGAGAGTACTTTATGGTGCACACATGTCTGCTCATTGATGTTTATTCAATGTAGAAACTGACATGTTTGGTGGACCTAGAAAACACAAAGATGGGGGTCACATGGAATGTGGCAATGTCGGCGGCTGTCTCTGCCACTGCCTGAGGTATCGCTAGTTATACCACCAGAAAAAAGATCCAACAAATGGTTTGACCCTGATCTAAACCTCCATGAAAGTGCACTTACAAAAATAGAACTTAACTGGAGAAAAACCAAATCAGAAACTTAACTTAAACAAGCTCACCAGAGGATATAGCTTGATGATCAAGAGACTAAAGAAATGCTTCTACCAATCCACTTTCATAAACACTCAATCCCAAACAGATGAACCGTTCAAAATATACCACCAAATCAACCCCCCTGAAACCTTGAACAACCTCCCCACTCCGACCCAAGACTGACTGACAATATAGCCCTAGCTTCCCAAAGAAACATAAGAAAATCCAACAAACTATAGACAACTTCAACCTTAACAACCCTTGGCAACCCCATTGCTCAACCCCTGAATCAGCCCACCTAAATGCAAAGCCTTCACACCTACTTCAGCATGGGAAATAGAAAAGATAATAATGAAATGGAAGGCACTCTACACTCAAACCAGCCCTTGCCCAGCCTCGATGATCAAAGAAAATAGATCCCTAATGGTTCTCCACATAGCACAACTCTGCAACTCCACTGGTATCACAAATCAATAGTTAGATCACACCTTAAAAAGACAATTCCTGATGAAAAGAACACAGACAACTACATAACACTCTCCAATGTACTATTCATACTAAACTTCAAAGAGAAACTAACATGCAACCAACTCACCCAAATCTTAGAAACACACAACCTTCCCCAAAATAATAAATCTGGTTTCGGACCCCTCAGAAGCATTGAAAACATACTTCTATAATTAAGGGAACACATCCTGCTCACACTAGAAAACAACACTCCTACCTGCCTGATCCTTCGAGAACTCTCTTCAGCGTTTCACACCGTTAGCCACCCCACACTTCTCAAACACCTGAATTTCCATTTAGGCATACATGCCTTAACTTGGATTGAGTCTTTTCCTGAAGCTGCACCACCACAGTAAAAGTCAGAGATGTTCTATCAATCCCTAAGAAAGTTACTCATCGAGTGCCTCAGGGATCCACCTTATCCCCATGGCTCTTCTATGCTTAGATCAAGCTCCTCGTGCACATTATACAACAATTCACATATCAAGGATACCCAGATGACATAAAGCTTGCCTTCTCTATTTTCCCAAAAATCAAATTCAAGAACTCTATTGGCCAACGTCTTAAAGCCATACAAAAATGGATGTCCCAAAACAACTTATGCCTCAACCCCAGCAAGACAGAGGCCATGGTCTTTGGCACCCAACACATTCACCACCTTCCTTTTATATGGTCTGTTGACCTAGAACCCCCCCCCTTAACCTACTTCAAAAGCACATAGCCTGTAAATCCTAAATAGACACTGGCATATCCTTTAAATCACATACAAAAGACCTCACCAAAAAAACTACCTACTATATATCCTCAGAAAGATACTCCCCTCCGTGCAGCTTCTTATAAATATCATCACCAATGCCCTAATACTTACTCTCCCACCTAGAATACTACAATTCATTCTATATGGGCCTATCCTCAAAAAAATAAATTCGGGCCAAATGATCCAAATGAAAACTGCAAGTTATGTACTAAACATCAAGCCTTACAACTATATCACTCCAGCTCTAAAACACACAATTGCTTACCCATCAAAACTAAAATAGAACTCTAAATCCCGAACACTACCCATAGACCATCCACTATTGCAGCCCAATTCTACTGCCATCAAATAAGACTGAACTAACTCCTCTCACATTTCAGCCCACAAAACATCGAGGAAAACCATTCTCTTCTCTTTACCCCACCCTTTGGAACAAGCTACCAGACTACATGTCAGAAGAACCCAAATTAAACACCTTCAAAAACTATCCAAATTCTGATTCACTGCCAACATTTAATCACAAACCTAACACACTACCTGGTTCAACCTTCATACACCTAACACTTCACCCACATGATTCCACTCCCTCCTTCACCTGGAGACACTGTGTATCAACTATTTAAGCACTTAGACACCCCAGATGCCCCTCCCTGTATCCACTCATTCTACTTTGGTTTACACATTTCCTGCCACCAATTCTCTCCCTCCTCCCATCTCCCCTTTACCACAATAGCACATTCCTGATATGCACTTTCAGACACCATGGCACTTTAACTGCTTTAGGAAACTGCACTTACTTTCATTCCAACCCTATCCTCCTTTTATCCCCACTCTCCGTACCCACCCATTTTCCCCCTAACTCCTCCACTTTGTAAGAGGATTCAATTCAACACTACAGCTAAGTCAATGCCTAGTCTGGGATACTGAATGGAAACCCTTATTGATATATCTTTATGTCCAGTTCATGCGTTCTGGATGACTACCCCTATATAACACCCCTCTCTTAGAATCCCCCTGACCCCACTGAGCCAAGAAGTAGGTTTGTTTTGCAAATGTAAAAGATTTATTTGAAAAAAATTAAACAATGTATAGATATATCACACTTTGATAATAAATTAATAATTGGATATCACACTTAATCTGATATGATAAAGATTAACAACGGAGAATCTGGCACTAGCACACTTGTGAATAGGAACAGAAGAATAAGGTGGTAGAGAATGCTTTATATAAGTTCAGATGGATGTAATGTTGAATGAAAATGCAATACAGAAAATACTCAATATGATTTCAACCAAACAATGTAATCACTTTTCTCTGGCAATCCCCTCCCCCCTTTTATGCAATGCAAGGAAATGGAAGGAAAGCACACAGTTCTCAGAAATGCAATCAAATGTGATTCAGTTCACCCCAGCAAGCTTAGATTACAGATCGGAGTTTTAAACACAGGCCCAAAATGCTTTTATATGTGCTGGCAATGAAGTGAAAAATATGCTAAAATGCTTTTATTTCCCTCTAGAGGGTCAGGGTGAGTGGTATATGCTTTGAATAAGTTCAGGATCACTTTAGCAATGCTCTATAATGGTTGTCAGGTTGCAAACGAATTTTTGCAACGGAAGGCAAGCAGCAGCAGATTTTTACACGTGGAGAAATGTGCAAATCGCGGTAAATTCGCGAGTGCGTTTTCCACGATTGCGGCAAAACTATCGGGGGTAGGAATGCGGTTCTAGGTTCGTAGAAAAGCCACGATTCCCAGCTTTCTGAGGAAAGTTACTGCAAGTCTCTAGCACAAACGGTTACGGAGATATGAGCGATTAAATAAAGGGCGTTTTTCAGATTTGAAATTTTAAAGTTCAAAAAGACAAGTGCAGCTTGCAACTAGAAAATGACAGGTGACAGCTTTACCAATGACAGGTCACAGTTAGCAGGCAGTTCTACTTAGATTAAAATACATTGAATTATATTATTTTAACTAAGAGATTGGTCCTGCACAGTTTGCTAGGTACTCACACTATATTCTTGAATTAAATGGGCCTCGCCACGGATCTGGTCAGGTTTTAGACTGGACTCTGGTCTCTGCACTTCACAGTGATCTTCGTCAGCTCTCTCTGGTTCCGCTAACAGTGATCTGGGTCAGCTCTGCTCTCTCTCTGGTTCTGGAAATTTGATAGATTTGAAGTCTCTATGTCTGCTCTCTGAAGGTTGAGGGAGGTAAAGTATGGATTTTCCCGGCAGAGCTTCCAGCTGCAAATGGATTTGAAGGTCCCTATCTGTCCTGTCTGTCTGCTTTTATCTGTTTTTAAAATGGGTGTGTGTGCAGCATCACTAGACCCTACCCCTCTCCACTTATCATTGGCCAAGCTTTCATTTCTCCCCTGATTGGGGGAGCTAAGTTGTGTCAGAGTGATGTCATTTTACAGCCTGCAGAAAGTCCACTCCTCCTGTCAACTTGCACACAAATCTAGATTTGAACCAAATACATATTTGCAGAGGTACATATTGTTTTAAAATTACACGCACCCATAACATATCACAGGAGGTATACCCTGTCCAAATCTGCTCTTCCTGAGAGCTTGCATTCAGAAATGGCATAATTTTGCACTTTTTAACTGGTTTGCAATACCGGACATTACCC
This sequence comes from Ambystoma mexicanum, assembly GCF_040938575.1. Taxonomy (NCBI): domain Eukaryota; kingdom Metazoa; phylum Chordata; class Amphibia; order Caudata; family Ambystomatidae; genus Ambystoma; species Ambystoma mexicanum. The sequence goes on from NC_090928.1 coordinate 1,146,208,437, forward strand.
CAAATTTACACACATGTGCGCAAGGAGTATGGACATTAGTTGATGACGTGTCAGATTTTTCACATGCACACATTTTGAGTAATATCCTCTTTTCCGCTAAAACCCCCCTGAACATACCACCGGGTCCTAACACGTCTTAAAATGTGGGCAGAAAAATCACAAGAATTATGGTGTCATTTAAATAATTTTCACAAGTGCGTACTATGAGTTATTCATCTTTTTAGAGTTATGTTCTGGCCCCAAAGGGGTGTGGTTTCCCCCCAGCACAAGGTTGAATTTCTGGTTTTTCCAGTTCTGCCAAGCCAGCTTGCTCTCACAGGCAGTGCCCCTCCCCTTCCCTTCCAGGAGGAAGCTACATTTACGACATCTGCAATAAACCATCTGCCTGGGTGAAGGGGGTTGCATTGTTCAGAGCTCCTGTATTCTGTGGGGGCTCCCCTTAATTCAATTATCAGAGAGATGGCATAACCTTAGTGTGGCCAGCAAAAGGCAGATAGGCCTGGGAACACAGCTGTGACTCAAGTTTCATCTCCTGTCGGGGGTAGCTGGTGGGCAGAATTCAGTTCCTTAAGCCAGGTTTCAGATAAAATGTCACTTTTTGTTACCCAGTTTAAGTCAAGACAATGTTTACATATGCAGCTAGAATGCTGATTCTAAGTTTAAAACTATGACATTTAAACAATTGCAACCTATGTGACACTCAAAAGTAGGTCACTCATTTCTTTTAAACATTTAGATTTTTAGTGTCTTTCAGTCCAAATTTACTAAGCCACTCTTGCTATAAACCTTCAAGTCACTTCAGAATATAACTTTACATTGTATCCCCCTCTCAGTAAGTCTTTCTTTGGCATGTTTTGGGTTCATTTATTCAGTTTTCTACAAAAAAGTAAAATCTGGTGTTGTTTTAAAACGCCGGCTTTCTGATAGTGGTGAGTACTGGTACTGCACCCCTTTTTGGGATTTAAGAAAATGAATTCTCCACAGTTATGGGTTTGCTTTTGGCAATCAGCATTGCCATTCCCAATGGTTTCAGACTACTGTGTGGGTAGTCCAATGGTGGTTTTAGGCAGTGTCCTTCTGTGCCCATAACATCGGCAAAATGAGTGGCAGCCTATTCTTCATGCATTTCCCTGTGCATTTTCTGGGAAGCTCTGGCCATCATGATGTTTTCCATGTCAGTACTGCACAGTTTTGAGGTAGGGCTCGGATGCATGGGTAAATACATCCCACAAGCCCCCCTCTTGCGATGGCCATTCTGTTTCACTGATGGGACTCGCAAGACCTGGGATGTTTCCTCATCTTCTTCCAATAGATGGCACAGTTCAGCATCTTTTTCTCCATCCGGTCGGATCGATCGGTTCTCCTCGCCGGTCCTGATGGGAATATTGGGCGGTACACTGGGCCCGTTGCGTCTCTGCTCCCGGTCTCCGGATCGTCCTCCTTGGCCGGTCTCCAGATTTTCTTTCTCCTAGGACGACAAAGGAAGAGCGGCAATACCTACTCATAGACATTTTTCCACCACTGTTGAGATAGTGGGGCAGCATATGCATTTCATCATAACGAAACATTACATTCTTATTTTGAAAAAAAAAAACGTATAACTAAGAGACAGTTTCATGCAAATCACAATATTTTAGAGACTAGATGTGGTATGTTTTATGGTTGGAACTGAATTAGTCTGAGACAGTACCCGCTAGGATTCCAGAGGATTCCTCCAGTTGTTGCAGAGTGTGCCTGGGATGGCAACATTTCAACTGGTTTATGTGGACCCACTTGTCTTCCCCCTCTGCCAAATGACCTTTGGGGATGTGGATTTTGTAGGCCACAGGGGAGATCTTGTCGATGATCTCAAAGGGTCCCTTCCATGTAGGCAAAAATTTGCGCTGCTTGGCCTGGTTCCTTTGGAAGTTGTATAGATAGACCCGGTCCCCCACCTGATATTCCTTCCTGGAAGTCTTCAGGTCATAGTGGGTCTTGATGCTATCAGCCGATCTTTCTAGATTCCGCTGAGCGTAAGCAAAAGCATGTTGGAGGTGTTTCCTTAAATTCTCCACATACTCATGAGTAGTGGAGGCATTTATCAGTGTCTGCTCTTGGGTCCTGTAGAGCAAATGCTGAGGAAGCACCATCTTGCGCCCAGTCATCAACTCAAATGGTGACATTTTGGTTGCAGATGAAGGGGTAGATCTGATGGCCATTAGGACCAGAGGTAATCGGATATCCCAACTTGGCCCAGAATCTGCCACAAACTTTTTTAAGATGCTCACAATTGTCCGGTTATATCTCTCTACTGCCCCAGAAGAAGCTGGCCGGTAAGCAATATGCAACTTTCTTTTGACCCCCAGTATCTCCCACATCTTTGTCATTACTTCACTGGTGAAGTGGCTACCCCTGTCTGACTCAATCCTTTGAGGTGGACCAAAACGGGAAAAGATGTGGTTAATCATCAAGGCAGCTGCGGTTTCTGCCTTGCAATTTGGGGCTGGGAGACATTCCACCCACTTGGTAAACAAGCATGTCACAGTCAACATGTACTTATTCCCCCTAGACGAGCGAATCACAGGGCCTACAAAGTCGATTTGTAAATCTGACCATGGCAGTGTCATCCCCCTCTTTTGGAGAGGCGCACGGTGCGTGAGGGATGATGGCTGGAATTGTGCACACACAAGACACCCCTTCAAGTATTGGTCAAGGTCCTGCCCCATGTGTGGCCAGTATGCAACCTCTCTTAAGATTTCCAATGTTGTGTGAAACCCCCTATGACCGGCGGTGGCCGCATCATGGGCGTGACTTAACATCAGGCTTCGGAATGAGGTAGGAACCACCCACTGATCGTGGCCAGCTTTGGATTTCCTTACCAGCAAACCGTCTTGGATTCGGAACATTTTTGGACATTTCATCAACACTCTTAGGTCCTCTTTCCCAGTGTAATCGGTATCCGTCAGGGGAAAGTTCTCAGGGTCCTCAAGGTGTTGGTAAAACTTACCAATAATTGGATCCCCCTTCTGAGCTGTAATCAAATCAGCATCAGGGGTCTCCTTACTCCATTGTGCAATTGAAAGGTCGTTGTGAGCATTTGTCTGGGACCTAGTGGTAGCAGTGACCTGGATTTCCCCCAATAGGGACTCAATCTCAATTAGATCCCCTTGGATGGCCCCGGTTTTGGCCAGCTGATCAACTAAGTCATTTCCAGTTTTGTCTGGTCCCTCGACTTTGGAATGACCCTTGATCTTTTTCCAATAGATGGTCATCTCATTCGAGGTGACCAGATCATCAATGTTTTGGATCAACTTCCCATGTTTCAAGGGTTTGTTGTTAGCACATAACATGCCTCTGGTTTTCCAATTAACCAGGTGCTCCACGAACCCGTTCCGTACATAATCCGAATCTGTGATTATGACCAGTTCGTGGAGTTGATGCTGGACAGCAGTGAGGATGGCCTGATGCACAGCCATCAATTCTGCCACCTGACTACTTCGGGGACCAATTTTGTATCCAGCGGAGGGTTCTGGGGACTCATTCACCCATGCATTCCCTACGCCAGCCACCAGTTCTTTCTCCCCGTCGTTGTCAACATGGTAAGAGCATCCATCCACATAGACAGTGGGAATTCCCTCACACTTGTCCTCTTCAAAGACTTTGTGTGGGGAATTAAGGTATGCCTCCATGTTGTCCTTTATTTTTAGACTTTCGTCCTCGAGACAGTTTTCTCTGGCACAATCATGCAAGTCAGCCAGACCTTGCGCGAGGGGACTCTTATTGTTTTGGCCATATCTGACCTCCACAGGAAAGCCTTGCACTGACAGAATCCAGGAAGTAATTCGGGAATTACTCACATTTCCGGCCCGGATTCTGTCACTTTGGAGATATTGCAGAGGCTGGTGTGGAGTCTCCACTATGATGTGTTCCCCCTGGATGAACGGGCGGTAATTCTTCAATGCCCACACCGTTGCCAGGAGTGCCTTCTCACAATCGTTGAATTTTTCCTACACAGAGGATAAAGTTTTGCTCGCATAGGAGATTACTTTATTGACCTTGTCATGCTTTTGGTATAATACTGCCGTCAAGCACGTATTAGAGAACCCCGTCTCCAGGAAGAACTCCTTGTTTCTGACAGGGTAAGCTAGGCAAGGCGCTTGTGAGAGGCTTCTTTTGAGTTGTCTTACTGCCTCGGCTTGTTCTGGACCCCATTCCCACTTGACCCCCCCTTCAGGAGATGAATCAGGGGTCTGGTGATCTCTGCGTAGCCCTCAATGAACTTTCTGCTGTAATTAGTCAGTCCAAGGAGGCTCCTTAGTTCCCGCAGAGTTGTGGGGTCTTTCAGTTTCTGAAGTGCTTCCACTTTCTTTTCCTGGGGACAGAGACCCTGCGGAGTAATCTCATGCCCCAAGAAATTAACACGGGTTCTACACCACTGTGCTTTCTGAAAGGAAAGTTTTGCTCCGGCGGCCCTCAACTGCGTCAGAACATAACGGATCTCCGCTATGTGTTCCTCCACAGATGAACTTTTGATGAGGACATCATCTACATAAGCCAGGTTACCCCTCGCACCCAGGTCGGGCATGGCCTTATGTAGGAAAATATTGAACTCATTACCGGAGTTAAGGTATACGAAGGGAGTCCGGGTCCATGTGTACTGCTGGCCCCCAAAGGTAAAAGCCAGCTTGTATTGGTCCTCCCTACTGACAGGCACAGTCCAGTATCCATTGGTCAGGTCTATTGCAGTGAATACCTGTGACCCCTGGATCTGGGCCAGCCCTGTGTCAATGTAGGGCAGAGGCCATCGGGAAGTATGGACCCGTTTGTTGAGCTCCCTGAGGTCGGCGCAGAGTCTCCACTGGCCGTTTGGCTTCAATATTCCCAGCACCGGATTATTGAAAGTGCTGTGGACTGGACAGATTATTCCCCGGGACTCAAGGTTCTTAATTATTTCAGTAAGGGACTCCATTGATGCGAGAGGCAAGCGATATTGCTTCACAAACACAGGAGTCATGCCAGGGTCCGTGGGGATTGTTGTTGTGTGGATGTCAGTGCGACCACAGTCATATGAGTCTACCGCAAAGAGATCTTGGAAATCCAAGAAAACTTGTTTCAACTTTTGCTTTTGTTCCAGAGTCACAAAGGCATCAGCTAGGTTGACTCTCTCTTCCACCATCTGCCTGAAGCCTGGAAAGACTTCTGGTTTGGCTATTTCTGCGACCTCCTCCAGCTGGGTGGAGAAGTCCCTGGTCAGAGTGCTGATTTGGACTGGAGGCTTCAGGTGGGAAAGGCAGCCCTCATGGACCTGGAAAATCACCTCATCCCTCCTGAAGTCACAAGTCACATCTTCCTTACCATAAGGGCAAGAAGTGTACACCAGGAAGTTCCCCCCATGCCGGGTAAAAATCCTGTCTGGTGTTGTATTGTCCTCACTGTCACTGTCAAAGCAGTCCTTGGGGATTGGCCCTAACAGTTCATTACCTAAATCTATGGAAAAATGTCGGTCATCCACCGCCATTCCAATAATGGTGCCTGCGGCTAGAGTAATACTCTTTAAGTCGCTGTTATCCACCTCTATTGGAATGGTGTCATGTTCTATGTTGACTAATGGTGTTGGGTTTACCCCTAACCCTTGCTGTTGGAGAGAAGCATTTAGATGTATGTAAGCATCAGGGTTTTGCAAATATTGTCCTCTTTTAACTTTCACTTCCAGGGGGAATTGTCGGGTCCTTTCTGGGATGGTGACTTCCTCTTTAATCTGAACTTCCACTGCATAAGGTAGCAATTGAGCTGACCTAAATGCTTTTTCTGGATCATCAAAGCCTATGGGATTATCCGCTGGTCGGGACCAAGCTTTGAAGTTTATTAGGTCCAAACTAATGGCAAAGCGATTGAGAATGTCACTGCCTAAGTAAAAGGCGGCAGTGACGTCTCGCACGACCCAACAATTATGGACTATGCTCTTGTTGCCAATGGAGATTTTGAGCATACACCTGCTTGGCAGGAGATGTTTGGAATTGGGTGCTTCCAGGTCCATTTCCCATTTGTCTATCAGTTTGAATGTGGGAATGGCTGGATCTTTTGGGAGTTGGCGGAACATGGCTTCGCTGATGAAGCTCTTACCGTTGTTCACACACACTCGAGCGAGAACAGAGTCCTTCCCATCATTTAATTGGACAGGGATGAACAACTGCTCTCCAATTTGCTGAATATCAGCCAGGCTCTGAGCTGATTTCACATCTTTCTGGACTATAGGATTTGGAGTTTCTGATTGTGGATTAGTATAGAATCTCAGAGTGTTTCCTTCCAGCGTGGAGTACCACTTTAGACTGGAAGGAAGGTTGATTTTCAGAAATAGAGAGGACCCTCCATCACCAATCTGTTGTCCTACTGCTATTACTGTCACATCTGGAATTTGGCTATTCTGGAAGTGAAATTCTACTTGGTCAGATTTTTGTTCAACCATGTGACAGGTGCCGTTTAAACTAACATGGTTGACACTCTGTTTTAATTTTATTGGTCGGCTAGTCTGGGTCCAGAGGACCTTGTTTACGCAATCTATTAGGGGTGACAACCTTCTCAGGAGGTCATTCCCCAGTAAACAAGGGGTGCCCTCTGGAGTCACTACTATGACCGGGTGTTTCACCTTGTGTCGCCCGATCTTAATGTCCAAGTCTGCCGTCCCCTCGACGGGAATTTCCTTCCCGTCAAAGTTCTGCAGTTGTCCAGGAAGTGAGGTGAGAGGAATTTGGTAATTCTCTCCCCTTCCTGCATTCAGTTCGTCAAAGGCCCTTCTGGACAGAAGGGTAGCTTGATATCCAGTGTCCACCAGTGCCAGAATTGTACCCTGCCCCTGTACTTGTACCGGGGCATAATATCTTCCCTCCTTCTCCTCAAGGGGGCACAGATAATGTACATTTTTGGACAACTGGTGGGCTAATTTTCTGGTTTTGGACATTGCTAGCAAAGAGATTTGGGCAGAATTCTGTGGAGAGCCTTGGGAATCTGAAAGAAAAATTTGGCAACTGGAGATCAGAGCCATTGTGGGTTCCCCTGGCTCCGGTTCTGGGCCGCCCCCCCCTTTTTGGAGGCAGTCACCAGGATGGGTTTGAACCATGGGATTTTCTTGCTGTTGGTTCTGGGATGAGATGGTGGGTGGCGGTCGCTCAGTCTCCACCTCTCCCCAGTCTGGATTTGCATCCCTAGGGACCCATTTTTCTTTGGGAGGAGTTCCCCCCTCTCTGAAGGAGAAGATCCTTTTCTCAGGATCCTCTGAGGATCCCTCTCCCTCAAATTGGAAGATCTGTACCTCCTCCTCAAACCGAGTCTGTTTGGGTCTTTTGTTTCTCCTACCCCCCCTCTGCTCCTTAGGAGGCAGACTTTCAGGGGCAAGAGATTTTGTTTCCGGTTCCTGGGTTTCCAGGGGCTGTTTACAAGTGAGGAAGGAAGCTTCCTCCAAGGCTTTACACCCCCCTTCCCCTTGTGCCTCCTCCCTGGGAACCGGTGAGTTATCGGGGTGCTGCCCCTGTCATTGTTCTGGAGTACCAGGTCCAGAGTTTGGGGCATTCTGTGCCGGCATGCCCATCTGAGGGTTCTGCTGCGCCCTCAGTATTTGACCCAGATCCCGTGCCATATTTTGGACCTGGCGCTCTAACTGGGAAACCCGCTCAGGCTGATACGGGGCCCTGTTTTCTCCCCTGGGCTGATCCCGGGAAGGGTAGCTGTCCCTCCTCTGGTAATACCCCGGGTTGGGAAGATTTGGGTAACCCTCCACCCTTGGCCTCCCCTTTCCCGGATTCGGTTGTCTGGGCTCAGGGAATTGGGGAAAGAAGGGTGGATGATTTTGGGGTTGGAAATTGGGTGGATACCTGGGGAAAAAGTTCTGCCCAGGATTTGGAGAATTTCTGCCCTCCTGTGGGAAGTTGGGAGGGAAGTTCCCTGGGTTAGGTGCTTGGCTGGATCCCCCCCTTGGGCTGGAGGAGTCCACACATAACCCAGGATGGGTCGATTTCCCTTGTAACGGGGACTTACATAGTCAGGAGAGCGAGGGACCCCATTTGTGGGACTACCTCCTTGGCTCCCTGTTTGTGACTGGCCCGAGGACCTTCTGGGCCTAGCATTATTAGGTGCAGGTAGGTTTTTAGGCCCCCCCATCTCCAACTCTAAAACGGGGTTGACCTTTACCTCTGCCACCTTGGCCGCAGCAGGGGTGTTGTTGGCTTTGGGGTTTTTGGGCGCATTATTTTTATTTTCTATTGGCTTCTGCACCTCATAGATCCGGGTCGCCTGTTCAATGACCCAGTCTAAAGATCTTTTCTCGTGAAAATCCCTCACGAGCTGGGTCATTATGTATTTGGGCAAGGCATGAAAAAATGTATTAATGAATTCTCTACTGTCTGTGCGCACCCTTCTGGTGGTCTGCGCAAAAGCACATTTCAGTTCTTGCACAAATTCTTGTGGGGCCTGATCCTCCCCACATTGTAAATTGTAGGCTGCCTTGCGAGCCTCTTGGGGATTTCTGTGAACAGAAAAATGTTTTAATATGGCCGCCCTATAGGTGGACCACCTGGAATGATTTTGGTCCTCCAGCCCTGCAAAGAAACTGGAGTACTCTGGGGAGAATGTCCACTTTACATATTGGATACAGCTTTGGCTGTCCTTCAAATGGAAAGTCTCCATCATTTGCTCAAACAACTTCAAGTGCTCCCAAACAGAATACTTGGCATTCTTATGATACGGCGTGATGACGCTCCTGATTGCCTTAATCTGCTTTAAGGGGTCCTTAAGCAAGGCCCTTTTTGTCTTATTGGCCCTTTTGGTCCGGGTAACCCTGGTCCATTCATCTTCTGACTCAGAGGCACTGCTCCCAGAGGTTCCCGTCAGATCTTCCAGGTTTTTCCGGATTCTGCGAGCCTGGGAATGGCTGGCAGAATGTGGGGACCTGGTCTCCTGTGTCCTGTACCGCTCAGAGGAGTCTTCAGATCCCTCCTTGCTGCCAGGATTTGATGGGGACACCCCCCACTGACCTAACTGGGCAGAGGTTTTCAGGATGCCCTTAATGGGCCTACTCTCCTGGGGTTCCCCATCAAATTGCCCTGTGCTTGGGTGCTCATACCCGGATGCCCGCCCCTCCATTCCTGGGTGGTACTGGCCTATGAGCCCCATGCTTCTGGCTGGATAGTAATCTGCCATCCCTGTGGCCCTGTGCTCATGTGCGCCAGGGGACATGGGGGTGGCAGAGTCCAGGGACTGAGAGAAATAAAGGCCTCTGGTACTAGGGCTCCTGAGGTTATGCTCAGGAGTTTCCCTTTCCCAGCGAACTTGGTCTCTATCCGCCCCTGCTCCCTGTTGCAATGCAAGAGCCTGCGCCTTCAGTTCCTCAGTTAAGGCCTTACTAGACTCTATCAGTCTCTCCTGCATCGCTACCTGTTGTTGGAGCCTATCATTGTGCTGGCAGAGAGCCTCATTCTCTCTCTGCGTTTCCTGATTGGTCCTGGAGCACTGGGCCAGTCTTTGCTGCAGGAGGGTTACCTCCTGAGCTGTGTCCCTATTGGCCTGCTCCTGTCTTGCCAGAGCATCCTCCACCCTCCTGGTGTGCTCTAGCAAGTCCAGGTGTTCTTTTTGGAGGTCACCCAGTCCCTGGTGGGCCAGGTGATTTTCTTCCAATTTCCTTTTTAAGTGGCAGACTTCCTGGCCTAAGGTATCCCTTTCCTGACTAAGAGCCTGCATCTGTGCCGCCAGGTCGTCCCTTTGCCTTTGGAAGGCACCAGCTTTCTGGCGCTCCTGGTCAAATTCTGCCTGGGTATCCAGGTCTTTCAAAATCAGTTTATTGCTCTCTGCCTTCTCCCTATCTAGGTGGCTTTGCAGGGTGACTACCTGCTCAGCACATGCCCTATTGAAGTCTAACTGTTGCTCCAGCTTTTTCTGGCTCTGCAGTAGGGAGTCCAAACCTTCTTGGTACTCCTTCTGCAAGGCCAGAAATCTGGTATCCTGGTCAGCCTTTTCCTGTTGCAGGATGTCCATATCCCTCTTTATTTTAATGATGTGCTGTCTACTCTCATTTTCTGACTCCTGGCTCCCCTGCAGCCTCTGCTCAGAAGAGACCAGGTCAGATTGGACCTTCTCTAACGCCATCTGTCGCTTATTCGCCAGATCTTGGCTTTCAGTACATTTATCCTGCATGTCTCCCATATATAGGTACAGGTATGCCGCTATCCTAACCATCTTGTCTTGTTCATCCTTAGCCTTAGGAGCCATGTATAGTTCACTCAGGGCCACATGTAAGGGACCCTGATCTCTCCATATATCTGACCCTGTTTCCGTGACCTGTTGCCTGATGGCCTGCAACCAGACCGTCTGGTCCTGGTGAGTCCACTCACCTCTCACAAATAACTTATGTAAGAAGTGCTCTCTGGCTATTTTCATGTCTACTAAGGTCGTCATTCTGGAATTTGAGTTCCTTCCTGACTTACAGATGTTTGTATTTTATTTTTTGCAAAACAGACCTTTTTCTTAGAGCGTTCCTTTGAGGAGTGCTTTATAGCGTAACACAGCGTGTGATCCGACCGGATATGTGTATTTGGTCAGCTGGCACGCTGTATTAATCTGCACAAGTGATAGATCTAATCCAAACGTCCGGCACGAGCCCCCAATTTGTAAGAGGATTCAATTCAACACTACAGCTAAGTCAATGCCTAGTCTGGGATACTGAATGGAAACCCTTATTGATATATCTTTATGTCCAGTTCATGCGTTCTGGATGACTACCCCTATATAACACCCCTCTCTTAGAATCCCCCTGACCCCACTGAGCCAAGAAGTAGGTTTGTTTTGCAAATTTAAAAGATTTATTTGAAAAAAATTAAACAATGTATAGATAAATCCCACTTTGATAATAAATTAATAATTGGATATCACACTTAATCTGATATGATAAAGATTAACAACGGAGAATCTGGCACTAGCACACTTGTGAATAGGAACAGAAGAATAAGGTGGTAGAGAATGCTTTATATAAGTTCAGATGGATGTAATGTTGAATGAAAATGCAATACAGAAAATACTCAATATGATTTCAACCAAACAATGTAATCACTTTTCTCTGGCAATTCCCTCCCCCCTTTTATGCAATGCAAGGAAATGGAAGGAAAGCACACAGTTCTCAGAAATGCAATCAAATGTGATTCAGTTCACCCCAGCAAGCTTAGATTACAGATCGGAGTTTTAAACACAGGCCCAAAATGCTTTTATATGTGCTGGCAATGAAGTGAAAAATATGCTAAAATGCTTTTAATTCCCTCTAGAGGGTCAGGGTGAGTGGTATATGCTTTGAATAAGTTCAGGATCACTTTAGCAATGCTCTATAATGGTTGTCAGGTTGCAAACGAATTTTTGCAACGGAAGGCAAGCAGCAGCAGATTTTTACACGTGGAGAAATGTGCAAATCGCGGTAAATTCGCGAGTGCGTTTTCCGCGATTGCGGCAAAAGTAACGGGGGTAGGAAATAGGTTCGTAGAAAAGCCACGATTCCCAGCTTTCTGAGGAAAGTTACTGCAAGTCTCTAGCAGAAACGGTTACGGAGATGTGAGCGATTAAATAAAGGTCGTTTTTCAGATTTGAAATTTTAAAGTTAAAAAAGACAAGTGCAGCTTGCAACTAGAAAATGACAGGTGACAGCTTTACCAATGACAGGTGACAGTTAGCAGGCAGTTCTACTTAGATTAAAATACATTGAATTATATTATTTTAACTAAGAGATTGGTTCTGCACAGTTTGCTAGGTACTCACACTATATTCTTGAATTAAATGGGCCTCGCCACGGATCTGGTCAGGTTTTAGACTGGACTCTGGTCTCTGCACTTCACAGTGATCTTCGTCAGCTCTCTCTGGTTCCGCTAACAGTGATCTGGGTCAGCTCTGCTCTCTCTCTGGTTCTGGAAATTTGATAGATTTGAAGTCTCTATGTCTGCTCTCTGAAGGTTGAGGGAGGTAAAGTATGGATTTTCCCGGCAGAGCTTCCAGCTGCAAATGGATTTGAAGGTCCCTATCTGTCCTGTCTGTCTGCTTTTATCTGTTTTTAAAATGGGTGTGTGTGCAGCATCACTAGACCCTACCCCTCTCCACTTATCATTGGCCAAGCTTTCATTTCTCCCCTGATTGGGGGAGCTAAGTTGTGTCAGAGTGATGTCATTTTACAGCCTGCAGAAAGTCCACTCCTCCTGTCAACTTGCACACAAATCTAGATTTGAACCAAATACATATTTGCAGAGGTACATATTGTTTTAAAATTACACGCACCCATCACATATCACAGGAGGTATACCCTGTCCAAATCTGCTCTTCCTGAGAGCTTGCATTCAGAAATGGCATAATTTTGCACTTTTTAACTGGTTTGCAATACCGGACATTATCCCAAATTTACACACATGTGCGCAAGGAGTATGGACATTAGTTGATGACGTGTCCGATTTTTCACATGCACACATTTTGAGTAATATCCTCTTTTCCGCTAAAACCCCCCTGAACATACCACCAGGTCCTAACACGTCTTAAAATGTGGGCAGAAAAATCACAAGAATTATGGTGTCATTTAAATAATTTTCACAAGTCCGTACTATGAGTTATTCATCTTTTTAGAGTTATGTTCTGGCCCCAAAGGGGTGTGGTTTCCCCCCAGCACAAGGTTGAATTTCTGGTTTTTCCAGTTCTGCCAAGCCAGCTTGCTCTCACAGGCAGTGCCCCTCCCCTTCCCTTCCAGGAGGAAGCTACATTTACGACATCTGCAATAAACCATCTGCCTGGGTGAAGGGGGTTGCATTGTTCAGAGCTCCTGTATTCTGTGGGGGCTCCCCTTAATTCAATTATCAGAGAGATGGCATATCCTTAGTGTGGCCAGCAAAAGGCAGATAGGCCTGGGAACACAGCTGTGACTCAAGTTTCATCTCCTGTCGGGGGTAGCTGGTGGGCAGAATTCAGTTCCTTAAGCCAGGTTTCAGATAAAATGTCACTTTTTGTTACCCAGTTTAAGTCAAGACAATGTTTACATATGCAGCTAGAATGCTGATTCTAAGTTTAAAACTATGACATTTAAACAATTGCAACCTATGTGACACTCAAAAGTAGGTCACTCATTTCTTTTAAACATTTAGATTTTTAGTGTCTTTCAGTCCAAATTTACTAAGCCAGTCTTGTTATAAACCTTCAAGTCACTTCAGAATATAACTTTACATTGTATCCCCTCTCAGTAAATCTTTCTTTGGCATGTTTTGGGTTCATTTATTCAGTTTTCTACAAAAAAGTAAAATCTGGTGTTGTTTTAAAACGCCGGCTTTCTGATAGTGGTGAGTACTGGTACTGCACCCCTTTTTGGGATTTAAGAAAATGAATTCTCCACAGTTATGGGTTTGCTTTTGGCAATCAGCATTGCCATTCCCAATGGTTTCAGACTACTGTGTGGGTAGTCCAATGGTGGTTTTAGGCAGTGTCCTTCTGTGCCCATAACATCGGCAAAATGAGTGGCAGCCTATTCTTCATGCATTTCCCTGTGCATTTTCTGGGAAGCTCTGGCCATCATGATGTTTTCCATGTCAGTACTGCACAGTTCTGAGGTAGGGCTCGGATGAATGGGTAAATACATCCCACAACTTCCAATTTTCCATAGCAATTCTGGAACGTGCTCTCTTGTGCCTCGAACGCAATTGCTAACTAACCCTAATTTAATGTGAATGGTCTGTATATGCTTTTAGGGAGAATAGCTCCGGGGCAACGTGCTCGCCTTGGAAGCAAGATGACACAGAGCACCACAGGTTTGATCCCCGGGTCCGCGCTTAAAAACCTCTGGGTATTAGCGCGTAATAAATATCATATCATATCATGCTTTTACATCCTGGTTGCGACCAGGTGACTTGTGTGCCTTGAAGCACTCATGCTATCTTCCGCCTGTATATAAGCCACCAATAAAATGAAATTAAAATAAATAAAATACACCTGACCTCGTAAATATGTTGGCACAACATGAAGAAACATGCAGTTCCATCATATTGCCAAATCTGGTGGCTTTCATTACAGTTTTCATGTCATACAGAAAATTCTCATTACAGTTCTAAATGTGGCGTTTGCTACTACTGAGAGAAACTTTTAATAATGACAGGAATTGGTGTGAAACTATTGCACTTATTCTTAAGTCTTTCACGTCATCATCGGAATAGGGGCGTTAGCCATTTCTCTCGTTCACTCCTGATGTATGCTCTCTACTCAGGGTTACACACGCTGCCAATGATAAACTCAATCTCTGAAACATATCCCACCATATTAAAGAGTGTTCTCCCTCTACTAAAGTAGCACCTTGGGCCATCCGGTGGTCTATCTTGTAATGGCAACAGTCAGTTGGGTTTCTGGGACTAGCTGCCTCTGTAAAAATGAGACTTAGAGTTAGAAGATTTCCCATGACAATGTAACCTCCTGCAAAGCTCTGGTAGTACTAACCAGTGCATAAGGGATGGGATTCAAGGCATTGCTGTGGGAACACATCATCATTGTAGGTGTTCTTGCCCTGCCCATGCTGCGGCTGTGAATATTTGCTTTAGGGGTTTGCACTTGCCCTGCCCATGCTGCGGCTGTGAATATTTGCTTCAGGGGTTTGCACTTGCCCTGCCCATGCTGCAGCTGGGAATATTTGCTTCAGGGGTTTGCACTAGAGCTGCACATGCTGTAGCTGCGGACATCTGTCGGATAAGCTTGCACTTGCTCTGCCAATGCTTTACCTGTGAACCTTGTTGGGGAAGCTTGTGCTTGCCCATCCCATACTTTTCCTGTGACCATTTGTTGGGGAAGCAGTTGCTCTGCCAATGTTTTGCCTGTGGACATTTGTTGGTAGGCTTGCGCTTGCTCTGACCATGCTTTTTGTATGCACATATTTAGAGAAGTTTTCACTTTCCCTACCAAGAACATACAGTTTGAGGAAAACATGCTATTGTATTACTGATGCTATAATTGCACCTGTGTGTTTTATTATTATAATTTGTATTTTTATTATTATTGTATTTCATGAGCGTGTACCTAGCTTCGAGAAGCAATGAAGCGTTTTACAGAGGTAAACACCAGTGCAGATGCAGAGCGCTTTTCAGAGGTAACAACAGAACAGATATACAGTGGGGGTAGGATACAGAGGGGCACAGAGGTGGGGTACAGTTGTACCGGATGTCTAGAGAGTCAGGTAGCACGAGGGGTGATGGGATGGCCTAGGTGTTGAGGAGGAGAGACTCTTTGAAGAGGTGGGTCTTCAGGTATTTTCTGAATTGTAGGAGCATGGGGGTGAGTCTGATGCTGACGGGGAGGAGGTTCAATAGTCCTGATGCATAGGCAGAGAAGGCTTGTTTTCTGGACCTTTCCTTTTTGCAGCTGCGGATTTGAAGTCTGCATGTGTCCTGGCTTCTGGTGGTGCGCTGTCTGCGGGAGATGCAGAGTTTCTCAGAGAGATAGCTGGGTGACTTGAGGGCGACTGCCTTATATACGATGCAGCAAGACTTGAAGGTGATTTGTGCGTGCAGTGGGAGCCAGTGAAGGTTGATGAGGGCCAGGGTGATGTGGTCGTTTCTGTGTAGACCCTAGATGATGTGTGCAGCCGCGTGTAGGACACTTCTCAGAGGCACAAGGGAGGACAACAAGAGGCTTTTGAGGAGTGCATTACCCCCATATAGATGGGTTAGGATTAGTGCTTCAACGGTGGATCTAAAGCTGCCTGGAGGGACGAAGGGCTTGACTTTCTGTAACAGGGATAGCTGATACCAGCTTGTGAGTGAAGCTTGCACTAATCATTACCTTGCTGTGCCTGTTTGCAGAGACACTTTCAATGAACTTACACTTGCTATACTTGCATCTCTTTGTGATGGAAATGTGCCCCTGACCTGTCCATTATTCACCCTTTCGTGCAGGAAGCGTGCACTGGCCCTCCCCATAAAAGAACTTGATCAGTCCCTGGAGCAGGTGCATGCATGTTGGTGAACCAGGGGTTTGTTCACACACCACATGATGGGCTAGACATGCATATGAAGAGGCTGGTGCACCTTTGGGGGCAGTGCATGTGGAGGCAGTGCAGGGATACATGGTGTTGAGGGGGTGGCAAAATTACCTTTTGCCAAGGGTGGCAAAACTCCTTGCACCATCCATCTAATTACCCCCACACGCACCCATAATTGCAAACAGTTAAATGCAGACTGGGTCACTGCTTCTCCTCTACACATACCTTTCTCCTCGGTTTGCCATGCTAAATCACCTTGAGCTAAATACACAGGTACCTTCTCTAATGCCGCACAGCCCTCCCAACAACGGTATCATCTTCCTACTTCCCTTCTTCTAAGATGCATAGATAGGCATCTCTTGATTAGACTGACCCATTACCGCACCCCAGGAACAACCTATCATGATTCTTCAGCTAGTTATTTAGTTAAGTTTGGAACGCCCTACCTAATGCGATCTGTGTGTAACCGATGGGTCAAAGGTTGAAATCCTGGCAGGATTGACTTAGACCTTTTCGTTATGAGGTTGATTAATGCATTTCTGTTAAATTGTGTAATGGCGGCATATGTTATTTGGAGTGCAACAGAATGGCAAAACCTGGCCTTACAAGGGCTATACAAAAACACAACAATTCACTAGTTCACGAATTAAGCACATGCGTCAGACACTGGCCCAGTCTGCCTGCACTTTGCAATTTCAAATTCCACCCTCAGCCATTGGTCATTCTGAGGTCAAAACATTCAGTACCAATATATTCGGCAATCATAACACTTGTTAATACAACACTTCAAATTGGGAAAAATCTGGAATTATGCATTATTAAAGAACAGAAATAATTTTTGTTTATGTACTCCAATGAGACATCTGTCATCCACAATATTTAATTTGAGTATCCCGACATGGGATTATGCAACATCGTCATGACATCATGACGTTTTAAGTCAAAAACTTCACAAGTACAAACGGAGGCCATTTTGTATGCCCTGTTATCTGTGTCATTCCTCACATACACCGAGAGCTTTTATCCATTCTATGATATTTCCATTGCATAAGGTAAAATACATAAGGGTTATCTATATGGCCACCTGTCCTCATTTACACACTAACCATCTCATTTTATGGCCTCATTTTCGAGACTGATTGTTTTTTTACTTTCAGAATTGTTGGACATAAATGACCACCCAGTTTGTTGTTGCTTTTTTTATCTGGAAGGTAGGGCATTCTTTTAACTTACCCGCACCTACATATGGAATTAGCAATGTTGATTTTCACCAAGCTCTAAATTAAAACTACTTTGATATATTTGTTTACATTACAGAATGTAGTGCTACAAGTATCTTTGAGGAGTTTCTACCACCACTCTCCGATTTGGAGATTCACATATATCTATAAATAAGAGAAAATGTTCTCATTATTAAGAATAAGGTAAATCAACTTACCGTTTCATATGAATCCTATACATGGTCTAATTTATAGCATAGGAATTCTAATACCTACTTACTCTCCTGATCTTGCAGATTGAGGAATTGTGCTCCTGAGGAAGGGATTTGTACATCCCGAAACTCGTTGAGCTGGATTGATTTGCTTATACTTAATTGATTAAACAACTTTGATGAAGATACCAGATTTGAGACTTTCCATGGGATTATGTTTACTTGAGTTAATCTTGCCTTAAAAATGTGTTCATGTATCTGAGAAAACAAAATAGTCTTTGTATGATTATTTTCTAAAAGCATTACATACAAGTTTTCTGGAACATTTTGGGGTTTCTAGCACTTGATAGTGTACATAGGACGGGAGTGTCTCTCAATTTAGGATACTTTCACCACTTTTGTTTATCCACATCTCCAGGTTCATAACCCTTGCCTAAGGGAAAAATGAAACAGTTTCTTCTCTGATCATTTTATTGGGAATAAATCATGTTTAGTGATGAACCCGCAACAAACTATAGCTGTTTCTGTTAATCATAATTTAATTCGTAATCAAACACTGACAAAAACATATTTACATCTATACAGTGAAATCATTCATATCACCAAAGTCAGAAAGACTCAGATTCCAGGATTCCAGACTTGACAAAGGTCAGGGTGAACCACCTATTGCTAAATTCTTCATTTCAATGTAGCACTCTCCAATAGTACTCGTCTTTTCTGAACTGACTGCACATGTGCATTTTATATGACAGTCGTAAAACACAGGTGTTCTTCTTCCACGTGTCCGTTTTATGTAGTAGTCTTGGAACACAAGGGGGCTCTGTGACAAATCAACTTCCAGGGCACCAGTGGTCCATCAATCAACCCCACACCTCTAGTACACCAGAAGAGATCCAAACAGATTGGAATACAAGTAAATGATAAACCTCCTTTTCCAATTTTGGTAATGTGGATGGAACAGCAGGCTTATCTCCGTAAGGTCGTGGATCGTTGGTTAGTTGCAACACTGCGAACATACAATCATTACCCAATGATTTGAGGTTCTATACAAATATTTACATTATTATTACTACAACAGAAAATAACAGACTACAATTACAACCCACACTGTAAAGGAACACAGAGGACAGACAGTTTCACAAAGGAAAGGGATGCACTCTGGATACTGACAGGAGGGTAGTTGGTAAAGCAATCAGTCTTACTGTTCAAGGTTATTTGGTTTCAACACCAAAGGGGCAAAGGGTCGTAACTGTCTCTAGGGGCCTTCAGAGAACCAGGGGAGCAGAACCACAGTGAACCTGGTGCTGAAGAAGTTCTTAGTGCTCGACAGTGTCAAGGCATTTCCAGGGCGCTTCGCAGCTCGTGAGACAGAGTTAGTGGTGGGAGACAGCTGCGGGTACCAGGCAGCAGGCAGTTCAGCAAGAGAGGCGGAACGGATGTCTACAGGCTGTCCAGCACAACGGCCCAGGGCCAAGAATCATTGTCTCTGTGCTGGTTGGCAGATCTGGAATGTTGGTTGAGGCGTCTCACATGGCTCTGGTGACTGCAGCGTGACAACAGTCAGTGGTGCAGCCGGATGCGATTCGAGGACTCGACTGTCTCGAAATTGTCCTTAAAAAGATGGACGCTGGATAATGCGTGTGAGGTACTCTTCTTAGCTTCTTTGCAGGGCTCGTGTCCAGGAGGGTGTTAGCAGGCAATGGTCCTGTCCTGTGTTCAGAGACTCTGCGGCACTTCCCACCTAGGAACCTTGCTGTGAGAACCTAGCAGGGCACGCTGTGTGCTGGCTGAGTACCGGTTCTGGAGCTGCTGGACGGGTCCTCTGAGTCCGGTATCTCTGTTCACTGGGAGATGTTTAGGGGAGGGATCTTGCTTCCCTCTTGGAACTCCTGGCCTTCCTTCACTGGCGGAAAATGTATGGTAGACTGTACCTTCAGCTCAGGTCCAAATGAGTCCTTCTTCTTACTCCCTGCAAAGTCTTCAGATCAGTGAGGGGCTCAGCCCACTTTTAAAGCCAAATGGGCCCCAGTGATTGGTGTAGGCTAAGCCCACCTTAATGAACCAATCCTGGGTCCCCACCAGCAATCTTCAGTGATGCTTTAGGTCAGAACCAGGGTGCTTGGCAACAGACAGTGGAAGATGACAACATATACTTCTAAGTCCCACCCATCTTCCTGTCTGCTGTACATCAAAGTGTCTCCCTAATTAACTGAGCCCTATACGGCACTTGGACACAACATGGGCCTCCATTGAAGTAGGGGGTTGCAGGCAGACTTTCGTCTCCTACAAACACATACTTCCCTGCTCTGAAAGCAGTGGTTCCAGACAGGACATTCACTGCCCTTTCATACCAAGGACTGGTGTTAGTATTAAGTTGACACATTGCATTACAAATAGGTGTTGGTCTCTGGTCTACATTGTCACTTCCTGACCCATGCCTTCCCCGAAGCCTGCTAATTCACATTCTTCAGTATTTGCCACCCCCAGCAAGGTATAACAATGCAGATGCAAATCCATACGGCCTTGAAATGCAGAGGCTTTTGATGTATCACAGCTGTCAGGTGTCAGCTACACATGAAAGAGGAAGGCAGGGCTGATAAGCTGTGTCCTCCCAGAGGACACAACAGTTTTTCTGCTGTGTGGTGAGCGTGGAAAATATGTGCAGGAAAGGCCCCACATATTTTTCAGAGGTTGATCTCCTATCATTCATTCTTTTAAATAAACAAACAAATCACATAGCCCACTTTCCCTGTGCGGACAGTCGAATTCCTCACAGGCTCACGTTCCATTAATATGTAATTTGGTGGAAGGGACCCATCACGTTTACACTGTAACGTAAGCGAGTCCCCACCACCACATTTCTGTTATTTGAACTGCGGGGTGCAATTGTAAAGGGCAAAATTCGGCATACAAGAGTGTATGCTGCATTTTGCCCTCACATTTGCACTTGGTAGATGCCAGGCAGCACTCCTTTTTGATTGTGAGCGGCGCTTGCCAGGCTGCATACACAATTACTAAACCATCTCTGACATGCTTGCATGTCGGGGATCATTTAATTTGTATATTCTAAACACTGCTTACCATGCACGCATAGTAAGCAGTGTTCACAATAAAAAAAATAAACGGTATGCAAGCATGTTAGACAGCGTTTATTTGTAATTTTAAATGCTGTCTGACAGAGTTCAAATGGATCCCTATGTAGTCCGTCTGCTTTTTGCTGGTAGAAAAGCCAGCAGGCTTCATAAGAATCCTCAGCGTTTGCATCTGCATGAAAATGCATGCTGGTGCTAATGCTGGAGTATTTGTATGGCAGAGAGGAAGGGACTGGCGGAAATGCAAGTTGGGTTGCGTCCCTCCTCTCTTGATGAAAATGGGGTTTACCGGAAATGCAATGCATAAAAGCCTTACGCAAGGCTTTTATGCATTGCATTTCCAGTACGCAAGGACAAAAATGATCCCCAAGGTGTTTTTCCTGACTGTTTAATTTTTCGCATGTGTGACCTTTTCTGCATAATTTCTCCTGGTCACACATGGGTGATGGGATATCTCCCTTTCAAAAGATAATTTATAACCCTTCCCCACCACAAGAATATTTCCAGCAGCTCCCATACATCTTCATTGATTTTGATATTGTTGATCATCATATGCAATTGTTACACTTCGGTATCGTTGAGTTGTTCTCTCTTCACTAGTGGTGCTTCAACTTCCCAAAATGTACACTTGGTGGGTAGGACCCTCCTGTATGATTCCATTAGGATTTAATAAGGGTCAAACACACAACCGGTCTCAAGGTTGAGTTCAATGTCAGCCAACCAAATGCAAGACAGCGACTTGAGAAGGGAGTTTGAGCAGCTTCAGGGTATAAATTGATTGAATCTAACGCTCTCCATTGAATAATTCTCGCTGATGATTTTTATCTTGTACTGAAATATCAAGTAAATCAAGTTAAAAAGATAATACAAAGTCAAAGGAAATAATATGCTATGTTAAAGGCTCTAATGAGAACATGAACATGTAATTTAAAATGTGCTTCTGCAAGTTTGCCACTCTGTTGTAATAGGAACAATGTGAGTTGTACAACTTGAATTTTAGTTTTTTTATAAAGAAAAAATTATGCAAACGTTAGGCAATTTAACATATTCAGTATACAACACAGCATCAATATAATGTCTGTGAAAAGAACAATGATTCAGAACAACTATTTTTCTATTGCATGTGGTAAAATATATCTCATGTAGCTTTGAACATCAGATAAACATAAGCTGTGAACTTCAATGTACCTGACACTATCAGGGTAATTCATAGAAATTGCACAAAAATGGCCCACGCGGCTGGCGCACAGTGTCCCCGTGCGATACACTGCGCCAGCCGCGTGCGAAAAAATCCTTTTCATCGCACAGCGTATTCATGGATTTTAGCCTCCGAAACCAGCCGTGGCGCAGAGTGGCGCAGCGACCCTGCAGCAGTGCCAGTTACACCCCCAAGAACGCCCTCGAGCAAGGAAAAGCCTTCAAAATCCCCAAATCATCATAAAGGGCTGCGCTAACCCTGGACCAGTTCACAGGGCTGGCAAACAGCAAACGCCAAGCGGGGAACGTGTATTTCAGTGGTTCGCGGGAAGTCCCACACGCGATTATCCTGGGTACGTGTACATCAGGGGTGCGTGGGAAGTAAAACACGCGATTCCATCAGGGCACATGTATTCCAGGGGTGCGCGTGAAGTATCACACGCAAAAACAGCAGGGTACGTGTATTCCAGGGGTGCGCGGCAAGTATCACACAGAAAAGCAGCAGGGTACGTGTATTTCAGGGGTGCGCGGGAAGTATCACACGCAAAAGCAGCAGGGTACGTGTATTTCAGGGGTGCACGGGAAGTATCACACGCGATTCCATCAGGGTACGTGTATTCCAGTGGTGCGCGGGAAGTATCACACGCAAAAGCAGCAGGGTACGTGTATTTCAGGGGTGCGCAGGAAGTATCACATGCGATTCCATCAGGGTACGTGTATTCCAGGGGTGCGCGGGGAGCACCACACGTGAATTGCACGTGTGGGTCCTCCCAGGTGTTCCCTCTACACCCTCCACAGCCCCTGCAGGTGGCCCCCACTCATGTCTACCACCACCCCCACCCCCCAGCAGTGCAGGGGCAGCCTCCACCAGGCCCCCACTCATGTCTACCATCACCCCCACCCCCCAGCAGTGCAGGGGCAGCCTCCACCAGGCCCCCACTCATGTCCCTTATCACCCCCACCCCCCAGCAGTGCAGGGGCAGCCTCCACCAGGCCCCCACTCATGTCTACCATCACCCCCTCCCCCCAGCATCCAGGGGCAGCCTCCACCAGGCCCCCACTCATGTCTACCATCACCCCCACCCCCCAGCAGTGCAGGGGCAGCCTCAACCAGGCCCCCACTCATGTCCCCTATCACCCCCACCCCCAGCAGTGCAGGGGCAGCATCCACCAGGCCCCCCCTCATGTCTCCCACCACCCCCACCCCCCAACCACCAGGGGCACCCTCCACCAGGCCTCCACTCATGTCTACCATCACCCCCACCCCCCAGCAGTGAAGGGGCAGCCTCCACCAGGCCCCCACTCATGTCTCCCACCACCCCCACCCCCCAGCCACCAGGGGCACCCTCCACCAGGCCCTCACTCATGTCTACCATCACCCCCACCCCCCAGCAGTGCAAGGCAGCCTCCACCAGGCCCCCACTCATGTCTACCATCACCCCCACCCCCCAGCAGTGCACGGGCAGCCTCCACCAGGCCCCCACTCATGTCCCCTATCACCCCCACCCCCCAGCAGTGCAGGGGCAGCCTCCACCAGGCCCCCACTCATGCCCCCTATCACCCCCACCCCCCAGCAGAGCAGAGGCAGCCTCCACCAGGCCCCCACTCATGTCTCCCACCACCCCCACCCCCCAGCCACCAGGGGCACCCTCCACCAGGCCCTCGCTCATGTCTACCATCACCCCCACCCCCCAGCAGTGCAGGGGCAGCCTCCACCAGGCCCCCACTCATGTCTCCCATCACCCCCACCCCCCAGCAGTGCAGGGGCAGCCTCCACCATGCCCCCACCCATGTCTCCCATCACCCCCACCCACCAGCATCCAGGGGCAGCCTCCACCAGGCCCCCACTCATGTCTCCCTGCAACCCCACCCCCAGCCACCAGGGGCAGTCTCCACCAGGCCCCCACTCATGTCTACCATCACCCCCACCCCCCAGCAGTGCAGGGGCAGCCTCCACCAGGCCCACACTCATGTCTCCCATCACCCCACCCCCCAGCAGCGCAGGGGCAGCCTCCACCAGGCCCCTCTCATGTCTCCCATCACCCCCACCCCCAGCAGTGCAGGGGCAGCCTCCACCAGGCCCCCACTCATGTCTCCCACCACCCCCACCCCCCAGCCACCAGGGGCAGCCTCCACCAGGCCCCCACTCATGTCTCCCTGCACCCCCACCCCCCAGCAGTGCAGGGGCAGCCTCCACCAGGCTCCCACTCATGTCTCCCATCACCCCCACCCCCCAGCAGTGCAGGGGCAGCCTCCACCAGGCCCCCACTCATGTCTCCCATCACCCCCACCCCCCAGCAGTGCAGGGGCAGCCTCCACCAGGCCCCCACTCATGTCTCCCATCACCCCCACCCCCCAGCAGTGCAGGGGCAGCCTCTACCAGGCCCCCACTCATGTCTCCCTGCACCCCCACCCCCCAGCAGTGCAGGGGCTGCCTCCACCAGGCCCCCACTCATGTCTCCCATCACCCCCACCCCCCAGCAGTGCAGGGGCAGCCTCCACCAGGCCCCCACTCATGTCTCCCATCACCCCCACCCCCCAGCAGTGCAGGGGCAGCCTCCACCAGGCCCCCACTCATGTCTCGCACCACCCCCACCCCCCAGCCACCAGGGGCAGCCTCCACCAGGCCCCCACTCATGTCTCCATGCACCCCCACCCCCCAGCAGTGCAGGGGCAGCCTCCACCAGGCCCCCACTTATGTCCCCTATCACCCCCACCCCCCAGCCACCAGGGGCAGCCTCCACCAGGCCCCCACTCATGTCTCCCTGCACCCCACCCCCCAGCAGTGCAGGGGCAGCCTTCACCAGGCCCCCACTCATGTCTCCCATCACCCCCACCACCCAGCATCCAGGGGCAGCCTCCACCAGGCCCCCACTCATGTCTCCCGCCACCCCCACCCCCCAGCCACCAGGGGCAGCCTCCACCAGGCCCCCACTCATGTCTCCCACCACCCCCACCACCCAGCCACCAGGGGCAGCCTCCACCAGGCCCCCACACATGTCCCCCAGCCAACATGTCACCACAATCTAGACCCTGGCCCTTATGGTCAGCCTCCAAATGCCAAACACCCACCTGGGTATTGCATCCACCCACTTAGAAATGGCAAAAACATGATATAACCCCAATTGCAAGTTTTGAAATGAACACATGTCCCTCATATACCCCCAATGGGTGTCAGTGAATGTCAAAACCCATAACATGATATGCATGAAACCAATGAGATGATACTATACATTGAAGTTTGAAGAAAAAATATGTATTAAACGCAACATAAATTGAATCAAAAATAAACAAACAATAATGGAAATTTAAAAAAAAAAACCAGCAGGTACGTGAAATAATGCAAAACCACAAATCATAATGCAAACGAAAGGTGTCCAAAGTCACAGGGCCTCATTACGACCCAGGCGGTAAGTTACCGCCTGGGCCGTGACTTTACCACCATGGCGTAAACTACGTTTACGCCATGGTGGTTGGCGGACTTACCGCCCCATTCCGACCCTGGCGGGGCGGTAAGTCCCCAATCCCCATTTACCCTTCCCCATTCCCATTTTTGCCCCATAGGGCATAATGGGAGTGGGGAAGGCGTTAATTACGCCACCGTAAATTACGGTGGCGTAATTAACTCCATGGTCCCTTAGCGCCATGGATTTTAACACCTGCTAAAAGCAGGTGTTAAAAGCACCATGGCGCTAGGGGACCTCGTAATTGGCGGTAAGGGGTCGGCGCAGCTAACGCTGGCGTTAACCCCTTACCGCCAGGGTCGTAATGAGGCCCACAGTCCACAAAAGTAAATCCAATGGAAAATTAAAATCGAAAACCATTGCTTCATGGGGAAATCATAAAATAAAATGAAAATCCAAAAGTCAACTATATACAGATAAACAATCCAGGGTCCATGATCCCAAGCGAAGAAATGAAACCTATCTAATAACACTACCTAAAAAAAAAATATATATACAAAATCGTGGCCCATTGTCCAAAAGGTCCAAAAAAAATGCTAAACCAAAGGAAACCTAACAATAACTACAGAACTATTTACAAGGGCAGCGGGCTAGTCCGACGGCTCACTTCGGGATGTTCCGGGCCAGTGCATCATCGAACTCCTGCTCAATGTCCCGGAGGTACTCCTCCTCCATGGCCCCGAGGGTCCGCAGGGCCGTCCACATGTTCCCCCCAAACTCCCTGCGGATTGTCTCGAGGCACTCGGCCCGCCTCAGGGCCCTCCGCATGGAGTTCTCCGCCCTGACCATCGTGAGCCGTGCCTCTTCCACCCGCTGCCGCTCCGCATCTATGGCGTGGCCCAACGCTGCCACACAGAAGACACTTCCCGTCCTGGGTCCTCCTGCCCTCCGGCCGATGCCTGCCCCTCCGATGTCGAAGGCCCCGAGCCATCATGGCTCCCACCACGTTGCTGCTGCTGCGCCTCTGCCCGTGCACTGCCTCCTGCTGCCTGCACATCCTCCGCTGGCTGGGGTGCAGTCGTTGATGTGGCCATCCCTGCTGGACGTCCGACTCCCAACTGTGGCAGGGATGCCTCCTCCACCAGCCTGGCGCACTGTCAGAGGCAGCTCCACAGGGCACCCAGGTGACTGATGGGTGGGAAGATGGCACGGAGGACGACTGGCGCATAGGGGGTTCAGTTGAGGAGGGGGTCTGAGCAAGCCCCATCAAACGGAGGAATCCGGCCTGGGTGACCTGTCCCAGTAGGCCGACGCGGTCAACGAGCCATTCGAGATGACGTGCAGTCTCCTCATGAAAAGACTACAGGTCACCTCGCATGGCCCGTTGAGGCAACGCTACACCAGTCAGGACAGGCTCAACCCGGACCCGGATAGCCACGTCCGCAGGCAGAGGAAGGCCAGTTGTCGTGAGCTCATCCCCTGCCTGAAAACGGGTCTGGACGTAGGCATCCCTGCTGGTGCAAGATGATGCAGTGACAGGATCAGGGACAGGATTGCACACAGGCACCTCCGCGGCGACCTGTGCTGCCTCCTGTCCCTGGTCCTGCACTGCACCACTAGCACCAGTGGAATCCCCACCTCCAGACCCCGTCTCTGTTGCTTGCACGGCCTCCTCCTCCACCAAACCCCCCACCAACCTGGATGACTCCGTGCCATCTTCCCCCATTGGGCCCTGTGGGGTCCCAGCTGCCCCTTCTGCTGCCGAGGAGTCCAACTCCGACCTCCGCCTCTTGGACCTCCCCCCGGCAGCTGCGGCCTGGGACGTGGCACGGGACTCCTCACTCCCCGACGAGATCACAACCTGGGAGGGGAGCCGGGCCTTGCGTCTCCAGCTGGCGGTGCGATCCCCGCCGCTGTGCTCCACAGCACCTTCTCCGCACTCTTCATCAGTTGACGCTGCAGACAGGGAGAAATAAAACACAGGCATCAGGGCACTGTACAATGGACACATACACACATGACAGTTGCACATGAGTGGCATTGGCAAACCTCAGACATGGCATCACAATTGGCAACACACATGTCATTTTTACATGCACACATGAGCCATACCACAGCCACATCGCAACTCCCAGCACCATCCATACACATACAACAGCATGAGCAGGCAAAGGTGAGCCAGACATCACATGCAACACAGGGAGTGCACTACACATGCACGCACACCACCACACTTGCATGCATGTGTACACCTCAGCCAACTGTCACAGTGTTCCGTTGGGCATCCATGTCACATCTGCCAATCAGGCTTCCACATACCGCTGTCACATGCATCCATGTTGCATCACGGTTGCACCCTTGTCAAATACACACACATGCACACGTACACAGTGCTGATACATGCAGCTGAAAACAACATACATGCGTGACATCACGAACATGCCTACTTACATACACATTCATCCAAACATGTGTGCCCACACAACTGCATTTGGCATGCAAGCCTACACACACAAGCACCATCCATGTCTCACACATGACAGCCCTCGCATGTGTTAGCCTCACGGCCCTGTACACCCCCACCCATACTTGGCCCCATACAAACAGGTGTGCAACCGGCACACTACTGGCACATCACCACACGCACATCTTACAATCATGATGCATGTACACTTACCGCTCGACTCCAGACGGGTCTGCCTCTCAAGGACCTGGACGTGGAGCGCTGGGGATATGCGTTCCAGGACCCTCATCTGATCTTCCGACAAGTGGCCCCGGCGCCCCTTAGCATCCGCTGCCTTCAAGAGGCGCCGGGCCATGCTGAGGGTCCTGGACCTGAAGTCCTCCCAGCGCTTCTTGACATGTTGGAAGTCGCGGACTGCCACCCCCTCCCCGTTGATGGCAGTCACGATGTCCGTCCAGATCCGAGTCCGTCCTTCCTTGTCGGCGCGCACACTTCCGTAGAGGGCATCATACTGCCCCAGGACTTGCTCCACCAGGACACCAACTTCCCTGGCACTAAAGCTGGTGCCCCTCTGCCTCTCTGGCCGGGGGTTTTCAGTGGTGCCAGATGTTGCAGTGCCCGACATGACAACCCCAGAGGCAGGAGTGGGTGGGCAACTGGGTCCTGGGGCTGGGCTGTGGAGCGTGGGAATCCCAGTCGGGAGTCTTCGGTTCCAGCAGGGGTGGTCACAGCAACAGCACCCCTGGCTGATGTGCAGGCAGCAAATGGCAGGGCACGTGGGCAGCAGGCAGTCAGGCAGCAGCAGATGGCAGGTGGGAGCGTGCTCGGGGCTCTGGGGGGCAGTAAATTGGCTTTCTGGGCAGGAGCGTGGTCTTCCGTGTGCTTACGCGTGGCCAGCTTGATACGGAGTGATTTGGCACGTGAAAAGTCCTGGACGTCTGCGTGTAATTCGAGGAAAGGCCCTTAGCGTGTAAGCGCGTCTGCGTGCATACACGATTTCATTGGCCCAAAGGCCCCCATGCGCAGCTGTGACGTCACCCGCATGGCCGTAGAAAATGGCGCGTGTAAAAAAAAAAGATACACGTCCGAGTGTCAAAGCGTGTAATTGGTGGAAATGGCCTCATCGCGTATGCGCGTCTGTGACGTGTGTATAAAAGGTACGTGTAGAACGCCATTTCCTTGTACATGCTTTTCGTGGAGAGCGAGTGGGTGAAATCTGTAGTTCTTGTCAGTTCACACGCGATTTACTTCACAGCGTTTCCAGTTCGTACTCCCTGTTACCTCTGACAGCTTTTTCTCTTTTCCTCTTTTTCCTGGGCCTGTTTCCACAAACAGCGTTCCCTTCTAGTGTTGTCCTGTCTCCTCAGACAGCGTACAATTCTTCTTTTGGCGCGGGTGTTGCCAACGCACACACGCGCATATTTTTCACGCTTTTGTTCCTGGCAGATGGTGAGTCGCGCACGTATTTAACATCTGTGCTTGCCCGTGTGTCGCGTACCCCTTCAGAGGTCATTCTATGCTGCGTGTGACACGCATACGTTCATTCTTGTGTTTCTGGGTGCCACAGCGTAGTGCAGGTTTATTTTTCCACGCACGTGGTCTAGGAGGGGTTGCGTGCACCTTACTTCCCTTTTTTGGGGTTCCTGTGCGTTGCGTGACCCGTCATCTTTCCCCAGGGGTGACATACAGCCTTTCTAGAGCACTAGGGTACGATTACCATCTGGTACCCAACCCCTTTGACCCCCAATTGCCCAGGACAATAGTTCACATCGACGCCCATACGCACAATAACATCAGTGCCATGGCTGGGAGGCGAACAAGCCGTAAGGGTGGCAAAGGTGGCCGAGCCCCAAGTGGTGGCCGTGGTGGATCCGGTAGGGGACATGGCCGTGACTTGCAGGGTGCCCCTAGCCCCCCATGTGTGGAGGAGCAGTCAGGGACACCCATGCCCCCCCCCGGTTGAGGTTAACGTGGCTGACATCATCCATGCTCAGCCCTTGTTGGACCAGCCCACTGTGGAACCAGACCTGGCCCAGGGTGACTCCATGGCTGACTTCCAGGTCAGCAGGTCTAGGCCACATAAGCCGGTGAACGTTGGTGTCATCAGGCCACGTGGATCAGGGGCAGCTAGGTCATCTGCTGCGTAGGCAGGCTGGGGAGGCTGCAGGGGCAGCTGCGGCTCCATCCAACCCACCTCTCACGCACCCACCCAGGACAGTGTCGGTCCAAGTCCATCATGCAGACATTCCCCCTGACACCATCACACTTGAGCTAATGCCTGCACCAACTCCCATGCTGAGTGTGCAATCCCACACTCCTAGTACAGAGTCCACCGGGGCTCCTGCCCCTAGTGTCCAGAGCGGCGTAGGACACTCAGGATCCCTACCACCTTCCAAGCGGAAGAGGAAGAGTGCTCGTCCAGTAGAGGCAGATGTCCCAGACACGGCTACACAGTCCGGACCGTCAAGGAAGCCCAGCTTCAATGAGGCCGAACTGAATGCACTTGTAGAGTATGTGTCAGCACATGACCGCGAAATGGTGATTGTTGCAGGATCCAAGACCACACCTGCACAACGTCAGGCACACTGGCAGACCATCGCGGACATCATAAGTGCCCTTGGAATCATGAGGCGCACAGCTACTGAATGCTACAAGCGCTGGAATGACCTGAAGCGCAGGTCAAAGAATAAGCTGGCCTCAAATCATGCCGGAACTCTAGTGACTGGAGGTGGGTCT
This sequence comes from Ambystoma mexicanum, assembly GCF_040938575.1. Taxonomy (NCBI): domain Eukaryota; kingdom Metazoa; phylum Chordata; class Amphibia; order Caudata; family Ambystomatidae; genus Ambystoma; species Ambystoma mexicanum. The sequence continues at coordinate 1,146,238,759 of NC_090928.1, forward strand.
CCAGCAGAGGACATAGAACTCACTCCACATGAGCAGGTTGCTGGGACCTACGTCACGGAGGAACAGATCCAAGGTGTGGGAGAACTGGCAGATTACGAGGCATTGTCCAGTGAGTGCACATGCATGTGTGTGTCATCCATGTGCATGGTGTGTGTGGGAGGGCTTCTGTTTGGGTGCCAGGTGAGGGTGTGTGTGCCTGAGTGGTTTGGGTCACCCATGTGCCTCATCCTATACATTCTGCGCACCAGCATTTGGGAATAGCAGCACCCCTTCTGCCAACATTAGACATCCAGCCCAACACCAAGCCAGTTGCCCTTGGAGTGTCATCTTGCCACAACATTGTTGCTTATTTACCTCTGTTTATTCAGGCAGATTGTTTGCATACCACCACTTTTACTCGGGATTTCTCAGTCCTATTGTTACATGTCTGACGTGGCTATGGTACAGTGGACTGGCTTTGTTTCCTGGACATGATTTGTTTAGACATGTCCCTGTGCTATAGGACCATTTTGGACTGGCAGCTCCAGGTTAAACATTTGAACCATTTCAATGAAAAAATCAATTTCATGAGCAAACTGGACTGAATGAACAATTGGTGCCCTCCTCTCCCTCTTCACTTCATGGCTAGGGTACATGCCATCTGTGTGATGGCATGTGTATTTGACCTGCCAATCACCGGCCAATGTATGATGCAACTGCTAGGCAGCATGCAGCAAATGTGTTCATCTTCCATCTTGGTGTCATCAATGTGTGCCATCTGCCTACCCTTCACTCGCCGTGACGGTGCATGCATGGGAGGGTTTTAGTCATGTGGGACATGTGTCAATCAAGTACTGTTTCTGTAGCCTCTCAGCCCTAATTGTGTGCCATAGTGCTATTGCCTGTTTCCATTTGTTTTCTTTTATGTCTTTGCAGGGGATGACGCACCTGATACTGCTTGGGTTGTGGAGATGGTGCAGACCCAGGAGGGGTCTGAGGCCCGACCGACCACCAGTGAGGGACGTGGTGTGGTGGTGGGTGAGAACCCACAACTGCTGCAGGTCGTGCTCTCAAGGGGTGTCTCTGGCTGCACCTCCCCCGAGCTGTATTCAGGCGTCGATTCGGATGATGAGACCTATGTGCCGTCGCAGGTAAGTGTTCCTGGGAGGGATTCTGTTCTGTCGGACCCACCTGCACCAGGGTTAGAACCCTCAATGGGGATGTCAGTGTTGGCAGGTATGCCTTTGGTGGTTACGGATGCAGGGTCACACTCCGCGACATCTGATCCTGTTCCTGGGCCAGCAGATCAGAGGGGGAATGCAGTCCTGCAGCCTCAGGCTGTGCCGGCACAGCAAGGCGCAGTTTGCCTTGCACGAGACAGGTGTGGTGCCTGCCGACGTGGTGGCCGTCAGCCACCTGGCAATACCGCATGGGAGCAATCCGTATACGGTATGGCAACCCAACAGGCAGCATCATCAGAGATGATGGCTCAGGCCATGGATAGGGTGGCCACTTCCATTGTCCCCCCCGAAAGGCTGATGGAGCGACTACAGCAGGCAACAGACTCCATCTGCCAGTCACACAGGGAGGACATGTTGGCGTCCGACAGGGACAGGCGGGCGGCACTGGCGACTCTGCAGGAAGCCATTTCCATAGAGTCCCAGGGCCACAGGGAAGCCCTGAGGGTGGAACTCCTTCACCTCAGGACGACTCTTGTTGAGCTTGAGGCTTCATCAAACAGAATGACAGAACAGCAGCTGGAGCATCTCACACGTACGCTCTCAGCTGAGATGCAGGCAACTAGGGCGGAGGTCCGGGCATCCCGTGAGTTGTTGCATGGGGACCTCCGCACAATTATCCTCCAGAACTAGACCTACCACACCCGTATGCTTGCAGCCATGGAGGAACAGACTAGGGCTTTGCGTGGGCTGCCTCCCATAGTGCCACCACCTCCTGATGCAGCTGCAGAGGTTGAGGAGAGCGACAGCAGTGATTCTCCCACAATAGGGTAGCCGTGTAGGCCATGAGCCCATGGAGGTGTTTTTTTTTCGCAAGATCCACACAGGTGGGTTTTGGTGTGCACCCTGTCCTCGGACCTCATGGGTGGCCTCCCCCACCCCCTTGGGCCCATTAATGGCCATTTATTTTTTTTTGTTTTTTTATGTTTTTTTTTTTGGGGACAGTGTGTTGCCTTGTGTGGCTCCCGTGGGCATACGCTGCATTGTGGCTGGGCACATGCAGGCTTGTCATGAATTTGGTTCAGATGCTTGGGTTTTTGTGACACACCCCCCTCCTGCTTCCCGTTTCCATGGGCTTGCAAAGGGTGTGCCCAAGTGACATTGACGTACATGGTGACATTGGACTCCCATTCGATGTGTGGGCAGTCTGTAGTCAATACTGTGTATACATTCATAGTGCATATTGTTGTTGTATTGTACACTACATGGTGTATTGATATGTGCCTCTGCATCCATCTCATCCTCCTAATTTGCAGGTCCATTTCTCATGTCTTCACAAGGCGGTCCACCTTGGAACTGGAGTCCATGTTGTAAGCAGTGCACCTACACTCTTGCGTGGTGCTAACACTGTATACTTGGAAGTGTTCGGAGTGCTGGCATCATCAGGTACTGAGGCTAGCAAATTTTTAAGTCTGTAATGTCATGTTTAAGGTAGGTTGGAGGTTGTATAGGTGATTGGTATTCTTGGTAAGTATTTGGTAATGTGTGTTGTAGGTCCTGCATTACTGTGAGCATTTCATGTGTGGCCATTTTTCCATTAGGGACACTGTAGATGGTGACACTTGGGGCATGTTGTGGGGATTAATTTGTTTGCTCTCACATTGCATGACATGCCATGGTGTGTTGTGTGGCCGTGCCGGGGAGGGGTTGGGTGACATGGCACTGTTTTCATGTAGTATTTTGCAAGTGGGTATTCATTTCTTCAGCATGGAAGTGTGTCTTTTGATGACACTGCATTGATGGTGTTTGTGTAGGTAGGGATGCACACATTGTGACACTTCCACATGAACAATCTCAGGCTGCTATGGTTCTGACAGTTGAACGTCCCTTTGTTCATCATAATTGTCAGGTCGAGTCATCATTGCTTATCAGATGGTATGTGCCAGGGCTGTGTGCACTCCACAGGGGTGTGATTTCTATGTGAAGTTATTAGCCACCAGCTGCGTACGGGCTGCCTCACCCTGTGCCCTCTCCCCTTACATGCGCAGCAGGCGTGCATGTGGTTGGGGATGTGGGGGCACCACCATGTCCACAGCCAGGCCCCGGCGTGTTGCAACATTGTGCAGGACACATGCTGCCACTATGATCCTGCACACTACTGGGGGCGCATATAACAGCTGCCCGCCAGAACGGTCAAGGGAGCGAAAGCGTGACTTGAGCACTCCGAATGTGCGCTCCACTATGCCCCGGGTTGCAATATGGGCTGTGTTGTATCTTACCTCGGGAGGCATGATGGGGTTCCGAATTGGCGTCATCATGCGGGTGCTCAGAGGGTAGGCACTGTCCCCTGGTGAGGAGGTGATGGGTATCATTAGTGGGGTAGTGACATAACTCTGCATCTGACATGCATGCATGTGCAGTGGCATTCATACTCACCAAGCAGCCATGTATCGCCATGCCGCCCAGCTTCTACGTCCCGGCTTAGGGTAGACATTCGGTAAATGAAGGTGTCGTGGGTGGACCCTGGATAGTTGGCATATACTGAGGTGATTATTCCCTTGGCATTACATACTACCTGCACGTTGATGGAATGCCAGTGCTTGCGGTTCCTATAGATGTGCTCAGATGCCCTGGGGGGACGTAGTGCCACATGGGTGCAGTCAATGGCACCTAGCACTTTTGGGAATTGTGCCACACCGTAGAAATCGAGGGCGGCAGCCTGCCTTTCTGCAGGTGTCCTCGGCAGGTATATGTGCCTACGGACTGATGGGCGTGCAGTGATGATGTTCAAGACCTGGTGTAGGCAGCGTGACTGCGTGGCCCGTGACACCCCACCCACTATGGCACTTGTCCGCTGAAATGATCCTGTGGCCAAGAAGTGCAATACATTGAGGACCTTCTCCAGGGGGCTGAGTGCTTGGGAGCACAGGGTGGGTGATGTGAGGTCATCCTCCCACTCACTGACCAGGTCCAATATTATGTGTGGTGGAAACCTGTACCTCCCATACACCTGGTCATCAGGCATCCCAAAAACGCTGGTTCTGGGAGTGAAAATTCGGGCCCTCACTATCCTCCTCCTCCTCCTTTGGTAACCCACGGCCACTGCTGTTAGGAACGGTATATTCATCCTGGCGTCTGAGCTTGTTTGTTGTTTGCGCGCACTTATATGCTGCGCGGGTCCACGTACGCCTGCTTCATGCTCACGTACGTGTTTCAGGATTGGACCATTTATTTTTCGGCGCATCGTAGGTGAACGTGTGAATCTTCCCGCCCACTCCAGGAATACACGTAGCACGCTCTCCCAGGCCCAGTCGCGAGTAAATATTCCCGCCCACCCCTGGAATAAACGTATCCCACTCTCACAGGCCCAGTCGCGTGTGGAAGTTCACGCGCACCCCGAAATACACGTACCCGGGGCAATCGCGTGTGGAACTTCCTGCGAACCCCGTAAAACACGTAGCCCGCTGGTATCGCGTGTGGAAGTTTACGCGGACCCATAATACACGTACCCTGGTATCGCATAGGAGAATACCCGCGCACCCCAGGAATACACGTACCCAGGCAAATCGCATGGCTGGGGGGTGGGGGTGGTGCTAGACACGAGTGGGGGCCTGGTGGAGGGTGCCCCTGCACTGCTGGGGTGTGGGGGTGGTGGGAGACATGAGTGGGGGCCTGGTGGAGGGTACCCCTGGATGCTGGGGGGTGGGGGTGGTGGTAGACAAGAGTGGGGTCCTGGTGGAGGCTGCCCCTGCACTGCTGGGGTGTGGGGGTGGTGGCAGACATGAGTGGGGTCCTGGTGGAGGGTGCCCCTGGTGGCTGGGCGGGGGTGGTGGGAGACATGGTTGGGGGCCTGGTGGAGGCTGACCCTGCACTGCTGGGGGGTGGGGGTGGTGGGAGACATGAGTGGGGGCCTGGTGGAGGCTGCCCCTGTACTTCTGGGGGGTGGGGGTGATAGGGGACATGAGTGGGGGCCTGGTGGAGTCTGCCCCTGCACTGCTGGGGGGTGGGGGTGATAGGGGACATGAATGAGGGCCTTTTGGAGGCTGCTCTGCACTGCTGGGGGGTGGGGGTGATGGGAGACATGAGTGGGGGCCTGGTGGAGGGTGCCCCTGGATGCTGGGGGTTGGGGGTGGTGGTAGACATGAGTGGGGTCCTGGTGGAGGGTGCCCCTGCACTGCTGGGGGGTGGGGGTGGTGGGAGACATGAGTGGGGGCCTGGTGGAGGGTGTCGCTGATGGCTGGGGGGTGGGTGTGGTGGGAGACATGGTTGGGGGCCTGGTGGAGGCTGCCCCTGCACTGCTGGGGGGTGGGGGTGATGGTAGACATGAGTGGGGGCCTGATGGAGGCTGCCCCTGCACTGCTGGGGGGTGGGGGTGATAGGGGACATGAGTGGGGGCCCGGTGGAGGCTGCCCCTGCACTGCTGGGGGGTGGGGGTGATAGGAGGCATGAGTGGGGGCCTGGTGGAGGGTGCCCCTGGATGCTGGGGGGTGGGGGTGGTGGTAGACATGAGTGGGGTCCTGGTGGAGGGTGCCCCTGCACTGCTGGGGGATGGGGGTGGTGGTAGATATGAGTGGGGTCCTGGTGGAGGGTGCCCCTGCACTGCTGGGGGGTGGGTGTGGTGGTAGACATGAGTGGGGTCCTGGTGGAGGGTGCCCCTGCACGGCTGGGGGGTGGGGTGGTGGTAGACATGAGTGGGGCCTGGTGGAGGGTGCCCCTGGTGGCTGGGGGGTGGGGTTGATCGGAGACATGAGTGGGGGCCTGGTGGAGGGTGCCCCTGGTGACAGGGGGGTGGGGGTGATGGGAGACATGAGTGGGGGCCTGGTGGAGGGTGCCCCTGGATGCTGGGGGTTGGTGGTAGACATGAGTGGGGTCCTGTTGGAGGGTGCCCCTGCACTGCTGGGGGGTGGGGGTGGTGGGAGACATGAGTGGGGGCCTGGTGGAGGCTGTCCCTGGTGGCTGGGGGGTGGGGGTAGTGGGAGACATGGTTGGGGGCCTGGTGGAGACTGCCCCTACACTGCTGGGGGTGGGGGTGGTGGGAGACATGAGTGGGGGCCTGGTGGAGGCTGCCCCTGCACTGCTGGGGGGTGGGGGTGATGGGAGACATGAGTGGGGGCCTGGTGGAGGGTGCCCCTGCACTGCTGGGGGGTGGGGGTGGTGGGAGACATGAGTGGGGGCCTGGTGGAGGGTGCCCCTGGTGGCTGGGGGGTGGGGGTGCAGGGAGACATGAGTTGGACAAGAGTGGGGACATGGTAGAGAGTGCCCCTGGTGGCTGGGGGGTGGGGGTGGTGGGAGACATGAGTGGGGGCCTGGTGGAGGGTGCCCCTGGATGCTGGGGGGTGGTAGACATGAGTGGGGTCCTGGTGGAGGGTGCCCCTGCACTGCTGGGGGTGGGGGTGGTGGTAGACATGAGTGGGGTCCTGGTGGAGGGTGCCCCTGCAGTGCTGGGGGGTGGGAGACATGAGTGGGGGCCTGGTGGAGGGTGCCCCTGGTGGCTTGGGGGTGGGGGTGCAGGGAGACATGAGTTGGACATGAGTGGGGGCCTGGTGGAGGGTGCCCCTGGTGGCTGGGGGGTGGGAGTGATGGGAGACATGAGTGTGGGCCTGGTGGAGGGTGCCCCTGGTGGCTGGGGGGTGGGGGTGATGGGAGACATGAGTGGGGGCCTGGTGGAGGCTGCCCCTGGTGGCTGGGGGGTGGGGGTGATAGGGGACTTGAGTGGGGGCCTGGTGGAGGGTGCCCCTGGTGGCTGGGGGGTGGGGGTGGTGGGAGACATGAGTGGGGGCCTGGTGGAGGCTGCCCCTGGTGGCTGGGGGGTGGGGGTGGTGGTAGACATGAGTGGGGTCCTGGTGGAGGGTGCCCCTGGTGGCTCGGGGCTTGGTGGAGGCTGCCCCTGCACTGCTGGGGCGTGGGGGTGATGGTAGACATGAGTGGGGGCCTGGTGGAGGCTGCCCCTGAACTGCTGGGGGGTGGTGCTGGTAGGAGACATGAGTGGGGGCCTGGTGGAGCGTGCCCCTGGATGCTGGGGGGTGGGGGTGGTGGTAGACATGAGTGGGGTCCTGGTCTAGGGTGCCCCTGCACTGCTGGGGGGTGGGGGTGATGGGAGACATGAGTGGGGGCCTGGTGAAGGCTGCCCCTGCACTGCTGGGGCGTGGGGGTGATAGGGGACATGAGTGGGGGCCTGGTGGAGGGTGCCCCTGGTGGCTGGCGGGTGGGGGTGGTGGGAGACATGAGTGGGGGCCTGGTGGAGGCTGCCCCTGCACTGCTGGGGGTGGGGATGATGGGAGACATGAGTGGGGGCCTGGTGGAGGCTGCCCCTGCACTGCTGGGGGGTGGGGGTGATGGTAGACATGAGTGGGGGTCTGGTGGAGGCTGCCCCTGCACTGCTGGGGCGTGGGGGTGATAGGAGACATGAGTGGGGGCCTGGTGGAGGGTGCCCCTGGATGCTGGGGGGTGGGGGTGGTGGTAGACATGAGTGGGGTCCTGGTGGAGGGTGCCCCTGCACTGCTGGGGGGTGGGGGTGGTGGTAGATATGAGTGGGGTCCTGGTGGAGGGTGCCCATGCACTGCTGGGGGGTGGGGGTGGTGGGAGACATGAGTGGGGGCCTGGTGGAGGGTGCCCCTGGTAGCTGGGGGGGTGGGGGTGATGGGAGACATGAGTGGGGGCCTGGTGGAGGGTTCCCCTGGGGGGTGGGGGTGATGGGAGACATGAGGGGGGCCTGGTGGAGGGTGCCCCTGGATGCTGGGGGTGGTGGTAGACATGAGTGGGGTCCTGGTGGAGGGTGCCCCTGCACTGCTGGGGGGTGGGGAATGTGGGAGACATGAGGCGGGGCCTGGTGGAGGCTGCCCCTGCACTGCTGGGGGGTGGGGGTGATGGGAGACATGAGTGGGGGCCTGCTGGAGGGTGCCCCTGCACTGCTGGGGGATGGGGGTGGTGGGAGACATGAGTGGGGGCCTGGTGGAGGGTGCCCCTGGTGGCTGGGGGGGTGGGGGTGCAGGGAGGCATGAGTTGGACATGAGTGGGGGCCTGGTGGAGAGTGCCCCTGGTGGCTGGGGGGTGGGGTGGTGGGAGACATGAGTGGGGGCCTGGTGGAGGGTGCCCCTGGATGCTGGGGGGTGGTAGACATGAGTGGGGTCCTGGTGGAGGGTGCCCCTGCACTGCTGGGGGGTGGGGGTGGTGGTAGACATGAGTGGGGTCCTGGTGGAGGGTGCCCCTGCAGTGCTGGGGGGCAGGGGGGTGGGAGACATGAGTGGGGGCCTGGTGGAGGGTGCCCCTGGTGGCTTGGGGGTGGGGGTGCAGGGAGACATGAGTTGGACATGAGTGGGGGCCTGGTGGAGGGTGCCCCTGGTGGCTGGGGGTGGGAGTGATGGGAGACATGAGTGTGGGCCTGGTGGAGGGTGCCCCTGGTGGCTGGGGGGTGGGGGTGAATGGAGACATGAGTGGGGGCCTGGTGGAGGCTGCCCCTGGTGGCTTGGGGGTGGGGGTGATAGGGGACATGAGTGGGGGCCTGGTGGAGGGTGCCCCTGGTGGCTGGGGGGTGGGGGTGGTGGGAGACATGAGTGGGGGCCTTGTGGAGGCTGCCCCTGCACTGCTGGGGGGTGGGGGTGATGGGAGACATGAGTGGGGCCTGGTGGAGGCTGCCCCTGCACTGCTGGGGGGTGGGGTGATAGGAGTCATGAGTGGGGGGCTGGTGGAGGGTGCCCCTGGATGCTGGGGGTGGGGGAGGTGGTAGACATGAGTGGGGTCCTGGTGGAGGATGCCCCTGCACTGCTGGGGGTGGGGGTGATGGGAGACATGAGTGGGGTCCTGGTGGAGGCTGCCCCTGCACTGCTAGGGTGTGGGGGTGATAGGGGACATGAGTGGGGGCCTGGTGGAGGGTGCCCCTGGTGGCTGGGGGGTGGGGGTGGTGGGAGACATGAGTGGGGGCCTGGTGGAGGCTGCCCCTGCACTGCTGGGGGTGGGGATGATGGGATACATGAGTGGGGGCCTGGTGGAGGCTGCCCCTGCACTGCTGGGGGGTGGGGGTGATGGTAGACATGAGTGGGGGTCTGGTGGAGGCTGCCCCTTCACTGCTGGGGGGTGGGGGTGATAGGAGACATGAGTGGGGGCCTGGTGGAGTGTGCCCCTGGATGCTGGGGGGTGGGGGTGGTGGTAGACATGAGTGGGGTCCTGGTGGAGGGTGCCCCTGCACTGCTGGGGGGTGGGGGTGGTGGTAGATATGGGTGGGGTCCTGGTGGAGGGTGCCCCTGCACTGCTGGGGGGTGGGGGTGATAGGAGACATGAGTGGGGGCCTGGTGGAGGGTGCCCCTGGTAGCTGTGGGGGTGGGGGTGATGGGAGACATGAGTGGGGGCCTGGTGGAGGGTTCCCCTGGTGGCTGGGGGGCGGGGGTGATGGGAGACATGAGTGGGGGCCTGGTGGAGGGTGCCCCTGATGCTGGGGGGTGGGGGTGGTGGTAGACATGAGTGGGGTCCTGGTGGAGGGTGCCCCTGCACTGCTGGGGGGTGGGGGATGTGGGAGACATGAGTGGGGGCCTGGTGGAGGCTGCCCCTGGTGGCTGGGGGGTGGGGGTGGTGGCAGACATGGTTGGGGGCCTGGTGGAGGCTGCCCCTGCACTGCTGGGGTGGGGGTGCTGGAAGACATGAGTGGGGGCCTCGTGGAGGCTGCCCCTGCACTGTTGGGGGGTGGGGTTGATGGGAGACATGAGTGGGGGCCTGGTGGAGGGTGCCCCTGGTGGCTGGGGGGGTGGGGGTGCAGGGAGACATGAGTTGGACATGAGTGGGGGCCTGGTGGAGAGTGCCCCTGGTGGCTGGGGGGTGGGGGTGGTGGGATACGTGAGTGGGGGCCTGGTGGAGGGTGCACCTGGATGCTGGGGGGTGGTAGACATGAGTGGGGTCCTGGTGGAGGGTGCCCCTGCACTGCTGGGGGGTGGGGGTGGTGGTAGACATGAGTGGGGTCCTGGTGGAGGGTGCCCCTGCACTGCTGGGGGGTGGGGGGGTGGGAGACATGAGTGGGGGCCTGGTGGAGGGTGCCCCTGGTGGCTTGGGGGTGGGGGTGCAGGGAGACATGAGTTGGACATGAGTGGGGGCATGGTGGAGGGTGCCCCTGGTGGCTGGGGGGTGGGAGTGATGGGAGACATGAGCGGGGGCCTGGTGGAGGGTGCCCCTGGTGGCTGGGGGGTGGGGGTGATGGGAGACATGAGTGGGGGCCTGGTGGAGGCTGCCCCTGGTGGCTGGGGGGGTGGGGGGGATAGGGGACATGATTGGGGGCCTGGTGGAGGGTGCCCCTGGTGGCTGGGGGGTGGGGGTGGTGGGAGACATGAGTGGGGGCCTGGTGGAGGCTGCCCCTGCACTGCTGGGGGGTGGGGTGATGTGAGACATGAGTGGGGGCCTGGTGGAAGGTGCCCCTGGTGGCTGGGGGGTGGGGGTGGTGGGAGACATGAGTGGGGGCCTGGTAGAGGCTGCCCCTGGATGCTGGGGGGTTCGGATGGTGGTAGACATGAGTGGGGGCCTGATGGAGGCTGCCACTGCACTGCTGGGGGGTGGGGGTGCAGGGAGACATGAATTGGACATGAGTGGGGGCCTGGTGGAGGCTGCCCCTGCACTGCTGGGGGGTGGGGGTGATGGTAGACATGAGTGGGGGCTTGGTGGATGGTGCCCCTGGTGGCTGGGGGGTGGGGGTGGTGTATGACATGAGTGGGGGCCTGGTGGAGGCTGCCCCTGGATGCTGGGGGTGGGGTGGTGGTAGACATGAGTGGGGGCCTGGTGGAGGCTGCCTCTGCACTGCTGGGGGGTGGGGGTGATAGGGGACATGAGTGGGGGCCTGGTGGAGGCTGCCCCTGCACTGCTGGGGGTGGGGGTGATAGGGGACATGAGTGGGGCCTGGTGGAGGCTGCCCCTGCACTGCTGGGGGGTGGGGGTGATAGGAGACATGAGTGGGGGCCTGGTGGAGGGTGCCCCTGGATGCTGGGGGGTGGGGGTGGTGGTAGACATGAGTGGGGTCCTGGTGGAGGGTGCCCCTACACTGCTGGGGGGTGGGGGAGGTGGTAGACATGAGTGGGGTCCTGGTGGAGGGTGCCCCTGCACTGCTGGGGGGTGGGGGTGGTGGGAGACATGAGTGGGGGCCTGGTGGAGGGTGCCCGTGGTGGCTGGGGGGTATGGGTGATGGGAGACATGAGTGGGGGCCTAGTGGAGGGTGCCCCTGGTGGCTGTGGGGTGGTGGTGATGGGAGACATGAGTGAGGGCCTGGTGGAGGGTGCCCCTGGATGCTGGGGGTGGTGGTAGACATGAGTGGGGTCCTGGTGGAGGGTGCCCCTGCACTGCTGGGGGGTGGGGGTGTTGGGAGACATGAGTGGGGGCCTGGTGGAGGCTGCCCCTGGTGGCTGGGGAGTGGGGGTGGTGGGAGACATGGTTGGGGGCCTGGTGGAGACTGCCCCTGCACTGCTGGGGGTGGGGGTGGTGGGAGACATGAGTGGGGGCCTGGTGGAGGCTGCCCCTGCACTGCTGGGGGTTGGGGGTGATGGGAGACATGAGTGGGGGCCTGGTGGAGGGTGCCCCTGCACTGCTGGGGGGTGGGGGTGGTGGGAGACATGAGTGGGGGCCTGGTGGAGGGTGCCCCTGGTGGCTGGGGGGTGGGGGTGCAGGGAGACATGAGTTGGACATGAGTGGGGGCCTGGTGGAGAGTGCCCCTGGTGGCTGGGGGGTGGGGGTGGTGGGAGACATGAGTGGGGGCCTGGTGGAGGGTGCCCCTGGATGCTGGGGGGTAGTAGACATGAGTGGGGTCCTGGTGCAGGGTGCCCCTGCACTACTGGGGGGTGGGGTGGTGGTAGACATGAGTGGGGTCCTGGTGGAGGGTGCCCCTGCAGTGCTGGGAGGTGGGGGGGTGGGAGACATGAGTGTGGGCCTGGTGGAGGGTGCCCCTGGTGGCTTGGGGGTGGGGGTGCAGGGAGACATGAATTGGACATGAGTGGGGGCCTGGTGGAGGGTGCCCCTGGTGGCTGGGGGTTGGGAGTGATGGGAGAAATGAGTGGGGGCCTGGTGGAGGCTGCCCCTGGTGGCTGGGGGGTGGGGGTGATAGGGGACATGAGTGGGGGCCTGGTGGAGGGTGCCCCTGGTGGCTGGGGGGTGGGGGTGATGGGAGACATGAGTGGGGGCCTGGTGGAGGCTGCCCCTGCACTGCTGGGGGGTGGGGGTGATGGGAGACATGAGTGGGGGCCTGGTGGAGGCTGCCCCTGCACTGCTGGGGGTGATAGGAGACATGAGTGGGGGCCTGGTGGAGGGTGCCCCTGGATGCTGGGGGGTGGGGGTGGTGGTACACATGAGTGGGGTCCTGGTGGAGGGTGCCCCTGCACTGCTGGGGGGTGGGGGTGATGGGAGACATGAGTGGGGGCCTGGTGGAGGCTGCCCCTGCACTGCTGGGTGGTGGGGGTGATAGGGGACATGAGTGGGGGCCTGGTGGAGGGTGCCCCTGGTGGCTGGGGGTGGTGGGAGACATGAGTGGGGGCCTGGTGGAGGCTGCCCCTGCACCGCTGGTGGTGGGGATGATGGGAGACATGAGTGGGGCCTGGTGGAGGCTGCCCCTGCACTGCTGGGGGGTGGGGGTGATGGTAGACATGAGTGGGGGTCTGGTGGAGGCTGCCCCTGCACTGCTGGGGGGTGGGGGTGATAGGAGACATGAGTGGGGGCCTGGTGGAGGGTGCCCCCGGATGCTGGGGGGTGGGGGTGGTGGTAGACATGAGTGGGGTCCTGGTGGAGGGTGCCCCTGCACTGCTGGGGGGTGGGGGTGGTGGTAGACATGAGTGGGGTCCTGGTGGAGGGTGCCCCTGCACTGCTGGGGGGTGGGGGTGGTGGGAGACATGAGTGGGGGCCTGGTGGAGGGTGCCCCTGGTAGCTGGGGGGGTGGGGTTGATGGGAGACATGAGTGGGGGCATGGTGGAGGGTGCCCCTGGTGGCTGGGGGGTGGGGGTTATGGGAGTCATGAGTGGGGGCCTGGTGGAGGGTGCCCCTGGATCCTGGGTGGTGGGGGTGGTGGTAGACATGAGTGGGGTCCTGGTTGAGGGTGCCCCTGCACTGCTGGGGGGTGGGGGATGTGGGAGACATGAGTGGGGGCCTGGTGGAGGCTGCCCCTGGTGGCTGGGGTGTGGGGGTGGTGGGAGACATGGTTGTCGGCCTGGTGGAGGCTGCCCCTGCACTGCTTGGGGGTGGGAGTGATGGGAGACATGAGTGGGGGCCTGGTGGAGTGTGCCCCTACACTGCTTGGGGGTGGGAGTGATGGGAGACATGAGTGGGGGCCTGGTGGAGTGTGCCCCTGCACTGCTGGGGGGTGGGGGTGGTGGGAGACATGATTGGGGGCCTGGTGGAGGGTGCCCCTGGTGGCTGGGGGGGTTGGGGTACAGGGAGACATGAGTTGGACATGAGTGGGGGCCTGGTGGAGAGTGCCCCTGGTGGCTGGGGGGTGGGGGTGGTGCTAGACATGAGTGGGGGCCTGGTGGAGGGTGCCCCTGGATGCTGGGGGGTGGTAGACATGAGTGGGGTCCTGGTGGAGGGTGCCCCTGCACTGCTGGGGGGTGGGGGTCGTGGTAGACATGAGTGGGGTCCTAGTGGAGGGTGCCCCTGCACTGCTGGAGGGTGCGGGGGTGGGAGACATGAGTGGGGGCCTGGTGGAGGGTGCCCCTGGTGGCTTGGGGGTGGGGGTGCAGGGAGACATGAGATGGACATGTGTGGGGGCATGGTGGAGGGTGCTCCTGGTGGCTGGGGGGTGGGAGTGATGGGAGACATGAGCGGGGCCTGGTGGAGGGTGCCCCTGGTGGCTGGGGGGTGGGGGTGATGGGAGACATGAGTGGGGGCCTGGTGGAGGCTGCCCCTGGTGGCTGGGGTGTGGGGTGATAGGGTACATGAGTGGGGGCCTGGTGGAGGGTGCCCCTGGTGGCTGGGGGGTGGGGGTGGTGGGAGACATGAGTGGGGGCCTGGTGGAGGCTGCCCCTGCACTGCTGGGGGGTCGGGGGATGGGAGAAATGAGTGGGGGCCTGGTGGAGGCTGCCCCTGCACTGCTGGGGGGTGGGGTGATGGTAGACATGAGTGGGGGCCTTGTGGAGGGTGCCCCTGGTGGCTGGGGGGTGGGGTGATGGTAGACATGAGTGGGGGCCTGGTGGAGGCTGCCCCTGGTGGCTGGGGGGTGGGGGTGGTGGGAGACATGAGTGGGGGCCTGGTGGAGGCTGCCCCTGGATGCTGGGGGGTTGCGGTGGTGGTAGACATGAGTGGGGGCCTGGTGGAGGCTGCCCCTGCCTGCTGGGGGGTGGGGGTGATGGGAGACATGAGTGGGGGCCTGGTGGAGGCTGCCCCTGCACTGCTGGGGGGTGGGGGTGATGGTAGACATGAGTGGGGGCTTGGTGGAGGGTGCCCCTGGTGGCTAGGGGGTGGGGGTGGTGGGAGACATGAGTGGGGGCCTGGTGGAGGCTGCCCCTGGATGCTGGGGGGTGGGGGTGATAGGGGACATGAGTGGGGGCCTGGTGGAGGCTGCCCCTGCACTGCTGGTGGGTGGGGGTGATAGGGGACATGAGTGGGGGGCTGGTGGAGGCTGCCCCTGCACTGCTGGGGGGTGGGGGTGATAGGAGACATGAGTGGGGGCCTGGTGGAGGGTGCCCCTGGATGCTGGGCGGTGGGGGTGGTGGTAGACATGAGTGGGGTCCTGGTGGAGGGTGCCCCTACACTGCTGGGGGGTGGGGGAGGTGGTAGACATGAGTGGGGTCCTGGTGGAGGGTGCCCCTGCACTGCTGGTGGGTGGGGGTGGTGGGAGACATGAGTGGGGGCCTGGTGGAGGGTGCCCGTGGTGGCTGGGGGGTGGGGGTGAGGAGAGACATGAGTGGGGGCCTGATGGAGGGTGCCCCTGGTGGCTGGGGGGTGGGGGTGATGGGAGGCTTGAGTGAGGGCCTGGTGGAGGGTGCCCCTGGATGCTGGGGGTGGTGGTAGACATGAGTGGGGTCCTGGTGGAGGGTGCCCCTGCACTGCTGGGGGGTGGTGGGAGACATGAGTGGGGGCCTGGTGGAGGCTGCCCCTGCACTGCTGGGGGGTGGTGGTGCAGGGAGACATGAGTGGGGGCCTGGTGGAGGCTGCCCCTGGTGGCTGGGGGGTGGGGGTGGTGGGAGACATGAGTGGGGGCCTGTTGGAGGCTGCCCCTGCACTGCTAGGGGGTGGGGGTGATGGGAGACATGAGTGGGGGCCTGGTGGAGGCTGCCCCTGCACTGCTGGGGGGTGGGGGTGATGGGAGACATGAGTGGGGGCCTGGTGGAGGCTGCCCCTGCACTGCTGGGGGGTGGGGGTGATGGGTGACATGAGTGGGGGCCTGGTGGAGGGTGCCCCTGGTGGCTGGGGGGTGGGGGTGGTGCGGGACATGAGTGCGGGCCTGGTGGAGGGTGCCCCTGGTGGCTGGGGGGTGGGGGTGCAGGGAGACATGAGTTGGACATGAGTGGGGTCCTGGTGGAGGGTGCCCCTGCACTGCTGGGGAGTGGGGGTGGTGGGAGACATGAGTGGGTGCCTGGTGGAGCGTGCCCCTGGTGGCTGGGGGGTGGGGGTGCTGGGAGACATGTGTTGGTGATCAGTAGTGCAAGGTGACATGTGGGTTGGCTGGTGGGCATGGCCATGGGGGATGGGTTGCCTGTGGGGCATGAGCAGGGGTGCAGGGTAGTCCCCTGTGCTGTGGGCTGCCTGCAGGGGCCGTGGAGGGTGTAGAGGGAACACCTGGGAGGACCCACACGGCCAAATCACGTGTAGCATTCCCCGGCACCACCGAAATACACGTACCCTACTGAAATCGCGTGTGAATCTTCCCGCGCACCTCAGAATACACATACCCAGGCCAATCGCATGTGGAACTTCCCGGCACCCGAAGTACATGTACCCAGGACAATCGTGTGTGGAACTTCCCGCGCACCCCGAAGTACACATACCCAGGCCAATCGCGTGTGGAACTTCCCGCGCACCCCGAAACAAACGTACCCAGGCTAATCGCGTGTGGGACTTCCCGCGCACCCCGTAGTACACGTACCCAGGCTAATCGCGTGTGGAACTTCCCGCGCACCCCGAAGTACACGTACCCAGGCCAATCGCGTGTGGAACTTCCCACGCACCCCGAAACACACGTACCCAGGCTAATCGCGTGTGGAACTTCCCACGCACCCCGTAGTACACGTACCCAGGCTAATCGCGGGACATGAGCAGGGGTGCAGGGTAGTCCCCTGTGCTGTGGGCTGCCTGCAGGGGCCGTGGAGGTTGTAGAGGGAACACCTGGGAGGACCCACACGGCCAAATCACGTGTAGCATTCCCCGGCACCACCGAAATACACGTACCCTACTGAAATCGCGTGTGAATCTTCCCGCGCACCTCAGAATACACGTACCCAGGCCAATCGCATGTGGAACTTCCCGGCACCCGAACTACATGTACCCAGGACAATCGTGTGTGGAACTTCCCGCACACCCCGAAGTACACATACCCAGGCCAATCGCGTGTGGAACTTCCCGCGCACCCCGAAACAAACGTACCCAGGCTAATCGCGTGTGGGACTTCCCGCGCACCCCGTAGTACACGTGCCCAGGCTAATCGCGTGTGGAACTTCCCGCGCACCCCGAAGTACACGTACCCAGGCCAATCGCGTGTGGAACTTCCCACGCACCCCGAAACACACGTACCCAGGCTAATCGCGTGTGGAACTTCCCGCGCACCCCGTAGTACATGTACCCAGGCTAATCGCGTGTGGAACTTCCCGTGCACCCCGAAGTGCACGTACCCAGGCCAATCGCATGTGGAACTTCCCGCGCACCCAGGAACACACGCACACGCTATTTTTCACACAGCGGGTGTCTGTGTTTGTCGGTACCCCTTTGCACCTCATTTGTCCTAGAGGGCCACTGTATGGACCATTCATCATGGCTGTATATCGGTGCTTTTTGTTAGCGCACATTTTGGCGCACATTTTTTTCAGGCGCAGGGGCGCTACCGCCTGCTTTCTTGTGGCGTACTTGTTTGGCCCTGTGCGCGTCTTTGACCATGCGCTGGTTTGCCCTATTCGATTCCATGAATACGGGTTGTAGGCGAGCGTGTGGGCGTTCCGCGCACTTGCCTTCTGTACTTCCCCCGTGACGCCCATATTTTCACGTGTTGTTCCCCATTCCGAGTGTTACGCCCCGTGTTCCACCTACTTTTGTGATGTGCGCCGCGCTATGTGTGATTTCGCAGTGGCCGTGGCGCACGCTGTTGGATGACCTGTGCGCCGGCGTGCGCGGCACACATTTTTAGCGCACATCCAATGTTTTTCTCGCGCACGTACTTCCATGAATCGATGTGCGTTGCTTTCCCTGCGATTTTCGCACTTGCACTGCGATTTTCGCACTTTTACTGCGAATTGCACGTTTTGGAACCTCTGCGCGGGAATTTTCGGCGCACATTAATTCCATGAATCGACCCGTATGTTTGTGCAGACGTGAGCTCTTTTGAATCCATGAACACGCAGGTCCCATTATCCTTCAGTCTGACGAAGGCAGGGAACCATCAGTGAGTACTAAATACAAAAGCTTTGTTTCTAAATTACAAAAAATGACATCTACATGCGAGATTCATATTGGGGATTGAGGTCAACTCCATGGACTTGTATTTTTAAGCTAATATCAGTTGCCTAGAAGAAGTTGTGACTCCTGAACTTGGCAGAGTACTAGGTCGGAGACAAAAGAATGGATTACCAATTTGTGTTTTTGTTAAGTAAAATGAGACTTTTTTCATAAAAGCATATGGTCCCGTTGATACAAGGGGAAAGCCACACACACATTTAATTCACACTTAAATGCACAGCACAATGTGAACTAGTGTGTGGAGAAAATTAACCCAAACATCCAAGAGTAACATGTTCTTTAAAAGTGATTTCTTTATCCTATAAGAATTCTTCCTCCGATAATACATTTCACAATTGTTTCCCTTCTAATACATCCCCTTATAACACAAAGAATTCAATAGGCAATGAATGCAATGAGGAGGGTACAGGGGTCTAAGAAAATGAAGGCAGCCTAAAACAGGCTCTTTCCAATTTTATAATACTGCATCAAATGAAGCTGCATGGGTGGAGTTTACTCACAATCATAACTCACATCCATGGGAAGAAGAGAGAGTTTTGGAAAATCATAAAAGCAAGAATACCTTTTGAACATGATAAAAGCTCAAAAGGATTACATCTGGATGTAGCTGATGAAAAATCTCATTAAAAGGGCCTTTTCCAGATGGAACTGAAAGCAGAGGTATTTCCCAAAACAAAACCAGATTCCCTCAGAGGGATTTTGGAAGCAGTAGAACATTCTGAAATGAAGAGCTTATCTGGCAGTGTTGCCTAAAGCCGTTTGATGCCCCTACCTGTTCTGGGCATTTGAAAGGCAAACCAAAAGTGAGTACAATGACCAGTGTTGTAACACAAAATGTGGGCCTGCCCCCTGCTAGCCTTGCTGATGGTCCCCCCAAGTTCAGCAACAAAGTACAAGCTGCACCACACTCAGGGCCGGCCTGGACCACCATGCATGGGAAATACACATGATGATAATGCTATTTCAGGGGCACGCTGATGAAAGATATAAACGTGTTTTAATAAAATCTTAAATTTTTCACCTAACATAGAAACAAAGGGGCTGTGCTTGCTCCGGCACCTAAATGTTCCAGCCAACTCTGTGCGTAACCAGTAATATTATACACAGTCATGCTATCATAAGAAAATATGTTCATGCTGGCTGTGCCCGTATATGCCAGTATTCCCATGTACAAAATTCTCTTGTTGGCTTTGCCCTTAATGCGAGTGAAAATCTGTAAAGAGAAATAGCGACCCAAAACCTGAACAGTAAAAATAATCCAAAAGATCAAATAATCACTGCATCTCTTTGCAATGGAAAATAAGGTTTATTACATGCAAAAGGGTCTCAGACGGCCCGATGAACCAAACTGACATTGATCTCAGCACTTCCCAAGAAGTTACAGATTAGATAGCGGTAAACCGCAAAACCTGAATACATAGGGTACAATGTTATACCACCACCCTAATTGGCTACCACCTACAGAACATGCTAATGCCCCCTATAATCCCTGGATCGATTGGCCAC
Organism: Ambystoma mexicanum; assembly: GCF_040938575.1. Taxonomy (NCBI): domain Eukaryota; kingdom Metazoa; phylum Chordata; class Amphibia; order Caudata; family Ambystomatidae; genus Ambystoma; species Ambystoma mexicanum. The sequence goes on from NC_090928.1 coordinate 1,146,258,036, forward strand.
ACTTTTGCTAAACCCGTTCCCCAAGACATGTGGCCCACTACATCATCACTATTGAATTCAGGTACAGGATTGGATGTTCGACTATCACGACACTTTAATAAAGAGTGACTGTCATGTGATGTGCACTCCTCCGATCCAGACACGGTCAAAGTAAACTGGTGAGGCCAACTGTGCCTCGATAATACAATAGGCCTTCTCATTATACCAGACGTTGCGGCACATGCACGCTGCACCCCTGACCTTGTACTAAATATATTGGCATCACCTCTGCTCCTCCGATCCCAAATCACGGAACGTTCCAGACACGGCAACCTCTTATCTCCTTCAAACTCCAGGTGCCTAGTAATGATGTGACTGGGGAACTGCTCTTGTGTCTGAAATCCAGGGATTTATTTGCTTTATGTGTGCATCTACTTGTAATACAAATGGGTTGGCCACTCCTTGGATGGGGGCAGTAGTGCACTAAATATTTACCGGGCCTATTGGCATCACTAAACCCTGTGCCCTGTTCTCATAAATTTGCCCTTCAAAGGTTGCATCCCTACCTGTCCTTCCTACAACTAACATTCCGCTCCCACCATGTTCGGGTCTTGCAGCTGGATACAATTAGTGGTTATCTGTGTACTGCGGGTGCCTCTGACCTTGGCCTTTCTCCTGGGTAATGGAAAAGGGGATTTATTTTTGTGACTGAACTAAACAGAGCTGCAGCTCCACATCAGGGCCTACGTTCTCTTCTGTTCATCATGTACTAGGCCTTACCATTCAATATTGGCAACACTTCTGCCATGTTAAAACACTGGCCTTGCTTCTACCACAGTACCTTTCTGACTCCATCTTCCACCTGTTGCAGCTCTTTTCCACACACCTCACTAAAACCATAATTTCCGATACACTAAATAAACACAGGGCCTATAATACTGCTCTATCTATAACCTCTTTCTGTATTGATATATGTGAGTATATAATATGTGTCAAACCTAACAAAAAACAATACATGCACATGCACAGTGGTACGTTCTAATAGGTCTTTCTTAGCCTGAACCTTTTTTCCTGGCTGGGACGCGGTGCCTGCATCCCAGCAAATCTCATGCCACAGGAAGACTACATGTTATTGCTGTTTTCACAAATGATTGCCCAGTTCCTGCACCCTCATGTAAGAATGCTCTTCATTTTGACTTTGATATGATATGGCATTTGGAACGCGCCTATACACAAGTGTTTCAAAGCCAGTAAAACATGCAATGCTACAGTAAGACAACATATCCTTCTTTGGCTGCACAAATGCATACACCACACCATGTAAGAACACACACCATAGTGGCTTCCACTTTATGCAAGCAAAAAAATGCAAATGCCCAGTCTGCTTGTCCCCTTACACTATAACCACTGCACCCAAAGCCATCCCCATGTAATACCATTCATCAAGTTGGCTTTTCCAATAATGCCAGTAAAACATTTAAGAAACCATCTGTCTTCCAATGCTCCAACATTGTTATCATTTCACACAAACATGCCAGAGCGTCCGAACATAGCGCTGGAGCCTGAACCAACCAAAGCAGATTCAGGGCAACACTCATCATTACTTTATCATAGATGTCCAGAAACATATACCATGCAATGTCACAGTAATAAAAGGCTAGATGCACCCACATGCCAGTCTAACCATGTAATAAGGCTTACAATGCTTGCTTTATCACAGATGGCCAGCACAATAGGCAGTTACAAATGGCTAGACTGACTGTATCAGACTTCCAGTCTAGCCACATAATAATACTTATGATGCTTACTTTATTATAGAAGCCCAGCAAATAATGCCATGTGACCATAAGAAATTACAAGACTGGCTGCACCAAGATGCCAGGCAAGCTACTAATAACAAATATCATGCTTGCTTTATCATAGATACCCATTGAAAAGTATGTTTTAGTGCACCCCCTGCCTCCTCACTTCCCCACTCTCTTGCTTCCCCAACTGTCCCTTCTCCCTCCCACTGCCATCCCCCAACCACCACCCAACACCCAAAATCAGCTCCTCAGCTCATCATTAAGCACAAGCACACATACGTTCACACAAACATCCTACACTCACTCACACACACATTACATAATACATATATACACCCTTGCATGGAAGCATGCATTGCATACATACACGCAAACATACCTCATGAATCTGCAACACCCTCTCATGCATGCAGACAAATTTAAAATTAATAAAAAAAATTCTTAGCTCTTTGAGGAATCAGTTGCTCTGATGGACACTTATGCAGGCAGGCCTCCCGCTCCAGCACTTCACCTAGACAGAGCTTCCTGGTTCCTGTCATGCACAAAGCAGATAAGCCAGTGGCCTCCATCTCATACAAATTTCTTCTGAAGTCACTTTGACATCAGAAAGAAAATAATTTCATTCTGAAGCCAGTGGAACATCAGTTAGAAATTAAGACTGAACGCCCACCAGGACATAGGGTGCCAGGGCCCACCACACCACCAATGGCAATGATCTCAATGTATTAGGACAACTGTCTCAATAATTAATTAATTCCCAGATAGCAATTAAAAACATTTTCGTGAAACTCTGTTTACAAGCTAAACCACTGAAAGGGGAAATATAATACAATGCATATGTGCTTTGTGATTAATAACTAAAATTGAAACTCTAGGCAGCCTCACCATAATAAGGATTTTTTCCAGCAATTTGGCCTCACTGGTGGCTTAAGACATCCTGAATTGAAATGTGGACTGGCAAGCTGTTGTGACTCGTCATGTCTGTTTGCCCTAGTTAATAACGTTATAGAACTCTATTCCTCAATGACCACATGGAGCTGGAGTTATGTGAGGGTGAAACAGATTCCTTGAGAATAGTGAAAGAAGGAAGATGCAGAATTCCTTAGCCCGAGATTTGCAAATAATTACAACAAATTCAACGCCAACAAGATTCCAATTGTTTCTATGCCCGAGCTGGGATCTTATAGTTTGCTACACATAGTATAGTAACATTTTGGGCTTCATTCCGAGTATGGCGGTAAGGGATAGCGGCCACCGCTAACGAGAGCGGTGGCGGTAATCCCTTACCGCCATACTCCGAGTTCCCTTAGCGCCATGGTGCTTTTAACACCTGCTTTTAGCAGGCGTTAAATACCATGGCGCTAAGGGACCTTGATGTTAATTACGCCACCGTAATTTACGGTGGCGTAATTGACGCCTTCCCCACTCCCATTATGCCCTATGGGGCAAGAATGGGAATGGGGAAGGGTAAATGGGGATTGGGGAATTACCGCCCCGCCAACCTTGGAATGGGGCGGTAATTCCGCCAACCACCAAGGCGCTGCCGGTCCGGGTACGGCGTCAAGCAAGGCGTTAATAGCGCCATTGGTTAGCGCCGTACTCGGAATGAGGCCCTTTATATCAGAATTATCCCAAGAATCAGGGAACCATATGTTAGAGCAATTATTTTTCTCTGATGCTAAAACTTGTCAATGGTTTCAGAGAAAACCAAGTGAATCATTTTGTTTGAAACTTTATTTGAAGAACTGTTTTACCTTTTTGAATCAAGCAATGCTGCCAATGTCTGCTCCTAGTTTGTGCAGTATATACTTTTATTATCTGGAATAGGCATTCCTATTTGTTTTCTATGTATGGATGTTTGTGTGAATTGTAATGGACACATTAGCAAGATAACAGCAGGCAGGTTGTGGTTTCCTTTCCGTCGACAAGCTGCCTATGTTTATTTGACATATTGTGGACAAGCTTCCCAACATTAAAAGTTAGGGGGCCACTTTTACTTCCTTAATGTATTGTTTTAAATAAAACAAAATTAAATATTCAGATCAAAACAGATAGTTTCCTGTTTTGGATTGTGGTATGGGATTGCTGCACAGGTGGAAGAATTAAGTTTAATTGAAAGGATCCTTAGAAAAATAAAAATCGTTCATAGATGTAATTACACAGCCAATTAGAGGCTCTAAGCCATTCTAAAACAGGTTTTATGTCCTTTAAATTGCCCCACTTACTTCCTGCTTCCTTTATTGGTTTTTGTTTGGCTGTTGAGTTAGGAGTAGACAGAACAGGCTCACAAATTGGGGATTGTGGGGGAGAGTTGACGTGCTTTTGGAGAGTTAAGAGGAGTGTCGCGATGTTATGGAGGAGTATGTCAGTTGTTTGTTTTGTTTTTTGATCCATGTATTTGTGTCTTCTTTAGAGGCCCGCTCTAATCTACCCGTTTCACAATTACTCCCTTTAAAAGAAATTGTTTTTGTAGGAAACCTTTATATGTGAACCTGAGAAGTCTTCAAGTAGTTGAGACGTTTTCCAGTCCTTTGCTGCATCCCTCCCTACTGTCTGTGTGTTTTGAGAACCCTTCCTAATCCTGTGATTATTGCGATAATCCCTTTGATTGTCTTTGTCATTTGTTTTGTGTTTTTTATATTGACAACTCTGCACATTAATGTTTTGCATGTTTGGACCTTAGGCAACATGTCTTGTTATTTGGAGGGAGCGCTGGGGCAGTGAAGATGTGAAGCTAGACTACTCATATATCTCACTGATTGAGGTAGTCATCTAGGAGTAGGCACAAGAGTATGAGGCGCCGGATATATTGGTTGAAGAGTGGGGAGAAGGTGGTTGAGGAAGGGTAGATGGTGGTTGAAGAGTGGGAGACAATGGTTGATGAGAGGATGATAGAGTGTGAAGGAGAGGAGACAGAACCTGAGATGGAGAGTGAGCCTTAGACAAAACAAAAACTGCAGGACCATCTATTAGATCTCTGTCCAGGCTCGGTGGGGAAAATGCATGGACACCTCCTAATATGAATAAGGATTGCACCAACTGAAGTGTCTTCACAGAAAAGGCCATTGCAAAGAGCATCGTCAGTGTTTGATACTTGGAGTCTCCAAGTATCAAAAACTGATGATGCGTCTTGGAACAGGTTGGAGGCAACATAGAAATGACATTAGAATAACTTGCCACACAAGTATGCCAAGTGGCAAATAACTTTGTGGTGGAACATACCTAAATTGCACTAATATTATATCTCGAGCAACTCTATAGTCATTAGGCTTTTTTTATGTAAGCATGATATATAAACATACGCTATGATGTGAATCACGTATGGACCTGTAGATGAGACACAGTGCGATTACATGATTTGCCCAGGATCACACACTTTGATTGAATGGTCAAACTGGGATGTGGATAATTTAAGCAACTGAGCACATCATACCAGGTTTAGTTGATATAAATATTTTTCCGGTTTTGCTTTGCATTTCAAGTGCTTAAATAATACTTCATTTATATCAATGCCTTGGAAGCATACCACCTTACATAATAAACTAGTCTTTCACAGTAAACTAATTATATACTGTATACATTGTCATAGAAATATGTTAAGCAATAAGAGTATGGGTTTAGTTTTATTCTCCCCGTCCTGTATACAAAGTTATAATAGCAAAATGCAGATTAATGTGAGCCTAACAAATCCCCCTTGGGTTTTAAAGTGATAGTTATTGTTTCATAAAGCATGCAGTATTATGTACCCTTCTCACTTCTTATCACCCCATTCCCATTTCATAAGGGACAAAAGTCCCTGCTAATAAACCCTGTCCCTCCCATCAGTGCTTAATGGCTCCCATTCTAACGCCTTGCTTCCCAGAGCACCCGGGACCTTGTCCTGGCAGAGGGAAACCTCTCCCCTTCCACACCCTCATTGACACTCCTGCTTGGCACTGTCATTGTTCTGCCGAACGGGAGAGATGTCCCACTGTGAAATGTCCCTGTCTCGCTCTTAAAGAGCCACGGCGGGTGGGTGCAATCAGAGCAAGCTGACCAGAATAAGGACGGCTTATTGGGCAGTCTGTGCACATTTTTTGGACCCATGACCAGGGGCGCAACAAAACCTACATTTCGATGGAGCGGATGAGGACCATTCAATTGTTGCTAACTTCAGAGATGGTGGGGGAGGGGTAAACATATTTGCGTGGGGGGCATCTAACTTCTTTACACATTATAACGAGAGAGACTGATCTAGTGAAGCGTCAATGTTGCAAGCAGTTAACTGTCTCCTTTAAGTCTGGAAGCACCCACTTAAGGACTGCTGTGAGAATGAGCAGTCTCCTGTCCTCTACCCTTCCAATCACTCCCCTGGCATGCAAGTACTAACTAACCGCACATCACTATTCCAATTACTTAAACATGTATGCATATGAGTGCAGGTTCACACTTTCCCAAGCACTTGCCTTAATGCTAGAAGCATATTTGTGTAGGCATGGCTTTAAGTGGGCCGGGGCCTGCCGGGGCCCAGCCCAGGCAGTCTCCGAAATCTCGTTTTGAGGCGTGGCCCTGCTGGGGCCCACTAATCTGCCCTGGCACCTCCGGACACTACACGAAAAGGCTTTTTTTCTCTAAAGCCCAAATTTCTTGCGCGTGTGCGAAAGCTTCAGACTTCAGAAAAAGATGCCATAGCAAGAGATCCCCGTGGGCCGGCGCCACCATTATGGAGAAAACGTGAGGCCGCTGAAAGCAGAGGCCTTGTTTTCGAAATCCTGATGCTCCTGCGCATTAGCGGGAGTTTCATTCTTCAGGAAATGGCCTCAGCTTCCAGCAGCCTCACCCTTTCAGCCTTAATGGTGACACTTACCCTCTCCTGCTGGCGAGGGGCAGGGCCACCATTAAGGCTGAATAGGCGAGGCGCTGTCCCCTGCCAGGCAAGCCTTTAGAAAATAAAGGCAGAGATCAGCGCCCTCTCCTGCAAGGGGAGAGAGTGCCGATCTCTACAAAAGGCTGCCTGGCAGGGGTGCCAGAAGCCCATTGAGCCGGGGCTCGTCCAGGGGACATGTAGGATATTGGCACATAAATGATTTTCGGAAACCTGGTATCTCTGGTTCTCCTCTGAGAACTGCTTGTATCTTAGGTCTTTTTCTACAGCTTTTTTTTTATTGTGCTGGGACATGCACCATTTCAAATCCTCATTTAAAAATAAATTTGCAGGAGGGAGAACCCCCCCAGATCCTCCTTTGATATGTTGGGCTTGGTATCTGCGCTCGCTCGCTCCCTACCGCCTTCATTTACACCCCACCACTTTCAAAGTTCACCAGCAGCCAATGGAGTAGTGCAAGTCCCGCAGACCGCACTGAGCTTGTTTCCAATCACTGTTTTTTTGTGGAACAATTGCACAGCGCAGCCCTGAGGACCGCACTGGTCTGTTGGCATGATTTCTCCAGCAGCATTGCTGAAGTAATTCATGCATCAGAAAATGTGCTTTCAGGTTTAGATTTCTGTGGCAATGCTGCCAGCCAAAAATATGTTTCAAAATCATGTCTGGAAAGTGTATTCTACTCTGCATGGCTGGCGAGGGTAACGTTAAATTACAAAAGCTCCTGCTGACTTCTCAGCCTTGCAGCTTGAGGCATATTTTCCTAAACTAGGCAAAAGGCTTGCATTATCACGGATGGACAGGCTCCCCTTGGCCAGGGGAAGACAGACAGCACTGACTTCAAGGGTCTGGTGCTTTAGCCTCTGCCAGTAGACATCAATGGGCCCTTGGTATGTTTTTATGTAGCAATGCTATGGTCCTCCCTGCAGACTCGATTAGGGTGGTCTGGAGATCCCCCGTTTACCCCCTACAGGCTCGGCTTCAACTGGCTCAGATTGTCACCTGGACCCCTTTGAGTACCCGACTGTCCGCCCCCAGGGTCAGGTAGGGGACATTGTCACAACTGTCCTTTGCAATGCGTAACGCCTGCACTTCGAAAGCTTCAATCCCAGCAGGGATGAATCGACTTTTATCCTTTAGAGGATGAAACATGGAGGGCCATTTTAAATTGTATTGTATTGTAGTCGTCATTTATATAGCACTAGTTCCCCATTTGTATGGCCTCAATGCGCTTTGTGGTTGGAACACCCTCAGAGACCAAATGCTGTGTACGGGAACATTCTAGGAGTTAACTTTAAACTGTGTGTGTGCATTCTGTCGGGTTAGGACTTAGTGGGGCTGGCTGGGCCGCAGTAAGCATGTGCCAATGGGCAATAATATCACATATTTTAACAGTGGCTAGAGGTGGGTTGAATCTGGCATTAATTGCTATTTAAGAACCTACTATCATCATATATAGGATAAGGATGTATGTGCAAAATCGGCTCCCAATGCATGGCACAGTTCCCCAAGGAACATCCACGATGCATCCTCTCTGCACAGCACACTTCTCATGCTGTGCAGGACACACAAAGGAGAAACACTGGACATGAAGAGAAGGAGAATTATAGTGCACAGAGCGCAGAAGGAGAACACCTTGCACTCAGTACCAGCTATGTGGAGGAGGAGGAGAAATGCAGGACACATAGAGGAGGATGTGGACCGTGCAGGTCACGGAAAGGAGGAGGAGAAACATGGGGTATGGGTGTGGAGATAGGAGGACAGCACCTATTCTAGGGCACATGGAGATGGAGGAATTGTGCAGGATATGGAGAGGAAGGTGCTCACAACTTGGGTACCTAGAGGAGAAGAATTTTGCACACCAAGTGGAGAAGAGAAGGCAGCCAAGAGTAGAGCACAGCATCACCGCCAAATGCCACACCACCAAGAACCATTTGCACAGAGACCTCCCTAAAATGATGCCACACACTGAGATCCATATAATAGGTCTCACCAGGCCAAGCCCCTCAACAGGAGTCCCCTCAATAAGTAACTTCATGCTCAATCGGAATGTAACAGCCCAGGCAGTAGTGGTCATATTTGGAAGTATGTCCACCGTGACAGGATCTAGGGATATGCTACTCAAACCACTGGATCGTATCTTAAAGTCAACCTTTGATGATATCCACAATAAATACGAATGAGACCAATTTGGAAAACATGATTTTCAAGTGGACATTTGTTGACCATTCTGAATGCTCACCTGAATTTTACTGTTTGGTGGTTAAATGACCACCAGTCACACAGGGAAAGCTAAGAAGAGATAGGCCCTCATTACGAGGTGGGCGGTAAGGGATTACCGGCACCGGTAAGGGCACCAGTGCCGGTAATCCCTTACCGCCCTACTACGAGTTCCCTTTGCGGGTCCTCCCTTAATGCCTGGTTTTTCCAGACGTTAAGGACGGGACCCGCAAAGGGACTCGTGAGCTAATAATGGTACCGCAATTTGTGGTACCGTTATTAGCGCCTTCCCCATTCCCATTAAGCCCTATGGGGGCTCAAATGGGAATGGGGAATGGCCCTGGTGAATGGGGAATTACCAGTCCCGCCAACCTTGGAATGGACCGGTAATTGCTCCATTCACCAGGGCGGAACCGGAACGAGGCCCATAATGTTAGTAGAAACACAACAATGGGGGTCATTATGAGTTGGGCGGTAAGGGTTTACTGTCACCGGTAATGATGCCGGTGCCGTAAACCCTTACCGCCCTATTCCGAGGTCCCTTAGCGGGTCCCAGCAGGACCGGCCCGTTATTAGCGCCTTCCCCATTCCCATTGAGCCCTATAGGGGCTCAAATGGGAATGGGGAATGGTCAACTGAATGGGGACTTACTGGGTCTGCACAGGTCGGAATGTCCCGGTCAGTACCCATTCAGCCAGACTGGACCCGGGTTTGGAGGCAGCCATGGCGCTAATTCACCAGATTCCGGTTCTGGTGAATAAGATTTGACATATCGGGCCTCATTACGAGGTGGGCGGAATGGGTTCAATGGCACCGGTAATGGTGCCAGTAAACCCATTCTGCCCTATTACCAGGTTCCCTTGCGGGACCCGCTCAGAACGTCTGGTCAGACCAGACGTCCTTTGCGGGTCCTGCAAGGGGACCAGGGAGCTAATAACGGGCCCGTTATTAACGGGCCCGTTATTAGCTCCCTCACCATTCCCATTGAGCCCTATGGGGGCTTGAATGGAAATGGGGATTGTTTTTTTTGAATGAGGAATTACCGGGTCCTCCAAGGTTGGAATGACCCGGTAATTCCTCATTCAAGGAACCCGGACCCAGACCCGAGTTTGGAGGCAGCCATGGCGCTAATAGCACCATGGCTACCTCCAAACTCGTAATGAGGCCCATCATGTATTGCTGCTTTCTTGCATGCGGAAATGCTGTCTCTGAATATTCCACCACAGTAGAGTAACATGATTCTCGGAATAATGGACGCTCTAATGCGCTTCTCCCATAAGCGATGGAGACCTCAGACAAAGGAACGGGCAGGTGAATATACAAAGACAACCACTTATTTTCTCAGTTTCCTATTTATTTTTTGTCAGCTGCTCTGACGTTTCTCAACATTTTTGGCCAACCTTAATTAATCGTATTTCTTGTTTTATTGTCGTCGTGGAAGAACGGTCCCTCAGCTACAAATGAGACGTCACTCTTCATTTCTTGACATGAAGGCTGCTTATTTGGAAATATTTTGCCTGACACTTCTGGGAATCTGCTTCGAATGTTTAAGGACTAAAGTGGGGAGCTGGAGTCAGGGTGACTTGTCAACATTATATATGCTCTATTATCGTGCCTGTCATGAATGGATACGTTGAATAAATTACCTGTTTTTTTTATTGAAAACCTTTCTGGGGTCACCCTTGACTTAATTCGTTTGAAGACAAGGAAATCAAGTGCCTTAGCAAGGAATGGGACACTCCAGGTGCGAACAACTACATAGTTCAACCATAAACCATAACCCATAAACCTTCCACTTATAAATACATTATAAATACATTTTAAAGCAACTATGCCAGCGACCTCTCTCTCTCTCTTTCTCTCCCTCTGCACGCACACACACACACACAAGTGTGTTTATATATATATATATTTTCAAGAAAAAAGCTTTATTTGCAGGGACGTTAATGTGAGAACTTAACGCAACAAAACCCCTGAAATTCAGCTAAAGCCACCTTAACTTCGCACCCCTTGTTGCGCAGCCCATGACCACAACGATGACACCACAGATCACATCACTGATTACATTACTAATTACATGTTATATGATATGATATAATATGGCATTTATAACGCGCCTATACACAGGTGTTCAAAAGTCGTGACAAGGCAAGGGAGGGGAACAGAGGCAAGACAGACAACGATCTTACTAGGCCAGGTGTCATTCAGATCGCGCAAGTGCATGGGAAGGGGAGGGAGGAGAAGTGCGAGGGGGAAGAGGAAAGGACAGTGCAGTACATGGGATAAGAACATAAATAACAATAGGTGAAGTATGGCCAGCAGGTGGCAAGTGCAAAGGTAAGTGCTGACATCAGGAGTCAAGTGCTGGTAGTGGGACTGTAGGGATACAGAAAACAGTCCCCAAGTGCGGGGTTGCCAGGAGGGCAGTGCAGGAGTGCGACTGGTGGGGGAGGGGACCTGGGCCCGAGATCAGAGGGCGGCCAGGCAACCAGTGCAAAGTCAATGTCAGCCAGAAAGTCAGCAAGGGAGAGGAGGAGAAAAAGCAGAAGCAAAGAGAAAGGTTTTGAGTTGCTTCCAGAACCGAAGATGATTCTCCTCAAGTTTCAGGGAGGCAGGGAGGCTGTTCCAGAGGGAGGCCCCAGCCGAAGAAAGCGATCTACCACCACCTTGTTGCTTGGAAAAGCGATTGAGTGAGTGGGAGTGGAGGGAGTGGGAGTACCGATGAGTAGAATCTCAGTCTTACTGGCATTAAGGCAGAGGTTGTTGGCGCACACCATTCCTGGATAGCAGAAAGACAGTCAGAGATGAGGGAAGGAGAAGAGGAGGCCGAGGGTAGCCTGAAAATGAGCTGGGTATCATCCGCATAGCACTGAAAGTAGGGGCAGAGAGCGGCGATGTGGTGGGCGAGAAGTGCCAGATACTGGTTGAACAGCCAGGGAGAGAGGTTAGATCCCTGGGGGACACCACAGGTAGAGAAGAAGATGTCAGAGAGGAAAGACCCCAGTTGGACCTGGGAGGGTCGATTTGAGAGGAAAGAGGTCAGCCACGTCAGAGCCTGACCAGTGATACCGAGGTTATCACGGAGACGGTTGAGCAGGATGGTATGGTTGACAGTATCAAAGGCAGAAGAGAGATCAAGCAAAATGAGAACACATGGAATGTTAGAGTCAAGGTTCGAGAGCAGGTCCTCACGGATGTTCAGGAGAGCAGTTTCCGTGCTTCTGGCAGCTCTGAAGCCAGACTGATGGTCATGAAGACTACCAACACATTCAGCATGGAGATTAAGCTGGGAGATGGCCAGTTTCTCCAGGGGCTTGCCCAGGAAGGGAGTGATAGAGATTGGGCGATAGTTAGCTGGGCAGGAAGGGTCGGAAGAGGGTTTCTTAAGAAGGGGGTGCACAAGGGAGTGCTTGAGAGGGGGTGGGAAGACTCCAGAGGCGAAGGAGTGATTGCAGAAGTCAGCAAGGGCAGGAGCCAAGGAGTCAATGTGGTCCTTGATAGTTTTGGAGGAACAGGGGTGGACCTGTTTTGACGAGACTTTCATAGATCGGACTTGTCTTGAAACCTCGTCAGCAGAAAAAAGGGGAAAGGAAGAGAAGGAGAGAGGAGGGGTGGCTGCAGAAGAGCCAGAGGAAGGGCAGGGAATAGAGGGGGGGAGGTTATAGGAGGAGAGTGAGGACAGGATGTCCTGAGTTTTTGAAATGAAGTGAGAGGCCAGTGCCGTGCAGAGGGCCTGGGAGGGGACAGGAGAGGTAGAGACTGCAGCAGGGTTGGCCAGCTCCTTGCAGATTTTAAAGAGTTCGGCCGAATTGTTAGATGCTGCAGAGATGCGGGCTTGGATAAGGGCTCTGTTCTTGGTGAAGAGCTTGCCCCAACACTCCCTTCCTGGGCAAGCTCCTGGAGAAACTGGCCATCTCCCAGCTTAATCTCCACACTAGATCTGTTGGTTGTCTCCATGACCATCAGTCTGGCTTCAGAGCTGCCAGAGCACAGAAACTGCTCTCCTGAACATCTGTGAAGACCTGCTCTCCAATCTTGTCTCTAACACCCCTTGCTTCCTCATCCTGCTTGGTCTCTCTTCTGCCTTTGACTCTGTCAACCATGCCATCCTGCTCAACCGTCTCCGTGTTAACCTGGGTATCACCGGTCAGGATCTGGAGTGGCTGACTTCTTTCCTCTGCGACCGACCCTCTCAGGTCCAACTTGGGTCCTTCCTCTCTGCTATCTTTTTCTCTACCTGTGGTGTCCCCCAGGGGTCTAGCCTCTCTCCCTGCCAGTTCAACCAATACCTGGCACTCCTGGCCCACTGCATCGCCGCCCTCTGCCCCAACTTTCAGTGTTATGCGGATGACACCCAGCTCATCTTCAGGCTACCCTCAGCCTCCTCCTCTACCTCCCTCATCTCTGACTGTCTGTCTGCTATCCAAGATTGGTGTGCCACCAATGACCTCTGCCTTAATGCCAGTAAGACTGAGATTCTCCTCATTGGCACACCTGCTCCCTCCTTTCCTGTAGCTCTCTGGCCGGCCTCTCTGGGCCCTCTTCCTGCTCCTACCTGCAAGGCAAAAAACCTTGGGGTCATCTTCGACTCCACACTCTCCTTCTCTCCTCACATATCCGACGTATCTAAGAAGTCACACTACCAGCTACACCTCCTCAGAGGTATCCTTCCTTTCCTCTCCTTCCCCCAGAAGCTCACTGTCTCTAGAGCCCTGGTTCTCTCTAAGCTGGACTACTGTAACAGCCTCTATCTTAATCTGCCCGCCTCTACTCTCCGCCCTTTGCAACTCATCCAGAACAGGACTGCAAGACTTGTCCTTGGCCTCAAGCCCAGGGACTGTATCTCTCCAGGACTGAAATCACTACACTGGCTCCCAGTGACTGCGAGGATCAAGTTCAAAACCCTCTGCATTGTCCACAAGGCCGTCTGGGGCCTTGGGCCAAAATACCTTCAACTCTCTCTTCCTAAATATCTTCCTTCTCGAGCTCTTCGCTCATCCGCCTCCAACTCCCTCAGGGTCAGCCGCTTCTCCAAACAACGAGTTGGGGGCAGATCTCTTTCCACTGCAGGGGCCTCCCTCTGGAACAACCTTCCTACCTCCCTGAAACTTGAGGAGAACCACCTCCGGTTCCGGAAGCACCTCAAAACCTTCCTCTTTGCCTCCGCTTTCTCTCCCCCTCTCCCCTGCTAATACTACTGAAACTGCACTGAATCTGCAACTGGGCCATTCACCGTTCTCGGCCCAGCCACTCTCCCCTGCACTGCCTCCACGGCAACCCCTGCACTACGGGACTGTGTCTGTATCCATACAGCCCCCCCTCCCAGCACTTGTCTGCACTTACCTCGCACTTGCCACCAGCTGGCCCTTGTTATTTATCCTGTATGCTGTATGCTAATAACCCTGTACTGCACTTTCCCCTCTCCCTTTCCCCCATGCACTTTTCCCTTCCCCTCTACCCTTGCACTTGCGCGATCTGAATGACACCTGGCCTAGTAAGATCGTTGTCTGTCTCCCCTTGTTCCCCCCCTGCCTCGTCGCGCCTTGAAACACTTGTGTATAGGCGCGTTACAAATGCCTTATCATATCATATCATATCATGGAGATGGGCGATAGTTGGCCGGGCAGGAGGGGTCGGCAGTGGGTTTCTTAAGAAGAGGGTGCACAAGGGAGTGCTTCAGGGGGGATGGGAGACTCCAGTGGCGAAGGAGTGATTGCAGAAAACAGCCAGGGCAGGAGCCAGGGAGTCGATGTGGTCCTTGATAGTTTTGGAGGAACAGGGGTGAACCTGTTTCGACAAGACTTTCATAGATCGGACTTGTCTAGAAACCTCTTCTGTGGAGAACAGGGGAAAGGCAGAGAAGGAGGGAGGAGAGATGGCTGCAGAATGGCCAGAGGAAGAGCAGGGAGTGGGGGGAGGGAAGGGATAGGAGGAGAGAGAGGACAGAATGTCCTGTGTTTTAGAGATGAAGTGAGATGCCAGTGCCATACAGAGGGCCTGGGAGAGGACAGCAGAGGTAGAGACTGTGGCAGGATTGGCCAGTTCCTTGCAGATTTTAAAGAGTTCAGCCGAGTTGTTAGATGCCGCAGAGACACGGGCTTGGATATGCGCTCTCTTCTTGGTTAGGACAGAGAGCCGGTATTGCCTTTGCAGCAGGCCAGTTTGTCAGAGGATGTACATGAAGCACACCATTTCCTCTCAGCCATCCTACACTTGTGTTTTAGGGTGATGAGGTCTGAGTGGTACCAGGAGTTGCACTTGGCTTTGGGCTTCAGGCAGATTCTCATGACAGGGGCAAGGATATCATGAGTATCAGATATAGCAGAGTGGAGCGTGGAGAGGGCTGTGTCAGGATGAGATTCAGCCAAAGGGGGAGGGAGGGTGAGAAGGTGGAGGCGAAAGCCTTAGCTGGCATGCGCTTCATGGGTCGGATGACCGAGAAGGTGGGTGGCAGTGATGGAAGTGGCCTGGCCTGAGGGGTAGGGAGGGTGAGGTGGGAGGAGAGGAGAAATCGATCACTCTAGGAGAGAACACTGGTGACATTAAAAATCACATCACTGATGTCATCACTGGTGACAACACTAATTACATTGAATATAACTGATTACATCAATAATGGAATTAGACATAACATCAATTATAAGTTAGCTCATGAAAAGTTTGATTATTTTAATAGCAATTTAGGCCGTGGTCTTGGCCATGACAAAGGCTGAAGTCACTGGCCAGCACCAAAGGCCATTGCTACTGGTCGGTTAGTGTTCAAAAATGCCAATGTGCATGGTTAAAAGCCATGCCTAGTAACCCATCACTGTTTTAAAATGTACAGTGGGCAAAATTGAAAGCTGTAGTCAGTGAAGGGCCATACCTAGTGCCCATTAATATATGTTAGAATCTACAGTTGGCACAGCCAAAGGCCGTGGACACTGGCTAGTATTGTGTTGAAGACCGTGGCAAGTGGCTGGTTAGTGCTGTATAATTAGGACACGGCCGAAAGCCATCGCTTATTGCATTTCTTTTATTTTAAAATATACAGTGGGCATGACCAAAAGATTTACCTAGTGGGCCATTTATATGTTGGAATATATTGTGGGCACAGCCAAAGATTGTGGCCAGTGGCCAACATTGTGCTAATGGCTAGTGCCTAATCAGTGTATATGATATACAGTGGACACGGTTGGAAGCTGTACCCACTGGTAAAGGCCATAATCTATGGACGGTAGCCTGTCAGTGTTTTAAAATATTCATTGCTCATGGTTGAAGGTTGTGACCACTGTCCATAGGTGAAGGCCATGACTAGTACCCATTCATGTGTTAAAATATATTTGGCCATGCACACTGGCCATGGATGAAGGCCATACGTAATTCCAGTTACTGTTGTAATGTAATTAGTGATGCCATCAGTGATGTGACCTGTGATGTCACCATTGTGGTCATACGCTGTGCACCAGGGGGCAGGAAGTTAAGGTGGCTTTAGCTGAATTTGAGGGATTTTGTTGCGTTCTCACCTTAACATCCCCGCAACAATTTTTTTTCCCTTGAATTTCAAGAATTTTGTTATTCATAGATTTTTAGAACACTTCCAGACCACTAGCATGGTCTTCGTCCATGGTCAGTGGGCATGGCCTTGGTCATGCCCACTGTCCATTTTAAAACGCTACCAGACCACGAGCCATGGCCTTCGGATTGCAGACAGTGAGATTAAATTATTTGCCATGGAGCACACACTTTGTCTAAGCAGTATGCTCCAAGCGCTACACCCCTTTTCTGCACTATCATTTTGGCATGGGCGAAGCTGTCATCAGTCAATCTGCTGCAGCGCTCATTTCGGTGTACCCTTTTCAGCACGAAAGCCATTGCAGCACTGTTAGTTTGGCACGTGGGATGTTTGTACGTGGCTGACATTGCAGCCACGTCTAAACATCCTCATGCCAAATAAGATCACAAGACTGCACTGCAACAAACCTCGCCACCTCCGAGTTGTGCTGCTTTTCTTTTAATTCAATTCAATTAAAGTAGTTAAATAAAAATAGAAAACATACTGCTTTGAACCCTGGTCTACCAGAATTTAAAACCTAGCATTTAACCACTAGGCCACAATGGCTTAGTACATCATGGGGCATACATTTCATACTTAGCCTATAATTTTATATGCTCATTGATAAAAGGCTAGGTATGAAACTTGTGGACATCCAAACAATAACATAATTGTTGCATAATGGTTTAGTGCTCTTGAACTCCTTCACGCCAGGGTTCTCCAATTTCAGCGTGAATGCGATTATTTTTCTTTTTGTTTTATAATATTGCCCAGAAACTGTGTAGTCCTCTTTTTGAATATATGTGCAGTTTAGGGGGGAATGTGTGGTGTGAGGGTGTGCATGTCATCTGAGAAGGTGTGCATACAATGTGTGCGTGTCTGATGTGAGCGTGTGTGTGTCTACATGGTGTGAAGATGTTTGTGAGGGATTGTTAGTGGGTGCAAACACATGCGCACCCGTGTATGTATGTGAGCATTGTGACACATCGAGAGTGAGTTTTCAGTGTCAGTGTGTGCACAGGTGTCTGTGTGTGTGTGCCTGTCTCCATATTATTCGGCAGATGCCCATCCAGTTCTTGTTTTTGTGTGCATTTTGTGACTTGTACTTTTGGTTTGTCCATCAAGTGTCCTGTACTATGAGTCCCAACATGCAAAGTAAAAAATAAATCTGGATGATCACCTTAATGATCACCTTACAAATAACAAGGGACATATGGCATATAATAATATATACAAGACATGTAACATGGGTATATTCATGATTTCTCCTGCACCTCTATTTCTTTGGGTTGAATGGCAGTAGGGGATCTGTAAATTGTTGAAGGAGGAGGTACGTAGTGTAGAATCAGAGGAGGAGGAAACAAGTAAAATATGTTTTTTTTCAGCTGGGGATAGTGAGAATAAGGGCTGGAGAGGAGTGATGTCTACTTGCCTCCGGTGTTTTCAAAGTCTAAAAGAAGCACAATATATTAAGGGCATAAAGGGACTGTGTGGCAATCCTCCCTTGAGCTGCAAAGAAAGTCTTGTTTGCGCTGGCTCACGTGCAATGCAAGACACGCAACTATTGTTAACCCAATGGTAGTGCAGCTTAGAAGACCTACTTAAAAGCATGCAGTGATTGGGTGAACGTTTCCATGAAGGAGGCCATATGGATCAAATGCAAGCATGTTAGACGACACAGTCCAGAATACATAGTGTTTACCAAAATATACTGTTTTAAATAAAAAATGTATAAAAGTCTTGATCCCTGGTCTGCCAGAGTTCAAGGACCAGCATTCAACCACTACGCCATGGCTTAGAGCTTCAAGGTGCACACATTTCATACTTAGCCTACACTTTAATTTGTCCAATTGTAAAAGGCTAAGTATGAAAATTGTGAGAATTCACACAATAATGTCATTGTAGCATAGTGGTTAAGTGCTGCGTCTCAAATTCCTGCAGGCCATGGTTTTCAAAGGCAGCGTTCAGCATAAATTATTTTTTCAGTTTTATAATGTTCCCAACAGACGTGTAATACATGTTCCATTCGGTTTTATAATGTTTCAGTGAATAAATGTATTTCATGTTTAATGCATGTTCAATTCTGCAATGATGGTGCAAAACATGTCCCATCCGGTTTTATAATGTTGCAGTAAATAAATGTTTTTCACGTTTAATAAATATTAAAAAATGCAAAGTGCCTACAGGTTCATGTCTATTGCTGTAACGCTCACCTGACTCCCACGGAGGCGCTGGCCTGGTTCGCGCTGCTGTGACCTCTTCTAAGGTGATGCGCAGGGTTCGGAAGACGGACTGGACCGGGCCCCCAAATCTGGCTTGTCTGGCTCGCAGAAGTATCCTTCTGTAGGCGAAAATAGGAGATTAACTGTCTGCGGGGTAATGCAATCAGCCTTCCACTTTCCCTTCTCACCCTCCACGAAACCCTTCTGTGATTCCTCGTAGCGTCTCACCTTAGGGTGCTTCTGATGCAGGGGCGCGTTGGTATCCAGTTACTTCACTGGATTTTCGGATTAGTGAGAACCAAACTTGCTTGGTTTCCAGGTAAGTTTTTTGATAAGAGGTTCCCCTTGTGTCCATGCATTAATGTACTAATGCTAATGTCTTTTTCCCCATAGGGGCCGGGGTACGGAATGCCGGGGAACAGGAACCGACCCGAGATGAGAGGTGAAATCCTTGTAGAAATCAGGTAAGTCTTTAATGAGCGTTTTTTGGTAATGTCTTTTCATTCGCTCATTAACGCTGATGTCTCTTTTTCCCCTTAGGGGCCGGGGTCCGGAAATGCCAGGATGCGGCACGGACCCGAAATGAAGAGGGAATGAATCAACAGGTAAGTCTTAACATGGAGATTTAGCTTTCCTTATTCCCTTCTCTCTCTCACCTTTTGTTCTGGTCTTTTTCTCCCTAGACGCTGGGGCGTGACTGCGAATCCGGATGATTGCTGCTGAACATGGAGGCGCCCTGTAAAGGTGAGTGGAATGCGGCGCTGCAGCGATCGACGCGATGAGCTTTTAAATAAAAGTCTTCCTTTTCAGGATTGTCGGCGAGATGTCTCCGGGATGCGGATTTAGCAGGTAAGGACTTTTCCTTCTTCTGTTCTCTTTTTCTCTTCCTTTGCAGGTGATCCAGGATGCTGGCAGGCGTGGAAGAAGTCAGGATGCAGGAGCAGACACGGTGAGCGTCCAGCTGCTAGATGCAGAACAACGCGAAGCACGTGTGGCTGTTCGGGTGGGGTTTAAATAGCCTTGGAAGAAGTTCCAGGTATGTATCCTTCCTCCAATGAGGTATGTATCCTTCCCCGACCACGCCCGGATGGTAAATTAGTCCCACAGGTAAAGTAGTTCCTTTCAGGCCTCAAGAAGGCCGGGATCCTACAGCATGGTCTGCATCAGGTAAGTGCACCCAAGCACTTCCATAATGAGCCTGGCGCCTATGGCGCCAGGACTGATGTCTTTTATGAGCCTGGCGCCATAGGCGCCAGGACACTGTCCAAAGGGCCCCTATATGGGGTTGCTGGGTCCTTCCTTGGGGACTGGATGTCCGCTTTCGGGGACGCATAGCTTGAACCGGCTCCCTGGGAGCGGGCATCATGACAGCACTGCCCCCCAAGGCCCCTCCCAAGGTTGTTCCCTCCGGGGGTTTTGGTTTGTCTGGGAAGAGTCGGTGCAATTTCCTGACTAATCGAGGTGCATGCACATGGTCGCTGGGTTCCCAAGACCTCTCCTGAGGTCCGTACCCCTTCCAATCAATTAGGTAGAACAGTTTTGACCTAAACATTTTTGAGTCTAAAATGTTCTTCACTTCGAATTTGGGCTCCCCATCTATTAGTATAGGTTCTGGAGGTTTGAGTAGTCGGGTTCCGGGTACCACTGGTTTCAGAAGTGACACATGAAAAACAGGGTGAATTTGCATACTAGCTGGTAAATCAAGTTTAACAGCCACTGGGTTAATTATTGCCGTAATAGAATAAGGTCCCAGATATTTTGGGTTAAAAGTTCGAGGCCCTTTGAGTGGTAAATGTCTGGTAGCTAACCACACTTGATCCCCAATCTGATACGGAGGTGCTTCACTCCGATGTAGATCAGCATTCTCCTTGTATTTTCTCTTGGCTTGTTGTAAATGCGTAGTTGCCTCTTTGAAGGCTTGGGTAATTGTAGAATGCAGATGTTCTACTGCAGGCATTCCGAGGTTCTGAGGTGAGTCAAGGTTTGAGGTTCGAGGGTGATGCCCAAACAAAGTATAAAAAGAACTGTGGCCCGTTCCAGAGTGTACCAAATTATTATATGCGTATTCGGCTATCCAAAGAATGTCTTTCCAGTTGCTTTCAGATTGCTGTAACATACACCGTAAGTATTGCTCAAGGGTCTGATTTGTCCTCTCGGTCTGACCATCGGTCTGAGGGTGGTGACTGGTCGATAATCTTACGTCGATCTGCGCCATTTGACAACATTTGCGCCAGAAGTGGGAAATTAATTTGCTTCCCCGGTCAGAGATTAGTATAGATGGGAATCCATGTAGCCGAACAATATTTTCGAGGAATTCTTTGGCTAAGACAGAAGCTGAAGGTAAACATTTCAAAGGAATAAAGTGGGCCATTTTGGAAAACAAATCCACAATTACCAGAATAGTATTGTACCCCGAACAAGGAGGCAAGTCCGTAATAAAATCCATTGATAGGGTGTGCCAGGGTGCTGGCGGTATGTCTAGAGGTTGAAGGAGACCGGCTGGTCTTTTCTTTTGACTTTTATTTTGGGCGCAAACACCACAGGTCATCACAAAAGATTTAACATCTTTTTGCCAAGAGGGCCACCAAAATTGTCGTTTCACCTTTTCCTCTGTCTTGGCAATACCGGGGTGTCCCTCTATTAATGCATCATGATAACCGGAAATAACTAGTTCGTGTAATTCCTTATGTGGCAGGAATAAGCGTCCTTGGAAATAAGGTAAACCATTATCTATGGTAAAGTCTGATACCTTTTGTATCAAATCCTGTAAGGTTGTAGGGTCCAGGAGTTGTTTCACTCTGGCTTGAATGTCTTCAAGCGTCTGTAACAAAGTCATGCCTAGAATCCTCTGTTCAGGAATTATTTGTACTGGTTCTGGGTTTGTATCAGATTCTCCCATTCCAATTCGGGATAAGGCGTCTGCTTTGCCGTTCTTGCAGCCAGGTCGATAGGTAATCACGAAATCAAATTCAGCGAAAAACAAAGCCCATCGGAGCTGCCGTGATGACTGAGCCTTGGCGGTTTTCAAATACTGTAAATTCCGGTGATCAGTGATCACTGTGATGGTATGTCGAGCGCCAAGCAGATAATGCCGCCAGGCTTTAAAAGCGGACTTAATGGCTAACAGTTCTTTGTTCGTGATTGCATAATTAACCTCGGGTGCCGAGAATTTTCTAGACCAAAATGCTAAGGGATGCAGTTGGTTGCTTTCGGGATCTCTTTGGGACAGGACAGCTCCCATGGCTAGGCTGGACGCGTCAGTCTCGACGACATAAGGGAGATCTGGACGCGGGTGTTTCATATAGGTGCGGAGGTAAACTTAGCTTTTAAATCCTGAAAGGCCTGCTCGGCTTCTTCAGACCATTCAAAATGTTTATTTTTCCTCAAGAGTGCAGTAATGGGTTGTACCACGCGTGAAAATTCCGGAATAAACCTGCGATAGAAATTGGCAAAGCCGAGCATGCTTTGAACCCCTTTTACAGAGCTAGGTGATGGCCATTTGAGGATGGCATCCACTTTTCTTGAGTCCATTCGGACTCCTTTGGGTGTCAGGATGAAACCTAGAAACTCGACTTTTGTGGTATGGAAAACACATTTCTCCAATTTAGCAAATAGTTTGTGTTGGCGCAGTTTTTCAAGTACTGCCCTGACGTGTTTTCTGTGATCCGATTCCGAAGAGGAGTACACCAGAATGTCATCGATATATACGACAACACAAACATCGATGAGTTCCCGAAGGACATCATTCATGAAGTATTGGAAGGCAGCCGGCGCGTTACACAATCCAAAAGGCATCACCTGGTACTCGAATAATCCGTATTTAGTACGGAAGGCAGTTTTCCATTCGTCGCCTTCTTTAACTCGTACCACATGATAAGCCCCCCGGAGATCTAACTTGGTGTGTATGCAAGCGTCCTTCACCTGGTCAAGGAGTTCAGGGATCAGAGGCAGAGGATAACGGTTTTTAACCGTTATCTGGTTCAATGCGCGGTAATCGATACAAGTTCTAAGGTCGCCTTCTTTTTTGGGCACGAAGAACAAAGCCGAGGATACCAGGGACTTTGACTGGCGAATAAAACCATTAGCTAGGTATTGATCCAAATATTGTCTCAAATGCAGATTATCAGGTTCGGTAAGTGCATAAATCCTGCTACAAGGGGGTTGTGCACCGGGCACCAGATCGATTTGGCAATCGTACGATCTGTGAGGAGGTAACGTTTTGGCCTGTTCCTTTTGGAAGACGTCCTGAAAGTCTTGGTATTCCGGAGGTAGTTGCATGGAGGCAGAGGTTACAGATGCTAGATTAATCTTCAGGTTTTCTGGGTAGCAGGTTTGTGTACAATCCGGGAAGGTTATTCTCTTAGCTCGCCAATCAATTTGAGGATTATGTGTCTCTAACCAAGGGATTCCAAGAATAACCTGAAACCGTGGAGCCTTGATTACATCAAACACAACACCCTCCCGATGGCCGTCGGGACCAATAAGAGTCACCTCAGTAGTGGAATGTGTTACCGGTCCAGAGGCAATTTCAGTTCCATCGACTGTGGTGATGCCATCTTTGCTGGTTTTAGGACAGAGAGGGAGGTTAATCCTAGAGACCAATTCACGATCCACATAGTTTCCAATAGCCCCACTATCGATGTATGCCTTTATTGCATGCAACCGCTTAGGCTGTTCTGGATCTACGAGAACCATTGGCACAATGAAATGCGAGGTCTGAGAGTTAGTTTTCAAGCACGGCAAGTGGACCCCTACACTTGTCGGGCGGAGTCGTTTCCCGAAACAGAGTCTTCATGGTTTTTATCAGCGGCTCCTACCGCCTTTCGGGCAGTTTTGCCGGGCAATCTCATAGAAAGTGTCCAGAATTCCCACAATAAAGACATAATTTTAACTGCCACCTCCTTTCACGTTCCTTTTGAGTTAAGGGTCCTTTAACCCCTCCAATTTGCATAGGCTCAGAGACATCAACTCCCTTGGGATTAGCATGGGTCTTGACCAACACCCGGGTCTCAAACCTGGACCGATCTGCTTTTCTGTTTTGAAGTCTGTGATCCAATTGGACCACTAAGTCTATATACTCTGTGCATTCTTGGGGCGGATTTACAACTTCGGCCAAGATATCTTTAAGTTCTCCGCGTAGGCCTCGATAAAACAACATGACTCTTTTATCCTCTGGCCATCCCGTTTCCACAATTAGTCTATTAAAGGTTACAATATAGGATAGGAGGTCCTGATTGCCCTGTCGCAGGGATAGAAGTTTGTCATCCAGAGCCTGCCCCTGAGAGTGTCGAGCAAATAACCTTTCCATGCTTCCTTGAAACCTTTGAAAATCACGGAGAATCGGGTCATCTTGAGTAACCAGTGGAATTGACCAATCGGCAGCGCAGCCGCTGAGATATGACAATACAAAGGCTACCTTGGTCTGATCATTAGGGAAGGCCCCAGGTCTGCAGAGGAAGTGCAAACGACACTGATTCATGAATACGGCGAATCGTTTTGGGTCCCCAGCAAAGCGTTCGGGTTCGGCCAGCGGCATGTTTCCAGGTAGATTAATCTGCACAGGGTTACTGGAAACCACAGGAGCGGGGTTCCCTCCGGAACAGGGCAGAGGAGTTTGCCCAGCTTGACCTTGCAAAAGCTGTATGGCCAGGTTATCAGTTCTTTCCTTTGATATTATTAATTCCCTCCTAAGGGCATTAGTCTCTTGACGAGCGGCATGTACTTCGGCCCGTAATTCCCCCAGTAATTGGGCCAACTGATCAGTCTCAGAACTTTCCATAGCGCCTGGGTGGGAATTTGTAGGAAGGCTTCGCGTTCTGTAACGCTCACCTGACTCCCACGGAGGCGCTGGCCTGGTTCGCGCTGCTGTGACCTCTTCTAAGGTGATGCGCAGGGTTCGGAAGACGGACTGGACCGGGCCCCCAAATCTGGCTTGTCTGGCTCGCAGAAGTATCCTTCTGTAGGCGTAAATAGGGGATTAACTGTCTGCGGGGTAATGCAATCAGACTCCCACTTTCCCCTCTCACCCGCCTCGAAACCCTTCTGTGATTCCTCGTAGCGTCTCACCTTAGGGTCTGGAAGGACGAGCTCTCCATCCTGCTTCTGATGCAGGGGCGCGTTGGTATCCAGTTACTTCACTGGATTTTCGGATTGGTGAGAACCAAACTTGCTTGGCTTCCAGGTAAGTTTTTTGATAAGAGGTTCCCCTTGTGTCCTTGCATTAATGTACTAATGCTAGTGTCTTTTTCCACATAGGGGCCGGGGTACGGAATGCCGGGGAACAGGCACCGACCCGAGATGAGAGGTGAAATCCTTGTAGAAATCAGGTAAGTCTTTAATGAGCGTTTTTTGGTAATGTCTTTTCATTCGCTCATTAATGCTGATGTCTCTTTTTCCCCTTAGGGGCTGGGGTCCGGAAATGCCAGGATGCGGGGCAGACCCGAAATGAAGAGGGAATGAATCAACAGGTAAGTCTTAACATGGAGATTTAGCTTTCCTTATTCCCTTCTCTCTCACCTTTTATTCTGGTCTTTTTCTCCCTAGGCGCTGGGGCGTGACTGCGAATCCGGGTGATCGCTGCTGAACATGGAGGCGCCCTGTAAAGGTGAGTGGAATGCGGCACTGCAGCGATCGACGCGATGATCCTAGAAGGCCATGCATTGAAGGGGATTCACCCTGCTTATGGAATGAAATCACAGGTGTCGCTGAAGAAAAGGAAACATTAACGCTGTCCCAGCGAAGCAGCTCACCTTAAATTCCAGATTCCCTGTATCTCTGCGTTGACAGCATAAATCCGATCACCAACCACAAAGAGACTATCTTCCATGCTACATGCGAAAAGGAGGCTGGGCTACTGAGGTCTTTTGAAATCTCCAGCGGCTGTGGCATGGCCCCTGGAAAAAACAGAGAGTTAGATTTGCCAAAACTTGCAGGTCATCAAAGTAAACAAATAGTTAGGGCACGATAAGGAGAATAATGGAAGTCAGCGGTATATAGGCCAAGCGAGAATCAGGCAGGATGAGAGGTGTTTGGGTGAGGTGGGGTTGAAGAAGACTGACATCAGGCAGATGAAGGACGGTGGAGCAGAACTATTTGCAGATTGCCGTGGAGCATGTTACAGGCATGGTGCTTGTTGCGAGGGAGAGTGGTGCCTGATTGAAAGAGTGTGACTCTTAGTGAGTGTTTGTTGGGAGCACAGAAGGGTGTTAGGTGTAGTGTAGCAGGATAAGTCAATGAGAGGAAGAAGGGTGATTGGGGGAGTGAAATGAGTGAAAGAAAGTGGGAGGAAAGGTAGAAGGAGGGGGTAGGAGAGAGTAGAGAGATAGAAGGGCAGAGTAGAGAGGAGACACGAGTAGAGAGTCGAGAGGAGAGAACAGGGGTAAGTAGAGGAGGAGAGAGTAAACAGGAGAGAGGAGGGGGCAAAAGAGAGGAGAGAGAAAGGAAGAGAAGGTGAGAGTAGAGAGAATAGAGAAGAGTGTGTATGGCCATCGTGGACAGTGAAAGGGAGGAGGCAATGGAGTAGGAGATAGAGAGAAGACATGGAGTGGAGAGATGAAACATCAGAGTAAGAAATGAGAAATGGCGAAAGACCAGTGCGGCAGGAACTTGGCAATTTGAAGGGCACCAGAACACCAAAGTAATCTACTCAAATATTATCCCGGAGAAGTGTGAGGACAGGATATCGCCTAGAAGAACCCCATAGGGTGAGGCATAGAAAAGGGTAAGGTCTTTAGGCCTCACCTTAGAATATTAGATAGGTATTGCCTGTCATCAGTGTACAGCCTGGGGTACAGGGAGGCCTGGATTAGGGACGCGGGACATCCAGAGGAGATGAGAGAGGGACCGCCTTTCATATGGCACAGTTCAGCCAAATGCCATCTAACCATTGTATTTCTTACATTGCTTGAAAGAAAAAACTGTTGAACCTATCTCTGTAGTTTGCATACTGTTAAGGCCATATGTGTCAGCTGTGCCCAAGATATGACAGTATTGCCAATGTAAGAAGGTACTTTTATGATGGTTGTGCCCAATATATGCTGGCATGCCACTGATTAGCATTGTAAATCTGGCTGCACTCACAATATGACAGTCTTGCCAATGTAAGAACACACATTTATGCAGCCTGTTTTTAGTATATGCGAGTATTGCCACTTTAAACCTTGTTTATGATGGCTGTCCCAAATATAGCAAATTAACAAGCGGGTCCTGGGAGTCTCTCTGCCAGACATTAGTCCTGGTTACGAGAGACTTACCCAGAGTCTTTAGCTCACTATCTTTCACAGAGAAGAAATATCTGAAACATATCAGTCTTTGTCCTGCCCTGGGGCAGACCAGCACCAAAATGCTAGGCAATTCTCCTCTGAACAAGAGTACCAACAGCAACCACAGACACGTGTTTTGGTCTGGATGGACCTCATCACTAGGGTAGAATACTTAAATATGCAAATTAACAAGGGGGGGTCCTGGGAGTCCATCTGCCAGACATTAGTCCTGGTTACGAGAGACTTTTCTCCTCTGAACAAGAGTACCAACAGCAACCACAGACACGTGTTTTGGTCTGGATGGACCTCATCACTAGGGTAGAATACTTAAATATGCAAATTAACAAGGGGGGGGCCTGGGAGTCCATCTGCCAGACATTAGTCCTGGTTACGAGAGACTTACCCAGAGTCTTTAACTCACTATCTTTCACAGAGAAGAAATATCCGAAACATATCAGTCTTTGTCCTGCCCTGGGGCAGTCCAGCACCGAAATGCTGGGCAATTCTCCTCTGAACAAGAGTACCAACAGCAACCCCAGACACATGTTTCGGTCTGGTTGGACCTCATCAGTAGGGCGGAGCTGTGCCTCTCTAAGAATAGTCAGCAAGGGGTCCACGTCTGGATTCGCCATGTAACTTAGGGTGAGACCCAGAGTTACTTAAATATGCAAATTAACAAGGGGGATCCTGGGAGTACCTCTGCCAGACATTAGTCCTGGTTACGAGAGACTTACCCAGAGTCTTTAGCTCACTATCTTTCACAGAGAAGAAATATCCAAAACATACCAGTCTTTGTCCTGCCCTGGGGCAGTCCAGCACTGAAATTCTAGGAAATTCTCCTCTGAACAAGAGTATCAACAGCAACCCCAGACACGTGTTTCGGTCTGGTTGGACCTCATCAGTAGGGTGGAGCTGTGCCTCTCAAAGAATAGTGAGCAAGGCCAAATATAGGCCAGTACTTCCACTGTAAGAACTCAATCTCATGATGTGTGTGCCCATTATACCTAGTATTGTGGCTCTAAAACATGTTCATGGTGATTGTGCCTAATACAAGACAGCATGTCAGTATTGCTACTGCAAGATGACACTTTCATGCTGGTTATGCCTAATATATGCCAGAATGCAACTACTGTCTCTGCCCAATATATTCCAGTACTGCCTCTTTAGAACACACATTCATGTTGGCTCTGCCAAATACATTCCAGTATTGCCTTTCTAAAATATTGTCATGTCATTTATGCCTAAATATGCCAGCATGGGCCTAATATATGAACGCCTTTCCTTGTTAAAATATGCACAGGATGACTGTATACATGGTGCTGGTGTAGTTGTCTCACACACACACACACACACCCCCCCACACATACACACACACACACTCACACACACACACACGCGCACTCATGCACACCGACACTCACACAAACACTGCTAAATAACCGCCATCAAACAGCATGGTTTTATACCTCAAACACAGGTCACATTTAAAATTCTCAAAACATGGTCAATATCAATAAACATAAATCTTTCGACAGCTTAAATGAAGTCATACCAAACCCTGTGGGAATTACAATATACACCTATCCCATCATGTAAGTAAATCTGTAGCACCATACACAATCCATGTGTGGACAGTCATTGCTGGGATTCATCAGACATCAACACATTGGGCCAAGACCAGGCGCCCATAGCGGGACCCGCTAAAGGACCTCAGAATAGGGCGCAAAGGGATTACCGGCACCGATGTCCTTAACGGTGCCCAGTATCCCTTTGCGCCCACCTCGTAATGAGGCCCATTGAGGACATTAATATCATTGCACATCTCTATGGGAACTTCAGCATAATCACACATCATCTTTGTGAGTACTACCATATGGGAAATTCAATACCATGGTACACCAACCAGAGGGAGGACTTAACCAGATTAACGTCACATATTTGTGGGAGCTTTAATATTATGACAGATGAAGCATGTAGTATCGTCAACATTATCACATAACATTACTGCAAGGAGTTCAATATCAAACACCTTCCCTATGGGACTTCAATGTAAGCGCACAATATCCATGTGAGTACCTTTGCCTCATAACACACTATCCATGTGGGTATTTGATTATCAACCCACAATATACCTCAGAGAACTTCAAAATCATAAAATGCAATCCCTCTGCATACTTTTTGTCATCTTGCACAATTCTTTCATGGATTTAGGGCCTCATTACGAGTTTGGCGGTAGCCATGGAGCTATTAGCTCCATGGCTGCCACCAAACCGTGCTCCTTTACCGGGTTCCCAGAATGGGGAATTACCGGGCCATTCCGAGTACGGAGGGCCCAGTAATTCCTCCCTCTGGGAACCTGGGCCCGGACCTTCCCCATTCCCATCTGA
Organism: Ambystoma mexicanum; assembly: GCF_040938575.1. Taxonomy (NCBI): domain Eukaryota; kingdom Metazoa; phylum Chordata; class Amphibia; order Caudata; family Ambystomatidae; genus Ambystoma; species Ambystoma mexicanum. Next base: position 1,146,287,305 of record NC_090928.1, read on the forward strand.
GCCCCCATAGGGCTCAATGGTAATGGGAGATGGAGCAAACAACGGGCCGATTACGAGCGGCCCGTTGGTTGCTCCCTCTTCCCCTTGCGGGACCCTGTAATGACGCCTGGTTTGACCAGGCGTTCCTTACCGGGTCCCGCGAGGGGAGCTTGTAATCGTGTGGAATGCTGTTAAGGGGTCCGTACCCATTAGCGGGACCCATTAACCCATTCCGCACAGGCCGTAATGAGGCCCTTAGTATTTAATATCAACATAGACTGGCCCACTCCCATTTGTTAGAGGATGCAAATCAACACAAATTAATCCAGACCCCACTTTAATAGCCGATGCCAAACAATTAAGTGGAATCAAAAAGTATTTTCTGCACTAACATAGTTTATAATGTATCCAATATTTTATAAGTTATGATCTCAAACAGCTAAAACGAAATATTCTGAACATATACTAAGGGTCAATTATACTTTTACAAATATACATAATAGCACTTTATAATTGTGCAAAAATGATGCTGATTTACATGGCACATTTCCCTTTGAGATTACTCTGTTCATTGCTATTAGTTTGGGAATCAGATTGCTGAAGTGTATTTATTTTCTGTGTGTGTGTGTTGAAGACTGTAGTACCACCTCTGGTCTACAGAGCAGTGCCGAGAAAAGATATCAACACATGACAATAAACCCAAGTCCCCACAAGGTACATTTTCTAAAAGTTGTGAAAATTGGCACATGTTTTCTAAGTCATTTTAAATCATTTGGAAGACATTACCACATGGGGACTTGAGTTGAGTTCACCACAGTGAAATCTGGTCCCCACAGCATGTGTTTGTTCTCATACCTAAGTCCCCACAAGGATAGAAACACAAGCGGCGCGCGCGCGCACACACACACACGCACACACACACACACACACACCCACACACACACACACACTCTCTCTCTCTCTCTCTCTCTCTCTCTCTCTCTCTCTCTCTCTCTCTCTCTCTCTCTCTCTCTCTCTCTCTCTCTCTCTCTCTCTCTCTCTCTCTCTCTCTCTCTCTCTCTCTCTCTCTCTCTCTCTCTCTCTCTCTCTCTCTCTCTCTCTCTCTCTCTCTCTCTCTCTCTCTGATTCAAACAAGGCATGCACACACTCAAACATTATTTTCCATGAAGTGATGGTATCATTTCTCCCTCCGGTTGGTGCCTCCTACAGTGCATGAAGCAGCACAGCCAACAGGCTGGGTCCATGTGCCTCCCTTCATCCCACAATCTCTTTGCTTTAGAACCAGGCTGGTGTTGTGGTCAGCATTCTGACCCCGCCCATGTCTTATTAGAGGTGGGGTGATGGATGCCTGAGTAGGCCATCAATGTGGACTATGGGATCAAACTTTCAATGCTCAAAGAAGGCAATGACATCACCATCACAGGCTCCCAAGACTCCCTGGTATCCTACGGCGTGCTTCTCATGCATCAGGGTTGTGATGTTTCTGATATCACCCTCACAGGCTCTGATGCCTCTCTGGTATCCTATGGCGCATTTCTCATGTGTCAGGGTCGTGATATTTTTTACATCAGTTTGGATACTCTTAAGACCATCTGGGCCAGCTGTGCCCAAGATGTGATAGTATTGGCAATGTAAGAATGTACTTTTATGATGGTTGTGCTCAACATATGCCTGCATGCCACTGAATTAGCATTGTAAATTTGGCTGCACCCACAATATGACAGTCTTGCCGATGTAAGAGCCTCACAGGCTCTGATGCCTCTCTGGTATCCTACGGATTGATTCTCATGCATCAGGGGAATGGTATTTGTTGCCATTGACTCGGCCCATGCAGAGCACTGTGCAGGAGAATGGGAATCAACAGGCCTTTTGCATTTGCAAAGAATCTACTCAGTCACTTATACATTTTGAAAAACCCATGATACAAAATTCAAATCTGCACACAATTTTGCAGGGCACGAATGGCCCTGAAAAGGCAACACTCTACACCCAGCAACACATGAGTCATAACTGTCCATCACTGTTGTTCTGACTTCTAAGTCAATTTCACATTGCACTGGTGCCAAGAAACCTTTCTCTGATGTAGCTTGAGAACACCATAGCTTATGGGATCTGCAAAATGAGGCAGCGACAGTCCCTGACCTTTAAGAGACAACTTTAGGATAGCTGGAATGCAATGCCACTGAACAAACCCAACCCCAAGGTACTCACCTAAATATTATACATCTGGGATCTTATGCCCACCAGAGTTTCTCAACCAGGATCCACTGGCTGGGTACCATACAATTGAAGCACATTGGGGGTCATTCCGAGTTTGGACGTAGTCATGGTGCTATTAGCACCATGGCTGACTCCAAAATCAGTCCGGGTCCGGGTTCCTTGAATGGGGACTTACCGAGTCATTCCAACCTAGGAGGACCCGGTAAGTCCCCATTCAAAAAACCAATCCCCATTCCCATTTGAGCCCCCATAGGGCCCAATGGGAATGGGGAGGGAGCAAATAGCGGGCCCACTAATAGCGGGCCCGTTATTTGCTCCGTGGACCCTTAGCGGCTCCCCCTAAGTGCGGCTGGTAAAACCATCTGCCCTTAGACGGACCCGCTAAGGGACCTCGTAATAGGGCGTTAGGGGGTTATCGGCACCGGCATCCTTACCAGTGCTGTTAACCCCCTACCGCCAGGGTCGGAAAGACCCCCATTGTATGCTATCTCATAATCAACACTGACTCTTGATCTAACCTTGCATCATTGCATCAGGCACAGGTAGTATACCTCAGTGGAAGCTAGACAACGCAGAGTAACACAGGTTCGAATCCTAGGTATGTACTTAGAAACCTCTTTGGTATTAAGTGCGTTATACATAACCAATTATAATTATTATAAAAATTGTTAGACGTGGATTTTGCGTGTAATCCTGCCAGTAGATAAGACCATTTTTAAATCCCAGTGAGCCCCTCGAAATGTGGTGACCCTGCTGTTGATACCAAATGGGCAATGAATTCCTGAATGCTTCCATCTTAAAGCATTGTACCTTTACTAAAAGGAATAACCTTTACGTGTGCACATAAATAAAATACCTGAACTGAACAATTATATTTTAAAATCACACCTCTGTCAGAACGTCCACGTATTACAAGTCACATGGAACTGACATCTTAGGGAGAGGAGGGTGCGGGGTGTCCCCCAGAGTCCTTCCTGGACCCATACTGCCTGGGAAGAGTTTAAAAGAGGCATTCTCGAACCACGCAAGGCCTTTTTAACATCAACTCAGCCCAGCGTTAACAAAAAGCCCCTACTTCCGGATTCATGATGAAGGGGCTAAAGGACAGAGTGGAGGGAAGCCAGGAAGCCAAATCACCCCGGAAGAGAACCCACAAACTTTAACATCTAAACAGCAGAAGTTAAGACTGCATCCCCCATAATGTACTGTTCTCTAACAATGAAAACCTGGAATGAATCTGGCATTTTCCAAACCCAAGCGGGAGTGGAAAGGGATGCAGGGTTAGCGGAAAACATTGATAGAGGCCCATTTTCTCATAGGGGATGTTGGCAAGGGGATCCCGAACAAGTCTCCCTAATTTCCCACCACCCCCTAAAATAAAATACTCCCCAGGTTTTAACGCTTAGAACTTCAAAAAGGGCAGCTACAAGGCATATGTACAAGCAGATTAGGGCACAGCTATGATATTTGCCTGCCCATAGAATGGTGGAAAAACAAGCAGCATCTGCAGGAAGCCTTCCTGACATGTAGTTATGGATGAGAAAGGTTTGCTCACAAGGGAAGGAGTGGGACACAACAGCTCAGGGCAATTCAGCGGCAGCAAAGTGGCCATCCATTGATGTACCTAATCACACCAATCATCCTGTTACTCCCAGTATGAATATAAACCCTGTTGCTTCACTCAGTGTGGGGGAAGCTGGAGCACACAGATATGTCCGTGAAACCTGTCCTGGATAAAGGAGGAGAGAAATGGAAAGTTGGTGGTGGTCGAAGAAGGAAGGATCTGCAGAGTGGAGGGAGATGGGGGAGAGAGGGTAAAGTTGCTGGTGGAGGGAGGAGAGAGCAGAGGGTGTAGAGAGAGAACAAGATCAAGGGGGAGGATGTAGGCAGATCTGATGATGGAGAGGTTGGCATAAGAGGAGGGGCAGCGGAGAAGGAATGAGAAGAGAAGTTAAGAACAAAGTTGATATATAGAGGTGGCGGGAGGAAAACACCAAAGACAGAGGATGATGAGAGACCAAGGTGGACAAGCAGGAAGTGGGCAGAGAGGCTCCCAGGACAGAGTATAGGGCAGTGCTTAGAGGGGCTAGTGAGTGGCTGTTTGTTGAACCACAAGGCCTGATCTGGGTTGCAACCAAGAGACGGATGATTGATAGTTTGAAGAGCTTTGTCCACATGGGTTTAGAAAGTTATTGGGTCACCACCTGATGACCTTGCCAGAGAGGGAGAGAGAGAGAGCTAGTGCATGGAAATAGCCTAGCAATTGGTGTGACTGGCAAAGAAACCAAGAACAAACATAACACTTTCAAACTGAGTCTAACTGGCACCCCACGGTCTGGATGTGCATTTGATGACTCCCCAGTGCCACTGTGTATTCGTGGAAGGATTGTGGGCATCTGGGAGTCTCTATGCCCCATGACCTATGTGGTATGAAGTCAATGTGCACAATGTAAGCAGGCAGGAGCAACCGGCTCGCTGTCCCACCTTGTGAGGTACTTGGAGGAGTGTGGTTGTGGTGCCGCGCTTTTCAGGGGCAATCCTGTTGGACTACATCATAAATATACTCCACTTAAGGCCAGTGGTCAAAGTGGACGGGACTGGTGGGGAGCGGTTGGGAGCGATGCTCCTCTACTTTTAAAAAAAATTAAGTTTTTCTGTTCCTATGCTTATTTTAAAAAGAAACTGCTCCGGAATGGTTTTGTTTTAAAATAAAAGCGTAGGAAGAAGTTGAAACTTGCATTTTCAGTGCACAGCATTGAATGTTCCCTTAAACAGTAGGCGCCTGTCTTTGGGGGTTTGTATTGTGCGTGGTAATGGGGCTTGTGGAGAGCGGTGGAATGCCAGTAGAAAGCATAGCTCCACTGCTTATTTTTATACAATTCGGTGGCTACATCCTCTTACAGAAGACAAGTATTTGTTATCTCTTAAAGTCCTATGTTGTTCCCTTAGTTTCTGGCAGTATTCAAAGTGCTGATTGTGTTTCCTTGAATCTTTAACCCCTCCCCCCACTGTTAGGTTTAGATTGCTAAAGCACATTTTTCAATAAGTGAGCAAATGTGTGCCTATTTCATTAAGTCATTCACTAATTAATTAATGTTTTATTACACACTAAATACCAGAGACCAGTTTGTAAGCGACTGACAGGATTCAAATCTGTTCTGCTCAGTGTTGTCTGTGCTGCTAAGTGTTGTTTGGCTTCTAAGACAAACACATCGCCCCTGAGCTATCCTCCCGGCCCTCACACCATCCCTAAAAGGAGGAAATACAGAGAATCAAAATGTGCAGCACCTCCTGCTCCTTGCCGCTGGTTTCCGAGCAAATATTGCGATACAATTGGTGGTGGCCACTCGGATTCCTTCATCTGGCTCTCATCTTTCTTGATTCCTATTGGGCTCTTGGAAAACATATGCTGCCCACAAGAGGTGAGATTGGTCTGACCACTGGTGTTGGAGGAGCCACCTCGTCCTGCTGTTCCTCCTCTCCTGACAATAGCATGCATCTGTCCACAAGGCACATATACAAGCAGATTAGGACACAGCTATGATATTTGCCTGCCCATAGAATGGTGGAAAAACAAGCAGCATCTGCAGGAGACCTTCCTCACATGTAGTTACGGATGAGAAAGGTTTGCTCACAACGGAACGAGTGGGACACAACGGCTCAGGGCAATTCAGCGGCAGCAAAGTGGCCATCCCTTGATGTACCTAATCACACCAATCATCCTGTTACTCCCAGTATGAATATAAACCCTGTTGCTTCAGTCAGTGTGAGGGAAGCTGGAGCACACAGATATGTCGGTGAAACCTGTCCTGGACAAAGGAGGAGAGAGATGGAAAGTTAGTGGTGGAGGAAGGAAGGATCTCCAGAGTGGAGGGAGGTGGAGGAGAGAGGGTAAAGTTGCTGGTGGAGGAAGGAGAGAGAAGAGAGTGTAGGGAGAGAGCAAGACCGCTGCCCTATAATATATATATTTATATATACGTTATAGGGTGGCAGTCGCCACCCTGTAGGTGAGGTAAAATCCATTCCAATGTATATATATATATATATATTCTAATGCAAATCACTGGGTTCTTCTCTGCTGAAGCAAAGATATTTTTGCGAAAATATTGTTACAAAGTGTGAGCACTCAGCAAGTGCCGCACAGTACAGCTGACAAGGAATATATAAGGACCATAGCTGCCCTATAGCTAAGCTGAGTCGGAGTCCCATAGGAACCTCTCAAAATTCTTTTGTTACTCACTTTTGATTCGAGTAATGGTTTTGGCCGAGCTTTCAAAAGTGATTAAAAACCTGCACCCCGCCCCTTCCAGACTTCAAAGTTTGGAAAAGATTTGCTAAAAAAAAAAAAGTTATTAAGCGTCACACGCCTTCTGCAGATTCATGTTCCCATAGACAAACATGGGAGGTCAATCCGAGATTGGAGGGAGCCATGGCGCTATTTGCGCCATGGCTGCCTCCAATACCGGGTCCGGCACCAGTCTGGTTGAATGGGGACTTACTTGGTCAGTCCGACCCTGGAGGACCCGGTAAGTCCCCATTCACCAAACCATTCCCCATTCCCATTTGAGCCCCCGTAGGGCTCAATGGGAATGGGGAAGGCGCTAATAACGGGCCGGCGAAGAGCAGGCCCATTATTAGCACCCTGGTCCCTTAGCGGGACCCGTAAAGGACGTGTGGTCAGACCACACTTCCTTTACGGGTCCCGCTAAGGGACCTCGGAATTGGGTGTTAAGGGATTACCGGCACCAGTCTCCTTACCGGTGCCCGGTATCCCTTACCGCCCACCTCGGAATGAGGCCCATGGTCATTTTTCCTAAAGTGAACATTTGAACCAGGTCCAAAACAACTTGGGCACAAAGCATTGACTCGTAATGCATGCCTGGTATGGTGTTATTCTGTGCAGTAGTTTTTAAAATATTTGATGGAGAATGGGGTGCCCCCTTCCCAAAATCGGGGGCTCTCAGAAATCAAAGACCACTATCTTGTTTTTCTCTTGATGCAAGAGATATCCGCAGCTATAGCCAAGGATATAGGAAAATGAAACGCAGGAAAAAAGCTATTTGCAGGTTAGAAGACATGCAAATGCCATAAGGCTAGATGGCACCAAGTGAAATTTGGGAGTTGGAGGGGGTCTAAGGACTGAGTGTGCCACACAAAGCTTTCTGTAGCCTCGAATAGCCGACATCTCAAACCAAACTACATCACAGAAACAGCATGTGTTGTTGGGGGAAAGGAAGAGGGCCGGGGAGGTGAGGAGGCCATCTGGTGAGCTGGCACAGATGAGGGGGGCACTTGGTGACGGCCTGGAAACATTTAATTTTCCCAGCCGTTTTGCCGATATTTATATTTGAGGCTCTAAAGGACTACGGATGGCGGAGGTTATGTGTAGTTCATTACTCGTTGTTACAGGTTTTATTTCGATGTTGGGAGGTGAAAAATCACTGCCCATGGCCAGTGACACAATTGCCAACCAGGTCTCCAATCCATGCAGTTGCCAGGACAAACCCTGCTTAGCTTCAAAGTGAGGAAGGGGCCAGCAGCCTCAGGCCATGTTGCCCAATAAATGAGCCAACTCTTCAAGACCACTGAGAGAGAGGGTCCCTTTCCTTGAACCTAAGCAGGGTCAGTCACAGTTACTGCATGGATGGGCAACCGCTTTGGGCACCCACATTCTTTTCTTTTTTTAAATCATGCTACTGTCAGTCCTTGAAAGTTTTGCACTCAGAGATCATTTTTTGCCTTTTGCTGAATTGCATTCTGGTAGTTGTAGTCTCACAGTCAAGATGGGGGGGGTGGCAATGCCACAATTGTACACTTTTTGCCTAACATAGTTCTATAAGGATTTATATATTTGAGTGACACTATGGTATGTGCACTTTTCAAGTTAGCTTTATAAAGCAGAGTATTTTTGAAAGCTAGACATGCAGTGAGGATGGGAAATGATGAGAGGGAGAGTATTTGCCCACAATGTGGCAAGGGAGTTTGCAATCCTAGATGCTGGTGCAGCTATTTTCACCTGATTGTGGACACCAGTAAAGGACACATGTGGGTGGACAGATGGCGGACACAACCCTTGTTTTTTTTTAGGTTGGCAACCTTGCTCAAGTATTTGGCTACCAGGATTTTACTCAGGTTGTCATGTTCCCAGTGCAGACTACTCACAAGACCAAAAGCACGTATTTCGCTATGGGGGCAAACATACCTGGGCATATGTCATTTTTGCAGCTGGTCATTTCTTCCCTTTTACGTGATGCTTAAATGTGGTTAGTTGGGGTTGTGCAATGTATGACAACAGTCACCAAGAGACCGGCCATAGTAAAAGGAGCTTGTAGCACACTGCTTAACCAAAGTGCGTGATCCTCTGCAAATAATGTAATCACACAGGGCATTAACTAAAAACATTGGGAGTTCTCTAAGCCTGCAATCTTTTATACATGAGAAAAAGAAATGTATATTTTTACAGTGACATCAAGGGTGATAAATCACTGGTGACACTGGTCTCCCATCCATGCAGTTAGCAGAACCAACCCTGCTTAGCTTCAAAGTGAAGAAAAGGCCAGCCTCCTTAGGCCATGGTGCCTAATAGGTGAGAGAACATTACAAGACCACTTAGAGCAACATGGCCTGATGGGACCGGCCCCTTACTCACTTTCAAGCTATGCAGTACTGTGCGCATATTCATGGGGGGCACCTTTTGATTTTCGCTGTGGGTGTAGAAAGTACCTGGCCATATGTTATTCTTGCAGCCGGTATTTCCTGTTTCTGTGCTGCTTAATTGTGGTTGGTGGGGGTCGTGCAAAGTATCCCAACAGTCACCAAGAGACCGGCCAGAAAAGAAGGGGCTTGGAGCATGGGGCAGGACATTTCGGAATAGCCAGTTTGGCACATGCCATTATGGCAAGACCGTTTTGCCACAGGTCCCGTTTCAGTGTGACCATTTAGACGCAGCCAGTTGGGCACTGTGACCTCTCGGCACAAGGATGTTTTGGCGTGAAAGATCACAATTGGCACGGCATGAACCTGCAGGCACTTTGCATTTTGTAATATGGATTAAACATGAAAAACATTTATTTAGTGCTACATTATAAAACAGGAAAAAATGAAATTTAAAAAATCACATTTATACTGAACACTGCCATTGGAGAACCATGGCCTGCAGATGTTTGAGATGCAGCGCTTAACCTTAATGCTACAATGATGTTATTTTTTGGGTTCTCACAAGTTGCATACCTAGCCTTTTATCATTGAACATATTAAATTATAGGCTAAGTATGAAATGTATCCCTTGTGAAACAGCACACCATTGTGGGCTGGTTGGTAAATGCTGGGACTTGATCTCTGGTGTACCAGCGTTCAAAGCTGTATGTTTTTTATTTTTTATATAACTAGTTTAATTTAATTAAAAGAAAAGCAACACAACTGGGAGGCAGCGAGGTGTGTTGCAGTGCATTCCTATGATCTTATTTGGCTTCAATTTCAGCCACGTCCAAACATACCTCGCGTCAAAATAACAGTGCCAGAAAGGGGTGTACTGCTTGGAGCATGCTGCTTAACCAAAGTGTGTGGTCCATGGCAAATAATGTAGTCTCACTGTGCATTGCCTAAACACATTGTGAGCCTGCAATCCAAAGGCCATGGGTAGTGGTCTGATAGCATTTTAAAATTGACAGGCATTCTAAAAAATCTATGGAACAACAAAACCATTGAAATTCAAAGAAAAAACTTTAGTTGCAGGGATGTTAAGGTGAGAACTTAACACAACAAAACCCCTGAAATTCAGCTAAAGCCACCTTAACTTCGTGCCACCTGTTGCACAGCCTATGACCACAATGATGACATCACAGATCACATCACTGATGAAATCACTAATTACATGTTGTATGAGAAAGCTGATGACATTACAAATCACATCACTGATGCCATCACTGTTGGCAACACTAATTACATTGCATATAACTGATTACATCAATAATGGAATTAAACATAACATAATCTATAAGTTTTCTCATGAAAAGTTTGATTACCAAAATAACAATTTAGGCCATGGACTTGGCCATGACAAAGGCTGGGCTCACTGGCCAGTACCCAAGGCCAAGGATAGTAGTTGGTAAATGTTTAAAAATACCAATGTGCATAGTTAAAAGGCATGCCTTTAAAAGGCATGCCTAGTACCCAGTAGCCCATCACTGTTTTACAATATATAGTTGGCAATGTTGTACGCTGTAGTCAGTGGCCATGGCTAAAGGCTAGTATTGTGTTGAAGAGCATGGCTAGTGGCTGGTTAGTGTATATAATATACAGTGTGCAAGGCCGAAGTCCATCGCTTATTGCATTTTATTATTTTGAAATATACAGTGGACATGACCGAAGGATGAAGGATGTACAAACTGACCAAGGTCAAAGGCCATGGCTGGTGGCTCATTTATATGTTCGAATATATAGTGGGTACAGCCAAAGATTGTGACCACTGGCCAGTATTATGCTAAAGTCTATGCCTAGTGTTTTTTCACTGAATTTCATAGGTTTTTATTAGTGCAACTTAACCATAAAATCCCTTTAAAAATGTGTTTTCAGTGAATTTCATGGGTTTTTACCAGTGGACCCTAATTCGCTACAACTTTCTAATATCATACTTACCCCCAATACAGCAGCATTTGTGTCCAATTAAAAAATATTCACCTTAAAACTCTGCCATTCCCCACCTGTGATCATCATTTTTAACACTTCTAAACACTTTTTCCAACGTTTTCCACTGTTTTTGTGTTTCTTGACATTCGTGAACGACTGACATCATCGCAGACTTTCCAGACAGAGTCACATGACATTGTGTGCACGGCATAATGCATGTTCCTGAACGCATCCGCACTTTGCTTCGTGAACAGTTCCGAACTGCATTTTCCAGCTCAGCTCAAAATGTACCCTTGCATAGCTACTACACCTATTTGTACTCATTATCGATTAACAATGTAGCACATACTTGGAAGAATATTTGCAAAACTACTATTTATCTTAAAAATGGCATCAGCTATTGCCATCTCTCCTCCCCAAGATCCACCACCACCAGCTGGAGGACCTACACAACTAAAGAAACACACTACTTCAAAAGACAATGAAGAGGACCAGAAAGATGAGGTAGAGGAAGTGCCTACCTCTAGCACCCAGAGAGAATCATGGGTGTGGCAGTTCTTTACCCCTGTTGGGAGTGTACCAAAGGCTTAAGCTATCAAAGTGAAATGCACTGAGTGCAACATTGTACTCAGTTACGGACTACCTGGGCAGTACACCTACGGGACCTCCATGCACCACCACACCAAATCCAACCCCCACAATGCTCTCAGAAAGGCTGTTCCTTTCTTAGGGAGCAGTAGGCTGTCTTCCTCTACCTCATCTTCTGCAACTAATACTGTAACCACACAGCCTACTTCTGTGGGACACAAAATTCCACCAGCTACTTTGCAAGCAATAAAAGAGGCTTCTGACTCATATCTTTCGAAGACAACAGTACTCTGTAATCAAGGAGCATGAGAACCACTGCCCCCTACCTTAGATGTAAAATACGTACAACATCTTACCCTGTCCACCAGCCCGTCCATATTTGTGGTTGGTGCTCGTTCCCTCATTTCCCTCCCCACCTTAATTCCTGGTCTCTCCTGCAAAAAGAAAAACACAACACAAGGTTCCTTTAGGAACCACCTTTCACATTTAAAAAATGGAACAAAAAAATAATCCTATAGACTACTTTACATTTTCCAGTGAAGTATTTAGATTCACAAAGATTCTACAACATCCCCATTAGCATTTTCTACTATGCTAATAGAAATAATGGGCAATTGTATACTAGAGAAAAAGAAAAAAGCACACAAACAATGTTCTGTCTGAAATTCTTCTCTCTAGACAATAAACACCATAATCCATTGGCCTTTATGACGATCCACAGTCTCTGCGTTCCCCTGTTTAGCCCAAGTCTTATTAGAAAACCTGGATTGCACATGCACACCATCACACAGGACAGCCCTTCTACTCTTTTTACTGTTATGTTTGTAACACTCCCTCATTGCCTCCTTTAAACAATTCACACATATATCCACCAATCACTTAAAAAACTCTCCATATATCCTATCAACATATTAACTTTCCATCCGCCAACTGCCACTGAACAATGTTCTAAAAATACTTTGCATCTGCATTTCCCATGCATATACCAAACAATTATACATAGTGCTCCTATAAATGCACATATGCATTGTGCAGTGAGAGAACTCCATAAATAAAATGGGCAGTGTGCATGGACATATTTAACATATATATATATATTTTAACATATATTAAACAACTATAAACCTCCTCTAACAAATATATTTTTTGCAGCACATACTGATGTGTGTAATTATCAGCAGCGCATGCTTGAGATGCAAGTCATTGTTCAATTGCCGAGGGCATGAGGCTCGACCATTACCCCAGCCCCACCAAACCACCCCCATTATCCACTGCACTTGCCCAGCATCCTAGATCAGTGTCCACTATACCCTCATAATGTAACCAATGGCCAGTGCGCATGGCTTTCATGGCCAGTGTCCACAATCCATGGGCTTCATCCATGCCACATAGCCCCATACGCAAATCAGAGTAGACATTGTCCTTGCTGAGGGCCAGGTCCACTGCCCACAGCAGAAAAGTGATATCACTATTTGTTGAACTTACATTTTGGCACTTTCAAAAAAGTAAAGCATGGGACACATTTGCAAAAGCATCCTTTCAGGTCATTGCTACTGCTCCTCGCACTGTAAAAGCAAGAGGAAATATTGGGGCTAAGTACCACAAAAGGAAATACACCAAACACGGGCTTATAAAGATTCACAGATTTTTATTCTACTGTGCAGTTTACAAAGAAACAAATCAGATAGCTATCTGGCCCTCATTACATCACAGTGAGTACCAGCCCTTCAGTGTGAAGAGTGAGAGGTACTGGACATCTGGAAATTCGTACATTTATACAATTTCAGTAATAATGTCCAACCCCTCTGCAAGTTAATAATCAGTGGTCTAGAGTTTGTGGCGAGTTCATTTATAGCTTATACGACAATATGCACAGGGATTACATTTGGTTTACATTCAAACAAGTTACAATGGCAAAGTGTATTCCAGGATTTAGCAGTAAGCCTTAGCACATATCCCTTCACAATGCAGTTCAGCCAGTGTCCACGCTTGACATTTTGCTTGTATTGTCTTTGATGTATGTTCGTGGATGAGGCTTATTGGTGCAGACAATCCTAAAAACACAAGTCATGTATGGGACAAGGTCTCATTACATTCGGCCTGCAGACAGTCTAAACATTAACTTGGGTACAAAGATCGGAAATGCTTGGTTACAAGTTGGAAACACAGTCCACCATTTTAGAACACAGAATTACATATGAACAGAAATCAAAATGGCGGATGATCCTAAAATGGCGGCGAAGTCGATCTAAAATCGGAACTTTGCAACGCGGTTTTCTTCGCAGAGCGACTAGGCTTAGGCCAATATACATTAGAAAGGAGGCACAATATGACTTCCCATTTAACAGCACACATTTTCCCATTTAAACATAGACCTTTGGCCATGTCGCATGCCCCAATAAGTAAATCAGAGTAGGCATTCGTCATTGCCGAGGGCCGAGGGCCAGGCCCGTTGTTCATGCACCATACTTATATCTCTATTTTGTGTGCCACTGCCCATGGCAGAAAAGTTACATCACAATAAAGCACAGGACTGTTTTGGAAAAACATTGTTTCAGGTTCTTCCTGATGCTCCTTGCGCAAATTTGCTGCAATCCTTTTTACTTTTGGAAAATGTGTCAAAATGCATGTGCACAAAATAATCTTCAAACAGCAACAAAGCCATCTAAAAATGTTCAAACCCCCCCTAATGGTGCTCCCTCTTCACAAAATCCCACCAAACTTTGCAAAAACGTTCAGATCTGGGTCTTAAATCTTTTTGCAAACGTTTGTGCAGATTTGTGACCACATGTATAAGCCTTTCAAATATTTTGGGATCCCCTCTCTAATTTTGTTCCCCTTTGGCAAAACAGCACCACACTTTGTAGAACCGTTCAGGGTCGGATTGTATGGTATTGTATTGTGTATAGATGTATAGAGCGCAGCAAAGACCTGGAGGCATCAAGGCACTAAGTGAAGAAGATGAGGTTTCAACAGGCATTAGAATGGTAGTGTTTTAAGCTGCTTTCGAAAGGAAGCAAAAATAGGGATTCCCCGCATCTGTGGGGGAGCGTTCCACAGTGATGAAGCGAGTACGTAAAAGGTTCTGCCTCCCGCCTGCACTCGCTGGAAGCGGGGAACGACCAGCAAGGACTGATTAGCTGATCGAAGAGTTCTCTTCGGTTGGTAAAGTGGGAGTCTAGATTGAAGAAATGCATCCCAAGCATGATGAATAGCGTGATGGACGATGCATAAAGTCCACTCGGCTACTGACAGGAGGCCAGTGGAGGCAACAAAGATCATAGGAATGTGACATTCTAGGAGCATTTAGGGCAAGCCTGGCTGCTGCATTTTGGAGAATCTGAAGACACTGAGGTAAATCCTTAGATTGCCCAAGATAAATTCCATTGCAATAATCGTTTGATCCCATGATTGAGGCGGTCACAATTTTTGACCTGGAATCATTCGGGAGAAAGGGAAGGACCCGTTTCAGAACTTTAAGTTTGATAAAAACCTGTTTGACAAATTGAGGAGATTTGTGCTTCTCTAGAGCCAGAGGCCATGATTTTAATACCTAGGCTCTTAACTGAAGTGAAGGGTTCAGGACAAGGACCCAGAGATGAAGGACAATATTCAGAGGTCCAACAAAGTCCAGCAGAAACAGGGCCAACCACCAAAAGCTCAGTCTTCTCTCAGTTTAGCTTGAGCCAATCATTGGCCATCTAAATCCCCACTGCTGAGAGGCAATCTTTCAGCTTTTGGGGAGGATCTTACTTGGGAACATTTAAACAAAAGAGAATCTGGGTATCATCTGCATAAGTAAAATAAATATACACCATAGCTCAAAATGAGTTTGGCCAGCGCCACCATATACAACTTGAAAAACAATGGGGAGAGAGCGCAGCTGTACGGGACTCCGCAGTCAGACACCATGGGGGGTGAGGTAAAAGGGGGGAGGGACACCTTCTGTGTCCGATTGGAGAGGAAGGAAGAAAACCATTTGAGAGGAATACCGAAATTCCTACATCAGAGAGACACTGGAGAAGTCTCTGATGATCGCCCGAATCAAAGGCCGCAGAGAGGTTGAGGAGAATAAGAGCACCAACCTCTCTGCGGTCCTGCAGCATTGCAATGTCATCTGACGGAAGCCAGCCTGAAGGGGATGGAAAATGCGATTAGTCTCAAAATATGACTAGAGCTGAGGGGTAACAATAGACTTAAGCAGTTTCATCATAGCCGGAAGAAGAGAGATGGGGCAAATGTTTTAAGCCACTACAGGGTCAATAGCATGGGAGAACTCATAGCATGTATCGAATGATATCACACAATTTCATGTAGTTTCATTCAGTGGCGCCAAAGTTATAAGCCATCCAAAAACTGCTTTTCACCAGCCCTGCAATGCAAAAATATGTATGGATGCCCCAAACATCTGAGATGTCCGAGAACATTACTGGGCAGCCCCAAACTGTTCGCGAACTTCAAAGTTAAAAAACCACCTGTTTCTTGGCTTTTAATGGCCATATCACACCCCATCCTCATCAACCCTCAACTCCCCAGAGATTGTTTCATTAGTTTAACAAGTGCAATGTTATGTTTTTTAATTTGTTTTTAATGCAACATCGTGAATCAAACATGGTGACCGTTTCAAAATATATGACGCAGCTCGTGTTTTCCACCATCCAATCAGCAGGCATGTCTGATGTCCGCAGACATCACGTCAGACCCCAATTGGTCCATGGGAGTGTCTGCAGACCGAATAGGGAAGTGAGTCCACGGACCAGACCCAGATATCACTAACTTATTTTTACCTACTTTTTGGCCTTTAAAAAAAAAAAAAAAACTACTGGACAGATTTACACCAAATTTACAAAAGCATGCTTTCGGGACCAAGCAGCCCAAGCAACCGAGACCAAGCAGCCACAATTCCTGCTGCAAAGTTGATGAAAATCCGTCCAGCGGTTTGGGCTGTAGGGTTAGAAAAAATGTGTCTCCCTTGCATCTATGAGGAAAACCAGATTGGCAGTGTTTAAGGAAAGTTTCAAGGGCAGCAGCAGAAGCTGTAAAACAATCTCCATATTAAGCTTATACGGTCGGTACCGCCAGTATGATTGACGTGCTGACAACATGCAGGGGTTCTGTGCCCCTGTCTGTCTCACTGCAAAGAGGCCCACTTACCGTTAGGCATTTTCGAATATTCCTCCAACAGGAAGCGGAATTTTTGTACATACATCTGGTTTTGAGTGGCTATGTGAAAAGTGTGGCATGCCACTTTCACTTGGCAGAACACTGCATATTGCATTGATGAGAGGTTAATTAATTGAAATGAGGCATGAAACAAATTAAGATCAAAAGAATCCTCCACACCATCTGTGCAATGAACAACTATGGTGTGAAATTCCTAGAAATACGAGGTTATGATTAAGGTGAGGTTAAAGTATTTTCCTCTTTGAAGAAAGCAAACCGCAAATTGGATTCAAAATACAAGATTTCTTACCAGTGAATTGCTAAGTTTGTCCAAGTGTCTTTGATAAGTTTTCTTAAACATTTTTATATGTTTAGGCAAATTGATTGCTTTAAAAATATCAAACTTTTTATCGTATTACTTTATTTACATTGTTACTAATATTATTTGAATATATTTTTTATTACACATTCTTTTTTTAGAATATACACCGTCCTTACAAAAATATATGCTTCTGCACTTTACCTGTAATTGGATTTGGCACCTGAATGTTACTGATCCTCACTTTGACTGGCTCAATCAAGAGGAACTGAAAGGGTAATCCATAATTCACTGGGGAAATCGAGGCCCTGACGTCAAGATGGAAAGAAGCAGCTGTGGTCCTGGAGGGAGAAATTAAGGCTTTAATTGCAGAAACATTTTGAGACACTACAGATGATTTATGCTTATTCCTGCGATTTGAGATGGGTCCACGTTTTTTTACAGCATATTTTTGTCACTGCCGATTTTGTACTGTTTGTTATACTCCTCACAGCTGCAGAATGATGGGAGGATACCCCAACGTTAACCACCCCCTTCACCTATCAAAACAATATCCTCTTTCTCAAACTTACTATATGGTCTTATAATTGTTTTTTTATACCACAAGGTTTCTAAGCGTGGACCTGGGGATCGAACCTGTGTTGCTCGGTGTCATTTTGTTTCATAGACAGCACGTTGGCCCTGAGCTATCCTTCCGAGAGCAAGGCTTATTGCTTAATTAATATATGGCCAGTGGATTTCATTGCAGTGAATATTCTAGACTGAAAATAAATATGTGAAGTGCATGTTCTGCAATGAAATCAGTAGTTACCTGTTAGCGCACGTGTCGCCCAATAGTAATTACGTCATGGGCTGAATTGGGGCTCATGTTTGTACAGGTGCAATTATATAAGCGCCAGCACACATGCAGAGCAAGCATGGCGCAAATGGGATTGCACTCTATTAAACAGCGTTTGTGCTTGTGCAAATGCACCTTAATACACCCCTAAAAATGTTCCAAAACATTACAATAATTGGCCTGCAAGTAATATAGAACTATTTGCAGCCAGAAATCAGCAACAGTATGATGGCAAGTTGAGCCATCCTTATTCTTATGCACATGGTTTGTGCAGGCATGGCAAATGCATTTGCCAGGCACTGCTGTAGTGGTATTAACTGGAGATTGACATGTCAAAAATGGTGTGAGTACCTGTACATCTGATTGCAGTGCCTGGCAAATGGCTAATACTTATACGCAAGGCAAAACTATTGGCTTTGCCAATGCTTGTTTTTAACAGGACTTAAGTGAAGGACACACAGAGTGCTCCCAAATCAAGAGGCTGAAGGCAGGCCTGGTAAGACATTTTTATTACACCAGTAGCGGTTTACAACTCCAATTAAGTCATTAACTCCCAGAAGACTGCTTATAAAAAACCTTGGCAGGCACTTCCAGTGCAAAGTCTAATGGCAAGAGTTCCCATGAGGCAGTGTTTTGGGTGGTAAGAGGCAGGAATGGGTGGGAATGGCCATAGGGATTATCATGGTCATGGGCAGTGACAGGGACGTCATTTCACCAAAATGCCAGGGGTAGCGGAAGTGACATCACAGTGCCACACCCCCAAGAGTGACATCACAGGAAGTGATGTCATTTGACCACACCCCCACAGGAAGTGATGTCATTTGACCACACCCCACATGAAGTGATGTCATTTGACCACGCCAACACCATGACATCACAGGAAGTGGCCTAATAAAGCATTATCGCTCAGTGCATTAAGAAAAAAATGGTTACGATATCAGTGTATTGTGACATTTCATACAAGAATGGATCATCATATGTATCAGTGTCAAGGTCCATGTTGCCACGTGAAGTGTATGAACCCCAATCCCCTTTTTATGTGGATCTGCCCTGTTATTTCAACAGGACTACAGAGCGAAATCACATTCTGGGGGGACAGGGACGGATAGGCGGGCACGGGGATAGGGGAAAGCCAGGATAAAAGGGGAGATTGGAGAATATTTCACCAGAAAACATGTATGGCATCCTCAGTTTTTAATGACTCTTCTGCTTGTGTTATTTTGGCTGCCAAAAGATTAGTTCAAAATGTGTTCAAGCCAGGCATACAGTGCATTACTGAGTGATACAAACTTCAGTACCAAAAGCCTCATCAGTCCAGTGCCCAGATTTTATGGGGGAAAAAATCCTGGCTGCATTTTGCATTACTCCCACACCAACACTCTTTATATGCCTAGGTTTCTGTTCCTATATGTTCATTGTCCTCCACACCCCGCACCACAATGGTACACATTCCAACAATTAGTACTATTATATAGATTTTTGGATAATGCCCAACAGTTCCTGTATTGCTTTGGCTTACAAGTTTATCACTGTACTCCCTGAAAATAAGCGAGTACTCCCCAAAAAGAAAAACAGATTACAAATACTCCCAACAAAAAATAGGAAACAAACACTGTGGACCCCGAGCCCTTCTTTCACGCACACAGTTCCATGGATGTTTGGAGAGGTAGCGCACGTAGTTCCAAAGGAAGAAAGTACTATTATTACTGCTCGATCGGTAGACATGCACATGATCTTTTAATGTGTATGAGTAACTAGGTGCAACATAATTATTAGAAAAACCTTTCAGTTTTTCAGTTAAAGCATTTTTACTTGCTTACAAAATACTGCCGTGGGGAACTAGATTTACATTTTTACTCCCTAAAAATCATTTTACTTCCAAGTTTACGAAATAGGGAATACAATAGTCCCACTTCAAAATCTTATCTGGAGCACTGAGTACATACCTAAGCAGTGATTTCAAGCATTTATTTTCGTAGCTTACTTTTAGGTCAGTCCTATCTGTCAGGGTAATACTTTACATTTGAGAGATTAACAGTTGCAACCTGTTCAAACTCTGCCTCTAAGAAAAAAGGAAACCTGTGGGTCCCAAAAAACTGAAGTGAAGCATGTGTTCAGTGTCATACAGTTTGAAGTTAATTGTGTGCTGTTCTCTGATTAAATGGAAGAGAAACAGCCATCTTTTGTGTTGAAACAACTAGGACAAGGCTGCAATGCATAAATAGATATGGAATAACAGATCAGATCATTAACATATGCTGTACATTTTCAATATGTTGCTTCACGTTCATTTACCTCTCACAGCGGTCACAGATAAGGCTGGATGTCAGCTGCTCAATGGTGGTACTGTTTGCTGGCGTTGAGAACACAGAAAGGAAGGAACTTCCACACGAAGATGCAGGTCTGAAAATAATAACAAAATATCAGAAAGATTCATTTGTGCAACACCAGACCATATTAATTTTTAATAGAGTTTTAGAGTTCTGGGGTGCACGCATCATGCAGAGACAAACTGGACCACAGAGGCTTTGCACCTGACAGACCTAGAGAATGACTTCAGGCCCGGCAACGATTCATCATTAACCTTCTGTAACTCAGAGGGATGCATGTTATGCACCATTGTCCTAGGATCTCTAGGAACTAGCTCTGTAGGCCGCAGCAGGCCCAGGCTGAGTGTGTGGCTCGGGCAAGGAGCAGTTTACATAATGTCGTGTCACAATGTAAAATCCTAGTTAAATGCATTGCAAAATGTATAGGCTGCAGGCCACAAATGACTTGGATTTCATCTGCCTGTGGTTAATTTAAGCAGTATAATTTGCATAAGCTGTTGCTGTAAGCTGGGCTCAGGAGGGCACATGAACACAGTGGCGAGGGGCAAGGGGCACATGGACACAGTGACGAGGGGCACATCGACACACTGGCTGGGGTCGTGGGCACATGGAACCGGCTATGACTTATCTTACAGCAGGAATTAAAAAGGCCTTCAATCCCTCCCCCACATGATCTATAAAAGACAAAATGTAACGTTAGTAAAACGAATTTGGTGCTGCTGGCATCAGCGGCTTGCTTACTTTCCCTAATGTAAAGCCGTTGCCGTGCCAGCACTGAATTCATTATACTAACATGCTTGCCAACCCTACAGATTTAGGCAGTAGGCTACTGCTTTTTAAGCAGTCCTACCGCCTACAGATTTCAGTGACAGACCCCACTGCTTTTTACAGTGGAAGGTAATTTATGTGACTCTAAGGCAGGCTGCAGGACATAGCATGCAACACATTAGTCTGTCTGTACAGTGGGCTGGTAGGTGATTACTTTCATTGGACTCAGACCAATGCAGTGACCTGACAGCTATGTGACTCTGCCCTGCACTCTGCCCAGGACAGGCCTTAGGTGAACCACTATCAAAGGCAAGTGGCAGAGCGTAACACAATCACACTGCATCTGCCTGTCACGTAGTCACTTATTCTGTACTTCAGTTTCTTTCTCCTGACCTTTCCACCTATTTTGGCACCACTCATCTGCTCATTTTGCACACCATGGCATTGCCCCTCTGCTCACCACAGGTTGCCATATTGTAGAGCAACCAACCTCTACAATGCAAGTCCCCCAGACGAAGGATTGAATGAATGGGGTAAATAGTGAGGGACGCCCATGTATATTGCAGGACCGTGAGAGAATTGGCAACTGTGAGCAATGTGTGGCCTTGGAGAGTATACACTTCTCAGTGTCCATCAGTCCATGCTGGAAAATATTTAGGGGGGTGGTGGAGCCGCCCTGGAAGAGACATATGCTCAAATGAAGGAAATGGGGTAGGGACAAACATTGAGCAGTGTGGATATTCTGCACACGAACCTAAATTCACTAATGATGGGGAAAGAGCCCAGCCAGCAGAGTAGACTACTGGGCAGCTGGGATTAGGGGAACCAGGCAACGAATGACCTTTGTGGCCAATGGTCGGTGTGGAAGGTGGTGATCCGGTGTGCTGAGCAGTGGAACCCTGCACACCTGCATCTTCTGAATGTGAAATAGGAGTGTCTGAATATCACAACACAGGCGGGGGAACTACAGGCTGAAAGAGGGAGACTATCAGTCACTAGTACGAGTCCTAGAGGCGCTGGTTAAGAATGTATGTGCCGGTGGCAGCTTAACAACATTGCAAGCCGCCGCCGGCACATATTTGCACGTCAGTAAATGAATTTGGTGCTGCGGCCTGAGGCCTGCCGTCGGCACCCATTCATTTTACTACATTGCAAATATATGCCGGCGGCAGCTTGCAGGCCGCCGCCGGCACATATTTGCACGTCAGTAAAATGAATTTGGTGCTGCGGCCTGATAGTGTATTGCCTGTTTATAAGGCTGCAATGTAGTAAAATGAATTCGGGTGCCGACGGCAGGCCTCAGGCCGCAGCACCAAATTCATTTTACTGACGTGCAAATATGTGCCGGCGGCGGCCTGCAAGCTACCGCCGGCATATATTTGCAATGTAGTAAAATGAATTTCAAATTTAATATTCCGACAGAGTAGGGACTAAAGGCCACAAACCAAAAACGGGATGCAAGAGCACTGGGCTTTATGACGCTTGGCCTTAAGTGAAACCTCTTAAATGCATCTAATGAAGTCCGTTATCCCGCACATGCATGTAATGCGCCCTTTCTTGGCTGGTTCGGTTACATTTCCCTGGTTAGCAATTTACCCCCAGGCCTCTGCTAAATGAATTATCACGGCTACTAAATCATCGCTGCAGGGGTCTCCCGCTAATCCCTTCAAAGCACTTAAAGTCCCTTTCTTTCCTCCTAGCTACACAATGAATTATAATGTCACGGGGAGCCGTTAAAGAGGCCCTTTCGGCTCAGCTGGCTCGTCTTGCTCCAGGCAAGGGCAGGCCTGTAATCTGGCCGGGGAAATGTGGCACTGAACCCACACTTGCCCCGCGGTCAGACAAGTAAACAGAGGGGAAGTGCGCAACATGCTACATTTGCACCACGGCAACCAAGGAATGCCTGCCGTTCGCGCACGTCCCTGGGAGTTCCCCCGAGAAGGTCCCCCATTTTGTCACCAAGGCTCGCGCGTGTTTAAGCATGCCCTCCGGCTAGCCGTAAAGCCACGGCGTGAAGAAAATAAATGTTATTCTTTATTGGACGAAGTCGCGCACTCACATAGTACTTTCCATTAAGCTAATCATTTCATTCCTTGCACTTTCGGGTGCCGACGGCAGGCCTCCCTCAGGCCGCAGCACCAAATTCATTTTACTGACGTGCAAAATGCCGGCGGCGGCCTGCAAGCTGCCGCCGGCATATATATTTGCAATGTAGTAAAATGAATTCGGGTGCCGACGGCAGGCCTCAGGCCGCAGCACCAAATTCATTTTACTACATTGCAAATATATGCCGGCGGCAGCTTGCAGGCCGCCGCCGGCACATATTTGCACGTCAGTAAAATGAATTTGGTGCTGTGCCGTCGGCACCCGAATTCATTTTACTACATTGCAAATATATGCCGGCGGCAGCTTGCAGGCCGCCGCCGGCACATATTTGCACGTCAGTAAAATGAATTTGGTGAGCTGCGGCCTGAGGCCTGCCGTCGGCGGCGACCTCGGCTCACGCTCGACTCAGTCACTCACCTCGAACAGTCACTGGCCTGGCCTCCTCCTTCGACGTGGGTGGATGCAGCTGGAAAACACTCAGCCTCAGCTGGCACTGGCAGCAGCAAGACGAGAAAGCACCACACGCGTTTCCAAAATGGAGGCCAACACAAGCGTCGCAGCACGCTGTGGCCACGCCCCCTCCTCCTCTGATTGGTCAATGGCCAGAGGTCGCAAGAGATTGACAGGGGTCGCTGGCCAATCGCCAGCGGTCGCTCTTGCGACCTCTGGCGACCCCCAAATGACGTCCCTGGGCAGTGATCGGGTGGGCACATAACCAAACAACACCTGCAGATGGTGTGTCCCTCCTCATATCCCATTCCTCCCTATCTGTACACTAATGCAATCATTTTAGCTTATAAGTGATGCAAGCGAGACCTAATAGCCCCAACTCAAAATGAAGCGTGTGCGTAAAAGTTTCACAAGGAAACTCGCGTGGGTGTTCGAGCTCGCTCTCCTCGCAAGTAAATGAAAAGATTCAATGTCTGTTAAGGACTACTCATCTCCTTAAATATCTCATAACGTATTGAGAAAGAAAGACTGAATTATCATGGAAAATTGTTTTTCAATTACCACCCACAAAAGGCTCCAGCAAAACATTTCTGAAAAAGTGAGAGCTTCAGAGCCAAAAATGGAAGCCAAGCCTACCAATTCCTCACCATGACCCTGTAAGGGTTGGTCGATGGTCGAGGGGAACTATAAAAGAGTGGTCTGTTTTTACTCTGCAGGCACCAGAGCTTTAAGTGGGCAAGTGCTTGCTGGGGCAGTGCCACCCAGTCTCCAAAAAGGGCTCCCTAGATCGGACCCTGCCAGGTCTCACCCCCGACTAGCCCCAGCCACGCCGACACCTCAGGCATCCCATGCAGCCAAAGTGCTGCATGGCTAAAGAGCTGCCCGCAGGTGTCAGCACTTTGGATCAGAAAAATGAAAAGGCATCTTCTCTTCTTTTTTTAAACCGAAGTAATGATACCTGCAATCAGACCTTTGACCGCGTGGCCTTCGGTTAAATGGGCTGCATGATGTCTCTGTACACATTAACAGGAGGAGGGCTGGAGTGCCTGGTCTCTCCCTTTGTTTCCAAATAAAGAGTCACCACGCAGCAGAAAGCCCTTTAACCAGGTGGAAACAAAAGTAGAGGCTAGCGCTCTAGCCCTCCTCCTGTCTTTGAATACAGAGACATCACGCAACAGGCTGACCTTTCATGCAAGGGGTCCGGGCTCCTTGAATGACAGGACTGCCTGCGGCATGTGAGAGCTGGGGTGCACTGATGTCACCCCTTTGGTGCTTCACATCCCCTCCTTTGGTTTAAAATGAGAGTCTGGGCTCACCAAAGGTAATAATGCCAGTGAGCCCCGGCTCTTCTGCTTTTACCAGCCCCCCTTAGGTGCAGGGGGCTCTCAAAAGGCTGCATGGCCTAAGTACACCCGTACCGCGGCCACACCCCATAACGGGAGCCCCCCTCGATTGAGCATCTCATTTAAAGCACTAGTATGGGCGGAAGGATAGCTCAGGGGAAACACGTTTGTCTTTGAAGCAAGACAGTGCAGTGCCATCCAGGTTCGAATCCCATCCAGCGCTTAAAAAACACTCTTTGGTATTAAGTGCGTTACTAAAAAATAATTATTATAATTATAGGCTCACCCCTACATATGCTGGTGCCAAGGATCCTACAACTTTCCCAACTGCAGCAGGACCGAAATAATGCCCCGCAATGAAATACTCTTCTCAGGTTTGCAATGATTAGTCATTCTCACATGGGTCAAGTCATGGATTACTTGCAGGTCTTGCAAGTGATGTCAGCACATATCACACGTCGTGTTTAGTTGTACGTGGCCCCTCTCAGGGACTTTTCCAGTGAGGGACTTCATCCTAAAAACTGCTATTATTTTCAGGCATAGAACTACAATATGTATTCGGGGCCATTAGGGACATCATTTTAGATTCATAATTCTACAGGCTGCCTGGGGAAATGCATACATTAATTTACTAAATGTATATGTCACATATTGAGATTCATATATTATATTCTAAAATATATAAATACCACATGATAAGGTACATACATTCGAGATTGATATGCAATATATTGAGATATACATCTCCATATATTCAAATATGTGCTCTGAGATACAAACATTTCATACCGAACTGCATATTCAGTATATTGAGATGTATACATGATATATGGAAATATACAACCACCTACACAGTCCACTGAGAAAGTGAGATGGAAAGGATGTATACTGATGCACACATTGCATAATAAGATCTATGCACATGTATATCAAGATGCATATATTGAAATGCATACACTCCATGCTGACATGTTTTAGTAACACTGGCATGTATATACAGTATATTGATATGCACATGTTCTATATTTAAATATGTACCCTGTCCGCCAAGATGCGCTCAGTGTACACTGAGACACGTATTTTCTGTATGTTGGGGCGGACACATTATAAATACAAAATGCATACAGTGCTGATTGAACTACATTGTAAACACAGCTATGTATATTATATAGTGAGCTGTGCATGGCACATTGTAATACATTTTATACATAGCAAGATTAAAAAAAAAAAACTAGCTGTGTAATAAAAAGCTTGCCTATTCGATATACTGACAGAAACACACTCGTGTATTAACATGCACCTATCACATGGGAAAAGCACACTGGAAATGGTTGAATTGATTCTATAGACTGTGGTAAAACACATGTATTGTTCATTAAAATTCACTGAGATATGTGGAGACTGCATGTGGAAATAGACACACTCTATATTTACACCCTCATATGCCGTGTATTAAGAAGCGTGCATGTGGCTCAGTGAAACGGCGTACACAGGAACACTGTGGGCCTCATTACATGGGGAAGGTGGTAAACCATGGCGCTATTAGCGCCATGGTTCATGCCGGTAATTTATCGGTACCGCCTTGGAGGAAAGGGGAATTACCCCCCTATTCCAAGGTTAGGAAGGCAGTAATTCCTCCTTCCTCCATTGCCCTTCCCCATTCCCATTTTTGCCCCATAGGGCATAATGGGAATGCGGAAGGCGCTAATTACGGTACCACAAATTGCGGTACCGTAAATAGCACCCCGGTCCCTTTGCGGGTTCGTTTTTTAACGCCTGCTAGAAGCAGGCGTTAATGTACCAACCCGCAAAGGGACCTCGTAGTAAGGCGGTAAGGGTTTACTGGTACCGGTAAAATACTTACCGCCTACCGTGTAATGAGGCCCTGTCTCTTTTACACCAGTGGTCTGCCACATTTGGCTCTCCAGATGTTTCAGACTACAACTTCCATCAGCATTAGCCATCATAGTTAATCATAAGGATCATGGGAGTTGCAGTTCAAAACATCTAGAGAAAAAACATGCCGCAAACCACTTCCAAACACACTACGGAAAATGTCACATGATTGCAGGCCTGCACACCCGAGGGGGGTCAGGGCGTGCCTTGTGCTTCTTTTGTTAAATTCAATTCCTCTACTAGTCTCTACTGTTCAATGACTCCCTCTAAAGACTCTGGGCCTTAAGACAGGGCAGCCTCTTAGAAAGGCTTTGCCAGCCTGGCAGTTTGTTGAAGCTTTGATCCTTTGCTGAGCTTCTTTGTGACTCCATGGGTATCATTTGTTTTGTGGTATTTGGCGACAAAAAAATGTGTTTGGCAGCACCGCGCCGCAGGGTCATCAAAGCATGCCTAGGTGTCTTTCCCCCTTGGATCAAACATTTTTCAGATGAATTAGACGTTGCTTGCATCTGTTCCTGAAATAGCTTTTATCCGCAGAGTGAGATTAAATGTATCATTTTTGAGCGCACATTGTGTTTTGGAAACTGAGATCCATGTTATGCAGGGGCTATTTCGCGCAGTTCGATGAGCCCTGCGCGCAGGTGAGGGCAGGATGGGCTCACTGGAGCTGCCTTCGTAATGAGTACTCTCCCCAGGGCCAAGGGCCTCATTGCCATGCTACTGAAGTGTAGACGGTTGGACTGGTGTGCAGGTCAACATTCAGCAGAGCACAGCCCCATGTCGGGCCCAGCAATGCAGCGCCAACTAGTAGCCAAAACAAAGAGTGAACCGTTGCAACTAAGTGTAAAGAAATAAATACTGATTTACATACAGTTTAGAAATTGACAAATGGATACAAATCCCGACAAAGGGCTGTCTCTGGAGGATAGCTCCGGGGCTCCGCGCTCCCCTTGGAATCAAGACGATGCGGAGCAGTGCAGCTTCGATCCCCAGTTGCGTGCTTAGAAACCTCTCGATATTTATCAGGTTATAAATAACCAATTATAATGTAATATTAAAAGATAGCTAAAAATGCACAGCATAAAGAAATGGCAATAGTGGTGAATGTGCTTTTAAAATATGGCTGCCATCAGGGGTGTTGCTAGGTCTGGAAAAGATCCGGGGCTTTGCTAATGTCAGGTCTGTCGGAACTCGGGGCTAGCTAGCATTTTAATTGAAGCCCTTCAGCTTCTATCCGGGGCTAGAACCAAGAGACCCGGGGCTCTAGCCCCCAGGACACCTCCTCTTGACGCCACTGTCATTGCTCTCACGAGTTGTCATTTGCCTGGTTTGTCTCAGGGCAATGCATGAGACAAAGAATTAAGCAAATATGCATCGGACACAGTGGTCGAAGTGTAGGAAAACAAGTAGTGGAACAAAGGCCAGCCTTAAGAGCAGGAATGCCCTGGTCGAATTGGCGCCCCCTTCGCTTCACGTGCACCTGGTTAACTGGGGCGGGTCCAGGATGGGCCACTTTTTTTTTTTTTAACCTCCTTGCTCCGGTGAGGAGGTTAAATTGGGCGCGTTAGCACCCCATTGTCAATGAATGAGCCCGCCGCCGCGGGTGCATTCAATGACAATGAGGCGCCTGCCATGCCTTCTGCCACCACGCCAGCTCGGGGGAGCCCTTGAAAGACTCCCCTGAGCTGGCGTGGTGGGGGGCTGCCTTTTGTCATCAAAGTCACCCGCGGCGGAGGGGCGTATTTAGCCCGCCGCTGTGGGTGCCTTTAACATGAAAGGCTGCATGCTGCGCCTTCTCCCACTACAGCATGGGGAGCCCTTGAAAGACTCCCCCGAACTGGCGTGGCGGGGCCTAATGGTGCCCGGGTGTGGAAACTTTGTTCCCTGAAGGCCTGCCCCCGTTCCCCGCAAAACCTATCACCACGCCCCTTCCACATGCAACCCAAACCCCCAAACACAGCTGCTGTTTAAGGGAACGATCAATGCAGTGCATTGAAGTGCAAGTTTCAACTTCTTTCTACAATTTTATTTTAAAACTAAACCATTACTGAATGTTTTCTTTTAAAAATAAAAGTATAAGAACAGTAAACTGAAAAAAAAGAAAAAATAGAGGACCACTGCTCCCAACCGCTCCCCCCCTCTTCAACCACTGATTGGACAACAAGCAGCAGCTCTTATTACTGGCAAAGGCACATAGTGAATCGCCTGGGTTTCCCAGCATCTGTGGCAGGTAGAGTCCTGGATTTGATGTGTCACGCACACCTGGCAGACTAAACTGCATTTGGGTGCTGGTCTTAAATTAGCGTTCGAGGCAATATCCTGAATAATGTGATATTGAGTAAATTATTGAAATAAATATGTTTTCAGTGCTTTACGAAAAGGCAAAGAGTTCCCACGGCGTGGCCCCTGGAACAAACAACGCCATTACCAATTTTTTTTATCTTCAGATCTAAGTGACGTTATAGGATGATAAGCAGCGATGTATTTTGATACTTTATAGATCGTTCTAGCAGCTGCACTCCTTGAGCCTGTAATTGCAACACAGTCTTGCAAAATGATTGCAGCCAAGTGGCAATATAGGTCCACTTGTTGACTCTATCTGGCCAGACAGAGAGAGGTGCAGGTCCATAACGTCCAGTGGTAGAAGTGTACTGAAAAAAGTAGTGGAGCTGTGGTCTCGGCAGGGGAGAGTTTAGGCGGAAGCCTAGTGCAACATGTGACAAGGTGTTGCGGCCATGGCATTGCAATAGTCTAAGAGCAAGATTCATGAAATTAATTGCGTGGAAAAGGGGTACTTGGGTGCCAAACTGCACGCAAATCTGTGTTCATCGATACATGGAATTGAATGTGCAGTACTTTTCCTGGACTTACATGGAGTTTGCGCAGGCTCGGCCTGTCTCTGGGAGGTGTCGAGGGCCTTGCGCGATCCTCCATGCAGGTTGTGTGCGTGGCTTGTGCAGAGGGCTGGTAAGGGGGTGGAACACCCGAAATGGGGAAGAACTTGCGAAAAAGTGGGCATTCTGAGGGACAGCCTGCAGGCAATCCCTCACACACCCACAATTGCAAAGCACAAGACATATTCATTGATTCGATCGTGCAACCTCTTGGCAGGGAATCCACGCAAGTCCTTCATACTATCTGCCACCCGAAGGCGGTGCAAGTACACTTGCACATAGGAATGGCAGAACAGAGGTAGGTTTGCATGTCGGATTTTGGGGTGTGTGTACGCAACCAGGGTTCCGATCCAATTTAGGGGTGCATGTACGCAGTCTAACGGTGTGCAGGAACGGTTTACGGGGGTTCGCACGCAGATAACACATTGTGTATAGGTGCATTATAAATACTCAATACATAAATTAAAACAAATGTCAAGAGCTGGCTCTCAGGTGTGCAACCTTTCCCAGTTTAGTAGTTGACTACGTTTCGGTGTAACTCCCTTGAAAGGTATCTTTGTGAGGACTCAACTTTTTCCAAGTACTGTATGCTTTTTTCCTGATTAGAGTCTATGCTGCTGAACTAACGTGAAGGAGAAAGCTTCAGCTCTCGATTAAGAGGAGAAACAGTGAGTGAATGCTCCAACACTGGAACAGTACATTTCAGCCTATGCTGGATGGGATAGCATACTGAGAGGGGACGATTAACCCAACTAGTGCCCTTCCCCTCAGGTGGTCACATTGTTCGAATCCCTATGCTTCTGAGACACTATTCCATAACGTTTCCTTGTTGGTGGCACCCACAGGTAACTCACCTAGTCGATCAAATTATTTATTTTGCAGAGAGGAACTAAAATACACTTTCCTGCAACCTGTGGAAAAATACTTGGCTGCAGGGATACACCTGCTTTTGCATTGAGGTTATCAGGTTCTCTTGTTATAAGATACATGTTTTGCATCTTGCCCTTTCTTCCTGCCGAAATCGACGTATCATCAACTCATTGCCCCATATTTTTGTAATTTCCCCAAGACATCATAGACACAGCAATGTTACACTCTATCATGTTGCCACTAGTTCCTTCCTTGCCATTCAACTAGATAGCATGCCTGGACATGCATGCTCTATTTACGTCATGCAGAGGCACATAGCTGCTCAGGTGCACATCTTAGCACGAGCATTGGTAGACTAGACATTTGAACACTCACCTAGGGAAGTGAGTAGTCCACATTTACTAAGCTCAAACCACATCACTAACATGTATCAACATATAAAATGAAGGGTCACATGCAGGGAGGCTCTATACAAAAAATACAATGTTTCCAAATATAAACACATAGGGCCTCATTACGACCCCTGGCGGCAGCCGTGCCCTTATTAAGGGCACGGCTGCCGTCGGTAATGATTTTTTACCGGTTTCAAGAAAAGGGCAATAACCATGTTATGCCGACCCTGGCGGACCCGGTAATTGCACATAGGGCTCAATGGGAATGGGGAGGATGCTAACAATGGGCCCGTTAATGACAGGCCCGTTGTTAACATCCTGATCTGCTCGCGCGACCCGCTTTTCACATCTGGTCAGAACAGACGTGAAATGTTGGACCCGCTACCAGGCCTCATAATAGGGCATCCCGTAATGAATGGTGCCGGTCCCGTACCGGAACCGTTATTTACGGGAGCGCCAGGGTCCCTATGAGGCCCATAGAGTACAATAGCTACTAAAACCTGTTGCTTATAACTGGGCTTTGCATGGGTAGCCTACAGAAACAGTTTGCGTATGTAGAAAGGCTTCATAAGTTAAAAAATATGTACATTTAAATAATGTGATCCCTCCTAGATGACCAATGCTGAACTGGTTGAGGCTGTACAATTAGATGATAGTCATTTGACCAAATATTTTTCACTGCAATATTTATTTACACCCAATATGTCGACAGATATTTTTTTCCCACAAAATACAGGGTGGGTGTTTGCGTAAGGTAGTTTGGAGTGAGTGTGTGAGGGAAAGGGAGAAGGAGGAGCAGAAGGGGGTGCAGGGTGTTACATCAGCATTTTGCAGCCAAAAAAGTAAAAAAGGACAGTAGAAAATCTGCAGTGCGGTGTAAAGGCACATAGAAGCTTACAGTGTTGTTTTTAGCATGAATTCACAAATGAATCATGCGTTGGATCATCCTAAACTATCAGTGCTCCTTTGCTTTTATTTTGCAGAACTCTTCCAATCTCCCAAAGTTGAGCAGAACCACCTCCTTTTCGCTTCTGCTTTCTCTCTTCCTCGCCCCTGCAGTTTCCACACTCTGCTTGCTGTGTTTTCCTCCATTAACGCTGTCATCATACCTGCAATCACAGTTCCATCAAAACCCATCAGTTCTCCAATCAACATCCTGCCCACCTGTCATGATTGTTGTCTGGACTAAACCTGCTGACACCAATAAAGCCCATAAGTCATGGCAGCTGCAGATCAAAATGTACCCTGGATGAGATGGCGAAGCATTGTATCCTTCGGAGACTGATAAAATGAGTGATGTTGAGTTGGCTTATGTCATCCTGTCTTAGGAGCATTGGGAAGCAGCAACTTGCTCCTCAATGGCTTATGCATCAGCATATGGCTTACCTAAGGGGTATGACTTAGGGGAGTTTTTTTCCTGGTCCCCAAGAAGTCACAGGTCAGGTCAGCAGCAGCACCTCACATCCTGGAGGGGGAGAAAACCCAAAGCAATGTCTGCAAGGTTGCAAGCCTCGGGATTAGGCAAGCATCCCCATGCACAAGAAGACCGTGTGCCAACCACTCCCCAACTCATAAACTCTGTAGTAGGTGGATACCCCATGGCCAAAGCCCATAGGCTGATGGATGGGTGGTAAGAGTATAATAAGTAATGATGGCGGAGCCTACACCGTCAAAGCCCAGGCAACCCCACTAGCAAACCAAACATGTTTGTACTTTATTTATTTCACCTTTTGGTTAGAAGAGAACAAGTGACAGCGCCTTGAGCAATGATCAAGCTAAGGTACAATTCAGAATGCCATTTTATCTATATACATTGTTGTTATTACTAGTATTATTATTATTATTATTGTTAATATTACTAGTTCTCAGGATAACTTCTAGTGATAATAATTTTGACAGTCAAAGAATATATGATCCATTTGACTAGGATCACATAGATTGATGAAAATGGATACCTGGCTGCTTGGTTGCACATTTTGCGAAATGTGTGGGCTTCACCCTTTACATTTTACTTTTGCATCTTTAGTTGTCATGGGTATAGGGCTGAGATGTTTGACAAATTCGGTTTGATTTTAATCTCACTTCACTTTATATTCTGTCTGAGTATCCCACATGGACCATTTCACATGGACTTGAGATTTTGTCAATATGCATGAGATAACATCACCTAGTGTTAGTCATTGATTGAAACAGCCAGGCACCACCTTGATAGCTTAACACACAGTTTACAGAAAAATTAAACATGCTGTTATTTCAACTGTTGCTCTAAGTTTTAGAAATTGGGTTTACTTTGTAACTTAATCTTTTTTATTTTTCAAACTATTAGATAAACAGTGCATATATTTGTTTAAGCAAGTAGAACCAACTATCCCCCTGAGGAGCCAGGTCCGGCACTTACCCATGCACCATTAAAACCATCTAAGTAGGTGGCACAGACGCTCGATAGGTTCTTTCCTCTCCATCTCGCAAGCTAGGTCATAACAGCGCATTCGACATTCCCCTTCTGGACAAACATACCAACAACACTGTGTCTCTCAGAGCCATAGTTATATGTGAGATGACGTTAAGAGTGCTAGATGCTGTCAATCATTCAATGCATGACCGTCTGTAAACAACCTAGATATTTTATGACATATTGCAGGTCATCACCCATAGATACCACATTTAAAAGTTCTCTGTCACCCAGGTTTCCCACCTTTAGACCATGACCATTCAGAGGCTATGGAAGTGGTACAAGATAATTTACTAACCCGCACATTGTTCCAACACACCCTAGCAGACACCCACACATTCAGGAGGCCTTGAAAGCTGACCACTCCTGAACCAAAGCCATACTCTCTGCCTACTCTAGGGTGCCTGAGAGGTATCACTGCTACAGTGCTCCTCCTTTAAGGGAATCTGGTTGAGGGCACCCCACCCCTTCCAAAACAAACATTTGACTCAGTGATAGTGGTCAGTGCAAAGACGCCATGGAAACTGTAAACATATCACTTTACAAATAATGCTTAACCTGTCAAAGGACACAAATAAATAAACATGCACACTTGTCTAATGTAATTGGTCTGAAGACACAAATAGCTATAAGAATTAGCTATAAGATCAAAACCAAAAGGGGAGAGCTGGAAGGTTCAGAATTAATCTTAACCACAGGTAATGTTCTGGGGAACCCGCCAGACCATTGTTTTTCAGCTGCCAGGCCACTATAGAAGGAGAAAGAACATATGCAAATCAGGCTTGGTCCCGCCCCAAAAGTGTAGTATAGCCCGAAGTGCTAGGTCACATCCCTTCTGCACGAGACCACAAACATCACCAGACATGTTTCTGCATCATCTTTGAGGAGAGTAGCCTGGGTCCCTAGGCCACATCTGGGCATACCATCCCACTCAGGGTGACATAAGCAAAACCAAAAGGGGATGGCTGGAAGGTTTGGAATTCTGCACAAGAGCACAAGCATCACCGGACATGTTTCTGCATCATCAGTGAGGAGAGTAGCCTGGGTCCCTAGGCCACATCTGGGCATACCATCCCACTCAGGGTGACATAAGCAAAACCAAAAGGGGATGGCTGGAAGGTTTGGAATTCTGCACAAGAGCACAAGCATCACCGGACATGTTTCGGTCTCATTAGTGTATTTAGGATTTCGTTGTGTTTTACACCTGTGCATCTTTCATTTTGTACTGCATTTGTGTGCTTTCTGGTAAATTCGAATTTAGCTGTGATTTACA
Source organism: Ambystoma mexicanum (assembly GCF_040938575.1). NCBI lineage: Eukaryota > Metazoa > Chordata > Amphibia > Caudata > Ambystomatidae > Ambystoma > Ambystoma mexicanum. Next base: position 1,146,321,814 of record NC_090928.1, read on the forward strand.
CATGTGCAGCTTCCATTTTGTACTGCAATTGTGTGCTTTCTTGTGAATTCGAATTTGGGTGTGATTTACACCTGTGCAGCTCCCATTTTGTGCTGCAATTGTGTGCTTTCTGATAAATTCGAATTATGTGTGCTTTACATATGTACATCCTTCCTGCCTATCTCAGCTGCCTGTGCATAGAGTAGCGCCTCAAACTATTCCTCCGTTTCCCCCACCCGCTATGGCACTCTCCATCTTCCCCATCTATTCTAACTGCTACTCTATCACCTATCCCTCCTCTCTAACGATGTCTGGAAGATAAAAGGTCAGAAAAGATCTCTTGGCCTCTAATTCTGGCCTACCTATTGGTGACACCTACATTAGTGCTACTTCCAGACAGACTATCACTGATATCCTCTTCTCTTTCCCCTCTCCAGACCTATGGACCTCACATTTGATCTCTACCCTCTCCCCTCTTCACCAATTGATGGTGGCACAAGATGGGAAGTACTCTTGGCATACTTCTCATCCTCTGAGTGCATCATTAATGTCTATCACAATGGCAATGTCATGGCCCTGGGTCCTCAACCCAATCTTCTTCTGTTCAACTGGTGCCTGTCGGCCCTCATCAACTTCCTACCTTCTTCTGCTACCCCTCCTTCCTCTCTCTCTGCACCTCCTTCTCCACCTCCCACTGGTGTACTACCACCCTGTACCGCTCCTCGGAAAACCTTCAAAGGTGGTGACCGGCTTCACTTAGCCACAACGACATTGACCTCAATGTCCTCACTCTCACTGAGATGTGGTTCAATACCAGCTCAGTCACTGCTTTTGACTCTCTTCTCCCTGATGGAGGAGCTGAATGCCTCTACAAGGAGTCCCGCCCCTATTCTACCTATATAAACGCTTGCTCTTCCATTGTAAATACTGTAATTGTAAATTGCCTCTACACACAATACTATGAACTGTAAATATCTTAAACATTGCATATGCTTTATTGTGACTGTAACCTGCTGTAACCTAAGTTGAAAGCCTACTTGTACTGCTTGCGCCCCGTTTACCTTTGGGTTTGGGGCGCCATACAAATAAATAAATACGAATACAAATACAAATATTTTCGAAGCCGGAAATTGTGACATGCACAACGCTGATAATTATACCAATACCGCAAAAGATCTTTGACACAAGGTATGCATTGAGAAAGCCCTATAAGATATACCCACAGAAAGATGACAGCCTCTTAGGGGAGATCCCTGAACAAGTGTGAAGCAGTGAACGCAAGAGGTTGGTGACGTCACAAGAAATTAGAGTAACGCACTGAGTAGGATGATCAGAGAAGAGAATGCATAGACCTTTTGGAAACTGATGACGAGATAAGAATGGAGTAATCCTTTATGTGCGAAATGAAGATTGCACGTGCGAAGAAAACTGAAGAAAATATAAGTCGCTTTATAACTGTACAGATGCTGTAACGCAAGTAGACTAAGTAATCATTAAGGCCGGCTATGCGTAGTGAATAGATTGCAGGCAGTGCCACTATATATATGTGTAGAATCTGAATGTTCGATGTTGCAACTTTAGTAAGCCAGGACCCGTGAAAGAGAAGGGCTGAAAATGTGGCATGGTAGAGCAAAACAGTTAAAATCACGGAAGGATCGAGAAGGCTGTCTGGCCCAGTGTCAAGGGTTGGGGTAGCCAAGAACTGGTTATCTATTCAAGGAGATACAAAGAATGTGAGAAATGAGGCAAGCTTCTGTTAAGGTGTGACAGAAACACTATGGGCCTCATTACGAGGTTGGCGGAATGAGTTTACCGGCACTGGTAATGGTGCCGGTGCCGGTAAACCCATTCCGCCCTATTACGAGGTTCCCTTGCGAGACCCGCTCAGAACGTCTGGTCAGACCAGACGTCCTTTGTGGGTCCCGCAAGGGGACCAAGGAGCTAATAACGGGCCCGTTATATACAAGCCCGTTATTAGCTCCATCCCCATTGTCATTGAGCCCTATTGGACCCAGACACGATTTTGGAGGCAGCGATGGCGCTACCTCCAAACTCGTAATGAGGCCCTATGAGTGCCAAGTTTTATTAATTTAATATAATTGAAGAAAGGAGCTGGATGGATAGAAATAGAAATGGGGCAAGCTGTATCAAAACTTGAAGATAAGAACGTGCTCACACTCCCTTTTATTCTCAGGAGAAATGATACTTTGCAAGGCAGAGTTTAAAGACAATTCGAATGGCAGACAGCATGAGTGATGATGGATGGTGGGCTAATTGGGTGGGGAGGCATGGTCAACTTCACCCACAAGCACCTAGTTGTACCAGCTTGCATACTGTTAGTGAGTCGAATATTCCAGAAGGGTACAAGCGTGCCAACCAAATATAGAGGGCCATGTATTGAAGAGCCCTATAGTTTGAGAGCCAATGGTGTGTTGTGTATCTAACACATATTGAATATGACTTGCACAAGGGGTGGGCATAAGTTGCCCACTTGACTATATAATTCAATCACAATTCAATCCCCTACAGAAAGTATACCTAGATTTTCCCTGTAAACCTATCACAATCCCAAGTAGGGATTGTTAGTTTTTTAGTTTGCTATGTAGCATGACATCAAGTATGATGAATTTTTGCTATTATAAAGATGTTTTTTAATGTGGTGCTTTGAGATTATGCTGTGAGACGTGCATGGATGTCCGTTGTGCTCCCTGTTTTAGAAAATTGAGATTTTTTTACAACTACCTGAGACAGACTGGTTATTGGTGTAAGAGTTATTCTGCACCCCCATCCATGTAATGATGCGCTTCCTCATTTAAAAAGGACCTAACGGTTCAGCTACAAGATCCTCTCCAAACCTCGGCCCAACTGATCTGGTGGTGGAGTAGCCTTGATCTAACCTGAGTGGGTTCCTACTTCTCTCATACCCACCCAGCTCTACTCCTCCTTTGAAAGGCTTGTCTGCAAGCTCATTGTCTCTCCAACCCCCTCGCTCACCATTGCCAATATCTACAGACCTTTCAAAAAAGGTAGCAGGCGCTCCTCTCCAGCAAGAACATGGCATGATAACCTGTTCTGAGATGAGAGTTTGCAGCACACGCTTTTTGCTCACTGTACCTTTCACAGATGGGAACTATCCATTTGCATATCAGTCTTTGTCCTGCCCACATGGGCAGTCCAGCACCAAAATGCTATTGCAATTCCTCTCTGAACAAGAGTACCAACAGCAACCCCATACACGTGTTTCAGCCTTGTTGGGCCTCATCAGTGAGGTGAAGCTGTGCCTCTCTGAGCACAGTGAGCAGGGAGTCCACGTCTGGCTGCCCCCAGGTAACTCAGGGTGACCAACCCCAAGTTCCTTACAAATATTTCAAAAAAGGTAGCAGGTGCTCCTCTCCAGAAAGAACATGGCATGATAACCTGTTCTGAGATGAGAGTTTGCAGCACACGCTTTTTGCTCACTGTACCTTTCACAGATGGGAAATATCCATTTGCATATCAGTCTTTGTCCCGCCCACACGGGCAGTCCAGCACCGAAATGCTATGGCGATTCCTCTCTGAACAAGAGTACCAACAGCAACCCCAACGCCTGCTACCTTTTTTGAAACATTTGCAAGGAACTTGGGGTTGGTCACCAACCCTTTTTGAAACTATCTACAGACCCCTGGCCCTACGTCTGTCTTCCTTTCAGAATGGGCTGACTTCACCTCCACTCTTCTGATCTCTACCTCTAAACACCTTCTCCTTGGAGACTTCAACATCCCCCTTGACTCCACAGTTTCTGCCTCTGCTTTCTTATGTGATCTCTGTACCTCTCTCTCCTTCACTATTCTCCCCGCCAGCCCTTCCCACTCTCCCAGACACACTCTCAATGCCTTCATCTCCGTGGGTCTCCCACTATCCAACACTCTCACTAGCCTGCTCTCTTGATCTGATCACTCTCTTCTCCCCTCTCCTCTGCGACCTCTCGGCCATCTGCCCGAGCCTCCACCAGTGCTGTCAGCCTCCTTCGTGGTCATCCATCTGATTCAACTAGTGTCAGCTGCTGTGTTTGCCTCCACCTTCATCCCTTCTCATTCCCCTCCTTTTGATTCTCCCACCACCTTTGTCCTTGGCAATCTTCATTATCTGGCTATCACCAACACTCTTGACATTCTTGTCCCTTTCATGAGGATCCACCTGAAACCTCCCTCCATGCATAACAGATGGTACGACTCTGACCTAGGCGCTCTGAAACGTAAGTGCAGAGTTGCTGAACTGAAATGGTAAACCTCAGGCTCATCCTCTGACAAACTGGCCTGCCACCTACTCCAAAGGCAATAGTCTCTTTATCCATTCCAAGAAGAGGGTCCACGTCCAAGCTTGTATCCCTAGAGCCGCTAACAACACGACTGAACCTTTAAAGTAACTAGCCAAACCATCTGCAGTCTCCACCCCACCTCTTCCTTCTGAGGCCCTCTGTACTGCACTGGCCACCCATTTCACCTCAAAAACTCAGGAAATTCTGACCTCTCTCTCTTCTCCTCCCCCTCATTCTTCCACCTTTCTGCCTGCCTCCCTTTGCCTCTCGTCCACCCCATCCCACTCTCTCCTTCTTCTCACCTTTCACAATGGATGAGATCTCTAGAATTGTCGGATCTATGAAGGTCTTAATAAAATAGGTGTCTCCCTCTTCTTCTAGAACGATTAAGGACAACATCTCCTCCCTCCTAAAAAAGCCTTCAGCTGACCCCTCATGTCTTGCCAACAACCACCCTATCTCTACCACACCCTTCCTTGGGAAACCCCTGGAGATGTTGGTCATCCCCCAACTGACCCAACACACTCAGCTCGTTGGTTGTTTAAATGACCATCAATCTGGATTCCGAGCATTCGGAGGCATGGAAACTGCTCTCCTGAACACCCGTGAAGAACTTCTCCCAAATCTTGACTCTAACTCTCCTGCTATTCTCATTCTCCTTTAACTCTCTTCCGCCTTTGACACGGTCAAGCATTCTATCCTCATAAAGCGGCTCCAAGATACTCTTGGTACCTCCAACCGGGCACTGGATTGGTTGACACCCTTCCTCACAGACCGCCCTTCCCAGGTGCTTCTGGGCTCCTTCTCCTCTTCTACTACTCTCTCTACATGTGGTGTTCCCCAGGGCTCCATCATCTCACCTTAGCTTTTTAACATCTACCTTGCAACTCTTGCTCATCTAATCTCTTCCTCCTCTCTTCATTTCCAGTGTTATGCAGATGACACACAACTCTTCTTCAAGCTCCCCTCTTCCTCCCCCTCTCTTCCCCCGCTATCATCCTTGACTGCTTGTCTGCTATTCAGTATTGGTGCACCCCCAATGATTTCTGTCTTAATACCAGTAAGACCAAGATTCTTCCTATCGGGACACCTGCTCCCTGTTTCCCCCCTGCACTCTGGTCATCCTCTATGGGCTCACCTCCCTCTCCTTACACTGAGGCCAGAAACCTTGGGGTGATCTCCAACTCCTCCCTTTCCTTTACTCCTCACATCTTGGACCTTTCCAGGAGGGCTCACTTTCCTCTACACCTCCTTAGGGGCATTCTCCCTTTCCTCACCTTCCCCCAGAAGCTCAATGTCTCTAGAACTCTGGTATTCTCCAGGTTAGACAACTATAACAGCCTTTCCTCAATCTGCCTCTTTCTTCTCTCCATCCTTTTCAACTAATCTAGAATAGGGCTGAAAATATGTGCCTCTTTACGGGTCCGGCGGTAACCCTTCCGGTGCTACCAGCGGGTTGCCACCGGACTTGAAATATTTACCGGCACCCGACTTGCCGGTAACACCCCGGCGTTCCAGGAAGTCAGGCGTCGGCAAATTGTTAATCCCCATTCCCACTTGAGTCCCATAGGTCTCAATGGGAATGGGGACTACGGAAGCACCATTAATAATGGTGCCGGTGCTTCCGTGATACTCTGTGGTCTGACCCTGGCTGGTGGGACAACACCCGCCGCAGAGTCATACTGTGCCAGTCCGGTAACAACGGTGCCAGAGGCACAGTCATAATGAGGCCCGCTGGGGCCGCCAGAGTCATGTTTTTTCTGGCACCTGGCAATGGAAAAGTACTGGGGCATTACAGCCCCGCCGGTCCCGGTAATTCCCCAAAACCAAGCGCCGGAAAAAATTGCTCCCCGTTCCATTCGTGTCCCATAGGACTCAATGGGAATGGGGAGGTTGGAAGCACCAGCACTGTGTGCAACAGCGCCCGTGCTTCCCTCAAAGTCTGTGGGCAGGTGCCTTTCTGCCCGCCAGGTCAGACCTGCCCGCAGAACTCGGTGTGTGCCGGTCATAATGAGGCCCACTGTCTTGCCGTATAAGCGCCTTATAAATATCCAATAAAATAACAAAATAAATCAATGAGGAGTAGCTTGGGTCCCTACCACGTCTGGGCGTACCCGACCCACTCGGGGTGACATAAGCAAAACCAAAAGGTGATGGTCGGAAGGCTCATCCATGGGGCTTCCGAAGGTAATGATAAGGACGTTAAAAGAGAACCAATGGGAGAATTGCATGTTTGCTTATTAAATATGAGAAATGTGTGATTGAATTGCACATGCTTTGACTAAACCTAGAATATACATATACTATTCTGATTTACAGCACAAGGCAGGAGGCCACCGAAAGGGAAACACCGGATGTCATTTGTTTTTATCCAATATTGCAAAATTCAGCTTCTAATACTAAAATATGAACTGCAGAGCGCTGGCTACCAGCGAGTCACATTGCTAATGTGTACCTTATGATTTGCTGCTAATCGGAGTAATTCAGTTTACACCTTCCAATCCCCCTCTTTGTATATAATTACTGTATCCATGACCTACTTGAATGCATCTGGAAATATGCAATTGAAGACATGTGTTTTGATTTCCAGTGTCCTTTAAAATATTAACAATGTACGGCAATTATTGTGGAAGAGGTGAGAACCCTTCTTTCCGTTTACCGCCACAGCATTGTTATTAGTATTTTCCACCATTGAGTCATTGCTTGGGCTTCGTGAAGATTAATCTTATGTCGCAGGAACCAGCTTCTACTTTCATTCAAGATGTGTATGTACTGCAGACCTCTACATCCTGCTGTGCTTTAATTGCCAGCTGTATTCCTGTATTCTAGCCTTAGTGCCTCTTCTGCCAAAAAGAACCAAGGGCGCTATGATATGGTGCCCCTCACATGTGCCCCACAATGGGGCTGACAAATACCTGCAATTCATCTGCTCCTTTAAAGGAAAAGTGAAGGGACAATATAGCACTGGGTCAAGGTCGTGTAGCCTGATTCTTTTCTCTTATGTGTTAGGCTCAATTCTGAAAAATACATTTAGGCTAATTTACGTTTTTGGCCTTTATGTCTAATTATGTCCTGTCTCCTTTTCTTGTTTAGGTTTTTTTTTTGCCCATTGCATCAATTTTTTCCTTTTGTTTTGATTTCCTTGCTTTTAACGGGCAACTCTAGCTGTTCCCCCTTCTCGTTTCCTTTGGCTACTTCCTTTAACTTTCCCACTCTGCCTCTTCTAAGTTTCTTGGCCTCCTATTTTGTTTCTCTTTCCTTTTTCCACAACTAATTATATTTCTGTTTCCATGATCTGCTTCTTTGGCAGCCCCTTTCCTTTAGTCTCCACCTTTAACAAGATTCCTTTCCCTAATTCTCCACCCCAGACTACTATTTTCTATGCAATATATTTACAGTGATAGTGTTTGACTCTTTTACAGAGAAGTAACCCTGATCTAATACTCCCCACCACGAAAATCCTACCCCAGAAACTGGGACAAGAAGCAGGATGTTTTCTTTAGTCTGAATAGTCGGTTTTATTTAAAATAATAAATCAGAAAATCAAGATGTTAGAGACTTGCAGTTTGTATATAGATAAGAAAACACAACCTGCCTCGTCATTTGTCATTATGATTGCATCAGAATGCAATATCCGACATATTTTGCACAATCATGCCCTCATCCCTGGAAATATGAATATATTTCAGATCTTCTTATAATCTCTCTTGCCAGAAACTACAGCTATTGATTACCAGGCTGTTATTAAGCATTTGCACTTTGTTTCTGCTTTTTGCTGCTATTATGACTGATGCTCTCTCATTCAGCCGCTGATTTGCACTTGCACCGTATTGCTACTGCTATGCTGCTAGTAAGCATTTGCACTTTGCCTCTGCTCTTTGCTATGACTATTCTGGCAATTTTTGGCTGTTCATTCATTTCGAGCATACAGCTGTTGTTTTACATTTGCACCTTTATTGACTTAGGTCTGGGGTTCCGACTGAAGGTCCAACTAGGCTGCTCTGTTACATTAGCACTTTACTTTTCATGCTTCCGCAGCCATGGAGGTTGGTTGGGCACAGCTTTTTAACATATTGGTTGGCTAATTGCTGTGCACCATACTATTGTATTTTAAAAGGAAGTTCATGAATATTCAAAAGACCTATGCACTTGACACTTTTAAATCTGTCTAAAAATTGGCTTTTCTTTGAATATACATATATCTGTACCCCGGTTGAATACTGAGAAGCTTAGCATTTGCACATTGCACTTTATTGGTATTTCACCAATTAATTCCGGACTTTTCCAGCTGCTTTTTTCAGTGTTCTTTTTCTTTGGTACCCATTTTTTGCTATGTTGCATTCGTATCATAGTCTGTGCACATTTCAAAATCACATACATTGTATCAGACTGTGTCATGTTTGAAGGTCAATGCTTTTTTTATGAACTCTTTCAGTATGTAGTACTATGTTACCACGTTAAACGATGTCTGCCACCGGTTTAACCCATGCATATACATACTTGCCGAGTGGTAGACATTTACAATGTTATTTATACCATGTTTTGCCTTTCTCCCCTATTGGTAAACAAGCGCTTTGTAGAGTGCGAAACGCGTCCATGCAGGACTACTCTCATGGTGTCCTGCCTCTGTTGTTTGTCAATTGTGTTTTTATTACATATATTTTTTTATTTAATAAACTTGTAAGTAACTTTATTTCAAGTTTTCTGGTTCATCTTTTTGTGAATGGGAGCACGTGACATTTTCTAAGACTTGGAGTACAGGTTAAAACCTCCATCTTTATGGCGGTTTTCCTCTTTTTGTGTGCCATATATATTAATATATATATATACATATATATTAACATATATATACATATAACACGTTTCTAAAATGACTATGCAGGAAGTGACCAAACAAAAACTCTAATACAAATAACGGAACTAGAGGAAAAAATGAAGGGGGTCAAAGAGAGTGAAGAAGGAAAGAAACGTCAGGCAAGCATTGAAGAGAGTTTGATAACAGATGAGGAGGAAATCAAATTGAGAAAACAGCACACATTTTTGAGGGACAAAAGCGACTATGAACAAGGTTGAGTATATATATTTGCACATCGGTTTGACCACATGAGACGGAAAGTAAAACAATCACAAAAAGCACCCTTGGCTCAAAGTGAAGATAATGAACAATCAACAGCCTCAACCTCTGAAGCAGACATCACTGAGAATGAAGAAGAAGAACCAATTGTTTGCCTTCATTTTTTAGGGGAAATGAGGCTGCTATGCCAAGACGGACGCACAAACAAAAAAACACGAGGAGGCAGCTCCAATTCAAGAGGACGAGGGAGAGGGGGATGAAAAAAATGAGGCGGGGGGCAGAGGGGCACAAATTTAAACAGCAACACCCCAGACAGATTATTACGCTCTGGCAAATGAATGATAACGTCAAGGAAGCTATGAACAAACAACAAATCATTAACCTATCTGACTATGTCCGAACAAATGAAGAAACCAAAATATTAAAATTGGTACTTAATTTCTGCCCTCTAGCAGATTATGACTATGAACAGACTAGATTAGATGTGGATAGCTTTGTGAGAAAATTATGTCTTAAGAAATTCTTTGCCACTACAACTTATAGGAAGAAGCCTAAACCAATATTGGAGGGGCAAACAGATGTCATAATAGCTGATATGGAAACATTGACAACCCTTGCCAGCTTAGAAAATGGCACTTATATGGACAATTCTGAACATCTTTCCGATCTTGAAAGATTAGGAACAAATACAGACTGGCCATCCACAAGCAAACTAAAATGCAAGTCCAAATTCAACCCTCAGAGTGTTCAGAACTGTCATATATAAGCATTCTCTAATGTTGTCATTGATGATCTAAAAAATGAAAGAAGAAAAATAAAACGACAACCAAAAAGCAATTTGTCCAATAAACAGAAAAAAGGTATAGGAAAACTGGACAAATATATAATAAAACCAGCTGACAAAGGTTGTAACATCGTCATTCAGAACAAAAAGGACTACATCAGAGAAGCTTATAAACAACGAAATAACGCTAATTGTTATGAAAGACTCACCATGAATTCCATTAAAGAACTGGAAGGGGACGTTTCGGTCTTTTTGAAAAAATGGCAGGATGCTGGCATCTTAGAAGAAAAGATGGTTAAATTCCTATATACAAAACAATCTGTCTTGCCTTCTATTTACTTTCTCCCCAAGGTTCTCAAGAACCCCACAAAACCACCAGAGAGACCCATTGTGACTCTATGTGGTTCCCTCCTCGGGAATATGTCTAAGTTTGTGGGCGAAGTACTCTCTAACTTTGTAGCCTCATTGCCTTCATATATTCGAGACACCGCCAATTATTTACTATAAATTGATGATCTTCCATGGGAATCTACATACTTATTAACACACATGGATGTGGTGTCCTTATATACATCCATCCAACATAAAGATGAAATACAGGCTTGCCAATCTTTTTTAAATACTCATTCTCTCAACCATCTTCAACATTCTAATATGATACTTTAGATGATAAACCTCTGTTTGCAGAACAATATTTTTATTTTCAACATCAAAGTGTTTCGCCAACTCCAGGGCACTGCCATGAGCACAATATTTGCGCCGCCATATGCAAACCTTATGATGGGCCATTGGGAAAAATCTACAGTTTGGTCAGAGGCAAATGAAAAACACACTGAAAACATAGTCTAGTGGCTACGCTACATAGATGACTTATTTATTATTTGGAAAGGTACCATACAATCATGGAGTGAATTTGTGAAGATGCTTAATATTAACAACTACAATCTCAATTTATCGGAACAACACAGTCGACAGTCCATTGTATTTTTGGATGTGCAAGTGTAGGGTGTGAATTACACAGAAAAGTTACAGGGGCCAATATGCCTCTTCATGCAAAAAGCGCACATCCAAAAAATCTCCTATGGAGCATCCTATATGGAGAATTTATGTTATGTTATGTTAAATGTACTTATATAGCGCACCGTCACCAACGGAATTGGCCCCCAGGTGCTCTGGCGGATCTGTAAAGGAGAAGGTGGAAAGGGTTAGTAGGTGAAGAGGGAGTAGGCTAGTGAGAGGGGTGGTATACTGTTGGCAGCTTCAACTCGGTGGACACCAGCTGCTGAGTTTTGGTGCAAGTATCGGATCGGTGTCAGTCTGTGTGTGCTGTGGTGCAGTTCATGTGTTGCAGTGTGGTGAAGTGTGTGCAGCTTGTTGTGGGAGAGATGGTTGTGTGAGTTTTTCAGTGATCTAAGTATGCGGAGAGTGAGTATATATTGGTTAGTGGGTTATATGACATTTAACATGCTGACCTACATAGCTCCGTATAAGTGTGCCAGATGCTAACATTCACAATCCAATCTAGATACGGCGCAGGCTAATGTTCTCAACCCTAAGTATGGCACACGCTAATACTCAAGTTCTATCCAAGTGTGGCACATGCTAACATTCTCGGTGCAAGCTAATGTTCTCAAATAATATTTATCCAAATAAAAAGAAATTGTAGCAGAATTGCCGACTTTGACCTAACCTGCGAAGTCACTGCCCAAAACTTTGCAGCAGCAATACCCAAGAAAGGTGAGTGAGCGCTCATACCTTAAAGTACGGGACATGGACAGACATAAACTGTTGACAGTTCAGAAACCAGATTCACAAAGTATGGAAGAGGACAACACTCCAAGACTGATTTTAACATTTGGAAGCCATTCTCGAACTATTAAACAAATTGTAAATAAACACTGGAAGGTACTAAAGGCTGATAAAGACTTAGCTGGGACGCTGAATGATCACCCAGATATTACCTTTCGCAAGAGTGTCTCTATGAAAGACACATTAGTGAACAGCTACATGGTTCCTGACAAAATTGGTGCTAGTGCTAACTGTCTTTCAACTGGAAGGAGTGGCTTTTCTAAGTGCAGTAGGTGTAAGGTTTGCCAATATGCGCAGAATTGTAAAACTTACATGCATCCTATTTTAAAACATCCTATTTAGATCATGAGTAGAATTACATGTGAATCCGAGCTTGCTGTCTATTTCCTGACTTGTCCTTGCCTTAAATGGTATGTTGGGAGCACTGAATGCAAACTTAAGATGCACACATTACAACACGTAAGAGCCATTCTCAATAAAGACTGCGCATATCCGATGGCAAAGCACTTCTCAGAATTTCATGATGTAAACCCCAAAAGTTTAACATTCTTTGGTATACACAAAGTAATTGTTGGGCCCAGAGGTGGAAATTCAGAACGCACACTTTGACATGGAAGAAACCAGATTTATCATTCATTTTGAAAGCAAAAATCCTGTTGGCTGCAACATTGACAAATAACTATATTCTTTTTTGGGGGTGTAATATACTGCAACTTATGAAATACACAGAGAAAATGTATAATATCAAACTTGTGGAGAATACTTTTAGCTTACAGTATGAAACTGAACTATATGAATTTCTATAAGGATGAATTCTATGAATAAGGTTAAATTATTTGTATAGGCGTTGTTGTTTTCCTGTGTTTCCACCTTATATTGTTGAGAAACATTGAGATTAACTACTTATTTACACACTTGCTCGGGTCATACTTGAATCGTATACAAATCCTAACAATCCTATTTTCTTTTCTTACCTTCCTTTCTCTCTCTTCTCCTTTATTTTCTCTTTCCTTTTTCCTCTTTTTTGTCTTTACTCGGTCCCCATTCATTTTAATTGGCACAATTACACTGAGATTATGCACAGCCAGGCTGTTCTTCTTGGTGTTCCTCTTGGAAGTCTGGGGTAAAACCTGGTTTCAGGATTTTAAAAGGCCAAGCTGAGAAGGGTTCAGCTTTGGAATTGGGCCTCTCTGCTTTCAAAAGTTCTGGAGCCTTGGATATGGGTTTCTCCTGCAAAGGGCTTTGTCAGCAATCAGTTGATGGGTGAATGTGAGTGTGTTTCTAGGTCCTAAGCTGTCTCTATTTATGTATTTCCCAAAGGGGTGGGTAGGCTGAATCATACAAGGCACACCCTCTAGGAATCCTATTGGTTAGGGTCTGTTCTCTCCCCTGATTTGAGAAGGAAATCTGGTGCCATGATGATGCTGTATTTTACAACCCAGGGAGAACTTCCCCTTTGTTTCAGCACAGTAAATCTATTTTTCATATAAAGCATATTTACAATGTTACCAACTTGCTAGCGATAACATATTTACATCACAGTTTTAGTGGAGCAAGTATTCCTCTGAGTCCCACCACAGTGAGAGCTTCAGTTCATATTTGACAGTTTTTCGCGCTTTTGGTTGGGTACCCAATGTCAGATTTGTCCACATTTTTCTACATATGTGCGCATGACATCTGGGTATAATCCTGTGAAGTTTCATATTTCTAGCATCATCACAAAGGCTACAAAATCACCATTTCTGTAGTCATGTCTCTGAACATAGCACAGAGTCCTGAGTAGTTTCAAATTGTCACCAGGATTTTCGTGTTAACAACACTACATTTTACAGATTTTTTTACCATTTTGCACAGTTCTCTGTCATATACTTTCTTGTGTTTTAAAGATACACACATCTGTCTGTCCCGCCCCCAAAGTTTTGCTGGGCCAAGAGCAATCCAGGCCTCTCTTCCTGCTGGCAGGGGTTTCTGTTGACACTTGAATTTGCATACCCTTTCAATCCAGGAAGTCTATTGTCTCTCCTCAGAGCAGCAGAGCAAAATCTCCTCCCCCCTCCATTAACATCCAACTGAGAGGTCCTGGCTTTGCTGAGAAGCAGGAGAGCTGCCTGTGTTGGAGAAAACTGTGGAATGTGCTTTGAAGTCCTCTGGCTGGTATCAGTTCACTTTAAAACCCAACTTGTTTAAATTTGTCTTTGATAAAATCAACTTACATTTCAAAATAGGCAAACAGATCTCTAATTCCAGTCTTTTTCACCATAGAAATTAAATAGTGCAACCAATATTGCTTTTGATGGCAAGTCACTTCCTTTCAACAGTTTGACTTAAATGTACAAGTTCAAACTCCCAGTGTAAGTAAATGACAGCTTTGATACAGACGGCCAGCGGTACTGAGCCCATATCTGACAGATTTTCCCAGGCAAGCACCATTTTTTTAATGTGGATATTCTTGTGATGAAATCTGCTTCTCCTTGCGTGCTTATGGGGGTTCTTTAAATAAGGTGATGGTTAACACCCATCAAGGATGTTGGATCTTTTCTGATGTTTGGGAACCATTATTTTGCAATTTCAACAGCCAAGGAAAAAACGATTTTACACCACTTCTGGGTTTCCTTGCAATGAAGCACTGCCTTTTCAGGTAGTACCATTTCCCTCTGTGGGCAGCCCAATGACAGGGTTTGTCAGTGCGGTCTCCTGTTCTACCACTGACACAGGCAAAGTAGATTGGAAGCCAATTTCTCTGGTTTCACTGCGCAATTCTTCAGAGGTTTAGCGTGCATAGGGCTTTTTTTGGCAGCCATTCTGTTGGTTCTGGTGAAAACAGCACACAGTGATGTCGCAGGGCAGAGTCTAGTGGGTCAATGCATCCCACAAAGTTCTTGGAGGGAAGCTTGGTTGATAATATGAGTCAAGTGAGCTGACCAATTTGACAACTGGACACCAGATCAAGTGGCTGCTATGCTGTAGTAATTTAAACTTCACAAAAGAGGTCCCTAGGCCAAACCAATAGAACGTCTGCTTTACTTGAGTACAAACATGTAATACATGACAGCCCTGCATAAAAATACCCTTTGCCACAGAAAGAGCCAGGACCTGTTCTCACAGTTAATCAAAGTCTGCGTAATTATTCTCAGAATATTCTTATTTTGTATTGCTTATGGTTTTTGAAAACAGAAAAAAACCTTTACAATTTAACCAATTATTCATCACGAGAAAAGAAAAAAAACAAAATAAGAACAAGCAAATACACATAATTATAAAGGTGAGCCATTATATAAACGTGAACCTGTCATCTAACACCATATCAGCACTGCCCGAAAAATCCACCATTCTATTAATTGACTTCCGTAGAAATAAAACAGCATCAAGTATAGAACATCGAAAATATTTGATAGATATTGATAAAAAAGCTTTAAAGAAATGATTTAAGATTGATCTATGATGATGTATTCCCCTTAATGTCTTGTGGAGCAACCAGCTTCAAGGAGTTAAAAAAAAACCCTGACGGCCGGTTGGCACTCAAACACTAATTCCACAAACTCCCTATATCTACAAAATGTATCTTGAGCAACTATTTTTTGAAGTATACTGTCCTTTTCAAGTCTAAGGCTGGGCACTCCAAAAGTAAAAATGCTTGATAATTGATCTAAAGACACGATTAGGGAACACAATCAGACAATGTGCCTCTTTTTTTGTGTTTGCGCACCAGATGGGCAAGAGACGCATAATTGTGGAACTGTTCAACTGTGTTGCCAGTCCTTTTGTCGGGTAATTTTCACATTTTCATGGTTAATTATCAGGTCACTAAGCTCTCGATCAGCATCCTTCAATATTAAGATGCACTGCCCTCTTAGTCTTTCCAGAAAACGGGAATGGCCGGACTGCCCTTGTTTCATATCCATACAGGTTTTAGCAACAATGTATACAGTATCACTAGAAGCAATGGTCAATTTGCAAAAAAGGGACAGAAGTCTTCACTGGGCACGCACCTTCATGGATAGCAGGCCGATCTCAAAGCGCAGAACGAGATACTCAAAACCTGTCTCCACAGCATGGCTTCTGCTCAGTCCAACTGGCCAAAACTCACCTTCAGCCATAGTTCCATCCCATAAATTAGTTTGGGGACCACATTTCCCTCGTAGAAATGTATGCCTGGTTTCATCGAGAAGCGACCATATTTCCTGTCTATCTTCAATAATTGATTGGACAGGGTGGACATTCTATTAAGAACATTCAATGATGAGCACATTCTGGAACCAGAAAGGAACTACAAACATTGTACACCTTATATTGCCATGCAGCATGAGGCTCACACCTGTATAAAACACATAACACATCTCCCCTCTTTCCAACACAAGTACATTTTGAAATAAACTGTACTAACTTGATCTGGATGACATTCTTACCAAAGCACAGTTGTTTGTATTAATGGCACTTTTACGGTTTTGATTTGTTTCAAATTTTCCCATCTTCTAGTTTGACTTCAAATTTTTCTGCATTCACCACCTTTAACATTGGTCAGAAAACACATCTTATTCGGGATATATGTTTCGACAATTTAACTTTCACTGCATCTCCAACCTTCAAATCATTTTCTTTACATGGATTTTTGATGTCATTCCGTAACTTTGCTGGAAGCTGTGCCCTCTGAACTTTATGTCCCATTTCCGAATCACACCATTAGAGCGTTTTCATTTTCCATATACATCGAACACATGCCAGTGTTTGCGCTGCCTAGAAACTCAAATGGAGGTACACCTATTATATAGCCGGTTGTCAGTATGCACACAATAATGGAGAAGAGGAATCGACACTCTCCCCCGAACCACAGAAGCCGAATGAATTCGACCCTCCACCCGTGGTTGGCACAGGCGCCTGATTATAGACACAGGACACCACGTGGCAGCCAATGGGGGGAAGAGGAGTTAGGAAGAGGTTGTGGATAGGGTAGGGATGTAGGAACACCGGATAGAGGGTTAGGGAACTCTTAAGGTGGATAGGAAAGGGGAAGCACAGGGAAAACACCTCCTTATCTAGTTCTTTTACTAAACCAAACACATAGGGTATGCGCTATTAATCTTGCCTCCAGCCTGCCCCCAAATCGTATAAACACACCTTAATACGTGTGAACATGGAACAAGATAAACATATAGCAAGCATAGATGAACACCAAACAATGGAATTAGATTCCATACATGAAATACATGACACATGGCCCGTTGGGCAAGCTGAAGCAACACTGAACACATATAGCCATAATGTACATGCCCAGACAGGGACACAGATCACTGTTGTGCCTAAACAGCCCCTAACCCTGAATCTCCTGTAACGTATGTTGCTGAGTTAGCAACCCTCAACATAGTCCGCACTCTGCCGTGTGCCTTTAAACACACGAGTATTAAGCATTGAAGTCCTTAACAAGGATTTACTGAAAACACACACTTTGCTGTAACCTCGTAATGTGCCCAGTACTTATCTGAGCACCGAGCGGCCCCCCGGGACCACTCGGAGTTTGAAGAAAATGCTGTAACCAATGTCAGCCAGCCCGCCCGCATTCCTCCTGCTCCCAGTATTTACCAGCGTAATGTACCCATTACTTATCTGAGCTCCGAGCGGCCCCACGGGACCACTCGGAGTCTGAAGAAAACGCTGTAACCACTGCCAGCCAGTCCGCAAGCTTCGTCTTGCTCCAAAGTCTTACCGGCTGTAAGGAAAGCTTCGCTCACGTCTCGCTCCGACCGCACCCATCCAGGAACACAAAATAAGCCACACCTGCGGTTGCGAGCGTGTTGGCTTTATGCTGCCCTTCATTACTTGCAGCTGGCAACGTGCGGCAACTCGCGCTGAACTACAGGTTCTCCCCGGAATGCTGGGAAATGTAGTTCTCTTTACCAATGCTAATAAGCAAACTTAGTTACTCCCCGGCGGCACCAGCCCTTATTCCTGACATTACCTCCTCTCCCAGGCCTCTTTCCAGGACCGGGTTTTTCTGGATGTCTTAAATGAAATAATTTCACCAATCTGGGGGCATGTACGGCCTCTGCTGGTTCCCATGAACAGTCTTCTGGTCCGTAACCCACCCATTGAATGAGGTACCATAGATGCTTCTTCTTCCTTTTTACGTCCAAAATCCTTTTAACCTCGTATTCCTCTTGTCCATCTTGTACAATGGGTGGAGGCCGTTTGGTCTTCATTCCGGGAGCTGCAGGTTTAAGTAAAGATACATGAAATACCGGATGTGCCGGCACAGTCTTTGGCAAACGCAATTTCATAGCAGTATTTGATACACACTTACATATTTCATAAGGACCAATAAACCGAGGCATAATAAATTTACGTGATCCTACCAATGAAAGATTGCGTGTTGATAACCAAACTCGATCCCTCACTTGATACTGCGGACTCTTTTGTCGATGTTTATCCGCCTGTCTTTTATATGCTTCTTTGGCTCTCTCCAAATTTGTGCGTCCCCTCTGTCTGACTTGAAGAAGCAACTGTTTTCGCTCTTGCAACGCTGGCATATTTTCCATGTTTGGTAGTTGTTCTGGTATCATGTTTTGTTCATGCACATACAAACATTCATTAGGTGCCATTCCCAAGGAACTGTGAAAAGTGTTATTATATGTAAACTCCGCCAACCACAGTGCCTGCACCCACGATTCTCTCCCATCCCCCAGGTAACCTCTCAGGTATTGCTCCAATGTCTGGTTCACTCTTTCGGTCTGCCCATCGGTTTGAGGATGATAGCTAGTGGACAGAGCACAATTGATTCCCAACATCCGACAGAAAGCACGCCAAAACCTGGATGTAAACTGCGAGCCCCTATTCGACACAATGCTCTTTGGCAGACCATGCAATCTGACTACATGTTGCAAAAACAACTCTGCCAACTTGCCTGCTCCCGGAATTCCCACACATGGAACAAAATGGGCTTGTTTGGACAGAAAATCTACCACCACCCAAATGGTATTGAACTGATTATCGGGTGGTAGGTCAGTAATGAAATCCATTGACAGGTGAGTCCATGCTCTTTCAGGAGTGGCCAATGGTTGTAAGAATCCCCTCTCTTTTTTACATGCTCAGACTTATTACGCGCACAATTTTCACAATGTAATAAATACTTCTCCACATCCTTTCTTAATGTAGGCCACCAAAAGTACTTCTCTAACATAATTTGCATTTTCCTTTGCCCAGCATGTCCTGCTAAAGGAGAATTATGGCACCAATACAACACCTTTTCTTGCAATTCTTTGGTGGGTAAGTACAAATGCCCATTATGGTAAGGCAACCCCTCCCGCACCATTCGTGTTGCATCCATATTTTTCCACTTCTGCATTTGACTTGGTGACAACACCTTCTTTATTTGGTCAGTTATGTGTTTAGTGACTGCTCCAATAACTTTTTCTGGGGCAATAATTGTTTTGACTTTCTCTACTAGATTGTCTGTATTTTGTTGTCGGGATAAGGCATCCGCCTTACCATTTTTACTGCCTGGTCTGAATGTTACCACAAAATCAAACTCATTAAAATACTGGGACCATCTCAGTTGTCTCTGGCTCAGGGTTTGTGCAGTTTTAAAATATTGCAAGTTCTTGTGATCTGTTACCACCACCACCTGATGCCGTGCCCCTAGTAAATAATGTCTCCATTCTAGAAAGGCTGCCCGAATGGCCAACAATTCCTTATCAGTAATGGAGTAGTTCTGCTCACAACCGGTCAATTTTCTAGAGAAAAATGCCACTGGATGCCATATTCCATCCTCCTCTTTCTGTGACAGTATAGCTCCTATGGCCACATTGCTAGCATCTGTCTCCACCTGAAAAGCTTTCTCAATGTTTGGATGTCTTAACACGGGTGCTGTAGTAAAGGCTTTCTTTAATTCTTTAAAAGCATTTTCTGCCTCAGAATTCCAAACAAATCTTACTGCCTTCCGAAGTAATTGTGTGATAGGAGAAACTATCTTGGAGAAATTACTAATGAAACGGCGATAAAAATTGGCGAACCCTAAGAATGATTGGATATCTTTAATGCACTGCGGGGATAGCCACTCAGTTACTGCCTGCACTTTCTTGGGATCCATAACCACTCCTGCTGGAGTCAGAATGAATCCTAAAAATTCAACCTGTTTTACATGGAATACACATTTCTCCAATTTTACACTCAGTTGGTATTCCTGCAGACGCTTCAACACGGCCTGTACATGTCCAACATGTTGTTCTGGGGAATCTGAGTATATCAAAATGTCATCAATGTAAACAATCACAAAAATGTCAATGAAATCTCGCAATACTTCTTGCATAAAAAACTGAAAGGCCGCCGGAGCGTTTCATAATCCAAATGGCATTACAAGGTACTCGAACAACCCAAACTTAGTTCTGAAGGCCGTCTTCCACTCATCACCCTCCTTAACTCTTATCAAGTGATAGGCAGCTCTCAAATCAAACTTAGTATAAATATTTTCGGACCGTACTTGATCCAACAAGACAGAAATCAAAGGTAAAGGAAACCTATTCTTAATTGTGACCTTATTTAGTGCACGATAATCAATGCATGTCCGTAACGTGCCTTCCTTTTTGGGAACAAAAATAGGTTTGAAGAAACAGGGGAAGTTGAATGTCGGATAAACCCTTTAGCCAACATCTCATCAAGATATTCTCTGAGATGTTTGTTTTCAGTTTCAGTGAGAGCATATATCTGACTGCAAGGCAACTTGGCCCCCTCCTCTAATTCGATAACACAATCATATGGTCGATGCAGTGGTAGTTGTTCTGCTCCTCTTTTGTCAAAAACTTTAGCAAATTCCATATACTGGGCAGGGATCTCTGTTTCCACCGCTCCTACTACTGGCATATCCAGTTTCCTTTCCACCAACAATGCTGCCGGTCCCAATTCTGATAATATATGTTCCTTACACTCCTGTTCCTCGAACCACAACCTCTGCTTTACCCAGTCAATTCTTGGATTATGTTCTTTCAACCAAGGCATTCCCAGGATCACACCAAACTGAGGCGCTGCTATCAAATCAAATGTAATTTCCTCTCTATGACCTACCGCACATATCATTTCCAATTTCTCAGTCTGCTTCCGAATTGGTCCGGATATCAATGGGGACCCATCCACAGACTGCACACCTTCCACCCTTTCCTTGTCCTGCACAGGTAATCCTAAATGTTCTGCTTAAATACAGTGAGAGGCCAGGTCATTGCAGAGAGCCTGGGAGGCAAGAGGAGGGGTAGAGACTGCAGCAGGGTTGGCAAGCTCCTTGTAGATTTTAAAGAGTTCGGCCGAGTTTTTATATGCCGCAGAGACACGGGCTTGAATGTGGACTCCCTTCTTGGAGCAGACAGAGAGTCGGTATTGCCTTTGGAGCAGGCGACAGGCCAGTTTGTTAGGGGATGAACAAGAAGCCCTCCATTTCCTCTCCGCCGCCCTACACTTACGTTTAAATATAGCTAGGTCGGAGTCATACCAAGAATTACACTTGGCTTTGGACTTCAAGCGGCTCCTCATGACAGGAGCAAGCGCATCAAGAGTATCAGAAATGGAAGAGTAGAGAAGGGACAGGGTTGTGTCAGGGTGTGAGTCAGCCAGAGGAGGAGTTGGGAGAGAGAAGGTGGCCAAGAAAGCCTCAACTGACACACGCTTCATAGGTCGGATGTCCGAGAATGTAGGTGGCAGTGTTGGGGTGAGCTTGGCTTGGGGGGAAGAGAGTGAGAGATGAGAGGAGAGAAGGCAGTGGTCACTCCAGGAGAGAGGAGTGGTCATAGGGATAGAGAGGGGAAGGCCAGAGGAGATCAAGACATTAGACCTCATTACAACTCAGGCATTAAGGGTTAACGCCGTCGTTAACCCTTAACGCCTGATTCCAATTTTAACGGCTGCTTTTAGCAGCCGTTAAAATCCATGGCGCTAAACCGCCTTGGTGCTAATTACGGCACCGTAATTTAAGGTGCCGTAATTAGCGCCTTCCCCACTCCCATTATGCCCTATGGGGCAAAAATGGGAATGGGGAAGGGTAAATCCGCCATCCACCATGGTGTAAACGTAGTTTACACCATGGTGGTAAAGTTGGTGTACTTACCGCCTGGGTCGTAATGACCCACATTGAGTATGTGTCCAGCAGAGTGCGTCGGGCCAGAGGGGAGGATAGAGAGGGAGAGGGAATCGCAAAGGTCGCAAAAGAGCAATGATGAGGGACAGGGATAATCAAGGTCGATGTTGAGGTCACCAAGGAGGAGGAGTTGAGTGGTAGAGGACAGGAGGGAGGAAGAGAGGTCAGCCCACTCAGAAAGAAAAAAGGTGATTTGCCCAGCGGGCCGGTAGAGAGTAGCAACAGTAAGAGAGTGGCTAGGAGAGATTGAGAGCCTGCAGACAAGCCATTCAAAAGAGGAGTAAATCTGAGTGGGAATGATAGTGGCAGGAATCCATTCTGCAAAGATCAGGGCTGCACCCCCTCCGGGCCAGGTGGATCTGAGTGCGCAGAGGACCTTGTAACCATCAGGGAGGAGAGTGTCAAAGTCGTGACAGAGCTGGCCGTGAACCAGGTCTCCATAAGACCGAGGACATCAAGGTCCAGTTCTTCAGGGAGGTGGCAGATGTCAGAGGAGTGTTTGACAGCAGAGCGAGAGTTGAGAGTGGCAAGGTGAAGAAGGTTGCCGGCCTTAAAGACCTTCCGGGGAGGGGTACAAATTAGAGGTATGCCCTGCAGAGTTGTGGGGGTAGTCTGAGGGGCAGAGGAGGGGCGAAGAGTTGGCAAGGTAACCAAGGAATGAGAGGAGGGGACAGCCGGAGAAGAAAGGAAGTTGATGAGGCGAGGGAACCGCCTATCAAAGAGGAGGAGATTGGCCTGAGGTCCTTGGACCATGACAGTGGCATTTAGGTATACATTAAGAATGACTCTGGAGGAGTCGAAGGAAGCCATGAGAACATCCCAGCGCGTGCCACCGTTAATGGGAGAGGAGGAGACAGGACAGAGTGCAGAGATCATATGGGGGGTCCATAGATCCGGCGAAGGAACAACAAAGAGGATGTCGGTAAGGGTCTGTCTGGAAGAGACGCTGGTATAAGTATCAGCGATAGAGAGACCAGGGTTTGAGGCCAAGACATCCTTTTTAAACTTCTTCTTTCCAGACTTAGTGAGAAGGGAAGGATAGTTGATAGAGAAGCAGTTAGTATAGATGGGGGAAACAGAAAGCGCCATGAGTGGGAAGAGAGGAGGCAGAGGGAGGAGCACGAATCACCTCAAGTCTTTCTGCATTATCTATAAGGCAGTCTCTCTCAAGTCACCCATCTACCTCACAGAGAAACTCAGCATCTCCGGTGGCCACGGCACCACCAGAAGCCAGGACACACGCAGACTTGAAATCCACAGCTGCAAAAAGGAAAGGACCAGAAAACAAGCCTTCTCTGCCTACGCCCCAGTACTATGGAACCTCCTCCCCGTCAGCATCAGACTCGCTCCCATGCTCCTACAATTCAAAAAAGAACTCAAGGCCCACCTCTTCAAGGAGTCTCTCCTCCTTAAAATCTAAGCTATCACGTCGCCCTAAAGCCACCTGACTCGGAAGACGCCAACCGTCCTTCTCCTCCCTGCCACCTTGTACAGCTGAACCCCTCCTCTGTGCCCCTCTGTATCTCCTCTGTATCCCGCCTCTCACTGTATATATGTTCTGGTATACATATGTACTGTTGTATATCTCTGTAAAGTGCTCCGTTGTGTATCTGTATTGTTGTATACCTCTGTAAATTTCTCTGTTGCTTCTCAAAGCTAGGTCTGCACTCAATAAATACAATAATAATAATAATACTGTCACAAATATAATTCTTATTTATATATTCATGCAACACATACTTTTCTGTGCTGCATCTCATTAGAAGTTTATCCATATGTAGTGGATGAACGGGCACCCACAATAATAGAAAGCATTTCTCTCTTGCCCGACTCCCTACATGAATCTGCAACCCCCTTCTACAATTACCCTCCCTCTAAGCTCACTCATGCTCTCCATCTCCTTCTCAGCAGACTAAGACCAGGCTTCCCTAGGCGGGGAAAAATATGCCAAAAAAAGGATAGGCACATTGAAAACACTTTGGTGGTGATTCGGCACAGTAGGCAGGCTTAACATAACATATCTTAATATAACATATCATAGAAAAGACATTGCAACCTTCAGGAAATGTATTCTAGCCCTGAGCACCTCCATTTTAATAATAGTACATTACAGCCCCCACCAAGTAATGTGAACTACACCCTCTGCAGCTTTAAATACCAGAAAAATACTCTGGCTCTCTCTGAAACCTCCTTGAAGAGGAGACAGGAAAACCCTCATCCCCTTTCTGCTGCTTTATCACTGCCAATGATACAGCTGGTGATTAATGGCGGCACTGCCACCATGACTGGCTCTAGCTAAATCTCTGCACACCCACAGAAACCATGGTGCCATCAGTGGCCATTCCTGAAATCACACTGCCCCTGGGCCGCAGGACTGCCAGAGTATTATCTGTGCCCTTGGAACACCTGCTGGAACACCTGCTACCTGATCATTGCTGGGATATTTATATACATCATTTAGGCAACACCACATTCAAGGAACTTTAAAAACCTGCGCCCAAAGAGGATGAGCACAGTCGAGACAGCCCTGAGTTTAATAGTTCAGCATGTAATAATCCCAACCTCGCAATAAAATGGGACCAAAATAATTAACTGGTCACCCCCTACTTGAATTAGACTGGAACTGCACCCGAGCTTCAATCTAAATCAATTTCAATGATTTGCTTTTCTCTATTTGTAGGCTCTCAACTTGATATTGATGGTCTTTAGAAAAATTCAAATAAACGATTGGCAGCGAAGAATTATGCGTTTATGCTCCATCCATCCTAAAATAAAAAGATGAAGCAGGTTTGAGAATCACGTTTGAAACAAAACAATTTCCTGCAGTTAGATCCACAATGTTAAACTGTGATTCTCAATACTTGGGCTGATTTCAATCTAAAATCTTGGACACTATCTATGAAAACCTATTGGTTCCTGGCTTGGCCATTGATACTGCTTAACTGTCTCTCCTGATATGTTGGATGTGTTGCAAATCATTGTAAAGGCTGGGGTTTCTCTGGGTTTTGGTTATTTTTGGAATGCTGGAACAGTGGGGCCTAACTCACTTATTATTTTTAAGCATTCAGGTTCATCCTCAAAACACCCCAGTTCAATGTGTCCATTAAAGAATACATTTTAGTTACTTTATTGACAATGGGGAAACATTTCTACTTGACAAAGGATCACTGTTCCACTAGGACAAGCAGGCCTTCTGGCAACACAGCGCCTGTGGACCTCCTCAGTGTGTACATGGAGTGGTCACTGCAGATGGGTGCTGAAATACAAGACGTGTGTCGGGCAAGCCCCCAGCCTCACGGAGGATGTGGAATCATGTCAAGGTCACCAAATTTGTAAGGCAGGCCCAAAACCTGATCGATAAAACCAACTCCAATGGGATCAATAAAAAGTGCACTGTTTGTAAGAAGAACAAAGTTTTATTACATGCAAATATGGCCGGGAGTGTCAGTTGGTCCCATAACACTGCAAACTGAACCCAAGCTTGACACCCCCATGGCGAGTTACATCTTTTATTGCAGAAAACAACAAAGAAAAACATATCTGATATAACATAATCCCACGTTCCCCCTTGGCTAAAACCTACACAGAAATCTAAACATCCCCTATAGTTTAGTGCCCCATTGGCCATACATTCTAAATACAACCCCTTACAAGATGGCCTAATTGTAAAGTCAGCAAATAACACATGTGCCAAAAACACACAGCAAAATACTAATACAATGTATGCAGCCTAAACCTCTTTCCACGGTTGGGACGTTGCACTTGCATCCCAACCCTCCCCCTTTAGTTAATTCTTTAACTAATCTTGCTTCCACTCCCTGTAGGAATTATCCTTGTGCTCCTACACCTTACAAACATGACATAAACTCTCTCCACGCTGGGCCTATTCTTCTGCGGTACAGGTCAGAAACCAACTCCCGCCCCCTGCAAGATCTACCCACTGTTCTACATAGTTCTCTGGGTCAGGTGGGGGGTGAGAAAGTGTCCTGGGAACCAACTGTATGTTCTAGCCTTACCATCTTGTGCTCTTGTCATTCAATTGTTTTGTCTGTTTGTGTGTGCACGTGTTTTTAGAGGGGATCAGCTTTACCTATTGTGAGGGTCAGGAACATGGTCATAGCTCCTTTGAGTACCGTCTTGGAGCAGTATCGCAGCACAAGCTGGCAGGAGCAAAATATGGCAAGTGAAAGGACAACATTGGGAACTAGCACTTTTATGGCTAGGCCCAACCAGTAAGGAACCCATGAAAATAAAGACTCCAGGCAATCATGTTCTCCCACCCAGCGTCCTTCTCCATGGCAACACCCGCAAATTGTGTAGAGCCCCTATGGCGTGAGTCAAGGACCCATTGTCTGTGTCATTGGGGATATAGGAGCAACAGGAGCTCTCTATTTTCTTGCAGACTCCACCATCCTTGGACCTGAGGAGGTGCAAGATGTGCCTGTTCTGTAGCATAATCAACCAGATGTCCCTCAACTCTTGTCTGATTGAGTTGAGGCCATGCTCCATTTCGTTCGCAATCTGAATAATCTCCCACATTTCAAATTGGCTGCAGTCACAATGCCTGGAATGAGTAGGGAGGTAAAGAAGGTTTCCGTCTTACTGAATAGACAGTACTGATCAGGTATGGCTTTAAGTTTTTTGCCAGAGTCTTGGGAGGAATAGTTTGAACATTTATAGCGAGGGGAGCTTACTGACCGATGAGCACGCTGGTGGGGGCACAGTTGAGGCTTGGGGTTGCTTTGCCTTATTTATGACGGTGAGGTGGCATCAGGCCCAATAAGGATAGCAGAATGTAATGTTGTCATGGAGCACAACGCTTTCCCAAAGGATGGAAGGTGAAGATATGCAGTGCTTCTACAGGTCCATTAAATGTCCATGAACACTGCTTTCCCTCCAGCCAGACTTGGGATATACAATGTTCCAATGCAGCGCTCATTGGTGCCAACAGGCACACTACCATTGCCTCCGAAACACAAGGAATAGCGCTTATGTATCGCATATTTTTACAGGTCTTTCATTCATCTTTATCCACGTCAGCTTTGATATGTATCACTTCATACATCATAACAGGTCTCGTTTACATGTGCCACTACTTCCTCCGAGAACCTCCTCAGTCATCCTGCTCTGCAGCTCACCAGCCCCTCCTCCCCTCTGCTGTTAAAGAACACAGGACCTTCCAACTGTAGTTGCAGTCTGGTTTTACACTGCACCTGCTCCTTAATTTAAGAACACTCACTGGTGTCTGCATCTAGCATGGTTGCTTGAACCTTGCATCCTACATTGGGCTAGATACACTAAACATTGTGTTATAAGAGATGGCCTTCTTTAGGAATAAACAATCTGGGAGTGCCAGTTGTATGTGGAATCAGGGAACATATATAGCAGGAATTCTTTGACATCGCCATTCCCACCAACCCCATGTGATTATTCCAAATGTTATCCTTGTCAGTGTCCAAGAGAACCACTTGGTATTCAGTGTCCCTTCTGCTTCTGGACATTGCTATACACCTATTTATTAACACACATGCTAATTCAGTATTATTATTCTTATTATACCCCCTTTATATGCCCCCACCAAATAATTCTTGCCAAAAGAAAGGAAAAAAAGAGAGAGAGATGGAAACATCATATACACAACATTATATTCTTGTTGCGATGTGCTGCTCCTGGAGGCTGTGAAGAAGAGTTAATATGTCTTTGTCCAAAGGGACGCATTGTTTACAGAAATGTCAAAAACCTATGGCCAAAACTCATCTTTTAGGGTTGTCCCTCCTGTGTGTCCTGTGGAGGAGGGATGGTATCGATGTCCTTTCTGATCTTCAAGAGGTGGATCCAGTGCTTTAGTCCTTCAGCCTTTACTGTAAATGGCGTAGAGTAGATAGCCTTGTTGGGCCCATGAAAGTGGGTGTTGTTTCACTTCCTGATGAATGAGCGGTTGAACACCAAATCTCCTGGGAAGAGCTGAGGTTGTTGCAGAGACACTCGGTGATGGCAATCCCATGGCAATGAGCATAGTGTGGGGTACCTCTCTGTGCTGAATCATTACTTGTAGGGTATGGACATTTCAAAAATCATTTCTCCTCTGTCTTCGGCATCCTCGAACAACTGTTAGTCAGATACGTCTCTCAGTGGTTGTTTCGGTTCAATGAACAAAGCTGTGCACCATTCATTCCCTTTCCTTGTCTGCACCAAACATAATTACTCTATTATTTTTCGTGACCTCTGCTTCCAAGTCTAATTTAATAATTGTGCCTCGGGCATTTTCCTTGGGGATCATTAGCCTGAACGTCCTATCCTTTATTCCTGGCACACATCCTCACAAAACTGTCACCCTGTAGAGAAACACATCTTGATGTAATGTCACTCCTCTTGTGGCACTGTCTCTATGAATTGCTCTTGTTATCGCGGCAGCCCTAGCATGGTATGTGCCTGGTTTTGAGCACAATGCGCCTTCCTCTGTAAATGCAATGGTTTTATTTAATTTACTTAGGTGGTCCCTGCTCAAAAGGATTACTGGGATATCTCTTGAATACAATAATGGAGCTGACATCTCCGGTGTGCTGTGATGGGTAAATCTTCAGTGAAAGGCACCGAAATAAATGCCCAAGAGAATCTCTTAGTGTTATGTTTTGTTTTGTTATGTTATGTTATTTGACATTTATATGATTGGTATGAACTGAAGGTTGAATGCCCTCAGGGACCGTAGCCCAGGTCAGTTGAGAGAGTAAGGTGTCATAGGGTGCTTGGGTGCACCAGTTATGTGTGCAGTTGATGCAATTTCCTTGATGGCAGCTGCATCCTAGCATTAGGTATGGAGATGTTGTTATCAGTTGAATGTGTGTAGTCTGGCAGGTGGACAACAAGACTGGTTTCTGGCAGCGTTAGGCCTGTGTAGGACGCTTATGTGTGCAGCTAGGCCGGTTTGTCATGGGATGTAAAAGTGTCTTATTAGAATGATGTGGTGTTCATCAGGTAATATTTGTATGTAAGCAGCTAGGCCGAAATTGATCGAGGGGTGTAGCTGCATTACAATTGTGTGTTGGTGAAGAGTAAGCATAGTGATATGGGAGGTGAGTGTGTGGGTGAAGTTATGATCAAAGGAGTTCGCTATTCCGTATTGCAAGCATGGGTTTGCTTAATAGTGACTTAATGAGTGTATTCAGTTGTGTCATTGCTCGGGATCTCATTGAGCATTGCAGAGCTCATTCGCCTCAGATGGTTGTGGTTGGCATTACAGAAAGAGCCACATTTTTAGAGCTTTGCGGAAAGGTCATTTTGTTTTGGGTGTGTCGAATATGAAGAGGGAGTGAGTTCCACAGAGTTGGGGCCAAGGTTCAGAAGGCGGATCCTCTGATCCTGAACGAGTTAGAGGTTGGAATCACTAGAATGAGGGCAGTGCTTGATTTTAGGTTGCGAGATGTGAGGTAGGGTTTTATCTTTTCTTGTAGGTACATTGGGCCGGTCTTCTGCACCGTTCGGTGAGTGATACAAAGGGCCTTTAGGTGGCACTTTGTCTGACTTGGAGCCAGTGAAGGGTTTAGAGAGCTGGTGAGATGCGGTCTCTTTGACCCAGGGCGAGGAGCAATTTTGCAGCAGCATTTTGGGCTCTTTGGAGCTTGTTGCCTTGGTATGCAGGAGCTCCAAGGCATAGGGTTTGGCATAGTCCAGTCTAAACATCACAATAGACTTAACTGAAGTCTGTTCGGGTAGGAGAGGTAGGGAAAAATGCATCTGAGAGGTTTGAGGTGGTAGTGACAGCATTTTGACACATTGTTGATCTGACGGGAGAGGGTTAGGCCTGAGTCCATAGTGCAGCCTAGGTTTTTCACTATATCGGTGGGGGCGGGGAGAGTTGGGAAGAGGGACAGGGGACATGGGAGCAGATGTGGCAGAAGGGCAGTATTGCCGCACACCATGATTTCATTTTTATCAGGGTTCAAAAGGAGGTGGTTTATTGTCATCCAACGGTCGATATCACGTAGACAAGCTTAGAGGTTGGGATATTGGTTAATGCCTGACTTGTGAATTCTTAGGATAATTTGGGTATCGCCAGCGTTTTTGTAACAGGAGATGTTGTGAGTGTGGATGATTCCTGGTAGAGTGGTCGCATAGAGGTTGAACAGGAGAGCAGATAGGCATGCACCCTGGGGTACTCCGATGTCCACTGAGTGAGCAGCTGAGACAAAAGAGGAGATGAGGGGAATTTGTTTCCTGTTGTTGAGGAAGGAGGCAATCCATTTGAGAGCAGTGCCACAGATTCCTAGGGAGTGAAGGCGCTCAAGGAGGATTGAGTGATTAACCATGTCAAAGGCTGCAGAGAGATCGAGTACATCACAGTATGTTATGTGCCACTGTAAATATTACTTTTTTGCATTATCTGTAACTATGTCCTCTCCTGTAACAAACATCACTATGCCTCCGCCTTTTTCACTGTTCTGCATATCACTGCCATGTATGTACTTGTCACTGTAAATAAGCTTTTGTATGATCTGTAACTAAGTCCTTTTCTGTAAAAAGTGCCACGATGCTTTTGGGCTGTTGCGCGCTAATCAAAAACAAATGAATAAATAAATAAATTGAGGAGAATCAGTGCTGAGCAGCCTTCAGAGTCTGCAGTGACCTTGAGATCATCCCAGATCAAGATCAGAGTGGTTTCGAGGAGAGAGTTGGATTCTACGAAAGGAGTTGAGCTAGGAGTATGCTGTCCGGTCAATGGGTTTTGCGAGAAATCTGGTGCTGGAGATCGGTCTGTAATTCTTGGGGCCAAGCGGGTCGAGAGATGCTTTTTTTAGAAGTGGCTTGATATGCGCAATTGTGAAGGCATCAGGGAAGATGCCACAGGTGAGGGAGTCATTTAGTATGGCTTGCGCATGTTCTCCTGCGCAGGTAGATGAAAATATTTCTTTCAGGACAGAGGTGGGGCAGAGGTTGAGGGGCGACCTTGAGGGTTTGCTGGTTGATAGTAGGTCAAGGAACTCGTCTCTGGAGATGGGTTTGAAGGAGTCGAACGTAGGGCAATTGAGCGTCGGGTTGATGGGATCAGGGAGTTCGTTGTTGGGAAGGGGGAGAGGAAGGACAGTTTGGTGTTAAGGGTTGCCATCCTGTTGTAGAAATGGAGGCAGAGGGAGTCGCAGAGTGATTGTGTGTGGGTGGATTTGGTAGAGGTGCACAAGAGTTTCACAAATTCTGATATGATCATGTGGAGTTCTTTGCTGCGGTTGTCACAGTTGAGAATTTGTTTATTGTAATAGGCTTTTTGGCATTTCGGATTTGTAGTTACGGTGGTGTGGGGCGAACAATGATCTGCTGAGATTGGTTTTAGATGTTCGCCATTTGCGTTCAAGAGAGTTGTTTTGTTTTTTATTATTCCTCAAGCGGGGTGTGAACCATTTATGGGATGGTCCTTTCCATCAGGAAGCAGGGCGCGAGGGGGTGAGAGGAATTAGTGAGTCGTTAAGTCAGGAGTCAAATGAATCGATGGTTAGGGGTCTATCTGGGGGCAGCATTGTAGGAGGACAAAGAATCAGTGCTTCAGCTAGGTCGGGAAGGATCTTGACTTTGTTCCAGCATTTGAGATCAGGGGTGGGGACCAGAGGAGCTGTAAGAGGAGGGGCAGGGGTGTAGATAGAGAAAGGGATGGCATAGTGGTCAGTCCAGATGAGTGGTTTGGGAGGGGATATATAAACTAGATCATGTCTGCTTGTGAACACATCAAGACTCAACCAGGTTGTTGGGGTTGTTGGGGATATCGAACGAGATATTGAAGTCTCCAAGGATTGTAAGGTAAGGATGATTTACTTGACCGGTAGCTATTGAGTCACTGAGGTTGTTGGCGAAATGTCTGTCATATCCCAGGGGGTCTGTATATGAGTAGGAAGCTGTGGGTGAAAGTTGGTGGTAGCAAGAGTTTTGCTAGAATGGATTCACAGGAGGCAATGCATGCCTGGGATTCGATGAGTGAGACAGAGAAATGAGGATTGAGGAGGACTGGCACTTGGCCACCTCTGGAGGGTCTATTGTGGGCGATGAGAGTGTAGCTAGGGGGGAAGGCTTTGTGTGCTGCTGGGGCAAAGTCATCGGAGAACCACGTTTCGGTGATAAAAAGGAGGTCGGGTATGTCAGAGGACAGGAGGACAAAGATGCTGTGTCTGTTTCTTGCTACGGAGCGGGCATTAAAAAGGATGCATTTGACTTTGTGAGGGGAGGTGGTTTTTGTGGTGCTCATCGTAGTGCGAGATTGGTGGACATGAGTGCCCGGTGGGGTGTGCCTGTGGTAGAAACATTCAGGGTGATTGAGAGCGGTTGAGGTGGGGTACCAGAGGGGGAGAGTGCATGTGGACTGTTAGTGTCTGTGAGAGGGCTATGTCGATGGGGGGGAGAGAAGGCGGATGGAGGTAGGTATGTGAGAGACTAGGGGCGGGCCAAGGGGTGTTGGGAGGGAGGTGAATGGATCATTTGGGGTGTCACTGTTTAGGCTGGTTGATTTTCGAATGAGTAAGGAGGGCGCAGGATGATTAGGTGTACAGGGTGACAAGTCAAGAGAAAGGGGGTGGAAAGTGGGAGAGTGGAGAGGGGAGTGTAAGGGGGTAAGGGATGGAGAGGCTGGGAGGTTGGGCTGAGGCAGAAGTGGTGAGGAGTGGAGGGTCGAGGGAGAGGACCAGTAACGTTTCCTGCATTTTGTGGGTTTTGGTGCCAAAGGGGTGTGAGAGAGGGTGGGAGGCCAGAGGGGGAGGGAGATGAGGCTACCGTTCTTGCAAGGGTGAGACAAGCTACTTTCAGAGAAGGGAAGGGATAAGAAGGGGGGATTTGTTGGTGGGGGTCATGTAGGGGTCAATGGGGAGGGAGAAGGTGGCATGGGAGGTTGGTCAAGAGGGTGGTGGGTTTCCCAGTGGGCTAAGGGGGAAGGAGAGGGTGGCATGGGAGGTCGGATGAGAGGGAGGGGCGTTCCTCAGAGGGCACATGGATGGTGTGGAAGTGGAGGTGGAATTGCGCTGTTTGGAGCACCAGAGGGCTCCCCTGGCTTGGGAGTTCGATAATGGGCATGGTGGATCAGCGGGGGGCCTCAGGGTGTTCTCAATAGATGTCAGAGGGAGGGTGGAAGCCGATGTGTTAGGGTGAGATGTGGAATGGGGGATGAGCATTGAGGAGGCGGTGTTTGGCACAAAAGTGCTCCTCTGATCTTAGAGTTGGACGAGGGATGATGGTAGGAGAGTGGGCGGGCGGCGTCCAGGTGTATTTATGTATGGGGAAGGGGTTGTGGTTTGCGATCAGGTGGGGGATAATGAGGGGGTCATTAAGTTGGGTACTAGAGCATCGGCTGTGCGCCTCAAGGGGTGTGCCATGGGGGACAGGTGTGGGGCAGGGAGGCTAGGGATCAGGACGGGTCAGAGAGGGGGTAAATGATGAGCAGGGATCTCCATCCCGGGTGGCAGTCCCAGAGATTGTCACAGTAGTGTAGAGGCCATAGATGTACAACCTGTGTCTAGATTTTGGGCACAGGCCAGTGGGGGAGTGCTAAAGTGTGTAACAGTAGGATGGAAGTCAAGGAGCAGTAGCGGCGCCTAAAACATGGGCAAGTAAATCACAGTACTATCTCAGACGGTACTTTCTAGCTGTGAATCGAATCGGCAAGAGCAATTCTAATTGGGCAGCGTAGGCAAGTGAATCACAGTGCTGTTTCAGGAGCTACTCTCAAGAGGTGAATCAAAGTAGCTTGCTAGATGTGAATCAATCTGACAACAACAATTCCTAAGAGTTTGGGACAAGCAAATAAGTCACAGTAGCCTCATAGTGGGCACCTTCTAGATTTGAATCAATGTAACAAGACAATCTCTAAGTGATCGGAACAGGAAAATACATTTTAGAATTATCTCAGAGAGCTCTTTTGAGATGCGAATTAGGCTAAAAGGAACAATATCTAAGAGTGCGTACAAGCAAATAAATAACAGTACTATCTCAGTGGGCACCTTCTAGATGTGAGTCAAGCTAACAAAAACTATTTCTAGGTGAGCAGAACAGGCAAATACATTTCAGAATTATATCAGAGGGGACTTTCTAGATGCTAATCAAGTTGACAGGAACAATTTCAATCAGTGCAACAAGACCAATTCTAAGTGAGCGGCACAGGCAGGTAAATCACAGTACTATAAAGGAGGGCACTTTTAGATGAGACTCTTTCTAACAAGAACAATTCTAAGTGTGCGGCATAGGTAAATAAATCACAGTAATATCTTGGTGGGCACTTTCTAGATGTGAATCAGAATAGCAAGAGTAGTTCTAAGTGTGCGAGACAGGAAAATCAATTACAGTACTATCTCAGTGGGCACCTTCTAGATGTGAATCAAGCTAACAAGAACAATTTTTAAGTGAGCGGGAAAGGCAAATAAATTTCAGAATTATCTCAAAGGGGACTTTCTTGATGCGAATTAGATTAACAGGAACAATTTCCAAGTGTGCGGGACAGGCAGATAAATTACAGTACTTTCTCGGTGGGCACCTTTTAGATGTGAATCGAGCTAACAAGCTAACAAGAACAATTACTAAGTGAACAGGACAGGCAAATACATTTCAGAATTCTAATTGGGCAGCACAGGCAAGTAAATCACTGAGCCATCTCAGAGGGCACTTTCTAGATGTGGATCAAAGTAACTTTCTAGATGTGAGTCAATCTAACAGGAACAATTTCTAAGAGTGCGGGACAGGCAGTTAAATTACAGTACTATCACAGCAGGCACTTTCTAGATTTGAATCAGTGCAACAAGACAAATTCTAAGTGAGCGGCACAGGAAGGTAAATCACAGTGCCCATTATCTTGCCTGACAAGGGAAACTCTCCTTTCCTAATACAGAACTTTATAGCCCCTGTGTTAACCATAAATGCAAATATTTTATTTCGTATCTGCACTCCTGCCTGGGGTTCCTCTTATGCATGACAGAACTGAGCACGTCAGAGCTCTGTCTGTGCTGTCCTATGTGTAGGTGAGTGTCCCTGGAAATGGGTAGGGGTTGCCTTCTAAAGCGCTGGCTTGGTGTACTGTTCACTGTACCTTGCAGAAATTGATTATTATCACACGGCCGTGTAGCTTGTGGTGAGGTATTATTATCCCATGGCTGTGTAGAGGTATGCAGAGGGTGGTTGCTGCATGTATGACTGTGTGACGTTTGGTGTTTGGTACTGAATTGCTGTGTGGGCCTTGGGTACTGAAACTAATGCTGTTATGATGTGCTTTGTGTTGGGGAGGGCAGGGGTCTTGGGGCTTATCGGGTAACTGGGGGCGCCATCTTTGATGCAGTGATAAGTGAGTGCAAACACTGGTCCACTAGGGTAGGCGTGGGGATCATAAGAATAAGGTGGTCTGTTTTGGCATTCTCGTGCAAAATGTCCCATCTTCCCACAGGGCCAACACTGTCCTCCAAACCTGGGCCTCACTCCTCCGAAACCACTCCCTCTGTCTCTCTGAAACCCTCCTCTTCTCCTCTGGAAACTTTCCATTTCTCTTCTATCATCTGTGTAGCCCTCAACCCATTCCTGCACCTGTCTCAGGTCGCTCTGTCTTTCTGTGGTGCTAGTAATCACTGCTCCTTCCACGTTCAATTTGGCAAACTTCTTTTGTGCCTGTTTTACCTCTGCCCTTTGCACTTGCACCGCTATCTTCTTCTCCTTGTCTTGTCGTCGTCTACAATGATGTACTACTATATGTGTCTGAATTTCGGACCATTCCTTCACTCCGATGCCAACCACCTTATCTAAATCGTTCTGTACTTCCTTAGGGAGACCCTTATGTAACATGTGATAATATATAGCTATATTCTTATCCCAAGCTTCACCTGTCTCTGGCTCCTCGGGACATGTTCAAATTCATGTCAGGTGTGTCTTGGTATGCTAACCACAAAGCTTTCGAAAATGTGCTCTACAGTTGTCAAAGGCAGACCGTCATGATCGTCACTGTTCATCTGTACCCCTGAATACCACGCCTTCCTCCATATTTCGTCTGCCTGTTCCCACAACAGCACAGCGTACAAAGTCTTCACGTCCCCTACAGCTAACGTGAACCTTGCTGTCTGCTTTTCTAGTGCATATAACAACTTGCCCGCACCGCTGTAAGAAAGGGTAATGCCTTCATTGAGTTGTTCCAATCCATGTGCGATCAGGTCACATTGTGTGCTTGCCTTAGTCCCTTGTGCAACAACAGGAACTGTGCCCCCGTCTTCGTCGTCTGTAGCATTCTCTCTTCACTTCTCCCTTTTTCTATGGCCATTTGACCCTGCCGTGTTTTTAGCCTCAGGCCCCATTGTGTCCCTGCGCTTTGTTCTGTTCCTTGATCTTCCACTTGTTCCTCATCTGTCACCCACCCCTCTTCTGAGAGCTCCACTTTCCTGTCAGTATCTACCGAGTCATAATTTACTCTGTTGGCGTATGCACGCCCCTGCGGCAGACCCTCTGGGTCTCCCCCCTCACCGTTCGCAACCTGGATATCTCTGATGAACCTGCTATCTATTTCAAAAAGGATCTCACCTGCCCTCAACAGATCTGTGCTTATTGCCATGCTCTACCCCTCCATTTGCCCCTTCATCGCTCACACTAGCTCCTCCTCTGTTTTCTTCAACACCGTTTCTACTTCTCTCAGCACCTTATTCTCTACTTCCATAATCATCTTGTGTTGCATTTGGACGTCCTGCTGGTGTTCCCTGCCTCGGTTTGGTGGGGGGCGCATGCATTGTGTTGGTGTATTCCACAGTGTGCTTTAGAGGAAAGAACATATAAGGAGGTGGGCAGTGGAGGTAGCTGTGTGTGTGTGGGCTCTGTTCTCTCCTTGCTATTGTCAAGCGCGTTGTCTAAATCTTCAAACATTTTCTACAACTTCAGCTGCGTCTTACTCCAAAAAATTCCCAATGCTTCAATGAAATCACTCCCCCTTCCAACACCCATAATCGAAACCCGGCCTGCCCAAATAATTTCTACCCATGCACTCATCACACCGCAACTCCTATCCAGACAAGTGGGCAACCACCGCCCCACACTTCCCCACTCTTATATACCCAATTGTTAACAAAATCATCAAATAAACACACGGCTATTTACACAACAGTGTGGACCAGGCGACTCCAACCTTTTCGTTGGCAAGCGCTACTTGTAGTTAATGGTCAATAGGCCGGAGTTACTCGGGTGGTGATATCCATGAGTAGGAGAATTTCGACCAAGATGTTTTTGGGCAGTTTATTTGCTCTTCATATATAAAAGGAATACTGTATGTATTTACTGTGAAATTAATAAATCAATAACTTCAAAAACATGTCTATTTTATTATTTCTTTATTAAATGAAGTTTCATAAAAATTGTTAAACATATCAGAAGCAGCAATCGGGACATTCAATGTGGAGGCTTATACTGCATGCTATCCACCAGTGCTCAGTAATCTGGTGTAAAGCTTGAACAGTAACAACACTCAGATGCTGTCAGACGGGATCAAAGTTTTGATTTCAGGAAGTTTGTCTGGAAAAGGCAGATTCACAGAGACAGGCACTCACATTGACTGATAGTGCAGACACCTTTTTAGCCATAGTGATTGCACACCGGTCATGGCAGACATGAATTCAGGACAGTTTTTAAACTTGCTAACAACAGACTCAGCCATGGGAGTCACTGTGCCCTGCACAACTGCACCATTTGTAACAGAGCATTTGTTTTTCATCAAATAATTAGCACCTTTTGATGAATGGCTCTTTAAAAGCATTTGGATTGCAACATTTAGTTTACCTACTTTTTAGAATCGCAGACAAATTCTTTTTGGAAAATTATAATCATACTTTGTGTGTATTACTGCAAAATTGCTCACTAGGTCACAGAAGTCAGCCAACGAAAAATAAGCCAAAGCCTACTTTGTTGATTACCCTTAAACGTTTTTATGTCAATAATAGGCAAGATTGAAAATACCAACATGTGGCAAACCATGTGATCCAGTTATATGCAAAACATAGTGTGAATGGCAGGGCTAATATAACATTCAGTTTTATAGTGATGACTTGTAGCGTGCACACATGAGGCAACATATCAGTCTTTAAATTAACATTTTGAGCGTATAGTTGTAACAAGGGGTGACTTATTCAGAATGGATGGCGACATGCCACTCTGCTCCCTGTTATGAAGGAGGCAGTATCAAAGTGAACAGCTAATTAGGGTTCCATGTAATAATGTCCCCTCAAAAATATTGCCATGCAAAGAAATCGCTGAGAAATTGCCGTTTTTTGTGGGGACATTATTACATGGAACATGCGGGGGACACCCCACAACCCCCAATCCCTTTTTTATTTTTCATGGGGAGCGGGGGACACCCCTGCAACCCCCACTGCCCCTGTCCCTATATATATGGTCACATATATAATGTCGCCACAATCTTTTCCCGGCAACATTATATATGGCGACCATATATATAGGGATAATATTACCTGATACCCTCACAGGATCCCTGCCTCTCCCTGCAGGAATCATGGTATTCTGGTGCATGACTAATGGGCCGTGCTTGGCTTGCATGTGCAGCTCTCCGACAAATTGGAATTGTTTATGTATTTGACAATGACTTGTAAATTATATGTTTTGCTGAATTTTTAGCAAAAACAGTGCTCATAAATTGCACCATTTCAGCCCAGTATTGAAAGGCTGGAAATCCCTTGCCAGAATTTGAACATGTGTACAGTTTCCACATAGATCTCTATAGATCTCCCAATTTGTGCACATAGCCAAACGGGATCAACCCTGTTAATTGTTCTCCCATCCCATGCCTCGTCTTTATGTTCTCTCCCTGTATTCACCACCCTATTTTGTACAGTGCTCTGTCACTTAGTAAATAGGTTCAAGCTATTGTCATGGTCATGAAGTCAGGGGCACAGGCATGCAAGGGTCGCATGCACAGGAGACCTGTGTGGACACTGTCCTGGCGCCTTTGGCACCATGCTCATGAACAAAAGTAAACAAGAACATCCATTTCACACCAAAAAGCTTTTATTATGGACATAGCACTTCAGATGCATTATCCTTGAACATTCCATCCATTAAGCAGGATGCTTTAACCTTGAACATTCCATCCATTAAGCAGCCCCAAGTTTATTCTTGGGTGTGGCTGCTAATGGGTTGCCTTTGCACGTGCTCACTCTCTAGGAGTGGCAGGGTGTGGCTGGTAAGCCGGCCCTAATGTGCGTGCCCACGATCTCATCTATATAAGCTGCCCCAATCCTCAAGACAGATGCTTCGCATTATTCTGCACTTGCAAGCAGCGTAATGCTCACTGTCGCCTGAGGTCAGGCTTACCTTTTAAGATCCTGCTTCCTGGACATCCTGCTTCCTGCCAGCATACTTACCAACTGGAGGAAGCTGTCCGTACCTGTACATCTCTTCGGCGAACCAAGTATTCATCTTTACTATTTCCAGAATGCCGAAATCTTCATCTTGGCACCGCAGCACGACACGCTCCATCGTTGACAGCAGCACCTGCAAGGAAAAACAGAAGACAAGGTTAGACATCAAAAAAACAGTCAGTTTAAGGTTGCGCTTCGCCATACTTCGCGCTTTCCTTTAACTATCACTTACCGCTGTCGAACACGCATCTCTTGTCTCACAGCTGCATTGAGGCCGCATTTCCATCTAAGGGAAGAAAACAGAAGAGAGACATTATTGCGGGCATAAATAGGAGCAACATATAAAGACATTAAACAGAACGAACAGCATCACAAGAGCTCAAGAAAGACTTACCAATCATAAGGAGAAGCATAGTCGCAGCTGGACTGGACTAATCCTTATCAGGGATCAGTGAAGGAACTAGATCCCATTCGACGCGCCCCTGCCAGAAGTAGCAGGATGGAGAGCTTATCTTCCATAATTCACAGGTGAGCTTTATGGGCCCGGCGTATGCTCACAGAACTGTACTTTGGGGTGAAGGGTTCGAGAGGTACAACAATCACAGATTGGCGCACTCACACACTCATATCTCCAAACAGGAGCAGTATCACCATGTACCACCGCTCACAGCTTTTCTACTGAGGGAGAGGCCTGAAGGGGGTGATTCAAGTTCAGGGAGGGCTGCAACCGTGCCCCAACGCCTCCGCAGAGACCAGGTGAGCGTAACAGCTATATTAATCCTCTGCATATCAAAATATATCTATGCAA
Source organism: Ambystoma mexicanum (assembly GCF_040938575.1). Taxonomy (NCBI): domain Eukaryota; kingdom Metazoa; phylum Chordata; class Amphibia; order Caudata; family Ambystomatidae; genus Ambystoma; species Ambystoma mexicanum. The sequence continues at coordinate 1,146,362,030 of NC_090928.1, forward strand.
ACCACTGCTCACATTTCCCACTTAATTCCAACTATCGTTTCGTAAAACATCTCACATTATGTGTTTTTAAGTGCTTGTATTGATAGACATGTCACTTTACATTCCTGTTTAGTTTTATAAATGTAAGTGGACAAGCACCAGAATGCAGTGCAGCTAGTAGTTTTCCATTATTACTTAGATGTAAAATTGCTGTTATCGCTTGAATTCCTGTTTTGGGACATCCATAGAGGTGGGCTCCTCCATATCATGCCATATTCCATCATAAGCTTTAATACCGTTTGGGTGCCAGAGCTCAATATCTGAAAATTATATTTTCAATATTGAGGGAACTCAATATCTGAAAATATAAATAATAATTCTCAGTTTTACCATAAACACACAAAGCGAAGTGTACCTTTTTTCTTGCAAGCTGGGACTCACACAGATTGTTATTTTTCTATGCACACACATGCGCGCTGAGAAAACGATTAGAAGCTGTATCTTTATTTCCGCCATTCTGATTGAAAGCTTACGATTACCAGCATGCGAAGTAATGCTAGCTAAAATAAATCTAAAGAAACACAGTGAGATTGAAACAATCACAGCCCCAGCTTTGTTTTACACAGCATGCAGATGTATGCACCCAGGCCCTTTCTAATCCGCCATCATTTGCACCTCTTGGTGACAATGGCCACAACACACATTTTCCATTTACTTTTGTTATTGATAGTTAACCCCAATTGGACGCTGCCCAAGCCCTTCAAGCCCAGATGCAGCCCTTCCTCTCACTGTGCACACAGATTTTGACTGTTTACTTTACAGGAAGAGGAGTGGGTGGGGGCAAGTCCCAAGAACTTCAGACACCATAGTAAACACACAGTGCTCATTTTGTGGTCTGATCTGAGAGCTACTGGGAAGCCTTAGGCGAGCTACCAGTAGCTTACGATCTACTGGTTGGAGACCACTCGTGTAGACCCTGCCTCTGTCTCCTTTCTCTCGAGACGAGGGAACTTAACTCTCCCCATACCCCTTCCATTTTAGGGTGAAGGGATACCGGGCCCTCTATATACGGGACTGTCACATTAAATACAGCGCTGTCTTTCCTCGTCTAAGTGGAGATATCCCACTTCCCTTTAATCACTAACTCACTACTATGACTTCATCTTTCCCCACGGCAGGAGAGATTCACCTCTTCACTACAAAAAAACATATATAATATCATCACTTGGTCTTTCCTCTTCTTCGAGGAGATTCTCCTTCACTTGCTTTATTTATTTATTTGCGACTCTCAGACAGGCTTTGCCCTGGGAGGAACCCGGTGCTGCAAGGTGCATTTGAAGTTTCGATTATCAATGTGTCCTGCAATTCACACTAATACTCGCAGCTAGCTGCGTTCTTCATCGACGCGCGAGCCAAGTGATGCACTGCTTTGCACTCTCATACACACCCAAACTAAGATTGTCATCCCCCTTTTTTTCCCCACAAGAGTGCACTCACATTATAATGGTTCTTTTGAGCTCCTCCTGAAGTGGTGACCCCTCCAATTGCCTGCACAGCTGGGTGCAGTGTCCCGCTCCAAGGGGCAGGTAGGCCTTCTGGCAACACAGCGCTTGCGGACCTCCTCAGAGTGTGCTCATGGAGTGGTCACTGCAGATGGGCGTCACAAACCAGGATGCGTGTCAGGGAAGCCCCCAGCCTCACGGAGGATCTGGAATTATGTCATGGTCACAAGATTTGTAAGGCAGGCCCAAAACCTGATCTATGAAAACAACTTCAATGGGATCAATAAAAAGGGCACTGTTTGCAAGAAGAAAAATGTTGTATTATATGCAAATACGACCAGGAGTGTCAGTCAATTCTGTAACACTGCAAAATGAAAGTTCGACACGCCCATCTTTTATAGCAGAAAACAACAAAGCAAAACATATCAGATAATTGATAATCCCATGTTCCCCATTAGTTAACATCTACACAGAACTCTAAACATCCTCTATAGTTCAGTACTCAATTGGCTGTACAGATCTAATTGTACAATCAGCAGAAAACACTGTGATGTGATTGGTCGACTATGTTCAGGTACGTAGATGTTGGCGGGCGGTAGATGATGGGCACATGCGCAGGGATGTCAGCAAATGGGCGCATTGTCCTTGGACTAATTACAAGTGTGTTATGTCAGACTGGACATGCCTGGGAAGGGAGCGATGTCAGCGGACGCCCCATTGCTTAAACGGACCCTCAGAACAGTTGTGTTGTCCGTGAACTATTAATTGGGGCTTTCAAAAATATTTGTTTATTACACAATAATATAAAAGATATTTAGAGTAGAAAAAATATATTTATTTGGTAAAGGGATGGGGTATCATACTGGGAAACATAATCAGGAGGGTTCGGAATTTCAATAAAGTAATCATCTGGGGAGAGAGCGAGAGAGGTTTCATCAAACAGTCTTTGATTTATGTTTTGTGAATTTGATTGGGATGATTGCTGGGGATAAAGGGGACAGGTACAAGTAGGACAGTGATAATCACCATTTCTTATAACATGCTTTTTACCATAATTTATAAGTTCTTTAAAGTCACTGTTAAGTGTATCCAATTTTGAAGACAAAATCACTATTTAATTTCGTACAGTTTGGGTTTGGGATTGTATTTCTGATTGCTAGGTTTCTGCATAATTAATCTGTAGTGTAGTTTCTACATGTTAACTATCTACTATAGCTGGCCACATAAACTATAGTAAATGTATATAGTTATTATAGGCTATAGGGGTAGTATACCATATTTGTAATCTAGTGGAATGATATAATTGAAGTGTATATGGTATTTATGATTGTTGTACAATTGTGTATAGTGCTTCGCGATTTCTCCTCTGCCTTTGACACGGTCAACCATTCTATCCCCATTAAACGGCTACATGGCACCTTCGGCATCATGGACTGGCTGACCTGTTTCCTCACTTACCGCTCTTCCCAGCTGCAACTGGGCCGTTTCTCCTCCACCATCTCACGCTCTACTTGCAGCGTCCGCCAGTTTCTAGCATGACGGTGTGGTTATTCAATATCTATCTCATCCCTTTGGCTCACCTGATCTCCCCCTTCTCTCCTCATTTCCAGTGCTATGCCGATGGCACATAGCTTTCTTGAAACTCCCCTCTACTACTTTCTCCACCCCGTCTTTTATCCTGCATTGCCTGACCACCATCCAGGCATTGTGTGCGCTAAGGAGCTCTGTCTTAATGCCAGTAAGATGGAGATCCTTCTTATTTGGACACCTGTGCCCTGTTTCCCTCCTACCCGCTGTGCGCCATCCGTGGGCCATCTTCCCTCACCTCCTGTGAGGCCAAAAACCTTGGGGTCATCTTTGGCTCCTCTCTCTCCTTCACTCCTTACATCTTGGACCTTGTGAAGAAGATTCACTTTCAGCTTAACCTTCTTACATGCATTCTACCTTTCCACACCTTCCCCCAGAAGCTCAACCTCTCTAGAACCGTGGTCCTCTCTATGTTGGACTACTGCAACAGCCTCTTACTCAACCTCCCCCTTTGTTCCCTAATTCAGATAATACAGAATAGGGCTGCAAGGCAGATCCTATTCTGTAGCCCTAAAATCTCTACACTGGCTCCTGGTGGCCGCAAGGATGAAATTCAAGACCCTCTGGATCAACGAGAAGGCTTTCTGGGGCCTGGGACCACGCTATATACAACTTTCTCTCCCTAAATACTCACCTGCTAGAGCCATCTGCTCTTCTAATTCCAATTCTCTGCTTGTCAAATGCTTCCAAACAGAGAGCAGGAGGCAGGTCTCTCTCTTCGGCTGGGGTCTCTCTCTGGAACAGCCTCCCTACCCCTCCCAGACTTGAGCCAGACCTCCTTAAATTATGGAAACATCTCAAAACTCTGCTTTTCTCTTCCTCTTTACCGCTCCCCCTTCCCTGCTAACTCATACCAGTGCCACTGAGACTGGTGGCCTGGACCCTCATGAACCTCACAGGTTCCAGGCCCTGTATCTAGTTGACACCAGTACCCCCCCACCACCTCCTTTCAGCACTGCCCTTGCACGCGTAACACCTGGCGGCTGTGCACTCCACCCTTGGGACTCTTGCACCCCAGCACTTAGCTAGTGGCATGCCACCTTGGTATCCCTAGGCACTTCCCTTCTCGGCTCCCATCAGCACTTGCCTATCCCTACTCCCCCTTCCATTCATACACTCTTCTCACTACACATTGCATATCAGCATTTATAGCAGTACTGTGTACAATTTGTTTTGTATAAGTAACGGAAATGCAGATGCAAATGATGTCTACAACATTGTTAAGTGGCAGTTGGTGTGTGGAAGTTTAATATGTTGATAGGGTTGCAAGTAGAGTTTTTGGAAGTGATTGGTGGATGGATGTGTGACTGTTTGAAAGCAGGCAATGAGGGAGTGTTACAAACATAAAAGTTAAAACGGTGAAAGGGCTGTCCTGTGCAATTGTGTGCATGTGCCATCCGGGTCTTTCAATGATACATGGCACTGTTTCTCATGCTCCTTGATTACTGCCTCCAAAGCACTTCAAAACTGTTCCCCCCTGCACAGTGGGGTGTTGCAGTATATTCAGAGTACTGTTGTCTTAGAAAGATATGGATCAACAGCCTCTTTTATGGCTTGCAAGGTAGCTGATGGGATCTTCTGCCCCACAAGAGTAGCCTGTGTGGTGGCAGTAGCAGTTGAGGAAGATGAGGTAGAGGATGACAGCCTAATACTTCCCGAGAAAGGAACAGCCTTTCTCAGAGAAGCTGGGTGGTATGAACGGGTGTGGCGGCACATTGAGGTGATACCAAAAGAGTACTGCCCATGTTGTCCTTGTCTGAATATGATTCCACACTCAATGCATTAAACATGGGGAGCCCAAGCCTTTGGTACCCTTTGTACGGTTTTAAACAACTGCCACACCCATGCCTCTCTGTGTGCTGGAGGTAGGCATTAACTCTAGCTCATCTTCCTGGTGCTCTTGATCCTCCTCTGCATTATTACACCTTTTCCCTTGTCCAGGCCCTCCAGCTGGGTGGTGGCCCCTGGGGAGGAGGGATGGCCATGGTGGATGCCATTTTTGAAGTTACATAGCAGGTGTGCTTATACTCTTCCAAGCAGGTGCTCTCTCCTGGATTACAGAGGGAAAATGAGTAAGAATAGGTCAAAGAGCTGTGGAAGGGTAAACTTTCATCTTGAAACTCCCTAGATTGGCTGAATATGCAGTTTCGAAAATGTCCACGAAGCACAGACCCATTTGCGAACAAGTCATCATTTTGCGTGTTCTCGGTCACGTGACACTGTCTGGGAAGTCTGCAATGACATCAGACATTTGCGATCGTCGGAGAACAATAAACTGTGTAAATATTAGCAAAAGTTGATACAAGTGTTAAGAATGTTTATAGGAGGTGCGTAATGGTGCAGTTTTCAGTTGAAACTTCCTAGATCTGCTGAAAATGCTGCTATATTGGTGGTGATTACGATATTAGGATGTTGTAGCAAATTAGGGTCCACTGGTAAAAACCTATGAAATTCAGTGAACATTATTTGTTAAAGAGATATTATGTTAAGTTGCACTAATAAAACCCAATGACATTCATTGACAAAACTTTGTTAAAATTATGTTATGGTAACAAGTAAAATCATTAAGTACTTCATGAGAACACTTTCGATCATCCCTGATATGTTACTACCAACATTTTAAACGCAATCCCTTAGAGAGAATTTTGATCAGAATTATTTTGATATATGATGTCATCGGTGATGTCATCAATGACAATTATGATGTCATTGTTCATGTCATGGATGTTAATCTTAGCAATGCACTATGGTGGTGTGAGTTATGGTTGCTTAGCTTACCATAACTGGCCAATTTCTGGGGTTTTCCGATTTTATTTGTAACCATAACGTTCCTTTAACAAAGTTTTTTCACTGAATATATATTTTAATTGTGTGCGATTACGTAAGGGGGGGAGTTATACAGAAGGACCCAAAACCTTTGAAATCGTGAGAGACATGAATGGAAAATAATTTGGCTTGTGGCTATAGCCCGAGGTAATGGACATGTTTGCAGCAGACTTCCGCAAGGAGCATCAGCAAGGATCTGAAAGCATGCTTTTGCAAATCTGTCAGGTTTTTTATTTTTTCCAAGGTGTCAAAATGTATGTAAAAAATAGTGATATAACGTTGGTACCTTGGCAGTGGGCCTGGCCCTCGGGAAGGACGAAAGTCTACTCTGATTTGCTTATTGGGGCCTGCGGTATGGCTGACGCTTATGCCCCATGGATTGTGGATACTGGCTAAGGCTGCACGCCATGAACACTGGCAATTGGTCACATTATGGGGTTATAGTAGATGCTAGATCAGGATTCAGGCTAGGTGCAGTGGATAACGGGGTAGTTTGGTGGGTCTGGGGTCATGGTCGAGCCTCATGCCCAGGGCAATTCAACCATGATTTGCATCCCCAGCTTGTGCTGCTGAAAACAACACACATCAGTATGCACTACCAATAATATGTTTGTTAAAGGAGGTTTATAGTCCTTTGATATATGTTAAAAGAGGAATTATATACAGTGCTGTAACATCATGAACATTTTCACTTATAAAAACCATTGGAATTCAGTGAAACAACATTATTAAAGGGATGTTATGGTTATATTGTACTAATAAAAACCTGTGAAATTCACTGAAGAAACTTTGTTAAAGGGATGCTATGGTTAAGTTGCATTAAGGAAAACCTATGAAATTCACTTTAATTTGCACTAGTAAAAACCTATGAAATTCATTTAATAAAACTTGTTTAAAGGGCTCTATGTTTGCAAGGTAAAATCGAAAAAGAAAAGAAATTCGCCATTTATGGTAAGCTTTGGAACCATAACTTGTGCCACTGCTAAGACTAACACCCTGGACATCAAAGATAACATCACAAATGGCATAATTGATGACATCACTGATGACATCACAAATGAAATCAATGCTGATGGAAAGCCCCTACAAGGGGTTCTGTTTAGTGTTACTAGCAACATATGAAGGGTGATCGGTAGACCTCTCGTAAACTACTCCATGTATTACAAAATGTACTTATTGAGAAAATAAATGGATGCAGGTAAATCAGCGGTCTTGCTTTTGCTAGGTCTGCAGCCTTTGATCTGGTGGACCACCAGCACCTCGCCACGACAGCAAACTTGTCACAGGAAGCCATCTCCTGGATTTCCTCCTCCCTGGCCGACAGATCCATGTGAGTGTTTGCAGACACTGCTGCTGCCCTTCCACCCCCAGTCACTTGCAGTGTTGCACAAGGCTCCTGCATCTCCCCATCACTGTATAACAACTTTACAAAACCGTTATTTGATCTGCTTGACAAGCAGGGCATCTCTTATACTAACTATGCGAATGACACACAGATCCTTGTCCCACTCTCAGTCAACTGCCGCGGACTCTGACTCGCTGCGCTCAGTGTACCAAACAATACAGGCTTGATTGGCCTCTACTTTGTCTGAACGACGACAAGACGCAAAACCTTATTGGTGGCTCCCAAACCGTCCTCAATAAACTCGGCAAAGCCTACAGCTCATTCACCATAGAAGGGATTCCTATCCCAGTGTCGAGCGACATAAAGACCCTGGGCGGCTATCTTGATGTCCACCTTTCGCTAACGCGACAGGCCACTGCCCTCACCTTATCAGCAGCCTACACCACAAAACTAATCAATGCCAGCAGACCGTTTCTTTCCTCTGACAGTTGCCACCTGATCGCCCCGGCGCTCATTTGCTGGAGGCTTGACTACTGTAACTCCCTATTTGCAGGCACCTCCACCCTCAACATTAAATAGTTGCAAGTGGTAAAGAACAATGCCCTCAGAGCTGCACTAAACATCCCAAAGCGGGAGCATGTATCCTCCACCAGAAAACAAGCTCACTGCCTCCCTGTTCGAGAGTGCATCATCATTAAAACATTAGTCATTCAAGATAAATGCCCACCATCGATGTCGCTGTCTACCTGTCACACACATTTAAAAAAATGCAATCTTCTAGAGCCACCCGCTCCATGAATTCCAACAGGCTGACCACCCCAAGATACAACCTAAAGGGAGCAGGAGGATCTAGTTCCCAGTTATCACCTGCAAATACTGGAATACACTGCCCCCTGTGCTAAGAGCAGAACAATCCTTCTGAATATTCAGGAAAAACCTCAAGACTACTATTTGTTAATGGTCCTCTACTACTCTAAAAGACTGGCTCGCGGCCAACCAACTTCAGACATTGCAACCTCATAAATAATTATGTAACCTTGCAACAACACCTTTATGCATTTGGGGTGAGTGCACTTTACAAATGTGAAAATAAATAAATAAAATAAATAGAAACATTATTTTTCCGTTTTGTGGTTGACACAGCAATTTAATAATACATTCAAGTAGGCTAATGGCAGCAGCATGGACCATACAATTAGAGTATTCTTAATCTGGTATGTTTAACCACTAGAATCATAAATCCAAGCCTATCAGAGGTACTCCTATCAGAGGTACCTCCTCAAAGCTACTTTGCCTTTCCTCTCCTTCCCCCAGAAGCTCACTGTCTCCCAAGCTCTGGTTCTCTCTAGGTTGAACTATTGTAACAGCCTCCTTCCAAATCTACCTGCCTCTACTCTCCTCCCTCTACAATTAATCCAGAACAGGACTGCAAGACTTTTTCCTTGGCCTCAAGCCCTGTGATCGTATATCTTCAGCTCTGAAATCTCTCCATTGGCTCCCAGTGGATGCAAGGATTAAATTGAAAACTTGTGCATTGTCCACTATGCTTTCTGGGGCCTGGGTCCAACATACCTTCACCTTCAGCTATCCATCTGCAAATACCTCCCCTCTCGAGCCCTTCACTCCTCTTCCATTAACTCCCTCAGGGTCAGTCATTTTTTGAAGAAATGAGCTGGGGTAGATCTCTGTCTTCGGCTGCGGCCTCCCTCTGGAACAGCCTCCCTGCCACTCTATAACGTGAGGGGAACCATCTCTGGAAGCACCGCAAGACCTTCCTCTTTGCTTCTGCCTTCATCCCCCCTCTCCCTTGCTGATCGGTTATCTCTTGGCACTGTACTCCTGGCTACCATCTGTCCTCTGGGCACAATGTACCTGCTCACCTTGACACCCGCACTGCCTCCGGGCCACCCCTTGCACTGGGGTCTGTATCTGTACTCATACAGTCCCCCCTTTTTTTTCTTCCAGCACTTATCAGACCTACCTTGTCTGCTGCCTTAAACCCAGCACTTGCCACTTGCTGGCTGCACTACCACTGTTTGTTGCTTTATCATGTATTTATTTATTTGTTTATTATTTATTTGTTTCTCCTTTGTTCCGCACTTTCCACTTCTCCCCCCTCCCTTGCACTTTTCCCCTTTCCACTTTCCCATGCACTAACGCGTTCTCAATGTCACTGGGCCTAGTAAGATTGTTGTTTTGTCCTCCCTGTTCCCCTCCCTTGCCTTGTCACGCTCTGAAACACTTGTGTACAAGCGCGATATGATTAAATATCAAATATCAGATTCTTCAGTAATGTTAAACTTGAAATTACCATTCAAGAATTACTACACATCTGTGTTAGTACAAAACAAATATATGGAGAGCATTAATGCCTACAAATAAAAACCACATACAGGGAAAATCTAGCATGGAGGAAACAAATGCAAAGACCAGAAAATGACACTGAGATTAGAGTTCATTATCACGCATAAAAAATGTATTTTTTGTCTGGGGCCTGTTTATTGTTCCATGTATGTGCACTATGAGCTCAGGCCAGACATTAAAGAAAGTACATTGGGAATATAGCACACAGTTACAGTCCACATATAAAGCACCTTTAGTGTATGTGTATCATGTTTTAAATGCAGTATGATGAGGTCAAATCCTCTGCTTACATTTTTCACTGTCATTTAACAAAAACAACTGCCTCAGATATGTGATGTCATCAGTGAGGCCGTTTGTGATATCTTTGATGTCCTGGGTGTTAGTCTTAGCAATGCATGGCAGTGGCGCGAGTTATGGTTTGCATAGTTTATCATAACTGTTGAATTTCTTTGGTTTGGGGATTTCACCTTGCAACCATATCGTCCCTTTAAAAAAGTTTTTTCAATGAATATATACATGATATTTATATTTAGAATAAATAATGAAGACACTCTTTACTTTGCTTCCAGGTACAGAGGTTAAATATTGGAATAATTATCTTACAACAGGCCTTGCTTCTCTTCAGCTGTGCTAACATTACACAGCATTACACAGCATGCTTTTCTTAGAGAACAGTGACAGGTGAATTTTATTTTGACTTATTCTTGTTGGTTTAATACTAATCGCATGCTATTTTAACATAAAGTATAATTCTGAACTCCTATCATTTAATAGAAGGCATTACATTTAATCAGAAAATATATTACAGTATCCATGGGTTAACTTAGCATCAATCGTGGAACATTTCCTGTCCCTGGATCCACCCATATCCCCAGGCAGCATGCACATGCTGCCGCAATATCCACCTGCTGCCCAGTATCAGCTCTGCTACTGGAACGCCTGCTGGCCCTCGGCGGCAGGACATCCGGCATTAGGAAGTAACAGCATGAACATCCAAGAACTAGCTGCACCTGCCCTTTCCCATGTAGCCAAGAGAAACAAGTAACATGCTTGCTCACATACACCAGCTCATGGAGGATAGCTCAGGAGCAATGCGCTTGCCTTGGAAGCAAGACGCAGGGACATCATTTGGAGGTCGAAAACTGCGACTCCTGAGGTTTCCCTTGCTACCCCTGTGGTCTCCCTTGCTATACCTAAAAAAATTAAAAAATGTTTTTTTTCTTTTCTTTTTTTTTACATTGAAGCTTCTGGGCTGTGGCCAGTGCCATGTGGCTCTTTGTTTTTGTAGTGACTGGAATTTATGTTGAGGACCCTTCAAAAATACAGGGAAAAATACAGGGGGTTCCACAAGTGTAACACTTTGAGCAGTGACCCCAAATAAGACAAAATAGGAATAACAAACAATTTCTCTTTCTGTAATTCTATACAATAATTGCTAGACTAATTAAAGAGCTGAAAGGTCATGTTCTATTGCTTCCGATAATTTCACTTCGTTGTGGGGTGAAATGACATTACTTCCTGTGATATCATCGGAGGTCAAGGGCCATGTGATGTCAATTCACCTACCCCTGGCATTTTGGTGAAATTACGTCCCTGGCAAGACAACGCGAGAAGCACAGGTCTGCGCTTAGAAACCCCTGAGTATTAAGCGCGTTATGAATGACCAATTACAATGGGCTAGGAGAGCAAGTTTGAGACCTGTGACTATAGAAGCAGCAGCAACCAGCCTGGCCGGTACCTTCTGGCAGCACTCTTGGAGCTAGGCAGTAGCAGGCACTGTTAAGTGGCCCTGCAGGGAAAGAAGTTGCTGGCAGGAAAAAACCCATTGAATTTTTTAGAAAATGGGAGGCTAAGGGGGGGTCCCCCACCCCAAAAAAAATGGATAGTTTTTTTGGGAAAAAAAATTGTGGTATAAAACCCCGCGAAAAAACATCCTGCGATGAAATGACATGGAACCCCCATGGGTACGACGTCCTTTCGTTGCAGGATGTTTTTTCGCGGGGTTCTTTACCACAATTTTTTTTTCAAAAAAAGCCATCTAATTTTTTAGGAAATGGGGTGTTGGGGAACCCCCGCCCCCAAAAAAAAATTCAATGGGTTTTTTCGAGAAAAAATGGTGGTAAAAAACCCAGCGAAAAAACATCCCGTGATGAAATGACATGGAACCACAGGTACAATGTCCTTTGATCACGGGATATTTTTTTGCAGGGTTTTTTACCGCAATTTATTTAAAAAAAAAACCCATATATTTTTTTTTTTTTCAGTGGGTTTTTTGGGAAAAAAAATTTGCAGTAAAAAACCTCACAAAAAACATCCTGCAACGAAAGGACGGTACGATATCCTTTCATCGCGGGATGTTTTTCACAGGGTTTTTTAACACACATTTTTTTCAGAAAAAAACAAATTTTTTAAGGGGGTTGGTACATTATATATATGGGGTGTGGGTGTTTGGGAATAAATCCAAATTAAAGAAAATAGGGGTTTGAAAATATGGGTTTGGGGGAACCAAAATAAATTTTTTAAAAATCGATGGGTTGCTTCTTTAAAAAAATCATGGTAAAAAACCATGCGAAAAAATATCCCGTGATGAAATGACATGGAACCGTTTCTGTTGCAGCTGTTTTCATTGCGGCTATTTTAAACGTGGTGTTTTTGCTGCAGCCGTTTTTGGCGATGTATTTTTAAATGTGTTTGAAAAGGGGATTTGGGCACGTGGGTGGCAGGGTGAAGTGGTGAGGCTGGGTTAGATGCGGTTTGGGGACTCCTCTGTTTAAAACAAAAATTATTAAAAAAGGCCACAGCGAAAAAAACATGGGAGAAATAGGCATGGTGAAAAATAGATGAAATAATGAAAACTATATCTTGCAATCTCATCAATTAGAGGCTATTCATCTGATGGGATTGCGTTTCTGTCATAGTTTCAACCGCCATTTTGAATTCAGTTCTCCAAACAGATTAATTGTGATGCCACCAGCAGTGACACAACATTAACAGCGCTGCGGTTCCACTCTCACTAAATTGTAATGGGTCAACCCTCCTGGGAGCATGGTATCTCCCAGGAGCCGGTGGCAGTAGCCACGTGACGAGTGGTGTCCCGCGTAGTGGCTCAGGGCCTGCCCTGCCAGGCCCTCCAACGTGACAGTGCCTTCCTATCACCATCCCCTGCCACTATTGCCTGCAACCCACTCAATGAATCCGAGAACACCACCACCTTCTCATACCCCAACTCGCACACCCTATCAATCGCCAATGCAATCGCCACCAACTCAGCCGTACAGATCGACACATCATTCGTCAATCGTCCCACTTTATACTCCCCAGTGCTTTCCAGGTAATACGCCATACCCACTTTCCCAGACACAGGATCTTTCGAACCATCCGTGAACACCTTGCATCTTTCCTTTCCTGCCACATACGCCTGACCCAAAGCTTTGATCTCGCCCCGCAATCCTCTCTTCTTCGACACCACATTCGCCAACCCCAAACACACCTTTGGAGACCCCATCATCCACGGCGTGGGTCCCCAGTCACAGTGGCATTTTGGGTAATGAGTTGGTGGATCTGGTGGCGGGTGAGGGTATGAAGAGGGGAGCGGTTGATGTGACATTGCCTTTGAGTGTGGATGAGGTGAGGGCTGTGATGGTGAGACGGGTCATGGATGAGTGGCAGAAGAGGTGGGTGAGTGGGGTGAAGGGCAGGTGGATGTTTGGTGTTCGTGGGAAAGTGTCGGTGAAGGTGGATGCGGGGAGTCTGGAATGGAGGAGGGGAGAGGAGGTGATGCTGAATCGGTTGAGGATAGGGCATGTGGGGCTGAATGACTGTCTGTTTCGAGTGGGGAAGCGTGAGTCGAGGGACTGTGCGGTGTGTGGGGTGCCTGAGACTGTGGGACATTTTTTGCTTCGGTGTGAGAGACATGTTGAAGAGAGAGAATTGATGAGGGTTCGGTTGACTGTGCTGGGTGTGGCTGAGCTGAGTGGGAGGGCTTTGCTGAGAGGTGACGGGGTGAGAGGCAGGAGGAGGAGCAGTGTGATGTTGGATTTTGTGAGGCAGACGGGGCGGTGGGAGGGGTTGTGAGTTTATGTGTGCCAAGTATTGATTGGTGAGTCTGGCGCACACAGGGTCGGACTGGGACAAGAAATAGGCCCGGACACCCAAAAAAAAGTGGCCCATCCCTCACCTCAAAAAAGTGGCCCACCCCTCCCTTCAAAAAAGTAGCCCACCCCATGCCTTAAAAAAAGTGGCCCTCAAACCATCATTTGACCGTGAATTGTGTCAATTCATGACTTTACAGAAAATCCTACTTATGGAGGGTTTGTGTGTCTGTTACATTACAACACAACTCATAAAATAACATAACGCTGCATACAGTTCTGTGACAGGGTACACAGCTCCGAGGCGCAGGAGTGGCATGAACACGACCCTTCACCCCTTGATAAAACAGGAAGTGGCATCAAATAGCATTGTTCCTAAGTACACTACGAAAAATAAGTTATGATTTCACTAATGTGATATACATTTTATACAAGAATGGATCACCATATGTAGCATTAATATCTGTGTGTATAGATCCATATTGTCAAATTACTGTGAATGCAAGCAGATGTCCAAGGCCAAATGATAATATGTTATTGTATAGCACTTACGCTTAACTCTTTTTTTATAGAACAAATATACATGCAATATCACCCAACCTGTGTTGGTACTCATTTATCGACCTCAGAAGGATGGAAGGCTGAGATGGTTCGAACCTGCAACCTGCAGATCTCACACTCGTCACAGCAGCGAGTGCTCAACCCAATGAGCTATCATAACGGATATAGTAAAATGAGCAAAGGTCTTGATATTCTGAGGCACCAACAGGCAGAATTAGCCCAAGACTAATCTATACACAATTTGTTCCATTGATAAGAGAAATGGAGTGGTGGATTGAGACTTCAGGAGCAATGTCATTGTCCTGCTTAGCAATGGATCTGACCAATGTCCTGTAGAAAGGGCAACCCAACCCCCAATTGCAAGCCTGTGTCACCACAGATACAGCACACAACAGGTGTAACTATACACACGGAAATGGCCCCGGTTTCCATATCGTATCTGCATCCAATAACAAAACAAACGGTAAATGTGCTTGCAAGAAATGTGAATAGCAGGTGGCATTGATAAACGTACTTATGGAATATGCCTCTTTTTTCATGTACAAAAAACAAACAAGTGGGTATTCAGTTGTGACTCGAGCATCACCACCAGCAATAAAATCCATGAAGGCTGAAATGCATGCGAATTTGCTGCACAGAGGATTTGGAGACAGATGCATACTTTACCACTGCACCCAGCTCCATGCTGAAAAGGCACGAAAGTCCCCCGATTCATAAAGTACCCCTCCGCCTGGATCAAAATAAGCGGCTGTAAGCCTATATATGAGCTGCCCTTCTGACAACAGCATTAAGCAAATAAGCACACATTATTTGTGATGCCAACTATCGCTTAAGAACAGTTATTAAATGCAATCATTTTCAACAATATCCAACAGAAAGCACTGCAGTGGAGGTAGGCCTGGCGCATTGCATATATTTTTGTGGTGTGAATGTGAATGCTCATAAAATCAGTGTAAATCAGAATATGTGGGCATAGCATAAGTACTGGTACCAACACACATTTCTGCCAATGCCCTACATTCTGACTTAGAGCACTATCAGGAGGGCCCACGTACAGCTTCTGAAATTCACTGCACTCCTGAACTGAACCTATGCTATTTCAGCACTAAAAATTACACACAATTCTCAGAACAATGACACATCAAATATGTATGTGAATAAGCGCAATACAAAACGCTGCAAATGCATCCCAATACTGCTGGCATTACGTCATGCTATTCCAATACTAGGACCTGCACAGAGCTCTGTGAATACACCTCAGCCATGATCTACAGGCTACAGCACTCCCACTAATCCAGTACTGGGACCCAGATAACACAAACATCTGTCAGTGCACCTCCATCCCGACCTTTAGCACGTGTCATCAGGCTCTATTCCACTCACGATGTATAATACACCAGTCCACTCCACTATTGTCTTTACTTTGCATTCTGGTATTTGCAGTCGTTGATTTTAGGGCGACTACAAGTTCCAAATTGCAAAGTAAAAACATGCATGCCAACATTATCCATTACATGTGGTCATTCATAGCCTGGTCTTGTTTTAACCTTGATTCTGGGATTTGTAAGGGGGGGGGGCCCGCCGCCCTGACTACAAGTCCACGAATGCAAAGTTAAAACCGAGCGGACTAGCATCTCCTGAATGGAATAGATAATGTTTGCACATATGGAAACACTTGCAATAGAATTACAACTTCTGCATGGAATGGGACATATTGTCATGTATGCTTGTATACATCTATTCTAGGACAAAGACTACACACAGCACTGCCAGTGCCCCTCAATCCAAACCTGCAACAGGCCTTGCAATTCCAATTAGGAAAACAAACTCCAATTGAATGAGAAGGTAACATGAATTGGATGTGAAAGCAGCAGAAACAAACAGGACTCGAAAATATGCTTTTTCCTCTTGTTCCCTGCTGTTAGATTTTTTTGTTTGAATGTATGTTAGCAACAGTCCCTCTCCAATGTACGGCTCCATGGTCCCGCCCCTCCCACAACAACACACGCATACACACGCGCTTAGGCCGCTACCTCCCACACTGCGCTGCTCCTTACCTGGCTGTCACGGAAGGAGGGCTGTAATGGGGATAAGACACTCAGACCTCCTGCACTCACATACCCCCATGGTCCACGTCGGAGGTCTTCTCAGAAGCAGAGACCCTCATCTAGTACATTCTCTAGGGGAGAGAAGTGTGAGGGGATTCATGCTGTGGAGCACAGGGAAAGGGAGGGGGGTTTACACTGAGGGACTTGGCAGTTGCGAGCAGTTCCAGGATGTGTTATTTTTTTGCCAAAAACTGGGAGCGGGCGGGCTGACCTCGGCCCGGCCCGCTCCCAGTGTTTTGTAAAAAAAGTAACACTTCCTTCACTTGCAAAGTGGCGACTGGCGCCATGGTGTCTCTCGTGCCGACTCACTGCCTGCAGGCCCTGCTCATGCAGAGCAGATCAGAGTAGGCAGGGCCTGCAGGCAGCCCTGAGCCGGCGAGTGACTGGCCCAGGCGTAGGCTGGAAACTGGCCCCTCACCCGACGCCCGCCTCCAAATAATTTCAACCCAGCCACGGGCTGATGGGCCTATTCAACCCTGTCATGCCAAATGATTATAATGATCATTTTTTTTTTTTTTAAAACAGCCCATAATTAAAAACAAAACGGCCCCTCGGGAAAAAACTGGCCCCCAGTTCCCAAAGGTCATCGGCCAGTGGCCGATGGACCGATACGGCCAGTCCAGCCCAGGGCGCACATCATCCTTTGGGATGGGGAAGTGCCTGCGTGGGTCCGCCCACGCCTCCGATAATTGAGAAGAAGAAGAAGAACGTGACAGTTCACCTGCTGTTCAACGCTGTCACAGATGGCTGTCCACCACATCCATGGAGTTCCAGCTGGGCAACTCCATCCCTGGAAGCGGTGCCCCTGCTGGGCAACGCCGGCGTTATCCACTTGAATAGGCCTGGTTGCCCCAGGCCATGCATGAGCACGTGTGCTCACGGGCTGACTGGGTGCCCCCAGTCCCGAGCTGTCTGCTGGGTGTCCCCAGCCTGGATGTCCTGTCGGGTGCTCCCAACATATGCAGGGTGATCTCTGCCTGAAATCCTGCTGTGTGACCGCAGCCCATGGTCTAGTGGGTGCCCCCAGCATGTCGGCTGGGGGTCTCCAGCCCTGGTCCGCCTGGCCTGGGTAGGACATAACATAAATGTATTTTTTGCCTCATTGAGTGACGTCATTGTTTCCCCAGCGGCAATATTGCGTTCCATAATAACGGACACATTAATCCAAATGCCAGTTTGCACACTGGCGATCTGCTACACTCTCGACACAGAGCGCCTTTTGCAGCACTTTGGGGATTTTTACATTGACGTTAATGAGCCTGAGCCTGTGGTTTTCAGTGCAATCGTTGCGTTCAGCTGCCGATGCGAAGCGGGCCAGAGTGACATGTCCAGACACATCAGAAATGAGCCGTCAGTATCGCACTAATCAGGGCCCTGTCACTCTGGCGTGATTGCCTCATTGATGGATGGCCGTCTGTCACCCCTTCTCAGGGGTGATGACTTTGTCTGATCATTTGCTTTCACAGAAGATGCCTCCATTTCCTTCGCCAGATGTGACAGTGCTGCCCCCCAAGTCATCAAGCGCTGCTCGGCTTTCTTTTTTTCTCTGATGATTGATTTTGGTCTCTGCTTTGTTTTTGGCGTGAGAGGAGCCCGTTCTCCGAAACGGCAGTTGTTCCCCTTCAATGTAACATAACATACTTTTTTTTTGCAGTCTCTTCGTCTTTTAGTTTGGGATATGAAGCACCACCTATAAGCCGATAGGATTTCATTGGAGTACAATAAGGAGGTAGATGACATGTGAGTGCTGTTTAATTATGTCACCCATTGACTTCCCATGGCCATGATAATCCCTATGGCCAAAACCACCTAGTACCTTCCCCTCCCTGCCCAAAAGACGTCCTCTTGGCATATCTTTGAGCTACGTCTATGGAGCAATAACATCACACTTTGGCCTGCCAGTGTTATTCCTAAGCAGTTTGTTGAGAGTTAATGGCTTAACTGCATCTGTAAAGGCAATATAATAGAAATGTCTTAACCAAGTGTGCCTTCAGCCATTTGATTTGTATTTGTTCCTTGCAACAGAGCTCCTGGTAAAAGCAAGCTTTGACAAATCCAACAGTTCCGGCATGAGTGCAGGTATTAGCGAGGCAATTGCCAGGCACTGCTATTATGTGCTCAGATCATTTCATTTGGCATGTTATGGCCATGTTGTACCATTAGAGCAGTGCCTGAACAATTCCTAGTCCATTCCTACACAAAAGCCACAACTGTTGGCATATCCAATGCTTGTTTAATACCCCTTTATCTTTTTTAGTTGTGGCTGTTAAGCGGGGCTTGCCCTACCTAGGTTGGCAATATATGTACCATTGTAGAAGGTTTGATGTCAACAACGGAGACAATTTCCACAAAAGAGGTTCTGCAGAGCAGACCAGATGAAGCAAGTGAGTGGCACAACACTGTATGGCTTTCCCACCTGCTCTGTTGACTCCAGTGGCAAGCAGTGCAAGGGTGGCAACAGGAACCATGGGGACCTGTAAATGAAACAGACCACCTGGTGTTATAAATGGCACCCTCTCTCTCTATGCGCTCTCAAGAGCAGATTCTCAAAAAGGGGTGCACGCGAAAAAGCTCTGAGGGCACCCTTGTTTACTTCTTCCTCTTTAATAAATGTTCATGTCACATTATTGACACACAAATGGCCTGTGCATTTTTTGGTAGCTGTGCAGATTCCTTTTGCATGCATTTATGTCAGAGGCACGATCCCATCGCTCATGTGTTACAGCCTGGTTCCCAGCACCCATGTGCGTGCTGGGAGCGTATTTCTCAATGACAGACCATTACAGGGCCGATCATTGGGGGTCATTAAAAAAGCCTATTTACTGGTGTGGTATCATGCCACTTACTTGAGATTGTAGTTTTCACTGGCATGACCTCATAGCAGATGAATACTGTGAGGGGGAACACAAGGCATAGGACTTACAGGCCGTAAAGCATAGGCACAACTCACTACGGCCAGCCCCCGGATCAGTGACAAGAGTCATACCTCCCGGACCACGGTATTGGACATTGAATCAGTGGGAACAGCCAGGATTAACGCCTGGGGCGAGGGAAGCACAGAGTTAGGAAAACCCACGAGGAAAGGAGGGGCTGATGAATGAACAATGAAAAGATGAATCAGAGGAGGGACGGGGCCTAGAGGATAAGAATAGGTGCAGGAATTGGGAAGAGGAAACAGGTGGGGAGGCATATGCGTGACTGATGAAGTGCATGATTTTTAACCTGGCTGGACAACAAGGAGGAGGAGAAGAGTTGAGAGGCGACGTTCGTGTGGGCCTACTGAAGCAAGTCAGCGGGACTGTAAATCGCCGGTGCAGAAGTAACGGATCGAGCAGAACCCCCACCGGAGTAGTGGGAAATGAAAGGAATCTGAGACCGGACCTGAGCTGCCGCAATAGTGTGCACCGGAGGACCAGAGCAACCGCCTGCTGCCGAGGCTGGGAAGGTGGTGCATACGTGGTCCATAGACTTCCAAAGCCACTGCCAAACGGCGAACACCGAGGTGGGACAAAACAGAGGGAGCCAAAGGGGAAGCATACCCTTTGTACTTCTTGAGAGGTTTGAGCGCAACAATGCCGTGTATAGGATCGAGATCCCTGTTATTGAATTTCTGATGGTTTCTTTGAATAAATGGATGAAACCCGCACCAAGAAGCCTACGTTGTTTTTGCTGAACCCAACTGCATTTGACAAGTGGTGGCAGCAGTAGGATCAGGAAGAGAGCCCTAATTAAAACCCTAAGCGAAGGGTCAGAGGGAGTCCACTTTAGTTTTTATAACACTCAGTGACCATAATCCCTCTGGGAAATCTTCTTTTGGCTACTTTAATAGACCTAATAACAACAGGCGAGAAGTCTTTGTCAGATATGGTTGAAGCCTTATGTAAAGATAGTGAGCGCTTAAGGAGTGTGCTAGACTTAGGCAGGTCAGCCTCTGGGTTTCCATTATATGATGGACACAGGCCTAGCGCCCTTCAAAATCTCTACTCTCATCCGTGACACAGGACCTATTGATTTCCAACTGCTTTTGTTGTCCTGGATTACTAGGGGCCACAAGACTTTCAGATATTGGAGTAGGCTCCCTGCTTTTGGCTCATACTATGGTTGCTCTACAAGAAACCTGGCTTACTCAATGCCCCGCTCTAGATGGTTTTCAGACTGCACATCAACCAGCTATGAAGGGTTCGATGGGTTGACCTTTTGGTGGTTTGGTGACTATGGTTAAAACATCGAGCCCAGTATCTATTGTGTCTTCTACAGCCACACATTTTGGTATCTTGGCTACTCATAATTTCCTTCGACTGGACATAGTTTGGAATATTCTACTTTTCAAGGTATACTGGCATAATGGTGTATGCCGCTTGCTTTGTTTGTTGCTCAGATTGTTGATTATTCTAATGACTGCTTGGTTGACCATGAGAATGGCCGCTAATTCTTCTGGGTGATTTTAATGCAAGTGTATACCTGTAGATTTTGATGAAACAGCTAAGTTAGTTTCGGCACTTAAAGTACATTATGGGAAAATATGGATGCAAAATGTAACTGGGTTGGGTTTAATAATGCTCAATGGTTCAGTTCCAGGTGATGATCCGAGCATGCCCACCTGGTCGAACAGCTTGTTTTGCTCCACTTTAGATTATATTTATGTCTCTAGTGCCCTCATTGAAAGATGCCAACAGCTGTCAATGTGTGACAATTTACTAAGCGATCATTTTTATCTCTCTGCGTCCTTTCTGTTTCCTACGATGTCCATTCTTCTTCCTGAATCTTTTAGCTGTAATATTATTATTAATCCGGCTGGTAATCGGATGACTTGGAATCCGAAGAGAATAACGAGGGTTAACCTGATAGCCTCCTCTTTTTTAAGCTCCTCTCCTCCTAAATGGCAATTCAAAGCTTTTGGAGCTTCGAAATTAGGAGGGTTTGTCAGTGATCTGTTGGTTATGGCCCTTCTTTTAGGGACCATGCAGAATAAAGTATCTCGGAAGCACAGGCAGGTTTATAATTCAGAGGCAGTTAAAAAAAAAAGATAATGCGGGCCAGTATTAGGAGTATTGAGAAAGGTGCTTTTGGCTCTAGTGATGAAAAACACTGAGCCGTAAAACAAGTCAAATTAGCCTATAGAAGATGGTTAAAGATCAACCGAGCCTCAATACTCCTACAGGATGCTGAAGCAATGCTCCTTACCTTGCACAATAAGACCATGCGCACCTTTTGGTCGCTCTTGAATGATATGAATGGGACTCAATCTTATCATAGGTCGACATCGATTCCTGAAGCACTCTGGGTGGCTCACTTTGACAGGATATTTTGGTCGTGTCCTGTACTTAGTCCCATTAGATCGGATGGCTGGTCTAGAGTGCCATTGCCAAATACATTGGGAATTACCCATTCTGACCATTTACATTTGGTCGCTGGGTCATTTTGGCCTAATTCTAGGTCTTACTTTTGACTTTCTTTCTTTTTGACCTTATTACTTGAATATGAGGACGGGGTGTCCCCTGCTCCTCATGTTCAAGTATTTATGGCCTCAGGGGTTGCAGGGGTGTCCCCCGCATCCGGAGGATTGGAGGCAGGGGATGGAATTTTTTTTAGAAAAGCCGGCCCTGCGGTGTCGGATCTGACCTGCGTAGGAAGGACTGAACTGACACTGCAGGGTCAGAAAAAAAGCGGATGTCAAAAAGGTAAGTATGGGGTGGGTGGGGGGATGTATTGGGGACCATGATGGGTTAAAGGTTTGCCAAATTTGGCAGTGTCAAAATTGTCTTCCCGCGAAATTGACCACGGTCAATTTGGCCACGAAGAATTCTGCCACGGCCAAATGGTATTCATCCATATATTGTCTAATGTCCTCTTTATATGGGACCCAGCTGTGTGGTCCACGATCCTAACTATCTTCTTCGCCAGCATTACAGACTCTGAATTTAGGGCTGCTTCTTGGTCCACAGCCCGTGTAGTTCCTATATACAAGAAGGGCTGTCGCTCAGAGCCAGCAAATTATCGTCCGATTGCAATCTTAGATGCAGACAGTAAGGTGTTCTCAGTAATTCTTTTGAAGCAACTAGAAGCCTGGCAGAGCTCCATCGGGTGAATTCCCAAATGGCAAACAGACTTTCATAAGAATCATGACACTCTCCTCAACGGAGTGATTCCTAAAGCTATCCTGATTGTTTGGTGTGGAAAGTCGAACATAGTCTACCTAGCCACTATAGATATATCTGACGATTTTGATGCTGTAGACCATAACTTATTGTGGACTAAATTAAAGGGATGGGGCATTCCAGTTGGGCTCCTTCGGTTAGTAACTGCTCTTCACACCAAAACAAATATCAAAATTCAATTGGATGCGCAGGGGCTCTCTGTCACTTAATGGGGTGAGGCAGGGATGTGTACTTGCTGCTTGTTTATTCTGTTTGTATCTTTCTGATATCAGTGTACCTTTTTCTAAGGCGGTCCCGGCTTCCCCTCGTTTAGGCACGCTGAATGTACCCTAGCTCGCTTACGCATATGATTTCTTATTATTTGACATGACCTCCAGGGGCCTTCAAAGTCTCCTAAATGCATTTCTGGCGTTTGCCAATGACCATAATCTGTACATCAAAGCTTTTAAAACAAAAATTCTTGTGTTGTTAAGAAGAAATGGTTGGCCTTGTGGTACAAATTCAATAAAGATCAGGTTCAGCTGGAGAGAGTGGAACACTTCACCTATTTGGGTTTTCCAATCTCTGCGCGAGAATCTAAATTGGGTTTGAGGGATGTGCTACTCGCCTGAGGTAATCAGTTAATACGTATAGACCTAAAATATGGCAAGTTTTTCATTCTACCAGCTATCAAATTCTATGAGGGGAACTAATCCCTAAACTATTGTACAGCATTGAGCTTCTTCCTGATTGGGTATGTGACACCCTCTCTGCTGTTGAAGGAAATCTGTGGCGATGAGTTTTTTATATACCAAAAGGCCTTCTAATCTCGATCATTCGTTATGATCTTGGGCTTCTGTCTCTGAAATGTAGAGCTCAGTGGAGACTTTTGTCTCTCTACTATAAAATCCTCTCCTCCGACGCTGTGGCGGGCTTATATACGGATTTGAAGATGATTATAGCTAATGCCAAAGATCATTTTTTTTCTTCCTTTAGTATGGCCAGTGTTTCCATTCTCTTGGTTCTGGATCTGACGGTAGTTGATCTATTTAAAATCCTGAAAAAATAAATTGTCTTCTATACAAGCAGGATTGGGCTTCGATATAGGATGCTGTACATTCCTATCAATCTTCGTCCCATCTACAATTTGATTACAAGAAGGTCAAAACCTAATGCTGGGCTAATTCGACAGGAAACACTAATTATGTAGACATGAAAAACGTAGTGCTGGAGAGACTCAGACACGATGATGAAACATACTGGGCCTCATTCCGAGTATGGCGGTAAGGGATACCGGTCACCGTTAACGAGACCGGTGCCGGTAATCCCTTACCGCCACTTTCGAGTTCCCTTTGCGCCCTCGTCCTTAACGCCTGCTTTTACCAGGTGTTAGGAACGCGGGCGCAAAGGGGCTTTTAAGCAAATAACGGTGACCGTAAAGTACGGTCACCGTTATTTGCAATTTCCCCATTCCCATTGAGCCCTATGGGGACTCATTTGGGAATGGGGAAGAGCCCTGGGGAATGGGAAATTACCACCCTGGTCAACTCGGAATAGGGCGGTAATTTCCCATTCCACCAGGGCGGTGCCGGTACGGGTCCGACGCCGACCAAGGCGCTAATAGCGCCATTGGTTAGCGCCAGACTCGGAATGAGGCCCACTGTGTCAAAATCCAGGACACTAAGTTGCTACTGAATAAAACATCTAGACAATTATATTATCGTGTTAAGGAGCTGGCAGACAAATGACTCCAGACGGCAACCACCACCCACAATGAGATGGCTGAGAGGATTGTTTTGGAACAATTTGTATAAGCCCTACTGATTCCAGTACATCGATGGGTAAAGCAAAACCACCGGCCTAGCTTGGCTGAAGCTGTCAATAATGGCTCGGCCTACTAGAAGGCAGGACAAGGGAGAATGATGAAATTTGGATAGACAACTAGGCGCTTTGGACTTCCAACACTCACCCCAAACCGATCCAGACTCAGGCATTTACCTAACGCATTGGGCAGAAAACTCGAAGGAGAAGGGGTCTGTCCAGACAAACACAGTATTTTGCTACCCAGGAGTTTGCAATGCTATGAGTGTGGGGAATGGGGCCATATAGCCATATTGTGCCTTAAGAAGAATTAAGCAGAACATATAGAGATAGGGCTCTTCGATGTACCAAAGTAAGGAATTTACACCGAAAGCCACTGGCCCTCCACAAGATCACCTTATCCCTATACCTGCGAGACAGAGGTAGATAGGATTCTCACAAGAGCACTGGTGGATTCTGGAAGTCTACAAACGGCAGTCAGCGCCCAACTGTTAGGTGGAACTAGAGAAACAAAAGGGGAATCCAGATCAGGTGTGTGCAAGGGGATGTAAAGATGTATCCTACCAAGGACATCAGGGTTAAATTGGTGGGGGAACAATTTAAAATAAGTGTAGCTGTGCTACCTGAGCTCCCTGAAACCCTGGTCATTGGATCAGACGTGCCCACTATGTGCCGAATCAGACAGCACATAGATGAGAACTGGTTGGAAAATGCTCCCTTTCATGGAGTGGATATCAACCTGTGGCCTTGCCAGGACCCCAAAAGTAGAGCAGAGAAAAGTGAATTGCAGAAGTGGTGGCATGAGAAGGCCATGATGCCGATCACAGTAGACTGGAAATTAGACGAACAAGGAGACAGTTACAGTATGGCCCAGGAATTGGACCTGATCTTGCGGAATGCCCATTTGGCATCCAGCGAAGAAAGGAAAGGACATAGCCCATATTTTATAAAGGATAAAGGGTTGTTCTATCGGATTGTCCCTCAACCCGACGAGGAGCCCATACGACAGTGCTCGTACCTGCCAAATTCCGAACAACCGTCTTGGAAGTGGATCATGTGCAAGTGGGAGAAGTACATTTATGCATTGAGAAAACAATACAGAAAATATTGGGCAGTTTCTTTTGGTCCGGGGTATACGGCCAGACCTCCCGCTTCTGTCAACAGTGTGCTGAATGCTAGAAGAAAAACAAGCCGAGTATACTAAAAGCCCCTCTACAAACCATGCCTTTGATAGTAGAACCCTTTCACAGAATCGGAATAGACATTGTGGGTCCTCTGAATCCCACCAGAGGGAGACACTAATATCTGCCAGTGATAGTGGACTACGCCAGCCGAGACACTGAAGCCTTTCCCCTTCAGAGCATCAACGCCCAACAAATATGTGATATCCTAGTGCTTTTTATAGCAGAATTGGGAATACCCTGCAAAATTGTAACAGACCGGGGCACAAACTTCATGTCAACGGTCCTCAAGCAAGTATGTCAAATGCTGCACATGGGGCAACTCAAAATGGCTGTCTATCATCCCCAAACCCATGGGCTGGTGGATAGATATAACCAGACCATTAAAATGATTCTGAGGTAAACCATGAATCTATCAGAAAGTGATTGGGATCGGTTAATTCCATGGATTCTCATGATACTCAGGAATACTCTGCAATCCTCTATGGGATTCACGCCCTTTGAGCTGATATTCGGAAGACAAGTGTGAACCTTGCTGGATATCCTGAAAGGGGAATGGGAAGAACAACCCCAACAGGAGATCACCCTAACCAACTATGCTAATCAACTATCCAAGAGAGTGGGAAAACTACACTTTAAGCTATTGCACAGACACATCTACAACAAGCCCAATGGATACAAGAGACCCATGAGCTTCCAAGTGGGGGACAAGTTATTAGTCCTCATCCCGACTTCAGAGAACAAGATGTTGACAGTGCCCTTATATCATAGAACAGGTCATAGGACCTGTTACTTATAAATTGAGACAGGAGGACAGAAGATTTCTCGTACACAACTACCACATTAATCTCCTCAAGAAATGGGTGAAACCTACAACTACCATAGCTCTGATCAGTACGTACCTGCCCACCTCCTCTGCATTGCATTTTGTGTGGGACAACCTCGGGATGGGGGCCTTACAAATGAATCCCAATCTTCGATCTGAGCAGATGGAAGAATTAAACCAGCTCATCAGGACGTACTAAAAGATTTTCTCATCTTTACCCGGACGTACCACAAAAGCTTACCATGGGATAGACACCCCACCCGGAACCACAGTAAGGCTCTGGCCCTATAGGATTTCTGAAGCTCGGACCTAGGTGGTGAACCAGGAGATACAATCAATGTATGAAATGGGTGGTGATAGAACCCTCACACAGTCAATGGTGCTCCCCCATTGTATTGGTGTCAAAGCCAGATGGAAGTATCAGATTCTGCACAGACTTGAGAAAGTAGAATGAGGTGTCAAAGTTTGATGCATATCCTATTCCCCATATTGAGGATCTCTTGGACAAGCTGGGGGAGGCTTTATATCTCACGACCTTCGACCTCTCGAAGGACTATTGGCTGATTCTTCTGCACCGACAGCTTTTTGCCACTTGGTCTGCATTATTCCAATTCACGGTATGTCCATTTGGTCTACATGAGGCCCCGCCAACCTTCCAGCACTTGATGAATTCCATCTTAAAGGGTCATGAACAATATACTGGGGCTTACTTAGGTCACATCATTGTATACAGTACCTCCTGCAAGGGGCATCTGAAGCATCTTCGAGCCATCTTTGATACGTTACACCAGACAGGACTCAACATCAACCCGAAGAAAATTGCTGTGACTTACTCTCACACCAAATATGCGGGATACTATGTTGGGCAGGGAATTATTCATTCTCAACAAGATAAATTTGAGGCGATCAACATACAACCAGCCAACTCCCTGCAAATCAAAGCCTTTCTGGGGTTTGTGGGATACTATAGAAGGTTCATCCCACACTTTTCAACCATTGCGACATGCTTAACTGATCTGTTGAAAACGTCCAAAACCCAGAAACCCAGAAAGCTGTGGAGCAAGGAGGAAGCCAAAAAGGTTTTCTGGTGCTGGGTGAGCATGCCGTTCTTTATTGCCCTGACTATACAGACCCTTTTTATCTTCATACGGATGCTACATGGGTTGAACTGGGCGCAGTTTTATTCCAAAACAAAGATGCATTGGAGCAACCTATCTTTTACATCAGTAGGAAGCTGTTGCCTCATGAAAGGTGTTATGTGTTGAGAAGGAGTGTCTGGCAGTATTTTTGTTGGTTTGTTTAAATAAACGGGTGAACCCCACACCAAGAAGCCTCCATTTGTTTTTGCTGAACCCAACTGCGTTTGACAGGGAGGCATTGATGTTTTTAGTTTTTGCAGAACTGGAGGCTGGCGGGGAACCTGCATTGGGATAGTGTTCCAGAGGGCCATTGGCGGTGGTAGTAGAAGGACTGCTTGCAAGTCTTTTCTACGTGGGCTAACTTTGACTCCAACCATTTGAGCTTAGCTGGCAGGTATGTTTGTGTGCCATTCAAAACTGCTTTGTAGATGATAGAAGCTGTTTTAAATGGGGTCCTGACGGGAGAGGGAGCCAGTGATGCATACACAGGGAGGGATGGATGTGATCTAATTTTCAGGTGCCAGTAATGTGGCAGCCTGTGGATTGGTGGACAGCCTTGTATGCCAGATGTATGGCTGGGAGCCTGGTTAAGAAGGCGTTGTGTCTGCCAATGTGGGAGCTCACAGTGTTTGATTTTGCGCAGTGTGGTGATCTATAGCCAAGACAATTGGGCTTATTTGGCTATGTGCGTTTGGAAGGAGAGGCTGCTGTTGACAATGAAGCCTATGGATTTGGCAGAGTCTGACAGCTGTGGGTAACTCCTTCCAGTTTCATATCATCAATTAATTTCCGTATGTTCTGTTGTTTGGCAGGGTGACAGATGGAGATGAATTAAAACTTGGTGTACTTAAGCTCAAGGTAGGCATTCGACATCGAAATTTAGATGGTAGAGAGGCACACTTGGAGGCGGGTGATTTCCTGGGGGCCTTTGATCTTGAATACAGTTGGGTGCCATCACATTATTGATGAATGGCTATGTTGGGGTCTTTTGGGAACATTTTCTTTGGTTTCATATCGAGATTAAAGATCAAAGAGAGGAGGATGGACCCATGAGGGATCCCACATGCCACTGGAAGCCATTTGGATCTGAATGGACCCATATGTATGGTCATTTTAGGGCAGTATCGGAGAAACCCGATATGGCAGTGAGGAGGGCGAGGATTTCTGAAGGTCAATGTTTTTAAATCCAGCCAAGAAGACCAAGAAGACTAGGAGGCACAAGTCACCCTTTTCAGTGACCAGCAATAGGTCATCACCCACTTGGATGGTGGCAGTCTCGATACTGCATTTGGTGCAAAAACCCATCTTGTGGTCAAAAGAACGCTGAGTTGTTCAATTTTAGTCAATAGTTGGGGAGCAACATTCTATTTCTATGAGCCCTTGTTGTGTGACGTGTTAAGGAGTGCATTAAGCGATGGGCCAGTGAATTTTTTGATAAGGGAGGCCAGGATTACACAGTAAATGTCATCCCGGTCTCCCTTAACAAACAGTTAACCGGGGCAGAGTTTAATTCACTCCTCTTCATTGTGAATGTATCGCTCAACAATGTTTCATTCCCAGAAGCACTGAAGACATGGGGAGAAAGGCATGAGGTTGGTCCAAGGACGAAGAGTGCATAGGGGATGGGACATTTGAGGGATATGAGGTCCTCTGAGCTGCATTTTTTGTGGCACTGTTTTTCCAAGGATCTGTTTGAGCGTTTATAGGAGACGAGCTTGGGTGTATACCATTGTGTGGATGGTTTGGCTTTGGCACGGTTAATCTTTAGGGGTGCATAGGCATCGACTACCTACTTAATGGAATGATTGAATGATTCCAGAAGAGCTGCGGTCTCCCCTCTGGTGAGGAATGTCACAAAGGTAACCTTTAGGTTGTCTAGCGGGAAGATCTTGAAAGCGCGGCATTACATTACTGTTCTTTTATCCTGGTTTTTATATGACATTGATTGTGTGATAAGAACAGAGGGATCACAGTGTGGTTGGTCCAGTCAAAAGGGCGTGGTTCCATGCAGGAAAAGTATAATGAGGCAGAGATGAGGTTGAGCGCATGGACATGTGTGAGGGAGAATACAATTTATTTCAGATCCATGTAGTTGGTCAGGGAGAGTAGTGTGTCACATAAGTGTTATGCTGGTTGAGACTCAAGGAAATTTAAGTCTCTGATAAAGATGTTATTTGAGAAGGAAATTGTTATGGAGGATGGAAGTTTATGGAAGTCATAGATGAAGTTATCACTCTTCTGAGGTGGCCTGTAGATGAGGTTGAAGGTGACTGAATCATTGTGTGTTAGGGGTATGAGAGGGATTTAAAAGAGTTGGCTGTGGGTGTCGGTATTATAGTACACGGCCTGACGATCCTATGGATGACTGCCCTCCGCCTCTCAGTTTTTCCCTAGGCACTCAGTATGTTGAATACAGACACATGTGGGAGGACGTGAGAGTGAACCAGGTTTCTGTGATAAAAAGTGCATCGACTGATCGACTGTAGATTGACTGTTTGACCATTCCAAACACAGGGTGGCTTGACACATTCGTGGGTCCTTTCCTAAAACTTTGTTGACTGCTGCTTGTTGCTGCCATGGGAAAGAAGAGCCACACAAGGCAGGGCAGATCGAGGTCCGAGGACCGAGGGGGTGAAGGTGTGGCAGTGAGCTGGCCAGCAACCCGAACATCGCTTGGGAGTCCTAGAGAGTCCGGTAGAGTTCCTGTGAAATCGAAGGTGAGCGTTAGGCAAGCGTGAGGGGGTAAGGCTTGTGGGCTGAGGGTGAGATCACAGAGCCCGCAGAGCAAGGCAGTGAGTGCAGATTGCACCCGCTCTTCCTCCAGTGCAGGACTGTCTCTCCTACCCACTCTTCTGCAGCCCCTTCCCAGTGGCAACCCGCAGCACGGTGATTAAAAGGATTCACAGTTCGTAAAACTTGTATAATTTATTACATTTGCCCTGAACCTGTGCCAATTGTATTGAAATGAAGGTGTCCAAATACGGTTTGCGCAGTGCGACATCTAGGGCAAAGAAACAATCATCTAGGTTGGTGTCTCGATCCTCATTTAAACATTAAAAGAAATGTGAATTGCTATACCTAGGAACGAGGTTTCACTCAGTAATATAATTGAACCCGTACAAACCATTTTGCCAAACAGTAACTCCACCACGGGTAACAACATTGGTGAAAGCACGAAAATTACGGACTGTTTCAAATTGGCCGCTGATGGCAGCACACAGGGTTGTAACAGAAATGTAATGGCAGTCGACTTAGTTTCTCTGCCTGAGGGGGGTGGTGACCTGATTGGGAGTACTGTGGACTCTCCCCCTATTGATAACAACAATTTCCTCCTGAATCTTTGCATGGGCCTCCAAGAATCAGCAGGCGAGATGAGGCAAACAATGCGCTCTGTATCCAAGTACAGCAATGTGATCGGCACACAACTATCAGCGATGTCTGACGTGGAACGTCTCTATCAAGCACTTCATTTTCTTTCTCAAGCAGTAGTGACTGCGATACAGTGTATTCTGTGCAAACAGGTTCACCTAGTGCCTTTTCCAGGGCTGGTACTTGTTCAATTTCAACCTTAAATGCGGTTGCATCATCTATAGATGCTTTGACCTCTCTATATATTAAAAAATAGTTAATGAACAAAATGACTTGAAGTACATGCTTGGGCGGATTGTTGACATCGTACTTGCAAACTCCAATGGTCCTTTGACCATCCATGGAGACCCATCGGTCTCTGACTTATTGAATATTATGCATCAAGATTAATTTATATCTGACCAAGAGCCAGAGTCTATCCCTCAAGATGGAGCATCTAACGTGCACAATCAGAAAACTATGGCATTGCAAGTGGAGGAACTGATTGAGGTGTAGGCCTGCGAGGAGAAGATGGTTACCAATAAGCGCAATCTTACCAAACAAACACATTGGAAGATAAAGAGTGCTAAAACCGGACCCCTCTTTGCCATGCTGTGCTTTGAACCATCATTAGCCACAGTGGGGTCCATCAACATTCAGTACACTGCTCTTGAGGTGGAAACAGTACCTGGTCTCATAGAAGAAGTTAACCCGAGACAAGCTCTCCTACGGGTGCCGATGGACAAGTGGGTACAGCCGTTTGCACTAGCTGCACCGAGTGGATCTTGTGTAAACACTGTAGAGTGCATTACCGTTGCTAGTAGGCCTTCGCCCATCTCTCCATTAGTGGGCTTTAACAAGTCTCAAGTAATGCCTGCTTCTTTGCCTTTGATACAAAGGAAATGTAGTTAAAACATCACTTGATTCCAGTAAAAGTAGGACTTCACGTACACTTGAAAAAAGGGGTTAAACTGGAAGAACTTTATCCCCCCATTTGCAGCCTGTAAGTGATTTCAACCCGGCACTCCACCTAAGTCAATGCCTAGCGTGTGATGCACAGCTAAAACCCTTAATTAATTATTTGTGTCTATAAGTTCTTTTATTTTGAACGATGTACCACTTATATCACGCCCCTCTCTTTTAATCTCCCCCCTCCCTGACACACTGAACCAGGAATCAGGCTGGTTTGCAAAGTTAAAATATTTATTTTATGGATTGCACAATATATATCACACTATTTTTAATGGTTATACAATAATCACCAATGGGATGATGTCACACTAAACAACCTCTTTAATCACAAGGAGTAATGATGGCAAAAATAATGCAGCACAGAAATAATACTTTAGTGGGTGTTCAATCAAATGCCAATGTAATTACTATTTCCCCCTGCACACTCTTCAATCCCCCAAAAATGCAATATAAAGAGATAGAAGGAGAGAAAGCAGGTTTCAGGAAAGCAGAACTCCAGCAAATATATTAATTCCAATTTCCCCCAGCAAACAAAAGAGAGAAACAGGAATGATTGAAAACTTGTCAAAAATGGTTTTAAGGTTGGCTCGAATGAAATGGGGAAAACACTAAATCTGGATTTAATTCACTGAAATTATTTAAATACTAATGGGAGCCACTTTGTATGGTATCAGACAAACACTAACAATGATTTAAGAGTAATAAGCAAGTAGAAAACGTAATTTTGAGCTCGGGTGCAATGAAAAGCTATTTCACACGTTATAGATTTTAGCTAAACGAAAAATTTGCGGCAAACTTTTCCACACGCGGTAAGCGCGATTAAGGAAAAACTATAAGGAGTTGAGATGCAGTTTTGGGTTGAAAAGCTTAGGATGTTAGCTTCAATTTCATTTCTAGCATAAAGTATGAAGAAGTTATCAACGTTTTCGTGGAGGTCGTTTTTTCAGGAAGA
Source organism: Ambystoma mexicanum (assembly GCF_040938575.1). Lineage (NCBI taxonomy): Eukaryota > Metazoa > Chordata > Amphibia > Caudata > Ambystomatidae > Ambystoma > Ambystoma mexicanum. The sequence continues at coordinate 1,146,394,769 of NC_090928.1, forward strand.
GGCAAAATCTAAAACAAGAATGCGCTTTTAAATTACAAACAAGGTTTCTTTACACTAGGGATAGACTATGAAGATGCAAACTACACGACAGCACAGCCACCAGCCCAGGACGTCACCGGATGGTTTTTGCCCGCCGAGACACTCGCCTTATTCAGAAAATATATCAATGCAAAGATGATTTTAAAAATATTATTACAGGTAGACTATAGGCCAAGCGAGAGATTTCAGGCAAGACAAAAAGGATTTCTAACAATACAGTTCTGGATATGAGATAGATTTGATTGGGATAGGGATGACTATGGACAGTACATAGGCTAGTGACAATCCTATGCTATGGATACGCACTACCAATGTTTGAATGGAACCGTCAGGGATTCTGGTCAAGGATTTCTGGGACAGACTGCTGGGCACACTGGACTGGATGGGTCAGCGATCAGCAAGGCACTCTGGACACTATATGGCAGGACTGGACAGAAAGGCACTCTGGTCTACACTGCACAGCATGACTGGACTGGATCTGGAATGGCTCTCTGCACAGCACATCACAGCACCAGACTGGGATTTAATCTGCCCTTCTGATTATGAAGATGATTCTTTGGCAGGCAAGCAGTTACAGAACAGCCTGGCTGCTTCCTTGGTTTCCCCTTTAAGTTGAGGGATGGGTTCTGGAAGTTAGGCCCAGCTGAAAGTGGACCAGCTATGCTCTGAGCCTTTCTGCTTGCAAAGTTTTTGGAGTCTGGAACAAGGAGTATGGATGGATCTTCTTCAGAGTGCTTCGCCAATATCGAGATGGTGGGTGGATCAGTGTGTTTTTCTAGGTCCTCAGCTGTCTCTATTTATGTGTTTGATAAAGGGGTGGGTAAGCTGAATTATCCTGGACGCACCCCCTAGGTAGTCCATTGGCTAAAGTCTGCTCTCTCCCTTGATTGGAGGAGAAAACAGTGTGTCATCATGATGATGTGGTTTATGAGACAGGGAAAACCTCCCCTTTGCCTTTTGCACATGAAATCTTTTTTTGAGATAATCCATCTTTACATGTGTACAATCTTTATACCAATGACATACATAGATCACACATTTTGTGGAGCACACCCTCTTCCAAGCCTCGTTTCTGTGAGATCTTGGGTCTGGATTTGGCAACTGTTCGCACTTTTTGTCCGAGACACAATGTCTAATTTGTCCACAATTTTATACATATGTGCGCATGATATCTGGGCATAATCATATGAAGTTTCATGTTTCTGACATGAATACAATTGCTACAAAACCAGAAGTTTCACTACGCCTTCTCAGAACACCGCACAGAGTTCTGGGTCCTTTTAAAATGTGCACACAAAAATCACATTTACAACACTGTAATTTTACAATTTTTACAAATTCGCACAGTCCTTTGTCAGTCTTTTTAGAAATATGCTTTCTGTGCTATGTGAATCCACAAAAGGTCGTCTGTCCCCGCCTCCAAACTTTCTTGTAGCTCAAGAGCAACCACCGCCTTCTTCCTCTGGCAGAGGCCACTGTTGACACTTACAATCTGCATATTCCTTCAGCCAAGGAAGGTCCTTTGTCTCTCCCAGGAGCAGCAGCCCAAATCTCACCCCTCTTCATCAACACCTGAATGTGAGTTCCTGGCTTTTGGTGGGAAGCAGGAGAGATGCCTTTTGTTGGGGCAAGCTGGGGAATTTGCTTTGTTGTTTTGGCTTGCAGCAGGCTTGCTTTAAAAATCACTTCGTTAAACTTTTCTTTGTTGAAAATAAACTTGCAATTTTAAAACAGACAACCAGAACTCTAATTCCAGTCTCTAAAACATGGAGATTAAATAGTTGCAACCTACATTACTTTTGATAGCAGGTCACTTAATTTATAGACATTTGATTTCCATTGCCCAAGTTTAAGCTCCTAATGCAATTAATGATAGCTGTCATACAGGCGGCCGGTGGTACTGCGCCCATATTTTGACAGATTTTCACAGGCATGCACACTTTTTACTGTGGATATTCTGGTGATAGATTCTGCTTTTCCTGACATTGTGTGCTCATATTGCTTCCTTAAATGAAGTGGCAGGTAACACCCAGCAAGGATGTTGGATGTTTTCTGATGATTTGGACCAGCATTTTGTATTTTCAGCAATCAAGAAAAAAGGATTTAAGAGCAATTTCTGGGTTTCCTTGCAATAAAGCACTGCCTTTCATACAGTTTCCTTTTTTACTTGGTGGGCAGCACAGTGACAGGTTTCAGCAGTGTGGTCTCCTTCCACTACTGACAACAGGCAAAGTAGATTTTGCAGCCATCTTTTCCGGTTTGAAAGTGCAATTTTCATATGTTTTGGCGCGCATGGGGTTTTCGTGGCCATTTTGCTGATTCTGGTGCCACCAGCACACAGGGATGTCGCAGGGCAGAACAGAGTGGGTTAAAACATCCCACAAACCCTTTTTTGAATCGAAGAGTCCTTCTGGAGATCTTTGGAGAAGATGAGGCGTTGAAAAATATTTGCTCTAATGACATAGAATATATTGAATTACCTAAGGTAGATAGCCATACCAATTGGGTCATAATTGAATTTTGATCAGCCCTGGTAGTGGCCCTTTTCAGTGCTCATCATTCTAACCTTAGTAATCTAGGCTTTCATTTAACTGTCTGCCATAAATGTATGTCATTAGTACCATACTTGAATGAGCAAACCATGGCTAAATATAATCTGGCCGACCAGTTCGAAAGGAATATCCTGAGGGCTTCCATCGAACATACCTCACCCACCAGGAAGACCACCAAGGAAGTGGCCAGTAGGATACCGATACTTTAGAGTGCAAACAATATTGAAACTGTCACAAGCCGGTAGTATGTAATTGGTTAATACACAGGGGCATAAGTCTTTTTTAATCAATCAATTAGGTATCTCTACCATTTTTAAGAGTGACATTATTGTCCTTCAAGAAAGTTGGCTGACAGAATCCTTCAACGTTGATGGCTACAATGTTCACTGTGACCTCGCCACTTCTAGTGGTAGAGGTCGCCCATCCGAGGCTTGGAGGTTGAAGCTAAAACCTACCTCAATACCAAAATATATACGTGTGACTTTTTATCGTCTTTTATGCTAGCAGCATATACCCCTAACAATAGCCTATCTAACAATGGTCTATTGATGGTTAATATATATGATTCTCTAGACGCACAGGCCATCACAACCATCCAGGAAAATCTAGATGCCTTGATATTTGCATGGTTTTATCAGTTCCCCACCGGTAATGTGGTCGTCACTGGTGATTTCAATGCGCACCTCTCTTTCAAAACTTCGATCCGCATTGATACTGCTGACGATGAAGCATCTCTAGCAGTCAGATACCAATGTTGGAAGGATGTCTGTATTGCTAGGCCTTGATCTTCCACTATGGAAATTTGGCTGAAAGAAAATAAATGGGACCTGAGAGACTTATGTGGGTCACTGTTTAAGACTAAGCCCTATAAGTGATAATCCACAGCGCCGTTGAGAACAAGTGTTTAACATAGCTATCTCCCAACGTAAAAGGCTTCATTATTAGGATATTGGAAGGATCAGGAAAGACACCACTAAAACCGAGTGCTAGAAGGTTACATTTCTTGTCCTTGGTACAAAGTATAAAAACTTTGCTGAGATGGCATGCACATGATAAATATTACGCCAACTGGAAGTTTATTTACAGTCTTTTAAAAACCAATGACAGCAAGAGATTTTGAGGTTATTATCACCAGCATTTAACTAATTTAAGCACCTTGGAACTAAATGTGGTCTCTGACGAAGCCTGAATGAACCATCTATCCTGTCAATATTGGGACGATACAAAATAACATTTCTTTTGATGACTCCTTAAGAGGCGCTATCGCTAGTTGGGATATTGATGACATTTTGGGCCTGATACATAAACAGAAGCATCTAGGGCCCCCGGCCCGGATACCATCGTAAATGTTGTCTTGAAAGCCAACCCCGAATTCTGGGCAAGCACACTTTGCAAGCTATTTCAGCAAATTATGGCAAGCGGTCTATTACCAAATAGTTGGAGGAATCCACACTGATCCCAGTCTATACAACAGGCGGTAGGTGGGACCCGTCCAACTACAGACTGCTTGCAGTGCTAGACTCTAGTTCCAAATTGTTGACATCTTTATTGTTATAGCAACAGTCACAATGGGCCGAAGAGAAACATCTTCTCAGCAAGTTTCAGACAGCCTTCAAGAAGGGTCAATGCATGATTAAATAACCTTTGTGCATTACATTATTTGTTTAATGAAACCCTTAAACAATCGAATGGGAAGCTATACATATGTTTTATAGACTTCTCTAAAGCATTTATTCAGTCTCATGACCAGCGTTGTGGCATAAACTGAAATCCCTGGGTTTGGACCCCTCTGTTTTGTATTTCATTTAGGCCCTTTATAGCGATACCAAGGTGACAGTTAGACTGAACCAAGAGGGTGTCCTTATTAAGCAGTTTGATACCAACCAGGGATTGAAGCAGGGGTATGCATTGGCACTCCTGTTGTTCAATTTGTATACGCAATTTACCCCCGCGCATAGTAAAGGAAGCAGTACCTTGGATTTTATATGCAGATGATACCGTCTTAATCAACCTTATTCCCATTGGCTTACAGCTGTCTATTACTGCTCTTTCTTCTTATTCTAGTTTGAACCATCTATCTATTGTTGAAACCAAAACCAAAATTCTGATATTGGGCATTAAACGTAAGGTGCAATGCAAATTTGTATGGAAATTAAATCTCATTGGAGGTGGTCGATAGTTATCTCTACTTAGGCTTCGTAATAAAATCCCATCCAACCAAGCCTTTCTATGACGACCACACATTCTCTCCCAACATCTGGAGGAAGTGGATAGTACTTAAAAGGTTTATTGCATTGAAAGGAGGTAAAAGCGTGGAGGGGATGCTATCTATATATTGTACCAGCATTGAACCCGGTTTATCATATGGCCTGGAGTTATTGCCTGAGAGATTTGTAGATTGGTTTGAACATGCTGAAGGTAAAATCGTGCAATCTATCCTTGGAGCTTCTCAATCCGTGCCTGTCGAGGCAGCAAGAAGGGAGCTTTGTGTAATGTCAAGTAGATCCTGCTTGTTAATACAGTGGTATAAGTTATATTGCCAGCTCTCCGCTTGTTTGCCTACAGACTGTACTTTAATGTCCTTGCCACCCATTTGGGGGCTCATCATTTGAACAGATTCCTCAACACACTAAGAAAAACGTCTCTGTCTCATTTGGATAACATTGTATTTTTTTGTTGATCAGATGTTGTCTGTACCTAATGCTGGGCTCATATTGAAAAAAAAGTATTTGAGGGTCATTACGAGGTTGGAGGTAAAAAACAGTTTTTACCAGCATGGAGCAAATACTATGTCCGTGTAGGAAAGAGGCCGCTAACAGTGGCGTATTACGAGTTTGCATGCACGAGCGAAGCGGCATAGCGGTATCGACAGTACCGGCATGTTGCTAAAGTCCCCAAAAAGCCCCTTAGCTGCATCATCGGAAGCGCAGATAGCACTACCGCCGCCATCTACCTCTAAATAATGGGCCCGGCATCAATGGATACGGGAAAGGGCACGGCAGCTATCTTTAAAAACACAATCCATTAACATCCCCACTACAAAGCACTTGGAGACTCATTCCGACAGCAGACAAACATCACCACCACCAGCATCATGTCAAAGGCAGTGAATAACTTGGCATCCTGTCAGCGTAAATAGTGCTTCACGGAGGACAAGCTCACAATGCTAGCAGACACGCTGGGAGAAAATGCTGAGGTTGTCTTTGCGAATAACCTCAAGAGAGAAGCTCAGATCAAGAAAAAAGAAATCTGGCAACTAGTTGCCCAGAAAGTGAGTTCAGTTGGGAACACCCCCTGCACAGTGAAAGATGTGCCCAAACGATGGGACAACCTGCACCTCAGAATCCGAAACATCGTGTCGGCCAACCGGAGCCAGGGCCTGGCTACTGGCGGTGGGCCTAGCTCCCCAATCAAACTAAGCCGCTGGTAGGAAACCTGCGCCAGCACTATTGGCATTGAGGCGATTGAAGGTGTGGGCGACATGGAACGTGGCAACACCTCATCGGCAGATGGAGGTGAGTGTCCTAAGAAAACACTGTAATGCAAAGTATGATGATAGTCCACCAATTTGACCGTGCCATGAGGCAATGCATGGCCCATTCCAGACAGGACACATCCCTGCCTAGATGCGGCCCTCAGCATTGACACATCCACATGCATGCAGCATGCCAATGCCATACCTGAGACATACCCCACAAACATGGAACCGCATTAGTCACACTGCACGCAGTCCACAACAGAAATGCATGTCACACAGCATACACCACGTCAAACATGTGTGACCCTGACGTATGCCTGCATGCTCCCCCCATTTAGCAAGCAATCTGATTGTCAAAACTCCAATACCTAATCCCCTCTAATGTGTAGAACAGCAATAATACCAATGTATGCATGATGCTTGTAGAACCATCACTAATGGCGTCCCTCTCTCGGTCCTCTACAGGCTCAGATCCTGACAGCGAGGCCCGGGACTCAGTGGCACAGGCAAGAACTCCCCGGAAGAAGGCCAGGGGCAGGGAAGAAGGCAACAGGCCTTCAACATCAAAAGGGCCAGGCAAGCCACGATTGCCACAGAAGGGGAAGGTACCACAGGATGCCACGTCACTGGTGCGGCTAAGGGCCACTGCTACAGCTTGTCTTAGAAATATTGGCCAATCACAGACTGGCGCACAGAACGTCCCTCCTGTGCATCTGCACCGCGATGATGTGCGCCCACATCTTCTTCTTCCTCTTCATCATCACCTGGTGGTTGCAGTGCAATGTCGGGGGTCGGATACACATATTGTGCAGCATGACACATGCCATGATGATCTTGGCTACCTTCTCATGCCTGTAGAGGAGTGCCCCACCCGACCGGCTGAGGCATTGAAAACGTGCCTTCAACAGGCCAAAGGTCTGCTCGATGACCACACGGGTACGGGTCTGGGAAGGATTGTAGTCCTCTTCGTGCCTGTTCTGCGGGTTCCGGACAGGGGTGAGGAGCCACGTCTTCAAGGGATAGCCACTATCACCTGCATGGGTGCAAAATAAGGTATGTGTTAGTCAATTCATGATGGACTGCTGTAGTTATCACACATGCCTGCAGATATTTGTTGGTCACATGCACATGTCCCTGGTTGTATGCACACATTTTACCTTGCCTCAATGTGTGCTGTGCCATGGTCTTATGGTGAGGATTGCGTCTTCAAGATGATACTCAGTGTACACTGCCTTGGTGTTGCTCATGCATTGTGGATGCATACTGCTCTATTTGTGTTATATATGTGATGTGTAGTGTTCTGTATGATTTGCTTACTGGCAGCATTGGTAGTAGTCTCTGCATTATTTGGCATTCAGTGCTGATTAGTCCCATGGTGACATGCTGCACTACTGTGGTGGTGGCCTTGTGACAAGCAGTGGATTCCCTTGGTGATTTTGTTTTGTGCACTTTCATGGATGCTTGTCCTGTGTAGTGATTTGATGCGGACATTTACATTGTGTATACTCACAGCATGTTGCTGGATTGTGGTACGGAGGGTGAGGTCTGATGATGGTGGTGCACATGTTGTGGGATGTGTGGTGGTTGAAAGTTTGGCATGTTGTGATTGTTGTGCAGCTTCCTTCATTGCAATGGGGATTGGTTGTCAGGTTCAGTTAGAGATGCTTTGGGGCACAGTGTTGTGGGATGTGGACAGTCACCACAACAATGACACCATGATGGTGTGTGCATCTCTCCCCCCATTTCACTTCCATGTGCCTGTCATGCAACTTACCAAGCAGCCAGTCACGTCGTCCTGCATGTCGCTCCATGTAGCGTGGTAGCGTGGAGTTCTGCAGGACCATTAAGTCGTGAGTTGATCCGGGAAATCGGGCACAACAATGTGTGATGATCTTGCTGGAGGCACATACTATCTCTACATTGATTGAGTGATATAGCTTACGATTGCGGTACACCACATCTGTTGCATGCGGAACCACCAATTCCACATGGGTGCAGTATGTGCACCAATACAATTTGGCATGCCTGCCAGTGCATGGAAGCCAACTTTCGTGTCAATGATCTCCTGGGCAGTCCGTGGTAGGGATATGTAGTTCCTTGCATGCTTCAGGAGGGCATCCAGCACTTGGTTCAGCATGCAAGAAAATAAGGTTTGTGAAATGCCATGTATGTGCCCCACTGTGTGCTGGTAGGTGCCTGTGGCCAGGAAGTGGAGCACAGACAGTACCTTCAGTAGCGGTGGGATGGCGGTGCGTATTTCAATCAGGCTGACAATGCCGTCGTGTATCATGTCCACAATGGTGGTGATGGTGTCCCTGTCCAGACGGTAGAGGGTGTGGATCTGCTCAGAGGTTAGGTTGAATGGACTGGCTCTGATGCGAGGGATTGGGTGTTGCCTGCGTGGTACCACTGGCTCCACTGGTGGGGCTTGCTGGCCCTGTCTCACCCTCCTTCTCCTCCTGTGTCTCCTCTATGGTGCCTGTTGTTGTTGCTGGTGTAGCAATGCAAGCCTGTCCTCCAGCCCCAGTATTGCTATTACAAGTGGAATCATTTTGGTGTGGTAAGGGGTGTGGGTGTGCTCCTTTTGTGCTGGGCCAGACTCCATTGCCACCACCTGTGCTGATTGTGTGCACCTGTGGCAGTTGGGAACACAGCACATTGCTGTTTGCGGTGGTTCGCGATGCCGGTATTGCCGGCACCCGGTATCCCTCATTACCGTCTTCATGATGCCGGTATTTGAATGTCCGCCTGACTTGTGATGTCCTCCTGTTAGCGCCTTCACGCTATTGCCGGGCTCAAGGGCTGCGTGCCAGTGTGCATGCCGGTACGGGGGAGCATGCTATCAGCGGTGGCGCTAATACTGGGTTGTTGAGTCTGAATAGTCCGGAGCGGTATGCAGTGCCGGTAATCCCTTACCGGCATCGTTTTTCCATTGCCTCCAACCTCGTAATGACCCCTTTTGTATTGGGACAGTGTTGTAGTCTGCAGAGGAAGAAACGCAATGGCAAGTATATCCTTCAGAGTCATCGACTTGGAACTCTGTGTTCTTACCTCACCAAACTTTATGATTGCTGACTAAAAAGGTTTATTATCTACCTACGATTGAACATCCTCCCTACTCGGGAATATACTGAATTTACCGCTTAATGAAAGAAATTGTAGGCTTTGCAATATTCATGTGGAAACTTCTTGTCATGTCTTAACTGGTTGTCCTGTATTATGATCACTTTATGTTAAAGGATATCAACATTTATTACATAATATCGTAACTGTCTCCTCAGACCAATTCTGGAGTTCTATATGTTCTGCCAATTCACTGGTTGTTACCATGGCTGCATTCTGTGTATGGCGTGAATTCCTTGTTTTACCTGTAAAGTAGTAATCGTTTTTTTATCCCAATTTTAGTTGTGTTGAATAATCATGATGTTGTATTAATTTGTATTGTATTGTCTCTTTGTATGTGCCAAATGTTATGATTATCCGGTGCAGTATAATTTAAAAAAATAAAAATAAAAAAAGGGCATTGAGATCATTATAGAATTTGAAGTCAACAAAGGCAGTAGAGTGAACAACCGCAGAGTGGGAGTTAATCAGAAGAAGGGGGGAAAGTGCGGGTAGTAGCAGTGTGTTGTATGCATGCACAGAGGATGTTAACAAGCTTTGCCGAGGTAGCTGTCGAGGGCTGCTTTGGGTGTTTTGTTGTACGAACCATGGAGAGGATGGGTATAAGCTGTGGTGGCAGGAGACATGATCGGTCTAACAGGCACAAATCTCAGTGAGGTCTTGTATTTGTCTGTCCTTAGCTGAGGACACTAGTGATGAGCGTGCCTAAGGAGGACTGGTGAAAAGGTGGTGGGTGGGGCAGCTGAGTTGCAAGGCCTGTTCATATGACCAGCAGCCTCCTCAATGCTGTCTGCCTGGAACTGGTCTGGAGTCGCTGCATAGCTATCAGCAAGGTGGAAAAGTGGTGGTAGGCGGGGCAGAGAGTGGCAGTTCAAGCTCACTTGACCAGCAGCCTCCTCCTTTCTGTCTACCTGAAGTCCCTATCTAGCCACCAGAAAGGTGGGAACTGGGGGCGGGCGAGGCAGCTGAGTGACAGGGCCTAGTTATATGACCAGCAACCTCCTCAATGCAGTCTGCCTGACGCTGGCCTGGAGTTATGTAGGTGCGTGAAGGCGAAAAACTGGTGGTGGGGGAGCAACTGTTTGGCAGTGCATCACCATGTGACTATGAGCCTCATCAATGCAGTCTTCATGAAGCAGTCCTGGAGTGCTCATGTAGGCGCCAGGAAGAGGGTTAACTGGTGGTGGGCATGGTTGCAAAGTGGCAGAGCTAGATCAGATGACAAGCAGCCTCCTCAATGCTATCTTCCTCCGCTGGCTTGGAGACCCTATATAGCTTCTGGGAAGGAGGGAAGCTGGTGGTGTGCAGGACAGCTCAGTGGCAGATCCTTGTCAAGTGACATGCAGCTTCCTCAATGCTATCTAAAATCATAGCTATCTGAAATCAAGGCACATGGAAATAGCCTAAATTGGACAACACTATTGTTAGAGTGGACAAAGGCCAGACAAAACCGAGCAAAGGGTATGGGTGCACTGTGGAAGTATAGAAGCAGTGGGAATTGCAAAAGTACTAAAATGGCCAAGACTGTTTAAAAATTGGAGCATGATATTAATCATCTTCAAAGTAAAACTTAGAGGAAAGTTTGCGCTGGTGCAATCCATACTTTACAGGCATGAGGGAGGATGCCGAATCTGGCAAACTGGAGACATTCTTGGAAACGCTTCTACCTACTATTCTACAGAAAGCAATGCTGTCTACATTCTTTATAATGGAGCTTACAGATAGATCAATTGGCCTGAGGACGGTACCTGGAGACCCTCCTAGACCCATAATCCTGAAGCTTCTCAGCTGGAGGAGAAGAAGCATAGAGAGACTTTGTGGTGCTGTGCAAGATGGAGCTTGAGGCTCAGAAGGAGGCCACCAAGACTTTCAGTGGGGTGGTAGTGTCTTCAGCAGTGGCTCCCAAGGAAAGTCTATGCACCACCTCCCCAAGGTCTTAGTTCAGCCATATGGGGAGGAAGAGGAGATTTTGACTGGTTTGAAAAGCTGGAGTTAGCTTTCTGCCTCGGGGAGGTGGAAGAGGAGTTGCGTGGTGCAGCCCTTATGAGCCGTCTACCAACGGTTAGAACTGATGTAATTATTCAGATGACTCCTGGGGAGAGGCCTATCTGTTCGAAGATGAAGGCAGTGGTACTCAAGAAGTTCTGCAAGATGCCAGAACAAATACCTCAAGAGAATGAAAGTGCTCACCAAAAAGAGGAGTCAAGCCTTTAAGCTGTTTACACATCAATCCCGGAAATATCAGAGTGGTTGGGTCATAAGTAACAACGTTGATATATGTATGGGCATGTTTATTCTGATTGCATGTGAAAGAATTCTTAAACAATGTGAGATGGAGTTACACCAGCATCTAGCAGACAAGAGTATCACAGATACTCTGGAGCTTGCAAAAGCCACTGATTAGTTTGTGGCTACCCGCATTCAGAGAAAGGCCATGATAATTGCATCCAAATCATATGACAAGAAGGTTGAGAAAAGTACATTTAAAGAGGGTAAGGCAAAGGTCTGCACCCTCTTGCCAAGAAAAGGCCCCAAAAACCAGAGGGGAGATTCCAGTCACCTGCATCATCCGCTCTGGCAGAAAGAAGAAGTGAGGGCACACCTAGCCCTGGGGCACCCACACTTACAGACCCTCAAAGCTGTTTTACCTGCGAAGATCAGAAACATAGGAAGGGAGATCCTGCCTGCAAGGGTAGACCCAAGCCGGATGTAGTTAGTGCCATGCTCATGGAGGAGGAAGAAGAGAAAGAAGTGGGCACCTTAGATGATGAATTCCCACTCAGCCTGGGGTTGGCCTAAACTCACCCTAGTATCCATGAGCTGTAAAGGTACTGGGTCTTCCATTCAGGCCCCAGTTCCCAGTAACACAGAGATCTTTTTGTACCCCGTGTTCATTAATGGGAGCAGAGCCCCAGCACATTGTGATACTGTTGTGAGTATCACCCACTGTCCGATGAAAGTGGGTGCAAGAGGACAAGATCAATACTGGTCCTCCCAGACTAGTCAGGGGATATGATGTTCTCACCGATGCCCACTGGCTATCATGGAGTTCAGTTGGATGGGCTAACCCTCTCAGCTCTGCGTCGCTGCAAAAGATGCCATGCCAATAGATTGTCTGTTAGGAAATGGTAGACCTGACGCTGAAACTATTGCTGTGGTCACACGGTCGGGGGGCCAAGGAAACAGCTCGGCTAGCAGCCCTCGTGGTCATGGATCCAGCTAACGATGGAGAAAGACTAGTACCGCCGGTACTACCCAGTCCAGATCCAGAGTCTACAGAGACACCTGTTCCAGCTGGAAAGGGTCTAGTGGCCACTGCAGTGCCAGATATGGTGACACCCGACTCAGTGACATCAGGGTTGCCTACAGGCGTAGAACCCGAAACCGGGGTGGAGGACATGGTAGCATCAGACCTCACTGGATTCCCCGAGCTAAGTGACTTGTCCTTAGATGGGGGCTTAAGCCAGGCTGACTTTTGCCAAGCGGAGCTTGACTGTCCCACTTTGGCAGATCTGCGTGAGCAGGCACAGAAGCAGGCCTAGGTGGAAGACTCTGGGATGTTCAAGATGTACTGGGAAAATGGTCTCCTGTACAGTGAGCCCAAGACTTCTGAGAGGGGGACGAGCTGGCGTTTGGTGGTTCCCCAGTGCCACAGAAGCTTCCTTTTGGGTTGGCTCATGATATTCCATTGGCAGGTCTTCTTGGAATGACAAAACAACCAACAGGCTGTCAGCCCATTTCTACTGGCCCCAGAAGGGGTCAATGATAAAAGCATTTGTCCACTACCTGTGTCCGGGCGACCTTTTGAGAGGATAGGCATGGACATTGTGGGTCTTTTGGATCTGCAAACCTCCTCATGAGACTGGTATATCTTGGTCGTTCTTGATCATGCCACTCGGTACCCTGAGGCTGTCCCCCTGAGAAGCATCAAAGACTCTGTGGTTGCAAAGGCACTCATCAGGATAATCTCCTGTGTGGCATTCCCTAAAGAAGTCATTTCTGACAGGGGATCCGACTTCACCTCAGCATATATGAAGGCAATGTGGGATGAATGCGGGGTAACGTACAAGTTCTCCACAGCCATTAACCCACAAACACACGGGCTTGTTCAGTGATTCAACAAAACATTTAAGGGCATGATAGGTGGCTTGGTATAGCCCCTCAGGAGAAAGTGTGATATTTTTCTGCCATGCCTCCTGCTCTCCTAGCAGGAGGTGCCACAGAATGCTCTTGAGTTTAGTCCCTTCGAGCCTCTGTTTGGTCATATTGTTAGGGGTCCGCCAAGTCTGGTGTGAGAAGGATGGGAGGGCAATTTCCAAACTCCTTCCCATGGCATAGTATGACTATTCTGGCTGGCTCTTTCTCTTTTTGTGCTTAGTGCAGCCTCCCCCTGACCTATGCCGCCACACCTGAGTGGGTTTACGACCGCTCAGGTTCCTCCAAAAGAACCTTTGCCTCTCTCTGTCAATGCATTATAAATGTCTGCTGAAAAAAGTGTCATTCCTTTTATTGACAGGTGCACCCCATCATTGTGAAACAATTCAGGCTTGCTTAATGTTAATCCCCCATTCCTGATGAAATTAAGGTCCCTGCCTTTGCAGAAACCTGATAATCCTTTCTTCAATTTCCTTCTGGCTATGTCAATTACCTTGTTAGAGTTGGCTCAGCACCATTGGATTCTTGGGAATATTTCGGATACAAAGATTTCTGTCTCTCTGCACAATTGTGATATGCCTGATAATGCTACGCACATGTCATGGGTTAACTGACTTCTCACCAGTTTGACTAAGTCATTTCCCCTAGATGTATTACCATATATTCGGGTGGGTCGATGAAACCCAGTAGGTCTGACAGCTTATCATGGATATCTTCCCATAACATGCCAGGTAACCCCACCAGGATGTGATTGTCTTCCTGAAATGAAGACCTTACCCTGTGTCTTCCAGCCACCACCCAGGTCATGACACAAAGTAGTGTCATAGAATCCATCTGTCCTGTTCCGTTGCGCACCTGTTAAGAATTCTTTTTTGTTGTTGATTAGGTCAGGTCTTCTATTATATACTTCTTGTAACAATCTGATGTCCACCCCCCCACCCTTTTCACTTGTTGTGGGTCTAGTCCCCCATATATGCTGTTGTTTCTGCCCCCAATGCAAAATGAATGGAGGCCAAATGCTGTTGGATCCCACCCTGCCACTGCAATACCTTTCTTCATTACAGCCTGAAGCTGAAATCTGCTGAGGGCTTTTCCAGTCTTATGGATCAGAAATTGTCCCCCCAATGCAGGACAGATTTTAAGAAAACCATGTGTGATGCATATCAGGCAGTATCTACAACCATGTATGCAGTATAGTTTGATCATTCTCCCCTTCCCCTGTTGGTCTGTTTTGGACTTCTTCAACCAAATTGCCATGCTGTCTTTTCCCATGTGCACATCTACCATGGCCAAGCCATCTTCTTTTGTGTCTTTGTCTTGTGCTTTCTCTGCTCCTCCATGCTACCCTATTCTTTGAAGTGCAAGGCATCAAGACAGCCTGCACTTCAACATACCTGGCACCAGATGCCTTGCATCCTGAATGGGGTGGGAAGATCAGGGGGCTGCTGATGGTGGGGAGTAGGTCTTGTTTGTACTCGCCTGTTGGCACCGTCCCTTCCCCCAAGGACCTGTGCTGCCCCTGCCAACTCACCCTAACTCCTGTGGCCTCTAACTACATTCCTTTATGGCATTATGTGCCCCATGGCAGAAGATGATACAGGCTTGCAGCGGGAGCGAGTGCAGTTCGATGGGGGTTTGAGTGATGTGGTTAAATTTGCGGAGTCCTTCAGTGAGTCTTACTGCAATATGCAGGACACATCTCAGGGATGCCAGAAAGGCCTTCCAAAAGAGCATTCCCAACATTGTTTTCTGGGATGAAGGGCTTGATTTTCTACAGGAGAGATAGTTGGTACAAGGCCATTTATTGTCTTCATTGCTTTGTTCTGTTTAAACATGAGATGTCTGACGATGTTGAATCCAAGGATCTCGGCACAAGTGGCCAGTTGAGATGTAAAGCCCTCGAGGTTCATAGCAGAGAGCCAGGTCTGGATTTCTGGGGCTTTGGAGTTGTTGGTTAGCAGTAGGAATTCAGTCTTTAAGGGGTTGAGCATCAGGTAAGCACTGGAAATCTAGGACTAGATCAATATGAGGCAGGCATTGAGCCTGTGGATGTTTTCAATGGAGCATATCTTGAGGTAGATCTGCATGTCATCTGCATATTGGTGAATGTGGATCTTGTGTGAAGCGAAGGCGGTTCCGATCGGTTCCATGAAAAGATTGGAGATCCAAGGGGGACAGGGTGGATCCTTGCAGGACTTCACAGTTGATTGGTGGAGTTGGTGATCTGGAAAAATACACTGTTAGCGATTGGCAAGATAGGATTTGAACCAGCTGAGGACGATCTTGTGAATCCCCATGCGGCAATGTAGATTATCAGTGAGTATCTGGTGGACTACTATGTCAAATGCAGTTGAGAGGCTAAGGAGATTTAGGAGGCAAGGATGGCAATCATCAAGGGCATCGTCGATCACCTTGATGGTAGCGGTTTCTGTGCTGCATCTTGGTCAGAAGCCAGAATAGTAGGACTCCAGGAGGTTGGAGAAGTTGCATGGCTCCTGCTTTCTGAAGGATCTTACCTGGGAAGGGAACATGGGGTAGTAGTTTCTGAGATCGTCAGGGTCCAGTGTTGGTTTCTTAAGAAGCAGAAGGATTTGTCTGGTCTTGAGGGCTGAGGGGATGGTGCCTTGAGTTATTATGATTGTCAGGTAAAGGAGGAGTGCTTCAGTTAGAAGGGTCTTAAGTACGGAGGCATGGAGGATATCGTCCACATATGATGTGGCATTGAGGGATGCTAAGGTGGCAGTTAGATTCTTGAAAGTTGTCCAGGTAGTTGTGGTTCTGCAAGATGGGATGTGTAGTGTGCTATCAGTTGTGGCATTGGTATCTATGTGTTGGCTGTTGACAAAGAAAGAGTTGATTTTTCGATGGAGTGTGCTACGGGTGGGTCGGGAAGAGGGTTGATGCAGTGCTTGATGGCTTGGAAGAGGGCTCTGCTTTCATTGTTGGCCTTGGCTATGGTGTTTTGTTAGTAGTTGGCCTTGGTAGTGTTTATCAATTGCCTGCATGTAGCATGGAGTTCCTTGAGAGGGCCGAGGACGGATGGATGAGCTGCAGGATTTTTGCCAATTCTTTTTTTGTTTTCTGATGGTTCGATGTTGAGGTTGAGTTCTTGAGTGTACAAGGGTGCGGCAGGCTTAGGCCTGATGGTGTATCATTTCACTGGGGCATGGCGGTTGATGTTGTTTGTGAGGGTGGTGTTGAGTTCTTGGAGAAGCAAGTTGCAGTCCTGGTTTATCAGAAGTACATCAGCCCAGGTGAGGTAGTGTTTGGTGAGGTCTTCTGTGAGAGCCTCCACTGGGAAATTCTTGAAGGATCTGAAGGTTTCCTTGCTTGATTTGCAATGGGTTTGTTGAGAGGTATGATGTGACCAATCTCAAAGGGGATTGCTAGATGGTCCAACCAGCTGAGCACAATACGAGAGCTGTGATGGAGTGTAGGCAGTGCAATGATGATGAGGTCGAGGATATTACCCTTTCTGTGAGTTGGCTTTTTCATGTGCTTAGTGAGTTTCAGTGTGTCGAGTATGCAGTGTAGATCATCCTTTATTGAGTTGGTTGCTGGAGTACCAGAGATTTGAAAGTTGTGAAGGAAGATGTTGTCAGCATGCATGGGAGACATGGTAGTGACCAAGTCCGTGAAGTCCAGATGAAGAAGGTGTTGGGCTTTGGTGGTCAGTAGATGATATGAAAAGTGACTGTGTCTATTGGGGAGAGCGGGAAGTGGCAAGATAGGTTTTCAAAAGAGCCATTGGTGGCGACTTCCAGTTGGGTGTATGGCCATGAAGCCTTGTGTATGATGGCGAGTCCTCTGCCAATCTTGTTTGGACAGTCTCATTGTAGAATTCTGTAGCTATTGAGGGGTGAGGAAATCTAAGATGTGGGTGGAGGTGGATGTCACCCAGGTCTCATTAATGAAGATGGCATCCAAGCTATGTGTGGTGATGAGATTAAGTTCACTAAACTTCTTCCTCCATGGACTGCTCAAGGTCTAGTGTTGTACTCTTGCCAATCCCAAGGCCTTTGGGTGGGAAAATGTGGTGCTTGCTATTTCCATGAAAAATGGAAGCCCATCCATGACAGCAAGCCTGTTGATACTGAGTCGTCACTACCAACAGGATAACATTGCAGATTCACAGTCCTTTTTATCCTCTAGCTTTCCTGACACAGTCTAATCCCAGATATTCATTTTTGTTCACCACTACTCCCTGCAGCTTTGTTTGCCTTTGAAGTCATATATATATTTTTTTTGAAAGACTTTTATTTATCTAATTTTAAGATAATATTCAAACATCATCAAACCAAATAATAAGTAAAAGGAAAGAACACAGAAAAGGAGAGTAACCAGGCTTACAAGGTGGGAGGCAGGATCAAGGAAAAGGGGCTCAACATTTAATAACACACCCCATCAGAACTAATGACATCACAAAACAAGTTACATCCCAAAAAACCTAACAGGGGAAGGGATTGGTTAATTAGGTAAACTACATATTGGTTCTATAAGGGATTAGTATGATCACTGGGTAAGCCATATCTGGTGGCTCCTCCTGAGATCCCATCTATATGTTACAAATACAAAGTTGCAGGTTAGTATAAAGATGATTGACCAGTGCAACATAGTGCATGCTTAGCATCGAAAGTGTTTATGGATTGGACAGAAGGGGTCTTCTCAGCCTTGGAGCCTTTGGACAGATACCAGGCCAAGTGTAACATTTCAAGGTATTGGAAATGAACCTGAAGGTGCTGCATGTTCCCAAGAAGTTACCTTCTCCGATCTCTTAGGCCCTGTGACACAACATTCAGATTTAAACCTGAATTTCTTATGATTCTTTCTGCCTGTGGTCCAATGGGAACGGTCTTCTCTGTCTGCCTCAAATGAATAGGCTATATCTCGTAGATTTAGATCACATGTGTAGGGACCACAAAATTGAGCTATCCTGCTTGCAATTAAGAGGATTTCTGACTTTGTCCCTTGCAGGTGTCCCATCTTCTCTGTTGACTGGAACTTTCCTTCCCTACTTGTACTTGGCAAGGCTGTGCACGTTGTCTGCGCTGGAAGTCTTGCCTGCGTGCTTCAGTAGAATCAGTCTGTCAGCCTTTCCCTGTATTCTAAAGTTTGTCTTGCTTTTCCCATTCTATAGCTCCCATCTTTATTTGCATGGCCATCCATGTTAGTTGCAATTAAGCGTAGGAAAGCCGTTCATATGTATTCTTAGGCGTCTTGCAGTTTTTTCCCAGAAAAAGGTATATGTGTGCCAGTCCTTTAACTGTGTGAGTCATAAGCATTCACTTCATGTCTATCAGCAATAAAATAAAGTGTTTGTGTAGCTTTGTGCATGGATGTCTATGTGCTTCATATCTAACACATCTATGTCATGATGTCAGTCATGATGTGATCAGCGTTCTTCTTGGTTGCAGTCAGTCAACCTATTAGATTTGTGACAACTGCATCTCTTCAATACTGTCGTCAAGGTATGGTCTGAATGGTTGTCTGAGTGAATAGCATTTTTCAGACCTGCGAAACATCAACTATGGTGAAGAAGAGCCCAGAAGCGATGTACATCTCTCATTTCTCTGTTACCAAGCTGAGAGTAGGATGGGTGTAATGAGGGCCACGTTTGGGCCTCCCTCTTTAATCCCCCCTCTGGTCAAGTCGACCACACTCCCTAGATGACACTCTCTGTTCACATGTAATTAATTTTAGGACCCAGACCTTTGTCACTCCTCATAGATGTCCGTGGCATTTCACATGCTCGTCTAAGCTCCAGGTCATATAGCTGCAGTCTCCATCAGGGTTGCACCATACCCATTTTCCACAATAGTTGCGCGGATCTGTGGGAAAAGAGACTTCTGTAACTGGTGGGAACAGAAGACTCTGCGTCTAGTGTGATTTCAATACGTAAAGAGTCTGCATCTCTCTGGGTAAAGAGTCTGCATCTCGCTGGCATTTTTTGTCTCTACATCCAATAGTATTTTCATCCCTATAGTCTTTTTGGCAGTCTTCCTGCAATACGCTATAGATACTGTACTGTACATGCACAGTGGACATCATATAGGCTTAATCATAATACACAGTATTCTCTTCATTCTCGTGTGCCACTAACACCATTATAAGAGCTACTAGTTCTGCAAAGTGCACTGAAAAATGTAGAGGCAATCTCACACATTTTACAATTTCTACTGTCCCACTCGGTTTTACGTTTACTGCTGCAGTCCCAGTATGTCTGTCTTCCATCGTCTGGTCTATAGTTGATGACCCATCAATAAAGAGTACTTCCTCTCCTTCAAGGGCATTATATCCTGCTTTGGGAATGTTGTCATAATGTTATGTGTACGTAGTACAGTCGTATACGTAGTCTCCCTTCTCTACTGGTTCAGCTATGAATGTCACTGGGTTTACAATTTTGAACCTCACTATTTTTATCGCCGGATCGAGATGATAAGCTCTCTGCATGGTCAATGAACCCTTGGGACAGCAAAAAAGGCATGTTCCAAGTAAAGTGTGGTACTTTACCCCATTGTGATACTCGCAGACTTCTCTACCACCAAGGCAGCAGCAGCCAATGCTTATTCGCAAGGGTAGTGTCCTTTCATCACTGGATCCAAATATCCGCTGTGGTAGGCCAGTGGTTTATGTGCTAAGGTCATTTTCTGGGCAAGCACTGCTGTTATCACTACTCTGTTGGAATGTGAGAACAAATAGACCTCCTCAATATAATGGAAAACCTTAGCACTGGGGCTGTGCATATTGCCCCTGTCAATTCCTTGAATGCTTCAGTCATCGCTTGTGTCCATGTCAGGTTACTCTCCCCCTCCCCTGTGCTTCCTGAAGCCCGCTTAAAAGTGGTCTCATTTATGTGCTGTAGTTGGCCCTACAATAATTACAAAGACCTAAACATTGATGCATTTGCCTGACTGTTCATGGTGGTGGCATTCTAAAGATCACCTCCACTCTTTCTGGGGTTACTTTCTACCTTCCCATGATATTAATTGTCCAATGTACAACACTTCACCTTGGCAATATTGCAGCTTTGCCTTGCCCACCTTGTAACCCTTTTTTGCTAATACTGTCAACAACTGAATGGAGTCTTTTCAACACTGTTCTTCTGATTTGTTACAAATCAAGATATTGTCTACATATTGACTAACTGTGCTGTCCAAATTTATGTTCCCAAGGTCCATCTGGAGGACCCAATACAATATAGATGGTGATTCACAGTACCCCTTTGGTAATCTCGTGTGTTTTCACTTTTTGACAAGTCAGTCAGTCTGTGCTCTTCTCCTTCCACGATTACTTTTCTCCATGGCCGTCCTGTGTCATCCGTCCTGTGCAGCACTACTCTCTTGTCCCTCACTATAGCTTTCTCTAGTTATAGTGGGAATACTTGCCCTTCCTTTTTGTCTAAAGGAGACCTCCGTTCAAAACAAAAATGTGTTACATATGCAAAGCAGTTTGCCCTGTATCCCAGGAAGCCATGCTAATATTACTTCCACTCCATATTGGAACAACTCAGGGTTCACTGGCACCCATCTCTGTACAGTCTGCTCGCAATATGTCTGAATAAGTTCTTGCACGTTCATATAGTGAATTCCTGGGGTTGAACATACTATCCCCTGATCTGTGAATGAAATGCTCATGTTAAGTCAGCTCATCAGGTCCCTACCCATTATCTTGACTGGTGTTAGGGAGAAATCTCAAAAATGTGCTAATTCACTTCACCTTAGAAACCCCCAGCAACTTTGCTGGATTTTGAGGACTTGATTTTTTTACCTGGCAGGAGTGTGAGCCTTTCTTCCCACTCTTTCATGTGTTTTGATGTGTGTTTTACAATTGTGTTCTTTGAATATGGGGTTTTAGATAACTCCATGGGCATCATCCTTTCATGGATGTTACACAGCACCTTCAGTGCAGTGACACAGGGATGTCTTTTTGACTTCTCAAAGGTTTAAATATCTTCTCTGGGGTAAACTACTGTTTCCCAGAGAATGTAAAGTGAAATTGACTTTACTAGTCTTTCCAAATTCATAGACCCAGCATGCACCATCTTACAATGGAGTGCTGGAGGGGTTACATAGTATCCCCTGTGTCTAACTACGCATGTAGCAGTCAAGTTCTACCCTTTCCTATTGAAAAGGCTGGTGGCAGTGGTTTTACAATGAACTACCATGATTTTTCCCGACCGCGAACACCAGTAGCTAAAAATAAC
Source organism: Ambystoma mexicanum (assembly GCF_040938575.1). Lineage (NCBI taxonomy): Eukaryota > Metazoa > Chordata > Amphibia > Caudata > Ambystomatidae > Ambystoma > Ambystoma mexicanum. The sequence goes on from NC_090928.1 coordinate 1,146,416,319, forward strand.
GGAATACATTTTTTTCAAGATGGCGCCTTAAGCCCCTTTGTTTAAACAGTTCCCGGTCTTCTTTTTTCGCTGTTGCTTTTTGGAAAGGTCCTTCTAGTGTTTGTCTCTGCGTGCCAAACCAGGTTGTGTCCCTTTGTTTGTGTGCCTTTGGCGGGCTTCAGGAGTGAAGACGGCCCCTGGCAGCTCAGTGTCTGGTGTAGGCAGGAAGTGAGGGAGGTGCCGAAACTCCCTGTGCTTAGTCTCCTATTAGACCCAAATGCACTCTGGCGTGATTGGCTGGCTGACTGTCCGGCAAGGACAGCCACCCTTCTGAGTGAACGACAGCTAGACTGGAATGAAAGAGGGAGAACTGTATAAAAGGCAAGTCCCTTAGACTGGACAGCAGAGTTGACCACTGCAACGAAAGAAGTGAAGATGAGCTGGAAGAGGACGGCTGCTGCAACTCCGGGACTGTTGGTTTGCCCGGTGAAGCCCTGCTGCAGGTCCGAATTGCCAAACTTCTTTCGACAGAGAAGCTCCTTCAAGGACGGCTTCTTCCTTTGAGTTGGTGGGACCAATCAACTCATAAGCCACTTGGATACCATTCTCAAGGCTGGTTAGGATTAACCAGGCAGAGGGACACCAGCTTGTGCGCTTGAATCTACAGCTACTGGAACTGAAGTGACTCCATCTTGTTTGCTTTTTCAATGATCCCGTGCAGTTCAGGAGTCCCCCGACGTCCTGCCTACTGTCCCCATGACTGAGGCTCTGGAACAGTGAGATCTGCAGGAACTGCCAGGAACCAACGACTTCAGCAGCATTTGTTTCTTCATACTAAGGTACTGTGCCAACCCGATTGAGAGAACGCCACTCTCTCGGCGAAAGTTTGTGAAACTTTCCAAACTTGCAGGCCTAATCAGCTTGTGACCCAACATATGATTCTTTTTCACCTAAACTACTTCCAAGAACTTTTGAAAAGACTTTACCGTTTGATACCAGAACTGCTCTTTCCTATCCAGAACACTAGCCCATTGACTTTGGCCTAGGCCTATTGACTTGAATTGAACTCTTCTGGTGAATTGAAACTATTTGCACTGTCTACAAGTATATGTGATCTATTTTACTTACCATGTCCCTTTTACCCATTTCTAAGTAACTGAACTGCTATTTTGCTCCTACTTCTGGATGTCTCAAAATCTTAGAGTTTTGTATTTAAGTGTATTGGTATATAATATTAAGTTGCCTCCTTCTAGTGAAATGTTTTCTAAATGATTGCGTAATAAATTAATAAGTGTTTTACCAAGACTTGAGTATAAGTGTCTATTTGAACCACTGTGATTGAAAGACCTCTGTGTAACCTCTTGTACTGCTCACATTCACTCTTTAGATAAGCCTCGCTGCTCAGCTCGCTACCAAAAACTGTGTGGTACAGACTTCTACCAAAGGTTGTTTTGACTTGCACTTGTAATCCTAATTATATGTGGTGGTCCCAGAGGGTACTGCATGCAATTCTGCGTAACAACTGGTGTTTGTCGGCAGTATAACAATAGGAATGACAGACTGCCTCCTTCTCCTGTATTTCACAATCTATAGACCCAGTTTAGCGGAAAACTGTTGACACTCATATCAATGGGCAGACACCAGACCCATACCTTGATGTTTTTTATATCACAAAAAAGTATCAATACATTTCACGAGCCCTTCCTTACTTGAAGGTTAATCATTGCTAAATGTTGTGGGGTACGCCACAGGTGATGGGAGAGGAGCGGGGCAATTGCAGTCTTTGAGAAGACCCTCATAATCCTCCCATCCAGGAAGGAGGCAATCCAGGCCGTAGCCGGTGAGGACAAATTGGAAAGAGTGGTAAGGCGGTGGTAGAGGATTTGGTGGTTAACCAAGTAATAGGCCGCAGATAAGTCTAGGAGGAAGAGCAGGGCAGATTTACCTTCATCCCTAATTTCATCCAACTGATTCTTTAAATTAAGAAGGGCGGATTCAGTCCTGTGCCCCGGGCGGAAGCCAGATTGACGCATCCCTAGGATATTGTTATCCTCAAGGAACTGCTGAACTTGCTGGTAGCCTGCGCGGTCTAGGATTTTTAGTAGGAAGGGGACGGTGGTGATTGGCCTATAGTTAGATGGAATGGCTTGGTCTAGTGAGTTTTGTTTTAGAAGAGGTAGGACCCAGGCTTCCTTGAGGTGGGCTGGAACAGTACTTTGGGCGAAGGATGCGTTTATAATTGCTGTGATGATGGGTGCTAACACGTCAGCACAATCTTTGTTTGATAAATGAGGCAGGGCCCCACAGGCCTTTGCGTTTGGATGGTTTTAGGCTTTTAATCAGCTTTAGGACTTCACTTTCAGAAAGGTATCTGAAGGAAAACTGAGCTGTTGAGTGGGTCAGGGTCAGAGGGGTGCCGCTGATGCTGGTAGCTATGGGGTCTTTGTTGAAGGTGGTTTGTTGAGAGAGGATATCAGTGTTTAGGGTGTCAATTTTGCCTAGTAGTGCTGCCTGGAAGTCTGCGCACCATGTTGCGTCTTTAGTGTGGATGGGGCAGGAGATTCAACTGCTCTGAAAATGGTGAAGATTTCACTTACGTCAGAGTTGGCATTGCTGATTCTGGAATTGTAGTTATATTTGGCTTTGATTGTGGTCGATTTGTAGAGTCTGGATATTTTCGTGAACTCATTTTTCAGTCAGTCAGCGGCGTCCTTTAGCCAAGATAGTTGGGCCTGTCATTTCTGGGAGCGCAATTCCAGAAGCTCAGGGGTGAACCATGAGTTTGAATGTCTGACATATTTGGATTTATGAGGGACTAGCGGTGCTAAGGTGTTTACTGAGTTAGAAAGGATGGACGTGAAGGTATCCGGTATGTGCTGGGGTTGGGTTTGAATGGGGCTTGGAGGCTTGGGGAGTTGAACAGGGGCAGGATGTTGTCTCTGGTGAGCTTCTGTGAGCTTTGAGTTACAGCTGGGGGTAGAGGGTTGGGTGCGGTTTTGGGTGTAGCCGGCTGTGGGATCGAGAAATGGATGATGTGGGGGTCGGACCAGGGACATGGTGTGTTAGTACTGGAGGAGACATTACAGTAGTGGTCGGTGATCCAGTCTAAGGTGCATCCCTTACTGTGTGTGGCACTGGTAATGCGCTGACCAAAACCTAGGGTGCCAGGGGCAACAGCGAGAAAGGTTGCTTGACGTTCGTTTTGGTCATGAAGGCCTAGAATAAGGTTTCCTAGCAAAATGATTTTGGAGGAAGCTTTTAGATTTTCTTGGAGAAGGTGAAGTAGGTTTGACTCAAAGTTTTGAGTGGGTCTGGGTGGGCAGTAGATGAGGTGAATGCTGATAGTGCAGGTGGGTGATGATGAGAGTTTGAGTGATTGAAGGTGGTAGGTCCCATCAAAGGATGTGTTGCACTTCCTGACGGGAATGGATTCTCTGGTTATTAGGGCAACACCACCTCCTCTACCTGAGGATCTGTCGTTCTGGAAGATAGTGGGTCCCTGGGGGATAGCTAGGGATAGGGCTGGGCCACAAGCATCCTGAAGCCAAGTCTCCGGGATGGCTAGTGAGTCCAGGTTATGTTTAGTGAGCAGGTCGTTAATGTCCAATGCACAGGCTGGCAAAGGACGAGCATGGATGAGGGCGTTAATCAAGAGAGACTGGATGAGCGTTGAGGTGCGGAGTGGCTCTGGGGGAGAATCCTGAGAGATAGTGCTTTGGCATGGCAGGGGGGGGTGGTTGCTGGTGTGGGGGTGGTGACTGCCAGATGACTGTGTGTTGCTGTGATAGGATTTGTCTGTATTCTTGGACCTGCATAGTGAGTGGGACCTGGGTAGCTGGTGAGTAATTGCGCAGGGCTAGGATGGTGAGGGCTGGTGTAGATGGCAGTGGTTGACTTAGTGTGCACTGGGCTTGTTAGGTGAGAGGGAGCAAATTGATGGCTATCTATGTTAGTGCTGGCGCACAGTCGTAATGTACAGTTAATTCTATGACAAGACTGGAGGCGAGCATTATCTTTCAACTTCTTTATTACTACCCTTCAGCAGTTTCAACAACTGTATCAAACAACAACAAAGAAATGTCCATGTGACTTTCACTTTAAACTACAAATCCCAAAGTCTCTGTAGTCCTTCCTTCTCTCCAGCTCAGTTATGACCACATCCTGTCCCTGAGCTCCTCCTCTCTTCTTTTACTGCTCTTCAAGCAGATAAGTGATTTTCCTTCTACCTCCCAGCTATTGTGTGTTAGATAGGATTACTGTGAGATTTATTGAAGTTGAGGATATGAGAGGATTCATAGCATGCTTGCGCAGCATATTATGTGTTTTAATTTAATGGCTTTACGCAGATAGGAAGGTTTTTTGCAGGACTTCAGTCCGAGCGTGAGTAGCCTCCGTGGCGTCATAGCGTGCGCGAGCGTGGTGCGCGATTATATTAGGCTGCCTCATAGCAGCATCAGGAGCTCCGTCGGCCGCTAGCCTCATGCCGTATTCCCAGCACACCAGGGGTGCGTTGCGGGGCCGCGGAGCTCCCTCGAGCCGCCCCTACAGCGGGAGCGGACATGCTTAGGTCCCTCCCTTCCCCCCGCGGGGAGGCGAGGTGGGCGTCAGACACATCGAGCCCTCGCAGAGGGCCGAGAGGGAGGACACCGGCCTCTACCCTCGTGGGGGCGGAGTTTTTCGAAGCGCCGAGCCGCGTCGCCCTCATTCTGCGACGCGGCTCCGGCAGCAAGATCATTCCTCTTATCGCGACGGAGCTTTCATCGCGGCTCCCGAAGGCACGGTTTCCTACCCGCACCCGTGAGGCACACGGCGAGCGAGGGCCTGCGTAGTCTCGGGAGAAGGCGGCAGGCGCGGGAGCTTCCCGCAGTGTAAAAAAAAAAAAAAAAAAACGTGCAGAACAGTGCGCACAAGCACACATATACGAGGCTTCTGCCTCAGAGGACAAGATACAGACACATAAGCCGATACAGGCTCAACAGATCAAGTGAGTCGGTGCAACCACAAAAAAAAAAAAAAAGAGAGAGACTGAGTTTATCTCGTAGGGACACAGAGGTTGTCTCAGAGCTTCGGCTAGGAAGTGGGCAGCATAAGACACCTATAACAAGGTATTGAGGCACGCAGCACCCCTATCATGTCGGAATTCGAGTGGAGTGAGGAGGAGCAGTCCCTTGACTCGGCTGCTAGTTTCAAGGAGGTGCTGGGGAATTCCCTAGTTGATGCAGTGGCACAAGGGGTGAGACCCTTACAAGAAAGGCTTGAGACACTGGAAGCCATGCTTCACCAGCCTACCGAAAGCACCAAGAAGACTCGCAGCTTGCCCATCGAACCCTCTGGAGCAGGGTCTACGGGGAGTATTCAGGCACGCAAGAGGAAAGCCTCTGCAGACCCCCAGGGCCCTACGGATGGGGCGGATGATAAGGCCCCGGAGGTCGCCGACGCCTTTGCGAAGCTTAAGCAAGCATACTTACTGCGTCAGGCCGTGCCAGACCTCATGACCCCCTCTCCTGGGGAAGAAAATGAAGGAGATGATGACCTAGGCTCGGAAGAAGAGCCAGAGGAAAGGGGTTCATCCACTCTGGAGCCGGAGGAGCCAGTCGAGGAAGAGTGGGCGAAACCTAGTGGGGGCAAGAAAGCCCGAAAAGAGAAGCACCTCGATGAGGAGCAGGACGATATGTTCGACCCGGATGCTATCAGAAACCCGAGGTCTTCCGACTGGCAACCTTCCCCAAGAGTGGCTCAATATATGACAGCAAGGCTGCGGAAAGCCCTAGATAAAGAAGTGCGACAGCGGCTTCGAGCAGAATGCCCCCGACCAGACTTGCCGGGGAAGGTAGCGAAAACCCCCGAGCTAGATCCGAAGATGCTCACTTTTGTTTCAAAGACCAATAAGGATCCCCGGAAAGGGATTGATAGGTCATGGAAAAGCTGCCAGGAGAAGGTCCTGGATTTAGCCGGCCCTCTCGCTAAGATCATGGACTTAGCGGAGAGAGCGAGAGACACGGGCGAAGAAGTGGACCCGGACGCTCTTGCCGGATGGGCCCAAAGAGCAGTTTGCCTCTTGGGAAACGCGAATTGCGCTATAGCCTCCGAGAGAAGAAGAGGGTTACTTCTGAAGATTGACTCGAAGCTCAGTGACCTGGCATCTTATGAGGCCAGAGAAGCAGCCCAAGGCTTCTTATTTGGTGAGACTTTCGGGAAAGAGATGGGCCGCTTCGTGGGCACATATACGTCCCTGGAAAAAGCACAGGCATCCATTCGCAAGATCTTCCCGCAGAGAGTTTTTGCCGGGACCGGCCGTTACAGGGGTCGCTCGACCGGTCGCCAACAGGGAGGAAGAAGACCCCCAAATCACAGAGCCCACTACTGGGAGAACAGGCAGAAAGACACCTTCTTCCCGGCCAGAGGTCGCAATGCAAGAGGACGGCGAGGAAGAGGTGCCGGACGTGGCCAAGGGTTCACGCCAGGTAAGGGCCATTACTTACCCTCCGGTGGGAGGGAGGACAAGTATGTTCTGGGGAAACTGGCGCGCACTTTCCAGCGATGCCTAGATTTTGCAAACCGTCACAGGTCTGCAATTAGAGTTCATTCAGGACCCAGTGCAGGCAAGGGCGCCCCATCGCCCGCAGCTAGCGAAGGCAGACCTAGAGGCCCTCAATGCCGAATTGGAGCAGTTAGTGAGGAAAAGAGCCATAAAGAGATGCCCCGGGGCCCCGAACTTCCTCAGCAACATGTTTCTCGTTCACAGGAAGGAGAAAGTTCGCCCAGTTATCAATTTAAAGGAGCTGAACGGATGGATAGTGTACCATCATTTCAAGATGGAGGGGATCCATCAGCTCAGAGATTCCCTGAGAGAGGGAGACTGGCTGACAAGGTTAGACCTAAAGGACGCATACCTGACAGTGCCTTTGCAGGCGCGTTTCAGAGGTTTCCTAGCTTTTCGCTGGAAGGAACAATTCTGGCAATTCAAGACAATGCCATTCGGGCTTGCGTCAGCGCCTTGGGCGTTCACAAAATTAATGAAGCCAGTAGCCGCAGCCATCCGAGAGAAAGGGATTCGGCTGATCATATATTTGGACAATCTATTACTGCTGGCAGAGGATCGGGGAGCGCTGGAGTACCAGACACAGTGGGTACTAGACCTGTTGCGATCACGGGGGTTCCTAGTGAACACAGAAAAGTCGGATACCAAGCCGGCACAAAGGTTAGACTTTCTCGGCTTCATCCTGGACACAAGGAAAGCCTCCTTGGAACTTCCAGCAAGGAAGATCCGAGACATCAAGAGAGAAATCAGAACATGTTTAGGGAAGAAAGTGATTTCTCTGAGAGTTTTAGCGAGAATTGTGGGCCTCCTAGCGGCCTCCATACAAGCTATTTTTCCAGGTCCATTACACTATCGAGCCTTGCAAAGATTGAAAATCAGACACCTACGACAAGGGTTGAGATACCATCAATCGGTCCCACTAGACCAGGAATCCATCACAGAACTGGAATGGTGGTTGCAGAATATGGATGCCTGGAATGGGCGTGCCATATTCGGAGACCGGCCGGACCTAGTGATAGAATCAGACGCCAGTCGTATAGGATGGGGAGCTCGATGCGGAGAGCTGCAAACTGGAGGGAAATGGAGCTCAGAGGAGCTGAACCTGCACATCAACTGCTTAGAACTCCTAGCGGGCTCTTTCGCGATAAAGACATTCACGAGAGACAAGGTGAAGTCGTGCGTACTGTTAAAGATGGACAACATTTCGGCGGTACGTTATATAAACCACTTAGGAGGGACGAAATCCAAGATGCTGGCCGAGCTAGCAAAGGATTTCTGGCATTACTGCCTGAGGTCCGGGACGTCGGTGACAGCAGAATACTTACCCGGAACTCTGAATGTGATAGCGGATTGGAACTCGCGCTACCTCACAGACTCCAGCGATTGGAAGCTGGATCCGGCAGTATTTCAAACTCTGAGTCAGAGATGGGGTCCGTTTCACACAGATCTGTTTGCCTCTCGCCTCAACGCTCAGATACCCAACTTCTTCAGCTGGAGACTAGATCCAGACGCAAGAGGAACGGACGCGTTCCTGCAGGACTGGGCAGGCGGAGCGCACTACGCGTTTCCCCCATTCATGATGCTGAGCAGAGTGCTAGCGAAGTGTCGGAGGGAGAGAGCAGAACTAGTGCTGATAGCACCTCTGTGGAAAGCTCAAGTGTGGTTCCCGACGCTGATAGAGCGCCTAATAGATCTGCCGAGGGTCCTCCCGGAAGGGGAGCGATTGCTCACGGACCCAGTTGGACAGTGTCATCCTCTGAGAGCGAAAGGACTCTCCCGCTCATCGCATGCAGGATATCAGGCGACGATGGGAGCTGCCAGGCATTTCGCAGCAAGCTGCAGAACTTATCGCCGAATCCTGGGCTCCATCGACTAGGAGGAGCTACGACGCGGCTTGGGCTAGGTGGACGAGCTGGTGCAGAGGGAGAGGTTTTCATCCCATTTCTGCGCCTGTAGTGGCGATTCTGAATTTTCTAGCGCAACTACTACAAGATGGGAAGGCATTCCGCACTATAGGGGTGTACAGATCTGCGATTTCTGCAGGTCATGTTCCGATTGAAGGTGTGCCAGCAGGTGAACACCCAGCAGTCTGTAGGCTCGTCAGAGGTGCTAAGTTTAAAGTGCCGCCAGTTCCTAGATATACGGTACTGTGGGACGTGACGAAAGTTCTGAGATTATTAGAAAGCTGGCCAGCTAATAGATATTTGTCTCTCAAGCAGTTATCGGGCAAGTTGGTGATGCTTTTGTGCCTCGTGTCTTGTAAGAGGGTGTCCAATGTTAGAGCATTGGAGATTAATAGGAGGACGTTTGGGCCGGAAGGCGTAACCTTCATAGTGGTGCAGAGGACCAAATCGAATACATCCACAGTGCATTACCCCTATTTCCTAGATAATGCTAAATACTGCGTAGCTAGCTGCATCAAGGAATACGAAGCTAGGACGGCAGAGAACAGAGCAATGGGTACAAATCAGTTGTTGATTGCGCGTAGGAAACCTTTTCAGGCGGTCAAAACAGCTACCATAGCAAGATGGGTTAGAGAAGTGATGGTAGCATCAGGAATTGATTTGCGACAGTATGGGGCGCATTCAGTGAGAGGGGCCATGGCATCTAAAGCATATAGAACAGGAGTTCCCTTGCAAGATATTATGGCAGCAGCAGACTGGGCATGTGATCGTACCTTCAGAGAATTTTATTTTAAACCAACTGAAAGTATAGCGAGTGCAGTGTTGGGACAGCTTTGAACAAGCATAATGCTCGCCTCCAGTCTTGTCATAGAATAAAGATTACCCCTGCTAACTGCGCAGGGAGTATTAATTCTATTAAAGACTAGGAGGCGAGCATTAGTTCCCACCCGCGACTGTTTGATAATCATATTGTATGTAACAGTGTATGGTTATGATGACAAACTAAGTGCCACCCTGACATTATATATTTCTGTTTTCTCTAGGGGAGGAGCAGAAGAACAATTGAGGGGATGGACTAGGGAAGACGACGAGAGTTCAGTCGTTGCGAAGTTATGTCGGAGTTAAGAAGTCCTTGCTCGGTTGGCGGGACGTGAAGTTTTGGTATCAAGACATTAAGAGCACGTAAAAGAGTGGAGGAGCTCAGGGACAGGATGTGGTCATAACTGAGCTGTAGAGAAGGAAGGACTACAGAGACTTTGGGATTTGTAGTTTAAAGTGAAAGTCACATGGACATTTCTTTGTTGTTGTTTGATACAGTTGTTGAAACTGCTGAAGGGTAGTAATAAAGAAGTTGAAGCATAATGCTCGCCTCCTAGTCTTTAATAGAATTAATACTCCCTGCGCAGTTAGCAGGGGTAATCTTTATTCTTGTCACTATCTCAGGTACTCTAGTAGGGTGAGTTCTGGTGAAGCGGGAGTGTAATCGCTAGTTTCTGAGGGTGTACGCAAGGTAGTGTTTGAAACGGGGGCTCGCTCTGAATGGTAGTTACGGGTCATGTTACCATTGGTAGAGAATGTCAGGGTAGCGTGGCTGCGCAGATCGTTAGTGTTTGTGTGAGCTTGTGTGGGTGTGCTTTCATCTACTAAGAGAGCTGGCAGAGCAATGTGTGCCTGTCGTATATAGGCTCATGCTGGGTGTAGAAAGTAGCTGGCTGGGGCATAGGGATATGCGTGTAGCAGGACACAGTGATATAACGATTAGCATGATCGTTAGTGATTGCATGTGGACTCTGATGAGTGGCGTGGCAGTAGATTAAGCAAGTAACGCTCGCTCTGTTACTAGGATGGGTATGTTGTCATTCATTATGGCCGAGTCTGTGGCTCTGTGGAATCAGGCATCCATTACAGGGGCTTGTGTTTAACCTCATGGTCACAGGTTTGAATCCCAGAAGGTTGACTCAGCCCTTCATCCTTCTGAGGTCGATAAAATGAGTACCATTAAGTTTGTTAACAATAAACATCTGTTATTAGCGCCAAGGTGCCACTTCGGGGGTGAACGTGCACTTTACAAATACGCCTGTTATGTTGTTATCAGTGGGATACGTCTGCGTTAACAGGATACTTATAGCGTTCTCTGAGTCATGCTCTGGTGTACTGGAGATTTAGCCCTCACAAGCCCGAGTGGCACTTAGGGAAGCAGGCAGTAAAACGTTTGTGCAACATATTTGAGTTGGCGTGTATGCAGGCAATGTGGGCAGAATTCGAATTACTATCTAGCAAACATTGGGAAATCGTTTTGCTGTCTATTTCGGCTGGAAAGCACAAAAGGGATTCTGGGCGTTGAGGTTCTTGGCGCGGAGCTATCGCGACATCTGGCATCAGCGCGGAAGTCGTAATCACGCAGTGAGTGGCAGGGAGGAGCGGTCAGGGAGATGGAGGGGGTCGCTTGCGGCCGGGATCGGAATTGAGTCGATGTGTCGGGGGAAATTCTGCCGGGGTCGGCCGGGCCGTCCGCGGACCTCCAGGCAGGGAGGCCCCAACTCCTCCCGTGTATATCCCAGATGAGATGAGATAGAGTATGAGACGCACACAAGGAGCAAGGTGACTCTGCTGTTTATTAGACAAAACGGCAGGGATGGGTCAAGGAGCGTACGCGTTCGTCCTGACACACACACAATCGTGGGGCTCGCAGGCCCTTTTTACGGTATTATGACGCGCTACTTGCGTCACTTCAGAAAGTTAACAAAAAACCTATCGCCACTCTTAATTGGGCGTTCGAGTGGTAGGGTTAGTATAGCACACATATAGAAAATGATATTAGTGGACAAGGTGTAGTCAGGTGGTATATCTGGGTTGTCCCTACAATTAGATACATGAGAATTGTTACATGAAGACTCCTGCGGATTGGCTAAATTTGCTGGCGTCAGTGATAAGAGCCCCATGTTCTGATTGGTGCGCCCGTGAGCTTCCCAGCCTGGGACCACCGTCGTTCCCAGCTCTCGGTGTACCTGTAAGTTGTAACAATGTTTCACTATGGGTACATGCAGACAATGTGAGGACTTATTCATAGCTGGACGGGGGACCGCTCCCACTGTTGCAGATGTCCATTGAGCCTTTCAAGTGTATCTGCCAGTGTCTCGTAGCGAGGGATCCAGACGCCTCTGTTCTCCTGGGTTTGGCATCTCGTCAGGTTCGGCTTGGTCACGTGGGGAGGGACCGTGAAAGAGGCAGAATTCTGCACAATTAATATTGTTTTTCTACTGCGCGTCTGGTTTAATTTGTCGGGGTGACTTTAACGTTGGTGCGTGGAGTACGAGGTTGCAACATCGTGCCTTTGATGATTTGCTCTTGGAACGTAGGTTTGCAACATTGCGACCTTGGCTGGTTGCTTCGCCAAGCTCATTCTGCAGGATCAGCAACTGACTCTTGCCTTGTTAATGTCCACGGGAGCTCTTGTTTGAGGCCTCCTTGGGCCTGGTGCATAAGTTGTCCGTTTGGTGTACAGGTGCTTTAGGTTATAGGAGCATATAATTTCATGACCAGTATTGTCTTCATTATACTTCTCATGGCGGTAACTGGTTTCAAGAGAAGCGTGAGTAAGCTAGTAGAAGAGTTCATGACGCGTCTTGCGTTTCTGCATTCTGAAAGCCTATGTAAAAATAATAAAGATGCACGTCCGTGAATATGCCTGTCGCCTACGTCATAGCACTGAGTATATTCTTCGTGTAGGTTGGTGTGGGAATGTCCAGTGTGTACATTTGTACAGATGTGCTTCCCGTTGTCTAGGTCGTCATGGCATCTCTAACGACGTGTAGATTTTAGTCTAGTTGATCCGTGCCGCAGGTGTCGGCATGGCCAGTGCGGGCTGTTGGGCAGGCAGATGGACACATCCGTATGTTCCTGTACCAGGGTATCTGGTCGTCTGGCAAATGGACAAACTCTTCTCGTGGCGGGTGTTTGGGTCGTGACCCTCTAGGCCATGCGCGAGAGGCGAAGGACGGGAGCCTGGTCTTCCATTCTCCCACTTCAGATGTTAGCGGATTGGTTTGCTACGCTTTCAAAGCTGTTTCTGGTGTTAGGATTACACTTGCTCGCCTCCCCCAGATGGGGAGAGATGAGATTGTCTACCCTTGTGGAATTATGCAGCACATTATGTGACAGCGTTGCAGAACATATAGCGGACTTCAGGAAGGAGCTTGGGGGCGGGGGCGGGGGCAGTGGTATCAATGTGTGACATGATGAATCAGCATTTCGTAAAGCAGATGCACTTATCTTTCCAAATATACATTGTATAACATTGTGTGAGTCTGAGGGGCCCGTAAGCCTGTGTCCAATATTAATGTGGGAGTCCAATACCTGATGCAAAGCATGCGCAACATTGCGTTCAATGCGGCTAAGACCGGTGAAGAATGCTGGTAGAGGCCTTCAAACAGGGATTTTCGGGCAGAAAGGCAAGCAAATCTGCGTTTGCGGTGCAAATAATTCCATGAATCAGGCAGCATGTGTAGATTTGTCCATATCTCAATGAGAAATATTCAGGCATTATTAGGCGCCCATAGTAAGGACATAGCAATATTATTATAATGCTTCTACATAGGTACCATATTCCTACACTATGTCACAAACTCCAGGTATTGCAAAACAATACAGCCAGGATTGTTATGAATGCCCCACGTAGAGCTCACATTACTCCCAACCTAGGCATTCTATGGTAACTTCCAATATCCGCCAAAATTAAATTGCAAAAACTATTCTGGCCCATAAATATATGCATGGGAATGCTCCTTGCTATCTGGCTCACAGGACTGATGTCCTGAAATGCCTGCTTTGATCTGTGACATCTAAAGTTCTAGTTCCTGCAGCAGATTTAATTTGACTACTGCTGGAGGCAGAACCTTCTGGGAAGGGTCTGGAGCGGCCTCCGAGAACACACCAGAGCCGACCCAGACCTCTGTCATGTTAGAAAATCTTTAAAACCCCATGTGTCCTGTCAAAATGTGGCACTTTAATAAGCCGTGTTCATCTTTAGTGTTTCTCTTCTCTGTCTGAGAATTGTAATTCCTGTGGATTCTGAGCCCGATAGAGAAAACATAGTCTAACATAACTTGGTGGTGCATGGGATTCAAAAAGCATGCACATCTATGAATGATCCAATGCTGGAGAATGGGGCAGGGCAAGTGCACATGACATGTAGACATTAACAACAAATGTATTTCAATATCTCTCTGGAGATGAAGGAATACAAACCACTTTCACCCATGCCTACAGATGATCAATAGTTTGCAAATGACATCTGGGACAAGAACCCTGGTCACACATAATCAATATGGACACACTGGGTTTCCTCTTCAAAGTCACTGTATGTATTACAAAGAGGGAATGGCATGCTACAACATACCCATGCGTGCAGTCCCCAACATGCAGTTTTGATTCATTTGGAAAATGTTGTTAAATTAACACTGTGGACCCTTGTTCATTATACTTTCTGCTATTCGTCAAAAGCAATTCTAAATGGTTCCTGTGTCATGGAGCTGAGTGGGAACCTCACACGTCAGATATAGACCTTGGAAAACTAAATAAAGTTTATTGAAGAAAATTTGAGTTTGTGACAAAAGGGTTACATAATTTAAAAGCTTCAACAATAACAGGACAGCTGCTCTTGTGGGATGACCCCTTTGAATCTCAGTTTTTTAAATTCCAGTCCAGAATACACTCCTGGCTGAGACTTTGGGGGTCATTACGAGGTTGGAGGTAATGGAACAACGATGCCGATAAAGGATTATTGGCACAGCATACCGCTACACGCTATCCCGAACCAACAAGCCGCTATTAGCGCCACAGCTGATAGCGTGCTCCCCCGTACCGGCATGCGCACGGGCACGCGGCCCTCGGGCCCGGCAATAGCGGGATGGCGCTAACAGGAGGACATCACAAGTCAGGCGGACATGCAAATACCGGCATCATGAAGGCTGTAATGAGGCATACCGGGATGCCGGCAATACCGGCATCGCGAACCACCCGCAAACAGCAATGTCCAGTGTTCCCAACTGCCACAGGTGCACACAATCAGCACAGGTGGTGGCAATGGAGTCTGGGGCAGCACAAAAGGTGCACACCCTTACACTACACCCCTCACCACACCAACATTATTCCTCTTGTAGTTGCAATACTGGGGCTGGAGGACATGCTTGCATTGATACACCAGTAACAACAACAGGCACCACAGAGGAGACGCAGGAGGAGACGGAGGGTGAGACAGGCCCAGCAAGCCCCACCAGTGCAGCCAGTGGTAACACACAGGCAGAACCCATTCCCTCGCATCAGAGCCCGTCCATTCAGCCTAACCCCTGAGCAGATCCACACCCTGTACCGTCTGGACCGGGACACCATCACCACCATTGTGGACATGATACATGACGACATTGTCAGCCTGATTGAAATATGCACCGCCATCCCACCTCTACTGAAGGTAGTGTCTGTGCTCCACTTCCTGGCCACAGGCACCTACCAACACACAGTGGGGCACATGCATGGCATATCACAACCCTTATGTTCTTGCATGCTGAACTAAGAGCTGGATGCCCTCCTGAAGCACACAAAGGGCTACATATCCCTACCACGGACTCCCCAGGCGATCTTTGACACAAAAGTTGGTTTCCACGCACTGGCAGGCATGCCAAATTGTATTGGTGTACTTGACTGCACCCATGTGGAATTGGTGGTCCCGCATGCAACAGAGGTGGTGTACCACAATCGTGAGCTATATCACTCAATCAATGTACAGATGGTATGTGACTCCAGCAAGATCATCACACATTGTTGTGCCCGATTTCCTGGATCAACTCATAACTCAATGGTCCTGCGCAGCTCCACGCTACCATGCTACATGGAGCGACATGCAGGATGATGTGCCTAGCTGCTTGGTAAGTAGCATGACAGGCACATGGCAGTGAAATGGGGGGAGAGATGCACACACCACCATGGTGTCATTGTTGTGGTGACAGCATGATGTGCACGTCCCAAAACACTGTGCCCCAAAGCATCCCAAACTGAACCTGACTACCAATTCCCATAGCAATTAAGGAAGCTGCATACATATCACAACATGCCAAACTTAAAACCACCCCACATCCCATAACACGTGCACCACCCATCAACGGACCTCAACCTCCATAACACAATCCAGCAACATGCTGTGAGTATTCACAATGTAAATGTCTGCAGAAAATCACTACACAGGACAAGCATCCATGAGAGTGCACATAACAAAATCACCAAGGGAATCCACTGCTTGTCACAGGGCCACCACCACAGTAGTGCAGCATGTCACCATGGGAATAATCAGCGCTCAATGCCAAATAATGGAGAGACTACTGCCAACGTGGCCAGTCAGAAATTCTTACAGAACACTACACATCACATATATAGCACAAACACAGCGATATGCATCCACAATGCATGAGCAACATCAAGGCAGTGTACACCATGTATCATCTTGAAGATGCAATGCACACAATAAGACCATGACACAGCACACATTGAGGGAATGAAAAATGTATGTATACAACGAGTGACATGTGCATGTGACCAACAAATATCTGCAGGCATGTGTGATAAGTACAGCTGTCCATCATGAATCGACTAACACATACCTTATTTTGCTCCCATGCAGGTGATAGTGGCTATCCCTTGAAGCCGTGGCTCCTCACCCCTGTCTGAAACCCGCAGAACAGGCACGAGGAGGACTTCAATTGTTCCCATACCCGTACCTGTGTGGTCATCGAGCAGACCTTTGGCCTGTTGAAGGCATGTTTTCGCTGCCTTAGCCGGTCGGGTGGGGCACTCCTCTACAGGCATGAGAAGGTGGCCAAGATCATCATGGCATGTGTCATGCTGCACAACATGTGTATCCGACGGAACGTGCCCCTGCCCCCTGACATTGAACTGCAGCCACCAGGTGATGATGAAGGGGATGAAGAAGAGGTGGCCGCACACCATAGCAGTGACGATGCACAGGAGGGATGTGCTGTGCGTCAGTCTGTGATTGGACAATATTTCTAAGACACATGGGTGCAGAGGGTGAAATGAATGTGGGACAGAGGACAAAGTGCTCAAACCCTCCACCTCAAACACACCCTCTCCCCCCACAACTCCCCCACACACCCTCTCCTCCCGATTCCCACAACTCCTCCACACACTCT
Source organism: Ambystoma mexicanum (assembly GCF_040938575.1). Classification (NCBI taxonomy): domain Eukaryota; kingdom Metazoa; phylum Chordata; class Amphibia; order Caudata; family Ambystomatidae; genus Ambystoma; species Ambystoma mexicanum. The sequence goes on from NC_090928.1 coordinate 1,146,432,944, forward strand.
CTCCCCCTACCCCTCCCCCTACAAAACCCCCACACACCCTGCCCCTCCCTTCCCCACAACTCCCTCACACACCCTCTCCCCATTCCCCCTTGCCCCACAACTCCCCCACACATGGTGTCCAAGCAAATGCTGCAGGTGTCTGCGTCTATTGCCTTCATCAGGCTGTCCCATCTACATTGGTCCACTCCCCGAACCTGGTGGCGGCATGTCCGATCGACGCAAGGTGCGCGCTGACTGGCGAAGAGGGCTGGTTTGAGTGGAGCTGCAAGATGATGTGGTGCCCGCCTGCTCCAGTCTGGGGGCAGTACGCTCTGCCTCCATGGAATCCACTATGCGGCAAAGGACCTGCCTGAGAGCAGATACCTCCTCGCAGATCTGCGTGGTACTGGCCTCAATTGCCTGTCTCAGGGAGGCAGTGTTGTCCCGCCCCTCCTACCTTGCCTGGGCACCATCGGACACAAACTGCCTGACAAGGGCAGTGAGCTCCTCCTGGCGCTGCACCAAATGTTCCATTAGCAGCACCCCACCCAGGACACTGGTGGAGGTTGATGCTGCATGTGTGACATTTGCAGAGTTGTGTGGCAACTCCGTGGGGCTCATGCTCCCTTGCCCTGGCTCCCCTCCAAACAGCTCCTGTGTACTGTCATAGGTGGAATATAAAGGTGTGACCTGGGGTGATGGCGGGGGACTGGGTGTGGCAGGTAAGTCTGAAGAGTCATCCTCCACAGGGACACACACATGGCCCTGGCTCTGCGCATCGTCGTCCGTCTGGGGTGGCGTGGCTGCCGCCTCCCCAACAGAGCTGTTCACAGCTGATTGGGCCCCATCGGCCTCTATCTCCTGTGCAGGGGCCACAGTTGTTGTGGGGACTGTAGCAGTGGCCCTTGGCAGCAACAGTGCCGTGGTATCCTGTGATGTCTGGCCCTTCTGTGCCTGTCATGGCTTGGCTGGCCCTTTCAATGTCGAAGGCCTGTTGTCTTCTTCCCCGCCCCTGGGCCTCTTCCAGGGAGTTGTTGCCTGTGCGGCTGAGTCCCGGGCCTCGCTGTCAGGATCAGAGCCTGTGGGGGATTGAGAGAGGGACGGCATCAGTGATGGTTCTACATTCATCATGCATACATTGGTATTATTGCTGTTGTACACATTAGAGGGGATTAGATATTGGAGTTTTGGCTATCACGTTGCTTGCTATATGGGTGTAGCATGCAGGCATCCATCAGGGTCACACATGTTGGAGCTGGCGTATGCTGTGTGACATGCATTTCTATTGTGGACTGCGTGCAGTGTGACTAATGCCGTTTTTATATTTGTGTGGTGTGTCTCAGGTATGACATTGCCATGCTGCATGCATGTGGATGTGTCAGTGCTGAGGACGGCATATAGGCAGGGATGTGTCCATGTGTATGTAATGGGCCATGCATTGCCTCTTGGGACTGACAAATTGGTGGACTATCATCATACTTTGCATTACAGTGTTTTCTTAGGACACTCACCTCCATCCGCCGATGAGGTGCCGCCACCTTCCATCTCGCCAACACCTTCTATTGCCTCGATGCCAATAGTGCTGGCGCAGATTTCTTCCCACTGGATTAGCTTGATGGGGGAGCTGGGACCACCGCCAATAGCCAGGCCCTGGCTCCGGTTGGCCGACATTATGTTCCTGACGGTAGTGCTGTCTGCGCTTTCCATGATGCCGCTAAGGGGCTTTTTTGGGACTTTAGCGGCATGCCGGTACTGTCGATACCGGCATGCCGCTACGCTTCTGCACGCGAACTTGTAATAGCCTACTATTAGCGGGCTCTTACCTACACGGACACAGTATTTGGCCCATGCCGGTAAAAACAGTTTTTTACCTCCAACAATGACCCTCCTTATCTGCTAGTCGCAGGACTGTGTTGCGTTAAAGTGTGCACATACGTCTTTGTTTGCTGTCGAATACAAAGGCCGGATCCTCTACTTCTCAACCTTAAATATGTAGGGCTCTTTCTCTTTCTCTGCAAGGCTCCATTAGCCCATGTGTGCCTGCATGCAAGACCATTCCAGCAGGGCAGATTTGGGCTAGGGAAAAGGCCTGCAACTTCCAAAGTCTCCTTCAGGAAATAGAAGCCTCCTCCCCAGGAGAACCATTGACTTTATCTAACTGCCCATCGCCCTGACCCAGGGTCTTAGCTCTGTTCCTAACACACCCATCCTCGTCTACCTCCGCAATGACTCACAAAGGCTTTTTGCGTATGGAAATCTCTCTTGTGCTTCTCACCTTGTATTCCTCCTCTCTTATTTCCTCGGACTTCTCATTGCTTCACCATGTGCTCACACCTCCATCTATCCCTAGATCACCCTGTGTAAGTGTAAGGTTTACAACACCCTATTTATCGTCCTTACCTCCTCTTTTTCTTCCAGAGGTTCTCTTCCATCTCCTCAAATCTTACTTCCACCTCCTCCCTGTAACTCACTCTAGCCTCCTCTGTACTCCCTTCTCCCATCCCTATTCAAATTCTCTCAACCTCCTCTCTCTGTCTACAACCTTTGTCTCTCACTCGCCAACTTCAGCCGCTCACACTGCAACTAGCAAGCTTCATGAAATGATACGATAAATCATGTATAACACGCTTGTACACAAGTGTTTTTAGGCCCAACAAGACTGCTAGGCCTAGAGACACAAGTTACGCTTCACTGAAGACGCCTAATGAGGCGGAAACATGTCTGGGGTTGCTTGTCTTGTGCAGAAGGGATGCGACCAAGCAGGTCGAGCTGGGATGCCCCTTTTGGGGTGGGTCCAAGCCTGATTTGTATATAATCTTTCCGCTTTCTGTAATGACTTAGCAGGTGAAGGACAATGGTCTGGAAGGTTGGCCAGAGCAACATCAGAGGTTCAAATTCATTCCAAACCTTCCACCCATCATCTGTTTTGTTTTGCTTTAGATACATGAAAATCACCCACATTGGTACATGAGGCATTAAGCCATGCATAACTGCTTTACCCATGGTTTTAATCCATCATTTACCACTCCATGCAATACCAAAATGAGTCCCATTATAGGTTGACTGAGTTATAGCTGGCTATTCTTTTTTATGCAACTGTGCAGTATTCTGGCTGTTAGATGTGTATCGCTCTGCACCACAGTATACATTGCTTCGTTGATATCCCTGTAATTCTGTGGCAAACAATTACTCCTTCTTGAAGCTGTTATATTGTGTAAACTTTATTTTTGAATTATGCCAAACTTGAAAGCAAATGAGTAAACTAATGTGTTAGAATCCATTCGCCTACACAATCTATTTTGGGATACCACGTGTCAGCAAAGAGTGCGCTGTCTGACTGATGTTTTTGCATGTATATATTTTCTGTGCAATTGAATTTGTTTGCATTTCCATTAACTGACTGATATTTCAATGCATAATCAAATCCCGCTGGAGTGTTAATTTAGTCGCGGATTGATGGTGCTGCAGAACTAATACAACGTGTAATATGCTTTTCCGGAAGTTTGAAAATTGTTTGATACATGTATCCTGCTCTCTAATTGATAGTTTTAAATATATATTGGATTTCAGAAGTGATTTAATGTATGTTATACTGAATTAATTTCTGAATGAATAATAAGATATAATAGAATCATTACAGGATACCAATTTCCACAGTAAATTGCAGAATGTAGTACAAAGCAAGCAAGCAAAACAAATTTGCCTTCGGCTCTACAGAACCCCGGTTGATATATATATAGATATATATTTATATGGTCACAGTTATGCAATGTTTCATGATTTTTCGATTGATCAGATTTCTAAAGTCAGTGAAATTGCGTTGCACGAAAAAAGACATTGGATGAGATTTCAGAAGTGAATTCGTTTTTGCTGCCCTGAAATAAACTTTCATTTGTCATGAGATGGAATGCAGCCTGGCAGCCTGCCAGCGGGAGACCAGCCTGATAGAACATTTGAAAGTTCTGATAAAGGTCCGCCTTTGAAGTTTAATTACAGTGTTGGATGTTTACACTTGATTAGGGATCGTCTCGAGAAAGCCCTGCAATGATCTATATGAATAATGCTTATCACCATAAGAGGCTTATAGGATTACAGGTCCTTCAGTTTCAGATTTTAATGTGTGTACTACTTGCTGTCTAATCAACGGGATCTTTCCAGTCCAATCCGAACTAAACATTCTGCTGGTAGAAACATTCTTAAGTCTAGGGGGACCGGTAGCCGGTCCTCCAATGAAAGGAGGAGGCTCTGTGAAAGTGACCATCCGCTGCAAGCCACACATGCACACAGAGGTGCGCGCGCGCACGCACGCACGCACGCACGTACACACTCTCTCTCTCTGTCTCTCTGTATCATATACAACACGATGAGCGTGTTGTCCTGCTGATCACCACATTTCAGGATGGATACTTACACTTACCTGTTTGTGTGTTTTCTGTTTGGCTGTCTCTTATTACCATCCATTCAATTTTATTTTATTTTACTTATCGATCTAACTCATGGAAATGGTGTTGTAACTTTGCAAACAAATTGTTGATTCAATTTGAATGCAAATAAATAAATAAAAAATATTGCAGAATGCAGAAAGGGAAAGAACTAGCGTGTTATTTCCTCAACAGCATAAACACAGGAAAACCCGACGTTTTGCTGCACTCCACAGCTTAGCAAGACGCTGAAAGGAAGATGCTATCACGCCTTTGAGAGCTCAGGGGAAATGAATACTGTAAATCCTTCATATTTTTATGGTTTCTTTGAGCGCTATCCATCACATTTGGCAATGCATACCCACTCATGTATAGTTTTTCTGTGCGGTCTTCGTTGTCTTTTTCCCAAATATATTGTAACAGGGTTTTATCTTTTTTTTATCTTGTTTTTGTTTGTCCTCAATCGTTATATTGGGTTCTATGTTTCATATTGTTTTACCAAATACCATCAATATCATGATGTGCTTTTAAAATAAAAGATAGACAACCCTTACACCATTAATGTAAAGTAGAATAGGCCAGTTCTGTTAACAAACCACAAATGCTAGCCTGGGAGACTGCCTCCAGTTCACAGCCACAGAGCCAAGCACTGTAGGTACTCAGCCATTAACATACATGATTGCATTATTGCTCCATAAGAGATCAATGCATTGGCTTATAGAGCGCCACTAATGTATACTCAAGACCAAAAGCTGTGACGGATGCACCAAAACTATGCAGACTTCAACCTCATTGGGGATTGTCTGTGGGATCTCGCAAGTGGACCAATATCAAAATACATAAATATTATTGTGGGTTTTAAAAATGCATTGAAATCCATTCTACCCTGTAATATGATAGAGTAGAGCTTTAGGGGGTTAACTGATGGGCTGATAAAGCTATGTGTGAAATTAACCTAATATGGAAACACCTGGACCAAAGGGAAATGTCCCCACAGTGCCAGCCTATTCCTTGCAAACCCTTGCTGAAATATTCACATAAATAGTTTCAGGTCAAAGGCATACATTCTTCATTGAAATACATGCTGTCAAAATGTTTCTGTTGTCATAAAAGCAGGAATTATTTAATGAAGAGACAACCAAATGGGCCTCCCTCTAGAACAGCCTCCCTGCCTCTATCAAACTTGAGCAGAACCACCTCTGGTTCCGGAAACAACCCAAGACCTTCCTTTTTGCTTCCGCTTTCTCTCTTCCTCTCCCCTGCTGATGCACCTGACTGCTTTGTGTACTGGTCACCTGGATACCCTCAAAATGTCCCTTCTCTCTGCACTTATTAGCCACCTGCTGCCTGCACTTGTAAGTTAACTGCACTTCCCTCTTCACCTACCCCTGGCACTTCTCCCCTTTCCTCTTCCCCACACATGTGCAATATGAATGACACAAGGCCTAGGAAGATCAGTATTTTATCCTTGTTAGGGAGAATTCTCCAGAATGGCTAATTTCCCTTACCTATTGAGTCCCGCAGCAGCTTTGCTGGATTTCTAGGATTTATTTTTTCCACCTGGTAAGAGTGTGACCCTTTTTGCCCACTCTTACATGTGTTTTGCTGTGTGTGTTTCTACTTTTTGTGTGATCTTGGACAATGGAGCCTCACCTATTCCATGGCATCATATTTTTAATGTGGGTTACACAGCACCTTCAGTGCAGTGACACAGGGTTGTCTTTGAGACTTCCCACTGACTCCATTTTCTGGGGCTGACTACTGTCCCCCAGAAAAGGTAAAGTTGCCATTAACTGTTTTTAGTCTCTTTAAACACAGACACAGTACACCCCATCTTACATGGAGTATTGGAAAGGGTTAATATTGATCCCTTTTTGTCTGTTTCTCTTGGAGCACTGTTTCGGTCCCTTTTCATCCAGACTTGGCTGGTGGCAGTGGTAACAACCCTATTTTTCATACCCCGGTTATCTTAAATGACCATGGTATTGTTTTAGGCTATTTAATTAGCCTCAAACATAAACCCGCTTGACCATATACATGACCATATATATTTTATTACGGTTCCGGCTGGGTTTATTCGCCATTTCTTTTTGTAAAAGTCTTTCTCGTGTTTTACTCTGCGCCTGTTCCTTTGTTTGGCGTCTTTTCAAAGGCTTCTGCATAGAAGTCCTCCTTAAGACATCTGAAAGTCTGGTAGGCAGGATGTGATGGATGGGTCTTAGGACACCTGCCGTGGGTTCCAAGTCCCACCCTGCTCTGTGATTGACAGCCAGGCTGTGTGAATGGGGGAAAACTGCATAAAAAGCAGGTCTCTGGGACTGGAAAGGCAGAATCGCCACTAGAACGAAATAACCGACGAAGAGCTGACAGAAGAGGACCCCTACCACGACTGAACCGCCTTGTGAAGCCCTGCTGCAGGTCTGAATCTTCAACTCCAACGACGAGAGAGGATCCTTCCGGAATCTTCTTCCCTTGAGCTGGAGGGACCAACCAGTTTGTCCAAACTTCAAGCCAGGACCCCCCCTATGGTCGAATTTGCTGTACAGAGCTACAGTGGGCCGGATAGCCAGGAAGGTCGGACCCTGCTTGGGTTTTAGGGAGAACATATGTTATTCATTGTTTTGCTCTGCTGCTGGTTTCTTCTCTGGGTAGCGCAGGACCCTCCAGTCTTCCTACTTTTTGTCAGTTCAACAGTCGCTTCAGGAACCGTGATCCTGCAGGAATTACCAGGAACGTCTGCCTCAGCTACAGATCCCTCTCCGTTTTAAGGTACTGTGCAAATCCGGTTGTTTGTTTCGTTCAGCCATGGTGATTTCTCCAATCCGAGGGCTTGTCCTTCTCTTCTTTTAAAAGCAACTCTTCTGACGACCAACTTCATCCGGAACCCGTGGCACAAACTTTACTGCAAACTACCCTGAACTGTGTGATCTTGAGCAAAAGACTTTTGTCCTATTGACTTTGGCCCTAAGTTTTCTTTACCTGATTCTATCACTGTAGTTCCTCTTGCTCAATTGCACTGAGTACTTACCTGTTGGTGTGGTTCAATTTCTACTTAACTTTGTCTTTCCCTCCCTTTTAAATTGCTGGAATGCCATTTTGCTCCCACTTCATTTTGTGAGCTTAACTTGTCTGGGACTTATTGGGAGTGGTGTGGTGTATTAAGAGGTGATTTGTTAGACTGCTTTACTTTAGTGAAATATTATGCAACTGATGTGCAAATAAATGTATATTCTGTTACTCAGAAACCAGTCAGTGTTTGTTTGAATCATAGTAATTGCTGTCCTTTGTGTAACTATTTGATACTGCTCACTCAGATAAGTCTGGCTGCTCAGCCATCGCTACCACTTTACTGTGTAGTACAGGCTTGTACCAAAGGTGAATTTGTAGTGTCACTTGTAGTCTTAAATGTGTGTGGTGTTCCCAAAGGGTACTGCATTTAATTCTGCCTAACAATTCCTCCCTTTGTTTCCCCCTCCTTGGCTTGTCGCGCCTAGAAACACTTGTATACAGGCGCGTTATAAATGCCACATCATATCATATCCAATGCATTTCGCACTCAGTCAAGTACTTCTTGCCATTTAAACAGGACAGCTGTTTTCATTCCTGTGTTTTAATTGGAAGAATTGAAAGGAGATGGTTATGGTCTCTGAAAAAGCACTTGACTGAGTCTGAAATGTATTGGACAGCATTTTGGTCGTCTCCTCATTAAAGAATGTTTGCTTTTACGAGAACAGAATGGTTTTAAAGAAAGTTATTTAAACAAAGAATGTATGCTTATGAACTAAAACAATGTAGGTGGACATTTCAGCAAGGGCTTGCAAGGGATAGGGTGGCACTGTGGGGATTTTTCTCTTTGGTCCAGTTGTTATTATATTGATCCACTGTTTGCAGAAGTGGTTGCTACTTAGTCCAAATACTGAATTATCTTTACGAATACATATCAAACATTTAATTGTCAGTTGTACCCGCCTCCCTGTGTTCAATTAACCTAATGTGGAGCCATAGTCCATCCCAGGAAGCCATTTGTAATCACAATGTGATGGACTTACACACCACCAACATGTGTGGAGAGGGCGTCCAAAGTTTGATATGAACCCATAACAAACTCTAGGAGCTTGTTGAGCAGGAAATAATCTGGGCAAGGGAAGATAACAGTAGCCAAAACCCTCTGTTTTCAGGAATGCTGGAGAAGAGCTAAAACAGCTCTGCCACCATTTTGGATTGTCTGTACCTGCTTAGCTTTCCCTATTGTAATTACGCTGGGTCTAATGCACCTCGAGAATTGCACCAAAAGAGGGTGAACACTCCTTATTGGGGAAGTCCACATTGGAGCATAGCAGTACACTTGGAAGCCACCAATCCCCTGCTAGCAGTCAGCAATAAATGGAGTGGGAGCACCCAAATCTGTTGGATATTTGTTGCAGCTTTTACCAGTTCAAAACGTGCTTCCATTGGGGTGAAGACACTTGATCCAAGGAGGGAGGGAAACCCTGTCCCTGACATCACTGGAGGAGATAAGGGGCAGGTTATCTGTTGGAATTACTTTAAGGCTTGCCTGAAACTTAGGGTCAATACCTCAGGACACCTAGGAACCCCCAATGTGACAGTGTTCCTGGGATTCCCTCTGTATATTTCAAGCCTCCCGGGGAAGTGTAGTAGAGACATCCAGAGCTGTGACGTTCTCTGGAAGAGACAACCAGCACTCTAAAGTCAAGAGGTGGTATCTCGTAAACCTGCTGTTTCGCAGCAAACCAAGAAAGGACCATAAGCCTGTTTCCAGCTGTTGAGCGGCACATAACTGCGATCTAGATGCCAAACCACTTCATATACATGACTGCCTTCTGTGCCCTGAGTAACTGCTACATTTTTCGAGCTAAACCATTCAAAGTTATCCCCACTGCGAAGGAGCACCTTCAATCAGTGATATGATATGATAGGTTATTTATAACGCGCTTAATACCCAGAGCTTTCTAAGCGCGGACCCGGGGATCAAACCCTGTGTTGCTCCGTGGCGACTTGCATCCAAGACGAACACATTGCCCCTGAGCTATCCTCCTGAGACAGATAGTCCCCACTGCAGCAACTTCAAGAAATCTCGACTGAAGCTTCTGGTTCAGGCCAAACCTGTTGCAAGCGCCTGTCTATGTTCAGCCTTACACAAAGCGTACAATAGAAAACCTACGGCTAGGTATCATTCCTAGACGCCCTAGACACTCTGTCAGCCCTTTATTACCTTTGACCCTCATGCCTGGTTACATTCAGTTTTCCCTACCTTAGCCAAAGCAATTGCAAACAATGTCTGTACTGTTTCTTTTTTTAAATAATTGTATCTCATTTTCCCTCCTGTAGTACAGTTCCCAGAATGTTTGGCCTATACTGTATTTTATGTATGTTTTCCATGGATGAGCTTGGTTTTAAGTGAGTTTAATCATTGTATTTGCCGTAAAGAGTTTATTTTTCTAGAACCTTGCTTGACCATTACTTTTATTTTCATACCCAGCATACTCTTGTTGATTTGGGTGGTTTTTTAGTGCTTTAATATTGTTTGCATTTGTGGCAAAGAGTACATTTTCATAGAACATTGCTTGGACGTTACGTTTTATTTTTGTACTTACTATACTATTGTTGTCTGGAACTTTCTGCTATTGAATCACATCTTGGGAGAGCATAACCTGCCCTCAGACCCATGATATTACATGCAGGAAAAGGAAAATGTCTGTCTACTTTTACTTGTATAACCTTAGCAACTAACATACCCTTGAGCCACATTGTTGTACAAGTTTGGGCATAGCTCATTAACACATTTGTTCTCTCTCTCTCATACTTCTTCTACCCGGTATAAGATTTCATCACAGATAAATAAAAGTATAAGGTTTCTTAATTGGTAGAGACGGCAGGTGAGTCTCTCCCCCTACCTTTTCACGGATCAAGAGAATTAACTCCAAACCTAGCTGGTCCGTGCAAAATTGTAGTTCTTCCCTTCCTTTTGTGGTGGCGGTCTAATATTGGGGCCCTGTCATGCATTTGAAATGCTCATATGGCCCTACCCAATTGTGATGAAATGTATGTCTAGTAGAAGGTTGCATACACAACTCTGGCACTCGCTCTAGTCCCATTGCTGCTTTACCCAGAACACACACCTTTAATAGATGCACAGGATGTCGACTCTGCAAAATCCTGATCTCGCTGCAAACCCTTAAAATGACTCCTGTCTCAGAGATAGACTAACCCTGTGTAGTGACCTCACCTGCTTTATTTGACCTCAGTTCTTGAGTGTGTGATATGGGGCCGGTAAGAGGCCATCTCATATCAGCCCCACAACAGTCAACTCCTCTTAAAACTCAAATCTCGGTGACCTCTCTGATGTGCAAAACAAAGTAATTGAGATTATACTTCACAGACATTGTTCTTATTGCATGAACATTCTTCCACTCACCCTCAACCCCCTGCTATCCCCACAGCTGCATATGTACCATGTAACAGTGAAAGTGGTTAGTAACTAAATGGCCACTTTTAGTACTGTATGAAACTTTGGAGTAAAGGATAATAAACTGATTACAGAAAGCCTTGCTGAAAGAGTGAGCGAGGTGCTACTTGCAAAAGTATACTTCCTATTTGCACATTTTGCTTGCTGTCATGTTTAAATAGGATGCCCCTGCAAAGTGTAAATAAACATGGTGTGCCCAATAACATTGTAAATATTATGAACACAAATCTTTGGGTTGCAATCATTTCTGAGACCTGTTTTCCCTTTGAAAGATAATAGTGGATATTACATATTGTCTTTCAGCCACTGCTTGACAGTTCAGAAGGACAAGGCTGAGAACCAAAGAAGAACTATGCCCCATCTAAAAGATAAAGCCTAACATTTAGGAGTGCATTTACTTGCCAAAAGCATTCAGCAGGCTCAGATTGTTTGTTGATGAACATGACACAGATGTAGGAAAGGCCATGATTTTATCACAAGTGCATTGTTTCTGGCTTCCAAGTGTACAAGGAAAATCCATCGGGATTACGAGCATGCCCTGTGTAGAGAAAATGTATGTGCAGTTTAAATGTGATTTGTATACAATTACTATCTTTACTATTTATATTAGAGTACAGAATGATGTCACATGAAAGGCCTACTGCAGCTGCATGTGAAGCACCACTGTATATAATTATTTTATTGACAATATTTGCATATGTTTTATTTTACTCAACATATTGCAAGATGTAGGGTCATACAGGAACTAACATTGAAAGATCTATTTTATTCTGCCATGCATGTAATTCACTTTAAAGTACACTGTATTTGGAATTTGAAGTTAGCATGGCCCTGACATATTTGGATTACTTAGAGGAGTTCAAATCTGTCCAGAGGGGAACTTGAAACACATCGAAGATTCACATTCCGAGGCCAAACCTAGACATGGATCTAGTGTGCTGAAGGCAGTTTCTAAGGAAGCCACCCTATAACCCCACTGCCTGGGGCCAGATTATCAAAGCTTTGCACTTCAAATGGAGCAAATAAATTTAGCACCATTCTTACCGCTTAGATAATTGATAATGGAGCAAACTGGGTTAGCCCTAATCTGTATTATCTAAAGATGTTTTTACAAGGGCAAAAATGAAACAGACTGCTTCTTTTACTATGATTGATGAGTAACATGAAATGAAATGTAATAAACAGATTACTTTTTGTGTTATGCATAAATAATAGTACAAATAATCTGACCCCAGATGCCAAATTAGAGGGTTGGGTCCTGGCCTTCAAAGGGCTAGTCCCCATCGATCAAATTCCAGGCCTCATAAAACCCATTAGGCATAGGGAGAGGTTGTTAATTCCCATGCAAAAGCAGCAGAATCCTTGCACTGACATACAATATGTATCCAGGAAGGAAGCATACATCAGATTTGTGAACTGTACCCTCTACAGCCGAAGCCAACAGTTCTTCACATTCAAAAATGAATAGATAGCTAATGGATGCCCAAATATGTAATAATTAAAATAATAGTTGAGTCATGGTACAAGGTTGGATCAACACAAAACAAATAACATTTTGTAGCTAGAAGTAATATCTACCCAAACATGTAAACATTTTTATATTGATAATTGGGAATGGAGCAAACTGGGTCAGCCCAAATCTGTATTATCTAAAAAGGTTTTTACAACGGCAAAAATGAAACAGACTACTTCTTTTACTATGATTGATGGGTAAAATGAAATAAAATGTAGTAAACAGATTACTTTTTATGTTATACAGACAAATTGTACAAATAATCTGACCCCTGATGCCAAATAAGAGGGTTGGGTTCTGGCCTTCAAAGGGCTAGTCGGCCTTCCATCAAATTCCAGGCCTCATAAAACCCATTAGGCCAAGGGATAAGTTGTTAATTCCCATGCAAAAACAGCAGAATCCTTGCACTGACATACATTGTGTATCCGGGAAGGCAGCATACAGCAGATTTGTAAACTGTGCCCTCTTCAGCTGAAGCCAACATTTCTTCATTTTCAAAATTAAATAGAGAGCCAATGGATGCATGTAAAACCCAAATATGTAATCATTAAAATAATAGTTGAGTCATGGTACAAGGTTGGATCAACACAAAACAAATAACATTTTGTACCTAGAAGTAATATCTACCAAAACATGTAACATTTTTTTAATTGTACCATTTAAATATTAGGGGAATAAATTGCAAAAACCTGTACTTCCTCCAGATGTTATCACAGAACGATTATTCACACATCTAATTGTGCGTACCGATCTGCAGAATCTGATGTTAATTATATTAATCTCACATGTTCAGATGCAAAATAAGTTCCCAAAAATGAAATTGGCATTTTCTCTATAGGAGACATTTTTCCCTTTCTGGGATCATAGGACTGGGAAAATCAAACCTCTTTAAAGAGTGGAAAGAGTTAATATGATATATTTTCTTGCTGATGGAGAAATGATTGTTATGGTATATGGGGAAACTAACAGTAAGGATCTTGGACGCAACCGGACATGGGAGAGCAGAGATGACATCATTTGAAGGACTGACCCCATGCAGACTGGAGACCAGCCCAGTGAGAGAAAGTTGACTACTCTGTGCTTAGAAATTGGTTTCCAGATATGAGCTGAAAAAGAGGGCTTGCCGACTGAGTCCCCAGCTGATTCTCCAAAATAAGAAGCCACATTTCGAAAGGTTATTAAACCCACAAGAGCCCCTAAACTACTGTCCATTTTGATTAACCAGGGTAAATCTGTGAAAATAAAGGGTAGGGGGATCTGAGGAATGCAATTTGAGATAAGGAACAAAGATGCTGTATATTTAAATGCCCTGTGTTATTCCATTTGCATTGTACACAGAGTGAGCAGTTATTTCTTTAAAGCCCAATGTATTTTGTATTGAGAAACAGAATGGAAAACTGTATGCATTTTGGTGTCACTTTAATGCAGAACTGCCTTTGTAAAAATAAGTATCATTTAAATTATAATTACTGGCCTAAGCCACTGTAGAGACATTTGGATTATATTGCAAGTCATTACATCCTATTGTCTGAGAGATAGAATTAATTAAAGTAGCAGGGGGCTAGTTAAAAATGTAATGTTTGCATAGCAGAAATTAGTATAGGGAATGCATTCTGTTCAATAAGAAATATGTGAAGTGTTAAACTCCTACTGTCCCTTATCTTTGATTGCACAAACAGACTAATGTGTAATGTGGAAGGGCAGGGGGGTTTCAACATTGTAAATGTTACTGGGGAATAGTTTATCTCCAGCCCCAAAACACATGCAGTGTCAAATCCTCACTCCTCTTGACAGGTGCAGAGGCAGCACAAACTCCTCCCTCCCCATTGGGTCTTGGCACCTGGGAAATGGAAACCGCAGGCCACCGCAACCCTCTGGGGAAAGAGGGTTAGGGTTCGTTGAGTGGATGGGTAGAGGGAGTGCAGGATAACCGGAAAGAGGTTTAGGGAATCACAATGGATGGGCAAGGGGGTTTTAGGGAAACATGCTCCTCGACTACAGTGCTCTTCTTGCTGATGTTTGTTGGCAGTGGCTCTGCTCACACACACTCTCTTACAACCATCACTCTCTCAGAATTTCTCCTTTGGAGGCCTTTGTATTGGAGCCTCTAACCAATTTACACCTTAGGTCTGGTATTCTTTAGTGCTGCTTTGGTTTTCAAACTGCCTTCTCAAACATGAACTTCTCCCTCATTTCCTCATGAAGGCAAACCCTCCCAACATCACATCATATCGGGGTAACTCCCCACCAATATGCAGATTACAAGTTCCCCACCTCACCCTGTACAAGAGTAGCAAACAATAACATGCACACGAGGTGCTAAAACACTTAGCTCTGTGTTCTGTGGGAGTTCTAGGTCCTTCGGCCTTTTCGTGTTGATGGGCGTGATATGTCTCACCAATCCGATCAAACAACAAGCTGAAAATAGCAAAGCAAAGTCAGTGCACGTGCATGCGAAATTGTCATTCCTAAGGAACGTTCCCTAAAGGGTTAAAGATTGTTAAAGGTGCGGTTGCTTCACCGCCAAGCTAACTCCAACTCTGGTTTAGTATTCATGCTTTGCATGCAAAATAGTTTAACTCGTCTTTTCGTGCTTCCGAAAATGTCAACACATTAATTCCACAGCGCGTAGCGCGTTTCCCTCCGATGGGATAAACCAGCTGTTCTAGGAAAAAGACGTGTACTTTTCATGTACGCGGGGCCGGAGGTTGAGCTGGCGGGCGGTGCCCCGCGAAGGCGTGCCTGCAGGAGCCCGAGGTTCACACGTCCTCTCTTGCCGATGGTCAGGATTGCGAGCGGTGCTTTCTGGGCGCTGCTCGCGCATGCGCAGTAGCGTGCTTGTGGTCTTTTTCCTCCCAGCAGGCCCGTGAAGCGCACGGCCTGCTGGGCAATGTAGTTTCTGGGTGGATCTCCTTCCTTGGGCCTTTGTCCTGCAAAATGGAAGGAGAACACGCCTGGACAAGGTGGTTGGACTCCCCAGGGCCCTCTTAACTCCCCCCAGAACCCCCAAAACACTGCCAATTGCCCCAGCCCTGACATGCAGGCAGAAAACTACATACAAGCACACTGAAAGCTGTGCCTGCATACATTGATTGATAGTTGCACATGTAAAATGATTGGAATCAGTGCACACATACATGTGTATTTAAAGCTGCACACACAGCTGTATTCAAAGTCAAATACACACAGGTATAGGCTGAAAGTAACACGTTCATGTTTCATGAAAGTCTCACATGGATGTTCAGAAAAAAAAGCTATACATCCATATTCTGAAAAGGATGCACACGCATATATTCAGAGCTGAGAGCAAGAATATTTACAAGCATCATTTTTCAAATTCAAATCTGCAGGTGCCAAATTAAGTTGACAATTGTCTACATTAAATGACCTGCACAAAGCCAGTACATTCACAACTCCCCCACTCATGTAGGGGGTCAAGTTGATTGTAAATGTACTTTAAATAGTAATTGTTCAAGTAACTTTATCCAGTATCATTCTTATCTTGATACTGGAGAAAAACAAGTATTAGGAAAATTGGTTTAAAATGTTTCCATATGGAATGCCTACTATTGCAATGTGGTTGTCTAGCAAGACGCAGTATAAATGTTTAAAGTGCCCAGTTTCTTTTAGATTAAATATAAGTGTGAATACCTGAATAACTATCAATACTGGGATTCATATAGGCATGTTAATTCATTGGCATACTATTTCTTTTGAGCATTTGCAACACTGTAGTAGTTTTCAGGGTAAAGCTGGAGACTGCCTTTGTCTGAATTGAGTACATTCTTTGGAATACAATTTGAATTTCGAGAATCAAACTGTTTATTGTTCAGAACTGTGGGGTGGGACTGTCCATAGAGGGAACATTACATAGGGGGAGTCATGCTATCAGAATCCATTAATACATCAACATCCTCTGACTAGACATTTGATATGAAATCCTGGCTTTCCCACTGGGTCAAAAACCACTTTACCTCCACGTGCGTCTTTCCAACTACTACCATGAAATATGTCTATGCATATATGTGACCTACCATTAAAATGACTTACTTTGTGCGTTTACCTCCAGACAAAGGAATCCGGTTGAACCTGTCTTGACATTATATGGGCTTGGTTAAAGATAAGAGGAATGTAGTCCCTACCTCTGAGTCGTAGGTGCTGCCGAGAAGTACACTTAGCTGTTCTCACCTGTAATAGAAGCTTGATGACAATGCCTAGCGTGAGATGGCCAGCTGGAACCCTTATTTATATATTTTTATGTCTAAAGTTCTTTTATCTCTGAATGATGTACCCTTATATAACGCCCATCTCTTTTAATCCCCCGGTCCCACTGAACCAATAAGTAGGTATATATATATCACTTTTATGAATATGAACAATATCTAGATATCACATTTATTAATATTTATACACTGATCAGCAATGGGTGATATTACAACAATCAACAATCTCTTTAATCAATAGGAGTATGAGTGAGAAGAATAATGTAGCAGAGAATAACTTTGTGTGGATTCAATGAAATGCAATGATAAGAAATTAATGCAGCACAGAAATAAAACGTGATATGAATTCAATCAAAGACAATGTAATCACTCTTCCCCCCTGTTACTACTCAATCCCCCCCTAATATGCAATATGAAGAGATGGAATGAGGGCGCACAGGTTTCAGGAATATACAATCAACAATGCAGTTCAATACCAATTCCCCAGCAAGCTTAGAGAGAACAGGAATGATTTTCAAACAGGTCAAATGCTTTTGAATGTGATTTGAAATGAATGGGAAAAATGCTAAAAATGACTTTAATTCGCTAGATGGGATTCATAATTAGTGAGAGTCACTTGGGATAGGTTCAGGTAGACACTAGCAATGGTGTTGGAATGACTAATAGATAGGAAGCTGAATTCAGAGATTGCATGCAAGAAATAGCAATTTTATATAGAATGAAATTGAGCCAAATGCAGAATCGCGGCAAACTTTTCAGCAAGCGAGAAATGCGATTACAGACAAACTATAAGGAGTTGGAGTGCTGAGGATGTTAGCTTCAATTTGACATTTAAATTTCGTTCCTAGCACGTACGGTTCAGAAGCTATTAAGGTTTTAGTAAAGGTCAATTTTTCTCAAAAGAGTCAAGATTTCAAATGAGAGATGCGCTGTTGAAGATTACAAACAAGGATTTCTTAACACTAAGGTGCTATGAAGATGCAAGATACCCAACGGTCAGCCACCAGAACAGCGGCGCCTCCGCTCTGACGTTTGTCCGCCAAGACACTTGTCCTTCTTCAGCAAATATATTTAGTGAAAAGATGATTTATCACTACAATTATCACAGGACTATGTGGATGAGAGAAGGAGTAAGGATAGACAAAAGAGATTCTACAATGCAGTTCTGGATATGTTGGAATGGGTTGGATAGGATTACTTAAAACTAAGATTGGCTATGGACAGTTCTATGCTAAATACTCACAACTATGGCTTTGGAATGGAATAGGCCCGTCAGGATCTGGTCAAGGGTTTTGGACTGGAATCCGCTAGCCACCAGACAGGATTCAGGCGCTTGGTTCTGCTCTCAGCAAGGCACTCTGGTCTGCACGGCCTCCTGGACTGGATCTGATGGGTTGGTTCTGGGTACAGCTCTGCTCTTCTGGTTTGTATCTCTGGGTTCTAGCAAGGGTTCTTGGCAAGAAGCAGCCAAAACAACACAGCCAGGCTGTTGAATTGGTTGGGCCCCGTGAAAGTTTGGGGTTAAAATCAAGTTGCAAGATTCTAAAGGCCAGCTGAAAAGGGTTCAGCTTTTTGGATTGGGCCTTTTGCTTCAGGGTTCTGGAGTCTGGATAGTTCTGGTGTCTGGATAGTTCTGGATCTTCAGAGCACTTCACCAGTAGATCAGTGATGGGTGAATGTGTGTGTGGTCCTCTGTGCCCTCAACAGTCCCTATTTATGTATTTCTCAAGGGGGTGGGTAGGCTGATTATACTATGCCAACCCTCTAAGGAGCCAATAGGTCAGAGAATTTCCTCTCCCCTGATTTGAGAAGCAACAGTGTGTCATGATGTGTCATGACGTGTCATGTTTATGGTCCAGGGAGAAAACCCTCCCCTTTGTTTCTGTACAGTATATCTTATTTTTAACAAAAAGCATATTTATAATATCTCTAATTTACTATTATTACATATTTACATCCCAAATTTAATGAGGCACGCATCCGTCAAAGTCCCATCTTCTGGAGAGCTTCAGTTCACAAATGACAGTTTTTCACGCTTTTGGTTGGTTCCTCAATGTCAGTTCTGTACCAATTTTTTCACATACATGCACATACCATCTGGGCATAGTCCTGTAAAGTTTCATATTTTTAACATCATCACAACTGCTACAAAGTCCACATGTTGATAATTCTGTCTCTGAATATGGCACAAGTTCCAGAGTAGTTTTTACTTGTGAGCAACATTTTCATTTTAATAACCTCTAAATTCCATATTTTTTACCAGATCGGCACAATTTTCTATAAGTCTTTTTCAAAAAGATATTGTCTGTGCTTTCTAAATAAACAAAACTGATTGTCTCCACCTCCAAGGTCTTGGCTGGGCTAGAGAGGAGTCCCAGGCCTCTCTGACTTTGGCATCTGGTTTCAGCCTACACCCAAATTAGCATTTCCTTTGAGTAAAAGGGAGTCTTTGGTCTCCTAGCAGAGCAACAGGCCAAAGTGCTCCTCCCTTTTCCTTTCACACCTCCCTGCCAGTTCCATAGCAGAGAGCAGGGGAAAAGATTCCTTTGTTTGGGAGAAGGTGTGGACTGTCTTTGAAGCCCAGTGTAGCTGGCTTTAACTTTTAACACAATGTTTAAAATAGTCTTGTCCTAAAATACAAATTACATTTTTAACAAATAAATCCACCAATCTCTTAATAACAGCCTTTTTAAAATATAGTTTTGAATTGTATCCACCTCTATTGCTTCTGATAGCAAGTCTTTCCTTTTCATACTATGATTTCAATGTATCAGTTTAAAATGACAGGTTAAGTAATCGTCAGCTTCTGACACAGGCGAGTAGCGGTACTGCGCCCATTTTTGACATATTCTTCCAAGCAAGCATCTTTAAATGTGGATTTTCTTCTGATCAAATATGTTTCGGCTGACATTGTGCTTAGGTGAATTCTTTATATACAGTGATGTTTAACACCCAACAGGGATGTTGGATCTTTTGTGATGTTTGCGAAAAAGATCTTTGCACTTTCCACAGCCAAGGAAAAACGGATTTTTAAACAGCTCTGTGTTTATCTTGCAATGCAGGACTGCTTTTTCAAATAGTTTCATTTTCCTCTGTGGGCAGCCAAATTATGGGTTTTGGCAGTGGTCTCCTGTGTTACCATGGACATAGGCAAAAGTGGATTGGCGGCCTATTTTTTCGGGTTTTCCTGCGCACCTCTGGGTGATTTTAGCATGCATAATGCTTTCCAGCGGCCATTCTGAGGTTTCTGATGCAAGCAGTGCACAGTAATGTTGGAGGGCATGGACTAGTGGGTTAAAACATCCCAAAAGCCCCCCCTCTTGCGATTTGGCATTGATCGTCCATCAATGGGAATTCGCAAGACTGGAATGTCAGTCTCGTCTCTTTTGGTTCCAAAAATGGCAAAGTTCATCATCTTTTCCTCCATCAGGGGTGGATCGACTGTCTCTCCTCGCCCAGTCCTAATGTGAGTATTGAGCGATACTCTGGGGCCCTTGGATCTTTGCTCCCAGTCCCTGGGTAGTCCTCCCTGGTTTGATTCTCCATGGTTTCCAATTCTAGGATGACAAAGCAAAAACATATTTGTAGACAATTTCCACTACTATTAATGTAGTGGGGCGGACACATACATTTTGATAAATCAGTACACATTTCTTTTTTTGTAAGTTATGGACTATATATGGAATATTTTATAGTTGGAGTTTTATGGAGCTGGAGTGGCTTCCTCTGGGGTTCCAGAAGAATCCCCAAGTTGCTGAAGTGTGTGCCTAGGATGGCAGCACTTTAGTTGTGTCACGACCCTTACCCCGAAGCCCCCCTGGCCTACCCATGGGCCAGGGGGAGCCTTGACCCCAGGCTCCTCTAAATCCCAAACAAGGCCTTCTTGGGACCAGTCCGGGTGCCTTTGGCACCACGCTCATACTTAATAATGAGTTTGTGCTTGGGAACTACTTTTTGTTACTGTCATTCAATGTGGAAACATCCACAGAATCAGGCTTCTCGGAACCTTGCTTGCAGAAGGATGGTTTGGGTGTGGCACCTCGGAACTCTTTTACCTGGACTTCTTTCTTGAAGCTATTTAAACCATGCCCGACTGGAGTTACACGCTTTGCGTTAGTTTGCAATACTGCAACGTGACACTCACTGCGTTCAGCTTCAGCCACGAACCTCGGATAAACAGCATCTGAAAAAGAAAGAAGACATCGTTAGAAAAGGTTGCAGCTTACCTGAATTCCATCATTAGCGGCTCTCAGCTCTTCCGACCGGCATCCTGGAACTAGCGCTCCTTCGGATCGACAGACCTGCAGAAAGGGAAAGACAAGGCTTTCGACATTTTACACAGTTAACAAACTCTGCCAAAAGGCTTACCTTCCCATTCGCACTTCATTCCGCAACATCTCTGGAATTATACACTCAGGCAGAGCACCCCAACCTGTGAAGACAAAAGATAACAGGTTAGCAAAGGCAAGGCACCTTAGCACTGCATTAAGCGCCAACTCGCCGCGTGTAGAGGCTCCAAAAACGCTAATACTTACCAGCGAACCCCGAATCCAATCTTCGCCACGAATTGGACTTCCACGTACCTAAGGAACAGAAAAAAGACATTGTTAATTCCAGAAAGGCATGCTAGGACAGCAAAACATCATAGCAATAAGACCTACCTGAAAGACTCACATCGGGCCGGCATCAGTGAAGTAACTCGACCGCCATTGCCCGCAAAGTACCACGCGCCCCTGCCGAGACAGCAGGATGGAGAACCCGCCAACATCAAGAACAAGGTGAGAGGAAGCCCAGAGGGACTGCAGACATACCGGGTGGTGGGAGGCTGTTAATCCCAGTTACCCGGTCCTAAATATTGTTTACCTGTATTTATGGCAGGATTCATCCGCTGGTCACTACTGGGCATCCCAGGCAGGGATAGCTGGACACCGATTGCTGGGTGGCGCCCCCGTGGAACCAGGTGAGCGTAACAAGTTGGTTAATGTGGACCAACTTATCTTCCCCCTCTGCCAAACTGCCTTTGGGAATGCAGATTTAGTAGGCGAATGGTGAGATTTTGTCTACAATTTCAAAAATGTGCGCTGTTTGGCCTGGTTCCTTTGGAAATTGTATAAGTAGACCCCGTCTCCTACCTTGTATTCTTTTCTGGTAGTCTTTAAATCATAGTGGGTCTTCATGCTGTTTGCAGATCTCTCTAGATTTCGCTGAGCATAGGCAAAAGCATGTTGAAGGTGTTTTCTCAGATTTTCAACATACTCATGAGTTGTGGAGGCATTGATCAATGTTTGCTCTTGGGTTCTGTAGAACAGATGATGGGGAAGCATCATCCTGCGTCTAGTCATCAGCTCAAACTGTGACATTTTAGTTGCAGATGAAGGGGTAGATCTGATGGCCATTAGGACAAGAGGTAATCGAATATCCCAACTTGGCCCAGAATCTACCACAAACTTTTTTAATTTGCTCACAATCGTTTTATTATATCTCTCTACTGCACCCCTAGAGGCTAGCCGGTAAGCAATGTGTAGCTTCCTTTTTACCCCAAGTATCTCCCACATCTTTGTCATTACTTGGCTGGTGAAATGGCTACCTCGGTCTGACTCGATTCTTTGGGGTAGTCCAAAACGTGAAAAGATCTGGTTGATCATCAGGGCAGCTGCTGTTTCTGCCTTGCAGTTTGGGGCCGGGAGACATTCCACCCATTTAGTAAACAAGCATGTCACGGTCAACATGTACTTATTTCCCCTAGAGGAGCGAATCACGGGCCCGATGAAATCGAGTTGTAAATCTGACCATGGCAGTGTCATCCCCCTCTTTTGGAGAGGCGCACAGTGTGTGAGGGATGTTAGCTGAAATTGTGCACACACAAGACACCCCTTCAAGTATTGGTCGAGGTCCTGGCCAATGTGTGGCCAGTATGCAACCTCTCTTAAGATTTCAAGTGTTACATGAAACCCCCTATGACTGGCTGTGGCCGCATCATGGCCGTGACTTAACATCAGGCTTCAGAATGAGGTAGGGAACACCCACTGATCATGGCCAGTTAGGGATCTCCTGACCAACAAACCGTCTTGGATTCGGAACATTTTTGGATATTTCATCAACACTCTGAGGTCCTCTTTCCCAATGTAACCGGTATCCGTCAGGGGAAAGTTCTCAGGGTCCTCAATGTGTTGATAAAACTTAACAATTATTGGATCCCCTTTCTGAGCTGTAATCAAACAGCATCTGAGATCTCTTTACTCCATTGTGCAGTTGAGAGTTCATTGTGAGCATTTATCTGGGACCTAGTGATAGCAGTGACCTGGATCTTCCCCAACAGGGACTCGATCTCTAGTAGATCCCCTTGGATGGCTCTGGTTTTCGCCAGCTGATCAGCTAAGTCATTTCCAGTTTTGTCTGGTCCCTCTACTTTGGAATGACCCTCAATCTTTTTCCATTAGATAGTCATCCCGTTCGAGGTGACCAGATCATCAATGTTTTGAATTAATTTCCCATGTTTCAATGGTTTATTATTAGCACATAACATGCCTCTGGTATTCCAGTTAACCAGGTGCTCCACGAACCCGTTCCATATATAATCCAAATCTGTGATTATGACCAGTTTGTGGAGTTGATGTTGGACAGCAGTGAGGATGGCTTGATGCACAGCCATCAACTCTGCCACTTGACTACTTCGGGGACCAATCTTGTGCCCATCAGAGAGTTCTGGGGTCTCATTCACCCATGCATTCCCTACGCCGGCCACAAGTCCTTTTTCCCCGTTGTTGTCAACATGGTAGGAGCATCCATCCACATAGACAGTGGGCATTCCCTCACACTTGTCTTCTTCAAAGACTTTGTGTGGGTAATTGAGGTATGCTTCCATGTTGTCCTTGATTTTTAGACTCTCGTCCTGGAGACCCTTTTCTCTGGCACAATCATTCACGTCAGCCAGACCTTGCACGAGGGGACTCTTCTTGTTTTGGCCATATCTGACCTCCACAGGAAAGCCTTGCATTGACAGAATCCAGGAAGTAATTCGGGAATTACTCACATTTCCGGCCTGGATTCTGTCACTTTGGAGATATTGCAGAGGCTGGTGTGGAGTCTCCACTATGATGTGTTCCCCATGGATGAACAGGCGGTAATTCTTCAATGCCCACACCGTTGCCAGGAGTGCCTTCTCACAATCGTTGAATTTTTCCTCCACAGAGGATAAAGTTTTACTCGCATAGGAGATTACTTTATCGACCTTGTCATGCTTTTGGTATAATACTGCAGTCACGCATGTATCAGAGAACCCTGTCTCCAAGAAGAACTCCTTGTTTTTGACAGGGTAAGCTAGGCAAGGCGCTTGTGAGAGTCTCCTTTTGAGTTGTCTTACTGCCTCAGATTGTTCTGGACCCCACTCCCACTTGACCCCCCCTTCAAAAGATGAATCAGGGGTCTTGTGATCTCTGCGTAGTCCTCAATGAACTTTCTACTGTAATTAGTCAGTCCCAGGAGGCTCCTTAGTTCCCGCAGAGTTGTGGGGTCTTTCAATTTCTGGAGTGCTTCCACTTTCTTTTCCTGGGGACAGAGACCCTGAGGAGTAATTTCATGCCCCAAGAAATTGACACGGGTTCTACACCACTGTGCCTTTTGAAAGGAAAGTTTTGCTCCGGCAGCCCTCAACTGTGTCAGAACATAACGGATCTCCGCTATGTGTTCCTCCACAGTTGAGCTTTTGATGAGAACATCATCTACATAGGCCAGGTTACCCCTCTCACCCAGGTCGGGCATGGCCTTATGTAGAAAAATGTTGAAATCATTGCCGGAGTTGATGTATCCGAAGGGAGTCCGGGTCCATGTGTACTGCTGTCCCCCAAAGGTAAAGGCCAGCTTGTATTCGTCCTCCCTACTGACAGGTACAGTCCAGTATCCATTGGTCAGGTCTATTGCAGTGAATACCTGTGACACCTGTATCTGGGCCAGCCCTTGGTCAATGTACGGAAGATGCCATCAGGAAGTATGGACCCATTTGTTGAGCTCCCTAAGGCCGGCGCAGAGTCTCCACTGGCCGTTTGGCTTCAATATCCCCAGCACTAGATTATTGAAGGTGCTGTGGACTGGACAGATTATCCCATGGGACTCAATGTTCTTAATTATTTCAGTAAGGGACTCCATTGATGCGAGAGGCAAGCGATACTGCTTCACAAACACTGGAGTCATGCCAGGGTCCGTGGGAATTGTTGTTGTGTGGATGTTGGTGCGACCACAGTCATATGAGTCCACCGCAAAGAGATCTTGAAAATCCAAGAAAACTTGTTTCAGCTTTTGCCTCTGCTCCAGAGTCTCAAAGGCATCAGCTAGGTTGACTCTCTCTTCAACCATCTGCCTGAAGCCTGGAAAGACTTCTGGTTTTTTTATCATAGCAGCCTCCTCCAGCTGGGTGGAGAAGTCCCTGGTCACAGTGCTGATTTGGACTGGTGGCTTCTGGTGGGGAAGGCAGCCCTCATGGACCTGGAAAATCACCTCATCCCTCCTAAAGTCACCGGTCACATCTTCCTTACCATAAGGGCAGGTAGTGTACACCAGGAAGTTCCCCCCATGCCGGGTAAAGATCCTGTCTGGTGTTGTGTTGTCATCACTATCACTGTCAAAACAGTCCTTGGGGATTGGTCCTAACAGTTTATTACCTAAATCTATGGTAAAATGTCGGTCATCAACCGCCACTCCAATAATGGTGCCTGCAGCTAGAGTGATGCTCTTTAAGTCGCTGTTATCCACCTCTATTGGAATGGTGTAATGTTCTAAGTTGACTATTGGTGTTGGTTTACCCCCAACCCTTGCTGTTGGAGGAAGCATTTAGATGAATATAGGCATCAGGGTTTTTCAATTTCTGTCCTCTTTTAACTTTCACTTCCAGGGAGAATTGTCGGGTCCTTTCTGGGATGGTGACTTCCTCTCCAATCTGAATTTCAACTGCATAAGGCAGCAGTTGAGCTGACCTAAATGCTTTCTCTGGGTCATCAAAGCCCATGGAATTATCCGCTAATCGTGACCAAGCTTTGAAGTTTATTAGGTCCAAACTAATGGCAACGCGATCAAGTAAAAGGCAGCAGGGACGTCTCGCACGACCCAACAATTATGGACTATGCTCTTGTTGCCTATGGAGATTTTGAGCATACACCTGCTTGGCAGGAGATGTTTGGAATTGGGCTTTTCCAGATCCATCTGTTCTATCTGTCTAAATGTGGGAATGGCTTAATCTTTTGGGAGTTGGCGGAACATGATGAAGCTGTTACCATTGTTCACACACACTCGGGCGAGAACAGAGTCCTTCCCTTCATTTAACTGCACAGGTATGAACAACTGCTCTCCAATTTGCTGAATATCAGCCAGGCTCTGAGCTGATTTCACATCTTTCTGGACTATAGGAGTAGGAATGTCTGATTGTGGATAGGTAAAGAATTTCAGAGTTTTTCCTTCCAGTGTGGAATGCCACCTTAGACTGGAAGGAAGGTTGAGTTTCAGAAATGGAGAGGACCCCCCATCACCAGTTTGTTGTCCTACTGCTATTACTGTCACGTCTGGTATTTGGTTGTTCTGGAAGTGAAATTCTACTTGGTCAGATTTTTGTTCAACCATGTGGCAGGTGCTGTTTAAACTAACATGGTTGACACTCTGTTTTAATTTTATTGGTCAGCTAGTCTGGGTCTAGAGGACCTTGTTTACGCAATCTTTTAGGGGTGACAACATTCGCAGGAGGACATTCCCCAGTAAACAAGGGGTGCCCTCTGGAGTCACAACTATGACCGGGTATTTCACCTTGTGTTGCGCAATTTTAATGTCCAAATCTGCAGTCCTCTCGACGGGAATTTCCTTCCCGTCAAAGTTCTAAAGTTGTCCAGGAAGAGGGGTGAGAGGAATTTGGTATTTCTCCCCCCTTCCTGAATTCAGTTTGCCAAAGGTCTTTTTGGACAGAAGGGTAGCTTGGGATCCAGTGTCCACCAGTGTCAAAATTGTACCCTGCCCGTGTATTTGTACCGGGGCATAGAATCTTTCCTCCTTCTCCACAAGGGGACACAGATAATGTACATTTTTGGACAACTGGTGGGTTAGTTTTCTAGTTTTGGACAATGATAGAGAAGAGATTTGGGCAGAATTCTGTTCGGAGTCTAGGGAATCTGAAAAGAAAAGGTGGCAACTAGAGATGGGAGAAGTTTTGGGTTCCCCTGGTTCTGGTGCTGGGCTACCCCCCCATTTTTGGAGGCAGTCACCAGGTTTGAACCAGGGGATTTTCATGTTGTTGGTTCTGGGGTTGGATGATGGGCGGCGATAGCTCAGCCCCCACATCTACCCAGTCTGGATTTGAATCCTTTGGGACCCATTTTTCTTTGGGAGGAGTTCCCCCTTCTCTGAAGAAGATCCTTTTCCCAGGATCTGCTGAGGATCCCTCTCCTTCAAATTGGAAGATCTGTACCTCCTCCACAAAATGGGTCTGTTTGGATTCTTTGTTTCTCCTACCCCCCCTCTGCTCCTTGGGTGGCAGA
This sequence comes from Ambystoma mexicanum, assembly GCF_040938575.1. NCBI lineage: Eukaryota > Metazoa > Chordata > Amphibia > Caudata > Ambystomatidae > Ambystoma > Ambystoma mexicanum. The sequence continues at coordinate 1,146,460,081 of NC_090928.1, forward strand.
CTTTCAGGGGCAGGAGATTTTGGTTCTGCTTCCTGGGTTTCCAGGGGCTGTTTACAAGTGGGGAAGGAAGCTTCCTCCAAGGCTTTACACCCCCCTTCCCCTTGTGCCTCCTCCCTGGGAACGGGTGGGTTGTCTGGGTTCTGCCCCCGTCATTGTTCTGGAGCACCTGGACCGGAGCTGGAGGCATGCTGTGCCGGCATGCTCATCTGAGGGTTCTGTTGAGCCCTCAGCATGCAACCCATCCTGTGCCATGTTTTGGACCTGGCGCTCTAGCTGTGATACCCGCTCAGGCTGATACGGGGTTCTCATTTCTCCCCTGGGCTGATCCCGGGAAGGGTAGCTATCCCTTCTCTGGAAATACCCCGGGTTTGGAAAATGTGGGTACCCCTCCACCCTTGGCCTCCCCTCTCCCGGATTAGGTTATCTGGGCTCAGGAAATTGGGCAAAGAAGGATGGATTGTTTTGGGGTTGAAAGTTTTGTGGGTACCTGGGGAAAAAGTTCTGTCCAGGATTTGGGGAATTTCTGCCTTCCTGGGGGGAGTGAGGAGGGAAGTTCCCTGGGTTAGGTGCTGTTTGGTTGGATCCCCGCCACCTTGGGCTGGAGGAGTCCACACATAACCTGGATGGGTATATTCCCCTTGTAGCGGGGACTTACATAGTCTAGGGAGTGAGGGATCCCGCTTGTGGGACTACCTCCTTGGCTCCCTGTCTGTGACTGGCCCAAGGGCCTTCTGGGCATGGGATTATTTTGCTGTGCAGGCGGGTTTTTAGGCCCCCCCCATCTCCAAATCTAAAATGGTGGCAACCTTCACCTCTGCCACCTTAACAGCAGCAGGGGTGTTGGTTGGTTTGGGGCTTTTTTGAGTATTCTTGTTTTCTATGGGCTTTTGCACCTCATAGATTCGGGTGGCCTTTTCAATGACCCAGTCTAGTGATCTTTTCTCATGAAAATCTCTCACTAGCTGGGTTGTGATGTACTTTGGTAGAGTGTGGAAAAAAGTATTGACAAATTCTTTGCTGTCCATGCGCACCCTTCTGGTAGTCTGCGCAAAGGCACGCTTTAATTCCTGCACAAATTCTTGTGGGGCCTGATCCTCCCCACATCGTAAGTTGTAGGCTTCCTTGCGAGCCTCTTGGGGATTTCTGTGAACAGAAAAATGCTTCAAGATGGCTGCCCTATAGGTGGACCATCTAGAATGATTTTGGTCCTCCAGCCCCGCAAAGAAACTGGAGTATTCTGCTGAGAAGGTCCATTTCACATACTCAATGCAGCTACTGCTGTCTTCCAAATGGAAAGTTTCCATCATCTGCTCAAAGAGCTCTAAGTGCTCCCAAACAGAATACTTAGCGTTCTTATGATAAGGCGTGATGACGCTCTTTATCGCCTTGATTTGTTTTGTTTAAGCAAGGCCCTTTTTGCCTTATTGGCCTTCTTGGTTCGCGTAACCCTGGTCCAATCCTCCTCTGACTCAGAGGCACTGCTCCCAGAGGTGCCCGTCTGGTCTTCTAGGTTCTCCCGGATTCTGTGAGCCTGGGAATGGCTGGCAGAATGTGGGGACCTAGTCTCCTGTGTCCTGGGGCGCTCAGAGGAGTGTTCCGATTCCTCCTTGCTCTCAGTATTTGATGGGTACCCCCCCACTGTCCTAGCTGGGCAGAGATTTTTAGGATACCCTTAGTGGGCCTACTCCCCTGGAGTTCCCCACTAAATTTCACAGTGCTTGGGTACCCATACCCAGATGCCCGCCCATCCATTCCTGGGAGGTGCTGGTCTATGAACCCCATACTTCTGATTGGATTGAAATCTGCAATCCCTGTGGCCCTGGGATCATGTGCACCAGTGGACACGGGGTTGGCAGAGTCCAGGGATTGGGAGAGATGAAGGCCTCTTGTACTAGGATTCCTGAGGTTATGCTCAGGTGTTTCCCTTTCCCAGCGAACCTCATCTCTTTCAGCCCCTGTTCCCTGTTGCCATGCAAGAACCTGAGCTTTCTGTTCCTCAATCAAGGCCTTACTAGTCTCTATCACGCTGTGGTGCCTGTCATTGTTCTCACAGAGAGCCTCATTTTCTCTATGTGCTTCCTGGATTGTTTTTGAGTACTGGGCCAGTCTTCCACCCTCCTGGTGTGCTCTAACAATTTTTGATGGTCTTTTTGGAGGTCACCCAGTCCCTGGAGGGCCAGGCGATTTTCTTCCAGTTTCTCTTTTAAATACCAGACTTCCTGGCCTAAGGTGTCCCTTTCCTGAGCAAGAGCCTGCCTCTGTGCCACCAGGTCGTCCCTCTGTCTTTGAAGCACACCAGCTTTCTGGCGCTCTTCATCAAACTCTGCCTGGATACCCAGGTCTTTCAGGATTATTGCTTTCTGCCTTCTCTCTATCTAGGTGGCCTTGCAGGGTGACTAGCTGCTCTGCGCATGCCCTGTTAAAGTTTATTTGTTGCTCCAGCTTTTTCTGGCTCTGCAGTAGAGAGTCCAAACTTTCTTGGTACTCCTTCTGCAAGGCCAGAATTCTGGTATCCTGTTCCGCCTTTTCCTGCTGCAGGATACCCAGATCCTCTTTTATTTTGACTATATACTGCCTGCTTTCATTTTCAGACTCCTGGCTCCTCTGCAGCCTCTGCTCAGAAGAGTCCGGATCAATTTGGGCCTTTTCTAATGCCATCAGTTGCCTACTTGCCAGATCTTGGCCTTCAGGATATTTATCCTGTATTGCTCCAATAGATAAATATAAATATGCCGCTATCTTTGCAATCTTATTTTGCTCATCCTTGGCCTTAGGGGCCATATATAGTTCACTCAGGGCCACATGTAATGGACCCTGGTCTTTCCATTTATCTAACCCTGTTGCTGTGATCTGTTGTGTGATTGCCTGCAACCACACATTCTGATCCTGCTCTGTCCATTCACTTCTCACAAATAACTTATGCAAAAGGTGTTCTCTAGCCATATTGATGTCTACCAATGTCGCCATTCTGGAAATATGAATTTCCTTCCTGATTTACAGAAGTTTTATTTTATTTTTGCAAAACAGACCGTTTCCTTAGAGCGTTCCCTTTTGAGGGGTGCTTTTACAGTGTAACACAGTGTGGTAGCCCAACAGGATTTATGTATCCTATTAGTTAGCACACTGTGTTAAGTCACAAATGGTATATCTAATCCAGAAATCCCGCGACGAGCCCCCAATCTGTAAATGGTTTCAACCCAGCACTCCACCTAAGTCAATGCCTAGCGTGAGATGCCCAGCTGGAACCCTTATTTATATATTTTTATGTCAAAACTTATTTTATTTCTGAACGATGTACCCTTCTATAACGCCCCTCTCTGAATCCCCCGGTCTCACTGAACCAAGAAGTAGGTTGTTTTGCAAAGTTAAAAGATGTATTTGATGAATTAAACAAAATATATATATCACACCTTTATGAATATGAACAATATCTAGATATCACACTTATTAATATTTATACACTGATCAGCAATGGGTGAATTCACAACCATCAACAATCTCTTTAATCAACAGGAGTATGGGTGAGACGAATAATGTAGCAGAGAATAACTTTGTGTGGGTTCAATGAAATGCAATGATATGAAATTAATGCAGCACAGAAATAAAACTTGATAGGAATTCAATCAAAGTCAATGTAATTACTCTTTCCCCCTGTTTCTACTCAATCCCCCCTAATATGCAATATGAAGAGATGGAATGAGGGCGCACAGGTTTCAGGAATATACAAGCAACAATGCAGTTCAATCCCATTTCCCCAGCAAGTTTAGAGACAACAGACATGATTTTAAAACGGGTCAAATGCTTTTGAATGTGATTTGAAATGAATGGGAAAATGCTAAAAATGACTTTAATTCGCTAGATGAGATTCAGAACTAGTGAGAGTCGCTTGGGATAGGTTCAGGTAGACACTAGCAATGATGTTGGAATGACTAATAGATAGGAAGCTGAATTCAGAGAGTGCATGCAAGAAATAGCAATTTTATATGGAATGAAATTGAGCCAAATGCAGAATCGCTGCAAACTTTTCAGCGCGCGACAAACGCGATTACAGAAAAACTATAGGGAGTTGGAGTGTGGTTCTTAGTTTGTTTGAAAGCTGAGGATTTAGCTTCAATTTGACATTTAAATTTCGTTCCTAGTACGGTTCATAGGTTATTAAGGTTTTAGTAAAGGTCGATATTTCTCAAAAGAGTCAAGATTTCAAATGAGAGATGTGCTGTTGAAGGTTACAAAAGAGGATTTCTTAACACTAAGGGGCTATGAAGATGCACGATACCCAACGGTCAGCCATCCGAACAGCGGTGCCACCGCTCTGACTTTTGTCCGCCAAGACACTTGTCCTTCTTCAGCAAATATATTTAGTGCAAAAATGATTCATCACTACAATTATCACTGGACTATGTGGATGAGAGAAGGAGTCAGGATAGACAAAAGAGATTCTACAATGCAGTTCTGGATATGTTGCAATGGGTTGGATAGGATTACTTAAAACTAAGATTGGCTATGGACAGTTCTATGCTAAATACTCACAACTATGGCTTTGGAATGGAATAGGCCCGTCAGGACCTGGTCAAGGGGTTTGGACTGGAATCTGCTAGCCACGTGACAGGATTCAGGCACTTGGTTCTGCTCTCAGCAAGGCACTCTGGTCTGCACGGCCTCCTGGACTGGATCTGATGGGTTGGTTCTGGGTACAGCTCTGCTCTACTGGTTTGGATCCCTGGGTTGTAGCAAGGGTTTTTGGCAAGAAGCAGCCAAAACAGCACAGCCAGGCTGTTGAATTGGTTGGACCCCATGAAAGTTTGGGGTTAAAATCAGGTTGCAAGATTCTAAAGGCCAGCTGAGAAGGGTTCAGCTTTTTGGATTGGGCCTTTTGCTTCAGGGTTCTGGAGTCTGGATAGTTCTGGAGTCTGGATAGTTCTGGATTTGGATTCTCCTTCAGAGCGCTTCACCAGTAGCTCAGTGATGGGTGAATGTGTGTGTGTTCCTCTTTGCCCTCAACAGTCCCTATTTATATATTTCTCAAGGGGGTGGGTAGGCTGATTATACTATGCCCAGCCCTCTAAGGAGCCGATAGGTCAGAGAATTTCCTCTCCCCTGATTTGAGAAGCAACAGTGTGTCATGATGTGTCATGATATGTCATGTTTATGGTCCAGGGAGAAAACCCTCCCCTTTGTTTCTGTACAGTATATTTTATTTTTTCACAAAAAGCATATTTATAATATCACTAATTTACTAATACTGCGTATTTACATCCCAAATTAAATAAGGCACACATCCGTTAAAGTCCCATCTTCTGGAGAGCTTTGGTTCACAAATGACAGTATTTCGTGCTTTTGGTCGGTTACTAAGTGCCAGTTCTGTACCAATTTTTTCATATACATGCACATACCATCTGGGCATATTCCTGTAAATTTTCATATTTTTAACATTATCACAACTGCTACAAAGTCCACATTTTGATAATTCTGTCTCTGAATATCGCACACGTTCCAGAGTATTTTCTACTTGTGAGCAACATTTTCAGTTTAATAACCTCTAAATTCCATATTTTTACCAGTTCGGCACAATTTTCTATAAGTCTTTTTCAAAAAGATATTGCTTGTGCTTTCTGAATAAACAAAACTGCTTGTCTCTGCCTCCAAGGTCTTGGCTGGGCTAGAGAGCAGTCCCAGGCCTCTCTGACTTTGGCAACTGGTGTCAGCCTACACCCGAATTAGCATTTCCTTTGAGTAAAAGGGAGTCTTTGGTCTCCTAGCAGAGCAACAGGCCAAAGTGCTCCTCCCTTTTCCTTTCACACCTCCCTGCCAGTTCCTTAGCAGAGAGCAGGGGAAAAGATTCCTTTGTTTGGGAGAATGTGTGGACTGTCTTTGAAGCCCAGTGTAGCTGGCTTTAACTTTTAACACAATGTTTACAATAGTCTTGTCCTAAAATACAAATTACTCTTAATTCCAGCCTTTTTAAAATTTAGTTTTGAATTGTATCCACCTCTATTGCTTCTGTTAGCAAGTCTTTCCTTTTCATACTATGATTTCAATGCATCAGTTTAAATTGACCGGTTAAGTAATCGCCAGCTACTGACACAGGCGAGTAGCGGTACTGCGCCCATTTTTGACATATTCTTCCAAGGAAGCATCTTTAAATGTGGATTTTCTTCTGACCAAATATGTTTCTGCTGACATTGTGCTTAGGTGAATTCTTTATATACAGTGATGTTTAACACCCAACAGGGATGTTGGATCTTTTGTGATGTTTTAGAACCAAGATTTTTGCACTTTCCACAGCCAAGGAAAAACGGATTTTTAAACAGCTCTGTGTTTCTCTTGCGATGCAGGACTGCTTTTTCAAATAGTTTCATTTTCCTCTGTGGACAGCCAAATGATGGGTTTTGGCAGTGGTCTCCTGTGTTACCACCGACATAGGCAAAAGTGGATTGGCGGCCTATTTTTCGGGTTTTCCTGCGCACTTCTGGGTGATTTTAGTGCGCATAATGCTTTCCAGCAGCCATTCTGAGGTTTCTGATGCAAGCAGTGCACAGTAATGTTGCAGGGCATGGACTAGTGGGTTAAAACATCCCACAAGCCCAAACCACTTACAGAAGGCAGAGTCCCTGTCTGTCTGCCCTCCAGCACATGCTTTCACTACAACCTTGTACTCTCCTACTCTTGGTGTCCTGGTCATCTATTGTGCTTGGTGTGACCGCTCAGACACAGTCCCCTGGGTAGGGTGCTGAACCTAAGAAGGGGAGGCAGGTCCTCCTGACATAAATACACTACACATTATATTGTCCGGGTGTCTGGCTATTTTGGGAGGGAAAAATCTATACAGATTCTGCTTTGCCGAGGGTTTGTTCAGGCATGTCTCTCCCCTGACATCTTAACGTGTTAAAACAGCGCGCAATTCAAGCAAGTCATAGGCCTCTTCAAACAGCGAGCAATCAAGCAAGTCATAGGGCTCTTCATAGAGAACCCACTGTCACTGGATGCGCTGAACTGGGAATGCCTCAAGATCCTGTCATTATTGCTTGCTTAGACAGGCTCAAAATTGAACGCCAACATCCGGCCTGCTGACAGATAAAATTACTTCAGTGCACATTCTTTGCAGTGATGTATGTCAAAAGACAAATAAAAGCAAATTAAAAACGGGCTCCTAAATAGAAATAACATGTCTAAGAAGTTGTTAGGAGAGTAAAAATATGGAAAAATGGAGGGAAGGTACCGGGCAATGAAAGCAATAAAACGTACACATGTATTGAGAAAAAGTGAACCAATGCTTATGGTTTGGAGCACAGGATACAGCAGTAATTTTACTCGATGTTGTCATTATTGTTATTATAGGTTAATGGTAACCCATTAAGTCATGGGCTAAATGGATGGCTTGACGGGTGAGTGGTGGCCAGTTTTCAGGTGTATGCGGGTCACTTTAATGGCTTTCTAAAAGCAAAGATCGTAGTTTTAAACAACATTATTACCCCAATAGGCTTAAAAAGCGCTATTTCAAAAACATTGTCAACAGAAATGCTCCTCCAGGTACTAATCAATGGTTTGTTTAGAAAAATCTGAATTTGAGAATGTGAATGTTGGGTGCCCTTTTTTAAGTTGATGGTGCGATTTTGCGCCGCAGTCTGACCTGGTTTATGAGACACTATTACAGGAGGTATGTGCGCCTTAAGACTTTGCAACCAAAAGACCTGGGCTCAGATATTGAACAAGAATTGGGTAATTATAGTGAAATCACAGTACCTACATCTGCATTATGTTAATTATAATACATAGCAGCCTTCTACATCCATTTAAAAGTCAGGAAATCATTTTCTTGTTACAGGCTAGTTGGGACATCACAACTGACCTGTAATAAGAAAATGACATTACAAGTGCTCTGTAATCTGTGAATACGCTTTGTGAGGTCACAATGCCGGCTGCATCAGCCAGCAAAGGTCAAAATTTCAGCTGTCACTGCAGCAGTTAATTAAAAATAGTGATTAATTGACAAGGAACAGCTTATGGTAGAATGTTTCATGTGCGCCCTGCTGAAGTTTAACAAATGTGAGCAAGAAGCTGCATGTTATTAGTTATCTTAAAGTACAACATGAAATTAAAAGGCATTTTATTAAAATATGTAAACTAGTTTTCTGCAGCACATTCAAAGCTGCATGTTAGCCTCTGTAAATTCGATTATGTGCATCAGCAAATGGAAGATCCCTTACATGATATTAAGTAAGAGCTGGGGTAAAACTGAATTACAGTGTGTGGCCATGTAGTATAATGAATAAAATACCCTGTACAGTGTGTAAAAAGGATATTGCAAGTCACCTCGAAGTTCCGAGACCTTATAAAAGAACTTTGGCCTCATTCCTCTATTTGGTTATGGAACTCCTCCTTGACGATCAATATCCTTACAACATACAGTAGGAAGAAGCGTAGACAGCGTAGGGCCAGAGTGGGCAAGGCCCACCCAAAATCTGTAAATAGCCACTCAGCAGCACCATGTGGGCATTTACAGATGTTAATGTCACTGTGGTGGGCCCAAATACATTAGCCTCAGGCCCCACCTGTTATACAATCTTGGCTATGCCTCTGACAGTAGGGGCTACTGTATCCAATATGATAAACAAAAATAACAAACGGGCAGTGAACAGTCCATATTACATGTTCCTACTTCATATTACATTCTAGTACACTTAATCTGCTCCAAACGGGAGCGCCATTGTTGCGAGGTCTGGAAAAGATCCGGGGCTACGCTCTTGTCGGGACTGTCAGCTTGCAAGCATTTTGGTTGCAGCCCCTGAGCTTCTATCCAGGGATACAAACAAAAGACCAGGAGCTATAGCCCCCTCAGCCTCCGCCCCCCACCCCTTAACAATGCGTATGTATCAGCAACTCACAAAGTGACTTTGCTTAGAACAAAACAAAGATAGATTTTGTGTGAAGAGTGAAGCCGCCCCTGCTTGGGGGATAGTGTCTTCTTCCCCTGCCCTTGTACTCTTCAGGTGCCCACACGGTGTCCGCTTCGCATTTACCTGCTGTTAATGGCCCACGTTGGCATAGAAGCGTGCTCTTGAGCACACCTGTCACTCGGGCGGGGGCTGGTGGCGACAGCCCTGTTGCTGGTGGCGCCATGGGAAGAGGGGAAGAAAAATTGCTTGGGCTTTCCATTAAAAATGTAATGTTCTCCACAGAATAGAAAGCAATAGCTGTCTGTGTGTAATGCAGACAGGCTGAAATGGGAACTGTAGGGGAGGAATAATGGAGCCGAGGAGATGACACACATAGATGCCTCTGACATCTATCCCCGAAAGATCTTCTGTCATTATTTGACCAAAAACTCAATTTACTGATTCAGTGTTTTTTTTTTTTTCGTTCCATAAAAAGAAGCCATACTTGATTTCTGCGCCGTTGTTTTTCTCCCCTCTGCGAACGAGGGCTGTGATGTGAGAGGCAGCAATGGAAGATGGATTTCAGACACTGAAGGGACAGCCTTGGAAATGTTTAACAACTTGTAGGCAGAGTTTTTCAGCCGCCACGCGCCGCTCTCGCTGCGAGTGACCTTTTCTGCAGACACTGATTCATGTGGCTGGGCCAGGAGAACAGCGCGCGCGCCTCGCAGGGCACGTGCCACAGAACAGTGCGCGCCTCGCAGGGCACGTGCCAGGAGAACAGCGCGCGCCTATCAGGGCACGTGCACTGTGACGTATAGCATCCAGGGCAGGCAAACCTTGGACACCACTGTAGAAGGGACTCATGATTGTTCAACTGAATTGATTTGCAATTTTTTTTTCTTTTTATTGGGCTACTTGGAAATGCTTAATCGGCACCTCTATGCCGAAATTGCTACATTGCAGAGTACAAATACTGAAAGATCGGATGTGAGAGACAAAGCTTGTAGGTTTTGTTTGGTTATTTACCCGCCAATTGGCTGCCACATGGTCATGCCAATCCCGATGGCCATTTCCACCCAATACCTGTCTTTCCACACCACCCAAAACACATCCTCCGGTGATCTCTTTGAGCTTGCTCTATCATAAAGCAACATCAACATGGTTTTATATCAGCATGAAAATGCCATACTGGCTTGAAAGCATGTGATGTGTCAAGGCGGAGACATGGTAAGCAGCATACACACATATTCTGGTTCCATGTGTTAATATCCCCATAAAATATTGCGATACAAAAATATCGCCATATTTTTGCGGCGATATTGACCCATGGACCCTGTGGGGGACACCCCCACATTATTTCAAAATGTGCCGGGGACACCCCTGCAACCTCCTCTCTCACAAATGTCCCTCCCCCCCCAAAAAATATCTCCTATGGTGAGAAAAAAATGGCCATATGTACGGCAATCTTTGGTGAGGATATTTTGTAGGGATACCCATATTCTGTTATGTGCTCCCACTGAAATCGGCGGCAGCATGAAAAAGCAAGGTGTTAAGCTGCTTACGTCTTACTTTTATGCCTTGAATTTATGCTCTGGGGACTTACTCCCTATGTGTTATTCAGTAGAGAGCATCTTATAGGAAGGGAACAGAAGAGGGATGGCAGTGGGGAAAGCATAAGGAGCACTTGCAGTGTGGGTTGGACAGAAAGAACATTGTGAAGGGGACCTCTGGAGGGTGAAAGGAACTCTCAGGTGTAAAGAGCACTGAGGATATTGTGGGTGAAAGGAGTCCTGGGGTTGGTAGCATGAGCTGTGGACACAGAAGAAGTATTGGGGGGATGAAGGACAATTGGGAGGAAAACAGAAGGGGGGCTTGACAGGAGACGGATCACTTGGGTCCTGGGGTTACATCACAAGGCACACTGGGCTGATAAGTAGGAATTCAGTGTCCCTGCTACTCTAAAGCCCACCTGGCGGAGGGATGCATATATACATACTGTCAAAAAGTGGGACGCTGAAGTATTAGAAGGATGGAGAAGTGGGCTTGGCTCAAGCAAACGACCAAGAACAGAACAACAGATGCAGGACAATTTAAATTCCGAACACTTTAAACCATTCAGACAATGAGAGGTGAAGTGAGGAGAAGGCCGGGGGGAAAAGCCAAGCAGGGTGGTTCATACTACGGAAGAGCACAATATGGGTGGAAAAAGCACACATGGTTGGAAGGAGCCTTTTGGGTGAAAAGAAAACACTGGGCTGCACTAGTCAAAAGGTTTGGCACTTTGGGAGGGAAGCAGAGGGGTGGAGGGGGTCACTCACCTGGCCAGGTCATGCATTTTGTATGTAGCATGGAATACCACTGGGTGAGGCTGCAGGGGATGTTTATGTGTACCTTATCTATGTGCAGGGTGGCCACAATTAAATTGCTGACCTTTTTTGAAATGTTGGGCAGTGTTATGGCCTCTCTCTCAGAGTTATAAATGCACAACTGAATTAATACAAACTGGTGTCCATTACCTGCTAAGAAGAATCTCTCAGCTTCCCTAATATTATGCCCCACCAGTGATGCATTGTACAGGCAACAAGACACCGAGAAGCGAAGGTCGGGCTTACAGACATGAGTAGGAGGATATGTGGGACATGCGTGGCAAGGCAGAGGTGTATCTCAGAGACAACATGCATGTAGAGAGGCAGTGCTTCGAAACATGGGGTGCTGTGGGGGCAGTGCTCACAGCCAATATGGAGTGGGTAGCAGAGCTAATAGACTTAGAAAGTGGAGGGGTTAGGAAATGTGATGAATCTGGCGATGTCACCACTATCTCCCCTGGGAAATTCTCTCCCCATGTGGCCAGGGAAGGGCAGCCGCTACCTGATCCCGAACCTGGGGGTGGCAGCCCGAAGAAAGGACCATGTGTGGGACGACAATCCTAATGGGAGTAAAGTGGACTCGCCAGATGGAACACGGTATTCCCGCCAGTCAAAAAAACTTAAACCCCCATCCTATAACCCCAAGAACAATCCCTCCCCTAGTAGACTCATGAATTGTACTCCTCTTACTATTACCTTAAAGGTTACTGGGACGAGGAAGAATAAGAGCCACCTCAATTAAGATCAGTTTGCCAATATTGTGACGAAGGAGAGGAATAGAGGAATGATGATCGCTCTTAATGGGAATGACTGTCAGAAGTCTAGTCTCTTTCCAACAGCTGAGACGAGAAAGAGGGGAGGAGCAATGATGATCACTCCTAATGAGAACCACTATCAGTGGTCTAGTCTTTCCCTAATCCTATTGGCTGGAGCCAATATAAGAGCAAGGAAAGACTCAGGAAGTGTGAGAAGTGCCCTCCCTGGGCAATCCATGTGGAAGGAGTGAAGCCAGTCCAGAGAGTATGCAGTCTTTATATTGAAATATTTTATATTGAATGATCATATGTCGAAACCTTTATAGTGACACATTTTATAGTGAATGCATTTAGGGGTTGGGTAAAGGGTTTAATATTTTCGTGAAACCGTAGGGGTGGGTTTTTAGGGGCACGAAACGAAGGTTTGCGGGGGAACCCCCAAAATATTTATTTTTAAAAAGTGCATTCACTCTAAAAATGTTCACTATAAATGTTTCGACATATAATCATTCAATCTAAAATATTTCTATATAAAGACATTTAACCGTCCAGAGAAGCCAGAAGCGGAAAGACCAGGACGCTTACTTTGATCCAGTGGAATCCCTGGCAGAGGCAAGGAGGTGAGACTGGCCCAGCAGAAGGAGAAGGAGCTGCCCAGCAGACAACGAGAACTGGGGCCCATGGTCTGCTGAACCTGCACAGACCTCAGGAGAGACTGGTCCAGCAGAGGGAGAGATAGCCAGCCAGCTGAGGAGGAAAGCTGGGGCTCACAGTCTACTGAGTTCTCTAGGCTGGAAGGCGCGCTCCATTCCTTACCCTGCAGGGGTGAGCCCCATAAAAGTATACAGAGAAAAGGTGGGGAATGAGCAGCAGGAAGAGAGAGAACTGCTGACGCGGTTATGCCTGCCAGTCGGTAACGCAGCTGATTACCACGCTGGGGGAAGAGGTGCTGCGGCAGACAGCAGAGAGGCAGACTCGACCTCACCAAGGCAAGAAGGAGGTGCCAGCAGTTTACTGCGAGCAAGGAACATCCTTAGGAGTGAGGCACGGTGGCAAGACTGCGCTTAGCTGGGCACACACAGAGCCAATTCTATGAAGCAGGCAAAGAAGAAGGAACGGCAAAGGCAACCAGTGAGCCCAGGAAAAGTGAACAGGTTACTGGGTGGCTGGCACGCAGAGGCCGTTACTTTGAAATAGAATGGCAGGAAAGAAATATACATGAGCGAAGCTCACAACTATTTAGAAATGCAAAATATATGAAGGGGAAGGCAAAGCCTGTGAGAGGCCCAGGGAAGAAATATATCCTGTTTGGCCGTGTGAACTTTTATCAAGGCAAGCGACTGTTGGGCAGGTTAGTGAACCGAGCCTGTCAAACATCAGGGGAGGGGAATTATTTTCCCCTGATACTAGAAAGCGTTAGATGTTTTAGACATAATGGTCCTGGCAGGTGAAGACAAATGCTCTGTGGTATAAACTATAAAAAGGAAAAGCCATTTATGAACTATAATGATGTGGCTCAAGGGAAAATCATGTCTTGGAGACCTTGAGCTATGGTTTTGACGTATTAACAGAAGAAGTTAAAGGAAAACAGTAACATTGTGAACTGTGAACAAAAGTGTATAAAGAGAAGGAAAGGTCCCGGGGAGAAAGATGCCTTTGAAACTAGAAGTAAAGATAGAGGGGAGAGAGGAAGTCCTCTTGGAAACTTGGTGATTCTTTTGGAACTGGAAGTTAAATGCAAGGAACCTAGGGAAGGAGGTTCTCCCTAGAACTGCAAACTTTTGTCCATCCTTTTTGTTGGATTTTGAACTCTTATGGTGAACTTTGACTATATCGGAATACTTAAATAAGACCGTGAAGAAGAATGCAGGGGAAGGGAAGCACCCTCTGGAACAAGATTCCCTATCCTTGAAAGACCTTTAGTTGAAGTTCTAACTTTTTCCTTTATGAGCATTTCTAAAGCACTTATGGCCAAAGACATTACCATTTTCACCTTGGAATTCGTTTGTTTGGAATGTGGGGGTCAGAGTGGTGTTTTGGACGCAGGACGGTTTTAATTTGGACATTCTGACACTGGGAGATCCTTGGTTTTCGGATGGGGGGCACCTCTTGAGCAGGGTTGGTGGGGCATTTCCCCAGCCCCTTTTCTTTTAAATGGAAGTGTTTAGCCGAAGCCAGGTCTAACTTGTGTCGCATTTCATTTCTGACTCCTCCGAGGTATCACAAGTTGTTAAAGTACAGCAACAGAGATGTGGAGAATTACGGATTGTCTGGGAAACATACATTAGTGGTGTGGTGGGATGGTGGGCCCATAAATAAACTGCTTGGCAAAGGGGTTGGAGGCAGAAGGACATTAGGCTGATACTAAACATGAAATGGTGGTGGGCAAGCCATGATGCAGCCGACCAATCACAGCCAATTTCTAGTTTGTTAAGCTGCTGATTGACACCAAAACTCCTGTTGGATTGATATGCAGCAGCGGTCCTAGAGAGCTCTAGCGGGTAGACCTAAGAAGATGTTTAGCTCATTACCAAATAGCATCCAACTAATTGCTTTATTGAGTATTAATGGCATGTTATTTGTCAAAACCCCTCCAGGTTATCACCCAAAATGTGGGGAAGTGAAGAGTTTCATTTCAACTTCTCAGTCAGATTTCTAAGTGGCTTAAGTAACAATTCATAACTGTCTTATTATATTTCTGCCGATAAAAAAGGCCATTGTTGTGTCCAGCACACATCAGTATACTTTGATTTTGTAAACTGTGCCTCATCCTTTGACAAGGTCAACTGAGTGCCGCTCTGGAGGAACCTTAGGGAGATAGAATAATGTTCCTGTCCCTCCAAATTCAAAATTGGAGTTACAAAAGGTGTGAGTACTTCCCTGAATGGTCTGATTCATACATTGCACCAGAGGCAAGCCAGCCTTGCAAACATGTCATTATACACAGCTAGTCTAGAACTAACAGCTTTACTTGACCTGGCTAACAGACAAATGCTTTGGCAGAATTTGGCAACATGTTATAAGTTATTTCTTTATTTTAAACCACTTCACAATAAAAAAACATAAAAAATATAAAAATGCCCCCTATTCCATGATAGGTAAGTTTTAGCCAAACTGAAAAATGAGGCCTACATAAACCTACATAACAGCACGCTTGTTAACATATGTTTTAGTACATTTTGGTAATTTTATTAATCTTACATAAGAGTCCATTTAAACTCACCCAATTGCAACGCTCACTGACAGGTTCCGTTTTTTAAGCATTCCCCTCTGCTCCTCCCCCAGATTGTTCCCAACATCAATCGCTTGGGTTCAACATCGAAGAGAACCTTTCCTGCATGGCTCTTATCTGTACGAAAGCGCATTCTTCCTGGCACCAGCTTGCCCTTTGTTCTTCTTAAAATCAAGTTTTTTACCCACATAGCAGACTTTCAAACCATGGTCAGAGCTCTCCTCCTCTCCATCTACATGGGCCAAAGCCTTTTTGGGGTGTCACATCTCCACCTTTGCACCACATGTTACAGCCAAACTCACCAAAGTAGTAAATACATTCAACCATAAAACTCCTATCCTCAAGGGAGTGCACGGGCTACCCCTGCAGGCCTGTATCACCTTCAATGCAATCACACAGAAGGCTGGCTATAAAACAATGGGTGGGTGGTTGCCCAGAGCAATGCTAATGGTTAATAATAATTCAAAACTTTCCATCCATCATTTCTTTGGGTTTCGGTATACCCTTCAAGACAGGCAACCCCATTCAAGTCAGTGATCGACAAGTCCCCCTTCAATATAACCAGAAAGGTCCCAGCTCCAGGGGCCAGTACAACAAAAGAAACTTAGACATTGCTGACACTAGACAAAATTAAAGAAAAAAAAACAAGATGGCTAGTCATATCTTGCTACATACCTATACTGTCTAGCAACATTTTGACAAATATCAAAGTGGCCATCTCAAGAATGCATATCAGGAAATGAGGACCCTCCACCTTGTGGTAATTCTAATGTTATTGGTTGAATGGTATTTTATATTATGATTAAGAGTGGTAGCACTTATAGGATACATGCTGTATTTGTTTACTTGCATACTGTTGCTATGCTTTGTAATGTCAGCCGCACTTGACATTCTCCCAGGGAACCTTGATTGTGTTGGGGCAGATCCTCAATTACCTCAGTCCAAACCAGGTTCTACCACCTGAGGAACGAGTGCACGTTTTGTACGTAAAGCAAGGTTTATTGCACAAAAACCTGGGGAGCAGTTGGATAGTCCAGTGGAACCAACCCAACCCAATTCTCAACAAACTACATCAATTGTTACATGTGTATTCACTTTAGCAATAGTTAAAATACTCCCAGATATGTTATTACCCACCCACCCCTCAAACATGATTGGACCAAACATTTACAAAGACTTCCATCTTTAACAAATTCATTATTTCTCATTGGTCCTCGAAATCTATATGACCATCTTCAGATCATATTCGAAGTCTGCCTTTGCTGGGAATTGGTTCATGGTAGGTGGTGACATCATGGTGCAATTAAATATTCACATACAACATAATTCATTAATTAGTAACAACTAGCCTATAGCCACTATAACCTTAAGTGTGATTTGCACATGGTATGCCCGGATACTGTAGCAATACGAGAAAGGGCTGAAGAAACAGGGTTTCTTTAAACTACAGATTGTGATCTCATCCACCACAGACTTCTGGCTTCTTTTAAGACATTCCAATTATGCAACTACTACCGCAGCATGTGCTGCCTCTAGTTTGACCCTGTGAAAAGAATTGACCACCGGATCCCTGGCCTAGGGGCCCATCTTTATTGCCGGTCCAAGCAAATGGTCAACCCCCTCTACGTGACTCAGTGCATTGAGTGAGATTACATCTGTTCCTTGTGGATCTGTTAAACCATAAACCTTCATCCTACTCACAAGCTGACCTTCTACTGGATGACTAATTCTTACTCCGTCAACCCCACAAGGCCGAATTACCAGAATCTTTCAGCTACCTAAAATGACTCATGTAACTACTAACTGGAAAGTGGGAATAAACTCATAAAACCTCACTGCATGAAGATGTATATGAGCTCCCTATTATACATCTTCCATATACTTCTGGGTGATCAAAACCCCTTTTATATATTTCCACATACGTATGTTTTATAAATGTTATTCCTTCTTCACTGCGTGATCTCCGGACAGGCCCGCCTCCGCATGCACACTGAAACCTTATCTCTACCCAGTGTCCATGTGTTTCAGAGCACCTCATGTGTAGATTGTGTTCATGTGGCATTTGTGATTTTAACATTGTATCTTTCTGTGTGCGTGCAAATCTAATATGTATCAGTTCTAGACAACAGTAACACTTCAAAATAACACATCCCATCCATAATTAACTACCCCCGATACATTTGATATTGCAACATCGCACTCAGTTTGCCACCACCACTAGCCATCAATACGGCGTGCACAACATGAACCCCTCGTAATCATGGGGACCTTTCCTGACTACCCCAACATTGGTCCATGGGTTAGTTGGTGCCAGTACTGGAAGGCTTTGGGGTCTTGAATGAATGAACTGAGTTTCTACGAACTTGGTGTTGATTATTACTAAACTGATACACTGATCCCTAGAGGCACACCACAGCAGACTCAGGCATGCAGGCCGTTAGAAGTTGGGGAGAGTGCTTTGTGACCCTCGAAGAGAAATTAGGCACAAAACTGTTGAGCAGCATTTGGGTAGCCCCAGGGAAAAGAAAGGTAAGGAGTTAAGTGATGTAGAACTAGCTGCATAGGAATGCCTTCTAGGCCACGTTAGTGATAGATCTCAGCAAGTCTGTGTTCAACCTAACACACATGTGTTGGTGCCAGATGAACTATGGAATAAAGTAGCTTTGGAGATCATGGGTCCATTTGATATGTTGAGCAAGGGGCTGACATTTGTTATTAGTATTAGTGGATTAAACATATCGTGGGTGGAGGTGAGTGTGGTTGAGGAGGTGTCCACAGATAAAATGATTGAGATTTTGGGTGAAGTGTTTGATTGAGAGGGCATTCCTGGTACTTTATTTACTGGTATTTGGGTGTATGTTGTATCTCACAAGATGATCACATTTCTCAATGAGATGAACATCCAGCATCACAGAACTGCTCTTTACAAACCCGGGGCAAATGAGTTCATAGAAAAGGCTAACAGATTTGCAAAGAACGCAGTGCAACTTGGATTAGTGAACAGACTGTCTTGGCAGATGGTGTTGTCAGAGGAGGTCCTAGCTCATAGTTTAACTCTAGGTGGCCACACCCCATTTTAAGTTTTACATTACTTTCTGCTTAAGAGTGCTAGCACATGTAGGGTGCATGTTGTATTTGTTTACTTTTATACTGTTGCTGTGCATAGTGATGTCAGCAGCATTGGACATTCTACCATGGAAAACCTAGGTGGGGAACTAACAGAGACTAGAAACAAGTTTCCTGGGAGGAAGGTAAGAAACCACCTTTCTTTCAAGTTCAAGACTGGAGGAAGTCTAATGCAGCATCATATAATGAGACATAGGATATAAAATGTCTGAATGAGCGAGTTAACAAAAGAGGCACTGTAAAACAGAGAAGTTATCATAATGGTTAAAGAGGGACTAAGAGAAGTCGACCTCAGGAAATGGTAGAAAGCAATACTAAGAAGAATATCTGTGATAATCACAGTGTGAGGAAATGTCTGAGAGGAATATATTCTAAACATAGGACCACAGAAACTACGAAGCATAGCAGCAATTTTGAAGAGCTTCAATAATTGATCTCAAAGACTATCCAAGGAGATTAGATCAAGTAATTATCTATATCACAGAGAAAATCTATAAATACAGAGACTATCAAAGGAACTGAAGAGATATGGCAAAGACAAGACATTCCATTGGTCTATTTAAGTTAGTTAAATATAGTGGTAGGGCCAGATAGGGTTAGTTTGGATGGAGGTCATTTTTACTTTGACTTCCTGACTACTGACAAGCACATTTAGTTTCTTTAGGTAGGTAGGGTATTCCCTCTAGTAATAGGGAAAGTTAGACCTTCTACTTATAAGTTTCATTGAATAATTTTAATCATGTCTTCTGAGTGTCCGTCTCTTTCTACCGCCATCAACAACAGCCACAGCTGGCACTCAACATCAACTCTTTTCTAAGGTTCATTTTCCTTCCTCAGACTTCTAATGACAACTGTGATCAAGATGGCAAGTGAGTCCATTTGCATGTACTTGAATACTTGATTCCAGACATTGGTCATCATTATAAGTCGTCCAGTCCGGTATTAAAGTGCCAGTATTAATGTATACCAGCGCCTTACCGGACTGAATGACTACAGGTTTGACACCTGAGTTACCGCAAGCTAAAAGCTGGAGGTAAGGCAGGTGCCCTACTGGCAAAATCACTCTTATTATCGACACTGGTATTGCCAGTGCTGGTTATAAAGGCAAATCTCCCCATGGAGCCCTGTGGGACTCCATAAATGGGGATTTACACCATCACTCCAGCATTATAACACTCCGGCACTTGTAATCTGGCTGTAATAACGCCAATACGAGTGACAGAGATGGTAATAGCATTTACCGGTGGAAACCTCGCAATGAGGCCAAAATTGTCCCTCAGGATAACAACCTTCCTGTACAATAAGATAACAATAGACCGTTTTCCCACTTGGTAGCAACAATCTGTTTATACAAAGTATCCCTGAACCAAATTTGGTGCAGGGTTTACATGACTTTCAAAGTTATTAGTTGGTTTAAGCAACAATAAATAAAAAAACTGGTATATTTTGAATTCCGGGGGGATCATAAGGCGCATGGCCAGAGAGGAAATTCCCTGTCCAAATTTGAAAAAATTAATGTAAGTTTCAATTTAATTGGATGCTGTTAGTTTGCAGTGATTATGTAGATAAGGATGCCCCATTTCCATTTTATTAGGTAGGTCCCCCCTTTTCTTAGAGTCTGCTTAATGCAAATTCTGAATGTCATCTGCTGTGGTCTCTTTAAGAAAACCATGTGAAAGTACTACAGAAGCATCAGCCATTCCGGATAAAATCCTATGCAGAGTATGCATGGGGAACAACTAGTTGAAATAAAACTGAGACATTGGAACCATTTATTATATTTTACAAGAAAAATCCAACAAAGAGATATTTTAGAAAGGATTGAAACATGATTCTTTGGTCAAATGTCTGGTAGACCCACTCCATCTGTCCATATGTCTCGGGATGGAAACTATAGAAGAGATGAAGAGGCCACTAAATTCATGAACAAATATTTCATAATAATTTTAGGTGAATCCAAACTTCATTTTGAATGAAGTTGCTGTCAAACTGGTGAGCAGATAGAAGCCCTTTTAAAAAGAGCAGAATTGGCAGTTTTACATAGAGAATCAACTACTATTAGACTACAGTTGAAATGCTAGGCTGGTCCTTGAAAAAGGTAAAATCCCACTTTATAGTTGTGAGTACCTGGTCATAGGAAACTGATCAACATGATTTAATGGTTAATCATTACATCTGGTTGAGGTGTCCAGCTGATCGATCAGTTTCTGATGAGAGAGTGTCAAAAGGTACTGGAGCCAAGGAAAGGACAAGTGAGGTGGGGGAAGTGGTGGGAGGGGATGGTAGAACGCTCGGTCTCTGGGGAGTCCAGGTTGAGGGGAATGTGCTTGGAAGGGGCATTAGCAGGGGAGAGTTGGTGGGGACATTGTAAAGGAGGTTCAGGGGTGGATTCCCATGACATGGAGGGAACAGGGTGAGATGGGAGAAGGAGTGGGAGTGGGAGGATGTGCAAGGAAATAGAATTAGTGGGGGTGGATGATGCTGCAGAAAGCAAGGTTCATAGGGGCCTCCTGGCAAGAGGAGGTTGGACGGTGGGTTTGTAGGAAAGAGGGGGAACCAAAGGCATTGTCTTTTAGATCTGTCAACCAGTTGCATATGTCATCTAACAGGGGTAAACCAGTATGCAACTGCTCACTCAAATTTATAACCGGAGTTCTCCTTCTGGGGGTGTGCCGTTGGGATTGAGCAATACACCCATCGAAAAAAGTTGGTTGATGAGTAGACATACAACCTTGAAAAACCAAAATAATAGTCTGCGCCCCTTAGGTGTAGGTGGTGGTTAACAACCTACACTGGTAATAGTAACAGACCCTGTACTTTAGATTGATGGACCCAGACCAAATGCTAACATAACAGTTCTGCATAAACAGTGGTATCTCCCCAAAATATCACAGCCGAAAATCCTGCAACCGAAAATTGCTGAATTTCGAAATGCGCATTTCAACGTATTTATATGTGGTGGGTGGGTTAGGGTAATACTACATATTGTAAGGTGAGTAGGGATGGAGGCTGCAGGGGGTCTCCCCCTGCATATAAGCGCATTGACATGTGCGGGTGAAAATCAGTATTTTCCGCTTCAGGATTTCTTTTTTAAAAATATCACAAAGATCCCAAACAGTTTAGTTATTGGCCCTCCCTCGGAGCAGAAGGTGGACGATCGTTCCTTCGCTTAAATGGCCGGACATTTTGAAAACATGATAGCATTGCTTCTTGTAGCCATTGCACATCTGAAAAGGTAACCATCTAGAATTGTTCACTGTAACCCCAAATATAAGGAAGGTATATGGTTACTAACATTCTGTAACAGCATCCAAAAAACGGCAAAGCAAATAAGTCTTTGCAGTGAAATTTAAGAGATGGGGCGTCTTCCTGATCTTTAGCGACATCGCACGCCTTTTTGAACAAAGTAAGAGCTTTTCTGCACAGAGCTCCATGGCAGAAATTGACAATGAAATAACAATCTGAAAAAAATCAAGGACCAGCACAATTGACAAGCAGATATGATTATCGAAGTCTTTAAAAACTGGATACTGTTAAATTCTGCTATGACTTTTATGATGGGATTTTTAGCGCCCAGCAAGAGATAGTAATTGACCTCTTGAGGGTCAAGTTGTAGAAATAAAAAGAACTGGGTAATTCACTTTTGAGAATTACAGGACTTCAATTCCACTGAAAAATGCTGTGTCGAGTGCTGATGTGAAATGATATAGTTGACTCTCATTTCCACATCTGCTGACCAAATAGATTTGATCACTTATTCAGCAATGGAGTGAGTTGAATAATGAAACGTGAGGAATTAAGGAAAATTCCTCTCTGAAATGTTTGCATTCAATGTTATGTATCCGTGGTGGCTGCTGGGTCACCCTCTTGAAAAATCTTGGTCCCGAACTTGCAAGGTCATTAATAGAATTCCAAAACATCCTATATGTATATACTTCTCTTATAATGTCTGTGCATTGGGAATTGAGCGTATGCACAGCCATCCTTACCCTGAGACCGTGCTAAAATCCTGAACACAGTAAGGAACATTATCACTGGTTGGCCCTTACACCCCAACGCAGTGTAGGATGCCATAGCCACTACATCCTCACATCCAATACCTTAAGATGTTTAAATCAGTATATATACTATATGAGAGAGGTTTGAAAAAAAGGAAACAGCACCGGTCACAGAATGCATTAGTGATTGCCATATAAAACCCTTTTATCTTACACACGTTTGGCAAGGTGAAGAGCTGTGGTCATTCGTATGTTCCGAAAATACTCTTTGATTTTATGGAAAACGGTTTGGTACCATCATTGGCCCTGTTTGTTTCTTCCCCTTTTCTTATTGGGGCTTTTTAAAAAGAGGATCATATGAAGTGTAACAGGCTGTCCATCTTGGAACAATAACCTTTCATCAGAAAATAATTATGATTATTCTAGGTTTTCATAACAGGCTTTGCTTAGTCAGACAATAAGACAAATGTGATCATTATAAATAAACATTGTATATTTAAAAAAAAGCCAGTTAACAATGTTTATACAATAAAATAATGTGTATTTTTATTAATAGCTACTTTTGTAAAAAAAAATAAAATAAACACACTCTCCCTGTCAAAACATCCTTTTTGCAATTGATTTGAGGCTGTCAGGAATCAAATGGTTGGATCTAGCAAATGCGAACCTAACAACTCTGAGAGACATAAAGTGTGAGAGGGAGGGACGGGGGAGATAGAGGAGGAGGGTGAGAGGGGTGAGATAGAGGGAGAAAGAAAGAACAGAGAGAATGTGAGTGAATGAGAAAGAGAGAGTATAAGAAAGGGGGAAGAGTGAGTGGAGATAGACGAATGACAAATTGGATACAGCTAGATTATTTTGATGCCATATGGGTATTGTGGGCTATATCCAGAGTTTGGAATGTCTCTTCTTTGTCTTACTCCCTCACCCTCGTCTTATGTCTATTCCCAAAACAACTCCCAGTTCCTTGTCCCAAACCATTATCCCAGTCCTCCACCAAGTCCCTCGTCCCAACCCGTCAACCCAGTGCCTCTCCAAGTTCCTTATCCCAGTGCTTCTCCTAGTCCCCTGTTCAATCATGTTCTTTGTCCCTTATTTGAGTTCTGCTCCTTGTCCCCATCCCAGTCCTTGTCCAGTTTCCTCATTCCAGCCATTGCATTCAGTCCCTTGTCTCAGTGCCTCATCCCAGAAGTGCCTGCTCTCCTTCACATTGTGATGCTGGAAATGCTTTTGGAGGGACAGGGCATCCTTGTCTTTATCCTGCCACTTCCCTGTTGGTGTTTCCGGTGTGTTTTTCTGTACAGGAGTCCAGTTTGGACCTGGGCAGTGCAGTTCTTCATTTTAACCTTTTGGTGAACAGTACTCCTGGCATACCCGTAGGCAACCCGTGGATAGCGGTAAACCCTTGTACCCTTAGTGCATATTTGTGGGCACATGCATGTTGCCCACAGAGCAGGGTATGGGCTAGTGGCAGCTAAATGCTGACTTGACTGTGGCTCTTGGTATCCTGGGATTCCTGCAAAAAGGCAAGATGGCCATTGCAGCCTCTTGGTTTCTTTTGAATTTACCCCTTGTTTCTCGAAGTCCTGACAAGACCTGGCTCTATTGACTTCTCCTGAATGGCTGTTGGGGGGAAGGACCCTTTATGCTCCTGTGCTGCCTCTGGCGAGACTGACTGGAGCCTTCCCAGGGACTGCTTGTTGTAGGTACACCGTCGGGGTGGAACCTATATGAATGGGGTTCGGATTCAATTTGCATTCTATGTTGTGGGTGTCTGGTTTTGGTTGTGTGACACAATGCCTGACCCAGCCCTGACTGAAACTGGCATGTATGTAGGCTGGGGAGTTGCCCCCAATCCACATCCTGTGTTGTGGATGTCTGGTTTTGGGTGAATAGCCTAAATGCCCCTGAGCCTGATTGGGTGCTGCCTGCATGAATGCACGTGTGTGTGATTGGCTGGCTGAACCTGGCTCGGCCTACGTGAATGGGGAGTGTTTTGTATAACATGGAACTCACACTCACCTCCTTGTCAGAGGCTGAAACAAGAAACCTGAAGCAAGAAGCTGGAGTCATTTTAAGCTTCTATCCTGGGTCCAGATGAGAAAGAAGTCTGTGGCTACATCCCATCATCGAAGCCGAAGGCTGTTTTGCTGATTGAAGGACTGAACCAGAGAGGACCTAGATAGGCGATCTCTTCCCGTAGCTGCGAGGGGATATTGTGCAACTGCTGCTCTTCACTCTAAGTGTTGTTGAAGTCAGCTCTGTCTGCCTGCTCTCCGAAGAAGGGATCTTTGTGGGCCCAGAAGAGACATCTTGAAGCCAAGAAGTCCACCTGGGTCAAACAGGGTCTGAAGGAGTGTTTGTGATTGCTCGAAGCAAAGCTGCTGAGCATCGCCCGGAAGAGGGGGTACCCTGGCATAGTGCTGCCCGACACCCAGAGCTGCCAAAGTTCCAAGTAACTAAAAAAACCTTCAACGGGCAACTGAAGCTATGACATCCGGTGGGCTTTCTACAACCAATCCATGAAGAAAGTGTCCTGCGGGTCCAGCCTTGGTGAGGGTCCACAGTACAGTCCAGTGGTGGTGTCCAAGTC
This sequence comes from Ambystoma mexicanum, assembly GCF_040938575.1. Taxonomy (NCBI): domain Eukaryota; kingdom Metazoa; phylum Chordata; class Amphibia; order Caudata; family Ambystomatidae; genus Ambystoma; species Ambystoma mexicanum. The sequence goes on from NC_090928.1 coordinate 1,146,485,030, forward strand.
ACCAGAAGCCATCCTTTCATTCGTGTTGTGGTTGCAGCACAGAAGAACAAAAAAGCGGCCAACCGTGAAATACCGAAACCCGACACCTGCTAGTGCTACTGCTCCCGTTTCCACCGAAAGTCACTGACAACCGAACGTATCTTCTCTGTCCAAGCCTTGTCGAGATCCACAGGAAATTTAATCTTCATGGGACATCCACAGTTGAAGTAGCAACCCGACAACGGAGACCACCGTGATAGACCTGCATTGCTGCCTATCCGACACTGCTTGGTTGCCTTCTTCTGCTTGTCAACAACATCCCAGTGACTCCTTCTTCCAGAGGGGGGTCCATCCTCAAGGGGGGTCCATCCTCAAGGGATCCTACTGAGTAAAGCTAAGAAACTCCACTTTTCCTGCCAAAGGCACCAGAGGTACTTTGATGATATGGAAGAGCATCTTCCATCCTCAGTATTCATCCAAGGGTCCCAGATTCGTCTTGGATCCTGTTCTCCTGTGGCTTCCCAGGTACTTTGGGGTAGTGGGATCTGTAGAAAGAGTAGCAGACTGTTAATGAACATATTTAGACCTGGTTGTAATATACAACATAAATGATACCTTGACATTTCCTTACAGGTTGTCCAGGTGCAGGGATCCTCACACAGTAATGCCTTTTTGGTCCTAAAGTTAGCATTCTGCCAATGTACTGAATAATGCCTGCCTTTCCACATTGATGTCTATGAAGCTAAACAATACTTTGTAATTATTATGCTTTTTAATAACTGTGAGCAGTTGGTGCATTTTTACTGAATGTAAATGTAAGGTGTTTCTCCCCTTTAGTTTTAGGGATGATTGAGCAGCAACCTGTAGGAGACCTGAGCATAGGGGTCTAACACCTCACTGCACACATGTACACCAGAAAATGAACCCAGGGGGGCGAATGATGGACCTTTATCAGGCCTAGAGTGGGCCAGCCTAGAGGACGGACAGCTATATGAGTGCCCCTGATTAAATAAACAGACACAGCCTTATTCCTTATAGCAAGTGTGAACCGCTTTTGTTTATGTAATTGAAATCTGTCAAATCAAGCCTCAGTACACTTGAGTAATGTTACATCACTGCGCTCCCAGCAGATGCGCTCTCTCCTAGTACTTGCAAGAAACAAAACGTAAAAGTTATTTTTACTTCACCTTACTGTATGAATACTTTCACTGTAGTTACCATAACATTGAAACAGGTCCTGTGGAAACACCTGAGAACCAGTACATTCACCTTTGGTAAATATATAATTAAATAGACCGGTGAGGTCACATTTAGATCCAGTGCATTCACATTGGGTAAATAAATAAGGAAATAGCTCAGTGGGTTCATCTGAGAACAAGTGCATTCACAGTTGGTAAATAAATAATAAAATAGATCAATGGGATCACCTGAGAACAAGTGCATTCACAGTTGGTAAATAAATAATGAAATAGGTCAGTGGGGTCACCTGAGAACAAAGGCATTCAAAGTCAGTAAATAAATAATTAAATGGATCAGTGGGATCACCTGAGAACAAGTACATTCACAGTTGGTAACATAGATAATTAAATAGATCAGTGGGATCACTTGAGAACAAACACATTCACAGTTGGTAAATAAATAATTAAATAGAACAGTGGGATCACTTGAGAACACGTGTATTCACAGTCAGTAAATAAATAATTAAATAGATCAGTGGGATCACTTTTAGATTAAGTGGATTCACAGTTGGTCAATAAATAATGATCTTGGTCGGACCAGTGTATCCTCACTACGGGTGGCAGCAGGATGCCACTGGGACGTACAACACTTTACACCAAAATCCACCAATCACCCAGGCAGGACACACCAGGCCGCACTTTCTTCACTGTGCATGGCAAGCCCCTGCGGATAGGTGTCATGATGCCTACCTCCAAGGAGCCAGGTCCGACCCAGCAACCCCAGAGGCAGGCATCATTCCCCCCAGGGAAGTGCGAGCGGGCCCAAGCTGGGGCCCATTGGACACAGTCCTGGCGCCTTAGGCGCCAGGCTCATGTTGGACCCCTGTCCTGGCGCCTTAGGCGCCAGGCTCATAAAGCTAGACATGTGTTCAAGTGTTTTAATGTGCACTTACCTGATGCAGACCATGCTGCCACATCCAGGCCCTCTTGAGGCCTGAATGGAACTACTTTACCTGTGTGACTACTTTCCACCTGGGTGTGGTCGGGGAAGGATACATAACTGATCGGTGGAAGGATACATACCTGGAACTTCTTCCAAAGCTATTTAAACCACGCCCGATCAGCAACTCACGCTTCGCGTTGTTCTGCTCCTCGCAGCTGGACGCTCACCGTGTCAGCTCCTGCATCTGGACTTCAGCCACGCCTGTCAGCATCCTGGGCCACCTGCAAAGGGAGATAAGAGAGAATTGGGGAGAAAGAAGACCTTACCTGCTAAAGCTGCATCACGGAGACATCACACCGACGATCCTGAAAGGGAAGACATCATTTTTAAAAGCATTTAGCTTCAATCGCTGCAGCGCTGCATTTCACTCACCTTTCCTGGGCACCTCCATCTTCAGCAGCGATCATCCGGGTCCGCAGCCACTTCCCAGAGCCTAGAGAGAAAAAGACAAGAACACAAGGTGAGAGAAGGAAGGGAATAGGAAAAGCTCAGTTTCCTTCTAAGACTTACCTGTTGGGTCATTCCCATTTCATTTCGGGTCCTGCCGCTTCCTGGCATTCTGGACCCCGGCCCCTATGGGGAAAAAAGACAAAGACATTGAATGAGCGAATGCAAAGACATTACCCGAACGCTCATCCAGAACTTACCTGTCATTTACTGGAACTGCACGTTTCACTTCGGGTCGGCGCCATATCTCCGGCATTCCGAACCCCGGCCCCTAAGGGGAAAAAGACATAAGCGTTAGCGCTTGCTGCAATAAGACAATGAACATTATTATTAAGCTTGAACATTTGAACTAGCTACAGAACTCTGACAGCGCCTTACCTGAATAGTCAAGCTTATTTGAACTCCCATCAAACCTCAATCCAGTGAAGTAACTGGGTTTCAACGCGCCCCTGCATCAGAAGCAGGATGGAGAACTCATCCTTCCAGACCCTAAGGTGAGACTTCACGGGGAATCGTGGAAGGGTATCGTGGAGGGTTGGAAGGGAGTTGGATGCTTGAGCATTATTCCGTCAGTAGGTAATACCTCCTTTTCACGCACAGGGGAATATTCCTGCGAGCCAGAGAAGCCAGAGTAGAGGGGCCCTACCTGTCCATCCTCAGAGTCCTGCGCTTCACCTTTGAAGAAGCATCAGCATTCGAAGCCAGACCTGCGCCTCCGTGGGAATCAGGTGAGCGTGACAATAGGTCCTAGCGGGAATCTTCAGATTCCCCACCAAGCTGGCTAAGAGCCCAGCTCAGGACTGTGTAAATACTTCCCCCAGTGTGGATATAACCTAGGGGTGTGGAACAGTACCCAACATAGCACCCGGGCCAAGATGGGTCTTTGGAACATAAGTGGGACAATTCCCCTAATCAAATGACCCAACCCTCTCAGGGCACCACTGGGCCTTACATGCCGTGTCCCCTGAGGCGGCCAAATCCACTTCTGGTGTAGAGAACATTACCTTACGGCTGATGATATACCGCCCTCATGTTCGGCGAGTGCCGGCACACGCAGGGCGCGGTATCCCTTTTTTCACTCTGTCCCTTTCCTACCTGGGTGCTACGACACAGCGCAAGACCCGACCCCGCTCTCTCTATCGAGCGGTGGTGTAGCAGGGTGTAGCACTTCCCGATAGCTCCTTCAGATAATGTGCCCCGGCACGCTCTCTCGACCCCGGGTGGGGGAGAGAGAAATGCCGACCCAGACAGGCGGACAGCCTACGGGTGCAGTGTTAGGCAAAATCCTGTGCAGCTCCCTTAGGAAGAACTACAGAAAATTAAGACTACAGGTATATGCAATAAATCCCCTTTGGTATCAGTCTGTACCACAAAGATTTAGTTGGTAGCTGTGGCTAAGCAGTCCGACTTATCTCAAGAGGGAGATAAGTAGTATTCAGGGTTTACACATTAGGACTACAATACTATGGAACAGGGAAACACTGACCAAAGCTTTGTATCAAAAAGAATATATATATATTTATTTTACACACGCTGATGTTCACCCACAAATCACTATTATAAAAGCAAGTTAAATCAGTCAAGAAAAGTATGTACAACTCCCTACTTAAATTGTAGACAAGTTTGAGCAAGAGTGAAAACTGAGCAAAACGGCACAGGGAAAACCAAGCAGAAATGGCACTCTATAAATTTCTCAAAAGGGAGGGAAAGGCCGAGTTCTATAGGAACATACTCTTAAACACACCCTCAACACTTCCCAAGAAGATTGTGAACAAGTTAGGCAAGGCAGTACTTTAGCATGCATAATACTGATGTGAGAACGAGCAAAATGGCACTTCACAAGTTTAAAAAGAGGGAAGGAAAAGGTGGTTATAAGTGTTAGGTGCACCAACACATTTCTAGGTGAGAAGCAATCTAGAGAAGGCAGTTGTAACAGATTTAGCCAGAGTCAATAGGCCTGTGCCAGAGTCAGTGGTACAAGGCAAAGTTCCCAGGAGCAAAATGTTCTTGTAGCTGCAGTCAAATTTTTGTTAAGCGATTCGAAAAGGTGGTTGTAGAAGATGAAAGACAATGTTAGATGATAGTGGCGGCCAACCCAGTAGGTAAGTAAAGGATTTAAAACACCTTTAGCAGTACCCAACGAAAAGGGAGGCCTGGCGGAACAATGTACCTTAAAAGTAGAAGAGGCTCTTGTGGTGGCGGTAGTTCCTGGCAGTTCCTGCAGTTTGGGAGATCCAGCAGAGGAAGACAGGCTCTTGTTGTGGAGGAAGGTTCGAGTTAGTGCACTGCCCAGGGATGAAACCAGCTGCGGTTCTGCCAAACAAAATAAAAGGTACGCTCCTTTAAATCGCTGTCTGGTTGGACAGGTGCCTGGCTATCCGGTCTCCTAGTGCTTGGCACTGGCGATTCGACCAAGGCAGGTCCTGGAAGGCGATTGGTGAACTGGGTGGCCCCAACAGCTCAATGGAAGAAGACTCTTGCAGGTGAAGATCTTCTCGAGTCGTTGGAGAAAAGTGGTGAGGATCTGCAGCAGGGCTTCTCTGGTGGTTCTGTCGTTGCAGATGTCTTTGGCTTCTCTCCTCTTCGGCTTCTTAGTTCCAGTGGCGACGTCTTGTCCTCCAGTCCTCAGGACCCTGCTTTTATGCAGCAAGACCTCCATTCATACAGCCTAGCTGTCACTCACACAGTGGGGTGGCTCTCCTGGCGGGAGAACTCCCCAGCCTATCAGGGCAGAGTGCGACTTGGGTTGCGTAGAAAACCCTGTCCAGGGTGCCTATTCCCCCTCCCACACATCCTGCCTACCCCAGACTCAGTGGCGCCGAAAGGAGAGTTTCTGTGCAGAAGCCCGCCAAAAGGACGAACAAAGGATCCCCGACCTGGGTTAGGACTACAGAGAAAGACACGAGAAAGAAATTAAATCAAAGTTCTGGCAATAAAAACCTACCGGAGTAAAGTCTATCAGTAAAAGTGGTAGCCTTGAACATGGGAAAATCCCATAGGAAAATATTTGCGGTCGAATATTTTCGGTAGTAACCACTGCCACCAGCCAGAAACTTTTGAGAGAGGGACTGTACGGTACCCCCTCGAAAATGAACACTAGGGAAAAACTATTAACCCTTCCCAGTACCTCCATAGTAAGATGGGTTGTACTGGTTCATAAGTTTTGACTAGTAAAGTTAGTGGGGACTTTACATGCCCTGGGAGACAGTAGTCAGTCCCAGGGTATGGAGTCTATGTTTCGGGGTCGCTACAACACCCCTGTGGTACGGCACGAGGGTGCTGGGTACCACACATGAAAAAGATGATTCCTATGAGGGTGAGAAAAACCCCATAGACCATAAGCACACAAGATAGCCTAAAACACACACTAGCAATCTAAGAGTGGGAAAAAAAGGGTCTCACCCTTAGCAGGAGAAAAAAATAAACCCCTCAAATCCAGCAAAGCTGCTGGGGGACTCCATAGGTAAGGAAATTTAGCCATAGAATAGAATTCTCCCTAACATGCAGGAACGTCCCTGACACAACTGAGGGCCTGGATGCCCTTCACAACAGTCTGGGGCTCCCCTCTCTCACGTCTCTGCCGGCGCTCTCCCCCTATCAAGCCCCTCAGGGCTCTTAAACTCCCTGGGGACTTTCCACTTGTTTCTCCCAGCAGGAGGGCTTGCGCTGGTCCTGACGTGAAATCACCTCATGGACAGCCCGCTTCCCCTGCTGGTGGAACCTACCATTGTCGCTACTGACAAACTCTTTGCGCCAGAAACGTGCAGCAAAGTGAAACTGAAAACAGGAAGGGAAGAAAGACAAACATGCCTGATAAAGAAAGCGTGACACATAGCCCATGCACACATGGCCACCCACAGGGAATGCAGGGCTACACTCACCCCCTTCGCCTTCAAAAATCCTTGTCCCTAAGGATTTCTCTGCTCCCAAAGTGCATACAATATAATATGACATTTTTCATTACATAGTAATGGCACGGTCCACCATTATTGAGAACAACCCATTGGTTCATTAGTATGAGCATCTGTACATGTAACAGTGTGAACATGCAGTCCCCTTCTTATAATTTCAGTTTGGGCTCCAGGAGCATTGTAGCTCAATAGCCTGACTGGCTTGACCTCTTATTGAGTTCGCCGGAGCTCATTAATGACCTCTGGATGATCCTCAGACACTGCTTTTGGAGAGTGTATGGATGCCGGCGGTCCGTCCCTAGTCATAGAGTCTGGACTTGGCATGCTTTCCTCTTGTGTTGTGAAGAAAGTGTTGGAGTTCCCAAAACCTGATACCTCTCTTCTGGTCCAAAACTGATCCGTGGAACCTGGAGTTGTATCCTCACTTCCATACCAGTAGCCTATGACTAAGCCTTCAGCACTCTCATCCCATTCCTCTTCCTCTGGATTAGTCGAAATGTCTGAGGGCCTTTCGGCCATTTCAGGGGTTGGAGGTTCCTTATCCTCAGTATTTCTCTTCTCTCTTGACTTGGAGGCTACATACGGTATAGTACTTGGGCTTGCCGGTTGTAGGATTTATCCATGGTTGGACTCTGGTTGATGACTTCACTCTTGCTGGGGGAAAAGGGAACTTCAGCAACAGTCTGATCCATTTCCACACCATCCCCTATGGGCAAGAAATTATTCCTGTGGATGGTCGTCACCTCCCTCTGGGGGCCTTCCCTTCACAGTCTGAACATGGGCAACCCTGTCAATTGTCGCTCAATCAGATAGGGCTGCGATTTCCAGTGGTCTCCCAGCTTGTTTCGCCCTCTCTTCCCTAAACTCCTAAAGAGTACCCGATCCCCGGGTTGCAGGTTGTGGAACCGGACCTTATGATCATACCTCTTCTTGTTTTGCTGCGCATTAAGTTCTGCAGTGACTTGCGCTAGTTGTAAGGCTTGGGACAATTGGTCTTGAAGGTCCCTTACATACTTGCAGTAGTTTTCTACCCCTGTCCCATCAGAGGATACCCCACAGCTCAGGTCTATGGGCAGCCGAGCATCCCGGCCGAACATTAGCTGGTACGGGGTAAATCCAGTGCTGTCATTCCGGGTACAGCTGTAAGCGTGAACTAGCATGGACACATGTTGGCTCCACTTCAGTTTCTCTTTGGCACTCAGTGCCCCCTGCATACCCAACAATGTGCGATTTAAACGTTCAGCTTGTGTATCCCCTTGTGGGTGGTAAGGGGATGTTCTGGTTTTCTTTACCCCAATCAAATGTATGAGTTCTTTGATATGTCTGGATTCGAAGTCTCGCTCTTGATCGGAATGTAGGCGAGCAGGTCAGCCATAATGCACAAAGAATTTGTCCCAGAGTACCTTTGCTATGGTAGACGCCTTCTGATCTCTGGTGGGATAGGCTTGGGCATATCGAGTGAAATGACCTGTCACTACCAATATGTTCTGAATCCCTCCATTATCAGTTTCAAGGCTCAGGAACTCCATACAAACTAAGTCCATGGGTCCAGAGCTCTGTAGATGTTGAAGTGCTGCAGCTCGATGACTGAGGGTTTTTCGGGGCGATGCATCGGGCACAGGTGTGACAATACTCTTCTACTTCCTATGCGAGGCCAGTAAAATCGATTTCATACCAACTCTTGTCCGTTCACTTCCCAGGTGTCCATGTTGGCCATGCAGAGTGCGCTGGGCCAGTGGATGTAATGAGCAACACAAGCAGGTGTATAAGGCGCCCTTGTATTTGCCTCTCCTTGTACAGTACTCCTCCCTTCGTCACTAGCGATTTCCATTATTTGCTATAGATCTGGTGATTGGGCAGGTTTCTACTTTCTGGTGGCCCTTTGGCGCCGTTCTATTTACCTTGCAACACTTCTCAGAGTTCTAAGTTTGCAACTGCTTTCGTCTCAGATCCGTCTTGTTCAGATGCGGCAGTTCAGGCACCATTAAACTGGTTGCATCACAGTAGCTCGCGGGGACCCCTTTTTTGGTCCATCCTAGGCAGTCGATAAAACAGACTGGTTCAACAAGTTCCTTGTCAGAAGATGGCTTTCATTGCAGCCACTGAGGCCATCTCGATAGAGATGGATTCGGAGCTGTCGTCAGGGGGAGGTCTTCGAGACAGTGCATCCGCATCTATGTTGTTTACTCCAGGGCGATATTCCAATTGGAAGTTATACATGGACAAAGCCGCTAACCAACAATGGCATCCAATTTGGCAGACTTGAGGATGTATGCTAATGGATGGTTGTCGGTTCTCACTGTGAAAGTAGCTCCGTGCAGGTAGTCATGCAATTTTTGTGGACACTGTCCACTTCATGGCCAAAAACTCCAGCTTATGTGTAGGGTAGTTCAATTCGGAGGGGTTCAGTCGCGGGCTGACGAATGCCACAGATCTGACTGTTTCCTGTTGCTCTTGATAGAGTACGACGCCCAACCCATCAGTGTTGGCATCCACATGTAGGATATAGGGCAGGTGTGGATCAGCATAAGCCAGTAAAGGCGCGTCAGTAAGAGTTTAATTGACTGGGCAAAGGCTTGTTCACACTTCTTACTCCATTGCAGGCCAAACTCCTCTTTAGGATGATACCGGGTCATGGACTGATTTCTACTGCTGGCTGCCGTCTTCTGAGGGGCTTTATAACCCTTGGTCAATTCCGTGAGCGGTCGGACTATGTTGGTGAAACATGGCACAAATCTTCGGTAATAATTGCAGAACCCCATGAAACTTCTCAGCTCTCACAGGTTCTGCGGACGAGGCCAAGTCTGGAGGGATTCCATCTTGCCGGGGTCCACACTCACTCCTACTGCAGACAGCACATGGCCAATATACTTTACACTGGTGCAGCAAAACTGGACTTTTTCTAGGGATACTTTCAGCCCCTGCTGCTGGAGACGGTCCAAAACCTTCAGTAATCTTTGGTGATGTTCTTCCAATGTCCTTCCAAACATGATCACACTGTCTAGGTAAACCAGCACTTCAGGTAAGTTCATGTCCCCCACTGTTTGTTCCATCAAGCGCTGAAATGTGGCTGGCGCTCCTGATATCCCCTCTGGCATTCAAGTAAACTGGTAGAATCCTAACGGGCATATGAAGGCTGTCTTCTCTTATCCTCAGGTAACATGGGAATCTGGTATTATCCACTCCGGAGATCTAAGACAGAAAACCATTGGCTCCCCTCCAGACAGTTAAGGGCCTCATCCACTCGGGGTGGTATATTGGTCTGGCACTGTTGTGCTGTTGAGCTGCCGGTAGTCAATGCACAGCCACACATCCTGGTTCTTCTTTCACGCCACCACGATATGGGAGGCATAGGGGCGTCTCGACTCCTGGATTATACCTGTATACAGCAGTTCTTCGAGATAATTACAGGCGTCCTCCACATCCGCAGGTGCCAGCCACCATGATCTTTCTCTAAAGGGGGTGACATCGTTCAGACGGATGTGGTGCTGTACGCCATTGGCTTCACACAAGTCCTAGTCACTGGTTGAAAACACATCTGCCCTCAGGGCCAGTTGGTCTCGAGATGGTCCTTTTCGCGTTCCGACTATGGGGATTTCCCAAAGTTTATCTTGCCCACATCCAAGGTAGGATAGGTGCTTCAGGTTCCAGCTGTCTGTGCCACTGAGTCAGCAACGTGAAACAGTGTGATTTTCAGGCCTCCGGGTAGTTGCACAGTTTTGTTTGTGACATTAGTGATAGGGACTCTAATGTGGGTCACTCCTGGGCCAGTATCACTGATCAGTGTGCGTTGGACCATCAGGCCTCCAGGCAGTTCTTCACCTTCAGGAGCCTCCATCACCAATCTCCTGTAACGATCCTGACCTTTAAGTTGTACATGGCCAGACACCATCATTGTCTGACCAGGCAGTATGTCAAGTTAACTGTGTTTAGAGGTGGTCACATCTCCCACGGGCCCATCGGGTTCTGCTGCCTTCTCCATACTTTTCTTAAGGTAGTCATGTTGGCAAGCTGGGTACATCGGCAGAGAATGTGCAAATTGCGGACCTGCCATCTCCATACACATCCTGCCGAGGGTACCCAACAGGACAGAGTTGGTGCCCATGACTAGGGGTATCTCTGGATATGGGTTCTTGGTGGTGCATACTAATGCCAGGGTGGTCAAAGTGGTGCTTACTCCAGACACCTCTTGATTTAGATGGATCTTCACGCAGATGTACCCCAGATATCGGCAGGCGGCATCTCCGACTCCCATCAGATTTAGCCCCTCCTGCGGTTCTAAAGGCAGATGTGATATATGTTGGTGATAGTAGGGCGCATAAACAATAGTGACCTGGGAGCCACTGTCCAGTAGTGCTGTAGTCCGTTGACCTTGAAGTTCTACTGGGATTGTCATAGGGGGGCCAATCAGTCCCGCAGAAATGCCTCTGGCGAAACAGGCATGAGTTTGTAATCTGTTGCAGGTTGCTGGTGACATCTTCTGGAGTTGCAGAGTTCATTGACAAGATGGAGATGGTCAGCTGTACGATCCCCTGAGTCTTAATCTGGCGATTGGTAGTTAGTGAGTCCGAATTTTGTGCCCTTATGGCTATACAGGAGTTATTTTATTCAATTAATACAAATAACACAGTAAAAATTATTTTATTTCATCCACACTATAACATTTTCTAAAATGCATACAAATACATAATATATATCAAAAATATGCTAGAAAAAATAATGTATCTATCTAAAAGACTATCTAATCAGGCACTGCTAATTATAATGTATATAGCCACTGTGTATCTACAACAGATAGGCCACAAAAGTCAGTGCAACAAGGTTATCAGAAAAAGTGCTAAGTGCCTTGTCAAAAAAAGAGTGCTAAGTGCCAGTAGTTTCGACGGTCAAATAATCAATCTTATCTAAGACAAAAAAGAGCAACAGAGCTGATAGCCGTCTTCATCAGAGCACAATAATTGCATGATATTTATTCTTCAAAAGGCCTGTAACAATGTCAAAAAGAACTATACACAGCAGTACACCAGACGGTCATATACTAGATGGTACATTATGCTTAAATCTTGCTTGAAGGTCCATTCCTCTGGTGGAGCGCTTGCAGAGTCCCAGGGGGGCGCAGAAGGAGAAAGAGGTTACTTCATTCGCGTAGCCCACAATCATACTGGTAATGACCAGTTATGAATTATCTCCTACACAAAAATGGCATCTGACACCAGATGCCACCGCCGATGTGATTGACCCATTCGTTCGTTCAGTTACTTTAAAAAGGGGTAAAAAGATAAGGTTATAAGAAATGAAGCACAAATACTTTCATAGGCAAGGCAAAGGGTTTCAGTTAACTACAACCAGCAATTCAGTTCGTAGGCCTGGGCCAAAGTCAATGGTTCAGAGTCTTTGTATAGGATAGCACAGTTCTGGTAGTAAACGGTTAAGTATTTGCCACAGATCTTAGAAGAATTTGGTCAGACGAAAAGTGAGATGCTGGTTTAGGGAAGGGCAAGCCTTCGAAGTGGGGAAAGTTTCACAAACTTTCACCGTGGCTGAAAAGATTTCTGGACTGCGTTTGCACAGTACCTTTAAAGTGAAGAGGAGCTGTAGCTGAGGCATTTGTTCCTGGCAGTTCGAGCAGAACTCGCTGTTCCTGAGCTTCAGTCGTGGGGACAAGAAGGAGGACGTCGGGAGGTTCCTGCACTGCCGAGGGAAGAATCCACAAGCTTGGCAAAACGTTGGTTTAAGGTGTGAGTGCCTTAAAGACCGCAAACTGGTATCCTTCCCACTGGCTACCCGATTTTCCACAGCACTCTGCAGAAAATTCAACCAGGAGGGGACGTTGTCCGGGCGGCTTGCGAGTTGGTTGTTCCCACCAAACTCAAGGGAAGAAGTTAACCTTAAAGGGCTTCTCTGTCAATGGAGTTTCAGGCAATTTGGACCTGCAGCAGGGCTTCACCGGTCGTCCAGGTTTTGCAGGAGTCGTCTTCCTTCAGCTCGCCTTTTGTTCTTTCGTTCCAGTGGTCGACTCTGCTTTCCAAGTCCCAGAGACCTGCTTTTAAACAGTTTTACCCATTCATTCCAGCCTGGCTGTCACTCACACAGCAGGGTGGCTGTCCTTGCCGGACAGCCAGCCGGCCAATCACGCCAGAGTGCATTCAGGTCTCCTAGGAGACTAAGCACAGGGCGTTTCGGGCACCTCCCTCAGATCCTGTCCACCCCAGACACTCAGGTGCCAGAGGAGGGCTTCAGCACTGAAGCCCGCCAAAGGCCAACGAACAAAGGGACCAAACCTGGTTTGGCGCACAGAGACAAACACAAGAAGGACCTTTCCAAAAAGAAATGGCGAAAAAAGTTGACCAGAGTCTGTTTTTACAGATAGGACTTGGGCGCAATATTGAAAAACATGGCTGACCCGATTTTTAGCTACCGTTGTTCGCGGTCGGGAAAAATCATGGTAGTTTGATCGAAACCACTGCCACCAGCCATTTAAAGTATAAAAGGGTAACATTTGACTGTTTCATGAGTGTTTTTACTCAGGGGAAGCTAGGCATTCCCTCCAGCACTCTACAGGAAGATAGTGTGTGCTGGGTGTAAATTTAAAGAGACTAGTAAAGTCAATTTAACTTTACATGCTCTGGGAGACAGTAGTCAGTCCATGGAAGGTATTTGAACCTTGGGTAGTCTGAAAGACATCCCTGTGCCACTGCACTGACAGAGCTCTGTGACACACAGAAAAAGATGATGCCTATGGAGTTGTTTTAAAACTCCATAACCAAAGAACACAAAAGTAAAACACACATTAAAATACATGGAAGAGTGCGGAAAAAAGGCTCAAACTCATCCCAGGTAGAACAATCAGATCCTAGAAATCCAGCAAAGTTGCTGGGGGTCTCAAAAGGTAAGGGAAATTAGCATATTCATGAGAATTCTCCCTAACAATACCTCATCTGTTGTAAGGTGTAGAGGGATCTCACCTACAATGAAACAGGCCTCGGGGCTAAGCCCTTCAGCTCGTATCCAGTGTAACACATACTCATGTGCCATCTTGACTTTGTGTAAATAATCACTAAGATTTTGCTCAAAGATCCTGCTGGTAAACACCCCTCCACCCCCTTGGGATCTCAGCAGTGCCTCCAAAAGTGTAAGGTGTTTCCTCACTTTAGTCTTAGAGATGATTGAGCAGCAACCTGTAGGATGGCGAATGATGGACCTTCATCAGGCCAAGAGTCGGTCAGCCCAGATGACGGACAGCTATACGAGTGCCCCTGATTAAATAAACAGACACAGCCTTATTCCTTATAACAAGCATGAACCACTTTTGTTTATGTAATTGAAATCTGTCAAACCAATCCTCAGTACACTTGAGTAATATTACATCACTGCGCTCCCAGCAGAGGCGTTCTCTGCTAGTACTTGCAAGAAACAAAACTTAAAAGTTATTTTTCCTTCACCTTACTGTATGAATCATTTCACTGTAGATACCATAATATTGAAACAGATCCTGTGGGAACACCTGTGAACCAGTACATTCAGCTTTAGTAAATATATAATTAAATAGACCAGTGGGGTCACATTTAGATCCAGTGCATTCAAATTGGGTAAATAAATAAGGAAATAGCTCAGTGGAGTCACCTGAGAAAAAGTGCATTCACAGTTGGTAAATAAATAATTAAATAGATCAATGGGATCACCTGAGAAAAAGTGCATTTCACAGTTAGCCAATAAATAATTAAATAGATCAGTGGGATCACATTTAGATCCAGTGCATTCACAGTTGGTAAATAAATAATTAAATAGATCAGTGGGATCACCTGAGAACACATTAATTCACAGTCTGTAAATAAATAATTAAATAGATCAGTGGGATAACTTTTAGATCCAGTGCATTCACAGTTAGTAAATAAATAAGGATCTTGGTCGGACCAGTGTCTCCTCACTTCGGTTGGCGGAAGGATGCCACTGGGACGTTCAACACTTAACACCAAAATCCAACAATCACCCAGACAGGACACATCGGGCCACACTCCACCTCTACACTGCGCATGCCGAGCCCCTGCAGATAGGTCCTAGCGGAAATCTTCACATTCCCCACCGAGCTGGCTAAGAGCCCAGCTCAGGACTGGGTAAATACTGCCCCCAGTGAGGATATAACCTAGGGGTGAGGAACAGTACCAAATATACCACACGGGCCACGATGGGTCTTTGTAAGATAAGCAAGCCGATTCCCCTACTCAGATGATCCAACCCTCTCAGGGCAGCACTGGGCCTTACACGCTGTGTTCCCTGAGGCGGCCAAATCCACTTCTCTGTTAAGCGTTTTACCTCATCCCCACACCCCTCTGTCCCTTTCCTACTTTTGTGCTACGACACAGTGCGAGACAAGACCCCGCTCTCTTTCTTTCTCTCTCGAGTGGTGGCGGGCAGGGTGTAGCACTCGCCAAGAGCTCCTTCAGATAATGTACCCTGGCATGCTCTCTCTGCCCCGGGTGGGGGAGAAAGAAATGCCGACCCAGACAGGCGGATGGCCTATGGGTGGAGGAACGTCCCTGACACAACTGAGGGCCTGCATGCTCTCTCTGCGACGGTCTGGAGCTCCCCTCTCTCACATTTCTCCGGGCGCTCTCTCCCCATCTCAAGCCCCTCTGGGCTCTTTAACTCCCCAGGGACTTGCCACTTGTTTCTGCCAGCAGGGGGGCTTGCGCCGGTCCTGAGGTGAAATCACCTCATGGACAGCCCCTCTTCCCCTGCTGGTGGAACCTACTATTGTCGCTACTGACAAACTCTTCGTGCCAGAAACGCACAGCAAAGTGAAACTGACAACAGGAAGGGAAGAAAGACAAACATGCCCGATAAACAAAGCGTGACACATAGCCCATGCACTCATATACTGTAGTACCACATAGAGTTGTACATATTGTTGCCATTATTAGAATATTGTTGCCTGCGTACAAAGTGTGGCTTTTATTGGTATAAGTATACCTGAATCTTCTTTTACTTAATAAAAGAACTGTGTTAGCACATAACATAGTGTGTGGATATTCTTTTGTGAGGAGCTTGGGGACTCACTGTTCCCAAGAACCAGCCTGCATCACCTCCCTTGAGACTCAGCCTTGGTTACTTGTCCAAAGCTACCATTATAGAACATTTGCTGGGGTGCTCTGTGCCTCTACTCCAACTATACAGTGGGCAGAAGTACAGATGCCCCCCTCCAGTCTTTAACCACATTGTCTCATATATCATGTATGTCTGTGTTCTGTTTCGGAGTGACACAATTCAACTTTCTGGCCCTGTAGTAAATGATTGCTGGGGGTGCCACTGTTGACCTGGTCATCATTTCCAGCTTTGGGTAATTAAGTCTTGAAGGTGTGTTTTAACATGACTAATGATGCCACACTGGATGGTGCAGAGATCAAAATGATTTCTTGAAGGTTGAATAAGATGCAGGCTTAGTATCTCACCTTCTTATGTTAATAGAATAATTTAATCAGCCAGCAGAGGTTGAGCGCATATGTGAAAACAATTCCCTGATGAAATATCCTTCAGCCTGCATTCTCTTTGACCTGCACCTGTTCTTTATGGGGTTGTCAGAAATATATGCCTATAAATGTAAAATGCATTCGGCATCTGCAAACGCCAAAAGTAGTGCTTTTGTCAATGCGGTTTTCAACATGCTGTTTTCCAGATGTCGAAGTCAGCATGACATCAGGAATCAGCACAGTGACAAAGAGAGTGTTGTTCCTACTATACTAGCGGAGAAAGGCGCTCCAATTAATTTCCTGTGCTGCTCTCCCTCTGCATCAGGTCTCATTTGTGATTAGGGGGGCCTCCATGTTGAGCAGGCTCACATCACGCTGTAATGGGCTCTGTGCTCATCACAATATTTAACTGGCCCAATTTCAATATCGTGATGACTGGGCCAAATTGCAGCTGACGTTTATCCTGGAGGACTGTCACCTTCATTACATAATTATTCTACTTATGGGAATAGTTCCAATTGTGTTGTATAGACTTATTACCAACTTAGATAATTTGCCTTCCAATTTGAAATCAGCCATAATTGTTTATCCCTGAATGGACGCCTCTTACTAATACAGTACTTCGCCAGTGTTGTGTCATTTTTACTAAAACTATAGGTCTAAGAAATTTGCAACACTTTCAATTTCTCCAAACCCTCCTTCAATAATATTGACATCCTAATAGACCATAGAAATATCACGCAGAGACAGTCCAGACCTGCAGGGCCGATTTCTCTGCATAAAATGGACATTTCTTATGAACAGACTTTCAAACATCTTAGCAGATTTTCGAAGTCACCTGCAGACTTTCAAATGTTTTCGAATGTTCCAGAATATTTTCCTTCTGTATCTATGATACCTCCCACTCCGCAGAAGTATATACCTTAGCAAATGTTTGCAAATCTTTCCGTAGAGTTGGACTGCTACACCGCACACTGCATTTTATGGAAAAGTATTCCGAATAACTTGGTAATCTCCATGGATAGTGCTACAATGAGACATGTATTTTCTTAAAAAAAGAAGTGCAAAGAAAAATTAGACTCCATGTTAGTCCAGTTTTAAAATCACACAAGATGCAGGTTTTGAAGCCTGTTATTGGACTAAATGAAAATACTATGCAAACATGTAGTTATCGAAGTCCCACCGAATTCTCCAGCAGATGTTTCAACAACTGATGAAGAGGCCTGTGAGCATTCGAAACCTAACGCTTCGTTTCCATGTTTGCATAGCATTGTATTGTATTGTATCGAAACTTATAGAGCGCAACAAGACCAAACAAGGCATAAAAGGAGAGAGGGAGGTTACATATCAGGACCTAGAACAGAAGAGTTTTTAACTGATTTCTAAAATAAATATAATTGGGAATGCCACAAATCTGTGGAGGAAGCGCATTCCAGAGCGATGGTGCAAGCACAGAGAAGGCTCTTTCTCCAGCTCAAGCCCACTGGAATCGAGGAACGACCAGTAAAGACTGATTGGCTGATTGGAGAGGCCTGTTCGGTTGGTATGGTATAAGTCTAGATTGAAGAAACTCTGTCCCAGCGAGATGAGTGGCACGATGAACAATACACAAGATTTTAAAGAAGGTCATGAGAGTGAGCCATTCTAGGTGCATTTAGGGCAAGCCTAGCTGCTGAGTTTGGAAGGATCTGAAGACGTTGAAGCAGGGCCTCCGGTTGACCAAGAGAGATGCCATTACAATAGTCAATTGACCCCATGACGGCAGCGGTCACAATCTTTGACCTAGAGTCGGCCGGGAGAAAAGGAAGAAACTTCTTAAGCACTTTAAGCTTAGCCAAGCCAGTTTGACACACTGTGGTGATTTGGGCTTCTCTAGCTCCTGAAGACATGATTTTAATTCCTAAGCTTTTGACTAATGCAGAAGGTTCGGGGCATGGACCAAGGGATGTGGCCAGTATTCGGAGGTCCAGGATTGTCTAGCAGAGATGCAACCAACCACGAAGGTCTAGTTTTTTTCTCCATTTAGCTTAAGCCAATTGTTGGCCATCCAAATCGCAACCGCGTAAAGGCAGTCCTTCAGTTCTTTGGGGGGCCCTCCATAGGAACATTTAGCCAGAAGAGAATCTGCGTATCATCGGCACATGAAAAGAAGCATACTCCATGGCT
Source organism: Ambystoma mexicanum (assembly GCF_040938575.1). Classification (NCBI taxonomy): domain Eukaryota; kingdom Metazoa; phylum Chordata; class Amphibia; order Caudata; family Ambystomatidae; genus Ambystoma; species Ambystoma mexicanum. Next base: position 1,146,503,181 of record NC_090928.1, read on the forward strand.
AGAGATAAGTTTGGCTAGAGCCAGCATGTACAGGTTAAACAGCAGGGGGAAAGAGCAGAGCACTGAGGGACCCCACAATCAAGCACTGTCGGGGGCGAGGTGAAGGGAGGGAGAGAGACTGTTTGATAACGATTGGAGAGAAAAGAGGAGAACCATTTTAGAGGGGTGCCCGAGATTCCTGCATCAAGAAGACACTGGAGAAGTCTCTGATGATCAACAGTGTCAAAGGCATTCAGAGAGGTCAAGTAGAATCAGGGCACCAACCTCTCTGCGGCCTGAAGCAAGGCAAAACCGTCGCAAAGAGCCACCATTACAGACTCTGTGCCCATTCCAGGGTGAAATACAGCCTGAAGATGGTGAAGCAGAAAGAGGGGGGTGGCAATGGATTCAAACAGTTTCATTATAGCAGGGATGAGGGTATAAGGTGGTCATTTTCGGCAGCCGCAGGCTCAAGGTAAGGCTTTTTCAACAACGGAGAGATCATTGCATGCTTAAGCAAGTCAGGAATATAACCAGTGGAAATGAAGTATTCAAGTGCTTCCGTGAGAAGGGGGAGCGTTTGTGAGAGAGAGCATGAAGAATACGAAGCAGGATCAGATCAGCAGGAGATGCAGATTTAAGCTTCAACAGGGCAGTTGAGACCATAGTGTCTATTACTGTCATACATGTAAAGGCATTATAAGTTTCTTCAGTCAAATAGACAGAGGAGTCCAAAGGAGTTGGGGGGGAGGTGGTTCTTCCCGTGCATCGCTTTTCACGGATAGTACAGGCCTTTCCTCTAAAGAAAGAGGCAATATGATCAATATGTGGCAATATGATCACAATGGGTCGCATTTTCAGTTAATTCAATAAAAGACATTAAAACCTGCTTCTTGTACAGTTAAAAAAAGAAGAAATGAAAGCAACATTGAACCTTACGTTTGTATGTGAGAGCACAATTTATCAGGATTTTAATGGAAGCACACATTTGTACAAACTTGTAACTGCTATTCTGTCCCTTGTTTTAATGCACCCTTGGATTTGTCGGTATGGTAGCGGAACAGGCAAGTCTCTGTTAATATTAATAACTATTCGTATATTTTGGTGCACAGGAAATAACAAAGGGCATCTTTCAGAGAAATGGGAGGGAATCACCTAAAGCTGCATCCTTCAGGAACAGTTCAGGCAACTGGACAGACAATTGGTCTTGAAATACTGCCCATTAGCCTTGAATGACAGCAGCGATAAGAACAATAGTACACAATCTGTCTTCGGACACCTGCACTTGGCTGGCTCTACTCGTCGTACTGGAAGCGGCAGATAGAATCCTGCCTTTGATTTAAGAGTAAGGAGGAACAATTTCTCTTGATGGACTGTCACTCCTCAGAGATGGGCCAGGGAGAGGCAGGGATCAGCAGGGCATGCACTGAAGTGCTGTCGCCGAGAGAAAGATATAGGATTCTAGCGGATAAAGGGGCCCTGGCGGAGGACCTTTCTGGCACACAGTCTTTTCAACTTCTTGACTAGCAACTCAGTGACAGCATCATGGGGACTCTTAGCTGGAGCAATATTGCAGGATTATTTGTGCTGACATTTTTGTGCACAAATGACCCCATGTCTGCATCTGACAGCTGTATAGGAAATGCAGACGAAGAAACAGCGAAAACAATAGTTTGCTAGCTTCCTGCAGGGCAATTGCAAAGTTAGCCAGCCACCTGGGCAATTAATATCTTGAAAACATTATGACCGGATGTGATATTCACAACAAACAAACTACACAGACCCTCTATTGCTTTAATGCTTTTAACAACGTGTGTTTTCATTTAAAAAAAAATTATATGGATAACATCATTTTGATATTTTGATATACAGAGTACACATTTAATTGTGTTAACTCCCTCATGTCTATATGATGAGAGCAAGCCATAAGACTTTATTGTTAACTCCATGTTGGTTATTATACTTGATGTTCACCAGCCATAGACATTGTGAGTAGAGGGTCTATGTAGTCTGTTATATGCTTTACCAGGGATGACCCTCTCTTGTAAACCTTGGTGTCCCCCATATGATATGATATGATATGATGCAGCATTTATTACGCGCCTATACACAAGTGTTCCAAGTGTAGAGTGTGGTATTGACAAAGCATAACTTGCCCATTAATATATAGACATATTTGGTCGTGTTCCCAACAGATATGCATTTACGATTAAAAAGCGGTCCTTCTTTGTGTATACACTTGGCAAGGCACACGCAATTAAGACGTAGGGCCTGATTCACAGAACCTTTTCCTACGGCATTGCGCCATTATAAAACACTTCCATGAATCAGGCCCTTATAATGTCGAAGTGTGCTTAACTAAATGCTAAACCTTTAAATTCCTTATTCTGGAAATACATTTCTCGAGACTGTTCTCCATCCCTACACACATGCTGCCAATTTGGCAGCAGTGAGCGCTTGCTCCAACACTTATGGCAATACCTTACCTTGGGCGCTGAGGTGTTAGTAATGCAGATATGTGTGGGAAATGCCTTTGCAAGTGTTTGTTAAAATGTGTGCAATTTAAGAGTTAATTCATGCATTTATCGCAGCATAAATCAAATGGACACCTGGGACCAATGTGACTCAGCATCCAAATGTGTAACTCCCGATGAGGAAAATATGTCTGTGTAATTCCACAGAATATAATGTGCTCTATATGTATGATGAATATATGTACAATGATTAAATTACATTATTGTACAGCGTGCCATGCAATCTTACATTGTTATCTTTTTTACATACAATCTATATATGTTTATGTCCACACATGCACCCACTGTCCCACCACACACTGACTCACCCATCACATTGCCACCCCCACCCACACACACATTGCCCACACACACTTCCCACATACCAACTGCCCCCCCACACATATAAACACAACCATTCACACATGCTGACCACCCAATACATATTGCCCCAACACACTGCCTTTACAGTGCTGCACCACACTACTCCCATACACAGTCTCCATACTATGCCCGGAGACACACCGTCACACTCCCCCGCCCCACACACACACTTTCCCTACACATGCACACGTCCTGCACTCACCACCAGACTGAATGCACATACATTCTAGACACACACTTGCACCATCCACGCCACCCCTACATCCACAGCTCACATGCAAACCTACCCTGCCACCACACACTATCCCAACAGATACTGCCCCCACACAGCATCCTCCGCACACAGCCCCCACATTAGCCCATCACATGCATTGCCCCCCACGCACTTCCCCTCACACAAATTAGTCAAAATCACACACATGCACTGCCCACACTTACACACACTGCCCACACACACATACATACAAACATGTTGTCTAAACACACTAACACTGCCCTCTCCACTTATACTGTACTCATCCTTTGAATCACTCTCTCTTTGCACCATACCTCCCGATCCCACCTCCAACCTCCTTGTCTACTGGCCACCAGGCCACAAATCCTTTTCCAAGAATGTACCGACTTCACCCGTAAAAACTTATCCTCACAAGGCACTCATGTCTATGTCTATCTAGGGGACTACTAGACACCTCACATAGAACAAGCAACACTTTGCACCTTCTATTTGCTCCCTGATATGCCATCCTAAACCAAAAAAGAACATGGCTGTCAAGATCAGACCACGCCGCAATCCAATTTAAGCAAACCTATCACTGACACTAGCACTGGTCATTTCACAACTGTTATTACTAGACATTCCAAACGCCACTGACAAGGTCTCCACCCTCAACCCACTATACCCCACACTGCAATCTCTATTGCCACACTGAGAAAACAGGGCTCCCCCAACACAGACTCTGGTTAAATGATCCTTATTGGTACTCAGGCAACACAGACACAAACTGCACAGTAAATGGAGAATAAAATAAATCCCACACAACCCTACAAGCACGCTCCACATACATCAATGACAATATAGAAAACATCAGAACCAACATAACTAACCCCTCACCGTATGACTACAATCCATAGAGGTCCTTCTGGGATCATTTCACGCTTATCACACCAGACACACCCAGGGCTTTGAGCAGCACACTAAACCAGCCTCATGCCTTAGCAACCCCTTACCCAATCAGGCAGCCAGACCATGTATTGACATAACGGCACCCCTCTGGAGAGACATACTTAATGCCAATCTAACACATGGCACAATCCCTCAGTGCTCCTCTTTAAGAAACCTATGCCAGATCCCTCATTCACTGACATCACTTGAACTATCATAGTCATTCGCTACCTATCATGCCTGATGCAATGACACATCTGCGCACTTCTACAAGAACCCAACACCACCAACAACCTTCTCTACACACACCAATCTCCAGCTCCCGCCCATGACACAGCACCAAGACAGCCACACTCAGCATCCTTGATGGCATATTCTGCAGCCCAGAAAAGGGAACACACGCCCTCCTCATGCTACTCAACTTCTTTGTCATCGCCATCAACTACCACACATTCCTCAACATCCTCGCCAACTGGATGGGAATCAGCGGTACTCTACTCGACTGGTTTTATTTCTTTCTGCAAGACCACACCCACTTTGTCTTTCTACATACTGCTCACTGCACCCCACCCCTATCAGCTGCAGAGTTCCCCAAGGCTCCTCTCTCTCTCTCTCCCCTCTTCAACCTCTATGTAGAGTCTCTGGGACACACTCTCACCAACAAAGGGTTCTCCTTGGATTCCCCAATTCAACTCTTCAACCCAAGCAATTAATTCAGAACTCTGCAGCAAGACTGATTCTGAGACTCCCCATTGACACACCTATATCACACGGTGTCTAGTCAAATGGTCGACAGACAAATGGTCGACAGACAAATGGTCGACACAATTTGGTCGACAGGACAAATGATCAATTTTTTTTTTATTTATATGTATTTTTTTAGATTTTCGTTTAGGGAAAAAATAGGTTGTTAGCAAAAAAAAGTGGGTTCGGGGGGACGCCAGCAAAAAAAAAAAAAAAAAAAAAAATTCGATCATTCATTTGCCCTGTCGACCTTTTGGTGTCGACCATTTGTCCTGTCGACCATTTAGATTCGACCAGTTGACCTACAACCATATCACACCACTTGAATAGCTTCACAAACTCCCCATCAGGAAAAGGATCCAGTTCAATGGCCTCTGCCTGGTCTACAAAGACCTCATACACCACTCAGCAACATGCCTCTAACAAAAGCTGCACCCTGCCACAAGAAAACACTCCGACTGAAAACACTACACCCACCTCTTCTGCATACCTGCAGAGGAAGTCTCCCAAACCAACAACAACTGAGCCTTCTGACCGTGGGTCGTGTAAGGAACCCATGGTGGCAACAGTAAAGATAGTCACAAGTGATCACATTTCATGGGTGTTTATTAAACTGTGTGCGGGTTGGAAAAACGCCTAATCTAAACCGAAATCTAAGATGGGAGCATGTTTCGACCATCAAATGAAAAATAAGGCAGTCCTAGTGGCGTTGGGTCAAATAAAAAAGGGCATATACTAAGAAACCTATTGCCAAACCTTAGAACTAATACAAGAGGGTGTGGGATAGTTTTCACGAACAGAAAGAAGTGTTCACAAATAATATGTCAGGATGCGGTAGCTTGGATCTCCCTTCCCCACGTTTTGAGCATGGGGTTTTGAGCACTCTCGAGCTTCCCCAGCACAAGAAAACAGTTCCACTTGCAGCTATCAGGACTGTCGATGGCCAAGTCTTGTTTCTTTTGAAAGTCTCTTGCCTTCGAGGGCCTGACATATTCAATACCGAAACAAAAGTTCCTTCAACAAAATGAATGTATGTTTCCTGGTTTTTCTTTGGGTGAGGATTCTTCACCCCTAGGTCCCTCTCTTCTGGGCGCTGACCCTTGTTCCTCGTGGTTTTGGGTGATCGTTTTTTCACCCCTCCAATTTCGCTCTTCCTGGCTTGGACCCTAAAACAATTCCTATCGAAATCAAGGCCTTCCAGGTTGGGATTTCCTGGTCCCGAGGGCCTGATAGGTTGATAGGCAAAAACAACACACTAACGAAAAGTTCTGTTCTACATTTTTCTCGGGTGATGGATTCATACTGGGTACCCCTCTTCCGGGTGCAGAACCCACTTTGTTTTCAGCCTCTCAGGTGATGGATTCACCCCTGTTCCCACCTCTTCCAGGCACAGACCCCCTCCTTGCTTTCAACCACAGTTTCTCAGAGCAGCACCCACGCAGTGCCGGTCCCCTTCTGCAGCTGGTGTCCCCTTTACAATTTTACAGTTCTTTGAACTTTTCTCACTTTGCCACTTTGCGACTTTCATTCACCACAGCCCAGTTCCTAGCAGTTCTCCCTTCGACACACCGGTTGTGATGAACCGCTTGGCTGTCCTTGTAGCATGGATAGCTGTGTCGTTTTGCGGTCTGCCTTGCTCATACTGTTCTCTCTTGCTCCACCTTTTAACCCTCTAGGGAAGTGCCATCAGGTGCGTGTGAGTCTGATCAATTGCCTCACTCTTGTTTCGGGACATGTCAGATAAACAGCTCTATGGGTCTGTTGTCTTTTGTGGGGCAAAAAGGTATTCAGATGAGAAAGGGGAGATAGAGTGTCAGATTGTTCCACACGTTAGGATGGGGAAACAGTGCTATATGGCATTACAACCTTCGTATTAGAGGGGTTTTGAAATAAGTAGGAGGGTTTGTGAGGCAAACGGGAATATCTAGGATCGTGAAATGAACAGAGGGATTTGTGGGAACAGTAGTGTTTTATTTGAGCAGGTTGGAAGTGAGAAAAATAATAAAGAAGAATAGTTGGGAGTATTCGGGTAGAAAGCGGGAAAGCAGGGTTTCTCAGAGATGTGGTTTTCGAGTCTAATGGGGTTTGTGCTCCTAGGGTATGTACCAGCTATAGAGGGGACATCAGGTAGGGACAGGAGAGATCTAATGGGAGGAAAGGAGGCAGGTGTAGCACAGCCTATGAAATTTTCAAGGCTCTCTCCCTCCTATCCTTCTCTGGCACAATACTGCGTCTCCCTCGGGTTGTTCTTTTGAGTACCACCCGGGCTTCCCCATCTCGGTGAGCCTTTCTCACTCTTTCACCCCCTAGAGTTGGGATCTGAACGGATCAGCCCTTCGTTGGCCACCTGAATAAGGGTTTCTTGAGGTTCGCTATGTGAGATACCTTCAGGTATTTCACAGTCCCCTTTTTCAAGAATGCTCTCACCGGACACACCAGAGTTCCACCATCCCTCCTCTGCAAGCAGATCTATGTGATCACTGCGCGCCCTGTAATATCGTGCGTAAAACAGTCAAATACGAAAATTGAGGCATGCAGTGATCTTATAGATCACTCGTTCACACATCCTCCTGACCTGCTGCCCCTTTACCCACAAAACTTCCTAGTGGCGCACTTACCTTCTTTCGTGTGCGCAGGGTCCCTTTTTTCTTTCTTTTAAATTTTACTGTCCACCGAATTGTCCACCTAATTACATGTAATGGAAGTGGGGAATACCCCTGCAACCCCCGCACCTGTTATACCTTTCAAGGGGAGGGAGGACACCCCTGCAACCCCACCCCACCCCCCTGTTCGGTGTTGAGGGTTTCGGTATTTTTGTTACTGCCGAATGCGCAGTGAAGGCGCATTCAGCATTTAGTTTCCATTATTTTGTGCGATATCCAGAAAACATCTGAAACCCACACCTTCCCTCTTCAGTTAATCCACCCCAAGCTTGTGTGATCTCCCCACCTGCAGCCAACCTTAAACTCCACCTCGGACATCACACACTTGACTCAATGACCTCAGAACCCTGGGGCCCCTCCTCTGCGCACAGAGGAGGTTTTCATTTCAGGATACATTCCACTGAGACCACTCTTGGTTCGGCTATCCACCTGGCAATTCTACCTCTGTTTATCCTGAACCGTTCCCCCTGCCATCTGTTGTTCTCTCTCCCCTTGCTCTGTAAAGTGCTTTATTATATGATATGATATTTTATATATATCGCGCTCATACACAAGTGTTTCAGAGGGCGAACAGGCAAAGGGAGGGGAACAGGGAAGAATAAAAACAACGCTCTTACTAGGCCCAGTAACATTAAGAACATGCAAGTGCATGGGAAAGGGAAAAGGGGGAAAGTGCATGGGGGGTGGAAAGTGCTGAACAGAGGAGAGAACAAAATAAATAAATAAGTAAGATAAATAAATAAATATAGGTGGTAGTGCAGCCAGCAAGTGGCAAGTGCTGTTTTAAACAGATAGGGTATATCTGATAAGTGCAGAAGAGAAGTGGGTGGGGGACTGTATGGGTACAGATACAGATCCCAGTGCAAGCGGAGGCCCGGAGGCAGTGCAGGGGGGTTGCAGGGTGAGCAGGTACCTGGACCCGAAGGACAGAGGGTGACCGGGTGCACGGTGCTGGGGAAAAACAGATCAGCAGGGGAGAAAAGTGGTAAAGCAGAAGCAAAGAGGAAGGTATTGAGGTGCTTCAGGAACCAGAGATGGTTCTCCTCAAGTTTCAAGATGGCAGGGAGGCTGTTCCAAAGGGAGGCCCCAGCAGACGACAGATCTACCGGCAGCTCGTTTCTTTGAAAAACGACTGACCATGAGGGAGTTAGAAGTAGAGGAGTGGAGTGGAGGACTCGAGAGGGGAGGTTTTTACGAAGGGATAGTTGAAGGTATTTTGGACCCAGGCCCCAGAAAGCCTTGTGGACAATGCAGAGGGTTTTAAATGTAATCCTTGCATCCACTATGAGCCAATGGAGGGATTTCAGAGCTGGAGAGATACGATCCCAGGGCTTGAGGACAAGGACAAGTCTTGCAGTCCTGTTCTGGATTAGTTGTAAAGGGCGGAGAGTGGAGGCAGGTAGATTTAGAAAGAGGCTGTTACAGTAGTCCAACCTAGAGAGAACCAGATCTTGCGAGACAGTAAGCTTTTGAAGGAAGGAGAGGAACGGCAAGTACCTCTGAGGAGGTGCAGTAAGGGGTTTTACTTTTTAGAGATGTCAGAGATGTGTGCGGAGAAGGAAAGTGTGGAGTCAAAGATGACCCCAAGGTTTTTGGCCTCGCAGGTAGGGTTAGGACGAGGGCCAAGGGAGGCTGGACAGAGAGTGAGGGGAAAGGAAGGCAAAGGTGTACCGATGTGGAGGATCTCAGTCTTGTTAGCATTTAGACAAAGATCGTTGGCGGCACACCAACTTTGAATGGCAATTAGGCAATCATAGATGAGGGAAGGAGAGGTGGTGGCAGAGGGGAGCCTGAAAATGAGTTGGGTGTCATCAGCATAGCACTGGACATTTGAACAGAAAATGGAAATTCAGTAGGCAAGAGTTGCCAGGTATTGGTTGAAAAGCCAGGGCGAGATGTTAGACCCCTGGGGAACACCAGTGATAGAAAGGGAGATAGAAGATAGGATGGACCCAAGTTGTACCTGGGAGGGTCGATCAGAGAGGAAGGAGGTCAGCCAGGCCAGAGCCTGATCTGTGATACCCAGGTTGTCATGGAGACGGTTGAGCAGGGTGGTGTGGTTGACCGTGTCGAAAGCAGAGGAAAGATCAAGTAGGATGAGGACAGAGGGAGTGTTAGAGTCAAGGTTGGTGTAACGGTCTGAAAATATTTTAAATAAACAAATAATTAAAAGATGCACCCAGAGCCTTACAGTGAGGGGGCATAGGTGGTAGAGGAGCTTGGATTGATAAGGCGAGCTTGGGCGGACAGGAGCTATAGAGGAGTTGAAATAGGGTTCAGTGGAGCAATCAGCAATTGGAGAAACTTTCTGTGAAGAATGGGGTATTCAGGTCCTTCCTGAAGGGTAGGATAGAGGGGAACAGTGTTATCTGTATTGGTATAGTGTTGCAAAGATAGGCTGCTTAGCAGAAAAAGGCAAATTTCCTGTTTTGCTCTCACTTGCAGTTCTTTGTTTCCAGCCTGTCAAATGATGTAGCCAGTGCTCCAGATAGGTGTTTGAGGTGGGAGTTTTTTTACGCCCTATTTTTTAACTTTTATAGTAAATGTGATTTCAAGGGAGTAGAGTTTTCTAATTAAAGTAACAACGTATATGACATCCAGCCGACGTATGAAAAAAGTTAAAACTGTATTTTAAATTAATATCATGAAGCAGTTGTCCTCTTCGTGACCGAAACGTAGGTTTCTCACAATTAACAGATAAAGCAGTAGCACAAGCACCCTCCTGCATATGAACGAGCCATAACACTCTGAGCTTCCCTTGCATGCAGAAAGTAGGCAGACAAGCAGCATAAGCTTTTTGCTGCTTTACTTGCACAGAACAAGTCACATTGTATATGATCAATGCAGCCCTTCCTCAAGCAAACTAATAAGGCGAATCAGGACAACAGCAATGCCAGCTTTAATCATGTAGAACAGGTGGTGTAGATGAGTGCCAGGTTAGAACATTCCCACAAGTAGAACAGGTAAGGAATGAGTCTCTGCAGTAGAAGCTCCCCTCACACAGAACAGGTGTGATATAGGATTTAGGAGTTCACGCTTCCCTCCTAATATGGCAAAGGTATGCCATGACCCTCAGTACATCATGATTTCCTCAAACAGAACAGGTACGTTGTGGGCCTCGACAGTGCAAGATTACCACACAGTGAACAGATAAATCATGGGTCACAGCAGTAGATGTTCCCCTCCCATAGAGAGGGAACTGCATGGGATGGAGCACCCCCACACTGCAGGCACCCCCACAATGAACAGGTAAATGAAGAGCATCAGCAGTCCAATTTCTCATCACAAAATAAAATGCCCAGCATGTGCCTCAGCTATCCAAGCTGCCCTCACATATATAGTCACCGCATAACCAGAGCAGTGGGAGCACCACCCACATAGAATAGGAACAGATAACTGCATCTGCAGCGCAAACGCCTTACAGAAAGAACCAATAATGCATTGATAGCGAAAAGCCCGAATATGTAGGCTAACTCTGCTTCTGGAATCAGAAAATCGCCATCCAGTAAGAATTTAGCAAACCGTAAAAAAGGAATTTAACACTAGAACAACATGTGATTTGGGTACCAATTCACAGCCGCTCTACGGCTGCTCTACTTCCTAAACCATGTTAAAGAAGGGGGTGTTCATATGACAGAGGAGTCACTCAATATGCCATTCATTATTCTTTTAGAAAGGTCTGCACCTTTGATCTCTTCTGTATATATTTAAATGTTAAGACATAGACAAAGCTGGCCCATTACATGGTGAAGCAAACATGGCTTGTATTATGTGTTTTAAGGTATGACTCCAGAATAGTTTTTTCTTGATGAGTAATGAAAATGTCCTCATTTCCTGGAACAAGTGCTACTTCACAGTATGCCCTTGATGTGATAGGAAAGTGCAGAGGTAAGTGTGCAATGCTGAAATCCATATCTAATCTCATGATCAAATGTCGCATGGACCACGTTAACCTTACATCCTTTGGAGGTCGGTAAAGATTCATTGTTTCCAGTACTCAGCACCTCTATCACCTTTTTTCTGTTGTGCTTACATACTTTTAGGCATAATTCCCAAAGCGGTCTATAACATCAAAGGGACCCACTACTGTATAGTAGGTACAGTATGTCCATGCAGTCAACATGCTTACTTTGGTCTGGGAGACAGGATATGTAGGGGCAAGCCCGATCCCTGCAGAAGAAAGGAACTACTGTGTACTGCAATTGCTAAACAATATGTTTCGACAATTTACTGTAAATCAACTGTACTTTACTCAGATAATTTCAATACATATTGTATTGCACACATCCCTGTAAATCAGTCGCCATTGCAGTGCGACTCATTCACCAGACAGCAATATAATGTGTGTCAGACTTTATTGTCTGTGTGTCTGATCCAGCAACCCCTACTCCCTGTGCATTCTATTTGATCTCCTCAACAATGTGACCAGCCTCACAATTTCCAACCCACACTTTTGCCAGCTCACCCGTGACCTTCTGGGTTAGTGCCACGAGTTAAGGGGGAGGGGCTGTAACCAACCGACTGCACAGTTCCATGTAGTCAAGGATTGATTGATTGATTGATTGATTGATTTATTTATAGAGCGCTTTATGCCAAAGCACTGTACATTGTAACAACAAATACAGAGAAATAATGGGAGTGATGTTTACTGTAACCTTGACCATACCTGACACCCCCTCCTTTTATCCCTTTTCTCGACACACAACAGATCACCCTTACCCACCACACTACCTCCCACTTGTTCCACATCAACCCCCACATTGATGTCGCCAACCACTGTGCCTACGTTGGGACCTTTGTCTTTAACCCCTCTGTCATGTCCACTTTTGAAAACGTCATGCCTCCGCCAGGACCCATGCATGACTCAACGGGGGTTGGTCCTGCGTTGCCAGACTTCCCACTGAAAACCATTTGAGCTTAGGATGAGTAAGCGATTATCAATACGATTCAGCCACTTTCCAGGTGATATCGCACAGAGACGGTTAAAACATTTGGTGACCTTTGAGCAGCATCAGCAGTGGTACAAGCGGGTCAATTTTGATGGCACTGTTAACAACTCTGGGCTTTTTCTGAAGACAACTATCCTCTCCTTTGCACACACAAGATTCCAAGGTGACAATTCACAGATGTGTAAGAATTGAATAAGCAAATTCTTGCATATGTAAAGATGAAATCCCTGACCCCCACTCCGCCGAAATGCAGCTGTCCCCCGATGAAACCTGGCCAACCCCTCTGCAGGGCACCCATGGCTTGTTCCCTTTGACCCTAACACCAATATGTAACACCATCCCAGTCCTTCCTGCCTTGACAACTAGCCCCTCACCCACACCTGTCCACCCTTGTGCAGAGTATCAGACTTGCACCGCCCCTGCTTGCATACTATGCTCATCGTACTACGCAGTCCTATGAACAGAATTGACCATTACCACGGTAATACTCCAGGACAAGACAAAAAGATGGTTTACATAATAAACATTAATCTAGGGAAGCAGGTTCTTCAAAATAAAGAGTAGTACAGTACAGATGTACATTGCACAAGAACTGGGTTAAGAGCACAAAGCTCACTCAATGCTTATATTTAGCAGTAACTACACATCTCATCATGTACTGCGTTTAGAGCACAAAATTCACTGTAGGCACTTACATGGCAATGACTACACGTTCCAGCATGCACTGCATTAAGAGCACAAAACTAACTGTGGGTGAATATCTGGCAGTGACTACATGTCCCAGCATGCAGTGATTTGGGAGCATACAACTCACTATGGGCAAATATCTGCCAGTAACTACATGTCCCAGAATTCACTGCATTAAGAGCACAAAACTCACGCTGGCCGAATATCTAGCACTGGCAAAATGCCCCAGCATGCATTACATTAAGGCCACACAACTCAGTGTGGACGAATATTGGACAGTGACGACATGTTCCAGTATGCACTGTGTCCAGAGCACAAAACTAACTATGGGTGAATATCTGGCAGTGACTACATGTCCCAGCATGCACTGATTTAGGAGCATACAACTCACTATGGGCAAATATCTGCCAGTGACTACATGTCCCAGAATTCATTGCGTTAAGAGCACGAAACTCACTTTGGCCGAATATCTAGCACTGGCGAAATGTCCCAGCATGCACTGCATTAAGGCCACACAACTCAGTGTGGACGAATATTGGACAGTGACGACATGTTTCAGCATGCACTGTGTTCAGAGCACAACACTCACTGTGAATGCCTATCTGACAGTGACTACACATACAAATATGCACTGTGTGAAGAGCACAAAACTCACTTTGGGCGCATATCTGGAAGTGACTTCACGTACTAGCATATGCTGACTTAGCACAAGATTCAAGGCAGCAAATATCTGGCAGAGACTACACATCTGAGAATGCAGTTCATTACGAGAACAAAACTTTCTCTAGAAATATACAAATTATACAAGCACTGCTTTAACAGCAGAAAACTTACTTTGGGCATATGTCTTATAGTGACTGTGCATTCAAGCATGCATTGCATTAAGAGCAGTATGCTTAAATAGGTTTATCAAACACAATTCCTATTTAAAATAACTCATCTCACTCCACCAACAGGGAAATGGATCATGTGTATATATAAAGAAGGAGTCAGATTATTTTTTCTACACAATCACCTCATCGCCCAGAACCGGCAGTATGCTGCTGATCCGGCACACAAAGTCCTGAAAAAATGGACTGAGTGCAATTATTCAAAATCTTTTTCATCAAATGTATTTATTCAAAACAAACCAATCCAAATATCTAAAACATATAATAGACCCTAACATCACACACAGTGAACTAACAACACTAAAACTAAATCTAAAACAGCATAACCAAAAGACACAAAAGAAATGACATCAAAACATACAACATACTAAATGTGTCATAAAAACATCATCATTCCCGACATGTTTCTGTTCATCAAGCCCAATGTTGGGAGAACATTCTTCAGGGGAATATTTGTAAAATTTGCAGATTTCTTCAACACCGTGTTGAGAGGGTCTTTTCTAACATCAACAATGGAAGGCCACTGTACCTAAAAATCAAATAAAGCGTATACTAAATGATTCTGGGGCAAGGTTCACAACAAACAAATGTATTTCTTTAGATCCATTACACTGGGAATACATATCAGAGTAACGGAACACAGAGACGGGCCCACTGCTTAACCCACCTCTACCAGTTCCAAGGTTGAAACTCAAATATTACCTTCAATGGTATTTCTTTAAAGGGCGACTTCTAATCAGTAATCGCCTCAGTAATCGCCTCAAAACGGCACACCAAATCGCCTGCATTAAGAGCACCCATTTTACTCTGGGCACGGATTTGGCAGAGACTACGTTTCTGATCTTGCACTGCATTAAGAGCACCCAACTCACTGTGGGTGCATATCTGGCAGTGACTACACAAATCCTAGCATGCACTGTACTGAGAGCATAAAACTCGCTGCACAAATATACCTACACATACATATTCAGAAGGGACTACATGCATAAGGAGCACACACCTCTCTGTGGGCACATACAGTATCTGGCATTAACTATACTTCCCAGCATTATCTCCTTCTCTCTG
Organism: Ambystoma mexicanum; assembly: GCF_040938575.1. NCBI lineage: Eukaryota > Metazoa > Chordata > Amphibia > Caudata > Ambystomatidae > Ambystoma > Ambystoma mexicanum. Next base: position 1,146,518,217 of record NC_090928.1, read on the forward strand.
TGCCTTCAATCAGAGACGCCCTACCCATGCATACTGCGCCCTGCATTAACAGGAGGCCACACCTTGCTGTTTCCATTTCCATCTCCTATGCCTGTTGTGCGAGGCATATCACTCCTGTGGTTAGTTTCATCCCATGTTCTTGCAATAATATACCTTTGCACTGTCAACCTGTCCTCCCGACTACTTGTTGAAGGAGCTGATCTATGAGGGTGCATCGAAGCCTTAAGAGAATGAGAGAAAAGAAAGTCAATGCTAGCATAATTTACTCTACAGAGAATTCCAGCTCTCCCCATTGCTTGAGAATACTTGTCCAAATACTTGATAATTATGTTCCCTGGGTGGGCTTTTTCACTGGTGTGATAGTAGATTGCGGCTGGCGTTATAGAAATCCCGAGAGTTAGTAACCATTTTTGGATCTGCCGAATGTTGTACCCAGCATCAGAGAGTTCCTTCAGCTTCCACAATGGTAGTGGGTTGTTACCCCCCTTATATAGCCTGTGGAACCGGTTACTAATGCCATTAGCAACCCCGCTTGCCAATCCAGTAACCCGGGGTGCTGATAGCAGTGTCTTTTCTATGAATGAAAGGACGCTTTAAAGAGGGTCGTCGTCACCGGATGTTATATATAGGACGCACAACACCCGTAGCCTCAGTTGTAGTTTTTTTCCATAACGTGTGGCACCAATCTCCTGCCTGTATGACTGCAGAAAGCTTTGGGGAAACGTAAGCTGCAATCGCATAAGAAATTCTGTAGAGGGGCAGGCTGGGAGGGTACGATGTGGAATACATCGGAGGAACATCCCATCAAAAGAACATTACCAGATAAGGTAAGTAACTTCTTCTTCGAGGGGATTGTGTCCTCCGACGTATTCCACATCTATGACAGACTTTCAAAGCAGTACCAACGTATGGCGGTGGGAAAATAATTTACAAATTTCGAATATTAGAATGCCCAATCAAATTGCTGAATAGAGGACTGCCTTACCAAAGGCCAAATCCTGCCCATGGATGGAGTCCAAGGAATAGTATCTCACAAAAGTATGGACAGAGGCCCATGTGGCTGCTTCAAAAATATTGCGAATCGGAACTCCCCTCTGTAGAGAAGTGGAGGCAGCCACAACCCCAGTAGAGTGAGCCCATAAGCCTACTGGAGGGTCCTTTCCCACCAAACGGTTACACTCAGAGATCGTCAAAATGATCCATCTGGACAAGGTCAGCTTGGAAACAGCCTGACCTAACCGCCGGCCGACATTACCAACAAAGAGCTCATCGTCCACTCTGACCCGGGACATCCGTGAGAAACTCGGAGCTCTCTAAGGATCCAACCTATGGAGCCTCTCCTCTTCCTTACCAGGATGTGGAGGAGGATAAAACGCCGGAAGAATTACCTTCTGGCCCAAATGGAATTCCGACACAACCTTCGGAAGAAAAGAAGGCCGCACCCTAAGGACAACCCTGTCCTTATGGAACACAGGGAAGGGTGGCTTGGCGGAAAGTGTCTGCGTGCGGAAGTAACCACAACTAAAAATACAGTTTTAAAGTATAACAGTCGCAACGGACAAGAATGTAAGGCCTCAAAAGGAGCTCCCATCAGGAACTTTAAAACCAAATTGAAATCCCATCCCGGCACCTGGAAAGGCGACGGTGGAAACACATTAGTTAGCCCTTTTAGAAACTGTGAAATCAAAGGAATCTTAAAATAAGAACATTCCTCAGGTGAGCGCTTTAATATAGACAGCGCCAACAGTTAAACCTTAATGGTACCCACTTGCAGGCCCATGTGGGCTAAGGAATGCAAAAAAGACAAAACCAAAGGAATGGAATATTTGAAAGGATGCACATTCTGTAGCCTGCACCAGTTGTAGAACTTTCTCCAATGGCAACGGTACAGGGATTTCGTTGCGGGCAGTCTGGCTGAATGCAACACCTCCGTCACGTCTTCGGAGAGGTCCCAATCCTTATACCTCAACCTTTCAGATACCAAGCATGAAGGCTGAGAGACTTGACCTCTGGAGGGAGAACCCTAGCCCTCTCCCATGAGAGCAGATCGTCTCGGTAGGGAAGACGGCGTGGAGGGCAGATAGACATGTCTAGGACGTCCGGGCACCACGCTCTCCTGGCCCTTGCTGGAGGAATGAGGATCATTCAAGAACCAAACCTCCATAACCTCCTCAACACTTGTGGAATGACGGGGAATGGAGGAAACGCGTACAGCAGTGGGAAGGACCACTCCACTACAAACGCATCCCCTAAGACTCCTCTTGGAGGAAATTCCCGCAAGCAGAATCTTTTGCACTTCCGGTTGACACTGGTAGGAAAAAGATCCACTTGTGGGGTTCCCCAAAGGGCGAAGATCCCCAACAGATCTTCCTGAGCCAGCTCCCACTCATGAGAGACCGCGCTCTGCCTGCTCAGAGCGTCCACCGCCACGTTTTCAACTCCGGCCAGATGAACTGCTGAGATCGAAATTTCCTGCTGGATGGCCCAGAATCAGAGCTGCATCGCCTCCCTGCACAATGCGAGAGACCCTGCCCCTCCCTTTTTTGTTGAGGTAGTGCATGGCCACTGTATTGTCCGTCATAATCAGGACATTCTTCCCCCGCACAGACGGCAGAAGAGCCTCCAGGGCTAGCCTGACAACCTGCAGCTCTAACAGATTGATGTGGAGTCTGGACTCTGATGGAGACCAACAGCCACTGCCCGTCAACTCGTTGGCATGAGCTCCCCACCGCGTGAGGAATGCGTCCATCACAATCGTCACCTCCGGCCACGGTTGCCAAAATGGAGCTCCCTTCAACAGATTTCCTTCAACGGCCCACCACAGAAGGTCCTGGGCGACCGAGGGCTGCATCTGAACAGGATCTGACATCCTGCCGGAGAACTGCGACCACTTCATCTTGAGAGCCCACTGCAGAGAACTCCTCCGCAGCCTGGCCTCTGGCACCAGGAAAATGCAGGATACCATGAGGCCGAGCAACCTCAAGAACTCGAACGCCGGGAGACTCTGGGGATGTTGACATTTGTTTACCATCTGCAGAATGTGATGAGCCCTCACCTGGGGAGGTGAACACAGCCCCAGGGATGTGTCGAGCACAGCTCTGATGTACTGGAGCGGCTGGGTAGGTGTCAAATGGGACTTCTTTAAATTGAGGGAGAAGCCCAGCTTGTGAAGGGAGTGGCAGGTGATGGGCAGATAATCCAGGGCTTGCTCGGGAGAGCGCGCCCTGATCAACCAATCGTCCAGGTAGGGGTAGACGTGAATCCTATGCTGCCACCACCACCATCAGCTTGGTGAAGACCCTCGGGGCGGAGGTCAATTCGAACGGCAGGACCCGAAACTGAAAATGCGAGTCGCCAACCGCGAACCTCAGGTACTTACTGTGCTTGGGATAAATCGGCACATGAAAGTAAGCAACCTTGAGGTCAAGAGACACCAACCAATACTGAAGTTGAAGGGCCTGGAGGACTTGAGAATGAATGACCATCTTGAACTTGTCCTTCCTGAGGAGCTTGTTCAGCCAACGCAAGTCCATGATGGATCCGGACTCTTCAAAGAGAGCTTCCCTGGTGGATTGTCGTGAGGCCTGTGCCAAAAGGGGGGACAGTAGCCGTGGGTTATGATCTCCAGAACCCACACATCTGAAGTAATGGCACACCATTCTCCAAGGTACAAGTCTGCCCCCAACCGGTGAACCATGGGACATGGCCTCATGACTGAGCTGACGCGGCTGCAGCAATGCTTGAGGGCAAAGAGGCAGCTGCCCTAGCTGCTTTGGCACCTCGAGTACCTTGCTTTCCATCTCTGGTACTTCTACGTTGGCCCCTTTGACTGGCAGCTCCTCTCGATCTACCAAAGGAAGAGTAGTACCGAAAGTAACCTGTCTTCCATTGCTGTCCCCTAGGACGAAAAGGTGGAGGTTGACGTACTGCAGCGTCCAAAGACTTTGGTGCAGCTTTGGAGGTCTGCAACCTCTCAAGGCTCTCGTCAGCCTTGCTGACAAAAAGATGGACACCATCAAAGGGCATGTTGAGAAGCCGGGATTGCACATTAGGAGCAAACCCCGACTTCTGCAACCAAGCAAATCTGTGTATCACGGTGCTCGCAGCCATGGACAGACAGACACAGTCTGCCGTGTCCAAACCCGACTGAACGGCTTCACACATGGCATTCTTGCTGTCCTGCATGAGGGCTAGAAAACCATCCTGTTCCTCCCCTTCGGGAATACGCTCAGCCGCCAAAGAAACACAATTCCACAGAGTGTGAGTGAATCTTGCCAAGGCACAAACGGAGTTGGCTGCCTTCAAAGCCATACCCCCAGAGGAAAATACCTTCTTCCCCCAACCATCAAAGCGCTTATCGTGCCTATCAGGAGGGATGGTAGGGTAAGCAGCCTGCTTTGCGGGGGCCGAAGCCGCCTGCACCACCAAACTCTCCGGAGTAGGGTGCGTCAACAAGTAGCAAGGGTCACCACTGGCTGGATGGTATTTTTTCGGAAGCGACTTATTCACTGCCAGGAGACTCTCCAGATCAGTCGAAGCTGCCGCCACCCTTCTTTGCATAGCCAAATGAAATGGCAACATCGGGTCAGTGGGTGGACCTTGGTCCAGGATATCAGTTCATCCTGCAGAAAATCAACAGGTGGAGCAGACCACCCCAAGTATTCAGTCACCCTCGGCATGAGACACCTATATGAGAATTCGGCATGCGTACCAGGCTCAGGCCTGCCAAACTCCACCTCCGGAGAGGTGTCAAGCCCACTGGCGTCATGCAAGGACTGACAGAGTTCTTCCATCTCACTGTGACCTGACAACAGGTCATCAGGGACCCCAGGAGGCACAACCACCTCCTCATCAGACCCTTCTTCCACCTCTGAAATGTAATCCAAAGGTTGGAATAAATCCAATCTGGGTGGAGGAACAGAGAAGGGCTCAAAAACAGGCCTCACAGACTTTCTGAGAGCCTTCATCAGAGTTTCCACAGCCCTCCGCGGCACCTCTGGCAAATCCTCCACAAACAGCGTCGAGGGTGCCGATGGAATCGGCGTCGACCGAGGCGCTGATGACTTCGACAACTGCCTTGATGACGGAGCCCGAGAGTGTCCTTCGACGAACTTGGCACCGATGGCGTCGATGACTTCTTCGAAGCCAGAGATTCGAGAGAGGCACCAGAGGCAGACAGCGTGCGGGTTCGTGAGGGACATTTTTGAAACGCATTCCCGACATTTCTTTAAGCCCGACTTCGGGGTAGAAGAAGACAAAGACATCGTTATTTGAAGTAGAAGAACCGAGCGTGCGAGATTCCGAGCAAACACATTTGCGGAAAAAATGGAACTGAGGCTACGGGTGCCACGCGTCCTATATATAACATCCGGTGACGCCGACCCTCGACGGAGGCCCTCGAGGGACAACATGTCAACGTCATCGACGCAGGACGCCTACGCCGAAAAAATTTCCGAAGCAGCACAGCTGTGGTCATTACCTGTCATAGATGTGGAATACATCGGAGGACACAATCCCCTCGAAACTTCCTTCTCCACTGGAGGTTTTGGTGGCTTCCTTCTGGCCTCGAGCTCCAGCTTGTGCAACATCATGTAGTCTCTTTGCTTCTGTTCCTCCAGTGCCATTCTCCTCTCCTCTAGGAGGTAGCCTGTGTCAGCTTTGAGTACTGCAACAATCTCTTGTGGCCTGGCTGAAGCACAGGATCTACCCAATGAGTGGACCTGTGGGAGGTTTGTGACCTGTGGGATAGCACAGTGCCCGCCCAGTGGGAGGAATGCTGAGAAGTGCTATTGTTGTCGCTCTATTCAGCAGTTTCTGCACCTCCCATGTGCATGGGCAACAGGGCTAGAGGATCCAACGTCCTGCTGGTCCCGGTGCAGCCCTCCATTCCCCTAGCTTCCTTGAAAGCTTGGAGGCTTTTCAGCAGCTCAGCTTTCTTAACCTTACCACCATGATGGAGACCCTTGCTGTCATGGTCTGCACCGTTCTCATATCGAGTTCCATGGTTGTAATAATACATTGGCAAGCAGTTTCTGCACCCCAATATGCGTGGACAATAGGGTTAGGGGATCGAGCATGCTGCTGGTCCCGGTGTAGCCCTCCCTTGCCCTAGCTTCCTCAGAAGCTTGGAGGCTTTTCAGCAGTTTGACTTTCTTAACCTTACCACCATGACGGAGACACTTGCTGGAATGGCTTTCACCATCTTCATGTCGAGTTCCATGGTTGTAAAAATACCTTGGCAGTAAAAACTATTGTTAACTGCACACATTTATTTTCGCTGGCTGGGCTGTAGGCACAGTCTGTTTCAAATCCCACTGCTGCCAGCAGGAATACAGGGATGAGTAGGGGTAAAATGGCCCACTCAGCCCTCAAACTTCTGGAAACCAAAACGAAATGCAATTATAAAGATGAAACAGGGACAATCAAAAGATATACCTCCTTTGTCTTTTGTGGTAACACTGGCCGAGGGAAGATTATACTCTCAAGAGAGGCTTGAAGGCGAACCAGTAATGATGCAAACAACACAGTATCACAGTCCAAAATAAGGGGAATGTCAAATCAAGATTCTATAAAAATATAAACACTTTAATAAAACACACCATATGCAAGTAGAATGAAAAGAGATTACTGTGCTAAAACCCACCCAAAGGAAGGAACAGATAAGATGCAAGAGACTGGAGAAAGTGGCACTCTGAGCATAGTAAGGGTGGTAGGTAAAGTACTACCATTAAAAAGAATATTGGGTTGAAAACAGGAGCGATCGTGACTCAAGCAGTCTCTAGGGTCCTGGGGGACGATGGGGGAAGTTCAGTGTCACAGTACCTGAATTCAGTTTTTGGTGGGCTGACTCATTAGACCTGGGTTTGAATTTTGATGTAAGCTGATCAGGCTCAGTCAGGAATATAGGATAGTGGAGGCCTTGGAAGCAAGCTGGCGCCGAGCAGGGGAGAATGTGAGTGCTCTGTGTGGTGGAACGGCGGCAGTTCAAGTAATGCAGGTCAGGGTGGTCCCAAGAATCCTTTACAGTTGTACAGGCTGAGTCGAGTTTCGGCCGCTGGGAGAGGTTGGTGTGTGACGCTCCAGCGTTTCGAGGCGGCAGCCAATCAGTGAGGATCGAGTGTTCTTTGATGTGCAGTCAATGAGGTGGCAGTTCTCGTGATAGCTACGCCTAGCTGTGTTAGTATCCCACGGTTAGAGTCAGCGAGTGAACCTCCAGAGATTCAGTTTGGTTTCTGGCCTTGAGCAGACGCTTCAGGTCTAGCAAGTGACGTGATTCACTAGGATACAATGCAGTGTTGAGCTGGTTTAGATGCAGTGCACTAGTTTGGCTGGTTGAAGGAATACAGACACCAGCAGCTTCTCTGCTGTTCAGGATGCCGGGAACATGGAGTGACTGGTTCAGTGTGGGAGAACAGGTAGGTTTGGCTGGTCTGACCTTCCAACTGCTGTGAGGCCTTTGCAAAGGACATCAAGGACAGGATACACCAGTTCAGGGTCTGATTTTCTGGCACAGAAGGTCCGTTTAAGAATAGTTGATCCTGGTCCACAGCACTGGTCACTCCAGATGTTTCCTCTGAGTGGTTAGGTGCAGATCTTCCTTCAGTCTTGGATGGCCCTTTTTCACCTCCAGCAGACGGTTTGGACAGTGCAACTGTCCCAAAGGAAGTCTAGGTGAGAACCTCCAGAACATGAGGTACCTGAAAGGATCCTTAAGGAACTAAGGGAATTCTGCCAAAGGGGTGTGAGACGACTTCTTTTTAAGGGCATGAGTCCTCAGGTGATTAGTCTAAAGATAGCTTGCCTTAGAGGACACATTTCTGCTCCTGGTGGGAGTGGACTTTGCCCTGTTGATCTTACACCTAAATTGCTTTGCTCCAGAGAAAATGGAGGAGAGAGGAAACAGAAAGAGAGACAGTGAGAATCAAGAAGGTGGAAGGCTTCTTCCAGTGTCCAAAGCACTCCTGTCTATCCTACTCCTGCCCCCTTCCCTCCAACTGACAACAATGACCTTCAGACATGTAGCACCCGGGTGTGAGGCTACTCCTCCTGAATGGGTGTGCTCCTTTGATACCTGGGCCTAGGATGCTGCCTGCTGTGCAACTGTCTCTGGGGAGGAGGTTACCAGCCCTCACAAAGAGAATCAAAGAGAGGTTGGGTCCTCTGGGTTTCTGTCCTGCCGTGGGTCACTTCTGGCACATCTGACGCACAGGAGCTGAAACATGTGCAATATCAATTGGGATGTGGCGGCAATGATCATAAGTATCGCCATGCGCTATGCCTAAGCCCAGGCATTGGTTATTCTTAGAGATGATCCTGCCACCAGCATGGGATAATCATGATCATCATAGTTTGGGTACAGGGAGCATATCTTAATTGCCGTCCCTATGCTGCAGTGACTCTACTTCTGCTGCGGCTGACGATTAGACATCTATGACCTTTGAACCTGTACTGGGCGACAAGCAGAGTGGGTGCTGCGGATCAGTCTACTGAGGCAGCAGGGCCCAAGTGCACGATGCTTTTGGCATGGAGTTGCAACAAAGAGGGATCTGGTTGGCAGATTATCCCTTTGGAGAAGGAATGACCCGCATCATTTCATGCACTAAGAATCAAAATGTCTTTGCACCCTTGCCAGATGGCAATTCCTTACAGGCACAAAAAAGTACTAGTGTCTGCCTTTCCCCAGAGAGGCAGAGAGAGGAGTCTCCAGGTGTTAAGTCATGTCTCCATCTGCACATCACAGCCTTCATTGTTAATAAATTGAACAAAGCCTTAGTAAGAAAAAACCTATGCTGTAGGTCTGTAAGCATTGACAGCCGTCAATAATAATAATTTTGCACTTATGTAGTGCTACGAACCCTCGGGTATGTGAGCGCTGCTTACCGCGTCTTATATTCGAACCTGCAAGCTCTGCACTGGATGTCAAAGCGAGCGCTCTACTTGCTGTGCCACTTGACCGGCTATAGGTCAATGTACCTATAGCATGAAATCTGTAAAGAAAATGACACCATATAATATAAAATCTTGCATGTTCTGTCAGAATAATTAATCTCAAATAAAAACAAAGGAAACGACTGTTTGTTTTCTGCCAAAGTCTCTTTTATTAAATAGCTACTCCAAATACAGAAGTTTTGTATTGTAAAAGAAATCAATCACACTTGTTTATTCTGATGATGGCAAACAAAGGAGATGTATTCAAGGACTTGCAAGCCAAGGAATGCAGAATAGCAACTCCCGCAATCCCAGATAATCCCAGATAACTTAACCCGTCTTCCAGGCCCGGTATCTATGCAAACTTTTGGTCCCATGTCTGCGGCACATTCGGGAAACATACTTCCTATGCCTTCCTGCGTACTTGTCAAGCCGTTATGAAGACTATGGACCTCATTTTAAGTTTGCCAGTCTGGTAACAACGGTACTGGTAAGCTACCAGTACCGTTGTTACCCGTTTGGCAAACTACGAGTTCTGCTTGCGGGTGCCTTCCCGCCCGCCAGGTCTGAACTGGCGGGCATATCGGCACCCGTGAGCAGAGCATGATGGATGCACCGACACCATTCACGAATGGTGCCGGCGCATCAGGCCTCCCCATTCCCATTGAGCCCTACAGGTCTCAATGGGAATGGGGAGCTTTTTTTCTGGGCCCCGCGAATGGCCAATTACAGGGTTCCGGCAAGGAAGCAATGACCCAGTAATTGGCCATTCTCAGGCACCGGCAAAAAAAATTATACCAGTTGCAGCCATGCCAGTTTTATCGGCATGGCTACCGCCGGTATCGTAATAAGGCCCTATAGCTCTATTCATAAGACTAGGTTTTGGCTGGGTCTGTTCACAGATAAGTATGCTGCAGTTTCAGAGTCATGCAACCAGTAGATTGGTTCCGGAAATTCAGAAACAGCTGAGGGGTGTCTGTTCCCTGCTTCAGGCGTAATTCAGTAATCTATGGTCCATGTTCTGGTGTATACTCTACTTCATACTTTTCTTATTGTTATTAAAATGGTCATTTATGCCTCAGTTGTGGTTTTGACAGAACAGGGCAACTGTGATGTCATGTAATTCTGATGAGAATGTTTTGTTTCACTGTATGTTCTATGGCAGTCAGTTGGAGCCTGCCTCTAAAGGGGGTGCCTGCTGTCTGCACGCAATGACTTATTAAAGAACTTATACCGGGTTGTCTTCCCTTGAGAGATATGAAAGGTGAAATGCTGGTGACAGAGTGTGGAGTTACACAGTAGTTCCATACCATCTCCCTGAGAACTGCCTACCACTTTAGACCCGAAGCCATGGCTAATTGTAATCCTCCCTTTAGAAATCTGTTGGCTCTCTCAACAAGACCATTCGCTCTAGGCTGGTAAAGTGCTGTTCTGTAGTGTTTGATACCAAACCTATTAAGAAATTCCACCATTCTGTCCGAACAGAATTGTATTCCATTATCCGACACAAGCTCTGAGGGAAATTCCTCCCTGTAGAACACTTCCTCAAAATAATTAATCAATTGTGAAGTGGTTGCTTCTCTAATGGCTTTCCACTCAACCCACTTAGAGTGATAATCTACTAGAACAATAAAATACTTATAGTCTTCTCCCAGCTCCTGTATGGGCCCTATCAAATCCACCGCTAATTTTCTCCATGGCTCTCCCGGAACACTGACAGGTCTTAAGGAAGCTTCCTTAACCATCTTGCTTTTGTCGCTTCTCTCACATTCTTTACAACTCCTCACACACCTTTCCACTTGACCATCAATCCCTGGCCACCAAAAGGACTGTCTGATGTGCCTTTTGGTACCCCCCATACCTAGATGGCCCTGGTGAGCTATGTCCACTAATCTGGGCCTGATATCACAGGGAGGTACAATCTTCATATCTTTTCTGAGTTGAGATCCATCCTCTGATATGCTCAACTCCTCTTTAACACAATGAAAAGAATCATATTTTTTTTCAATGAGGTCCTTCCTGGGCCAACCTGTTTTGGTCCACAACTTGGCTTGCCCCAGGACCTCATCATTAGCATCCACGGATTCCCATTCCTCTTTGCTTATAGCATTGTGTACCAGTTCGCAAATGCCCACAGTACACTCCGCACTCACATCCTTAAGGCCCTCATTCTGCACAGGCATTCTAGAGCGATAATCTGCTACCACATTTTCTCCCCCAGGTATGTACACCATTCTAAAATCATATGCCAGCAAATCAATCATCCACCGAGATATTCTGGGAGAACCTTTAGCCCACTCTGCACTGCCCAATAACTGGACCAGCGGTTTATGATCTGTTTTTACAACAAACAACTGGCCCATAGAAAGAATTTGAAATGAGACAGGGCCCATGACACAGCTAAGGTCTCTCTCTCCACCACGGAATAATTGCTTTCTGCTCCCCTCAGTGGTCGGGAGGCAAAAGCTATAATGTGTTCAATGTTACCATCATACTGAAACAGAGCAGCACCAAGCCCTAATGTGCTTGCGTCTACAGCCAACACAGTTCACCTACCAGAAACAATCCCTCCTAGTGAAGGTGCTTTCACAATACTATCTTTAATCTTACTGAATGCAGATCGACATTCTTCCGACCACACATATTTGGTGCCCTTTTTTAATAGATCCCTCAGGGGAGACGACATGGTAGCAAACCCATCAACAAACTTGTGGTAGTACTCCGCCAACCCCATGAACGAGCGTAAATGTTCCTTATCCAGGGGCTGGGGAGCATCCACAATGCTATCAACTAGTGACTTCCTGGGAGAAATACCATCACTGGAGATCTTATGCCCCAAGTAATCCACTTCCCTGACAGCAATCTTGCATTTCTCCCTTTGTACCGTCAGACCCGCATCTCTGAGCCTGACCAGCACTGATCTAAGTATCCTATCATGTTCAGGTCCATCCTTGGCAAAAATGAGAATGTCATCTTGGAACACCGTCACTTTTTCAAGGTCTTTGAGTACTGTCTCCATTACTCTCTGAAATACCGATGCCGCAGAGGCCAAACCAAAGGGCATTCGGTTATACTTGAAAAGACCTTCAGGAGTGATGAATGCAGTCAGATGTTGACACTCTTTAGACAACGGAACCTGATGACAGGCAGCAGAGATATCAATGATGGAAAATAACTTAGGTTCTCCTAGTGTAGACAAAACTTCTGAAATATTTGGCAACGGGTGCCTCTCCACTACTATGTTCTTATTGAGATTCCGTAGATCGACACACAATCTTATTTTACCATTAGGCTTGGTAACCAGAACAATTGGGGACAACCATTCAGTAGCTACGACTGGTTCAATTACCCCTTTGTCAACTAAACTATTAAGCTCCTCCTTCAGTTGTGCCCTCATTTTCAGTGGTACTTGACGTACCTTGTGTACCACAGGCTGGGCATTGACCTTAAGCTTAATGTGATGCTCAAACTCTTTCAACCTTCCTAGACTCTCGGAAAACACTTGTGGAAATTCCCTGGTCCAGGAATCTCCCACCTCAGCAATGGTGACGGGCTCCGGTGCACCAGCCTGTACCCTTAAGCCCAACTTCTTCTGCTCCTCCCAGCCCAACAGAGAGGTCCCTTTTTCTGCCACAAGGAGGGTGGCCTGGCATTCCCTTTCCTTATAAGTAATTTTGGCAAGAAATTCACCCAGGATGTTTATATCAGAATCTGCATATCCACACACCCTGACATTGGTGGGACGAACAACAGCACTGCTCTTCCCCAAAATGTTTATCAACGTGTCTTGAGATATAATGGTCCAGGGGGAACAAGTATCCACTTTCATTACAAGTTCAATACCATCAACTTGAAACCTATCCACAGGACCTTTGGTCATCCCAGACATCTCTGAAATTTCAAAAATGTGCCTTGGTGTACAGGATACTTCATGAATGTTATACCCCTTTCCAATGCCATCTTCACCATTGTCCATTGGCTTGAACTCTATACTATTGATAGCATTACTCTTGCATACGTTGGCAAAATGTCCTTTATTCTTGCATTTGAAACATTCTGCATATTTGGCGGGGCATGAAGGGTAATTCACACCATGTCTTGAACTGCCGCAACGAGGACATATATTCTTTGTGTTTCCACTTCCTCTCTTCACTGTGGAATAACCATTTTTTTTCTTTTGATTAACCACACATGCAGAGGCCGATGGGAGATTTGGTTTGTCAATCCTAACTTCTTTAACATACTCAGATGTTTGCTTGATGCTTCTTGCTAATTCCACAGCCTCATCCAATTTCTTATCTTTTGCAAGAAGTTTCTCCTGGACTCTCACATTGTTAGTACATCTAACAAGCTGATCTGTTATTAGAGAATCTGTTAAGTGTTCAAACTCGCAAGTATAACTCAGGGATCTGAGACAAACAATTTATGATTCCACAGATTCCGACTTCTCTTGAGCCCTCTGGAAGAATTTGTGTCTCTCAAAACTAACGTTTTTCTTTGGTTCAAAGTGATCACGAAGTTGGTTAAGAGCAAACATGTATTCATCCATGTCATCAGCATCTGGAGCATGATGCCTAGAGAGTCCATCATAAATTCTGTGTCCTTCTATACCAAGGTTGTGAAGAAGTAATGCTCTCTTGCGTGCAGAGGGAAATATCTCCCCACCCATGGCTACCAGGTAGTTTTCAAACATGTCTCTCCACCTATCCCAAGCAATTGGGGGTCTTCCCGGTTCACTCAGGAAGGGAATAGGCGGTGGAATGGAAGTAGCCATATTTTGCAACTGTATAATGGCACACCAAAGTAGGACTGTTGATTATCCTCCTAGTGTGATAATGGGCAGCAGAGAGAAATTTTTTTTAATTTTTTTTTTTTATATGTTTTAGGCTCCCATTAACATATTGTGCCACATTGTCTTGTTATAATTGCTCCTGTTCCTGCTGCATGAATGTATTAATTGCTTCCAAGCGTGGGAATGCGGCGTTACTAGGCAGTGTTTGTGTCACATTGGGAGATCCGGGGTTTGCTCAGTCTGCCCGATAGTTCTGTGCTTCTACTTTCAATTTGAGGCGTGGAAGGTTTGTTGCTTAGCAACCGACATCACAATGGGAGGACCGGGGTTCCTGAAGGCCTACACGCCCTCTACTGTGCGTATCTCGGGACGCGCGCTGGGCGAGAAAGTTCGCCCCCGAGCTCACGCCGTGGCTCGCTCTGGCCTCCTCAATGCCCCCACTCCCCACAGGAGCTCGCATGCATCACAGCGCCGGGAAGGACCTTGCGCTGGCGTCCGTGCTGGGGGCTCGCGCAGGTAACGGCTCCCGCAGGCTCCTCGGCGACTTTGGGCCCCTTTTGAAGGTTTTGGTGCCCAACTCCAATAAACAGCTAGCGGCAGCGCCAGACCCACACACACAGTGATTGGTGCTCAGGCTCACGCAGGTAACGGCTCGCGCAGGCTCCTTGGCGACTTTGGGCCCCTTTTTGAAGGTTTTGGTGGCCAACTCCAACAAACAGCTAGTGGCAGTGCCAGTCCCACACACACAGTGATTGATTCTCACCTCCCCACGTCTGCCTCTTGCCTGCTGTCCTCTAGGGAGGGAGAGTCGGGTCCATTCGGCGCCACCCACACGGAAGATGCAGGATTCCACGGTGGGTCGTCAGCAATCCTCGTCGCCAATGTTAAGATTAATGTCCAGACTGGAAGCAGTTTATAAGTTCTTTAATCAGTCAATGCGTGCAGACAGCAGGCACCCCCTTTAGAGGCAGGCTCCAACTGACTGCTATAGAACATACAGTGAAACAAAACATTCTCATCAGAATTACATGACATCACAGTTGCCCTGTTCTGTCAAAACCACAACTGAGGCATAAATGACCATTTTATTAACAATAAGAAAAGTATGAAGTAAAGTATACACCAGAACACACCAGAAAAGGTATGAAGATTGTACCTCCCTGTGATATCAGGCCCAGATTAGTGGACATAGCTCACCAAGGCCATCTAGGTATGGGGGGTACCAAAAGGCACATCAGACAGTCCTTTTGGTGGCCAGGGATTGATGGTCAAGTAGAAAGGTGTGTGAGGAGTTGTAAAGAATGTGAAAGAAGCGACAAAAGCAAGATGGTTAAGGAAGCTCCCTTAAGATCTGTCAGTGTTCCGGGAGAGCCATGGAGAAAATTAGCGGTGGATTTGATAGGGCCCATACAGGAGCTGGGAGAAGACTATAAGTATTTTATTGTTCTAGTAGATTATCACTCTAAGTGGGTTGAGTGGAAAGCCATTAGAGAAGCAACCACTTCACAATTGATTAATTTTTTTGAGGAAGTGTTCTACAGGGAGGGAATTCCCTCAGAGCTTGTGTAGGATAATGGAATACAATTCTGTTCGGACAGAA
Organism: Ambystoma mexicanum; assembly: GCF_040938575.1. Lineage (NCBI taxonomy): Eukaryota > Metazoa > Chordata > Amphibia > Caudata > Ambystomatidae > Ambystoma > Ambystoma mexicanum. The sequence goes on from NC_090928.1 coordinate 1,146,533,537, forward strand.
TGGTGGAATTTCTTAATAGGTTTGGTATCAAACACTACAGAACAGCACTTTACCAGCCTAGAGCGAATGGTCTTGTTGAGAGAGCCAACAGATTTCTAAAGGGAGGATTACAATTAGCCATGGCTTCGGGTCTAAAGTGGCAGGCAGTTCTCAGGAAGATGGTATGGAACTACTGTGTAACTCCACACTCTGTCACCGGCATTTCACCTTTCATATCTCTCAAGGGAAGACAACCCGGTACAATGTTATGTCCGGGCAGGTTGGATTTAGCAAAGAGTGTACATGTAAACAGGGAAAGGGTCATGGACCTCATCAGAGAGGCCCAAGATGAGTACAAAGGGAGGTTTGATACAAAAAGGGGTGTCAAGGTGATACCATGGTCAGTGGGGGACTAGGTTTATGTTAAAAATCCCAGGGTTTCACCCAAGTGTGTCGAGAGTAAATTCATTGGACCTAAGAAGATTGCTGTGATCAGGGGGAATGTTGTTATCATGGAGGGCGGAGAATGTTGGTCAATGGCCAAACTGGTTAAGTGCAATAGGCTTAATGATGATGTTAGTGAGAGAGAGAGGGAAGAGCAGGTGTTGGGTGAGAATGGAGAGGATGAGCATAGATTTGAACCATTCGAACCGAATGTGAGAACAGAGTTCAGTCACAAAAACAATTTGAATGCTAATAGAGTCAAAAGAAAACCCGTCAGGTTGAATGATTATTACCTAGGTTAAATTGCCGCAAATTAAAGGGAAGAGATGTGTTCTGGTGTATACTTTACTTCATACTTTTCTTATTGTTATTAAAATGGTCATTTATGCCTCAGTTGTGGTTTTGACAGAACAGGGCAACTGTGATGTCATGTAATTCTGATGAGAATGTTTTGTTTCACTGTATGTTCTATGGCAGTCAGTTGGAGCCTGCCTCTAAAGGGGGTGCCTGCTGTCTGCACGCATTGACTGATTAAAGAACTTATAAACTGCTTCCAGTCTGGACATTAATCTTAACAGTCCACACCGGTTTCGACAATTTGGATCCGATGGACATGAGCCCACGTTCTTGAGCCATTGAGCACGGAGGGGAGCGAGCATGGCTGTCCATTGTACTTATACATGTGGCAAATATACATGATTGTCTTCGGGCAAAGGTGGAATGGGGACCTAATAAAAGTATGCTAAAAGGAGAAACCTCAAGACATATGGGGAATAATGTCATAGAAACTGTATTCAAATCTGAGGTCCATATGGGAGGTTCTCAATCACTACTGGAAAAGAAACCTCCCCACCCTCATCGATTTCTCATTACTTGCGTTCATGTAGCTACTTATTTATTCATTTAAGAAACAGACCTCCACTCCGACTGTATTTGTGCTGATCTACACCTCATTTGCGCCATACATATGTTTCGCACCTCAAAACAAGCTTTAACAAAATAGGTCATATGGCCTTTTACAGGGACAAAGCAAAAGAAAATTAGCAGGATTTTCTTTAACCGTTTACAAAAAATGGACCAATCTCTTAATCCAGGTCTTCCGCATGCTGCAAATGCTGCAAATGTTGCCAGAGCTGCTAGGGTATCCATCCAGACCTTGATATATGGACTCTTTGCATAAGGGGGTAACATCTCATCGAGATAAGTAACAGGACCTGCACAAGACTTGTGTAGAAAAAACGAGTTCAGGTGCTATTTGTACACGCACATAGGCTACTAATTACTTTCCCTATCAGGGCGCTTTCTCCAGGGCTCAAATCGAGGGTACACGCAGGGGGGGGGCGGAGTCCACCCACTTTTTTCAGAGGGTGACTCAGTCCCCCCCCAGATAAAATGATAAAGAGTAAATGTCCATTTAGAATTTCTGCATTAAAGACGACCACGGGGATCGAACCACAGTGGTCAGGTTTGTAGGCCGGACACTTCACCACTGGACTATATAACCTGAAGAAAAATAGCAAACAACTAAAGGTAAAATGTCTCATTTCGGTACTGCAATTCCCAGGAAAAACACTTGTATTGGTTCTTGGAGTTTAAAACATGCACACCTTTTAACGTTTTCAAAAACACTATTAGAAAAAAAAATCCTCTCTGGGCTTTGTGTGTGTTGTTTTTAAGAAAGGCAAATGACATTCGTCCTATGCAATTTGGGTGGTTATGCAAAGCAAATGTAAGGAAATGTGCTTATTTCACCTTGATCTGCTAATTTCTGGTGACGTCACATCCCATTGCATTTGTTGACGTGTCCCGCCACTTTCATTTTTAGGACTTGACCCCTGGCATTCCCAAGCGTATTCTGAGGACACAGGCATTTCCTGTGAGTCCAGTCAGTACAGTCACTTTGGAGAGATCTTTAGGATGCAATGTGCATCACCGAAGGACAGATAGTCTCATACAATAGTCTTGCTGACTGTAGTCGAATTATCAGACACAACATGTTTGCAAGTAAACTATTCATTACACACTACACTGTAGCGCTTAGAAAAGCTGCTCCCATTGATTTTATCCGGATTGTTCCAGACGTGCGTAGTTCAGGCAGAGCGTCCAAGTCATAGCTTTTTAACCTTTCATTCAAGGCAATATCGTGGAACTAGAAGAATACATTACATCAATTATTGCTTCCCCAAATGTCCTCAGATGAAGGGAACTCAACATTTTGATACGGTAACTGAAACTTTTGACCTGAGTGCACAACTGAATACTGTGCACACCCACATCAAAGTGTAATCAGAGTTTTGATGTGCTTGACAGAAAGAAGCATTTAAATTCCACTTATGTGCAGCATATAGTAAGCGAGTTGTATCACTGTGGCCCCAGACTTCTGCCCCATATGATGGCTCAGGATCACCGGCACTCAATAGTCTTCCACAGCTGGGGGTTACAAAATGACCACCAAACAGCTTTGAAAAGTCCCATCACTTTTATCCACCTGGTATGACATGATATTTTATTCATAGTGCGCTTATACACTAGTGTTTCAAGGCGCAATGTGGCATGGGAGGGGAACAAAACGATTTTACTAGGCCCAGTGACATTGAGATTGTACAAGTGCAGGGAGGGGTAAGGACATTAAGTCTTCAAGGCAAATCTTGATCTTGACATAATGGTTTCCAATGTAGGACATTGCATTTTTGGACCGTAGACTGAGGAGACCATATATATCAACGTTAGGTTTTAAGGGGAACAGGAAAGAGTTCAGTTTCAAGGCCACATCAGAATATCAAAAACCTCGGTTTGAGGCTCAGATTCCAGGGCAGAATATTGCAGACTCCTGGCTGTAAAGTGGCAAGAGCCGGTCGCCATTTCAGATTCTATTGAAGGGAGAAATTCCGCACTTCACCTCAAGAGAATGGAGCTGACGACGGAAAAATCAGCTAAAAATGGAGGAGGCAGCAGGTTAACCCCTGCGGTGTCATGCCGCCAGGACCTGGAACCATCCCCTGGGGGTCAAAAGGCGAGGGGCGGAAAGGCGCCAAAGGCCTAATGGGCCAAAAGCCCGCGAAGGGCAGAACAAAAGAAATGGGCGGGGACATCAGGATTTAAGCAGGCGGGACCGGGGTGCCAGGCATCTCGCTCCTGCACTGGGACCCGGTCGCCGCCTCGCTGATGGAAGAAATTTCGTTTCCAGGAAGAAGAGTTCGCGTCGGTTCATGCTGGTTGCTGAGCAGGTTCCTGTGGCTGTGGAGGAGATGCAAAGGAACAGGTTCGAGCGATGGAAGTGTTCCTGCCAAGGCGAGGCCCGGAGGATGCAGCGCTCTCGTGAAGAGATGGGAGTGCGGGCCGTGGCGGGGAGGTGCGTAGGTAAGCAGGGGGGAGTACGTTGCCGTGGGAGCCGCCGAATGCGATGTTCCCCCCCCCCGCAGTTGTTATCACCCTTACTTGGTAGCGTGAGGCAGTAGGTTGTGGGGGCGGTTTGAAAAATGGTGTGGGGGCACGGGGGCCGGGAGGCGTGCAAACGGCAGCTCGAGGCGGGGGCGGACACCACGTTATTAGAACAGGGTGTAGAGCATGGGCCGACCAGCAAGAGGGTCATGAGCGCGAGATGCCCCTCAGGGATACGAAAGTAGAGGGGCGAGAGTCAAGTCATTTAAAGGTTTTAACTGCCAACAGGTTCTGCAGTGGGCCTAGGGAAGGAAGAGGAGATACCCAGCTGTTGGTTTATCGAGTGCAATTAATGTATGGAATACCGGCCGGATAGCACAGGGAGGAGAGCGTAGCGTTGTATAAAGGCTAAATTATGAGTGTGGGGTGGTGTGGTGTATGGAAGGCTAAAGTTATGGGAGTTAGGACAAGCGTTGGGTTTTAAAGCCCCAGTGCGCAGCACTGCTGATTGTGGTTTGGGAACCACGTTTGTAACGGAACAAGAGAGATTATTAGAGTATGGCATTTTCACGGGGCGGCTGATGTCAGGAAAGGGGTAGCCGGTCAAGTGGCACAGCGAGTAGAGCGCTCGCTTCGACATCCGTGCAGAGCCTGTTAACGCAGGTTCGAATCCCGGCGGGGCCAAACTCAGCTGTTCAGCCGAAACCGAGGGTTCGTAGCGCTAGTTAAAAGCCAGTTAGTACTAAGCAAGAAGTACGTATAGTGGCGCCGGGTTCTGATCCCGTGAACAAGGTGTCAAGGTTGTTTCAGGGTGGAAGCGGGCCGACTACAAATGTATAATTTAAATGGGCCGACTAAATACAGATGAAGTAAACGGGCCGACTAAAAAGGTATACTTTAAAGGGGCCGACTAAAAATGGATATTTAAATGGGCAGAGCAGTTGGTATAAAAGGAATGGGGCCGTTGGTTCCGGTAAACCAAATTTCGGCGCTACGTTGTGGGAGGTTAAAACATGAAGTAGTAAGGCCCACCCAGCACGGTGGGGGGGGGCCTTACGGGCAGCGATGTGGAGGGGATAGATACATTTATGCTCGGGAAACGCTTTGTTTTAAGGCGCGGCATGCATAGCGCAACAGTAGCATTATAAGGAGTTTGGCCAACACTGCAGGGGTAGGGGCAGGAGAATGCCGCCATGTTACAGTAGGTTTTTGTATTGGGCTGGAACGGTTCGCCGCGGTGCGAACGGGGGGTGCAGTAGGGTGCAAGTTGGAAGTGATGCGCACACATGCGGGGAAGGAGAATGCCTGGTACAGGAAGGGAGGGTGCCTCCATGTTTGGGTTAAAGATAAGACCGAAGGGGCACAACGGTTGGGCGTCAAGTTACCATAAGACCAATGGGAGAGGGCGCCATCAGGGGTAGGACAGGTCGCATGAGGTAGCTGGGATGCAACAAAAAGCAATGGCGGGTGCCGCGTGGAAATGAATTCGAGATGACACTAAGGGACTCTGTCCGTTATAGGGGGGAACACCTCGAGGTTGGTAATGGAGGTGGCGCAAGGAGCGTTATGGCATGTCGCGGTCATGATAGATGGGGTATCACTGAGGGGCGCCGGAAACACTATGGCATTGCTGGACCATTGCATAGGGTGCACACCGAGGAGGGGTTAAAATTGGCACCATGAGCAGTATGGCGCAGATATATCGGGGGTGAATTGGGCTTGTCTAAGGGTGGGTCCGCTAGCCCACTGCAGCATAAGGCCGCAGGAGTAACGGAGAACTCGGGGATTGGGGCGGTCAATGTTAAGTTGGCGCGCTGAATAGGGCGGCCAACCCCAACATGCTGAGTTGTGAGCGCTCAGGCCAGCAACCAAATTAGCCCACAAGGGAAGAGGGGATCTTACGGTAACCAAAGGGTTATGCGGGGAATTGAGAGCACGGGCAGCGTGCGAGTTTTGGAAGCAGGACGGCGCAGAGCAACGAGGGGTGTTGGGTCCAGCAGCAACCTTGGATTCAGGGTGGTTAAAGGGGTTACTGACGGTACACATTTGTTCATGCGCAGGGGGTTTGTTCCAGAACGCATAGAGGGGGGCATTGCTATGAATGGCTGCAAAAGGTAAAGGGTTGGCGCACAGACCAAACACTGCGTCGCACTATAGAGAAGGGGCTCAGATGGCACCCAAGGGCCGACATGCAAGGGCTCTACTCGTATGCCTAGGTTTGGGCGGCGGTTCCCAACAGGAGGATACCGGCAGGCCATTGACCAGGGGTTGGAGCGCAGAGGTAGAGTGCGAGAATCCATAATCTCGTTGGCTGGGTTAGTGATTGGATTCTTATAGGAATACGAGGGGATGCGCATTCAGAGTAAGTAGGATACAGGATGGCATGTGGTTCTATTGGGTCATTTTTCTCATGCAGCGCAAACGTGCGGAAAGGGTGGTACAGGGCGTCCATCGGGCAGGGCGAGGCCAGAAGGGTGGAGCTGAAAACAGTAGGGTGCAACACCCCTCTCAGCACGTCCGGTTGGGAAAGGAGGTGAAGGAGGTTCTCAGGAAGGGGGCAATCTGGAGGGAGGACTGGGCGAGCAGGCAGGGGCTCGAACTGCTCCCTAGCCCTCGGTGTCCCGGGGTTTTGACGCAATCCTGAGAGACCGGTGGTGTGGCAAAGCATGGCCACTGGAATGGCACACGGATGGATCACAAAGGGCATTACCCTGTCGGAGAGGACAAGGCAGATGGTGGGGGTCGGGAACAGCACCCCATCAGCCTGGGTCAGCTGTGGGCGGGCAGGCCGCTGGGTCCATGACGGGAGAGCTTTGGCCGGCGGAAGGAAGGGAAAGGTCCCATCTGCAGAGGAGTAAGAGGGGGAAATGGGCCGAACATGTCAAGGGAAGGGGAAACCTCCCATTTCCAAGTATCGGTTGACTATATCAAGAACAAAGCTCGGGCAACCCGTTAAGGGGTAGGGGCCAGGAGAATGGGGCCAACACGATAAGGAATATGGAAAGGTAGAGCCCTCCATTAAGGAAAGGAAGGGATAAGAGTAAGAGAAGGGGCAATGAAGGCAGGGTGGTTTTGGAAATCAAGCAAAAGGAAGTCAGCTCAACCTCACCCGCCAGGAATGGCCCTCTCCTAACAGGGGAACTCCTGCAAGGGCAGGCTGAGCCAGGTTAAATTGATTGGGAAGCTTTTGCTGGATAAAAAGTGGGGAGGAGCCTTTTTGCGGGTGCAGTAGGAGGAGCAAGGGGAAAAGATGGCAGGGGTAGGAGTGTCCCGGAACAGGCCCACCCTGGTTAAAGCAGAGCAAGACGGAAAGGTGGCAGGGGCAGGGAAGTGTCCCGGAGCAGGCCAGCCACGGCTAAGGCGGAGAGGGGTGGCAGGGGCAGAAGTGTCCCAGAGCAGGCCCTGCCTGGTTAAAGCAGAGCGGGATGGTAAGGAGACGGGCGGCAGGGGCTGGAGTGTCCCGGAACAGGCCCACCCTGGTTAAGGTGGAGCAAGACGGAAAGATGGTAGGGGCGGAAATGTCCCGGAGCAGGCTCGCCCTGGTTAAGGCGGAGCAAGTTGGAAAGGTGGCTGGGGCAGAGGTGTCCCAGAGTTGGCCCACCCTGGGTAAGGTGGAGCAAGAAGGAAAGGTGGCAAGGACAGAAATGTCCCGGAGCAGGCACGCCCTGGTTAAGGCGGAGCGAGTTGGAAAGGTGGCGGGGGCAGAGGTGTCCCAGAGCTGGCCCACCTTGGTAAGGTGGAGCAGGAGCAGGCCCGCCCTGGTTAAGGCGGAGCAGGTTGGAAAGGTGGCAGGGGCAGAGGTGTCCCAGAGCTGGCCCACCCTGGTTAAGGTGGAGCAAGATGGAAAGGTGGTAGGGGCAGAAGGGTCCCCGAGCAGGCATGGCCGGAAGACAGCAAAAGTTGGGGAGATGGTCTTCAGGTTGTTGCAAACGATATATCAGACACACAAAATATAAGTTAACCATGCCGTTCCCTCCTGTTGTCACTTCACAGCAGCACAAGGAAGGAGGAAACGTACCGTGTAGGTAGTGGGGCGCGCATGCATCTCAAAGGCTAAGGCGAGCTGGACTCGGCGGCGGGAGGCGCCGATGGCCGGCGAGGCAAGAGGGAGTGGCACGGGGTGCCAGGGATGCAGTTGGCGCAGCTAGAGGGGCAGCTATGGAAATTGCTGAGTAGGCGGCAGAAACCGGAGGGTTGGTAATACTCCTGGGAGGGAACGACCTGACCAGCCTGGGGAGGGGTGTCCGGCGGAGGGACATTACGAGATCATTGCAGGAAATAGCAGCACAGTTGGGCGAAACTGTAGGGTCGGAAGGGATTCCCCCGGCACAAGGGAAGGGGGCAGAGAGCCAGGCAGTAGTTAAGAAGGGAAGAAGGAGGCTGAGGGGGAGTGTTGCAAAATTACAAGGGCAGGGGTCCCCGATCAGAATAGGCATGGCTTGAGTGATGGGGAAACACCCGAGTACTTCCTATCGGACGGTGGAAAACTTGTCCACGAACGAAACGGAGCTCTTTTTTCGGGGACATCTTTAGCAAATTACTGGAAGGGGAGTAGGAGACAGGAGGAAGGGGAGCCACAGTGGGCGAGAACCCACTCAGTGGCGTGGCGGTGTTTGGGCAACCAAGCACAAATGATAGACTCCGGACGAGCCAGAAGGAAACGGAATGGGTCTTCGCTCTTCCGGACCAGCGCCTCTTGGGGGCCTAAACGGCGGGGGCGTCTGGTAGGGACAAATAAGGCTCAGCTTCCCCCAAAAAACAAACGGCGCTCTCCCCACCCACGGACACCTGCGCGGGCAGGATTGGAACAGGTACAATGGGTCGGGGGAGTTGGGGGCCTACGGTAACAAAGAGAGGGGGAAGCAAAGGAAGTCCGGCAAGCAAACGCCACACGGGCAGAATGTAGTTCACAAATGTGTACAAATAATTCTGTTGTCATGGAAATAAAACTGCGGCCAAGGTTGCCATTTGAAATTCTGTGTCATGCCAATTTGTGGGGATAAGGAGTAGTGCATGGGGGTGCATGCGCAAAGAATAATTGGCAGTAAAGGCAAATGGACGGCTGCAGGGGTTATGGAGCTGACGACGGAAAAATCAGCTAAAAATGGAGGAGGCAGCAGGTTAACCCCTGCGGTGTCATGCCGCCAGGACCTGGAACCATCCCCTGGGGGTCAAAAGGCGAGGGGCGGAAAGGCGCCAAAGGCCTAATGGGCCAAAAGCCCGCGAAGGGCAGAACAAAAGAAATGGGCGGGGACATCAGGATTTAAGCAGGCGGGACCGGGGTGCCAGGCATCTCGCTCCTGCACTGGGACCCGGTCGCCGCCTCGCTGATGGAAGAAATTTCGTTTTCCACCCACCCACCCACGAAATACAAGCAAAAGAGCAGGAGACCTGGGGTGTTGCTGTCGCAGGACACCCAGGCCAGGATGTGACAAGTTGGCGGTGTTTGGGCAACCAAGCACAAATGATAGACTCCGGACGAGCCAGAAGGAAACGGAATGGGTCTTCGCTCTTCCGGACCAGCGCCTCTTGGGGGCCTAAACGGCGGGGGCGTCTGGTAGGGACAAATAAGGCTCAGCTTCCCCCAAAAAACAAACGGCGCTCTCCCCACCCACGGACACCTGCGCGGGCAGGATTGGAACAGGTACAATGGGTCGGGGGAGTTGGGGGCCTACGGTAACAAAGAGAGGGGGAAGCAAAGGAAGTCCGGCAAGCAAACGCCACACGGGCAGAATGTAGTTCACAAATGTGTACAAATAATTCTGTTGTCATGGAAATAAAACTGCGGCCAAGGTTGCCATTTGAAATTCTGTGTCATGCCAATTTGTGGGGATAAGGAGTAGTGCATGGGGGTGCATGCGCAAAGAATAATTGGCAGTAAAGGCAAATGGACGGCTGCAGGGGTTATGATCTGTGTTCATTTTTATTGTTGGATGCATATATTAGCAGGGGTGTTGCTAGGTCTGGAAAAGATTTGGGTCTACGCTAATGTCAGGACTGTCGAGACTCGGGGCTTGCTAGCCTTTTGGTTGTAGGCCCTGAGCTTCGATCCGGGACTACAACCAAAAGACCCAGGGCTGTAGCTCCCTCAGCACCGCCGCCCCCCGCCCCTCCCCCGCAGCAACGCCTCTGTATATTGCTATGTGAGAAATAAGCATATGTAGTAATGGTTGGTCCAGAGAATGAAGCTAGATTTCATACTTCCAGCTCTTCCTCCCCTCCTCCCCAAACATAACCGATCGGAATGTTCCATGAGCTTGCGGAAGATCATAGCCACTTCCTTGCATCTAGGGGGCGCTATGAACCGTCTCAGTGTGTGGTTGGCACCTTACAAGGATCCAATCATTTCATCAAACAAATAAACCAATGCCGCCATGTTGCTGCAACCGGAATTCAGAAAGAAAAGGTTTTCTTTTTATAATGTCCATCCAAAGATATGTTGTGAAAGAGAAAAAAAATGGAAATATCCAAAGCAACTAACAGTATTGATATGAATTTGCATGACCACAAAGCAATACACTTTGTATACATTTAGCAAACATTGCGCCTACAGTTCTGAACTAGGGGATTGCAGGTGGGAAAATAAAAAAGAACATAACGACATAAAAGCGCCGTTAGAGTCATCTGCATAATGTGGTGAGCCAAGCGTAATCTGATGACGTTTGCGAAGAGAAGACAGCGGGGCGAAACGCAGTCGACGCACACTTACTTGCAAGCAATTGAGCAGCTTTCTGCTCAACGAATTCCTGGACTAGAGAGAGTGGCTATCAAGCAATAACAGCTGCTGGGTGTTCATAAGCATAATATTACACCCTGAATAGCAAACTCTGCAGGCCAGGAATACATATTGCATGTGAAGATAACCCAAGATGACGGACCCAACATTGCTCTCTGCATATTTTGCGCCGCCGCTGGATCCCCCACCACCCCGGGGAGCTGCATTGATAGCAGCACTTTGGGGAATCATTGGTCCTGTGACAGGAGGTGTCACCGAGGCGTCGTCGATGTGCATAAATGATTAATCCAGCCCTGCAGATGTGATCATCCAGAACTGCTATTCCAAGCTGATTCTGGCCGCGCGGCGCAGTACCTGCGAGCCGCACGCCATTTTGGAGGCACATTTCATTTTACTGAGCCCGCTAAGCGAATATTGACAGTGACACCACTTTAATGAATTCTCCCTGTTAGACTTTTGTTTCTCCTAGCCTGAGACCCAGGTGGGAAAATGAGGACGGCGAAGTGATTGGCGCCAACTATGAACCTGTACAAAAGGAATGCAGTTACCATGACATTAAGACAGTTTTCATCTTTATTTTATGGCATCTTCATGTCTTTGGCATTGTTGTTCAGCTGGTGAACATTGTTGGCCATGCCGGTCACCATCCGACCCTCTCATTGGCGCGTGTTAAATGGTTCCAAGTGGCTTTCTCCCCTACATCCCGCCACCTCCAACTTCTCTCCAACCTATATTGCCTCTAACCGAAACCTAACACCAACCACTTTTGGTGGGAAAAAAACAGTAAGAAGTGCGCGATAAAAAAAGATGCTGGTGAATATTGGTCGGATTACCTTTCGAACTGAGAGAAGTGCAAACTGCATAATTATCCCTGACTGGTAAAGTGGAGGCCCTCTTTCATTACGAAAGATCTAACTGGTGTGGATTGGGAAATATCAGTGTTGCCTGGAGCTCACATTTGTAAAAGTATGAGTCAGATTCTGGACCTCGCTCCAGCAAGCAATGGAGCATTTTGCAGAGAATATTGGATTGTGGCAGGAGCACCGCAGGCGGGAATGTGGTTCACAGAGCAGTGAGGTATGGACAGTCTGGTTGACACTGGAGTAGAGCATCCAGAGCACAATCGGGAGGGGATGGGGATGGTGTAAATGTCCATTATATAGCACCTATTGCAAACTGAGCTATAGACGGGTAGCTATATAGACTACCTGGTTATTTTCCACCAACGGATTCCAAGGTGCATTCGATGGACGATGAGAGCAGAGCTCACGTTGCCTATAAGCTGGAATACACTCTGTAGTTGAAAGCTACGCAGTGTGTTGTGCATGGTCCTTCTGCATCCCTTTTACATGCCCTGAGCTGTGCCACTGGACCACCATCGCAGGTGGCGATGAGGGCAGGCATGAATGGTGTACATACCGCATAACACGTACGGTTGGTTACCTCTCCAAAGAAAAACAAAGCACCCCATTAAGAATCTGGCGGCAGTCGTGAAACAGGAGGTAGTTGAAAACGCTGCCTGTTTTACCACCCTGCCTTACTTAGATTTGCCTACCCTAGCCCAGTAAAATCACCTGGTTGCAAGTGGAGAAAATAAAGGTGGTAATTGTGTGATTAATAGTGATGGTAATAGTTGGTGGTATTACCACATGCAATAAAATACCTAGCCCAATAGAGTCCAATGGTAATCAGTATTTATCACCTGCAGTAACAGTACCCGAGTTTGGCGGTATTGCATGGGGTAGTAACAGGAACATTGTGATGAGTCCTAGAGTGTACCTGCCCTCCTACCAGACACCCTTTGTCCTCTTCCTTCAGGTTATATGAGACATGGCTGAGACAGTGAAAATGCTGTATCCCTCTACCGTGATGTCACAACAGTTGATTATGAATTCCACATTATCACTGGGGGGGGAGTGGGGTGCAGCCAATCAGGTTCTGGCGGTCGTGGGGTGAAATCTCTGATCTCAGGCCCGTGTTCTACAGAAGCCATAGGCTGCCTCCTCCGATGCGGGCTGCCACCTTCCCCCACCCTCCCATTCTTTGTTTTATTTCCCACCCCCCCTCGCCTGCCCCACTTACCATATAATTGCATCAGCACCGACCGTCGCTGCAGCATGTTCCCTCATCCCTTTTCCGGCTGCAATGGTATTAGAAGAGGGACTCTGCCTTCTACAACCACAGCAGCCATTTTGGATCAGCATTTTCATTCATTAAATAAATTAAAATACTTTTTTTTAGCACCCCGGGTTACCGCTTTCGTAATCCGGGGTGCTAATGGCGTCAACACCCCATTCCAAGGGCTGGAACTAGATGTTAACAGCCCAGAACGGGGTGCTAATGCCACATTCTTCTGCTATGACATCACAGTTGGAGATTATGGCATTTGAAGTAGTTGCTAATGGATTCAAATGGATATGAATCATATATAGTTGAATGAAACAATCAGTTCTGGTTTCTTAGCCAAAAGGCATTAAAACACAGATAACAACAATGCCTTATGATTCATAGAAAGTTTCTAAACATTCACCATAAATGTCACAAATGCATAGAATATCAATAAAACCATCCAGACTAATACACCAGAGCAATCATGGATACAAACACAGATACATCAATAACAGAGCCTTCATTGTAAGATGCACAATGCAAACAGTAAATTACGTTAAAAATCAACCTTTTCCCTTAAGGGCATGATACAGGAACATACCAATTACCAGTTTCAAATGTTTTCCAAGGACAGGGAGCATATTAAGTCAAACAAATCTGCTGCTGCCCAACCTGACCGTCTGAAGGGCAGGTAGCAAACATCCTTTTCCTAAAGTCATAGTTACACGGGCGGATGAAGGTAAGATGTAAAATAACTATTGAAGGACAGAAGGCCCCATCTGTGGCAGACACTGATCTTGCATTGGAACCCTCCGGAAGAACAAACTTTGACTAAAGCTGATAAAATCTCGCCTTCGTACTATGATAGATGTTGCGTGTAGGATCGCGGCCTAGCGTGGCCACTAATAGTAGATAGTCCCTAAATAAGCCAGTATTTCTTGCTGAATCAAACATGGCGGTGGCAAAAGCCTGGTCAATCATTCTCAGTACGGCCGCCCTACACATTTTCGTTGTCTGATTTCTTCCTTCAAACAAGAAGTTGAAACCAATTTCTCTCTGGGTGAGGCCAACAGTGTGTAACCAGGAAATGGTATGGCCATTGATAATATCACCACTAATTGCTTCAGACAGGTTTGTAGGAGAATTCGAACATAGAGCGGCACATGCAATTACCAGAGCCAACTTCAAACTATGTGAGTCTTCGGGTAGTACTAATTCAACATAGGCTAGTTCACTGACGCCCACTGGAGAAACAACCCCATCCCAGATAACACGGGCATACTTGATCTGTCACAGCATCTTTGCCCCATATACTCCAGAACTCTAGTGCTTACCTTCACTCAATTTCTATATAAATTCATATTAGCTCCAGTTGATTGATTTGCCCTCAATGATGTCTTTTGCTCAGGGGGTTTCCATGTGTGAGTTTCAGAGAAACTCAAACCCAGATATTCGTAGGTCTCAACGCCGTTGAATCTTTCCCCTTGTATCTAAGTGTTTCTGGTCAGGCTGCTTTTAGATCCCAGCTGCTTTTAGATCCCAGCTGCTTTTAGATCCCAGCTGCTTTTAGATCCCAGATTTGGAGACATTGATTTCTCATTTCCTCTCTTCCATGGAGGTTACAAAGGCAGAGACAAGGCACTGATAGGCCAATGGAGATCATGAAAGGAACACAAAATCTTCCACGTACATAATTACGGGGTGGATGACCCGCTACTATCATATTTCCGGGTGTACATTTTTCGCAGGTATTTTTCCATGGTCTTGATCTATATTGAAAATGAGAACGGAATGAGAACGCAGCATTGTCTGACTCTGCTTGACATACGGACACAGGGTATGAATTCACTGCTCATCCGAAATCTTACTACACCCTCGATTGTATCACTGCTTTATGATGCTCATGAGTCCATTATCAAGCTTGAGATAATCTGGTGTGTCTGATAACAGCTGCCTGTCTACCAAGTGAAAGTGGTGCTTAAATCCATGTCCCTTGACCAGAACCAAATGGGGCTCATTACAAGTTGGGCGCTGTGGGTGTAATGCAGCGGTAATACTGCATGCTGCTCCATTACCGCACCACACAACTATGAGTTTGGTGTTACGTTTGTGGATTCACCTCTAGCTATGATCTGAAGAGAAAATCTGCCACTTTCTGCCAAATTTCAGCAGAATTACCACAGGCGGAATTACGGCTGCAGTAGGTGTGCTGAAATCCCCTTTCGTTTTATGTGGACTCCAATTAATTGGGTACTAACACTGCCACTGCCATTTGTAATCTGGTGGTAATACTGTTGGACCAAGTGGCAGTAATGGTAATTCCGTTTAGTGGTATCTCAGCGGATTTACCACCAAAATACCACCAAACCTATAACGAGGCCCAATGGGACTCATTACAAGTTGAGCGATGCAGGTAAAAAGCAGCAGTAATACAATATACTACTGCATTACCTCCCAACTAGGAGTTTAGTGTTCAGATGGTGGATTCATCTTTCGATATGAGCTTGAGGTAAATCCTCAGCCTTTCTGCCATGTTCCACCAAAACCCCCATAGAGTCCTATTGACTCCAATTAAATGAGGAGTAGCACCGCCACTGCCACTTGTAATCCGACGGTAATACCACAGGACAAATTAGCAGTAACAGTAATTCCATCTGGTGGTATCTCGGCAGATTTACCACCAAGGTACCGCCAAACCTATAATGAGGCCCAATACCATGACCAGATCTTATGCATATTGATATGTATCTTTGCACTTTGACACTGTGCTTCTGGTGTGTTAAAAGGAACTTGCTCATAACCTTTGAGAAAGATCAATGAGTGGGCATACAACAATAGCAAGCCTTTCTTACAAATTGGAGCTAATGCAGCCATTGCCCAAGATCTAGGCATCAATGTAGTCTTTAAATAGATTCATTCAGATCATTATATATATATGTTGTGGGTCATGATGATGTTTCTTAAATGATTAAGTTTATATTCACTATATTAGCCAGCTCAGGCAGGGTTTCATAGGTTTTAACCCTCTCTTTTGTGTATTCAACGGGATCATCCCATTGTGAAGAGGGTTCCAACTGGGTGACCCAAGAAGCTTGAGAGATGTCAACAGAAAGTGGAATGACCATTTCTTATTTGGATGATCCTATAGCAATGATGGACCATGTTGTCCTATTGTTTATCAAAATAAAAAATAACTTAGAGACCTTGTAAGGATATGACATGATGTGATATGGCATTTATAACGCACCTATACACAAATGATTCAAGGCGCGACGAGGCCAGGGAGGGGAACAGAGGGAAGACAGAGACAGCGATCCTACTAGGCCAGGTGGCATAGAGATCGCACAAGGGGAGGGGGCAGTGCAGTACATAGGAAAACAGTAAAATAAATAAGACAATAAATAAGAGTGCAGCCAGCTTGTGGTAAGTGCAAGTGCAAGGGTAAGTGCAGACATCAGGTGTCAATTGCTGATAGGGGCAGTAGGGATACCGAAACAGTCCTTGAGTGCATGGGTTGCCAGGGGGGCAGTGCAGGTGTGCAGCTGGCAGGGAGGGGACCTGGGCCCAAAATCAGAGGGTAGCCAGGAGATCAGCAGGGGAGAAGAGAGAAAGCAGAAGCAAAGAGGAAGGTCTTGAGGTGCTTCCGGAACTGGAGATGGGAGGCAGTTCCAGAGGGAGGTCCCAGTAGAAGAAAGAGATCAACCACCAACTCGCTGCTTGGAGAAGCGACTGGCCCTGAGGGAGTTGGAGGCGGATGAGCGAAGAGCTTGAGAAGGAAGATGTTTAGGAAGAGAGAGAATAAGATATTGAGGTCCCATGCCTTGTGGACAATGCAGAGGGTTTTGAACATAATCCCACCACCACTTGGAACCAGTGCAGAGAGTTCAGTCCTTGAGAGATATGATCCCTGGGCTTGAGGCCAAGAAAAAGTCTTGCAGTCCTGTTTTGGATGAGTTCCAGAGGGCAGAGAGTAGAGACAGGCAGGTTTAGAAAGAGGCTGTTGCAGTAGTCCAGCCTAGAGAGAACCAGAGCTGTGGAGACAGTGAGCTTCTGGGGGAAGGAGTGCAAAGGGAGAATACCTCTGAGGAGGTGCAACGGTAGTGTGACTTCTTAGAGGTGCCAGAGATGTGAAGAGAGAAGGGCAGTGTGGAGTCAAAGATAACCCCAAGGTTTTTAGCCTCACAGGTGGGAACAGGAAGAGGGCCTAGAGAGGCTGGCCAGAGAGTGACAGGGAAGCAGTGAGCAGGTGTGCTGATGAGGAGAATCACAGTCTTACTGGAATTAAGGCAGAGATCATTGGCGGCACACGTCTCATGGATGGTGGACAGACAGTCAGAGTTGAGAGAAAGAGAAGAAGTGGCAGAAGGGAGCCTGAAAATGAGTTAAGTGTCATCCGCATAGCACTGAAAGTTGGGGCAGAGAGAGACAATGTAGTGGGCAAGAAGTGCCAGATATTGGTTGAACAGCCAATAATATGTATGTGCTTTATGGGTGTGCTGATGTTGCAATTACCATAAGTGCTTTACCTTCTCTATTGCCCTGGGGAACACCACGGGGAACACCACAGGTAGAGATAGAGATAGAGGAGAGGAAGGAACCAAGTTGGACATGGGAGGGTCGAGCAGAGAGGAAGACAGCCAAGCCAGGGCCTGATCGGTGATACCCAGATTATTACGGAGTCGGTTGAGCAAGATGGCATGATTGACTGTGTCAAAGGCAGAGGAGAGATCAAGCAAGATGAGGACACAGGGGGTGTTGGAATCGAGGTTGGAGAGCAGATCTTTACGGATGTTCAGGAGAGCAGTTTCCATGCTTCTGGCGACTCTGAAGCCAGACTGATGGTCATGGAGACAACCAACATATTCAGTGTGAAGATTAAGCTGGGTGATGGCAAGCTTTATCAGGAGTTTGCCCAGGAAAGGAATGATGGAGATAAGGCGATAGTTAGCCGGGCAGGAAGGATCGGCAGATGGTTTCTTAAGGGGGTGCACAAGGGAGTGCTTCAGGGGCGAGGGGAACACTCCAATGGTGAAGGAGTGGTTGTAGAAATCAGCCAGAGCAGGAGCCAGGGTGTCAATGTGGTCCTGATGGTTTTGGAAAAACAGGGGTGAACCTGTTTTGACAAGACCTTCATAGATCAGACTTGTCTAGAAACCTTGTCTGAGGAGAACAGGGGAAAGGCAGAGAAGAAGGGAGGAGAGGTGGCCGAAGAAGGGCCAGAGGAAGAGCAGGGAGTAGAAAGGGCAGGGGGAGAGGAAGAGAGAGAGGCAGGATGTCCTGAGTTTTAGAGATGAAATGAGAGGCCAGGGCTGCGCAGAGGGCCTGGGAGGGGACAGGAGAGGTAGAGACTGCAGCAGGATTGGCCAGCCACTTGCAGATTTAAAAGAGTTCGGCCGAGTTGTTAGATGCCGCAGAGACGCGGGCTTGGAGTGGATCCTCGTAGCAGGGAAAAGAACATTGAGAGTATCAGATATAGCAGAGTTGAGCATGGAAAGGGCTGTGTCAGGGTTTGAGTCAGCCAAGAGGGGCGAGGGGAGTGAGAAAGGTGCGGTGAAAGCCTCAAATGACACACGCTTCATAGGTTGGATAACCGAGAAGGTAGGTGGCAGTGCTGGAGTTGGCTTGACTTGAGCGGTAGAGAGGGTGAGCTGGGAGGAAAGGAGAAAGTGATCACTCCAGGAGAGAGGAGTGGTGAGAGGTATCCAAAGGGGAAGGTCTGAAGAGATCAGAACATCCAGAGTATGCACTGTAGAGTGAGTGGGGCCAGATTGGAGAATAGAGATAGAGAGTGACAGAGAGTGGCAGAGGTCACAAAAGAGTCCAGTGGATGGAGAGGAAGCATCCAGGTTGATGTTGGAGTCTCCAAGAAGGAGGAGTGGCATGGTTGAGACCAGGAGAGATGAGGAGAGGTCCACCCACTCAGAGAGGAAGGAGGAGATCTGACCAGGTGGTCGATAGATGGTAGCCACAGTAAGCGAATGGCCGGGAGAGAGAGAGAGCCTGCAGACAAGGCATTCGAAAGAGGAGTAGGCCTACATAGGAATGACACAGGCACAAATCCACTCAGGGAATATCAGGGCTACACCCCCTCCGGAACGGTTTGATCTTGGTGCATAGAGGCTCTTGTAGCCATCTCGGAGGAGAGTGTCAAAGATTGTGGCAGAGCTGGCCCTGAACCATGTCTCTGTGAGACCGTGGACATCGAGGTCAAGTTCCTCCAGGAGGTGGCAGATGTCAGAGGTGTAGAAGCAGCCCAATGGGGGGCATAGGAGGAAGGAAGAGAGGGCAAGGTAGCCAAGGAGGAGACAGCAGGGGGAGGCAAGGAAGTCATTGAGGGGGAGAGGGGATAGCAGGAGAAGAGAGGAAGCTGATGAGGTGCAGGAAGCATCTATCAAAGAGGAGAAGCTTGGTTTGAGGATTTAGGGCCAAAACGGTGCCATTCAAGTAAACATTAACGATGACCGTAGAGGAGTAGAAGGGGTCTGCCACCATTAATGGGAGAGGAAGAGAAGGGAGAGAGAACAGAGACCATATGTAGAGTCCATAGGTCTGGCGAGGGAACGACAAAAAAAGGAATGGACAAATAGGGTACCATTTATTGGACTGGCAAGTCCACAAACAGACGATCGGGCCTCATTATGACTTTGCCTGGTAATTCCATTTTCCAGCATGTTACCACACTGGCAAAGTACAAGTTTGGCGCTAAGAGCTGGAGGTAAGTCAGGTGCCTTATGGGAATAAATTGCTGGTATTACTGGCACTGGTATTTCCATTGCCGACAATACCAGCAAATCCCCCCATGGAGTCCAATGGGACTAGATGTGATGTGGATTTACAACCATTGCTGGCACTTGTGATCCAGCGGTAATACCACCAGACCGAGTGCTGGTAAAGGTAATACAGTTTGATGGTATCTGGGTGGATTTAACACCTAGATACCACAAAACGCATAATGAGGCCCATAATATCCCTTCATAATATCCTTTCATGTCCAACCACTGAGTCAATCAAACCCGCCCTCTAACTCACCTGCCCTTATAACATCTCTGCGAACCGACCCCCACCCTGAGCATGTCACTTCCAGTTAAACTTTCCCACCCCTTATCTTAACAATGGGCTCCTTTGTACCCTGTCTGAGTCCTTCCTCTATCTCCAGTTCCTTACAAGTAGTCACATGATGTTCTACTTCTGGGTCAATGTCCTCACTCTGATAAGGTCCGGTATAAACATATTCAGTTGATGAGTGTCAAGCCACCCTGTCTGTAAGCACTTCTGCTGGGAAATAATATTTCAATGTGACAATCGGTATGGACAAGATGGATCCAAAGATGTCAGCTGTGTGGCCTTCACCCTGTGCACTCAAAAGTCTCTCAAAGCGCAGTCTCAGACAATTCCTACGGTGCATGCCGCGCCAGAGAACCCTGGAGTGCAAGCATTGGCTAAAGTCCATAGATGGGGAATAACCTGGCAAATGTCTGCTGAGATTTAAATGAAAATAATAAACACTCTGGTTCATATGATACTAATATTGATTCAGGTATTCAATGCCGGGGTGATAAAACACTTTACCCTGTCCAACATCTTCACTTATGCACAAGTAAAAACAGCACATAACGGCACTACTACTTCACAGAACCCCCACCCTCAGGGGCTGACAACATCAACATGTTCTTGGCCAATGCAGCTTCCTTAATCTCTCTGCAAAGGCATTCCTTCAGGTCTAATTTTGCTTTTATTTATTTTCTTTTTTTAATTTACTTGTATTTAATCGTTATGATTTTAACAAGGATTGATAAACAATAGGATTCCATAAAGATATTTCCACCTAGTTAGGTAGAGCTTCTATTTTCTCCATGGCACGTTTTAAAATCTTTGCTGTGGCAATAGTCCCTCTAGTCTTTTCACCTGAAATCAGGCAAGCCCACCAAGTCTCTTCTTCCCGTAACTTACAATCCGAGAACAATGGTGTGAGATATGTAGCTCTCGCTCCTCTAGTTTCCGAACAGGACATCAGTAGGTGCCTTACGGTTTTCCGGTGCTGTTGCTCTGCACATAGTCTGCATTCGTTTGAGTTTGACATTGATCTTATTTCCAAAATTTCATGTGTCGGAAGAAGATTTAGTCGTGCTCTCATAAATGTGGTTTTATCTGGAAATTTGTTAATGTATGCTTTAGTTTCTTTTCATTTTCTAGCCGTCTTAGGTAGGTGGCTTAAGAGTTTGTTGCTTGCTGCCAATTCTTGGGTGTTAATTTCGCTTTTCTCACTGAGTATTTGTAAGATGCCCTTAAAATCCTCACAGCCTGAGGATTGCGGTTTGTCTCGTTAATTTGAGAAGATAAATATTTCTTTTGACACCCACAATTCCAACTAAATAAACCCTTGCAATAATCATAGGAATGTCTGCTTTGTTAGTTGGTTTAGTTAAAACGAGCCCTGAGTTTATTGGTAATTAACCCAAAGGCATCCACTGTGTTACAAGAATAATGGCCAAGGGAAAGTCTGATCATGTGCACCGTAAACATATTTAGCTAAATCTCTTTGCAATTATCAGGATTGTAAAGACACCTACGTAGGTTAGAAGTTACACCCACTTATTCATTCAGATTCTTTACACAGTATTTTGATCACTTTCAACTCTGCTGACAATTTCCATCTCTTCTAAAATGTTGTTATCAATAAGAAATCAATACAATGAGTTTCCGGCATGTATAAGGGAAGCATTAGCTGGTGAGATGATCTTCTAATTTTCTACACCTCAATCCTTCTAAGACTGAGGTTCTGTTATTGACAGCTTCAACTATTCTGTTTACGCTTCCTCCTCCGTCTCTCTTTTTTCCTCCTTCCTCTATGCCCTTTTGCTCTCCTGCATGCAAATTGGGGGTTATCTTTGATCCCTCGATTTCCTTGAAATGCATATCTCTTCTACTGCTTGCTCCTGTTGCCATACCCTTATCCGTCATGCTCGCCCCTATCTCTAATGTTATGCTATACGCCTCACATCTTCTTCGACTCTGATCTGTTTATAATTCTTTGGTTCGTCTTCAATTCGCTTTACCTTTTTGTTCCTCTGTCACGTCTTTTTTAATGTCCGTTTCACTGCTTCCTTTTGAATCAAGTCTTCTCTACCATTTTCTTTCTATTGTTTTTAAATGTACTCACAGCTTGACTCCTCGTATATTTCTTCATTAGTCTCATTCTCTTCTCCCTCTCGGACTCTCCGATCACAGACACAGCTTCTTCTCACTGTCCCCAAACCCCCCTGTGCTTCTTCCCACTTCCGATCTTTTGCCCTCTTAGCCTCTGAACCCTGGAATTCTCTCCCTCTCTCTATCTGCTCTTTTTCATTTCTTAGTATTTTTCAATCCAACCTGAAAGTTCATCTTCTCTCCCTTCTTTCTACTTAGTGACTTTCTCTTTCTCTCCCGCTCCTTCTGTTTTTATTAGTTTTTTGCATTCTCATGTAAATTGTACCGTTTTCTAATATTTTCTAATAGCGTTTTTGGCGAAAAGCGCTTTATGATTTCAATAAATGAAATTAAATAGTGACCAATGATTTATAATTTCCCGACAGAAGTGGGATTTAATGATTTAATGAGGTGCTAACTCACTTTGTCTTGTATAACCATGTTTGACATTGCGTATTCTAGCAAATCAGCTCAATTTCCCAAGAATCCACTACCTTTTTTCACATTAAAACCTCCACCGATTAAAACCATTGGGTATTGTTGAAGATTTTCACTTTCCTATTTTAGATAAAAATTGAAATATTAGAACAACCTTTGCCCTTCACAAAATGGTTGTTATAAGCATGAATCGGACTATCAGACATAACACAATCTGTAATGATTGCGACAGGGAGTTGCTCTGTTTAGTTGTGAAGCCTAGGAGCGATGCTGCGCTTATTCATTTCTCTCCAGCGCTCCTCCCACAACCGGAACCAGGAGCTTCCCCATGTCTGGCCTCCTAATCCAAAAATAAGAGGCAATCCTTTCCCATGTTTCCAGGAATACAATTATGTGAATTGAACATAAACATGTAATCCAGTGAGCTTCACCCATTTTAACCCTCAAACCCTTTCTTTCATTTTTTTCATTTAAACTCATGTATAGAGAGCAAATTCGCCTTGTAGCATCTTGTGCTTAAACAAAGCCATGGGACATCTATTCCAAAGTTCATGATGTCAGCTGATAAAGAGTTAACTAGCCATGTTTTAACTTCCCCCAGAAAATGTAAAAAGATCCACCATACTCATTAGATGGAAGGGTACAAAATTCCATAATCTGCTGGAGATGTACGAGAACCTTCTGCCCCTATAAGAGAACTGAATATCTTTGGGATTATCAGTAATTAGTCAATCAGTACACATACAAATACTTCTAATGGGGTGAAACCAGTACATTTTTCTTTTAAGCAGAGGGACTCTGGCAGTCAGAGTCAGGCACAGAGACTTAAATGAAATCGTAGCTCTAACGAGCAAGCAATGAAGGTGGGAACAAATGTGAGTTATGTCGTCCTGTTGACTAGCATTGAAAGCAATCAAAAAGCTAGGCTCCAGACTTCTGCAGCTTCGAGTCTCACCCCCCCAGTAGCCTTAAATACAAATAATTGAAATAATCCAAAAATGAAAAGATCAGTGCAGAAAACATGATCTGAGCATTGGGTGTAACACCCCCACCAGCTAGCACCGCAAGGCATCAGTGAGGGCTCATTCTTTTACTGGAGACAGGCTCCATGCACATTGAGCAAGCTCAATCACCAGTTTTAAAAAAGAGATGGCTGCCACAATAGTTCTAGAAAAGGGACTATGGCTGTCCAGGAAGGAGTGGCGGTGGCGGGAGTGCAAGAAGGTAAGTGGGGAGGCGTTGGGTGATTATTTGTGGTAGAGGGTTTGGTGAGGGGTGGCTGGTGAAGTTTTGGGGTGTTTTGGCGTAGAGGCTTGTAAAGACTGGACGGGGGTGTCTGTACTCCTGTTCTCTATATGGCAGAGGAGAGGCACAGAGGACCCGAGCCAAGATTCTCTATTATTGGTAATGTAGTCAAGCAATCAAGGCCTAGCTTCTCAGGAGGTGATGCGGGATGGTTCTTAAGTACAGTGTAGTCCCCAAGCACCCACAAAGGAATGTCCACACACTGTATTAGTTAAAACACAGTCTTTATATAATTAAGGTTCAAGGTTATATACAATATCACAATAACTCACTTTGTGCTCAGTTAATCTACAATGGCAAATATATACAGTTGCACGTGGTACCACCCATATTATCAGATTTCATAAAGTGCATCAACTGTACTGGGGTCAAATGTCACACAAACCAATTAATAAAGGTAACCAACAATAGACATAGGAGTAAAGCAATTGGTTAGAACAATTGGCAGACTACTAGGCCCCTACTGCTAGGCACAGTTCTGTGTGGAGATCCCCCTACCTGGGCAACCTGTAAAATAAAGATATACTACAAGCCCAGTCCATACATTGTTCAACGAGTCTTATTTCCTTCTAAAGTGTTCCTACCACCCCAATGTATCTGGAATAGCAGAGTTCCGCGAGGAGGTGTTGATGGATCCTTCTTGCAGGAGCCACGGATCGTCGATGGGCCTTGAAGAAGGTGAACTTGGCGTCGAGACAGCCGCTTC
The DNA here is from genome assembly GCF_040938575.1 of Ambystoma mexicanum. Lineage (NCBI taxonomy): Eukaryota > Metazoa > Chordata > Amphibia > Caudata > Ambystomatidae > Ambystoma > Ambystoma mexicanum. Next base: position 1,146,557,821 of record NC_090928.1, read on the forward strand.
GGTCCTGGCGGTGCTCGTGGACGATGAGTCGAAGACGTCCTGGAAGGATGAGGCGTGCGGGGCACCTCGATGTCGATAGTTCAGGACCGCAAAGAGTTTGTGAAGAACTGTGGCCCTGTAAGGGTGTCGAGTCATCCGGCGTCTCTACGGTCTTTGGGTGGCAGGAAACTCACCGGAGGATGCTCCTCGGCGCGTCGACGGCCTGGCCTTCTGCGGCAGGATAAGGCGGTCAGCGGTGTGGACAAGCGCATCCGGGAATCAAATGTCTTAGGCAAAGGAGCGTTGCGGCTCCAGTCGTCGACGGCAAACCGTCAAGCAGTCCCCACTTCTGGGCAACTAACCTCGATGGGCCTCCAGCAGTTATAGGAAACCTGTGAACCATGGTCGACGACGGTGGACAGCTGTCGGTACTTCTCTTCGTTTCTCATTGGCGGTCCCCGCCTCCGGCTGACAGTCTTTCGTAGGCTGACTTCCGGGGCGATTCAACGAAGGTTAGCAGTGCACAATGGTCCCTCGTATCTCGGGCCTAACCAGGCCCTCTCTGGATCAGTTCTTGAAGACACAGCAGCGTTCAGATCAATGAAGTAGAGCAACAGCAATATTTCTCTTCCAGCAGGGCTTCAAGGTTAAGCTTCCATTTCAATGTCAGTTTCAACTCCAGCTTCTGAACGATTTCAAGCAGTGAAAGTCCCCCAGATATACTGTTGATCTCCCATTCATTCTGCTGGGTCACACTCAGGCAACCGATCACTCAGAAGGGCATTCAGGCAGTCAGTCAGCCAATCAGGCGCACGGTGCATTCAGGCCATTCTTCTCCATCCAGGCACTCACAACACAGAATGTGGATTCGGACAAGTACAACGCCATTCAACACTACACACTGCATTCATACCGGTTTCGGGCAGGGCTGTCTCAGTCATTGTGTCAAACACCAGATACTAGACATCCACAACACAGAATGCATATTCGTCACTGTAATAACTTAGTTAAATGTGTTTGAAGGACAAAAGAGACTTAGCCAATAAGTAGTTTGTTTGGACTAAAACCGAGCCCAATTCTTTTATTAACTGTTTCTCATTTTTTCTTTTCTCTAGGTATACTGGAAAAAGGATACGTCTTTGGCTTGACTTTGCAAGTTCAAGGGGACAGGATTTCCTTGAGGATTGCAGGGAAAACCACAGGTAAGTTCTTTTGATCTTGAAATTGTTTATATTGTTCTTTGCTTTCTTTTCTCTTTCTTTTCTTTAATAAGGATGTTGTCTTCACTCTGATAGTTCACCACAAACATTCATTCATGTGTTTCCAAAGTATTTAGTCCTCTCCTGCAGCTTTCTAGGGTTTTCTCTAATATTAAACAGGATTTGCTGTTGTATAGTATCAGCATTACCTGTCTCTGATTATGTTTTTGTTAAATGTTCAGATCGGGTATTTTAACTTGCCCCTGTTAAACGTGACATCTTTAAAACATACGTTCTGTTTCTTCCCTCGGTCGCAGCCTTGTATTTCAACTAGGACGTACTCCTAAAAATGTGGGTTTCCCCACCCTAATAGTCTTTAAATCAGAGCACTCATCCCGTGTCCGTACAGTTTATAGAAAACCCTGCTCCTACCTTCTTTTCCACTCGGCACCCCGTTGTATGTCTGCTTCAGCGGCTGACTCGCTACGGCTCTGCCTTCAGCCTAAATTCAAGGTTGTATCCGCTTGCCTGCACGGCGTAACGGCGCTGCTGCTTCTCATACCTCAGTCTGACGAGCCCGGTTGACTCCTCTCCTTATTCAGCGCAACGGCGCCAGCTCCTCATTTCCCTCACAAGGCAACAACGGTCACCTCTCCCCTTCAGATGCCCGGCTGCGCAAAGGCGCTGCCGCTCTGGAGACAAACACGGCGACAACGGTCACCTCTCCCCTTCAGACGTCTCGCTGTGCAACGGCGCTGCCGCTCTGGAAAAACAAACACGGCGACAACGGTCACCTCTACCGGGTACACAAGCTACCCTTTCTTGTAACGCGCAATGGCGCAATCTTCTTAACTATAATGTTAAAAAAAAACTCCTTCGTTCTTTGGTTTCTTCCCTCAGTACGCCCACATCAAACGGTCTTCCTCGAACCCCTCTCCTTCCGCCTCCTAGCAACCAGATAAAAACAAAAACAAAGGCCGTCATTCACCTTAACTCTTTCAGGGATTGGTCAATTAGCCTGTCAGTCTTTCTCTCTTAGCTGGCGAGCAATCTTAACCCTTTGTTGGCCTGTGCGACCTGATATTGCCAGAGTCTTTGCCTGATTGCATCTCTGTTGTCTCTTTTTCCTCTAATTTGTCGCAGTCACACACTCCATTCACCCAGGTTCCACCCACAGGCGTACCCACAACATACGGTCGTTGGGAAGGCTCCAGCCAGTCTCGTCGGCTCTTCCCCACACTACTGTTATGCTCACCTGGCTCCCACAGAGGCGTCGATCTGAACTGGACAGCTGCGGTCTCCACCAATGTGACGCGTAGGGCCGAGATGACGGACTGGACTGGCCCACCTAGCTTTGTTTGTGTCATGATGCCTGCCCCCGGGAAGCCAGACCAGGCCCAGCAACCCCGGAAGCAGGCATCTTGCCATTTGGAGCATGCCCAAAAACCCCAGTTAGGGGCTGTTTGGGTGCAGTCCTGGCGCCTATGGCGCCAGGCTCATAAGGATAAAGTCAGTCCTGGCGCCATGGGTGCCAGGCTCATTACAGAAAACCTACCTAATGCAGACCATGCTGCATACTTACCTGGTGCAGACCATGCTGCACGAAGCCACAAGCCAAATGGGGCTTAGGGGGGACTATTTTACCTAAGGGACTACTTTCTACTCGGGTGGGGGCTGTGGAAGAATACTTAACTGGGACTTCTTCCAAGGCTATTTAAACCACGCCCAGACAGCCGCACGTGCTTTGCGTTATTCTGCATTTAGCAGCGTAACGCTCACCGTGCCTTCAGCAGCTTCCAGTCTTCAGCCACACCCGCTTCAGTCCTGGACCACCTGGAAACGAAAAGAAAGAAGGAGAAGAGACGTAAACTTGAAACCTTACCTGAATTCTTGATCCATCGCGCTGTCGATCTTGGAGAAGAAGTCTTCGCACGCGCGCCGCCACACACCTCGCAGCGCCGCGCTGAACTCACCATCCAGTGCAGCTTTTCCTCACTCCATCGCAAACTCTGCACTTCCAGACCGCTCTCCGATATCTAAGGGACAAGAAAAGCCAGGTGAGCAAGGAATGCAAAAGGGCAATACAAGCTACCCCCAAAGACTTACCGGATTACCACAGGGGGGTACTCACCTCATCTCGGGTCGGCGCAGTTAACTCTGCATCACCGCCGCACCCCGGCCCCTAAGGGGAAACCACTGGACATTACAAGCTACCCCCAAAGACTTACCTGATTTACCACAGGGGGGTACTCACCTCATCTCGGGTCGGCGCAGTTAACTCTGCATCATCGCCGTACCCCGGCCCCTAAGGGGAAAACCACTATAGACTTACCTGACTCTCACCAACTGCCATTTGGACTCTTCGTGGTGGTTAAACCGGCAACCTACAAGGAATCGGAAAGAGTGAAGATCAGACATTTAAACTCTTACAAACTATTGGATTCTAGAGTCAATACTGGAACTCACCAATTCCTCCACGCCAGTGAAGTAACTGGTCGTCTACACGCCCCTGCGCTCGATGCAGGATGGAGAGCTCATCTTTTCAGACCATCAGGTGAGATTAAGAGGGAACATCAGGAGTGGTCAGTGGGCAGACAACGAAAGTGGAAGGTGGGTTAACGCTCAAAATACGGGAGGTTTATCCCCTTTCTCCTTTGCAGAAAAATATTCATACGAGCCGACAAACAGAGTTAAGTGGGTCTGTCCAGTCAGTCATCTCGGCTCTACGTGGCACCAGGCCAGTCCAGATCGACGCCCCGTGGGAATCAGGTGAGCGTAACAGAACGCAAAGCCTACCCACAAATACCCACCTGGGCGTCATGGAGACCTCGGAAACGGATCAGTTGGCCCAATTATTAGGGGAATTAAGGGCCGAAGTGCATTCCGCCCGCCAAGAAACTAATGCCCTCAGGAGAGAAATGATAGTATCAAAAGAACGAACTGATGATTTGGCCAGACAACTATTGCAAAGCCAGGTTGGACAAACACCTCTACCAGGACTCGGGGCAAGTCCAGCTCCTGTACCACTGAGTAACCCGGTGCAGATAAATCTACCTGGAGCCGCTCCCTTGGCTCCGCCTGAACGCTTTGCCGGAGACCCAAAAAGGTTTGCTATATTCATGAATCAATGTCGCTTGCACTTTTTATGTAGACCTGGAGCCTTCCCGAACGATTAGGCCAAGGTGGCCTTTGTGCTGTCATATCTCAGCGGCAGTGCGGCGGATTGGTCCATTCCACTAGTCAATCAGGATGACCCGATTCTTCGAGATTTCCAGGGTTTTCGAACAAGCATGGAAAGACTATTCGCCCGACACTCCCAAGGACAGGCTTTGGATAACGAACTTTTATCCTTACGGCAAGGTAATCAGGATCTTTTATCTTACATTGCAACCTTTAACAGATTAGTAGTGGAAACTGAATGGCCTGAAGCCAAGCGAATCACATTATTCCATCGAGGGCTTTGAGGAGAACTCAAAGATGTTTTGGCCCAAATCGTGAACCCGCCTCAAGACTGTGCTGAATATATAGATTTAGTGGTCCAGTTAGATCACAGACTTCAAACCAGAAAGGCTGATCGAACCAAGTTTGAGAATAGGGTGTTGACTAAAACCCACGTAAGCTCCAAGGGAGTAGATGCCCCAGAACCTATGCAACTCAGGGGGGTTAGAGGACCCCTAACGCAGAAGGAAGAAAAAGAAGACGGCAACTGCAATTATGTCTCTATTGCGGAACTACTGGTCATTTTCTTCGGAACTGCCCTGTAAAACCACCCAAGAAAACTATAGGAGCAGCAGACGAAAACCATTTGGAACCTGACTCGGGAAACGACCACGCCCGGCAAGTGAAGAGGTCCGCTTGCTGAGCTTAAAGAAGGACACTCTGACCTCGCATTTCACCATACCCATGGTCCTTGTAGATCCAGAGCAGCCATCACGCATGCATGCGGTAAAGGCATACGTTGATAGTGGAGCCATAGGAAACTATTTGGACTGTGAATTGGCTTCCAGGATGAATCTACCTCTCACCCGTTAGACCACTGCCAATGTCTTCACCACAGTGGATGGAACAGAAATTGTCTCTGGGCCCGTAACTCATTCCACTGCAGAGATGATATTGCTGGGTCAAGATGGGCACCGAGAGGTTATGGTGTTTGATTGGATCAAGGCCCCACAGTTCCAACTGATACTGGGAATAACTTGGTTGGAAAAACATAATCCCTGTATTGATTGGCAAGAGAAGAGACTAACCTTCCCACAATGTGCTCACACCTGCTACCCAAAGAAAACTCTAAACTCAGTCCTGGCCCCAGTAATGCCAGCTGCCATGCAAATACCTGCTGAATACCAAGACTTTCAGGATGTCTTCCAAAAGGAACAGGCAAACACTTTACCACCTCACAGATCGTATGATTGTGAAATAGATCTTGTACCGGGAGCACAACCACCTTGCAGCAGAATCTATGCCCTTACGGAACCCGAGAATCTCCACTTGCGCCAGTACCTTGACCAGTATCTTGCTAATGGCTTCATTCGCCCGTCCAAGTCCCCTGCAACTTCAGCTTTGTTCTTCGTACCTAAAAAGGAAGGCGACCTTAGAACATGCATAGACTACCACGCTCTGAATCAGATAACCATCAAGAATCGATACCCATTGCCTTTGATCCCTGAACTACTAGACCAGGTGAAGGACGCTTGTATATACACTAAACTAGACCTTCGGGGGGCATATCATCTGGTACGTGTCAAAGAGGGCGATGAATGGAAGACTGCTTTTCGCACCAAGTACGGATTATTTGAGTACCAGGTGATGCCTTTCGGACTATGCAATGCACCAGCAGCCTTCCAATTCTTCATGAATGATGTCCTCCGAGAGCTTATCGATGTTTGTGTGGTCGTTTACATCGACGATATCTTAGTATACTCCTTATCAGAATCTGATCATGTAAAGCACGTCCGAGCAGTCCTAGAGAAGTTACGCCAGCATAAATTATATGCTAAACTGGAAAAGTGCGTCTTTCACACTACGGAAGTGGAATTCCTTGGATTTATTCTGACCCCGAGAGGAATCAGGATGTATACACGTAAGGTGGACGCAATTCTTAATTGGCCTTCGCCAACCTCAGTCAAAGGCGTCCAAAGCATGCTTGGCTTTGCCAATTTCTACCGCAGGTTTATCCTGGACTTCTCACACATTGTACATCCCATTACAACGCTATTGCGAAAGAATAAACATTTTGTGTGGACAGAAGAAGCCGAGAACACCTTCCAAGAGTTAAAAGCAAAATTCACATCTGCCCCTGTATTAAGACACCCGCGCCCTGAGCTTCCATACGTAGTGGAAACGGATGCATCCAGTTCAGCCATGGGAGCAGTGCTCTCCCAAAAGGATCCCGAAACTAACCAGCTTCACCCAGTGGCATTTTGGTCAAGAAAGTTTTCGGCTCCTGAATTAAACTATGCCATTACCGACAAGGAGCTGTTAGCCATCAAGTCCGCCTTCAAGGCTTGGCGGCACTATCTGCTGGGTGCCAGACATACCATTACAGTCATCACCGATCACCGAAACTTACAATACCTAAAGACAGCTAAGGCCCAATCTTCGCGCCAACTCCGTTGGGCATTGTTCTTCGCCGAGTTTGATTTTGTAATAACCTATCGACCAGGTTGTAAGAATGGTAAAGCAGACGCCTTGTCCCGGATTGGAATGGGAGAAACTGAAATAGCCTTAGAACCTGTACCCATAATTCACGAACAGAGAATCCTTGGCCTGACGTCCATGCATACACTGGAGGACATTCAAGAAAAGATCCACCAGCTCTTTGATTCAGTTGCCTTACAGGACTGGGCCAAGAAAGGTCCAGAGTATTCTGTCACCGATGATTTACCTTATTACCAAGGCCGGCTATTTCTGCCACAAAAGGAACTACAAGAACTTGTCATTTCCCGGTACCATGATACCTTACTGGAAGGACATCCTGGTATTGCAAAAACTGAAGCCAAAATTAAAAACAATTCTGGTGGCCCACCTGGCGCAAAGACATTAAATTGTTTGTCATGTCTTGTGGCATTTGCGCCCAAAATAAAAGTCAAAAGAAAAGACCCGCTGGATTATTACAACCTTTGGACATCCCACCAACTCCTTGGCATATCTTATCATTAGACTTTATCACAGATCTACCCCCGTGCAATGGCTTTAACACCATTTTAGTTATTGTGGACCTTTTTTCCAAAATGGCCCACTTTATTCCTTTAAAAGGGATACCTTCAGCTCTAGTCCTGGCCAAGGAGTGTTGATTTTGGACCGGGACAGTCAATTCATTTCGCATTTTTGGAGAAAAGTTGCCAACTGGCGCAGATAGATGTTAGGCTTTCCACCAGTCACCACACTCAGACCGACGGTCAAACAGAGAGGACCAACCAGACTCTTGAGCAGTACTTGCGTTGTATGCTACATCAGTCTGAGAGTACTTGGAAAGACATTCTTTGGATTGCCGAGTATGCATACAATAATTCCGTACACTTGGGAACTGGACAAAGTCCTTTTTTTACCATCTATGGACACCATCCTCGAACCTCGGACCTTGATTCACCCCAACACTTCGAGATGCCTGCGGTGGACCATCTCCATGCTGTTATTACACAAGCCTTTAAAGAAGCAACTGCGCAACTTTACTCCATCAAGGCCATCATTAACCCGGTGGCTGTCAAGTTGGACCTACCTGCTCATATGCGGATTCATCCCGTTTTTCACGTGTCCCTTTTGAAGCCAGTACAACCAGGAACAAGACTAACCAAACCACCCGATCCCATCCTCATAGACAGAGAGCCCGAATTTGAGGCATCTTGGACTCAAAAAGAGTGAGATCACAAATCTTTTATCTAATCGACTGGAAAGGCTACGGTCCTCAGGAAAGGTCTTGGGAACCTAGTGACCACATGCATGCACCTCAATTAGTGAAGAAGTTCCACAGAGAATTTTCTAACAAACCAAGGCCAAGGGGAAGAACGACTTTAGGAGGGGCCTTGAGGGGGAGTGCTGTCATGATGCCTGCCCCCGGGAAGCCAGACCAGGCCCAGCAACCCCGGAAGCAGGCATCATGCCATTTGGAGCATGCCCAAAAACCCCAGTTAGGGGCTGTTTGGGTGCAGTCCTGGCGCCTAAGGCGCCAGTCTCATAAGGATTAAGTCAGTCCTGGTGCCATGGGCGCCAGGCTCATTACAGAAAACCTACCTAATGCAGACCATGCTGCATACTTACCTGGTGCAGACCATGCTGCACGAAGCCACAAGCCAAATGGGGCTTAGGAGGGACTATTTTACCTAAGGGACTACTTTCTACTCGGGTGGGAGCTGTGGAAGAATATTTACCTGGGACTTCTTCCAAGGCTATTTAAACCACGCCCGGACAGCCGCACGTGCTTCGCGTTATTCTGCATTTAGCAGCGTAACGCTCACCGTGCCTTCAGCAGCTTCCAGTCTTCAGCCACGCCCGCTTCAGTCCTGGACCACCTGGAAACGAAAAGAAAGAAGGAGAAGAGACGTAAACTTGAAACCTTACCTGAATTCTTGATCCATCGCGCCATCGATCTTGAAGAAGAAGTCTTCGCACTCGTGCCGCCAAGCACCTCGCAGCGCCGCGCTGAACTCACCATCCAGTGCAGCTTTTCCTCACTCCATCGCAAACTCTGCACTTCCAGACCGCTCTCCGATATCTAAGGGGACAAGAAAAGCCAGGTGAGCAAGGAATGCAAAAGGGCAATACAAGCTACCCCCAAAGACTTACCGGATTATCACAGGGGGGTACTCACCTCATCTTGGGTCGGCGGGGTTAACTCTGCATCATCGCCGTACCCCGGCCCCTAAGGGGAAAACCACTATAGACTTACCTGACTCTCACCAACTGCCATTTGGACTCTTCGTGGTGGTTAAACCGGCAACCTACAAGCAATCAGAAAGAGTGAAGATCAGACATTTGAACTCTTACAAACTATTGGATTCTAGAGTCAATACTGGAACTCACCAATTCCTCCACGCCAGTGAAGTAACTGGTCGTCTACGCGCCCCTGCGCTCGATGCAGGATGGAGAGCTCATCTTTTCAGACCATCAGGTGAGATTAAGAGGGAACATCAGGAGTGGTCAGTGGGCAGACAACGGAAGTGGAAGGTGGGTTAACGCTCAAATTACGGGAGGTTAATCCCCTTTCTCCTTTGCAGAAAGATATTCATACGAGCCGACAAACGAAGTTAAGTGGGTCTGTCCAGTCAGTCATCTCGGCTCTACATCGCACCAGGCCAGTCCAGATCGACGCCCCCGTGGGTATCAGGTGAGCGTAACAGTTTGCTTGGCCTGGCCTGTAGGAATATTCTTCTAATGGTTTGAAAAGATGAGCTCTCCATCCTGCATTGAGCGCAGGGGCGCGTTGATAACCAGTTGCTTCACTGGCTCAAAGGAATTGGTGAATTCCAGAACAATATTGACTCCGAAAAGTATGTAGTTCGTAAGAGTTCAAATGCCTGACTTTCACTCTTGTCCGATTCCTTGCAGATTGCAGCTTGACCCTAGTGAAGAGTTCCTCGTGGCAACCGGTAATATTCTGGTAAAGATTTGTATTTCCAACACAGTTCGATAAATAATGTCAATATGTAACCTGTTGCTTTCTCCCTTATTCAGGCACTGAGAGAAAGTATGAAGTCTAGGGGAATAATACCTGCGGTGGTAAAATCAGGTAAGTCTAATGTGGTGAGGAGGGTTCCCTTTGATAGTCCCTTTGTTTCACCTTGCTGTCCTTTTGTTTCGCCTTAGGGGCCGGGGTTCGGCGAAGATGCAGAGGAAGCTGCGCCAACCCATGAAGAGGAATAGTACCCCCGGTGGTAAAATCAGGTAAGGCTATGGGGAGGTTACTAATATTCCTCTGTGTATTCCCTTGGCTCACCTTGCTGTTCTTGTCTACTCCTTAGGTGCCGGAATGCGGTGGGAAAATGCAGGAGGATGTGGTGGAATGTGAAGATGCTGCGAAGGCCGGTGAGTTCAGCGCGGCGCTGCAGCAGGTGAGGCGACGCGCATAAAATAACTTCTTTTTTCCAGCTCGAAGGCGCGATGGATCGGGAATTCTTAGCTGACTCTCTTAGCTGTCTACTCCTTAGGTGCCGGAATGCGGTTGGAAAATGCAGGAGGATGCGGTGGAATGTGAAGATGCTGCGAAGGCCGGTGAGTTCCGCGCGGCACAGCAGGCGAGGCGACGCGCATAAAATAACTTCTTTCTTCCAGCTCGAAGGCGCGATGGATCGGGAAATCAGGTAAGGATCAAAGTTAATGCTCTTGTTCTAACCTTTTCTCCTTCTTTCTCCCTTTTTCTTGGAGCTCCAAACTCGAGGCAGGCGTGGCAGAAGGCTGGATGCAGACTTGCAGGCACGGTGAGTGTTACGCTGCTGGATGCAGAATAACACGAAGCATGTGCTGCCCTTTGGGTGTGGTTTAAATAGCCTCCAAAGTAGTCCCAGGTAAGTATTCCTCCCCAGCCCCGCCCGAGTAAAAAAATAGTCCCTAGGTTAAATAGTCCCTTCCAAGCCTCATTTGGCTTGGAGCTCTTGCAGCATGGTCTGCCTCAGGTAAGCTTGCAGCATGGTCTGCATCAGGTAAGTTCTACTGTATGGGCCTGGCGCCTATGGCGCCAGGACTGACTCTCCATATGAGCCTGGCACCATAGGCGCCAGGACCGCAACCAAACAGCCCGTAGCAGGGGTTTTTGGGCTTGCCCAAAATAACTTGATGCCTGCTTCCGGGTTTGCTGGATCTGGTCTGGATCCCCATTGGTAGGCATCATGACAACTACCATATATGGAACTTCCACCCAACAGCCAGTCAGGGGGAAGGGACAGAGTCAGGACTTCCCGGGGCTTCGGGAAAACCAAGGTACAGGTGATGGAAGGCAAGAGGCCACAGGGGCCTTCTTGTTTTCATTAGGAATCTACTGATTTCAATGACAGGGCTGGGGCATCCCTAAATAGAGGACGCACATGGTACCTGTTAAATTAAGTACAGAGCGGCAACCAGCCCGTACCCTGCTCTGTGGGCCACACACAGGTGCCCAAAACATACACTAGGGGCAAAAGGTTGTACCCCCACCCATGGGTGCCATAAGGGTATCCCATGGGTCTGTACACTTAACCAAAAGAGAGAACTGCACCGCCAGGAGTCCCACATGAACTCCTGCGCGGAAAACACAACAGAACACACGATAGAAAAACAGGAAAGGACAAGGATACAGAGGCCCTGTCCCGCCGATGCATTTCCAGCATCACAGGGCTGTTAAAGAAATGGCAGGCACCTGGCGAAGGGCCTCGGGTGACTGCAGAAACATTGGCGGTACACTGTGCGGTCTCGGCCACATTTGCAGCCACTTGATTGTCTGAGAGCCCTTTCCCAAGTGAGAACTGTAAATAACATTTCTTATTTTCTTCAGTGGTCTGTTTAAAAAAAGAAAGTGTGGTACCTGTCCGAATGCCTACATTTTTCACCAAGGCTGCATCTCCTGGGTAATGGCCCATACACTCTGGCCATCAGTCTTTTGACCATAGCTCAAATGTGTCATTGAACCTAAAAAAATATGTTTAAGAGCACATATTGTTCAGTCTATTTCTACATATACAAGCATTTAAGGAAGCGAGGCACACTTTTAGTCTATCTGCTATTGTGTGTGCTGGTCGTTCCTGTCACACGATTAGCTGCATGTCATCTGCAAAGGTGTAACATTTGCAACCACGTGATTGTATCAGGCCTACCAGAGGAGCTACATACAGGGTAAATAAGGAAGATCCCTGTTGGACCCTACGCACCAATTTGATGTGCGTGCAATAATGGGGCGACTCTCGGGTCCACTCTGATGGGAATGGCACTAACCCCTCATGGAAATGCACAGATCAAGCGTGTCTGAGATTCTGCCATGGCCATCCATTTGGAACGGTGCTGATAGGTCTAAAATAATTAGCAGTGCATTTGCACCCAAGTCAAACGTTTCCCAAATATCATCCATCACGTTTAGCAGAACACATTCCATGCAGAAGCCTGAATGGAAACCAGCCTGTTGGTCATGTAAAGGGGCATTTTCTTTGGCAAATGTCTCCGGTGGTTCTGCCACTAGTTTCTCCTATACATTGAAGAGAAACAGAAGTTGTGAAATTGGATGTAAGGTAACCAGGTTATTGGGCTCTAATGAGGATTTCTAAAGTAGTAGTTCAACTACAGTGCATTTAAACAGTCGGTACACAGTTCCCTGGGATAAAAAAACAGTGGTAGAAGTGTACCAAAACAAGTAGTGGAACTATGACCCCGGCGGGCGACGCAGTAGGCAGGAAGGTAGAAACATACAACACATTTGTCATTGGTTGCAACATGCTGGTTGACAGCCAATCATGTTGAAACAGATTTCAGTTCATCCTTAACTGCTATTGAATGGTAAAGTAGAGAAGTATGATTTAACTGCACAAAGAACAGTTCCTGAATGGTTAAAATGGTTACAAAAAGTAGTGGAAGTGTTTACAGTAAGAAATAAAAGTATTGGAACGCTGCTCCTGACCGTTCCCGCTCACTTCGACCACTGGTACCAAAGCAATCGGGTGTATCGTCATCAATGAAAACAGAGCATAGCATTTTACAGAATTAAATCTAGTGACGAATGTGTGGCTTTACTTAATCAAAGTATTTAACCCAATCGTCCCTAGAAGTCATACTCTCGGTCCTGAGTTCCCTAATAAGCTCTGATTTAATAGTTACATTTTTCTCATATGTTTACATATCTCATAGTAACATTGAATTTTGCTGGTAGAAAAAGGAAGCTAGGGAGTTTACAGAGAGATTCAGATGGAATTGTCGGCTGATGGATGGCATGTGGACATCTCAGATCATTTAGTAAACAGATAGCTGTAGTTTGGCAGACAGCATTATCAATTCTCTTGGAGTAAAATTTTACATTAGCGATCTGTAGTTTAGACTTGTAATGCTTTGCGGCAGATATACATTTAAATTTTACAAGAGTGTCAGAGCCCTTCTTCTGATAATGTACATGGTTCAAATAACCTGTTGTTAGGAATTTCCTCCACTGTGAATGGTGCAGTGAGTTAAAATGTGGTTGTAGACCTTCTAGAGAGGAAGAACCATCCATAGAACAGGGTATTTGACCCATGTTCGTTCTCACTAGAGGGGCTCCCACACTCGTCTTCATTTTGTAAAACTTGGGGTTTCACCCTAAGTAACCCAGGGTAGTACAGACATGTACCCCTTGCACGCTATGTCTTAGAGAGGCTCAGCTTCACCTCACTGAGGAGGCCTAACAAGGCCAAAACACGTGTCTGGGGTTGCTGATGGTACTCTCATTCAGAGGAGAATTGCCAAGCATTTCACTGCTGGACTGCCCTTGTGGCTGGCATCAGACTGATATGCAAATGTATTTTTACTCTGTGAAGGGGGCAGTGAACTAAAACGTTGTTGCAGACCCTCCTGAGTGGAAGATATTCCATAAAACAGGGTATTTGACCCATGTTCGTTCTCACTAGAGGGGCTTCTGCAACCTTCTTAATTTTGCAAAACTTGGGGATTCACCCGACGTAACCCAGGGTAATCTAGACGTGGACTCCTTGCTCACTGTGTCTTAAAGAGGCTCAGCTTCACCTCACAGAGGAGGCCCAGCAAAGCTGAAACACGTGTCAGGGTTTGCGAGGATAATTGCATAGCATTTTGGTGCTGGACGGCCCTTATTGGTGCGACCAGACTGATAAGCAAACAGATATTTTTCGTCTGTGAAGGGTGCAGTGAACTAAAAGGTGGTTGCAGACCCTCCCGAGTGGAAGAAATTCCATAGAAGAGGGTATTTGGCCTATGTCTGTTCTCAGTAGTGGTTCCTCCCACACCCTTCTTAATTAAATATATTTAGATTCATCAAACGTGTGATACTTTTGTCACGATTGGAGTTCAGCTTTCCTTAATTCTGATGTAAAGTGTTGTAAATCTATTTAGAACCCAGGTCATGCGCTTTTTCTATTCTGAGCCTTACCTCTTTGGGGACAATTTGTTCAAGGCCCTATTTAAATTATTCATGAATTGGTCCAGCCTCATGTCCACATGTCTAGGGGGAGTCACTCTTTTGCTGAGATTAGACATTCTTTAATGATGTTGGTAAAATTACTTTTCAAGACCTTGCACAACTCTTAGAAACACATAGATTGCCCAGTGAGGGTTGGAGGGTAAAAGGATTATCATCTTCAGATGATAGTGGTCTGACCAGGCTAGGGGTTTTGGCAATCCAAATCTGTTTTCATATAGCTGAATACCTGGTCCAGAGATTGTCTGTTAAAATGGGTGGGCTCAGATGTCAGAGGGTATAGATCTAAGATAGCTAGTTGTTCCTGAGCTTGGTAACGTTAAACCAGATGTTGAAGTCTCCTAGTATAATACAGTAGACTTCAGCATAATTGACCCAATGGAGATTCAGCAGTTTGTTTAGCATAGCTTTTAGTGGAACATAGATGATGAGTACACTATATCTCTCACCTGTGTTCTGCTCAATGTCAGATAGCTCTCATTCCCCTTGAAATGAGACATCTGACTCCTGTCCTCGTTCACTCTCCTCATCCTCCGCAGACACATGTTCACAAATTTCCCCACATTGGCTTGAAGTGAGATGAGTTCCTTGTGATCTCGCTCCCTTTGGTACTTCGCGCCATCAGCATTAATCATTTTCGTTAGACCACTGTTAGAGGTTAAGGATGGAATGGAGTCATGTCCTTACATCTTGGAGTGTGTCACCCTACGACCTGGTCACATGTGCACAACCCTGAACCGTCCATCCCTTCAACTGCAATGAGCATAAGTCTTCCTCTTGTGTTTTGCATGTGGATCCCTCCATCACATGCCCTGACCATCCTGGTATATGATATGATAGGTTATTTATAACGCGCTTAATACACAGAAGGTTCTAAGCGCGGACCCGGGGATCCGTGTCATCTTGTTTCTAAGGTGAGCACGTTTCCCCTGAGCTATCCTCCCGAGACATTTAGCGCTTCTTCCAATTGTATGTGTGGTAAAAGAGTCCTGATGAGAAGTCCAAACATCACTTCTCACATGTACTGCCCTGTTGAGCAGTGCAGTGTATTTTGGTAGTCCTTCAACTGTTTGTAGAGTACCTTCTCCAGCAGATGTATGGTCAGTTGCAATATTTGAAGCAGCCTTTTTACATTGGCCATTAATCTCTCGACCATGGCATTTGCCTGAGGCCATAATGGCGTGACTCGCTGGCTATATTCAACACCATTCTTGAAGTTTTGTCCAGTGAACGGTGGAACATTATCCAACTTTATGACCTGGGGAACTCGTTGTGCTGTGAATATTCTATCGAGGACAGGAATGATGAAGCAACCATTGAGGCCACTATCTGCACCTCCAGGGACCTTGAGTAGTCGTCTACTACCATCCGCACATAGGTTCCATCACATGCACAACAAACTGCATGCACTTCAATATGCCACAAAAATGATACAAACCACACTTACCCTCACACAACAGCACATGACAACTACTGGCTGAAAAAATCACATCTATGCTCAGCGGACAGTGTAAACTGAACTGAAGCTGCTAACAGCACATCACAGCTCTCTTGCGCTTTTCCCCACTCAGTCCTGCTGACGTACTCTACCCTCTTGCTTTTCAGATCTGACAGAATGCCAGGGGACCACTACAGTGATGATAGTGTGTGAATAAATATCCTTTTACATAACATACCATAACATGTTGGCCCAAAAACGTTGATTGCCACTTTGTCCCATATTGAATCTGGGAGGAGTGTCACACACAATGGCTCTTGCTTCGGGGCTGGCATGATCACTGAACCGGTATGGTAGTCTTTCAAGACTTCTTCTACCCGCGTGTTTAAACGTGGAGACCATACTTTCTACCACAGCAGCGTCTTCATTGATACCACGCCACTGTGACCTTCAGGAGTTAATTCCAGCACCTGTTTCCTCAGAGACACAGGAATGACTAACTTGTTACTCTTTAACAGAATGTGGTCTTCAGTGTGACAAAGCTAATCTCTAACCAAGAACAGGCTCACAACTTCCTCTTGAATATCTGGCGTTTCACTACTCGCCATTTGTTTGGCATGCTTCGATTTCTCACTCACCAGGCACTATTCTATGACTGAGAATGCAACATCCAGCTCTGACGCCAATTGCACTGTGGCCATGTTCAGGCACGTAGACTTGGCTTGGTGTATTATGTAGTTGATGTATGGGTCCTCGCTGGATGGATTCACGCTTGTAGACGCCGTTGGGTGCCTGGACAGGAAATCCACCAAGTTGTCCCCCTTTCCTGGCCTATACACGATAGTGAAGTTGTAGTCATGCATCCTCAATCCCCATCTTGCAATACAGTGTGGCAGTCAAGCAATCATACTCCCATATCTATTGCTTGGTGGTCTGTATACACTGTAAACGGTTTCCATAGAGGAACATTTGAAAGTGCTCATATGCCCATATCACGGCCAGACCTTCCTTCTCCACCTGCGAATAAGCTTTCTCAGTGGTGGAGAGGCTCTAGCTAGCACAGGAAATGATGAACATGTGTCGTGATCTGTAGCATCAAATTGTGCCAAGGTAGCCCCTAAGCCTACGTGGCTTGCATCAACTATCAATTCTGTACACTGGTCCGAATTAAAGTATGCCATGTCTTTAGCCGATGCTATATTGCGATGGGTGGCCTCAGCCTCCTAGCAATCCTGGTTCCACACAAACGCAACCTTTTTGTGAGTTCTCTCAGGGGCACACTTATAATCACAAAGTCCTGCAAGTACTGGGGCAATTATTTACCATTCCCAGTAAGGACCATATGTCAGATACAATCTCTGGGAACAAAGCTTCATTCAGCACCTCCACCTTCTCCGGATCCGGTCTCATGCCTTGCTCCAAGAATATGTGACTGAAGAACTTCAATGTCTTCTTTTCAAACTTGTATTTGTCTTTGATGAGCGTGAGGTGTGCAGCTTCCAGAGCCAGGCACACCCTGTGTAGTGTGTCGTCATGCCCATCCTGAGTGGTGCCAAATACCAGGATATTGTTGCAGTAGTTTATGAAATCGGGGATGTGCCAGGTGATTTTATGCACTTCCTCCTGGAACATTTCTGGATGATCCCCCAAAACTAAGTCACTTGTATCGATACAAACCCAAGTGTGTAATGAAGGTTGTAATGTACCTTGACTCAGGTGCCAATTTGAGCTGATTGTAGCCCTTGTTCAAATCAAGCTTGAAGAAGGTTGTGGCACCATTCAGGAGATTCTTGAACACTGCTCTCTGGAACGTCAGATCCATCTGTAATAAAACTGCAGCTACCCTTGATTTATTCTTTCGCCTCAACCTTCATTTCCTCTGTCTTACTGAAACCTGGATTCCCCCTCACAACACCTCTGTCCCCGCCTCCTTGACAACCTCTTCTTCCTCCTTCATTCACACCCCCTGCCCCTCTGGCCCTGGTGGAGGCGTTGGTCTCCTGTACCACCCTAAATATATCTCCTCCTCTTCTTCTCCAACTATCCCCCCTTTCCCTTCCTTTGAATTCCTGTACAAGTCTTTCTCCTCTCCTCACCCTATCTCCTTCCTGATCATTTATCGCCCCCCTGGTCCTCTCTCTTCCTTCTATGAAGACCTTGATCACCTCCTCTCACTTATCTCTCCCTCCCCCTCTCCTCTTACTGCATTTGGTGACTTTAATATCCATCAACCTCCTCCCCCTCAATCTTCCCCCCTCCTCTCCATCCTCGACTCCTACCTCCTCTCACCCCTTCCCTCTTCCCCCACTTACTCCTCTGGCTCCACTCTTGACCTCATCTTCAATTCCTCATATCCCTCCTCCCCGGTCTCTTCTCTTCCTGTTTATCTCTCAGACCATGCCTTACTCTCATTCTCCCTATCCCCTCTCTCACATACCACTACTGCTAATCCCTCCCCTCCAATTTACTCGCGTCGTGACCTTCGGGACTATGATGCTACCCGCTTTTCTGATACCTGTTCTGCTTCTCTTCCATCTCCCCATGATTTTGCTCTACTCTCTGCAGATGATGCTCTCTCTTCCCTATCCTCTTCCATCTCCACTGCCCTAGATCAACTCTAGCCTCTTTCTCTCTTTCGTCCTACTCAGAAGCCTTCTCAACCCTGGCTTACCTCTCATCTCTATTCTATGCGGCGCCTTCTCCGGCGGTTAGAGAGACTCTGGCTCAAATCTCCCTCGCTATCTAATCAAACCTCTTACTTTTCTTACCATGTACTTTACAACTCCTGTCTTGCAGCAGCCAAATCCTCCTACTACTCTAACCTTCTCCAGTCTCAAGCCTCCCACCCTCGTCAGATTTTCCAAACTCTCTCCCGTCTTCTCTCTCCTCCTACCTCTGATCCCTCAACCAATTCCACACTCTCTCCTTCTGACTTTGCCAACTTCTTCGCCTACAAAATCCTCACTCTCCGGCAAAAAATTAACTCCCTTTCTGACTCCCCCTCTCATCCTCCCGCCTCTCCTCCCTCTTCTACTATGTCCATCTTCTCTCCTGTTTCCCCGTCTGAAGTCTCATCCCTTCTTTCCAAAGCCCACCCCACGTCCGCCCTCTATGACCCTCTCCCCTCTGTTCTTATCCCCAAGATCTACCCTCTTCTTATCCCTTACCTTACCACCTTCTTCAACTCTTGCCTCTCCTCATCAATCTTTCCCTCTGCGTTCAAACATGCAACGATTATTCCTATTCTAAAGAAGCCCTCTGCTGATCCACTGCTCACTGCTAACTACAGACCTATTTCTCTTCTACCTTTCCTCTCTAAGCTTCTTGAGCCCCTTGCCTACTCTCAACTCTCATCCTTTGTTACTTCTTCCTCTCTCCTTCCTCCCTTCCAATCTGGCTTCCGTCCCAAACATTCCACTGAAACTGCTCTCACCTCTATCCTTAACTCACTCCTCTCTGCTCGACATGCTAAGCAATCCTCTATCCTTATTCTACTTGATCTCTCCGCAGCATTTGATACTGTCGATCACCCACTCCTGCTTCATACTCTTTCCTCCTTTGGGTTTAACGGCCCTGTTCTAAAATAGATATCCTCCTACCTCTCCTCCCGTTCCTTTGCTGTATCGTGGGGAGGCCAGTCCTCTCCTTCCTTCCGTCTTATCTACGGTGTTCCTCAAGGCTCTGTACTTGGTCCTTTCCTTTTCTCTCTTTACACCTCGCTCATTGCCCCTGTCATCTCTTCGTTTGGCATTGCTCACCACTTTTATGCTGATGATACTCAACTCTTTCTTTCTTTCTCCTCCTTCTCGCCTGATCTCCATCTTAAACTCTCCTCCTGTCTCACTGCTATCAAGAACTGGATGTCCTCCCGCTTCCTCTATCTTAACACTGATAAAACCAAAGTCCTTTTCTTCTCCTCTAACTCTCTTCCCCCTCCCTACCCTCCTCCTTTCATTCACTTTCCTCCCTCCAATCTCCCTATCTCCCCCCAAGCTCGTAATCTAGCCATTCTCTTTGACTCCTCTCTCACCTTCTCACAACACATTTCACTCACCTCCCGCTCCTGCCGATACCACCTCTACAATATACGCAAAATCCGTCCCTCCCTCACATTCCACGCCACCAAACTCCTAATTTCCTCTCTCATCTTTTCCCACCTCTTCTACTGCTCCTCTCTAATCTTTGGACTTCCCTCATCTCAGCTTGCCCCCTCTAAAATCCATATACCACTCTGCTGTCCGTACCCTTTGTCTCCTTACCTCCCGTGACTCCATCTCTTCCTCGCTCTCTCACCTTGGCTGGCTATCTTTCCACTCACAACTAAAGTTCTACTTTCTCTGCCTTGTCTTCAAATCCCTCCACGGTCTTGCTCCTCCTTATCTCTCCTCCCTCCTCTCCTTCTACTCCCCCTCTCGCTCCCTTCGCTCTGCTGACCATTTCCTTCTCACTGTTCCTCCTCCCCCTTGCGCTCCCTCCTGTTTCCGCTCATTCCAACTCCTTGCACCCCTGCATTGGAACTCGCTCCCTCTTACAATCCGCTCTACCACAACCTTCACCTCATTTCGCACTTCCCTTAAATCCCTCCTCCTCCATTCTCCTCCTTGAAAACTTCTCCTCTGCCCTCTTCACTTCCCCCTCCCTCTTTTTACCCTCATCTGATTCCTCTCTCCCCTCTCCTACTCCTCTCTTTTCCCCTTCCATTCTCCCTTGCCCTGTCCATCTCCTACTCCCCCCACCTCTTCCCTCTCCCCTTTCCACCCCCCCACCTAAGTTAATTGCTCTTTGCACTGTTTTGTTGAATGATTCAAGATGTAAATTTTGCTCTCATTGTTAAATGTTGTTGTTATTTTGTATTTTGTTGTTCCACTGTACATCGCCTTGGTGTAAAGCGCTATATAATTAAATCAATCAATCAATCATTCGAGGTTCCTGGTGTCATTCCCTCTGACTGGCCTGATTTGGGTGCCTCATGTCCACACAGAGCCGGATCGATTTCGCTGCATCTTTCTTTGGCTGTGGGACTATTATGGGCACTGTGGCCACTTCAATGATATCTTGTTCTAACAGTTTATGCAGTTATGCCACCACATGATGCTGTATGTTGATCAGAATCCCTGTGCAGTTTTGGCCTACCAGCTTTACCGCCTCATCAATGTGCAGTCGCACTTGACAGTTCCTCAACTTCCCCTACCCTGTAAATATCTGCTCTATATTGTCTGAGACGTTCATATATGTATGGGCCATCAGTTTGTAAACGGTGTGTATCAGGCCCATGGCTAAAGCCGCATTAAAGCTCAGTATGCAAGCAGTGTTGGCAGTCCCCTCCAGCACAGGTATTTGAATGCAAGACCAGTGCATTTTGTGTGGGCACATAGCTGTAAATGATCTTTTGCACGATAGTGGTGTACGTGCACCATATGGACAAATGTCCATCTCCGATGGTGTGTGGTTCTGGACATACGGCAGTTGCTTGTATTTTTTCTTACTTATGACATTCACTGCCACCCCATGTCGATCAGAAATTCAGCTTGTAGATCATTAATGAATAGCAACATTGTATGGTTATTTTCCATTTTTGGCTTATTCCCTAGTGTGTATAAATACCGGCTCTTGCACCGGTAATCTTGCAAAGAGCTAGAGTTAAATTCAAATTCAGAATGGGATCTAACAACCATTTATCCAACATTTAGTCTGTGTCACTGCTTGCGCTCTGGAGATCGCCTCTCTTGTCTGGCATGGCATGCCCTGCCTTCAGCCACAATGGACCTGTGACCCCGCTCAGAGGATAAGTGTCTTGGGCTCTCACTCTTGACTGATATCTTGCAGCTTCACATACTGCTCTGAAGTGGTTCTCCCCACCGCACGACGGAGACTCTTGCCCCAATGATGGACACTCACCCTCATATGAAAATTCATACCCACAGCAAAATCATGATTTTTCAGTACATTTTAGTGCTTGAAGTGTTGATGCCTTGCAGTGCAATAACACTTGTTCGACAGGCTGGGGCTTGATCATGAGTTTGTCCATCGATTCAATCTACGCCTCAACGGCCATGTCCTTTCATGCCATTGTTCATAATTACTCTAATGAGCGGGGCTTTTGCAGCAATTTCTTGTGTAATGTCGCAGAATCACACCCAGTGATGACTTGAGACCTCAATGCCTCATTGTTGGTGTATCAATGGAAGTCACAGTGCTTCAGTCAGACCCTCAGCCCAGATGGGCAGCAGGTGCAAGTGGATCTAGGTCACCTGGCCTAAGCCACGCCCACCTGGTGCCTTCCTGTTTGCCGCTCTTTTTCACCACTTAGCAAGCCCCGTCCACCTGGTGCCTTCTTGTTTGCCGCTCTTATTTCAACACTTAGCAAGCACCACCCATCTTCTTAGCCCTGCCTCTTCCTTCCTGCTCTTAACTATTAGATCAAGGGCGTCTCTCACCGGGCGTCCTAAGCGAAGGGCAGACGAAGAAAAGGGGGATTCCTGTTTGGACCTGGAGGACCCAGGGCCCGACCCCCTGCTCAGACAGCAGGTAGGCATGCACCAACATGTGTTACTCCCCCTGGTCCCCCCGTTATGTTCCCTTGTGCCTCCCATTCTCGCACACAGGTGTTGCCTGTTTTGCTTGATTCTTCTACCCTGCTCCCCTCTCACCCCACTCAAGCCTATTTCTGCAGGAGTCTGTCCTAATACATTCTGGTTTTCACCATCACCGTCTTGTGGACAATGCTGGATTTGACTTTTATGGACTTCATTCATTCATGATGTGTCACCCTTTCTCAACTCTAATGCTCAACTTCTTTTGCATCTTGTACTCATGGTGGCTCTGATTCATGCTGTTCCCATCTTCATCTTGTATCCTGGATTGCAACATTATGTGTTACTACTGACTTCTGCAATTGTATTCACTCACCCCTCTTGCTTCTCCACTCTTTTGACTGCTAACTCTCTGTTCTCTCCTCCTTTCCCTTCTCCCTTTTCCTATCTCCTCCCCTTACTTTCTTCTATGCACTTACTCTATCAGAATTGTCCCTGGACCTAGTATGATAGCAACCTCATCTGTCTCCTCCTCCCTCCCCTTACTGGTTTTTTCCTCCCCACACCCCCTACAGCACTATCTGAAATGTCGTCAGGCCTAACATGATAGTCGCTTGTTTTGTTCCTCCCCTACCTTTCTGCACCCCTCTCCCTCCCCTCTTGTTTTTTTCCGGCTCTACCAGAAATGTCATCAGGCCTAGTACGGTAGTCGCCTGTCTGTTTCCATTTCCTTCCCACTCTCCCCCTCCCTTCCTTATCTATGTCTTAGCTCTTGCACTATCTGAAATGTCGTCAGGCCGAGTACGATAGTTCATTTCACATCCTTACTGTTCATGGCTTGTAAGAATGTCATTATTTTTTCCCTTGTTCCCTCCCTTGCCTTGAAGCGCTTTGAAACACATTGTGTATAGGCACTATATAAATAAACTATCATATCATATCATATCATATCATATCATATCATACCACACAAGCGTCCATGGATTTGCCTTATGCTTCAACAGCGGCATTGGAGACCTGTCTCTCAAAGTCCACATCAATCTGTGACAGCATGTCCTGATAATGTTTCTTCTAAATCCTGGAATGAGCTGGAATGTAGCTACAGGCTCATCAGGAAGGTCATATAATAGGTCCCTCACAGACTCACCTACTGCTGTGTCAGGAGGCTCTTTTTCAGTGATCTTCAGTGTGGCCCAGTGCATCAACAGATACCATGAAGTCCCTCAGCCATCTCACCCAACTCATGTTGCCGCCATGTTGATGGTGTCAATTAAATTGAATTCTGCAGTTAATTGTAGAGCTAAAGATTCATCCACCACATGTGAAAATGACATCATCACTGTGAAGGGAATCTCCTCATCAGACATGGTACTGTCTCTGCACTGGCAGTCGCCCTGCATTGGTCTCCCAATCTTCTTGGGTGACTCTGTTCAGCTCACCCCGGCACGACCAGCGTGCTCCCGCATATCGCCAAATATAGCCCTTGTCGGTGGTCCCCCAATAATGACAGGAGACAGGAGGTCCTTTTCACACTCCCTTATTTCTCCTCATCCCTTCTTCTTCTGCCTTTTCCAGCCTTCCCTCTCCCCGTCCCTTTATTCCACCTCCCTTATCGGCCATTTTGATGCATAACATTATAAGTAACACATCAACATGGCTGCTCCATAGCTCCCAATGAGCACCTCAATTCTAATGTTCTCTAGTTTTATTTTAGTCAAGAGCATACTGCAACAAATTGGATTCAGCCTTGCAGGAGTACAAGGGTGAGTAAGGCTAAAATGGCCCACTCAGGCCTCACACTTCTACAAACCAAAACACAACTCAAACATACAGGTAAAACAAGGCCAAGAGATATACCTCCTTTGCCTTTTGAGGTAATGCTGTGTGAGGGATGTGAAAGTGAACCAGTAATGACCCGAACAACACAGTATCACAGTCCAAAATAAAGTTAATGTCCAATCAATGTCTCTATAAAAATATAAACACTTTAATGGAACACACCATCTGGGAGTAGAACAAAAAGAGATTACTATACAAAATCCACCCCAAAGAAAAGACCAGAGAAGATGTAACAGACTGGAGAAAGTAGCACTCTGAGCATAGTTCCAGGAGTGGTAGGTAAGGTACTACCATAAAAAGGATCTTGGGTCAAAAACAGGGGTGTTCGGGACCTAACCAGTCTCTAGGGTCCAACTGGACCATCGAGGCAGTTTAGTGTCACAGTACCAATATTCAGTTCTTGGTGGACTGATTGATCAGACCCAGGTTAGCACGTTGATGCAAGCTGATCAGGCTCAGTCGGGCATGTAGGATCGTGGAGGCCTTGGCAGCAAACGGGCGTTGGGCAGGGGGGAATGTTGGTCATCTGCACGGTCGAACCGCAGCTCTTCAATGAAGCAGGTCAGGGCAGCCGCAAGAATGCTTCATGACTGAGTGTGGCTTTGGCCCCTGGGAGAGTTTGGCGAGTGACGCTCCAGCAATTTGAGCTGGCAGGCGATGGTCGAAGTGTTGATCAAGTGTGTGTGTCATGTGTGTGTCATTATGCAGTCAATGAGACAGTGGTTCTCGGACTAGCTGGGCTAAACCATGGTTGTAACCATGGGTTGGAGTCAGCGAGTGGCCCGCCAGAGATTTGGTTTGGGTCCAGGCATTGACCAATCGCTTCAGGCCTAGCAGGTGACGTGCTATGCTTGGACACAATGCAGTGTCACGCTGTTTAGATGCAGTACAGTATTTTGGCTGCTTGGAGGAATGCAGACACCAGCACCAACACCCTCCCTATTGTTCAGGATGTAGGAACACAGAGCAACTAGTTCGGTACAAGGGAAAAGGGAGCTTCAGCTGGTCTGACCCTCCAGTTGCTGAGAGGCCTTTGAAAAGGACTCGAGGACAGGATACTCCAGTTCAGTGTATGTTCTTCTCGCACAGCAGAATAGCTGGTCATGGTCCACAGCACTGGACACTCCCAATGTTCCCTGTGAGTGGTTAGGGGACATATCTTCCTTCTGTCTTGTTCAGCTCCTTCTTCACCTCAGTCTGGGGGCTTTGGATAATGCAACTGTCCCAAAGGAAGTCCAACTGAGAATCTTCAGAACATCTTTTCAGCCTTAAAGGATCCTTGAGGAACTGTGGGAATTCTGCTGAAGGGGAGCAATACCCCTTCCTTTGAAGGCAAAAGACCTTAGGTGATCAGAGTAATGCTAGCCTGCTTTAGGGGTCAATCCCTGCTCCTTGCTAGAGTGGTCTTTGCTCTGTTGATCTTGCAACCAAAAGTGCTTTGCTCCAGAGGAGGTGGAGGAGATAGGAAAGGTAAAGAGAGACAGTGAGAAGACTTCTTTCATTATACAGAGCACTCCTGCCTATCCTGCTACTGCCCCTTTCACTCCTACATACAGCAAAGCGCTTTGGATATACAGCACCATTGTGTAAGGCTACTCCTCCTGAATGGGTGTGTTCCTTTGATATCTGGGCCCAGGAGAGCTGCCTGCCATGTGACTGTCTCTGGGGGAGAGGGCTACCAGCCCGCCCAAAGAGAACCAAAGTGAGACTGGGTCCTCTGCATTTCTGTCTTGCTGTGTGGCTGTATCTGCCCTGTCTGACTCGAGTGCACATTTGCTTCCACAGCAGAGCTGACTCCCAGGAGCTGACACATGTGCAGTATCAATTGGAATGAGGTGGCCATAGTCATAAGTATCGCCATGCACTATGCCTCAACTCAGGCATAGGTCATTCTTAGAGATTATCCTGCCACCAACATGGGGTACTCGTGATCCTCGTAGTTTGGGCGCAGGGCGCATATCTTAAAAGTCAGCCCTGTGCTGCATTGACTTTGCTGTGGCGGTAGAGTGGGCATCTTACTCAAAAGCCATCGGTGATGGTTGCACTCCCTGTGTCTAGCTAAAACAGCTAGATAGCATTACTTCAATATTGATGCAAACATTTCATATCAATTCGACACAGTCTAATAAGTTAGACAACACTCATTCATAGTGTGAGAAGTAAAACATATTTTTAATCATCCAATTTTTGAGGCAATCACCAATGTGCCAATGCATTTCAGACAAGAAAGTCCTTCATCAGGGCAAAATCTTAAACAAAACAATAGTGATGTGACCATATGGACACCACACCCAGCAACCATCGCAACTGAGTACAGGCAACTGAGTACAGGCAATCAATGCAAAGAAAGGGATCATCGTTATGACATATGGCAAGATAAAATGTGAAAGACCACCAATTCCTTGTTGGATCATATGTTGCAATATTCGAGAACCCATCCACATGGTACATAACCGAATCGCTTAAACAAACCCTGAGCATGTCAAGCAAGTCAATGACATAATAACCAAATCTCTTGAAAGAGATGAGAACAGTCATTGATGTAGACAGAATCTGTTTGGAAATGAGGAAAGGAAAGCTGGAAACACACCTTCGCAGAGCGTTTTACGCAATTGCATGAACACGCACATTGTCAGCTTAGCTTCATACACACCCCTGAATAGTTTACTACTAACAACTGTAAACCACTGCAGTGTAAATTGGAGATCCTGCAGTTGGCATTCTCCAGTATAAATCCTCTGGTCACATTATATCATATTATAAGAGAATCAAAGGGAGGCTCTTTTCTCCATATTTCTATCTTGGTGTGTGGCAGCATCTGCCCGTCTGACCCGAATACATATTCCCTTCCACAGCAGAGCTGACTCACAGGAGCTGACACATGTGCAATATCAATTGGGATATGACTGCAATGTTTATTATTATTATTACATTTTTGTAATGCACCACATGGGCATCAGTGCGCACACATGATCGTAAGTATCACCATTCACTATGCCTAAATGCAGGCATAGCTTATTCTTAGAGACTCCCCTTCTGGGTACTCATGATCCTCATAGTTTGGCTACAGGGTGCATATCTTAAATGCCGCTCCTGTGCTGCAGTGGCTTTGCTGTCGCTGGAGCGGTTGAGTGGGCCTCTTGTGACCTTTGAACTTGTTCTGTGACTTGAGCAAAGTGGGTGCTGCAGATCAGGCTACCGATCAGGCTATTGAAGCTCTAGCAGTGTTATCCCAAAATGTACTCTAGATTTTTACTAGTGGATTTCAATGAAAGAGTTTTTAGATCTGATTGTTTTCTAATCAGCATCGTTAAGGACACATCAATAAAAAAGCTAACATACCAAGTATAGATATTTAATATCTAATTAAGTATGAGGCCGCTATTACTCTGTCACTGACCTTCCCCAAATCCTCCACAGGGATTGGCCTGTGTCTGGACCCATTGTGAACAATGAGTGGACGGTGCGCCAGATTAGCCACAACATCCTCACTTCTTCTGCCTTTTATATAGGAAAGTCAGATAGGAGCTTTCTCAAAGATGGCTGTTACAATAGAAACTAACGACAGACTAAACCAAATCTGTTATTTAAATCACAGAGATGTGTCCGCCCCTTCATCAGAAGTAGCAAGAGTTTAACATAACATTAACATAAAGAGACAAACCCTAAATTCGTAAATCACATACTCAACAGTTAAACCACAACGACTGGTGATATATATCTCAAAGCACTGAGTGCTCACTTCATCTCCCTTTTACACAGAAAATTCAATGAGAAGCCCTCACAAAGAAGGCTGAATGGCGGGTCTGAAGAAGAACACAGACTCAGAGTTTCCATCTCACTGCTGATGTTCAACTATCTTTAGATAGTTCTTAGTAATGCTTCTGGTAAAATCATTCAGTTCTGATATAGGTTTCTTCACTGTCTCTGCCTTCTTTTCCCTTTCATATACTCTTCTGATCTTACCCTTTTTATATTTGTTCCTATTCTTTGTTCTTCTTTCTCTTTTAACGTTATGTCTTCTCTGGGACAAGCCTGATTGTTCCAGGATTTATCCTTACTCTTTGAATTCACTTGTAATAGTCTGTAATCACTGGGATGATTATGAATCTTCTTATACTTGTTCTTCTTAATTCACTTTTGGGACTTTGCCACTTTTTCTCTTCATTAGGTTTGGATACTTTATCCCAAATGGGACAAAAATAAACACTCCAATAGTTATTCTCTCTTTCCCCCGTCACTTTAAGTGTTTTGTTATAACTGGGAAGAGTATGAACTCTCCACTGCCTATTCTCACTTTCTTCATTCACTTCAGATACTTTGTCACAACTGAGGCGAGTATGAGCACTCCAGGTCTTATTCCATCTTTCTTCGTTTACTTTAGGTACTTTGTCACAACTGACACGAGTTTGACCACTTCAGTACTTACTCTCACTTTCTTTATTCACCTCGGAAACTTTGTTACTACTGAGATCAGTAGGAGTACTCTAGTGCTTACTCTCACTTTCTTCATTCACTTCATATACTTTGTTACAACTGAGATGAATATAGCCCTCCAGTGATTATCTTTGGTCCACCTCGGGGTCTCCCGCCTTCCATGTGAATTGCTTAGGGATAATGTTACTGGGATTCGTGGAAACTTGGGACCCTCTTTTTCTATTGTCAGACTGGTTTTCTGGTTCCTCAGGAATGTCTTTGTTCCTCCTCCGATCAGTTCATGATGTTGAACCACAATGTTGGTGGCATCATCGTAGTTAACAGACCTCCGGGTTCACCACAGCAGCTTAGTCGTCATGCCACCACTTGCCTCCATTTCAGACTCTCGCTTCTCCTTTGCTCTTCAATGCAACGTATCAGAATCTGCTACTGCACTCACTAGAAAGTTGGAGGCCGCACGTCCAGGTGTTCGTCTTCAGATCATGATGAGCTGTTTTGAAGCTTGCAGGTTCTCTCCATGTGAAGGTGTCTGCCTCCCATTCTTATAATGCAGCCATGGTACTTCCCTGGCACTGCCTCAAAGTCCTTTCTTTTTGTCTGATTACGGCTCTGTATTCTCCCAATGGGTTTCCTCATTTCAGGGTTCCATGGTTTATTCTCCATTGGTATAGTTAAAATATTTGGATGACAATAGCAGATTTCGATGGGTTTTTTCAAACAGTTCCTCGTTTAATCTGGTTGTAGGTGGGTTGGTGAGATTTTGTGGGATTAGGTTCTGAGCCTGTTGGAACTGTGGATCATGCACTAGTTTTTTCTTATTTTGAGCATTTTCTCCTTGTGGCCTGCCGCCTGTATGTGGATCTCAGAAGGACAGGGCTACAACTGTCCAAATTAATCTGTACTGGTTCTCTTTGCCTGAGATCATTCCTTTGTACTTTGGCGCTGGCTCTGTGATACCCAGTGATCAATAAGTATGATTTTCCACACTTAGGTTGTGTTTTTCAATATTTTATTGTTTCTATTATTGTTTTCCTTTCACCATTAGCAAAATGCCCTGAATGGCATTGTTCCACCTTGGTGCTATACAATATATTTGGTAAGTTTTGCAAGGAAAGTTTTAGAAAGAAAGCCACATGCTTTCAGATAGTTTGTGCCGACATGTGTTTCAACCTCAAGGTTTTTCTCAAGGAAAAGACGTCAAGTGAAGGGTCCCGATTGGTAAGGAAGGTGGTCAGGATATGTGCCTGGGCTGATTAGTCCATGAATCTGGCTGCTTCTCGACGTGGTCTCTGGTCTCACAGCGCTCTGCTGAGTAAAACTTTACAGTGAGACTTTGGTGGCGAACTGCTGAGTAAAGCTTTACGGTGAGACTTTGGTTAGGGAATTCTCCCTGAGAACAGGAGTCCTGGAATCTCTCCCTGTGAGATCCCCATTTCTTCTACCGCTAGGGAGGGTATTGCATAGCAGGCTCACATCCCAAGCCTCAGAGGGAAAGCCCCTGGGAGAAGTGACAGAATCCTATGATTTATCATGGCTGTCACAATAGAAATCAAAGACAGACTGAAAAATATCAGTTAAATCTCAGAGCTTTACTCCTCCAATAAACAATATCAGTTAATGTGTAAAATCTGCAGGAGGTTTAAATAATAGAGATAGTTTAAATTACAAAAGTTCACTATCTAAGTTTTGTCTCTCTGAGTTTGGTATTGTATTAGTCTAGTAGTTTGTGTTTGCCACATAGCATGGAAGCCAGGAAGACATTGGGCCTCATTACGATTGTGGCGTTAAGGAACACATTACGAGTTCTGCTCGCAGGTGCCGCTCTTCACGCCTGGTCAAACACTTGGTCAGACTATTATGAATGAGCCTCCCTGTTTGCACCCTCCAGAAACCTTTGGTCCATTTTTAAGAATGATGACATTCAAGTCACATGCTAGTAAAAATAATAAAATATTACCTGGATTTCCATAGGATGCTATTTGTGTTCCTTGTGGACGATACTTTATTTTTTCTCTAGTCTCCAAGTCAGCAGTGCCCTCTACTACCTTTCAGATGTCATATTACACCATCTTGCCAAACTCACGAGTCACACAGAATGTTTTATTCGGCAGGCAAACAGGTTCTCATGAGAGGTCTAAAAAGGCGAGCAAAATCCCTTTGGATGATTAAGCAGGCCAGTCCAACCACTAAAATGCCTAGGAAGGTTGGGTGGCCCAGCTCGCTTTATGTATATTAATGTTGGCATTAACTTAATAGTTAGAGAAAGGAACATTAGAAGATACAGGTTGAGCTTTTATTTTAGGCATTGCAGATATTTTTGATGCCTTTTACATAATCGATTTCCTGTTTGCAGTACTTTGTTTGTTTGTTTGTTTGTTTGTTACAATATTTGTAACGCGCACCAGACCCGGAGGTATCAGGGTGTGACGACAAAGAATATTTTAAGCTTGCATAGTTGCAGAAAAACATTACAGAAAATTACAAGTTTACAAAATTAGTGCACAGGAATACAAATAATATAACACAGATATATGTACAGATATGGTATAGCAAAGATATACATGCTTTGTCCGCAGTGTTCAGCAGTAGTTATTTGGAGTGAAGTCCAGAGCGGCTTGGGCTTAGATATCATTAGTTTTCAGCCAGTTGATTGTGTTTTTTCTGAATTGTGGGTATGTTTGCTCAGCCCTGAGGAGTGGTGGAAGAGAGTTCCACAATTGGGCCGCTTTGACAGGGAAGCTATTGCCGCCGAGTGTTACTCTTTTTAAAGGAGGGACTGTAGTATGTTGACAGAAAGACTGAATAGAAAACAACCTACACAACCAACTAGAGCAGCTTACACCAATTCCTTGTACTATGGTAATAGTTTGGGTGACTGAGGTAGGCATCTTAGCTGACAGTAATTCACACGAGTTGACACGTAGTGGTGCTGCTAGTCTCATTGATAGGCTGAATTTGGCTATAATTGCTATGCCCCCTCCAGTGGTGTTAATTCTATCTTCTCTAAGGATATTGTAATTGTCTGGATGGCAAGCATCAAAGCTGGGCCTGCTGCTTGATGTAGCCAGGATTCCGTGATAGCTAAGAAGTCATAGTTTTCTGTTTCTATCAGATCTGTCATTTCTATGGCGTGGACTAATAATGACCTAGAGTTAATAAGTGCTCCTTTGAGAAGGGGCGCAGGTGGCATGGTGGGTATGGTGGGCAAGGCTTTATCGAGCCGGTGAGCTGTCGAGGTTGGGCGATTGTTAAGATTAGTTATGCATGGGTTCTGCTTGGCAGAAGCGCCCGAGTTGGAGCGATCCCAATGTTTAGTGGTGATACCGTATTTGTCATTATGGTGGGTGCTTGATTGTGGATGATTAGCTGGGAGTTTGAATAGTTTAGAGAGTCTTGACCTTAGTTTGGTGTTTCTCTGAGACAGGTCGCATGGTATGTTAGTTCTAGGGGGTTTTAGTGTTGAGCTGATGTTGGATGAATTAGTTGTGCGGCCGGCGTTGTTGGTCATGGTGTTATGGGGTAATGTGCTATCGCTATCAGCACAGACCAGAGCCAGCAGATATGTGGCTAGAAAGAGGGTAGGGGCATGCATTGAAATGGTATCTTCAACGGCGGTTGAAAGATCAGACTGTGTGTACACTATGTGAGTGTAGTAGGTGAGTTTGTTCACGTACTTTAGTCAGGGTAGGCATTTAGTGAGGCTAATGTAGGTCTGAGGTAAGGCAGTAGTATGGAACATTTCCTAGTCAAAGTAGTCAATCTGCTATGCATTCATTCTACAGTGTACAGCTTTGGTTTAATAGACTGGTCTCGCCGCCGAACATAGTCTGGAGTGCGCTTATTGAGACATTCAATCATAGATTAATTAAATTGTGGTTACTCTCTAATGTGGTCTGGATAGATAGTGTCTACCAACAGTGTGGGGTATCTATCGAGTCAGATAGGTTGGAGGTACGGGTGTTGACACAGCAGTACAAATACTTTCAGGCTTCGAGTCTAGTACAATTTTGCAGAAAATGCTGTTATATTTGGCTATATCAGGTAGTACTGTTAAAGTGGGAGAATGGAAGAACAGGCTCCCGCCCTTCCCCTCTCGCGCTTGGCCTAGAGGATCACGGCCTGGACACCCGCCACGAGAGGAGTTTGCCTATCTACCAGACGACCAAATACCCTGGTACAGGAACATACGGATGTGCCCACCTACCTGCCCAGCAGCCCGCCCTGCCCATGCCGACACCTGCGGCATGGATCAACTCGACTAAACCTACACGTCGTTAGAGATGCCATGACGACCTAGCCAACGGTCAGCACACCTGTGCAAACATGCACACCGGACACTCCCACACCAATCCACACGAAGAACATACTCAGTGCTATGACGTAGGCAACAGACATACCCACGGACGTGCATCTTTATTATTTTCCACATAGGCTCTCAAAATGTAGAAACGCAAGACGCATAATGAACTTATCTAAAAAGGCTTGCTCACGCTTCTTCTAAGAACCATGCACCATAATGAAGAATATAACGGAGACACGATACTGAGGATAGAGCAATATGATACCGTAACCTAAAGCGCTCTGCATCAAACTGTTCCACCTATGCACCAGGCCCAAGTAGGCCGCAAGCAAAAGCTTCCATGAACATTGAATGAGCAAGAGCTCGGTTGCTGACCCTGCAGAATGAGCCCGGCGAAAGCACACAGCCAAGGGCACGATGTTGCAATCTCGCACGGCGCAAGCCGACGCCAAGGTCGCACCTGCAAGATAAACCAGGCACACAGTGGGAAAAACAATATTAATTGTGCTGAATTTTTGCCTCAAACACGGTCCCGCCTCACGTGACAAAGCCAAACCTGACAGGATGCCAAGCCCAGGAGGAAGGAGATGTCCTGAATCCCACGTTTCAAGACACAGGCAGATACAATTAAAAGACTCATTGGACATCTGCAGCAGTGGGAGTAGTCGACCTCCCAACATATGAATAAATCCTCACATTGTTTACACCTACCCATAGTAAAACATTGTTGCAAATGACAGGTGCACCGCGAGCTGGGAACAGCGATAGTCCCAGACTGGGAGGCTCGCGAGCGGACCAATCAGAACATCAGAACTCTTATCACTGACGCCATTAACATTGACCAATCCTCAGAGGTCTTCATGTAACAGTTTTCATGTATCAAATTGAAGGGACAGCCCAAGTATATCACCTGACTAACCCTCAACCACTAACACCGTTCTCTATATGTATGCTATACTAACCCTACCACTCGAGTAACCAATCCAGAGTGGAAATAGGTTTTTTGCTAAACTTTCTAAGGTGACGCAAGTAGCGCGTCATACTAAGGTAAAAAGGGCCTGCGAGCCCCACGATTGTGTGTGTGTCAGGACGGGCGCGTATGATCCTTGACCCATCCCTGCCGTTTTGTCTAATAAACAGCAGAATCAGCTTGCTTCTTGCGTGTGTCTCATACTTATCTCTTTTGGGATATACGGGAGGAGTTGGGGCATCCCTGCCCGGAGGTCTACGGACGGCCCGGCCGACCCCGGCAGAATTTCCCCCCGACACTGTGCAAGCCTATGTTGCACATTTGCACTTAATGGCGGGGCAACAACAATGGACATGCTGGGATTATGGGCACAGGATTGTCACCAATGGGGCAGTAGACTCAGTTAAGCAACAGATAATCATACAAATATGCAGGTGGAACTGACACTAAAAGTCGGAAGGTCATTAGACAAGGAAAGTACTTACACTGCCGGCTAAATGGTGTGTTGGTGGGGGGTAGTCTGGTGTTACTGGTGCAAGCGCTCCATTACATATAGCACAGTGCGGTCGCAATTCCTGACGGGTTGCTGGGAAGCTTAATGACGAGTAGTGAGTTTTGAGATGGAGGTTTCACAACACAGGCTGAGCCCAGCAGCAATCCCGGGACAGAGTTTCTGGCAGACGGCAGGAGAGGCGAGGACAGGCTTGGACAGGCACCAGCCTTGCCGATGTGGGCCTTACTGGAGGTGGGCCATTTCGCGCTTCTGGTCGCGGGTTGGTTGTACAAATAGGGGTCCTCCACCAATAGGATAGCGGTCAGTGCTGCTTCGGGATGTAGCTGTAGTTGGGCAAAGGAAGGGACGCTCTTGGAGTGAATAATGCCTTGTGTCGGCTGATGGTGGAATGGATGTTTACGGGCACTGCTGCTTTAGGATGCACAAAATGCTGAGATCAAACAGGCTTAGATACAGCAGCTTGTGAGGGGGTGATTACTGCGCGTAAAGTGCTAAGAACAATCAAGATATTATTTTCGCTGCTGCAGTCGGGAAAGTATCTCACATGTTACTTTATTGAAGTATCTCACATTTTCCTTCCCTTTTGTGAAACACTTTGTGACACATTTTGTGAAATGTTTTTGTGACACATTTTGTGAAATGTTTTAGAAGTTCTTCCTCTTATCCTTTTCCATTCCACAATAAAACCAGCAGCTGCTCTATGAGAAAATGGGGAGGAATCAGCCGGAGACCCAGAAAACTATTTCCACATGCAGTAATTGTATTGCAAGAAGAGCAAGAGGAACATTCGCTACTGCATCTGTTTTGGTGTAGAGTGACTTAGAATTATGTACGATTGTGCCTATCGCAAAGCAGGGAGACCTAGAGAAATGTTGGTGGTTGCAGCTATTGCATATCAGGAAGACACGCATGCATATTTACAGTTTGCAATATGATGGATTGCATCAACTTGTTGAAATATTCCCAGTGTATGGCTCGTGTGCATTAAGGAGGGTATGTCTCATATTTGTGTGGGAGCACTTGTGTAGCAGCACTTCAAACATTCTCACATTCGTATTACAGGGATAACTTTAACACTTGTCATATTTGGGGCACTGGTGAAGCAGGGATAACCTGAAATATTATCATGTCTGCAGCATTTGTGTAGCAAGGTGAAACTGAAATACATGCATGCTTGCAGTTCTTGTGTGGCAGGGAGAACCCAAACATTTCACATATTTTCATTTGTTACTCAGCAGGAAGAATTTACATTTTCATACTCATAGTTCTACAGAGAGAACTCTCATACATGTGGAACATTCTTATTGTTGATATATTGTGTATGTTTTATTATTGGCTCACGCAGATGTTGTATGCCAATTTCATGATCCTATCTATATAATCCGACCCCCACAATTCAGGACAAAGCACAGACGGTGAGATAGTCAAACATCAAAATGTATTTAAAAGAAAGGGATGCAGCTTCAAACAGGTCAGTCTCCAGCATTAACCTCGAGATCAGTACAGTGTGCTATGTTGCCAAAACAAGTAGTAAAACAAAATGTAATTTTACCTGCTATAGTAATCTCACTATTATTAGTCCTTAAAGTAATTCACTTTCAATCATGCATTCTTCCTCTAAATATTATGGTTATCTAAAATACACCAGACATTCTAACATTCTGCATAACCTTGGCTTCTTTATAACACAGAACACATTTTTCACTAGAATCATTCCACACAATGCAAGTATGTTTAAAAGATTACATTTTCTCCAGCATCAAGAATATATGAACTTTAACAAACAAATAACTTTACACTCTATCAACCTGCTTATTCAGGTGTGAGATAGTGAATGTGACAATTATATAGGGGCCACTTGACATATAGATAATGACTGGCTATTCTAGGACCGTGTGTTAAGCCATATATATACAAAAGGTGACTTGTTTGCATTGGCTCATGTAATATCGAAATAACAGGTAATTTCCTCGGAAATCTATGTGTTCTGTTCTGAACATAAATGTATACTTTGTTCTTTGAATGTGTGGGTGCATCTCTCTCTAGGCATGTGTGTGGGTTGTCTTGAATCTGAATGTGTTCCTTTCGGTCTAAATGCATGCAAAGTTTAAATGGTATTCATGTAATGCCTTCAGTATCCTTATATTTCTGGGGTGGTGATGTACTATTCTCCAGTAGTAGATACGTTGTTGAAGACCCCCTTCCCTCCCACCTTACAGCTGATTCTGCCTATACAGTGGAAGATAGGGGAATGCAGAGGATTGCACTTGATATAGTTCATAACGAATAGAATGAATTCTTTCATCAAACATTTTGTTCCACACACATTTGATCTAAAACTATGGCTCGCACTGGATGCATTAAATGCAAGATATCACCAAAGGTGATAGTACTTGTCATTATGCTATAGTCAACCATGACTCCACACTGGCTTAAACCACTCATTATATTTCCAATAATACTTAACTTTACAAACATAATTTTACCATATAGTGGCACCAAAATGTATTCAGTTATGAATTTCGTTTTTCAATACAAAGTCAATTAGGCCTTTTAGAACAATATTTCACTTTGTATTTGAAATATATTAGGGACACAGAACATTGGGATATTAGCACCTGTGTCCCTGTTTTTAAATTGTACCCCCCTGTAGTCCCACTCCTTTTATCTTCACAGATTTTACCCTGATTATATTGGACAATTTGGGGATTGGTAGGGGTTTCAATTAATTTACCTTGTAAAATGTAACTTCTGATTTTGGGAGAACCAGCAAGGAACCCTGTCGGCCAAACTTCATTTCATAAGCAAACCCTAAATTGAGGTGGCCTGTTTGGAAATCAATCACTGAGCACAAACTTGTTTTCCTTCTATGGCATGTTCTCCTGTCTGCCTGCATCAATCCTCCCTTATAGACCGGTCTCCCTACGGGAAGAGTTAATCCTTCTGCCCTCAAATCTCCCGTTCATTCCCCTTCTTAATCTTCATCACTCAATCTTTCATAATAATCCTTCTCCTCATCTCCCAGTATGTATGCCATTCTTATAGCCCTCTACCCTACTGCTGCTCTGTCAGAGAGGTGTGGTTTCATTCCTAATTGACTAATAGTTAGGGAAACTGCTCTTTTCTATAAACATTGCAATTTCATTTTTTTATTTATCTTTTAATCCATCTGTGCTACCTGGATAAAATTATATTTTCAGATTCTGAAAGTCAAGGTAAGCATTTAGAGATGTTAATTAAGCAATATGACCCTCGCGGTGGGGGCATTAGCGACTCAGGTAATGCCCCGGGGCCCTTAGTTATAGGCCCGAACGAAGCGAGTGCCTTAACGAAGGGCCCGGGGCATTACCTGAGTTGGTAATGCCCCCGCCGCAGGGGTCATATTGCTATTAGTACCCCGGCCCGCAATATATGCGTGACCGGCGCACTAAAAGCAATTATTTCTGATGGCGTTTCGGGACAGAAAAAAAAAATGAAACGACCAAGATAATGGCCGCGGGGAAAGGGAAAACGGAAAACGGAGTCCGTTTTCCCTTTCCATGGTGGCCATCGGGAGCGGACACACTGGGAACAGAAGTCTTCCCAGCGCGTCCGCTCCAGAAAAAAAAGAAGCAGAAGGTAAGTGGGGATGCGAAGGGAAGAAAAAAAAAATACGTACCTGCGTCCCCAGCGGGGGACGATGGAAGCCTCCAGCCGTGTGGCGGCGCGGAGCGGGGATGGCCCTGTTTCCAGCCTCCTCATTGGCTGAGGGGCTGCCACGCCCCCTGCCGAGGACAAGGCAGCTGAAATCCCGGCCGAGAATCCGATTCTCGGCCGGGTAAGGACCCGGTGAGAGCCAATCAGAATGCGTGTTGCATTCTGCTTGGCCCTCGCCGGGTACTAATGGATATTGTGCGATGGAATTTGACATTTCTTTTCCACGAAATTTGAAACCCAGTGACCCCCAATTCTTTTTACATAATCTGATAGATAATACTCCTATCTACAACATATCCCAATTTAGGATCAGTCGGAGTAGTGTGAGATTTCTCTTCAGGATAAATGCACCTCTTCCTTGACCTTTCATGACTAATGCATCTTTTAGACTTTGACTTTGATGGATGATTAAATAAGTTTCAGATTATTTTTCAGGTAAACTTCTGACGCCTCACATGACATCCAGAGTAGGGTGTGTTCATACAATCTAGTAAACCAGCCCGAACTAGAACTGAAAGAACCCATTATGCGTGCCCTTCTTGTTTATTCAAACAGTATCAGGCCAGCAAAAGTAAACATGCACAAGTATTTCAAGTTTTGTTCTCAGCAGTTTCCAGGCTTCACCCTTCCAACTTACTTGTTAAAGCAGAAATGAAACACACTGACTGTTTCAGTTTTGCTCTTACATTTCAGATCCTCTGAAATCAAAATAACATTGATCGGGGAATTTATACAATAATAGGCCATACATATATTTATAAACTCGTGTTTCACTTCAAATAAAGACAGTCACTGAAAACAAATGCATTTATCCCTGCTAAAAGCTGCACTAGGCCTTACATCTTCTTACTATTTCATTCTGCACACAAAATGTATAATATCCTGTGTTTGATCTTTTGGACTCAGGAATTCACACACAACAACGATATGCTTTACCAATATTAATCTGTATACTCCAAACACATATTAAAGATGGGCATTAAATTGCAAATGCATTCCCAATACACTTTCTGGTGGTTGCACAGTGACTGAAAGAAAATAGACATCTATACACTGGTATTGTGAAGTCTGGCTTTGGAAATAAAGGCAGTTCAAACGTTATTTTCCAACATTCGGGCACCCTGAGCAGTTTGACAAGCATCCTTTTTAATAGTGACAGCAAGAAAGTGGCTGAAATCTCGATTAACTACCAGAACCTATGCATATTGGTCCTCTTGGTTTCCCGGAAGGCCTTATACATGTTCTATTGATGAAGCAGGCGATGCCCATATTGTTTTAGATATTATTTCATTTTGAATGTGGTTTTCCATGTTTTGACCATTTTGTTGGTGTTCAGAAGGGGCACAATATTTTTTTTTCCACATTTATGCCATGATATCTCATGCAGAGAGATTCACAATACAGTGTTTTTTGTATAATTCCAGTGCTAGTGTTAGATTCTCAAAACATTTTATAGCGCAAGTGATGAGGTGTACAACACCATCCTTTCACTTGAGCAAAACAAAAGAAACAGAGCAATCTGCAACAGGCTCCTGAATGTGTGCATCTGATATATCAAACAGGCACACATTACAGTGTCCTTTTTCACCGCAAATCAAAACATGTTTCTGAGTATAAATCCCGATTCCACAAATGTATTTCACCTTAAGATGGGCAGAGAACCAAAACATCCCCCTTGACCTGCTTGAAATAAGTTCACAGAGAGCGTATTGCTTGACAGGGTCTGTTCTGACCATGTTATGCATTATTTCCAAAGTGTAACACTAGCACTGTCGTCCCACTTGCATTTCTATCCCTCTTACAATGATAGAAATGCTTTTTTTCCTTTTTCTCACATTTCACAGCGATAGACTGTTTAAGGGCCAGTCTCTGTGAAATGTGCTCCCAGCAACCACGCAGTTGCTATGCAAGAGCGATGGACAGAACATCTTTTGTGCTGCTGTCCAGTTCCCATGAAATGCACGGCTCACATTTCGATTTAAAGAGACCATGGCATTTCTGATATGAAAAATGAAAAAAGCCAATCCTCTGCGCTTTTTTTTATTTGCATTCATTTTTGAGAATCTGCCCCCTAATCTCTAAAAACTGCCTTCTCGAGTATAACGCTGTTTTACCCGAGTTCTAACGATGTTGATATTGTACCGAGTTATCTGCTGGAATCAGCCATTAGCTGCCTGCATTTTTGTTTTGCATTATCAAAAATAGTTCATGCAGTTCAATTCTGTGGAAAGTGCATGAACAGCTTCCATTAACATTAAAGCTAAACCATCTGCTTGCTCCCTGCCTCGAGAGCTAAAATGTAAAAAGGCATGCAGCGATTCTGCAAGGTTTCATTTCTGTCAGAGGACCTCTGGCTGCGAGCGCCGCCATTTTGATCTGCTTTGACATAATATAAAACAGCGTTTATTGTGTGAGTAATCCAAGCAGCTCTTTGGAATTCATGCGGTTTAAGTCCAAATAATGACATGTATTGATCCCTGCTGTGTGCAGAGCATTTCCAATCTCAGGAAAGTGCTTATATGTTCAAAGTGAAATTGGCGAATCTCATAATTGTACTTATTGTTTTCCTAACCTGACATTTAAGCATCTTGAGTTAACTTGAGGCTCCTAGTAACTCGCAGTTTGGGCGTCACATCACTGAGCCACAGTTCACCCGCGTGTATATTTCGTTCGTACAGCAGTCAAAATTGATATATTTGAGGTTAGTTAAAAAAACAAAAACTAAGCTATATGCCCGCTTCAACAAACAGATCATCATAAAACTTGTCCTGTGGCTGTAGGTAAAAATGGTTTGAAATCAGGGC
The DNA here is from genome assembly GCF_040938575.1 of Ambystoma mexicanum. Lineage (NCBI taxonomy): Eukaryota > Metazoa > Chordata > Amphibia > Caudata > Ambystomatidae > Ambystoma > Ambystoma mexicanum. The sequence goes on from NC_090928.1 coordinate 1,146,598,626, forward strand.
ACGGTTTAAAGGTTGTCTAAAATGGAGACAAAACTCTGAATATACAGTTAAAGCCCTATGCCAACAAGTATATAGGGGCTCTCAGTCCGGTGCACTATATACAGACAGCCCCTCACACTAACATTTCAACATGCATGCAGTGGCATGAGACTTAGGGCCTGATTAACAAAAGCATTTTACAATGGTGCAATCCTATTGAAAAATGCTTTGTAAATCAGGCCCGTAGTGGACACGTGAGCATGCCCGTGTAAGCAGGGATCTGCAACTTCTGACCTTTCACATGTTTTGGACTACAACTCCCACCAGCCGTAGCTTGCGTTGTCAATGGGGACAGATCATGGGAGCCGTAGCCTAAAACATCTGGCAAGCCACAGGTTGCACACCTGCGTCATAGAGTATCAGGCAACCCAAGCAGTGCGTGAAGGTGCATACCACAAACACATGGGTTTTGGTGGAAACATGTCAATCTCCAAGAGTCTTAAATACACCCATGTATCCCCTGAAGACGACAGAGCACAATATACTGAACAATACAATTACTATAGATTGCAACCATCAACAATACTCTAAGAGAAATTCATGATGACACGCATTGGCGCTTTCATGTGCCCAATGCATACATTTCTGCTTTGAACCATTTTGAATTTAATACATTTTATTGCATGTTTATTTTATTGGTGGGAAGCAAAACAATCAATGGCCTACAAAGTGGATGCATTGCATAAGCCTTGGAGGCCCTTGTACCAAAAAACTAGGATTTGGCATAGGTCACACTGCTGACAATCATTGGCAAAGACACACGTTTGGGCTTTTGGGTAGACATGGGATAGGTATTGCCATGTACTACCATAATGATACTATCCGGCCATAAAATGTCAACAGCTGGCAAATGGTGTGAGTACTTAGGCAGATGATGGCAGTGTCTGCAGTCCCCATATGCCTGATCCAATCTGGTCAATTGTTGAATAACCATCAATGTAAAGCATGTCTTCCCGATAAAGTGCACCCTCCTCTACCTTGCGAGTGCCACTGAACATCTCTATGTTTGCTGTACAGTCGTGTGCATAGTCTCGTTCCTGCAGGACATCTGCCATGAATGTTGCTGGATTGACAATCCTGCTCCTCACAACCTGGAGGCCTACATTTGATAGTATCACCTCATATCCTGATGCTCTATGTTTTGTCAGGGTGCTCTTTGACTTCTGCAGTACTGCAAAGAGGGAGTGCTCCACGTAGAGAGTGGTGCTGCACCCCATTGTTCATGCTGCTGATTTCTCCACTGCAAATAAGGCAGATGCCAAAGCTTGTTCACACAGGTAGTGTTCTCTCATTACTGGGCCAAGTGCCCACTGTAGTAAGCTATTGGCTTGTGGCCCATGGTTGTCCTTGTGTTAGTACTGCCTTCACCAATACACCGTCATTGTGAGAGAATAGCAAACATTCCTTTTTGTAGTCTGGGATCAGTGGTGCTGTGCTTTTTGCTTCCTTCAGTTCCTCAAATGCCTCAGCCATCTCAGAGGTCCATGTCAGTGTCTTGTGTCCTTTCTGTGCTTCCTTTAGAGCGCCCAGTAGTGGCGTTGTATATGTGCTGTAGTCAAAGATCCAAGCTCTGCAGTAGGTGCATAACCCTAAGAACTGTTGCATTTCCCTCACTGTCGTGGGCTTAGGCGTCCTGCATATTGCTTCTGCTCTCTCTGGGGTGACCTGTCAGCCATTTTGGGATATCATCTGTCCAATGTATAGCACTTCCTTCTGACAGTAGGGTAACTTGGCCTAATCCACTTTGTATCCTTTGTCTGCTAACACAGTCAACATGTGTACTGAGTCCTTTCTACACTGATCCTCTGTCGTGCTGCAAATCAAAATGCAATCTACATACTGCAAAACTGTACTCTCCATCTGTATGTTGCTTAGGTCCATCTGTATCACTATGTTAAATATAGATGGTGACTTGCAGTACCCTTGGGGTAAATGAGTATGTTTCCACTTCTGGTTTCTATATGGTCAAATCTTGTGAGTCTGGGTGTAATGGCACTGAGAAGAATGCATTCTTCAAATCAATGACCGTGAAGCAGACAGCTTCCACCGGAATACTGCATAAAATTGTTGCAGGATTTGCAACTAATGGATACTCTGCTTCTACAATATGATTAAGAGTCCTTAGACCCTGTATGAAACGCCATGACCCTCCCTTTGTCTTGTGCACAGGATACACATTGCAGTATTGCATGGAGATTCTGATGGTACCAGAATGCCTCTCTCAATCAGGTCTGTGATTGTCTCATAACTGCCCTCATCTGCTTCTTTGGTTAGGGGATGCTGTTTTTTCTCTTGGTAACGTTGCTCCTGGCTTCAACTTGATCTTCACTCCCCCTATGCTCTTGATGTGGCCCAGGTCATAGGAACTTGTCCATAGGGTGCTGGGTACCTTGGCCATATCCTCCTCCAAGAACTGTGGTGGCGCCTCTAGTGCCATTGCCGTTCTCTGTGGTACTTCCCTGTAGTGTATTTGTAACCAATAGGTCACACTCATTTCGAACACCATCTCTATGTCTAGCCTTTCTTCCATGAAGAGCTCTTCATCTGTCACTGTGGTCAATTTGCATTCCTCTACCACAGTGATTAATGCCCTCCATGCCCGTCCTGTGTCGTCCATCCCATGCACTGCTTACCACTCCTCTCTTGCAACTGCTGCCTCTATTTCTTTTGGCACTATTGTTCCCTCTTCTTCATCCATGGGCAACTGAGGCCTGAATAGGTACACATTTGGAAATCGCCACATCTTCCCTGCAATTCATGGAGGCCATGTAATGACAATATCAGTTCCATATTGGAACATCTCTGGGTCCACTGGCATCCCCCTCCATACCTTGTGTCAACAATATGCTTTAACCATCTGTCTTACGTTGAGCATATGTATGCCTGGTGTGGAGCACATTATTCCTTTGTCTGTGAAAGAGATTGTCATGTTCAGTCTGCTCATAACGTCTCGTCCCAGTATGTATACAGGTGTCCGTCGAGAGTAAAGTAAAGGCAGTGATAGATCGTGATCTCCTATGGAAAGTGAGATATTGTCTGTAAAAGGAACCACTTCCCGAGCCCCATAGAATCCTTGAGTGTTCATGGCATCGCCTGATAATGTAAATGCTGCTTCCCTAATACAGGACCTAGTCACTCCTGTGTCAACAAGAAAGAAAAAAGTGTTTTCACCTATCGCCACCCGTATGCAAGGTTCCTACGCAGGGTTGGGTGTGATCGACAGGAAGGGACCCATCAAGTTAATATTGGGCTGTCCTATTGAGGGTACAGGGACATCCTATTCCCTGGAAATTGGTTGTTCCCTACCATGGTACCTCCTTCCAGTTGTCTGACGGGAACTGTTAGTTCTGTGTCTAGGGGTTCTGGTGCCTCATTGTTCTGCATCTGTGCTAATTGCTGTGTGTTTCCTGGAATCTGCGGTGCTTGTAAATACTGTAGTACTGGTGCTGTCATCTGTGGTACCTGCACTTGTGGTTGTGATGCTTGCGCCTGTGCTGGTGGCATCTGTTGATATGTGCCCTGCATCTGTCCTTGCTTTTGTTGATCTTGTGCATAATAATCACCCTGGTCCACTTGATAGGGCTGCTGGCCCTTGGCTCCCCAATTTTGTTGCATCCCCCTGTATCTACACACTCTTGAAATGTGTCCTCTCTGCCCACAGGTCCAACACTGTGTTGGCTCTGTCCCTTGTACTTGGAAACCCCCCGAGAAATCAACTGGATTCTGTTGCACCTGTTGCCCATATCCTCGAAATCCTCCTGGATGCCCCCTTGGTTGTGATGTATCTGTGGTCCAAAGCCACGCCCCCTAGGTGGCCCCCTTCCTCGAAACCCTTGCTTTGATCCGTTGCACCCCATGAACCCTCACCCCATGGGCGGTGCAAACTGCTGTGGTTGTGGCTGTTGCTGCGGCTGCAGTGCCTGTGGGATGGGGCTGGCTATGACCGCCCCCATCACATCATTCGATAGCTTTTTCTGTACTAGTTTTGCTTCATCTGTCATCCAGTCCTCAGCCTTTTTCTTAACCTTCTCCTGCCACAGCCTACAATGGTGGACTATCATGGGCTGTATTTCTGTCCACCCTTTCGCCGCCATCCCCACCAATTTCCTTAAACTCTTCTGGGCTGGCTCTGGTGGCCCATGCACTAATATGTGGTAAAATATTGCTACTGTTTTGTGCCAATGCTCTCGTGTTTCAAGGCGCCAAAGCTCTTGAATCTCCTGCACCTTTGTCTTCCCTCATTTTTCGTGACGCAATCGCCCCAATGTCTGACCTGTCGGGGTATTGTGTCCTCACTGCCTGCCATACTGATGCCCTGCAGTTTGCAAATGGTGAACCGTCGAGCTGTATTTTGTGTCGTCACTCCCGGGAATCCCACCCTTTTTCATACGTCATCAGCTGCATCACCTCAGATTGATACCAAAAGCCCCTTTACGTCTCCCACTGCTAGCCTATGGCCTGCTGTAATTCTCTCCATCTCATAACTCCATTTCCCAGCCCTTGCACTCAACGATGGCAACCTGCACTTCACATTGCCCTTGTCTGTGTGTTTCCATGGTACATACTGAGGTCGCACCCCTCCTTTCTCTAATAAGGGCATCTGTGTGAATGCTGAATCCTCATCCTGTGTCCTAGTCGGTCTTACATACGTCTATCGGTTCTAGTATGGGTACTTTCCTGCTATCGTTCTACTCCCTTGTAAATTGTCCCCTTGAAGCCATTGCTGTCACCACTTTCCTTCATCCTGGGAGGTCTCTAAGCATATATATGTAGTGGTATCATGCTGGGCACACAAATCAATCACCCGCCGTGCCTGCTTCTCTGAGCAGCCCCTTCCTTCTCCCCCTGTGTGCGTCCTAAACTCCCATGACACCTGCTTGTCTGTTCCCACCCCCGTAGACTGGGATCGGGACTGCTCCCTCCTCTCGTCCCCACTGTACCTGTCCTCAAGGTCAGATCCTGTGTCTGTGCTACTACAATAATTGTCTGCAAAACTCCTCGATGTCAAGTCTGTGTTAGGTTTCATGCTGATGTCGATGTTCCTCAATTCATATCTGCTTCCTCCCCCCCCTTGTCCCCAGACCTGCTCCTTCCTTGTCTATCATTCTCCTGCCTTGTGAGCTTGTGCTGTCTAGTTCTGTTCATCTGTCCTCCTCGAGCCTATCGCCTCCCCTGTCTGGGGCTACTTGTGTCTTTACCACCCATATTGCTTGCTCGTCCTCTTCTCTGCACACTCTTTCCCTTGCCAATTCAATTAACTGCAACTTCCTCTTTTCCCACCCCACTAACTTGCGCTTTTCCTGCTCAGCTACCTTTCTTTGTCTTTCGATCTTTTCCAGCTCCCTTTCTCTTTTCTCCTACATTTCCCTTTCCACTCTCTTCATTTCCTTAAGAGCTCTATCGATCCTTTTTTCCTGTTTCCTCTCCATGTGCTCCTTCTCCTCCTCCTTCCTTCGTTCCCTATCCTCCCTCTCCGACTTCTCTTCTCTCCTCCTTTCTCTGTCCTTGCGCTCTAATCTCTCCCCCCGATCCCTATCCTTCCTATCCTCGTAATCCATTATCTGTGCCCAATCTGTGGCTTCGATGCTTCTCTTCAGACCCTCCATTGCTTTAGTTGCCCCTTCTGCCTCTCCACCTGTCTTCCCTTGCAACTTCAGGAGTATCTGTCCTCCCATCCACTTGTTCATGGCTATTCCCTCAAGCCCTCCTTTGCAGCCTGCTGCGGCTCTCTGCTCGCTGCTAGATCAACAGCTGGCTGCCCTTCACCTTTCGGCCTCTCCTCCTTAGTATGTGGTGGTGGCTTATATGCCGAATTTGAGTACCTCTGTGATGCTCTTAATTCTCGCATTGGGTACATCCCTTGCTCATCATCTGAGTCATCGGATGCTACACTTGAAGGAACATGGGGAGGTGCGGAGGGATGAATCCCTGGGTCCTTCACCTACTGCTGGCTCAGCATCCAATAAAACCTTGAAGCATCCAATAAAACCTTGCAGCATCCCACTCACCCTCCTGAAACATGCGCCACAGCTCAAATATGGCCAAGAGTTTGGTTAACTTCTTCCCCTTATAGGTACACTGTATGTGCATCAGTAGTGATTGCTACATGTCTTTGGAGAAACTTCCACAAGGTGCCCATGGTTTAGTTAACTTTCCCTCTGTACCTTTGGAGCATTCTATGCTATACTTGCAAATCTTCTCTTGATAAGGTGGAAGTGTCTTACACAAGTGCTGAAGTGGTGTGTCCCCCCACATTTCCCCTGATACATGTTCAGTACCTTTACCTGACCTCAAGTTGATGATTTTAACAGTCTGCTGTTTAAGGAAAAAAGCACAGCATAATAGCAGTACTTTTCAATTTCTACAAGCCTCTCTTGCTCCAAAATGTATCAGACATGCTACGCGCACTGCCCCTCCTTCACAACCACTGCTTCCTCAGGCACACCCACAATCTTGCGCATGCGCCTACCGCGCACCGCCGCTGGTTTACCTCGTCTGCCAATCCCAAATTTCCAATTCTAGCTCCTCACTGTCTTGTGCTCTCCGCGTCCTATGTACAAACCTAAGGATGTCGTCACCACATTGTTAACCTAGCTAATACAGAAAAATTAAATACCACAAACACACTGTAATAGCCTGTTACTCCCAAACCACACAAAAAGCCCACAGCTGTCTTTCCGCATCCAGGCAGAGTATACCAATATTCTCGTGTGATCGAACTGTATCCGCTGCGTCGCCTAGTGTGCAAAGTGTCTCACTCCAGGAGACTTAACCAGTCGACTCACCTTCCGCAATATAGGCCAGCTCCCTTGCTAACCCTCACGGGGATACCGTCATCTGTGACCCGAGCTAAAATGTCCAACCCACAGGAATATCTTTATTTACTTATCTTCTGTCATTCGTGCCCCCAAGTCAATAGTCTAGGTTATTCACCAGAACCGTTTACCTCTAAAATCGAATGTGCCCTAAACATAGAAAAAGGACTTCTACCTCTACTCCTGTCCCTACTATTTTGACAATGCTAGGCAATACTTTGACAATAATCAACACTGCCAAACCATACTCCACAATACTCAATACCCTCCCCCACCCACAGTTGCCTTTGAACTGGGTCAATACTTACACTCTGTGGTCTCCTGGTGCTGCTCGGCTGCTGACTCCTCCTCAAGGCGCTCACCTCCCCGTCCTGGTCTGCCTGAACTGTTCACTGACTTTGGGTAGGATGATTTCCAATTGCTCCTGACGGTCTTTACACGTGCATGCGTTTTCCTGTCTTCTCGAAATATGCGAGGGCCCTGCAGCCTCTCAGGTTCGGCGCCGAAGGAGACGACCTCGTGCTGGGCTGGCGCATCCAACCATCACCTCTGCATGCATGGAAGACTCAGTCAATGGCAAGTTCCAACTGCGGTTTATTACTGGCAACAACAATAGGTATTAGCACAAGAACAGGAAAAATCCATGCACATCATGCTCTTCATCGGCTCACAGGTCGGTTTTACCCTCTCACGCCATCAGCATGACATCACAACCTGGGCCCGTCTCCAGGAAACCTATCAGGCCGCCTGAATGGGCATTGAGTATTCTAATACCTATAGTGGACATTATGGGCCTCATTACACGGTTGGCGGTGGACCAAGGTGCTGTTAGCATGCCCTTGGTGGAAAGGAAGGGGAATTACCGCCCTATTCCAAGGTTGGCGGGGCGGTAATTCCCCTTTCCCCCATTGCCCTTCCCCATTCCCATTTTTGCCCCATCGGGCTCTATGGGAATGGAGAAGGCGCTAATTACGGTGCCGCAAATTGCGGTACCGTAATTAGCTCCCTGGTCCCTTTGCGGGTTGGTTTGTAACGCCTGCAAAAAGCAGGCGTTAAATTCACCAACCCGCAAAGGGACCTCGTAGTAAGGCGGTAAGGGTTTACCGTCTACCGTGTAATGAGGGCCTATAGATATTATTCTACTGGCCCTCGTATGTCAGATGGCTGGCCTGGTCCATCCCCAAGTCACTAACTATAATAATTTTGCAGTGTGGTCGGCTTACCTTTGGTTCTTGCCCATTGCTACCCACCCCTAGGATACTAAACTATGGTTGGCAAGAGCTGATGTCCTCCGTCCTGGAATCCGCGAAGGATCTCAGCTCTCTGTATACCTATTCAAGGTAATGGAACGACCATGTGTCTGCATTATAACTTTTGTGTACCCCCTTAGCTTATGAGAGTGCTCTCCTGATCGGTGCAACACTTGTAGGACATTATTGCATACTTGTTGCGGTCTGTGTCTAGCGGCCTGGGACCAGTGCTCCTTTCCCACCGCTGATCGCTGTCCATTGTCTGCTCTGGCCACGTCACGTGTTCAGAGACCACGAATTTGAGCTGCGCAGCTCTGAATTATGAGGATTTATTTGTATTTTCTTCAGCTGGCTCCTCTGTCGTCTGGGGATTGGAATGTCATCCGTATCTCATTGCCTTGGCAGCAGGTCCCGTCTCACATGTCTTGCTCTCTGTTTAGCCTGAATCAGCTCAGCTCGCCTCTTGCTGAGGGGCCTGTGGCCTGCTGGAATTTTCCTAAACCTTATAATGCGGTTTCTACAGTGTCCATGCCATACTACATTTCCATAGGTTAGTCACACTTAGTTCTGTCAGGTCTTATAGGTACTCCTGCAGTTCCATAAGGGTATTTGCATGTAAGCATCTGCAAGCTTTGCTCAGGATCTCTTGCTTCTTGTGGTTTGTGGGTTGCTGCGTAATTGTAAAATGATAAAAGCAATGACAGTATGTATATGTATCTGTCCTCTAATTATAGAACTGTGTGCTCGTGTTCTTCATGTGTTCAAGTGCGTGTTTATGTCCCGACGTGCGAATGGAACGTGTGCTTCATGTCTAACACTGCTATGTTCTGGTGTCTCTAATGACGTCAGCACCATGGCGTCTTGGTGCTTAGTCCAGGCTGTCAATAGAGGTGTCTTTGATAATGGCCTGTGCATTTTCATCCATGCAGGGGTAAATCTGTACCACACCTGGTCTGTAGGGCTGCTTGAGGGGGTATGGCTGGCTGAGGGGATATCTCTCGACATACTTGTCAATCATAGGACCACTGGGAATCAGTCTGAAATAAAATGGGTGTTTGCTGTGTTTCCTAGCCTTCTTCCTTGTCATGATTTTCTTAGGAGGGGGAGGGGATGGTAGGCTTCTCCATCCCTCCTCACTATTGTATATAATTCCACATATTGAGACATGTGTGGCTAATAAGCATATTCTTTTAGGATTTCCAATGTTTTCTAGGAACCTGTGTGGCCTGCAGTTATGGCATTGTAGGCATGATGAAGCATCGGTCCCCGAAATGACAATTGTACCACACATTGAATGTGGCCGGACACAGCTTCCCGAATCATCAGTTCAACGCGTAATCAAATTATTTTTTTGTTCTTTAGCAACACCCTCAGATCTTCTTTCCCTTTACAGTCCTCCTCAGGCAAAGGATTTTGTTCTGCATCTGGCAAATGATTATATAATATGCCTAACATTGGGTCTTCTTTTTGTGCCTTTACCAAGTCCCAATCAGGGGTATGAAAACTCCACTATGCCACTGTCTGATCAACTATTCTCTGAGTTTTGGAGCAAGTTTCTGAAACAAGTTTATTTATGGCTTGGATCATTTTGCCATGTTTAAGTCATTTCTTGTTATAGCGGACCATTCCTCTCAACTTCCACAAGGGTAAGTATTCCACAAAACAATTTCAGGCGTAATGAAAAACTGTGACTAAAACTATTTCTTTGAATTTACTTTCTACCGCTGTGTATATTGCTTACTCTTTGAATGCCATCACACTTGACCCACACATTCCCTATTCCTGCCACCAATACTTTTTCAGAAACCCCCCACATGTTGTATGCAGATCCATCCATGTACACAGTTGGGAGATCCCTACACATTTCCTCATCAAATGCATTGTGTGGAGATTGTTCAAATTCAGCTAAAGTTGTTTCTAGTCCTGTATCATCAGAGGCACAGGCAGCTGCATAATCATGTAAGTCTGCGTGCCCTTGGGCAAATGGGCTTTTTTATTCTTTCCATATCTCACTTCCACTGGGAATCCCTGCAACACCAATGTCCATGATGTGATTCTTGACTAGGCCAAATTCTCTGATCTGATCCTTTTGCTCTCTAAAAACTTTAGAGGCTGATGACTTGTTTCACCAATCACCCGCTCCACTTGAAGAATGGGGCGGAAATGTTGTAAAGCCCAGACGGTGGTCAAATGTACTTTTTCACATTTGCTAAATTTGGTTTCTACCTGTGACAATGCCTTGCTGGTATATGCAATTGTTTTGTTATTTGCATCATGTTTTTGGTACAGGACCGCTGACATACACTGATCTGTGAATCCTATCTCTATGAAGAAATCTTGATTCTTTACTGGATAAGCAAAACAGAGGGCTTTCATCAAACAGTCCTTTAATTTGGCCACTGCCTCACTTTTCTCCTTTTGCCCATATCCAGGGTATCCCTTGTTTCAATAATTTAATCAAAGGTTGTGTATTTTCTGCCTAATACTCAAATAATTTCCTGTTGTGATTTGTCATTCCTAACAAACTCTTCAGGACTTTTAGTTTGGTGGGATCTTTTAATTTTTGAATAGCTTCCACCTTTTTCTTTTGTGGATTTAACCCATGCTCTGTTACTTCCTGCCCTTGAAAATCTACCCTTTTCCAACACCACTGTGCTTTCTTTAAGGATTCTTTTGCCCCAGCCTTTTGCAAATGACCGAGCACATGTCTAATTTCATTGTAGTGACTTTTTAAATCTTCATTCTTGATTCGCACATCAGCACAGTTCCTCTCTCTTCTGCATCTGGGAGCTCTTTACTTAGGAATATACCATACTCACTCCCACTATTGATATAGCCAAAGGGGGCATGAACCCATGCATATTGTAATCGATTAAAGGAGAATGCAAATACATTTTGTTTCTCGTCAGCAAGTGGCACACACCAGTACTGTAAGTTCCAGAGTGGTAAATATATTTGACCCTTGAACCTCTGCAAGGCCCTGATCAATAAATGGAAGAGGCCACCTTGAAACAGGTACCCTCTTGTTTAGTTCGTTTCCATCTATACACAAGCACCACTGGCCATTGGGCTTTAGCACACCTAGTATGGGAGTATTTGAAGTACTGTGGAAAGGCCTAATGATGCCTCTGTATTCTACATTTTTATTTATTTCTGCTAGGCTGTCATGACCCTCACCCCAGACCCCCACTGGCAAGCCCACTTGCCAGGTGGAATCAAGGCTTGGTTCTCCATCAGGGCCTTGAAGGCCTGGCATCCACTCACAAGGCTCTCTTGGGGCCAGTCCTGGCACCTATGGCACCAGGCTCATGCACCTTGAAGAACATGTGTGCAGGTAACTACTTTTTTCATTTGGGGCCTTCAGCCAACATGGAGGTATCCACATAGCTTGGCTCCTTGGAACCAAGCTACGCGGTATAGTGTTTTGGGTGTGTGGTCAAACAAACCCGAACAGAAAAGCACTCTTCGTGTTACTTTGCAGTCTGCAACGTGACGTTCAACGTGTCCTGTGATACCCACGAGCCTCGGAGAAGCAAACCTGCAAGGAGATGAAAGGAACATCTTTAGCAGCATCTTACCTGCAATCTCCATCTTATTATCCGCTCGCAGCTCCAGTGAACAGCTTCCCCTGGATCCGCATGCCACCCGGACCGAAAGACCTGAAAGAGGAAGGGAAAGGACAATATTGAAGAAGGCATATTAGACATTGCAAAACCACGAACTGCACAAGAAGCTTAACTGGCTGGTCGCCTCCCGGCCAGCATTGTTCTGGAATTCCACACGCTGGGAAAACACTGCGACCTGCAAGAAAGGAAGAAAACAGGTTAGCAAAGGCAAGATAATGCAGCGCTGCACATAGCGCTTACTTACCACATTGTAGCGCACATCACGGGCCAACATTTACCGGCGAGACCGAACTCAGCCACTTCGCCACGCTGAAGCTCCGCACACCTAAGGGAGAAAAAAAGACATTATTCAAACAAAGAAGGGCATGCAAGAATAACAATGCTATACAAAAGCTGCAGTAAGACCTACCTGAGAGACACCAAACAGGCCCGTGCCAGTGAAGTAACTTGGCCGCACACGCCCACACAGACAGCACGCCCCTGCAAAGAAGGCAGGACGGAGAGCACGCCTAATTCCACAACAAGGCGGAATCTTCCCCGCAGGCCATACCTGGGAAAAAACTGGGAAGAGGATACCAGTAACCAAACCGGCTGAGTGGCGTCCCCGTGGAAACCAGGTGAGCGTAACATCGGGACTCCAGAAAGACCCAGGGTAACCTATATATAAAATACTATCTCCCTACCAACCCCTTCTGGTAGTCTGGCAACATGCAGATCAGTAAGCCCACAATAATAGGCGTCTATAGCAAATACAGCCTTGAATTCCTAATGAGGTCTTAATTGGTCTCTTTCCTCTTCATTTTTGCAAGCATATAAGCTTGAACATGTTCCTGTACCATTTTAGAGAATTCTGGGAAGTCCTCCCAAGGAGGGAGCTCTGTACTTTCCTCTAGCTCTGTGGCAGTGTCTCTCTGGAGAGTCGCCACCCTCAAGTATCTTGTTAAATGTTAAATGTTAAATGTTAAAAGTATTTGTACCGCGCACTGTCACCAACGGAATTGGTCCCCAGGCACTCTGGCGGATCTGTAAATGATAAAGTGGGATGGGTTAATAGGGTGAAGAGGGAGTAGGATAGTGAGAAGAGTGGTGTTCTGTTGGCAGCTTCAACTCGGTATAAACCAGATGCTGAGCTCTGGTGCGGGTATTAGATCTGTGTCAGTCCGCGTGTGCTGTTGCTCCGGCTTATGTGTTGTTGCAGTGTTGTGAAGTGCGTGCGGCTTGTTGTGCGAGAGATCGTTGTGTGCGTTTTTTTAGTGAGATAAGTATGCAGAGTTTGAGCTTATATTGGTTAGTGGGTTACCTGACCTTTAGCATGCTAACATTCACAGTTTTGTCCATGTGTGGCACCTGTCGACCCCCACAATTCTATCTGGATGCGGCGCAGGCCAATGTTTAGGATTCCATCCAGGTGTAGGCATGCCAGCATTCACAGTCCCATCCAGATGCGGCACAAGCCAATATCCACAATTCCAAGTGTGGCACATGCTAACACTCAAGTTTCACCTAGGTGCGGGCATGCCAACATTCAAAGTCCTGTCTAGATGCAACGCAGGCCAATATTCACAATTTTATCAAAGTGTGGACATGCTAATATTCACAATTCTGTCTAAGTGTGGACATGCCAATGTTCACAATTCTATCCAAGTGTGGACATGCAATCATTCACAATTCCATCCAAGTGTGGACATGCTAATATTCGCATTCTGTCTCAGTGCGGGCATGCTAACATTCAGGTTACACCTAAGTGCGGGCATGCTAACATGCTGGTTACTCCTAAGTGCGGGCACGCTAACATTTAAAGTCCTGTCTAGATGCGATGCAGGCTAATATTCACAATTCTATCTAATTGTGGACATGCCATTGGCCCATTAGCCTCCGTTTCAACTTACTGCATTTCACATTGCTGTTCTTCTCTTTCAGATTCATCTGTTTTGAATAGGATGCAATTGCCCTGATGACAGCATATTTAATATTTTGGTTTGTAGGGGTAAGTAGACTGCATCCCTAAAAACCCCTTTGGTTTAGAATCCAATGACTCAAGTAATTCACCCTTTGAATTTACATAGCTTTCAGAGGTGTTCCCAGTCACTGTGTTGTTGAAATCCGCAGTGCAGTGGGACTCCTGTATTGCTACCACTAATGCTGTATTTCCTTCCAAATGAATGTTCTGGCATCCCTTGTTGTTCACCAGTATTCAAATGGGGCCATCACCAATCTCTACCAATTGTGTATATTCACATTCTAGCCCCCGCTGTCTCAAGTATTAATTGAGGCACACAAATGCATCAGGCCCTTTCACCTGTTGTTCCTTTCCATACTTTAATGCTATTGCCAATTGTCTGGTGAAAGCAGGAATAATGACATTCTTCTTTAACTGAAGCTCAACTGCATATGGCATCATTTGGGCAGAATGATAAGCTTGCCTTTTGTTTTCAAATTCAGGCCCAGCCTAGAGCAAACCTTTATATTCAAGAAATCTGAAACCGTACACATTCATGATGTCATTTCCCAAATAGAATTTATTTTTGGTTCCACTTACAATCCAAACATTGTGATGAATGCTTTTGGAACCGACTGTGATTCTTAACAGGCACCTTCCCAGAGTTGTTTGCCACAATTCAGGGTCGTCCAGGCCAAACAGTTGTTTAGTTTTTATTTTAAAGCTTGGTATTTCCTCTACGTCAAGCATTTGTTTAAACATATTTTCTTTAAGAAACTCCTTTCCTGCTCTAAGGCCAGCACTGCTTCAATCATTTCTGGATGCCCATCCACATGCACCGGAATCCAGGACTGACCTTCTTCGATGTGTATATCTGCAATTGTGGAAATATATTTTTCCTGATCTGACTGTACAACAACATTTGGTTTGCAAATGTCCTCATTTAGATGAAAACGCAATGTGTTTTCATCGATCTGTGTTTGCCAATTGTTCTTGGGATCCAGACAAATCTCAAAATATTGCTTTTCCTTTTTCATCTTGCATTTCACCCTGGCACATGAGGATGACAGGGACACTAGGCACGCAACCATTTTGAAGATACACTTCCACTGCACTTTCTGATCTAGCAATGGCATGACATCCCTTTGCACTGTTACTCTGGCTCATTACCTTTTTCAGTTTCCATACATTATTTTGGCCAGCGACCACAAATCCTCATTTACCCCATCAATAAGAGGTGACAGTCTCCTGAGGCAATTTTTTCCAAAAATGAATGGTATCTCATCAATGGGTCTGACCACAACTTCCTGTCTCATTCTATGTCTCCCTATCTTGATGTCAACTTCAGTGACACCCTCCACTGGTATTTCTTCCCCATTGAAGTTATGCACTGGGCCCTCACTCTGCCTCAACATCAGCATGGCCTGTCGGGATGTTCCAAAATGCATGCTCTGCATTAATTTCTTTGACATGATTGTTGCCTGGGCACCTGTGTCAATCATTGCCAATGCATTGCACCTCTCTTTAATAGTGATAGGGGTATAATATCTGTCCTCACATTCTTCAAGTATACATAGGGAATGTGAATTGTTACTGATTTCAGGGCTTACGTTTCTTAGGCTTGCCAGGCTTCTTGCTAGGCAAAGAGGCATATGAAATGACATTTTACCCCCCCCTTTTTGCAATTCTCTCTTTGTATCTCTTGATGTATTTTGTTGGACTCAAATCCTGTTTGGAGCGCAGCCACTGACTGCCCCCCTGTCTCAGGATCGCCAGTGTTCATCCCCCATTCCTCTACTGCTTTTTCCCCATTGCCTGGGTCCTCTCCACTTACTTCCATACTGCAAACTAGTTGTTCTGTATTTTCACAAGTGTCATGTAGAAGCATGTCAGTTTCTGGTGTGTGTCACTTACCTACATTGTGTTCGCTACCTGTCATTTCTGACTCCTGAAACATCTGTGGCTCAACGCATTCTTCAGGTGACTCAACTGCACCTGTCTATTGGGCATTTCAATTTCTGTAGAGGTATGAACAGCATTTTGGTTATCGAGTACGGATAAATGGTAACTTGTTTCTTTGTTTTCATTTCCCATTGCTGAGACATTCAGTGTACCATTAACCTTTGTGAGAAAGGCATGGTATCCAGAGAGACAGACCCAAAAGTATTTGTTTTAAAACCTTTATTTACTAAGGTTCCTGGGGTGGTGGAACGCCTGACTGGCCCTAACTCTAAAAAGGATGGTTCCCTTAACTGATGTTTCTAATGGCCGTCATTGTCTAATAGAGCAAAATAAAAGTCTGCCTGTGTCTAAACCTTGCTTGCCCTCACTCTGTACAAAAATGTGATAGGGAGTCTTTTGAAAAGGAAAAAATAGATAGTGGCTCAACAAAAATGGCAAACCAAAGTTTGTTTCAGGTGCTCGTCCCACCAGGTGCAATTTGGTAAATGTCACAAAGATGGGTTCACTCACCAGGGCTGTTCATACAACCTTCTCCACAGGACCCTTGCAGTGAATGTAAACCCCTTCAATGTCCTTGAGTATCTTGGGGTTCCCTTCTCCAAGCTTCAACTTGTTTACTTTTAGCTTTCAGAATAAAACACAAAGTCTGCTTTTCACAATAGGCCTCTCAGGGTTCCCTTCCCCAAGCTCAGGCCCCTTCTAGCTGGCAAAACGCAAAACACTAAGTCTGTTTCTTCAAAAGGGCTCTCAAGGTTCCCTTCCCAAGCTCATGCCCTTTCCCACTTTCAAAACCACCATACACAAAGTTAGTTTCTTCAATAGGCGTTAGAATAAGTAATGAAGGGGAAATGTCTGACCCCATTTCCATTAATATGGGAGTTAAGCAGGGATATGTGGCATCTCCCATGCTAAATAAACTGTATATTAATGACCTCCTCCCCCGTATGGTATCAAAAATCTAATTGTCCACCGACATTAGGAGATTCACCCATCGTAGGTATGCTATACGCAGATGACCTGATATTGTTTGATCGTACAATATCGGGTATAAAGAAAATGCTAAATGAGCTCTCAGAATATGCAACCCAGCAAGGTCTAACCATCAATGTAGAGAAGACTAAGATGATTGCTATCAGGAAAAATGGGCCTATTCATTCAGGGATGGACACAACCCTGGGTACAATTGGTTACTCACAGTTCTATCCTTATCCTGGCCTGGATTTTGATGCTCAGTCAAACTATGATTCGATAATCACTCACAAAAAGCAATGAGCCAAATTAATCACTCTCCAAGCCTCTAAATTTGCCACAGGATCTGCTGGTTACAGCAAGGCCGGTATTGTAAAGCTATGTCAGCAATGCTTTATCCCGGCCATTCTGTACGGCTTAGAAGCACTGGCAATGCAGGATCGAATCGGCTAAACATACTCGAGGGCCACTATTGGCGCTCAATTCTTGGACTGGGCCTCTCGTGCCCCATGCAGTACCTCCGTTTGGAATTGGATCTCACTTTACTGAGGGGCATGGCCTTGCGTTCACTTGGCGTTTTCTATCTGAAGGCACGCACTGCTTGCTTCTGCAAACTACTCACATAGGCTGGACGCCATTACGATATTGAGAAGGTTCTACAGGGGCACAACTACCAACAGCTCAGTGAAGCCCTTTTCTCAGAGATTGACTGGCCTTATATTAAAAAGAAAGATATGCCATTCATTCACCTGAAGAATTCGTTTGAACACAAGTTGAATAGATAGGACTGGTGTGGGAATTATGACCACTTATTTTTATTAAAAAGTTATGAAGCAGTGTCCCACGTGGTGCACGGATACCGAAAGGACCATCCCTACTTGTTATTATGTCTGGCTCCTGAAGTAAGGAAATTCATCTTAAGGCTGCGTATAAACCAATTACCGGCCCTTGCAGTTACAGGCCCACGTTTGGGGGTGTCTTCCGAACACCCAAAACTGCAGAAAATGCGGCAGAGTAGGACACACGGACAGGCATGTTCACAATGCATTAGGCTGGGACCGGTGCATATGAGCATGCTAGGCAAATTTGTACATAGGTATGAAACTATCACTGGGGACTCCTTTTGGGATTATTGCCTTAATTCTGACACCATCTCATTACAACTTGCCCTATTTAGGGTATGGACACAAGTGAAGGCCTATTTGCCTGATAAATAGAGGCCATGTCCCCCATTTTGTTTTTTGTTTTGTTCGATATTTCTTGTTGACCCATTGAGATGTGACCCAGGAAAGCCATTAGGCCCTGCTGCAACTTTGGGGGGCTGTACTCTATCCTTTGTCCACAAATTGATATATGCTTAAAATTAATCAGGTGATGTACAGTTTGATGAATTTGGACCTGGACAGAAGATATGCACTGTTTCCCTCTTGTCATCCTCCCTCTCTGTACTTGGAATTGAATTCTTGTTATCACTGCTATCTTTAGCTTTGTTACGTTTTATTATGTTTTATTGCGTTGTATTACAAGTTTTATACATTTATTATTTGCCATTATGTTATAATAATGTGTCTTATGCTTATGCTTATGCCTTGTGTAAATTATGTTATAATAATGTGTCTTATGCTTATGCCTTGTGTAAAGTCCAACATTTTTGGACTATATCACAATAAAAACTATTATTATTAAAGTTGGTTTCAGGTGCTCTTCCCAACAGGTGCAATTTGGTCAATGTCACAAAGATGGGTTCACTCACAAGGTCTGTTCATACAACCTTCTCCACAGGGCCCTTACAGTGAATGCAAACCCCTTCAATGTCCTTGAGTACCTTGGGGTTCCCTTCCCCAAGCTTCAACTTGTTTACGTTCAGCTTTCAGAATAAAACACAAAAGGCCTCATCACGAGTCTGGCGGTAACCCTTAAATGTGGCGGTAGCGATATTACCTCCGTATTTAAGGGTCCGCCAGATCATGACCTTGGCAGATTTCCCCCCAGTTTTCAGATGGGGGGAAATCCGCGGCAAATTTGCTGATTTTCAGCGCCATTATCGCCGGCGGGAAATCCGCCGCGCTAACAGCGTGAATTTTCCCCATTGGGCCCAATGGGGAATGAGGAATTCCTGAATGGGCCCAATGGGGAATGGGCACTAACCGTTCCGCCAAGCCTGTGATCCGGCGCTAATAGTGCCGGGGGTTTGACAGTAGGGCTAATAGTGCTGGCGTTACCGCCCAACTCGTGATGAGGCCCAAAGTCTGTTTTTCTTCAATAGGCCTCTCTAGGGTTCCCTTCCCAAAACGCAAAGTTGGCTGGTCAGGTGCCTTTTTCTTATGTGCAATTTTCCCTGCTTGGCATTGTTTTATAGGGTAGAATCAGAGACTTTTGAAAAAGCCAGGCTCTTTGCTTTTCCTCAGCGTGACCACTCTGACCCTTTGCCCCTCCCTTGATTCTTTATTTTCAATTCCATTTGCACTTTTTATCTTCAGGTGCTTCATGCACCGCTTCCCTTTACTCCATACTCTTTTCTGTGCACACTTGCACTATCCATTATTTCCAATCAACTTGGTTGTGCCTATTGCATGCATCTTTCATGCTTTTGTGCACTCTTGCACTTATTTCTCTCTTTTCGGGTCATTCACACACTTTATTGTGCTGTTTTTCCTTGCGTGCATCTTTTCCCACAGGCTTCTGGCCCTCCTTCATTCATATCGTCTCATTGTCCAACACACATGCACGTCTCACACTTGCACTGTTACAATGTTACTTGTATCGTTGCCGAAGGATTCCCGTCAGCTTCAAACAAATGCCCCATGTTATTCCTATGGGTAATCTTTACCGATCTTAGTTGCTCCTTCCTCGTCTCAGTATTTATTGCAAATGGGGAGGGGAGATGGGACTTGACCTTGATAGGCTAGATTATTACAAGGTGATTGGTAATGAATAGCGTAAGACCCCCTGGCCTTACTTTGACAAACAAGAGATGCACCTCCTTTATTAAGTTCTTCCCTATGCTACCCACCCGGATATGCAAGCATGCACTTGTATAACCCCTCCTAGGGTCTTAATGGTGAAAAGACAAAGAAACATTCCAATTGAGGTTCTGGTTTTGTCTCACTGTGCTTCTTCCTTTTCTTAGTGTTGCCCTGGGACAATCCATTTATCTCTTTCTTGGGTTAGGGATAAAGAGGCCTACATTACCTACAAAGGCTTCTGGGATTTCCCCACCTATTCTCCCATTGGAATAGCGCATTTCCCCTAGGCTATTCTCCTGAGAGCAGCCCCAGTCTCCCTTACCCAGATGATCCTCCCTCGCTTGTCCATCCCCAGATTTGGGTTCTCCCCTGGCAACCCGAATAGAGAATTATTGGAACCTACATGGGAGAATAGCCCTAGTTTTCTCACACTCTGCAATGATCTCCGTTGCCACAGATGTAAGGAAGGCATGGTATCAAAGTAAGACAGACACAAGTGACCACAGTTCAAGGGTGTTTCCTGAACCTTATCAAGGGTGTAATAAATGCCTATCTAAACCTAAATCTAAGATAGGAGCAAGCTATGGCCATCAATTAATAATAATGCAGTCTTAGTGGAGTCTAGTCAAAATTAAAGAGCCTATACTAAAAAAGAAAATATTGCTAATCCTTACTGCTAAATTACATATAGTGTGGGGAAACATTAATGGAAAAGAAAGAAGCGTTCACAAAATAATAAGTCAGGATGTTCAGGCTGTTGGCCTCCCTTCCACATATTTTCAGAATGGGACAAGACGGTTCACTCGAGCATAGCACACTCTTGGGCTTCTTTGGCACGAGGACACAGTTCTATTAGAAGCATCAGGGCCTTCTATGCCCCAGTCTCTTAAGTAATCAAAAGTCTCTTGATCCAGATGGCCTGATGTATCAAACAAACAGAAACGTTCCTTTCCAAGTGTTCACGTAGGGCGATTCACTCTTCACCCTGGATCCCCCTCAGACAGGCTCAGATCCCCTTTTGCACTACAATCTTTTCTTGGGTGACTCATGGTTCACCCCGGATCCCCCTCAGTCGGGCTCACATCCCCTTTTCAAAATTAGTCTCCCTCAGCCGGGTTTGTATAATTACAGTTATCATGTGCTATTGAATACTTTTGAATATGCACAGGGTTTGGCTTGACTCGTTGTAGGACCACTTCAATTTCACAGTTTACAGTTTCACACTCTCAGCTGGATACCTTAGAGAGACCTTCGAATGAGCACCCACATGGTGCCAGACAGTAGTGGCATCTACTTTGGTTTCAAAAGTTCACTCACTCCTTGGATATTCAATTATATTTGTGCCATTCATCACATACACCTTAAATTCTGTTCTTTGCAGATTTCCTCATACAATGTTGCTGCTTGCAACCTTGGCCCTAACACAGACCGGTCTGCTATCAGTCTCACTGACTCACCAGCTGTGCTGACTTTACTGGAGCAGCTTTGTTACCGCAGCCAAGGACAGTACCATGGCGGCAATCGCTGCTCCCCGCCTCGGCTATCGATGTGGGGAAGCCTTGGGTAACTTCGACACACAAAGCACCTTTCTGAAGCTTTAATTCCCAGTCTTATGTTTCTTATCCTCGAGGGCTTGTGAAAGTCATGGTTTTCTCCCTCTAAAAAGGCCCAGTGAAATTCCCCTCCTTGCAACCCTTTCTGGTCTTGCCGTCTTTCTCCTCGTATTAAAATGCCAACTCAGAAATGCTGCTACCTAAATTGTTTTGCCTCGCTACCAGTGTGCTTTCGTGCTCCGCCATTTATCCATGTCGGGAAGTGTGATGGAAGCCAGGTGTGTGTAATTATAAGTAATTGCCTGACTCTGCATGATCCTTGTGTTGGGACATGTAAGGTATGCGGCTCTGGTGTTAGTCTGTTGTCGCTCACGGTGAACTGTCCGAGAAAACGTGTTTGTGTCAGGAAAGGGGGAGTGGAGGTCCTAGTTATCCTACGTGGTAGGATGGGGAAAAGGTGTTACAAGTAAGGAGATACTGCATCTCACCTTCCCGTTTCCCACTTCCACTCCCCGTGGACGCCTGATCCAGGTGATCCTCCTGCACTGGTCCATCCCCAGGAACTTGATGCAAAAGCGATGGCCTTGTCCTTCCCACCTGGATGAAAGATCCCCGGGGACTAGCGGGTGAGAAACCTTCAGGTTTCTCACACACATCATTATTTGTTTGATGGCCTGTGTATCACCATTTTCATGTTGCTCATTCTTTCTAAATTGCTTTCTGATACTTTGCTCTTTTGGTTTTTCTTGTTCATTATTCCTTTCCTGCTCCTCATTTTCACTAATTTGAATGGTTTGGTTCAAGTCTAGGTTAAACCACAGTCCCTTTTTGTGTGTGTCACTGTGCCCTGCCTCACTTCCATTCATTTGTTTTCTTGGTTTCTAATCGCTAATCAAATCAGTGTAATATTTTGAAGATAAGTCATGGTCATTTATGTCCTCATTGTGGCAAGTATGACTAGTCACATATTGTCAACCCGTGCATAATCACTCCTGTGACATTCTGCGCCATCATTTGGCTGTTGTTTCTGTACTGCACACAATTTCCCTATCGTTCACAGAGAACCTTCTAACCTGGGCCTCTAAGCATTGACATCTGTCCATGTCCCTAAATTCATACAACTGCTCTCTAGGCCAGTAATGGTTAAATTCACCCTGATCAGGCCTGTTCTGGTGTTTTTCAGGAGACTGATTTCTGTTTGTGTTTCCCCTTCCTGTGACACAGAGGTGGGGAGCATGGGGTGACCATCCTTTGACCATGGTCAGCCTGTGGTAGGGACTGACTATATTAGTGAGGTGCATAGTTCACATTCTGTCTTTTGGGTGGCTGAAATTGTTCCCTTTGTTGACTTCCATTTTCAATTAACCTATCTACATATCTAGGTCTCGCTTGATTGTCATATACCATTGTGGCAGGGTCAAACCTACTCTGGACCCCTAACGCCTGAAATGGCCCATTATACATCGGATTCTGGGTGTTGTTTAGCCCTATCGGCACATGCTGGTTTCACAATCTGTCAAAAGGATGCCATGCATTTCTGCCAGTAGCAGTTTTAAAACACTTTCTGCTTCTTTTGCCCCAGGCGAAATTTCCCTCCGTCTGCCGAGAGAATTATTGCAGCTCTCTCCCCCTCGCGGAATAACTTGTTGCTCTTAGCTCTGAGAGCGGTAGCTTCTTTTTTTATTATTATTTTTTTGGCAACTAAACTTGCATAGAAAAATGCATTTCACTTCAGCAAATGGAGAACAAATAGACTTCCCTGACGCCTGATATGCTTTTCTTTTCTCACATGCACAACCCACCCAACTATATTGTATCGCACACAAACACAATGGAATGTCCTCACTTACTACTGATATGCTTAGTCAAAGATCTCCAAAAAGACCTTGCTTGCATCACCAGCAAGAGAGGCCTCTCCATGCCCTGGGCTGCTTGGCTGTCTGTCTTCTCTCTCTGCTATCCTCCTTCTTCCTCTTACAACAGCAACAATCCTTCCTTTCACTAATTGCACCTTTTTAAACTCTTTCTGCGCTCCTCCTTCCAAGGTGTATCTCCCTACGGAAGGCATACCATATTCCTGCCTCTTGCAGTGATGTTAGCTGTCAATCAGACACCTCTTCACACATCCAAGGCAGCCTAGAATCTTCCAGAAGACTAACACGTGTCCCAATCCTGTCACCTCTACACAGAGTTTAGTGCAGTGAGCCCAGAATCTTAATTGAGACATTTTTCCTCCAGTTTCCTGCACAAACAATTGACCAAGTTTGCTGCACATTCCATGTTTCCTAACTCTCACGTTCCCCAACGCAAAAACAGCTTTAATGTCTACTAAACAGCACTTCTGAGCCTGTGCTTGCAGTTCCATTTACACCCCAGTACACCCTAAGTTTGCACCAAGTGCTATGGACTCAGCTGTCCCATTCTACACACTAATTGTATTAGTATGTTAAATGTAATGAGTTAGTGGTTAGTCATGTTGGAAGTTAGAAATGAGTCCCTACAATCCCTGAAAGTTTGTTCCACCATTGCAGGGCAAATCCCAAATTACCCCTCTACTCTGGTTTGTATGAATTCTCAGTGCTATCTCACGCCAGTGTCTCACATAGCATTAAAATATCTCTTCTGCAGGAGTCTGAGTTATGATTCCTGGCCTATTTGAAATTTGCACCATTTGACAATTTGCACCACCCAAATCTCCTACAGGTCCAAGAACAAATAAGCTGATATTTTACAGTGTGTTTCCTGCCCAGTCCCACCAATGTTCTCATGTTAGGTAAGAAACCTTGGCTGCATTTTGCAGGCAAAGCTAAATTGCAACTTGCAGGTTAATGAAATTGTTAAAGCTGTTTATTTTCACCTGAAATTGCTAAATCTTCTATTACCTCTTATTTCAGAGAAAGATCATCCAGTGGTAATTCTAGATTAGATTATTGTAATGCCCTGCTTCTGGGAATTCCGAAAATTCAAATGCAGGAGTCTTCATTGGCTTCCGGTGCAGCAGAGCATCATGTTTAAGACCCTCTGCCTGGTTTTCAAATGTGTTCATGGCTTGGCTCCCTCGTATCTTTCCTCTAAGATTGTTGTCTACCACCTAAATTGCCCTCTTAAATCTTTGAGACAACTTTTTTTGGTAGTTCCTTCATCCAAAATCGATTCTTGGGGAGATAGATGTTTCTCTTCTGCAGGCTTGACTCCCTTTATGTTTTAAGGAAAAGATAAAAAACATATCGCTTTGGATATTTGTGCTATGATGACTGTTCAACTACTATAACATCTGCCCCCAGATGCAGTCTCTGCTTGTTTCTATCGGATATGCGCGATATCATTTTAAGAAACCCCCCCCACAAAAAATCTATCAAATCAAAACATCACAAAACAAGGACGCAATTTTCTTCCAGCTACAAACTCAATGTCTCAGTGGGTGCGTTTTTCCTAAATAGTGAGGTCAAAGAGTCTACTGCATAGTGGGCACTTTCGTTGGACAGACATTCAGAAACAAGCTGTAGCAATTGTTTTCCTGGATAAGACATGAGCAAGCAAGATGGAATATGCTCCGCCCCTTACAGAAACAGCACCAATGGAAAGCTACTTCATTGCGACATGAGTTTTGGTACCACGGCTGTTCTATCTATCAGATGGAGAACTGAAAATAATCATCTCATGATGGGTTGACTTCAATCCACTTGACCTGATAAAATCAGATCTAGCTCTTGCGGTGTTGGTCTGCAGAGCCACTATCTTCTCGTTCATATTATTTTGTTGCGTTTTATAGGTTATTGTTATGTTCTAAATGACTGTATACGTCTAAGGCACTGGCATTGTATTGAATTTAACTCTTTTGCATTTTGCTTATCAGGCATTTTTAATGTATTTTAGAATGCTAATGCTTGCAGGCACTGCTCGTGCTGAATGCAGCAGTGTGCACACGATTTATATGTTAACCATGAACAGTTTTGGTGAATGCGCTTTATTAAATTGACTTAAAATTCAGATGCAGCATCCAAGGTCAAACTGTGTGCTGTGCTTCGCGCCAGGCTTGCTTTATCTGCCCAAACCTCTAAGTAAAAAGGGCTAATAATTCCTTCAGCATATGCAACGTTCATTTAATATTCTTTGCAGCTCCCTGATCCAGGACATGATGCCTCACTGCAATGAAACTGACTTAATACTGGATGTCCTACTTAACTAATCTCAAAACAGCACACATACTGGGATTACGTCCCCAGAATAAATATGTGGGCCACGTAGCTGGATGCAGGCCCTCAATATCTCCTTTCACTTTGGAATATTGTATTGTATGGTAGCTTTATAGAGCCTAATCATCCACCAGTTGGCATCTTTGCGCTATAGAAGGACTGGTCAGACAAATGAGATCAGAGTAAACATGCTGCTGCACAAGATCAAAAGAGTAGGGTAGCGTCTTGCCGCACTCTGTCTAATGTTAAGAGACAGACTATTGCAGAGTTTAGAAGCCCTCAGCCTGAAAGAGGATCCAGCCTTCTTTGCACTGTGTTGCATGCATCTGCATAATGAAAGTGTGTTTCATTTTGTAGGATAGTTGCTCATTTGAAAACTGGGAGACCAGGATTCTCCAGTGCCAGCTTCAGCACTTGAGCAAACCAAACGTGTGATCCTGTTACAATTAAGCTGTTCACTGGAAGGTGCGTCACTGCTCGTTAGAGCTAGACTCCATCTGTATCAAACCTCTAAATAAATTCCCATGTTGTTCTTTTCGCTTTTAAAGCTTATGATTTTATTTGTATGTACTTAAACTTCAGACTCGACCATATGAATACCTCATGCTCGTGTGTTAAATCCAAGTACAGCCTCCTTACCGAGTGCACTCTTAAGTGGATGAGCTTTGATTTTTCCTTGTCTTAAGATGTCACATATTTTGTTTGTACTCACATCAGCAAGTACACGCTGAAGTTGGTAATGACACCTCCCCTGTACCTGGCCCTCCACATTCACTTCAATAGAAAGTCTTTTGCCTCAGGCCTAATCTTCTCTCCTAGTTAGTGGCCCGTCGGTGTCTTCATGAGCTCTGTGCGGTGACTCCAGAAAAGGCTCCAGGTCTTGAATCCCCCGGAAAAGCTTCACTCTATGGGCCTCATTACGACCCTGGCGGAGTGGGTTTACGCCAGCGGTATTCGCGGCGGACCCGTCCGCCCTACTACGAGTTCCCGTCGCGCCATGGAGCGTTTTCCGCCTGGTTTTTCCGGGCGGAGAAATCCATGGCGCTACGGGACCTTGTTGTTAATTACGCCACCGTATTTTACGGTGGCGTAATTAACGCCTTCCCCACTCCCATTATACCCTATGGGGCAAAAATGGGAATGGGGAAGGGTAAAATGGGGAATGGGGATTTACCGCCCCGCCAAGGTCGGAATGGGGCGGAAAATCTGCCAACCCCCATGGCGCTATCGGCAGCTTTCCGCCGTGCTCCTTGGTGCATTTTGCACCACGATTTCCGCCAGGGTCGTAATGAGGGCCTATGAGTCATTACCATTTAACACAGACAAAAAGTAATCTAGGGCCCTCAATGTATTTGTACAAGATTGTGAAATATGAATGGAGGCTGAAGGTATGGATACTCAATTATTAGTTAGTGATCAAAGGAAAGCGAAACACATTGTGGAATGAAACTGCATGGATTATTAGAAGAGACTCTGTGATGAAATATAAATAAAAGGGCATGAACTCCCTCTGTATATAGGTAAATTCCCTAGCCTTATTGAGAGAAGTCAATGTGTAAGACTAAGGTTGAACCAATTACAAACAAGAGAAATCGTGAATGTTTGGGCAAAATCAAGTCGAATAGTCCCACTTTGTTGGTATTGTAGCAAGCTGAATGAGATTGTGTACATGAATCTGTGTAGAATGTACCTTCTTAAAAAATCAAAGAGAATATTATTTTTAAAAAATGTATATATCATGCTGAGAGAGAACGAATAAGATGGTTTTTTGGTATCATATTTTAGAATGAAATCAAATATCATTGATCTTAGCTGTACTTCAATTTGCAAAATGAAATCTAAAAGACGCAAACAGATGGTGGGTTTATTCGAAAGTTTTAGTTTATTGCATAGGAGAGATAGTACGTTGAAATAATGGAGTCAATAGTGTGTAGGATTTGTTTTATACTGGAAAGGGTTTTGCATGGAAACATTTGGAATTGGACCATCCATGATGTGCTCCGGTCCCAGGGCCTTCCTTGTCACTGTCTCGGATGCAACCACAGATTCAGGACCCGCCCTTGCTCCATTCCCCTCCCCCTTCCCCAAGCACTTTTCCCTTCTCCACCCCCCCTGCACTTAAGCCATCTCAATGTCACCTGGCCTAGTAAGATTGTTGTCTCTGTCTTCCCCCTGTTCCCCCTTCCTTGCCTTCGCGCCTTGACACACTTGTGTATAGGCGCATTATAAATGCTATATCATATCATATCATTGCTGACCATACAGTTGCAGCCTGGGATATATTGTTGCCTTTTGAGGAGGCTTGAATGCCTCTTGTGATGCTGCACTTATTCTGAGTACTGAGGCATTCACGCCAATGCCGTCCCTTGAAATGCATCCTTTGGGTAAGGGGAAACATTTCACTGATGCCATGCATTTCACTGGCCACTGTTTGCAGAGGTGCAAGCTATAGATTCAATAGCAAAAGAAGTGGAACATTCAGCCTCGCTTTAATTCCGCTTTGCAGAACATTCAAAAAGAGCTGCAACTTGTGTCACGTCCTTGGACCGCCAGCTGCCAGCTCCCAGTCCACCATCGCAAGCACTGCCCAGTTTTATTCCCCTGCTGTCGCTGATGAAACTAGCACTTTTAGACATCCCACCGGGAAACATGTGACATTGGGCCTCATTACGAGGTATGCCGGTAAGGCAAAAACGATGCCGGTATGGTGATACCGGCATCGTTTACCGTCCCGTTGCATTCCGACCCGCAAACCCGGTATTAGCGGCACACTAAACAACGGTGCCGCTAATAGCGGCATAGGCGCCTACACGCGCCCCTTCAGGGAGCAAATACCGGCATGCCGGTAATAGGGGGTAATTCCAACCCACGCATACATGCAAATACCGGCATCACAAAGCCGGTAATCACGGGCTGCACGATGCCGGCCATACAGGCATCGCGGACCATCCGCAAACAGCAAGCAGGATACAAGGCAGCTGCCACAGGTGCACACAATCCCCACAGGTGGAGTCAATGGAGGCTGTGCCAGTATAAACTGAGCACACCGACACACGACAACCCCCCCACAGGTGTAGGCAATGTAGAGTGGCCCAGTACAAAAGGAGCACACCTACACACCACACCCCTTCCTACACCAAAATGCTACCACTAGCAGTTGCAATCATGGCGCTGTAGGACATGCCTATACTGCTACAACTACAGCAACAACAGCAACAACAGCAACAACTACAGCATCAAGAACAGGCAGCACAGAGGAGACACAGGAGGAGAAGGAGGGTGAGACAGGCCCAGCAATTACCACCAGCGCAGCCACCAGTGCCTCGTAGGCAGCCACCAATCCCTCGCACCAGACCCAGCCCATTTAACCTAACCCCTGAGCAGATCCACACCCTGTACCAGTTGGACCGTGACACCATCACCACCATAGTGGACATGATACAGAACAACATTGCCAGCCACATAGAAATACGCACTGCCACCCCCCCACTACTAAAGGCGCTGTCTGTGCTACACTTCCTGGCCACAGGCACCTACCAACACACAGTGGGCCAGCTGCATGGCATTTCACAACCACTATTCTCACGCATGCTGAAGCAAGTGCTGGATGCTCTCCTGAAGCACACAAGCACCCATATATCCCTAACACGGACTGCCCAGGCTATAGCCGAAACCAAAGTAGGCCTCCATGCACTGGCAGGCATGCCCAATTGTGTTGGATCCATCGACTGCACCCATGTGGAATTGGTAGTCCCCCATGCCATAGAGGTGGTGTAGCGCAATCGCAAGCAATACCACTCCATCAATGTGCAAATGGTATGTGACTCCAGCAAGATCATCACACATTGCTGCGCCGGATTTCCTGGATCCACACATGATGCCATGGTACTGCACAACTCCACGCTACCCCGTCACATGGAGCGACATGCTGGACCACGTGCCTGGCTGCTCGGTGAGTTACACAACAGGGCCATGGCCATGCTGTGGGGTACTGATGTGTGCGGATGCAGAAGGGGGGGGGGGCTACTGCACCCGGTGGTACAGGGGGGAATAGTGCACCTGGGTGGGAAAGGGGAGGGGAATAGTGCACCTGGGTGGCACTAGCCAGTGAGTGGAGAATGCATGCAGAGCTAAACACTCCTCACCTGAACCAGCCAAACGGAGCATAACACATCACTGGGCCACATATCACAAATATTGCATATGGATGACAACAAGTAAGAAGCACAACCAGGGAACCATGGTGATGGCAAGCAATGCATGACTGAATAGGATGGCAACAGTGGCAATGCGGCTAGTGTGACCATGCATAGTAAAGAATATACAGCATGATTTGGAGGCCAAACATTTTCGCACTGCCACAGCACATCTGCCAGAGCATGCATGATTACACCCTGCATCATCTATTGAACGCCATCCAGACTACCACACCTCATGACAGTATAGATTGCATCTAGGTAACATTTTTGCACGCGTACAGGGACATGTTCATGCCCACACCAAATAGCTGCTGCCATGACTGTGCTCCCTGAAGGTGGCAGTTCAGAGTGACACACACCTATTTGTATCTGCTTGCAGGTGATGGAGGATATCCCTTGAGGCCGTGGCTACTTACCCCTGTGCGGAACCCGCAGAACAGCCATGAAGAGGAGTACAATTGTGTGCACTCTCGTACCCGTGTTGTGATTGAGCAGATCTTTGGCCTGTTGAAGGCGCGGTTCCGCTGCCTAAGCAGGTCTGGTGGGGCACTCCTATATAGGCCTGAGAAGGTGGCGAAGATCACCATGGCCTGTGTCATGCCGCACAACATGTGCGTCTGAAGGAATGTACCACTGCCACCTGACATTGACATTCATGGGCCGGGTGAGGATGAAGGGGATGGAGACGGAGGCGGAGGAGCCCCCCTGCCAGTACGTGATGCACGGGATGGCCATGCTGTGCGCCAAGCACTAATTGACGAATACTTTTGAAACGCAGGGACCATAAATGTAATGTGCCTGTGACACACTGTCTGCATGTGGACATGCACACTTGTTTTGTTAGAATTGCCCCACTGTACACCATCACAGATTAAATGTACATGCACAAAAATAAGTATGTCCAGCCAATGATTTTCTTGCACACAACGGGTGTATTTTCCAGACACGTGATAATGTGAACAAAATCCCCTAACAACCCCCAGTGAACACCCTCACCCACCCTACAAGCCCCAAAAATACCCAAGTAAACTCCCTCACCCACCCTACAAACCCCAAAAAGACCCAAGTAAACTCCCTCACCCACCCTACAAACCCCAAAAATACCCAAGTAAACTCCCTCACCCACCCTACAAACCCCAAATGTCCCCATATGTCCAACAAACACTGGTCCCTTCACCAACGTACATTTTCAAAATGTTATTGTCTGCCCACTCTATTTCTTTGCAATTTTTGGACCCGGGGGTGCCATGGTCAAGCTCCGTGCACTCCTCCGCGTCAACCGCACGGGCCTCAATTGGGCCGAGGTAGAAGGGGTTGTGGCAGTGGAGGTGTCGATGATCAGTCCCATGCCTGCCCCAGGGTGTGGGCACTGCGTTTGAGGTAGATTCGCAAGCAGGGCCTGTGTAAGTGCCCCCATACACTCCCTCATGGCACGTGTCGATGCCTCAACAGCAGCAGTGTTGGCTGCAATGGCTGTGGCAATGGCCCTCATGGAGTCATTCCCGTTGGATATTTGTTGGCGCATGAGTTCAAGCATCGACTCCTGTCGGGCCTCAACCCTTGACAGGCGAGCCTCGAAGGAGTCGTTGGCTGCAGGAGTACTGCTGGGCGGGGTGGTGGTAGGCAGGGTGGTGGTAGGCAGGGTGATGGATGGCAGGGTGGTGGTAGGCAGGGTGGTGGATGGCAGGGTGGTGGTAGGCAGGGTGGAGGATGGCACCTGCGTGGGGCCCACGTCCAGGGCACAGTCCTCCTCAAAGAGGCCTATGTCTGAGTCTCCAAGGTCCGAGTTGTGGAGGCTGGGATCGTCCATGCTCTCGGCCTCTGTAGGGGGGGGGGTAGGCTTGTAATGGGGCTTGGGGTGGGTGTGCCGGACATGATGTCACCCTCATTCTCCACTTCTGTATCCACAACGTCCGCGGTGGCTGGCGGAGCGGGAATGGAAACGCCTCCCTGTTGTGGGTGGCTGCTGCTGCACTGTGGCTGCAGGTGTCTCCTGCAGGGTTACTGCCCAGTGTGGCAGACTGCCTGTTGCTCTGGGCAGTTTCTTGGGCTGGGGGGTGGTGGTGGCCCTGGTCCCTTGCCATGCAGTGGATGAACTTGCACCCCTGTCCTGCATTCCATCTTCCTCATCGGTGCCTGGGGGATAGAAGAGATGCAGGTCATCAGTAATGGTGTCACATGGCAGCTATGATGTATTGCGGTACGATATGTTCATACATTCATGCATCAAATTATTTCTGGTGTTCTGAGGGGGCATGTGGGCAATTAATGCATGGCTGGTGGCATGGCATTGGTATGGTGTCTGTCTGGTGAGTTCCATGGGCACGGTTGGGTCATGTTGCACTTGTGTTGGCATTGGGATTGGCACTCAGCATGCGTGTGTTGCAGGGTGTGCCACACATTCTTGATTGGATATGTTGATGTGGGCCTGGGACCTGCATTGCCTTGCCTAGTCTCGCTTTCACATCACTTGTGCCACATCATGGTTTAGCCTACATGGATGTGATGGGTGACTCACCTTCTTCTGTGAATGATGTGGCGCCCACCTCCTGGTCTCCAATTCCCTCGATGGATTCAGGGTCTATGAAGGTACTGGCGGTCTCCTCCCATGCTGTCAACTTCACTGGGGAGTGTGGGCCCCCGCCTGTCGCCATTGCGGCCCTCCTGTTCTCCGCCAGGATCTTCCTCACCCTGAGGTGGAGGTCATCCCACCCCTTCCTACAGTCACGCACACTCCTTGGGGTGGTTCCCACTGCCGACACCCTCTGTGCGACCTCCTGGCAGACTTCTTTTTTTTTTGGTTTGGGCCGCATGCTTCATGTCAGTGCTCCTGATCGTGTCCGCATGCTAGGCCAGGGTGTCAGCAAGCATGCTTAGTTCAGCGTCTGAAAACGCTGTTTTCTCTTCCTTTGGGTCGCCTTCTTGGTAGCCTTGGACATCCTACTTCTATTCTGCCACAGAACAACACGAAAGAACTGGTGGTTGTGGAGGATGGCAATGGATTGTGTTTTTAAAGATGGCCGCCAGCCCATTTCCCGTTCCTGCGCGATGACGTAATTTCCGGGTCCGTTTTTTGCGACCATGGTATTACCGTGTCGGTATTACCGTGCCGGTATTTAGGGGTTGTTATGTGGCGGTAACGCTATGGGCGGGCCCCGCAATGCCGGTATAGGGGGCTTGGTGGCCCTTTACCGGCATGGTAGTATTGCTACTACCGGCATGGGGGAACGCGCATGCTCGCGCACTCGTAATCACCCGCTGTTAGCGGGTTCATGCAAGCACGGACCCGCTCATTCCGGCATGCCGGTAATGAACCCGCTTTTACCGGGCAACTCGTAATGAGGCCCATTGTTTCTTGTCTGGGCCTCTACCTCCAAACTCGCAAGCAAGTCCGGCACCTGCGAAAGGTCAATTACCGGGGTATTCCGGCCCCGCCGGACCTGGTAATTGCCCTTTCAAGGGTGCCAGAATCGGGTGATCCCCATTCCCATTGAGCCCCGTAGTGCTTGTGCTACAGGCAAGCTGTACTCGCGGGTCCCTTTCATTCCACCTGATTCATGGAACCATGCAAAGTGTATTTTTGCCATGCAAAGTCCGGTCACAGTCATTTTGATCTGCAAAAGTGACTATGCGCTGACTTTGGCCAGACTTTGCACTGCAAAAATACACTTTGCATGGTTTTATGAATCAGGGATTGTGTCTGCAGTGCAAAGTCACTTTTCAGCAGTGCAAATTCACTTTGAACCGGGCAAATGTTCCATGAATCAGGCCCTTACTATTTGGCCGTCATGGCATTTTACCACTCGTGGACATGAGAAGGGCTGCGTTGGCAGTGGTTGGGCTGGGATGTTAGTAGTAGTAGTTGTAGAGGTAGGGGAGCAGGTTGAGTCAGGCAGATCAAAGGAACCTGGGCTCTTGGTGATTTTGGGGGGCGATGTCTGGTGAGACATGCCCTGGGCATGTTTGGTACACAGTGTGAGTTTGTGTGTTCACCCAGTTTGGTCCACGGATGCAGGCTGAGTGGTTTTAGATTGTGTTCAGGGGTATTTGGCATGGGAATTTTTAGTGACATGATATTAAAGGTTATTTATAACGCGCTTAATACCCAGAGGTTTCTAAGCGTGGACCTTGGTATCGAACCTGTGTTGCTCCCTGTCGGTTTGCTTCCAAGGCAAGCACGTTGCTGCTGAGTTATCCTCCCGAGACCCATGATAACGTGGAAGATATGTTTTCGGATCAGTTCAGTTGCTGGTTAGTACTGGCTGTGGGTGAGGCAATGCCATGGTGTTCTGCCACTGGGGCCTTCCGTTTATCTTGTCCACCAGCGCATAATACATGACACTGAGTAAGATGGTCGCAGAAAGCCAAACAGTAGGCACGTTTATAATTTGCAAATGTGCATTAACATAACATTGCATGCAGACTAGCATAGCAAATGTCAGAATATAGTTAACAGTCCCTCACAAGTGCTCTACAGTATGGTAATGCTGCAGTTGCAATGTATGTTATTATGTGCTATGTAATTGACTATGTCAGCTGCAAGTGCATGTTGTTTCTCATCTGGAGCCAGGTGAGTGTCCCCGGGAGCCTAGCAATCCGATCGCCATCTTTTAGGCCTTTTGGGTCCATACACCCATGCCCCCTGGGCAGCTGAGGCCCCATCTTGCCTACTCTCCCCACCCCGCTCCCCCATCCCGACGCAAGCCCCTCCGCCTCCCGGACCACCCCCCCTGCCCTGATTGGAAGATCCCCTTGCTGCTTCCTGGTCTACCGACCAGCGGAGACCTCTCCTGCTCCATTTCCCATCTGGAGCCAGGTGAGTGTCCCCGGGAGCCTAGCGCTCCGATCGCCATCTTTTGGGCCTTTTGGGTCCATACACCCGTGCCCCCTGGGCAGCTGAGGCCCCATCTTGCCTGCTCTCCCCACCCCGCTCCCCCTTCCCGACGCGAGCCCCTCCGCCTCCCGGACTGCCCCCCCCTGCCCTGATTGGAAGATCCCCATGCTGCTTCCTGGTCTACCGACCAGCGGAGACCTCTCCTGCTCCATTTCCCATCTGGAGCCAGGTGAGTGTCCCCGGGAGCCTAGCGCTCCGATCGCCATCTTTTGGGCCTTTTGGGTCCATACACTCGTGCCCCCTTGGCAGCTGAGGCCCCATCTTGCCTGCTCTCCCCACCCCGCTCCCCCTTCCCGACGCAAGCCCCTCCGCCTCCCGGACCACCCCCCCTGCCCTGATTGGAAGATCCCCATGCTGCTTCCTGGTCTACCTACCAGCGGAGACCTCTCCTGCTCCATTTCCCATCTGGAGCCAGGTGAGTGTCCCCGGGAGCCTAGCGCTCTGATCGCCATCTTTTGGGCCTTTTGGGTCTATACACCGGTGCTCCCTGGGCAGCTGAGGCCCCATCTTGCCTGCTCTCCCCACCCCGCTCCCCCTTCCCGACGCGAGCCCCTCCGCCTCCCGGACCGCCCCCCTGCCCTGATTGGCCCATTCTACTCTATTAAAGCCATCTCCCCAGGGCAGCCCTCTGCCCAGCAGCCCTCGCCGCTAAGGACCCCGAGGCAAAGGATGGTTCCTACATTGGCAGCTCCACGAATTGTCTGCAGGTGTCCGCAGGGGACGCCAAGGAAGCCAGCAGTCAACAAACACCAACAAAAACTGTGAGTGTGGCATGGGTGGGGAATAGAGCAATCACTCTACTCCAGAAAACCCCTGCCACTCTACCTTACCTCCAAATAACATATAGTGCCATAATATTAGCATGTCCACACTTAGATAGAATTTGAATATTAGCATGTCCACACTTAGATTTTGAATATTAGCATGTCCACACTTAGATAGAATTTTGAATATTAGCATGTCCACACTTAGATAGAATTATGAACATTGGCCTGCGTCGCATCTAGATAGAATTGTGAATATTAGCATGTCCACACTTAGATAGAATTATGAACATTAGCCTGCGTCGCATCTAGATAGAATTGTGAATATTAGCATGTCCACACTTAAACTTTGAACATTGGCCTGCGTTGCATCTAGATAGAATTGTGAATATTAGCATGTCCACACTTAGATAGAATTGTGAACATTAGCCTGCGTCGCGTCTGGACAGAATTGTTAATATTAGCATGTCCACACTTAGTTAGAATTGTGAACATTGGCCTGTGTCGCATCTAGATAGAATTCTGAATATTAGCATGTCCACACTTAGACTTTGAACATTAGCCTGCGTCGCATCTAGATAGAATTGTGAATATTAGCATGTCCACACTTAGATAGAATTGTGAAAATTAGCCTGTGTCGCGTCTGGACAGAATTGTGAATATTAGCATGTCCGCACTTAGATAGAACTGGTAAATATGCATGTGCACACTTAGATAGAATTGTGAATATTAGCATGTCCATACTTAGATAGAATTGTGAACATTTGCCTGCGTCGCATCTAGATGGAACTGTGAATATTAGCATGCCCACACTTAGATAGAATTGCGAACATTAGCCTCCGTCGCATCTAGATAGGATTTTGACTGAAGGATAGCATGCCCGCGCCTAGATGAAACTTGAATGTTAGCATGTGCCACACTTAGAACGGTGAACACCAGCCTGCACCGCATCCAGATAAGGCTGTGAATGTTAGCATGCTCACACCTAGATAGAACTCTGAACATTGGCCTTAGACAATACTGTGAATGTTAGCATGCAAAAGGTCAGGTAACCCACTAACCAATATAACCTCAAACTCTGCATACTTATCTCACTCAAAAACTCACATAACCATCTCTCGCACCACAAGCCGCACGCACTTGACAACACTGCAACAACACATAAACCGGAGCAACAGCACACGCGGAATGACACCGATCCAATACCCGCACTAAAGCTCAGCACCCGGTGTATACCGAGTTGAAGCTGCCAACAGAACACCACTCCTCTCACTATCCTACTCCTTCTTCACCTTACTAACCCATCCCCCCTTATCATTTGCAGATCCGCCAGAGCACCTGGGGACCAATTCCGTTGGTGATGGTGCGCGGTACAAATACCTTTAACATTTAACATTTAACATTCGTATTGTATCAACACTCCATGTAAGGCTGAGTTGTGCTGCAGTTGTAATATCCAAACCTATCAAGTTTCCCTGTATTATGTATGCCACCTAATGCCAGTCTAGTTTTTCCAGTTGCCTGCTAGGATTTGTAGGCCCATACATAACATGGGAATATGAAACTACAAGTCCCAGCATGCAAAGGCAAAAAACAGCACTGGATCGAGCCATCACAAATGACACGACAACTTGGTATCTATGAAGATCTGTATGATGTCATGATTAGTCTGAAGGGATACCCAAGCCAATTACCTGCAAATTTGCTAGCCCTGAGTTTACACCTTGGTATAGCATGACGCAGCTCTATACTGACTAATATAACCTTACAGCTTTAAGAAAATGAACTACGTGATCACCTTTCCCTTATCAAACCCTAAGCAACAGAAGTCTCATTACTGTGAGGAATATTTGCAGGTACTATTGATAGATGTACAATTGCTACCATATTTCTTGAGATATTGCCTGGTTTCAGCATATCATCCCTAATCGGCAAAAGATTGCTGACCTATTATGGCGGAGCCAAAGCCGGCCCAGTGAAAACCTTAACGCTCTTTCAGCTGCAGCGAGCAGCTGAAAAGGTTCTCACTGGCTGGCCATACTGTGGGGGAAACAAGGTTTTCCCTGGCCTAAAGTAGCCCAACAGTGTATTCTGCACAAAGTGTGTGTGTGTGTGTCGTGTGTGTCTAAGTGTGCATGCATGTATGTATCACTGCATTCTATTCTATACTCAATTCTATATTTCAGGCCTCAGAGCACTGACAATACTAACAACATAAAACCTACAAAGCAAGGTAATAGATAGAGTCGAGGAGATGACTGTATATTTTTTATCAAAAAGGAAGGTCTTCATGCTTTTTTTGAACTGTGCTAGAGAAGGAATTGTCCTGAGTGGAGGAGGGAGTGCATTCCATAACAGGGGCGCCCAGGCATCACAACCAGTACCTCCAAATCATTTCAAGGAGAAGCGAGAGAAAGCAAAAAGAGAATCTTTGTTGGATGAAAGGGGTCGTCTAATGGGTGCTTTCTTAATGCGTGAGCATAAGAAGGCCGGGGCATTACCTGACAGGCATTTATACACCAGAGTAGTAGCCTTCTATGGCCCTCTCTGTTTCACTGGGAGCCAGTGTAAAATCCGAGAAGCCTCTAACACATGGGACCACCACCCGAGTCCAGAAACTGCTCGCACTGCCCCATTCTGAATAACCCGTAGTTTCCTAAGGTTAGCCTGAGATGTACCAACTAAGAAGTTGTTACAGTTATCAAATTTGGTATTTATGGTGGTAGAGGCAATCAGCGCCCTATTCCTTTCTGTTAAGTAAGGGCGAATTTGCACACAGTAGTGGAGTTATGTATGAGCAAGAAGAACTTAGATATGCCACATGTCTATTAAATCAGTTGCAAAACTAAATAGACTTCCAATGTTTTACCATGTTGGGGTAGGGAAGAACATTGTTAGTATACACTGGAACAGTCCTAGGCTGATTCCGGCGCTCCTCAGGATATTAGAAAAAAAAGGGGGAGTGGAGCTGCGAGACTAAGGTCTATTACCCTTAGACTGCAAAGGGAAACAGGGCTAAATAACTATCTATATAGACCTGTGAGTGTTTCGCGCTCCACTAATAACTAAATTGTGAGTCTAATGTACTCTGTAATGGTGTGTCCTACGGTACTTTGCCTAGGCTAAAAAAGTTACGTAATCAAAAAATACATTTTTGAAAGCTGTTACATCACAGTAAGTACTTTTTCCCAAATTGGTATGGTTTAATTAGTGCATTTCCAAGTGATTATACATTGAAGACAAAAACTTAGAAAGTAAAATACATATGATCCAAAAATCCCGATGTAGAGGAAACAGAAATTAGCAAGTGTTCCCTAATCTTGACAGAAGGATTTGGTTGCACTTGTTGGTTTGTAAATTCAGTACCTCCTGTTAGTTCACAGATGGATTCAATTGGTTTGTAAATTCAGTACCTCCTGTTGGTTCACAGATGGATTCAGTTATCAGTTAATGGAATGGATATATTAAGTCACTGTTACTTCACAGTTCAAGGTTGACTGAGTTTTAAGTCTTGATTGCGCACTTTGATTTTGAGATTTAGTGATACCTGTTGTGTCACAGGTATATTAAATTACCAGTTCTGGGGTTGAATGCTTTCAATCACTGTTACTTCACAGTTGGAATGGCGTTGGATCCTTTAAATCACTGTTGCTTCACAGTTGAAAGTTTGCTAAATTTTGAGTCTCAATATTCAGAGGTAATTGATCAGAGTCTAAGCCCTCTTATATTTCAGACTTTTTATCACAGTTTCATTAAATCTGTTAACCATGTGTTAACCATGTTGTTCATTGTTTGTTCTGATGCCCAACACGTGTTTCACCGTCTGGTTGGCGACGGATCTTCAGGGGTTAGTAAGGTTTAGAGTTGTACCAATACGTGAAAACAAATATGCAAGGTTTTCATTACAAATGCTATGCGTTGTGTGTCCTGTTGTTCTTGAGTAGCCCTTGGTTTGCGTATGCAATGAAGCAGGTGTGTTTCAAAGGGAATAGCACAATCACAGGGAATTTTTCTATGGCTACTCTCCACGTCCTACGGTTGTGAGTGGCGGTGAAGTAAGGCACGGGTGTGTGCGTCTTGCTGCCCTCCGTTCGTTGTGAATTGCTGTGTGTTACAGAAGAACATTGCCAGCAATCAGAAAATGACTGTATTGAGAGTCCAATTTCTTAAGCCTAGTGCTTGTTCCAATGATAAGACGCTCTGTCTTCTTATCATTCAAAGCAAGTGAAATTAATGCCATCCAGGACTGAACTGATGTAAATTCCTCATTAACCTTGTCTACATCCCTAGAGTACGTTCCCGATAGCTCAATGAGGATCTGGGTGTCATCTGCATAACTTATTTATTTATTGTTTGCTTGTTAGGCGCTTATACATCAAATCAATTCTGTTTCAAAGCAGATTGCATGCCCAGACCATCCAAGAGATCACATAGAGACCTAATATAAACATTAAACAGCAGGGGCGAGAGGTAGGAGCCTGGAAGGACACCACAGGTAAGGGATATGGGTGAA
Source organism: Ambystoma mexicanum (assembly GCF_040938575.1). NCBI lineage: Eukaryota > Metazoa > Chordata > Amphibia > Caudata > Ambystomatidae > Ambystoma > Ambystoma mexicanum. The sequence goes on from NC_090928.1 coordinate 1,146,638,311, forward strand.
GAGTGGACATTGTCTTTGACAACTTTAGCTTGTCTTCACCCCAAAAAGGACCTAAACTAGCGAACAGCACTATCTGATAATGTTCCTATTTTGACCAGTGTATCAGCCAGAAGAGCATGATGAACTAAATCAAAAGCAGCAGAAAGGTCAAGCAATAATAGCAATGCTGTATGACCTTTATCAATGATTTTTACAATATTTGACAAATCCAATAGTGCGGTTTCTGTACCCTGCCTTGAGCAAAAGCCTGACTGACCTGAGGCGGGAATTTCATGTTGCTCAATAAAGTCATGAAATTGACAACAAGCAGTTTTATCAAGAATTGTTAACAAAAGTGGCACGTTGGTCATAGGCCTATAGTTTCCAGGGTCGGTGGGATCCAAGTTACCTTTTTTCCATAAAGGGAATATCCAGGCTTCTTTCAAGCAATCTGGGATTTGTGCCTCAGAGGAATACATATGAAAGAATATACCAAAGTAACAAAACCAGAACATCTTTGAAAGAGAGGCAGGGAGAACGTCACCTTTACAAGTCGCAGGTTTCATCCCTTGTACAGTGCTTTGAACCTCATTATCTGATTTCTCCGTGAACGAGAAAAGTAAAGGAGAGTCTAATGATTCAGCTGAAATTGATGATTGCATTTCAGCCACAGGGTTCCCAAGGAGTCTAGCTCGTTCAGTAATGACGGCTTGATGGCAAGACATTTTCTGGGTAAACTTATCATGAATATTTTGGCACCAGCCATTATCAGCAGTAATACTGGAAATCCCAGATTTACCTTCTAATTCATGAAGGATAGAGGAGATTTCCGATGAGTTAGACTAGGCTGCAGCAATGCAATCATTAATTTAGCCTCCTTTGTGTGCATGATTGCCTGTGTGCTCTGATGCAGTGTCTTGCCTGTCTTTGTGGTTGGCAGGGAGAGAGACCTAGAGGCCAGGTAACCCCCCACGTCAGTGGATGATGGGCCAGAGTGAGGAGTAGGAAGGATTCTTGGTTCACTCTCCTCCTTAGCAGAGACTTAGCAGAGATTGCTTCAATCCAGACAACTCTTGGTAATGTATCAATACAGGTCAGTCCTGGAAACACTACTCCAGAGAACTAAGAATATAGCAGTAGATCTCCTTGAGGGTAATTCCAAACCCAATAGCCTGGCCCAGGACACCCAAACTGGAATGGATAACTTCCCATTTAATACAAAAGAGATTTTGTCTCCAAAGGTTGCCACCAAGGGTTTCACTACATCGCCCTGTTTTTTACAGATGTCAAAAAAATGATTAAACACACAGACCAGGACCGTGGAAGTCCCGCTTCTCTTGTGTGGGAGGGAAGATTCCTATGGTGGCCCATTCCCCTGGCTCTGTGTGTGTTTCCACAATTGCTGTGACAAAATTAGATGGGTCGAGGGAAACACATTTTCTACCAGGTAGTATTGAAGTTGCTGACAGTGTCCAAGAAGAGCATGGCCATGAATCCAGACCAGTTTAAAGATCCAAGATGGTGGCTGGTAATGATATAGCCTTTGTAGAGTCTCCTATCAGCCCACCTAAACATTGTCCTATTGCCCAGCACAACTTAGGTACAAATACTGAAGGGAAGGCCTCCACAATGGGAGATGTTACTTCGCTATGTAAACCAGGACTCTCACTCAGGGGTTGTGGTTGGCAGTTGCAAAATACTCAGCTCTGAATAAGGCTGTATAATGGAGGGCACTGGAAGAAGAAACCTGAGGCATATGGTTACATCCGTAGAAGATTGGGAGGACTTAGAGGAGGTGGTTGTAAGAGGTAATGTAATGAAAAAGACGTGGAAGCAGGTAACATAAATAACAAAGGTGGCAACATCAGAAGGCAAGAGTGGAAGGGTGGAGGAAGTAATACAATAGGCAACAATATTGAGAGGAAAGCCTAGATGGATAGAGGATGTGATAATAAACATGTGGGATGTTTTAACCCACTAGTCCATGCCCTGCAACATTACTGTGCACTGCTTGCATCAGAAACCTCAGAGTGGCTGCCGGAAAGCATTATGCAAACTGAAAGCACCCAGAAGTGCACAGGAAAACCTGAAAAATAGGCTGTCAATCCACTTTTGCCTGTGTCCGTGGTAACACAGGAGACCGCTGCCAAAATCCATCATTTGGCTACCCACAGAGGAAAATGAAACTATTTGAAAAAGCCATCCTGCATTGCAAGAGATACACGGAGCTGTTTAAAAAATCCGTTTTTCCTTGGCTGTGGAAAGTGCAAAAATATTGGTTCTCAAACATCACAAAAGATCCAACATCCCTGTTGGGTGTTAAACATCACTGTATATAAAGAATTCACCTAAGCACAATGTCATCAGAAACATATTTATCAGAGGAAAATCCACATTTAAAGATGCTTGCTTGGAAGGATATGTCAAAAATGGGTGCATTACCGCTACTCGCCTGTGTCAGAAGCTGGCGATTACTTAACCTGTCATTTAAACTGATACATTGAAATCCAAAGTATGAAAAGTAAAGACTTGCTATCAGAAGCAATAGAGGTGGATACAATTCAAAACTATATTTTAAAAAGGCTGGAATTAAGAGATTGGTGGAAATGTAATTTGCATTTTAGGACAAGACTATTTTAAACATTGTGTTAAAAGTTAAAGCCAGCTACACTGAGCTTCAAAGACATTCCACACCTTCTCCCAAACAAAGGAATCTTTTCCTCTGCTCTTTGCTAAGGAACTGGGAGGTGGGAAAGGAAGGAGAACTTTGGCCTGTTGCTCTGCTAGGAGACAAAAGACTCCATTTGACTCAAAGGAAATGCTAATTCGGGAGTAGGCTGAAACCAAATGCCAAAGTCAGGGAGGCCTGGGACTGCTCTCTAGCCCAGCCAAGACCTTGGAGGCGGAGACAAGTAGTTTTGTTTATTCAGAAAGCACAGACAATATCTTTTTGAAAAAGACTTATAGAAAATTGTGCCGAACTGGTAAAAATATGAAATTTAGAGGTTATTAAAATGAAAATGTTGCTCACAAGTAGAAACTACTCTGGAACTTGTGCGATATCCAGAGATAGAATTATCAAAAGGTGGACTTTGTAGCAGTAGTGATAATGTTAAAAATATGAAACTTTACAGGAATATGCCCAGATGTTATGTGCATGTATGTGAAAGAATTGGTACAGAACTGACACTGAGTAATCGACCAAAAGCGCAAAAAACTCTCATTTGTGAACCGAAGCTCTCCAGAAGATGGGACTTTGACGGATGCGTGCCTTATTTAATTTGGGATGTAAATATGTAGTATTAGTAAATTAGTGATATTATAAATACGCTTTTTGTGAAAAATGAGATATACTGTACAGAAACAAAGGGGAGGGTTTTCTCCCTGGACCATAAACATGACACATCATGACACATCATGACACACTGTTGCTTCTCAAATCAGGGGAGAGGAAATTCTCTGACCTATCAGATTCTTAGAGGGTTGGGCATAGTATAATCAGCCTACCCACCCCCTTGAGAAATACATAAATAGGGACTGTTGAGGGCACAGAGAAACACACACACATTCACCCATCACTGGTCTACTGGCTAAGCTCTCTGAAGGAGAATCCAGATCCAGAACTATCCAGACTCCAGAACCATCCATACTCCAGAACCCTGAAGCAAAAGGTCCAATCCAAAAAGCTGAACCCTTCTCAGCTGGCCTTTAAAATCTTGCTACCTGATTTTAACCCCAAACTTCCAAGGGGCATCACAAATCCAACAGCCTGTCTGTGATGTTTTGGCTGCTTCTTGTCAAGAACCCTTGCAAGAACCCAGAGATCCAAACCAGTAGAGCAGAGCTGTACCCAGAACCAACCCATCAGATCCAGTCCAGGAGGCCGTGCAGACCAGAGTGCCTTGCTGAGAGCAGAACCAAGCACCTGAATCCTGTCCGGTGGCTAGCAGATTCCAGTCCAAAACCCTTGACCAGATCCTGACAGGCCTATTCCATTCCAAAGCCATAGTTGTGAGTATTTAGCATAGAACTGCCCATAGCCATCTCTTAGTTTTAAGTAATCCTATCCAACCCATTCCAACATATCTAGAACTGCATTGTAGAATCTCTTTTCTATCCTGACTCCTTCTCTCATCCATATAATCCTGTGATAATTGTAGTGATAATCATCTTTGCGCTAATATATATTTTCTGGAGAAAGGCAAGCGTCTCGGCAGATAGAAACCATCCGGGTGTTCCCCTGGATCAGTGGCTGTGCTGTCGTGTAGCTTGTGGCTCTATAGACTCCCTAGTGTTAAGAAATCATTTTTTCTAATCTCCAAAAGCACATCTTTCATTTGTAAATCTTGACTCTTTTTCTGAAAAATCGACCTTTACTAAAACCTTAATAACCTCTGAACCGTACGTGCTAGGAACGGAATCTAAATGTCAAATTGAAGCTAACATCCTCAGCTTTCAAACGAACTAAGAAATGCACTCCACGTCTTTATACTATTTCTGTAATCACATTTCTCGTGCGCTGAAAAGTTTGCCGCAATTCTGCATTTGGCTCAATTTCATTCCATGTAAAATTGCTATTTCTTGCATGCAATCTCTGAATTCAGTTTCCTATCTGCCAATCATTCAAACATCATTGCTAGTGTCTACCTGAATCTATCCAAAGTGGCTCCCACTAGTTTTGAATCCCATTTAGTGAATTAAAATCAATTTTTAGCATTTTTCCCATTCATTTCAAATCACATTCAAAAGCATTTGACCTGTTTTAAAATCATTCCTGTTCTCTCTAAACTTGCTGGGGAATTGGGATTGAACTGCATTGTTGATTGTATATTCCTGAAACCTGTGTGCCCTCATTCCATCTCTTCATATTGCATATTCGGGGGGATTGAGTAGTAACAGGGGGAAAGAGTGATTACATTGTCTTTGATTGAATTCATATCAAGTTTTATTTCTGTGCTGCATTAATTTCATATCATTGCATTTCATTGAACCCACACAAAGTTTTATTCTCTGCTACATTATTCTTACCACCCATACTCCTATTGATTAAAGAGATGGTTGATTGTTGTGATATCACCCATTGCTGATCAGTGTATAAATATTAATAAGTGTGATATCTAGATAGTGTTCATATTCATAAAAGTGTGATATATATATATATATATATATATATATATATATTGTTTAATTCATCAAATAAATCTTTTAACTTTGGAAAACAACCTTCTTCTTGGTTCGGTGAGACGGAGGGGATCCAAAGAGAGGGGCATTATATAAGGGTACATCATCCCGAAATAAAAGAACTTTAGGCATAAAGATATATGAATTAAGGGTTCCAGCTGGGCATCTCACGCTAGGCATTGACGTAGTTGTAGTGCTGGGTTGAAACCACTTACATACAAATGTGCAGTAGATGAAGCCAGGAGTGCAGAAGAGGGCATAACATCAAGGGATACCTTGAGGGAAGAATGTGAAACAGCCAAAGAAGAGATAAGATAATTGGTAGTGTGGGGTATAGTCCACATCTTCAGGAGGAGGGAGCAGGAGACAGACCTCCAGAGCGACAGCAAGGTTCTGGCAGGCTGGGTTGGCCATAGTAACGTCCAGAGGGTGGGAATGATTGAAGTTCAGGGTGGTTCCCAATAGTTCAAAAAGGAAAAGGGGAATAAGGCCAAGGTTTGCCAGGACCCATCTGCCCACCAATAGTTGAAGGGCACAGGATTAGAAAAAACCTCATCTACCTCAGTCAGAGTAAAATCGGCCCGCAACCTCCAGAGACCCAGAAGGTGAAGTAACCACATCCTCTTTTCCTCTGAGTAGGCCTGTGGGCCCAGGGCTGCCCTTCTTTCTCCATTTGCCTGCCTTAAATAAACAAGAGTGATTTCTCGATCCAATGGCATCAGGTAAGCCCAGTTGGGTTTCAATTGCGACTATGATGCTTTCTACCACACTAAAATAGCTGCCACCATTATCAGCTCTGACTGGCCTTGTGTGCTTACACAGAGCCCACCCCACCGAACATCAATTGGCTTAATCACCTTTTTCTATGGCTAATATGATGAGCCAGCAGGCAAAGACGACCCCCTGCCTCAAGGCCCACACTTAAGGCCCCTCTGCTCTCCAGTCTGGCCTCTTTTCCTATGAGCAGGCATGTGCCTCTTCTAAGGACTTATCTAGCTGCCAAGTGATCCAGAATAATGCGGTCAGGCTTGTCAAGAACTTAAAGAAGAAAGATCACACCACAGCAGATAGACTATCATTACACTGGCTCAGGGTTGAAGAGCGTATCAAGTTCAAGGCACTCTGCTTGGTGCACAAGTGCTTCTACGGCTCAGCGCCGGTATATTTGAAAAAGAGCCTAGTGCCCTACATACCGAGGAGAAGTCTACGCTCGGAGGGTAAATGTCTGCTGTCAGTCCCTAACTTCAAGCTGAAATCTGGCTTGGGCAGATCTTTCGTGGTGATGGCCCCCAAATTATGGAACAGCCTGCCCGAAGTGCTGAGGTCAGAGGTAAACCACCTTACCTTCAGGAAGCACCTGAAGACATACCTCTTCAGATGAAGAGCCTGGGGAAAGCAATGTTTCGGGGTCCTTAATAGGCCGCAGTGTTTGTTACTTTATGTCTGTCTTGTTGTTGCTGTATTGTAAGTGCAAGCGCCCTGATGCCCACGGGCTACCGGCGCTATATAAAATAAAATACAAAATACAATACAATGTGGGCACAGGACTGCCCTTCTCTCTCCATCTGCCTGCCTTAAAGAAACACAAGTTATGTCTCCAATCGACGGGCATCAGGTAAGGCCAGTTGGGATTCAATTGTGGCTACAATGCTTTCTACCACACTAAAATTGCAGCTGCGATTACCGGCTCTGGCTGGCTTCATGTGGCTAAATCACCTTTTTCTATGAGCAATCAGATGAGCCGTCAGGCAAAGCCGGCTCCTGCCTCAAGGCCCACGCTTAATCCCCCTTTACTCTTCTGGCTGGCCTGTCTGGCTGTGGCTACTGTGCCGTGCCATCTACTACTGCATTTCCCTGACTTCCTGCTTGATGTCTCTCAGTCCCTGCAACCTTTTTTGCTACATCTGACTGTGCGTCCTCAAGGTAAGCAGTGTGCAATAAACCTCGCATTGGCTGCCCATACTGCATTCCCAGCCTGTCTAGCTTCTCCTTTCCTCCACACCTATGGCCTTGTTTCATTGCCCGGTCCTGTCTCTGTTCCACCAACTCGCTCTGATCCTTATCATGGTTCCTGTCTCTTCTATGGGCTCCACTTCCCTACCTTGACTTTTTCATCATTTCTGCCCTGCTCCAGAATGTTGCACGTTTACGGATCGTTTTCTCTACAACAACTTCTTACCACGTCTAGAATAGTCTTTGTTCTTGACTGTTACACTAACTCTAACTCAGTTCTCTGTTGCTACTGACAGCCACCTATTGTCCAATAACTTCACTCTGCTGCCATGACTTCCAAGGCCTATTCCTTGGTACTTGAACTGATGTACCTCAATGTTGTCCTCAAGGTTTGGTGATCCTGTCCTCACTCTCCTCCTATCCACTGCCACCCCTATTCCCTGCTTTTCCTCTGGCCCCTCTGCAGCCACCTCTCCTCCATCCTTCTCTGCCTTTCTTCTCCGCTGACAGGGTTTCTAGACAAGTCTGATATATGAAAGTCTCGTTGAAACAGGTTCACCCCTGTTCCTCCAAAACCATCAAGGACCACATCGACTCCCTGGCTTCTGCCCTGGCTGATTTCTGCATCACCCCTTTGCCACTGAAGTCTTCCCTTCCCCCCTGAAGCACTCCATTGTGCACCCTCTTCTTAAGAAACCCTATGCCGACCGCTCCTGCCTGGCTAACTATCGGCCAATCTCCAGCTCTCCCTTCCTGGGCAAGCTCTTGGAGAAACTGCCCATCTCCCAGCTTAATCTCCAAACTGAATCTGCTGGTTGTCTTCATGACCATCAGTCTAGCTTCAGAGCTGCCAGAAGCATGGAAACGGCTCTCCTGAACATCCGTGAAGACCTGCTCTCCAACCTTGACTCTAACACCCAAAATCTTGCTTGATCTCTGTTCTGCCTTTGACACTGTCAACCATACCATCATGCTAACCGTCTCCGTGATAATCTGGGTATCACTGGTCAGGCTCTGGCGTGGCTGATGTCGTTACTCTCTGACTGACCCTCCCAGGTCCAGCTTGGGTCCTTCCTCTCTGCTATCTTTTTCTCCACCTGTGGTGTCCCCCATGGTTCTAACCTCTCTCCCTGGCTGTTCAACCAATACCCGGCACTCCTTGCCCACTGCATCGCCACTCTCTTCCCCAACTTTCAGTGCTATGCAGATGACACCGAGCTCATTTTCAGGCTACCCTCATCCTCCTCCTCTCCTTCCCTCATCTCTGACTGTCTGTCTGCTATCCAGGAGTGGTGTTCCGCCAATGACCTCTGCCTTAATGCCAGTAAGACTGAGATTCTCCTCATCGGCACACCCGCTCCCTCCTTCCCTGTAGCTCTCTGGCCGGCCTCTCTTGGACTGTGAAACTTGTCCTTGGCCTCAAGCCCAGAGATTGTATCTCTCCAGTACTGAAAACTCTGCACTGGCTCCCAGTGGCTGCGAGGATTAAGTTCAAAACCCTCTGCATCGTCCACAAGGTCTTCTGGTGCCTGGGTCCTCAATTCCTTCAACTCTCCCTTCCTAAATACCTTCCTTCTCGAGCTCTCCACTCATCCGCCTCCAACTCCCTCAGGGCCAGTCGCTTCTCAAAGCAACGAGTTGGTGGTATATCTCTTTCTTCGGCTGGTGGCTCCCTCTGGCACAGCCTCCCTGCCTCCCTTAAACTTGAGGAGAACCATCTCTGGTTCCGGAAGCACCTCAAAATCTTTCTCTTTGCTTCTGCTTTCTCTCCTCTTCACCTCTGATGACTTCCTGGCTGAAACCTGAACCACACTGGCTACCTGGACACCCCCTGATCTCGGGTCCAGGTCCCTCCTCTGCCAGCATCTCACACCTGCACTGCCCACCTCGCAAACCCTGCACTCAGGGACTGCTTCTCTATCCCTATAGTCCCCCTACCAGCCCCCGACACCTGTTGTCCGCACTTACCCATGCACTTGCCACATGCTGGCCATTACTTACTTATTGTTATCATCTTGTACTGCACTTGCCACATGCTGGTCGTTACTTATTGTTATCATCTTGTACTGCACAGTCCATGCCCCCTTCCCACGCACTTGCGCGATCTGAATGACACCTGGCTTAGTAGGATCATTGTCTGTCCTCCCTCTTTTCCCCTCCTTTGCCTCATCGCGCCTTTAAGCACTTGTGCAAAGGCGTGTTATAAATGCCATATCATATCATATCATATCATATCATATCATATCATGCCTTTACTGTAATTCCTGCAGTGTTGTTAGCATCTTTTGCTGCTGCCTACTAAATGATGCATTCTTCATTTTCAGGCATTAGATGTGGCAATCCTTCTTACTGCCCCACCACTTTTGCTGCTGCCTACCAAATTATGTATTCTGTATTTTCATGTATTAGATGTGGCAATCCTTCTTGCAGCCCCATCACTATTGCGGCTGCCTACTAAATGATGCATTCTTTATTTTCATGTATTAGATGTGGCAATCCGTCTTGCTGCCCCACCACTTTTGCTGCTGCCTACCAAATTATGTATTCTGTATTTTCATGTATTAGATGTGGCAATCCTTCTTGCAGCCCCATCACTATTGCTGCTGCCTACTAAATGATGCATTCTTTATTTTCATGTATTAGATGTGGCAATCCGTCTTGCTGCCCCACCACTTTTGCTGCTGCCTACCAAATTATGTATTCTGTATTTTCATGTCTTAGATGTGGCAATCCTTCTTGCAGCTCCATTACTTTTGCTGCTGCCTACTAAATGATGCATTCTTTATTTTCATGCATTAGATGTGGCAATCCTTCTTGCAGCCCTACCACTTTTGCTGCTGCCTACCAAATGATGTATTCAGTATTTTCATGCATTAGATGTGGCAATCCTTCTTGCAGCCTCACCACTTTTGCTGCTGCCTACCAAATGATGTATTCAGTATTTTCATGCATTAGATGTGGCAATCCTTCTTGCAGCTCCATTACTTTTGCTGCTGCCTACTAAATGATGCATTCAGTATTTTCATGCATTAGATGTGGCAATCCTTCTTGCAGCCCTACCACTTTTGCTGCTGCCTACCAAATGATGTATTCAGTATTTTCATGCATTAGATGTGGCAATCCTTCTTGCAGCCCCACCGCTTTTGCTGCTGCCTACTACATGTTGCATTCTTTATTTTCATGCCTTCTATGTGGCAATCCTTCCTGCAGCCCCACCGCTTTTGCTTCTGCCTACTAAATGGTGCATTCTTCATTTTCATGCATTAGATGTGGCAATCCTTCTTGCGGCCTCACCACTTTTGCTGCTGCCTACCAAATGATGTATTCTGTATTTTCATGCATTAGATGTGGCTTTCATTCTCTACAGCCCTATCACTTGCTGCTGCATCTTGTCTGTTATCATGTCTGTATCATCGTCCTCCCTTCCTGCACTTGCCCTTTCTCCCTCTTTCCCTCCTTTTTTCATGTTTCAGCACTTGCATGTTCTAAATCATCTCATGACCTGGTCAGAATGTTATCGTTTGTTTTCTTCCCTCTACCCCCTTCCTTCACTTGTCCTCCTCCTCCCCCACTCCCCTGCTCTCACGCTATTGTACTTGCACATTCCGAATGTTTCAGGACCTTTTAAGAACGTATTTGTTTTTGTTGTATACCTTCCTCTTCCCCCTCCTTGTCTTGCTGCCCCTAGAAACACAATTCTTTCTGTATAGTGCTCATTGCATATAACCAATAAATAAATAAACCACCAACAGACTTGAAAAGACTTGCACATTGACTACAGAGGGCTGGGACCTAGACACCAGCTCACGGAAGACAGTCAATTTCCCAAAGAAGACCAGCTGGATTACTGGTATTATTTTCCCTTTGTAGGAGATTTCCAGTTTTGCTTCAGTTGGCCTTATTTGTAAATAATCCTGCAATACACATATTGAAGCAACAGTGTATGGCTTTGGCATCCTTCTTAATCCGGGACGTTATGCTTGTGTGCATCTGTGCATGTGTGAATATGTGCACATTTTAATATACGTGAGTGTATGAGTGTATTGTGGATGTGCATGTGTATGTATGTGAGTATGTGGTGATAGAAGTGGGCTGGTTGGTAAATATGGCAGAGACCTGGGGGAAGGAGCAACTATGTGACAGCATTGAGGGGTGGTACTCGCCTATATTGGCAGCAGGCAGCACGCACAGGTATTTTATACAGTGGCATTGCTGCTATTGGGGGAAAAGAAATCATGAGGGTGTTCCTATGTGGCAATGCTGTTATATTTTGCAATAACCAGCCTGGACATTCTTTCTGACACTAGCTTTATGGGCAAAGCCAACATGAGTTTGTAATGACTTGAGAATATAGGCATTCATTGGTGAAGCCATTAAGGACTCGTTTTCTTTCTCCAATTAACAATTTACTTGCTGCAACTATGCATTTATGCCACTTCATGTCTGCTGTATCTCTACGCTGGCATGCTTCTGCCTCAAAATGCAGATGCACAAGAAGTTACTATGATGTATATCTGCAAAACTCCTTCTTGAGAGAATGACCTTGTTGTTAAAGACCCTGCTTGTTTCCAGAAAGAAGAAAAGTAAGTAGTAATATGTGTGGCAGTAATTGAAATATGTGCACTCTAGGTGCCTTGCAAGTTCAACTGATGGGAACAATTGTATCTGATTCTAAAACAGTAAGCTGAATGTCCAGAAGTTGAAAATAAAAGTGTGCACAATTACCAATTTAAAAGATTGAAAGTTCCAAATATATAATATGAAAAAGAAAGCATTTTATAAATATTAAGTTTGTAAACATTATCAAGGAGAAAAGGACCAGCTTAGACCTAAGAGGGGTAACATGAGAGGGTGCCTCATCCCCAGTTTTAAATGAGGGAATACCAATGTATTAAAAAGGGAAAGGGAGTTAGAATGTGGGGATAAATGGAGATGGACACCAGGCTAGCAACATTCATCATGTTGACTTTTTCCCATAATGCCAGCAAAATACCAAGCCACTGTAAGAAAATATGTTCTATTGATACTCAGAAAAGCACTCCTTTATGCATCTGTACTGCTATATACCTCTGTAAAGTGCTCTGTTATGTATCTGTATTGTTGTATACCTCTTTAAAGCACCCTGTTGCTTCTCGAATCCAGGGCTGCACTCAATAAATACCATAATAATCATAATGGCCATACTTGCTACACAAATGTAGGCTGGTGTTCCCATATAGCACACCTATCTAGTTTACTTTTCCTATCATGATGAAAGTGTACCTCAAATACCTGTAAATGATTTATGTAAATGTTACATAACAAATTACAGGGTTATGTTTCTCACCATTTGCCTTTGAAAACCTCTGTACAGATGTGCAAGCAAGCATCCCTGGCACACAGAATCCTTAAACACTAGTAGAAATAATATCAGGATTTACGAGCATGCATATAATTAACAATACTGAGCATTCCTCTCTGGTCTTGTTTAAGACAACGTGTAATTGTGTCAATGCACTTCCAGTGCACTTATAGAGCATTCTGTTTTTACACTGACTGAAATTAATCAATTCTTTATTGATAATATTGAGAATTCCCAGCAAGAAAATAAAAGAAAATTAGAAGCTGCTGATATGATTCCTTATCAAATGTGTCATAGACAAACATTAGAGTTGTCTAATTTTAGTAATATAAAAATCAAGGACTTATGAACTATTATACCATCCATCAAAGCCAAACCATTAAATGCTGATATAATACCTTTAAAGTGATTATGAATTTTGGAGAAAAAGAAATAGACCCTATATAATAAAAGCCTCTGTGCAGGAGGGCATTTTCCTATTCTGCCCCTCTTGAAAAAATCTGATTTAGATATATCTCAATGGAGTAAAGAGAGACTCATTTGCCTTTTTTGGGACACAATCATGGAGGCACAACCATGGACAGAAACTACAGTAGTCATTCAGCAACCGCAGCATTTAAATCAAAGTGATTTGTTGCAAGCTTATCAGCCAGGTTCTGACCGTCAGGTTGGAGGACAATGCAGGCACAGGGTGATGGTGAAGTCTGTTTATTGGTGCTGTTTGACACAGTGGACCATGGGACACTCCCTAATGTCAGTGCAGAACATATGGGAATGGGTAGTGAGGTTCTTGAATAGTTTAAATAATGTCTCTCTTGGTAAAGTCAATTATTTCAGATGGAATCTACAATACAGGTTCAGCTCCCCTCCCTCTATAATGCTGGGTACCCCAGGGATCTAGATTGTTTCTGATGAACTCTAGGATGTCTGACACAGCGTGGGCCTCATCACGAGTTCGGCGGTAATGTGGCAGTTTTCCTGTCGAACGTAAATAGCGCTAACGCCAAGCCCCCCAGTGGATAATCTGCCAGATCACGAGTTTTCGTGCACAGGGACATGGCGGTAGCGCAAATAGCGTCCAACGGGTTGAACCCGTAAATACGGTGCACCGTGTGCTATCACCATATTGCGCTAATAGCGCGCGGGAAACGCATCACCGACGGAACGGGAAACAAAGCGGCGACCATCTTGGAAATCACAATCCGTTGGCTATCACTGCCCCTGGAAGCCATCCACCCCATTGAATAGCGAATCATGTCACAGGAGCGCACTAGGGGCAAGTCTGCCCTGGACAGGGTGAGAAAGCCCACATTTAGCGACCAGGAGCTGGCTGTACTTGTGGATGAGGCTGAGATCCATCATGAAGAGCTGCAGCAGCGACAAAACTAGTGGCCAGTGCAGAGCACAGATTTGGCGCAACATCAGCCAATGGTTCACTGCAGTGGGGCGCGTGCCCCGGGATGGGGAGGATTGCAGCAAGCGCCTCAACGACCTGCGTGTGAGAGTCCGTGGCATCCTCTCACAGCACAGGAGTGCAAGCAGGGGCACTGGAGGAGGGCCACCACCACCCCCACCCAAACTCACACCTTGGGAGGAGAAGATGAGTGCCCTGATTGACATCGGCACCATCGAGGGAATTGGTGGAGCGGAGGCAGGCACTGGCATTGATCCGACTGCAGGTGAGTCCCACCCCAAATGCATGCAATTGAAAGTACCACACATGCAGACCCTGAGTGAATGAATGTGAAGAAATGCATGTGAGGCACTGCAGACACCCATAAGTGACCCCTTGATCCATTGAACCGTAGTGCTGTCTAGACTATCCTGCACGTGCAGTGCATCAATAGAAGGGGCAGGGGACAGACATCCATAGCCATGGGACAGCTACATGGAGTGTGAGTGTGCAAGAATACACCCCCAGGACCCTGAGCGCACTGCACCACAACCCTGCATGTAATCTTGTCACACAAACATTCCCATGCAGTGTAGCGCCACACTCACACCAAGCACCACATGGCAACTGAACAAAATGCAAGTTGAATGCATGATTGATACTGTCTTCGATCCCACTTGATGGCATGAACTGCTTGATACTAATGTAGGTTGCCTTGAACTCAAACCACACCCTATGGACCCCACAGGCACACGGCAAACCCCACGGGATGAAGATCATGGGGAGGAGGCCACACCATCACGGCGCCCGAGGCAGCGAGCCTCCACCAGCACCTCCACCCCACAAAGGGGCCGCACGGAAGGGAACCAACGCAGGCCACGTCCCACTTCACCACAATGCAGCCCTACCAGACCGCTGCAGCACTCACATGCCCGCAGGGAGTCCATGGCCAGCTCGCCCCAAGCCACCAGGCATAGCCCCGATGCAGAGGGACTCACCTGTGGATCGGAGCCCGACTTGGGAGTGACACCTCCACGTGTGCATCAGGCAGGACGTCTGCATTCACCCGGAAGCAGTGACACTGAAGGGATGTTGACACCACAGGGGACTCCAGGGCCAGGCACAAAGCTAGCACAAACCCCACCTGTGCATGTGCGTCATGTCCGCACACCACAGCCAGACAAAGACACGCTATCATATGGCAGCCCTGAAGACCGGCAATTAGAGCCCAGCAGTCCAATTCCACCCAGCAACATGTCCCCATGCAGCCCCCCCCCAAAAGCACACAAGAGGCAGGCCGGCACCTGCCACACCACAGGTACCCTTCATCACGGGGGCAGCAGTGATGGGCCGACTGGACGTGATCGAGGCCAAACAGGCCAAAATTGAATCCATGGCCAAGGTGCACAGCTGGCACATCAAGGCCATCAGTGCATCCATACGCCATGGATGCAAGTACATACCGCGTGACAATGCTCGCACACGCAGAGTGGTGGATCAATGCACCTCAGCCCTGACAGGGTTTGGACAAAGTGTGAGGGAGTTGTGCGAGGCAGTATCAGCACTTACTGAGCAGACAAGGGAGGGGAACATTATTAGACAAGAGGGCAAATTCTACAAAGTTAACAGGATATTACTCTTAGTAGATTATGTTCACACAATAGATGGGCAATATACATCTGTGTTGTTCGCAGCCAAGTAAGAACCAAGGGAGGTCCAGTCGGCACAACCCAAATGACTGTGGTATGGACTACAATATCAGCTAATATCTAGCTCGAGATCGAGAAAGATGTAAAAACAAGGCTGTGGCAGAAGACAGAAGGATAGAACAAGAAATATACTATCCCTGCCTAACGTGCGTTCTCAACTAGGTTGCGGTGTTACAACGCCTGTCTAGAAAGTGACAGAATAAGAGTCAAATTACCAACTTCTATGGTATGTAATACATCCAGCCTTGTAGGTCCTTGTAGGTCCTATACCACTTTCTTCCAAATCTGGTACAAATTGGGAGAAACTGTAATTTAAAAGAAAAAGCGCACCAGGGGTATTGAAGAGGATATATATCCCTCCAAAAAATCGTGTGGCAGCTAATGGGGTAAACAGTCCTTTAATAGCCCATAGATTTGTCACACTGACCCTGGATTGCTAGGGTTAAAAAGACACAAAAACAATTGAAGAAGGAGAAAATCCTTATTCTTTAAACACAAAGACAATACAGTCACAACTTCCCTTCCAAGGCTCGTTTTAATTAGAGGGGAGTCGGACAATGTAAAAAGGTTTGCTCAAACAATCACAAATAGGCTAACTGTTGCCTTTTTTAGATGTAGCAAACACCGTCGACCGGTTTCAGTGGCATGACTTCATTACAACCACATTCATCAGGACAGTCTTAGCTTCCTCAGAACTGGTGTATTTTGTGATTTAACAGCCAGTAAATGAGGAACAAAAATACGGAAGATGGAATTGTACTTTACCACCTTGCGTAGGTGTCAATGGACTGGAACAGTCTAGAAGGGAGCCTGTAGGATCAAAACAAAATAATCCACAGTCACAACACGGCTGCTAGGTTCCATGCATTGGATTATGAATAGACCACAAACTGAGTGTCATTCATCTATGCAAACAAAGTCTGTTAAAACCACACTACATCAGTCAATCTTAGTATATATCTCTCAATCTCCTTCGTATGTAGCCATCATGGCATCTAGGGCCAGAGTGTGGGCTACAGTATTCAAGGTATTAAATCAATAATCATGGGTACATGTGAATCATTCATAGACATGTCTTGAACAAGTGTTTTTTTAGGTCAATGGAGATCAAACGTTGTAAATATGCATATATAGGGTTGAAAATATACATATAAAGGAAGGATTCACCCTCTTTTTGCTTCCCTCGAGAGTCGAAGAAAAAAGGTGATTATGCCTTAGTTGGAGGCACAGTTCGACTACCCAGTCCCATGCTGTTAATCTGTGGGGTAATATAAAGATGTAACAGTGTTACTCATATTAAAGGAACCAGATTTTCGGTGCCTCTGCCTGCAGTGGCACTGATTAGGTTGCCGGTGAAATTTGGCACTTCTAATGCATTTTAGAAAACTTATAAAGGGGAGGGCCAGGAGTTGCTGCTCCTAGAAGGGGGCGAGTACTCCCTATCCAGCGTGACATAATCCCATGGCTCTAGCAAACTTTAAATCAAGATTATATGAAACCTCAGAGGAGGTCCCAAAAGCTTACCAGCATACACCTTCCTCGGTGTGTGGTACGGCTGTAATGTCCGATGCGAGTGCGACCGCAAATCTATCGCATTCGCTGTTTTAAAAAAAAGGAGGAGAGCGATGAGCCTTCCGTTTACTTCTGTGTCACGTGATAGTTGCAAACGAGTCACATGACATGCCATTGTATGTCACGTAGTCTCACTCGTGTTGGCGTAATAGGCCCGGAAGTCAGGCTGATCGACTGAGACTAGGTCAGGCACTATGTATCAGGGTGGATCAACGTGAATATCCACCAATCCCAAACGGATCGAGGTCCCATTTTCTAAACTAGGGCCAATAGATGTTACTGTCTAATTAGTAGCCGTATTGTTTTTGCTAGGATATTTATTTCACAGGACTGAATGGTAGATTAGTTAATCATCACTAAGGAATGCCAGGGTATGTTTTCATTCAGACCAACCTTGGCTGTTTTTAAACGGAACACCCATTTGTTCACTTTTCAGTAGGAGGTGGCTCATGTCTCCTTGGGCATCTGACTTTTTCTATGATTGTCCACTCAATTTCAGTGGCCAGGTGATTCGACCTAATGAAATGGTCAACCATTGGTACATTTTCCCGGTGGGTCCTAATGCATGATAGGTGCTCTTGGTTGCGTTTTTTGATTGGCCTAGTAGTCATGCCTATGTATTTTTTTTATCACAGGGGCACTTTATCATGTAGATTACATTGGATGTATTACAATTAGTTATGGAGACCTGTTTCCACGGTGTCCTTAGGCCAAGGTCCAATGTCTTGGTAAATGTACATACATTGCACTGACCGCACGGTGTGTGTCCCTGTGGAGCTGAATTGTTCCACAAAGTGTTCTGCCCAGTGGCCTCTTAGGCTGGTTTATATGAGTGTATCAATGTGTCTCTTAAATGTTTTCTTTTTTCATGGCAAAACGTGGTAATGGTAACGTGACAGGCCCTACGTTACGTATTGGCCACAGTTTGATGTTTTCCCTTTTGATAAGGTTAATTTTGTTTGAATAGCTGAAGACTGTTGTAATGATTTTTTCTCCTGCTGGTCGTGTTTTTTGTTGCAAGGTTATATCCCGAGGGATATTTCTTGCACGTTTCCTTGCTGTTCTCACAGTTCTCTTGGGATAGCGGTCTGTGAGTCCATGTGCTTGTGCATCATACTCCTGTGTAGTTGAACAATATATGTATATTTTCAACCCTATATATGCATACAAGATTGACTGATGTAGTGTGGTTTTAACAGACTTTGTTTGCATAGATGAATGACACTCAGTTTGTGGTCTATTCATAATCCAATGCATGGAACCTAGCAGCCGTGTTGTGACTGTGGATTATTTTGTTTTGATCCTATAGGCTCCCTCCTAGACTGTTCCAGTCCATTGACACCTACGGCAAGGTGGTAAAGTACAATTCCATCTTCCGTATTTTTGTTCCTCATTTACTGGCTGTTAAATCACAAAATACACCAGTTCTGAGGAAGTTAAGACTGTCTTGATGAACGTGGTTGTAATGAAGTCATGCCACTGAAACCGGTCGACGGTGTTTGCCACATCTAAAAAAGGCAACAGTTAACCTATTTGTGATTGTTTGAGCAAACCTTTTACATTGTCCGACTCCCCTCTAATTAAAACGAGCCTTGGAAGGGAAGTTGTGACTGTATTGTCTTTGTGTTTAAAGAATAAGGATTTTCTCCTTCTTCAATTGTTTTTGTGTCTTTCTAACCCTAGCAATCCAGGGTCAGTGTGACAAGTCTGTGGGCTATTAAAGGACTGTTTACCCCATTAGCTGCCACACAATTTTTTGGAGGGATATATATCCTCTTCAATACCCCTGTTGCGCTTTTTCTTTTAAATTACAGTTTCTCCCAATCTGTACCAGATTTGGAAGAAAGTGGTATAGGACCTACAAGGACCTACAAGGCTGGATGTATTACATACCATAGAAGTTGGTAATTTGACTCTTATTCTGTCACTTTCTAGACAGGCGTTGTAACACCGCAACCTAGTTGAGAACGCACGTTAGGCAGGGATAGTATATTTGTTGTTCTATCCTTCTGTCTTCTGCCACAGCCTTGTTTTTACATCTTTCTTGATCTCGAGCTAGATATTAGCTGATATTGTAGTCCATACCACAGTCATTTGGGTTGCGCCGACTGGACCTCCCTTGGTTCTTACTTGGCTGCGAACAACACAGATGTATATTGCCCATCTATTGTGTGAACATAATCTACTAAGGGTAATATCCTGTTAACTTTGTAGAATTTGCCCTCTTGTCTAATAACAATCCTTCTAACGGCGACAGCCGTGGGCTTCAATTGTCCTATAATCTATTGGACATGTCGATTAGGTTTTGACACTTACTCTGTGTATTCTTAACACATTGCTATTGCAACACTGTAATGTTATCCACACCCCTTTGTTCCAACATTCTCTCTCTCCCCCCTTCCTTTCGAAACATCCTTGCTCTATCACCAAGCCCTATTAGATCTGACGTCCTCAGCTGGTACACAAATGGCAGACGTCAGTATCAATATGATGACGGAATCTAATTTTCTCGCATTTGCAGAAGATCTGGTGGAATCTATTTTAGCAGCCCCCTTTTTAATAGGGGAGGCTTCGGTACCCCAAGTCACAGGGAATAATGATTCCTGGAACGAACTTGAAGGCCTCCAAAAGAAGCTGATTAGAACAGAGCTCCATGGTCTCGTCATGACCGAATATCTGCGTGCACAAACAGCTCCAGACGGCCTTATCATCCGAATTGCACCGAGAATCTTCCTAGACCAAATCCAATTCCGTAGGGACTGGAGTTTTATAGCAAATAAATGCACAAGGGATTGGCTGATTCTAATAATCAATACAGCCAAAACGGTCTCAATTAAACTAATGACAGAAATCGAAACAAAAATTGACTTACTTAAATCATCAGAAGTTCTTGAAAACTTCAAGAAAAAATTAGAAGACCTTAATATTTTGATCAAAGATTTCAAAGAATTCAACCTAAATAAAAAAATCTTGAAATTAAAAAAGGATATCTCGTTTTTTTCGCAAAAAAAAGATCTAGCCCTCTGTAGTCGATAGCTACTATGACGACCCACAACCAGCAGTGGGCCAAAAAATTGCCCTATCAGAACAAGAGAACTGGTATCCCAGACAAAACAACAATAAGACTAAACAGAGGAACACACCAGCACAATGGACCTTCTCCAGTGGCAGCTCAGATGAAGACAGTAGACCGGGCCCATCTGGAGTAGGCACCCACAAGCGTAGTTCGTCACGTAATCGTGACCAATCAAATGACAGGAGGATACAGTTCCAGGGCAATCAAAACCAAAGAGGCCAGAATTCAAACAGAAGGCCTTTTTTATACCAAGGCCCAAGAGGAGGCAGAGGGAGAGGGCAATAGCTAGGCTCCCACGCAGTAACGAGGAGCAGAGGGAGGGGACTCCAACAGCCCGAGAATTATTAGTAATAAATCTCTCAGCACATGTCTTGACAAATATAGAACAACAAGTCCTACAAAAAGGACTAAGTTTCGTCCCCACTGCACTAAACGATGACTTCCAAACACGCATTGAATTCGCAAGACTAATGCGAAATATTAGACTCAGACAACACTTTGGGATGTTAGACCCGGCACCCACCAATGAGAGAGAGATAGATGTGACGGGGCTGCACCCTAGAGCTACGTTTTATCCGCCGAATGTCTCAGCAGAATCCCTAACCTTTGAGAAAGCCACAGTGAAAAAAATGGAAGAGATTGAACAGCAAGAAAAAAGTACCTTCCACAACATCACCATGCAAGAACGCAATGCCCTACGTGATCTTAGTAACAACAAAGCTATTATAATCAAACAGGCAGATAAGGACGGTGCAACCGTGGTTATGAATTCAGCAGATTATGATCTCATGGTCACATCACTTTTGGGAAATGGGGACCACTACAAAATGCTAACGGGGGATCCCACAGAGAGTCTCCGTCTCACCATTATGAACATCGTGGAAGAAGCAGCTTGTGAAGGCCATATCAGTACCAAAGAAGCGGCTTTCCTGACTCCTAAATTTCCAATAATTCCGGTGTTCTACGCACTACCCAAGGTACACAAGGGGATATCACCACCCCTGGGGAGACCCATTGTTGCCGGGATCGACTCCATTCTAGAACCACTCTCCCAATTTGTAGACTTCTTTCTGAGGCCACTAATTCCCAAAATGCGTTCTTACACCAAGGCCACCATGAGTATTTTAAATACGCTTCAAGGTGTGTCTTTCGACCCAGCTACTCAATTTTTGGTTACACTGGACATAGAAGCCCTTTACACCAATATTCCTCAGGCGGCGGCCCTTGAGATAGTGGAAAAAGTCTTGAGAGATCTAGTGACTCCCCCAGAGGTTCCCATAGAGCTTATACTACAACTTGCAGAGCTAGCACTTACCAAGAATTTCTTTCTGTATAAGGAATCGTTTTATGAGCAATGCTCAGGCACCGCAATGGGCGCCACATTTTCCCTGTCTCTGGCAAACCTATATGTTGCCGAATTTGAGGAGACTCACATATACCAGCCATCTAATCCTTTCAGAACACAGGTCACTCTATGGACGCGGTATATAGATGATGTTTTGGCCATCTTTACGGGAACAGAATCAAGATTTAAAGAATTCATGACTTGGCTCAACTCAAGAGATAGATATCTCAAATTTACACACAGGATTTCGAAAGAAATCATCCATTTTCTTGATGCGGAAATCACACCTAAATTAGGCTGTTTGGTCACCACAGTCTTTTGTAAACCAACTGATCGCAACTCTCTACTGGATTACACCAGCTTTCATCCAAGGAGTCTTCGTGAAAACTTACCATTTGGCCAGTTTTTACGATATAGGCGTAATTGTTCAACTACACAGGAGTATGATGCACAAGCACATGGACTCACAGACCGCTTATTAGAACGCGGATATCCCAAGAGAACTGTGAGAACAGCAAGGAAACGTGCAAGAAATATCCCTCGGGATATAACCTTGCAACAAAAAACACGACCAGCAGGAGAAAAAACCATTACAGCAGTCTTCAGCTATTCAAACAAAATTAACCTTATCAAAAGGGAAATCATCAAACTGTGGCCAATACTTAACTTAGGGCCTGTCACGTTACCATTACCACGTTTTGCCATGAAAAAAAGAAAACATTTAAGAGACACATTGATACACTCATATACACCAGCCTTAGAGGCCACTGGGCAGAACACTTTGTGGAACAATTCAGCTCCACAGGGACACACACCGTGCGGTCAGTGCAATGTATGTACATTTACCAAATGCACCAAGACTTTGGACCTTGGCCTAAGGACACCGTGGAAACAGGTCTCCTTAACTAATTGTAATACATCCAATGTAATCTACATGATAAACTGCCCCTGTGATAAAAAATACATAGGCATGACTACTAGGCCAATCAAAAAACGGATCCAAGAGCACCTATCATGCATTAGGACCCACCGGGAAAATGCACCAATAGTTGACCATTTCATTAGGTCGAATCACCTGGCCACTGAAATTGAGTGGACAATCATAGAAAAAGTCAGATGCCCAAGAAGAGGAGGAGACATGAGCCACCTCCTACTGAAACGTGAACAAAAATGGGTGTTCCGTTTAAAAACCGACAAGGTTGGTCTGAATGAAAACATACCCAGGCATTCCTTAGCGATGATTAACTAATCTACCATTCAGTCCTGTGAAATAAATATCCTAGCAAAAACAATACGGCTACTAATTAGACAGTAACATCTTTTGGCCCTACTTTAGAAAATGGGACCTCGATACGTTTGGGATTGGTGGATATTCACGTTGATCCACCCTGATACATAGTGCCTGACCTAGTCTCAGTCGATTAGCCTGACTTCCGGGCCGATTACGCC
Organism: Ambystoma mexicanum; assembly: GCF_040938575.1. NCBI lineage: Eukaryota > Metazoa > Chordata > Amphibia > Caudata > Ambystomatidae > Ambystoma > Ambystoma mexicanum. The sequence goes on from NC_090928.1 coordinate 1,146,661,309, forward strand.
AATACGAGTGAGAACACGTGACATACAATGGCATGTCATGTGACTTGTTTGCAACTATCACATGACACGGAAGTAAACGGAAGGCTCATCGCTCTCCCCCTTTTTTTTAAAACAGCAAATGCGATAGATTTGCGGTCGCACTCGCATCGGACATTACAGCCGTACCACACACCGAGGAAGGTGTATGCTGGTAAGCTTTTGGGACCTCCTCTGAGGTTTCATATAATCTTGATTTAAAGTTTTCTAGAGCCATGGGATTATGTCACGCTGGATAAAGAGTACTCGCCCCCTTCAAGGAGCAGTAACTCCTGGCCCTCCCCTTCATAAGTTTTCTAAAATGCATTAGAAGTTCCAAATTTCACCGGCAACCTAATCAGTGGCACTGCAGGCAGAGGCACCGAAAATCTGGTAGCTTTAATATGAGTAACACTGTTACATCTTTATATTACCCCACAGATTAACAGCATGGGACTGGGTAGTCGAACTGTGTCTCCAACTAAGGCATAATCACCTTTTTTCTTCGACTCTCGAGGGAAGCAAATAGAGGGTGAGTCCTTCCTTTATATGTATATTTTCAACCCTATATATGAATATTTACAACGTTTGATCTCCATTGACCTAAAATAACACTCGTTCAAGACGTGTCTATGAATGATTCACATGTACCCATGATTATTGATTTAATACCTTGAATACTGTAGCCCACACTCTGGCCCTAGATGCCATGATGGCTACATACGAAGGAGATTGAGAGATATATACTAAGATTGACTGATGTAGTGTGGTTTTAACAGACTTTGTTTGCATAGATGAATGACACTCAGTTTGTGGTCTATTCATAATCCAATGCATGGAACCTAGCAGCCGTGTTGTGAAAGTGGATTATTTTGTTTTGATCCTACAGGCTCCCTCCTAGACTGTTCCAGTCCATTGACACCTATGGCAAGGTGGTAAAGTACAATTCCATCTTCCGTATTTTTGTTCCTCATTTACTGGCTGTTAAATCACAAAATACACCAGTTCTGAGGAAGCTAAGACTGTCCTGATGAATGTGGTTGTAATGAAGTCATGCCACTGAAACCGGTTGACGGTGTTTGCAACATCTAAAAAAGGCAACAGTTAGCCTATTTGTGATTGTTTGAGCAAACCTTTTTACATTGTCCGACTCCCCTCTAATTAAAACGAGCCTTGGAAGGGAAGTTGTGACTGTATTGTCTTTGTGTTTAAAGAATAAGGATTTTCTCCTTCTTCAATTGTTTTTGTGTCTTTTTAACCCTAGCAATCCAGGGTCAGTGTGACAAATCTGTGGGCTATTAAAGGACTGTTTACCCCATTAGCTGCCACATGATTTTTTGGAGGGATATATATCCTCTTCAATACCCCTGGTGCGCTTTTTCTTTTAAATGACAGTTTCTTCCAATCTGTACCAGATTTGGAAGAAAGTGGTATAGGATCTACAAGGACCTACAAGGCTGGATGTATTACATACCATAGAAGTTGGTAATTTGATTCTTATTCTGTCACTTTCTAGACAGGCGTTGTAACACCGCAACCTAGTTGAGAACGCACGTTAGGCAGGGATAGTATATTTCTTGTTCTATCCTTCTGTCGTCTGCCACAGCCTTGTTTTTACATCTTTCTCGATCTCGAGCTAGATATTAGCTGATATTGTAGTGCATACCACAGCCATTTGGGTTGTGCCGACTGGACCTCCCTTGGTTCTTACTTGGCTGCGAACAACACAGATATATATTGCCCATCTATTGTGTGAACAAGGGAGGAAAACAACCTTCTCCGACAGCACATGAACGCAACCGGCTCAGTCCCATCAACCTCCACTACACCAACGGAGGGATCCCTTGAGGCGTCTCCTAGGCGCCGTTCTATGCGCCACCTGAGGTCACACACACCAGAGGGGCCTGGACAAGGAAAGCTCCCACGACCATCCTAGTCGGACATGGCATCATTGCGGGTGCCCTGATAATAAACATGCACCAACCTGCACTGTTGTGGGGAGTTCACTGGGGGGAGGGGGGATTGTGTGCTGGGTGTTCACTGGGGGGAGGGGGAATTGTGTGCTGGGTGTTCACTGGGGGAGGGGGGATTGTGTGCTGGGTGTTCACTGGAGGAAGGGGGATTGTGTGCTGGGTGTTCACTGGGGGGAGAGGGGATTGTGTACTTGGTGTTCACTGGGGGGAGAGGGGATTGTTAAATTGAGAATAAATCACATTTCAAAAATCACAAAGCATGGACAGTAGTGATTGTGATAAAGTGCTCTTTAATGTTGAAGTGACAAGTGTTAAATGTAGCCTTCACCCGTATAAAAAAAAACATCAATCAATCCCTATCTGGCCAACCTCCCCTCCCTCAGCCCAAACCTTTGTGCACGTGCAACACCTTCAGGCTTATCATCATCGTCACTCCCATCCTCAGGTGGCTGCCCATGAGCATCAGGGGGAAGGGGCACAGTCCCGCGATAGCAGATGTTGTGCAGCATGGCACATGTCAGTACAATTTTTCCAACTTTTTCGGGTGCATACATCAATGCCCCCCCCCCATACGGTCTAGGCACCAGAAGTGTGCCTTCAGTATTCCAAATGCCCTCTCCACGCAGATCCGTGTACACACCCACTGTGTGTACCCCCGCACAGTGTTGTATGCCCGCTCCGCTGCAGTGTGTGGATGACACACAGGGGTCATGAGCCATGTGTACTGGGGATATCCAGAATCACCTGCAGGGGAGAGAAAGCAGGTTTGGGGACAAGGTAAGTTCAGTGGGTGTACAGGGCTCAGTCATCAGTGTCATTTTGCCATACTTGTCATTTGGTCACTAACATTGTGGAGTGTGCTGTGCTACGAGCAGCATTGATTACATGAGGCACTCATAACTTGGTACGCCTCTGTTTCAGTATGTAACAGTACTCATGCACTTGTCACTGGGGAAGGAGGCCCTTCAATCTGATTGTGCATGCGAGAAGTGGCTACTTCATGTATCAATGCCATTCCCTTTGGCTGCTGGTGCATTTTCTGGTTGTCACTATTGTGTACTGTTCTCCAGGCATTTCATTGGACATTTAGGGGACAGGGTTTGTGGGATGTACATTGGCATTACTCAGTCTGCTTATGTGTGGTGCATTTGTGGATGTGGAGACTTTGGTGTTACATGTGCATGACTGTTGGGTGGGCAGGGTGGGATGTCTGTACTGTGTCAGTGTTGGAAGCCATAGTGCTACTCACACAGGAGGCTTTGTGGTGGTAGGCCTTCCATATGTCACTGTGTTGCCACATGTCTTTTACGTCCTGAATGGGTGTCTTCTGCTGTGTTGGACATGTCCAAGGTTTCTCGTGCAAGGTGCTTGATTGGAAATGCTGTACTGCTGGTGCTGCCTATTGACATTCAGGGTTTTCATTGTGTATGACCAGCCCCATCAGTTGTGGATTAACATGCATTATGCTATACATTTGTACTCACCCAGCAGCCATGTGTTTTGCCCTTGGTGCCTTTCCATGTACGCTGGCAGGGTACTGTTGCACAGGACCATGGAGTCGTGGGTGGATCCTGGGTAGCGGGCACAGCAGTGGCTGAAGGTGAGGTCAGGTCCACAAGACATCTGCACATTCAGGGAATGGTAAAGTTTCCGGTTTCTGAAGGCTACCTCATGTGCCTGTGGTGGTACGAGTGGTACATGTGTGCAGTCCAGGGCTGCTATTAAATTCGGAACTTGGGCAATGGCATGGAATTGACCCTTCAGCTGGTTCACCTGTGCCTGTGTGGCTGGCAATGCAATGTGCTCATTGACATGGATCAACAGTGCATCCAGCACCTGTCCCAGCATGGCACTGAATGTGGACTGGGCCATGCCATGCATCATGGCAATGGTGTGTTGATAGCTGCCAGTCCCGGGGGAATTGTAGCACAGACACAAGCTTCACTAGCAGAGGTACTGCTGTGCTGATGGCTATACGGCTGCCGATGTCAGCCTGGATTGTGTCCAGCAACTGGGTGATGGTTGCCCTGTCCAGCCGATATTCAGTCACCAACTGGCCATCAGTCAGGGCCCAAGGTGTTGGCCTGACCCTGGGAATGGCTGGCCGCCTTGCTGGTGCTGCTCTCCTCCTCCTTCTCCTCATCCCGACCACCCCCTGTGCTCCCAGGGCCCTGGCCTGGTTGGCTGGCCTCTGTAGCTCCAGGCGCAGCAGGTAGGAGTCCACATCAAGGCTCCCTGCTCCAAATGGCAGCATGGTGTTGGGGGTGGTGTGTTGTACATGGGTGGGTCCTTTGTAGGCCTCTGATTTGCATTGGTTTCACCTGGGCCCTTATTGCTGTCTCCTCCCCGCTCCTACTGGTGGAATGGTGTTGGGGAGGGTGTGTTGTGCATGGGTGGGTCCTTTGTAGGCCTCTGATTTGCATTGGTTTCACCTGGGCCCTTATTGCTGTGGCCTGTGTTTTTTATCTCCAGCTTTTTGCTGGGGGTATTTTCTGCGGATTGTCCGCTGCTTTTCTGGTGCTAATTGCGCCTACGCTGGACTCGTAATTGCAATGTTTTAGCCAAATGGTTACTGGCGCTTTTACAGCCGACGCTTGTACAGCCGGCTGTACTTGCGTCGGCTGTAATGGCGCCGGCGGTATTTGGACTCGTGATCCGATGGACCCTTAAAATCGGCGCTGAAAGCGTTACCGGCGATTTTAAGGGTAACCGCCCAACTCGTGATAAGGCCCTGTGTGTGGGGGGAAAAGGGGGAGTTAATCGGCTAATATGCTGATGACACTGTGTGGGAGTGAGGTTGCGTTTTGGGACTCCCTCATGCATTCAGTACAATGTGCATCACTTGCTCGACCAACAGTGGGGGATGCCTCCATTGTCCTTATGCTAACGAACAGCCCTTATGTTTACAATGGCGTAGGTGGGGCTGTTGCAGAGACACTTGGCATCCATTTTGTGCACCCTCGACTCCATTTTGGACTAGGCCTCACTGCGATAATACAAAAAGGCTTCTCTCCCCTCTGCAGCGCCGTGCACACCGCACTCATGGCCCCCACCTTTTCTCACTGTGCCTGAAAGTTTCCAGCTCCATTCTCACGCTTGGGCCGGAGGTAATTGCAACAAAACAAATGTATCATCTCATCCTTCTTCTGAGATCATGTGTGAACCGCCTTGTAGCTCATCCATCTACAGAAACCTGCCTGTGCCCTCTCACCCCCACTGTTGGATAATTACTGCCAGTACAACCCTGTGCCCCTGCAAGGTAGTCTCTTGATGTGCCAGACACGCGACCCTGCCATGAAGCCCACCCCAGTGTGCCCCCAACAAAAATCTGACCTCTGTCACGGTATATTGCACCCTAGAACTAACAAAATGCCTGCATGCGCCCTTGTTTCTTTGATAAGCTCAGACCCACCCCACGGTCGATCTTATCACACCCACCAAGACCCCTAAAACTGGTACCCCATATAAATCTTAATGAATGATGTTGTAATCATATGTATCTAATTTATATGCTTAGGATGATTTGCTCAAAGGAGCAGTAGTGACTATTATTTAGTGCATGGCTAATCGTAGTATCTCTTGTTAGCTTAGTTAGTGGCCACCATGCTTCACAGCGACCTGACCCTCACCCCGCCTGGACACAGACGAACGGACCTCGTGATGCTCACCCACTAACCGAGTAAACAATCCAGAGGGAGCAGCACCTAAAGCTACATATGTCACTTAATGTTTATCCAATCCTGTGTCTGTGTAATCCCTTATCTCATGATGTCATCCATGACGATTTTCGCCTTGATAAATTCATGTAAGCAGGGTCGGACTGGGACAAGAAATAGGCCCGGACAACAAAAAAGAAAGTGGCCCACCCCTCGCCTCAAAAGAGTGGCCCACCCCTCGCCTCAAAAAAGTGGCCCTCAAACCATCATCCGTGAATCGCGTCAATTCATGACTTTTACGGAAAATGCTACATATTGAGGGTTCATGCGTCTGTTACATTACAACACAACTCATAAAATAACATTACTTTGCATACAGTTCTGTGACAGGGTCCGTCCACAGCTCCGAGGCGCAGGAGTGGCATGAACCAACCACCCCCACTGCGGTTTTGGGACCTGATGCAAGTCAATGCTTATACAGTTCTCTGGATGCCAATTTTACATAAAAGACAACTAACTCTCGCAGCCTGTTTTCTTAGTCTCATTCCCCGTTGGGGTGTGTCTTATTTTATTGCAACGCATGTTTAAGACGGGGATGGGCCTTTACATTCGGTGACCCCCCCCCGCAACGTGATTGGGACAGGTGCCCTGAGGCCCCGTGCTGTGCGGCAAGATCCCGGACGTCCCCCAGCAAGACCATCGCCTCTGCGGTTGACCAGTTCGTGCACACAAACGAGAGGGCCAAGGGTTCCCACTTACCAAATACCCAACTAAAAACTGCTCGCTGAGGCGGGTCACGGCTTGGTTGGGGTGCGGACCAGATTGCGGATAGACCGTGAACGGTGGCTCTCGCACCACTCGACTGAACGTGTGAGTACCGGCTTGCAAGACTTTGAAGGGAAAAAAGAGGGGTTTAGAGAAGGGAAACAGATAAAGGAGTGGGTAAAAATAAAAGTTAGGGTAAGGTTTAGGGTCTGTGTGAATGTCACTGAGGCTTTTTCTTATATATCCTTTGCAGAATGCTTACTAATGCCTTTTTCTGTTCTTTTCCCTTTTCCTTAGGAAGCGGCATGCTGGGATGGGAAGGACACCGCCGAAGATGCCCGCAGAACAGAAGGAGCGATGAATGATGGGCAGAAGCGCCGCAAGGTAAGGCTGTTCCTAACAGTGTTCTTGTTCTTGCAGGAGCTGAGCGTAGAAGAAAGATGCAGGCCTACTGGAGACCGATCCGAACACGGTGAGTGTCATGCTGCAGGTGCAGAAAACGCAAAGCATGTTTCTCAGTCTGGGTGTGGCTTAAATAGTCTCTGGGTATCCCAGGTGTCTCTGGGCTGAACAACACCCAAAAGACAAGACCGCACATGCAGTTCTGGGAACCGAAATATGTGGGGCCATCCATCTTGTCCCCATCAATGCACTACAAGTCCAATCCCCAATGTTATCCTATGGGAGTAAGTGAGTCTGGTGCCACAAGCGCCAAGTCTGACTCCAAGTGGGTCTTTGGAGGGATGGAGAGGCCCTTGATGGCCATGTAGGTGATCATGGCCTGGCTCCAGACTGACATCTTGGAGGGCTGGGGACATGAGGGGCAGGAATCATGACAAACACAGATATTGCACCAGGAACAATTTTGTCAATTGACCTAGAAGGGGTATAGGTGTCAAGCAAAAGTATTACGGTAATAGGATTGGACACGCATGGATGCGAATGGAGAACAGTATTGTGCATAGACCCAAATATAATGTTGCGTGACTTAACTGATGAAGAATTGTTCACTGATAGTGAGAGTGATAGGGAAATAATAATGGAAATAAGTGTACCATGTGATATCATGATTCAGCACAGGGAAATACACAATCCTCTTATGGCTAGTGTTAATATACCACCCACTATATTTGAGGAAGACATGAAAAGGGTCCTGCCCGAAATATGGACTACAGGCCCCCATGATGTAGGGCTATTAAAAGAAGTGACGCCAATCAGAATAAAATTGAAACCAGGTGCCCTACCACCTAGACTAAAACAATACCCCCTATCAAGAGAGGCAGAGGAAGGAATACGAGAAACAATAAACACGCTACTACAACAAGGAATAATAGTACAATCCAATTCACCATGTAACACAGTGATTTTCCTGATTAAAAAAGCAAAGGGCGGGGCTTGGAGGATGATCCAGGACCTACGCCCAATTAATGACATCATACAGAAAGAATTCCCATTCGTTCCTAATCCTGCATCAATACTGTGTAGCATACCTAAGGATGCTACGTGTTTCACAGTGGTCGATTTGAAGAAAGCTTTCTTCTCAATACCACTTGACCCAAGTTCCCAGTATCTCACAGCATTTACGCTAAGGGGGAACAGATATGAGCATTGTAGATTACCGCAGGGATACTGTGAGAGCCCAAGAATTTTTAATAGAATCTTGCATGAAGATCTTGGTAACATTGATGTAGAGAGCACAATAATACAGTACATTGATGATTTACTTATCTGTAGTTAAAGTGAAGAAATGTGCAGAGCCGATTCCATAACATTGTTAAATGTGCTGGCCACAAAAGGTTACAAGGTGGACAGAGGTAAACTACAATATTGTCTAGCTAATTTCAAAAGATTGCAAAAGAATTTTACCAGATAGAGCAGCAGCTATAAGTCATATGGACATACCAAAAACTGTGAAAGATATGCAAAAATGTCTTGGTATCTTACAAGACCTGATTACACACGCCCCAGTTTTGGCAAACCCAGATTACGATCGGGAATTTTATCTATTTTCACACTGCAATGGAATTTTAATGACTGCAGTGTTGACACAAAAAACATCACTAGGTCACAACCCATTGGCCTATTACAGCGGTACATTAGATTCAGTAATGCAGGGCCACTTCACATGCGAACACGCTCTCGCTGCAGTGGCCTTTGCAATAGAGAAAAGTGCCACCATCATGAAGGGATGCTCAGTGACCCTGTACGCAGAACATTCACTCTTTGCGATTCTAGAAAGGTCCAAATCAACATTGACAACATAAAGGGCAACGGCCTATGAGATAATAATCTCGAGCCCAAACGTTCATGTGGTCAGGTGCAAGACCATGAGCCCAGCGACATTCATCACAGAACCATGCATGGTAGAAGATATCCAGACATACGATTGTACTACATATGAGGGAGAAGAGGATGACATTCCCAAAGCAAGTGAAAATGCACTACAGGAAGGAGAAGTATACTTTTGTGGACGGGTCAGCATCAATAGATAGTGAAACAGGAAAAAAGCACGTGGGGGCGGCAGTTGTAAAAATGGAAGGGGAAGAATATGAGAATATTGTACAGAAACTTCTCCCCTCTCATTACTCAGCTCAAGCAGCAGAACTGATGGCGCTAATTGAAGCGCTGCGCACTGCTAAAGGATGTGCAGTTACAATATACTCTGACTCAGCATATGCTACAACAACAGTACACGCAGGGCTCTCACGATGGCGACAAAGAGGGTTCCGAAGGGCAGATGGCTCGCCAGTACAACATGCTGCAACATGCTGTATTATTAAAGGAACTGATACAAGCACCAGCAGAACCATCAGTAGTATGATTGGTGAAGCGCCAAGCACATACCAATGACATGCGATCTCATTGGGAAACATGGCAGCCGACGCAGCAGCGAAGGACGCTGCGTATTTCAACATCCCACAAGCAATAGAATGCGTTGCCAAAACACCAAGCACAGATACATCAGAGGAGGGACACAGCCATTCACCAATTTCCCAAGTAATAGAGCTCCAAAGACGTACACCTGTATTTAATATGGAGAAAGGAGCTAACAGGGAAGGTGGTAATGCCAGTGGAGTTACTAGAAATAGCATTCCAACAACTACACTTTACGAAACTTTCCGAAACATGTAACTAAACAGCATATTGCAGCGGAAATAGAGGAACATTGGTTTGTTCCTAAATTACAAGAACATTTGTCAAAATTCACGATAGAATGTACAACATGTCAAACATACAGTTCTGGAATGACACTACGGACACTGCGAGGAACACTACCGCATCCTGTGGGCCCGTTTAGAGAGCTCCACATTGACTACACAGATATGGGGGAGAGATGTAACGGAGCAAGGTACCTGATTGTCATAGTATGTCCTTTTTCGAGGTTGGTGGAAGTTGGACACACCCAGATGCAAAATGTACCGCCAAGTTCTTAGTGCGGGAGGTTTTTTCAAGGTGGGGTATCTGTCACGTAATAAAATCAGACAATTACACACACTTTGTGAATGACCTCTTCATGGAAGTGACATTGTTACTAGGGGTTAAGCACACATTGTGTTCAATTTATCACCCAATGGCTAATGGAGTGGTGGAAAAAATCAACCCCTACTCAAAAGTAAGTTGTCAAAGTTGTGCAACACGCTCAAGAAGAACTGGGTGCATTGCTTGCCCCTAGCACTGTTCCACCTCAGAACACAGCCGAGTAAGGACCATCATTTAAGACTGCACGTAATAGTGATGGGAAGATGCATTCATATGCCACTCTCCCCAGTGAGATGAGCTACAGTCGCTCACAGAGCAGCCACAGTGCTCAGGGATGAATTTAAGGAATACCTCACCCATTTACCACGTGCAGTGCATAGCATAGCTAAACAAATTGCACCCCCTTTTACAGAAAATGCTGCAACAGACACTGCAATGCCAGCAGATGATAGTCCAAAAGGTCAACTGATGCCAGGAGAAAATGTGTATGTGCAGAGTTTTGTGCGGAGATGGAACTCTCTGAGATTCCATTGCCCATACAAAGTGATATACTGCACAGCCACTGCAGTAAAAGTGAAGGGATTGAAATATTGGGTGCATCTGTCAGATGTGAGAAGAGCACGTGATAGTGAAATTTCTCAGTGTGACCAGAATAACAGCAATTAAATTTTGAGTGAGTAAAAGCAAAAGTATACAGGAACGAAACTGGAAATGTTGAAAAGTGAAAGTAACAACTAAACATTATGTTGAAGTTCTGTGCTCTCTCTCTCTCTTCCTCTCCTCTTATGGTTGACCAGTAATATAGAAGAAATATTATCAGTTCTAAAGAAAACACTATGAAATGCAAGATAAGTTTATTGTGATGAAATTTAAGATACAAGCAGTAGAATAGTATTGGGGTGTGACCCCATAGAATAATTAATATAGGAATAGATTAGTGGCAAAAGTGATATAATGACGGTAAAATGATGACTTTTTTAACATAAAAATTAAATGTATGCATGTCACTTAACAATTTAATATCGCCCCTTCAGGTGAAACAATGGCAGAAAGGAGTGCACTCACCAATGACGACACAGTGTTAGCTAGCAATAGGGTAGATCATAGAGTTAACAAATATTATAATGTAGAATGTAGTATGAATTACTGTGTAATACTGTTTTCTACAATATAATTATTTATGGCATGGTACTATACCGTGTCTTTCATTATTGAAATATGAAAGAAGGGGGAGTGGTGTAAACCTAATACGTCAAGGCTCAGCACTCATCTGGGCGGGTGTAAAAACTATGTGGAAACACAATCCCTCAACCACTGCAAATCTCACTACATTGCATAAGAATCGCACAATAGTAGCCCCCTTTTTTCCCCTTGCTGCCACCAGGCCAACTAATATGAAAGAGACCAATCAGTATGATGGGGATTACTTTTGGGAGAGTGAACCTGATCTGATAGATACTGATGTACAAGCAACCACAGAACCTACCTCACGAGGCACTTTAATATTGCTGCTACTAACCAATCAGAGACGCGGGACCCACAGGCCTGGCAAGCTGCTAACGAACGTAATGACACGGCATGGGCAGGTATCTTTCCCATACACCATTGAAAAAATGAAAACGATAAATGACAGGGAAGGGAGGAGGAGGAGACGGAAAAGGGGGGTGGGAGAGAAAAGATATGATATGTACCATGGTCTGGGATTCAATGAAATAGAAGGCCCCCGCCACCAAGACCAGTCTAAAAAATTGTACTCTGACATGAGTGCAACAGCAAAAAAAGCAACCAACGAAAGCTGCTATGTTTGCTCTCTCAGACCGCATGCATCAGGCATGCCTAAGATACTTGTACCCCAAGAAGTACCCTTGTCGGACGCCCAATGTTTAATTCATCTCATATTATGTAGGATTCGGAGTACTTCCTAGGCACACACAGTTACAATAGAAATGTTTCAGAAAGAGAAAACCAGCAAGCACCAAGGAGTAATTTGTATCAAGGAGCCATTTTTCGTAATAAGAGGAACGAGATTTCAGAAAATAAGTGGCATGACGAAACTATTGAGTGCAAAGCTGAAGCGCTCAGAGGACTAACTGAAGAAAACTTCCAATGGGTCAAAGAAACGTGTGTTCTATCTGGTCCCAGCACATTGCAAAACTCACATGGGTTACCGCTCTTGGAAAACCTATCAAAACCCAAAAAGAAATAGCACATGAACTTTGTTTTCATGGAGAAGGAAAGGTGCAGATGGGTTCCAACAAGCACTGCAACAAAACAATCATCATTCCAGAAATGAAAAAAGGTAAAGCTGCACTTATGGACATGTACTGGGTCTGTGGCAAACAAGCCTAGCTGTATCTACCATCATCGTGGAGAGGTACTTGCGCCTTGGCCACTCTGCACTCAGCATTAATCGAAATCCCAGAAAGCAATATCCAAGAGGGGAGAGGTTCGGCTGGCATATCGGCAGCAGGGGAATCAGCTGGCATATCGGCAGCAGGGCAATCGGCTGACACATCGGCAGCGCCCCAACAAGCAACCACAGAGCTTTCATACAACATTCTGTCTGAAAATGACCTAAAAGACAGACTGTCCCGCAGAAGGAGGTCATCAAACTATATTTCCAGTGAATCGTCCAAACTTCTCGCTGAGATCCCAGCAAAGTACAAACTCTTTAACTCTGCAGAGACATTCTTTGCCTCCCTCCTAACGCCAGGACTGCAGGTGCGGACAAACACCAAATGGTTACAGATCGTCCGCTAGGAGCTGATCCAACTTGCCAATGACACTGAAGAGGGATTCAACGAGATCAAGGTGGAACTTCGTGCTTTGTGTCTAATGACAATGCAGGACAGGTACGTCCTAGACCTCCTTACAATGATGGACGGCGGTGTTTGCCGAAAAATCGGGAGTGCCTGCTGTACATTCATACCTTCTGAAGACGCAGATAATGGGACCCTCTCCCACGTCATCTCAGCAGTACACAGCCTGGGGGAAAGAATGCTGAAAGAAGGAGGAATAGAGCCAAGCAACTGGTTCGACAACATGTTCAATTGGATACCATCCTGGTTCAGCATCATGATGAAATATTTTATCCCCATCATTGTGTTTATTTTACTATTTTTCTGTGTGTGCCAACTAGGTATCCAATGCTGTGCAAAATCTATGCCTAATTCAACAATGATGATGGTAACGATGGGCCGAGAAGCAATGGTAGCCGCTATAACAGATGCACAGATGCAAACTGGAGAACCAGACACACCAAAATACTGCATGACAGCTGTCTACTGCCAAAATGGGGATAGGGTGGATAATTTGTTTCTCACAACCATAAAAGAACCAAGGGAGCTGCAATGGTACAGGGAAGTGTGGGTGGGCCTGGATGGGGATGGAGGAATATATATGACATGCACACCTGACAAGTATGCTAGGAATGGGCATAGCCTGAGAAGTGTATGTGGGGCTTGGATGCCAATAAAAGGAACACCCGCTTGGGATGAAGTAATTGCTGAAGCAGAGTATTATCGGAATGAGAATAATAAGAAGTAGTGTGTTACTTTAGATGTAACGAAAGGGGGGAATGTGTGGGATTGAGGGGTCATTTTGGTCCCTCCTCATGCATTCAGTACAAAGTGCATCACTTGCTCGACCAACAGTGGGGGATACCTCCATTGCCCTTATGCTAATGAACAGCCCTTATGTTTACAATGGCGTAGGTGGGGCTGTTGTAGTGACACTTGGCATCCATTTTGTGCACCCTCGACTCCATTTTGGACTAGGCCTCACTGCGATAATACGAAAAGTCTTCCCTCCCCTCTGCAGCGCCACGCACACCACACTCATGACCCCCACCTTTTCTCACTGTGCCTGAAAGTTTTCAGCTCCATGCTCACGCTTGAGCCGGAGGTAGTTGCAACAAAACAAATGTAACATCTCGTCCTTCCTCTGAGATCACTGTCCCCCGTGTTTGAACCAGCCTGAACCATGCCTTGTAGCTCATCCATCTCCACAAACCTGCCTGTGCCCTCTCACCCCCACTGTTGGAAAATTACTGCCATTATAAACCTCTGCCCCTGCAAGGTATTCTCTTGATGTGCCAGACACGCGACCCTGCCATGAAACCCACCCCAGTGTGCTCCCAACTAAAATTAGACCTCTGTCACAGCATATTGCACCCTAGAACTAACAAAAATGCCAGCATGCCCCCTAGTTTCTTTGATGCGTTCAGACCCACCCCATGTTATCACACCTGCCAAGACCCCTAAGCCTGGTACCCCATATAAGTCTTAATGTATGATGGTGTAATCACATGTATACAATTTATATGTTTTGGATGATTTGCTCAAAGGAACAGTAGTGACTATTATTTAGTGCATGGCTAATGGTAGTAACTCATGTTAGCTTAGTTAGTGGCCACCATGCTTCACAGCGACCTGACCCTCACCCCACCTGGACACACACTAATGGACCTCGTGATGCTCACCCTCCCGCCAACTGAGCAACCAATCCAGAGGGAGCAGCACCTAAAGCAACATATGTTACTTAATGTTTATCCAATCTTGTGTCTGTGTAATCCATTATATCATGATGTCATCAATGACGATTTTCGCCTTCATAAGTTCATGTAAGCAGGGTCGGACTGGGACAAGAAATAGGCCCGGACAACAAAAAAAAAGTGGCCCACCCCTCGTTTCAAAAAAAGTGGCCCTCAAACCATCATCCGTGAATCGCGTCAATTCATGACTTTTACAGAAAATGCTACATATTGAGGGTTCATGTGTCTGTTACATTACAACACAGCTCATTAAATAACATTACTTTGCATACAGTTCTGTGACAGGGTCCGTCCACATCTCCGAGGCGCAGGAGTGGCATGAACCAACCACCCCCGCTGCGGTTTTGGGACCTGCTGCAAGTCAATGCTTATACAGGGCTCCGCATCCCCAGCAGGGAAGGAGGGTTAGGGTGATGATGGTTGGATAGGAGGGGAGGAGGGTAGGGAAACCGGAATGAGGTTTAAGGAGAGGTCAGAAAATGCTACGTATGGAGGGTTCATGTGTCTGTTACATTACAACACAACTCATAAAATAACATTACTTTGCATACAGTTCTGTGACAGGGTCCGTCCACAGCTCTGAGGCGCAGGAGTGGCATAAATCAACCAACCCCACTGCGGTTTTGGGACCTGCTGCAAGTCAATGCTTATACAGGGCTCCGCAACCCCAGCAGGGAAGGAGGGTTAGGGTGACGATGGTTGGATAGGAGGGAGGGGGGTAGGGAAACCGGAATGAGGTTTAGGGAGAGGTCAGAAAATGCTACGTATGGAGGGTTCATGTGTCTGTTACATTACAACACAACTCATAAAATAACATTACTTTGCATACAGTTCTGTGACAGGGTCCGTCCACAGCCCCGAAGCGCAGGAGTGGCATGAACCAACCACCCCCACTGCGGTTCTGGGACCTGCTGCAAGTCACTGCTTATACAGGGCTCCGCAACCCCAGCAGGGAAGGACGGTTAGGGTAGGGTGACAATGGCTGGATAGAAGGGGGGGTAGGGAAACCGGAATGAGGTTTAGCGAGAGGTTATGGATAGGTTGGGGATGTTAGGGTAAGATTTTGATCACTGCGCATGCTTCCAGCTAGCTGTTACACTCATAGAAACACAAGTCTCTGCTTCTGACTCTACACACATATACAATATCACTATACCAGTATACAAAGACATAACAACATAATAAACACACATGAGGTAGTGCAGCACTTAGCTTAGTTTAGTTGTCACCAGGGTGTCCCTTGTTGTCTCTTGCGATTTCGTTGTGCCAGGATGTGTCGTAGTAGCTGTTCATATGCTCCAATAAAGTGCTACAATTAGTGCACATATCAAACACTGCCACATGTTGCTGTTCACATGCTTGTACACATGCGCGTGGCTACTAAACATGCACAGAAGGGCCGCATGTGGCTCTGGTAAGTGGTGGTAAAGTGTTAGTGCATGCAGGAGTAAGCAGTAATATTAAAGCTTTAGGAAGGTGTTCTGAAATTGTGTTCACACACCTAGCAAGCCGGCCCACTATCCGATGATTTATGGTGCTGCGCATGGCTGGGAAGTGCTGATTAGTGTTGTGCTCTGTTACGTGGCATGCAGTGTCTTACCGGTACAGTTACATTTGCAGGAAGCAGGCATCAGTTGTCTCTGTCTGGTGGGGCTGACTGGGCCCCCCTGCGTGAACCCACTGCTCCCCGTGGTTATGCAGTTATCTGTGTCAGGCGAGGGGCCGGGATGTCGATCCGGTGGGGCGTGGCCCCTCGCAATGATATGAAGCCAGAATTGCTCTGAGACATGTCTTCTCAGCAAGAGGACTTGAGCACAAGCCCTGTGCCTTTGCTCCTGGGCACGAACCATGGCGTGCCATTCCCAACGTGGCCTTCCTGTAGTTCTGGGGCCAGGTGCTCCTGCTGCTGGGAAACAGTTTGCTAGGTGGTTGCCATACAAAAAGGGCAGAGATAAGTCTTTTAAAAGTCTGGATTGTCCATTTGTGGTGCATTTTAGTTGTTGCTGTGTCTTTGGCACTATTACAATTTCTTTGGACTGACTATATATTGCTTGCTTGCCTTTCTTGCTTGTTGGGTGGCACCTCATCTTGGCCCCCAGCCCTATCATCTGTGGAAAGTCTTTTTCTGTTGAAAGTCATGTAGCTGGCCTGGACTCCAAATCTGATGATACACTAAGATGTAAAGCTGAATGATTCATATATTGTCCTCACTGATGTCAACACTGTCTTGATGAACGGTACCGTCTTCACAGACACTTTATGATTCTAAGTACTGTGTCACCTTTCCCACTTTGGTCTTTGATTGGACACATCATCATGGTTTCAGAATACATGATGTATTGCACATTTCAATTGAACCAAGTCAAGGTCCTAGTGATTGAAGTGATGATGGTCAAATGTGACTCTTGAATGTGCCATACAGTAATTTTTTAAGATGTTAGTTGATGATTTATCCAAACTTAAATGTTTTGTTTTACTTTAAAAGACAATATTAGGCTGTTTGCCTTTAAGAACATTGTTGCATGCATTGACAAGCTGGCTCTAAAGTCTTCGTGGAAATCCTGAAAAATCCCTCAATCAAGAGACCCTTCAACAATGCATTTTTTTGTGCAATCAGATCGATTGTCTGAATTTTGCAATTGGACAAGCAGATTCCGCTCCACAGACATGAGCATAAAGGCTTCGAGGTTGTCCTGGCGGAGGTGGTTTCTTAGGCGTGTTTTAATATTCTTCAATTTCAAAAAACTTCTTTCACATGCTACCTGTGTGCAAGATAAGGTCAAGATGAACTTGTGTGCCAAATACAATTGTCGGTAAGCACTGCTAAAAAGTTCATACTTTTTTTGAATTGCGTAGCAACATACTGCACAGTTACGGTAAGTATTGCATTTCTGTACTAAATGTTTAGGTAGCTCTCCATATTCTTCTTGTAGTGCTGGATCTTCACTTTGTAGGGCATCAGAGGCATACTCTTCTGGTAGTGTCCTCTTCATTTTAGTCCACTTGCTTGCAAAGTCTGAGAGTTCTTCCCTTAACCCCTGTAGCGTTATGGAGTCATCCAGTCTTTCAAGCAAGGAGCACATATTTGTAAGAGCATTGTCAGGTAGACTTTCATTGACATTTTTGGGATCCAGGCATGCTAATATCTGCGGCAAGAGATGAGTGTGGTTTAAAACAACTAGTTAGACTTTGAAGAATGTTGCCCATAATGGCATTATGTACAGTAACTCTAAACCAGTCTTTAGCCAAGGTGATTAGCTCATCCCTTGCACTCATTCCAGGCATCCTCTTTTTGTGGGACACTCTCCCCTCTGGAAGTGCAGTTTCCACTCCTTTATCATAGCCTCTCTCTTCCAATCCCACATTGGCCCATTCTGCAAATTTTTCTGCTGCACAGTACACAGAATCAAAATGTCTTGACTGTACAGCAAGAATTTTTGTAGTGTCTGAGACCATTCTGTGTGCCTGGAGGATTTCTATTCCACTTGTCTGGAGGTACTTAGATAATGGGGTTGTATAACTAAATACTCAGAGTTATAACTGGGCTGTGAGCACGGTTTGGAATTTGCACAGAGCCTCAGAAAGGCATAACGCTTGGTAACGGATGTTTGTATTGAATTTATCTGTATTTGAGCAAATATTATTGAGTGCTACAACCACATCAATGAACATTGCTTTGTTTGGGTTATTAAAGGAGCTAAAAACTTTCCGTAGTGCTGCATCCTTTGCCCACCACCTTGTTTCTCCTATTATTTGGATTGTGAGGCCTTCCACAGACAGCTCACGCCACACATCCATCCTTTTGTAGGACTCCCGGAAAAAAACGGCACAGGAGTTTAACAGGCCAAACAAAGACGTGGATTCATTTGATACTTGTGTCTCTTCTCCAAGTACAAGATTTAATACATGTGCATAGCACCAGACATGTATTTGGCCAGGGGATTCCTTACTGAGCCAGGATGTGAGACCATTGTACTGACCCTGCATATTGGATGCACCATCGGTTGAATTTCCAATGCACTTGCGTATGGTCAAGACCATTATCTTTAATAACATTCTGCACCAACTCAAACAGCCCCTTTCCAGTAGACATAGTGCAGTTGGTTACTTCTAGCAGGCGTTCATGTACAGTGTCTGTAACATATCTAATAATTATAGAGCACTGATCGGTAACACTTACATCTTGGGTTGAGTCTATCTGAATGGAAAATAGTCCTGCTTCCTTTATTTCTTGACTGATTACCAATTTAATCAGTTTGGAAATGGCTTCAATCACATACCTAACTGTAGTCTTTGACATGAAGGTCACAGAAGCACCCCATCCTTGCCCGGTTTTCTTTTTGGACTTGGTTTGAATGGCCTCAATATGTTCATTTAGAGGTCTGTCAAATTTACTTAGAAGCAGAAGCATTTCAATAAAGTTGCCATGATCCAGGTCTTCGTTATCCAGCTCAAACATGGACTCTGATTTCCCACGAAAACTGAGCCCCCTTTTCCCAATGACTTTTACAACTTCAATGACGCGCTCCAATACTTCTCTCCTTTTTCTGATTTTCTCACTTCGAGCTAATTTCTGTTGGTGAAAGAGTAGACCACCTATGTCGACCCCTGAAAAGGTCATCATATATGAATCCGTGCACCTCCGATGACCTTGGCCTGCCTCATGTTCTGCAATGCGCTGGCAAATACGCCTCCAGTTTTTTATCCCGTTGATGAAAAGACCCCTCTCTCCACATTTAGTACAGGCTAAACAAACACAAAAAGGGCATTTTGTATTTCAGAGTAACTTAACCAATGCCGTTTACTCCCATCTTTTCTCCAAAATGCTAACTCTGCTTTAATGCGTCTATGTTTGGGAGGTTGAATTGGATGGAGCTGAAAGAAATGGGAAAGTTGATCTGGTTTTGGACGTTGAAACAAATAGTCTTCCACCTGTAGATCATCTTTCTGTGCTCTGTGCTGGACACCCCAGTTCCCTGAGTCTTCAGTATGTGGTAAAGCAGATAAAGATTCTTCTGAATTACTAGAACCTGCCATTTCCTCTGCGGGGGGGGTGGGTGATGTCTTCCCCAATTATTTCAGACACACTGGTTTCCAACACTTCCTCCTTGGAGGAATCTTCAATTGTTTGTGACAGACTGGTACCACCACTGGCTGCCACACCCTCAAGACGGACATCCTCAATTATTTCTGGCACACTAGTTTCCAACACTTCCTCTCGGGGGGGCAACTTCAATGATTGCTGACATTGTAGTTGCTGCTGCATCTGCCTCTGTTGAGATGTCACCAATAACTGCAGAGACGTCGGCTTCTGTCACTTCCTCTGTTCTCACATCTTGAGCTCTTGATGGCTCCAGTGAAGAACCAGGTTTAACACTTGTACCTGAAGATGATGCCTGGTCACCCTCCTCCACTTTTCTCCCTGCAATACCATGTGACATTTTAATAGTCTGACCTGTAAACAGATCTTCAATTTTTTTGTTTTGCCGGATTTCCTCTTCAATTTGCTTTTTCTTCTTTTCTCTTAGTTTTTCTGCTCCTCCCTTTCTTTTTTTTAATCCATTTCTCTCCTAAAAAATTAAATTACCTTAAATGGGCATCAGATTCCTGCCTTTATCACAGTAGGTCTAAGTAACCTGGCTGCCAACATCCAAAATAGCATTTCATTAAGAGGAAACAAGTGCTTTCCATTAGATCAATGTTAACATTTTCAGATTTGACTGTTCCACAGCCCCACCATAACCCCCTTCCCCAAAAAAGAGAACAATATCCAGCTGAGTCTAACAGTAATCCAGTCCCATGGCATTCATTTTATTTATCCTGGCCAGTAGTTGCCTGGACGTTGTATTATGGTCTGACGTCTCCGCAATAAATAGTAGCCAAAAAGGAAAACTGCATTGTAATTAACTTATGAAAAACACCTATGATGCATGCAGCAATACATACTTACAGCAAGTGAATTCCTGCTGAGTGCACACAAATGCACACCTTCATGTAATCATCCTACCCTCCACCCGTGTTTGTGAGAGATATAATCCAGGTTTTCCTTTTGCCCTAGCACACATTAGGTCTGGAATTTGCAAATTCACAATAACAAAACCTGACCAGATTGAAAGAGGAGAGCAACTGATTCTCTAACTCTAATTTGGGTGCAGAGGAATAGGATAGGAATCCTGCCTGGTCACTGCTGATTATAGGCTTCATTGGAGCCTAGGTAGGCTGTGCTCCTGGGGGGGGGGAGACAAAAGGTGTGCATAATGAAGGTCGCCCAAGTGGTTTGAGTGTGCCAAACAGGACCACCTTACATTACACTGCATTAAAGATATACAGTCACAAGTGGTTACTTACCCACAGGGATGAGCTCGCCTGGCTGGCTGTTGGTACCTCTGCTAAGGCTTGACTAGAGTGGATACTTGAACAGTGACCTGCCTGCAACAAGAAACAAAGTTAAGATGATGAAAACCCAATGAACACAGTATATTTCATATAAATACTAATAGCATATTGCTAAAGGTAGGCACCCGGAATTCCTGTGTCAGGCGCCTTGCAATAGGCAGACTGGTAGTATGGAACTGACCATATGGGTGGTTCTGAAAACAATATGAACCCTTACCCTTCCCATCCCCTTCCAGCGCAGGATGGAAGGATTTATCCCTTCTCTGGCAGCTTTGGTTTAAGTTTCTGTCGGAAATAGCCCATACACCTCTCACTCTTATGCATTGTACACAGTAGAGGTGCCAGGACTTGGTCTCCAGTAGCCCCCATTAAGTTAGTAACACCCCTCATCTCCCTAGGGGCAGCGTTTGGGGGATCTGGAAGCATGTACCTGTTTACATACAACAAGAACACCAACCCCGGCACCATTTTTAGTTTACGCTATTGGGCAGAGGTGTTGCTAGGGGGGGGGGGGCTGGAAAAGATACAGGGGCAGGCTGTGATAATGTCAGGACTGGCGGGACTCTGGGCTAGCTACCATTTTGGTTGTAGGCAGCCCTGCCCCCTGAGCTTCTATCCAGGGCTATAAAAAAAAGAGGACCCAGGGCTATGGCCTCCTCAGCACCCCCACACCCTGCCTAGCAACACCTTTGCTCATGGGAACTCTCTGAGCTCACTTTAATCAGGCCTTATCAAACTTTGCAACTGAAGTGCCTGCCAGTGTGTTTATCAAAGCCGTCTTCTGAGAGTTAATAGTTTAATTGGAGTTGCCAAGTTGCCAATGCGTGCCACAAATAAGCAAACCCTCACTTGATTTGTTGAGCAGTTTCTCTAATTATATGTTGGTGCGCTGTGCTCGTTTGTAAATAAATCAAGTCCCACAAATGTCTGTGAATACTAATGATATGTTCTTTACAATTACAAGCAAAAGTATTTGCAACTGTCTTGAAACTTGGCCTGGATGAAAAAAGGCATCCCATTTTTTTGGACACGGCTTAAGAAAGGTGTTGGGAAGAGAGGTTGAGTTAAGCTAAATGCTATGCACGTACTAAGTTAGCAACCCCACCTTGGAAACAAGATGACACAAAGCAACACAGGTTCGATCCCCAGGTCCACACTTAGAAACCTACGGGTATTAAGCGCGTTATAAATACGCAACTGAGAGACAAATTCCTTTAACAGCGCCTGCGCCTCGATGCCCCGGGGCTGTGAGTGTGAGCGCTTTAAAAATGCAAAATAAATACAAAAAAATTATAAATAAAGCCTGAGGTACTACACCAAAAGACACCTTCCCTGTGTTCCACATTTCCTGCAGTAGCAGAAAGTTTGGTGCCGTGCCGGCCGGGCAAGACCGAGAGGGCTGTAGCGGCAGAAGGAATCTGGATGGATCCCAAACTGTGGGCTACTGATGTGGGCTTGTATGAATGTGTTGCCCTGGTGTAATGGTTTTTGCCCTTGGCACCCTATTTTAATTGTGTGCCTCAACACTTCACGTCCAATCACACTCTTCTAAGAACAACTACTGCATCTCGCAGAGTAACGTCAGACCCCTCCCTCCAGACAACGAGTATACAGCCAACTTACACATCACCACCTGTCCCTGGCCCCTTTCGGGATACCAATGCCCCTATGCCCTCGACAAAGACACTGTGGGGTGCTTCCGAACTGCACACAGCAACAAAGGCTAGCTATCATCCGGAGTCAGACTGGGCCATGCAATTGTCTCAGGCACCAAAGAAAAAGTGGCCCACAGTTGCAAATGCCTTTTCATTCCTTTCGTGATACTGTTTGAATAGTACCCAGGGTGAGCTTTTTGATAAAGTGAAATGCAAATTGTACATTTTAAAGAATATTTATTGACCAGTACTTTTCAAAACAACTAGTCGCAGAGTGAATTAACTCATCAAACTGGCCCACGTGGGCCTAGCCCAATAAGGGTCCCACTTTGGCGAAAAAAACGGGCCACACCAGCATTTTGTGTTTTTGGTTGGCCCTGGGCCTATTGTCCTACAGGTCAGTCCGAGCCTGCTCCCAGCTCGATTGAGTTTTCAGTACTGACACTTTTTCCTTCATTTTTTTCCCAAAACAGTTGGGAGCAGAGAGACAGCATATGCAGGAGCGTCATCAAAGTCAGAGGGCACAGATAAAAGGCACGGGCTGTGTTATGTAAGGCACAGGCTATGTTATGTTGTGTTACTCGGTCATGCACCACGCCCTCTCGGCGCTATGATGGGGGACATACAAGCATTTGGAGGTCGCTGGATATTCTGTCACTCGAGGCCCCACTTTCAACCTGCTTTTTAAAACTGTCCAACAGCCCCCAACCCTAAAACTTCCGAGGCCGGCTCCGCCCCTGCGTGATTCGTGAACCCTGCCACTGGCAACTTCAGAGCTCTAGGAAATGGATGCAGGGGGACGCCTGCAGAAGGGGAGCTATAGGAAATGGGTGCAGCAGGGGACGCCTGCAGCAGGGGAGCTATAGGAAAGGGGTTCAGGGGCCGCCTGTAGCAGGGGAGCTATAGGAAAGGGGTGCAGGGGATGCCAGAACTTGGTACCCCTCATAGATCCCGGATACATGCTGCTGTCCTGATCCACAAAGTAGCTTACGTACATGGTGTGCTGGGGCTGCCTTGAGAGTCTACACCTCCTTCTAGGACATACTGGGCGGGGGAGGGATGCTGCACCCTCTGTTGGAAATGGGAGTGGCTCCTTCTAGGACATACTGGGGGTGGGGTGATGCCACTTCCTCTGTTGGAAATGGGAGTTTCTGGGCAATACAGTATCGTCTACAGGCCAGCTGGTTTGCCGATGGTAATGGTTTACCAAGTTCTTATCTGATGTCAGCTTAATTACCTGCCCAAACTGACATTTGCATTCAAAAGAACTACCGATCTTCTAGGCAGCCGCACCTTGCACATTTATTTCTCTTAAGAAAAAAGCCTGCTCTAGTTACTTTATCAACCATTGTGTTGGCAGCTCTCTAATGTAGATGTGCTGAAAAGATTACATTAATTTAAAAAAGCATGCATTTATTGCACGTGAATTATGTTTAAACATATTCATGGAAAACAATGCAAAAGCCATTTGCCTTCTCGGGCCTTTGAAGTTTGAAAACAAAAGAGAGGTTCTAAGAATGCTCATATATACCGTTTAAAAAGACACACGTATTAAGTAATATGAGCTTAACTAATATACTTATTAAAAGTCTACGTTTATAACAATACAACATTGTCTAGTATTTTCTAGGGTATTGAAATCATGCAATTTTTCGAACTGAATCATGCCCTTTTATTTTGGTTTAGAAATTGTCATCTATTTTTCAATCATGTAATATTATCAAGCCCCCCGCCCACCCGGCCCCTTCTTGCATGCAATTTAGTTTGGTTTCTGACTCATGTCAAAAATGTGTGCGTGTTCTATATGTTTCAACATAAAAAAAAAACAACAGGTTTGCCTTTTCTTTGAAAAAAAAACTGAAGCGTACTATGCACAACACGCAAACGTACACGTTTAGTGAAAGTGACAGTTCAAGAAAAAGCAAATGCCCGAGTGGGTATGGGCCATTTTGAAGCCACACACACAGTTCGTGGGGGGAACCCCCTGTGCTTGCCCTGGCATGCCACTGAGCATCATGATTTAAGCAGTGGGCAATTTGTAGAGGCATGTGCCTGCAAAAGAGGTGCAAATTGTAATGAGCGCATTTATGAGGTGTGCTCGCTCATTCCAGGCACCGTGCACTTAGGCACCGTCTCTGTCACACGTTCCATCTACTTCCAGGCAATGAACACACTTGGGTGTTTACTCTGGGAATAGGTCATGGGGGCAAACTGAACAAAGAGCACAAGCAACCCAATTACACGGGAAGCCTTGGAGAAAAATAGCACCAGTTCGTTTGAAGGCAAAGGTTTCCAGTTCACTTTTAACTGCAAAAAACGATGTATAATAAATAAGAACCGAACTCAAAAGGGCAACACTGTGTGTAGTAAAGAGCTCGATTGTTGGAACGCCCTATTGTGTGTGCTTCGTTTCTTCCGAGAATCTGGCCTTAAGAGTTGTCATTCTAGACAATACTACTCAGACTCTGCAAGTTTAAAACGACGATTTTCCAGCATGGGCGGGCTGGGAAACACAAAGTAGCCCTGGAAATGTTTTTCAAAATGGCAATATTGCATTGTGTGATGTCATTACAGTAAAGCATAGGCCAGCATAAGTGAGTGTAGGAGAGAACAACCACTGGTCCTCCATCTAGTTACATATTTCTCACAGGTCTCACCCATTCAACTTCTAGAACCTCCCTGTTGATGGCAACCTTCGCTCCATTACACTTTGGCGACTACCGACTAGGTAAACTTGTGCTACTGTGTGCGGAAGCCAAACTGGAAGACACCACCCCAGAAGACCACCCAAACACCCTGTTGTTCAATTAAAATGTTGCCAAGTAAAATGTAGTCTCTGAGAAAATTGGGATGCTGTGAAAATGTTGCCAACAAAAAGGGTAGTAAAAAACTGTAGACGCAAAATAGCTAAAATGCAGTGCTGTTAGAGTATGCGACTGCGTGAGGGTTAAGGAGGATGTGGGGACATTGTGATTGCCTGGTATAGTGTCAGGATACGGGCTAAGTTAGAGCAAGGGTTTTGATTTGAGTTATAAAAAGAGATAGGGAGGTTGGGATAAACTTAGGGGTTACGGAAGGGGACGCCTGCAGCAGGGGAGCTATAGGAAAGGGGTGCAGGGGGCGCCTGCATGTAAACCCATTATACCTATGAGAATACTAGTCTAAGAGTCTTTACCTTATTGATGGCTGCTGTGGCCTGGGTGGGCACTGTCTGTCTGGCCGCTGGCGGCCGCTCTGCCTCCGACTCGTCGCCTCACCTGCTGCCTGGCTAGGTGGTGGTCCACTGGTCCTCCTCAGTCAGTGTGGCTGTGTGTGGGCAGTGCACTGCCCCTGGGCACTGGGCTGGAGCTTGCGGACTCCAAGTTGTGGTGAGGACAGTCCACTGGTGTGCTTGCACTGTGGTGGGGCTCAGCTCAGCTGGTGCCTGGTGGCTCTCTGTCTCTCTGCCCACTGCAATGCCCGATGTCAAGTCACATCATGTGCTGCCTGCTGCGCTGTGTGGTGTGAGCGGCCGGCGTGCCCATAAATCATGCACAGGGCCAGGGTGGGTCAGAGGCCCAAGGCAATTAGCAATGGCGGCACAGAGTCTATTGGGCGGGCAGGCAGGGGCAGCCTGCCCTCCTGCAGTCGAATTGGCTTGTTCCGCGGCGGCCCCCCAGAAGGCACAAGTTAAGTTCAATTTTGCAAAGAAGTGCCAACAACAGTTGTTACTTCCTGCAAACTAGTTGAAGCAACTGTGTGAAATGTGTCTGTTGCTGCCGACCCCAGCTCAGCCCTGCAGGCAGGCTGCCCCCAGGGTCAGGGCTCGGAGGGAGGCAGGTGTTACAATTGCTTTAGTGTTTGCAATTGCTTCATCCTGCCTCCCTCCACAGATCAAATTAACTTTACTCACGACGCTGCTGGCCTGAGCTGAGCGCGAGCCGAGCACACCACACGGCACCGGCCCCCTGCAGTGGCAGCACGGCCGCCGGTAGCCCACCGTGATGAATGATGCACGTGCATCTGCATGTGCATGCATCATAAATTATGATGCATGCGTAATGCAGATGCAATCATCAAAGCAAGGTAACAACATCTAGTGTTACCTTGCTATGATGAATTGTGTGCAGTCCGCAGACCGCAGACAGTGCCGCTGGCATGCACCTCCCTCCTGGCTCATGCCCTGCCCAGCCCAGCGCGGCGGCCCAGCCCCCCGCATTTTAGTTCCCGGCAGCAGGCGGCGTGCTGAGTCTGTGTGACTGTGAGCCTAGCGAGCTGCTCGAGCGGGCCGCGGCGCTGCACGCAGCCGCACACACGCAGACAGTGACACTGTTATTGTGGTGGGCAGGGCGGGCCTGCCGATAAAAAGAAAAATTACATAGTAATTTTTTTTTAAAAAACATCCCATAGGTGGCTGCCGAAAAACCAGCCCCCTGGGACCCCAAAGCCGAACCCTGCATGTAAGTGTAATGTTTGCCAAAGCGCTCTAGGGCAGCAGAGTTCTCTGGATGCCAATTTTACATAAAAGACAGCTAACTCTCGCAGCCTGTTCTCATTCCCCGTTGGGGTGTGTCTTACTTTATTGCAACGCACGTTTAAGACGGGGATGGGCCTTTACAACACTCAGCTGTATCTCAAGCTGCATCTTTAGCAGATCTCTCTTGCCTGTAAGATTGCTTGGCCTGCAACTAGGCCTAGTTAGTTACACTAAAATAAAATCCTCAGGAAACAAAATGTCATCTGGTAGATGTATAGGAAAATGAGAAGATACAAGACTGGTTAGGTGTGTTTTTTGAATGCCTTTGATTCAAATTTAAATCATTCTCTGGTTCTAGGGTTCGTTTGGAATGGGAGGTGGACAAATAAGCACAACCTATTAGCATATTAGCATGTTAAATATAACCTTTCATTCCAGACCATCGCGTGTACAATAGCCCAATTCCAGTCTGTTGCATTGGAGGTGGTGATTGGACATTTTAATGGTGACAATGCATTGCTCCTCTTTAGATGCTATTCCATGCAACAGCAAAAATGATTATGGGAAGACGAAATCTGACCATATTTCCCCACTACTATTTCAACTTTGCAGTTAGGCAAGCGTGTATATTTAGCAAACAAGCTTATTTAGCAAACAAGCTTATCGCTGGGGATAATGGAGAATATGCAACACTGATTTGATGAAGTTGAAAATTCCTAGAGCAAATAAGAAGACAGAAAAACAGGCTTTTATTTAGTGTGCCCCATAGTGTGGAATCCACTGCCAGTTGTCCACCCCTGCTAATTCTAGGAAAGATTTGAAAAATGTCCTTTTCTGTAAGGGGGAATTGACATAATTGTGCAGATTTGATGTGTTCTTTGTATTTTTCCGACGTTGATATTTTTATGATATGATGTTAATGTCTTGGTTTAAACTTTAATGTGTAATATTATTTTAAATATTCATGTTGTATCGATCATTTTGGAGGAATTTAGTATTGCTGTAAGGTACGCTGTAGGCGTCCTGGGTTAGGTTTTCCCAATATAAAACTGTTCAATATTAAAAAAAAGCAATGCTACAGCAAGAAAACAAGTCATTGCTGGCTGTGACAACGTAGTCCAATATCCTCCTTTAACGACACTCATCATGTTGACTTTCCCTACAATGCCATTAAAGATGCTATGCGCACTGTACAAAAACATGTCCATACTATGGCCTGAAACATTTGTAGGCCAGAATCCCTGCATAAGAACTATCATCATGTTGACTTTTGCCATAGTTCCATTAAACATGCCATGCCGCATTAAAACAAACATGTCCATTCTGGCTTCACCATTAAAACAAACATGTCCATACTGGCTTCACCTGTGTTGGCTATTATTCCCATGTAAGAAGACTCACCATGTTGTCTTTCCCCATAATGCCAGTAAAAATGACATGACTATTGTACAAGAACATATTTATAGTGGCTGCACCAATTTAGGCCAGTATCCCCTTTAAGAACACTCATCATATTCTGTACGAAACCCTGTCCATGTTACTCTCTGCACCAATGTAGGCCAGAAATACCACACAAGAACACTCATCATGTTGTAGTTGCTCATAATGATTGAAAGAATATAATTCGACTTTAGGAAAACATGTCTGTGCTGTTTGCACCAAGTTAGGCCAGCATTCCCACACAAGAACACTAAAAATGTTGGATTTGGCCATAATATCAATATATATTTTGAGCTTTCAGTTTGGGACCTAGAAACCTCGACCTTCCCTCTCAAATCAGAGACTCTGCTCCCTGACCCACACACAGGTTAGCAACATTCATCATGTTGACATTTGCCCATAATGCCAGCAAAAATACCAAGCCACTGTAAAATGGAGATGGAATTAATTAAATAGAGCACTGCAGATCCTCTTATTATTTAGGGAGGCACAGAGATACACTAAACACACTTTTGGGCATGTAGTACCCCAAACTGCATGCCTAGTATGGCCCATTGGTAGTGCTCTTGTTGGGTTACTCTGAGCCAAGGGAAAATACCTTTCACTGACAACAACAAAGCCAGCCAAGGAGCCTGGCCTCAACCGCTGCCTACAGCTTAGGGAGAGCTCAGTGTTTTCACAGGGTTGGTTTGTCTCCAGAATAATGGGGATTGGGCAGGTGCCCTGTCGCCCTTATTTTACAGCAAAGAGAATAATACATATTTTGAAGTTTGATTTTTTAAATTGCAGAAGTAGCAATGCAAAGTATACAAAAAGCCTTTTTTCCAAAGTTACATATACCAGAAAAACAAACAATGTTTGCAGTTTCAAACCTATAATTTCACGGCTAAAGATATACAACCAGAAAAAAAAAAAAAAAAATTCTGCCATCCCCTCATGACGATTGCTCATTCATCTCCCGTCTTTGGGAAGTTGATGAATTCAGACAGTTCTGTGAGCTGCACAAGGAACCACCTGCCTCTTGTGGCACTGACCAAGGTCTTGTCTGCTTGACAAAGGGTAATTGTTCAAACGTGAGTCACAAACGTTGCAGAGATGGGACTCTGCTATCATTTGAAAGCACACACCGGGGATAAAGATATCACACGACAATTAACCCATCCATGCATGGCTACACCCTGCTCTGCCATAGTCCCCACTGCACACCAATGTGCTGTTCAATGTGTGATGTGTTTTTAGATGCTGACTCCACTGCCCCGCTTAGCACTAGGAAAACACTTTTGCAAGCATCAGCATTTTGCCATTTATGCCAGACAGAATCACTCCATGCAGACTGTACCAGATGGCCATTGATGGTCTGACTGGCCATGGACACTGGATGGGGTCCACAAATCCTTAAATTCCATACAGACACAATAGTTTTTTTTCTCAGTTTGATAGAATTTTATTGAAGCAAAGTGATACAGAGCAATGTTACATTCATTTTAAAAACAGTCATGTATGAACAAGAATAAACATACAATATAATATCAGAGGACGACTAGAAGAAGCTTGGCATAAGTACACGATGTAATAGACATTTCAAATTGGCGAGACACGCCGTTCATCCTCAGTGGGGGTCACAGGTAGCGTGGCAACAGGATTGTTCTTTAACCGATGAAGAAAATCGTTGGCCTCTTGTTTGGAAAAAAATGTCTTCAATTACCTCATCTGCTAGTTTGACTCAAACACTACACTCCTTTCATCATAGAGTTTTGATGACCCCTACAATGCTCTTCAAAAGTAACATTGCTCAAAATGATAAATGTTGGAGTTGTACTAATGCAGAAGGTTCATTTACACATATGTTCATTGACGGTAAGTATATTAAAAAGATTTTTGGGAAAACGGTTGGTATACAATAGGTTTGGAAGCTTCCTGCTGTATGCAGCACGCTTCTTCTTAAAACCAATGCAGTTCGTACTGTTTGGAAGTGTAACCAAACACTACATCTGCTTTTTTCTAAAAAACAAAATTTTAGTAGATTAGGAACATCCCCTTCTGCTGAAGATGGATGATGTTCTTTTCAGTTGTCAGAAAGAAAGGAGCTCTGATATTTCCCGCCTAAGCTGAACTACCCGGGGAAATTACAAGACAGAGGAGAGAGCCCTTTTTTACAGGTAGAAACTTTTTGTTCAGCCTCTTAGTGGTTAGAATAGCAAAACTAAATTAACCACCTGGCAGACAATCCTTTTAAAATTACAGTGTGAGCCATTTCTTAACTGTAAAGATACAAGATTAGTAAAGCTGCACTGATCCATTCATTAAAGCAACATATTTTCCGTTCCCAGTGGGGCAGTCTGTTCATAAAGGCTAACATTTTAATTGCCTGAAATAGTAAATGAAAAACCCGAAATTGATCCCCATCTGCTGGCAATTCTTGCCAGACAGCACCAACCGAGTTTGCGCAATTATGCAAATGAGGCTGGACAAGTGTATGGTATGTGTGCAAGAAGAACGTGTTTACAAGTCTGCGGGCCTGATTCATGGAATTTGTAGCGCAGTGCAAAG
This sequence comes from Ambystoma mexicanum, assembly GCF_040938575.1. Classification (NCBI taxonomy): domain Eukaryota; kingdom Metazoa; phylum Chordata; class Amphibia; order Caudata; family Ambystomatidae; genus Ambystoma; species Ambystoma mexicanum. Next base: position 1,146,692,247 of record NC_090928.1, read on the forward strand.
GCACTTTGCCAAGGGACTTTGCACTGCCAACAAACCCCCTGATTCACAAAGCGGTGCAAAGTGTATTTTTGCAGTGCAAAGTGACTTTGCGCTGGTACAAAAGTGGTGCAAAGTCACTTTGCACTGCAAAAATAGACTTTGCACTGCTCTGTGAATCAGGTTTTTGGCTGGCAGTGCAAAGTCACTTTGCACTGCGCTAAAAGTTCCATGAATTGGACCCTGTGTATGTTAATCAACTTAGATAAACACAAATATAAACAATGTGTACACAGTGATCTTAATTTCTTCCAAAGTACATATCTGCATTGTAAGGGCTTATATATGCAGCGTATAATTTACACAAAACATGAAAGGGCACCTGGAGACACACCATATCAGGGGTGTGTGATCCCCAGCCCTACCCTGGACTCTATCAAACAATGGTACAAAATAGGGCCCGGGGACATTTTAGATTTTTGCAGTTTGGAGATGAAACAATTCACAAAAATCCCAAAACAATTGAAAAATCATTTTGACACTTTCATATTAAACCATACAATAAAAACATCAAATATGTTATGCTAAGTGCCAGGCTGTTATGCAAGTCTATGCAAAAAGGACAAACATACTCGTCCTTGGCACTTAAGGGGTTAAAAATGCATTCCAAATGAGCACCAAATTCCAACACCTTAGTGAGTGACCCAGACAGCAAGTGACTTCACAAGTTGCAAAAAATTACCAAAATTACAACAACCAGGATAATGTGGCCTATGGTGGACTGGCAGGCATTTGCCGGCCCACCCCTCAAAGGCCACTTTCTAAGGCCCTGTCTGTTCCCCTGTCCATTGCCTGGCCAGGTCTGTGGATCCTCTCCTATACCCCCCCCCCCACGTGCTCATGGAGGGCGAGGATAACTCCACACTTTCCGGACACACCGTAATTCAATGGAGCATTTAACATTTCTCTGAAGGTCAGTTCTCTCAACTAACTTCATCAATCCTCTTCCTTTACACATGGGACTGTTCCATCTCTCACACCATCTCATCTGGACTCCTACTAATCTAGCTGTGCCCAGTTGCTGCATGTGTTTTCACCTTGCCCTGCCAAAAATTGAATTTAGCAGCACCCAGTTGCTGCATGTGTTTTCACCTTGCCCTGCCAAAAATTGAATTTAGCTGTGCCCAGTTGCTTCATGTGTTTTCACCTTGCCCTGCCAAAAATCGAATTTAGCTGTGCCCAGTTGCTGCATGTGTTTTCACCTTGCCTTGCCAAAATCGAATTTAGCTGTGCCCAGTTGCTGCATGTGTTTTCACCTTGCCCTGCCAAAAATCGAATTTAGCTGTGTCCAGTTGCTGCACTGTGTTTTCAACTTTGTCCTGCTGTAATCAAATCTAGATTTGCCTTGTGGCTGCTTGGCGTCTCCAATAGCTGGTGCGCTACTCTCTGTCTCCCCAATCCCTCGTGCCCTCCACCGTACCTGACACACCTGACCCCCCTTCCACCGAGTGCATCAGTGCTTCAGAATGGTAAGTGTCTTCCCCACTTCATTGCAGCCAACCATGTCACTATCTATCTCTCCTATCCTCTCCAACTGCTTCACTATCGCATATCCTTCTCCTATCACTAAATCTGGCCAGAAGAAACTTAAGAAAGACATAGTGGGCTCCAAGTCAGGCCTTCCTATTGCAGACACCTATGTCATGGCTTCCGCCAGAGACACTATCGCTGACATCCTCTTCTTTGTTAACGTACCTGGCCTATGGACTCGCTACATGGTCGGCTTTCTCGTTCCTGTCGCCATTTCTCACATTAATGGTGGCACTTGCTGGGAGGTTCTCCTTGACCTCTTCGCCATTTTCAGAGTCATCATTAATGTTTGTCTCACTGGAGCCATCATGGTTCAGGGTCCTCAGCCTAACCTCCTTCTCTTAGACAGGCTCCTCCCGAGCCTCTCTAACCTCACCTCTAACTCCGGCCAGGCTCCCCTGACTTCTGCGCCCTCCTCCTCCTCTGCACAGGCTCCCTTTCCCTCTGTGCCTTCCTCTGCCTCTGTACAGGTGCCCCTGCCTTGCCGTACTGTCCCGGCACCCTTGTTGGCTGTGGATCCTTCCCCATCCTCCACTATTCCCCTGGCCCTCTTGCATCCTCTTGGGGAGAACACTGTGTCCTGTGCTCCCTCCCGAGGAAGACCTTCAAAGATGGCAAGCTGCTCCACATTGCCACTCTCAACCCTCGTTCTGCCGTCAAACACTCATCTGACATCAGCAACCTCCTCGAACTCATGGATTTTGATGTCCTTGCCATCATAGAGACATGGTTCAGGGATAGCTCTGTCACAAGCTTTGACACACTCCTCCCTGAAGGATCCAAAATCCTCTCTGCGCCCAGGTCTATGAAGACAGGGGGGAGTGGCGCTTATCTCCCCAGAATGTATACCTGTGTCCATCATTCCTACTAAGGCCTACTACTCCTTCGAATGCCTGGTTTGCACACTCTCACTCTCCCCCAAATAGTCTCTCATTATGGCCACTGCCTATCGGCCACCAGTTCATTCCACTCTCTTCCTCTCAGAATCGGCTGACCTTGCCTCCTCCCTACTCTCCTCCTCCTCTCAACTCCTCTTGATGGGTGATCTGAACATCCATCTGGACTCTCCTGACTCCTCAGGTACTTTCTGCAATCTTTGCGACTCTCTCTCCCTCTCTATCCTACCCTCTGCTCCCCGCACAATGCAGGCCACACCCTGGATGCTCTCATCTCTACTGACATTCTTCTCTCTAACCCTCACACTATCTCCCTCTCTTGGACTGACCACTCTCTTCTCTCAACACACCTGAAGCTCTCCTCTCTTCTTGCAGTAACACACTGGCACAGCTACTCGGCTTCAAAGTCATCGGACACATGAAAAAAATGACAGTGGCTGCCTTTGCCTCCATCTACTCTCCTCCACCCATTCCTGTGGCTGACTCCCACCCTGACAGAGCCCTCGCTAATCTCAAACTCTCGATCGCCAACACTCTTCATACTCTTGCTCCTGTCATGAGGGTCCGACTGATGCCTTCCAAAAAGTGCAACTCTTGGTACTGCTCTTAAACACAATTGTAGGGCAGCTGAGCAGAAATGGAACCCGTTGGGCGAACCATCTGACAAACTGGCCTTCCGCCTCCTTTACAGGCAATACCGACTCTGCAACTGCTCCAAGAAAAGAGTCTTTATTCAATCCTGCATCTCCGCAGCTTCAAACAACACAGCTGAAGTTTTCAAAGTCTGCAAGGAACTAGCCAATCCTGCAGCAGCCTCTTCCTCTGTCACACCGACCCAGGTCCTTTGCTCAGCCCTGGCTGAACACTTCACCACAAAAACCCAAGACATCCTTTCCACCCTCTCTTCCTCACCACAACATACACCAATGCTGGAGCCTCCCTTGGTCCCCTCCACTTACCCTCTCTTCTCTTCCACCCGTCACACCTGATGAGGTCACCAGACAAGTCCGATCTCTGAAGGCTTCTTCCAAACAGGTGAACCCCTGCCCCTCTAAACCCATTAAAGACAATATTGACTCCCTCGCCACGCCTTAGCTGATCTCTACACCTGTCCTTTTCTCTCCTTTTCCACTGGAGTTTTCCCAACTGCCCTTAAGCAGTCCCTTGTACACCCTCTGCTCAAAAAAACCTCTTCCGACCCCTCCATTCCGGCAAACTACTGCCCTATCTCCATCACTCCTTTCCTGGGAAAACTCCTGGAAAATTTGGCTATCTCTCAGCTGACCCTCCACACTGAATCTATTGGTTGCTTCCATTACCATCTGTCTGGCTTTAGAGGACCCAGAGGCACAGAAGCTGCTCTTCTGAACACTTGTGAAGACCTGCTCTCAAATCTTGACACTAACACTCCCTCTGTCCTCATTCTCATTGACCTCCCCTCTGCTTTTGACACGGTTAACCACACCATCCTGATCGCACGTCTGCGTGACACACTGGGAATCAAAAGTCAGGTTCTGGTGTGGTGAACCTCCTTTCCCTCCTACCACCCATCCCAGGTGGAACTCAGAGTCTTTCTCTTGACTATTGCTCTCTCAACCTGTGGCGTTTCCCAGGGATCTAACCTCTCCCCCTGGTTCTTCAATGTCTATATGGCTGCCTTGGCACGTGTGATTGCCACTTTCACCTCTAACTGCCAGTGTTATGCGGACGACAGGATGACACGCAACTATCTTTCAGGCTACCCTCAGCCGCCTCCTCCTCCTCGCTCATATCTGACTGCCTGTCTGCTATTAAGTCATGGTGTGCTGCAAGCAACCTCTGCCTCAATGCCAGTAAGACTGAGATTGTTTGCATTGGGTTCGCTGCACCCGCTTTACACTTTCACTTTGGCCGGCTTCCTTTTGCCCTGCACCCTCACGCACCGGTGAGGCAAGAAACCTTGGGGTCATTTTTGACTCCTCTCTCTCCTTCTCCTCTGTCATCTGGGACTGCTCTAAACAAATCTAACTATCGGCTACACCTCCTCAGAGGTACTCTACCTTTTCTCACTTTCCTACAGCGGCTCACTCACTCCAGAGCCCTCGTTCTCTCTAGGCTGGACTATTTCAACAGCCTCTTCCTCTATCTCCCTTCTTCTGCCCTGTGCCCTCTGCAGCTCATCCAGAACAGAACCGCGAGACTTATCCTTGGCCTCAAGCCCAGAGAACGCATCTCTTCGGTGCTGAAATACCTTCACTGGCTCCCCTTGGCTGCAAGGATCAAGTTCAAGACCCTCTGCATTATTCACAAGGCTTTCTGGGGCCTGGGGACTACCTACCTGCAAAGCTGCCTACCCAAATACTGTCCCTCACAAGCCCTCCACTCATCTACTTCCAACCTTATGTGAGTGAGCCCGTTCTCCAAACAGATGTTTGGAGGGAGGTCCTTATCCTCAGCAGGTGCCTCTGTCTGCAATAGCCTCCCTGCCGCCCTCCATCTTGAGCCTGATCTTCTTAAGTTCCGGAAACTCCTCAAGACCTTCCTCTTCTCCACCTCCTTCTCTCTCCCTCTACCCAGCTAACCTAGCTCTCTGCTCATTCCCTCTCTCCCTCCTCTTCCTTACAGCTTGCTGACTGGCCGGCTACCAGGCACCCCCGCCAGTCCTCTTTCGCACTTGCCTCAGGGCCCTACACCCCATACTCACTGCACTTGAGAATTAACCCAAGAGAGTGGATCTCTCTGCATTCACCCCAGTCTCCACCGACCAGGTGCACTTGGACCTCCCCCTCCCTGTGACCTACTGTGCACTTGCACAATCCGTACGCACCGTGCCTGAAGTTCGCCTGTTTGTTCTCCCTTGCCTTCACCCCTAATTGCACTGTTAAACTGCAGAATCGCCGTCATGCCTATTTGCTGTATCCCACACTGTTAAATGTACTTTTTACACACTTACTCTGCCTGTGCAGACTATTATCGTCTCAGATTTTGGAGGGCTCTGAGCGACTGTTGTTTTTTCCATATGTTCCCACCCCCCTTGAGCGCTTTGAAATACTTGCCTGTGTATAGGCGCTATATAAATAAGCAATACAATACATTGTAGAGAGGCTTAATGAGGGAAACTACATTAGGCTGTTGGGAAAGTCTGCGGCCACTAAGATGGACAAGGTTGATGTATTTCAGGAGAACATTTGCCAACTGTAATCAATGTTTCTTAATACCACCAATTGTGATGGCTGGAGCACATTGTATCCCTACTAAGACGCTTGAGCCTGGGTCTCCTACTAGGACAATGCACATTTGCATGTTGCTCTACAAAGACAAACTACGATGTTGGACTACTTACACCTACAAAAAAGCAAGAAAACATGACTTGTAATGAAGTCAAATTATCCCTCTACCCCGTTTACCACAATGAGGTGCAGATCAAGCAATCTTCAATGGTGTTACAGGCAAAACATGCAAGAAGTATGCTCCATATGCTCTGTTACATGCAGCAAGACTTGGGATTTATATCACTGGAAAGATACAGTTCTACACCAACCCTGAAACTGTGTTGCATTATGTGTTTTAAAGGGTATTTGTGCCCCCATACCTGGTCATGCTTTCTAGTTCTAGTAGGGGTAATGAAGGTTGCAGCAATATGGCGGTGGCGTGGGGCTTAACATGCATCGGCTGGGTGATACATACACAGGCAGAGTAGTCTTGTGCACCGACAAATTGTTCACTGAGTGCAGGGCATCGGTCCACTGTCTTAGCCTTACCTTTAGCAATGGTTTAGGGGTGGTGACTTGTCTTTCTGTGTCAAGATAATAGGGACGTGAATTGGAGAAGGAGTCATTTGGCTGGGCTGAGCAGACTATATTTGATGAGATTATTTAGCCGATATGTTGATAAAACTCCGGCAGTGTAAAACAAATGAAGTATTCCACATGCCCCTACTTAAGGAGATGAAGATCAACAAGGCTGCTGGTAGATTTGCATTTTCAGTTCGTACCCCAGCTACACCCGAGCAGGTTTAGAGTTTGTGAACCTTGAAAATCAAGAGACAATTCCTATGAAAGGTATACAATCTGTAGAGCGTAGTAATTCCTATTTAGTGTAGCCATGATATGCCTACCTTGTACCCTGAAGAACTATCATAGGTGAACAGCACTGCCTGTATATGCTAGCACAGCCTCATTAGGGTGAGCAGTGCCATCACATGCCAGTCGCCTGTAACCTACTATACAAGAACTGCGCCCAGATGCCTGCAGGCTAGGAACGCTATACAAATAAACTAATCAAATCAAATCACTTATACCCTCATATGATAGTCGTACAGCCAGCATTTGCAAGGTGCAACCATCCACAGCCAGGCACTGCTATTATGTTCCAAGTGCAAATGTTTCCCAGAGGTGCAGTCTGGCCTTAACTATAAGCCTCTTCTGTGTTTAGTGACTCAATTTCTGGGGGGTTGAGGAGGCTTGGGCTTAACGGGCTCCACCAATCATAGTGCCACAATGGTCAAATACGTCAGACCTTCAGTCTTAAAAATATCAATGAACATTTGTTGAAGTATTTCTGGAATACCAGCACTTCTCCTCACTCCAATGATAAGTGCCATTGGTAGCCAATTTAATTAAATGCAATTGAACAGGAATCATGAAGTGCTGAGGTTCCATCATGGGACTACAGGATCTGCACATATCTCTGAAGTAAGTACTTAACTCATTGAAACATTTCTGCATCTTTTTGTGGATTCTGAACTGTTTCCTCAAAGCTCTTTACATATGCAGCTCTATTCTTTACATTTGAGAATTATTATTAAATATGTGTTATCAAACCCTCTTAAAATAGCTTTCATTTCTGGAACACAGTCAATCAATATTTCAGATAACATGGGAGACATCTCAAGTTCTACAATGTCACATGCTTAGTTTATCCCATGCTTGTATCATGCTTAGAACTCTGTTACATGCCATTTTATTTTCTATATTATAAATGCACAACTATAAATGCTAGAGTGCAAACAATAAAATAGGTCAGATACTACAGGATATTACTTTCTCAGTACCATTTTAAGCGTTGGCCTAATACATGAATAGTGAAGTTATTTAATTGCTCCAATGGGTCAACCTAATCTATGAAAATAATGGTTCTCCCAACATCATGTTCAAGCAGAAAGAATGTTCTGATGAAAGATTTTGCCCTAGCGATTCAGTCTGCTCCCCATTCAAGAACTATTGAAATTCATTTTCCAGATCTCAAGAACATGATTCTGGAGCCATAACGCTACTGGGCAAAAGATTATCCCAAATACTTGGGAATTACAATTACTGAAGATGCTGTGCATCTTTTGGAAACAAATATATGCCTGAAATTGAAAGTATATACTTCTGATTGCAAAACATGGAATAGACTAAGTTTGACTATCTGGCATAATTTTGACAAAGCTGAACAAAGGTATGTTAGTATATGATCAAATGAAGGTAGATTTGGACCTCTCCTACTCTGAACAGAGGATAACTCACTCCCATCTGTAATGGTCACCTTGCAGGATCAGAAGGTCCAAAGCTATACCATCTGACTAAAGCTGGTACTATTGAGAAAGTAATGGGCCTAGCCTACATTTGTTGTGGGCATGGTGAAATGGAGGTCTTTTCTGGAAAGTGGTAGTGCAAAGGATCAACATGACTGTGAGTGCCCCTGTTCGAAGAGGCAGTGCTGCTGTGTGTACTGGGCAAATACTTCTCATCAGACATTTAACAATGGATGTACAAGACTTTTATTATTGCAAAAACAGATACTGAAAATATAGTGGAGTAGAAGCACTGTGATTTTTTGCAAAGGAGAAAGTTGCTTAAGAAAGAAAGGAATCTTCTATTGGATATGTACTGATTTGCTGAGCCGCCATCTTTGGAAGGTCTTTCTACCTCCAAAAGGGGCTTCAACTGGGCAAAGAGCAACAAAGAGCTCACATCAACACCACCAGAGGCACTTTGTCCATATACCAGAGATACATGCCTGGATCTATAATGTTTCCCCATAGGTCAATTTTGCCAAAACTCGTTTTGCAGAGTCTGGTTTCGGTGCTGTGGGAAGACATCATTCCCACTCAACTCCCACTCCCCTGTTATCTCCCAATGCAGGGGACAGCCCCACAAGCCCCTTCCTCCCCGTCAACCCCCCACACCATACCATCTGTTCCTGCTCTTAACTCTTAGATCAAGGACGTCTCTCGCCCGGGCGTCCGAAGCGAAAGGCTGATGAAGAAAAGAGAAATTCCTGCTTGGACCTGTTCAGACCAGGAGGACCCAGGGCCTGACCCCCTGCTCAGACAGCATGTAAGCATGCATCAACATGTGTGCACCCCCTCTGTCCCCACAGGCCATCCCCACCCCCTTTGCTCCCCCTGTGATGTTCCCTTGTGCCCCCCATCATTCTCGCACACAGGTGTTGCCTGTTTTGCTTGATTCCTCTACCCTGCTCCCCCTAACCCCCACCTCCTCTTCCTCAAGCCTGCTTCTGCAGGAGTCTGTCCTGATATATTCTGGTTTCACCATCACCGTCTTGTGGCCAATGCTAGATTTGACTTTTATGGACTTCATTGATTCACAGTGCGTCACCCTTTCTCAACTCTCATGCTGGACTTCCTTTGCATCTTGTACTCATGGTGACCCTGAATGATGCTGTTCCCATCTTCATCTTGTATCCTGGCTTGCAACGTTATGTGTTACTACTGACTTCTGTTTGCTCTCCCCTCTTGCTTCTCCACTCTTTTTGACGGATTACGCTCTGTTCTCTCCTCCTCTCCCTTTCTCCCTTTTCCTATCTCCTCCCCTCCTCCCCTTACTTTCTTCTATGCACTTACTCTATCAGAATTGTCCCTGGAACTATTATGATAGCAACATTGTCTGTCTCCTCCTCCCTCCCCTTACCTCCCCCTGCCCCTCCTCCAGCACTATCTGAAATGTCATCAGGCCTAATACGATAGTCGCTTGTTTTGTTCCTCCCCTCCCTTTCTGCACCCCTCTGCCTCAGCTTTAGTTTTTCTCCGGCTCTACAAGAAATGTTGTCAGGCCTAGTACAGTAGTCGCCTGTCTGTTTCCATTTAGTTCCCATTCTCCCTCTCCCTTCCTTATCTGTGTCTTAGCTCTTGCACTATCTGAAATGTCGTCAGGCCGAGTACGGCAGTTTCTATCACATCCTTACCGTTCATGGCATGTAAAAATGTCATTGTAATTTCCCTTGTTCCCTTCCTTGCCTTGAAGCGCTTTGAAACACATTAGGTGCTACATAAATAAACAATCATATCGTATCATATCATAACACCAGACTCCCCACCCACCCTCCCTTTCACAACATGTTACACATTCATACATATACACACACACACACATACACATAGCCCTCCTGCTCCTCAAATGACGCCCTTACCTCACGGCTCACTCTGCCGCCACCAGCCCCAGTTTCTGGATGCACTGTAAGCACATGCATTGTTCCCCGACAGGCTGCTGTTAGGTAAAAGTGGCCTGACTGGTAATCATAGGTGGTGAAAGTGTGTAAGACGACCTGCAGAGGTCAGGGGACCTCTGGCAAAGTTACCTTTGGGTTACCCAAGGCAGCCCCCTCGGCCAAGGACCAGAGGCTAAGGACAGTTCCTGTGTTGTCTGCCAGTGTCTGCCATGGTAGCATGTAGCCTGCAGCCGTCAACCTGCTGTGACTGAACAGGTACATCGAATCTGGGTGTGTTGTATTGTGCTGTGCTTAAAAACCTAGCCTTTTTTTCCCCTTCTAGGAAAGTCGAATCTGGGTTTGTTGGTTTGTGCTGTGCTAAAAAACGTGACCTTTTCCCCCTTCTGGCAAAGTTGAATCCGGGTGTATTTGCATAACGGTAACTGTTGCATTGATGCTGGTTCTCTCTAGACTCCCACCTAGATCCCCCCACACCACAAGGCATGCTGTTCATTGTTTTGAATTACTTGATCCCTTCCTATGTCTTCATTTGTTGTGACCCCGGCCCTCCTCCTCCTCCTTCCCCTGCACATTCTGAGCTGTGTGCCACAGGACTGTGCATCTCTCTTTTTTCTCTTACCCCCCTCTCCACCTACATCCTTTGCACCCCCTATGGTGCTATATGTCTCTCCCATCTTCTCTAACTGCTACTCTATCTCTTACTCTATCCCTCTGACTAAGTCTGGAAGGAGGAAGTTCAAGAGGGCCACCCTTGTCCCCAATCCAGGCCTTCCTATCACTTATACATACACCAGTGCTTCCTCTGGACAGACTCTCGCTGACATCCTTTTTGTTGTCCCCTCTCCAGACCTATGGACCCTTCATATGGTCTCGGTTCCCTCTCTTTTCTCCTCCTCTCTCATTAAAGGTGGATTAGGTGGGAGGTCCTCTTGGCCCCCTTCCATTAATGTCTATCTGAATGGCACCATCTTGGTTCAGGGCCCTCAGACTAATCTCCTCCTTTTTTATAGGTGTTTCCTGTGTCTTGTCAACATCCTCCCTTCTCATGCTACTCCTTCATCCACCTCTCTGGCACCCTCATCTTCCTCGTCTGCCCACACTCCGCCCTCTACCACCTCTGGAGGCTGTAACTCAAGCCTGTTCCCCTCCACGGAAGTCTTTCAAATGTGGCAACCTGCTCCATGCTGCTACGCATAACTTTCGTTCTCCTGTCAAACACTTCTCTGACATCTGTCACCTCCTCGAAGAACACAACCTAGATGTCTTTGCTCTCACTTGGACATGGTGTATGTCCAGTTCTGTCACAAGTTTCGACACTCTCCTCCCTGTGGGCTATCAGATCCTCTCCAAACCCAGAACCAACCGTCATGGATGTGGAGTAGCTCTGATCTTTCTGGAGTGGGTCCCGGCATCTGTCATCTCTACACAGGCCTACTTCTCCTTTGAATGCCTATTCTGCAACTGTGGCCGCCATCTACAGGCCACCTGGCCAGGTCACCCTCTTCCACTCTGAATGGGCTGACCTACTCTATTTTCTCCTTGCCTCAACTACTAGTCCTCAGAGATCTCAACATCCAACTGGATGCCTCTAATCCCTCCTCTGGGCTTTACCACAACATGTATGACACTCTCCCTCTTTCCATTCTGCCCTCTGGCCCGACACACTCTGCCGAAAATACTTAGGATGTTCTCATCACCTCAGACATCCCCCTCTCTAACCCTCTCACCACACCTCTCTCATGGACTGACCACTTTCTACTCTCCTCTCATCTGAAACTATATCCATCAGGCAAAGCCCCCCCAGCACTGCCACCTACCTTCTCGGTCATTCGGCCCAGGAAGCGTGTATCAGTGGATGCAATTGCATCTACTTTCTCTGCTCCTCCTACTCCTGTGGCTGACTCACACCCTGATACAGCCCTTTCAAATCGGTATTCTGCTATTTCCAACACACCGGACATCGTTGCCCCTGTCATGAGAATCCAGCTGAAGCCTACCTCAAAGTGCAACTCTTGGTATAATTCCAAACTTGCCGTCCTGAAACGCAAGTGCAGGGTGGCTGGGAGGAAGTGGAGGGCTTCGGCACATCCTCTGACAATCTGGCTGCTGCCTGCTCCAAAGGCAATACAGACTCTCCATCCATTCCAAGAAGAGAGCACACATCCAAGCCTGCATCTCTGCATCCTCCAACAACACGGCTGAACTCTTTAATATCTGCAAGGAACTGGCCAAACCTGTTGCAGTCTCTACCTAGCCTGTTCCCTCCCAGGCCCTCTGTACAGCTCTGGCATCTTACTTCTCTGCTAAAACTCAGGACATCCTGTCCTCTATCTCCTCTTCCTCTCCCTCTTCCTCTCTCGGCCTCCCTTTATCCATCTCTCCCTCTTTTTCCTCCTTTCTCCTCTTTCTCTCTGACAACACCTGACGAGGTTTCTAGACAAGTCCGATCTATGAAAGTGTCGTTCAAAGAGGTGCTCCGCTGCTCCTCCAGAACCATCAAGGACCATATTGACTGACACCCTCACTCCAGCCTTTGGTGATTTCTGTAATCACTCTTTTGCCACTGGAACTTTCCCCGATACCCTTAAGGACTCCCTTGTGCACCCCCTCCTCGAAGCCATCTGCTGATCCTACTTGCTCGGCAAACTATCGCCCAATCTCCATCACTCCTTTCCTGGGTAAACTCTTGGAAAAGCTTCCCATCTCCAAGCATACTCTCCACACTGAATCTGTTAGTTGACCATCAGTCTCTCTTCAGAGCTGCCAGAGGCACGGAAACTGCTCTCCTGAACACCCATGAAGCTCTGCTCTCTATCCTTGATTCCAGAATTCCTCCTTTCCTCATCCTCCTTGATCTTTCCTCTGCTTTCAACATGGCCAACCACACCATCCTGATCTATTGACTCTGTGAGAACCTGGACATCAAGGATCAGGCCCTGGAGTGGCTGACCTCCTTCCTCTTGGATTGTCCCTCCCAAGTCCAACTAGGTCCCTTTCTCGCTGCCACCTCTCTCTCTACCTGTGGTGTTCCAGTGGGCTCTATCCTCTCACCCTGGTGTTTCAACCTCTACTTGGCCCCTTTAGCCCACCTGATCTCTGCCTTCTCCTCTAACTTTCAGTGTTATGCGGATGACACTCAGCTTTCCTTCAGGCTCCCCTCAGCCTCCTCTCCTCTCTCGTTCATTCCTGACTGTCTATCTGTGATTCAGTATTGGTGCACCTCCAACAATCTCTGCCTTAATGCCAGTAAGATGGAGATCCTTCTCATTGGGACCCCTGATTTCCCTCTCTCACTCTGGCCACCCGCCTTGGCCCTCTTCTTTCGCCTTGTTGCGAGGCAAAAAACCTTGGATTAATCTTCGACTCGACTCTCTCTTTCTCTCCTCACATCTCAGACGTTTTCAAGAGGTCCCGCTACCAGCTGCACCTACTCAAAGGGACTCTTCTCTTTCTCACTTTCCCCCAAGAGCTCACTGTCTCCAGAGCCCTGGTTGGTTCCATGTGTTAAAATCCCCTCAAAAATATCGCAATACAAAAATATTACCATATTTTTGCAGCGATATTGAGCCATGGACCCTGCGGAGGACACTCCTGCAACCCCCACATCATTTTTAAATGTGCGGGGGACACCCCACAACCCCTGCTCCCACAAATGATCCCCCCAAAAATATTGCCTATGGCGAGAGAAACGACCATACGTACGGCAATATTTTTGGTGGGGATATTATGTAGGGATACCCCCTGGTTCCCTCTATGCTGGACTACTGCAACAGCCTCTTTCTCAATATGCCTTCCTCTACTCTCTGCCCTCTGCAACTAAACCAGAACAGGTCTGCAAGACTTCTCCCTGGCCTCAAACCCAGGAACCATATCTCTCCAGCCCTGAAATCTCTCCACGGGCTTCTGGTGGCTGCAAGAATAAAGTACAAAACCCTTTGCTGTGTCCACAAGGCTTTCTGGGGCAGGGGTCACACTACATCCAACGCTCTCTTCCAAAATACCTTCCTTCTGGTGCCCTTCTTTCAGCTACCTCCAACTCCCCAAGGGTTAGACGCTTCTCCAAGCAGAGAGAGTGGTAGATCTCTCTCCTCTGCAGGTGCCTCCCTCTGGAATGGCCTCCCTGCCCCTCTCAAACTTGAGCCGGACCACCTGAGGTTCCGGAAGCAGCTAAAAACTTTCCTCTTCTCTTCTGCTTTCTCTCTCTCCCTCCCCTGCTGACCTACCTGACCTATGTGTCTGATGTACCGACTGGTTGCTTGGCTACCCTCAGAGTCTCACTGGGTACCAGGCTCTTTCTCGATCAGTCACCCTTGGACTGCCTCCGGGCCTACCACGCACTTAGGAGCTGGAACTGTAACCCTACAGTCCCTTGTTCTCCTTGCACTACCCAGAGCTGTGCAGCCCTGGCTGCACTTACTCAGAGCATTGCTGCCCTGTTTTCCCCTCCCCTCTCCCTTGCACTTCACCCTTCCCTTCCCCTTGCACTTCTCATTCTCGCACTTGGACAATTTGAATGACACAAGGCCTAGTAAGATTGTTTGTCTTGTCCTCCCTCTGTTTTCGCTCCATTGTCTTGTCGTGCCCAGAAACACTTGTGTACAGGCGCATAAATAAATGACTTATCATGTATCATATCATATCATATCATATCATATTATATCATATTATATCATATCATATATAAGCACTGTCCTTTGGGCGCCCATTCGCCCGGGTGTCCAGAGCAATGAGAACACAGAGCTAAGGGTTGCTGCTATATCCTTCTCTACTTCATTCTGTGTTCCCTATTAGCCCCTGTTTGCCGCAGGTTGCCACAAAAATGCCACACATGCATCACACAAACATTAAAATTAAACTCCAACACAACACTCCTTTAAAACAACTAATTGCATACACCAGCGTTCTTCTCAATTTCTACTCTGCACCTGTTCACACACAAAATTAATGCACTCATTAGCAACACTCTGCAGATATACTTTCTTACTAACAATGCGTCAAACTACATCACACACCTATTATTCTTGATGTTTCCCACACACTATCTCATCCCCATGGAGACCTCCCCTACACGAACAAGATGGTGGCATTGCCATCATATTCAAAGACCTACTTAGTTATCACACTCATCCACATACCCATCCTTTCAAGCACTCTCGCTCACTTGCCCCCCTCCATCACACCAACACCCCAACGTTCTTATTTATCACACTTCTAAACACAATCCCAACTTCCACACCGACTGGACTGACTTCCCTACTTACAGCCAGACCTCCCCCTGTAACATCTAATGTCTTCTGTTAATTCAGCGCTCTGATGCCTGTGGGTGTGTAGCACTATATGAAAAATACATGATTATTACTATTATTACCATGGCAACTTCCACCCTGATAGTTCCTTTATAAACCCCAATCCTATAGTAAGACTATCCTCGTTCCACTCACCCCTTATGACCTCACACAACTCATCACCTATCCCACAGACATTGCTGGAAACAACCTGGATCTTTGATTGCAAGCAAAAATCATGTCTCTGTGGATAATCGAAGCTTGGTATCGTGGTCTGACCACTTTGCTATGCCCTTCACACTCACACTACCACACAAAATCCCACCACCTGAGACACATCATCCGCCTGCCAGACAAACCAAACATATTACAGACATAGCCTTAGTACCACTTATACTGCTCCAGCACACCCCACACGCACATCCCTCCATCCCACGCCACAAATAAAACATCATCATTACACCGACACCGACAAAATTGCACCCCTCAAATTACAAAAAACTCAAAACAACCCCCCCAAAAATATGGTTCAACATTTTCTTCCTCTCCATCAAGCAGGAGGCCAGATGCCTAGAAGGAGCATGGTAAAAGAACCAATGCCTCTCAACCAGGGCACACCGCTCAGACAGTACCGCAATAAATACAAACTAGATATATGCATTGCCAAAGCCATCCATTACTTCCAAGAGCTCCAATCTGCGACCAATAATGCCCAGAAATTATTCAACATCATCAAGTCCCTCTCTAAACCACCATCACCCTCATTGACAAAACAAAACCTGCACATTTCCAGCATTATGCATGCCTAACACAAGCTGCATCCAATTTCATCACCACCCTAGCTCTCCATATCATCAACTCCTGTCTCTCACATGGTGCTATTCCCATTGCACGCAAAACTGGATAAATGTCACCCCTCCATAAAAAGACATCTCCTGACCCCACGCTCCCTGAAAAATACTGCCCCAACACTATCCTACCATACCTCGCCTGAATCGTGGAATGCTTTGTCACTGCCTCACTGCAAAACACATCACTGCAAACAACCTACTCAACCCATTTCAATATGGCTTTCATCCTGGACACAGCACTGAGACTGCTGCTCTTCACATCACTGATGACCTCCACAGCATCACAGAGAAAGGACACACAGCATATACTGGCACTCCTCGACCTCTCTGCACCCTTCAACACCATCGACTACACCATTCTACTAGACATTCTAGCCCACAGGATGATTCTTTCTGGCACCCTACTTGACGAATGTAAATAATTTCTCACTGACAGGACACACTTTGTCTCCATATCCCCTTATCGACCAGACCCCCACTCCCCCCGCCACTGTCAGGTATGGGGTCCTGCAAGTCTCCTCCCTATCTCCACTCCTCTTCAACCTACATGTTTAATCCCTTGGACCAGACACTTAGTAAAAACAATGTCCATTTCTCCCAATACACAGATGACAGACCAATATAATTTCAAATGTCATCCCCTTCACAACTCCACACCCTCAAAATCTGCCTCTCCGCCATCACCAACTGGATGGCCAGACACTTCCTCGAACCCAACCATTCCAAAACAGAGTACCTCCTCATCTGCCCCCCGTCAAGCACAAACCCAACCTTACCACCTAGATCCAATAACTAGTCACAGACATCCCACACATATCCCTCTCCACACCTGTCAGATCCATTGACTTCTCCATCGACCCCACCTTTCCTTCACACACCACATTGCCACAGTCACCAAAACATGCAACATACAACTACACCTCCAATGCAAAATCAGACATATCCTTCCTCCAGATGACTTCCGCACCGCAGTCCAAGCACTGGCTCTATCTAAGCTGGAATATGGAAATTCTCTGTTCACTGGTCACCCCAACAGCACCCTTGCCCCACTGCAGATCATACAAATGCAGCATTCAGACTCATCTTCCGCCTACCCAAACATTCACACATCACCCACTGGCTCGCCATACCCCAGAGAATTGCCTTCAAAGGACAATGCATTATATTCAAAGCATCCACCTCAAAACTCCATCTTACATTCATCTTACATTCATGACAAACTCAAACC
This sequence comes from Ambystoma mexicanum, assembly GCF_040938575.1. Classification (NCBI taxonomy): domain Eukaryota; kingdom Metazoa; phylum Chordata; class Amphibia; order Caudata; family Ambystomatidae; genus Ambystoma; species Ambystoma mexicanum. The sequence goes on from NC_090928.1 coordinate 1,146,709,507, forward strand.
CATTACCCACACAAACACGGGACAAGCCCGCCAACACCTTCTACACATTCCACTCTGCAAACTCACTTGCACACAGAAACAAGCATTTACTCACTGGGCACCAAGCACATGGAACACCATATCTCCTCATATAGGCACTGCATCCTCCATCACCACTTTCAGAAAGAGCCTCAAAACATACCTGTTTCCCAACACATAACTCTGCACTCCTCCATTTATATCACTTGTCTAACCTAATCTTCCTATCGTTTCCTGAAAACATTTTGTAACTTATTTTTCAACTACCAACTTTTCAAACGTTGAACCATGTAAGGTGCTTCGAGACCCTTCGGTATGACCAGCCCCAATCAAAAATTCAAATAAAATAATATAGAAAAAATAGTAGATCATTGCTGGATCTAGGTGGACATTTAATTGTGTTCAGCCAGCCAAATCCTTTTCTATACTTATCCCTAATTTATCCCCCCATAACCAGTGTGTTAAATTTGTACATTCAAAGAGGAAAAGGGAGTATGGATAATTTACAGGGTCCTCATTTACATGATCTGAGCATTCATCCATGACAACCAGCATCTTAAATCCATTTGTATGATTTACTTTTGACTTCTTTGAGTACTTAGCCATTTTTCATTTCAAGTAAAACATAGCTTCCTGTGTTGCTGATGAACATCTAAGTGTACCTCGACTGCCTTGCTTCACTGAGTCAAATGGATGTATGACAAAATGGTGAAAGATAACCTCAATGTGGCTATTTATTTATTTATTTATTTTATTTGTACATTTATTCACAGCACGTAAAGCCCATGAGCATCTAGGCACTAGTTACAAAGTGGTGAAGCAGTTCTGGCATAGGAGGGTAAAGCAGGGAGGGCAGGGAAAGGGTAAATGTCAGTTGAAGAGGTGCATCTTGAGGTGCTTTCTGAAGACGTTGTAGGATGGTGCATCACGTAGGTGGGGTGGGATTTCTTTCCAGATTGCAGGTGCCTGGACTGGGAAGCTGGACTCCCCTTGATCTTGTTTGGTTGAAACTAGGTGTGACAAGGTGATTTTTGTAGCTTGATCCTATGGTCCATGCCGAGGAAAGTTTCTTAATTTTGTCGGCCAAGTATTGCGGGGCGTCATTCGGGAGATAGCGGTGGGTGATGGACAAGGCCTTAAAATTGATTCTGTCCTTGAGCGGGATCCAGTGGGCCAATTGTTTTGCCTCTGAAATGTGGTCACGCTTACCAATGTCGAGTGCCACCTGGAGGGCATTGTTTTGAATTGTTTGTAATTTATGCAGGTTCTTTTTCGGAAGTGCAGCAAAGTAAAGAATTACAGTAGTCAAGTTTAGACCCTATAAGGGCACGGGCAAATTTGATTTGGTTCTCAGTGGAAAGGAAGGATTTGCTGGCATTAATGAGCTTGGTGGCTTAACCAGATGAAGAGGCGATGTAGTTGACCTGGTGGGTCATAGTCAGAGAAGAGTCAAGGTCTTGACGGAGGTAGCAATAGGGATGTTGTGGCCATCAATGAAAAATGTTTTGTAGGCCTGCAGTAGTTTTGCCAAGTGGGCAAGAGGCCCAATGAGGAGAAGCTATGTTTTATCATCATTGATGCACATGCTATGTGTGGCCATCCAGGCTTGGTTGGTTTCATAGATAGAGTTAATTCTGAGAGTGTACTTGGAGTGGTCGCCAGTGAGGGGGATGAAAATGTTCATGCCGTCGATGTAGTTCATGTATGAGATGCCAAGTGAGTCAAGGTGGTTGAACAAAGGTGTTGTATATACGTTGTAGAGTGTGGGCGCGATACAGGATCCTTGGAGTACACCACATGATGTAGGCGTGGGATTGGCAGTGGCCTCCCTGGAGAAGACTCGCGAGGATCTGTTGGATAGGAATGACGCCAACCAGAAGGCAGCCTCCAAGGAGAAGTGAGCAGAGGAGATGAAAGCATGACAGACTATCTCATGACCTCTATCCTATACATTATCCCCGTTTGTGGAACTTTGTTGGAGACACTCATTTAACATACAGTGTATCATCTCACTTCCTCTAGTCTGGATAAGTCCAGAGAAAAAGTTGGTGGTACCTGCGCCACCCTTTGAAAATGAAATTTCTAAGAGATTCAGGAGGGTGATGTTAGAGCCTTGTCACACACCACCACCTGTGCATCCCCTGCCTTCTCCGTTATCAGCCCTTCCTCTTGCGCCCACTACCTTCTCCTTATGCACACCCACATCGGCCTCACTTCCAGCTTCTTTTCTATGTGACGCCCTGCACACCATACACCTCTCGCTCCCGCCCAGTGGGTCTGAGGGGAAAGAGTGTTGATGCCACATGGCCTGAATCAGCACTAAAATATATTTCAGCAGAGGATGCGTTAATGGTTATTGATACTTGTCGGTGTATGTATGATATGACACCCATACTGTTTAAATATTTGGCAATTTTAAGCAATGTGAGCAGTGATGTGAGAGAGTAAACATTGCTGGTTCGGATAGCAAACTATCCTCTCCTTTCTGCATGCAAGTTTTGATGGTGACCAAGTTACACAGGACCTGAAGACTATTCTTTTCTGTTAACCCATCTCCGTTCACTCCTGCCCTGCTTTCTGACCCTGATTGTGTGCCCTTGCGCTATTATGCCTACGTGCCTTGTCTATGGGCATCAGAAATAAAATAAATAAACAAATGCCGATTTGTCAGAATAAAATAACCAAATAATTGTGGATGATACTGAAACTACTAGACATATTTTGACGAAATGCCCATGTTTGGTTGAATACCATCATAAGGGATACATAACCCTGTGACCATATTGGACGATATTGGCTCCGACCAGTTTTGGGCTATGATTTATTTGGCCGAATCCCTAGGTATTACATTAGAGTTGCATTATATTTGGGAAAGAGCATGCCAATAGCTAGTACTGCACGAAAAGACCCACTTTTATATCCTAGTTTTGTAATTTTTATTATGGAAGCACATTAACGCTCTAAAGTTTTTAAGTTGGCGGCGTGTTCTGAAGCTTCCTACTTACATCTCGATGATCCAAATTAGATATGAACTCTCATTAAATTCTCTACACTCCCATGTGATGTGGAAGTCTCTAACAGCAATGCGCAAGATGAACTTGACTCCAACAGCTCCTGCATTTCAAATATTTTCTGCAGTAAGTGACACAGGGAAATTGAAACTTTTAGAGGAGTGGAAACAAATCATGCGTTCAATTCTGGCCACTGCTGATCTCAACTTGACTGATTTGTTGATGAGACCACAACCTGCCAAAAAAGTTTGAAGAATGGTGCTGGATTTTGAACAATGATCGACGTCTCTTGATGCCGACCACCTTAGATGCTGGAATCTGGACACACAAGCTAAATGTTACAAGCAACTATCTAAAAAACTGTCCGTCTCGACCCCATCGTGAGCAGTTTCTACGGTTCCGTTTAAACGCAGTTAAAACAAAAGAAATGGTGTGGAGAAGCAAAGGATAATCTATGTTGCTTTTGTCACTGCGAAATCAAAACGTCCGAAAATCTCCTTACCAGATGTAAGGAAACCATCACAAATCAGATGCAGCATCTGGGAGACTATACTCAGGTGGATTGCAATAGTCGAGATTGGTGGTCATATGCGGCAGCCGGACATTGTATCAAACTAAGCTGTGCCGTAGTCAATTACATGGACTCTTTACGACTTGAAATTAATTTCTAATTGAAACAAGATTTCTTTATTTTGGACCATCTAAGGTGGATCCACGAAATAGTTATTATTTTAGAGAATTTTTGAATATTTTGTATATATGGATAGATTATAATATAAGTTTGATGACAAAAATGCTTGCATTGAGGCATATCAGGCTGGTGTTTCAATAAAAAAAATAAACAAAAAAAATTAACGCTCTAAAGTATTTATTCGTAATGCACTGCTCATTGATCATGGCAATGAATTTATGCTGCACTGGTGCTGTATTCATTATTGTATGTACATGTTGATTTACTTTTACATTTATATGATTATATGTTATAGTGCAAAAGGCTTATTTGTTATCCATATTCACTTAAAAACATTTTTAAAAAAACTGTGGATGCAAAATCAGACCACATGGGACCCTTGCATCCTCCCTCTCCAAAGAGCAGTTGCAGAGGTCAAACCTCTCCCATTACGCCACTCGCCACTTCTCCGCTTGTCCCCCAACACTATTGGCAGCTGTCAATCTTTCCCTGTACCCCACAACACACTCCGCCCCTTGGCTACCTACACTAATGGAAGTTATTTTCACACTTCCCCTACTGCTTTTGCCTCTTCCCTTAACTTCCCCTCCTTCAGTTACATTGAGTCGGCAATTGTTTATATATTTACTGAACACTTTACCGTACTGTGCTGAACTTGGGTTTTTGCTTCTGCAATAACACGTTTGGCAACAGATTTAGTATATATTTGTTAATTTTACTGCACTTACTGGGTAACTGGCACAGTATAAAAGCTGGGTAGCTGTGTAACAAAAACATAATGATACAAGCATGTATAGAGAGGCATACACTGTATTTACATAGTGATCACAGCCCTATTTTGCTCCATGACCATGGGACCGCTGTCCTAATGTGGTTAATCATCTTAGTTCAGGTGATTGGGGTGAAGAGCAGTCACCAACACTTTGAGATGCCCTCCAAGAGGTCTGTCCTTTTGATGGGCTAGTGTACATGCTGGAGGTACTTATGTACTTTGATTGGATTCCTCAGATAGGTTTGTTTGAAAAGAGTTCTTTCCTCTTTTGATGGTGACAGTGGTTTCCCCTGAGAACAGGTCCCCACAAAGTCTTCCATCATCCCCATCCAGACCTTCTGAAGGGCCACCGAATGTTGCTTGTTAACAGCATGGATAATATGGTAGAGTCTGTGGATCATGGAGAAGGCAAGGTTAAAATAAAATGTCTTGGGAGGGAGAATGTAGAGTGGATAAGTGGAGTGAGGTAGAGTGGGGTCTGGTTCAGTGGGGTGAAATATAGTGGGGTGATGTAGAGTGTATGAGTGGGGTTGAGGTAGAGTCTGGTGAGTTAGAATGGCTGAGTGGAGTGAGGTAGAGTGGGGTAAGGTAGGGAGGGGTGAGAGTGAGTGGGTGAGGTAGAGAGGGTGAGTGGAGTGAGTTAGAATAGTGTGAGTGAGAGTAGATGGGTAGGGTGAGGTGGAATGAGGGAAGTCGAGTGGGACGAGGTAGAGTTGGACAGTGGGGTGGCATAGAGTGGGGTAAAGATACGTGGGGTGAGGTAAAGTGTGTAAATGGGGTTGGATGAGGTAGAGTGAGGGAAGATAGAATGAGTGAGTGGGGTGGGATTGAGTGAGGAAAGGTAGAGTGGGTGTGTATGGTGGGATAAGAGTAGTGTGAGGTAGAATGTGGTGAGGTAGAGGGTAAGTAACAGTTGATGAGTGGAGTAAGGTAGAGAGGGTGAGTGAGGTGAAGGGCCGTGGGATGATATAGAGTGGGTGAGTTATAGTATGTATTAACTGACCTCTCAGTCCTCTACCTTCATCTCAAAGCCTGGCAGATTACACATAGGTTGACATTGATCGTGTGATCATTCAACAGGATTACATTCGGCTGCCAAACTGTCACTGCTTAATGTGTGCCGGTGGGCAACACCAGCACTCTTTTTTGGGCACCAGGACTCATTCAAAACTCTGCTGACTGCTGCTTGCCCGCCTGCCTGCTTGCGCACGGCAGCACAGACACCAGATAATTATTTTTATTTTGTTGCCTGGCCTGCAGACTGCCGACCCGCTGCGTGCAGCCTGCAGGTCAGGTCACGGCCGGGTCACCCCACCCGGTTTTTGAACATGGTGCATGTGTGTTGTACCGCGCTGCCCATGCATGGCAACCAGGCAGGGGGGCGCAGACGCAGTGAGTCTGACCACACCCTGGCACTGGCTGGTAAGCACAGGCAGGGCTGCGGCACACTGTGTGCAAGTTCGGGCGGTTCGCCAAGTCTTTTTTTCCTAGACTGGCCTTCCGTAAATTGAAGTCGAGAGTGGGGCCGACGGGCCGCAGGGGACTAACTAGTCACCTGTGCTCCGTCAGCCCGGCTCCAGCTCCTTCCGGCCAGCACGCAGCTCGGCTCTAGCCAAGTCTAGAAAGGTGAGGTGACAAGTGTGCTCCACTCATGCTCTGTGTCGGCCTCTAACCACTCCAATTTAAAGCGCGCACCTGATGCCATGTTCGCATTTCATGACCTACCCCCAAATTAGCCAAACGCTTCAGACAGGCCTCTTGCGAGCGCATCATAATTGGCGAAGCCCAAGCAGCTTTGGAAGTGGCAGAAAGAGGGAACCCGGGGAGCAGGCTGCTGCACTGCTGCTGGCATTGTGTGAGGGATCCGCTGGGTAGGCCGGCATGCCCTACAAGTTCAGCTAGGGAAGTTTTAGCGTGAATAGTACAAATAGCTGTGTCGATACAATGTCCGTCTGACCGTCCACCGGCAGGGACCGACAGACATTTGTCTTTGGATCGCTGCCAGCATGGCTGTGCTGCACACCAGCTAGCATGAATTCTTGGGTGCATTCAGGAGAGGTGGCACAGGCTTAAGAATGCTTACTGTAAGGCAGCCAGGCAACTAGAACTAATGAAGAAGCAGAGGCAAAACACAAGGCAGACAGCAGGATCACTAGCCCCAAGGAAAAGGTAAAAATGCATTGGTAAAACTACAGTTAAAGCAAGAACCACACATGAGTAAAAGTGGGTGCAAAGGCCCTCTCTGGAAGAAAAAAAACACAGTTAGGCCTTTGGCTTTTCAGTAATTTCACCATCATAGATTTCATCTTTCTGAACACCTAGCAAGTTATTTCCAATGCAGAAAGTGTGTGAACAAGACTAACGCTGCTATATATTATAGCCCATAGAAGGTGTCTGAATATTGGTGTTTGTGTGTTCTTATTTATAAAATGAAGTTTGTGTTATTGTGCATGTTGGCTTGTGTGTCTGATATGCATTTGTAGTGCTTTGTTGGATCTGTTGGGGTGAAAACTATGGTAGAGTGCTTGGTATAAGCTATATGGCTCAAGGCCTACTTCAGAGCTCACAGCGAGAATAGCAGGAAATGTGGGAGTGGGTGTTGTGGGTGACTGGCGCCCCCGCGCGCTTCACCGCAAGCCCCAGCCCCAAGAACATGGACCGACACGTCTGTCTTGGTTCGGGCTTCCCGGTCGCTCTGAAGCGGCGGGAAACGCCCCGTTTATTTAAACTGCACGCGCCGGCGTGCAACGTCACGCCGCCGCGTGCGCGCCGGTCATCGGGCAGCGCCACACTCCTCCTTTTTCGGGGAGAACCGACAATCCTCATTAACTCTTCACTGCACACTGTAAAACATTGCAAACGGAAACAAGTCATGATAATAACGGGACAACACAAACAACTCACACAAACTCTGTCCCAGGAGCACCCCTTTATTAGCATCCACCCGGGTCCCCTTAACTAGGCTTTCTCACCCTCTGGATCCTCAGCCAATTGTCCCAGCACATAGTCGGTGAGGCGAGCCGGTTTCCCTCGCCCAGCCCTCTGGGGGTACCTCCTGCTCGCCTCCGGCACGGGTGATCGGTCCGCCTGCGGACTTCGCATCGGAGACTCCGGCATGCAGGGTGGATCACCCTCGGGCTCCAGGGCTCCTTCCAGGTCCGGATCAGGAGGTGGGTCAGTCCTGGGGTCTCTGATCTTTTTAAAGAAACTCACGTTCCTCGTCACTTCCGATCGTCCATCCAACGCCGTCACCATGGAGCCCCGGACGGCCACGACATCCAGCGGCTCAGGCTCATATGGCAAGGAGAGTTTCCCATGCGGGTGCCGATTGCGAATGAGTACCTCATCGCCCGGCTCCAGCTGTTGGGGGCGAAGCCCCCTCCGCACGTTTTCCTGGTCCGTCCTTGCTTGCCGGTCCATCTCGACCCGTTGATCATCAATGACCGCCAGTTCCCGTTCTCCGACCTCCGGCAATAGCCCTCGCGGGCATCTCCTGAACATTGCTTCTGCCGGGGCCACTCCCACGGACGCATGTGGCGTGGTGCGGTACACTCTCAAGAACTGGTACAGGGCCCTGTGTAGGGACTGCCCCTGGCCTTGGGCAATTCTAAACGTCTTATTGAGGGTTCTCATCAGGCGTTCTGCCTCCCCATTCGCTCGAGGCCACAGGGGCATGATCTTCCGGTGCACCACCCCGCAGCTCACCATCAGCTCAGCAAATCGTTCACCCTGAAAAGGCGCCCCATTGTCCGTACACAGCGTGTGCGGGAATCCGTGAGCTGCAAACACTTTCTCCACCGCCACCACCACGTGTTCAAACGCCACGGACTCGACGAACTCCACCTCAGGGTAGCGGGAGTACTCGTCCACCAGGACCAGGAAGTGGGTGCCCATGGTGGTGGACCCAAAATCGGCATGAACCACCTCCCACGGATGGGTCCCTCTCGGCATTGCCTCGATGACCGGTTCCCGCTGTAGGGGCGACGCTGCTTGACACCAGACACAGGCTGCCACGAACTCGTCCACCTTGCATTCCAGCTCGGGGAACCACACCTTCATCCGGAGGCGGGCCTTAGTCTTGGCAGCCCCTTGGTGGCCCCGGTGTGCCAGCGCGATCACCTCACCCACCTTGGATTGGGGAACTACAATCCGGTCGCCCCGAAGCAGCAGGCCCGACGTCGAGAAGGACAGTTCCTCACGCACCTTCCACAGTTGTTCAAGAGCCGACCGGGCCTCCTGAGTGTGTCCCGCCAGGGCCTCAAGCGCAGACTTCCAGGAGCCCTGCTGCATGGACTGCCTCAATACTCTGAAGCACTCATCCTGGGCCGTCGCAGCCTCCAGCTCCTGGAGAGGCATGACATTCGGCGTGGCAGCTTCCACCACGAACTGAACATGCTCCTCCGCTTCCTGCTCACAGACGTCACGGACTCCTTCTCCAGGCGGCCCGGGGTGTCTGGACAGATAGTCAGCCGCGTTGTTTACCCCTGGCCGGTAGACCAGGGTCACCCCATACTCTAGAAGAGCCAGCATCCACCTCTCAATGCGTGCCGGCGGTTTGGATGACGACCCCGCTAGGATCGGCAGCAGCGGCTTGTGGTCGGTGACCACCGTCACCGGGCGTCCAAGTACATAGAGCCGGAAATGGCGGCATCCCCATAGCACAGCCAGAGCCTCGCGCTCGATCTGCGAGTAGCGTTGTTCGGCGTCTGACAGCGCCTTGCTGGCATATGCTACTGGCCGGACGCCGCCATCACGGTCAATCTGAGTCAGCACTGCCCCCAGGCCGAATGGGCTAGCATCGACGATGATTTCCGATGGTAGGGCAGGATCGAAGAATAACATCGTGTCCTCGGCCGTGAGGGCGCCCTTAATGTCACCGAAGGCCGCCTGTTCCAGCGGACCCCAATTCCAGACAGTGTCCTTCCTTGTCAGGGCTCGGAGGGGCTCAGATCTGGATGCCAGGTTCTTGATGAACCGGCCACAGTAAGTGACCATGCCCAAAAAACTTCTCACCTCCGACACAGATTCCGGTGGTTGGGCCTTCTGTATGTCCAGTACCTTCTTGGTGTCAGGCGACACCCCCCCTTCCTTGAACACAAACCCGAAGAACTCCAGGGAGGGGCGCAGAAATTCGCACTTCTCCTTATGTAGCGTGAGTCCCAGCGACTGCAGCCTCTCGAAGGTTTTGGCCAGACGCCTCAGGTGGGCCACCTCGGTCCTCGCGAAGACCAGAATGTCATCGCTTATGTTTAGGACGCCCTCCAGGTCGGCCAGGGCACCCCGAATGATATTCTGGAATACTTCCGCGGCCGAGGACACCCCAAAACTCAATCTCTTGTAGCGATGCAGTCCCCGGTGCGTGGTGAAGGTGGTAATGTACCTTGAGTCGGGGTGGAGGACAACTTGATGATATCCGGCCCTGAGGTCTAGCTTCGAGAAGAATCTAGCACCCTGCACCTCCGCAATGATGTCATCCAGTGTCGGTGTGAGGTGCCTCTCTCTCCTGATGGCCCTGTTGGGGATTCTCATGTCTACGCAGATTCTGATTGCGCCCGGTTGTTTGAGTTTCCTTGCCACCACTATGGGGGACACCCAGGGAGTCGGTCCCTCCAACTTCTCGATGATAGCTAGATCGACGAGGCTGTCCAGTTCTTTATCTACCTGCTCACGGAGGTGGAAAGGTACTCTCCGATGTTTGAGGGCCACCGGCTGTACCGATTCGTCTATGTGCAGCCGTACCGGCTCTCCGACCATCTGTCCAATCCCCTTGAATAGGGCCTGATGCTTCTCTAGCAAGTCATTAATGTCCTCCAGGTAGACGGAGTACGCGAAGCTTACGATGCCGAGAGCCTCCGCCGCTGCACAACTTAGCAAGGTGTTCTTACTCACTGGCGTCACGTAGAAGCGGGCTGTGATGTGGGAGCCATCGTGTTCCACTTTTGCCACAAAGGCCCCGTCCAGAGGGATGGGCTCCACGCCACCAAACGCAAAGATGCGGGCCTTTGGCGTGACCAGCCTGGGCGGCCGATCCATGGCGTTGTAATGTTCTCGGGCCATGACGTTCACCGATGCCCCTGTGTCCACGAGTACAGGGACCGGAGACTGGTTCACCTCAACCACGCATCTGGGTTGTCGTCGATGTCTGCCTTTTAGGAGGTCCACACTTGATACGAAGAAAATGTTCTCTTCATCTTCCTCCTCTGCTTCTTCCGCCTGAGCTTCTTCCTCGCCCTGGTCTACCTGGGCAACATTGGATGGCCGACCCTGGCGAGTGGCGATTGCTCGGCCCTGACCCCTTGGCACCAGCACCGGCAAAGCCGCCCTACACACTCTTGAGAAGTGGTCTGGCAGGCCGCATCGTCCACATGTCTTTCCAGCTGCAGGCCACTCCGCTGGGTGAGGCAGGTCGTATCCGCATTTTTGGCAAATCTCTCCTGCCCTCCCAGCTCTGTCCCGTGTGCCACCGCCATACCTCCTAGCACCTCTTCCCCCTCGCCACATCGCGCAGATCTCTTCAGTCTTTATGGGGCGTGACCCGGCCTCCATTCTTGCCGCTCTCGCCTCTGACACCTCGTGGCTCCTTCCCAGCTCAAGGATGCGCTGGAGCGTTATTCCCGGCTCCCTCAGCACTTGGCGCCTGAGCTTGCCTGATGAGCATGCCTGGATGAGCATGGTCCTGATCATGTCCTCCGCATCGCCCCAGGCGCAGGCGAGTGACAGACGCCTCAGGCGCCCGTAGAACGTGTCTAGAGTCTCATCATCCTTTTGCTTGGCAGAGAGCATCACGAATCGCTCATAGGCCCTCATTACGACCCTGGCGGAAATCGAAAAACGATGGCGGAAATGCAATACCGCCATCGAATACTGCTCGGTGCGACTATGACCCGTCACCGTAAAGTACGATGCCATTAGTGACACCGTAGTGAACGCCAACGCTAACTGCACCAAGTACGCGCACGCGCGCCATGCAAAACCGTAATTATCACCATGGCGCAACGGTACGCGAATTCTGACCCCAGCGGACATTTACTTAACGCCATCAAGCAAGGCGGAAAGTACCATTCCGCCATGGTGAGAATTACGGCATCGTGAACCAACCGTAAATGGCCCTACTGAGTGCCTGTACACCACTCCCTGGCCACATTGCACAACTCCTCGTAGGTGCAATGAAGTCACACAATGCAACCAGTGAAATGCACAAGTCACCCATGCATGCCAACGAACAAATGAATGTAGGGGCTCCAAGTGCCTTCTGAGTGGCCATCCATATTTGGCATGTCACCATTGCCGTACTGATGCAGCACAGGCATGTGAAGGTTCAAGTACAGCAAAATGAACTGAAAGATGAGACAAAACAACAACAGGCCCCCATCGCCTGACACCAGTGTAAGGCAACATTCAAAGCAGTATCCCGAGGCAGACTGCACCAGCCCTGTACACATGCCAGTAAACAAACCAACCATCAGCATAAGCATGTACCACACAAGTTGGCAGAGTGACTGAGCAGCCAGGCTCATCTCAAGAGGGGCCAATGGGAGCTGCAGGGCACAGATGGCACGAATACAGAAGCTATTCCAATGGACATGACCTCAGTCTCCCTCCAAGAAACGCACGCAAACACAGGCACCTGTGACCAGCCATATTCTGATAATCACGTCATTCCACCAATCCACCTGGCTGACCGGCATCTGTTACACAAAAGCTAATCCCCCGCCCCTAAGCATGACATCATTAAAACAGTCATAATGGCAGCCCCATCCCTGACCTTAGTGGGCTTCGTAGGCAAACGCGGCCAGTACAGTACCACGCAACTATACTCAGAAGCCGGAACCCAATGCAGATCTACTCACAATACATCGCTCCACAAATAGGAATATGCTACATTACTTGCAAAGAATAACGCTACACGGTTAACATCAGAATAAAATTTTAATGCACATCAAATTCACCAAGCCCATACAGCTATCAGGTCATAAACCCCAAAATATCTACATTACTGTGGGCTGCATCCGCAATAAATGACCAGCTACTCCTTGTGTGACGCCCTGTTCCTTCATGGTACACAGGGGCTACATTCACGTTCAAAAAGGCAACATGGAAGCGCCTAGAACCGCAGGGCCGTCCCATTAGGTAGGCACTAGTCCAGCTGAAAGGTAGATATGTTGCTCCTAGCCACTAGTACTGCGTAAGGGCATGTGGCCCATTGGCGATCGTCCCATAAGATCGTAATGGTGCTCCACTGATTAACTCGAAGCAGCAGGTGTCGGGAGTAAAAGCCATCTGCAGGAGTGGCATACAGATGGCAGCGGCAAAAGGGGAGGAGATACCTGTCACCCAAATGAAATGAAAAAGAATAGTATGGCCATCAGAACTTCATTAGTATTACTCACTTCAATGATCACACTAAATCTACAGCCATATGCATGCTAGCCCACTCAAAAGGATTATTTCCACCCAAATATCACTTGTGAATCATAACCATATAAATCGAGGTGAAAACACTTTTACAAACGAGTGTTTGTGTGCATGCGTCTGTTAAAACAGAATCCATGAGATGGGATTAGTAACGTGCATAGAACCAAGTGTCGGAAGGCGCGTCGAGACTGGGAGGGTTCAACAAGGGCAGATAGACGATGGTCCCACTATGGCAGCTCTGCATCACATAGCGCAGGGGAAGGGGATAGATTCCAATAAGCCATGTACATGGCAAACTCTCAATTAAATCATCTGTCCATGCATCCATACATCATTCCCTCATCCCGGTATTAAAACGCCTGATTATTTACTCACATAACATTTGAAATCTCCATTGAGTCTGTGCGTAATGCAGCCTGCAAAATCCACTGTGCTCCAGGCCGGAATAATAGTGTTGTGAAGTAACATGTATGTGGGAACGTCCTGCCTATTCGTCCACTACGCTATTGCGTATACCATACTCTTCATATCAATCATTGCATTCTCGCCATGGCCCCTGTCCCAAGGACATTAAACAATAGAACGTTATATTTGCAGTCAGACCTGTGGGCGTCTCCTCGCCGCTAGCTGAATACCGAAAGCGCTGTCCTTCGAATTCCTCATTTGCAACATCACGTCGAAAAGGCATCTGTGACCGCTTGAAATCACAAATTCATCCATGTAGTGCGGCAGTGTGTGAAAATGGCAACTGGCTTCACTCACAAATGGGACGCCCCGCCCGTCGGTGAACCTCGGTACAGTGCTCGCCCAAAGGGGATTGCAGCTGGCACAGGTGGAATGAATCACCACAGGTGGAGGCTATACAGCCTGAAAACACATAAATTGCACACCCAACCCCCTCCCACAACCACACCCACTCCAAAATGCTACCGGCAGGACTAGCGATGTTGGGCCTGGGGGACCTGATAGCACTGCAAGTACTCCAACTCCAAGAAGAAGACGAACACCAACTACTACAACAACCGGCCGCACAGAGGAGACGCAGGAGGAGGAGGAGGGCAAGGCAGGGCCAGCAAGGCCCACCAGCACAGCCACTACCACCACGCAGGCAGCCCGCAATCCCACGCCTCCGAGCACATCCGTTCAACCTCACTGCTGAGCAGATCCACACCCTCTACCGTTTGGACCGGGACACCATAATCTCCATTGTGGACATGACACACGCTGACCTTGTCAGCATGATAGATAGCCCAACCGCCATCCCACCCCTACTGAAGGTGGTGTCTGTACTCCACTTCCTGGCCACAGGCACCTACCAGCACACAGTCGGACAGTTGCATGGCATTTCACAGCCACTGTTCTCACGGACACTATTGCAAGTGCTCGATGCCCTCCTGAAGCACGCAGACGACTACATCTCATTACCACGCTCGGAGCTGGAGATTACAAACACAAAAGTGGGATTCCATGCACTTGCCGGCATACCGGGTTGCATTGGTGCCATCGACTGCACCCATGTGGAATTGGTTGTCCCACATGCCATGGAGGTCCAGTACTGCAACCGGAAACAATATCATTCTCTTAATGTACAAATGGTGTGTGACTCCAACAGGATCTTTACACATTGTTGTGCCCGATTTCCTGGATCAACCCATGATTCTATGGTCTTGAGGAACTCTACAATACCACGCTACATGGAGCGACACGCAGGGAACAGATCCTGGCTACTCGGTGAGTCTCAATCCATGCATGATAATGTGGGGTATGTGATGCGGCAATGACCTGGCAGGAAGGGGGGGGGATGCGTACGTAGCAATGTCATCCCACAAACATCCTTTCTTGTCCACATACAGGTGATGCCGGGTATCCACTGAAGAGATGGCTCCTTACACCACTCCGGAACCCACAGGACCAGCATGAGGAGGACTACAACCATGCCCACTCACGTACCCGTGTAGTCATAGAACAGGCATTCGGCCTACTGAAGGCTTGTTTCCGCTGCCTCAGCAGGTCTGGCGGGGCACTCCTGTACCGCCATGAGAAGGTTGCAAAGATAGTCATGGCATGTGTCATGCTACACAACATGTGCGTACGTAGAAATGTGCCCATGCCCCCTGACGCAGAACTGCTAGCACCTGAAGATGGTCATGATGAGGCTGGGGATGTGGCAGCACCTCAAGGAGTCCGCGAGGCACAGGAGGCCCGTGAAATTCGTCAGAATATCATAGATTCATGCTTCTAGCACTCACGCCTGGTGGCTGATGCATGGACACGGGACTTGTGGCACTGTGTGTGTCGGGAACATGCACAATGTGGACTGTACGCCTATAAAGGCCTCGTACACAAGGAACAATGTCCACACATCTCATTGGATGATTATGTAATGTTTATAGCATATGTGAAATTATGTTACACACCCCATCGACCCGCAACCCAAGAAAGCCCAACACCCCCCCTCCACCCCCCTACCTCCCCCCCGAACTCCAGTGTCCAAAGATGCTCATTGTCAGTGGGCAGACGCTATTGCAAGCCCCCTCTCCGGGTATCAGCGGCACCCCTGCCTGTGGAGCGCAGGTTCCTCCCAGATCTACGTTGGGGGCTGCCCTGGACGGAACTTGCAACGGATGATGTCTCTGCCTGCTCACGCCCATGCATGTCCCTAAGGGTTTGTGAGAGCTCAGTGAGCACACGGCGCACATCGGCAAGTTCACCACATACGTCTTTGGACGTCGCATGCAGTTCCCCCCTCAGGCTCTCGGTGCTTCTCTCCATTTGTACCCTTAGTGTCTCTGTACTTCGCTCCATTTGTGCCCTAAGTGTCTCAGTAGATGTTTCTATGGCTGCCTTAGATGCCCCACATTCATCAGCATGCTCCTTGAGGAGCGTGGCCAGTTGCTGCTGTTGCACGATCACCTGGTCGAGGGACTGTTGCCTCTGCTGGGCCATGGCCATTAGCGGTGGTGTCACAGAGGGGCTGATCAACTCATGTTGCCTTGCCACAGGGCTTGTGGGGGATGGCCAGTCGTCGTCTTGTGGGTGCCCCTGCGTGGTATCCTCATGGTGTACGGGATGAAACAAACAGGGGGATTGTGACAGGTCATGGATGGGTCCTACATCAACAGCACCGTTGTCTGTGTCGGAGCATGCTGGCATTAATGCAGTGTCACCTATGGTGCTGCTGCCATCAGAAGCAGTGCCTTCTGTGGCATCCATTGGGGGGACCTGTGGTGCTGCTGGTGTGGGCATGCTGGCTGCTGGGGTGCCTGTTGAAGTCCCCTCCTGTGTGCTGCCACTTGATTTGTGCTGCTGCCGTTTCTTGATCCGTGCAGCTGAGGTGGAGGGTCTTTGGCCGTTGGTCTTGGCCCTCTTTGCAGGTGTGCTGGTAGGGGTGTCCTGCAGCTCGTCGTTTGACTCGGACCCTGTGGTGGAGTAAAGGAGGGCGAGCGTTATTCATGGGTCTGTGGAAATTGGAATGGCAATGTGTCACATGCATTGGGGTGGTACCTGAGGGTGATTTGGGTCAGGGCCTTGGAGGTGGTTTCATTTCTGTGTGGATTGAGGATGCAGTTGTTTTGCAGCCTGCAGTTAGGGTGTGCATGCTGCACGTGTAGAGGGTGTTTTTAGGATTTTCAATTATTTATGGTTTTTATGTGACTTTTAAAGTGCGCTATCAGGCCTATGTATGTGGACGTTCTCCTGGACATGTGTTTCTGTTGCACTATGTGGACACATGGTACTTCACATGATTGGACATTGTGGATTTAGCATTGTTTTATTTGGGCCACCTACCTGAATCTTCGGATGTCTGCACTCCTTTCTCCATCCCTCCGACTCCCTCTATACTCTCCATTCCAATGGTGGAGGCACAGATTTCTTCCCAGGGGGTCAACTTGATGGGTGATTCCGATCCTCCCCCGGTAGCTGTGGCAATGTTACGGTTGGCTGATAGTATGCTCCGTACGCGTATCCGCAAGTCGTCCCATCGCTTTCTGCATTGCTGTGGGTTGCGGGGTGCGGTCCCCACCGCACTTACCCGCTGTGCCACCAGGGCCCATATGGCCTCCTTGTTCGCAAGTGCCGTCCTGGTCATTTGCGTCGAGAAGACGACGCCAGCATTCTCCTGGAGGGTCTCTGTGAGCACGGTGAGTTCCTCATGGGAACAGTGGACCTGCCGCTTGCGGTCGCACGCTTTTTTGCCAACTTTTCCCATTTTGATTGTTTTAACTAGGGTGGCTAACGGGTTGGGATGTGTCTCAGGGTCGGATTTTTAATGGTTGTGTTGGGATTCTGATTTTATGGGTGTACGGCGTGCTGTTTCCCGTTCCGGCCCCATGTTTTTACTTCCGTTTCCGTATATTTACGGTCACCGTATTTTGCGATTAGCGCTCATTACGGTGACCGCTATGATGGGTGGCGGAATTGCACCTAGGGCGCCGTACGACGGCGGTGAGGGGCGTTTTGGGGAGATTTCCGCCATCGCGGACTTTGCACTTCCGCCATGGCGTAAGGCTCGTGCCCGATGGGTCAGAATTAGCCGCACTTTACTCCATCGTGCAATGGCGGAAACGCTATTTACGCTATAGCGGTCGGGTCAGTTACTTTCCGCCAGGGTCGTAATGAGGGCCATAGTCCGCGTTGGCCAGGGGTAAAAAGTATGCCTGGAGGACGGCCTTTGCATGATCATAGGTTCCATTCCCTTGTGGCAATGATTCGAAAATCTCCTGGACAGAGGGCCCTGCCGAGTACAACATCGTGGCCAGCTTGGTGTCATCATCCACTACTTGCGCCGACACATCAAATTCGGGGATGGGCTGCAGGGCAGCATGTGCACGCACCTGCGCCATGGCAGGCGCTGCCAGCTGAGCACCCGGAGCAACAGCAGGTTGAACTGGGGGCTGAAGGGCGGGAACCGCCGCCTGACCGTCTCCTGGAGCTACTGGTTGCTGCATCGGGGTAGAGGACCCTGTGGGGCCACTGGTGCACGAGGATGAAACTGCGCCGCCACCGTGTGCTCCGTCCTGGTCTTCGGTGTCACTCATGAGCTTGAGCGCACAGGCACCCCCATGAGGCTGATCGGGGCTGCAACTCAAGTCTTCAGCCCACAGTGACTCTCAGCATGGACCACCCCCGGATGCAGTGAGTCCTGCCACCTCTGCGATGATGAAAAGGATAAAGACAGATGGGTTCACCAGGATGATGATGAAGGGGACGAAAAAGCAGGATGCCTTTCGGTTTTCCAAAAATTAGTAGCAGGATCGTGACTGGATGTAGCAGGCCCAGTCAAGATAGGCCTTCTCCTAGCTTCCACTCGACGTAGTAAACCCAAAATTAAGTTAATGCACCAAACATGCACACCTCCGTGTAGATGTAGCTGTTAGCTACTAAAGCGTCCAAAAATTAGGCCTGGGGTAGTTTAAGGGCCCAAACCAGAGCTCCTTGAAGTCCCACAGCCGTTACACAAAATGGCCGCCAGCCGCGTGGGCAAACGCACTACCCGCGGCATGAAACGAAGTCTGTCCTTCGACCTCGTTCCGGTGAGAAAAATTGTTCACAATGTCACCGCCGGGCCCGGGCATCGTTACCCCCACTCGTCACCACTGTTGTGGGTGACTGGCGCCCCCGCGTGCTTCACCGCAAGCCCCGGCCCCAAGAACATGGACCGACACGTCTGTCTTGGTTCGGGCTTCCCGGTCGCTCTGATGCGGCCGGGAAACGCCCCGTTTATTTAAACTGCACGCATCGGGCAGCGCCACAGTGGGGGGGGTCACTTGTTCCCTAAAAAAATGACAGCTGACGCTGATGTGCTTTAAGAGCCTTCCCGAATTTTCTGTAACCATCAGGGACTCGCGGATGTTGAATCAGAAAGTTGCAATCAATCAGCAAGTGTTTAAGAGGCCCGGTCTGCTCCAATTCCACACTGGGTGAAACAGCAACAGGCCCTGCAATAACAGACGTCTGGGTCCCATTTTTCAGGCAAGATTGGAACTGGTAGTTGTAGTCCAAATCGCCCGATTTCACGGTATTTCCCAGATGGGCTCCTGTTGCCTGCCCGCCTTGCTAATCTGCAGTTAAGCTTCCAGTGAGCAGTGCCCTCGCCCCTCAACATATTTTAAAGAAGAAAAAGTAACGGAGATGTCTAATTTGAGGGGTTTACTGCTCCAGCTCGATTGAAAAATATGTGCACAGGAATTGTTTTCAAAGTCCTATCCAGTACTTCATGTTGGCTATTATCACAGCCACTCAGTCAAACCATTCAGCCCCAAGGACTAGGGTTAGTTCCGGCGGGGCAAGCACCGGCGGATTCAGCGCTTTGAGGTCTGGGCATGTGGGGGGGGGGGGGGGGGGGTGGGTTGTTGAAATCTTGATGAGAGCAGCTGACTGCGGCTACCTCCGAAGCATGAAACAAGAATGCATAGCCCAATGCTGGCTTTGAGTGATGACACACACACTGAGACATCGGTACTGGATTCAGCCTGTCCCTGGGAGATGGGGTAAGGGGATGCATACACTCCGGGGGAAAGAGGCTGCATACTACAGTGTGACACCAGGTGGGTGGTTGTGGAAGTTACCTGGCGCTCCCTGTTTTCTTTCTCATGTCCTCATGTCTTTCTAATAAGTGCCAAGGACGAGTATGCTCGTCCTTCTTGCATAGACTTGCATAATAGCCTTGCACTTAAGGGGTTAATATCGGGTTCTTTGTTTTCTTGCCTACCATTGCTACGTCATCTTATCCCTGGTTCCCTGCTGACAGCTGTATACTTTTTTCCTTTTGCCTCTTCCTCACGCTTCCCCTTCCTATAAAAGCTACGCTATATTTCTTACTTCCTTCCCTCTTCCATTCTATTATTTCATCCTCTCTAATTTCGGCCCCCTTCAGTTTTTATCATTCTGTGTTTTTCATTCATTTTTCTTTCATCTTCCCCTTCTTTCATCCGTTTACTAGTCTTTCAGCACTCTCTAGTTCCATGTTTTGCCCTTTTGTTGTTTTATGTTTCTCTCTCCCCTTTTTGTTCCACACGCCCATTACCTCAGCGACCCACCCAGGAAAGCTTGCAGCCGATGCATTCCATGCCACTGGCAGCGCGCCAGTGCTCTGACTGCTGGTCTAGACAGGAGAACATCTGGCGGGTCAGCGCAGATACGATTGGACAGGGTTAACAGCAGCCACCCCTCCAGTGCCCATGTGTGTCTAATTCTGAAGGCTACCTACCTCTACTCTGTCTTAACCGCCATTTCCATGGGTTGGCTGAGTAGAAAGGTCCAGAAGGCCATTTTGCGACTTGCAGGAAAAACTGAGAAATAAGCTTTTACTTCCTGAAATTACCTCTGCAATAATTGTAATGTTAGCAGCAGTGTGATGGGCTGGTGGTGGGTTGATCTAGCACTGAACCGGCCGGGCCACCCGCACCGCGGGCGGCGCCCACCGGCTCCGGCGACATCATTAGGAGGTCAAGATTGTTTGGGACCTGGCACTTGTGTATAGGCGCGTTACAAATGCCATATCATATCACTTCTTTTTTTTTGTACAATTTAAGCACTGCAAACTGTCCTCTCATCATCCTGTTGCTGCAGATTGTCTATGGTCTTGCAGATATGATTAAAGTGAAGGATAGAAAACGGAAGGCTAATGGACAGGGCTATTGCCTAAAGCTACTAAACTTTCATTAAGCAAATCTGAAACACTTCGTTTCAACCTTGGCTGTACATATGCGCCTGTTCCAAACCTAAGCAGGGTAATGTGCTTGTTTTCGGATCATTTTATAGCAAATCCTCTTTGCGAATACAGGATGCCCTTTAAAATTCACAGAGAGGCCCCCCTGATTTGCACAAATGAGTAAAGGGGAGGAGAAATTGGTGTATGTTTTTGCTGCAAAAAAGGGATTTGCGACTATGCTACTCTTTCTCTTTCTCTGTCTCTCTCTCTCTCTCCCTCTCTCTTTCCCCTCTCTCTTTCTCCTCTTCTGTCTCTCTCTCTCTCCCTCTCTCTCTCTCTATCTATCTATCTCTCCCTCTCTCTCTCTGCCCGGGTGGGGGCTGTGCTGTTTGGTGCGTGTTTGCTAGACACAGCCCAGTAATTGCTGACAGCAGAGCGAACAGAGAAAAAACACAGCTTTCTTGAAGAGGGGAACCCGTTGTTCTTTTTTTGCACATGAAGGTAATAAAAAGGGAATGTATTTCTAAGGATCACTTCCAGTATTGATTGTACTATTGATAAGCATGTTGTTACACGTGTTTTACTGAGCTAAACACATTATCATTATCAAAACATGGAATAACTACATGCTTTATTTTCCGATAGAAGGCTATCTTCTGAAGCTGGGCAGCCTGGCATGCTCCTATTGCACTCTTTTGAAAAACTCACATAACAAAGGGCAAATAAAACCAATGAGAGCTCCTGGCTGTTTTGCAAAGCATCTAAGAGCATTTTGGGAACATAGTAATGACCACAGATCTTTTATTTTTGAAATATGTCTGTGATAAAAGGGCTGTTTGCTTGTATCAATCTGTACACAATGCACCCATTGGGGAATTATGTGTGTGGACATGTTCCTGATATGGGGAGTCCCTAGATAGAAGTATAACAGAAATCACAGAAGAAATCAGTCATGAAAGTGTTAAATTCCTGGGTGTATCCATTCTTGCTGAAGAGAGAGGGTTTTGAAGCTGAACATATCTCCAAACCTACGACGTTCCCTTCTGCAATATGACAGATTCCATCCTCAATCACTGAGGGCAAATTCACCCTCAGAGCAAGTTTCAAGGGTGCAAAGAAATTGTGCAAAAACAAAGATTTTGAAGCACACACAAAAATGTAATTTGCACCAAAGTGTTTACTCCAAAAGATTCATAAAGATAGGCAACAAAGGGTTCCATGTTTTAAAAACGCGGCAAAAAATGGCCGTGAACAAAAAATATTGCCACAAAAAGGCTGTGGTTTTGCTGCCGCAATCCATGTAAAGGATGCAGGGACACCCCTGCAACCCCTGGACCCATTATACCATTTAAGGTGAGCAAGGGGACACCCCCGCAACCCCCGCTCTACTTAAATGGTATAATGGGGTACACCTTGAACCGGTCAAACCACATTATTTTTGCTGCGATTTTTTGTACAGGCAACATTTTTGCCGTGATTTTATCACTGTATAACCAACAAAGAGCAAACAACTAACAAGGGGCTGGGGGAGGGGGGGCTCTTTGAATTATTAATTAGCCTTTCTGCATGTAGGTTCTAACGATGAAGCCAGGTTAAACATCATTAAGATCAAATGCTTGTTTTTCATTGAAAACCAAAAGAGCAGGATTTATGATATGATATAATATGATAGTTGATTTATATAGCGCCTATACACGCTTCTTGGCTGCCTTTTGTGTGTGCCTTGCATTTGCTGCACGTATTACCCGGAGAGGCCTGCTGCAGCAGCAGTGAGATGGATGCTGTGTCGAATACAGCTTTTTTTTAGATTGGCAGGCTCGCGGATGAGCTTGTGTGGATGAAAGGCTCACTCTGATGTTGTTCTTTTGGCGTTCAATCCTCCACCGCCATTTCTTCCACTGTAGCAACATTTCACGTGCACCCTTTACAGACAGCGCCCTGAAGCGTAGCAAACACCTGCCCTCGGCACTGCATTCATCTACTGCACACCTTGTATGTGCATCGTGTTCTGTCACTGTTGCCTAGGCCACGGATGCCTTCATCAAGGGGTTAAGGTGAGGTGGCGCGCACACGTTTTCTTTGTGGGGCTAGTGAAGTTACTGATGAGAATGCAAACCAATTATGAGCCAATTCGGATTGTGAAGCTAGTGCCAAATAAACCGTTACAATAAAAGATTATGGGAAACAGTTCTTTCAACACTTTATACATGTAGAAATACAAGGGGAGCTTTTGTATACCCTCGAAAAATGCATTTGTGTGTAGCTTGTTTGAGGTGAAAAATTGGCAAACAGGGGTAAACACAAATTCCTCAAGGCTGCCATACTGGAAAAATTCCACCAGAATTAAATCAAACACAGAAAACAAGAAGACCTGTCATGTAATCAAAGGAGTGCAAAGGCAGCTAGATATGTTTGTGTCAGTACATATTCTAAAGCTCCCCTACCCCCCCCACCCTTCTAGTAATTCAAATAAACCTTGCTATCCTTGGCATGCGCTGAGTAGAAGCAGTTCTGATTGTGAACAGCCAAAATTGACTGTCATGAGAAGTGGCAGGAGTAGATAGATGTTTTACCAGAAAGTTCCATATTTCCAAGAGAACATGTGTATTCACACACCAGCTCAAGGACACTATCAGTGTGGGCAGTGTGCCATGTGCCCTCAAGTGATATTGGAGTTCGGGTTCAGAACTCACCAGGCAATGCTGTCTCAGCAGAGAGGGGGGAACACCAACAATAGTGAGGTTCAGGTTGAGTGAGCACAAAAGCAATATTAAAAACAAGTGCATATGGACCCTCAGCTGAGCTGTTGAATATCTGCCATCCATGGGGGAAAAGGATTGATATTGTCCTGTGATCAATCACGTCAGAGGGAGAAATACCCAGAGAATGGAAGAGAATCTTTGCAAATATAAACAAGTATGGATCTTTTGGATGAAGATCTGAACATTGGGTCTAAATGAATTAAGGTAGTGGGGATGCAGCGGATCAGGCATATGGGGCACTATGCTGCAAGTGGATGTTGAGTAGTCCTGGGTGAAAGAATTGCATTCAGAAAATTGGAAGATGAAAAAAGACATTCTGTTCCCTATGTGGTGCATCTTGCCGCGGTGCATCAGGGCGGAATAATGTGCCCCGCAGAGAGGAATTCAGATGGGAAATGTTGAAATGAGTGGCTTATGGGCAGTCGATTTGGTGGGCACAGTTGAAACTGACCTGCCATGTCTGCACTGTCTGATGCCTTCTAGCTATTTTGGTATTTCACATGAGACCCCATATTTTGACAACGTGAGGGCCATCAAGCATTTAGATGAACGACAACTAAACATAAGAGACATTGGCGTGCATAACAACAGAAACTAAAGACTAATTACACGTTAGGGTGAGCATACCAAAACAAGCACAAAAATAATCATTCATTATGGAATGCCTGATTACGAGGTCCTCTAGCGGGACCCGGAACAGATGTCTGGTAAAACCAGACATCCTTTCTGGGTCCCACGAGGGCACCAAGGAACTATAATGGGCCAGATATTAGCTCCATCCCCATTGAGCCCTATGGGGGCTATAAAATGGGAATGGGGAATGGTTTTGTGCATGAGGAATTAGCCAAGGTCAGAATGACCCGCCAATTCCTCATTCACAGAACCCGGTACTGGAACCCGGTATGGAGGCATCCATGCCATTATTAAGGGCATGGCTGCCTCCATACTCGTAATAAGGCCCTAAGTCTCATACGGGTGTCGATACATTGCAAGGTAATTCAAAAGGAAAACAAGACACGTTGTTTCATAATGATTTGCAAGTCTTTTGGTAGGCAATAAAGCCACGGTGAAATGCAGTTTTCAATATAGACCAATTCAGCATAGTTCGAACTATGAAAAGATGCACTGTAACTAGCGTCTAGATACCTCCGGGTTCTAGATACCTCCGTGTACATTTTCGAAGCAGTGCCAATAGGTCCTCTTGTCAAATTTGCCCTAAACATTGAAGTAAAAAACAGTATTTGAAGCATTTAATTTGAAATGGGTTTGTATTTTACATAGAATACTATGGCTTCTTTTACTTAGGAAGACAGTTTTCTTGTAGGTCCTTCTAAGCAAATAAGTAATTGAAAATTAAATTGGAAAAGCAAACACAAACCTCCATTCGAAGTGACGTGCAAATGCACCACAGGGTAAACACTTGGGACCTCATTACAGGTTTGGCGGTAAGTGGAAAAGTGGCAGTAATCGAACTACTGCCAATTCCACCACTCTGCTGAATTAGAGGTGGCAGAAAATGGGCACTTATTCCTCCAGCAGAATTAGCACCAGTGAAATTACTGCTGAATACCAGCAGAATTAGCCTCTGCAGTAATGTTGCTACTGGCAGAAATAAAAATGGTAATTCTGCCACATTATTAGTGGAAATGCTGCAAAATACAGCGAAAATAGGAGGTATTTCCACCAGAAACACAGTGCAGTTACTGCCAACTACTTAAAGGTGGAGGTAAAAGCATGCAGATGATGAAAATGACTCCACATGTGCCAATAATTGCCACCAAAAGGGTATTTAGAGCCCACACCTTCTCCAAACACCATTCGAAGCAACATGCAGCCACAACGAGACATTCACAACCTGCTACTGTTCTCTGAGCTTCAGGGGCATTCAAGGCCACAGCAGGGAACCACAAAGGCTGGGGAGACTTGTGTTGCAGAGGCCACTCATTCCACGTGTCCTTCCATTTCCCCTTGACACTGACTGACAAACAAATAGTCACAGTGTATTGCTTGGACCGGTGCATCATTGCATACCTGCTGACCCTGATTGAGGCTGATCTTCAGAGCGCCATCATCACAAGAACTGCCATCCCACCCCTTTAGACGCTGGTGTCTGTCCTCCACTTCTGTGCCACAGGTGCATTTCAGCACACCGTTTTGATGCTGCATGGCATGCCCAGCCAACATTCCCCAGAGTATCGGAGCAAATGTAGGATGCGTTCATAAAGCATGCCTATCAGCACATCTCACTCCCCACCACTGAGGCTCAAGTGCATGCTGCAAAGGCACCATTCTGAGTCAAACTCAGTTCACCAATGTCATTGCAGCACTGGATTGCACACATATGGGATTAGTGCCCCCACCCCCAGGCATTGGAGCTGGCATATCGTATCCAAAAACTGTGGCATTCTATGAGCATTCAAATGACCTGTGATGCAGGTATCACCATCAGCCACTGCTGTGCCCAGTTTCTTCCAGCTTACATGAACACACACAGAGAACAGCATACCTGGCACTATTCTCAGGCTCTTTCAAACATATGTTTGAAAGAGCCTGAGAATAGTGAACAACTCCAGCAAAGGTCATTAGGTGAAAGGCCACATTTGAAAAGGGGAGCAGGGGTAATAAAGACCCTATGGTGGAAAAGAAAACAGGGTTTGGGTTAGGCTGGCTGATGAAGTAATTTTCGAGGTGTATTTCCACTGTGGAGGTCAGTCAAATTGAAGGTCAGACAGTGTGCAGTAATTTCTCCAATCATTATGTAGCGGACTTGCTGCTGGAGTTGCCACCAGAGATTTATAAAAAGAAAGATGAAGTACTATTGGGTTTTAGTATATAAAGAAATCTTAGTGCATCAGGTGTAGTGGAGTTATTAATAAGTTGATCATGATTTTCAAACAGCGCATCAATAATAATCATCGCAGATGCAGGAAGATGATGTTTGATTGCAAAGTCTGTAAAAGTAATAGGAACATTAGGTACAAAGAATTGGTTACAGTGTTTAATGTTTCTAGGTAGCCACGGCTTCCACAATATCAATTTTCCTTTCACCTTAATCAGAGGATTAAGCCAAATAAGAGGGGAGGTAAAGGCAAATAATTTGGCAAGAGATGGGAGCAAATATAGTTTAAGATATAGTGCAGATTGACGGATGCAGGAAATAAGTTTGTTCTTACTTTTGATAAGGTAGATATCTGATAAGGGAATTGGGGAAGCCATAGCTTTTTCCAGAAGCACCCAGTTGGGAGCGTATTCCAATTCTTCTTGAACAAACCACATCTGTATTCATTTAATAATAAAGGCTATGTGATACTTTATGAAATCTGGGAAATTAACACCACCATAGAGCGAGGTTTCTTTAACTTACTAAGTGATATTTTAGGTCTTCCTTTACCCCATAGAAATCTAAGTAGGCAAGAGTCTAAGGATTTGAAAAAGGAAAGGGTAAAGGAAATAGGTAGCATATATAAAAGGTAAAGAATTATGGGGGAGATCATCATCTTTATGGACTCTAATTGACCCCACCATGAGAGGTAGATAGGGGACTATGACGTTATAAGTTCATTTACTCTGGCTAGTATAATCTCTATATTTCTTTTTCGCATGTCACAGATAGAAGAGGTTTTATGAACTCCAAGATATTTGAAGCCTTGGGGACACCATTTCATTCCCAAGGATAGTGTATGATGTGGCAAGCAGTATTTGTTAAGTGGAAGGATTTTTGATTAATCAATATTAAGCTTATAACCCAATACTTTAGAGAAGTTAGAGATAGTTTGTAAAAGGTGCGGACCACTTTGTTCTGGATTTTCCAGGAATATAAGAACATCATCCTCATAGGCAGCTGATTTAATATGAGGTTTTGGTAATGGATTCCTAATATATTGCCATTTTGTCTGATAGTTTCTAAAATGGGTTCAAGAGCTAAAATGAAAAGGATTGGAGAAAGAGGGCAGCCTTGATGAGTTCCTCTGGATAGAGGGAAAAAGGCAGATAATTGGCCATTAACAAAGATTGCAGATTTAGGCATTGAGTAAAGTACCGTAATCAGGGCCAAAACCATGCCATTTTAGGGTTTGAAATAAAAAGTCCAACTCAACTCTATCAAAAGCCTTTTAAGCATCTAAGGCTATTGCAGCATCGGGATCTTTGGATTGGTGTATTAAATCAGTAATGTCGAAGAAAAGTCTAATGTTAGAGGAGGACACTCTACCTTTGACATATCCAGCTTGATCTTGTTTAAGGAGATTGGGAACAAAGGAGTCTGTTGGCTAGAATTTTTGCATAAATCTTACAATCGGTATTAATGAGGGAAATTGGGCGATAACTTTGAGGGAGTTCGGGGTTTTTATTAGGTTTGGGGAAAACAATAACCATGGCTTCAAGAAAAGAGCCTTGCGCCTTCCTTCTGGTATAAAGTGAGAGCAAAGATTACTAAGTTTAGGAACTAATAAATTGGAAAAATGAGAGTAGAAGTCTGTAGGAAAGCCATCAGGGCCGGGAGCTTGGCCTTTTTGAAGATGTTTAATGGCTTGAAGAATTAAAGCAGGGGTAGTAGGAGCATAAAGAGAGTTAAGATATATCTGGGGGTAAGTGTTCCTAGGTATTTTAAGTAAAAATTAAGTTGCCTCCAGAAATTAGGGTCATTGGATGTTGGGCCATAAATGTTAAGTATAGAATATTCTCTAAAATTAATTGAAAGTTTGAGCAAAACCCATCTTCCCATATCATCAGATTCATTAGAGAGTATGTTAAATTTAAGATATTTGTTAACTAAAGTAATGACTCCATTTCTTTTTCCATTTGCATCACTAGAGAACACCTGACCAACCCAATGTTTTTTAAGTTTGGCTGCTTCTTAATTGGAAAGATGTGTTTCTTGAATGCAGGTGATTGAAGGTTTTAATCTGTTTAGATGAGATACTTTTTGTCTTTTAATTGGATTATGTAATCTTTTAATGTTCCAAGAGACTATGTTGAGAGGCATGAATATGCGATGGTGAATCTATAAACCATATGATATAAATGGAAAAAAGTGATAAGAAAATTGCAAACATTTCGGTACCAATATAGTGAAATGATATGTCACTCTAATACAGGGTATAATGATGCATCCAGCAAAACAGATGAAAACATAAAGGGAGAGAAACATAGGGAAAGGGACACAGCAGAAGGGTATAACATGGACTTAGGTAGCCTTGAGTCATTGTTAAGTATTATGGATGAAAATGTGGCTAAAGGAAAAAAGCCACAACAGTCCATGTTAAGGTAAAAGAAAAATGTGATGGGGGGGCGAAAAAAGAACTAGGCCCGCAGAGAGCCCGCTCTGGTGGAGAGAGTAGAAAGATGGGTATTAACATCTTCAGGTGATAGAGGGTGACGTATCCATGTCATTCCTTTTCTGAGATTGGATATATCTACGTAGATCTGCCTAATTTTGAAAAGTTGAGGTCTGTCCATTTAGAGTAACTTTAAGGGTGGCAGGATGTACGATGCCATATCTAGCATTTAGTTGCCTAAGTGCTGGCCTAAAGGTAAGGAGCTACTTTCTTCTTGCTGCCGTTGCTTTGGTTACATCCTGTGTTATAAAAAAAAATGTCCTTGCCAAGTAAAATTTTTGATTTGCCTGACTTTTTCCATAATAAGAGTGACATGCATAAAATCAAGAAGAGCTAGTATCATGCTATTGGGTAGGTTGTTGGAATTTCGTGAGGGTCTGAGACAGCCAATTCGGTTTGGATATTAAGTTATACAGAGGCTGAGAGGCTAAGAAATAGAGGTAAGAACATATATAGAAAGGCCGTGGGATTGTCTTTTTCAATTCCTTCAGGAAGATCGATTACACGAAGATAATTTCTTCTATTACGATTTTCAAGATTTTCGGTCTGTTGTTGTAGAGTTACTACTGTGCCTTCCAGTGAGGTGACTTTGTTGGAAATATCCTCTGCATTCCTGACCTGCCTCTCAACCTCATTCATCCTGGCCTCAAAGATAGACCATTTACTCTCAAGTTGCTGTAATTTAGCATTAGTGTCCTCCATAAAAGGTTTAAGAGCTCTGATTTCTAACAATATCATTTGCATAACCGGGTCAGTTGAGTTCTCTATCGGTGGAGAAGATTTGCTTTTTTGCCTTTTGAGCGCGGCAGATGTTGAAGGTCTTTGGATTTCACTTTCTTTGTTGCCATAGTGCAATTTAATAGAGTATTATTCTTTTCTTTCATTTTCTTTTCACTTCTATCTTTATCTTCTTATCTGTTAACTCTTTATGCAACTTTCCTTTTTCACCTTCCTGGTTTTATTTCCTGCTTTTATTTTCTTAACCTTCTCACTTGCCACTTTTCTATATTATTCTCTTTTCCCTCTCTTCTCTTTCTTCTCTTCTCCTCCCCTTTATCTTTCTTTCTCTTTCTCTCCTTTCCTTTCTCTTTCTCCTCCTTTTCTCCTTCTTCTTTCTCTTTTTCTTCCTTTTTTCTTCCTTCACGCTTCTTTCCTTTTCTGCCTCTTTCTTTCTTTCTTCTTTCTTTCTTTCTTTCTTTCTTTCTTTCTTTCTTTTTCTTTCTTTCTTTCTTTCTTTCTTTCTTTCTTTCTTTCTCCTTTTCTTTATTTTTCCATCCTTTCCTTTTTCTAATTATTTAATTAAAGGTCGGCAGGTGTTGAGTATCACTTTTAAAATGTAAGGGCAAAGTTAATTGTCAAGGCAAAATAAAACAATTAAAAAAAAGGTGTGTCTTTCTTCCCCTCCCTTCCCTTTACCATGTTGTGTAATCAGAAGGCTCCTGTAGCAAGAAGTGGGTGGCGCCTCTCACGCCGCCCGATAGCTGACAGGAAGGGTCAGCCACGCAGCACATGGGATGACGCGGCTTGAAAGGCCCAGCCACCCGGAAGAAGACCTCGAAAAGAGACGGCCGCCAGGACTCCACGAAGCTCCTCCGACGTCCGGAACCAAAGCGGAGGGCAAGCGGCATCCAAGAGGATTGAAGACAAGGTAAATTAATGTATTTAATAATGTATACATATCCCACCCGAGCCAACCCTGAGAGCAAGGCTGCCATCTTCCACGGCGCCAAGCCACACCCCCCGTCCGCCATAACCTAATGAGCAGTCATTTTTGATTGAACACATATGCACCTGTCACTGTAAAGTAAACATTCACTAAATGCACATGCATCCCTTTAATGAAATAAACACTGGATACGTTGGCTATAGTCAACAGTGATCAATTGTACATGTGCACATTCTTATCCCAAACACCATACCCTCCCCACCCCTCATCCCAACACCATACCTCCCCACGCCCTCATTGCCAACACCATACCCTCCCCACACTTTCATCCCCAACACAATATCCTCCCCATACCCTCACCCCAACACCATACCCTTCCCACAGCCAGTCACATGGAGGTGTCCTCTACTTCTTCCTCTTGCCATCTTCTTGGCTTGGACTGGTGGTACAAGCAATGCAATGCTGTTGTCTTGGCAGTATGATCACCACAGATCCTTATTTTGGGGTGGCTGACACTGAACTGGCTGGTTCACCATCCTGGATGTCCTGCTCAATCTGCATGAGCCTCTCCCAGATGTAATTGAGTGTGTTTTGCAGAACTGGGATATTAGAACCAGAAGCCTGTGCTCTAACTGCTTCTTCATCCTCTGGAGTGGAGTCAGTGTCTTCTGCATAGTGCCAATGCAAGGCACAGCAACATGATAAAGGGAAGGGACTGATTTGAAGAGGTGAGATGGACATATGGCTCACTGGGTCAGCTGCTGTGGTAGTGTCAGTGGTGCTTGACACAGGTGCTGCAATGTAGACAGGTAAGGTGTCTGCATCCTGTACAGTGGCCTGCCCGACAGCCTCACTGATGTCTAAGGTGGTCTGGGTGGTTTGCACCACAGACTAGACTAGGTGCCAGAAGTGGTGGTTGGCGGCTGGGTGGGAGGGGCTCATGAAGGCTCTCCTATGGCCGATGTGGTTGCCAAAACATTTGCTGTTGTGCTTGTGCAGTTGTGCTTGTGTCCACAGGTGGCAGCAGTGGTGCCCAGGGACTGCGAGGTCCTCTTTGAGGCTACTTGGCTTCCTGGGGGCTGGAAGACTGAACAGTACATCATGTGCCGGTGCCATATTACCACTTGCTGGAACAAGAGTGGCAAATGTGCTGGGCTCTTCCATAGCTTCCTAGCTGTCTTGTGTGCCTGTTGGGTGACGTAAAACATAGCATGATTACCCTTGTGGAAATGTTGTGGTGTGCAATTTCATACAGTTTAGCAGTCAGGTAATGGCTGAGCAAAGTGCGCTGGTCCCAACAGGGACGTGTTTGAATGGCATGCCGCATCACAAGCTACTGGCTTGAAAATTGGTTGTAATATTTAACTGATGAAAATGTCTACCGTTGCTGGCCTGAGGTCTCATGGACTTTACGGTTATGCAAGGTCATGTGTAGACCTGAGCCCATTTTATATTTGAAATTAGCAATCCTATCATCGGAGGGGTACCCTGCTACCTGTCAAAGTGTGAGTGCGACATTTGGTGAAACACACTGTGCCTAGAGACCTTGTTGCTAATGATCTGTTGCACTTGTTTTCTGTGGGGTTAGGCTACCAGCAGCTATTGGATTTGTATAATGCATTTTATGGTTGGCGACTATTTGGCTGACATATGTTGTGTATATATGAGTTCAGTGCATATTGCCAACAGGGGTTGGTGAAGTACTACGTGATTCATTGTCAGCCCATGATACTTGCTGTTGCATGTCTCTCATGGATGCCCTATATGAAGGGCCTCCTTCTTCGCAATGGTGTTTTATTGGGTGGGGGTTACCACCTGCCATACCTCCTGATCAACCGTCATAAGGTGTTTGATGTGTTGCTTTTGCATTAGCTGCCCAATGCTCTGCAGGGTGACTGCAATTGTGTAGGTTGCCATTTTATTGGGGTTGGTGACAAATGGACCCATGGTGCATTCATGAACTCACTGGGGTCTTCCTGGTTTCCGGCTCTGAGCTCTGCTGATCCTACACCCTCCAGGCCTGCCATGCATAGTGTCTCCACAGTCCCTCCTCCAGTGGCTGCTGACGCCATATGGTGGTTGGTTCCTAGTGTGCGGACACTGGGTTTGAGTTCATTCCATCTCTTCCTGAGGTCCTCATTGTCCTCACAGTCCCGTGGCACAGTCCCCACAGCGGTCACATTGTCCCGGATTTCACTCCAGGTGCCCTTTTTGCGCTGGCTGGAGGTCTTCCGGTTTTACGCCCCATAGAGTTCTTCCATATGGGCCAACACACGCTCAGTGAGCACACTGTGCTCTGCCTTGTTGAATTTGGGCCTGCAAAGCCACATTTCTTGGCACCTTGCCTTTGCCTTTGTCTCCTAACAAGTTTTGGCTGACTTCCAGGTACGTACACATGGCACTAATAAAATGGTGATTTTGAGTGGATTGTGATTTTAAAGATGGACGCCATGAAATTCCTATTTGTGTCATGAAGATGTTCTACTCTAGGTTAATTCCTCCCGGCACAATTACCATTCATCGGAATTAGCATTCGTAAATCCTGACGATTTTACAGTGTTAAAGTTAATTTCTCTGAAACTCTGCAGAATTACTGATATCCTGCATTTTTGCACCTGACGCAATTAACGATACTGCTGAGGGTTGGTCTGCGCACCTGTCTACTCCTGTGTTGGCGGTAAACACGGAGGCAACAGTGTTAACAGTTTAACCACCATACTGGTAATGAGGTATTTAATGCATTACCTTGGAAAAATTATAAATGGCCAGCTTTATCTGATTTGGTGTTATATCAAAATATAATGAGAAAAGGAGATGAGAAACCTAATGTATAGTTTTACTCCAAGGAAAATCTTTTTTATTTTCAGATTGCCTGCTTAAAGCAACAGAATATATACAGTCCGGAGCCTAGGACATTTTTAAAGAACAGATTTTTAAGAATACAATTTGCCCAGTGGAAAGTCAAAAATAGTTTCGAGACAGAAACATGTTACATGTTCCTGTATTTTATGTGATTAATGGTGATAGAATTTAGCATCGTACTATAGTGCGGATCAACTGTTAGATAGAGAAGAGGTAGTTAATTGCATTGTTTTAAATAAGTTTAACAAATGAAGAGATGAAATGTGAATAAGTTAACATGTTTGAGTCAAAGTTGGATGATGGAAATGATCAAATGAGATCTGTTAGAATATGTAGTGTGTGTATAAATTGTGTTGAACATCGATAAATTCAACGGAAATGATGAACAAAAAAGAATAAAGAAAACAAAATAAAATATGCATTTTTTAATATAAAATAGTAACGATTTATTCTAAGATATGTTATTTGTTTTTATTGACAAGGGCACCTGTATGAAGTATCTTTGCCTTCTGTAGCGGGATACAGTATTTTTAGTAAAAAGGATGAAAAACAACAATGTTATCTTTGTTTTGCTATATCTTTAGTCAGATTCACTTATTATATGATAGGACAGATTGTTTCATTTTATCAAATCTAATGAGAACCTTAACTCAATGGTTCATGTAATATATTTTTTTTTAAATCAATTTATGTTTGTACAGATTTCATAGAACAGACAGATGGACCTCTCAGTGGAGTCTGAGGTCCATCTATAAAAAAAAGTAGGAAAACATCTAGTGGATTTTATAAGAAGGGGGATTAAGTACACAAGGTAAACAAAATCATAGAATGTTTTTTGAGTTCTGCCCCTTCCCTGAGTATGCACATTTGCCGGGGGTGGGGTTGGTTAAAAATGTTGGAAGGAGATTAATTTTCTTGTGTTGCTTGAAAATGGGTCAACATTTTTCAGGATTATGCCACAAGAATACAGGTCTATATGGACTTTTTGGTTCCTAGATAATTACGAAAAAGCTGCCCCCTCTGTTTGAAAGAGAGAGTATAGTGGTGCAAATGCTTTGTCTATCCTTCAAGTCCAGTCCACTGATTTAAGTTCATATGGTTATTTATATTTTTGACACAAGGAAGGGAAACTATCTCATTCAGAAATAAATGCAGGCACCCATAATATGTGTGTGGTCCCCTGAACCTATTTAGATGCTAAGTAAAGCCACGCCAGTCTTATTTTTAGTGGGCATGATTTTGTTCAATTTCCACTTCAGCACCTTATGGATTGCTTATTTATGTTGTTGACTTTGGGAGGTACATAAATGTATAGGTTTATGGCTGGTATTGGCTCTTCCAACCCCATTCCTTTTTCACTGTAGACTGTGGATGGCTGGGAAAAAAGTGGCCTGGGATTCAGTTTGCCCCTGTAGGGAAATTGTAGCCAGAGAACAAATCCATGTTCCATGCTCTGCATTCCTACATGAGAAGCAGAAGCTCTGTTTTCGAGAAACCATTTGGGTCTCTCTTGGGGGGTTAAGCGGGGTAGCGAATGCATCAGCCCTAACTGTTCTATTTTCTATTATTAAGTGCTCTTTCTGGGAAAGCTGACATGGTGACTTCATACTCCTAAGGGTTGATCACATTTACTCATGGACAAACCCTGGCGGGACGTCCAGATGCAGCCGCCTTGGTGTTCCAGTTTTGCCCCACTGCCACCCTTAAGCATTGCACAGGTACGTTCTGGTGGCAACTCTCTGCATTGTGTTAAATCTCGACCAGTGAAAAGCCTTGCTTGAGATATGGGATTTATGAGGTTTTCTGAATTCCTGATGCCCGTAATGAGATGTCGCTAGATGCAATACAGGAACACTGTGTGCACGCCACAGTCACCACAACCTGGCAACTTAGGCTCTTGGATCAGTGGAAGCCATCAAGAAGCACCAGGGAATGGGGGTGCAGACTGTACCTCAGTGGACTGAATCACTACCTTCACCCTGCTCAGGCTATTTTTTTTACATTGATTTTATTTCTTTATAACGCGTCAGAGCCCACAGGCCTCAGGGCACACACAGACACACAGGACAACAAAAAGGAAGACAAGACAATGGTGAGAAAAAAGAAAGGAAAAAAAAAGATCATTGACGAAATCTAAGCAAAGAGAGCAGTTTTCAGTAACTAATAGTCCAAACAATGCAAATTCTCCAAAAACTCCAAAGATTAATTATGAAGCATTTATCCAACAAAAGCAAATGTAGCATGCTTATTATTTTCATATGACATTTGGACTAAAAAGGGCTGCATTATGACTTCAGCGGTGTGGTAAAATAGTAGTGGTGTTACCGCCACTTTTTTTTGTTTTTGGCAGTAATGGAATTACAACCATTTTTAATAGCACACTAGCAAATTCTGAGTTAGGAAGAATGGAAGCGGATTTACCTCCAGCAGAAACCTGGAGGTAATTCCATCACTTTTCCTCCAAAAATTGGCAGTAGTAGTGCAGCAGAATTAGGCCAAAATCCCCATGGAGTCCATTGTACTCCAAAAAGTGGGATTTTCACCACTCTACCACCACTTATAATTCTGCTGTAAAACCAATTGGTGGAAACGATAATAGAGTTTGGTGACATTTCAGCAGATTTACCACCAAAATACTGCAACACTCACAATGAGGCCCTGATTAGGCCCCAAGTCACTTGGATTTCCACACTACTTTGCAGAGAACAAGAAATTGATCATAATGGTGGAGACAATCCCTCAATCACTAAATTCGAGGGGTCCATCCAGATGAGGGTCCCAGGCCTGATGTGTAAAGAGGCGCAATGAAAACCACATTGATGATGAGCAATGTGGCTTAAACATGGCTGTCTCATGCAGAAGGGATGTGAACTGTCAGTCCATACTGGACTGCCCAATATGGTCTATGACCAAGACTGATTTGCATATGGTCTTTTCCTTTGTTAATGGCATGGCAAGCTGAAAAACAGTGGTATGGCTGGTTGCCCAAATTAGTGACAGTGCTATGATTAATTCAAACCCTTCCTGCCATCAACCTTCACTATGTCACCCTGAGTATGATGAGTATGCCCAAATATTGATCCTGGGCATTAGTCTGCCTAGAGACCAAGCTAAGCACAATCAAGATGCCCAATAAGGCTGAAACATGTCAGTGTTGCTGTTAGTCTCTTCAACAAGGGATGTGGCCGGACAATGTGGGCTGGACCTCCCCTTTTGCATAGGTTTGCATATTGGCGTTTTCCTTCTGTAGTGGCATGGTAGGTTGAAAAACAATGATCTGGATGGTTGCCCAGAACAATGCCAGCTGTCCTGAATAATTTAAAACCTTCCAGCCATCAACATTCAGTTTTGCTTAGGATCACTCTGGCAGTAAAGTGCCACCCGTGTTACTTTGAAGTAGTTACAGCACAGGAGCTCGGAGACTGAGTGCAAGGCCGCCACCACCTCCTCCAGCAGCTCATTGATTCAAATATGCCTGCATCTACGCCCACATGGAATTTTCATGTGGATGGAGATGCTGCCTTCCGCAAGGATTCCACCCTTTGTTACTCCTCTAAAAACCAGGTGGAATACACAGGGATTCACTATATTGCCATCTGCCATACATGCACACATTGGGCAGCATTGGCAACTGTTTTTGATTAGAGGTGGACAAATGCACGGAAACCCAGGACTGACAACATTTCCTTGCTGTGTTAGTGGTGGTGGTCCTCTCCTGGAAACTCCAAATGTAATATGACGCCCACCCCCCGAAGTGTCTTTGGAACATGCACTGAGGGAGCAAGCAATGCAGCGGGCTACGCCACACTGTGAGAATTTATTTATTTATTTATATTTATTTATTTTATTTCTTTTATGGCCCCGCATGGCCATGGGCCTCAGGGCGCAAGCAAGAGTGTAAACAAAGAACAAAACAGACAAAACATAACAAAAACGCAAGGTGGAGCAGAAATGGTCAGTTGACAATCCAAGTCCGGTCCAAGAAAATGAATGGGAGTGCCAGAGAGTTCAAAGGGTTGAGCACTAGCCAATAGCAAGCCCGAAGAGGTACGTTTTCAGAGCTTTTTTGAATCCTGAGAGAGTATCAATGGTCCTTATGGTCCCGCATACAGTGCACGTCCTGGTAAGACACCAAGACTGCCAGAAAAGAAGAGTCAATCCAGAGCTTTGCAGCAGAGCCACCATTGGCTCTTGGTCAAGGTCTTTGAGGATGATCCGCTTGTACGGCTCTGGAGTCTCAGAGTTAGCAATCGTCAGTGCTGTAAAACAACATGAGCATGTGAACATTGCGATGCCTATCGTACAAGTGTAAACCAAGGATGTCTCGGGAGGATAGCTCTGCGGCAAAGGGCTTGCCTTAGAAGCAACACGACAGGTTCGATCCCTGGGTAGCGCGTTATAAATAACCAATCATATCATAAAAAGGGCAAGCCATAATGTAGCATGCACACTATTTACTACATTCACTGGGCCTCATTACGACCCTGGCGGAGTGGATTTACGCCAGCGGTATTCGCGGCGGACCCGTCCGCCCTACTACGAGTTCCCGTAGCGCCATGGAGCGTTTTCCGCCTGGTTTTTACGGGCGGAGAAATCCATGGCGCTACGGGACCTTGTTGTTAATTACACCACCGTATTTTACGGTGGCGTAATTTACGCCTTCCCCACTCCCATTATACCCTATGGGGCAAAAATGGGAATGGGGAAGGGTAAAATGGGGAATGGGGATTTACCGCCCCGCCAAGGTCGGAATGGGGCGGAAAATCCGCCAACCCCCATGGCGCTATCGGCAGCTTTCCGCCGTGCTCCATGGTGCATTTTGCACCGCGATTTCCGCCAGGGTCGTAATGAGGGCCACTGTGTGTGTAATGGCACCTGAGGTGCACGAAGGTCCGATGGGAGGCAGCTGAAGAGGCTTTTACAGGAGAAGGCTAACCCAGATGGATGCCACCACTACCGCTCCTATTTTACACCTTATTCTTAACCTGTAACTAAATAAAAGAAGTTTCCTTTTTATACTTCACGCTTCCTGGCTCATCCTTACCTCCAGCGTGGCTTTCCTGATGTATGAGGACACTTCACATAGGTTTTGCTCATGTTTTCGATGCCTTCTGCAATATTTTGTACTGCCAAAAAAAAGTCTAAATCCTCTACTGATCTCCAAGCAGAGGTGTGGACTCTTGAAGTCTGTGAGCTGGATGCTGTCCCTTAATGCTCAAGGACAACTTCTTGGCTACTACACCCTTCTCCGAAGATGAGCCAATGACAAACGATGCAGGCATCGAGTCTATAGACCTGATTTGCTGAAATGATGAAAGATACACATACGTATCATACCGGTGACTAAAGTTGACCCACCAGCCTCTTCTCTTAATGGGCCCTCTCCACCAAATTCAGGAACCCTGTCTCCCCTGTCTCATCACTGGCACATCACTTTCACTTCCAGTCATACTCGATTTTGATATTCAATATGCACATATCACCATAGTAGCTCTAATACAGCACAGCCGCAATGGTTTTCCTCTGGGGTCAAATGGCCGTAATGGCCATTGAATCAGCCGGTCTAGCAGCCCCTGACCGAGTGTGGAAATGCCACTTACCCATCGCACTAATGATCCAATAGCAGACCTTGTGCAGTTTCGTGGCAATCACGTTCTTTGTAGGGTTGTTCCAGATGCAAACATTCTCTGGGCAGGATGGTTGCTTTAAGGACCCCAGTGCCCTGTTTAGGCACCACAACAACCAGGTCTCTGGTCTGTGTCAAAGCTGCCAGGCCAGGAGACTGACGCCCCGCCTGATTCTGACTTCAGGCTGCCAATGGGACCCACAGGCCACCATCTGTCTGGCTGAAGGGCTTTCAATGGTGCCTATGGGAGGGATTTGCCAGCTCGTTGCTGGTGGGGCCATCTCCTCCAGCAAGCCTTGGAATTAAACATGGATTCCCTGTGCACAGCCTCATACATAAGGAATCGATTTGAGGTCTTTCGTGGACTGGGAGCATGGCTGGAGGGAGGCTGATGCCAGAGTCCTCAGCCAATTGGTAAACACCTGGTCAGTTGCGCATGGATAGGGCATAGGAGGGTATGAGGCAAGTCCGAGGTGGTGCTCCCACCAGCAGTGATGGAAGTAACTCTGCCTGCGAATCGAACAGACTTTGCGATCTTGCCAGAAGGGGGCAACTGTTCTACCAATACTTGGGCCTTAGTCCCTTGTGAATATTGGCGTTGATTTTGTGGGTGAAATGGTAGCTACCAACAGAGTGAGAGGTTATGAGGTTGGGCTTTTGTTCCCCATTGGCGACCTTCCGTGACATCTAAAATTTGGAACAAGGCGAGTCATGGAAGCTAATGCAAATTCTGCATGTTTTGTGTAGAAAGAGGACAATGCATGGCTATTTGATCATTTCATTGTATTTTTCAGGCCTTATTTGGATACAGTCTGTAACTCCGTCCATTTAGTCGCTTGTTGTACTTTTTCTAGGGGACATTGCTTGTGTCTCTGACCTACATAATTTCCCCCGAAATTGCAGAAACAGGTACAACAATGCATTTTGATGGAAAAAGTTACTAATAAGTAAACATGATTAAAAATTTGACATTTAGCACATAGGTGTAAGCGGTTTTTGTTGGTCAAAGCAGAAAAGTGGCTACTGAACAGTATACACAAATTTGGACGAATGAGGATTCGGAACCCGCTGGGCAGCTTTGGCCCTTCAACCTCAGGATTTAGGGAATAACAGAAATGTGTAGGTCTCAGTTACTAAAAAGTGTCAACCAAAAAAAAGATCAGGCTACCTACCATTTGATTGTATACTGTATTCCAAGCTTGTGTTCAGAATTCTATACTCCATTTAAAAAGAAATTGTGTCAGGGTGTTGACACTGTCTCCTCGTGCAAAAGGAAAGTCTTAGGTGGGTCTGTGTGTGGACTGTTTCTTTGATGTCTGGGTAGTCTTTCCATTACTGCCATTGCTCATGCCACTGCAGGGTTAACCTGCCATATTTGATGGTCGTTTCTAATGCACCCTTGCAAATCACTGTTCATTATATCTATATCCGGAGACGTTTTAGTTCCAGGTTACATGGGGCGACCGAGAGAGCAGGGTTCTGGGGGTTGTGCATTTTATCTGGGCATTAGCATATCATTCAGTGCCCGATAATTAACAATCATGCTTCATTTAGACTCGGATCTCGCAATTACGCTCAGTTATTTCTGAATTTAGGAAACGCTCAAATCAAAGGCATGTGCCTAAGCTTGTTACGGATATTTATTCCCTGTGAGAATCTGGAGATGAAAGGTTCTGGCATAATGAATGCGGATTAATTAGGCCGTGATATGTTTAAGAAAAAGCCATCAGCGCCCGGAATGAGGTGCTAACTAGAATGATCAAAGATGAGGCATTAGCTGTGATGTAGTCATAGTGTCCCAATATCATTGGTTCCGATTAGTCTCCTCTGATGATAAAAATTAAATGCAGCCTAATTTAGGCATAGCTAAAAACATGGGAAACCATTTCATTTTTTATTTTTTAGGTTTAAGGTAAAACTGCGCTTGAGTGCAATAAAGTGCAGCACTGCGCTCTGCAGCCCGATGAGCAATGAGTCATCAGACTAAAAGCGAAAACAGGAAAGTTAAATAAAAAAAGTGAAAAACAAAAAAACACGCTGATGCTGGTAAAGAAAAATGAGGATTATGACAAATTGGATTCTGCCTCGCAGGAGTACAAGGATGAGTATGGCTAAAATGGTCCACTAAACCCTCACACTTCTATGCACCAAAACCCAACGCAATCATAAAGGTAAAGCAGGGAAAGTGAAGAGATGTTCCTACTTAGCCTTTTGTGGTAACGTGGGATGACGGAAGGAGTGTGAAGAAAAACCACTAGTGACCCAAACAACACAGTATCACAGCTAAAAAAAAAAAGGAATGTCCAATCAAGGTTCTACAAAATATGAACACTTTCATTAAACACACCATCTACACATAGCACGAAAACAGATTACTACACAGAAACCCACCCCAAAGGAAGAACAGAGAAGAGGCAACACACTGGAGAGTGTTGCACTCTGAGCACAGTTCTAAAGGTGGTAGGTAAGGTACTACTATGGAAAGAATATCTTGTTGAAAACAGGAGCGACCATGACCTAACTAGTGTCTAGGGTCCAAGTGGACAGTGGGAGCAGTTCAAAGTCCACAGTGCCTGGATTCACTTCTTGGTGGGCTGATACAGTCAGACCCAGGTTTGAATGTCGATGCAACCTGAACAGACTCAGGTCGGACACATCAGATTGCGGAGGCCCGGGCAATAAGTGGGCGTTGAGTAGATGTGAAGGTGGGTGCTCTGTGCGGTCGAACAGTGGCTCTTCAAATACACAGGTCGGGGCGGTCCCAGGAACACTTTGCAGTTGGCCAGCCGAGTCTGGCTTTAGCTGCTGGGAGGGGTCGATGAGTGACCCTCTATCGTTTTGAGTCAGCGGGTCATGGTTGTTGAAGTGGTGATCTTGGGTGTGTCGATGTGTAATTGATGAGGTGGCAGGTCTAGGGGTAGCTTGGCCAAGCTGTGGTTGTAACATCTGATTAGAGTTGGCGAGTGGCTCTTCACTGATTTGGTCCAGCTCTTGGTATTGAGCAGCCTCTTTGGGCCTAACAGGTGACATGCTTTGCTAGAACACAATGCAGTGTCAAGCTGGTTGAGATGCAAGCAATAGTTCAGCTGCTTGAAGGAATGCAGAAAAATGCGCCTTCCCTCTGTTTAGAGATGCAATGAACACGGACGACCAGTTCGGTGCAGTAGAATACAAAGCTTTGGCTGGTCTGATCCTCTGGTTGCTGTGTGGGCCCAGTCCGGACAGGATGCTTGAATTCAGGGTCTGCTCCACTAGCTTTAGGAGATCCGTTGCAGAGTGGGTGGTCCTGGTCCACAGAACTGGTTATTCCCAATGTGCCCTGTGAGTGGTTAGGGGACTGATCTTGCTTCTGTCTTGGATGCCTCCTACTTCACCTCCAGCTGAAGGCTTCGGACAGTACTACTGTCCCAAAGGAAGTCCAGTGAGAATCTTCAGAATTACTCTTCAGCCTTAAAGGATTCTTGCGGACTGAGTGAATCTGATAAATGGGTGAGAGACCCCTTCCTTTAAAGGCACAAGTCTCTAGGTGATTGGTCTAAAGCTAGCCTGCTTTAGCGGACCAATCCCTGCTCTGGAGTGGACTTTCCCCTGTTGATGTCACACCCAAAGTGCTTTGCTCCAGGGTAAACGGAGGGGACAGGACAGGGAAAGAGAGACAATGAAAAACAAGATGATGGATAGGTTCTTCCAGTGTCCAGAGCCTTTCTGCCTTTCCTACTTCTACCCCTTCCCTCCTTAATGACAACAAAGGGCTTGAGATATGCAGCCACCTGGAGTGAGGGTACGCCTTCTGAATGGGTGTTCTCCTTTGTAACCTGGGCCCATGACAGCTTTCTGCTGTGTGGCTGTCCCTGGGGGAGGTTATTACCGGCCCTCACAAAGGGGATGAAAGAGAGGCTGGGGCCTTTGGATTTCTGTCCTGCCGTTTGGCAGTATTGTCCTATCTGACCTGAATACAGATTCCCTTCCACAGCAGAGCTGACTCATAGGAGCTGACACATGTGCAATATCAATTTTGATGTGACAGCCAAGATGATAAGTAGCACCATGCAATATGTCTAAACTCAGATATAGCTTATTTTTAGAGATTGTCCTGCCACCCGCATGGGGTACTCATGATCATCATAATTTTGGTACACGGACACATTTGAAATGCTGCCCCTGTACTGCAGTGACTTTGCAGTCAATACAGTGGGCAAGTGGGCATCTTGTGATCTTTAAACCTGCGCTGCACAGTGGGCACAAGTACACTATGCTTTTGGCGACAAAGGCGCATCTGGTTAGCAGATTACCCTTTTGAGAAGAAATCACCTGCATCATTGTATTTGCTAATAACAAGCCAGGGCTTGATGGCATTTCCTCATAGGGATTTAAAGAAGTGAAACTGTGGGCACGCATAGCTGTGCGTGAATGCACGCCTGCACGTGCGGACAAACACACATACATGCACATGGTACCCACAAGCACACACACAGATTCAAACACATATAGTAACACTATGCAGAACTGCCATTGACACAGGGCAGACTTTCAATTAGAGAGAATGAAATGGGGAAGAAGAAGGGCAATAAGCATGATATGGTAAGGCGTGGGGCAGAGTGGGTGACAGGGGTTACAACTGCAAATCAAGTGACAGATGGCAACATTTTGTGCAGAGAGAGTAATACTGGAACATACAGGGGGAATTATAGTGACATGAGCCAGAGTTGGAGGCAGAGGGAGAACTAACATGGGGCAGAATTGGCGAAAGTAACGTGATGTGAGACAGAACTGGGGCAATGGAGTGACATGGGTCAGTATTGGGGCAATGAAAGTGAGACCAGGGAAAGAAAAGGGTGATGAGAATGTCATGGGCAGAACTGGGGCAGAAAGGGTTATACTGGGGCAAATCAGAGAGATGTATATGTCAATTCCCTTTTAATTCAACCACACAACCACACCAAGTATGCAAAGGATTGCCACCTGGCAAGGGTGTAGAAGTGCTGGCTTTTTTATTTTTATTAAATATAACCTAATGTAGGTAGTTCTTACCAAGAAAGGGTGGTCTGCTGACCAGACCCGCCCTCTCCACAAACTGCATGCAAAGAGCATAGTGTACACATGCGCCCTTGCTGATTCAATAGCCTCATTTGCAGTGCCTACCCCCCAGAGGCACAAAGCAGGCTCAGTGAGAACAGGTGCAGTCTGCAGCTGCAGTGGCAGCCAAATAGTTGCAGAGCGGGGCTGCATTTAGGATATGCACTTGTGTTCCCCAAACCACATAACTGTGAGAGTCACTATTCTGGTGGCAGTTGTAAACATTAAATATAAGCCAGACTTGGGTTAAAGGTATAGTACTTAGTATCTCTCACACGTATTAAAGCCACATCAGATTGATAGCACACATGTGTGTGCCCTGTGAGCTCAGTTAGGCTTGGCTGTGGAAGGGTTCGATGTATTCTGGTCAGACAGCCTGCCCCTGTCAGCTGGCAAGGGCAGGATTCTGAATGACTTAATTTTTGTGAGTACCAGTAAGACCTCTCTCCAGCAAGACAGCCTCACAGCAGCTGTGTCCTGGGATACAGGCATCAATGGGCACACATATCCGAAAAGGGCTAGCCTCATACCAGGGTGCTATATACCAAAATGACCCCTATTGACCAGGGATGGAGGCAGCGTTTACATTACATTAGTGTAGACTATCCTCAGCATAGTTCGATGAAGATTCCACCATCTTGTTTTCTCTCTAACCCTATTGTTCCTTTCTGTCTTCCTGTCCCTTCCACTTCCTTCAGCACAATGCACTTTGGGTCTTATGCCAGAA
This sequence comes from Ambystoma mexicanum, assembly GCF_040938575.1. Lineage (NCBI taxonomy): Eukaryota > Metazoa > Chordata > Amphibia > Caudata > Ambystomatidae > Ambystoma > Ambystoma mexicanum. Next base: position 1,146,754,123 of record NC_090928.1, read on the forward strand.
TGCAATGATTACTTGGCTCAAGAACAGAGATTGGCCCCCTTAAAGCAGACTTCCATTAGTCCAGTCGTGTGTGGAATGTTGCCTTTAAAAGAAGGAGCCGCCCACTCCTTCTTTGATTCACTCTGAACAAACACCAGAGAATGAACTTGTTAGACCTCTGTTGGGAGAGTTTACGTTACAAAGCCATTGTGTAGTGAAGTGGAGACTACCGTTCCAAGCAGTGGCAAGCTCTTTTCCTTACCCACATCCCTGGGACATTGGGGTGACCAGCTGCTGGAACATGACCTTCATTTCTGCCAGCCACACTGCTGCAGAGGACCTCATTATGAAGGATTCCACAGGACCTCATTGTGCTGAAGGACTCCTGAAGGTCCTTTGTGTTGGGAGCCTGGAAAAATTATCTACACTTGTACCTGAGACAAGAAAGTGGGGCTCACAGCCCTTGAGAGACAAGAGAGCGCGATCCCTGTGCTTCAGCTGTTGTACTGCTGCAAGCTGCGGTTCGAGGCCGTTTGACCGCGTCAAACAAACAGGACCCTCTATAGCTGCCTTTGGCACTTGACCAATCTTCAAGATGCTTCTCGTTCACTCGAACCAATAAGCCACTGCACTTAGCCAGATGAGCACTTTGTTGCCTTAGCTTGCACTTTAAGCTCCTTGTTGACTCCACCGAATTACCTTTCACACCACCAGCATCTGCGTTGCAGATTTACATATCCAGTTGAACTGACCCTGGTGGCTTCATCAAACATTTTGTGCTGCATCACTCTGCCTGACTCGAACTGCTCATTTAGTCACCACCATTTTTGCCATCAAACCAACCGTCGAAGTGACCCTGGTGGCCCTCAAAATATTCACTTTCTAGGGCATCTCATTAAATTGATCACCTAGAATAGTGCATCGAGTCACAAGCATATTCGCTATCTAACAGATCATCAAACTGACCCTGTTGGTCCTCATGATCCACCCTTCTTCAAGCATCACTTGGTACAGTAAAACATTTCAGTTCAACTCCTGCTTGACACTGCTCCCCCTCTGGAACAACACTAACACTGCATTCCAGTCTGCTTCAAACTGCAGAAATAGCCCCCAGAAGCTTGGTTCACTGTTTTGTACCTCCAAGACCAGTAAAAAGTGTTATTGACTGTAAACAGCCTGCAGGGTCCATGTTTGGGCCTTAGAGACTGGCTAGATCACTGTTAATCCTCCCCCTGTTTCATTACCCAGTGCTGCATTGTTCTAGCTTTGATCAATGCCAGATCACTGGTAGCCCATGCTACAGAAATCACAGACCTAATACTGGCAGAAGACCTTGACTTCCTCGCCATCACCGAAACCCGGTTACACCCAGCAGCAGGCCCTATGCTCATGCTGGCAATCCCAGATAACTATACTATTCTGAGACAAGACCGTCCCATCTCGAGAGGAGGCGGTGTCGCCATTATCTATAAGTGCAGTCTTACCATGAGACTAGCCACCCCTATAGATGCCCTCTCCTGCGAAATACGAGCAGTCAAAATACCTCTCACTAACAGCCAAACTCTTAACATTTACCTGATCTACCGCCCACCAGGCCCTATTGGTACCTTCGACGAAGACCTCAACTCTATTCTATCCCGCAACCTTAAAAGCTCCACTCAAGCACTCACCCTAGGTGACCTCAACTTGGGTTACAATGACCCGGAAGACCATCCTGCCAGCATTATAGCTAATACTCTCACTGAATTAGGATTTGTGCAAAGATGCACAGTACCAACACACTCGAAAGGCAGAACACTCGACTGGGTGGCCGATCACAACTGCCTAGCGAATATTACAAATATCTCACCTTTAGCCTGGACTGACCACCACTTGATATCATTCGTGCTCTCCACCGATAGGCCACCACCACCGCCTATTATTAAGGTCCCACCTACCCTTACCAGAAACAAGAAAAACATGACAGCAGAAAGACTTATCCCTAATCTACTCCCCACTCTCAACACATTGCCAGACGACCTGCACCCGAGTCCATGGTCGAAGAATATAATAAGATCATGGCCACCTCGCTGGACCGCATCGCCCCACTCAAACTCAGATCCAGTAAACCAAAAACGCACCTCAACAAATGGTACACACCATTCCTCAAAAACCTAAGGCAACAAAAAAGAAGTTGCGAGGCCATTTGGAAAAAATCCCCCACAGTCTCAAACAAACTCAAACTCTCCAAACAAGCTGCACTGTACAAAAAAGAAATCTACCTGGCCAACCGTACTTCATTCGACTCTCGTATATCCCAAGCCAAATCCAACATGAAAGAACTTTTTTCTATCTTCAAAGAAATAGAAACCCCCACAGCAACCCCCGATACTTGCACCAAAGACAAAAGCTGGTACACAAACATTCAAAATGCCCTAGCAAACAAGATTGTGACTCTTCAAAGTAAAATCGCCAGCAAAAGAGCTTCCCTGAATAACACTCTCAATTCAAAAATTCATGACAAACCCTTGCCCACCGACCTAGCCCGTTTCCAGTTTGCCAAAGTCAATATTTCGGAAGTGGAAAAAATCATTTTATCTCTGAAACCGTCCAATTGCCAGGGTGACCTGTGCCCTGCTCAGCTCATCAAAGATGCTGCCCGGGACTTCTCCCCTTTTATCACAAAACTGATCAATGCCTCCTTTGCCACCGGATTTATCCCTACGAATCTAAAACAATCCTGGGTACTCCCGTTATTGAAAAAACCTACCCTCGACCCTGCCACACCCACAAACTATCGACCCATAACAACCGTTCCCTTTCTCCTAAAAATTCTAGACAAGGTTGCTTATGTACAAATACGGAAGCACCTGGAAGAACACAACCTCCTAGGATCTAGACAGTCTGGGTTCCGGCCCCAACATGGGACTGAAACCGCTCTCATTGACTTAAAAGCCCAGATCGATTCGCTCAGAGACAATGGGCAAGCTGCCTTACTCCTTCTCCTTGACCTATCTGCAGCTTTCGATCTGGTCGATCACTCTGTCCTATGTTCACACCTCCACACTGCAGCTCACTTCTCAACGGAGGCCATCACGTGGATCACATCCTTCCTTAACGGCAGGACCATGAGGGTCTTCTCCCCCACCACTGCAGCAGACCCCATACCCATCACCTGCGGTGTTCCTCAGGGCTCCTGTGTCTCCCCCACACTATACAACATATTTACCAAGCCCCTTTTCGATGATTTGGATCATCTCGGTATCACCTACACTAATTATGCAGATGATACTCAGATCCTCCTTCCGCTTTCTGGAGATTATGGAAAGGATTTGGCCTTGTTAAGTAGGGTGTACATCATCATCCAGGCATGGATGGCCACTCATGGCCTATGCCTGAATGATGATAAAACAGAACTCATCATGCTAGGTACCTCACTTAATATAAAGAAGCTCGGCCCGGCCTACAATTCCTTCATGATTGATGGAAACAACATCAAAGTCGGACAGGAGGTTAAAACATTGGGATTCTATCTTGACTCCAATTTCTCCTTTAAAAGACAAGTGAGCTCCCTTGCATCCTCCACGGCTTACACCTGCAAATTAATCTGCACAGCTAAACCCTTCCTGTCAGATTCCAGCTGCCTGATACTCGCCAGAGCTCTTATTCTGTCCCGCCTTGACTACTGTAATGCCCTATACCTGGGATCTACTAAGGCTACCACCAGCAAACTGCAAACCCTTCAGAACAATGCGCTAAGAGCAGCTCTGAGCATTTACAGAAGGGAACACATTACAAACTATAGCCTAGAGAATAATTGGCTAACCACTAAAAATAAAATTCTATTAAAAACGGCATCACTCACTCACAAGTCTCTGAACAATGCCGCCCCAACTTATCTGATCAACAGATTCCACCGACAGTCCTCTTCAAGACCCACCAGAACCGCATACAAAAACTGTCTAACTGTTCCCCACTTCAAGCGGGCCACCATAGGGGGTACTAGCTTCCCGGTAAAAGCTGCCTTGTTGTGGAACTCCTTGCCTCCAAACCTTAGAATTGACATGCCCTACCAGAATTTCCGCTCACTGGTAATCTCATGGTTGAAAAGCGAGACCCACTAAGACCATGAAGTGCCCAGCACCACCTGTACAAATTGTAACTACATGTGCCTTCCTGCTTACCTGCTTGTGTGCCTTGCCTACCTGTATATAATGGCCTGTAGGCCTACCACTGACTTGTATATAACACTGGTGTAGTTATTCCTGTATTATGTATATTCTTTGTACTGTAACCAAGCTTCGAATATCCTTGTAAAGGCTGCGCCCTGATACCCCCGGGTACATTCGCGCATTATAAATAATAAAAACAAACAAACAAGCATATTCTCTGTTCTTTCCACAGGTGGTGTGTTTCATTAACATATATATAAAGGAGGGCCCAATTTATCGCTAACATTTTATTTATCTGTATTCTTATAACACGCTGCAGTCCGCAGGCATCAGGGCACACACTAAACCAGTAACAACATTAAACAGACAATTCCGCAGTGCTTTAAGTGTCTAGGGTCCTTATTACGGGTCATGATATGATTTCTTTTAGGAATACTTTTAATGATACGCCCTGCATCATTTTGCAGAGTTTGCAATTTCCTTATGCAGTTCTTATTTTCCCCACAAAGGAGGACATTGCAGTAATCCAACGAGGTAGGATGGTGGCCCGAACCAGGGTTTCCCAATTCTTACTTGTAACATGTGGCTTTACCAACCTAAGTGATTTGAGCTGATATTGGGATTTTTTCATAACTGCATCCACATGTGAATCCACCTCTATGGTGCAGTCCATGACCACACCAAGTGCCTTCATCTTGTCCTGTGTTTTGATACAATGTCCATCAATAAATACATTCTGAAAATAGGTATCCAGTTTCATTCTAGCCTGGGGGGGATCCGAAAACTAAAAACTCTGTCTTTGCACTTTTCAGGCAAAGACTATTTGCTGTCATCCATTCTTTGATCAGTTTGTATATATTTTAAATTTTCGGCATCAAGAATACTACATAAGGGATGCAGGTATATATTAAAAAGTGCCGGTGAGAGGCACGCACCCTGCAGGACACCACAGGTAGATGTTTGGTGAGTGGAGGAGGCCTGCCTCCAACATACTCAGGACATCCTATTGGCAAGAATTTATTCAATACATTTATTTGATCCATTCAATGGATACCGAGCATTTCTCCATCGAAGATAGGGTGGCTAGGAGTTTGATATGATCTAGGAGGTCAAAAGCTGCCGATAAATAAAGCAGCATTAGTACCCCTTTACTGCTCCTATCTACTATGTTCAGCATCTGTGTCTGGATGTCCAATAAGCAGTTTCTGTGCCATGGTTTGATCTAAAACCAGACTGTCTAATAAAAACAATACTCAATAACGAGTACTCAAAGTGCATTGGAAAACCCAGCTTTATTATAAGCATCAAACATGGCCAGGACAGCATAAAATCAGCTCTCAGCATTACGAGTGTGAACAGTTTTTAAGCAAAGGACATGTCATCCATGTCGTCGGAATACAATCTTAATTACAAAATGTAGAGTATAGAGGTGTTAGTTCTATGATTGGGTTAGATGTATCTGATGGCTCTTCTTGGGCTCAACCCATTACAGATTCTACTTTCATTACATCATTACAATTACACCTGATTCGGTGGCTCTGTTCATGATCGGCGGTGTGGCAAGATAGATTTCCATTAGTTAGCAAATTGTTCATCAAACTTTCCAGAGACATCAAGATATGAGGGAGACATATGGTGGAGGGAGAAAAGTCCATGGTCTGCAATTATTTCAATGGAAAGTACTCCCCTTCTTTCCCAGGCCATGTGCACTATCTGGGCATTTGTATTTGGCCTTTTGTACTATCTTGTGTCTGTGTGTGTGTTAGGGAGTTCAACATATTTCTTATCTGTGCATATGATCACCCACATGTACTATTACTGTAATTTTCAGTGCTCTCTTGCTGGCCTTTTTACTTTGGTTCAGTGCTATTTTCAGGACACAGAAAGCTGTCAGGACCAGTACCAGTATGGCCAGTAATCATTTGAATGTTTCGTCATGAAAATGAAAATGGGTAATTAAAACAGTCATCATCTTCAACGTCCTCCACCTCTAACACCTTTTTAGTGTGTAGCTCTTGCAAGGTCCTTATGGCCTCTCTAGGGGACCCATTCTGTTTGTCGTTTTCTGGATGTATCTACACCACGACAAGCCTATCTTGGTGCATCCACCCCCTCTTAATGGCTGTGATGAGATCAATTACATACCTATTTTGGAGAGTCATTAATCCTACTGCTATCAGACACCATCCTGTCGAGACTCGACTACGGCAACGCCCTCCTTCTTGGCGCCAGCACCAAAAATATAAAACAATGCCAGATAATCCAAAACAATGCCATATGGACAATAACGGAAAAAGCCAAAAAAGAACACATTTCAGGAGAGAGGAGAGACCTCCATTGGCTGGCCATAGAGGACCGAATATCATTCAAATCCCTAACATTAGTCCACCGCTGTCTGTACGGCAAAGCACCTGAATACCTAAAGAAGCAATTCTCTTGGTATGAGCCAAACCGCACTCTGAGATCCAGCAATAAAGGACATCTATGTATACATTCTAGAAAAAGAACAAATGGCCTAGGTAGATCCTTCACCACTAAGGCCATCACCAAATGGAATAAACTCCCCCTGAACCTAAAAACTGAAACAATTTACCTAGCCTTTCGAAAAAAACTTAAAACACAGCTCTTCAAATAAAACCCAAATTCCAAGTATAGGCCTAAAACTCTAACCTTCACTCCTGTTGTCCTGTCACTCAGTCGTACGTCTTTTTGTAAGCGCTCTGATGCCTGTGGGTTGCAGCTCTATATAAATACATAAATAAAGAAAAATAAAATAAATATCAACTCCTCTTTAATCGCACTGTACCCCATTCTCCATTGCATTTAATGTCTGTAGCATCTCCCATATGTTATTTACAGCCATTTGGCATTGCTTGCTGCTTGCAAACCAAGGGCAAGATAGGAGGTAAAGAACATTGCAGTTCTGCCGAACAGTGTATGTTCATTTGGTATGTCATCGTAGGGCTCGATTGATTTTGCCAAAAGAAATTCTTCCTTCACGTAAGTTTTAGGGCAATAACCCTTTTCTTTCTGGTGTTTGTGCTTATCAGGCACACATTGGCTATCTGCATCTCATTTTGTGGCACCACTAGAGCCAGTGCACTTATTACTACTATGGAGCATATGCATCCCCAAATTGGAGGGAGCTGCATATAGGCCTTTGAACCACAAGATCAATAGTGGTTCATTAAGACAGCTGTGCCTGGTGGTTCCATGATACTTTTGCAACCATCATTCCCTCCTACTTTCATTGAACCATTGTTTCTAAAATACAAGGTTGCATTTTGTATTGGCATTATGGGTACTGGTCCTGCTTTTTCTTCTACTCAGGTTAGCAATTTGTGATCTTCAGTCCACTCTTTGAGACGCACCCTATTTGCATTCACCACAACCTCCTTTGGCGCCGTTATGAGTGCTTGTGCTTTATAGCCTATCAGTCCATCAACCCATCCTTCTGCTGTCAATACTCTCAGTGCTATGTGTGACTGAGGTCTATTCCAGCAAATGGGCATTTCTTTCCCTTGTATGTCGGTACACTGCAACAATTTAGGGTCTTCTATTTTCATTTCTCTGCTCTGGGGCCGGAGAAAATGTATTTTATTACCTTGTGTTGTGTTTTATCATTAATCATCAAGGGCATTTGTTTTATGAAGCTATCTTCACAAAGAGAATCTGCCTTTGTTACCCATTGTATGGCAGCCTGTTTTCCCCGGAATTACCCTCAAGTGGTGCATAGTGCAAGATGTGTTAAGCAATGTCCTCTGTGCGTTTTTACTTCTGTTGCTATGAACACTCGTGAGACACTCATGATGTATGGAATGATGGAACAAAACCAAAAAGCTTTCATCAGACTTCTCCCTTCCTACCTTTCTCATATGCTGATACCAGACGTTATTTGTAAAATGGGGTTCATGTCATTTAGTACTTTAAATTGGTGTTCTCACTTCAAGGGCATTTCAGTTATCATCCCTTGTGTTGTTATTTCAGGACTTATTATATTATCACCAATGATTGCGGTTCTGGTTATAACATTAGTGTTATACAACTTTACTGCAATGCTATAAGCAAAATAAAAAAAGCAGAATGCAAAAAAAAGAATGCCAGATTCATAATGGCCAAAGAGTCTATCCTTTGGAAATATCTATGTCTATAAAACAGTTTGGGTAATAAGAGAAATTATTTGATATTATTTAAAAAATACATGTCTTCAGTGGATGAAGTGGGCGGGAGCGGTCAGGAGCGGTGCTCCTCTACTTCTTTTGATTATGTTTTACTGTTCCTATACTTTTATTCTTAAAAGAAACCGTTCCGGAACGGTTTCGTTTTAAAATAAAAGTGTAGAAATAAATTGAAACTTGCACTTTTAGTGCACTGCACAGGACGTTTCCTTAAAGAGCAGGCACTTCTGCTTTGGGGTTTTTATTGTGCATGGGAGATTGGGTGTCGAGGGGGTCTGTGGGGATCGGTGCAGGCCAGTAGGGAACATAGTTCCACTACTTCTTTTCGTACACTTCGACCACTGCATGTCTTCTTGGATAACTTTTAGTATTCTTCATGGAACAGTAAAAAATACACGCTGTCACTATTTGTCTTGCTCTTCTTGCTGCTGGTTCGCCCTGGGCATCTATCTCATCAGAGGTCTTCACACGTTCTCTTCTTCTGGTGGCTCCGTATCTTCTGACAGAGGGGCCACACCACAATACCTCTTAATATCGTTAAGATGCAAGCAAGCTCTCCTACCCCTAATTTTTACTGCTGATTGTGCTGCTACATTGACCATATACGGTCCTTCGAACCTCAGCTTGTATCCCTTTCTAGTAACCTTTCGATAAAAGACCGGGTCTCCTGGATATATTCAGAGAGGCTGTAATAAACTAACTTGGTCAGAATCTTTTTTTAAATCTTCCCTGATTCTTGCTGTCTCCACTGCACCTCTTTAGAGATACATTTTAGGGATTTAGTAATAGCCATCAAATAATTATGCATCTCTTTACCAAGCACTGATTCTAAATTCTCAGAATCTGTTCAGGCACATGTGGTAGGGGCAATTGGGACATTCACTATATGTCCTGCCACCAGCTCTTGATTTGTCAGGAGAGGGTCAGAGTCTGGCTGATTGTGTCATGCATAAAGAGCCAAGGGAAGGCAATACAGTCAATATTTATGCAGTGTCTTACATTTTGCCAATGCGTTCATTCAAAAGGCCACTTGCAAATTCCATTCGCTTGGGAATGATAGGCAGATGAGATTTTTACTCTTATTCCCAATGGGAATGTAATGTTTTCAAACACCTAATTTCCGAAATGGGTTCCATTGTCAGAATGGAGCACTTTGCACACTCCCCATCTAGGAAATACCTCTTGTACAAAGAATTTTGCAGCTGATATGCTATCTGAATGTGCACAGGGACCTGCTTCTATCCAGTGAGAAAAGGGGCATAGTACCACTATCATATATTGATAGCCATTACAAGTTTGAAGCATATCCACATAATCGATATGCAAATGCAGAAATGGTCCAGTAGGATGGGGTATTGCTCCTCTCACTGTTCTTAATGTATGATTAGCAGTGCATTTTTCTAAATATTACACAGTTACCAATGAAATTGACCACATGCTTGTTCAGATTTGGGACTAACCAGTCGTCCGAAATAGATGCTGCAAGACACTCCCTTGTGCTATGTGCTAGGTAGTGTAATTGTTCCAGCTCTCCTGTAAGTAACTCAACAGGCATGACAGGTTTCCCTGTGCTATCCTGTTGCCAAATTAACTTTGTGGGGGTTAATGAACACCCCCTTTTCTTCTACAATGCCTTATCTTTTTGTAGCACGTGTCCATGCAACTCTACAATCTGTGTTAATGACAGTGTATTAAAGCTTTCTTTCATCACCATGTTGTGTGCCTGTGTGCATTTGTTTGGGGCTGTTGTAATGTGTAATATCTCAGGGAAATATGCTGTCCTTTTGGCTTATTCATCTGCAGCTTCATTGTTGCAGGAAATCATATCTACACGTCTTGTATGTGCTGCACAGCTTGCAATGTCGATTGCAGAGGGACATTCAAGTGCTTCTAGCAATCTCTTCAATAATGGAGCATGCTGTACTGGTGTACTATTACCACCTCATCCTGATGCACGTCAAGTGCTAAAATCATAGACAACCAATTATTCTGCTTGTGCTGATAGATGTACTGTTAATCTTACACTTCACATCACTGCGAACCATTGATCCTCCCTTGCCCTTACTAGTGCCATTCAACTATGTCTTAATACAGAGCTTTGATCAATCACTGAGGAACCATCAACAAAGCAAATTATACCCCCTTCTAGGGCATGTTCCTTTACATGGGGCACTTTATCATAATGATCAGTGAAGGTAGTGCAATCGTGTTCCAGTGTTTTGATCGATGGGTTGGATATTATGACCTCATAGCCTGATGCTCTCTGGGTAGTCAGTGTGTTTTTGGGCTTTTGAAGAATGGCAGCATGTAGAACATATAATGTAACTGAACAGCCAATCATTATATTGGATGTTTTCTCAATGGTGCAAGCTTCTGCAGCCAATGCCTGCTCACATAGATAATGGCCTCTCATTACAGGATCCAGGATCCCATTGTAAAATGCCATTGCTTTGTGTGCTAGTTAAGTTTTCTGTGTGAAAACAGCCATGATCACAACTCCATTTAAATGGGAGAACAGGAAAAACTCTTTACTGTAATCTGGGATCCCTAACACGGGAGCTGTACTTATTGCTTTTTTCAATTCATCAAAAGCATCTGTCATCTCACATGTCCATCTAATTTCACTTTTGTCTTTCAGTGCTTCTTTCAGTCCCTCTAAGAGGGGCGGAACATTTGTGCTGTAGTCGAAGACCCATAACAGACAATTATTGTAGAGTCCTAAAAACTGCTCTAGCTCTTTTACTGTATTTGGCTAGGGCCTATTGGTAATTGATTCAGCTGTTTCAGGTGCCACCTTCCATCCTTTCTTTGATATTATTTGGCCTAAGTACAATATTTCTTTCTGTCAATATTGCAGTTTTACACTTTTTTAGCCAATTCCGTCAATAATTTAAGTTTTTCCTGCACTCTTTCTTGTTGGCACTGCAAACTAGTAGGTCATCAACATATTTTATGATAGTGCTGTCCATTTGTATTTTTCCCAAATTCGCCTGCAAGACCCTATTGAACACACTGGGGAATTCACAGTACGCTTGTGGAGGTGACTGCCTTGCAGTCTAATTCCACGATAAGTGAATGCGGTCAAATATTGTGAATCTTCATGCATGGGGATGGAGTAAAAAGCATTTTTCAAATCAATCACTGTTGGGCTGTAGGCAGTATATTTATTACACAATATCATGACTGGATTTGGCACCAATGGGAATTCTGCTTCAACAATATTATTCAAAGGGCGTAAATCCTGTATGAATCTCCAAGACCCTCCTTTTGCTTTTTTTTGGGTACACCATTGTATTGCATGGTGATACTGAAGGCACAACTATGCCTTGTCACACCAGTGCGTCAATAGTTTCATAGATACTCTTGTCAGCTTCATTGGAGATGGGATACTGTTTTACTCGCTTTAAAATAGCACCTTTTTTATTTTCACTGCTCCTACCCCTTTTAGTAAACCGACATCATATAGATCCCTGGTCCACAATGAAATTGTCACCTTTGCCAAGTCTTCCTTCAAAAATTATGGTATCTTTCTCTCCAATATTATCACCTGGGGAACCTCTCTATACTGTATCTACAATTGAAATCTAATAGAGATGTTAAACATAACCTCATCATCTGAATAATCATCTTCATACAGTTTTGTCATCAGTCAAGTCAGTAAATCTGTGTGCTGATTCAAGCACTGTTACTGTGCACCAAGTTACTCCCTCGTCATGAACTCCATTTAATACCACTTTGTCCTCTCTCACTATCGCTACTTCTAATTCAATTGTAATAATATGCCCTTATACCATGTCCGTGAGTACCTCTGGTCTAAAAAGAAATTCTGTGGGTAATCTCAACAATTTAGCCTGTATTCGTGCCAACACCACTTGTACCACATAATATCATGACCCTTATTAAGTTGAGGTCATTCTGGTATAGGTGGAGACAGGTCCATTGTGCTATTATTCCCTCTGTGCTGGCTTTGTCCAACATGGCTATGTGTTCTCAATGTAGCGTTTTAGTGTAAGCAGCGCTGCGTGCTGATGTCATGTGGCATTTGCTCTGAAACACGGAAGTCTTTAAAGAAGGTGAAATCCGACAGGTGATGCGCCACTACTTTCATAACATTGATACGTCTCTGAATTTTGCTTCTAGGTTTCTCATTCTTGTCCTCTCCTTGCCCTCTGCATCATGACACTCTTTTTTATTATCGGCAGTGCTATCCAGATCTTATTCTCCCAAACCTGTCTTCTCTCCTGCTCTGCCTGCCCGGTGCCTTTCTTCGCTGCGTACCTGAATCTGCTATTCTCTGCCACCTTGCTGACCCGACATCTCTTCAGCTCTACAACTGGATCTGGCTCCACCAACGCCCTGTGCCTTTGCAGGGTTCTTTCCCCCAGATGGTTTGCCTGAAGCTTCTGTTGTCCCTGCAGTTCATCTATCAGGGATGCAGAGTTCTTGTGGCATTCCTTGCTGCAATCTATTTCATTGCTGCATCTGTTAGTGCATTGTGCTTTTTATTCCGACAGATAGCGGCGCCCTGCTCCATAATGGATGCAGCAATTGGTGGCAGCTGTTCAAAATCTGACAATGGAAGTCCAGACATTGAAACATGAGAACATTACATTACGCCAACAAGTGGCATGCACTCCTGGGCCAGGTGATATTCCATCAGGGTCATTGCTAGGAGGGAAATACATTGGTAACCCTCATAAATTTAAAGAATGTTTGGATGCATGCACAGTTAAATTTTGGTTCAAGGCAGCCTATTTTCCTTCAGAACAGGATAAAGTGTGAGACACATGATTTCTCACCTTACTTGTGTAACCATGGCATGGTCCACCACTCTGGTCACTACTAATAATCCCATACTGGATTCTTATTAGGCCTTTATGAACAGTCTTGGTGCCAGGTTTCGAAGACATGAAATTACTGTATCAGCTCAGGAACAAATGTTCGACTATAAACAGGGGTATGTGGATGTGTTAGCCCATGTGACTCACTTTAAACACATGGCTGCAGATACAGCTTGGTCAGATGATGCGTTGAACACACTGTTCAGGAGAGGCATCTCTGAAGAACGGAAAGATGAAGTCTCCCGAATTCCTCGCTGTGCAAATCTAGCAGAAATGATTACCCTCATGAAGCAAATTTACTATCGCTTGCAAGAACATCATCTAGAATGCATAAGAGGTCCAGTCACACGCCAGACCAGTGACCAGCCCTGGGCCCCAGTCAAGAGTATGGAACAGGATGAATCCATGCAACTGGGGGTTGCTCGAGGCCCACTTTTCTGCAGAGTAAAGAACTAGGAGGGGCACTTTGGGTTTATGTATGTACTGTGCATCCAAAGGCCATCTTGTGCGTGACTGTCCTCTAGCTCCTCCCAGAGCGTCAGGAAATGCACACTATCGATTGTAGAGGGGACCACAATCAGGGAAGGCCAACTATGTACCCCAGAACAGGGTCAGTCCTTAATTAACCAGTCTATTGCTGTAATTAGGGTTACTTTGTGTCTTGCGGTATTGGATTTGATTAACATACCGCATTGTTTGCCTGCAAAGCAGCAGGTTTGTTCATAGAAGCCCAATGGGCCAAGGCCAAAGGGATTCCTTCAGTCCCAAAATAAATCATCATCACTGTGGAAGGCGTGGATGGGACTCCCGTGATCTAGGGTCCCACTAAAGAACAGACCTCACTTTTTACCATGCCTCTCACTCAGCCTCTATCTCTGCCTTACTTTAGCCTCTCACACACAACAGATCTCTTTTGATATAAATAAGGCAGCCCATTATCCGACCATTCTAGGATTGCCTTGGTTGCAGTGTCCCAATCCATTTGTGAATTGGACGGCCAATTCACTGTTCCTTGGGTCAGAATATTGTGTGTCACATTGTCTAGCAGATGGATCCATGGTTCTACATTATTGAACTTCCTCTATGCCATGGACCACTCTTGCCACCTTAGTTGATAATGTCCAAGCCATTCCAGAGTCGTATCAGTGTTACCAGTACATATTTTCCGATCTTCAGTAGAAGGAACTGCCACCTCATCGTCGGGACGATTGTGTCATCGAACTCCTGCCGGATAAACTAGTCCCCTTTGGTCACATGTATATTTTATCGAAAAAGAGAAAAGGAGGTCCTGAAGGAATATTTACAGACCAACTTGAAGAATGGCCTTGTTGCTGGGTCTAAGTCCCCTGCAGGAGCATCCTTGATCTTCATCCCAAAGAAGAACACCATTGAGCTTTTCCTATGGATAGATTTTCCCAGGCTCAATAAGATCACAGTACCAAATTGGTATCCCATGCCCCTTATACCAGATATTCTGGAAACAGTAAAAGGGGCCTCCATTTACACAAAGCTCAACCTCAGGGGTGATTATCACCTCATTCATATCCATTAGGGTGATGAATGGAAGACGGCATTTTGCACCCCTTTCGGACATTATGAGTCCTGCCATATGGCCTTTCTAATGCTCCTGCGGTATTTCAGCGTTTTATGGACGATGTGTTCACCGACCTTCTTCTCATTTGGTTATTGTATATTTGGATGATATATTCATCTTTTCTCGATTACTCAATGACAATGTATTGCATGTGCAGACCGTATTAAAATGGATTAAAGATAACATCTCTTCTGTGAACTGGACATGTGAGAGTTTCATCAGTCAAAAGTTACTTACCATGGTTTTGTGTTATCTGCTCATGGCACTGCAATGGATCCCAAAATGTTGGTTGCTGTGCTTGATTGGCTACCTCCCATATCAGTTAAGGAAATGCAATTACTTTTGGGGTTTACCAACTTCTACAGAAAATTCTTCTCACATTTTTCCCATACCATTTTTCCCCTTACCGCCTTACTCAAGAAAGTGGGTAAATATGAATGGACACCTAAGACACATAGGGCCTTTTGCTCCCTAAAGCTGTCTTTCACTTCAGCTCCAATTCTATGGATCCCTGATCAAGATAAGACGTTGAGAGGGGAATCAGATGCTCCACACAGTGCTTTGGGAGCCATACTTAAGCAAAAGGATCCTTGTGGTATGGAGTTCCCTGTAGCATAGCTTTTGAAAAACCCTATCGTCGTCTGAACTCAACTATACTGTGTTGGAGAAGGAGTTCTTGGTCGTCATTAAAAGAGCTTTCCATGAATGGAGATATATTCTCTTGGGCTCTAGGTTCTCTGTGGAAGTCTGGACGGACCATCAGAGTTTGAAGTACACAGTTGACAGGCCTGCTAAGCACATTTCTTTTCTCCATATGATATTACCTATATGGTAATCCCTGGAGTGACCAATCTTATGACAGACACATTGTCGAGAAAGACCAGAACTATATTTGCTAGATTTCTACCAGAAAAGCTATTTCCTAGAGCTGTATTTGTGGATCTGGTGTCTGACTTTCTCCCGGATTTACTGCAGGAAACCCAGTCCCAAGAACAGATTTGCAATTTTGGTGGGCAAATATGCCCTCATGCAAGAAAGGGATTTATTCTTCCATGGTAAATAGGTCCTCCAGCACTGCAGAAAGTGGTCCTCCCCATGTGTCATGATTCTCTAGTGGCGGGACCCAAGGTGCTGCTACCACACTGGATCTTATTCAATGCCACTTATGGTGGCTGGAAGTGGTCTAAGACGTTCGTGATTTCCTTTCCTCCTGTGTGAACTGTCTTCAATCCTAGATCCCTAGAAGACATCCTTTGGGACATCTGGTACACCCGAAGTTTCCATCCCGACCTTGGCAAATGATGTCCACAGATTTTATAATTGATTTACCTAGTGGAGAGTGGACTTGATAGTGGACCACAGTATACATTATTGTATTGGGGTTTGGTCTACAAAACATTGGATAACAGGAGAGCCCTTAGTTTTGGATTCTACCCCCAGACTAATGGACAGACAGAAAGGTTGAGGAAAGGTATTTGAGATGTTTTATCTCAGCAGCTCAAGAGAGCTGGTCTGACCTCCTGTCCCTTGCGCAACTCCCTCATAGCAGTTATTGTCACTTTGCCCTGGGGGTCAGTCCTTTTCATTGCAGCTATGGGTATGATCCCTCCTGTTTTCCTTCAGCAGTCCCTGTAGAAACTGAAGTTTCCAACGAACGATGCTTTGATTTCAGATATCCAGTCTCGACATAAGACAGCACTTGCTGCTTCTCGGAACCACACTAAGAAGTATGCAGATCTACGCTGCACACCAGCACCTGATCTCCGTCCCATTGGCAAACTATGGATGGCTTCTCATTTTCTTCCACATCATCTGGCTCCCTCTAAACTCTTGCCTAAATTCTTCGGACCCTCTGAGTTCTTGACTACCAGAGGTCCTGTTGCATATAAGCTACGATTTCCCTCATCCTGGTCTCGTATCCATCCTGTATTTCATGTTTCACAATTGAAGCTCCATGTCACTGATCCTTTTCAGTGATACTCTTTGCCTCAGCCTATTCCTGTCGTTACTGATACTGGCCCTGAATTCAAGATCTCTGGCGTATGTGATTCTCGGTACTTCAGAGGGAGGCTCCAATACCTAGTGGATTGGAAGCAGTACGGTTGACAGATCACAGTTTGGAACCTGCTGCCTCTGTTCACACTGCCAGATGACTTGCGCGTCTCTTTCACAGATTGTACCCTGGTAAACCAGGTTCTTCTCCTCCTGGGAGGGGGCATACTGTCATGAGCCGTATTAAGCAGAGGTCGTTCTGGAATAGGTGGATGTGAGTCTATTGTACTATTCTTACCTCTGTGCCAGTTTTGTCTGACACAACTATGTGTTCTCAATGCAACAGTCTAGTTTATGCTGCGCTGCATGCTGATGTTATATGGCGTTGGCTCCGAAACAAGGAAGTCTTTAAAGAAGGTGAAACCTGACAGACCGATGCATTGACGATTCTGTGAGTTTCACTTCTACGTTCCTCATTCGCATTCTCTCCTTTGTTATGTTCTTTCACTCTGCCTTTGCCCTGTCTCCTGTTGGGTCTTGCCCTCTCCAACCTGACACTTTTTGTATTAACGCGAGTGCCATCCAGATCTTCTTCTCCCATCAGTTTGTGGGCTGCCCTATTGGGGATACATGTTCCGTCCTGTTGCAGTAAAGGGATTCCCTCCCACTACTGTCACATCTCTGCCTCTAGGTGATCATGGTGCCTGTGGCAATGTGTTTGCATCCCATTGTGCTATTGCATTCTGGGGTACTTGTGGTTGTACGTGTGCTTGCTGCATCAGAGGCTCTGCTGTGTGCTGTGGTTGTTGCATTTGTGAATGTACTGCCTGCTATGTTTGTTATATTTGCTGCGCCTGTGCCTGGATTGGTTGATACTGTGTATAATCTTGGACATTGTAATATTGCTATTTATCGCTATATGGCGGTGAATATGTTGACCCCCCTCTTGGGCCAAAATGCTGCCAGTTTTGTTGCATTCCTTCACTACTTCTGCAAACCCTTGCATTGTGTCTGGGTTTTCCACAAGTCTAACACTGTGGTCCTACTCCCCCAAATCGTGGTTGTCCTCTGTTAATCCCTCCTGGCTGTGGTGCATGGAATCCAAACCCTCTTCCTCTTAGTACAAACCCCCTTCCCCAGGGCTAATAATTGTGCTCTCCTCTTCCCGCAAAATTTCCATGCAAGCCTGGCTTCATATGTTGTGCTTCCTGCATATTGTTGTTCTCTCCAACATTTCTTAATACTGCTCATTCTACTCTCAATGTTGACACTTTCTTTTGTACCAGATTCACTTCCTCTATATTTCTTTCCTTAAACTTCTTTCTGTCTTTCTCTTGTTTTAATCGACAATGATGAACAATGTTCCTGTCATGGTGCGAGCTCCGAAATCCTTGGAGCTGTTGGGCCCATCCCAGTCCCCACCATCCAGAAGAGCTTGTCATGCCCCAAGGAAGTGCCCCAGAGCCTCATGGACTGAGTCCTGGCGCCTTTGAGCCAGGCTCATGAAATGGGCTGAACTCAGGGAACTATTTAACCTGCCTAGTGAGGCTGGGCCTTGGTATAATCCAAGGAGGGGCAGAGGGACTATTTTTCTTGGGAAGACAGGGTGTGGCAAAGGGACTACTTTACCTGGAGCTACTTACAAGGCTACATAAACTACACCCTGCAGCGTAACGCTCACCGTGTATGCTCTGTCCTCAAGCTTCTACAGTCACGCCTGTCAGTGCTTCCATCCATCGGAGCCTGAAAATAGAAAAAGAGAAGGAACAGATGTTACTTTAGTGACCAAACACTTACCTGCAATCCGGTCCATCGGTCGCATCTCCAGCTGGTTTCCTGATCGCCTCCCCTGTTGAAAGGTCATCCACGCAGGTGCCGAAACTCACCCGGGATTCCGTGTTCCTCCTGGTTTCATTGGAGCAGTTCTTCCATTCTTCATCTAGGGCCCGCTGCACCTGCAAAAGGGAACAGGAAAAGAACAGCAGGTTAGTCGAGCTAAGTACTCACCTGGAGGCAACTATTCAGCATCCTGGGAGAGTCGAATCTTCTACTTGATTTCTGCACCAAAACTGCATCTGCAAGAGAAAACAAATACGTTTAAACATTGGGACAATAAGATTTTGAGCATCTATACCAAGCTGCTATTGAGGTAGATACTCACCCGATAATCCCAGCATTCCGAAACGTACAGTAACAGCACTCTGGAACAGTGAGGTAACTGCGCCCAGAAAAAGACTGTGCCTACCGCGCCCCTGCTGAAGGTTAAGCAGGACGGAGAGCTAGCCTCATCAAACTCAAAGGTGAGGAGGAGAGGAGTCGGGCCTCAGGTGGTGGCAAGTAGTGGGACCAATCCAACCCACTCATAGCTAACATCTTGTTTCGCCATTGCAGTCTAACGCCTCCTGGGGAGGTTAAAAGGGAGAGGACGCCAACATACCATCAAAACTGCACCAGTACAGATATCAGTCATACGACTACGAGCTACGCCCCTGTGGAGACCAGGTGAGCGTGACAGTACCATTGTATCTGAGGCCATGGTTTTTCCTCAACCCCCACAATTTTATTTAATTGCCTTTGAACTTCCTCGGTGGGTCCCTGACATAAAATGTGATTTAAAAAATTTACATTTTTGTCTGAAGCTTCCCTTGTTTCTAAATGCCATTTCTATTGTATGTCTTGTATATAAGCAGCTGGATTCTCCTTCAGCCCTGTTTTTTGTGTCATTATCGCACTCTTGTCTGATGTATTTGGAAATTGTATTCTGCGTGCCCTCCAAATGTCTGATTGGTAATTGTTAAAAGCTGCCCCATCATGTCTTGTATTTTGTACCCTGCCCGTCTCCAAATATCCTCTGATTGCTTGCCCAATATAGCAGCAAACAACCTTTTCATGTCTCCTACAGTCAAATTCATGCCTGCTGTTTCCCTTTCTAACTCATAAATGTACTTCCCTGCACCGGAGGAGCCTGAGAAACCTGGAAAGAAAAACCGCAGCGTTTTCCAACACAATAACGTTGTATTTATGTTTGTGGTCTCTTCAAAAGCGACCGCAAACATAAATACAATGTTTTTAAAGCTGCAGTTTTATTTCTAAGTTTTCCGGGCTCCTCCAGCCTGGAAAACTTAGAAAAAAAAATGCAGCTAGTACTTATTTTAAAAAAAAAATAAATAGCACTTACCGAGATTCAGCTGCAGCTTTCCTGCTCTGGTCTCCGGTCCCCGTCCCCCGCGTACAGCTCTAATGAAGGGAAAGCCACACAGCGGTAGCTTTGTTTACTACAGCTGGCTGGCTTTTCCTTCATTAGTGCCGCAAAAGCAAAAACCAGCACAGGAGGGCATCCATTTCACAAAATGGATGCGCCCATGTGCTTGCTTTTGTGAATTTTGAGCTTGAATAGCTCAAAATTTTACATAGGAAGTTTTAAAAAAGAGAATGCTAGTATTTTTTTTATGTTGCCTATCTATTTTTTAAATAAAATTTTTTACTAGACCATGCCTTTAATATCTGTGTTTTGCTTGAATTTATTAAACAGTCGTTATTTTTACTATAATAATTATATTTATTGTGATATAGTTTAGATTATAAACTTTAGACACATTTTAAAATAATGAAATAGTAATACATGATACAAATGCAAATACAAATGCAAATATAAAAGAAAACACATGTTATAAAAAACATAAAATCCATCAACATATAGTCATATATCCAACTTTCAATTATCAATACAATATACACTTTCTTTATCAGTATCTTAAAGTGTTATGCCCAAGCTAAGTTCAACTCTCAGCCAGATATTATAAAGAGCTGTCAAGAGGCGCATTCTATTAGAGTTAAAACAATGGTGCCAAAGAGGTCGTCTTTAATATACTTGTTATCATGGACGTATCTACCAAGGAGAAGATTAAATGTACTAGCCATTTCCGGGCATTCAGTCAAAAGGTGCTTTGCCGTCTCCAGCTTTACATAACCGGCATGTTCGAAGTTCAACAGCAATCTTATCCTTTCTCCCCGTGATCATAATAGTGGGTAATTTTTCCAATCTGAGCAATAGAATAAACCGTCTGAGTCTTGCTGATGGACAAATGTTCAGGTATCTCTGCGGTTTCTTAAACTCATACAATCTATACTGCACAAATTGATAACTTTTTAAACTCATTAGATGGTCGTAGTTCTCTAACAAATCCCAAAGATCTATTTGCTTACCCAATGCCGATTGTGCCTCTTCTGAATAACACCCATCCCTAGATTGCCAGCCAATTTCATAGAACAGTTTAGCCATCTGACCAATGGTTGTACATGAAGAGTTCTCCCTAGCCATTTCCTGGTGCATGCTGTTAATAATCCATTGCTTGTATCTCGAGGTATGTTTAGATATAATGAGGCCCGCTTCTTCAACACTGAGGCCGAGCTTGAACCTTATTATGGACATTGGAATACTAGGCGAAGGCCAAGGATACAATGCCAAAGTCTCCCTTTGATCACTTGCAGCCACTTTAGGTCGATCTCAAGAAGGGCTTCCAGCCTGTATGTCATGGCCGAAGAAAAGGCTTGCACATACTTGACGAGTACCCCATAGAGTAAAACCGCCCTGCTTAACAGTAAACCTATGGAACAGGGCAGTCAGCTGTGCTGCTCTAATGATACGAAGTGACTTCAAAGTCGATACCCAGGTATCGATATTGGGGAACGTAGGAGACGCTCACTGTGCCTACCATCAATTGTACACGAGATTCTTTCTTATTTGTATATGTCATGACCTTCGTTTTTCCCAAATTAATGCTCAGGCCATTTGCGTCTGCATACTCCCAGAAGGCTGCCAACAATCTATTTATCCCACTAATGGTGTAGTCAAATATCACCAAATCGTCTGCGTACGCTAATACAGGACAGACGGCTTTACCAATTTTAGGGGGGCAGTTATTTACAGCAGATATAGCTTCTGGGATAACGCAAACATATAAATTGTAAATTAGAGGTGCTGTGACACAGCCTTGTTTTACTCCCCTATTTTGGGGAACTTTTGCTGTAGTGTGGGCTTCTTGATCTAGCCTCAATTTTACTGAATTATCTTGATGTAGTAGTCTGAAATAATATAACAGACCTTCAGAGCAGCCCATTAATTTCAGTTTCCGCCACAAGTGACTTCTAGGGATAAAATCAAAAGCCGCTCTGAAATCTATATATAAGGCATAGAGGGGGGCAGCCCCCCTTTTCTTCGCTCTAGATAGTAGCAGCTCCATGACCATGATGTTATGGGAGGTAGAGTATCCCTGTCTAAACCCACTTTGGATAGTATACCAGAACTCTCCGCCCATAGTTGTAGCTCTTTTAACAAAAGTGAGGCAAATATCTTCCCTGTGGCATCTGACATTGAAAGCAACCTATAGTTGCTTGGGTCAAGTCTATTTCCCTTTTTAAACACAGGGATTAATATCGCAGTTTGCCATGAATGGGGTATTTTACCTGTTTTTAGAATCTTCTCAAATAGTATACCCAGTAGACTGGTCCAGAACTCAGGGTACGATTTAATCACAATGTTGGCCAATCTGTTAGGGCCCGGTGCTCTTGAGGATTTTATCTCTTTGATCTTATTCAATATGAGTTTGTGTGATATGACGATAGGTGCCACTATTGGGACACTACCCAATGCTGTTGGTTTTTCATCATCTGATTCGGCATTACACCTTTCCAGGAAATTTGTCCACAACTAGCTTCAAAGTTCCCCATTCTTGACACCTCGAGCCTCGTCCCAGAAGGGATCAGATGTTACGGGTCTTTCCTTCACATATGGTCTTCACCAATCTTTGCCAGGAAAGAACCTTATCAGCCCATCTTTTCTCCTTAATTGCTGATCTATATCTGTTTTTAATACCCCTAACATTTGCATAATATATTTCCCCGGGGGTCATTGTTTTCTTGGCCTTATGCAGCTCAGGTCTGAGGTTCCTTTTTGCCTCTTTGATCATCTTATCATAGAGCAGTTTTTTACCCTCAAGACCTATCATAGCCCCCATAGGTGCAGCTGCATGCTTTCCTGCAAAGGCATGGATCCAGTCCTCAATAGAGTCGATTGTCATCTCATTAAAATTAGGGAGCTGTTTAGATCCTACCACCCCCAGAGCTTCAATGGCGTGTGTTATATTTTTATCCAACCAGAAAATCCTGGTACCCGCTTTATTGATTTTCACAATACCCATATTTCTGCACACGGGCTCCTCTCTAGGCATATTGATCACACATTTCAGGGCAGCTTGATCACTCCATTCATTGGGTATAACTGTCATGTCCTCCACCTGTTGTTGGATCCTGGAACACACAAATATATAGTCCAATGTACTATGAGAACTACCATTTGACCATGTATGATACCCAGGATGATCACTAGTTGTTCTAGCATTAAGCATTTCCATATGCCAGGATTTAAACAGATATTCCCATGCTCCGCCCTAAAGGTCTTTTTTTATTGTGATCCATGGCTCCCTTCTCTTTTAATTTGGGATTCTGCGATTTACCCCCGTGCCCTGTCATATGGCAGTTAAAATCACCAACCACAATTATCCATGTGTCGCCAGATATAGACAACCAATTCGCCAATAGGTCATGGAGAGAATCTTGCAATTGCTCGCTTAGCACCGCACCAGGTGGATTATATAGGCTCACCAGTAGGAATGTACCCTAGGGGACCCTACTGTCAGGGATCACTTCGACTGCAATCATATTGCTTTCAAGCTTACAATTAATCTGTCTCGAGCCCAAAGTATTAGCCACCCCTATGATCAATCCACCATATGGCCTGCCTTTTTCTCCTCTTTCAGCTGCGGAATGCTATATCACATAGCCATCCAAAATTAGAGGGTCCATGGCCCATGTCTCTTGAAGGCAGAAACAACTATGCTTGTTGAGCAATTTCGTGGAGCCCTCCGATGATCGAAAGATGTGCGAAGCCCCGGCAGTTCCAAGATAGTATGGAGAGATCTCATTGTTTTGATAGAATCTCAGGCAGTGCATCCACCAACTATTTTAAAACTTGTTGGACATCAGACGCCTCAACCTTCTTTCCCTTTAGTGAGCTTGAGCAATCAACTACTAACAGAGGGATGTCTGCCTCTCCAGTAGGGCAGCTCAGGTCTATTTCATTCAAATTGGCATCAACTTCGACATCCACTGCCCTCAGTTCCTCTTTGTAGTTTCTTAATAATTCGGCTGTGGATAGGAACTTACAATGTAGCGCAGATACTTTATGGTTTGGGCCTTTCAATGGTTCCACAAATTGAAAGTTATCAGATTTATGGACCCGCAGTTGAGGCACTGAGTATAGTCTCGTCAGGAACTTGGAGCGCGATAACCATTTGTTGTCCCTGCTCTGATACAGATTCTTGATCAGACATGTACGACTTCCTTTCGCCTCC
Source organism: Ambystoma mexicanum (assembly GCF_040938575.1). Taxonomy (NCBI): domain Eukaryota; kingdom Metazoa; phylum Chordata; class Amphibia; order Caudata; family Ambystomatidae; genus Ambystoma; species Ambystoma mexicanum. The sequence continues at coordinate 1,146,778,270 of NC_090928.1, forward strand.
CCTTTGTTTTCGGTGATGGCAGTTAATGTTGTTGCTGATTTTCCCAGCACAATAGATTGACCTAACACCTGGTCCATAATAGTAACACCCCTGTCGCACACAACCTCCATCCCCGAAATATCTATCGCCTCTTCCAACTCATTTTCAATGGCTTGTTCAGGTAGCAGCCAGCTAGTGTGGTAACCCTTGCTAGTTGCCTTCCTTTTCTTGGCTCTTGCTGCTCTTTTCCTGGTCTTCTTGGTGGGCAACCCAACCAGGCCCTGCTCCAATGTCAGTTAAATCATAGTGCTGGTTCTTTTACTCTTTCCAGCCCTTCTTGCTAATCTTTGCTGTTTTCTTGAGAAGAATGGATCAGAACTGCCCAAATCTTGGTCAATCTCCAAGTTTTGCTGCTCTTCGATTTCCTTAGCAATGTGAATGGCTTCAGAGATATTAGTTTCTGCTTCTTCAGCCATTTTCGCCCTACCAATGCTTTCCATGGTTAGTGCATTTGTGTTGGCCAGTATTCGCCCCGACATCTTTAGCAGAATCTTGAGTGCAAATTGTAGAGATGCTACTGATGACTCGATCTCGGCTATCTCTGCAGCCCCTGGGTAGGGCTTATCCAAGTCTATTTCAACGTCTGGAACATCCTCCATTGAGACCATTGCTAGATCAGGTGAGATTGATAATTTACCTAGTCCCCCTCCACTGGTAGATGTCCCCGGGGGTGTGGTCATCAGTCTTTCTACCTGTGTTCCACTGTTATTGCTTGGTCTTACTTTGGGATGTGGTGTCATACTTCTTTGGATGTTTAGCCATAGTTCTAATAGCGAGTTATTATCAATGTCTTCAAAATTTGATAAACTCAATGGGCCGTTTTCGCAGTTATCTGGCGTAGTAGTTTCCTCGATAATAGTGGAGTTTATGTCAAGGGCAGATTTTGTGGGAAGAAACCAGTAATCACACCTTGGTTTGCTGGAATGCTATTCTTAGATTTCTTTTTAGGCTTTGTTTTTTCCATATCACTCTCCTTGTTGGCAGGACTCTGGGTTTTTGCCATCTCCTGGGTTCTTCTTTGATTTTATTTGGTCTGAATCCGCCCTTTTCCCGATTGCATTTGGACCGGCCAGTCAGTAATCCTCTTACGGAAGGCCAGTGGAATATCCTGGGCAGTTAGCCCTCAGTGAGCTGTAGATCTTAACTTACTAGATTCTGTCTACAGGGCTCACTTTACCAAGACCCGCTTCAGTCCCCCAACAGGATAAAAGGCACTAGGCCCACAGTCTCCTGATGTTGTCTTATCACCTACTATCTCCACAGGTGTTCTGGCTCAATCTTTTGGTAAGAATTATCCAGCGTATCAGAACACCCCAGATTTATTTAATTAAGGTTTCTGTTCTGTCTTGCTTAAAGAATTCACACAATCCCCTCGTATTTCACCTGGGTAACCAACAATCCACCAGTACTGGCCTAGGAGCCACCCTAGTAGCCACAGGGGGGCCAGGCAGAGAGAGGTACGCGGTCCTGGCAGTCTCGTTGACCCGCCTAAGGCACCCACTCACAACCCCCCCGAGTGATGACACCCACACCCACCTCTTGCCACTGGTTGCCAATAGTGGCTATATTGAGGGGGGAGAGAGAGTGGAGAGGGGGAAAAGAAAAAACGGGGTGAGAGAGAGAGGGGAGGGGAGGCTCAGTAGCAGTGAAGTGTCCAAGTTGCTACTGCCAGTCGGAACCGACTTCTAGGCTTCCAGGCTGCTCTGGGTCTGTACAGAGTTCTAAGTCAATAGATCCCAGAAGCGAGCCCTTACCTTACTCTATGTGGTTCACCAGTCCACAGAACATCCCCCGCCTGCACTCCGCTCACAGGGAGTCCCAATACAGATATATGAGGTCTGGAGTTCAGGTAGGTTCCTTCCTTCCTTCCTTCCTTCCTTCCTTCCTTCCTTCCTTCCTTCCTTCCTTCCTTCCTTCCTTCCTTCCTTCCTTCCTTCCTTCCTTCCTTCCTTCCTTCCTTCCTTCCTTCCTTCCTTCCTTCCTTCCTTCCTTCCTTCCTTCCTTCCTTCCTTCCTTCCTTCCTTCCTCAGTCAAACTCTGTGTACTCTGTGTACTACGGGCTGGACTTGTTAGAGGAATGCACCTTAGGGCGTACAGAGACGTGCTCATGCTGTAGCCGGAACAGGAACTGCGGATCAACTACGGATCAAGCCGCACCTCGCAACACCACGTAGATTCGTCAGGAGGCTGCTTCCGATCTGATTTAGATAATGGTGAATATTTATTTGTTATATGTATATGTATATGTTATTTTTACTATATTCGTTAAAACTTTTAAGCAATCGTTGTAATCCGACCTTTGGACAATCCAGCAAAAACATATAATCAGCATAGGTAAACCAATATACTTTTTGCACCAGAATAGTAGGCACTAAAAAAGAGGGCTTCTTCAGGAAGTCCCCCAATCTGCCAAATATAAATGGAATAAAAAGGGTGCTAAAATACAACCTTGCTGAAGGCTTCGAAAGATGGGAATGGCAGCAGTTAAAACATCCTCTGCATTTAGCCTTACTTTTATTTCACCTTTTTTTCACCTCCCTTCCTCCCTACCCGGCCCTTCCTCTGGCCCTTCTGCGGTCACCCCTCCTCCCTCTTTCTCTGCCTTTCCACCTTTCTCTGCTGACGAGGTTTCCAGACAAGTCCGATCAATGAAAGTCTCGTCTAAACAGGTTCACCCCTGTTCCTCCAAAACTATCAAGGACCACATCGACTCCCTGGCTCCTGCCCTGGCTGACTTTTGCAACCACTCCTTCGCCTCTGGAGTCTTCCCTTCCCCCCTCAAGCACTCCCTTGTGCACCCTCTTCTCAAGAAACCCTCTTCCGACCCCTCCTGCCCGGCTAACTATCGCCCTATCTCCATCACTCCCTTCCTGGGCAAGCTCCTGGAGAAACTGGCCATCTCCCAGCTTAACCTCCATGCTGAATCTGTTGGTAGTCTTCATGACCATCAATCTGGCTTCAGAGCTGCCAGAAGCACAGAAACTGCTCTCCTGAACATCCGTGAAGACCTGCTCTTGAACCTCGATTCCAACACTCCGTGTGTTCTCATTCTGCTCGATCTCTCCTCTGCCTTTGACACTGTCAACCATGCCATCCTGCTCAACCGTCTCCGGGAAAACCTGGGTATCACTGGTCAGGCTCTGGCGTGGCTGACCTCTTTCCTTTCAAATCGACCCTCCCAGGTCCAACTGGGGTCCTTCCTCTCCGACATCTTTTTCTCCACCTGTGGTGTCCCCCAGGGATCTAATCTCTCTCCCTGGCAGTTCAACCAGTATCTGGCACTCCTTGCCCACCGCATCGCCGCTCTCTGCCCTAATTTCCAGTGCTATGCGGACGATACCCAGCTCATTTTCAGGCTACCCTCAGCCTCCCCCTCTCCTTCCCTCATCTCTGACTGTCTGTCTGCTATCCAAGAATGGTGTGCCGCCAATGACCTCTGCCTTAATGCCAGTAAGACTGAGATTCTACTCATCGGTACTCCCACTCCCTCCTTCCCTGCAGCTCTCTGGCCTGCCTCCCTTGGCCCCCTCCCTGCTCCTACCTGCAAGGCAAAAAACCTTGGGGTCATCTTCGACTCCACACTCTCCTTCTCTCCTCATATTTCTGACGTCGCCAAGAGGTCACACTACCAGCTGCACCTCCTCAGAGGTATTCTTTGCTTCCTCTCCTTCCCCCAGAAGCTCACTGTCTCTCGAAGCTGGACTACTGTAACAGCCTCTATCTTAATCTGCCTGCCTCCACTCTCCGCCCTCTGCAACTCATCCAGAACAGAACTGCGAGACTTGTCCTTGGCCTCAAGCCCAGGGACCGTATCTCTCCAGGACTGAAATCTCTACATTGGCTCCCAGTGGCTGCGAGGATAAAGTTCAAAACCCTCTGCATTGTCCACAAGGCCTTCTGGGGCCTGGGTCCTAAATACCTTCAACTATCTCTTCCCAAATATCTTCCTTCCCGAGCCCTTCGCTCATCCGCCTCCAATTCCCTCAGGGTTAGCTGCTTCTCGAAGCAACGAGCTGGGGGTAGATCTCTCTCCGCGGCAGGGGCCTCCCTCTGGAACAGCCTTCCTGCCTCCCTGAAACTTGAGGAGAACCATCTCCGGTTCCGGAAGCACCTCAAAACCTTCCTCTTTGCTTCTGCTTTCTCTCTCCCTCTCCCCTGCTGAACAGCTAATTAATTCTTCACTGAAACTGCACTGATCCTGCAACTGGACCACTCTAAACGGCCTCGGTCCTTGGCCCAGCCACTCTCCACTTGCACTGATGCCCTGGAACCCCTTTGCACTGCGGGACTGTTCTCTGTATCCCTACAGCCCCCCCCCCTTCCCCAGCACTTGTTCTGCACTTACCTCGCACTTGCCACCAGCTGGCCCTATTTATTTATTTATTACTTTACGCCACTTACCTTGTACTGCACTCCCCCCCTCCCCTTCCCCTTGCACTTTTCCCCCTCCCCCACCCCTGCACTTGCGCGATCTGAATGACACCTGGCCTAGTAAGATCGTTGTCTGTCTCCCCTTGTCCCTCCCCTCCCTGCCTCGTCGCGCCTTGAAACACCTGTGTATAGGCGCGTTACAAATACCATATCATATCATATCATATCATTACAGAGTCCTCATGCAATTAAATAACTATTGCCAAAGGTCCATGCAGCAGTCCCCAACACTCAAGTTTCACCATCAAAGTTTTTTTAAGTGGATATAGTCCCTGTATCGTCGAGGACGTGTTCCTGGTCAGAGGTGAAGTAGGAACCGTGGGTTGTGTGCGCCCTTTCTCATACTGGTTAGGCATCCATTCTTTCTTGCTTGGTTCCACTACCTCTTCTTTGACATTTTCCACAGCTTGAGTATACTTAATATGTTCTGTAATTGTTTCCAATTGGAATGGAATGGAAACTTATTTATAAAGCGCTAACTATGGCCCAGTGCATCTAGTCACTGAGAAGCAACGGTAACTCGGAAAAAAAGCCACCCAGCAGAATCACAAAGATCAAAATAAATTTGTTTTGAGCACCTTGTGAAAATTAATGAGCTCTGAGGTCTCACAGAGCTGATGGGGAAGAGCATTCCACAAAGAGGGGGCAAGGGTGGCGGACTGACCTCCAGCCCTAGCCCTGTGGTATCTAGAAACTGTCAGCAAAATCAGAGAGGCAGAATGTAACTGTCTGGCCGGGGTGTACCTTTTCAATTTCGCTTGAAAATATTCCCCTCCCCTATTATGAATTGTGCAATGCACAGTACAAAGAACCTTGAATTCAATACACTTCTTCACTGGAAGCCAGTGAAGATGCTGCAGCAGACTAGATGGGTGAGACAACCTTGTAGTTTCCAGTGCCAAGCACGCAGCAGAATTTACAAAAGCTGCAAATGGCAGATCAGGAAGTCAGGTTTGCCATGATAGTTACCATTGCAGTAGTCTAAGAAAACTCCAAAAAAAGGCCCCTGGTTTTGCTCTGCTCTCTCCAGGTATTAGTACATCATAAACATAGCAATAAACAGGACGAATACAGATACATACAGACCCAATCAGCTACTCTTCATGTAGCTTTTGTTGAATTCAAAATCAATGTATTCTTTAATATACAATTCAAGTTCATGATCGAGATCAATACATTCATAACTTAAAAAACAAAACAAATTCCTACAGGATAATACAACACATTACATTTGGGAACAGTTCTAATTTCAAAGGGGAAGAATATTCCCACCACACTATTCAACCTAACAATGGACTAGGGCTATCTAAATCTAAGTGGCTAACCAACTCAACTGGTTGAGTAGTGTCTTATGTTGCACTACTATGTACTTAGCTTCTCGACACAACTGTGTTTTGGCCCTCTGAGCGATTTGGTGGTGCTCTTGTTGCAGTGGCCTTCATCAGGACAATATTTATATTTTAGATCCCCTTCAAGTGGGTTCCTGTGAATGGTATCTATAACACAAAATAGACATGTGGATTTCACGTTAAAACTCATGGTCTGTATCCGAATACATTTTGATAGCACTTTGTGCTATACATTTCTTTTTGTGTCGGTCACCAATTAGGTAGCTTCCCCTATGGATCCCATCCCTCTATGGGTCATCCAGGTGCTCCAACCAATAGTGATTCTGGCTATTGCTGCGGCTTTCCATCATTCCTTTGCTATGGGTATAATCCCACTGGATTTTAGGCATAGCTGATTACACCCCTTCTGAAGAAGCTGCATTTGGATGCTTCCCTTGGCCAATGTCTCTTCTTCCGTTTCTGATGAAACTTATAGAAAAAATAGTTACACCACAACCTGCTTGCTTTTTGGAATCTCATCACCTCCTGCACCCTTTCCAATCTGGGTTTACAACTCCTTATGGATAATGAATCAGTCATGATCTCAGTCCTTGACCACTGTGTCTTGTTGCAGGACCTCAGAGAAGTCAGCGTTGTGATACTCTTTGACTTCTCTGCAGCGCTTGACACGATTGACCATGGCATTCTCCTCCATCATCTGGAATGTTGGGATTTTCTGGTCTTCCGCTTAAATGGTTCTCATCTTTCCTCACTGGACGTGCTCAATCGGAGTCCCTTTTCCCCTTTCAATCGTCTCCTGTAGCTCTTGTGAGGTACCCCAAGGTACTTTCCTGTCCCCACTTTTGTTCAGTCTTTATCTTCAGCCTCTGGCAGATCTTGTTTTTGAGCACGGGTCAATGTTTACACTTATGCTGATTATACCCATTTGCTTTTTCATTTGAACTCACTTGTGTCAGACCCCCCATCTTGAGGCCACAGCATAAACATCTTGCCAGCCGAATCTTAACCCATTGAATGTGGTATTTGAGTATCTTGTCTTTATATATGGGAAGTGACTTACACAAAGGAACAATGGGAGTGTCAGGCACGATAGAAATTTAAAAACACAATTTACCAATAGTCGATAAACACAGCTTCAACACTCACTTAGCTTTGTTTCTCCTTTTTCCTACCCCTTCCCTAAAATGTTTTTCCACAACATTAACACACCCACTTTTCATTCTGATACCACATGCCCCAAAAACCCTCTCCTGAGCAGCACCACAAAATGCTGCTCACACTCTAAATCACTTTTCCTAATTAATAATAAAATTCACCCTTCGACTGACACAACCAAACACCAATATTACCCTGTGCTATACCACAACAAAATAAAACAGTGCCAACAATCATTAACACAATTCAAAATACACCTGTCTTCCCATTATTCCTCATTCCTCTCTTGTCAGAGGTTTTCAATCCCTCAATATCTCAAATATCTCACAATTCAAAAATATACAAAAATTCAAATCCCCAGTTTTGCTGTGTGCAGTTTAAACTCACATCCAATGATCCTCTGAGGATCTCAGCACCTAGCCCTCTCTATTTTCCGCCTCTGCCCTCTGCGCCCAGTGGGGCAGACTGCAAGACTGGGCAGGACTTTGTGTCAATGGGGGCTCCTCCCGACTTCTCTTCTCAGGGGCATGTTATACCGCTCTCCCATGGCTGCTCTCACCATTCAAGGGGGATGTGGCGAATAATCCTGGACTGTCCAGAAACTCCTATGGAACCATCCTCGTGTACCAAGTGTATAGGAGGGCCCAATTTATTGAACTAATTAAAACAATACTCTATAAGGGAGTAGTCAAAGTGCATGGGAAAACCCAGCTTTATTCAAAGTATCAGACTTTCTGGTACAGCACATTAGCTCTCAGCATTACAATGAGCGTGAGTGGTTTTAAGCGAAGGGCATGTCATCTGTGTTGTCATAATACAACCTCAAACACAAAACGTATGCATAACTTTATTTGGTTAACATTGTAAACTACATATAGAGTATATAGGTGTTACTTCTATGATTGGGTTAGACAAATCCGATGGCTCCACCTGGGCCCAAGACACTAAAGATACTGCTTTCCTTACATCATTACAATTACACTTGATTTGTTAGCTCTGTTCATTGTAGGCCGTGTGGCAAGAGGGATTTTCTTTGGTTGGCTATTTATTCACGAACCTTGGACACTTTGACAAGTTGTCACGATATGAGGGAGACATATGGTAGGGGAGAAAAGTCCATGGTCACCAATAATTTCAATTAAAAGTACTCACCATCATTCCCATGCCGTGTGCCCTATCTGCCCCTTATTATTTGGCCTTGTGCATCATCTTGTGTCTGTGTGTGTGTGCTAGAGTTTTCAAAAGGTGTCTTATCTGTACTTGGCTCATAATTAATAACCAGTGTTCTTCATATCTCGAATCTCAGCATCTCCGGTGGACAGTATTGTCATGACCCGTAGAACTTGCCCTTCTGGACCTCCTGGTCCTTATCGTGCTGGGGCTTGTATTCCCTGTTACTCCAAACATGGCCGCAACAAGCGATTAGCCTCACACCAGCTTTCATGACGCATACGGCACATCCTATAAATTGGTCACGCCCCCGTGGCCCAGCGCGTCTCAACGCTATCAATAGGTAGTGACTCGATCTGTGTGTGCTGTTCGGCGATTCTTCTCTCCGAGATCCTGGTTCCCTTCCTACTTCCTTCTTCCTTTCCTTCTACTCGACTCCTGGAAACTCCATTCTTAGCGACCGCTACCTACTTCCCTGGACATCCTGGAACAACGACCTTCCCGGAACTCTGAACGCGCTCTGCAGCAGGACGAGACTCGAGCGAGTCTATACAAGACCCGATCCGTCCACAAGAGGAATCCTCCCGCGGAACAGAGCAAGAGGCGATCCCAGGTGAGACGGGGGGAGATTTATGACAGTTTGAGACGCCACACGACCGACATCGATACTGCTATGGAGAAAGCAGTCCAGGACCTTATGCGTGGCATGCAAGAGCTCACAACTGAAGTACAGAACTTAAAGGCTGAGAATGCTGCGCTAATGCAGCTAGTGTTATCGCGCGACCCCGCTAACAAGGGCAGTGTGTTACTTGGTGGAGTGGTGTACAAATACGATGGATCGGTAAAATCCTTACGTGGATTTCCTGGATTCCTGCTTGGTGCATTTTACCTTTAAGCCCTATTACTTTTTAACTTCAAGGGCGAAGGTGGGCTTCATTATCTCGCACCTCACAGGGAACGCGTTAACCTGGGCTACGCCCTTAGTTAACTCAGGGGATGCCCTCCTGGATGATTATGATGGACTATGTTCGACCGCCCAGAACAGGTTTTTAGTGCTCAAGAACGTTTACTTGATTTTCGACAGGGTACCCAGGATATGCTAACATACGTTACTAGATTCAAACAACTGGTCAAGGAAGCGGATTGGTCCTCTGAAGCAAGTTTCACTCTATTTCGCAGGGGTCTAAACACGGACATTAAGGACGAATTAGCCCGGGTAGCTCGTCCTAGTTCCTTCCAGGTTCTTATGGATTTAGCCCTACAGATAGACTTTCGAATCCAGGAAAGAAGGGCTGAAAGAAGAAAGACCAAGCCACCTTTTCAAAAGAATTCCCTTGAGACCTCTGTTAAAACCGATCCAGACCCAACCCCTGACACAGATCCGGAACCCATGCAAATTGGAGCCTTCCGTGGGCCTATTTCCCCTCAAGAAAGGATGAGAAGGATCCACACAGGCCTGTGCATGTATTGTGCCTCGGATAAACATCTTGTTAGAGAATGCCCTCTAGCCCCTCCACGGCGTTCGAGAAACGCCAGCTCCCGATCCTAGATGGAGCGAGGTGTCGGGAGAGAGATGTTTGCTCCACATCAATTCCATCCTTGAACTCTCCTGGACAAAGTAGTTTCCTGATTCTACAGGCCTTCCTTTCGCCCTCCAAACACAAGACCTATCCCATTTTGGCCTTGGTGGACTGCGGAGCTATGGGAATTTTCATTGATCAAGAGTGGGTTGTTAGTCATCAAATTCCGTACGAGACACGAAACACCATGCAGCCGGTGGAAGCAATTGATGGAAGACCCCTCTCTTCAGGACCCATAAGACTGCAGACTAAAGAGATCCAACTTTTCATAAATCATCATCGAGAGCGGATTACATTCGACATCATTAAGTCAGCCCATTATCCCATGGTTTTGGGTATGACCTGGCTACAAAAACACAATCCGTATATCAATTGGACAGCAGGTTCCTTATTCCTGGGCTTGGAGTTCTGTATGTCCCATTGTCTATCCCTGGACCCTTCCTCGATAACTCCTAAAGAACCTCCAAGAGACCAAGAAACACCACTCATGGTTTCCAATATCATACAAGTTCCAGAGACCTACTAGGAGTATGCTGATGTATTTTCTACCGCCATAGTCCAAGCATTACACACTCCAGGCCTGAAGACTGTGCCATAGATACAGATCCCTCAGCTGTAATTCCTTTCGGCCGAATGTTCATCCTTTCCGAACCTGAAAAAAGGCCCTTCGGGAATACCTCGACACCAATCTTGAAAAAGGCATCATAAGACCCTCGAAATCTCCAGCGGGTGCTTCGTTGTTCTTCGTTCCCAAGAAGGACACCAAGGAACTCAGACCTTGCCTCGACTATCGAGGCTTAAACCAATGCACCCTCAAAGATCGATACCCACTACCCCTGATTTCGGATATCCTGGAAGCTGTGAGAGGAGCCGTAATTTTCACGAAGCTGGATCTCCGGGGTGCCTACCATTTAATTCGAATCCGGGAAGGGGACAAATGGAAGACAGCTTTTAGAACGCCCTTTGGTCACTTTGAATACCTAGTCATGCCCTTTGGACTAGCCAATGCTCCTGCAGTCTTTCAGCGTTTTATGGACAGGGTGTTCTCAGATATGTTGTTCCTCTTCGTCATTGTCGATCTGGATGACATATTGATTTTTTCCAAAGATCCTTTAAAACATGAAGAACATGTAAAGGCAGCACTACAATGACTTCGTAAAAACAAACTGTTAGCCAAACCCGAAAAATGCTTGTTCCACGTTACTTCTGTTCACTACCTAGTATTCATTCTTAGCCCAGAAGGAATTGGCATGGACCCTTCAAAGGTAAAGGCCATACTGGCTTGGCCGGCTCCCACTTCTGTGAAACAGGTGCAATCCTTCCTGGGGCTCACCAACTTCTACCGGAAGTTTATTTAAACCTTTTCAGAGATTGTTCAGCCGATCGTAGCCCTATTGAAAAAGGACACCCCCTTCATCTGGTCTACCTCACAAGATCGGGCATTCCAACGATTGAAGACGGAGTTCACGCAAGCCCCCATCCTGACCCAACCCGACAATAATCGCCCATTTCTAGTGGAAACGGATGCCTCTAACTACGCCATAGGGGCGATCTTGAAACAGGAACTTGAGGATGGACTGGAACACCCCATTGCTTACCTTTCACGAACCCTGAGCCCCAGTGAGACTCACTATTCCGTCCTGGAAAAGGAACTCTTGGCCATCCGTCAAGCCTTCATTGAATGGCGACACCTACTTCTGGGTGCTAGATATCCAGTTCAGGTCCGCACAGATCATCGGAATCTCCAAATCCTACAGTCTTTGGAGTGCAGGAACAGTTGTCAGGCCCGTTGGGCCTACTTCTTTGCTCAATACCAGTTTCAAATTACTCACGTCCCTGGATCACAAAACATGATTGCTGACGCCTTATCTCGACGTCCAGACTACGCAAGGAGGATAAGGCCTATCCTAAGATGTTTCCCCAAACTATCTTTGTAGCTCAGGCAATCAACCTCCTGGAAGAAATCCGAGCTCAAACCCAGTCCTCTGACCTCTGGAAGGAGATTTCAAGGAAGAATGCATGGAATCTAAGAGTCAAGGAAGAATATCTATTCAAAGACAATGCACTGGTCATTCCTACTCAAAAATGACAACACAAGATAATAAACCTCTGCCATGATACCCCTCACTCCGGTCATCGTGGTATTACTAACACCCTCCGTCTTATACAAAGACAGTTTTGGTGGCCTCAAATGAAGACCGAGGTACAACAGTATGTCAAGGCTTGTACTGTCTGCAGTCAAAACAAACATGATAACAAGAAACCGGCGGGTCTACTACTGCAACCATCGCTGCCAACAAGACCATGGGAGTTTATTGCTACAGACTTCATTGTGGAGTTACCACCTTCCCGAGGGTACACGACCATCATGGTAACCATAGACTTGTTCACCCATATGGCTCATTTCACACCTTTGTATAAGTTGCCATCCTCATCAGAACTTGCTGGAATCTTCCTGGAACATGTCTTCCGTCTCCATGGACTTCCCTCCAAGATCATATCGGACCGAGGACCTCAATATGTCTCACAATTCTGGAAACATCTCTGTCGCATTCTAGGAATCCAACGCGCTCTCTCATCAGGTTATCACCCACAAACCAACGGAGCCACGGAACGTGTAAATCAAACTCTGGAGCAATATCTTCGTTGTTTTGCCACCAAGGTTCAGGATGACTGGTCTCTCCTCATACCCCTGGCCGAGTTTGCCTACAACAATTCCGATCACTCTGCACTCAAGGTCAGCCCTTTCTCTCTTGGATACATACTCTCATCAACATTCACGAGGAAGCCAAGGAACATTTGAAAGAGTCCCAAACACGCACTAAGCTCTATGCGGATTCCAAGAGAAGACCAGCGCCCTCCTATTCTGTTGGTGATCAAGTCTGGTTGTCCTCGAAACTTTTACCCCGACATCTACGGCCAAACAAATTGGCTCCTCGGTACTATGGACCATTTTCCATAAAGGAGGTCGTCAATCCTGTCTCATTCCGACTCAAGCTACCCGATTCCTGGAAGAAAATACACCCAGTTTTTCACACCTCCCTATTGAAACCTTACACCCAATCCTCCCGAAAATCCTGCAGGCCCAGTCCTGTTGTTGTGAATGATCAGCTAGAATATGAAGTGTCCTGAATATGCAATTCCAGACAAAAGCGGGGTCGACTTCAATATCTGGTTGAATGGAAAGGATACCCTCCTAGCGAGAGAACCTGGGAACCAGTTTCTAACTTAAATACCCCTCAACTGCTTAGAAGATTCCATCTCATACACCCGGGCAAACCTGGTGGAACAGGTCTTCGGAGGAGGCATGCTGTCATGACCCGTAGAACTTGCCCCTTCTGGACCTCCTGGTCCTTATCGCGCGGGGGCTTGTATTCCCTGTTACTCCAAACATGGCCGCAACAAGCGATTAGCCTCACACCAGCTTTCACGACGCATATGGCACGTCCTATAAATTGGCCACGCCCCCACGGCCCTGCGCGTGTCAACGCTATCAATAGGTAGTGACTCGACGTGTGTGTGCTGTTCGGCGATTCTTCTCTCCGAGATCCTGGTTCCCTTCCACCTTCCTTCTTCCTTTCCTTCTACTCGACTCCTGGAAACTCCATTCTTAGCGACCGCTACCTACTTCCCTGGACATCCTGGAACAACGACCTTCCCGGAACTCTGAACGCGCTCTGCAGCCGGATGAGACTTGAGCGAGTCTATACAAGACCCGATGCGTCCACAAGATGAATCCTCCCGCGGAACAGAGCAAGAGGCGATCCCAGGTGAGACAGGGGGAGATTTATGACAAGTACACCACCAGAAGCCAGGACACATGCAGACTTGAAATCTGCCACTACAAAAAGGATAGAACCAGAAAACAAGCATTCTCTGCCTACGCCCAAAGACTATGGAACCTCCTCCCCATCAGCATCAAACTCTCCACTAAGCTCTTACAATTCAGAAAACAACTCAAGACCCACCTCTTCAAGGAGTCTCTCCTCCTCAACAACTAGGCCATCAGGTCGCTGCTGCGCCACCTGACTTTCTAGATGCTGCCACCCTGTAAAGCTGTACCCCTCCTCTGTGCTCCTCTGTAAACTACCCATGGTGTATATCTGTTCTGTTCTTACCTATGAAAAGTGCTTCATTATGCATCTGCACTGCTGTACACCCCTGTAAGGCACACCATTGTGTGTATCTGTATTGTTGTTACCTCTTTAAACTGCTCCTTTGCTTCTCAAAGCTAGGTCTGCGCTCAATAAATACTATCATAATAATTATACTGTAATAATAATTTAGGCATATTGATGATGGGGAAACAAGAAATATATCCATCAGAGGTCACTCAATGAGGCAGTAGGTCTCAGTTGTCACAAAATGTACATCACACGCTGACTGATATTACAAATCTCGATGGCAATTGCTCTACTAAACTAAGTGCTAACAAATACACTTTCCTTCAGATTCTGAATAGGAGTGTCGGGAGCATTTTGTCCCCTCTTGTGACATTATGTCAAGGTTATTCTTCAGAATTATACCTACCATTCCAATAGATTTGTGCGACTTTGTGTTGTGATTATCGTCATCAGATGATAATTACCCCATTGTAATGTGTACCAAAAGGGCAGTGATATGATGTGGCATTCATAACGCACCTGTACACTAGTGTTTCTAGGCACGACAAGACAAGGAGGGGGAAAACAAAGGGAGGACAAAATAATGATCTTACTAGGCCTTGAGTCATTCAGCTTGTGCAAGTGCTGGGAAGAGGGAAAGGGAGAAGTGTCAGGCGGGAGGGGAAGAGAGAAGTGCAGTTAACTCACAAGTGCAGCCATCGGGTGGCTCATAGGTGCAGAGAGAAGGGACTGGAGGGTTGCAGATACAGACCCTTAAGTGCTGGGGAACCCAGAGGCAATGTGAGGACATGGACATGCAGGAGCCTGGGCCCGAGTTCAGAGGGTGACCATGTGACCAATGCGCCAAGCAGTCAGGTGCATCAGCAGGCGAGAGGAAGAGAGAAAGCAGAAGTGAAAAGGAAGGTCCTGAGTTGCTCCCGGAACCAGAGGAGGTTCTGCTCAAGTTTTAGAGAGGCATGGAGGCTGTTCCAGAGGGAGGCCCCAGGCTAGGAGATAAATCTGCCCCCAGCTCTCTGCTTGGAGAAGCGGCTGACCCTCAGAGAGTTGGAGGTGGATGAACAGAGATCTCGAGAAGGAAGTTGTTTTGGAAGAGAAAGTTGGAGGTAGAGCAGTTCCAGGCCCCAGAACGCGTAGTGGGCGATGCAGAGGGCTTGAACTTGATCCTTGCAGTCACAGGGAGCCATTGAAGAGATTCCGGAGCCCGAGAGATACGATCCCTGGGTTTGAGTCCAAGGACAAGTCTTGCAGTCCTGTTCTGGATAAATTGTAAAGGTTGAAGAGTAGAGGCAGGAGGATTTAGAAAGAGGCTGTTGCAATAGTCCAGCCTACAGAGGACCAGAGCTCTGGAAACAGTGAGCTTCTGGGGGAAAGTGAGAAAAGGAAGAATACCTCTGAGGAGGTGCAGCTGAAAGGTTGACTTCTTAGAGACGTCAGAGATGTTAGGAGAGAAGGAGAGGGTGGAGTCGAAGATGACACCAAGGTTCTTAGCCTCACAGGAAGGAGCAGGAAGAGGGTCCAGAGTGGGCGGCAACCCTAGTGCAGACCCTAATAACAATCTGTCATCAAGCTTGGCAACGGAGCATAAAACAAAGTGAAGAGCGTCCAAAGAAACTGACAGCAAATTAGTCATTCTATGCTCCAGCTCGTGAGCAACACAACCCTCTAGATTTCTCCATAGCTAATGCTTACAGACTTTTCTAGGTAGGATCCCAGTGGAGATGATGGATGTAAATTGCTGCTAATGACCTTTTCAGCTAATGAAAGCTTTGTTCCATCTGTAACCAACACATCCTCCATACTAGAGTAATTCCATGGTAAGTTGTTAGTACTTTCTAATTGAATTACAAAAGTGTGGACGACCCTCTCCTGTGAACACATTTGGAACAAATAACCTCTTTTATAAGATGCTTCACACTCAAGAGGGTTTACAACTATGTTTTAGCTCACTGTACCTTCCACTGAAGAGAAATATCCAATCACATATCAGTCTGGTTCTACCCACAAGAGCAGTCCAGGACCAACATGCTACAAAAACGTGATCCTGCACACGGTTGGCTATTGAGCTGAAGATGACAGGTTTACTGATAATATACAAACTATGACAAAAGACTCTAGGTTAAAGTTGAATTGGTCACCTCTAGACTAAACCAATATTACAACACAATGACCCATCCATTCATGCTCAACAATTAAATAGTTCATTTTCATGAACAGTGCAGATATTTCATTTTGTTAGATTTGGGTATGGCATCCCTCTGAGCTACACCACCTGCAAGGGGAGCAAGCAGAGAAAAGAGACATTGAATACAAAGGACAGAGAACAAACTTTACAAATACAATTACAACAGTCGGAAGACAATCGGGCAAGTGGAAACAAGGGAAACACTTACCTACAAGAGAAGAGGACTAGTCGCAGCTGACCTGGACTTCCATGACAAGCGCCCCTGTTCTCGAAGTGCTAAGACCTCGGTCATGCTCCTTTTCACCTCTTCCATTCTGTCAGGCCCTACTGGACATTCTGAGGCCCTTTGTTGCTCTCTGGGACCGTCTCTGAAGCTCTCTGAGATTCTCTGCAACTCTCTGGAGCTCTCTTGCATTTCAGCAAAGGTAATCAGACAGCAGGCAAGGAGGCAGAGTCAGGTTCATCAGGTTTTATTTCATGCCAGGCTGACACAGACCACAAACAGCATCGTTGTCAAGTACACAAACCTCCTCAGCTAGCTAAACATGGAGCTCCCTTTTATATCTTGTCAGAGAAAGAGGATTCAAAATCCCACCGTTTCTAAACATGTCCAGGCAAAACTCTTTGTTGAACATTCACGCACAGGGCAATTATTTATTATCAGTTTAAACCTTCAAAATTAAATACTTTCTGGCACACATGCTAGGATTTTCCTGGTAACTCTACTCCAAATATGGTCATGTAGCAGCTTCCCTTAGCTACATTTTCAGACACAGCCCAATTAACTGTCTGGTTTCAGCCTGCTTGTCTGATTCTCACATGGCAAGGCGGCCTTGAATTGTTGAACTCTGGGCTGGCTCATGCGGCCACTGTCTACAAGTAATCGCTTCATTTAATACATTTCTTTTACTCATGTCAGTTAAAGGCATTGTTGGTTATATAATTGCCAGAGTTCTTTTCTGTCTGTGTATAGGGAAAAACTTATATCATTTTCCTAGTCAATTTTTATACTATGCATTCTGTACCCTGCCTACTTACTAAACCATGATGAGAGCATTTTTGACCTTATAAACATAACACTATTAAATGTACTAATGTATTTTTAACCCTATGAGTTTATTTTCACACATTTAACATAATAAATAATTCCACACACATTTCTCTGCCTAGCTTTAAGTGGGTGGGGGGCTGCCCCCTACTGCATTCAGTTGTTGGTAGCTTATCTTCATTTCAGCACCTCCATTACATTTCCCCGTATTTAAAGTTCTTGTTTGTTAAAACAATGACTTTCAACCATATCCATGTCCAACTATTTTCCGACCACCCCGCTGGATACTTAGCTTAGGCTTGGTTCTTTGCTCAGTTTAGCAGCACATGCTTCCGGGTTAGCAGTAAATACTTGCTGGTTAGCTGCAAGTGCTTCCTCAGCTCAGCAGCCATTCTTCCTTTTCTCTTATTGTCTTACGTTGGACCATGTTCTTTGCTTGTGCTTTGCATTCATCCTAAGGAGACAAAACAGAGGCGTTTTGCTGTACACCTTCCCTGCCTAACTTAATCTAGTCTATCCCTGTTTTTCGAGACTATGGCACCAATTCTTGCTATGTGCCTCCATTTTTTTATCGTACCCAAAAATGTTTGCCTCTTCTAATAATTGCATACCCCTATCACATCAACCTTCTTTGACATTATGAACTCAAAAACAATTACTCACCTTCAATTTAACTTCTGTTTTCTGTGGTTGTCTGAAATGGCCATGTTGTCATCTATTTTCTACTCTTTCCACACCTGATTGCACCTATCTTGGGAAAACAGCTAAACACTTGAAGACATTGGGCCTCATTCTGAGGTGGGCGTAAAGGGATACCGGGCACCGGAAATGACACCAGTGCCGGTAATCCCTTTGCGCCCTATTCCGAGGTCCCTTAGCGGATCACTCCCTTAACACCTGGTTTTACCAGGCGTTATGGACGGGAACCGTTAAGGGATACCGGGGTCAATAACGGTACCGCAATTTGCGGTACCGTTATTTACGCCTTCCCCCTTCTCATTGAGCCCTATGGGGGCTCAAATGGGAATGGGGAATGGCTTTTACAATGGGGACTTACCGGTCCCGCCAAGGTCGGACTGGACCGGTAAATCCCCATTGAACGAGGGCGGACACGGTCCCGTTATTGGTGCTAGTCATGGCGCTAATAGGGTCATGACTAGCACCAACCTCATAATGAGGCCCATTGTGTCTCTTAATACCTCTTTTCCTGTTACTCACCTGGATCCTCTTACTTTTAGTGCTGATCAATTGTGTGTCCACAACATTTTAGCGTGAACTAGTGCTTACCTTTTTCTTTTTCTCCCTAATTTAAGGCCATGCAGACATTTCTCCTGCTTCCACGCAAAGGTATATAACTTTTATTTGTAAAATAAATCAAAATCGTTACAGGCACTCAAAAAACTGTTCTTTATTTACCTCACTATATTTTCTTAAAATGGCTTGTGTGTTTTTTTCAGCCATACTCCTTTTCTCGGCCTTCATGGTCACTGATGCTTTTTATTGCCCTACGCTCCTTTTCTCCTGTTGGCCAAGAAACCTCATAAGTGCTATTTGTTTTCTAATTTTTTGATTTTTTTTTCTTCTTTTTTTCCATTTTATGCTTTTGAGTTTATTCCCTATCCTTTTGTTAATTTGCCCAATTGTTCCCTTCCTCATTTTTCTTTTATTCATTTTTTTTCAAGATAATCAATCATTTTCACCTTTTCTCGATTTATTTATTTATTTATTTATTTTCTGATCCTGTGTAACAGAGGCCCAAAGTCTCCGTAACATTTTTAATCCTTTATTCTAATCCTCTCTTATTTATGGTGGGCATTTATTTCATTATTATTTTGTTTTTCATGTATACTAAAACACACTTCCTTCTTTTTCTGCGTGATGCTGTAAGGAAAGTACCATTTCATACTCCATTAAGCCCTATATGGCTGCATTGTTATCTATGACGTTGTTTAACCTAAATCTTTTTATCTGAACCATTACTGTCCTTCATGATTCTTATTTCATTCTGTTTGCTTCTTAATCATTTGTCATGTTTCCCTACGTCATGGCTGCCTTTAATTTCCTGGAGGTCTTCTGTCTCTTCCTCTTGTTCATAAATGTTCATGGCCTGCGCCTGCATTTATAAAATGTTTTCCTTATTTCTCCACCAGGTCATACAGCTGGCTGTATAACCATGCTGCCCCAATAATAAAATCTTTAAGTTTCACCCAAACAATGTCATTGGCCTTCTGCCGCTTTCATACCTTCACAATTAAGCTTGTGTCTAAATGGTGCACGTCCCAGATACACAAACATGCTTTCCTTTGTAGCCTAAACACCATTATCATGCTTTCAGGTTTTGTCATTCAATCCTTTCTTCAACCATCTGAATCCTATAATACTAGAATCTCAACTGATCGTCCTGATCACTATTTTTTCAAAAAAGATTTCTCCACGCCAGCCGCCAAGGCCTCAAAAATTGTAAAATACCACCAGTCGTATAACACTATTCAGGCTGTCCTATCACACACGGTGGAGCTCCTGAAAATGGACCTTTAGGAGCACCCCAAAAACCCCCATTCAGTACATTATGCTATCCTCAGAATTCCCCAAAAAGCAGGTCACAGAGGACCCAATAACCCCCTTCAACTTCAGAGGGCTTTATAAGTCAGAAATACTAGAGAACATGAATAACATTAGATCATTCAGCTGCAAGGCGATGCCTGCCCCTGCCCGCACATTAGTTTAAAAACCCTGTGTAAAATCACTTTCTCCACATCTCATGATGTTCAGCAATACCTCCTTCAATCCCAACACTATTTCTGCAGCTGTGAAACAACCCTTAGGAGTGTTCCTCCACTCACCCTTGTCCATGTCTTGCCAGGTTGCATGCTACAATCTGTTCTGTTGCACTTATCATTTGAGTGCAATTGCTTCTGCTTCACGACCACATTCATTAATGCCATCGCCACTTTACTTTCCCCACAATGCTTGCAAAAACTAAACTGCTCATTCATTTCCTGTGTCATTATCAGAGTTAAATTGGATTACTACACTACCATCCTTACAGACATCCTAGCAAAAAATCTTTACAGGCTCTAAAAAGTGCAGGGTGATGCTGTATGCAACTCTCATTATTCCCAAAAGGATATACATTACTCACGCCATGCGAGCTGCTCACTGGCTACCTGTGAATGAACGGTTAATTTCAAAGTTCTAACCATTATGCACAAATGTAAGTCCCACACAGCACCAGTATATTTAACTGATGCTGTTAATAGAGTCAGTTCAGCCTGACCCAAAAGAAGTCACCATGTCACTCACCTACAATTCCCACTAACAAAAAGAGCCAATGCCAGAGGTCTAAGCTTCCCTGTCTTCTTCCTAAAACATGGAATGCTTCCTCTAGCGAACTTAGAGCAGAACCATCCCTCCTCATTTTTTCATCAAAAACCCTCAAAACTACCTTGTTTAACTACCCCTATGAGTTCCCCAGCGGTGTCTCTACGCATCCACCCTGCTGCTTAATTAACCCCTATGCCATGCGTTTACTCAATTTCTACTCTATCCAATGTACGATAAGTATGCAACTCATCCATTGTA
Organism: Ambystoma mexicanum; assembly: GCF_040938575.1. NCBI lineage: Eukaryota > Metazoa > Chordata > Amphibia > Caudata > Ambystomatidae > Ambystoma > Ambystoma mexicanum. Next base: position 1,146,798,930 of record NC_090928.1, read on the forward strand.
ACTACAATATATATTTGTTTGTCCTATAACTAAAGGCGAAGCTGTGGCATGCAACCACTTATTGTCATGGCCATAGCCCCGGGCTCTGGTACTCGGGGCCTCTGGGCCATATCACAGTGTCCCTGCATGGCCTCAAGGGCCCAATCATGCCCCCCAAAACTCTCCTGAAGTCAGTCCTGGCGCCTTTGGCTCATAAGGCAGAAGCCTTATGAGGCAGAAGCTCCCAATGGGAATGGAACAACATGGCTGCCCCCACATGGTTCAGTTCAGAACTGAACCATGCGGTCTAGCATCCAGGGTGTGGTCAGGCCTGAAGGTGCCTGGGATACCTGGGGACTATTTAAGCCACGTCCAAGCTGCAGCACATGCTTCGCGTTGCTCTGCACTCGCAGCGTGACATTCACCGTGATCTGTCCTCAGCATTCCTGACCGGCACCTGCAAGGAAAAGAAGAAGAACACCATTATCTATCCTTAACTGCTTGTCAATCCAGCTCCTGTTGTCCGCTCCAATGTCACCGTGGAAGCTCGTCCATGTTTGAAAGCAGCAACCTGGAGGAGGAAAAAGAAAGCCAATATTTGTAATCCTTTGTATCCTTCATTCAAGCATCATTCGGAGCACGCTTACCTGAGCGAATCTTGCTGCTGAGCTATTCCGAGCCAGCCTTCATCAACCCGCAAGAGAAAGGCAAGGCGGGTGGCTCTCATACTTACTCGACGGCGGTCCGGACAACATCCACTTTTTGCTCAGCATCAATCCGGCCACTCACCATCCAGAACACATCGGCGCCCTGCAAGAAAAGAATAAACAGGTTAACAAGGCAAGAAAAGCGCACATAGTACCGCGCTCTGCGCATTCACTTACCATCTCGAGCACCGCCCTATCAACCGGCTCGGAGTCTTCATCATCCTTTCTGCACCAAAGAGAGAAGGAGGACATTAACGAGGGCAATTACCTTTACAGACAATAATTAAGAACAATAGACTTACTTACCTGAGAAAACTGAGTCGCAGCAGCTGTCACGACCCTCGCCAAAACCTCCTCTGGCAAACCCATTGGCCAGGTGGAGTCAGGACTCAGGCCTCCAGAGCCTAGCATCCTCTTCAAAAGCCCTCATGGGACCAGTCCTGGCGCCTATGGCACCAGGCTCATCCACCATGAACAACAATGTGCTTGGGAACTACTTTATTGTATTGTCAGCCAACATGGAGGCATCCACATAGCTTGGTTCCTTAAGAACCAAGCTATGCGGTCTAGTGTTTTGGGTGTGGCAGGCCAGGAACTACTTTCCCTGGTACTACTTTACCTGGGCTATATAAACCACACCCTGACTGCAGAAAATGCTTTGTGTTACTTTGCAGCTTGCAACGTGACGCTCACCATGTCCACCTATTCCCTCGAACCTCGGAGAAGCAGAACCTGCAAGGAGACAAAAGGAACATCATTAGCAGCAGCATCTTACCTGCAGTCTTCATCTTTAAACACTCGCAGCTACTGAGAACAGCTTCCTCGAATCTGCACCCCTCCCGGACAGAACGACCTGAAAGAGGAATGTAGAGGCAACATTAAAGAAAGCTGTAGAGACATTTACAAATTACGAACTGCTCAAAAGGCTTACCTGGCTGGTCGCCTCTCCACTTGCTCTGAAGAACACCGCGACCTACAAGGAAGGAAAATACAGGTTAGCAAAGGCAAGACTTCGCAGCGCTGCGCATAGCGCTTACTTACCTCATCACAGCGCTCATAATGAGCCATCATTTACCAGCAGGGCTCAACCAAGCCAGTTCACCGCGCTGAAGCTCCGCATACCTAAGGGAGAAAAAAGAGACATTTTAAACAAAGAAAGGCATGCAGAATAGCAACAAAACTAAAGAATAGCAATAAGACCTACCTGAACAATATGAAACGGGCCGGCGTCAGTGAAGTAACTGGACCGCACTCGCCCATGAAAGACAACGCGTCCCTGCAAAGAAGGCAGGACGGAGAGCACGCCTAATTCTACCACAAGGTGAGGAGATGGCACCAGAGGGACTGAAAGCATACAGGGGTGGAGGGAGGATACTTACCCCAGTTGGTCAGTCTTGAACACAATCCTCCTGTATTTTCAGGCAGAAACTTCCCCGCAGACCACATCAGGGCAAAGCTGAGAAGCGCACCAGTGAGTAACCTGGCTGGGTGGCGTCTCTGTGGATACCAGGTGAGCGTAACAGCAGGTCTGGATACTCAGGCCATGCCAGTGAAGCAACTTGGCAGTGAAGCGCCCCCATTCACGACGCACCCCTGCACAGAGTTGCAGGACAGAAGCGCATCTCACCCAAATCCAAGGCTAGATCCTCGGCAGAACGAGAACCCGGGGGATGCGAGTCCAGGTCAGCAGCGGTCCAACCAAGTCGTGAGGCGTCCCTGTGGATACCAGGTGAGCGTTACACTTATGTATGCCATTTTCATTGTAATCTGCAAGCCTCTTCTTTGTAACAGTACCACGATGACTAAGGGCTACTGTTGTGCTCCATGAATTCGAATAAATAAATAAATAAAGTTTTTTTTCATGCATTCAAACCTTTCCTTTCTACTGGGAATCGCTCATTCCTTGCCAAACTACAGTAGGCACTACTATTGGATCAATACAATGCCCCTTCTCTGGGCACTCATGGACAACTCCTCAATAGAATAAAAAATATGTATCACACAGAATAATGCCTTTAGGCAATACTAAATATTCCCATACAGAAGCCTCTCATAAGCCAGGAGAAAAGCGCACTGGCTATCAGTAAGCAAATGCATTCCTTTATTAAACTCATGGGCAGCACACAAAAGATGCCTTTTTGTCCACACCCTTTCATACTTATCAGAGTGAATCACTCATGTTAGTCCATTAGATCATCTTGGTCAGTCCAATATATATGCCTGCTTTTAAAAATCCACAACTGGGGGCCCAGCTCTAGCCATCCGGCTCCTAAAAACTGGAATACCCTCCCACCAGCACTAAAAAATGAAAGAATCTTACATTGCTTTCCTCAACATGCTGAAAGCATTATTGTGCAACCAAGCCCCTTCCTAATCTCATCATGATAAATAGCTAGGCTGGCTACGACAATGCCATCCATGTGCTAATTCTTCTCTTGTTCAATGTATTCCTGTACCTGCACCATTGCATCCTCTGTACTCGCGCCAAAAAATGCCCCTGGGCTTATGTGCGCCTACACGTTTAAATAACTACCAATGAAAGGTGCCTATTGAAATCACACCACAGGTGACACATTTTCCTCAAAAGACTGCTAAACCAATGCCACATCTATAATCTAAAAAGCTGTCTTTGCTACATGGATACACATTCCCAATGTCTTATCATTAGACCAAAAAATCATTTTTTCTTGCCATATTTCTCCTTGCATTACAAAACCATAGTGCCACTTAACTCTTTTAAACACATCTGATCATCCTCTGGGGCTGTCCCACTGTGAAACACATTAATTTTTCTGTTTTGCAAAAATATTTCTTATTTTTAGGTTGAAACCTTTTATTCCCAGGTGCCTCTGTGTATCCTGTGTTTGCCTACATGTACACTCACTGACTCGTCCTCTGCACAAAATTCATTTAGCATGTAATGCACTTTATAATAAATGCAACATATAAACCACACTCACTTGAGCATTTTCCAGATCACTAAAATAGCTTAAAAATCACACCAGCTGTACACGTAGCTGATACGCCCATGCATCATGCAGTGTTGTCTCTCTTGGCTTACTTAATCTATGGTTCTCAAGGGTGTTCAACCTATCAGTGCTTTAAAGCAATACCACTGTATATGTAAGGCGCTATATAACTGCCAAATAACATGACATGACATCTTTGCTCCTTTTAATGTGTCTTTTTACCACATAACAATAATGTATGTCATTTTACCGCCCTGCTAAGAAATGACCACCACGAAAAATGCAGAATGTAATGACCCAACCAGATCCGAGTCCTGCGCCAACCAGAAGTGGGCCACGCAACCACGGGCCACATCAACTCTCTTCTCACTTCAACAGTTGCAATCGCCTGGTGTGCACAAGAAATGTCATTCATAAAAAAAAAATGACCCCAAACTTTTCAAAGGTTTTGACAAGTGTTTCAAGAATGCACGACACTGCTCGACAAACGCCTCGTATCTACAATCTGCATTTGTCACATGCTTTTGATAATTAAAGAATGTGGTTCACAATGCACATTCTGCATTCCTTCAACATGGGGCAATTTCCTGAACTTGGCAATGTTATCGTCAAGGCCGACACTGCATTCCTGGCCAAAAGACCTTTCGTTTGAGCTTTCGCCTTGGTTTTAAGCAGAATGAAAACACAATTGCTATTCGTGTGCCAGTCTGCCCACTTCAATTTGCACATAACAACACTGCTTTAAATCTCACATGTTTCTTAAATGTGCGCTTTGTTTTTCAATCTACAAAACAAACTTGTCTGCACTTTAAAATTCATTTGCTAAAGATGAGCTTAGTTTCAAACACACAAACAGACTGGAATTCCACAATACCGCACTTCTTATCTGAACCTCATTAAATCATTCCTTTACATTTACACCGTTCCTTTCCCATCAATCACTATAAATCCAAAGCGATTCTCTGTTCGCACAAGGTTTCTAAAGGTCCCAATCTCTCATTCTGTCTTTCATTTCTGCGCAGTTTCAGTGCTCACATACAATAGCCCTCTTTAAATCACTATAACTTTGTCATTTAAATGCAAAACTCTACCATACTTAGCACAATCCATTAGTTATCTTATCTAGAACTAGAAAATCACAATTTTAACTCCATAGTTGCTAATTAAAAAGAAAAGAAATTCCTTGATGGTTACACGTGCAAAAAGCTTTTTACACTTATCTCAGAACTGTTTCACTTATTTAAGGTGAAATCACCATGAATTTGTGTGCCTCAAGTATTAGCATCTGATTATTTACATTATTGTTATTTTTTGGCATTTAATAAATATTGGCTGAAAGCCAATTTTTTAGATTATTTCCAATGTTTTACAGTGCACACAGACAGTTACCCCATAAAATGGAACACAAACAGCCATAACATATAACAATTAGACACACAACATAACATGACATGTGACAAAATCAGACAAGACTTCGGCCGGCTACATGTATATCTGCCCCTAAATATGTGCGTTTCTTTACAAGACACAAGTTCACCCCTTTCAAGGAATCTTTAAATTCTCTTGGTCTCCTAATCACCCTATTTAACTGTGCTCTGGGTGCAAACTCCATCCAGCCGTCTTTAAACGCTAGGCAAATGAGCATATCCTCTCTCTCTCAGGTATCTTCCTGGTATCTCCTCTCCTCAGGTATCTTCCTGGTATCTCTCTCTTCTCAGATATCCCCCTGGTATCTCTTTCTATTGCTCGGGTACCCTGAGTCAGTATTTTTTTCGTTATATATACACATTATACTCTTTTTCTGATGTTATTTTGTGTTCATATCCCACCTCCCTCAGTTACCTTTTGCGGGGGTCCCCATGAATATTTTACTCTTGTGTTATTTTTCCCTGAAAAGTTACCACGAATATATATATATATATATATATATATATATATATTACATGGCCACGGTAGTGGCCATGTAGTTGGGGTTAAGTTGCTGTTTCCATAGGAAGAGCACTTTTTGGGTGGCTTATAACTTCGCTCTCCCTGGACGGATCCTCACCAAACTTTGCAAAAAAAGTATTTGGTGAGGATTCGTCCAGGGGGGGCAAAGGTATAGGGGGGGTCCCAAAACTTTTTTTTTTCCCATAGACTGAATGGGAAAAAATGTTTGCTCGCGCCTACAGCCCAAACCGCTGGACGGATTTCCACCAAATTTGGACCAGGAGCAGCGGCTTGGTCCCGAAAGTGTGCTTTTGCGAATTTGGTGATAATCCATCCAGTAGTTTTTTTTAAAATGACCAAAAAGTAGGTAAAAAAAAATTAGTGATATCTGTGTTCGGTTCGCGGACACACTTCCCTGTTCACTCCGCGGACAGTGTCCTGATTGGCCAATCGTCTTGCGTGATGTTCGCGGACATGCAACGTGTTCGCTGATTGGATGGCGTGGAGCGTGAAGCGCGTCAGAATTTTCGGTAGCGCCGCCATCTTGGATTCGCGGACGTCCGCGGACAGCGCGGTGAAACTTTGTTCAAAATGTGTATTTAGTAGAGTGTGTTGGTGTGTAGGAGTGTTTGGGGAGGGTGGGAGTGTATGAGATAGGATGAAAGTTGTGTTTTTTATGTGTTAGACGTTCTTTTTGTGTTCGATTTGTTTGCGAACATCACAGGTGTTCTGAAATGTTCTAAATAAACTGACTGGGGGGTGTTCTAAGGACTCAATATGTGCCCGTTTTGTTCGCAAGCAAAGTGAAACTGTTCTAAGAACACTCGCGGTGTCCGGGGAGTGTTCGTAGGGGGTGTCCTGAGGACGCTGTCCGTATTGTTCTCTGTCAAGTTGAATGTGTCCTAAGAACACTCGCGGTGTCCTGAAATGTTCGCAAATAAACAAAATGGGGGCGTTCTGAAGACGCTTCTAAGAACACTCGCGGTGTCCGGGGAGTTTCGTAGGGGGTGTCCTGAGGACGCTGTCCGTATTGTTCTCTGTCAAGTTGAATGTGTCCTAAGAACACTCACGGTGTCCTGAAATGTTCGCAAATAAACAAGATGGTGGTGTTCTGAAGACGCTTCTAAGAACACTCCCGGTGTCCTGGAATGTTCGTAGGGGGTGTCCTGAGGACGCTGTCCGTATTGTTCTCTGTCAAGTTGAATGTGTTCTAAGAACACCCGCAGTGTCCTGAAATGTTCGCAAATAAACAAAATGGGGGTGTTCTGAAGACGCTTCTAAGAACACTTGCGGTGTCCGGGGAGTGTTCGTAGGGGGTGTCCTGAGGACGCTGTCCGTATTGTTCGCTGTCAAGTTGAATGTGCCCTAAGAACACTCGCGGTGTCCTGAAATGTTCGCAAATAAACAAGATGGTGATGTTCTGAAGACGCTTCTAAGAACACTCGCGGTGTCCGGGGAGTGTTCGTAGGGGGTGTCCTGAGGACGCTGTCCGTATTGTTCTCTGTCAAGTTGAATGTGTCCTAAGAACACTCGCGATGTCCTGAAATGTTCGCAAATAAACAAGATGGTGGTGTTCTGAAGAAGCTTCTAAGAACACTTGCGGTGTCCGGGGAGTGTTCGTAGGGGGTGTCCTGAGGACGCTGTCCGTATTGTTCTCTGTCAAGTTGAATGTGTTCTAAGAACACCCGCGTTGTCCTGAAATGTTCGCAAATAAACAAAATGGGGGTGTATGAAGACGTTTTTGAGAACACTCCCGGTGTCCTGGAATGTTTGTCGGGGGTGTCCTTAGGACGCTGTCCGTATTGTTCGTTGTTAAGTTGAAAGTGTTCTAAGAACTATCGCGTTGTTCTGAAATGTTCGTAGGGGGTGTCCTGAAAACGGTGTCCGTATTGTTCGCTGGCAAGTTCAAAGTGTTCTAAGAACACTCACATTGTTCGTGGACATTAAAAGTTTCTCATAGATCATAGTTGAAATGTTTGACTCTATGGATGTGATATGCTGCGGTGGTTGTTGCCAGGGCATAGAGTCTTGGGTGCATGGCCATTTGGCCATGCACCCAAGACTGTATGCCCTGGCAACAACCACTGCAGCATATCACATTCATATTTGCTTATAACTTTGGGTGAAAAACAAATGTATGGTTCTCTGTCAAGTTGAATGTGTCCTAAGAACACTCGCGGTGTCCTGAAATGTTTGCAAATAAACAAGATGGCGGTGTTCTGAAGACGCTTCTAAGAACACTCGCGGTGTCCGGGGAGTGTTCGTAGGGGGTGTCCTGAGGACGCTGTCCGTATTGTTCTCTGTCAAGTTGAATGTGTTCTAAGAACACCCGCGTTGTCCTGAAATGTTCGCAAATAAACAAAATGGGGGTGTTCTGAAGACGTTTTTGTGAACACTCCCGGTGTCCTGGAATGTTCGTAGGGGGTGCCCTTAGGATGCTGTCCGTATTGTTCGTTGTTAAGTTGAATCTATCGCGTTGTTCTGAAATGTTCGTAGGGGGTGTCCTGAAAACGGTGTCCGTATTGTTCGCTGGCAAGTTCAAAGTGTTCTAAGAACACTCACATTGTTCGCGGACATTAAAAGTTTCCCATAGATCATAGTTGAAATGTTTGACTCTATGGATGTGATATGCTGCGGTGGTTGTTGCCAGGGCATAGAGTCTTGGGTGCATGGCCATTTGGCCATGCACCCAAGACTCTATGCCCTGGCAACAACCACCGCTGCATATCACATTCATATTTGCTTATAACTTTGGGTGAAAAACAAATGTATAAGGAACAAAGGTATTAGATACTATGGATGTGATATGCTGCTATGGTTGTCCTTATTATTGTATACTTACTGTTTGGTCTAGTAATGGGAGTCCATGTTTTTCTTCTTCATTTCTGTGATAAAAGAAAATAGCATGTTAGTATTAGTATTTTGTAATGACTTATTACATTGTATAAGCAATATACTTTTATTTTTTTTCGACCCTCATATTTAGTAGAGTACAAATCAGAGTACTGTGCAATTTGCTCAGTTTCTGTATTTGTTGCTAAAATCATTGGGTCTGTGGGAGAAAAAAAAATCCATGTTGGATTAAAAAAAAAAAAAACTTTTTCTGTTATGCTACAGTTTATTTGTTTGTTTGTCTTCAGTGTTCACTTGTTGTTTCTGGCTAATGCTTTATACTTTGCTTTTTGTATTTTTTTTGGAGCAGTAACAGATTCTTCATTTGTTTTGATATTATAAAATTTGGAGCAGTTAGATACCAATTGGCGTATTCTAACTGTCCATTTTTTTAATATATTTTAGTGGTTTTGATTTATCTATTTGGATATTGTTAAATTTTGGGACAGTTGGATACCAATTGGCGTATTCTAACTGTGTATTTTTTGGCCTAATTTAGTGGTATTCATTTATCTGATTAGTTGTTGTAGAATCTTTGAGCTGTTAGATAGCTTTTGGAGTATTCTAACAGTTTATATTATTTTAACACAAATTTATAATTTTGGGACAGTTAGATACCAATTGGCGTATTCTAACTGTGTATTTTTTGGCCTAATTTAGTGGTATTCATTTATCTGATTAGTTGTTGTAGAATCTTTGAGCTGTTAGATAGCTTTTGGAGTATTCTAACAGTTTATATTTTTTTAACACAAATTTACTTAAAGGTTTAAATACAGTTTATTTATCAAATTTTGGTTTTAAGAACATCAAATAAGCGTTTGTAAGATTTGCTGGTAATCTCTGCTTTAGAGTAATGGTACTATCATTACATTCAAACCATCCACATTTCTTTTTTATATATGCCGTGTAGTGCCCTGAATTGGTTGTGGCTCCTGCGTGGTAGATTATACCTATTGTTGTGAAGGTTTTCTTACCAAGTGATATTTGACTATGTGTGAATCCAGTCAGCTTGCAGTTGTTTTTGGTACCATCTGCATTGTAACGTAGAAGCATTAGTATTACGTATTTACTATGTGTTTGTATTACTAACGTGGAGCGATTATCTGAATTGCAGGTAGAGTATAATCTACCATGGTTTGCATTTTGTACAAGTTGCTGAAATGGAATGGATTCACAATTTGGTATTGATATATATATGAAGCGTTCATTGGGAATTTCTTCTTGTGTCACATTGTTGCACAGAGTGCATGTATGTTTCCACATGTATGAAATCTGGAAGATTTCCTTTATAGGTATGTTTTTGTTTTCCAGTACTTGTAGTAAGTACATTAAACATTCTTGTGGATCTTCCTGTGAGTTTTTAGTGAATTTCACCATTCCAGCACAGTAGTCCAATTCTTGTCTTATTCCATAAACACTATATGTGTTGTCAGGATTGTTTTTTGCGTTTCTATGAAGTACTAACATTTGCATACACAATGGGTCTCTAAAGTGTAAGTAAATGTTGTCAACAATTGGTGTTAATTGAAATAGAATATTCATTGCTACATTTGCATAGCAATTTACACCAACTATATTTGAGAATTTAAATGGTCCAGGTAGTTCTTTATCTAACTGCTTTTTTTGGAGTTTGTCTTCCTTCTTTAAAGAAGTACCTGGTTTACTTTCTCTAATTGATTCTTTTTTGTTTGTGGTACTTGATGAAGTATTAGTTTCTTTTACTCTCTTTGGAGGATTTGCAGTGACGTCCTGTTGCATTTCTGTTTGATTTAGTTTTCTTTTACAACGTTTTAGTTTTTGTGGAACAGAATATGTGTTAAGATGGGGAGTGTATAGTGAGCGAAGTCTATTATATTCTGCTAGAGATGGATGCTTATGTTGGACACCTTTATTTTCATTTGCTCTACTTTTGCGTTGCTTTCTACGGACTTGACTTTTGGTAGGCATTCTTTAGGGTCTGTTGAAAAAAATAAAGAAGATATGGGTTGGGGTGTTCTGGAATGTATGTGTGCTGGGTGCATGAGTGTTTGAGTAAGATGATAAAGATGTATGTAATGGTGTGTGATTGTGCATTGGGAACTAAAACTAGTAGGGATAGGTATTCTTGAATTTATGTGTTACTAAACTGGGGTTCAGATGACAAAAGAAAAGTAAGCTAGTAGTGTGGAAAAGTACAAATAGTAAATCTAATGTATACAATTAAAACAGTTGTTTGTTCTATAATATGAAAATTGTAGTGGCTCAGTTGGGTAATTTGTGTGTCCAAAAATAGAAATTTGTGGGCCATTCTGGCTGTAAATCGCTGTTTAAGACATGGAAATTTTTGGACAAAATGGTACAAAATCTCTATTTTTAGAAACCGAAATAGCTCGTATTAACGTTATAGTATATTTGATTAATAATACAAATATTATGGTGATATTTTACTTACTTTTTTTTTAAATTAACAGGTAACTTCTTAGTTTTTCTTTCTTCTTCGAATTCGGCTGCTTCTTTTCAGGAAACTGGTCTTCACTGCAATTGTGAAAGCTTCAAATTAGTAACTTTGTTTGTATATAGCACTGTTTTTAATTTAGATATTGATTTTTTTAATTGAAATCCTCAGTGCCTTCTTTAAAACCATTAAACTAATTTATTTACATAAGATACATTGCATCAGTTCAGTACATATGATATGTTCTTAATGAACAAATTGTATTGAATGACTAACTGTAGCAAAAAAAAATATCTTTACTGTGTCTTGTGAAATTTATGATATATTAGTGAATACCACTATTTCTGTAAGTAAACTGTTCTAGGTAATAGCGCCTCAATGTCATGACTAATTTAAAGTAATTAAGTAAATAAATAAATAAAAACAAAAAATATGAAATTGTATAAGTATTTTTATAAAGGTTTAAACATAGATTGTGTTTGCATGCAATTTTGTTTGAATATATGTAGTCTATATATTTCATTTAAAAAATGTTAGTTTAACATGATTTGAGTGTGTGTGTATAAAGAAAGTAAATAGTATAAAGGTTTATAAGTGATAGTTGATTTTAGAAAATTGAAAAAAGTACAGTAAATTCATTTTACAGATTTTACAAGGTAAATGTCTGTTTGAAAATGTGTTCATCTACTTACAGAAAATATGCATACCTGAAGTTTGTGTTCATGCATATGGATATGCATGGAGCTGCAAGTAGAAATCTTGAAGACTTGTACAGTATTTCTGGTAGATGCTGCTTGCCAATGATATGACACTTGTACTCAGAGAGATTCAGAGTACATTTGCAGTGCTGATCTATGATGATGCAGTTAGATGTAGAGGTCTTGACTGTGATTGGTGCATGGTCATGTGATTTTTGAGGTACATCCAATGAGGGAATGGCAGAGAGAGTGCAGTGGAAATTGAAGAAGGGCTGTTCATGTTACGATATGTCCGCGGACATGGCGGGAGTTCGCGGACATCGCGGACATCGGGAGTTACATCCGGGGATTTTTGGGTTCTGAAGTCATGCTTCCTCTCCTTCCCCCAGAAGCTCACTGTCTCACGAGCCCTGGTTCTCTCAAAGCTGGACTACTGTAACAGCCTCTATCTTAATCTGCCTGCCACCACTCTCCGCCCTCTGCAACTCATCCAGAACAGAGCTGCGAGACTTGTCCTTGGCCTTAAGCCCAGAGACCGTATCTCTCCAGGACTGAAGTCTCTACACTGGCTCCCAGTGGCTGCGAGGATAAAGTTCAAAACCCTCTGCATTGTCCACAAGGCCTTCTGGGGCCTGGGGCCTAAATACCTTCAACTCTCTCTTCCTAAATATCTTCCTTCCCGATCCCTTCGCTCATCCGTCTCCAACTCCCTCTGGGTCAGCCGCTTCTCGAAGCAACGAGCTGGGGGTAGATCTCTCTCCGCGGCAGGGGCCTCCCTCTGGAACAGCCTTCCTGCCTCCATGAAACTTGAGGAGAACCATCTACGGTTCCGGAAGCACCTCAAAACCTTCCTCTTTGCTTCTGCTTTCTCTCTCCCTCTCCTCTGCTAATTCTTCGCTGAATCTGCACCGAATCTGCAACTGGGCCACTCTCGCCGACCTCGGTCCTGGGCCCCGCCACTCTGCACTTGCACTGCCTCGCTGGCAACCCCTGCTCTGCGGGACTGTCTCTGTATCCCTACAGCCCCCGTTCCCAGCACTTGTCTGCACTTACCTTGCACTTGCCACCAGCTGGCCCTATTCATTTTATTATATATACTTACCTTGTACTGCACTTGCCCCTTCCCCTCCCCTTGCGCTTTGTCCCTTCCCCCTTCCCCTGCACTTCCGCGATCTGAATGACACCTGGCCTAGTAGGATCGTTGTCTGTCTTCCCCCGTTTCCCCCTCCCTGCCTCGTCGCGCCTTGAAACACTTGAAACGCTTGTGTATAGGCGCGTTACAAATGCCATATCATATCATATCATATCATGCAAATGAGAATAAGCACTGAAAAGGATTGGTCAGGAAAGTTTGGTGGGTGTGTTGTGCCAGGAGAGATTTTCTCAGATACTCTTTTTGCTGAGAGAACAAAAGATAGCTATGGCTGTGTGTTTCAGAAAACAGATGGATTTTAGGAGATTCGTGGATACATTGGTTGAAGGTGCATGCAGAAAGCTGTGGAGTAGCTGTAGATCTTGGATTCCCACATGTGGAAGCACACTGGCATGGAGTACGTGGAATGAAGTGGTTGGACTTGCTACCTCTCTGTGCTACTTTGGAGACAGAGCAACATCCAGACATAATTGTAATTCATTGTGGAGGGAACAGTTTAGGACATGTGACTGGAATTTTTTTGCAATTTGCTATGAAAGAAGGACTTAGGAAGGTTATGGACATGTTTCCTAATTCTCAAGTGATATTTTCACGGATTGCGCAGAGACAAATGTGGCTTCGTTCTTCTTCATTTGGTCCACAAATGGAAAAAGCAAGGCGCAATGTTAATAAGGCTGTTTGTGCCTTTCTAAGAGATTTTGGCATGTCTTCTTTTCACAACGAAAATATTATGTTTTGTAGTACATACATTTTTCGCAGAGATGGAGTCCATCTTACTTATGCTGGCAATCAGATTTTTCTGAGAAATGTACAAAATGCATTGCGACCTTTTTTGGAATTACAACAACGATTTTGAAGTAGATGTTAAGAATTTACAATTTTTGACTTACAAACACCACCCAAAGGCTCTTTTCAGAGCCACCACTTCTTTCCAGAGAAAATTACAATGTTTGTGATGGAGTAGCAACCCAATTTTTTTAATGTTCGCGAACAGTCCGTGGACTTCTAAAAAATACAAAGAGCCCTGCTTCATTTATTTTCACTTCTATTTTTTAACTGGGAAAGGCGGCTCTGAAAAGATCCTTATTTTTTTTTTATTTTTGTAATTTTGTCTTTTTTTTGGTTTTTTAGACACAACACACTAGGAGAGGAGGGTAAAGGAGGGTAAAGGGGGGGGACACCAACCACAGGGATAAGAAAGGGCGAGCTGAGAGAGGAAGATGTAGAGTGGGTTTTATTTGGGTAGTGAGCAGGTCTTCTCCTGCTCTGAGACGATAGTCTCAAAAGCACTCCGAAGTCACTCCCCCCTGCAGAGTACTGTGTCACAGTACATACATACAACTGTGACCCTCGAAAGGTAAGGGTCATCAGCATTCTGTATGGCCTGTGAGGCAGCTTGAGGAAGACGCTGTCCCACGGAGGTGGTCCTTGTGGTGACAGGATCAGAAACAGAGGATGAAGTAGAGGAAATCAACCTGCTACGTTCTTCGCAAGGTACAACCCTGCGAATAGCCCCAGAGTGAAATGACCTCAGGTGTCGCTTCATAGTAGTGGTCCCAAAGCTGTACTTACCGTGCTTCCCGCGACTGAGTATCATTTTGCACTCATTGCAGGTAACGCGGTTCGCACAAGCCTTAGGAACATTACCATGAATGGTAAATAACTGCCACACCCAAGACTCACGCCAAGTGTGGGTAGTAGGGTTTTCCTCTACCTCATTCTCATCATCCTCTTCTTCCTCCTCTGCATCCTCACTCCTGTTCCCCTCTTCAGGCCCTTGGGGAGGTGGTGGTGGTGGAGGGGGTGGGGGTGGTGCTGAAGCAGGTGCAGCACCAAGTGGCAGTTCAGCAGCCAAGGATGCCATCTCGATGATGGTGTGGTCTGCAGGTGGCAGCAAAAATCACTGTGTTCTGAAGAATAGCCAGAAACACAATGGGAATAAGCTCTTGGGCATGGTCTTTTATAGAGGTGCTTGTGCGCGGTTCACGGACATGCGCACTGTCCGCGGACAGATCGAACACAAAAAAGGATCGGAAAGTTTCAAAAGGTATATAGAAACTCAAGATTGCTATGTGGAACTTGTGCCATGGTGAGATTTTATTGAAAAATATTATGGATTAACTGAAAATGTACTTTTAAATTGTTTGGGGACACGAACAGTGTCCGCATTTCAGGACACACGATGAGCGTGGGCGCGGTCATATGATCCGTTCGCGAACTAGTCCGCGAAGGAAGCGCCTGTCCGCAGGACACCAAGTGCACGGAGATTGGTTAGCGCATGCGCATTGATGTCCTACGGACACTGTTCGGGTTCTGAAATAATGAAAAGTGCGTCACACGTGAAACGAACATTTCAGGACACCGCGTGTGTTCTTAGAACAGTTTAAACTTGGTAGCGAACAGTAAGGACAGATATAGTGTTCTTCAGGACACCTCCATTTTCGTTTACGTATGAACATTTCAGGACACCAATAGCGTTCTTAGAACAGTTTGAACTTGCTAGCGAACAGTACCGGACAGGTATAGTGTTCTTTAGGACACTTTAATTTTTGTTTGTTTACGAACAATTCAGGACACCGCGTGTGTTCTTAGTACAGTTTCATGTTGCTAGCGAACACTACGAACAGTTGTACTGTTGTTCAGGACACATCATTTTCGTTTATTTACGAACATTTCAGGACACCAATTGTGTTCTTAGGACAGTTTTAAGTTGATAGCGAACATTACGGACAGATATAGTGTTCTTTAGAACACTTTAATTTTTGTTTCTTTACGAACATTTCAGGACACCACGTGTGTTCTTAGAACAGTTTCAACTTGCTAGCGAACAGTACGAACAGGTGTGGTGTTCTTCAGGACACCTCCATTTTTGTTTATGTACGAACATTTCACTGTGATGTCATCAGTGATGTCATCAATGACATTTGTGATGTCATCTTTGATGTCCTGGGTGTTAGTCTTAGCAGTGCACGGTGGTGGCGCGAGTTATGGTTGCTTAGCTTACCATAACTGGCGAATTTCAAGGGTTTTTCGGTTTTACTTGGAACCATAACGTCCCTTTAACAACGTTTTTTCACTGAATTTCATAGGTTTTTAGTAGCGCAACTTAACCATAACGTCCCTTTAACAACGTTTTTTTCACTGTATATATATATATATATATATATATATATATATATATATATATATATATATATTCCCCTTTTGCCATACTGTTCTCCCTCCCGTGTCCCTATCCCTTCTTTTCTATCGGCTAGGACAGCTGCAGTCTGCCCCATCCCTATCTTATTTTCTATCCCCTTTACTCTACTCTTATTTTGGGCAGAAGAGTATGGCTCACCTAAGTCTCTTAGTCTTGATTGTCCAGGCTCTTTTTTGGCTTGAAGAGATGTTCAGTATTCTGTTCATCATCCTATCCATCCTGGGTTGGCTCGCCAAGTGTTCGCGAAGTGCTAAGACCTCGATCGTGCTACTTTTCACCTCTTCCATTCTGTCAGGCCCTCCTGGACATTCAGGGGCCCTTTATTGCTATCTGAGACCCTCTCTGAAGCTCTCTGAGCCTCTCTGGCACTCTCTGGATCTCTCTGGCATTTCAGCAAAGGTAATCAGACAGCAGGCAAGGAGGCAGAGTCAGTTTCATCAGGTTTTATTTCCTGCTAGGCTGACACAGACCACAAACAGCATCATTGTCAAGTACACAAACCCCCTCAGCCAGCTAAAAACGGAGCTCCCTTTTATATCTTGTCAGAGAAAGAGGAGTGAAACCCCCACCTTTTCTAAACATGTCCAGGCAAAACTCTTCGTTGAACATTCGCGCACAGGGCAATTATTTCTTATCAGTTTAAACCTTCAAAATGAAATACATTCTGGCACACATCCTAGGTTTTTCCCGATCACTCTACTCCAAATATGGTCATGTAGCAGTTTCCCTAGCTAAATTTTCAGACACAGCCCAATTAACTGTCTGGTTTCAGCCTGCTTGTCTGATTCTTACATGGCAAGGCGGCCTTGAATTATTGAACTCTGGGCTGGCTCATGCGGCCACTGTCTACAAGTTATTGCTTCATTTAATACATTTCTTTTACTCATATAAAGGCATTGTCAGTTAAAGGCATTGTTGGTTATATAAATGGAAGAGTTCTTTTCTGTCTGGGTATAGGAAAAAACTTATATCATTTTCCTACTCAATTTTCGTACTATGCATTCTGTAACCTGCCTACTTACTAAACTATGATAAAAGCATTGTCAACCTTATAAACATAACACTATTAAAGGTACTAATGTCGTTTTAACCCTATGAGTCTATTTTCACACATTTACCATACTAAATCATTCCATGCAGATTTCTCTGCATAGCTTTAAGTGGGGGGGGCTGCCCCTTACTGCATTCAGTTATTGGTACCTTATCTTAAGGTAACTAGACAGTTACGCCATAAAATGGAACACATAAACAGCCATAACATATAACAATTAGACACACAACACAACATGACATGTGACAAAAATCAGACAAGACTTCAGCCGGCTACATGTATATCTGCCCCTAAATATGTGTGTTTCTTTACAAGACGCGAGTTCACCCCTTTCAAGGAATCTTTAAATTCTCTTGGTCTCCTAATCACCCTATTTAACTGGGCTCTGGGTGCAAACTCCATACAGCCGTCTTTAAACGCTAGGCAAATGAGCGTATCCTCTCTCTCTCTCAGGTATCTTCCTGGTATCTCCTCTCCTCAGGTATCTTCCTGGTATCTCTCTCTTCTCAGGTATCCCCCTGGTATCTCTCTCTATTGCTCAAGTACCCTGAGTCAGTATTTCTTTCCTTATATATACACATTATACTCTTTTTCTGATGTTATTTTGTGTTCATATCCCACCTCCCTCAGTTACCTTTTGCTGGGGTCCCCCATGAATATTTTACTCTTGTGTTATTTTTCCCTGAAAAGTTACCACAATATATATATATATATATATATATATATATATATATATATATATTCCCCTTTTGCCATACTGTTCTCCCTCCCGTGCTCCCGTGTCCCTTTCCCTTCTTTTCTATCGGCTAGGACAGCTGCAGTCTGCCCCATCGCTATCTTATTTTCTACCCCCTTTACTCAACTCTTTTCTTGGCCAGAAGAGTATGGCTCACCTTAGTCTCTTAGTCTTGATTGTCCAGGCTCTTTTTTGGCTTGAAGAGATGTTCAGTATTCTGTTCATCATCCTATCCATCCTGGGTTGGCTCGCCAAGTGTTCGCGAAGTGCTAAGACCTCGATCGTGCTACTTTTCACCTCTTCCATTCTGTCAGGCCCTCTTGGACATTCAGGGCCCCTTTATTGCTATCTGGGACCCTCTCTGAAGCTCTCTGATCCTCTCTGGCACTCTCTGGATCTCTCTGGCTTTTCAGCAAAGGTAATCAGACAGCAGGCAAGGAGGCAGAGTCAGTTTCATCAGGTTTTATTTCATGCTAGGCTGACACAGACCACACACAGCATCATTGTCAAGTACACAAACCCCCTCAGCCAGCTAAAAACGGAGCTCCCTTTTATATCTTGTCAGAGAAAGAGGAGTGAAACCCCCACCTTTTCTAAACATGTCCAGGCAAAACTCTTCGTTGAACATTCGCGCACAGGGCAATTATTTCTCATCAGTTTAAACCTTCAAAATGAAATACATTCTGGCACACATCCTAGGTTTTTCCTGGTCACTCTACTCCAAATATGGTCATGTAGCAGTTTCCCTAGCTAAATTTTCAGACACAGCCCAATTAACTGTCTGGTTTCAGCCTGCTTGTCTGATTCTTACACGGCAAGGCGGCCTTGAATTATTGAACTCTGGGCTGGCTCACACGGCCACTGTCTACAAGTAATTGCTTCATTTAATACATTTCTTTTACTCATATAAAGGCATTGTCAGTTAAAGGCATTGTTGGTTATATAAATGGAAGAGTTCTTTTCTGTCTGGGTATAGGAAAAAACTTATATCATTTTCCTACTAAATTTTTCTACTATGAATTCTGTACCCTGCCTACTTACTAAACTATGATAAAAGCATTTCCAACCTTATAAACATAACACTATTAAAGGTACTAATGTCTTTTTAACCGTATGAGTCTATTTTCACACATTTACCATACTAAATCATTCCATGCAGATTTCTCTGCATAGCTTTAAGTGGGGGGGGTTGCCCCTTACTGCATTCAGTTGTTGGTACCTTATCTTAAGGTAACTAGACAGTTACGCCATAAAAAGGAACACATAAACAGCCATAACATATAACAATTAGACACACAACACAACATGACATGTGACAAAAATCAGACAAGACTTTGGCCGGCTACATGTATATCTGCCCCTAAATATGTGCGTTTCTTTACAAGACGCGAGTTCACCCCTTTCAAGGAATCTTTAAATTCTATTGGTCTCCTAATCACCCTATTTAACTGGGCTCTGGGTGCAAACTCCATCCAGCTGTCTTTAAACGCTAGGCAAATGAGCGTATCCTCTCTCTCTCAGGTATCTTCCTGGTATCTCTCTCTTCTCAGGTATCCCCCTGGTATCTCTCTCTATTGCTCGAGTACCCTGAGTCAGTATTTTTTCCCTTATATATACACATTCTACTCTTTTTCTGATGTTATTTTTTGTTCATATCCCACCTCCCTCAGTTACCTTTTGCTGGGGTCCCCCATGAATATTTTACTCTTGTGTTATTTTTCCCTGAAAAGTTACCACAATTATATATATATATATATATATATATATATATATATATATATATATATATATATATATATATATATGTATGTATATATATATATATATATATATATATATATATATATATATATATATATATATATTCCCCTTTTGCCATACTGTTCTCCCTCCCGTGTCCCTTTCCCTTCTTTTCTATCAGCTGGGGCAGCTGCAGTCTGCCCCATCCCTATCTTATTCTCTATCCCCTTTACTCCAATCTTATCTTGGGCAGAAGAGTATGGCTCACCTTAGTCTCTTAGTCTTGATTGTCCAGGCTCTTTTTTGGCTCAAAGAGATGTTCAGTATTCTGTTCATCATCCTAACCATCCTGAGTTGGCTCGCCAAGTGTTCGCGAAGTGCTAAGACCTTGATCGTGCTACTTTTCACCTCTTCCCTTCTGTCAGGCCCTCCTGAGCATTCTAGGTCCCTTTATTGCTATCCGGGACCCTCTCTGAAGCTCTCTGAGCCTCTCTGGCACTCTCTGGATCTCTCTGGCATTTCAGCAAAGGTAATCAGACAGCAGGCAAGGAGGCAGAGTCAGGTTCATCAGGTTTTATTTCATGCTAGGCTGACACAGACCACAAACAACATCATTGTCAAGTACACAAACCACCTCAGCCAGCTAAAAACGGGGCTCCCTTTTATATCTTGTCAGAGAAAGAGGATTGAAACCCCCACCTTTTCTAAACATGTCCAGGCAAAACTCTTCGTTGAACATTCGCGCACAGGGCAATTATTTCTTATCAGTTTAAACCTTCAAAATGAAATACATTCTGGCACACATCCTAGGTTTTTCACGCTCACTCTACTCCAAGTATGGTCATGTAGCAGTTTCCCTAGCTAAATTTTCAGACACAGCCCAATTAACTGTCTGGTTTCAGCCTGCTTGTCTGATTCTTACACGGCAAGGCGGCCTTGAATTATTGAACTCTGGGCTGGCTCATACGGCCACTGTCTACAAGTAATTGCTTCATTTAATACATTTCTTTTACTCATATAAAGGCATTGTCAGTTAAAGGCATTGTTGGTTATATAAATGGAAGAGTTCTTTTCTGTCTGGGTATAGGAAAAAACTTATATCATTTTCCTACTAAATTTTTCTACTATGAATTCTGTACCCTGCCTACTTACTAAACTATGATAAAAGCATTTTCAACTTTATAAACATAACACTATTAAAGGTACTAATGTCTTTTTAACCATATGAGTCTATTTTCACACATTTACCATACTAAATCATTCCATGCGGATTTCTCTGCATAGCTTTAAGTGGGGGCGGTGGCTGCCCCTTGCTGCATTCAGTTGTTGGTACCTTATCTTAATTTCAGCACCTCCATTACACCCCTGCCAGAAGCAGCAGGACGGAGAGCTCATCATCATCATTCAGCAGGTGAGCCTCAAGAGTAGTGCAACCCCAGGGAAGCCACATCCAGGGAGAAGAGGTCTGGAGAAGTGCTCAGGACCACAGGCTGCATACTCATATGACCCCCCTTATATTCACGCAGGAACCACACTGCTCATCACCGCAGTTCCCTACACAGACACAGAGGGAGGAACATACAAGAGGAGTTTCATCCCTTGGAGGGCTGCAAACGTGCCCCAATGCCTCCGCAGAGACCAGGTGAGCATAACAAATCCTGATTTAGCTCTGAGATGATCAGTCAGTTCTTATCTCCTATAGTGCTTCCAACTTCTCATCTCACAGATCACTCCCAAGTGTACAACATCAACAGAACCTCTCCCAACATGTTTTGTTGCTTCTTCCATCATTCAATTACGGAACTTCTTCAGGGGATACGCTATTTCATTACTGCTCAGGGAAGTCACTGATCAATAATTCTATACTCTATTTTTGATTTTGTGAAGCAAATTACAATTGCCTTAAGTTTCTATTGCGTATTGCTCATATATAGCAACTCCGTCATGCTGTAGACGGCTACTGCTGCTAGATGTAGTGTACAGCAGTCCACTCAGCATCTATGTTATAAACTGTTGTGTCTTCTAGCACTCCACACAAAAACCTGCAGAATACATGATACCCAGTATCAATGTTACAAAATAAACACCCATCAGGATAAATCATCTACCATTACAATATTAATTTGATTGGACTCACGTGCCTCATGCCAAGTTCATAGTACTTCAGCAGCACCCATTCGGTTCTCTTAATGAGCCTAGTACCTCCCTTTAACTGCAAAGACAAACAAATTAGGACTTACCAACAATCTCCTTCCCAGCGCCTCCAATTCAGTAAATCACTACCTTCGACTCAAAGGCATTACTCACTTGTATCACATTTCGGAACTCTTCCTGATCTTTAATAGAATCGCCCATTTTAATTCCTCAGAGCCATGTTTCTTTTCAACAAAAAGCTTTGAAACTCTAAAGGCTTTGTTTCTAAACATCTATAAAAGGGGCCTAGTTTATCAGGCTGAGTTACATAATACTGATTTTAAACATATTGGATGACTGGCTCTTTTTTTAAGCTGAAAGCCTCCCTGCTTGTCTGAGTGGCTTTAAACTCAGTACTGCTTCCAGTTGGTAGCATATGCCTTCTGCCTCTGAACCAATACTAATGACTTGTGGAACATTCTGTTCCTCACTGAAGAGTGCTTAGATGCATGAAGAGCAGTACTCACAGCCATGTTTCCCAGTCCCCTGTAGACGAGATGTAAGGAAGCGTATATAACAGAGTCCAGCTATCTCGTGCACGCCTCCATAAGGATATTGGTATCAGGTAATAATGTACCCATACATAATGTCCCCATGTATTGATGTTGCCGGGAAAAGCCATTGGCAACATTATTTAGGGTGACATTATGTATGGGGACGGGTTGCGGGGATGTCTCCTGCTCCCATTGTTAAAAAAAAAAAGAAATCTGGGGTTGGGGGGCATCCCCCGCATGTTCACTGTAATAATGTCTCCGCAAAAAACAGCGACTTTTTTGTCAGGGCCCATTTTTACGGGGACATTATTACATGAAACTTTATCATTGTACTGTGATAATTATAACTGATATTTACGTGATGAGTTGTTAGATTCCTTCTACAATCATTTTACTCTACATCCTGTAAAACATTCTGTTACTCCAGAGCTAGGCTCACACTTTAACAACACATAACAATAACACTAATAACAATAATAACAATAATAATAATAATAATATCATTGCCAGCTCCATCTTGCGTGGTCTGTTGGGAAGGCCAGCATCAGAGCTCCTCGAAGCCTTTTGGCACTATGCAAAGAAAACATTAGGGACCATCATGTGGCCCTTCCCTTGCCACATTGGCTCAAACACAAGTACAGTTAAAGTCTGTCATTTGACAGCATTGTCCTGAGAAAATCCATAAGAGACAACAAATGTAACTGACAGCAACTCCTCAAGTCAATTCTAGAACAGTACCCGTTGAGCCATCCAATTCCAACAGTCACTCAGCAACTACTAAAAAACGTATTTGGGAAACACCTGTCTCTGATCTGAGATTTCCTATTTCAGTATACAGAGGTTTAAAAATGCACCCTAAGACTGTTGAAGTATTTGCATGTCACGGTGTGGACCTTGAACAAACTCCCACTAAACTCCCACTGAAACGCCCAGTGAAATTGAAGTACAGGTAGTAGAAGCCTCTGTGTGCCCTCGCCACTGGCCTGACTATAGGTATTGTGGACATTGCGATCCCACTGGACTCGGTCTCAGTCGTGTCCTACTGGGCCATTTTACAGTTTCTGCCGCCATTGCTATCATCGGTTTTGCACGATTCTTCTGCAGGACCTCCTCCTTGCCCGAACCATCAGAGGCCCTCGCCATTTTTATAGCCACCTATGGAACTATGCCGCCTACTCACACTATTTTTATTATCTAGTGTAACGGGGTGGGAGGCCAGTTCATGTCCTGCACATTTTGTATTTTTTGCCTAGCTGTCAAATTGGACTGTCTGTTACTTTCATCTCTATGGTACTCTTTTTATTTGTTCTGTTTCCATCTCTTTTCCTGTCCTGTCATCAGATCAGTCACTTTGTACTGAAGAGGGAAAATCGAGATCAAACCCCTGCCCCCTCACCCCAGGCGCATATATAGAAGAACAGCAGGAAGAACAAGGAGCGCACTTATCCTTTGAACCAGGCCCCAGCGCACCCATGGGTGACAAATATGCTGAAACACACCCACTTCACCAACAGTGCAACTTCAATGCTACATTAGAATCAATGCTGCAATATCAGAATCTACAAACACAAAAATCCTGTTTAAAGGCTTGCAAATGCCTATATGAATTAACATGGTCTAATTGCACAGTGTAAAGCCATGTTTCAGGAAAATTACAGCCAAGTTCATTTCTCTCACTGAACACTGGCTGCAGAAGCCTTCAGCAACATTCCTCAGCTGCCAAGGCCGCACATTCAAGATAAAATTGCTTTCTGCAGACAAACATTCCTCGCAAAACCCCCGAACTGCCAAGGCCGCACATTCAAGATAACATTGCCACAAATGCGAATAAATCACGGCAACCCAGTGTGTTTTTTTTTTCTTCTTTCTGGGAAAGAAAGACATTTTCTCAAGGACTCGCACAACATTTGAAACATAAATTGTAACAAGAATGGCGCAGCCCAGCCAATCTGCGCTCAGAGCCCAGGTGCAAACTGCTTTCTTCAGCTAAAAAGTTATGGGAACAAAGTCATAATGTAACAGGTTAGAATTAGGTAATGGGGGCTGGCACAGCTAAATCAACCAACTGACGCAAAAGGCTAATATCCAATTATCAGGCTCTCTATAAGGGCTACATAGGTAACCTATCACTTAGCAGCCAATAGCAGGAGGAGATAGGTTTCTGGGAGCTGATCCAATTCTGTGAGGTCAGCCTGCAGTGTGATTACAAAGCTGGCTTGCAAGCCAGCCCCGGGGGAGACGGCGCCTGAACTCGCGATGTGCACGATGCTCTGTGTGTTTTTTTTCTTTTTTGCTGCCCAGAAATAAATGCAGTTTGGAACATGCTGCTGCCTGCTTGGGACTCTGTTGCATTTCTGGGGGCCATATGGGAGGTGTTGGGGTCTCCCATAGCTGGTGAGGGTATGGCTGCTGGCCCCCCACTGCCCTGGTGGGGGTCCAGCTTCTCCCCAACAGTACTGTTTCAAGTAATCAGGCACCCTTAGACGTTATTGAACTTGCATATTGAACACTCATTTTAAGACTCAATTAACTAATCACATAGAGCAGCGGTGGTGATTTTAATTACTTTTCGCGATATACATTTAGAAAGTTAAATGTGTTTTATCGCCTTCTTTTTTGAGCATATGTACCTCATCTTTGACTGCTGTGTTTTTTTTTGCAGGACTCATAACATCTGGTGGGATTAAGTCTTAAACTCGGTTTAGTTACTAAGAGCCTGATTCATGGAAATGTGCACAGAAATTCTGCAAGAGCCGTGTGCCGAGAACGAAATTGTGCGAGCCTGTGCAAATATGTAAATATGCGTGCTCCACGTATTCATGGATCCTAATTTGCATTTCTTGTTGACATGTGAAGGGAATGGATCTGTGCGGGGAACGCCCAAAACACGCCCTCACGCAAACCAAAAACCAAGCCATACCCCATGCTAAGCGCAAACCTCTGCATCCACCCCATATCCACCATCCAGCACCACTGCGAAAACACGCAGGCCCCTCACAAGCAGGTGGCACCTCTTCAAAAACACAAGAGCATCCTCAAAAATCGAGGCTGTAACCCCCAACGAAAACGTGCGTGCTCTCTCATAAGCTAAGACGGCACACCTGCGAAAATGCGAGAGCTTCCTCGTAAATCAAGGCTGCACCCACAACAGAAACACGCGTGCTCCTTCGTAAGCTAAGGCGGCACCCCTGCAAAAACACTAGAGCTTCCTCGTAAGCTAAGGCTGCAACCCAAATGAAAACACACAGGCTCCCTCGTAAGCTAAGGAGGCACCCCTGCGAAAACACAAGAGCTTCCTTGTAAGCTAAGGCGTCACCCCTGCGAAAATTCAAGAGCTTCCTCGTGAGTCAAGGGTGCCCCCAATGAAAACATGCGGGCTCCCTCATAAGCTAGGGCGGCACATCTGCAAAACTGCTAGTCCATCCCCCTACACCCTAGGCACCCACTCTTCTGGCATATACCCCTAATGAACATCAACACCTCAAGTCCAGACACCACCCACCAGCCCCCCTCACCTCTGACACTACCCCAGGCAGCCCCCTCAAGTCCAGACACCACCCACCAGCCCCCATCACCTGCAACACTTAATCTAGGCAGCCCCAACAAGTCCAGACACCGCCCACCAGCACCCATCACCTTCAACACTACCCCAGGCAGCCCGCTCAAGTCCAGACACCACCCACCTGCCCCCCCCCACCTACGACACAACCCCAGGAAATCCCCTGACAGCTTTCCACATATGCAGTACAATGTATGGCTGCAACTCACCTGAACCTCTCTGGTCTGCCTCCACCATGAGGCACACACCCAACATGTCCACCACCAACACGATCAACAGGAAGCACTGAAGGTCGGTCCTGGATCGTAGCATCAATCCCTGGCAGACCGGAATCTGCAGCACCCCAGCCAGATGTCACTACCTTGCACCAAGAACACTGTGGCCACCCCATTCACTTGTGACAAGTGAATGCAATGCAAAGTGGCATGTGCATGTTGGCCATGGGTCATTACAAAGGCATCAAAGCACAACAATTGAATGTGCGCTGAGGACAGAAGTAAACCTATTCATACAGTGTCCAGATCTACAAATAAGGACCAGGCGGATCACAGCCCGAGCACAAGTGATCTGGGTGGAAGTGGTGGCAAAGTCCCTGTCAGGGACCACAACATGACAGGCACATGCATGGGTGATGGGAGGGCAGTCAGAGAGTGCATGACTCACTGAGACAGGATATGTGTCCTGGCATACAGGAAGAGCAAATATGGGTCACAAATGCATTCCAGTTACAGAGGTGGAGCAATACATGAGAGCAGGCAGTGCATGACTGCACATGCTGGTGTGCCTATGCACATGATATGGGTTGGACGCAGCAATGACAAACAAATGTGCAAGTACTGTGACCAGGGCACCCCTCCACAGTGAGCCCACCTCCCACTGCAGCAACCACAATGCAAAATACAAAATACAGTGAATTCAGCACAGGCACATGCGCAATCCCAAACATGTGCAATGGGACCCCATGAACAACATTGGACCTGAAATGTAAACAACATGAAACTGTGTAAACACGCAGGAACAGGTGGTATCAGGCATGCAATGGCTTGCAATGGAGATATGGATTGGCTAGAATGTTAACTATCAAAGTTGCAGACACACAAATGAACTGCATGACACATGGAATGGAACCATATAAAAGATGTATTAAACAAAACTTTGTATAAACAATAACTGGTAAAGAAGGTCCAAGCAGTCCGGGGTAAAATAAGAAATTTCAAAACAACCATACACCTAAATAACTGTATACAGGAAAAACAGGGAAGGAAAGTCTTTAATGTCTGGGGCAAAAAATAAATGAATAAATGAAACCTACACCTAAATAACTATACACAAAGGCAGCGGTCTAGTCCTCCTCACCAATCTCTCCCAAGCTGTCTGACATGGCTGAGTCACATGCCACGTCCTCCTCCGTCAGGTGGGCCTCCGTTGATTCCTGGAGGGCTTGCAGGGTGGACAGCATCTGTACTTCGGCGTGCCGCGCTGCCCCACAAGTTGCCTCCAGGATAGCAGCCCGCCTCCTCGCCTGATGCAGCGCAACCTCAGCCCTGGCCACCATCACCCTTGTTTCCCATGCCCGCTGCCTCTCTGCCACCAGCTAACTCTCATATTTCCTGAACACAGAAGTTATCATTTGTAGCGCTCCCACATGATCCTCCTTCCTGCCTCAATCTTTCCACCTGGCTACTTGCGGTGGTCTGCCCTGGCAACATACCACCTCCTCCTCATGGCCACCTGCTGCCGCTGTGCCCAGTGCATGCTCACTTAGCACACCCTCCGAACTGATGATGATCTTAGTGGGCGTACGGCACCTGCCCTGCTCCATGGTGCCTGTTGTCCCTCCAGTACGTGTGCCCCTGTTACTGCCTGGGTACGCACAATGACCACCTAAGCTGCCGTACTTATAACTCCCACCTCCGGAGGGGATGCAATCTCCACCAGATGGGGTGATGGGGGTGGGACTAGTTCACAGGGGGGCCTGCTGGTATGTGTCCAGAAGGCACCCAGGAGGACGACTGGTACACAGAGGAGGAAGCCAAGGAGGTGGTCGCAGCAGTGACCAGCCCACGGAGACTAGCAAGGTACAGACCTGCTGCCAGCAATCCGACAATGCAGTACAGCGCATTGTGATGATGGGCAAGAAGACTACGAGTAGCTTGCCCATCATCACAAATGGCTGCAGTCCAGCTCGTAAGCCAACCCATCAGGGGCAACACCTGATTCCAGATGGTCACATCAGCCAGCAGTGAGATGCTGGTCTGGGTGGAGGCATCCCGGCAGGTGCACAGTCCTGCATCCGATGGCCCAGGGACAAGAATTTGCACAGGCACCTCCCCAGCCTCATGTCCCTGGGACAGGATTGAATAACGCACTACCACCTCGACACCCACAGCTGACCCCATGGGCTGGGCTGCAATAGCCACCTCCTCTGCCTCCCCCTCCATCCACTTGGATGACACAAGTGTGTCTTCTGCCATGGATGGACCCTGTGTTGCATCACCTGGTCTTACCGCTGCTAAGGAGTCCCCTGCCACCTACACCTTCTTGGATTTACCCCCAGCAGCCACGCCCGATGGTACACTGCTACCTCAGCCACATCGCTCCCCGAAGGTGAGCTGTCACAGGGAAGTGGCTGGGGCCTGCACCTATGCCTGGTGGAGTGATCCGTGCAACCATGCTCCACAGCACCGCTTCCACCCTCTTCAACAGCTGCAGCAACTGTGGTAAAGGAGACACAGAACAGCAACATCAGTGTACAGCAACTAAGCTTTGCCTGGCATCAACAACATTTGCAGGAACATGACATGTCCATGGAGCAATCAGCAAAATCCACACCCACACACATGGACATGCAATCCACATCCAAACAGACACGTCAACCCAGGCACGATGTGAAACACATTCATGACACATCCTCAAATAAAAGCAGTACAATGTGGCCAGTGCACTGACACATACCAAGATGAATCACATGACCCTAGGGGAAGGTCAACGTGACCCAACTGCAACCTGATGCACATCCATGGGAGACATGCCACATGGGCACATGTGTGGGCAGGGAGCAAACTGGTAGGAAGTACGCACACGTGAAGCATGTGAAGAAAGATGTGGTGGCCCAACGTTGTGGACACATTGTGGGCAAGACACACAGTGGAATCATGGCCACCAGTGGCCAACCATACTTGTACCACTCACAGCATGGCCATGCCGACACCTGCCTGGGCACCTCTCCACACCATCACATCAAACAACATGCCTCTGCCACAACCCATCCTGTACGCATGCAACACATACATGCATCAGTTGTACAGGCACACATGGCATGCCATAGCCCCAAGCACATTCACCAAGTGTGTGGATGCGCAATGTCTTATGGGTGCATGGCATGTCATTTCTTGTCAGAGTATTCCTTGGAGCAGATGTACATTGTTGTCTCTTTTGACGTGTATCAATATGTCTTTCTCTGTCCATGTGCAGGTGAGGATGCACCAGATGCAGAGGAGAAGGAGGAAGAGGAAGAGTCAGTTGTGCGGCAGACCACCAGTGGGGGATGTGGTGTGGGAGGCCGTGAGAATGCACTGGTGCTGCAGACCATCCTGAGTCATGCTGCAGACTCTTCAGACTGTTTGACTCAGATGTCCCTGATGCTGTACTGGATGTGCATGCCTCAAAGAGGCCAAAGGTGTGTGCCCCAATGGGTGGATCAGTTGGGGCCCATGAGTTTGTGGCAGGGCGACTGGCTTCACAAGACCAGTCAGTGGTGGCACCCCCGTCTGCGGTGGTTATGGCCTCAAGGCCACCCTCCCCTGATTTGGTATCGGATCCTGGACCAGATGTCCAAGGGAGGGATGCAGAACGGCAGCCAACAGCAGGGGCACCACAGCACAGGACATGGTCCCTTGCATCAGGCCGCCTTGGGCCTCGCACACGTGGGGGACGTGTACAGACTTATGAGACAGAGTGGGAGCAGCAAATGGTGCGTGTCGCCCTCCATGGATATGTGTTGGATAAGATATCTGAGGGCATGGCCAAATCCCTAACCCTGCCAGCAGCCTTTGTAGAGCAACAGCTGCAGGTCATGCCACTCCCACAGACTGTGCATTGAGGCCAACATCAAGAGCTAATTTGGGATGTCTGCAGGCTTCCCTGCATGCAGACACTCAGGCACACAGAGAGGCCTTGAGGCTTGAGATGGGGGCCCAGAGGACTGCACTCCGTGTGGAACTAACAGTCGGTGCAGAGTCTTGTGAGTCTCTGACCCAGTGCTTTCTTGGAGTCCCTGCTGGTGAACTTTTGTTCTTCCTCTATTTTCACTACTGAGAGAGGGGTGTGGATCTTAAAAACCCCTGCTATCCTGCTATGGCACGGAGTCGGTGTAGAGTCTCGTGAGTCTCTGCAGGCTCACGAGGCTTGCGATGCACCTTACTGTCCACCCAGCGTGTGGCTAATATGAACCGCGAGAAGTATCCTCAAAGAATAATCCACCATCCTCAAACTCGTCTTCAGCTGCGGCGAACTGAGCGAGGAGAATTCCAAGTAAGAAAAGCATGCGGCTCCTCCTCCCCTGCCCCTCGTATAATCTCTCTCGCAAGTCAGTTAACATTCAAGCCCTGTGAAAGTCATTCGAACATGATTGCTATTGCCAGTGCAAGTGAGGCTTCACATATGGTACACACAACCGACGGCCTAGCCCAGACTCACCCTACGTTTAAAAACTGTGGGGGTGGGGGCGGTGGGCGCTGCAGGAGTGTGTGCAGCTGCCACGGCCGGCTGTTGGTGTGCTGGAGAGGAGGCGGCGGATGTTGTTTCAGCTGGCCGCGCTCTAAACGTTCAAGGCAAGCAGTGCGCGCGGCAGAGGGGAGATGCTGATTCGCCCGCAGGTCCTGAGGGAGATGACTCTGCGATTGCTCTGCCGCTGCTGTGAGTTTTGGCCGCGCATGCGGTGCAGGCCGCTGGCCTGGTTGCAGAACCAGCGTCTGGAGTTTTGGTGCCAAGAGATAGGCGCCTGACTTCAAAGTGCACAAGTGATTGGCTGGAATGCGCGATGGCCTGTCCAGGAGACCTCGCGAGTGCCCATAAGTCTTACGTGTTAAACACTCCCTGTCCCACACACATCCCAGAGCTATGTGAACATAACATAGACTTCATAGAAAAATTTGAAAAAAACAAGGAGTGCATGGAAGACCCCCAAATGTTGGAAGCGACAGACACAAACCATGAATCCAATAAATCATCCATAGAAAAACCGGAAGGATCTAACGATGCCTCTTGTCAAGACGAGGCGGTGAGTTCTTCCTTACAAGAGAATGGAGATTCATCTCCCCCTTTAAAGATCAACACCCCGAGAGAAATCTTGCAATCTCCCGCCAGAAAGAGAAACTCGCTGGCCATTGTAAATAAACTGTTGTTGGACCTGACAGAATTGAACGGATCTCTAACTTTAAAATCATCTGCAGCCAATGAATTGAAATCTAACCTGGAGGAACTACAAATTGCACCCTGTAGACCAGAGGAATCGCCACTAATACCAGTCAAGGAATCTACTCCGTGGAATCATTGGCCGAGGAGTGCTAGAAAAGAAGACGTGTGGCATCAAGCTTGTCACCTCCGTTTGAATGCTCACAGACAGACCCAGGCAAACTGATAAAAATTCTCCCCCAAAATCTAACTGTAATAACCAAGGGAGAAGCATTTCACCCAAGAACATTGTCACAGTACATAGGAGAGGCCAGAGTCATCTAGCGATGATGAATCTCTCCTGAATTCACCAGAAAAACTACAGAATAACTCAAAACCAAAACGTTCGCTCAACAGAGCTCCATCAAACCAAAGTAGGAGTGATGCTAATGTTCAGAAACTAATCAAGGAGGCGTTAAATGAATTAAGACCCTTTGTTATGTCCTCGTTGGCAATAGCGATAGCTCCTATGCTTAAGATGTATGAGCAAATTAATGAGAATATAAAAGATCTCTCAACTCAGTCTGCTTTGATGAACTCAAGACTGCCTTTGACTGATCCCCAGGGAGCTATGGCAACTGCCAAACTATGGGGAAACATCCAAAGAATAGATCAGTCCATAAAGGGCCTAGCAGACCAAAAGAGAAGCAATACCGAAGACAAGTGAGTGTTAGCTGAGGTGACTAAAGAAGCTCTGGGGCTACTGAAAGAAAGTCAAAAACTGAGAAGGGACGAAGTAGAAGCAGCTTTGATCCCAACTATGCACCTCCCACAGAAGTCTGTCGTCAATCAAAAGCCAGGCATTGATGGACTGATTCAACAACCACTGATGCGTACCGCTATGTCAGTGTCGTCATTACTTGGACGAACAGACATGGAAACGGTGCAAGTTCAGCCAGAGGGAATGGAAGTCATGGAATAGTCCAATTTAGGAATCATATGTCCTACTTTGAAGAAATGTCCACCCTCCAATGTCGCGAACGACGCATATATTCATCATCCTGTACAGTCCCAACCAAATAGACCAAACCAGTCTGAAAAGGAGAAGACCGCAGTCGATCACGGTACCACACTTCCAATTGAGGCGCGTCCAACCACTTCCGCCAATGCCGATGGCATTATAGGGTCTGGTGATGCCCACCTGCAAGGCCAACAAGTGAACCGAAGTCCTCATGATCAAGGTGAAAAGAAAAAGTCTGTAAGTGTCCCCAATAATCCAACTGGGACTGATACGCCAAGTCCATCGTTATCAAATGGAGTGGAATGTGTCGGCTCAAGTGTAGAAAACCTACCCGGCCAAAACCAAAGCAAGGACAAAAAACCTATGACATATTCCAAAAACTGAACTTGACCACTTCAAATCAAGATTTGGAGAAAAAAATCAAAAAATCTAAAAAGTTAAAGAAAACGAAACAATTTGGGTTCCAGGAAATTTCTTAGAAATCTGAAGGCAGTGAATGTCTTCGTAAATACAGAACAGCCGAGCGCAAGCCTCAAAAAAGCTCTGCTAAACCCTAAAACAAATGAAAAGACAACTATTGAAGAAACAATCATCATAGACGAAAGTGTGGAAAGCCCACAGAGCGAACTACTCAACTTATCCACTTATGAGGATGAATCTTGTTACGAAGAAATTGATGAGCAAACCGCTAAGGATTGTGCGAATCCAACTGTTTCACATCCTGAAGATAACCCGGCGGCAAAGCTCAAACAAGATTTGGCAAAATGCGGAAGAATCTGCCAATTAATACTCCCCATTGAAGACACAAAAGCCCCAAAGCCATCACAACAAGAGATTCACAGGGTAATTCATAGAAATTTGCACAAAAATGGCGCACGCGGCTGGCGCACAGTTTCCCCGTGCGATACACTGCGCCAGCCGCGTGCGAAAAAATCCTTTTCATCGCACAGCGTATGCATGGATTTTAGCCTCCGAAACCAGCCGTGGCGCAGAGTGGTGCAGCGACCCTGCAGCAGCGCAGGTTAAGCCCCCAAGAACGCTGTCGCGCAAGGAAAAGCCTTCAAAATCCCCAAATCATCGCAAAGGGCTGCGCTAACCCTGGACCAGTTCACAGGGCTGGCAAACAGCAAACGCCAAGCGTGGAACGTGTATTTCAGTGGTTCGCGTGAAGTCCCACACGAGATTGTCCTGGGTACGTGTACATCAGGGGTGCGTGGGAAGTAACACACGCGATTCCATCAGGGCACGTGTATTCCAGGGGTGCGCGGGAAGTATCACACAAAAAACCATCAGGGCACGTGTATTCCAGGGGTGCGCGGGAAGTATCACATGCAAAAACAGCAGGGTACGTGTATTCCATGGGTGCGCGGGAAGTATCACACGCAAAAGCAGCAGGGTACATGTATTTCAGGGGTGCGCAGGAAGTATCACACGCTAAAGCAGCAGGGTACGGGTATTTCAGGGGTGCGCGGGAAGTATCACACGCGATTCCATATGGGTACGTGTATTCAAGGGGTGCGCGGGAAGTATCACACACAAAAGCAGCAGGGTACGTGTATTTCAGGGGTGCGCAGGAAGTATCACACGCGATTCCATCAGGGTATGTGTATTCCAGGGGTGCGCGGGGAGCATCACACTTGAATTGCACGTGTGGGTCCTCCCAGGTGTTCCCTCTACACCCTCCACGGGCCTACGCTGCACATGTCCCACAGGCACTATCATCTACCATGGCCATGCCCCCCAGCCAACCCACATGTCACCTTGCACTACTGCCCACCAACGCATGTCCCCCTGCACGCCCAGCCACCAGGGGCACCCTCCACCAGGCACCCACTCATGTCTCCCATCACCCCCACCCCCCAGCAGTGCAGGGTCGGCCTCCACCAGGCCACCACTCATGTCTACCACCACCCCCAGCCACCAGCCACCAGGGGCACCCTCCACCAGGCCCCCACTCATATCTCCCACCACCCCCACCCCCCAGCAGTGCAGGGGCAGCCTCCACCAGGCCCCCACTCATGTCCCCTATCACCCCCACCCCCCAGCAGTGCAGGGGCAGCCTCCACCAGGCCT
Organism: Ambystoma mexicanum; assembly: GCF_040938575.1. Taxonomy (NCBI): domain Eukaryota; kingdom Metazoa; phylum Chordata; class Amphibia; order Caudata; family Ambystomatidae; genus Ambystoma; species Ambystoma mexicanum. The sequence continues at coordinate 1,146,833,154 of NC_090928.1, forward strand.
CCACTCATGTCCCCTATCACCCCCATCCCCCAGCAGTGCAAGGGCAGCCTCCACCAGGCCCCCACTCATGTCTCCCATCACCCCCATGCCCCAGCATCCAGGGGCAGCCTCCACCAGGCCCCCATTCATGTCTCCCACCACCCCAACCCCCCAGCCACCAGGGGCACCCTCCACCAGGCTCCCACTCATGTCTACCACCACCCCCAGCAACCAGCAACCAGGGGCACCCTCCACCAGGCCCCCACTCATGTCTCCCACCAGCCCCACCCCCCAGCAGGGCAGGGGCAGCCTCTACCAGGCCCCCACTCATGTCTACCACCAACCCCAGCCACCAGCCACCAGGGGCACCCTCCACCAGGCCCCCACTCATGTCTCCCACCACCCCTCACCCCCCAGCAGTGCGGGGGCACCCTCCACCAGGACCCCACTCATGTCTACCATCACCCCCACCCCCCAGCAGTGCAGGGGCAGCCTCCACCAGGCCCCCACTCATGTCTACCACCACCTCCCAACCCCCAGTCACCAGGGGCAGCCACCACCAGGCCCCCACTCATGTCCCCCTGCACCCCCACCCCCCAGCACCCAGGGGCACCCTCCACCAGGCCCCCACTCATGTCTACTACCACCCCCACCCCCCAGCATCCAGGGGCAGCCTCCACCAGGCCCCCACTCATGTCTAACACCACCCCCACCGCCAGCCACCAGGGGCAGCCTCCACAAGGCCCCCACTCATGTCCCGTATCACCCCCACCCCCCAGCAGTGCAGGGGCACCCTCCACCAGGCCCCAACTCATGTCCAACTCATGTCTCCCTGCACCCCCACCCCCCAGCATCCAGGGGCACCCTCCACCAGGCCCCCAATCATGTCAACAACCCCCTCACGCCCCAGCAGTGCAGGGGCAGCCTCCACCAGGCCCGCACTCATGTCTATCACCACCCCCACCCCCCCCAGCCACCAGGGGCACCCTCCACCAGGCCCCCGCTCATGTCTCCCACCACCCCCACCCCCCAGCAGTGCAGGGGCAGCCTCCACCAGGGCCCCACTCATGTCCAACTCATGTCTCCCTGCACCCCCACCCCCCAGCCACCAGGGGCACCCTCCACCAGGCACCCACTCATGTCTCCCATCACCCCCACCCCCCAGCAGTGCAGGGGCGGCCTCCACCAGGCCCCCACTCATGTCTACCACCACCCCCAGCCACCAGCCACCAGGGGCACCCTCCACCGGGGCCCCCACTCATGCCTCCCACCACCCCCACCCCCAGCAGTGCAGGGGCAGCCTCCACCAGGCCCCCACTCATGTCCCCTATCACCCCCACCCCCCAGCAGTGCAGGGGCCGCCTCCACCAGGCCCCCACTCATGTCCCCTATCACCCCCACCCCCCAGCAGTGCAAGGGCAGCCTCCACCAGGCCCCCACTCATGTCTCCCATCACCCCCACCCCCCAGCATCCAGGGGCAGCCTCCACCAGGCTCCCACTCATGTCTCCCACCACCCCCACACCCCAGCCACCAGGGGCACCCTCCACCAGGCCCCCACTCATGTCTACCACCACCCCCACCCTCCAGCCACCAGGGGCACTCTCCACCAGGCCCCCACTCATGTCTCCCACCACCCCCACCCCCCAGCAGTGCAGGGGCAGCCTCCAGCAGGGCCCCACTCATGTCTCCCAACACCCCCACCCCCCAGCATCCAGGGGCACCCTCCACCAGGTACCCACTCATGTCTCCCACCACCCCCAACCCCCAGCAGTGCAGGGGCAGCCTCCACCAGGCCCCCACTCATGTCCCCCTGCACCCCCACCCCCCAGCAGTGCAGGGGCAGCCTCCACCAGGCCCCCATTCATGTCCCCCTGCAACCCCACCCCCCAGCATCCAGGGGCACCCTCCACCAGGCCCCCACTCATGTCTACCACCACCCCCACCCCCCAGCAGTGCAGGGGCAGCCTCCATCAGGCCCCCACTCATGTCTCCCACCACCCCCACGCCCCAGCAGTGCAGGGGCAGCCTCCACCAGGCCCCCACTTATGTCCCCCTGTACCCCCATCCACAGCCACCAGGGGCAGCCTCCACCAGGCCCCCCACTCATGTCCCCTATCACCCCCACCCCCCAGCAGTGCAGGGGCACCCTCCACCAGGCCCCCACTCATGTCCAACTCATGTCTCCCTGCACCCCCACCCCCCAGTCACCAGGGGCACCCTCCATCAGACACCCACTCATGTCTCCCATCACCCCCACCCCCCAGCAGTGCAGGGGCGGCCTCCAACCAGGCCCCCACTCATGTCTACCACCACCCCCAGCCACCAGCCACCAGGGGCACCCTCCACCAGGCCCCCACTCATGTCTCCCTCCACCCCCACCCCCCAGCAGTGCAGGGGCAGCCTCCACCAGGCCCCCACTCATGTCTATCACCACCCCCACCCCCCAGCCACCAGCGGCACCCTCCACCAGGCCCCCGCTCATGTCTCCCACCACCCCCACCCCCAGCAGTGCAGGGGCAGCCTCCACCAGGGCCACACTCATGTCCCCCACCACCCCCACCCCCCAGCATCCAGGGGCACCCTCCACCAGGCCCCCACTCATGTCTCCCACCACCCCCACCCCCCAGCATCCAGGGGCACCTTCCACCAGGCCCCCACTCATGTCTACCAACACCCCCACCCCCAGCAGTGCAGGGACAGCCTCCACCAGGCCTCCACTCATGTCCCCCTGCACCCCCACCCCCCAACAGTGCAGGGGCAGCCTCCACCAGGCCCCCACTCATGTCCCCCTGCACCCCCACCCCCCAGCAGTGCAGGGACAGCCTCCACCAGGCCCCCACTCATGTCCCCCTGCACCCCCACCCCCCAGCCACCAGGGGCACCTTCCACCAGGCCCCCACTCATGTCTACCAACACCCCCACCCCCAGCAGTGCAGGGACAGCCTCCACCAGGCCCCCACTCATGTCCCCCTGCACCCCCACCCCCCAGCCACCAGGGGCAGCCTCCACCAGGCCCCCACTCATGTCCCCTATCACCCCCACCCGCCAGCAGTGCAGGGGCACCCTCCACCAGGCCCCCACTCATGTCCAACTCATGTCTCCCTGCACCCCCAACCCCAGCCACCAGGGGCACCCTCCACCAGGCACCCACTCATGTCTCCCATCACCCCCACCCCCAGCAGTGCAGGGGCGGCCTCCACCAGGCCCCCACTCATGTGTACCACCACCCCCAGCCACTAGCCACAAGGGGCACCCTCCACCAGGCCCCCACTCATGTCTCCCACCACCCCCACCCCCCCGCAGTGCAGGGGCAGCCTCCACCAGGCCCCCACTCATGTCCCCTATCACCCCCACCCCCCAGCAGTGCAGGGGCCGCCTCCACCAGGCCCCCACTCATTTCCCCTACCACCCCCACCCCCCAGCAATGCAAGGGCAGACTCCACCAGGCCCCCACTCATGTCTCCCATCACCCCCACCCCCCAGCATCCAGGGGCAGCCTCCACCAGGCTCCCACTCATGTCTACCACCACCCCCAGCCACCAGGGGCACCCTCCACCAGGCCCCCACTCATGTCTCCCACCACCCCCACCCCCCAGCAGTGCAGGGGCAGCCTCCACCTGGCCCCCACTCATGTCCCCTATCACCCCCACCCCCCAGCAGTGCAGGGGCCGCCTCCACCAGGCCCCCACTCATGTCCCCTATCACCCCCACCCCCCAGCAGTGCAAGGGCAGCCTCCACCAGGCCCCCACTCATGTCTCCCATCACCCCACCCCCCAGCATCCAGGGGCAGCCTCCACCAGGCTCCCACTCATGTTTCCCACCACCCCCATACCCCAGCCACCAGGGGCACCCTCCACCAGGCCCCCACTCATGTCTACCACCACCCCCACCCCCCAGCCACCAGGGACACCCTCCACCAGGCCCCCACTCATGTCTCCCACCACCCCCACTCCCCAGCAGTGCAGGGGCAGCCTCCAGCAGGGCCCCACTCATGTCTCCCAACACCCCCACCCCCGAGCATCCAGGGGCACCCTCCACCAGGTACCCACTCATGTCTCCCACCACCTCCAACCCCAAGCAGTGCAGGGGCAGCCTCCACCAGGCCCCCACTCATGTCCCCCTGCACCCCCACCCCCCAGCAGTGCAGGGGCAGCCTCCACCAGGCCCCCATTCATGTCCCCCTGCAACCCCACCCCCCAGCATCCAGGGGCACCCTGCCCAGGCCCCCACTCATGTCTACCACCACCCCACCCCCCAGCATTGCAGGGGCAGCCTCCACCAGGCCCCCACTCATGTCTCCCACCACCCCCACCACCCAGCAGTGCAGGAGCAGCCTCCACCAGGCCCCCACTCATGTCCCCCTGCACCCCCACCCACAGCCACCAGGGGCAGCCTCCACCAGGCCCCCACTCATGTCCCCTATCACCCCCACCCCCCAGCAGTGCAGGGGCACCCGCCACCAGGCCCCCACTCATGTCCAACTCATGTCTCCCTGCACCCCCACCCCCCAGTCACCAGGGGCACCCTCCACCCGGCACCCACTTATGTCTCCCATCACCCCCACCCCCCAGCAGTGCAGGGGGGCCTCCAACCAGGCCCCCACTCATGTCTACCACCACCCCCAGCCACCAGCCACCAGGGGCACCCTCCACCAGGCCCCCACTCATGTCTCCCTCCACCCCCACCCCCCAGCAGTGCTGGGGCAGCCTTCACCACGCCCCCACTCATGTCCCCTATCACCCCCACCCCCCAGCAGTGCAGGGGCAGCCTCCACCAAGCCCCCACTCATGTCCCCAATCACCCCCACCCCCCAGCAGTGCAAGGGCAGCCTCCACCAGGCCCCCACTCATGTATCCCATCACTCCCACCCCCCAGCATCCAGGGGCAGCCTCCACCAGGCCCCCACTCATGTCTCCCACCACCCCCACCCCCAAGCCACCAGGGGCAGCCTCCACCAGGCCCCCACTCATGTCCCCTATCACCCCACCCCCCAGCAGTGCAGGGGCACCCTCCACCAGGCCCCCACTCATGTCCAACTCATGTCTCCCTGCTCCCCCACCCCCCAGCCACCAGGGGCACCCTCCACCAGGCACCCACTCATGTCTCCGATTACCCCCACCCCCCAGCAGTGCAGGGGCGGCCTCCACCAGGCCCCCACTCATGTCTACCACCACCCCCAGCCACCAGCCACCAGGGGCACCCTCCACCAGGCCCCCACTCATGTCTCCCACCACCCCCACCCCCCAGCAGTGCAGGGGCAGCCTCCACCAGGCCCCCACTCATGTCTAGCACCACCCCCAGCCACCAGCCACCAGGCGCACCCTCCACCAGGCCCCCACTCATGTCTCCCACCACCCCCACCCCCCAGCAGTGCAGGGGCACCCTCCACCAGGCCCCACTCATGTCTACCATCACCCCCACCCCCCCAGCAGTGCAGAGGCAGCCTCCACCAGGCCCCACTAATGTCTACCACCACCCCCAGCCACCAGGGGCAGCCTCCACCAGGCCCCCACTCATGTCCCCCTGCACCCCCACCCACCAGCATCCAGGGGCACCCTCCACCAGGCCCCCACTCATGTCTACTACCACCCCCACCCCCCAGCATCCAGGGGCAGCCTCCACCAGGCCCCCACTCATGTCTACCACCACCCCCATCTCCCAGCCACCAGGGGCAGCCTCCACCAGGCCCCCACTCATGTCCCCTATCACCCCACCCCCCAGCAGTGCAGGGGCACCCTCCACCAGGACCCCACTCATGTCCAACTCATGTCTCCCTGCACCCCCACCCCACAGCATCCAGGGGCACCCTCCACCAGGCCCCCACTCATGTCTACCAACACCTCCACCCCCCAGCAGTGCAGGGGCAGCCTCCACCAGGCCCCCACTTATGTCTACCACCACCCCCATCCCCCAGCCACCAGGGGCACCCTCCACCAGGCCCCCACTCATGTCATCCACCACCCCCCACCCCCCAGCAGTGCAGGGGCAGCTTCCACCAGGCCCCCACTCATGTCTCCCACCACCCCCACCCTCCAGCATCCAGGGGCACCCTCCACCAGGCCCCCACTCAAGTCTCCCACCACCCCCAACCCCCAGCAGTGCAGGGCAGTCTCCACCAGGCCCCCACTCATGTCTACCAACACCCCACCCCCCAGCAGCGCAGGGGCAGCCTCCACCAGGCCCCCACTCATGTCTCCCACCACCCCCACCCCCCAGCAGTGCAGGGGCAGCCTCCACCAGGCCCCCACTCATGTCCCCTTGCACCCCCACCCCCCAGCATCCAGGGGCACCCTCCACCAGGCCCCCACTCATGTCTACCAACACCCCCACCCCCCAGCAGTGCAGGGGCAGCCTCCACCAGGCCCCCACTCATGTCCCCTATCACCCCCACCCCCCAGCAGTGCAGGGGCAGCCTCCACCAGGCCCCCACTCATGTCTCCCACCACCCCCACCCCCTAGCCACCAGGGGCACCCTCCACCAGGCCCCCACTCATGTCTCCCACCACCCCCACACCCCAGCAGTGCAGGGGCAGCCTCCACCAGGCCCCCACTCATGTCCCCCTGCACCCCCACCCCCCAGCAGTGCAGGGGCAGCCTCCACCAGGCCCCCACTCATGTCCCCCTGCACCCCCACCCCCCAGCATCCAGGGGCACCCTCCACCAGGCCCCCACTTATGTCTACCTTCACCCCCACCCCCCAGCCACCAGGGGCACCCTCCACCAGGCCCTCACTCATGTCCCCCTGCACCTCCACCCCCCAGCATCCAGGGGCAGCCTCCAGCAGGCCCCCACTCATGTCTCCCACCACCCCCACCCTCCAGCCACCAGGGGCACCCTCCACCAGGCCCCCACTCATGTCTCCCATCACCCCCACCCCCCAGCAGTGCAGGGGCGGCCTCCACCAGGCCCCCACTCATGTCTACCACCACCCCCAACCACCAGCCACCAGGGGCACCCTCCACCAGGCCCCCACTCATGTCTCCCACCACCCCCACCCCCCAGCATCCAGGGGCTCCCTCCACAAGCCCCCACTCATGTCTACCAACACCCCCACCCCCCAGCAGTGCAGGGGCACCCTCCATCAGGCCCCCACTCATGTCTACCACGACTCCAACCCCCCAGCAGTGCAGGGGCAGCCTCCACCAGGCCCCCACTCATGTCCCCCAGCCAACATGTCACCACAATGTAGATCCCTGGCCCTTATGGTCAGCCTCCAAATGCCAAACACCCTCCCATGTATTGCATCCACCCACTTAGAAATGGCGAAAACATGATCGAACCCCATTTGCAAGTTTGGAAATGAACACATGTCCCTCACATACACCCAATGGGTGTCAGTGAATGTCAAAACCCATATCATGATATGCATGAAACCAATGAGATGATACTACATATTGAACTTTGAAGAAAAAATATGTATTAAAAGCAACATAAATTGAATCAAAAATAAACAAACAATAATAGAATTTTTTTTTTAAAAAAACAGCAGGTCCGTGAAATAATGCAAAACCACAAATCATAGTCCAAAGTCACAGTCCACAAAAGTAAATCCAATGGAAAATTAAAATCGAAAACCATTGCTCCATGGGGAAATCATAAAAAAAATTAAAAATCCAAAGTCAACTATGTACAGATAAACAATCCAGGGTCCATGATCCCAACCGAAGAAATGAAACCTATCTAATAACTCTACCTAAAAAAAAAAACTATATACAAAAATGTGGCCCATTGTCCAAAAGGTCCAAAAAAAATGCTAAACCAAAGGAAACCTAACACTAACTACAGAACTATTCACAAGGGCAGCGGGCTAGTCTGATGGCTCACTTCACGATGTTCGGGGCCAGGGCATCTTCGAACTCCTGCTCAATTTCCCAGAGGCGGTCCTCCTCCATGGCCCTAAGGGTCCGCAGGGCCGTCCACATGTTCACCCCAAACTCCCTGCTTATTGCCTCGAGGCACTCGGCCCGCCTCAGGGCCCTCCGCATGTAGTTCTCCGCCCTGACCATCGTGAGCCGTGCCTCTTCCGCCCGCTGCCGCTCCGCATCTATGGTGTGGCCCAACCGCTGCCACACGGAAGACACTTCCCGTCCTGGGTCCTCCTGGCCTCCGGCCGATGCCTGCCCGATGTGGAAGGCCCCGAGCCATCATGGCTCCCACCACGTTGCTGCTGCTGCTGCCCGTGCACTGCCTCCTGCTGCCTGCACATCCTCCGCTGGCTGGGGTGCAGTCGTTGATGTGGCCACCCCTGCTGGACGTCCGACTCCCGACTGTGGCAGGGATGCCTCCTCCACCAGCCTGGCCGCAACCGTCAGAGGCAGCTCCACAGGGCACCCAGGTGACTGATGGGTGGGATGATGGCACGGAGGACGACTGGTGCATAGGGGGTTCAGTTGAGGAGGGGGTCGTAGCAAGCCCCATCAAACGGAGGAATCCGGCCTGGGTGACCTGTCCCAGTAGGCTGTCGCGGTCAACGAGCCATTCGAGATGACGTGCAGTCTCCTCATGAAAAGACTGCAGGTCACCTCGCATGGCCCGTTGACGCAACGCCACACCAGTCAGGACAGGCTCAACCCGGACCCGGATAGCCACGTCCACAGGCAGAGGAAGGCCAGTTGTCGTGAGCTCATCCCCTGCCTGAAAATGGGTCTGGACGTAGGCATCCCTGCTGGTGCAAGATGATCCAGTGACAGGATCAGGGACAGAATTGCACACAGGCACCTCCGCGGCGACCTGTGCTGCCTCCTGTCCCTGGTCCTGCACTGCACCACCAGCACCAGTGGAATCCCCACCTCCAGACCCCGTCTCTGTTGCTTGCACGGCCTCCTCCTCCACCAACCCCCCACCAACCTGGATGACTCCGTGCCATCTTCCCCCGTTGGGCTCTGTGGGGTCCCAGCTGCCCCTTCTGCTGCCGAGGAGTCCAACTCCGACCTCCGCCTCTTGGACCTCCCCCCGGCAGCTGCGGCCTGGGACGCGGCACCGGACTGCTCACTCCCCGACGAGATCACAACCTGGGAGGGGAGCCGGGCCTTGCGTCTCCGGCTGGCGGTGCGATCCCCGCCGCTGTGCTCCAAAGCACCTTCTCCGCCCTCTTCATCAGTTGACGCTGCAGACAGGGAGATATAAAACACAGGCATCAGGGCACTGTACAAAGGACACATACACACATGACAGTTGCACATGAGTGGCATTGGCAAACCTCAGACATGGCATCACTATCGGCAACACACATGTCATTTCAACTTGCACACATGAGCCATACCACAGCCACATCGCAACTGCCAGCACCATCCATACACATACAACAGCATGAGCAGGCAAAGGTGAGCCAAGCATCAAATGCAACACAGGGAGTGCACTACACATGCACGCACACCACCACACTTGCATGCATGTGTACACCTCAGCCAACTGTCGCAGTGTTCCGATGGGCATCCATGTCACATCTGCCAATCAGGCTTCCACATCCCGCTGTCACATGCATCCATGTTGCATCACTGTTGCACCCTTGTCAAATACACACACATGCACATGTACACAGTGCTGATACATGCAGCTGAAAACAACATACATGCGTGACATCACGAACATGCCCACTTACATACACATTCATCCAAACATGTGTGCCCACACAACTGCATTTGGCATGCAAGCCTACACACACAAGCACCATCCATGTCTCACACATGACAGCCCTCGCATGTGTTAGCCTCACGGTCCTGTACACCCCCACTCATACTCGGCCCCATACAAACAGATGTGCAACTGGCACACTACTGGCACATCACCACACGCACAGCTTACAATCATGATGCATGTACACTTACCGCTCGACTCCAGACGGGTCTGCCTCTCAAGGACCTGGACGTGGATCGCTGGGGATATGCGTTCCAGGACCCTCATCTGATCTTCCGACAAGTGGCCCCGGCGCCCCTTAGCATCCGCTGCCTTCAAGAGGCGCCGGGCCTTGTTCAGGGTCCTGGACCTGAAGTCCTCCCAGCGCTTCTTGACATGTTGGAAGTCGCGGACTGCCACCCCCTCCGCGTTGATGGCAGTCACGATGTCCGTCCAGATCCTAGTCCGTCCTTCCTTGTCAGCGCGCACACTTCCGTAGAGGGCATCATACTGCCCCAGGACTTGCTCCACCAGGACACCAACTTCCCTGACACTGAAGCTGGTGCCCCTCTGCCTCTCTGGCCAGGGGTTGTCAGTGGTGCCAGATGTTGCAGTGCCCGACATGACAACCCCAGAGGCAGGAGTGGGTGGACAACTGGGTCCTGGGGCTGGGCTGTGGAGCGATGGAATCCCAGTCGGGAGTCTTCGGTTCCAGCAGGGGTGGTCACAGCAACAGCACCCCTGGCTGATGTGCAGGCAGCAAATGGCAGGGCATGTGGGCAGCAGGCAGTCAGGCAGCAGCAGATGGCAGGTGGGAGCATGCTCGGGGCTCTGGGGGGGCAGTAATTCGGCCTTCTGGGCAGGAGCGTGGTCTTCCGTGTGCTTACGCGTGGCCAGCTTGATACGGAGTGATTTTGCACGTGAAAATCCTGCACGTCTGCGTGTAAATCGAGGAAAGGCCCTTAGCGTGTATGCAAGTCAGCACGCATATGCGATTTCATTGGACCAAAGGCCCTTAGTGCGTAAGCGCATCTGTGACGTGACGCGCGCGCGGGTGTTTCCCTCATAACACGTGATGACAGAGCACACGTGGTAAAAGTGCACGTCCGAGTGTCATCGCGTGTAATCGGAGGGAAGTGAGCGTACACGCGATTGGCTTGGGTACGTGTATTTCTGGGGTGCTCAGGAAGTTTCACACGCGATTGGTGGAAATCCATGAGTGGGGGCCTGGTGGAGGGTGCCCCTGGTGGCTGGGGGTGGGGGTGGTGGTAACTGGTGGAGGCTGCCCCTGGTGGCTGGGGGTTGGGGGTGATGGTAGACATGAGTGGGGGCCTGGTGGAGGCTGCCCCTGGTGGCTGGGGGGTGGGGGTAGTAGGAAACATGAGTGGGGGCCTGGTGGAGGCTGCCCCTAGATGCTGGGGAGTGGGAGTGCAGGGGGACATGAGTGGGGGCCTGGTGAAGGGTGCCCCTGGTGGCTGGGGGGTGGGGGTGGTGGTAGACATGAGTAGGGGCCTGGTGGAGGCTGCCCCTGGTTGCTGGGGGGTGGGGTGATGGTAGACATGAGTGGGGGCCTGGTGGAGGCTGCCCCTGGTGGCTGTGGGGTGGGGTGGTGGGATACATGAGTGGGGGCCTGGTGGAGGCTGCACCTGCAGTGCTGGGGGGTGGGGTGATGGTAGACATGAGTGGGGGCCTGGTGGAGGCTGCCCCTGGATGCTGGGGAGTGGGGGTGGTGGTAGACATGAGTGGGGGCCTGGTGGAGGGTGCCCCTGGATGCTGGGGGGTGGGGGTGGTGGGAGACATGAGTGGGGCCCTGGTGGAGGGTGCCCCTAGATCCTGGGGGGTGGGGGTGATGGGAGACATGAGTGGGGGCCTGGTGGAGGGTGCCCCTGGATGATGGGGGGTGGGGGTGGTGGGAGACATGAGTGGGGGCCTGGTGGAGGGTGCCCCTGGATGCTGGGGGGTGGGGGTGGTGGGAGACATGAGTGGGGGCCTGGTGGAGGGTGCCCCTGGATGCTGAGGGATGGGGGTGGTGGGAGACATGAGTGGGGGCCTGGTGGAGGGTGCCCCTGGATGCTGAGGGGTGGGGGTGCGGGAGACATGTGTTTGTGATCAGTAGTCCAATGTGACATGTGGGTTGGCTGGGGGGCATGGCCATGGTGGATGGGTTGCCTGTGGGACATGAGCAGGGGTGCAGGGTAGTCCCCTGTGGTGTGGGCTGCCTTCAGGGGCGGTGGAGGGTGTAGAGGGAACACCTGGGAGGACCCACACGGCCAAATCATGTGTGTAGCATTCCCCGGCACCACCGAAATACACGTACCCTGATGAAATTGCGTGTGAATCTTCCCGCGCACCTCGGAATACACGTACCCAGGCCAATCGCATGTGAAACTTCCCGCGCACCCGAAGTACACGTACCCAGGCCAATCGCGTGTGGTACTTCCCGCGCATCCCGAAGTACACGTACCCAGGCCAATTGCGTGTGGAACTTCCCGTGCACCCCGAAACACACATACCCAGGCTAATCGCGTGTGGAACTTCCTGCACACCCCGTAGTACACGTACCCAGGCTAATTGCGTGTGGGACTTCCCGCGCACCCCGAAGTACACGTACCCAGGCCAATCGCGTGTGGAACTTCCCGCGCATCCCGAAGTACACGTACCCAGGCCAATCGCGTGTGGAACTTCCCGCGCACCCCGAAGTACACGTACCCAGGCCAATCGCGTATGGGACTTCCCGCGCACCCCGAAACACACGTACCCAGGCCAATCGCGTGTGGGACTTCCCGCGCACCCCGTAGTACACGTACCCAGGATAATCGCATGTGGGACTTCCCGCGCACCCCGTAGTACACGTACCCAGGCTAATCGCGTGTGGGGCTTCCCACGCACCCCGAAGTACACGTACACAGGCCAATCACGTGTGGAACTTCCCGCGCATCCCGAAGTACACGTACCCAGGCCAATCGCGTGTGGATCTTCCCGCGCACCCCGAAGTACACATACCCAGGCCAATCGCGTGTGGAACTTCCCACGTACCCCGAAACACACGTACCAAGGCTAATCGCGTGTGGAACTTCCCGCGCACCCCGTAGTACACGTACCCAGGCTATTCGCGTGTGGGACTTCCCGCGCACCCCGAAGTACACGTACCCAGGCCAATCGCGTGTGGTACTTCCTGCGCACCCCGAAGTACACGTACCCAGGCCAATCGCGTGTGGAACTTCCCGTGCACCCCGAAGTACACGTACCCAGGCCAATCGCGTGTGGAACTTCCCGCGCACCCCGAAGTACACGTACCCAGGCCAATCGCGTGTGGAACTTCCCACGCATCCCAAAGTACACGTACCCAGGCCAATCGCGTGTGGATCTTCCCGCGCACCCCGAAGTACACGTACACAGGCCAATCGCGTGTGGAACTTCCCGCGTACCCCGAAACACATGTACCCAGGCTAATCGCGTGTGGAACTTCCTGCGCACCCCGTAGTACACGTACCCAGGCTATTCGCGTGTGAGACTTCCCGCGCACCCCGAAGTACAAGTACCCAGGCCAATCGCGTGTGGGACTTCCCGCGCACCCCGAAGTACACGTACCCAGGCCAATCGCGTGTGAAACTTCCCGCGCACCCCAGAGTACAAGTACCCAGGCCAATCGCGTGTGTCACTTCCCGCGCACCCAGGAACACACGCACACGCTATTTTTCACACAGCGGGTGTCCGTGTTTGTCGGTACCCCTTTGCACCTCATTTGTCCTAGAGGGCCACTGTATGGACCATTCATCATGGCTGTATATGGGTGCTTTTTGTTATCGCACATTTTGGCGCACATTTTTTTCAGGCGCAGGGACGCTACCGCCTGCTTTCTTGTAGCGTACTTGTTTGGCCCTGTGCGCGTCTTTGACCGTTCGCTGGTTTGCCCTATTCGATTCCATGAATATGGGTTGTAGGCGAGCGTGTGGGCGTTCCGCGCACTTGCCTCCTGTACTTCCCCCGTGACGCCCATATTTTCACGCGTTGTTCCCCATTCCGAGTGTTACGCCCTGTGTTCCGACTACTTTTGTGATGTGCGCCGCACTATGTGCGATTTCGCAGTGGCCGTGGCGCACGCTGTTGGATGACCTGTGCGCCGGCGTGCGCTGGTTTCCCTGCGATTTTCGCACTTGCACTGCGATTTTCGCACTTGCACTGCGAATCGCACGTTTTGGCACCTCTGCGCGGGAATTTTCGGCGCATATTAATTCCATGAATCGACCAGTAAATTCGAGACAATAGATGAGAAAAGAAAACGGCAAAGAGCTGTTAGCGGAGTGAAAGAAACATCATACGACAAAAACTCCACAAGGCTCCCATTGGATGACGGGAAGGGGAATGATGCCGTTGGAACCCACAGGTTTCAGTTTCCATCTGGTGATTCCTTGAACAAATTGTGCCCGAGGGATCTCACAATAATAACAACCGTCACTAAAAATGATGGAACACAGAGACAGTCTACCCAAAAAAATAGTCCGCGAAATGAGAAATACAAAAAACCTGGTAGGCATGTATTGATTCTGGAACGAATCTTAGACACAAAAGATGGTTTAACATTAAATAGAAATAATGTATTACGTTTACTGCACCACGTGCCTGCCTCCGCTCCATAGAATCAAATGACATTCAAACTGTTGAAATTGTCAATGACCAACGAAATGATAAAGTCCGGCTTCACATTGACTCCAGACTAATATATGATCTACTTACGAATGCGATCCATTTTCTGCTGTCTCTGGGGTTCGATATTCACGAAGAAAGTTCTGTGCCCCAGACAGATGTAGCTTTCAACAATGCTTCAAGGAGAGGTGCGGAAGCAGTTAAAAGTCAAGAAAAAAATGTTGAGAAAATTGGTGTGGCCCAAACAGGAATGATGACGGACCATGCAGCCGAGCGGCCTGAAACACTTCAGCTTGAAAAAGCGAGTAGTGATAAAAATCACGTACGCTTCACACTCGGCGAACAAATTAAAATCACGATAAATGGAATCGTAAACACTGCAAAAAATGAAAACAATGCAGCACAAGACATAGAGAAGCCAAATAAGAGCTCAAATTGGAACTGGTTGGCTGGTGTACTAGGTGATAAATCAAGCTAATGCCAACAAGGGCCAGCCGGCCCTATCACAAACATTTTATCCTGGAATACGAGAGGCTTTGTACACTTATTCAACGACACAAAAAGTTAGAGCAATGATCTAACCTCTATCTGCTTACAAGAAACATGGATGGCAAGCTGTCCTTTGTCAGATGAATATGAGTTGGCAATAAACCCTGCCATAACAAGAGATAAGTGACATCCGTCTGCTGGACTCTTGACCATGATCAAGAAGAATTCTGGCTGGAACTTGGTGAAATCAACACATTTATCCCCGTTCATACAGTATTCTGTGATTGCCACGAAAAATGAGACATATAACATCACAAACCAAATTCACATCATTAATATTTATTGGCATCACAAAAATGCGGGAAGATATACATTTATATCAATGGTGTGTGACCTACTTGATGAAATAAACAGTGCTCATCAAAATCCGAACATTATCTGTTGTGGTGACCTTAATTTAGACTGTGTGAATGAGGCCAAGACCTCTGGACATAAAACCCCATCACAAAAACTGGCAATAAAAATGGTGTGTCGATCTCGAGGAAAGAAACATCACCATTTTAAATGGGAACATCATGGGTGATATTGCCCCAGAAAAAACTTGGAGAGCTATGAAGCAGTCTTCCACCATAGACTATTTCTTCATATCTGATAGTCTGCAGCAACGAGCAGTGTCTCTTAAAATTACAGCGAACAGTGACCACAGTCAACTAAAATTAGCATTAAAAATGGCAAACATCAAAAAGCCTCACCAATGGCACAACCAGATTATCGTAGAACCTAACAGAACCCGGCTGAGAATAAAACCTCAAGAAGTTAAGATCTTAACAGAGTCCTACGACAAGTATGTAATGAGCGCAACAGAAACGAAAGCTGAATACAACTGCCTTCTCAAACAGTTCATGACTGTAGATAATGGAATGAGAAGACCTTCCTTTCAACCAAAACACCATTATGACAAACAAGTACGTGAAAGAAAGCAACAACTACGAAAGAAATTGAGGAAACATAGAAACCTCAAAGATCAACAACAAAAGCAGGCGAATAAATTCAGCAAACAAAAATACAAAAACTAGCAAATCTCCCACAAAGCAATTATGCACCAAAATGACATTGAAACAATGCTCGCCAGCCTCAATAACAAAAACCTCTCAGAATTTTGGAAGTTAATAAACAGCATTGATGGCACGCAAGATGCAATTCAACTAAGTATGGTGTGTGAAAGAGACTGGATCAATCACTATAATACAGTGTATGAGAAAAAAAGCACCACCATTGACCCGAGTTTGCCTGAGCTTTCAAAATGGGACCTGCATTTTGATAGAGAGGATATTCTACGGAGTATCCAAAGAAGCTCCTCCTCTAGGGCACTAGGACCGGATGGCCTAACAAACTTTATAATTAAACAAAACCCTGAAGAGTGGGCCAATTTTCTATCAAAATTGTTTGCTATAATTACCAGTGAAGGAAAAGTACCAACTAGTTGGAAAACAGCGATCATTATCCCAATCTTTAAAAAAGGCAATAGAGCTGAACCTAAAAACTATAGGCCTATTGCCTTATTGGATGTTTTGGGAAAAATATTCACAACCCAATTACAGAAACAACTCCTTGAATGGATTCAAGATTCAAACCACTTTGACTGCCGACAAGCGGGCTTTGTCAAGGGTGTAGGCTGTGGACTTCTGTTGAACATACTTAAGATGGATGCAATACAAAGAAACAAAAAAATCTATCTGGCATATGTGGACCTGTCACAAACCTTTGACAGTATTGACAGAGAACTACTTTGGAAGAAAATGTCCGACTGGAAATGCCCGAACAGTTTACTTCTAGCAATAAAAGCATTACATACCAACACAGAGATAAAAATAAGGCTAGACAAAAGTGGCACTCTATCAGCTCCAATAAAAACATATCGAGGAGTTAAACAAGGGTGCCCTCTGGCCTCAATCATATTCAATCTTTTTATCTCAGATCTGGGCGATGCATATAAAAATGTAAACATTTTTTCTCCAAAAGTCAATGGAAAAGATCTTCACTGGCTTCTGTACGCGGACGATCTCGTTCTTTTGGATCTGACTCCAATAGGCCTGCAACGAAAACTTGGGATTTTAGCTCAATATATCCAACTAAATGGCCTAAATGTGAACACACAAAAATCAGAAATTTTAATCCTGCAGGATCTTCAAAAGAACAAAGATACTGCTGGAAAAAAAAAGTTCACTTGGAAACTAGATGATGGCACAATTGAGAAAAAAAAAACAATCAATGTATCTAGGCATGTTGCTGAGCTCAAGTATCAATGATGCCCCATGGGTAGAAAATGTCAAGTCATAATGTAAACAGCTGACAGCGCAAGCCTGCATTTTGAACACAAAATATGGGAAACACTCATTAACACCTGTTCTGACTTTATACAAGACGAAAGTCATACCGGCCTTAATCCATGGAGCTGACTGTGCCTTCAGATGTCCAGCGGAAGTATGGGCCTCCTTGGAACACTCTTTTTGGTCCAGAGTTTTGCGCTTATCTCCTGGCGTACCAACCGCCTGCGTAAGATACGAGCTGAGTCTCCTATCCATTAATGGGAGGATTACGTGGAACACACTAAATGAATTCCGCAAAGCATCTGCCGAAAAGCCGACCCTACAATATAACATCCTAAAAGTTTCAGCTATGGAGCATGATGACTCTGTCTTCTCAATGTGGTTTCAGCGTTGTGAAATCATTCTCAGCAATATAGGAGCAGACAAAAACCTGCTACAAGAAAACCCAAACAAGGTTAAATCATTGGTGTGGATTCAAGACTGGATAGATACTGGTGACACGTGCATAAAAAAACACAGAATAATTAATCTGATGCCCAATGGAGAGAGAAAACTGAACGAGACTCAGCCATACCTACATAAATTTCCAGACAAAAACCGTAGAGCAATCTTTATGAAATATTGTCTCAACCAATTTCCAACCAGAGAAAACCTTATCATATGGAACGGTGCGGATCTAAGCTCCACAACGTGTCGACTTTGTGGAGAAGACAATGAAACGCTGAAACACTTAACGCTGGTATGCGCCAATCTGACAGAGGAACGCACAAAGCACTTTGGAAGGTTCATACTGGCAAAACCTTCTTTGTCTATTGAAGAATGGTGGTGAAAACCTTCTCAAGACTCGGATCGTGGTCTAACAATCGAACTAACCTTCTTCTTAGATTCAATGATGGAAAAACTACTAAAGGCAGAGACTAATTTAGAACTCCAACAGTCGAAGCCAGTAGAGGTGGCTGGTTAATTAGCATCTGTGGAAGATACAATTTATTTGTGTCATGCACCAATTCTTGAAGTCCATGGTGAACTTATAACCACCTAAAAATTGGAATGTTAACAAATCCTTGTCACATGATGGCTCTATGCTCGTTTCTGTCTTTTCCTAGTTTTCCAGTTTTTTTGCGTTTTCCTGGTTTTCTGATCTTTTGGTATTCTTTTGTTCTCTTTTCTGTACTTTTTTTAAAGGTTTGTAAGAAAACAAAATAAGAAAAAAAAAAAGAACTAACAGCCACAAGGAGACTGAACCACGCTGAGGTGGGTGCCTTCAGACAGTCACTCTCGGACGAACTCTGTGCATCACTGGCATCTGCACATGCAGACTCTGTTGCCTTCCATGATGCAATGCATACAGACATCAACAATCTAACTTGGCTGGTACATTCATCACTGTCACACCTGGTCGCTGCCTCTGAAGACCAGTCCTTGGTCTGCCTCCAGCACCACACCCACCTGCAGATCAACCACAGGATCGGGGCCCCAGCACTGACATGCCTCCTGGTCCACCATTGCCGTGAAGTCTATGAACCCATGGAGTTTTTTTTTCATAGTCAAATTGTTTTCAGGTGGACAGTGACATGCACCCTACCCCTCTTCCCTCCAGGGTGACCTGTCCCCTCCCCGTGTCCATGATGGACAATTGTTCTTACATTTTTTATTTTTCATGTCCATGAGCTTTCTTTTGTTTTGTGTCCCTTGCTTTGCCATGAACGCTTTTTTTTTTATTTCAAGACCCCTGGTCCAGATGTTGGCATGTTTTCCTTCATCCCTTTCCAAGGTGCAATCTTTTTCTGTTTTATTTTTGATTTCTACCATTTCCCTTGATTTGTGCAGTTGCCCTGTCAAGGCCATGATTTATGTAGTGGTGGGCATGCAGCCATGCACAGTGACATCAACTTCCATGGTTGCATCTTCGTGGATGGGATGGCATGTGCAGGTAACATAGGGTTGATTGAATATTGACACGTCTGCAGCATGTATGGCTGTTATAATGCCTTGTCCCATGTTATTACAGTTCTCCAGAATGAGGTGGTGACTGCACTCCTGGGGGAGACACCCTACACCCTTTGACGTCCCAACTCCCCATGCCCTCTGCTAGGCACTGGACCTCCTGTCATGCATTTGGAGACACAGTTCCAGGTGGAGGTGATGCGGGAATGACATCATGCTGGCTCAGTCAGCAGGTAAGCATGTGCACTGTCTTGCATGTTCTGCCTGTGTAATTGTTCCCCATGGTTTCTGCATGCAGTACACATATTAAGTAGCTGGTGGTGTTCACCTTGTGTCACTTTCAATGTCTGTGCTGATGTGTGTCTGTACACATGCATTTGTGTGTATTTGTGCGTTTGTGCTGCTATGCCAGTTTTTTTCTGTGGATGCACTCATGATGTTGACAACATGTTTGGAAGTGATTGTGTGAATGGACATACTGCTTGGCCACAAGCATTGTTGGTGCTTCTGCACTCTGGGGGTTTCTGTTGTCCCAGACTTAGCACACTAACCCTGGTGATGACTCCTTACTGCCACGCCTCTACTCCCCCAGTCCCTATTTAGCATACCATGACCTGCAGGTGCTCTACCTGTGTACACTACTCTTTGACTGTTGGCAATTGTAAGTCCATGTACTTCTCCGCTTACATGTCCCACCCAGCCAGGACACTTGTGAACATGTCACATTCACATTGATAGGCACTCAGGGGGTGTAGTCTGTTGGGGGGTGAATGTACAGCTTTATGTCCTTTTGCTATGTTGTCTATCAGGGGTGTACGTTGGCTGATGTAGGGTAGGGGTATATGGTTTTAGTAATTGCTTAAATAAAAGCCTAAGAAAAAACACTCCCTTGGCGACTACTTTTTTGTTAAAGGTGCGTACTGAGATAGCAATTATCAAATTTCTTTTTGTTGTCAGCATGAGTAATTTCCCAATTACTGTGTGGCTGCTACACAGATTCACTAAGAAAAATAAAGAAATGAATAGTTTACTCGAATGCGCCAAACTATTTGGTCAGGTATTCACAGGTGAGTCTGAATCGTTAATTATTTTTATTCAGATGAACTAAACAAGTTCAATGTTATTTTCACACCATATCAATTCAATCATTGCTTCACTTTGAATTACAATACTGGTTCAGTGTAATTTGCATTTCTTGCTTGTCATAAAATTCCAAAAAATATGTATATGGTTTCAGTGCCTTAGTTGCGTGGAAGTGGGGTACAGATGCCAGATGCATGTGTCGAGTATGTGCCATCAGCTTGATAATGGGGTAGGTGTGACATAGCCATTCACTGCATGGCACTCAGGATTTCAGGCAGTGTGTGGGTTGTGGGTGGATGTTTGTCAGGGTGTGTGATTTGTGTATTGAATTTGCATGCAGTGTGCAGATCTGGCTGCATGTGTGCCAGGAAACATGTTGATGGTCGGCATGCGAGTTGTTGTTTGCATTTTAAGAATGTCACTCAGGGGGGCACATATTGATGTATGTTTGGGTGCATGGATGTGTTCCCTGTGCTCACATTGATTTGTCTTTCTCTGCAGAGCCATTCGTCATGATGTGATGGGTGATTGGATTGAGGGGATACTTGCAGTCATATGCATGCACAGGAAACAGATAAGATGTGCATTTCTCTTGCATTGCAAATTTGTTACTCTTTTGTTTTTCATATTCAAAATGACACTGAGTATTGTGTGCATTGCTGTATGTATGTTACATGGGCATCCTGGCACCACTGCTTTTGCGCTCTTAGCAACACAAATACATTTGTGCCTACCATGCACATTCTCACACAGGTGTGCAACCCAATTTCCTTGGGCTTATGGGGATTGGTGGAAATGATCATTTTGGAGTCCATGAATGCCTAGCTGATCATAATTAATAGTTGGCAAGTTGCTGAATTTATCAGTGGCACCACATATTTTGGGTGATATTTTTTGGGACATTAGTGATGTTTTTGTGCTTCAGGAGTGGTTTCACTCCATGTTTACCATGGTGGTACAATCCCACTTACCTGTCTTTCATTTGGCCACACTTTGTGCATGTTAGGATTGGCCCATGGTCATCATTGAATGGCACCTGGGATGTGGCTTTATCATGTGCACTCCACATGGGCAGGGCGTTCCTCCACTCGCAGAGATGTGCCGAGCCAGCGTGAACTCCACACAAGTCCAGGAAAAGTACGGCACATTTGGCTCCATGAATCGGTGAAGGTGAATTTGCACACAGTTGTGCGCTAGTACTCTATTTTCCACACAGATAATTCCATTAATCAGGGCCTAAATGTTTTGTCATGCAGTATTAGTTTTAAAACAGTTTAATGTGTTCCTATGCATCATGTGGAGGGTGAACTGTGCTGGGTGTGGATTGATTGGCTCAGATCAACTGCCAAGAGTGCGGAAATACTGTAGAGGATTTAGGGGCCTCCCTTAGAAGAAGTAAGAGATATCATTGGTATCTGCAATTGAAACAGCTCTGATAGAATCACAGTAGTGATTAGCATTGCCTCTTCATCCATTTTACTCATCACAGTCCTTTAAAATCTGAGCAGTAGGTACTTGAAACAGGCATCTGCTGTCATCCATTAATCAACACCATAGAAGATGGACCAGGCACCTCTTTTATGATCCAGCCCTTCTTTACTGTTGTTGTTCTTGTTTTCACTTCCTTATGAAGACGAGGTTGCCTATAACATCATTTTGTAGTATCCAAGTGTGACAAATTGACTCCTGCCCTGCTGGAGTACAAAGATAAGCAGAGGCTAAAACGCCTACTCAGCCTTCACACTTCTACACACAAAGGGCCAACACAATCATAAAGGTAAAGCAGGCACAGTTAAGAGATATACTTCCTTTGCCTTTTGTGGTAAAGTGCAAGGTTATACTCTCAAGAGAGTTGTGAATGTGAGTCAATAGCACCACAAACAGCGAAGTATAACAGTCCAAAATTAAGGAATGTCAAATCAAGGTTCTATACAGGATAGCTCAGGGACAACGCGCTCGCCTTGAAAGCAGAATGACGCGGAGCAAAACAGTTTCGATCCCCGGGTCCGCGCTTGGAAACCTCTGGATATTAAGCGCATTATAAATAACCAATTATAACTAATAAAAATATATACTTTCATTAGGCAGACCAAGTGTAACAATAACTAAATAGACAACATTAGAGACAACCCACCCACGAGGAAAGAACACAGAATTAGTGAAGACGGAAATATGCAGTCCTCTGAGCAATAAATCAGGGGCGAAAGGCAAGTAAAAGCTAACAGGTTCTTGAAAAGCATATGTTCTTTAATGCAAAAGGTGTTAAAAGTGACCTAACCAGTCTCTTGCACTCAAACCTGGATCAAGGGGTCCATAGTACCTCTATGTAGTACTTGGTAGTTTGATTGTGTCGAACCAGACTTCGAGCGATTGTGCAAGTGGTTCCGGCCATATTTGGGTGCAGCTAGATGTGTTAATTCAATTGGCAGTCTGGCATCGAGCTGGGGTGAATAAGGTGCTCAGAGAGGTTCTATGGTGGCGTTTGAGTGATGCAATTTGAAGTCTTCAACAACATCTGTTCATGATTGAGCCAGTTTGAATCTGGGTTGTAACCTCTGGGCAGGGTTGGTGAGTGACGCTTCCATGGTTTGAGTTGATGGTCTGCGACGGTACGAAGTGGTAATGCTGATGGATGAAGCAGCAATATGAGGTCGAGTCTTGTTCAGTCATTTATGTAACAGCTGGTTCGAGTCAGCAAGTGACACTCCAGTAGTTTGAGTCTGTGTTCGGCACTAAGATATTGATTTGAGCCGATCAGGTGAGGGCGCCGCAAGGCACAATGCAGCATTGAGCTGGATCAAGGTGCAAGCATGATGGTTCGAAGAGTTTGATCGAGTGCCAAAGGCATCACCGGCGTGTTCTGGAGTTCAAGATGCAGTGAACTCGGTTTAAAAGCAATTTGACCATTTTGGTGTAGTGAAAAGGGATCATGGCTGTCTTGAATCCTCATCCACAGGCTCCAAGCGAAGAATAGTCCTTGTTCTTGGGTTCCCGAACATGGGAGATGCTGGCACCCACCTGCAGGGGTCCTTCAACACTGTGAGTTCCTGAGAACTGCTGTAGCTGATAGAGGGGCAAGTCTTGTCACAGCAGCAGTTCACTCCCACTGGCCCCTGTCAATGGTTAGGGGACAGAGCTTCCCGCTGCTTTGGACACTCTGTCTTGACCTCACTGGCAGAGGACTTTTGAAAGATCAACTCTCCCAACGGAGGTCCAATGAATGCTTACTCAGGTTCTTTGTTGAATAGTTAATCAAAGAAGGAGTGGGAGACCTCTTCCTTTAAAGGCAAAAGCCCACAGGTGATTGGACTAAAGCTAGCCTGCTTTATGGGTCCAATCCCTGTTCTTATAATAAGTGGTCCTTGCCTTCTGACATCACACCTAAAGTGTTCTGTGCTACAGGAAGTGGAAAGGAAAGGAAAGGGAAGGAATGATAGAGGCAGAGACAAGCAAGATGGTGGAGCCTTGCTTGAGCTACCAAGATCTTCCTCTGTCTACACTAACCTTGTCCCCTTCCCATCTCAATTAATAAAAGGCGTTTAGATATACAGCACCCTGGTATGAGCCTTAGACCTTTGTGAATGGGCATGCCCTTTGATTCCTGTTCCCAGACCAGAGTCCTACAGAGTGGCTGTCTCTCTGTGAAGGGGTAATTATTTATATATTTTTTATTTATTTATATACAGGGAAGAACAATGCTCTTTTGCTTGTAAAATAACATGCAATAGATAAGATATTAGATATGACGGGAAGTAGTGAGATTCTTACGAAGGGGTGAGTTTGTGTTATACTCAGACCAGGTTGTGTTGGGGAGTAAATGGAACAGTCCCCGGGAACAATAGATGGGTGGACTTACAGAGATCAAGGACAATTAACATTACATATTTTTAAGTTCAGGTAGGCGGTACAGATGTGACCATGATGGATGAAGTTTTAGAGTGGAGGCAGAGAAAGTGAGGGGCAGAGGCGGGTAAGAGGTGAGGGAAAAATGTTAGGTTGAACGCAGATGAGCGGTATTTTAACCAAGAGGCCAGGAGGTAGACATTCAATTTGGCTTTGAACATATCAGTGTGGACTGTTTCTAGGATGTCCAGGGGAAGAGAATTCCATTAAAGTGTGTTAGGCGGAAACCTGTGCAGTTCCCTCTGGGACCACTGCAAAAGATTTAGGACTACAGGTGTTTGGCGGTGAACCCACTTGGTAGCAGTCTGTACCACACAGATTCACTTGGTAGCTGTGGCTGAGCAGTCAGACTTCCCTCAAGAAGAGTTGAGCAGTATGTGGAGTATACAATCTATGACAGTTCTTCACAGTAAGACAAGCAAACACGCAACAAGGCTTCAGTGTAAAGATATTAAGGTATTTATTTATAACGGAACATCTATGGAAAACACTATGGCACTATCACGGCAAACAATTCAATTACAATTACTCTACGAAGAAGAAAACGATCAATCCCCCTAACAATATTTCGACAAGTCTAGGTTCTACCGGTATCACTTATTTTCAGACAGAGGTGTATACCTCAACCTAGATGGCACTCTAATATTAGTTAGGACGGGAGAGAAAAATAGGCAGGTTACGAAATCAACACAGTTCAATACTTCACGGATAAAATGCAAGGCAGGAAGGCAAGAACCACAATAGATCATAAAGTTCAGAGGCCAGGCCCACTCGGAGAGGGGCAAGGCGATATGTCCCAAAAAGTCTCTAGTGGAGATGCGTTCGAGTCTTTGTAGCAAATTGTTATCGGCAGAACAACACGCTAGAAAAAGCTTGGAGGCGACCCAACGGAAAGGCGAGGATTAAGACACCTCACTCGAACCGATCGAAAGGGAAACCAGGCGGACACGGTACCTTGTTGTGGAGAGACAGCTCCGGCGGGGGCAGTTGTTCCTGGTGGTGGATGCACGTCGGGTCTTTGCCAAGAGTAGAGATGATCTCGTCGTCGAAGAAAAGTGAAGTCCGGTGCACCACCAGGGAAGAGACCAGCCGCGGAGTGCTCCGTCACAAGGCACCACCTTTTGGTCACGGTACAGGGGTAGTGGCTATCCAGTTGCCGGGGTACTTTGCACGGGCAATTCGACCACCGCGTCCTGAGGCGAAGAAAAAGCAAAGGGGACTGGTTGTTCCCACCAGGCAGGGAGATCTCCTCTGTCGTCGGGAAGTGGTGAGTCGGTTCAGCAGGGCTCCACCGGAGGTGTCATCATTGCAGGTCGGCTCAGCGTCGCCCTCGTTGGATTCTTAGGTCCTGTGGCGACTTCTGAAGATCCAGTCCCAAAAGCCCTGCTTTTATGCAGAAAACCCCCATTCATTCAGCCTAGCTGTCAATCAACACATGCTAAGTGGTGAGCGGGGCGGCTCACCACTTGGGCCAATCACTCCAGAGTGCGACCGGAGTTGGCAAGGCAACTCGGTCCAGGGTGCCTAAACCCCCTCCCACACCCCTGTGGTAACCCAGACAGAATGGCACCACTTTGGAGGGCCTCTGTACAGAGGCCCACCAAAAGTGGAACAAAGGGCTCAACCTTTGGTTTAGGAGTCACAGAGACGAACACAGACGCCATTTTAAAAACCGAGTCCTGGCAGAAAATACCATCCGATAAACCTATTTAAGATAAGTAGATCGGTGGTATGTTAGAGATTAACGAGAAAAAGTATCAATCTCCAACAATGGGACGAATCCCATAGGGTTATGTCCGGGGTCGAACATAACAAGTAGTTTCCACTGCAACCAGCCAAAACTCGACGAGGGGGGACGGGACAGTGCCCTCTCGAGTAACAGATCCAGGAGTAATCGAATTACCCCTACTAGTACGTCCACAACAAGATGGTTTGTACTAGTTCTGTTAGTAAATTTAGGTCTAGTAAAGCCAATGGTGACTTTACATGCCCGGGGAGACAGTAGTCAGTCCCCGGGTATGGAGTCTATGGTGGAGGTCCGCTAGGACGCCCCAGTGTTACGGCACGTAGGGTGCGGTGTAACACACATAGAAAAACATATGAGACCCTATGGAGTAAAAGACCGCATAGCCCATAGAACACATTGACATTCAAAGGAATTACACACATACATGTCCAAGAGTGGGAGGAAAAGTGTCTCACTCTTGGCAGGATGGAAAAAAAACAAACTCCAGAAATCCAGCAAAGCCGCTGGGGGACTCACTAGGTTAGGAAATTCAGCCTAAACAGAGAATTCTCCCTAACACTCGCCCCCCCCAGACTAAGGGACAGGAGGATTTAATCCACTCCTGGATGAATCTCATACCTCTAGTCGATGACATACATCCTAGAGAGACCATCAGCATTTTGGTGGTGACACCCTGACCTGTGCTCAATGGTGAAATCAAACCCTTGTAGGCAGATCGACCATCTCAATAGTTTTGGGTTTTCCCCTTTCATTTGCATTAACCATCTCAAGGGTTGGTGGTCAGTCTGAATGATGAAAGTAGAACCATACAAGTACGGCCTAAACTTCTTCAGAGCCCACACGATAGCAAAGCACTCTCTTTCGATTGTTGCCCACCTTGTTTCAGGATCCTTCAGTTTGCGGCTGATGAAGCAAACGGGGTGCTCCCTACCTTTCCCATCCAGTTGACTGAGTACGGCACCTATCCCTACATTGGAAGCATCTGTCTGCACAATGAAGTGTTGGCGGTAATCAGGAGCTCTGAGTACTGGGGCTTGGCAAATAGCCTTTTTCAGGTTTTCAAAAGCCTGAACGCACTCCTCGTTCCATTTAACCTTTTTAGGAAATTTGGGCGAGGAGATGACATTCAGTGGAGAAGCTATGGTCCCATAGTTCTCTATGAAATTCCTGTGGTACCCAGTGAGGCCTAGGAAAGGCTCTCACCTGGGTTTGAGTAGTTGGTGTTGTCCAATTTTGCACAGCTTCAATCATACTGAGCAAAGGCCTTATTTCTCCACCTCCTACCTCATGTCCAAGATAGACTACCTTACTCTGTCCAATTTGGCATTTACTCGCCTTTATGGTCAGATTGGCTCGTCCAACAGCCTGCAAAACATCTCTTAGGTGGGTTACATGTTCTTCCCAGGAATTGCTGAACACTGCGATGTCATCCAAGTATGCCATGCAGAAGTCCTCCATCCCATTCAGAACCTGGTTTACCATCCGTTGAAACGTAGCAGGTGCATTCTTCAATCCGAAAGGCATTACCTTAAACTGGTATAAGCCAATGGGGGTAGAAAATGCAGTTTTCTCCTTGGCATGGTCTGCCAGGGCTATTTGCCAATAGCCTGACGTCAAGTCAAATGTGCTGAGGAACTTAGCGGCACCAAGTTTATCCACCAACTCATCTGTTCTTGGCAAAGGGTGGGCATCAGTCGTGGTGACTGCATTAAGAGCTCTATAATCCACGCAGAATCTAAGCTCTTTAGATCCGGCCTTTGGTACTAACACAACTGGGCTAGACCATGGACTAGTAGAGGGCTCTATTACCCCGAGATCAAGCATCTTGCTGACCACACCTTTGATGTGGGTTTGTACTTTTTCTGACATTCGGTATCCTCTGCTCTTGACTGGCAGACAGTCACCAGTGAGTATGTCATGCTGGCCCCAAGGGGTCAAGCCTGGCGAAAGCGAGAACAGAGAGGCAAACTGATTCAACATAGATGTGCACTCTTCTTGTTGCTCGGGTGTTAGATTGGAGGAGAGATTTACTCCTTCAATTTTTTCATCTAAAGGTAAGCCTCTGAGGAGATATGGAAGAGCTTCACTCTCTTCTTCTTCCTTGGATGATGCTAGAAGCAACGCTCCTACATCAGGTCGTGAGACATACGCTTTAAGTCGGTTGGTGTGAAAGACTGTCGGAGCCTCCTTGGGATTGCCCAAGTCCACAAGATAGTTAACCTCTCCAAGTTTACCCACAACTCTGAAGGGTCCCATCCATTTATCTTGCAAGGCCCTCTGCCTTGTTGGGATCATAACGAGAACGAGCTGGTCTTGAGCGAACTCAACCATGTTAGCCTTTTGATCGTGCCTGTGCTTGACCAATGCTTGTCCAGCTTTCAAGTTATCGCTTGCTTCCGTCATCATGTGCGACATCCTCCTCCGGAGGCCTATCACGTAGTCAGTCACACTCTGACTGGCTTGGGGGAAGGAGCACTCTCCAACCCCTCCTTAATCTGGGGGTTCTACCAACCCATTGGTTTGGGGGTGGTAAGCTGTTGAGAACTTGTAAGTAACTCCACAGGTTTTCCACATGGCTTTCATGTAGTGGGACATAAAGTTTGACCCCCTGTCAGAGATTACTTCCTTAGGAAACCCGACCCTAGTAAAAATACCAAGGAGGGCCTTAGCCACAGCCGGGGCTGTAATAGTCCTCATAGGAATTGCCTCAGGATACCTAGTAGCATGGTCTACTACAACAAGTATAAACCTGTTGCCTGAGGAGGTTGGAGGATCAAGGGGACCAACAATGTCAATCCCTACTCTCTCAAATGGGACTCCTACAACTGGGAGAGGCACTAAAGGTGCCACATTCTTGGAGCCAACCTTACCAGAGGTCTGGCAGGTGTGGCAGCTCCTGCAGTGTTTTTCTACTTCGGCCCCCATCTTTGGCCAATAGAAGTAGAGAGAGAGCCTTTCCTTAGTATTCTTGAAACTTAAGTGACCAGCCAAAGGAATCTCGTGGGCTAACTGCAAGAACTGTGGTCTGTTCTCTTGGGGTACTACGAGTTGTTTGTAGTCTCCAGGTGCAGACTCGGTTGGTTCACTGTAGAAGAGGCCATCTTCCCAGTGCAATCTGTATTTCCCAGGCTCTTGCCCTTCAGCCTGAGCTTCTGCCTGGTGGCGAAGACCTTCCAGAGGTGGACATTCTCTCTGTCCCTTACTGAAGTCTGCCCTGCTGGGTCCACCTTCTGCCAGTAAAGACTGCAGCTCAGGATGGTCAACAGGATCCAGATCTCCAATGAGTTCCTGGCCTTCCATTAGCTCTTCCTCAGAGTCTAATTCTACCACACAGGGTTGTACCTCCCCCTCAGCCTCAGCTGGAGGTGGAGTTACGGGTGTACTTTTGGACAACCGCGGGTAAGTCCGTGTGGGCTGCACTGAAATGCTGGCTGCTGGTTTCGGGATAGAAGTCTTAGTTTTCCCTTTCGCTTCTGATTTCTTGGAGACAGCTGCCGACAATTCTAGTGGAGCGGGAGTGATTTCTGTCTTCATCATCTCCTTGAGAGTACCGCGCATGGTCCTCTCTCTTGCGGGTCTGGTTAGCTCCTGTAACCGTTTACTAGGAGGTCTGGAAGTATGCGATACAACTCCGACGGTTTTCAAATCGTTACCCAACAGTACGCGTCCTGGTACCTCGCTCTGTATGCTGACAGGTATCTTTACAGTCATGTTGTTACACTGGATGAGAACTGGTAATTGGGGAAGCATCTGCACAGGCCCTCCAGCTAACTTGGTGAGGCGTTTGGGTGCCTTAGCAACATCCTCAGCCTGAAAAAACGATTTATCCACCACAGTTATGCTGGCCCCAGTGTCCCTAATGGCAGGAGTCTCCTGGCCATTCACCTGGACACTGTCCTTATAATACTCTTTAGTATTATCGGGGATAGAATTATAGACATCTAAATTCTGTTGTTCCCACAACCCCAGAGATACTAAAGAAACGCTGGCTGAGACTCCAATGGGTTCGTCAGCTAGCAGTAGAAAGTTTCCACTTGCCATTTGGACTTCCTCCTCTGGAGCGAAGGCTAAGGAGACAAGCTGGACCCCTGAAGGTTTACCCTTACATCTGGGATCTCCTTTCACGTGGTCAGTCGAGCCACAAACAAAGCATTTACCGAACGCTTTTTGGAATGGTGGCTTGCTCTGACCTCCTTCCAGTTTGGCACCAGAAGACACACTATTCTGTTGTGGTTTTCCCGGTGGCTTACCCTTCTGGTTTTGTTTGGGGCCCTCTTTGGAATTTGAGTTATTCGAATTCTCGTTTGAGTCTTTTTTAGGCTGTTTTCCCTCATCCTTTTTCTGAGTTGCCCCAGAATCCTTATGAGTAGCCCTGTTGGCAACCCACAAATCAGCGGCCTTAGCTAGCGTCCGGGAATCCAATTCCTTCGAATCAGCCAAGTGCTGTCTGAGCTCAGAAGAACAGGCATAATAAATCGACTCCAACATAAAAAGATTCTTCATACCCTCATAAGTGTTCACTTTGTAACCCTTAATCCATCCCTCTAAGTTTTTCAACCCTTCACTCACCCAGGTAGCCCAAGGGGTACCATCATGCTTTTTGAGGGTTCTAAACCTCTTAAGATACTGGGAAGGGGTCTTCCCGAATCTAGCTAGCAAAGCTAGTTTCACACTTTCGTAATCCGTCTTATCCTCCTCCCCCAACTCCATTACCACATCAGTCGCAACAGGTGGGAGCCTAGAGAACAACCAGGGAAGTAAAGCATTCCCGGTGATGTCCTGGAGCCCATGATTGTACTCAAACAGTTTCAACCAATCCAACACATCCAATCTCGGTTCATACATACCCACTAATTCCTTCGGCATCCGGGGTCTTTTGGGACTGGAGCTCCTAGAGGAACCAGAGGAGAGAGAAGCATTTTCCATAGACAGCTTTTTCATTTCTAACTCGTGATTAAGTTTTATTTCCCTGAGTCTTAACTCAGCTTGCTTCTGCTCAGCCTGGGCATTCATCCGTCTGAACTCGAGCTCTTGGTTTCGTTCAGATTGAGCCAAGAACCGTTTGTATTCTAATTCGAGCTTCATTTTTTCAAGTTCAAAATAAGCAGGGTTACATGTGGGACCTGGTATGGGCCCCGTAGGTACAGCTGGTAAGGCAGGTAGAGGAGCAGGGGAGACAGTTTCGTTAGCCTCTCCGTCCTCGTCAGCCTCTTCATCGCTATCATCAGAAATACGATTCAGATCAACACCATCACTGTTATCTACATTTGCTGGAGAAACTGGTTCCTCTGAACCAGTACCCAGACTTTGGTTTGCCAGCAATCTCTCTATTAGTTCTAACTTCTTGCCTCTTACGGAAAGATTCTCTTGCCTACAGAGAGCTCACAAACTCTCAGTATTTTCACCTGACAAGGATTCTTGACTGTAAGTTTCCATCGTAGACATGTTTTTGAAAGTTGCTTTTTAGTGCTAAGCTTTGTGGTTAGTTATCCTAAAGCGTCAAAAAGTACTCTAAACTGTATACTCGATACAAATCCCACCGCTGTACACCAGTGTTAGGCGTAAACCTGTGCAGTTCCCTCTGGGACCACTGCAAAAGATTTAGGACTACAGGTGTTTGGCGGTGAACCCACTTGGTAGCAGTCTGTACCACACAGATTCACTTGGTAGCTGTGGCTGAGCAGTCAGACTTCCCTCAAGAAGAGTTGAGCAGTATGTGGAGTATACAATCTATGACAGTTCTTCACAGTAAGACAAGCAAACACGCAACAAGGCTTCAGTGTAAAGATATTAAGGTATTTATTTATAACGGAACATCTATGGAAAACACTATGGCACTATCACGGCAAACAATTCAATTACAATTACTCTACGAAGAAGAAAACGATCAATCCCCCTAACAATATTTCGACAAGTCTAGGTTCTACCGGTATCACTTATTTTCAGACAGAGGTGTATACCTCAACCTAGATGGCACTCTAATATTAGTTAGGACGGGAGAGAAAAATAGGCAGGTTACGAAATCAACACAGTTCAATACTTCACGGATAAAATGCAAGGCAGGAAGGCAAGAACCACAATAGATCATAAAGTTCAGAGGCCAGGCCCACTCGGAGAGGGGCAAGGCGATATGTCCCAAAAAGTCTCTAGTGGAGATGCGTTCGAGTCTTTGTAGCAAATTGTTATCGGCAGATTGAACCAGTTCAGAACAACACGCTAGAAAAAGCTTGGAGGCGACCCAACGGAAAGGCGAGGATTAAGACACCTCACTCGAACCGATCGAAAGGGAAGCCAGGCGGGCACGGTACCTTGTTGTGGAGAGACAGCTCCGGCGGGGGCAGTTGTTCCTGGTGGTGGATGCACGTCGGGTCTTTGCCAAGAGTAGAGATGATCTCGTCGTCGAAGAAAAGTGAAGTCCGGTGCACCACCAGGGAAGAGACCAGCCGCGGAGTGCTCCGTCACAAGGCACCACCTTTTGGTCGCGGCACAGGGGTAGTGGCTATCCGGTTGCCGGGGTGCTTTGCACGGGCAATTCGACCACCGCGTCCTGAGGCGAAGAAAAAGCAAAGGGGACTGGTTGTTCCCACCAGTCAGGGGAAGAGACTCTCCGGCAGGGAGATCTCCTCTGTCGTCGGGAAGTGGTGAGTCGGTTCAGCAGGGCTCCACCGGAGGTGTCGTCGTTGCAGGTCGGCTCAGCGTCACCCTCGTCGGATTCTTAGGTCCTGTGGCGACTTCTGAAGATCCAGTCCTAAAAACCCTGCTTTTATGCAGAAAACCCCCATTCATTCAGCCTAGCTGTCAATCAACACATGCTAAGTGGTGAGCGGGGAGGCTCACCACTTGGGCCAATCACTCCAGAGTGCGACCGGAGTTGGCAAGGCAACTCGGTCCAGGGTGCCTAAACCCCCTCCCACACCCCTGTGGTAACCCAGACAGAATGGCACCACTTTGGAGGGCCTCTGTACAGAGGCCCGCCAAAAGTGGAACAAAGGGCTCAACCTTTCGTTTAGGAGTCACAGAGACGAACACAGACGCCATTTTAAAAACCGAGTTCTGGCAGAAAATACCATCCGATAAACCTATTTAAGATAAGTAGATCGGTGGTATGTTAGAGATTAACGAGAAAAAGTATCAATCTCCAACAATGGGGCGAATCCCATTGGGTTATGTTCGGGGTCGAACATAACAAGTAGTTTCCACTGCCACCAGCCAAAACTCGACGAGGGGGGACGGGACAGTGCCCCCTCGAGTAACAGATCCAGGAGTAATCGAATTACCCCTACTAGTACGTCCACAATAAAATGGTTTGTACTAGTTCTGTTAGTAAATTTAGGTCTAGTAAAGCCAATGGTGACTTTACATGCCCGGGGAGACAGTAGTCAGTCCCCGGGTATGGAGTCTATGGTGGGGGTCCGCTAGGACGCCCCAGTGTTACGGCACGTAGGGTGCGGTGTAACACACATAGAAAAACATATGAGACCCTATGGAGTAAAAGACCCCATAGCCCATAGAACACATTGACATTCAAAGGAATTACACAAATACATGTCCAAGAGTGGGAGGAAACGTGTCTCACTCTTGGCAGGATGGAAAAAAAACAAACTCCAGAAATCCAGCAAAGCCGCTGGGGGACTCACTAGGTTAGGAAATTCAGCCTAAACAGATAATTCTCCCTAACAAAGTGGAGCAAGAAGAGAGAAAGAGCAGAAGTTAGAGGGTGCAAAAGACGAGTGAGGTGACACAAGGGTAGTCAAGGAGTCAGAACAGAGGGTACGAGAATGCTTGTAGCATTGGATAGAGGAGGATGATAAGGTGGTGCCTCACCATGGATAGATTTGTGAACTAGGAGAAACATTTTAAGCCCAGCCCATGTTGCATCGTCAGCCATCCAACCTGGTGAAGGAGTTCAAAGATAGTCCTGCAAAGTTAATGATCTAGTCAAGAGGATAACAAGCATTGTTGGGGATACCAAAGAGTATGCTGGCACAGTAGTGTAGTTTAGAGATGACAAGAGTGGTCAGGAGTTGCTTGGCGGTGTTGAAAGGAAGAAGGTGCCTGATATTCCTAATATTTAGTGGGTTGTTGCAGTTTTGGAGATGAAAGTAGAAAATGTGTAGGAAGATTCATAGAGGACGCTGTCGTTTCTAGCTGAAGGGGAGTAGGAGAGTGGTATGAATGGGATGATTCACGGTTGAAGAAGCTGAGACTTAGGGGTGAAAGTATGAAGTGGGAAGTGAAAGTAGAATGAGTTATACAGTACAGATTGAAAGTTGAAGAAGGCAGTAATAGTGGAAGAGGCATCAGGTGTGAAGGAGGAGAGTGAAAACTGTAGGTCAACAAGAAGGGAGGAATGACAGAAGGTTTACATTTCCCATCAATAATAGGTGAGGCAAGGGGTGAGTAGAGGTCAGATGGTGGAAAGGAGATGGTGGTGGAAACAATGGAGTGATCAGATAGGGATGATGTGACAGTAGTGTTAGTGGCTGAAAGAGAGGAGGAGATGAATATGATTTCCAAACAGTTTACCCCATTGTGAGATGGTACGTTATGGATAGAGTGCAGGGCGTGGTCACTTAGAAAAGACAGAAGATCATATTTCTGAGAAGTGGTGAGTGAGGGAGGCTAACTCCACCTAAGAGAATGTGGGCATGCTTAGTGGAAATAAAATAAAGGAGTTGACCAAGTTCATTAAAGAATGGTCCAGTGGTACCAAGGGGTAAGCAATGGAGATGATGATTTCCAAATGAGGCAGAGGAATAGTAGAGATTGGTGAATTCGAAAGTGGTGGTACAAGAGGACGTGGCATTGGAGATTTGTGAGACGATATGGCAGGAAGAGAGTAGGTGTCCGACACGTCCACCTCTGCCAGTCAGACATGGAGAGTGAATGAGGGATAGGTTGGAGTCTATAGCGCTGCCAATGTGGCAGTGTCAGATGGAGAAATCCAGGCTTCTGTGATAGAAAGGAGATCTAGGGTAAGAAATCTGGCATGAAAGTAGTAAGTGATAAAGAAACTTGTGTTGCATGCAGACTCAGCATTCAAGAGTGCAATGTTCAGTTGAGTCAGTAAGGAAGAGTTGAGAAGTACGTTTTGTCGCTGAGGAAGAGAGGCAAGGTGGATAGGTGTTAGTGGATGTGTGGTTTGCTTGTTGGCTTTGTTTGTTGGAAGTAGAAGGTGCAAGTGAGATGGAGTAATGGGCATTTTGAGACGTGAGTTTTATGACAGGGAGAGGAATGGAGGAAGTTGCAGAGTGATTAGAGAAAGCGTAGAAGGAGGTGAGAAGGCAGAGCAGCAGGAGTGAATGCATTTTCTGTGGGTACAGCAGTGTGGAGAGACATCACATTAATTGGAAATGTAGTGAAACTCACAGGTGTAGAAGGTAAAGAGGCAAAAAGAAAAGCTCATAGCCGAAAAGGTAAAGAGGCTGGCCAATGGCTGGTCTTTGCCCTCTGCTGTTCTGCCCTTAACTTGGACATCCGTATAGAGTTCATAGAAGATGTTACATGCTCTTACCACCTGATTGCCTGGTCAATCAGTGGTTGGTCTCTTTGATTTTGTCCCTGATTTTGTTGGGATGAGGCAATTTCTTCTTGTTTAGTGTTCCACAAGAGGAGTCTCTTGTGGTCTTTAGTTAGAGGTTGGGCCAAATTGAGACGGCTGCATGTTACCTGCCCCTTCACAAAGGGCCAAAGAGAGGCAATCCCCCCAGACTACTTTCCTGCCAGCAATGGCAAGGTCTATCCTGTCTGGGGAATACACCTAACCCTTTCACAGCCGAGCTAAGCTCACAGGGCTGACACATGTGTGATATCAAATTTCTGCGGCTATAATTATTATGAGAGTACCATATACCATAACATAACACTGGTTTGGCATACATTTAGAGATTTATCTGCAACCAAGGGGGGAGACCCATGGTTTTCGGGTTTTGGTACAGGGGTGCATGCTTTAAATACAGTCCCTGCGTTTCAGAGACATGGCTTTCACTGCAGCTGTCAAAGGGGCACATGTAATGTTTGACTCTGCTTTGTGCCATGGGTAGAGCAGGAGTTGCAGATCAGGAGACTGATTCAGCAGGGCACAGGTACACACTATGCTTTCGGCATGGAGACTATGAAAGGGGAATCTGAGATGGAATTACCTGTATAATTTAATTAATTAATGCAATTCAAAACGCCATGGCTTCTACACCCTTGCCAGATGGCAATTCCTAACACCAATCCACTTAATAGTTTGAATAGTTTTAGTCTCTCATCAGAAAAAATAGTTTTCTGATCTGAGCACAGATCAGAAAATGTTCCATCCGTTGGAGGACATTTGGCAGACGCCCCAGTCTGCGCTCTTCTTTTTTCTTTTTATCTAAGTTTGCTACTCTACCGCATCAGGACTTGCGGAAATGCTGTTTATATTCATGAACACAATAAACAGATATAACAATGTTCTTTTGTGCTTCCACTTTTCAATCCAATTTTCAGGTTTATAACACAGGTGGAAAATGCTGTCCCACTGGAGAATCAGCATTTTAGATCCGACTAATATAGTCTGATGCTTAGACTACATTTGGTAAACATCAGGCTCTGTTTATTGCAACAACAAAGGGGAATTTCAATGTTTAAAGTTTTTAGATGACTTTGTACTTTGACATTGTTTTTCTGGGATTAGATATTGAAAGGTAATTTTAGGAGAAACTTTTGGATAATTGAAGAGGAAAGCATATTAATGAGGATATCTTAAAAACGTAGTCTAAATAGTGTTTTGCAAATCACCCTTTTATATTCCCTGCAAGCCATAGGGAGCGAGATGGATTATGCTTTGAGAGCACACATTGCTTTCACGGATTGCATTAATCATTTGCTTGTTATCCAAAACGAGGTCATTGTTTTGACAAGGTTCTAAAATCCAGGTGCATCCAGGTGCTGTATGTGGGCAGCTTCAGGCAATAAAGTATATATATATATATATATATATATATATATATTCATTAAAAAAAAACTTGTTAAAGGGACGTTATGGTTAAGTTGCGCTACTAAAAACCTATGAAATTCAGTGAAAAAAGTTTGTTAAAGGGACGTTATGGTTCAAAGTAAAACCGAAAAACCCCTGAAATTCGACAGTTATGGTAAAATAAGCAACCATAACTCGCGCCGCCACCGTGCACTGCTAAAACTAACACCCAGGACATCAAAGATGACATCACAAATGTCATTGATGACATCACTGATGACATCACATGTGCATTTACTTTTCATGAAAACTCTGTAGAAGGGATTCTTATTGTAATATTGACAAAAAAGTGTCAAGGATCATTGGAATAAATATCATGAGCTAATTAGCGCATTAAGGAATGTGTTAATATACATAGCATTCTATTATGAAGTTCTATCCAGTATACTAAGCTATTCATGCAGAAACATAAGCAGTGTGTGCAGCATAAATGATGAAGGTGCAATATTCATAATCTTGCCATGTTGAATACTGAAATGATAACTGCCTTTTATTAGAGTTTTGCATAATGTGAAACATGTAATAGATAGCTAATAAAACCCAATTACTACATTATTGCATTACTGCACACCAAACACAAACAGACAATAACACATACAAATAGAGCATAAACAGGGAAAGTGAAGTAAACAAAGAAACAGCAGTATAACCCGACAATTTTCATAACGTAACTGATTATCTTCATGTACAGAAATGATTGCTCTGCTTCAAAGCTACTACTTCCCTATGTATAACTATCACATATTGTGACTAGACCCTAATGAAAGTAGTGCACGTGCAATGTGTACAAATATGAGCATATTTAGGGAAAGTACAGTAATAAAAAAACAACAGAACTATAACACAGTGTTGATAACCGTACTAATCATCTTCATACATAGAAAGCATTGTTGTCTTCCAAGTCTGTGTTTTCTCCCTTGTATATGGTTCATATGCTTTGAGTGGACCCTAAGTGAATTACTGTAAGAACATATTTGTAGTATAAGTCTACAAACATACTACTTTGTATTATAGTATAGTGAATTTTTAGTTCCTGATTGTTACTGGCCTAGATATATCAGTAAAGGAAAAAAGAAGGAGCCAGACATGTGATGTCATCAGTGATGTCATCAATGACATTTGTGATGTCATCTTTGATGTCCTGGGTGTTGGTCTTAGCAGTGCACGTGGCGGCGCGAGTTATGGTTGCTTATCTTACCATAACTGCCGAATTTCAGGGGTTTTTCGGTTTTACGTTGAACCATAACGTCCCTTTAACAAAGTTTTTTCACTGAATTTCATAGGTTTTTAGTAGCACAACTTAACCATAACATCCCTGACTTCATATACATGTAACATAGAACATACTAACCCCCTCGTAGTGATTTTCATGTCCGTGGACTACCGCCATGTCCGCGGACACATCGAAAATCTGAGCGTGGTGAATGTAAATTTAAATATTGTGCCCCATTTCCCCTTTGAAGTTGGCTCTGAAAAGAGCCGTTTTTTTTTTTTTTACAGATGCTTGACAGACACCTGTTATTTTGTAATTTTTTTCTTGTTTTTTTTTCTTACTTTACTCCTAAAATCTTTACATAACCTTCTCCAAAGCAACCCTTACATTCCAAAATAGAAAGGCATTTCCCGTAAAAGATAAAGAAATGCCATCTTCTTTAAAATGAACAGCATTACTGGCATCAATATTCTCATTGTTACAGAAGAACATACCAGCTCTAAGCATGAAGGCACACATGCCTCGGTTGATGACACACCTAGCAATGTTTTGCTGAGGACAAAAAACTGAACTATTGTCCCATATTGCCCTAGGTAGTAATCCAGAAGAAATTACTTTCGCATTTGGAAGGATCTTCATTACGGCTTGAACCAAGCGTTCCAAATCAGTCAACAAAGTAGGGGCACTGACGTTGCCCAAATGGAAAGCACCATAGTGCAAAACTACCACATGCGGACTGTTCATCGTGGCCATATCCTCACAAACGTGTACAATTCCCTGTACATTGCAATCAGGCACAGTGCTCCACACCACCTCCACTCCTTTCACATCAAAGTTCTTTGCAACATGCCTGCATTCAGTGTACTGCTGTAAACCATTGCACAAACATATCTCCGAGCACCAACACCCTGACTTTCTCCACTTCTGCCATCTTCACCACACACAGTCTCTTTCAACACAAATCCACAACCTCGACATCTGATTGGCTGATCCGTACAGTCTTCTTTCCATGTTGGATTTCCTGGAAAAACCCGGATGTAGCATGCCCTGTCCACGAACAGCCGCGGTGTCCGCGGACAGCATCCACTTTACTCTCTGTGCCATTCCCTCATTGCATACAGCTAAGCAATCACACAATACGAATAACGTCCTCAGAACACCCCCATTTTGTGAATTTTCGAACATTTCAGGACAATTATCATTTCTTTATTCAACATCTTAACATTACAAATATTATACTTTCATCTTGTACTCTGCACACAATGCTATGTTTCTCCATTAGTAGCTCAGTATACTAGATAGAATCCCATAATACAATGCTATTTATATCAATGCATCGTTCAAAGCACTAATAACGGTATGATATTTATTGCAATATCCTTAACACTTTTTTCGCAACATTATAATAAAAATCAATAGTACAAAAATTCCATGAAAAGTACATACACATGTGATGTCATCAGTGATTTCATCAATGACATTTGCGATGTCATCTTTGATGTCCTGGGTGTTAGTCTTAGCAGTGCACGGTGGTGGCGCGAGTTATTTTTCATAGCTTACCATAACTTTGCGATTTTCAGGGGTCTTTCGGCTGTACTTAAACCCATAACGTCCTTTAAACAAACTTTTTTTAATATCACGCAAAAAATATACAAACATGGCGTGCAAAAACCAACTTCTCACAGATGGCTTTACACAGAATGTTGCAAAGTAAGAATTTATGCTCATTCACAGTGAAGGTCATCTGCTTCCATTTTTTTCTCGGGCCCCGGAGAGGCTCACGAAGCGGACTATAAGGTTGTATTGTGTTTTGACCTTGACAGAAAGAGATTGTGATGAAAGACTTCTCTTGAAGGAGTGTTGCTAAAACGTAAGAGAAGATAAGAATGAAATTTATGAAACGAAACCACTTTTATATATTATATCACTATGCGAAAGATCGTTGGCACACGCGGAGTCATATTTTGGTATTGTACCACTCGTAGACAATGGAAATTGCAATTGTACTGTAAGTAACCCTTTAGATTATTTTATACCAAATATAATTACAATAGCGTAGCATTAAAGACCGCTCAAGTTGAACTTGTTAGTTGAAAGTGGCATAATGTTTTCTACCGCGCACTATCACCACCGAATTGATCCCCTGTTGTTTAGAGGGCTCTGAAAAAGGCAGACGACACAGGGTGGGTTAATACAAATAATTTAACCGGTCTATAGGTGGTCAAGCGCTCTACTCGCTGTGCCACTTCACTGTAGCCTGTCAAATGGCACAGCGAGTACAACGCTCGCTTTGACATCCGTGCACAGCTTGCTAACGCAAGTTCGAATCCCGGCAAGGCCAAACTCAGCCTTTCATCCTTCCGTGGTCGATAAATGAGCACCACACACCGTGGTTAATAATAAGCACCACTTAGATACCTCACGGTTCTTAGCACTATATGAATGGGAAAATATTATTATTTTATTATTAACATACTCCGTTGCACTATCTTCGATAGCAAATAGTTTCACGCCCTAATAAATAAAATGATGATTTTTAATGAAGATCGGCTGGTGAGACTAATTTATGTTTTTTAAAACAGGTATGTGGCCCCATATTGCCTATGTCACGATTTACAGACTCCAGCGGATGGGGTCTTCAACTGCCAGGTGCAGGTCCAAATATGCAACTTCATGACCCTCACCATTTTATGGGACAATCGCCAAGGACCAATATGCCCTTACGCAGTACTAGCGGCTACAAACAACATACCAACCAATAGGGTGGTCTAATGGCTCGTTTTTGCAGCAACCTTCCGATTATCAGAGCGACCATTTACTGCTTTTATCATAAACCAACAGCCTATCTACCGCAAAGGAACAACGCGTGGCTCCAAATAAACTTTTGCTGATCAACAGCAGAGACAATAGCAAATCGCTGAATATTCACTAAACATTTCATGTGAAATAAATGTACTTTACCAAATGTACAATCCTGCTGTTTACTTTTAAACCACAGTTTCATATTCCGAATTGTGGCGCACTGAGTTGTAAGCTGATCTAACACCCTCTGTACCGCAAAGGAACATCGCGTGCCTCAACATGAACTTTTGCGGATCGACAACAAAGACAAATGCAAATTGCTGAATATTCTCTAAACATTTGCTGTCAAATAAATGTACTTTACAAAATGTACAATCTTGCTGTTTGCTTTTAAATCCCTGTTTCATATTCCGAATTGTGGCGCGCTGTGTTGTGACATAATATGTGTTGTCTTCCGGGTTCTGTGCAAAGTCACTTAGGACTGGAGAGGATTGGGCGCGTTTGATGACGCACCCTGTAACGTCACAGAGAGAGGCGGGGAATATGAATGCTTTGATAATATCAGGTTTAGGGGCGGGAGATATGATTTAGTGTCGCAAAAGCAAGTCAGCCAGGTCAATAGCGCCAGTCATAGGATTATCACATAATGTCGGCGCACACCAGCCGGATTTATCGTTTCTTTAGTGGACAAAAAGTCGGTTGACGCCCACAGGAAATTGTACTATTAGCGGACAAAAGGAGTGGTCTTAAAACACTTTCACCCTGACAACGAACAATACAAACAACGTTCTCCGAACACCCCCATTTTGTGTAATTGCAACCATTTCGAGACACCGCCAGTGTTCTTAGAACACATTCAACTAGACAGATTACAATACGGACAGCGTCCTGAGGACACCCCCAGTTTGTGTATTTACGAACAATTAAGTACACCGCAAGTGTTCATAGCTCATTTTTACCTTCCTTGCGAACAAAAATGACACATACTCCGTCCTCTAAACACCCCACCATTTAGTTTATTTACAAAATGTCAGAACAGCCGTGTTCTCCGCGGACAAATTGAACGCAACAAAAACGTCTAGCACATAAATAAAATACAACTTTGAACCTATCTCATACTCCCCCATCCTCCCCAAAGACTTCTACACACC
Organism: Ambystoma mexicanum; assembly: GCF_040938575.1. Taxonomy (NCBI): domain Eukaryota; kingdom Metazoa; phylum Chordata; class Amphibia; order Caudata; family Ambystomatidae; genus Ambystoma; species Ambystoma mexicanum. The sequence continues at coordinate 1,146,875,068 of NC_090928.1, forward strand.
AACACACTCTACTATATACACATTTTGAACAAACTTTCACCGCGTTGTCCGTGGACGTCCGCAAATGCAAGATGGCGGGCGTGACAGAAAATCTGACGCGCATCACGCACCACGCCGCCCAATCAGTGAACATGTCGCATGTCCACGGACATGACGCAAGCCGATGGGCCAATCAGGGTGCTGTCCGCGGAGCGAACACAGATATCACTAATTTTTTTGCCTTACATTTTGGTCATTTTTTAAAAAACTACTGGACGGATTTACACCAAATTTGCAAAAGCACGCTTTCAGGACCAGGCCGCCACTCCTGCCGCAAATTTGGTGTAAACCGTCCAGCGGGTCGGGCTGTAGCCGTGCGCAAAGTTTTTTCCCATTCAGTCTATGGGAAAAACAAAAAGTTTTGGGACCCCCCCTATAACCCCCCCCCCTGGACGAATCCTCACCAAACTTTGCAAATAAATTCAGAGTGGGCCATATACTTTTTTTTGCAAAGTTTGGTGAGGATTCGTCCAGGGGGAGCAAAGTTATAAGCCGCCCAAAAAGTGCTCTTCCTATGGAAACACCAACTTAACCATAATAACTACATGGCCGCTACTGCGGCCATGTAATATATATATTTTCAATGAAAAAACTTTGTTAAGGGGACATTTTGGTTAAGTTGCGCTACTAAAAACCTATAAAATTCAGTAAAGAAACTTTGTTAAGGAGACGTCATAGTTAAGTTGCACTACTAAAAACCTATGAAATTCAGTAAAAAAACTTTGTTAATGGTATGTTACGGTTGAAAGTGAAACAGAAAAACCCCTGAAATTCCCTGGTTATGGTAAGCTAAGCAACCATAACTCGCGCTACCAACGTGCATTGTTAAGACTAACACCCAGGACATCAAAGATGACATCACAAATGTCGCAACTTAACCATAACGTCCCTTTAACAAACTTTTTTTACTGAATTTCAAAGGTGTTTATTAGTGCAACTTAACCATAACGTCCACTTAACAAAGTTTTTTCATTGAATTTCGTAGGTGCAACTTAACCATAATGTCTACAAACATCTGACTTCATTGCAGACCTTCCAGAGAGTGCCACATGACCACATGCTGGCACGCAGCATGATGAAGTGTCCAAGAACCAGTACGCACTTCACAATAAGATCTGTGCTTTGTGGACATTTCGGAACTGCATTTTCTACTGATCTAGGAACTTTTAACTTCAAAATTTCCCTTGCACAGCTCCAACACCTATTCCTACTCATCCATTAACAATCTAGTACACAGTACAAACTTTTGCAAAACTGATATTTTTCTTAAAATATAATCATCTAATGCCATCCCTCCTCCAAAGAGACACCCCCACTGCTGTAATCAAGGAGCATTAAAAACACTGCCCCCGACCTTAGAAATGACAAACGCACAACATTTTCCCCTGTCCAGCTACCCCTCCATACTAGTGTTTCGTGCCTCTTCCCTCATTTCCCTCCCCACCTTTCGTTCTGAGCTCTCCTGACAAAAAAATGCATCCAAAAACAAAATAAATGTTCCTTTAGGAACCACCTTTCACAGTTAATAAATAGAACAAAAAAAACATACAGACTCCATCTACTTTATAATTCTCAGTAAAGTACATAGACTCAATAAGATTTTCCAACATTCCCATTTGCATTTTGTGTTATGCTAATGGAAATATTGTGGCGTTCATCCTCCGTTCCAGGGACTGGAACGGTGGATACCGGCCCAGGAGCCCAAGTTATCAGCCCAAGTTAAGCAAGGGTGGATAACAAGGTCTCTGGACCATTATGCCCCCATTCCAGCCCCTGAAATGGGGGATGAAGCCCATTAGCAGCCTAGGTTCCCAAAGCGGGAACCCAAGGAACTAAAAAAGAGAATTTTTGTCCTGGTGTATGAATGAAAATCCTTTTCCAAGATTGCCACCATGTAAAGAGAAGGCGGGTGTTCCATACAGGGGCCTCTCTTCACTTTCCATGGCACCCCGCAGAAGGCAAAAAGAGAACCCTATGACCATATTACCACAAGCACATTTTTCTTCCCTTTCAAATCTATCCTAATTTCGAATAACTATCCTATGTTTTGTCCCTTGTGGTCATGTCCAGTAGCCATATTGTCCGGAACATGACCTATTCCATGACCCAGACAATCTGGCCACTGCCCATGGCCACAAGCTACCCCTCAGTCACTAAAGGTATACCGCTATTTTGTGTAGCTACATTATGACTCTTGTCAAAAAATAAAACACTGGCACATTTCCAAAACCATACTTGTAGGTCCTTGCCAATGCTCCTTATGCAAGTTTGCTGGAAATCTACCCAGATTTTATTTTCTCAAAAGTGTCAAATGTATGCACATAAAATCGTCATATAACCTAGCCTCCACTTGAAAAAATCCATTCAGACTTTATGAAAACATATATATCTAGATCTATAATCTTTTTGCAAACCTTTGTGTAGATTTGTCAAATGACACCACATTTATAAGCCTTTACAATATTTTGGGACCCCCCCTCTAATTTTGCCCCCTCTTGACAGAATCCCACCAAACTTTGTAAACTCATTCAGAATTAGGTCAGAAATACCCCATCCTATCCTCATCACCCCTCACCTCCCCAGAGATTATTTGATAAGTTTGACAAGTTCAATGCTCAGAAAATATGATTGTCCCGAGGGTTCTCACATGTGTTTTTATGCACTTTACCTTAATTTTCCTCTTTTGTACACATGCGAAATCTAGCAGCAGGGCGTGGCCATCTTGTGCTAATCGTATCCGTTGCTGCATCGATCTAAGGTAAACTGCCCTAGCGACACTAAATCATATGCCCCGCCCCTGAGCCTGACATCACCAAACCTAGTGATATTCTCCGCCTTTCTGGGTGACGTTACTGGGCAGCATAGCCAAACACGCCCAGTCATCACCTACGTGATGTGAGGCAGAACCCGCAAATTAACACACACTGTCTCACAACACAGCACATCAAAATTCGAAATATGAAACCATACTTTAAAATGAAACAGCAAGACTGTAAAATTTGTAAAGTATTTTTATTTCACAATAAACGCTCCAAGAACATCCGGATATTGCCATATTCAATCAAATTGGAAATTTGTTTCTTCGCTCGTGATCCGAAAATGTTTATCGCGAGTCAACCGTTGTTCATTTTGGGTACACAAGGTGTTTGTTTTGGGTAAAAGAAGCGCTTGGGTCACACAGTGAATAGCAGGGCTTGTGCATCAACTTAGGGCTAGACCACCGTAAAGGATGTTATGTTGCTCCTAATCGCTAGTACAGCGTAAGGGCATATGGGCCCTTGGCGATTGTCCCAGAAAAGAGTCAAATATATCCAGTTGTTCACAAGTATCTGCAGCTGCCGGTTGAAGAACCTGTCAGTTGGCGTCTGGAATCTATGACAATTGCAGAATGGCAGGATGTACCAGTTTCGAAAACATAATAGTGATACCTAGTGATATTCTCCACCTTTCTGGGTGACGTTACTGGGCAGCATAGCCAAACACGCCCAGTCATCACCTACGTGATGTGAGGCAGAACCCGCAAATTAACACACACTGTCTCACAACACAGCACGTCACAATTCGAAATATGAAACCGTACTTTAAAATGAAACAGCAAGACTGTAAAATTTGTAAAGTATTTGTATTTCACAATAAACGCTCTGAGAACATCCGGATATTGCCATATTCAATCAAATTGGAAATTTGTTCCTTCGCTCGCAATCCGAAAATGTTTATCGTGAGTCAACCATTGTTCATTTTTGGTACACAGGTGTTCGTTTTGGGTAAAAGAAGCGCTTGGGTCACACAGTGAATTGCAGGGCTTGTGCATCAACTTAGGGCTAGACCACCGTAAAGGATGTTATGTTGCTCCTAATCGCCAGTACAGTGTAAGGGCATATGGGCCCTTGGCGATCGTCCCAGAAAACATAATAGAAATGTGCCTCAGTAGCCGATCTTTATTACAATTTATCTATTGACTTATTAATTCGGCATAGAGTTTAAACTAATGATTAGCACAGACATGAAACAATATCAACAGAGAAAAAAACAACGTGGAAAGTACTACACAATTTGCTTCTGAGGATAGTGCTATGTAGTATGTTCAACTCGAAACGGGATACAGAAGCTGACGCTACAATTCGAGGTGCACATAGATGGCATTTTAATGAAATATTAGCGTTGACCTGGGGGAACCGAGTAGTGGTTTACATGCATCTCACTGCTGAACTGCCCATGTGGGCGATAGAAAGAACATTGTACACAAAGGTTAAACTTGGGTTTCATTCAATATGCCACACAGAACAAACTATTAGAATGTAACCCAGCAATAACGGTCAGCTAATGATAAGTTGATGCTCGTTCGAATATAAAATCATCGAAAGTCAAACTTACATTATATTTGGCATTTCCATTCTCTTGGCGTAACTCACACCATAACAAAGACTCCGTTCGCAGCAACGATTTTTCATGAACTAAATTTACATGTTCCTTTATGCAGTTTTGGAATGGACAACCTTATCATATCTTACATTATGACACCTCTCCTTTCATTCAATTCTTTTCGGAATGGTCCCTTTCTCCCAAGGTCAAAAAACTATTGAACCTTATACTGTATGTTCGATGCATGGGCTTCCTTAGCTTGCAAGCAAACATTCAAAGCTGGTGACCTTCACTAGGAATCAACATACATTCTTAGTTTGCAACATCTTGGCTCACCACATCGATGAGAACTGTAATTGTGATGCACGGGCACAGGAGGAGAAATGTGGGGGCTGTCCTTGCTCGATAATCGTGGTATTGCTGAGCAATAGGGGAAACTTTGCAGTGACAGGATGCGCCCTACTCCAAAATTGGAGTCGAGAGTACACAAAAAGGAGTCCAAGTGTTTCTAGTAATAGCCCCATCTATACTTAGGTCACAGACTCCTTCACTTATGTAGCCTAGGTCTCATCCCTTTTGTGGGATTGTCAGGCAATTGTAAAAACTGCAGTAGTTGAAAACAAGTAACAAAGAGGATACATTTTAACAGACACATTGGAAGCTTTATTTGGACACTTCTTAAAAACATTGTTGATCAAAAAAACAGATGGTAATCCTTTGTACCCGGATTTGAACTGTTCCACAAGCTCTGTTTTAGGAGGACAGGGCACGTTGGCAATGTTTTCTGACAATGTATATGTACTCGGAACAAAATCGCACACAATTTCATGATTATACATCTCCAAAACATTAATAATAAGCTCTTTCACAAAATCAAAATCCATTTCATCATATACTGGCTTGACCATCCATTTTTTGCTTCTTTTTGTAAAGGCCATATTATAGTGAAGCATCCCATGGTTTCCTGCAGTCCTCGATTGGTCATGGCCTACATTCTCGTTATGCGCTGCTAATACCGCTAATAATAACCTATATTTCATCCCTTCAATACCGAAATGCAATCTCTCTCACCTGTACTTTAGGCACATATTGTAGACCACCTCCAAATCTACTGTGTGACAGATTGCTGTGAGTCCCGTCAGATCTCTTGATCTAGAGTTTTATCAAACACAATCTTCTCAAGTGCTTTGTGTGGAGGCGAAGATTGACTCAACCACTTCTTCTTCCGTTCCTGCACAGGACTGTTCACGAACATCCAAACTGTTCGGACTTTCGCGGCAAAAAAACATCCGTTTTTTGCTTCTTGCAGCCATATCCCATCCCAGCCTCATCACCCCTCACCTCCCCAGGTGCTTGTGGTGATATGGTCATAGGGTTCTCTTTTTGCCTTCTGAAGGCTGCTGTGGAAAGCGAACAGGGGCCCGTTGGAAGAAAAATCCTATTTTTTAGCACCCTGGGTTCCCGCTTTGGGAACCTAGGGTGCTAATGGCCTTCAGGGGCTGGAATGGGGGGATAATGGTCCAGAGACCTCGTTATCCACCCTTGCTTCGCTGTGGAACAGAGGATGAACGCCACAATATTCCCATTAGCATAACACAACATGGAAATGTTGGAAAATGTTATTTAGTCTATGTACTTTACTGAGAAATATAAAGTAGATGGAGTCCATACTTTTTTTTTTTTTGTTCTATTTTTTAACTGTGAAAGGTGGTTCCTAAAGGAATTTGTCATTTGTTGTTTTTGGATGTATTTTTTTGGGCAGGAGAGCTGAGAACGAAAGTTGGGGAGGGAAATGAGGGAAGAGCAACCAAACACTAATATGGAGGGGTAGGTGGACAAGGGAAAATGTTGCGAAATGCGTTACTTCTAAGTTAGGGGGCACTGTTTCTCATGCTCCTTGATTACAGGAGTGGTGGTGGCTCTTGGGGAGGAGGGATGTCATTAGCTGATGGCATTTTAAGATAAATAGCAGTTTTGCTAAAAGTTTGTACTGTGTACTAGATTGTTAATGGATAATGAGTAGGACTAGGTGTTGGAGCTGTACAAAGGAAATTTTGAAGTTGGAAGTTCCTAGATTAGTAGAAAATGCAGTTCCGAACTGTCCGCCAAGCAGAGATCTTATCGTGAAGTGCGGACGGGTTGTCAGACACGTCATAATGCCGCGCGCCAGGGTATGGTCATGTGGCACTGTCCGGAAGGTCCGCTATGAAGTCAAATGTTCATAGACGTCTACGGATGCAAAACTAGTTGAAATAGTTGCAAGAAGTGTATAGAAGTGTTCAAAATTAGTCCAGATTGTGTGAAATGGCAGAGTTTTAAGGTGAAAATTTGGAAATTGGACACAAATATTGGTATATTGGGTAAGTATGATATTAGCAAGTTGTAGGAAAATAGAATGCACTGGTAAAAACCTATGAAATTCAATGAAAAAACTTTGTTAAAGGGACATTATGGTTAAGTTGCACTAATAAAAACCTATGAAATTCAATGAAAAAACTTTGTTAAACGACATTATGGTTCCAAGTAAAACCAAAAAACCCCTGAAATTTGCCAGTTATGGTAAGCTAAGCAACCATAACTCGCACCACCACTGTGCACTGCTAAAACTAACACCCAGGACATCAAATATGACATCCATCACTGATGACATCACATATCTGGGCCACTTGTTTTTGTTCCTTGACATATATAGGCCAGGTGGTTTTGTTCACTGGCAGTCAGAATAATAACATTTTAAAAGGTGATATATATATATATATATATATAAAGTTGCACTACTAAAAAACCTATGAAATTCAATGGAAAGAAGTTGCTACAGGGACGTTATGGTTACAGGTAAAAACGAAAACCCCCAGAAATTCGCCAGTTATGGTAAGCTACGCAACCATAACTAGCGCTACCACTGTGCACTGCAAGGACTAACACCCATGACCTCAAAGATGACATCACAAATGTCATTGCTGACATCACTGATGCCATCACATGTCTGGCTCCCTCTTTTTTTGTTCACTGACATATGTAGGGCAGGTGGTTTTCTTCACTGACAGGCAGGAAGTGAACATTCAAAAGGTACTATATTTGTAGACCTTAAGTCACATCATGTGATACATGTACATAGGGGAAGAAGCAGGCCTGAAACACAGCAATCATTTCTGTGCATGAAGATAATCAGTTAGGTTATAACAGCTGCTTTTTTCCTTACTTTACTTTCCCGATATGTGGGCATATTTGTGTGTGTTATGCTCTATTTATGGTTTGTGTGTAGTGGTACAAATATGCAGTAAGTGAGGGGCTATTAGGTGCTTATTACATGTTTCACAGTACACGAAACTCTGAAAAGAAAGAATTCAGCCTTGTACTATGTAACATGGCAAACATTTGAATATTGGACCTCTATGGTGCATGCTGCACTAAACACTGCAGCATTTAGCATTGTAGAAAACAACCGTGTTGTGTTTTTGCCTAAATCTGCTTGCCCATTTGGGGCTCTCGGGCTCACCACGGGGAGCCCGAGAGCCCCAAATGGGAAATCAGCTGTAGGCAGAAACACTGCGGCATGTAAACACAACCGTGTTGTGTTTCTGCCTGCCTTGGCTTTCACTTTGGGTCTCCGGTGCTCCCCTGGGAGCACCGGAGACCCAAAGTGATAGCCACAGCAGGCAGAAACACAATGCGGTTGTGTTTGAAAACACTGCAGTTTTTCATTCTAAGTTTCTCAGGATCCCCCGGCTCAGAGGAGCCTGAGAAACTTAGAAAGAAAAACCACAGCGTTTTCAAACACATTAATGTTGTATTTATGTTTGCGGTCACTTCAAAAGCTACCGCAAACATAAATACAACGTTTTTAAAGCTGCGGTTTTATTTCTAAGTTTTCCGGGCTCCTCCAGCCCGGAAAACCTAGAAAAAAACCCACAGCTAGTGCTTATTTAAAAAAAAAAAAAAAATAGCACTTACCGAGATGCAGCTACAGCTTTTCTGCCTGTAGTCTCCGGTCCGCGTCCTCCGAGTCCCGGCACCAATGAAGGAAAAGCCACCCAGTGGTAGCTTTTGTTTACTACAGCTGGCTGGCTTTTCCTTCATTAGTGCCGCAAAAGCAAAAGCCAGCACAGGCGGGCATCCATTTCACAAAATGGATGTGCCCATGTGGTTGCTTTTTCAATTTTTGAGCTTGAATTGCTCAAAGGTTTACATAGGAATATTTGTTTTATTATTGCCCATCTTTTTTGGCAATAAAATTTTTTGGCCGAACCATTCCTTTAACCAAATTTATGTCCTTTAACAGAACACAGGGGAATGCAAAGGAGTACACCAGAAGTGGCCCTTTTGCACAGCAACATATGGCCACCGAAACTGAAGTAAACACTGGACATATAAAAGAACAATGCCTGGATGCCAAAATGGATGATTTGCTCCTGCAATTTGGCGCCTTGAAAATCTTTGTAGAAGAACATATTATGGGGAAAATAAGATATCACTGCCCGACTTGCACATGCCCGCCTTCCCCATTTCCCAGCCCCCCCATCCCAGCAAATTGCGTGTCATGAGAGATGCTTCGATGAGAGCTAAATCCCTTCTTCCCTTCACCAGCAGCTTGTTGAAATGGCAAAATACCCAGTATATGTGTCATGATGACTACCCCCGGGCATCCAGACCAAGTCCATCAACCCCGGAAGCAGGCATCATGTTACCTGGAGCAAACCCAGCAACCCCTGTTAGAGGCTATCTGGGTTCAGTCCTGGCGCCTATGGTGCCAGGCTCATATGGGACATCAGTCCTGGCACCATAGGCGCCAGGCTCATATGTTAAAACTTACCTGATGCAGACCATGCTGCAAGGGATCCAAGCATCCAAGCCCATGTGAGGCTTGAAGGGACTATTTTATCTTAGGGACTATTTTGTTACTCGGATGTGTGGCTGTGGAGGAATACTTACCTGGGACTACTTTGAAGGCTATTTAAACCACGCCCGAAGAGCAGCACATGCTTTGCGTTATTCTGCATCCAGCAGCATAACGCTCACCGTGTCTGCAGTCAGCATCCAGCATCCTGCCACGCCCACCTCGAGTCCAGAGCGCCTAGAAAGAAGGGAAAGAAGAAGAAAGGTTAGAACAAGAACTTTACTGGATTTCTTACCTGTTTTCGGATTCAGCACATCTTCGAACCAGAAACAGACTTCATTTTAAACGTGTCGCATCACCAGCAGCAGCGCCGCGCCATACTCACCGTTCCCCGCAGCATCTCTACGATCCGGTGCTGTCTCCATCACCTGGTTGCCGCATTTCAGCGCCTAAGGGGGACAAGAAAACAACAAGGTGAGCCAAGGGAACAAACAAAGACAATCTCTTGCAACCATATGCTTACCTGATTTTACCACAGGAGGAATTATCCACCAGCACGCCAAATCTTCCTACGCTGCACCTGCAAGAAAAGAGAAAGCAGCGAGTTAAACCTTGGTATCATTTACCGGACTGTGTTACAAAACACAGACTCTTACCTGAACGCTTTCAGCTGCCACAAGACAATCATCTTTTGGGTCTAAGCTGCAAAAGAAACAAGGAATTGGACAAGAGTGATTAATCAGACATTTTGAACTCATTAGAACTATATACTTACGGCCTTTCGCCCGGAGGTTTGCAGCCAAGATTTGTCCAGAACTCTTCCAATATCCTCAAGCCAGTGAAGTATCTGGCCATCAACGCGCCCCTGCATTCTTCGCAGGCTGGAGAGCTCATCATACAAAACTATAAGGTGAGCTTTGTGAACGGGAATGTCAGAAGTGATAAGTGGGGACGCAGTGAGGTGTTAATACTCAAATCCACGGGTGGCTAATTCCCTTTCCCCGTCTTTAGGAGACTACTTCTACGGGTCAAGCAGACGAAGCTAGGTAGGCCAGTCCAGTCAGTCATCTCTGCACTACGCATCACGTTGGTGGAGACCGTGGCTGTCCAGTTCCGCTCGACACCCCTGTGGGAGCCAGGTGAGCGTAACAATATGTATCTGTTTCTGGTCCCCCTTCCCTTTCCGAAGAGTGGCTATGAATGTCTGCTAATAAACATTGATATGTCAATATGTACTGATTGTATATGTGCCTTTTCCTTTCTTTTAAGAAGGCCGTTGTAAGTGTGAAGGGCACAGCACTAGTAGGGATGATTGCAAGTGAGGAAAATGGAGGAGTCGTACGACTGCCGCACCTGGCTGCCCTATGCGCAATCACAATGAAAGCATCCATAGGACGTCAGTACGGGCCGCATGTTTGCATGTACAGAACCACCTGTAAGTAGTTGCACGAACAAACATTTCTCAGTCGCATAACTGCGCACATGCGTATCTTGTCCTGTGACGCCTGGTAACACCGTCCCTGGTCATGATAAGCGAAGAAACATGTGATGTAGTTGTAGTAGGTGGAAGTGCTCACCCACGTCCTCCGAGTACCTTTGCACGGAAACATTCCACCTACTGTATCGTGTGCACACCAAGCTTATGTAGACATTTTCAATACACGTGTGCCGTACATTTAAGTAGTCCAGGAATGGGAAGAGTATCAATAGGAGAGGTATGCACGTGGTCACAGAGTATTACAGCCAATATACGTCCCGCAGACAGGGGTCCAAATGGAGAACAATAGCGACGTCATCATGTTAACGTAACAACGCTGCACGTGGTCCCTTATTTAGCGGACACAAGCTAGATCTGTGCATATTGAAAGAGGACAATGTTGTGCAATGTATAGAATGTTACAGTGAGAGTGCACCATTACAGAGATCCTACACTCTTCCTTCTGCATGTAGGTATTGTAGGGAAACACTTAGGCCCACTTTGCTGTGGCACATGCTCCCAACACTCCTATAAAAGGGCACACCCCACAAGTGCGCTGCAATCCCTATTTGGATTTCCAGAGAAGACCAGAGGTACACATGGTTTATGGTCTTTTCATCACACATTTTGCATTGAAGGTAAGTACCATAAAATTGTTTCCATCGAAAAAATGTCCATCGAATTCCTATACATAAAATGCTAAGGCCCTCATTACGACCCTGGCGGAGTGGGTTTACGCCAGCGGTATTCGCGGCGGACCCTTCCGCCCTACTACGAGTTCCCGTAGCGCCATGGAGCCGTTTTCCGCCTGGTTTTTCCGGGCGGAGAAATCCATGGCGCTACGGGACCTTGTTGTTAATTACGCCACCGTATTTTACGGTGGCGTAATTAACGCCTTCCCCACTCCCATTATACCCTATGGGGCAAAAATGGGAATGGGGAAGGGTAAAATGGGGATTGGGGATTTACCGCCCCGCCAAGGTCGGAATGGGGCGGTAAATCCGCCAACCCCCATGGCGGTATTGGCAGCTTTCCGCCGTGCTCCATGGTGCATATTGCACCACGATCTCCGCCAGGGTCGTAATGAGGGCCTAAGTGTTTAAAACACTTTGTATGGAAATTCGATGGAAAATAACATTACAGAGAGCTGCACAGCTCCGTGTAACTTACAATGTTTATTTTTTATTGGGAGTGGTCTCCCCCCAAAAGCCCCTCAACCCCCAGGGGTCCTTCCCCTCTAAACCCCCCAGACCAACCCCCATTTTAAAAATGTAACCCTTGTCCAGTGCTGAAATCTTTAATGTATTTCAGCACTGGACAGCTCCCTGTGGTAATTATTGTGTATTTGCAGTGGACAGCTCCCTGTGGTATTTATTGTTTATTTGGGGATCTCCTCTAACCCCAAGGGCATCCAAACCTAACCCTTACTCTAACCCTTGCCCTAACCCTTGCCCTAACCCTAACCATAATTCTAAAATCCATTGAAATCCATAGAAATTCATTCAATGAATATGCTTTTTGATGGAAAAGCATTTCAATGAATACATTTCGACGGATATAACTTCGATGGATCACAATTTGGTGGAAATTCCAGATAATGGTCCACATTGGCTCGTGCAGAAATTGATTTCTCACCAATTGTGTGCCTGCAGAGTACATCTCCAAGTAATGGCCACCAGAGCTTCTGCTACTACCTCTGACTCAGGAGCAATCACACCCTCACCACCAACACCTCCTTCTGAAGGGCATGAGCAATGGAACAGGCGTCATAATGTGCAGGGCCATCAAAAAGGAAACCATAATAAAGTAGAAGGAACCCCTATTGCCTGCAACCAGCGTGAGTCGTGGGTGTGGAAACTATTTAGGACCATTGGAGATGTCCCAAAATCTTGTGCAAACCAGGTACAATGCACTGAGTGCAAAATACTACTCAGTCGTGAAATACCTGGCTTGTACAGCTACGGCACCTGAAAGTGAACCAGCAGGCAGCTGTTTGGAGGTTTGTCCCCTTCCAAACAGGCAGTAGATTATTTTCCTCTACAGCATCCTTCGCATCTGCTCCTGCCACCACTACGGACACTCCAGTGGGCCACTGCATCCCGCAAGAAGCCTTGGAGGTCATACGCACTGCAAGAGACGCATACCTTACAAAGGTCACTGTATTGTGCATATACTGCGATGCGGTACTGTGTAGGGGGAACATGTTCGAAGTGCTTTTGAGGATTCGGTATGGGAGCATGACAAAGAGTGCCCCCTACACAAATGAGGTGCACCACACATCTTCTACTCTCCACGTATGATTGCTTACCCCTGTGATTGGTACCTTTTGCCAAATCTCCCTTCCATTGCTGGCTTTTGTGGTGTATCTTATAGCAACAGGAAAAATGCTAAAGAACTAGAAATGGGGGGGAGGGGACGAAAAGGCTCTTTTCAGAGCCACCTTCCACCGCTGAAAAATAGAAGTTGAAAGAACGCATTCAGGTGGTGCCGCAGCCTATGAGCGCCACATACAGTGATGGCAGCAATGGCCGGCGGGACTCCGGCAAAAGCAGTGTACCCATTTGCAAAACTAAGTGGTGGCTCTGAAAAGAGTCTTTTTGTGCTGTTTGTGTTTGCAACATTGGAAGTGGTGAACAACCACAGGCAAAATGCTTGCTAGACTTGCAGGAAGCGCTGCACTGCATTTTGGATATTATGCAGAAACAGCTCATTGCCAGCACCAGTCAGTTGAACTCCATTGGAATGAAAAATGGTGGTACTACGAAATTTAGGGGTCGATTCATGGAACAAACGTGCGCCGAAAATCCCAGCGCAAGCAGGCGGAAGGTGGCGCAAGCGTGAGAAACCCAGCGCACGCGCATGCGTGCGATTCAAGGAAGACGCTGCGCATGTTTCCCGCTGTCCGTTCGCCAAATCCTTGCATGGCGCACGCGGGTCTACACTCCACCAAACGGAATGCGCTACGCGCACTCCAAAAGCGCACATAGCGCGGCGTACACAACCAAAGTGGGCAGAACAGTGGGCGTAACACGCGGAATGGGGAATAACGCGTGAAAAAGAAGGCGTAACTGGGGAAGTACTGCAGGGAACTACACGGAACGCCCACACGCACACGAACAACCCGTATTCATGGATTTGAATACGGGAAACCTGCGCACGTCAAAAGACGCACACAGGCGTCAACGCGTCCGCCACACGAAGGCAGGCGGAAGCGTCCCCGCGCACAGTATAAAAGTGCACGCAAACAACAAACATATATATACAGCTACGATGAATGCCCCATTTGTCGGAGCACTGATCGTAGGACACCGCAGGAGGAGGAGAATAGCCAGGGCACGCATTTACGCACCACGGACAAGCCTTTTTGGGATGCCTGACGACCAGGTCTACGGCAGGTATAGGTTTCCACCCCATATCATCCTAGACCTGGTCAGGGAGTGGGAAGATGACCTTACATCCCCCACCCTTTGCTCCCAAGCATTGAGCCCCTTGGAGAAGGTGCTCAATGTCCTGCATTTTTTGCATACTGGGTCATTTCAGCGGACTACTGCCATAGTGGGGGGGGGTCTCACAGGCCACGCAGTAACGCTGCCTATACCGGGGCTTGCCAATCATGACAGCGGGCCCCTCAGTCCGCAGGCACATATACATGCCCAGAACACCCGCAGAAAGGCAGGCCGTTGTCCTGGATTCTTACAGGGTGGCACACTTCCCCAAAGTGCTCGGTGCCATAGATTGCACCCATGTGGCCCTACGTCCACTTAGGGCCACTGAGCACATCTACCGAAACCGCAAGCACTGGCATTCCATCAATGTACAGGTGGTATGCGATGCAAAGGGAATCATCACCTCTGTCTATGCAAACTACCCTGGCTCCACCCATGACAGTTTCATATACAGAATGTCCGCCCTGAGCCGGGCCCTGGAAGCTGAGCAGCATGGCGACACATGGCTCCTAGGTGAGTACAAATGCCCTTGTACATGCATGCATGTCACACACACACACACAAATACACAAACCCCAGTAATCACAACCATTTACACCTCCCCAGGGGACAGTGCCTACCCTCTGAGCAACCACATGATGACGCCAAACCAGAACCCCACCACACCACCCCAGGTAAGATACAACGCCGCCCATATTGCAACCAGGGCCATAGTGGAGCACACATTCGGAGTGCTCAAGTCACGCTTCCGCTCCCTTGACCGCTCTGGTGGGCAGCTACTCTATGCACCCCCAGTAGTGTGCAGGATCATTGTGGCAGCATGTGTCCTGCACAATGTTGCAACACGGCAGGGTGTACCGGTGGACATGGCGGTGCCCTCACATCCCCAACCACAGGCGCTACCCATGGGAGGGGACAGGGCACGTGGCGAGGATGCCCAGACCCAGCTTGTGGCCACATTCTCACCTAAACTCCCACCCCTGCAGAGTGCACACAGGCCTGGCACATACCAGGTGACAATCGATGATGACAAAGAGACAGTCAACTGTCACAACCTTACCAACCTGAGATTGTTGCCATGGAAGTGCCACATTGTGTGCATCCCTAGCTACTTAAACACAAGCTATCCTGTGTGACCAAAAGGCACACATATGATATATGATATGAGATGATATGGCATTTGTAACGTGCCTATACACAAGTGTTTCAAGGTGCGAAAAGGCAGGGAGGGGGGAACAAGGGAAGACAGACAACGATCCTACTAGGCCAGGTGTCATTTAGATTGCGCAAGTGCAGGGGTAGGGGGAAGGGAAAAGTGCAAGGGGAAGGGGAGGGGGGGAGTGCAGTACAGGGTGAGTAGAATAAAAAATAAATAAATAGGCCAGCTGGTGGCAAGTGCAAAGGTAAGTGCATACAAGTGCTGGGAAGGGTGGGCTGTAGGGATAGAGAGACAGTCCCGCAGTGCAGGGGTTGCCAGGGAGGCAGTGCAAGTGGAGAGTGGCTGGGCCAGGGACCGAGGTCGGTGAGAGTGACCCAGTTGCAGATTCAGTGCAGTTTCAGTGAAGAATTTAGCAAGGGAGAGGGAGAGAGAAAGCAGAAGCAAAGAGGAAGGTTTTGAGGTGCTTCCGGAACCGGAGATGGTTCTCCTCAAGTTCCAGGGAGGCAGGAAGGCTGTTCCAGAGGGAGGCCCCTGCCG
Organism: Ambystoma mexicanum; assembly: GCF_040938575.1. NCBI lineage: Eukaryota > Metazoa > Chordata > Amphibia > Caudata > Ambystomatidae > Ambystoma > Ambystoma mexicanum. The sequence continues at coordinate 1,146,890,925 of NC_090928.1, forward strand.
CGGAGAGAGATCTACCCCCAGCTCGTTGCTTCGAGAAGCGGCTGACCCTGACATGCAAGGTGTGAATCACACACACCTGCGAAACAGGCCATGACCATCACTGTTATGTCACTCAAACCCTCCCAAACCACAACATGACATGGCAAGCAATAGCCATACACCAACACAGTACCAATAAGGTACACATTGCCATGTGAAAAATGTACATTGGCATCAGACAATGATGCCTGACATGGAATCAGATGAAATGACTGACCAACAACCTCCCACCCAAAATAAGTCATTCCCAAATGCATTACAAAAGTTGTAGCCATAACATAACAATGAATGCCTGTCTACATGCACATTGTGTATTGCAGAATCAACACTGCAGCTTCTGTGTGCTGTGTCCAACTCCTGCAACACACTGCTCAGCGCACAGCACAGTGAACAGCCATTGTGTGTGATGCACACCCTGAGCATCACATCTAAGCGACAAACCACATCAAAAAGCAAATTAGGCATGTACAGGATCCATAATTGGTCACAGAACATGTGCTGCAGGGACACAGTGGGCAGCAGAAGGCAAACAGAGTGTACACGTGGATATCCAAGGGTGGTTGTACATGTAGTGCATCATAGTGCGAGTGTGTGGGTCAGTAAGGACATGCACTCAACATATGCATGTGCAATCAAGTGACCATCAGTGTCCTCTACACATTACATGTGAACATTCACCATGTGTACACCCCAGCATGTCAAACCACAACTATGCCCTCACACCTAAAAGGTAAACACAAGACATGAACAGGCATTGATCAGCAGAACACATCATGTACATAGGATACCACAATTACAATGTCAGGGTTCCCATCACACTGCAGGGCAAGGCAACTATCAACAACAAAACACCCCCCTCCCTCACAAATCACCATGACCCACTGAACAACTGCACCTGGGTCATGGAGCCTTCAACCCTCAATTTCACCTGGCCACAGGATCACCCTTCCCCTTCATCACCATCTCCCACCTTGTGTGTAAAAGGTTGCCTGCACCCTCAGAGTCCACCTTGATTTGCAAAAACACAAAATCCAAGGCAGAAAAACGAACCAGAACAGCCTCCAGTAGATGACTTGAAGTAGCAGTACCTCACAAAGGCCAAGTACTACCACAATGATGTAACTACCAAGGTAGCACAGTAAAACAATGTCACAACAGGATGTGAACCATGTGTGGTACATAACATAGAATGATGCACCACGAACGGGTGTGTACTGTCACAGCTCCCGTGTACAGGCGCAGGAGTGGCACGAACCAACCACCCCCCACCGTGGCCCGGGTGCCTGCAAGGTCAAACTCACACGGGCCTCTGAGACCCTGGTGGGGAAGGAGGGTCAGGGATATGCAGTCGGGACAAGCGTTGGCATACTGGATAAATGGAATGAGTGGCAGGAGAGGGGAGGAGGAATGACATGTGAAAGTAGGAAATGCACAAAAATGTACTATCTGCATTAACACATACACAATCCTAACAAACTTGTACATCATTGTCAGGGCCTTCCGGAGTCCAGGCTTAGGAGTGGCACAAACCAACCACCCCCTCTAGGGTTTTGGCGCCTGCAAGCTTGGGGCTTACACAGGCATCCGCAAGCCCAGCGGGGAAAGAGGGTTAGGGAATGTTGGTTGGATAGGTATGGGAAGCAGGAACACCGGGTAGAGGGTACAGGGTTTAGAATTGGATAGGACTCGGGGTGATTAGGGAAAAAAAAAACATACCAAATTGAATTACACATTCATCCATGCATTAGTGCACCCCCCAGCAAGCCTATGCAGAGCAGTTTGAAAGAAAAACAACAAGACACTTAGCTCTGGTTTTGAGTGCTGGCCTCCTGCCTGCGCACTCTCAGGTCCGGTTACAGGAGCATTTCAATGCTGCAAAGAGAGCCACAGTTAATAATCTGTGTGTGCCGATAACACACAAACACACCACCAAATATGCCCCATAGCAACAAACTACTCTACAAACAGACAATCTGGTGTGGATGCTTCGTACCCATATGTAACATTACCCCTGTGATGGGTCATACACAGTCAATGCAGAAAGTCAGCCGTCGGTGGGTGCGTGGCAAATGGAACACCAATGTGTCACGATTCACACAACATGCAATGTTCCCTGGGTAAGCAGACAGACGCATATAGCAAGGTATGACTACAGAACAAGTTGTGTTCCACCATGACCGAAACAAAGTATGCAGTGCATGTTTCAAAATGTACATGGAAATGAAATGCACTGCACCCGAGTCTGTCCCTTGCTGTATGTCCCTGTGAGCTGCTCCTTTCCATGTCTCGGAAGGCTACATGGGTGATACAAGTGCCTCAATGGCCCATGGTGGATCGGAGGGTATGTGCCACTGCCCCTGCAGGTGCCACAGACAACCTTACAATCAACTAGCCATCAGTCCACCAACACATCTGAGCTGTATTGTGCGCTTCAATGCCAATATACGTCCAAGCCCACCGTCAGTGCTGCTACTAAGCATGCATGTGCAACTGGCCTGGTGGAAGCTTTGCTGTGTTGTGGCCCCCCTGTGCTGGTCACCTTGCCTGGAGTCCCTTGAAACACGTCAGCAGTTCTAGGATGTATGTCTGCAATCCCTGTGCCTCTGCTTGCGCACACATGTGCATGTGGGCACCACCAAACGTGTCCAGAATCCAGATGTCCAATGGGCCATGTCTGCTGGCAAAGGTGGTCTGGAGGCTCATCCCCCTGCAGAAAGGCCATGAAACACATGATTAATGCTTTAGAGTCATCTGTGTGTGTCTCTTCAGGCATCTCATTACTGGACCATGTCAGAGACGTACATCTGAAATCACACCATCAGTCCGTCTTTCACATCCAAAGTGTGGAACACACTATCTACGGCATGCATTGCAACAAGCACGTGTACAGTAAAGATAAGAAACATACTACACAATGCATAGCAATGAATGTAATCAATCATGAAATACCCCATCTAGCAAAACCAGAACAGTGGTCAAAAACACCGCAATCATCCCCACTAGGGGTGTCAACACAAGTTACACAGCACCAGACATGCCATAGATATGACAGTCCAAAGCCCTTGTGTAATAGGCTGTTACACCAAACCATCTTTGTGAGCCCATGGATAAGGGAAGCAGGAGTGGCATATGTGAGTCAAGGACCCCAAGCAGCAAACACATACACAAGACAAGCCTGAAGGGCCCAGCTGGAACAGACATTGGATGCTTTCAAAAGCCCCAAAGCACCGCACCGTCACATGAAAGCACAATAGACAAGCAATTTTAAACTATATTAACTAATTACACTAACTATGAAAAACCTACATTACCTAATTAAACTAACTATCAAACAGAAACTTAACTAACTAAACTAAAATAAAAATCAAAAATGGCCACATACGACGAGGGGGGGAGGCACCCAGGAGGTGGGAGGTACAGGGTGCTGCTCAACACCCACATGCGATGATGCTGAGTCCAAAAAAAACCCCTCCATGGGCTCAACGCCTGCACAACCCGACCTATGTGGGAGATAGATGGTCGTCCGAATCTGGCTCATCCTGGAAAGGAGGACATGGCACAGTAGCCTGGCCACGCCTAGCCGCAGCTTGCCCCTCGTTGGCAGCAAGTCTGCCGGACGGGTGAGCCTGGTTCTGTGTGGCGATGTGACGTAGGTCTGCATGCAGAACCTCACGTGATACACGTGCTTCCTCTTGCAAGGTAGCACGTGTAACATGGAATTCCTCCTGCAAGGCCTGGCTGGACAACCGCTGCACCTCCCGGCAAGCCTGTAGCTCAGCCGAGATGGTACGCTCAAGCAGTGCAAACCTCTCTTCTGCCCGCTCCCTCTGGGACATCAGAAGGACACCCAGAGTGGATCTGAGGGAAGCATACTCCTCCCTCAGGGCCTCCATCTGCACCTCTGCGTGAGCAGCAATTGCTTTATGCAGAGACGACATTTCAGCCTGGCGTGCCCTGTCTGAGGCCGCCATGCCCAGCCTGAGCGAGCGGGCCGTCGACCGCGCCGCCTGCTGCTGGAGAAGCACCTGCCTAGCAGGGGGAAGCACAGATCGGGCCACACGCTCCATGCTCTCAGCGATGTTCTCCATTGCTGCCCCCTGCCGTTCTGAATTGGCAGTCATGTCTTGCTCCCACTCAGTATACTGCAGTTGCGCGCGGCGACCGCGTTGCTGGGCTTGACCCCTGTGGGACCCAAGGACCGGGTGTCCTTGCTGTGTTCGCACCGCCCGCGGCTGCACGACTACATGCCCCGTCGACGTGATGTCCCAGGCACATCAGTGACTGGTGTGGAGGGTGACCCTGCGTCCCGATCCACCACGGGCGGAGGTACCAAGACTGTCTGACCCCTCAGTGCAGGTGTCGCGGACAGAGGAGTGTCCACATCAGAATCACTCACCCCTTACACATGGACTTGATGCTCATCCAACTCGACATGGGCGTCAGAGTCGTCATCAGGGCTGGACTCATAGTCAGCCAGAGACAAGATGAACTGTAGCACATGGGGGTTTTCGTGGCCTACCACCCCACGACCCCCACTTGTGCCGGGTTGATGTAGTGGTAACAACCCTGTGTCTGGCATGACAACACCATCCTCCGGCTCCATTGCGTCATCATCTGAAAAATATAGAGAAAAAAGGTCACTATACATGTCAGAAGCACACAACACACACACACACCGACACCAAACACATCAGGCAGACATGTGACACACAAAATAGATCCTGGCATGCATGCTGGTCAACTTTGAATTGCTTCTGTGATCAGACCTGTTGAAAGGTGGCAGTTTGCATAAAAGTGGGTCTATGCAGTGCAGCAAATGTGTATGTCACTCACTACCTACATGTACAAGGACTTCATGGTGTGTGTCAGGAAATGTGAAGGCAGTGCAAGGTCAACTTCAGGCATCACGTGCAATGTGCATTCAATGGGTAGCATATCTACAAGCAAAGCCCCCCTCCACCCAAGTGCAAAAGCAGGGATGCCTAGCATGGTATCAAAAGGCTGACCATAGACCTGTGTATTGACAGGCAGTGTTGACTGGCATCAACAGCTTAATGTGATTCAAGTGACAACACTGCAAATGATGATGGGACAGTAAACAGGACACATGATGAAACCTCTGGAGGCCGCTCCCGTGTGAAGAAGACACTACAACAGTCGGACAAAGTCATTGGCCATTAAACAGGCTGAGGCCTGCAACCCACACAGAATGTCAGACCCTAAACATGTGTGCAACGCAGTACTGACCCACAGTTGACATGGGAAGGCTGATGAGATGCCATGCAATGTATGTCACCCAGGACTTGTATTACAGTGATCATCCAGTCAAGGACACATAGGGGCATGCGTGCAATGCACATGGAGCATGAATGGGCACTCATGTCCCTGCGGGGCATCTGACCTCTGCACAGTACAAGTGAGATACCCTGCATCAAGTACTAAGGCTGTACCACACAGCATATGTCTGGCAGATTGTCCGCTGGAAGTTAGCAAGTACACAGGATGCATGACTCGGGAAAGTACCCAATGGCAAGATTGAAGCAGATCACTGCAAAGGTGGAACTGGGGTGCAGAGTGGCGGAGGAGGGGCAAGGGAGCATGCCTACATGGAGTACCCGCATGCAGGCAGAGGACACATGCACGTCAGCCATGCTATGACATTGTGCCTGGGCTGAGAGGAAGGTCACCCCACGCTACATGCAGAAGGGCCAGTGAGCTTGAACATGGACCAGAGGGATATACTGGTAACCAGCATGTGAGTAGGGTGCAATAGTGGTGATGCGGACAGTCCCCGTCTGCTCAACATGTCCACCATCCAGCACAGCAGACATGCATCACGGAAGCATTGCATTACTTGCACATCAGAACCATGTACACGTCACATGTAGTGGCAATCATGCACAACACATCCCACAAGTAAAACACACACGTCCTTAACAAACACGCATCAACACTCACTGGACTGGGCATCAAAATCCAGCATCTGTCCCACTCCTTCGACCGATTCAGATGGTATGAACTCTGCAACGAGTGACTCATGCCGAGTGAGCTCTTCCTCCCCTGGTGCAGGCCTACCGCCAGTCACCAGAGTCAAGTTGTAATTTGAGGCACACTTAGCCTTAGCGCTGCGTTTGAGGTCATTCCAACGCTTTTTGCACTCTTGCGCCGTGCGCACCTCATGGCCGAATGAACTGACATGTTCCGCAACTTGCTTCCAGTGGGTGTCATGGTGTGCAGCCGTAGTCTGACTATTGGCACCCACTATCATGTCATGGCTGTGGCCCTGCACGTAGTCCACGAGGAAGTCCAGTTCCTGCTTGCAGAAAGGCTTCTTCCTCGACATGCAGGAGGTCGTGGCTGTGTGTGGGGTCCCAGCCTCTGCTGCAGGTGCAACCTTCCTCCTCTTGGCCTGTGGCACAGACCCTGGCTGGCTAATGCCGCCCTGACCAGTATGGCCAGTGGGTTCGGTGGATTGAGCCAAGGGGCTGGCAGGTGGAGGGACGACCAAAGGCCTGACTTGTGTAAGTGGCAGCTGGGTGCCTTCTAATGGACCCTGCGCAGCAACATCCGCTGTGGCAGGGTCATTGACGGCAACTGTCCTGGTTGGCAGACTCACAGCCGGAGTGTTGTTGGGTGCATCTGCCCCTGCACTTGACAACACCTGGCTGTTCGGGGCAGCAGATGACATAACTGCCCCAGGGACACGTGTCTTGGTCAGAGCAGCCCTGCGTGCCCCTACGGTTTCCCTCCTGGCCTGTTGGAAATCTTCCAAGGGCTCCTCAAGTGCCAACGCAGCCTGCCCTGGCAGACCCTGAGCCTGGGTGGCGGTGTCCACAGCTGCACCTGCAGCTACCACTACCCTTGGGCCGTGGCAGTCGATGGAACGGACTGCCGGGTCACACGGGAGCCAGTGCCAGATGCAGAAGCTGCATCCCCCGGAACCACAGGGGGTGGTGGCATGACTGCACCAACACATGGCACAACATTGTGCTCAAGTGGCGCACCCCTGCCTCTTCCCCCTCTGTGGCCGTCCTGGACACCCTGGAGTCCCCCTACTCTCTGGTCACCACGGCCACGTACCCGACCACGCCCGCCACGAGGAGTACACCCAGCTGAGGCGCCTCTCACCTTTGGTGGCCTCCCAACCATGGCACAGATGTAGTAGTGCCGGCACAGATGGAGTAGTGCCAATAGGAGGTGTACACCACAATTGACCAGGGCAATTGGGGTGAAGGGGGTGGGAAGCAAGATGTTAACAGCCCCCCTGCACCTGCAAGGCTGTATGTGACCCCGGTGAAGTAGTGACGGGTCACGCAACACAAAGGCACCCCAAAACTGCAGTAAAACCGTGCACGCAACCCTGCAGCCTGCATGCGTGGAATCAACCTCCCGCAGTACGTGGTGGCACCCAGTAACACGAATAACGCGTACGCATGGGACACGCAGGCTACTATGACCTCGAAAATGGGTGCGATACACAGGGGCACCCGCAGTGGGAAAAATAGCGTGTGCGACTCACCGTCTGACTAGCGCGATGCAGAAAAACACGCGTAGCCAATACCCCCGCCAAAAGAAGAGGTACGTCCTTGATAGCTGTGAAGTTGTGATGGCGCGCGAAACAACAGGAAGCAGCAACACACATTGGTCTCCACGAAAGGCACGTACAGCGAACTGCTGACCTGCTCACCTTTAACCCGTGCTGAGGAAAACGCCCGCGCATGTCACGTCACTTACGCGCATGGGCCCTTTCCTCGGATTACACGCATTCCCATGCGGACGTGCAGTTTTTCACGTGCGCTGAACCACTACGCTAACGTCACAAGGGAAATGCCCGCGCACGCCCGCGCGCGTCACGTCACAGAGGCGCTTACGCTTGAAGGGCCTTTGGTCCAATGAAAGCGCGTACGAGTGCTGACGCGCAAATCACTCCGTATCAAGCTGGCCACGCGAAAACACACAGAAGACCACGCTCCTGCCCAAAAGGCCGAATCACTGCCCCCCAGAGCCCCGAGCACACCTCCACCTGCCTGCTGCCCACGTGCCCTGCTATTTGCTGCCTGCACATCAGCCAGGGGTGCAGTTGCTGTGCCACCCTTGCTGGAACTGAAGACTCCCGACTGGGATACCATCGCTCCACAGCCCAGCCCCAGGACCCAGTTGCCCACCCACTCCTGCCTCTCGGGTTGCCATGTCGGGCAGTACACCATCTGGCACCACTGGCAACCCAAAGCCAGAGAGGCAGAGGGCCACCAGCTTCACTGCCACCGAAGTTGGTGTCCTGGTGGAGCAAGTCCTGGGGCAGTATGATGCCCTCTTCGGAGGTTCCCGCGCCGACAAGGAAGGACGGACTCGGATCTGGATGGACATCGTGACTGCCATCAACGCGGAGGGGGTGGCAGTCCGCGACTTCCAACATGTCAAGAAGCGCTGGGAGGACTTCAGGTCCAGGACCCTCAACAAGGCCCGGCGCCTCTTGAAGGCAGCGGATGCTAAGGGGCGCCGGGGCCACCTGTCGGAACATCAGATTAGAGTCCTGGAACGCATATACCCAGCGCTCCATGTCCAGGTCCTTGAGAGGCAGACCCGTCTGGAGTCGAGCGGTAAGTGTAAATGCATACAGATTGGAAGCTGTGCGTGTGGTGGTGTGCCAGTAGTGTGCAGGTTGTACATGTGTTTTTATAGGGCCATGTATGAATGTGTATGTACAGGGCTATGAGGCAGACACATGCAAGTCCTTTCATGTGTGAGACACATGGCTGGTGTATGTGTGGGTAAGCATGCAAGCCAAATGCAGATGTGTGAGCACACATTTTTGGATTACTGTGTATGTCAGTTGGCATGGTTGTGGTGTCACACATATCACACATGGATGTTGGTTCCAGCTGCATGTATGTGCACCGTGTACATGTGCATGTGTGTCTATTTGACAAGGGTGTGACAGTGATGCAACATGGATGCATGTGACACTGATATGTGGAAAACAGATTTGCAGATGTGACATGGATGCCGATCTCAACACTGCGACAGTTGGCGGAGGTGTACACATGCATGTAAGGGTGTTGGCGTGTGTGCATGTGTAGTGCACTCCCTGTGTTTCATGTGATGTCTGGCTCACCTTTGGCTGCTCATGCTGTTGTATGTGTATGGATGGTGCTGGCTGTTGCAATATGGCTGTGGAATAGCTCATGTGTGTGAGTCAAAATGACATGTGCGTTGGGGATTGTGATGCCATGTCTGAAGTTTGACAATGCCACTCATGTGGAACTGTCATGTGTGTATGAGTCCATTGTATAGTGCCCTGATGCCTGTGTTTTATTTCTCCCTGTCTGCAGCGTCATCTGATGAAGAGGGCGGAGAAGGTGCTGTGGAGCACAGCGGCAGGGATCGCACCGCCAGCCGGAGATGCAAGGCCCGGCTCCCCTCCCAGGTTGTCATCTCGTCGGGGAGTGAGTAGTCCGGTGCCGCGTCCCAGGCCGCAGCTGCCAAGGAGAGGTCCAAGAGGCGGAGGTCGGAGTTGGACTCCTCGGCAGCAGAAGGGGCAGCTGAGATCCCACAGGGCCAACGGAGGAAGATGGCATGGAGTCAAGGGACAGAGACTGGGTCTGGAGGTGGGGATTCCACTGGTGCTAGTGGTGCAGTGCAGGACCAGGGACAGGAGGCAGCACAGGCCGCCGCAGAGGTGCCTGTGTGCAATCGTGTCCCTGATCCTCTCACTGCATCATCGTGCACCAGCAGGGATACCTACGTCCAGACCCGTTCTCAGGGAGGGGATTGGCTTACACCAACTGGCCTTCCTCTCCCTGCGGATGTGGCTATCCGGCACCACGTTGAGCCTGTCCTGGGTGTGGTGGCGTTGCGGCAACGTGCCATGTGAGCTGACCTGCAGTCTTTTCATGAGGAGACTGCACGTCTTCTCGCATGGCTCGTTGACCGCGGTGACCCACTGGGACAGCTCACCAGGGCCGGATTCCTCCGTTTCCTGGACCTTGTCCGACCCCCTCCTCAACTGAACCCCTTATGCCCCAGTCGTCCTCCATGCCATCTTCCCACCCATGTATCACCTGGGTGCCCTGTGGAGCTGCCTCTGACCCTGCGGCCAGGCTGGTGGACAACAGATCCCTGCCACAGTCGGGAGTCGTTAGTCCAGCAGGGGTGGCCACCTCCACAACTGCACCCCAGCTGAAGGAGGATGTGCAGGCAGCAGGAGCCAGGGCACAGGCAGCAGCACAGCAGCAGCAGCAGCAACAAGGTGGGAGCCATGATGACTCGGGGCCTTCATCATCGGAGGGGCAGGCATCGGCCAATGGGCAGGAGGACCCTGGACGGGAAGTGTCCTCCGTGTGGCAGCGGTTGGGCCATGCAATAGATGCGGAGCGGCAGCGGGCGGAAGAGGCACGGCTCATGATGGTCAGGGCGGAGAACCCATGCGGAGGGCTCTGAGGCGGGCCGAGTGCCTTGAGGCCATTCGCAGGGACCTGGAGTTCCAGATTACATTGTCCCTGCAAACCCTCGGGGCCATGGAAGAGGACCGCCTCCGGGACATCGAGCAGGAGTTCGATGATGCCCTGGCCCGGGACATCCAAAAGTGAGCCGTCGGACTAGCCCGCTGCCCTTGTAAATAGTAATGTAGTTAGTGTTAGGTTTCCTTTGCTTTTTTATTTATTTTGGACCTTTTGGACAATGGACCACATTTTTGTATATAGTTTTTTTTATTAGGTAGTAGTTTTAGATAGGTTTCATTTCTTCAGTTGGGATCATGGACCCTGGATTGTTTATCTGTATATAGTTGACTGTTGGATTATACTTTTTTTTGGATTTACCCATGGAGCAATGGTTTTCAGTTTTGTTTTTCCCTTGGATTTACTTTTTTGAACTGTGACTTTGGACACCTTTCCTTTGGATTATGATTTGTTGTTTTTCATTATTTTACGGACATGCTGCTTTTCGTTTTTAATTCCCATTGTCGTTTGTTTATTTTTAATTCCATGTATGTTGCTTTTAATACATTTTTTTCATCAAACTTCAATGTGTAGTATAATCGCATTGGTTTCATGCATGTCATGATATGGGTTTTGACATTCACTTACACCTATTGTGTGTATGTGAGGGACATGTGTTCATTTACATACTTGCCATTGGGGTTGTATCATGTAATTGGCATTTCTAAGTGGGTGGATGCAATACTTGGGTGGGTGTTTGGCATGTGGAGGCTGCCCATAAGGGCCAGGGATCTAGATTGTGATGACGTGTTGGCTGGGGGACATATGTCGGGCCTGCTGGCAGGTGCCCTTCACTGCTGGGGGGTGGGGGTGCAGGGGGACATGAGTGGGGCATGAGTGGGGGCCTGCGGGCAGGTGCCCTGCACTGCTGGGGGGTGGGGGTGCAGGGGGACATCATGGTCATGCATGTGAGACCAGTAATGTGTGAAGCACACGGTTGGTGTATGTGTTTAAATGCAACATGGGGAGCCCTATGCGGAATGGACACATGAGAGCATGCTAGTCTCTGTTCCGGGACATGGGTGGGGGTGAGGGATGGGTGCTGATGCCATGTACATGTGTGGTGTCCATATCTGTGTGTCTGACCTGCGTGTCTGTGACTTGTGAATGCCATGGATGCATGACACATGTCTGTGACAATGTTCAGAATCACTGATGCAGCCTAGTTATCCTTGCATCCATTGTGTCTGGGGTTTACGAGGCCAGATGGATGAAACTACGGTGACGTGTGTGCATGTGATAGGCATGACCCATGATGCATGTGAGTTCCAAAACAACATTGTATGTTTCAAGAGTCCCTTGGACATGTATGCTAATGTCCATAGCATGTGTTTTGCCTGCACTGACCCATGTGTTGTGGAGGGACATGATGAAAGTGATCTTTGACAGTGCCACTCATCTGCTATTGCTTCCTGTCTAGGGGATCGTTGTACAGTACCCTGATGCTTGTGTTCTATGTCTCCCTCTACACAGCGCCAAGTGAAGAAGAGGGCGGAGATGGCGCTGTGGAGCAAAGCGGTGGGGATGCCCCCACGGCTGCAGCAGAAGGGGTGGGTGAGCCCCCACAGGGGCTTGCAATGGCGGAAGACGGGGTGGAGCTATCCAGGTTGGTGGTTTCCACAGAGGAGGCCACTACTGAGCCACACATGGGGCCTGGTGGGGGCATCCCTGCTGGTGCAAGTGGTCCAATCCAGGGGCAGGGGTAGGAGGCAGCACAGGTCGCCGTGGAGGGGCCTGTGCATGTCACTGTCCCTGACACTGTGACTGCACCACCATGCACCAGCAGGGATGCCCCATCCCAGGCCCGTCCGCAGGTAGCGGGGATGTCCATGTCATCTGACTCCCCTCTACCTGCGGACGAGGGGACCCCTGGCCGTATGGAGAAGGTCTGCTGGCAGGTGCCCCGCAATGCTGGGGGATGGGGGTGCAAGGGGACATGAGTGGGACATGAGTGGGGGCCTGCTGGCAGGTGCCCCACACTGCTGGGGGGTGGGGGTGCAAGGGGACATGAGTGGGGGCCTGCTGGCAGGTGCCCTGCACTGCTGGGGGGTGGGGGTGCAAGGTGACATGAGTGGGACATGAGTGGGGGCCTTCTGGCAGGTGCCCCGCACTGCTGGGCGGTGGGGATGCAAGGGGACATGAGTGGGGGCCTGCTGGCAGGTGCCCCGCATTGCTGCGGGGTGAGGGTGCAAGGGGACATGAGTGGGGCCCTGCTGGCAGGTGCCCTGCACTGCTGGGGGGGTGGGGGTGCAAGGGGACTTGAGTGGGGGCCTGCTGGCAGGTGCCCCGCAATGCTGGGGGGTGGGGGTGCAAGGGGACATGAGTGGGACATGAGTGGGGGCCTGCTGGCAGGTGCCCCACACTGCTGGGGGGTGGGGGTGCAAGGGGACATGAGTGGGGGCCTGCTGGCAGGTGCCCTGCACTGCTGGGGGTTGGGGGTGCAAGGTGACATGAGTGGGACATGAGTGGGGGCCTGCTGGCAGGTGCCCCGCACTGCTGGGCGGTGGGGATGCAAGGGGACATGAGTGGGGGCCTGCTGGCAGGTGCCCCGTACTGCTGGGGGGTAGGGGTGCAAGGGGACATGAGTGGGGGCCTGCTGGCAGGTGCCCTGCACTGCTGGGGGTGCAAGGGGACATGAGTGGGGGCCTGCTGGCAGGTGCCCCGCAATGCTGGGGGGTGGGGGTGCAAGGGGACATGAGTGGGACATGAGTGGGGTCCTGCTGGCAGGTGCCCCGCATTGCTGGGGGGTGGGGGTGCAAGGGGACATGAGTGGGGGCCTGCTGGCAGGTGCCCTGCACTGCTGGGGGGTGGGGGTGCAAGGGGACATGAGTGGGGGCCTGCTGGCAGGTGCCCCGCAATGCTGGGGGGTGGGGGTGCAAGGGGACATGAGTGGGACATGAGTGGGGGCCTGCTGGCAGGTTCCCCGCACTGCTGGGGGGTGGGGGTGCAAGGGGACATGAATGGGGGCCTGCTGAATGAAGTTAGCCTGGTTCTGTGTGGCGATGTGACGTAGGTCTGCATGCAGAACCTCACGTGATACACGTGCTTCCTCTTGCAAGGTAGCACGTGTAACATGGAATTCCTCCTGCAAGGCCTGGCTGGACAACCGCTGCACCTCCTGGCAAGCCTGTAGCTCAGCCGAGATGGTACGCTCAAGCAGTGCAAACCTCTCTTCTGCCCGCTCCCTCTGGGACATCAGAAGGACACCCAGAGTGGATCTGAGGGAAGCATACTCCTCCCTCAGGGCCTCCATCTGCACCTCTGCGTGAGCAGCAATTGCTTTATGCAGAGACGACATTTCAGCCTGGCGTGCCCTGTCTGAGGCCGCCATGCCCAGCCTGAGCGAGCGGGCCGTCGACCGCGCCGCCTGCTGCTGGAGAAGCACCTGCCTAGCAGGGGGAAGCACAGATCGGGCCACACGCTCCATGCTCTCAGCGATGTTCTCCATTGCTGCCCCCTGCCGTTCTGAATTGGCAGTCAGGTCTTGCTCCCACTCAGTATACTGCAGTTGCGCGCGGCGACCGCGTTGCTGGGCTTGACCCCTGTGGGACCCAAGGACCGGGTGTCCTTGCTGTGTTCGCACCGCCCGCGGCTGCACGACTACATGCCCCGTCGACGTGATGTCCCAGGCACATCAGTGACTGGTGTGGAGGGTGACCCTGCATCCCGATCCACCACGGGCGGAGGTACCAAGACTGTCTGACCCCTCAGTGCAGGTGTCGCGGACAGAGGAGTGTCCACATCAGAATCACTCACCCCTTACACATGGACTTGATGCTCATCCAACTCGACATGGGCGTCAGAGTCGTCATCAGGGCTGGACTCATAGTCAGCCAGAGACAAGATGAACTGTAGCACATGGGGGTTTTCGTGGCCTACCACCCCACGACCCCCACTTGTGCCGGGTTGATGTAGTGGTAACAACCCTGTGTCTGGCATGACAACACCATCCTCCGGCTCCATTGCGTCATCATCTGAAAAATATAGAGAAAAAAGGTCACTATACATGTCAGAAGCACACAACACACACACACACCGACACCAAACACATCAGGCAGACATGTGACACACAAAATAGATCCTGGCATGCATGCTGGTCAACTTTGAATTGCTTCTGTGATCAGACCTGTTGAAAGGTGGCAGTTTGCATAAAAGTGGGTCTATGCAGTGCAGCAAATGTGTATGTCACTCACTACCTACATGTACAAGGACTTCATGGTGTGTGTCAGGAAATGTGAAGGCAGTGCAAGGTCAACTTCAGGCATCACGTGCAATGTGCATTCAATGGGTAGCATATCTACAAGCAAACCCCCCCTCCACCCAAGTGCCAAAGCAGGGATGCTTAGCATGGTATCAAAAGGCTGACCATAGACCTGTGTATTGACAGGCAGTGTTGACTGGCATCAACAGCTTAATGTGATTCAAGTGACAACACTGCAAATGATGATGGGACAGTAAACAGGACACATGATGAAACCTCTGGAGGCCGCTCCCGTGTGAAGAAGACACTACAACAGTCGGACAAAGTCATTGGCCATTAAACAGGCTGAGGCCTGCAACCCACACAGAATGTCAGACCCTAAACATGTGTGCAACGCAGTACTGACCCACAGTTGACATGGGAAGGCTGATGAGATGCCATGCAATGTATGTCACCCAGGACTTGTATTACAGTGATCATCCAGTCAAGGACACATAGGGGCATGCGTGCAATGCACATGGAGCATGAATGGGCATTCATGTCCCTGCGGGGCATCTGACCTCTGCACAGTACAAGTGAGATACCCTGCATCAAGTACTAAGGCTGTACCACACAGCATATGTCTGGCAGATTGTCCGCTGGAAGTTAGCAAGTACACAGGATGCATGACTCGGGAAAGTACCCAATGGCAAGATTGAAGCAGATCACTGCAAAGGTGGAACTGGGGTGCAGAGTGGCGGAGGAGGGGCAAGGGAGCATGCCTACATGGAGTACCCGCATGCAGGCAGAGGACACATGCACGTCAGCCATGCTATGACATTGTGCCTGGGCTGAGAGGAAGGTCACCCCACGCTACATGCAGAAGGGCCAGTGAGCTTGAACATGGACCAGAGGGATATACTGGTAACCAGCATGTGAGTAGGGTGCAATAGTGGTGATGCGGACAGTCCCCGTCTGCTCAACATGTCCACCATCCAGCACAGCAGACATGCATCACGGAAGCATTGCATTACTTGCACATCAGAACCATGTACACGTCACATGTAGTGGCAATCATGCACAACACATCCCACAAGTAAAACACACACGTCCTTAACAAACACGCATCAACACTCACTGGACTGGGCATCAAAATCCAGCATCTGTCCCACTCCTTCGACCGATTCAGATGGTATGAACTCTGCAACGAGTGACTCATGCCGAGTGAGCTCTTCCTCCCCTGGTGCAGGCCTACCGCCAGTCACCAGAGTCAAGTTGTAATTTGAGGCACACTTAGCCTTAGCGCTGCGTTTGAGGTCATTCCAACGCTTTTTGCACTCTTGCGCCGTGCGCACCTCATGGCCGAATGAACTGACATGTTCCGCAACTTGCTTCCAGTGGGTGTCAC
The DNA here is from genome assembly GCF_040938575.1 of Ambystoma mexicanum. Lineage (NCBI taxonomy): Eukaryota > Metazoa > Chordata > Amphibia > Caudata > Ambystomatidae > Ambystoma > Ambystoma mexicanum. The sequence continues at coordinate 1,146,907,051 of NC_090928.1, forward strand.
GGTGTGCAGCCGTAGTCTGACTATTGGCACCCACTATCATGTCATGGCTGTGGCCCTGCATGTAGTCCACGAGGAAGTCCAGTTCCTGCTTGCAGAAAGGCTTCTTCCTCGACATGCAGGAGGTCGTGGCTGTGTGTGGGGTCCCAGCCTCTGCTGCAGGTGCAACCTTCCTCCTCTTGGCCTGTGGCACAGACCCTGGCTGGCTAATGCCGCCCTGACCAGTATGGCCAGTGGGTTCGGTGGATTGAGCCAAGGGGCTGGCAGGTGGAGGGACGACCAAAGGCCTGACTTGTGTAAGTGGCAGCTGGGTGCCTTCTAATGGACCCTGCGCAGCAACATCCGCTGTGGCAGGGTCATTGACGGCAACTGTCCTGGTTGGCAGACTCACAGCCGGAGTGTTGTTGGGTGCATCTGCCCCTGCACTTGACAACACCTGGCTGTTCGGGGCAGCAAATGACATAACTGCCCCAGGGACACGTGTCTTGGTCAGAGCAGCCCTGCGTGCCCCTACGGTTTCCCTCCTGGCCTGTTGGAAATCTTCCAAGGGCTCCTCAAGTGCCAACGCAGCCTGCCCTGGCAGACCCTGAGCCTGGGTGGCGGTGTCCACAGCTGCACCTGCAGCTACCACTACCCTTGGGCCGTGGCAGTCGATGGAACGGACTGCCGGGTCACACGGGAGCCAGTGCCAGATGCAGAAGCTGCATCCCCCGGAACCACAGGGGGTGGTGGCATGACTGCACCAACACATGGCACAACATTGTGCTCAAGTGGCGCACCCCTGCCTCTTCCCCCTCTGTGGCCGCCCTGGACACCCTGGAGTCCCCCTACTCTCTGGTCACCACGGCCACGTACCCGACCACGCCCGCCACAAGGAGTACACCCAGCTGAGGCGCCTCTCACCTTTGGTGGCCTCCCAACCTTGGCACAGATGTAGTAGTGCCGGCACAGATGGAGTAGTGCCAATAGGAGGTGTACACCACAATTGACCAGGGCAATTGGGGTGAAGGGGGTGGGAAGCAAGATGTTAACAGCCCCCCTGCACCTGCAAGGCTGTATGTGACCCCGGTGAAGTAGTGACGGGTCACGCAACACAAAGGCACCCCAAAACTGCAGTAAAACCGTGCACGCAACCCTGCAGCCTGCATGCGTGGAATCAACCTCCCGCAGTACGTGGTGGCACCCAGTAACACGAATAACGCGTACGCATGGGACACGCAGGCTACTATGACCTCGAAAATGGGTGCGATACACAGGGGCACCCGCAGTGGGAAAAATAGCGTGTGCGACTCACCGTCTGACTAGCGCGATGCAGAAAAACACGCGTAGCCAATACCCCCGCCAAAAGAAGAGGTACGTCCTTGATAGCTGTGAAGTTGTGATGGCGCGCGAAACAACAGGAAGCAGCAACACACATTGGTCTCCACGAAAGGCACGTACAGCGAACTGCTGACCTGCTCACCTTTAACCCGTGCTGAGGAAAACGCCCGCGCACGTCACGTCACTTACGCGCATGGGCCCTTTCCTCGGATTACACGCATTCCCATGCGGACGTGCAGTTTTTCACGTGCGCTGAACCACTACGCTAACGTCACAAGGGAAATGCCCGCGCACGCCCGCGCGCGTCACGTCACAGAGGCGCTTACGCTTGAAGGGCCTTTGGTCCAATGAAAGCGCGTACGAGTGCTGACGCGCAAATCACTCCGTATCAAGCTGGCCACGCGAAAACACACAGAAGACCACGCTCCTGCCCAAAAGGCCGAATCACTGCCCCCCAGAGCCCCGAGCACACCTCCACCTGCCTGCTGCCCACGTGCCCTGCTATTTGCTGCCTGCACATCAGCCAGGGGTGCAGTTGCTGTGCCACCCTTGCTGGAACTGAAGACTCCCGACTGGGATACCATCGCTCCACAGCCCAGCCCCAGGACCCAGTTGCCCACCCACTCCTGCCTCTCGGGTTGCCATGTCGGGCAGTACACCATCTGGCACCACTGGCAACCCAAAGCCAGAGAGGCAGAGGGCCACCAGCTTCACTGCCACCGAAGTTGGTGTCCTGGTGGAGCAAGTCCTGGGGCAGTATGATGCCCTCTTCGGAGGTTCCCGCGCCGACAAGGAAGGACGGACTCGGATCTGGATGGACATCGTGACTGCCATCAACGCGGAGGGGGTGGCAGTCCGCGACTTCCAACATGTCAAGAAGCGCTGGGAGGACTTCAGGTCCAGGACCCTCAACAAGGCCCGGCGCCTCTTGAAGGCAGCGGATGCTAAGGGGCGCCGGGGCCACCTGTCGGAACATCAGATTAGAGTCCTGGAACGCATATACCCAGTGCTCCATGTCCAGGTCCTTGAGAGGCAGACCCGTCTGGAGTCGAGCGGTAAGTGTAAATGCATACAGATTGGAAGCTGTGCGTGTGGTGGTGTGCCAGTAGTGTGCAGGTTGTACATGTGTTTTTATAGGGCCATGTATGAATGTGTATGTACAGGGCTATGAGGCAGACACATGCAAGTCCTTTCATGTGTGAGACACATGGCTGGTGTATGTGTGGGTAAGCATGCAAGCCAAATGCAGATGTGTGAGCACACATTTTTGGATTACTGTGTATGTCAGTTGGCATGGTTGTGGTGTCACACATATCACACATGGATGTTGGTTCCAGCTGCATGTATGTGCACCGTGTACATGTGCATGTGTGTCTATTTGACAAGGGTGTGACAGTGATGCAACATGGATGCATGTGACACTGATATGTGGAAAACAGATTTGCAGATGTGACATGGATGCCGATCTCAACACTGCGACAGTTGGCGGAGGTGTACACATGCATGTAAGGGTGTTGGCGTGTGTGCATGTGTAGTGCACTCCCTGTGTTTCATGTGATGTCTGGCTCACCTTTGGCTGCTCATGCTGTTGTATGTGTATGGATGGTGCTGGCTGGAATAGCTCATGTGTGTGAGTCAAAATGACATGTGCGTTGGGGATTGTGATGCCATGTCTGAAGTTTGACAATGCCACTCATGTGGAACTGTCATGTGTGTATGAGTCCATTGTACAGTGCCCTGATGCCTGTGTTTTATTTCTCCCTGTCTGCAGCGTCAACTGATGAAGAGGGCGGAGAAGGTGCTGTGGAGCACAGCGGCAGGGATCGCACCGCCAGCCGGAGATGCAAGGCCCGGCTCCCCTCCCAGGTTGTCATCTCGTCGGGGAGTGAGTAGTCCGGTGCCGCGTCCCAGGCCGCAGCTGCCAAGGAGAGGTCCAAGAGGCGGAGGTCGGAGTTGGACTCCTCGGCAGCAGAAGGGGCAGCTGAGATCCCACAGGGCCAACGGAGGAAGATGGCATGGAGTCAAGGGACAGAGACTGGGTCTGGAGGTGGGGATTCCACTGGTGCTAGTGGTGCAGTGCAGGACCAGGGACAGGAGGCAGCACAGGCCGCCGCAGAGGTGCCTGTGTGCAATCGTGTCCCTGATCCTCTCACTGCATCATCGTGCACCAGCAGGGATACCTACGTCCAGACCCGTTCTCAGGGAGGGGATTGGCTTACACCAACTGGCCTTCCTCTCCCTGCGGATGTGGCTATCCGGCACCACGTTGAGCCTGTCCTGGGTGTGGTGGCGTTGCGGCAACGTGCCATGTGAGCTGACCTGCAGTCTTTTCATGAGGAGACTGCACGTCTTCTCGCATGGCTCGTTGACCGCGGTGACCCACTGGGACAGCTCACCAGGGCCGGATTCCTCCGTTTCCTGGACCTTGTCCGACCCCCTCCTCAACTGAACCCCTTATGCCCCAGTCGTCCTCCATGCCATCTTCCCACCCATGTATCACCTGGGTGCCCTGTGGAGCTGCCTCTGACCCTGCGGCCAGGCTGGTGGACAACAGATCCCTGCCACAGTCGGGAGTCGTTAGTCCAGCAGGGGTGGCCACCTCCACAACTGCACCCCAGCTGAAGGAGGATGTGCAGGCAGCAGGAGCCAGGGCACAGGCAGCAGCAGCAGCAACAAGGTGGGAGCCATGATGACTCGGGGCCTTCATCATCGGAGGGGCAGGCATCGGCCAATGGGCAGGAGGACCCTGGACGGGAAGTGTCCTCCGTGTGGCAGCGGTTGGGCCATGCAATAGATGCGGAGCGGCAGCGGGCGGAAGAGGCACGGCTCATGATGGTCAGGGCGGAGAACCCATGCGGAGGGCTCTGAGGCGGGCCGAGTGCCTTGAGGCCATTCGCAGGGACCTGGAGTTCCAGATGACATTGTCCCTGCAAACCCTCGGGGCCATGGAAGAGGACCGCCTCCGGGACATCGAGCAGGAGTTCGATGATGCCCTGGCCCGGGACATCCAAAAGTGAGCCGTCGGACTAGGCCGCTGCCCTTGTAAATAGTAATGTAGTTAGTGTTAGGTTTCCTTTGCTTTTTTATTTATTTTGGACCTTTTGGACAATGGACCACATTTTTGTATATAGTTTTTTTTATTAGGTAGTAGTTTTAGATAGGTTTCATTTCTTCAGTTGGGATCATGGACCCTGGATTGTTTATCTGTATATAGTTGACTGTTGGATTATACTTTTTTTTGGATTTACCCATGGAGCAATGGTTTTCAGTTTTGTTTTTCCCTTGGATTTACTTTTTTGAACTGTGACTTTGGACACCTTTCCTTTGGATTATGATTTGTTGTTTTTCATTATTTTACGGACATGCTGCTTTTCGTTTTTAATTCCCATTGTCGTTTGTTTATTTTTAATTCCATGTATGTTGCTTTTAATACATTTTTTTCATCAAACTTCAATGTGTAGTATAATCGCATTGGTTTCATGCATGTCATGATATGGGTTTTGACATTCACTTACACCTATTGTGTGTATGTGAGGGACATGTGTTCATTTACATACTTGCCATTGGGGTTGTATCATGTAATTGGCATTTCTAAGTGGGTGGATGCAATACTTGGGTGGGTGTTTGGCATGTGGAGGCTGCCCATAAGGGCCAGGGATCTAGATTGTGATGACGTGTTGGCTGGGGGACATATGTCGGGCCTGCTGGCAGGTGCCCTTCACTGCTGGGGGGTGGGGGTGCAGGGGGACATGAGTGGGGCATGAGTGGGGGCCTGCGGGCAGGTGCCCTGCACTGCTGGGGGGTGGGGGTGCAGGGGGACATCATGGTCATGCATGTGAGACCAGTAATGTGTGAAGCACACGGTTGGTGTATGTGTTTAAATGCAACATGGGGAGCCCTATGCGGAATGGACACATGAGAGCATGCTAGTCTCTGTTCCGGGACATGGGTGGGGGTGAGGGATGGGTGCTGATGCCATGTACATGTGTGGTGTCCATATCTGTGTGTCTGACCTGCGTGTCTGTGACTTGTGAATGCCATGGATGCATGACACATGTCTGTGACAATGTTCAGAATCACTGATGCAGCCTAGTTATCCTTGCATCCATTGTGTCTGGGGTTTACGAGGCCAGATGGATGAAACTACGGTGACGTGTGTGCATGTGATAGGCATGACCCATGATGCATGTGAGTTCCAAAACAACATTGTATGTTTCAAGAGTCCCTTGGACATGTATGCTAATGTCCATAGCATGTGTTTTGCCTGCACTGACCCATGTGTTGTGGAGGGACATGATGAAAGTGATCTTTGACAGTGCCACTCATCTGCTATTGCTTCCTGTCTAGGGGATCGTTGTACAGTACCCTGATGCTTGTGTTCTATGTCTCCCTCTACACAGCGCCAAGTGAAGAAGAGGGCGGAGACGGCGCTGTGGAGCAAAGCGGTGGGGATGCCCCCACGGCTGCAGCAGAAGGGGTGGGTGAGCCCCCACAGGGGCTTGCAATGGCGGAAGACGGGGTGGAGCTATCCAGGTTGGTGGTTTCCACAGAGGAGGCCACTACTGAGCCACACATGGGGCCTGGTGGGGGCATCCCTGCTGGTGCAAGTGGTCCAATCCAGGGGCAGGGGTAGGAGGCAGCACAGGTCGCCGTGGAGGGGCCTGTGCATGTCACTGTCCCTGACACTGTGACTGCACCACCATGCACCAGCAGGGATGCCCCATCCCAGGCCCGTCCGCAGGTAGGGGGGATGTCCATGTCATCTGACTCCCCTCTACCTGCGGACGAGGGGACCCCTGGCCGTATGGAGAAGGTCTGCTGGCAGGTGCCCCGCAATGCTGGGGGATGGGGGTGCAAGGGGACATGAGTGGGACATGAGTGGGGGCCTGCTGGCAGGTGCCCCACACTGCTGGGGGGTGGGGGTGCAAGGGGACATGAGTGGGGGCCTGCTGGCAGGTGCCCTGCACTGCTGGGGGGTGGGGGTGCAAGGTGACATGAGTGGGACATGAGTGGGGGCCTTCTGGCAGGTGCCCCGCACTGCTGGGCGGTGGGGATGCAAGGGGACATGAGTGGGGGCCTGCTGGCAGGTGCCCCGCATTGCTGCGGGGTGAGGGTGCAAGGGGACATGAGTGGGGCCCTGCTGGCAGGTGCCCTGCACTGCTGGGGGGGTGGGGGTGCAAGGGGACTTGAGTGGGGGCCTGCTGGCAGGTGCCCCGCAATGCTGGGGGGTGGGGGTGCAAGGGGACATGAGTGGGACATGAGTGGGGGCCTGCTGGCAGGTGCCCCACACTGCTGGGGGGTGGGGGTGCAAGGGGACATGAGTGGGGGCCTGCTGGCAGGTGCCCTGCACTGCTGGGGGTTGGGGGTGCAAGGTGACATGAGTGGGACATGAGTGGGGGCCTGCTGGCAGGTGCCCCGCACTGCTGGGCGGTGGGGATGCAAGGGGACATGAGTGGGGGCCTGCTGGCAGGTGCCCCGTACTGCTGGGGGGTAGGGGTGCAAGGGGACATGAGTGGGGGCCTGCTGGCAGGTGCCCTGCACTGCTGGGGGTGCAAGGGGACATGAGTGGGGGCCTGCTGGCAGGTGCCCCGCAATGCTGGGGGGTGGGGGTGCAAGGGGACATGAGTGGGACATGAGTGGGGTCCTGCTGGCAGGTGCCCCGCATTGCTGGGGGGTGGGGGTGCAAGGGGACATGAGTGGGGGCCTGCTGGCAGGTGCCCTGCACTGCTGGGGGGTGGGGGTGCAAGGGGACATGAGTGGGGGCCTGCTGGCAGGTGCCCCGCAAAGCTGGGGGGTGGGGGTGCAAGGGGACATGAGTGGGACATGAGTGGGGGCCTGCTGGCAGGTTCCCCGCACTGCTGGGGGGTGGGGGTGCAAGGGGACATGAATGGGGGCCTGCTGGCAGGTGTCCCGCATTTCTGGGGGTGGGGGTGCAAGGGGACATGAGTGGGACATGAGTGGGGGCCAGCTGGCAGGTTCCCCGCACTGCTGGGGGGTGGGCGTGCAAGGGGAAATGAGTGGGGGCCTGCTGGCAGGTGTCCCGCATTTCTGGGGGTGCAAGGGGACATGAGTGGGACATGAGTGGGGGCCAGCTGGCAGGTTCCCCGCACTGCTGGGGGGTGGGCGTGCAAGGGGACATGAGTGGGGGCCTGCTGGCAGGTGCCCCGCATTTCTGGGGGGTTGGGTTGCAAGGGGACATGAGTGGGGGCCTGCTGGCAGGTGCCCCGCAATGCTGGGGGTGCAAGGGGACATGAGTGGGACATGAGTGGGGGCCTGCTGGCAGGTGCCCCACACTGCTGGGGGGTGGGGGTGCAAGGGGACATGAGTGGGGGCCTGCTGGCAGGTGCCCCGCAATGCTGGGGGGTGGGGGTGCAAGGGGACATGAGTGGGACATGAGTGGGGGCCTTCTGGCAAGTGCCCCGCATTTCTACGGGGTGGGGGTGCAAGGGGACATGAGTGGGGGCCTGCTGGCAGGTGCCCTGCACTGCTGGGGGGTGGGGGTACAAGGGGACATGAGTGGGGGCCTGCTGGCAGGTGCCCCGCACTGCTGGGGGGTTGGGATGCAAGGGGACATGAGTGGGGGCCTGCTGGCAGGTGCCCTGCACTGCTGGGGGTGCAAGGGTACATGAGTGGGGGCCTGCTGGCAGGTGCCCTGCACTGCTGGGGGGTGGGGGTGCAAGGTGACATGAGTGGGACATGAGTGGGGGCCTTCTGGCAGGTGCCCCTCACTGCTGGGCGGTGGGGATGTAAGGGGACATGAGTGGGGGCCTGCTGGCAGGTGCCCTGCACTGCTGGGGGGTGGGAGTGCAAGGTGACATGAGTGGGACATGAGTGGGGGCCTTCTGGCAGCTGCCCCGCACTGCTGGGCGGTGGGGATGCAAGGGGACATGAGTGGGGGCCTGCTGGCAGGTGCCCCGCATTGCTGCGGGGTGGGGGTGCAAGGGGACATGAGTGGGGGCCTGCTGGCAGGTGCCCTGCACTGCTGGGGGGTGGGGGTGCAAGGGGACTTGAGTGGGGGCCTGCTGGCAGGTGCCCCGCAATGCTGGGGGGTGGGGGTGCAAGGGGACATGAGTGGGACATGAGTGGGGGCCTGCTGGCAGGTGCCCCACACTGCTGGGGGGTGGGGGTGCAAGGGGACATGAGTGGGGGCCTGCTGGCAGGTGCCCTGCACTGCTGGGGGTTGGGGGTGCAAGGTGACATGAGTGGGACATGAGTGGGGGCCTGCTGGCAGGTGCCCCGCACTGCTGGGCGGTGGGGATGCAAGGGGACATGAGTGGGGGCCTGCTGGCAGGTGCCCCGTACTGCTGGGGGGTAGGGGTGCAAGGGGACATGAGTGGGGGCCTGGTGGCAGGTGCCCTGCACTGCTGGGGGCTGGGGGTGCAAGGGGACATGAGTGGGGGCCTGCTGGCAGGTGCCCCGCAATGCTGGGGGGTGGGGGTGCAAGGGGACATGAGTGGGACATGAGTGGGGTCCTGCTGGCAGGTGCCCCACATTGCTGGGGGGTGGGGGTGCAAGGGGACATGAGTGGGGGCCTGCTGGCAGGTTCCCCGCACTGCTGGGGGGTGGGGGTGCAAGGGGACATGAATGGGGGCCTGCTGGCAGGTGTCCCACATTTCTGGGGGTGGGGGTGTAAGGGGACATGAGTGGGACATGAGTGGGGGCCAGCTGGCAGGTTCCCCGCACAGCTGGGGGGTGGGCGTGCAAGGGGACATGAGTGGGGGCCTGCTGGCAGGTGTCCCGCATTTCTGGGGGTGCAAGGGGACATGAGTGGGACATGAGTGGGGGCCAGCTGGCAGGTTCCCCGCACTGCTGGGGGGTGGGCGTGCAAGGGGACATGAGTGGGGGCCTGCTGGCAGGTGCCCCGCATTTCTGGGGGGTGGGGTTGCAAGGGGACATGAGTGGGGGCCTGCTGGCAGGTGCCCCGCAATGCTGGGGGTGCAAGGGGACATGAGTGGGACATGAGTGGGGGCCTGCTGGCAGGTGCCCCACACTGCTGGGGGGTGAGGGTGCAAGGGGACATGAGTGGGACATGAGTGGGGGCCTTCTGGCAAGTGCCCCGCATTTCTAGGGGGTGGGGGTGCAAGGGGACATGAGTGGGGGCCTGCTGGCAGGTGCCCCGCACTGCTGGGGGGTTGGGATGCAAGGGGACATGAGTGGGGGCCTGCTGGCAGGTGCCCTGCACTGCTGGGGTTGCAAGGGTACATGAGTGGGGGCCTGCTGGCAGGTGCCCCGCAATGCTGGGGGGTGGGGGTGCAAGGGGACATGAGTGGGACATGAGTGGGGGCCTGCTGGCAGGTGTCCCGCACTGCTGGTGGGTGGGGGTTCAAGGGGACATGAGTGGGGGCCTGCTGGCAGGTGCCCTGCACTGCTGGGGGGTGGGGGTGCAAGGGGACATGAGTGGGGGCCTGCTGGCAGGTGCCCCGCAATGCTGGGGGGTGGGGGTGCAAGGGGACATGAGTGGGGGCCTGCTGGCAGGTGCCCCGCATTTCTGGGGGGTGGGGGTGCAAGGGGACATGAGTGGGGGCCTGCTGGCAGGTGCCCCACAATGCTGGGGGATGGTGGCGCAAGGGGACATGAGTGGGACATGAGTGGGGGCCTGCTGGCAGGTGCCCCACACTGCTGGGGGTGGGGGTGCAAGGGGACATGAGTGGAGGCCTGCTGGCAGGTGCCCTGCACTGCTGGGGGTGCAAGGGGACATGAGTGGGGGCCTGCTGGCAGGTGCCCCGCAATGCTGGGGGGTGGGGGTGCAAGGGGACATGAGTGGGACATGAGTGGGGGCCTGCGGGCAGGTGCCCTGCACTGCTGGGGGGTGGTGGTGCAAGGGGACATGAGTGGGGGCCTGCTGGCAGGTGCCCCACAATGCTGGGGGTGGGGGTGCAAGGGGACATGAGTGGGACATGAGTGGGGGCCTGCTGGCATTTGCCCCGCACTGCTGGGGGGTGGGGGTGGAAGGGGACATGAGTGGGGGCCTGCTGGCAGGTGCCCCGCAATGCTGGGGGGTGGGGGTGCAAGGGGACATGAGTGGGACATGAGTGGGGGCCTGCTGGCAGGTACCCCGCACTGATGGGGGGTGGGGATGCAAGGGGACATGAGTGGGGGCCTGCTGGCAGGTGCCCTGCACTGCTGGGGGTGCAAGGGGACATGAGTGGGGGCCTGTTGGCAGGTGCCCCGCAATGCTGGGGGGTGGGGGTGCAAGGGGACATGAGTGGGACATGAGTGGGGGCCTGCTGACAGGTGCCCTGCTCTGCTGGGGGGTGGGGGTGCAAGGGGACATGAGTGGGACATGAGTGGGGGCCTGCTGGCAGGTGCCCCGCACTGCTGGGGGGTGGGGGTGCAAGGGGACATGAGTGGGGGCCTGCTGGCAGGTGCCCTGCACTGCTGTGAGGTGGGGGTGCAAGGGGACATGAGTGGGGTCCTGCTGGCAGGTGCCCCGCAATGCTCGGGGGTGGGGGTGCAAGGGGACATGAGTGGGAATGAGTGGGGGCCTGCTGGCAGGTGCCCCGCACTGCTGGGGGGTGGGGGTGCAAGGGGACATGAGTGGGGGCCTGCTGGCAGGTGCCCTGCACTGCTGGGGGGTGGGGGTGCAAGGGGACATGAGTGGGGGCCTGCTGGCAGGTGCCCCGCAATGCTGGGGTGTGGGGGTGCAAGGGAACATGAGTGGGACATGAGTGGGGGCCTGCTGGCAGGTGCCCCGCATTTCTGGGGGGTGGGGGTGCAAGGGGACATGAGTGGGGGTCTGCAGGCAGGTGCCCCGTACTGCTGGGGGGTGGGGGTACAAGGGGACATGAGTGGGGGCCTGCTGGCAGGTGCCCCGCAATGCTGGGGGGTGGGGGTGCAAGGGGACATGAGTGGGACATGAGTGGGGGCCTGCTGGCAGGTTCCCCGCACTGCTGGGGGGTGGGGGTGCAAGGGGACATGAGTGGGGGCCTGCTGGCAGGTGCCCCGCTTTTCTGGGGGGTAGGGGTGCAAGGGGACATGAGTGGGACATGAGTGGGGGCCTGCTGGCAGGTTCCCCGCACTGCTGGGGGGGTGGGCGTGCAAGGGGACATGAGTGGGGGCCTGCTGGCAGGTGCCCCGCAATGCTGGGGGATGGGGGTGCAAGGGGACATGAGTGGGACATGAGTGGGGGCCTGCTGGCAGGTGCCCCGCACTGCTGGGGGAGTGGGGGTGCAAGGGTACATGAGTGGGGGCCTGCTGGCAGGTGTCCCCGCAATGCTGGGGGGTGGGGGTGCAAGGGGACATGAGTGGGACATGAGTGGGGTCCTGCTGGCAGGTGCCCCGCATTGCTGGTGGGTGGGGGTGCAAGGCGACATGAGTGGGGGCCTGCTGGCAGGTGCCCCGCATTTCTGGGGGGTGGGGTGCAAGGGGACATGATTGGGGGCCTGCTGGCAGGTGCCCTGCACTGCTGGGGGGTAGGGGTGCAAGGGGACATGAGTGGGGGCCTGCTGGCAGATGCCCCGCACTGCTGGGCGGTGGGGATGCAAGGGGACATGAGTGGGGGCCTGCTGGCAGGTGCCCTGCACTGCTGGGGGTGCAAGGGTACATGAGTGGGGGCCTGCTGGCAGGTGCCCCGCAATGCTGGAGGGTGGGGGTGCAAGGGGACATGAGTGGGGGCCTGCTGGCAGGTGCCCCGCAATGCTGGGGGGTGGGGGTGCAAGGGGACATGAGTGGGGGCCTGCTGGCAGGTTCTCCGCACTGCTGGGGGGTGGGGGTGCAAGGGGACATGAGTGGGGGCCTGCTGGCAGGTGTCCCGCATTTCTGGGGGTGGGGGTGCAAGGGGACATGAGTGGGACATGAGTGGGGGCCAGCTGGTAGGTTCCCCGCACTGCTGGGGGGTGGGCGTGCAAGGGGACATGAGTGGGGGCCTGCTGGCAGGTGTCCCGCATTTCTGGGGTGGGGGTGCAAGGGGACATGAGTGGGACATGAGTGGGGGCCAGCTGGCAGGTTCCCCGCACTGCTGGGGGGTGGGCGTGCAAGAGGACATGAGTGGGGGCCTGCTGGCAGGTGCCCCGCATTTCTGGGGGGTGGGGTTGCAAGGGGACATGAGTGGGGGCCTGCTGGCAGGTGCCCCGCAATGCTGGGGGATGGGGGTGTAAGGGGACATGAGTGGGACATGTGTGGGGGCCTGCTGGCGGGTGCCCCGCACTGCTGGGGGGTGGGGGAGCAAGGGGACATGAGTGGGGGCCTGCTGGCAGGTGCCCCGCAATGCTGGGGGGTGGTGGTGCAAGGGGACATGAGTGGGACATGAGTGGGGGTCTGCTGGCAAGTGCCCCGCATTTCTGGGGGGTGGGGGTGCAAGGGGACATGAGTGGGGGCCTGCTGGCAGGTGCCCTGCACTGCTGGGAGGTGGGGGTACAAGGGGACATGAGTGGGGGCCTGCTGGCAGGTGCCCCGCACTGCTGGGGGGTTGGGATGCAAGGGGACATGAGTGGGGGCCTGCTGGCAGGTGCCCTGCACTGCTGGGCGTGCAAGGGTACATGAGTGGGGGCCTGCTGGCAGGTGCTCCGCAATGCTGGGGGGTGGGGGTGCAAGGGGACATGAGTGGGGGCCTGCTGGCAGGTGTCCCGCACTGCTGGTGGGTGGGGGTTCAAGGGGACATGAGTGGGGGCCTGCTGGCAGGTGCCCTGCACTGCTGGGGGGTGGGGGTGCAAGGGGACATGAGTGGGGGCCTGCTGGCAGGTGCCCCGCAATGCTGGGGGGTGGGGGTGCAAGGGGACATGAGTGGGACATGAGTGGGGGCCTGCTGGCCGGTGCCCCGCATTTCTGGGGGGTGGGGGTGCAAGGGGACATGAGTGGGGGCCTGCTGGCAGGTGCCCCACAATGCTGGGGGATGGTGGTGCAAGGGGACATGAGTGGGACATGAGTGGGGGCCTGCTGGCAGGTGCCCCGCACTGCTGGGGGTGGGGGTGCAAGGGGACATGAGTGGAGGCCTGCTGGCAGGTGCACTGCACTGCTGGGGGTGCAAGGGGACATGAGTGGGGGCTTGCTGGCAGGTGCCCCACAATGCTGTGGGGTGGGGGTGCAAGGGGACATGAGTGGGACATGAGTGGGGGCCTGCTGGCAGGTGCCCTGCACTGCTGCGGGGTGGGGGTGCAAGGGGACATGAGTGGGGGCCTGCTGGCAGGTGCCCCGCAATGCTGGTGGGTGGGGGTGCAAGGGGACATGAGTGGGACATGAGTGGGGGCCTGCTGGCAGGTGCCCCGCACTGCTGGGGGGTGGGGGTGAAAGGGGACATGAGTGGGGGCCTGCTGGCAGGTGCCCCGCAATGCTGGGGGGTGGGGGTGCAAGGGGACATGAGTGGGACATGAGTGGGGGCCTGCTGGCAGGTACCCCGCACTGATGGGGGGTGGGGATGCAAGGGGACATGAGTGGGGGCCTGCTGGCAGGTGCCCTGCACTGATGGGGGTGCAAGGGGACATGAGTGGGGGCCTGTTGGCAGGTGCCCCGCAATGCTGGGGGGTGGGGGTGCAAGGGGACATGAGTGGGACATGAGTGGGGGCCAGCTGACAGGTGCCCTGCTCTGCTGCGGGGTGGGGGTGCAAGGGGACAAGAGTGGGACATGAGTGGGGGCCTGCTGGCAGGTGCCCCGCACTGCTGGGGGTGGGGGTGCAAGGGGACATGAGTGGGGGCCTGCTGGCAAGTGCCCTGCACTGCTGTGAGGTTGGGGTGCAAGGGGACATGAGTTGGGTCCTGCTGGCAGGTGCCCCGCAATTTTGGGGGGTGGGGGTGCAAGGGGACATGAGTGGGACATGAGTGGGGGCCTGCTGGCAGGTGCCCCGCACTGCTGGGGGGTGGGGGTGCAAGGGGACATGAGTGGGGGCCTGCTGGCAGGTGCCCTGCACTGCTGGGGGGTGGGGGTGCAAGGGGACATGAGTGGGGGCCTGCTGGCAGGTGCCCCGCAATGCTGGGGTGTGGGGGTGCAAGGGAACATGAGTGGGACATGAGTGGGGGCCTGCTGGCAGGTTCCCCGCATTTCTGGGGGGTGGGGGTGCAAGGGGACATGAGTGGGGGACTGCAGGCAGGTGCCCCACAATGCTGGGGGATGGGGGTGCAAGGGGACATGAGTGGGACATGAGTGGGGGCCTGCTGGCAGGTGCCCCGCACTGCTGGGGGGTGGGGGTGCAAGGGGACATGAGTGGGGGCCTGCTGGCAGGTGCCCCACAATGCTGGGGGGTGGGGGTGCAAGGGAACATGAGTGGGACATGAGTGGGGGCCTGCTGGCAGGTTCCCCGCATTTCTGGGGGGTGGGGGTGCAAGGGGACATGAGTGGGGGCCTGCTGGCAGGTTCCCCGCACTGCTGGGGGGTGGGGGTGCAAGGGGACATGAGTGGGGGCCTGCTGGCAGGTGCCCCGCATTTCTGGGGGGTAGGGGTGCAAGGGGACATGAGTGGGACATGAGTGGGGGCCTGCTGGCAGGTTCCCCGCACTGCTGGTGGGTGGGGGTGCAAGGGGACATGAGTGGGGGCCTGCTGGCAGGTGCCCCGCATTTCTGGGGGGTAGGGGTGCAAGGGGACATGAGTGGGACATGAGTGGGGGCCTGCTGGCAGGTGCCCCGCACTGCTGGGGGAGTGGGGGTGTAAGGGGACATGAGTGGGGGCCTGCTGGCAGGTGCCCCGCAATGCTGGGGGGTGGGGGTGCAAGGGGACATGAGTGGGACATGAGTGGGGGCCTGCTGGCAGGTTCCCCGCATTGCTGGGGGGTGGGCGTGCAAGGGGACATGAGTGGGGGCCTGCTGGCAGGTGCCCCGCAATGCTGGGGGATGGGGGTGCAAGGGGACATGATAGGACATGAGTGGGGGCCTGCTGGCAGGTGCCCCGCACTGCTGGGGGGGTGGGGGTGCAAGGGGACATGAGTGGGGGCCTCCTGGCAGGTGCCCCGCATTTATGGGGGTGGGGTGCAAGGGGACATGAGTGGGGGCCTGCTGGCAGGTGCCCTGCACTGCTGGGGAGTAGGGGTGCAAGGGGACATGAGTGGGGGCCTGCTGGCAGGTGCCCCGCACTGCTGGGGGGTGGGGATGCAAGGGGACATGAGTGGGGGCCTGCTGGCAGGTGCCCTGCACTGCTGGGGGTGCAAGGGTACATGAGTGGGGGCCTGCTGGCAGGTGCCCTGCAATGCTGGGGGTGGAGGTGCAAGGGGACATGAGTGGGACATGAGTGGGGGCCTGCTGGCAGGTGCCCCGCAATGCTGGGGGGTGGGGGTGCAAGGGGACATGAGTGGGACATGAGTGGGGGCCTGCTGGCAGGTGCCCCGCAATGCTGGGGGGTGGGGGTGCAAGGGGACATGAGTGGGACATGAGTGGGGGCCTGCTGGCAGGTGCCCCGCATTTCTGGGGGGTGGGGGTCCAAGGGGACATGAGTGGGGGCCTGCTGGCAGGTGCCCCGCAATGCTGGGGGATGGGGGTGGAAGGGGACATGAGTGGGACATGAGTGGGGGCCTGCTGGCAGGTGCCCCGCACTGCTGGGGGGTGGGGGTGCAAGGGGACATGAGTGGGGGCCTGCTGGCAGGTGCCCCGCAATGCTGCGGGGTGGGGGTGCAAGGGGACATGAGTGGGACATGAGTGGGGGCCTGCTGGCAGGTACCCCGCACTGATGGGGGGTGGGGATGCAAGGGGACATGAGTGGGGGCCTGCTGGCAGGTGCCCTGCACTGCTAGGGGTGCAAGGGGACATGAGTGGGGGCCTGCTGGCAGGTGCCCCGCAATGCTGGGGGGTGGGGGTGCAAGGGAACATGAGTGGGACATGAGTGGGGGCCTGCTGGCAGGTGCCCCGCACTGCTGGGGGGTGGGGGTGTAAGGGGACATGAGTGGGGGCCTGCTGGCAGGTTCCCTGCACTGCTGGGGGGTGGGGGTGAAAGGGGACATGAGTGGGGGCCTGCTGGCAGGTGCCCCGCAATGCTGGGGGGTGGGGGTGCAAGGGGACATGAGTGGGACATGAGTGGGGGCCTGCTGGCAGGTGCCCCGCACTGCTGGGGGTGCAAGGGGACATGAGTGGGGGCCTGCTGGCAGGTGCCCTGCACTGCTGGGGGGTGGGGGTGCAAGGGGACATGAGTGGGGGCCTGCTGGCAGGTGCCCCGCAATGCTGGGGGGTGGGGGTGCAAGGGGACATGAGTGGGACATGAGTGGGGGCCTGCTGGCAGGTGCCCCGCATTTCTGGGGGGTGGGGGTGCAAGGGGACATGAGTGGGGGTCTGCAGGCAGGTGCCCCGCAATGCTGGGGGATGGGGGTGCAAGGGGACATGAGTGGGACATGAGTGGGGGCCTGCTGGCAGGTGCCCCGCACTGCTGGGGGGTTGGGGTGCAAGGGGACATGAGTGGGGGCCTGCTGGCAGGTGCCCCGCAATGCTGGGGGGTGGAGGTGCAAGGGGACATGAGTGGGACATGAGTGGGGGCCTGCTGGCAGGTTCCCCGCATTTCTGGGGGGTGGGGGTGCAAGGGGACATGAGTGGGGGCCTGCTGGCTGGTGCCCTGCACTGCTGGGGGTGGGGGTGCAAGGGGACATGAGTGGGGGCCTGCTGGCAGGTGCCCCGCAATGCTGGGGGGTGGGGTGCAAGGGGACATGAATGGGACATGAGTGGGGGCCTGCTGGCAGGTACCCTGCACTGCTGGGGGGTGGGGATGCAAGGGGACATGAGTGGGGGCCTGCTGGCAGGTGCCCTGCCCTGCTGGGGGTGCAAGGGGACATGAGTGGGGGCCTCCTGGCAGGTGCCCCGCAATGCTGGGGCGTGGGGGTGCAAGGGGACATGAGTGGGGGCCTGCGGGCAGGTGCCCCGCACTGCTGGGGGGTGGGGGTGCAAGGGGACATGACTGGGGGCCTGCTGGCAGGTGCCCTGCACTGCTGGGGGGTGGGGGTGCAAGGGGACATGAGTGGGGGCCTGCTGGCAGGTTCCCCGCAATGCTGGGGGGTGGGGGTGCAAGGGGACATGAGTGGGACATGAGTAGGGGCCTGCTGGCAGGTGCCCCGCATTTCTGGGGGGTGGGGGTGCAAGGGGACATGAGTGGGGGCCTGCTGGCAGGTGCCCCGCAATGCTCGGGGATGGGGGTGCAAGGTGACATGAGTGGGACATGAGTGGGGGCCTGCTGGCAGGTGCTCTGCACTGCTGGGGGGTGGAGGTGCAAGGGGACATGAGTGGGGGCCTGCTGGCAGGTGCCCTGCACTGCTTGGGGGTGGGGGTGCAAGGGGACATGAGTGGGGGCCTGCTGGCAGGTGCCCCGCAATGCTGGGGGGTGGGGGTGCAAGGGGACATGAGTGGGACATGAGTGGGGGCCTGCTGGCAGGTACCCCGCACTGCTGGGGGGTGGGGATGCAAGGGGACATGAGTGGGGGCCTGCTGGCAGGTGCCCTGCACTGCTGGGGGTGCAAGGGGACATGAGTGGTGGCCTGCTGGCAGGTGCCCCGCACTGCTGGGGGGTGGTAGTGCAAGGGGACATGAATGGGGGCCTGCTGGCAGGTGCCCTGCACTGCTGGGGGGTGGGGGTACAAGGGGACATGAGTGGGGGCCTGCTGGCAGGTGCCCCGCAATGCTGGGGGTGCAAGGGGACATGAATGGGACATGAGTGGGGGCCTGCTGGCAGGTGCCCCGCACTGTTGGGGGGTGGGGGTGCAATGGGACATGAGTGGGGGCCTGCTGGCAGGTGCCCCGCAATGCTGGGGGGTGGGGGTGCAAGGGGACATGAGTGGGACATGAGTGGGGGCCTGCTGGCAGGTACCCCGCACTGCTGGGGGGTGGGGATGCAAGGGGACATGAGTGGGGGCCTGCTGGCAGGTGCCCTGCACTGCTGGGGGTGCAAGGGGACATGAGTGGTGGCCTGCTGGCAGGTGCCCCGCACTGCTGGGGGGTGGGGGTGCAAGGGCACATGAGTGGGGGCCTGCTGGCAGGTGCCCCGCAATGCTGGGGGTGGGGGTGCAAGGGGACATGAATGGGACATGAGTGGGGGCCTGCTGGCAGGTGCCCCGCACTGTTGGGGGGTGGGGGTGCAAGGGGACATGAGTGGGGGCCTGCTGGCAGGTGCCCCGCAATGCTGGGGGGTGGGGGTGCAAGGGGACATGAGTGGGACATGAGTGGGGGCCTGCTGGCAGGTACCCCGCACTGCTGGGGGTGGGGGTGCAAGGGGACATGAGTGGGGGCCTGCTGGCAGGTGCCCCGCAATGCTGGGGGGTGGGGGTGCAAGGGGACATGAGTGGGGGCCTGCTGGCAGGTACCCCTCACTGCTGGGGGGTGGGGATGCAAGGGGACATGAGTGGGGGCCTGCTGGCAGGTGCCCTGCACTGCTGGGGGTGCAAGGGGACATGAGTGGTGGCCTGCTGGCAGGTGCCCCGCACTGCTGGGGGGTGGTAGTGCAAAGGGACATGAGTGGGGGCCTGCTGGCAGGTGCCCCTGCACTCCTGGGGGGTGGGGGTGCAAGGGGGCATGAGTGGGGGCCTGCTGGCAGGTGCCCCGCAATGCTGGGGGTGAGGGTGCAAGGGGACATGAATGGGACATGAGTGGGGGCCTGCTGGCAGGTGCCCCGCACTGTTGGGGGGTGGGGGTGCAAGGCGACATGAGTGGGGGCCTGCTGGCAGGTGCCCCGCACTGCTGGGGGGTGGGGGTGCAAGGGGACATGAGTTGTCGATCAGTAGTGCAAGGAGACATGTGCCTTTGCTCGGGGGCATGCCCATGTTGGGTGGGCTGCCTGCGGGACATGACCAGGGGTGCAGGGTAGTCCCCTGTGGTGTGTGGTTGCCTGCAGGGACCGTGGAGGGTGTACAGGGAACACCTGGGAGGACCCACACTGCCAAATCACGTGTAGGACTCCCCGGCACACGTACCCTGCTGAAATCGCGTGTGAAACTTCCCGCGCACCCCTGAAATACACGTACCCTGCTGAAATCGTGTGTGAAACTTACCGCGCACTCCAGTAATACACGTACCCCGCTCGCACAGGGCCAATCGCGTGTGAAACTTCCCGCGAACCCCAGTAATACACGTACCCTGCTGAAATCACGTGTGAAACTACCCGCGCACCCCAGTAATACACGTACCCCGCTCGCACAGAGCCAATCGCGTGTGAAACTTCCCGCGATCCCCATTAATACACGTACCCTGCTGAAATCGCATGTGAAACTTCCCGTGCACCCCTGAAATACACGTACCCTGCTGAAATCGCGTGTGAAACTTCCCGCGCACCCCAGTAATACATGTACCCTGCTCGCACAGGGCCAATCGCGTGTGAAACTTCCCGCGAACCCCAGTAATACACATACCCTGCTGAAATCGCATGTGAAACTTCCCGCGCACCCCTGAAATACACGTAGCCTGCTGAAATTGCGTGTGAAACTCTCCGCACACCCCTGATATACACGTACCCCGCTCGCACAGGACCAATCGCGTGTGAAACTTCCTGCGAACCCCAGTAATACAAGTTCCCCGTTTGCCGTGCTGGTACAGGGTTAGCGCAGCCCTTTACGCTGGATTGGGGATTTTGATGGCTTTTCCCTGCGCGAGGGGCGTTCTTGGGGGCGTAACTGGCACTGCTGCAGGGTCGCTGCGCCACTGTGCGCCACGGCTGGTTTTGGTAGCTGAAATCCATGAATATGCTGTGCGCGGAAATGGATTTTAGCGCACGCGGCTGGCGCAGAGATTCGCACGCGCACACTGTGCGCCAGCCGCGTGCGCCACTTGTGCGCTAAATTCTATGAATTACCCCCTTAATGTTTTCATTGTGGAAAGAGAACAGGCCAACGTCACAAAAGAAAATGCAAACAGCCTTGTTCACATTGCGCTGCTCTTTCTCCATTTGTGGACACACGAGGAAGAACGCAGCCACATCTGTATCAGGCCAATTCGAGAAAAAATTATGTGTGAATTTGGAAACATTTCCATGAGTTGCCGAAATGTATCTGTGAAGACCTGAACAACCCATAGACTTGTGAAACTTCCAGGGATAGCGGAGGAGACAGCTTATTCCCCTATGAAAAATGCAAGGACGATGGAGAGGAGGCTACAACACCCAAAGAAAACAGAGAAAAGGAACGTACCGCAGCCAGCGCAGAGAAGGGATGGGGGAGCCCACCAAACCGAGACCCAGTTTGCCGTGGCCAGCGGAGCATGACAGAACCTTCCTTGGAGGAATGGCAGGGGCAGCCCATGCAGAGACCAGTTCCCGCCATACCCGTGATGTAAGGGGAATGCCACGGGGCGAACATTGCATCCACGAGCAGCCGATGCAGTGCTGAGTGGCGGTTCTGCGGCTGTGCAAGCAAGCATGCCGAGGGGTGTTCCAAGGCTCCCGGCATGAGGAAGCGGTCTGCCGGTCGCGGTTGGAGGGAGGCCGCGTGTTGAACACAGACCCGGAGGACGGAGGGGGGGGCTTGAGCTGAAGGCCGAGCCGTGGAAACACTGTATGGCGGCAGGATTTCCGACCGCAAGAGAGGTCGAGGGGAGACCGCAATGGAGTGAGGAAGCACACAGTTCTGATGGCCGGCCACAAAGGAGCATGAAACATAAAGATCTTATAAAAACAAGGAAATACAAACCATACCTTCCCTCACTCTATACTTACCGGGCCAACGGGAGGGGGTTACTAGACCCAGCCGCAGGAACACATCAGATGCCATATTCCCAGGAAAAGGGGGGCGGGGCTTGGGAGGGTTCTTATGGTCTGTGGCCGGAAGTAGACGCTGATTGGACAGTTAAGTGCTGCCTATATAAGGAGCCTGAAAGTATGACAAGGGGTGCTCATTCTTGTTCTCTTCACAGATCGGACCAGACGTGGAGTCAGGAGCTACAGGAAGCACCTGGGCGTATGAGGACTAAGAAGAAAAGGTTGGAAAGAGGTCCTTATGCTGTGCCCTACAGGAGAAACAGAGAAAACGTTGGTCAACAAGTAGAACTTCAAGAACGAAATAATTTAGTAAGGACTTTGAGTGATTGACTTGGCTGTCAAACTTATTGAGTCTGAATTAAAGACAAGCTTTAATTTTCACTTTAACAACGGCTGTTTGTCTCATTGTCACAGTCTTCTTCATTGCAAACTGCAGTGAAATGCTGCTAACATGCCCTAAACTATTCCCTCCACTTTGAACAATAATATTTCTGGATGAGTGAGCATCACCAAACTGGCACAAAGAGGACCCACATGGACCCATTTCATCCGACGGATGCTGTGCCAGTGCACGTCGACATTATGGAACCAAAGGTGTGCTGCCAGTGCACAGCGTTCTGCGTAAACTTGTACCCAATGTATCCAGGAGTCTCCCAAAAGCCATATAGTACGCCTACTGAATGGCACAACCATACCCGTAGCCATATCCACTCCTATTTGCAAACACACAGTCTGGCACAACCTGTTGCTACACACCACACCCAGGAAATCATATTGACCAATCCCAACTCCTGCACTGTGCCGTTTCCATTGCAGCCACCCTGTAAAGACCCGAATGTAGTACGTGTGTACCTCAAAATGGCGGGGCTTTCGCAAATATATTGCCCTGTGTGGGGGCTGCACAAACACATTTTAAGCATCATAGAAAATGGGCGTCTTGGTCAAAGTTGGGAAAAGTGTTTTGTTCTAATTTTGCTAAAGCAACATGTAAAGAAACACCTTTTTGTGTGCTCCTTGTTAAGGATTGCTCTTGGCTTTTCCTCCTTACATTACTACACGAGTGTCTGCAGCGTACCACTGTACATAGTGCAACAGATGACTAATTTCAATACGGGAAAAAAAAAATCAACGCCACTGACAAACGTCACACTGCAAGCACTACCATTCTCATGGGCACAGAAGAACATCCTAGCATTGAACAGAAAAGCATACATACACCAGAATCATTGATACTTAGTCCTATTTCCATGACAAGCACATTAAGAAGGAAAGCATGCAACACGTGTGATTTGCCCAACTATCGCGAGGGCCGCGCCACAGGAAAGCAGGGCCAGTCCTTCTTCCCTTTCCAGTACTTTTTTACCAACACTCCCTAATTGGCTACTGTTAAATGATTACTTACGCATCCACCAATTATATCCAAGAATTGTGCATGTAACGCTAGCAAATCTATTGAAGAGGCCATACCAAACGTTAAACATGCAGAGGTCAAATGTCCTGTAAATCAAAAGCACCTGCACAGGAAAGTACTGTAAAACGATCTACGAGTTCTGCACCCACATACATTGGTAACACTATTGTTGCATTGTAGCACATAGATGTGCGGCCATCCACCAGTACGTAATCATTGTTACTGATGACACCTCTACAGGTGCTCAGTGTTTCTTATGTTGCAACCATTAGACTAATACCCACATAGTAAATACAGTCCCCACCAAAAGTTAGATACCACTGCACAGCGGCACACTTCCAATTAAATGCCTACCCTCCCATTCACCCACTCATGCACATTGCACACATATACATTTAATTGTCTGCACACCCACACTTCCCTTTCTTCGGCAACAGCTACTACACAATGCCTACCAAACTGCAACTCCATATAAAGCAACGAAGAAAGAGAGCCACGCAACCTAAAAACACAGAAAGTATCCATGCGCTGCAAGATGAACGTGAACAGAAGGTTGAAGGAGAAGAGGTAATTCAGTCAATAGAGAAATCTGATGCATCTACCAGCAAAGACAGTGCAGTTTCTCTGTCAAAATGTGAGAATGAAAAGAAAACCACTAAGTACAGTGCAACGCACACTACTGCTAAGGGTCCATGTACAAATGGTAATGTAACCACAAGCAAGCATTCTAAAAAAGTGATTTTACAAAAGAATTCCACCACAGAGTCGTTCTGAACCTTATAAATAGCAGGCAGAAATCACGCTCAACCCTCAAAACCTACTGCCGAAAAGTCATCATAGAAGCTCTTGTAGACAGTGCAGTGAGCATAAAATGAAAATTGTTCATAGTAATTTTGAACAAAATGAAACCACTAACAAGATTAATTGGTAAATTGGAAGCACTTCTTCGAAACAAACACAATGTCAGCATAGATATCTTTGGCCACATCTGTACATGTGAGTGGAGTCACACCACCAACACATAGCCATACTTTAATGAAGAATCATACAAACAAGAATAAACAAAACAAATTGCCTTACATCGGAGTGGACGAGGGTATGAAAAGATGCACAATACCATAATGGAAGAGGAAACACTGCTTTCAGAAATATCCCCATCAAACTTAGATGGCACTCTCCATTCCACCAAAGCAACACGCCTCACCTACAAATGGCCTTGCACATCAATGTGTAACATTTGCCAATGCTTAATCCAATCTTTGCAGCAATTCCTCAATCAGTGTGTCAAAGTCAACAACAAAAGAGAAATAGAAATACTACAAACTATGGACCCCTGTCCAGTGTGTGCCTACACTTGAATATAAGGACATTCCTTAGCCTGTATTGCTGGACCTGCTTGCAAAAGCACCTTCCACCGTAGTAAAATGTTAGCAACCCACCATTCAACAGTCAGCAATCTAGTTTACAAACTGTACTATGCAAAAAGTCCAGCTATAGCACTCCAACATTTAAATGATATTCGCCTACATGGTACAGCCAAAGAAGTGCTTGATGAAATAGGGCACATCCAAAGGAAATATTGTGCAACTGAAGAGCACTTACAAACTGCAGAATTTTCAGACAACAGTACTGACAACAGTCCAGCTATCACCTTTTTACTTCACACATACAGAAAAGCAAATCTGCTGAAATGCCAAATCAAGTATGTGTGTGTTGTCGTAGAAATTTCTATAGAAAGAGCACCAAAACTATAGATATAATGCAGAAAATAGAAGGCAATGAGGAATCCCAATGGTTTCAATCAGCTCTGTACATTATAGCTCAAAACAAATATGAAATTACAAACACCTCCATACTGTGCACATATTGCACTGCAAAACTTGACAATAACCAAATGCCTTCATGGGCAATTAGTAATCATTTGGAACTATTTCCACTGCCAAACACACTGCAGCAGTTTAATTTGTATGAGACCATTATAATCAAAACAGTGCACCCATTTCAAGCAATAATACGACTTCAACCAAAAACTGCAAAATTGTCTTCCACAGAAATACTGAGAGGCATCCATGGTAAAGTAGTTTATTTACCATTAGATCTTAAAGAAAATGTAGACACTTGGGCCAATCAAAGAATCATTGATTGTCCTGGTAAATGGTGTACCTACAAAAGACAAAAATGTGTACTTCACAAAAATTAGGGAAGCATTGCAATACCTTAAAGAAAACAATGAATACTACAAGAAAATAAACGTTCAAGAAAACCTGATAGAAACAACTGAAATAATTCAGTACTCATCAACAACTGGCCAATTTGAACGACTAGATCCTAGTGCAGCATTTAACATTTTAGACCACTATACAATTCACCCATTGCACTCCAAAGACACCATAGACAATACACTAGAATCATATCAAAAGCGGCAAGCCAAACAAGCCCCAATCAGTATTTGGGAAAAAAGTGTGCAAGCACAAGCCTTTCCTCTAATATTCCCAACTGGAAAAGGTGGAAGATGTGATGAAAGAGGCACACAAATAACAGCATCAGAATACCGCTCTTTACAAATGTATTCTGAAATATGTGCTTGTAGTGCACTATGCGTACTTTCCGAAGGGATTTTGCAAGTGACGTATTTGTGAATGAACTGCAAAACAGTTTCATCTTACATTTAGACAGAACGTGGAGTACATATTCCACCTGCTTTTTGAAGGTGAACTGGCAACGCTATCTTGTGGAATTGGCCACACATTAAAAACAGGTTCTCATTTTCAAAACATGTCTGCTACACAGCTACTTCAAAAAGTCCAAGAGAAGGATGACATTTTACAGTCAATTATTACAAATCTATTGGCAAGCATGCGTGGTACGAAAGAGTACTGGTTCCGACGGCACGCAGATGTACGGTGCATGCTATTCAACCTTGGCCCACCCACATGGTTTGTCACTTTAAGTTGTGCAGAGTATGCATGGGAAGACTTGCACACTTTCCTGCGTATAGCAAACAAAAAAAAAAAAACAGCTGTATACATGAAAACACCAGGAGAGCTTTGCTCTCTCGATCCAGTAAATGTTTCACTCTACTTTCATCATCGCTTCCTTGCCATGCTGCACTTCATTTGCAATAAAGCACTTCCTCCCCTCTGAGAAGTGAACGCTTCTTTTGAAGAAAGGAATATCAAACCAGAGGTGCACCACAAATCCACATGCTTTTGTAGATTAAAAATGCTCCTAAATTTGGTGAGGAGAGTGATGAAACTGTTTTGCAGTTCATTCACAAATACGTCACTTGCAAAATCCCTTCGGAAAGTACGCATAGTGCACTACAAGCACATATTTTGCATTATCAAAGACACAAGTGTGGCAAGTATTGTCGATGCAAATATAAGATCAGAGGCAAATACTATACCAAATGCTGCTTTGGTTTCCATAGACCAGTTTCAACAACATGCCAGGTAAACAGCTTCATGCCTTCGGTTTGACACAGTGTGAAAGGAAAATCTCCTAAGAACACATACTGCATAAAAAGGAGAGAAGCATCAAGGTACATCAAAGATTACAATGCAATTATTGCCATTCTATGGAATGCCAATGTTGATGTACAGTACATTGCAGAAAATTCCTCTGCAGTTGCACGATATGTCACTGCCTACTTAACCAAAGCAGAGAAACAGAGCTCAAAGACCTCTCAGATGACATATCCTCTGACAAAACACTGGCACAGAAATTTTTCAGCTTTGGCATTAAAATGCTGTCCCATAGAGAATATGGCAGCTACAAAGCACCTGACCATTAACAGGCCCCACCTTATATGGAAAAACTATCAACATAGTGTGGCTAAGCCTTGCCCCTGCTGCATCCAGAAACAGAGTACTTAAATTGTACAAAGACATACAAACAGTAGCCAAAATCGATCCCAACAGCCAGGACATTTTGAAGAACAACTTATTAGACACATTCTACCCAAACAGGAATACTACTTTGGAAGCCTTGTGCCTGTACCAGATAGCCTAAAACTTTGCATACAAAAACAACATTAAACCAAATGAGGAAAAGGATAGATACAGAGTGGAGAGCTGTGAAGGCAGTCTGGTGAAACTTACCAAGCACAGCCTAATTAATCATATGAAGTTGTCATTAAAAACTCCTCAACACAAAGAACTGTACTACATGGCTCTACTGCAACTTTTCAAACCATGGAGAAAGGAAGATAATTTATTAGCCACCTACCCCTCCTAAGAAGATCCTCTCAATGCCAGTGAAAGTACAATTACAGACTAAAACTTTAAACGGTACAAAACCATATTGGACAATGAACACCAACAAGAAGAAGAACTTCAAGCACAACTAAATGTAGACACTTCTGAGAGCAGTGAACCTTCTCAAACAGGCAGCCAAGAACCACTTGGACAGCCACTCATAGCAAAAGAGGCAGAATTAGCCATGACAGAAGTAACCACCACTATGCTTCAGTATGAGCACTGTGCAGAAGTGTTGGCAGTACTGACATCCCAACTAAACAATGAACAGCGTACCATTTTTGTTGAAGCAAGTGAAACCCTTGAGCATGGTATACAACACGAAAGTAAAACTTGCACCTGTGACAACTACAAACCTGTACTGCTGTATGTAAGTGGAGAAGCTGGGTCAGGTAAAACATTCTTAATAAAAATGATCAGTAAATACCTACGACAATGAACAAACAACAACCTTTCTGCTGTTGTAACTGTCCCTACAGGTTTGGCTGCCTACAACATAGGTGGAGTCACTCTACACTGATGCTACTCCTGCCAGTAGAACACCAAAACAAATTAGAGTATTATAAACTTTCATCAGAATCTGCTATGGAGCTACACAGAGTTCTGAAACAAATGAAAATGCTCCTAATAGATGAGGTGAGCATAGAATCCAACGTAATGTTGGCTTTGATTCACCTCAGATTGCAAGAGGTCCTCAAAACAGACTACGAAGAACTCTTTGGAGGAAAACATGTGATTGTTTTCAGAGATGTCCTTCAATTGACACCAGTCAAAGTTTAACCTATCAAAACCTATCTTCAAAACCTTAGGACACAAAGAGTGCCGTACAAGTCTCACAAGCATCAGGAATGTAAATCTCTGGCAACATTTCCAATACAGAGAACTAATTCAAAACATGCGTCAGTCTGCAGACCTCACCTATGACAACATTTGAAAAAACATACGGATTGGTGTACTATCAAAGGAGGCGCAGACTACCCTCAATACTAGACACATCCATGAGCTGTACGAGCGTAACACATGTGCTACTGATGTGACAGAACAATTAGCTCAGAAAACTATCAGCTGTATATCCTTGATGCCAACTCTAGCAAACTGTGCACATTTTAATGCAGCAATGGTGCAAAAACTAAAATAACCACTAGTGCAAATTCATGACACAGTCAAACTGGACGTACACAGTATGACAATACCTATGTGTCAACAAGGCATAGCACGGCTACAAACCTTAGAGAACTCTATCTCCAGCACAGCTGGCTTGGAGAAAATGTTAACTATATGTGTCAACTCTAGAGTTATGTTAAAGCGTAACATTGACGTAGAGCAAGGTTTAGTTAATGGAGCACTTGGTACAGTTGTTGGCTTCCAGACATACCAACAGGACAACAACATTCAGTTTGTAAACATCAAGTTTCACAAACTTTCAGAAGTCAAAAATATAGGATGCATAACGGCGCAATTCCATCTTTTCAAAGACATGTATGTACGCAGAGAACAGTTTTCTCTGTCGCTAGTTTATGCAATAACTATTCATAAATCGTAAGGTCTAACCTTAGATCAAGCATTGATTGATATTGGCAGCACAGTCTTTAAAGAAGACATGAGTTACATAACACTGTCACACCTATGTACACTGGAAGGACTGTATCTAGTGAATGTTGATGCAACTGCAGTCAATGCAGACATTCCTTGCATCATAGAGTACAATAGACTACTTGCACTGTACACACCCCATCTGAAAACGTACCCTATTCCTCAGAGACTGAAAGGTTTCAAAAGAAGGCTCATTCAATCACAAGTTGTAAATTATTTGGCAACAGTACCATCAAAGAAATTGAAAGCAACTCATACTACACCAACTACCTAGTGCACATACAAAAGGAGTCAAAAAGATAAACCATACCCAACTGCACCCAAAAAAAATGCTGCTGCAAAGAAACCACGTACCCTTCCATCAAAGTGCTCAGACACAGAAGTACCTGACCCATTCAAATTTTCCAATACAACATGTTTTAGATGGTATGAAAACGTAACAATGAATGTTCTATTCCAAATACCAGCAATTGTGGAAAACATGTATTTAAATGGAGCAGACCAGTTGTGTTTGCAAATGCTCGTCCTTCACAGAAATGCAGTAAGAAATCCTGACACCACTTCAATTGTCTCCGGAATAAAGCAAGAATTGGACTACAGTGCTGGAATTGTGAAATTCACTTTAAACCGACAAGAAGATCCACAGGAATTTATAAAGTACTTACTACAAATACTGGAAAGGAAAAACATACTCATAAATGACATATTTCACATTTCCTACATGTGGAAACATACACACACTCTGTGCAACCATGTCATTCAGGAACAAGTCCCTAATGAATGCTTCATGTTCGTATCAATACCCGTCACTCCATTCCATTTCAACAAGTGGTGCAAAATGCAAACCATTGCATGTTGTGTATGTCGTGCAATTCTGATATTCATTTGACGCTATATAGACACTCACATAGTAATTTTAATGCTCCTAAAATACAATGCCGATGGAACCAAAAACAACTGCAAACGTACTGCCTTCACACACAGACAGGTATCACCTGGCAAGAAAACCTTCACAACAGTAGCCATAATATACCACACAGGTGATTCAACCAATGGAGGCCACTATACTGCCTACATTAGAAAGCAATGGTCATGGTGGGAATGCAATGATACTTACATCAGTCCAAAGCAGAGATTACCTGCAAATGCATACTTAATATTCTTGAAACCAAAATGTACTCATTGATGTCCAAACCTACTATCCCTTACTCCCCAGCACCAACCAGTACCTTCGTAAGTGGACAGAAAAAATGTTTTTTCTTCCACACTGTCGACCTAAAGCAACTTAGCATACTGCAAGCATTGACAAAAAGCACTAAAGTGCGTGTTGGACATTTCTATCCCCAATGAACCCAATGAATACACACACACAAAAAATCTGTGTACACAAATCAGAGTAGCAGTATTTTCCACAGGATAAGTGGAAAGGAAACTGCTAAGTATGAGGATTCAAACTATCCAAAGTAACCTCTGAAACTACCACTTACGCAAATCAGTCACCAGCTCTCCAAGAATAGTAATAGAACTCCAAGACAAATGGACCTATCATCACATAACTCCATAATGGTACACTACTGCTTCAGAATTTACACAGATGTCCGAGTAGCAACATGAATGCACAGCCATCTAAATGTACCCTTTAAAAATGGGACACTGTAAACAGTTAGAATACACCACCTGGTATCTAACTGCAACCAGAAGAAGACAATGTTATTTACAGCATTCAAACAACCCTACTCAACCTTCAACAACTACTGTGCTACAAACATATTGTAAAAAACTTCCAAAGTATGAGCAGTTACAGTATGTCAGCAGGGAGGTAACTACCATCAGAATTCTGCACTAGCACAGTACAATGCCACAATACTTACAAACCACCCACAGCAACCAAACACATAGAGAAAGAGTGGTACAAAAAGGAAGCAGGTAAACATTTACAAAATACCATCTGCTATACAACTCCACCCATCCTATCAACATGTATAGGCCACAAATCATAAACTCTTACTGTTAGGCGGAAACCTGTGCAGTTCCCTTTGGGACCACTGCAAAAGATTTAGGACTACAGGTATTTGGCGGTGAACCCACTTGGTAGCAGTCTGTACCACACAGATTCACTTGGTAGCTGTGGCTGAGCAGTCAGACTTCCCTCAAGAAGAGTTGAGCAGTATGTGGAGTATACAAGATAGGGCAATTCTTCCCAGCAAGACAAGCAAACACGCAATGAGGCTTAGTGTAAAGATAATTAAGGTATTTATTTATAACGAAACATCTATGAAAAACACTATGGCACTTTCACAGCAAACAAATCAAACACAATTACTCTACGAAGAAGAAACGATCAATCCCCCTAGCAATATCTCGACAAGTCTAGGTTCTACCGGCACCACTTATTTAGAGACAGAGGTGTATACCTCAACCTAGATGGCACTCGAATATTAGTTAGGACGGGAGAGAAAAAGATAGGCAGGTTACGAAATCAACACAGTTCAATACTTCACGGGCAAAAATGTACGTTAAGAAGGCAAGAACCACAATAGATCATAAAGTTCAGAGGCCAGGCCCACTTGGAGAGAGGCAAGGCGCTATGTCCCGAAAAAGTCACTAGTGGAGATGCATTCAAGTCTTTGTAGCAAATTGTTATCGGCAGATTGAACCAGTTCAGAACAATAAATGAGAAAAGCTTGGAGGCGACCCAACGGAAAGGGGAGGATTAAGAAACCTCACTCGAACCGATCGAAAGGGAAGCCAGGCGGACACGGTACCTTGTTGTGGAGGGCAGCTCCGGCGGGGGCAGTTGTTCCTGGTGGTGGATGCACGTCGGGTCTTTGCCAAGAGTAGAGAGGTTCTTGTCGTCGAAGAAAAGTGAAGTCCGGTGCACCACCAGGGAAGAGACCAGCCGCAGAGTGCTCCGTCACAAGGCACCACCTTTTGGTCGCGGTACAGGGGTAGTGGCTATCCGGTTGCCGAGGTGCGCTGCACGGGCAATTCGACCACTGCGTCCTGAGGCGAATAAAAAGCAAAGGGGACTGGTTGTTCCCACCAGTCAGGGGAAGAGACTCTCTGGCAGGGAGATCTCCTCTGTCGTCGGGAAGTGGTGAGTCGGCTCAGCAGGGCTCCACCGGAGGTGTCGTCGTTGCAGGTCGGCTCAGCGTTACCCTCGTCGGATTCTTAGGTCCTGTGATGACTTCTGAAGATCCAGTCCCAAAAGCCCTGCTTTTATGCAGAAAACCCCCATTCATTCAGCCTAGCTGTCAATCAACACATGCTAAGTGGTGAGCGGGAAGGCTCACCACCTGGGCCAATCACTCCAGAGTGCGACCAGAGTTGGCAAGGCAACTCGGTCCAGGGTGCCTAAACCCCCTCCCACACCCCTGTGGTAACCCAGACAGAATGGCACCACTTTGGAGGGTCTCTGTACAGAGCCCTCCAAAAGTGGAACAAAGGGCTCGACCTTTGGTTTAGGAGTCACAGAGACGAACACAGACGCCATTTTAAAAACCGAGTTCTGGCAGAAAATAACATCCGATAAACTTATTTAAGATAAGTAGACCGGTGGTACGTTAGAGATTAACGAGAAACGTATCAATCTCCAACAATGGGACGAATCCCATAGGGTTAGGTCCGGGGTCGAACATAACAAGTAGTTTCCACTGCCACCAGCCAAAACTCGACGAGGGGGGACGGGACAGTGCCCCCTCGAGTAACAGATCCAGGAGTAATCGAATTACCCCTACTAGTACGTCCACAATAAGATGGTTTGTACTAGTGCTGTTAGTAAATTTAGGTCTAGTAAAGCCAATGGTGACTTTACATGCCCGGGGGAGACAGTAGGCAGTCCCCGGGTATGGAGTCTATGGTGGGGGTCCGCTAGGACGCCCCAGTGCTACGGCACATAGGGTGCGGTGTACCACACATAGATAAACATATGAGACCCTATGGAGTAAAAGACCCCATAGCCCATAGAACACATTGACATTCAAAGGAATTACACACATAATGTCCAAGAGTGGGAGGAAAAGAGTCTCACTCTTGGCAGGATGGAAAAAAACAAACTCCCGAAATCCAGCAAAGCTGCTGGGGGACTCACTAGGTTAGGAAATTCATCCTAAACAGAGAATTCTCCCTAACACTCGCCCCCCCAGACTAAGGGACAGGAGGATTTAATCCACTCCTGGATGAATCTCATACCTCTAGTCGATGACATACATCCTAGCGAGACCATCAGCATTTTGGTGGTGACACCTTGACCTATGTTCTATGGTTAAATCAAAGGTTTTACTTTGTAAGCTATATGACCTACAAACCCTTTGAGAGACATCAGTCTTTTTAAGTTTATAGGGGATCTGGTTGACCAGTCCCTCAGAAGTTGTTACGACTTCTGAACCTGTGTTAGGCTTTTTCAAGGGGTCCAATAAAGGATTTCCTTACATCTAGAGGGGCCTCAGAGGTCTTCCCTACTTCTCTGTTGAGAGAAGGTTGAGTTTTAGGCCTCTTGGTTGGAGGGGATGGAGATAAGCAATGTACATGCTTCTCCTTCCTCTGAGATCTTACCTTACCTACTTTAGTAGTTTCCCCCCTAATACTAGGATTTGAGTTGGAGTCTTCAGTAGAAGGACCAACAGTCTGAAGGTTTTTGGCCTTAGGCTTTCCTTTTCTGGTTTTCCACCAGCACAGAGAATTACCAGTTCTCTTAGGCCTAGTTAGGGTTCCAGTAGGTCTATCCACCTCTTCCTCAGAAGCAGGGGGAGTCACAGACTCTATAACTGGGGGAACAATGATGGAGCTTGGTTGGGGCTCCCATTTCCCTAACGTGTTAGCCTGAAATTTGCCTGGGTCAGAGGTCAATTTACCAACACCAGGGCTTGTTGTGGGGTTCTCAGTAGAGGCTCCCACAGGCTTAGAGTGGTTCCTTAAGGTGGCCTCTCTAGCCAATTTGGTTTGGTTCTGGGTCTCCATACTGGGAGGCCTGGGGGTACTGGATACTTACTACTCCTAGAGTTTTTAGATCATTCCCCAACAGGACTCTCCCAGGCACCTCAGTCTGAACACTGACAGGAATCAACACTGTCATGTCATTACACTGAATGAGGGCTGGTAGAATTGGAACCATTTGGACAGGGCCTCCAGACATCTTAGCGGGACCTTTGGGTGCCTTAGCAACATCCTCAGGCCTGAAAAAGCTTTCGTCCACTACTGTTCTGCAGGCCCCAGAGTCTCGCCTGGAAGGGGTATCCTGGCCATTGACAAGAACACTGTCCACATAATAACATTTAGAGTTTTCTGGTATAGAGTCATACACACTCCTATTCTGATTACTCACCAGATCCATTGACTCTACTGATACACTTGCTTGAAGAACCCAAGGTTCTTCAGCAAAGACTTCAAAGTCTTTGCTGAAGTCAAAGTGAGCACTAGTCATTTGGACTTCCTCCTCAGGAGTGAAGGCTAAGGAGACTGTGCTGATCCCAGTAGGTTTACCCTTACATTTTGGATCTCCTTTGATGTGTTCAGTTGCCCCACAGAGATAGGGTGTTTCAAATGCTCTCTGGAAGGGTGGCTTGTTCTGACCTCCTTCTGGTTTGTGGCCAGAAGGTACACTATTCGGTTGTGGTTTTCCCTGGGGTTTACCCTGGTTATTTTGTTTGGGGCCCTCTGGGGAATGTGAGTTATTAGAATTCTCTTTTGAGTCTTTTTTAGGCTGTTTTCCCTCATCCTTTTTCTGAGTTGCCCCAGAATCCTCATGAGTAGCCCGGTTGGCAACCAATAAGTCAGCAGCCTTAGCTAGCTCCCGGGAATCCAATTCCTTCGAATCAGCCAAGTGCTGTCTGAGCTCAGGAGAACAGGCATCATAAATAGACTCCAACATAAAAAGATTCCTCATACCCTCACAAGAGTTCACTTTGTAACCCTTAATCCATCCCTCTAAGTTCTTCAACCCTTCACTCACCTAGGTAGCCCAAGGGGTACCATCATGCTTTTTGAGGGTTCTAAACCTCTTAAGATACTGGGAAGGGGTCTTTCCGAATCTAGCTATTAAAGCTAGTTTCACACTTTCGTAATCCGTCTTATCCGCCTCCCCCAACTCCATTACCACATCAGTCGCAACAGGAGGGAGCCTGGAGAACAACCAGGGAAGTAAAGCATTCCCGGTGATGTCCTGGAGCCCATGATTGTATTCAAACAGTTTCAACCAATCCAACACATCCAATCTCGGTTCATACATACCCACTAATTCCTTCGGCATCCGGGGTCTTTTGGGACTGGAGCTCCTAGAGGAACCAGAGGAGAGAGAAGCATTTTCCATAGGCAAATTTTGCATCTCTAACTCGTTATTAAGTTCTATTTCCCTGAGTCTTAACTCAGCTTGCTTCTGCTCAGCCTGGGCATTCATCCGTCTGAACTCGAGCTCTTGGTTTCGTTCAGATTGAGCCAAGAACCGTTTGTATTCTAATTCGAGCTTAATTTTTTCAAGTTCAAAATAAGCAGGGTTACTTGTGGGACCTGGTATGGGCCCCGTAGGCACAGCTGGTAAGGCAGGTAGAGTTGCAGGGGAGACAGTTTCGTTAGCCTCGCCGTCCTCGTCAGCCTCTTCATCGCTATCATCAGAATTATGGTTTAGATCAACACCATTACTGTTATCTACATTTGCTGGAGAGCTTGGTTCCTCTGAACCAGTACCCAGACTTTGGTTCGCCAGCAATCTATCGATTAGTTCTAACTTCTTGCCTCTTACAGAAAGATTCTCTTGCCTACAGAGAGCTCGCAAACTCTCAGTATTTTCACCTGACAAGGACTCTTGACTGTAGGTTTCCATCGTAGACATGTTTTTTGAAAGATGCTTTTTTTTTTTTTTGCAAAGTTTTGTGGTTAGTTATCCTACAGTGTCGAAAAGCACTCTAAACTGTATACTCGATACAAATCCCACCGCTGCCACCAGTGTTAGGCGGAAACCTGTGCAGTTCCCTCTGGGACCACTGCAAAAGATTTAGGACTACAGGTGTTTGGCGGTGAACCCATTTGGTAGCAGTCTGTACCACACAGATTCACTTGGTAGCTGTGGCTGAGCAGTCACACTTCCCTTAAGAAGAGTTGAGCAGTATGTGTAGTATACAAGATAGGGCAATTCTTCCCAGCAAGACAAGCAAACATGCAACGACGCTTAGTGTAAAGATATTAAGGTATTTATTTATAATGAAACATCTATGAAAAACACTATGGCACTTTCACGGCAAACAAATCAAACACAATTACTCTACGAAGAAGAAACGATCAATCCCCCTAGCAATATCTCGACAAGTCTAGGTTCTACCGGCACCACTTATTTACAGACAGAGGTGTATACCTCAACCTAGATGGCACTCGAATATTAGTTAGGACGGGAGAGAAAAAGATAGGCAGGTTACGAAATCAACACAGTTCAATACTTCACGGGCAAAAATGTACGGTAAGAAGGCAAGAACCACAATAGATCATAAAGTTCAGAGGCCAGGCCCACTCGGAGAGAGGCAAGGCGCTATGTCCCGAAAAAGTCTCTAGTGGAGATGCATTCAAGTCTTTGTAGCAAATTGTTATCGGCAGATTGAACCAGTTCAGAACAATAAATGAGAAAAGCTTGGAGGCGACCCAACAGAAAGGGGAGGATTAAGACACCTTACTCGAACCGATCGAAAGGGAAGCCAGGCGGACACGGTACCTTGTTGTGGAGGGCAGCTCCGGCGGGGGCAGTTGTTCCTGGTGGTGGATGCACGTCGGGTCTTTGCCAAGAGTAGAGAGGTTCTCGTCGTCGAAGAAAAGTGAAGTCCGGTGCACCACCAGTGCTCCGTCACAAGGCACCACCTTTTGGTCGCAGTACAGGGGTAGTGGCTATCCGGTTGCCGAGGTGCGCTGCACGGGCAATTCGACCACTGCGTCCTGAGGCAAATAAAAAGCAAAGGGGACTGGTAGTTCCCACCAGTCAGGGGAAGAGACTCTCTGGCAGGGAGATCTCCTCTGTCGTCGGGAAGTGGTGAGTCGGCTCAGCAGGGCTCCACCGGAGGTGTCGTCAATGTAGGCCGGCTCAGCGTTACCCTCGTCGGATTCTTAGGTCCTGTGGCGACTTCTGAAGATCCTGTCCCAAAAGCCCTGCTTTTATGCAGAAAACCCCCATTCATTCAGCCTAGCTGTCAATCAACACATGCTAAGTGGTGACCGGGAAGGCTCACCACCTGGGCCAATCACTCCAGAGTGCGACCAGAGTTGGCAAGGCAACTCGGTCCAGGGTGCCTAAACCCCCTCCCACACCCCTGTGGTAACCCAGACAGAATGGCACCACTTTGGAGGGTCTCTGTACAGAGCCCGCCAAAAGTGGAACAAAGGGCTCGACCTTTGGTTTAGGAGTCACAGAGACGAACACAGACGCCATTTTAAAAACCGAGTTCTGGCAGAAAATACCATCCGATAAACTTATTTAAGATAATTAGACCGGTGGTACGTTAGAGATTAACGAGAAAAGTATCAATCTCCAACAATGGGACGAATCCCATAGGGTTAGGTTTGGGGTCGAACATAACAAGTAGTTTCCACTGCCACCAGCCAAAACTCGACGAGGGGGGACGGGACAGTGCCCCCTCGAGTAACAGATCCAGGAGTAATCGAATTACCCCTACTAGTACGTCCACAATAAGATGGTTTGTACTAGTCCTGTTAGTAAATTTAGGTCTAGTAAAGCCAATGGTGACTTTACATGCCCGGGGAGACAGTAGTCAGTCCCCGGGTATGGAGTCTATGGTGGGGGTCCGCTAGGACACCCCAGTGCTACGGCACATAGGGTGCGGTGTAACACACATGGAAAAACATATGAGACCCTATGGAGTAAAAGAGCCCATAGCCCATAGAACACATTGACATTCAAAGGAATTACACACATACATGTCCAAGAGTGGGAGGAAAAGAGTCTCACTCTTGGCAGGATGGAAAAAAACAAACTCCCGAAATCCAGCAAAGCTGCTGGGGGACCCACTAGGTTAGGAAATTCAGCCTAAACAGAGAATTCTCCCTAACACTTACATATCCTCCTACTTCAAGAGTACACTTTAAAAAGTGCTGTAACCACTCCAAACATGACTATCATTTATTGTGCACCATAGTAGTAAAGACATTTGGAAGGTTTTTTTTTTAAATCCAGCATGGATTTTTTTTCCCACAGACCCAATGATTATGCACAGGAGCACAGGAACTGCACTCATTGCACAGTACACTGGTTCAAAGCATAGTACATTTGAAGTACTACTTATGAGGGTCCACAGAGTAAAACATGTATGCTATGTAGTGGACTGCAAATTAACGAAATACATGCTCTAACATGTTCTGTTCTCTTTTCCCACAGATAATGCAGCAATCAGGAGCACAACAATTCACACTCGTTACACAAAACACAGTACAGGCCCACCTCAATCCAAACAGTAAGTCTGCAACGATTGCTATTCTTCTTCTCTACAGTGCAATATGTGCACTTATTTCTGCTATACACATACCGATGCCACCATTTGCAATGTACACCTATATTACAATATGCAATATATGCAGCTTGCGCCTACGCCCTACATGCTTCACTGCACCCTGTACAGTGTAGGGCCTCCAGCCATGCACTCAACATTCTACACCCTGCCCACAATTGCCGCTGCACTGTACATCTATGCATAGAAACATCTATCCACGTACCACTAACCCCACACATAACACACCCACCCACCCCTTAGCCACTGCAGTTGACATTGGCTGCCATTTCTTTCACACAATACATAACCTGTTTCTTACGTACACTGGTCACCTAAGCCTATAATAAGTGAACACACTGAATGCTCAACACTACAGTAAGTAACCTACCCGACAATCTACACAATCACAACCATACAACTTGATGAATGCATCCATACATCTTACGTAACTGTTGTAACTGCTGCAACATTTGGCTCCTTGCTTTCCACTGGCACCGTGTAGTCCATTAGGTCATTTTCATTGTTATGTACACCATTTCAAAAAAAGGTATCCAACACATATTTCAGTGCAGCGCATGGGTCATAGTTCGGCAGCCATATTGCGTTACTGCTTAGGTTTTCAACCTTCTGTTTCCCTTTCTTAATGTGGAAAGGAAACACCATTTCAACACTATAACCCCCTTACACTGTTTGACGACTGTACACACTAAATCCTTTTCTTTGCTGAACGGCAGCCCCAAATGGGGTTCATGCTGCACAACTCCGAACTGCGTACAATGAGCTACCCACCCACGTATTCTGAGGCAGCGAACACACAATCTGCCATCGTCCACCATTGCCTTGTAACACACTGCACATATTACCGGTCCTTAGGCACTGTAAAAGCACATTTAATGTATGTTCCCATCTGTGTATTCATGGCAGCTTGTGTACGGCACCATCATCTCAACTTGTATGTCGTACTACCTTCACTGTAATGACACTGCATACTACAATCGAAACACGTTGTCGGCTGATTCCTTTCTTTTCCCCAGCATCATCTCCGAAAAGCGAAACCTAACATAGCTCTCCTTGAACTGGACACAAGCTCATTGTAAAACAGCCTTGAGGGGAAACCATGTTTATCACCAAGGTCAGACATTGTATGGAAGTATACCAAAAAAGGATACATAAATTACACTGCATTTGCACTGCCCATGGGCCCCAAAGGTAGTCTGCAAGGATCCCATACACCGTACACTGCCATTTCTAACCCACCCAATACAAGCATGGAAGTTGCAGAAGTTGGCAAGTACAACTTTACATTACATGTGTATTACAAATAAAAAGTATTACGCTGCTTTTCTCTATGCATATTTATACATTTCCTCTACCGCACACTTTCTCTCTGTACATTGTACGGAGCTTTGTGACAGCAGTAAGGATGCGCCATTACAATGCCATGTGTCCACCATTCCCGGAAATTGCAACTGTGAGTGTGCTTCCTTTTGCTACCATTCTTCCCCACCCCCTGCAAATGCAGACATAAAGAGCAAGATGAAAAGGGAACGCAAGTCTTGCACTAAAATAACACACCTTCTGCTCACTCGTGCAGTGCTACATTCCCTATTTTGCCCTTTCTATGCCCTTTGACACGATTACGAGGTCGATGCACCCTCAGTGTACTGAACGTCATAACGGCCACAGGTTCACGCAGCGGTCAACCGGCACACAAACATCGGCAGCTCACATTTAATTCCTGCACTTCTTAGCAAAACAGTACCTCCGTTCTCCAGCAAGCCGAGGTGACCCCCATGAGAGTTCTTGGTTTCTTACTTTCTTTGCAGACAGACAGACACATTGTGCCGTGGGTCGAACAACACTCGCTACCACTGTATGTTTTGTAAAAAGGAAACACAGCAAAAGAGCATCTGGTGGCAGTATTTCCAAGCCATTTTGCTTGTGTGGAGCCATACAATCACAGTATCACCTACAAAACAGAGAGCAAGACTGTGGGGTAACATATGACCCTACTCTCTAACACACAGTACATAGTCCATGAGGCAGCCAGCTATCACGACATCCTTCCTGCAAAGTCTTGTCCTGTACGCTGCCACTAATACCGGCTACTTACATCTACTCTTATTCCTCTTTCTTCTCAGATTTCTTGCACGTTACTGCATGTGCCACTCCTTCCACGTTCCAGTTGACGGTTGCTGGATC
The DNA here is from genome assembly GCF_040938575.1 of Ambystoma mexicanum. NCBI lineage: Eukaryota > Metazoa > Chordata > Amphibia > Caudata > Ambystomatidae > Ambystoma > Ambystoma mexicanum. The sequence goes on from NC_090928.1 coordinate 1,146,946,885, forward strand.
AAGCACTGGAAGATTACCATAAGCGATTTCTTTCCCGTCGTTATTATCTGAGCAGACCGATATGGGCCGGTATGTCCATTTGCGGTTCCGGCAATACGAACCAGCCTGCAAACCTTTATGCTGCAAGGCATCCCAGAGGCACCAGCTGCTACCTTATCTACCTTTCAAAGAAAATGTGTTGTTTCGCACGGCCCACCAAGCACAACTAAGTGCTCCTTGTCCCACTTTGCTACATGAGAAGAGAAGTACAGAAGTGCACAGACGACATTGGTCACTGGTTTTGTTTGCGAAATAAAAGATTGCTGAATGCAGCCAATTTACACATTGTCGTTAACATTATATAGCAAAATAAAGCATTTCCAACAATTCACTGTGGTGTTATTAAACTATGGGAATGTTCTGGAACTGTATACTCTGTGTGCACATCTCTGCTTTTGCTTTTGTTTATGTTGTTCCTTTCCGGAGATAGGTTCTCACATGACAGAGGGTGGTAAGCTTGACACGCACATAAAGACAGTACCTGGAGTGCACGCCATGAGGAACAACTGTCCACAAGTAAAGTCAGTGATGCCAGTGACTGCTGCTCCGGTGTATGCAGCACACATGTATAGGTAATGGAAGTGCTGCACACATTACAACTTCAGACAGTAGAAGCGCCAACCGCTTTCGTTGGTCATCTCAACAAGTACGCAAAAAAAAGGTAACAGTCAGATGGCCTGCCGTCCTGTATTTGGCTGTACTTAACAGCACTGATAATGTTGTTGGCTGCAAATGTATGTGGGTTGGTCTGCACGTTATCCATACTACACATGTGTAATGCTTATTAACTCGTGTGATGTCGCAATATCTTCCTTCACTCCCAAAGCACAGGATATTATGAAAAGGCACACCATACAAGGGATAAATGGTGGCATCTCAGTCCCTGAAAGGCAACAAAGCCAATGACACACATCATATGCAAGTGCAGGCACTTCATGCTACCTCTACTTGTTTATCATCTGTAAAATGTCCTGCACAACCATTCCGTAATAGGGAGCACCCACAGGAGACATACATATTTCCAAGAGTGTACGCTGCAGTTACAGATCAGTACAAGAACGGACCCAAAGAAGGCAGCATTCTGAAACCTACTTCCAACCACTGGCCAGCCTGTTAGGTCCAAGGGCCCCACCCATGCACACAAGCCAGTAGAGGTTTTGCAGGCACAACACAACATAGCGCACAACTGTAAATATCCTCCTATTGTCAGCAATGCACTCCCCATACCCACTCCGACTGCAAATATCCTCATACTGTCTGCAATGCACTCCCCATCCCCAATCGAGTCTGCCTGCACTCACCCAAAAAGGATAGCCACCTCTACAGCTGTCCGCCAAGGAAGTATATGTGAGTACCTGCGTAAAAAGTCCATATCGCAAAACTGTGATGGTAAAAAATCCCTTCCATGTGCCAATGTTTTCCTGCCGTCTCTGAAGCATGGCTGTGGCCAAGCCCTAGGGTTCCTGGGTCCATGGGGAGGCCTATGGCCTCTGCCCATGCACCCAAGAGCCTACTCCTTCAACACACCCGCTGCACACAAGCCAGTAGGGATTTTGCAGGCACAACACAACATAGCACACCAACTGTAAATATCTTCATATTGTCAGCAATGCACTCCCCATCCCCAATAGACTCTGCCTGTACTCACCCAAAAAGGATAGACTCCTCTACAGCTGCCCGCCAATGAAGTATATGAGAGTACCTGCGGAAAAAGTCCATATCGCAAAAATGTGATGGTAAAAAATTCCTTCCATGTGCCAATGTCTGCCTGCCCTCTATGAAGCACGGCTGTGGCCAAGCCCTAGGGTTCCTGGGTACATGGGGAGGCCTACACCCTCTGCCCATGCACCCACCAGCCTACTCCTTCAACACACCCGCTGCACATAAGCCAGTAGGGATTTTGCAGGCACAACACAACATAGCACACCAACTGTAAATATCTTCATATTGTCAGCAATGCACTCCCCATCCCCAATAGACTCTGCCTGTACTCACCCAAAAAGGATAGACTCCTCTACAGCTGCCCGCCAATGAAGTATATGTGAGTACCTGCGGAAAAAGTCCATATCGCAAAAATGTGATGGTAAAAAATTCCTTCCATGTGCCAATGTCTGCCTGCCCTCTATGAAGCACGGCTGTGGCCAAGCCCTAGGGTTCCTGGGTACATGGGGAGGCCTACACCCTCTGCCCATGCACCCACGAGCCTACTCCTTCAACACACCCGCTGCACACAAGCCAGTAGGGATTTTGCAGGCACAACACAACATAGCACACCAACTGTAAATATCTTCATATTGTCAGCAATGCACTCCCCATCCCCAATAGAGCCTGCCTGCACTCACCCAAAAAGGATAGACTCCTCTACAGCTGCCCGCCAATGAAGTATATGTGAGTACCTGCGGAAAAAGTCCATATCGCAAAACTGTGATGGTAAAAAATTCCTTCCATGTGCCAATGTCTGCCTGCCCTCTCTGAAGCACGGCTGTGGCCAAGCCCTAGGGTTCCTGGGTACATGGGGAGGCCTACAGCCTCTGCCCATGCACCCAGAGCCTACTCCTTCCACACACCCACTGTAAGGCAATAGAGGCATGCATGCTTCCATGTGGCTACGTAGCTTTCCTGACTACTGGTACATATGGGTACATAATGGACTCAAACAAGGCTGCATTCTCCAACCTACTTCCAAACAGTGGCCACACTGTTAGGTGCAATGGCCCTAGCCATGCACACAAACCAGCACGCCTTTGCAGGCACAACACAGCATAATACATCCACTGCAAATACCCTCATATTGCATCAAGTGCATTCCCCATCCCCAATGGAGTCTACCTGCACTCACCATAAAATGATCGCCGCCTGTGCAGCTACCCCCCGATTAAGTATAAGTGACTAGCTGTGTAAAAGGTCCATATCGCAAAACTGTGATGGTGAAAAATTCTTCCATGTGCCAATATCTTACTGCCCTCCCTGAAGGAAGACCGTGGCCAAGTTTTTCCTATGGAGAAAAAAAAAAGGGATCCACCTATAACTTTGCCCCCCTGCACGAAACCTCACCCAACTTGGCAAAACAATTCAGAGCCAGCCATATACCTTTTTTTGCAACGTTTGGTGAGGATTCCTCCATGGGGAGCGAAGTTATAAGCCACCGAAAAAGTACTCTTTCTTTGAGTTTAGCAACTTAACCATAACCACATGGCCGCTACCGCGGGCCCTGTAATATATATAGCGCATTTGTGATTTAAGTCGCAGTAAGGCCTACTGCTAAGCCAACCATGGGCTCATTACCGTGCAACTGCAGTTGTGTATAATAGTAACACTGGGGCAAACTATGCCCTAGTGCAAAAACGTGTTATTTAAATATATTTGTGCAAAAGGGCAATATTTGGCCTTGTGCTAATGAAGAACGTTACCAGCACTGAGGAAAAGCATTGCCCTGGTGTAGAAATCCATTGACAGAATACATTTTACAATAGTACAACATTTTCCCTAGTGTTAATAGCTCACAAAATGATATCTGTGACTCGTATTAGTTCAACACTGAAAGCATAAGGAATGAGATAAGACGGCACCCCTCTTCTAGTGACGCAGTTGTGTGTGGATCCCCTTTGCCCCCTGCAGCTGAGCAGCATGTACTGAGGTCTACCATTGCATGCAGAATTCTAGGCCCTCGGGTCATGAGCATTTTTGGAGCATGTACAAATGAGCTATTAAATTAGATGCGTGGGTATCCAAAATTGAAAGATACATTTAAATATCAGTCCTTCTACTCTGGGTACTTCTGGGTACTGCTTCCCTCCCATGGCTCGGAGTTCACCTAATGGCATCCTTTAAAAGCCCATTGCCCTTTTCTAGTGGTCTGAAGCCTGAGATAGGCCTTTCTGGTGAAACCTGATCTGATGCTGGTTCATTTAACCAATTTACAAGGTTAAACTGTCCATTTATGGTGAGCTACTGTCTAGATACTTCTAGGACGCACACAACCATGGATTTACAGTGGTTGCTTTCATTTGCTATTGAATATTTTTCCCATTGTTGTCAAAGTATGTGTGGAGTGGTATCAGGGACATAGGAGTGTATTTTGCCAAATCATGCTGCATTTTTTCAGAGGTCTTCCAAGACTTCCAATTGGTAGTAGTTACCCCTTCCCTTATAACTTCAGATAAAACTTATAGCTTTTGAGGTAGTTCTCTGACCAGGTATTGATCAGCATTTTAGATGTCCTGAAGGTGATAGGCTCTGAGATATCTGTCTTCTTCATCGGGTAATTGTTCCCGCAGGCATATGGTAGATATTCTTACTGTCTGGATTGCTCTGAGTGAAGCTGGTTTTAGAAGTTGTGTGTGTTCAAACCTTCTTCAGATGTTAACATTAAAGCTCCATACTCTGAATGTTAATTTTTCTCAGGAAGGTTTCCTACGGTATTTGGTGGATGCTCCTGGCCAGTGGAAGTACTGTTCCTCTACCTCTGTGGGCCTTGTAATGTCATTGTTGTGGGGCTTCTGAGATGCCAACCAAGTAGGTAAGCATGGGCATATCACACTTGGTGTAACCAAAGCCTCTCTGGGTAGAATAGGCTGAGCAGTAAGGCCTAGATTTAGGCAAATAGTGGTGTGGTATGTAGGTACACTTAACAACACTCACAGATAATCAATATTGGAAATCCACGCAGATGTATTAAATAATCTACCTGTTTGCGCCGGAGCCCATCCTTCCTGCTTCCCACTTCTTGAAGAGCATCGCCGTCTGAGAATCTTCCCCGAGGTGGCCACACTTCTAATGTGTATTTTGTGCCTGTGCTCGTGTGCACATTCTGCCTGGCTCCCCTTGCACCATGTACGCGCTCAATCTGGGCAATTTCGCTGCTGTAATATCTAAATCAATACAGCCGACACAAGGCCTGCCTTTAAGATGGCCACCGCCATGTTTTTGCTTCCTGGTTGCTAAGCAAGCTCACGCAGCTGCTGCTGCATCGTCCCGATTCGAGGACTCCAGCTACTTCTTCCGGCGCCCATCGCCGGATAGGCGTCAGCCGGACCTCCCACCCAAGGACCTACACCAAGGATTATCTCCTGTCTTGGCCTGTCGTGGCCGCACGGGGCCATAGGGCCATCCACGCTGCCCCGACCGCATTACATTTACCATCTGAGGTAAGATCCCCCACACAACCATTCCCTCACACTTCATGCTTCAAGAGTGTTACTGCACCCTGTACTCCCAGCGCCGCCGACAAATGTTCGGTCTAAACACTTTGTTATCCCATCTCTTACCATTGGTTCCACCCCTTTGTCACACGGTCGATACAGTGTGCCGATCCACACCAATGCGCTGTAACTAATAATTTCGTGCTTTTACGTTCAAGCACTGCACCTATTTGAAATGTATTGGCCCTATGCAATTGCACATATTGACTGCCCCAATGCCTGTTAACTTCTGTGTCCTCATTTTCACTGATTCATTTGCACATGTACTAGTCACCACTATCACTCTCTATAGACACAAGTAACCCTGAGTCAATTTATGCACATGCGTATTCCTTGCTCAATTTGTGATTACAGATTTTGATCAATGTCAATTACTGCTACGTCAATTTAGCAAATACCCTGTGCTTATTGCTTACTTTCTCTGCCTCATGAAGAACGGATCCTCAAACTGTCTCTCAATAGCCAGCACTGTCACTCAGGATATCTTGAAACATATTAGCTCCCCCTCCTCATATATACAACTTGAAATACCTACATTGATAGTCCACCCCCATCATGCTGCCCTAAGTCTCACCGATTGCACACAAAATTGTGCCATACACATCTATACTTGTCGCTGCGCACCATATAGCATCCACCTGGCTCATACAACCTCTCACTTAGCCATGGCACCTATAACCTCTCCACCTGCCCTGATATATCGCTCTCATGACACATTAAACTCACCACCAATGTTATAGTAGCACTCCTACCCCTATGGAGTTTGACCCCCCACTGGCTCAGTCCCCAAACCCAACTGTTAGACTTCTCAGGCCTAGAAGTCGCACACTACCTAGACACTTACTCTGTTCTCCGTTACTCTCCTCTTTAAGGAACTCCAGGTTAAGCATCCACACTGCCTTCAGACCTACAACCCCCCTCAGTAATGCATATGCTTCCCCAGCTTCACCATGCCAAACCATTCCAGCACTGTCACACACCAAGCCTCACATTATCCTGCATAATGCTAAACCTGCCATGTCACAATCAGAAGCAATATAAAATACACACTACCATTACCTCAAATGTGCATTGCTTAATGTGCAATCTCTTCCAGCGCATGCATTAGAAATAAATGATCCCTTATCCACCCATAATCTTGACATACTAAGCATCACAGAAACGTGATTATATGACGTCTCCGGACCCGCTGTTACATTAGCACTTCCCACAGGCTACGCCATTCTCAGACAAGATAGACCAGACAGAATAGGTGGTTGAGTTGCCCTTATCTTCAAAGATTCTGTAACATCAGGCTCACCACTAGCACCTGATGCGGTAACGCTGGCATCTTATCCGCTAAACTAACCCTCTCACCAAATTACTGTATCAACATTCACATCCTATACAGGCCCCCAGGCCTCCCCTCAGACTTCAAAGATCATCTCACCCACCGACTTAGCAACAACATAAAAAAATCCTCAAAGATTCTACTTCTAGGATACCTAAACTTAGGCTTCAATGACCCTAAGGATGAACCTGCCACAGCTCTAGCTAAAGAACTGTCCGACCAAGGCTTCACCCAAAGAGTACTAAGCCCTGCTCACTCCAAGGGCCGTACCGTAGATTGGGTGATGGATCACAATTGCACATCCTCTATTACATCAAACATTGCATACCGATGGACTGCCCACACTTGCATCCAATTCACCATCCCCACTACCCCGAGCTCTAAAGCCCTTACACATACTCCTCCAGCTAAAATAAGAAGCTCTAAAAAACTCAACTCGGATAACGTCCGACCATACCTTCACAACCCACATCTAGGACCTCCGTTCTCTCAGGATCCGAATGTATTAGCAGACATTTTTAAAGATACACTTGCCAATGCAATAAATTCAATTGCCCTACTCGAAAGCAAGAAAGAAAAAAAATCCTTTCATTGCAACTCTTGGTTTTAGGACGAGCTCCAAACCTTCCGTTCACAAAAGCGGCATGCTAAAAAAAACTGGCAAGCCAACCCCAACAAGAAACAACTTCAAACAAATAGCTCTCCAATACAAAGAAGCTATCATCTCAGTTAAAGCTAACTCCTTCAACGATAGGATCTCTAAGGCTAATTCTCAAACTAAAGAGATCTTCACCATCTTTAATGAGCTGGTCACACCTCCTACCAGCACCGATGAGATCATTAAAGACAAAACGTTGTGCACAAGCATTCAGTCTGCAATGTTCAACAAAATAGACCTCCTCCAAAAAATATTCAAGACTACTACAAAGCCCTCCCTAATCAGCAGACTAACACTCTGCCACAAGCTAAGCATAATGACTCCCACCCCTCCCAACTCTTCTTTAGAGACACCACTGAATCTGAGACCATCAACTCATTAAACACCTCAAACCATCTCTCTGCAAAGGAGACATATGCCCTCCCAAAATCATTAAGGAATGTGCCAAGGACCTCACCCCCCTCATAACTGCTTTCATTAATGTATCATTCAGAACAGATATTGTTCCAGAAAGCCTCAAAGAAGCATGGGTACGCCCCCTTTTAAAAAAACCTTCATTAGATTCAGCACAGCCCAATAACTATAGACCCCTAACTACCGTCCCTTTCCTACTCAAAATTCTGGACAAGGCGGCCCATAGCCAGATCCAACTATACATAGAAGCCAGTTCCATACTAGGTAAAAGACAATCTGGGTTCTGTAAAGGTCACGGAACGGAAACTGCCCTACTAGACTTAAAAAACCAAATCACAAAGAGTATGGACAAAGGCAAGCCTGCCCTCCTCCTCCTTCTCGATCTCTTGGCGGCCTTTGATATGGTAGATCATAAGACTCTTACTACCCATCTTACTCAGTCGGCCCAATTCTCCACACAAGCAGCCTCCTGGATTACCTCCTTTCTAGAGGTCAGAGCTGTGAAGGTGTTTTCTAACATAGCAAATGCTGACCCTACCACTATACACTGTGGAGTACCTCAAGGTTCTTGTACATACCCTAGCTTGTACAACCTCTTCACAAAAACTCTTTTTGACCTACTCGACTCTCTGGGTATTGCATATACTAATTATGCTGACGATACCTAATTACTCCTTCCACTATCCGGATCCTATGATTAAGACGCCACTGTACTACACATAATCTACGCTACAATCCAAGCCTGGATGGCTGCTAATGGCCTAGGTCTCAACAGGGATAAGACTGAAATACTTATCCTCTGACAGAAAGCCACCTTAGCCAAGTTAAACCCCCAATACTCCAATTTTAAAATTGACAATTCCATCATCACAGGCTCATTCTCTGTAAAGACACTGGGTTTCTACATTGATGCAAACTTATCAATGAACAAACAAGTTAGCGCCATTGCCTCCACTTCTGCCTACAGCACTAAGCTCATTAATGGCATAAAACCCTACCTCTCCAAACCCAACTGCCTCGCAATAGCCAGAGCAACTATAGGTGCCAAACTTAACTATTGAAATGCTCTCCTAGCAGGCACCTTCACCAAAAACCTACACAGACTACAAACTACACAAAACATTGCCCTCAGAGCAGCTTTGAGCATCCCCAGAAGGGACCATATCTCACAAGCCAGAGAGGTGGCACAGTGGCTTCCGGTTTAAGACCGCATTACACTCAAAAACCTTACCATCATGCACCTGCATACCTTTAGGAAACTATATCCAGAACCTTCTCTACGCGCCCCACAGGAGCTCAGTATACCCACCAACTACATATCCCACACATCCGCAGAGTTAAAGCAGGAGGGATAGGTTTCTCATACATAGCACCTAAACTATGGAATTCGCTCCCCACCACCATCAGAGCTGAAACTTCCCTCCAGGCCTTCTGCAGAAATCTCAAAAACTCCTTCCTGATCTAACCTCCCCCACCCTACACCACCTTCTTCCTTGCCTCTACTGATTCCAACTGTTACTGTATACTGTAATGTAAATGTTTCTTTTTTTCTTTTAATTGTATACAATTATGTAAATGTCATGAAGTGCTAAGGACAACTTTATAACTCTAACTAAGATTGTTTCATTCTCTGTAACAAGCACCACGATGCCTTAGGGCTGCTGCGCGCTATACATATATGAATAAATATATAAAATAAATAAATTGGTCCAAACACCTGCACACGAACATACAAATGCTGTATACTGCATGCACAGATATCTGCATATCCAGTGAAGAACCAAGGTTAAGAGAGAGTTAAGATGATCCTATTTAATGAAATAAAACCCCTGAAATTCAGCAATCACATTATGAGCAAGTCCACCTTAACTGTTGGGCAGAGTATGACCACATTGATGGCATCACAGATGACATCTCTGGCAACATCATTCATTACCTCATACATTACATTACTGATGATATCACTGATGGCGTCACTAAATACATCATGCATACATTTTGATTCATTACAGCCTTTGGCTGTGGCCACTGTACATGTTGCACCAATAGGTTTCTTTGGGGCCGACTAGCCATGTCCTTTGGCAACGATTTATGGAAGTGGGCTAATACTTGATTGAGCTAACTACCATGCTATTCTCTCTACAACTAAATTTAGTAGTTGTATAATTGTGGGTGGCTGGCCAGCGTTGGTCATAAAAGTGACACAGGCCCAATGTCACTAGATAAAGTATGTAACAAGATAATGAACACTTGGGCCACAACCCTGATTTATAGGTAGTATCTGCCTATCAACACAAACTAAAAAGGCACTAAACAATTCCTGGTACAAATAATTTTAGTGGATTGCAAAAACGTGTTTCAACCTAATCGCATAGGGCTTCTTCAGGGCTTCAATACCAATAAACACATTCATATTAAGCCAACACAATACAACAAATAAATAGAGGTTTGTCATTAGACACAATATACACGCTTTTCTCATTCAATCAATGCATATCCAAATAAGTATAAGCAAAAATGTGTGTGTTAAGTTAATCCATGTAAAAACACAATACGAACCATATCTCAAACCGTCCATCTTCACCAGTGTAGCTTAAAGTTAATTCATTAACGTCTTAGTGCTCTATAACCCAGAGATAATCACCCTTTTGTGTCTCATGCCAAGTCACTATTTCCTAAAGATAGGTGCTTAAGTGGGGAGATACCATAAAAATAATTGGTTGCCAATTTTATATTGGTAATTACCATTTTTGTAGAATGTGTTGATAATGGTTGATGGTCAACCAAATCAGTTTCTCTTGCTTTGCTACTATTCGTCAGAAAACCTGTGAGGTTCCAAATTTACTTGAACCCCTAAAACCAAACATATACAATTACTCAATTCTAAATTTCAACATTAGTGTTTAGCCACAGACGTCCAGACCTGTTTTAACCCAATGCATTGCCATGAGAACGAGATATAGGAGCATTCTGGGGCATTTTGTGACCTGGTATCATTCCATTAAAACTGATGACTTCTGGAATTATTTTTTGAACACTGTCTCAAAATCATTCCAGATAGGACTATATCATCTCTGCGCATTTTGAGGGGCACTGCACAGGGAACTGCACGTGCCCTGCCTGGCTGCAGACCATGGTGTGTGCTTGCATGTCGCATCACATCACATGATGCGCTCTGCACATTGCGTAGGTGCAGGGCTGCGCGCGGCACCAGCAGTCGACCACGGTGCACTGGCCTGCTCTGTTCTGACCATTGGTGGCAGGCTAACTGACTCTGCAAACACAAACAGCCAGCCAGCATGGGCACTAAGGGCAGCATTTAAGTTCAGGAGCAAAGGGAGGAATAGATTGCTCGGTGCCGGTGTGCGGGGGGTATACAGTTCACTGGGCTGGAGGGAGCTGTGAGCGCCCCTCAGCCGGGGCTCGGGCTGGCTGTGGACCAGTGACAGTTCTGCCGCAGAGCGGATTGGGCAATGGCGGTGGGCCGCTGCACTCAGTGTTGGTTTTCTGGTAAGTGCTCTGTCTGTGCAGCTGTGCTATTGTTGTTGTCTAGGCTCTACTGTCTGTGCCATAATTAATCGACGCGTATGAATACATTTCACACGTTAAAATCTGCATGCTGAAATTGGAAAGCCTGGAAGCACCTAGTGTTTAACGGGAACGCGTCAATCGGTGTTAAATGTCTTGGCCTTGACCTGGCAGGCAAGATGATGGAGCATTGGAGCTGATCGCAACACTTTGATTTTAAAAGGGTTTCCTGTTAAGACTACTTTGCCAACTTTGATCTGTCTGGGCGGGGTGCTCTACGACCATTTCCTACATTAATTAGTGATGTGCTAGTGATTTCAATGCATCAGACTGCACTCATCTGAAAAACCTTAATCAGCCTGCAGGAGTGGGATTATGATTGCTCGTTGCCTAGGCGGGGGCGTTCTACAGCACTGCACCAAACAATGCTGGTGTCCAGAACTGAACTATGAATCTCTCCCAAACAGCACTGCACTGGATGTCCCACTAATGCTGCACTGCATCAGGTACCCCTCTAGCCCAGCCCTGATCCACTTATTGCAGTTATCTCTTCCATATGATATTGCACTGCACTACTGTACCGCGCTAGTGCAGCGCTGTAGTGGCTATCCATCCAGCACTACATTTCTACTCTTAAGTTAGACACTGCAATGCAACCACTATATCTCCAATACAACACTGTACCAGTTACACCTTTAGCGCTGCACTGAACCAGTTACCCCTTAAGAGAAGCACTGCACCGGCCATCTGGAGAACGTGTCAGTTACCAATGAAGTGCAGTGTCTGAGCTGTGCTATATGAAACAGGTAACTCCTCTCTCAACACACTGCACCAGCTGCTACTCTAGTGCTACTGCACCACTGAAGTTGTGCCTCTAGTAATGCCACTGAACCAATTACCTCTTATATAGATCCATTTACCACTATTCTGCTGCACAGCACTTGTGCCCCCCCAGCACTATGATACAAGAGTTCCCTGCTTAAACCTCACACTCTTCACTGCACCAGGGAGTGACCCCTCTGGCACAGAACTGCAACATTCAACAACCCATATGCATTTTTCAGTGCTTATTACAGCACCACACAGCCAATAGTTATTCTTCCTGCACAGAACTGCTCTAATCTGGAGATGCATCTCACACTGCACTGCAGTGCCAGTTAACCCACTAGTACTGCACACTTTTACCCTCCAAGCACAACAGTGCAGTGATAACACCTCTGGTGCAGCACTACACCAGGTGTCGCTCTTGTGTCGTTCCACCAGTGATACGATAAAGATACCCTCAAATAGTTCATCGCAGGTAACTCCTACCACGTGACGCAGTGCTGCACCAGTTGCCTCTAGTCTGTAACAGCACTGCTCAGGTGTAGAGCTCAGGACGCATTCCCAGGACCTGTTGGTGGCCCTGAGACTCACGTCTCCCCAGGGATCGCTGTATCAGCAACAGAGGAAATGGGGTGAACTTCTCGGACTGCAGGTAAACGGGAGGCAACTATCATCCCCACGCATATTGGGGTGGTGGGTTTGGGGGGAGATGGGGGAGGGGACTAGTGAAATGCCAGATCCTCCTGAGAAATCAACGTTAAAATATGTTAGCCGCTGTCTGAGCCAAGCTTGAATTGGGGTAATAAGAAGACAACCTGGCTGCCATTCCTAACATTTCCAAATAGTGTACATGAGGCAGTAGGTGTTGTAAACATTACTTTTGCAGTTCCATGGCCTGCAATGTTGAAGTGGACATCGGCATTGACGGTGCCTGTTTTAACTCTCTTACTGCCCTCCCTCCCCGGAAACACTAATTATCTCCACGCATGTGGCCCTCTCTCAAGAGTGAACTGTCTGGTGTGGCTACAGAGTACTAACAAGGCAAGTTTTGCAGGTTTGCCACTTTGCAGATAACAGTGAAGGCAGGTACGAAGACTAAAGAGGATATCAGGCTACCAGTATTACATCTGCATTCACGATTGGGCTTTCATGGCAACTCCTGTCCTTTAAAAGGGGCCGTTAGTCAAATAATGCATAAAAGGTGTTGCACTCTGAAGAGGGCTTTGGGGTGCAGGCAGCTGTCTTGTGGGCAGGCTACCTGCACACCAGATGGTGTGGGTGGGCAGGGCTGTGCTGTGTGTGCAATCTGGAGCAGCTGTATTTTGGAAGGTGAGACACTGCAAAGAGATTAGGACCTCTGAGGGGCGGGCTCATGTATATCACAGAGGGCCACTGCGTGTGCAACAGTGCTAACCGCAATATTCCAGCACAATTCCATCTTTGTACATCCCACTTCTCCTCACCTCTTGTTCCTCTTCTGCCCCATAGCGCTTTGAAACGCCTTGGTGTTGGTGTTAAGTGCTGTATAAGAAATATAGCAATTATTCCCTTTTAAAGTAACCTCTATAGAAGGGTTGGGCTCACACGCTGTGCTTGCTCCTTTGGCAAAATATGGGGCCACTTTGAAACATTTTTCCAGGGCCACTTTTGGTTCCCATTCCAGCCCTGGTCAGATCAAAGTACAACTGAAAATAAAAGTGGGCTTAGCCCCTTCTCTTCTTATTTAGTTTAGTGGCAAACACATAGAGTTATCTATTTGACAGTTAAGTTTAAGCATGATATGATATGATATGATATGGCATATATAATGCGCCTATACACAAGTGTTTCAAGGCGTGACGAGGCAAGGTAAGGGGAACAGAGGGAAGATAGAGACAACGATCTTACTATGAGAGGTGTCATTGGGATTGCGCAAGTGCAGGGGAAGGGGGAAGGGAAACAGTACGGTGGAGTAGAGGGAGGGGACAGTGCAGTACGTGGGATTGACAGTAAAAGAAAGAAATAGAATAAAAGTAATAAGTCAAAAGTGCGGTCAGCTGGTGGCAAGTGCAAGGGTAATTGCAGACATCAGGTGTCAAGTGCTTGTAGGGGACTGTAGGGATACAGAAAACAGTCCCCAAGTGCAGGGTTTGCCAGGGAGGCAGTGCAGGGGTGCAACTGGTGGGGGAGGGGACCTGGGCCCGAAATCAGAGGGTGGCCAGGTAACCAGTGCAGTTTCAGGTAGGAGTTTAGCAGGGGAGTGGAGGAGAGAAAGCAGAAGCAAAGAGGAAGGTTTTGAGGTGCTTCCGGAACCGGAGATGGTTCTCCTCAAGTTTCAGGGAGGCAGGGAGGATGTTCCAGATGGAGGCCCCAGCCAAAGAAAGAGATCTACCACCAACTCGTTGCTTGGAGAAGCGACTTACCCTGAGGGAATTGGAGGCGGATGAGCGAACAGCTCGAGAAGGAAGATATTTAGGAGGAGAGAGTTGAAGGTATTGAGGCCCTACGCCACAGAAGGCCTTGTGGACAATGCAGAGGGTTTTGAACTTAATCCTCACAGCCACTAGGAGCCAGTGCAGAGATTTCAGTCCTGGAGAGATACGATCCCTGGGCTTGAGGCTAAGGACAAATCCTGTTCTGGATGAGTTGCAGAGGTACATGAGTTACAGATGCTGACTGATGACTTGTGTTTACAGAGCAGCACGCTCGACCATCTGATCATCTATTTTTTGTCTTAAACTACTAGTGCTTTAAGTATTATTATCACTTTCATTTTTTTATATTATTTGTTTGTTTGTAGTATTATGTTAATTTGATGTCTAAAAAAGGTGCTTGTAAAAGTTTGCTGTTTGAGCTAGGAACAAATACATTAAATATAGTTTAGCCACATCCCATGTGTTGATAGGTCAAACAACTTTACCTTGAACCCAGAGCCAAAAAGCATACATCCGTGGTATTGATAGTGGTTGTTTAGTTACAAGTTCCAATCTTCAGGGTGTAATCCCAGCTCACAAATTCCATAAAAACGGACACGTTTGATTGCTCATATGTAAAAGCTTGACTGAAAAATTTGAGATGCCCTTCACCTGATCGGCCATACATGTGGGTAAGCCCCTTACCTTCTGAAGGAAGGTGTAGTCAACACTTAATTCATTTATCACTGTTTGAGCTAGAAGTTCAATTTTTGCCATTTGCATTTAGAAAATGTCTTCTCCACTTCTGAAACATTGAGACAAAAATGTGTTAAGCTGGAACGGTTGTCCAAAAAAGAGATTAATCCATTTTGGGAGAAAACCACAATGAAGCAGTACCTTGAACACAAAAAAATACAAAAGGGATTGAGAATATTAGTTTTGCAAGGTGTTAACAATCCTGAGGATGCAGACCTGCAGAGAAGTGGGAGGATAATCTCAAGCAAGGATCCTGAATTATGATGGAACTTAAAATTGAACATGCCAATAGTGAGCATGGTAGAGTGCTTACGCATATGGAAGAAGTTAACAAAGAAATACAGCAAATGAAGACAGTATGTACAACCATAGAAAAGAACTACAAAAAAGTATGCTACCTTAAAAACACATATAATGAAGTCAAACTAGGGAAATAGCAGAAGTTTTTTTAGAGACGATAGGGACTACTGTGGGGATCGGGTATATACCTTTCACACAAGGTGTGACGAGATTCGACAGGGTCAATCCAGGGAAAGCACACCACAAACATCCCCATTGTGTTCACATCCAGGGAAAGACCTGTAGAAATGTAGACTCTGCATGTCATCATTCACATTTTAGCGAAGGTTTGAATTTTAATTAGGGCCAAGGGTGTGAGATTTATATATGTGAATCAAGGGTATGAGACTCAGGCTGAATCTAAATAGATGCCAATGCACAGAACACATGCTAGAAAATAATCACTTTGCTCGACAATGCTATTTTAATGGGCTGAGTTGCCCTAAAAAAATGAATCTAACATGAAACTAACATACTAATTTACCCAAACCCATTTAACATATAACTTCCATAATCACATGTAGTGCAACTAAATCCATGATATAAGATGGATGCAGATTGATGGAATTGCATGATGCTCTTGAAATGGAAATGAAAAAATATTTAAACGTGCAGGCTTGAAGATGCGCTGTGTTTTAAAGTGTGGAATGTGAGATCTGTTCTGCTAAAGACATTGCATTTTCTCGGGGCAGGAAGTGCCGGAGAATTGTAACATTTATTCTTCAGCGATGTAGTTTGTATCTCCAGCAAAGGCACAAAGGAAATCATGCGCTATTTTAATGAGATGAGGTGTCAAGGGGAGGTGCTTTTTGAGTGACACATAGGTTTGCGAAAACGGTTTGAAGCAGAGAGAGTGGGTCATTCAACCACTCACTTGCAAGGGAAGCAGAAAGACTCTGAGAGAGTTAGCATCCTGGGCAGGCTAAGTCTCCCATGTTCTTGCAAGCAGACTGTCTTGTGGGCTGCCTGTCTCCTGGGTTGGCATTCCTTAAAGAGTTGCAGTCAAGAGCAACCTTATCTGTGATTGCCCTGAGTGCGGCAAGCAGAAAGGCTGTGGAAAGATTTCATGGGTTACTGTCAAGCTGAGTCGGGGAATCTTGCCAGCTTAATCTAGTTAATTATGCTGTTAAGTGAGGGGTTTGTTAGAGTGGATGTTTGATACTATGTTGCTTATGTTAGGTAATTCAGTTCATTTTTACGTGCTGCATTAATAATACAAATTTAAAAAGGCATGTAAAACCGTGATTATATTTTTCCAAGATTAGCTGCGATTCTGGGTGATTCAGACTCTGCCAGCTTTGTGACAAAGTGAAGGTCGACAACACACAGAGCTCTGCACTTTATTCCAGATAAAACCTTGTTTATGTTTGAATTTACAACATGGGCGCACCTGTCATTCTGTGTAACATGCGTATAGTTGCTGATAAAGAATGTTAATTCAAAAAGGTAATTTTGTCTCAGTGTGTTTAATCTGCAATCAGTCTCATTGAGGTGGCATGAAAATAGATGCAACACGTGCTGTAAGGAAAATACCAAAGCAGAGTTAGTCACAGTAAAATGTTTTACTCTGAGAGGCTGAATGAATGTTTTGTATTTGTAACATTTTCAATAAATGTTTTGTTTCATATTTTTTACATTTTTAATACATGTTTAATGTATTTTGAAACACAGCCAAAAGGGCATGAGAGTGGTATTGTAGATAAAATATCACAGCAGAGCATGAACTAATTATTCAGAGTGTACTAAGTCCAGTATTTGTTTACCGTTCGTGACATTATTGGGCAATGTTATGATGTTAATCTCACCACTATAAAAATACCACCATACAAAATATCACATAATACTAACATACCAAATAGCACAAAATACCATGAGAAACTAAATATAACACAATAGATTTCTAACTGACCCTTATAAACTCGGGCTAGTTCACGAGAACAGCACTTAGCAAGAAAGGGTGTTTAGAACAGTTGAGAAGAATCAAGAAAGGCAATTTCAAAGCATCATACAAAAGGGTGCGTTTCCAAGATCTGCCTGTTAGAAATATCATAATTAGTTTAGAACAAGACGTGTAACCAGAGGTGGGAGAAGAGGAAGGGGGAGAAGATCTGAACAAGAGAGAAGGAGTGACCAGAACATGGATGCAGAAACAACAACAACGAACATGGAGGTAGTGAATCTGGTAGTGAATGTATCACATACAGAACTAAGTGAGCCAGAGGCAACAATCCTAAATAAAGGGATGTATTTTGCTACGACAATGAGAAGTGATTGGATTAACACACAGGTGGATCTATTTAAATTCACCAGAAAATGTCAACTAAAAAGGTTTTTTCATCGGGGATAGTGCTAATAACTGAATCTTGCATAACATTCTATCTTATGTTTCACATGTATTTTCTGCATGAGAAACCTTCTGACAACTCCGCTAATGGTGAGTAGTTGTAGGGGGTACCGTTTACATCAATGTTAAATTTGACAGGTGCCCCCATTTCCAGTCTTAGCCCACCCCTGTCTCTTCCCTTCGATATACATTTAATATTCATTTTATTTACATTTTAAATACATTTGATAAGAACCCCAATAATCTTTTATATCCTTTTGATAAGAAACCCAATACTTTTAAGATACATTTTTATATAATTTCGCTATACATTTTATATCAATTTGATACACATTTTATATACATTGGGTGAACTATAAATAGGTCTGCTGTGTTCTAACGATATGACTTCTAGTGTGTTTCTGTGATTTTACACACAACAATGAAAAGATGCAATGGGCCTGATTCACAATGCGTTTTCCAATCTGATTTCCCCATTAAACATGCTTTGTGAATCAGGTCCAACGTGCTCTAGAAATCTACACTGCACTGAGAATAGTTAGAAAAAGAAGGGCAATACATAGCACCATATCACGTGAAGGTTGATCATAACTGCAGAAATTGCGTAGTACATTCCCAAAGCAACATGTTAAGCCAGAAGAATAGAATTGTGGTTATCATTTTCACATCCTGAAGGGTAAACTATAAACCCCAGAATTCAAACCTGATAAATCTATTTCCATCCGCTGTGCCTTCAGAGATTAAGACACACAATAAATGAAGTGTAAAACTTTGATAGCTATTGAGTTTCTTTATTACAAACCTGCGTCTCTGTTATTCATGATGTGGAGAACATTTGATTAGTAACATCAAATAACTGTCTTTGTTTTATCCCTGCAGGCCAGACTAGCAGATATCATGGATGGTAAATGGATGGTAAATGGATGGATGGTAAATGGTACATTTTTAAGAATACATCCCCCAACAAAAACATGCTTAATTTAAAACTAAATAGCCACTCACCTTTTATGTTTGCCAGCCAGGGCTATAGGCGTTAATCCTGTTAGTAAAAGCAGCAATGGCTTGCAATCAGAGCTCCACCAGCGGGCGGCGGGACGTGCAGGCCTTCTGCCCAGTGACCTGAAGCTCCGACAGATTCAATAAACTTGGGGACAGCAACAGCAGAGTTTGGGCTGGAAAGCGCTATAATTAGCCAGACAGCTCGGGACGGCAGCCAGGGTTTTCACAATGTTAAAGTTACCCATGGTCTCACTTTCCAAAGAATCCAATGCACAGCTCCAGGTACAAAATCCAAAGTGGGTCCAACAATCTAACACCCCAGGCAGAACTGCCCGCCCCTTTTAAGAGGTAGAGACAGGCACCCCTGCACACCCGACAGATATTAGATGTCTTGGTCTGCGAATGGGCTGTCAGGAAACACACGGTCAGCACAACCAAAGATCAGGACACAACACCAACTGATTTTGATTTATTTTTCAAAGTGTTTTGTGCAATCTTATACTCTGTTGTATTATCAGCAAACCTTGGATATCCTGCACCCCCTCTGTTTTCTGCTTATGCTGCAAAAATGCACATTATATCAAAACACATTCATTATTAAACAGCTGTTGACTTTTTCTTCATATCACCATGAGTCATTGTAGCAAAATCTGAAAGTAGCACTGCACCCTGGCGACTAAAGATAAGCCGATCCTGTTTGGATTTTCCTGCGCCAGTGGTTACACAGCTGGCGCTGACCACCTCAAAACAGTCATCTCTAGAGATAACTCAGCACGACTGCTCCTCCCTTGCCTGTGTTTGCAAATCCATCCCACCCAGCATGTTTAGAGATCCCTTGCTCTGTGAATAACACAACCATCTAGAGTGCACTAATTACACAATCCTATAGCTGTCATACTCTAAACATTGTTAATCCCAAGAAATTGTTTAACAGATAACTAGTTTAGAGTTAACATAGATCCCATGTTTTGCAGGATGTCGTGTTTTTGGACAGATTGGTGCCCAACAGAAACACCCCATGCCAAAGAGCTGTCCTGTGCACCCCTATTTTATGCTCTGATAATTCGATTGCCACAAACTCGCCTTTAAATGCTCTTGCAATTTGTAACTTCCAGTGGGGTTGTACTGGTTTCCATCACCAGAGAATACAATTTCTTTAAAAAAAGCAAGCCACACTTACAGATGCAGAAAATGTTCCAAACGCATTGTCTGAATACCATAGTTTTAAGAGGCATTTCTGTGGGGCGTTGATAAAACAGTGTAATCCTTTCATGTTTGCCAAGACCCTGGGGCACGATTCCATTGCTGCAGCGAAAACAATTATGCATCTATTAGAAAATGATGTGTCAAGCAGAAGCACAGCCACCAGAGAAATTGTGCCATTTCATATTTTACGCATCATGGGTAAACATCACCAGTTTTAAAACTTTGTTTGGGTACTTTGCTTGCAAGTGTTTATTACAGTTCCTGTTCTAGAAAATTAATTCTACATTTCTTTTGGGGTTTTCATAGAACAGTTTCTACCACTTGTTTGCCCGATTAGTGTTTTGTTTCCTGCAAGGGAAGGGATTGGGTGGTTGGAGGGCTGGCAAGTGGATGCCATTGTTCTTGCTAAAATCGTGGTGCTGCTTGAACCTGTGAAATCATGGCTTCTTTAAGCATCAATAAAGAACTTGCTTTTGCTTAGGTGTGTATGTGTGTGTGTGTTTGAGAGTGAGATATCTGGAACATTGTGTTGCTTCATGGGGCATTGGCCAGAAGCTTCAGGGTTCATATCAAGTTCATATAAATGTAAGGAGTCCCCTTAACAATATGCAGCTATTTGCCCACTCCCTTCGTTCCTTTATCCATCATTTCTTGTGGTGCAATCCTTCATTCATTCATTTTGTCATTTGTGATAGCCCTAGAAGGCCTTGTGGACGATGCAGAGGGTTTTTAACTTAATCCTCGCAGCCACTGGGAGCCAGTGCAGAGGTTTCAGTCCTGGAGAGATACGATCCCTGGGCTTGAGGCTAAGGACAAGTCTGGCAGTCCTGTTCTGGATAAGTTGCAGAGGGCGGAGAGTAGAAGCAGGCAGATATAGAAAGAGGCTGTTGCAATAATCCAGCGTAGAGAGAACCAGAGCTCTGGAGACCGTGAGTTTCTGGGGGAAGGAATGGAAAGGAAGAATACCTCTGAGGAGATGCAGCTGGTAGTGTGACTTCTTAGAGATGTCAGAGATGTGAGGAGTGAAGGAGAGTGTAGAGTCGAAGATGACCCCGAGGTTTTTAGTCATGCAGGTGAAGGCGGGAAGAAGGCCAAGAGAGGCCGGCCAGAGAGCTACAGGAAAGGAAGGAGCAGGTGTACCGATGAGGAGAATCTCAGTCTTACTGGCATTAAGGCAGAGGTCATTGGTGGCACACCACTCTTGGATAGCAGACAGACAGTCAGAGATGAGGAAGGTAGAGGAGGAGGCTGAGGGTAGGCTGAAGATGAGCTGGGTGTCATCCACATAGCACTGAAAGTTGGGGCAGAGAGTGGTGATGCGGTGGCCCTGGAGTGCCAGGTATTGGTTGAACAGCCAGGGCGAGAGGTTAGACCCCTGGGAGAACCACAGGTAGAGAAGAAGATGGCAGAGAGGAAGGACCCAAGTTGGACCTGGGAGGGTTGGTCGGAGAGGAAAGAAGTCAGCCACGCCAGAGCCTGAGCAGTGAAACCCTGGTTATCACAGGGACGTTTGAGCAGGATGGCATGGTTGACAGTGTCAAAGGCAGAAGAGAGATCAAGCACGATGAGGACGCAAGGAGTGTTAGAGTCAAGGGCGGAGAGCAGGTCTTCACGGATGTTCAGGAGAGCCGTTTGCATGCTTCTGGCAACTCTGAAGCCAGACTGATAGTAATGAAGACAACCAACAGATTCAGTGTGGAGATTAAGCTGAGAGATGGCCAGTTTCTCCAGGAGCTTGCCCAGAAAGGGAGTGATGGAGATTGGCCGACAGTTGGCCAGGCAGAAGAGGTCGTCAGAGGTTTTCTTAAGAAGAGGGTGGAGAAGGGAGAAGGGAGTGCTTCAGGGGGGATGGGAAGACTCCAGTGGCGAAGCGAAGGAGTGATTGCAGAAATCAGCCAGGGCAGGTGCAAGGGAGTCAATGTCGTCCTTGATAGTTTTGGAGGAACAGGGGTGAACCTGTTTCGACAAGACTTTCATAGATCGGACTTGTCTAGAAACCTCGTCTGTGGAGAACAGGGGAAAGGCAGAGAAGGAGTGAGGAGAGGTGGTTGCAGAGAGGCCAGAGGAAGAGCAGGGAGTGGGGGCAAGTGGAAGGATGAAATTTGACCAGGTGGCCGATAGATAGTAGCCACAGTAAGTGAATGGCTAGGGGAGAGAGAGCCTGCAGCCGAGGCATTCAAAAGAGGAGTAGGCCTGCGTAGGAGTGACAGAGGCAGGAATGCACTTGGGTAAGATCAGGGCTACACCCCCACCAGAGCGGTTGGCCTGGGAGTGGAGAGGATCTTGTAGCCATCAGGTAGGAGCGTATCAAAGCTCGTGACAGAGCTGGCTGTGAACCATGTCTCGGTGAGACTGAGGACATCAAG
The DNA here is from genome assembly GCF_040938575.1 of Ambystoma mexicanum. Taxonomy (NCBI): domain Eukaryota; kingdom Metazoa; phylum Chordata; class Amphibia; order Caudata; family Ambystomatidae; genus Ambystoma; species Ambystoma mexicanum. The sequence continues at coordinate 1,146,969,283 of NC_090928.1, forward strand.
GTCAAGTTCTTCCAGAAGGCGCCAGATATCAGAGGAGTGTTTGACAGCAGAGCAAGAGTTTAGAGTGGCAATATAGAGAAGGTTGCCATCCTTGAAGGACTTCCGAGGAGGGGTACAGATCAGAGGTACGCCCTGCGGAGGTGTAGAAGGAGCCCGGGAGGGGGCAGAGAGGGAAGTGGAAGGCAAGGAAGCCAAGGAGGAGGCAGACGAGGGAGGTGAGGTAGTCAAGGAAAGGGGAGAGTGGACAGCAGGAGAAGAAAGGAAGTTGATTCGGTGCGGGAAGCATGTATCAAAGAGGTGGGCCTTGGACCAGGACAGTTCCATTGGAGTAGACATGATGACTTGATGATGACTTTAGAGGAATGGAAGGATGCCAGGAGGGCGTCCCAGTGGGTGCCACTATTAATGGGAGAAGAGGAGAAAGGGGAGAGCACAGAGACCATATGAAGAGTCGATAGGTCTGGTGAAGGCACGAGAGCATGTCAGTGAGAGTTGCCTTGGAGGAGGTACTGGTGTAGGTATCGGCAATAGGGAGGCCTGGGCGTGAGACCAGGATGCCTTTTTTAAACTTCATCCTACCAGATTTAGTGAGGAGAGCAGGATATTCAATAGAGACAGAGAGCACCATAGAGTAGGTGGGAGAGGAGGGGGGTGGAAGGGTGAGGGGAAGATAAAGTAAATAAGGCGGCACACGGGCAAGTAGTAAGTCCTTTATTAAGGAGCTCCCCAGAGCCCTCCTCTCTCCCAGCCTCGTCGTATTCCCAACTCGACTTCCAACCGCCTCCTGTGGTCACGTGGCTCTCCTTCTAAACAATGACCCGAGAGTGCGCGTGACCACCGCGAGGCTTACAAGTAAATCTCTACACATCTTTCCCCTTTACAGGAAAATTAATAAATATAATATTTTAAAAGAAAACAGAAAACGAAATTACATAACCACTGTAACCAAACACAGTATACAAAAGAATTTGTTAAAATAGAAAAGAGATAATTGTTAGAACTTGTGCATCAAAATCTATCATGCAATTTAAATGTTTCTCAAGTCTGATATTCACTCATCCACACAGGCTTTGATCTAAACCTATGCGAACCTTCTTCACTGGCTCTTACACAAGTATTATCATTGTTTGCATCTACCGCTTTTCCTTTCTCCTCCTCTTCCAATTCCTTATTATTTTTTACATTCACTTCCCTTCTTTTCGACTGCCCCTCCAACTTATTCTCCTTCCCCTCCCCCACTCTTGCCAACCTTCCTTTAGACCATACTTCTCCTCCTTCCAAGATGACAACATTACTCTTTACTGCACATATCTTTTTCGGTCCCAGAAACTTACTTTCCACACATTTGTTCACTAGTCTAGGATTTTTAATATATACCGTCTCTCCAATCTTCCATTCTCGTTCCTTCACCCTCCTCCTGTCATCAAACAGTTCCTTATTCCTTTCTTGACTCAAAGTAATGAGTTTCATTATGTGATCCCGATCCACATTAACCACTTTGGCCATACCTAGCCATCCTGGACAAAGCCTAGTTCCCGGTTCTCTACCTTTCAAAGACACAAATGGAGATACACCAGTCACTGAGTGTGGCGTAGTGATATAATTCCATGTTAACATCCTTAATACTTCCCTCCATGGCTGTCCTGATTTCATGGCCATCTGCAGGCCCCCTTTTATGTACCTGTTGACTCTTTCAACAAGACCATTCGCCTTGGGATTATACAACGCTGTTCTCGTGTGTTTTATGCTATATCCTGCAAGAAATGTTCTCATTGCCACAGATACAAACTGTACCCCATTATCAGACACAATTTCAACCGGTACAACTTCCTTAAGAAAAATTTTCTCCAAGAAACCAATTAATTCCTTAGCTGTGACTTCCTTCACCGCTTCCCATTCAAACCATTTGGAATGAAAGTCTACCACCACAAATAGAAATTTCAGACCTTCTCCCAGACCTGCTATAGGACCCATGATGTCCACTGCCAACTTGCTCCAAGGCTGGTCTGGTACCACATTAGGTATTAACGGAGCTTCTCTCACCACTCTGCATTTGTCACTAGTTTGGCAAGTCATGCAATCTTTGACATACCTTTCAGCACTTCTATCGATTCCCGGCCACCAATAGTTCTGCCTCAATTTCCTTTTCATGGCAGCTTCTCCGGGATGTCCCTGATGTGCCAACTTCACTAATACAGACCTAAGTGACTGTGGGGGAACAATGCACCTACCCCTCCTTAGCCTGCCTTCACACAAATTCAACTCATCCCTTATCTCCCACCACGTATTGAATTTACTGTCAAGGTCTCTTTTAGCTGGCCACCCTCTCACTGTCCAACTTTTTATTATCTTAAGATCCTCATCTAATTCTTCTTCCTGTGTCCACTCTTCCTTCCTAACCGCATTCTGTACTTCTGCGACTACTGACTCCCCCTCTTCCTCCTTTTCTTCCACAACATTACTCTTTACAGGCAATCTTGACAGGCAGTCTGCCACCACATTTTTTTTTCCTGGCAAATAGCTCACATCAAAGTTGAAATTTTGGAGTTCCAAACCCCACCTGCTAATCCTTGGGGAGCCCAAAGCCCATCTTCCACTCTCAAAAAGCTGAACCATGGGCTTGTGGTCCGACCTGACTATAAATCTTCTTCCCCACAAGTAATACTTAAAATGGTTCACAGCCCAAAACATGGCCAAGGTTTCCCTTTCGATAACGGAATATTTGCACTCCGCACCTTTCAGCGTCCTAGACGTGAACGCAATCACTCTCTCTGTGTTGTCCCTGTCATACTGCATCAATGTTGCTCCCAGCCCAAGCATACTCGCATCAACCACCAAAACAATCGTATCCTTAGGATCAAATCTACCTATGGATGGCGCTCCACTCACCGCTTTCTTGATACACTCAAAAGCCACATCGCATTCTGTTGACCATTCAAATTTATTACCCTTTTTTAGCAACATTCTAAGAGGAATGGACACCTTGGCAAAATCCTTCACAAACTTATGATAATATTCGGCCAATCCTAAAAATGATTTCACTTGTTCCTTGTTCTCAGGCACAGGTGCACCTTCCACTGCCTCCACCAAATTCCTCTTAGGCCTCACCCCTTGTTCATCTATCTCATGTCCAAGATACTCTACCTTGCGCACCGCAATCTTACACTTGCTCCTTTTCACGGTCAACCCTGCCTCCCCCAATCTGTTCAACACCTCTCTCAACACTTCATCATGCTCTTTAGTGGAACTTGCATATATCATAACATCATCCTGGAACACAATAATGTTCTTTACTCCGCTCAACACTGTCTCCATCACTCTTTGGAATACAGCTGCCGCCGAGGCAAGTCCAAATGGCATCCTGCAATACCTAAATGTTCCAAATACCGTAATGAATGCCGTCAAATGTTGACAATCCTCCTTCAGTGGAACCTGATGGTATGCCTGAGAAAGATCAATAACTGAAAATACTTTGGCATTGTTCAACACAGGTAATTTGTCACCAATTATTGGCAGGGGATGTCTATCTATTAAGATGTTCCTGTTCAGGTCACGCAGGTCTACACACAGTCTAATGTCTCCATTTGCCTTCGCTGCCACCACCACCGGCGACAGCCATTCAGAGCTTTCACTCTTCTCAATTATCCCTCTTTGAAGTAGCAACTCCACTTCTATCTTTAGTTTTTCACTTAATTCATGAGGCACTGGCCTCACTTTGTGCACTTTTGGACTAGCGCCTGCCTTCAACTGAATTTGATGTTCAAATCCCTTTAACATTCCCAATTCATCTTGAAACACCTTGGGGTATTCTCCCACTTATCCTTCAGCTCAGCCACATCAATAGGCCTTTCCGCATTCGCTTGGATTCTGATGCCCAACTTCCACTGTTCACCCCATCCCAGGAGTGACGAACCTTCTTGGGTAACATATATCTCACATTCACAGCTTCTCCCTTTATACTTAATGGAAGCTTGGAACATCCCTACAATTTCAATTTTCACGTTCCCATATGCATAGGGTTCAATATTGTGTTCTTTCAACTCTCTTACGTCTCCCTGCATGCAACCTAAAAATGTTGCTTTCGACATTAAAGTCCACAGTGAACAACTGTCCACCTTCATTGTCCCTACTCTCCCATTGATCATGAACACATCCGTTGGTGCACCACCTTTGCTTGATACTTCCGATACCTCTAATACATGCTTTGTCTGGCTGCTCATTCCCATTGCATGATCCTCTTCTTGTTCAGGTACTCTCCCTCCTTCTTCAATGTTCTGCACTATTCCCGATTCACGGCAGACTCTCGCAAAATGACCCTTCTTCTTGCATTTCAAGCACGAAATATTTCTGGCTGGACAAAACATGCTTGTTGAAATGTGGCGGTTACTCCCACACTTGTAACATCTTATTTCTTTGTTTGGAACCCCTTTACGGAATCCCCTCACTGCAGCCACTTCTCCTTCCAACTTGTCTCCTTTCATAGTAGTCCTGTATTTATGGGTCTGTTCCATGCTTCTTGCTGTATCAATGGCTAACTCCAGCGACGCATCTTTAGACAGTAGCCTCTCTTGTATTTTCACATTATTCGTGCATCGGACCAATTGGTCCCTTATAAGGGAGTCTGTGAGTAACCCGAACTCACACGTATGACTAAGGGACCTTAACGCTGCAATAAAGTTCTCCACCGGTTCTTGTGGATCTTGTACCCTCTGGAAGAACTTGTGCCTTTCAAACGTTATGTTCTTTTTAGCTTCAAAATGGATTTCCAACTTTCTTTCTGCCATGGAATATTGATCCACCTCTCCTTGGCCTTGCTGCGGAAGATCAGGTAATCCGTCATAAACACTTCTGCCCTCAGTTCCCAAATTGTGGAGTAAAATTGCTTCTTTTCTCACCGATGCAAACTTATCTCCTCCTATGGCAATCAGGTAAGTGTCAAATAGCTTTTTCCACCTGTCCCACCTTATTGGTGGAGCACCAGGTTCTGGCAGGAACGGTGGTGGTGGTGACATACTCGCTGCAGCCATTTTTTTTTTTTCCTGGTGTTTTAGTTACACCAATTTGCACCAATTCACAAATGCACTCTTTTATGTCCTTTATTGCATTCTCCTCTTTGCCCTTGCGTTCTCCCTTGTGTCCTTACAATTTTTTCCACATCCTAACAGCCTTGTAATATGTCTCTTATGGTGCCCAGCTCCTGAGTCTTAGTGCTTTTCTAATATCTTATCTTCTGGGTGTTATGGCCTCTGATTGATTTTCTTTTCATTCAAATGAGCCTCCCCCTCTGGTTGTGCCTTACCCCCACCCCTCTTGCTCCTCACCTTTTTGCCCAATGAGAGCCGGGGTGGGCGGCACCAACCTGGAACAGCTGTGCAGGCCTCTTTCAATGCGCGGCCGCTCGGAGCAGAGGTGAGGTGGGGAGAGCGTCCTCCTGCAGCGCCACCCTCCCTGGGCACCGCGGAGACGGTTCCCCTGCGGCCCCACACTTCTCCGCTCGCAGTGCGACCTGCTTTGCTGCCGGTCACGACCGCCGCACCGTGGACGTCCCTCACTTCTTCACGAACGTCGGCTCCGTGGCGAGCTCCTTGTGCCTCCTCCTCCTCGCCAATAAAAGTAAATAAGGCGGCACACGGGCAAGTAGTAAGTCCTTTATTAAGGAGCTCCCCAGAGACCTCCTCTCTCCCAGCCTCGTCGTATTCCCAACTCGACTTCCAACCGCCTCCTGTGGTCACGCGGCTCTCCTTCTAAACAATGACCCGAGAGTGCGCGTGACCACCGCGAGGCTTACAAGTAAATCTCTACAGAAGACACTAGCGAAGGTCACTGGAGTAGGCAGACAAGACAGCGAGAGGAAGCAAGTTGCCCAATAGGACAGATGCCAACACTCAGGATAAGAGTTTTCAAATGTGCCGGTTTGAGACAGGTGGGAGGGCGCACCTAAGTTTGTGAATCCTGAAAGGGGAGAAAATACCTGTTTTTTTTTATCACAATGCAATATTTAAATACTGATACATTGTGCTAAGTGGACCATTTCGCCTGTTCAGCTTGAAAAACCAGCACACCACTTCAGACCAACTCAAATGGCTGTCTCTTAGATCCTTGCATCGGATCACCAAGGTCACTGCACCGTACTGAGAGACCTCAACTGGAACTGCTGGATAATCGCGTCACTCATCAACCTGAACCAGAGGTTACCAATGTGTTAAACCAATTTGAGCCTTAAACTGACCCTTGTGAGCCATCCAAACTGCACAACTTCGATTCCACACTCGACCACACTAAGCTCCCGCTTTGAATAGACTAGACGTCAGTCCGCCGCTTGACTCAGCACGACTTTCTGCACCTGAACCTGGTTGGACCTGCACCACTGTACAGCTTGAAGCCCGGTTCGATACAGTCGAACCACCAAACATTGCAAAGATACTTTGAGCTGACCCTGGGCTCGAGAGGCTGGTTAACCCTATTGCACATGTTGTTCCTTATTGAACTCCTTTTGCATTTCTTGCCTGTTTTTCCTCCCTGCTAAAAACCCAGATTGCTGCACCACCACATTCCGTGTTTTTCTGTCTTTACAGGGTGCTTTTTTATAGTGATTGCTTGGTTATGTGTACAGTAATGTGTTTAATTAAAGTATATATATTTGTATAGAAACTTGATTACACATTCCTTGTATTTCGTGTTGTGTTTGGATGCCACTGTTTCAGATTCACACCGCCCTTAAGTATAGCCTGCCCTCAGCCCACCTTACAATGAAAGGAGAAGGAGGTATATCTATTGGCTGGGCCTATTTCACCTTTATGATTGGGATCGCTGTTGGTTTGTAGAATTGTGGAGGCTGAGTAGGTGATTTAGTACAGCTCATTCTTGTAATCCTGCAAAGCAGACGTCATTTCGTCACAATGCTAAACTAGAATAACTAGATTTCTTTTTAAAGGAATTGTACTTTGCCTTGGTACATTCAGAAGGATGCCCTGTGAACAATTCTGACATCCTAGGACAACATTATGACTTTCTTAGTATTAGCACATGTAGCTATCTTTCTTTTTTTTACCTCCAGGGTAGTTATGGTAGATCTGAATCCCTGCATTTTCCAGATGCTTCCCCCATTCTTTTCTATGCAGGTATTCTGTGTCCTCAGTGGAAAATAGCAGGGTTTTGTGTTCTGGGCCTGAACAGGAAGCTGGGGATCTGCTCTTCTGATACAGTGTTCTTTCAACCTGCTCATCATTGTTACTGTCCTTACACAATGAGAGTGTAATCTCCCACGGCAGGCACTTCAACCCGCATAATATAAAATGAAGACGGACAAACAATAAATCCTGTTTTGTAGGCTTTTAAACACCTCCACCTTTAGAAATGGAAGCCTACCTCTCCACTCTCCCAATGGTCTTGATTGAACCATTTAATTCCCATGAAGGGGTGGCAGGGAAAAGCATCACTGTGTTAAGGAGAATTAAGACTTTTGAGTAATGACGATTAACAGTAAGTAATCAGGCGTTACTGACTCAACCTTCTTTCTCATCCCAGCCATTTGAAAATGAGTAACAAGCCAATGCAATTTTTAAACATTTTTTTTATTGTATTTGGGCAAAAATCAGCTTTTTACAAAACAAATAGTTTTACATGATAACATTTACATAATATAATGTACATTCTTAGGAAAAGGCAAAAAATTCATCACAATTTACAACTCAAAATAAAATCATTACAATTAAAAGATAGAAAAGGGAACAGTAGAATGAGTGGAAACAAACAGCCAAGACATTAAATAAGACCAACAGTCCTCAACAGTTTTAGTACTCGAAGGTTAATTTGGTTTAATGGCCAGAGGCCAGTCCCTCCCAAAATTCAACCGTCTGAAAGCCGATACAATGAAAGGATTGCAGAGTCAAAAATGACTGCACGCCCAGTGTGTCTTTTACTGAATGTGCAGTACATTTAGTGTGATGGGGCAGACATAAACACTTTCATCTACTCAGCAATTTGTGATCAAGAAGCTTCAAACTTTAGCAATGCTGAATACAATGTGGTGCAAACTCCTTTGTCGGAATTGTAAATTACCCACATAAACTCCCTGTTGTCCAAGAGGGAATTATGCCACAAAAAGAGCACCCTTATACCCATAGAGAGATTGCCAAGCCTATTGCCTGAATGAAGAGTAAGTAGTGAATTTCAATCAAATGGTTAGGAGCAGCCAAAGAAGAGTTACTCCCTTATTGTGCATCTACAAAAAAACGAAATGGAGAATAGCAATTAATAGGGCAGGCTTCTCATCTCAGATACATGTCAATGGTGCCGTACATACCTTCAACAGCGAGACAGGCAAAAGCAGAGGTAGTCTTTTTTAGACAGAGAGGGAGGGGTCGATTCTACACAATAGATGATGGACTGGGTTTAATTCCTATCCATTTTAACTTTTTTGTATATTAGTGGCAGAAAATCCCTGTCACAGAAGATGACTCTCCTCGATGAAGATGGCTCTCCTCAAAGAAGATGACGCTCCTCGATGAAGATGTCTCTCCATGATGAAGATGACTCAGCTTGCCCCAACACATTGGAACTCTCTCCCCCTGGAAATAAGATATTCCCCAAGAGAGAGATGTGGGAAGAAAGGAAAAAGTGATCACTCCAAGAGAGAGGAGTGGTGAGAGGGCTAGAGAAGGAGAGTCTGAGGATATCAGAACATCCAGGGTTTGCCCTGAAGAGTGAGTCGGGACAGAGGGAAGAATTGAGAGAGAGAGAGAGAGAGAGAGAGAGAGAAAGAGAGATAGAGAGAGAGAATTGCAGAGGTTGCAAAAGAGTCCTGAAGAAGGGCTGGCAGCATTCAGGTGGATGTTCACGTCTCATAGGAAGAGAAGTTGAGAGTTAGAGGCAAGCAGCAAGGAGGAGAGGTCAGCCCACTCAGAGAGGAAGTTGGCGACCTGGCCAGGCAGTCTGTAGATAGTGGCCACAGTAAGAAAGAGGGCAGAAGAGATAGGGAGCCAGCAGAGCAGGCCTTGAAAGGAGGAGTACTGCTGCACTGGAAAGATAGAAGCAGGGATCCACCCTGGGAAAACACAGGCTATCCCCCCACCGGGATGGTTGTTTCTGGGTTCGGAGCAGATCTTGTAGCCATCGGGAAGGAGAGTGTCGACACTCGTGACAGAGCTGGCCGTGAACCAAGTCTTGTGGGACTGAGTATATCCAAATCAAGCTCTTCCCAGAGACGTCAGTTCTCAGAGGAGTGTTTGACAGCTGAGCGAGAGCTGAGAGTAGCGATGTGGAGCAGGTTGCCACATTAGAAAGACTTCTGAGGAGGGATATCAAATGTGTCAAGACAATGGATCCCCAATGAGCAAATGGGGAAAAAGTATAGAATCACGTTGTTTTCCTTTACTCTTTCCTACAGGAAAAGGAGGAAGCTATGATGAAAGGTCCACACAAATTAGTGCATCAGAATATCACTCTTTATGAATGTATTCTGAAGATGTCAGATTCAGACAAAATGTAGAATACATTTTACTCCTCCTGTTCGAAAGTGAACTAGCAACTCTATGTTATGGAGTTGCACACACATTGAAAACAGGCTCTAATTTTTTAAACATGTCCGCTACCTAATTGCTTGAAAAAATAAAAGACAAAGATGAGGTTTTGCAGTCAAATATCACGAAATCTCTCAGCAGACATGCATGCAACAAAAGAATACTGGTTCTGATGTCACGCTGATGTATGTTGTATGCTAAGGAACCTTGGCCCACCCACGTGGTTGTTACTTAAAGTTGTGCAGAGTATGCATGGGATGACTTGCACAACTTCCTACCCACTGTCACGGGTTTTGACGCATGTTGAATCAATAGACTAGGTAGATGTGGGGATGAGCTGTCGCCGCCCATTATTCTATCCCAGAACAAACTAAATCAATAGACTGGGTGGATGTGGGGATGAGCTATCGCCGCCCACATTCACGCCAGAATAGGAGAACTGCGCAGTTGGCACGAGACCACTCCAAAGATACAACCTTCTTGTGGGGGGTTCCACATCACCACTCTACTGTAAGGATGCCATCAAAACAATGTTAAGCAAGGGTCCTATACTATCAAGCAAAAGACCCCTCTATTGAAATGCAGTAATTCAAGACAACTCAAAAATGGATGCAGTACCGACAAATTCCCCAAGGTGGAACTAGCGGTCTAAACTCTGACAGGGAAACTGTATTTAGGAGTTGCAAGAGGGGCAGGGACTTCCAGGCTTGTTATTTAATTGGAAATCTAGCCACCTGCTGTTCCCAGAGGCCAAGAGGCTGAGAACTCTTAACACCCCAGAGACTCACCACAGGAGGCAGGATATCACATGACCCTGTTGATTGATTGAGGAGAGACTTCCAGGCAGCCTGCTGGAGCCCACACAAAAGGCTCTTTCTGTTGAATGGGGTATGTTAATTTTGAGTGTTTCCTGTCAACAGCCCTCTGCCAGCAAGGAGAGACATGTGATCACTGACCCACCCAGACTCCTGGAGGCGGACCCAAACACTTTGGGGGAGTTGAATTGCAACAAATATATATTTTATAGAAACAGTGATAATTTATTGTAACCAAATGACAGGAATGTACAACTTTGAGAGTCTTAGTTTGAAAAATGCCCTCACGATTTGAGTCCAAACTCCAATTCGTACCATGTTCTGGGGCAAAACCCCGCTAATTATGATTATTGTAGACAATGTGTTTAAGCTAGAGACATGGAAAGTTACTGGGATATATGTGGAAGGGAAATGTACCTTTGTTTAATTTTTGATGAAAAACCAATGTTGCAAAACGTACTAAAATCGAAAATAAGTTGCCATTTTTTAATGCAAGCTCCTAGAAATGCCAGACTCGGGACAGGGGCTATCTTTAGTAATATATGATGTGTGTATGTGATGTCAAACAACTGTATACCTGGGAAATATGTATTTGGATCAGAAATAGATTTGTGTGCAATTTGACAAGGGGAGGTTCCTCTGACCATAAAACCTACAGCATCACTCTGACACTCCATTTCTTCCCCCCAATCAAGGGAGAGAGGAAAGCTTGGCCAATGATAAGTGAGAGGGGCAGGCTTAGCTAGGCCCAGGCACACACCCATTTTCAAAACACATAAAAAGAGACTGCTGGGACAGGTAGAGACATTCAATTCCATTTGCTGCGGAGCATGCTGACCGACGACTTCACATCCAGAGATCCAGACTTCAAATCCATCAATCTCCAGAACCTGTAGCAGAAATTAACTCCAGAATTTGTAGCAGAGAGGCCTGAATCCACCAGCTGAATCCTCTTGAGCAGGCCTCAAAACCAACCAAATTATTCAACAGCCGGGTGAGCTGTTTGAATTTTTGCCAAGAATTTTTGCAAGAACCTGTAGCAGTATCCAGAAAGCAGTGCTGTATCCGGAACTCGAGAGAACCACATACCAGACCGCTGTGAGCAGAACCGGTGCCTGATTGACCCGCCGAGCAGACAGAACCGCAGCCGGACGTGTTGACCAGATCTGTGACGAGGCCTAGTTCAAATTTATATTGTGAGTACCTAGCAGAACTGTGCAGAACCAATTTCTTAGTTGAAATAATCTAATCCAAACTATTTTAACCTAAGTAGAACTGCCTCCTAGAAATCGTGTCATCTGTCATTTTTAAAGCTGCACAACTGTCACCTGTCAATTCTGCAGCTGCAAGCTGTCACCTGTCATTTTGGGTTTTACTTTAAATCCGAAAATCTACCTTTATTATATCGTCCGTATCTCCGGAACCTTTTGTGCTAGGAACGAGATTTAACTTTCATCTGAAAGCTTAAAATCTAGGCTTTCCAACGAACCAAATTCCTACTCCCTATACTTTATCCGCAAACGCGAGACACGCACTCGCGAAATTTACCACGAATTGCGATTTGGCCCGATTTCTTTATCTGTAGAAATCAGCAGCTTTTTGCTTCTCTTTGCTAAAATTCGTTGCAATCTGCTAATCATTCATAGAGTATTGTTAAAGTGAGCCTGAACTAACATAAAGTAGCCATCACCTACCCTGAACCTCTAGAGGGAATTAAAAGCAATTTTAGCACCTTTTCACTTCCTTGCAAACCACATTAAAGTAATTTGCCTGTGTTTAAAACTCATCCCTGTTTTCCCTAAGCTTGCTGGGAGAACTGGAACTGTGTATTGCATTATAAAGTGTAATTTGTGGGGATTCTTGAAGACTGTGTGCTCTCCTTCCATTTCTTGTATTGCATAGGGGGGGAGTGAATTGTCAAAAGAAAAAGTGATCATATTACCTTTTGCTAAAATCATAACAAGTTATTTCTGTACTGCATTTTTTTTTTATAAAGTATTTTTATTGTTTTAGACATAATAAAATAATCACAATAAAGCAACAAGCAAACAAATCAACTTAAAGACTGTCATGGTCATTCAGAATCAATGGAGATAGTACCATAGCATCAGAAGTCGAACGGCTTCCACAGAACGTGCAGCAGTATGTAATACAAATACATATCCTAATACAAAACAAAACAAAACACCCAGTACACATTCCTCAGGCTGTGGGAGGGGGTTCTCAGGTCGCTCCTTCTTCCCATCTGCCCCATATTTTCAAGGCTTTGTTGGGACAGCCCCGTGCTGAGTAAATCCTATGCTCCATCATAGCGCATCTGTCCATATCTAATTTCCATTGGTCCAGTGTTGGGGAGTCAGGGGCTCCCCATTTCTGCGCTATGTTGCGCTTGATCAGTCCCATCGCCGTGTGTAGGAGTAATGTCTCCCACTTATTAGCTTCCAACTCGCCAGGCACACCTAGAAGCAGAGTCTTTGGGTCCTGTGGTAGGGTTCGGTTCAGTACTCGAGAGAGTTCCCTACAGCATGCGTTCCAAAAAGTTTGTATCCGGGGACATGCCCACAAAATATGAATGAAGGTTCCCTCCTCCTCCCCGCATCGCAAACAGTTTGGGTTTGGGGCCCGATTCCAGCCATATAAGCGCGTCATAGGGTAATAAACCCGGTGCAGTATTTTCAACTGTACAAGTCGAAGCCTAGAGGAAATAGCGATTTCTCAGGGGTGCATGAGGACTTGTATCCAGTCCTCTGGATCTATCTCTCCCACATCCGCTTCCCATTTCGCCTTCAGCTCGTTCAGTTCAGGGGTGGCAAAGGAGGACATGGCATTATAGAGGATGGAAGTGCATTTGGTGGGAATGTACGCCGGGAGAATGTTGCGCTCTATAGGGGTGTAGTCTGGCAGTTGTGTATCATCTGTTAGGTAGGGACTTAGGGCGTGGGCCAGGCGTATATAATGGTATCGTTCCGTGTGTGGAATCTGGAATTGCAATTGTAGGTCATCAAATGAGGTCAATCTACCCTGCGTGAGCACATTCCCAACCCTAATAATCCCCGCCTTAACCCATTTGGGCCACGCCTCAAACTTCTGAGTCGCAGCTAGAATGTAGTTTTGCCAGAGGGGTTGTGCAGTAGTAACTTTGTTTCCCCACCCAATGAATCGGTGTGCTTGTCTCCACACCGTAATCATGTGTGTTTTGGTTGTGGGTGGGGGGGTTCTCGGGAGGGGTTGATAAAGGAGGGACAGCGGGTCGGTGTTCTGCATGGTGGCTTTCTCAGCACGTATGTGGGGCAAGTCTCGGTTTCCGTGAAGAAGATCATTGACCACTACCAGTTGTGATGCCCAGTAGTACGTTTGTAGACGGGGGACTCCTATTCCTCCCTCCCAGATCGATCTCTGAAGTGTGGTTAACGCAATTCGTGGTTGGCCTCCCCCCAAATGAGATCTCTAAGGAGTGTCTCCACCTGGTGAAACTCCAGATCGGGGATTCCAAGTGGGGCATTCTGGAGAACGTAAAGGAATCTGGGAAGGGATATCATTTTAAAGAGTGCCGCTCTTCCCATAAGTGTCAGGGGGAGGAGTTTCCAGTGTCGGACATCAACAATGAAGCGGTCCGTGATCGGTCGGAGATTGTGTTGTATATAACTTGATAAGTCCCCAGATATCCATATTCCCAGGTATCGAAAGCCCTGTCCTTCCACCCGATCCGGGCACCCCTGGGGAATTGCTTGGTCTCCACCCTTTACCGGAAAGAAGACTGATTTCTCCCAGTTGATTCTAAGTCCGCTAAGTTCCCCAAAGCGGATGAGCAATTGTGTTACAATGGGGGAAGATCTTGGTGGGTCACCCAGATATACGAGGAGGTCGTCTGCGTACAGGGACGTACGATCCTCGTGACCCTCCGGCCAACTGAATCCTTTCCAGGCGGTGTTTTGGCGAAGCCAAAGAGCCAGTGGTTCAATAGCAAGGGCGAATAAAAGAGGGGACAGTGGGCATCCCTGTCATGTACCCCGACCCAGGGGGAAGGACCTGGAGGACCAGCCGTTTACCTTCACTTCAGCTTTGATATTAGTATAAAGCAGCTGCACCCATCCCAGAAAGGCCTCTCCGAATCCCATACGGCGCATGACCTCCCAGAGGCAGTCCCATCGAATGGAATCAAACGCCTTTTCAAAATCGACTGCCAACAGGGCCAGGGGTTCATTTATGATCGGGGATCTCTCCAACGCTAGATGGAGGCGGCGTAGATTCATCCGACTCGACTTGCACGGCATAAATCCACATTGGTCCGGGTGGATCAGGGTGGGTGCAACTAACTGTAAACGGTTCGCTAGTAACTTAGCGAGGATCTTAGCCTCCCGGTTGATCAGTGATATAGGCCTATAGGAGGCACAATCATGTGGAGTTTTGCCAGGTTTGGGAATGACTACGATAGTCGCCTTACAAAGATCTGGTGGAAGGGTCCCCTGATCCCGGGCAGTAAGGAACAATCTATGTAGAGGAGCCGCCATTTTATCTGCTCCTAACTTTTGCCAAGTTTCGACAGGGAATCCATTTGGGCCCGGGGCCTTCCCTGATTGGAGCTGAGACAGCGCCTCCGAAATCTCAGCCTCCGATAAGGCAGAGTCCAGTTGGTCTCTTTGTTGTCTCGAGAGAGTCAGTAACGTTACCGCATCTAGGAGGGAGGGGTTTAGTGGTAAGGTCGGGGCTCGGTACAAGTCCGCGTAAAACTCTGCGAAGGCCTCAGCGATCCCAGAGTCTGAACGGTAGCTGTCGCCCTGTGGCGTAACTATTTCCCGGACATGGCGTTGTCCTTCGTCCCTCCTCTGTAGCCAGGCGAGCAGTTTACCTGCCTTGTCCCCTAGTTCGTACACCCTCGCTCTAGCCTGCCAATGGGCCTGCTTAGCGTCATCCATCGCTCTGTTCCGAAGGCATTCTTGGGCACGCTGGAGGGATCGATGGGTCTCTGGCGTAGGGTCAGAGATATGCTTAGTCTCCCAGTTACTCACTTCCTCTTCGGCTTTTAGTATTTCCCGAAGCCGGGTGTTTCTTTTATGTGTCGTCCAGGAAAGAATCTCACCCCTGAGCACTGTTTTATATGCCTCCCATAGTATCACAGGGTTATCCACCGACTCCTCGTTAATTTCAAAGTATTCGGCAGACACCTCCTCTAGGCGAGCTATCAGCTTCGGGAACCCCAGGTAGTAGTTGTTAAGTCTCCACATTCTAGGGGGGAGGGGGCCCTGCATACATAATTCAACTGAAAGAGGTGAGTGGTCCGAGATACCCCGGGGGAGTAGAGCTGCGGACATTGCCCTGTAGAGGTCGGTATGCGGCAAAAAGAGGTAATCCAGTCTGGACATGGAGCCGTGAGCGCCGGAGTGGAAGGAATACTCCCTAGCATTCGGGTGTAACTCTCTCCATACATCTCGGAGCCCAAGAGCAGATGTAAAATTGGCTAATCTAGTGGGAGTGTTTGGGTTGCGATTTCGGAGATGGGGACGGTCCACGCTATCATTCATGGTGTCATTGAAGTCTCCCCCCAGAACGAGTGTATCAGGGTGGTGTTTCCCTATAATGGTAGTGAGGTCGTCCAGTAACTCCTGTCCCAGCCCAGGTGGAGAGTAGATTGAGGCAACAGCCACCGTCTGACCCCAGATCGTTCCCATAACAAACACGTATCGGCCCCTCTGATCCCTTTCAACCATTTGCTGGACAAATGGGATGCGCTTGTGTATCAGAATGAGGGTGCCCCTGGAGCCCATTGTATACCCCGCCTGAAAGGCAAGTTGGTAGTTAGTCCTCTGAAAAAAGGCACAGTTTGATCCCGCCAGGTGGGTTTCTGTCAAAAGGGCCACATCAGGGGAGTGTCTGTTTAAAAATTGTCTGAGAAGACGCCGTTTGATTCCCGACCCCATCCCATTCACGTTCCAAATAAGGAATTTCAGAGATTTAGTGTGTCGTATGGGTGTCCAGTCAATCTGTGCGGAGGATGCTTAGTACACATGGTGGGACCGTCAAGGGTATAGCAATCAGTAAAAGAAGGCTACATGGTATCTGCCTATGTCAAAAGAGCGGGGGGGTTCCGTAAAATAGTACAGAGCGCCTTCAGCCAAAGATAATGATTTGCATGACCTACGAACACATGACAGTCTTGAAACAACAAACAAAACTTTAAACATTCCCAACTCCCCCCCACCCTATACTCCACCCCAACACGAAGTACCTGTCGCCCCAACATAGCTGAGCCTTCAATTAAGGTATCAGCTCAAAAGCCAGACCCTTGGACAGCGTCTAGATAAACAAGAGAGAGAAAAAGAAAAAAGGGGGAAGGGGGGGAAGGGAGGAAAATGGAAGGGAGAGGGAAAGGACTTAGCTAGGGGGGGGATGAGAGCCTCCTCCAGAGTTCCCTTCCTTGCACCAATGTCAACATCTTCCATGGTGGACTATTTATGCGTGGGGCTCAGGAGTGCGAAAAGTGCACGCCCCCCTGTCAGAGCATATTTCCTAGGCCCCAGGAGTAAGGGGCAATACTCTGTTTAGTGTTCTTCTTGATCTGCCACTGGCTCCAGGATCTCCTGTCCTTCCCGTTCTGGGGGTCTCCTCGGGGAGGCTCGCCTAGGCCTCGGCCGGGGTCTTCCTCTCGGTCTCCTTGGCCTTGCTGTCCAGTCGCCTTCTACGTGGGCCTCCGCCCATTTCCATGCCTCTTGCGGGTCACTGAAGTGAACAGTAGTTCCTTTATGATAAATCTTTAGTTGGGCCGGGAAGAGCAGGCCGTATTTCACATTCAGTTGAGCCAGTTGTCTCTTGAGTGGTTCAAATGATAGTCGTGCCCGCTGCACTTCTCGGGTATAGTCCGGAAAAAAGGCGATTCGGGAGCCGTTATGGGTAATCGACCCTTGTGATCGTGACAGTTGCAGGAGGGCTTTCCTATCTCGATAATTGAGTAGGCGGGCGATAATAGTACGTGGCGGAGCACCCGGGGGTGGTTTGCCCGGCGGCATCCTATGAGCCCTCTCCACTGAGAAAAACTTTGAAAAGGATGTGGCCTCGAAGATATCCACGAGCCACTGTTCCAAGAATAGTTCCATGCATTGTCCCTCTTCCCCCTCCGGCAGGCCCAGGATGCGGACGTTGTTACGGCGGGATCTCCCCTCTCCATCCTCCACCCTCGATTCAAGGGTTTTAAGGCGGTTCAAGGCCTGGGACAGTTGACGATTGATCCCGCCAATGTTGTCCTCCACCTCAGAGATGCGGTGTTCCGCCTCTCCTGTTCTGGAAGTTAGTTAATGCAGGTCGTGGCGCAGGAAGGAAACATCTGCCGCCATACTGTCTATTTTAGTCTCCATGGAGGATCGGGAACTAGCAATGGCCGCCATTACATCATGTAGGGAAAGAGGGCCGTCCCCCGTGGGGGAGTTCAGTCGTGTTGCTGGGCCCGCCGGGGCCGGGGTAGTAGCGACAGCAAATTGGTCCATACTGCTCTGTGTGGATGGTTTTTTCTGCCTGTCTTTCCCCATGGCTCCGGAGACCGTGGAGCGTCGGGCACAGTGGGTCGAGTGATATTATCTATACCCAGTTGAACCCACTCTGGTGTGTGGTGTTGCAGGCCTGCAGCGGATCAGATGGAGAGCCGCGGGTCCCCCAGAGCGTCCTCCAACTGGCTATTATGTATTCTGGGTAGTAGGGACTCGGCGTCCTGTTTCACGGGGCCTCCAGAGACCGTGCAGGCCTCCGTCGTATCTCACAGTCCCTCGCTAGGTGGTGGTCCCCTTATGTCCCCTACGCGGCACCCGGCTCCGTTTTCCGTGTGGAGCGGGGGGGGGGACCCACCTACCTCTAGCGCGGTCAAGCCGGGCCGCTGCTGTCCTCCACCGCTTGGCGCTCGGGGCCGCTTGTCACCGGGCTCGGGTCTGTCCAGGCGTCCTCCGGGTGCCAGCAGGTTCAAGTGGTGTCCGCCTCGTATACCGCTTCACACCGTACCACGAGCCACAGTCATGCAAAGGCGACCTGCCCTCAGGCCCCGGCGGCCATCTTGATCTCGCAGTTCAGACGGCGCCACCGGACTTCAGCAAACTGTAGATTTAGCCCGTCGGGTGGACCGTTAGGTGCCCAGATTTCAGTCGATCCTAGCCCACAGCTTTACGGGCACAATCGCGGCGTTGATATCGCCCGAAATCCCCAGGAATCAGGATAAAAGTACAGGATTGTATCGGCGCTCACAGGAGCTCACTCGGCTCACGTCCGCATCGTTCGCGCGCTAGCCACGCCCCCCTCTCTGTACTGCATTTTATTCCACCTTGCGTTTCCTTGAACCATATAAAGCATTCTTTCCCATCGTATTCTTCTGTTCCTATTCATAAGTTACCTCTTGCTGACTACTGCTCATATTCACAAGTGTAATATCCATTATCAATTTATTTATAGAAGTGTGATATATATATATATATTGTCTACATTTTCAAATAAACCTTTTAATTTGCAAAACAAACCTACTTTTTGGCTCAGTGGGGTCAGGGGGATTCTAAGAGGGGGGTGTTATACAAGGGTTGTCATCCAGAGTACTGAACTGGATATAAAAATACATCAATAAGGGTTTTCCTTAGCATCCCAGACTAGGCATTGACTTAGCTGTAGTGTTGATTGAATATCTCTTACAAAAGTGGGGGCTCGGAGCCGGGATATTCTGGGTTAGATTTACCACTTGTGCAGATTAATACAGTGTGCCAACTGACCAGATACACATATCCGGTTAGATCACCATGCTGTTTTACACTGTGAAAGCATCCCTCAAAGGAACGCTCTAAGGAAACGGTCTATTTTGCAAAATAAAATACAAACTTCTGTAAGTCAGGAAGGAACTCAAATTCCAGAATGATGACCTTGGTAGATATGAAAATAGCCAGAGAGCACTTCTTACATAAGCTATTTGTGAGAGGTGAGTGGACTCATCAGGACCAAACGGTCTGGTTGCAGGCAATCGCGCAACAGGTCACTGAAACAGGGTCAGATATATGGAGAGATCAGGGTCCATTACATGTGGCCCTGAGTGAATTATACATGGCTCCTAAAGTTAAAGATGAACACGACAAGATGGTTAGGATAGCGGCATATTTGTATCTATATATGGGAGCCATGCAGGACAAATGTGCTGAAGGCCAAGACCTGGCGAATAGGCAACATATGGCGTTAGAAAAGGCCCAATCTGACCTGGTCTCTTCTGAGCAGAGGCTGCAGAGGAGCCAGCAGTCAGAAAATGATAGTAGGCAGTATATCATTAAAATAAAAGAGGACATGGATATACTGCAACAGGAAAAGACAGACAAGGATACCAGAATTCTGGCTTTGCAGAAGGAGCACCAAGACAGTTTGGACTCCTTACTGCAGAGCCAGAAAAAGCTGGAGCAACAGATCAATTTCAACAGGGCATGCACAGAGCAGGTAGCCACCCTGCAAATCCAACTAGACAGAGAGAAAGAGGAAAGCAATTAATTGATTTTGAAAGACCTGGATACCCAGGCAGAGTTTGATGAAGAACACCAGAAATCTGGTGCCTTTCAAAGGCAGAGGGACGACCTGGCGTCACAAATGCAGGCTCTTGGTCAGGAAAGGGATACCTTAGGCCAGGAAGTCTGCCATTTAAAAAGAACAATTGAAGAAAATCACGTGGCCCTCCAGGGGCTGGGTGACCTCCAAAAAGAGCATCAGGGCTCGCTAGATCACACCAGGAGGGTGGAGGAGGCTCTGGCAAGAAAGGAGCAGGCCAGTAGGGATGGGACTAAGGAGGTAACCCTCCTGCAGCAGAGACTGGCCCAGTACTCCAGGACCAATCAGGAGGCACAGAGAGAAAATGAGGCTCGCTGTCAGGACAATGATAGGCTCCAGCAACAGGTAGCTATGCAGGAGAGACTGATAGAGTCTAGTAAGGCCTAAACTAAGGAACTGAAAGCGCAGGCTCTTGCATTGTAACAGGAAGCAGGGGCAGATAGAGATGAGGTTCGCTGGGAAAGAGAAACTCCTGAGCATAACCTCAGGAGCCCTGGTACCAGAGGCCTTCATCTCTCCCAGTCCCTGGACTCTGCTACCCCCATGTCCCGTCGCGCACATGAGCCCAGGGCCACGGGGATGGCAGATTACTATCCAGCTAGAAGTATGGGGCTCATAGTCCAGTACCTCCCAGGAATGGATGGCGGGCATCCGGGTATGGGCACCCAAGCACAGTGCAATTTAGTGGGGAACCCCAGGAGAGTAGTCCCACTAAGGGCATCCTGAAAACCTCTGCCCAGTTAGGTCAGTGGGGGGGATACCCAGCAAATCCTGGTAGCAAGGAGGGATCTGAAGACTCCTCTGAGCGTCATAGGACACAGGAGACCAGGTCCCCACATTCTGCCAGCCATTCCCAGGCTCGCAGAATCCGGGAAAACCTGTAAGATCAGACGGGCACCTCTGGGAGCAGCGCTTCTGAGTCGGAGGATGAATGGACCAGGGTTACCCAAACCAAAAAGGCCAATAAGGCAAAAAGGGCCTTGCTTAAGGACCCATTGAAACAAATAAAGGCAATAAGGAGTGTCATCACGCCTTATCATAAGAACGCCAAGTATTCTGTTTGGGAACACTTGGAACTCTATGAGCAAATGATGGAGACTTTCCATTTGAAGGACAGCCAAAGCTGTATTCAATATGTAAAGTGGACCTTCTCACCAGAATACTCCAGTTTCTTTGCGTGGCTGGAGGATCAAAACCATTCAAGGTGGTCCACATGCAGGGCGGCCATCTTGAAACATTTTTCTGTGCACAGAAATCCTCAAGAGGCTCGCAAGGCAGCCTACAATTTGCAATGTGGGGAGGATCAGGCCCCACAAGAGTTTGTGCAAGAATTAAAGCGTGCTTTTGCGCAGACCACCAGAAGGGTGCGCACGGATAGCAGAGAATTTATCAATACGTTTTTCCATGCCTTACCCAAATACAAAATGACCCAGCTCGTGAGAGATTTTCATGAGAAAAGATCTTTAGACTGGGTCATTGAACAGGCTACCCGGATCTATGAGGTGCAGAAGCCCATCGCAAATAAAAATAATGCGCAGAAAAACCCCAAAACCAACAGCACCCCTGCTGCTGCCCAGGTGGCAGAGGTAAAGGTTGCCCCGGTTTTAGATTTGGAGATGGGGGGCCTAAAAACCTGCCTGCACCAAATAATTCACAGCCCAGAAGGCCCTCGGGCCAGTCACAGACAGGGAGTCGAGGAGGTAGTCCCACAAATGGGGTCCCTCGCTCCCCTGATTATGTAAGTCCCCGCTACAAGGGAAACAGACCAATCCTGGGTTATGTGTGGACTCCCCCAGCCCAAGGGGGGGTCCAGCCAAGCACCTGACCCGGGGAACTTCCCTCCTAACTTCCCCCAGGCGGGCAGAAATTCACCAAATCCTGGGCAGAACTTTTTCCCCAGGTATCCACCCAATTTCCAGCCCCAAAATCATCCATCCTTCTTTCCCCAATTCCTGAGCCCATACCACCTAATCCGGGAGAGGGGAGGCCAAGGGTGGAGGGGTACCCGAATCTTCCCAATCTGGGGTATTACCAGAGAAGGGATGCTACCCTTCCCGGGATCAGCCCAGGGGAGAAAATAGAGCCCTGTATCAGCCTGAGCGGGTTTCACAACTTGAGCGCCAGGTCCAAAATATGGGCCGAGATCTGGGTCACATACTGAGGGCTCAACAGAACCCTCAGATGAGCATGCCACCGCAGAATTCCCCAAACTCTGGACCTGGTGCTCCAGAACAATGACGGGGGCAGCACCCCGATAACCCACCGGTTCCCAGGGAGGAGGCACAAGGGGAACGGGGGTGTAAAGCCTTGGAGGAAGCTTCCTTTCCAACTTGTAAACAGCCCCTGGAAAACCAGGAACCGGAAACAAAATCTGCTGCCCCTGAAAGCCGGCCTCCCAAGGAGCAGAGGGGGGGTAGGAGAAACAAAGGACACAAACAGACCCACTTTGTGGAGGAGGTACAGGTCTTCCAATTTGAGGGAGAGGGATCCTCAGAAGGTCCTGGGAAAAGGATCTTCTCCTTCAGAGATGGAGGAACTCCTCCCAAGGAAAAATGGGTCCTCAGGGATGCCAATTCAGACTGGGGAGATGTGGAGACTGAGCTACCGCCGCCCATCATCTCATCCCAGAACCGACAATACCAAAATCCCGTGGGTCAAACCCATCCTGAGGACTGCCTCCAAAAAGGGGGGGGTGGCCCAGAACCCGAAACCATTTCCAGTTGCCAACTTTTTCTTTCAGATTCCCAAAGCTCTCCACAGAATTCTGCCCAAATCTCTTCGCTAGCAATGTCCAAAACCAGAAAGTTAGACCACCAGTTGTCCAAAAATATGCATTATCTGTGCCCCCTTGAGGAGAAGGAGCGAAGATACTATGCCCCGGTACAAGTACAGGGGCAGGGTACAATTTTGGCACTGGTGGACACTGGATCCCAAGCTACCCTTCTGTCCAAAAGGGCCTTTGATGAACTAAATGCAGGAAGGGGGGAGAATTACCGTATTCCTCTCACCTCTCTTCCTGGACAACTGCAGAACTTTGACGGGAAGGAAATTCCTGTCGAGGGGACTGCAGATTTGGACATCAAATTTGGGCGACACAAGGTGAAACACCCTGTCATAGTAGTGACTCCAGAGGGCACCCCTTGTTTACTAGGGAACGACCTCCTGAGAAGGTTGTCACCCCTAATAGATTGTGTAAACAACGTCCTCTGGACCCAGACTAGTCGACCAATAAAATTAAAACAGAGTGTCAACCATGTTAGTTTAAATGGCACCTGCCACATGGTTGAACAAAAATCTGACTAAGTAGAATTTCACTTCCAGAACAACCAAATTCCAGACGTGACAGTAATAGCAGTAGGACAACAGACTGGTGATGGGGGGTCCTCTCTATTTCTGAAAATCAACCTTCCTTCCAGTTTAAGGTGGTATTCCACACTGGAAGGAAACACCCTGAAATTCTTTACTAATCCACAATCAGAAACTCCCACTCCTATAGTCCAGAAAGATGTGAAATCAGCTCAGAGCCTGGCTGATATTCAGCAAATTGGAGAGCAGTTGTTCATCCCTGTTCAGTTAAATGATGGGAAGGACTCTGTTCTCGCTTGAGTGTGTGTGAACAACGGTAAGAGCTTCATCAGCGAAGCCATGTTCCGCCAACTCCCAAAAGATCCAGCCATTCCCACATTTAAACTGATAGACAAATGGGAAATGTACCTGGAAGCACCTAATTCCAAACATCTCCTGCCAAGCAGGTGTATGCTCAAAATCTCTATTGGCAACGAGAGAATAGTCCATAATTGTTGGGTCGTGCGAGACGTCACTGCCGCCTTTTACTTAGGCAGTGACATTCTCAATCGCTTTGCCATTAGTTTGGACCTAATAAACTTCAAAGCTTGGTCCCGATTAGCGGATAATCCCATGGGCTTTGATGATTCAGAAAAAGCATTTAGGTCAGCTCAAATGCTACCTTATGCAGTTGAAATTCAGATTAAAGAGGAAGTCACCATCCCAGAAAGGACCCGACAATTCTCCCTGGAAGTGAAAGTTAAAAGAGGACAAAAATGGAAAAACCCTGATGCTTAAATACATCTAAATGCTTCTCTCCAACAGCAAGGGTTGGGGGTAAACCCAACACCATTAGTCAACATAGAACATGACACCATTCCAATAGAGGTGGATAACAGTGACTTAAAGAGTATTACTCTAGCCGCAGGCACCATTATTGGAATGGCGGTTGATGAGCAACATTTTTCCATTGATTTAGGAAATGAACTGTTAGGACCGATCCCTAAGGACTGTTTTGACAGTGACAGTGAGGACAATACAACACCAGACAGGATTTTCACCCGGCATGGGGGGAACTTCCTGGTGTACACTTCTTGCCCTTATTCTAACGAAGATGTGACTTGTGACTTCAGGAGGGATGAGGTGATTTTCCAGGTCCATGAGGGCTGCCTTTCCCACCTGAAGCCTCCAGTCCAAATCAGCACTCTGACCAGGGACTTCTCCACCCAGCTGGAGGAGGCTGGTGAGATAGCCAAACCAGAAGTCTTTCCAGGCTTCAGGCAGATGGTGGAAGAGAGAGTCAACCTAGCTGATGCCTGTGTGACTCTGGAACAGAAGCAAAAGTTGAAACAAGTTTTCTTGGATTTCCAAGATCTCTTTGCGGTAGACTCATATGACTGTGGTCGCACCGACATCCACACCACAACAATTCCCACGGACCCTGGAATGACTCCAGTGTTTGTGAAGCAATATCGCTTGCCTCTCGCATCCATGGAGTCCCTTACTGAAATAATTAAGAACCTTGAGTCCCGGGGAATAATCCGTCCAGTACACAGCATCTTCAATAATCCGGTGCTGGAAATATTGAAGCCAAACGGCCAGTGGAGACTCTGCACCGACCTTAGGGAGCTCAACAAACGGGTCCATACTTCCCGATGGCCTCTGCCCTACATTGACCAAGGGCTGGCCCAGATCCAGGGGTCACAGGTATTCACAGCAATAGACCTGACCAATGGATACTGGACTGTGCCTGTCAGTAGGGAGGACCAATACAAACTGGCTTTTACCTTTGGGGGCCAGCAGTACACATGGACCCAGACTCCCTTCAGATACCTCAACTCCGGCAATGAATTCAACATTTTCCTACATAAGGCCATGCCCGACCTGGGTGCGAGGGGTAACCTGGCTTATGTAGATGATGTCCTCATAAAAAGTTCATCTGTGGAAGAACACATAGCAGAGATCCGTTATGTTCTGACTCAGTTGAGGGCCGCCGGAGCAAAACTTTCCTTTCAGAAAGCACATTGGTGTAGAACCCGTGTTAATTTCTTAGGGCATGAGATACCTCCTCAGGGTCTCTGTCCCCAGGAAAAGAAAGTGGAAGCACTTCAGAAACTGAAAGACCCCACAACTCTGCGAGAATTAAGGAGCCTCCTTGGACTGACTAATTACAGCAGAAAGTTCATTGAAGGCTACGCAGAGATCACTAGACCCCTGATTCATCTCTTGAAGGGGGGGGTCAAGTGGGAATGGGGTCCAGAACAATCCGAGGCAGTAAGACAACTCAAGAGAAGCCCCTCACAAGCGCCTTGCATAGCTTACCCTGTCAGAAACAAGGAGTTCTTCCTGGAGACAAGGTTCTCTAATACGTGCTTGACGGCAGTATTATACCAAAAGCATGACAAGGTCAATAAAGTAATCTCCTAAGCGAGCAAAACTTTATCCTCTGTGGAGGAAAAATTCAACGATTGTGAGAAGGCACTCCTGGCAATGGTGTGGACATTGAAGAATTACCGCCCGTTTATCCAGGGGGAACACATCATAGTGGAGACTCCACACCAGCCTCTGCAATTTCTCCAAAGTGACAGAATCTGGGCCGGAAATGTGAGTAATTCCCAAATTACTTCCTGGATTCTGCCAATGCAAGGTTTTCCTGTGGAGGTCAGATATGGCCAAAACAAGAAGAGTCCCCTCGCACAAGGTCTGGCTGACTTGCATGATTGTGCCAGAGAAAACTGTCTCGAGGACGAAAGTCTAAAAATCAAGGACAACATGGAGGCATACCTTAATTCCCCACACAAAGTCAAGTGTGAAGGAATGCCCACTGTCTATGTGGATGGATGCTCGTACCATGTTGACAACAACGGGGAGAAAGAACTGGTGGCCGGCGTAGGGAACGCATGGGTGAATGAGTCCCCAGACCCTCTGCTGGATTCAAAATTGGTCCCCGAAGTAGTCAGGTGGCAGAATTGATGGCTGTGCATCAAGCCATCCTCACTGCTGTCCAGCATCAACTCCACGAACTGGTCATAATCACAGATTCGGATTATGTACGGAACGGGTTCGTGGAGCACCTGGTTAACTGGAAAACCAGAGGCATGTTATGTGCTAATAACAAACCCCTGAAACATGGGAAGTTAATTCAAAACATTGATGATCTGGTCACATCGAATGGGATAACCATCTACTGGAAAAAGATCAAGGGTCATTCCAAAGTAGAGGGACCATACAAAACTGGAAATGACTTAGCTGATCAGCTGGCCAAAACCGGGGCCATCCAAGGGGATCTTATAGAAATAGAGTCCCTGTTGGGGGAAATCCAGGTCACTGCTATCACTAGGTCCCAGACAAATGCTCACAATGATCTTTCAACTGCCCAATGGAGTAAGGAGACCCCTGATGCTGATTTAATTACAGCTCAGAAGGGGGATCCAATAATTGGTAAGTTTTACCAACACATTGAGGACTCTGAGAACTTTCCCTTGACGGATACCGATTACATTGGGAAGGAGGACCTTAGAGTGTTGATGAAATGTCCAAAGCTCTTCCGAATCCAAGACGGTTTGTTGGTAAGGAAATCCCAAGCTGGCCATGATCAGTGGGTGGTTCCTACCTCATTCCGAAGCCTGATGTTAAGTCACGCCCATGATGCGGCCACCGCCGGTCATAGGGGGTTTCACACAACACTGGAAATCTTAAGAGAGGTTGCATACTGGCCACATATGGGGCAGGACCTCGACCAATACTTGAAGGGGTGTCTTGTGTGTGCACAATTTCAGCCATCATCCCTCACACACTGTGCGCCTCTCCAAAAGAGGGGGATGACACTGCCATGGTCAGATTTGTAAATCGACTTTGTAGGCCCTGTAATCCGCTCGTCTAGAGGAAACAAGTACATGTTGACCGTTACATGCTTGTTTACCAAGTGGGTGGAATGTCTCCCAGCCCCAAATTGCAAGGCAGAAACAGCAGCTGCCCTGATGATTAACCACATCTTTTCCCGTTTTGGTCTACCTCAAAGGATTGAGTCAGACAGGGGTCGCCACTTCACCAGTGAAGTAATGACAAAGATGTGGGAGATACTGGGGGTTAAAAGGAAGCTACACATTACTTACAGGCCAGCTTCTTCTGGAGCAATGGAACGCTACAACCAGACAATTGTGAGCATATTAAAAAAGTTTGTGGCAGATTCTGGGCCAAGTTGGGATATCTGACTACCTCTGGTCCTAATGGCCATAAGATCTACCCCTTCATCTGCAACCAAAATGTCACCATTTGAGTTGATGACCGGACGCAAGATGGTGCTTCCCCAGCATCTGCTCTACACGACCCAAGAGCAGACACTGATAAATACCTCCACAACTCATGAGTATGTGGAGAATTTAAGGAAACACCTTCAACATGCTTTTGCCTATGCTCAGCGGAATCTAGAAAGATCAGCTGATAGCATGAAAACCCACTATGATTTGAAAACTACCCGAAAGGAATATAAGGTGGGTGATCGGGTCTATCTATACAGTTTCCAAAGGAACCAGGCCAAACAGAGAAAATTCTTGCCTACATGGAAGGGACCGTTTGAAATTATAGACAAGATCTCCCCTGTTGCCTACAAGATCCGCATCCCCAAAGGCGGTTTGGCGGAAGGGGAAGATAAGTGGGTACATATAAATCAGCTAAAGTGTTTCCATCCCAGGCACACTCTGCAACAACTGGAGGAGTCCTCTGCAATACCAGAGGGGACCGCTCCAGAGTAATTCAATTCCAACCCTAAAATATCCCACATATAGTCTCTAAAATATTATGATTTGGAAAAAAAATGTCTTATAATTGTATCTTGTTTTTTGTTAAAATAAGAACGCAAATGTTTTGACTATAAAATGTATATGCCACCCCACTATATCAATGGTGGGGAAGAAATGTCTACAAATAGGTATTGCCGCTTTCCTTTGTCGTCCTAGGAGAAAGAAAACCTGGAGAATGGCCAAGGACGACGATCTGGGGACCGGGAGCAGAGACCCGAGGGGCCCGGGGTACCGCCCAATAATCCCATCAGGACAGGCGAGGAGAACCGATCGATCCAAACGGATGGAGGAAAAGATGCTGAACTGTGCCATTTTCGGAATTGGAAGAAGATAATGCGGACATACCAGCTCAAGGGCTCAAAACCTCCTTTGCACCCAACTTCCCCTCGACTTGAATCAAAGCGCAGTCGGGCGGGGGGATTTGTCAAGGGTTTTGACCCATGTTGAATCAATAGACTGGGTAGATGTGGGGATGAGCTGTCGCCGCCCATTATTCTATCCCAGAATAAACTAAATCAATAGACTGGGTGGATGTGGGGATGAGCTATCGCCGCCCACATTCACGCCAGAATAGGAGAACTGCACAGTTGGCACGAGACCACTCCAAAGATACAACCTTCTTGTGGGGGGTTCCACATCACCACTCTACTGTAAGGATGCCATCAAAACAATGTTAAGCAAGGGTCCTATACTATCAAGCAAAAGACCCCTCTATTGAAATGCAGTAATTCAAGACAACTCAAAAATGGATGCAGTACCGACAAATTCCCCAAGGTGGCGCTAGCGTTCTAAACTCTGACAGGGAAAATGTATTTAGGAGTTGCAAGAGGGGCAGGGACTTCAAAGCTTGTTAGTTAATTGGAAATCTAGCCACCTGCTGTTCCCAGAGGCCAAGAGGCTGAGAACTCTTAACACCCCAGAGACTCACCACAGGAGGCAGGATATCACATGACCCTGTTGATTGATTGAGGAGAGACTTCCAGGCAGCCTGCTGGAGCCCACACAAAAGGCTCTTTCTGTTGAATGGGGTATGTTAATTTTGAGTGTTTCCTCTCAACAGCCCTGTGCCAGCAAGGAGAGACATGTGATCACTGACCCACCCAGACTCCTGGAGACGGACCCAAACACTTTGGGGGAGTTGAATTGCAACAAATATATATTTTATAGAAACGGTGATAATTTATTGTAACCAAATGACAGGAATGTACAACTTTGAGAGTCTTAGTTTGAAAAATGCCCTCACGATTTGAGTCCAAACTCCAGTTCGTACCATGTTCTGGGGCAAAACCCCACTAATTATGATTATTGTAGACAATGTGTTTAAGCTAGAGACATGGAAAGTTACTGGGATATATGTGGAAGGGAAATGTACCTTTGTGTAATTTTTGATGAAAAACCAATGTTGCAAAACCCACTAAAATAGAAAATAAGTTGCCATTTTTGAATGCACGCTCCTAGAAACGCCAGAGTCGGGACAGGGGCTATATTTGGTAATATATAATGTTTGTATGTGATGTCAAACAACTGTATACCTGGGAAATATGTATTTGGATCAGAAATAGATTTGTGTGCAATTTGACAAGGGGAGGTTCCTCTGACCATAAAACCTACAGCATCACTCTGACACTCCATTTCTTCTCCCCAATCAAGGGAGAGAGGAAAGCTTGGCCAATGATAAGTGAGAGGGGCAGGCTTAGCTAGGCCCAGGCACACACCCATTTTCAAAACACATAAAAAGAGACTGCTGGGACGGGTAGAGACATTCAACTCCATTTGCTGCGGAGCATGCTGACCGACGACTTCACATCCAGAGATCCAGACTTCAAATCCATCAATCTCCAGAACCTGTAGCAGAAATTAACTCCAGAATTTGTAGCAGAGAGGCCTGAATCCACCAGCTGAATCCTCTTGAGCAGGCCTCAAAACCAACCAAACTATTCAACAGCCGGAAGAGCTGTTTGAATTTTTGCCAAGAATTTTTGCAAGAACCTGTAGCAGTATCCAGAAAGCAGTGCTGTATCCGGAACCTGAGAGAACCACAAACCAGACCGCTGTGAGCAGAACCGGTGCCTGATTGACCCGCCGAGCAGACAGAACTGCAGCCGGACGTGTTGACCAGATCTGTGACGAAGCCTAGTTCAAATTTATATTGTGAGTACCAAGCAGAACTGTGCAGAACCAATCTCTTAGTTGAAATAATCTAATCCAAACTATTTTAACCTAACTAGAACTGCCTCCTAGAAATCGTGTCATCTGTCATTTTTAAAGCTGCACAACTGTCACCTGTCAATTCTGCAGCTGCAAGCTGTCACCTGTCATTTTGGATTTTACTTTAAATCCGAAAATCCACCTTTATTAAATTGTCCTTATCTCCGGAACCGTTTGTGCTAGGAACGAGATTTAACTTTCATCTGAAAGCTTAGAATCTAGGCTTTCCTATGAATCGACGTCCTACTACTTTTTCCACAAACGCGAGACACGCAGTCGCGAAATTTACCACGATTTGCGATTTGGCCTGATTTCTTCATCTGTAGAAATCAGCAGCTTTTTGCTTCTCTTTGCTAAAATTCGTTGCAATCTGCTAATCATTCATAGAGTATTGTTAAAGTGAGCCTGAACTAATATAAAGTAGCCATCACCTACCCTGAACCTCTAGAGGGAATTAAAAGCAATTTTAGCACCTTTTCACTTCCTTGCAAACCACATTAAAGTAATTTGCCTGTGTTTAAAACTCATCTCTGTTTTCCCTAAGCTTGCTGGGAGAACTGGAACTGTGTATTGCATTATAAAGTGTGATTTGTGGGGATTCTTGAAGACTGTGTTCTCTCCTTCCATTTCTTGTATTGCATGGGGGGGGGAGTGAATTGTCAAAAGAAAAAGTGATCATATTACCTTTTGCTAAAATCATAACAAGTTATTTCTGTACTGCATTTTATTCCACCTTGCGTTTCCTTGAACCGTATAAAGTATTCTTTCCCACTGTATTCTTCTGTTCCTATTCATAAGTTACCTCTTGCTGACTACTGCTCATATTCACAAGTGTAATATCCATTATCAATTTATTTATAGAAGTGTGATATATATATATATATATATATAT
The DNA here is from genome assembly GCF_040938575.1 of Ambystoma mexicanum. NCBI lineage: Eukaryota > Metazoa > Chordata > Amphibia > Caudata > Ambystomatidae > Ambystoma > Ambystoma mexicanum. The sequence continues at coordinate 1,147,000,352 of NC_090928.1, forward strand.
ATATATATATATATATATATATATATATATATATATATATATATATATATATAGTTTAAATTTTCAAATAAACCTTTTAATTTGCAAAACAAACCTACTTCTTGGCTCAGTGGGGTTAGGGGGATTCTAAGAGGGGGTGTTATACAAGGGTTGTCATCCAGAGTACTGAACTGGATATAGAAATACATCAATAAGGGTTTTCCTCAGCATCCCAGACTAAGCATTGACTTAGCTGTAGTGTTGATTGAATATCGCTTACACAACTACCAACCAAAATAAAGATGTAATAGATATAAAAACACCAGGAGAACTCTGTTCTGTTGAACCTGTCAACGTATCAAGGTACTTTTACCATCTCTTCCTTGCCATGCTGCACTTCACCTCTAATTAAACTACTGCTCTGCTCCTTTTGGAGAAAATAATATCAATCCAGAGGAGCAAAACACATCCACATGCTTTTGTGTATAAGAGATGCTCCCAAATGTGATGCCACAGTTTATTAAAAAAATACATTACCTGCAACATCCCTTCAGAAACCACAGATAGTGATCTATGCACACAAATCTTATGCCTCCAAAAGCAAGTGAGACAAATACTGCCGACATAGATATAAAAACAAAGGTGAATACTATACCAAATGTCGCTTTGGATTCCCCAGACCAGTTTGCAAAACAGGACTAATAAATAGCTTGATGTCTTCTGTTAGACACGATGTAAAAGGCAAATCCCCTAAAAACACATACAACATTAAAAGGGATGAAGCATCCAAGTACATCAATGATTACAATGAAATCATTGCCCTCTTGTGGAATACAAATAAAGACATACAATACATTGTAGACAATTCCACTTCAGTTGTAAGATATGTCACAGCCTGTTCACCAAAGCTGAGAAAACAGAGCTGAGAGACCTCTGGGATGACATATCATCTGACAAAACATTGGCACAAACATTTTACAGTTTTGGTATAAAAATGCTCTCATGTAGAGAATGCAGGTGCTACGAGGCTGCAGACCGTTTAACAGGTACAGCCTTATATTGAAAATCTGAACACATGGTCTGGCTAAACCTTGATCTTAATCCCCGAAAAGAGTACTAAAATCCTACCAAGAGATAGAAACAATAGCCACACATGATCCCAACAGCCAGGAAATAAAAATAAACAATTTAATTGACACATACAAAGCCCAAAACTACTCCTACAAAAACAATGTCACACCAGATTAGATAACTGGCAAATAGTCGGCCTCAATTTGTGAAGGGAGCTTAGTGAAACATACCAAAACCTGCCTAATTAGTCATATAAAGTTACAATTTAAATCTCTGCAACATAGAGAACTTTATTACATGGCCCTACTGAAACTTTTTAAACCTTGTAGAAAAGAAGAAGAATTATTAGCTCACTATCACTCATTTGAAGCTGCATTCAAAGCCAATGAAAACAGTATAACAAATGTCAATTTCAAACAATACAAAGAAATGTTGGACAATAAACGTCAACAAGATGAAGCAATTGAAGCTCATCTAGATAAAGACACTCCTGAGGGCAGTCAGCCTTCCCTTGCAGGAAGCCAAGACCCACTCAGAGTTCCACTAATTTTAAATGAAGCAGAAATAGCCATGAATGAGGTAGAAAACACCATGAATCAATCTAAACAACCATAAGAAGACTTGTCAGTGCTCAAATCACAGCTAAATGATGAACAACTCACCATTTATCTAGAAGTCACTCAAGAAATTGAACATGCTTTTAAAAATGAAAATAAAATGTGTAGTGTAAAAAAATATAAACCTCTGCTCTTGAATGTGAGTGGTGGAGCTGGTTCAGGTAAACCATTCTTAATTAAAATAGACAGCGCATTTCTACAAATCTTAACAAACAACAAAACTTCATTAGCCCCCACAGGATTAGCTGTCTACAACACAGGAGGCATAATTTTAAACCGACTGCTGCTCCTTCCAGTAGAACATCAAAATAAATTAGAATAGACAATGTCATGACCATCGCCCCCGGCCCTAACTGTCAGTCAGCCTTCCAGTTAGGGCCAGGTCAAGGGCCTTAAAACCTCATCCGAGACTATATTGGAGTCTGTCTTGGCGCCTTTGACACCAGGCTACTAACCATCATGAAGACCAACATTAGAATGGGACTATTTAACTTGGGGGGGTTCAGCCAACATGGAGGCACACACATAGCTCAGTTACAAGGAACTGAGCAATGCGGTCTAGTCTTTTGGGTGTGGCAGGGCTGGGACTACTTTACCTGGACTACTTTGGGTATGGCAGGCCTGGGACTATTTTACCTGTACTACTTTACCTGAGACTATTTAAAATGCACCCAAACAGCAGAACATGCTTTGCGTTATTCTGCTGTGGGCAGCGTAACGCTCACTGTGTCCAGTTCTTTGATGCCAGCTTACCTGAAACCAAGGACCTGCAGAGAAAGAAAGAACACTACGAAACGTACCTCGAACAACCTGTCTTCAATCCATCGCTGACTTCAGTTCCACTCACCTGAAGGTACGAACTCCATCATCCAGCACCGCATGCATCCTGGAATACCATAACCTGGAAAGAGGAGAAAGAAAGACAGCATTAGTAAGCGTTTACTCACGTTTCCTCCTGAATGTAGAAAGCCACACAATTCTTACCTGGGTAGTCATCTCCTGGTCAGTATCATTGCTGGAACATTACGGCGCTAAGCGAGGAACATTGCAACCTGCAAGGTGAGAAAAGACACAGGTTAGCAATATAAAAGGCGAAACAGCGCCGCGCATCGCGCATTACTCACCAGACAGCATTGCGCACACCCCGCTTTCGCCTACCGGCCCATGCTCATCTTCAAACTGCATGACAACTCCAAAATACCTTTCCATACCTAAAAGGAAAGAAGCAAGACATTATAATTCAAACTAAGAGGAACATAAGAACTGCATATAAAGACTGTAAAGCAGCAAACCTACGGAGTCGCAGCAGGCCTGGATTCCCACAGGGGGGCTTGCACCAGTGAAGTAACTTGGTCACTGCTTGCCCCCCACATCTGCGCGCCCCTGCCATGAGGAGCAGGATGGAGAATCCACCTTTTACAATATTAAGGTGAGGAGAAGGCCCAAGGAAGGAGTTGAGGCCAAGGTAGGTGGAAAAACAAAGACAATCAATCTGGTATTGAATCCAGCTCTCCTATGTTGCAGACCCATCTTTAACCAGAGGCCTTACCAAGGGACTGGGAGAGGGTTCGAGAGTGCAAATCATCCAACCAGGGCTGGGTAGTGTCCCCGTGGATACCAGGAGAGCGTAACATCAAAATGATCAGCAGAAACCGCTAAACAAGTACAATTTAAGAAACACATTAAAGTCCCCTTAAAAAATGAAGTAAGCATTATTTCCAACCTCATGTTGGCTTTAATTCACCTCAGAACGCAAGGAAAAAAACGACTATGAAGAATTGTTTGGAGGAAAACACATTATTGTTTTCAGAGACCTCCTACAGTTAAGACCAGTAAGGTCAACCTGTTTTTAAAACTTCAGAACACAAATATTGCCTCAACACACTCAGCAGCTTTGGAAATGTAACTCTCTGGCAACATTTTCACTACAGAGAACTAACTCAACACATTCATCAGTCTGCAGACATCACCTATGCTAACACTTTAAAAAGCATAAGCACTGTTCTGCTTACTAAAAATGCAAAATTCATCTTAAACAGTAGACTAATTCATGAGCTATATGGGTGTAACACATCTGCTCCTGATGTGGAACAATTAACTGAACACAATACAAAATGAATGTCCTTAATGACAACCCTTGCAAGCTGTAGACAATTCAATGAGACAATGTTCAGAAAAGAAATGTAACTCATACTGCATATCAGCTCCAGAGCCAAACTGAAAATGCTAGTTATAACACTCCCTATGTATCAACAAGCAAGTGCACAACTAAATAGTTCAAATAAATGTATCTCCAACACAGCTGGATTGGAAAGATATTAACTTTGTGTCTAAACTGCACAGTCATTTTAAAACGTAACCTTGACATAGAACAATGTCTATTCAATGGTGTTGTTGGCTTCCAAACATAGTCACATGACAACAACATTCAGTTTGTCAACATCCACTTTGACAAACTTGCAGAAGTTGAAAGAATTGGCTGCACAATAGCATGTTTACTTCTTTTCAAAGCCATGTACCTACACAGAGAACAATGTTCTCTATATCTTCCATATGCAGTCACTATTGACAATTCACAAGGTCTAACCCTAGAGCACACATTGATTGACATTGGCAGCACAGTCTTTAAAGAAGCTATGAGTTAAATAGCGCTTTCACATCTCTACATTCAATGGTCTATTACTAGTTAACCTTGATGCAAACATTTTCAACACTGACGTCCCTTGCATCCTAGAATACAACAGGCTACATACACTGTACAACCCCATCTAGATATGCACCCTTTACCTAAAAAAAACCTTTAAAAAGACAACTAATGCAAACAGAACCTATAACAGCTCTCCCAACAATACTGCTAATGAATCAATGACCAACTGCTTCTCCATCAAATAATACAACCACAAAACAAACTCAACTACACATCCATCAGAAGACAAAGAGACAAACATTTCTTCTAAAAGAAAATCCCATCAAATAATGCAGGACACAACTCTCTGGTCCATTTAAATTCAGCAACACAAATGGAGTAACTTTCTATACACATGTAACAATTAATCTTCTCTTCCAATTGCCACCAATTGTTCACAACATTTAATAAACAGCTTGGACCAGTTGTGATTTCAAATGCTCATGCTTCATAGAAATGCCACAAATAATCCTGACAGCACTTATACTGTCTAAGGTATAAGGAAAGAATTGGACTTCTGTGCAGGAATGGTAAAATGTGCCATAAACACACGAAGAGCCACAAGAATCCCTAATGTAATTACTACAAGTACTGGAAACCAAAAACATCCCTATAAATTCAATTTTTCAGATTTCATACATGTGGAAACACGCATGCAGGAGTGGCAACCATGTTTCAGAACAGCGTATCCCTAATGAGTGATTTGTAGATGTATCCATACCAATGTCTGAATCCATTCCATTTCACCAGTTTCTGCAGAATGCAAATCATGGCATGTAATGCCTTTTTTTTGCAATTCAGACAATCGTTCCAGCATACAAAAAAACTCACATAGCCAATATGTCATACTAATACTTCTAGGGTACAGTGCAGATGGTATCAAAAATAAATGTAAGTTACACATGACCAAGTTTTTCTTGGCAGGAAATCCTTCACAACAGTAGGCATAATATACGACACTGGTGCTACAGCCACTTCAGGGCACTATATTGCATATGTCAAAGGAAAAAGTGTTTTGTTTGATTGTAACAACAACCCCACTACTCCAAAACATAGGTTACCAGCAAATCTAACAAATGCCTACTTAATATTCCTTCAACCCAAATGTACTCACTAAACTGTAACACAATAAACAGTTAGACTACGCCAACAATATCTAATTACATCCATAATACTACAATAGTAGTTTTAAAAGTCAAGATAGTTAGAATACACCAACAGGTATTTAACTACTTCAAAAATACCCTTCATTGCAATATTCTTCAAATACACCATCACAGTTCTTGTTACTACAAAACTTCTTATAAAGTCTAATATAATTAGAATTGTTTCTCAATGACCCAATGATTATTTCATGTCAATACAACAGCGGTGTAGTACACACTAATGTTGTACAAAACATATTACAATAAATGTACTGTTTGTGAGGGTCAAAAAATGTACATGCAAATTTGTATGCAATTAAAGCTTTCCTAACTATCCTGCTTAACAAATTAGGTTTTTTCACAGAAAAAGAACCAGTGATTCCAGCGTTATTACTGGATGCAACTTACTGACCATACCAAGTGTAAAGAAAGCAGTATCCTCAACTGTACTACATTCATAAATACCATATACACTTCAATTATATCATTTCACCATATTAGAAATACTGTATACTCCCTCTACAGGACTTATAATTAATATACACATATTACTATAGTGTGTGTGGCCAGTGGCCAGATTCTTGGAGGCATGTCCTATGGCATAGCCATGCCCCCAAGAATCGGGCCACTGGCCACAACCACCACAATAGAATTAAACCATATAGCAAGTACGCAAAATACTCCTTCAATTAACAAAACTCACCCAGAGCCCCCTGCTATCCAAATGATTTCAGCGGACACCAAAATTGACCACCGACTCGGCAGCATCTGCATACCCTTTTTTCACCTATAAAAACAGCGGCATTACATCTTTATTCCACTCCCCTACCCTTTCCATGCCCTTTTCGGCAATCAAACAACCAGAAATATGTTTTCCAAATTGTTTGTTCACAGCGCTGTCGGTGGAGTATCGCAGTGTCTGCAGACTGGGCGGCACTTGCATGCCCTTTTTTCACCAATAGAAACAGCCCCATAACATCTTTATTCCACCCCCACCCTTTCCAGCCCATCTTGCGACCACCAGATAACCCAACATTTTTTTTCCAGACTTTTTTCTCAACTGCGCTATCCGCAGACACCGGTGGCTGTCCACAAATCCAACATCACGCTGGACCCTGATTGGTCCAGGGGGTGTCTGCAGACCCGAAGAGATAAGTGAGTCTGCAGACCTGACCCAGATATTACTCATTTTTTGTACCAACTTTTTGGCCATTTAAAAAAAAAAACTACTGTATGTGTTTACACCAAATTTACAAAAGCACCCTTTTGCGACGAAGCTGCCACTCATGGTGCATATTTAGTGAAATTACATTTGTGATGTCACCTTTGATGTCCTTGATGTTAGTCTTAGCAGTGCACAATGGTGGCACGAGTTATGGTTGCTTAGCTTACCATAACTGGAACATTTCTGGATGTTTTCGGTTTTACTTTTTACCATAATGTCCTTCTAACAAAGTTTTTTCACTGAATAGGTTTTTATGAGTGCAACTTCACCATGTCCCTTTGACAAAGTTTTTCACTGAATATATGAATATATACATACATAATATATATATATATATATATATATATATATATCACTGCCACACTAGTGGCCGTGTAGTTATGGTTAAGTTGCTGTTTCCATGGGCGGCCTATAACTCCTCTACCCCTGGATGAATCCCTAACAACCTTTGCAAAAAAAGTATATAGGCCACTCTGAATTTTTTTGCAAAGTTTGGTGAGGTTTGGTTCAGGGGGGGAAAACATATAGGGGGGGTCCCAAACGTCTTTTTTTTCCCATAGACATAATGGGGAAACATTTTCCACACACCTACAGCCCAAACCGCTGGACGGATTTTCACTAAACTTGTGGCAGGAGTGGTGGATTGGTCCCGAAAGCGTGCTTTTGTTAATTTGGTGTAAATCCATCCAGTAGTTTTTTTTTTAAATGACCAAAACATAAAGCAAAAAAAATATGTGCTATCTATGTCCGCTCAGGAGGAAGTGCACAGGTTTTTGGTAGGGCAACTGAACCATAACGTCCCCTTAACAAAGTTTTTATTTCTTGAATATATATATATATATATATATATATATATATATATATATATATATATATATATATATATATATATATATATATATATATATATATTCAATGAAAACACTTTGTTAAAGGGACGTTATGGTTAAGTTGTACTAATAAAAACCTATGAAATTCTATGGAAAATCATTGTTAAAGGGACATTATGGTTACAGGTAAAACCGAACACTGCTAAGACTAACACAAAGATGACATCACACATGTCATTGATTACATCACTGATGACATCACACATCTGGCTCACTTATTTTGGGTTCACTGAAAAATCTTGGCCAGGTGGTATTATTCACTGACAATCAGAATATTTAAATTGAAAAGGTGCTGTATTTCAGAACGTTAACCTTGTTGTATGTTCTTAAAGTACTTTCCTTAGGGTTTGGTCTCAGCTCATGGTGGACATTCATGGGGCAATAGCAGGCCTCAAACACACAATTCATTTGTCTACAGGAAGATTAACTTTAATGCTATTAACATTTTCTGATGATGCTGTTTCTTTCTTCCTTACTTTAGTTTCCCTGTATGTGCCTCTGATTTATATGCATTGTGGGTCTTCATATGTATTGTTTGTACTAGCACAAGTGTGTAGTAAGTCTTGAATTGTTAGCTCGTTATTACATGTTTAACATTACACAAACACCCATGATATCTTGTTACCAACATAATAAAAACAACCCCTTGAAGATAGGGACTTTTCATCAAAATTAATTTCACATGTAATGTCATCAATGACATTTGTGATGTCATCTTTGATGTCCTGGGTGTTACTCTTAGCAGTGCACGGTTGTGGCACGAGTTATGCTTGCTTAGTTTCCCATAAAAGGCAAATTTCTGGGGGCTTTCGGTGTTACCTGTAACCAAACCATAACGTCCCTGTAACAATATTTTTCCATTGAATTTCATAGGTTTCTATTAGTGCAACTTAACCATAACGTCCTCTTAATTAAGTTTTTTTTTTTTTAAAAACTTTTATTTTTGCTGGCAGTGGTAGATGACAAACACACACATCAGGTCAGCTATGACATAACAATGTAAGAAAATTACAGTATACAGGGATGCCCATAAACCGCGAGAGATAGCACCAAGTTGAGAACAGCATATCAGCGCTACAGAGAACTCAGTACACGGCAGTAGAAATTAGGGCGAGGTGTCCCCCGAGGGGGGGGCGTCAAGGCCGTTAAGGTAACTGTTGAAGGCAGTCCAAATGTTTTTTGGCCGGGATCGGGCCGGGAGGGTAGTGATATAATCCTCCTCACAGTTTCGGGACCAGGTCAATAGGTTCAACCACTTCCGGAAGGTAGGAGGAGCAGCACACTTCCAATTTTGAAGGATACATTTTTTGGCAATTATACAGCATACATTCAAGAGCCTGGCCTCCCCTCTGGCCCCCTCACCACCCCACACCCCGAACAACACACCCAACGGGTCGGGCTCAATCATCGTATCGCAGATCTCAGACAGTGTTTTAAGGATCTCATCCCAGAATGGGGCTAGTCGAGGGCAGTCCCAAAACATGTGGAGATGGCCTGCATCCTCCGCACCGCAGCGGGGGCAGAGCCGCGTATCAGAGCGGGCGAACCTGGAGAGTCTACGCGGGGTATAGTATAACCTATTCAGTAGTTTATACTGTATAGTGCGGTATCGAAAATTCAGGGATACCCTGCTGGTGTGGGAGCACAATTTACCCCATAATTGGTCCGTAAGATCAACCCCAAGTTCAGAGGCCCAGTCATCTCGCGTCCTAGAGAGCGGTGGTGTGGCAGTTGTGAGTAGGAGTTTGTATAATGATGAAACTACCCCATGGGCCCCACCAGAGTTGGCGATATAAGAAATAGCGGGATGGTCAGGGGGTTCATTGGGGAACACAGGCCAAGCGGCCCGGAACGCTGCTCGGAGTCTATAGTATTGCAGCAGTTCCATCGGTGAACCAGAGTGGGCCGGATTCCAAGTCTGTGGTGTTATAAACACCCCATCTGGGTAGAAGTCAGTCAGGGCCAGATATCCCAGGGTCCGCCAGTGACACGCCAGGGCTATATCGTTCGTGGGTTCCAACCCGGGGAGCTGCCAGGCGGGGAGCCTCTTGTAGTATGGGAGTTCCTCAGTGCTTGTAGCAAATATCCGCTTCCAGGCCGTTAAAGTGGCCTGGACTGGATCTATGGGTGAGTCATGTTCATACCGACGATGCAAAATTAGGGTCATAATATTGGCGCCAGAGGCAGCAAGGGTTTCAAGCTTAACGTGTGGGTGGGGTCCAGGGTACCAATAAGAGGCAAACTGTGCCTGCGCCGCGGTCCAGTATCGCATCAGGTCAGGAGCCGTGAACCCGCCTCTTTCGTAGGGCAGAATCATAGCACCCCACTTCTTCCGCACAGCACCGGAGTGCCACAGAAACTGTGCACACAGCCTGTGCAGGTCTGCGAAATACTTCCGGCCAGGCCATATGGGAACATTTGTGAATGTATACAAACATTTGGGAAGCAGAATCATCTTAACCAGTGATAGCCGCCCAGCTAGTGATAACGGGAGGGAGCGCCAGCGCGCAATCTTGGTTTCAGCCAGTTCAGCCACTGCTGAGTAATTGTTGGTTAAGAGAGCCTCCCTGGTCAAAGACACCTGAACTCCCAAATATTTAATCCTGTTAGGGGACCAGCGGAGCGGGTATTCGGTGGCCGGTCGGAGCGTGGAGTGCGTGAGGGGGAAAAGTTTGGATTTGGTGTAGTTTATAGTAAAGCCTGAGTATGTTCCAATAGGAGTGATGTCCCGGAGGAGAGGGTCAAGGTGGAGATCCGGGTTCCTGATAAACAGCAGGACGTCCTCGGCGTAGAGTGAGATAATTTCGGGGGTACCCTGAAGACGTATCCCCTTGCATGAGTGACGTTCCCTGACAAAGTCCGCCATAGGCTCAATGGCGAGAGCAAACAGGATTGGGGAAAACGGGCAGCCCTGGCGGGTGCCCCGAAAGAGAGGGAACAAGGCAGATGTTTGGGAGTTGACGCGAACCCTGGCAACCGGGGAAGTGTACAGTAGTCTGATGTATGCGATCATCCCGGGTCCGATGCCCATAGTCTCCAGGACCAGCCACATGTACTTCCAGGACACCATGTCGAAGGCCTTCTGGGCATCCAATGTGACCGCCACCGCACACACATCTTGACTGATACGAGCCATGACGTTAAGGAGCCTCCTAATATTGTGTGATGTGGATCTACCGGGGACAAAGCCAGATTGGTCCTCATGTACCATGAATGGCATAATAGGGAGGAAGCGATTGGCGGTCACCCTGGCGAAGATCTTCGTGTCCAGGTTCATGAGTGAGAGGGGCCGATACGAACCACAGTCGTCGGCGGGTTTACCAGGCTTGAGGAGGACCGTAATAACGGCCTCGCGTAGAGACGGAGGGAGGGATCCCAGCCGGAGAGACTCATTCCACACCTCGAGCAATTCGGGGGCCAATATGGCCACATGCTCCTGAAAGAATTCCGCCGTAAGCCCGTCGGGGCCTGGCGCCTTCCCCCTCGGGAGACTGGATATGGCCTCAACTATCTCATCTAATGTAATGGGGGAGTCCAATGGTTCTCTTGTTGCCAGGGAGACGATAATGGTGGGAATCTGGTCTAAGAGCTCTCGCATCTGGATTTCACTATGTTCGGGGGGTTGAGAGTATAGTTTGGAGTAGAAGCTTGTGAAAACCTCTAGTATACGCTGGTCGGACCACTGGGTCGTCCCGTGACTATCCTTAACGCAAGTAATTTGGGATTGGCCCCACTCCCCCCTGGCCAAGGCGGCTAGTGTTTTGCCAGGTCTATCTCCCTCACCATATTTCCGTGCAGCCTGTGGTCGACTAAAATACTGCACTTCCCTATTGGCCTGTTCGTTGAAAGTGTTGTGTTCCTCACTAATCTGGGAGAGAATACCAGGGTCAACGGAGGCCGGGTGGGCACGCTCCAGGTCTCGTAGCTTAGTTTCAGCGCGTGACAGGGTGGCTCTAATGGATTTGAGGACCCCCGACTCCCTAGAAATGGATGCCCCCCTAATGAAGACTTTGAAGGCGTCCCAGCGGATCCCCCGGGTGGTGTCCTGTGGTGAGTTGTTCTCAAAGTAGGACTGAATATCTGCAAGTATGTCTGCCTTGAAAACAATGTCCTGTAAGGCGGCCGATTTAAAGCGCCAAATATTAATGGTGGGGGCCGGTATTCCCATATCAACGGACAACAGAATCGGTGAGTGATCAGATAGTGTATGTGCAAGTATGCATGTATCGGAAACCCTGCCTAGCATAGGGCCCGACAATAGAAATAAGTCTATCCTGGATGAACTGTTGTGCACTGATGAGTAGTAGGTGTATTCCCGCGTGAGCGGATGTAGAGCTCTCCATGCATCATGGATGTCAAGTGTCTTGCAGTGGGACAGGAGTCTGCGCGCTGCGCCCGCTAGGGGCCTGGGGGCTATGCCAGTCCTATCTACGGTGGGGTCCAGAATAAAGTTCATATCCCCACCCCAGATGATTTGTACTTCCATGTATCCCAGCAGTATGGACGCCACCTGGTCAATGAACTCGGGGGAGTCGACATTGGGGCCATAGGTGTTGACAAGTAGATAATCTCTATTGGCAATGGCGCAGTACAGCACAATGTACCTCCCATCAGTGTCTATATAGCTCTTGTGGAGGACAAACTTAAGAGACTTGTGGATCAATGTCAGTACTCCTCTGGCACGTGTGGAATAAGAAGTAAAGTATCTGTGGGGTCCCCAAGTAGGCGCAATGCTTTTGGCCAGCGGACCGGTGGAGTGTGTCTCTTGTAGGAGCAGTACCTTGCAGCTGTGTCTATTGGCATATGCCATGATCCTGCGGCCCTTGGTATAATTACTTAGGCCCCGGACATTCCAAGACATTATCGTTACCGGCATATTAGCGCTCCAGCCGATAATATCCCTAAACAAGGAGCCCATGGAGAGTGATCTCCGACTTGGTGGCGCCCATACCCGTTTCCCCCACCACGAGCTACTAACTCTGAAGTCACCAGGTCCCACAATCCCAGAGTGCTCGTGATTGAAGCAGTTGCGTGCATCTCAACGGTTTTAATGTACATCCCACCACACTTGTTTAAATACAAATACGGGAATGAGCATACTCAAATACAAGTGATCCGGTGTGCAGCAGTCTGCCATCCCGCCACTGCCTTTTTCTAGAACATTTCCCCCAATCCCCAACCATGCCACCCCCCACCCTCACTGCCCACCCCCAACTTGCAGTGTAGATCCCCTGCCCCCCCAAGTAGGTGTCACCAAATAATCCGACTCTCCCCAAGAGGTGGAGGTCGGGGGGCGAAATCCAACAGGGATGATGCCCATTCCGTGCCCAACCGGGGCACCAAAGCAGTGACAACCAATAAACCAAGAACATTGCAATTGCAGTGAGGTGTGCTGTAGCCGTGTGGGCGGCTCCTAGACTAACATGTAGGACAGCAAATGCTGTCAGGAATAGGTTCTGCGATAAGCGGATCTCAAGACAGGACTCCATGCCCAGCTGAGCTTTGCGGGAGAGACAGGGATGAGGAAGATACTAGGGTTCATAGACAGTACGGCGCCCCGTGGGGCGGGAGAGCATTGTCCGCCGTATTCTGGTCTAGTCTCAGCCCGGTCAGGCGCCAGGGGAGCCTGATGCGATGGATCTGTAGTGCGTTGTTTCCATATAGACGTTCCAACTCTCGGATGTTCTGGATGAAGAAATAATATCCGGCTTGTGTCTCATCGACTCACCCCTCAATGGCAGGGGCCCCCACTGGATTGGGGAACGGTAGGTGCGCCTCAATGAATTTCACCGCCTCCTCCGGAAAAGTGAAGAAATATAGTTTCCCATTGTGTGTGATTTTGAGGCGCGCTGGGAACAGGATAGCATAAGGGACGTTTCGTTCTCTAAGCAGCTTCTTGACTCCGATGAATTGACGCCTCTCCTGCTGGACCGCTATTGAGAAGTCCGGGAATATCCTTATAGTATGTGATTCGAGGCGCAGATCACCCTTCTCTCGCGACAGGCGGAGGATAAGGTCTCTGTCCCGATAGTTGAGGATCCTGGCTATAATGGGTCTAGGGATGTCTCCCGGCTTGGGCCTCGGTGACAGAGCCCGATGAGCGCGCTCAACGGTAAAATATGGGGACAGGGCTGGGTTGCCCAGAAGGTCCTTTAGCAGGGATTCCACAGCGTCCTCCATGCGTCCTCTAAGAGCATTTTCAGGGACCCCGATAATACGCAGATTATTTCTGCGAGAGCGCGATTCAAGGTCGTCGCACTTCGCTTTCACACTACGCATGTCTCGCGACAGGGAGGCCACAGTGTCCTGCAATGCATGTATTTCGTCCTCATTAGAGGATATACGATTTTCAGCGTCGGTGATTCTGGTCCCCGCCTGATCCACCCGCGTTTTTAGAGAAGCAACATTGGCGTTGATGTCGTCTAATTTCTCGTGAAAAGAAGCAAAGTTTTTGGCCATCAATTCCATGAGTGTAGTCAGATCAGGGGGTGCGGGAGTGGGGTGATGGTCAACCTCCAGTTCCTCTTGAATGGGCGAGTCCTGTTCCACCTCTCCCCTCGGGACAGCTTTAGCAAATCTGTCCATGGCACCCCCCCTTGGGGGTCCCCTTGATCTTGCTAGGCATTATTGTTTTAGCTCCAGGAGCTACACCGGCAGAGGGGGCAGCCACCGGGGGAAGGAGCGTGGTCCCCAGGCCAGGGGTGCAGACCAGTGTTATCCCAGCTGAAGTGGACGTGGGGCACAGTGGGGGCACGGGCGAGCCGACCGTAGCTGGTATGTTGGTATTGAGCGGCTCCCCAGGGTCTGGCAGAGAGGAAGTGTTGGGACCACAGGGCTGGCCACCTCGGGAGATGGATCCGGGGGGCAGCGCCTCAGCACCAGTGAAAAAGCGGGATCTGGCCTAGCAACCGCCGCCCCGCCAGTCACCCCGCCACCACACCAGAGTCACAAAGTGGGGCTCGGAGGTCAGTGTCCACGGCGATGTGCGGGCAGGAGATGTGCGCCCCGGGTAGAGCCCGCACCGTGGGGCACACGGGCCCGGTGTGAGTCATCCAGGAAGGGCTCCCTATGCCACCCCCCCAGGGCGCGAGAGGCAGGATCCGGTGGGCAAGGCAACCCCAGGGACTCGAGAGGGGGGGCAAAAGTATGCAGGTGGCTGCTCCTCGCCACAAAGGAGCAGTGCCCAAGTTCAGCGGGGGCCCATCCACCCCACACGGGACGGGAGCAGAGGCCCACAGTCAAATGTAGATAGGGGCGGGGGCGCGCTCCAGCGACGGCCCCAGCAGCAGATCTCCAATGCAGCGGCCCGCCCAGGAGGGGCAGCCGCAGTTGGCCAGATAGCCACAGGCCCCCGATCGGGCCGCAGTCCGCCCAGGAAGGATGGGCAGGGCGGGCAGGTGCCAGGTAGCGCCCTGCCGGGCCGCAGGGAGGGGAGGGCGGGGGGAAGCCGGCAGCCCCAGCGAGGGCAACGGTCACAACCGCAGCAGGGTCCAGGTTATGTGGGCTCCTCACCTCAAGGGAGCGCCGCTCCGCACTCTTCAGGTGTCCAGCTACCCCTCAGGGGATGGCGACGAAGGCACACCGCCGGATGCGGAGATGGGGCCGGGGCGCGCTCCGGCGACGGCCCCAGCAACAGGTCTCCGATGAGCCGCAGGGAGGGGGGTGGGCGGGGGGAAGCCGGCGCCGCGGCCCCAGCGAGGGCAACGGTCACATCCACAGCAGGGTCCAGGTTGTGTGGGCGGCCGCTCCTCACCTCAAGGGAGCGCCGCTCCGCGCTCTTCAGGGGTCCAGCCACCCCTCAGGGGATGGCGACGAAGGCACACCGCCGGATGCGGAGATGGGGCCGGGGCGCGCTCCGGCGACGGCCCCAGCAACAGGTCTCCGATGAGGCAGCCAGCCGCGGGGACCCGGATCGGGCCGCAGTCCGCCCAACAGAACACCCGGAGGGATAGGCAGGCCGAAGGGAGGGGGCGGGATTCAGATCAGCGCCGCGGCCTCCGCGAGGACGTGGGCCGCTACAGCAGGAGGCTCGGTCTGGGGTTCCCAGGGTCGTAGAAGAGCCGGAATTTTTCTGGCAGCAGCACGATGATAAAGGGCAGCAGCCCTGTAGGTGTGGGAGCAAATCGCACGTTGTGGCCACAGATGCAGGCAGATGTACACCAAGCCCACACGGAGCTCAAAGGCTAGGCAGCCATCTTGGGCTGCTCCACAGCGCCACCCTTAATTAAGTTTTTTCATTGAATTTCATAGGTTTTTATTAGTCCAACTTAACCATAACGACCCTTTTACAAAGTTTTTTCAGTGAATTTTATAGGTTTTTATTAGTGCAATTTGACCATAACGTCCCCTTAAGAAAGTTTTTTCATTGAATTTCATAGGTTTATATTAGTGCAACTTAACCATAACGTCCCTTTAACAAAGTTTTTTCATTGAATTTCATAGGTTTTCATCAGTGCAACTTAACCATAACGTCCTTTTAACAAAGTTTCTTCATTGAATTTCATAGGTTTTCATTAGTGCAACTTAACCATAATGTCCCTTTAACAACATTTTTCAGTGAATTTCATGTGTTTTTACCAGAGTATGCAATTTTCCTACAACTTACTAATATCATACTTACCAAATATAACAATATTTGTGTCTAATTTACAAAGTGTCACCTTAAAACTCTGCAATTTCCCACCTTCTAGACTCATTTTTAACACTTATATACGGTTTTTGCAACTATTTCCACTAGTTTTGCATCGGTAGACGTCTACGAACATCTGACTTCATTGCGGACCTTCCGGACAGTGCCACATGACCATGCGCTGGCGCGCGGCATGATGACGTGTCTGAGAACCCGTCTGCACTTCACAATAAGATCCGTCCTTCGCGGACAGTTCAGAACTGTATTTTCTACTGACCTAGGAACTTTCAACTTCAACATTTCCCTTGCACACCTCCTACACCTGTTCATACTCATTACCCATTAACAATCCAGTACACAGTACACACTTGGAAGAATTTTATCAAAACTGCTATTTATCTTAAAAATGGCATCAGTTATTGCCATCCCTCCTCCCCAAGAGCCACCACCACCACCAGCTGGAGGACCTTCACAACAAAAAAAGCGCAGTACTTTCAAAGACACAAAAGAGGGCCAAGAAGATGAGGTAGAGGAAGTGCCTACTTCTAGCACCAAGATCGAATCATGGATGTGCCAGTTCTTTGCTACTGTTGGGAGTGTACCAAAGGCTAAAGCTACCAAAGTGAAATGCACTGAGTGCACTCAGTCGCAGACTACCTTGACAGTACTCCTACGGGACCCCCTCCATGCGCCGCCACACCAAATCCAATGACGGCACTGCTCTCAGAAAGGTTGTTCCTTTCTCAGCAAGTAATAAGCTGTCTTCCTCCACCTCATCTTCCTCAACAAATACTGCAACCACACAGCCTGATGTATGCGGGCATTGGTGCGTTATATATAAATAAATAAGTAAATAAATAAATAAATAAATAAATAAATAAATAAATACGGAGGGCTACGGACCATTATCGTCCATTGGAGCCCCTGTAATGGGGGATAATGGCCATTAGCACCCCTGGTTCCCAAAGCGGGAGCCCAGGGTGCTAAAACATAGATTTTTCATCCTATAGCGGGACATCTGCGGCGTCCCGGTGTAAGAAAAAAGGGTAATTCTTTTCCAAGATAGCAAACAGAGAAGGCGGGGCTCCGTACACAGCCCCTCTTCCCTTGCCATGGCAGCCTCCAAAACCCTATGAACATATTACCACAAGCACTTTTTTTCCCTTTCAAACCTATCCTACCTTCGAATAACTTTACCACATAGCCGGTCCCAGGTAGACATAGCCACTTTAACAGAATGTTTTGTCCCTAGCGGTCATGGCCAGTAGCTAGATTGTCCACATCATGACAATATGCCATGACCCAGACAATCTGACTACTGCCCACGGCCACAGGTTATACCTCAGTCACCAAAGGTTTATGACTATTTTTTGTACCTACATGATTACACTTGTAAAAAAATAAAACAATGGCACATTTGCATAACCATGCTTTAATGTCCTTGCCAACGCTCCTCACGAGTTTGCTTGAAATCCACCTGTGTTTTATTTTTTTTAAAGTGTCAAAATGTATTTACATACAATAGTCGTATAACTTAGTCCCCCCTTGACAAAATCCATTCAGTCTCTACATAAACATTGAAGATTGGTTCTAAAATCTTTCTCAAAACATTTTCCACATTCGTCAAATAGCAACAAAGTTAAAAGCCATCTACAAATGTTAAGACCCGCCCCCTCTAATTTCATCCCCTCTAGATCCAAAATCGTTTTGCAGATTTGTCAAATGACAGAACATTTATATGCCTTTACAATATTTTGGGACCCCCATCTAATCTTGCCCCCGCTTGACAGAATCCCACAAAACTTTGCAAAACCATTCAGGATTAGAATAAAATTGCAAAAATAGATGCAGTTTCATTGGCTGGCGCAAAAGTTATAAGCCATCCAAAAACTGCTTTTCCCCAACCCTGTAATGCAGAAATAGGTACAGATGTCCTAGGACATCTGATGTGTCCGTGAACACCACAGCACTGCTCCAGGACATCTGGAGTGTTTGCAGACTTTCAGTGGGTGAAACAACCAGTTTTTTTCGCTTCTTATGGCCATATCCAATCCAATCCTCATCCCCCCCACATCCCCAGAGATTGTTTGTTGCGTTTGACAAGTGAAATGCTGTTTTTTTAAAAACGTTTTCACTGCACTGTTGGCGGACCCCAAAAAAGTCTGCGAATCCAAGATGGCGGGTGCTCCAGAAAAACTGACGCATTTCACGTTTTCTCACCAGCCAATCACCGGCCGCGTCCCAATGTCCATGGACCACGTAAAAGTATGCAAATGTTTTGGCTAATCGGAGGCTAGTCCGCGAACAGTACAGCCAATCAGAGGCCAGTCCGTGGACCGAACAGGGAAGTGAGTCCGCGGAGCAGACATAGATATCACTAATATTTTTGCCACACGTTTTGGTAATTTAAACAAAACTACTGGACAGATTTACCCCAAATTAACAAAAGCACACTTTCGGGACCAAGCCGCCGCTCCTGCCGATAATTTGGTGAAAATCCGTTCAGTGGTTTGGGCTGTAGGCGTGAGAAAAGTTTTTTCCCATTATGTCTATGGGAAAAAAATAAATATAATGTTAAGACCCCCCCCCTCTAATTTCACCCCCTCTAGATCCAAAATAGTTTTGCAGATTTGTCAAATGACACCACATTTATATGCCTTTACAATATTTTGGGACCCCCCTCTAATCTTGCCCCCGCTTGACAGAATCCCACAAAACTTTGCAAAACCATTCAGGATTAGAATAAAATTGCAAAAATACATGCAGTTTCATTGGCTGGCGCAAAAGTTATAAGCCATCCAAAAACTGCTTTTCCCCAACCCTGTAATGCAGAAACAGGTACAGATGTCCTAGGGCATCTGATGTGTCAGTGAACACCACAGCACTGCTCCAGGACATCTGGAGTGTTTGCAGTTTTTCTGGGGGTGAAACAACCTGTTTTTTTCGCTTCTTATGGCCATATCCAATCCAATCCTCATCCCCCCCACATCCCCAGAGATTGTTTGTTGAGTTTGACAAGTGAAATGCTGTTTTTTTAAAAAGTTTTCACTGCACTGTTGGCGGACCCCAAAAAAGTCTGCGAATCCAAGATGGCGGGCGCTCCAGAAAAACTGACGCATTTCACGTTTTCTCACCAGCCAATCACCGGCCGCGTCCCGATGTCCACGGACCATGTAAAAGTCTGCAAATGTTTTGGCCAATCGGAGGCTAGTCCGCGAACAGTACAGCCAATCAGAGGCCAGTCCGTGGACCGAACAGGGAAGTGAGTCCGCGGAGCAGACATAGATATCACTAATACACGTTTTGGTCATTTAAACAAAACTACTGGACGGATTTACCCCAAATTAACAAAAGCAAACTTTCGGGACCAAGCCTCTGCTCCTGCCGATAATTTGGTGAAAATCCGTTCAGCGGTTTGGGCTGTAGGCGTGAGAAAAGTTTTTTCCCATTATGTCTATCGGAAAAAAAAAAATATGGGACCAAATCTCACCAAACTTTGCAAAACAATTCATAGTGGGCCATATACTTTCTTTGAAAAGTTTGGTGAGGATTCGTCCAGGGGAGTAAAGTTATAAGCCGCCCAAAAAGTGCTCTTCCTATGGGTTTAGCAACTTAACCATAACTACGTGGCCGCTACCACAGGCCATGTAATATATATATATATTTATATTTGAAAAGGCAATCCCACTGTACATGGGAGAACCCCACTCCGAGGACCACAAAATAGTGAAATATCACAAAAAATGTCAGTAATTAAGATCATGGCATTTTATTGAGACAGTAGCCTCCACAGAGACAGAAAACCGGTGATGCTTGTCGGGCCACAAGGTGCTTGATCGTACAACAACGAAGTCCAAATGTACAACTAAATATAAAAAGTGTCCTTTCTCTGTTTCGCCATATCCACCATGTACACTCAAACTTTTGAGGAACACAGTGACCATTTTAAGCCATCATTACATAACACACAAAATGATAAAATGATGTGCACAATAATTCAGAATGCAACCAAAATGTATGATTAATAACCAACTGATCATATTCAAACATCAAAAATAACAGATAAGCATTAAGAAATACTCTAGCAAGATGACAAAAAAATTGCTGGCGAGCATACAATGAATAGTTATTAATATAGTTATAGTTATAGTGCATTTGTAGACTGCTTTATGTACCATTGGTATGATCTCAAAGAGTTGTGGGTTGAACGCCCTTGGGGACCGTATCAGTTGAAAGAGTAGTGTAGCATATAGTGCTTGAGTGCACTTGGTGTGTGAGCAGCCAGAGTGGTTTTCGCGGGTTGGCTGGATTATAATGCTAACTGTGGTGCGGTCGATGTGAGAGATCAGTGTCATATGCGCAGCAAGGACGGAGGTCTCTGAGTCTGCATTTTCGCTGTCATGAGGCATGTGTAGGAGTCTATGTGTGCAGCTAGGCCCATTTTTTCGTGGGGCATATATGCTTTCTACCGCGCTGTTGAGGTGTTTTAGGAGCGAAATAGGTATGTGTGCAGCTAGGCCAAATTGATCGATGGGTGTAGCTGCATTCTATTGTTTGTTGATGTAAATTCATGTTTTTTCAGACTCTTGATCTTTGATGACCATTCCTCCCAAAGTCCACTATGACTCCTTTGTAATATAAAGCACACATATACTGAAGCATGTTTGACGTCATTGAGAGTAGACTACCGGACTGAGAGGATCTCCGGTGTGGGCTACATTGGTGCTATGGTCAGTCAGATTACACACCGCATGGCCCACGCAGTTGCACTCCCAAGTTGTGGTCTCTTCACCTCAGATCCATACACAATGCATGCTTCATTTTAAAAGGGCATAGGTGCACCTCCCATACCCTGAGCATACAGGCTCCAACGCAGCACCAGCGGCTCATGCAGGGCTGTGTCAGGAGCGTGCTTTACAACTCCTAAATGTGCTCACTGTGCACTTAATGGGAATTGCTTCTTTCTGGGAACCTAAAGTCGACTGACTGAGCCAGTACACCAACATTACAACTTCAAATCCCTACACAACTTGGGCCTGTCCCAGGGACAGCAGTGCGCCCTACCTGGCCTCCTTGCTGCCTCCCTGGCAACACAGGAAGGACTGCACTAAGCAATAGTCATGTGACCTCCTGTCCGGTGTCTGTTTCAATGATACATACTGTGGCAAATACGAATGGCCCAAACTATGTTTCAAACTCTCGTGTTTGCAGAAACACTTTGTGCCAATTCCATGAACCCCCGGGGTCAAGCACAAAATTCTAATTTCAAATGGAATGGGCGTCCTTCCGGTATGAAGCTCAAACTTTGGGCATTTTGCACCTTCCCACTGAAGGACAAAACGCATAGGCTCCAGTCTAAGTCTAACTAATTGCGGAAACCTGTTGAGGATCAACTGAGCAACAACATGATTATAAAATGAAACTTGGGATATCATCCTTAGGCACTTATTAATCTCCCTGTCTCCCCTTCATATACCACACATTGAAAGGCGCAGGAAAACCCCACACACTATTCGTGTAACACAGTATACTGAAAAAATGTCCAGAGGTTGTTTATTTATTTTTAGAGGTATCAAAAGTTTTTATTTATTGAGATACCTTATTTTCAAAATTTAATTAATCATTAATTAATCCTCACACATTAAATTACATTAGCATTGCAGGAGAGCATAGGACACCAGATAATAAAAACTTAACACAACCATCATTCATCAACAATCAAACCATCATTTGCAACCCAAATCAATCAACCTCATTCACTCACAGTAAAAAAATTGGACTAAAACCTTTAGTACAATCCATATGTGGTAGAGTTTCATAAATTAGCTCCACATAGTCTTAAAATATTTCATTTCATCCACATAGAATGTGTATCTGCACTTCATATACCTCCATGGTATTTAATAGGCAGCAGCAGGAGACAGGCAAGGAGAAAACGGACCTATTGGTTCAATACACAAACATAAATGTGCTGGCTTCCTTATGCAGTTGTTGGCTGCGGTGGGCAGCAGGAGCGGACCAGCTATCGCCTGGCCAGAGACCGGCCCTCTCTCTGTTGATTTGATGCGCCACCAAGGCAGGAAGGGTACTTGCATCTGATATTTTGACAGTTCGGGAAATGTGAGAAATGGAAGCTCGGACTTGATCTGATTTGTGCATGAAATCTAAATCCAGCAGAGGTTTGATTAAATCCGGGGATTTGGAGAACCACAGTATGCAAGCATCTTGATTCCAAGTCTGTGATAACTGGTGCATCGAGAGTCTTAGCGTTCGTCTCCTGAAGCTCCCACAATCCCCTTTCTTCTGTTTGGGTTTTACATTTACAGCCAACTTTGTAAAACAGATAGATATCAAATAATTGAGAGGCAGAAGAATACCGCAAGCCCAATCAGAGAGGTTAAGAACTCCTAACGGGGACGCTTCCTAATCCGCAGATTCAACACCAAGTACATGTAATCCCCTGATCTCTTTTACTTGGTGGTTAGCTTTATTCTAATAAAAATAACACCATCCGAGATGTTCGCAGTTTATTGTGCCGTGGTCCCAGGCTGTCCATTGCCTTGGCAACCTTTACTGCTCAGTCCCTAGTCAAATCTGCGATAATTGATGCGTCTTCTTGAGGGGGCGTTTTATTAAAATACGAGGAATGCTTTTGCAAGGATAACACAGCTTTTATGCCACATATGGCTTGTGTTTCTTGACTAATCCTATCTGTTTGCATGGAGACACGCGCCACAAATGTCAAGGTTATGCTAGACAGGTTTGTCTGTTTCCACATGGCGGGTCTATTGCACACCAGATTGTCAGGAACACCTTTGTGATGGGTGGCGTAGAACCGCCATTGACACACTTAGTCAATGACCATCCTTCAGTTGAATTTTAGTCCCTTACACTGCCCAGTCGGGAGGGGATAGCTCAGGAGCAAAGTGCTTGTCTTGGAAACAGGACAACACTGAGCAGCATGAGTTTGAGACCCAGCCCTGTGCTTAGAGGCATGAAGCAGGATATTTGAATAACACTACCCAGCCCCCAGGACCTAATGTCCTTCTTTCTGGACCTAAGGTTCCTACCTCCCAAGAGGGTAGCAACCGTCAGTCCCTCCTATCTAGATATCAAAGCACCCACTCATCCCTGTCCTAACGGGACTGCCTCCATGCTGTGACCTGACGCTGAATCACAAAACCTCACTGCAGTTAACTTGAAAGTATTTTCCCAATGACATATTTCTATGCTTGAATGTACCTTCTATAACCTAACTGGATGCAATAGCTTTTCCCCCTGAAAAAGGAAAAAAAAGGTGTTGTAAATAAAACACACGCTTACAATTTTTTCACAACTGTGCCAGAAGAACGACTTGCATGGGTAAAAATAGCAGCGCCTCACCAGCTGGATTAAAATAGAGGCAGGAGGACTAGACGCCCAACAGTACAAAAAACACGTGACACACGTCTTTATGCCAGCCCTCTCCAGCTGGGCAGCGTCACGTGGCTTTGCTTGAATGCATCTCACGTGGTCGTGAAGGACACCTCATTTTCCTCTGTGTGCCCTCACACGAAACCACTGTCATTTGTCCTTAATAGCAATAGCAGACCCGCAAGCATAGAACGAAGTTGTATTAACAAAACAATAAACGCGGCACGCATTGGCAATGCCAACAGTTTTGGCATTTACTGTTCTTCTTTGCATTATGGATGTCTTTGCACCAGGCTGCAAAGAGGAGAGTGCAAAGTTTGAAAGGAGGATGTGATAAGGGGGCAGGTATGCCATAGAACGAGAACGGGAATCCATTGCACTGGTGACATTTTAGCCCCAGTGCAAATGCTGGTTAAAATCGAGCTGTGCTGCTGTAAACAAGGTGCCTTTAATATGAGCTCAGGAAACACATGTCTTAACATTCCTGATAATGTGCCTGTACATGTTGCAAGACCAACAATAAAGCCAACCGCCGTCTGCCACATTTACATACCAACATTCAGTCGCGGGCATGTGAGCGCTAGGGGTGGCATGACTGAAACCATTTGCATATCTTTTCAGAATCAAGGTGTTGTATCACGTCTGTTAGTTTTGAGTACGAACTACTTTCATAATATGCATTTTACAATGGCATGGGTTGCAGCCTGAAGCCCCCCATGCAGGAACAAAGAAAACACTGTGAGGGTGAGAGTCTGCTTTATTACACCTCGTTTACCTTTATGTGTGTAAGGCGAAAGCCAGTGGCTCTCATGTGAGTGCGCCCTGGTGCCAGCACTTGTCCTGTCCTCTGACAGCCATTGCTATGCCAAGGGAAAGAGAGTTCTACCTATTTAAAGCATTTCCACCCACATGAGCGGCAAGCGCTCCAAGCTCCCACTGTGGGAGCAGATAGGCACAACAAATGTTTTCACTTGTGCATTCAACTATACAATATAAGGGTACCTGTAATACCACAGGTCCTCCAGGTAAGTGATACAGTAATAAACACAATGGACCTTGGTGGTGATGTTGGATAGATACTACTAACAAAATATTGGGCCTCATTATAAGGATGGTGGTAAGGCAACAACGTCGCCGGTATCGCTACCGGCACCGTTGCTACTGTACCGGCATACTAGGAGTTCTGCTCACGGGTGCCGTTGCAGCCATCAGGTCTGACCTGGTGGCCGTACTGGCACCCGCGAGCAGAACATGATGGTAGCACCAGTACCGTTATAAAGGTACCAACCTCGTAATGAGGACCATTATCATACAAAAAATGTATGTATTATCAAATTTCACGCATTGGTCAACACTGTTTGCTCATAGGACACATTAATTTACATACATTTGACATCATCAGATTCATTCCACCATACATACTCATGTTTTCTAACACACATCCAATGTCAATTTAACAATACATGGGTTTACCCTTAGCATGGGACCCTTCTTAAAAAATCACATCAATGTATGATTTCTTTGCACCCATATAGACTCCCAGTGTGTATTTCCGTTCAACAGCAACCCAGGTTTTTTAACATAATCTGCACGTGTTTCGTCCTTACAAAAAGGGCTTTCCGAAATTGGCCTTGCGTTTTTTCGACCTTCTTCAGGATATGGGTGAGGCGTCGATGTTGCCTGACACTGGTGACATAGTCTAGTGGAAGATGTCTTCCAACAAATAGTCTCCAATCTCAATGTATGGGGGTAGTGTGAACTGTGGAACTAATCCTCAGTGCTCTAAAGATACAAGTTCAGAGAAGCTTCTTATCATGCAAAGTGAATTGCTGACAATTTCCCTGTTCACCGGTATCACGGTTCACAAATGTGTTGGTTTCACACTTGTGCATCCAATACTGGTCGGGGAATCAAAGATTCTCTGGTTACATACAACATGTCAGGTTGCCACAGTGTCTTGCTCTCTCAAAGGGCTAATGGCGCCACCAGCACCACTGCTGCACACATATCAGTTATGCATGGGGGCGGTCAAGAATGGACTGCATATTTCATTATGAAAACTGGAGACCTGAGTGGTGCAGCACGTAGCGAACAGTCTTTACCAACTAAGCTACCTGACCCACTTAAGTTCAGTCTTCCTCTGCAGGGTTTTGCTGGCAGAGTGCTCTGGTGAATTTGGGAGACAGAAAGCTCCAGTAGAACCCGTTTTTATCCCACCATCCTAATTATGGAACTCTTTAAACTAGCTACAGAACTCATGATATGGCTCCTAGTCCTGGCTCTTTATTGTATGGGCAGGTGGCGTGCATACTTTATAAATAAAGCCATTCTGTCGCTGCAATCTATCAGACATCAGAGTGCATTACAACCATGATCCTCTGGCACACACCCTTGCACCCTCCTTCTTGACTGATGCACACGCTAGCTGGCGGGCAGAGAAAGACGCGTAACCGCTTGCTGTCCTGGTGCCTAATGACCTGGGCAGAGATAAACATCAGCAATCCATTCCTTTCTGTTCATGCCACTACCTCGGTGATTCATAAGGTGCATGGTCTTCTGAGGGTTCTATGTCATATCATTGACACCCGTTTTTTCAACAGGTGTCTTTCCCAAAAGATTTAGCGGAGAAAAATCATTGATTTAAAAAGAAAAATATTTATGGAGTGGTTTTCCCCCAACAGCACCCTCCTCCACCTATTTCTTACTGTTCTCGACCTCCCCCCAACCATTTATATGCCCTTTCCTACCCCCCCCAATGTGATTTTTCGGCAAAATCTTTTCGGAAAATCACCCGTCGGAAAAGTGGTGGTCGATGATAGGACATCGTACCATTGTGAGGGACTTCATGTTGCTCTCTCATCTGTTGGATACTATTCCTTTATTGACCCAGTGCTAAGCCAGAAAAAAACAAAGTGGATTAAGCAGTCAAAGCAGAAGCAGTAAGTTGCTAAGTAAGTTGGGCGCACGGACCTATGCAATCATTCTAATCGCAGACTGCCAGCACACTCAGGCTGTCCTGCATTATTCTATTTCACTAGGTCTGCTCAGGTGCTCAGATTGAACTGCTGGTACAGCAGTGCACACGTTTTCAACAACCATGTATTTCCGGCGTGCACCTGGCACCTTGAATAAAATGCAGACAAAGCGGACCCCCAGCGTAGTGTGATCTGGACCCAGAGTTTGACTGGTAAAACCAAAATACCTCCCCTCCCCCCAGGTACCACACGAAACATTGGGTGAGTGTTGGCAATAAAAAGGGTGTGGGTTTTTATTGTACATCATTATGTGATAATAAACAAGCATAGTCCTAATAACCATAAACATAATGTACACTTTTGGCCACGAGGTCCGTGCTGCCTTCCTTGTCCCACGACAGCGTGGGCCCCGTGCGGTGCCCTGTCTTTCTTCTTTCCCTTTTCTCTTGGGTATATGGGATTTGGGAAAAGAAAACGTACTCTGCATAAGCAAGGTACTCGTTGTTTGGGTCCCCGTGCAGGGTCCCAAACTGAAATGTGATTGCTTGATGCAAGAGCAGGTTCACATATTGTCCAAGGGTCTGGCCCTAGGCTTTGTTCTGCCTGTGTAGGGGCTGTGTTACCGAGCCCCCGTGGTGGCTGGCGCTAACGTAAGTTTGCACCCTGTGGTGCTTACCACCTCCTGGGTGTATGGGCCAAGGCGTTACCTCCAACTTTCCCTTCTTCCTGCCTGGCTCCAGGATTCTTTGCACCCGTGAGGCGAGTGAAGAGAGGGAGGAGGGGGTTGCACACAGCAGGAGTGTCCTGCCCCCTCTCCCTTTCCTGTCTACCATGGGGCACAGGTTACTGGCACATTTGTTATGACGCTCGGTAAGAATGGACTCCGAAATACTCATGGGCTACGGTTTGAGGCCTTACAGAGCCCTCGCCCAACAATGGGCCTCATTAGGACCCTGGCGGAGAGGGTGTTACGCCAGCGTAGTGCATGGCGTACCTCTCCGCCATACTACGAGTTCCCGTAGCGCCATGGCGGCCTACGGGACCTCGTTGTTAATTACGCCACCGTATTTTACGGTGGCGTAATTAACTCCTTCCCCACTCCCATTATACCCTATGGGGCAAAAATGGGAATGGGGAAGGGCAGAATGGGGATTGGGGATTTACCGCTCCGCCGAGGTCGGAATGGGGCGGTAAATCCGCCAACCCCCATGGCGCTATCGGCGGCTTTCCGCCATGCTTCGCGGTGCATTTAGCACCGCGAAGTCCGCCTGGGTCCTAATGAGGCCCAATGTGTCTCTTTTTCCCCAGTCCAAACGTGCACTTTCACAGGTGCATACTCATGGTTCAACAAAGACACAGCGCCCTCAAACATGCACATCAAACACAATGAATTATTTTCACACATTAACGCATTCAACTCCTCCCTTGGATGCACGCATACACAGGCATAAACAAAGGCTCGTTTTCTGAACTGTTGCTGCTGCCTGCATGACGCCTCAGCAGCTTGGGGCTCCCACTGCGGCCACCCCCGCTGCCTTGGATGTCCCTCTGCGTCCAATGTAGGCCGCAGGCAGGTAGCAGAGAGTGTGTGAAGCACCTGTGGGTGGCTCTTCTTGACATGTGTGGCACAGCCTGAGCACTTCCAACTGAACGCCCCAGGCCCTCTGAACATGCGGGAATAGACAGTAGTACCCCTTTCACACTTTTGAGCATGCTGTACCCTAGCCTCAATGCCCAGTGGGACATGGAAGCCAAGGGAAGCAAAATACCCTCTGTCTTGCATGGCCATTGGGCATTCACATCTGAGGTACACCAATCAAAGTGAGTCCTTGTTTCCCTCTCATTGCAGTTTCGCTGGGAGTACTTTCTTGGTCAGTTACATGTGGCACCTGTGGGAGCGCTCAAGGTCTTTACTGGGCTGGCTTGGCTCCTTCAGAATGGCTGGCAGGTTGGTGCCCTGTTGCTTATTATGGCCAAGCTGCCACCACATAGCAAGTTATGTCTACCAGTGTATCTGTGTTGTGAGGCCCAGTATGAAAGGGTTAAAGGCATGATGGGATGGTGTCAGGGAGGTAGAAAAGACATTCTGCATGTCAGCGATGGAGCTAAGAGGTGTTGTGACCAAGTTGATTTGAGAGAGGTCACTGAAACAGGGAGCATTGATCCTGAAGAACAGGCGCAACTATAAGCACCTTCAGCACGTGTCAGTTGAAAGGGAAATAGTGGAAGGGGCAATGGACATAAAGGAGACTAAGTGACAATATGGACCAGCAACACGGGCAAAGAAGCAGCTGAAGACCCGAGTTGGGGGGAGTATGGGAGTATTCATTCTACCAGTTAAGCCACAACAAAGGCAAGGGAGCTGACTTTGACTTGGCCATATGAGAGTCTCCATTGTGTGTGGGCATCAGGTGAGAAGTGCTAAGCGTCAGGAGAGAAAGCGCTGTGAAAGGTTTTAACATTTCGATCCTTTCCTTGCAGAAAGTGTGAAGCGGAAGTATTGGTGCACCTCACATTTGGGTGGTGGAGGAGTTTTTTTTTTCTTGAAGCGAAGTGTTCTGAATTAAGGTCATCACAGTGTCCAAAACTGAGCAGTTAAGGTAACATGAAGCCCAAAGGAGACGGAGGGCCCCATTTTGAATGGTGCATAGCGACACATCTTGATCACACAAAAGTACATTTACATTTGCTTGCCTCATAACAGCCAAGCTTCCAAAACGAGGATTTCTGTAAAGTTGTTTGCCAGTGATGACGACAACAACAAAAAATGGAGGCACCCCGATAACCCGCGCAGTGTCCTCCTTCTGTCCTGTAAGGAAAAGCCTGTGAAGGGCAACAATGGAAAGGGGAGGGGCTACCCCTTTATAACGGCGGGCAGGCTCCTCACTGCAAGCAGCATCCAGTCTTGGCAGTGGGACGCCCGCCCCCCAACCAGGAAGAGGACTTCGTTTTGGACTTCGTTTTCGTTGGACTCTGTTAGACTTCGTCCGTTGGAAGAGGTGTGCAGGAGAAAACTCGGAGCTGTGGGGGAAAAGAGTGTGGCCGGCGTGGGAAGCATCGAAGGTGTCGGAAGCAGCATGGATCGAAGAAGGCACGGGCAGGCAGGACTATCGGGAACAGCGGCTGTGGAATCGGACGACGAGGGAGCTGAGCTCTACAGCAGACCCACTGCAAGCGAGGGATCGGAGCGGAACCTCCGGGGTGGTGTGCAGTGGTGGCCAAGGGAAGTGAAGCCCAGCTGAGAGGACGTCACGGAGGAAAGGAGCGGGGAGGAACATCAGGTGAGTGGGCAGTAGGTGGCGGGGTGCAGGCTGGTGAGCACTCACGAGGACAAACTGGGGTCAAGGACCGAGAGTGCTGGAAGGAGGCGGCTGACGGCCCTAGCACCCCCAGCCCCACACACCGCACAAGCACTTCCTCAAAAACAGGACAAAACTTTGTAGAAAGGCCCTGAGGAGGTCACGAAGGGAATCGGGAAGCCGGAGGAAACAGCTGACGGAACAGCCATCCCCCTCCCACTCACCACCAAGGTGCTCCCCAGAATTGGAAGTGAGCGAGCACAGCAGGGAAAACAAAGGCCCGGAGGAGGCAGCGAAAGGTCCAGGAAAGGCATCGGCTCAGAGAAGGCAGAGCGCACCACACGCAGGACGGGCACCGGAAGGCAGGAGAGGGCCCTCATAGCCTGGGCCTCGCAACAGACAACAGCTTCCGGCAACAGAAGCTGAGGGGAAGCCACGTGAAGCGGCAGGAACAAAGGGGGGGTTGCTAACAAGCGGCGACACAAGAATTGACTTGGAGGCATTCATGGCAATGGCCAAGTTGGCAGCGGCCAAACACGGGCCCAACTGGATGGAGGCATTACTCCCTCAACCTGGGGAGGAGCAGGCAGGACCAAGTCAGGGGCTTGTCTCCCCGCTACTGTAGCGGGACAATGAGGAACAGCAGGAGCAAGAGGAGGAACCAGCCGGAAAAAGGAAGAGAACCCTGACGCAAAAGGCCAAGGCAAACAAAGAACAAGCTGCAAATGGCAAGAAGCCCAGGGCTTCTGGGGCAAGGAATAAGGGAAGGACACAGGAGGTTGAAGTCGTAGCGGCACCTACACCTGTGGAGGCACCAAGGAACCAGGGTCCACCGAGCACGCCTGCAACCAGACCGGTGGCTGCAAGGGAAGACGGGCTCGCGTCCTTGGAGGCATTGAAAGGTATGACACAGCAATGTATGCAAGCATGGGGGAATGGGGGTAACGGGCAAGTACTTAGTGGGAATGTGAATGCTTTTAACCAAATGGGAAATGGGGCAGCAGTTATACAATAGAGAGGGGTGACTCTGGGACCAGGGGGTCTGGGCTCGGGGGGCTACCAGGCGGGGAATCCTAACAGCAATGGGGTACCAGTAGTAGTAAGCCAGTGGCTGGGTGCATGGCGCAGCACAGCAATTCCAGGAGGGGCGGCGCAGCAGGCCCAAGGACAATTGGCCAATACATTGGCCAATGTAAACTCCGTAGGCCGGGTCGACCCAGTGGAATTCACCCAGGGACATCAGGCCACTACAGTGAGCAATGCAACCCCCATAAGCGGGGCCATTCCAGTGACGCAAGAGGCATTGGGACCATCAGGGGCAGCACAAGCTCCCACATGGTGGGGGCAAGGAGTTACGGGACCAGGTTTGCCCCCAGTTCCTAATACCAATGTCGGGCAGGATGGGATGGGGGGACCTTTGATGATTCGTAACGGGAGAGCAATGCCGGGGTTTGGCCCAGTCAGGGTGGCAGTGAACTCCTTATCATGGCACATACCAGGGGCCGTTAAAGAGAGAGTATGGAGAAAATAATTTATAGAGATTTTAGATTTTGTGGGGAAGGAACCTCTGCGAGATGGGATAAAGGAGTTGTCTCAGAAAGAGTAGGAGAAGAGGGACAGGGAGAAACCCAAGACAGAGGCATCCATACATAACTGGCTAAAGGCATTCAAGGTGTACATGTCAATAATGATAGAAAAGTACCCGCAGGATGCTTTATCGATGATTGCATATGAACAGTACATCCAGGATGTATATTTTAAACATGGGGGTGAAGGATGGTTGGAGTATGATCGGGTTTACTGTTTGAAATGCAAGTATGGACAGCGTTGTCTTGGGATGAAATGGACGTGGGTGGTTTTTTGGATAAACTGGTACCGGCAGGAGAAGGGGGAGAGAAATCCCCAGGGGAGAAACCTCAGGTCTGGAGGGGTAAGGGGGGGTACGCCAAGTGGTGGAGGTCGTCCTTTTGTGGGTACTTCACCTGGAACAACAGAGCCAGCTACCAGGGGGAGCAAGCTGACTGCTGGAGGGTCAATTCAGAAAGGGGTTGCCCCTTTGGCAAAACATGCCGCTTCAAGCACCCACTAGGGGGGGAGTGCTAGGGACCACAGCGCCTCAGCCAGCAAAGGGAAGCATAGGAGCAGCCCCAAAGCAAAGGATAAGGTCAAGAGGGAATGAGGTTAAGAATAACATGTCAAGAGCAGCTCAACAGCAGATGTGTAATAATGTGATTAAAATTGGGCTGCCAACCCTGGTCAAACTACAAGCAATGACTCTGTGTTTCAATGTTTATCACAACTGTAAGGATGCTAGATTGTTGTGGGAGGGTTTCAGGTGGTGCTTTAAAATCCCATGTGCGGAGGTAAAGAAGGGCACGGAGGCGCTCAACCTGCGGTCAATACTGGGGATGCCGGAGGTTGTGGCACTGAAAGTGGCCAAAGAGGTCAAGTTGGGCAGGGTGGCAGGCCCATTCAAGAATCCACCAATGTCAAATCTGGTAGTATCCCCATTAGGGCTGGTCCCTAAGAAAGGAGGGGGCAGTATCGGCTGATTCACCACCTCTCCTTTCCCGAAGGGGAGTCAGTTAACGATGGGTTTTGTGAAAAAATTGTGCAGCGTGCATTACTCATCTTTTGAGGAGGCAGTGGATGTGGTGAGGACTGCCGGGAGTGGAGCGTTGATGGGGAAGGCGGACATCGAGTCTGCATTCCGGTTGTTGCCCATTCACAAAGAAAGCCAACATGTGTTTGGGTTCAAGGTGCAGGATCTGTACTACTATGACAAATGTTTACCGATGGGTGCGCCATCTCCTGTGCATATTTTGAGGCTTTTAGCACCTTTCTAGAGTTTGCGGTAAAACAAGAGTGTCAGGAGGGGGCAGTGGTACACTACCTGGATGATTTTCTGTTTATCAGCAAAAAGGGGTCCAAAGAGTGTGGGGCCATCATGGATACATTTCAGAGGCTGATGAAGGTAATGTGGGTCCCGCTAGCCGGGGAGAAAACAGTAGGACCAGTGACCTGCCTGACCTTCCTGGGGATTGAAATCAACACAGTGAAGGGAGAGTGCAGGCTCCCCCAGGACAAGGTGGGAAAACTGAAGGAAACCATCAAAGGTTTAAGGGGTAAGACAGACAACCTTGAAGGAACTACAGGCGCTTGCAGGTAACCTCAATTTCGCAGGAAAAGTCATCCCAGTGGGTAAAGTGTTTGCAAGGAGTGTCGAGCTGAAAACTGTGGGGCTGCAGTATGCAGGCCAGCATGTCAGTTTAGGGGCGGAAGTACGGGAGGACTTGGCCATGTGGGACGCAAGCTTGGACAAATTCAATGGGGTACTAATGTGGAGAGGGGACTGGAGCACCAAGGACAGGTGCAGGTTGTTCACAGATACATCCGGGGCACTGGGGTTTGTGGCAATTTTGGACACCAAATGGTGCGGCATGGCGTGGCCTGAGGAGTGGCACCAGCAAGGGGTCACCAGGGATATCACAATGTTGGAGCTCTTTCCCATTGTGGTAGCTTTTAAACTCTGGGGGGGACAGGTGAAGGACAGCAAAGTCATGCTCTGGTCGGACAACCTAGCGGTAGTCCAGATCATAAATCAAAGTTCTGCCAGCAACACAAGGGTTTTGCGGTTGCTAAGGGAGCTCAACAAATGCATGCTAGAACTCAATATCGAAGTACGAGCAAGACACATACCTGGCGTTCAAAACTCAGCTGCTGATGCTCTCTCTCGTTTACAGTGGGAAAAATTCTGAGGGAGTTGTCCGGAAGCAGACAATGTGATTTCCCCGTTCGAAACACAGTGGTGGGACATGATTGGGGCAATCTGAGTTCCTTGATTCAGACGGTGCTAGCACCAGGCACGGCAAGTAGATACAAGGCATGCTGGGAGCGGTACTTGGCTTTCAAAGAGATGGTATTGGGGGAAGGTCAGCAGGAGCTACTGGTGAGGGCCTTTGTGGGTTGGGGTTGGCATGAGGGGAAAACCAGGTCATGGATGGCCTACCACTTGCCCGCTATCGCTCACTATTACAAACTGGAAGGGAAAGGTGATCCTACAAAGGAGCACTACATTGTTATGGCCATGAAGGGTTGGGCCAAGCAAGGAATACCCAAGAGGGATGAAAGAAGGCCCAAAGACATAGTCAAGCTTCAAAAGCTGGTAACATGCTTGGAGGAAGTGTGTCACGGGGGTTTTGAAGTAGCACTGTTCAAGGCAGCTTATACCCTGGCATTCTTTGGGGAATTCAGGGTGAGTGAACTGGTACCAGAGAACAAGGGGGAGGGGGTTTCTACAGTTATAAGATGTGCATTGTCCAGGTGAACAGCTGGTATTATGGTTAAAAAGATCAAAGACTGATCAAGAAGGCAAAGGGTGCATGGTGACTCTTCAACCCATCACAGGCAGCGTGGTCTGTCCAGTCAGTGCCGTGTCAGGTTTCTTCAGGCTGAGACCTCCCTCAGGAGGGGAGGCTCCGTTGTTCATTCACCACGATGGCTCAGCACTGAGCCGCTTCCAATTCAGAAGGGTTATGGAATTTGCACTGGAGAAAATTGGGGAGACAAGGGGATTGTTCGGGACACACTCACTTTGGATTGGGGTAGCCACATCAGCCGCAGCCGTGGGCATGGGGGAAGTAGCAATCAAGCAGATTGGTCGATGGAGGTCTGGGTGTTTTAAGAGGTATATCAGGCCTGAAAAAAATGTAAGACATGCTGCCTTCTCTTCCCACCAGCATCAGCCCGAAGGAAAAAGAGATCGGTCTGGGTAATAGGACACTCATTTGTGTCTAGGGCTGGGGCAAGCTGGATGGCGGAGCAGGAAAAATTGATGGACGGCGAGTTCCGAATTGGGTGGTACAGGGTGCCGGGGATGAAATGGGCACAGCTGCAGGGGCTGGTGTGCAGATTCCTGGGGGAACAGCAGAAACCTGACGTATTAGGCATACACATAAGAGGTAATGACCTGGCAAGCCTGGGGAGGAGGGCACTAATGTGGGAAATGATGTTCTCATTACAGGAGCTGGAAGGTCAACTGTGAGAAACAGAAATCATTTGGTCAGAGATAATCCCAAGGTCAGAATGGAGGGGCGCGGATAATCACGCAGCCGTGGAGAGGTCCAGACGGAAGCTAAATTGTGCAATGGCAAAATTCTGCAGGGGCAGGGGCTTTGGGCAGATCAGCCAGGGCCTGATTAATTTAAAATCCTCTGAGTATTTTCTCAAAGATGAGGTGCATTTGTCACCAATGGGGATGGAGCTGTTTTACTGGAACATCTGCACAAAAATCCTAGAAATGCAAGGAGGGGAGCAAGGGGGAGCCACGGTGGGCGGTAACCCACCTGTGGCGTGGCAGTGTTTGGGCAACCAAGCATAAGAGACAGACTCCAGATGAGCCAGGAGAAAGCCGGAAGGGTCTTCGCTCTTCTCAGACCAGCACCCCTTGGGAGCCTAAGCGGCAGGGGTGTCTGGGGGGCACAACAAGGGCTCAGCTTCCCCCATGGAAACGGCACTCTCCCCACCCAGGGACACCTGCAGGGGCAGGAGAGGCTTGGACGCAAAGGATTGGGAGAGTTGGGACTATTCTGGACTCTTTTGGAAATTGTTATTTCCACTAAGGTTTGCAGTGCGGTTTTTATGATATTGTGGAAAATAAATCTGTAGCCTTTTTATGCCAAAAACAAAGCAAGATTCATTCTACACATTTCTGGGGGGGAAAGGGGAATGAGCTATTGTTATGTGATGGGTCCAAAATGGACGGATGCACGGGTTATGCCAGTGACGACAACAACAAAAAATGGAGGAGGCACCCCGATAACCCGGGCAGTGTGCTCCTCCTGTCCTCCCCCTCCTCAAGGCGAAGGGGAGGCACCGGCAAGAAAGCACGGCGAAAGAAAGGAAAAGCCCGCAAAGGGCAACAATGGAAAGGGGAGGGGCTACCCCTTTATAGCGGCGGGCAGGCTCCTCACTGCAAGCAGCATACAGCTTGGCAGTGGGACGCTCGCCCACCAACCAGGAAGAGGACTTTGTTTTCCCACCCACCCTCCCTACAAACAGGGCAAAGCAGGGAGGCCTGGTCATCGACGTCGCAGGACGACAGGCGGTGTGGCGGTGTTTGGGCAAGCACAAGAGACAGACTCCGGGTGAGCCAGGAGAAAGCCGGAAAGGTCTTTGCTCTTTTCAGACCAGCGCCCCTTGGGAGCCTAAGCGGCAGGGGCGTCTGGGGGGAACAACAAGAGCTCAGCTTCCCCCAAGGAAATGGCACTCTTCCCCACCCAGGAACACCTGCAGGGGCAGGAGAGGCTCGGACGCAAAGGGTTGGTAGAGTTGGGCCTATTCTGGACTCTTTTGGAAAAAAGGGGGAAGCAGATTATTTGGACACGGAGCAGTCGCCGCATCTTATCTTCTGAGTTAGTTCCACTAAGGCGTGCAGTGTGGTTTTTATGATATTGTGGAAAATAAATTTGCGGCCTTTTTATGCCAAAAACAAAGCAAGACTCATTCTACACATTTCTGGGGGGAAAGGGGAATGAGCTATTGTTATGTGATGGGTCCAAAGTGGACGGATGCACGGGTTATTTGGAAGAGCCTTTGGATGATGTGTGCCCTCCATACATGCCGAGGAAGGTAAAGCCTGCTGCCATGTAGGCTGGCATCGCCCTTCTTGATCGCACTCCACGACACACCCTTGAACTAAATTATGAGGTGTTATCTGACTGATCCGTTCTTTTCCATGTCACTGAACAATAATTCCAAAGTGTTTATACAATCGATTGGAATCGATAAACAATGTAAAAAAATGCAGGCTTTGGAACCATTTATGAGGTCAAGAAAAATAGAAAGTATGACAATGAATACCAATTAGGGAGATTATTTTATCAGGGCAAACAGGGTGTCAAGGAAAAGGAGTTCCTTCCAACATGGCGTGATTATTGTGACATGATTATCACCAAACATGAGCTGCTGTAAGGGGACAGGCTGGCAGCCAGTTGCTCCCATAGCCCGTTCATCTACTGGGGAGGGCATAGCGGTGAAGCAGAGTGGGTAGGGTGACAAGACATCCCAGTTTTCCCGGGACAGTCCAGGGAAATCACCCTCCGTCCCGGGATCCCGGGAGATTTTTAATTTTAGAAACCCTGTCCCGGGTTTGCATGGTTGGGTGGCTGCGGTCCCGCGTTTTGCCAAGACCCGATTTCGAAACCCCGAAATCTGGCCCCGGCGTGACTCTTCCTGCATGAATGGGGCGTGAAATGCTTTACACAGCCCCATTTCATTTCCTCCCACTTCCCCTCCCTGTCACTCTCCTCCAATGAGGGGAGTGTGCCTGGAAGTACACATCCTCCCCATCACCCGCGACTGGATAGTGACATAGAAGTAGGACTACCGTTTTATTTGTATTTACTTTAGTCCTACTTCTATGTCTATGGCCTGCCCGTTTTTTTTTAATCTGGTTTCCCTAAGAGGGGGAGAAAGAAGTGGAAGGCTCGGAGGAGGGAGCAAGCAGCGGGCTGTGGAGAGAAGGTCCGAAAAATAAAAAAGATGAAAGGAAAAAACACTGAAATATCCTCGGGGTGTGCTGCAGCTGCTTCATCGTAGAGTGGGACGTGGGTCGGTCGCCACGCTGCTGGGATGCAGTGGCTTCTTGCTGTTTCTGTTTGCACCAGCATCCGGCACTTTATGCCTGCCCCTAAGCCTTCCCATCTAGGCCTCCTGGTTAGGCCCAGAGGGGAGGGCTTATGTGTGACATGTGCAGACAGGGCCACCACAATTTAGCTACCCAGTGTCATCGCGGTGTCAGGGGCTGGACAGACATAGTATAGGGCAGAAAAATAAGGGCCACCCAAACAGCTTCTCTTCACTTGACCCCAGGCATAATAGAGGGGCGGGGTGACCAGCTGGCAGAGGAAGGATCACTACGCTGCCTGAACTGGTACACGCACATGATTTGAAATGGAACACCTGATTGGCACACTAACTCTAAAACGATCACTCACTGGTTTAAACGGCCCCAGGAAACCGAAATTAACATACTGTGGTGTGGTGAGTTCATGGCATGGCTGGGTATTTTTCATAACCATAGCAACCATATACACTGCTCTCGGCACCCCACCTGGATTGCCACATAGGTGGCTAAAGCCACCAAATGCGCCAACACCAAAAAGGAAGAAGACCAAGTGAAAAGGTGTGGAAGCAAGGGTTTGACAGCATAGATGACTGCTCTTAGCCCCTCTCCTTTTTTGTCTTCACCTCACAATCTTCATCTTTCTTTCTGCCACAAGGTTGGAGGCACTGGTGGCCAAAGATAGTTGCTTTCAGAATTGAGAGCAAAACACGGTCACGTGATGTGTGTTCACATGCACAATGCACCTATCTCTTATAATGTGCATACATCTAGAGATTCTGTGGAAACACTGGGCCTCATTACACCGATGGCGGTGGACCAAGGTGCTATTAACACCTTGGTCGATGCCGGTAAAATACCGCACCGCCTTGGTGGAAAGGGGAATTACCGCCCTATTCCAAGGTTGGTGGGGCGGTAATTCCCCCTTCCCCGATTGCCCTTCCCCATTCCCATTTTTGCCCCATAGGGCATAATGGGAATGGGGAAGGTGCTAATTACGACACCGCAAATTGCGGTACCGTAATTAGCTCCCCGGTCCCTTTGCGGGTTGGTTTTTAACGCCTGCAAAAAGCAGGCGTTAAATTCTCCAACCCGCAAAGGGACCTCGTAGTAAGGCGGTAAGGGTTTATCGGTACCGGTAAAATACCGGTACCGGTAAACCCTTACTGCCTACCGTGTAATGAGGCCCACTGAGTAGACAGAGAACCACAGCAGGGCTGTAGAAATGCTGTGTATGTGCACCGATTCATTAAAGTGGGTATTAGAACATTTGAATGAAACACTCGGCCAACATTGCC
Source organism: Ambystoma mexicanum (assembly GCF_040938575.1). NCBI lineage: Eukaryota > Metazoa > Chordata > Amphibia > Caudata > Ambystomatidae > Ambystoma > Ambystoma mexicanum. Next base: position 1,147,039,203 of record NC_090928.1, read on the forward strand.
TGAGCACTACAGAGACCTTCCATGCTTTACTTGGGCTACAGTACTGTACTATTGTCCACCTTCACGATTCCCTTCCTAATCCTGCCGCTGACCATTTGCTTTTGCCGGCATCTTCCACTATTGTCAAAAATACTGCACTGGAGGAGCTCATCCTAACCTTCAGGGACGTCCACTCACCAAAATGCTTTGGGTAGCGGAAGTGACATCACATCAACCATTATACATGACTTTTGACCCTAAAAACACAGGAAGTTAAATGCCATTGTCCTTTAGGATTCATGAAATCACTTGAAGTGCCATCACATATGAAGAAAATGACATTACCTATAACATTAATAATATAAGATGGAGTACTAAAGAAGATAAAATGCTATTTTAATTGTCAACCATATAACCGCTTCAGTGCTTCCTCAGTATGCCATCGCTGCAGTTATGAGTAATAAAGAGAAGAAAAATCTATTTCAGTAGCCAGCCTTATAATAACTTCAGTGCTACCTCAATATGCTATGGCTGCAGCCATGCTATGCCATGGGCACGCCAAACAGAGGCTTCAGAGGTCCTTATATTCCAATGGAGACTTTAATACTAGTTGCAGGCATCATATGCCTTGTAGGGCCACACATGCAAAGAACATGTCAAGTGCAGCCACACATACCCAAGTAGTGCCATCATATACCAGATAAAGCCTCATAGACTGTGTACAGTCATCATAAGCAAGGCACAGCCCTCAAACCCAAATGCTACTATTGTACATCAAGTGCAGCATTGATTGCCCAAGTACTGCCATCCTATGCCAGGTAAAACCTGATATGCCATGAATAGTTATGATATGCAAGTTGTTTTGCCCAGGTTTTTCACCAGGATTCCATGGTTTCTGCATTGTTTTCATTCATGCACTGAAATAGTTGCTTGTTTCTAATAGACCTGATTTGCAAAGCAACAATTTATATTATAAATCAATCTGAAAGCCAATAAGAATTCTTAATTCAAACATGTTCGTTCTGCTGAAAAGGAATTATTCTCTAGTTTTCTAAACTGCACTTTCATATTGTGTCCCTTCTGTTGTGCTGTAGCTAAGATCTTATCATTATCTAACTTAATGCTACTCGATTTCTTTAGAATGAGAGAAGTCTGAGTCACCACGCACTGTGATTACAACGTGTGAAAGGCTAAAATGTTAATCAGTTCCAAGCATTTAACCGACTGAGCTCTCTCCATCCGTGCTACAGCTGCATGAAAATAGGATATTTTCTGAAATGTACAAAAGTACGGAGAAAGGTGCTGTGTTCAGAGTGCAGTGAAATGGCAAATATAAGAAATAAAAAGTAAGACTTAATAATGCAAATGTTCCACACACTGAATTATGCCGAGTAAGGTCACTCCAATCCTGAAGAACCATGCCAGGTGCTATTGTGGAAAAGTACTTAATATCTTTAGGCCAATTTATAAAGATTGTCGACTGGATTAGTTGGTTGCGGTGGTCGCCCCCGGAGACACTAATTATTTTTAAAAGGTGATTGGTAGAGACTAACAGTGTTCCTTTATTGAGCAATACATCAATTTCTGACATCTGAATGCTAGAGCCACTGGGCCAGGGATCGCAGAGGGAATGCCAGTAGTAACAGAGGCCTGCCAGGCATAGCAACTGCTACCCCTAATTGATATTCATGCCTATCTTGTCCTGACTTGCTGATTAATTCATTGGACTCTCCACCCACAGTGCTATCTATGTAAGTCCTACTGTTAGGGAGAATTCTCCAGAATGGGTAATTTCCCTTACCTACTGAGTTCCTCAGCAGCTTTGCTGGATTTCTGGGATTTATTTTTTTCACCTGGTAAGAGTGTGAGCCTTTTTTTCCCACTCTTACATGTGTTTTGCTGTGTGTGTTTAACATTTTTGTGTTCATAGACTGTGGAGCCTCACCTACTCCATAGGCATCATCTTTTTACTGTGTGTTACACCGCACCCTCAGTGCAGTGACACAGGGTTGTTTTTTTGACTTCCCAACTCCGAGTCCATTTTCTGGGACTGACCACCGTCTCCCAGAACATGTAAAGTTGACATCGACTTTATTAGTCTCTTTTAAAACTCACAGACCCAGTACAAACTATCTTAAATAGAGTTCTGGAAAGGGTTAATACTTATCCCTTTTTGTCTGTTTCTCTTGGAGCATTGTTTTGCTCCCTTTTCATTAAGACGTGGCTGGTGGCAGTGGTGACTACCCTATTTTTCCTACCAAGGTTATCTTAAATAGCTTTGGTATTGTTTTAGTCTATCTTGGTAGTCTCGAACTTAAACCCGCTAGACCATATACATTTTTATACGGTTGTGGCTGGGTTTAGTCACCATTTCTTTTTGTAAAAGTCGTTCTCTGTGCGCTAAACCAGGTTTGGTTCCTTTGTTTGCCGTCCTTTCACGGGCTTCTGCACAGAAGCCCTCCTTAGGCGCCTGTATGTCTGGGGAGGACAGGATGTGAGGGAGGGGTTTGGGACTCCCTGCACAGGGTCTCCTACGAGACCCATGTCGCACTCTGATCTGATTGGCTGTGGTGACTGTCCCGTGGGACAGTCACCCTGCTGTGTGATTGACAGCCAGGCTGTGTGAATGGGGGAAAACTGCATAAAAAGCAGGTCTCTGGGGCTGGAAAGGCAGAGTCGCCACTGGAACGAGAGAACCAAAGAGGAGCTGACAGAAGAGGACCACTACCACGACTGAACCTCCCGGTGAAGCCCTGCTGCAGGTCCGAATCTTCATACTCCAACGACAGGGAAGATCTGCAAGGAACCTTCTCCCCTTTGGCTGGTGGGAACAACCAGTTTACCAAACTGCTTGCCAGGCCTCCCTTCTCTGGTCGAATTTGCTGTACAGAGCTAGAGTGAACCGGATAGCCAGGAGGAACGGACCCTGCTTGCGTTTTAAGGAGGGCACCTTTTATTCATTGCTTTACTCAGCTGCTGGTGTCTTCCCTGCGCAGTGCAGGACCCTCAAGTCTTCCTACTTCATGTCAGTCCGAAGTCGCTTCAGGAACCGTAAACCTGCAGGACCTGCCAGGAACGTCCGCCTCAGCTACAGCCTTCTTCTCCATTTAAGGTACTGTTCAAATCTGGTTGTTCGTTTCGTCCAGCTGCGGTGAAAGTGTGTGAAACCTTTCGCCAATCTGAGGGCTTGTCCTTTCCATTCTTTAAGCTAACTTTTCTGCTGACCAACTTCGTCCTGAACTCTTGGCAAAGACTTAACCACAAATACTTTGAAGTGTGTGATCTTGAGCAACACACTTTGACCCATTAACATTGTCCCAGGCCTATTGAATTGATTTCCTCACTGTAGTTCCCTTTTCTAGATTGCCCTGCCTATTACTTGTTGGTACTGCTACAGTTTTTGATAACTTTGTCTTTCCCTCCCTTTTTGAATACTGGAGTGCCATTTTGCTCACTCTTCATTTTGAGCCTAACTTGTCCAGAATCTATTGGGTGTGATGTAGTGTATTAAGAGTGTGATTTTTCAACTGCTTTACTTTAGTGAAATGTTTTACAACTGATGTCTAAGTAAATGTATATTCTTTTACTTAGAAACCTTGAGTCAGTTTTTGTTTGAATCATAGTAATTGCTGTCCTTTGTGTAACTATTGATACTGCTCACTTGCTCTTCAGATACGTTTGGCTGCTACCACTTTACTGTGTAGGCCATGCTTGTACCAAAGGTGAATTTGCACTGTCACTTGTAGTCCTAATTGTGTGTGGTGTTCCCAAAGGGTAGTGCATATAATTCTGCCTAACACCTACCAACTGCTGCCACTCTTGCATTGACTCACCACAGCTGCTACCCCGAAGCCTCTGCAACCCAGGTCTTTGGCCGACAACTGCATTGCTTTGTTTATACCACTTGCTACTGTTGGACATCCACAAGGATTGTGTCATGTAGGAAGCACCAATCAATTTCCCTGACAAGGATCTCATTCTCTGGATGCATAATGATGCAGGAGACATTTCCGATTGGCTCATGATGAAGAGCTCCCCAAGAAAAAGCTGTCAGAGACCAGCTGCATTAACGTCCAGGCTGTGGATGCCGGGTCCCACAGCACGGATGATTTGAAGAAGCAATGAGTAGTTATAGTGGGCCCCTTTTTTCCAATGTAACATTTTCAACAGATGGGAACACCCCCTGGTTGTCCTTATCCCTGCCCCCTTTTGATATGGGTTTGATTTCTTTTTGATATGGACTTTGATATCAATTAATTTTTTATATCAAAATATTTTGATATCAAATTTTATATCATTTTGATATATGTTTTATACAAACAGATATATAATGTGTGTTTGTGTACTTTGATACGGTTTGATATAAAGTGTATATAAAAATGTTTTGAATAGGGAGAGTGCATGTGCGCTGTTGCTTGTTCGAGGGCAAAGTGTGTTGTGAAGAGATAGACAGCGAGTGTTAGTGTTTGGTGAGGCTGCAGTGACGTTGGAGTGGGTTGGACGTTACTGACGTCATCATTTCATATAGATTTGATATAATTGTTCAACAGATTTTATATAAACACATTATTATTTTTATATATAAAAAAATAAAAAATGTCCGGTATTAAAATTACATTTGGTCATTTGTATATTGTAATCTTTTTTTATATCACACATTTGTTGTTTTATATCAACATTGTATATCACATTTTTCATATCAAAATGATATAAATATTTTTATATTGCAATTAATTTATTTATATATAAATGTTTATATTAAAATGTTATCAGTATTTTACTTTCTCAATTATTCTTTTTGATATCAAAATTTCTCAATATCAAAATAATACCTTTTAAATAAACTTTATATTATGTTAATATAATATTTGATTGAAAGGGCAAGCTTAAGACCATGATGGTGAAACAGGGGTGGGTCGGACAACCCAGATATATACCACTCAGCGATGGGCTGGAAAACACAGCACTTTTTTGAGCTTTTCAGGACTATTCCGGAAACATCTATTATGAACAGCTACAGTCACAACAAGGGGTGAACACCCCCAGGAAGTCCAGTGAATTTGCTGGTGTATGAGGGGATGGAGGATGCTCAGGATCTAATGGGCGGCTATGAACCCAAAGAGATTGGGACATGATGAGGCGGTTTTGGAGTAGTCATTTGCAGTTGACGCAGACCCTGAAGATGAGGACTGCGAAGCTACGATGCTGTCGGCGGATGCGGTGATAGCGATGGAGACCGGGACCTGGATGAAAAACTGTGCCATGTGTGCAGGGGTGGGGCAAACCAGACTACAGCAGAGACTATTAATATTTATTGCGCTTGCTGTTCCAACCAGCTTGAAATCCCTGGGTATTTTGAAAGTAGCCTGTGTAGGCCTGTCTTTCGCTGCTGGAGGCCGACAGCCTTAAAAACAAGGCCACTATTCAATGCGTTTGTTGTTCAAAACAAATTGAAAGCCTGGCGGACATCAATCTGTGTAAGGATTGTATTGTGCTAATTAAGATTGACTTGGACATGCAGGCCCCTCTTTGCGCTGATATTTGTGCCACCCAGGGGATTACGCCAATTGTAACGGGTGCATGTGTAAAACAACACTTTTACAAGTGGTGCTACGGACATAAAAATAATTATCCATGGATAATTTGTTGCATAAAATATGTATTGTGTTGAGCCCAAAATGCATTTTAGACTTGTTATGACTGACACAACCATTGACACAGATAAGGATTGGCGCTGGGACTGAACGATGCATATCTAAAACATTATGTGCTATAGAATTGGCAAATAATCCGCTTTTGAAAATAAAGCAGTTTAGTCGCATGTGTCAAGCCCAGTAGAAACAGGTTGCATCATTCCATTCACCTCGGGACATGCAAGGTTTGTTGAACCAGCTGGCAAAAGCGCCATCCCCGCTCCATCCTGCCATCCATGATTAGCTGAATCACTCGCTCTACAATTCACATCCAGAGATTGCAAGTTCTGTACCATTCGTGCGTTGTAGGCCATTTCCATAAAAACAGAGAAAGATAGAATCAGTGTCTTATAATGTTATGGTCTTATATTCTGGATCAGGCTTTAAATATTGAGTTGCCACGGCTTTCAAAAATGTCAACTGCTTGTGTGATCTGTGTCACATTTACAAACCGGGCATTTCTTTTTAAATGGCACTGATATATTTTAAAATCATGACACACAGTTAAGAAAACAACACAATAGCGACTATGTAACCATCAGGCGCAGTGCAGCCATTTGGACCGGTAGTGACAGGCATGGAATTGCTGCTGTATTGTCCCACAGTCCCTAATGGTCCAAATGGCTGCACTGTCCCCACTGGTTCAAATTGCAGCACTGTCCCTAATGGTTCAAATGGCTGCACTGTCCCTGTTGGTCCACTGTGCTCTCCAGCAAATTTGAAAGACCTCCCGTTTTTAAAATAGTTAGCACACAATATTACGCATCTAACTTACATTTGTATTTCACACACACACACACACACACACACACACACACACGCATGCACGCACACACACGCACACACACATGCACACACACACACACACATACACACATACACACACACACTTTGCTGGAATTGGTGCTTGTAATAATACACATGAACACAACTTTCTGCAGTATGTGCTTAACACGCCGAGCCTTCACTGTGCCTAAGCTTATCAAAATCTATTTAAACTTTGGCTAATGTAAACGTTCAATACAGTCCAGCGTGATAGTTTGATCGGCGTAATTGACAACAGTCATGAGATAGGGTTAGAGCTGCAGCAGGGAGCAGTAAAATATCCAGCCGTGTGCTATTTAAGTTTGGTGAACAATGCAAAACGACTTCTTTAGCACGGATATCTCTGTCGTTTAAACACCCCAGACAAGAAATTGCTAAAGCTCCCAAATGCTGTGCTTTCAAATACTGCATCGCTTAACAGAAATAGATCGCTGTAAACTACCATGCGGATATTTAAACATTGTCACACCCGTTGCTTGAAACAAAATACAAGGTATTTTGGTTGGCAATTAACAAACACGCACTGTATGTCATTTCACAAAGCCTTGTGTAGCTGGCCCCCAGGCTTTCATTTACACACACACACAGAATACATCCACTGGAGGAACGTACGTGAGCAAACTTTCTAAAACTGTCCTGCAACAAACATAAAATGCATATTGCAAAAATACAGGCTGTCATTTAATATTGAGAATAAGCATGTTTTGTTTTAAATATCTGTTGGCTGCCATTTAATACAAATCCATAGTGCTAGATTCTAGAACAGACTTTAAATAAACTGAGTTACATATTGCCCTGCCCATAGAAAAACTCCTGTATTTTGCTTATCTAGCATATTAAAAAGCTGGTGAAACACACTTGGAACTGCAGAGTTACAAACACAAATCTGCTCTTTGAGCATATACATAGCGCTAGAAATACTCTTCTCTAGCTTTAAAATGTGTATAAATATTTTATGCTTTTAAAACATTGCCCGCCTGGTCAGGAAAACTGTTATTTAGTTACAAGCCTTTACATAAAGATGAAGCACATTTTGTTTTAAAATGTATGTTTGCCCCATTTTTAAATAGAATCAACTCACTTTTTAAAACGAACATGCCTCTTTCGTCAGACAGTCACTTCTAACTGTGGAGCAGCCAATTCTACCAAAATGTAGATCGCTATTTTGGGGTGGCTTCCAGGCTGTGCTTTAAAACACATTCAGTTATTGCCCCCCCACCTGCATACCAGAATATCCCCATCCTGCCTATGACAATATTCCACGTGCAGGCTTCTAGGCCCTTTGAAAGGCACATTAGTCACAGATAATTTATTTACCATGAATGGGCTGAATGGATGCCAATTATACACACCACCCGCATAATAGCTTGCTCTTGGTTACAATAGCCTTGGGGGTCCTGTGACTTTACAATGAATGGGGACATGCAAATACAATGTAATCAAGACAAGTACATGTGGGCATGCAAATGCAGTAGCCCCGGGACTTAATTCTGCTATATGTTTCATATAAAATACTAATACAGAGCAAGCCCAAAATAGCCTAGTCAGATAGCTGGGCCTTGTGTGACTTAAGCAGCTCATAAAAGGCCAGCTACAGATGTGTTAGCACGAATACTGTGTTTTTGCAGCACGGCCAGAATGATCACATCCAGTGCGCCCAGCATTCTTTTCATGCTTGGGTCTGTGTTGTCTGGAACCCTGGAATTAGATCTTCACTTTTCATTTTGCTATACATTATAAACTATATATTCACAAATTTCACAAATTTCAACAAAAAATAGTACAGCTTTTGGCATACTTTGTTCACAATGCGTCGAGACATGCCCAGACATGCTTAAGCATGCCCGACAACTTCAAAATGCCGGCAAAAATGTATATCAATTATTTTTTTATTTTGATATGCAATATTTTTCTCGCTGTCCGCCCTTTCTATAAATCCATATAATTTTGATACCCCCCAAAAAAATGATATTTAATTTTTTTATTTTGAAATCAAAATTCCGATATTTTGATTTAAAAATTTATAATTTTAATATAAAAAAATTGTTGATTTTGATATAACAATTCCGATATGATTTTGATATAAAAAAAATGATATAAAAAAATGTGGATATAAAAAAATAATGACGGTATTATTTTGATATGAAAAAAAGTTGATATAGAAAATATTACGATATAAAAATGACTATCTATTTTTTATACAAAATATTTTTGATATCAGAACTTTATGATATCCCCCAAAAAAATTTACATAAAAAAATCTGATATAATTTTAATACCAGACTTTTTTATTTTTGATATTTTTTATATGTATAAAGTTTACATGAAATCTATTGTACAATTATATAAAATATGTATAAAATGATGATGTCAGTAAGGTCTAACCCACCCACGGCATCATCGCAGCCTCACCAAAACCTAACACTCCCCATCTAACTGCTCACAACTCACTTTGCCCTCGACCAAGCAACAGCGCACACACGCTCTCCCACACATTTTGATATACACTTTATATCACTTTCATATAAACTTTATATCAAACTGTATCAATGTACACAAACACACGTTATGCATCCATTTATATAAAATGAATATCAAATCGATATAAAATGTAATATCGAAACATTTTCATATAAAAAATTAATTGATATTCTAATACGCCTAAAAAAACAAATTAGAGATACAAATGCTTACGACAAACGCCAATCTGGCTTTGTCGAACAGGTAAGTTGTAGCTTAAATCTTTTGCTTTTAGCAATGATGAAAAAAAAGAGCTTTCACAAATATACAAAAACTGTACATCGCCAGCATTGACTTGCATCAATCATTCAATAGTATAAATTGAAAACATCTGTTGGCAAAATTAGAATCAAAAGGGCGCCCTATGGACCTAATAAAAGCCATAAAACAATGATATACCAACACATCAATAAGAATTAAACTGGAACAAAGAGGCAATTTATCGAAAGAAATGATGACAACAAAAGGCCTGAAACAAAGGTGTCCACTGGCAGCCACTCTTTTTTGCATTTGTAATCGAAGATATGCAACACTCTCGTGACAATAAAAGATATTTTCCGCCAAGAATAAATGGCAAGCCAGTTTGTCAATTACTATATGTGGATGACCTGATAATATTAGATCATACTCAAGTTGGCTTACAACGAGCTTTGGCCCAGGATGAAAAATATGTATCTGATAAGGCTTTGGAAAATAATGCAGCAAAGTCAGAAATGTTGCTATTTGGCGATAGAAGATGGAAAAGGATTAAATGTGCTAAATGGAATTTGAACAACAAGCAAATAGAGCTAACCAATGAAATAAGATATTTAGGAGTACAGGTAAGCGGGACAAGGAATGAAGAGCCTTCGAAAAAGATGCTAAAGATCAAAACAAAACCACTAACCGCGCATGCGAACATCATTAATAAAAGATATGGTAAGTTTTCTCTTCAACCTGTAATTACATTTTACAGACTCAAGGCAATACCAACATTAATATACGGTGGAGAAACTTGTATGAATGTTGGAGAAGATTTAAGGAATGCCCTAGAAGGGCTATTTTGGAATAACATCTTACCAGTACCAAAAGCCACTCCGATGATTGAGATCCACCATGAACTTGGTTTGACAGCCTTATGTGCACACATCACATATAATAAGCTCATGCTATACAGAAGGTCAACAAGTAGCATTATACCACCACAATTTGAGGTACTATGAGAGAACAGCAACAGCTTCAGAGAGAAGGTAGTAGAGGACTGGAAAACAGAGTGTGCCCAGACACTTGAGGATTTGGGTTTCGATGCAAGTACTTTAGCAGAAAATCCAAACTTGGTTAAAAGAACAATATGGGCTGATGATTGGTTCAAAACTGAAACAAAAAGAGCTAAGAGCTGCATCAAATACCCATACACTCCTACAAACAAACTGTTGAGTGATGTCCGTAACACCTGAATACCTGAGAAAATTCCCCCATTATAAACAAAGAGATTTATTGCTGCGGTTCAGACTAAATGTTCTACATAATAAAACAACTATGGCGAGATATTGTAAGGAACCAATATGCACAAATTGTAGACTATGCAAGCAAAAAGAAGAATCTCTAAGTCATCTGATATTATTTTGCACAGAACTGAGAGATGCAAGAAATATATATCTCAGGAGTTATATCGTAGATTTATGTGGCCTTGATTCAGAAAATTTGTGGAATTTGATATAGGACTGTAGAACACAGAGAATTCATTAAGCAACATCTAAATTCTTGAAACAAACATTCAAAATGTTAGAACATTCGGGAAAGGCTGACAAAAATTAGGATGGCTTACACATTTTGTAAACAAATCCAAATCAATCAAAAACTTGCTGGATTGTTTTTCAAAGTTTGTTTCTGATGTAGAGAAAATAGCCTATTGTTATTTTAGCTTTTTTTAAGTGTAAACTGATTATTATTTGTACGTTATTTTGGCTGTTTCTGCTCACTATGTCTGTCCCTTTTTAATTTGTAGATAGTGATAGGTTTGTAATAAACCACATACACTTAACAAAAAAAATGGATATCAAAGTCCATATCAAAAAGAAATCAAACCCACACCAAAAGGGCGCATGGGTAAGGACAACCAAGGGGTGTTCCTACCTGTCAAACATTTTACTTTGGAAAAAAGGGCCCCCCTATAGCAGTGGAATGATCCTAATAGGAATAACCATGCAAAGGTGTCAGAAAATCACAACATATAACACACACACACCCCTAAACCTGGAGGAAGGCAGCAAAGGGCTGATGTACTTGGCCCACCTGCTGAGGAGACGCTATGCATCCAAATTATCATAATACATCCAAGTTTACCCACAATTCCCCTGGTGCATGAACACCATTTCGATTGAACCCACAAGCCCTGTACCACTTGAGTTGAGATGATGCAGAATCCATATTTGCAACACAAGATAATGAAGAGATGAAAGATATTGAGTCTATTCCACAAATGGCAGATAGGACAGAGTCCTCCCCTACTTTGAAATAAAGATTTTGGAATCATAAGGGCTGTACAAACCATCCCTCCACCTCCTCAATGTGTCTCTTGACCTTTCTGAAATAATAGGCTTTCCTCCTAGACAGGGTACAGGCTTTGTAGCAGCAGGTGGGCTCAACGGTACAAAACCATGTCGGACTCCCACACCAAGAAATTACTCAGCCATTATAATTTATTTGCTTGGAGTGGGAGAGGAGAACACTGTTGCAAGATCCACAGGACGTACAGCTAAAAAGATTGGCTGGCGGGCCAAAGACTGAGCTGTGTAGCAGAAGATAAGGGCCTGTCACCCATCCTTCTGGATTGGTGAAACAGATCATTTACATGTTGCAGCTGGTGCATCAGGACTTGCAAGCAGGTGACACAATGAGGGAGGATGCATTGGAGGCTGCTGCAAGGAATGCAATCAGGGGTGATGAAGGAACCTTCTGCTGCTTAGGCCAATGTGAGAGCTGTCTGTGTTGCAGTGGTGACTACACACAGAAGCATATAGGGGCGCAGCTGTTGCCCACTGCATGGCCTGGTGACACAAGCAACAGCAGTTCGCAGATTCAGAACTCATGGAAGTCTCAACTCATTCCCTTCCCCAAAAGGAATGGAGGCCCAGGCAGGCAGCAAGTTCAAACTGTGGTTTATTAAAGCCAAAACCAACAGGGATCAGTACATGGACAAAAGAAATCCCGGGACATCTCAGTGAGCTCTGGCTCGCAGGTCAATTTTGATAGACTCTTGCATCACAAAAGCGTCACAACCTGGGCCCCTCTCCAGAAAACCTATCATCACTCGGGATTGGGTGTTGAGTGGTAGCCCACCTATAGTGGACCCTAAATGTGTTAGTTTAGCTGCTCTCCCATGTCAGATATAAGGCCTGGCCTAACTCACTATGGCTGTTACTAAACAATGTTTCAGTGTGAGGGTCCGATCATTGGCTCTTACCCATTGCTACTCACCCATAAGGTCCTGGACTGTGATTGGCTGGAGCTGGAGGTCTTCGGGCCTAGGATCTGAATGCTTTCCCGCTCAACGTGTACTTTTTCAAGTTAATAAGAACAACTATATGCCTGCATTGTAACTTCTGTGCACCATCAATGACTATGAGAGTGCCCGTCCACACCATGCAACATTTGCTTCTCCTGTAATGACTTTGTTGCAGCTTCTGTCTGGCTGTGTGAGATCTCTTCTCTTTCCCAGCTGCTAGTTTCGGTTCATCATCAGCGCAGCCGGGTCACATGCTCAGAGACCGTGTTTGGGGCTTCTTGAGCTCTGCAATACTCTGGTTTTTTCCCATTTATTGTGCCGGTGTTACTGCAGTTCAGGGAATGGAATGCCACTTGTATTTTGGTGACCTTGGCAGCAGGCCCTGTCTCTTACTCTCACTCCTCTGAGCAGCCTTAATTTGCTCAGCTCAGCTTCTGCCGAGGGTCCGTGGCATATTGTAATTTTCCTAAGCCATAACAAGGCTTCTACATTGTGCTATTATATATTCTCCATATGTTAGTCATGCATGGCTCTGTCAGGTCCCATAGGTGCTCCCGCCGTTCCATAGGTTAGTTCACACGTAAGCATCTGCAAGCTTGCACAGGATCTCTTGCTTCTTGCGGTTTCTGCTTTGCTGTGGTTAAGCTAATGACAAAAACAATAAAGGCAAAGGCAGTATGTATATGTATCTGCCCTCTAATTTATAGGACTATTCTGCATATGTTCTTAATGTATTTGGGTGTGTGTTTTGTGTCCTGATGTGCAGATGGTACGTGTGCTTCATGTCTGATGCTGCTATGTCATGGTGCCTGCAACATCATGCATGGCTTCTTGGCGCTTTAGTCGAGACTGTCAATTGAGGGATCCTTAGTGGAATCCTGAGGCTCCCAGCCACTCTGGGTAGTGCCTGAACCGCTCCTGGCCTGGATGGTTGGCTGAGTGTGTACCTTTCAATATACTTGTCTATTATAGGAGCACTAGGAATTGATCTGAAATTGTATGGGTGATCATGGTGTCTTCCTTTCTTCATCCGGGTCGTGTGTCTGGTAGGAGGGGGAGCAGGGGTGAGATTTGACCCTGCCTCTTCAGGAGATTGGTATGCTGATAAATGTGCTTTTTAAGGATTGCAGAAACGATTACAGCAAGGACAATTAATGTGTTGAAAACTGATCAAATAATATAGTTTCATGTCTTGAATATATTGGACTCCTCCCCATAGCATATGAATATAGTCCAAAAATTAAGAACCACACTTAACTCTATACTGGCTGTGTCTTATAATTAAGCAATAAACCCAGAGATGGAAGGGCATTACCGGGTAAGGCTTGATTGAAGCAAGGACCTTAACGTAAGCCCTGCACCATTACCAGGCACATTAATGCACCCCATCAAGAGAGTTATTGCTATTAGCACCCCAGCGTGCCTTCTGGGGTGCACAAATCTCATCGAGCTGCTTGACGGTTTGAAGCATGACATGCACAACTGAATGTGCATGCACAATTGAAAATCACCAAGAAGATTGGCTCAATACTTTCAAAATGCTACACAAGCCTAATGTTATATTTGAATGGACTAGATGCCCAATTGTGATGTCATCTTTCATGGCCTGGGTATTGGTCTTAGCAGTGCATGGTGATGGCGCGAGTTAGGGTTCTTTAGCTCACCATACCTGATGAATTTCTGGGAGTTTTAGGTTTTACTTGCAACTCTTACATCGCTTTAACAAAGTGTTTTCATTGAATTTCATAGGTTTCTATTAGTGCATCTTAACAATAATGTCCCTTTAACAAAGTTTATTCAGTGAATTTCATAGGTTTTTATTAGTGCACCGTAACCATAATGTCCCTTTAACAATGTTTTTCTCAGTGAATTTCATGGGTTTTTACCAGTGATTGCTAATTTCGAGCAACTTACTAATTAATATCATACTGTTATGATGTTGCTGATTACATAGCAGCCTGGGCCACCTAGCATGGTGAAGCTGGGTGACATGGAATGCTCTGTGCATCATCTTCTGATGAGGTCATAGAGGCTGTACTTGATTACATTGCTTTCAGCATTCCAAGTTTGTCAGTTGATCCTGTTCTGTGTTTGTGTAAGGAGCCTCTGTTGTGGTGGGGGGTCTTTTTCCTGTCTAACTCAATTAACTCATACATAAAGACTTACCTGTGCCTGTTTGACGTCTTCGTAACACATACTTACCCCAATACAGCAACATTTCTGTCCAATTTACAAAGTTTCACCTTCAAACACTGCCATTTCCCACCTTCTAGCATCATTTTTAACACTTCTATACACGTTTTGCAACTTTTTCCACAGTTTTTGTGTTCATCGACGTTCGCAAACGTCTGACATCATTGCAGACTTTTCGGACAGTGTCACGTGACCATGCGCTCGCGTGTGGCATGATGTGTCCGCAAACGCAGCCACACTTCACAAACAGGTCCGTGCTTCGGGAACAGTTTGGAACTACCTTTTCAGCTGATCTAGGAACACAAAATGTATCCTTTCACAGCTCCTACACCTATTCTTACTCATTAGCCATTAACAATCTAGCACACAGCACATACTTGAAGAATATTAGCAAAACTGCTATTTATCTTTAAAATGGCATCAACTATTGCCATCCTTCTTTTCCAAGAACCACCACCACCGGCTGGAGGACCTACACAACAAAAGAAGCGCAGTACTTCAAAAGACAATGAAGATGACCAATAAGATGAGGAAGATGAAGTGCCTACCTCTAGGACCCATAGAGAATCATGGGTGTGGTAGTTCTTTACCACTGCTGGGAATGTACCAAAGGCTAAAGCTGTGAAAGTGAAAAGCACTGAGTGCAACGTTGTACTCAATCATGGACTACCTGGAGAGTACTCCTACGGGACCACCTACATGTGCCGCTGCTTCAAATCCAACCAGTCAATGCTCTCAAAAAGGTTAAAATAAAAGAAAATGTCCTGGGCGCCCCTCTATGAGAACAAAAACAGCAAAAATGGCCTGTTCTATGGGATGGTACCCACTCTAGAGTGTGCGGGCACATTTTAGCTCACTGTACCTTTCACAGATGAGAAATAACCATTTGTATATCAGTCTTTGTCCTGCCCACATGGGCAGTGCAACATCGAAATGCTATGGCAATTCCTTTCTGAACAAGAGTACCTACAACAACCCCATACACGTGTTTCAGCCTTGTTGGGCATCATCAGTGAGGTGGCGATGTGCCTCTCTGAGCACAGTGAGCAAGGGGGCCACGTCAGGATGACCCTAGGCACGTAGGGCGACTAAACCTAAGGCCCTTGAAACAAATCAAAAAAATGATCATGGGTGCCCCTCTTTGAGAATGAACGCAGCAAAAATCACCTGTTCTATGGTATGGTACCCACTCTAGAGTCTGCAGCCACATTTTAGCTCACTGTACCTTCCACAGATGGGTCCATGAATCTTAGGCAGCCTGCTAAGATGCAAATAAAATGTCTTGTATCTGTTATCTGTACAATCTGGTGTAGAGTCTTTAATAATGTTTAGACACATCTTCAAACTCCAATTACAATGTTCAACAGAATGATGCAGCCTCTCCTAACCCGTTTACTGCAAGACATAAACGTAGATCTGTAGCACTGAGAAATAGAATATACAGTTCTACATGATGTGCAAGACCATGTTTAAGTGGGCATGTACTCCTTGCTTACTATGGTTTGCAGCAAGGTTAGACTATTGTGCTATACTAAGACAGTTTAGCAGCCATGCCCATCAAAAAATGGCATCAACATTCCAGAAAATATTTGAGGCATGTTCAATCATCCGTCTTGTATAGTGCCATTCTGCCACTATTGGTGGCCACGCTGCACTTGTAAGAAAAAAGCAGTGTGGGGGTCTAGTGGGACAATGTGAGAGGCAGAAGCAATGCAAAACCTATGGTGTTGATGGGTGCAGGTCAAAAGTGCCTGGTTCCTGTATGCCCATCTGCTTTCTAAGGGTTTAGCAGAGAAACTTGGGAGTATGCTATCCATAAGGACATAATTAACTACAACACTTTGGGTCTGGTTCGCCGCTGATGTGGGAGAGTGTCAGAGGGCAAAAGAGTAAAGCTGAGTAATGGTTCAGTTCGTATTAATGTGGTAATGGCTAAACCTGTGGCAGCCATATGTTGGGGGTATGTGTGTGTAGTGGAAGGTGGTAGTAGATCTTAGAGTATAGATGGTTAGTTAGTGGAATGGATAGTCGCCATTACCAAGGCAAAAACAACCTGCACCCTTGCATTTCCACCACTGGCCTCTTACATACAGGTCTCTCTCTCTCTCTCTCTCCCTCTCTCTCTGTCTCTGTCTCTCACACACATCGAGATCCAAAGTGCAACAAAAACAAGCATCTGCGAGTTGACAGATGAGGGTGGAGGCAATCTGGAAACTCCAATCAATTGGAGCTTCCAATTGAGTGGAAGCTGCAACTAAGGGTTATGGGTGGCAAAAACCTTTGGTTCACAGAAAGGGCGATTTGAAATTTGAGACTGCCGTCACCCAATTTGCTTTGTTTGGTATACTGCTTTGCTTGCTGAGGGACTCAGTGTTCACAATAACATGCTCAGCTGCTGTTCCCTGTGGCCTGCAGAGAAATCTGCCCATCTTGGGCAGGTGTCATCTTGGGCAGGGCAAGAAGGCATTTTGTCAGTCATTCATCAGGCGGTTGGGCAGGGGCCAGAATCCATGCTTGTTCCTCCAAGGATTCTCCCCTGCTTTCTTCCACAAGCCCCAAAGCTCCTCCAATGGCCAACATGACATTCCCCCTATCCCCAAAAGCTTCAGCTCCCCAGTCTTTGAGGTAGCACCAGGACTTAGTTATTAGAGTGATACTGCAACCCTGTATGGAGGTTCTTCAAGATGAAAGGAGGATCGGAAAGATGAAAGGTGGATTAGGGAGTCCTCGGAAGTGCAGCACTGTGGCCTAAAGGTGGTGCAGCATCAGCAAGAAGGTGAAGAGCAGCATTTTGGCAGTGACAGATATGGGGTTGGTTTGGATGAGGAGGTGTGTGGGAATAGGATAGACTGCTATTTACACTACAAAAGACAAGGAGCAAAAAAGTCTGCCTTTCTGTAGAAAAGTGTGTGTGTAGGTAAGGGGGGACTCAACTTATGAATAGTGAAGTTGCATCTAAAACATTTACACACTTTGGTATGATGGGTAATGAAAATTGTCAGAGAATTGACCTTTTACAGTTTGATTTGTTTCCCAAAGCTACAAATTTGGCATGCTTTGGTTACGGGGGTGCCTTTGGTGTGCACTGTCATTTTCTACTTCTCTGTTGCCACCAGGGTTCTTAATTTTCAGGGACTGCTTTTCTGTCAAAAGCCTGGACATGTAAGGCACAGTATATGCAATCTAGGGACATACTTCTGTTGCCTCAGGTCTGACCATGCACGGTGCAGGACGTGAGGTTTAGAGATGTATCTTTGCTGTCCACAGCCTGAATGTGCATGTTGCAGGACAAGTGATTTAGCTTTAATTGCCTGTCTGGCCATCTATGGTGCATGACATGCAATTTATTGGGGATAGATCTGCTGTCTACAGCCTGACCTTGTAACGTGCAGGGCATGTGATTTATGGTCCTAGCAGCTCTTTCTGAACCCCAAACCTGTACAGTATGTGCAATATAGTTGGGATTTTCCTGCATTCTAAGTCTGATCATGAACAGAGCTAGAGATGTGATTTAGGGGGGGGGGGTAGCTCTACTGTCAAAAGCCTGAACATGAAAAGTACGATATATACTATTTAGCGGATAGTTCTGTAGTCTAAGGTCTGACTGATGCAGAAAGTCTGACTTTCTATTTAGGAAGGTATCCCTGCTGTCTATACTCATACCATGCATGGAGCAGGAGATGTGATTTAAGGGGCTAGTTCTGCAGTAGTAATCTGCTGCATTACCTGCCACCCTCCTCCTTGTCTCAGTACCCCATGTGTAAACCATTGCACTACCTGACTCAGTTCTCCCTCATCCCAGTACACAAATACCCCTGCCTCACTCTTCCGTGTCCCAGTAACACATTAGTAATCTGTTGCATTAATCCCCTTCCTTTTCCCAGTACTCCATTTGTTATCCATTGCATTACCACTGATGCCCACTTCCTTGTCCCAGTACCCTATCACCATCACCTTACTCTTCCTCATTCCAGTACCAGATTACTCCTTCCTCCTCATTCCCAGTTTCCCATGACCCCTCCATATGCTTACTCATCTCAGCACCCCATTACCCCCTCCTTCCTCTTCCTCATCCCAGTACCACGCTACCCCTGTCTCATTTTCCTCCAGCCCTTTCATGTAATATAATGTAAATGGACCTGTATAGCACACTTCTGCCACTATTGATGGCCTCGCTGCACTTGACTATGTAAGAGAATAGGAGATTTGGGAGGTCAATACTGGGACAGTGGGAGAGGCAGATGCAAAACCTGTGGTGTTGATGGCTACAGGCCGGATCCTGTGTGCCAATCTGATTTCAATGGGTTTGGCAGAGACACTTGTAAGTATGCTATCAATAGAGTCCACGAGCATTGATTGTCTAAAGTGCTTTGGGCCTGGTAAGCTTTTGATATGGGTGGGTGAGGTAGGGCTAACAAGTAGATCTTATTCATGGTTTGGTTAGTGTTAATGTGCTAATGGCTAAGCCTGTGGCAGCCAGTATGCTGGTGGGAGATCTTAGGGGTGAGCTGTTTAGTCAGTGAATGGTGAGAAGGCAATTAATAGGGCACAATCAACCTGCAATCATGCACTCCCACCCCTAGCCTCTTGCATTCAGGACTCATTTCACTAGCTCCCTGAGAAGGAATTACTTATGTCCTGCAGTAGTACAAGGATGAGTAGTGACTAAACTGCCTATTCATCCCTCACACTTCAACAGAACGAGTGGTCCCAATCATAAAGGTGAAAC
This sequence comes from Ambystoma mexicanum, assembly GCF_040938575.1. Lineage (NCBI taxonomy): Eukaryota > Metazoa > Chordata > Amphibia > Caudata > Ambystomatidae > Ambystoma > Ambystoma mexicanum. Next base: position 1,147,058,629 of record NC_090928.1, read on the forward strand.
CGTCAGTTTAGAAATATACCTCCTTTGCCTTTCGTAGTAATGTGGTGCTCGGGCGCGGGCAGACTATACTCTTAAGAGGGGTGTGAATGTGTTTTCTAGCAGCAACCCAAAGAGCAAATTACAACAGTCCAAAATAAAGGAATGTTCAATCAAGGTTCTATAAAAATGTATACACTTTAACAAAACACCCCATATTTAAATAAACAAAATAGAATACAGTACAACTACTCCACCACCCTGTCGGGGGAAATTCTGCCGGGGTCGGCCGGGCCGTCCGCAGACCTCCGGGCAGGGAGGCCCCAACTCCTCCCGTATATCCCAAAAGAGATAGAGTATGAGACACACGCAAGAAGCAAGGTGACTCTGCTGTTTATTAGACAAAACGGCAGGGATGGGTCAAGGAGCGTACGCGTCCGTCCTGACACACACACAATCGTGGGGCTCGCAGGCCCTTTTTACCTTAGTATGACGCGCTACTTGCGTCACTTGGAAAGTTTAGCAAAAAAACCTATCTCCACTCTGGATTGGTTACTCGAGTGGTAGGGTTAGTATAGCATGCATATAGAGAATGGTATTAGTGGTTGAGGGTTAGTCAGGTGGTATACCTGGGCTGTCCCTTCAATTTGATACATGAAAATTGTTACATGAAGACCTCTGAGGATTGGTCAATGTTAATGGCGTCAGTGATAGGAGCCCCATGTTCTGATTGGTCCGCTCGCGAGCCTCCCAGTCTGGGACTATCGCTGTTCCCAGCTCGATGTGCACCTGTAATTTGCAACGTTTTAATATGGGTAGGTGTAAACAATGTGAGGATTTATTCATATGTTGGGAGGTCAACTACTCCCACTGCTGCAGATGTCCAATGAGTCTTTTAATTGTATCTGCCTGTGTCTTGAAACGTGGGATTCAGGCGTCTCCTTCCTCCTGGGCTTGGCATCTTGTCAGGTTTGGCTTTGTCACGTGAGGTGGGACCGTGTTTGAGGCAAAATTCAACACAATTAATATTGTTTTTCCTACTGTGTGCCTGGTTTATCTTGCAGGTGCGACCTTGGCGTTGGCTTGCAGCGTGCGAGATTGCAACATCGTGCCCTTGGCGGTGTGCTTTCGCTGGGCTCATTCTGCAGGGTCAGCAACCCACTTCTTGCTCATTCAATGTTCATGGAAGCTTTTGCTTGCGGCCTACTTGGGCCTGGTGCATAGGTGGAACCGCTTGATGCAGAGCGCTTTAGGTTACGGTATCATATTGCTCTATCCTCAGTATCGTGTCTCCGTTGTATTCTTCATTATGGTACATGGTTCTTAGAAGAAGCGTGAGCAAGCTTTTTTAGATAAGTTCATGATGCGTCTTGCGTTTCTGCATTTTGAGAGCCTATGTGGAAAATAATAAAGATGCACGTCCGTGAGTATGTCTGTCGCCTACGTCATAGCACTGAATATATTCTTCGTGTGGATTGGTGTGGGAGTGTCCGGTGTGCATGTTTGCACAGGTGTGCTGACCGCTGGCTAGGTCGTCATGGCATCTCTAACGACGTGTAGGTTTAGTCGAGTTGATCCGTGCCGCAGGTGTCGGCATGGACAGGGCGGGCTGCTGGGCAGGTAGATGGGCACATCCGTATGTTCCTGTACCAGGGTATTTGGTCGTCTGGTAGATATGCAAACTCCTCTCGTGGCGGGTGTCTAGGCCGTGATCCTCTAGGCCAGGCGCGAGAGGGGAAGGGCGGGAGCCTGTTCTTCCATTCTCCCACTTCAGTCCCCCCTCTGGTCGACTTGTCGACCACAAACATATCCTTTTCTTTATCTCCTCTTACTCTCCATATTTTAGTTATTCCTCCCAAATGTCCATAGTGGTTAACATGGTCTTCAAATGACCAATACATATATTCACAGGTTCCTCCAGGAGTGCAGTATACCCATTTCCCTATGTAGCTCCTTGGGTTTCTTGGGTTTTCGAGCTTCACAGATGGTGGGTCCAGGTGGTTGGTGATGATCTGGTTGCGCAACTTCTCTCTCTCTTTTATGATTGTGCCTGTGTGTTGGCCGTCATCTGTTGGCATCAAGAGGTGTATACCAACCATTTCGATCATCTCGTCTGTGGTGCGTGCCTTCCGGGCCTTCCAAAATCTTATTATGATCAGTGCAGCTCCAGCCAAAATAGTACATCCAACTATAATCTTCAGTCCATCTGACAGCCAAGATGGCATCCATGACCATAATATTGAAAACCAACTCTCATCCTTTTTCACACCTTTACTTTCATCCATCATTTTTGAGTGCATCTGGGCCAATTGTGATACAGCTTCCGTGAGTGTACCATTGTCAGCATCGTTAGCAGGAATGAATGTGCAGCATGATTGTCCTATCTTTGCGCAAACTCCTCCTTCCATTGCTGTGAGGAGGTCCAGTACGTATCTGTTCTGTAGTGCAACCATTCTTACTGCTCGCAATTCCTCTTTTATTGCGTTGAATCCATTTACTGTAGAGTTAATTGTCATCATTAGTTCCCACCTAGTTATCTGGAGCCATTTCGCGTTTGCGTAGGCCTGCAGTCCAGGATGTATTATTGAGGAGAAGAACATAGCTGCTCTGCTGAATAGTCTGTGTTCCGGCGGAATTGAGGTGAGTGCTGTTTCCGACCTTCCCCACAAGTAATTTCCTGTCAGAGGTTCTCCTTGTCTTTTCCTTCTGTTGAGGACAGTGTTGTTGCCGTTGCGTCGGTTCTCTGGCCCTTTCCGAGGCTGTGCAGATCTCCTCTTCCTTTTGTTCCCTTCATCCATCTTGGGGAAATTCGCCATATTCACATGCTTCTGGGGTACCACTAGTGATGGTACATTAACGTGTACTATTGTGCATACACCATTCCACAAAGGGGGCAGTGTGTGGTACGCCTTGTCTCCACAGGCCCAGTAATGGTCCATTACTACTGCTGTTCCTGCTCCCCCCTCAGGTAACTCCATCACGCTTTCACAGTTGGTGTTGTATCCTACATCCACCTCTCCTTTATGTTGGTAGCATACCTTGGGCGCAGTTAGCGGCAGTATTGTTATTGGGTCTTCATCCTTCTCCATCCACGTGAGCATGGGTACGTACTTGATCCAAGTCATCCAACATCTATGGTTATGTCCATCAATAGTTGAAATATTTTCTCTTGTTATCATGTTGCTGCCAACCACTCCTATGTCCCATTTGTTGTCCATGTGCACCTTCCCTGTTATTATCATCAGTGGTCTTTCCCAACATCCGTTTTTACCAGGGACTTCAGTAGCGTACCAATCACATGGTAAGTATTGCAGTGTTACTTTCTTTGTTTCTCCTTTTTCAGGACCACTTGTTATGTATTTGAATCCTTCAGCATGTAAACTGCTCTTGTGGTAACTCAAATAAGTCTTGAGGAAGTTGTTTTCATATGGATATGTATCTCGTGTTTTCCACACCAGATGCACCACTGTCCCTTGAAAACTTCCTTTCGTCTGGAACAGTGCCAGGTATATTATACATCGTGCTATTTTTCCATCTATCTCCGTGGCAACAAATGTTCGAGAAGCGCTCATGGCGTATGGGATCAATGAGCAAACGTAGCAGCTGTCTTCTGTTGTCTGCTTACCTATGTGGGTCATGTGTTGATACCATATGTTGTTTGAGATGTGTGCTGAATCTTGTACATAGTTGTCAATGCCTTTATTATCTGAGTATATGCTGCGTTTAACTCTATTTTCCTTGTGTGGGATTTTACTAGTACCACCTGACGTAACACCTGTTGCAGCTGGGGGTGGGGGTGTATCAGGTTTGGGTACAGCAATAATATTGATAGCATAGCTGTACTGCCATACAGAGGCAAGCAAGAACCCGGTGATCATTAAAATCCCTATCAATTTTATTACAAATGCTGATTTCACCAGCATTTTGCTCTTACCTTGCTGCAGTCCGGCAGCTTATTCTTGCGACGTTACAGTTGCCCGCCTGAAAATTCTTAATATGCTTGTTATTGATGTTAGTTGTCGTTTTTTTTTAAGCTCTCCCTATCAAGTAGTCATTCAGTGCCCAGGCGAAGAGCTGTTCCCACGCCAATCTAAGCGATCTATCTCTTAGGGCAGGCAAGTATGGTTGGAGGTGGGGCATTGAGTGTTCTATGGCTAAGAGGAATGCTGTGTAGTAGACACGTACCCTCCTTCTTTTCAGGTACGTTGGCTTTTTTATTTCATATACAAATTGGTGTGACAATTCTTCTAGATAATTATCGTCTGAGGGTACCATCTACTCCTGGGCAGTGAATTGGTTAGTTATCTACTTTCTTAACAGTACAATAATACGCTTTACCTGCATGTGCGAGAGAAAAGAAAGAGAACATTCAGGTGTTTACATGTGTATATGTGCAAAACAATGTCCTTCAGTTCCGTTATTACTACAGTGGGTATGGGGTCAATGGGCAGAGGGTTTGGGGCTCAACTGGCGGGAGTCTCTTTACCCTTTGATCGTGTAACCATGGGGTGGGCGGTATGGGGATCACCCCTTTCTTTTCTAATAGTTGTCTCTGGGGAATCTGGGGGGTGGCAGGGTATGGGGACACTTAGGCCGTTAGTTGCGGTAGAAGTCTCTTCCTCCGTTGGTGACGCTGCTGTTGTTCTTTCAGTGGCCCTGTCGGTGGCGCTGGGGTGGGTCTGGAGTTTGTAGATCTTTACGTCATGTAGGTGGTTCCAGGCACGTTTGTCCTGTAGCTTTACTGCTCTCGTTGATACCTCCTCTACCAGATGGGGGCCAGTGAAGCGTGGACTGTTCCACTTCCTGTTGAAATTGCGAAGTAGTACGTGGTCACCTTTAGCAACCTTGCACAGTCTTTCCTTTTCCAATTCTTTATCCGCGCCTTCTTGTTGATCGCTGTTAGACCCGCCCCGCGTGCGCTCGAGCTGTTGAGACACAAACGCTACACTAGTAATCAAAGAAGACACATATTGGTACATTTCATCACCAAGGACACTTGCAGTACTCTCGTGGTCGGTAAATGCTCTTGATGTTGGCGTTAGGGGAAGGCGCATTTGACGTCCGGTAACCACCTCGTGAGGGGTGAGGTGGTGGTCGGAACCTGGTCTATTCCTTAGCCCAAATAGGGCTAGTGGAAGGCAATACAACCAACTCTTCTTTGTTGTTTGCTGTATTTTTGCAATTGCCTCCTCTAATAGGCCATTCAGGCGTTCACATACACCGTTGGCCTGTGGGTGGTATGCACATGCAAATTTATGCTTGATGTTCAGCAAGGATGTGATGTGCTGGAACATTTCGTTTGCGAAATGTGGGCCATTGTCTGACCTCAGTACCTCGCACACTCCCCACCTGGGGAAGACCTCCCTCACTAGGAATTTAGCTGCTCTAAATGCATCTGGGTGTGAACAGGGCCCTGCTTCAATCCACCTCGAGAATGGGCATACTACTACAATCATATACCTATTTCCTTGACATACGTTGATCATATCAACATAGTCAATATGGAGATGTCGGAAGGGTCCCTCTGGCCGGGGTATAGTACCTCTTATCACCTTCAGAGTGTGACCGGCCGTAAACTGTTGACATGTGAGACAATTGCTGATAAAATTTGACACATGAGAATTTAACTCGGGGCAGAACCAGTCTTCCCTAATTCGTGCTGCAATTACTTCCTTGCCTGTGTGGGCTGGGTGATGTAGTTGGCTCAGGGCGGTGTTCAATAGTGCCAGTGGTATTACAATCTTTCGAGTGTCACCCTGGCGCCATAGTGCGTCGGTTAGTGACATTGTGCATCCTCTTTTTAACCATATTTCTTTTTTGGCCATTGGTGCAGCCGCTTGTAGCTCCATAATCTGTGTGGCTGGGAGATGGGTGTACCCTTCTCTTATCAACATCTCCTTAGCCATTCCCCTCCCTCTCCCTCTCTGTGACTCTGGGGGGTTCCATATCTCACCAAAATATGCAGCATACTTTGCATGTGCGTCTGCTGCTGCATTCCCTTTTGAGATGTGGTCTTCACCATTGGTGTGTGCGGTGCATTTGACCAAAGCTAATTCTTGGGGGTCATTTAGGAGGGCGTGTTGCACTGGAGTGCCATCAGCTCTCCTAAACCCTCTTCTTCTCCATTTCGACAGCCCTGAGTGGACAGTGGACGTAACATATGCGCTGTCGGAATATATGGTCACTCGTTTGTCAAAGCTTTCCCTCAACGCCAAAAATCAGTGCAATTAATTCTGCTGCTTGAGCGGAGTAATGCTGTGGTAATTGTACACATTTCATGGCCACACACACCGGTACCTCCATCATTTTTACCACTGCTGCCCCAGTCCTCCTTATACCATCCCTTTGGTCGATAGTTGATGACCCATCAATGAACAGGAGCTCACCTCCCTCTAGTGCGTTTTCTTCAACCTTTCTAGTACATGAGTTCATTTCAGTTATTTGCGTACAATCGTGGGCATAATCTCCTTCCTCAAGTACTTCTGCTAGGAACCTTGCAGGGTTGACCGTGCTACATCTAACAATTGATAGTTCAGCTCTGGATAAGATGATCTCATAACCTGATGCCCTCTGCGTGGTTAGGGTGGACTTAGGTTTATTCAATATTGCAAATAGTGCATGTTCCACAAACAGTGTAGTTGGGCACCCCATGGTTATTGCTGATGCTTTTTCTACCGCAAAAGCAGCTGCGGCGAGACCTTGTTCGCAAGGGAAATGACCTAACATCACAGGATCTAAGTGGCCACTGTAAAATGCTACTGGTTTGTAGCCCATGCTTGTTTTTTGAGCCAACACTGCTTTCATTACTGCTGAGTCGCAATGTGAAAATATAAAGAATTGTCGCTCATAGTCTGGGGTTGCCAGTACCGGAGCAGTTGATATTGCCTCTTTCAGTTCATCAAAAGCCTCTTTCATTTCCATTGTCCACCCCAACTTTTTCTCCCCTTTATTAGCTTCCTTTAACGCCTCAAGCAGGGGCCCTATGTATGAGCTGTAATCAAATACCCATGCTCTACAGTAGTTGCACAGACCCAGGAACTGCTGCAGTTCCCTCACTGTTTGTGGGATTGGCGTTTTTGAAATGGCCTGTGCCCTTTGTGGTGCAATCTTTCTTCCATGTTGGGATATGAGCTGACCAATGTAAAGTACCTGTTCTTGACAGTACTGTAACTTTTCCATATCTACCTTGTAACCTTTTTCAGCCAATATTGTCAACATCTTTAATGAGTCCTCTCTGCATGTCCTTTCGTTTGTACTGCAAATTATTATGTCGTCGACATACTGCAACACTGTGCTTTGCACTTCAATGTTACCCAAATCCATCTGTATTACTCTGTTGAATATTGAGGGTGATTCGCAGTACCCTTGTGGTAATCTGGTGTGTTTCCACTTTGTGTTTCTGTAAGTGAAGCTTGTCAGATCTTGTGAGTCTGGGTGCAATGGTATTGAGAAAAAAGCATTTTTAAGGTCGATCACCGTAAATCATGATGCTTCCGCTGGAATGCCACACAATATTGTGGCCGGGTTTGCGGCTATGGGGTATTCTGCTTCTACTATGTTGTTCAAGGGCCTGAGATCTTGTATGAAGCGCCAAGACCCCCCTTTAGCCTTGCGCACTGGGTATACAGCCGTGTTACATGGTGATTCTGAGGGGACCAATATGCCATTATCTATAAGGGCCGTTATGGTTTCATATATGCCCTCATCTGCCTCTTTTGATAGTGGGTACTGTTTCACTCTGGGGAGTATTGCACCTTTTTTCAATTTTATCCTTACTCCCCCTATACTTTTCATGCACCCCACGTCATAGGGGCTAGTAGTCCACAATGATGTGGGTACCTTTGTCATATCCTCCTTAAAGAAGGGAACTGGGGTGGATGCGGGTGCCTCAAGTGCCATTGCAATTTTCTGTGCTACTTGTTTGTACGCCACTCTTAGCCATATTTCCACACTCATCATAAACACCATTTCACCTTCCTCCTTTTCTTCTGAGAACAGCTCCTCATCTGACACCTGGGTGAGCCTACATCCTTCTGCTAGTGCTATCACTGCCCTCCATGCTCTTCCTTCTCTGTCTTGGGCATGTACAGCAATGTAATCAGCTGTTGCTATAATGCTCTCAATGTCCACTGGAACCACCTTTCCTTCTGGTTCATTGACTGGTGTTTCTGGTCTGAACAAATAGGCTGCTGGCCTCCTCCAGATCTTTCCCTCTATCCCTGGCATCCATGCAAATGCCATGTCTGTCCCGTACTGGAAGAGTTTGCCATCTACTGGCTCCGCCCTAATCGCTGTCTGTCCGCAGTATGCTTGCATAATCTGTCGTGCTGTGAGCATGTTAATCCCTGGAGTAGAGCAAATTATGCCGTCCTCATTAAAGGAGATCGTCATATTCAACCTGTTCATTATGTCTCTCCCCAGTATATTTACTGGTGAGGCACTATAATATAAAAGTGGAACTGACATGTCATAATCTCCTATAGATAAGGGAATGTTATCAGTAAAAGGAACCAACCCTCTAGCCCCAGAGAATCCTTGGGTGTTCATGGCTTCGCCTGACATCTTTAATTTACCTTCCCTTATGCAAGACCGGGTCGCCCCGGTGTCAACAAGGAATGATAATTTTTTGTCACCTATCGTTACCTCCGTGCGTGGTTCCTCCGCACTATTAGGTGTTACTGACAGGATGGGACACACCAAGGCCGTCTGTGGGCTGTCCTATTGAGGGTACAACGATTGACCATTTCCTGTGTAAGGGTTGTGTCCCAGGACCGTCACCCTACCCAGTTGTGTTTCTTGTGCTTGGGGTTGTTGTGTTATCGCTACCTGTTGTTGTGGCAGTGAATATGTCTGTGGCTGTTGTTGTGTTATTAGTTGTTGCTGTTCATTTCCCTGTTGCAACGTCTGCTGTTGCTGTATGCCCTGCTGTTCCTGTGTGGGCCTTGGTTGTCCCTGTTCACTCCATGATGGTGTTCCTGGTCTTACTCTACATGTGCGTTTCATGTGCCCTAATAATCCAGAACTCCAACACACCGGTGGTTCCCTACTCTGCCATGGAAAGCTCCCTGTGTTGTCCTGGTATACTGGTTGCCCTGTGGGGTAGGAATTTCTAAGTCCTCCCACCTGCTGTTGTGTGTTATATCCGTATCCTCTCCCTCTCATAATTCCTCCTCTTCCCCTGTTGTAATTATAATACCCAGCTCCTGGCATTGAGTATCCTCCTCCCATGTTGGTCGTGTATGGTTGGAGTGGCGGCACCTGTTGTGTTATAGTCTGTGAGGGTGGTATTTGGGAGGGATCTTGTGCGGCTACTACTTGTGTGGGGCTTTGGGTCATTGTTGTAGGCGTAGTTATTAGTGCCCCTTCCATTGTGTATTTAGTAAGTTTTTTCTGTACTAATTTAGCCTCTTCCGTTTTCCTGTCCTCTTCCTTTTGTTTCATTTTTCCTTGCCATGTCCTGCAATGGTGCACTATTGTCAGTTGTATTTCTGGCCACGCTTTTGCTTCCATTCCCACTACTTTTTTCAGTTGTTTCTGAACTCCTTCTGGGAGCCCTTGTACTAGTATATGATAAAATATTGCTGGTGTTTTGTCCCATTGTTCTCTAGTTTCCATGCGCCACTTCTCTTGGATTTCCTGGATATAATCAACAGGATCTTCGTTCTCACGCATCTTGCGTGAGGTAATTGGTCCTATGTCTGATGTGTCTGGGTACTGTACCCTCAATGCCTGCCACAGTGCATGTCTGCAGTTTGCGAATGGTGCCCCATCATGCGATGTGTTTGCTATTGTTACCCCAGGGAATCCCGCTCTCTTCCAAATGTCATCCGCTGCATCCCCTAATATCGATATTAGAAGGCCCTTTACATCTCCCACTGCCAGTTTCTGTCCTGCGGTGTGTTTTTCCATTTCATATATTCATTTACCCGCACCTCCACTTAGTGATGGGAGCCTGCACTTTATATTCTCTTTGTCTGTATGCTTCCAAGGGACGTACTGTGGTCTAACTCCTCCTCTCTCCAGAAGTGGCATTAAGTTATGTCTCGTTTTACCCTTTGTGTTCCTCACACCCTTCCTCTTCTTCCCTCTCTTCTACATCGTCAATTTTGTCCGTATTTCCCCTGCTCGTAACTCTTTCTTCTCCATCCTGTCCCCTTCTTCCATCATTTCCTGTATTTAATGTGGGCGTGTGTATTCGTCCTTCCTGCCTGCGTCTAGGGAGGTCTCTAAGCCGATATGCATAGGGTGTCAGTTCGTCTGTGAAGGGCGCAAGTTTTTTGTACGTAATGAGCGTGAGGTGGTTGAGCATGTAGGGTGGGGTGGGAGAGGGCGTGATGTGGACGGTGCGGCCTCATATGTCTGTCTTTCCGCTATTCCTTGCTCTTCCTCCTCACTTCTCTCCAGTTCATCCTTTCTCCTACGGATCCATGGTGAGTCTGTGTTGGTCCGGGTGATGTATAGCTTATCTAGGCTTTCCCTTTCACTGTTTCTTCCTTCCTTCTCTACTCCTTCTTCTTCCTCACTACAAAAGTCATTCATAAACGGCAGCCCCCACTCTGTCTTTTTTCCCTTGATTGTTACTGTTTTTAAGTCTATCAGGTCCGGTTCTCCCTTTCCTCCTTTACCAACCGCTCCCCTTTGCGCTGATGTTGTTGCTACTTCTGTGTCTCTATATACATCCCCCCTTACTTCACTCTCCCTTCTCCTATCTTCTCTTTCTCCTTCATTTCTCTCCTCCATCTCCCTACCATTTTCCTCCCTTTTCCTTTTTAATTCCTCCATTACTTCACTACTCACCTTTTCCAATATCCTTTCATCCTCTTTCTTCCTTTCCCATCTCACCCTCTCCCTTTCTAATATACTCTCTATCACCCTCCCTTCTTCGTATTTCTTAGTCGTTTCTGATAGTAATCTCTTCTTCCACATTGCCATTTCTCTTTCTTTCTCTTCTTCTTCCCTTTTCCTCTCTCGCAGCACTGCTCTTGATACCCTTTCTGCTGCTGCTTTTACCCTTTCAGCTTCTCTCCTTTGCTCCTCAGTTTGTTCCCTTATTTTTTCCAATTCGTTCTTACCTTCTTTCCTTTCCCTCGCTCTCCCTCTCGAGCTGTTTGATCAGTTCATTCTGCTCATCCCTTAACTCTGCTAGTCGTTCCTCCAAAATCTCTTCCTTTTGTCGTAACAGCTCTTCCCCTCTCATTCCACTCTCCCTGGTATTATCCTCGTCTGTTTTCCTTACTACCTCCTTCTCTTCTCCTGTTAATGAACCTCGTAATTTTAATAATATCTGCGCAGCTACCCACTCATCATTTCCTATTTCCACAGTTTGTTCTTCTCCAGTCCTCCCCTCCCCTGCTGGCATCTTCCTATGAGCCACATATGGTGGAGGGCTGTATGCCGGGTTCGAGTACCCCTCAGCCGCCCTTAACTGTCCTCTTCCTATTTCTCCTAATTCTCTTAAAGGGTACAACCCCTCTCCCTCTGTTTTCACTACCTTTACGAGGGGTATATCGTTGCTCGGTTCCTTTTTTATTTCATTTGATTTATTATTCTTTTCTCCTCCCTCTTGTCCGTTCCCCGTGTTCTTTGGGTCTTCCCTCCCCGTTTTCCCATCCTCTCCTTCCTCCTTAATCTCTTTTTCTTCCGGTATTTCCCCCACAGTGAACATTCCATTTGGTCCTGGTCGGGACCCCTGGAACATCCTCCATAAGTTAAACACCTCCACGTGGTTTGTCAACTTCTTCCCTTTGTATGTATTATGCAAATGTTTTAATAGTGAATGTTGGGTATATCGATCGAAGCTACCATTAGGCGGCCATGCTGTTATCATTTTGTTGTCCGTCCCCTGTGTCCATTCTATGCTATACTTGATCAGTTTCTCCCTATGGGGTGACAGTGTGGTACATATGTGTTGTAGTGGGGTAGTGAGGGTGTTCCCCCACCCTCCCGATCCTGTCCCGTGTGACATAGTAGCGCTCCATTTGTTACCCTTCCCCTATTTGGTAGCGGTTATCTCACTAGCAGTTTACAATAATAATAAGGGCACTGCGTGACTAGATGTTTTAATGTTTCTTTGGCTGAGCAGTCATTGCAGAACCTACATCCTGCATCTGCAATAGCCTTCCAATACGGACTCCAGCCACCAATTCGTTCTAGAGTGAGGCATTGATTCAATTTAAAGCGAAGATATGTTTCCCTGGCTTTGTTACAGGGAAACTGAATTAAATAAGGTTTATGCGGGCGTCTGGTAGAGCAGAAACGGGCTGCTTCCTTGTAACTCTTTAATGATTCAATTTCCATGACTGTTCTACACCAGTCATTCTCTATAAGACGAAGCTTCACATACCCCTGTCGGAATTCTAAATCGGCTGGTAGGAGTGCAATTCCATCCAGTATCTGCACCATTTTGGTGTAGTAGGTTGTGAAAGACGAACGTTCTGGCGCAATCATTAACTGTCCCAAGTCCTCATATAAGCAGTTGGGAGGAGGATATAACATTCTAGCGAAGTTAGCTAATAAACGCCAATTACGGCGTGCAGATAAGGCAGTGATGCCAAGTTCCTGCCTTAGTAGGCTATTCGGTGTCGATTTGGCCAATCTTAAGGCACCTTTCCACATACACCCTTGTATTTGATCCAGATGGTGGTTGACGTCCACTAAACACATATCTAAAGCATAAAGGATGATGGCTTCCACTTTTAAGATATAAAATTGGAGTAGTGGTAGCAATGAAAATTTGCAAAACTTTAGATATACCAGCCGCATCTGTGTGGCAAGAGGTGCCGCTTTCTTGTGTAATATGTCGCGCCACATAGCCACAGAGTTGCAATCGGATATAGTATAGCCAAGGTATCGGATTTCCGGCACTATGGCTATAGCAAAGCTTTCAATCTTCCAATTGCATGTGAGATTCTTTCTCTTGTAGTTTCTAAACACTACTATATTTGATTTTTCCACATTACATTTTAGATTGTGGGTCAGGCAGTAAGATGCAAATAGATCTAATTTAATTTGCATCCCTTTGGGCGTACGATCAAATAGGACGATGTCGTCAGCAAAGGCTAGCCATTGTATTTTAAGATGGCCAAGCCTTGCTGGATACGTGATCAAGGTGTTCCAAATGTCGTTTATGCCACATATATAAAGATTGAATAGTGTAGCAGCTAGATTGCAGCCTTGTTTCACACCCACAGCGATGTTTATTGGATGGGTAGTGGCACCTTCGCTGTTCACTCTTACCAGATAGGTGGTATTCGTATGAAGCTTGGCTATTAGTTGTATTATATACTCAGGTATATGCATTGTAGCCATTTTTTTCCATAAGAGTGAACGAATAACTGAGTCAAACGCAGAGGTAAGATCTATAGATGCCATATATAATGGCCCGGAGTCCCTGTTTTTATGCCTAGCTAAAAGATGAGCCATGATTGTAGCATTTAATGGAGTACCCATTCTTGAACGAAAACCAATTTGGTACTTGGACAGGATCTTAAGCTCACTAATGACCGCCTCAAGTTCCCCCAAAAGCAGAATCGCAAACACTTTAGCAGCGGTGTCAATTAGAGCTATCGGTCGAAAATTGGAAGGCTGAGACCTTGCTCCTTTTTTGTATATTGGAACAATAATGGAGGCTAACCAAGACGGGGGAGTTTCTAAAGATGTTAACATATTATAAAAGAGTGTCTTGAGTATTTCAGCCCACATGTCAGGATGGCGTTTTAAGACGCAAGAAGGAATCCCGTCAGGGCCTGCAGCTTTTGAGAATTTGAGGGAGCTTATCGTTGCTGCGATGGTGGTGACGCCCCATGGAGCAAAAGAGGGATGCGCTAGACACGACCATTTATATTCGATCTCTGCAAAAGGCAAAGGAAGAGCAAACTTTTCTTCAAAGTAGGCTTGCCAAACCTGTGCGGAAATCGATAGGGATTGATCTGCCGGGAGGGCTGAGGTTCCCACCCTCAGTAAGGCCCAAGTGGATCGTCTATCCCTATGGCATAGTGTACTAAACATTTTCTGATTGTCCTGATTTTGAAGAAAACATTTATGATCTCTGCATTTGTTCCGATATCTGTTCACTATGCGTTTTTTTTCTGTCAAGTACTCAGACCATGTGGAAGCGGTTCTCGCGATCTGTCGCAGTGCCACCCGCTTAACTCCTCTAGCCTCCAAAATGAAGGCAGAAGGATTCGGGGTAGACCTCGAGTTATTCCGAGGAGAGCACGCCCGCAAGGACTGTAGTACATCTGATGTTATTTGAAATATGTCAACCCTCCCTTGATTAGGCAACTTCGAGTTATCCCCAGGGTTACGAGTAAGGATCAAACGTGCAAAGATCATTTCGTTAACCCTGTCACAAAGTTTAGTGGCCCATCTAAGAGACAGGCCAGGCCGATCCCCTTCTATAAACCCTTGTTGATGGTCAATAGGTAATTGCACTATGTCCATTTGAAGCTTCAAATGGATAATGCAATGGTCCCCATACCCAGGATCATGTATTGCAGCGTTCGTAGAATTTAACCCTCGGGAAATGGCAAAATAATCAATACACGTTGCTCTATCAGCTCTTCTCCATGTGTAATAGTCACCCTGAGTGTTGAAGGGGAGAATATCAAGTTCCCATGATTTTAAATATTCTTGCCATAGTTTACCTCGCTGCCATGTTGGATGCATACCCTGCAAGTCTGCAGATGTGGAGCTAAATTTCATGCAATAGGCGTTGAAGTCCCCTCCCAATACAATATCACATGTAGGATGTAAGGTGAAGGTGTCATCAAATAACTTGTCAATCTCATTAAATACATCTCTTAGATTAAGCAATGCTGGATTGTGATATAGAGTTCTCAATAGGAGAGGGTTTGGACGAGAGCTTTTAAACATGATTAATACAGCCATTGTTGCTTTTGCGTTAATTACATCTAAGACCACAACATCTAAGTTGGTGCATATACATATAGCCAGACCTCCATACGGCCGCCCACCTGCGCCGCGGTTGGCTTTTAATTGAAAAACAGTGTAGCCAGGCAATATAAGTTCATGAGTACACATAGTTTCCTGGCATAACATAATATCACAGTCCATTTTCAGACGAGGATTACTAAACCATGCCTTTAAGTTAGTAAACCCACATGAATTCCAAGAGAAAATGGATAGGGAAGCAGGTTGCTTAATGGGGTTTATTGTTCATAGCTGGATTTCGGATGTTTTGTAGGGCGGTCAGCCAGGACCAGTCTTTACTGGTATTAGATAGATTTACTAGTTGCGCAATTACATCAGTGCCTTCCATTCCGGGCATGTCACTGATGACCAACTTCGGCGGTGGCAAGGGTGGGGGGGCAAGAGGCATTTCATTAAAGGAGATAGCATCGTCAATTGAATCAAACGGGTGGAGCATTAGACCAATAAAACGAAGCTCCTCTGTGTATTGCAACAATAGGTTGGTGATAATCGATGTTTGTACCTTGCATACCATACGATGGTTTTGAATTGGTGGTAATGTTGTCCATTCAATGTCAGTCGTATGCAAGGTACGGAGCCCCGGAATGCGATTGAAAGCTTGCATCAGGGCTGAGCGATTGAGTCGCTTTATACCATTTTTAAATGATATAATCTCCCATCCTAAAATGGTGGTTGACTGTTTTGGTGATTCTCCCGTTTGCATAACAGAGCCCCTAAACTGGCCTAGAGATGAATCCTGCTGATTTTGTTGCGGGGCTTCTCCCTTCGTGTCTTGAATGATGGAGAGTTTGCTCAGGCTCTCCCGGTCATTGCCAGGATGCGTAGACTGTTGCCGTTCCATGGCTGGTTCGCTTAGACCAATGGTAGTGGGTGGGCCACATTCCGTCACATTGTTAATGGGTGGAGGAGCATCAGCCCTACATTTGTGTGTGGTTTTATTTTCTATAACTTGGAAGAAGGCTGGTAGTTGGGACTGGGCCAAAGGCAGCCCTGATCCCTTATTAGGGGAATGTGCCATCTGTAGAAGGCATTTGTTTGTATTTTTGTTAAGAATTGTTACATTGGGAATCAAATCATTTACAGCACTTTTCGGTGTTGGAGGGTTGGGTATAACCTTTTCCACATTCCTACTTTCATTTTTTCCCTTCTTTTTTCCATTTGCTTTGACTTGGGGGATCAATTCCTCGTGTGCAGGTTTAGACAGTTTTAGCCGATCTGCTTTCCTTTTTAGGGCACGGAAAAATAATCTTTTTTCCTTTCTTGATGCAAAGGAGCGTTGAGCCTGTTGCAGAGAGGATTCCTCATCTGCGGTTGGCATATTCTCAGGGACAAGTGGAGGATTCTCAAGTGCCGGATCAGACTGCGAGGTAGTCGCAAATAGTTTGGTTAATGCTGAGGGGCTATCCGGGTACAACCCTTGCCCTCCCTCCATCGAGGGAGAAGAGTGCCCCGCATTTGCCACTTCTTGGCTAGGTTGGAAAAAGAATAGCAGCTGTTCTAACTTTTCCGCATGTAGTGCGACCTCTCTGCATAGTTGGGCATGAGTGAGAATTTGGCAAGTGTTGTCGAGTTTGGGAACAGTCAAGATTTGTGCAAATGATTGCGGGAATGCATAGTTAACTATGGAGGGTTTAAAAGTGTGAAGTTCTTTGCCTGGGGCATCTAAGTCATCTGTCTGTGTAGTCGCTGATGTTGTTACAGAGATTTTTCGGTGCGACGTTTCTGGACACGCCACCCTCTGTCTAAGGGAATCTGCAAATATGAAGCCCTCTAATTTGTTGATTTTCGTTAGGATATCCATGAGTGTTGATTTGCAGTCCCTCAATTCGTAGTGTGTGTATTCATGGCCACGATCCAATAGGTTAAGTATCCTTGTTAGCACCGGGTAGGATGCTTCAAGGGATTGCATGTCCCCTGAAGGTTCTAGCATGTCAAAGCCCAGCGGATGACTTACATCTTTTTTGGAGGGGAGGTGCCCTGTGTTGGTGGGAGATTTGCTAATGTCAGGTGAAGGCCTAGGGGACGTTGGCCATACACTAGCTATCGGGGAGTTAGTGACCTCAGGTACATTGGTTACTGATTCTTTGGAGATATTTAGATTCTCCATATGTAACTCATCATTACAGTGTATGTGGACGTCAGCCCTTTGGTAACCTGTGAGGGTAACTGATGTGGAGGGCCCAAGTGATAGTCTAACTCGTTTTTCCAGGGCAGCAAGTACCGCCGGTGCCAATATGGAGTTGTCCGAGGGAGATGAGGGCATGTCGTCAGCTGTCAGTTCTGTTTGGACAGGGCCAGTATCCATCCGCATACTCATAAAACTTTTACGGGGAGCTTTAGGGTTTGCGCCGCTACAGGATGAGACAGGCTCAAGTGTCAAAGAGCTAGTTGCCCCTGTTTCTAATGGGTGTGCACGTGCGTAAGAGAAGGCCACCTCATGTTTTAGTAGGTCATGATCAGTTATTGGCGCCCAATGTGCGGGTGGATCCGTACTCTTAGTTAATACCGATTCAGCATTTTTTGAAAGGTCTTTAGACGTGAACATTTTTTTAGTTTTTTTGATTTTTTTGGGGTTTTTACGGGGAGACGATTCCAAGGAGCGCCCACTGCGGAGACTTGAGACCATTGAACCCACTCATGCACAATAAGAATTTACATTTAATAAGGTACTGGGCCTTACTTTGTCCAGGCTCCCAGCCTCACTGCCTAACAGCCCAACAGCCACTTGGAGCCCACTTCGATGCGCACGCGCGATGCGCGTGTGCGAGGTCTATATGGAGGATTGGAGGCTGCAGGGGCGGGCAGATAGGCGGAGCCAGGCAGAGAGTGACTACAGCATTAAAGACACAAAAAAGGGACAAAGCAAACCATTAGGATGAGGGCTGAGGAGTGCTCATAATAGGTAAGACATAGAAAAGTAGCTGCGGCGAAGCCGCGGCGGCGTTGTACAAAAAAACACTCTAGCGCCTTTACAAAGAAAGTTAGTCAATGGTCATTTACTTCTTGGTCCAGCCAATACGGCGGCGTTTCGGCTGCAATAGATCTTCCTCTTGCGCACGGCGCGCGTATGGAACGAGGGAGAGACAGTCGCAGAGCAGTTCCACGGGAAGTTTGGAGTGGAGCAGTAAGTCGGGGCAGCCCAACAGCCACTTGGAGCCCGCTTCGATGCGCCTAGCAGTTTACAATATACAGCCTTATATCGTTACCTGGCCCCGTAAGTTTGGGGACTTGCGATAGTCCGCTAAGGAAAATTATAAAAATATAGTATTTACATTTGTATATTTTCTTCTGTCTTTCTTCCTTTACACGACACCCTTACGGCCCCCTGCGGCCGAGGCGCACGTAGCCCCCTGCGGCTGCGTACCCCTTATGACGTTCTTATACAGTCGTCCTATTTTCACTTGCTCCTCCTCCTTCTTCTACACTTGCCGTGGCCGGCGTTCTCCGTGTGCAGCCACGTCCCCCGTTTCGCCTTTCCCCGATCAACTCATTACCGTTTATCTCCGTTTCCACTCCCTTACCACAGTTCTCTTCCCCACCACTCTCAGAAAGAAAGATGCCTTGTGCTCGGGATATCCTATGAAAACCCTACTGGTGACGTCACCGATCTCTTCGAGCTACTGGTAAGTTCTTCATATATTCTTTAAGTTCAAAATACACTTGCAATCTACCCCCGTTAACCTCACAGCTGTCGTCCTGTCACTCCTGGAACAAGGTAATCAATAATATAATCGGACTGCGCACGCTGCGTCGCCTCGCGTGTGATACGCCCCTCGACAGGAGGGCTTAACCAGCCAATTATCTTCCGTATTGGGCAACTAACTAGCTACCGCCTACAGGGAAACGTCATCCACCTATCGAGTTTCTTGCTCGAACAATAGGGATCCTCATCTACTCATTGATCAATAAATGCCAAATCGTAGGAAACCATACACACACACACCCTTACACGTAGTCGCGACCTAGGCCAATCAGTGTCTACGAGCGGCAGCACGTGATGTTTTCGTGCTCCACCCCCCTCTCTCGCGCAACGTAGCTGACTGCTCCCGCACTCGTTCGGCTACCATTCATTTCATTGCCAACACTAAATTGTCAAACCTTCGCCGCGCACCTGTGCAACACCTCCCACCTCCCATATTTAATTCCTCCCCCCTCCCTCACAATTTCACATTGCTTGTTGTGCGTGGCATGCTCACCAAGTTCTCTTGATGCGGGGCCGCTCGACTGCGTGCACCCCTCCAAGCGGCTCGCCACCTCCCCTCGTCTGGACCACGTCTGGACACTCGCCAACCGCGGGCGGGATACTTCTCAACCGGCTCCCGAAGGCCAATATCCGGATTGCGCTGTCCGGTCTTCTCGCAGTTCCGCGATGGTCCTGTAGTCTTCAGAAGGGGGCAACGGCAGAGGGGGCTGCGCCGCCGGGCCTCCTCGCAACGGGATTACCTGGAAAAAAGTAAAAATAAAAAAGCAGATCTTAAACAGATCTCAGCAGTGCCTCCAACTTGTCGGGGGGAAATTCTGCCGGGGTCGGCCGGGCCGTCCGCAGACCTCCGGGCAGGGAGGCCCCAACTCCTCCCGTATATCCCAAAAGAGATAGAGTATGAGACACACGCAAGAAGCAAGGTGACTCTGCTGTTTATTAGACAAAACAGCAGGGATGGGTCAAGGAGCGTACGCGTCCGTCCTGACACACACACAATCGTGGGGCTCGCAGGCCCTTTTTACCTTAGTATGACGCGCTACTTGCGTCACTTGGAAAGTTTCGCAAAAAAAACTATCTCCACTCTGGATTGGTTACTCGAGTGGTAGGGTTAGTATAGCATGCATATAGAGAACGGTATTAGTGGTTGAGGGTTAGTCAGGTGGTATACCTGGGCTGTCCCTTCAATTTGATACATGAAAATTGTTACATGAAGACCTCTGAGGATTAGTCAATGTGAATGGCATCAGTGATAGGAGCCCCATGTTCTGATTGGTCCGCTCGCGAGCCTCCCAGTCTGGGACTATCGCTGTTCCCAGCTCGCGGTGCACCTGTCATTTGCAACAATGTTTTAATATGGGTAGGTGTAAACAATGTGAGGATTTATTCATATGTTGGGAGGTCAACTACTCCCACTGCTGCAGATGTCCAATGAGTCTTTTAATTGTATCTGCCTGTGTCTTGAAACATGGGATTCAGGCGTCTCCTTCCTCCTGGGCTTGGCATCTTGTCAGGTTTGGCTTTGTCACGTGAGGTGGGACCGTGTTTGAGGCAAAATTCAACACAATTAATATTGTTTTTCCTACTGTGTGCCTGGTTTATCTTGCAGGTGCGACCTTGGCGTTGGCTTGCAGCGTGCGAGATTGCAACATCGTGCCCTTGGCGGTGTGCTTTCGCCGGGCTCATTCTGCAGGGTCAGCGACCCACTTCTTGCTCATTCAATGTTCATGGAAGCTTTTGCTTGTGGCCTACTTGGGCCTGGTGCATAGGTGGAACCGCTTGATGCAGAGCGCTTTAGGTTACGGTATCATATTGCTCTATCCTCAGTATCGTGTCTCCGTTATATTCCTCATTATGGTCATTATGGTACATGGTTCTTAGAAGAAGCGTGAGCAAGCTTTTTTAGTTAAGTTCATGATGCGTCTTGCGTTTCTGCATTTTGAGAGCCTATGTGGAAAATAATAAAGATGCACGTCCGTGAGTATGTCTGTCGCCTACGTCATAGCACTGAATGACTGGATTGGTGTGGGAGTGTCCTGTGTGCATGTTTGCACAGGTGTGCTGACCGCTGGCTAGGTCGTCATGGCATCTCTAACGACGTGTAGGTTTAGTCGAGTTGATCCGTGCCGCAGGTGTCGGCATGGACATGGCGGGCTGCTGGGCAGGTAGATGGGCACATCCGTATGTTCCTGTACCAGGGTATTTGGTCGTCTGGTAGATAGGCAAACTCCTCTCGTGGCGGGTGTCTAGGCCGTGATCCTCTAGGCCAGGCGCGAGAGGGGAAGGGCGGGAGCCTGTTCTTCCATTCTCCCACTTCAACCCCCTGTGGAAAGACCAGCATATGCAAAGATAGAAAGATGCAGCACTCCTGGTAATGAAGCACCTGTTCAAGGCAATCAATAACCAGAATGTTTGTTAAAAAATGTTCTTTTGTGAGAACATTAAAGGTCACCTAACCAGTTTCTAGAGAGTTCACTGATGGACCAGAGGGGCAATCAGCAGTCAGAAATAAAATGGTGCTCTTCTTGGCAATTACATATCGTTGTACCAGGCACTAAAATGAGAGGCAGTTCTGGCTCCAGCAGCAGGTTACCCCCAATAGTTAGGGAGCAGTGCTTGTCTCTGCCTTGGATCACCTGCCTTCACCACATAACTGCAGGAATTGGGAATGGACTGCTCTCCCAGCAGGGCCCAACGTATTCTACTTGAAGGCTTGAAGTCCAGAGGTGAATCAGAGAAGGAGCAGGAAATCTCTATTTTATAGGCAAAAGCCCACAGTTGATTGGACTAAAGCAATCCTGCTTCAAAGGGTCCAATCTGTGTCATTGGGAGAAGTGGTATTTGTCTTCTTGCTTCATACCCAAAGTGCTCAACAAAGAGACCAATATCGGATACTTGTGTCTATGTCTGACCACCTAAAAAGTGATGTTATAGGTTGCCTTGGGAAAACAAATATACCCTATGACAATAGGTAGTGTAAGAGTTAACTGTTATTTAGTTTTATTTTTTATTGAAAAAACACCACAACAATGAGATATTATTTACAATAAAACATAGGTACCAAAACAAAGAAATGACATGAGTGCCTTGGCACACAATTGTTCAATCAACTTGACTTACAAAATAAAAAATAAAAAATCACAACCCACTTGTACTAATTGTGAATACACCTGCTGTCTGTGTTATCTAATAGTGCAATGATACAAATTATTCCCTGTACTATCTAAAATCTAAGTTTGTTTGTGTCCTTTTTATCAAACTATACCCTACATGTGTCAACCCTCTGTGTTGATAAAGGGGTTTTCTTCAGGGGCATCAAAGTTGTAAAAGAGGTGCAGGCTTAGTGTGGTATTCACCAAGAATGAGACCCAAACACTTGTGTACAGGGTACCCACTGCAAGCCAAAGTCGCTTATTATTCTCTATTATATTCTTCACAATCTGTTTGCTGTTTTTATAATGCCTTGGCCTATCTTGTTTTGAGAACGACAGAAGTAGTCCATTAAATAATGGTATCTGGAACAATCCTTAGGCGTGCGAGTAGAATAGAAAGATTCATGGATCTTGAATTATTCATGCATCCTTGGTGGCTTTTCAGGTGATTCTGTAATAGAGGAGTGCAAATGCTGCAGGTCGTTTCTTGGAAAGCCGTGAGTGCTAGAAATCGGTGTGGAAACAGTAACACTTTACCCAAAGTGCAACAGGAAGTGGAAGGGACCAGAAGAAAAGAGATGCTCCAACTACGCAGAGATTCTTCTGTCTACACTAAATCAGCACCCCTGTCCAACCCATAGCAACAAATAACCTTTGATATGAAACACCCTAATGTGAGGCTAGTCCTTTTGTCTGCAATGTGCTCAATGATGCACGTTTACCAGGAAATTCCATTTGGAAGGGCTGTCTCCTTGTACAGAGGTGCTACCCGACCTCACAAAGGATCACATGAGAAGCATAACTATTCAGTGGCCGATTCATGGAATAATTAGCGCGGCGCAAGTGGGCAAAAACGTGCGAATCGCAGTGGAATAGCGAAAATCGCAGTGAACGTGCGAAAATCGCACGAAAAGCAGCGCACGTCGATTCATGGAAGGCCGTGCGCGAGAAAACCAGCGGATGTGCGAAAAAAAAGTGCGCGGCGCACGTTGGCGCACGTTGGCGCACAGGCCATCTAACAGCGTGCGCCAGGTCACAGCGAAAATCGCACAGGCCACAGCGAAATTCGCACATAGCGCGGCGCACGCAATAAAAGTAGGCGGAACACGGGCGTAACACTCGGAATGGGGAACAACTTGCCAAAACGTGGGCGTCACGGGGGAAGTACAGGGCACAAGTGCGCGGAACGCCCACACGCTCGCCTACAACACGTATTCATGGAATAGAATAGGGGAAAAAAGCGCACGCTCAAACCAGCGCACAGGCACAAACACGACCGCCACAAGAAAGGAGGCGGTAGCGTCTCTGCGGCTGTAAGAAATGTGCGCCAAAAGGTGCGCCAACAAATAGCACCTATATACTGCCATGATGAATGTCCCATACTGTGGCCCTCCAGGAAAAATGACGTGCAAAGGGGTACCCACAAACACGGACACCCGCTGACAAAAAATACGTGTGCATGTATACCGGGGTGCGCGGGAAGTGTCACACGCGATTTGCAGGGTACGTGCATCACAGGGGTTCGCGTGAAGTTATTCACACGATCGGGCCTGGGGGAGCGGGCTACGTGTATTACAGGGGTTCGCGTGAAGTTCCTCACGCGATCGGGCCTGGGGGAGCGGGCTACGTGTATTACAGGGGTTCGCGTGAAGTTCCTCATGCGATCGGGCCTGGGGGAGCGGGCTACGTGTATTACAGGGGTTCGCGTGAAGTTCCTCACGCGATCGGGCCTGGGGGAGCGGGCTACGTGTATTTCAGGGGTTCGCGTGAAGTTCCACACGCGATCGGGCCTGGGGGAGCGGGCTACGTGTATTACAGGGGTTCGCGTGAAGTTCCACACGCGATCGGGCCTGGGGGAGCGGGCTACGTGTATTACAGGGGTTCGCGTGAAGTTCCTCACGCGATCGGGCCTGGGGGAGCGTGCTACGTGTATTTCAGGGGTTCGCGTGAAGTTTCACACGCGAATAGCCTGGGCGCGTGTATTTCAGGGGTGCGCGGAAAGTTTTACACGCGATTTCTGCACGGTACGTGTATTTCAGGGGTTCGCGTGAAGTTTCACACGCGAATAGACTGGGCGCGTGTATTTCAGGGGTGCGCGGGAAGTTTTACACGCGATTTCTGCACGGTACGTGTATTTCAGGGGTTCGCGTGAAGTTTCACACGCGAATAGCCTGGGCGCGTGAATTTGAGGGGTGCGCGGGAAGTTCCTCACGCGATCGGGCCTGGGGGAGCGGGCTACGTGTATTACAGGGGTTCGCGGGAAGTTCCACACGCGAATAGCCTGGGCGCGTGTATTTCAGGGGTTCGCGGGAAGTTCCACACGCGAATAGCCTGGGCGCGTGTATTTCAGGGGTGCGCGGGAAGTTCCACACGCGAATAGGCTGGGCGCGTGTATTTCAGGGGTGCGCGGGAAGTTCCACACGCGAATAGCCTGGGCGCGTGAATTTGAGGGGTGCGCGGGAAGTTCCTCACGCGATCGGGCCTGGGGGAGCGGGCTACGTGTATTACAGGGGTTCGCGGGAAGTTCCACACGCGAATAGCCTGGGCGCGTGTATTTCAGGGGTTCGCGGGAAGTTCCACACGCGAATAGCCTGGGCGCGTGTATTTCAGGGGTGCGCGGGAAGTTCCACACGCGAATAGGCTGGGCGCGTGTATTTCAGGGGTGCGCGGGAAGTTCCACACGCGAATAGCCTGGGCGCGTGAATTTGAGGGGTGCGCGGGAAGTTCCTCACGCGATCGGGCCTGGGGGAGCGGGCTACGTGTATTACAGGGGTTCGCGGGAAGTTCCACACGCGAATAGCCTGGGCGCGTGTATTTCAGGGGTTCGCGGGAAGTTCCACACGCGAATAGCCTGGGCGCGTGTATTTCAGGGGTGCGCGGGAAGTTCCACACGCGAATAGGCTGGGCGCGTGTATTTCAGGGGTGCGCGGGAAGTTCCACACGCGAATAGCCTGGGCGTGTGTATTTCAGGGGTTCGCGGGAAGTTCCACACGCGAATAGCCTGGGCGCGTGAATTTGAGGGGTGCGCGGGAAGTTCCACACGCGAATAGCCTGGGCGCGTGTATTTCAGGGGTGCGCGGGGAGTTCCACACGCGAATAGCCTGGGCCCGTGTATTTCAGGGGTGCGCGGGAAGTTCCACACGCGAATAGCCTGGGCGCGTGTATATCAGGGGTGCGCGGGAAGTTTTACACGCGAATAGCCTGGGCGCATGTATTTCAGGGGTGCGCGGGAAGTTTTACACGCGAATAGCCTGGGCGCGTGTATTTCAGGGGTGCGCGGGAAGTTTTACACGCGAATAGCCTGGGCGCGTGTATTTCAGGGGTGCGCGGGAAGTTTTACACGCGATTTCTGCACGGTACGTGTATTTCAGGGGTGCCGGGGAGTCCCACATGTGATTTGACAGTGTGGGTCCTCCCAGGTGTACCCTGTACACCCTCCATGGCCCCTGCAGGCAGCCCACACCACAGGGGACTACCCTGCATCCCTGGTCATGTCCCGCAGGCAGCCCACCCAACATGGGCATGCCCCCCAGCAAAGGCACATGTCTCCTTGAACTAATGAACACCAACACATGTCCCCTTGCACCCCCACCCCCCAGCACTGTGGGGCACATGCCAGCAGTCCCCCACCCATGTCCAACTCATGTCCCCCACCACCCCCACCCCCCAGCACTGTGGGGCACCTGCCAGTAGGCCCCCACCCATGTCCAACTCATGTCTCCCACCACCCCCACCCCCCAGCCACCAGGGTCACCCTCCACCAGGGCCCCACTCATGTCTCCCACCACCCCCACCCCCCAGCAGTGCAGGGTCACCCTCCAACAGGGCCCCACTCATGTCTCCCACCACCCCCACCCCCCAGCACTGTAGGGCACCTGCCAGCAGGCCCCCACCCATGTCCAACTCATGTCTCCCACCACCCCCACCCCCCAGCACTGTGGGGCACCTGCCAGTAGGCCCCCACCCATGTCCAACTCATGTCTCCCACCACCCCCACCCCCCAGCACTGTGGGGCACCTGCCAGCAGGCCCCCACCCATGTCCAACTCATGTCTCCCACCACCCCCACACCCCAGCACTGTGGGGCACCTGCCAGCAGGCCCCCACCCATGTCCAACTCATGTCTCCCACCACCCCCACACCCCAGCACTGTGGGGCACCTGCCAGCAGGCCCCCACCCATGTCCAACTCATGTCTCCCACCACCCCCACCCCCCAGCCACCAGGGTCACCCTCCACCAGGGCCCCACTCATGTCTCCCACCACCCCCACCCCCCAGCAGTGCAGGGTCACCCTCCACCAGGGCCCCACTCATGTCTCCCACCACCCCCACCCCCCAGCAGTGCAGGGTCACCCTCCACCAGGGCCCCACTCATGTCTCCCACCACCCCCACCCCCCAGCACTGTAGGGCACCTGCCAGCAGGCCCCCACCCATGTCCAACTCATGTCTCCCACCACCCCCACCCCCCAGCACTGTGGGGCACCTGCCAGTAGGCCCCCACCCATGTCCAACTCATGTCTCCCACCACCCCCACCCCCCAGCACTGTGGGGCACCTGCCAGCAGGCCCCCACCCATGTCCAACTCATGTCTCCCACCACCCCCACACCCCAGCACTGTGGGGCACCTGCCAGCAGGCCCCCACCCATGTCCAACTCATGTCTCCCACCACCCCCACACCCCAGCACTGTGGGGCACCTGCCAGCAGGCCCCCACCCATGTCCAACTCATGTCTCCCACCACCCCCACCCCCCAGCCACCAGGGTCACCCTCCACCAGGGCCCCACTCATGTCTCCCACCACCCCCACCCCCCAGCAGTGCAGGGTCACCCTCCACCAGGGCCCCACTCATGTCTCCCACCACCCCCACCCCCCAGCCACCAGGGGCACCCTCCACCAGGCCCCCACTCATGTCTCCCACCACCCCCACCCCCCAGCAGTGCAGGGGCACCCTCCACCAGGCCCCCACTCATGTCTCCCACCACCCCCACCCCCCAGCACTGTGGGGCACCTGCCAGCAGGCCCGCACCCATGTCCAACTCATGTCTCCCACCACCCCCACCCCCCAGCACTGTGGGGCACCCTCCACCAGGGCCCCACTCATGTCTCCCACCACCCCCACACCCCAGCAGTGCAGGGTCACCCTCCACCAGGCCCCCACTCATGTCTCCCACCACCCCCACCCCCCAGCAGTGCAGGCTCAACCTCCACCAGGCCCCCACTCATGTCTCCCACCACCCCCACCCCCCAGCAGTGCAGGCTCAACCTCCACCAGGCCCCCACTCATGTCCCCCTGCAACCCCACCCCCCTGCCACCATGTGCAGCCCCCACCAGGTCCTCACAATCCCCAATCATGTGCGTAATGGTCAGCCTCCACAGCCAAAAAGACCTACCAAGTAACCCATTCACCCACATGGAAATGGAAATCACATGTTACACCCCCAATGTACATGAAGCAAATGAACCCATGTCCGTCACACACATATTTTCAAATTGAATGGGAAAACACACAACATGACATGCATGAAACCAATGACATGAAACCACACAGTGAACAATGTAAAAAAAAATGTATTGAAAAAAATACAAATGCCAAAGAAAGAAAACTAACTACAATGTAAATGTGAAAAAATAAGCTGCATGTCCGCATAAAAACACAAAACTAGAAAATCAAATCAAAAAAATTATGTCCAAAGTGAAATGTAAAAACTCTCCATGCAACAAAGAACTATGTACAAAAATAACAAGGGTCCATCATCACAACTGAACTAAGGAAACCTCCTAAAAAACCTACCTAAATATCAACTATATACAAAAAGTGGAGCAGTGTCCGTCGACTCCAAATAATAATAAGAACGAAAGGAAACCTAAAACTAAAGAACTATATACAAAGGCGGCGGGCAAGTCCAGCGGCTCACTCTGTGGTGTTCCGGGCCAGGGCATCATCGAACTCCTGTTCGATGTCCCGGAGGCGGTCCAGTTCCATGGCCCCGAGGGTCCGCAGGGACGACGCTGTGTCCTCCTCCAACCCCCTGCGGATTGCCTCGAGGCACTCGGCCCGCCTCAGGGCCCTCCGCATGGAGTTCTCCGCCCTGACCATTGTGAGCCGCGCCTCTTCCGCCCGCCGCCGCTCCGCACCTATGGCGTGGCCCAACCGCTGCCACACGGAAGACACTCTCTGTCCTGGGTCCTCCTGCCCTCCGGCCGATGCCTGCCCCTCCGATGTCGAAGGCCCCGAGCCTTCATGGCTCCCACCATCTTGCTGCTGCTGCTGCTCTGCCTCTGCCCGTGCACTGCCTCCTGCTGCCTGCACATCCTCCGCCGGCTGGGGTGCACCTGTTGATGTGGCCACCCCTGCTGGCCGTCCGACTCCCGACTGTGGCAGGGATGCCTCCTCCACCAGCCTGGCCGCACTGTCAGAGGCAGCTCCACAGGGCACCCAGGTGACTGATGGGTGGGAAGATGGCACAGAGGACGACTGGCGCGTAGGGGGTCCAGTTGAGGAGGGGGTCGGAGCAAGCCCCATCAGACAGCGGAATCCGGCCTGGGTGACCTGTCCCAGCAGGCTGACGTGGTCAACGAGCCATTCGAGATGACGTGCAGTCTCTCCATGAAAAGACTGCAGGTCACCTCGCATGGCCCGTTGACGCAACGCCACACCAGCCAGGACAGGCTCAACCCGGTCCTGGATGGCCACGTCCGCAGGCAGAGGAAGGCCAGTTGACGTCAGCTCATCCCCTGCCTGAAAACGGGTCTGGACGTAGGCATCCCTGCTGGTGCAAGATGATGCAGGGACAGGATCGGGGACAGGATTGCACACAGGCACCTCCGCGGCCGCCTGTGCTGCCTCCTGTCCCTGGTCCTGGACTGCACCACTAGCACCAGTGGAATCCCCACCTCCAGACCCCGTCTCTGGTGCTTGCGCGGCCTCCTCCTCCACCAGACCCCCCACCAACCTGGATGACTCTGTGCCATCTTCCCCTGTTGGGCCCTGTGGGGTCCCAGCTGCCCCTTCTGCTGCCGAGGAGTCCAACTGCAACCTCCGCCTCTTGGACCTCCCCCCGGCAGCTGCGGCCTGGGACGCGGCACCGGACTCCTCACTCCCCGACGAGATGACAACACGGGAGGGGAGCCGGGCCTTGCGTCTCCGGCTGGCGGTCGGATCCCCGCCGCTGTGCTCCACAGCACCTTCTCCGCCCTCTTCATCAGTTGACGCTGCAGACAGGGAGAAACAAAACACAGGCATCAGGGCACTGTACAATGGACACATACACGCATGACAGTTGCACATGAGTGGCATTGGCAAACCTCAGACATGTCATCACAATCCCCAACAGACATGTCATTGCAACTGGCACACATGAGCCATACCACAGCCATATCGCAACTGCCACCACCATCCCCACACATACAACAGCATCAGCAGCCAAAGGGGAGCCATACATCACATGCAACACAGGAAGTGCACCACACATGTACACACACCACCACACTTGCATGCATGTCTACACCTCTGCCAAGTGTCGCACTGTTCAGACGGGCATCCATGTCACATCTGCCAATCAGGCTTCCACATACCGCTGTCACATGCATCCATGTAGCATCACTGTTGCACCTTTGACAAATACACACACATGCACATGTACACAGTGCTCATACATGCAGCCGAAAACAACATACATGCCTGACATCACGGACATGTCTACTTACATACACATTCATCCAAACATGTGTGCACGCACAACTGCATTTGCCATGCAAGCCCACACACACAAGCACCATCCATGTCTCACACATTACAGCCCTCGCATGTGTCAGCCCCACGGCCCTGTACACCCCCACCCATACTCCACCCCATACAAACAGATGTGCAACTGGCACAATGGGGAATGATCACCACACGCCCTGCTCACAACCAGGATGCATGTACACTCACCGCTCGACTCCAGACGGCTCTGCTTCTCTAGGACCTGGACGTGGAGCGCTGGGGATATGCGTTCCAGGACCCCCATCTGTTCTTCCGACAAGTGGCCCCGGCGCCCCTTGGCATCCGCTGCCTTCAAGAGGCGCCGGGCCTTGTTCAGGGTCCTGGACCTGAAGTCCTCCCAGCGCTTCCTGACATGTTGTAAGTCCCGGACTGCCACCCCCTCCGCGTTGATGGCAGTCACGATGTCTGTCCAGATCCGAGTCCGTCCTTCCTTGTCGGCGCGGGAACTTCCAAAGAGGGCATCATACTGCCCCAGGACTTGCTCCACCAGGACACCAACTTCGGTGGCACTGAAGCTGGTGCCCCTCTGCCTCTCTGGCCGGGGGTTGTCAGTGGTCACAGATGGTGTTAGCCCCGACATGACAACCCCAGAGGCAGGAGTGGGTGGGCAACTGGGTCCTGGGGCTGGGCTGTGGAGCGATGGAATTCCAGTCGGGAGTCTTCTGTTCCAGCAGGGGTGGTCACAGCAACAGCACCCCTGGCTGATGTGCAGGCAGCAAATGGCAGTGCACGTGGGCAGCAGGCAGTCAGGCAGCAGCAGATAGCAGGTGGGAGCGTGCTCGGGGCTCTGGGGGGCAGTAATTCGGCCTTCTGGGCAGGAGCGTGGTCTCCCGTGTGCTCACGCGTGGCCAGCTTGGTACGGAGTGAATTGGCACGTGAAAATCCTGCACGTCAGCGTGAAAACCGAGGAAAGGCCCTTAGCGCGTAAGCGCGTCAGCACGCATACGCGATTCCATTGGACCAAAGGCCCTCAGCGCGTAAGCGCGTCTGTGACGTGACCCGCACGGGTGTTTCCCACACAGCACGTGATGACAGAGCACACGTGGAAAGACTGCACGTCAGAGTCTCATTGCGTGTGATTGGTGGAAATGGCCGTACACCGGGATACAGGTGCGCTGACGTACTTGCGTGTGTAAGTGTCCGCGCACACCTCATATACACGTACATAGGCCAATCGCGTGTACACGCACTTTTGTCCAATTACACGCGATGAGACTCTGACGTGCAGTCTTTCCACGTGTGCTCTGTCATCACGTGCTGTGTGGGAAACACCCGTGCGGGTCACGTCACAGACGCGCTTACGCGCTGAGGGCCTTTGGTCCAATGGAATCGCGTATGCGTGCTGACGCGCTTACGCGCTAAGGGCCTTTCCTCGGTTTTCACGCTGACGTGCAGGATTTTCACGTGCCAATTCACTCCGTACCAAGCTGGCCACGCGTGAGCACACGGGAGACCACGCTCCTGCCCAGAAGGCCGAATTACTGCCCCCCAGAGCCCCGAGCACGCTCCCACCTGCTATCTGCTGCTGCCTGACTGCCTGCTGCCCACGTGCACTGCCATTTGCTGCCTGCACATCAGCCAGGGGTGCTGTTGCTGTGACCACCCCTGCTGGAACAGAAGACTCCCGACTGGAATTCCATCGCTCCACAGCCCAGCCCCAGGACCCAGTTGCCCACCCACTCCTGCCTCTGGGGTTGTCATGTCGGGGCTAACACCATCTGTGACCACTGACAACCCCCGGCCAGAGAGGCAGAGGGGCACCAGCTTCAGTGCCACCGAAGTTGGTGTCCTGGTGGAGCAAGTCCTGGGGCAGTATGATGCCCTCTTTGGAAGTTCCTGCGCCGACAAGGAAGGACGGACTTGGATCTGGACAGACATCGTGACTGCCATCAACGCGGAGGGGGTGGCAGTCCGGGACTTACAACATGTCAGGAAGCGCTGGGAGGACTTCAGGTCCAGGACCCTGAACAAGGCCCGGCGCCTCTTGAAGGCAGCGGATGCCAAGGGGCGCCGGGGCCACTTGTCGGAAGAACAGATGGGGGTCCTGGAACGCATATCCCCAGCGCTCCACGTCCAGGTCCTAGAGAAGCAGAGCCGTCTGGAGTCGAGCGGTGAGTGTACATGCATCCTGGTTGTGAGCAGGGCGTGTGGTGATCATTCCCCATTGTGCCAGTTGCACATCTGTTTGTATGGGGTGGAGTATGGGTGGGGGTGTACAGGGCCGTGGGGCTGACACATGCGAGGGCTGTAATGTGTGAGACATGGATGGTGCTTGTGTGTGTGGGCTTGCATGGCAAATGCAGTTGTGCGTGCACACATGTTTGGATGAATGTGTATGTAAGTAGACATGTCCGTGATGTCAGGCATGTATGTTGTTTTCGGCTGCATGTATGAGCACTGTGTACATGTGCATGTGTGTGTATTTGTCAAAGGTGCAACAGTGATGCTACATGGATGCATGTGACAGCGGTATGTGGAAGCCTGATTGGCAGATGTGACATGGATGCCCGTCTGAACAGTGCGACACTTGGCAGAGGTGTAGACATGCATGCAAGTGTGGTGGTGTGTGTACATGTGTGGTGCACTTCCTGTGTTGCATGTGATGTATGGCTCCCCTTTGGCTGCTGATGCTGTTGTATGTGTGGGGATGGTGGTGGCAGTTGCGATATGGCTGTGGTATGGCTCATGTGTGCCAGTTGCAATGACATGTCTGTTGGGGATTGTGATGACATGTCTGAGGTTTGCCAATGCCACTCATGTGCAACTGTCATGCGTGTATGTGTCCATTGTACAGTGCCCTGATGCCTGTGTTTTGTTTCTCCCTGTCTGCAGCGTCAACTGATGAAGAGGGCGGAGAAGGTGCTGTGGAGCACAGCGGCGGGGATCCGACCGCCAGCCGGAGACGCAAGGCCCGGCTCCCCTCCCGTGTTGTCATCTCGTCGGGGAGTGAGGAGTCCGGTGCCGCGTCCCAGGCCGCAGCTGCCGGGGGGAGGTCCAAGAGGCGGAGGTTGCAGTTGGACTCCTCGGCAGCAGAAGGGGCAGCTGGGACCCCACAGGGCCCAACAGGGGAAGATGGCACAGAGTCATCCAGGTTGGTGGGGGGTCTGGTGGAGGAGGAGGCCGCGCAAGCACCAGAGACGGGGTCTGGAGGTGGGGATCCCACTGGTGCTAGTGGTGCAGTCCAGGACCAGGGACAGGAGGCAGCACAGGCGGCCGCGGAGGTGCCTGTGTGCAATCCTGTCCCCGATCCTGTCCCTGCATCATCTTGCACCAGCAGGGATGCCTACGTCCAGACCCGTTTTCAGGCAGGGGATGAGCTGACGTCAACTGGCCTTCCTCTGCCTGCGGACGTGGCTATCCAGGTCCGGGTTGAGCCTGTCCTGGCTGGTGTGGCGTTGCGTCAACGGGCCATGCGAGGTGACCTGCAGTCTTTTCATGGAGAGACTGCACGTCATCTCGAATGGCTCGTTGACCACGTCAGCCTGCTGGGACAGGTCACCCAGACCGGATTCCTCCGTCTGATGGGACTTGTTCCGACCCCCTCCTCAACTGGACCCCCTACGCGCCAGTCGTCCTCTGTGCCATCTTCCCACCCATCAGTCACCTGGGTGCCCTGTGGAGCTGCCTCTGACAGTGCGGCCAGGCTGGTGGAGGAGGCATCTCTGCCACAGTCGGGAGTCGGACGTCCAGCAGGGGTGGCCACATCAACAACTGCACCCCAGCCGGCGGAGGATGTGCAGGCAGCAGGAGGCAGTGCACGGGCAGAGGCAGAGCAGCAGCAGCAGCAAGATGGTGGGAGCCATGAAGGCTCGGGGCCTTCGACATCGGAGGGGCAGGCATCGGCCGGAGGGCAGGAGGACCCAGGACAGAGAGTGTCTTCCGTGTGGCAGCGGTTGGGCCACGCCATAGGTGCGGAGCGGCGGCGGGCGGAAGAGGCGCGGCTCACAATGGTCAGGGCGGAGAACTCCATGCGGAGGGCCCTGAGGCGGGCCGAGTGCCTCGAGGCAATCCGCAGGGGGTTGGAGGAGGACACGGCGTCGTCCCTGCGGACCCTCGGGGCCATGGAACTGGACCGCCTCCGGGACATCGAACAGGAGTTCGATGATGCCCTGGCCCGGAACACCACAGAGTGAGCCGCTGGACTTGCCCGCCGCCTTTGTACATAGTTCTTTAGTTTTAGGTTTCCTTTGTTTTTTCTTATGATTTGGAGTCGACGGACACTGCTCCACTTTTTGTATATAGTTGATATTTAGGTAGGTTTTTTAGGAGGTTTCCTTAGTTCTGTTGTGATGATGGACACTTGTTATTTTTGTACATAGTTCTTTGTTGCACGGAGAGTTTTGACATTTCACTTTGGACAACATTTTTTGGATTAGATTTTCTAGTTTTGTGTTTTTATGCGGACATGCAGCTTCTTTTTTCACATTTACATTGTAGTTAGTTTTCTTTCTTTAGCATTTGTATTTTTTTCTAATACATTTTTTTTTACATTGTTCACTGTGTGGTTTCATCTCATTGGTTTCATGCATGTCATGTTGTGTGTTTTCCCATTCAATTGGAAAATATGTGTGTGACGGACATGGGTTCATTTGCTTCATGAACATTGGGGGTGTAACATGTGATTTCCATTTCCATGTGGGTGAATGGGTTACTTGGTAGGGCTTTTTGGCTGTGGAGGCTGACCAATACGCACATTGTGAGGACCTGGTGGGGGCTGCACATGGTGGCAGGGGGGTGGGGGTGGTGGGAGACATGAGTGGGGGCCTGGTGGAGGGTGCCCCTGCACTGCTGGGGGGTGGGGGTGGTGGGAGACATGAGTGGGGGCCTGGTGGAGGGTGACCCTGGTGGCTGGGGGGTGGGGGTGGTGGGAGACATGAGTTGGACATGGGTGGGGGCCTACTGGCAGGTGCCCCACAGTGCTGGGGTGTGGGGGTGGTGGGAGACATGAGTTGGACATGGGTGGGGGCCTGCTGGCAGGTGCCCCACAGTGCTGGGGGGTGGGGGTGGTGGGAGACATGAGTGGGGCCCTGGTGGAGGGTGACCCTGCACTGCTGGGGGGTGGGGGTGGTGGGAGACATGAGTGGGGGCCTGGTGGAGGGTGACCCTGCACTGCTGGGGGGTGGGGGTGGTGGGAGACATGAGTGGGGGCCTGGTGGAGGGTGCCCCTGCACTGCTGGGGGGTGGGGGTGGTGGGAGACATGAGTGGGGGCCTGGTGGAGGGTGACCCTGGTGGCTGGGGGGTGGGGGTGGTGGGAGACATGAGTTGGACATGGGTGGGGGCCTACTGGCAGGTGCCCCACAGTGCTGGGGGGTGGGGGTGGTGGGAGACATGAGTTGGACATGGGTGGGGGCCTGCTGGCAGGTGCCCCACAGTGCTGGGGGGTGGGGGTGGTCGGAGACATGAGTGGGGCCCTGGTGGAGGGTGACCCTGGTGGCTGGGGGGTGGGGGTGGTGGGAGACATGAGTTGGACATGGGTGGGGGCCTACTGGCAGGTGCCCCACAGTGCTGGGGTGTGGGGGTGGTGGGAGACATGAGTTGGACATGGGTGGGGGCCTGCTGGCAGGTGCCCCACAGTGCTGGGGGGTGGGGGTGGTGGGAGACATGAGTGGGGCCCTGGTGGAGGGTGACCCTGCACTGCTGGGGGGTGGGGGTGGTGGGAGACATGAGTGGGGGCCTGGTGGAGGCTGCCCCTGCACTGCTGGGGGGTGGGGGTGGTGGGAGACATGAGTGGGGGCCTGGTGGAGGGTGCCCCTGCACTGCTGGGGGGTGGGGGTGGTGGGAGACATGAGTGGGGGCCTGGTGGAGGGTGCCCCTGGTGGCTGGGGGGTGGGGGTGGTGGGAGACATGAGTGGGGGCCTGGTGGAGGGTGCCCCTGCACTGCTGGGGGGTGTGGGTGGTGGGAGACATATGTGGGGGCCTGGTGGAGGGTGCCCCTGGTGGCGGGGGGGTGGGGGTGATAGGGGACATGAGTGGGGGCCTGGTGGAGGCTGCCCCTGCACTGCTGGGTGGTGGGGGTGGTGGGAGACATGAGTGGGGGCCTGGTGGAGGGTGCCCCTGGTGGCTGGGGGGTGGGGGTGGTGGGAGACATGAGTGGGGGCCTGGTGGAGGGTGCCCCTGCACTGCTGGGGGGTGGGGGTGGTGGGAGACATGAGTGGGGGCCTGGTGGAGGGTGCCCCTGCACTGCTGGGGGGTGGGGGTGGTGGGAGACATGAGTGGGGGCCTGGTGGAGGGTGCCCCTGCACTGCTGGGGGGTGGGGGTGGTGGGAGACATGAGTGGGGGCCTGGTGGAGGGTGCCCCTGGTGGCTGGGGGGTGGGGGTGGTGGGAGACATGAGTGGGGGCCTGGTGGAGGGTGCCCCAGCACTGCTGGGGGGTGGGGGTGGTGGGAGACATGAGTGGGGGCCTGGTGGAGGGTGCCCCTGGTGGCTGGGGGGTGGGGGTGGTGGGAGACATGAGTGGGGGCCTGGTGGAGGGTGCCCCAGCACTGCTGGGGGGTGGGGGTGGTGGGAGACATGAGTGGGGGCCTGGTGGAGGGTGCCCCTGGTGGCTGGGGGGTGGGGGTGGTGGGAGACATGAGTGGGGGCCTGGTGGAGGGTGCCCCTGGTGGCTGGGGGGTGGGGGTGGTGGGAGACATGAGTGGGGGCCTGGTGGAGGGTGCCCCTGCACTGCTGGGGGGTGTGGGTGGTGGGAGACATATGTGGGGGCCTGGTGGAGGGTGCCCCTGGTGGCGGGGGGGTGGGGGTGATAGGGGACATGAGTGGGGGCCTGGTGGAGGGTGCCCCTGGTGGCTGGGGGGTGGGGGTGGTGGGAGACATGAGTGGGGGCCTGGTGGAGGGTGCCCCTGCACTGCTGGGGGGTGGGGGTGCAGGGGGACATGAGCAGGTGTGCAGGGTAGTCCCCTGTTTTGTGGGCTGCCTGCAGGGGCTGTGGAGGGTGTACAGGGAACACCTGTGAGGACCCACCCAGCCTAATTGCGTGTGATAATTCCCGCACACCCCTGTAATACACGTACCAAGCCAAATCGCGTGTGATAATTCCCACGCACCCCTGTAATACACGTACCTGGCCAAATCGCATGTGAAACTTCCCGCATACCCCTGTAATACACGTACCCTGGCCAATCGCGTGTTGAACTTCCCGCGTACCCCTGTAATACACGTACCCTGGCCAATCGCGTGTTAAACTTCCCGCGTACCCCTGTAATATACGTACCCTGGCTAATCGCGTGTATAACTTCACGCGTACCCCTGTAATACACGTACCCTGGCCAATCGCGTGTTCAACTTCCCGCGTACCCCTGTAATACACGTACCCTGGCCAATCGCGTGTTAAACTTCCCGCGTACCCCTGTAATACACGTACCCTGGCTAATCGCGTGTTAAACTTCCCGCGTACCCCTGTAATACACTTACCCTGGCTAATCGCGTGTTAAACTTCCCGCGTACCCCTGTAATACACTTACCCTGGCTAATCGCGTGTTCAACTTCCCGCGTACCCCTGTAATACACGTACCCTGGCCAATCGCGTGTTAAACTTCCCGCGTACCCCTGTAATACACGTACCCTGGCTAATCGCGTGTTAAACTTCCCGCGTACCCCTGTAATACACGTACCCTGGCTAATCGCGTGTATGACTTCACGTGTACCCCTGTAATACACTTACACTGGCTAATCGCGTGTTAAACTTCCCGCGTACCCCTTTGATACACGTACCCTGGCCAATCGCGTGTTAAACTTCCCGCGTACCCCTGTAATACACGTACCCTGGCCAATCGCGTGTTAAACTTCCCGCGTACCCCTGTAATACACGTACCCTGGCTAATCGCGTGTATTACTTCACGTGTACCCTGTAATACACTTACCCTGGCTAATCGCGTGTTAAACTTCCCGCGTACCCCTGTAATACACGTACCCTGGCCAATCGCGTGTTAAACTTCCCGCGTACCCCTGTAATACACGTACCCTGGCCAATCGCGTGTTAAACTTCCCGCGTACCCCTGTAATACACGTACCCTGGCTAATCGCGTGTATGACTTCACGTGTACCCCTGTAATACACTTACCCTGGCTAATCGCGTGTATGACTTCACGTTGTACCCCTGATATGCACGTTACCCGCTTTGCGTTCCTTGTTTGGCTGCCCTGTAAACTGGTCCAGGGTTAGCGCAGCCCTTTGCGATGATTTAGCGATTTTGCTGGCTTTTCCTTGCGCGAGGGCGTTCTTGGGGGCGTTACTGGCGCTGCTGCAGGGTCGCTGCGATACTCTGCGCCACGGCTGGTTTGGGAGCATGAAATCCATGAATACGCTGTGCGCGGAAATCGGTTTTAGCGCACGTGCCTGGCGCAGTCAATCGCACGCGGACACTCTGCGCCAGCCGCTTGCGACACTTTTCTGCGAAATTCTATGAATTACCCTGTCAGTCTCTTGACCTGCTAGAGCCAGGGCCAGACCGTCTGGCCAGAATACACAGAATCCTTCCAGAGATAGCCTCAGCTCACATATGTGAATTTCTATCCACCATATCGTAAACTCAGGTATGACTTTATTTTTAAAGATCAAACAGCCATCAGAACAATAATTTCTCATGTCTATGTGGTTTGGAATAGAGGTGCAGATTTTAAATGCAGCCTCTGTGCTGAAGGGACTTAGTTTTCACAGCAACTGTCTAAAGGGCAACCGTGAGCTCTAAACGGTTCCATGTGTTAATATCCCCGCAAAAATATCGGCATACAAAAATATTGCCATATTTTTTCGATAATATCAAGGCATGGAACCTGCGGGGGACAACCCCGCAACCCCTGTATTATGTTAAAGGGAGTAGGGGTCAGCCCTGTAAACCCCACTCCCCAAACCCCCAAATAATATCCCCAATAAAAATATCGCCTATGGCCGTTCCTGACGACCATATATATGGCAATATTTTTGTTGGGGATAATATTACGTGATACCCTCTGAATCTGTTTTGTGCCACTGGTGAGCAAGTGCTGCAAATCAGCAGACTTATGTAGCAGGGCACATGGGACTATGCTTTTGGTACAGAGTGTTTGAAAGGGGGATCCGGTTAGCAGGTCACCATCTCTGAGATGCATTTACTAGCATCATTGTATTCATGAATAACAATAAAAAAGCCAGTGATTCTACACCCTTAGCAGAAGCCAATTCCTCACATTCACATTGCCACTGTCAATCTCTTCCTCTCTCACATCTATACATTGTATCACATGTGCAACAAAAATCAATATCTGTGACCTGGCCGCTGAGGGGGCAGGGACAATCTGGAAACTCCATTCAAATACCATAAGCTACAACTACAGGTTAGGGGAGGCAAGGACCATTGGTTCAGAGAAAGGGCTATTTCAAATTTAGGGCCAGAGTCACCCATGTTGGCTTGCGTGGCATGCTTCTTGGATGAGAGATGAAAGACTTGGATGTCCTTACAATTTTGCCTGTATCTCACTGGTAATACTGGTGGGATACCGGCAAACTGAATTAGAATTTCTGATGCCTGATATCCCTGTATTTCTGGAATATTACAGGTGGCAGGAATGCTGTTAATTCCTCATACCATGGACCTGATTTACCAGTGTTTTCCCGAGGGGGGGGGGTTCTGATTTCCTCCAGCTCTTGGCTGGAGCTGAATAGCTAACCCCCACCGGAAAACTTGTAGTTTGGCGGTGCAGTAAGAGTGCCAGTAAGGATTTTCCAGAATTTTTACCATCACTTTTACCAATGTGCCAAATTTGCAATGACTCCCAAGGACTGTGATGAGGGAATAGGGCTACAATTAGCAGCGGCAATTGGTTTATTTTTTAATTGGAGGGGTGCTAATTTTTACCACAAATATACCTGAGCAACCGAATGTAGCAATGGAACCCAAACCAATGAAGGGATGTTTGGAGAGGGTTCCCCTAGACCCCCCAATAATAATTTTTTTCAATATTGGGTTAATATGGTGCATTATTAAACACACTTTCTATGAAGAAATGGGCAAAAAGCCAGACAGATTGACATTGGTTTTGCTGGGAGTCCCCAACCCAAACATGCAATAGATTCAAACCACCAACAACGGAATAGTGTACAGGAGCTTTCCCCAACGCATGTTCATCATGCCTCTGCCAGTATAAAAACATGTTCACACTGGCTGTGCCCACACATGCCGGATATCCTTTACAAGAACATTCTAATGTTTACTTTGCACATAATGCCAGTAATGATACTGTAAGAAAACCTCTCCACCCTGAGTCTGCCAATATTTGTATTTACATTTTTAAAGCACTCATACAGCCCGCAGGCATTGAGGCGCTGTTACAGGAATTGTTTGTTTTGTATTTGCGTAATTGTTTTTCCTCTTAGTTGCGTATTTATAACACGCATAAACACCCAGAGGTTTCTAAGCATGGACGCGGGGATCGAACCTGTGTTGCTTTGTGTCATCTTGTTACCAAGGCAGCACATTGCCGCTGAGCTATCCTCCCGGGACGGGATCGCAGGGTCCCCACATAAACACATACTCCTGTTTGAATTTCCTTTAAAAACACCATGCCCCAATAAGAAAACATGTCCAAACTGCATGCACAATGTTGGCCAGTGTAAACATGTTATAAAACTTATGTTTGATTTATCCATGACACCCAGTAAAAAATGCTGTAAGACAGTAAGACATGGATAGATTGGCTGCACCAAAATGTAAATCTAGCAACATTATAACAGTTATCATGCTTACTTTATCATAGAAGCCTAGAATAAAATACAAAGCCAAAGTAGGAAATAGCTGGACTGGCTGCAATAAAATGCCAATCTAGCCATGTACTACCACATTTCATGCTTACTTTATCATAGATAGATCTCTCTGTCTAACACACTGTGCGCTGCATAGGCAGAGGTCAGCCTTTCTCCACGAAAAGATTTTGGCTTATGTCCCTACCAGGGCTCTTCACTTGCCAAACCTTGCTTTGCTGGTGGTTCGCTGTTTCAGGATGGCCCCCGTCGGCAGGCAAGCTTTTTCGGTGACTGCCCCCCACTCCCTTCCCTTCTTCCTTAGACTAAAAATGCATTTCTTTCATTTTAGGAAATTGCTAAAAACTGTCCTCTTTGCGCACTGAGTGATTTTCTGGTTATTTACTGCTTCTTTTTGCTCGATCTTTCCTTCTGCTCCAGTGCCAGGATACCTCCGGTTTATAGTGCGCTATAGAAGCACCTATAACACAACATAGCATAACATAACATAGATGCTCAGAATAAAATACCACACCACAGTAAAACATTGCTAGCCTGGCTGCACTAAAATGTCAGTCTAGCTCCATAATAATGCATACCATGCTTCGTGTACCACAGATGCCCAATAAAAAATGTCACGCGACAGTAAAAAAGGTATAGAATGGCTACTCCAACATGCCAGTCTAGCCAAG
This sequence comes from Ambystoma mexicanum, assembly GCF_040938575.1. Lineage (NCBI taxonomy): Eukaryota > Metazoa > Chordata > Amphibia > Caudata > Ambystomatidae > Ambystoma > Ambystoma mexicanum. The sequence continues at coordinate 1,147,099,583 of NC_090928.1, forward strand.
TAATAACACATATCACACTTGGTTTATCATAGATGCCCAGTAGAAAATATCATGCCTTAGTATGGCTAGACTGGCTGCCCCAAATTTCCAGTCTAGCCATGAAATAGCACAACATCCTTTCTTTTATCAACAGCTGGTTGATAAAAGAAAGGACAGTGATTTTTTTATTGGACATCTATGATAGACGCCTAGTACAAAAATGCTGTTGTTGCCACCCCGTCACCTGCCAAAAGCGAATACCCGGCCCAAGACAAACACACACACACACTGACATAGCACCTTCACTTTCTCCTTCCTTTCTCACACAGCATTCACTCACTCAATCACATTTGCTCCCATAAATCATACACTCACTCATTCACACATACATACACATCTTATCTGCACACAACCCTGATCCTCACTCAGCTTTGCTGCAGCCTCCAGAAAGACCACTGTCTCCAGCACAGCATGAATAGGAAACAGGAAGCAAAGCGCTTCCTGGTTCCTACATATGTGTGCAGGAGCCGGAGCACTTCTAACACACCGCTGTAGAGGTGGAGTCAAGTACCCCCACCTAAAGCTCCGTCCCCATGTTGCCTATATGTTGGTAGCAAGAAATTGAGACATGTGCAGTACCAGTGAGGATGCCTGTACCACAGAAAATCCTGGAGACAAGGTATCCAATGAGAAAACCCTATATGCATTCACAAAGAAGTAATGGTTTGTTGGACAAAGTTCCGGAAGACGTGTGAAAATGAGTGAAAGAGAAGACTGATGACGTCATCAGGAGTAGAGCTGACGCACCTATAAAAGATGCACGAGGCAAAAGAACATAGACGTTGTATAAGATCTGAAGATGAGGTGGTAAAGGTGAGCAACATTTCGGGCTCGAGATGAAGATGCTTCACATTGAATCTGTTGTTTGTCTCCATGATCATCAGTCTGGCTTCAGAGCTGCCAGAAGCAAGGAGACTGCTCTCCTGAACATCCGTGAAGACCTGCTCTCCAATCTTGATTCTAACACCCCTTGCATCCTCATCCTACTTGTCTCTCTTCTGCCTTAGACACGGTTAACCATGCCATCCTGCTCAACCATCTCTGTGATAACCTGGGTATCACCGGTCAGGCCCTGGCGTGGCTGACTTCTTTCCTCTTCAATCGACCCTCCGAGGTGCAACTCGGGTCCTTCCTCTCCTCTATCTCTATCTCTACCTGTGGTGTTCCCCAGGGGTCTAACCTCTCTCCCTGGCTTTTCAACCTATACCTGGCACTTCTTGCCCACCGCATTGCTGCGCTCTCCTCCAAATTCCAGTGCTATACGGATGACACTCAGCTCATTTTCAGGCTACCTTCAGCCACCTCCTCTACCTCTCTCATCTCTGATTGCCTGTCCGCCATCCAGGAGTGGTGTGCCGCCAATGATGTTTGCCTTAATGCCAGTAGACCGAGATTCTCCTCATTGGAACACCTCCTCCCTCCTTTCCTGTCACTCTCTGGCCGGCCTCTCTTGGCACTCCTCCTGCTCCTACTTGTGAGGCTATAAACCTCGAGGTCATCTTCGACACCACACTCTCCTTCTCTGACGTCTCTAAGAAGTCACACTACCAGCTGCACCTCCTCAGAGGTATTGTTCCTTTCTTCTCCTTCCCCCAGAAGCTCACTGTCTCCAGAGCTCTCGTTCTCTCTAGGCTGGACTATTGCAACAGCCTCTTTCTAAACCTGCCTGCTTCTACTCTCCACCCTCTGCAACTCATCCAGAAAAGGACTGCGAGACTTGTCCTCGGCCTCAAGCCCAGGGATCGTATCTCTCCAGGACTGAAATCTCTGTACTCGCTCCCAGTGGCTGCGAGGATTAAGTTAAAAACCCTCGGTATTGTCCAGAAGGCCTTCTGGGGCACCTCAAAACCTTTCTATTTGCTTCTGCTTTTTCTCCTCCTCTCCCATGCTGACTTCCTGGCTAATACTGAAACTACACTGGTTACCTGGCCATCCACGGATCTCGGGCCCAGGTCCCCCCTCGCCAATCGCGCACCTGCACTGCCTTCCTGGCAACCCCCGCACTTAGGGACTGTTTCTGTATCCCTACAGTTCCACTACCAGCACTTTACACCATATGTCTGCACTTACACTTGCACTTGCCACCAGCTGGCCGTACGTTACTTATTGTTATTATTCTTTATCCCATGTACTGCTCTTTCCCCCTCTCCCTTCCCATGCACTTGAGTGATCTGAATGACACCTGGCCTAATAGGATCTTTGTCTGTCTTCCCTCTGTTCCCCCTCCCTTGCCGCATTGTGCCTTGAAAAACTTGTGTATAGGTGCATTATAAATGCCATAACATACCATATCATATCATATTATGCTACAGAAACGCTGAAGAAAATACAAATAATTTTACACTTGTACAGACGCAGTAACGCAAGTAGACAAAGTGATCTTAAGGCTGGCTATGTAGTGAATAGTTGCAGCGATGCGCCAATGACATAGGAATGTATAGAACCTGGATATTCCACATGCACTTTAAGCAAGGCTTGATACCCTGTGATTAGAAAGGGTTTTTCAGTGTGGCGCAGTTGGAAAATAACTGACGGCGAAGGAGAAATTCAAGAAAGGATTGGCTGGCCCAGCACCAAGAAGTCGAGGCCACCGCGAGCCTGGTTGTCCATCCAGTAGTTACATGAATGTGAGAAACAAACTTCTGTTTGAGGTGGAATTGAAAAACACTGAAGGTGTCAAAAGTTCATCACTTAATAATATTAAATTCTGCAAAGAGCTTAAAATTGTGGTCTCCAAGTCACATGGTCAGATCAAAATAGACATTGGGTTGAGCTACACCGAAACCAAGAAGATACTCCCTTTTATTCCCAGGCACGGAGAGCTTCTACAAGGTCAAGTTCAAAGCCTTAATTGACTGGCAGACTGCAAGACTGATGATAAATGTTGGGCTAATTTGAGGGGAGGCATGATCATGCCGACCCTCTCTGCACCTGGTATGGTAACTTGCATGCTGCTAGCATGTGGAATATTCCAGAAGGGTGCCAAACCATGTATCAAAAGCCCTATAGTTTGTATAATCAATAGAGTGTCGAGTATTAGTGTGACACGAAAGATGACATGCACTTGGGATAGGCTTAGTTGCCCACCTGACAGTAGAGACCCAATCAATTTCCCCGTCACTATGGAACATAAACTTAGATGTTTCCTGTAATCCTATCACATCCCCAAGTAGGTTTCTGTAGTTTGCCACGTAAAATGACGTCACTTTTGACGAGTTTTTACTATAAAAGTTGTGTTTTTTATAATATGTGCTGAGAGAAATTGAGCAAACGTCTGTTGATGTCCGTTGTAACTCCCTGTTTTAGAGAATTGCAAATAAAACAGACCAAGTTTTCCCAACTTCCTGAGTCGGTTTGATTATTGATGTTTGAGTAACTTCTGCATCCCCATCCATCTCTAAGTATTGCTACCTTGTCTTAAAGGGCCCTAGGTCTATGGGTTAACTGCGCTAATCTGCATGGATGCAGGATGAGGCACAGGAGCGCCCCCCTCATGCTTCCCCCTTGGGCCATACCATATACGGAAGGGCAATCCCTGAGTCTGCAGGGGATCTGGATTAGACAATGTTAACACTGAAGGCTTATCCCACCAGGAATGATTTAATTAACTCTAGTTATTTATGGTCATTCATAATGTATATATGATATACCTCATGAAGGATATTCCTAAGCAACCTTCCTGATCCCTATATCATCAAGATAGCAAAAAAACATCAATGTTTCAGGTTTCTTCAAACTAATTGGGTAACAATCAATAGACCCTCTCGATCCCTGAATCATCAAGGCAACAAGAAAAATGTGTAATTCATGTTTCTTCAAGTATTTGTTCAAAAGAACACTTAAATTGTACAAATTATAACAAATTACAAGACACACACAAACACCTATAACACTTAAAGCAAATTTGTAAAATAAACAACACAAAAGCATAACATAATTTGCTCCCTTATATCTCATCTAAGGTAGACTTATTTTTTTTTTTTTTTTAATTATTGCATCGCACCAAATACCCATGGGTTTCGGGGCACACAAAGAATATAACAAGATGGACAACAAAGGATCATAGAGCAGCGACAGGCAGTATCAAAATCATCGATTTAGAGAATTTGGTAAAAAAAGATGGGTCTTAATCATCTTTTTAAACTCACTTTAAGTTTTGATCTGTCTTAGGTAGGGGTTGAAGCATTTCAGGCTGGAGGAACCTGGGCATTAAACATGGTGCCGCCAAATCTGGCCAGCTTGAATTTGGGTTGACAAAGTCTCGCCTGATCATGAGACCTGAGAAGGCGACTGTGTTGGTGAGGTATACAGGCGCCTCATGATTCCAACACTTGTGGCTCAGGGTTAAGAATTTATGAGTAATTTGATGTTTCACTAGAAGCCAATGAAGCTCCCTCCTGGCATTGGTGATATAATTGCGTTGCGTACGCACCCGCCATTATGAATCACCTGTGACAGTGTGATGTTTGCTTGAGAAGTACCAAGCAACAGACTATTGCAGTAAATCAGATGTGAGTTCACAAAGGCAGAGGCCAGCAGAGAGATGTTCCTGGATGAAATAAGAGGGCAAATCGGGTGAAGTAGTTTGTTAATGTAGCCACAAGAGGTCCTAATTTGTGTGACATGATGCTTCATGGTTAATTCAGCGTCCAACGTGACTCCAAGGGTCTTTACACTCTTAGCCACAGTGATAACAGTGTCTGCAAAGATGAAGCTCTGATAATCTGTAGCATGTTTTTGTTTGCCCGGGCCAGAGGCATCAATCAGGAGCTCGGTCTTGTTGGTATTCAGAGCAAGGGAGTTAGCTGCCATCCAAGCCTGAATCGAACCATAAATGACATTGATGGTTGCCTAATCCTGTGTGTAAACACCCAAAAGCTCCAAGACAACCTGTGTGTCATCAGCATAGTTGGTGTATTGGATATCCAAGCTTTCAAGGAGCATCATGAATGGCAGGATGCAGATGTTAAAGAGGGTTGACGAGACACAGGAACCCTGTGGAACACCGCAGGAGATGCCCAGTAGAGTGGATTTTGCTTTATCAACAGCAACCCTTGCGTTCCGAGGCCACTCGAAGGATGAGGCCCACTGGTTAACAACTCCTGAATAGCCCAACAAGTCCCTTAACCTGGCCACCAAAAGTGAATGGTTGACCAGGTAAAAAGCTGCAGAGAGGTCGAGCAGCATCAAAAGAGCTGGGTGACCTTTAACCACAATACTGGAAAGGTTGGATTTTAAACCAGCAAGGCTGTTTCAGTGCCATGTCTGGTTCGAAAACGTGGCTGTCGTGGACCAAGAATGTTATTGCTCTTGATGAATCTCTGTAGTTAAAGATAGGCCACGCAGTCGAGCATTTTTAGCAGAATAGGCACATTGGTGATGCCAAGAAAGGGTTGAGGTTGCTATTTTTCAGGAGCCTGGTAATCCATGCTTCTTTTAGGTGCTGATGAACATGGCCTTTGGCGAAACAGAGGTTCACTAATGTTGTCACCCCTGGCAATAGGATGGTGGATTTCACGGTGGTCATGAGCATAAGCATTTCTGCTTCAGTACATGGGACAACATTAAATTCTATCCTGTTTGGTGCAGTAGTGGTATAAGAGGAAATCAAAGGAAAGGGGATTAAGTCCCCAAGGGGGACATGTTCAAGAATGGATGGCTGATGTTTTGCAATTTTGGAGTTAAACTCATTATAAATCCCCTGACACCAGGCTGAATCTTTATTTGATACTGGCCCTGTAGATGTCTTGCCCTCAAATTCCCTTTGGATCGTGACAAGCTCTCTGGAACTAGATTTTACCTGAGCATCCTATTGTTGAATCTAGGGGTCTTAGCCTCAACAATAGCTGCTTTAAGATTCCTCATCGCGTGTTTGTAATGTGAGAGTGATAATGGAGATGGATATTTACATGGCAAGACTAAAGTAAGTATTATTATTAGATTCTGGTTTAATAGATCTATTTTTAGAAGGCACTAAGAAGTCTATGGCTTCATTTAGAGTGGCCGTAAGATGTATAGCTAAGTCAGTAGCATTGTTAAATTCATCCAAGGAATTCAGTCTCAGTTTGAGGGCAGTAGATTTTTTGACTTCTTCATGGGACTGGGAACAGTGTTGACTCTCCGGGGAGGAACTGGAGGGTGAACATGAGAGTTTACTAGATGGGTATTTGACCACGGGCAGGAAGAAACAGACAAATTAGAGGTAGATAAGTGGTGAGAGAGAATCAAATCAATAGTGTGGCCACCCAAATGCGTAGGTCCATTCACCCATTGAGAGTACCCTAAAGTATCCAATGCCACCAGGAGAGATATAGCTGATTTGTCAGAAGGGTCATCAGCCCACAGGTCAAAGTCACCAAGCCCGATGAATGGAGTATTGGCTTTGGTGAGTTTGTTCAAGAGGCCAGGAAATTGCTCCTCAAAGAAGGGCATAGGTGTAGGGGGTCTAAAGATAACAACAATGGTTAAAGATACTTTGTCATCAATGTTAAGCTTAATCACAAGACTTTTTACGGTCGTCAGTTGACTCATAAGGAGTCAGGTGGCAGTTCAACTGTTTGTTATAGAGAATAGCAACCCCATCACCTCCTTTACCTTGGCAGTCAGCTCGAAACATGTGAGAGTTGGCTGTTACAGCCAAAGTGCCTTCGGAGGGGATGGAGTCATTCAACCATGATTCTGTCACAGCCAAAATGTCTGGCGCAGAATCGATTAATAGATTCTCTATTTCAGGTCCATGTTGTAGAAGAGACCTGTTGTTCAGCAAGGAGGAACACAAGGGCGGGCTCTGGAGGGGAATTGTATAACTGATCTCCGCAAAGCAATGGTGCAGTCGGGTGTCTCAAAGCTGTTATTTGGATAATTTGCCAGATTGGTGGAAAGAGGGATCAGAACAGGTCGAGGAGAAAGAATATACAGACTCACGCGTCCTGATAAGTTATGACATGCGTGGTGGATTGAGTGAAAATGATCACTAAATCTCTCATCACACTGGTAGACAGGCCAAAGTCGAGGGTAGACACCAACATAGAGTCAGGTAGTGGACGCCACATATACATTTTGCCACAATTTCAGTGAGTTTACAGTAAAAAGAGGTGGGATGTTGATTAAGGTGTGCAGTATTAGAAGAGCGCAGCTCTCCAATTATATTGTGAATGTCACGGATTGTTACAATGGATAATAACTAAACAGAAGCAGTAATGTAATACCTTGATTGATAGCGGGTCCGAGGAGAGTGACCGGCGCACACCGGACTCAAACCCGCGATAACCGGCCTTTCAAAAGCGCTGGCCGCGCCAACGTGACTTGAGGTGCTCAATAAAGCCGGGAAATGTAGTTGTGAAGGACTACACAAGCATCGATTGCCTAAGCCATGGGGGCACAACATACGGCCCGCGGGCCAGTTGCGGCCCGCCATGCTCTTTTGTCCGGCCCGCGAGGCACAAAGACTTATTAGGAAAGTCTTTGTTGTCTTCTGGGCCGGACAAAACACTGGCCGTCATTGGCTCAGCACACATGCACCACGTTGCTCCTACGAGCCACGTAGTGTGTGTGTGCTGACCCAATGGAGGGCCAGCTCTACGGCTGGCGTGGTCCATAAGGCTTGATGCCGGAAGGCATTTCAGCCTTGGACCACGCCAGCCATAGTACGATTCCAGCTTTCCTGTTTACCTGCCGCTTACCTGCCTTCCAGCACGTCTCCGGTAAGTGGTCTGTTTGCGTTTGTGTGTCGGGTCTGTTTTACTTTATGTTTGTGTGTGTATGTTGCGATGGGGGGTGGGGGGGTGTCGGATGTGTATGAATGTTGGAATTTGAATGTATTTTGTGTGTGTGTTGAGATGCGGGGATGGGTGTCGGATGTGTATGAATGTTGGAATTTGAATGCATTTTATGTGTATGTTGAGATGCGGGGGTGGGGGGGTGTCGGATGTGTGTGAATGTTGGAATTTGAATGCATTTTATGTGTATGTTGAGATGCAGGGGTGGGGGGGTGTCGGATGTGTATGAATGTTGGAATTTGAATGCATTTTATGTGTATGTTGAGATGCGGGGGTGGGGGGGGTGTCGGATGTGTGTGAATGTTGGAATTTGAATGCATTTTATGTGTATGTTGAGATGCGGGGGTGGGGGGGTGTCGGATGTGTGTGAATGTTGGAATTTGAATGCATTTTATGTGTATGTTGAGATGCGGGGGTGGGGGGTGTCGGATGTGTATGAATGTTGGAATTTGAATGCATTTTATGTGTATGTTGAGATGCGGGGGTGGGGGGGTGTCGGATGTGTATGAATGTTGGAATTTGAATGTATTTTGTGTGTGTGTTGAGATGCGGGGGTGGGTGTCGGATGTGTATGAATGTTGGAATTTGAATGCATTTTATGTGTATGTTGAGATGCGGGGGTGGGGGGGTGTCGGATGTGTATGAATGTTGGAATTTGAATGCATTTTATGTGTATGTTGAGATGCGGGGGTGTCGGATGTGTATGAATGTTTTGATTTGAATGTATTTTGTGTGTATGTTGAGATGCGGGGGTGGGGGATGTGTCTGATGTGTGTGAATGTTTGTATTTGAATGTATTTTGTGTGTATGTTGAGATGCGGGGGTGGGGGTGGGTGTCGGATGTGTATGAATGTTTTGATTTGAATGTTTTTTGTGTGCTGAGTTGGGGGGGTGGGGGTTCGGGTCTGTATGGGTGCATGTTTGTGTGTGTGCTGAGTTGGGGTTGGGGGGGTTCGGGTCTGTGTGTGCTGATTTGGGGGGTGGGGGTTCAGGTCTGTATGGGTGCATGTGTGTGTGCTGAGTTGGGGGGTGGGGGGTTCGGGTCTGTATGGGTGCATGTGTGTGTGCTGAGTTGGGGGGTGGGGGTCCGGGTCTGTAAGGGTGCATGTGTGTGTGCTGAGTTGGGGGCTGGGGGGTTCGGGTCTGTAAGGGTGCATGTGTGTGTGCTGAGTTGGGGGGTGGGGGGTTCGGGTCTGTACGGGTGCATGTGTGTGTGCTGAGTTGGGGGGTGGGGGGTTCGAGTCTGTATGGGTGCATGTGTGTGTGCTGAGTTGGGGGGTGGGGGGTTCGGGTCTGTATGGGTGCATGTGTGTGTGCTGAGTTGGGGGGTGGGGGTTCGGGTCTGTAAGGGTGCATGTGTGTGTGCTGAGTTGGGGGGTGGGGGGTTCGGGTCTGTAAGGGTGCATGTATGTGTGCTGAGTTGGTGGGTGGGGGGTTCGGGTCTGTATGGGTGCATGCTTGAGAATGTGTGTGCTGCGTTGGGGGCGGGGGGTTCGGGTCTGTATGGGTTCATGCTTGAGAATGTGTGTGCTGCGTTGGGGGCGGGGGTTCGGGTCTGTATGGGTGCATGCTTGAGAGTGTGTTTGGGGTATAGTGTTTGGTTGGGGGTGAGGGAGCCATGGGGCATAGTGTTTGGTTTGGGTGAGGGGGCCATGGGGCATAGTGTTTGGTTGGGGGTGAGGGATAGGGGGCATAGTGTTTGGTTGGGGGGTGAGGGACAGGGGGCATAGTGTTTGGTTGGGGGTGAGGGACAGGGGGCATAGTGTTTGCTTGGTGGGTGAAGGACAGGGGGCATAGTGTTTGCTTGGTGGGTGAGGGACAGGGGGCATAGTGTTTGCTTGGTGGGTGAGGGACAGGGGGCATAGTGTTTGCTTGGTGGGTGAGGGACAGGGGGCATAGTGTTTGCTTGGTGGGTGAGGGACAGGGGGCATAGTGTTAAGTTGGGGGTGGGAGCCATGGGACATAGTGTTTGGTTGGGGGTGAGGGGGCCATGGGGCATAGTGTTTGGTTGGGGGTGAGGGACAGGGGGCATAGTGTTTGGTTGGGGGTGGGGGCCATGGGGCATAGTGTTTGGTTGGGGGCCATGGGGCATAGTGTTTGGTTGGGGGTGAGGGGGCCCATGGGGCATAGTGTTTGGTTGGGGTTGAGGGGGGCCATGGGGCATAGTGTTTGGTTGGGGATGGGAGCCATGGGGCATAGTGTTTGGTTGGGGGTGAGGGGACCATGGGGCATAGTGTTTGGTTGGGGATGGGAGCCATGGGGCATAGTGTTGCACTCCAAGAGTGAACTCAATAATAAAGCTAAAACAGGCACAGTTAGGAGATGTACATCCTTTGCTTTTTTGAGGAAACCTGACTCAACGAAGGCCATACTCCTCTTGGGTAACCCAAACAGCAAACTATAGCAGTCCAAAATAACGGAATGTCCAATCAAGGGTCAATAAAATATATATAATTTAATTAAATAGACAATATACAATAACTAAATCGAAATAAATGATAGCAATGGAAAATGTGTAGTACAAAATGTAAGTTTGAAATGCAATAAAAATCGTTACCCCTCAAAAACATCTTTTTCCATGTGTTTAATACAAATTGGGGGTTGAAAAAGCCTCCTACCGCCCCGCCCACTTTTACTTTTCGGCCCACTATAGCCCTCATGTAAGGTACTTTCGGCCCTCTGTCAAAATCAGTTGTGCACCCCTGGCCTAAGCTAACATGAACCTGCCGCGCCCCTGTTGAGAAGGCACAGTGTGCAAAAGCGAACAGGGGACAAAAGTCTCAATGAGCAATTTCAAATCTAGATGGAATTTGGAAGCTTAAAGCAGAAAAAGTCACTGATGTAAAACGGAGCAAAGGTGCTGTGTATGCAGTCCTTACTGCTTGGAAAAAGTAAAAACAAAAGAACACACTCAGGCACACAAGGAACAATTTCAAGAATATCCAAATAACGGAAGTTCAAAGGTACAGTTTTCAATTCAGTATAATACTGCACTACAGTCACACACTTGAACAAAGGTCACTATTGATAACGAATAGAGACCAACTGCTCCTAACCTGAAGGAGGCCTTTCACTACAGGGTCTACGTATACCCCTTTTATGATTTTTTTCAGATTGTATGCACTGTGGAGGCTGTAGTGTAAGAGTGAAGTTTGCAGATGCTACTTTTTGAAATATATTTTGGAAGAAGTGTGAAATTCTATCATCGATTGGCATTGAGGTCTTCCTGGATAAGGGCTATAGATATAACCGGTCAAGTGGCACAGTGAATAGAGCACTCGCTTTGACATCCGTGCTAACGCAGGCTCGATTCCTGGCGCGGCCAAACTCAGCCTTTCATCCTTCCGAGGTCGATAAATGAGCACCACACACTGCTCAGCAGCCCTCAGATACCTGAGGGTTCGTAGCGCTATATAAATGCTAAATTATTATTATTATTGGATCTTCACAAACACTATGGGCCTCATTACACGGAAGGCGGTAATGGTTAACGGCCACCGTTAATGGTAACGGTGACCGTTAACCATTACCGCCTTACTACGAGGTCCCTTAGCGGGTTGGTGCTTTAACGCCTGCTTTTTGCAGGCGTTAAAAACCAATCCGCTAAGGGACCTCGGAGCTAATTACGGCACCGCAAAATTGCGGTGCCGTAATTAGCGCCTTCCCCATTCCCATAGAGCCCTATGGGGCAGAAATGGGAATGGGGAAGGGCAATGGCGGAAGGGGGATTTACCGCCCCACCAACCTTGGAATGGGGCGGTAAATCCCCTTTCCGCCAAGGCGGTGCCGGTATTTTACCGGCATGAGCCATGGCGCTAATAGCGCCATGGCACACCGCCTTCCGTGTAATGAGGCCCTATGTATCTACCCACGCTTGCGCAAAAGATCAAAGAAATCAATCTCACAGAGCAGTCCTGCAGATGGAGCATAGGGCCAAGTCCATTAATATAAGGCGTATTGGATCTGCCGAAAATATGGATATGGCCCTTTTAGCTCTGGAGAGAGCCCTTTGCAACCTGGTGTTATTTGAATTGTCTGTTCAGGCCACGGGAACAGCCTATAAAGCAGCTCACGCTCATTTGCGACAGCAGGGGGGTCTAACATTGCCTGTGGGAGGGTGTTTTAAAGTCCTATCTTAGAACATAGAGGGTTTAAAAACCAAAGTTCGGGGATCCCGAATGTGTTCAATATAAATCTGATTTTGATATTTTACTCTTCCAGGGGACCTGGTAACTCACCCTAACACATCTCCCAAATGTTCTTGGGTTTTGTGTTCCAGCGATAAAGAGCAAAAAGGTAGTGGGTGCCTTGCCACATATGTAAAAGTCTGTCCTGGCATCAAATGTAGATCTGAACCCTTGCCGAAAACGGTGTTAAGGCTTAATATTCTTGTGAAGAGCATGGAACCAGTGCTATCTGTAATCAACTTTTATAACGCCTCTCAGCGTAAGCTTATGGGCCCAGATATAGCCTCCTTGCTGAACGGTTTGGACGGCCAAAGTGTTGATGATCTTTCTGATTGTTCTATGAATCCCTTTATAATTGTGAGGGGTGATTTCAATGTAAGCTTTAGTGATTGCCTGTCAATATTGGGTGTAACTAAAGAAGTACATACTTCACTGAATATGCCTTCGCCGATTATGACAGGTGGCTCATTGGCGTGTCATTGGCGCATCTAGCAGAGCGTGGGCTGAGATCTGCAAATGGAAGGTAACCAGCAGACTGACCGGGGTGCTATACCCTCAGCACTTCTAAGTGCAAATCAACAATTGACGAATTTATAGTGTTTGCTTGAGAACAGCAATATTTGCAGGATTCAAAAATAGAGCAAAGCCCCGAGAGCGACCATGACCCTATGGTACTGTCAATCTCTTATGGTGACAATATTAATACCCACATTGGCCAGAAAGCCCATGACCGTGGTATACATATCAGCGGTCTATTACATGGGCACCAATGGACAGAGAAACCTTCTCCCATAAGGTATTAGATGCATGCCTTCCTTTTATTGAGATATGTTGCTCAAACTATAAGACACACATAAGACACACCCAGTGCACCCACAAATATAAAATATCATTATTGATATCTGCAGATCTCATATGACCGAGTATCCCAAAAATTAGACATTCTGGCAAGTACAAATATGACAGTAGAAATATGACAATGCTTTTAAAAATGGCAAAGGGGTTTAACAGAAACAAAGCCGTTCTGGGACGAGTAGGATGGTATATAAAATTACAATGAAAAATGCAAAAGAAGAATGGAAGGACAATGTTGGCAGCAACTGGAAGAGGCAGCTAAAAAACAGAACAAAAGTGACTTTTGGAAGATAGTCGCCCAGGGCAAATGCCTGCATACAGATAGATCAAGAGGGTTGCCTGCATCCTCGGCCTGGACTGATCATTTTTCAAGGTTGTTCAGCAGTGGGGGAGAGGGCATTGATGCAGCAACATCCATTGGTACTCTCTAAGATCCCACGACAGCTCAGCAGCCTTTTTCTGAGTTTCTGGTCGACGAGGTAAAAGAAACCCAGTTCTCCATCCCTACTGGCAATGCTCTGGGTCCTGATTCAGTGGTGCCAGACATATTTAGGCAGGAACATCAAACATGGCTTCCTGTGTTCCCTAACATTTTCAATGAGCTTGTGGCCAGAAGCACATTTCCAGATAGCTGAAAGGAATCCATGATAATTCCAATATTCAAAAAAGGAGACATGATGGACCCCAGCTCTTATCGGCCAATATCCCTGATTGATGCCACTGCAAAATGGCTGGGCACAGTGATCTATACTCGTATAGCAAACTGGGTGAAGGAAAGCAGCATTCTGTCAGAGGAGCAATATGGGCTCAGGGCAGGAGTTGGCACAATGGAGCAGGTCCTGAACCTCAGCCTGAATTTGGACAAGTATGTTAAAGGCTATGACTGTCCAGTCTACTTGTTTGGGATTCATGGACAACCGTCCACCTTTCGATAAAGGGAAGACTGTGCAGAACTTTGGAATTTGCTCCAGAAGATGGAGTTACCAGCACTCACTATTGAGTAGACTAATCTCCCTACATAGTGGCCTGAAGGCGACAGTGAGGTTGAACAATGAAGGAAAACTATCTCTATCATTTGACATTTCACGTGGGGTCAGGCAAAGGTGTGTCCTGGCCCCACTAGTGTTCAACCTTTTCCTACGTTCATATCAAATGCTATCGAGGATTGAATTGGCAAGACAAGACTATAAAAAGGGACAGTTCACAAGTCCAGCTGTCCCTGACCAACCCACCCTCTGTACCTAGGACAAGGGGGTGTGTCGCCTATCTATCAAATAGATCTAACAAGAGAGATGTCTGCTTATTTACTCAGCGCAGCCTGCCACTCAACCCTCTCATAATTCACTTGCACCTATTTTTATGAGATGTTTTTGTATTTTTGAGTCACAAGTAACACACATACCACAAAACTAGACCGAGCAACTATGGTCTACAAAATTCTAATTGTATGGTTTGGAGGTATGGTGTCTCAATCTAATTAAATGATTAATTAAACGAGTACTGCAAAGACACAGATTAGATCTGTTTAGCAGTGTTTTAACAATCTGTACTACCCAGAGCGTGTTATATCATGGCACTGCTCTTGGTTCAACAAACATCAGGTTAGGCTCTATCCTTGCCCTATTCCTATATACGTAAAGGTCGACCGGTTTCAGTCGCCTTTAATGGTTCTGGTCACCTTCATCAGGGCCGCCTCCGATCACATTAGCCCATATATCTACCAATGTACTACTTTTCATTAGTCAAAAACATGGGTGTGTACTAGCTAGTCGTAGTCTAGTCCAAAAATGACCTTTGAAAAGGCTTGCTCTCTGCACAAGTGACACGAGGTGGCAGGACTTGCTCCCCTCTATCTTTCAAATACATTCTCAGTTTGTCCCCTCTGCGCGGCTTACTTTCGCCTCTCTCACTGCGGCTCGCGAAATGACTAGGAACATAGACCTGGAGAGAAATGAGGAGGACATTAAAGGACATTTCTGAATCAGGCCACACATGCAAATCTCCTTTCACACAACCTTGTTGTGTCTGTGTTTCCTTTAATCCCTATACCCAAACATAGTTTATTGCATTTATAAACGTTTTCCAATGAGAAGCAAAACATCAACCGCCACACTGTACTAGCGCACAAGTTGAAAATGCAGAGGTTAGCTGAAGTTTCTTTGATTTAAATTGTGTATTTTGGCAGAACATTCTGCGCTGTCTGCGAGGAAAGGGCACTGCAACTTTAATTGCATTTTTTCTGTATTTGGCTGCCAGCGTTCACCAATTTTACAGCTGTATTATCAGTTGGTATAATAAATGTCAGTCATTCAGAGCTGATCGTTTCCCCTGATGCAAAGATGTTTCTGTGATGAGCAGCTGGAACACAGTGAGAGGATAATAATCAGCACATTGTGAATCTAGGGAGGCAGCACCAGGCTCATCACTCCATCTGCCTTTAGCAGTCACATGGGTTTGCAATATTGATGTGCACTCCAGTGGACCTGCCTTGGGAACAGGAGATGATTGCAGGAGGGCTGGAGATACATGCACACACACACACACACACACACACACGCACACACACACACATACACACACACGCACACACACAATCACACACACACACACACGCATGCACACACACAATCACACACACAAAGACACACACGTGCACACACACCTTCTTACATACACACTCTCTCTTTAACACATACATATGCACAGTCACACTCACACACATGACCTATTTTACTACGGGGATAAGGGAGACCCAAAGGGAATAGTGAGAATGTACTTATTTATTTACTGTACTTGGTATGATAGGATATGATATGATATGATATGATATGGCATTTGTAACGCGCCTATACACAAGTGTTTCAAGGCGCGACGAGGCGGGGGGGGGGAACAAGGGGAGACAGACAACGATCCTACTAGGCCAGGTGTCATTCAGATCGTGCAAGTGCAAGGGTAGAGGGGACTGGGAAAAGTGCAAGGAGAAGGAGAGAGGGGGAAAAGTGCTGTACATGGTTAGTAGAATACAAGATAAATAATAGGGCCAGCTGGTGGCAAGTGCAAGGAAAGTGCAGTACATGGTTAGTAGAATACAAGATAAATAATAGGGCCAGCTGGTGGCAAATGCAAGTTAAGTGCCGGGAGAAGGGGCTGTAGGATACAGAGACAGTCCCGTAGTGCAGGTAGGCAGTGCAGGGAAGAGTGGTTGGGTCAAGGACCGAGATCGGTGAGTGGCCCAGTAGCAGATTCAGTGCAGGTTTAGTGATTTTAGCAGGGGAGAGAGGGAGAGAAAGCGGAGGCAAAGAGGAAGGTTTTGAGGTGCTTCCTGAACCGGAGATGGTTCTCCTCAAGTTTCAGGGTGGTAGGTAGGTTAGGTAGAACCTAAACCCCACTAGCAAGGACAGAAGTAGTTCCTCATTAGCATAGGAACAATCAGTATGTTTCTTTGACCTTGTTGCTGTCTAATTTAAACGTTTCTACTCTTTCCTATGTGGATTCTGGGGGTGCATGACAACTTGGATTTCACATATCACCACATAGCTAAAACACAGGCGCCAACCAACATCTTTGCTCGCAGTGCTAGAGGCCAGGCCATCAGAGTATAAAAATATCATCACAAAAACAATGGCAATCAAACACACATACATATGTTCATGCATACACACGAGTACACCCACGTGCGCGTGCGCACACGCGCACACATACACACACACACACACACACTGAGAGAAGTAGTAGAAATATGATAACTGAGAGAAGTAGTACAAATATGATAAATACACATCATTGTGCATGCACAGAGAAAGCAATCTAGAGGTTGGAACATGAATTCTAGAGGCACAATGCAAATCTTTAAGATGGCACGTTTCAGAATTTGTGTGGAGACAAGTGATATTATTATTATTATTATTATTATATTTTTATTATTATTTATTTCTTATAACGCACAACTCGCCCATAGGGCTCAGTGCACACAAAAAGAAAGATAAAAGAGAAAGCTCCTGTCCCTATTCCGTAGACAAGACTGGCACAGTGGACCTCAAATGCAAGACTGTATTGAAACTGACTAAGCCTGAAATGCAGCCATTGATGGCAATGTGATGGAATAAGCACGTATCGATACTATACCTTATTAGCTATGTAACTGTACAATTAAGTGTTGTAATGTAACCATATTCTTAAGCTCAAGTGCCTCGTTGCCTAACGGTTAGGTGCGCTATATAAACATAATAAATAAATAAATAAATAAATAAATAAACAATAACCCGAAACAGCAAGATACAATACATGTGTTGATATACACAGGGGTAGAGAGAGATACAGAGAGGCAGATGCAATGTAGGAAAGGCAAGGAACCTAGAACGAAAGAAAAGAAGACTGGTCCGAGAACGATAGTGAGAACTAAAGCAAAACTATACCAAAATCAAATGCAAGATGAAGGGAATGTGGGCTCGGTTTCAGGAAGCTATTGTCCAGTGTATTGACCTAGTGCATGCCTGCCTTGCTGGTCTGGTCCTGCTTTGATTCTCTTTGCTTCCATGTTGCTGTTGCTATTCCTCTGGGGTGAAGGGAGAAGAGTGCACCTCCTCTGTCACTCACTGATTCTTATGGTGCACCCTCTGTACCGCAGTCCATACAATATCCTTTCCTGCTGAAGCAGCTGGCATAGCTTTTTTTCCAATGCACACACAGCCACACTGACACTTGATGGCATAGATAACCATGCGGGTATTACAGTTAGTGAATACCTTTGGCTTCTATGTAGTGTTTAGAGAAATGTTGATTGACTCACTGTGCGATATCAAATTACACACATTACATTTGCCAAGGGCTGGTGGCCCCAAACCTCAGTGAGGCCCAACAATTGAGTTACCATGCCCTGTTTTACTTTCTTCTTATCTATCAAACCTGTGAAATACTTTACCCCGGATACTCTTGATGCTTTTAAAAGCAAGCGCAGTTTGTCAAGCTCTGTCAGTTCTACATATGTCATTTTTGTTTATTATGGACTTCATGAACTTAATTTTATTTAACACAGTTGAGGAAGTGCACACTCATTACAGCTTCCTTTTTTGATCTGTCCTACTTGAACCTACCAGATTTGGTACATCTTTTCCGTGCCATGAGATGTGACACCATATACTTGACTGGGATGAACCCAGAAGAATATCTGCTGTGGCGTTCTTTCCAGTAGCCATTCACCATAACACTCCCAAGCCATACTGTTACCCTAGAACATGTTGCTGCCTTTGTGCCATAGCTCTAGTGACTGATAGCAGTGGTGGTGGCTGACTAGTTGTGGGCCTTAGGGCCATCGTTTTCTTTCTCCTCTCTCTTTGGATTCCATCCCTATCCCAGGCACTCTTAACCCCCCACTTAGTTCTACCGAATGGTAACCTCTACTGTGTAATGGCTCCATTGGCTGGCTGCGTTTCCCTAAGTGAAGGCTGTCTACATTTCCTCAGGGACTTGCTATCTGTCCATACTCTACCCAGTGGTTAGTTTCCTAAGGGAGTTGTGGAGTGCCTTGCCCTTGTTCAGGTGGATTTAGCCCATGCTTAGCTATCCCTTCTACTCTACTATCTCCCCCTCCACCTACTTACACCCAACACTCTTCTGTCCTGTTGGTCTTCCACTCCTCCTAGATCCTACTTCCACCCTTTTAAGTTCCCCCTCCTTCCACTCCACTTCACTATTCTCCCTCCTGCTGCCATACCTATGCCTCTCCTCTTCTACTATTTCTCTCCTCCTCCTACTACCCTCCTCCCACTACTACTCTCCTCCTTCCTCCACTACTCCTCTCCTCCTCCCGCCACTACTACTCACCTCCTCCCACAAATACAACCCTCCTACTACTACTCTCCTCCTCCCACTACTACTACTACGCACCTCCTCTCACAACTACTACTCACCTCTTACCATAACTACTTCTCTCCTCCTCCCACTACTACTACTCTTCTCCTCCCACTACTACTACTCTCCTCCTTCCACCACTACTAATCTCCTTCTCCTACTACTTCTCTCTTCCTCCCACTACTCATCTCCCCCTGCCACCTCTACTACTCTCCTCCTTCCAAACCTACCCTCCTCCTTCCACTACTAGTCAATCCCCCTTCAAACAATCTGTAACAGCCTTCTACCATTGACTGCCTGTGATGCTGCTTCCTCCTTCCTCCTGCTGGTCTCTTGGTCCGCCTCCACAACTGACCGCACTGGGATAACCCACCGTCATGTTTCCTCTAACCAGCCTATCTATCCCTCCCCAATGCTGATTGGCCCATTTTCCCTAGCCAATCTGGTTCTGCCTGGTGCATACATATCCAAAGCAAACTTTCAAAAATTTGGCTAAACCGCTCCCAGTTTTTCAGCTTGGGTTCACCATGCCTTATGGCTGGTAGCATTATTTTCCAACATTTCAATTGGACTTGGGCACCCAGTTCGTTGACATTTGCATTTGTGTCAGTGGAGATGGGGGCAGCTCCTGTTTCCTTCCCTGGTGGTTTAGAGGATGTCCATGCTGGAGTGCGAGTCTGCTGTCATCCTCCATCAGCTACCGGAGACTTGCAGCATAGGTCAGCAGTCTCTCCATCTCTCTCACACTCTCTCCCTCTCTTTCTCTCTCTCAGGATTGCCTTGATCACTGGCTTTCGGACTCCTTTCCGCCTCCATGCCATGGATCCTGTGGGCGACACTCTGCCCAACCTTCACCTCCAGAATGATGCTGTCTCCACCATGGGCTTGCCCTGGTCTCAGGCCACCGACCGGAAAAGACAGGCTTTCATCGAACAAAGGCAAAGCCGGTGATAGTCATCTTCCCGTTTCACTGGGGTTTCGATCCCTGGTTATGTTTTCTGCAGTCTAGGTAGAGGGATTTTATCCAATTTTCTGACATTTCCAAGGTACTGAGCTTGTCACATACAACTGTTCTGTTCTGATTACCGGCTCTTGATATAAGCAACCATAGAAACACTCAGAGATCTATAGAAAAGAGATAACACAGGATAATGCTCTGAACTGAATATGAACACTGGTACATCTACCTTTGGCATCATGTGACTACCTTGTAACACGTCGGAGCCTTTTGTCTAGTTTCTTCATATGCATTAGCTCTGCCTGAGACTTAAAGCTCTTTTTTCTGGATCTAACAAGTGTACCAGTGGACCCCTTTATCATCACCACCATCATTGCAGGCAGAGAGAAAATGAGCAATCACAAAAACAAGCTGGGCCCTGTCTCCTTCCCTCACCTACCTTTACTTGAAAGCCGAGAGTGACAGTGTGCAGTCACTTCTTATACTGAAGGAGAACTGTGAAAGACATTCTCTATTGATTTACAGCTGCACGCCGCTGTATGCAGCCAGTGACATATTCAAAGCAGTGACACATCCTTGAAGATGTCCCGTAGCTCTGCCGCATGACCAGAGAGGCCACACGACCAGAGAGGCCACACTCCAGGACCCCCTGGCTTCACTACTGCCGGTTAATGATCAAGTCTGCTCTATCATTCTCTCCTCAGCTTACTGAGACCATTCAATCACTACTCATGCATCTGAGGCACTCTGCATCTCCATGAAGTTCTAATGCAGCTGTGATAATTGTCTAATGATCCAAAACATTTGTTTCCAATGTGGCGCGGTGCATCATTAGCTCTTGGTTCTCCCTCAATCAACCCCTCTAGCGTTGATCTGAAGAGAATTGAGCCTGTGCTCAATGCAATCAGTGATTGTACGCAACAATTTGATGCTCCACAGGTAAATCCACCTTAATTAACAGAGAATTTTAAAGCGGAAACAACCGACTGCTGGAGATGTGCTCAACTAAAAACAAGAGGATACTAGCACAAATCGGTTGCACTGAGGAGGACCTTCCATCGAATCCAACTAAGATTGGAAACAAGCTGGAAGAGAGTGATTGGATCGCCACCAATGACATGGCATGAGACCCATCTATTGTGGAAAGGATAAGGCTAAGGGTCCCGCAGCTTTTAACTTGACATACTTTGACTTCCGCTTCTTTCTTTCACTTGTCTCATTCTGGACTTGCTTAATTGAAGACTGTAACGAAATACTTCAGCTACTTTGTTTCATCTTCCATCTTGTAAAAAATGTAATCAAGTAAATATAAAAAATAATAAAATGAGGCCAAACATGCTGAATGTATAGCACTATAGCACTTTAGTCACCAACTACAAAGCAACACCCAACTATACTGTATTATAATAACAATATTAATGTTAATGCTTGGCAGCTATTCTGGGGTTTTTCTGTATGCCCAAATATTTTTTTCCAGCTAAGTCCCAAGCCTATTAAGCCCAGGTTTCCCTTCAAGGATATAGCTAATTAATGTTTTGGAATATTTTCATGGCATTTTCCAGAGTCTTTGTGTGTCCTGGCCATCAAAATCATAGGGGGAGTAAATCCACAAACAACAAAAAGTAGGGAAAGGCACATAGTAGCATGCCCCTGCTTCCACTTACACAGCTCCATGATACGTTCAGATCACTGGTATCTGTAGAGGAGTGTCACAGGAAGGAGTTGTAATATGTATTACTGCCTACCGTGAGGTGGAACTTTAAGGTCAAAACATGCTTTTTAATTTTCGTGTTTTTCTAGGTGCAAAGAAAGATGGATTACAAAATGATCTGTTTTACAGCCTATTTTTCTTGGCTTAAACATACCAAAATCAGGAATGGAAATTACTTTTTTACTCCCTAACATTTTTTTAAATTATTATTTATTGGTTCAAAAGTATTAACAGTTACACAGTACAGTACAATAATATCAGCAATGTAAACATCATCAAAATACCATAAAATATACAATTCTAAATATACACATTCCTATACAAAGTTCACAATTGATAAAACTTCATTTAAAATGTACAATGCTGCACTAAACTGTAAAAGAAGAAGAACACTCCTCCATTAATAAAACTGCTTCATCACGGGTCAAGTCCTAAAAATGTAAGTGGGGGGACTCATCAACAAACGCAATGGGATGTGGCGTTGACAGAAATTGGCATATCAAGGTGAAATACGCACATTTCATTAAATTGGCTTTTCATAACCACCCAAATTGAACAGGACTAATGGTATTTGCCTTTCATAAAATCAACATACACACACAACCAATACAGGATATTTTCTTCTAATAGTGTTTTTCAAAACATTAAAAGGTGTGCAGGTTTTACAATCTAAGAACCAATGCTAATGTTTCCCCTGGGGCTTGCAGTACCGAAATGGGATATTTCACCTTTAGTTGTTTGTTATTTTTGACCAGGTTATATAGAGCAGTGGTGAAGTGTCCGGTCTACAAACCTAACAATTGTGGTTTGATCCCTGAGGTCTGCATAATTTCAAAGAAGACATCCAATGTTCCTCTTTTAGCTGGGGGGACTGAGTCCACCCTCTGAATAAAGTGGGTGGACTCCAACCCCCCGCGTGTACCCACGACTTGAGCCCTGTGCTTCATAAAAAATTTTACAAATTTCATAGAACTTAAAACCATTTAATTAAGTCACAATTCCATTCCATCTAATATATCATTCATTGGATTCAAGTTTTAAAACCCTATTGAACTGAACCACAGCCAACGAAACTGAAGTTTGGGATCCCCTCCGCCCCCAACAACCTCAGCCACAATTGTTCACTCTGAACAAATGACAAAGGGGGCATAAACTCCTTATCCACATTACGCGCAATAGGAGGAATTCATAATAAAGTGTTTCATGGTTTCCAATTCCATCTGGTTCTCACAAAACCTACAAAACCTTAATCTGTGCGGGATAATCTTTCTTCTTCTTCTTTCTTCTTCTTAATATTTCTCCTGTGGGTGCAAATTCCATCTACATCTATAACATTCCCATTGAGCTACTGGGCAAATAGGATTAAGGAAGGACCATCATTCCTAATTGTTTATGTTCCAAACACAAGTATTTAAGAGAACCATAACTATGGCAATGCTACATGGTTCTAACCGAAACATACTTATATAAAAGTAGTGTTACCTTACTTGGGTTACACTTTGTTGTACTAATTGTGATAGAACATTTTCACAATAATCCATCAAATTAGTAAACCCTGGTTCTTGATGATTAGCCCCAGCCACTGCCAGATCGCTCTACAGAGATTCCACTGGGGGATGCAGCATTTCCTAATATAACTTCATCATCTTCCATTGTGCTCTGATTAGAATTGATTAGATCCCCAACTCATGCCTGATGGCTGCCAAGGGTATGAAATTCGGAATACACAAGACTTTCTTCCAAAAAAACCTCTCCAACTTTCCCAAAATATCCAATACCCACAATTGCATTGATTCAACACCATGGCCCTCATTACAAGTCAGGCGTTAAGGGGTTAACGGCGCCGTAAAGAGCGTTGGCTCCGTTAAACCCTTAACGCCCGATTCACACTTTAACACCTGCTTTTTGCAGGCGTTAAAGTCCAAGGCGCTAAGCGACCTTGGTGCTAATTACGGCACCGCAATTTACGGTGCCATAATTAGCACCTTCCCATCCCCATTATGCCCTATGGGGCAAAAATGGGAATGGGGAAGGGCAAATGGTGAATGGGGAATTACCGCCCCACTCACCTTGGAATGGGGCGGTAATTCCGCCATCCACCATGGTGGAATCCGGCATGGACCATGGTGCTAATAGCACCATGGTCCACCGCCTGACTTGTAATGAGGGCCCATATGTAAGTTTTGGGTACCACTTTCCCCTCAATGAACTTTACAAGTAGTCTAAGAGAGTACTTACAATATTTACCTTTTACCCCCTTCATCTGCGTTATCAAAAGAATCATTTTATGCTTAACGTATTCATTCATCTGCTTCTGTGCAGGTCTAGTTAGTAAGGGGAAATAAATATAAATCAAAGTATCTACCATTTCCAGTTGCTCATGTCTTACTTTCAAGGAAAACAAAGTTTTTTTCCTGCCTCTATCCATTCTCAATATTTTTGTTTTGCCCGCATTCATTTTAAGGCAATTTGCCGAGGCATATTCTACAAAGGATGTAATCAGCCGGCTGATGTTTGATCAAAAATGAGAAAAGTCACCTGCATATGATAACCACATTACTCGAGTGGCACCTAATTTCGGGGGAGCAAATGAACAGAGCTCCAAGCATTCATTAAAGTCTGAGACATATACATTAAAAAGGCAGGGGGCTAACATTCACCCCCGCCTCAACCCTGTTCTGGTATCAATCTTCCTAGACATGAACCTGACTGATAAAGTCTAACCCGAATGTTGGAATCTTCGTGCAGCCCCATAATTAGGCTAAGTAGATCAATTGGTATTCCCCATTTATATAGTTTATTCCACAGGAGGTTGCGGTTTACTAAGTCAAAAGCAGATGTCAAATATATCAATGCCACATAGATGTTTTCATATCTCCTTGTCTCCACCTTCTTTTGCAAACAACTAAAGACATAACCATTGAATCTAGTATGAATCTCACCATGTTGTTTTCTGAAACCCGTTGGTGGCTTTTTAAACCTACCTGTGACTATAGGTCATTTTTCAATGTGTGACAGCAGTATTTGTATTTGTATTTTATTTATTTGTATAGCGCAGACCAGGCCCGGAGGCTACCAGGCCCATATATACTAGCAAAGACTTCTCTGTCATCATCCAGTGTGGTGACAGGGCGATAACTACAAGGATCTGTTTTCAAACCCTTCTTTTTGTAAATAGCTATTACAAAGGAAGTTCACTAAGACTTTGGAAAATATTCTTTTCCACAACCTCTCTAACTACTCGTATTAAAGCTGAAAGTATTCTGTTGACTTGGCAAGACTATTAGATGATTGAACGAAGGATAGACAGGCCTCTTCGTAGAGTACAGCTCAACATCTGATTCTCCACTTTCCCCCATCCATAATATTCACCACTCTCCAGAAACTACCCGAGTCGTTTCACTTCAATATGTTCAACATTAGTTCTCCATCCAGCTGGAATGCTCGGGCATGTTGTTACTTGCTCCAGTTTTAATCTTTGCCTTATCTGATCTCATTCATTAGCTACATTTAACTTCTTCACCCTAACCTCTCTAATAGATCGCCTCATACTGCATTTAGGATCATAATAGGCTGAAATTTACATGGCTTCCTTGAAGATGTTCTTGTAAGTTTATGAACGGAAAAAAAATCTTTCAAACTATCATCAATAAACTTCTCATAATTACTCAAATTAAAAGTATTCATTTTCCACTCATAAGAATAATTATTCAACTTAACACTCACATAATTATAGTATCTTTCAATTGCCCCCATATTCCATGAAATACGATTTCTACCCATATTCACCATTAAATTACTGGGGCTTGCAATGGATTATTTAATACTAGTGTAAAAGCCTGTGTATATGGACTAAAGTGCGTAAAGGAAGGCAATTTCGGGGTATTCATGTTTTATGTGATATATTTTGATGTAATATATGTTAATAGAAGAAAAACATTGTAAAGGATCTTGCTCCATTTATGTGGAGAACAAAATCTCTCACAATCTGATGAAAGATCAACATTGTGCATATAGTGAATTGTTGTATCTGCTCCTCTTTGTCTTGAATTCCACATATGGTTCTGGAATCAAATATATAATGATGAGGAATGTCAGAGAAATACAATTCACGTGCAGCATGATTACCTTCATGCAACTTGAAGTATGTGTAAGGCAATAGCTCCCTCTAGCAGTGATAACAGGTTAAGCGGGAAATCTATACTGCACATGCCTGGATCAGACAAACATTCATCTGGCCTTTTATTATATAGGATCTGTAGATCTATTTTTGTTATCAGAAAAACAGTGGTCACTAATATCATTGTGCTCGATTCACAATTGTTGACACTGTTCCAAAAGCCTATGATCTACAAATATGTAATCCAGGACAGAATGGTTAAGCCCCCAATGCCAACTGGGTTTCCCTGATGGGTCCCCCTCTAAAGACCCATTCAACATATACAGTGCCAAATTTGTTAAGCGGCTTAGCCATTTTAAACTGTATTCTTTGTTCGACGCAGCGAGAGCAGGAGGCAAGCAATCCTTATCAATTCTTTCCTTAGCATCATAAATCAGAGTGGATATCAAATCACCTACTAAGAATATTAATCCATCTACATTCTATCATTTCCATTCAATCACAAATTTTGTCAGTTTTTCAAGAAACCTGGATAAAGCTCCAACCTCTGCATGCCAGTAAATATTGACCAACAATACTTTTTGTTCCCCACAGTGAATTGCATATTCATTTCAACAGCTAAACCCCTTGTTGTATAGAAAACTTCATAATGTTAGTCAATGACGGACACGATTTTATAACACAAATTAATCCTCCGGTTGGACGATCAACCACCTTCTTAATGGCCAATTGATCACATATTTTATTGCCATCCAACAGTGGGCTCGAACTCAACCAGGTTTCCTGCATGGGCACTATCATGTGAGTTCTCAGAACATTTCCCAAAAGAGGATTTGTAAAGAAGCTGAAGTGGGAAAATGGGAAAATACCCTCCCCCCATTCTCATCCAGACCGTGGTCCAGGACATCAAGGCCCAAGCACCCCCCGCACGAGGAGTTCGACCCATTCACCTCATCGCCAGACGACAAGACCCCATGTGTCCACGGCCCACACACCCGGGGAGCCTGCCCACTACCACGTCCTGGTCAAGCCGACGTCAGCCTCATGGACCAACTCGATTAGACAACCGCCACAAACACCATCATTGTTAGCGATGCCATGACGACATAGCCAACAGACAAGAACACACGTGTTACCATGCACACTGGTCACTCACACACCAACCCACACGAAGAACATACTAAGTGCTATGACGCAGAGGACTGATACACCCACAGACATGAATCATTGTTATTTTCAACATAGGCCTTCTACAGCACCGCAGAAATGCAAGACACCTGAAGAGCTTGTGTATACATGCTTGCAGATGCTTTCTCCATACCTATCCCTATGAAGACGCCACCCTATATATCTACTGCTAGTGGTGACACGCTGTCGCCCCCCGCGACCTCTATATTATGGACTATGTACCGCCACCCAGAAGCTAGGCCCAAAGTAGGCCGCAAAGCAAGAGTCCCCAGACAGGCACCTCTCAGACGAAAATCCTCTCAGACGAAAATGCAAAGCGCTGACCACGCAGAACGAGCCCAACGAGAGCTCACAGCCAAGGCCGCAATGTTGCCATCTACATGCCGCGCTCCCCGCGCCAAGGTTACACATGTCAACGCTGAATGCTCCTCAGAGCCGAATGACAAATCAAATGCTCATAATTCTGCTCCAACTACGGTCTCCACACATGTGACTGAGCTGAACTGACAAGATTCCAAGCTTACGAGACAGAAAGTCGCCACGTCTGGGACACGGTCTGCAACAATGAAGCGACAAGTTGGACACCTACAGCAATGGGAAAGACATGCACATCAGCCACTAGCCAGACCTGTCCACTGTCCGCCACTAACACATAGTTGCACATTGTTGCCAGCACCAGGTACATCGCGAGCTGGGATCAGCAATTGTCACTGGCTTGGGGGCTCGCGAGGGAACCAATCAGAATACGAGGGGCTCACCACTGATGCCATTTTAGCTAGCCAATCACCAAGCGTCCCCTTGTAACAAATTTGGTGTAGCAACTGTTAGGGACAACCCAGGTGTACCACCTGACCTGTCCTTATCCAATAATTCTTTCTCTTATAGGTAACTATACTGACCCTACCACTCGCGGAGCCAACCCGAAGTGGCGTTAGGTTTTGGTACAGTGACGCAAGTAGCACGTCATACTATGGTAAAAAGGGCCTGCGAGCCAAACTAATGCTGAGAGTCTCTCCGGATGCATACGGGCTGAGAGTATCCCTGCCGTTACTATAATAAACAGAAGTAACTACCTTGCTCTTGTGTGTGTCTCATACTCCTTTTGGGATGTGGGAGGAGTTGGGGCCTCCCAGCCCCAGAGGTCCGCGGACGGCTCTGCCGGCCCTCGGGAAATCATCCCGACAAAGAGTTTATGTCCGTCCTCAAGAGTTTCAAGAGAAAATATAAAGCTCTTAATTAGCACTAAAGACTAGAGTTACTCCATGATCCTCTAAAAGAGGGCAACTGTACAATAGGCAACCAAGACCAATCATAATTATCTGAGGGAGCTGTGTCATTACCTGGATCTAGTTGAACCTCCCTTCAACTTACTTCTCCCTGGGAAGCAGATATCTGAACATTTCTTAGATTATTCATCACAATCTTAGGACCAACAAAACCACCCTGCACATGCATCCCTGGTTGATATTCCGTTATGTGGAATCCAATTTGCCTAAATGGAACAGACTCTTTGATAATGGTGCTAACCATAATATGAGACGTGATATCTAGTGTGACCATGTCAGTTCGTGAAGGATCTATAAATTCGACCATATCAATATCTTTAGTAGATATTGGCCTAAGATTAGGCACCTCTGTAAAAAAGGCTAAAACATTCGAGGGATTCAAAACCAGTTGGAGCTCATCCTGACATAATATTTCCACCCTTCCCCGATAAGGTCGTTGGACAGCCTGTTGTTTATGGTCCCAAGGTTTCAGCCTCTCAATCTGTGCGGCTTCTTTATTCCCTTTCCACTGTTCATTCATTGGGCCAGTTGAATAGTTTGTTCCCAAGACCCGCCTAAAAAAACTCAAAGCAGGGATATACCCTTTATCAGGCTGTCTAGTGTCCCTAGTTTTAATTTACTGACCCAACCTGTTTCCTCCTTCTTGTTCAGAGCCAATTGCACTCCTTAATATATTGAAAACAGGTGTTACTCACCGGCCGGCGAGTGATCCAGGCAAGCAACCAGAATGGTGGTACTGGATGTTGCTTGAAGAGATCGAGATGGAGCCTCCACCTGAGCCTCCTCTCTGTTGAGGGAAATAAGCTCTTTTTGATGATATGACTCTTAGCTGTACTAAATCACAGACTGAGAGACCGATCACCCAAAAGAGCGGGGAGAACACACCACCACGGACCCAGCTAAAAAGAAAAAGACAATTGGTAAATACTTGGGGAGAGCAAAGATCACCACAAGAAAAGCCTCACAAAAGCAGAAAGTACCTGGGTCACCCACTCCCCTTGTAATTGAAAAGGAACAGAAATGGAATTTCCCCTGTAAGTATAGAAAAGATATTAGCTTCTATTTTGATGGTTCAGATAGGAATTAATAAGGAAAAGTTAAGGAAGTCTTACCAGAACAGGAATTGAAATAACCTAATCAATCCAGGCTAGAAACAACGGAGGTACAAAACAATAAACAGGAACGTTAGTAGGGATGCTATACCCGGGCGGCATGAGGAGCGCACTAGATACGGGTAGGTGCACTTCTCTGCAAGGCGTCCCTGTGTGCACTTTCAGAAATGAGTCTTTGTGTACAATCAGCAAAGCGTTCTTGCGTACACTTGAGGGAATAAATCCAACACAACGGAATGGAGTCGAAATCCACAAAAGAACACTGGAATTGAAGAAGGAAACAATTCCGAGTACATGGAGTCAGCTGAGAAGGTGAGGAAAACAAGGTGAAGGCGGTGGTAGGTAATTCATGACAGAACCAGGTGAAGACGGTGGTAGGTAATTCAGGACAAAACCAGGTGAAGGCGGTGGTAGGTAATTCAGGACAGAGGTTTCTGTACGGGAAGAAATAGTGGAAGGCAATCCAGTGGACAGGCAGAGATCTGGTACACAGGCGGGCTAAAGACAGTACAGAATCAGGAAGCAAGCAAACCGTAGGACAGGCAAAGGTCCGGTACACAGGTAGGCAGAAGAATTGAGAAATCTCAAGGCAGTCCGTAATTGGAAAACAGGAATTGGTACACGGGAAGGCAATCATTAGGAAGGCACAGAAGACGAAACTTCGGATGCCGGTTGCAACGTTAATCAGAAGCAGCGTCCTTCCCGCTGCAGTGCCTAATATACCCAGGAGGTGGAACGCCGTAAGCCCGTCAGAGCTCACGTTCCGAATAGTCGGAACTACACGCAACAGGTAGGTTTCCTGGGAGTTGTAAGTAAAGGCTGGGTTGTCGATACCTTTGAAGTTGTTGAGGCCAATCTCCAGGGTAACCGCCAACGAGAGAAGTAAGGGGCTGAGAAACGTCGGATACTGTGGCGAAGCGTCACGATTCTGGCGTGATGAGGAGACGCGCGGGTCATTCAGACCCCGATGTGTGACAACAGGAGCTCTAATAGGGGCAGAGCACAAATTCCTTCCACCTTTCACCACTTAACACCATTCTAGGGCTCAAAAGCCTTATTTCCTCTTTACTTCTGCATGCCGTCCAGTTATTGCCAAAACCGCAGTAATTCGATTCATCACCGATCCCCGGTTCATAACAATTTGCTATATATCCAAGGGTTTCTTCATTATAAGGCACATTCTGATCATTTTTACTTAATTGACAACAACTCTGGTCAGTATGACTACCACCTGACATACTATACTATTAACAGTGGAAGAAGTATTATTATTAATCAGCTGGCATCTTCATAATCATGGATCCTCCTAATATCTACAATAACAGGATTCTTCTTAAGTATGGAAGTGCCCGCTCTACTATCTACAGTACTGTTTGTGTACCAGCCGACTGTTTGTCCACCAGCCAACTTACCCTCTTCAGAGTTAATAATCTATTACCACTGTTTGGACAAACGCCCACAAAATCAATTTATAGTGAGCCACCCTCATTCCCAATAACAACAATTTGGGAACCAGAGTTGTTTCTAGCAGAGTTCTAGTACCGAGCGCATGCGCACCATACCATTCGTTGGTACAGCTCCCTCGCGGCAGCAGGAGAGCTCCGTGTACCAGTCGCCACGGAGACCCACGGACCATTTTTTAACCACTGAGGCTCGATTCTACCGCAGCTTTTCACTGTGGTGTACAAGACGTGCTGACAGATATCGCCAGCCAGAAGTACTCCAGCAAGCTCATACTTCGCCACCTGACTGGGAATCAACCCATTATGATTTCCACTAATATTCTCACCCCTTGAGGTGATTCTTTTTACCACACACGGGACAACAAATATCGTCCTGTAGCTGCATCCACAACGTGGCAGCCGGACTTACCCTGCATGTGGATGCCTGGGCTTTAGTGATATACAGGATCCCGCCCCGTCACAGCGAAGTCCAGCGGTTCCCACCCACAGAGATCCCCATACCGGAGGCCCAGACGAAGGCGTTCCATTTTCCAACTGAAACGCCCCAAGGCCGAGCACTTTATGTGCCCCACTGACCTTTACAACTAGATAGGGGGCCCCTCCCCCAGGCGTAGACCGATGGTTTGGTCCTCTGTTTATGCAATTCAATTGACATCCTGATTTTATTCTTTCATCCCTCTGGGCTACTTGTGTACCTTGCCTTGCTTGTGGACCAACAAATCGGGATTTCCTTACTAATACTTTCCCCTGTTTTTTGTGTATTATTAATATACACCTTTTGGATAAACCAATTTGGCTCTGCCCTGACTAAATTCAGTTTAACCCGTGAAACTTAACCTGTTGGGCATCCAACTTAAAGCAGCGTTACTAGTCAGCCTTTGCTACAACATGGGGACCAAACAATTGGCCATTATATTTTTTCTAATTGTGTTGTATAAATATTGAACATCTTGTTGATACAACTGCAAAGACCTTGTTCCTTTCTTCGTTTTTCTCTTTTCATTGCGCACAAATGTTTTTTTTGCACCCCTAGATGATACTAACCCACTCACTGTGTGATTACTGAACAGGGAGAGTATCTATTGTGAAATTTCTTTTCCCAATATTGTATTTATGTCTTATTTCTCTGTTTACAAACTAGCCAGCTATGGTTCATGATTTATTTGGTGAACATGAACATTCAATAAATTGAATTTAATTATAATTAAGAATGAGGGATTTGCACCTTCTTCTGCCATACTTGATGACCTGATTATGCTTGTAAAGGATATTTATCTTACTACTTGAAGCACTACCCTGATGTTTTCATAATAGAATCATGCAGAAACCCCGACATTAGGACAGTGTCTAGAAGTATATCTGTGGTTGGAGCCCTTTTTGTTCTCCACTCTAGCAGAGTTCAAAACAACATTCTCCATTTGAGTTACCAAATAACACACTTCTTTTGCCAAGCTAGAAGCCAACAGATTAAATTGATCCCCTCTGACATTCTTCACCATGTGGCCTGCAGTTCTAACCCTTGTATGCCCGTTCTCCTGCGGTATGTTTGCCACATTGCAATCCCAGGCACCCCAGTCTGAGCCTTCATCTTCAACCAAGTCGGACAAACACTTATCCTGAGATTGCGATTCTTATAATTTCCTTTATGTTTATAAGCGTCCTGTATTGTTAGATTTCTCCGGAATTTAAGGGAAGAGGGTCTGTTTGTGTTCAGAGATTTCATATTTTTAATTTTCTTCCCTGCGACCGTGCTAATGTTCTTTGTTTTTTAAGTGCTTGTTTAACCCCTGCTTCTGATATTTGCTGATTACTTTGTGTATTCTGCTCCACACCTATGTAAGAGGCCACAATCTCCACCTGTGGTGGCAAAGAATCAGGTGCATGAATGATGTTAGAATTACACAAGGTATTTTGTAGTATTCCTATGGCTTGTGAAAGGTCTGATTTCACAGTCCAGGAATTTAAATTCATTAGAGACCTTAACCGTGATTCATGATTAGCATTCTCTAACTTGCTTGTTAATGCAACAAAATAGTGTGCACGTTCACCTACATTTCGATGTCCTCGTATAGTGTTGCAATGGTCGACAGTACAGAATTTACAGCTACCAGAGCCTGCTTAGCGCTCTCTTCAGTAACTAATTCTGATTGCTCATGGATAGGCGACGGTTTCTTACATTTTTTCGGACAAGGAGTTGAAATGTACAAGGACATGGAATCATCACTATCATTACTATCTTCATAAGTGAAGACAGGGGGTGTGTTGTCAAACCGCAATGCTGAATTAATGCCCAAAACGTAATTCTTTTCCAAGGTTTCTAACAACTCTGTCTCAGAGATAGCCGGTAGAGGCAGGACATGTCTACAGAGCCCCTTGCAGTTTCCTGGTCAGTTGTTTGAAGTCTAGCTTCAACCCCCTTTTTAATATTTGATAGAAGACTGTCATTTTTCTCTGCTCCCTCTGCCCTGACATAATAATTTCTTCATCATTCTTAGGGTTTAAAATAGACCCTGTTCCTCCTTCCCCCAGATAAAGCGGGAGAGGAATTCTATGGGTCATCTCGAACATTAGATCTTCCAAGGATTGAGCACCGGATTTATGAGGCTTCTAAGAGTATACATATCAAAGAATTATAATTAGCTGTACACTCACTACACTGCTAGCAAAAGGCGCTTCTTGACAGCGCTGAGGCCCTGCTCTTAAGGTCTCGTGGGTGTGTCACTTGCTCCAAAGGATAGACACCGTAGAAAAACTCCAGGTAGGATTTTACAGCATCTCCTGCCAACTGAAATCACACTCAGCTACACACTCTGTGCGCGCTCTGCTGATACCCTGCTCTTAAGGTATCGTGGATTTGTCACTTGCTCCAAAGGATAGACACCATAGAAAGACTCCAGGCAGTATTGAACAGCGTCTCCTGCAAACTGCAAATCTCTGTCACACTCAGCTACACACTCCATGCACGCTCCATGCTGAAACCCTCCTCTTAAGGTCTCCTGTGTGTGTCACTTTTTCTAAAGGATAGACATTGTAGAAAGACTCCAGGTAGGATCGGACAGCGTCTCCTGCAAACTGCTGTCACACTCAGCTACACATGCCCTAAAATAATATTTAAATTCCAAAGTCAGACAGTAAAATGCTCCCACTCCAAAATATTATCTGGAGCCCCGCCTGGGTATAAACCATTTTCATCTGCAGCCCCAGCCCCAAACAATCTATGTTCTCATTAAAAAAGACTGTGTGTATTATCCCGTCAAACATTAATATTATTCCTGGTTCATGCTGATAGATGCTCTCCCAGACATGGACCCTTTCTTAATTTTTCTGCTGCATCACATCTTATTATATCCTCTGAAATGTCCAGGTGTGATTGATGCTTGATCAGTGAAAAGCATGTCTGCAAAATTGTTGCCTGTCTTAATACACTGTTTTGCCTGCACCACAATATATTGTGTCCCAGTAATTTAAAACGACCTAAAGGAAATTATTTACTGTACAGAACTGCACTGTACATCATAGGCTGAGCATCAAAGCAACGTCTGAACTATTTTGCATTATGACATTTCCAACCCAGGGTTCACTGACCAGAGTATATTATTTCATTTTTGAATCTAATCACATGCATTGAAGGGAATGTTGGTTTCTGCTGCTCCACAATTTAATTGTTTTGAAGTAGTAAATAAATGATCTCACAGAGTCATCTAAATATATAGTAGTAAGGACAGTGAAAGGGAATGAGATTATTAAGAATCATGCAAGTCAGAGAACTCCCTGCAGCATTTCCTCACCCTGATGCTCATCTAACCGCTTTCCCAGGAATGGCAGTAAATAGCAAAACGATGGAGGGTAACCTCTGTCCTGATCTTTCAATCATTTTACAATAACATAAAACTAGAAACTACAGCAATGTTGCATATAGAGCACCAAGAAACCACGCAGGTGTCAACAGTGCGCGGTATAAGAACCTTTAACATAACATAACATGAGTGGCAATGCACACAAATAGAAATTGGTCCCTAAGAGGTCCTTTGAAGGGAAATGTTGGGCATACAGATTTTTGAATGGGGCTGTATGGTCCAAAAGCCCTCTGAAATCCAGATTGTAATTGTTTCATGAAGCACATGGTTCAGTACACAATCAAGGCAAGCCTCCCCAATAACCAAGACAAAGCAGCTTTTGCATTTTGGGTACACACACGCATCACTCACCTGAAAGGAAGTAATCTACACCTAACGAGAGGCAGGAGGCCACAAACCACACAACCTCAATGCAACTTCAAAACATTACTGCAGACTTCACAGGAGGTTAACACATCATTCCATATCAGTATGGCTTCCCCATTGAATACTACAAAACAATGCAAGACATACATTATGGCAAGCCAATGCACCCCTCAAACAACACACCACCTCAACCAATCACACATGACATGAGCCCCAGCCATGTGAAAAAAGAACAACAAACAGCTGAGCGCTGCTGGAGTTGTTTGAATCCACCGCTCCTGGCTGCTCCTTTTTTGCAGTGTGTTGTGATGTACTTGTTACTTGACATGTTTTCATTTTTTTCCACTTCGTCAAAATACTTAAAAATCAATAGCCACGATTCAGTTATACAATACATTTTAACTGTTGGTCATTTTAGGTTATAATAATTTACATTTAAAAAAAGCAATACAAAATAAAACATAGACCACTGTCAGAGAGAATCGAACACTGCTCATAAGGCTAAACATTTTTGTTCCAAAGGCTGGACACCTGACAGTGCAGTATGTGCAGCAGAAACAGTGGGTAGGTGCAGTTAGGTTTCTTTTATTGCGTTAGACTATCTCTCTAATATGCAAGTCATTGCTTTTGGGCAGACGGTACATCGCGTGACAGCAGATATTAAAAATGCAGATGGCACGCAAACCAGATAACTGAGAGACATGTTTCTGTTCTTGGCAACATTGGTCTAAAGGTCAAGCACTGGTGAAACTGTTCAGACTCAGATAACGAATCTCTGTGACCCATGTAGCAATGACTGATTCATGAAACAAAATTAATGTAGTCCAAGAGCCATCTCTAATGCCACTCTGACACTGGGTATTGCTAGCAGAAATGCTGCAATGAAAATGGTTGTGGGGAGTTTGACTCGGCCTACCGGCCTGTGTCCTACCACAGTAAATGAACATTACATTTTATAATGATTGATATTTTGTTTTAGTCTATTACTTGCCAAAGGTGCACCAGAGAGCTTTAGTAGCCCGATAGAGATGTGCAACTTCATCCATCACAATAGTATTTCAGTAACAATATTGAATGTCATTAAAGGCCTCATTGACATAGGATGTAGAAAACCCATTCATGCATTCATGAGCATGTATAGCACTGGGTACATTCTCAGAATAACTTGTGTCAGGACTAGACGCCAATGTGACTTGTACTCGACAAAAGGAGGTTGGACCAGTAATGGCTCTCCTATTTATGCCAGGACTTTTCAGCACACTCGGTGATGCTAAGCAGTGGTTGCAAGTCTAAACATGCTTATTCTTTGAGAGCCTTCTGTCTGTTGCATCTACACAGAAGGGGCTAGTACAAATGTTTAAGGACCTTAGAAAACAGGAGTCTCTACAAGAGACATTGGGCCTCATTACGACCCAGGCGGACTTCGCGGTGCTAAATGCACCGCGAAGCATGGCGGAAAGCCGCCGATAGCGCCATGGGGGTTGGCGGATTTACCGCCCCATTCCGACCTCGGCGGAGCGGTAAATCCCCAATCCCCATTCTGCCCTTCCCCATTCCCATTTTTGCCCCATAGGGTATAATGGGAGTGGGGAAGGAGTTAATTACGCCACCGTAAAATACGGTGGCGTAATTAACAACGAGGTCCCGTAGCGCCATGGTTTTCTCCGGCTGGTAAAACCAGGCGGAGAAAACCTCCATGGCGCTACGGGAACTCGTAGTATGGCGGAGAGGTACGCCATGCACTACGCTGGCGTAATACCCTCTCCGCCAGGGTCCTAATGAGGCCCATTGTCTAGCAATATTGTCAAGGTCTTTCCAACTATCTAGCGACTGAAGCTTGCCAATCCTCATTTAAATCTATTTTGACAGCAGCAATTGATAATTGTCTCAATGAGAAATCGACTGTTGCCACTCAAACAACCAAAGTCTTTCACCTTTCACAGCAAACCTGGTGAAGGACTTTGAGGCTTGCTTGGTAGTGACAAATAACTCCCTGGATCTCCATTGGATATCCGTGCTCCTGTCATGTTCATAACTTGACAAGTCAACCGCCAGTGAGAAATAAAATTAGACACATTAGTAAGGTTTCTCTTATCTGTCATGATCCGTCCCTCTAGCTTTTAAGACTGCATGTGTGACCTCTTTACCAAAGAAACCCCAGACATGCTCTGCAGACTTGGTACACTGCTGTCCAACGTCAGACCTGCCCTCTATTGCTAACCATCTGGAGCATGACATAATGGCACATCTTCAGCAGTTTGCTTAAGAAGGGCACTTTTTGGGCAGCCAGGAGTTTGGATTATGCCTGTCCTTTTGCACAGAGACAAGGTTGTGTGAGGGTTCAAAAATGTGAGGCAGACAACTCATTGGATGATTCCTCAAAATATGCAATTTTATTAAAGTACACATTTCAATAAATGTCTCACCAAGGATTTCCCTGCCTACCATAAACTAAAGGAAGCACTCAAACAAAGGAGATCTGGCTCTCACACTTACACATAAAATACACAAGAAAATATATGGCAATTCACAATAACACCAGCAACTGTATTTATAATATATTCACAGCCTTTCGTTATAAAATGGGTGAACTCCTCCTCCCCATATTTTAGGTTTGATTCAGTCCCAATGTTCAACAAAAAGAAACAAGAAAATCTGGGTTTATAATAAAGCTCAAACGCAGT
This sequence comes from Ambystoma mexicanum, assembly GCF_040938575.1. Lineage (NCBI taxonomy): Eukaryota > Metazoa > Chordata > Amphibia > Caudata > Ambystomatidae > Ambystoma > Ambystoma mexicanum. Next base: position 1,147,137,037 of record NC_090928.1, read on the forward strand.
TCTTGGTTCCTTCATCGAAAGTTATGTCAAATCAATGTTCAACCAAAACAACAATTCTTCTTCTTCTTCTTCTTCGTCTTCTTCTTTGAATAATACTTTCCACTTCATCAAATACCACAAATAATATTTTTGGTTAAGGTGTGTTGCCACACGTTAGGAATGTCAAAGAAAAAATAACTCCTGGTCAGATTCAAAGGAACACAGCTTCCAGAAAGAGTTAAACAAACACATCTTCTTGTCAAGGAATAAAGAAACACTGCTTCTTGTGAAGAACTAAAGAAACACAGATCCTTGTCAATGAATAAAGAAACACAGCTTCTTCTAAGCTCTCTTCTTCATAGCACTATAAATCATAGTGTACGACTTTGTCAGTATGACTTCTTAACACTTCTGCTTCCACCTGGTTGACTCTCACCTCAGTTTCACATCTACAAACAGCGACCATGAGGGTCTACTCGTCTGCCTGATAGCGTTTCATATTTAGCAGTGCTTTTAAAGTCTTAAATGTACTGGCAACCAAATGTTTGACCAAAATGTTGTGACTTTTGAAAAAGACAATAATTATATTTAGCGTGCCTCGACACCTTCATGTAGTCAAGGCACTCTTCTTCTAAACATTCACCTTCCAGAAGGGCAGCCACTTTGCCACTTGTCTTTCTGTCACATCAATATTTACCACAGCTTCAGCAACCTGAAACTTTGTGACTTCCAACAACTTTTCAGAAACAACAAGATTCACTTTAGTGCCCCTCATCACTTCCAAGTAAGCAAGTCACTCTTCTTCTGAACATTCACCTTCCAGAATGGCAGCCTCTTTGCCACTTTTGTCTTTTGCCAACCACCAAAATGCTTTTAAGGATGTGGTTCTCCGTTTCTTCTTTTTGGTAATGTGAGTTTGTATACTAGCATTTAGGGGACAAGTATAATTAACACGTTTCACACTTTTACAACCTTGCATTTACCTCTTCCCTTCCTGCCAACCAGAGCAGCTTACTTATATGCCTTGTTGTTAGTCTCTTTTGGCTTTAGACAATGCTTGTACAATTCATTAGTCTTTGGCAATGCTTGCACCACTGATCACTTGGGGATAATGCTTGCACCACTCTTGACTCTGGGCAATGCATGTTCCCAGCAACTCATAATTTAATTCAGTCACTTTGGTATAGTGCTACAATGTTCTTCTGCTTTATAAATGATCCTTCTTGATAGCCTCACTTTCAGGATCATTTTTAAGCACACAAGATGAATATTTAAGGCTATTTCAATAGTTTAATATTCAATTAAAACCATTCCTGCAATTTCTCTTCCATGAAAGTTCTACTTCAGTCAATTTCACTGTTCAGCAATCAAAAATCGAGTTTGCCTCGTTTTTATTTACACGCGAGAGCGACTTTTGTTGCATTGAATTGTCCAACAATTATCGGTCGGGTCTACACGGCTTTCACTCACCCGCAAGTGATTCTCCTTGGCTCCAGATGCCTACATTTGTTCGTACCAATGATCAGAATGTTCTGTAACACTCAACGACTTCTGTCTTTGCTGCCTTACACATTCCGCAGGACTTTGACAGCTGCTGGCCTCTTTGTACATACACTCTTCTTCAGTGAATGTTTCTTCATTCTAACGACGCAGTCACAAAGCTCGTCTCATTCCTGGGGCCCTCGGCTGCACACCAACTCGCACACCTCCTGCTGCGCAATCTTGACAATCAGGTTCACATGGGAAAAAGCAGTCTTTCTTCAAGCTTTCCACTGCACAACCTCTGCACTTGAGATTCAGTGGGAAAGGGCCCTCACAGGACTGGCAGCTGAAATCTGCTTCACAGTGGTCCCAGTGCCCTCTCTTTCCAACAACTTCTGTTGAACTGCCAGCAAACTGCTTTCATTCTACTGCTGCTCATTTTCCAGCTCCACCTCCATCTCAATCTAATGGCCTGTGCCCGAGGGGGCCGTTTAAGCCTCTCTGCCTCACTTAGGTGTGTGTCATTATGCCTAACAAGCTGACCACTCCTGCAACATTGCTCTCCAGTCCTCATTCTCATCCCAGTTCTTAGGGGATTCTGGGGCTTGTAGTCCCCAACACCAGAATTAGGCTGTTTAGTCAGCTTTCTATTTCTAAATGCCAGTTTACTTCTCTTAAATGTATTTAAGGAAAGATCACAAGAGTTCATTTCAAAAAGAGAAGGCAATTCGCTTAAGCCATTGTTTATATATTCCCTTTCACTGTACCTTTAGGAGTAAGGAAGGAGTTTAACTTTGGAAATCTCAAACAGCATTTCTTTTCTTAAGATGGTTATGGATTTCATCTTACTTTTACCCAAATCAAGAGGATAAATGTGTATTTTAGGTACACCATGACAACAGTAGGTCATTACATGCCTTGGTACTGAAGTGGGAATATGGAAAAACAGGCTCCCATCTTCCCCCTCTCGCGCCTGGCCTAAAGGTTCACGGCCCAAGCACCCGCCACGAGAGGAGTTTGCCCATCTACCAGACGACCAGATACCCTGGTACAGGAACATCCATCTGCCTGCCCAGCAGCTCGCCCTGCCCATGCCGATGCCTGCGGCATGGATCAACTAGACTAAAACCTATACGTCGTTATAGATGCCATGACGACCTAGCCAACGGATAGCACACCTGTGCCAATATACACACTGGACACTCCCGCACCAATCTACACGAAGAATATACTCAGTGCTATGACGTAGGCGACAGACATACTCACGGACGTGCATCTTTATTATTTTCCACCTAGGCTCTCAAAATGCAGAAACGCAAGACGCACCATGAACTCATCTAAAGATCTTGCTTACGCTTCTTCTAAACCTAGGTGCCATAATGAGAATTATAACGAAGACACGATACTGGTCATAAGACAATATGAGACTATAACCTAAAGCGCCTGTGCACCAAACGGTTCCGCCTATACACCAGGCCTAAGTAGGCCGCAAGCAAGAGCTCCCGTGGACGTTAACAGAACAAGAGTCAGGTTGCTGATCCTGCAGAATGAGCATGGCGAAAGCAGACAGCCAAGGTCATAATGTTGCAAACCCACATTCCAAAAGCAGACCATCAAGGGCACGATGTTGCAACCTCGCACACCGTGCACCAACATCAAAGTCGCACCTGCAAATTAAACCAGGCACACAGTGGAAAAACAATATTAATTGTGCAGAATTCTGCCTCAAACACGGTCCCACCTCACGTGACCAAGCCGAACCTGACAAGATGCCAAGCCCAGGAGGAAGGAGGCGTCTGGATCCCTCGTTACAAGACACAGGCAGATACACTTGAAAAGATCAATGGACATCTGCGACAGTGGGAGTAGTCGGCCATCCAGCTCATGAATAAGTCTTCACATTGTCTGCATGTACCCATAGTGAAACATTGTTGCAAATTGCAGGTACACCGAGAGCTGGGAACAGCGATGGTCCCAGGCTGGGAAGCTCACGGGCGCACCAATCAGAACATGGGGCTCTTATCACTGACGCCATTAACATCAACCAATCATTAGGAGTCTTCATGTAACAATTCTCATGTATCTAATTGTAGGGACAACCCAGATATATCACCTGACTAACCCTTGTCCACTCATATTATTCTCTATACGTATGCTATACTAACCCTACCACTCGAGCAACCAATTAAGAGTGGCGATAGGTTTTTTGTTAACTTTCTAAAGTGACGCAAGTAGCGCGTCATACTACAGTAAAAAGGGCCTGCGAGCCCCACGATTGTGTGTGTGTCAGGTCAGACGCGTATGATCCTTGACCCATCCCTGCCGTTTGTGTTTAATAAACAGCAGAGTCACCTTGCTTCTTGTGTGTGTCTCATACTCTATCTCTTTTGGGATATATGGGAGGAGTTGGGGCCTCCCTGCCTGGAGGTCTGCGGACGGCCTGGCCGACCCCGGCAGAATTTCCCCCCGACAAGTTGGAGGCACTGCTGAGATCTGTTTAAGATCGGCATTTTTATTTTTTACTTTTTCCAGGCACTCCGGTTGCGAGGAGGCCCGGCGGCGCGGCCCCCTCTGCCGTTGCCCCCTTCTGAGGACTACAGGACCATCGCTATCCGGATATTGGCCCTCGGGAGCCGGTTGAGAAGTATCCCGCCCGCGGTTGGCGAGTGTCCAGACGTGGTCCAGACGAGGGGAGGTGACGAGCCGCTCGGAGGGGTGCGCGCAGTCGAGCGGCCCCGCATCAAGAGAACTTGGTGAGCATGCCACGCACAACAAACAATGTGAAATTGTGAGGGAGGGTGGAGGAATTAAATACGGGAGGCGGGAGGTGTTGCACAGGTGAACGGCGAAGGTTTGAGAATTTAGTGTTAGAAATAGAATGAATGGTAGTTGAACAAGCGCGAGAGCAGTTGGCTACGTAACGCGAGAGAAGGGGGCGGAGCACGAAAACATCACGTGCGGCCGCTCGTAGAAACTGATTGGCCTAGGTCGCGACTACGTGTAAGGGTGTGTGTGTGTATGGTTTCCTACGATTTGGCATTTATTGATCAATGAGTAGATGAGGATCCCTATTGTTCGAGCAAGACACTCGATAGGTAGATGACGTTTCCCTGTAGGTGGTAGCTAGTTAGTTGCCCAATACGGAAGATAATTGGCTGGTTAAGCCCTCCTGTCGAGGGGCGTATCACACGCGAGGCGACGCAGCGTGCGCAGTCCGATTATATTGTTGATTTGATTACCTTGTTCCAGGAGTGACAGGAAGACAGCTGTGGGGTTAACGGGGGTAGATTGGAGGTGTATTTTGGATTTAAAGAACATATGAATAACTTACCAGTAGCTCTAAGAGATCGGTGACGTCACCAGTAGGGTTTTCATAGGATATCGCAAGCACGAGGCATCTTCGTTTTGAGAGTGGTGGGGAAGAGAACTGTGGTAAGGGGGTGGAAACGGAGATAAACGGTAAACGAGTTGATCGAGGAAAGGCGAAACGGGGAACGTGGCTGCGCACGGAGAACGCCGGCCACGGCAAGTGTAGAAGGGGGAGGAGCACGTGAAAACAGGACGACTGTATAAGAACGTAATAAGGGGTACGCAGCCGCAGGGGGCTACGTACGCCTCGGCCGCAGGGGGCCGTAAGGGTGTTGTATAAAGGAAGAAAGGCAGAGGAAAATCTACAAATGTAACATACTATATTTTTATAATTTTCCTTAGCGGACTATCGCAAGTCCCCAAACTTACGGGGCCAGGTAACGATATAAGGCTGTATATTGTAAACTACTAGTGGGATAAACTGATACCAGATTAGGGAAGGGTAGCAAGTGGAGCGCTACTATGTCATACGGAACAGGATCGGGAGGGTGGGGGAACACCCTCACCACGCCACTACAATACATATGCACAACACTGCCACCCCATAGGGAGAAACTGATTAAGTATAGCATAGAATGGACCCAGGGGACGGATAACAAAATGTTAACACCGTGGCCGCCTAACGGTAGCTTCGATCCATATGCCCAACATTCACTATTAAATCATCTGCACAATACATATAAAGGGAAGAAGTTGGCAAACCACGTGGAGGTGTTTAACTTATGGAGGATGTTCCAGGGGTCCCGACCAGGACCAAATGGGATATTCACTATGGGGGAAATACCAGAAGAAACGCAGATTAAGGAGGAAGGAGAGGATGGGAAACAGGGGAATGAGGACCCAAAGAACACGGGAAACAGAGGTGAGGGAGGAGAGGTGAGGGAGGAGAAAAGAATAATAAAGCAGATGAAATAAAAAAGGAACCGAGCAATGATATACCCATAGCAACGGGAGTAAAAACAGAGGGAGGGGGTTGTACCCTTTAAGAGAATTGGGAGAAATAGAAAGAGGACAGTTAAGGGCGGCTGAGGGATACTCGAACCCAGTATACAGCCCTCCACCATATGTGGCTCATAGGAAAATGCCAGCAGTGGAGGGGAGGACTGGAGAAGACCAGACTGTGGAAATAGGAAATGATGAATGGGTAGCTGCACAGATATTATTAAAATTACGAGGTTCATTAACAGGAGAAGAGAAGGAGGTAGTAAAGAAAACAGACAAGGATAATGCCAGGGAGAGAGAATTGAGGGGGGAAGAGCTGTTAGGACAAAAAGAAGAGATTTTGGAGGAACGATTAGCAAAATTAAGGGATGAACAGAATGAATTGATCAAGCAGCTTGAGAGGGAGGAGAGAGAGAGAGAGCGAGGAAAAGGAAAGAAGGTAAGAACGAATTGGAAAAAATAAGGGAACGAACTGAGGAGCAAAGGAGAGAAGCTGACAGGGTAAAAGCAGCAGCAGAAAGGGTATCAAGAGTAGTACTGCGGGAAAAGAAAAGGGAAGAAGAAGAAAAAGAAATGGCAATATGGAGGAGGAGGTTACTATCAGAATCAACTAAGAAATACGAAGAAGGGAGGGTGATGGAGAGTATAGTAGAAAAAGAAAGGGCGGAATGGGAAAGGAAGAAAGAGGATGAAAGAATATTAGAACAGATGAGAAGTGAAGTGATGGTGGAATTGAAAAGGAAAAGGGAGGAAAATAGTAAGGAGATGGAGGAAAGGTATGAAGGAGAAAGAGGAGATAGGGGAAGGGAGAGTGGAGCATGGGGGGGATGTATATGATGACACAGAAGTAGCAACAACATCAGCACAAAGGGGAGCGGTTGATAAAGGAGAAAGAGGAGAACTGGACCTAATAGATTTACAAACAGTAACGATCAAGGGGAAAAAGGCCGAGTGGGGGGTGCCGTTTATGACTAGCTTTTGTAGTGAGGAAGATGGAGTGGAAAATGAAGGAAGAAACAGTGAAAGGGAAAGCTTAGATAAACTATACATCACCCGGACCAACATAGACTCACCATGGATCAGTAGGAGAAAGGATGAGATGGAGAGAAGTGAGGAGGGAAAGAAAGGAATAGAGGAAAGACAGGCACATGAGGCCGCAACATCCCCATCCCCATCACGCCCTCCCCTATCGCACCCTACATGTTCAACCACCTCACGTTCGTTACGCAAAATAAAACTAGCGCCCTTCACCGACGAACTGACACCCTATACATGGCGGCTTAGAGACCTCCCTAGTCGCAGGCAGGAAAGAGGTATACACATGCCCACATTAAATACAGAGAAAGATGGAAGAAGGGGAAAAGATGGAGAAGAAAGAGGTATGAGCAGGGGAAATACAAACGAAAGTGAAATTGTGGAAGAAAGGGAAGAGGAGGAAGGGTGTGAGGACTCAATATTATGGAACACAAAGGGTGAAACGAAACATAATTTAATGCCACTTTTGTAGAGAGGTAGGGTTAGACCACAGTATGTTCCTTGGAAGCATACCGATAAATAAAATATAAAATGCAGGCTCCCATCATTAAGTGGAGGTGCGGGTAAATGGATATATGAAATGGAAAAACACACCGCAGGACAGAAGCTGGCAGTAGGAGATGTAAAGGGCCTTTTAATATCAATATTAGGGGATAGAGCGGATGACATCTGGAAGAGAGCGGGATTTCATGGGGTAACAATAACAAATACATCGCACGATGGGGCACCGTTCGCAAACTGCAGACATGCACTATGGCAGGCACTGAGGGTACAGTACTCAGACACATCAGATATAGGAGCAATTACATCCCGCAAGATGAATGAGAACGAAGATCCTGTTGATTATATACAGGAAATCCAAGAGAAGTGGCGCATGGAAACTAGAGAACAATGGGATAAAACACCAGCAATATTTTACCATATACTGGTACAAGGGCTCCCAGAAGGAGTTCAGAAACAACTAAAGAAAGTAGTGGGAATGGAAGCAAAACCATGGCCCGAAATACAACTGACTATAGTGCATCATTGTAGGACATGGCAAGGAAAAATGAAACAAAAGGAGGAGGACAGGAAAACAGAAGAGGCTAAATTAGTACAGAAAAAGCTTACTAAATACACAATGGAAGGGGCGCTAATAACTACACCTACAACAATGACCCAAAGCCACACACAAGTAGTGGCTGCACAAGATTCCTCCCAAATACCACCTTCACAGACTACAACACAACAGGTGCCGCAACTCCAACCATACACGCCCAACATGGGAGGAGGATACACAATGCAAGGAGCTGGGTATTATAATTATAACAGGGGGAGAGGAGGAATTATGAGAGGGAGAGGGTACGGATATGGCACCCAACCGCAGGTGGGAGGATTTAGAAATTCCTACCCCATAGGGCAACCAGTATACCAGGACAACACAGGGAGCTTTCCATGGCAGAATAGGGAACCACCGGTGTGTTGGAGCTGTGGACTATTGGGGCACATGTCACGCACGTGTAGAGTTAGACCAGGAACACCATCATGGAGTGATCAGGGACAACCAAGGCCCGCACAGGTACAGCAGGGCATACCACAACAGCAAATGTTGCAACAAGGAAATGAACAACAACAACAATTAACACAACAACAGCCCCAAACACTGCCACAAAAACAGGTAGCGATGACACAACAACCACAAATACCGCAAACACAACTGGGTAGGGTGACGGTTTTGGGACACAACCCTTATACCGGAAATGGCCAGTCGTTGTACCCCCAATAGGACAGCCCACAGACGGCCTTGGTGTGTCCCATCCTGTCAGTAACACCTAATAGTGCGGAGGAACCACGCATTGAGGTAACGATAGGTGACAAAAAATTATCATTCCTTGTTGACACCGGGGCGACCCGGTCTTGCATAAGGGAAGGTAAATTTAAGATGTCAGGCGAGACCATGAATACCCAAGGATTCTCTGGGGCTAGAGGGTTGGTTCCCTTTACTGATAACATTCCCTTATCTATTGGAGATTACAATCTGTCAGTTCCACTTTTATATTATAGTGCCTCACCAGTAAATATACTGGGGAGAGATATAATGAACAGGTTGAATATGACGATCTCCTTTACTGAGGACGGCATAATTTGCTCTACTCCGGGGATTAACATGCTCACGGCACGACAGATCATGCAAGCATACTGTGGACAGACAGCGATTAGGGCGGAGCCCGTAGATGGTGAACTCTTACAGTATGGAACGGACATGGCAATTGCATGGATGCCAGGGATAGAAGGGAAAATATGGAGAAGACCAGCAGCATATCTGTTCAGACCAGAAACACCTGTTAATGAACCAGAAGGGAAGGTGGTTTCAATGGATATTGAGAGCATTATTGCAACAGCTGATTATATTGCTGTACATGCCCAAGACAGAGAAGGAAGAGCATGGAGGGCAGTGATAGCATTAGCAGAAGGATGTAGGCTCACCCAGGTGTCAGATGAGGAGCTGTTTTCAGATGAAAAGGAGGAAGGTGAAATGGTGTTTATGATGAGTGTGGAAATATGGCTAAGAGTGGCCTACAAACAAGTAGCACAGAAAATTGCAATGGCACTTGAGGCACCCGCATGCACCCCTGTCCTTTTCTTTAAGGACGATATGTCAAAAGTACCCAAATCATTGTGGACTACTGGCCCCTATGACGTGGGCTGCATAAAAAGTATAGGGGGAGTAAAAATTAAATTGAAAAAAGGTGCAATACTCCCCAGAGTAAAACAGTACCCACTATCAAAAGAGGCAGATGAGGGCATATATGAAACCATAACGGCCCTTATAAATAATGGTATATTGGTCCCCTCAGAATCACCATGTAATACGGCTGTGTACCCAGTGCGCAAGGCTAAAGGAGGGTCTTGGCGCTTTATACAGGATCTCAGGCCCTTGAACAACATAGTAGAAGCGGAATATCCCGTAGCTGCAAACCCGGCCACAATCTTGTGTGGCATTCCAGCAGAAGCATCACGATTTACAGTGATCGACCTTAAAAATGCTTTTTTCTCAATACCATTACACCCAGACTCACAAGATCTGACGAGCTTCACTTACAGAAACACTAAGTGGAAGCACACCAGATTGCCGCAAGGGTATTGTGAATCACCTTCAATTTTCAATAGAGTGATACAGATGGATTTGGGTAACATTGAAGTAGAAAGCACGGTGTTGCAGTATGTGGATGACATAATAATTTTCAGTAAAAATGAAAAAGCATGCAGAGAGGACTCCTTAAAGATGTTGACAATATTGGCTGACAAAGGTTACAAGGTAGACATGGAAAAGATACAGTACTGTCAAGAACAGGTACTTTACATTGGTCAGCTTATATCGCAACATGGAAGAAAGATCGCACCACAAAGAGCACAAGCTATTTCGACCACTTCAATGCCACAAACTGTAAGGGAACTGCAGCAGTTCCTGTGGCTCTGTAACTACTGTAGAGCTTGGGTATTTGATTACAGTTCATACATAGGACCCCTGCTTGAGGCGTTACGGGAAGCTAATAAAGGGGAGAAATAACTGGGGTGGACGATGGAAATGAAAGAAGCTTTTGATGAATTAAAAGATGCGATATCAACTGCTCCGGTACTGGCATCCCCAGACTATGAGCGGCAATTTTTTATATTTTCACATTGCGACTCAGCAGTAATGAAAGCGGTGTTGGCTCAAAAAACAAGCATGGGCTACAAACCAGTAGCATTCTACAGTGGCCACTTAGATCCTGTAATGTTAGGCCACTTCCCCTGCGAACAAGGTCTCGCCACAGCTGCTTTTGCGGTGGAAAAGGCATCAGCAATCACCATGGGGTGCCCGACTACGCTATTTGTGGAACATGCACTTTTTGCGATATTAAATAAACCTAAATCCACCCTAACCACGCAAAGAGCATCAGGTTATGAGATCATTCTATCCAGAGCCGAACTATCAATTGTTAGATGTAGCACGGTCAACCCTGCAAGGTTCCTAGCAGAAGTAATTGAGGAGGGAGATTATGCCCATGACTGTACACAAATAACTGAAATGTACTCATGTACTAGAAAAGTTGAGGAAAACGCACTAGAGGGGGGTGAGCTCTTATTTATTGATGGGTCATCAACTATCGATCAGAGGGATGGTGTGAGGAGAACTGGGGCTGCGGTGGTAAAAATGATGGAAGTACCGGTGTGTGTGGCAATGAAATGTGTACAATTACCACAGCATTACTCCGCTCAAGCAGCTGAACTGGTCACACTGATCTTGGCGTTGAAGGAAAGCTTTGACGAACGGGTGACCATATATTCCGACAGCGCATATGTTACATCCACTATCCACTCAGGGCTGTCGAAATGGAGAAGAAGAGGGTTTAGGAGAGCTGATGGCACTCCAGTGCAACATGCCCTCTTATTGGCTGAACTAATTGAAGTAATTAATGACCCCCAAGAATTAGCTTTAGTGAAATGCACCGCACACACCAATGGTGAGGACCATGTCTCGAAGGGAAACGCAGCAGCGGACGCACATGCGAACTATGCTGCATACTTTGGTGAGATATGGAACCCCCCAGAGTTACAGAGAGGGAGAGGGAGGGGAATGGCTAAGGAGATGTTGATAAGAGAAGGGTACACCCATCTCCCAGCCACACAGATTATGGAGTTACAAGCGGCTGCACCAATGGCCGAAAAAGAAACATGGGTAAAAAGAGGATGTACAATGTCACCAACCGACGCACTATGGCGCCAGGGTGGCACTGGAAAGGTTGTAATACCATTGGCACTTTTGAACACCGCCCTGAACCAACTACATCATCCAGCCCACACAGGCAAGGAAGTAATTGCAGCACGAATTAGGGAGGACTGGTTCTGCCCCAAGTTAAATTTGCATGTGTCAAATTTTATCAGTAATTGTCTTACATGTCAACAGTTTACGGCCGGCCACACTCTAAAGGTGATAAGAGGTACTATACCCCGGCCAGAGGGACCTTTCCGGCATCTCCATATTGACTATGTTGATATGATCAATATATGTCAAGGAAATAGGTATATGATTGTAGTAGTATGCCCATTTTCTAGGTGGATTGAGGCAGGGCCTTGTTCACACCCAGATGCATTTAGAGCAGCTAAATTCCTAGTGAGGGAGGTCTTCCCCAGGTGGGGAGTGTGCGAGGTGTTAAGGTCAGACAATGGCCCACATTTCGCAAACGAGATGTTTCAGCACATTACATCACTGCTGAACATTCAACATAAATTTGCATGTGCATACCACCCACAGGCCAACGGTGTATGTGAACGCCTGAATGGCCTATTAAAGGAGGCAATTGCAAAGATACAGCAAACAACAAAGAGGAGTTGGTTATATTGTCTTCCATTAGCCTTATTTGAGCTAAGGAATAGGCCAGGGTCCGACCACCACCTCACTCCCCATGAGGTGGTTACCGGACGTCAAATGCGCCTTCCCCTAACGCCAACGTCAAGAGCATTTACCGACCACGAAAGCACTGCAAGTGTTCTTGTTGATGAAATGTACCAATATGTGTCTTCTTTGATTACTAGTGTAGTGTTTGTGTCTCAACAGCTCGAGCGCACACGGGGCGGGTCTAATAGAAGCCAACAAGAAGACGCGGATAAAGAACTGGAAAAGGAAGGACTGTGTAAAATTACTAAAGTTGACCACGTACTACTTCGCAACTTCAATAGGAAGTGGAACAGCCCACGCTTTACTGGTCCCCATCTGGTAGAGGAGGTATCAACAAGAGCAGTAAAGCTACAGGACAAGCGTGCTTGGAACCACCTACACGACGTAAAGATCTACAAACAACAGACCCGCCCCAGCGTCACCGACAGGTCCATTGTGAGAACAGCAACAACATCGACAACGGAGGAAGAAAGTTCTACAACAGCCAGCGGCCCAAGTATTCCCATACCTTGTCACTCCCCAGACTCCCCAGAGACAATAACTGAAGACGAAAGGGGTGATCCCCATACAGCACACCCCATGATCACACGCTCAAAGAGTAAAAGCCACGCCCATCAGTTGAGCCCAAAAACCCCCTGCCCACCATCCACTGACCCCTGTCCCCATTACAGTAGTAACTGAACTGAAGGACTTTGCCTTACACAAATACACATGTAAACACGTGAATGCTCTCTTTTCTTTTCTCTCGCACATGCAGGAACCACGTATTATTGTACTGCTAAGAAAGTAGATAACTAACAAATTCACTGCCCAGGAGTAGATGGTACCCTCAGACGATAATTACCCAGAAGAATTGTCACACGAATTTGTATATGAAATAAAAAGGCCAACGTACCTGAAAAGGAAAAGGGTACGTGTCTACTACACAGCGTTCCTTTTGGCCATAGAATACTCGATGCCCCATCTCCACCCATACTTGCCTGCCCTAAGAGATAGATCGCTTAGATTAGCGTGGGAACAGCTCTTCGCCTGGGCACTGAATGATTATTTGATAGGGAGAGCTTAAAAAACAACAACTAACATTTAATAACCAGCATATTGAGAATTTTCAGGCGGGCAACTCTAACGTCGCAAGAATACGCTGCCGGACTGCAGCAAGGTAAGAGCAAAATGCCGGTTTAATTAGCATATGTAATAAAAGTGATAGGGATTTTGATACTCACCGAGTTCGTAGCTGCCTCTGTATGGCAGTACAGCTGTGCTATCAATATTATTGCTGTACCCAAACCTAACACACCCCCATCCCCAGCTGCAACAGGTGTTACGTCAGTTGATATTAGTAAAATTGCGCACAAGCAAAATAGAGTTCAACGCAGCACATACTCAGATAATAAAGGTATTGACAATTATATACAAGATTCAGCACACGTCTCAAACAACATATGGTATCAACACATGACCCGCATTGGTAAGCAGACAACAGAAGACAGCTGCTACGTTTGTTCATTAATACCATACGCCATGAGCGCTTCTCGAACATTTGTTGCCACAGAAATAGACGAAAAAACAGCACGATGCATAATATACTTGGCACTGTTCCAAACGAAAGGAAGATTTCAAGGGACAGTGGTGCATATGACGTGGAAAACACGAGACTCATACCCATACGAAAACAACTTCCTCAAAACTTATTTGAGTTACCACAAGAGCAGTTTACATGCTGAAGCATTCAGATACATAACAAGTGGTCCTGCAAAAGGAGAAACAAAGAAAGTAACACTGCAGTATTTATCATGTGATTGGTACGCCACTGAAGTTCCTGGTAAACTAGGATGCTGGGAGAGGCCACTGATGACGATAACGGGGAAAGTGTACTTGGACAACAAATGGGAGATAGGAGTGGTTGGCAGCAACATGGTAACAAAAGAAACTATTTCAACTATCGATGCACACAACCACAGATGTTGGACGACTTGGATCAAATACGTGCCTATGCTCACATGGATAGAAACGGATGAAGACCCGATAACAATACTGCCGCTGACTGCGCCTAAAGTATGCTACCAACATAAAGGAGAGGTGGACGTAGGATACAACACCAATTGTGGAAGCGTGATGGAGTTACCTGAGGGGGGAGCAGGAACAGCCGTGATAATGGACCATTACTGGGCCTGTGGAGAAAAGGCATATCACACACTGCCCCCTCTGTGGAATGGTGTATGCACGATGGTGCACGTCAATGTACCATCACTAGTGGTACCCCAGAAGCATGTGAATGTGGCGAACATTCCCAAAATGGATGAAGGGGACAAGAGAAATAAGAGATCTGCACCACCTCAGGAGGAGCCAGGGAACAGAACCAACAGCAATGATACTGTCCTAAATAGACGGAAAAGACAAGGAGAACCTCTGACAGGAAATTACCTATGGGGAAGGTCAGAAACGGCACTCACTTCAATCCCGCCAGAACACAGACTATTCAGCAGAGCAGCAATGTTCTTCTCCTCAATAATCCATCCGGGAATACAGGCTTACGCAAACGCAAAATGGCTCCAGATAACTAGATGGGAACTTATGATGACCATCAATTCTACAGTAAACGGATTCAACGCGATAAAAGAGGAGCTGCGAGCAATAAGATGGTAGCACTGCAGAACAGATATGTATTGGACCTCCTCACTGCCATGGAAGGAGGAGTTTGCGCAAAGATAGGACAATCATGCTGCACATTCATTCCTGCCAACGATGCTGACAACGGTACACTGGCAGAAGCAGTTTCACAATTGGCCCAGTTGCACTCCAAAATGGTGGATGAAAGTAAAGGTGTGAAAAAGGATGAGAGCTGGTTTTCGTTATTATGGTCATGGATGCCATCTTGGCTGTCAGATGGACTGAAAATTATAGTTGGTTGTATTATTTTGGCTGGAGCTACACTGATCATAATACGATTTTGGAAAGCCCGGAAGGCACGCACCACTGACGAGTTGCTTGAAATGGTCGGTATGCACCCACTGATGCCAGCAGATGACGGCCAACACACAGGCATAATCATACAAGAGAGAGAGAAATTGCGCAACCAGATCATCACCAACCACCTGGACCCACCATCGGTGAAGGTCGAGAACCCAAGAAACCCCAGGAGTTACATAGGGAAATGGGTATACTGTACTCCTGGAGGAACCTGTGAATATATGTATTGGTCATTTGAAGATCATGTTAACCATTATGGACATTTAGGAGGAATAACTAAAATATGGAGAGTAAGAGGAGATAACGAAAAGGATATGTTTGTGGTCTACAAGTCGACCAGAGGGGGGACTGAAGTGGGAAAATGGAAAAACAGGCTCCCATCTTCCCCCTCTCGCGCCTGGCCTAAAGGTTCACGGCCCAAGCACCCGCCACGAGAGGAGTTTGCCCATCTACCAGACGACCAGATACCCTGGTACAGGAACATACGGATGTGTCCATCTGCCTGCCCAGCAGCTCGCCCTGCCCATGCCGATGCCTGCGGCATGGATCAACTAGACTAAAACCTATACGTCGTTAGAGATGCCATGACGACCTAGCCAACGGATAGCACACCTGTGCCAATATACACACTGGACACTCCCGCACCAATCTACACGAAGAATATACTCAGTGCTATGACGTAGGCGACAGACATACTCACGGACGTGCATCTTTATTATTTTCCACCTAGGCTCTCAAAATGCAGAAACGCAAGACGCACCATGAACTCATCGAAAGAGCTTGCTTACGCTTCTTCTAAACCTAGGTGCCATAATGAGAATTATAACGAAGACACGATACTGGTCATAAGACAATATGAGACTATAACCTAAAGCGCCTGTGCACCAAACGGTTCCGCCTATATACCAGGCCTAAGTAGGCCGCAAGCAAGAGCTCCCGTGGACGTTAACAGAACAAGAGTCAGGTTGCTGATCCTGCAAAATGAGCCTGGCGAAAGCAGACAGCCAAGGTCGTAATGTTGCAAACCCACATTCCAAAAGCAGACCATCAAGGGCACGATGTTGCAACCTCGCACGCCGTGCACCAACATCAAAGTCGCACTTGCAAATTAAACCAGGCACACAGTGGAAAAACAATATTAATTGTGCAGAATTCTGCCTCAAACACGGTCCCACCTCACGTGACCAAGCCAAACCTGACAAGATGCCAAGCCCAGGAGGAAGGAGGCGTCTGGATCCCTCGTTACAAGACACAGGCAGATACACTTGAAAAGATCAATGGACATCTGCGACAGTGGGAGTAATCGGCCGTCCAGCTCATGAATAAGTCTTCACATTGTCTGCATGTACCCATAGTGAAACATTGTTGCAAATTGCAGGTACACCGAGAGCTGGGAACAGCGATGGTCCCAGGCTGGGAAGCTCATGGGCGCACCAATCAGAACATGGGGCTCTTATCACTGACGCCATTAACATCAACCAATCATTAGGAGTCTTCATGTAACAATTCTCATGTATCTAATTGTAGGGACAACCCAGATATATCACCTGACTAACCCTTGTCCACTCATATTATTCTCTATACGTATGCTATACTAACCCTACCACTCGAGCAACCAATTAAGAGTGGCGATAGGTTTTTTGTTAACTTTCTAAAGTGACGCAAGTAGCGCGTCATACTACAGTAAAAAGGGCCTGCGAGCCCCACGATTGTGTGTGTGTCAGGTCAGACGCGTATGATCGTTGACCCATCCCTGCCGTTTGTGTTTAATAAACAGCAGAGTCACCTTGCTTCTTGTGTGTGTCTCATACTCTATCTCTTTTGGGATATACGGGAGGAGTTGGGGCCTCCCTGCCCGGAGGTCTGCGGATGCCCCGGACGACCCCGGCAGAATTTCCCCCCGACAGTACATGCAAAAGGTTGTTTCCTTTTAAAGACATGTACTGTGTCTCATCCCACGGGACCTCCTCACCACCCTTGGCCTTGTCTCCTTCCAAGTGATCCTCCCACAGAACACTACCCCCAAGGTGAGGATCAGAAAGCGTCTGCCTTTCCTTGGCCACCTGGGAGGAGATTTTAGGCAGGGTTTTAGTGAGGGATCTGCAGGATTCATCACAGTTGTTTCCATGTTCTTAGATGGAAATCAGGCACAGAGAGAGGTTTATATTTCATTGTCTAGCACCTTTGCAGCGCATTTTATACCATACACCAGACGCTTTCGAACACCTTCATGCAATTGGGGTCCTGAATCTGGTAATAAATCCATCCTGTCTGATTGTTAGCAACATGCTTGTCTTGCCAATATATCAAATCTCCACCTTAGAAGTTGGTGTCCCTCATGCTCGACCCCGTCACCTCCCTTATTTAGAATTTAACCGACACACACCAATTATCTAACTTATGAAAACTCCCATTGTTAACATATATAATTATGCTGACAATGCTTGCAAATTCAAACCTTCTAACCTGGATAACCAGTCCAAATTTAGGAACTGGACAATGGATGTTCACTCATTTAAAAAAATGAATCCGTCCAAAAAGGAAATTGTGCTGTTTGCTTGCATGTCTGCCAAAATTAAAGAGAGTGCTAATGGATAATGCCCTTTCTGTTACAGTAATGAAAAGGGGTTTATTTAAACTGAGGCTGTTGCAAGGTATCTACCCTTTTAATACTTTTTTCAGCCGTGTCCAAACAGTGATTGCCATGATGCTTTCACGCCTGGATTATGCAAAAGTTTTATTTTATGAGAGCCCACATGTCTTATGCACTGAATGCAGACAGTAGGGAACCAGGCTGCCCAGCTACTGATGTGCAAGGAGAGATCCCGATCCCAAAGAATTGTATGTTTATGCTAAGATCCCTTTCTGTCTCTCTCATTTTTTAGACGGCCGGGGATGGAGCCTTCCCCTTTTCTTAACAGGTGGCTATAATGTGGAATTTTCTCCCACTAGCATTACTAAGGGTAGAAGATAGCCTTTCTTTTAGAAGACATATTCATGCCTCTCCAATGCTGTTTGTGTATTATCCTTCACAAGGCAAAGGGGCCACCTTTCAACATGATAGGTCGGGCTCTAGAGGTTCTGATAATTTACAACAATATGGAATGGGGGACCGAGAGATTTGTATGAAATCAAGCTCTAGGCTTTAGAGGCTTGGAACCAGTTGGTGAAAGGTTTTCAGAGAGGAAGGGGCTTACTAGCATGTCCAGCGGTCGATAAGTGATTACAGTTAGAATTGGAATCAGATTTTGAAAAGAATAACGTAAATTGGACACAAAGTAGAACTAGTATTAGTGGAATGCTAGTTTGGGCTCCTGTGTAATTGGAGTTAGATTAGAATATGAGTATTTACATTTTCTTTTTTTTTCTTTTAACACACACACTACATAATAAAAGCAACACATATGTTGGCGCAACTAAAAAATCCATGGGTGGTGCTTTTTTGGGATGACTGTAGGGAATAAAAACAGCAGTGGCATGCATAAGCGTGCTACCGATATGTCACTTTTCCTGAGGGAGCAGACAACCCCAGTGACTAGTGTGAGTTTCATTAAAGAAGTGACTTTCCTGAAGGAGGAGATGTTATGTTATGTTAATAATTCTTATAAAGCGCCCAAAGGCCTCATGCCGCTAGGAGAGATGGAGACAGCCCTATGAACATTAAAGATAGTTAGGTTTTGACCCGCCTTCTAAACTCCAGATAGTTGGGGGGTTTTCTTGATGGTGAATGGGAGAATATTCCACAGAACTGCTGCAGCAGTAGAGAAGGCCCGGCCACCAACCCGGTCTCGGTTGTGCTTTTGAACAACAAGTTGTTCGGAAGTGGCTGAGCGAAGGCTATGAGTGGGGTGATAATGCATAAACATGGCTTGAATGCATTCTGCTCCCTGACCATGACCATGAAGGCCACGGTGTACAATACACAAGGCCTTAAATTCAACCCGTTGAGCCACAGGAAGCCGAAGCAGGTTCCGTAACACAGAGGAGATGTGAACTCCAAAAGGGGTATCTGTGGCTACCCTAGCGGCCAAGTTCTTCAGCCGCTGCAGCCGTTTAATCAGGCCCTTGGGTTGGGCTAGATACAGGGAGTTACAGTAGTCTATTCGTGATCGAGATGCCAGGAACTACCCGGTGTGAGACACACACTTGACTTTCTGTTATGGAGCAGATAATCTCAATGACAAGCTTGATTGTGATGCACAAATCTAATCTTTTCTGAAGGAACAGACAATTAGAAGTGCAAAAACATGAGTAGGATACACACACTTGAAATTTTCTGGATGATGGGGCAAACCAAGTGAAAAGCTTCAGTGTGATATACACAGTTTACTTTTTCAGAGGGAGAAGACAATTTCTTTGACGAAGATGAGTATTATACAGACAAGTGCATTTTTCTGAGGAAGCAGAAAATCCCAATTACTGTTTAGTGTTATATACACCTGTATTCTAGCGACTAGAGTGAGTTCCATATACACGCCTGACTTTCTATGAGGGAGAATGCAATCTCCGTGACTAAGTTGATTGTTACATTCACATTTTATTTTTCTCAGATGGAAGAAAATTACAATTACTATCTTGGGTATGATAGACATGTGACATTTTACAATGGAGCATAATGTTCTAATGAGTTGCTTTATTGTATTTAATGCATGTGAATTTTTCCAAGAGAGTAGGAAAACCCAGTTAGTGAGTCACGGGGAAGCTCTTATAAATGGACAACCACAGTTGGTAGCTGGAGTACGATATGTACACCTTTTGCTCGTGGAAGAGGAGATCCAAGTGACTAACTTGATTATGATTCACATGCAACTTCTTTTTATAAGGTAGGAGGCAATCACACTGACACACATGGCCATTTTTAAAGCAGAGGTAGATCTAACTTAGTAGACTGAGTGTGAGCAACACACATGTCTTTTTTGAGGGAGATGCAAACTACAGTAGTCATCTTTCGCGTGATGCACACATGACCGATCATGATGGGGAAGAAATGAGAAATTGCAGTTAGTAGCTTGATATACACCCATGACCTTTTCAGAGAGAGTAGGAATTCCAAGTGACTAGGCTGAGTATGATATGTAGAGGGATTTTCGTTAAGGGAGGAGCGCATGACAGAGAATCGTTTCAGTGTGAAGCATGCATCTTTTTCCAAGGGACGAGTAATAACTAATGACCAGCTTGAGTGTGATGTTCATATAAAGGGCCTCATTGCAAGTTTGGCACTCATTTGGCAGTAAATCCACCACATTACTGCCATACTCTATTACCATTATCACCACTTGGTCCCATGGGTTAACCACGAAATTACACGTGGTGGTGATTCCCCATTTTTCAAGTTCATAGAACTCCATGGGGATTTTTGACCGATTTAGCAGTGGTGGATTTTCGGCATGGTAAATCTGGTGATTTTGGGATATAAAGTGGCATATTTACCTGCAATCTATTGCTGTAGGTAAATCCTCCACTTAACCTGCAAATGTATAATTTGAGGGTGCGGGAAAATGTACAGTATTTACAAAAAAAAGTGGTAATAATGGAGTTACCACCACTTTTTCCCGTACCGCTGAACTTGTAATGAGGCACAACGTTTTTTGTGAGAGTGGTGAAAATCTGAATGACTAGCTTGAGTACACATGTGACTTTTTCTGAGGGGGCAGGCATATCCAGTAACTAGATTGATTGTGAAACACACTTGACCTTTTCTGAAGTAGCATTGCATGCCTGTGCTTTGGCGAAAGGATAGAAGAGCAATACACGTTGAACTAGTAATGTATATTTAAGGACAGTGTTAGAAAATCAGGAGGCGCGTTAATGCTCCAAGCATACATATGCTTTAAACTTACATTACCTGCGGTATTTATCCTTTTGTTCCATTTGTCGATGTATACATGAAAGCAATCAAATGTATTAAAAAACAAGGCTTATTCAAGGCTCATTGAAGAAATTGAACAAGTTGGTAATCTAACCCAGCTCTAATGGCGTATCCTGAATCAGAAGCCATTGCCCTATCCACTTTACTTCCAACTCTGGATGCATAATGCCTTTGCAAGCTTAGATGAGCATCCTGACATGTCTCCATGCTCTTGGCATGGGAAAATCCTTGATCATGGGCTCCACGGTTTCTGTTTCGTGCCACCCGGTGAAGTGAGCAGAGACATATTATTTGTATTGATGTCTACTGGTGATGAAACCAAAGGCCACTCAGTGTGACAATGGGCCTCACTGTGAGTTTTCCAGCATTTTGTCAGTAAATCCACTAAAATACCACCAAACTCTATTATGGTTACCGCCACTTGATCCTGCAGGTTTACAGCGGGATTACAAGTGAAAGTAGGCCGGTGTAAGTCCCCATTCTTGGAGCCCATAGTACTCCATGTGGATTTCGGCAGAATTACTGCTGGCGGTAATTCAACAGTTCTTTGGCAGTAGGGTCTGTGTCGTCTTGCTTCCAAGTCGAGCACGCTGCCGCTTAGCTACGGGACGAGGGAGGAAGTGTTACCTTAGTAAACCAACCTTCCTATCGTCATAGTTGGTGGTGCAGTAATTCAGCATAATGTGGTGGTAACAGAATGACCACTGCGTTATTGAGGTTTTTTTGCTGCCTGCACTGCTGTGCTCGTAATGAGCCCACATACGCTTTGTGTCAGGCCAAAGAGTGCAGTGTGTCAGTTGATAGTTCAGGCGTCAATGACTTGTATGATAGTTACCAGGATCCATGTTCCATGAGTCTTAGCTAGATTCCAATATGTGTTACATTCTAACTTTGCTGCGGTCATATTGCACAAAACATAAGATGCATTAGGATAACAAGTTGAAGAAAGGCAGAGGATGGAACTTCGAGCGTCTTTGTTCGATTTCAACCCACAACGCTGGAATAGCGACAGGAGCAGAAGTCAGGCTTATTTCCCGAAAATGTTCCGAGACTGCACCTAAAATTATGTAAAGACATATCTCATACGGCAGCTCAAAGAAAACCAGCATCGTCCGATGTGCCACATGATTACAAAATGGTAGCACTCCATGGTATCTCAGCATCCATCCAGGTTTGGTACATAAAAGGGCACATGAAAGGGGTGCATTGGAAAGGAAATCAAGTACATTGTGATCATGCCTGAGAGCAATATCACTTCTTTGTCTTTCAGTTTCTCTCTGCATTAACTCCATTTTTGGGTCAGGCTGAATAGAGCTATGGCTATCTGACAGAGGTAAAGCACCGGTACATGGAGTGTGTTTACTTTGGATGTGGAATACATTGTCAGACCTTTGCTTTATCATCACTTTATCATCTGCAGAAATAATTGAATGCAGATGAACAAAGAAAAATGGATCTCTTCTTTGTAAGTATTGCTAAGGATCAGAATACGGGAGCATATCAGCATGCTAGAAAGGCAGGACCCCAAGCTACCATTCTCAGAACATTGGCAGACAACACAAGAACTGGAAGGGCCTCATTACAACCCAGGCATTAAGGGGTTAACGGCGCCGTAAAAGGTGTTGGCGCCGTTAAACCCTTAACTCCTGATTACGAGGTCCCTTTGCGGGTTGCACTTTAACGCCTGCTTCTAGCAGGCGTTAAAAAACCAACCCACAAAGGGACCTAGTAGCTAATTACGGCACCGTAATTTACGGTGCCGTAATTAGCGCCTTCCCCAGTCCCATTGAGCCCTATGGGGCAAAAATGGGAATGGGGAAGGGCCATGGCGGCATGGGGAATTACCGCCCCGCCAACCTTGGAATGGGGCGGTATTTCCCCATTCCACCATGGCGGACTCGTTACAACACCAGCACCAACCATGGTGCTAATAGCGCCATGGTTTAGCGCCGGGGTTGTAATGAGGGCCGTAGATAAGAAGAAAGTGCGATGTATGTGCCCAGCGACTGATATGCTGTAAAAGAGGAAGCGACAGGGAGCTCAAACAGGGACAATTGGAAGCAAGACTGATTTACAAAATGAGAACAGTTTCAAATGGACAGACTCTGAGTATGAGATGCATGTTTCTCTATCAAAGGATCATACACGGATATTAATACTTCTTGATACCTAAAAGAAAGTTTATTTACCATGTTAAAAATCCATGAATCATGATATGCGATAAGGATCTTCATCCTTGAGACAATGCACTGTCCACATGTAGAGAACTGAGATTATTCTTAACATACATTCTTCTGCATATGTGGGTACCAATTACTTTCAGACAAAGGGCCTCATCTCAAAGGCTGCGGTAACGCTATTACCAATGAAGTAGAGCTCTGACCAACTATGCACTCTGAGCTGGGGGTATACCCTCTGAATTTCTGCCCATTTTCGGTGCAATGACCACAGCCGTATTAGCGTTGCAGTAATTGCACTGAAAAATGCCCCATTGAGTCAGATGGGCCCAGAATAAATGGGGATTTACCATACCACTGCATGGGGATCCAATGCCGGTAGCGCAGGACCAGGTTGCGGTGACGCTTATTCCATTGGGTGGTATCCCAGTGGATTTACCGCCAGGATACTTCCCAACTTCTAATGACCCCTAATAACTTAAATTGCTGTTTGCATTACTAGGATGTTGGTCATGGTATCTAACCTAGCACATAGACTGCTCACATGGAAGGATACTAATCCCTGGACCCATAGAAAGACACATTCTTATGTATCACTCAATTTAAAAAGCGTCAATTCAACACATCCATATATTTAATAGGAAACATATAATCCAGTAAATATCAACGTTAATTTTCCGCAGCTATGATAGAATATTAACTTCACATAACTACACCCTTCTTGACTTAAAGATTATTCCAGATCACACATCAGCACAATGATGGAGTGCAGTAAGCAGAAGGCTATAATGCTAATAGCAATTTTAGTAACTACAAATTTCCAGTGCATCTAGTCCATCCAATATATTTATAGCACGATCATCAGCTTGAATAGCGAGAAATATTTGGTGGCAAGTTAGTGCGGCCCATAAAAGATCAACAGGATAATAATAACTTTCAGCAACCATGAACATGTAGCACAAACACTCATTAGTTCCCAGCATGCGCTGCGCACTGGGAATACAGCGTGTGGATTGGCTCTTTTCTGAGCCATACCACATGGTATTCCCGTGTACGCCGTGCGTGCTGGGTACTCTGTTCCCGGCGAGGGGTGTGGCAGCCCCTTAGCCAATGAGGAGGCTTGAAACAGGGCAATCCCCGCTCCGAGCCTCCCCATGGCTGGAGGCTGTCTTCGTCCCCCGCCGGGGACCCAGGTAAGTTTATTTTTTTCCTCCACCCCCTTCCCCCTTCAAACTATCCCCTCACCACCCTCCCAACCCCACTTACCTTCTTTTTTTTTTCTTCTTTTCTTGGAGCGAACGCTCTGGAAAAACTTCTGTTCCCAGCGCATTAGCTCCCGATGGCTGCCATGGAAAGCGAAAACAGACTACATTTTCCCTTTCTGGGTGGCCATTTTTTGCAATTTTTTGTATATTTTTTTTTTCTGTTTCAAAACGCGGCAGTGTTTCAAAGCAGAAAAATATGCCATTAGTACCACGGTCTAACGGGCCAGGGTACTAATGGCTATAAGACCCTCGGCGGCAGACCAATACCGCCCACGTAATGCCCCCAGGGCTTCGTTATATAACTACGGCCCCGGGGGCATTTCCTGGGGTGGTATTGGCCCGCCGCCTCAGGTCTTATTGCCGCAATAATCACTGGCTAGAATAGCGAGAATTAATTGCCACAATAATCACTGGCTAGAATAGCGAGAATTAATTGGCTGTTGTTTCTTCTTTGTTGGACAATCATTGTGCTGGACGTTACATATCGGATATAACGGCTTAGATACCTTGTTTATGACGGTAAAAGCAACGTCAAAAGGTCAGCCGCAGTAGAACATAGGAGGCACGCCAATGCCGAACACAGCATCCACTCAAATTAATTTTTATGTAGATAAATTAATCTTTTTTAAGAATATGAATATAGGGTCTCCCTCACCCTTTGCAATTACTATTTTCAGCTGGATATCTCGTGTGAGAGCAGAGGCGAAATCCCTATTTCCTCTCCTTTACATAGTCCTCACCTTGCCTTAGTCACTACATCTTCCACAAATTAGAAACGATTTTGCATACACATTTGCTGATACAGTTTCACATTATTCTACATTATGGTCCAGACTATGGGGGTCATTACGAGTTTGGAGGTAACCATGGTGCTGTTAGCACCATGGCTGCCTCCAAAGTCGTGTCTGGGTTCTTTGAATGGGGATTTACCGGGTCATTCCAACCTTGGAGGACCCAGTAAATCCCCATTCAAAAAAATCATCCCCATTCCCATTTGAGCCCCCATAGGGGGCTCAAATGGGAATGGGGAGGGAGCTAATAACGGGCCCGTAAATAACTGGCCCCTTATTAGCTCCTTGGTCCCTTTGCAGCTCCCGCTAAGGACGGTTGGTTTTACCAGCCGGCCTTAGTGGGTCCCGCTAAGGGACCTCGAAATGCAACGGTAAGGGTTAATGGCACCGGTATCCTTACCGGCGCCATTAACGCCTTACTGCCGCACTTGTAATGAGGCCCGACTTGAACTGGCAATTCTTCTACAGATGTTCTGAATCCCTGTTACCAGCTCAAGGACTGAGACTAACATGTACTCATACACTAATATTACGCTCTGATATGGACAACAAACCCTAAAGTATGTAGTCCACAAGCCGGCTCCATAAATAGCCTCATACAAATGTTTCCTTGATCTTGTTTACAGACCCTTCATAATGGAACAATACGTTAATGCATATATACGAGGATATTTCCCAACGCATGCAGACATGGCACAATCCACATTCACAGATATAGCTAAGCGATACGCACCTTTTTCATTGAAGACTTTAATCATTCCAACAAACAATTCTGTAAAGCACACTATAGCGGATAAGCCAATGTTTGGACATCTGAAAATAACTCTGATATATATGGTCATGGAGCCTATTTGCAGACCCACCTAGAAAATGTTACAAGTTCAAGAATGAACCTCAGGAACGTATTTGTGTAATGCATTATGTACATCCAAGCATTCTCATTAACAAGCTCGGGCCACAATCAATATTGTATTTTATTCAAAACTATTCAGAAGCAATAGAAAGAATGATTAGAATCGTAAGTATTGATAATACGTGGCAATAGGTAAGACATGGATCATGTGGATACATACAACCACGATTTTGTCATTAGTAATGGTCCAATGATGAGTTATTTTATATTTATATGTATTTTCTCTTCACTCTCCCTAGCCAGTTTCCTTGTATTTACCTTCATTTATTCACATGGATATATCTACACTTGACCTAATGATTGCAGAGTTTATCAATCCAATGCATGCTAAATATATATAGATGTCTCAACTGTTGCTTAAATTTCATTTTGGGCCTAATATGAATACGGGACAAATTGATAACACAAATGTTGAAAATGGCACATTATTTTGCATCTTGTATTGTGAATCTGATGATTGTTATAGCCATTTCCGCTACAGCAGTTCTAATAAACCTAGACACTTACTATATGGAAACCAATGAATGGGTCCATTGAATTTTTACATAGGACTATACTATTGACAAGATTATAAGGGAGCTTGCACATGTGAATATTCGTATATATTTAATTATTTAATTTAGTTACTGCTGCATTACCGCAGAGCCATACTGCAAGATTGGTGGTAAGGTGGAGGGAATAAACTTGAGGTGGTTTTGGTTCTTCCACAGCCTCGATCGTCTGAATGCAGCAGCAAAAACTGTCTCTGGTAGCCCCTGGACCATTGCCCATATGGAGAATGATCTGGGTATACTCAGCAGTAATGCGGAAAGTGAGGCGTGAACCAGATTGATTAGTGTTCGGCACTTAAGAGGTTAAATAAAGTTTGACAAAAGGGAGTTAAGAAGTAATATGACAGATAGCAGGCACATGGGCTGACTCAGAAGGATAAATGGCCACAGTTTGAGTTTGACCAGATGAAAATGAGTGAAGCCAGCTCAAAACAGTGACCCTTTTGCCATGTTGAAATAGCCCACCCTGAACAATGACATGATGATGGCGTTGAAGGCCATTGAACCACTAAATCGACAACCATTCTAAGGGCATCAGCCTGAACTTCATCAGTGAGAAGAAAACCCTTGATCAGGAAGCTGGGAGATAGGACACAAATTATAGAGTCTAATGGGGTTTGAAGACTTGTTTTACGGAACAAGAGCACTACAGCTTATTTAGGCTTGTGTTATAGGAAGAGTTCATTTGGTGAAAATGCGTGGAAGGCAGAGGTCATTAGGAAGGTTCTATGTCATTTCATCGATGGGTGAAATTCGATGGGTTTTTTCTGAGTATTTTTTGCTGAAAAAACTAATTGAAATTGATTTTTTTAAGCCCCCATCCCCTATTGTTTTTTACCTATTCCCGAACATCCCCACCCCTTATATATACTTTTCCGACCCCTCCTCCCCATATATATTTTGATGAGATTTTTCGGTAAAATGTACTTGTAATAAAACCCATCGAAATGTCGCTCATCGATGAAAGAATGCTATACCATTAGGAGAAGCAAGATACCATATTGTCCATGTACTGGTTTTCAGAGGTACAGCCGAAGAATGTACACAATTGACTGATATCATGCACAGTGCTATCCTGACACGCAAACAGAGATGCTTCTAAATCGCACAGTGGTGCAGCCTTTATCCAATCATCTTGAATCTTACAGATTTTATTGGAGAAAAATGCAGCGAACTGGTTATACAAGGGTTGAGAAGAAGGGAACGGGAAGTCAAGAGCATTTTATGACGAAGCTCGGAGAAGACATTGAATAGTCCATAGGAAACGTTAGAACTAGAAAATATGTGATTAACAGAAACATTATTTTAGCAAGAAATATGTTTTTTGTATATCTGAAGTTTTGAAAAAGTAATTGAAATGTAAGACTATTGTTATATTTTCTCCTCTAGAGTATTTCTGCTTGGTTGAGAAACATTTTCATGTAAATCGTAGAATTATTACCTGGAAGCGAGTCATATACTGAAATTGGAATTTTCTGATAAACAGCGTCCCAATGAATATCATGATAAGAGGAATAATAAAATGCCCTGCCCCGTTCCACTACAACATGGTTATCCTCTCCTCAGGGATCAGTCCTTGGCCCACTTCATTTCTCTCCTAGGAACATGTTAATGAGGAATTGTTATGATGGTGGGTGAGGCCCGGGCAAGGGTAGCGAGAGGCTGTGATGAGGAGTGGGGATGCCAGGGGCAGGTTAACAAGTGTTGGTGAGAAGTGGTGTCACTGGGTATTAAAGGACAGCCATGACAACAGGGATGCCAGAGTAAATAGAATGAAAGACTGTGATGAGTAGGGAGCGCCGGGGTATTGGTAATGAGGGACTATAACGATAATGGGCGATTCCAGGGTAAGGAGGAATGCCTGGGGTAATGAGCGAGGAACGCCAGCATAAGGGCAATAAACGACTGTGTGAAGTAAAGGGATGCAGGGGTGAGGAGGTCTAGGGTAAGGAGGTTTGGCTGGTACTGATGGACTGTGATGTGAGTTAGGGATGTGTTGTGGAGGAGGGTTGTCTGGATAAGGAGGCATGTTAGTTTGAATTAAGTACAGTGAAGAGGATGAGGGATGCAATGTTGAGGATAATGAGGTACTTTGACAAGTATGTTGGATGTCTGGCAAGGGTAATTAGGGACTGTGATGGGGATTGCATTAGGGTAATGCATTTATTTATTTATTGGATATTTGTAAGGCGCCTACACAACAGATTGTGTTTCAGGGCGCCACAACACAAAAAAAGGGGGAGGGGGAACAAGGGAGAAAGATGCAATAATGGTCCTACAAGGCTTGTTACATTTGAATTGTACGAGTGCAGAACAAGAAGTGTGAGTGGGGTAGGGTGGAAGTGCCAGTCAGTGCAAAAGCAAAGCGCTAAGGTGTGAAGGGAAAAGGGTGAATGGGCTGTCAGGCAGAATCATATGCAGTACCCTTTGAGAACACCACACACAATTAAGTCTACAAGTGCAAGTACAATTTCACCTTTGGTACAATACTGTACTACACAGTAAAGTGGTAGCGATGGCTGAGCAGCCAGACTTATCTCAAGAGTAAAGTGAGCAGTACAAGAAGTAAAAAAGATGCAGTGAACTGGGATTAGCTCAAATTGGTATTAGGTCAAATTGGACAATACCAGTGGAGACAGGCAACAGATTCAGTATGTTGGGAGATGGCAAGCTTCTCCAGGAGTTTGCCCAGGAAGGGGGTAATAGACCTGGGGCAGGAGGGGTCCGAAGAGGGCTTTTTAAGCAGGGGATGCACAAGAGAGTGCTTGAGGGGTAGAGGGAAGGAGCCAGTGGCAAAATAGTGGTTACAGAAATCAGCCAGGGAAGGCGCAAGGGAGGTAATGTTTTCCTTGACAGTTCTGGCGGAGCGGGGGAGCTCCTGTATGGAGGAGACTTTCATAGAGAAGACTAGTATAGAGACCTCATCCGGTGCTATGGGACAGAAGGAGTAGAGCATTAGGGAAGGGCAGAGGGGAGTCAAGGGAGGCATGACAGCTGTGGAGAGAGGAGGGAGGTGGGTAGAGGAGAGTGAGGACAGAATGTCCTGGGTTTTGGAAAGGAAGTGGGAGACCAGAGAGGTACAGAGTTTCAGGGATGGGGACTGCAGTAGGTTTGGGGAGTTTCTTGTAGATTGTAAACAGTTCATCAGAGTTGTTAGTGGCCCCGGAGATGCATGATTTGATGTGAGTCCTCTTCTTTGAGTGGTTTGTCAGAAGATGGGTCTGATGCCCGCCACTTCCTTTCAGCCACTCTAGACTTGCTTTTCAGAGAGGCTAGGTCAGAGTCATACCATGAGTTGCGCTTGGCGGCAGGGTTCATTCGGATCCTCATGATAGGGGCAACAATATCCAGGGTGTTAATGATAGAAAGGTGAAGATATACAAGGGCAGAGTCAGTGTGGGAGTCTGTGGCAGGAGTGGGAGGGGGAATAAAGGTGGCAGCAAAGGCAACAACTGACACTCACTTCATCAGCCGAATGACACAGAAGTAGACAGGCAGTGCAGGCAGAGGCTTAGCAGGGGGACCTAAAAGATCCAGATTATAAAATAGGAGGGAATGGTCAGACCAGGAGAGAGGTGGAGTGAGACGGTTGGAGATAGGAATGAGGAGATGGGAGCATCTGAGGTATATCTGGCAGAGTGGGTCTGACCAGAGGGATGACTGGTGAGGGAAAGAATGTCACAGAGGCTGCAGAAGCTTCCAGCGGCCAGCTCAGAGGAGTCAAGGTGAATATTGAAGTCACTGAGGAGGAGAAGTTTGGGCGTAGAGGCAAGAAGGGTAGAGGTGAGGTCATACCACTCAGCGAGGAAGAGGGTGACCCATCCACGGTTTCTGTAGATGGTGGTGAGAGTCAGTGAAAGGGTTGGAGAGACACCTAGTCTGCAGAAAAGGTATTTAAAGGAGGAGTAGGACTAAGTGGGAAAGACAGGGGCAGGGATCCAGCCAGGGAAGATCAAGACCACTCCACCTCTAGACAGGTTAGGCGTGGGCTTGGAGAGAATCATGTAGCGCCCAGGCAGGAGTGTATCAAAAGCAGTGACAGAGCTGGCAGTGAACCATGTCTCAGTGAGGGTGAGAACGTTGAGGTCAAAGTCTTTGAGAAGGAGACATATATCAGAAGCGTGTTTGACGGCAGAGCAAGAGTTGAGGGTAGCTAGGTGGACCTGGTTACCACTTTTGAAGGTCTTCCGAGGAGGTAATAGGACATGGTACAGCAATCAGAGGTGGAGAAGGGTCAGGGTTAGTGGCTGTGGTAATGAGGGAATGTGATGAGGAGGGAAGAGGGCTAAGCATATATTGTGATGGGGATGAAGGATGCCAGGATACGTGGAGAAGGACTGAGAAAGGGACACTAGTGGGTGGATAAGGGTAATTAGGGACCATGATGAGGAGGTGGGATGCCAGAGTAACGGTAATGAGGGACTGTGTCAAGGAGGGCGGATGCTGAGGTAAGAGTAATGATGGACTGTGATGAGAAGTAGGATGCCAGGTTAACAGTAGTGAGCAACTGTGAAGAGTCAGATACAATTAATGAATTAATCAATCTTTTATAATGTGCCTCATACCGGAGGCCAGTCTCTATTTGAAGGACCGAGATTCAGACCTGTGTTTCTCTGCGATGTCTTGCTTGCTTCCAAGACAAACGCATTGCCCCTGAGCTATCCTCCCAGCCCAGATGTATGTTGGTATAAGTGTAATGTTTGAGGTGCGGGATGCGGTATTACCCAAAAATCTTGGGGGAAAAACAGCAAATGATAGATTTGATCGAATTTCGGCTGTATTAAATGTTCGTGATTACCCCTGTGGGTGGGGTTTAAATAGGGATTTCGTAAAGATGGCCTCCAAGAAGTAGTAATCTCATGAGATCCCCAATCTGAAGACAGAGGGGTGGCCAGCATTGGCACCAATGGTTCTATCTGCCCTTTCTCCCAGACCCTGATAACTGTGTGCCAAGACACTGGGTAAGGGCAATGAGGGGCTGGGATGAGGAGCAATACCAGAGGATGAGAAATCAGGGCCTGTGACTAGAAGGAGGAATGCTAAGGGTAAGGGCATTTAAGAAATGCGATGAGGTGGGGGTGCTGGGGCAAGGAGGGATACAGGTAATCAGGGGCTCTGTTTAGGCTGAAGGATGACAGCATTATTTCAATAAGGGACCCTGAGGAGACAGGGATTGCTGGCAAAGAGGGTACAAGGGAATGATTGATAGTGACATGGTTGAGGGATGTTGGGTTAAGGGGAATGAGGGATTGTTTGAAGTGTTCTTTTTTGGGGTAAACAAGGGATGTTTGTAGTGAAAAACTGACAAGAATGAGGGATGCTGGGTTAAGCGTAATCAGGGATATTGACAAGGATGTGCGCTGTCAGGTAATGGTAATTAGGGACTGTGATGAGGTTGAGGAATCCTTGTGTATGGGTAGGAAGTGTATGTCACTTCTATGGATTTGGGCAGCAGGGACAGTGACTGGTTAGTTAATAGGCAGGGGGTGATCACCTCGTCTGTAAACCAAGGCCAATGGTCAAGGCCATAGGAACTCCCTCTTTTTTAATATTTGTGGCAACGTGGACAGTTGTGATTGCCAGAGGTGATGTCATCTTTAATGTAATGTGTGTCGGTATGAGCAGTGATGGCAAAGGCTCAAGTATGGTTGTAACTGGTGAATATCCTTTGCTTTTAGACTTTTCCATACAACTATAACGTCCCTTTAATAACGTTTGTGTTCACTGTATTTTAAAGGTTTGTATTGGAGCAACTCAACCTGAGGCATGCCTTTAACAATGTTTTTTCAGTTAATTTCAATGATTTTATAACTAAAGATGTTTCTTGTAGTGTATGTAAGTTATAAAACAAATCTCCTTTAACATATGTTAGGGCTGGACACAAAAGGAGGGTTCTATCTCATCAGACAAAGGCCCAGCCCTACATATGGCACAAAGCAGGGACCACACAATACACTCATTGTAACAGGCACATATATCAAGGTTGTGGATTATTGGAGGCAAAGGGGTTCTAAGCGTAGTAAGTCATGGGAGGCTGTTGTTCACGCAAGAGACAAGAACTACATTTTTCAGGATGCCCAGCCAGCCGCCATTTTGGAATGGAATCTATAAAAGCTAGGCCAACCAACAGTGCTCAGTGTTCAGTGTTCCCACTTGCTCTGAGGAATGCCTCACTTGAGTGATCTCCTTCAAGGCCTCCTGTCTGCTGGGTGACCGCTACCTCTCCATGCTCCATGAACAGTTTTCCTGACTGCTGGATTGCCATGGAATATTGAAGAGGACTCTTGTTCTCTGCACATCTCGGCGCATAGTAATTTGTATACTACTTACCTGCACATGAGACATTTTGACTAAAGGTGCAAAATACTTACCTGAGTCATCATGGCTAACCAATATTTACTAGCGCAAGAGACATTGTGCTAAGAATACTTACCTACTAGCATCTAAGTCAGTGTGAGGTAACATTGAATTTTGACTGGGATTGTCTGGATTAACAACTTAAAGAAGAGTGCCACTAACATCGCGCCAAGTGCTTATGCTCATTCAAAGAAAACACCATGAAGCGTGCCAAAGTGACTCTGGCAATCCATTTGCAGAACCACCAGGCATATAGCAGTGTTTGGGGAAAGGAAAGGGTTGGGGTACAGAAGACGTACTGACGGTTCCTATCGCCCTCCAATGTATGCAAGCAACACAAATCAGTGCTGGGTTGGGATCTGAGCATGTCACAAGAAGGTTGGCACACAGAATCCAACTCCTTTGGGAGTGTCTTCACCTAAATGGACTTGGGAGCTTGGATACTAACGTCCGACCTGCTTTTACGTCCCTTGGGAAGAACGGTATTGTTTCTGCAAGATATCAAGTAAGGTGTTACGGAATGCTGAGCCATGTCTATTTTGCCCACCAGGCTTAGGAGGAGCATGGACGACCTTGCTATGTGATCAGTGAGTTGAATTACAGGCTAACAGGGCAGAGACTAATGCACTATGCCAGGATCTGATAGCCACCCGGGAGGTTACTATTGTACTACGTGTGAGGGTAAATACTTTACAGACTAGTGCCCCTACCATCCCGTCCGACAGAAGGGCAAGAGGAGCACCAACACCGCAAACAATTTAGTTATTTACTCCTGTGAATGTCCCGTTGGCTTCACCAGAAAGGTTCTTTGGGAACGGCATGAACCAGTGCCAGTTAAACTTTATATGTCAGCCTCAATGCTTTCCTAATGACAGTGCCAAAGTGGCTTTTGTCATGTCATATTTGCGAGGTAATGCTGCTATTTGAGCTAATGCTACCCATTAGCATAGAGGGATGACCCCTTGTTACAGAATTATGCTGCATTCAAGAGAGTTGTAGAAGCTGTTTGCACGGAAAGCACATGGCCAGGCCCTGGATAATGAGCTGTCAGGCGTCTTAAGATTTGAATTTGTACATAACAACATTTAACCCATTTAACCGCCTTGTTGTGGAAACAAACTGGCCAGAAGAACAGCAGACTTTCTTATTTTATTCAGAGTTACGGGGAGACCTTAAAGATGTACTGGCTCAGGTTGTGAACCACCCTACAGCATGTGGAGGCTTTATTGACTTGGTGGTGCAGTTAGACCAAAGGCTAGCAGAACAGTGAGGGGACTGGAATAAAAATGGCCGCTTGCTCCTGTCTGTCCAGAGTTAAGTGAAAGCACCACCCAATGGAAAATCCCAGATAGTTCTGAACCAATGCAAATTGGGTGGTTTAGGGGACCCTTAAGAAAGGCTGGAACGACAGGAGGTGACATACATTACTGTGCCTTTACTGTGCAGCCTCTGGCCAATCTCGAGCTTTGGGGGCGGTAGACAGTTCTGACAATATACCCAAGATTGAGGGAAACTGAATCGCTTGACAACATTGGAGGCCTTGTTGTAAGAGAGGATCGTGTGTACACCTGACTGTGCTGCCTTTTTGGGGACGGATAGGGAGCATCAGATACCAATAGTGGCTTATATAGATTGTGGGGCCACTAACAATAACCTAGACATTGAGTACACTACATCTGTACAGTTACCCACCAGAGCAAAGGCACAGACAGAACTAGTACGAGCCATTGACGGGTCAGATCTCATATCAGGGCCTGCCTCTCATCAATCCAGGCGCTTCTCTTATTAGGACCAGCAGGGCATAAAGAAATAATTACGTGTGACTTAATAAATGCCCCTCAAATCCAGGTTATCCTGGGCATGCCCTGGTTAGTAAAAAATAATCTGGGCCTAGATTAGGCTCAGTGGGTTCTCTCACTGGGTCGAAAGCCAGCACAACAGGGCAGAGTTTGGGATTCCTAAGGAAGGAAGAGGGTTGGAGTAAAGAAGACATACTCATGGTTTCTATCTCTCTCCCATTTGTCCATGCAACACAATCACTGCTGGGTTGGGATCTTAAAACATCACAAGAAGGTTGGCACTCAGAATCCAACTCATGAGGGGGCTGGGCGGGAGAAATGTTATCCTCCAATGCTGTCACCTCGATCTACTTGGGATAGGCGTTTATCTCTCCCTTTTTTTTAAATAAAAATGGCAACTTTTGAGAAAACTTTTGTGTCCATCTTGCATTTCTGACCCCTCACATATGGTACCAGGAGAGTGGGTTGGACTCAATTGATACAAGATGGGAAACTTAGTAAAAGAGCCTCCTATCACACAATTGCTACTGAACAGTCTATAGGGTTTGATGTATATAGTATTAGAGACAATTTATTATGACCCAGAGACAGATCATTGATATCCAAAGACTTGGTTCTTGTCCCCTCCCTGCCCCCACTCACCTACAGCAGACTCATGCAGTATGGCTTAGATGTATTAGTGGGAGTAATTGACCCTGTTTATAAGGGGGATATCAAAGTAGCAATGCATAATAATGGGGAAAAGCCCTACCAATTAAAGCAGGGGAAAGAATAGCTCAACGGATATTGGAGAAAGCTCTGTTTCCAAAACCTCAAGAAATAGAGAACAGTGTTAAAACTGAGAGAGAACTTCAGGGTTGTGTGGAAGCAGACATAGAACCTCCTCCTGACCCAGTAATGAAACCTGTTCCCATTGCTGAAGGAGAGGCTGAGATTATTCCTGATTTAGCTTTAGTTCAAAGAAATGGTGTGTTGCTAGCAGAGCCCTTTCTTTATATAGTGCCAGAAGAGGAAGGTAGGGAAAAGACTTGACCATTTATTTTTCTAAAGTCTGAATTATTATATGGTGGGGATGTTCGACCACAGGGTATGCCTCAGTCTCAAATAATGGTACCTAAAATCCATAAAAAAATTATTCTAAAGATAGCTCACTCTCATTTAACCAGAGCACATCTGGGAACCACAAAACCTCAGGCACACATTGTGAACATGTTTTATTGGCCAGGAATTTGTGCTGATATAACAAACTTTATCAGTACTTGTGCCTTATACTAGAAAACCAGTACTCAAAATCCCCCACCAATTCCCTTACAACCTTTGCCAATTATAAATATCCCTTTTCCTTGATAGGGATGGATATATTGGGTCCCCTTCAAAACATCTAAACTAGAGAATCAATATAGACTGGGGATCCTAGATTATGCAACCCTATTACCCTGAGGCTTTTCACTTAAGAAATAATACTCCACAACAGATCTTGAAACACTTACTTCCCTTCTTCTCCAGAATTGAATTTCCCAAAAAGATTTTGACTGATCAAGGATCCACGTTCATGAGTACATTTATGGCAGAAGGTAAGGAGTTCCTCCAGATTAAAACTTTGCGTACCTCCGTTTACCATCCCAAAACTGATGGATTGGTAGAACAATTTAATCAATCTCTGAAACACATCTTAAAGAAATGTGTAGAATTTGATAGGAAGAACTGAGACATTATGATACCATGGGCCCTATTTTCCATTAGGTAAACAAATCAGTCTACTACTGGAGCCTCTTAATTTGAACTATTGTATGGGAGAAAACCAAGAGAGGTGTTGGATATGTTATGGAAAACCTGGGAAGAGACAGAAAGAGAGAGAGAGACGCTACTCTTATCTCAAACTGGTCAGCGATTAAAGGAACATATGGTAGCAGTTCAAACTATAGTTAAGACTAATATGACCAACACCCAAGAACACCGGAATGAATACTGTGATAAGATCTTTTTTTGTGGGCCAAAGGGTCTTGGTTTTACTACCCTCCTCTGAAAACAAAATGCTCTCTTGGTGGCATGGCGCTTATGAGATTATAGAACAAACAGGACCTTCCTACTATTGAATCTCATAACCTAATCGAAAGATTAAAACTCACATCTATCATATTAATCTCCTCAAAGAGTGGAAAGAAAATCCTTTTCAAAACAATATAGTGAAAGCAACCAGTTTGTTAACTGATGAGGATGATACCAACAAGTTAATACCTCCAGAGTTAGCGCAAAACCAAAAGAAAGATTTAATAGACCTCCTACACCAATTTCCTGATGTATTTTTAACTGAACCGGGAGAGTTAAGGGAATATACCATTATATTCGTACCCCTCCAGGGAAGATTGTACATCAAAAGCCTTACCGAATCCCTGTGAGTAGGAGGAGAATTATTCAAGAAGTGCTAGAAGCCATGTTAAATGCTGATATCATCGAGCCCTCATTAAGTCCTTGGTCTTCTCCTATTGTGTTGGTTGCTAAACCTGACAAATCATGGAGATTTCGTATATTGACTTTAGAAAGGTTAATGAAGTGTCACAATTCGACAGCTGTTCTTTGCCTAAGATAGACAATCTTATTGATGGTTTGGGGGATGCAGTGTATCTTTCCACCATTGATTTGACAAAAGGTTATTGGCAAGTCCCAGTCAATCTAGCATAGAAACCAAAGATGGCTTTTTTCACTCCTATAGGTCAATCTCAATTTAAGGTTTTACCCTTTGGTTTACATGGGCCCCGGCCACCTTCCAAAGACTGATGGATCACGTTCTTCGACCATATGCCTCCTTCTGTGGAGCATACATTAATGTTATTATCATCCACAGTAAATCATGGCAAGAACATATGTCCAATTTGTATATGGTAACTCAGGCTCTCAGGAAAATTGGACTCACTGCCAATACAAAGAAAAGTCATCTTGCTAGATCTGCATTAAAGTATCTGGGCTTCTTTGTAGGGAATGGATTGGTTCAACCCCAAACTGTTAGAGCTGTTGAAGAAGCACCTAAGACCAAGAACGAACTACGGGCCTTTCTGGGCATAGTCAGCTATCATAGAGAATTCATCCCTAACTTTGCATCCATCACTTCTCTTCTAACAGGCAAGCTTAGAAATGCAGAACCTTAGAAACCTCAATGGTGCCCCGAAGACCAAGTGTGTTTTGATAAACTGAAGCATATCTTATGTAGTAAACATGTCTTGAAGCTGGCAGACTTCAATAGCAAGTGTATTCTACAAACTGATGCATCACATACTGTGGGATGTTTTTATCCACGCATCCGAGCACTACCTCAAAACTGTGCAGTACTGACATGAAAACATCATGATGGCCAGAGCTTCCCAGAAAATGCACAGGGAAATGCATGAAGAATAGGCTGCCACTCATTTTTGCTGATGTTATGGGCACAGAAGGACACTGCCTAAAACCACCAGTGGACTACCCACACAGTAGTCTGAAACCATTGGGAATGGCAATGCTGATTGCCAAAAGCAAACCCATAACTGTTGGGAATTCATTTTCTTAAAATCCCAAAAAGGGGTGCAGTACCAGTACTCACCACTATCAGAAAGCCGGCGTTTTAAAACCACCAGATTTTACTTTTTTGTAGAAAACTGAATAAATGAACCCAAAACAGGCCAAAGAAAGACTTACTGAGAGGTGGATACAATGTAAAGTTATATTCTGAAGTGACTTGAAGGTTTATAACAAGACTGGCTGAGCTGTGGATTTCAGCAGTTTAAGTAAATATGGACTGAAAGACACTAAAAAAATCTAAATGTTTAAATTGACTGAGTGACCTACTTTTGTGTGTCACATAGGTTTCAATTGTTTAAATGTCATAGTTTTAAACTTAGAATCAGCATTCTAGCTGCATATGTAAAAATGTTTAGTTTTATTTGAATGCAGAAAACTGGGTAACAAAAAGTGACATTTTATCTGAAACCTGGCTTAAGGAACTGAATTCTGCCTGGCAACTACCCCCATCAGGAGTGAAACTTGAGTCACAGCTGTGTTCCCAGGCCTATCTGCCGTTTGCTGGCCACACTAAGGATATGCCATCTCTCTGATAATTGAATTAAGGGGAGCCCCACAGAATACAGGAGCTCTGAACAAAGCCCTGTCCTGACTCAGGCAAATGTTTTATTGGCGGGAGTCGTAAATGGAGCTTCCTCTTGGCAGAAGCTGGGAGGGGCAGGGTCTCTGAGCTTGGCAGAAACTGGAAAGACTGGTTTCTGTACCATGTGACATGAAAAGACACACCTCTATAGCCAGAATATGGTTTTAGAAAAAGATGAATAACTCATAGAGCGGACTTGTGAAAATTATTTAAATGACACCATAATTCTTGTGATTTTTCTGCCCGCATTTTAAGAGGTTTTTAGAACCGGTGGCATGTTCAGGGGGGTTTTAGCGGAAAAGAGGATATTACTCAAAATGTGTGCATGTGAAAAATCTGACACTTCATCAACTAATGTCCATACTCCTTGCGCACATGTGTGTAAATTTGGGGTAATGTCCGGGATTGCAAACCAGTTAAAAAGTGCAAAATATCGCCATTTCTGAATGTAAGCCCCCAGGAAGAGCAGAGTTGGGACAGGGTATACCTCCTGTGATATGTGATGGGTGCATGTAATTTCAAACCACTGTGTAGCTATGAAATATGTATTTGGTTCAAATCTAGATTTGTGTGCAAGTTGACAGGAGGAGTGGACTTTCTGCAGGCTGTAAAATGACATCACTCTGACACAACTTAGCTCCCCCAATCAGGGGAGAAATGAAAGCTTGGCCAATGATAAGTGGAGAGGGGCTGGCTAGTGATGCTGCTCACACACACCCATTTTAAAAACACATAAAAGCAGAGAGACAGGACAGATAGGGACCTTCAAATCCATTTGCAGCTGGAAGCTCTGCCGGGAAAATCCATACTTTACCTCCATCAACCTTCAGAGACCCAGGCTAGACCAGCAGAGTAGAGCTGACCTGTTAGCAGAACCAGAGAGAGCTGACCCAGATCACTGTGAAGTGCAGAGACCAGAGTCCAGTTTAAAACCTGACCAGATCCGTGGCGTGGCCCATTTCATTCAAAAATATAGTGTGAGTACATAGCAAGACTGTGCAGAACCAATCTCCTAGTTAAAATAATATAATTCAATCTAGCTTAATCTAAGTAGAACTGTCTCCTAACTGTCACCTGTCATTTGCAAAGCTGTCACCTGTCATTTTCTAGTTGCAAGCTGCACTTGTCTTTTTGAACTTTAAAATTTCAATCTGAAAAACGACCTTTATTTAATTGCTCATATCTCCGCGACCGTTTGTGCTAGAGACTTGCAGTAACTTTCATCTGGAAGCTGAGATCCTAGGCTTTCCTAGGACCCCATATTGCCCTTGTAGTTCCTCTGTAATCGCGCCAGACGCCTTCGCGAATTTTGCTGAGATTTGAAAATTTCTCCACTTGCAAAAAGATAGCTGCTTTTGCTTTCCTCTGAAAAAAATCGTTTGCCTCATAAAAACTATCCCTGAATCATTGCAAGAGTGAGCCTGGACTAATATTAACTAGACACCACTCACCCTAAACCTCTAGAGGGAATTAAAAGCATTTTAGCATATTTTTTTTCTACATTGCCAGCACATTTAAAAGCATTTGGGCCTGTGTTTTCGACGTCTGTAGTCTAAGTTGCTGGGTGAACCGAATCACATTTAATGGCATTTCTGAGAACTGTGCGCCTTCCTTCCATTTCCTTGCATTGCATAAAAGGGGGGGTGAATTGTCCAAGAAAGTGATTACATTGTCTTTTGCTGAAATCCTATCAAGTTATTTTCTTTACTGCATTTCATTCCACATTGCATCCATTTGAAACCATAAAAGTATTGTTGCTATCTTATCCATTTCATGTCAACTCCTTAGTGATTATCAAGAAGTGTGCTAGTGCCAGATTCTCCGTTGTTAATCTTTATCATATCAGATTAAGTGTGCTATTCAATTATTAATTTATTCTAAAGTGTGATATATATACCTATTGTTTAAACTATCAAATAAACCTTTAACTTGCAAAACAGAACTACTTCTTGGCTCAGTGGGGTCAGGAGGATTCCAAGAGAGGGGTGTTATATAGGGGCAGTCATCCAGAACGTATGAACTGGACATAAAGATATATCAATAAGGGTTTTCATTCAGTATTATAGACTAGGCGTTGACTTAGCTGTAGTGTTGAATTGAATCCTCTTACAAATTGGGGGCTCGTGCCGGACGTTTGGGTTAGATCTACCATTTGTGCAGATTAATACAGCGTGCCAGCTGACCAGATACACATATCCGGTCGGATCACCACGCTGTGTTACGCTGTAAAGCACTTCTCAAAGGAACGCTCTAAGAAAAAGGTCTGTTTTGCAAAAATAAAATACAAACTTCTGTAAGTCAGGACAGAGACCAATCTCTAGAATGACGACCTTAGTAGACATGAAAATAGCCAGGGAGCACCTCTTACATAAACTATTTGTGAGAGGTGAATGGACTGAACAGGGCCAGGATGCCTGGTTGCAGGCCATCACGCGACAGGTCACTGAAACAGGGTCAGACCTATGGAGAGATCAGGGTCCCCTACATGTGGCCCTGAGTGAACTATACATGGCTCCTAAAGCTAAGGATGAACAAGACAAGATGGCCAGGATAGCAGCATACCTGTACCTATATATGGGAGACATGCAGGATAAATGCACTGAAAGCCAAGATCTGGCAAATAGGCAACAGATGGCATTAGAGAAGGCCCGATCTGATCTGGCCTCTTCTGAGCAGAGGCTGCAGAGGAGCCAGGAGTCAGAAAATGATAGTAGGCAATATATCATTAAAATAAAAGAGGATATGGGCATCCTACAACAGGAAAAGACAGACCAGGATACCAGATTTCTGGCCCTGCAGAAGGAGCACCAAAACAGTTTGGACTCCTTACTGCAGAACCAGAAAAAGTTGGAGCAACAGATCAATTTCAACAGGGCATGCGCGGAGCAGGTAGTCACCCTGCAAAGCCAGCTAGATAGAGAGAAAGAGGAGAGCAATAAACTGATTCTGAAAGACCTGGATACCCAGGCAGAGTTTGATGAGGAGCGCCAAAAAGCTGGTGCCTTTCAACGACAGAGGGACGACCTGGCAGCACAGATGCAGGCTCTCAGTCAGGAAAGAGACACTTTAGGCCAGGAAGTCTGCCACTTAAAAAAGGGAATTGAAGAAAATCACCTGGCCCTCCAGGGGCTGGGTGACCTCCAAAAAGAAAACCAGAACTTGGTAGAGCACACCAGAAGGGTGGAAGATGCTCTGGCAAGAAAGGAGCAGGCCAGTAGGGATGGGACTCAGGAGGTAAACCTCCTGCAGCAAAGACTGGCCCAGTTCTCCAGGACCAACCAGGAAGCACAGAGGGAAAATGAGGCCCTCTGTCAACACAATGATAGCTCCAACAACAGGTAGCGATGCAGGAGAGACTGATAGAGTCTAGTAAGGCCTTGACTGAGGAACTGAAAGCACAAATGCAGGCTCTTGCATTGCAACAGGGAGCAGGGGCGGATAGAGATGAGGTCCGCTGGGAAAGAGAGACTCCTGACCATAACCTCAGGAGCCCTAACACCAGGGGCCTTCATCTCTCCCAGTCCCTGGACTCTACCACCCCCATGTCCCCTGGCGCACATGAGCACAGGGCCACAGGGATGGCAGATTACTATCCAGCTAAAAGTATGGGGCTCATAGGCCAGTACCACTCAGGAATGGAGGGGTGGGCATCTGGGTATGGGCACCCAAGTACAGTACAGTTCAGTGGGGAACCCCAGGAGAGTAGGCCCATTAAGGGCATCCTGAAACCCTCTGCCCAGTTAGGTCAGTGGGGGGGGTACCCAGCAAATCCTGGCAGCAAGGAGGGATCTGAGGACTCCTCTGAGCACCACAGGAAACAGGAGACCAGGTCCCCACATTCTGCCAGCCATTCCCAGGCTCGCAGAATCCAGGAAAACCTGGAAGAACAGACAGGAACCTCTGGGAGCAGTGCCTCTGAGTCAGAGGATGAATGGACAAGGGTTACCAGAACCAAAAAGGCCAATAAGGCAAAAAAGGGCCTTGCTTAAGGACCCCTTAAAGCAGATTAAGGCGATCAGGAGCGTCATCACGCCTTACCATAAGAACGCTAAGTATTCTGTTTGGGAGCACTTAGAGTTGTTTGAGCAAATGATGGAGACTTTCCATTTGAAGGACAGCCAAAGCTGTATCCCATATGTAAAGTGGACATTCTCCCCAGAGTACTCCAGTTTCTTTGCAGGGCTGGAGGACCAAAATCATTCCAGGTGGTCCACCTATAGGGCGGCCATATTAAAACATTTTTCTGTTCACAGAAATCCCCAAGAGGCTCGCAAGGCAGCCTACAACTTGCAGTGTGGGGAGGATCAGGCCCCACAAGAGTTTGTGCAAGAACTGAAACATGCCTTTGCACAGACCACCAGAAGGGTGCGCACAGACAGTAGAGAATTCATTAATACATTTTTTCATGCCTTGCCCAAATACATAATGACCCAGCTCGTGAGAGATTTTCATGAGAAAAGATCTTTAGAATGGGTCATTGAACAAGCCACCCGCATCTACGAGGTGCAGAAACCGGTAGATAGCAAAAATAATGCCCAGAAAAACCCCAAAGCCAACAGCACCCCTGCTGCTGCCAAGGTGGCAGAGGTAAAGGTCACCCCCGTTTTAGAGTTGGAGATGGGGGGGCCTAAAAACCTACCTGCACCTAATAATGCTAGGCCCAGAAGGTCCTCGGGCCAGTCACAGACAGGGAGCCAAGGAGGCAGCCCCATCAATGGGGTCCCTCGCTCTCCTGATTATGTAAGTCCCCGTTACAAGGGAAATCGACCCATCCTGGGTTATGTGTGGACTCCTCCAGCCCAAGGGGGGGGATCCAGCCAAGCACCTAACCCAGGGAACTTCCCTCCTAACTTCCCACAGGAGGGCAGAAATTCTCCAAAT
The DNA here is from genome assembly GCF_040938575.1 of Ambystoma mexicanum. Classification (NCBI taxonomy): domain Eukaryota; kingdom Metazoa; phylum Chordata; class Amphibia; order Caudata; family Ambystomatidae; genus Ambystoma; species Ambystoma mexicanum. The sequence continues at coordinate 1,147,180,977 of NC_090928.1, forward strand.
CCTGGGCAGAACTTTTTCCCCAGGTATCCACCCAATTTCCAACCCCAAAATCATCCACCCTTCTTTCCCCAATTCCCTGAGCCCAGACAACCTAATCCGGGAGAGGGGAGGCCAAGGGTGGAGGGGTACCCAAATCTTCCCAACCAGGGGTACTACCAAAGAAGGGATAGCTACCCTTCCCGAGATCAGCCCAGGGGAGAAAACAGGGCCCCATATCAGCCTGAGCGGGTTTCCCAGTTAGAGCGCCAGGTTCAAAACATGGCGCAGGATCTGGGTCACATACTGAGGGCTCAGCAGAACCCTCAGATCGGCATGCCGGCGCAGAACGCACCCAACTCTGGACCTGGTGCTCCAGAACAATGACGGGGGCAGCACCCCGATAACTCACCGGTTCCCAGGGAGGAGGCACAAAGGGAAGGGGGGTGTAAAGCCTTGGAGGAAGCTTCCTTCCTCACTTGTAAACAGCCCCTGGAAACCCAGGAACCGCAAACAAAATCTCTTGCCCCTGAAAGTCTGCCTCCTAAGGAGCAGAGGGGGGGAAGGAGAAACAAAAGACCCAAACAGACTCAGTTTGAGGAGGAGGTACAGATCTTCCAATTTGAGGGAGAGGGATCCTCAGAGGATCCTGGGAAAAGGATCTTCTCCTTCAGAGAGGGGGGAACTCCTCCCAAAGAAAAATGGGTCCCTAGGGATGCAAATCCAGACTGGGGAGATGTGGAGACTGAGCTACCGCCGCCCACCATCTCATCCCAGAACCAACAGCAAGAAAATCCCCTGGTTCAAACCCATCCTGGTGACTGCCTCCAAAAAGGGGGGGGCGGCCCAGAACCGGAGCCAGGGGAACCCACAATGGCTCTGATCTCCAGTTGCCAACTTTTTTTTTCAGATTCCCAAGGCTCTCCGCAGAATTCCGCCCAAATCTCTTCGCTAGCGATGTCCAAAACCAGAAAGTTAGCCCACCAGTTGTCCAAAAATGTGCATTATCTGTGCCCCCTTGAGGAGAAGGAGGGAAGATACTATGCCCCGGTACAAGTACAGGGGCAGGGTACAATTTTGGCACTGGTGGACACTGGATCTCAAGCCACCCTTCTGTCCAGAAGGGCCTTTGATGAACTGAATGCAGGAAGGGGAGGGAATTACCAAATTCCTCTCACCTCTCTTCCTGAACAACTCCAGAACTTTGACGGGAAGGAAATTCCCGTCGAGGGGACTGCAGATTTGGACATAAAAATTGGGCGACACAAGTTGAAACACCCGGTCATAGTTGTGACTCCAGAGGGCACCCCTTGTTTACTAGGGAATGACCTCCTGAGAAGGTTGTCACCCCTAATAGATTGCGTAAACAAGGTCCTCTGGACCCAGACAAGCCGACCAATAAAATTAAAACAGAGTGTCAACCATGTTAGTTTAAACGGCACCTGCCACATGGTTGAACAAAAATCTGACCAAGTAGAATTTCACTTCCAGAATAGCCAAATTCCAGACGTGACAGTAATAGCAGTAGGACAACAGACTGGTGATGGAGGGTCCTCTCTATTTCTGAAAATCAACCTGCCTTCCAGTCTAAAGTGGTACTCCACGCTGGAAGGAAACACTCTGAGATTCTATACTAATCCACAATCAGAAACTCCCACTCCAATAGTCCAGAAAGATGTGAAATCAGCTCAGAGCCTGGCTGATATTCAGCAAATTGGAGAGCAGTTGTTCATCCCTGTTCAGTTAAATGATGGGAAGGACTCTGTTCTCGCTCGAGTGTGCGTGAACAACGGTAAGAGCTTCATCAGCGAAGCCATGTTCCGCCAACTCCCAAAAGATCCAGCCATTCCCACATTCAAACTGATAGACAAATGGGAAATGGACCTGGAAGCGCCTAATTCCAAACATCTCCTGCCAAGCAGGTGTATGCTCAAAATCTCCATTGGCAACAAGAGCATAGTCCATAATTGTTGGGTCGTGCGAGACGTCACTGCCGCCTTTTACTTAGGCAGTGACATTCTCAATCGCTTTGCCATTAGTTTGGACCTAATCAACTTCAAAGCTTGGTCCCGATTAGCGGATAATCCCATGGGCTTTGATGATCCAGAAAAAGCATTTAGGTCAGCTCAATTGCTACCTTATGCAGTTGAAATTCAGATTAAAGAGGAAGTCACCATCCCAGAAAGGACCCGACAATTCTCCCTGGAAGTGAAAGTTAAAAGAGGACAATATTTGCAAAACCCTGATGCTTACATACATCTAAACGCTTCTCTCCAACAGCAAGGGTTGGGGGTAAACCCAACTCCATTAGTCAACATAGAACATGACACCATTCTAATAGAGGTGGATAACAGCGACTTAAAGAGTATTACTCTAGCCGCAGGCACCATTATTGGAATGGCGGTTGATGACCGACATTTTTCCATCGCCTTAGTAAATGAACTGTTAGGACCAATCCCCGAGGACTGTTTTGACAGTGACAGGGATGACAAAGCAACACCAGACAGGATCTTTACCCGGCATGGGGGGAACTTCCTGGTGTACACTTCTTGCCCTTATGGTAAGGAAGATGTGACTTGTGACTTCAGGAGGGATGAGGTGATTTTCCAAGTCCATGAGGGCTGCTTTTCCCACCTGAAGCCTCCAGTCCAAATCAGCACTCTGACCAGGGACTTCTCCACCCAGCTGGAGGAGGCCGCAGAGATAGCCAAACCAGAAGTCTTTCCAGGCTTCAGGCAGATGGTGGAAGAGAGAGTCAACCTAGCTGATGCCTGTGTGACTCTGGAACAAAAGCAAAAGTTGAAACAAGTTTTCTTGGATTTCCAAGATCTCTTTGCGGTAGACTCATATGACTGTGGTCGCACTGACATCCACACAACAACAATCCCCACGGACCCTGGCATGACTCCAGTGTTTGTGAAGCAATATCGCTTGCCTCTCGCATCCATGGAGTCCCTTACTGAAATAATTAAGAACCTTGAGTCCCGGGGAATAATCCGTCCAGTCCACAGCACCTTCAATAATCCGGTGCTGGGAATATTGAAGCCAAACGGCCAGTGGAGACTCTGCGCTGACCTTATGGAGCTCAACAAACGGGTCCATACTTCCCGATGGCCTCTGCCCTACATTGACCAAGGGCTGGCCCAGATCCAGGGGTCACAGGTATTCACTGCAATAGACCTGACCAATGGGTACTGGACCGTGCCTGTCAGTAGGGAGGACCAATACAAACTGGCTTTTACCTTTGGGGGCCAGCAGTATACATGGACCCGGACTCCCTTCGGATACCTTAACTCCGGTAATGAATTCAACATTTTTCTACATAAGGCCATGCCCGACCTGGGTGCGAGGGGTAACCTGGCTTATGTAGATGATGTCCTCATCAAAAGTTCATCTGTGGAGGAACACATAGCGGAGATCCGTTATGTTCTGACCCAGTTGAGGGCCGCCGGAGCAAAACTTTCCTTTCAGAAAGCACAGTGGTGTAGAACCCGTGTTAATTTCTTGGGGCATGAGATTACTCCTCAGGGTCTCTGTCCCCAGGAAAAGAAAGTGGAAGCACTTCAGAAACTTAAAGACCCCACAACTCTGCAGGAACTAAGGAGCCTCCTTGAACTGACTAATTACAGCAGAAAGTTCATTGAGGGCTACGCAGAGATCACCAGACCCCTGATTCATCTCCTGAAGGGGGGGTCAAGTGGGAATGGGGTCCAGAACAAGCCGAGGCAGTAAAACAACTCAAAAGAAGCCTCTCACAAGCGCCCTGCCTAGCTTACCCTGTCAGAAACAAGGAGTTCTTCCTGGAGACGGGGTTCTCTAATACGTGCTTGACGGCAGTATTATACCAAAAGCATGACAAGGTCAATAAAGTAATCTCCTATGCGAGCAAAACTTTATCCTCTGTGGAGGAAAAATTCAACGATTGTGAGAAGGCACTCCTGGCGACGGTGTGGGCATTGAAGAATTACCGCCCATTTATCCAGGGGGAACACATCATAGTGGAGACTCCACACCAGCCTCTGCAATATCTCCAAAGTAACGGAATCCGGGCCGGAAATGTGAGTAATTCCCAAATTACTTCCTGGATTCTGTCAATGCAAGGCTTTCCTGTGGAGGTCCGATATGGCCAAAACAAGAAGAGTCCCCTCGCGCAAGGTCTGGCTGACTTGCATGATTGTGCCAGAGAAAACTGTCTCGAGGACGAAAGTCTAAAAATAAAGGACAACATGGAGGCATACCTTAATTCCCCACACAAAGTCTTTGAAGAGGACAAGTGTGAGGGAATGCCCACTGTCTATGTGGATGGATGCTCGTACCATGTTGACAACAACGGGGAGAAAGAACTGGTGGCCGGCGTAGGGAATGCATGGGTGAATGATTCCCCAGAACCCTCCGCTGGATACAAAATTGGTCCCCGAAGTAGTCAGGTGGCAGAATTGATGGCTGCACATCAGGCCATCCTCACTGCTGTCCAGCATCAACTCCGCGAACTGGTCATAATCACAGATTCGGATTATGTACGGAACGGGTTCGTGGAGCACCTGGTTAATTGGAAAACCAGAGGCATGTTATGTGCTAACAACAAACCCTTGAAACATGGGAAGTTGATCCAAAACATTGATGATCTGGTCACCTCGAATGAGATGACCATCTATTGGAAAAAGATCAAGGGTCATTCCAAAGTAGAGGGACCAGACAAAACTGGAAATGACTTAGCTGATCAGCTGGCCAAAACCGGGGCCATCCAAGGGGATCTAATTGAGATTGAGCCCCTGTTGGGGGAAATCCAGCTCACTGCTATCACTAGGTCCCAGACAAATGCTCACAACGACCTTTCAATTGCACAATGGAGTAAGGAGACCCCTGATGCTGATTTGATTACCGCTCAGAAGGGGGATCCAATTATTGGTAAATTTTACCAGCACCTTGAGGACCCTGAGAACTTTCCCCTGACGGATACCGATTACATTGGGAAAGAGGACCTAAGAGTGTTGATGAAATGTCCAAAAATGTTCCGAATCCAAGACGGTTTGCTGATAAGGAAATCTAAAGCTGGCCACGATCAGTGGGTGGTTCCTACCTCATTCCGAAGCCTGATGTTAAGTCACGCCCATGATGCGGCCACCGCCGGTCATAGGGGGTTTCACACAACACTGGAAATCTTAAGAGAGGTTGCATACTGGCCACACATGGGGCAGGACCTCGACCAATACTTGAAGGGTTGTCTTGTGTGTGCCCAATTTCAGCCAACATCCCTCACGCACCGTGCGCCTCTCCAAAAGCGGGGGATGACACTGCCATGGTCAGATTTACAAATCGACTTTGTAGGCCCCGTGATTCGCTCGGCTAGGGGGAATAAGTACATGTTGACTGTGACATGCTTGTTTACCAAGTGGGTGGAATGTCTCCCAGCCCCGAATTGCAAGGCAGAAACTGCAGCTGCCCTGATGATTAACCACATCTTTTCCCGTTTTGGTCTACCTCAAAGGATTGAGTCAGACAGAGGTAGCCACTTCACCAGTGAAGTAATGACAAAGATGTGGGAGATACTGGGGGTCAAAAGGAAGTTGCATATTGCTTACAGGCCAGCTTCTTCTGGGGCAGTAGAGAGATATAACCGGACAATTGTGAGCATCTTAAAAAAGTTTGTGGCAGATTCTGGGCCAAGTTGGGATATCCGATTACCTCTGGTTCTAATGGCCATCAGATCTACCCCTTCATCGGCAACCAAAATGTCACCATTTGAGTTGATGACTGGGCGCAAGATGGTGCTTCCCCAGCATTTGCTCTACAGGACCCAAGAGCAGACACTGATAAATGCCTCCACTACTCATGAGTATGTGGAGAATTTAAGGAAACACCTCCAACATGCTTTTGCTTACGCTCAGCGGAATCTAGAAAGATCGGCTGATAGCATGAAGACCCACTATGACCTGAAGACTTCCAGGAAGGAATATCAGGTGGGGGACCGGGTCTATCTATACAACTTCCAAAGAAACCAGGCAAAGCAGCGCAAATTTTTGCCTACATGGAAGGGACCCTTTGAGATCATCGACAAGATCTCCCCTGTGGCCTACAAAATCCACATCCCCAAAGGTCCTTTGGCAGCGGGGGAAGACAAGTGGGTCCACATAAACCAGTTGAAATGTTGCCATCCCAGGCACACTCTGCAACAACTGGAGGAATTCTCTGGAATCCTAGCGGGTACTGTCTCAGACTAATTCAGTTCCAACCATAAAACATACAACTTCTAGTCTCTAAAATATTGTGATTTGCATGAAACTGTATCTTAGTTATACTGTTTTTTTTTTCAAAATAAGAATGTAATGTTTCGTTATGATGAAATGCATATGCTGCCCCACTATATCAATGGTGGGGGAAAAATGTCTATGAATAGGTATTGCCGCTCTTCCTTTGTCGTCCTAGGAGAAAGAAAACCTTGAGACGGGCCAAGGAGGACGATCCGGAGACCGGGAGCAGAGACGCAACGGGCCCGGGGTACCGCCCAATTTTCCCATCAGGACCGGCGAGGAGAACCGATCGATCCGACCGGATGGAGAAAAAGATGCTGAACTGTGCCATCTATTGGAAGAAGATGAGGAAACATCCCAGGTCTTGCGAGTCCCATTCGTGAAATAGAATGGCCATCGCCAGAGGGGGGCTTGTGGGATGTTTTTATCCACGCATCCGAGCACTACCTCAAAACTGTGCAGTACTGACATGAAAACATCATGATGGCCAGAGCTTCCCAGAAAATGCACAGGGAAATGCATGAAGAATAGGCTGCCACTCATTTTTGCTGATGTTATGGGCACAGAAGGACACTGCCTAAAACCACCAGTGGACTACCCACACAGTAGTCTGAAACCATTGGGAATGGCAATGCTGATTGCCAAAAGCAAACCCATAACTGTTGGGAATTCATTTTCTTAAAATCCCAAAAAGGGGTGCAGTACCAGTACTCACCACTATCAGAAAGCCGGCGTTTTAAAACCACCAGATTTTACTTTTTTGTAGAAAACTGAATAAATGAACCCAAAACAGGCCAAAGAAAGACTTACTGAGAGGTGGATACAATCTAAAGTTATATTCTGAAGTGACTTGAAGGTTTATAACAAGACTGGCTGAGCTGTGGATTTCAGCAGTTTAAGTAAATTTGGACTGAAAGACACTAAAAAAATCTAAATGTTTAAATTGACTGAGTGACCTACTTTTGTGTGTCACATAGGTTTCAATTGTTTAAATGTCATAGTTTTAAACTTAGAATCAGCATTCTAGCTGCATATGTAAAAATGTTTAGTTTTATTTGAATGCAGAAAACTGGGTAACAAAAAGTGACATTTTATCTGAAACCTGGCTTAAGGAACTGAATTCTGCCTGGCAACTACCCCCATCAGGAGTGAAACTTGAGTCACAGCTGTGTTCCCAGGCCTATCTGCCGTTTGCTGGCCACACTAAGGATATGCCATCTCTCTGATAATTGAATTAAGGGGAGCCCCACAGAATACAGGAGCTCTGAACAAAGCCCTGTCCTGACTCAGGAAAATGTTTTATTGGCGGGAGTCGTAAATGGAGCTTCCTCTTGGCAGAAGCTGGGAGGAGCAGGGTCTCTGAGCTTGGCAGAAACTGGAAAGACTGGTTTCTGTACCATGTGACATGAAAAGACACACCTCTATAGCCAGAATATGGTTTTAGAAAAAGATGAATAACTCATAGAGCGGACTTGTGAAAATTATTTAAATGACACCATAATTCTTGTGATTTTTCTGCCCACATTTTAAGAGGTTTTTAGAACCAGTGGCATGTTCAGGGGGGTTTTAGCGGAAAAGAGGATATTACTCAAAATGTGTGCATGTGAAAAATCTGACACTTCATCAACTAATGTCCATACTCCTTGCGCACATGTGTGTAAATTTGGGGTAATGTCCGGGATTGCAAACCAGTTAAAAAGTGCAAAATATCGCCATTTCTGAATGTAAGCCCCCAGGAAGAGCAGAGTTGGGACAGGGTATACCTCCTGTGATATGTGATGGGTGCATGTAATTTCAAACCACTGTGTAGCTATGAAATATGTATTTGGTTCAAATCTAGATTTGTGTGCAAGTTGACAGGAGGAGTGGACTTTCTGCAGGCTGTAAAATGACAGCACTCTGACACAACTTAGCTCCCTCAATCAGGGGAGAAATGAAAGCTTGGCCAATGATAAGTGGAGAGGGGCTGGCTAGTGATGCTGCTCACACACACCCATTTTAAAAACACATAAAAGCAGAGAGACAGGACAGATAGGGACCTTCAAATCCATTTGCAGCTGGAAGCTCTGCCGGGAAAATCCATACTTTACCTCCATCAACCTTCAGAGACCCAGGCTAGACCAGCAGAGTAGAGCTGACCTGTTAGCAGAACCAGAGAGAGCTGACCCAGATCACTGTGAAGTGCAGAGACCAGAGTCCAGTTTAAAACCTGACCAGATCCGTGGCGTGGCCCATTTCATTCAAAAATATAGTGTGAGTACATAGCAAGACTGTGCAGAACCAATCTCCTAATTAAAATAATATAATTCAATCTAGCTTAATCTAAGTAGAACTGTCGCCTAACGGTCACCTGTCATTTGCAAAGCTGTCACCTGTCATTTTCTAGTTGCAAGCTGCACTTGTCTTTTTGAACTTTAAAATTTCAATCTGAAAAACGACCTTTATTTAATCGCTCATATCTCCGCGATCGTTTGTGCTAGAGACTTGCAGTAACTTTCCTAGGCTTTCCTAGGACCCCAAAACGATATTGCTAGCCCTTGTAGTTCCTCTGTAATCGCGCCAGACGCCTTCGCGAATTTTGCCGCGATTTGAAAATTTCTCCACTTGCAAAAAGATAGTTGCTTTTGCTTTCCTCTGAAAAAAATTGTTCGCCTCATAAAAACTATCCCTGAATCATTGCAAGAGTGAGCCTGGACTAATATTAACTAGACACCACTCACCCTAAACCTCTAGAGGGAATTAAAAGCATTTTAGCATATTTTTTTTCTACATTGCCAGCACATTTAAAAGCATTTGGGCCTGTGTTTTCGACGTCTGTAGTCTAAGTTGCTGGGTGAACCGAATCACATTTAATTGCATTTCTGAGAAATGTGTGCCTTCCTTCCATTTCCTTGCATTGCATAAAAGGGGGGGTGAATTGTCCAAGAAAGTGATTACATTGTCTTTTGCTGAAATCCTATCAAGTTATTTTCTTTACTGCATTTCATTCCACATTGCATCCATTTGAAACCATAAAAGTATTGTTGCTATCTTATCCATTTCATGTCAACTCCTTAGTGATTATCAAGAAGTGTGCTAGTGCCAGATTCTCCGTTGTTAATCTTTATCATATCAGATTAAGTGTGCTATTCAATTATTAATTTATTCTAAAGTGTGATATATATACCTATTGTTTAAACTATCAAATAAACCTTTAACTTGCAAAACAGAACTACTTCTTGGCTCAGTGGGGTCAGGAGGATTCCAAGAGAGGGGTGTTATGTAGGGGCAGTCATCCAGAACGCATGAACTGGACATAAAGATATATCAATAAGGGTTTTCATTCAGTATTATAGACTAGGCGTTGACTTAGCTGTAGTGTTGAATTGAATCCTCTTACAATACCAATGCCAAAACAGTGCACTGGTTTTTGGATTTACAACCCTATTGCTTTTCGGTCAAACATATGAAAGGGAAACATCAGGTTAAAACACTTGGGGTATATTTGGATCACAATTTGAACATGAATAACCACGTAATACAGACTAAAGCCTCCTGTGCCTACACAACAAAGTGTATTAGACAGATTAAACCCTACCTGTCTCAAAAATATGTTGCCATGTTGGCCACGGCTCTCCTCCATTCACAAATAGATTATTGCAGCAGTCTGCTTGTAGGAATGTCCAAAAACAACTTGAAAACATTACAGGTGGCAGAAAATGGTGCTGTGAGAGTGGTCTGTGGTTTGACAAGAACGGCTCATGTCACCCATCCCGGAGGTCTCTCCATTGGTTACCAGTGCATCACTGCATTAACTACAAAATCCTTAAACTGACTTACAAATGTTTGGCAGGTTCCTTCACTCCAGATCCTAGACATCACACAATCGCAGGCATCAGCCTTGGACTAAGATAGACCCGATCTGAAAGAGACACTGATATATGCAGCTCATATGAGGAACTCTTGGGGCAACATCCCCACTCTCTACAATTTATCTTGCCTTGAGAAGGACCCTATGGGGTCGAAACACGTGTCGGCTGACCACCTTAGACCAAGTGTCTACACTAATGAAAATAAGAAACCACACTTGGAAATACCACACCTAGCGTGAGAATCTTTTTCTATACTTAAGATTCTCTAAGCACCTACAATTGCAAGGTAACCAGGACTGTTCACCGTGCCTTATAGATGATGAAGCAAGACTTTAATGTGATTCATGCGTGCAGTGGGAGCCAGTGAAGGTCGACGAGGGCCTGGGTGATGTGGTCGTACCTGCGTAGTCCCTTGATGAGGTGTGTGGCTGTGTGTAGGACACTTCTCAGGAACACAAGGGAGGACAACAGGAGGCCTTCGAGGATTACCGCATCGAGGTGGGATAAGATCAGTGCTTGAACGGTGGCTATAAAGCTGTTCAGAGGGAGAAGTGCTGATACCAAGCTGTCTGAGTTTTCTTAGATATGTGTGTCTTGAAGGAGAGGTGTTTGTCAATGATGGGATGCAAGGGACTTGGGGCAGGAGGTGATCTTGGGTGTGCATAAACAGGGATAGGAAAAAGAGGATCTAGGGCCTGGCCTGCAGTCAGACCCAAGCACACTTTTCGCTGGACTTGATAGTAACAAACCCACAGCATGTACAGGAAAAACAGGCACAGTGTGTTTGATAGCTCACCCATTTAGGGTTTGAACCCCGCTACTGTCTGCCTGTCTGGTGATAATCTGTAGCTATTAACCACTACCAAGGAAGGGCTACTAATATCCACATATTCGCTACAAAAACACCAGTCTACTGAAACTAAAGGCCATGCCACTCTAACCGTGGTTTTGTGTCTAAAGACAGACCTAAGGTTAATGACGTATCTCTGACATCTTCAGACAGCTCTGTACTCATCCAGGCCAGAGAAGGAGGACAAATACCACCAATATAAACTACTTGATGGTTTGCATAAAATCAAAGAGTATTCTGGGAACGTAAGAGCAACCACACGTGTTTTATATTTGACATATCTGTGGCAGTGATTCAAGCCTGCAACCCTTCTGTGCACAGGCATGAAAGAAGCACAAAGGCCAGTGTGCATTATAATAAAACCCTACCAGTAAATTGCCGGCAAACTATGAGTGACATGTTCAAATTCGGAAGATTTACCTTTTGGAAGTCAAGACCTGTCTATACTGCTTTTGCAGACAAACAGCTTCCCTGCACCACATTCAGCTGAGTGTTATTGACTAAAATAAAGCCTGCTGCTACTCATGGTGGACTGAGTGAACAGTAGCAGCACCCCATCTCAAGTGTCTGGCCACCTAAAGGACACATCCACGATGGGCACAGCTTGTTGGTTTCCACGCACAGCATGGCATGTCCAGAACATGTGGGTGTCTGCGAACATTGTCAAATAGACACATTTTTGCCATTTACCACACATATTCTACCCCATCCTCACCTCCCCTCATTTCCTTAAAGGTTGTTTCATAGGTAGAATGTGTAATATAGTATTTTGCAAAGGCTAACTTTTTTTTTCTCTGTGGACATTCTCACTGACCGTTGAATATTTCACTGTCCATGAACTTCGGAAATTTGCCATTTCTTACAGGTACTCTGCCTTATCCTTACCACCCCTCACCTCCCCACAGGTTATTTCCTGTGTAAGACAACTGCAATGTATTTTTGAACATCTTCTCACTGCTCTACTCACAGATTGTGGGGAAAGATCATGAATCCGACATGGCACCCATTTCAAAATGTTTGATTTTCACAAAATGTCTCTGTTGTCCAATCAGCATCTGTGCATGTTGTACAATATTGCAAAGCACACTTTCAGGGTGAGGTTGTTGCTCATTGCGCAGGTTTGAAGAAAATCTGGTCAGCAGTCCAGGATGTAGATGTAAACACATTTTTTCTAATTCATAATAATCCAGATTTAGGAAATGTTGTGAACTCCCCCCATAACCTCAGCCCCTCTTGACAAAAATGCACCACTCTTTATAACACACACTTACCACACATTCTAATGACACACATTCCTACGACACATGCAGCTATACAATGCATTCCTACAACACACAATCCTATGATACATGCTCCGGTGAGAAGCACACCTATACACATGTGCCTCCTAACCATAACATGCTTCTGCAAGATCTGTTCCTATGACACGCCCCATGACACATATTGATACAGCACATATTACTACCACACAGATGCCTACAACATGTGTTGCAATCACGCACGCAGAGTGTATGAGTTTTACAGTTGGTACCTTATAAAATTAACATCTGAAAGCTGGCATCAAAGGCAAGTCAGAAGAATTGTACACAAAGTGTATGGGTTTTACTGGGCGTACAATACACAATTAGCATCTCCTAAAAACTCACATGAAGGCAATTCAGTAATCATAGCATAAACATACACTGTTAATTCAAACTATACACAGAAAGCTCATGTTTTACAGTTTATATATTACATAAGTAATATCTAAAAACTGACATGAAAGGCAAGTGACAGCTGACTTTGAGGTCTGTTTTAAAGTGACGGAATAACTGAACCCTTTTCATATGAAAATGTACACTTTAGGAGGCATTCAATGCATGATGGCGGTACATTTTATATTAAAACCCTTCACTTACATTTGTGATATTAAAATTGTATATACGTGCACTAATAACACAAACTCTTACTATGCACCCTCTTACAACACATCAACACATGCTCCTATGACAAACGCTTATATAACACACACTCATAAGGCATGTGCTCCTACCACATGCACTCCTATGACATGTGCTCCAACAAAAGACAATACTACAACACACTCTTATAAAATATACTCCTATGATGCGCAAACCTACCACATTCACTGCTATTACACACATTCGTACAATGCACACTGTTAACACCCATGCTCATGACACATGCTCCTGTAACACATGCACCAACAACACTTGGCCCTATAACACATGCACATAACCCGCCTGCACCTACAACACCTGCATCTAAAACACATGCCCCTACAACACATGCACCTAGGGCATGTGGACATATGACATGTGGATGCACGACACAAGCTCCTACTGCACATGCTCCCATAACACTCCATCTCATGACACACACTCTTACAACATCCACTGTTATGACACAGGCTTCTATAACACATGCTCCTACAAGACACGCTCCTACAACACACGCTCCTTCAATACATGCTCCTGCAATGCACACTCCATCAACAGACACTCCTACAACACATGCATCTTCAGCACATGTATTCACGACACATATACTTATGCCAGGGGCTGTTATGTAACATTCTCTTATGTCACACACAAACACTTATGCTACGTTCTCTTACAATACATGCTAGTAATATAACAAATGATCCAAATCAATAATCGTGTCTCCATGAAATAAAGTGGAAATTATTTTAAAACATTTTTTGCAAAAGAGTGAAGGTTAAACCAACTAAAATTTGAAGTCCACAAAAATCACAAATAATAAAGATAACAACTTAATACACCTTATTAATAAATTAAAAACAATATTATATTAAAAATCATATATCATGGTGACCTTTCCTCACCCATACACTTAAAAGCATACATTATTACCAGAAAAAAGTATACCAATTTTACACATAAATACAAGTACTTTTATACAAATGTAAAATCCTTCAAAAGTACATTAAGTGTAGACCTACACTGTATGTTAAAAGAAAGTATAACATATCTTTGCCATGCAAATTACTACATAATAACAAACTTAAAATATAATATACACAAGCATAATTCCTCCAGGAAATGGCAATTAAAAAACCACACAGAATATTTTTAAAATAGATCTTCAAAACCAAAATGTACTTAAGCATACAAGTGTCATAACTTACATATACAACAATATAAATTAACAAGGTACATGTCATCATTGTAAATTCATATACTTTAATAATCAATAAACATAACATTATGAAAAGAAAACGTACACTAAACAACTACATGCATATAAAAATGTCATATACAGTAATAGCTTAGTAACATTTACTTCCACAAATAACAGTCTATACACAACATTTATAGTCATTACACTGTGCATAAACAATGCAAACATGTAATGTGTGCTAAATTAAATCTAGTAAATAATCCAAACTGTGCATACTAACAGAAACAGCACAAATGTGATACACACTAAAAACCTAAATAAATAAACACACAGCACATTACATCACTTTCTCTGCAAAGTATTTTAGAGCAAAAACATAATATTGCGAAACAAAAACAGGGTGAGTTAAGGCTTCCATGATATTTGATTTTCATAAAATATATGGTTTAATTTATCAATAACATGTATTATGTTTGTAGACTTTCAGCTAATGTTGGTTTCACTTAAAAAAACTGAAGAAACACAAATATATAGTGGCATATAGTTAAGATAAATCCTATTTGCATTTACTCTCCCTGTAATTGTTTTGCTAATAACATTTGACTCGCTAGACAGATGTGGATGAAATTATCCCAAATAAGTTTCTGTCAAAGGCCGCTACAAACTCGACATTTTGGAGAAAATGTGTTAAATGGTTCAAACATTATTATGAAAACAAAAACAGCTATTTTGGGCTACTCTCATTCTTTTTTTCCATAGAGAATACAAATTTTCCATTGAACATCCATGTTGGGATCCCATAGCCTGTGCAAACATGAAAATGAAAAGAGCATTACATTGCATGCAAATAGTAATTAGAATGAAGTGACTATTTAATTACTACCAGAGACGACTAATTTAAAACATTATAAAAATATTCAGAGCATTGTGTTTAAGCGCAGAGCCGACTAGTATGTCAGTGACTATATGACAGCTGGACCACATTTTTCATGGGAATCAGCTGTATTCCATGAGTTGCAGCACAAGAGGGGTTTGGGCATTATAAATATTCAATCAACCCCTAGGGTAACTGTCTGCAGTTGAGAGCTCTGTTATAATGTACATGCAGAACACATGCACACTGAATAACATGCAGTAAAGTGCAAATTGCATTATTCTGTGTGTTCTGGTCAGACAGACTGGAGATGTTGGGAAAGATTTGTTAACAAATGACACCAGTTAATAAGAAAGGAAAAAACAAATCTTGTTTTTGGCATATCCCATTCATTTCCCCATAGAGAAAAAAGTTAGAATTTCGAAGCAGAGCACAGCAAAAACCATTAAACAGAATTGGACCAGGTATGAAATATCTTGGGCACCAAGTGTAGACTCGATGTCCAGTAGGGGAGGGGCTCCGTCGAGTAGTTGTTCAAATATTTCATAGGGAATGGAGTGCCCCCATCTCCAAAAATTATAGCTGTATATGTGGGCCACAATGATTCAGCAAGACTTTCCAGAAATGAAAAAGCCACCATTTCTATTGTGAGAGATAACCACGGTTATAACAGATATAGCGGGGTTAGCCGAAAAAGAAAGGTGGAAACAATTCCATTTGGAGGAGGAAATGCCATCAGGCTAGAGGTGAGGAGGTGGAACGAGGACACCATTTCGAATTGGGGAGTTGGGGGGGTGAGGACCAAGTTCAAGCTTGAACGTGTTTCCATAACCGCAGATTTACACAAGACACCGCAGTTATAATAGAAAATGTGATTGGGAATGAAAGTGTCACACAAAACAAGTGTTGGGGGAATGGGCAAGGGATAGGGAGTGAAAAATGACCTGGGAGGAGTGGGGTGAGCATTAAAAGAGAAGGGGTGCACTTGGTGAGTGCCTGGGAGGACATGGAAGAGTTTTTAATTGTGCTTGCTTTTTATGGATAACCATGGTTATTTGCAGGCGTTTACAGAAGCCAGGGTTAATTATAGTGTATTGCTATTATCAGGGTTAGGGGAAAAAGGTTCTTAAAAAAGAGACAGTTAAAAAATGAGATCAGTAAAAACAAAAGTGGAATTTTACAGCTACAGTGCGTTGGGGAGTAATGGGTGTGGCCGAAGGCTATGGCTACGAATGGTCCAATATGCAAAGCAGACACAGCCAAATACAATGGATAGTAGGCCCCAACAAAACCTATTGGAGCAACATGTCAGACAGTGAAAGGCCTTTCTACTGACCATGGCTGAAGGCCATGGCTAGTGTGCCCAAAAGAAACCTAGTGGTGTGGCCATGGCCACTAGCCATGGCCAGTGGGCCCATTCAGGAAACCTATTGGAACAATATCTCACTCTCTACCTGTGGTGTTCTCCAGGGGTCTGACCTCTCTCCCTGGCTGTTCAACCAATACCTGGCACCTCTCGCCAATGGCATTGTTGCTCTCTGCTCCAACTTTCAGAGCTATGCGGATGACACTCCGCTCGTTTTCAGGCTCCCCTCTGCCACCTCTTCTCCTTCTCTCATCTCTGACTGTCTATCTGCTATCCAGGAGTGGGGTGCCGCCAACGATCTCTGCCTTAATGCCAGTAAGAAGGACATTCTACTCATCGAGAATCCTGCAGCCTCCTTTCCTGTCACTCTCTGGCCGGCCTCCCTTGGCCCTCTTACTGCTCCTACCTGTGAGGCTAATAACCTTGGGGTCATCTTCGACTTCACACTCTCCTTCTTTTCTCCTCACATCTTTGACATCTCTAAGAAGTCAAACTACCAACTGCACCTCCTCAGAGGTATTCTTCCTTTCCTCTCCTTCCCCCAGAAGCTCACTGTCACTAGAGCTCTGGTTCTCTCTAGGCTGGACTACTGCAACCGCCTCTTTCTAAATCTGCCTGCTTCTACCCTCCGCCCTCTGCAACTCATCCAGAACAGGACTGCACGACTTGTCCTTGGCCTCAAGCCCAGGGATTGTATCTCTCTAGCACTGAAATCTCTGCATTGGCTCCCAGCGGCTGCAAGGATTAAGTTCAAGACCCTCTGCATGTCCACAAGGCCTTCTGGGGCCTTGGTCCTCAATACCTCCAACTCTCTCTTCGTAAATACCTTCCTACTCAAGCTCTTCACTTCTCCACCTCCAACTCCCTCAGGGTCAGTCGCTTCTCCAAGCAACGAGTTGGTGGTAGATCTCTTTCTTCACCTGGGCCTCCCTCTGGAACAGCCTCCCTGCCTCTCTGGAACTTGAGGAGAACTATTTCCGGTTCCAGAAGCACCTCAAGAAGTTCATCTTTGCTTCTGCCTTCCCTCTTCCTCTCCCTGGCTGATTTCCTGTCTGATACTGCACTGGTCACCTGGTTACCCTCTGATTTCAGGCCCAGGTCCCTGCCTGCCCAGTTGCCCACCTGCACTGCCTCCCAGCAACCCTTGCACTTGGGTCTGTATCTGTAACCCTACAGTCCCCCTACCTGCACTTTTGGACACCTGCGGTCTGCACTTGCCCTTCCACCTGCCACCTGCTAGCCGCACTTCTTGTTATTGCTTTGATCCCCTGTACAGAACTGCCGTTCCCCTTTCCGTGGCACTTTGCCCCTCCCCCTGCCCTGCATTTGCGCAATCTCAAAGTCACTTGGCCTAGTAAGATCGTTGTCTCTGTCCTCCCTCTGTTCCCCCTCCCTTGCCTCGTTGCGCCTTGAAACACTTGTGTATAGGTGCGTTACAAATGCCATATCATATCAAATCATATCATAACAATATGTAGAGTGGCAATGGCTAGTGGGATTGGAAGAAAAAAGCTATTGGGGCAACATATAAAGGGGCCACGGCCATAGGCCAGGGCCAATGGTCATGGGTGAAGGCCATGGTTAGTGAGTGGGAATGAAAGGTAGTGTTTTAGATGATACAGTGGGCACGGCCGAGGGCCATGCTCACTGGCCAGGGCAGAAGGTCCTGGCTAGTGGGCATGAAAGAAATGTATAGTCTCTGTGGCCATTGGCTGAGGCCACCTAGCCGGTCCAAAAGAAACATATTGGGGGAACATGTGCAGTAGACATGGCCAAAGACTGTGGCCGCTGGCCATGTCGAAGGCCATAGCTAGTGGCCCATAAAAAAATTGGTATAACGAAAGCCTTGAAATTCATTGAAAAAACCTTAGCTAAGGTGCAGTTAAGTTGAGCAGATTTGACACAACAAAACCCTTGAAATTCAGCATGTATGGGATGTCATGACCAGCCTAACTCTGCACATTCCCATTGCAAAGTCCATGAACACATACATATTTTAAGAGAAGGGATTCACAACAATACACAAAATGGCATTATAGGGGACATGGACTTATGGGGGACAACAATGGCAGAGCGCTGAGTTAAGCTGGTCATGACTGCGCAATTTACCTGCATCTTAACTAAGGTTTTTTCAATGAATGTATATATTACAGGACCTGCAGTAGCAGCCCTGTAGTTATGGTTAAGTTGCTAAACTCATAGGAAGAGCACTTTTTGGGTGGTGTATAAATGTACACCCCCGTAGACGAATCCACACAGAACTTTGCAAAGAAAGTATATAGCCCCTCGGAATGAGTCTTTGAAGTTTGGTGTGGGTTTGTAAAGGGGGGTCCAAACATTTGTGGAAATACTCATAGATGCAATGGAAAAAAATATTTGCTCACACCTACAGCCCAAACTGCTCCTGGTGGATTTCCCAAAAAATTCCACCAGGAGCAGTGGCTCGGTCCCAAAAGTGTGCTTTTGTAAATTTGGTGTAAATCTGTCCAGTGGTCTTTTCAAAAATGGCCAAAAAGTAAGAAACAAAAAATTAGTGATGTCTGCAGACTCACTTCCCTATTCCATCTGCGGACAGCCCTTTGGGCCAATCAGAGCCCGGCATGATGTTCGCTGACAACGGACTTGCCTGCTGATTGGATGCTGAAAAACATGAGCTTCGTCAGATATTTTGAAACGGTCGCAATATTGGATCCGCGGACAGCCATCGTTGAGGATGGGATGGGATAGGGCCATAAACCCCTCCAAACTGGTGTTTTTGCTTCTCCGATGTGTGTGAACATCTCAGATGTTAGCAGACATCCATTCCTATTTCTGAATTACAGGGTTGGGGAAGGTTTTTGGATGGTTTACTTTGGCACCACTCAATGAAACTGCATGAAGATTTGCACTATCATTCTAGACCTGACCCTGAATGGTTCTGCAAAGTTTGGAGGGATGTTGTCAAGAGGGGGCAAAATTAGAGGGGAGTCTCAACATTTTCAGATGGCTTATAACTTTGTTGCCATTTGACGTATCTGCACAAAGTTTTCAGTAAGATTATAGACCCCACCTTCAATGTTTGTGCGAAGTCTGAATGGATTTTGCCAAGTGGAGGCTAAGACATATGACTATGTTTTGTATGCAAATAGTGACATTTTTCAAAAAATAAAAAATGGACGAATTTGCAGCAAACACGTGCAAGGAGCATTGCCTAGGACCTGAAAGCATGGTTTTGCAAATGGGTCAGTGTTTTATTTTTTGAAAAGTGTCATAATGTAGATACAAACAATAGTGATATAGCTTTGGCAACTGAGTGACCCTGACAATCTGGCTACTGGCTATGACCATGAGAGACCGGCAATGGGGTTAAAGTGGGCATGGCCACCAGGGACTGGCTATGTGGTAAAGTTTTAAATCAAGATAGGGTTGAATAGGAAAACAAATCTGCTTGTGGCTACAGCCCAAAATGCTGGACATGGTTGCAGCAAACATTTGTGAGGAGCATCAGCAAACCCCTCAAAGTATGGTTTTGCAAATCGGTCCTGGGTTTAATTTTTTCTAAAGTGTTAAAATGTAAGTAAAAAAATAGTGATATAAATTTGGTGCCTGGGCAGTGGGCCTGGCCCTCAGCAAGGACAAATGCATACTCTGATTTGCCTATTGGGGAATGTGACATGGCCAAAGCCCATGCCCCATGGATTGTGGAAACTGGCCATGGCTGCGAGGCATAAGCACTGGCCATTGGTCACATTATGAGGGTATAGTAGACACTGAACTAGGATGCAGGGTAGGTGCTGAGGATAAAAGGGGTGGTTTGGTGGGGCTGGGGTTATGGTCGTGCCTCATGCCATAGGCAATTACATGATGATTTGCATCCCCAGCATGCGCTGCTGATAACAACACACAAAAGTATGTGTTGCAAAACATATATTTGTAAAAGGAGTTTTATAGTTATTTCATACATGTTAAAAGAGGAATTATTAATAACTTGTATATCATGATGTAACATCATGAAAGATTTTCACTTATAAAAACCTATTAAATTGATAGAAAAAACGTGCACGCCATTATTGGAATCCTCCGTCCCCGCAGTTAGCCAGTGGCCTCCCACCTTGACATCGTTTGGCACTTCCCTCCTGGTGAGCATATGGCCCTTTGGGTATCGTGCATGCAATGGATTGGGATGCAGAATAACACTGACACCAAATAATCAAAACAACTCAGAAAGATGGCAAAGATTTCTGTTTTTATGGACATCAATGGACGTTTGCTCGAGCTCTCAGTGATTTTCACATAAATACAACCTTATATACAGAAAATACATGAGACGTGATGTCATACTAGGTGGCAAATGAGAAAAACCTACAAGGGGTTGTGATAGGCTCAAGGGGAACATCTAAGTATACTTTCTATACAGGCTGAGATTGTGATTGGATATCTACTGTCAGGTGGACAACTTATGCCTACCTCTTAAACATGTAATCTTCAACACTATTAAGTACACAGTGTATCATTGGTCTTCAAACTATAGGCCCTTCATTATACGGCCCTCTCTAACTGGTTGGTATGCTCGTGCCATGTCTGGAACATTCGGTTCATTTAGCAACATGCAAGCTCAGACCCAGGTACCAGGAGATGGACTCGACGTTGCCTCCCCACCCAGTTAGCCCATCATCCCTCATCACCCACGCCTTCTTCCATGAAGATTGTCTTCGAACTTGGCCTTGCAGTGTATTCTTGTCTCTGGCAATATAAGGAAGCGCGAGCACACACTATCCTTGTTCTCTGACTACAAGCTTAACTATTTCCATCCTTGGCTCACGTGACAGGAGACCACGATTTGGACCATTTTGCAGCATTTACATGTCTTAAAAGAATAAAACTCGGCACGCATGGAATTCTTTCTTTGCACCTTAACAAGGGATGATTAAGCTTCTCATGTTCACTGCCTTTGAGAAAAGATTACCGGCCTTGGCTGCCTCAGCTTTGACATCAGGCCAGACAGCCTTGCCATTTGTATCCACGATCTCAGTTCATTCTTGCTGCGATCCAGTTCTCGGCCTTCCCTCTACATGGGTCCGGTCTTACTAAATTCATGACACTGATGTCCAGCACCTATACAATGGCATCTTTGCCTGCAGTCTATTCACTACATTTAGCCAGCTTCTATGATTACTTAGTCTACTTGCGTTACAGCATCTGTGCAGTTATTGAACGGCTTGCTTTTTCTGCAGTGCTTCTCACACGTGCAATCGTCTCTTTGCATATGAAAGTTTACTCGATTCTTAACTTCGTCATCAGTTTCTGTAAGATCCATACATTCTACTCAGTCAGCATCCTCTGGGCATCATGCTCGTCTCTTATGACATCATTTTCTTCTCTTTCACTCTTTTTCATATTCCTTCAGGGAGCTCTTCCCTCAGATTGTCATCACTTCGGGGATATATTTGATAGGGTTTTCTCAGTGGGTATCTTCTTTAGAATATTCGCCATGGTATGGTCACAAGTGCTGGTGTCAAGCATGGCTCAATCTCTGGCTCCCAACATAAAGGAATAAGGGGGGCAGGGTATCCTGAAGACGCAGGATATCCTCCAGGATAAAGCTCCCATTGCACAATTCCCAGACCCTCACCATATACCGTATCTATAGGCCCCCCGGCCCGGTGGGTACATTCGAAGAGGACATTAGTTGCGTACTATCTTCACACAACTACTCATTCTTGGAGACTTTAACCTAGGTTACAATGATCCACTAGACAAGCATGCAGACAATGGGGCCAACATCCTCACTGAATTAGGACTTACACAAAAAATCACAGAAACCACCCACAACAGAGGGAGAACACTCGACTGGTTAGCTGACTATAACTGCTCTACCTCCATTACCTCCATCTCCCCTCTACCATGGACGGACCATTACCTGATAACTTTTGACTTATCTACTAATAGGCCGCTCCCTCTGATAGCCAATATGGCACCTTCATGCCCTACCAGGAATAAAAAAAAGCATCACCAAGGACAATGTAATTCCCGCCATTCTACCAACCCTAAACCAACTCGATGAAAATCTAGATCCAGAGATATTCGTGGATGAGTATAACAAAATCATACATACCACGCTCGACAATATCGCCCTCCTAAAGGTGAGACCAAGCAAACCTAAAGCCCATCTGAATAAATGGTTCACTCCCGAACTAAAATATCTCTGTCAACTTAAAAGAAGTTGTGAATCCACATGGAGACTCACCCCTTCAGAAGACCACAAAAACAAACTAATAGACATATCTTCACATTACGAAAAGGAAATCATCCAGGCCAAACGCAACTCATATAATAAACATATCTCTTCAGCCAACTCTAGCATGAGGGAGCTATTTACCATCTTGAAGGAACTAGAGTCGCCTACTCCCATCCCTGACACCTGCACTAAAGATAAAGCTTGGTGCACAGAGATACAACATGCTCTGGCCAACAAAGTTACCATGCTCCAAAATAAAATAACGGCTAAGAAAATAGCACTCAATCAGCCCACTATAGCCAATTCCAACCTACCTTCTATGATGCAAAATACTACCACCCAATTTAGATTCTCAAAAACATCTATCCGGGAGGTAGAGAATGTCATCCTTTCTCTTAAGCCATCCAACTGCCAAGGCGACCTGTGCCCTGCACAACTTATAAAAGATGCCGCTAGAAAACTCTCCCCCTTCATAGCTAAACTAGTAAATGCATCATTTACCTCAGGCACCGTACCATCCAACCTGAAGTAATCTTGGGTACTGCCATTGCTAAAAGAAACAATCCCTAGACCCCCTCATTCACACTAACTACCGACCCATCACGACAGTCCCCTTCTTGCTAAAAATCCTGGATAAAATTGCGTATATCCAAATACAAACATTCCTTGAAAAACACAAACTCCTGGGAGCAAGGCAGTCTGGCTTCCGCCTACAACATGGGACCAAGACTGCCCTCATCGACCTGAAAGCTCAAATTGATGAGTTAAGAGACAAAGGTCAAACAGATCTCCTGCTACTCTTAGATCTCCTGGCCGCATTCGTCCTTGTAGATCACAAAATCCTCTGTAACCACCTTAACAAAGAAGCCATAAAATGGGTTGAATCCTTCCTCACTGAAAGGACCATGAGGGTGTTTTCCCCCTCAAACGTAGCAGACCCGATCCCCATTTCATGTGGCATTCCTCAGGACTCCTGTGTTTCCCCAACACTATACAACATATGCAAAAAGCCCCTCTTTGATGATCTGGACCTTCTTGGCATCACCTACACAAACTACGCAGATGATACCCATATTCTCCTCCCGCTTTCGGGGGATTAAAAAGAGGATTTGGCCTTGGTGAATAGGGTGTATCTCATCAGTCAGGCATGGATGGCCACTCACGGTCTATTCCTGAATGATGACAAAACTGAGCTAATCATTCTAGCTACACATTCCAACCTAAAAAAACTGGGCCAGAATTACTCTGCCTTTGAAATTGATGGGAACTCTATTAAGGTGGCCAAAGAAGTGAAGACGCTAGGCTTCCATCTAGATGCCACTTTCTCCTTCATTAAACAGGTGAACTCACTGGCCTCAGCTACAGCTTACACATGTAAGCTCATCGGAGCGGGTAAACACTTTATCTCTAATGACAACTGCATGATTCTACCTAGAGCTCTCGTTCTGTCTAGACTCGACTATGTTAATGCCTTATATAATGGAGCAAACAAATATATCCTACACAGACTACAAATGCTACAAAATAATGCCTTGAGAGCAGCTCTTGGCATCCCTAGATAATCACAAATTACGATGACAAGTCGTAATAACAACTGGTTGTCAACCTATGACAAAATACTACTGAAAGTTGCCTCCCTCACACACAAAGCCTTGAACTACATGGCTCCCCCCTATCTAACAGATAGATTCACAGAGAGAAGATCTTCCAGAATCTCCAATGCCAACACACGTATCATCCCTAGATTCAAATTGACCAAGGTCGGAGGCGCGAGCTTCCCTGTCCGGGCGGCCCAAACATGGAATTCAATGCCCCACACTATACGTAAGGAGAAATCCTACCTTAAATTCAGGTCCAAGTACATCAACCATCTGCAGCAATCGATCAACTAGCCAATACCTCCCTCCTTTGCAGATATAAAATCTGCAAACTGCAGAACCTCATGTATATAATCATCTGCACCAATGCCATGATCGTGTGTAACTATGTAAATATGTAACTCATATTGTATCATACTCTGTATATAACCTATTGGATTATTTCTAGAATATACTTATATTGCTAGCATCATGTATAACTATGCAACTATGTAACCTATGCCTTGT
Organism: Ambystoma mexicanum; assembly: GCF_040938575.1. Classification (NCBI taxonomy): domain Eukaryota; kingdom Metazoa; phylum Chordata; class Amphibia; order Caudata; family Ambystomatidae; genus Ambystoma; species Ambystoma mexicanum. The sequence goes on from NC_090928.1 coordinate 1,147,205,608, forward strand.
ATATCCTTACTGCTGTGCCCTCTTACCGTGCGCATTACAAATTAATAAAACAAACAAACAAACAAACAAACGCATGTTACTGCTCCTCTACACTGGGCTCCTATGAGCACTTGCTCAGCCGTACTGCCCTTTCTATTTATGCACTTTTCTTACTGCATAATGCAAATGTGTATTTATAGGAGCACTGTGTACAATATTTTTGTTAAGTAAGGGCAATGCAGATGCAAAAGATTCGTAGAACATTGTTAAGTGGCAGTTGGTGTGTGGAAGTTTAATATGTTGATACAGTTATGTGAAGAGTTTTTGGAAGTAATTGGTGGATGGATGTGTGACTGTTCGAAAGCAAGCAATGAGGCAGTGTTACACATATAAAAGGAAAAAGTGTAGAAGGGCTCTCCTGTGCGTGTGTGAACGTGTCATTTGGGTCTTTTAATGATCCATGGCCTGGACAGGGGACTGCAGAGACCACTGATAGTAATAAAGGTACATTGACTATGGTCCTTATTGTATCCTACAGAAAAGTATTTGGGACAGAACATTGTTTCTGTCCTTTTATGTTTTTCTCTAGTATACAATTATCCATCATTTTCATTCGCATAATATAAAATGCGAATGGAAATGTTGGAGAATCTTATTGAGTCTAATTACTTTAACGAGAAATGTAAAGTAGATGAAATCTATAAGATTATTTGCTTTGGTTCTATTTTTTAACTGTGAAAGGTGATTCCTAAAGGAACCTTTTTTGGTTGTTTTTGATTTTGTATTTCCTTTTTGCAGGTGAGGGCAGGAAGTAAGGTGGGGGAGGAACATGAGGGAAGGGGCAACACTGAAAGATACAGGGCTGGGGAGGTGGACAGGGAAACATGTTGTGTGTGCCTTAAATCTAAGGTAAGGGGCAGTGTTTCTCATGCTCCTTGATTGCAGCTGTGAAAGCACTTCGAAACTGCTCCCCCGTGCAGAGTGGAGTGTTGCGGTATAAATATAATACTATTGTCTTGGAAAGATATGGATCAACATCTTCTTTTATGGCTTGCAAGGTAGATGGTGGGATCTTCTGCCCAACAGGAGTAGCCTGTGTGGTGGCAGTATTGGTTGAGGAAGATGAGGTAGAGGAAGGCAGCCTATTGCTTCCTGAAAAAGGAACAGTCTTGCATGGAGGTGGTTGGATTTGGTGTGGCATTGCATGGAGGTGGTAGGAGTATTACTCAGGTTGTCCACGACTGCGTGCATTTAAGATTTGCAGTCCTAGCCTTCGGTACACCCAAACGGTGGTAAAGAACCGCCACACCCATGATTCTGTCTGGGTGCTCAAGGTAGGCATTTCCTCTATATCATCTTCCTGGTCCGCTTGATTGTTTTATGCATAATTGTGCTTTTTCCATCATGGAGACCCTGCAGGTGGTGGTGGCTCCTGGGGAGGAGGGATGGCCAGGGCTGATGCCATTTTTGTAGTTAAATAGCAGTTGTGCTAATATTGTTCCAAGCATGTGCTCTGTCCTGGATTGGAAATGGAAAATCAGTAAGAAGAGGTCTAGGAGCGGTGCAAAGGTACATTTTCAACTTTAAACTTCCTAGATCAGCTGAAAATGCAGTTTTGAACTGTTCGTGAAGCAAGGGCCCGTTCGCGAAGTGCAGAGCCATTCACAGAAACGTCACCATGTCGCACGCATGGTCACGTCATACTGTCCATAAAGTCTGTAATGACGTAAGAGGTCCACGAACATAGGGGAACAGGAAACGGTGCTAGAAAGATGCAGAATTGTTCATAGAAGTGTTAAAATTGTTGCAAGGAGGTGGGAAATTTTACTTGAAACTTTCTAGATTGGCTGAAAATGCTGATATATTGGGGGAAAGTATGATATTAGGAAGTTGTAGCACATTAGGGTGCACTGGTATAATCCTATGAAATTCATTGAAAAAACTTTGTTAAAGGGACATTATGCTTAAGTTACACTAATAAAAACCTATGAAATTAATTGAAAAACCTTTGTTAAAGGGATGTTATGGTTAGGTTGCACTAATAAAAACCAATGAAATTCAGTTAAAAAACATTGTTAAAGGGACGTTATGGTTACAAGCAAACCGAAAACCCTTATGGTTAGCTAAGCAACCAAAACACATGCCATCAACGTGCACTGCTAACACTAACACCCATGACATCAAAGATGACATCACAAATGTCATTGATGAGCCCCTGACCAACTGGTCCTTTTTTGGGGTGCTAATGATGACTGGTTAGGGCTCATGTGCACCTTTCCTTAAAGAAAAACATCCGTTAGAGAGACATTACTGCACTGCCATCTTCTTTCCTGCTAATATATTCAGATATATACATTTTTTATGCATTTTCTATCAATGTTTTCTATAGTGTTTTTTTATATATTTGGTTGTATGATGGATTTGTTTACTTAAAGTGCATATACTTTTATTCCAGGTGTGGACCCCTTGCCAACTGTGCCTCAGAGAGGCTCAGCTTCACTTCGCTGATGAGGTCCGATTAGGCTGAAACATGTGTCTGGGATTGCTGATGGTTCAGAGGAGAATCGCCTAGAATGTCTGTTCTGGACTGCACTTGTGGGTGGGACAGACTGATATGCAAATGGATATTTCTCCATTGTGAAGGGTGCAGTGAGCTAAAATGTGGTTGTAGACCTTTCTGGGTGGGATGAATTATGTGGAACAGGGTCTTTGACCCATGTTCATTCTCAGTAGAGGGGCTCCCACATCCTTATTTAATTTGTAAAACTTGGGCTTAGCCAAATGTAACCCAGGATAATCCAGATGTGGACCCCTTGCTCACTGGTGAGACCCGACTAGGCCGAAACACGTGTCTGGGGTTACTGATGGTACTCTTGTTCAGAGGAGAATTGCCTAACATTTTGTTTCTGGACTGCCCTTATGGGTGGAACAAGACTAATATGCAAATGGATATTTCTCCTTTGTGAAGGGTGCAGTGAGCAATAACGTGGTTGTAGACACTGCTGAGTGGGAGAAATTCCACAGAACAGGGTATTTGACCCATGCAGCTGCCAACCTGCTTCGACTGCTAAAGTAAGTTTGGTGCGGTCAGGTGGGGCAGCAATTACTGCACCCACTTAACTGACCCAATCCTCTAATTACTCTTATTTCTCTTATCGCACAACCCATAACCATCTCAGTGAGCTGTATTGTTTAGCCGCCTGTCACATCTCTCTAGGAAAGTCGAATCTGGGTGTTTTTTGATTGCTGGATGTTTCTCACAGTGCGCCTATCTCAACCTAAATGACATTAATCTGCTCTGTCCCTGCACACCCTACTACCTACACTGTTGGTTACTGTTGGGCCTATTGATTGCTACTGGAGCCACTGGCTGTCCCCCCTTGGCTGTTGAACTCTGTCGTCCCTGCCGTCTTCGGTCCACGCTTTTCCTGCCTTCACCTGTGATGTGTTACCTGCTTGTGCCTCCTGTGTGCCTCCTTCTGTGTGAACCCTCCCTCTCCAGTGTTTCCTTTGGTGTGCAGCTCTGGGCAGTGCTCCTTTTCCTCCTTCACTCTCCCCACTTTCCTCCTCACACCCTCTATGGTGCTCTCAATCTCTCCCACCTTATCAAACTGCTACTCAATCTCCTTTCCTATTCCTCTCACTGTCTGGAAGGGAAAGGTTCAAGAGGGATATCCTGGTCTCCAACCCAGGCCTCCCTATCGCTGATACCTATTCCAGCGCTTCCCCCAGACCGACTCTCACCGACATCCTCTTTGTTGTTCTCTCTCCTGACCTATGGACCCCTCATATGGTCTCTGCTCTCTCTCCTTTCTCTTCCTCTCACATTAATGGTGGAACCCAGTGGGAGGTCCTCTTGGGTTCCTTCCCAACCTCCAAGTTGATCATCAATGTCTATCTAAATTGTACCGTCTTGGTCCAGGGATCTCAGCCCAATCTCGTCCTTCTTGATAGGCATCTCCAGTGTCTTATAAATGTCTTCCCTTCTCCAGCCACTCCTCCTAACACCACTCTGGCTCCTCTGCCACTTCCTTCACCCTCCTCCTTGGCCCCTATACCACTTCCGTCTACCACTTCTGCCCCCTCTCAGGTCTTTTTACCGCCTCTGCTGGTTGTACCTCACTCTTGCAACCCACCCCTGAAGTCTTTCAAATGTGGCAACTTGCTCCACGTAGCTACTCTCGCTCTGCTGTCAAACACCCCTCTGACATATTCCACCTCCTCGAAGACCTAGATCTGGATGTCCTCACTCTCATGGCTAGCTCTGTCACAAGTTTTGACACTCTCCTCCCTGAGGGCTACAAGATCCTCTCTGAGCCCAGAACCAACCGGCCCAGAGGTGACGTGGCCCTGATCTTTCTGGAGTGGGTCCCTGCTTCTGTCATATCTACGCAGGCCTATTCCTCCTTTCAATGCCTAGTCTGCAGACTCTCTACCTCTCCTGACCTCTCTCTGGCCACCATATACAGACCACCTGGCCAGGTCACCCTTTTCCTCTCAGAATGGGCTGATGACCCCTCCCCTTCACTCCTTTATTTATTTATATATATATATTTATTTAATTATTGTGCATTTGTAAGGTGTTTATACATCAAGAACGTTGTGTTTCAAAGCGCTGACAGGGCAAAGGGGAAGGGAACAAGGGAAATTGCAAGACAATAGAATATGCAAAATACAGAAAAAAATAAAATAAAACCTCAACCTCTCAACTCCTCCTCCTCTGCAACCTCAACATCCACCTGAATGCTTCTAATACCTCCTCTGGGCTCTTCTGCAACCTTTGCAACTCTCTCTCCCTTTCCATTCTACCCTGCCGGACACACCTTGGATGTTCCTATCTCCTCTGACATCCACCTATCTAACCCTCCCATCACTCCTCTCTCTTGGACTGACCACTTTCTGCTCTACTTTCACCTAAAACTTCTTGACCCTCAAGCAAAGCCTACCCCAGCACTCCCACCTTCCTTCTCAGTAATACGGCCCATGAAGCGAGTGTCAGTGGACACCTTTGCCTCTACTTTCTCTGCTCCTCCTACTCCTGCAGCTAACTCGCACTTTGACACAGCCCTCTCTAAAACTGCATCATTCTATTTTCAACACTCTGGACAGCCTTGTCCCTGTCTTGAGCATCCGTCTGTAGCCTACCTGCAAGTGCAACCCTTGGTACGTCTCTGACCTCGCCACCCTGAACCGCAAGTGCAGGCTGGCTGAGAGGAAGTGGAGGGCTTCGGGCACAACCTCTGATAAACTGGTCTGCCGCCTGCTCCAAAGGCAAGACAGACTCTCTGTCCTCTCCAAGAAGAGGGTCAATATCTAAGCCTGGATCTCTGCAGCCTCTAACAATGCAGCCAAACTCTTTAAAATCTGCAAAGAGCTGGCCAATTCTACTACAGTCTCCACCGCTCCTGTTCTCTCCGAGGCCCTATGTATGGCCTTGGCCTCTCATTTCACCTCTAAAACTCAGGACATCCTGTCTTCGCTTTCCTCTTTCTCTCCCTCCACCTCTCAGGCTGCCTCTTCCTTTTTCCTCCTTCTCTCTGACAACACCTGATGATGTATTTAGACAAGTCCGATCTATGAAAGTGTTGTCCAAACAGGTGCTCCTCTGCTATTCGTAATCGTCGAAGACCACATTGCTACCCTCGCTCCAGCTTTGGCTGATTTCTGTAATCACTCTTTCACCACTGGATCATTCCCCTCTCTCCTCAAACACTCCCTGTTGCACCCCCTCCTTAAAAAGTCTTCTGCCGATACTTGTCTGGAAAACTATCGCCTGATTTCTGTCACACCTTTCCTGGGCAAACTCCCAGAAAAGCTTCAGAGCAGCCAGAGGCACGGAACCTGCTCTCCTGAACACCTGTGAAGATCTGATCTCTAACCTTGACTCCAGCTCCCCTTCTTTCCACACCCTCCCTGACCTTTCCTCTGCTTTCAACATGGTCAGTTACACCACCCTGATCAACTGGCTCTGTGTAAACCTGGGCATCATGGATCAGGCCCGGGTGTGGCTGACCTCCTTCTTCTTGGACCGTCCTCTCAGGTACAACTTGGGTCCTTTCTCTCCACCACCTCTCTTTCCACATCTGGTGTTCCCCATGGCTTTATCCTCTCACCCTAGCTCTTTAAAGTCAATCTGGCCCCTTTGGCCCTCCGTATCTCCATCTTCTCTTCTAATTTTCTGTGTTATGCGCATGACACTCACCTCTCTTTCAGGCTTCCATCAGCCTCCTCTCCTCCCTCGCTCATTCCTGTCTGTCCACGATTCAGAATTGGTGCGCCTCCAACAATCTCTGCCTTAGTGCTATTAAGATGGAGATCCTTCTCACTTTCCCTCTCTCACTCTGGCTGCCCTCCTTGAGTCCTCTACCCTCGCCTTCCTGTGAGGCAAAAAGCCTTGGTGTCATCTTCGACTCCACTCTCTCCTTCTCTCCTCACATCATGGATATTGCCAAAAAGGCATACTTCCACCTGCATCTCCTCAGAGGTATTCTAACTTTTCTCACCTTCCCCCAGAAGCGCTCTGTCTCCAGAGCCCTGGTTCTCTCCAGGCTGGACTACTGCAACAGCCTCTTTCTCAATCTGCCTACCTCGACTCTTTGTCCCCTGCAACTAATTCAGAACAGGGATGCAAGACTAATCCTTGGCCTAAATCCCATGGACCATATCTCTCCACCCTGAAATCTCTTTCTGGGTGCAGGGCCATATATACATCCAACTCTCTCTTCAAAAATACCTTCTTTCAAGAGCCCTTTGCTCAACTACCTTCAGTTCTCTGAGAATCAGATGCATCTCCAGGCAGAGAGTGGGGAATAGACCTCTCTCCTGTGCTGTCCTGGTTGCACTTACTCAGAGCCATGCTGCCTTGATCGCACTTCACCTTATCCTCTCCCTTGCACTTCCCCGTCCTGCCCCATGCCATCATCCTCGCTTTACAGCCATGAGTACACTATACTGCATCTGAGCGATATTCCACTGACTGTAAACATGACTCGTGGCTTGCATACTGCTCTTTTCTGCTCTAATGTCACACACACCAGTATTTGATTGAACAATATAACAGTCTAACCTATCGCAAGACATTATCGTGACTACGTGTATATGGGTGAGCGCCGTACACTAGGGCCCCCTATACCCTATCCGGCTCAGCCCGATCATCATATCCTGACACCAACGACGACCGCAACAAACTGAGCACTCGAACCTAGTGCAAAACCTACGCAGAGCACCACCACCACCCTTCTCGCTGCACGAGCACTGCTCCTAATTATTACCACCTTGAATAAGGATTCCTTACGCCAAGTGTTATGTTCAGCACCTAATATGTCAGCCCGGCACCACCCCGGAGGCAATGCTTACAAATGTCTAATGCTCTTTTGACACAGCACGCTAATGTTATCGCCTGTCCTTACCAATATGGAGTCTTTGACCCCATTAACGTTCGCATATCTGTCCTGCTACCCTGTCAATCGGGACACAAATATGTAATTTTCACTGTTACGCCAGCTTAAACCTTACTCATACTTTTCACTCTATATCACAGTGAAAAGCGCAACGAACCTCTTAATTGGTTGCCCTAATAACTTGTAGTATTTACCTTAATCGAACGCACAAGCATGATCTTGCCTAATTGTTTGAGTGCATTGTCGTGTAAACTGCTGCTTTGCTGCATTGTTGTACCTAACCAATTATGCTATTGCTATACCATAGTACGATTGGCACTCACTCTTTCGTGGCCAATCAAAGATAGTGGAGTTTCTGCATCAAAACATTCCATGGCACTCACTCTTTCGTGGCCAATCAAAGATAGTTGAGTTTCTGCATCAAAACACTTCGCTCGCATCGCGGTGTTAAACCAATATTCTCTGCATCTGTTGTGCCGCTCCCATCCTAGCTACATTATTTTACTAATGGGTAATTCAACTGATAGCTGGGTGCCTGAGGACCTGCGCTCTTCAGCTGTATCAAATCAAGCTGAATCTGCACACCACGGCACATACGAACGATCACGGAAATACTCTAGATGTTACGTTGTATTCATCGGTTACCTTGAATTTGCTTTGAAATGCTGGAAATGCAATGTATAGCCCAGGTGATAGTCATCACCTGCTGCCTCGCATCTTATGAATGCTAATGTGTACTGAATATATTTAGCTACGTAACGCCCATCGCTGGCTGAACTAGCCTTGATGATACCTTTTATCAGCTGCATATATTACAGAGCCAGTAAATCTACTGACCTTGATGTCGTCACAACTTCTTAACTTATACTTGATTAGCAATCTAATTCTCCTTACCTCACCCCCACATTGCGATTTGCAGCTAGCCCATATGCCTTGTTCCATGCACAATTCTGCTATACTTGACCACCACCACACTGCCGGCTACTTGACAACACTATCTAACTTAGCAGCCTCTACTAGGCCATATTATCTGGGACTAGAACTCCCAGCTCACTATTGCATACCTCAAATACCTCAGACCTTTTTTCTCCTACATGCTCTCACCAAACAGCAGCCCAATATGCCCTTGCCCAATTTATTACAGCTCACACAGAGGTTAATCTTACTACTAACCCTATTAGTTAGGAGTCCCACCTATATCACCACCTCACCCCACTACACCAGCCCTACTCAGAGCCACCTTGCAATTCCCACCTCTACGATGCTATACCCACCCATTAGCTCCAACAGCAACTGGCTTTCATACCAGCCACCCCCTATCCAAGATAACACCTTAGGAAGTTACCCCACCAGTAACACACTGCCCAGCACCACACACCTACCTATCAATCCTTATTTAAACTCACCTGCCGTATGGCTAGAACACTTTGCCATGAAACCCACACCCAATTAACCATGCGCGCCACCCCTAAGAAACACTATATTGGGCTCCAGGATCCCCCGTGTTGCCATCCACACACAGAAGCCTTGCACCACTGCAAAATCTCCACTATCTGGTTCAAGACACCCTACTACTACAACCTTTCTACCCGCATCCACTCATGACCTTCAAACCAACACACCCAAAGATAGTACGATCAGAGGCGCCTTGGTCAATGCTCGGTCACTTCCCGCACATGCGTTGGACATTGCAGACCTCATCACCACTCAAGATCTTGACTTCCTTGCCATTTCAGAGACTTGGCTACATGCAGCTTCCGGAACTCTACTCTCCCTTGCCATACCAATAGGATAATAAGACAGAGATCCTCATTTTGGGCTCCTCTCAACAGCTGAATAAATTAGACCTCTTGTATCAGTCCTTCATCATTGATGGCAATGTCATTAAAGTGTCCAAGGATACTAAAACCTTGGGCATCTATCTTGACTCCACCCTGTCCCTGACAAGACAAACTAATGCTGTCAGATCAGCGTCGGCATATACCTGCAAATTCATTGCAGCCTGCAGACCTTTTCTGACCACCCCCAATAGCATCACTCTAGCTAGAACACTCATCATGTCTAAGATTGACTACTGCAGTGCCCTCTATCTGGGGACCAGCCAGGCCAACCTCAACAAACTGCAAATTACCCAGAACAACACCATTAGAGCAGCGTTAAATATTCTAAAAAACCAAAACATATCCGATATCAGGACTAACCTGCATTGGCTCCCTTTCAAACAGAGAATTGCACTGAAAACACTTGCCCTTACCCACAAATGCTTGACAAATAAGGCCCCTCTCTACTTTTCCAACCGCCTCTCCCTAGACAATTCCTCTCGACCCCAAAGAACTGCCCAGACACACAGCTTATCTCTGCCAAGATTTAAACTCCAAAAAACCGGGGGCATGAGCTTCCCTGTTCTGGCCACTAAGCTTTGGAACACTCTTCCGTCCAGTATCAGGACTGAGCCCTCATTCAATTCATTCAAAATGAAAACCAAATCTTGGCTCTTCGCTCAAATCTAATGTAGCTTTCTGCCTGTAGCAATCACCTTGAGTTTCTGCCTCCTCTAAACTTTGTTTAGCCTAAATGATGTTCCTATGATAATTGCTCACTGTGATCACCTTTGTATTATACTGTAAAGAGGCCATCATCCAAGCTAAAAAAGATACTTACAATTTGCGCATTGCGCAAGCGGATTCCAACACTAAAGAACTGTTCAAGATTCTGAAAGAACTTGAATCTCCTGCAGCCCCACTTGATTCTTGTACCAATGACAGCACATGGTGCTCGAACATAGAAAAAGCACTCTTGGACAAAATTGCCACACTCCAAGTTAAAATCAAATCTAAGCAAAACTCCCTGCAGTTTGACCAGCAACCGAATCCTCCCTCGAGCTATAACACCCGGGCCACCTTCACTCACAAACCATTCAGTTTCTCTCCACTGACCATCGCTGATGTTGAAAGTATCATCAACAAGCTAAAACCATCCAATTGCCAAGGTGATTCATGCCCAGCCCCGTTCATTACCACCTTTATAAACTCATCCTTCAAATCAGGCATAGTCCCAAATAACTTAAAGGACGCCTGGGTCATCCCGCTGCTCAGAAACCATCACTGGATCCTAGTATACCAACTAATTACAGGCCAATCAGCACGGTTCCTCTCATTCTCAAAATACTGGACTGAGCTGCCTACCTGCAGATCCAGGATTACCTGGAAGTCAACAAACTCCTTGGCCTTAGGCAATCTGGTTTCCGTCTGAGGCATGGGACAGAAACTGCCCTCATTGACCTCAAAACTCAGATTGGGGTTATGAAAGACAATGGGAAACTAGCCTTGCTACTTCTATTGGATCTCTCAGCAGCCTTTGATTTGGTCAACCACCAAACTCTTTGTCAACACCTCAAATCAGCTGCCCACTTTTCAGATTCTGCCACCGCCTGGATTAGATCCTTTTTAGTTAACAGATCTATGTGGGCATTCTCCCCATCAGCATCTGCAGAGCCTTCTCCCATTCACTGTGGGGTTCCCCAAGGTTCGTATGTACACCAACACTTTATAATGTGTTCACCAAACCCCTTTTCGATATCCTTGACTATCTGGGTGTCACATACATCAATTACGCAAACAACACCCAGATACTCATACCTTTCACGGGCGACTATGAAGCGGACACTAAATCGCTGAATTATGTTTATGCTGTTGTATAAGCATGAATGGCTCAACATGAACTTTGCCTCAATGATGACAAGACGGAACTCCTCATTTTAGGATCCCATCAACGTCTTAGCAAACTTGACCCTTCCTTCAAGTCATTTATCATTGACGCCAGTCCCATCAAGGTCTCCAAGGATACCAAAACCTTAGGAATTTATCTTGACTCCTCAAAAACCTTGTCTAGACAAACTAATGCTGTCAGCTCAGCATCAGCATATGCCTGCAAACTTTTCACAGCATGCAGACCTTTCTTGACCACGGCCAATAGCACCACTCTGGCCAGAACCCTTGTCATGTGCAAGATTGACTATTACAGTGCCTTGTATTTAGGGAATAGCCAAAGCAATCTTAATAAACTACAAGACATACAGAATAATGCCATTAGAGCTGCCCTGAATATTCCCAGAAACCAGAATATTTCTGACCACAGATGCAATCTATGATGGCTCCCTGTTGCGCAAAGAATCTCCCTGAAAATGCTTGCACTCACACAAGTGCATGGCGAATCAGGCCCCCCCTACCTGGCTAATCGACTTACCCCTCACACTGCTACCCGACGCTTGAGAGCCGCCCAAGTCCAAGCCTTTCCCTTCCTAGATACAAGCTCCAGAAAGCGGGTGGGGTAAGCTTCCCGGTATTAGCCACAACATTATGGAATACCCTGCCCAACGCCATCAGAGCTGAGCCTTCCTTTCAGTCCTTTAAGAATAAAACCAAACTTTGGCTCTCAGCTCAAGTCATCCGAAACACCACGTCACTCCCACTCTGGCTGACCTTGTATCGTGACTGCACCTTTGTATAGTTCTTGTAGTCAATCTTGTAATATTACTGTATGTTGATCACTGCGACAGCACCTTGTATATTATTTTGCAACACTATTGTATGCTGACTATTTCAACCTCACCTTTGTACATTACCGGTATGTTACTCTGTTACACTATGGCATTCTGACCACCTACACACTGCCTTGTAATATTTATCTTGTCTGTACATACTTATGTAAATTTACCATACTGTACTGTTACCTACTACTCTATGCCTGTAAAATGTTCCTGTCTGTGTAACCTTAAGATATGCGCCCAGATGCCCTTGGGCAAGGCGCGCTATACAAATAAACAAAATACAAAATACTTCTTGTTGACACACTTGCACAATGTGAATGACAGAAGGCCTATTAGGATCGCTTGTCTTGTTCTCCCTATGTCTTGCGCTGCCTAGAAACACTTGTGTACAGTCACGTTATAAATGCTACATCACATCATAGCATATCATATTCGTTCTCAGTAGAGGGGCTCCCACATCCCTATATACATTTATAGAATCTTAATAGGAAATTCGTTCAATTTAGAACTTGTGTACTATTGTTGTTTGGGTTGCTCCTGTTTTTACATTTACAACCCTCTTGAGAGTAGAGCCTTCCCTCGGTCCATGTTAACCCAAAAGGTGAAGGAGAGATATCTCTGAACTGTGACTGTTTTAACTTTATGATTGGGATTGCTCTTGTTTTGTAGAAGTGTGAGTATTGAGCAGGTGGTTTATACACTGCTCATCCTCATACAGCTGCAGGGCAGAAGCCATTTCATCACAGTGCCCTAGTGCCATAAATGGTCGCACAGCACCATTGCCTCTACTAGATGCTTGGGAACTGTGCCTGCCTGATACAGGGAACAGAGTGGCAGGTTAGGGTATGCTTCACATCTCTTCCATTCTCCAGATTCATGCCTCTGGGACACTGCACATCTCCCTTCTGATAGGTTTGGGGTACGGGAGTTCTTGAGATTCAATGCCTCACTTTGTTGTGTGTTGTATCCCTACCAACCCTCATTTTGTGAATTGTGTCAATTAAGCATCCTTGTAATGTGATAGAGTTTGGCAAGAGAGGGGTGGTCTTCAGCTCTTAAGGAAGGGCCATGGTTTCTCATTCTTGCTGGTCCCAGCCTCAGCATGAATTGCAGGACAATGCTATACAATCTGTATGACAAGCCTCATGAAATAGAGTTTGTGACCCCTTCCGCCTGGTCCAAATCAGTGAGAATACATGGAAATCATCCCTTAGACTTTCCGGAACCCTGCACAGAGATGATGGGCAGTGATGAATGCTAGGGAGAATTCTCCTGAATGGCTAATTTCCCTTACCTACTGAGTCCCTCAGCAGCTTTGCTGAATTTCCAGGATTTAATGTTTTCACCTGGTAAGAGTGTGAGCCTTTTTTCCCACTCTTACATGTGGTTTGCTCTGTGTTTAACCTTTTTGTGTTCATGGACTGTGGAGCTTCACCTATTCCATAGGCATCATCTTTTTACTGTGTGTCACACAGCACCTTCAGTGCAGTGACACAGGGTTGTCTTTTTCAGACTTCCCACTTTAAACTCCATTTGCTGGGACTGACTACTGTCTCCCAGAACATGTAAAGTTGCCATTGACTTTATTAGTCTTTTTAAATCCACAGACCAGTACAAACTATCTTACATAGAGTACTGGAAAGGGTCAATAGTTATCCCTTTATGTCTGGTTCTCATGGAACATTATTTTGTTACCCTTTCTTTTAGATCTGGCTGGTGGCAGTGGTATCTACCATATTTTTCCTACCACGGTCTATGAAAATAGCCTTGGTACTGTTTTAGGCTAAGTTAGTAGCCTCAAACTTTAATCCGCTTGACCCCATTTACATTTATTTGGTTCTGGCTGGGTTTATTCACCATTTCTTTTTTTAAAGGTCTTTCTCGTTTTTTACTCTGCGCACCAAACCAGGTTTGGTTCCTTTGCTAGCCATCCGTTGACGGGCTTCTGCACAGAAGCACTCCTTAGGTGCTTGAGAGTCTGGGTGGACAGGATGTGAGGGAGGGGTTTTAGGCCCCCTGCACAGGGTACCCTTGGAAACCCAAGTTGCACTGTGGTTTGATTGTCTAGGTGACTGTCCTGCCAGGACAGCCACCCTGCTGTGTGATTGACAGCCAGCTGTGTGAATGGAGGAACACTGCATAAAAAGCAGGTCTCTGGGACTTGGAAGGCAGAGTCACCACTGGATCAAAAAAACGGAAGAGAATCTGAAAGTAGAGAACCACTACCACGACTGAACCTCCCGGTGAAGCCTTGCTGCGGGTCCGAATCTCCAAACTTCGACGACAGAGAAGATCTGCAAGGAATCTTCTTCTGTTGAGCTGGTGTGACCAACCAGTTCGCCAAACAACAAGCAAGGCCTCCCTCCCCTGGTCGAATTAGTTGTGCACAGCTGCAGTGAACCGGATAGCCAGGAGGACCGGACCCTGTTTGGATTTTAAGGAGCGCACCTTTTATTTGTTGCTTTGCTCTCCTGCTGGTTTCTTCCCTGGGCAGCCTCATTTAAGGTACTGTTCAAACCTGGTTGGTCGTTCCGTCCGACCGCAGTGCAAGTGTTTGAAATCTTTCGCCAATCCAAGGGCTTGTCGTTCTCTACTCTTTTAAATAACTTTTCCTTCAACCAACTTCGTTTTGAACTCTTGGCAAAGACTTAACCGCGAACTACTCTGAACTGTGTGATCCTCTGCAAAGACTCTGAACCATTAACATTGGCACAGGCCTATTGATTTGAATCCTCATTGTAGCAAGCCTTTTCTAGATTGCCCTGCCTACTTACTTGTTGGTGCTGCTTAATTTTGTATAACCTTGTCTTTCCCTCCCTTTTTATTTGCTGGAGTGCCATTTTGCTCACACCTCATTTTGAGCCTAACTTGTCCAGAATTGATTGGGTGTTGTCTAGTACATTAAGAATGTGATTTTCCTGCTGCTTTATTTAGTGAATTGTTTTACAACTGATGTGTACATAAACGTGAGTCAGTATTTGTTTGAACCATAGTAATTGCTGTCCTTTGTGTAACTGTTGATACTGCTCACTTTACTCTTGAGATAAGTCTGGCTGCTCAGCCATCGCTACCACTTTACTGTGTAGTACAGGCTTGTACCAAAGGTGAATTTGTACTTGCACTTGTAGGGCCTCATTACGAGTCAGGCGTTAAGGGGTTATCGGCGCCGTAAACGGCGCCGACCCTTAAGGCCTGATTCCGAGGTCCCTTTGCGCCATGGTGAGTTTAACGCCTGCTTTTTGCAGGCGTTAAAATCCATGGCGCTAAGGGACCATGGTGCTAATTACGCCACCGTAATTTACGGTGGCGTAATTAGCGCCTTCCCCACTCCCATTATGCCCTATGGGGCAAAAATGGGAATGGGGAAGGGTAAAGGGGAAATGGGGATTTACCGCCCCACTCACCTTGGAATGGGGCAGTAAATCCGCCATTCACCATGGTGTAAACATAGGGTCGTAATGAGGCCCGTAGTCTTAATTGTGTGTGGTGTTCTGCATATGATTCTGCCTAACACTGGTGTACAGTGGTGAGGATAAAGTATAGTATTTACACTAAGATGAGTGCTGCTATTACCTTCGATCAACTAACCACAAGGCTAAACATCACTAAAAAAGACATTTTAATCATGTCTGATATGGAAAGCTACAGTCAGGAGACCCTCCTTAGTTACACTGTGGATTATCTGAAAAATCTTTGTAGAGAAAGAAATCTCTCTGTTAAAGGCAAAAAGTCAGAATTAATTGAAAGATTGTTAGAGAAACAAAGTCTGGAGAGTGGGTCTGAAATATCTCACCCTCCATCAAATGTGGAAAATGATGAGGATGATAATGTGTCTGTTAGTATGGAAGAGTTAGATGAGGCAGATGTGTCTCAAAATGTAGGCCTTAGTGCTCCTCTACCTGCACAGCAACCTCAACCTTTGTCCACTGGAACCCTGTCAGGTCCTACACTCAGTCCTGAATTCATTGCTCTAGAAAAGATGAGGCTTGAATTGGAATTCAAACGTATTAATGCTCAAACTGAACAAAAGCATCAAGAACTTAAGCTCAGAGAAATGGAGTTGAATCATGCCTTAGAAATGAAAAGGTTGTCTATTGAAAATGCTTCTCTCTCAGAGTCTTCTAGGTCTTCCAATCCTAAGAGACCCCGTATGTCTAAAGAAATTGTTGGTATTTATGAGGCTAAGCTTGATAGTTTGGATTGGTTGGCAATGTTTGAATATAACTATGGGATTCAAGACATTACAGGGAATCAGTTGCTTCCTTGGTTCTTCCCTAGGCTACCCACTGTTGCATCTGATGTTGTGATGGAGTTGGGGAGGTGGATAGGATGGATTATGAGTGTGTGAGGCTAGCTTTAATTGCTAGATTTGGGCAGACCCCTTCCCAGTACCTTAAGAGGTTTAGGACCCTCAAAAAGCATGATGGTACCCCTTGGGCTACCTGGGTATGTGAATATATGAAAAACTTAGATGGTTGGGTTAAGGGTTACAGAATAAACATTTATAAAGGTATGATAAATCTTGATATTTTGGAGTCAATTTATGATGACTGCTCTCCTGAGCTGAGACAGCACTTGGCTGATTCTAAGGAGATAGATCCAAAGAAGTTAGCTAAGGCTGCTGACTTGTGGGTTGCCAACAGGGCTACTCACAAGGATTCTGGGGCAACTCAGAAGAAGGATGAGGCAAAGCAGGCAAAGAAAGATAACAAGGAGAATTCTAATACCTCCAATCCAAAAGAGGGCACCAAACAGCAACATAAGGGTAAATCACAAGGGAAAACGAATCAGGCTAGTGTACCATCTGGACCCAAACCAGATGGAGGTCAGAACAGGCTGCCATTCATCAAAACATTTGGGAAATGTTATGTTTGTGGGTCAACTGACCATGTGTAAGGGGATCCCAGATGTAAGGGTAAACCTTCAGGTGTCCACACTGTCTCCTTAGCCTTCACCCCCGAGGAAGAAGTACCTATGGCAAGTGGAAACTTTCACCTACTGGCTGATGAACCCATGAGAGTCTCAGCTAGTGTTTCTTTAGTGTCCCTGGGTTTGTGGGAACAACAGAAAATGTAGATGTCTATAATTCCATCCCAGATAATACTAACGAGTATTATAAAGATAGTGTTCTTGTGATGTCATGATCTCTGCTTCCAAAAGGTCAGGGTTTTCCCAACTCCCTTGGAAGCATATCCATAACCCAGGTTCCGAGGGCCAACCAGTCCCAATTGGGACCTTTTGGACCCATTCCTGGCGCCAGTGGCACCAGGCTCATAAATATGCCCAGTCCCAGCGCTGGAAGCGCCGGGCTCATAATGCTTGGGTGGACTTACCTGCAGCAGACCATGCTGCTTACTTGCCTGCCAGCTGAGCCTCTGATCCTCTTCTGTTTGGAACTACTTTTCCTGTTGGGTGGGGCAGGAGCCACTCCCTAGATTCAGAACACTGGAACTCTTCTGGAAAGCAGGAACTCTTTTCTTACCTAGGCGTGGCTGTGGAAGGAGACACCTAAGCACTACAGGAGGCTATTTAAACCACACCCGGTGGATGAATCTTGCTTTGCGTTATTCTGCATCCTCTGCAGCAGAACGCTCATCGTGTCTTCTGCATCGGATCCTGGGCCTAAGGAAAAAGGCTTACCATCCTGAATCCAGTCTTCAGCAACACCTATAAAGACAAGAAAGAACAGGTTAGCATTCCGGCATCTGAAAGACAAAGGCTTACCTACTCTTCGTGCGCTCCGGAGGTCTTCACACTGCATTCCGGCATCTGAAAGACAAAAGCTTACCAACTCTTCGCACGCTCCGGAGGCCTTCGGCGCTGCACCCTGCATCTGAAAGACAAAACAAGGTGCGTTTAAAGACATTGGGGAACTTTAATACTCACGTGCCATTACTCCTTTCCACATCAACCCCAGTGGGTATTCCGGCACCCTGCAGCCGCTCCGAACTCGTACCTGCAAAATAAAAGACAGTTAGAGCACATCGTGAAGCAGGCAACAAGCGCTTACTTACGTGCTTCCAGGCGCTTCTATTCATCACACGGACTCCATCTTCAACTCACTTCAGCCCGTCATCCGCCATCGCCGGAACCTGCAAAACAAGAGACATCATTACTAAAGACTTTAAAGACAATAGAATTACTCGAAACTTACAGTTCGTGCAGTAAACGACGGACAGCAGTCCTCTGAAGTCAAGAGGCCTGCGCTACCGATCCAGTGAAGAAACTGGTTACAGCACCCTGCCCCGAGGCAGATGGAGAGCTCGGCATTCACTTACCTAAGGTGAGAGCGTTAACCTTTGGGGGTCTACAGGAGAGCAAGAAAGGAAAGGGATAGGGACACCCCAATAACCCCAGTTCGTTAATCCCATATTTTCTATCTGCAGACATCTTACTCTTGAAGTCAGGCATACAGTGCACAGAGGTCCAGCCCAAAGAGCCAACCGGGTGCTACACATCACCTTTGAAGATACGGTAGTCGCCCAGTCAAGACCGGCGCCTCTGCGAGAATCAGGTGAGCGTTACAGAACGCAAAGCCTACCGCAAAACTCTCGCCCAGGCGCTATGGAAACCTCGGATACTGACCACCTAGCCCGGTTACTTGGGGAACTAAGGGCAGAAGTGCATGCAGCTCGTCAGGAAACGAATGCTCTAAGAAGGGAACTAATTATTTCCAAGGAGAGAACAGACGGTCTTGCTAGACAATTGCTACAGTCACAAGCCGGACAAACCCCGTTACCCGCATCAGGGGCAAATCTTCCTTCAACATCCTCTATGAATCCAGTGCAGATCAACCTACCTGGGAATGTACCTCTGGCTCCGCCCGAACGATTTTCTGGTGACCCAAAGAGGTTTGCAGTATTTATCAATCAGTGCCGGTTGCACTTCTTATGCCAGCCAGCAGCCTTTCCAACTGATCAAGCTAAAGTAGCTTTTGTACTTTCGTACCTTAGTGGCAATGCGGCAGACTGGTCGATCCCTCTAGTTAATCAAGATGATCCGGTTCTCCATGATTTTCAAGCCTTTCAGCTTAGTATGGAAAAACTGTTCGCAAGACATTCACAGGGGCAGGCCTTGGACAATGAGCTTCTTTCGTTGCGACAGGGTAATCAAGACCTTTTGGCTTATATTGCATCTTTCAATAGACTAATAGTGGAAACTCAATGGCCTGAGGACAAAAGGATTACGCTGTTTTACAGAGGTCTACGTGGAGATCTCAAAGACGTTTTAGCCCAAGTAGTGAATCCCCCACAAGACTGTTCGGATTATATAGACTTGGTCGTTCAAATAGATCATAGACTGCAGAACAGGAAGGCCGACCGTTCCAAGTTTGATGCTCGAGTATTTTCCAAACCGCCAACTCCTTCCAAAGGAGTAGACTCCGGGGAACCCATGCAAATAGGGGGTCTGAAAGGTCCTCTAACACAAAAGGAGCGGGAAAGGAGAAAACAGTTGCAATTATGCTTATATTGCGGAAACTCAGGGCACTTTCTTCGAGACTGTCCGGTGAAACCTGCCAAGAAGGCAGTAGGAGCTGCAGTTACCAAAGTTACAAACTCTGAGCAGGGAAACGACCTCGCCCGACAAGAATAGAGGTCCTCTTGCCGAGCGTGAAAACCAGTTCCGTGACCTCGCATTTCGTGATACCTATGGTCCTCATTAGCCCTGATAGTCCGGATCGATTACATGCAATTGAAGCTTACGTCGACAGCGGTGCCATCGGCAATTATGTGGATCATGAAATGGTTTTGAGGATGAATCTAACTCTTTGTCCCAAGGCTGTAAAGGACGTCATTACTACAGTGGATGGTACGGAGATAGCCTCTGGGCCAGTAACGCATACCACTCAAGAGGTGACGCTAGTAAGTCAAGATGGACACCATGAGAAGATCGTGTTCGATGTGATCAAGGCCCCCCAGTTTCAGATTATTCTAGGAATACCTTGGTTAGAGAAACACAATCCTCTGATCGATTGGCGAGCAAGAACGGTCCAGTTTCCAGAATGTGTCTCTACTTGTCACCCTCCACCTGGTGTTGCACTGGCAGCAATTTCTTCAGAGACTCCCCAGTTACCTCCCGAATACCTTGAATACCAAGATGTTTTCCGGAAGGATCAGGCTAACACTCTACCTCCTCATAGGTCTTATGACTGCCAGATAGACCTGATACCTGGATCTACTCCTCCTTGTAGTAGAATTTATGCCCTCACCGAGCCTGAGAACCTTCACCTTCGACAATACCTGGATCAATACCTGGCGAATGGGTTTATTCGTCCTTCCAAGTCCCCTGCTTCTTCAGCTTTGTTCTTCGTTCCAAAAAAGGAAGGAGACCTTAGAACCTGTATCGATTATCGCTCCCTGAACCAGATCACCGTTAAGAATAGATATCCGTTACCTTTGATCCCTGAACTCCTGGACCAAGTCAGAAAAGCATGCATATATACAAAGCTGGATCTTAGAGGAGCTTACCACTTGGTACGAGTAAAAGAGGGCGATGAATGGAAGACTGCCTTCCGCACCAAGTATGGGCTATTTGAATATCAGGTCATGCCCTTCGGACTTTGCAATGCCCCGGCCGCCTTTCAATATTTTATGAACGATGTCCTCAGAGAGCTCATAGATGTATGTGTTGTTGTTTACATTGACGACATCCTCGTTTATTCTTCATCGGAATCTGAACATCGGAAACACGTGAAAATGGTCCTCGAAAGATTGCGTCAACACAAACTTTTCGCTAAGTTGGAAAAATGTGTTTTCAACGTGACTGAAGTTGAATTCTTGGGATTCATATTATCACCTGGCGGAGTACGTATGGATTCAAAGAAGGTCGATGCAGTTCTCAAATGGCCATCACCATCCTCCGTAAAAGGTGTGCAAAGCATGTTAGGCTTCGCTAACTTTTACCGCAGGTTTATCCCCGAATTCTCTCGAATAGTCCAGCCCATCACTGCCTTGTTAAAGAAAAACAAACGTTTTGAATGGTCTACCGAGGCGGAACAAGCTTTCCAGGATTTGAAGACTAAATTTATCTCTGCACCAATCTTAAAACACCCTCGCCCCGAACTCCCCTACATCGTGGAAACTGATGCTTCAAGCCTTGCCATGGGGGCAGTTCTATCACAAAAGGACCCGGTAACCAATCAGTTGCATCCCGTGGCATTTTGGTCCCGCAAATTCTCGCCTCCTGAAATCAATTACACGATTACTGACAAGGAACTTCTGGCTATCAAGTCTGCCTTTAAGGCTTGGCGGCATTATCTGCTGGGGGCCCGACACACCGTTACTGTGATTACGGATCACCGAAACCTGCAATATTTGAAAACCGCAAAAGCCCAATCCTCTAGACAACTCCGTTGGGCATTATTCTTTGCCGAGTTTGACTTCATAATTACCTATCGACCTGGTACAAAGAACGGTAAAGCTGATGCCCTTTCTCGGATGGGAGTGGAAGAACACTTGATTAACCCTAAACCTGTACCAATCATTCCCGAACAAAGAATTCTGGGTGTAATCGCCACAGAATCCATAGAGGAAGTTAAGGATAAAGCCAGGCAACTTGTAACTCCAGCAGACATACAGAATTGGCATCTGCAGGGAAAGGACTTTGCAGTAAAGGACAACTTATTGTATTTCCAAGAACGATTATACCTACCCAGCACAGATTTACAGAAAAAAGTAATCTCCTGTTATCACGATTCTTTAATGGAAGGTCATCCCGGTATGGCCAAGACCTCAGAAAAGATCAAGCGCTACTTCTGGTGGCCGTCTTGGAAAAAAGATATCAGAGACTTTATAATGTCCTGTGGAGTATGCGCCCAAAACAAGAGTCAAAAGGAAAGACCAGCAGGCCTCTTACGCCCTATTGACATCCCACCTCGCCCTTGGCATACGCTTTCTATGGACTTCATCACCGATCTACCTCCATGCTCCGGATACAATGCGATTCTAGTAATCGTGGACTTATTCTCCAAGATGGCGCATTTCATTCCGCTCAAAGGCTTGCCAACAGCAGCAACTCTGGCCCGAGAATTTCTCGAAAACATCGTCCGACTACACGGTTTTCCTTCGGTTCTAATTTCGGATCGAGGTAGTCAATTTATTTCTCATTTTTGGCAAAGTTGCTGTCGGTCGGCTCAAATTGATGTGAGACTATCGACCAGTCACCACCCTCAGATCGACGGACAAACCGAGAGGACCAATCAAACTCTGGAACAGTATTTACGCTGCATGCTGCAACAAACTGAAAAAACTTGGAAAGACATCCTTTGGATAGCCAAATATGCCTACAATAACTCTGTCCATTCGGGAACTGGGAAAACACAGTTTTTTCTTTTGTACGGCAGTCACCCTCGAACCTCGGAGTTGGATCCCCTCCAAGATCTTGAAACACCAGCAGTAGACTACCTGCATTCTACGATCACCCAAGCCTTTAAGGAAGCTGTTCTCACCTTCAAAGGGCTAAAGAACAATACAAGAAAGGAGCAGATCAACATCGGAAGGAAGCCCCTCAATATCAAGTAGGGGACCAAGTCTGGTTATCCACCAAATATCTACCTCTAAAAGGGCCACGCACATTCAACCCAAGATACCTTGGTCCCTATTCCATCACTACCATAGTAAACCCAGTAGCGGTCAAGTTGTACTTGCCCCCTCACATGAAGATACATCCGGTCTTCCACGTCTCTCTATTAAAACCCGTGCAACCTCAAACCCGACTAACTAAATCTCCAAAACCCATCCTAGTTGATGGAGAACTCGAGTTTGAAGTCAAAAGCATTCTGGACTTCAAGATCTCCAAATCTAAACTATTTTACCTAATTGACTGGAAAGGCTACGGCCCCCAAGAGAGATCCTGGGAACCTGCTGAATATGTCCACGCTCCTCGCCTAATCAAAAGATTTCACCGAACATTTCCTGACAAGCCAAAACCCCCGGAGAAGCCCGGTTTGGGAGGGGCCTTGAGGGGGGGTACTGTCATGATCTCTGCTTCCAAAAGGTCAGGGTTTTCCCAACTCCCTTGGAAGCAGATCCATAACCCAGGTTCCGAGGGCCAACCAGTCCCAATTGGGACCTTTTGGACCCAGTCCTGGCGCCAGTGGCACCAGGCTCATAAATATGCCCAGTCCCAGCGCTGGAAGCGCCGGGCTCATAATGCTTGGGTGGACTTACCTGCAGCAGACCATGCTGCTTACTTGCCTGCCAGCTGAGCCTCTGATCCTCTTCTGTTTGGAACTACTTTTCCTGTTGGGTGGGGCAGGAGCCACTCCCTAGATTCAGAACACGAACTCTTCTGGAAAGCAGGAACTCTTTTCTTACCTAGGCGCGGCTGTGGAAGGAGACACCTAAGCACTACAGGAGGCTATTTAAACCACACCCGGTGGATGAATCTTGCTTTGCGTTATTCTGCATCCTCTGCAGCAGAACGCTCATCGTGTCTTCTGCATCGGATCCTGGGCCTAAGGAAAAAGGCTTACCATCCTGAATCCAGTCTTCAGCAACACCTATAAAGACAAGAAAGAACAGGTTAGCATTCCGGCATCTGAAAGACAAAGGCTTACCTACTCTTCGTGTGCTCCGGAGGTCTTCACACTGCATTCCGGCATCTGAAAGACAAAAGCTTACCAACTCTTCGCACGCTCCGTAGGCCTTCGGCGCTGCACCCTGCATCTGAAAGACAAAACAAGGTGCGTTTAAAGACATTGGGGAACTTTAATACTCACGTGCCATTACTCCTTTCCACATCAACCCCAGTGGGTATTCCGGCACCCTGCAGCCGCTCCGAACTCGTACCTGCAAAATAAAAGACAGTTAGAGCACATCGTGAAGCAGGCAACAAGCGCTTACTTACGTGCTTCCAGGCGCTTCTATTCATCACACGGACTCCATCTTCAACTCACTTCAGCCCGTCATCCGCCATCGCCGGAACCTGCAAAACAAGAGACATCATTACTAAAGACTTTAAAGACAATAGAATTACTCGAAACTTACCGTTCGTGCAGTAAACGACGGACAGCCGTCCTCTGAAGTCAAGAGGCCTGCGCTACCGATCCAGTGAAGAAACTGGTTACAGCACCCTGCCCCGAGGCAGATGGAGAGCTCGGCATTCACTTACCTAAGGTGAGAGCGTTAACCTTTGGGGGTCTACAGGAGAGCAAGAAAGGAAAGGGATAGGGACACCCCAATAACCCCAGTTCGTTAATCCCATATTTTCTATCTGCAGACATCTTACTCTTGAAGTCAGGCATACAGTGCACAGAGGTCCAGCCCAAAGAGCCAACCGGGTGCTACACATCACCTTTGAAGATACGGTAGTCGCCCAGTCAAGACCGGCGCCTCTGCGAGAATCAGGTTAGCGTTACATGTGAATGGCCAGGAGACTCCTGCCATCAGAGACACAGAAGCCAGTATAATTGTGGTTGGTGAATCATTTTTCAAGGTGGAGGATGTTGCTAAGGCACCCAAACACCTAATCAAGTTAGCTGGAGGCCCTGTACAAATGCTTCCCCAGTTACCACCTCTCATCCAGTGCAATGACATGACTGTTAAGATACCTGTTAGTGTGCAGAGTGAAGTGCCTGGGAGAGTCCTGTTGGGTAATGATCTGAACACTCTTGGAGTTGTGTCTAGTACCCCCACGCCTACCAGCAAAAGGAAACAGGAGCTCACTAGGCCTGCAAGGGAGAGGACCTTGAGAGGCTCTCCAGGGGAATTGATAGAAAAAGCTATCACCCCCCAGTTCACAGGAATTGCTCAGTGCTATTTCAGGGAAGGAAGAGGCAAAAGGGTAACCCAAGACCTCCAAGAAGAAAGCAGATAGCACCCGTGTGCTACCAACAAGGACATCTCCAAGATTGTCCAAAGTCACACCTATGACTCCTCCACCTGCTAAGGCAAAGCGCGAGGTAAAACCCTGTGTGGTTGAACCAGCTTCTGAAGAGTCAGATCTGGAAGAAGACATAACTCTTTTTGGAGATCTGGATCCTGTTGACCATCCTGAGCTGCAGTCTTTACTGGCAGAAGGTGAACCCAACAGGGCAGACTTCAGCAGAGGACAAAGAGTGTGTCCTACTCTTGAAGGTCTTCGACAACAGGCAGCTTCTCAACTTGATGGGCATGAAGTTGGAAAGCATAGGTTGCACTGGGAAGATGGCCTCTTCTACAGTTAACCGACTGAGTCTATCCCTGGGGACTGCAAAAGACTTGTAGTGCCCATAGAAAACAGACTTCAGTTCCTACAGTTGGCCCATGAGATAGCTTTGGCTGGTAATTTGAGTTTCAAAAAGACCAAGGAAAGGCTCTCCTTATACTTCTACTGGCCTAAAATGGATTCCGAAGTTGACAAATTCTGTAGGAGCTGTCACACTTGCCAAACCTCTGGCAAGAGTGGAGCCAAGAATGTGGCACCCTTGGTTCCTCTCCCAGTGGTGGGAGTCCCTTTTGAGAGGGTGGGCATCAACATTGTTTGTCCTCTTCACCCTCCCACGTCTTCAGGAAACAGGTTTATCCTGGTTGTAGTAGACCTTGCTACTGGGTATCCTGAAGCAATACCTATGAAGACTGTTACGGCTCAGGCTGTGGCTAAGGCTCTACTTAGTATTTTTACCAGAGTAGGGTTTCCTAAGGAAGTGATATCCGACAGGGGATCCAATTTTATGTCCCACTACATGCAAGCCATGTGGAAAAACTGTGGTGTCACTTACAAGTTCTCTACAGCCTACCATCCCCATACAAATGGACTGGTAGAGAGGTTTAATCGTATTATGATGAACATGGTAGGTGCTTTAGAGGAACCCCTTAAAAGAAAGTGGGACCTTCTACTGCCCTGCCTTCTCTTTGCTTATAGTGAAGTCCCTCAGGAGCGAGTTGGTTACAGTCCCTTTGAACTTCTCTATGGCCATCCGGTCAGAGGTCCATTGGTCCTGATTAAGGAGGGGTAGGAGAGTGCTCCTTCCCCCAAGCCAGTTAGAGTGACTGACTATGTGATAGGTCTCCGGAGGAGAATGTCACACATGATGGCAGAAGCAAGTGATAACTTAAAAGCCGGTCAGGCTCTGGTCGAAGATTGGCATGACCAGAAGGCCAGCATGGTTGAGTTTACTCAAGACCAGCTTGTACTAGTTATGGTGCCAACAAGGCAGAGGGCCTTGCAGGACAAATGGATAGGACCCTTCAAAGTTGTGGGCAAACTTAGAGAGGTGAATTATCTGGTGGACTTAGGCAGACGTAAGGAGGCTCCCAGAGTCATTCACATCAACCGTTTGAAGGCATATGTCTCGAGACCAGAAGTAGGAGCTTTGCTTCTAGCTTCACCTCAAGAGGAGGAGGAGTGTGAACCTCTACCTGACCTACTCAGAGGTCAACCTTTGGATGAGAACATAGAAGGTGTCAATCTCTCTTCTAATCTGACATCTGAACAACAGGAGGAGTGCCAGGTTCTGTTAAATCAGTTTGCCTCCCTGTTTTAACTTTCACCAGGCTTGACCCCTTGGGGCCAGCATGAAATTCTCACTGGTGATTGTTTAGCAGAGGTTACAGAAAAGCAGAGGTTACAGAATGTCAGAACATGTAAGATCCCACATACAGGAAGAGGTCAACAAGATGCTTGATCTCGGGGTTATAGAGCCATCTACATGTCCATGGTCTAGTCCAGTTGTTCTAGTACCAAAGGCAGGATCCAAGGAGTTGAGATTCTGTGTGGACTATAGAGCTCTAAATGCAGTCACTAAGACTGATGCCCATCCTTTACAAGTACAGATTAACTGGTGGATAACTTGGTGCAGCTAAGTACCTCAGTACATTTGATCTGACGTCAGATTATTGGCAAATAGCCCTGACAGACCATGCCAAGGAGAAAACTACATTTTTCACCCCAGCAGGCCTCTACCAGTTTAAGGTTATGCCTTTTGGATTAAATAATGCACCTGTGACATTCCAAAGGATGGTCAATCAAGTTCTGAATGGGATGGAGGACTTCTGCATGGCATACTTGGATGACATTTCAGTGTTCAGCCCTGCTTGGAAAGAACATGTGGATCCCTTAGGATATGTCTTGCAGGCTCTTGAGCAGGCCCATCTGACCATAAAGGCAAGTAAATTGGTCAGAGCAAAGTGGTCTACCTTGGTCATGAGGTAGGAGGAGGTGAAATACGGCCATTGCATAGAAAAGTACAAGCTGTACAAAACTGGGCCACCCCTACTACTCAAACCCAAGTGAGAGCCTTCCTAGGTCTCAATGGGTACTACAGGAATTTCATTGAGAACTATGGATCCATAGCTTCTCCTTTGAATGTAGTCTCCTCTCCAAAATTCCCTAAAAAGGTTAGATGGAATGAGGAGTGCACTCAAGCCTTTGAAAACCTGAAGAAAGCCCTTTGTCAAGCGCCAATTCTAAGAGCTCCTAATTACCACCAACCCTTCATTGTGCAGACAGATGCATCCAATACAGGTATTCGTGCAGTCCTTAGTCAACTGGATGAGAAACGTAGTGAGCACCCCATTTGCTTCATCAGTAGGAAACTGAAGGAACCATTAACAAGGTGGGCAACCATAGAGTGTGAGTGTTTTGCCATTGTGTGGACTCTGAAGAAGTTTAGACCATACTTGTATGGACCTACTTTTGTGATTCAGACAGACCACCAACCCTTGAGATGGTTAATGCAAATGAAAGGGGAGAACCCAAAACCTCTAAAATGGTCAATCTGCCTGCAAGGTTTTGATTTCAGCATTGAGCACAGGTCAGGATGTCACCACCAAAATGCTGATGGTCTCTCTAGGATGCTTATAACCGACTAGAGTGAAGAGATTAATGCAGGAGTGAATTAAATCCTCCTGTCCCTTAGTCTGGGGGGGGTGAGTGTTAGGGAGAATTCTTCAGAATGGCTAATTTTCCTTACCTACTGAGTCCCTCAGCAGCTTTGCTGGATTTCTAGGATTTATTTTTTTCACCTGGTAAGAGTGTGAGCCTTTTTTCCCACTGTTACATGTGTTTTGCTGTGTGTTTAACCTTTTTGTGTTCATGCACTGTGAAGCTTCACCTACTCCATAGGCATCATCTTTTTAATGTATGTCACACATCACCTTCAGTGCAGTGTCACAGGGTTGTCTTTTTTAGACTTCCCAATTTAAACTCCATTTTCTGGAACTGACTACTGTCTCCCAGAACATGTAAAGTTGCCATTGACTTTATTAGTCTTTTTAAATCCACAGACCCAGTACAAACTATCTTACATATAGTACTGGAAAGGGTCAATAGTTATCCCTTTATGTCTGGTTCTCATGGAACATTATTTTGTTCCCCTTTCTTTAAGATTTGGCTGGTGGCAGTGGTATCTATCATATTTTTCCTACTGTGGTCTATGAAAATAGCCTTGGTACTATTTTAGGCTCAATTAGTAGCCTCAAACTTTAATCCGCTGGACCCCATTCACTTTTGTTTGGTTCCGGCTGGGTTTATTCACCATTTCATTTTTTTAAAGGTCTTTCTCGTGTTTTACTCTGCGCACCAAACAAGGTTTGGTTCCTTTGCTAGCCGTCCGTTGACGGGCTTCTGCACAGAAGCACTCCTTAGGTGCTTGAGAGTCTGGGTGGACAGGATGTGAGGGAGGGGTTTTAGGCCCCCTGCACAGGGTACCCTTGGAAACCCAAGTTGCACTGTGGTTTGATTGTCTAGGTGACTGTGCTGCCAGGACAGCCACCCTGCTGTGTGATTGACAGCCAGCTGTGTGAATGGAGGAACACTGCATAAAAAGCAGGTCTCTGGGACTTGGAAGGCAGAGTCACCACTGGATCAAAAGAACCGAAGAGAAGCTGAAAGTAGAGAACCACTACCACGACTGAACCTCCCGGTGAAGCCTTGCTGCGGGTCCGAATCTCCAAACTTCGACGACA
This sequence comes from Ambystoma mexicanum, assembly GCF_040938575.1. NCBI lineage: Eukaryota > Metazoa > Chordata > Amphibia > Caudata > Ambystomatidae > Ambystoma > Ambystoma mexicanum. The sequence goes on from NC_090928.1 coordinate 1,147,234,422, forward strand.
GAGAAGATCTGCAAGGAATCTTCTTCTGTTGAGCTGGTGGGACCAACCAGTTTGCCAAACACCAAGCAAGGCCTCCCTCCCCTGGTCAAATTTGCTATGCACAGCTGCAGTTAACCGGATAGCCAGGAGGACTGGACCCTTTTGGGGTTTTAAGGAGCGCACCTTTTATTTGTTGCTTTGCTCTGCTGCTGGTTTCTTCCCTGGGCAGTACAGTACCCTCCAGTCTTCCTTCTTCATGTCAGTCCGACAGTCGCTTCAGGAACCATGAGCCTGCAGGATCTGGCAGGAACTTCTGCCTCAGCTACAGCCTTCTTCTTCATTTAAGGTACTGTTCAAACCTGGTTGTTCGTTCCGTCCGACCGTGGTGAAAGTGTTTGAAATTTTTCGCCAATCCGAGGGCTTGTCCTTCTCTACTCTTTTAAATAACTTTTCCTTCGACCAACTTCGTTTCAAACTCTTGGCAAAGACTTAACTGCAAACTACTCTGAACCGTGTGATCTTCTGAAAAGACTCTGAACCATTAATATTGGCCCAGGCCTATTGATTTGAAGCCTCATTGTAGCAAGCCTTTTATAGATTGCCCTGCCTACTTACTTGTTGGTGCTGCTTAATTTTGTATAACCTTGACTTTCCCTCCCTTTTTAATTACTGGAGTGCCATTTTGCTCACACTTCATTTTGAGCCTAACTTGTCCAGAATTGATTGGATGTTGTGTAGTATATTAAGAGTGTGATTTTCCTGCTGCTTTATTTAGTGAATTGTTTTACAACTGATGTGTACATAAATGTATATTATTTTATTCAGAAACCTTGAGTAAGTGTTTGTTTGAATCATAGTAATTGCTGCGCTTTGTGTAACTGTTGATACTGCACACTTTACTCTTGAGATAAGTCTGGCTGCTCAGCCATCGCTACCACTTTACTGTGTAGTACAGGCTTGTACCAAAGGTGAATTTGTACTTGCACTTGTAGTCTTAATTGTGTGTGGTGTTCCCAAAGGGTACTTCATATGTTTCTGCCTAACAATGAAGGCACAGGCACTTTTAGGCAGTGACATATGGCGTACCAGGACCTAAGCTACTCTGGGACATACCGTCTTGGATGTTCTGTGGATAGCAAATCAGACGACCTTACATCTACTCCCTGCCACCACTTCCCATCACACTGAAATAGCCTGTCAGAGAGGTGAAGGAGAAGGAAAGTACGAGCTTGAGAAGCTGGGGTAATTGGCAAGGCTACAAGGAGGTAGGGCTTACCATTCTAGGGGGGTTGACTGTGACCTCAATGATCCAGGCAAGGCCCCCCTCCCAAGTTCAAGGCTTTCCACAAATCTCATGCTGGATACAATTCGTTTTTCTATTCAGTGTTGCTGCTGGAATTTCTCCTTTCCCAAAAGATGTGTTTTGTTGGCAGAGCTGTATTTTCCAGCAAATCCAGAATCTTCCTTTGATTAGAACTATCTAAGTGGTGAACTGGGCTCCCTTACTGTAAACATTGCTCCCCACTGCAACTTTGATCCTTCACTGGGGCTTTTGCCCACTACTGGAAAGGTTGTCCCACTATGCAGCTGTTGCCTCCTAATGACACTGCTGCCCTCTTTTAGAACAATTGTCCCAGGTATAGTCCAGCCAATTAGGGCTTGTTATACACAGTTAAAACCAAAACACACAATCAGAAGAAAAAAGGCTGTACACAAATGTTCATAATCCCTCTATTAACACATGCAGTTTAAAAATCATAACATTTCGTAGCAGAAAATGAACAATGTCATATTTGCCTAATTTAAGGAGGATTGTATTAATGGATCAGTGCATCCAACATGCATTTGATGCTAAGCCACATTTTAGTCAGGTGATACATAGTTACAAAATCATATCCCTGAAAGTATGTAGCCCAAAGTAGCTCAAAATCCAGGGGGATGGCTGAGTATCCAATCACTCTCAGCGTATTCCTGCAGAACAAGTCTCGGCTTACGCAATACAACATCAGATGCTTAGCGGTTTCCAGGACCCCTTACCCACATAGATGGCAACCTCTAGCATTACTATCAAGGCACATCCTGGAACCCAGAACGTGCAGAGTGTTAAGCAAATTACACTTCAAGTGAAGATATTCATGCACTATCAGATCATTCGGGAATGCGGTTAGATATGCAGGATAGGCACAACGCCTAAAACTGTGCAATGCATATTCACCGCTACATGATTTGGTAGCAAGACTGATCTTAAGCTGTTCCCCATCCAGAGCCACACGATAGAATGATTGCCCGTAACTAGGGCCTTCTTGTCTCTTACTGGATGTGGTGTCTTGTCCTTGAATTGCTGCCATACAATGGAATGTGATTCCCTACTACTAGCCTTAGACCTGTTCTGTCCAGTCTGTACCTGCTTGGTCATTCTTTCCATGTTCTCTACTGGCCCACCTTGATTTCTCCATTTCCCCTTTCTGATTTATTTAATCGCCCCACTAGTTTTGCTATTCGTCTGACCTTGTTATTGGCCGCCCTAACCTTCTCTTGTAAAATCAGGTATGTATTAGATATTTGCTCTCAGTCGCGAGCCACATCTCTTAAAAATATAGGGCCTCATTATGAGTATGGAGGTAGCCATGCCGGGTCAGGGTTCCTAGAATGGGGAAATACCGGGCCATTCCGACCATGAAGGGCCCGGTAATTCCCTTTCCTGGAACCCGGACCCGGTACATCCCCATTCCCATTTGAGCCCCTATAGGGCTTAATGGGAATGGGAAGGATGCTAACAACGGGCCTGTTAATGATGGGCCCGTTGTTAGCATCCGGTCTGCTAGCGGGTCCCGCTAAGGACACCGGGTTTTACCAGACTTCCTTAGCGGGACCCGCGAGCAGACCTCGTAATGAGGCGGTAGAGGGTTAACGGCACCGGCAGCTCTACCGGTGCCGTTAACCCTCTACCGCCTTCCTCGTAATGAGGCCCATAGTCTTTCCAAAATGTGAGGCAATATTGCCCCAAACCAATGCCTGTGAATTACTTGACCACGTTCTCACTTAAGCACCGGCGGGCTACCGGCAGAGTCGTAATGAGGCTCTTCCAAAGAAATCAGTGAAAATTGATTAAGTGTTCAGATCGTCTGTCAAGTGAACGACAGCTTTTAATTACTTATCAGATATTAATTTCATTTTCATGACTTCATGCAAGCCAGAGCATGAATAGCAACGCATGGCTGGAAGAGGCTGCGAGCATCGCCTGCCTGCAAGCATCCGCTTTCTACTGCACACTGGCATTTAAAGCAGTCCCAAAGGGACACTTACTCGGGATTCGAAGATTGTTCTGCAGAATTGAATTTTGAAAAGCAGAGGGAAGCCTCATCAAAAGGCTTTCCAGGAAGAGGACATTCTATAAAAGCAATACAAACAGCCGAGATAAAAGCATCAAGGAGCAATAGGAAAAAGAGACATGGGCAGTGTCGCAAACAGCAAAGCGCGATGAAGCAGAATATGAGTTTCTTACAATTGATTGGATCATCATAGGCCATGTATTGTCAGCAAACACAGAGAGACATGCGGACTCGCGATGACCGCTTCTCTTCAATTCTCTGCAATCAAGTTTGGGGGCTCACGTTGCTTAGGGCGGTAAGTGACATGGAACGTAAGTAACACGCTCTCTGCCTGTTTTTTTGTTATGTGCCTTTTTGTATTTATTTCCTGGACGTAGCAGTGACAATCCCACAGAGAGGACATTGGACGTGCGCATGTACAGTCTCCGTTGTGTGTGATTTGCATCCCACTTTAAATGTGCTTTAGGTAATTTTAACTCATGATCAAATCTTGGCTTCAGTTCTCTGCAATAGTACTAGGTGATGTTGACTCAAGATTAGAACTTGGCCTCAATTCCCAGCAATAACACTCTGGACCAGATTTACAAATAGTTTTTTAATGGAATTTTGCAATTGAAAAACACTTTTGGAAATCAGCCTATATATAACCCTTGCTGCGAAAACAAAATAAGTACCTTCTGAATCGTGAAGCCGAGCAGGGGTTCCTTTACACAAAAGTAACATTTAAAAAAATGGTTGTTCCTGGCACAAGCGGCGTGCCATTAAACAGAGCATCCATATTCACTGCTACCTCTGTGGTGTGTACCATCACCGCCCCGGATGACAGGCACTGCTCAAGCAGGGAGTGCCTTTCTTCACGGCCAGCTCCCGGGCTACAGCTGGCATACATGGCACTCCCTGTGAGATGGACGGGGGTTCTGCGTGAGCTGGCCAAAGTGGGCCTCCAAGACTCCCCAGGCTTCATTTGGCATATGCAGCCTGTGTGGAGTGTTTGTTTGGGACCCCCCACAATGAAATCAATGCCAGGTTGTTCCTGGAATACACAGCCGTGACAGATTAATAATAAATGGACTCCCCCTTGCTGCCGCTAGCTTGCTGGGCTGGTCCTGGCATAAGCAGCCAAGCCTTCAGAGACTTTGGGGCTCCCCCACACTCTGCTTCTTCCCTGCCTGCCTGAGAAACATCCTGAAGCAGAGGATGAGAAAGAACTGCAGCACAGAAGAACCTTGAGACAGCCGTAGTCAGGCAGTCACCCAAGTTTTAAATATATAAATTACAGCTCAATGTATAGTTACTCTTTTGTATATATTTGTTATAACTCTTGACAACCTTTATATTTTTAACATTGACTATTCTTTTTTTATTACCGCAGCTGCTTTAGGTCTAGCGATAGAGTACACAGGGACTCATCACAAGTTTGGTGGTATCTGGGCGCATATACCGCAGAACGGTATTTGCATTAATGCTGTGAGTTGTGGCACGAACAACACCCCATCACGAGTTGGCAGGCACGCGCACACACGCCCACACGGCTTGGATGGTAACACAAATAGCGTTCAGTGGTAATCGTGATAAAAATCAGTGAACATTGCGTTACCGCCGCATCATAGCGGCGCAGGAAATGTGTCACCGGCGGAACGAGAAACAAATCAGCATCCATAATGAGAGCCGCTGGAAGCCATCCACTCCAAAAAATTACGAAAAATGTCTTTTGAGCATGTGAGGGGCAAGTCTGCCCTGGACAAAGTGTTGCAAACCGAAGTTCTTGGACACATAACTCACTATACTGGTGAAGTTGGTCATTTCGCACCATGACGAACTGTATCGTCCATAACAAAAAAAGACAGGCTCACAGCGACGCACCCACACTAGGGCAGACATCAGCCAGAAGGTCACTCCAGCCGGCCGTGTCCCCAGGGATGGAGAGGACTACCGCAAGCGCTTCAACGACCTGTGCGTATGTGTCCGGGGCCTCCTGGCACAGCACAGGAGTGAGAGCATAGCGACCAGTGGAGGGTCACCGCCACCACCGGAGCTGGCCCCAATGGAGGAGCAGTGCACCACCTTCATCGATATGGCATCCATAGAGTGGGAGGGGCGAAGGTAGGCACCCGCACCCAGGAGGCTGGAGGTGAGTCGCCCCCCCCCTTGCAAATTGCATTGTAAATAGATCACCACTCTATCCCCAGTGTGAATGACCGACAGTCGGGCACAGTGGGTGCAGTGCATGTGATCTAGCACAGCCACCCACGACAGCACCCTTGTACCAGTGCACCTAGGCAACCCCAGGGATCAAGAGTTGTGAGTAGGGCAGTCAATGGACACATACAAGTAGACATAAAGGGATAGCCCTGGAACGGGGAGGGCTAAAGGGGCAGTGAAGACACTGTAACTGGAAGGTAGTCCTACCCTCTAGAATTGAAATCTTTGCAATAATTGAATGCAAGTTTGTTCTAAACCCTTTTGAAGACACATCTAAATGGGGCATTAGACATTTGTCACATTGGCAAGCTACTTGTGAAGACACATGAACATTCAGATGTATTTACACAGCTTTTTTTTATGTATCTGGTTATTTAACTTTTTTTGAAAGCAATTAGTCATATAAAGAGTTGTGCCCAAAGTGAGATACACAAACATGAACATTTCAAGGCATTGTGATTGAGCATAAACATGTAAAACACAACTCATCAATCGGTGGGAGCACCATGAAAACAAATTCAATGGACACAGAGTCTTAATGAGTATTCTGAAAAGGAAACCTTGGTTGAGGATCTCCTCTGCCCAGCTGGAATATAACCTTGTTATAGGTTTACGTCTAAATGTTATGTTAGACATATCAGTGCAGCCAATAGTAAGAGGCCAGGGAAGTGGGCAGGGCAGCTGCGGACATTTCGGCTGAGATGATGTGAGCCTTCTTCTGGGGCCATGAGTGTCAGGTCACTCTGTGTAAAGGACAAGTAAAAGAATAAAGAATGTGTTAAAAAGCAGCTAGGTGCTTGAGAGGGTAAGAGGTACATATATACACATGGTGACACAGCCAGTTAGGTCCAGAAACCAAAGTAACTCACCTAAAGCTGGGAGCACTACTTACTGTTAGCTCGGACAGAGTTGCGGCATAGCGGGTGGTGAAGTGGAAGTCCCAAAGCAGACTCCAGGCTGAATTGAAGACAATGCCTGGTGTAGGACGGTTGCCCTGGGGGCAGGGGTCCTCCAGAACATCTCAGAATATATGAAAAGTTTCTGGGGGCTAGATCCCTGAACAAAAGGAAATCAACAATCAATGCTGGGCCCCGGATAGTGGGGGCAAATTGAGCGCGCAGCCCAAGGGGAGTCAATCAGGTTGAGTGAAGGAGAGGAGTGGAGCGGGCGCACCCTATGAAAAAAATGGAAGGGCAGGTAAGTTTTTAGGAAGGTCTATATACAAGGTTTTTGGAACCAACCATGCCCCATGTGGAGAGAGGCCGGTAGGTGGAGGAGCAGCAAGATTACCTGCTAAGTAGAGGCGCTTGATGTATAGGCTGGCGTCCTCTGTAGGAGTCCGTGCTGACTCTGGCAAAGAGCTGCGAATGTGCAGTCTAAGTGAAGAAAGAGCGCATGTGCATGCACCCGGGCTTAGTGTCCCTGCATCGGTTTCATGCGCACGTGTATAGTGTACGTCCAGAGAGCAGGCGGCTCGTATGAGTTGACTGGAAGAGCCCCAAGGAGCTGTATGTACTGGGGGCTAGCCTGGGAGGATCCGAGCAGCATTGTGTGACTAACCCATGTAACTGAATGTTTCAATGCCTGACGTAAGTGTCTGGAATTAGTCCTGGGACAACAATGAGGCCTGGCAGCACACGGGTCAACATAGAAATGAATGAAGTGCTTGGATGAGACTGTGTGTGCTACCACTATTTGCAAACAATTATAGCAGCAATGATGCAAGTGTGTAACACAATAGTCACTAACAGGCAAAACAACGTTGGCATAAGCAAAAGTCATCAACAGATATTGGAAATTAAATAAACATGGCTGCAAGTGTACATAGGTTGCTGAAAATAAATTGGCATACCTGTAAAAGTATAGATAGATGAAAATCCATTGGTGTACCTGAAGCTGCCCATGGAATCTCAAATGTTTAGACAGCTGGGGGCAAGACGTGCTTAGAGCGCAGCCAATTATGTATAGATAAATGGGAGACTGCAGGGTACTATAGTGGTAGAGCCCATATGGGTGTAGTAAAATGGGTTGCTTGATTGAAGTAGGTACCCTATGAATCTACCCAGGAGGAAGGAGATGCCGTGCATTGCCCGGGGTCTGGTGGCGTGCAGACAGAGAAAGGCGGGCTTGCATGAAGCCCATAGGCGCAATCCTCCAGGTCTGGGTGGGTATGGATAATACAGGACACACAGCGGAATTGGGTGGAGTCCTAGGAGGCATATTGAGTGCTGCATTGTCCTGTTTGTGCCTCATTGAGGCCTTTAGTGGTGGATTTAAGTTTGAACATCCACCACTCTTCTTTGAAATTCAGTGTGCTAGACCTGACCCAACCCACCAGTTGAAAGAGTCAGGACCATGCTGGAACTCAATGAAATGGCTAACCAGTGGAGCGGTAAGGTTTTTACATCGTATCCAGGATCTGTGTTCTCCTATACGTTTATGAATAGGTCTGGAGGTTTTCCCTATATAGCGTCGGCCGCAGGGGCATTGGATCACATAAATGACATTAGCTGGTTTACAATTTGAAAAATGCTTCAGTTGCCACTCTTTGCCATCAATGGGGAAGGAGTTGATTTTGCGTGTCTGTCTGCACGAGGGGCATGGTCCGCAAGGATATTTTCTGCAAATCTCCCTCATATTCCATAAAGTGGAGCGTGCAGTATTTTTGCTGGTTCTGGCATTGGTCAATAAATCTTTAAGGTTTTTGGACCTCTTAAGTGCCATCCTGGGTCTGGGTTCAGCGGGCAGGCTCAATTGGATAATATTGGAGCAAGTAGTGCTCCCAGCTTTAGGTGAGTTACTTTGGTTTCTGGAACTGCACTGGCTCTGTCACCATGTGTATATATTTACCTCTTACCCTCTCAAGCACCTAGCTGCTTTTTTAACATATTTCTTATTCTTTTACTTGTCCTTTACATAGAGTGACCTGCCTTCATGGCCCCAGAAGAAGACTCCCATCATCTCAGCCGAAATGACGCAACACCCATGCCCACTTCCCTAGGCTGTTACTAATGTCTGCACCAATATTTCTAACATAACATTTAGACGTAGACCTATCACAAGGTCATACTCCTGCCGGGCAGAGGAGATCCTCAACCAAGGTCTCCCTTTCAGAAAACTCATTAAGACTCTGTGTCCATTGAATTTGTTTTCATGGTGCTCCCACCGATTGATGAGTTGTGTTTTACATGTTTATGCTCAGTCACAATGCCTTGAAATTTTCATGATTGTGTATCTCACTTTGGGCACAACTGTTTATATGACTAATTGCTTTAAAAAAAAGTTAAACAACCAGCTAAATAATAAAAAGCTGTGTAAATACATCTGAATGTTCATGTGTCTTCACAAGTAGATTTCCAATGGGACAAATGTCTAATGCCCCATTTAGATGTGTCTTCACAAGGGTTTTGAACAAACTTGCATTCAATTATTGCAAAGATTTACATTCTAGAGGGTAGGACTACCCCCCAGTTACAATGGACACATACAAGCACCATGACACACACATTCATGGCGGGGGCACAGCAACGTCAGGTGGGAGTGTGTAGTACCAACCCACCCTCACTGACTGTGGTATGCCAGCTGTGCATTTGCATCATGTGCATGAAAAGGCCTGCACAACATTTCCAAACAGTGCCCCCCACCCCCCACATAGTATGCCCTAGTTATACCAACAGCATGAATACTAAGCAGGTCAGAGCCAAGCATGATAGAAACTGTCCTGAACAACCCCCCAAACCCCGTAAGCCTTTAAATGCATGAAAATAATTTGAGGTGTCCTGTCCTCATGCCATACCCTATGTCCCCTACAGGCACGCAGGTGTCATTGGAGTTTAACGTGGATGAGGCGGAGGCAGGCCCATCCCAGCCTCAACCACCACCACCCCACAAAGGGCCCGGCAGGATACTCCAAGGTGGAGGACCCACCCCATCCCATCGCACCAGCACCTCACCACCTCAGCGCCCACAATCCAGCAAGGCCGTCCCCACCTCGGCGCCCACAAGCCTGCAAGGGCTTCCCACCTCAGCGCCCAAAAGCCCTGAGGGCTGCCTCACCAAGCCCATCCGAAGCCACTCTGGGCTCACAGGATGTAGACGTTGCCACGAGTGCAACCACCCCAGATGAGGATGCCTCTTCCGTTGAAGAGCAGCATGCTGCACCTCTGATCATGCCAATACACAGTCCAGTGGAGCAAATAGACTCACCCGAAGGGACCTCTAAGCATTTGGAGATTCCCAGCCTTAGGCCACTTGTCTGTGAACGCTGCCGCCGTGCACACACACCAGTGGCGGATGAGGAAACACCCTCAAATGGGTCAACTTCTAGCAACCCATCCTTCCATGGCAGGCCCACCAGACAGCCCAGCACCATGAGCAACAGAAGCCCCACCACCCCGCAGAGACCTGCCAGGCACAGCACCCCACACGGGATACAGGAACAGGTCTGGCCAATGCAGTCATGGCATGCCTGGATGTGATGGAGGAACGCCTGATGAGGATAGTAGACATGGCCAGTGAACACAGCCGGCACATCAAGGCCATTAGCAGTGCAATTAGAGGGGCTGCAAAAAACATGGGGCCTCATTACACGGTAGGCGGTAAAGGTTTACTGGTACCGGTAAGGGCACCGGTACCGGTAAACCCTTACCGCCTTACTACGAGTTCCCTTTGCGGGACCCGACCTTAACGGCTGGTTTTACCAGCCGTTAAAGTAGGGTGCCGCAAAGGGACCTCGGTGCTAATTACGGTACCGCAATTTGCGGTACCGTAATTAGCTCCTTCCCCATTCCCATTATGCCCTATGGGGGCAAAAATGGGAATGGGGAAGTGCCTTGGTGAATGGGGAATTACCGCCCCCGCTCACCTTGGAGTAGGGCGGTAATTCCGCCAACCACCAAGGCAGACACAGTAAAATACCGGCGGCAACCATGGCGATAATAGCACCATGGTTACCGCCTACCGTGTAATGAGGCTCATGGTGCGCAACAATGCCTGAACAGAGAAGGTTTTAGAGGGATGCACTGTGGCACTTATGGGGTTTGGCCAGCGAGTACTCGAATAATGTGAGATGCAATCAGCACTTACCGAACAGACGCATGAGGAAAAAAACCTCCTCCACCAGCAGCTGCAGCTGGCTGCATCAGTGCCATCCACCCCCACAGAGGGATCCCTCCAGGGGTCAACCAGGCGTAGGTCACTGCATCATTCACAGCTGCGCTCACCTGAAGGCAGTGCACGTGGGAAGCGACAACGTCCCTGTTAGATGGACAAAGCACTGTTGGCTTGAGGGCCGGGCACATGGACCGATATGCACTTTGTTGGGCGAGGGTGGTATGTGTGCTGGGGTGTTCGTGGGGCAGGAGGTATGTGTGCTGGGGAGTTGGTGGCGGCAGGGTGGTATGTGTGCTGGGAGTTGGTTGGGAGATGTTCAAACATGACAGAAAGCAGGGACATTCATGATTGTGTAGAAGTGCAATTTGTTCTACAAGTGCTTTCGCGACATGTGTCCATCCACCCAATCAGGAAGAAATCTCAAGCAATGCCTGTCTGGTCAACCTACTCTCCCTCACCGCTTCCCTGTGTGCATTAGCCCCGGCAACGGGCACATGGTCGTCGTCACCAGCATCAGGGGGTAATGTAAGATTCCTATGGCAGCAGATGTTGTGCAGCATGGAACATGTGAGTACAATTTTTCCAACTTTATTTGGTGCATATATCTGTGCCCCTCCAGTACAGTCCAGGCATTGGAACCATGCCTTCAACAAACCAAATGTACTTTCCACACATGTGTGGGTACAACTGTGGGCATTGTTATATGCCAACTCGGCAGGGTTTGTGGATTCCGCACAGGGGTCATCAGCCATGTACAAGTATCCTGAATCACCTGCATGGGATGAAATGTGTACATAAGGCCTAGGTTGCTTCCCTGGGTTTGCAAGTATTAAGCATCAATGCACTGTGCACTGTGGTCATCTTTGTGTGCAACAGGGACATGCAATGTGATTACCCGATTAGTATACATCCATCATCTTTCAGGACATGCATGATCTGACTGATACATACACCCTGTGTGATTAAGTGGGCTATTCTGTGGCAGGTTACATTTCCTGGCACTTGGGATTCCTGGACATGCAGCAGTGGATGGTGTCTTATGTGTATGGAATTGTGTGGGACACTCATGCTCAACAAGTACTGTCAAGTTACCACTTCTTGGATTATGGTGTATTCAAGTGCCATGTGTTTGCTCTGCAATGTGCGACATGTCCCTTGTAGCCCACTGTAAAGACTGGAGGGGGTATCTGTACTTCTGCTCTCTATATGGCAGAGGAGAGGCACAGAGGACCCCAGCCAAGATTCTATATAGGGAAGCGCTGGTCTAGCATTCAAGGCCTAGCTTCCCAGGAGGTGATGCAGGCTGGTTCTTAAGTACAGTGTAGTCCCCAAGCCCCCACAAAGGAATGTCCACACACATTGCAGCAGATACAGTTATACATAACGCATAGAGCCTATATGACCCCGAAGAGAATATCTAAGTTTGCAAACGCAGGAAGACAAGCATGCCCAAAATGCGATGAAGAAGATGCTGATATGACACACATGTTCTGGTCTTGCCCAGTGATTGAAGCTTTTTGGGGGGAAGTGGCACGGAAACTAGCGGATAAAGGGGTCACGCTCAACATAGATACGGCCTGGGCCTGCCTGTTGGGAGGGTTTCCCAGACCACGGAATACTAAACACCTTGGGAAACTGAGGGATGTGGCATATGTGCTTGCTAAAAGAAGGATTGCAATGGGCTGGAAGCAATGCCACAAGCCACGGGTAGAGGTATGGTGGCGGGACTTGCAAAAATGGGCGGAGGCTGAAACGGTGGTGTGGCAGGAGGCATGTAGCAAGTGCGGGGAAGAAGATGTGGGTAACCTGATGGCTTTGAGAATGTTAATAACAGGACTGTTTGGCACAGTAGTGGATTCTGCAGCTTCGGAAGGAAGCGATACCCAGCCACACGCAGCAGATACAGAACGAGAAACGCAAATAAGCGCTTGAGGGAGGGGTTTGGGGAGCAGTAATGAGCGTTAATTGATGTTCACGAGTCTATTGTAAATAATGCTGCAAGTTTGGTTTGTATTGTTTAATTGTTTTCAAAATAAAAATCTTTTTTTTAAAAAAAAGGAATGTCCACACACTGTATTACTGAAAACACAGTCTTTATTTAATTAATGTTCAGGGTTATGTCCAATATCACAATAACTCACTTTGTACTCAGTATCTACAATGGCAAATATACAGTTCTACGTGGTACCACTATTACTAAAAAGTGCATCAACTGTCCGGTTAAATGTCACACAAATCAGTTTGTAAAGGAAACCAACAATAGATATAAGAGGAAAGCAGTTGGTTAGAACAACTGGCAGAATACTGGCCCCTACCACTAGACACAGCTTTGTGTGATGATCCCCCCACCTGGGCAACCTTTAAAATAAAGATATATCACAAGCCCAGTCCATATATTGTTCTAGAATATTTCCAATAGTTCAGCAACCCCAAAGTACCTGGTGTTGTAGAGTTCTTCATCAGAAAATCGACAGCCCTTCTTGAGTGCACTCCCTTTATGGCAGGAGCCACGGGTCGTCGAACGCCCTGCGCTGAACACAGTGAACTACGTCGGTGAAGTGGCAGCTTCGTTCCTAGTGGTGCACATCGACAGGGAAGCGTAAACGTCCTGCATGTCGATAGTTCAGGATCGCAAAGAGTTTGAAGAACTGTGGCCCAGCAAGGGCGTCGAGTCGTCGGCGTCTCTGAGGTCTTTGGGTGGCAGGAAGCACACCGGCGGATTCTCCTCAGCGCATCGACGGCCTGGCTTTCTCCGGGGGGATAAGGCCGGCCGCGGTGTGGACGAGCACGCGCTGTGAATCGATGGCGGTCGTCGACGGTGGCGGACAACAGCCCAGGCGCTTCTCTTTGTGATTCCGCAGCAGTCCCCATCTCTGGTCGGCGGCCTGTCGTAGGTCTACCAGGGAGCTTTTGCAAAGATCAGCTGATGCATGATGGTCCCTCGTAGCTCGGGAAGAGGGCCACTTACCAGGTCCTCTCTGGGTCAGTCCTTGGAGACACAGCAGCTTTCAGATTGATGAAGAAGGGCAACAGCAATTCTTCTCTTCCAGCAGGGCTTCAAGGTCAAGCTTCAGTTTCAACTACAGTTTCTCTTCAGCTTCTGAACACGAATTCTAGCAGTCAGAGGCCCCCAGATATACTAGTTGATCTCCCATTCAGTCTGCTGGGTCACACTCAGGCAACCAATCGGTCAGAAGGGCATTCATGCAGGAAGGCATCCAATTAGGTGCATAGTACATTCAGGCCATTCACTTCTCTCCAGACACTCACAACAATGTATGTGTATTGGGACAAGTACCCAGCCATTTAACACTCCACACTGCATTCATACCAGCTTGGGCAAAGCTGTCTCAGTCATTGTGTCAAACACCAGATACTAGACATCCACAATACAGAATGCGTATTCATCACAATCCATTCACCCAGGTCCCACCCACAGGGTATACCCACAACATACAGTCACTGGTTGGCCTGGACTTCACAACAACACCATACATGGAACTTCCACCGAACAGCCAGTCAGGGCGAAGGGACAGAGTCAGGGATTCCCAGGACTTTGGGAAAACAAGGTAACAGGCAATAGAAAGCAAGAGGCCACAGGGGCCATCTTGTTTCCGATCAGGAATCAACTGATTCCAATGGCAGGGCTTGGGTATCCCAAAATGGAGGATACTCAGAGCATCTGTCAAATTCAGCATGGAGCTGCCACAAGCCCATACCCTGCTCTGTGGGCCACACACAGGTGCCCAAAAACATTCACTAGGGGCATAGGGTTGCACCCCCACCCATGGGTGCCATAAGGGTATCCCATGGGTCTGTACACCAAACCAAAAACTGGAAGAGCTGCACTGCCAGTAGTCCCATATAGACTCCTGGGCAGAAAACAATACAGAACACAAATGAAAAAGGACTACAGGACAAGGACAGGGAGAACCTGTCCCTCCAATGCATTTCCTGCATCACACCAACTTTCTACTTGCAACGTGCCATCTGTTTCATTGGCACAGTGGTGCATCCATGACGTCAGGATCTGGATCAGGATCCCGTCATGACTGTCTGTTCATGGCCAGTGTCCATTTGTATTTGGCTGTGGGTGTGTCAGTGGATGGTGGGCCTTTAGCTACATGGCACCAGTGTTCTTTTTCTAACTTGATGTAAGGGATCACTAGGAGCAGGAGTTAGGTTAATAAAAATGTGTCTTTATTGACTTCAAAAATGGTAACAAAAGAAAATTAAGTTGGGTAAGAACCCCTATTTAGAGTCCAAAATTCGTTATCAGCAGGCTTGGTTGGAGTATAAGGAAAAAACCATAGTTTAGTCTTCGTATGCCCACTGGAACCTCTCGGCTGCTTCCCCACCCTCTGCTGACCTCTGCAACAGAAAGGAAACAAATCTGTCAGTTTTTCCTTATCTCCTCCCTTATATAGGGGCTTGGACAATTCCACCCAATCAGGATGCTTCCCCGCCCGAAAGCTTGAAAAGCCCCTCCAAGCCCCGCCCCCTTCCTTGGAGGATCCTGGTCCCCATAATGGAGCCCGCACTGGTGCCTTGTGGAGAATTCTGGTTTTCATTGTAAAAGTACACGGTAAGTTCTGTGATACAATAATGCTGTCTTCTACAGTTTTCTGTGGTGCATTCTTTTGTTTACTAACACGCTCGTATGGTTTTCTGTTCCGGTCATTATGACTGCGATTTGACTTCGAAAGGAACTTGCTGCCCTTAATCTGAAAACAGCTTAAACAAGTTTTTCCCTCGGCTGCCCGAGCCGGCGCTGACTTCAGAGGGAACATGTTGCCTTTGACGTGTAAACTATTTACATGAGTCATATCTTTTCCCGCGGCTGCCTGAGCCGGTGCTTTTATGAAGTCTGTACTTGTACAGCCGCGGCCGTGAATATCAGGGCATGGGTGTGTTTCGTTTTCATGATCCAGCACTGTTTTATTTTCTGTCTCTTGTCCCCACCAACCCTCCTTTGGGTTTTCCGTGCCTGGAGCTTCTGTCAGATTGTCACACATGCATCTACATTTTCATATTCATGGGTCACTCCCTCAGGGATGTTCATGTTTGGGTTTTATCCAGATCTTGGGCAGTGGTTCTGTGGATGGGTATTGCATTCCTCTGACTTAGCATTCCTTTGGGGTGCCCTGGGTGAGGTTGCTCTTGTGTGTCAGGGTGTGAAGCTGCACTGCAACACAGACAAGGTGCATTGTGGTTGTTGTGGTCACATGTGTTATGGTGTTTGGACAAGTGTGTGCCCATCACTATTTGGGGGTTCAGGTGTGATGGCCGTATGCATGTGTCCTTGTGTGCCAAACGTATATGCAACTGGTGCTTTGATGGTGCTGGCTGTGGCTCCTGGTGGCATGCATGCATGCCTTCCTGTGGGTCTGCCCCCCTACATTTGGTGTACATTGGCAGTGCTGATGGCAATCCTGCTACCTATGTCACCTTGGATTATGTTCAGCAACTAGGTGATGGGAGCCCTGGCCAGCCTGTACCAACTGTCCATCAGTTATGGCCCAGGGTGTTGGCCTGACCCTGGGGATGGCTGGCCGCCTTGCTGGGGCTGGTCTCCTACTTCCACTGCCCCCCTGTTCTCCCTGTGCCTGGGCTGGTTGTCAGACCTCTGTAGCTCCTGGTGCAGCATGTAGAGGTCCACATCACGACTCATTGCTCCAAATGGCAACATGGTGCTGGGAAGGGTGTGTGGGGCCAGAGTGGGTCTTTTGTAGGCCCCTTGTGTGCATTGTCTGCACCTGTGGCTTCCTTGCTGTCTCCTCCCTGTTCGTAATGGCAACATGATGTTGGGAAGGGTGTGTGGTGCCAGGGTTGGTCTTTTGTAGGCCTCTTGCATGCATTGTTTTCACCTGTGGCTTTGTTACTCTCACCTGTGTTCTTTTATTACCTCCAGTATTTGGCAGGGGGTATTTTCAGAGATATTAGCGCCGGTTTTCAAGCGCTAGCAGCGCCGATGCTGTACTTGTGATAGGTCTGTAATAGCGCGATTGGTTGTTGACGCAATTACAGCCGGTGCCGTAATAGCGTCCCACTGTAATTGCACAGGCTGGATTGCAGTCGTGATCCAGCGGAGTGGTATTGGTGGCGCTAATACTGTTACCGTCGGATTTAAGGGCTACCGCCCAACTCTTGACGAGGCCCACAGTGTCTTTTGAGTCCCCCTTTTTAAATCAAAACCTTTAAAAAACTGCTAGTGTGCAGGGAGAAAAGAAATAGCTAATCAGGGTACCAAATAAAGAAACTGTACACCAGCATTTCTTTGTCTGCCTTTCATTTTGTGTGTTAAAGGGTATTATAATCCAGTGTGTCTTCCTTAGGGGTTTTGGTGGAATCGAATCCCAACCTTTACCTTTTCATCCCACGTCCACTTCCCTCAGATGTACTCCAAGGGGATCCTGGTTTCAGGTAAGTTGGGGGTGGAGACAGGTAAGAGGCTGGTCAAGTATTTTTAGGAGATGGGCCTCATCACGAGTTGGGCGGTATCCCGGCAGTAGACCGCCCATGCAAATTGTGTTACTGCTACTCAGTCTGGCCCTATTAGCGTTGGATCATGAGAAGTGGGAAGGCGGGAAATCCCCATTCCCCATTGGGTCCATTGGACCCAATGGGACTGGAGGGTGCTATTAACACCAGCGGTAATAGGGCCGGCAGTAATAGCACCAGAACAGGGCACTAAATGGGATTTTCACCTCCAGCAGAAAGCATGGGGTAATAAAGCCCATTTAGCACCCAACTCGTGTTTGGGCAAGCCCATAAATGCGGTGGTGACTGCATTACCGCTGCATTTAAGGGCTACAGCCTAACTCGTGATGAGGCCCACAGACTATGTTAAAACGTGTATTAGTGCGTCCCCTACACCTGTCTGCCAATAAGTAAGTTGGAACCACCCCGTGGACATTTTCTCTGTCTTTTTGACTCCTGAGGAATCCTTGACATGGTCTCATTTACCTTCAATAACACAAGGTCATTTTGACTCATGATTAGAGCTATGCTTCAATTTCCAAAAATAGGAGTTTGCTATGTCGACTCATGATTAGAGCTTGGCTTTTATTCTCCCCAATAAAACTGGTACATTTAACAGAATATTTGGAAGAGCCAAATACCACTACCAGAAGCTGCGCCCCCATGTTGCCTATATGTTGGGAACCAGAAATTGCGACATGTGCAGTACCAGTGAGGATGCCTATACCACAAAAAAATCCATGAGATAAGGTATCCATTGAGAAAACCCTATATGCATTCACAAAGAAATAATGGTCTTCTGGAAAGAAGTGTGAAAATGAATGGGAAAGGAGACTGGTGACGTCATATGAAGCAGAACTGACGCACCTAGAAAAGACACAAATGAAGAAGTACTATAGACATTCTATAGGATATTAGGATGAGGTATCGAAGAAACGCAACATTTAGGGATCGAAATGAAGATTGCTCATGCGAAGAAACACTGAAGAAAATGCAAAGTCCTTTTACAATTGTACAGATGCTGTAACGCAAGTAGACGAAGAGATCCTGAGACTGGCTACGTAGTAAATAGATTGCGGCAATGCGCCAATGTATATTCATAGGAATGTATAGAATCTGGATGTTCCACCGCGCGCTTTAGCAAATTTGAACCCTGTGAATGGAAAGGGCTTAAAGTGTGGCGCAGTTGAAAACAGCGAATGGTGAAGGAGAATTCAAGAAAGGCTGGCTGGCCCAGCATCAAGAGTCGCGGCCACCGTGAGCTTGGTTAGCTGTCAAGAAGCTACATGAATGCGAGAAAGAAGCAAACTCGTTTTGAGGTATAATGGAAAAACACTGAAGGTATCAAGAGTTCATCATTTAATAGTATTCTATGCAACAAAAAGCTCAAAAACGTGGTCTCCAGTCACATGGTCAGATGGAAATAGACTGTGGGTCGAGCTACAACAAAACCAGAAGATAATACCATGCCATTCTCCCTTGAGTCCACAGTGAGTCTCTACAAGGCCGAGTTCAAAGCCTTAATTGAATGGCAGACCGCAGGAGTGATGATGGATGAGAGCTAATTGGGTGGGGAGACATGACCAGGCCGACTCTCCCAGCACCTGGGGTAACCAGCTTACGTGCTGCTATCAAGTGGAATATTGCAGAAGGGTACAAGCGTGTAAACCAATCATAGAGGACCACATTTTTAGGAGCCATATAGTTTGTTAAGCCAATATGGTGTCATGTATAAGTATGACATATAAGATGACTTGCACCTGGGATGGGCTTAGTAGTCCACCTGGTCTTAGTTACTCAATCACAACTCCCGTCAGTATGGGACTTAAAACTAGATGTTCACTTTAATCCTATCACATGCCCTACTAGGGTTTCTTAGTTTGCCACCTAGAATGACATCAGTAGTGACAAATTGTTGGTATAACAATGCTATTTTTTCATGTGATGGTTTGAGAGAAATCTAGCGAATGTTCGTTGATGTCCGCTGTAACGCCGCTCCGTGTTTTAGATAATTGTTTATAAAACAGTACAGTGTTTTGCCAACTTCCTGAGTCGGTCTGATCATTGATGTATGAGTACCCATCCATCTCTAAGTATTGCTTCCTCGTCTTAAAGGGCCTCTGGTCCCGGGTTTCATGTGGTAGCAGAGTATGGTTAAAGATCTGTTGACCAAATAGGCTTTTAAGGGTCTCGGAATATCAGACGTCCTCTGCCATTTAGCTGGAGGACCGCAAGGCTTCCTGTGGATAGCGGCCGACCGAGATGTTCTTGCAAGATAATAGAGATATGTGGGACGGGTTCCTCTTTCATGAAATATCTGCCTGGTTTTCACAAGGAGCTGAGCGGACCAAAAACGACTGTGGCTGGTAGAGAAGGAGACAGTCCAGAGGGTCAGGAGCTGAAAAGCGAATGGTGAGTAGATTGAGAAAGGTGGCAAAAAACTGAATAAATAAATAATTGGAGAAAGTGATCATGGGAAGAAAGTAATGGAGGGTTGATTGGGTATTTAGTTAATGACGAAGAGCATCAAATAAAGGTATATGATGAGGAGCGTCACAGATAAGCCCAGAGTCCTACGTTCAAGGAATGTTTTTAGTAGAAGTTATATCAAAATCCAAGTGGATAAATAGACGACACACAGACAAGGTGGTTGTAAGGGAAAACGTACACTCCTATCGGAGTATTTTTAGGGGCAAGAATAGCAGCTATGAGCACTGAGAAGGGATACATGTTGAGGCCAGCTAGTCTGTCTGTTTGTGTATTTTATGTGTTTTATCTATAGAGAAAAGAATGATATGTCGAAGAACGACAAATAATAGGATGTGTTAAGAGGTTGAGAGTAAAGAAGTGTATTTGTTTAGTCATTGTCGGTGCCGACTGAATAGGTAGATTGAAGTAAAGTGTGAAATAGAGGTTTGGAGTGGTGGCAAGTGATGTGCGCTCATATTGTTTTTCTGAAACATATTTTTTGTGTAAAATAACAATAAGTATCGACAGTCGATTAAGACTTGTCACTATGGAGGATGTTATTCCGTTAATGCACCTGTGTAGGCAACTGCCAAAACACACACCCAAACTTAAGCAATATAGTGCAGAATGGGTTAACGGCACGGCAGATAAAATGTTTATGCCATGGCCACAAGATAGATAATTGTCCAAAGTGGTTTTGCAACACATGACCACATTCCTGCATGCTGCGTACATGGGAAACAAATTGGAAAAAAGGTTAGCTAGCTTAGAGCCTTGGAAGATGTACCAAGAGGAACGGGAAAATCCGCCTCCTGTGGACTGGATGCTTAACCAGTGTAAAGAGGGGGTGTTGAGACTTCTGCTCCCCCTACCGCGCCTGGAGTAAATGGTGATGGTACAAAAGGATTGTGTACATTAAGGGAACTAAAGGCAGCAACAGGATATTGTAATCCAATACATGAACCACCTGTTTATAGCAGCGAGGAGAGTCCAGAAAGGACTTCAGAAAAGGAAGTTATCTCTAAAGTCAAACAGGAGAAGCAGAAAAGTGAACGACCAAGTGAGACCCTAGAAACAGAATGAGAAATTAAGAGATGGAAAGGAGAAAAAGACAAAACTGGCGATATAGCGATCATACAAAATTAATGGATGAGTGGACAGATTTTGCTCAAACTTGATGAGAAGAACATCAAGGAAGTGTGGCAAGGGTATGATCAAGATGAGTAGGATAAAAAAGACAGGGAACAAGAGAAACAATTGAAAGAAGATGAGAATAAGAAAAGAGTAGACAAAGACGAGAGCAGATGTACCAGGAAGAACAGCTAAGAAAGGAAGAAAGAGCAGAAGAGCAAAGAAGATATGAAAATAGACAAAGAGCAATCAAAGAATGAGACAGGTTAGAAAAGAAGAGAGAAGAACAGAAATTAAGAGATGAAAGAATGCAAAGACGCAGAGACCAAGTGCTGCGTAGGGCAAATGAAAGAAGGGAAACAAAAAGACAGGAAGAAGAAAGGGTTAGAGGGGAAGCAAATAAACTAAGGGAATTTGATGAGGAAATGGAATGAAAGAGAAGATAAAGGGCGTGCGATATTGATTAGATTGAGAAAGAGTTAATGGAACCAAATCCAGTAGTATTATGGGGCAACATAGAGGAGATTCTCCAGTTGCAAGAAGCAATGCCAGGATCCTCTAGAGTAGACCTAGGGGAGAATTTCAAGATAGGCAATATCAGAGCCAGAATTGATAAAGCTTATCAGGAGATGAGAGCAAAAAGTGAATCAAGGAACAGGGGAAAAGAAGATCGATTTGAAATTTTCCAGCCATGAGGTAAGGAGGGAAGCCTGTTTAGTCTCGAGCTCATAGCCTTGTCTTTGGGCAGGCTGACTCTAAACAGAGATGAGAAGATGACAGCCTTACTAGTTGGGGACAAGATATGTCAGACGAAGACAGGGAAACCTTCCGTGGGGAGGAGGGTTTCAGTGCATGCGGTCCTGAGGGATGCTACCAGACAGATAAGGAAGTAAGACTTAGACCAACCTAAAGAAAAGACGCCAAAGCCTCTGGTGTACTCAGAGCGACCTAAAGGCTGATCTCATAGTAAGAGGGGGGAATCGCTGCCATATGTGAGTAGACTGAGGTTATTACCAGGTAGAAGGCAATCAGGAACCATTGTCCATGCTATTGATAGGCAGATGATGGGAGCCGATTGCGAATTTTGGATCTCGCGATTCCCTTTACTAGAGAAAGGAGGAGTCAGACCGCAGTATATCCCTTGGCCCCAGATGGATAAAGACAATTTAAGATGTAAACTTCCCAGCTCAATGGCGGGCACGGGGAATGGATTTATGAATTGGAAAAAAAATGACAGGAGGAAATACTTTAGCCATTAAAGGACTTCAAGCAGCTATCCTTGGGGAAAGGGCAGATGACTTGTGGAGGAGAGCAGGATACTCAAGTGTCACAGCACACAACACAACACGTGATGGTGCGCAGTTCAATAATTGTAGGGGGGCAGTAGGCAATTGTAGGAAAGCGCTTAGAGTACAATATCCTGGTGTGTCAGATATGGTGCAATTATGGCACATAAGATGAAAGAGGCCGAAGATCTGCTTGCTTACATTCAACATTTTCAGGAACAGTGGTCTTTGGGGGAAAGCAATACCTGTATTCTTTCATATTTTGTGTCAGGGACTGCCAGAACAGGTACAGAGACAGCTCAAGAAGCTAGTGTGAATGGAAGCAAAGCCATGGGCAGAAATACAGTTGACCATTGCGCATCATTGATGATTGTTGCAAGAGAAAAATAAAAAAAGGGAAGATGCTAGGAACCTCGAGGAAGCTAAATTAGTTCTGAAGAAATTGTCAAAATACGCTATAGAAGGAGCGGTAATGACAATCGCACTGGGGCAGAGATGCAGCAAGTAGCAGATATGTCACAGGCGAATAATTAATAGCAATCGGATGAAGGAGGGAATAGGTTCATGCCGAGAGGCAGGAGACCTGGTTTCAGAAGAAGGTGAGGTTTCCAGAATAATCAAGGAGGTTTTCAGAATGTACAGAATGATAATCAAAGCATGCAGGGAGGGCAGATTAGAAAACTCCCTCCTGTCTGGTGGACAAGTGGAATGACAGGGCACATTGCACGAATATGTGGGAGTCAAGGGTATGTGCAAAATGGGAAATTCCCGCGAGGGGTGATAGCTTATCCTCCAGCATATATCCCACAAAGTAGGGACGGGTTTGACCAAGATCAGACAGTGTATCAGCCATTGCAACAGGGCAGTCACAACACGCACCTATACAGATACAGCAAAATGCAAACACAGGACAGTTATTGACCCATAGAGTAGGGGGTGTCACTGTCATGGGAGGGAGTCATTTCACAAGCACAGGAATAAGCATGTACCCACAATAGGATAGCTCACAGGGTGACTTGATGTGCTCAGCACTATTGGTGATGCCACATCCTCAAGAGGAACCGAGGGTTGATGTTAGCATAGGATGCAATCATTTTCGTTTTTAGTAGACACTGGGTCAACTCGCTCATGTATACGAGAGGGAACATTTTTGCTATCAGGCAATGCCATGAATGATCAAGGGTTCTCTGGAAATACAAGTAGAGTTCCTTTTACTGAGAAATTACCAGTCTCTATTGGAGAATGTGATATTTTGGGCCGAGATTTAATGATGAAGCTAAATATGACAAGTTCCTTCACTGATGAAGGTACAGTGTGTTCCACGCCAGGAATACATTATTCAAACAGGGGCAAATTTATCATGGCTTTTACAGGACAAATAACTTGGCGAGGAAACTGTTTTCACTAAGGGATACACATTTTTTTAACATTGTTAACCGGTTAAGTGGGTAAGATTATGAGGGTACCTGACAAATTCGTGTTCAGGCCACATGTGCCTATGGATGAAGAGGGGGGACAGATTATTCCCTTAGAATTAAAGGCAGTCATAGTACGAGGGGAACTGGCTATGCTCGAAGGAACCAATGATGATGGCAGGCCATGGAGAACGGTAATTGGCATTGTGGAAGGGTATAGATTGACTGACGTCACTGACGAGGATATGTTTAAAGACGATCCGTCAGACGATGAAGTGGTGTTCGAGGTGAGCATTATTGGATTAGGATAGAAAGAAGAGAAATCCCACAGAAAATGGTGATAGTGCGGCAGCGTCCCCCATTTGTTGATGAAGACATGGAAAAGATGCCAACCTCTTTATGGACTACGGGACACCATGACATAGGCCTGTTGAAGGGGGTGGGAGAAGTTAAGATTAAGCTGAAACCAGGAGCAAGTTTACCTTGAGCAAGGCAGTATCTTGTAGCATTTAATTCAGGACATGAAGCCGATTAACCAGATTGTAGATGCAGAGTGTCCTCTAGTTCCGAATCCTGCAACGATTTTATGCATAGGCACATTATTTCACAGCGATTGACTTGAAAAATGCATTTTTCTCAATCCCGTTGCACAAGGATTCCCAAATTCTTACATCATTTACGTTCCATCAGACTAAACTGAAAAGCACACGTTTGCCCCAAGGGTACTGTGAGTCTCCATCGATCTTTAATAGAGTCCTGCAGATGGCCTTAAGCAATATTGATTTGCCAAGCATTGTGTTGCAGTATGTAGATTATATTTTAGTCTATAGCACAACAGAAGAATAGTGCAGACGGGACTCGATTAATTTAATGATTATTCCAGCAGACAAAGGATATATACATAGGTCAGTTAATTTTGCATGAAGGAAAGAAAGTTACACCTGAAAGAGCTGAGGCAATTATGAAAACACCAAAACTGCACATGATAAAGCAAATGCAACAGTTTCTAGGACTGTGTAATTATGTCAGAGCATGGGTATTTCACTATAGTATAAGTACAAGACCCCTTTTGCAGGCTCTGAATAAAGCACAGGTGAATAACAAAAACATTGAATGGACTGAGAAAATGGAGGAAGGGTTTGATGAATTAAAAAAGCTATTTGCACAGCTCCAGTTTTAGGAATTCCCAATTTTTCTGAGGAGTTCTTCCTCTTTTCATACACAAATGGAACAGTCATGACAGCATTTCTCATGCAGAGAAGCAATCTAGGGCACAAACTCTTAGCATATTATAGTTGGATTCTAGACCCAGTTATGAGAGGACACTTTCCTTGTGAACAATCGCTGGCAGCAGCCGTATTCACTATTCTGAAGTCCACAAGCATAGTGATGGGGTGTTCCATGACTTTATTTGTTGAGCATGTATTATTTGCTGCCTTGGAGAACCCCAAGGGTACATTGATGTCTCAAAGAGCCTCTGCTTATGAGGTGGTCATATCAAATCCAGCGATCAAAATAGTCAGGTGTAAAATAGTGAATCCTGCCACGCTTGTAGCCGAACCATTGGCAGGGGACGAGCAAGTACATGATTGCTCCAATTATGAGGAATTCTATGATGAGATCCCAAGGGTAAAGTAGAATGCTCTACCAGCGGGGGAGGTTCACTTTATTGACAGGCCTTCAAAAATCGATCATACTGATGGAGAAAGGCATTCAGGATCAGCTGTGGTAAGGCACAGAGCTAACTTGGAATTTGAAGTTGTAGCAAGTGCGAGGCTGCCGTATCATTTTTCAGCACAGGTTGCAGAGCTGTTGGCGCTTATTGTCACACTCAGAATCATGCAGGGCAGGAAGTGATGGTGTACAGTGACTCTGCCTACGTGAAGTCAACTGTGCACGCAGGGTTAGCACAGTGGAAAAGGAGAGGCTACCTCTGAGCGGATAGCGCTCTAGTGCAACACGCAACATTAGTGGACAGGCTTACCAAGGCACTACAACTCCAAGTAGCCATTGCAATAGTTAAGTGCACAGCTCATACTAAGGTAACTGATTTTATTTCACACAGAAACCAAGCAGGAGACGAAGAGGCCAAAAGGTTTGCATATTCGTCTGACATTTACAGTTTTGATACTCCTGATGTGAAAGAGAAAATGCTTACAATGATGGTTATCGATGAAGGGTTTAATCATTTGTCAAGAACGCAATTGATGGAAGTTCAAGGTGGGGCACCACAGGACGAAAAAGAGCTGCAGACACAGAGGGGCTTTTCTGGATCCCCTTCTGATGCATTGTGGTGACAAAAAAGCAATGGTAAACCGGTGATGCTTGTGGCCTTATTAAGGGTGGTGTTAGAACAGCTACACTACCTTGCACATGTAACTAGGGAGAGCCTTGCAGCATCTATCACGGAGGACTGATTTGTACTGAACCCGTTAGAGCACGTTGCTTTTTTCATGTAGTAAATTGCATCCTATGTCAAACGTTTACTGCTGGGCACACCCTGCGAACAGTCAGAGGAGTGATGCCTCGACCAAATGGTCCTTTTCAGTATTTACATATTGACTATGTTGCCATGCTGCAAGTATGTCATGGATACAGGTATATGATAATTGTAGTGTGCCCCTTCTCAAGATGGGTTGAAGCTGGTCCATGCACACATCTTGATGCCATTTGTGCTGCAAAGTTTTTAGTTTGAGAAGTATTTCCTAGATGGGAAGTATTTCTGCTGAGATCTGACAATTGACCCCATTTTGTAAATGAGGTATTCAAACAGATTAGCTATTTCTTAGTAATAAACATACATTTTCTTCTGCTTATACCCCGCAAGCGAATGGGATATGTGATATGTGAGAGACTCAACGTCTTCTCATGGAAAGGATAGCAAAAGTTAAATTGACACTGAAGAAGGGGGTGACTGCATTGCCTGCCCCTTGCATTATATGCACTAAGAAATCAGCCCGGTTCAGACCACCACTTCACGCCCCACAAGCTAGTTACAGGGAGGTGGATGAGAACACCTCTGACTCCTCCATTGTGGAATAGAAGTGATGCCCAGACAACTGCAGAATTGCTAGGAAATTAGTTACATGCATACTTAACATGTATGACCAATAGAATCTCTGTCATTTCAAATCAACTCAAGCAGAAGGGGTGTCTGTCTTAAGTCACAGATGTAGACAATACAGCAACCAGACTTGAAAAGTTATGTGTTCGTAAACTTTTTTCCGGAGACTCTGTTTTAATTAGGAATTTCACTAGAAAGTGGCACGAGCCCACTGTCGGGGAGTTTCTCCCGGGGTCGGCTGGGCCTTCCGCAGACCTCTGTCCAGACTCTCGAAATTCGTGGGGCTCGCAGGCCCGTTTTTGCCTCAGTATGATGCGCTACTTGCGTCACCTGGAAAAGTAAGCAAAAAACCTATCGCCACTCTGGATTGGTTCCTCGAGTGGTAGGGTTAGTATAGCATACGTATAGAGAACGTTGTTAGTGGTTAAGGGTCAGTCAGGTGGTACACTTGGGTTGTCCCTTCTATTAGATACTTGAAAATTGTTACACGAAGACCCCTAATGATTGGCTAATGTTAGTGGCGTCAGTGATGAGTGCCCCATGTTCTGATTGGTCCACTCGCGAGCCCCTCAGCCTGGGACCATCGTTGTTACCAGCTCGCGGTGTACCTGTCATTTGCAACAATATGTAACTATGTGTTCGTGCAGACAATGCGTGGATTTGCTCATATGCCTGAGAGCAGACCATTCCCATTGCTGTAGGTGTCCATTGGGTCATTTCATTGTTGCAGCCTGTGTCCCAGACGTGGGACCCAGGCGACTTCTCCCTCGTGGGTCTGGCACCCTGTCAGGTTTGGCTTGGTCACGTGAGGAGAGACCGTGGCTGAGGCAGAATTCTGCACATTTAAAGTTGTATTTGCCTCTGCGTGTCTGGCTTTGCTTACAGGTGCGACCTTGGCGTCGGCTGGTAGCATACGAGTTGCAACATCGCTCCCTTGGCTATCATTTCTCGCTGGGCTCGTTCTGCGGGGTCAGCAATTGTACTCTTGCTCACCCAGTGTTCATGGAGGCTCTTGCTTGCGGCCTACTAGGGCCTGGCGCATAGGTGGGGATGTTTAATGCACTGCACTTAAGTTGCAGTGTCACATTGCTTCACAGGCAGTATCATGTCTTCATTGTGTTTTCATTGCAATGCAAGGGTCGGGAGAAGCGTCAGCAAGCATGTAAATGAGTGCTTTGTGCGTCTTGCGTTTCTGCATTTCGGAGAACCTATGTGAAAAATAATAAAGATGCGCGTCAGTGGGTGTGTCCGTCACCTACGTCATAGCACTGAGTATGTTCTTCGTGTGGATTGGTGTGGGGGTGTCCAGTGTGCATGGTTGTACGGGTGGTCTTGACAGTTGGCTAGGTCGTCATGGCATCTCTAACAATGTATTTCCTTATTGTTGAAGGGCTTAGTCGAGTTCATCCATGCCGCAGGTGTCGGCTTGAGCAGGGCAGGCTGACGGGCAGGCTGGTGGGCACATCCGTATGTTCCTGTACCAAGGTATTTGGTCGTCTGGTAGATAAGCAAATTCATCTCGTGGCGGGTATCTGGGTCTCGATCCTCTAGGCCAGGGGCGCGAGGAGATTGGGGGGAGTCTTTTCTCCCATTCTCCCACTTCAGTCCCCCCTCTGGTCGACTTGTCGACCACAAACAAATCCTTTTCTTTATCTCCTCTTACTCTCCATATTTTAGTTACTCCTCCCAGGTGTCCATAGTGGTTTACATGGTCCTCAAATGACCAATACATATATACACAACTTCCTCCCGGTTTGCAGTATACCCATCTCCCGATGTAGCTCCTCGGGTTTCTTGGGTTTACGAGCTTTACGGATGGTGGGTCCAGGTGGTTGGTGATGATCTGTTTGCGCAGTCTCTCTCTTTCCTTTATTATGGTGTCTGTGTGCTGGTCATCATCAGTTGGCATCAAGGGGTGCATACCAACCATTTCGATCATTTCGTCTGTAGTGCGTGCCTTCCGGGCCTTCCAGAACCTTATTATAATCAATGCAGCCCCAGCCAGTATTATACATCCAACTATAATCTTCAGCCCGTCCGACAGCCATGATGGCATCCATGACCATAACAATGAAAACCAGCTGTCATCCTTCTTCACTCCTTTACTTTCTTCCATCATTTTGGAGTGCATTTGGGCCAGTTGTGATACTGCTTCGGTGAGTGTACCATTGTCGGCATCGTTAGCAGGAATAAATGTGCAGCATGATTGTCCTATCTTTGCGCAAACTCCTCCCTCCATCGCTGTAAGGAGATCCAATACATATCTGTTCTGTAGTGCTACCATCCTCACCGCTCGTAGTTCCTCTTTTATTGCATTGATTCCGTTTACCGTTGAATTAATAGTCATCATCAGCTCCCATCGGGTTATCTGGAGCCATTTAGCGTTTGCATAAGCTTGTAGTCCAGGGTGTATTATTGACGAGAAGAACATTGCGGCTCTGCTAAATAATCTGTGTTCTGGTGGGATAGAAGTGAGTGCTGTTTCCGACCTTCCCCACAGGTAGTTTCCTGTCAGAGGTTCTCCTTGTCTCTTTTTCCTGTTCAGGACATTATTGTTGTTGTTGTCGTTGTCCGAACCCCTCTGTGGTTGTACCGATCTCTTCTTCCTCTTGTTCCCTTCATCCATTTTGGGGAAGTTGGCCATGTTCACATGTTTTTGGGGTACCACTAGTGATGTTACATTAATGTGTACCATTGTGCATATACCATTCCACAACGGGGGCAGGGTGTGATATGCCTTATTTCCGCAGGCCCAGTACTGATCCATTAACACTGCTGTTCCTGCACCCCCCTCTGGTAACTCTAACATGCTTGCACAGTTGGTGTTGTATCCCACCTCTACATCTCCTCTATGTTGGTAGCATAACTTGGGTGCGGTCAACGGTAGTATGCTCATTGGGCCTTCATCCTTCTCCATCCATGTCAGCATGGGTACGTACTTGCCCCATATCGTCCAACATCTGTCATTGTGTTTCTTTATGGTGGTAATATTTTCTCTTGTTACCATGTTGCTACCGACCACACCCATGTCCCATTCATTGTTCATGTATACCTTCCCTGTTATTGTTACCAGTGGTCTTTCCCAACAGCCTTGTGTGCCAGGAACTTCAGTGGCGTACCAATCACATGGTAGGTATTGTAGTGTTACTTTCTTCGTTTTTCCCTTTTCAGGGCCACTTGTCATGTACCTGAACGCTTCAGCATGCAAACAGCTCTTGGGATAACTCAAATATGACTTGAGGAAATTGTTTTCGTATGGATATGTGTCTCGCGTTTTCCACACCATTCTCACCACCGTTCCTTGAAATTGCCCTCTCTTTTGGAATAGTGCCAGATATATTATACATCGTGCCGTCTTCTCTTCTATTTCTGTGGCAACGAATGTTCGAGAAGCGCTCATAGCGTATGGGATCAATGAGCAGACATAACAGCTATCTTCTGTTGTCTGCTTACCTATTTGGGTCATGTGCTGGTACCACATGTTGTTCGAGACGTGTGCTGAATCTGTTATGTAATTATCAATACCCTTATTATCTGAGTACGTGCTGCGTTTAACTCTACTTCCCTTATGCGGAGGGTTGCTAGTACCACCTGACGTAACACCTGTTGCAGCCGTGGGAGGGGGTACGTTAAGTTTGGGTGCAGCCATAATATTGACAGCATAACTTTTCTGCCATACAGAGGCAGCCAATAGACCAGTGATGACCAGTACTCCTATCATTTTTATTACAAAAGCTAGTCTCACCGGCATTTGTTCTTACCTTCCTGCAGTCCGGCAGCTTATTCTTGCGAGGTTAAAGTTGCCAGCCTGAAAATTCTCAATATGCTTGTAAATATGGTTAGTTGTTGTTATTAAGCCCTCCCTATCAAGTAGTCGTTCAGTGCCCAGGCGAAGAGCTGTTCCCACGCCAACCTAAGTGATCTATCTCTTAGAGCAGGTAAGTGCTGGTGAAGATGGGGCATTGATTGTTCTATGGACAAAATAAATGTGGTGTAATAGACAGGTACCCTCATTCTTTTTAGGTACTTTGGCCTTCTTATATGATATACAAATTGGTGTGATAGGGCTTCAGGGTAATTATCGTCCGCGGGTAGCATCTACTCCTGGTCAATGTACGCTGTTAGTTACTTATTTTCTTAACAATACAATTACACATGGTACCTGCATGTGCGAGAGAAGAAAAAGAGAAAACATACAAGTGTTTACATGTGTATGTGCGCAAAATAATGTCCTTCAACTGGGGTGACCTTAGTGGGCAGGGTGTTTGGGGCTCAATTGGCGGAAGTCTGTTTACTTTTCAATCTCGTGACCATGGGATGGGTTGTGGGCAAGTGTCCAGTGTTTATTTCAGTACTTGTCTCTGGGGACTCTGGGGGGTGATAGGGTGTAGTGACACTAACGTCGTCAGCTGTGGTCGACGTCTCCTTCTCTGTAGGTGATGCTGTCGTTGTTCTTCCAATGGCCCTGTCGGTAACGCTAGGGCGGGTCTGGAGTTTGTAGATCTTCACGTCGTGAAGGTGATTCCAAGCATGCTTGTCCTGCAACTTCACCGCTCTCGTAGATACCTCCTCTACCAAGTGAAGACCAGTAAAGCGTGGGCTGTTCCACTTTCTATTGAAGTTGAGGAGTAGCACGTGGTCACCTTTAGCAATTTTGCTGAGTCCTTCCTTTTCCAATTCTTTGTCGGCGTCTTCTTGTTGATAACTCTTAGACCCGCCCCGCGTGCGCTCGAGCTGTTGAGATACAAACGCTACACTAGTAATCAAAGAAGACACATATTGGTACATTTCATCACCAAGAACAGTTGCAGTGTTTTCATAATCTGTGAATGCTCTTGATGTAGGCGTTAGAGGAAGGCGCATTTGACGTCCGGTCACCACCTGGTGAGGAGTGAGGTGGTGGTCAGACCCTGGCCTATTCCTTAGCTCAAATAGAGCTAGTGGAAGACAATACAACCAACTCTTCTTTGTTGTTTGCTGTATCTTTGCTATTTCCTCTTTCAATAGGCCATTCAGGCGTTCACATACACCGTGGGCCTGCGGGTGATATGCACACGCAAATTTATGCTTAATGCCCAGTAAAGACGTGATGTGCTGAAACATTTCATTAGCGAAGTGCGGGCCGTTATCTGACCGCAGTACTTCACACACTCCCCACCTGGGGAAAACCTCCCTCACTAGAAATTTAGCTGCTCTGAAAGCATCTGCATGTGAGCAGGGTCCTGCCTCAATCCACCTGGAGAATGGGCATACCACTACAATCATATACCTATTTCCTTGACATACATTGATCATATCAACGTAATCAATATGAATGTGCAGGAAGGGTCCCTCTGGCCGGGGTATAGTACCTTTTATCACTTGCAGCGTGTGACCGGCCGTAAACTGTTGGCATGTAAGGCAATTACTGATAAAATTTGTTACATGAGAATTTAACTCGGGGCAGAACCAGTCTTCCCTGATTCGTGCTGCAATAACTTCCTTCCCTGTATGAGCTGGGTGATGGAGCTGGCCCAGGGTGGTGTTCAATAGTGCCAATGGCATGACCATCTTTCCAGTGTTACCCTGACGCCATAGTGCATCAGTTGGCGACATTGTACATCCTCTTTCTACCCATAGTTCCTTTTCTGCCATTGGTGCTGCCGCCTGTAATTCCATTATCTGTGTGGCTGGGAGATGGGTGTACCCTTCTTTTATCAACATCTGTTTAGCTATCCCCCTCCCTCTCCCTGACTCTGGGGGGTTCCATAGTTCACCAAAATACGCTGCATGTTTGGCATGTGCGTCTGCTGTTTCATTCCCTTTTGAGATATGATCTTCTCCATTAGTGTGTGCGGGGCATTTGACCAAAGCTATTTCTTGGGGATTATTGATTACTTCAATTAATTCAGCTAACAAGAGAGCATGTTGCACTGGAGTGCCGTCAGCTCTCCTAAACCCCCTTCTCCGCCATTTTGTCAACCCCGAGTGGACAGGTGACGTGACATATGCGCTATCAGAATATATAGTAACTCTTTTGTCAAAGCTTTCCTTCAACGCCAAGATCAGTGCAACCAATTCTGCTGCTTGAGCCGAATAATGCTGTGGTAACTGTACACATTTCACCGGGACACACACCAATTCTTCTGTCATTTTTACAACTGCTGCCCCAGTTCTCCTTATCCCATCACTCTGGTCTATTGTTGATGACCCATCAATGAACAAGAGCTCTCCTCCATTGAGCGCATCCTCTTCAACTTTTCTACTACATGAATACATTTCAGTAGTCTGCGTACAGTCATGAACATAGTCACCTTCTTCAATAACTTCCACTATAAACCTTGCAGGGTTAACTGTACTGCATCTAACAATAGATAGTTCTGGTCTAGATAAGATGATCTCATAACCTGACGCCCTCTGCGTGGTTAGTGTGGACTTAGGCTTGTTTAATATTGCAAATAGTGCATGCTCCACGATTAGTGTGGTTGGGCACCCCATTGTAATAGATGATGATTTCTCTACCGCGAAGGCAGCTGCGGCAAGACCTTGTTCACAAGGGAAATGACCTAACATAACAGGGTCCAAGTGACCGCTGTAGAACGCTATTGGCTTGTATCCCATGCTTGTTTTCTGAGCCAACACTGCTTTCATTACTGCTGAATCGCAATGTGAAAAGATAAGGAACTTTCGTTCATAATCTGGGGTGGCCAGTACCGGAGCAGTTGATATCGCGTTTTTCAACTCGTCAAATGCTTCCTTCATTTCCCTTGTCCACCCCAATTTTTTCTCCCCTTTGTTTGCTTCTCTCAATGCTTTAAGTAGGGGTCCTATGTATGAGCTGTAATCAAAAACCCATGCTCTACAGTAGTTGCACAATCCCAGGAACTGCTGCAGCTCTCTCACTGTTTGTGGCAGTGGCGTGTTTGATATAGCCTGTGCCCTTTGTGGTGCAATCTTTCTGCCGTGTTGGGATATTAGTTGAGCAATGTATAATACCTGTTCCTGACAGTACTGTAACTTTTCTTTGTCTACCTTGTAACCTTTTTCAGCCAATATTGTCAGCATTTTCAATGAGTCCTCCCTGCATCTTTTTTCGCTTGTGCTGCAAATTATTATGTCGTCAACATATTGCAGCACCGTACTTTCCAATTCAACATTTCCCAAGTCCATCTGTATTACTCTGTTGAAAATTGAGGGTGACTCGCAGTACCCTTGTGGTAACCTGGTGTGTTTCCATTTTGTGTTTCTGTACGTGAAGCTTGTCAGGTCTTGTGAATCTGGGTGCAGGGGTATTGAGAAAAAGGCTTTTTTGAAGTCAATCACTGTAAACTTTGAGGCCTCTGCTGGAATTCCACATAATATTGTGGCCGGTTTTGCTGCTATGGGGTATTCTGCTTCCACAATGTTGTTCAAGGGCCTGAGGTCCTGGATGAAACGCCAAGACCCTCCTTTAGCTTTGCGCACTGGGTACACGGCCGTGTTACATGGTGATTCTGATGGTATCAGTATGCCGTTATTTATTAGGGCCGTTATTGTTTCGTATATGCCCTCATCTGCCTCTTTTGATAGTGGGTACTGCTTCCCTCTAGGGAGTATTGCACCCTTTTTCAGTTTTATTCTTACTCCCCCGATACTCTTTATGCAGCCCACGTCAGAGGGACTAGTGGTCCACAGTGATGTTGGAACTTTTGCCATATCTTCCTCGTAAAAGGGAACTGGGGTAGATGCGGGTGCTTCAAGTGCCATGGCAATTTTCTGTGCCACTTGCTTGTAGGTCACTCTTAGCCATATATCTACACTCATCATAAATACCATTTCACCCTCTTCCTTGTCTTCTGAAAAGAGCTCCTCATCGGACACCTGGGTGAGTCTGCATCCCTCAGCCAGCGCTATCACTGCCCTCCATGCTCTTCCTTCCTGTACTGCGATATAATCAGCAGTCGCTATAATGCTCTCGATGCTCACTGAAATCACCTCTCCTTCTGGTTCATTGGCTGGTGTCTCAGGTCTGAACAAATAGGCTGCTGGCCTCCTCCAGATCTTCCCTTCTATTCCTGGCATCCATGCGAATGCCATGCTGTTCCGTACTGGAAGAGTTCGCCATCTACTGGCTCAGCCCGAGTCACTGTCTGCCCACAGTATGCTTGCATAATTTGCCGTGCAGTGAGCATGTTCATTCCTGGGGTGGAACAAATTATGCCGTCCTCCGTGAAGGAGATTGTCATATTCAACCTGCTCATTATATCTCTCCCAAGTATGTTTACTGGCGACTCCCTTGAATACAGGAGCAGGACGGACATGTCATAATCCCCTATTGATAAGGAGATGTTATCAGTAAAGGGAACCAACCCCCTAGCCCCAGAGAATCCTTGGGTGTTCATGGCCTCACCTGACATCTTAAATTTACCTTCCCTTATGCAAGACCGGGTTGCCCCAGTATCAACAAGGAATGATAATTTTTTGTCACCTATCGTTACCTCAATGCATGGTTCCTCCGCACTATTAGGTGTTACCGACAGGATGGGACACACCAAGGACGTCTGTGGGATGTCCTATTGTGGGTATAATGATTGACCACTTCCTGTGTAAGGGTTGTGTCCCAGGACAGTCACCCTTCCCAGTTGTGTTTGCTGTAGCTGTGTATTGGTCGAGGTTACCTTATGGTCCTGTATTTGAGTGGGCTGCTGTACCTGCTCCACTCGGTGTTGTTGTGATATCGCTACCTGTTGTTGCGGTAGTGAATATGTCTGTGGCTATTGTTGTGTTACTAACTGTTGCTGCGTGCTGCCCTGTGGCAGTCCCTGCTGTTGTTGGTAACCCTGCTGTTCTCTTGTAGGTCCTTGTTGTCCCTGTTCCCCCCGCGCTGGTGTGGAGGGTCTCATTCTACAAGTGCGTGACATGTGGCCTAACAATCCACAAATCCAACATACAGGTGGTTCCCTGGTCTGCCATGGGAAACTTCCTGAATTGTCCTGGTATACTGGTTGCCCAGTGGGGTAGAAGC
Source organism: Ambystoma mexicanum (assembly GCF_040938575.1). Taxonomy (NCBI): domain Eukaryota; kingdom Metazoa; phylum Chordata; class Amphibia; order Caudata; family Ambystomatidae; genus Ambystoma; species Ambystoma mexicanum. The sequence continues at coordinate 1,147,269,875 of NC_090928.1, forward strand.
TTCTGAATCCTCCCCCTTGTTGTTGTGCATTATAGCCATATCCCCTCCCTCTCATCATTCCTCCCCTTCCCCTGTTGTAATTATAATATCCCGCTCCTGAGGTCGAGTATCCTCCTCCCATATTAGCCGTGTATGGTGGGGGTGGTGGCAGCTGTTGTGCTATAATTTGTGGTGATTGTATTTGGGAGGGATCTTGTGCGGCCACTACTTGCGTGGGGTTGGGTGTCATTGTTGTAGGTGTAGTTATTAGTGCACCTTCCATCGTGTACTTACTCAGTTTTTTCTACACTAATTTAGCCTCTTCAGCTTTCCTATCTTCTTCCTTTTGTTTCATCTTTTCTTGCCACGTCCTACAATGATGTACTATCGTCAGTTGTATTTCCGGCCAAGCCTTTGCTTCAATCCCCACTACTTTCTTCAATTGTTTCTGCACTGCCTCTGGGAGCCCTTGTATTAGTATATGATAAAATATTGCTGGTGTCTTGTCCCACTGCTCTCTAGTATCCATACGCCACTTCTCTTGAATTTCCTGGATATAATCAACAGGATCTTCGTTCTCACGCATCTTGCGGGATGTAATTGCTCCTATATCTGAGGTGTCTGGGTATTGTACCCTTAGTGCTTGCCATAATGCCTGTCTGCAGTTTGCAAATGGCGCCCCGTTGTGTGATGTGTTTGTTATTGTGACCCCGGGGAAGCCTGCTCTCTTCCAGATGTCATCTGCTGCATCCCCTAATATTGATATTAGTAGGCCCTTCACGTCTCCTACTGCCAGTTTCTGTCCTGCAGTGTGTTTTTCCATCTCATATATCCATTTCCCCGCTCCTCCACTTAGTGATGGGAGCCTACACTTTATATTTTCCTTGTCTGCATGCTTCCAAGGGGCGTATTGTGGTCTAACCCCTCCTCTCTCCAAAAGTGGCATTAGGTTGTGTCCTATCTGACCCCCCGGGTGTTGCGGTGTTGAGTCCGTATACCCCTCCTCTTCTTCCGTGTCGTCTACATCGTCTGTTATGTCCATATTTCCCCCACTCATAGCTGTTTCCCCTCCATCTCTTCCCCTCCGTTTATCATTTCCTTTATTTGATGTCGGCGTGTGTGTTCGTTCTTCCTGCCTGCATCCAGGGAGGTCTCTAAGCCTGCCAGTGTAGGGTGTGTGTTCGTGAGGGGCGGGTGCGGGTGTAGGTGGACATGTTGGACGGGATGAGTGCGGGGTGGTGGAACATGTTGGACGGGATGATGAGGGTGTAGCTGCACGTGTGTGCCTTCCCACCATTCCTTGCTCTTCTTCCTCACTTCCCCCCAGTTCTTCCTTCCTTCTGCAGGCCCATGGTGATTCCCTGTTGGTCCGGGTGATGTACAATTTATCTAAGCTTTCCCTTTCCCGGTTTCTTCCTTCTCTCCCCATTCCTTCTTCTTCCTCGCTGCAAAAATCATCCAGGAGCGACAACCCTCAATCTGTCTTTTCCCCCCTAATCGTCACTGTTTTTAAGTCTATTAAATCCGTTCCTCCCATTTCTTCTTTACCAATTTCTCCCCTTTGCGCTGATGTTGTTGCTACTTCTGTGTCCCTGCGTACATATTTCCTTGTTGCACTCTCCCCTCTCCTATCTCCTCTTTCCCCTTCTTTTTTCTCTACTATTTCTCCACCTATTTCCTCTCTTTTCTTTTTTAATTCCTCCATTACTTCACTACTCATCTTTTCCAATATCCTTTCTTCCTCTCTCCTCCTTTCCCATCTCTCTCTTTCCCGTTCTAATATGCTTTCTATCACCCTCCCTTCTTCGTATTTCTTTGTGGTTTCTGATAGTATTTTCCTTTTCCATATTTCCATTTCCTTTCTTTCTCTTCTTCCTCCCTTTTCTTGTCGCGCTGTGCTGCTCGAGATACTCTTTCTGCTGCTGCCTTCACCCTTTCAGCTTCCCTCTTTCGTTCTTCAGTTCGTTCCCTCATTTTTTCCAACTCATTCTTACTTTCTTTCCTTTCTCTTCTTCTCTCTCTTTCCTCCCTCTCAAGCTGTTTGATCAGGGCGTTTCGCTCATTCCTTAACTCCGCTAATCGTTCCTCCAAAATCTCCTCCTCTTCTCGTAACAGCTCCCCTTCCTTCCTTTTCCCCCTTCCCCTTTTATCTCGCTCTTACTCTCATTATCCTTGTTCATTTTTCTTACTACCTCCTTCTCTTCTCCTGTTAATGAACCTCGCAATTTTAATAACACCTGCGCAGCCACCCACTCGTCGTGTCCTATGGCTGAAATTTGTTCTTCGCTAGTCTTCCCTTCCCTGCTGGCATCTTCGTATAAGTTGACCCTACCGTACTTGTTGCCTCCCCCCCCGTTTAGCCACCTGTAGCTGTATATGGTGGCGGGCTGTATGCTGGGTTCGAATACCCCTCAGCCGCCCTTAATTGTTGTCTCACTACTTCTCGTAGTTCCGTTATGGGATATAACCCCCCTTCCTCCTTTTTCACTACTTTCGCTAAGGGAATGTCGTCGCCCTGTTCCTTTTTTATTTCTGTTTCCTTTATGTTGCTAGGCTTTTCTCCTCCCTCTTGTCCTTTCTCCGTGGACTGTGTGCTTTCACTCTCTTTTTCCCCATTCTCTTCTTCCTCCTTAATCTTCTTCTTCTCCTTTGTTTCCCCCACAGTGAACATTCCGGTTGGTCCTGGTCGGGACCCTTGGAACATCCTCCATAAATTAAACACCTCCACATGGTGCGTCAACTTCTTCCCCTTGTATGTGTTATGTAGATGGGTCAATAGTGAGTGCTGGACATATGGGTCGAAACTGCTGTTAGGCGGCCAGGGTGTCGTCATTTTGTTGTCCGTCCCCTGTGTCCATTCTATGCTGTATTTAATCAGTTTCTCCCTATGGGGTGACAGTGTTTTACATATATGCTGTAGCGGGGTAGTGAGGGTGTTCCCCCACCCTCCCGATCCTATCCCGTATGACATGGTAGCACTGTGTTGTTAGCCTCCCTTGATATAGTAGTGGTTACCTGGCTAATTATGAACTCTACACAATTTCAGATGTTTTACCTGGCTGCGTAGTTTTGGGGACTTGCGATCGTCCGTTAAAAGAAAGTAATCAAATATAACATTTGCAATTATGTATTCTTTTCTGTCTTTGTTTCTCTCACCTAACACTGTTATGGCCCCCTACGGCCAAGGCGCACATAGCCCCCTGCGGCTGCGTGCCCTGTGTGACGTGCTTATACAGCCGTCCCACTTTTCTTCACCCCTCCTCCTCTTTCCTCACTCGTCGTGGCCGGCGTTCTCCGTGCGCGGTCACGTCCCCCTCTCCACCTTGCCCCGATATAATCGTTGCCGTTTACCTCCGTGCCCACTCCCTTACCACTATTCGCTTCCCCACCACTTCTTCAACAATGCTGTGTGCTCGAGGTATCCTATGAAAGCCCTACAGGTGACGTCACCGACCTCTTCCAAAACGGTAAGCTCTTTTCACATTTCAGAAAGTTCGAAATAAGTTTTGCTAGTTATCCCCGTTAACCCCACAGCTGTCCTCTTGTCACTCCTGGAACAAGGTAACCAATAATATAATCAGACTGCGCACACTGCGTCGCCTCGCGTGTGATGCGCCCCTCAACAGGAGGGCTTAACTAGCCAATTATCTTCCGTATTAGGCAACCGGTTAGCTACCGCCTACAGGAAAACGTCATCTATCTATCGAGTTTCTCCGCTCGATCAATAGGGATCCTCATCTACTCATTGATCAATAATCGCCAATTCGTAGGAAACCGTACACACACACACACACACACACACACACACACACACACACACACACCCTTACAGGTGGTCGCGACCTAGGCCAATCAGTGTCTACGAGCGGCCGCACGTGATATTTTCGTGCTCCGCCCACTCTTCTTCGTAGCGTAGCGGACTGCTCTTGCACTTGTCCAGCTACCATTCACTTCACCGTCAACACTAATTTATCAAATCTTCGCCGCGCACCTTGGTAACACCTCCCACCTCCCTTATTCCATTCCTCCCCCCTCCCTCACAACTTCACATTGCTTGTTGGGTGTGGCATACTCACCAAGTTCTCTTGATGCGGGGCCGCTCGACCGCGTGCACCCCTCCAAGCGGTTCGCCACCTCCCCTCGTCTGGACCACGTCTGGACACTCGCCAACCGTGGGCGGGATACTTCTCAACCGGCTCCTGAGGGCCAATATCCGGATTGTGCTGTCCGGTCTTCTCGTAGTTCCGCGATGGTCCTGTAGTCCTCAAAAAAGGGGGCAGCGGCAGAGGGGGCCGCGCCGCCGGGCCTCCTCGCAACGAGAGTACTCGGAAAAATAAAATAAAATGTAGATCTTAAACATATCTCAGCAGTGCCTCCAACTTTATGGGGAGTTTTTCCCGGGGTCAGCTGGGCCTTCCGCGGACCTCCGGGCTGGGAGGCCCCAACTCCTCCCGCGTATCCCAAAAATGAGTATGAGACACACACAAGAAGCAAGGTGGTTCTGCTGTTTATTGAATAACGGCAGGGATGGGTCTAGGATCGTACGCGTCCGTCCAGACTCTCGAAATTCGTGGGGCTCGCAGGCCCCTTTTTGCCTCAGTATGACGCGCTACTTGCGTCACCTGGGAAAGTTAGCAAAAAACCTATCGCCACTCTGGATTGGTTCCTCGAGTGGTAGGGTTAGTATAGCATACGTACAGAGAACGCTGTTAGTGGTTAAGGGTCAGTCAGGTGGTACACTTGGGTTGTCCCTTCTATTAGATACTTGAAAATTGTTACACGAAGACCCCTAATGATTGGCTGATGTTAGTGGCGTCAGTGATGAGTGCCCCATGTTCTGATTGGTCCACTCGCGAGCCCCCCAGCCTGGGACCATCGTTGTTCCCAGCTCGCGGTATACCTGTCATTTGCAACAATATGTAACTATGTGTTCGTGCAGACAATGCGTGGATTTGCTCATATGCCTGAGAGCAGACCATTCCCATCGCTGTAGGTGTCCATTGGGTCATTTCATTGTTGCAGCCTGTGTCCCAGACATGGGACCCAGGCGACTTCTCCCTCGTGGGTCTGGCACCCTGTCAGGTTTGGCTTGGTCACGTGAGGAGAGACCGTGGCTGAGGCAGAATTCTGCACATTTAAAGTTGTATTTGCCTCTGCGTGTCTGGCTTTGCTTACAGGCGCGACCTTGGCGTCGGCTGGTAGCATACGAGTTGCAACATCGCTCCCTTGGCTATCATTTCTCGCTGGGCTCGTTCTGCAGGGTCAGCAATTGTACTCTTGCTCACCCAGTGTTCATGGAGGCTCTTGCTTGCGGCCTACTAGGGCCTGGCGCATAGGTGGGGATGTTTAATGCACGGCACTTAAGTTGCGGAGTCACATTGCTTCACAGGCAGTATCATGTCTTCGTTGTGTTTTCATTGCAATGCAAGGGTCGGGAGAAGCGTCAGCAAGCATGTAAACGAGTGCTTTGTGCATCTTGCGTTTCTGCATTTCGGAGAACCTATGTGAAAAATAATAAATATGCGCGTTAGTGGGTGTGTCTGTCACCTACGTCATAGCACTGAGTATGTTCTTCGTGTGGATTGGTGTGGGGGTGTCCAGTGTGCATGGTTGTACGGGTGGTCTTGACATTTGGCTAGGTCGTCATGGCATCTCTAACGATGTATTTCCTTATTGTTGAAGGGCTTAGTCGAGTTCATCCATGCCGCAGGTGTCGGCTTGAGCAGGGCAGGCTGGCAGGCAGGCTGGTGGGCACATCCGTATGTTCCTGTACCAAGGTATTTGGTCGTCTGGTAGATAAGCAAATTCATCTCGTGGCGGGTGTCTGGGTCTCGATCCTCTAGGCCAGGGGTGCGAGGAGATTGGGGGGAGTCTTTTCTCCCATTCTCCCACTTCACCACGTTTAGTGGTCCTTACATTGTGGAAGACATTACTCCTTCAGCAGTTAAATTCCAAGGTAGATGAGCTTGGCTCCAAATGGGAGATGTAAACACCCCCACCTCATTGGTAAGCAAGTCAAGAAGAAGAAGTTCAGCACATGCAGACTCAATTTATGACGAGGAAGAAGGACGCAAACACTATCCAGTAGATAGATACAAGTGTACATTTGGACTGTCGTTCTCCTAAAAACACTCCTTATAGATATTATAGCAGGAAGTGAGAAAGTTACTCTTCTTGAGCCACAGGAGCTTGTTGACATTGGACCCTAGGAAGTGCTGAAGTAAAGGAAATATGCCCGATTTAGACTTCCTTTTTGACGACTGGAAAAGGGAGCTGTTCCCCGATTCATTCCTCACTGAATTTCTGTTTGGTTTCCCTAATGGTCCTGTCTAATGACGATGGCCACAGACTACTTGTTATGATCTTTTACTATATACTTCAAGTTCATCCTTATCTTGTTTGGCACAACACCAACACTTAAGCCTATGACATCCCCTAGTAGGTTTTCTTAGTTTGCCACATAGCATGACATCAGTAGTGACACATTTTTAGTATAAGAATGCTTTTTCATGTGATGCTTTGAGAGAAATCTTCAGTTGATGTCCATTGTAACTCCCTGTTTTAGAGAATTGTTAATAAAACAGTGCAGCCTTTTGCCAACTTCCTGATTCGGTCTGATTATTGATGTTTGAGTAAGTTCTACATCCCCATCCATCTCTAAGTATTGCTACCTCGTCTCAAAGGGCCGCAGGTCCTGGGGTTCCAATAGAATTAATTAAATACAATGAGAGCGGAGATTATCTGTATGCTAGCTATATTCCTGGCGTATCATATGTCGGTCTAGCTTTCCCTCATGCTCTCGCTCTCGCTCGCTCTCTCATCTTTTGTCTATCTTTTTATCTATCTCTCTGCCTCTGAGTTCTCTTCCTCCCTCTCGCTGTGTTCTCTCACTCTGGCTCACTCTTTGTCTGCTTCTATTGGAGAGAGTTGCCTTATCAGGCGCACATTTTCCAGGACCACCCTAGATTCTGCTGACATCACTAACAGAGGAAACACAGAGACAACTCTAAGGAGCACTGTGTTTTATTGTAAAATAAGCTATTCAAAAAGTTAAAATGATGCAATTGTACTAACATTTCAAACAACCCCTTTTTAGATTTTACAATGTTCATTTGTAATGACCACTTGCATTATATAGTCTAGTCATAATAATAATGTATGTGTCTTACTGAACAAAACCTTTGATCAAAACAATGAATAACCATATAGATTATTTTATTATGAAAAGTTATCACCAGGATGGACTGTCTGGTATACTCCTATTGTATTATTTTGATTCCTGGTTGCTTTGCATAAAATCAAAGAGCATTTTGCGGACTTAAGAATGATCACAGATATTTATATGCTTACAAATATGAAAAAAGATTGCATGCTCGCATAACTATGCACATATGGCATTAGGTGCCCCTTTCTTTTACACAACACTTACCTTAACATTAAAAAGTGTGCAGCCCCTTGCAGAACATGAGATGACGGTAAAATGGCAGAGACCTCTGCAATTCCATCTTTAGAAAATGTTTCTTCCCCCCTCAAAAAAATGAGAACAGGAAGAAATAGGAGGGGAAGCCAGGCTTCAGAGTAAGGATATTTGTGCACATGTCAAGTCCCGGATGCACAGACATCCTTAGAGAATTATATAGGATGTGTTTGGTCTTTTCTAACACCTGACTGTATTTCACTGGAAGTGGATCAACACACCCAGTCTTTATGATGATGCTCTCATTTTGTCAATGCTGTTCTAGTCTGCTGTAAAACAAGGATATTGGATAATCTAAGACAGTGTCTGCAACCTTTGGCTCTCCTGATGTTTTGGAGTACAACTCACATTGACCCCAGCAAGCATAGCCAATGGTGAGGGATAACAGGAGTCATAGGCCAGAAAATCTGGAGAGCAGCAGCTTCCAGACACCCGAATTAAGAATATTAAGACATTCAAAGGTGTCCATAAAAATGTACCTGCCCTTTTGGTGCATTTACATGCTATATAAAATAACACAGCAAAACACAACATTTGAATACAAAAATAGTGAATGATATTAACATATTGAACATTGGGTTTAGCCTCCATGAAAGTGCACGATCAATAATTCAGATTCTTGAAGTAATTTGTTTTTAAAAAAAACAACACACTGGTGCACCGCAGCAGCACACATGATGCTGTTGGTTGACAAAGGTTGGCTGCCACAAAAAGCATTACATAGCATAAAGATACTTATGAGTGAATATCATCCATGGGAGATGGTGCAGTCCTGTGGAAAGACTGCTGACATGCACTAAAACATTACAGTGCTTTACTGTTGTGTTTTGGGTGGCTACATCAGTAGCATTTAATTAAGCAATAGGCCCCGAGAAAGAGGACATTACCAATTCAGGTAATGCCCCGGGCCCATAGTTACAGGCCCGAGTGAAGCGAGGGCTTTAACAAATTCCCCAGGGCATTACCTAAAGTCGTAATACTCCCCCCCCTGCTCGGGGCCTATTGCTATTAGTACCCCGGCCCATAAGATCGGGGTACTGAGAGCATTTTTTTTCTGTTCCGAAATGCTCCGTCATTTCGGAACAGCAAGAACATGTCAAAAAAATAGCTGCCAGTGAGGGGGAAACAGAGGCTGTTTTCCCTTTCCATGGCGGCCATTCAAAATGAATGAAAAAAAATAAACAAATAAAATGGCCGCCATGGAAAGGGAGAAGGGATTACAAGTAGCCCTCTCCCTTTCCATGGCGGCCATTCAAAAAATAGGGAAAATGTAAACAAAGAAAATGGCCGCCATGGAAAGGCCAGAAGGAACTACGTGTAGTCCCTTCTTCCTTGTAATGATGACCAGTCACGGATCAGGAGCGAACACACTGGGGATAGAAGTGTCCCAGCGCGTCCGCTCCCGAAATGGACCAAAAGTGGGCTGGGAGGGGATTCTTTGGATTGGGGGATGCGACGGGAGGGAAAACACTTACCTTGATCCCTGGCAGGGATCGGAGCAGGGATTATCCCATTCTGAGCCTCTTCATTGGCTGAGTGGCTGCCATACCCCCACAAAGGGGACAGGAAGGAACATAATGGGGAGAGGGATTCCCAGTCGGGTAACGCACCAGCGAGCACCAATGAGATTGCATGTTACAATCTCATTGTCGACCACCGGTTACTAATGGGTCTTAGATTAATAAGGGACTGCCACAATGGGTCATATCTGCATATCACTAGGACCAGGGCTATTCTTCCAGCATTGCTTCATGTCAGTAATAATGATAAGGAGGGGGTATTGGGTGATACCAGGGATGTCAGGCACATTGTGGACACCATTTGAGATCTACCCGATCAGCCACTATTCTACTCAAGCATGAATAGGGGTTCTGCCTTAAACATTTGCAGCCCTTGTTAACTGAGAGAGATAAGGCCACAGTTTACCTTTCTTCCGTTTATGTTGATGATAAGATCCCTTGGAGGAGGGGAAACAATGTCTAACCATATTGTTTAAGTAAGGGTGGCCTGGTAACACCCCAATGGTTCTTCTGAAGCCTGATGCCCTTCTGGTCGCCCCACCAACTTGCCTGGTATAGAGAGATTAAATTACTTGTTTGTGATTCCAATGTCCCCATTAAAGTTTATAGTCAAGGATTGTGCTGATGGTGGCATATCCTGATGCAGACTTCAAAAAAAGGATCACTTCACAATCTGGCACAACAACGTGTGTACATTAGTTTGCCATCCTGTGGAGTTGATTACACAAGCAGAGATGAATGGCATGGTTAAATTGGCGATGGTCTTGCAAACTAATTCAAGATGGATGCAATTGCCTATCTTGCTTTGTTGGGCACTCCATTGCTGTCTGGTTCAGAATTATCCTGACAAAATGCAGAAGTGAGCAGTGTCGAACATACAGTTATGACCTAGGCAGGATGATACACTATGTGGAACATTCTAACTTTGTGTGTTGTGACAAGACCAGTACCGTGACCTTGTAAAGAGGGTGATATCCCCTCTCAGCTAAGGGTGGGAGGTCCGTGGAGAAGCCCAGTACCAGTCCTAAGTCTGCCAGTGGTGGCAGTAGAGAGGGCCCCCATTCCTACCACCCTTTGTGCCAGCATGTCGTATTGCAGACCACTGCTATCTCCATCCTTGCCTCTTTTTGATCAGATACTTGCCAGTGTCTTTCTCTTAATTTCAGATATCCAGCAGCAAACCCAAAGCCACAAGCAGCAGAGAGAACTGAGATACCAGCTAACAGTGAAGGGGATCATGTTGTGCGGCGGGGCACAACATAAATGCCGGTGCTGCACAAAAAGAGAATGAGAATTCACTTCCCAACTCGGCAGCACATAGAAAGTCATAGAGCTATCAAGCGGAGCAGACAACCCTACATGTAGGCCTCAATAGGAGAGACAGATCCACTCTCCCATATGGATTTATTGGGAGTTGACACAAACCTAGTTCCCGGAACATGAACCTAAACATTGCCCTTCCTGTGCCCCCATCAGAAGAATGTGTGAGGTTTATCTCCCTTCTTATGACTTTCCGAGGCACACACAGGTGGGGAAGACAGGGCCAGATTTGCCATGGAGAGATATCCAATCCTAGTAGAGAAGGAGAAATATAAACAGGGAACAGGAAGCAGGAAGTGGGGATTGTCTGGGAGAGGTCAAAGGTTGAAATGGATGATGACCAAGAGTCGAGCAGAAGGATGGAAGGAAGGCCAGCGTGTGGAGAATATTTGTGGAGCAGGTGTGCTTAGGAGTGAAAATAGCTCTGCATTTTGAGTGTGCATGTTTGAGTAGCGAGCATGTCGATAAAGTAGTCTAAGGGGTGAAGCAGATGACACTAAGTGGAAGGGGGGTGGTTGAGTAGTGGTTTAGGGGGAGGAATGGCAGCAGGAGTTGGAGGGAGTAGTATTGTGGGAGTAATAGTGTGGAGGAGGAGCAGTAGTGGGTAGGAGGTGGTAGTAGTGTTGTACAGAAAAAAAGTAGGGTGGCTGAAGGAGTAGTGGTGCGGAGGAGGGAGGACAAGTAACATCAAAGAGTGGGGTCGTGAACTAGGAGGAGTGCACCATCGAAAAGCTAGAAGATCAATTGGAGGAGTCAAGAGGGGGGGTAAAGTAGAGAGCATAGAAGGGCGGAAGTAAGTATGGGCATGTTAGTACTGACGTAAATCCAATTGTGTAATTTCAAGGCGCTTTCCCAATGTCCAATTAGAGCACTGACTTTTGCATAGAGTAGGGATAACTAGGAAGTCCCTGAGGGAGTTTAGGTAGCCAGCATTTGGGCCATCATCACAGCACAAGATGAGGGTTTAACAGTAGGAGTCAACATTCACACGCACTAACAAGGTGTTACAGATACCTCAGTCAAGGAAGAGGGTCACATAAAGATGGGAAAGAGAGAGACACAGCCCTAGGCGCCATCAAAAAGAAAAGAAAAAAGAAACACTCTTGAACAGTCTCTATGAGTTACAGTGATTATTGTGCCATCTGTGGAAGTGTTCACCCCCACCTTTTTTTCTATAGGTTATGCGGATTGAAGTCTCTGGTCTGGTACCAAGATGCAGTCATTCAAGCAGACTGGACTCTAGCAGCATATTTTTTTCCCAGCAATGAGGTGTGTGCATATGGCCAGTAGGCCCCCTCATCCTGTGGCACTGTTGAGAGGCTTTGATGTAATACTGTTTGCATAGTAGTGCCATCATGAACGTTTCTTATAATTCAGTCGAAGTTGTTGTCCATCTGGCCAAATAACAGGGACGCTGGATTATATCCCATTGAAGAGAGGGGAACGGGCCAATTGGCCAGGCTGCTGGGACTGCCCTTAAGCATAACATACTTTTATGAATCTCTTTATTGGGGGGAAGGTCTATTCGTTATACATATAGGTTTGCTGGGGTGGGAGGTGCTTGGCTCGATTTCAGATTTGAAAAGCATATCCAGTTAGATCTCCAGGTTTTACAGAGTGGAAGGTGCATACGGGTCGAGAGCACGGAAGGGTGCCCTTGAGCACTCCATTTTATTGTAGTATTTTACAATTGTTGATCATCAACATATGGAACAAATATCAGCATCTTTCTTACAATCTCATTTCACAGCTGTATCCTTATAATAAGGTTCATGGTTTGGAGTCGGAGACCTGTGCCCCCCACTTTATGGCAGCATATTAATGGACTGCGATGGCAGTAGTAAATAAGGTACTGGCATGCTGGGTTGTGGCCAACATGTCAACAGTTGTTTCTCTAGGGAGATGGGCAACATAGCAATTGTCCTCCTCTGTTCCCCGTTGAGTGGGAATTGACAAGGAGGAAGTGCGGTGAGACAGGCTATGGAGATGCGTCTATGTCTCCTCATTAAGAGTCATTGCGGGGCAATTTGGCACTGCCCTTTTCCCTGCTTCTCTCACTGTAAGGGAGTGTTTTACCGGTCTGCTATTCCTAGGCTTTGTATATCTTTGTTGGTGAGCAACTCTTTAAGTTTGGTGTCATAATATATTATGTTACTGCGTTTTGATACAGTGCACAAATGCTGCATTATGGTTTCTAGGCACTGAGATAGCTTTCCATAACATATAAGTTTACAATGGAGAACCAATAGGGCTTAAACTTTTTTTTTAAAGGAAGGTCTAATGTCCATTTTCGTAACTTGATCCAGCACAGGCTTACTGAGTGTGGGTGTGATGAAACGACTACTGCTCTGGAGGAGTATTCAGATGGGAAGTGGATACATTGGGCCTCATTACACGGTAGGCGGTAGGGGATTACCGGCACCGGTAAGGGCACCTTTGCCGGTAATCCCGTACCGCCCTACTACGAGTTCCCAAACTCTGAGAGGGCTCGGAGTGGAAGAACGCTCTGAAGGAAAGCGGAGCGCAGAGGAGGGGCAGAATGGCGGTTGGTAGAACAGAATGAACCGCTAGGAGAAAGTGAGGAAGGAGGTACAGAGAAGACAAAGGAAGGAAGGCGGGAAGGCAGCGGGAACCACCAGAACAGTGGACGGAGAACAAGCGTGTATACCCAAAGTAGGAGGGTTGCAACGCATTGTCGCTTAGGCATGATGCGTATATGTACGTGACGCGCCGTAAACAACTAGAGTGCTGCATTAGTTTCCACTCAGTAGCCCTTCTTCCATTTCCACCATAGTTTCCAGGGACGGCGGATCGTGACAGTATGACCCCTTCTTATGGGCACCCCTCCTGGTTTGCCTGGATGATTTCTATGAAACTGAAGTAGGAGCCTGGGAGCCTTCACATTCCTTTCCGGTTCCCAAGATCTTTCGGACCAGGGATACCTTTTCCAGAGTATGAGGTATTGGACTCTGCCTTGTTTGTACCTGGAGTCCAATATTTGGGAGACCTCATATTCCTGGGTGTCTTCTGGAGTCGGTGTCTTCTTTCTCAGTTGCCTTTTATATGGGTCGTATTTGTATTCCTTGAGCAAGGATGTGTGAAATACAGGGTGGACTTTTCGTAAGGAAGATGGCAAAGAGAGCCTGAAGGCTACTGGATTGACACATTTTTCAATTGAGTAAGGACCAATAAATCTTGGGGCAAACTTCCCAGGATGGACCCATCTTGGAAGATGCTTGGTTGACAACCACACTTTATCACCGACTTTCCATTTAGGATTGGGTCTTCTACCCTTGTCGGCCCATCTTTTGTTCTTCTGGAGGCTGTCCGACAGATTCTCTTGAACCTCCTTGTGCGTGTCTCTGAGTGTGTGCAGCAGTTGATCGATGGTAGGTAACAAAGTGGGTTGCATGGTAGAAAAAGGGATGTGACGAGGATGGTATCCATAGGTACGCTTGAATGGACTCATTCCGATTGCTGAGTGTACTGTGTTGTTATAAGAAAACTCAGCCACCGGTAATAGCTGATGTCAATCATCCTGTGTTTGGTGACAAAAACATCTTATGTATTGCTCGAGAGTAGCGTTAAGACGCTCCGTTTGTCCATTGGACTCAGGATGGAAACCTGAAGATAAAGCTCTTTGGATCTGAAGTTGTTTGCAAAGAGCAGTCCAGAATTTCGAGGTGAATTGGGTACCTCTGTCAGAAACTATGGTAAACGGAATTCCATGTAGACGCACAATGTCTCTGAGAAAGGCAAGGGCCGTCTCCGAAGCTGACGGAGTGCCCCTCATAGGAGTGAAATGAGCCAATTTGCTAAAGGAATCGACTACCACCATGATTGCTGTGTATCCTGCCGATTCTGGTAATTCTACAATGAAATCCATCGAGAGGTGTTGCCAGGGTCCCGAAGGAGGACCGTCTTGTTGAAGAAGTCCCAAGGGCTTTGCTGTATTATATTTGTTTCTTGCACAGGTGGGACATGAGAAGACGTACTCCTTGGTATCTTTAGCCATTCTCGGCCACCAGAAATGTCGACGTAATAGTTCCAGAGTGCCAGACTGACCTTTGTGGCCTGCGGTAGGTATATCATGGCACCATGTAAGAGCCTTGGTCCTGAGCTCCTGAGTTGGAAGATACAATCTTTCCTCCCGAAACCAAAGGTTCCCTTTTTGAGTCAAGAGAGGAATAAGGGTGGTGGATGGGTCTTTCTGGGCTTCAAGAACATCTTGTAAGAAAGTGTTTATGGAGTTGATAAAGGTTTTACCCTGCAGTAAGTATTCGTGACCTGAGTACTTTCCTGATGCTTCCCCATGACTTCTAGAAAGACCATCAGCTAAATGGTTTTCCTTCCCTGGTAGATAGGTCAGTTTGAAGTCAAATTGTGAAAAGTAATATGCCCATCTGACATGGCAGGAATTCCTGCATTCCATTTGTTGTAGGATGCTAAGGTTTCTATGATCCGTGGGGACTTGAAAAGGAAATCTTGCTCCCTGCAGAAGATGTCTCCACTCCTCGCAAGCTTGTCGAATGGCAAGGAGTTCCTTTTTCGATCACTGAGTAATTCTTCTCACTAGAATTGAGGGTTTCTGAATAGTAAGCAATTGGGTGTTCCAACTGGTCTTCCTTTTTCTGTAAAAGAGCTGCTCCGAGGGCCCCATACGAAGCGTCAGTGACAATGATAAAAGGTTGTGTCTGGTCAGGTTGGCTAAGTATTGGAGCGGTGGTAAAAGCTTCTTTTAAATGATGGAAGGCTTGATCGGCTTCGATTGACCATGTGAACTTTACACCCTTTTTTAACAGGGCGGTTATTGGAAGGACAATGTTGGAAACCCTGTGATGAATTTCCGGTAAAAATTGGCTAAGCCTAAAAATCGTTCAACATCCTTGACCGAAGCAGGAGTGGGCCACTGGGATATTGCCTTGACCTTGTTCGGATCCATAGCCAGTTGGTCTTCCGATAGTATAAATCCCAGATAAGGAACAGAAGAGGCTTCAAACTGGCGCTTTTCAGGTTTTGCGAAGAGATGATTATGTCTTAGCCATTCCAAGACTTCCTTTACATCCAGACAATGCTGTTCAAGGGTTTTTGAGACGACCAATATATCGTCCAGATACACTACCACCTTGCTGAACAACAAATCAGAGAAAATCTTGTCCATAAACCTTTGGAATTGAGCCAGAGCATTAACTAAGCCAAAAGGCATTACCCTGTACTCAAAGTGACCCAGGGGTGTACGAAAAGCCGTCTTCCATTTGTATCCTTTATGTATCCTTAGTAAATGATAAGCACCCCTGAGATCCAATTTTGTAAACCATTTCGCTCCTTGCACAGCCTCAAGAGTGTCCTTGATAAGAGGCATCGGGTAGCGGTCTCTGATTGACTGTTCAGACCTCGATAGTCGATACAGGGCCTGAGCTCCATGGTACCCTTCTTGGGGATAAAGAACAGAGAAGCCCCTGCAGAAGAGGTCGATTCTCGGATGAGACCATTCTGTAGATTGGTGGCTAGATAATCTCTCAGGGCGTCTTTCTCTGGTAGGGACAATGGGAACATTCTTCCGAACGGAACCTCTGCCTCTGGTTTTAATTCAATTCTACAGTCTTCTGTTCTGTGAGGTGAGAGAGGCTTGGGTTGGATGTCGGAAAAAACATCTGAATACTCCTGGTATTCTTCCGGGATACCAATCACGCTCTTGATGGGCATTGTGTTATTAGCTTGAATCGGCTCAGTCTCTTGAGATATACAGGTGTGTAAACAGAGGTCAGAGCGGAATTCCAGCGTATTTGCGCTCCAGTCAATACCGGGATTGTGTCTCCTTAGGCAAGGGATTCCCAGGATTACTGGGAAGTGGGCCGCCCTTATCAAGTCAAATGCAATTCTTTCTCGATGAGTGTTCATCCTAACTATTAATTCATGAGTCTCTTGTTTGATGGGACCCGAAGATAGGGGAGAGCCATCTATCCCTTCCACAGGTATTGGTAGATGCTTACTTCTTCTAGGTATGGCGTGCTTTGTTGCCCATTCATCGTCCATGAAATTGCCAGCTGCTCCACAGTCTAGCATGGCCAAGCATTCCACTTTACAGTTCTTCCATTCTAATACAACCTTGAGGATCATGAGCTGGTGAGAGACTTCCTCCGCTATAGGGTTTCTTGAAACACAGGGATTGGCCCGATAGCCCCCTTCCGTGTCCCTGTTCACGGACGTGGTTGTTCGTTTTCCGACCTCCTAGGAGGGACCTCAGGACAATCCCTCAGGAGATGCTTGTCAGATCCGCAATACAGGCACAGGCTCAAGTCCTTTCGCCGTTTTCTCTCTGCAGCCATTAGGGGTCCTCGGTTAATCCCGATTTGCATGGGTTCTTCCATTGAAGGTTTATTCCTTTCTGAGGTGGTCTGCACACTGGGAGAAGAAAGGTGAGGAGCAAGCAACCTGGGTCGTCTTCTTTCTGCCCGGCGCTCCGACAGTCAGAATTCAATTTGTAGAGCTAAGGATATCAGTTCCTTAAAAAAGATGCGGGTCTAGTAATTCTTGACAGTATGACCTTAATCTCCTCTTGTAAACCCCTTCTGAATAAAGTCTGTCTTGCAGAGTCTGGCCATCCAGTCTCCTGGGCTATCCTCTGGAAATTGGTCACGTATATCTGAACATTAGATGTGCCTTGTTTGGTGTCTAAGAGGTTTTCATAAAACGTAAACAACATCTCTGGTCTTTCGAACCTGGTCTGGAACTGTTGGATAAAAGTTCCATAAACAGTGAGGGCTGGATCGGCATCAGTGACCAGCGGGGTTGCCCAGGCCAGGGCATTACCTGTTAAGTTTGAGACAACAAATCCGACTTTGGCCCGGTCTAATTCAAACATCTTAGGGCGAAAAGTGAAGTAAATTTGACAGGCGTCCAGAAATTCTTTAAGTCTTTTGGGATTCCCGTCGTATTTGCCGCATGGTAAAGATAACGGTGGGAGATCTCCCCGATCTTCTTCCCTACGTAAGAACTGTTGTCTTAATGCAGCATTGTATGACTTCAATGCATTGTTCTCTGCTTTCAAAGTCTGTAGTTCGACTGTAATACCTTGTATAGCTTTAACAAGCTCTTGGTATTGTTCTAAACTGGCCATCTTTTGGTGTTGCAAACTCTCAGGAATGTGGGGTAAACTATCCAAGAACAATTCTTCCGACCCAGATTCCCCTTCCTCCTCACCTGTCTGTGATTCCTCGGATGAGTCTTCTGAAGATATCTCCCTCCGGCTTCTCCAGGCGTGTTCCGGCTTTTTTGGACGAGTCTTAGGAAGAGCCCCGCCGGAGGCCACCCTGCCTACTAGCAGCTGGCCTGGCAATGGGGACCTCCAGGGGGACCGCCCCACGACCAGGGAAAAGCAAAGCTGAAAAACCCTGGGACAATGTTAAACTGCGGTTCTTGAATACAGTCGGCTTCCGTGAGACAAAATGGCGTTTCCAGTCTTTCCAGAAGGTGTTGAAGAGGATATGCAAATGTGTGTTAACAGATGCGTTGTAGGAACCCAAGGTAAGAGTAAGGGGAAAAACTCTGAGAGGGCTCGGAGTGGAAGAACGCTCCGAAGGAAAGCGGAGCACAGAGGAGGGGTAGAATGGCGGTCGGTAGAACAGAACGAACCACTTGGAGAAAGTGAGGAAGGAGGTACGGAGAAGACAAAGCAAGGAAGGCGGGAAGGCAGCGGGAACCACCAGAACAGTGGACGGAGAACAAGCGTGTATACCCAAAGAGGGAGGGTTGCAACGCATTGTCGCTTAGGCGTGACGCGTATATGTACATGACGCGCTGTAAACAACTAGAGCGCTGCATTAGTTTCCACTCAGTAGCCCTTCTTCCATTTCCACCATAGTTTCCAGGGACGGCGGATCGTGACACTGCCCCACCATTCCCCCCTTGCCTGACAATTTCCACTCTACTTTCTGCCACGCCGCTCCCGTTCTGTTTTCTGGCTCATCAATACCGCTCAGGCTCTCTGCTCCCCCTATGCTTTCTGGCCTCTGGCTCCTGCCATTGAGCCACCGCTCCCTCCTCTGGCACATTGCCCCCCTCTGGCACATCGCTCCCCCCTCTGGTCGACTGATCCAACTTTTGCCCTCTTTCCATTAATATTGTGACTATTGTTTTGTTTAAAAATGCAGTCTTTTTTTTCAGGGGTGTGAGCTGGAGGGTCTGAGTTAGCAGGTACTGTTAATGGAAGAACCAATCTTCATGAAACAACAGATATATACTGTCCACATAATTCTTAGAGTACAAGAGGGAGGCATGGACTCAGTGTGGGAATGAAGGGTAAGGACATGTCCATCGCAAGGTCTTAACATGGAAAACACCTTTCTTGACTGTGGCAGAAATTTGTAGAATCAGGTTAAGATCTGAATCCATGGGGCAGCTAGAATTGTTACTTGCTACATGGTCAGCAGGTATTTATGACAGTTAGATTACGTCACAGTCATTGTGCAATCATCCACTGACAGATCATTCTTTGCAGTGTGCCAAGCGTTGAATAAAAAAGTCACTGTTAAAGTCCAATTCAAATAATAATTGGCCAGAGCATGTAATTTTGTATTTGCACTATCAATTATTTTATTAACTGGATTATGAGAAAAATATTAGAAAGTAGGGAGAGATAGTGGATGCCTAAATCCCAGAGTTGATGGCTTTTGTATTACCACTCAATCCCAGATATCAAATACAAGCCATGTCTCTTAAGAGTTAAATGAAGTTCCACCAATGCATGGCCCAGCACTGCTTCTCTGAAGGCCTCTTTCTCTACTCCTTGAATCTTCACAGCTGCATGGCCGTGTAGTATTTGAATCCATTGGGTCCTCCACTGGCGCTGCTGTTGGGTAGGGTGGTAATTAGTTTACGTGACATACTTGGCTTCTCATACTTCGGGATGCACTGATTCAGGTCCTCTAAAGTCCAAACATTGGGAGCCTCGTCCAGTTCTTTAAGTTAGCCCAGATAGAACCAAAGAGGGATTTGTTATTATGTCTATAGAGGTCCCCAATTTTGGGATTAATATTAAATCGCCACTTTCTTATACACGTCAGCTATATTGCGGTAGAGCCTTGTCCTCGTCCCATTATTCAGCCATTCAGATTTTGAGTTATACATTTTGGACCCAAAGACACCTGTGTTAGGTGCTTTGTAGACACTAAGTTATACTGTATATACAGCTCAAGTACCCAGTGCATCTAACCACATGGAACCACACTTATTGTAAGTACCAGAGACACACAAGCTTTATAAGAACGGAGCCCTTGCACACATGGTATGCACTACTAGTTAGCGTAAGCCATATTAATTCCTCTGACAAAGTGTCTAAGCAACCAAATACTACGTTAGGTGATCATGGCCCTTTGATTTTAGGTTGAGTGACGAAAGGATCAGAAGAAACAGTCGACATCATAGTTTATATGAGAAGACTTATCATACCTAGGGTGGGTAAGGGACAGTATACAGATTAACAAAATAAGTGAGGCAAAATCATGCATCAAAAGATCTCTCTACAGTAGTTTTTTACTGTCACCAGCAAATATAATGATGAGATGGGAAATGAAGAGACCTCCGACAGCATTGAATTAATTCAGCAAATGCACTGGAATATAAGGAAAAGACAGGTATTCCATGTTCCCTACACAATAAGAGATCATACATTGTGTATAACACATCTGAAGTGTGTAGAAACCTAAGGGGGCTAGTAGTCAGCCTAATAGATACATTCTGAATAGTGTTTTTTTCATTTACGGTAGAGAGGCATGAACTCTTTGTATCTATATCTTCATATAGGTGCTACTGCATAGAAATACATTTATGGGAGACACCCAATTTAGAAAGTCCTGATTAAGGCTGACAAACCAAAGGAAATAACAGATGACCAGTAGCTCAAAGAGATGCCGAAACACACTTTGTCGACAAACCGTTCTACAATTGAGCCATAGAAAAGTAGCAACCTGTCTATAATATAGACTTTGTAAAAACACACATGGGAATCAATCGATGAACGAAGAAAGTAACATTTAGGAAATCCCTAGAAAAAATCACTAATAGTTTGAACCAAGGGAGATTGTCATTGTTTTGTTTCCTGTATCACTTTGTCATGTTGGTCATTTTCATTCAAGTATTTTTTTAATTCTCAAAACACTTTCCATATGTCACCAGTGGCAAGCACCACTTCAATGGCCAGTGATGGTAGACGTTTTTAACTGTATGAATGCTTCAACACTTGTTATGAAATTAGTGTGATTGGCACACATTTCTATTTGATTTCGATTAACGTGTACAATTTAGGATGTGGTTTGCCATGTCACCAAAATTGAGCTGGTCCCTTAGATGATATTGTAACAAGGACAAACCTTGCGCTCCCTCCCGCCTTCTGGTGGAAGTCTGCCAATCCATGACCACAGAGCAGTGGTCAAATATGTCATATGGCCAAGTTGTTCACATCCTCAAACTATGGAAGCAAGATGTTAATAGTACATAGGCAGAGTTTCCAGGGACACACAGTGTGTGCATGCTTTGAAAGTAGCCTTGTAGGTTGTCTTTAGATGATGGCACATTTGTTGTCGCAAACAAAGCAAAAATTTAGGTTAGGAGATTTCCAATCTTCTTTGTTGGTACTATTGTTCAGAGAGGAATTGCCGTAGCATTTCAGTGCTGGACTGCCCATGTGGGCGGGACAAAGACTGATATGCAAATGATTATTTTCCATCTGTGAAAGGTACAGTGAGCAAAAAGCGTGTGCTTCAAACTCTCATCTCAGAACAGGTTATCATGCAATGTTCTTTCTGGAGAGGAGCTCTGCTACCTATTTTTGAAAGACTTCTTTGATGGAGGTCAGAGTGGGTTCCCACAGGTACCCCCTTTACTACAAATCTCTTTAATATCTAAGGACCTGCTCTTGGATCACTAAATGTGCTTTCACTCCTACACTGGTGGCACACAGGTTCGTCTTTACAGCTTAGATCCTGAGACTGATGTGCCACCCTGCTGCAGTCTGTGTCTGAAGTGTAATCTTGAGTGAACAGCCACAGCCAATGTTGGATTACAACAATGTCTCCATCCAGTTTCTCAATGTTACCATCTGTGTAGGAAACACACGTATCGATGACCTTTATCCACTCTAGCATCACTGTTCCTGTGATGAACCCCAATACCGGCCAAAAGTAGTGCAAAGGAAAACAGACTCTTCTATGCACTTTGCCTGAGCTTGTACCACAACCTGGCACAGCCACAAACGTAAACCAGATTGAAGGAGAATGTTATAACTCCCTCGCCTGTTCTTTAGTAACATGTGGCAACAACAGGCTATACTCTGCCAAGATATCTGTTTGTCAATTATTTAAAAGAATTTAGACTCACATTTAAACGGTTTTTGTTCTTGTGGGTGCTTACATAACCAGCGGCCCAAGACACTGTGGGGTAGGGATGTGCTTTATAGATGTCATAAATCAATCAATCAATGTGAGTCATCCGTGGATGCATCTGAACAACAGTGGCACAGTAAGAACCAGACAGAATATGGTGTTAAGCACACATTTCAAGGGCTGGAACAGGTGGAAACAGCCCAGTGGTCCGAGTTAAAGGTCTGAGCCAAGCAAGAGCATTTAACGAGGGCCCTAGATTGTTACCACCCATTCAAACTCTTGGATTGGGTGCTTAATGCTGTTGAGCTGGGACAGAGCTAATTTAAAGTATATTTGTTTCGTGAACGGGTCAACTCGTGGCATCCCGTTCATGGAACAAAACGACTGTTCAAAAACGGCTGCCATGGAATGGGAAGGCCAGGCGCTGTTCGGAGCCCCTCTTCAATTTCAATGGCAGTCAAACCAAAACAGAGCAGAAGGTGCGGCAGCAGCTGCGGCGGCTGCACTCGCCACCTCCACAATCAGCTAAATCGGGCAGGGGAATTTGTTTTGAAAAGTGATCCGAGGGTGGGGGTAAGATGGCGGATGGGTAAACCAGCCATTAGTTATCTTGGAATGTGGCTTGAGATTGTCAGTTTCAGACGGTGTTCCTAGCCTCTGATTGGCTGCACCCCCCCTCACAGGGTGCTAATAAATGTTGAAGGAGGATTCTATAAAATGTACACATTACTTAAGCAGAGGTAACTGATGAAAGCATGTGGAGGCCAGGATCTCTCTCTGGGTATTATAGAGCAGGAGGAAAAAACATATGCGGCAAGCTTTAAAGAAAAGTGAAAATACTGAAAAGATTGTGCCACATTTGAAAATGTTTTCTGGTAATGTAGAATAAGATGGACCTCATTTGTTTCTATGGCCCAAGATCAAAGGCCTGGGGGTGAATGTATCTAGAATGCCTTTGGATTGGGAATCAAGCACGTGGGTTCACTACTTCAGTCTCTTTGTTTGTTAAACAGGTTCAACAGTGGAAGCCTGTTTCTTACCTAGAACTGGTTGTTGATCTGACACTGACAGCAGTTTCCTAAAACTTGCCTCAAAGCAATCAACCTGCCCTGTGTTTCCAGCTCTCTAAATGTCTTGTTTAATACATACATGGCTGCCCAGTGAAGCCGCGTAATATTTGTAATAGATATTATAAATTACCACCTAATTGATGCTTTAATCCCATCCCGATTCACATGGTCTGGCTATTTTGCCTTTGGAAAATTTTCAATGTCCTTACTGTAGTTTTGCATCTAAGAGCATAGAACATTTTTTATTCATCTGTCCTTAGGAGTGATAACGTATATTATACTAGCAGGTGCACCCGTGCATTGCACGGTAATTCCTCCTTCAGTCGTAGTTTGAAGTTTGTTCAATTAGCAAATATGGATGGTGGTGCTGCATGGTTGTTTGCGTTACCAGAATAACAATGCGTGGAGATGACCACGCATCGTTTCTTATGGTGAGTTTGATTTGTCCTGGCAGGCCCTTCTAACTACTACCATGTTTCAGAATTGTATTGTATGGAGCGTTATGGGGAGTTTCAATGATACTGGATAGACCCCTTTGCCTACTGCCGTCATTGGTATACTATTATCCCTGAACCAATCCTTCTTTGAAGACAATGTTGCTAGTCTTTCCTGTATGAGCTAGTGTGAACGAATTGTCTATGTTTCTGGAACAAGCCACATAAAGCTGACAATGAGAAAAGCATGAATCCCAATTCCAGGTACTTTGAGATGGAGCATTGAGATTGCACAGCAACATTATTGGTGTCCCTATCTACAGCCGTGGGAGTAGCAACCTCAACATAAGTGCGGTACGTGTAGGGCTGAAACCGGTATGCTTAAAGTGCCATACGTGTACGGCTGAAGCATGTAAGCTTTGTACTGTTGAGATGGCATACATCCATAAACTTCCATGGAAAATTAAGTTTATGTAATTATCATGAGAGATTTGCCACGATGTGATGGACAACATCATTGCGGACACTATTGAAGAAGCATGCACTGTTGACTGTCACTCGCATGACTACAAAAGCACCATTTTGTGTAAGCCGCGTGATTTGAAAAGTGAGTACCGCTAATGTCAGCTAGAATGCTGATAGTGTGGAATGTTTAGGACAATGAACTGCTAAAGTTTACGAAAGGCTATAGCAGAACTATGGCAAGAAGAGCCATATGTCAGGGGGTAAGCATTGCAGACCGCTTAAAAATAAAATTCCGAAAAATTTACATTTCATACTTTTTACATTGTCTACACCATGGAACCTACCTACATGCCACATGTCAGGTTTGTAGCATGTTGGGAAGTATGCTGAACATTTCGCACAGACACACAATTATCCAAGTGCTGCAGACTGCAAAAATTAGCTAAATGTACATTTTGTAGTTTTTACATTGTGTACACCATGGAACCTACCAGGCTATATTTCAGGTTTGTAGCATGGAACCACGCAGACAGCTTAAAACAAATATGAAAATATATATAGTATACTTGTAACATTGTCTACACCATGGAACCTACCCACATGCCAAAATTCAGGTGTGTAGCATGCGGGGAAGTATGCCCAACATTTCCAACACGCATGCCTGTGCGCGCATATATATATGTATATACACACACACACACACACACACACACACACACACACACACACACCCACACATGGCACGGGTAAGCATTGCAGACCGCTAATCGTTTATACTTTTTACATTGTCTACACCATGGAACCTACCCACATGCCACATTTCAGGTGTGTAGCATGTTGGGAAGTATGCTGAACATTGTGAATAGACACACATACATTTTACCATTTATATATAGAGTGATAAGTAGAAGATATGTCCAGTGATCTTAAGGTGACAGCCAGTTTTGTAATGTAACGGGCATTTAAATCAGGGGTCAGCAGGTGGATATGCGGGTTCACGAAAGGTTCAGGTTCTTCATTGATGAAAAGTTGTTATGCTGAGCAGTAGCATAATTGGACTTAGAACACACTGTAGCTCCTTTTATCAGTTCTCTTCACAAGCTAAGGCACTCTTATGTGCCTCCAAGCCAGGAAAGGGGTTCAAAGGTACTTATAGGATGATTTACACAACAGAGTCAGTGGGATTCCGGTGTGCTAGTATTCCTGGAGCAGCAGGCGTCAGTTCGTCCAGCAGGTCACCTCTCGTGTCCCTTAGGGGTGGCTGAGGGAAAAGGGTGCTCACTTTTAAAATAGTGTCATCTCAACAGGGTATTGGTTATTTCTACACGCATTCTATTAAGGAGCCAATAAGCATCATTGCTGCACCATAGCCAGAAAGTCTATAGGAAATCGTGTGGGGGTCAGAAATAAGCGATACCAGGATATTTTCCAAGATGGCAGAATTATTAATTTCTCCATCACTGACCTGCTCACTACTGTCTACACTCCTCCCCCTCCATCCTCTAGATATCAAAACATCAGCTCGGTATGTGTCTCCTCTAGGCAAGAGGTGCCAGGATTCTCACTAGTGGCACACAGAATGTTCTGCGGGCATCTGGACTATGTTTTACAGTTTGGGCCAAAGGAAAGAACTTTCAGCAGCTGTTCCCTTTCATCTGCCCAGCCAATGAGGGGACAAGAGAAATAGTTGGTTTTATTATCAAATGAGAAACTGCCATATGGTAATACTTTACCTTAATATCGATCTAGCAACCCATTTACCAGATGATAGGGTGCTGCCACCAGATCGAAGATACTGTACCTTCATCGTAGCTTTGGTGCTCTCGGTACCTGCGGAGCAACTGCATTGTACCTTAACTTTTATCATAATGCCTGGCTGAGTTTAAACTCTTTAAAGTGACCACAAGATGACATGTTGGCATCCCACAACAACATCTCAAGAAATGGTTGTGAAAGGTTTGCGAGAAGCCTTCTTGCTCTCTGCCAAAACCAATACCATCTACACTTGCTTCCCTTATCACCAGTTCAGCATATCACAGAGTGTGCACAATTCATCCGCCATTTCATGCTTGGACTAGGACTCCCGATCCAGTTACGCCCAAGTCATCTTTAAGGCTTGAGAGGTTCTGCTGTTGCTTTCTTTACTGTGAAATGATTTGCTGTTGCACATTCCTAAGACATTGTATATTTTGCCATTTCATTTTTTACTGAATTTATTTTTATTTTGTTACTGTTTCATTATGGCGTTAACTCTTAGAGAAAACAGATTCATACCAATTTTTTTTATTTTTTATTACCAATTTTTTTTATTTTTTATCGTCTCATAGAGTTAAGGTTACATTGAACTGTGCATCGAAAAATGCAAACATGTTTTCTTCTTTAACCTTTGGGCCCATAAATGAAAGTTTGCCCAGTTATAAACACTCTTGCCAAATGTGTTTCATCAGCAATTACTTGCTGAAAATCATTGCTGAATGAACCTATTGTCCAATAGTGGCTGGAAAATGCACTATTGAGCACATGCATCCAAAACTGCCAACATTTATTTTTGAGATTTTCGGCGCACACCCTGGTTCTAGGCTGAAGTAGTGTCTTCTGCAGAGTTATTGCAAATTCCTTTTGTCAACCTTAGATATGTATCTATATTTAAACATACACAGTGTGTGCAAATACACTATGGCATGCACACCACTGTGTCCTTAACGGCAGACGCCCAAAAAGAAAAGTAAAGGCCACCAAAAATAAAAGAAAGACCCTAACATCCAAAATGAAAAAGAAAATGTTGTTTCCAAACATAGAAGTGAGACCCACAAAGTGGAGAATTAAAGACACTGACCACACAGGTTCACATCATAGTTACAGTTAAGAAATTGATTTTCAAATATATTGGAATGAAAGAAAAAAAGAGATACTAAAAACTTGTAATGTTTAAATAAATTATGAATACTTTGTAGAGGCATGTTACCGTGGAGGGTTGACAGATCTAAGGGTAATCTGCGAAAGCAAAACATTAGCATACATACACATATGCAGTAAACAATAATGCAAAGTCCTGCAAATAGTACACATGTAATTGAAAATCAAACTTATATAGGTAACCAACAAGTGCATTCATACACCATTGATGTTATTACCACAGATGGATTTCATGAATACAAAGTGGAATTAAAAAAAAACACATGCTCACTTCAAAGTCTGCATATTGTTGCATCATAATTACGGTTTCCTCTTCACACATATACTAAAGACTTAAGCCAGCCATCCGATAACATGTCCCTTTTGTGAAAACAGACACACACAAACTATCTCGATTGGTCATTCTATGGAGAGCAACCTTTAACAGACCACACAAACCGAAACCATCCCCCTCTCTGTTGCGCACAACAGCAGAAAAGATACTTACATTTGCCAATACAATATTGAAGATCCTTCTTCCACAAATCAGGACTGAGACCTACACATACTTTGGTAAATCTATCAAAATAGGTAACACAAAATGTATAAGAATGCATAACAAAATAACAACGAATTAATGTATTAAAATAATACATTTGACAAATTTACAAAAAAGGAACCTGTGGTAGATCAACAAATGTAGGATCATGCACATTTTACAATTAGCAAGGGCAGGATGTTTACCGATTTCATAAAATAACAATTTCTACAAACTGTGATTAACACTAAATACTCTCTATGTGTAATACACGTGTACAACAAATACTGTATTATGCATCAAAAGAGACATCTTTTTGTCTGAAACCAAAAAACATAGAATAGGAAAGGTGTTTCATAACTGCAGTAGCGGCATAAAAATATGTAACGGCAGGGAATAAAATGTGCTTTCAAATATTATCGGCAAACTTGCAGGTAACTGTATCAAGAGGATGGAGCCACATAGTATGAAAAATACCCATTTTGAAAAAGTAATTTACCAATCAGCTGAAAATGTGTCTGAAATGTCCCCATTCATCCACTTCACTCTCTCCACGTAATGGGTGATTCAATACATTGGCATTGGAGTAGCTCTTACCCTGCACTGCCCATTTGTTCTTTTCTCAGAGTGTGCTGGATGCGTGTAAAGCGCTCATGAATGCTTTTGTATGATACTACTTAAAAACTTGTTGGAACTGAATTGCAACCATACTGTGGACTTGACTTACCCTTTTTATGTTGCATGCAAGTGCCTAGGACCTTGCTTTTGAAGCAGCACTTAGAACTAAAAATACAGTGTTAGGCACTGAACAGAGGGTGGGCTGGAAAACAACATTTCCCAGAACCCCCACATTACAAGTATAAGTATAAGCATTGCTCTAATAGGGTGAGCAGGCGCAACTCTGACGAAGCCCTGTCTGCGTCGGTCCGTGCTGAGCAACGACAGCAAGACGCTAGCCTCCAATCTACTCCCACTGAACAACTTTTGGGCGGTAAGCATTTAGCCATTTTCGGCGGATATATGTTATATTGGGAATCTCACTACCTAATTATGCCCTCCAGATCTCACAGACCACATTTACTCCAAACACTTTTGCATTTTCTTCAAACCATGGGATACCTTGACAATATATAGCCTCTGCTCACCGCTCAAAAAACGAGGCAATTGGCATTAGTTGACATATATCTACGAGTAAAACTAGATCTCCAGATCCCCTCACCACTGGAACAACTTCATGCGGCCTCTGTGGTACATGACAGTGAAGTCGCCCCACATCCTATACATGCAGTGGTAAAGCTCACAACAACAGACACAAAACCCCCTGACACTGAGGTCATATGTGAAAACATTCCCCTCAACCCTCAGCAGCCTCAGAATGTTGCGCCACAACTACCAAATAAGGAACAAAAACACCAATGTCTCACGGACTCCGGGCTTTCCCAAAAATGTGGCCCCTGATATATAGATTGTCTCTCTTATGCTACACAACATCTTTCCACCCTCAAACACACCATTGAAGTGTGCATTGGTAAGCACAGGATCACTCTGTAAGCATGCCATTAACATGCATGACCACATCCTCGACTTAGATCTGGATGTGATGTGCATTACGGAGACTTGGGCTACAGACACAAGCAGTCCTTTGATTGCGCTATCTATCCCAGAAGGTTATGACATCATCTGTCAGAATCGAGCACTGGGCCATGGGGGCAGGGTAGCCACTATTGCAAACAAACACTTGACATTTTTTCAAGCACGATGTGTCTATTCAAGCGACAAACTTCTTCATGCAAAAATGACTCCCACTACTCAAAGCCCTCTTAACTTTGTAGTAGTATATCGCCCTCCATCTGACACGCCAAATTTCAACGAGGAACTTTACCTTATTTTAAAAGAGTCAGATGGGCCAAACTGTTCCACCCTATTAGCTGGTGATTTCAACCGGTGGTACAACAGCAACACCGAAAAAAAGCTGCTACATTAAAAACTGCCCTGAACAGCAATGACTATCATGTCATCAACAACACACCAACCCATGTCAAAGGGAACATCCTAGACTGGATATTGGCGTGGAATCTGGCTGTACAGATTGAAAGCACCCCTCCCTGTATCTGGTCAGACCACTACCCCATAGTTTTCCAACTCTTCCTACAAAATCAAATCCTTGTGTTGAAGAAAAAAAAAACAGCCAAACTAAAAACAAATTGCAATTTAAATAAAATCTCGGCTGTGGACCTGATGTAATGCCTAAGCCACATTATGCTCTCTACCACAGAATTAGACCCTCCCAAAGTCCTGGTAGAAGCTTTCAATCACTCCATAGGCACATTGTTGGACAGGGGGGCTCCTATGAAAACCAAATTAGTAAGACACAACAACAACCATCAAAAGTGGTACACTCAGGAAATCACTGTAATGAAGAAAAATAAAAGAAACGCAGAAAGGAAATGGCTTCAAACCATTAACAAGGCAAATTGGAGAGATTTATAGAAAATGTGCAAAACTGCAATACACGACGCAAAAAATCTATTTTTTCAACAAACGGATAGAGGATGCCAATAACCAGCCAAAAAAGCTTTTTGAAATCATTAAAACCCAGCAAAATCAGATACCTCGGGTATAACTTTCTGCCCATCTGCTCGGGAATGTCTTAAAACTCAACAAGCTTTTGAAGCTTAGGTAGATAAGGCTCTCTCAAAGATCAGACATAATCTAAACAGAAATCTGTCTTACACACCCGTGGTCAATAACCATGCACCAACAGACCAACACACAGAATTCTCTTTCTCCACCATTACTCTCTCCGGCATGATGAAAACCCCATTTTATTTATTTATTTACTTATATAGTGCCGGGAAACCCTCGGGCATCAGGGCGCACATAGACACGGAGGACATTTGTTAGACGGGACTAAACATTTATGTGGTAGTCTCAGGAGGATGCTAGGTGGTGCTAGTTAACCCCTTTAAACAGTAACTTTTTCAATTGGGCGCGGAAGATGTTGCTATTTGTTTCCAGAAAGAGTTTGCTTGAAAGCCTATTCCAGATCTGTGCTGCCCTAGTCGGGAAATCTCACCAAATTCTCCAGCCTTTCTGAATCTGAGCGATTTAACTATTCTCAAATTGGCCGATCTTAGCGCCCGGTTGGAGATGTAAGGGAACATGCAGGTTTGGGGCCTGACCATAAACACACTTATGAACAGTATTGACTGCTTTGAAGTGGATCCAGGCCACAATAGGCAGCGAGTGTAGTGATGATCTCACTGTGGAGCAATGCTCCCTTCTTGGGATGCCCTTAATGATTCTAACTGCATAATTTTCGAGAGTTTGCAACCGCTGGGTACATTTCTTCTTAGCCCCTGTCAGTGGGGAATTGCAGTAGTTAATATGCGATAAAATGATGGCTCTGCCAATTGAAGCACAGTTCTCTTCTGAGATGAGTGGTTTAATATTTCTTATCAATTTTAAATAGTAGTTGTAGTTTTTACAGTGTAAGTGGTCTGTGCCTCTGTATTGATGTCTGCTTTAAAGCATACCCCAAGGGTCATAACTTTGTCTGCCGCTGCAATGACGGAATCTTTAATGCTAAACTGTCGGTATTCATAACCCAGCTGAGCTCTCGCCCAGTACTCCCAAACAGTAGCATTTTGGTCTTAGTTTCATTAAAGCATAGCCAATGCTCGGTCATCCAGTTCTCTATTACTTCGAGAATGGTAGTCAAGTTCTTGCTATCCTTCTCATAGTCTCCAACAATTTCCATAATCAGGTGTGTGTCATCAGCGTCGTGAAACATAACCCATAGTGACTCAAGCAGGTCACACAGTGGTCTGATGTACAAATAGGGTTTGTGAGACAAATGCCCCCTGCGGGACTCCACACCAAATGGTGGCTGACTGAGCAGAGACACCATCAAAAGAGAAAGAGGATTGCCTATTGGATAAGAAGGATCTGAACCAATTTATGACAAGGGATTATCACTTCCTTCCTACCTTCCGAATCGTATCTACGAGGAGGTTGTGATCTAACAGATCAAACAAAACGCAGCAGATAGGTCGAGAAGGACGCATAGTCCATTATTTCGCTCATCTGCTAGTTCTAAGGTGTTTGTAGGTCTAACAGGGCCGTCTCTCTGCTGTAATGTGCCCTGAAGCCTGATTGTTTATGATGGAGTAAATGCTCTTACTCCAGAAAACCATGGAATTGTTTTGTGGCCATTTTGAAAAGGATTTTCAGCAATAAATTGATATTAGTGATGGGCCTTAGGTTCTTTGCCTCCTTTTGGTCCAAGCCTGCTTTCTTCACTAAGGGCGAGATGATAACAACCTTAATTTTGTCGGGAACTTGGGCATGGTCAAACAAAGAGTTGCCCAATCTGGTAAAAAAGGGGCAAATTCCTTGCTATGTTCTAGTATAACCTTCACAAGGATAACGTTTTCACTTCATGAGGTGGGATGCATTAAGGACAGGCAAGACTCCATTTAAGATATGGTCACATGATTAAATGCAAAGCATAATGTATCCCGTGGCCTATCCTGGTTTTCACCAGCCATGAGCTATTTGTATGATTTATTAACCAAATATTTTTCTATTTTATCCCAGGCAGCCTTGATTTTATTCGCAAAGGCCATTTGCATGTCATTACAATTCTTTCCTGGTGGATGAAAGGGTTGGGATAAGGCCTTTGGTTTCTCCAGCAATTTTATGATCTCAACAAGTTTTTTAGTGTTGTTTTTCGCTCCTCCGATTTCCTTCTCAAAGAAATATTTTTTGGTTGCAATAATCTTCACCTTATACTCTGCTTCTAGCATCTTCCATCTTTCCTTATTAGGTACTGATGGATGTTTTACCTATGCTTGTTCGGTGCTTCATTTCAGTTTTTTTCCATAAACCATTCATTGTGATTTTTATTCTCTCACTATTTTCCTTGCAACGGGGGCTACTTGGCCTAGCATCTTGATGAGATTCATTGTATATTTCTACAATCTTATCTGGGTTATCAGTGCTCTTGGTGGAAGGCATAATTCCCTGTAAGCAATTTTTTATATGGTGTGACTTAACCTTCTTGAAATTCCTGTTATAAACCGCAGAAACCGGGTTCAGGCAATTATTAGGAATTTCTTTAAAGTAGAGTGAAAATTCTACAATGCAATGGTCTGACCAAATGCATGGGGTTGTACTTGTCATTTTAACCTCAAGGTTCTGGACATCACCCAGTCTAAGATGTTTCCTGAAATGGCGGCTGGTTCGTCATTTTCTATTTTACACCCTAGTTCCAGGAGAGATTCTTCCAATGATATTGCCTCTTTATCTTTAGGATTATACAGCCAGTGATTTAGATCGCCAACTACCGAAGCACAGCAATTAGGGCCATTAATGTTTTTAACCAAAACTACTAGCTCATCATTAAAAAACCATGTTGTGGGGTGGCCGATAAACTAGGATGAGATTAAAACAGTTGCGGGGGGAGGAGGGAGTTTCAAATGCAAAACTTCACAGTCCTTGCACGTACTCATGCCCTCAAAAAACTGGAAGCATTTTATTTTGCAATGACTGCCACCCCACCACTCACACCTGTGGGTCGGTTATGACATTTGTCTACTGTCTACAATACGTCCATCCCTGTGTGTAGAAAACATAATTCCACCCAACCTTATCCTCGTGCACAAGGAGACTTTTGCTCTGTTTGTAGGGTACATGTATCTGCCCAGCAGAACTCCCCTACATCACCAAACCGCATCTCAGCAGTCCCCAGCAGAATGGCTGCGCTGGCTCTGTTGAGCACTATCGCCTTGCATTAAAACTACATGTTACAGTCACCAAAATAATGGCTGCGATTTCTTACCGGCCACACATGGGGCAAGGTAAAACACAGAACACGCCAAGAATTGCTGTCAATATTTTCTTCATTTGCGCCAGAGAAGAGAAGTCAAAGGCAGCGTTGCTATGCTGCCAGTTCAAAACTTTTCACTGAAAAAGAAAATATTCTGCCTTTTAAAATGACTGTGCCCTAATGCTCTTTTCATCTGTTGAACAGTACACAGTTCTGATCCAGTGAGACCCAGCTAAATCCATCCATATTCCGGTTGTGCTCCAGCAGAAAGGGGACATTTCTCATTGAATGACAGGCTGTGCCAGGCAAGATCTGTGAAATAACAAAGAACTTCACTTCAGCCTATGCAAAAACGCTTTACTATTGCAACAAAATATCACAGATAAACTCTTTACAAAAAGCCCTCTCTCTCTCTCTGCTAGCTCATGTCAGTTCCAAATTACCTTTTATTTGAACAGATGGCTGTTCATTAGAAACATGACTGGGGCTTTGGAAAGGTTCAGAAAATGGATGAGAGGATGGCTGCATTGTAAAGTGACAGCTGAGGAAAATTAACCATGCGTAAAATGGTGCTTTATGCAAGCAAGAATGTGTCTGTTTAAAAGTAAATTGTTGAATTAAGGCCCTGTCCTTACATAGAAATGTGATGGGGGTTTGTTTTAAAACATATATAGGATATTTAGTTCCAAAAAGATTTTCTTTCTGGTTCAGGAAAGAAACATAAATAAACAAATAAAATTGCTGTGGTGCCAGCAGAACAGGTTTTTTTACAGCCCTGGCTTCAAAGGACCTTGCTTCCTGGGAACAGGATCTACCTCCCTTCAAGTGGACCAGCCCCCGAGGCATATGAATAGGCAAGGGTAAAGGATCGTGCACTCTTTTCAGACAATGTGGCAGT
Organism: Ambystoma mexicanum; assembly: GCF_040938575.1. NCBI lineage: Eukaryota > Metazoa > Chordata > Amphibia > Caudata > Ambystomatidae > Ambystoma > Ambystoma mexicanum. The sequence continues at coordinate 1,147,303,682 of NC_090928.1, forward strand.
ACTCCAGCCTGGGACAAAGGATTTCCAGGACAAAAAGGTGTGACTTTCTGGTAGCACCTCCCCTCACCTCAAACTGCAGAGCTTCAAAGACAACTTCATGGCAATGCTGGACTCAGGCTGGCAAGAGCCTGACATTTGGCTGTGGGTTGGGAAAAATGCCCTTATTTGGAAGACAAAGCCGGCCCATTTGGTGCAAAAGACTGTTCTTATTTAATAAACGTTAAGACTTTTATTTCTGTAACCGGAAAACGCAGTAATGCAAAAGTTTAACAGTTTAAATGTACATTTTGTGGCATTAGGGGATGCAAACGGTGGAACATGTAAATCATGGGAAAAGTATACATGGTGCAACTTTGAAATGTAATGCAAACATGCTCTGTGATAATAGGCACACGTATATACAATTGTAGAATTTTAGGTGAAGTGGTTCCCACTAAAAATTGCAAAAGATTATTAGAAGGATAAAACAACAATGTGCAAACTTGGGAATTGGAATGACAGGTTCAGTGTAAAATATGGAATCTGCCTATGTGATTTTCAAAAGAGCCACAACTGTAAAAATGTGCAATTTATATCATAAATGATTTTGGCAAAACTGACTGTGGGAGGGCCATGGGCATTGAAAGCACATACAATAAAACTGATGTCATGTCCCTGAAGTCCAACCAGCTGACAGGAAGGCAGTGACAGTTACCCCTGACCAATCCAGTTGTTAGAGGCATGCCAAGCCAAAGGTCTGCCCCCATAGTAAATCTTGTGATGTCATCCCCCTTATAAAAGGTGGCTGCTCAGAGAGACAAAGGATTGACTCTCCTGATGGACTCTCCTGACTTCCAGCTTCAGCATATCCCGAGATCCAGACATTTCATACTCACCCGGCAAGATTCCAGATTCCACTGCCAGGAAAGGGATAGCTGATCCAGACCCTCCTATGCAGGCAGAACCACCTTTCAGAAGCAAACCCCACAAAAATCCCACTAATTCAGGGTGAAAGGGGAAAGGTGGCAGAATCCTCATTGGGATTATCCAGCGCTACCTGCTTGCCCTGCTTCCTGCTTTATCCAGCTGATGCACCAATGTCCATGACCAGACCCTTGCCCCGCTGTTCAGATACCCGGTTGGCGGGCAAAATTCCAAATTCAAGATTTATTGTAAGTATCACCCCATCCCATAGCAAAACATAGGATATCCCATTCTGATACTTTGCCTTTGTTCAACCCTATAAGTAATCCTGAAAGTATACTAGTAACCTAGTAACTGTTTAAATTATCAGAACCCTCTTTGTATTGTGTTCCTTGATTTCCCTGTGGTAGCGCCATTCTTTCCTATCCTTTTAGCCCATTGCATAAGTCCTTAGTCATTTTTGGAATAAATTAATTAGTTCCCATCTAAAGAGACACACAGCATAAAGGGGTTACATTTGCAAGGTAACCTGTGTCGCGGCCGGGGTTCCTCTTTTCTAGCCACTAAAATATAGTTTAATTAAAACTTGTCATTTCCTTTCCAAACTGATTTTCCCTGTCCACTGCGTTCATTTTTAACCCTATTTCCTTTCCCATTAAGAATCTCCCCCTGTCATTCATTTAGAGTGACCCTTTCACTTTCTTATTAGTCCTGTGATGTGTATCTGTCCCTTAGCATATAAACCACATTCCGATTCAGTCTGTTGAACCTGGTTTTCAAGCTGTTTTGGCATTTAAATCTGTGAAAATAAGAAAATGCAACTCCTCCATGTGTAATTTGGTTGCACTGTGTTTTTCCTTCCCAAGTCAATTTTCTGAACTGTCTGCCCGTCGTTAGGACATTGCTTTGTAGTTTGCTAGTGTTTTTACATCTCAGATACTGTTATACTCATTCGTGCCTTTTCCATTTAACCGCGCATGTGAAATAACCATTTAGTAATTTTGCGGTCTGTTTTCCTCAGTTATTGAGGGAGCTAAATCCTATTCAGTGGGGGTAGGTCAGATTTTAATTGCGATTGTTGCATAGTGTACCTGTCTCCTCGCTACATCTCTCCATCCATGCAAAGATTGATTCATACGGGCTTGGGGGAGTATTGCAAGGGGAATAATTAACTGTGATACAATTTGAAATCCACGCAAATGCTAATTTGTGCTTTCTTTCAAGTGTGTAGTGTTTATTTTACATGACAAAGTCAAAATAAGTGTATTCCATCATTCTTCCATGTAATTATCACCACCCTGGTGATTGCTGCCCTATATTAAATGTGTGTGATTCAAATATTGTATTACCACCCACCGGCCTGGTTCATGGTCCATTGTGGCCCGAGGTATTTGTGTAAGGGTGTGTGAGACGGGTTTGGTGCCATCGCAATCTGAATTCTTAGCAAATAAAGTAAAAGTGTTTTAATTGTGCACACATCCTAGGCCAGTAGCACGAGTCCTGGTGTGTGACGCCCCATTAGAATCCTTAACACGTTTCTTGTTAGATTTGTTAACTCTTCCTTTTGTTCCAATCAGGTTCCTGATGCCATAAAAAATGTCACTATCACTATTACACCTTTGAGTAAAAAACCTGGCCTCGAGAGGGAGGTGGGAGATTCACCGATTAGAGGCAGTTATCACAAATCCTCCCTTCTGTAATTGCAGATTCATTATTCAGCACTGGGCAACTACGCATCCAGGGTTCCAGATCTCAGAGCCTTCCAGACAACCCCAGGGATATCCGGTGAGCGTAACATTTGTTGGTCGTTAGTATATAGTTATTCTTTAACAGATAATAATCTATTAACACATGTAATAGGTGAAGCATGTTGGACGGATTATATCAGGAAAAGGTATTATAAGGAAATAAATGAAAAATTCGAAGCGTACTCGGAACCGTGTAAAATGAACGCACTAGAGACAGATGATATAGACGAACTAATAAAACACAAACAATTTGGGGGCTCTGGGCCCTATGGGCTCTCGAATAAAGTAATAAAAGTGAATCCTTAACTTTGGGCTGACAATATTATACTATTGAACTTGAACGCTGATCAGTCTACAACGAGCCTTAACAGTTGTGGCAAATTACTTAGCTGCTAATGGTCTTATCATGAACTTGAACAAGACTAAAATGATGTGTTCTAATAATGAGAAAAAAACCTTTACAAGTGCAGTGGACAGTTAATAACTTCAGAATCGAGAGAGTCACAGATTATGTTTACCTCAGCCGTCATATTGTGTAAAAAAGCAGAGGCGAAACTGTATGAGGGTATCAAATTGAAAGTGTTGAAGAAACTTGGTACCATCATAGAATTTACGAAAATCAATAGTGGACATAGCTTGAAAGGGTACCTTTGCATGGGTTTGAATGTAACTACAATATTAATTGGTTGGATGGATTAGAGACGAACATTCTATAACAGATGTTGGGTTGGAAATAAAGTAGGTTCCCCAGGCTCTTCAGGTAACTTGCAGTACGATTGCATTATTCAGTTACATCAGTTACATAAGATAGCCTATAGGAAAAGCACTGGCTCCCATCACCCAGGAAAGATTTCTCTAACTCCTGTTTGCGGAACCTTTCCACAGAATATTCTCTCACTCATACCATAACATTCTCTCTTACATCACCAAACACATGCATACATCCCAAGAACTATACAACACATCTCCCTTCCTTCCAAATCTCACCTTCTGACAACAAAGCACTTCACAACAGGTTTACCTATATGTGTCCCTGTATATATCTTACACCTAGAATTAGGCTTAATGACTCTGAACACAATATTAAATGCCAGGCATTGTACACTATACGTAAATATTTTTAAACAGTTAGAAATTGCCATATATGAATTTATCAGTAGGGAATTGTTCCAATAGAGATGCTCTCTGTTAGACAAACTCGAAGAGAGTTTTGATTTATTTCTGAAGTTGATTGAATGGAGAGTTGATTGGAACCTGGATTTTGTGACATAAAAAAACAATTGGTGGTAAAAGCCTATAACAGGGACAGGTGCAATAACATTTCACATTTAACTCAATATAAACACACACCAAAAAATATATAATATACACATATTAAAGATCTTCTGAAGAATGATCTGCAAAAATTCCTAGCCCTTGGATTCGTATTTTTTTTTTGCAATGACGATTCAGCCTGCTCCCGTGCCTGGCCATTGCAGGTCCGTGCTTAAAAATAAATCTGAACACCCGTTACTGCAGAGCATGCGGAGACCCCAATACATATGAGACATGTAGACATCTTCTAATAGAATGTGGCATGTTGAAGAATTAGAGAATATGGCTGTTGGGTAAATATGTGCATTATTATAAACATATGGAATAGATAGCTTTGGGGTCTATTGTCTAGAGGGTAAACAATTATCATTAGTGATCATATTGATGAACTTGTGGAAGATAATAATTACATTGATTTTAAACAATAGTGAGAGGGATTGTTAATGGCTTAACTCTATTTTTAGTAACTAATTAATACACTGAGACATGGAATGTACAATGAATCTATTTATATGTATTTGTGTAGAGTAACAAGACTTTTTACGATTGCTTTAAATAGAAATTTCAGCCATGCAGAATGATTTGCAGGGGTGCGTTCTTGTGGATTGTAAACTTAGCAAGGCTGCACTCTGGCAAAATTGAGCACAGTCCCCCCATATGTCAAGGCTGCAGCCCAGCAAAACTGCAAACTGTCACCCCTACTCTCAATGTACCCAAACTGCTGGCCTATACCCCTACATCATAGCTGCCGACTCAAGTCCCGACACCACCCACCAGCCCCTCTCACCTCCACCACTACCCCCAGGCTGTCCCTTCAAATCCTGACACTACCCACCACCGCTACTAACCTCCAGCACCACCCCCAGGCAGCCCCCTGCAAGTACACCTCCGTCTCGACACCTCCCTGGCCTCCAGCACTACACCAGGCAGCCTCTTCTATTCCTGACACCACCCACCACCCTCAGTCACTTCCAGCACTACCCCAGGCAGCTACCTCAAGTCCTGACACCACCCACCAACCCCACTCATCTCCAGCAGTACCCCAGGCAGCCACCTCAAGTCCTGACACCACCCCCACTCACCTCTGCAACTACCCACAGGCAGCCCCCTCAAGTCCTGACATCACCCCCCCAACTCACCTCCAGCACAACCCCAGGCAGCCACCTCAAGTTCTGACACTACACACCACTCCCACTCACTTCTGGCACTACCCCAGGAAGCCCCCTCAAGTCCTGACAACACCCACCACTCCCACTCACCTCCAGCACAACCCCAGGCAGCAACCTCAGGTCCTGACACCACCCACCACCCCCACTCACCTCTGGCACTACCCCGGCAGCCCCCTCAAGTCCTGACACCACCCACTACCCCCAATCACCTCCACCAATAGCCTAGGCAGCACCCTCAGGTCCTGACACCACCCACCACCCCACTCACCTCTGGCACTACCCCAGGCAGCCCCCAGACAGTCCACTCCCCTTCCAACATCCCCTGACCTCCACCACAACCCCCAGGCAGCCACTTAATATGCTGACACTACCGACCACCCCCACTCACCCCCACCACTACCCCAGGCATCCCCCTCAAGTCCTGACACCACCCACCACCCCCACTCACCCCCACCACTACCCCAGGCATCCCCCTCAAGTCCTCACACCACCCACCACCCCTACTAGCCTCTGCCATTATCCCCTGGCAGCCCCCTGCCAGTACACCTCCCACCCCACACCTGCTGACATCCGGCACTACCCTAGGCAGCCCCTTTAAGTCCTGACACCACCCACCACTCCCACTCACCTACAGCACTACCCCAAGCAGCCAACTGACAGTACACCCCCTCCCCATACCCCTTGACCTCTGCCACAACCCCAGGCAGCCCCTTCAAGTCCTGGCACCACCCACCATCCACCACTCACCACTGCCACCACCCCAGGCAGTCCCCTCAGGTCCTGACACCAACAACCACCACCACTCGCCCCTGCCACTACCCCGGGCAGCTCCCTCAAATCCTTGCACCACTCACCACCCCCACTCACCTCTGGCACTAACCCAGGCCACCATCTAAAGTCCTGACACCACCCAACACCCCCACTCACCTCTGACACTACTCCAGGCAGCCTCTGCCAGTACACCTACCTCTCCTCACCCCCTTGAGCTCTGCCATTACCCCCCGGATGGCCCTGCCAGATGACACACCTACCAGTCCAATGTTGATTAGCAACTTACCTCAACGACACCAGCCTGCCTCCAACATGAAGTAAACCTGCCACATATCCTCCTCCAATTTTAACAACTGGGAGTACTGTTGCAGAATCCAGGTCAGTAGTTCATCACAGGACTCCCTGGGACGTCACACTCAGTTTCACATCAACCTGACAGCATAATGTAGCACCAGCTACACTGTGACCACACCAAGTACATGTGACATAGTAAGGTGCTATAGGTGAATGCCCTTTAAGGACCCAAGTCCAAGACATCACAGATTGTACTGAGTCATATGTAATGTGTGTGTGCATAGTAGCTTGTAGAAAGGAATGAAGGAAGGTAGTCAGGTAGCTAGGCAGTGGTGGCTAAGTCCATGCAAGTGACACAAGTAGAACTGGCATGTGGCTAGGTGAGGTGAAGGCTGTCAGAGAGTGCACAAGGAGATGGACAATGTGTACAGCCAGACCAAAAAATAAATAATCAAAGAATTCTGCATTTCAGTGGCAGATGTGCAGCATGATACGAGTGCAGGTTGTGGGTGATTGCAGATGTGTGCAGGTGTGTGGCATCAATGACACAACATGTACTGTGTGCACTATAGTGGACTCCTGACTTTAATTAATTAATGGACAGTGTTTCTCCACACGCTGGGAGGCATGGGAAGCAGCGCCCCCACCCTTAATAAGCAGCTGCCACTGATGACATGGTAATGAGGTACATAGTTTCTATCACGAAATGTGTCTCAAGTTGTTATCTTGAAAGAATATGTAGATTTGGCCAGATAACTGATGCCTTGTTCTGGCCTTCAGAATTACAATGCCCCATGCGCAGTACCTGTCCCTGGGGATTTAAAGAATATGCTTGTTGCATGGGTCGTCAACCATAAGTAGCCCAACATTTTACAGCTATGTCTACAATTAGAGCATGGACTGGACACAGAGTGGCACGGGGGCAGGCCAGAGGGTGTGCTTCTCAATATCAGTGTTTTCCATATGCACTCCATTGTTGAATACATGAGTATGCATGTATTTTTCTCCTGTGGTGTATTCAGTCAGGTGTCTGGGTCCCAAACATCCTGGGTCCACATCTGTGTGTCTTGAGGTGCTACTCAGGAAATGACATGCATCACATGGACCATGAAATGAGCCACCTTGTACATGTGGAAACTGCATGCAACACATATTTCTGCACATTATTTTAATACCTTGCCCTGACCATGTCATTTTCAACTGCCTGATATGCCTGGACATGACTGCGCATGTCAGCAAACGTCATACATCCTTGACGTACAGCTCACAGTGTTCAAATTCACGATGTGTGATGTATGCGTGTCCAGCCATTTTATGTCTGTTTTTAATGTAACTGAAGTAGGAGAATGGGATAACACTCTTCCCCCAATCTCATCCAGACCATGGCCTAGGGGATCACGACCCAGACACCCCCCACGAGAGGAGTTCATTTACCTACCAGATGACAAAATACCCTGGTTCAGAAACCTAAACATAAGAGCAGTGTGCCCACCAGCGCGACAGGCTCAAGCCGACGCCTGCAACATGGACCAGCTCGAATAGAACAACAGCCATAAGTATCCACATCATTAGAGATGCCATGACGACATAGCCAACAGACAAGAACACACGTGCCACCATGCACACTGGTCACTCACACACCAACCTACACGAAGAACATACTCAGTGCTATGACGTAGAGGACTGACACACCCACTGACGTGCATATTTGTTATTTTTTAAATAGGCTTTCTACAGCTCCGCAGAAACGCAAGATGCATGAAGAGCTCGAGTACATGCTTGCTGACGCTTTCCCCCACCACCCATCCCTATGATGACACCACCATGTACATCTAGTGCTGCTTGTGACACTCTGTCGCCCCGCGACCTCCATACTATGGATTATTTACCGCCACCCATGAACTAGGCCCGAGTAAGCCGCAAGCAAGAGTCCCAGACAGGAGCCTCCCCATGAAAATCCTCTCAGCAACAAGAGTACAAGTGCTGACCATGCAGAACGAGCCTCCAACGAGAGCACACAGCCAAGGCCACAATTTTACACCTGTAAGTGCCAAGCCCTCAGAGGTGAAATAAAAAAACTAATGCTCATAATTCTGCTCCAGCTACGGTCTCTCCACACGTGACCAGGCCGAACTGACAAGGTGCCAAGCTCACAAGACAGAAAGTCGCCAGGGTCCCATGTTTGGGACACAGGTTGCAACAACGAAGCGGCAAGATGGACACCTACAGCGATGGGAAAGACCCGCTCACAAGCCCATGAGCAGACCTGTCGGTTGTCCACACAAACACATAGTTGCACATTGTTGCTAATGACAGGTACACCGCGAGCTGGGAACGACGATGGTCCCAGGCTCTGGGGCTCGCGGGAGAACAAATCAGAATACAGGGGGCTTAATACTGACGCCAGTACTCTTAGCCAATCACCAAGGGTCCCCCTGTAATAATTCTAAAGTAACAACTGTTAGGGACAGCCCAAGTGTACCACCTGACCTGTCCTTATCCACTAACATTTATTCCCATAGGGGACATATACTAACCCTACCACTCGGGGACCCAATCCAGAGTGGCGATAGGTTTTGTGACGATTTTTCCCAGGTGACGCGAGTAGCGCGCCATGCTGCTGTAAAAAGGGCCTGCGAGCCCCACTAACAACGAGAGTCTCATCGAATGCATACAAACCGAGACCCATCCCTGCCGTTATTATAATAAACAGCAGTACTTGCCTTGCTTCTTGTGTGTGTCTCATACTTCTTTTGGGGACACGGGAGGAGTTGGAGCCTCCCCAGATCGGAGGTCCACGGACGGCTCTGCCGGCCCCAGGAGAATTACCCCGACAAGTTGGAGGCACTGCTGAGATCGTTTGATGTCCATTGGACTGGTAGCTCAAGTCCAAGGCCCCTTGCAGCGAGGCGACCCGGCTGCACGGCCCGTTCTGCCGTTGCACCCTTTTGAGGACTACAGGACCATCACAGAACTGCGAGAAGACCGGACAGCGCAATTCAGATATTGGCCCTCGGGAGCCGATTGAGAAGTATCCCGCCCGCAGTTGGTGGGTGTCCAGATGTGGTCCAGACGAGGGGAGGTGGAGGGGTGCACGCAGTCGAGCGGCCCCGCCTCAAGAGGACTTGGTGAGTATGCCACACCCAACAAGCAATGTAATGTTGTGCGGGAGGGGGGAGGAATTGTAGTAAGGGTGGCGGGAGGTGTTTTATAGTGTGTTGCAAAAGATTTGATTAATAAGTGTTGACAGACAAGTGAGTGGTAGTGGGACAGGCACGAGGGCCTTCTTCTACCGTGTCACTGAGCAAGGTGGGTGGAGCCAAAAGGTACCACGTGCGGTTGTTCGAAGGCACTGATTTGTCCAGGTCGCGGGCACCTGTAAAGGGTGGTGTGTTGCTTTCCTATGACTTGAAGTTTTGATCAATGAATAGACGAGGATCCCTACCGATTGAGTGTTGAAGCTCGTTAGGTAGATGACGTTTTCCTGCAGGAGGTAGCTAGTTTTGGTCCCAAGTACGGAAGACAATTGGCTGGTTAAGTTCCTCTGGAGAAGGGGCGTATCACACGCGAGGCGACACAGCATGCGCAGTCCGATTGTAATGAGTTAATTGATTGTTGCATTCTCCACTATTGGTATTGTTGGAAGACAGCTGTGGGGTTAAAGAAAATAAGAGGATGTTAAGCATATTGCGCTTGTTCTGATCTCATGAAAATTCTCTCACCGACATTAGTCTGCAGAAGTTGGTGACGTCACCTGTAGGGCTTGTATAGGACACTGCGACCATCTCGGGTTGATCTAGGAGTGGCCGGGGGATAGGACAAGGGAAGGGCAGGATAGAAGAGGTGAGAGGGCCGCGCACGGAGAACGCCGGTCACACTCAGCAAGGGGTTTGGAAAAGGGGAGGGAGAGGTTTGAAGAAGAAGGAAAGTTGGGGCGGCTGTAAAAGCACGCCACACAGGACACGCAGCCGCAGGGGGCTTCATGTGCCACGGCCGTAGGGGGCCATACTAGTAACATCAAGGGGGACAAACAGTAAAGGGAAAGACCTGTATATTTTGCGATTGTATTACCTTTCAGCGGACGGTCGGAAGTCCCCAGTTTTACGGGGCCAGGTAAAGAAGGTTGATATTGTGGAAACAAAGCTGTAACATGGCCACATATTACTGGTCGGGGTCTGGGGTGAGGGGAAACGCTTTAACTATACCCCTCCAACACATTTGTACGTCACTATCACCATACAAGGAGAAAACTATAAAGTACAGTATCGACTGGACACAAGGAACAGACAACAAAATACTGACACCATGGCCTCCTAACGGCAGTTTTGACTCATGCACACAAAACTCAATATTGACATATATACACAACACGTACAAGGGAAAGAAATTTGCTCACCATATAGAAGTGTTCAACTTATGGAAGATGTTCAAAGGAGCTAGGCCAGGGGCAATGGGAATGTTTACTATGGAAGGGGCAAAAGAGGAGAAAAGGAGCGAGGAAATGAAGGGAGTGAAGGAAGAGAAAGACAGCGAAGAGAGCATGGGCACGGCGAGCAGCAACGCTTTATGCGCAGACAGGAGGAAGAAGGAGAAGGAAGGATCGGGTAAGGTATCAGAAGAGAAGGTAAAGAAGGAAGGGACAGACGATATGCCTCTGGCAAAGGTAGTGAAGAAGGAAGAATGGGGGGTTGTACCCAGTAACGGAATTAAGAGAAGCCGACAGACAACAGCTGACGGCCGCCGAGGTGTACTCCATCCCTGCATACAGCCCTTCACCATATGCCCTTATGGATAGCTACCTGAGGGGGGAGGAGGTGACCAGCACGATGAACTTAAATTCCACACAGGCAGGAACGACGAGGGGGAAAGAAAGTTGGGAACACATCGCAACCATAGGACCAGACGAATGGGTAGCAGCACAGGTGCTCCTAAAACTCTGAGGGACACTTACAGGGGAAGAAGAGGACACTGTGAGAAGGACGGCAAAGGATAAAATGGGTGACACACAGACAGGGACAGAGATGAGTAAGACAAGAGAAGGTCAACTGTCACAGGCAGAAGAAAAAATGTTGGAGGAGAGGTTGGCTGAATTAAGAGACGCACAAAGTGCACTGATTAGACAGTTCGAGCAAGAAACACGAGGAAGAAAGAAGGAGAGAAACAAGAATAGGGATGAGCAGGAGAGGATGAAGGAAGAAATGGAAGAAAGGAAGAAGGAAGCAGAGTCGATGAAGGCAATAGCAGAGAGGGTGTCATGAGCGGAGCAACGAGACATGAAAAGGAGGGAGGAAGAGAAAGAAAGGGAAATGGAGCTGTGGAAAAAGAAAATACTATCTGAAAGCGCCAGGAAATATGAAGAAGATAAAGTAATAGAGAGCATATTAAAAAGGGAACGGGCAAAATGGGAAAGGAGGGAAGAGGAAAAGAGGATATTAGCGAAGGTAAGTGCAGAGGTGTTGGAAGAACTAAAAAGAAAAAGAGAGGAAATAGGTGGTGAAATAATAGGAAAAAAGGAAGAGGCGAATGGAGATAGAAGGGTGGAGCACGGTGTGAGAACATACACATGCCAGGATTTGGAGGTGGCCACAACGTCAACACAAGGGGCAGCTGTTAAAGGAAAAGAGCACAAGGAAGCAGACTTAATAGATCTAAACACGGTGACAGCGGGTGGAAAAAGCACGAACTGGGGATTATCTTTTCCTGATGGATTTTGTTGCGAGGAGGAAGAATGTTTAGGGAAAAGCGGAGGAGATGGCAATGGTGAAAGTTTAGAGAAACTGTACATCACACGCACCAACCACGAGTCACCATGGTCGTGTGAAAGAAGGGAGGAAGATAGGAAAGGTAATGAGAAGGTAAAGGAGGTAGCAAGTAGACGTCACAACTAGTACCACTGACACTGGTACAAACGCCACGCACTCTAACAACACAACCTCTAGCACCACGCCCACTGACACCCACCCCTGCACACACCCCATATGTCGACAGACTTAGAGACCTCCCAGGATGCAGGCAGGAAGAACGGGCGAGTACGCCCATGGTAAGAGAAGAGGGTAACAGGAGAGGGTGGAATGATTGAGGGGATGGAAAAACAGACCACTGTACTATTGATATGATTGAAGAATTACCTGACACAGAGGAGGAGGAGGAGGAATACATCAACATTACCCCACGGGCACGGGGGAAATGAGGGGGTACAATCTAATGCCACTTCTGGAAAGGGGAGGGGCCAGACCACAATATGTCCCCTGGAAGCATGCCGATAAAGAGAATATTAAATGCAGACTCCCATCGCTAAGTGGAGGAGCAGGGAAGTGGATATATGAGATGGAAAAACACACGGCGGGACAAAAACTAGCAGTGGGGGACGTGAAGGGGCTCTTAATATCAATTCTGGGGGATGCTGCAGGTGACATCTGGAAAAGGGCGGGCTTCACAGGGGTCACAGTAACAGACATGTCACATGATGGAGCGCCATTTGCAAATTGCAGACATGCGCTGTGGCAGGCTTTAAGGGTTCAGTACCCAGACACGTCAGACATAGGAGCAATAACGTCACGCAAGATGCGTGAGAATTAGGATCCTGTTGATTACATCCAGGAGATTCAGGGGAAGTGGCGCTTGGAAATGCGGGAACCGTGGGATAAAACACTAGCAATTTTCTACCATATACTAATACAAGGGCTCCCGGAAACCACTGCAGGCTGTGGCAGGAAAAGATGAAACAAAAGGAGGAAGATAGGAAGGCCGAAGAGGCAAAACTGGTACAAAAGAAGTTATCCAAATATGCCATGGAAGAAGCACTGATAACAACACCCGCCCCCACACAGGTCATGGGTGCACAAGACACAACACAACAACAGTTAGCACAACTACAACAGCCAGCACAAGTAATAACACAGCAGATGCCCCCGCCCCTACCATACACGGCATACACAGGAGGAGGATACATGCAAATGGGAAATGGATACTCTAACAACTACAGGGGGAGAGTGGTATGATGAGAGGGAGGGGCTATGGCCAACAGGCACAACAACAAGGAGGGTTCAGGGGCTACTACCAAAATGGACAGCAAGGATACCAAGACAATGCGGGGGGTTTCCCATGGCAGGCCAGAAAACCACCAATATGTTGGATCTGTGGGATGGTAGGGCACAGGTCACGCACGTGCAGGATGAGGCCTACCCAACCAGCCTGGGGGGAACAAGACCACACTGGAGAACAACTGGTTCAACAACAACAGGGTATACAACAATGCCTACCATAACAACAAGCGCCACTACAACACCCACCACCACAACAACAGATACAAACATACACACCACCACAGCAACAGGTACAAACAAACCACAACAGCAACAGACGATAGAAACACTACACCATCAAGTGCAACCGGTACAACAGCTCACACAAGTACAAGACAATGCAGTATCAACAACTAATGAACAACTACAGCATACACAGCTGGGGAAGGTGACGATATTGGGCCACAACCCTTACACAGGGAGCGGTCAGTCACTATACCAACAATAGGACAGCCCACAGATGTCTTTGATGTGTCCCATCCTATCGGTAACACCTAACACTGTGGACGAACCACGCATACAGGTGGCGATAGGTGACAAAAAAAATGTCCTTCTTAGTTGACACTGGGGCCACTAGGTTGTGCATAATGGAAGGGAAGTTTAAATTGTTAGGTGAAGCCATGTACACTCAAGGATTCTCTGGGACTGGAGGGTTGGTTCCCTTTACTGATAACATCTCCTTATCTATAGGAGATCATGACATGTCTCTTTCACTTCTGTACTCGAAGCAGTCACCAGTAAACATACTTGGGAGGGACATAATGAGCAGATTTAATATGACAATCTTCTTCACGGAGAACGGCATAATTTGTTCCACACCAGGAATAAACATGCTCACAGCACGACAAATACTGCAAGCTTACTGTGGCCAAACAGGAGCTCGGGCTGAGACTGTAGATGGAGAGCTATTCCAATATGGAACAGACATGGCATTTGCAGGGATGCCTGGAATTGAGGGCAAGATTTGGAGGCGGCCAGCAGCATACTTGTTCAGATCGGAGACCCCAGCAAGTGAACCAGAGGGGAAGATAATTTCAGTGAGCATCGAGAGCATAATGGCAACTGCAGATTACATCGCAGTACATGCCCAAGACAGTGAGGGGAGGGCCTGGAGAGCAGTAAGAGCACTGGCTGAGGGGTGCAGGCTCACACAGGTATTTAATGAGGAGATCTTCTCAGACAATAAAGGAGAAGGAGAGATGGTGTTTATGATGAGTGTTGACATCTGGTTAAGAGTGATATACAAGCAAGTGGGACTAAAAATGGCAGTGGCACTAGAGGCACCTGCCTCTACACCAGTACCATTTTATGAGGAAGACATGGCAGCAGTACCAGCATCCCTGTGGACCACCAGTCCATATGTCGTTGGCTGCATAAAGAGCATTGGAGGAGTGAAAATAAAACTGAAAAAGGGAGCAAATATTACTGAGGGTGAAACAGTACCCACTATCAAAAGAGGCAGATGAGGGCATATATGAAACAATAGTAGCCCTGACAAACAATGGCATATTAGTACCATCAGAATCACCATGCAACACAGCTGTGTACCCAGTGTGCAAAGCGAAAGGAGGGTCTTGGTGTTTCATCCAGGACCTTAGGCCCTTGAATTACATTGTAGAGTCAGAGTACCCCATAGCAGCAAACCCAGCAACCATACTATGTGGAATACCAGAAGAGGCATCATGGTTTACTGTGATTGACCTCAAAAACACATTTTTCTTGATACCTCTGCACCCAGATTCACAAGACTTGACAAGCTTCACATACAGGAACACAAAATGGAAACATACAAGGTTGCCTCAAGGGTACTGTGAGTCACCATCCATCTTCAACAGAGTGATACAGATGTAATTGGGAAACATTGAGATGGAGGGCACGGTGCTGCAATACGTTAATGACATCATCATTTGCAGCACCACAGAAGAAAGATGTAGAAAAGACTCAGTAAAGATGCTCACAGTGTTAGCTGAGAAGAGGTACAAGGTGGACAAAGAAAAGTTACAGTACTGTCAGGAACAGGTACTCTACATTGGCCAACTTATCTCTCAGCATGGAAGGAACATTGCACCACAAAGAGCACAAGCCATAACCAACACACCACAACCACAGACAGTGAGAGAACTACAACAATTTCCGGGCCTATACAACTACTGCAGGGCATGGGTTTTTGACTACAGTTCATAAATAGGACCCCTGCTCAAAACCCTCAGAGAAGCACAAAAAGGGGGACAAAAAGTTGGGGTGGACAAGAGAAATGAAAGAGGTGTTTGATGAATTGAAACACGCCATATCTACCGCACCTGTGCTATCCACTCCAAACTATGAACACCAATTCTTCATTTTTTTCACATTGCGACTCAGCAGTAATGAAGGTAGTGCTGACACAGAAAACAAGCATGGGACACAAGCCCGTGGCTTTCTACAGTGGACACTTGGACCCTGTAATGTTAGGTCACTTCCCTTGCGAACAAAGCCTGGCCGCCGCAGCTTTTGCGGTGGAAAAATCCTCATCGATAACAATGGAGTTCCCTACCACACTATTTGTGGAAAATGCCCTCTTTGCCATCTTGAACAAGCCTAAATCCACACTGACCACCCAGAGAGCATCAGGTTATGAAATTATTCTCTCCAGGCCAGAGTTGACGATTGTAAGGTGCAGCAATGTAAACCCAGCAAGATTCATAGCTGAGGTAGTTGAGGATGGTGACTATGCTCATGACTGCACACAAGCCATTGAACTTTACTCCAACACAAGAAAAGTTGAGGAAGATGCGCTAGCGGAGGGAGAAATAATGTACATTGATGGGTCATCAACGATCGACAAAAGCGATGGTGTTAGAAGGACAGGAGCAGCAGTGGTTAAGTTGACAGAAGACTGTGTGTGCCAGTAAAGTGTGTTCAACTACCACAACATTACTCAGCACAAGCCGCAGAGCTAGTGGCCCACATTTTGGCATTAAAAGAGAGCTTTAATAAAAGAGTAACAATATATTCCGACAGTGCATACGTCACGTCAACAGTCCACTCAGGATTAATAAAATGGCAAAGGAGAGGGTTCAGGAGAGCAGATGGTATGCCAGTACAACATGCCCTACTACTTGCAGAACTAATTGAAGTAATTGATGACCCGAAAGAGATAGCCCTGGTAAACTGTCAGGCCCACACCAACGGAGATGACCCTATCTCAAAAGGTAATGAAACAGCAGACGCACATGCTAAGCATGCTGCGTATTTTGGAGAAATTTGGACGCCCCCAGAAAAAGGAAAAGATAGGGGGAGGGTGGGAGTGAGACAAATGTTGATGAAGGATGGGTATACACACATCCCTGAAATGCAGATACTGGAATTACAGGCTGCAGCACCTATGGCAAGAAAGGAGCTATGGGTAAAAAGGGGATGCACAATGTCTCCCACAGATGCATTGTGGTGTCAGAGTAATACAGGAAAGGTAGTGATGCCCCTAGCACTATTGAAAACAGCCCTTGCTCAGCTACACCATCCAGCACAAACAGGGAAGGAAGTGATTGCAGCACGAATAAAGGAGGCCTGGTTCTGTCCTGAGCTAAATTCACATGTTGCAACATTTATCAACAATTGCCTAACGTGCCAACAGTTTGAAGTAAGAGAATGGGATAACACCCTTCCCCCAATCTCATCCAGACCATGGCCTAGGGGATCACGACCCAGACTCCCCCCACGAGAGGAGTTCATTTACCTACCAGATGACAAAATACCCTGGTTCAGAAACCTAAACATAAAAGGACAACATGGACCAGCTCGACTAGAACAACAGCCATAAGCATCCACATCATTAGAGATGCCATGACGACATAGCCAACAGACAAGAACACACGTGCCACCATGCACACTGGTCACTCACACACCAACCTACACGAAGAACATACTCAGTGCTATGACGTAGGGGACTGACGCACCCACTGACGTGCATCGTTGTTATTTTTTACATAGGCCTTCTACAGCTCCGCAGAAACGCAAGACGCATGAAGAGCTTGTGTATATCTTGTTGAAGCTTTTCCCCGCCACCCATCCCTATGACGACACCACCATGTATATGTAATGCTGCTTGTGACACTCTGTCACCCCGCGACCTCCATACTGTGGATTATGTACCGCCACCCATGAACTAGGCCCGAGTAGGCCGCAAGCAAGAGTCCCAGACAGGAGCTGCGCCATGAAAATCCTCTCAACAACAAGAGTACAAGTGCTGACATGCAGAACGAGCCTCCAACGAGAGCTCACATCCAAGGCCACAATGTTGCAACTCACATGCCGCGAGCCCAGCGCCAAGGTTACACCTTTAAGTGCCAATCCCTCAGAGGTGAAATACAAAAACTAATGCTCATAATTCTGCTCCAGCTACGGTCTCTCCACACGTGACCAGGCCAAACTGACAAGGTGCCAAGCTCACGAGACAAACATTTGCCAGGGTCCCACGTTTGGGACACAGGTTGCAACAACGAAGCAGCAAGATGGACACCTACAGCGATGGGAAAGACCCGCTCACAAGCCCATGAGCAGACCTGTCCGTTGTCCGCACAAACACATAGTTGCACATTGTTGCTAATGACAGGTACACCGGGAGCTGGGAACGACGATGGTCCCAGGCTTGGGGGCTCGCGGGAGAACCAATCAGAATACAGGAGGCTTATTACTGACGCCAGTACTCTTAGCCAATCACCAAGGGTCCCCCTGTAACAATTCTAAAGTAACAACTGTTAGGGACAGCCCAAGTGTACCACCTGACCCGTCCTTATCCACTAACATTTCTTCCCATCGGGGACATATACTAACCCTACCACTCGGGGACCCAATCCAGAGCTT
Source organism: Ambystoma mexicanum (assembly GCF_040938575.1). Taxonomy (NCBI): domain Eukaryota; kingdom Metazoa; phylum Chordata; class Amphibia; order Caudata; family Ambystomatidae; genus Ambystoma; species Ambystoma mexicanum. Next base: position 1,147,321,808 of record NC_090928.1, read on the forward strand.
GATGAATGTGCAGATGACCTGTGGCCCTTATCTTATCATACACCACTGCTGTGCCTGCTACCCGGGATCCACCCATGACTCCATGGTGCTATGCAGCAGCCCACTGCCAGCCTACATTCTGAGGCACGGGGGACAATGGACCTGGATAGTGGGTGAGTGCAAACCCTGCTATAAATGCATGTTTAAGCACAGGTAAAAAAGGGGGGTATAGCCACAGGAATCATTGCATGCCAATATGAGGCACCGTCAGCACCTCTGCAGCACCTGCATCATTTACGGGGGGCATCCAAGGGCGCAGGCACATGGCGATCACACCTGGGCCCACACATGGTGATGGGCACAGACTGCTGCAAACACAAAAACACACCAGACCACAATGACCAGAATACACCTTGAATGTGCTGTAGTGCAGATTGATATGCCATCACCAAACAATAAGTCCACCGAGGACCCCAGATAGGAACCTGAAGTGAGAGGACCTCACTCCTCATTCTCTAAAGTACTGTGCGAAATGAATACCGAGGAGTACATCAGCATCGCAGAGAGAGTATGCCATTGGTGCATTAAAACATGTATCAACTGTATAACTAAATTGTTGGTGTAATGAACATTCATCATCATCTAGTGATACATTCACATCAAAATATAAATGATGTTCTTGCAATTATGTCTCGGCGAGATGCTTGCCAACATTCAGAATTCCATCTGAGTGTGGTACCTGCTCATTTTCAATATTCTGTCTAGATGTGAGGCAGGCTAGTGATCACGATTCCATCCAAGTGCGGCACTTGTCATCATTTACAGTTTCATTTTGTGTGGCACAGGATAACATTCACAATCCTGTCTAGATGTGACACAAGCTAAAGTTAAGAATTCCATCCAAGTGTGGCACATGTTGAAATTCACGTTTCTATCTAGATGCGGCACATGGCTGAAGTTAAGAAGTCCATCTGAGTGTGGAGCATGCCAACGGTCACATTTCTATTAGATGAAACGCAGGCTAAAGTTAAGAATTCCATCTAAGTGTGGCACGAGCTAACATTCACATTTCTATCTAGATGCGACGCAGACTAATGTTAAGAATTCCATCTAAGTGTGGCACATGCTGACATTCATATTTCTATCTAGATGTGATGCAGGCTAAGGTTGAGAATTTCAAGTGTGGCACATGCTGACATTCACATTTCTAACTAGATGAGACGCAGGCTAAGGTTGAGAATTCCATCTAAGTGTAGCACATGGTTAACATGCGTGATGCAGACCAATCCTCACCATTCTCTCCAGATGTGACACTAGTCAGTACTGGCAAGTATGTTAGTATGTATTGCAAGGCAACATTTACAGTCCATCCATGATTAGATTTAGGCTAGTGGTGAAATCTCTCTGAGGATGTATTGTGTAGGTCTACGGCAATCTACGTTATGGAAAGGTAATGTAGAGTGATTGCTCTACACCCCACCTATGGCACACTTACAGTTTTTGTTGGTGTATTTTTATTGCTGGTTTCATTGGCTTCCCCTGCGGATACCTGCAGACACTTTCTGGAGCCGCCAATGTAGGAGTCGCACTTTGCCTCGCGGCCCGTAAGCCAAAGGCTGCCGTGCAGAGGGCTTCCCTGGGAGGGTAGTTATGGCCAAGGAAGGCCAAGGAAGGGCCAATCAGGGCCCAGGGAAGGCGGGATTACCAGGACCAGGAAGTGGGGAGGCACGGGAAGGACCACACCGCACTGCTACCTACTTTTAAGAGCAATGGCAAAACATTTATGGGGCTGGCATGGAGCATGGGGGTTACAGTGCACTCGCCCGGGGAAATGCCTGTGGGACTCCATGCACCACTGGCCCAACCAAATCTAAGGAGCGGTGCAGGTGCAACCCGGGCACAATGCTCCTGGTGTCCCTTGCACATTATTGAAGGGAATATTACTTCACCCTATGAAAAGTCAAAAATGTGAGTACATGCCTATTCATAATGAATAAAAGTGGCCCATGCAACCCCTTACCTGCAGTGCTGTGTCCACCCTTGCCACAACAGCCATCCCATCTGCAGTCAACCGCCAGCCACCACAGGACAGCCAACTCAACAACACAGGGTGAATGTACAGGACAAATGATACATGGCATGAAATAGGAAGGATGGACACCCATCACACATACACATTGCTAATGGCTAAATATTCTGATTCTGCAGACCCATGCATGGTACAAATGCCTGATGTAATCCAATCCCATGTAGGTAACTCAGGATACTGCAGCTCATCTGGCTGATGACCCCTGTGTGTGATACAAGAACACCGCATGACCAAGCATGCAACCATGCCCACACCAGACACAAATCTGCAACAAACGTACTTTTGGACTTTTGAAGGCACTATTCAGGTGCCTATATTGCACTGATAAGATATGATATCATATGGCATTGTATACTCTCCTTTACACAAGTGTGTCTATGCGCGGCACAAGTGTTTCTAGGTGTGAGGGGCCCTCATGTATGCCCGGACAAAGTTTGGAAAAGAGTCTTGACATGCGCAATGCTGCACAACATTTGTGTCAGGAGGAATGAGCCCCTACCCCCGATGCAGACAGGCAACCCCCAGGGGATGATGATGATTATGACCATGTGGTGAGGGATGGGAGGCTGGCACGACAGGCACTGATCGATAATTTAATTTTAGCACAGTGACCAGACTCAGAACACGACCTGCACATTTTGAATAAGGAGCACTAGTACACAATCATGAGTGTCCTTGCATTTTCTCAAATTTGAACAGGCTTAATTGTATGTGAACCTAACCCCATCTCACTACCATCCACCCACCACCAACTCTCCAGCACACAGTCCTCTCTCCCCACCCACCACCAACTCTCCAGCACACAGTCCCCTCTCCCCTGACCCACCACAAACCCTCCAGCACACAGTCCCCCCTGCACCCACCCAACCATGTGTCCATGTGATGGCCCCTCAGACCGACAGTGCACAGTCCATTCACTGGGTACGTGCCCGCTTCCCATGTGCACCAGATTCAGCGAGCGCTGTAGCAGCCGGCGCTGTGACTTCCGCTGTGGGATTCCCTGTTGGGACTCCTTGGTGAGGGTGGTGGAGGTAGATGGGTTGGAGGCAGGCATCTGGATTTGCTGCCAGAGGAGATTATTTGTTTCCCTCATATTTTCTGCAAATGCAGAGAGCCCCTCGCATAGCTCCCTCTGCCCAAACCCCGTGAGGGATGCTGTGCATGCCTCCACCACTATCCTTGTGCGGGCATTGTCCCTGACAATGGTCTTCATCGCACTGCTGATGGCTCGGCTGATGGACTTCATGTGTCTATTTTGTTGTCTGGCAAGACCCTCAATTCTTAGCTGACGTGCCTCTATCACGTCCAGTTGCATCATCACAGCAGCCACAGGACCAGTAGGGGTGTTAGGATGGGGCTGCAATGCCTGGGGGCCTGTCCTGCCTGTGGGGGCTGTACAGCCTTGGGGGGGTGTACCACCTGGGGGGGCAGTCCTACCTGGTGGGGCTGCCTGATGATGAGGCATATGAGAGTGTGTCCTCCTCAGCCACTGGGGTGTAGGCACGATGTGGCATGTCCGGCACTGTGGAATTGGGCTGTGCGCCTCCCCACGGTCATGGCTCTCTGGAGGTGTGCACGTCTCCAGCACATCTATGTCTTCAGGAGTGGGGGCCACAGCGGCCTGCTGGTCATCGCTGCTTGCCCCTCCCTCCTCCTGGGTGGTTGATATTGGGGCTGCTTCAACAGCCTCCTCTTGGCAGGCCCTGGAGGGTTGGGCCATTGGTGCTGGCATGGCCATGGTGGGTTGGGCCATTTGTGTTGGCATGGCCCTGGAGGGTTGTGCCCTTGGAGTTGGCGTAGCCCTGGAGGGTTGTGCCCATGGTGTTGGCATGGCACTGCTGCAGTGTGGAGTGGTGGGGTGGGTCTTCCACCTTGGTGTACCCTGTCAGCCCCTTTGTGGGGTGCTGGTGGAGGCATGGGTGGGCGCTCGATAGGATAGACCCGCTACCTCATCCTCCCTGGATGCCTTAGTTGATGCCTGCGTGCCCATAGGGGACAGAGGGGATGGCGTCAGGTCACATTCTATCATATGTTTTGGCATGCATTGCAGTACTTATAGGGGGGTTGCACGGGGCAGTTGGACTCATGCGCAGGCTTGGCCTGCTTGCCTTTTTCTAGTGGGTTGGTATATATGGGGCCTGGTTTAGGAGGGTGGCACACTTGGGAATGTGGCTTCCCGTGGAGGTATGCCAGGGCTAAATTGTTGCCGTAGGCATTTATTGTCTGGCAAGCATCTGGTTTACACGGCCAGCTGGCAATGGTGCACTGCTGTGCCCATGCCATGGCTGTGTGTTGCATGGACTCGGATGTGTCCCTTGGATGCCCTTCCCACAGCTCAGACTCACAGGTGCACTGGCACATGGGTGCTGATGTGGGTGCCTGTGGTGGCTCACGCACACTGCACCGGGTCACAATACCCAGCTCATGGATATTCACACATGGGGATGGTGTGGTGGGATGTTCACATTATATTTGATATTTGGGGGGGGGGGTTGACTCACCTTTGGCCTCCTGGGTGGCAGCACCTGCGTCCGCTCCTCCGACTCCATCTATCTCTGCCATGTCTATGATGCTTCTTCAGCGCTCCTCCCACGGCATGAGCCGCGGTGGTGGTGATCCGACTCTGGTTGCCATTCAGTCTGTCTGGGTCTGGGCTAAATTGCCCCGGACCCGGAGGCCATTGAAGTGCTTACTGCAGTCTTCCCCATCCCTGTGGACACAGCCAACTGCAGACACCTTCTGGCTGGTGGGACCCCAGGTGTGGTTGCTGCGCTTTGAGTTCGTTTTTTTATAGTGTGCCCCGTACAGATCCTCATAGTGCCCTAACACCTCTGCCACAAGGACGATGAGCTCAGACTCTGTACATTTCTGCTTACAGAGCCGATCCTGGGCTGACTTGCCCCTTGAATGCTCCTGTGACATTTCTTGTGTTCAGTTGCTCTGGATGGCTGCCAGGGCCTCCTATTTGTAATGGATTGTGATTTCCAAAATGGCCACCACAGTGTTTCCCGTTCCAGTGGCAATCCATTTCCTGAGCGCTATTACAGCACAATGATGTCTCCCGGCAGCGTTAGCACTATTTGGACTAGGATTTCAGGCGTTAGCACACTTCCGGACATTATTTGGGCCGAGCGGTATTAGCGTTAATGCTGTGGACATTGCGCGTGTCAACATTGCAACATGAAGAAAGTAGGATTTGTTTGGGTGGCATCTTGAAATGAAGGGAAATGTAATTCAAAAGATACAATAATCTGATTGAAACTGGGTTTTATAATAAAAGCTTTTCTTTTGTTTCGTTTTTATTGATTTGTTCCCATAAATAGAGAAATTAAATTATCCAATTTCATGTCAGTATTTATTAGAAACATTTTAAAAATAAAAATACTGAAAAGAACAGTGGAAGTGACGGGTTCTTTCTTGAATCTCTCAGCAGCAGATCATGCCTAGAGAGGAGTGTGGTGGTGCAAAAAATCTTAATTGAACTTTTAAAAAAGGATTTGATTTCTCTCAGATTTTGTATAAATGGCTGCCCGAGATGTGACTCAGGTCAGTCGCAATAAATAGAGCAGACGTTTGTTTTTAAGGTGAAATTGGAGATGTACTTGATGTGCAATAACCAATGTCCGTCATTGTCCCTCCACAGGCATCAACTGGCTAAAATATGTTTTTCATGGAAGTACAAGTAGAAAAATGTAATGTGGGACCGTTTTTGTATGTAACAAACTATAAATGTGGACGTTATACTATAGGAGGTCTTAATTATATAACAAACATTTTTCGCTCATATTTTGTACTTGAAATGAGTGGTGTGCTGGGCACTGAGGCCAACATTGCATTGACCGTGTGTTGTGCTGAAGACACTTTAGAGTAAAGACATTAAGGCATGACAGAATACTGTAGGTGCAGGTGAGATCAAATACAATACACATGCCCACAGTGCAATCCTTAACCTTGCCAATCTGGGGGAAATTATGAAGTGGTAGCATTGTGAATTCTCATCCATGGAACATCTACACTAACAAGCATTGCCCAGCGCAATGGCTCTGCTGTGGCAAATGCAGAGGGCACCACAAAATTGCAGAAACCATTATCACTATTATGATTACTGTAGGAGAGAGAGAGAGGGAAAGGATGTTCTGAACAGACAATATCTGGTTGACATTGCTACCAGCAATGCCACATCATGAAAATGCTGATTCACTAAAGGCTTTTTTTCTGAACTCCTCCACCCAACTAACCATTGTGGAGTTCCCGAACAATATGTGCTCCAAATTCCAGCTTTGTAAGAAACAAGACTGGCGCTGGGCTTTTCATTTCCCAGCCCCACAGTGATTTGTAAGGTTGCCCTATTGGATTATTTGGCCTCAAACTGGGCTATTTTGTGATACTTTACATGTCAGAAAACTGCTTTTCAGTCCTCAAGAGGCTGCCTCTCTAGCCACCCCTGCCCTCCCCACGCCCAACTCTCTAACCCCACCCACCCCATCCCGCCCACAATACATGTGCTGGTTGGGTTTTGTTTGTTGTATTTTGGGCTACATTTGATGAGTCCTCTCGAGGCTGCTTTGTTCTTCATTTTTTCTGCCCCAACCAACTACTACCACCCACCCCACCTCTTCTCTTTCTGACATTGTGAGTCACTCTGCTCTGTACCACCCACCTGTCTATCTCCCTGTTTTCATGTGCACACCTCTCTCCATTCTCTCTGCCCCTTCCTCCAAACCTATCCCCATTCTCTCTACAGCCACCAACCCACAGAATGCCCACTCTCTCTACCCCTGCCCACTCTACCCTCTCTCTAACCCCACCCACCAACCCCCTCTCTAACCCCACCCACCAACCCCCTCTCTACCCCCAGCTACCGCACCCCACCTTCTCTGTCCACAGCCACCCTAACCCAACTCTCTCCACCCTCACCCACCCTATCCCCATTCTCTCTAACACCTGCAACCCACCCCAATCCCCCTCTACTCCCACCCCCAGCCCAGCCCGAACCAATCTACCCCCATCCAGCCAGCCATTTCCCACTCTCTCTACCCCCAGACACCCACCTCACCCAACTCTCTCTACCCTCACCTACCCCACTTTCTACCCTCAGCCACCCCACTCTCTTTACCCCACCAACCCACCCTACCCTATCCTCTCTAACCCTATGCACCAGTATCACATGCACCCTACTTTCTCAACTCCTACCCACCCTACCACCACTCTCACTACTTCTAACCACTGTACACCCACTCTCTCTAACCTCACCCACACAACCCCCAGGCTCTCTATCTCCAACCCACACCCAGTGTCTCTCTCTACTCCCACCCACCCTACACCCTCTCTCTATTCAACGTTATCCCCTCTCTCTTTACCCCCACCCAGACAAACTACACCCCTTTCTCTGCAGCCCCAACCCACCTGATCCCCTCTATTCTGCCACCCGACTGCTTATATTCCCCCACCCACCCTACACCTATCTACTCCCCTCATTCTTCCTCTCACAATCTTGCTTTATTTCTTTCCCTCTCATTCTCACCCTTTCCCGCTCAATATTTCCCCATGCTTATCATTGATGGCACCCTCTTTCAATGGCTTTCTCTCTTGCTCTTTTCCCCTTCTCATTCTCTTCCACACCTGCACCCCTTATCATATTCTCATTTCAAACTCTCCATGCACCATGGTGCCTAGAAATGCAAAATGCAAAGAACAGCAGTAAGCACGAAAACTATTGGCTTTGCCAGTGCTTGTTTAACGCTCCACATTACCAACGCAAGATATGCTGGCTTTGCTAGTGTGTGTTTCATTTTATATTTTGTTCTGCAGTGCCTTGACGTTAAGAGTATTGGTTTGCAAATGACCACATGTACCCTTGTAATGAAACCCCAGTCTATTTAAATGAGATCTTCGCTATTTTCTAATGCATACCCTTTCTCCCTCAAAGTATGAGTGGAGTATTGTTTCCTTAAAATAGAAAACTGAGGATTTTCGTATGCTATGCTCAGTGAGAAGATTTGATAGTTTGCCTTGCACTATGGTTTTTCTGTTCCTTCTATCTGCAGCTCAATTCGAATGGCCATACAGCTTCCTCAGCATTCAGTGAAGCCCTTTGCAGAGAATAGGGTCCTGCCATTTGTCTACTGCGTCACAACCCGCCTGCTCTGGTAAAGGACGGCTGGCAATACCCAGGTGATCGTTTCCAGCCTGTTGCCTAGAGCTCCCCACCCCCACCCCCTAAAGTGAGCTGGCGACATTTACAGAGCGGTGAAATTCCACTGTCTCCCGGCCACCTTGAAAAATAAGTCCGCGTTTTATATCTTTATCTCCTGGGACGTTTCTTAAAAAGGACAGTTAACGAGCAGCGAATTCTTAGAAGGTGAAAAATGGTGTCCGGGGTTACCGCGGACAGAAATGCGAGATTTCTTCTTTATATTTTACTGTAGCTGCTGTGATTAGAGAGGGCTGAGTTTGAAGAGTGCGTTTCGGTTTTATAGATACATCTCGTAGGTCTCATAAAAATATGACAACATTAAAAACATTGACCTGATTTAAAGAGTGAGATGGGTCCAAAAAAAAAAAAAAAGCTCTTGCATCAGGGCTAAAATGATGGCAATTGTTTTCGGTCTCAGGCTGCCTTGAGCACCTGTCCTGTAACTACCACTCCTTTTATCAAATCGCCTGGAAAGTATTGTTTAGGGTCTAACACTGCTCTCCTCGCGTTACAGATTACATGAATTGCACCACTGCCAGGCAATTATAAACGTTTGCTCTCACGGGCAGGTGCATGTAATGGCTGGAGTCAGAATTGCATAAACTCAAATGAAGATGATTGTGTTAAATTGCATTGTATCGTTTATTTATGTACATTGGGCATGTGTGTACATTAACTACACATTTAAATAATAATTAAAAAAAGAATATTACACAAAGTTTTTTTTATGTCAGCAGGTTCAATTTACCGCTATCATTTGCCATATTTCCTTAGAAGTTAGCATCACTGCAGCAAAACACAAAAATGGCATACCGAATATTTTGTGTTTTGTATAGTGCTGCATACTGGGAGTTCCAGTTTCAGTGCACTTGGTAACAGTATTACTAATTTCCATTGTTATTACCCACAATTGTGGGACTCAATATACAACCTTGCAAGAATAAGGCTATGGGTGGGTCCAGAGGACTATCGACCCCTTGTCGAGGTGGCAGCTCCTCCTTTTCAGAGACATACGTCATGTGTAGAGGTATCTGATCCTCCTATAGGGGCAAAGTCTTCATTTGGACTTTTCAGGGCAGATATATAATCCGACCCCACTGCAAAAAGTGCCTCTGAACTGTCACTTAATGTAATTCAAACCTTGGATTCAAACACCCACAAAAGAGCTGCAATTAAGATTAATGGGGCATTCCCTGACCACCCACCTGCACAGAGGGGACTGATCCATTTAATCTGTCTGGTAACCTAATTTGACTGGTGCCTCCCTGCTGGCCCTTTCCCACGCGGACAACAACACGGAGGCCTGAGAGCTGACTTTCACATGGTAGGGCCTCCAAAGAACAAGAAGAGGGTCAAAAAGACAATCATATAATGGAGATCTTCTGGCTGATTCTACTGCATACTTGCCTTACTGTACTGAGAAACAAAGACCATTTCATCTGCCTGCTTCCTGGATGAACACTGATTATTCACTACTGTCCCCGCCTTGTCCACCAAATGACTATGGGACATGAACACAGAACAATGTAAGTTCAGGCTCATGGAATTGGCCTTCTCCAGCACTTGATGATGCAGCAAGGGTATCCTCATTCAGCACTCTCGCCCATTGCATTGCCATTTTCTGCTCAAATTTCCACTGCTACGCTGATGACACAACTAATTTTCAGGCTGCCCTCGGCCACCTCCTCTCCCTCTATCATCTCTGATTGCCTAACTGCCATTCAAGATTGGTGTGCCACCAATGATCTTTGTCTGAATGCCAGCAAGCTGGAGATCCTCCTCATCGGCACACCTTCACCAAACCTTTCCCCTCACTCTCTGGTCGGCCTCCCTTGGTCCTCCTCTTACCCTCACCTGCGAGGCTAAGAACCTCAGGGTCATCTTTGACTCCACACTTTCCTTCTCCGCCCACATCTCTGATGTCTCTAAAAAGTCAAACTGCACCTCCTTAGAGGTACTCTGCCTTTCCTCTCCTTCCACCAGAAGCTCATGGTCTCCCAAGCTCTGGTTCTCTCTATGTTGGACCTCAAGACCTTCTTCTTTGCTTCTGCCTTTGCTCCCCCTACTCCCTGCTGACCTGTTCTCTCTTGGCACCATGCACCTGGCCACCCTCTGTCCTCCGGGCTGTAAGTGATTTCAATCCGGCACTTCACCTAAATCAATGCCTAGCTGGTAATGCACAACTAAAACCCTCATTTATTTGTGTCTAAAAGTTCTTTTATTCTGAACGATGTACCACTTATATCACGCCTCTCTCTTGGAAACCCCCCCCTCTCCGGTCACACTGAACCAGGAATCAGGCTGGTTTGCAAAGATAAAATATTGATTTATGTATTCACAATATCATCACACTATGTTTAATGGGAATACAATAATCATCAATGGGGTGAGGTAACAATAAGCAATCTATTTAATCACAATGAGTAATAATGAGCAAAAACAATGCAGCACAGCAATAATACTTTTGTGGGTGTGTGTTCAAATCAAATAGCAACGTGGTTACTCTTTCCCCCTGCGTACCCCTCAATCCCCCAATATGCAATGTAGAGAAATAGGAGAAGAGCGAACAGGTTTCAGGAATGCAGAATTCAAGCAAATGTCAATCCCAATTTCCCCCCAGCAAACAAAAGAGAGAAACAGAATGGATTGGCAAACTGTCAAAATGGTTTTAAAGTTATCTAAGAATGGATTGGTAAAACACTAAATATGGTTTACATCACTGACATTGTTTAAATTCTAATGGGAGCCGCTTTATATAGTTGCAGACAAACTCTAACAATGATTTGATAGTAAGAAACAATGTGAAAACTGAAAACTGAGATCGGGTGCAATTGAAAGCTGTTTTACACATTATAGAAATTTCCTAAAACAAAATTTGCGCCAAACTTTTCCATGCACGGTAATCGCGATTGCGGGAAAACTGTATGGATTTGAGATGCGGTTTTTGGTTCTATGGAAAGCTTAAGATGTTAGCTACAAGCAGAAGTTGAAATTGAGAAAGTTATGGACGTTTTAGTGGAGGTCGTTTTTCTGAGATAGGTGCAAGAATGAGAAAACAGGGGTGCGCTTTCAAAAGACAAACATGATTTCTTTACACTAGGGGATAACTATGATAAGCAAATACCACATGGAAGCACAGCCACTGGACCAGGGCGCTACTGGATCCAGGTAACTGCCTGCCGAGGAGCCTGCCTTCTTCAGATGAAATTTATGAGCGCAAAGATGTTTAACAATACTAGTACGGAAAGATGATAGTAGGGGCAAGATAGAGAGTTCAGGCAATTCAAAAAGATTTCTAACAATGCAGGTTCTGAAGACAAGATAGGATGGATTTGGATAGGGATTGGACTATGGATAGTACATATGCTAGTGACACAGTCCTATACTATGGACAATCACTATATATGTTTTGAACAGAACCGTCAGGAATTCTGGTCCGTCAAGATTTCTGGACAGGAATTCTGCTGGGCACACCAGACTGGACAGGCTGCTGGGCACACCGGACTGGGCCTGCAAAGGCTCTGGTCACAGCTATCTGGTCACAGCACGGCACAGCACGGCACAACTGGATTGGTAATAATTCTTTAGCAGGAAAGCAGTTACAGCACAGACCGGCTGTTTCTTTTTATCCCCTTAGATTTATGGGGTACATTCTGGTTTCTGGAATTTTCAGGCCAAGCTGAGAATGGTTCAGCTATAGAATTGGCCTTTCTGCTTGCCAAGTTTCTGGAGTCTGGAACAAGGAATATGGATGGTTCTCCTTCAGGGTGCTTCGCCAGGATCAGGATAGTGGGTGAATCTGTGTGTGTTTTTCTAAGTCCCCAGCTTTCTCTATTTATGCATATGATAAGGGGGTGTGTATGCTGGCTTATCCTAAGCACACCCCCTAAGTAGGCTATTGGCTAGAGTCTACTCTCTCCCTTGATCGGAGGAGAAAACAGGGTGTCACCATGATGATGTCGGTTTATGAGTCAGAGAATCCTCCCCTTGCCTTTTGAACATAAAATCTACTTGTAGTACAATACATATTTACAACTGTGCAACCTTTATAACAATAACATATCTAGATCACATATTTTGTGGAGCAGATACTATTCCAAGCCCCGTCGCTGTAGGATCTTGAGTCTGCTTTTGACGGAATTCCACCCTTTTTGGCTTGAACACATGATCCAATTTTGGAGCAAATTTCCACAAAATGTGCACATTGTATAGGGGCATAAGCGTGTGAAGTTTCATGCTTTTGACATAATTACATTGGGTGTAAAACCATAATTTCCACTGTTACTTTCCAGAACATAGCACAGAGTTCTCGTGCCCCTTAAAATGTGCAGCCAATAATTAGGTTCACAAGTCTGTCCCCGCCTCCTTCTCCTTCTGGCAGCACAGAAGCAATCTCCATCCCCTTCCTTCTGGGAGAGCCTGTTTATGACTCTTCCCACTCTGCATATCCTTTCAGCCAGAGGAAGACCATTGTCCTCTTCTGCTGCAGCCCAAGACCTCCCCCCACCCCTTAATCATCACATGGGCGTGAGTTCCTGGTGGAGAGATAGGCCTGGCCTTTTTGGGGGGAAGTTGTTATACTGATTTAGCTTGGAGTCAGGCTTAAATTCAAATGTCATTTTGTTGCAATTTGTTCTTGGTTTAATATAAACTTTCTAATTTCCAAACAAACAGCTATAACACTTATTTCAGCTTCTAAACCATGAGATTTGAATAGTTACAACCTAGGTTACTCTTAATAACAGGTCACTTAGTTTTCAGACATTTGATTTCAGTTGCACAAGTTTAAGGGGCCAATTCATAGAATTCGGCGCACAAGTGGCGCACGCGGCTGGCGCACAGTGTGCGCGTGCGGTAGTCTGCGCCAGCCGCGTGCGCCGAAACACATTCAGGCGCACAGCGTATTCATGGATTCCAACATCCACAACCAGCCGTGGCGCAGAGTGGCGCAGCGACCCTGCAGCAGCGTCAGTTACGCCCCCAAGAACGCCCCTTGCGCAGGGAAAAGCCATCAAAATCCCCAATCCAGCGCAAAGGGCAGCAGCAAACGCAGAGCGGGGAGCGTGTATTTCAGGGGTGCGCGAGAAATTCTACACGCGATTGGCCTGGGTACGTGTATTACAGGGGTGCGCGAGAAAATCTACACGCGATTGGCCTGGGTACGTGGATTTCAGGGGTGCGCGAGAAATACTACACGCGATTGGCCTGGGTACGTGGATTTCAGGGGTGCGCGAGAAATTCTACACGCGATTGGCCTGGGTACGTGGATTTCAGGGGTGCGCGAGAAATTCTACACGCGATTGGCCTGGGTACGTGTATTACAGGGGTGCGCGAGAAATTCTACACGCGATTGGCCTGGGTACGTGGATTTCAGGGGTGCGCGAGAAATTCTACACGCGATTGGCCTGGGTACGTGGATTTCAGGGGTGCGCGAGAAATACTACACGCGATTGGCCTGGGTACGTGGATTTCAGGGGTGCGCGAGAAATTCTACACGCGATTGGCCTGGGTACGTGGATTTCAGGGGTGCGCGAGAAATTCTACACGCGATTGGGCTGGGTACGTGGATTTCAGGGGTGCGCGAGAAATTCTACACGCGATTGGCCTGGGTACGTGGATTTCAGGGGTGCGCGAGAAAATCTACACGCGATTGGGCTGGGTACGTGGATTTCAGGGGTGCGCGAGAAATTCTACACGCGATTGGCCTGGGTACGTGGATTTCAGGGGTGCGCGAGAAATTCTACACGCGATTGGCCTGGGTACGTGGATTTCAGGGGTGCGCGAGAAATACTACACGCGATTGGCCTGGGTACGTGGATTTCAGGGGTGCGCGAGAAATTCTACACGCGATTGGCCTGGGTACGTGGATTTCAGGGGTGCGCGAGAAATTCTACACGCGATTGGGCTGGGTACGTGGATTTCAGGGGTGCGCGAGAAATTCTACACGCGATTGGCCTGGGTACGTGGATTTCAGGGGTGCGCGAGAAATTCTACACGCGATTGGCCTGGGTACGTGTATTACAGGGGTGCGCGAGAAATTCTACACGCGATTGGCCTGGGTACGTGGATTTCAGGGGTGCGCGAGAAATTCTACACGCGATTGGCCTGGGTACGTGGATTTCAGGGGTGCGCGAGAAATACTACACGCGATTGGCCTGGGTACGTGGATTTCAGGGGTGCGCGAGAAATTCTACACGCGATTGGCCTGGGTACGTGGATTTCAGGGGTGCGCGAGAAATTCTACACGCGATTGGGCTGGGTACGTGGATTTCAGGGGTGCGCGAGAAATTCTACACGCGATTGGCCTGGGTACGTGGATTTCAGGGGTGCGCGAGAAAATCTACACGCGATTGGGCTGGGTACGTGGATTTCAGGGGTGCGCGAGAAATTCTACACGCGATTGGCCTGGGTACGTGGATTTCAGGGGTGCGCGAGAAATTCTACACGCGATTGGCCTGGGTACGTGGATTTCAGGGGTGCGCGAGAAATACTACACGCGATTGGCCTGGGTACGTGGATTTCAGGGGTGCGCGAGAAATTCTACACGCGATTGGCCTGGGTACGTGGATTTCAGGGGTGCGCGAGAAATTCTACACGCGATTGGGCTGGGTACGTGGATTTCAGGGGTGCGCGAGAAAATCTACACGCGATTGGGCTGGGTACGTGGATTTCAGGGGTGCGCGAGAAATACTACACGCGATTGGGCTGGGTACGTGGATTTCAGGGGTGCACGAGAAATACTACACGCGATTGGGCTGGGTACGTGGATTTCAGGGGTGCGCGAGAAATACTACACGCGATTGGGCCTGTGCGAGTGGGGCAGTGTATTACGTGGGTGTGCGGGAAGTTGAAGAGGTGAATTGCCAGTGTGGGTCCTCCCAGGTCTCCCCTCTACCCCCTCCACGACCTCTGCAGGCAGCCCACACCACAGTGGAATACCCTGCACCCCTGGTCATGTCCCGCAGGCAGCCCATCCACCATGGGCATGCCCCCCAGCCAAGCCACATGTCCCCTTGCACCCCCACCCCCTAGCAGGCCCCCACCCATGTCTCCCAGCACCCCCACCCCTCCAGTCACCAGGGGCAGCCTCCACCAGGCCCCCACCCATGTCTCCCAGCACCCCCACCCCCACAGTCACCAGGGGCAGCCTCCACCAGGCCCCCACCCATGTCTCCCACCACCCTCACCCCTCCAGTCACCAGGGGCAGCCTCCACCAGGCCCCCACCCATGTCTCACACCACCCCCACCCCTCCAGTCACCAGGGGCAGCCTCCACCAGGCCCCCACCCATGTCTCCCAGCACCCCCACCCCCCCAGTCACCAGGGGCAGCCTCCACCAGGCCCCCACCCATGTCTCCCACCACCCCCACCCCCCCAGTCACCAGGGGCAGCCTCCACCAGGCCCCCAACCATGTCCCACTCATGTCCCCTTGCACCCCCACCCCCAGCACTGCGGGGCACCTGCCAGCAGGCCCCCAACCATGTCCCACTCATGTCCCCTTGCACCCCCACCCCCCAGCACTGTGGGGCACCTGCCAGCAGGCCCCCAACCATGTCCCACTCATGTCCCCTTGCACCCCCACCCCCCAGCACTGTGGGGCACCTGCCAGCAGGCCCCCAACCATGTCCCACTCATGTCCCCTTGCACCCCCACCCCCCAGCAGGCCCCCACTCATGTCCCCCTGCACCCCCACCCCCCAGCACTGTGGGGCACCTGCCAGCAGGCCCCCAACCATGTCCCACTCATGTCCCCTTGCACCCCCACCCCCCAGCAGTGCAGCGGCAGCCTCCACCAGGCCCCCACCCATGTCCAACTCATGTTCCCCACCCAACATGTCATCACAATCCAGAACCCTGGTCTCTATGGTCAGCCCCCAAATGCAAAACACCCACCCGAGTATTGCATCCACCCACTCATAATTTGCAATCACATCACAGAACACCAATTGGAAGTTCCGAAACAAACACATGTCCCTCACATACACCCAATGGGTGTCAGTGAATCTCAAAACACATAACATGAAATGCATGAAAACAATGAGATACCACACATTGAAGTTCAACAAAAAAATAATGTATTAAAGGAAACATGAATATAATCAAAAATGAAGAAACAGAAATGTGAATGAAAAAATGAAAAGAAGCATGTCCGTTCAAAATAAAAAAAATAAAAATATATTGAAATCCAAAGTAATGTTGTACAAAGTCAATGTCCACAAAACAAAATCCAATGGGAAATAAAAATAAAAGCCATTGATCCATGGAGAATGTTAAAAAAGAAAGTATGTACAAGTCTACAACTATGTACAATGCAAGAAGCCAGGGTCCATTATCCCAACAAAATAAAGGAAACCTATCTAACTACACTAACTAATAAAAAAAATATATACAAAAATGTGGCCAATGTCCAAAAGGTCCAAATGAATCAAAAACAAAAATGAAACCTAACACTACCTACATAACTATGTACAAGGGCAGCGGGCTAGTTCCACGGCTCACTTCTGGATGTGCCGGGCCAGGGCATCATCAAACTCCTCCTCAATGTCCCGGAGGCGGTCCTCCTCCATGGCCCCGAGGGTCCGCAGGGCCGTCGACGTGTCCACCTCCAAACCCCTGCGGATTGCCTCGAGGCACTCGGCCCGCCTCAGGGCCCTCTGCATGGAGTTCTCCGCCCTGACCATTGAGAGCCGTGCCTCTTCCACCCGCTGCCGCTCCGCATCTATGGCGTGGCCCAACCGCTGCCACATGGAAGACACTTTTTGTCCTGGGTCCTCCTGCCCTCCGGCCGATGCCTGCCCCTCCGATGTCGAAGGCCCCGAGCCTTCATGGCTCCCACCATGGTGCTGCTGCTGCTGTGCCTCTGCCCCTGCACTGCCTCCTGCTGCCTGCACATCCTCCGCCGGCTGGGGTGCAGTCGTTGACGTGGCCACCCCTGCTGGACGTCCGACTCCCGACTGTGGCAGGGATGCCTCCTCCACCAGCCTGGCAGCACCGTCAGAGGCAGCTCCACAGGGCACCCAGGTGACTGATGGGTGGGAAGATGGCACAGAGGACGACTGGCGCGTAGGGGGTCCAGCTGAGGAGGGGGTCGTGGCAAGCCCCATCAGACGGAGGAATCCGGCCTGGGTGACCTGTCCCAGCAGGCTGACATGGTCAATGAGCCATTCGAGATGACGTGCAGTCTCTTCATGAAAAGACTGCAGGTCACCTCGCATGGCCCGTTGACGCAACGCCACACCAGCCAGGACAGGCTCAACCCGGGCCTGGATAGCCACGTCCGCAGGCAGAGGAAGGCCAGTTGACGTCAGCTCATCCCCTGCCTGAAAACTGGTCTGGACATAGGCATCCCTGCTGGTGCAAGATGATGCAGGGACAGGATCAGGGACAGGATTGCACACAGGCACCTCCGCGGCGGCCTGTGCTGCCTCCTGTCCCTGGTCCTGCACTGCACCACTAGCACCAGTGGAATCCCCACCCCCAGACCCCGTCTCTGGTGCTTGCACGGCCTCCTCCTCCACCAAACCCCCCACCAACCTGGATGACTCTGTGCCATCTTCCCCCGTTGGGCCCTGTGGGGTCCCAGCTGCCCCTTCTGCTGCCGAGGAGTCCAACTGCAACCTCCGCCTCTTGGACCTCCCCCCGGCAGCTGCGGCCTGGGACGCGGCACCGGACTCCTCACTCCCCGACGAGATGACAACATGGGAGGGGAGCCGGGCCTTGCGTCTCCGGCTGGCGGTGGGATCCCCGCTGCTGTGCTCCACAGCACCTTCTCCGCCCTCTTCATCAGTTGACGCTGCAGACAGGGAGAAACAAAACACACGCATCAGGGCAATGTACAATGGACACATACACACATGACAGTTGTACATGAGTGGCATTGGCAAACCTCAGACATGTCATCACGATCCCCAACACACATGACATTACAACTCGCACACACGAGCCATACCACAGCCATATCGCAACTGCCAACACCATCCATACACATACAACAGCATGAGCAGCCAAAGGTGAGCCAGACATCACATGCAACACAGGAAGTGCACCACACATGTACACACACCACCACACTTGCATGCATGTCTACACCTCTGCCAAGTGTCGCACTGTTCAGACGGGCATCCATGTCACATCTGCCCATCAGGCTTCCACATACCGCTGTCACATGCATCCATGTTGCATCACAGTTGCACCCTTGTCAAATACACACACATGCACATGTACACAGCGCTGATACATGCAGCTGAAAACAACATACATGCGTGACATCACGGACATGTCTACTCACATACACATTCATACAAACTTGTGTGCCCACACAACTGCATTTGGCATGCAAGCCCACACACACAGGCACCATCCATGTCTCACACATTACAGCCCTCGCATGTGTCAGCCCCACGGACCTGTACACCCGCACCCATACTCGACCCCATACAAACAGATGTGCAACCTGCACACTACTGAACAATCACCACACGCACTGCTCACAATCAGGATGCATGTACACTCACCGCTCGACTCCAGACGGGTCTGCCTCTCAAGGACCTGGACGTGGAGCGCTGGAGATATGTGTTCCAGGACCCCCATCTGTTCTTCCGACAAGTGGCCCCGGCGCCCCTTGGCATCCGCTGCCTTCAAGAGGCGCCGGGCCTTGTTCAGGGTCCTGGACCTGAAGTCCTCCCAGCGCTTCTTGACATGTTGGAAGTCGCGGACTGCCACCCCCTCCGCGTTGATGGCAGTCACGATGTCAGTCCAGATCCGAGTCCGTCCTTCCTTGTCGGCGCGGGAACTTCCGAAGAGGGCATCATACTGCCCCAGGACTTGCTCCACCAGGACACCAACTTCGGTGGCACTGAAGCTGGTGCCCCTCTGCCTCTCTGGCCGGGGGTTGTCAGTGGTCACATATGGAGTTTGCCCCGACATGACAACCCCAGAGGCAGGAGTGGGTGGGCAACTGGGTCCTGGGGCTGGGCTGTGGAGCGATGAAATCCCAGTCGGGAGTCTTTGGTTCCAGCAGGGGTGGTCACAGCAACAGCACCCCTGGCTGATGTGCAGGCAGCAAATGGCAGGGCACGTGGGCAGCAGGCAGTCAGGCAGCAGCAGATGGCAGGTGGGAGCGTGCTCGGGGCTCTGGGGGGCAGTAGTTCGGCCTTCTGGGCAGGAGCGTGGTCTTCCGTGTGCTTACGCGTGGCCAGCTTGATACGGAGTGATTTGGCACGTGAAAAATCTGCACGTCAGCATGTAATTCTAGGAAAGACCCTTAGCGCGTAAGCGCGTCTGCACGCATACGCATTTTCATTGGACCAAAGGCCCTCAGCGCGTCAGCGCGTCTGTGACGTGGCGTGCGAGGGAGTATCCCTCATTGCACGTGATGACAGAACACACGTGGATTTCAGCCAATCGCGTGTGAAAGTTCACGGCACCCCGGAACACACGTACCCAGGCCAATGGCGTGTGGAACTACCCGCGCACCCCGAAACACACGTACCCAGGCCAATCGCGTGTACGCTCGCTCCCCTCCGATCACACGCGATGACACCCGAATACGGGAAACCAACGAGTCCGCCCACACGGAGGCGTCCCGCGCACAGCATAAAAGTGCGCGCAAACAACAAACGCGTATATACAGCGACGATGAATGCCCCATTTGTTGCTGCACTGATTGTGGGACACCGCAGGAGGAGGAGAATAGCCAGGGCACGCATTTTTGCACCACGGACAAGCCTTTTTGGGATGCCTGACGACCAGGTCTACGGCAGGTATAGGTTTCCACCCCATATCATCCTAGACCTGGTCAGGGAGTGGGAAGATGACCTCACATCCCCCACCCTTTGCTCCCAAGCATTGAGCCCCTTGGAGAAGCTGCTCAATGTCTTGCATTTTTTGGCCACTGGGTCGTTTCAGCGGACCACTGCCATAGTGGGGGGGGTCTCACAGGCCACGCAGTCACGCTGCCTACACCAGGCACTGGCAATCATGACAGCGCGCCCCTCAGTCCGCAGGCACATATACATGCCCAGAACACCCGCAGAAAGGCAGGCCGTTGTCCTGGATTTTTTCAGGGTGGCACACTTCCCCAAAGTGCTCAGTGCCATAGATTGCACCCATGTGGCCCTACGTCCACCTAGGGCCACTGAGCACATCTACCGAAACCGCAAGCACTGGCATTCCATCAATGTACAGGTGGTATGCGATGCAAAGGGAATCATCACCTCTGTCTATGCAAACTACCCTGGCTCCACCTATGACAGTTTCATATGCAGAATGTCCGCCCTGAGCCGGGCCCTGGAAGCTGGGCAGCATGGCGACACATGGCTCCTAGGTCAGTACAAATGCCCTTGCACATGCATGCAAGTCACACACAGACAAATATCCCAACCCTAATAATCTCAATTATTATCACCTCCCCAGGGGACAGTGCCTACCCTCTGAGCAACCACATGATGACGCCAATCCGGAACCCCACCACACCACCCCAGGTAAGATACAACGCCGCCCATATTGCAACCAGGGGCATAGTGGAGCGTACATTCGGAGTGCTCAAGTCACGTTTCCGCTCCCTTGACCGCTCTGGTGGGCAACTACTCTATGCACCACCAGTAGTGTGCAGGATCATTGTGGCAGCATGTGTCCTGCACAATGTTGCAACACGGCAGGGCGTCCCGGTGGACATGGTGGTGCCCCCACATCCCCAACCACAGGCACAGGCGCTGCCCATGGGAGGGGACAGGGCACGTGGCGAGGAAGCCCGGACCCAGCTTGTGGCCACATTTTTCACCTAAACTCCCACCCCTGCGGAGTGCACACAGGCCTGGCACATACCAGGTGACAATCGATGATGACAAAGTGACAGTCAACTGTCACAACCCTACCACCCTGAGATAGTTGCCATGGAAGTGCCACATCGTCTGCATCCCTAGCTACTTAAACACAAGCTATCCTGTGCAACCAAAATGCACACATATGACATGTGACATGACATGGCCCATACACAAGTATTCCAAGGCCCAATGAGGCAGGGGGGGGGGAACACGGGAACACAGAGAACGGTACTACTAGGCCAGGTGTCATTGAGATTGTGCAAGTGCAGGGGTAGGGGGAAGGGAAAAGTGCAAGGGGAAGGGTGGGGGGGAGTCCAGTACAGGGGAAGTAGGCCAAAAGAATAATACATAGGTCGCCTGGTGGCAACTGCAAAGATAAGTGCAGACAAGTGCTGGGAAGGGAGGGCTGTAGGGATAGAGAGACAGTACTGCAGTGCAGGGGTTGCCAGGGTGGCAGTGCAAGTGGACAGTGGCTGGGCCAGGGACCGAGGTTGGTGAGAGTGTCCCAGTAGCAGCTCCTGTGCAGTTCCAGTGAAGAATTCTGCAAGGGAGAGGCAGAGAGTAAGCAGAAGCAAAGAGGAAGGTCTTGAGGTGCTTCCAGAACTGGAGATGGTTCCCCTCAAGTTCAAGTCAGCCAGGAAGTCTGTTCCAGGGGGAGGGCCCTGCTGCGGAGAGAAACATACCCCCAGCTAGTTGCTCTGAGAAGCGGATGACCTGGACATGCAAGGTGTGCATCACACACACCTGCAAAACAGGCCATGGCCATCACTGTCATGTCACTCAAACCCTCCCAAACATCAACATGCCATGGCAAGCAATACCCATACACTGACGCAGTAACAATAAGGTACACATTGCCATGTCCTAAATGTACAGTGGCATCGGACAATGATGCCTGACCCGGAATCAGATGAAATGACAGACCAACAAAATGTCCCACCCAAAATAAGTTGTTTCCAAATGCATTGCAACAGTCGTAGACGTAACATCACAATGAATGCCTGTCCATATGCACATTATGCATTGCAAAATCAACACTGCAGCTCATGTATGCAGTGTCCCACTCCTGCATCACACTGCTCAGCGCACAGCACAGTGAACAGCCATTGCGTGTGATGCACACCCTGAGCATCACATCTAAGTGACAGACTACATCAAACATCAAATTTTTGGCATGTACTGGAACCATAATCGGTCTCAGAACATGTGCTGCCGGGACACAGTGGGCACCAGAAGGCAAACAGTGTACACGTGGATATGCAAGGGTGGGAGTACATGGAGTGCATCCGAGTGCAAGTGTGTGGTTCTGCAGGGACATGCACTCCACATGTGCATGTGCACTCAAGTGACCATCAGTGTTCCCTACACATCACATGTGAACATCCACCATGTGTACACCCCAGCATGTCAAACCACAACTATCCCCTCGGACCTGAAAGGAAAACACAACACATGAACAGGCATTGATCAGCAGAACACAACATGTACATAGGACAACAACATTACAATGTCAGAGTTCCCATCACACTGCAGGGCAATGCAACTATCAACAACAACCCCCCCCTCCCGCGCAAATGACCATGACCCGCTGAACAACTGCACCTGGGTCATGGAGCCTCCAACCCTCATTTCCACCTGGCCACAGGATCACCTTTACCCTTCGTGTCCATCTCCCACCTTGTGTGTAAAAAGATGCCTGAACCCTCAGATTCCACACTCATTTACAAAATCACAAAATCCAAGGCATGAAAATGAACCCAAACACCCTCCAGTAGATGACTTGACGTAGCAGTACCTCACAAACGCCAAGTACTACCACAATGATGCAACAACCAAGGTAGCACAGCAGAACAATGTCACGACAGGATGTGAGACATGTGTGGTACATGACATAGGATGATGCACAATGAATGGATGTGTACTGTCACAGGTCCCCTGTACAGGCGCGGGAGTCTCATGAAACAACCATCCACACCATGTCCCGGGTGCCTGCAAGGTCAAACTCACACAGGCCCCTGAGATCATGGTGGGGAATGAGGTTCAGGGATATGCAGTCGGGACAGGTGTAGACACACTGGATGACTGGAATGAGTGGCAGGTGAGGGGAGGAGGAATGACACATGAAACTAGGGAATGCACAAAAATGTACAACCTGCATGAACACATACACAATCCAAACAAACTTGGACATCATTGTCATGACATTCTGTAGTCCAGGCTCAGGAGTGGTACGAACCAACCACCCCCTCTAGGGTTTTGGCGCCTGCAAGTTCGGGGCTTACACAGGCATCCGCAACCCCAGTGGGGAAAGAGGGTCAGGGAACGTTGCTTGGATAGGCACGGGAAGCAGGAACACCGGGTAGAGGGTACAGGTTTCATAATTGCATAGGATCACGGGTGATTAGGGAAAAAAACATACCAAATAGGACCACACATACATCCGTGCATCAGTCCATCCCCAGCAAGCCTATGCAGGGCAGTTTGTAAGGAAAACAACAAGACACTTAGCTCTGGTTTTGAGTGCTGGCCTCCTGCCTGCGCACTCTCAGGGCCGGTTACAGGAGCACTCCAATGCTGCAAAGAGAGACACAGTCAACAACCTGTATGTGCCAATTACACGAAAACACAACACAAAACATGCCCCATAGCAACAAACTACTCTACAAACAGACAATCAGTGCTCGATGCTTCGTACCCATATATAACATCACCCCTGTGACGGGTCATACACAGTCAATGCAGTGAGTCAGGCGCTGGTGGGTGCGTGGCAAATGGAAGACCAATGTGTCACAATTCACACAACATGCAATGTTCCCTGGGTAAGCAGACAGACCCATATGGCAAGCCATGACTACAGAGCAAGTTGCGTACCACCATGACCAAAACAAAGTTGGCAGTGCATTTATCATGAAGTACGTGGAATAGACATGCACTGCACCCAAGTATGTCCCTTGCTGTATGTCCCTGTGAGCTGCCCCTTTCCATGTCTCTGAAGGCTACATGGTTGATACAAGTGCCTCAATGAACCTTGGTGTACCGCAGGGTATGTGCCACTGCCCCTGCATGTGTCCCAGACAACCCTACTATCAACAGCCATCAGTCCACAAACACATCTGAGCTGCATTGTGTGCTTCAACACCAATATTCGTCTAAGCTCACCCTCAGTGCTGTGACTAAGCCTGCATGTGCAACTCGCCTGGTGCAAGCTTTGCTGTGTCGTGGCCCCCCTGTGATGCTCACCTTGCCTGGAGTTCCTTGGAACATGTCAGCAGTTCTAGGATGTGGGTCTGCAATCACTGTGGCTCTGCTTGTGCACACATGTGCATGTGGGCACCAACAAACGGGTCAGGAATTCCGTCGTCCAATGGGCCATGTCTGCTGCCAAAGGTGCTCTGGTGCCTCATCCCCCTGCAGAAAGTGCATGGAACAAATGATTAATGCATGAAAGTGATCTGTGTGTGTCTCATCAGGCATCTCATTACTTGACCATGTCAGAGAGTCACATCACAAATCACACCATCAGTCCGTCTTTGACTTCCAAAGTGTGGAACACTATCTACAGCATGAATTGCAACAGGCACGTGTACAGGAAAGAAATGAGACATAATACACAATGCATAGCAATCAATGTCCACATTAATCATGACACACCCCATCTAGCAAAAGCTGAACAGTGGACAATTACACCTAAATCATCCCCACTAGGGGTGTCAACACAAGTCACAAAGCACCAGACATGCCACAGATATGACAGTCCAAAGCCCTTGTGTAAAATTCTGTAACACCGAACCATCCTTGCGAGCCCATGGATAAGGGAGGCAGGAGTGGCATATGTGAGTCAAGGAACCCAAGCAGCAAACACATACACAAGACAACCATGAAGGGCCCAGCTGGAACAGACAGTGGATGCCTTCAAAAACCACAAGGCACCGCACTGTCACATGAAAGCACAATAGACTACAAATTTTAAACTAACTCAACTATTAACTAATTACACTAACTATGGAAAACCTACATTACCTATTTAAACTAACTATCAAACAGAAACTTAACTAACTAAACTAAACGAAAAATCAAAAATGGCCACATACGACCCGGGGGGGAGGGGAGGCACCCAGGAGGGGGGAGGTACAGGGTGCTGCTCAACATCCACATGCGATGATGCTGAGCCAAAAAAAATACCTCCATGGGCTCAACGCCTGCACAGCACGACCTATGTGGGAGATAGATGGTCGTCCGAGTCTGGCTCATCCTGGAAAGGAGGACGTGGCACAGTAGCCTGGCCACGCCTAGCCGCAGCTTGCCCCTCATCGGCAGCAAGTCTGCCGGACAGGTGAGCCTGGTTCTGTGTGGCGATGTTACATAGGTCTGCATGCAGAACCTCCCGTGATACACGTGCTTCCTCTTGCAAGGTAGCACGTGTGACACGGAGTTCCTCCTGCAAGGCCTGGCTGGACAACCGCTGCACCTCCCGGCAAGCCTGTAGCTCAGCCGAGATGGTGCGCTCAAGCTGTGCAAACCTCTCCTCTGCCTGCTGCCTCTGGGACATCATAAGGACACTCCTCCCTCAGGGCATCCATGTGCGCCTCTGCGTGAGCAGCAATTGCTTGACGCAGAGACGACATTTCAGCCTGGCGTGCCCTGTCTGAGGCCGCCATGCCCAGCCTGAGCGAGCGGGCCGTGGACCGTGCCGCCTGCTGCTGGAGAAGCACCTGCCTAGCAGGGGGGAGCACAGATCGGGCCACACGCTCCATGCTCTCAGCGATGTTCTCCATTGCTGCCCCCTGCCGTTCGGAATTGGCACTCATGTCTTGCTCCCACTCAGTATACAGCGGTTGCGCGCGGCGACCGCGTTGCCGGGCTTGACCCCTGCGGGACCCAAGGACCGGAGGTCCTCGCTGTGTTGGCACCGCCTGCGGCTGCACGACTACATGCCCCCGTCGACGTGATGTCCCAGGCACATCAGTGACTGGTGTGGAGGGTGACCCTGCGTCCCGATCCACCACGGGCGGAGGAACCAAGACTGTCTGATGCCTCAGTGCAGGTGTCGCAGACAGAGGAGTGTCCACATCAGAATCACTCACCCCTGACACATGGACTTGATGGTCATCCAACTCAACATGGACGTCAGAGTCGTCATCAAGGCTGGACTCATAGGCAGCCAGAGACAGGATGGACTGCAGCACTTGGGGGTTTTCGTGGCCTACCACCCCACGACCCCCACTAGTGCCGGGTTGATGTGGTCTTACCAACCCTGTGTCTGGCGTGACAACACCATCCTCTGCATCCATTGCGTCATCACCTGAAAAATAGAGAGGAAAAGGTCACTACACATGTCAGAAGCACACAACACACACACACACCGACAGCAAAGGCATCCGGCAGACATGTGACACACAACATATGACCAGGCGTGCATGCTGGGTCTACTTAGAATAGCCACTGTGATCAGACCTGTTGAAAGGTGGCAGTTTGCATGGAAGTGGGTCTATGCAGTGCTGAAAATGTGTACGCCACTCACTACCTACATGTACAAGCACTCCATGGTGTGTGCCAGGAAATGTGAAGGCAGTGCAATGTCAAATTCAGACATCACGTGCATTGTGTATTCAATGTGTACCATGTCTAGCAGCCAAGCACCCCTCCAACCCAGTACCAAAGCAGGGATGCCTAGCATGGTATCAAAAGGCTGCCCATACACCTGTGTATTGACAAGCAGTGTTGACTGGCATCAACAGCTTAATGTGAATCAAATTACAACACTGCTAATGATGCTGGGACAGTGGGCAGGACACATGATGGGAGATCCGGAGGCCAGCCACGTGTGAAGAAGACACGACAAGAGTTGGACAGAGTCATTGGCCATTGAACAGGCTGAGGCCTGTGAGCCACACAGATTGTCATTGCCTAAACATGTGTGCAACGCAGGACTGAGCCACAGTTGACATGGGGAGGCCGATAATATGGCAGGCAATGTATGTAACCAAGGACTCATATTACAGTGCTCATCCAGTCAAGGACACATAGGGGCATGCGTGCAATGCACATGGAGCATGAATGGGCACTCATGTCCCTGCGGGACATCTGACCCATGCACAGTACAAGTGGGATACCCTGCATCGAGTACTAAGGCTGTACCACACGGCATATGTCTGGCAGTTTCTAAGCTGGAAGTTAGCATCTACACAGGACACATGAACAAGAAACTACACATTGGCAAGAATGTAGCAGACCAGTGCAAAGGTGGAACTGGGGTGCAGAGTGGCGGAGGAGGGGCAAGGGAGCATGCCCACATGGAGTCCCGCATGCAGGCAGAGGAGACATGCATGACGGTAGCATTGCATTACTTACACCTCAGAACCATGTACACGTCACATGTAGCAGCAATCATGCACAACACATCCCACAAGTGAAACACACACGTCCTCAACAACTAGGCTTCAACACTCACTGGACTGGGCATCAAAGTCCAGCATCTCTCCCACACCTTCGACCAATTCTGGTGGTATGAACTCCGCAACGAGAGCCTCATGCGGAGTGAGTTCTTCCTCCTCTGGTGCAGGCCCACCGCCAGTCACCAGAGTCAAGTTGTAATTTGAGGCACGCTTAGCCTTAGTGCTGCGCTTGATGTCATTCCAGCGCTTTTTGCACTCCTGCGCTGTGCGCACCTCATGGCCGAATGAACTGACATGTTCCGCAACATGCTTCCAGTGGGTGTCACGTTGGGCAGCCGTAGTCTGACTATTGGCGCCCACTAGCATGTCACGGCTGTGTCCCCGCACGTAGTCCACGAGGAAGTCCAGTTCCTGCTTACAGAAAGGCTTCTTCCTCGACGTGCAGGAGGTCGTGGCTGTGTGTGGGGTCCCAGCCTGTGCTGCAGGTGCAACCTTCCTCCTCTTGGACTGTGGCGCAGACCCTGGCTGGCTAATGCCGCCCTGACCAGTATGGCCATTGGGTTCGGTGGATTGAGCCGAGGGAGTGGCAGGTGGAGGGATGACCAAAGGCCTGACTTGTGTCAGTGGCAGCTGGGTGCCCACTAATGGACCCTGCGCAGCAACATCAGCTGTGGCAGGGTCATTGACCGCAACGGTCCTGGTTGGCAGACTCACAACCGGGGTGCTGTTGGGTGCATCTGCCCCTGCACTTGCCAACACCCGGCTGTTCGGGGCAGCAGATGACATGACTGCCCCAGGGACACGTGTCTTGGTCTGAGCAGCCCGGCGTGCCCCTATGGTTTCCCCCCTGGCCTGTTGGAGATCTACCAAGGGCTCTTCAAGTGCCAACGCAGCCTGCGCTGGCAGACCCTGAGCCTGGGTGGCGGTGTCCACAGCTGCACCTGCAGCTACCGCTACCCTTGGGCCCGTGGCAGTCGATGGAACGGACTGCTGGGTCATACGGGTGCCAGTGCCAGATGCAGGAGCTGCATCCCCCGGAACCACAGGGGGTGGTGGCATGGCTGCACCGACACATGGCACAACATTGTGCTCAAGTGGCGCACCCCTGCCTCTTCCCCCTCTGTGGCTGCCCTGGACACCCTGGAGTCCCCCTACTCCCTGGTCACCACAGCCACATCCCCGACCACGCCCGCCACGAGGAGTACGCCCAGCTGAGGCGCCCCTCACCTTTGGTGGCCTCCCAACCATGGCACAGATGTAATAGTGCTGGCACAGATGGAGTGGTGCCAATGGGAGGTGTACACCACAATTGTCCTGGGCAATTGGGATGAAGGGGGTGGGAAGCAAGATGTTAACAGCCCCCCTGCACCTGCAAGGCTGTATGTGACCCCGGTGATGTGGTGACGGGTCACGCAACGCTCAGGCACCCCAAAACTGCAGTAAAACCGTGCACGCAACCCTGCAGCCTACGTGCGTGGATTTGACCTCCCGCAGTACGCGGTGGCACCCAGTAACACGAATAACGCGTACGCGTGGGACACGCAGGCTACGATGACATCGAAAATGGGTGCAATACACAGGGGCACCCGCAGTGGGAAAAGGAGCGTTTGCGACTCACCGTCTGACTAGCGCGATGCAGAAAAACACGCGTAGCCAATACCCCCGCCAAAAGAAGAGATACGTCCTTGAGAGCTGTGAAGTAGATGGCGCGCGGAACAACTGGAAGCAGCAACACACGTCGGTCTCCACGGAAGGCACGTACAGCGAACTGCTGGGCCCGCTCACCTTTAACCCGTGCTGAGGGAAACGCACGCGCGCGTCACGTCACATGCGGACGTGCAGTTTTTCATGCGCGATTACGCGCATTACACGCGGACGTGCAGTTTTTCACGCGCGATTACGCGCATTACACGCGGACGTGCAGTTTTCCACACGCGATTAGCCTGGGTACGTGTGTTCCGGGGTGGCGTGAACTTTCACACGCGATTGATTGTAATCCACGTGTGTTCTGTCATCACGTGCAATGAGGGATACACCCTCGCACGACACGTCACAGACGCGCTCACGCGCTGAGGGCCTTTGGTCCAATGAAAATGCGTATGCGTGCAGACGCGCTTACGCGCTACGGGCATTTCCTCGAATTACACGCTGACGTGCAGATTTTTCACGTGCCAAATCACTCCGTATCAAGCTGGCCACGAATACACACGGAAGACCACGCTCCTGCCCAGTAGGCCGATTCACTGCCCCCCAGTGCCCCGAGCAGCCTCCCACGTGCCATCTGCTGCTGCCTGCCTGCCTGCTGCCACCGTGCCCTGCCATTTGGTGCCTGCACATCAGCCATCTGCAGGGGTCCAGTTGCTGTGTCGACCCCTGCTGGAACAGTAGACTCCTGACTGGGATACCATCGCTCCACAGCCCAGCCCCAGGACCCAGTTGCCCACCCACGCCTGCCTCGGGGGTCGCCATGTCGGGGCAAGCACCATCTGAGACCAGTGGCGACCCCCAGCCAGAGAGGCAGAGGGCCACCAGCTTAAGTGAGAAGGAAGTTGGTGTCCTGGTGGAGCATGTCCTGGGGCATTATGATGCCCTCTTCGGAAGACCACGCGCCAACAAGGAAGGACGGGAGAGGATCTGGGACGATGTAGTGGTTGCCATCAACGCGGAGGGGGTGGCAACCCGTGACATCAAGCACATCAAGAGGCGCTGGGAGGACTTGAGGTCCAGGACC
The DNA here is from genome assembly GCF_040938575.1 of Ambystoma mexicanum. Lineage (NCBI taxonomy): Eukaryota > Metazoa > Chordata > Amphibia > Caudata > Ambystomatidae > Ambystoma > Ambystoma mexicanum. The sequence continues at coordinate 1,147,352,022 of NC_090928.1, forward strand.
CTCAATAAGGCCCGGCGCCTCGCGGAGGGGGGCCGGGCACGCCTGAGTGACATCGAGATGAGGGTCCTGGAACGCGTAGACCCAGCGCTCCACGCCCAGATCCTTCGGAGGCAGATCCATCTGGAGTTGGCCGGTAAGTGGCCAAGCATTACTGTGTGAGACAGGGCATGTTGCAGTGTGCTGGTTGTCTGATACCTGCCTGTATGTGTGACATAGGCCATGTACGTATGTGTGTGTGCAGGGACATCATGGTCAGGCATGTCAGTACAGTGATGTGTGAACCACATGGTTGGTGCATGTGTTCTATTGCAACATGGGGGGCTCTGTGCGGAATGGACACATGGAAGCATGGCAGTCTCTGTCCCTGGACATGGGTGGGGGTGAGGGATGGGTGCTGGTCCCATGTACACGTATGGTGCCTATGTGTGTGTGTCTGAACTACGTGTCTGTGACTTGTAACTGCCATGGATGCATGACACATGTCTGTGACAATGTTCAGATTCACTGATGCAGCCTAGTCATCCTTGTATCCACTGCGTCTGTGGTGTACGAGGCCAGATGGATGGAACTACGGTGAGGTGTGTGCATGTGATGGCAAGATCCATGATGCATGTGAGTTTGAAACCAACATTGTATGAATCATGAGTCCCTTGGTCATGTATGCCAATGTCCATGGCATGCGCCATGCCTGTTACTGTATGTGTTTTGGCTGCACTGACCCATGTGTTGTGGCGGGACATGATGGAAGTGATGTATGACAGTGCCACTCATCTGCTGTTGCTTCCTGTCTAGGGGACCATTGTACAGTACCCTGATGCTTGTGTTCTATGTCTCCCTCTACACAGTGGCAAGTGAAGAAGAGGGCGGAGAAGGCGCTGTGGAGCAGAGCGGCGGGGATGCCGCCACGGCTGCAGCGGAAGAGGTGGGTGAGCCCCCACAGGGGCTTGCACCGGCGGAAGACGGCGTGGAGACATCCAGGTTGGTGGTTTCCACAGAGGGGGAGGAGGCCGCTACTGAGCCACACATGGGGCCTGGTGGGGGCATCCCCGCTGGTGCAAGTGGTGCAGTCCAGGGCCAGGGGCAGGAGGCAGCACAGGTCGCCGTGGAGGTGCCTGGGCATGTCACTGTCCCTGACACTGTGACTGCACCACCATGCACCAGCAGGGATGTCCCATCCCAGGCCCGTCCGCAGGTAGGGGAGATGTCCATGTCATCTGACACTCCTCTACCTGCGGACGAGGGGACCCCTGGCCGTGTGGAGAGGGTCCTGATTGGTGTCGCATTGCGCACGGCTGGCATTCGTGATGAGGTGCATGCTTCCCGGGAGGAGCATGCACATCATCACGAAGAGCACCGTGCGTACGTGAACCATTTGGGAGCCGCCATGGTCGGGGGTTTCCTACATGTGTGTGGCCTTCTGGCGACCCTCTCCTCCTCTGTGGAGGCTATGCGCCAGTCGTGCTCCATGCCGTCTTCCGACCCAGATGCCACCAGGGCCCCCTGTGGACCTGCCCCGACCAACGCAGCCAGCTCGGTGGGGACCCCATCCCTGCCACAGTCGGGAGTCGAAGGTCCAGCAGGGGTGGACACACCAGCAACTGTCCCCCTGCAGATGGAGGATGTGCCGGCATCATCTGGCAGGGCACGTGCACGACGGCATCGGTGGATTCCATCAGCCTGGATGCCGTCGTGCTGGCAGAGGCAGTGGCGTCGGAGGCAGCAGCAGGCTCGACGTGGGAGGCATCATGGTTCGGGGCCATCAAGATCAGAGGGGCAGGCATCGGCCGGAGGGCAGGGGAACCCTGGGATGGCAGTGTCTTCCGTGTGGGAACAGTTGGTCCAGCGGATAGGTGCGGAGCGGCAGCGGGCGGAAGAGGAGCGGCTCACCATGGTCAGGGCGGAGTTCTCCATGCGTCGGGCGTTGAGGCGGGCTGAGTGCCTCGAGGAAGCTCGCAGGGAGTTTGTGGTGGACACGGGGTTGTCCCTGCGAGACCTCGGGGCCAGGACAGAGTCCCGCCTCCGGGACATCGACATGGAGTTCGAGGATGCCCTGGCCGGCAACATCACAGAGTGAGCCGCAGGACTTGCCCGCTGCCATTGTATATAGTTCTTTAGTTAGTTAGTGTTAGGTTTCCTTTATTTTTTAAGTTTTTTTTTGGACCGCTCGGACAATGGCCACTTTTCTGTATATATTTTTATTATTAGTTAGTAGTAGTAGGTTTAATTTATGGTGTTGGGCTCATGGACCCTGGGATATTCTTGTACATAGTTTGATGTTTGGAAAACATTTGTTGGATTTATATTTGTGTTCACCATGAGGCAATGGTTTTTCCTTATTTTTCCCCCCATGATTTTGCTTTGGACTACATTATTTTTTGGATTCCTTTTTTTTTTTATTTTTTCTATTTATTCTCGGACATGGACCATTTGTTTTGTCATCCCCATTGTTGTGTGTTTTATTTCTTTACTTCATTTTCATCTTTAATACATATATTTATTACTTACATTTGTGGTATTTTCTCATTGGTTTCATGCATGTCATGATATGGGTTTTGACATTCACTTGCACCCATTGTGTATGTGTGTGTGAGGGACATGTGTTCATTTACATACTTGCCATTGGGGTTGTATCATGTAATTGCATCTACTATGTGGGTGGATGCAATCCTTGCCTGGGTGTTTGTGCTGGGTATGCTGCCCATTACTGCCATGATTGCGTTTCGTCAGGACCCGGGGGCAGGGGGACATGAATGGGGGCCTGCTGGGGGGTGGGGGTGCAAGGGGACATGAGTGGGACATGGTTGGGGGCCTGCTGGCAGGTGCCCCACAGTGCTGGGGGGTGGGGGTGCAAGGGGACATGAGTGGGACATGGTTGGGGGCCTGGTGGCAGGTGCCCCACTGTGCTGGGGGGTGGGGGTGCAAGGGGACATGAGTGGGGGCCTGCTGGGGGGTGGGGGTGCAAGGGGACATGAGTGGGACATGGTTGGGGGCCTGGTGGCAGGTGCCCCACAGTGCTGGGGGGTGGGGGTGCAAGGGGACATGAGTGGGGGGCTGCTGGGGGGTGGGGGTGCAAGGGGACATGAGTGGGACATGGTTGGGGGCCTGGTGGCAGGTGCCCCACAGTGCTGGGGGGTGGGGGTGCAAGGGGACATGAGTGGGGGCCTGCTGGGGGGTGGGGGTGCAAGGGGACATGGTTGGGGGCCTGGTGGCAGGTGCCCCACAGTGCTGGGGGGTGGGGGTGCAAGGGGACATGAGTGGGACATTGTTGGGGGCCTGGTGGCAGGTGCCCCACAGTGCTGGGGGGTGGGGGTGCAAGGGGACATGAGTGGGGGCCTTGTGGAGGCTGCCCCTGGTGACTGGGGGGTGGGGGTGGTGTGAGACATGGGTGGGGGCCTTGTGGAGGCTGCCCCTGGTGACTGGAGGGGTGGGGGTGGTGGGAGACATGGGTGGGGGCCTTGTGGAGGCTGCCCCTGGTGACTGGAGGGGTGGGGTGGTGTGAGACATGGGTGGGGGCCTTGTGGAGGCTGCCCCTGGTGACTGGGGGGTGGGGGTGGTGTGAGACATGGGTGGGGGCCTGGTGGAGGCTGCCCCTGGTGACTGGGTGGTGGGGGTGGTGGGAGACATGGGTGGGGGCCTGCTGGGGGGTGGGGGTGCAAGGGGACATGAGTGGGACATGGTTTGGGGCCTGGTGGAGGCTGCCCCTGGTGACTGGAGGGGTGGGGGTGGTGGGAGACATGGGTGGGGGCCTTGTGGAGGCTGCCCCTGGTGACTGGAGGGGTGGGGGTGGTGGGAGACATGGGTGGGGGCCTGGTGGAGGCTGCCCCTGGTGACTGGGGGGGCAAGGGGACATGAGTGGGACATGGTTGGGGGCCTGCTGGCAGGTGCCCCACGGTGCTGGGGGGTGGGGGTGCAAGGGGACATGAGTGGGGGCCTTGTGGAGGCTGCCCCTGGTGACTGGGGGGTGGGGGTGGTGTGAGACATGGTTGGGGGCCTTGTGGAGGCTGCCCCTGGTGACTGGGGGGTGGGGGTGGTGTGAGACATGGGTGGGGGCCTTGTGGAGGCTGCCCCTGGTGACTGGAGGGGTGGGGGTGGTGGGAGACATGGGTGGGGGCCTTGTGGAGGCTGCCCCTGGTGACTGGAGGGGTGGGGTGGTGTAAGACATGGGTGGGGGCATTGTGGAGGCTGCCCCTGGTGACTGGGGGGTGGGGGTGGTGTGAGACATGGGTGGGGGCCTGGTGGAGGCTGCCCCTGGTGACTGGGTGGTGGGGGTGGTGGGAGACATGGGTGGGGGCCTGCTGGGGGGTGGGGGTGCAAGGGGACATGAGTGGGGGCCTGCTGGGGGGTGGGGGTGCAAGGGGACATGAGTGGGACATGGTTGGGGGCCTGGTGGCAGGTGCCCCACAGTGCTGGGGGGTGGGGTTGCAAGGGGACATGAGTGGGGGCCTGCTGGGGGGTGGGGGTGCAAGGGGACATGAGTGGGACATGGTTGGGGGCCTGGTGGCAGGTGCCCCACGGTGCTGGGGGGTGGGGGTGCAAGGGGACATGTGGCTTGGCTGGGGGGCATGCCCATGGTGGATGGGCTGTCTGCGGGACATGACCAGGGGTGCAGGGTAGTCCCCTGTGGTGTGGGCTGCCTGCAGAGGTCGTGGAGGGGGTAGAGGGGGGACCTGGGAGGACCCACACTGGCAATTCACCTCTTCAACTTCCCGCACACCCACGTAATACACTGCCCCACTCGCACAGGCCCAATCGCGTGTAGCATTTCTCGTGCACCCCTGAAATCCACGTACCCAGGCCAATCGCGTGTAGCATTTCTCGCGCACCCCTGAAATCCACGTACCCAGGCCAATTGCGTGTAGATTTTCTCGCGCACCCCTGTAATACACGCACCCAGGCCAATCGCGTGTAGCATTTCTCGTGCACCCCTGTAATACACGTACCCAGGCCAATCGCGTGTAGATTTTCTCGCGCACCCCTGAAATCCACGTACCCAGGCCAATCGCGTGTAGATTTTCTCGCGCACCCCTGTAATACACGTACCCAGGCGAATCGCGTGTAGCATTTCTCGTGCACCCCTGAAATCCACGTACCCAGGCCAATCGCGTGTAGAATTTCTCGCGCACCCCTGAAATCCACGTACCCAGGCCAATTGCGTGTAGATTTTCTCGCGCACCCCTGTAATACACGCACCCAGGCCAATCGCGTGTAGCATTTCTCGTGCACCCCTGTAATACACGTACCCAGGCCAATCGCGTGTAGATTTTCTCGCGCACCCCTGAAATCCACGTACCCAGGCCAATCGCGTGTAGATTTTCTCGCGCACCCCTGTAATACACGTACCCAGGCCAATCGCGTGTAGCATTTCTCGTGCACCCCTGAAATCCACGTACCCAGGCCAATCGCGTGTAGAATTTCTCGCGCACCCCTGAAATCCACGTACCCAGGCCAATCGCGTGTAGATTTTCTCGCGCACCCCTGTAATACACGCACCCAGGCCAATCGCGTGTAGCATTTCTCGTGCACCCCTGTAATACACGTACCCAGGCCAATCGCATGTAGATTTTCTCGCGCACCCCTGAAATCCACGTACCCAGGCCAATCGCGTGTAGGTTTTCTCGCGCACCCCTGTAATACACGTACCCAGGCCGATCGCGTGTAGCATTTCTCGTGCACCCCTGAAATCCACGTACCCAGGCCAATCGCGTGTAGAATTTCTCGCGCACCCCTGAAATCCACGTACCCGCTCAATCGCGTATTTAACTTCCCGCGCGCCACTTTTTGGATGCGCTGGGACTCTACCGCCTGCCTTCGTGTGGCGGCCGTGTTTCAGCTTGTGCGTGTCTTTGGCTGTGCGTGGCTTTGCCCTATTCGATTCCATGAATACGTGTGGTTCGAGTGCGTGTGGGCGTTCCGTCTGCTTCCCTGCAGTACATCCCCAGTTACGCCCTTATTTTCGCGTGTTGTTCCCCATTCCGCGCGTTACGCCCCATGTCCCGCCCACTTTCTGGTATGTGCGCTGCGGTTGTGCGCTTTCACTGTGCGCGTCGCGCACGCCTTTCGCGATGTTGCTGTGATGTGTGCGCCATGCACGGGTTTGGCGCACATCCCGAGGAACACACGCGCAGGGACTTCCATGATTCGCACGCGTGCGCGTGCGCCTCTTTTTTTCCGCTTGCGCCTGCTTGCGCCTGCTTGCGCGTAGATTTTCGGCGCACGTTTGTTCCATGAATCGGCCCCCATATCTTCTGATGCAAGCTACTGACAGCTGTCCACAGGCGGCCGCTGGTACTGCGCCCAGATTTTGACAGATTTCACAGGCAGGCACATTTGCTGTTTATGTTTTGATGACAAATTCCGCTTTTCATGATATTGTATGTTCATAATGATTTCTTGAATGAAGTGACTAGTAACACCCAGAAAGAATATTGGATGTTAGATGGTGTTTTGGTCCGGCATTCTGTATTTTCAGCAACCAAGGAAAAGATTTGTAAACACGATTCTGGATTCCTTTCAGCAAACCACTGCTTTTCATGCAGTCTCTATTTTTACTTGTTGTGAAGCCCAGTGACATGTTTCAGCAGTGAGGTCTCCGTTCCACCCCTGACAACATCCATGGTATATTTGGCAGCCATTTTTCGTGTTGCAAAGCGCGATTTCCATAGGTTTTGGCGTGTATAGCGGTTTTGCGGCCACAGTGATGCCGCAGGGCAGAGCATAAATGGGTTAATACATCCCATAGAGTCCAGGTACCTACTCACCATGCCACCCTCCCGCACTGCCTCCGGGCCACCCCTTGCACTGTGGTCTGTATCTGTGCCCATAGAGTCCCCCCTTTTTATTCCTGCACTTATCAGACTTAACCCATATGCTGCCTTAAACCCAGCACTTGCTAATTGCTGGCTGCACTACCACTGTTTGTTGCCTTTATTATTTATTTATTGATTATTATTTATCTCTTTCTCCTTTGCTCCGCACTTTCCACTTCTCCCTCCTTCCATGCAATTTTCTCTTATCCCTCTCCCATGCACTGCACGTTCTCAATGTCACTGGGCCTAGTAAGATCATTGTTTTGTTCTTCCCTGTTCCACTCCCTTGCCTTGTCACGCTCTGAAACATTTGTGTACGAGCGCGATAGAAATAAAATATCAATATCAATTCAGGCAGCCTATTTAAGGAAGTAGGACTGTAGACTTGTTCCCTAGGCTCACCCTCACCTCATCCTACTCCAGGAACCCTGACAAGAGGATACAGTGCTGCTCCCTCTTGCGGCATCAGTTGGGCTGGGGTCTACACAAAAACTGCCTTGTTCCTAACTCCCTCTAGTGGCTGGTTCTGATTGGCCCTCTTCTTTATCCCACCACAGGAGTGTTGTGGGTGCACCAACATCTCCTCCACCAACCTCTCCTAATTGGTACTAAGTTCCAACACCCTTCACTCCACACTCCTCCCCAGGCTGGTTTTCAGGCCTTCCAAACCTAGTCTCCCTCCTCCTGCCTTCCTGCTTTGCTCTGGGTCCCACACCATCTACCCCCGGATGGCATTGGGGGCTCACCTTCGTTCCTCCCCTAGCTATTAATCAGTGCCTCTCTCCCCTCAGCTATCCGTTTCTAGTTCGTGATTGTTATAATATGTACACTAAAACCTGTTGGTGTTTGTGTTCCTACATACCCGCTCTTTTCTCTGAATTGAAAAGTACCCAGAAATAGATTGATACTGACATTCTATGTGCTATGTAGTGTGTTTTTGTTCAAAACACATATTTATGTGTTTTCTGAAATAAATACCAATACAAATGAAAAGTAAACAAAAACAATAGAATTGAACCAGCTCTATTCATGTAATCTGGGCCTATCTGGTAGCCTGGTTTAAAGTCTGATTTAAAAAAATCCATATATCAATGTTCATTGCTTAACTTGTGCCAGTGCTTGCCGAGGTTGAGCCTCAGAACTTATTTCCAGTACCCCAACTTATGTTTTTCAGTTTCATTGTGTGGTGTTATGTTTCATTGTTTATTGTCACTGGCAATTGATTCTTTAATTCTCACAATCACCATGTCACAGAGTTTGTGAGAGGGAGAAAAGCCTGCGGCTGTTATTGAAAGTCCATCCTGCCTCATGGTTTTTCATGCAACTGGTGAATGTGGTTAACACTGTGGTGTTAGTGGTGCAGGCTCTGCTCATCAGCTGCATGAATGAATTGAGCTTTATCTAGGTGATGTAAGACAACGGGCATTGCTCACTCTGACCATACCCACATGCTGCTTCAAACATGTCAGCCTGCATGCCACAGCTGCCTGCTAGAGTAGGTTAGCAACTGTGTAGTTGGGAAAGCAGCAGGGTGGTTGACGCTGGGTGTGTAGTGCAAGAATTGATCAGGCAGCCAAAGCTGGTACCAGAAACAGTGACGGCAGGTTTCACACTGGTGTTGGCATCAGCGCTGCCATGAAAACTCCTTGGCAACACATAGGCTTCCTCTAGGGGTCACTCAAGAGCAATACTACCTGTTTTTACTGCTACAGCAAAACTCACAAGGAATGCCTGTGTGTCAATATGTGCCTGTCTAATGGTCATTTTTTCTAATTTCTGTGGATCCTGGTCCTATTTTCCCTTTAACAAGGGCTCAACTATCTTCCCACACATGCACTTTGCCTCTTGAGCATTTCATTATGTACATTGTGTTTCACACATATGTGTGTAATTGCTAATACCTTTTACAGCTATCAATTTCTACCTAGTGGACATTGGAATGCTGAGCGTAAGAGGCATGGAAATGTTCCCTTCATTCTGTTTGCAGAGATGTCTGTTTTGATTTCATTAATGTTATATCGGGTTAATCAATGTATTCCTGTAGCTCTGTACTCTCCTTTATGGAAACATGTGAACTGCTAGGATCATGATTCTACATTGCATTTCAAAATTCTGCAATCTAAAAGGACCATGACATTGTCTGAATTCATAGTCTACTTTGTGTCTGCTCTGTGATTCATTCTTTCTTCCCTTGGCTTGTGTATGTGAGTAAATACAAAGTGTTCTTCTGTGATAGAATATTGTGGGCCATGTTTCAAATTTGTTTTTTATTCCTTTGTTTTTTATCCTACTTGTTCTTTTGAACCTTTTTGTCATACTTTTGTGTTCTGGTGTTTATCAAACAGTAGGCAAGCATCTTCAGGCTTAGCCATTCTATTCAAACTCTTATATGTGATTCTACCCTGCGTGTTCCACACCACAAATACAACATCTACCAAATATGGACAGAGCATATCACAAAGCTAATGTGGGTCACCGCTCTCAAAAAACCAGTAAAGGTACAGCAAGAGGAAAATTATGAACTGTGCTTCTATGGCAAGGGAAAAGTACCTATGGGCTCCAACAAACACTGCAACAGAACAATCATAATTCCAGACTTTCGAATAGGAGCTGCAGTGCTGATGGACTACTATTGGGTCTGTGGCAAAAAGGCGTACTTGCACCTCCCGTCATCATGGAGGGGTAATTGTTTGCTTGCAACATTACACTCAGCACTGTTGGTCGTACCCGAGGAGCACATAATGGGGGGAGCCGTGCCTGCAGATGGACAAGCAGCACCAAAACCAACAGAGACACTACCCACAGCACCACGCCCCATCCTCCAAATACTCTCAGAAGAAGAGCGGAACAGTCACCTGTTCAGGAAAAAACGATCCCCAAACTACCTGTCCCAAGAATCATCTGATCTACTTGCACAGATACCAAATTAATATATACTTTTTAACTCACCAGAGACATTTTTTGCATCCTTTGTGCCCAGCGACCAGACAAGAGCGAATGCTAAGAAGTGTTTAACGTCATGAAGGTGGAATTGAGAGCCCTCAGTCTGATGACAATGCAGAACAGATATGTCCTCGACCTCCTCATGGCCATGGAGGGCGGGGTTTGCAGAAAGATCAGCAGGTCATGTTGCACGTTTGTACCTTCTGCAGATGCTGAAAATGGGCCATTATCGCACGTGAGATCAGCAGTACACGGGCTCGGAGTCAAAATGAAAAAGGAAGCGGGAATACTGGAAGACGACTGGGTCAACATGGCATTTGTCTGGTTGCCGTCATGGCTTGGAACAACTATACCGATGCTGATCCCTATCATATTCATCCTGCTGATTTTTTGTGTGTGCCAGTTGGGTCTCCAATGCTGTGTAAAAGCAGTACCTAGTAGTGCAATGATGATTATGACTATTGGAAAAAGAAATGATAACACGGTACATCATGATACTGAAGTACAGACATGAAAAAGTGATGGTCCCAAATATCGTATGGTCGCTATACACCACCCTGGGGATGAGGTGGATACCTAATGGCACACAACTATTGCACCCCACCAGACCCAGAGAATAATAGAGACGCATGGGTAGAACAGGCGGGTGATGGGAGATGTACATATATATGACATATTCCCCTGAACAATATGCACACCGTGGGGAAAGTTTGAGAAGCGTGTGCTGAGCATGGATGCCTATAAACCCTGCGTGGGAGGAAGCTGAAAGAAGGGCTAACGAGCGAAGAAATGCAGGGGGGATATTTGTTACTGTAGAAGTAACGAAAGGGGGGAATGTTGGGAAGGGAATGGTCCTATCCCACCAACTCATTGCACCCTGAGCAAATGAAACCCATCTTAAGCTAAGGGAGGAGCAGCCCACACCTTCAGGGGTGTGTAAGATCCCTATAGTGCATAGAATTAGATGACACTCTAACACTCTTTGGATTAGGACCTTGTTCCCATGGAAGTCCATCCTTTCCCTGTCCTTTCAATGTTGCAAATATCTAGTATCGTTTCTAAGAATGCGAACTGAGAAGAGCGTGAGACAGTACCAGGCCCCAGAACAGTGTCCATCTGTCTCCACTAAACTGCTAGTGTACTCCTGACCCCACCAGACCGATGCCCCCCACACTCCTTCGCCCTGACCCCCTATCTCTTCACATATCAATGAGTCTCCGGGCCTCTGACCCTGACCATTCCAGATTACCCACCACAGATCTACAGCCTGCATGGTTGTATATCTCTTTAATAGCAACACATGTCTTTTCGTATCATGAGGCACCAGGGAAGGTAGACTGTAGATCAAGACCCAGAGGAGAACCTTGAGTGCGGGAACTGCGGTATTAACAAAGTCCTAAATGCGAGGGTCAATATACCTATATATTATGTCCTTTTCTGTTTAGCATCCCTTTCATATGATGTTCAGGGGCTTGCCATTTCTAATGACTTACTTGTTCCTGTTGTTTAGCTTAGATTAGATCCAATGTTTCTAATGTGTCACTCGATCTTCACCGTGAGGATGAGCCCAGCTGACCCACATGCACCAAGATCGGCGGGGAAGCAGCAGCTAATTAGCGCCTGGCATCCCCTATGATCCCCTATGGAGCAGGCTGAGCCATATAATCCCACCAACCAACAATGTCACTTTTTACCCTATGTAATGTTGTCACTGATGATGCGTTTGCCCTTTTTAATGTGCTTCCCATGTAATCTTTTGGCAGAGCGCTCTCGGGTAGCAGAGTTCTTTTCTGACATTTATATTATATACAACTTTGTTATCCTTGCAAAACAATCTCCTTGCTTTATTCTCTTTATTTTTTGGAGTGGACATCAGAGATCTACACATTCACCTTGTTCCAGTCTATTAAAGGTGAGCCATATTTCAGACCCATAGTTCAAAGATTAAATCTCTAAGCTGCAAGAAATAATGATTGGTTCCATGAACAAGCCAACACATTTCATATTAGATCCAGTGGAGTCCACCTTCATGTTTCTTAAATCAACCTGAACTAATGTCAAGTAAGTTTAAAATCAAAGATGATTCATCAATGCAATTATTTGCTCATTTGCATGTACATCTGTATGGGAATATTAAAGGGCATACTTATGTAGCTGGGAAACAACAGAGCACCGTTCCTAGGGGGCACAAACAAGGGGGTAAAGGTAGGGTACATGGGGTACATGGGTAGAATAGAATGCTGGACTGAGTAGGGGGACAGAAGAGACAGGGGCTCATCTGGGGCAGATGCATAGAATGATTGAGTAGAGCAGTCAGATATTGGTGGTGGGCCGATTTTCAAATATACAACAAATTCAAATTTTATCACCCTTCCTAATGCACCCTGATTTCCATGTGATTCGTCTGAAAAAATGAATCTATTAATTAACTAAAGGAACATTGAAAGCCAATGGAGGTGAAATGTAGCGGGTTCATATTTCATATGGCTTGACAAGATGACAATCAAATGAGCCAAGTCTGATTTATGGAAAACTATATTCAATTCAATAGGCGCTTTGTATGAGCTGCCACACAAAGGTTAAAATTATGCAGAGATGCTTAAGTCTTCAATCTGCATGAGTAGGAGTACTGCCAGTGGCTGCCCTTCCATGTTCATGTGGATCTTGTATCAGAAGATAAGGCTTCCAGCTTTCTCAGAAAACCACTAAGAATGTCTAGGATATCTATTTCATTAGAACTAGTTTGTTAATCCCATCAAAGGTTGTGTTCAGTTCTCAACCTCAAGGCACTAAAATGATTTTTCCAATTCCTCAGAAATATAGCCAGTTCCCTCAAACATCTGTGTTCTGCAATCAGGATTTTAAAACCTGGCACACAGGGTTCAACAACGTTATTTTTCATGAACCGGTCATTCTGAGAGGGTGCGGATAAACTATGGAATGCCTCGCCAAAGAATTAAGTTTAACCAAAGACATTTTCAAATTTAGAAAATTTGTTAATGCCTAGTTATGGAACAGGAATTTGTAGGGGTCTAGAGGTGATGAAAATAGCCTTTTATCTGAATTTTAAAAACAGTTTTTGTGTTTTACTGTAAAACTACTTCTTAGGTTGTGATCTACATTTTTAAGCAAGATTAGGAAGTTGTTTTAGAGTAGGAATTATGTGTATGTCTATTCTCTGTATATTGTGTTAAATCATATTTGTATACTTGTATTAATTGTACAGTGCTCTGATGCCTGTGGGCCAAGTAGGTGTCTTTGAATTTTTAAAAATAAAATAAATCCAAATAAAGGGCAGGAGGGGGACAAACAATAGGGCGCAAAGAAAAAACTGGCCAACAGACCATACGGAAAAGATGTTTAGCAACAAATTATTAAAATAGTAACACAGTGCATAGTTTTGGGGAAAAGTGTGTGAAATGGTGAATTATAAATTCATAATGCACACTGTGTCTGCCACTGATTGAAACAACTATCTGTACGAGACACTCAGTCTTTAAAGTGCCCATATCAGCTCAGGAATGTGGTCCCCATTTTTCCCAAAACGTGGTCCACACCGGCGAGGGAGGCTTGCCTATTGAGTGTTGCCCTTTTGCCCCTCTGACCAGTTCTAGCATGCTGACAGATCTAACCAAGCCCTTCATCCTTCCATGGTCAGTAAATTGAGTCCTATGAAATTAGCTCATGATAGCAACATTACAGGGTGTTGAAATGGGAAGAATCTGACGAGATATGCTTTATAAACATATGATATTATCATATTAACATTCACACTTTAGGTTCATGCTATCATCACACTGATCTTAATCCACCTTGATGATGCTAACAGAATCTAACCTTGTTTTCGACCATATCAAATATTACATCCACAAAGAATACAGATCGCAGTGGTTTGAATCCTTCTCCACCCCAGACACCAGATGACATCTAATCATCTTTGGTTTGGTTATATTTTATTTAGCACTCATAGATGTCGCATTTCTCACAAAGAAAACCATTTTGGAATTTCCCCCCTCCCCTTAGTCTCCGCCCTGCACCATCTATGGTGCTCTCTGTCTCCCCTATCTTCTCTAACTGCTATTCTATCAACTATCCTATCCCTCTCACTAAGTCTGGTAGGAAGGAGCTCAAAAGGGACATCCTGATCTCCAGCCCAGGCCTCCCTATTGTTGATACCTCCAAACAATCCCTCACCGACATCCTCTTTGTCGTTCCCTCTCCAGGCCAATGGACCCCCCTCATATGGTCTCCGTTCTCTCTCCATTTTCTCCTCTCCCATTAATGGTGGCACATGATGGAGGACCTCCTGGCCTCCTCTACTCCTCCAAGACCATCATTAATGTGTACTTAAATGGCACTGTCTTGGATATCATGGCCCTCAGGGCAATCTCCCCCTTTTCAATAGACGTTTCCCGCATCTTATCAACTTCCTTCCTTCTCCTGCTACTCCTACCTACCCCTTTTTGACTCCTCTGCCACCTCCTTCCTCTGCCACCTCTCCGGCACCCTCCTCTGCTTCTTAGGCCACTCTGCCACCTCCTTCCTCCGCCCACTCTCTGGCACCCTACGCTGCTTCTTTTGCTGCTCCACTGCCTCCTTCCTCCTCCACCTCTCTGAGACCCTCGGGTGCTTCTCTGGACACTCTGCCTTCTCCTTCCTCCACCACCTTTCTGGAACCCTCTTCTTCCTCTTGGGCTACTCTGCCATCTCCTCCTTCCTCCTCTGCCCATTCTCAGACACCTCTAACACTTCTGCAGGGAATATCCCATGCCTGTACTCCTCCACGGAAGCCTTGCAAAGGTGGCAATCTGCTCCATGCCGCTACTCTTAACTCTTGCTCTGCTGTCAAACACTCCTCGGACATTTGCTGCCTCCTCAAAGAGCATGATTTGGATGTACTTGGTCTCACCGAGACTTGGTTCATTTACGCCCTCCTCCTTGGTGGCTACAGTATCCTCTCTGAACCAAGAACCAACTGTCCTGGGGGGGGGAGTAGCCCTGATCTTCGTCAAATGGATCCTTGCTTCTGAAATTCCTATGCAGGCCTTATCCTCCTTTGAATGCCTGGTCTACAGGCTCTCTATCTCTCCTCGCATCTCTCTCACTGTGGCCACCATCTACAGGCCACCTGGCCAGGTCGCCCTCTTCCTCTCCAAGTGGGCTGACCTCTCCTCCTCCCTCCTTGCCTCTACCCCTCAATTTCTTCTCCTCAGGGACCTCAAAATCCACTTGGATTCTTCTAGCCCTTCCTAGGGGCTCTTTCGCAACCTCTGCAACCTTCCCTCGCTTTCTTTTCTTTTCTCTGGCCTGATTCACTCTGCAGGGCACACCTGGATGTTCTGATCTCATCAGACCTCCCCCTCTCCAACCCTCTCACCACTCCTCTCTCTTGGACTGACCACTTTCTTCTCTCCTCTCATATGTCGCACTTTGCCCCTCAGGTTAAGCCGACCCCAGCACTGCCACCCACCTTCTCAGTCATCCAGCCTATGAAGCGTGTGTCAGTGGAGGCTTTTGCTGCTACTTTCTCTCCTACACCTCTGGCTGATTCATACTCTGACACAGTCCTTTCTAATCTCCATCTCTCAATCTCTAACACTCTGGATGTCCTTGCCCCTGTCATGAGGATCAGTTTGATGTCTGCATCCAAGTGCCACTCTTGGTATGATTCCATCGTCGCCACCCTTAAGCGCAAGTGTAGGGTGGCTTAGAGGAAGTGGAGGGTATCAGGCTCATCCTCTGAAAAAACGGTCTGTCGCCTGCTCCAAAGGCAATACAGACTCTCTTTCCTTTCTAAGAAGAGAGCCTAAATCCAAGCCTACTTCTCGGCGGGCTCTCACAACTCGCCCGCAATTTTCAAAATCTCCAAGGAGCTGGCCAATCCTGCTGCATTCTCCACCTCTCCTGTTCCCTCCCAGGACCTTTGCACTGCTCTAGCATCTCATTGCACCACCAAAACCAGGACATCCTGTCCACTCTCTCCTCTTCCTCTACCTCCTCTTCCTCTGTAATTCCAGGCCCCTCTCAGGCCGTTTCTCCTCTTCCTTTCTCCTCCTTCTCCCTGTTCACTCCCAACGAGGTTTCTAGACAAGTCAGAACTATGAAACTCTCATCAAAGCAGGTGCTCCCCTGCTCCTCCAGAACCATTAAGGACCCCCCTGCTCCAGCCTTGGCCGATTTCTGCAATCACTCTTTTGCCACAGGAACCTTTCCCTCCCCCTTAAGCACTCCTTTTAGCACCCCCTCCTTAAGAAGGCCACTGCCGATCCTTCCTCTCTGGCAAACTATTGCCCAATCTCCATCACTCTCTTCCTGTGCAAACTCCTGGTAGAACTGGCTATCTCCCAGCTTAATCTACACACTGAATCTGTTGATTGTCTCCATGACCACCAGTCTGGCTTCAGAGCAGCCAGAAGCACGGAAACTGCTCTCCTGAACACCTGTGAAAACTTGCTCTCTAAACAAGACTCTAACATTCCTTCTGTCCTCATTATCCTTGATCTTTCTTCTGCTTTCAAAATGGTAACCAGGGTATCTCTGGTCAGGCCCTAGCTGGTTGACCTCTTTTCTTACAGATCGACCCTGCCAGGTCGAACTTGGGTCTTTCCTCTCCGCTATCTCTCTCTCTACTTGTGGTGTTCCCCAGAGGTCTAACTTATCTTCCTGGCTCTTTAACCACTACCTGACACCTATGGCCCACCGCATCTCTAATTTCTGTTCTAACTTTCAGTGTTATGCTGATGACACCCAGCTGTCCTTCAGGCTCCCCTCAGCGTCTTCTGCTCCTTCTCTCATACCTGACTGTCTGCAATTCAGGAATGGTGTGCCTCCCACAATCTCTGCCTTAATGCCAGTAAGGCTGAGATCCGCATCATTGGGAAACCTGCTCCTGCCTTCCCTCTCTCACTGTGGCCACCCATCCTGGGTCCTCTACCTGCACCTTCCAGTGAGGCTAAGAACGTTGGTGTCATCTTCGACTCCACCCTCTCCTTCTCTCCTCACATCTCTGATGTAGAAGTCACACTATCAGCTGCACCTCCTCAGAGGTATTCTTCTTTTTCTCACTTTCCCCCAGAAGCTCTCTTTCTCCAGAGCCCCTGTCCTCTCTAGGCTGGACTACTGCAACAGCTTCTTTCAAAATCTTCCTGTCCCTACTGTTGATCCGAATCAACCAACTAATCCAAAACAGGACTGCCAGACTTGTCCTTGGCCTCAAGCCCAGGGCTCATAGGGATTGTACCTCTCCAGCCTTGAAATCTCTCCACATGCTCCCTGTGGCTTCAAGGATCAAGTTCAACACCCTCTGCATCTTCCACAAGACTTTCTTGGGCTGGGGAACAGGCTACATTCAAGTTTTTCTTCCTAAGCATCTTCCTTCTCAAGCCCTCTGCTCATCCACCTCCAACTCTCTGAGGGTCAGACGCCTCTCCAGGCAGACAGAGGGGGTTAGATCTCTGTCTTCGGCTGGGGCCTCCCTCTGGAACGGCCTCCCTGCCTCTCTCAAACTTGAGCCGGACTACCTAAGGTTCCAGAAGAAACTCAAGACCTTTCTTTTTGCTTCTGCATTCTCTCTCATGCTGATGTCTCTGCCTGCTGCGCATCCTTGTTACCTGGCCACCCACTGAACTTACGGGATCAGACTCCTGCACAATCAGTTGCCCTTGCACTTCCTCCAGACCTCCAAACCACTTAGGGACTGTATCTGAAACACTACAGTCCTCTGACTCTCTGCACTTATGTGCCACCTCCCTGGCAGCACTTACGAGTTCCTTTGCACTCCTCTCCCCAGCTCCCTGGCACTTCTCCCCTGCCCCACACTTGCACGATCTGAATGACACAAGTCCTAGTAAGATTGTTTGTTTTGTCCTCCTTCTCTCCTCCCTTCCTTGTCTTGTCAAGCCTAGAAACACTTTTGTACAGGCGTGTCATAAATGACATGTCATATCATATATCATACATAACAGCACATTTTTTCTGTTAGAGTAAATAAAAATAGAAGTGTGGTAGATGAGATATGAGGTTGTAGACTCCACTAAAATTAAAACAAAATGTTTTGCATCTCCAAAGAATAAACAGAGAGGTGCATCATGGTAAGATACCATGAGACCATGCAGTGGTGGGCTCTGATTTGCACCTTTTTTTTTCCTGTCTTGATTTTCCCTACTATCTGTTAATGATGAAGAAGGGGCATGATACAATGGCTATTTATTGCACAGACATCAACGTTTTTCTGGCTATTGGGCTCTTTTCCATCAAGAAGAATATCGAAAATCTTCCTGCTGCTTAAATGTCTGAAAATCAATCCTTTAGAAATAATAGCATGCATTCCTTGGTGTCCCAAGCACCTTCCTCTCTGAGTCTTGGGAGAAGGAATCCTTTTCTCAGGTGCTTATTATATTTGCCGAGAGGCGTGCCATGTTACATGTTCTCCTCCAGCTTCAGGCTGCGTAGACACAAGATGTCATGCTTGAGATTCCATAGGCTTGTGTTTTTCCAGAATCATTTTGTTGCTGAGGTCCAGACTGATCCGTTCCCCTTTCTTGTGTAACCTCAAAAAAGAGGCAGTTCAAGCAAGCATCAGGTTCAAGACAGCCTGCATCACCTTCAAGACAGCCTGCATCACCTTCAAGACAGCCTGCATCACCTTAAAGCAAGCATCAGGTTCAAGACAGTCATTGCCAAAATCACACTCTACCAGGCTGAGAAATTCACCATATGTAGAGGCCACTGTGCCAACATAAACCACAGCATCACCAGGCTTGAGAAAATGACAAGATGGAAAAATCAAGGAAACAGACAATTTCCGGTTACACACACTGTCATTTCAAAGCAGAAAAGTCAAGCCCCCCCCCACACATTCTTCAGTAAATCGCTGAAGACCCTGCTCATCAAAGAACATCTCAGCCATCATTGATCACTCTCCTCAAACCTAATTTCCCCCCTCTGGATCTCCATCCTCCTCTGCTCCTCTATCCAATGCAGCTGCTCTGCTACTCCGGCACCCTTGCTTGTAACTGCCTGGGCATATCCCCCGTGGATATTGCTCCATTGCCTACCATTTAGGTCTATTCATTCAACTGCCATATATACATTCATACATACAAAAATGTGGAGGTAAGGTGGCAGTTGCATGCTCTTTACATTTTTCATTGGTCTTAAATTTAGTTTCTCAAGGCCAGCTGTTGCCTCCTCTAAAAAGCAATCCAGTTGCCTCTCTTTTAGAATTCCAACCTTGGTGCTCTATAAGCCAATGACCTTCCTGGGAGGTTCAAGATTTCTCCTATGGCCACGGATTTCAGGTAATTCACTTGGAGATCACAGCACTGCCTACTGGTTAGGGTTCCATGTTATTTTGCCGACCCTCCTTTTTCCGATGGGTGTTTTGCCGTGCGAGTTTTCAATCAACATTTATTTCCAATTTTTTTTTAGGGGGTTGCCCCCCCCCCACAACCTCCTAATTTTTTTATTTTTATTTCCCTAACCCCAACCCTTTATTTACCCCCCCCCGAACCCTACTGGAATTTTGATGGAAAGGTTCGACAAAACTCCATCAGCAAAACACACGTCGGAAAAATTGGTGTTGGCAAAAGGATGCAATACCCTGGTGAGGAATCAAATCAGCCTTCAGTCTCTCCCTATTTGTCCCCAAACTTTTGCACCAACATAGACTCCTTTGCCTGAATATAACAAGTCTTCCACCTAAAACTGACCGTTCACTACTTCCACTACGCATTGCTCCTGTATATAGCCTTCTGCATTTTGCATCTGCACCTGTGTATATCCTTCTGCACTTTGTGCAACATACCCATGGCCTTCTGCAAACCCCTGTTTTGCTTTTCTGTTTGTGTAAACTGTACATTTCTGCCTGCACACCATGTATGTATGTGCCTTATCCACTTCTCATATGCATTGACTGTTAATTCCTTGCCTGTGTAACCTGTAAGATATAGGTAGAAAGGAGACCCAGGCACAGGTGATCCAGTTCTGGGTGTGTTTAGAAACTGCATCTTCTGTGTACATACTTACACGCTCCAGTTACTTGCATTGTAGAAAGCAAACTCACAGGGATCATCGTCGGCCATACACAGCTAAGACCCAACTGATGCATGCATCATCAATGATACCTTTTCCTGAGCCGCCATTCACTCACAGACACCACCATTCTACCAACATGTATGAAAGACCAGCCAGGCAAAGACATGAAACAACTCATCCTTGCATCTCACACAATCTCAAGACCCAAAAGGTATTTTTAGAAAGCATCTCAAAAACGTCCTGCTTCGCCACCGTTTTTCAGACAGGATGCTAGGCGCTTGAGAACTTCTTAGTGCCACTATGAGCACGCCCTATGCCATAGGGCCTATGGTCATCCCTCCGTACTATATGGCGATGAGCACAGCGTGGTGATAGCTATGCACTATGCGGAACTTAGCATAGAATGACATCATGTTAAATGTGTTATTATTACTTTAATAAGCTTATCATCACCACTATGTATATGCTGTGTCAGGCTCATTCCAAAGCACTCTCTTTCCTCCAGGAAAGCACATGCCTTGGGAGGGTAGCTCAGTGGCAACGTGCTCGCCTCGGAAGCAAGACAACACGCAGCAACACAGGTTCGATCCCTGCGTCCGTGTTTAGAAACCTCTGGGTATTAAGCGCATTATAAATAACCTATCATTTATTGTCATGCCGCCATTTTCGAAACAATCTGCGTCGTAACAGAACCCACGCAGAGAAGGCTTCGCTCAGATTCATGTCCAATATCATTTCTCCAAAAAATGAAAGTTCACCGTTGATTTGTGTCTCGCATCGTCAAGACGAGTTTAATGTCGGCTTGTGCCAAAATAAAGACAGGGGTGTTTGTTTGCTTGTGCCTCTCCCTAGTAATCAATCCCTGACGCTCGAAAGGCCAGGGAAGGCGCCAAGCTTCTGGTAACTGGATGAGCCAGTTCTGTCTGTACCAATGCAGCCCATGGCATCGTATTCCCCTCACGTTGTCAGTCAGGACTCATTCCAAGTGCAATCATGTTAGCTTGTTTTCCTATTAGGCGATAGCCAGTCCTGGAATATGAGAGAGGATTTCTACTGAGAATGTTTCTCTGAAGGAACCTGGGCGTGACTTAGTGATGGAGCGAATGTAGTACCTTGTGAGGCTGGTGCCAGAGGGAGCCGGGAAGTGTAATGAAATAAATGAAACGCCAGAGCTTGGCGCTTCCCCTAAAGGTTAGTGTCTCGTGTTTAAAGGTTGCACGACACCCCTGACATCACGACGTACAACGAAGATGCATCGAATCGAATCTGATGCCTGGATTTTCACCAACAAAAAAACAGCAAAGACATGAAAAAAGCGAAAAACAATATTTCAACCTTTGCTGTACACTGTGTTAAACATATTTATTGTGTCGGAAAATAGTCTGCAATAACCTCCAAATTTGGCTTACGTTTAAGTGTTTTTGTAGCACATATTGCAAACAAGAAAGTTGCTTGGCACTACAACACAATACATTGAGGGGTTACATTGTTGCAGATTGCATAGGAGCTATTTTTCGAGTGCGGGTAATTTGGCGGCGGGACCCGTTATGTGTGCACTGTCACGTACACAAGTTACTGCCGCCAAATTGGCCCTATTTACACAGCAGACCGCAAAAGGGCCGGGTGAAAAGGCGACGTACACGGATGTGCAAATGAAGTAAACAACGCCTGCCATGTACCAAGGAACACCCCCAAGAGTAGTTTGAGATGGGGAATGCAAGGCTGGACAATTTGTTTCATCTGACAGAAAACTGATGTCACTACTGTATCGATTTGGGCATTGAGGATGATATTAATAACACTCATTTATTTATTTATTTATTACTTTTGCAAAGCGCCTAAGCCCAAGGGCATCGGGGCGCTGTTGCAGACCAATTGCATTCAGTGATTAGGGGGATATATGTGGGGGAGATGAGTTCCGTTAAAGAGCCAGGTTTTATGTCTTTTTGAAAGGCTGCGTAGGATTCTTGTGCTCGGAGGCCTACGGGGAGGGCTTTCCAGTGGTGTGCGGCGATTGTTGTGAAACTCAGTCCCCTTTGGCTCTCTTTTCTCGTGGAGTGGTGCTTTTGAAGGCGTGGTGTGATCTTGTAGGCCTTGTTGATTGAGTATTTTCTGGTGCAGGTACTGCACAGCAGTGTGAGTCGGGCATTTGTGCGTGATGGCAATCGTTTTAAAGATGATCCTTTCCCTGATTGGGAGCCAGTGAACTTGTTTTCTGGCTGCGGAGATGTAATCTTTTATTATATATTTTCATATCATACTTCAAACTGGATTCCCCTAGCTTCTAAGCACCCTAGTAAAATCTGCAATTATTGCCTGCATGAATGACACTCAAATTAATGTCCTGGGAAGAAGCAAACCTGAGGCGTGCAGCTAGTCCCGTGTCAGAGGTTAGTGATGGTTGCAAGATTACAATGACCTATTACCCCAGAAGAGATGTGTTTTTCATCCAAGACAATACCCATGTTTCTGGACTACAACTTGATGCATATCCTTTCCCCAAAAAAGGATGTGGTGCGCAGTTACAAAACCAGGCATTTATGCGCGTAAAGTATAACAGTCATACTGTACCCCTACGACCGGTTGTACTTTACGACTGTCCCGTCGTTCACATTCATTTCCATCCTACTTGTGTGATGGCGTGCTAGGGTTCAGAGTAGTACGTTATGACGTGTACTCGCAATGAGGTTTTGGCTTCTCTTTTCCTAACCTACATTTACATGTTATATGGAAAGATGTGAAATTCAGAAGTACTTTCCTAAAATACTCCTGGTCCTTACTAAACAGTGGGGCAAATTCTCCAAAAAAGGTGCATTGCAATGAGATGTGCAATAGGGCAAAGATGTGTGGGTGCCACTGCACATCTCATTGCTCCCACCAGTTCACAAAGAGATACAGAAACATGTGCCTGGAGTAAGGGACGCAAATTGCAGCACAAACAACCGCAAAGAAAGGCACACGTAATGCTGCATCTCACCCAATGCCCATTTTTGTGTCGCATCACGTCAGAGGCACCATATATTGGGGCAGATGATGGCAGTTTTTACAGGGGCAGTTATTACAGGGGCAGCAAATTGTGGTTTATCCCAACAAAATGTAGCATAAAATGTATGGGCAAAACACATACAGACTACTCTCAATAGCCAGACCCCTCCTGATGCGACAATTGAATTTCCAAGTATCCGGAAAATACAACAGGGGTGTTGAGAAAGAGAGACAGTGATGGCAGAGAAGTAGCGTTTATGGGGGGTGTGAATGTGATAAAAGTAGCAACCCAAACAGTAAACAGAGCGAATGAGATTTTGAAGTATACAAGAGCCAGACAGGCTTCACAAACTTTAGTTTATTCTTCAAGTATCATCTGAAGTCCCACCAGCAGCACAGCGTCCCTTATTTCAGTAGGCTCTCTATCTATCCATCATCCTTCCAATCTAGATCCCTCACTACTCAACATTCCCTACATTACATCATAGGCACTGTGCTGGCTGGGATAACGATACTACACACCTCCCTCCTATTAACACAACATTAATACAACACAAAATGTTTGAATCTCTCAGGCCTCCTAATCGACATGTGAGGTCTATTTGTACCACATCTCAGACCATTGTTACTTGTGAAATCCTTTTCCTCATCCACTTGCTCATTCACAGTTACCATCCTCTTTTTTGTCACTTTTTTCACAACTCTGTTCATGTTCCAAAATCTACCATCATCTGTTCTCACTGAATTATGCAGAACTTTTACTACCTCACATGGTGAGGACCACTTCATAGGACCTTGCCTCAATGGACCAGGCCGTTTAATCCTGGCATAGTCTCCTTCTTTTTTCTCATTGTCTTTTACCGACTTCCTATCATCGCACCTCCTTTTGTTCTGCATTTGCTTTTCTCTCTCTGCGTCACCTGCAGCTCACTCTATGCTATGATATTTTATATACATTGCACCCATACACAAGAGTTTCAAGGTGCGACAAGACGCGGGAGGGGGTACAAGAGAAGACAAAAACAATGAGCTTACTAGGCCCAGTGACATTGAGAATGCACAAGTGCAGGGGAGAGGGAAGGGGAAAGTGCAAGGGGCAGGGGAGCACTGGAAAGTGCACAACACAGGATCAAAACAACAAAAGGTAGTGCTGCCATCAGGTGGCAAGTGTATAACTTAAGAGCAGACAACAGGTGTCAAATAAGTACAGGTGAGAGGACTGTAGTGTTGCAGATACAGGCCCAAAAGCAAGGATTCCCAGAGGCAGTGTGGGTACGCTGCAGGGAGGGCAAGGGATCTGGGCTGAAATCAGAAGGTAGCCAGATGCTCAATGCAGGAACAGACAGAGATCAGCAGGGTAGAGGAAGAGAGCAGGCGGAAGCAAAGAGGAATGCCTTGAGGTGCTTCCAGAACCGGAGATGGTTCGCCTCAAGTTTCAGAGTGGCAGGGAAGCTGTTCCAGAGGGAGGCCCCACCCGACGAAAGGGATCTACTGCCAACTCGTTGCTTGGAGAAGCGACTGACCCTGAGGGAGTTGGAGGTGGAGGAGTGAAGAGCTGGAGTAGGAAGGTATTCATGAAGAGAGAGTTGCAGGTATAAAGGTCTCAGGCCCCAGAAGGCCTTGTGGACAATGCAGATTGTCCCCCACATCCATCTTGCTCGCCCCATCCACGGAGGACTCAATTTGTAGTTTGGTTTTCTCCCTCTACACAACTCAAATGGCGAGTGCCCCATTGAGGCGTGTTCGATGTCTGTTGCTGTCTGCTTCTGATGAATTGGACTTCAAACTCCCTAGACTCTTTGACAAGCTACCTTTGGACTATTGGTATGGACAACTACTGACTTTGAACCTCAATTCATAGTATTGCCTCTAATATAATTGTGATAGAACATATCCCTTAACTAGTGCTTATATTTGTCCTTTTTACTCTCTCAGTGAGCAAAGCCATGCCCCCCAACACAGAAACTAGAAAATCACTGGCCACGTGCATCCGCGTGCGTGGATAAAGCGAGTGCAGCATTGAGCGACGTTGGCGGCTTTGCGGTGTGTTGTGCCCGAAATTAAAAGTAAAACACCTAATGTCTAGTCCCTCGCTCCTTCACTTCTCCAGACAGTCTTCCAACTCTTAGTCTGCCCCGGTCTCTATTGTATTCCGTTGTGTGCTACCACACATAGTCTCAGCAATAAGCAGTTAGCCATGTTACCCCCACCCTATCCTTACCTCTCCATATCCCCCCGCCCTGCCTGCGAGTCGCATTGTGCACCGAAGTCAGTGATTTCCAGCGCAGTGCTTCTCCCACCCGTCTCTCCTGGTGAATCTGACTCGTCCGGCATAAAACACATCCCTCTATGAACAGGACTCAGTGAGATACGGCGATACTGCCTCACTTTCAGTGTCACGATGGATCAGTCTGACCTACCAGCTGCGACTGACTCAACAGTGCCTTCTCCCCCGCTCCTTCCCCTTGACAGGTAACAATGTAATTCATCAAAATGTGAACGTAGAGTGGTCAAAAGTCCTCATGAGCGCTGGATCCGCGGGGGGAGTACTCTTTATTGGACACAGGCTACAGTTCTAAGGCTTCAAAAGTCTCTCTGTCCTTTTTCTCAGTATCAGTGATGGGAATGTCTTTAGATGTATTTTGCCGGTCACGGGGAGATTTCAAGGTGTTATTTTTATCAGAGGTTTCTCTATTCTTATCATTTAATATCTCAGCATGTTCATTCACAAACAGACATTCAATGTCGTCAAGTGGACTATCTACGCTAGGGCATTGACATTTACTATTTAACCGATTGTCAATTTTGTTATTGGCATCAGTAAAGCATAGCATTTGCTGTTTTTTCACCCCTGCAGTCATCTTTGAATAAGCATTCTCTATTACAGGCTCTTCATTACCCATTATTTGGTTGCATTACTCTCAGGCATTACACATACATTCGTAGGCATCTTCCTTTTATTACTGTACATGAATGCTTGAGCTAGTTGTTTCTTCTTCCGACATTTAGTGGATTTCTTGCTACTCGTTTTAAGAGATATCTCACTAATTATTTCTACTGCTTTTACAGTCTCATTTTTAGTTCCTGTCTCCTCTTCATTATCCATGTTACTGGTGTTCGTTCCCATTTCTTTATAGGTTTTATGCCCCCTATTGATACCCTTATGCAAAAGTACAGAGTGTATATCAATTTGGTCGCAGTGACTCAACCAGAGCTTTCACGCGAATTAGTGGTAAAAGTGCATCCACGATCGATTATGTATTTGTAAGCACAAATGCTTTGTCAATTCTAGTGGATATGGACACAATACCACACGAAGAAAGTGATCACATGCCCCTGTGTGTCGCCGTGGTCATAGAACAATCTGGAATCTATAGTAATAACTATGATGAAAATGGTGATATTTTCCCCAATAAAAACCAGAACTGCATACAGTGGAACCTGAAAAAAACATACATAAAGCTGAAGCACTGGGGAAGCTGCTATTGCCAAAATGTATTAACCAACAAAAAACGAATGAACCAAATGCGACGTTAAGGGTTATAGAAGACTTTACCACACTTATAAATGAGATAAAGGAAACAAGAAGACAACGTAGAGTGGTCAAAAGTCCTCATGAGCGCTGGATACTGTCTGGCATTAAAAAGGTACGCTTTGATAAAAACATACAAAGGGCAAAAAATTAATTAGGGACTGAATTGCTAATAAACTACAACTCCCAACTAATCCAAATAGGGATTGTGAAATTAGCAAGTTAATAAAACAAGCAAAAGAGTCATACAAGAGATAGCTAAAAGCTTACTGCATAACTTGCAAAAGAGTCAGATGGCAACAACTAGCAAACCAAACACTCAATGGAAACACAAATGTTATATGGTCAGTTATTAGAGGGGCTGCAAATCGTGACTTACCCCAACAAAATGTAGCATAGAATGTATGGGCAAAACACATTGAGACTACTCTCAATAGCCAGACCCCTCCTGATGCGACAATTGAATTTCCAACATGTGCATGGGAATGTACTGTCTCATTCGAAGATACTACACTGATAATGTAACGCTCACCTGGTATCCACGGGGACATCACTCCGCCTGTTCTGACCTCTTACAACCTCGAACCCTTCCCTGGAGTCTACTCGACTGGACACTGGGCCTGAAACACAGGATTGGTAGAGTTTAACTCCCTATTGTCTCTGTGTGCTTGAACCCCTTCTTCCCCAGGGTCCAACCCTTCCCTTTGATCCACAGATCACAGTGTTTTCTTGGAAAGTGTGCTCTCCATCCTGCTTTCAGCGCAGGGGCGCTTTGATTGATGCAGGCTCGTTGCTGCCTAGTTACTTCACTGGCAAGAGTCTGACAAGTAAATATAATGAGTCCTTTGAACAGTTCTCTAAATTCGTTCCTTTTCTTCCTTAAACGATGGCCGGCGTCCGGGGATGGCGACGTGCTGCTGAGATGAGTAGCGCTGAAGGTGAGTGAGAGCGCGATGCGTGATGTGATCCTTTCGTATTTGTATTGAACTGAGTTCTTTTACTGTGTCTTTTAGGTGCAGCAACGTTTTCAGCGTGGATGCCGGTTATGAAGAAGAAATGCGGTGAGTTCGCGCAGTATGCGCCGCCTCTAGATGTTTCCACGCTAACCTGGAGTGTCTTTTCCTTCTTGCAGATGGATGAGAAGTTCCGGAGACAGAGTTCCCTCAGAGCGGCTGGGATTCAGGTAAGCGTTTGAAGCTCGTACAGTCTTTAAAAATAAGCAAAGATTTGCTGAATGCTTACTAATGCCTTTTTTCTGTTCTTTTCCCTTTTCCTTAGGAAGCGGCGTGCCGGGATGGGAATGACACCGCCGAAGATGCCCGCTGAACAGAAGAAGCGATGAATGATGGGCAGAAGCGCCTCTAGGTAAGGCTGTTCCTAATGGTGTTCTTGTTCTTGTAGGAGCTGAGCGCAGAAGAAAGATGCAGGCCTACTGGAGACCGATCCGAACATGGCGAGTGTCACCCTGCAGGTGCAGAAAACACAAAGCATGTTTCTCAGCGTGGGCGTGGCTTAAATAGTCTCTGGGTATCCCAGGTGTCTCTTGGGCTGAACCACACCCAAAAGACTAGATTGCACATGAAGTTCTGGGAACCGAAATATGTAGGGCATCCATCTTGTCCCCATCAATGCACTACAAGTCCAATCCCCAATGTTATCCTATGGGAGTGAGTGAGTCTGGTGCCACAAGCTCCAAGTCTGACTCCAAGTGGGTCTTTGGAGGGATGGAGAGGCCCTTGAGGGCCATGTAGGGGATCATGGCCTAGCTCCAGCCTGACATCTTGGAGGGCTGGGGACATGAGGGGCAGGTATCATGACAGATAATTGGTAAATTAAATGCCTCTCGGTCAACAGGCCCGGATGGTACATGTAACAGCCTAAGCAAAAAAGCAGCACCTCTTTGGACCTCAGCACTACACCTCCTTTGTGTGGAGATTGGAAACACTGGGATCGTGCCTTAATCTTGGAGCGCTAGTCATATCCTGCCAATATATCAAAAAGGGAGCTGGACTATGAAAAGCTTTTGAAGTTAGAGAACAATACTATCATAGTGAGTTATTTAAGAGCTTCTGCATCTATTGAATCATACACTCAATGTGGTATATTGTCTAAAATTTAAATCATCCACGATAGATGGCTCCTAGGATTTAGAAATTACATTCGGCAGAACCATCAGTCAGGCTTGTGCCCAGTCAAAGTGCTTGGATAGGCCCGATTTCATCTGGTAAGAGCCACAGCTTGCTTCCGACTAAATTTTTATTTCCCAAACAGATTTCTCTGGCGGGCTAGGAAAATTACAATGGTTCTGCCAAGGCACAGTTTTCAAATCTTCTGTACTCATAGGTATCTGATGTTGTGTTGTAATCAGAGGACACGTGGAAACAAGCGCACAAAAAAGCCCTATGTTAACTGCTCTAGTTACAAGGTCATGTTAAAGGTGGGTTTGTCATCTGACTAATCCTGTATAAGAAGCAACTATATGTCCTGAAGATGGCTCTGTAAATCAACACCGTCAACAAGCAGGTACAGTGTATCACGAACAAAGAGCCAAAACACGTGTCGACTTGAAAAAGAAAGCCTAATTTTATGGTCTTCTGCTTTGTGCTCTTATGAATTAAGGAAAGACACTGAGTAATAGCACAGTATTTTATGAATTGCAGCATTATGAAATCAGTGCCTAAGAGACATATCTTGAAAAACAGAATCACAACATAGACTTGCATCAAATAGAGGTTTTTGCACATTCGAGTACTGTGCTCTCTATGCCAAGAAGTAGTATTCACAAATCACAGTATACTTACCACCAGTCACACATTTCTGTGTCAATTTCAATTTTAAGTAGTGATGTGGGATGATTTTTTGTCTTTGAAATATTTTCAATGTTGATTATTTTATGGTTGGGTTTTAGCCGATCTTTACAACTGGTTTTGTACACTTGATATGAATTTTCCCAAATAAATGAGTGACATAAGACTCCTGGGGTCGTCACTCTCTCTCTAGCTGGATGCACTAGAAACAGCATACAGTGGTGTAATTTAGACGGTGTGAACAATCTACTCTTGCTCCTATACTAAGGGAGGGGTAACCATTCTCCTTCAAACAGATATATGTACAGACCCTTCCACACTTGAGTTTGGTCCCCTGCAAACAAATGAACCAGTGGAAGTACCCAACAGATTAACTGGGATCAAGATACTACAGATTTCATCCAGTGACGCTCAGCCTTATTAAGTGAGGATCTAAGAGTGAGAAGTGAGGAAGACTATGAAGGAATGCGTAATGGAGAAAATATTCTGTGAATCAAGAGTGGATTAAAGGTACCTATGGAGGATTGATGCAAAATGATCAGGTCTGAGAGTACTAAATGTATTGATGATCAGGTGTGAGAGTATTAAATGTAATGATGCCGGCCGAGAGATAGTGAGAGGAATTGAAGAAGCACAGATTATGCAGAGAAAAAGTGGATGAAGAAAGACTGAGAAATAAGTAGAACTGGGAACAAAGAAAGTAGGAAGTGATCACATAAATAGAAAGGTTAAGCAGTAACCACAGTATTGAATGAGAACGATGAAAATATCAATTCAAGAGAAGGAGAGATACGAGAAGGGGAGAAGATATTTGACTCAGCTGAAAATTGTGAAGAAGAGAGAGCAGCAGGGAAGAAAAGTCAATGGATTTAAAATGAAGATTGAAATCACCAAGAAGAAGGGGAGGGCTAGGTAACAGCAAAGAGCGAAGTGAGTTTAGACCCTTGTAGAAAAGAGGAACAGGAGGTCTATAATGAGTAAGAAGGCTAGGAGGATAGCTCAGGGGCAACGCGTTTGTCTTGGAAGCAAGACAAACCCATAGCAACACAGGTTCGAATTTCTGGCTCGCGCTTAGAAACCTTCCCGGGCATTAAGCGCATTATAAAAGAAAAATTATAATAAGGAAAGGCCGCGTAGAGGTTTAGAAATGGGAGCAAAATGCTTGGCGAGAGGTATGAGGAAAGTTAGCAACAGAGGAACAAAGTAAGCAATAGTGGAGGTATTGGAGGATGTGATCCAGGTATCCATAATGCAAAGAAAGTGGATATTAATTCAGAAATTCAGAAAAAATGGCCAAGAATAGCATGTGATTTACTATAGATGGAAAGAGTGTTTCATAACCCAATGGATACTGAAAGTAGAGAGAAAGTAAATATAATGAGATAAACAAGATTAGCAGGGTTCTGGTTGTGAGAGGAAGAACAGGAAGAGGGTTGAGATGAGTTATGAACAGGTTTTAAGGTGAAATGAAGGATTCGAAGTGGCTAAACTCTCTACTCAGCCCTTGCACTACTACAAACCAACAGTGATCCCAATCATAAAGATGAAACATGCACAGATAAGAGATACGTCTTCTTCGCCCTTTGTGGTAACGTGGGACGAGTTGCGCATGTGATAACAATAAAAACCCAAAAAGTACAACAGTCTGAAATAAAGGAATGTTCAATCAATGTTACATAACAAAGATACAAAACCCCACCCATGGAAAAATCACAGAATAGGCAACATGAAGATTATGCAAACAATCCGGGTAATGTAGCAGGGGTGTAAGGCAAATAAATTACAACACTGTTATTAAAAGTATAATAATCTACCAATCAGTTTATTTTGGATTAAACAAACTCCATAAACCTTGCAAAAATAATGGACAACAATACACAAAATAGGCAAATCGCACCATGGTACATTGCAACATGTGAAGCATACGACAATACAAGCAGATCTAATATTATAACACTATATCTTGTACAGATAATTAAGACAATGACTGATTAATCCCCATTGCGCTCTCACAATATTACATTGTTATGTTATGTTAATATATTTCTATAGCGCCAAAGCCCTAGGGCGTTTAGGCCATGTCACATACAATGGGATCCACTGGCGGGCCAACCTGTGTCACAAAATGTTTTACTTGAACAGTCTGGTCTTCAGCAGTTTCCTAAAGACCAGATGGTTCTCCTCCTTATGGTGTGCCTCCGGCAGCTCATTCCAGGCCGTGCCGCCAGGACTGGGAATGCACAGCCATTTCCCCGAGCTCTTATTATACAGTCTACTTTAAGGTAGCAGGCCTTGGTGGATCGGAGGTCCCTTTAAGGGTGATAGATGGTCACACTTTCTTTAAGGTACTGAGGTGCAGATCCCCCAAAAAATGTGTGACATACTGTCAACAGTTTAAATAAAATCCTTGCAGAGGCAGGTAGCCAATGCAGCTCCCTCCGGGCTGTGGATGTTGGTTCTTTTCGACCCATCTGTTGCAAAATACATACTGCAGCTTTTTGTAACTTCTGTAATGTATGAATATCTTCTTTATTAGCACCACTCAGGAGGGCAGTGCAATAGTCCAAACGTGACAGTATCACTGCCCTGGCTAACTTAGCCCAGTTATCTTTTGAGATCATGGGGGCGACCTGTCTTAGCACTTTTAGGTGATAATTGGTGCTCTTTACAATCGCTTCCACAGGAGCACCAGCGTTCAGGTTGGCCTCCATGTGAATGCCAAGGGTTTTCACTTTCAGAGTAACTGCTATCCGACTGCCCTCAACCACAAAGCTATAAAAGGTCTGGTGCAACCTATTACTAGCGTGTTGTGACCCATATAACATTAGCTCTGTCTTGGCTGCATTTAAGCATAACCAGTTGCTCGACATCCAGTTTTCTATGATCTGATAGACATAGTTTAACTTTCCCTGGTCCACTGTATAGTTCCCGCTAATCTCCATGGACAGCTCAAAGTCTTCTGCGTAATTGGTGAAAAAGAGCCCTACTTTTTCCAGTTCCATACACAGAGGGATGATGTATATCTTTAAAAGCAAGGGGAATAAACATGCCCTCTGAGGGACTCCACATATAGGGATTTCTACTTCAGATTCAGTATCACCGCAAATAGACCCTGAATCTACAGTCCTCCAAAAATGATGATTTTAGCCATCTGACCGCCTCCTCGGAGCAGGATCTTGTGATCAAGTAGATGAAAGGTTTCCGATAAATCTAATACAACCATCAGCCCCAATCAACTCTTCTCCAGCATGGACAGCAGCTGGGTCCGAAGATCCAATAAGGCGCTTTCGGTGCCATGAAAGCATCGGAAGCCGGACTGCTTTTTATGCAAAATGACAACCGCTGATATATGTGAAATTGTAGTTGTATAGTTGCTACCTTATTGACCAGTTTCAAAAAGAAAAATGTACTTGTAATAGGTCGTAAATTTGCTTGCGGGATAATACAAGATTTAAAAGAAGTGTTAACAAATCTACACAAATGTGGCACAAAAATGTCCTTGTGTTCCAAGATTATCTTTGATGGAAGGAGGTCTCCTGAACATGATTGTCGGGTGCATAACTTTAAGTACGTTATGAATTTCTACAATGGACATCATAGAGAAACCAAAACCAACGGGGGATAAACCCTGGCTCTGGTTTCCCACATTAGTCATCGCGCAATCCCCCTCCTGACTTTCTCGCTCGACGCCAGATTTAACGGTTATTGAGAGTGATTCCTGCCTAACCACTCATCCCTAATCCTATTTTGGACACACAGAAGTCTGTCAGAAAAGGCTTTTTGTACATGTGTGCAGTCATCCTTTGTGGGTTTTAATAGTGTGGTTTAGAACTCTAGGTTTTTCCCAAGATCTGAAGAGTTAAAAGAGTTCTTTTGTTGGTTCCCTGCCTAATGTATATGATCATTGTAATAACTATGTTTTGCTTCAATGATCTTGTCCTTATACTATTTTTCTTTGAGTTTCCATGCTGCCTTGTTACTGAGAGTTTTATGTTTCAAACAAGCATGTTCTGTCTGCCTCTTACTGGCTTTTAATTGCGCTAGTGCAGGAGAGAACCATTTCTTGTGGTTAGGGGCATCTCTGATATTTCTTGCTTTCAAGGGGGAAAGTCTATCTAACATAGTCAATATGTTTTTATTATAACTGGTTAAAAGAGTGTCTGGACCATCTGAAACATCTGTTTTATGCATTAGGACAAATTCTAACAAGGTGCATCTTCTTTTCTAGGCTCCCTGAAATAACTAACAAAACCGTAGGCAACCTTAGTGTCTAAGAAAGACAGTAACAAAAAGAGAACTGGACTCCGCAGAGGACTTTCCCTCAAAAAACTTGGCGAATACAGTTTCTGTTTATATCTCTATATACAAGACAAAATAATACAAAGAGAGACAATGTTTCCTCCTCACCACAAAATCAGATCACATCTGCTGTGATGTAGTTTCCAGTTCACTATGGTTCCATGTAGAAGAACTTTGAATCATGCTTTGGTTAGCAAAATCCGGTGCACCAAATTAGTGACTAGTCTGCCACTCCCACCGAAGCTGAAACAGGTAAATAGGTCCTAACAGAAATCTTTGACAGGTCGGCTTCTTCTCTGGTATGGACCCATACAGTCCTGAATTTCAGTTACGGCCATCCATTGTGACTTTTGCAATATTTTCAGGCATCTCAAAGCAGGCCACCTGACACACTTTCTGCAAAGTCTTCTTAATTTGCCATAGCCAGACTATTATCATTATCTGATAATGGATTCATGACTAATATGTTGGTCAATTCCCCAGTCTCCCTAGACCATAAAGTGTAGCAAAACAAAATAGGCTATAGGGAGTCAGTGAGATACATAGAGCCTGTCTACAAATGCATAACATAGGATGACGTGGATTAGTGGACACTAAGGAGTTAAGCAAGACAATTATTTTCAACTCCTTGTAGTTTTTTCAGAATTCCAGAAACCCACAACATGCTCCCATAAGCAGCAACAGCAATTCCCTTGCTGTTATAAATTGCCAGCATATGGTTGACCGAGTATAGCTGCATGTGTCTTGCAAAGCTGAAGAGACCGACTATAACCTGCCCCATCTTTAATCCTTTTTTCCCAATTGTGTCCTTCCATGTTAGACACTCATTAAATCTTATCCCCAGGTAATAAAAGCGATCATATGTTCTTAACCCTTTTCCTCTCTATTCTCAAAACGGTTCTAAATCACAGGGAGGGATCAAACAGACTTCTTGCTCTGTGAGCATATCATTTCTATATACAAGAAGAAAGTCCTATATTCTATTCGGTGTCACCTAACACTCTTCCCACATCAAGTGGAATAAATTATCACAAATGTTATTATTTAAGAATCAATACATTTCATAAAACAATCATAAAAATGATCATAGTACATAAAACACATACAATATGTTAAAACAACACAAGTAGAAACGTCATGGGTGAGTAATGTTGCAATAATTTCTCAAGGATCACAAATGTGTGTACATATCACACTCTGATTCCTATGCCTCACTACTATCAGCCTATGTTCTGTTAGTGTATTACAAACAACCCTTTTCCTGCCATTGAGATATCCATAAACTCTTATTTTTACTGGGCATAATGTGGCATTTCGATACATTGAATCTAAGGCCACGGAGCGACATATATGCGTTATATTTGTTCAACTGTAGGGATTTTGGTATCCTAGCCAACAAAACATCATTTGCATATTAAACGTATATGCCTTTGTTGGGAAAACGTTCAAAGGAGTTGCCTAGCAGTCTCTAGGGTGCCAAAATTAGACAAAGGGGGTTGGGGCCTTGCAATATTAGCTTTCTCAGTTCTTGGCAGTTTGAGAGCGTCAAACACTTCTTAATGTTGTGCCAACCAGGGTCGATGCTGTGTAGTCCCGAGGGTTCAAGCACAAAAGCCTGCCAGCTACAGCTTCTATGGCAGCCACCCTCCCCCGAAAATCTGGAGAATGTGGCAAACCCTGAAGGGTGCTTGATTCTGCAGAAAAAAGGTGGGATGGAGGAAGAAATGGTCAGTATATAACATTGCAATCTTGCAGGTTTTCAATGGGTCTGCGCATGCACAGCAATATAGAACGAGACTACACAGAATAGGTATTGTGTCTGAGAATACCACCATCATGTGTATGCACCACCTACCTGCATAATGCGGGCATGAGGAGCTGCCTCAACACCTGGTGTGTAATGTATGAGAGGAGTTTCAGACTTGTGCGAGTCGCTGTAGTAGATCTCTTCCAGAAACAACCAGGGATTCTGGCCCCTGCACCAATCACCTGATACCACCCCTACAAACACCATCTGCAGCCTTGATGGGCAAAGGTCCCAGCTGCCATCTAAGCACAGCACCTGAACAAGTTAGAGTGAGGTTTGAGGTAGTGAACTGGGTGCCTTGGGTCCTCCTATTTCAAACAGACCTTTCTGTGAAGAAAACGTTCTTGCCTCCCACTTAACATGTTGAACATGTCCATGAGTGGTGTTTTGTTGTCTCTGGAATACCCCTTGTCTAATCTTCCCTCTTATTCCAGGTCCCAGAGGTAAAAGGAATGAGAGAGAGGGATAGAGCGAGAGAGAGGGGTGGATAGAGAGAGAGAAGAGAAAGAGAGAGAGAGAGCGAGAGAGAAATAGAGAGAGAGACACCAGATCAGAATCTGATTTGCTTGACAGAGCAAGTGCTTAATTGAAGTCAACTTGTAATCTTATTACCTCAACCAAACCATTCTTTAACCATTGAAAATGTACAACTTGTCCAATTCTATAATTCCTTTGCAATCTCATGACTTTTTTCAAGCTCTCCTTTTATGCCTTCTTACAAAGCTGATAATCTGTGTCCCCAAAGATGTCTCAAAGGGTCTCTTCGCTCTTCATTCCTATTTCAATTGTGAAGGGGATAGACAGTCTTGCTGTCCCCATGGCCATTCCCAATTGTCTTCTGCTTTTATTCCTTCACTCCACTGGTTCCCTACCACTAGCATCCACAACATAAACAAATTGAGAACGTCCCAACTCTCGTAACGCTCAAATGTACTATAGAGTTTGTAATTGACATACATCTAACCTCCCCAGTGCTGCTCATTTGACTCCCATGTTTTTTCTTCTGGACCACCAAATGTATGTAGCAACCACTGCCACCAATATGACCTTATTTACAGTTCTTCTAGTATAAGCACTACATTGTTTCAAATAATGAAATTATCCAAGTTGCATATTTGGAGTCTAGCATTGAGAAAATGCTTGGAAATAAATGGCTTGGAAATGCATACCTACTACTTGGGGAAGTGAGCAAAGTGAAGGGTGGCCTCCATTACTGAGAGCAGGCAGCAACAGCTGGAAGCAGCTCACCTCACTTCTTAAAAGCTCACAGCAGAGGATCAGGCTGTAATAGCTGCTGTTTGGAACGCAGAGACAGAGCAACTGGATTCATGTAATGTCTCGTGCACAATATTATGCATTAATGTGAAAGAGAATGATGAGGGGGTGCACATCACTACTGACCAGGTATGGTGGCATGTGGACGCCATCCACTATCCTTTTTGCCTATCAGAGCACACTCATGATTTATGAAAAACACAGACGTTTATGCACATGTCATAAAAAATACACATTTGAAGGGATAGTCCAAGAATGAATACATCATTAATGGACCAGTAGGTTTCAGATTCTGTGAAGGTAGCTCGGGGTTTGTAGTTTCATATTCCTATTAAAGATGGCTGCCACCAGTGAGAAGATATTCTTCCCAATATTTCCTCAGCGGTTCTGCTCTTATACAGACTTGCAACGGTGACCAAGCATCAGGGTGACCTTGAATGACCTGACACTTTATCCCAGACACCACACAATCATTGTGCCAACCCTGCGTGAATTCACCATCTAAGTACACATGATGTGCCAAATGGACATGTAGTAGAGGTTGTGAGCCCCATATTTTCATTTGGGTACACTATCTTCCGAAGGATTAAATTAGCATGTAGTATATATGTCCCTGAATGTGTTCCATTGATGTTTCAGATTGTATGGTATGAACTGCACTGTACAAATATTCGACACTCATGGTGGAGTGGGATTAACGTAACTTTGATGCAGATACTGGTACATTATACAAAGTCCATCACCTTCACAAATGCCAGGACCTCAGGTAAAAATGATGCTGTGTAGTCCCGAGGGTTCATGGACAAAAGCCTGCTAGCTACAGATCCCGCTTCGATGGCAGACTCCCTCCCCACAGAATCTGGAGAATGTGGCTAACCCAGAAGGGTGCTTCATTCTGCAGAAAAAGGTGGGATGGAGGGAGAAATGGTCAGCCTATAACATTGCAATCTTGCAGGTCATCATGTGTATGCACCACCTATCTGCATAATGCATACATGTATAATGCATAATGCAGGCAGGCAGAGCCTCAACACCCGGTGTGTAGTGGCCGGTGGGAGAGGGAGGAAACCTATGCTATGCTTGTGGCTGTGTGTAATGTATGAGAGGAGCTTCAGCCTTGTGGGAGATACTGTTAGATCTCTTCAAGAAACAACCAGGGATTCTGGGCCCTGCACCAATCATACACCCCCTGACAAATGCCATCGGCAGCCTTGATGTGCAAAAGTCCCAGCTGCCCACTGAGCAAAGCACCTGCACACGTTAGAGTGAGGTTTGAGGTAGTGCAATGGGTGCCTTGGGTCCTCCTATTTCAAGCAGACCTTTCCATGAAGCAAACATTCTTGCCTCACACCAAACATGTTGAGCATGGCCATGAGTGGTGTTCTGGTGTCTTCAGAATGCTGCTCGTCATCGTCCCTCATATTCCAAGTCCCATAGGTAAAGGGAACGAGAGAGAGGGAGAGAGAGAGAGAGAGCGAGAGAGAGAGAGAGAGAGAGAGAGCGAGCGAGAGAGAGAGAGAAAGAGAGCGAGAGAGCGAGAGAGAGAGAGACACTAGATCGGTATGTGATATCCTTGAAAGAGCCTAATTAAAGTCAAATTGTAATCTTATTACCTCATCCAAACCATTCTTTAACCGTTGAAAATGTACATCTTTTCGAATTCTGTAATGTCCTTGCGATCTCATGACTTGTTTCCAGCTCTCTCTTATGCCTTCTTACTAAGTGGATAATCTGTGCCCTCAAAGATGTGTCAAAGGGTCTCTTTACTCTTCCCTCCTATTTCAATTGTGAAGGAGATAGGCGGCTGATCAGAGAGCACTAATGGATCTATATCTGCACCCTCCAGTCCACACACTATGTCTCAGTTTACAAACACGTATTGAATCCCAATGTGCAAATGGTGGGGATGTGAGCAAAAGGTCAAGTCTAGGTCCCAAGGATATAAATGTGTCATTTAAGGCATTTTTCTGAACTAGGCTTTTGAACTTCCGATGAAGTCTGGTAACTTTCAACCCAATCTTTGATTTACCATCTAGATTGGAGTCCAATTGCAAATTGCAATCTCTCCAATATAAGGGGTTTGGAAAACCCAACAATAAGCAAAGCAACATCCAGCCTGAAATGTATGAGAGGACCTTTCTTGGGGCAATGTATCAGTAGCTTTGTCTCTCTAACTCTGCTGCAACCATCAACCTTGTTACTTACCTCTAAAGGCTTTGCTTGAGGTTACCCTTAAACCCCTCCGTTTGGCAATCATGATTGATATACCTGCTTACATGAGCTCAGCATTTATCACTTCCTCCACCCGACCACATACCAACTCCTCTGTCTCTTCCCTATCCAGATATGGTTCATGTATTAGTGACCTATCAACAAAAAGCACCTCACCTCCCCCCAGGGCATCCTCTTTCACATTCACCCACTCTTCCTCTTCTCCCTTGTACGTGGCACAATCATGAACCCTTACCCTTACACACAAGTGCCTAATACTCGATGCTCCGCCCTACCTATCCGAAACCATTGTAAGAGACACTTCCCCACACCCTAATAGAACCTGCCATGCTAACCAATTGCACATCCCTTCTATCAAAATGTTCAAAGCAGTTGGAATTCCCACATAAAGCTCCAAAACTATGGAACACCCTCACCAACTCACTTATAGCTGAGTCTCCTCCCTCACAGCGTTCAGGAAAGTTCTAAAAACCACTTCATTCAACACCCCTCCCCCGCTCGTCTCTACACCCCTGTCTCTCCCCCTGAATCACTCCTGTTTCTTGCATACTGTAACTAAGAATTTACTTCTTGTGTGTAATCAAGATTGTACTATGTAACTAAGCTTGTTGTCTCGAAACAGTGCTACGATGCCTACGGGCTGCTGTGCACTTTATAAATGTTAATTATAAATAAATAAATAAATGAACAATGTCCTCAGGTTGCACTGGTTCGTCTGCAAATGTCACAGGATTGACTAGGTGACACAGCACGGTAGGTGTAAAAGTAGGTATCGAGTGAATAGTGTATGCTTCATGCGAGGAATGATGCCCTTGTATCCTCTAGCTCACTACTTTACGAAACATCCTCCATTATGATCACAAGATAATGTATTAATGAGCAAGTCTATCACACCTAGGACTAAACATCGGGATGTGCTTGTGCTCAGACACTTGAATCATTCCTTTTCGTCTCCTCCTCAGGATAAATTGCGTGAAAAAAAGACTCTTCATCCGATTACGCCCCACTTTCTTTGTTAAACATTGCATGAATGCATACATGTTCAGACGTGGAGACACACAATTGGGAAATGGTGCGGCCAATCTGATTTGTCTCCCATACATTGGCCCCCTAAAGCGAGGCAGCCCGTCTTCAGCGCTCTAGCTCACTGTCAGCATATTATCTACAGCCTATAGCGCCAAATAGGTGTAAGCGTCATCTCAACAATATGGTTTTCTTCCTTGGTGGAAGTCTCTCTCTCCGACCCAGTATGAGAAACGTATTGTTACTTTTTATAATTGCCTTTCTCTCAGCTACAATTGTGTTCCCTTTTCTGTTTGTATATTTTTTTCTCTTTCATTCTTTTTTACTTCTTTTGTTTCCTTTCTTTTCCTCCCTTTTTCCATCATTCCTTTTTTCCTCAAGCAGTCTTCTCTTGTTCTATTTTCCTTTTTAACACAAACCTTTCATTTTTAGTACTCACTTTTTGCTGTTTTGTTTCCCTTTCCTTCTTTCCTACTTTTTTCTTTCTCTATTTACATCATGTTTGCCCAGAACGTAGTTTCCTTAATTGGTTCCCCGTTTGCACCATTTTCTTTCCATTTTTGGAACAACCTTTTTCCTTCAAAATGTCTCCAATTTGTGTTCTCCCTTTATTTTCCTAAACGTTAATTTAATTCAATAAGTTAAGCAAATTCTGTTTCCTTTACATTACCTATAGATGT
The DNA here is from genome assembly GCF_040938575.1 of Ambystoma mexicanum. Classification (NCBI taxonomy): domain Eukaryota; kingdom Metazoa; phylum Chordata; class Amphibia; order Caudata; family Ambystomatidae; genus Ambystoma; species Ambystoma mexicanum. The sequence continues at coordinate 1,147,392,446 of NC_090928.1, forward strand.
AGTGTTTGTTCTCAAATTGGATCGCCAAAGCTAGCCTGAAAAGAGAAGACTCGTGAGCAGTCCTTCTCCTGTCAGGCCCCGACAATCTGCAACTCAATCCCAGCAGAGGCTTGAAATGCCCTCATCATCTGCCAGTTCCACAAAACACTCAAAACTTGGCTCTTTGCGCAATACCTGCTGGATGTTACACATCCCTCTCTCCCTCGCCAACAGTACTGCTCTACTGTACAAGATGTCAAGCCCAATTCTGGCACCCTCCTGTTGTAAAGTGATACGCTGCGCGTGATCTAGGTTTGCGCTATAAGCAATACAATAAATAGCCTCTCTGTAATTCGGGTAAATATTCATAATTGAGATGTATCCTGGCGAAAAGATCAGGTCAGAGTTGTGTACTGGGTGCTCATGCATTATATTGCCTGAAAATCCGGGCAGAAATAGGTGATATGCTCCACCAGAGTGTTGGTTAGCTCACTGCCCAGCAGTGCCTCCCTTTATGTGATGTGTTTGAAAGCAAACATTGTGTTTGGAATTACAGACACACCAGTGTCAAGTAGAAACCCATTAAGATTAAAAACAAGCGTTTTGTCCCTAACCTGAGATTTAATTCAGGGATGAAAACATGTCCATCCCTGAGGCAAACTAGCCTGTGGACGGGTGTCCTGGAGAGCACTGTCCTCCCCTGATATTATGTTGTTATGTTAAATGTTCTTATATTGTACACTGTTGCCACCTGCCTGGTCTCTTGGCACTGTGACAGATCTGTAAAGCAAGGAGGGAGGCGAGTAAGTTAGTAGGAGTGAGTGGGGAAAAAGAGCAAGAGAGCTGTGATGTGCTGCACCTTTAGTTCGATGACACCTTTCACTGAGCGTAGGTGTGTTTTTGGTTAATAGCCGCCATGTGGTGTTATGATATGATATTATATGTCATTTATAACGCGCCTGTACACAAGTGTTTCTAGGCGCGACAAGACAAGGAGGGGGAAACAGAAGGAGGACAAAACAACGATTTTACTAGGCCTTGTGTCATTCAGATTGCGCAAGTGCAGTGGAGACAGAGGGGGCAATGCCGGGTGGTGGGGGGGTGGAGAAAGTGCAGGTAGCTCAATAAGAGTCAGTGTGGGAGGGGAGAAGTGCAAGTATTAAATAAGTGCAGGCTGAGGGTGGCTCATAAGTGCACAGAGAGAAGGTAGACAAGGGCCCACACCATGTATGGCTTGTTTCACTGTTGTGGTGTTGTGAAGTGTGTGCGGTTTGTTGTGCTGTAGAGGTGTGGGGGACTAATAGGGCTCCGCCAAACCATGCCACATTGTTTTCAAAGCTTTAGGGGCCTGATCCATGGAATTTTTTGCACGGTACAAAAGGATTGCACCACGCTAAAAATTCCATGAATCAGGCCCTTGAACTTTACAAAACATGCCTGTGAAAAAGCTCCAGGTGGCTGTTCTCTCCGCATGCAGTGTGTGCTGCTCAAAATAAACATTATGAAAAACATAAAGGTAATACATAGGGGCCCGTTTAGATTTGTGGTAGTTATACAATCAGGAATGCTGTCTGGCTGCAGCAGAACCGTGTCAGACTTTGAACCTGTCGGACCAAGGCTCTCTGTCCTGCAATGCAGCAGGGAGGTCCCTAGTACCTGTCAGACCGAGGGTATCAGTCCTGCAATGCAGCAGGGAGGTCCCTAGTACCTGTCGGACCGAGGCTCTCAGTCTGCAATGCAGCAGGGAGGTCCCTAGTACCCGTCGGACCGAGGCTCTCAGTCATGCAATGCAGCAGGGAGGTTCCTGCAATGCAGCAGGGAGATCGCAAGTACCTGTCGGACCGAGGCTCTCAGTCCTGCAATGCAGCAGGGAGGTCCCTAGTACCTGTCGGACCGAGGCTCTCAGTCCTGCAATGCAGCAGGGAGGTCCCTAGTACCTGTCGGACCGAGGCTCTCAGTCTGCAATGCAGCAGGGAGGTCCCTAGTACCTGTTGGACCGAGGCTCTCAGTCATGCAATGCAGCAGGGAGGTCCCTAGTACCTGTCGGACCGATGCTCTCTGTCCTGCAATGCAGCAGGGAGGTCCTAGTACCTGTCGGACCGAGGCTCTCTGTCCTGCAATGCAGCAGGGAGGTCCCTAGTACCTGTTGGACCGAGGCTCTCAGTCATGCAATGCAGCAGGGAGGTTCCTGAAATGCAGCAGGGAGGTGCCTAGTACCTGTCGCACCGAGGCTCTCAGTCCTGCAATGCAGCAGGGAGGTCCTTAGTACCTGTCGGACCGAGGACTCCATCCTGCAATGCAGCAGGGAGGTCCCTAGAACCTGTCTGACCGCGGCTCTCAGTCCTGCAATGCAGCAGGGAGGTCCCTAGTACCCGTCAGTCCTGCAATGCAGCAGGGAGGTCCCTAGAACCTGTCATACCAAGGCTCTCAGTCCTGCAATGAAACAGGGAGGTCCCTAGTACCTGTCGGACCAAGGCTCTCAGTCCTGCAATGCAGCAGGGAGGTCCTTAGTGCCTGTCGGACCGAGGACTCCGTCCTGCAATGCAGCAGGGAGGTCCCTAGAACCTGTCTGACCGCGGCTCTCGGTCCTGCAATGCAGCAGGGAGGTCCCTAGTACCCGTCAGTCCTGCAATGCAGCAGGGAGGTCCCTAGTACCCGTCAGTCCTGCAATGCAGCAGGGAGGTCCCTAGAACCTGTCATACCAAGGCTCTCAGTCCTGCAATGTAGCAGGGAGGTCCCTAGAACCTGTCAGACTAAGGCTCTCAGTCCTGCAATGCAGCAGGGAGGTCCCTAGAACCCGTCAGACCAAGGCTCTCAGTCCTGCAATGCAGCAGGGAGGTCCCCAGAGGTAGGTCCAGTTGGATCAACTTTGGCAGTTTGTAGTTTGTTCAGGAAGCACACAGTGGTGTGTGTTCATGAATACGAGCCCACGTATTGGTTAAATACAGTTGGTTCAATGTTACACTAATCTTGCTTACTCCTTCCTTAGTGAAAAGTTTGTTAAGTCACAGGGGCAAAGTTGCCATTTCCGTCCTCAATTTGCATACAGTGTTGCTCGCAATAAACAGCTGGTGTGCGCTCTATTGTAATCGAGCGCCACAAGGGCAGAGTTACTCTCTGCTTGCTTTATTTGCGCCCAGTGACTGCCACTAAGCAGATGCAGATCTGACGCAACGCTCCCATAATGATGACACAGGAATAAAATGGAGGACATTACGTCTGGGAAATAATCCTGTTTCTCAGCGCACCACACCACCTCAGCACTTTCAGGTGGCGACAACTGCCAATAATTTCCGTCGCGAGCTCTGCCAAACTTTGTGCATTATTTAGTTTCATCTTTGTTATGATTTTTTATGATCTTACGGTGTATAAACATTGTTCAGTCAGCACTGGGGATGGGAACTGGCTTTTGGCAGTGCTCCTTTAATCTCTCAGCTAATTCACACAGATAGGCAGGGGTATGAGTTGGACATATAGATATATCATATATCACAGAAACCAAACCCTACGACATGTTATGAGGCTAACGCAAGTCCCTGAGGTGTTCAGTGACCAAACAGAGGAAAGAAGTCACAATCTGAATTACTGTAAAAGGTCACGGAATTCCTCGTTATGTCGAGTAGTCTGCATGCTTTCCTTGTAACACACTCAGCCTCATTTTGTAGTAAACGATATGCAGGAGACAAGCAATGTTAGCAGTTGCATGCCCTTGGGTCCCTTGCATATAACTGCTATCCTTCACGAGGCAGATGGCAAAGGGAAAAAGTAAAAAGTGGCAAACTCGCGTTTATTCTTTCATGTTCTCCGCTGTCTAGTGAACAAGTAAACAGCAGCTGAAACGCTGGTTTTACTAATGGATTCCTCTGGAATCCCCCTGGTTTTGGATCAGGTGCACAACTGAGGTGGATTCTATAGAATCCATTTGTTTTACACTTGAATGAAAATATCATGCAGTCATAAAATTAATAGCACTGACGAGGTGAGGAGTAAGCGCAGCAGAGATTGTCTTACGATCTCACGCTATCTCGGTTGCATCACTGCGTAACGTCTTACTTTTAAGCCCTGATTTACCAGTCTGCCCAATTTAAAATGATGGCGTAAATCACACTGTCATCGTCTTCGATACGTGGTCTCATGCTCACGCTGCTGCAGGCTACTTTCCATTTGTTTTATATAGAATGACGCTAGAATCTGTTCAGTTTGGCAATCAAAACCAACAAAGTGCAATTTGTGATTTGAGGGGAATATTGAAAACAGATTTAAAAAAAGATGCATTTAAAAACTGTTTGTTAGTTTCCATAAATGTTAACCTATAGATAGTTGACAACACACCTGTACTAATATTCAGCAGTTCACTAAATATACTACCATAAATGTCTCCTTATTAACTAGTGGCTGTGAATTGTCCCAGACATTTCAGAAGAAAAGAATCTTAAAAACCTGGCAGTGCCTTTAACTGGGTGCAGTCCCGTGCAGATCAGAGAGGCAAGTGTTGTACTTTTTCTATGTCTAGCATGGCCAGCCCGCTCACACTGAAATCAGATCAGAGAGGCAAGTGTTGTACTTTTTCTATGTCTAGCATGGCCAGCCCGCTCACACTGAAATCAGATCAGAGAGGCAAGTGTTGTACTTTTTCTATGTCTAGCATGGCCAGCCCGCTCACACTGAAATCAGATCAGAGAGGCAAATGTTGTACTTTTTCTATGTCTAGCATGGCCAGCCCGCTCACACTGAAATCAGATCAGAGAGGCAAGTGTTGTACTTTTTCTATGTACTTTTTCTATGTCTAGCATGGCCAGCCCGCTCACACTGAAATCAGATCAGAGAGGCAAGTGTTGTACTTTTTCTATTTCCAACATGGTCAGCCCACTTGCACTGAAATTAGAAAAAAAAGGTAGTACTGACAGGCCTAAGCTGAAACGAGAAGCAACATTTATTTCTTATTATTTTAAGGTGCTTTCTTGGCCATTTAAGTGCTTGTACTGTATCTTTGAAGCAATCTCGGGCAGAGCAGGAGTGGTGAGTAAGAAATCTGCAACATGGAAGAGTATTGAAGCTGTAGGGGTCCTGTACATGGATGGTAAATACCAAACGATGGGTGAGCTGCTAGTTGAGCCTGGGACAATGGCCTTAGAGGTACTGAAATATGGGAAGGTAAGGGAGCTAATCAGAAACTGGTTTGAACGATCGCCACTGGAGCCAGTGTATACACCTATCATCCATGCATGCTGTCAGTGGTGGGCCATCGTAAGGTTGACGCAAATATCTACGTGCACATAGTGCCCCGTGAATTAGAGTCAGTTGATGTACTCTGGCAGCAATGGGAGGTGGAGGTGGAACAAGAACAAATAAAGTAGCGAATACATCATGCACTCCAACTAACCAGGTGGCTTGGTTAGTTAAATGCTAGATATTGATTAGGGCATTAGAAGGTCCACCGTGAGATTATATCTCACCCCCAATGCATATACAGATGTGACAATAGCTACAACCTGGGCGTGGCTGCCTTTGAAGTGTCTGATGCAACTTTTCTACATGTGTTATGGGAGTGCTCTGGTGCAATGGATTTCAGGGACAGTGTGTTATTTTAGGTATGAAGACTCAGCCAGGCACCTGGTTATGATACTGAAATAACCCTGAATTCATGTCTAGGTTCTACGGCTTAGTGATAAGACTGGAGAAGGGAAGAGTTGCTTTAAAGTTGTTGCAGGAGACCCCTACCTCCCATGTGGCCTCCATGTAGGATTTAGTGATTAGAGGGACAAACGCTATCGAACTTTGGCACATTTAGAAAAGCCACCACTGAAAATTTAGGATGAATTCAGAAATTACAGGGAGGGGGGAATGGGAGTGTCAGGCATGTAGGATGCGGCTAATTTGCCAGGATGATCAATGGCTATGGTGAGTAGTTGATCAGTGATACCTGACTGTGGAAGACTAACCATACAGTTACTGGAATAGAGAATATGAGAGGGGCCACCATATGGGGCAGGTTCAGAGTTCACATGTGCCTTCCTGACAGCTGCTGTGACACAATGTCCCTGCACACAGGGACTGAATTCAATTTCTGAACCTCGGCACTAAAACATCATAATTTTGGGCCTATCAGTTTGGTGGCAGGGTAAAATCTAAGAACAAACCAATCCTGGATTTGGCATGGTGACTGATAAGAGCCCACTCTTAGTAAAGTCACTCGATATTTGATATCATACAGATGTCAGCTTCGTAAGCCAAGGTCAGCTATAGGAAGGCTTTGTGGATTCAGGTTAGCCTTCGTGTCTCTACTTTAGCAAGTTGCACACATTGGATGCTTTGCTCTCCTTTGATACTTTGGCAGCAAGGATAACACCTCCACTCAAACCCAAGATCTCCTGGAAACCATACTTCAAAGAGCCACATGCATAACAAAGGCTAGTCTCACGCCCGAGTTTGCACACCAAAGTGTCTTTGAAGCTGCATAGGGATAGCGATATGGAAGCACCGTCACTGTTGCTGACGGTGCCGGTGCTTCGATGGCGACTCTGCCTGCTGGGGACGCTGCGCCGGGAAGGGTCAGACCTGTTGGGCACAGCGGCCCCGGCACGCAGACTCAGTGGCGCGGTCCGGAAACAAGGGTGCCGGTGAGCTTGCAAGCACCCTTGTTTCCGGTTCACTTGTAATGTGGCCCAGTGTCTCCAATGACACCCAATAGACTAGGGGAAATAAGGACAACTAAGAATAGACACAGGAAATTGATCAAGTGGTGGCATCAATCTGATAAAAATGCAAGGTTGCAGAGGCTGGTGGCAGTTATTAATTCCAGCAATTATAAATATATATAGAGAATATTGGGAGGTTGTAAACCCATGGAAGAGTAACTCATTGTGAATTTACAGCAGTGGTCAGATTACATTGGTTTACATTTTAATCATGAGAAAACAGAAAATAGGAGGGACAGAAAAGTGAAGCAGAGTTTTAAGATCAGAATGCACAGGGAAGGTATTTTGGAAAAGATGGCAAATTTAAAATATTTGTGGGCACCTGGACCAAATGGGCTATCCCATTTAGTTCTAAAAAGCAACCCTGAAGAGTGGGCAACGTTGCTGGAGATTGTGTACCAAAACGTATGTGAGGAGGGAGAAATATCAGAGTCGTGGAAGAAATCCCTCTTAGTAGCTGTCTATAAAAGAGGAAAAGAACTGAACCAAGCCCTCAAATTTTAGATTATTATCGATGCTTGATGCTACGGGTAAAATCTTGGCATGTATTAGATGAATTACAAAGATGGGTGGAATCAATAAATGTGCTTAACATTTTCCAAACAGTGTTTAAGTTGGGATCAGGAGTGACTCATAATTTGTGACAAACTAATACGTAGTGCAAATAAGAAAGTAAATCCATGTCTCCATGCAGTATGGGTAGATTTCCAAGCTGCATTTGATAAGGTGGATAGAGATCAGTTATGGAAAAATGTAGAACATCTTCGATGTCCACATAGTTTGCTGAGAGCAATATGGATGCCACATGAGAACACTAGCATACAAGTTAGTTTGGATAGTAGGGGGTCCTTCACTTAACAGATAAGCACTAGTACGGGGGTTACGGAGGTTGCATGCTAGACCCCCTTCTATTTAATATATATATATATATATATATATATATATATATATATATATTTGTCATATTTGCCTGAGATGTTGACTGGGACTAATAATTGTCCTCCGAGTCTTAATGGAATGAAAGTGACCTGCCTATCCTATGCCGATGACTTATTAATATTTGTTGGCACATAATAAGCCATTTAGAGGAGCATTTCACAAATGTTTAGGTATGCAGACAAACATGTGCTGGTTATCAACTTAGAGAAGACCAAGATGATGCATTTCAATAGCAGGAAAACAAAAAAGCCTAATCTTGTTATTGCTGGTAATACTATACACTATGGTCCTCATTATAAGTATAGCAACGTACCAGCACCCTTTCCGGACAGCCATACTACAACACTGCTGGTATGGGCCACGGATTCCCCGGCAGGCTTGACCTTCTGGGTTTTCAGGCCCCTACCGGTATGGTTGTCAGTGAAGCGCTGTCACCGTTAGCAACAGTGCCGGTGCCGGTGCTTAAGTGAACCCATTTCCATGGAGTCCTATGGAGTCCTTACCATTACTGCCACCTATTGTGATATGCAGGTGGATATCAGGTGGCGATAAGGGTATTACAGGTTGCTGTTAACTCGCCACCTACCAGCGGGTTTTACCGGCAACCCCGTAATGAGCCCCTATGTGTATGATTCTAAATATTTGGCAGTGGAAAGAACTTTGAAGGGAGACTATTACGAGTTTATTAAGATGAAGCAACGGAAAGCTTTAGTCTTAACATGCTTGACAGCTAAATATGCTGGGGAGACATCTGTTTATAGCATTGCAGGCATAATTTATTTGAACAATCAGTGTTTTTGCACTGTAATGTTATATGGATTGGAGGGTTTGGCCATACAAGATTTGACATGGCTAAAAGTCATAGAAGGAATGTTTTGGAGGATGGTTTTGGGAGTTGACCCCTCAGTGTCTATTGAGTTGCTCAGATTGGAACTGAGGCTGATATCATTAACTGCATTGGTGGCTAAGAGGAGATGACTATTTTGTATTAAATAAAAATCCAGACCCAAATGTCCCTTATTGAAATTATTGGGCCTATCCTCAAAAGAAGATAAATATATTGCTCTGGTAGAGAATCTTTTTGAGGAAATACAATGAAAGCCTGATTGGAAACGTGGCTATCAAGTTTTAGAAATAAGTTTTGTTAACAAGTCTGAATGTTGGGATTGGGCAAACAATTATACACATATATTTAAATTAAAGTGTCATAAAGAAATTGTGGCGGTTACACACACATTTAAAGTTCCCCCAAAGGTATTTAATGCTGTCACCTGCAAAGAGTCTGTGCAGTTTTTTGCAGAATTTAAGAATAAAACGACTCCTGGTATTGACAGTAATAGGCCCTGAAAAGAAGATTCCGGAGGCAGAAAGATACTGCCGGATGTGCAAATTACCTAACATGAAGGAAACCACCAGGAATGTTTTAACAGAATGTAAAGCAAATTGGACATTATATATGAGATTTTTAGGGAAATTTGTCAACCAATATGATGGTATATATGAGGGGGCAGTACTGTCTAAATTCACAGAATAAAAGCTTATACAATGCACTATCTTATATATAGATGCAGATTCAAAATCGGATAACATCGATTAGATCATAAAACTGCTGAATAATCACTTGGACCATGTTAAGTTTTGTTGATAATGTTGATAGGAATTGTAAAGATGTGAGATATATTTTAGGGTGGGATGCATTATATCTCATTTACATTGACTTTTTGAAAATTCTAATTTATGAGATACAATATGTGAATCTTGTGATGAAATTGATTGCGTATATATGAACTATTTTTGTATTGCTATGTGTAAAGTGGAAAATGAGCTCATCATATTAATAATAATTACAATAAATAAAGTATATCTCTTTACTGTGCCTCTTTCACCTTTATGATTGGAATCACTTTTGATTTGTAGTAGTGTGAGGCTGAGGCTTGGGGGATTGCCTATCTTTGTTCCTTTGTAAGGTCCGATAACAATCTTTCCCAGGGACTTACACTCCACAGCAAGCTGGCCTGGGAACAGGAATCAAAGGGCGCATCCATTCACAAAAGGATGGACCACACACCAAGATGTTGCATTTCTAAAGGCCTTTGATCCTATTGAGAAGGGAAGGGGCAAGGCTATTGTAGACAGAGGGAGCTATTTCCAACTGGAGGAAGGACCCACAATCTTGTTTCTCTCTGCCTCCATGTCACATTCCTGATCTCCTCCACTTCCTTTAGCAGAAAGCACTTTGGGCGTGATGTTAGAAGGCAAAGTCCACTTATTTCAAGGACATTGATTGATCTCCTAAAGCAGGCTAACTTTATTCCAGTCACCAGTGGACCCAGTTGGAGAGTAGTCGTTTGAAAGTCCCCCAGATGTGAGTTGAAGAAAGGTGCCCTAGGCAGATGCAAGCAGGGTCCGTTTATTTGTTTACTTTATTTGACTGAGCAGGGGAGAGCACTGCAACCCCCAATGCCATTGTAACAGACAAGGGTGTGGGGGACACTCCCGCTCCCTTTGATCAGGCCTGTGTTGTACAAAAGTCTTATTGTGCGTTCTCCCACTTTTCCCAGATTTTCCCGGCTTTCCGAGGACATCCTCTGGCCGCATATACTCTTTCCTCCATCGCAATGCATGCATCTACATCATCTATCCATTGTGCATGCTCAGGGGTTACACCCGATCCCCACAGCTTGGCAATGTTGCGTTTGATCAGTGCCATGGTGGTTGCAAACAGTAGCTTATCAGTGCGAGACATCTCACCCTCGTCCTCGACACCCAGCAACATCAATTTCGGATCTCTGGGCACGATCCGACCCAGTACCTTAGTAAGTGTGTCGCAGCAGCATTGCCAGTATAGCGTGATGTGAGGACAGTCCCATATGATGTGGAAAAAGGTGCCCTCTTCCTGGCGGCAGCGCAGGCAATTCAGGTCTGCGGTTTTACCCCACCGGTACAATGCGACCCTTGGATAGTAAATTCTATGCAGGATTTTGAGCTGGACAAGGCTTAATCTGGCCGAAATGGCAGTTTCTCTCGGGTACATTAGGATTGTTATCCAGTCTTCAGGCAGTATCTCTCCCACATCCCTTTCCCACTTAGACTTTAGACTCGATAGCTCCTGTGTGGCAAATGAGGTGAGAACATTATACATCACCGAGGGGATTTTGGTGTCTATGCTATCTAGGACCAGGTTCCTCTCTATAGGGGTGTAGTCTGCCATGTCACGCAGGTCAGGCAGGTGCCGCTGTAGGGCATGACTTAATTGCGTATGTCGGTATTGGTCAGTGACAGGGAGGTTGAACTCATCCCCCACTTTTGTTATTCCCGCAGCTATCCAATTCCGCAATTTCGGGAGCCTGTCCAGCTCAGGGATATGTTTATTTGCCCACAGTGGCTGAACCGGTGTGGTTTTCCCTTCCCAGTTTATGTGTTTATGCGCCTCTGCCCAGATTAGTGCCCGGTGAGCAGCCATTGTTTTGGTAGTGTTGGTATTAGTTTTCCGGTATGGGGACTCTAGTGGGGTTATGTTCGCTGCATCTAGGGTGTCGGCTTTAATGTGAGGTATCGAGGGATTGCCGCGTAATAGGTTATTTATTACTGCCATCTGACTCGCCCAATAGTACGTCTGTATACGTGGCAATCCTATGCCTCCCAGTCAGTTGGAACGCTGCAGGGTGTGGAGCGCTATTCTCGGGTGTCCATTGTTCCAAAGGAGTTTCCGGAGGATTCTGTCAATTCTGTGAAACTCCCTTCTGGGGATGTGTAACGGGGCATTTTGGAGTATGTACAGGAATCTAGGCAGTGCCATCATTTTAAATAGTGCTGCTCTCCCCAGTAGGGTCATTTTGTGTCCTCATTTCTTGATCGATTGTCCTCATTTCTTGAACGAATGCTTGATTGTTCCCTCCATTCCTGTATTTCACCTAGTTTTTCATTCATGTTAAACCTCTCACTTGCTCTTAAGTTTTCTATACAGTGATGCACGGCAGGCTTAGGTTCTATGATATACAAGGTTGAAGAGGGAACTCATCAAACGCTACTCTAATATACTGCAAGCTCATGAGCTGCACGGTGAGCGCACAGGCGTGAAATCCCTCTCAGAGATCACTATGGTACATGTTCTTAGTGTACATATTCACATAAGGAACTGCATTTGGAATAACAACTACCCTTCCATCATATCCATGAAGCTGGCTTTACAGGCCTGGAGAGAAAAGATGGGCAGACCACGAGTCAGAGAGAAGGACGCTAAGAGCCTAGGTTGTCGGCAGGTCGGACATTGAGGCAGTTGCGTGGGATGGTCAGGAGCAGCAGAGCAGGAGTCCAATGGCAGTTGCTGTTCATGATTCAGCCAGCCACACAGCGACCACTCTTCATCCAAGCAGGGGCAACCATCTGCTGAGGGTCTCACCTGGAGACTGAAGAGTCAAGCCTAGGTCTGCTCTGACCCTCACCTGCAGATAAAGGTGGACTCCTTAGTCCCTGGATAAAGAATGTGCCTTGAAACACTGTGTATAGGCGTGTTATAAATGCCTAGGGTATGCTGGTCTGAATCTGGCAAGTGCAATTCCATGATTTTAAAGACAGGGTGCAAAGCAATTGTTTGTGTTTTAAAACAAATATTGACGGTTTTCATCAAAATGCCAATGTGGGTAATTCATCTCCAGACATGCTGCTCTCCGCTGGCATCCTTTCTCCATAGCACTGGAAGGGAGACTCAACATGACAAGATCATTACTGCAGCATTGAAAGCCAAGTGTTCTGTGTTTTTGATGTTGGGCAACGAGAGTGTGTGTGTACAAGAGAATTGGAATGACTGTTCATATGTGTGAGTGAGTCTGTGATCGGGTAGACTCTGTCCTCGGGGACCGGACCGAAGCACACCCGCACCCTCTTCCATGCAAAGACTACCACGGACATTGAGGTCAGGATTCCAAACCTTTATTCAGAGCTCTGGCAGGAACTCCTACTGTCCTATTATGCTACATTCCTCGTGGATTGACCCCAGCGTGAGATTTACAACAGTTCCATCTATATTCACAGTGTGTTTCTGAACAAACAAAGGCATTCTTAGCAGGAATGCAGTGTACTTCTCAAGGGCATATAGTAGGGCAACAGTGACCCAGGGGCATCAAGTAGACACATTCCACTGTTCCATAATCCGACCACACCCCGCGTCATCTGGACAGATGGAATGACAGAAGCATAACAATAGAGTTATATTATAATCATTTCAGTCAACACAGAGCGTGTCTGTGTGTGTTTGAGTAAGTGACTGAGGGAAATGTTGCATGTGCATGCTCGCTGCTTACTCATCCACCTGTCTTGTTTGCCTCCCGCTACCTGTTTTTGGTGTTCCCACTGGGGGAGTAGAGGAGAGGTACTGGGAGAGGTTGTGCCCCTGTTGGGGGATTGATGAGAAGTCCCGGGAGAGGGATGTGCTTTTGGGTGGCAGTGCCTCGTGGTGGTATGATCTGGCTGGTCCTCCTTCAACATTGTAGTTGCTGGTACGGGGCTGGCCTTGAGCCCACTGGCTCCCCTCTTCGGCCTCACTTCTTGGGCTGCTGTTGTTGGCATCAAAATACCATGCTGGGTGCTACGGACTTGGAGAACATCGAGCACTGAACATCTTGCTGGATGTAGGCAATGCTTTCAGACAAGTGGCATGTGACAAACTATATGGCGTGTTTATGCTGAAACCAGTCTGTGGTTGGACCTGTTGCGTTAGCCTTCAAGGGTTTGGCGGTTTCCTAACTATTACTCTATTCATTTTGATAATGAATTGGACTTTATTGCCCCACCTTACTTTTAAGTGGACTAGAGGCCCTGTAAAACGTTGGAGCGTGCCTCTGTAGAGTTGGGGGTCTATCCTTTCTGCAGTCCTTCTTTTAGGATGCCCAGTACTTGAGCCTCAAGTGTTTCTAAGTCTACAGTGTGTGATTACAGGGCTGGTGCGGAGCCTCCTTATGAAATGCATAAATCTGGGTTAATTATGCAGGGTATACCTGAGCCTATTATAGCTAGCACACCGTCTGCTCCTCCGATTTCTAGAGGGCGTCGGCTTTCAGAGGTTTTGCTGATGAGTGCACAGAAGAGGCAGCGACTTGTGGATTTGAGAATGGTGACCTCCGATGATGATCCTGATTCCGACTCTGACCCAATGAAGTATAATGCAACCATGACCCTTGATCAGGAGAAGGTAGGACTTGTTAAGCAGGTTAGCTTAATGGCATTAATGGGGGAGTCTGCAACAATCAAGTAGGGAATATAGACGGTTCTGCATTAACCTTGACCACAATGCTGCACTTGTTAATTGAACAGGCAGGGAGAATCCGGTCAACAGACATATAAGTAAGGGACATAAATGAGATCAAACAATCAAACATTGAGGTCAAGCTATTGAAATTTATATGTATTGTAACTTTGAACTTTATTTTATTAGCATTCCGACTTGGGTACAAATATTGGTTCTGGCAATGACTAACCTCTACTGTAGGATTCAAATTTCGGATTTTGACCCTTACTTATATGTATGTTGACTATTTTATTGTCCAACACATGATACTAATATTAATATTAATGAAAAAACGTTGTTAAGGGGACGTCATGGTTAAGTTACACTCATAAAAACCTATGAAATTCAATGAAAAACCTTTGTTAAAGGGACGTTATGGTTACAAATAAAACCGGAAAACCCCTGATAATCGCCAGTTATGATAAGTAAGCAACCATAACTCGAACCACCACTGTGCACTGCTAAAACTAACACCCAGGACATCAAAGATGACATCACAAATGAGCAAATAAATAATTATAATTGATAACACCACACAGTGGACGTTTTGGCCTTTAGTGTGAATTTCTGATGGATTGTGAATGATAACTTAACTGAATATGTCTTTACTGAATTTTTCCTGCCTAATGGAGAGCCAGACATGAGCACACCTTGAACTGGATTGATTTCTAGTTTTTCTTTGTTTGTTAATGTAACCTCGTGCCAAGGTCTCAAGGAGTGCTCTGATAATCTCATTCACTACAACTGTGAATACCTAACAACTAAAATACAAGCAGTACCCACCCTTATCCGTCCTAACCTTGACATACAACCCACCGCTATGTTTCCTCTTGCCAGGCACATAGCTGACCTGAAATTCATAACCTTGTACTCCAACGAGCCATTTTGACACCTTATGTGAACCGCTGCCCCACCCTGTTCCTGACAACATCTGCACCATTGGTTTATGATTGGTCCTGACAGCAAAACCTCTGCCTCAAAGATAGAACTTGAAATGAAGGATGGCCCTGAACATGGCCAATGCCTCTCTCTCCACCACAGAGTAATTTCCTTCTGTACCTCTTAGAGGCCTCGAAGTAAAAGCCACAACATGCTCTTCTTTGTCAGAATCATACTGTGTCTACAACGGCCCTAGCCCCAACAGACTCACATCCACAGTGAGGCACATCCTATTCTTATAACAAAATCTCCCACGGGTAGGAGCACTTGCTAAATTTTTCTTGATTCTCTCAAAAGCCTTGCCACATTGACTCGACCAGTCATACCTCCGACCCTTTCTAAGCAGCGATCTTAGGGGAACAGAGATTTCTGCAAAATTGCGAACAAATTTGCAGTAATACTCTGCTAACCCTAGAAACGACCTCAACTGGTTCATGTCCTTAGGTTAAGGAACCCTACTTATCGCCACTATTAGATCAGTCTTAGTTTAATTCCTTAAGCAGTAATCTGATGCCCAAAGTATTCATCGCAGTCCACTCCAATACTACACTTCTTTCATTGGACAGTCAACCCCCGCTTCCCTCAGACTTCCCAAGACAGATCTTAACACAGCCTCATTCTCCCCCTCGGAGTCCGCAAAAATCAAGACATCATCCTGGGACACCACCACATTCCGCATATTCTCCAACACTTTCTCCATCATGCGCTGAAACACCACCACCACTAATTCTAGGCCGAACAGCATTCTGATGAAAGGTATATAACTGAGAAGAACTTGGCCTCCCCCAGCACAGGGAACACATCCAAAATAATAGGTAACAGCTGTCGCTCAACCAAAATGCTCTTCTTCAATTCCCTGCGGTCGACAACAGCCTCAAGTTGCCATTGCTCTTGGTCACAACAACTACCGGGGGATAACCAATCTGTCCCTTCCACTCTCTCAATGATGTCTCTTTGCAACAACACATCCAGTTTGCTCTAAGATGATGAGGCACTGGTCTCACCTCATGGATCACATGTGTCACACACACCCTAACTTTGATGTGGTGCGTGAAGTCCATCAGCCTTCCACACTCAACCGTGAACACCTCCAGAAAGTTTGTGGCCCAATTATTTGCCACCTCAGCGATTGACCCAGGCACCATAGCATTCACTTGTGTTCGAATACCCAATGCCACCTGCTTGTCCAAGCCCAACAAGGATGACCCATTGACAGCAGCATAAAGCTCTGAAACGCAGTTCCTTTATTTGTATCCCACTTCTCCATAACCATAGGGTTGGATGTCGTGTGCCCAGAGACCTACAATGGACCGCCCCAAAGCTCCTGCAAAGGTGTCCCTGAAACAATGGTCCACAGTGAGGCGCTGTCACTTTCACCGACAAGGCTTTCCCGTTCACAGAGAATTCATCCACAGGCCCCTTCTTGTTGCCAGTAATAGCTGAGATTTCAAACACATCTGACATTCCCTTTGGCCACCTGGGACTGGTACATTTCATTCACCTCTTGTAGAGGTTGTGGTGAAATTGGTTCCACCATGCTCACTGCCCCCTCCTTACACGCACAATGCAGTTGCCATTTCTTGCCGGACAGAACTAACTAGTAGAGATGTGCCTCCGATTGACACATGTTTTTCATATGGTACGTCGTCTGTTCCATGCTTCTCGTCATCTCTACAGCTTGATCACGAGAAAGATCTTTGGCTAAAGGTTTCCCCTGCACTTTGGGATTGTTGGTGCCCCGTACCTACTGGTACCTAATGAGCAAGTTAGTTAGAATCCCAACATCACAGGTGTGGCTGTGAGTTCTCAGCACAGCCAACTAGGTCTCAGAGGCTACTGGGACTCATGATGTTTCTGAAAAAACGTATGCCTCTCAATGATAACATTCTTCTTGAGCTCGAAATGGTCGATATGCTCCTGGAGCATCCTTACTGTCTTCATGAAAGTATCAATGTCCCCCGAGCCTTCAACCGACAACTCAGGCAAACCATCATATACACTGCGCCCCTTTGCTGCCAAGGTATGCAACAAGGCGGCTTGGTTGCTCACAGGAGAAAAATTGGCAGAGGGGGAATTCCTGCAGCTGCCATGGCCACCAGTAAAGACTTTTACAGTTATTGAGGCTGGCCTCCCCCAAATGTTGCTCTGGAAGCCTGAGTTCATACGTATCCTTGCCAAAATACCTTTGCTTTGCCAATGCCTGTCAGTTACAGTAATGGATAAGGAGTTGGCTGCTTACCCAATGACACGTCCAAATGGGATCACCTGGGCTTTGGCAATGTTTGCTCTCTTTGCCAAGATCCTCTTGGCTTTGTCTATGCTTGCGGGCTCAGCAGCCTGATTAGAAAGTCAAAGAGAGACTGAATGTCTGCAAGCATATGAGTCCTATATTCCAAAGCAGCAGCAGAGTAGCGGCAGCCACCCATTCAGGCCGCTCCATTGCCCCTCCTGCTGTCCGGTCGGACAGACAACGAGCAGGCAGCACTCCGGTGCTGTGGAATGAAACCAACTCAGCAGGGGCCCAAGAGCAACGGGAGCTGGAGCGCCCGACACAGGGACTGCGCCCCGCTCACAATCTGCTCTGCTGCAGCTCCACCACTGGGCTGGAGGTAAGTACTTTATTAAAGGACTGCAGAGATCAAGGAAGATGCAGATGCTCCCAGCTCAGGAGCCTTGCCCCAAACGACTCCTGACATGCGCCAGACGTACCTAAGAGAACGTGGCTCCAGCTCGGTACACGAGCTCAGAACACAACACTATGTAATAGGCTGTCTAATAGGCCATCCAACCTAAACATTGTTGTTGACCTAGAAGAAGACTCATAGTCGATGTTTAGTGTTTCTGTTTATGAATTAGTACACTACTTCCATGTAGTCGTTATTTGTAGTTGCTACCTAGCATCCTGCTTATCTTGATCTGGGTTGCCTGTTTTAATGGTATGATATGTTCTTTATTATCTACTGTTTTATTTAGCTCATTCTCTTATTTCTAAAGCCGATCCTATGTGTTTCATAGTTGCTGTGCTGGTTGTTGCATTGTATTTGGATCTATGTTTATCTTTGTTGCTGGATTATTGTTAATGTTGTCTACCCTGATTCCTATGGGCTAGTTTGTCATTACACAAATAACAAATCAAAAGGTTTGTGCGTGCTGGTAAAACGTGTGCAGAAGAACATCTACATATTAAATGAGAGTACCGCCACTCCCATCTGTCCAATTACTGTTACTGTTTACAGAGATGCAATGCATCCCACATAGTTCTATGTTTGCAACTTTAATAGCAGTAACAGACGCAGGTGTTATAGTGCAGAGAAGGATCATTTGGAACCCTTGTCTGCTTTTTTATTGCAAAGATGTGAGAAGGTGGCCATCAGAAATGCCCACTCTTCACTCCCCTTAGTTGCCACCCTGCACAATGCATGTTTTCCGGTTTTGAAGGGCAGTGCTTATGTTCCCACCCCTTGGAAAACATTTTTTTTTTTTACTTCATGCAGCTTTTTAAAAATATTTACTTCCGACTTTTGGCTTGAAATAAAAGATGGAGTAAAATGTATGACGTATTTCACCTCCTATCATGGTTCAAGTTTCTGCATGATGAAGTACCACTAAGTGCCTCATGCAGCAACTACCCCATAGGTTATCATGTGGAAGGAGGTCAACGCAGTTGCTATGTGCAAACCCTGGTCCCACAATCTCAGTGAGGGCATTGCATACACTTGATTTATTTTGGGGCATGTATGTTCTTCGCTCAGTGTAGTAGTCTCTTTGATTCACCTCTTGTTAGTTATGTACGAGCCTTCACATTCACATGGTATTCAGGGAAAAATACCACTGCTGGAAATTACTGGTCATGAATAGTGGTAATCTGAAGATTACCATGGGATTACAGTTTCACCACCATGAGGGTGGTAATACTAACAGCATGGATTTGATATATAGGAACAGCTGTGGTGATAATTGGACACCGTTCCACTACAGCAGCAGTAATTCGGATGAGTGTGAGATTTTGTATGGATATTTTGGAAAATCCATTTCATAGTAAATTGCTAATTTCCTCCTGCCACCCAAGCAGTATGGCTGGCCAGACTGGTACTGCGAGTGGGGGAGTGACAGGAGCCAGCACACATGTCAGTTCAGTTGCCAGGATCGACTTTGTTTGCAGATTGTCATGCATTGACTCCCTTATGTGCTGACGGGGCAGCTGAACACGGGGAGTCCGGTTCCGCGGCGGTGCAGATTGCATTTGTCATCTGTACCTGTGCCTGCACGCGGACCGCGCTTACCTTCTGCCTCCAGCCCTGCCCGGCGACTTGCTCCTTCCCGCTTGTTGTGGCGCTCTTGGCGCCTTTGGCCTCGATTACATTGGAGGCGACCGTGGCAGTTACGATGCCAGTGAAGTCTTGCTCATTCCCTGCAGCTCACATGACCCTTCACGTGATACCCAATACTTGCGTACCGGTTACGTGACACAGGGCCGTAGGGAAGGGCGATCACGTGACCAGGAAATAACGGTCACGTGACCAGGAAACCATTGAATGAAAGGAGCCTTATTCATTCGTTCGGTGCTTCTCAGCTGTGCATACGGCGATTGGAGACTCCTGTGTTCTGAACTACGTTATCTCTTGTACTCTGGACTTGGACTTCATTTTCTGGCTCTGGATTATTCTTTGGATTTGCCCTCATTGGATTTGGTGACTAAAATTGGACTGCTTACCTGAACTGCTGTGAATTTCGGAACTTGCTCACCCGGATTGTTTTTTCTATGTCCTTCTGCCTTGGCATCTTTTTGGACTCAAGTGAAGCAAGTACTTGTGTTAATTCTTGTTCAAGTACCACGCTGTTTCTTAAACTTCACGGTGGACCCTAATTTCATAGAGGTATCACATCTCCTCTTTACCACATCTTAACACCTTCAGGGGGAACAGTTAGGTTTAGAGTGGTAACCAGTCAACCTCACGGGTAGGTGCCTTTTTGTCTTTCTATAATACACAGTCTTTGTCATTGTACCTTGCATACTTAACCCTGTGTTTTCCTTGCAGCCATCCAGGACCCAGTGTTTTCTGTTCCTGCCACCTGTGGCCCCAATAACCGGTCAGCAAGTGGTTAAAATCTTCTCTGACTGGTACTTGGGGACAGATGTATACTAATCCACACGGACCTCAGATCCTGACAGACTGAGAAGCCATACCCACTGGATTATGGATACCTCCGCCGGGGACCCGGTGGCTGCTCTTGTACAAGCTATCACAGTCCTTAGGGCGGACATGGCAGCCGCCACAACTGAAATCCACCAACGCTTAGACGCCATACAAAGTGAAAGGCATGCCTTGCCCCCAGACAAAGAGTTTGGGGATGACCCTGCTCAACCAGATCCTCCTGCTGCAGCGTTAGCTCTGGCCCCGGTATACGTACCCACTCCTTTTCCTTTAGCAGCACCAGAGAAATTTCCGGGAGATCCACGTAAATTCCGCACCTTCTTTAATCAATGCAAGCTACATTTTTTATGCCATCCACAAGCTTTTCCTGACTCTACCACAAAGGCTGCCTTCACCCTGTCCCACTTGAGCAGCATTGCAGCCACATGGGCAAACCCATTGTTGGAGGGCAATAGTCCCGTTCTGTATAATTTTGATTGGTTAGTAGCCGAAATGACCCGAGTGTTTGATACACGTCACAAGGCCCAAACTTGTGATTTAGAGTTGCTTGAGTTAACACCAGGGAAAACCATGTTAATTGATTATATAACCCACTTTAATCGGCTCTCTGTAGAGACTGCCTGGCCTAAGGACAAGAAGTCAGTAGTGTTCTATAGAGGTCTCAAAGATCAAATGAAAGATGCCCTGGTGGTGGTTCCCGCGTTGCTTACCCAGTATCCCAATTTAGTAGACCTAGCTATTCAGGTCGATGCCAGACACAACGAACGAAAAATGGAGACAAAAAAGACAGCCCCCCTATGTACATCAGGCCCTGCAACTATGGAATCACCTAGTGAACCCGTGCAGATTGGGGGTATCCGCAGTCCTATCACATCAGCGGAGCGAGAACGCCGTAGACAGGCCAATGCTTGTTTTTACTGCAGAATCAATGGTCACCTTGTTCAGGAATGCCCCAGAAGACTCAAACTGAAACCAGCAGGTTTTCAGAAGGCTCGTCCCTAGGACAGGGGGCGAGCACAAGCCTATCTGGACACCCTTCAGTACCCCCTTCACTACCTGAACGCACCACACCTTTGTATCTACAGGCAACCTTGTTTTCCACGGACACCAGGTACATCTAGTTGTTGACTCCGGGGCCACCGGAAATTATGTAGACATATCCCTGGCTGCTTCCCTGAATTTACCCTTACAAAACAAGAGATACCCCGAACCGGTGCAAGCCGTAGATGGGTCTCCTCTAGTGTCTGGCCCCTTTAGACAACAAATAGCCCCCTTAACCATGCTTCTACAGGACAAACACCAAGAGTCCATCACCTTCGATTTAATCACCACCCCCCAATACGGTCTTATCCTTGGTATCCCGTGGTTACATGCCCATAATCCCGTTATCGATTGGGTGCAGCGGTCTGTTGTCTTTGATTTGTTGTTTTGCCAAGACCATTGTCTCTTAGCCCTGGAAGTATCAATCACACCCACCCAAGCCCTGGGGGCTCTGGCTGGAATGTCCATACACGAACCACAAGAGATGGAAGTTAACACCCCCGAACATGTGGTGGGTTTGGTCACTACCTATGTACCACCTGAATACCACAATATGAGGGAAGTGTTCGATAAGGGCTCAGCAGAACATCTTCCCCCACATCGGCCACATATTATTGACCCATCGATTTAGTCCCGGGGGCCACAATACCATTTGGGCGTATAGACTCCCTATCCCCGCAGGAGGAGGTGATCCTGAAGGAGTATCTCCAACACTCTCTCCAGATGGGACACATCAGACCATCCTAGTCCCCCGCTGCCAGCCCTATCTTTTTTGTACCAAAGAAAGAAGGCAATCTCCGCCCGTGTATAGATTACCGCTGGCTCAACCACATCACTATCAAGAACCGATACCCGATTCCCCTCATCATGCCCTTACTGGACCGGTTGACACATGCCACGGTCTTTACCAAGTTAGACTTAAGGGGAGCATATAACCTCATACGCATTCGAAAGGGAGACGAGTGGAAAACGGCCTTCTGTACTAGATACGGCCTCTATGAATATACAGTAATGCCGTTTGGACTGTGCAATGCGCCAGCAACCTTTCAGAGGTTCATGAACAAGATATTTCATGTAATTATCAATACCTATGTTGTAGTATACTTAGATGACATTCTGGTGCTCTGACAGTCTCTACAGGAACACGTCACTCACGTTAGGGAGGTCTTGAATCGTCTTCGTTCTCACAGTCTCAACACCAAGCCGGAAAAATGTCTGTTTCATGCCCAAGAAGTGGACTCCCTAGGTTTTCACATCACCCGTGGAGGCCTAACAATGAACACCACTAAAGTACGTGCCGTCATCGATTGGCCTGTCCCAAAAAATGTCAAGGAGTTACAATCCTTTCTTTGTTTCGCCAATTTTTATAGGCAATTCATTGCGGGTTTTCAGCTATTGCTGCACCACTGACTCAGCTCATGAGTCCTCATATCCCGTTTGGTTGGACACCCCTGCAGCGGGAAGCTTTTGTACCTTTAAAACGGCCTTTGCCACTCCCGCAATATTACAACACCCCAATCCTGAACTCCCCTATGTTCTGGAGGCAGATGCCTCGTCATATACGTTAGGGGCAGTGTTGTCTCAAGCATGCCCATCCACTGGTTTGTTACATCCGGTGGCCTTCCATTCATGGAAATTCACTTTGGCAGAGAACCATTATACCGTAACCGAAAAAGAACTTATGGTGGTGAAAGATGCCTTCCAGGTCTGGAGGCATCACTTACTCGGGGCCAAACATCAGGTTGTTGTGTATAAAGATCACTGCAACCTCCAGGACCTGGCTACATTCAAGTGCAGCAACAGCAGACTAGTCCGCTAGCACTTGTTCTTTTTGGCTTATGATTTTGTCATTAAGCATCGCCGAGGCATTGCACATAGAAAAGCAGAGGCACTTTCCCGTATTCCTGGGGGTGAATCCCTTCCGGTATTTCCTGAAACACTGCTGGAGAGCAAACACATAATATGCTTATGTACCCCTTCCACTGATCTATTGTCCCTGATATGTCAGTGGGCTGCCACGCACCCTGAACAACTACGGGATTGGGAGATAGTCATGCATGACGGTCTACCATTCATACAGGATAAGCTCTACCTGCCTACACCTGACACACGAGCGTTGGCTCTTGAATGGTCCCATGATGCAGTCATCAACGGGCATCCCGGCCAAACCCGAACAGTGGCTCTACTCCGCCGTTGGTGCTGGTGGCCCTCCATGCATAGAGACACTGTGTCTTATGTGGCTTCTTGTTCCGTATGTGCACAATGCAAGAACAGAAAGTGTCGACCTCAGGGGTTATTACAGCCATTACCGCTTCCACCAAAACCATGGCACACCATCACTATGGATTTTGTTAGTGACATGCCTAGGGTGAGAGGGTTCGATACTATATCGGTGGTGGTCGATTCATTTACTAAGCTGGCACGATTTGTTCCTTGCTCCGGCATTCCTACAGCCCCTGTTTTAGCTGACTTGTTTTTCCGTCATGTTTTTTGTCTCTTTGGTCTACCCTCCGTTGTGGTGTCTGATCGGGGTTCTCAGTTCACCTCACGTTTTTGGCGATCCCTTACAAAATTACTAGGTATAGATTCCCGCTACTCCTCATCATACCACCACGAGACAGATGGGCAGACCGAACGGGTCAATCAAACTATGGAACAATATCTACGTTGCCTTTCGTTACAGTATCAACACTCTTGGTACCAAGTCTTACACATAGCGGAATTTGCCTACAACAACGCACCACATTCATCCACAGGCCATTCCCTCTTCTTTTCTTTATATGGTCAACACCCCTGCATCCTGCCCTTCTCAGACCTTATCTCCACACACTCACCCGCAGTCTCCACGTGTTTGAGAAACTTGAAAGTTGTTCACAAAAAAACCTTAGGCAATTTAAGGGAGTCCATGCAACAGGCGGCCGATAGAAAACGTGCAGTAGCCCCCATCTACACCATAGGGGATAGAGTATGGCTCTCCACAAGACACCTACCTGTACCGGGTTGCCGGAAGCTACTGCCTTGCTTTGTTGGCTCTTACCGGGTGACAAAAGTCATCAATCCTGTGATTTATTGAGTCTCCCTACCTAGTGCCCGGCGTATCCATCCAGTGTTCCACACCTCCCTCCTCAAGCCTTGCCCTGCCTCCATGCGAATTATACTGCCACTGTCTCCTGTGCTGAAAGGCTCCTCTATGGAATATGAGGTCAGTGGTATCCTAGGGTCACGAGTTTGCATGGGACGCCTTTACTACCTGGTTGATTGGAAGGGTTGCGGTCCGGAGGAAAGGTCCTGGGAACCTGCTAGCGAGGTCCATTTGGATGTGGGCCCTTGGGGGGGACTCTGTCATGCATTGACTCCCTAATGTGCCGACGGGGCAGCTGAGCATGAGGTGTCCGGTTCCGCAGCGTCGCAGATTGCATTTGTCATCTGTACCTGCACCTGCACGCGGACCGCACTTACCTTCTGCCTCCAGCCCAGCCCGGCGACTTGCTCCTTCCCGCTTGTTGTGGTGCTCTTGGCGCCTTTGGTCTCGATTGCATTGGAGTCGACCGTGGCAGTTACGATCCCAATGAGGTCCTGCCCATTCCCGGCCGCTCACATGACCCTTCACGTGATACCCACTACTTGCCTACTGGTCACGTGACACAGGGCCATAGGGAAGGGCGATCACGTGACCAGGAAATAACGGTCACATGACCAGGAAACCATTGAACAAAAGTAGCCTGATTCATTTGTTCGGTGCTACTCAGCTGTGCATACGGCAATTGGCGACTCCTGTTTTCTGAAATACATTATCTCTTGATCTCTGGACTTGGACTTCGTTTTCTGGCTCTGGATTATTCTTTGGATTTGCCCTCATTGGATTTGGTGACTAAAATTGGACTGCTTACCTGAACTGCTGTGAATTTTGGAACTTGCTCACCTGGATTGTTTTTTCTATGTCCTTCTGCCTTGGCATCTTTTTGGACTCAAGTGAACCAAGTACTTTTATTAATTCTTGTTCAAGTACCACACTGTTTCTTCAACTTCGCAGTGGACCCTGATTTCATAGAGGTATCACATCTCCTCTTTACCACATTTTAACACCTTCAGGGGGAACAGTTAGGTTTAGACTGGTAACCAGTCAACCCCACGGGTAGGTGTCTTTTGTCTTTTTATAATACACAGTCTTTCTACTTGTACCTTGCAGCCATCCGGGACCCAGTGTTTTCTTTTCCTGCCACCTGTGGCCCCAATTACCGGTCAGTGAGTGGTTAAAGTCTTCTCTGACTGTTACTGGGGGATGGAGGTATACTAATCCACGTGGACCTCAGATCCTGACACAGATGAAGTATCATCCTAGTATTGTTGTAAACCCATTTGAAGCGTATACTTTGGCTCCCACTTCAGGTGTCATTGGACTTGCCAAACCGTAGCCATATTAATATTATTATTATATCCTCCTGCAACATGTAAAGCCTCGGTAATAAACAGTGGAAGTGGCTACAGGACTCTGGCCTGCATGTAATGTGGCCACATACCATGGCATGATGTCCAGATACAGGCAGTGAAAACCAAACATTCAAGGCTCGGTAGGATGGACTGATTGCTCTCTAAATGGCATACATGTTAGGAACAAGTATTACCAACAGGTGTATCTGCATTTGTCAGTGATGCTGCAATCACCAACCCTGCTACTACCTACAACACCACTACTTCTGCAGCTGCTGTACCACCACCATTGTTCCACTAATACCATGGGTAGTGCATCAGCTGCAGATCCCTTCCTATCCCCTACTGCTGAAGCCATTGCAGTTAGTGAGAGGTCACTCTACACAAGAATACCCATAAGGAAGCCACTGCAAGGGGGTCAAGCCATTTTGGCAAAAACCAATACACATTACATCATTTATTTTCTTCTGCCATAGAAAAAACACGACTGGCCAAAATACGTAAATTCTAGAGGCATTTCAGCCGGTCACTGGTGGCAGTGCAAATTTAAGCTAAGGACCTTACTGTGCTTGTGGAAGGAGTGAAGGGGATCCCCTTGCTTTATGTGACCCTATTAGCAACCACTATGCCTTGGAAGTGCCACCAGATTGTACAGAGTTTATAATACAGAACATGTACCATATCAACCAATGCCAGAAGTGCATATGACTTTATGAAAAACTGATATTAACTTTAGCCAATGAGTGACTTTAAGTGATAGGTGACGTTAAGCAATGGGTGATGACTCTCTTCTTTCAACATTAACAAAAGACTATGGCTACTGAATAGGGCTATACGCTTACGTTGATCGTCCAGCCGAGGCGGGGAACGTCACCTCAATCCTAAACCTTTCTTGGCCTGGAATGATTTGGTACACAGGAAGTTTAAGCTGTGTCTACTACAGGGTGTACGGCAAACAGTGTTTTCAGATATGAGATGTGGATCCATCTAGGACACCTGCTCTATATATGCCCACCATACAGAACCCATGTCTACCAAACCTACAAGATATGGTGAACCACTACATTCTGGGGCATGCAGTCCTGACTATGACATGTGTGTGATGAAATGAATTCTGCTCTGCAGGTATATAGGGGTGAGTAGTATCTACCTACTCATCCTCACACTTCTATTAACCAACAGTGATCCCAATCATAAATGTAAAACAGACACAGTTAAGAGATATGCCGCCTTCGCCTTTTGTGGGTACCTGGGCTGAGGGAACACTATACTCTCAAGAGGGTTGTGAATGTGATTCACTAGCAACCCAAACAGAAAAGTATAACAGTACAAAATAAAGGAAATGTCCAATCAGGGTTCTATGAAAATATATATAGTTCAATTAAACACACCATCTGCAAGAAAACTAAATAGAAAAACTGTACAAAACACACCCCATAGAAAGAACAGAGAATTTGCAGGAACAGAGAGAATGTAGCACTCTGTGCCAGAATACAGGGATGCAAGGCAATTAAATAATGACAAGGCTCCTTTAAAAAGATATGTCTTTGATGAGAAAGGTGCACATGTAACCTAATTACTGTCTAGGGCCCGAAATGGACCTGAGGCAGTTATGGGTTAGTCATAGTAGCTTCTTGGTGGTTCAACAGTGACAAAACAGGCTCTGAGCAGAACTTTTGAGTGGATTGTGCGCAGTACAGGTACGGTGGATCATGTTGTCCCAAGCAGCAAACGATGAGTCAAGCTGTTTTGAATGAGGCATCTACGACTTTGCGGATGGTGTTTGGCATTGCAAGGCAGAGTGCTCACCAGGATCTGTTCGGGGGCGAGCCAGTTCGAGATGCGTGGTAACCGCTAGGAAGGATCAATGCTTGACACGCCAGTGGTCCAAGTTGAGGGTCGGCAACGGTTCAACTTATTGAACCTGTTGCGCTGTAGTGTGGCATGGTGAAGCGGCAGTTCAAGGTTGATATGGGTAAGTTGTTCAGTACCTCCTGGTTTGAATCGATGAGTAACACTCCAGCAGATCGAGTTGGTTCTGCCGATGAGCAGTTGATCAGGCCGAAACAGTGATGGGCTGGTTCGAAATTTCAAGCACAGTGGTTCAAAGATTCCATTGAGGCAGGACCTGGGGTTCAAGATGTAGTGAACCCAGTTCGACTGCAGTTAGAATGAATATTTCAATGTGAAGAAAAACAGAGAACCTGACTGTCTTAGCTAGCAGAATGCTACAAGACCTTATTCCCAGATCCCCGGCAATGGAGGCTGGACCACACAGTCAGAAATCCTTCACCACAATGAGGTACTGAGAAGCAGTTGGTCTGGCTGAGATGCAGGTCTTGTTCCAGCAGCAAGAGTCACTCCAAAATGTTCCCTGGGAGTGGGTTGGGAACAGAACTCATCCCTACCTTGGACTCTCAATCTTCACCACATTTGTGGAGGGGTCTAGAAAGACAACTCTCCCAACAGAGACCCAATAGATTCTTACTTAGGTGTTTGGTCCAAAGTGAATATGAGGAGTGGGAGTCCTGTTCTTTTAAAGGTAAAGGTCTACTGTTGATTGGCCAGAAGCAAGCATGCTTCAAGGGCCCAATCCCTGTCTTTGGAACAAGTGGACATTGCCTTCTGACTTCACATCCAAAGTGCTTTGCGGGAAGTGGAGGAGACTGGAAGGAAAGATAGAGGCAAAAAGAAACAAGATGGTGGAACCTTACTCCAATTGTAAAGAGGTTCCTCTCTCTACACCAACTCTACCCCCTTCCCTTCACAATAGAATCAAATGCGCATTTGGTATGCAGCATCCTTGTGTGAGGCTAATACCTTTGTGAATGAGTGTGCCCTTTTATTTCTGTTCGCTAGACATCTTCCTGTGGAGTGGCTGGGGAGGGTGTTACCTGCTCTCACAAAGGAACAAAGAGATTTAACTGGGAGGGCTATAGTCTTGCTGGTAGCAGCAAAGACAACCTGGCTGGGGGGAATAAAAATATACTTTCCACAGCTCAGCTGGGCTCATAGGGTTAACATAAGTGTTATATCAATTGGATGTGGCTGTAATAACATTCACCATGCCCCTACTCAGGTATGGCTTAAATTTAAAGTTTACTGTGGCACCAGAGCAGTACACACATAATTATGGGGTTTTGTAAGAGAGGTGCATATCTTAAATGCAGCCCCTGCGCAGCAGTGAGTATGTTGTCACTGTAGCTGCTAAGAGAGCCCCTGTGCCCTTAATCTGCTCTGTGCCACAGAAGAGCAGGGGCCGCAGATTTGGTTACTGATTCAGCCAGGCACAAGTGTGTTCCATGTTTTTGGCATTGACTGTGTGGAGAAGGGGTCTGCTTAGCAGACCACCCTCTCGGAAAGAGAATTACTTGCATCATGCTATGTTTAAATAAAAATTAGAAAAGCCAATCCTTCTATCCCAATGGCAGTTGGCAATCCTACACAATATGAAAATAAGGCTATAAGTCCCAGAATGCAATGTGTAAGGCAGAAAAGTGCATGAATGGCAAATCTTCTCATAGATTCCCACAATCTGTTGAACATTCCAAGTGTTAGACACCACTCATGAGTGTACCAACTAAGGGGTTTATACTTTATCGGATTAGTAATGTTGTAAGGCCATATGAACAGCTTGGCCTTGGGGCCGAGGCGCTACGGGAATTGGCAGAGGCCAGGGGCTGGCGGGACCTGTCTATTGGCACAAAGACTTGTTCAGGGACTCCCACAGAGGGAGTGGCCGTTTTGCACTGTTCTGTTTTTCTCCTTTTTGTTGTGTCTTTTGAAATTACGTATCAGAATTGTATCTTTATTTTCAGAATTGTATTTGTAGGATGTACTTTGATGGCCTTTTCTGGCAGAATAAAGTTGTTTGACTGAGTATATGGTCTTCAGTGCCTCCTTGACCAGAAATGTTAAGGCTCATCGGTGGTGGCGAAGGAGTGGGATTGTCCTGGCTTTGCATGTCACACCTCAACCCTGGTCCACCACCCATCCTGTGTCATCGCCAGGGCAGATGGATTCCTTCAAGAATGCCTTATGATAGGACCATTGCGCTCCGCTGTAGTTTTCGGCATTATGCAGCACCGTTTCTGTCACAGTGGCGACTACCGTGGAGACTGGCTAGTGCAGCAACTGTCAGTTCAGCTTCAGACTGCATTTCCAATGAAGCTTGATCGCAGTCTGTAGTCCTTCGCAGTAACGGTCATGTGAGTCTCGGCTCTGTCTCCTCATTTGAAATAATCTGAGGCAGCCTGGGAAAGACGCTTCTGTTTGTTAGTTACAGCCGCTGTCTATGAGGTTCCGTCTTCACTGCTTTACTTTTGAAGCTTTTTTGTGAACCAAACCTACATTTCTTTAAAGGACTGCCTTTCCATCCCTTGACCTGTGTGCCACGCCCGCCCGTGTACCAAACCTTCTTCTGTTCAAAGGACTGCCTTGCCACCGATTGCCTGATGTTCTACGCCCGCCCGTGTACCAAACCTTCATTTGTTTAAAGGACTTCTTTCCCTTGCATTGTGTTCTACTTCTGCTGTGTACCGGACCAGATATCCTCACAAACGACTGCCTTCACTGTGTCTTCTGCCTGCCTGAGTTCTGTCCTCCATATGCAGCTTGAACACTTCAGGTACACTTCTTGGTAAGCCTGCATACCTGTTGTTGGGGTGTTCTGAAACGCCTCTTTTTTGATCACTTTGAGTTGATTGGTATTCTCACAACACTGCCATCTAGCGCACTCTATATTGGACTTTTTCCCGTTTAGACGTTGTCACTTCTTGGTTCTACGAAGAAACGCTTTGCTGCTATTACTTCCACCTGCTCCACTCCAACTCCATAAGTGCACAAAAGGACGCCTTGCTGTTAGTGCATCTGCCCCTACCTAGTGCACCCCTCGTGACGCCCAGGATTAGCGGCCCAGCTAACCTTCCTGTTTATTGTTTTGTACCATCGTTGTGTCCTATCTTGGAGTAGCAAATCTCCCTAAACTGCTCCAGGGTAAGACATACACTGTTTCTTTTTTGGACCTATTCTAATAGTCAGGGTAGTCTATAATCTCCTTTCTGCAATTGCAGGAGGTTCCAGTGCGTGTTCCATTGATATCAGGGGAGAGTGTTTCAGGTACTTTCTTTGTTTGTTTATGCTTAATGAACGTCCCTGTTGTCTTTGCTTACTGACCACTTGTCTTTTCTTTCAGCTGTGTCCGTGGCGGTGTATTCTCCCCGCCCTTTTGGGTGATCGGTCTCTCTGCCTGTACATTACACCGCGGAGAGACATATCATCAAATGCGCTCCATTCCCTCGTAGACAGGAGGCTCGGGTGGAGGCTCCAACCCGAGCTCTTCAAACAAACTCCCAGTTTCGACAGCCCGGGTCTCCTGTCTTGACTACTCTCCGTATAGTGAGTAACATTGCAGCTGCACATTGGACCCTGCCTGCCAGAATTCCAGAGAGGAGAGAGAAACCATGTACCAAGGAGAGGTGTGGCAGACATTGCCTGCTCCGGTGCCTGCCAGTTTCTTGCCTATGACATTCAGTGCCAGCGAGATGCGGCACCCGTGTTGTAGCCAGGAATGCTGGGCAGAGTGAGACTGCACAGCAAACACTAGGTCCTAAGCAGGGGTATCCATGAGCTGTGGGATATGTATATTTATTTCATGGAAGTATTCTGCTTAGCACACTCTCACAGACCAGGTTGAAGTGTAAACTGATTAGTCTGGAGCATACTTTTAAATAAAACAATACAAATCAAAATTCAACACCGCCCCACTTTATTCTTCAATGTTGCTCAAACAATGTAACGTTACATATATGTATGCATGTTTAAGCTAGTGTTTATACTAAGTGCTGCACACTGCAGTGGAGCACTTTAGCTCTTAGATGGAGGAGGAGAGTCAGTTCCAGTGGCCATCGATGTCAACTTTAATTTCCACAGCAGGGGAAGAACAACTCCTTGGAACATGGCCAAGTGATCCAGCGAAGTGATGAGGCGTGACCCATGATCCCTTGAGGGCTTGGGAGAGTTCTTTCACATGATGTATTTTTTATAATGACCTCTATTTTCAGAAGACATCATTTACAGCGTGTTCTGAACGCATATGTTGTAAGGAACAGTAACATAACTTGTTCAGCTACCTTTACAGTTGTATGTCTCAGCAGGAGTCATCACTCATCTTTCAAAGATTTTAACCTCTCTTGGGTGGGGAGGGGAGCTGATATTGCCCGATACCACTTCACTACCAATGGTTGTTTAAAGGTCAGCGAGGTTCGCTTCGCAGCGAAATCGATACTTTTAGAATACACAGTTGAGCAGATGAAGGGGGAACGTTACACAGTTGAGCAGATGAAGGGGGAACGTGAGGCTTCTGCCCGCATTAGTAAGGAGGACATAGGGCAGTCGCTGCCTTTGGCTCCAGTGTACTCTGCACCTGTTCCAGAACTTGCCGTGATAGTGTGTCAACGGGGGACGCTTTCCTGTCAAAGAGTCTTCACACTTGAAGTGAGTGACACGTTGGGAGGAGGATCATAAGTGTGGAGCAGGTCCAGGTGCATGACCTGTACCAAGTCAGCTGATTACAAAATATGCAAAATGATCGTCACATGAACTGCAGCTATTTTGTCGATAACATTTAAAGTGACACATCCAACCATTAACATCATATATAGCATATTTAAAAAAAAATACGTATGAGAAATGCTGCTTCTTCATCTGCGCCAATTGTAACTTTTATGCTGAACTACTGTGGGGTTGTGTTCTTGTGTTATTGCCAATGTTTGTGTTAAATATCTTCTTCATGATCTATTCATATGAAAATTCAGTAGGTCCATCAGGTGCACGGATCTATTTAGATTTTAAATGGGGTTTTACCAGTCAGGAAGTGATATCACTATGAACAGTAGTGTTTAAACAGCGGCACTCACTGATGATATTATTGAAAATCAGGCGAAATGAACAGGAGCTCACACGATGGAATAAAAACGTAGCAATTACAGTGATTCCAAAAATATTTATTAGAAAGATTCGGGCATCTAGTCGGTGTCGATACAGTTGAGTCAGTTTGATCAGTGGCAAATACTGTGCGGCCAGAGAGACCGTATATATACTGTGGTATATCATCGTATCTTCTTCTGGGCTCTCGACAGCATCGAGCAAGCTTCTGGGCGCTTTCCGTTGGGTTGAGTCAGTGTTGAGCTGGTTGAGTCGGTTTTATGGATGGCAAACATTAGCAATCGGTTCGCGCCTCAAAGGAAGCTTAAAAACTGGCGATGTGTAGAACCTCACAGCTCAATGACTCAAGGGTCTCCCGAATGCGTTGGTTCAACTGGCACCAACAACACAGTGCGGTTTGACTGTGGTGGTCAGAACAAAGTCATTGGAGAACAGGCAGGCAAGGTCGATGGCTCAACGTATATCAAAGTGTTTCGTAAAGTGCAGAATGTCTTGGTCTTGTAGCAGCTCAGAAATGGCTTGATGGTAGTCAAGTCAGCTAGGGAGCAGATTGAAGAGGGAAATAGAGCCCAAGACTGCTCTTTTAAATCCTAGATTGCAGGCAATCCCTGTGCAGGATCTTAGTGGAAAGGTTCATTTTTTTCTGCCCTTCCCAACCAGGTAGTTTGCCATAGAACACTTGAAGACGTGCCACACGCAATCGGCAGAGTGCTGGGTACCAGTGTTTCAGCAGCAGACAGGCGTTCCAGCAGCAGGCCACTCCAAATGTTCCCCTGAAATGGGTGTTCATTGCTTGGAAATCATTTTCTTCATCCGAATGACAGGAACTTTTGGGCAGACTGATACTTGTGGCAAAATAACTACTGCTCTGCAGAAGTGCAGGGATGCAATGCATAGTGGCTAAACTGCCTATTCAGCCCAACCATAATGGTGAAACAGGCACAGCCAAGAGATATACAGTATTTGCCACTTGTTGCAACATGGACCGAGGGCACATTATACTCTTAAGAGGTGTGAAAATGTGGTAACACTAGAAACCCAAATAGCAAATAGCAATAGTGCAAAAACACCAAAATAAAAGAATGCCCAAAGTTCTCTGGAAATATATATTCGCTAATTAAAACAAACCAATAGACAATGAACTATCTTTATTCTGTTCCTCAGTGGTCAACAGCATCAAACTGTGCTCCTCATTGACGCCATTGTGGGTTGTACTTAGTTAAAGTGCGCAGATTGGATTGATCCAGATGACGAATCGGCATTGAGTCCTGTTTCAATTGGAGGTCAGTAAGGTGTAGTACGAAGAGTTCGCAAGGGTCAATTTGATGATCAAGCTGGGTCGAGACAATGGGTTCCGCTGTGTTGAGCCGGTGCATGACACAATGCTTCCAGCAGTTTGAGTTGAGGGTCCTGTCAATGTGATGGTCCTGGTGAATTGATACAATGCTCGAATATGAGGTGGTTCAAACGCTTGTCAAGGGTTTTGACCCATGTTGAATCAATAGACTGGTTAGGTGTGGGGATGAGCTGTCGCCGCCCATTATTCTATCCCAGAACAAACTAAATCAATAGACTGGGTGGATGTGGGGATGAGCTATCGCTGCCCACATTCACGCCAGAATAGGAGAACTGCGCAGTTGGCACGAGACCACTCCAAAGATACAACCTTCTTGTGGGGGGTTCCACATCACCACTCTACTGTAAGGATGCCATCAAAACAATGTTAAGCAAGGGTCCTATACTATCAAGCAAAAGACCACTCTATTGAAATGCAGTAATTCAAGACAACTCAAAAAAGGATGCAGTACTGACAAATTCCCCAAGGCGGCGCTAGCGGTCTAAACTCTGACAGGGAAACTGTATTTAGGAGTTGCAAGAGGGGCAGGGACTTCAAAGCTTGTTGGTTAATTGAAAATCTTAGCCACCTGCTGTTCCCAGAGGCCAAGAGGCTGAGAACTCTTAACACCCCAGAGACGCACCACAGGAGGCAGGATATCACATGGCCCTTCTGAGTGAGAGGGAGGGGGTTTCCCCTTCAGCCTGGAGGAGAGAGACAATAGCCCCTTTCTGTTGAATGGGGTATGTTAATTTTGAGTGTTTCTTGTCAACAGCCCTCTGCCAGCAAGGAGAGACATGTGATCACTGACCCACCCAGACTTCTGGAGGCGGACCCAAACACTTTGGGGAGTTGAATTGCAACAAATATATATTTTCTAGAAACAGTGATAACTTATTGTAACCAAATGACAGGAATGTACAACTTTGAGAGTCTTAGTATGGAAAATGCCCTCACGATTTGAGCCCAAACTCCAATTTGTACCATGTTCTGGGGCAAAACCCCGCTAATTATGAATATTGTAGACAATGTATTTAAGCTAGAGACATGGAAAGTTACTGGAATATATGTGGAAGGGAAATGTACCTTTGTATCATTTTTGATGAAAAACCAATGTTGCAAAACCCACTAAAATCGAAAATAAGTTGCCATTATTGAATGCAAGCTCCTAGAAACACCAGAGTCGGGACAGGGACTATCTTTAGTAATATATGATGTGTGTATGTGATGTCAAACAACTGTGTACCTGGGAAATATGTATTTGGATCAGGAATAGATTTGTGTGCACATTGACCAGGGGAGTGTCATTTCTGCAGGTCATAAAAATGACATCACTCTGACACACCATCCCTTCCCAAATCAGGGACCAAAGAATCTATTGACCTATCAAATCAAGAGAGGGGCAGGCTTAGTGATGCTAGCCTCTCCACCCACTTTTTAAAACACATAAAAAGAGACTGCTGGGACAGGTAGAGCGATTCAATTCCATTTTCTGTGGGACGCTCTGCCGGGAGACTCCAGACTTCACATCCATCAATCTCCAAAGACCAGATCTTTACTTCAGAACTTAAAGCAAGTTCCTAAACCCACAAACTGAGAACTCTTCTCAGCAGGCCACAGCATCCTTAAAATCATCTGCAAACTATTCCACAGCCGGGCGAGCTGTTTGAATTCTGTGCCAAGAACTTTTGCCGGAACCGCAGACCAGACCCAGACCGCTGTGAGCAGAACCAGAGATCCGGATCGCTGTGAGCAGAACAGTGCCTGATTGACCCGCCGAGCAGAGAGAACCGCCGCTGGACGTGTTGACCAGATCCGTGATGAAGTGGGAGAATGGAAGACCAGGCTCCCGCCCTTCCCCCCTCGCGCTTGGCCTAGAGGATCATGGCCTAGACACCTGCCACGAGAGGAGTTTGCCTGTCTACCAGACGACCAAATACCCTGGTACAGGAACATACGGATGTGCCCATCTACCTGCCCAGCAGCCCGCCCCGTCCATGCCGACACCTGCGGCACGGATCAACTCGACTAAACTTACATGTCGTTAGAGATGCCAGGACGACCTAGCCACGGTCAGCACACCTGTGCAAATATACACACCGGACACTCCCACACCAATCCACACCAAGAATATACTCAGTGCTATGACGTAGGCGACAGACATACTCACGGACGTGCATCTTTATTATTTTCCACATAGGCACTCAAAATACAGAAACGCAAGACGCATCATGAACTTATCCAAAAAGGCTTGCTCACGCTTCTTCTAAGAGCCATGTACTGTAATGAAGAATATAACGGACACGATACTGAGGATAAAGCAATATGATACCGTAACCTAAAGCGCTCTGCATCAAACGGTTCCACCTATGCACCAGGCCCAAGCAGGCCGCAAACAAAAGCTTCCATGAACATTGATTGAGCAAGAACTAGGTTGCTGACCCTGCAAAATGAGCCCGGCGAAAGCACACCGCCAAGGACACGATGTTGCAATCTCGCACGCTGCAAGCCAACGCCAAGGTCGCACCTGCAAGATAAACCAGGCACACAGTAGGAAAAACAATATTAATTATGTTGAATTTTGCCTCAAACACGGTCCCACCTCACGTGACAAAGCCAAACCTGACAAGATGCCAAGGAGGAAGGAGATGCCTGAATCCCACGTTTGAAGACACAGGCAGATACAATTAGAAGACTCATTGGACATCTGCAGCAGTGGGAGTAGTCGACCTCCCAACATATGAATAAATCCTCACATTGTTTACACCTACCCATATTAAAACATTGTTGCAAATTACAGGTGCACCGCGAGCTGGGAACAACGATAGTCCCAGACTGGGAGGCTCGCGAGCAGACCAATCAGAACATGGGGCTCTTATCACTGACGCCATTAACATTGACCAATCCTCAGAGGTCTTCATGTAACAATTTTCATGTATCAAATTGAAGGGACAGCCCAGGTATACCACCTGACTAACCCTCAGCCACTAACACCGTTCTCTATATGTGCGCTATACTAACCCCACCACTCGAATAACCAATCCAGAGTGGAAATAGGTTTTTTACTAAACTTTGTAAGATGACGCAAGTAGCGCGTCATACTAAGGTAAAAAGGGCCTGCGAGCCCCACGATTGTGTGTGTGTCAGGACGGACGCGTACGTTCCTTGACCCATCCCTGCAGTTTTGTCTAATAAACAGCAGAGTCACCTTGCTTCTTGCGTGTGTCTCATACTCTATCTCTTTTGGGATATACGGGAGGAGTTGGGGCCTCCCTGCCCGGAGGTCTGCGGACGGCCCGGCCGACCCCGGCAGAATTTCCCCCCGACAAGTTGGAGGCACTGCTGAGATCTGTTTAAGATCTGCTTTTTTATTTTTACTTTTTTTCCAGGTACTACTGTTGCGAGGAGGCCCGGCTGCGCGGCCCCCTCCGCCGTTGCCCCCTTCTGAGGACTACAGGACCATCGCGGAACTGCGAGAAGACCGGACAGCGCAATCCGGATATTGGCCTTCGGGAGCCGGTTGAGAAGTATCCCGCCCGCGGTTGGCGAGTGTCCAGACGTGGTCCAGACGAGGGGAGGTGGCGAGCCGCCTGGAGGGGTGCACACAGTCGAGCGGCCCCGCATCAAGAGAACTTGGTGAGCATGCCACGCACAACAAGCAATGTGAAATTGTGAAGGAGGGGGGAGGAATTAAATACGGGAGGTGGGAGGTGTTGCACAGGTGCGCGGCGAAGGTTTTGACAATTTAGTGTTGGCAAAGACATGAATGGTAGCCGAACGAATGCAAGAGCAGTCGGCTACGTTACGCGAGAGAGGGGGGCGGAGCACGAAAACATTACGTGCGGCCGCTCGTAGACACCGATTGGCCTAGGTCGCGACTACGTGTAAGGGTGTGTGTGTGTGGTTTCCTACGATTTGGCATTTATTGATCAATGAGTAGATGAGGATCCCTATTGTTCGAGCAAGAAACTCGAAAGGTAGATGACGTTTCCCTGTAGGCGGTAGCTAGTCGGTTGCCCAATACGGAAGATAATTGGCTGGTTAAGCCCTCCTGTCGAGGGGCGTATCACACGCGAGGCGACGCAGCGTGCGCAGTCCGATTATATTATTGATTACCTTGTTCCAGGAGTGACAGGAAGACAGCTGTGAGGTTAACGGGGGTAGATTGCAAGTGTATTTTGAACTTAAAGAATATATGAAAAACTTACCAGTAGCTCGAAGAGATCGGTGACGTCACCAATAGGGCTTTCATAGGATATCCCGAGCACAAGGCATCTTTCCTTCTGAGAGTGGTGGGGAAGAGAACTGTGGTAAAGGAGTGGGAACGGAGATAAACGGTAATGAATTAATCAAGGAAAGGCGAGACGGGGACGTGGCGGCGCACGAAGAACGCCGGCCACGGCAAGTGTAGAAAAAGGAGGAGGAGCAAGTGAAAATAGGACGACTGTACAAGAACGTCACAAGGGGTACGCAGCCGCAGGGGGCTACGTGCGCCTCGGCCGCAGGGGGCCGTAAGGGTGTTGTGTAAGGATGAAAGAAAGAAGAAAATATATAAATGTAATTACTATATTTTAATAATTTTCCTTAGCGGACTATCGCAAGTCCCCAAACTTACGGGGCCAGGTAACGATATAAGGCTATATATTGTAAACTGCTAGTGAGATAACCGCTACCAAATAGGGGAAGGGTAACAAGTGGAGCGCTACTATGTCATACGGGACAGGATCGGGAGGGTGGGGGAACACCCTCACTACCCCACTACAACACATATGTACCACACTGTCACCCCATAGGGAGAAACTGATTAAGTATAGCATAGAATGGACCCAGGGGACGGACAACAAAATGATAACACCGTGGCCGCCTAATGGTAGCTTCGACCCATATGCCCAACATTCACTACTAAACCATCTGCATAATACATACAAAGGGAAGAAGTTGGCAAACCACGTGGAGGTGTTTAATTTATGGAGGATGTTCCAGGGGTCCCGACAGGACCAAATGGAATGTTCACTGTGGGGGAAATACCGGAAGAAAAAGAGATCAAGGAGGAAGGAGAGGATGGGAAAAAGTGGAGTGAAGACCCAAAGAACACGGGGAACGGACAAGAGGGAGGAGAAAAGAATAA
Source organism: Ambystoma mexicanum (assembly GCF_040938575.1). NCBI lineage: Eukaryota > Metazoa > Chordata > Amphibia > Caudata > Ambystomatidae > Ambystoma > Ambystoma mexicanum. The sequence goes on from NC_090928.1 coordinate 1,147,431,324, forward strand.
TAAATCAAATGAGATAAAAAAGGAACCGAGCAACGATATACCCCTAGCAAAGGGAGTGAAAACAGAGGGAGGGGGATTGTACCCTTTAAGGGAGTTAGGAGAAATAGAAAGAGGTCAGTTAAGGGCGGCTGAGGGGTACTCGAATCCGACGTACAGCCCTCCACCATATGTGGCTCATAGGAAAATGCCAGCAGGGGAGGGGAGGACTGGAGAAGAACAAACTGTGGAAATAGGAAATGATGAGTGGGTAGCTGCACAGATATTATTAAAATTACGAGGTTCATTAACAGGAGAAGAGAAGGAGGTAGTAAGGAAAACAGACGAGGATAATACCAGGGAGAGTGGAATGAGAGGGGAAGAGCTGTTACGGCAAAAGGAAGAGATTTTGGAGGAACGACTAGCAGAGTTAAGGGATGAGCAGAACGAACTGATCAAACAGCTCGAGAGGGAGGAAAGAGAGAGAGCGAGGAAAATAAAAGAAGGTAAGAACGAATTGGAAAAAATAGGGGAACGAACTGAGGAGCAAAAGAGAGAAGCTGAACGGGTAAAAGCAGCAGCAGAAAGGGTATCAAGAGCAGTGCTGCGAGAAAAGAAAAGGGAAGAAGAAGAGAAAGAAAAAGAAATGGCAATGTGGAAGAGGAGATTACTATCAGAAACGACTAAAAAATACGAAGAAGGGAGGGTGATAGAGAGTATATTAGAAAGGGAAAGGGTGAAATGGGAAAGGAAGAAAGAGGATGAAAGAATATTGGAACAGGTGAGTAGTGAAGTAATGGAGGAATTAAAAAGGAAAAGGGAGGAAAATGGTAGGGAGATGGAGGAGAGAAATGAAGGAGAAAGAGAAGATAGGAGAAGGGAGAGTGAACTGTGGGGGGATGTATATAGAGACACAGAGGTAGCAACAACATCAGCGCAAGGGGGAGCGGTTGATAAAGGAGAAAAAGGAGGACTGGACCTAATAGACTTAAAAACAGTAACAATCAAGGGGAAAAAGACCGAGTGGGGGTTACCGTTTATGACTGACTTTTGTAGTGAAGAAGAGGAAGGAGTGGGGAAGGAAGGAAGAAACAGTGAAAGGGAAAGCCTAGATAAACTATACATCACCCGGACCAACACAGACTCACCATGGATCCGTAGGAGAAAGGATGAACTGGAGAGAAGTGAGGAGGAAGAGCAAGGAATAGTGGAAAGACAGACACATGAGGCCGCACCGTCCCCATCACGCCCTCTCCCATCGCACTCTACATGCTCAACCACCTCACGCTCGTTATGCACAATAAAACGTGCGCCCTTCACAGACGAACTGACACCCTATGCATGTCGGCTTAGAAACCTCCCTAGACGCAGGCAGGAAGGACGAATACACATACCCATATTAAATACAGGAAATGATGGAAGAAGGGGAAAAGATGGAGAAGAAAGAGTTACGAGCAGGGGAAATACAGCCGAAATTGACGATGTAGAAGAGAGGGAAGAAGAGGAAGGGTGTGAGGACTTGATTTTATGGAACACAAAGGGTAAAACGAGACATAACTTAATGCCACTTCTGGAGAGGGGAGGAGTTAGACCACAGTACGTCCCTTGGAAGCATACAGACAAAGAAAATATAAAGTGCAGGCTCCCATCATTAAGTGGAAGTGCGGGTAAATGGATATATGAAATGGAAAAACACACCGCAGGACAGAAACTGGCAGTGGGAGATGTAAAGGGCCTTCTAATATCAATATTAGGGGATGCAGCAGATGACATTTGGAAAAGAGCGGGATTCCCTGGGGTAACAATAGCAAACACATCGCATGATGGGGCACCATTCGCAAACTGCAGACATGCACTATGGCAGGCACTGAGGGTACAGTACCCAGACACATCAGACATAGGAGCAATTACCTCACGCAAGATGCGTGAGAACGAAGATCCTGTTGATTACATCCAGGAAATTCAAGAGAAGTGGCGCATGGAAACTAGAGAACAATGGGATAAAACACCAGCAATATTTTATCATATACTATTACAAGGGCTCCCAGAAGGTGTTCAGAAACAATTGAAGAAATTAGTGGGAATGGAAGCAAAAGCATGGCCAGAAATACAACTGACTATAGTGCATCATTGCAGGACATGGCAAGGAAAAATGAAACAAAAGGAAGAGGACAGGAAAATGGAAGAGGCTAAACTAGTACAGAAAAAGCTCACTAAATACACAATGGAAGGGGCACTAATAACTACGCCTACAACAATGACCCAAAACCCCACACAAGTAGTGGCTGCACAAGATCCCTCTCAAATACCACCTTCACAGACCATAACACAACAGGTGCCGCCACTCCAACCATACACGACCAACATGGGAGGAGGATACCCAATGCCAGGAGCTGGGTATTATAATTACAACAGGGGGAGAGGAGGAATTATGAGAGGGAGAGGATACGGATATAATACCCAACAGCAGGGGGGAGGACTTAGAAATTCCTACCCCACAGGGCAACCAGCATACCAGGACAACACAGGGAGCTTTCCATGGCAGAGTAGGGAACCACCGGTGTGTTGGAGTTGTGGATTATTAGGGCACATGTCATGCACGTGTAGAGTAAGACCAGGAACACCATCATGGAGTGAACAGGGACAACCAAGGCCCACACAGGAACAGCAGGGCATGCAGCAACAGCAGACGTCGCAACAGGGAAATGGACAGCAACAACTAATAACACAACAACAGCCACAGACACATTCACTGCCACAACAACAGGTAGCGATAACACAACAACCCCAAATACAACAAACACAACTGGGTAGGGTGACGGTCCTGGGACACAACCCTTACACAGGAAATGGTCAATCGTTCTACCCCAATAGGACAGCCCACAGACGGCCTTGGTGTGTCCCATCCTGTCAGTAACACCTAATAGTGCGGAGGAACCACGCATAGAGGTAAAGATAGGTGACAAAAAATTATCATTCCTTGTTGACACCGGGGCGACCCGGTCTTGCATAAGGGAAGATAAATTTAAGATGTCAGGCGAAGCCATGAACACCCAAGGATTCTCTGGGGCTAAAGGGTTGGATCCTTTTACTGATAACATTCCCTTATCTATAGGAGATTATGACCTGTCAGTTCCACTTCTATATTATAGTGCCTCACCAGTAAATATACTGGGGAGAGACATAATGAACAGGTTGAATATGACGATCTCCTTTACTGAGGACGGCATAATTTGCTCTACCCCAGGGATTAACATGCTCACAGCACGACAGATTATGCAAGCATACTGCGGACAGACAGCGATTTGGGCGGAGCCAGTAGATGGCGAACTCTTCCAGTACGGGAAAGACATGGCATTTGCATGGATGCCAGGGATAGAGGGAAAAATATGGAGGAGCCCAGCAGCCTATCTGTTCAGACCAGAAACACCAGTCAATGAACCAGAAGGAAAGGTGGTTCCAGTGGACATTGAGAGCATTATAGCAACAGCTGATTACATTGCTGTACATGCCCAAGACAGAGAAGGAAGGGCATGGAGGGCAGTGATAGCACTAGCAGAAGGATGTAGACTCACCCAGGTGTCAGATGAGGAGCTGTTCTCAGAAGAAAAGGAGGAAGGTGAAATGGTGTTTATGATGAGTGTGGAAGTATGGCTAAGAGTGGCGTACAAACAAGTAGCACAGAAAATTGCAATGGCACTTGAGGCACCCGCATGCACCCCAGTCCCCTTCTTTAAGGAAGATATGACAAAGGTACCCACATCATTGTGGACTACAAGCCCCTATGACGTAGGGTGCATAAAAAGTATAGGGGGAGTAAGGATAAAATTGAAAAAGGTGCAATACTCCCCAGAGTGAAACAGTACCCACTATCAAAAGAGGCAGATGAGGGCATATATGAAACCATAACGGCCCTTATAAATAATGGCATATTGGTCCCCTCAGAATCACCATGTAACACGGCTGTATACCCAGCGCGCAAGGCTAAAGGGGGTTCTTGGCGCTTCATACAGGATCTCAGGCCCTTGAACAACATAGTAGAAGCAGAATACCCCATAGCAGCAAACCCGGCCACAATATTGTGTGGCATTCCAGCAGAAGCATCACGATTTACAGTGATCGACCTTAAAAATGCATTCTTCTCAATACCATTGCACCCAGACTCACAGGATCTGACTAGCTTCACTTACAGAAACACAAAGTGGAAACACACCAGATTGCCACAAGGGTATTGCGAATCACCCTCAATTTTCAACAGAGTAATACAGATGGATTTGGGTAACATTGAAGTGGAAAGCACAGTGTTGCAGTATGTCGATGACATAATAATTTGCAGTACAAACGAACGAACATGCAGAGAGGACTCATTAAAGATGTTGACCATATTGGCTGAGAAGGGTTACAAGGTAGACATGGAAAAGTTACAGTACTGTCAAGAACAGGTACTTTACATTGGTCAGCTCATATCCCAACATGGAAGAAAGATTGCACCACAAAGAGCACAGGCCATTTCAAACACACCAGTGCCACAAACGGTGAGGGAACTGCAGCAGTTCCTGGGTCTGTGCAACTACTGTAGAGCATGGGTATTTGATTACAGTTCATACATAGGACCCCTGCTTGAGGCGTTAAAGGAAGCTAATAAAGGGGAGAAAAAGCTGGGGTGGACAATGGAAATGAAAGAGGCTTTTGATGAGTTGAAAGATGCGATATCAACTGCTCCGGTACTGGCATCCCCAGACTATGAGCGACAATTTTTTATATTTTCACATTGCGACTCAGCAGTAATGAAAGCAGTGTTGGCCCAAAAAACAAGCATGGGCTACAAACCAGTAGCATTTCACAGCGGCCACTTAGATCCTGTAATGCTAGGTCATTTCCCTTGCGAACAAGGTCTCGCCGCAGCTGCTTTTGCGGTAGAGAAAGCATCAGCAATCACCATGGGGTGCCCAACTACGCTGTTTGTGGAACATGCACTATTTGCCATATTGAATAAACCTAAGTCCACCCTGACCACGCAAAGGGCATCAGGTTATGAGATCATCTTATCCAGAGCTGAACTATCAATTGTTAGACGTAGCACGGTCAACCCTGCAAGGTTCCTAGCAGAAGTACTTGAGGAGGGAGATTATGCCCACGACTGTACGCAAATAACTGACATGTACTCATGTACTAGAAAGGTTGAAGAAAACGCACTAGAGGGAGGTGAGCTCTTGTTCATTGATGGATCATCAACTATCGACCAAAGGGATGGTGTAAGGAGGACTGGGGCAGCAGTGGTAAAAATGATGGAGGTACCGGTGTGTGTGGCCATGAAATGTGTACAATTGCCACAGCATTACTCCGCTCAAGCAGCGGAATTAGTTGCACTGATCTTGGCGTTGAAGGAAAGCTTTGACAAACGAGTGACCATATATTCCGACAGCGCATATGTTACATCCACTGTCCACTCAGGGCTGTCGAAATGGAGAAGAAGAGGGTTTAGGAGAGCTGATGGCACTCCAGTGCAACATGCCCTCCTATTGGCTGAACTAATTGAAGCAATAAATGACCCCCAAGAATTAGCTTTGGTCAAATGCACCGCACACACCAATGGTGAAGACCACATCTCAAAAGGGAATGCAGCAGCAGATGCACATGCGAAGTATGCTGCATACTTTGGTGAGATATGGAATCCCCCAGAGTCACAGAGAGGGAGAGGGGGGGGAATGGCTAAGGAGATGTTGATAAGAGAAGGGTACACCCATCTCCCAGCCACACAGATCATGGAGCTACAAGCGGCTGCACCAATGGCCAAAAAAGAAATATGGCTAAAAAGAGGATGCGCAATGTCACCAACCGACGCACTATGGCGCCAGGGTGACACTGGAAAGATTGTGATACCACTGGCACTATTGAACACCGCCCTGAGCCAACTGCACTACCCAGCCCACACAGGCAAGGAAGTAATTGCAGCACGAATTAGGGAAGACTGGTTCTGCCCCGAGTTAAATTCTCATGTGTCAAATTTTATCAGCAACTGTCTCACATGTCAACAGTTTACGGCCGGTCATACTCTGAAGGTGATAAGAGGTACTATACCCCGGCCAGAGGGACCTTTCCGGCATCTCCATATTGACTATGTTGATATGATCAACGTATGTCAAGGAAATAGGTATATGTTTGTAGTAGTATGCCCATTCTCGAGGTGGATTGAAGCAGGGCCCTATTCACACCCAGATGCATTTAGAGCAGCTAAATTCCTAGGGAGGGAGGTCTTCCCCAGGTGGGGAGTGTGCGAGGTACTGAGGTCAGACAATGGCCCACATTTCGCAAACGAAATGTTCCAGCACATCACATCCTTGCTGAACATCAAGCATAAGTTTGCATGTGCATACCACCCACAGGCCAACGGTGTATGTGAACGCCTGAATGGCCTATTAAAAGAGGCAATTGCAAAGATACAGCAAACAACAAAGAAGAGTTGGTTATATTGCCTTCCATTAGCCCTATTTGAGCTAAGGAATAGACCAGGGTCCGACCACCACCTCAACCCTCACGAGGTGGTTACCGGACGTCAAATGCGCCTTCCCCTAACGCCAACATCAAGAGAATTTACTGACCACGAGAGTACTGCGAGTGTTCTTGGTGATGAAATGTACCAATATGTGTCTTCTTTGATTACTAGTGTAGCGTTTGTGTCTCAACAGCTCGAGCACACGCGGGGTGGGTCTAACAGCGATCAACAAGAAGACGTGAATAAAGAATTAGAAAAGGAAGGACTGTGTAAAGTTGCTAAAGGTGACCACGTACTACTTCGCAATTTCAACAGAAAGTGGAACAGTCCACGATTCACTGGCCCCCATCTGGTAGAGGAGGTATCAACGAGAGCAGTAAAGCTACAGGACAAACGTGCTTGGAACCACCTACACGACGTAAAGATCTACAAACTCCAGACCCGCCCTAGCGCCACCGACAGGGCCACTGGAAGAACAACAACAGCGTCACCAACGGAGGAAGAGACTTCTACCACGACTAACAGCCTAAGTGTCCCCATACCCTGCCACCCCCAGATCCCCCAGAGACAACTATTAGAAAAGAAAGGGGTGATCCCCATACCGCCCACCCCATGGTTACACAATCAAAGGGTAAAGAGACTTCCGCCAGTTGAGCCCCAAACCCTCTGCCCATTGACCCCCTGCCCACTGTAGTAACAATTGAACTGAAGGACATTGTTTTGCACCTATACACATGTAAACACCTGAATGTTCTCTTTCTTTTCTCTCGCACATGCAGGTACAGCGTATTATTGTACTGTTAAGAAAGTAGATAACTAACCAATTCACTGCCCAGGAGTAGATGGTACCCTCAGACGATAATTACCTGGAAGAATTGTCACACCAATTTGTATATGAAGTAAGAAGGCCAACGTACCTGAAAAGAAGGAGGGTACGTGTCTACTACACAGCATTCCTCTTGGCCATAGAACATTCAATGCCCCACCTCCAACCATACTTGCCTGCCCTGAGAGATAGATCGCTTAGATTGGCGTGGGAACAGCTCCTCGCCTGGGCACTGAATGACTACTTGATAGGGAGAGCTTAATAACAATAACTAACCTTAAATAACGAGCATATTAAGAATGTTCAGGCGGGCAACTGTAACGTCGCAAGAATAAGCTGCCGGACTGCAGCAAGGTAAGAGCAAAATGCCAGTGAAATTAGCATTTGTAATAAAATTGATAGGGATTGTAATGATCACCGGGTTCTTGGCTGCCTCTGTATGGCAGTACAGCTATGCTACCAATATTATTGCTGTTCCCAAACCTAATACACCCCCACCCCCAGCTGCAACAGGTGTTACGTCAGGTGGTACTAGTAAAATCCCACACAAGGAAAATAGAGTTAAACGCAGCACATACTCAGATAATAAAGGCATTGACAACTACGTAGAAGATTCAGCACACATCTCAAACAACATATGGTATCAACACATGACCCACATTGGTAAGCAGACAACAGAAGACAGCTGCTACGTTTGCTCATTGATCCCATATGCCATGAGCGCTTCTCGAACATTTGTTGCCACGGAGATAGATGGAAAAATAGCACGATGTATAATATACCTGGCACTGTTCCAGACGAAAGGAAGATTTCAAGGGACCGTGGTGCATCTGGTGTGGAAAACACGAGATACATACCCATATGAAAACAACTTCCTCAAGACTTATTTGAGTTACCACAAGAGCAGTTTACATGCTGAAGGATTCAAATACATAACAAGTGGCCCTGAAAAAGGAGAAACAAAGAAGGTAACACTGCAGTACCTGCCATGTGATTGGTACGCCACTGAAGTCCCTGGTAAAAACGGATGTTGGGAAAGACCACTGATTATAATAACAGGGAAGGTGTACATGGACATCAAATGGGACATAGGAGTGGTTGGCAGTAACATGGTAACAAGAGAAAACATTTCAACTATTGATGGACATAACCATAGATGTTGGATTACTTGGATCAAGTACGTACCCATGCTCACATGGATGGAGAAGGATGAAGACCCAATAACGATATTGCCGCTAACTGCGCCTAAGGTATGCTACCAACATAAGGGAGAGGTGGATGCAGGATACAATACCAACTGTGGAAGTGTGATGGAGCTACCTGAGGGGGGAGCAGGAACAGCAGTAGTAATGGACCATTACTGGGCCTGTGGAGACAAGGCGTACCAAACACTGCCCCCTTTGTGGAATGGTGTATGCACTATAGTACACGTTAATGTACCATCACTGGTGGTACCCCAGAAGCATGTAAACATGGCAAATTTCCCCAAGATGGATGATGGGAACAAAAGGAAGAAGAGATCTGCACAGCCTCGGAAAGGGCCAGAGAACAGACGCAACGGCAACAACACTGTCCTCAACAGAAGGAAAAGACAAGGAGAACCTCTGACAAGAAATTACCTGAGGGGAAGGTAGGAAACAGCACTGACCTCAATTCCGCCGGAACACAGACTATTCAGCAGAGCAGCTATTTTCTTCTCCTCAATAATACATCCTGGACTGCAGGCCTACGCAAACGCGAAATGGCTCCAGATAACTAGGTGGGAACTAATGATGACAATTAACTCTACAGTGAATTGATTCAACGCAATAAAAGAGGAATTGCGAGCAGTAAGAATGGTTGCACTACAGAACAGATATGTACTGGACCTCCTCACAGCAATGGAAGGAGGAGTTTGCGCAAAGATAGGACAATCATGCTGCACATTCATTCCTGCTAACGATGCTGACAATGGTACACTCACGGAAGCTGTATCACAATTGGCCCAGATGCACTCAAAAATGATGGATGAAAGTAAAGGTGTGAAAAAGGATGAGAGTTGGTTTTCAATATTATGGTCATGGATGCCATCTTGGCTGTCAGATGGACTGAAGATTATAGTTGGATGTACTATTTTGGCTGGAGCTACACTGATCATAATAAGATTTTGGAGAGCCCGGAAGGCACGCACCACAGACGAAATGATCGAAATGGTTGGTATACACCTCTTGATGCCAACAGATGACGGCCAACACACAGGCACAATCATAAAAGAGAGAGAGAAGTTGCGCAACCAGATCATCACCAACCACCTGGACCCACCATCTGTCAAGCTCGAAAACCCAAGAAACCCAAGGAGCTACATAGGGAAATGGGTATACTGCACTCCTGGAGGAACCTGTGAATATATGTATTGGTCATTTGAAGACCATGTTAACCACTATGGACATTTGGGAGGAATAACTAAAATATGGAGAGTAAGAGGAGATAAAGAAAAGGATATGTTTGTGGTCGACAAGTCGACCAGAGGGGGGACTGAAGTGGGAGAATGGAAGACCAGGCTCCCGCCCTTCCCCCCTCGCGCTTGGCCTAGAGGATCACGGCCTAGACACCCGCCACGAGAGGAGTTTGCCTGTCTACCAGACGACCAAATACCCTGGTACAGGAACATACGGATGTGCCCATCTACCTGCCCAGCAGCCCGCCCCGTCCATGCCGACACCTGCGGCACGGATCAACTCGACTAAACTTACATGTCGTTAGAGATGCCAGGACGACCTAGCCACGGACAGCACACCTGTGCAAATATACACACCGGACACTCCCACACCAATCCACACAAAGAATATACTCAGTGCTATGACGTAGGCGACAGACATACTCACGGACGTGCATCTTTATTATTTTCCACATAGGCACTCAAAATACAGAAACGCAAGACGCATCATGAACTTATCCAAAAAGGCTTGCTCGCGCTTCTTCTAAGAGCCATGTACTATAATGAAGAATATAACGGACACGATACTGAGGATAAAGCAATATGATACCGTAACCTAAAGCGCTCTGCATCAAACGGTTCCACCTATGCACCAGGCCCAAGTAGGCCGCAAACGAAAGCTTCCATGAACATTGATTGAGCAAGAACTAGGTTGCTGACCCTGCAAAATGAGCCCGGCGAAAGCACACCGCCAAGGACACGATGTTGCAATCTCGCACGCTGCAAGCCAACGCCAAGGTCGCACCTGCAAGATAAACCAAGCACACAGTAGGAAAAACAATATTAATTATGTTGAATTTTGCCTCAAACACGGTCCCACCTCACGTGAGAAAGCCAAACCTGACAAGATGCCAAGCCAAGGAGGAAGGAGATGCCTGAATCCCACGTTTGAAGACACAGGCAGATACAATTAGAAGACTCATTGGACATCTGCAGCAGTGGGAGTAGTCGACCTCCCAACATATGAATAAATCCTCACATTGTTTACACCTACCCATATTAAAACATTGTTGCAAATTACAGGTGCACCGCGAGCTGGGAACAACGATAGTCCCAGACTGGGAGGCTCGCGAGCAGACCAATCAGAACATGGGGCTCTTATCACTGACGCCATTAACATTGACCAATCCTCAGAGGTCTTCATGTAACAATTTTCATGTATCAAATTGAAGGGACAGCCCAGGTATACCACCTGACTAACCCTCAGCCACTAACACCGTTCTCTATATGTGCGCTATACTAACCCCACCACTCGAATAACCAATCCAGAGTGGAAATAGGTTTTTTACTAAACTTTGTAAGATGACGCAAGTAGCGCGTCATACTAAGGTAAAAAGGGCCTGCGAGCCCCACGATTGTGTGTGTGTCAGGACGGACGCGTACGTTCCTTGACCCATCCCTGCCGTTTTGTCTAATAAACAGCAGAGTCACCTTGCTTCTTGCGTGTGTCTCATACTCTATCTTTTTTGGGATATACGGGAGGAGTTGGGGCCTCCCTGCCCGGAGGTCTGCGGACGGCCCGGCCGACCCCGGCAGAATTTCCCCCCCGACAGTGACGAGGCCTATTTCAAATTTATATTGTGAGTACCTAGCAGAACTGTGCAGAACCAATCTCTTAGTTAAAATAATCTAATCCAAACTATTTTAACCTAAGTAGAACTGCCTCTTAGTAATCCTGTCATCTGTCATTTTAAAGCTGCGAGCTGTCATCTGTCATTCTAAAGCTGCAAAATGTCACCTGTCATTTTGAGTTTTACTTTTAAATCCGAAAATCTACCTTTATTAATTCGTCTGTATCTCCGGAACCTTTTGTCCTAGGAACGTGGTTTAACTTTCATTTTAAAGCTGTGATTCTGAACCTAGGACCGACTCCCTATACTTTTTCCGCAATCGCGATTTACACACTCGCAAAATTTACTGCGATTTGCGATTTTGGCTCAATTTCTCCACTTGTCAAAATAGCAGCTCCATTCTTTCCTTTGTTAAAATCCGTTTGCAACCTGGTAATAACTCATAGAGCATTGCTAAAGTGAGCCTGAACTAATACCAACAAGCATCTCTCACTCACCCTGAATCTCTAGAGGGAATTAAAATCAGTTAGCACATTTTCCCATCCGTTGGTTGCCATCACATTTAAAAGCATTTTGGGCCTGTGTTTTAAAAAGCATACCTGTTGTCTAAGCTTGCTGGGGGGGGGGGACTGAATTCCGTGCTGTATTTGATTGTATTCCTGAAGACTGTGTGTGTTCCTTCCATCTCCTTGCATTGCATATAGGGGGGGGGGTGAATTGCCAGAGAAAAAGTGATTATCTTATCTTTTGCTAAAATCATATCAAGTATTTCTGTTCTGCATTTTATTCCTCATTGCTTTTCCCTTGAAACCATAAAAGTATTTTTGCTACCTTATCCATCCTATACTAACTCCTCATTGATTGTAAAGAACTGTGCTACTGTAGGATTACCTATTGCTGATTACTGCTCATATTCACAATAAATTATCAATTTATTTATAGAAGTGTGACATAGATATACATTGTTTAATTTTCCAAATAAACCTTTTAAATTTGCAAAACAAATCTACTTCTTGGCTCAGTGGGGTCAAGGGGATTCTCAGAGAGGGGTGTTATACAAGGGTTCATCATCCAGATTATGACTTGCCATGAAAATATATAAATAAGGGTTTCCATCAGCATCCCAGACTAGGCATTGACTTAGCTGTAGTGTTGAATTGAATCTGCTTACACAGTGGGGGCTCGGAGCCGGGATATTCTGGGTTAGATTTACCACTTCTGCAGATTAATACAGTGTGCTAACTGACAGGAGACATAAATCTGGTCGGATCACTATGCTGTGTTATGCTGTAAAGCACTCCTCAAAGGAACGCTCTAAGGAAACGGTCTGTTTTGCAAAAATAAAATACAAACTTCTGTAAGTCAGGAAGGAACTCAAATTCCAGAATGACGACACTGGTAGACATCAAAATAGCCAGAGAGCACTTCTTACATAAGCTATTTGTGAGAGGTGAGTGGACTCATCAGGACCAAACGGTCTAGTTGCAGGCAATCGCGCAACAGGTCACTGAAGCAGGGTCAGATATGTGGAGAGATCAGGGTCCCCTACATGTGGCCCTGAGTGAACTATATATGGCCCCTATAGCCAAAGATGAACATAATAAGATTGCCAGGATAGCGGCATATTTGTACCTATATATGGGAGCCATACAGAATAAATGTGCTGAAGGCCAAGATCTGGCAAATAGGCAACAGATGGCGTTAGAGAAGGCCCAATCTGACCTGGTCTCTTCTGAGCAGAGGCTGCAGAGGAGCCAGGAGTCAGAAAATGATAGTAGGCAGTATATCATTAAAATAAAAGAGGACATGGATATACTGCAACAGGAAAAGACAGACCAGGATACCAGAATTCTGGCTTTGCAGAAGGAGCACCAAGACAGTTTGAAAAAGGTAGAGCCAGAAAAAGCTGGAGCAACAGATCAATTTCAACAGGGAATGCACAGAGCAGGTAGCCGCCCTGCAAATCCAACTAGACAGAGAGAAAGAGGAAAGCAATAAATTGATTTTGAAAGACCTGGATACCCAGGCAGAGTTTGATGAAGAACGCCAGAAAGCTGGGGCCTTTCAAAGGCAGAGGGACGACCTGGCATCACAAATGCAGGCTCTTGGTCAGGAAAGGGATTCCTTAGGCCAGGAAGTCTGCCATTTAAAAAGAAAAATTGAAGAAAATCACTTGGCCCTCCAGGGGCTGGGTGACCTCCAAAAAGAGCATCAGGGCATGCTAGATCACACCAGGAGGGTGGAGGAGGCTCTGGCAAGAAAGGAGCAGGCTAGTAGGGTTGGGACTGAGGAGGTAACCCTCCTGCAGCAGAGACTGGCCCAGTACTCCAGGACCAATCAGGAGGCACAGAGAGAAAATGAGGCTCTCTGTCAGCACAATGATAGGCTCCAGCAACAGATAGCCATGCAGGAGAGACTGATAGAGTCTAGTAAGGCCTTAACTGAGGAACTGAAAGCGCAGGCTCTTGCATTGCAACAGGGAGCAGGGGCTGATAGAGACGAGGTTCGCTGGGAAAGGGAAACGCCTGAGCATAACCTCAGGAGCCCTGGTACCAGAGGCCTTCATCTCTCCCAGTCCCAGGACTCTGCCACCCCCATGTCCCCTGGCGCACATGAGCCCAGGGCCACGGGGATGGCAGATTACTATCCAGCTAGAAATATGGGGCTCATAGGCCAGTACCTCCCAGGAATGGATGGGCGGGCATCCGGGTATGGGCACCCAAGCACAGTGCAATTTAGTGGGGAACCCCAGGAGAGTAGGCCCATTAAGGGCATACTGAAAACCTCTGCCCAGTTAGGTCAGTGGGGTGGTACCCATCAAATCCTGGCAGCAAGGAGGGATCTGAAGACTCCTCTGAGCATTACAGGACACAGGAGACCAGATCCCCACATTCTGCCAGCCATTCCCAGGCTCGCAGAATCCGGGAAACCTGGAAGATCAGACGGGCACCTCTGGAAGCAGTGCTTCTGAGTCAGAGGATGAATGGACCAGGGTTACCCGAACCAAAAAGGCCAATAAGGCAAAAAAGGGCCTTGCTTAAGGACCCATTGAAACAAATAAAGACAATAAGGAGTGTCATCACGCCTTATCATAAGAACGCCAAGTATTCTGTATGAGAACACTTGGAGCTCTATGAGCAAATGATGGAGACCTTCAATTTGAAGGACAGCAGTAGCTGCATCCAGTACGTCAAATGGACCTTCTCACCAGAATACTCCAGTTTCTTTGCAGGGCTGGAGGATCAAAACCATTCAAGGTGCTCCACATACAGGGCGGCCATCTTGAAACATTTTTCTGTGCACAGAAATCTTCAAGAGGCTCGCAAGGCAGCCTACAATTTGCAATGTGGGGAGGATCAGGCCCCACAAGAGTTTGTGCAAGAATTAAAGCGTGCTTTTGCGCAGACCACCAGAAGGGTGCGCACGGATAGCAGAGAATTTATCAACACGTTTTTCCATGCCTTACTCAAATACATAATGACCCAGCTCGTGAGAGATTTTCATGAGAAAAGATCTTTAGACTGGGTCATTGAACAGGCTACCCGGATCTATGAGGTGCAGAAGCACATAGAAAATAAAAGTAATGCGCAGAAAAACCCCAAAACCAACAGCACCCCTGCTGCTGCCAAGGTGGCGGAGGTAAAGGTTGCCCCCGTTTTAGATTTGGAGATGGGAGGGCCTAAAAACCTGCCTGCACCAAATAATTCACAGCCCAGAAGGCCCTCGGGCCAGTCAAAGACAGGGAGTCAACGAGGTAGTCCCACAGGTGGTCCCTCGCTCCCCTGATTATGTAAGTCACCGCTACAAGGGAAACCGACCCATCCTGGGTTATGTGTGGGCTCTTCAAGCCCAAGGCGGGGCATCCGGCCAAGAACCTAACCCAGGGAATTTCCCTCCTAACTTCCCCCAGGAGGGCAGAAATTCACCAAATCCGGGGCAGAACTTTTTCCCAAGGTATCCACCCAATTTCCAGCCCCAAAATCATCCATCCTTCTTTCCCCAATTCCCTGAGCCCAGACAACCCAATCCGGGAGAGGGGAGGCCAAGGGTGGAGGGGTACCCAAATCTTCCCAATCCGGGGTATTACCAGAGAAGGGATAGCTACCCTTCCCGGGGTCAGCCCAGGGGAGAAAATAGAGCCCCGTATCAGCCTGAGCGGGTTTCACAACTTGAGCGGCAGGTCCAAAATTTGGCACGAGATCTGGGTCACATACTGAGGGCTCAACAGAACCCTCAGATGAGCATGCTACTGCAGAATGCCCCAAACTCTGGACCAGGTGCTCCAGAACAATGACGGGGCAGCACCCCGATAACCCACCGGTTCCCAGGGAGGAGGCACAAGGGGAAGGGGGGTGTAAAGCCTTGGAGGAAGCTTCCTTCCCAACTTGTAAACAGCCCCTGTAAAGACCAGGAACCGGAAACAAAATCTCCTGCCCCTGAAGCCTGCCTCCCAAGGAGCAGAGGGGGGGTAGGAGAAACAAAGGACCCAAACAGACCCACTTTGTGGAGGAGGTACAGGTCTTCCAATTTCAGGGAGAGGGATCCTCAGAAGATCCTGGGAAAAGGATCTTCTTCTTCAGAGATGGGGGAACTCCTCCCAAGGAAAAATGGCTCCCCTAGGGATGCCAATTCAGACTGGGGAGATGTGGAGACTGAGCTACCACCGCCCATCATCTCATCCCAGAACCGACAATACCAAAATCCCAAGGGTCAAACCCATCCTGATGACTGCCTCCAAAAAGGGGGGGGCGGCCCTGAACCCGAAACCAGTTCCTGTTGCCAACTTTTTCTTTCAGATTCCCCAGGTTCTCCACAGAATTCTGCCCAAATCTCTTCGCTAGCAATGTCCAAACCAGAAAGTTAGCCCACCAGTTGTCCAAAAATGTGCATTATCTGTGCCCCCTTGAGGAGAAGGAGGGAAGATATTATGCCCCGGTACAAGTACAGGGGCAGGGTACAATTTTGGAACTGGTGGACACTGGATCCCAAGCTACCCTTCTGTCCAAAAGGGCCTTTGATGAACTAAATGCAGGAAGGGGGGAGAATTACCGAATTCCTCTCACCTCTCTTCCTGGACAACTGCATAACTTTGACGGGAAGGAAATTCCCATTGAGGGGACTGCAGACTTGGACATTAAAATTGGGCGACACAAGGTGAAACACCCGGTCATAGTAGTAACTCCAGAGGGCACCCCTTGTTTACTAGGGAATGACCTCCTGAGAAGGTTGTCACCCCTAATAGATTGCGTAAACAAGGTCCTGTGGACCCAGACTAGCCGACCAATAACATTAAAACAGAGCGTCAACCATGTTAGTTTAAACGGCACCTGCCACATGGTTGAACAAAAATCTGACCAAGTAGAATTTCACTTCCAGAACAACCAAATTCCAGACGTGACAGTAATAGCAGTAGGACAACAGACAGGTGATGGGGGGTCCTCTCTATTTCTGAAAATCAACCTTCCTTCCAGTTTAAGCTGGTATTCCACACTGGAAAGAAACACTCTGAAATTCTTTACCAATCCACAATCAGACACTCCCACTCCTATAGTCCAGAAAGAGGTGAAATCAGCTCAGAGCCTGGCTGATATTCAGCAAATTGGAGAGCAGTTGTTCATCCCTGTTCAGTTAAATGAGGGGAAGGACTCTGTTCTCGCCCGAGTGTGTGTGAACAACAGTAAGAGCTTCATTAGCGAAGCCATGTTTCGCCAACTCCCAAAAGATTCAGCCATTCCCACATTCAAACTGTTAGACAAATGGGAAATGGACCTGGAAGCACCCAATTCAAAACATCTCCTGCCAAGCAGGTGTATGCTCAAAATCTCCATTGGCAACAAGAGCATAGTCCATAATTGTTGGGTCGTGCGAGATGTCACGCCACCTTTTACTTAGGCAGTGACATTCTCAATCGCTTCGCCATTAGTTTGGACCTAATAAACTTCAAAGCTTGGTCCCGATTAGCGGATAATCCCATGGGCTTTGATGGTCAAGAAAAAGCATTTAGGTCAGCTCAACTGCTACCTTATGCAGTTGAAATTCAGATTAAAGAGGAAGTCACCATCCCAGAAAGGACCCGACAATTCTCCCTGGAACTGAAAGTTAAAAGAGGACAAAAATTGAAAAATCCTGATGCTTATATTCATCTAAATGCTTCTCTCCAACAGCAAGGGTTGGAGGTAAACCCAACTCCATTAGTCAACATAGAACATGACACCATTCCAATAGAGGTGGATAACAGCGACTTAAAGAGTATTACTCTAGCCGCAGGCACCATTATTGGAATGGCGGTTGATGACCGATATTTTTCCATTGATCTAGGAAATGAACTGTTAGGGCCGATCCCCAAGGACTGTTTTGACAGTGACAGTGATGACAATACAACACCAGACAGGATTTTCACCCAGCATGGGGGGAACTTCCTGGTGTACACTTCTTGCCCTTATGGTAAGGAAGATGTGACTTTTGACTTCAGGAGGGATGGGGTGATTTTCCATGTCCATGAGGGCTGCCTTTCCCACCTGAAGCCTCCAGTCCAAATCAGCACTCTGACCAGGGACTTCTCCACCCAGCTGGAGGAGGCCGCTGAGATAGCAAAACCAGAAGTCTTTCCAGGCTTCAGGCAGATGGTGGAAGAGAGAGTCAACCTGGCTGATGCCTGCGCGACTCTGGAACAGAAGCAAAAGTTGAAACAAGTGTTCTTGGATTTCCAAGATCTCTTTGCGGTAGACTCATGTGACTGTGGTCGCACCGACATCCACACCACAACAATTCCCACAGACCCTGGAATGACTCCAGTGTTTGTGAAGCAATATCGTTTGCCTCTTGCATCCATGGAGTCACTTACGGAAATAATTAAGAACCTTGAGTCCCGGGGAATAATCCGTCCAGTCCACAGCACTTTCAATAATGTGGTGCTGGGAATATTGAAGCCAAACGGCCAGTGGAGACTCTGCGCCGACCTTAGGGAGCTCAACAAACGGGTCCATACTTCCTGATGGCCTCTGCCCTACATTAACCAATGGCTGGCCCAGATTCAAGGGTCACAAGTATTCACTGCAATAGACCTGACCAATGGATACTGGACCGTGCCTGTCAGTAGGGAGGACCAATACAAACTGGCTTTTACCTTCAGGGGCCAGCAGTACACCTGGACCCGGACACCCTTTGGATACCTCAACTCCAGCAATGAATTCAACATTTTCTTACATAAGGCCATGCCCGACCTGGGTGCGAGGGGTAACCTGGCTTATGTAGATGATGTCCTCATCAAAAGTTCATCTGTGGAGGAACACATAGCGGAGATCCGTTATGTTCTGACGCAGTTGAGGGCCGCCGGAGCAAAACTTTCCTTTCAGAAAGCACAGTGGTGTAGAACATGTGTTAATTTCTTAGGGCATGAGATTACTCCTCAGGGTCTCTGTCCCCAAGAAAAGAAAGTGGAAGCACTCCAGAAACTGAAAGACCCCACAACTCTGCGGGAACTAAGGAGCCTCCTTGGACTGACTAATTACAGCAGAAAGTTCATTGAAGGCTAGGCAGAGATCACTAGACCCCTGATTCATCTCTTGAAGGGGGGGGGTCAAGTGGGAATGGGGTCCAGAACAATCCGAGGCAGTAAGACAACTCAAGAGAACCCTCTCACAAGCGCCTTGCCTAGCTTACCCTGTCAGAAACAAGGAGTTCTTCCTAGAGACAGGGTTCTCTAATACGTGCTTGACGGCAGTATTATACCAAAAGCATGACAAGGTCAATAAAGTCATCTCCTATGCGAGCAAAACCTTATCCTCTGTGGAGGAAAAATTCAACGATTGTGAGAAGGCACTCCTGGCAACGGTGTGGGCATTGAAGAATTAACGCCGTTTATCCAGGGGGAACACATCATAGTGGAGACTCCACACCAGCCTCTGCAATATCTCCAAAGTGACGGAATCCGGGCCGGAAATGTGAGTAATTCCCAAATTACTTCCTGGATTCTGTCAATGCAAGGCTTTCCTGTGGAGGTCAGATATGGCCAAAACAAGACGAGTCCCCTCGCGCAAGGTCTGGCTGACTTGCATGATTGTGCCAGAGAAAACTGTCTCGAGGACGAAAGTCTAAAAATCAAGGACAACATGGAGGCATACTTTAATTCCCCACACAAAGTCTTTGAAGAAGACAAGTGTGAGGGAATGCCAACTGTCTATGTGGATGGATGCTCTTACCATGTTGACAACAACGGGGAGAAAGAACTGGTGGCCGGCTTAGGGAATGCATGGGTGAATGAGTCCCCAGAACCCTCCGCTGGATACAAAATTGGTCCCCGAAGTAATCAGGTGGCAGAATTGATGGCTGTGCATCAGGCCATCCTCACTGCTGTCCAGCATCAATTCCACGAACTGGTCATAATCACAGATTCGGATTATGTACGAACGGGTTCGTGGAGCACCTGGTCAACTGGAAAACCAGAGGCATGTTATGTGCTAATAACAAACCCCTGAAACATGGGAAGTTAATCCAAAATATTGATGATCTGGTCACATCGAATGGGATGACCATCTACTGGAAAAAGATCAAGGGTCATTCCAAAGTAGAGGGACCAGACAAAACTGGAAATGACTTAGCGGATCAGCTGGACAAAACCGGGGCCATCCACGGGGATCGAATAGAAATAGAGTCCCTGTTGGGGGTAATCCAGGTCACTGCTATCACTAGGTCCCAGACAAATGCTCACAATGATCTTTCAACTGCACAATGGAGTAAGGAGACCCCTGATGCTGATTTAATTACAGCTCAGAAGGGGGATCCAATAATTGGTAAGTTTTACCAACACATTGAGGACCCTGAGAACTTTCCCCTGACGGATACCGATTACATTGGTAAGGAGGACCTTAGAGTGTTGATGAAATGTCCAAAGATGTTCCGAATCCAAGACGGTTTGTTGGTAAGGAAATCCCAAGCTGGCCATGATCAGTGGGTGGTTCTTACCTCATTCCGAAGCCTGATGTTAAGTCACGCCCATGATGCGGCCACCGCCGATCATAGGGGGTTTCAAACAACACTGGAAATCTTAAGAGAGGTTGCATACTGGCCACACATGGGGCAAGACCTCGACCAATACTTGAAGGGGTGTCTTGTGTGTGCACAATTTCAGCCATCATCCCTCACACACCGTGCGCCTCTCCAAAAGAGGGGGATGACACTGCCATGATCAGATTTGCAAATCAACTTTGTAGGCCCTGTAATTTGCTCGTCTAGAGGAAACAAGTACATGTTGACCGTTACATGCTTGTTTACCAAGTGGGTGGAATGTCTCCCAGCCCCAAACTGCAAGGCAGAAACAGCAGCTGCCCTGATGATTGACCACATCTTTTCTCGTTTTGGTCTACCTCAAAGTATTGAGTCAGACAGAGGTAGCCACTTCCCCAGTGAAGTAATGACAAAGATGTGGGAGATACTGGGGGTTAAAAGGAAGCTACACATTGCTTACAGGCCAGCTTCTTCTGGAGCAGTGGAGAGATACAACTGAACCATTGTGAGCATATTAAAAAAGTTTGTGGCGGATTCTGGGCCAAGTTGGGTTATCCGATTACCTCTGGTCCTAATGGCCATCAGATCTACCCCTTCATCTGCAACTAAAATGTCACCATTTGAGTTGATGACCGGACGCAAGATGGTGCTTCCCCAGCATCTGCTCTACAGGACCCAAGAGCAGACACTGAAATATGCCACCACAACT
The DNA here is from genome assembly GCF_040938575.1 of Ambystoma mexicanum. NCBI lineage: Eukaryota > Metazoa > Chordata > Amphibia > Caudata > Ambystomatidae > Ambystoma > Ambystoma mexicanum. The sequence goes on from NC_090928.1 coordinate 1,147,452,384, forward strand.
CACGAGTATGTGGAGAATTTAAGGAAACACCTTCAGCATGCTTTTGCCTATGCTCAGCGGAATCTAGAAAGATCAGCTGATAGCATGAAAACCCACTACGACCTGAAGACCACCAGGAAGGAATATACTGTGGGGGACCGGGTCTATCTATACAATTTCCAAAGGAACCAGGCCAAACGGCGAACATTTTTGCCTACCTGGAAGGGACCCTTTGAAATTATAGACAAAATCTCCCTTGTTGCATACAAGATCCGCATCCCCAAAGGCAGTTTGGCGGAAGGGGAAGACAAGTGGGTACATATAAATCAGCTAAAGTGTTGCCACCCCAGGCACACGCTGCAGCAACTGGAGGAGTCCTCTGCAATACCAGAGGGGGCCGCTCCAGAGTAAGTCAGTTCAAACTCTAAAATATTCCACATATCAAAAATATAGTAACGTAATGTAAATGTTCCCTGTTTTATATTGTTTTTAAAATCAGACTGCAAAATGCATTCGGATGTATAAAATGTACATGTTCGCCACACCATTAATAGTGGTGGAAAAATGTCTAGGAATGTGTATTGCCGCTTTTGCTTTATCATCCTAGGAGAGAGGAAACCATGGAGACTGACTAAGGAGGACGACCGTGGACCAGGAGCAGAGACCTGAGGGGTCCGGGGTACCGCCCAATATTCCCATCAGGACCGGCGAGGAGAACCGATCGATCCAACTGGTGGAGGAAAAGATGCTGAACTGTGCCATCTACAGAATTGGAAGAAGATAATGGGGACATACCAGCGCAAGGGCTCAAAACCTCCTTTGCACCCGACTTCCCCTCGACTTGAATCAAAGCGTAGTCGGGCGGAGGGGTTTTGTCAAGGGTTTTGACCCATGTTGAATCAATAGACTGGGTAGGTGTGGGGATGAGCTGTCGCCACCCATTATTCTATCCCAGAACAAACTAAATCAATAGACTGGGTGGATGTGGGGCTGAGCTATCGCCGCCCACATTCACGCCAGAATAGGAGAACTGCGCAGTTGGCACGAGACCACTCCAAAGATACAACCTTCTTGTGGGGGGTTCCACATCACCACTCTACTGTAAGGATGCCATCAAAACAATGTTAAGCAAGGGTCCTATACTATCAAGCAAAAGACCACTCTATTGAAATGCAGTAATTCAAGACAACTCAAAAATGGAGGCAGTACCGACAAATTCCCCAAGGCGGCGCTAGCGGTCTAAACTCTGACAGGGAAACTGTATTTAGGAGTTGCAAGAGGGGCAGGGACTTCAAAGCCTGTTGGTTAATTGAAAATCTTAGCCACCTGCTGTTCCCAGAGGCCAAGAGGCTGAGAACTCTTAATACCCCAGAGACTCACCATAGGAGGCAGGATATCACATGGCCCTTCTGAGTGTGAAAGAGGGGGGTTCCCCTTCAGCCTGGAGGGGAGAGACAATAGCCCCTTTCTGTTGAATGGGGTATGTTAATTTTGAGTGTTTCCTGTCAACAGCCCTCTGCCAGCAAGGAGAGACATGTGATCACTGACCCACCCAGACTTCTGGAGGCGGACCCAAACACTTTGGGGAGTTGAATTGCAACAAATATATATTTCTAGAAACAGTGATAACTTATTGTAATCAAATGACAGGAATGTACAACTGTGAGAGTCTTAGTATGGAAAATGCTCTCACGATTTGAGTCCAAACTCCAATTTGTACCATGTTCTGGGTCAAAACCCCGCTAATTATGAATATTGTAGACAATTTATTTAAGCTAGGGACATGGAAAGTTACTGGGATATATGTGGAAGGGAAATGTACCTTTGTATAATTTTTGATGAAAAACCAATGTTGCAAAACCCACTAAAATCGAAAATAAGTTGCCATTTTTGAATGCAAGCTCCTAGAAACGCCAGAGTCAGGATAGGGACTATCTTTAGTAATATATGATGTGTGTATGTGATGTCAAACAACTGTGTACCTGGGAAATATGTATTTGGATCAGGAATAGATTTGTGTGCACATTGACCAGGGGAGTGTCATTTCTGCAGGTCATAAAAATGACATCACTCTGACACAAAATCCCTTCCCAAATCAGGGACCAAAGAATCTATTGACCTATCAAATCAAGAGAGGGGCAGGCTTAGTGATGCTAGCCTCTCCACCCACTTTTTAAAACACATAAAAAGAGACTGCTGGGACAGGTAGAGAGATTCAATTCCATTTTCTGCGGGACGCTCTACCGGGAGACTCCAGACTTCACATCCATCAATCTCCAAAGACCAGAACTTTACTTCAGAACTTAAAGCAAGGGCCTAAACCCACAAACTGACAACTCTTCTCAGCAGGCCTCAACATTCTTAAAATCATCTGCAAACTATTCCACAGCCGGGCGAGCTGTTTGAATTCTGTGCCAAGAACTTTTGCCAGAACTGCAGACCAGACCCAGACCACTGTGAGCAGAACCAGAGATCCGGATCGCTGTGAGCAGAACCGGTGCCTGATTGACCCGCCAAGCAGAGAGAACCGCCGCTGGACGTGTTGACCAGATCCGTGACGAGGCCTATTTCAAATTTATATTGTGAGTACCTAGCAGAACTGTGCCGAACCAATCTCTTAGTTAAAATAATCTAATCCAAACTATTTTAACTAAGTAGAACTGCCTCCTAGTAATCCTGTCATCTGTCATTCTAAAGCTGCGAGCTGTCATCTGTCATTCTAAAGCTGCAAACTGTCACCTGTCATTTTGAGTTTTACTTTAAATCCGAAAATCTACCTTTATTAAATCGTCTGTATCTCCGAACCGTTTGTCCAAGGAACGTGGGTTAACTTTCATTTTAAAGCTAGGCTTTCCAACGAACCTAGAACCGACTTCCTACTCCCTATACTTTTTCCGCAATCGCGATTTACGCACTCGCGAAATTTACCGCGATTTGCGATTTTGGCTCAATTTCTCCACTTGTCAAAATAGCAGCTCCATTCTTTCCTTTGTTAAAATCCGTTTGCAACCTGGTAATAACTCATAGAGCATTGCTAAAGTGAGCCTGAACTAATACCAACAAGCATCTCTCACTCACCCTGAATCTCTAGAGGGGATTAAAATCAGTTAGCACATTTTCCCATCCATTGCCATCACATTTAAAAGCATTTTGGGCCTGTGTTTTAAAAAGCATACCTGTTGTCTAAGCTTGCTGGGGGGGGAACTGAATTCCGTGCTGTATTTGATTGTATTCCTGAAGACTGTGTGTGTTCCTTCCATCTCCTTGCATTGCATATAGGGGGGGTGAATTGCGAGAGAAAAAGTGATTATCTTATCTTTTGCTAAAATCTTATCAAGTATTTCTGTACTGCATTTTATTCCTCATTGCTTTTCCCTTGAAACCATAAAAGTATTTTTGCTACCTTATCCATCCTATACTAACTCCTCATTGATTGTAAAGAACTGTGCTACTGTAGGATTATCTATTGCTGATTACTGCTCATATTCACAAGTGTACTATCCATTATCAATTTATTTATAGAAGTGTGATATAGATATACATTGTTTAATTTACCAAATAAACCTTTTAAATTTGCAAAACAAATCTACTTCTTGGCTCAGTGGGGTCAGGGGGATTCTCAGGGGTGTTATACAAGGGTTCATCATCCAGATTATAACTTGCCATGAAAATATATAAATAAGGGTTTCCATCAGCATCCCAGACTAGGCATTGACTTAGCTGTAGTGTTGAATTGAATCCGCTAACAGGCTTTTGCAGTGGCGAGCCATTCTTCAAGCCGAATCAGCGATGAGTACTGCTGGCGCAATGTAGCAGCGAACAAGTTCGAAGAACGCAAGCAGTTGTTCGAAGTTTGTTGAGAGTGCCAAAGACACAAACTTGGGTCCTTTGCGAGTCAAAGGCTTCAAACAGGATCAAATTAAATTGAGGGTGGTTCAAAGCTGTAAAACCTTTAGTCCTTCTGCTTTGGCTTATCAGGATGCTGTGAGTCCCGATCAAGGGATCTAGGACAAGGCAAGTCCTTTTCACTCTTCAATTCGAGTCCAGGGCTCTTGGCTGGCAACTGCATTGAGGAGCCTGGTTCCAGTGCAACTGGCAGAGTGGCAGGCCTTTGTTAAACAGCCATCATCCCCAACGTTCCCTGGGGGTGGTTAAGGGACACATATTTCTTTTGACTTGGACACACTTGTCTTCACCTCTGGCAGAGGAATTTGCAATGCACTACGATACCAACACGGTCTAACAAATTCCCTTTGTCTTGTGGTAAATCCAAAATGAATCAACGAAGGAGTGGAAGACCGCTTCTTCATAAAGTTGAAAGGATGGACCATAGCAATCCTGCTGCAACAGGTCCAATCCATGTTGCTGTGACAACTGAGCTTTGCCTTCTTGCATCGTGTTGCAGTTTCAGTTTATTTCAGATTACAGATAATTAAAAAAAAATATCAAAATAAAATGTACTATACAACTAAAAACATTGTAAATTCATATGGATTGTCGTAAAAATATCAGTAGAACAAAAAAAAGCGATAGAAACAAAAATTACAAAAACAATATAAGCAAATACCTATATTGCACATGTCTTAATGCTGCAAAACTATTTCCAGTAGTTTTGTTCTTTGTGGTCGGGCTATTTTCAAATAGCAAGCAAAAGTGACCCTTACTTCAGGGAGAGACAACAGCAGCGATTAGGTAGGTCTTTATCTCCGTAAACCACTTGCCCTTAGGAAACTCAGTAAATATAATTTCCTACCATTGTTAGACATGGGCCAGGACAATGCCAAATGGAGCAAGGCTTCCCTCTCACTACACAAACAGCGATCATTGGCTATCTTGTGATCACCTGACCATTTGCATGTTGTGGCTTCGCGTGAGAAGGCTTTGAACAGAGCCTTGGCCAGGAGTATCCGATGTTTGTAACCATAGTGAGATATCTGGACAGCCCCGTTACTGGGGGAAGAGGAAGATGCAGCCTAGCAGAGGTTTTGTGAAGATTAACATCCTCTCTATTGTTTCCCAGGGCATCAGAAACTTCAATTTGAGCAGCCTAATGGGAATTCTGGCATGGGAATTTTCCCAATGATCTCTTAATGAATGCCAGCCATCATATTTTATGACATTTCCCCAAGGATAGCAAGTTCCTTACTAACAATTTGGTTAGTGTCCCATCTCCACTTAACCACAGAGCATGACACAGTATAATCGGCTTCAGGGATAATGAATCTATAATGAAGGCTAAGCCAGTTTCCAAGTGTGTGACATAAGTTGAGGTGGAGAGAGGGACACCTAAGTGGCATCTGAGACAAAAGATTGTCCACCCTCTGTAGGGTCTCTTGGTTTTCAAAACCCCACAGCTTTCTGCCATAGGTACCTACTGCTATTATATTTTTTATTTATTTACTGGATATTTGAAAAGCGCCTATACATCACGTTCCCTTACCCTTATAGATTTTCAATATATGTTCATTGAATGTTGTTTCATGGTCTTTGCAAATCTAAAAAGGACACCAATGAATTGGGTTATCTATATCCTTTTATTGTCAACATTGTCCTTCTATCCAAGTCATTGGTTGGCTATGATCCTGTGATAGTCAAAATGTTCACAGACCATAAGCCTGTCATCATTTAGGGATTTTAGCAGGGACCTCCATTTTGTGTTCGAGAACATAACATTTTTTTGCTTTTATCTTGTGTGCTCGGTATGCCAAATAACTGCCCTAACTATCAACCAGTATCTGAAGGGATTTTTGGGGTTCTAGCAAGAAGCACCTCATTGTCCTCATAGGTTAACAAAAGCAAACCTCTTCCCCCACAATGGGGTACATCGGCACTTGATGATTCTCAAAAAGATGATGGAATTGACATAGAATTTGAAAAGGAAGCAAGCACGCCTCCCTGCCTGACCCATTCCCCACCTCGATGCAGTCAATTATTTCACACCCTTTATTATAACGGACGTGAATCTGTGAGTTAGTATGGCAAGCCTTCCGTATCCAAATCATGTATTTCGGAACTCTCATCTCATCAAGGATTATATAAAGGACACTCCTTTCTACGTGATGAATGTCCATAAATGCCACATAGGAAGAAGATCCTAAATGAGGGGCATATTTTGCCAAAGTCAGGGAAAGATTTAAGCATTAATTATGGTGTCCATGCCCATCCTGAAGGCCAATTGATTGTCTGACAGGATGTCTTGTTCCATCTCATTCAACCAATCTCTTCAATAGAATCCATGTGAAAAGCTTGGACGTACCATCCAAGAAAGTGATTGGACGTTAGGAAAATTCTAGGGATTTGTTTCCTTTTTATTGATTAGTACAATGATAACAATTTTCCAGCTTTCTAGAATCTGGTCAGTGAGAATGATTGCGTTAAACACTCAGGCCTAAAAAGGGATCCACATTTCAATGTTGACACAAAATAAGTAATTTAGTACCCACTCAATCCCAGGAGCTTTGAGTGATTTCTGCCTCCCAATCACAGATACCAATTCCCTAACTGTAAAACAAATGAATTTCCCATCATCCAACTGAGAGATCCCCACCAAATCAGGACTTACTTCCTCAATGTTGCCACTTGAACTATGCAAAATGTGGAAATGCTCGAACCAAACTTCCTCAGGCACGTGGACTTCTGAAAAACCATATCAAGGCCATTAAAATTCCTGGCTAAGAGCTTCTGAAAGGAATTAGTTTCATGGGAAGTAGAAGCTGCACATAATGCAACCTGGTGCTCCCTAGCAATGTATGCCCTTCTCTTGACTAGTTTGGTTTTGTAATCCCAATGTCTCTGCCGACTCTCGGTGGTATTCAGACATGCTGCTTTGAGAGCTACAAGAAGGGCTCTCTTTTTAGCCTTGCAGCTGGACAATAGCCATGATTTATTTCCGGCGAAACAGCTACTCCCATAGCACTTTGTTGCCCTGTTTCCACAGTTAGCAAAACAAAGAAGGCAAAAGCACTAATGCTGGCTCCTCTATTTAGAGCTTCCACCTTGTTCAGTGTCCCAAGCCCAACGTTGACTCCCCGGCCCAGCACCCTGCCAAGTGTACCCTTTAGAAAAGGTTGCACATAGGTGCAGCTAATATCAAAACGTATACGCTGAGCAATTGTTCTTGGCCTCCCACACAGCCCTCATAACCCTGCTGTTCACCTAAACCTTTGACTTGGCTGCACCTGACCCAACTGGCTGTAATGGTATAATGTGACTGCCTAAATTGTATGTAATGTGTTTGTTTTTTCCTAATCTGTTTTACCCTGTGTAACTGGTTGCAACAACATCTTGATGACCCTGGGTTTAGGCGCTTTAAAAATATAAACATACATAAATAAATTCATAGATAAATCAATCAGCTCCCTCTCTCCCCAGGCTCACATGAGTAAGGATGGGTTATGATCACTCTCACACCTGCCAGGGATCTCAAAGCCATGGATCAAGCCCCACCACCTCATGAGAATGAGTATGACATTAATTATATGGCAGAAGGTCCCCACCTTTGCCTAGTCTCAGATTGAAATGCCTGCCATAACGGGAAAATCACATCCGTGTCATTCACAATCATCATAAATACATGTTTGTAATGAGTTAAGCAGATCAACCAACCCTTCCAATTGAACTATTATAACAGTTAACACAAGAGGATATTTACATCAGACTCAGCAGCTATATCCCAACCCAAGTTAACCGAAATATAAACTGCCAGACCCCCAGAAGATTGGCCATTCGCACCTGCCCTTACGCCAACATATGGAGCAGAAGGGAGCACCGTGAAGGTGGATGGGCTCAATCGCCCAGGGTTCCTGAAACAGGACAACCTGGTGGTCCTTGATGAAGTCTCATCAGGAATTGTCCTGCAATTTACTTTTGAGGCTTGTGAGGTTTCAAACCAAGAACTTTCAACCCTGGCAACCCACTTGAACCCCTTGGAGATGTTTTTGTAGCACTCTCCTTTCAGGTATTCACCATCCATCCTCCAAACCCCCTCCTTGCCCTTGGTTTCGAGATCTTGTACATTTAAAGCCGCGCAAATTAAAGCCTCCCTACTATGGCCCGCTTGTCAATCAAACACCCAGGCAGTTGAACCTGTTGAAAAGTGCAAGATATGGGTGAGATCTGGTCCCAAATTCCCAGCTCACGAGCGCCAGTCTGTACCTAAGCTCTGTGTTCATCAGTTCCTGTTTGTCTCTCACTTTCCGCACTTTCAGCACAGGGACTGAAAACTGATAGGGCCATGTGAGCCCCACCACAGCATGTGTATTATCCTTGTCAGGTGATTTAAGGTTATAGTTACACAACCTCCATGAATACTCTTTTTACTGCATCCAACCCATGCAGAGCATTTTGCCATCAAGAGATCTCTCCCTCTGTGTAAGGTTACACCCCACACATTTGAGACACACGGGGGTACCCTATTCATTTGAGGAATATTATCTTCTAGACATGAGTGATTGAGTTTCTGGATATTTGTCAATGTGAGCACTAGAGGAGCAGCCTGGGGAGGTGAGCCCTCTTAGCCCATTCTTCCAGTGCTCAGCTCTAGCTGAGGCTGTCACTGTATTGTTAACATTCATGATCTCTGGGATTTGGGAAGGCGGGAGGTTCTCCCCAGGAGTCTGTTGCCCATATGACCCATGCACAACTTGCTGTTTCTTCCTGATCCTTGTCCCCTGGCATATGAACCATTATCTGCGAAAAACATGTTCTTAGTATTTTCCCCAGCAGCGCCAAGTTGGTCATTTGTTTTTACATACAGGGAGTCAGGGCAGTGGTTCTGTTAGCCCTTAATATACTTATTTAACTTATCTGAGCTTTCACCAATTAGTTGCCCATTTAGCATTCCTGTAAGAGTATCCAGTTTATTTCCCATTCTAAATAGGACCTCGTGTATATTTAGAACATGGTTTTCCATTATTGCAAGATGGCTCTCAAAGGTATATTCAGAATGGGTTTCCTTCAGGTGAAGTGATTGGGTAAGATTTACATTTGAACTTGTGGCTGTTTGTAAATTGGTCAAGGCACAATCACATCCTGCTGCCACCCCCTGTATTTTTAGCCAACATACATTTTTCCTCCAAGACCCTTACAGCCTTTTTGAAAATAGTTCCAGGGTACCTGACCCATTTACTAATTTCTTTGTACCGTTAACCCCATTTTCCCTCCAACGACCACACCCCATGTCCCCAGAAAATGGTGCCACCATCTGCCACCCGTTTGCTTTTTTTTTTAACTCTGGATTTCTTTTTTGCTCATAACTTTGGATCAGTCCCCAACTGATTATACGCTTTGCGTTTGGCCATCGTCTCGTAGAGATACTGGCCCAGATGCCAAGGGTCTGAAGTCTGACATTGCCAAAGTGCAAAAAGGATATTCAAAATATTAAAAGAGCAACATGTTCTATTAAGCACATACATTAATACATATCAATACACTTGCTCAATCAATCAATCCCAGAAATACAGCAGAATATGATGTAGGAGAGCTCAAGAAGTAAAACAATGTGGGAGTTTAAAAAAGGTGGTGCAAGAAGGGTCACCCTTAACTGTCTTGGGAGACTTGCCTCGAGTCCGTCTCCTCTCCTCTTTCTGAAACCAAAACTGCACCGGGACCCAAGAGAACCAACCAGAAGGAAAGGACCACATTTAGCACGGGTCAGAGAAAGGATCAATCCAATGATTGAGACAGTAGTGCAGAGAGGTGCATGCTGGACTGGTTTGCAAGGACTGGCCCAAGTTTATCTCTCCCTCTTCTGTTGCCACGTCTTCAAAAGATTCCAAAAATAATGTGTCAGGTGAAGGTACCGGCTGTATGCCAGGAGTAAAGAAAGTGGGGTACGGGCCCTCTCCACCTCTTTGAATGTTGACCAAACCAAGCTTCCTCTGCAGGTCCTCGACAGTTCCTCAGTTCATAGGAAAGGTGCAAAATAACTCAGACTGCCTAGTTCTTCAGGAAAAGGAGTGAAGAGATATCTACTCTAACTCTGCCCTCTTCTAAAAGCCTGCTGCTTTAAAGGCACTTTGCTATGCAACACTGTAGTGTGAAGCAGGCCTTTGTTATGTGTATGCCTCATTGAAGCAGGGTTCCCAGGAGATCTCCTGGTGATAACTCTTGGGTTTGGGTGGAGATGTCACCCATCTTCTGAGAGAATCAAAGGAAAACAGTATCCAGGCAAGGCAAGTGAGCAATGAATCCACATAGCCTTTCCAAACTGACCTGATTTTACAGCGATGACATCTGCATGAGACCAATGTGATGTGGCTTTCGTGATGGTGTGCACTTTAAATCATGCCACCCTACTTTAACCGGGTATGGCTTATTGTTCGCATTTACCCCTGCCACCAGACTGAAAGGACCGAAATTACGATATTTTGGATCAGAGGTGCAAATGTTAAATTCAGCCTCTGTCTGCAGGGGCATGGTGCCCCAGCAGCCATCAGAATTCACATGTGACCTTTGACCTCTCCTTCGCCACTGATGATGCAGCAGGGGAAATGTGTACAATACGTTTTTGGCTTGGAGCTTTATGGAGCGGGTTTCTGGCGTGCAGACCCATCTTTCCAAGACAGAATTACCTGCACCATTTAATGAAGAGATTATTTAATAAAAATAAAAAGGTCAGGGCTTCCACACCTATACCAGATGTGAATCTGTTACAATATTCCAATAAGTTTCCAGTGAAATCCTTCTTCTTCTTGAATCCAACAATGGTTCAACTAAGGTGGTCGAGGTTCAACCTCTTATGTGAACATTTTGCCCCAGTGAATTGGCACATTTCACGCCTTCTTTAAGGGCCTACTCAACTGCTTTAAGAAGAGCTTTTGCCTTTTGTTGTCCGCTCCCAGAGTGCCTTGTCTGTAGTAAGTTAGGATGCGGCACAGGAACATTTCCAAGATGATGAGGCCATTTCTCTGGAGACAGATCCTCTGCCAAGCTATATTTCCCCCTCTCATGTCTGTCTGTAGAAAGAGACTCCAGTAATTACCCCCCTTGTGTGATTCCCCATTGTTGTGGTAAAGCTGCCATTGAATCACTGACTCCCACTCTAATCCCTATATGTATGTTCTGCTCCTTTGGGAAAGCTTTTCCAGTAAAGAACAAAGGAAGTCTTCAATGTTGGTAATAGCATCCCATTGTGGGTGAACCTCAGGCCATGCCAATGCTACACAAAGGCTCTGAAACCAGGAAACCAGTTGGTAATATAATTACATCAGATTTATTTTGTGCAAAGTATAACTGTATTTGCTTACCAGCCACTATGTCAAACCTGACATAGCTTTATTTTTTATACTTAACTGAACAGACACCTGGCGGAGAGAGAAAAACTGGCATCATTTTACAGAGTAAAAATGAAAGAAATGCAGTCAGACTGCATAACTGCGCCAATGGCATTTCTTTCAGTAGGGAAGGCAGATTGCAAGATGATGCCTGGGGACAGAAAGGCCATGGCAGGATGGGAAAGGGCAGGAACAAACAATTCCTTTAAAATCAAGTCTGAAACAGAAGATGCCCACACAACAAAGGGGACCAACACAATGCTAACATGAGGGTGAAAGAGGGCACAATGAAGTTGCAACTGCAAATCTTTTCAGGATCAGGGTTTTATGCATCACACATGGTGTTACAGAAACCAGGAAGAAAGATTCCCCTCTGGCTGAAGTAACACCGCAGTGGAACCCTTTCTTCCTGGGGGAAGTGCTACTGGACACACCTCCTTAACAGAAATACAAATATGGGATATTAGGGATGTAGTGGGGAAAGGGGAACATAGAATAAATTGAGACACAGGGAATCCTTGAATTGGGGAGGCATGACAGGATAAATGCTCTGCTTAGTCTTACCTTCTCTTTCAGTATCCTTGCATGGTGATGGTCCCTTCCCTGGAAGGGTCCCAGATGAACTGGAATTCAATAATGAAAGCAATAATTCCTAATGCTCAGCATTGTAGAGGAGCAGCTGCATGCATGTGCAGGAAATCCCGCCACCTACCTCCTATATGTTGGAAGTCGGAGATCGTGCTGTGTTTGACACCAGCAGTTGTGACATTACCGTAGTGTATATTCGAAATAAGATATCCATTGAGACAACCTTATCAAATCTATCCCCAAAGAGACGACAATCTGGGGGAGGAACTCCCTGAAGGACTATGAAAAAGAGCAAAGAGAGAGAAGCTAGTGATGTCACAAGAGCAATGTGCGACGTCCCGAGATACTGGTTGAAAATGATGTATGGATCTTATAGAAACTAGTGAAAAAGTAAAGAATCGAGTGAACTTTTAAATATGAAAAAGAAGATTACACATGCACGAAGAGCTGCAGAGAATCAACCGTTCAATAACTGTACAGACGCTGAAACGCAAGGTAGACTAAGTCATCATAGAAGCTACCTATATGTAGTGAATAGAATGCAGGCCGAGCAGCCAATGTATAGACGCTGGACATCAGTATCATGAATTTTAGTAAGCCAGGACCCATGAAGAAGGAATGGAGAATTGTGTTGCAGCAAGAACATGATGAAATCGTGGAGCTGCACGACGAGGCTGTCTGTTCTTGAAAGGAGTGAACGTGCAAAGGATGAATAATCTCTTGTTAAGGTGCAGAGAAAGAACACCAAGAGTGCCAAGTTGTATTCATTTAAGACATTCAAAACCTGCAAAACGGACCAAATCGTCTCCTGTCACGTGATCCAAGGATGAAAGTTGAGTTGAACTTGGAGTCCTAGAGCCACGATAGTGAGTGCCCGTCCTCCCATGTATTCCCAGAGACAAGGATACTTTGCAAGGCCAAGTTCAAAGACAAACTTCATGGCAGAAGGTTTGGATGATGAGAGATGTTGGGCTAATTGGGTGGGGAGATAGAGTCAAGCCCACCTCCTTGCACCTGGGTCTGGGCTTACGTGCTGCTAAGTGAACCGAAAGTTCCAGACATGGTACAAGCTTGCCAATCAATTGTTGAGGGGCATATAACTAATGACCTTATAGTTTTAAGACCAATTGGAAACTGTGTATTTAATGGTTTTGAAGATGACATGTTTTAGAGATAGGTATATATTGTCAACCTGACAGTGGGCAGCCAAGGTCATATGCAATGTATACTTAGATGTTTCCCTTAAGCCTATCACAATCCCTAGTAGGTTTTTCATTATTTGCCACATAGTATGATGTCACCTGTGATATATTTTTTGTATATATTCTTGTTTGTGTAAAAAGATCACTGAGATAAATTGAGCGAGCGTCCGTTGATGTCTGTTGTAACTCCCTGTTTTAGATAATTGATAATAAAGCAGTACTTTGCCATCTTCCTGAGTTGGTTCAGTTATTTGGACTCAGAGTTATTATGTGAACCCATCTATTGCATGAACATTACTAAAGGTTCCTAAGCTCACATGGTAGCGGTACAGGTGGTTTAAAGATCCAAACCAGTTTGTCTCCAGATTTTCGGACAATCAGGCATCCTACACCATTAGATGGAAGATTGCAGGTTTCCTGTGGAGAGCAGCCGATAGAAATAAACTTGCAAGAAGAACTGAGATGGTGGGCAGGTCCCTCTTTGATGGAATCCCTGCCCAGTTTTCACGGGCACTCTGCGGATGTAAGGCGAAGTGGTCGGATTGGAGGAGGAGGCAATACCAAAGACCTTGAGTCGATTAACAAATGGTGAATAGACTAAGAGGAATGGTAAATAAGGGGATTGGATTGTAATAATGTTTGAGTAACAGGAAGTATTGTGAAAAAGAGGTAGTGCCTAGAAGCCCTGGCTCAAGGGAGTCCAAAGGAGGCATCTCAAATTCCAGTGGGGGTAGGGTGAGATATAAAATACATAATCAGGATTACATAAGATGATGTCTCAAACCCTGTATTGGGTATAGAGTAATGGCAAGAGATAAGGTGATCACTGTGCTTACATATGTGTAATGTTTGACTAGTCTGAATGTTGTTTGTCAAGTAAAGTTTTCGAAGAGCAATAGAAATTGTGAAAAAAATTGAAAAGGTTGAGGAGCAACAGAGACTGAGCATAGCAAAATAATTGGCGCCAATCAAGAGAATAGATCCGTCAAGCAAGAGAACAGATAGGCTACTAAAATTAGAGGCTTCAGCAGTGATTGATGGTGCTTGCTCATATTTTTTGTTTAAAAAACATTGAAAAGTGGTGATTTAAGCCAAGATATCAAGTTTATTTAACAATTTGGTAAGTATCGCCAATTGAGACATGTCATTATGGTGGATACTCCTCTCATGCACCTATGCAAGACACTGCCAAAGCATATGCCCAAGCTCAAACAGTACTTTGCAGAATGAGTAAAAGGAACAGCAGATAAAATGTTCATGCCAAAGCCACAAGGGGGATTATTGTCAAAAGCAGTTTTGTAACACATTTATTTATTTGTTTATTTATTTTGCATTTTTAAAGCGCTCACACAGCCCGTGGGCATCGAGGCGCTGTTGCAGGAATCTTTTTTTTAGTTGCGCAATTGTTTTTTTTGTCTTAGTTGCTTATTTATAACGTGCTTAAATACCCAGAGGTTTCTAAGCGCGGACCCGGGGATCGAACCTTTGTTGCTTTGTGTCATCTTGCTTCCAAGGCGAGCACGTTGCTGCTGAGCTATCCTCCCGGGACGACAGACTTGCATGCTGCGAACATAGGGGAGAAATTAGAGAAAAGATTGGCAATTTTGGAGCTCTGGAAGATGTATCAAGAGGAAAGAGAAGACCTGCCACTTGTGGATGCTTAATCAGCATAAGAAGGAAGGAGTTGAGCCCTCAGCTCTCCTTACCCCCTGAAGCAAAGGGTGTTGCCACAGAAGAAAGAGGAGTGTATCCTCTAAAGGAACTGAACACAGCGACAGGGTATAGTAATCTGATATATGAACCTCACGCCTACAGTAGTGACAATAGTCTGGAGGCGAATAAGAAAAAGGAAGAAATCTATAAGACCATACAAGACAAGGAAGAAAAGAGTGAGCAGTCAAAGTTGTGAACAGAAATAGACAAGGAGATTAAAAGATGGAAAGGGGAAAAGGATAAGGCTGACGAGATAGCGCTCGTGCCGAATGAATGGATGGGTGGACATATACTACTTACGATAGATGGGAAAAGTATTGAGGAAGTTAGGCAAAGAGAAGATAAGGATTAACAAGAAAGAAAAGATAAAGAATGACAGAAGAGATAGAAATAAGAAGAGCAGAAAAGGAAAATCAGGGAGCAATGAGAGCAGATATATCAGGAGGAGCAAGAGAAAATAGAAGAACGGGCAGAATAACAAAGAAAGGATGACAATAGACAGAAAGCAAAAGAAGAAAGGGGTGCAAAGGAAAGAAAGAGGAGGAAGAAGCACAAAGATTAAGGGACAAAAGATTACAAAGATGAAGGGAAGAAGAGGAAAGAAGGGAAGGAGTAAGGAGAGGAGACGAACAAAGGCAAGAGGAAGAAAGAATTGGAAGGGATACTAGAAAACAAGGGGAAGTAGATGAACAATTAGAATGGAAAAAGAGACAGTGAGGTCTAGACGCCAGTCTCATTCGTAAAGAACAAATGGGGCTGAGTCCAGAGATACAATGGGCCAGAACAGAAGAGATTCTTTCGATAAAGGAAGTAATACCTGCAGCATCTAGAGTAGCATTAGAAGAAGAAAGATTTAATGCAGAAAGCATTGGGGAAAGGAACGATAAGGTCTATCAACAGTTAAGGTGAAATAGCGAGTATGAAACTCAATCACGAAGTGAGGAGGGAAGCCTGTTCAGTGATGGACATCGAGCATTGTCTTTAAGCAGACAAATCTGGATAAGGGTGAAGGGGATGATAGTCACACGAGTTGGGGACTAGAGATGTTGGACGAGGAAAGAAAGTCAGGTTTTGGGGCAGAATGAGGGAGCACATGTGCTCCTGAAGAAAGTCTGCAAATGGATAAGGAAGTGAAATGGTTGGATCTGGAACAGCCTAAACATAGAACACCAGATCCCATAGCATATCCTGAGCGTCCCAGAGGACGATCACATAGTGAGAAGGGAGAGTCATCACCATATGTGAGCAGCTTAAGGTCATCACCCACAAGGAGACGGACAGGGATCATTATCCCTGACATAGATGGACTAATAGTAGGATCCGACTATGGGAAGGGGTTTACGCAAATTCCCTTGTTAGAAAAAGGTGGAGCAAGACTGCAATATATTCCATTGCCACAAATGGACCAGGTTAACTTAAGATGAAAGCCCTCACTTCGGGTTAGGACGAAATTACCTAAGTAGAAAAGTCCTACCACCAAAAGTCTGGCCTCCATTTATTCTCATATGTATATGTGGGGGGGTAAAGTTAATAAAAATGCATAGGTGTAAGGTGGGGGGCTGTGGCGGGTCTCCCCCCACATATAAATATGCGATAAAATGGAGAAAAAAAAAGAATTTGCTTTTTTTTGTGATCGGATTTTTCAACTCAGTAATTTCACGCAGATCCTTGACTTCAGCGGTGGGAAATGGATATACGAATTAGAAAAAATGATAGGAGGAAATACACTGGCCATACGGGACATCAAAGGTCTCCTGGCATCTATTATTGGGGAGAGGGCTGATGACATATGGAGGAGAGCGGGATATTCAAGTGTGACTGCACAAAACACAGCGCATGATGGAGCAATGTTTAATAATTGTAGAGCAGATGTTTGGAGGGCACTCAGGGTACAGTTTCCTGACACATCAGATATGGGTGCAATTAAGACACGTAAGATGAAGGAAGATGAAGACCCCATTGCTTATATTGAGGATATTCAGGAAAAATGGCAGCTTGAAACCGTCGAGCCGTGGGAAGAGACAGTGGCAATATTTTACCACATTTTATGTCAGGGCTTGCCCGAGCCAGTACAGAGGCAGATGAAAAAAAACAAGTGGGGATGGAAGTGAAGCCATGGGCTGAGATACAGCTGACAAAAATACACGATTGTCAGTTATTACAAGAGAAAAACAAGAGGAAAGATGAGAATAGGAAAATAGAGGAAGCCAAATTAGTTCAGAAAAATAAAATCAGAATTTGCCATAGAATTGGCGGTAATGACAAGCTGAGAAGGATTGGGAATGAAGGAAGCAATGGGTGTATCGCAGGTGAATAATCTGCACCCGATGGACCAAGGTGCATATGGGTTTACACAATGAGGTAGAGGTATGGGTAACAGAGGGAGAGGAGGCGGATTTCAAAATGATCAAGGTGGGTTTCAAGGTACACAGAATGAGAACCAGAATGCTCAGGGAGGATATAACCAAGGAGAAACTAATAGGAGGGTTCCTCCAGTATGTTGGAATTATGGAATGACAGGGCATATTGCGCGCGTATGTGGGAGCCAAGGGAATGTGCAACATGGACATTTCTCAAGAGGGGGACAGCTTATCCTCCACCATATAGTACACAGACCAGAGAAGGCTTTGCCCAGGATCACACATATTATCAGACACAAGCGCTGTGAGTACTATAGGTACCACAGCAGGGAAAAGTACAAATGAATCCGCCACAAGTGCAGTCATAGGAAGAATGTGACATGTCTGTTCCCTTGTTATATTCACAACAGACACAGGCTAATATTTTGAGAAGAGATTTAATGACGAAACTTAACATGATGATTTCATTTATTGACCAAGGAATAATGTGCTCCACTCCAGGAATACATTATTTAAATGTGGGAGGGTTTATACTGGCGTTCAAAGGGCAAGTGGCTCTGTGAGGTGTTCTGGTAGATCCAGAGGTTTTTCTATATGGAGTGAGCATTTTATTGACATGGCTGCCTGGCGGGAAAGATTGTGAGAATACCTGATGAATTTCTGTTTAGACCAAAAATACCTATGGATTAGGAAGTTGGACAGACTATTCCTATACAATTGGAAGCAGCCATATTACGAAAGAAAATGGTAATGCTCGAAGGGATAGACTATGAGGATAGACCATGAAGAACATTGATAGCTCATGAGGAAAGGTATAGATTGACTGACATAACCAATGACAACATGTTCAGGGAGGATCAAACAGATGATGAAGTGGTGTTCTTCATGAGCATTACATACTGGATAAGAATAGAGAAAAGGGAAGTCCCCGAGCGAATGGCCATAATGTGGCAAAGACCAGCATTTTTTCAGGAAGACATGGAAAAAAGGTGCCGAGTGCCTTATGGACTACAGGCCCTTATGTCAATCATGACAGCAGTGCTTACACAGAAAACCACATTGGGGTACAAACCTTTGGCATATCATAGTAGAATTTGAGACCCAGTTATGGACACTTCCCCTGCGAACAATCTTTGGCAGCAGCCACATTCACGATTGAGAAGTCTACAAGTATTGTCATGGGCTGCTCTATGATCGTCTTCATGGAGCATGCTCTATTTGCTATTTTAGAGAAACCCAAGGGTACATTGATTTCCCAAATAGCTTCAGCTTATGTGGTAATGTTAAATAGTGAACCCTGCCACATTTTTAGCTGAGCCAGTAGAAGAAGGCGATTATGAGCATGACTGTGTTAATTATGTTGAATTTTATGATGATATACCCTGTCTGAAAGAGAATGCCTTAGCAGAAGGGGAGATTCTCTTTATTGATGATTCTTTGAAAATTGATCAAACTAGTGGGGAAAGGCATTCAGGTTCTGCAGTGATAAGACAAAGGTTAAATGGAGAATTTTAAGTAGTAGCGAGTGCAAGTCTACCGTCTAATTTTTCAGCGCAAGCAGCAGCATTAGTAGCGCTTATTGTCGCTCTTGAGAAACATGAAGGGCAGGAAGTGATGGTGTACAGTGACTCCGCCTATGTGACGTCAACCGTATATGCAGGGTTAACCCATTGGAAAAGGAGGGGCTACCTCTGTGCAGGTGGCACTCCACTGCAGCACACATCCTTATTGGATCGGCTGGATAGGCTCACTAAGGCACTACAACTCACAGTGGTCATAGCGGTCGTTAAATGCACAGCACATACTAAGCAAAAAGATTTGATCTCTTGCAGGAATGAAGCCGCAGATGAAGAAGCCAAAAGGGTTGCATATTCCCCAGAAATGTCGAGTTTTGACACTGAGAGTATTAAAGAAAAAGTAGTTACAACAATAAGTTGTCGATATCTCAATTAATAGAGATTCAAGGAAGCGCACCAGAGGAAGAACAAGAATTACGGAATCAAGGGGGTATTCTTTATCCCCCATGGAAGCATTATGGCGACAGGATAGCACTGGAAAACCAGTGATGCCAGTAACTTTATTGAAGTTTGCACTTGAACAGCTGCATTACCCCACGCATGTAACTAGACAAAGTCTTGCTGCTACAATTGCAGAAGACTGGTTTATTCCTAATCTACTGGAACACGTTGCACTATTTATGTAGAACTGCATTGTGTGTCAACATTTTACTGCTGGGGACACTGAGAACAATTGGAGGAGTAATAACTTCACCGAATGGTCTGTTTCAGCATTTACATATCAACAACATTGATATATTGCTAGTATGGAATGGATATAGGTATCTATTAGTGGTGGTTTGTTCCTTTTATAGGTGGATCAAAGCAAGTCCGTGTACACACCGTGATGCCACTTGCACAGCAAAGTTTTTAGTGCATGAGGTATTCCCGAGGTGGAGGGTGTGTAAGGTGCTAAGAACCGATAATGAGCCACATTTTCTTAATGAACTATTGAACAGATAGGGCTTTTATTAAATATAAAGTTTCCCTCTGCTTATCACCCGAAAGTGAACAGAGTATGTGAGAGACTTAATGGCCTCCTCAAAGAATGGATTCACAAGATCAAATTGACTTTGAAAATGGGATGGCTGTATTGCCTAACCCTAGCCTTATTTGCCCTTCGGAATCAGCCAGGATCAGACCACGACCTCAACCCACATGAACTAGTTACAGGGTGTGGAATGAGAACGCCACTTACATCTCCGTCTAGGAGTAGAAGTGATGAGATGCATGATTATTTGACATGTAAGACCTCTAGTATTTCTTTCATTTCAGATCAAGTCAAGCACCAGGGGGGGTCGGTCTAAGAACACAGAAGAAGATAATTCGACAACCAATCCAAGTAAACTTTTACCATCACCTAAGTTATATGTTGGGGACCTAGTCCTAATTAAAATGTTTACCAGAAAGTGGCATGAGCCACATTTTCATGGCTCTTTTATCACTGAAGAAGTGTCCCCTTCTGTGATTAGAATACAAGAAAGAAGAGCTTGGCTACACATGGGCGATGTGAAGATCTATAAAGGAAAGACCTGCCCTCCCCCCATTGCCGATCCAGAAGCAAGACAAGAAGAAGAATTTCAGCGTGTGCAGACCCGATCGATGACAAAGAAGAAGGATGACAAAACGAGTGATTAATTAGATTTTATATTGGACTGGAATCAATGGACACTCTTTATAGATATTTTACCAGAGAGTGAAAAGTCTTGTGGAGAATTCCAGGAATTTTGAAATGAACTTTTAGAAATACATATTGAAACAGAAAGTAATGCACCGTAGATATGCCTAAAATTCAGTTCTTGATCAGAAATTGGAAACAAGATCAGTATCCAGACTCATTTCGTTGAGAATATTTGTTTTAAGTGATTAAACATATGGCACTTGAACATAGTGACGTTCATCAGCTTGTGCTATGTGTCTTTGTGTTCATACTTCAGTCTTACCCTGCTCTTGTTAGAAGAGACATTAATATTCACACTTTCTTGCAGGATCCTAAAAATGTTCCAGCGATAAGAAGACTCCTTATTGCTATAATTGAACAGATTTTACAGTTACAGACATAGAGATTTGATGATTGTATTAAAAATTATTAATGAAGAGAGTGGCACAGTTCTAGAAAATGAACAAGTGCAACGAGTAGTTGGATGGCGCGATAGGTGGATGCTTATGTTCTTATACATAATATATGCTTGCATGATTGTTCTCTTTGTCTTTATGTTCCTCATCTTTCACAGACTCTATCATGTTAGTACTTCCGCTGAAGAAGTCCCTATGGTGCTCCCTACTATGAAAACTGTTTTTGATTTACTCCATGATTACTATACAGACTTTACAGACTTTGGGAGACACAAGAGAGATACAGAGGAAGATAGAGAAGGGATACATACCTATTTAGATAACACAGCACACTTGGGAAATAACATCTGTACCAGCACATGAGAAAGAGTGGGGGAGAAAGCTTGCTACGTTTGCTCATTCATCCCCTATGCCATGAATACAGTACAAACTTTCATTGCCAGAGAGGTTCCAGAGAATGATGCAAGGTTCCTCAGTCATCTTGCAACCTGTACAACTTGAGGACAATTCCAAGGAGGCTGGGCAACTTTGCAATGGAGAGCAAAATGGTCGTTTCCATACCAGGATGACTACATCAAGACCTTACAAATAGAAAATGAACCTGGATGGAAGAGTAAGATGCTTGTGTATCCTGCTGCAGGACAGGATGAGGTCACCATTGAAGAGATGAAGAGAATTAATTGCCCTGATGCTGCAGAAATAGCTGGATCACCTGGATGTTGCGAACAACCTCAATTTTTGATCTATGGATGAGTGAAGTCCAAGAAAGGAATGGAAGAAGGAATGATGTCCTGTGCAGCTCACCTACAGAAGACAGAATATATACAAGAAGTGCATAGGGTGAATGATGGGTGTTTAAAGTCATGGACTAAACACGCCTAACTTCTGACATGGGTAGAAGTAGTTGTAATCCCATTGGTTAATGCAACACTGTGCTTCTGCTATACACAGGAAGAATCACATGGGATATAGTAAAGAATGCCAAACTACAATTGACGTTCCTAGGATGGGAGAAGAGACAGCCGTTCTGATGGACCGATATTAGGCTTGTGGATCTAGGTCTTAAATAAGGTTGCCCAAGGATTGGGCGGAGTATGTTCTTTGGTGCTTATCCATGTTCAAGCATTAGTGGTTCCTCAAAGCGACCTAAACATTGGTGAATTTCCAAAAGTGGATGCCCAGTTGAGAAAAAGAAGATTGCTCAAACTTCTCTGTCAGATAAGAAGAGAGAACTATTTTTCAGCCAAATCAATAACTGCAAATGATTCAATTCCTGAGGAACACAGGTTGTTCAGTAAGACTGCCACAATATTTGTGACTATATTCATGCATGGGATTTAAACAGTAGCAAATGCCAAGTGGCTGCAGATCACCATATGGGAGCTTCACCAGACAATCAATGCTACAATAAAAGGATACAATGCTATCAAGGAAGAGCTGAGGGCCATATGACTGATGACCCTCCAGAACAGATATGTCCTTGATACGATCTCAGCGATGGAAGGAAGAGTTTGTGCCAAAATCAGGCCATCATGTTGCACATTCACACCTTCTCATGAAGAAGAAAATGGGACTTTGACAGAGGCCATAACGTTGTTGACAGGCCTACATAACAAGATGGAAGATGAGACAGACAACATTGAAGATGACAGTTGGTTTGCCTCCCTGTTCTCATGCATTCCACAGTGGTTGGCACATATATTCAAGATCCTTGGAGTAATATTAGTGATTGTGATGTTCGGATTCTGTGTAATCAGGATAGCGATTGCCCAATGCAAGAAAACAGCAAAGAAGGTGGTAGGAATGAAGATCATGATCAATGTCAAATCTGGACCTAAAATCAAGGGGCTGACTGATGAAGCTGTCAGAAAATATACAGAGGCCAGCATCATAGCACCTGAAGGAATGAAGATTCGGTATCCGAAGAATCATTAAAAAGTATGTGGGACAATGGGTCTATTGCAATTCTGAAGGGGCGATGTAACTACATAACCTGGAGTGTAGATGAACATGTTAAATCAGCCGGCACCCTGAGGGGGGTGTTGAAGATATGGACGCCAAAGAAACACTTCTTCAGGAGAAAATATCAGGATGTGGAACAAATTGAGGAGGTGGTGGAGGACTCAACCAGAGAGGGGAATATAGAGGAGCAGCTGTATGCCTCTGCAGGAAATCCCTCCCCCTACCTCTTAAATGTTGTAAGTCTGAGATCTTGTCATGTTTGACACCAGCAGTTGTGCAAATACTGCAGCGTATGTTCTAAAGAAGATACTCATTGAGACAACCTTATCGAATGTATCCCGAAGAGACGACAATCTGAGGGAGGAACTCTCTGCAGGAATATGAAAAAGAGAAAAGAGAGAAAAGCTTGCGATGCCACAAGAAGTATGTGTGATGTCCCAAGATACTGGTTGAAAATGATGATTGGATCTTATAGAAACTAATGATGAAGTAAAGGATCGAGTGAACTTTTAAATATGAAAAAGAAGATTACACGTGCATGAAAGGCTGCAGAGAATCAACCGTTCATTAGTTGTACGGACACTAAAACGCAAGGTAGACTAAGTCATCACAGAAGCTGGCTATATCTAGTGAATAGAATGCAGGCAGAGTAGCCATTGTATAGAAGCTGGACATCGTTATCATACATTTTAGTAAGCCAGGACCCATGAAGAAGTAAGGGAGAATTTTGTTGCAGCAAGAATAAGCTGAAATTGTGGAGCTGCATGGCGGGGCTGTCTGGCTTGGAGTCAAAACTGAAGCAGCCAAGGTTGGCTATCTATTCTTGAAAGGAGTCAATGTGCAAAGGATGAATCATCTCTTGTTAAGGTGCTGAGAATGAACCCCAAGAGTGCCAAGTTTTATTCATTTAAATCATTTAAAACCTGCAAAATGGACCAAATCATGGTCTCCTGTCACGTGAGCCAAGGATGAAAATAGAGTTGAACTTGGGATTCCTAGAACAAAGATAGTGAGTGCCCGCACTCCCATATATTCGCAGAGACAAGGATAGTTTGCAAGGCCAAGATCAAAGAGAATCTTCCTGGCAGAAGGCTTGGGGGATGAGAGATTTTGGGCTAATTATATGGGGAGATAGAGTCAGGCCCACCACCTTGCACCTGGGTCTGGGTTTACGTGATGCTAAGTGAACCGAATGTTCCAGACATGGCACAAGCGTGCAAACCAATTGTAGAGGGGTGTATTATCGTTTGAAGACCAATTGGAAACCGTGTACTTAATGTTTTTGAAGATGTCATGTTTTAGAGATAGGTATATATTGTCCACCTGACAGTGGGCAGCCAATCACAATCCTAGGTCCTATGTAATTTATACTTAGATGACCCCATTAAGCCTATAACTATCCCTAGTCGGTTTTTCATTATTTGTCACATAGTATAACGTCATCTCTGATGTATTTTAAGTATATAATCCTGTTTTTGTGAAAAGATCACAGAGAAATTGAGCAAACGTCCGTTGAGTTTTTCTGTGAACCCATCCATTGCATGGATGTTACTAAAGCACCCTAAGCTCAGCAAAAACCTCAAGATTGTAACAAAATTCCTAAACACTCATTCTACTAACTTAAAACTACTAACTACTCAGACAAGACAACATGTTAATTAGTCCCAGGTGACAAACCATTTGTGAGAATGCTGAGCTCATGCTTCATGCTCTTTTTTGTTGTATGTGTCATGACCCTTGCCCCTGGCCCTCTCTGGCAAGTCAGCCTTCCCGTTAGGGCCAGGTCAAAGGCCTTAAAACCTCATCCAAGACTCTCTTGGAGTCAGTCCTGGCACCTTTGGCGCCAGGCTCATAACCATCATGAAGACCAACATTGGAATGGGACTATTTACTTGGGACTATTTAACTTGGAGGGTTCAGCCAACATGGAGGCACACACATAGCTCAGTTACAAGGAACTGAGCTATGCGGTCTAGTCTTTTTTTGGTGTGGCAGGCCTGGGACTACTTTACCTGGAGTACTTTGGGTGTGGCAGGCCGGGGACTATTTTACCTGGACTAATTTACCTGAGACTATTTAAACCACACCCAAATAGCAGAACATGCTTTGCGTTATCCTGCTTTGGGCAGCGTAATGCTCACCGTGTCCAGTTCTTTGAGGCCAGCTTACCTGAAACCAAGGACCTGCAGAGAGAGAAAGAACACTAAGAAATTTACCTGTAACAGTATACTGTCTTCAATCCATCGCCGACTTCAGTTCAACTCACCTGAAGGTACGAACTCCATCATCCGACACTGCATGCATCCTGGAATACCATAACCTGGAAAGAGGAGAAAGAAAGACAGCATTAGTAAGCGTTTACTCACATTTCCTCCCGAATGAAGAAAGCCACACAATTCTTACCTGGGTAGTCATCTCCTGGTCAGTACCATTGCTGGAACATTATGGCGCTTGCCAAGGAACATTGCAACCTGCAAGGAGAGAAAAGACACAGGTTAGCAATATAAAAGGCGAAACAGCGCCGTGCATCGTGCATTGCTCACCGGACAGCATTGCGCACACTGCGGCCCATGCTCATCTTCAAACTGCATGACAACACCAAAATACCTTTCCATACCTAAAAGGAAAGAAACAAGACATTATTATTCGAACTAAGAGGAACATAAGAACTGCATATAAAGACTGTAAAGCAGCAAACCTACGGAGTGGCAGCAGGCCTGGATTCCCACAGGAGGGTGGCTTACACCAGTGAAGTAACTTGGTCTCTGCTCGCCCCCCACATCCACCCGCCCCTGCCACGAGGAGCAGGACGAAGAATCCACCTTTTAAAATATTGAGGTGAGGAGAGGGCCCAAGGGGGTGGAAGGAGTTGAGGCCAAGGGAGGTGGGAAAACATAAAGACAATCTGGTATTGAATCCACTCTCCTATATTGCAGACCCATCTTTAACCAGAGGCCTTACCAAGGGACCGGGAGAGGGTTTGAGAGTGCAAATCATCCAACCAGGGCTGGGTGGCGTCCCCGTGGATACCAGGTGAGCTTAACAGTATGCCCGTGACTGAGACGTCATCATCCTACATGCGTTAAAGAAAAGGACTGAATGTTGCTTAAGCCGACACGTCCTGCGCTTCATCTCCTTTGAGGCAGAATACAATGCTGAGTGCTGGAACTTAGAGGGACCGTCCTTCCAGACTCTGATTCTGGCATAGGGACCAATTCTCTATGGTGCATGGTAAGCAGCCGCGTAATAGCCCGCAAAGGTTGCACACAGGGTGTGTTCCTAACACAGGACAGAAACGCAATAATGAACATAGACGTTGTGAGAGGGATTAGCGTTCTGAGTGGTGCCATCAAAAGTGGCCAAATGGCACCAAACTACACTACTCTCCCGTCCTCTCACATGAGGCTCCTCCTTCACCATTCAGGCCAACTTCCTGGTCAGTATGCCTTGAACATGGGAGACACTGTGAGACTAAAGGAACTCTATCAAATTCAAACTGTTGGCTTTTCTAATGCTTGGTTCTCTATTTGCAGGGAAGTATGGGGTGGATGGATTACAGGTTGTAAAGAGGTGAGAAATGGGCTGTAGTGGACCAAAACCAAGGTTTTAATAATGTATCTTCAATATATGTTTATGCTGAAAAGCTGAACATTAGCTTAGAATCCTGATCAATTGGGAAACTCACTCTTCCATGCTCATGTTTTCTAGTTATTGAAAAAGTATTAGTTCCATTTCTATACGAATTATATAGCAGAAATGAAGTGTTTTTAATGCTGGATTGTTCAATATTGGATGATGTTCTAGTTCGCAAACTCCAATTAGTTTTAATACAGGGATTGTCCATAAAACACAGTGTCCCAGTTGCCCAGCGTTCAGCAAACTCATAAATAAACATTATTAAACAGGCCCATAAATGCGGCTCATTAGGCTGTTGATAATCAGTGCCTTATCTGTATGCCACGGTATGCGCCCTAATATTGATTCTTTTTTAATAGCACACCATCATTATGAAAACGTGTTACTGTTCAAATCCATCTTGTTTATAGCATTTGCCTTGATTCTATGTTGTGCAGACTGCTATGAGGATCGCTGCTATGCATCCGCAAATAACTGCAAGAGAATGACATGACTAGAAACTCGCACACAAGTGGATTTCATTACAAGACATAAAGAAGGATATACAGTACACGAATTGTCATGCAGCAATCAGCCAGATAAGCTTCCTCCCCAGGGAGCCTCGAGCACAAAGCTGCCTCGGTTCCTCTCAATCAATATAATGCAAGTTGGGAAAATGGGATACGGCTTGTGCTTCACAATTACATAACTATGTGGGGCTGTTCCATAAAGCATGAAGGGCTGGAACATGGTGGTGCTCCAGCAATCAGGGCTTGAAACAGGGAGAATCATCCTTTGAAAGTGTGTTGCCACTGGAATATGGTGTCAAATTATGAAAATTATGTGTTATTTATATCGCTTTCACCAAAGCTGAACAGATTTACATAAAATTATCACCCGACCAAAGATGGTACTCATTTGTCAACCTCGGAAGGATGAACGGCTGAGTAGACCTTTCCTCTGGGATTCAGACTCGCAGCGAGCGCTCAACCCACCAAACTATTTTACCAGCATATGATAACATGGGATTGAGAAACGGTGTGTGTGTGTGTGTGTGTGTGTGTGTGTGTGTGTGTGTGTGTCTCGGTGTGTTTGTGAGAGCAAGAGGGAGTGCATTTAGAAAGCAGAAATGTGTGCAAGCACTAGTCTGAGAGGGAATGTCAAATAACGTGAATGAGGATTTTTCTTGGAGTTTAGAGTTGGCTAGAGATGGCAGATGTACTGTTCTGGAGCAGTGTCTGGATGGCTGGAGGTCCTTGGCCTAATGCTTTGAGCCCCTTTCCTCTCACTTCATCTTATCCAGTTCTGTGCCTGGATCTCTGACTCTGGGTATAGGACTTTGAGGTCACACACTCCTCCTAGAGGATGAAACATGTCTGGGCTCCTTGTGGTTTTGTTCAGAAAGGATGTGAATACGCACTTCTAAACCTTCCAGCAATTGCCTCTTGTGTTTGCTTCTGCCACCCTTAACGGGAAGGGGAGGCCTAGACATGGCCACCCAAGCGACACCTCATTTATGATGACCAATGAGGCAAAAAGTGTCTGGAGCTACTTGTAGTCTTGTGCAGAAGAGATGTTGCCAAACAGTTCAGGCTGGACTGCCCCTTTTGGGGTGGGACCAGGCCTGATTTTCATATGATTCCCCCCCTTTCTGTAATGGATTGGCAGGATGATACAGGATGGTCTGGGGATTTGCCCAGAGCTACAGCATCACCTCTTTTGTTTGCTTTACACTCATCCAAGTTTTCCTTTTAGAAGTCGAATGTCCGGGCATCTGCAACTAAATAAACGAGGGCAGTATTTTTTTATAATTTATCATTATAATTTGCTATTTATAACACGCTTAATACCCAGAGGTTTCTAAGTGTAGATCTGGGGATCAAACCTCGAATCTGTGTTGCTCTGCGTCGTCGTCTTACCCCTGAGCAATCCTCCCAAGACATTGGGTTTGTAATACGACACTTCCATTATGGCCCACGGTCTACTCCCAAAGTAGCAGGTAGCATATTAGCATCTCTTTTTTGGCTTCTCAACTGCAGGCTGCACCTGCATCCTAAGCTCCAATCTCCCGATGTTCTTTGAACAAAGTTTTCAGCCCTACTCACAACCTTTACGATCTTGTGATCTGCCAGTTCTCAAATAATGGAATAATTATTCGAGGGTTATTTGAGGGCTATCGTTCAGATGGCTGTAATGATAGGCCCCTCTGCTCACTCTGTAACTCTGACTTGGCTAAATTCCCAAGATCCAGTTCAGGTTCCTCTCTGAAAGGAATGGGACACTCCGGTTTCTCAGCTAGCCGTTCCTTTTTATCTGACCGTCTGACCCCTTTCAGGACTCTTCAATTCTGCAGGATACTGTCACCTCGTCACCACAGTCCTTTCACATGTTCAGGCCTATGGGTGGGCGAAAATGGTTAATTCCGTTTCAGATGGAATATTGCTAGATTCCTGGCACATTTCACCCAATAAATCAATTTCTCCTGGGGACTCAAAAATGGCAGTATGGGGGCTTTTCACGCCCAAAATTTCGTTTTTCTATTAAAAACAGAATTTTGGCCAGAAAAGGGATTAATAAAAAAAATCACCCAGTCTGTGGAATGTAATTGTTGGAGAATTTCGCCATTTTCGTTTTGCCCGCAGGATTTGAACCCATTCCTAGTCAGGACAGTTGTTCCCTGGAGTGTGGCTCACTCATTACTTGTGGAAATTCACTTTCGTATTTACCTATATAATTCTATTCTTGCCTGGGATCATCTCTTACATGATATACTTCTCCGTCAAAGTATTACCGAAAATGTGCACGAGTTCAATTTTACACAGTATCTGTGCAAAATTATTTCTAAGGGCAAAAAACATGTTTCGTTATCTTTTTTTTTGCATCAGAGCAAATTATCTGCTAGTGGTAATAACTTTGCATATTTGTAGTAAGGAAAATGCCTCTGCATTCACAGAGTATGTTTTTGTACAAGGGCATGTTTATTCGCTAGGGCTAATACCCTAATAATATTACTAACAATAATGATAATAATAATCTTATTTAAAATGACACATGCACCAGTGCAATGTTTTTGAAACCTGCCCCCATGAGTATCCCAGAAAATGAATACTGTCTCCAAGCGACCATTAAAGCAGATATGGCATCTGCAGATATAAATGTGTGTCTATTCTGTTATGAAAACCAGTGCTCAGAAAAGAGAAATACAGCCATGTCTTTGCCGTTTGCTCAATTCCATCCCTGTACAAAAACCTGAAATGCAAAAATGCAACTTCTCACAGCTAAACGGTCTTTCTTAACCTCCACTATTTTATCAACCACCTTTATCATCCCCGGCCCTTCAACGAACTGGAATCTCAGGCACAGAGATTTCTTTTCATGGGGCAAGTTACAACCAATCTCCACACTCCAGTGGTCTTTGGAAAATGTGCTACTTCACTTTTTTGATGCTGCCTTAGCTTTGGAAATGTGAACACTACTCTTAAATTTTAGCTGTTCCTTTTGAGAGTCTTATCTCATGGGTTAAAGTTAGACATTCAGCCTCATTAAAGCACGGCCGGTGCGGTAATAACGTGCCAGTATTAATGTATACTGCCAAGTTACCGCACCAGCCATCCACGAGTTTGCCGGTGAGGCGGCAGAATGACCTCCAGCTTATCGCCAGGGTGTTACCCAGATTAATGTGAAACCAGAGCAAGGCCCTACGAGCCAGTCACCGGAATACAACTCAATTATGCTCATTATAAATTTGCCAGTATTCTGGCAGTAAATCCGCCTGAATAACGGCAAACTGTATTACCGTTATCAGCACTCGGTCCAATTGTATTCCCACAGATTACGAGTGTTGGTAGAAGGTGTAAATGCCCATTTCGTGGACTCCCATTGGACTACATGGGGGAGTGTCAGAATCGTCATGTAGTCCAATGGGACCCCATGAAATAGGGATTTACGCTGTCTACCAACACTTGAAATACTGGCAATAATACCCAGTGAAGTTAATGTGTTTTCCGGGATTCTGACATTTCTACAGCTTCGTGCTACATCTGTATTGGATGTGTCCAACTCCTCATGTATGCCAGCGAAGCAAGTGCTCTGTATACAGTAAGCTTTGATCAAGTGAAACAATCCCTCATAGGTTATAACCACATTACTTTCAAGTAAGTGTTTTAAGTGCAGTTTGAACCCTGCTCACACATGACATATCACTCATGCCTCTTGTGCTTTCTTAGTGGTGTCCCAAAGACCTTAAGGGTACTTCTTACTTAACTGCTGCATTATAGACTGTTTAGGGTGTGAACACACGGTTGGGGGAGGTGAGTTGCAATCTTTTACAAGTATTTTTGGTCCATAACTCATTTTGTGACACTGGCATGGGATTTATCATCTCAGCTATGCACCTTTAGCCTGTATCTATGTGCAGTTTCTTCTTTTAAAATAATACTATGCTACCTTCTCCCTGGGCCTGTCCACAACTACCTAGATAAGTTAAAGATCTCCTTGCCTCCAAAACTCTTACCTACTCTTGACTTCTTCTACTTGGCGACTTTAACATCTGGCATGATGTGCCCGATAATCCACACTCTGGAAAACGAACACAGATAATTCACGGATATGATATGCTCTGCGTGGTTTCTTCTCCTTCCCACCACTCAGGCCACTGTCTTTATCTGAATATTTATAGAGAATTCCTTAATATTATTCCCATTTCATGGTCCGATCATTTCTCTAGGAATTTTACTTTTGAGCTCGATCAGGCATGCTCCCATTCTATCCCTGACTCATGTCAATGTTCTCTCTCGAATAACAGCAAAAACTTAAAATCACTGAGCAAACTCTGCTTTAGTATCTATTCACCCAGAAAACCAATGCAATGAATATTCTTCTTCCAATTTAAATGGACTTCAGTCTGTGTGTAACCTTATTGCCCCTCTGCAGGTCAGATAACTTAGAAAATGAACTATTGGTTGGCATTCTCCCTCACTTTCAATTTTGAAACAAGATTATTGTTAGAATGGATTTCTAAAGTCTGGCCCGATGGACAGATGTTTAGGAGGCCGCCCGTGTCCGTGAAACAGGTGAAACTTCTGGGAAGATAGCCAGACTAATTCACAGTAGCTTGGAGAACAGTCAAGGCTAAATCTGAGGAGGAGATAGCGTGATTAGAGGTCTTCGATGAGCACCCACAGTGAAACACCAAGAATTAACATTGGACAGAAGCATACCAAAATGTAATAGCAAAGTACCACATAAGCAGCACAATATGTAACATATATACAAGAACCACTTGCAGTCAATGCGATCAAGTGAATAACTCCACCAATACCTGCAAAGGAAAGGGCAAATACAATTCAAAGCATAGACGAACTTCAGAAGCAAAAACCCTAACTCTATAAGACCAGCCCTACGACGAATGGAGCCTTGTGCTCAATGTTCGATGCATGCGTAAAAGCGCTCAGCCATGCGTAAAAACCCAAAGTACCTTCTTCGAGAACTAAAAAAGTTAGGGACAGAATTCTGAAGAGTCCGGGGTGTATCTGATGTGATGAACAAAGCTATTCCAAACTTTCTACGGTCTTTAGGAAGCAGAGGCAACCCAAGCCAATGAGAGGACCACAAGGGATCCCCTATGCCTAAAAGCGTATGGCTGAACAAGGGGCCTCTGGTAAGTGACATCAGTCGTCATCGCTCTTAGCTTTGGTTTTGGCCCATTTTGGTAGGTCTGGAAAGGGTCGTCAGAGGTTTGATTTCCTGCCATCGGCTTCAAAGTGCACAGGTGCTGTGGGTGCAGATGACGGTCTGGTTTACAACAGGAGCTGTAACTCTTGATTCGGTGAAGAAGAAAGCAAGGACTGATGCAGCTGGTCTCAGGGCACATGAAAGAACACGGGAAAATGCCTTCAGCGACCGTCACTGTCGCACAGTGACACAGGGGCACCCAACTCTCGTGACCTGACGCAGCCTCCTCTCTTACAGCGCAAAGCAGCTGGGATGACGGTATTTGGTGGTAAGGGTGCTTTGCAGTGCAAGTTAGGATTCCCCCAAGTCTCACGTCATAACTCAACATGTTGTTCCTGCATGGTGGCCACGGTTTGAGCTGGACAGTCCGCTGGATGGCCCAGGAACACTTTCAAACATCCTATTTTCCAGGGAAACCAGAAGCCATTGAGAATGATTAGTCCCATCACTCCAAAGGTTTGAAGCACCTTTGCAGGTCTTTTGAGATTCAGCATAAATCAGGGCTCTACCAGAACATCAGGGTGCCAACCTTCTTCACTGATCTCAGGATAGTCCATGGTTCTGCTTGGCTCTTCCGGATACTTGGCTTCATCTACAGGTCGATTCAGACCTATTGTTCTCTAGCACTTTGAAGCATCTTTTGTGCTAGATGGAATGACAAATAAAGATCACAGACCAAATTGCCGTACAGACTCAAAGAATACTGCAAAACATTACTATATTCAAAGTAGGGAGACCTGACTAAAATCAGACTGATGCATATACTCTCACAGCTTGATTAAACAGAGGTCTTTATACCACTATATGCATCATCTATGATGTCTTTCGAGGCGAAGGATTGGTTAAGGGATCATAGCTACCTTATAAAATATATAAGGATTAGTGCATCATTGGCTACGCCTTATCTGTGGGGCATGCCTTGAACTACCTCTACAGACAAACAGTACTGATTATATGGACAAACTGTCAGGACATTAGTCGTTGCATCATTGTATGTTAGATTGTCCCTCAAACACACTTATTGGTTGGCCTACTATTCCAACCTAGGACTTTCAACTCTTTTAGCAGCATGTAAGCAAAACAAAATGTAGGTGTTTGATTCCCGTCAGACTACTCCCCATTTTCCCAATTAGTCCATCACCTCCTATCAGTATACCGTAAGCCAAGGTCTTCCTTTTGTAGTTGACCTTGTTGACTGCTCACTGGCCTGGAACATTCAAGTCAGTGTAACACCCCACTATCTTCATCTGGGGCTTAATGAATATCCCTTGTTCTCTTTTCTGAAATCATATGTTCGCAGACCAAGAATTTGTCAATTTTGAATTTCTATTTTCTGCTATTTGACTTAATTATGCTGGATGCACTTGCTCCTCTTGACCTCTAGATCCTTGCTCACTCTATCTCATAAGGACTTTGTGCACTTTTAATTGACCAACAGTTGGCTTTCGTAGATGTTTTCTTATCCTTCAATCTATGAGGAATGTCCAATATTCAGAGCTTATCCATGTATCTCCCTTTGTGCTCTGTGCTTATTCCTTAAAATAGTGCTAGTTAGGATTCCCCCAAGTTTCACGTCATAACTCGACACAGCAACACTCTTGCACAGTGGCTAAGGTTTAAGCTGGACTGTCCACTTCCACTTCCGAAAAGACTATTTTCCAGGACAACTAGGAGCCATCGAGGGTGATTAGTCCCATTGTTCCAAAGGTTTAAAGCACCTTCTCAGGTCTCCTGAGATTGAGCGCAAAGCATAGCTATACCGGGGCAACAGGTGGCTCAGGGTGCCAACTTTCTTCACGGGTCTCAGGATAGTCCTTGGTTCTGCTTGGTTCTTCTGAATAATTCGCTAAATCTACAGGTACATGTGGTCCTGTTGCTGATCTGCTGGTCTACATTCAGGACCACTCCTCATATCTAAATGTCTGGTGGGTGCTTGTGCCCAGTCATCCAATGAGAAGATCTGCCCCACTCATGCACACCAGCAATGGTCCAATCAGGGACCACTGGGGCTCTCATGTTCTTGTGTACACCAGACATCCTGGCACCAGCAGTGTGGATTGGGATCAGACAGTTCCAGCCCACTTTCTGGGTACTCACACTCGTGACCTGCATTAGCCTGTGAAAGAAGCGGCTTTCGCGGCCACCGTATGTCCAAAAAAGTGATCTTACTAATTTTTTGGCAGCTGAAGTAAAAAAATAAACAGGATATCACTGGCAGGCTAACCTGGGATATGAAACCCAGGTTGGCGAGATTGTTAAATCAATGAATTTCCGTCTTTGTTTTTTTCATTCTTTTTTCCATGTATTCATACAGCCGATCATCCACCAGGAGTGGGTGCTTTAGTTCATAATATTTCGCTCTCTACAAAATAATTCTCAAACTTTAAGCTGACAATTTTGGGTTATGTGGGCTGAAAAAATGCAATTTTTCCCTGTGGTAAAACCCCATGTTAAAACGAGTTCAATAGCTGAAGTACAGTTAGGTTTCCAGCTTAATGCAACATAATCCCTGACATTTGGCTCTTTTTGAAAGCTACCCTACTTTAACTCTGAGCCCTGCTGAGTCCATTAGCACACTGATGACATTAGAGATCTCATCACTGATGGTATTACATATATCATCATTCATGAGATCATTAATAGCATCCTTCAGTGAGACAATTACCCTTGCCCCCCCTAAAATTACGCCCATGAGTGTAAGAAGGAAAGAAGTAGAAGACAGGCCTTCTCGGTCTATGTCCCAAAACTGTGGAACCTTTGCCCTGTCAACGCTAGGCTCACCCCCTCACTTCTACATTTCAGGATGGCGCTCAAGACCCTCTTCTTCAAGGAATTGTTACTTTCTAACACCTGGGCCCACACACCCTCAACTCCCCATCCTACCTGGGACTGGGAAATCTGCTCCCCACTCTTTCCTCCGATTGTTGCTTGAAAATCTTTCCCCTATTGGCAGTTCCCCACTCCGTTGTATAATTGCATTCCTTGCCATGTCCTTGCCAATATAGTTTGTAAACCGCTCAGTTGCTTCCTAAATATACGTCGATGCTCAATAAATACCGTAATAATAATACACATTTAAAATAAACATTGCTTTGGGTCAGTGTTTTAAATGCAGTGTGAACTCAGCTCACACATGACATATCACTCATGCCACTTGTAGTTTCTGGACCTCCAGGGCACTTCATAATTAACTTCCACAGTACAGACTGTATAGGGTGTGAACACAGGTGTGGGGGAGGTGAGTTGCAGTCTTTTACAAATATTTATGGTCCATAACTAATTTGATGACACTGGACTGGGATTTATCATCCCAAAGCTGTACCTTCAGTCTGTGTCTCTCTCTAGTTAGTTCTTTTCTATGCGCCCGTCCTCCTGGGCCTGCCCATAACTTCCTGGATAAGTTGAATGATTTCCTTGCTTCTAAAGCTCTTAGCTACTCTTGACTTCTTCTATTTGGTGACTTTAACATTTGGCATGATGTCCCCAATAATCCAGACTCTGAAAAACTAACACAGATAATTCACGCAAATGATATGCTCTCCATGTTTCTTCTCCTTCCCACCACTCAGGCCACTGTCTTTATCTGAATATTAATGGAGAGTTCCTTAATAGTATTCTGATTTCATGGTCTGATCATTTCTGTAAACATTTTACTTTTGAGCTCTATCAGACATGCTCCCATCCAATCCCTGACTCATGTCAATGTTCTCTCTTGCATAAAACCAAAAAAATAAAATCAGTGAGCCAGCTTGTAACTTTGCTTTAGTGCCTACCCACCCAGAAAACCAATGCGAAGAATATTTTTATTCCAATATGAATGGACTAGAGACAGCCAGCGTGTAACCTTATTGCTCCTCTTAAGGTCTGATAAGCTAGGAAATTAACTAATATGTGACATTCTCCATCACTTTGAATTTTGAAGCAAGATTAGCACTGAAAATAAAATGTTTGGTATAAAAGCAGAGATGCTTTGTCCTTTCTGTTATATTAGACTGATTTACAGACCTCTAAGAAGGCTATGTGTGCCGCAAAAACATAACACCTTCAGAATCATAACAACAGTGCTATTAACAAACCAAAATAACTTTTCGATACTAATAAAAATATCCTTAATCCTCCTTGTGTTCTAACGAGGCTTTTGTCAACTATTGAGTTGACAAATTAATGTAACTAATTATTTGCGGATAAAATCAATCTAATCCAGGAAAATCAAACAATTGAATCCAAAATCCAAGTCTATTAACACAGAACCAGCCACCACTAAAGCCATTTTTGATTTTTCTCTAACATCTTCATACTAGATTAATTTACAACTCCTGGCTCTGAAAACCTCTAATCAGAACTACGATTTGGTACCAGCAGATCTTGCCCGTGGTCAGACCCATGCTCTATCTGACTTTATCACAACATTTGTTAATCTCTGTTTCTAGATTGACCATCTCCAAGATCCTTAAAGTTGCTACTGTTACGACCCCTGTAAAAATGCTTTATAGAACTATAGACTAATTGCTGGACTTTCTTGGGCAGTTAAGATTTTGGAAATGGTGGAGACTCAGCAATTGCAAAAACATGTCGAGGAGCTTCTTAATCCTCGATCATTTCAGTCTTATTTTGTCTGCTCTCAAGGAAATGAAACAGTTCTCGTGGCTGTCTGTAACGATATACTGAAATATACTGATAAAGGAGTTTTTTGTTCTCTCCTAGGCAGCATTTGACACAGTCAACTTTAAAAATGTGTTATTCAGGCTGTCAAAAAGTCACAAAGGTGTGGCAGAGGAGGCTGTGGTGGTTCTGGACCTTGCTAATTGATCATATTCAAAAGGTTAAAATTGGAATTTATTTCTCTTACCCCATCCCAGTTTCTTGTGTGGTAACTTGGGATTCTTCATTGTCTCCATTGATTTTTTATATCTACATCTAGCCTCTCATGTCGAAATTCAGTCTCTCTTATCTTTCCTATGCCAATGATGAACAGATCTAAATGCATATTAACTCTTCTGATTCTCTTAGTAGAATTGTAGACTGTGAATCTGAAGACAATGCATATTTCTATTGTCCCCCAGGCCCTCTACAAAAACCTCATACATTTGGTCCAAACATAGTCAAATGTATTGTTTGTATATTGATAAATGCCATATCATATCATATCATATCATATATCTCCCTTGTGATAGATGCCCAACTTTATGGGCAACAGATTCTAACATTTCTGCGTGAGACAGTAAAAGATGTATCTTTCCTTTTAATTCATTTGATTTGACACACCCTATTCTATAATTGGTATCTTGTCCAGTAAAAACATTTGTACTGGGCTGTGAATTCAAAGTACATGAATAGTAAAATCTCAAAATGCTTTCTGTCTGATAGATTCACGTTAACAAGTCCATATCTTTCTCTTTGAAATCAGAGTGATGATCTGAAAAGAAGATGTGTGTACCAATCTTTGCAGAAGCCAAGAGAAAGCTAGTAATATAAATGAAAAGGTAGATTTGTTAAGAGGGATTTCTGAACTCTGACCTGGAGGGGCAGAGGTTCAGAAGGCCAACCTACTTTCTTGGAACAGGGTAACCTCTGGACAAGCCAGACCAATCAGGGTAGCTATGGCAGGCGGTCAAGACTAAGTCTCAAGATGGGTGAGGGTGACTGAAAGACCTCAATGAGCACACAAAGCAAGGACACTCACAAATTACTCCAGACAGGTGTTATATTAAAAATATAGACACATTTATTAGAAGGCCTTGGTAATATAGACCATAGCAAAGAATAACAACAATACTAAAGTACACCAACACATCACAATCAACACGATATATATACAAGACCAGAGGGGTCTAACGGATTAAGAAGCACAAAAAATGTAGACCACCTAGATGGGGAGGAAAACAGGCAGTGCAAGTAATCTGTAGACCCAGTTCCACATAAAGAATACACCTAACTAAGATGCAGTCCAAGCCCTATGAAGAGAGGAGCCTTATGCTCAATAGTACATGCACACGCTTGTGCCACTGGACAAAATAGGGTCACTTCAAGGGTCAGTAGCAGCTCAGGAAGGCAGATAAGGTCGATGAAGAACAAGTCCCCACTATTCAAGCAGGACCTCCACTTGCGGGCAGAGGCAGGTTGAGAGTGCGGGATAGAGTTGCTATTTCGCAACAGCGGTGGAAAAGAAATGGGCTCCTGCGCTAAGGGCCACCGGTTGGGGTATGGAATACTCACCGGTCCCCGACGCAGGCAGACCCAGACTTCGCCAGTTCAGTTCACTTCGCTGCAGGTTCGAATGCAACAATCAGGACGTCTCGACACTGTGTAGTTTCTGCGGTAGCAGGCTTCAGGGTCAAGAGGGTCACAAGTGCAGCGAACTTGCACAGGTCATTGCCACAGCAGGGCAACACAGTAACCGTGTTTACTCCGGTCCAGGTGCACTCCTCTCACTTCAGACCTGGGAATGCCAAGAATTTCGGTGTGAGGGTGCTGTGGACACAGAGCAAGCAGTATACCAAGTTTCGAGGGCTTCTTCGAAACCGCGGCGGTGACAGAGCAAACGACCTGTGTAAGCTGGTCAGCCCACTGATTGGCCCAGGGACACTTCCGAAGAGGCTTACTTGCAGGGTTTGATGAAGGTGCAGAGAATAGTTGGTCCCACTATTCAAATGGGTCGAAGCGCCTTTGCAGACCTTCTAGGATGATCAGATGCAGAGGGGTCTCGCAGGACGACAGCAGGCTCAGGGTGCCAAACCTTCCAGTGGGTCACCAGTGGTTCCTCGATTCGGCTTCATGTTGCAGGATACTTGTTTCCTTATCCTTTGTTCGTGTGAACTCAGGAGATCGACATGGTAGTGGTGTTTTCGGCCTCCTCTTATCCAAAGTTTCCTTCGCGCCAAAACGGAGAGGACCCAGTGGGAGATCTGCTCACAAACACTCACTCCATACGTGGACCAATCACGGACCACAGTGGTCACAGGCATTCAGGACACTCCAGACTCTCTGGCACCCAGGATGTGTATTGGGAACAGACATCCCAGCCCACATCCTGGAGGCACATACACAAGGCATGCAGAAGCCCGCGATAGCTTTGGGTTTCGCGGGAAAG
Organism: Ambystoma mexicanum; assembly: GCF_040938575.1. Taxonomy (NCBI): domain Eukaryota; kingdom Metazoa; phylum Chordata; class Amphibia; order Caudata; family Ambystomatidae; genus Ambystoma; species Ambystoma mexicanum. The sequence goes on from NC_090928.1 coordinate 1,147,491,531, forward strand.
TGCATGACCAAATAATGGCTGACCCGGGTCGGCTCGACCTGGGGAAGGTGAAGGTGCAAGATGGCCAAAGGACAGGACAAAGAACCTTGTGACATGGCCATTTTGGAGCCAGGCCACCTATTTGTGCCAAACGCGGAAAGCGCGGATAATATGGCAAAAAAGGTTTCGAAACATAAGAAAAACTATAGCTGCCACCAGTCCTGTCCGTGATACATCTGCACAGTTCATAAAAAGTCCAGCAAGAGTTTCTAGGGCCTTGGAAATGACTAGAGACCCAAGGGTGCGGTAAAGTAAGTTACCTTGCACTCTTGTTACATGTTGCACATAAGGAAAGGACGAAGGGAAACAAAGTCTCACAGTACTGACTGTCTTAAGGGCATGTATGTTTCCCCATAAGAAGTGAGCGTAAGCCCAGAGGAGTGCGGCTGAGGGCTGGGCTTCTCTGGCAAATGTTAGATCAGGGTGTAAAACAGCAGCAAAAAGTTTGGGGGTTGACACATGGAGAGAAAATTACATTCTAATATGAAATCTTTCCTAACAGTACAGTTTTGCAAATCTCATTTATTTTCATATTACAATCAATTGTCTTTTTCACCACCAAAAAGTTAAGCTTGTACTTTAAAAACTGCTAATGCTGAATTAAGATGTCTTTTAACTGTCCATCTTCCGGAATTATCCTTACTTGTTTAGGGTACATTTGATTGTATTGACAGAAAAAGAAAACCTGCTAATGTATGTGAAACTCCTGTTTTTCAGGTACATGAAATACAATTTCAAATGATTTCTTTCTTTTTTCATTTTTAAAGTACATAGATTACTTTTTCACATCAAATGTTAGATGTCTAAGTAGTGCTCATCAATTGTCAAATTAGAGGGCCTGTTGTTTAGCAGTGGTCTAGGCCAGACGATATTTGCTGATGATTTTCAGGAGCATGCAGCGCATTTTCCAATGCTTTTTTTTCTTTTTGTTAAAAGTATGTGAATTAATCTTTCACATAACCATAAATATATATTAGATACTTACTGGTTATATTGTTTCTCTGTAATCATATAACAATGTCCTGATTCACAAAGATTTTCACTGAAGCAACGGATCCTGTGCATCTCACATGTGCTCCTTCTTCCTTGTAATTGTTTCACAAATCCTAAACATAGAGAACATCTGGGGTGCTTGGAGCATCTTTGATATGATCATGTGCAAATGTGTTTCACATTGATTTGCTCTAGGCCATCTAAGAAATGCCAAGGTCATCACTTGATTTTCTCTGTAAGTAAAATATAATCTACATATAATAATCCCTTAACCTCTCCTGACACGGTCGAAACACTATATATTGATGTTTTGTCGAATCACTAAAAGGTAATGGTTCTAACACAATTAGGACGATGAGAGGAGATGAAGGCCAGCCCTGTCTATTACCAGAAATAATACGCAACAGATCTGAAATGAAACCATTGCTAATAATTATCGCCGTCGGGGTGCAGTATAATAGTTTAACCTTTGAAATGAAAACATGATCAAAACCAAATCTTTCCATCTTCCCAAAGATATAAGAACTACTCTACCTGTCAAATTATTTTTTGGCATGACAGTACAATTCAAAGATAGTGTGTTTTCATGCATGCTCTTTTCAAAATAGCATGTAGAAGAGCTCTCGTATTATCTTTGGCTTATCTCCCCAAATGAATCCCTCCTGATCGTTGTGAACCATGGATGGATTTCTTTCCCTAATCTGCATGCAAGAACGTTTGCAAACATATTAATGTCTTTATTGAAAAGAGAAATGTGGTTGTAATTAGCACAGCATGTGGAGTTTCTAACTGGTTTAGAAATTACAGCCACCAGATTAAGGTCTCGCCGCATATATTGTTGTTCAATGTCCTCTTTGAATAATGAAGGGAATAGTGGTGATACGTCAGACTTAAAGCGTCTGTCGAATTTTGCTATTAAGCCAATCATTACTGGTTGGTTGTGTGCAGATGGGCCTCTAAGTACCTTAACCCAAATCAGGCCCACCACTTAAGAAGCGAGTGCACGTTTGTAAGTAATGCACGTTTATTGGACAATCAGCCAGGATGAGCTAGATGACGCCGTAGAGTCAAACTAACCTGACTCTCTCTGAAACACACGTTGACAAATTATATACATTTTTGCAACAGTTAAACACTGTCATATATTTTATTACGAACCAGCCCCCACATGCGATTGGTTAAAACCTATACAAAGAAATCCAATCTTTCTCCAGTTCCCTCATTCACATTGGTTGCAGTTATCTAAACCACCATCTTGAGCTCATGTGATTAATACAACCCTTTTTAGGATTTAACCATGGCAGCTCATGACATGATCATACAGTTACACATTCACATACAAACATATGTCATTACAAATCCCAGTTGGCCTGAGACCTCTTAACCCTGGATATAATTGCACATGGTTTGCAAAAGTACTTCAAACAATATGAGGCGGGCATGAATAAACAGGTTCCCTTTGAACTGGGTATAGCCATATAGCCAACTTGCTGGCATCTCGAACAGCCTAATTTGAACAACTACCAATTTAACACGCATGGCCTCTGGTCAAATGCTGGCAAAACCATTTAAAAACATGGAATATTTGTAAACTCTAGCCTCAGGTGGTCTTCACTCCAGGTTTATTGCTGGTCAAGAAGCAAATGGCTGTATCCCTCTAAACAGTAAATAACAAGCTCCCATGCACTTAACAGATTGCATCTTCCTTCCGTGATACTGCCAAGCCATAAAAACAATAGGCCGGCCTGTTGGCTGACCGTCTGCTAAGATCGTAGTTACTCATTACCTCTCTGGTCTCCGAAACCCTGCAAAACCAGTTTCTCCCAGCCACTCAAAATTCCACTCGCAAACCCTGACTGCAGAGTTAAACCAATTTATGAAAAGAACACATTGCATATAGATTGTAAATTCTCCATACATGTATATCCATGAATGTATGTTTAATAACTATCATGTCTCCTTCACAGTGGGTTCTTTGTGACAAATCTCCTTCCTCACATCCGCATTATGAAGCTCCAGGTTGTCCAGATACTAAGGTGCTTTGTGACACACCAGACCCAGATGTATTTATTTTTCATTGGTGATTTTTGGCTTCATCACGAGTTGGGCAGTATCTAGGCGGTAAATGCACTGGGATACCTGCCAATGCTATTAGCGTTACCACGACTCTGTCCAGCGCAATTAGCGCTGTATAACAAGTTGCAGTGGCCATTTATTCAGAGTCCATAGGACTCTATGGGGCTTCTCTGCGCTATTTCCACTGGTGGTAATAGTGCCAGAAATGTGCGGAAAGGGGAGGTTTTTACCTCCAGTAAAAAGCTGCAGGTAAACTTCCCACTTTCTGCCCAAACTCGGGATTGCAGCAGTAATAGCATTACCGCTGCATTTTTTACGCTCTGCACAACCCCTGATGAGGCCCTTTGACATTTATCTTACTGTGCACGTGCAAATCTTAAATGTATCAATTTAAACACAAAGTAATACTAACAGCAACACATATCCCATTCTCATTAACTATGTTAGATTTAAAATTGCAACATCGCTCCAACTTTGCTGCTCCCCCAGTCACAAATATTGCGTGTTCAACACAAACCCCCTCTTTGTCATTGGGCCATTTCCTGACCACCCCAACATTCCCCCTTTAGTTAATACTTTAACTAATAAATCAAACTCTTGTTCTTTAAACCCATCTTCCAGGGAAAAACCCTACAATCATCTCTCACATTTGTCCCAATATGGGCATACTCCTCAGTTGAACAACTTCAACTCGTCCCGCCACCATTTCTGCAATCTACCCGGTGCTCCACACAATCTTCTCAACTTGGTGGGGGACACAAGACAGGGTCACAGTCATCATGGCAGCTGCTTTCAGTACCTGGGCAGAATAGCATCGTAAGCGATTTTGACAATAGCAAAACATCATAAGCAAAAAGCCAAAAATAGGCATGAACATTTTGATGGCTTGGCTCATAGAAGACAACATCTAAAAAAAGAGAGACCAACCAAGGGTCATTTGTGATTCGTGCCTCATTCTGCATAACCACCCTAAGCTTGTAGAAAGTGGCAACAGTCTGAGTCAGGATCCCATTCTTCAAATCATTAGGAGTCACTAACGTGCAGCAAGTGCTCCCTGTCTTCTGATGGACCCCTCCCTACATAGCTGTTAGGAGATTGAGCAAATACTTGTTTTGAAAAGCTATGAGCTTCAGGGCCCACGGTTTTTCCTTGATGGAACTGAAAGCTGATTCGGAGGAATTCAATGCGAGAGTGTTTCTCTAATTCATAAATCCACATCCCTGCCGCTGCAGTGAGTGAAGGCAGTGTCTTCATCAAATTATTCCGGTCCATGTGTGACCACGGGACATAATACGCCTTTCCCTGTCCCTTCTAAAGCAATGGAAATTGAGTTATACCCACCTTTACTGGGGCTTCTCCCATATCTCTCCAACTACTTACTATGGCGTTGCAAGTACCATGGTGAGTACTCTCTGTCGCTGCTACTCGAGCAGGAGGTGGGGCTGCTACACCATGCTCTCCCTGCTCAACATCCCACTCCCATTCACCTTCTTCTGCTACTCCTGTTATCACTTCCTCTGATACTTCTACAGGTATGGAAACATATTCAGCACTACCGTGAGCTGCAGGCCCCCATTCTCCATTTCCCTGCTCAAGTCCTGTTCCCGTAGCAATACTTCTGTCATCCAGGTCCAGATTGACCTCTTTGATAACTGATTCATCCAAGCTAACAAGAACTTGTCTATGCCCCCACCTTCCTTCCTCTACATCCTGCCTGTCTATTCACTTCTTTCTGCTCTTCACTTCTCTGCTGTTGTAATAGCACTACCTCTTCTTCCGCTTGCCTCATCGCGTCTTCCAGTTTTTTCTGCTCCTGTGCCTCTACCGCCATCCGCAGCCTATCCACTATCCTGACGGTAAAAGGCATGATCTCCCCTTTCTCACTCATTCTCAAACCTTCATCTACTCTTCTGGCTGCTGGCCTCACTCGCTCTCATTCATCCACCCTTAATCTGTCCCTTAACCTACAAGTTGGGGGAGTTATTCCGTTTCCACTCTCTGTTCTCAACCCTTCTACAGCCCTAACCATTGAAGGAGTTATCCTTCCACTTTCCTCAACATCCCATTTTCTAGGAATAGTAACTGATGCAGGCATTACCTGTGTCCGTTTCGCAACCACTGGAGTGGCAACTGGAGGAAATGCAGGTTCAAACTTAGGGTCTGTATACCCTTCTGCAGGCAACAAAGGATAGCACCCATATGGGGGCAGTGCAGAAGGAATTCATGCACCCTCCTTTTTTGGCCCTTCCTCTGAGACTTTAATATAATGGGACTTCCTGCCTTTCTCATACATCGTCCATAGATCTGAGATATTTAACCTCTCTTCGAACCGCTGTACCTTACAACTAAAAAAGTATGCAGGTTTTCCAATATCCTCTTATCATAGGTCCTCTCAGTAGGCCACAAATTGAGCATTGTGCCCTTAGTTTCCCACAACTATTCCTGATGATACTTTAAAATCTTCACCTTATAGCCAGGATGTACCTGACATACATGATTCGGTGGAGTCTCCATACTAAACCCCAATCTACCCAAAATAATGTCCCCAAAAATAACAAAGTAGCCAAACCTGTAACCCAAAATTTCTACTGTAGAGACCCCCCCTTTTTTCCCTTTCCGGTTTCTTAGTCTTCCCCCACAATCACTCAGCCTGCTCATTTTCACAGCAAAAACCACACTAAGCAATTTACTTTAATTATGCTTCTCACTCTTACACAAAAGACAGCATCTTTATCCAAAAAAACACATGGCAGTCAATTTTTCAAAGATATCTACTCCCACTTGAGGATAGACGTAGCGCAATGTTTTCCACTACAACAACGCTGCTCTCACTCTTTTCATTACTGGTACGGTATTCTCGACTAGAATACCGTCTTTTCCGGACTACAGGAAGATACCCTTCACTGCTTAGACTAACCAAGAAAAGCAAGGTGAGGGCTCAGCCCGCACAGTCAATACAAAATGAAGAGTGTCAAGGGTATACTTCAGGAAGGTATCTACCCCTAGGTGAGGGCTCCAGACAAGCAAACTAAAGGGTATCAAGAAACACCTCACAATGAACCTCTGGTGGGCATACCACCTCAAACCTCTAAAAATAACAAACTCTGCAAAAATATGTACGGAGGACTTAGAACATAAAACAGTTCATTGACTCCTTCAAAGCATTCACCCTTTCAATCCCTATACCCTTGACTAACTCTACACAAGCACTGTGATTCTACCCTTACCAAATCCCTTAAAATCAAAGAAACACACCTCTTTGTTCACCATTTCCTCCTTGATTTACCCCCCAAAAATGCACTCACATGAACCTGAAGCGCCCCGATGTGATGCTCCTTCAATTCACCCTGTACAGCTGGACCATGGTACCACGCCTCCGGGGAACAGACAGGGCTCTAAGCAATGTAGCACCTGCAAACCTCTCTTTTTTCACTGTGCACAAAATGGTCCCTGCTGAGTGGCACTGCAGCCGAGTTGTGCGGACAGTAAACCCCCAATGTCTCAGAAAGCCTAGGGTCCCTTCACTGCCGCCAAATTTGTGGATGGGCCTCTAAACACCTGAGCCCAAAGCAGGCCCACCACTGTGCATTCGGCCGGGAGGAGCTAGATGATGCCATGGAGTCAAACTAACCTGAATCGCTCCGAACACACAAGTTGACACATTGTATATATTTTTGCAACAGTTAAACAGTCCTATACATTTTATTACAAAACACCACCCCCAGGTGATTGGCTTTAAGCTATACAAAGAAATACGATCTTTCTTCAATTCACCCCTTTCCCATTGGTTGCAATTATCTTAACTACCATCTTCAGCTCATGTGTACAACCTACCCTTTTTAAAGATTTGTCCGTGGCAAGTCATGACATCATCATACAGTTATATCTTCACATACAAACATCATTAATTACAAGTTCCACCTGACCTGAGACCTCCTATGGACATAATTGAACATGGTTTGCAAGAGTACTTCAAACAATATGAGGCGGGATGAATGAACAGGTTACCTTTGAACTGACGACAGCCATTTCACCCACCCCGACTTGCTGGTGTTCCTGAACAGGCTAATCTAAATGACTACCAATTCAACACACATAGCCTCTGGTCACATCCTGAGAAAACAATTAAAATACAGCCGCCTCCCTCTCCTCCCTCATCTCTGACTGTCCGCTATTGAGTCATGGTGTGGCGCAAACAACCTCTGCCTCAACGCCAGTAAGAATGAGATCATTGGGACCCCTGCTGCCACTTTCCCTCTTTCGCCTTGGCCGGCCTCCCTTGGCCCTGCGCCCACACCCTCCTGCAAGGCAAAAAACCTTGGGGTCATCTTTGACTCCTCAGAGGTACTCTTCCTTTTCTCACTTTCCCACAGCGGTGCACTGTCTCCAGAGCCTTGGTTCTCTTTAGGCTGGACTATTGCAACAGCCTCTTCCTCAACCTCCCTTCTTCTGCCCTGCGCCCTCTGCAACTCATCCAGAACAGAACCGCAAGACTCAACCTTAGCCTCAAGCCCAGGGACCACATCTCTCCAGCGCTGAAATCTCTTCACTGGCTCCCCGGGCTGCAAGGATCAAATTCAAGACCCTCAGCATTGTCCACAAGGCTTTCTGGGGCCTGGGACCTACCTACCTACAACGCTGAATACCTAAATACTGTTCTTTACAAGCCCTCTGCTCATCTACCTCCAACATTCTGCAAGTGAGCCGGTTCTCCAAGCAGAGATTTGGAGGGAGATCCTAGTCCTCAGCAGGTGCCTCCCTCTGGAAGAGCCTTCCTGCTGCCCTTCGTCTTTGGCCAGGCCTTCTTAAGTTCTGGAAACTCCTCAAGACCTTCCTCTTTGCCTCTTCCTTCACTCTCCCTCTACCCTGCTAACCTAGCCCTCTGCTCTCTCATCTCTCCCTCCCCTTCCTGACAGCTTTCTGACTGGCCACCTGGTGTACCTCAGAGTTTCACCAGAAGTCCTCTCACGCACTTGCCTCAAGGTTCTACTCCCACCCACCTTCACTGCACTTAGAATAACCCAAGAGAGTGGCTCTCTCTGCACTTACCACAGTCTCCGCCGACTGGGTACACTTGGACCTCCCCCTTCCTGTAACCTATCCACTTGCACGACCCAAATGAAATGTGCCTGAGGATCATCTGTCTTTCTTTCAGTTTGTGGGAATCCATTTCATTGCGAAAACTCAGTTCTACAAATACCAAACCGATTATCTATTTCCAGCCATTAGCGAAGCTTGGAGAATGGAAAAAATGTCTATTGATAGTACATTCGCGGGCAAACGGTTCAGGCTAGCCGGTGATGGACAGTGCGACAGCCCAGGATTTTCAGCCAAGTACTGCACCTACCACTTTCAGGACATGGAAAGTAAGAAAATTGTGAGTTCGGTGGTCGTGCAGGTGTCACAAAGTACATCCTCAGTGGCCATGGAGAAAGTTGGCTTTGTAGCATCATTGCAAGAACTACAATCGCGGGGAATGGTGATCGACCTGATAGCCACGGACAGACACGTTTCAATTGCCAAGACAATGAGAGAACAGTACAAAAATATAAATCACCAATTTGACGTTTGGCATCTTGCAAAATCAATCAATAAAAAATTGTCGGCTGCAGGTAAAAAAAAAGAATTGCAAGGTATTTCACAGTGGTCCAAGTCAATCAGCAACCATCTTTGGTGGAGCTCAAAAACATGTGGAGGGTCGTTGGAAATTCTACTGGAAAAATGGCGGTCAGTAATGCCACACTGTACGAACGTTCACCGATGGAACACGAACCAACATTTCCACAATTGTGAACATGGCCATTTGTCCACAGAGGAGGCACGGAAGAAGAAGTGGTTGATTCCTTCATCACCCACTCACAAAGCCATTGAAAAGATTGTATTTGATAAAACTATAACAAAAGCTTTGAGGGGACTCACGGAATTCTGCCACACAGGAGATTTGGAGGTGTTCCACAATATGTGCCTAAAGTACAGGCCAAAACGATTGCATTTTGGCATGGAGGGCATGATAAATCGGACTCTTTTAGCGGTCTTGGCACATAACCATAATGTTGGCCGTCAACAAAGTAGGACGACCGGAACTTTAGGGACGCTTCGCTACAATAAGGCCTTCACTAAAAGAAGTAAACAATGGGTGATCAAACCAGTGTTTGAGGATATGCAATATGAGTTTATTGAGAAACTTATTGTTGACGTCCTAGATAGGCACATAAATGGAGTTGTGAACGAACCTGTGCAGGGGACAACTGCATTGCCACCCAACATTGCCTCTGTTCCATGTCCACCTAAAGAAGAACTCATTGAGAAATACACATCACGGTTTAAATGATTGTAATTTGATTGTCTGTTCTCTCGAGTCTCCTCATGTCGCAGGCCCATTGAATATGTGTAGCTATGTATTGTGTAAATAAATGTGATTGCTCAGTGTACATGCAATGTGTCTCTCCACCCTTGTTCATTTGCGCATTAAATTAAACCAAACAGTAATATAAATCATTTTTCAAAAAATATAGAATGTCTCCGTATTTATGGTTCTGTGGGGCTGCAAAGCACGCAGACAAAATGCAAAGATGGAGTGTAAATTTCAAGTCCTGTGAGACGGCCCTACACTGAATGTAGCTAACTAGGAATGTGTGCTCGTTCAAAGTGAAGGTCAGCTGCTTTGATTTTTTCTAGGGTGCCAGAATGGCCCACGACTCAGTATAAGGTTCTATTGTTATTTGACCTTGACAGGCCGGGACCACGTAAGAAACGATAATGAATATAATTTCAGAAACGAAAGCCATTTCATGTTCGTTCATTAGAAGAAATAACGTCTGCATAGAAGGAGTGGTATTTCGGGACTGCCCTACGCACAGACACAATGGAAAATGCAAATATAATGTAAGTAACTCTTTAGATGAGTTTATACCGCAATTTAATTACTATACAGTAGCTTTAAAGACGGGTTAAGTTGGACTTGTTCGTTCTATGTGGCATATTGTTTTGTACCGCGCACTATCTTGGGGAGAACCGTCTCCTTTTACGGAAGCACCTCAAAACCTTCCTCTTTGCTTCTGCTTTCTCTCTCCCTCTCCCCTGCTACAACTGGTCCACTGTCTGCGATCTCGGTCCTGGGCCCTTCCACTCTCCATCTGCACTCTCTGTCAACCCCTGCACTGGTGGACTGTCTCAGTATCCTACAGCCCCCCCTTGACGTTTAAAACCCAGTTGCACTGTCCTAGCTATGAAATAATTTACCGACCGAATATATAAAATGAATAATTTTAATAAAGATCTGATGGTGAGACTAATTTCATTTTTTATGTTTTTCAAACAGGTACTTCACCCATTATTGTCTGTGTCACGAGTACCAGACACCGGCGGATGGCTTTTATAACCGCCAGTTGCTTCTCCGCGTGAACAACGTTACCACCCTGACCATTTTATGGGACGATCGCCAAGTACAAGTATGCCCTTACGCGGTACTAACGGCTAGATGCAACATACAACCCGTTGTGGTGGCCTAGTGCCTCGTTGTTGGAACAGCCATGCGATTATCAGTGCGACCGAAGAGCTTATGTTATCGTAAACCAACACCTTGTGTACTGCACACGAACATCGCTTGCCTCAAGACGAACTATTTTGGATCGAGAGCAAAGAAAAATGAAAATCGCTGAATATTCTCTAAACATTTGATGTCCAATAAATGTACTTTGCCAAATGTACAATCTTGCAGTTTGCTTTTAAACCACAGTTTCATATTCCGAATTGTGGCGCTGTATTGTGAGATGACCTAAGACCCTGTGTACAGCAAAGGAACATCGCGTGCCTCAAAACGAACTTTTTGGAACCTGAGCAAATAAAAATGCAAATCGCTGAATATTCTCTAAACATTTGATGTCAAATAAATGTACTTTACCAAATTTACAATCTTGCGGTTTGATTTAAAAGTACAGTTTCATATTGCGAATTGTGGCGCGCTGTGTTGTGAGCTGATCTGTGTTGGTTTCCGGGTTCTGTGTGGAGTCGCGTAGAAGACGCCTGGGCGCGTTTGCCTACGCAGCACAGTCACGTCACGGATAGAGGCGGGGAATATGAATGTTTTGATAAAGTCTGTTTCAGGGGCGGGGGATTTGATTTAGTGCCACAAAAGCAGTTGAGCCAGGGCGATGGGGGGAAATGATAGGATTATCAGAAAATGGCGGCTGATTTCGAGTGCGTTAATGGACGAAAAGTCGGGTAAGGTCCATAGGAAAGTTTTCTACGATCTACCGAGTTATGCTTAAAAACACATGGCCGAACCGTAGGGACAATAAAAAAAAAGTCCCGGAACTATCCTTTAATTGCACTGCTAAATTGCAGAATTGCCATCAGGCCTATTTGCTGTGTCCCAACTATCAAATGTATTTTACTCACTTACTCTTTATCGTCTCAGAATCTCAAGGGCTCTGAGCGACTGTTGTTTCTTCCCCTTGTTCCCATCCTCTTTGAGCGCTTTGAAACACTTTCATGTATATAGGCGCTATTTAAATAAACAATACAATGCAATTCAATACAATGAAGTATCGGTCAACTCTTGCCTCCAGCGTCCTCCACTCCACATTTATTGATGGTCAAGAAGCAAATGGCTGTATCCATCTAAACAGTAAATATCAAGCTCCCATGCACTTAACAGATTACATCTTCCTTCCACAATACTACCAAGCTATAAAACCATGGGCCGGCCTTTTGGCTGACCATCTGCCAAGGTCGTAGTTTCTCATTACCTCTCCACTGGCCTCCGAAACCCTGCAAAACCAGTTTTTCCCAGTCACTCAGAATTACCCTCACAAACCCTGACTGCAGAGTTTAACCAATTTATGAAAAGAACACATTGCATAGAAATGTGTAATTCCCCATGTATGTATATCCATGCATGCATGTTTAAGAGCTATCATGCCTCCGGCACAGTGGGTTATTCATCACAAATCCCCCAGTGGGTTATTCATGACAAATCCCCCTCCTTGCATGTGCATTATGAAGCTCCTCGTTATTCAGCTTCCAGGCACTTCGGTACACCTGTCACGATCGTGCCATACTTTGTTGCTGGTGTAAGTGTCTTTCTGTTGAACATGGCTTCTGTCCCCCCGGGCAGCCACCACGAACAGAGGATGGAACTGTATCACGGCTCTGCCCAGGGGGAGCTGAACCAAGAAATGTGGAAAAAATCCCTTCTAAGGTAAAAAAGCAGCCAAAACAGGCTGATTGTCCAAGCATGCAAGAGGAGATTTCACAGGAGTCCCAAAGAAATAATTCCCAATGGAGCAGGCAAGCAATTCTCAACAGAGCAGGCAATGATTCCCAACAGAGCAGCTAAGCCTTCCAAGTAAAAGGAACACAGGAGCAGGGTGAGTGAGGAATGAGGAGGAAGAAAACCAGCAAGAAATCAAAAAGGAAGCAAAGGATGGGCAAGGAGAGTGTGTCATCTAGAGTAGCACAATGCAGTAATTTTGCAACTCGTCGGGAAGAGCAATGTACCCGATGTTTTGCTTCTCGGTGGATGACGTCATAACATGCAAGCGTCGAATCATGTGATGTCGTCCGCCATGTTGGATCAGGAAGAAGCATTTCCAGCGATGCCAGACTGACCACACTGGAGCTGCACCAGTGAGACATGACAACACCAGACCCAGATGTATTTATATTTTATTGGTGATTTTGACATTTATCTTGATGCACGCGTGCAAAAATTAATGTATCAACTTAAACACATGGTAACACTTACAGTTACACATATCCAATTCTCATTAACTACGCTAGATACATATACAATTGAAACATCGCTCCAACTTCACTGCTCAACCATTCACAAATATGGCACGCACAACACCTACCCCTCTTTCTCATTGGAACCTTTCCTGGCCACTCCAACAGTTGCGAGTTAACAGCCCCTTGAATGTCATTGTCAGTGAAGAGACACCCAATAATCCACCAGATTTGTGTGCCAACACGTGTTTCAACCTTGCCTTGAGAAAAACCTTAGGTTGAAACACGTGTGGGCACACAAATCTGAAGCATTCAGCTTATGACTGTAGTTTGAACAATGTGCACACCAGGATGTATGTCACACAAGTGACAACTATTCCTAACTAAAGAGTACAATTGACTAACTGGCCCATTAAAAGCAATTGAACCATCATTCCACTCCTTCAAGAACAATGCTAAAACATGGCTGCTCTCCCAAAACTCATGAGACCCTGACACAGTCCAGACGCCATGTGGGGTACAGGACTATATATACATGTTCTCTCTGCTCTGTCCCTGTATTATACGCTGTTAATGGTACCCTTCGGTACATGTATATATGCTGTATATTTTTGTAACTCACTGTAACTACTGCTTTTTGTAACATGTTTAAGAGTATGTACATGTATATGTGCTGTATATTTTTGTAACTTACTGTAACTACTGCTTTTTGTAACATGTTTAAGAGTATGGGCCTGGTTGCCCCTGGGCCTGGTTTTTTGCGCTTTATAAATAAAATAAAATCAAATCAAATCAAACCATTTCTCAAAGCCTAAATGGTGTCAAATATTATTGAAGAATGAATTGAAGCACTTCTATATGACAACAGGTTAGAACCTGATCTAGCGCCAACGTATAACAGGGTTTCAATCCCCACAACAAAGGACAATAAAGGCTGTTTCATGTATACTTCAAAGTAGTGGGATTTCAGTGACGTTATCCAGCTGTTTTAATTATGCGACTATGTCCTTACCAGCCTTTTCTCTCCTCTCATAATGTTTTTGTTTAAGCAAGAAAAGTACCCATTCAGTGCTCTGAGCTTAAATATCATTAAATACTTGGCCCTATTTAGACAACTTAAAGTGGATTTCGATTGGTTATTGATGTTTTCTTGAGCAATGTTCCCTCTAATCTGTGCAGATGTGTGCTTACCCATCTTCCTCTTGGACGCTGCTCAGAAGAGTTTTAGCAGCGCACACAAACAATTTTCACCTTCTCAAGAATTACCAGACATTTGCTTTCTTTTTAATTAAGCTCAATAATACTAACTAGTCTTGAAATTCTGGTCTAGCCTATTTACATTAACCTACTATACAAGCGTGATCTTAAAACCCTGAAAACCATAGAAATATAATACACCCTTGAGAGGTTAAAAACGAATGTTAAAAAGTAGCTCCATGAACAGAAGCTGTAAGTAAGATATGCCTGGACACATTAACCAAATCATCTGCCCTTCCCAGCTAAGACTCCTCTACTTGACTTTACCATATGTTTAGCTTATGAATCTAACTTCCACCCCAGGTCACATTAAGATATTAATGGAAAACCTTGACTCTGCCTACCTTGGCTCTGTAAAAGGTTACCAGACTTGTATCTACATCCACTTGTTTTATGTGTGTTGTAATATGAATAACTTTCAAGGACCAGAATTACTGGTTCTGATGGTCCTCTAGCAAAAGTGTCACCCACACCCTGTTCCCCATCTGCTACTGGAGACTACTTGGTTGTGTAAACTGATCTCATGCTCCATATTCTTTGCACAAATGTTACACAAGCACTTTGAAGAGCTATCCTTACAAGTTAATGCATTATAAAACTCAAATATTAATTTGCCGTCCAAGGATTTTGAGTAGGCAAATGTCATGTTTAGTGTCTACTACTTAAGCATTGCTAACTTTACCGCAAACGTGAAGAGCAACATTGCAATATCACTTGGTTGGCCTGCAAGGGATACTGGGTATCAGTAAACAATTGAATGCTGTTTTTAGATCTACATATAACACGTTTAAGCATGCTTTCCTTAGCTTTACACATTGCTGCAGCAATAAATGCAATCTGAAGCATTGGTCAATTGGTTTACTATATAACATTTTAAGAAAGTCAGTGCATGAAAAGAGAATTTCGTTATCTGAAAGATCTATATTTAATAAAACTCTTGCTAGTTTTGGCAAGATATTTTCACATAGCTGTGCTTTAAGACTATCCACATCCCGGTACTCCCACCAGGCCATACGTCTTGACTGCCCTTGCACTGAAATGATTAGATTCCTCACATCCCTATTTCTTTGCTAAAGTCGACCCTCATATGACAGAACTAAAGATCAGTCCCATATGCTTCCTGTACAGTGATTTGTTAAACATTCAGTGGCATTCCCTTACTTCAACTAAAATGTGATCGATATGGGAGGATTTGTTCCCTGACATATAGGATGTAGCTGATGGGCTATTTTATGGCCCCCTGCCATCACAGGTGCTAAGCTCTAAATGATATAATGTGTGAGCCACACCCAGGTTTCATTTGACCGTCTTATGTTGGGTGTGTCCCAGCTTGCATCCTCAGCCACCATAACAATGAGTACTACAACCAGAGTTTCGAACTGCAGATTGCAGTCACCCAATAGAAGGATGGAATCATCACTTTGCCACAATTTCTTCCATCTCTCAATGCGGCTTTTAGCTCCATTTAGAGTTTTCTTGTTATTTGCACTATTTATTTTATAGAAACCCTACTCTCTTGAAAAGTGATCGAGTTAGTAGGAGCAAAAGGTCTTCTGTAGCAGATGAAGGACATTTAGCACATGGAGGTTATGGTAGGTGAAGGTTGGATAGAAAGGTGGTGTAGATGTGGAATGCTCCAAGCCTTTCAGCTGGGGTGTTTCAGACTAGGGGTTCACTAACGAACAAATGTATTCACGCGCCATGTGCAAGGGTGTTGCTCGGTTATACGAGATGATATTGTATGTTGCGGTGATACGAGGTGCTATTGTATGCGGCGCACGGAATCCTATGCCGGAGAGTGGCTTGACCGGTTACACCAGCAACAAACTGAGATGGGACAGGTAGTGCTGGCCATTGATTACAGGACCGATCCACCATTTTGTTGTAGAAGTGAAATATGAGGATCGCCCCATGAGGACCATTCAAGACCACAAAAGCTTGTAAACAGAATGAGTACCATCCCAAACCACCATGAATCAAGGGGAAGAAATATGGTCCCCATGGGACCCGCAGCAGGGTTAAGTGTGGGATAAACAGAAGGGATACACAGCGCTAGAAATAATATTGGGGACATTGAGGAAGGAATGGAGAGTCCAGATTGACAAATAAGGCACTTGAATGACACTATTGTAACTACAGCTACAAATTTCCGAAAAGACATGGAAGGTGATTGAAGTGTTATCTCATGGATAAAAGATGCGTGAGTCAAAAATATGAGTGATACATTGTGCAGAGAGTGTATCAGAGCACATCATATGGCGTTCATTCGAGAAACGTGGTCAATCAGTACTGTCTATATCCAGATCCTGGGATATTTGTCCTTTTGTCACCCGGCTACTAAAAGGCGGGCTGATGACCTGGTGGGGGATTACTAACTTGGATAGAATGGTCCCGGAATGCGCAAATCACAGCATGCCAAATTGACGCATGCGATTTTCAAGAATTGCAAATTGAATTAGTAACTGGCCACAAAATATTATATTGAATGTATACAATAAAATATATCTCAGCACAACAAGGAGGCACGTAGTGCTGATTCGAGAGACACGTCCAAGACCCGAGAGACACAGCGTCCTCGGCGTGGGAACGGGGAAACTGCACTGATGTTCCCAGGTGAGATCCCCGTGCCACGCACAGCGTACCAGGACAAAACCATTTACAAACAGCTCAGAGCATTGGGCAGACATTGCATGGGGTCTCTGCCACACGACCCATGACATCAACTACCAGTGATACTTTTAGTTACATATGTAGGGAAGATCACAGGGATAGTCACCGCAAGCATCAGTGCAACAACATTAATCGCATTAACAGGGGGAGCGAAAGAAAAGGAAATCGTCCCCCCCAGAGAAAACAGCACCTAACTCACTCGCTTCAAGCCAGATGCCCCCAAGGAAGCCCCATTCATAGACCCAACACTCGAGAGACACTAAGATGTGAAGGCAGATCAATAGAACAGGCAGCCATGGCAAGACCAACAAAGAGATAACACAGCAACAACAACATAACCACATCTGCCTGCCACCTTCTTTCCAAAGGGTCCTCGGCCCCCCGACACAGAGCGCCTGTGCTGGGCTCCGTAAGGAACCATGGCTTCCCCTGTCCGCATATGAGGCCTCCTGGATCTTGGAAGGCAAGTACCTCCCTCCCATGTCCTGGTACTGGCACGGTATACGTGCAGGCAGCACAGCACCAAACAGCAAGCATGCCTTTAGTGGCAGGATTTGCCAGGGGCTTCACTGTGCTCACATATGAGGCTTCCTCGGCACTAGGTGGTGAGGGGACCACATGGTCCCAGTGCTGGCGTGGTATACCCTCAGGCAGCACAGCTCCAAACAGCGAGCGCACACTGCATGGCCTTAACTATGGGCTTCACCCTGTCTGCGCATGAGTCTTCCTGGGTCCTGGATGTCAAGGGGACCTCCCTGGTCCTAGTGCTGGCATGTTATACGTGCAGGCAGCACAGCACCAAACAGTGAGCGAGCCTTTAGTTTAATCACTAAACCAACAAGTACTGGTTGCTATACTAGTCAACCTCTGCATGACCCATTGGGTGGAAAGGGTTAAAGACTCTGACAAAAGGTACATGGCTTCTATGGGAAGTTAACTCAGAACAACATAAACGCGATATATGCCACGGATCAAAGATATATGTTGAAAAAAATGGTAGAAATTGCTTATTTCAGCCCCCATAATATTGAAACAGTCAAAAAAGGTGAATTTGGAAAATGTGCCCATGTTTAGCTCCATTAGCAGTTTACTGACTGAATGGGAAGGGATATGAAAGTTGTTTGCTGCTTTTTTCCAAGGCAGTTCAGCTCTGCCGGCAAATAATAAAGCAAGCATTAGGAAACATTTGGAAGTATTAGGCAAAAACTAAAGACTTGGCCTAGCAATCAAAGTTTCTTCTAGCTCCCTTACCCAGGCAGGTCAAGATCCTGTGGCTTAGCAGTGTCCTCCAGGCTCTTGCCCCCCAGGGTTCAGGCTGTCATAGCCTCTGTTGCCATTTCAGGTACTCCTTCTGCGATGGATTGCCATTTGCCAACGGGTGTAAAAAGCCTGGCTTTTTTATTTTAATTAATGTAATACAATGATGCAGGTAATTCTATCTCTGAAAGGGTTCTGCTTATCAGATTCCCCTTTCATAATCATCATGCCAAAGGCATAGTGTACACCTGTGCACTACTGCATCACTAGCCTGATTGCAGCACCTGCCCCACAGTGGCACAGAGCAGGTTCAGATCACAGGTGCCCTCTTGACAATTGTGGTGAGAGTCAAAGTCAGTGCAGCACTGCGGTGGCATTTAAGATATCAACCCCTGTTCCAAAATATCATGATTATGAGTGGGCCATGCTGGTGGCAGGGTAAACTCCAAATATAAGACATCCCTGAGATCAGGAATCGTGCATGGCATTGCTCAAAATCACTGAAGCCACATGAAATTGACATCACACATGTGTAGTTCCTGTTCAGCTGTGAAAGGGTTTTGTGCATTCTCCCCATTTCTACTAGAGGAAGCTGGCCTTGGGACAGTGTTCAAAGGACACACCCATTCACAAAAGGCTAACCTCACCACGTTGCTTTATATTTAAAGTAATTTGATCCTATTGGGAAGGGGCGGGATTAGTGCAGACAGGGTTAGCTATGTACAGTTGAGCTAGATTTCCATCTTGTTTCTTTATGCTTCTTCCTCTCCTTCCTGTTCCCTCCACTTCCTCTAGCACAAAGCACTTGATGATGTCAGAAGGTTAAAGTCCACATCTTTCGAGAACAGAGATTGGACCACTAAGGCAGTCTTGCTCTAGTCCAATCACCTATGGACGTTTACCTCTAAAAGAAGAGGTCTCACACCACCTCTTTGAGTCACCCTCGAACCAACACCTGAGTAGGATTCATTGTACCTCTTTGGGAGAGTTGTACTTTACAAAGCCATCAACCACAAGATGGAGAAGGAGCAGTCCAAAGCGGAGGACAGCTCTGCCACAAACCACTTTCAGGGCACCTTGGGGGTGACTCTTGCTGTGGGCCATGATGTGCCACTCTGCACTAGAATGTCCTGAAGATGAGAGAGCAGGCCCTTACGAAACTCATACTGTCCTTAAGACCTTGAAGGTGGTCTCACAGCATCTGGAGCATCTGAGCTGACATCAAGCCCCATTCAATGGTGAGCGATCCTGCTTGTGCTGCTTTTCAGTGCTCCTTCGAACAAGTGCCTGCATCTCGCGCTCACTTGATGCTGCATGATGGCCTTGCTGAGCCCATCACCTGGTTGGCTTGAATCAACAACTCAATGCAAGGACCCAACTTGTAACCCCTGGAGAGTCACGTGCCTACTCGAACCTGGGATTATACCATGACTTGACCCGACTCCATCTGCCGCTTAACAAAAATTTATATCAGAGCACTGTTTCGACATTCGCCACCTGCCGACTTGAACCGCTGAAGCGTCAGTCATTGACCCTCCCGGCAGTTACAGCCTAACTTGACCCGGCTCAGTCTCAAACAGATCCTGATGAGTCCCCCAACCTGCTTAACCAAAAATAAAAACTTAGAAGAGCACAGAGCTACAAGATTCCAATCTGCTGGAAGCAAGGCTTGATGAATCGGGCTGCCAAAGACCCAAAATAAGGTACTATCAATCAATAACCACCCCTTGGACCGTTTTGGGCCCGAGAGACTGGTTAGGTCACTTGTGCACTTTTACCATCCAATGAACCATTCTTTTGAAAGAACATTGTGGTTCTTATTTGCCTTACATCCGTGATGTCTTACTCTGAGTGGTGCATTGAGCTATCTTTGCTTATTCTATGTTCCTTCCTCAGGAGTAGGTTTTTCTCAGTGTTTATGTATTTAGTTATTTTGATGATGGTATGCTTTATTAAAGTAGATCTATTTTTTATAGAACATTGATTGGACATTCCCTTTATCAATGACTGTTACGCTTTGCTGTTTGGGTTGCTACTGAATCACATTCACATCACTCTTAGGAGCAAAGCCTTCCCTCGGCCCATGTTACCACGAAAGGCGAAGGAGGTAAATCTCTTAACTGCACCTGTTTAACTTTTATGATTGTGTTGGCTCTTGGTTTGTAGCTGTATGAGAGCTGAGTGGGCATTTTAGACCTACACACCGTCGTACATCTGCAGGGCAGAATCCAATTCATCACACCTTCCTTCTGTCTGAAACAGCTGGGCTTTAAAGGTTAGGTTACCCCTGTTTACCAGTTAGCCAACAAATTCCCACAGGCAACAATTTAACTCATGCAATCAGTAGAACAGAATATCTTGCTTGTTTACATTTGAACTCAAACCAGTCGCCATCTGTAGCTTATGTGAGAACTGACGTGATGGAAAAAGATGGGCTTTTGTCAAATGATAAAAAGACTTAAGTGCTTTGTGCATGACTTTTTTTTCTGTAAGAGTGACCTCATTAACCATTCAACCTTGGTTAGTGTTTAACACAATATTGCTTATTGCATATGTTTTTGAATTGTTTTGCTCTTCTGTTGCTATTTTTCTAATACTAATACTGATAATGTTACCACACAATCATTAAAGCAAAGCAAGGAGATTTTTTTGAAAGACATTTCAGCAAAATTGGCCAGGCTAGCACACAGACCTGTTTCTTGGCAATCTCTTATCTTGTGCTTTCCATGCATAAATAAATATATATGTTTTTTAAATGTACCAATGTTTTGTTTTCTCCAGTGAACACATTAACCCCATAATGCATTTTGCAAATAGTCTAAATGGTCTGTATAGTTCCAATTTAGCTTGAGAAGAAAAGGCTGGCAAAATCAATAGTTCTGAATGGACATTTGTGAAACACATCTCAGACAAAGATAATATGAATGTTTCATTTGTGGCTGCAGACTATATGGCTGGGTTGGGTGTTCATAGCTGTTTGTATTAAAGGCATAACATGCAATTAAGCACACTTTGCAATGAATACTACCACCAAATCTTCCTGTCAATTTTCCTCTTCTAACAGTTGTTAACATGTTTGAAATTTGGCATGTAGTAGTTCTTTCCCAAAGAACGGGTGGAATATAAATACGTGTCATAGGTTCTACCCTGGTGACACAACTTTTGGCTGCATCCTCAAATGTAGCAAACTCCCTGATGATTCTTTCTATCTGCAAGTTCATTCCAGGCCACCAATAATCTTACCTAACCAATTACTTTGTTTTGGTCATTCCGTGGTGACCTTCATGTGCAACTTTGAGAATCTTTCTCCTTAATCCTGTTGGAGGAAGTATTTTATCACCCCTCAAAAGCATGCCATCTTTTATCAGGAGTCCATCAAAGACATTCTTAATGGGATCTGGTATGATCCCTCTCCTAATTTCAGTGTTTTTCATACCACACTGTAACCTTTCCTTGAGATCGGTGACGACGGAATATGCTAACATGGCTTCATGTCATTCATCCTCTGTCACTACTGCTTTATTTAAACTCAAAATTTCTTCATCTTTGTCCTCATTGTTAATTTCATCCTCCACTACATTGGTTAGTCTGCCCAGAGAGTCTGCTGCCTTATTCTTAATCCCTAGTAGATGTTCAATTTCCCAGTTATAATCTTGTAAACTGGCTACCCACTTGCGGATTCAAGATGGCACCTCATCGAGTCCTTTTGTTGTGAGAATCTCTCTCAAAGGTTTGTGGTCAGATATATTGGTAAACTTTCCATCCCAAATGAAATGACGAAATGTCTCTATCACAAATTTGATGGCTAATAATTTTTTCTCTATCATAGAGTAATTCTTCTCTGCGGGTCTTAGAACCCTAGAGGCAAACACAATTGTGTATTCTTCTCTCTCACGCTTTTCTGATAATACTGCACCTAACCCATAGTTGCTGCCATCAGTGGTTATTATAGTGCTTCTTCTAGAGTCAAACATTCAATAAAGTGGGAGCTTTTGTCAAGGCTGATTTAATCTCTTGGAATTCTGCTTCACACTGTTCACTCCAATAGACTCTCACCCCCTTCTGGACCAGGTTTCTCATGTGAATGGATTTGCTTGCTAAACCTGGCACACATTTGGAATTGTACTCCACCATACCTAGGAAGGATTCTATTTTTTCCTTGTCAGAGGGACTGGAAAAGCTCACAATATTATTGACAAAATCAGCCTTTGTCTCAATACCCCGTTCAGATATGGTGTGTCCCAAATATTGGATACATGTTTTGCTGAATTTACATTTGTCTTGACATACCATAAAGATATTAAATACTTCTCTCAATCTCCTGTCATTTTCTTCATGATCTTTCTAATATACTAACACATCATCTTGGAAGCACAAAAAACCCTCCATGTCATGAAAAAGTTGATACATGATGCGTTGGAAAACCGCAGAGGCAGATATTAGACCAAAAGGCATGCATTTGCATTGGAACACACCTTCTGGTGTAATAAACTCTGTTATAGTTATTGACAATGGGTGAAGTACAATCTGGTGATAAGTGGATTCTAAGTCTAAAGTGCTCATAACTTTGGCTTCCCCAATGGTATCTAACATGTCGGTAAGATTGGGTAAGGGATGCCTATCCAGTTATATGCATCGATTTACAGATCTTAAATCAATATACAATCAGAGTTTACAATTGGGGTTATGTACCACAAATAAAGGGGAGACCGATTCAGCTACTTCTATTCTTTCAATAACATCTTGTTTTTCCATAGCTAACAGCTCTTCTTTTACAGCATCCCTGATGGCTAATAACACACTTCTAAGTTTTTGTGCAACTGGAATAGAATTTGGCTTTATTCTAATGTTGTGCCTGAATCCTTTGAGACTACCTAATTCATCTCAAAATACAGCATGATGTGATAATTCATGTCCACCATCTATGGCATATATAGTTTCTTCTGTGTTGGGATACAGCTTAATCTTCAGCCTTTTTGGTGTGACCAGCTTAGTAGAGGATTGCTCCCCTTCTTAGAGACATATACTTTGCCTTTAGCCAATCTGTCCTTGAATTTCATAATAGCCTGGAACCATCCTTCTAAATCAATTCTCTTTCCTCCATAGGAAACTGGTTGTATGTCAACTACATTGAGAGAAACAGATCCTTGTAATTTGTTCTCGAAGATATGTTTGGGCAACAAGGTGTATTTTGCCCCCGAGTCTATCACCATGTCGAGTTTCATCCCTTCAAGCACGATGGTGGACATGGGTTTCTCAGTGTCGGCGTCATCATCTTGAACAGTGGCAACTTCATCGGAGGTCTGATCAATGAGACAAGTACAGTCCTCCATGTTCTCACACAGTTTGTCCAGGCATGTTTCACTCTTGGTTCTACAACATGAGGTGAGATGCACACATCTATTGCATCTTTTGCAGAGAGCTTTGATTGCTCAGCATTTGTCGTGGCTTGCAAAATGAGAGTGACTGTCGCAACAGAAACACCTTTTCTTATTGGATTCTTCCTTTCTTGTCTACTTTGTCTTCTCATTTTCTTTCCTAAAATTCTGTCTCTTGTCATATTTCTTTGTACGGTGGATATTTCCATAACTTGTTCTTCTTCTGGTTTCTTCTCATCCTGTTTGATCATTTTCTCCAGTTCCTTGACACATTTGTGGGTATGCTCCACTTCTTTTGCCACCCTTATAACTTCATGAATGGTGGGATTGCTTCTGGCCCATAGTGCTTCTCTTACTTTTTCATTGCGCCACTCAAGCATAAATTGATCTCGCAATCTCTCATTTAATGTGCAACTAAATTTGCATAAAGCGGCTTGTTCTCTCAAGGCCGTGATATACTGTTCTATAGATTCATCCTTTGACTGTTTCCTTTTTTGGAAGTGGTATCCTTCCAGAGTGATGCTTATTTCACTTTTCATAATGTATGTTTAGCATCTTGATGCATTTCTCAAACTCTGATAGACCTGTAGATTCCTCTTCAGATAGTGGCGATAGATTTTCAAATTGCTCATGGCTGTAACTTCCAAGAAAGTGCATAAGAAGGCATTTCTTCCTCTCTCCAGAAAAGTTCACACCTTGCATAGCTAATACCTAGTGGTCAAATCTTTTCTTCCACCTCTTCCAGGGTATGTGTGGTGGCCCTTGCACTACCAAAACGTTATTTTCTGGTGGTACACCTTGTATAGTCATTTGTACTATAGGGGAATATTTATTCAGTACATTAAGCCCAATGACTTGTAATTGGAGATTGGACTCCTTCTAGCCCGGATAGTAACTGAGGCTTCAGTGTCTTTGTATTAGGGTGATGTTGTTTCTTCCTGGTTTAATCGCTGTGTTTCATTAATATACACTTGTAATGTGTTGTACGGCTTTAATGCACATTTGCAATGTGCTGTATGTTTCAGTATTTTCTGTCCTTAATTATTGTGTTGGCACTGTTACACGTGCATTCGGGTATCTGGCTGAAAGGCCTTGCTTGGATGCTTTCAATTATATGCATGTAGATTCAAATAATGAAAGTAGGATGTTTTTGATGATTGTTGTCACTGGTTGCCTTAGTGACCAGTATCGAGCCACGTAGTCTGACACTGCATATACACTGTCTCGCTTAGTGAGAACAAGTGCCTTTACAGATTGTTATTCTTGGTTGCTTAGGTAACCGAAATTGTGGCACGTAAGCCCACATTACTGGGTGCTTTCCTTTAATGCACCAGGTAAATAAAGGAGGTGCGTTATTACGCGTTGCGCATCACAGGTTGCCTGATTCGTTCTTTCCCTTAGTCGCACACAATAGGCCACAATAGGTGACGCTGTTACCGCAAGGCAAGCATGCAGAAACAAGGTGCGATTACGGGTTGTCGGTCGTGCGCACCAGACGAACATGGAAACGGTGTCACCGCCGGGGCGCAAACACCCACGGATATGGAAGCACCGTGAAACACGGCAGCGGTACATCCATATTCGCCTCTGACCTTCACAGAAACGGGAATACCGGTTCTGGAAACACTGTGATCGTGAAAACTGGAAGGAGGGCGGCGGCCATTACTTAAACCACAATCCACTGCCATCCTCTGGAACCACAGGGCCTAGCTCCACTGGGACTTGCTACACACCACAAGAAATATGGAATCGCACATCTCAGCCACCCGCCAGCAGAAGCCACGCTTCAGTGAGCCTGAATTGACAGTGCTGGTGGAGCACATTGTAGAAAACGCCCCTATGCTGTTTAGTGCCAACCAAAGGCGCAGCACTCAGCAGCGCCGCAAGGAGATCTGGGCGGCAGCAGTACAAAAGTGCACTGCAATAGGTGTAACTGCACACACAGTCAAAGACTGCCACAAGTGGTGGGACAATCTCCGGCTGCGTGTGCGCATCCTAATGGCAGCACACCGCCAAAACAGCACCAGCACAGGCGGAGGGTCTGCATCACCCCTGAAGCTCCAGACATGGGAGGAGAGGTGCAGTAGTGTCCTGCACCTTGAAGGGATCCAGGGTGTAGGTGAAGCAGAGAGTGACCCAACTTATCTACCAGTGACCCACACCACAGTCCACATACACATGAGACATGCGCCCCAAGACAGGCAAACAGCGTGCAACTGAGTGCAAGCTGAGATACACACACCTGAGTGCATCACCCGTCAAATTGTGTACATGCAAGTGGACAAAGTATGAGGACTGCGTTGTATGTGATGGACTCATCCACAACCTGCCACACAGCTAACAGCATGCCTTGCATCTCTCCACAGTCACATCAAGCAACAGTGATTCAGCGCAACAGGCCACACCACGTACCACCGCCAATGTACCCATCCATTGCAGGATGCCACTGCCAGCACCTCTGCAACACAACCATCAGCCCCGCCAACGGTGGCAACGGACACTCTCATCCCTGCCGCCCCCACAGGGCAGCATGTTGCCACAGATACAACATATGCAGCCACATCTGCCAGACCCATCAGTGCCCATCAGGAATCACTGAGGAGGATGCATGTAGCGCAATAGTGCACTGGTTGAACAGTGTGCTGACGCACCACAGGATCAGGATGATGGGGGAGACATCACTCCCCTACAGGACTTAGTATTCAATCTGATAGGACTCCACAGCCTGATGTCCTCACCTACAACCTCAATCTCTGAACTCAGCGCCCGCCTCCTGTGTATTGAGCAACACCAGGCCAGCCTCACGCAGCTAGTCGAGCAACAACTACAGGAATGAAGGCTGCAATGTGAGGAGGACAGGCTGCAGCACGAGGAAGCCAGGATGCAGAGGGAGAGCACTGCCACCTCTGTGGGTAGACTGTCTCAGGCAATAAGCAGATTCGCAACCACTAACATGGTCCTGTCATGGTGGGGGAGGGAGGGGAACAATGTAATGTCGACCATAGCAGAGTCTTTGCAAGTGGCCCAACAGGCATTCATGGGCAATGTGCCAGCTGCAACACCACCGGCGCCATCTACAAGCAGCACCCGCTCAATTTCGGTGGCAAGCAGCCCGCGGAGGCCGTTCTCCCGGCTGACCGCACCCTCCGGGAAGACCTTATACACCCACAAGTGTGGTTGCAAATAGTGTGATGAACACTGGACTGTCGTCTGCACAGTTGGGATGTGATTGTTGTATGGGGGTGGGTAGGTTGGGGTGGTGCGGATGGTCCTTAGTGAGTTTAGTTGGTTGGGGCCTGGTTGGGAGGTGAGAATGTTGGGGAGGTGGGGGTGGTCCTTAGTGGGGTTAGTCGGTTGAGGCATAGTTGGGGTGTGGGCACGTTGGGGAGGTGGGTGGTCACGGGTGTACTTCCTTTCCATCCAATTCCCCACACCCCTGTTTTGTTGTGAATAAACTATTTTGAAAATGCAAGTGACGAGTGGACATCCTTTATTTCATGTGCATTCAGATGATTCAATCTTGTGCAATAACATGCAGTACATGATGTGCATTTGAAGTCTTTCCGAAAAAAACTGTATGGGTGCTGCCCATGCATGTTGTCCATCCTGGGCACCCCTGCCAGGAACTGCACCCATCCCATCCCCATCGTCATCCTCACCATTGTCATCAGCATCATCATCTTGATCCTCTGTGTCCGGGGGCAGTGAAATGTTCCTGCGTATGCACAGATTGTGCAACATGGCACATGCCAGCACTATTTTCCCTGTCTTGACTGGGCTGTACAGCAATGAGCCTCCAGATCGGCTCAAACAGAGCAACCTGGCCTTGAGTAATCCAAAGGTACGCTCTATCATGTCACGTGTGTGTATGTGTGCCCTGTTGTAGGCCTCCTCATGCCTGTTCCTCGGCCTTCGTATGGGCGTCATCGGCCATGATGTGAGTGCATATCCTGCATCACCTTCATGGGAGTGAAAGCAAGGGCACATGTTAGTGTTTGTGGTTTCACTGTCCAAAACAGATCCAGTACAATTGTGGGCCATTTGTGAATCTGTTATATGGGGCATTTTATGATCATACTTGGAGGACAAACCATGCAGGGGACATTGCTGGTCACATTAGTGCATTGAAATTGGGCAACTACTTGTTGCACACAGGTCGATGCGCATGAATTCATATGTGGTGGGTGACTATGGCATTGGGCAGGGGTGATGCACTGGCATTTGTGCGCACCCAAATTCACGGGACATGTGTGCCCCCGCCACCTCACCCTTGCACAGGGGTCATGCATTGGCAGTTGCACTTACCCAATAGCCATGTGCTTTGTCCTGCATAGCTTTCCATGTAGTGTGTCAATGTCGAATTCCACAAGACCATGGAGTCCTGTGTTGACCCAGGGAAACGTGCACAACAATGGGTGATCACTGGTCCAGCATCACATACCATCTGGACATTCAGTGAGTGGAATTGTTTCCTATTGCGATACGCTGCCTCCATTGCATGTGGAACTGTCAACTCAATGTGGGTGCAGTTTAATGCACCTATGCAATTTGGCATGCCTGCAATGGCATGGAAGGCCAACTTGGTGGCAATGACCTGGGCAGGGGTATGGTGTAGGGTAATGTACTCTGCCGCATGGGTCAACAGCACCTCCAGTAACTGGTCAAGTATTCTAGAAAAACAGGGTTGTGACAGCCCGTGCAGCTCACCAACAGTGTGCTGATATGTTCCAGTTCCAAGGAAATGCAGTACAGAGACAACCTTCAGCATGGGGGGGATTGCAGTCAGATGCCAATGCAGCTGCTGATGTCCTCCTCCATCAGTGTGACGATGGACATGATTGATGGACGGTCAAGCCAGTATAATGTGTGAATCTGCCCTGGGGCCAGGTTCCATGATGAGGCCCTGATGCAGCGTATTGCAGGCTGCCTGGGTGGTTGTGCCAGCTGCACATTTATGTTTGGATTTGTATACCGGGTTCACAATTTGCTGCCTGCACCGCCTCCTCCTCCTCCTCTGCCCCACTGCTGCCACAATGTGCACTGCAGCCTGTATGCTAACTATCCCGAATGGTGCTACTGCGGCTGCCAGCATGGTTGTGTCTGAAGGTGGCCTGGGTGTGGATGTGGGCCTTTCGTAGGCTCCCAGTTGCCTACGTGGTGCAGCTGGCCTCATTCTGTGCACCTGTGGCCTGATATGGCTCACCTGCCACTGGTTAATGGCATCTCCGTGGTGCCTGTGGTACCACCACGACGGGCACAGTGTTTCCACCATTTTTATTAGGACGGTGTTGCCGTGTCCGTGCAACTCGTAATGGGCATGGTGTTACACATTGCCAGTGACTGGTGGTGCGTCGGTGAGTCATTGCACTGTTTCTGCGGATGCAAATTCAGGGTGCGGTGTCACCGTGGGGGTGGCTTTGAGGTGATGGTGCTTGTGCCGGTATGGTTTTACCGGCACCATTAAATCCAGACCGGTGCACTCGTAATGAGGCCCAATGTCTTTCTTTGTGCGAGGGTTGACAGGGTGACTGTGCAGCGCCTGTGGAGTGTCCTTGTCACCAGTGAAATGATCCCACACACACTGGTAAGAGATACAGCCTCTGTATTGTGATAGTACAGGATCACCAGAACGCCCCACTGCCCTTGTCAAAGGCTCCTTCTAACTGACCTGGAGCTCTACCTACATTCTTTTCATTCCAAGTTGTTCACTCTATGTTTCATACATACATTCCACCTAATCAGAATGCTAAAACACCCCAATAAAGTCTTCACAGACAATTTAGAAAGGATAAGGCAATGCCTGGATGGCTCCAAACACAGCACACTTGTGCAGTCCATACCATAATGCAACATTTCAAATTAAAGACACTTGCTCCAGAAGTCCTGAACAACATTTTCACAGACCTCATACCCATCACCAAGTTATTACTTTTTAAATAGTATTGGCATTTCATATTGTCCTTAATGTCTGACTCCTCCAGCTTCAAACCACAGAACTGGCCACTGGCATCAACTTGTTCCTAAAGCGAGTGTGCTCCCCCTACTCTATTGGAAAGGTCATCACACGAAAAGCACTTACACCACCATTCAATGTCATCAATACATCCCTCGTGCAAGGTACTGCCCAGACCCACTGAAAATGGGACAAATCCTCCTCTTGTGGAAAAATGCACACTTGACTGGGATGATCCAACCAACTGTGCCACATCACACATCTCCATGATGCAGCATAGAAACGCACTAGCCAAGTTATCCATAATGTTCTGTATATCCAGGACAAAGGGGATTCCGGCTTATTCGCCCTGCTCAATCTGCCTGGATCATTTGATACTGTTGACCATGAAACCCTCCTCCAAATCCACACCACATGAACAGGCTTCAATGAAACTGTCCTGCAGTGGTTTTCCTCCTACCTCTCAAACTGGCACCAACTCAGTCAGATGGGCCCCCAGCAGATCCAAGTGACACCCACTCATTTTTGGAATTGCACAATGCTCTTCCCTGTCATCTTCAACCTC
The DNA here is from genome assembly GCF_040938575.1 of Ambystoma mexicanum. Lineage (NCBI taxonomy): Eukaryota > Metazoa > Chordata > Amphibia > Caudata > Ambystomatidae > Ambystoma > Ambystoma mexicanum. The sequence goes on from NC_090928.1 coordinate 1,147,521,448, forward strand.
TATCTGAAGCCTCTGTAGAAAAACTCCACCAACACCAATGGCAAGATACACCAATACACAGATGACACACAACTTGTACTTAAACTCCATCAAAGCATCTTCTCTAAGCACGACATTCTCCTACAACCCCCAACAAGCATGCCCAAATTCAAAATTGGTAGAAAGAAATAAAGGTTGACGGATAAATTCCTCCTCTCTGACCCAGTGCAACATATCCATGCTTTACCATCGACCGTGACCTCTTATTCAAAACACACAAATCCAAGAAACCCCAAACAGCATGGTAACAGCTTGAGCCCCTCCTAAGGGTTGTGCAGGCAATCATTTCAGGAGCAAAGTTACGTTCACTGGAGATGACATTTGAAAATGTGCATTGGGGTCTTAGTAGCCACAGGGGCCCTTAAGACATTACAGGGATACAGGACAACTTAAAATATCTACAATGATTTTTCTTGGGGCTTGGCAAGGTTGAGCCAGGCATCTAGCACTTTGCAATGGGTCGAGTCAGTAACAAGGTGTCAGTTGTTCCCAATGGATTGCGGCTGTTGAAACAGTCAACTTGTCTCAGGGTAGTCGTTCCATGTCTTAAAATCGCGGCAAAAATGCCCGTGAATACAAAATATTGCAGCAAAAAGGCTGTGGTTCTTTGCACCACAATCACGTAAAGGATGCGGGGAACACCCCTGCAGCCCCCAGACCATTTTACCATTTAAAGGGAGTGGGGGATATCCCTGCAACCCCCGCTCCCCTTAAATGGTATAATGGGGTACACCTTTACCAGGTCAAACCACAGCATTTTTGCCGCAATATTTTTTACCGGCAAAATGTTTGCCGCAATTTTATTACCTGATACCAGGGTAGTCCAGTGATGGGGTGGGTTTCTGTGATATGATGTGATAGGTTATTTATAATGCGCTAAATACCTAGAGGTTTCTAAGCGCGGACCCAGGGATCGAAACTGTGGTGTTCCATGTCGTCTTGCTTCCTAGCGAGCACATTGCCCATGAGCTATCCTCCCAAGACAGTGATCGGCTCAAATTGGGGAAGAACCGGCAGGCAATGGGTCAAGCTGGCTTCTCAAATTCGTCAAGTTGTCTCAAAGAGATGCAAAAATGTGATGCTGTTCTTCAGTGGCAATTGGCTCAAAAATGGCTGAAATGCATGCAGGCAACATGTTGAGTCAGTAGTTTGACAGCTTGAAAGTGGATCGAAAAGTGGCACCTTTCAAAAGTAGAGAAACTACAATTGTCAGGTAGACTGGTGTTTAATCTGCAGAGAAAAGCTGCTATGTGTTTCGACCTCACAGTCTTTTTCTAGGCTATTTCCCAAATGGTGTAGTAAATTAATTAAACAATTAAATGTAATCATACACGCATTTCCAAAAAAATAACATCAAATTACATCAACCAAAAATCCCAGGGCACAAACATCAGATACATAAAGGTGGGAACAAATTCATCATCACATTAGATACAAACCAATTGGAACAGAAATAAGTTATAAGAGATATGCATCAAGCATTAATTAATAGGACATGAAAATAACACACATAAAAAAATGACAATTGTTCAAATCAAAAACAACAAACAAGAAAAGAACAGAAATGGGAGGAAACAGACACACAGTTCAGTCAATTTGAATAATTTGTGGAAAGTACCACACAATCAATAACTAATTGTCCGCAATTTAGGTGACATTCTGAGGCATGTTTTTGTAAAATATTTTTGAAACATGCGTGACCCAGCCCGCCAGGGAGTGCCCCCACATCAAGCGTGCAGTGAGCTATGAACCACTGACCCAACGTTCTTGACACAAGCTGGTTAATCGTAGTGTGCATCTAATTGCTGAAGGGCAATTCAATCTGCCCAGACACCTATGGGTGTAGCCCCACGTCTGTTAGTATTAAGACCGTGCTTCTCAATAAGATAAATACAATCTAACAGTGCAATTAGAGTATGGTGACCAGGTGTTGCTTGCAACGCTGCCCAATTAAGTTCATGTAGATGTACAGCCCTATCCTAAGATAAAGTTAATTCCTACCTCCAACTAAATCTGTGAGTCACAACCAAGGTCAGAGAGTCAATCGAAAGCTGTGAATCTAATTGGATAACTGTATTTGTTTTGCCACAGTGCAAACAAACCTTTTTGCAAGCATGCACTCACTCCCCACCTAGTTATGGAGGGACGAACTTGCAATAATCAGCCTGGCAGTCCGGTACACAAATATATCGAATAGCTGTCATGAAAACAAACATATATGGAGATCACATTACCATACAAAGTTTTATGATATATTCCCGAATGACTCGCACTGTCTAAGCAGGGGTCCGCCCTGTCGCAATGTCACAAACAGCTAGTAACTTTTAGCTAGAGATGATGACATCAAGGCACTGTTCTCATCACAAGGTTCCACGTTCCATCCATTTAATAATATCTCACCACAAACTGAGGACCTTAGACACACATTTTTGAGACTCGAGAGACTTAGCATGCAGGAAATAAATACATACACTCAAACATTATTTGACTCAAAACAAGATTCCCAGGGGCATTAAAATACTCGATTAGACTGCTCATTGAGCATTCTGAAAGGAAACATGCAAGTATCATGTTAGAAATTGAGACTCTTAAACAACAAATAGAAACAACAGACGCACCACCTACCACCAAATTGAAACTCAAATGCGCGCCTCAGTTGAGAGCAGACACGCGGTCTTCCCAGTTCAATACAACTGTTTTCCTCTATGCTGGTGGTCGGGTCGTAGGTCAGGCTGGGTACCCACCAGATTTTTTGTTGTCACACCCAAGGTGTCCTCGCGGTGATATGAGTCTTATAACTTGGGGTGTAATTAGCACATTGATTCGTTAGCCTGAAGGGCCCCAGTAGTAGAGCTAGCGCAGTATTCTGGTCCAGTTGGCTGCCTGTCGCTCTGCCCTCTCAGCAGACCAATCTTTCGCTGCAAATGCATATCTACTCTTTGTATGTGTTGTCGGCTGGTGTGGCCAGGCACCTACATACCCCCCTCCCCAATTGTAAGCACAACTCCCGGGCAGCCGGGGGGAGAGTTTCCTCACTAGTCGTTGTTTCCTTGTCTACAGTGGGGGAGACCCAACAGGTTTTCCAAGGGTTCTCGAATGACAAGGAAATTGGTATTACCAACAAGCCACCCTCAACTGTGCAGTGTGTCGCAGTGATTAAGCGCTATCTGCAGTATTGTGCTGTACTATCTCCTCGGCTCCAGTTGTCGTCATCCAGCAAGGTGCTTAGGGATGATTCGGGAGCTCTCAAACGGGGATCCTCGTCTCACACAGTTCGCCGCCTGTAGGGGTGTTGTAGTTGCCAGTGCCAAAGGGTGATATCGCCAACCAGGGCCCACATGTGATCACTCACCGGTCTAGTCCGCTGCTGCGTATGCTCCTGTTGCCTCTTCCGTTCTGGACCGTATGTTGTGGCTGTCTCCCTGGCGTCCACCCCATGCGCCACTCGTCATTTACTCCGGCTCAGATCATCAGGGAAGTGCCCTGTGGCATGTCTTTGCAGGCGCAGACTGGTAAATTCTTGAGGCAGTGTGGAGACGCTCTCAGCGTACATGCCGGGACGAGCGTCGCCAGCTGCCCCTCACAGCAGGCTTGTGTTTTCTATTTAGTTCCTGTGGGTACTACACCCGCACTGTCCAGATCCCGCTGTCTCCTTTCGTTCCTCAACCCACCATCCAGTTGCTGCTGACTCCGCATGCCCAAGCCAGGCCGGTGAGTAAATATAACAGGAGCTTCCACAACTCCGCGGCCAGTCCAGCGCAGACCCCGCTGGGCACTGTTCTTCCACGCTGCAGTCGGGGACAAGTCCTTGTTCGGTGCAGCTCCTCTTTGCCCAGTTGTCTGCTCCACAGGCAATGTTCGGTGGTCTGGGTAAGGACCCATTACATCGGTGGGGTCAGAAACAGGCAACTCACTCTGTGGTTCCCGTCCCTCACTCGCTCCACACCTATGATGAGCTTTCAGCCGCCATCTTGCCAGCCTTTGTTTTGAGATTTTAGCGCTGTGTTTCCCAGTAAGTCAGCGCGACCCCAAGTGCTGTTAGCAACTCTGATGCAGTGTGTGCCTAGCCCAGCGCTGGCTGAGACCAATCAGTCAATTCAATAAGGTGTTAAGGCTCTTCAGTCTCATTATGCGCGGGGAGGTTGCGTTGGCTGCCCGGTACACCAGGGAGAAAGCGCAAGCCCCAGTTCTCGCTCAGCCACTCACCCAAGCGGTTTAATCGTTGTGCTTGCCCCCCCAGGCTTCCCCAGCCCGTGGGCCAGCCACAGCGGTTGCCTCCCCTGCACCTGCGTTATGCAGCAAGGCGCTTTGTGTGAGTGCTCACTCGCCTTGCTTGGGTGCGTCGAGGTTCATGTTAGGACTTGGAACTGTTCTTCGCAGTTTCTGGGTCCTGCTAACTTCTTCCCGATGCGTTGACTGCAATAAAATTATTCCTGTGTTGCCGCCGCTCCCGTGGCAGAGTTTGGCGGCATCGGGCTATATTTCGTGATGTGCTCGGCTCCCTCTCACTGCAGCCGGTTCAGGGGTAGCTTCTTGTCTGGCCCAGCACACCTCGCCTTTGCCACTTCGCCCCAGGTTATGTCTGGCTAGCCAAAGCAACGCTTTCTGCTTGTCTGCGCTGACTCCAGTCGGCCCGGACTCCAGTCGGCCGGTTCCCCAGCTATAGCTCCCTCGTTCACTTCACTGACGGGCTGGTACAGCGGCCGCCATCTTGTTCGCCCATGGGGCTTGCCTTCACAGCTCTCGATCTTCTACTGCAGCTCACTCATTCTGTCAGGGGCACACAGCAAAAGTCGGAAAATTGCTTCCTAAAATGATCGTGGGTTCCATATTGTGTACGTCGATTATAACCATTAGGTTTCAGGATCAATAGAGGATCTTGGAGGGAGCTCACGCCAGAGACCTCCTCAATTCATGGGCTCAGACCACGCCCCCCTGTCCAGCCGTTATAGTGAAGGCATATGCCCCTCAGTTGGCCCCGCTTATCACCAAATGTATAAATGCTTCCTTCACAGAACATTGTGTCCCAGCCTGTATTAAAAAGATGTGGATCTCACCACTTATAAAAAGCCCTCACTGGTCCCTGATATGCCGGGTAAGTATCATCCTATTACTTGCGTGCCCTATCTATTGAAGATCATTGATAAGGTGGCCCATATCCAAATAGAGGATTTCTTACTAAAACATAAGATACTAAGAGAGAAACAATCAGGATTTAGGCATGCACACAGCACATAATCCACTCTATTTGACCTGAAAAACAACATCTTTAAATCCTTTGAGGCAGGCAATAGGGCTCTGCTGCTATCATTGAATTTATTTGCGTTCAACCTGGTGGATCATGCCATTCTCACACATGGTCTACAGCAGGCCACCTCTTTCTATCTAAGCTCCAGCAACCACACAGATAACATAATTCTTGTCGGGTCATGAGGCCAATGTCTTTTATTAAGACACAATGGCCGAAGAATTCATAGTAACTTGTGCAGTACCAAAGGGCTCGGGTATATCACCCACATTATTTAACTTATTCATGTTACTATTGTTTGAACAACTGGATGGGAATGTATTGTGCAAACAAATTATGCCTGATCCCCCTTACTGCGAACTTTGATACTAACTCATTGGCCATCATTGACTCCTATGTCTAGTTTCAATCCTGTATGCACACAATGACTTCAAGAGCGAACTGATGGTCATGGGCAGCACCGGACAGCTCCAGAAGCTGGGACCAGAATATCAGAGCTTTAACATTGCAGGTTGTGTCATTCCTAATCAACCTAAAATCAAGACACTAGGAGTCACTTTCAACAAAGAATTTAGCATGAAGGCGCAAGTAATCAGTCTTGCCTCTAACACATCCTATCATCTTAAACTGCTTGCCCAACTAAGACATTTTTTGAGTACCACCAATTGTGCCACCATTGCAAAAGCCATAGTTGGAGACAATCTTGATTATTGCTCCAGCCTTCTGATCGGCATTGTAAAGGGCGAAGTAATACAGTTAGAGATTGTGCAGAACACAACGATGCTGATTGCATCGTAGAAGGTCTCCGCAGATCGGATCATGTGTCTGCAGCACATGTGGCTTTGCATTGGCTTCCAATCAGCAGCAGGATCTTGTTTAGAGTTCATTTTATCATACACAGATGCCTATAAGGAGTTAGCCAGAAGTACCTGTCTAACTGTATAAATTGGCTCCGGACCTGCGGGGTGCTTAGATCCCAAAACACCTGTCTCTTGGACACGCCACAAGCAAGACTGACAAATGTATCACTGGGGTCCTTTCCTTTTGGAGCCCACAACATGTGGAATGCTTTACCACCCGACTTAAGAGCTTGCACCCAGGGGAGTTGCTAGGACTGGAAAAGACCCGGGCTAAGCTGATGTCGGAACTGTTGGGACTCGGCGCTAGCTAGTCTTTTGGCTGTAGCTCCTGAGATTCTATCCGGGGCTACAACCAAAAGATCAGGGGCTATAGCCCCCTTAGCCCCCCCCTAGCAAACCTCTTTCCCGGCTTTCAAACATGGATTAAAAGCAGTTTTCTTTAAATAATCCTCATGCGTTTTACTGTTCCATGACGTGTCCCTTTGATGCTTGAAGTGCTCCCCACTATTTCTGTTATTTGTTAATGTATGTTCTGTTCAGAGCACCCATGCCCATGGGCTCCTTTGTCTTTGCACCTCATACATAAAATACATAAATAAAGAAATAAATACGTATATTCAGCATGTATTGGCCATTTCGAGTGTGAACTATATATTCAGAGAGAATTCAGCCTCTTTTCATGACCATATCGAAATGATCAATGCTTCTCTAGCTTTTCCACTAGATAACAATATATCCATACTTTTCTGTACAATGGTATGTTTTACAAGCAGCAGGTCAGCATTGCTATATGAGCAAGCAGGGTCGGACTGTGATAAGAAATAGGGCTGGACACCCAAAAAAAAGTGGCCCACCCCTCACCTCAAAAAAGTGGCCCACCACTCACCTGACGACCCTTGATCTCTGATGACATCAACGGAAGTGATGTCATTTGACCCCACCCCAAAGTGTCAGCCCGGGAAGAGATGAAAAACGACCTTCCATACCTTCACAAAACCGGAAGTGGCATCAAATAGCATTGTTCCTAAAGACACTACGAAAAATAGGGGAAAATATGGTTTTGCAAAAAAAAAAATCATATTTTCTTTTTTTTTTTTCAAAACCGGCACAGGCATGGCCAGAAACCGGCCCCTAATCCCCAGGGACGATTTCGAGGGGCCAATCCAACCCTGTGAGCAAGCTTTAATCGAGGAAGGAAGGAGGAGGAAAGGGAATAGGGGAGAGATGAGGGGGGCAGGACAGGGAAATAAAAATGAGGAGCAGAAGGGAAGAGGTAAGTAGGAAAAGATGAGGGAGGAGAGAGAGAACTAAAGGCGGTAAGGAGGACTGTCAGGGTGGGGGGAATAGCTGTGATTAACAAATCACCTTTTATTCATGTGCTTTTGTAAGCCTAAATGGTTCTACTAAATGACCTTTATGTGACAACGATGTTGATGACACAGGGAGTGTGTGACATGTTTCCTTATACGGGTGTAAGTATGTATGCCTCCACAAATATCAGAGAAATGTTCCAAGGCCACATGCATTACCTGTGCACATATGTCCAAGTCATAAAGAGCTCATTCTAAATATTTAGTAGAGCAGAGGTGCTGCTACATGCAGGCAGAGGCGTAGACACAGCAGGGCTTGAGGGGGCAAGGCCCGCCCAGAATCAGCAGCACTATGTGGACATTTACAGATGTTAATGTAACTGCACTTGGCCCAACTACATTAGCTTCAGGCCTCACTTGTTAACAATCCTGGCTATGTGTCTGCAGACACGACAGAACGTCATGCTATGATGCGCTGGACTTCATCCCCATCATCAAGTGTCACATTAAAAGTGTCATCCTTTGGAAGAATCTATGATAAGAAAGAAAGCATCCAAACTAACATTCATTTAGGTAACCCACAGAGTGACCAACCACAAATACAGTGGAGACTATGAAGAACTGCTACCATGTGTGAGGGAAGAAAATCCAGGAAGGAGATGTGCTTGGTTTAGGCTTATCTAAGTAACCTTGTCATAATTTGTTTATATATCAAGTCTACATAATAACAGAAACATCAGACTCAAAGTCATGTACCTCTACATAATAACACAAAATATGCTCAAGGGAATGTACCAACATAAACCTTTTAGAGCACGTGCAAATGTTTCGCCCCTCAGGGCTTTGTCTAGGTTGATATGCTTACTCGTCTGCCCCGAAATATATACTTCAAATACTGCAGAAATACATACTGTCTTAATCCACAATTCACCTCAATTTTTTGCTTTGAATCTTTTGTTTGTATCCCTGATCTGAAGTGCACCAAGAGTTATATGGAAGTCACCCCATGCAAGTGTACAACATATTCATTCTTAATCCACAGTCCTCCTGTGGATGTAAACCCTAAGGAGCGAAAGGAAAAATGACAGAGTTGGAAAAATAAAAATGGAAAGAGCATTTTTTATGAAAAACGTAACCACAAGAAATTATACTTATTCACTGTGTAAGTTATGTCCTCTTGACCTATAATAAGTAGCGCTCTGTAACAAAATGCCTGGGTGAGGACCCAGTCCCACATTGCAGTGGGCACCAGGGTTTATTATCCTAATGGCATGAAGAGGGGCCCATTCAAAGGCTTCTTTGAGATAATGCATAATTGCCATTAATGTACCAAAGTACATTTTAAACCAGCATTATGTCTCCTTCTCACCTGTACTAGTTCTCTGGGTATTTCAGGCTTTGATACGCTCCACTCAGTTAGTTATAAAGACACCTTGGTGGTCAAGGCCAGGTTGACTTCCTACAATAAAAATACCATCCTTCTATCAATATGGTGCTATTGTACTTGGTTTCCAATCTTAAGAATCGTTAACCTCATTGACCCACAATGGATACCTTATATCTGTGATGGATCCTTGTTGCCATCCATATGTGCTGTCAATCAACGTTTCCAATAGAAGAACCTGCAACCAGGTTTCACTGCAACTATTTTCTATAAAAAATCCAAAATAATTGGTTCCAGTCAGTGGACTATTAGGAAAGTGTCAATATGATAGGAAAGTTAATGGCCTAAAAATATAAAAGGGAAGAGAGAGTACTTCGTGTGTATGGTAATATTTCACAATACCTTTCAATTCAATGGTCTTCCACCATTCAGCGTTATTCTCTGTGCCATCTTATTCAACTTCCTATCAATATATTTCCCAAGTATCTGGTCCAAAAAAGATTAATCACTATTTAGTACCAATTTGTAGACACAAATAGTGAGAAGCTTAAACCTATCCAAGTCTTACTCTGTCCTAATTCAACTCACCATTTGGCAAGTTGTTTATCAATTCAGTGGTCTTCCACCATTGGAGGTAATATGATGTACCATCTTATTCAACTTCTTGTATATATATTCCTCAAGCGTTAGGTCTAATAGGGGATTTATTAATGTTTAGTACTCATTCCTGAACACAGGAAATTAAATAGCTAAGACTCGTTCAAATCATACTCTGTTCTAGTTTTGACTCACCAGTTGGCAATGATCAATGTTTCACAAATGGCCAGGCGTTCCGTGTGTAGGTTCATCGCAGCCATTTTGTGAATACTATTTATAGCAACACCTTTTGACATTTAGTAAAGCGATTACGTCATCTGCTGTATGACCATATTTGTATGATCATCAGGATGGGACACATGGATGCCTACACAAAGCATAATTGAATGGCAAAGATATGCTACTCAAGGCAGGACAGTGACTATGGGCCACATAGTGTGTCTAATCTATAGGAAGGAAAAGGGGAGCATGAGAAAGGCACAGAATCTTCCCAGCCTTTCTGGAGATGAAGCTTATCCATGAGTGTGAGAGTCTGATGCCAGAGAGCGTGTGTACTGCAGGGCATTGAGAATAAGATCATTTTTCCATACCTCTCCTTTCCCAACAGACTCTCCGCGGTCCAATCAATTGTTATATGAAGATTGGACTATGCTAACCCCCTCTACCTCGGACTGCAGGCGTACCAACTGACTAAACTACAAAGAGCACAAAACGCTGCAGCCAAACTACTACTAGCGCTTGGCCCAAGAGACCACATCTCCCCAGCCCTCAAAACTCTGTACTGGCTTCCGGTCGCCCGCAGGGTGACTTTCAAAACTTTATGCATTTCTGACCGAGCACTGCATAAAACCGGACCTCAATATCTTCATGACAAACTAAAACCTTATCACCCTGTACATACTCTTAAGATCAAGCTCAGCCGGCCTCCTAGTCATACCAAAAACAAACTCAGTCAGGTTAGGTGGATCATCATTCTCAGCCTTGGCCCCCACTCTGTGGAACGCACTCCCACCCCATATCCGACTCACCGAGGACCTCATGTCCTTCCGCAAATTACTGAAAACATGGCTTTTCCCCTAAAAACCGACCCCTAACTCAAACTGGATAACAGCAACTCAAAGGCATTAGCCCAAATAATAGATCATAAATAACAATCCAGCATCATGATCCGAGCAAGAAATCAAAAACTAATATCCTCTAAGGTAAATTAAAATGGACAAACAAAATAGAATGAGTACCTGGATTAAAAGAATGAGACCAATAAAGTGGCTGAAATTAATGAAATGGACAAGAGGATCAAAGTGGACGAGAGGAATAAAGTGGATAACAGCAACTCAACTAGTCCAATTTACTAGATAAAAAAAAGGAAAATTAAAATTAAATTGTACGAATGCAGTAAAGAGGTTGAAATTAATAGAATGGATGAAATGGATGTGGATGAAATGGATGTGATGGGCGAAAGGAACAAAATGGAGGAGAGTAATAATGCAGAGTGGATGGAAAGATTAATACATGATACGGATGAGTGCACAGACCACACAGAACTGGTAGAGTACATGAAACAGATAGATGGCATGGATGTAAGTGTGCCCGGTATAAATGGAACTAATAGAATAGATGAATGAAGTGCATGAGACAGATGTAATGTTTGCGACAGATGATGAACATGGGACGGATCGAGTGTGTGCGACAAGTGACATGATGCATAATGCATGATGAATGGATGAAGTGAGTGGAGCAGGTAAAGTCGGTGGAGCAAATGAATGTCGGTAGAGAGGATGAAGTGCGTAGAGCGGATGAGAGCGCAGATTGAATGAGAGCATGGAGCGGCTGAGAGTGTGCAATGGCTGAGAATGTGATGCAGATGTAGGGTGTGGAGAAGATGATAGCGTGGAGCGGCTATAGGGTGTTGAGCGGAGGTAGGGTGTGGGGTGTTGAGCAGATGCAGGTGTTGAATGGATGTAGGGTCTGGAGCGGGTACAGGGTCTGGAGCGGGTGTAGAGTATGGAGCGGGTGTAGGGTGTGGAGTGGGTGTAGGGTGTGGAGCGGGTGTATGGTGTGGAGCGGGTGTATGGTGTGGAGCAGGTGTATGGTGTGGAGCAGACGGGTGTAGAGTGTGGAGCGGATGGGTGTAGAGTGTGTGTGGAGCGGACAGATGTAGAGTGTGGAGTGGACAGGTGTAGAATGTGGAGCAGACGGGTGTAGAATGTGGAGCGGACGGGTGAAGTATGTGCATGAAACGAGTGAAGTGTGTGCATGAAACGAGTGAAGTGAGTGGAACGGATGACGTGTATATTTCAGGTGGAAGGCGTGAAATAGGGGGGTATGGAACGAGTCGAGTATGTAGATGGATGATGCATGGAGAATGATGGTTAACGTGGAAATGAGCAGACTGGATGATGAAGGGATCATTATTGTTAGATCGGACGAAATGCACCGATCAGAAGCAATACATAGAATGTATTGATGAAGGGATAATATTGTTAGATCGGACGAAATGCACTGATCAGAAGGAATACACAGAATTGATCGAACTGGTAACGTGCATAGAACTGAGCGAATACATGCAATGGATGGATTACATGGAACAGATAGAGTGCACGGAACGGACACTTACAAATATGATTTGAGTGCATGGAACGATCCGAAGTGCATGGAATGGTCGGAGTGCATAGAATGGTCGGAGTGCATAGAATGGTTGGAGTGCATGGAACGGTGTGGAGTGCATGGTTGGTGTGGAGTGCATGGATCGGTTTGGAGTGCATGGATCGGTTTGAAGTGCATGGAACGGTTAGGGGGCATGGAACGGTTTGGAGTGCATGGAACTATTGGAATGTGCTCCATCTCAAGCACTTAAGGTAAACCACCATATCACATCTCCACGCCTACTCTCTTCCTTACACCACCACTCAATTAGAACACAGCAATACTATGACACCATTCGGTGTAGCTGCTCTCATATCATCACCTGCCTCATACTCCCCATCATCCTAACTAAACACAGCTGGTTACACACCCTCTAGCCTAGGCGTTCTCCTCAGGCCTAACGCAGCCAGAATCGGTCTGGATAACAACCTGCCAGAACGAACACATACGCTTGATCTCCCAACCACCACAGCTACCACTAAGAAGCAGCTAACAGATGAAGTTCACACCTGCTGCACACATAGCCGGTGCTCACACGTACCTTATGACTCTCTATCTCTCTCTCTACTGACTTGAACTTCGGTTCCTGAGGGCGTTCAACCTACCAGCGCCTTGAGATCATACCAATGGTACATAAGGCGCTATATAAATGCAAAATAACATAACATAACATAACACCTGCTCTTGCTAACATATTTATGCATCAATTTGAACAGAAATATGTGCTTGTGAATCATGCTGATCTGCAGAATATATAATTGCACCTTTGATACATTGACAATGGCATACTGATCTGGAAAGGGACAGGATGTGAATTGGCTAAATTTGTGTCATACCTCAATACTAACAATTGTGGGAATATCATTTACCCACACATGTAGCAGATCAAGCATTGACTTCTTAGATTTGAAAATTAACATCACTCCTACAGGGTATTCAACTAACTGCCATCGGAAGTCTGTAATATCTAAGATCCTGAAAGGGGAGTATATCAGGGTCAAAGGAAACTGCACAAAGGCACTAGACTATCACCAAATAGATTTTTGGATAGAGGCTATACATCCCTCTACTGGACCAAACTGAGATTCAAGTTAATAAGATGGAGAGAGCTACGCTGTTGGTACCTAAACCAAAAGATCGGGTTTCAGATTCTAATTTACTCCGATTTAATACCAGTTACAATACAGACAGTAACAAAGTGTTCTACATACTACAAAAGCATTGGCATTTAAAATGTCTAGAAAAGGATTTAGCAAATTATTTAGATACCACTGCAAGTGTTACTTACACTAAGGCGCCTACACTCAGGAACCTTTTGTGTCCATCCTATATGGCAGAAATTCCAAAGACCAAGGATTGGGTGACCAAAAGGCGTAAAGGCAGCTTTTATAAATGTGGGCATTGTCCCATATACCCTTTTGTCTTGGAAACAGATAATGTCAATTTTGGTGGATTGATCACACATATGATTGACAGGTTTACCAATTGTAACACTAAATATGCCATATATTGTATTGTTTGTGTTTGTGGCTCACAGTACATTAGCAGCACATTTTGTGCATTGAAAGTAAGGTTCAGGGAACACCTGAATACCAAATCCAGTCAAGATGCAAAATATTCACTTGCCACCCATTGGCAAAAGCATCGACAAAGACCAAAGATCTCCGTTTTGTTGGTCTTATGCAAATGACTCTGCCATCAGAAGGAGGTGATTGAGAACTGAAGTTGAAGTAACTGGAATCTCGGCTTATCTGTAAATATAGGACTGTTCATCAAGGACTCAACACTGACAATGTTTTCTTGCTCTATAAAGTGGCTATGACTCATAGATTTACTCACTGAATCTTTCAATAATCAAATATTATTAGCATTTCATGAACAATGTTAGTTTGCATCTTACAGAACTCTCATATCATCTCTTTCTTCGGCCAGATCATTCCTCTGGAATGACCTCCCTGTCTCTCTCCGACTTGAGCTGGATATCCTTAAATTCTGGGAGCTTCTCAAGACCTTCCTTTTCTCCTCCTCCTTCCCTCTCCCCATCCTTGCTAATGCCTCCCTTGCTGCAGCGACTCGCTGCCTGGACCCTTCTGAGTCTTACAGGGGCCAGGCACTCCCTCGACCAATCTGCCTCAGTACCCACTTCCAGCACTAGCCTTCAGGCACCCTCCCCTGATTAGAATATTGAGTCGGGCCCACCCCCTCTCCTCACACTATTTACCCGTATCCCTTCCCCTGTGCACTTACCCTCCTGGCTCCCCCCTGCAGTTACCCCCACCACCTACCCAGCCCCGGGGCCCCCTCCATCCTACATCTCCCCCACCCCCTTCCGCTTATATTCCCCCTCACCCTCTTCACCTCCTGTTTACTGAACTTGCACAATCTGAATGTCACAAGACTTAGTAGGACCATGTTATTGTTGTTTATCCACCCCTGTTCCACTCCCCCTCACTTATTTTGTGTTTAGCACTGGGACAAGTCAGGGGTGAACGCCTTACCTTCCGACATACAACAGACCCAAGGTGAGAAGATGTAATACCCAAAAAGATTGAGGTAGACTGGGATGCCCAATTTGACTGCATATGTATGTGGGGTGGGGTACAGTTAATACACAATGTGAAAGGGTAAGGGTGGGCCACGGGGGTCTCTCCCGCATATATATGCAGTCAAAGATGGAGAAAAGAAATCGGTCTTTTGGGATTTTATATTTTTCCCCGTCTTATTGGGGTAAATATGAGAAGCAGTAGGTCATGGCATTCTGTTTAAGAAAAAAAGGAGAAAAGAATGATTACAGAAACATGAATATACATGAAGTCATTATAATGAAAGTGTGAAAGTAAATGCAATGCGGTGCCGCGTACATAAGAAAATCAGTTTGAGTTTAGCTAATGATGAAAATGCACTTGTACAGCATATCAACTGCCAAAGAAATGATGTCTTAATTGGATTAGATCGGATACATGCCGTATTACGGCCTGGAATTTAAAGCAGTGCTGTGGAGAGAAAGGGTAGAAGCATAGACAGTTTAACAAATCATCAGTTCACTGTGAATGAGGCTGCCTGGTACTACCTGGCCATAACATCACAACAGATGAAAAATTGAATGACTACCTGAGCATATGCTTGCAGTATTATGCTACCTCAATCCAAAACTGTTGGCTTTGATGATGCTTGTTTTAAAAAAAAAGACTTGGGTGCACGGAAGATATAAATCAAGTGGCTGAAGGCACATATGGTTAACATATTGTAACTAGTAACCATTTACAGCTGCAATTAGGCTATTAACTAAACAAAAAGTTGATGACTGGAAAGTTTTGAATAAATCATAACCATTAGGCACAGCTCTGGGCAGCCCTCCAGCCCATCATTTTCAGCCTGCCAAGTCATTACAGAAGGGGAACGAACATATGGAAATCATGCTTGGTCCTGCCCCGAAAGGGGCACTCCAGACTGACCTTCTAAGTCACATCCATTCTGCGAGACCAAAAGCATCCCAAACATGTTTCAGACTAATTAGGCACCATCAGGGAGGAGTAGGTTGGGTCTCTAGGCCCAATAAGCTCAGGACCCACGTCTGTGCACACTAGTCCATCACCCACCAGCCACACACTCTGCTTCTTCATAGCCATAGTCACAGCCATCTTCACTATACACAACTGAACTGGATGATCTCCAAACAGACTTTTAAGATGAGTAGCAGTACCCTCGAGATAGATGGGGATGCAGATTCATACTTATGCATCAAATAATTAAGACAACTCAATAGTTTGGCAAAGGGATTCAATTTAATGACAGGTTCATAAAACAGAGAGTACAACGAGCATCATCAATCGCTCTCTTTACTTTTAGAAAAAACTATAAAAAGCAAAAGCTCGTCATTGCTGACGTACAACCTGCACACGTACTAATGTCATCCTACGTGGCAATCTTAAAAACCTAACATGCAATGTGATTGGTTATAGGAAGGTAACTTAACATAGGTACTATATCTGTACATGGTAACAGGGAGAGGGGATTGCATAATAAACGTCAGGTGGGGCAACTAAGACCTCCCTTCAAAATGGCCACTATGAAAGTCACTAAAAGTACTACGTCCCATTGGCTCTACTCACTATAGGACCTTAGATTACATGGTCCACTATGATTGGGTTGGCATCAACCCCACTCGTACTTTTCCACCTACGTCTAGCAGCACACAGAAAGAACATCCAGGTGCAGAGAAGCTCGTCTGCACCCCAGCTTCCCACCAATTATGCTACAATCAATTATCACCTCAGTGGTCACGTGTCAATTACTGCATTGTAGTTTGGCCTTGTGTCTGCTCTGAGTACTGAGAACTTTCAAGGAGTATGGGCATGGTGGGGATACATGCGTAGGTGTGAAAGCTTCCTCCTTCCAGCCTGCCTTTGTCACATGACTGGACACAGTGAAATCGGCTTTTCTCCATGTCGTTTTCGTATATTTGATTTAATTCTACCAGTCTTCTGACATCTGTGGCTTATCTTGACCTTTCCGAACAGCATCCTCTGTTCTCTTCTTTCCTTAATTGTATTAATTGTCAGCCTATTCCAGTCAGATAAGACCTTGGCTTCTTGGCATGGTCATCCTTTAGCTGAGTTTGTTCTATCTTGATTCTCGATTTTCTTGCTGCGACACACTCCATCTGAGGCCTTTAGTAACCTTTGTTCAACTCTGCTTATGTGCGTAGTGGACCTACATTCATACATAAAGTGCTTCTTGAGGTATATATTTGTAAACATCGGCGCTTGCCGCAATCTATCAACTATAAAGCATAAGCAAGCTTCACAATTTCTTTGCCTCTTGCAGTTACTTGCATCTGTACACGTTTAAACTAACTAAATATCTTCATCATGTATGTGGCATAAGTTTCTTCACTTTGACATCAACTTCTTCACCTTAGGTTCAAGATGTCACTTATCCATGGTATTTCATCTCTTGTCAGTATTCTCAGGTCATTATATCTTCTATATGTACGTCAGTCCGATTTCCTATGACGTCACCATTCATCTTCCTTCATTATCTTCTTTGCTTCTTCAGGTATTTTATTATGACAACTGTCATATTTTTTAGAATGTCGGTATGGCTTCTTTAATGGACACCTTACTGTCCAGGTTTTCTTAGTTGTCGGTATATTAACAGGTGCTGTCATTCTGATAGGTGCTGGGAAGAACCCATGTGCTGCTCTTTGCTGATTCAACTGTTCTTCATACCTCACATACTTTGGTGTGAACTCAACAGGTAATGAAAGGGGGGCAACTGGAGTGGGGACGATGCTCGACACTTCCTCTTCACAACAATGAAAACACTTGCTATCCTTTACTCCTGTACACTTCAACTCCTCCTCCAGACCCACAAAACATGATTGGCTAGTCCCCCAATGTTCTCTTTCCATGCCAGACATTGTTATGGCATGGATGGTTGGATCCATTCATTGAAGGTCTATACAGAATCTCGTGACATCTCTGCTACTATTGGATTGGACAGAGCGGAAGTTTCATGGTTTGCAGATTGTAGGTTAAACTGGGTAACCTTATTACCATTCTGTGACAGTACGGCTCACTTTAAATGTCCAGATATTATTATCGTGCATTGTGGAGGCAACAGTTTGGTTTATGTGACTACAGGACGTTTGCAGTTTGCCATGAAGGATATATCGAGAAGCCTAATGGAACTGTTTCCAGCTGTGAAGATAATTTTTTCTGAAATCAATCAAAGGCAAATATGGAGACGTCCAAACTAGTTTTGTCCTCAAATGGAAGAAACTAGACAACATGTCAATAAAGGTGTATGGGCCTCATTACGACCCTGGCGGAAATCGCGGTGCAAAATGCACCATGGAGCACGGCGGAAAGCTGCCGATAGCGCCATGGGGGTTGGCGGATTTTCCGCCCCATTCCGACCTTGGCGGGGCGGTAAATCCCCATCCCCCATTTTACCCTTCCCCATTCCCATTTTTGCCCCATAGGGTATAATGGGAGTGGGGAAGGCGTTAATTACGCCACCGTAAAATACGGTGGCGTAATTAACAACAAGGTCCCGTAGCGCCATGGATTTCTCCGCCCGGAAAAACCAGGCGGAAAACGCTCCATGGCGCTACGGGAACTCGTAGTAGGGCGGACGGGTCCGCCGCGAATAACGCTGGCGTAAACCCACTCCGCCAGGGTCGTAATGAGGCCCTATGTGCTTTCTTTCGGGGAAATGAAGTGCATTTGACTGATGTCGGGAATCATATTTTTCTTTTGAATATCCAAAATGCACTGAAACTATTTTTGTGAACTCGCAAAATATGTAGTGCAGTATTATTTTAGTAGTTGTAGTAAAAACAAAAACAGAAAAAAAAATAGAAACAGTTTTTGTGAAAGTTAGGAAAAAGTATTAAGTTCAGTAGAACATTTGTTAGTTCAGTATATAACACCCCCACATTTTTTTAAAAGCTTATTTTTAGAGCTACCATTTTTTAACGAAAAACAAGTTAATTGATTGTAATTCCCCCACTACAGTACAAGCAGAGTATTGTGACCCTCGAAAGCAAAGGGTCAACAGCATTCTGTATGGCCTGCGAGGCAGCCAGTGAGATTGTCCGTCCCACAGGAGTGGCCTTTGTGGTGGAAGGAGCGGTTGAGGAAGATGGGGTAGAGGAAGATAACCTACTTCACCCTGAGAAAGTAACAGCCTTTTTCAGAGCACCCGAGTGGTATGAGCTAGTGTTGCATCCCATCGAAGTTAAATAACAGGTGTGCTAAGATTCCTCTAAGCAGGTGCTCTCTCCCAGATTGCAGATGGAAAATGAGTAAGAATAGGTCTAAGAGCTGTGGAAGGGATAGGCTTTACATGCAGTTTCGAAATGTCTGTGATGCATAAACTCGTTTGTGAACAAGTAATCAAGGTACGCTGACTCTGGTCCCGTGACTCTGTTTGGGAAGTCTGCAAGGACTTCAGAGGTTCGGGAACATCGTTGAACAAATAAACAGTGCCACAAGTTGCATAAAAAAATGTTTATAGGAGGTGGGAATTGGACAGTTTTCAGTTGAAACATCCTAGATCGGCTGAAAATGCTGCTATATTCGGGGTGAGTATGATATTAAGAGGGTTTAGGAAATTAGGGTGCACTGGTAAAAATCTATGAAATTCAGTGAAAAAACATTGTTAAAGGGACGTTATGGTTATGTTTCAATAATAAAAACCAATGAAATTCAGTGAAAACACTTTGTTAAAGGGACGTTATGGTTACAAGTAAAACATTTTAAAAAAAAAAAAATCACCAGTTATGGTAAACTAAGCGACCATAACTTGCACCACCACCGTGCACTGCTAAGACTGACACACAGGACATCAAAGATGACATCACAAATGTCATTGATAACATCACTGATTACATCACATGTATGGGCCACTTGTTTTTGTTCACTTACATGCCCAGTTGATTTTCTTCAATGACAATAAGCATTTTATTATTTAAAAGGTGCTTTATAGGTAGTTGTTAACCTTCTCCTATGTTGTTACGGTACTTTCTTTCCTCATTACTGGAGTTTCCCTGTAAATGCCTCAGATTCCTGTGCATTGTGGCTCTTCATTTGTATTGTTTGTACTAAAACAAGTGTGTAGTAAGTCTTGTATTGTTAGCTATTAATTCCATGTGTTGCATTAGTCAAGATTCTGATAGCCTTGAAATCATTATTTCACTTACCAATATTACCAGATAAAAAATACTGTTCTTCTGTGGTGCATGCTGCACCCATTGCCTACGTGTACATTAAGTACATCATGAGATTACTCCCGATCATCCCTAATATGTGATGTCATCAATGATACTTGTGATGTCATCTTTGTTGTCCTGGGTGTTAGTCTTAGCAGTGCACAGCGGTGGCGTGAGTTATGGTTGCTTAGTTTACAATAACTGGTAAATTTCTGGTTTTTTTTTACTTGACTTGTAACCATTTATTTATTTATGTATTTATTCATTACTATAGTGCACACAATAGCGCACACAAACCCTGAGACATCTAGGTGCTGAAGGACCAAGATGGGAGCAATGCAATTAGTTACAGTTGGAAGTCATGAACAGTAGGTGTACAGGGTGTTACGGGTACAAATATTGTTTGCATGGAGTGGCATGACATAGCAAACAAAGCAAAAAAAGGTGAGCTGGTTTAGACAAACAGCAAGGTTGTAAGCACTTTTCGGAATGCCCAGTATGATTCCTCAGCTTTTTGCTGCAATGACTGGGAAGCTGGATCCTCCTGCTATTGAACATTTGTATCTGGGTTGCGAGAGTCTGTGGGTGTAAGGGGTCCTGGTGGGCCTGGACTGGCAAGTCAGAGTGATTATTTGTGACAGATAAGGTGTGGTAGTTTTGGCGATACACCTGTGGGCAATGGTGAGTGTCTTGAAGGCGATTCTTTCTCTAACCAGAAGCCAATGTGCTGCTTTTCGTGCAGCCGAGGTATGTTCCGTAATGTGGGGTTCGGGCACATATCCCATTGCAGCAGTACAGCCTTGCACCGATCACTGCTCTGTCGATAATTAGGCAGCTTTCTGAAGAGAGGAAAAGGCTGGCAACATTTAGCAGTTTAGTTGTGTGAGCCGCTGAGGAGGCTATGGCATTTACTTGTCAGGTTAAGGAAAGTGTTGCGTCCAGATAGACTCCTAAGGTTTTGACCTATGATGAGACTGCAATTAAGGAGCCATCAATATTGAAGGCTGCAAAGTCTGGGTCAAGTTTTTTTAGCACAGATGAACGCCCAATAAGGAGAAGATCTGTCTTCTCATCATTGAGCCAGAGGTCGTGGGTCCCCATCCAGCCCTGGACGGTGGCATATGTAGAGTTCAGGGTAGCAGCATCATCAGTGTAGGTGCCAGAGAGGGAGAGGGGGATCTGCGTGTCATCAGCATGGTTGGTGTATACTATGCCGAGAGAGTCAAAGAGGTCGAAGAGAGGCTTTGTGAAGATGTTGTAGAGCATTGGTGAGACACGGCATCATTGTGGAACCCTGCAACTGATAGGGGAGAGTGTAGAACTAGCATTTTCTGAGAAGACTTTAATTGTTCTGCCTTCTAAGAAGGAGGCAATCCCGGAGGTGGAAGAGTATAGTGTGGTCCACTAAGTCAAATACAGCAGAAAGGTCTAGGAGGTAGAGAAGAGCAGGTTTTCCGCCATCCCTGATCTCATCAATTTGATTTTTCAAATCCAAGAGTGCAGAGTCTGTGCTGTGACGTAGACGGAAGCCTGATTAGTGGGCTCCTAGAATGTGATTATTTTCTAAGTGACATTGAATTTTTAGGTATGCAACACTGTCAAGTATTTTTAAGAGGAAGGGGACTGTGGCGATAGAGCAGTAGTTGTTGGGAAGCTCAGGATTGAGTGTAGTTTAGTTTGCGTGGGTGTTTGTTCTTGCAGTGCACAGTGGTGGCGCGAGTTATGGTTGCTTAGCTTACCATAACTGGCAAATTTCTGTTTTTTTTGGTTTTACTTGTAAACCATAATATGGATAGGTTATTACTGCAAAGTAACTATAATGTCCCTTTAAAAAAAGTTTTTGCACTGAATTTGATAGGTTTTTCTTAGGGCAACTGAACCATAACATCCCATTAACAATATTTTTCCACTGAATTAGATAGGTTTTTAGTAGCGTAACTTAACCATAACATCCCTTTAACAAAGTTTTTTCACTGAATTTCACATGTTTTTACCAGGATACCCTTAGTTTGTACAGATGTACCATACAACATACTGAACCCGCTGGCTCCATACTGATGGGTTCAGTGTCAGCGGACTATGCGATTGTCCACGGAGCCCGTGTAGCATCCACACTGCCCAATAGCTCAAGGGGTATCTTACAATGTTGTAGCATACAACAAACACACAGAACATGTTGAAAGAGCACCACATAACTGAATTACAAAGAAGAATAAACTAGGTCTACAAACTCTATACTTAAGAAAACCATAGTGCAATTCCATAAGATATGCAACATAATGGAACACACCAAAAACAAAAATAACCTAAGCTTCTAGCAGAATTACCTCACTGCTGCTTTATACAGAAACTGCAAACCAACTGTCAACAGCACACCTTCAAAGCACTAACAGCTCAACTGAACAACAAATGGGTAAGTGCACTACTTTAATTACTACAGCATCACAGTTATTTCTGTATGCTACACTGAAAAATAATTTCTTTTTTTTTTTAATTTTCCTCGGGATTAAATGAGTGAAGGCAGTGATACTATTGATACACAGTACAGTTTCCAAAGTAACCCAATTAATACACATTGTTTTAAATGTACCTGACACATTCTTTTCTTTAGCAGTACATACGGAAAATAACAGCAATGCCCCAGAAACAATACATCATGTACAACTGCAAAACCAAATAGAACAACAAAATGACACTGTACAAAATCATCTAGTGCACTTGGAAGAAAGAAATGATCAATTATTGAACACTTTTGCTGATTTGAAATACTTTGTACAAAGACATATCATGAATACAATTAAATATCATTGCCCCACCTGTACCTGTACCCCTTCTCCATGCCCCAGCCAACCATCCCCACATCACCAAAAACTTTAAGATGAAACCTCAATCCCTTCTTCCCCTACCACCCAACCTCTATAAAACCCCAATTCCCCTGTGCATGTGTCCATTTCTGCTCCTCCCTCTCTTTTATAATTTGTATATATATTTCTGTAAACAAAGTTATATGCATCCTGTTTCTGTATGTGTCTTGTTTTTCTTTTATAAAACCCTGGTAAGGAGTCAGCAGACAGGGCGACTGTCCGGAATGTCTGCAATTACCCATAATGGAGGTGTCCTGCAGACATTTATTCTGTCCATGCTGTCAGCAATCAAAATGAAGGTGTCCACACCAACCCTGCTCACATGTCCGCAAAGTTGTGACGCACCTTTAATTAGTTTGGGGACCCTAGTCCTGTCCAGCGGACACCTAAATGCATGTGCATCCCACTTTGAGGGTCCTACGAACATCGCGCCTGTCCAGAACTGTCCGCCGCATGTGTCGCACTTTCAATTCATCCGGGAAGCCCAACCCTGTCCGTAGAACACCGATGTGCATGTGTACAACCTTTCCCGTGCAATCATAACTTGTCTGGGCTGTCCGCAAACAAAATGGAGGTGTCCGTAGAACACCACACCTGTCCACATGTCTGCAAAGTTGTGACACACCTTTGATTAGTTCAGGGAAATTATCTTTGTCTGGAAGACAAATGGATGCATGCGCATCCCACTTTTGTGGTCCTATAAACATCGTGCCTATCCAGAACTGTCTGCTGCACATGTGTCACACTTTTAATTAGTCTGGCGAGCCCAACCCTATCCATAGAACACCTATGCGCATGCACATTCGCGGACGTCCGCAATGTCACCTTGTGACCGCACCCACGCTCAGCGCAGGCCCATGTCTGCGGGCAGTGCCTGGGTCCCATACACTGTAAAAGTGCTTTTTCGAGCAATCTAAGGAGTTTCACTGTAAAACTTCACCCTTGCACAGTTCCCAGACCATGCCCCCAGCGATCTATACACTTTTTGGACCTTTTTGACCTCCATTTGGTGTTCAAAGTGTCTGGGAAGTGTGCAGCTATCCGCGGAGCATGTCCCAGCATCCCTAAAAAAGGCCACACCCCAGGCTGCTCCTCATTCTGTTTTGGATACCAGGAGAGAGCATTGCTGCATATAGCTGGTTTCCTCACATTGCTTTTCCTGCTGTGCTTAGCTACTTTTGCAAGACTACTGCACATCAAATGGCAACCATGGCTACTCCTTCTGCTGCTGCCTCTGCTTCAGGACCACCTCCACCACCACCTTCCCAAGGGCCTGGAGAGGGGAACAGGCATGGAAATTTAGAGAGGGATGAAGAGGAAGACAAGGATGAGGTAGTTGAAGTCCTTACTACTGCCAGCCAGCGTGAGTCTTGGATGTGGAGGCTCTTTACCACCATTGGAGGGGTACCCAAGGCACATGCAGACAAGGCGCACTGCACCGAGTGCAAAATGTTGCTCAGTAATGGCAAACCGGGTACAGCTACAGGACCACCTCAATGCGGTGACACCTAAGGTCCAACCACAAGATGGCAGTTTGGAGGGTCGTCCCCTTTGAACAAAGTAGTAGGTTGAGTATCTCTACAACATCCTCCGAATGCGCTCCTGCCACCACAAGAGACACTCCTGTGGGCCAGCGCATCCATGAACCAGCCTCGCAAGCCATACGTGACGCAGCAGACCCTTACCTTTCGAGGGTCAATGTATTGTGTATGTACTGCGATGCGGTACTCTGCAGGGGGGAAGAATTTCAGAGTGGTTTTGAAATTTTGGTCCGGGAGCATGAGAAACAGTGCCCCTACCCAAGTGAGGGCCACCCAACATCTTCCTCTCTCTACTTGTCCTTTCCTATCCCTGTGGTTGGTGCCCCTTCCCTATCCTCCCTTCCTTTCCTTTCCTTATGTGTCATGTTTAAAAAAACAAAAAGAATACAAAACAAAAGCAAAAAAAAAGGCTCTTTTCAGAGCCACCTTTCATAGTTTAAAAATAGAAGTGCCAATGAAATAGTGGAGGGCCGTGGGCATTCTGAGAAGTCCGCGGACAGCGCAGTGATCTGCGGACTTACAAAAAAATTCAGCGGGTGGCACTTTCAACAACATTGCACTCTTTTCCAGGGGGAAAGTGGTGGCTCTGAAAAGAGCCTTTTTTGGTGTTTGTTTGTATTTGGAAGGGTGGAACAGGCCAACACCTATTAGAAAAATGCTTCCTATACTTGCAAAAAGGGCTGTAATGCAATTGGAATATTTTGCAGAAAAAGCTGATTACCAGCATCATCTCTTCGAAATTTTGTGGTACGAAACGTGATATTTTCATTGTAGAAGGACGACATGTCAACATCTCTCAAAAAGGCACAAACAGCCTTGTTAACATTGCTCCTCACTTTCTCCATTTGCAGATCAAATAAAGAAGAGCGCAGCCATGTCTGTCTCTGCGCAATACGAGAAAAAATTACTCAGGACTTTGGAAACATGTCCATGACTTTCCCAAGTCCTTCTTTCATTGCCAACTGCAGTGAGATTCCAGTAACATGTCCTAAGTTGTTCCTTCCACAATGAATAATAATAATGTCTGGATGATGGAGCATCACCAAAGTGTTACAAAGAGGAACCAAATTCAGCCACTTCATTCCACACACTCAATACCAGTGCACATCTACATGATAGAATCCAAGATGGGCAGCCACTCCACAGTGTTCTGCATGCTCTTCCAACCAGTGTATCCAGGAGTCCTCCAAAATCCATACACTCTGCCTCCTGAAAGACACAGCCATAGCCAACTGCACTCCTCTCAGCAAATGGACCTTCTGCCACAGTCTTTCCTTGCACACCACTCCCAGGAAAACATATTGACCAATCTCCTAACCTCCACAGTCCCATTTCCATGCCTACCAACCTCAAAAGCCCTGGATGTGGCATGTGCGATCCGCGGACTCCATTTCTTCTTGGTGGCTTGAAAAATAGACTTGTTTTGGGGTTTTTTCTACTAGACCTACTAAATGCGTTGTACATGACTTTACAACAACCTTCTAATGGCATTTTGAATATTACTAAGAAAGATTTTATTCCCACAATCCGTCAAAGTAATGGCCTCACAAAAAAGAACTTGCACTATTCTCCAAAATGTTATCATTTGGGTCTGATGACATCCCAACAGCACACATAAAAGAAGATATCCCTTGGTTAACAAGTTGCCCTCCATGTCTTGTTGAGGATTAAACACACTACAACATATCCATGCACCCATAAGTGGTATTTGGGAAAAGATGACCTTTGCACATGGACAAAGGTGCATTTGTGCCTTCAGGAGCTGCTTCAGATAGCACTGCAAAGTTATTACATGCACATACCCCAAAAACATTCCTCCACAATTAATGACCAGGATATCTGGACTGTTGAAAACAGCCATATTTCTACAAAGTGTAAATATACCTTGCAAATTTCTCCCTGGCACATCACACCACAAAGCCTCCACTCCCTCCAATCCAAGGTTGACAGAGATGCCACATATCTCTGTATACATCTGCAGATTTCTCATAAAAAAATCTCCTACCATCCACACACTGACTCTCGCCATCTCTCCAACCACAGCCATCTTCACTACACCTAGCGATGAAAAAAAGGATTACCCTATCCCCCCAGTCCCATTTTCATTCCAGGCATGTTGAGAAGCTCTGGATATGGCACGCCCTGTCCACAGACTACTGTGGTGTCCGCGGACCCCATAACACAGGGGCAGCCCTTTTTCTCTTTCCACATCACACTCTACACCACTCCCTCATTGGCTACACATAAGCAATCACACAACCATCCACCAATCACACCCAAGACCTCTACATCTACCTCTATGATCACACTTCAGCACTTTAGATCTACTGTTGAACACTCTGGCTACAAGTCTACAGTGATTGCAAAGCACCTCCAGAAGAAAGTACTGTACAACTCCCCAACATATCTTCTTCTGGATTTATCCACATCTACATCCATCAACACAAACTAAAGGTATGCATATATTTTGTACACTACATTTGAAGCTCTTCAATAAATGCTTGTGAACAGGATACATGCCACTTACCCTGCATAACCTACTCCGTAAGCATACTGTCATTCGTCTCATCTCCTACCATCAATTGGCACTTACAATGCTGTGTATTTTAAACATTTTCTTGTACCCATATGACCCATTGTAATGTGCAAACTGTTATTCTCTTCATTCCTACTGTCAATTTTACAATCACGTTCCACATTAGCACATCTGCTATAAAATGCCTACAATACACACTGAAAATAAATGAAAACTGCATGTTAATGGAATTCCACACACAGAAACATAATACTTTCCAATCTGTACATCTTTCTGACCCCTTTCTCACCCTACTAAAACTTGCACTTATCATTTTTCAAAGTAAATAGTGCATTTATATACAAAGCTGTGCAATTTCACACACACACTAACTCTAACCAAGAAATCTTTCACTAACTTTAAATAATGTGTTAACTCTAACCAAGAAATCTTTCACTAACTTTAAATAATGTGTTCTCCAAGTACATGCCATTAACAGACATATGTTCTAACTTCCTTCTTTTGAAATTACAATGAAGAGCACTCGCCTGAAAGCCAGTGGCATTTAAAGTGCAAAATACAACCCAGAAGAAACCTACTGTTCACATCCAACAAAGTGCAATATTGTCATAC
Organism: Ambystoma mexicanum; assembly: GCF_040938575.1. NCBI lineage: Eukaryota > Metazoa > Chordata > Amphibia > Caudata > Ambystomatidae > Ambystoma > Ambystoma mexicanum. The sequence continues at coordinate 1,147,548,802 of NC_090928.1, forward strand.
TGTTCTACCTATTACGCAGACAGTGAAGTGCTCCTGTATTCTAGGCTACAGAATTGTATCAACCCAACATGAATTGCTTCACTCCTACTCATTGCACCTCAGCAGGTGCACAAGTTATATTGTCATCTTAACACCAGTACATTAACATACAACTACAGCCTTCCCAACCTGAAATAACAACCGATTTGCTCCTCTACGTCAGGTTCCGGCATTTCTCAAAGAAACAAACTGGAGATAAATCTCTGTCTTCGGCTGGGGCCTCTCTTTAGAACAGCCTTCCTACCACGTTGAAACTTAAGAAGAACCATCTCTGGTTCCGGAAGCACCTCAAGGCCTTCCTCTTCGTTTCCGCCTTTGCCCCTCTTCTTCCCTGCTAATCAGTCTTCTCTTCTCAGACACCATGCACCTAGGCACCCTCTGCATTTTGGACCCAGGTATCTGATTACCTTCCCACCCTTCTACACTGCCTGCAGGCCACCCTTTGCACTGGCATCTGTATCTGTACCCATACAGTCCCCTCACCTACTTTTCTTCTGCACTTATCAAATTTTACTGTATCCACTTAACCAAGCACTTGCCACTTACTAGCAGCACTACCACTTATTATCTCCTTTACTTGTTTATTACACTTATTATTTATTCTGTCACCTCTCTGTTCCGCACTTTACACTCCTCCCCCTACCATGCACTTTCCCCTTTTTTCCCTTTCGCATGCACTTACACAATCTTAATGTCACTAGGCCTAGTGAGATTGTTGTTTTCTTCTCCCCTGTTCTGGTCCCTCTGTCTACTCACTCTCTGAAACACTTATGTGAGAGCAATATAAATTAAATATAATTTAATTTTATTTAATTTCATTCCACAATCACACACCTCTGTACATATACCTATCCTCATATTCAGACACTCATGCACAGTGCAAACATATACATTGCACAACCTTCCAACCCACAGTTTCCTTTCTTCTCCAACAGACACTGAAGAATGCCTACCAAAAAGCAACTATGTAGAAAGCAACGCAGAAATAGAGCATATCAAACTAAAACTTACAAAATAGCCATGCGCCTCTAGCAGCATTTGTACAGAAAGTTCAAACAAAAAAGCTAATACAGGTACTAGGAAAAACTGAAGCAGCTTGCAGGAAAGAAACTCTGACTCCTCTTTCAAAATGTAAACGTAAAACTAAAAAGAAATGTATTAGGAAGATTGCAACTACCACTAGTGCTAACACTGCACCTATAAATCTTGATGTAGCCACAAGTAAGCATACCCAAAAAATTATTTCACAAAAAAATGTCCACCACGGAACCTTATAAAAAACAAGGGACAAATCATGCTCAACCCTTAAAACCTATAGCAGAAACCTAATCCCGGAACCACAAACAAAACAAATTACTAAACTACAACAAGGACTTCGGTACAGATGGCATATCGACAAGGATAGCTTTACAAATATCTGTGCAGGTGAGTGGAGTCACACCACCAGCACAGAGCCATATTTCAATGAAGAAGCATACAAATAAAAGCAAAAAATCCAATTGCCATACATAGCAGTGGACAAGGATATGAAAAGGTTAACAATACCATTATGGAACAAGAAACACTGCTTACAAAAATATCACCAGCAAACTTACAATCAACTCCCCATTCCACCGAATCAATACGTCCAGTCTACAAATGGCTGTGCACATCTTTCACATATTTACGCCAGTTCCTCAATCAGCATGCGAAAGGCAAAGACAAATTAAAAATTAAAATATTACAAACTATAAACTTTTGTCCAGTGAGGAAATACACAGGACTACGACAACATTAATTAGTCTGCATTTCTGGACCTATTTGCAAAAGCACCTTCCACCATATCAAAATGTTAGCAACACACCATTCAACTGTATGAAATCTTATTCATAAACTGTACTATGCAAAAAGTCCTGCTTTAGCACTGGACCATTTAAATATTCTTCTACATGGTACAGCCAAAGAACAACTCAAAGAAATAGAGCAAATCCAAAGCAAAAATGTTGGAAGTGAAACCCACTTATAATATCCAGTACCTTTAGAATAGAGTAGGAACAATCTTGTAGATATCAACCCACTATTACAAACATATAAAAAAAGAAATACAAAAGTTTAAAAGCACATCTGCTGAAGTACCAAACCATGTGTGTGTGTGTGATGCCGCCGAACTTTTTATAAAAAGAACACCAAAACTGTATACATAATGTACAAAACAGAAGACAATGAAGAATCCCAGTGGTTCCAATTAGCTCCCTCTCTTATAACAGAAAACAAATACAAAATGAATAACCCCTCTATACTTTTCAGATTCTGCACTGCAAAACATGACAATAACCTAATACCTTAACGGCTATAACTAATGACTTAGAAATATTCCAATACCACTCCAACAACTTAACTTGTATGAGAGCATTATAATCCAAACAGTGCACCGATTTCAAGCAATGATACGCCTTCAACCAAAAACAGTAGAATTGCCTCCCTCTGAATTACTGAAAGGCATTCTTGGCAAAGTAGTTTATTTTCCATTAGACCTCAAAGTAAATGTAGAAAGTCTGGCAGTACAACAGCCAATAGATCAATCTTTGATTACCCTATTGAATGGCATACCTCCAAAAGACAACATAATTTGGCAGCAACTAGTGCACTTACATAAAGTTATAGAAGCCCTGCAATATCTAAAAGACAACAATGAATACTACAAAGAAATAAACATTGAAGAAGACCTGAGGGAAACCAGTGACATAAATCAAGACTCCTCAGAAACTGGCCATTTGGAACTTCTAGATCCTACTACAGCATCCAATATTTTAGACCACTATACAATTCACCCACTACACTCCAAAGACACCATAGACGATGCACTCGAAACATATCAAATGCGGCAAGCCAAAGGATCTCCAATCAGCATATGGGAAAAAAGTGTAGAAGCACACGCCTTTCCTCTATTTTTCCTACTGGAAAAGGTGGAAGGTACAGTGAAAGACCCACACAAATAACAGCATCATTGTACCACTCTTTACAAATGTATTCGGAAGATCCCAGATTCAGACAAAACATTGAATACATATTCCACCTCCTCTTTGAAAGTGAACTAGCAACTCTATGTTACGGAGTTGCACACACATTGAAAACAGGTTCCAATTTTCAAAATATGTCTGCTGCGCAGCTACTTCAAAAGTTGGAAGAAAAAGATTAAGTTTTACAGTCAAGTATTACAAATCTTTTAGCAAACATGCGTGGTATGAAAGAATGAATACTGGTTACGAGATCATGCAGATGTACGCTGTATGATACCCAACCTTGGCCCACCCACATTGTTTGTGATGTTAAGTTGTGCAGAGTACGCATGGGAAGACTTGCACGATCTCCTATGCATAGCAAATGAAAGCAAAGCCAATATAGACATAAATACACAAGGAGAACTCTGCTCTCTTGATCCTGTAAATGTATCAATGTACTTCCATCATCATTTTATTGCCATGCTGCACTTCATTTGTAATAAAAGAGTTCCCCCACTTGGAGAAGTGGAACACCTCTTTTGGAGAAATGATTATCAAGCCAGATCAGCACCACATATCCACATGCTTTTGTGGATAAAAGATGCTTCTAAATTTGGTCAGGACAGTGATGCCACTGTTACTCAGTTCATTCAAAAATATGTCACTTACGAAAACCTTTCACAAAAGACAAATAGCGACCTACAAGCAAACAAAAATCTTGCAATTTCAAAGACACAAGTGTGGCAAGTATTGTCGGCGCAAATATAAATACAAAGGGAAATACTACACCAAACGCTGCTTTGGTCTCCTTAGACCAGTTTCAGCAACAGGGCAAGTGAACAGCTTCATGTCTTCGGTTAGACACAGTGTCAAAGGCAAATCAACTAAGAACTGATACTGCATAAAAATAACAGACGGATCAAAGTACATCAATGATTACAATAGAATCATTGACCTCCTATGGAATGCAAATACAGATGTGCAATACATTGCATACAATTCCACTGCAGTTGCACGATATGTCACAGCCTACTTAACCAAAGCAGAGAAAACATAGCTGAAAGACCTCTCGGATGACATATAATTTGACAAACCACTGTCACAGTAATTGTACAGCTTCAGCATAAAAATGCTCTCCCATAGAGAATGTGGCTGCTACGAAGCAGCAGACCGTTTAACCGCACCGCCTTGTATGGGAAATCTGAAAACATAGTGTGGCAAAGCCTTGGTCCTGCTACATCCAGAAAAAGAGTTCTCAAATCATACCAAGACATAGGGCCTCATTACGACCCTGGAGGTAGGGGTTTAACAGGGCCGGTAGAGCTGCTGGTCCAGTTAAACCCCTACCGCCTCAATACGAGATTTGTTTGCGGGACCCGGTAAGGATGCCTGGTAAAACCAGGGGTCAGACCAGGATGAAAATAACAGACCCGTCATTAACGGGCCCGTTGTTTGCATCCTCCCCATTCCCATTGAGCCCTATAGGGGCTCAAATGGGAATGGGGATGTACAGGGTCTGGGTTCCTGGAATGGGGAAATACCGGGCCCTCCAAGGTCAGAATGGCCCGGTATTTCCCCATTCCAGGAACCCAGACCCGGTACCCGGAACGGGGTAGCCATGCCGCAAATAGCGGCATGGCTACCTCCAGGGTCATAATGAGTCCCATAGAAACAATAGCCAAAAACGATCCCAACAGCCAAGACATTTTGAAAAACAAAAATTCTGTAAACCACACCTTTACTGCGCCACCAAAAAAGTTTCAAACAAATTTTCACTGTGATTGCTGACAGAATATTTTTTATTTTTGCCCCACTGGTTTACTCATGTTTCGGCCTCTCTAGGGCCTTTTTCAAAACAAAAACTTTCTGGGCAAATGTAATAATAAATCAAGTTCAGGTTCTAAAGAAAAAAGTTAGTAATGACGTGAATCCAAAAATGCATTTAAAATATGTGTAAAATAGGAGGAAAAAGAAATTGTGAGGATGGGGTTGTAGTTACCAATAATTATCATTCATATAGACAGGCATATGACAGTGCACAGGACAAAGAATAAAAGAAAGGTAAAAATAACAAAAAAAAGACAGAGAAAGAAAAGTAATTACATTTATGAATATAATGACATCTTGATTCACTTCTTCATGAGCATATATATATCCCTACGCAACACAGCTTATTCAATGTTATCAGTTACATCTGGCATGCAAAATGACCCTTTAACACGTTACCAATATGGTTATGCACCAAGGCTTGTGATTCCCGTTATATAGAAAAATTCATGCCTGCTTACCAATTTGAAGTCTTGTCTGTCACGGGATAATCCCTGTAAACATAAAACCAAATAATGTAGTCTACATTATAACTATTTACTGTAATGTTTTACAAGACACATTATTCATTCATATATTACTATAAATATTGCCGGCCGTGCCGTGTGTTTAAGGTGATACTAGTTATAGTCGTGGTGAGAGTCAGTGTAAATCCGCGCAAGCCCCTGCATGGTTCTGCGTAGTGTAACAAGTATGTGTTCCAAGGAGATTGGGTCGCGGACATAATTGTACATCCCCCGGCGCCCTTTTACCTGGCTAGGTTTTGAATTGTTTGAAAGAGAACTTGCTGGACACATACTACCCAAACAGGAGTACTCCTTTGGAAACCATGTGTCTATACCACATAGCCCAGAACTTCACATACAAAAATATTAAGAAACCAGAAGAGAAAAAAATAAATTCATAGTCAAAGGTTGTGAGGTTAAACGTACCAAACGCAGGCTGATTAATCATATGAAACTATCATTAAAAACTCCTCAACATAAAGAACTGTGTTACATGGCCCTACTGCAACTTTTTAAACCATGGAGAAAAGAAGATGTATTAGATATCCATGCCTCCTATGAAGATGGTTTCAATGCAAATGAAAGCACCATAAAAGATATACATTTTACGCAGTACAAAACCATGTTGGACAATGAACACCAACAAGAAGAAGAAATCCACGCACAACTAAATATAGGCACTCCTGACAGCAGTCAACCTTCTCTATCAGGAAGACTGGAACCACTTTGACAGCCACTCATAGCAGAATTAGCCATTACTGAAGGAGAATACACCATGTTTCAGAATGAGCAATCTACACAAGACTTTGCTATACTCAAATCACAATTAAACAATGAACATCATAGCATTTTTCTAGAAGTAACTCGAGAAATTGAACATGGTGTGCAGCACAAAACTAAAACTTGTACCTGTCAAGACTACAAACCTATACTGCTGTATATAAGTGGTCAAGCTGGTTCAGGCAAAACACTCTTAATAAAAATCATCAGAAAGTTCCTCCAACAATTGACAAACAACAAACTTTCAGCTGTTGTATCTTCCCCCACAGGTTTAGCTGCCTACAACATAGGTGGTGTCACTTTACACCGATTGCTACTCCTTCCAGTAGAACACCAAAACAAATTAGACTACTAAAAACTTTCAGCAGAAGCTGCTATGGAAATATGCAGAGTTTTGAAACAAATGAAAATGCTCCTAATAGATGGGGTGAGCATGGTCTCCAACCTAATGTTGGCTTTGATTCACCTCAGATTGCAAGAGGTCCTCAAAACGGACTACGAAGAACTCTTTGGAGGAAAACACATTATTGTTCTCGGAGATCTTCTTCAATTAACAACAGTGGAAGGTGAACCTATTTTTAAAACCTTAGGACACAAACTGTGCCGTAAAACTCTTGGCAGCATATGAAATGTAATTCTTTGGCAACATTTCCAATACAAAGAACTAACTGAAAACATGCGTCAGTCTGCAGACCTCACCCACACCAACATTTTGAAAAGTATTCAGATTGGTGGTGATAGCTAACGAAGCACAGTCTATATTAAATACCAAACACATCCATTAGCTATACAGCCATATCACATGAGCTACTGATGTCATGGAACAATTAGCACACAAAAATGTTAACTGTATGTGCTTGATGCCAACTCTTGCAAGCTGTGTACAATTCAATGAAACAATGTTGAAAAAATGAATGCACCCAATAGTGCAAATTTACTCCACAGACAAACTGGACGTGCATGGTATGACACTACCCATGTGTCAACAAGACACAGCACGACTAAATACCTTGAGCGTAACCTTGATGTGGAGCAAGGATTAGTAATGGAGCACTTGGTACAGTTGTTGGCTTCCAAACATACCCACGTGACAATAACATTCAGTTTGTCAATATTCACTTTGACAAACTTTCAGAAGTTAAAAGAATAGGATGCTCAACAGCCCGATTCCTTCTTTTTAAAGACATGTATGTACAGAGAGAACAGTTTTCTCTGTCTCTAACATACACAATCACCATTCATAAATCACCAGATCTTACCCTAGATCAAGCATTGATTGATATTGGCAGCACAGTCTTTAAACAAGGCATGAGTTATGTAGCACTGTCACGCCTACGTCCACTTGAAGGACTATTTCTAATCATTTGTGATGCAAGTAAAGTCAACACTGTTATTCCCTGCATTGTAGAGTACAATAGAGTACGTTCACTCTACACAACCCATCTCAAAATGTACCCTGTTCCTCAAAAAGCAAAACTTTGCAAGTGAAAACTAGTGCAGACTCAACTTATACATGATCTCACAACAGTACCTCCAAAGAAATTGAAAGCAGCTTGTACTTCATCAATTACCACAACCAAAGAAGGAACTACTGAAAAAAAAAATGCATACTGAACTGCACAAACAAAGCCAGCTACCTCTTCAAAGAAACTACTTGCACTTCCATCAAATGACACAGAACTGTCTGGTCCATTCACATTTTCCAATACAACTGGTGTCAATTGCTATGCAAATGTAGCAATGCATGTTCTATTCCAATTGCCACAATTGTTGAAAACATTTACTTACTGCACAGACCAATTGTGTTAGCAAATGTTAGTCATTCACGGAAATGCAATAAACAATGATGACAACAGTTATAGTGTTTCTGGAATAAGGCAGGAATTGGACTACTGTGCAGGAATGGTGATTTCACTATAAACACACAGGAAGATCCACAAGAATTTCTAATGTACTTACTACAAGTACTGGAAAACAAAAACAAAACTATAAATGAAATCTTCCAGATTTCGTACATGTGGAAACATACATGCAGTCTTTGCAACCATGTAATGCACGAACAAGTCACTAACGATTGTTTGTGTATGTATCTATACCTAACTGTGAAGCCATTCCATTTCAGCAACTCGTACAAAATGCAAACCATGGCATATTATGTACTACTTGTAATTCTGATAATTGTACCACCTTACAGATACAGTCACATAGCGAATACGAAATATTAATGCTTTTGCGTTACAATGCAGATGGTACCAAAAACAACTGCAAGCTGACTGGCTTCACACATAGACAAGTATCACTTGGCAAAAAAAACCTTCACAACCGTATGCATAATCTACCACACAGGAGCCACAACCAATGCAGGACACTATACTGCATACATTAAAAAGAAATGTGGATGGTTTGAATGTAATGATACTTCCGTTACTCTGAAACAGAGATTAGCAGAAAATCTTGCAAACGCTTACTTAATATTCTTAAAACCAAAATGTATTCACTAATCTGAGCATGAGCATCTACAAAATGTCCTCAATAACCTTTAAAACCACAAACTGGTAGAAAGGCAACAGCTATCTAACAGTGAAAATGTACATCCACGAACAAGAAAGAAATGTGCTTGAAAACATACCCTGCAGAAGTGAAAAACTGTAAACAGTTAGAGTATGCCAACTGGTATCTAACTGCAACCATAATACTGCAATATAAATTTTTCTGAGGAAACCCTGCAACACTTATTACATCTAAACATACCCTCAACAACTTCAAAACTATCAACAGTTAGAATATGCCAACAGGTATCTAACTGCCCCAAAATTCTGCAACATTACTCTGCAATACCACAGTACTTACAAATAATCAACAACCAAACAATAAATGAATACTGCTAAAAGGCAACAAGAAATAAATAATGTGAATATGCCAACTGGTATCTAACTGCAACAATAGTACCACGAGTTCCAAACCATACACCTTTTCAATTCCTCCTACTACAATCAACCACCAAAAAAGACTGTGCCATATTACAACAAATAAACGTATAAAGGTTTTTTTTAAATCCTGCATGGATTTTTTTTCCCACAGACCCAATGATTATGCAAACAAACACAGGAACTGAGCACATTGCATAGTACACTAATTTGAATCATAGTACTTGTAATGTACTAACTATGAAGGTCCACAAAGTACACACATGTCTGCTATGCAATGCAATAACACATTACGAAGTGCCTACCCTAACATGCGGTCCTTTCTTTTAACATAGAGTATGAACAAACTATTTCTGCTACATTTTCCCATACCATGCAAAACTGCTCAACAATGCAAACAGTAAGTATAGATTGATTGATGTCACAACATTCAGTGCATACCTGTATTAAACTATGATAGTTGTAGCCAGCCATACAATGTCACCCACCCAACATTCGGACACAGTTCAACAAACCAACTGCCACACACCATGTCCACTTTTCTACAAATAGCTTTACACTACTTGCAGCCAGTGGACAAACTCTTCAGTACATACCTCCTATGCAATCCACATGCCACTGTCAATATGTTTGCTTGCATGGCTGTGTTTTGCTGTGGTGGTTGTGGCCAGGGCCTAGAGTCTTGGATGCATGGCCTGCAGCCTACGGCCTCTGGCCAGGCACCCAAGGCTCTCGGCTCTGGCCAAAACCACTACAGCATAACACAGCCATGCAAGCAAACACCTTCCAACTTACCTCAACCCAGAAAATAACACAACCAACTCAAGCCCTATCCACTTCACTTAACATACTATTACAGTACTTGCAACCAATGCACAAACTCTTCAACGCATGCCCTCTCCACCCAATACTCTAACTACCCAAAAGCAATATATCATAAGATATTAAAATACCCAACAATCTGCCCAGTGGCCACTACCCAAACACATAAGGCATCCACTTCAACCAGGTCTATTAGAGTATACATAGCATTCAAGTGCATGATACTAGTCAGACCAATAAGCCCACCAACTGAGAACCAGCACACTTTTCAACACATACCATTACAGTACTGTAACGAGTGGCCACACCACTAGACTCTTCAGTGCATCACCTCCACTCATGCACCCAAGACTATAATAGCTGGTCACAATGAACACAACATAACACACCCTTGCACCCAGCAATCTGTACACTAACTACAACCCACACACAATCCAGCCACCTGAAGCCCTCTCCACCTCTATAACCTTCCTCATACCATCTACATTCCACTCCCCCACCCTAATGAATGCTACTTACAATCACTGCATAACCCATTCGCCTGAGCTTCTGTCAGTGGACTACCGCTGCATCTGCGGACAAGGCAATCACAGCACGGACTGCTTTCACCTAAACAAATACAGCACATGACCCATCTTTCACTCCCTCACCCTCTCCAGCCCCTCCCCCCCCTACACACTCCCCAAAATTGGGTTTCGGGCCTGTTCGCCGCTGCACTATCCACGAACATCCACGGATCCAACATGGCGGGCGCATCGGGAATATGTGACGCACCTCACGCGTCAGTGAGCCTCTTATATATCTGGTGCCTTTTTAGCCAATCAGAGTCCTGTCCATGGAGCGAACAGGGAAGTGAGTTCGTGGAGCAGACCCAGATATCGCAATTATTTTTACCTCCATTTTACCTGTTTTAATAAAAACTACTGCAGCTTTTCAAAAATAGCACGCAGAATCACCGACATAAACTGCTGAGGTCATCAATAATGACAACCTTTATGTAGTTAGTGCAGTTTAAAAAGCCTTACCTCCCCAGTTACATAAATCCCAGAGAGGCAGCCTGACATGTTTCACCACATCCTTGTGGCTTGTTCACAGTATATGTTAATTCTCCTTGATCTCTCTGCAGTGTTTGATAGAAATTACCATCATGTTTGCCATAGTCATTTGGAATTGGCTGGTATTGTGGGTACCCCTCTTTCATGGATCCCAAACAGTGTCCCTTTTCCCGTTACAATTGGCATTAGTACCCATCACATGTGGCGTCCCTCAGTGTTCGGCCCACTTCTCTTCAATATTTATGTACGTCCTTTGGCAGATCTCATTACATCCCAGAAGGTATGTTTCTATACCTTTGGGGATGATGCACAACTGATCTTCAGACTTAATTCCCCTACTTCTGACCCTCTGGATAAACTACAAGCCTGTTTAGAGTCCATTGCCGATGGATGTCAGGAAATTGGTTGAAGATTAATGAAGAAAAGACTGAGATCTTGGTGGTTGGTCCTCTAGGCTCAAGCCAATCGTGGAACACTGATTACTGTTCGGAGTCTCTTGTCCCTAATCTGACCCCAAGTGTCTCAGTCAAGAGTCTTGGAGTGAAAATGGTATCTACAGGTTCGAAAGAAGCACAGATTGCATCAGTATGCAATTCTGGCTTACTTAAACTTAAACTTTTGAATAAGATTTTGCTCTTCAACCCTTTGGACCTTGGTTCTACGGTAGTCACTGCCGCCATTATGGGCTCCCTTGACTACTGTAATGGTATTTATTTTGGTCAACCAGACTTTTTAATCCATCGTCTTCAAGTCCTGCAAAACTCGGCCGCTCACCTAGCCACCAATGATCCGAGGCATACTTATAGTCTTCCTTCGCTCCGTCAGCTTCATTGGCTTCTGATTAAAAGGCAAACTGAATTTAAGCTTGTTTGTATTGTACATTGTGCTGTTCAGCATTCTGACCCATCCTTTTTCAGACTCAAACTCGTTTTGTATTTACTTTCTAGGGCTTTGCGCTCATGTTCTCAAACTCTGTTGGTTATTCCTAGAATTCGTAGAGCTCCAGCTGGTGGCTGGTCCTTTTCAGTTCTTGCTCCAAAGTTGTGGAATTCCCTCCCCTGCCATCTGCAAGAGATATCTGATCGTCTTCATTTCTGCAAGGCCTTAAAAAGATTTTTGTTTGGTTGGTGTGTTCAGGGAGGGGCCTTTTTCTCTGCAGTGTTTTTTACGCCCAGGTGCCTCTGGACTTTGATTTTGTACTTTATAAATTAGAATACAATACAATACATTTCTAGCTGTCACATTTTTACCTGGCAAGACCGGGTAAATCCTTGCAGCTTGAATAGAGCCTCTGCTTTTTCTGCCAACATTTGGTGCTACATTTTCTATTTAATTAGCAATTTTCCCAATTTGCGGCATGTCCCTGAACTTCTGACACCTCCTACAGCCATCTTCCTGTTTCCCGGCCCCCCTTTCACCTGCCACTCTGCCCAACCCCTGTCTAGGCCTGGTACTCTGTTTAGAAACACCCAGAGGGTGTAATCCATCCATTTCCACCCTTCCCGGCTTTTCTAGCTGCTGCATGCTGCCCCGTTGAGACCTGGTAAGTCCCCGCAGCTTGGATAGGGCCTCTGCCCTTTTTGCCCACATGTGGTGCTAAATTTAATTAGCGATCTCTCCGCTTTCAGTAGTGTCCCTTTACTCCTGACATCTCCTAAAGCCCTCTTTCAGTTTCCCTGGCCCCTCTCACCTCCCACTCTGCCACAACCCCTGTTTGGGCCTGGAGCTCTGTTTAGAAACACCCGGAGGGTGGAACCCCTCCGTTTACACTCTTTCTGGGTGTTTCTAGCCATCGCACTTTGCCCCATTGAGACCTGGTAAGTCCCTGCAGCATGAATAGAGCTTCCACCCTTTTTGCCCACATTTGTTGCTAAATTTGTCATTTAATTAGCAATCTCTCCTCTTTGTGGTGTGTCCTTGCGCTCCCAACACCACCACATCCCCCTTCCTGTTTCCTGCCTCTCACTCACCCTGACCCCTGATTGGGCTTGATGCTCTGTTTTAGAAACACGCAGAGGTTGCGATCCCTCCGTTTACACTCTTTGTGGCTTTTCTAGATGCCACATTTTGACCCGGTGAGATCTGGTAAGTCCCTGCAGCTTGAATAGAGCCGCCTCCCTTTTTGCCCACATTTGGTGGTACATTTTTCATTTTTTTTAATGATCTCACTGCTTTGCAGTGCGTCCCTGTGCTCCTGACACCTCCCAAAGCCCTCTCCCTGTTTACCCACCCCCCCTACCACTCTGCCATGACCCCTGTTTTGCCTGGTGCTCTGTTGAGAAACACCCAGAGCAAGCAATCCCTCCATTTACAATCTTCCTGGCTTTTCTAGCTGCCACATTTTGCCCCGGTGAGACCTGGTAAGTCCCTGGAGCTTCAACAGAGCCTCCATAATTTTTGCCCACATTTGGTGCTAAATTTCTCATTTAATTAGCAATCTTTCCACTTTGAGGCATGTCCCTGAGCTCCCGACACCTCCCACAGCCCTCTAGCTGTTTCCCGGTCCCCCTCCCGCCTCCCACCCACCCGACCCCTGACTGGGCTTGGTGCTCTGTTTTAGAAACACTCAGTTCACACTCTTTACTGCATTTCTAGCTGCCAAATGTTGACCCAATGAGACCTGGTAGGTCTCCACAGCTTGAATAGACACTCTGCCCAGATTTGGTGCTAGAGTTTTCATTTCATTAGTGATCTCGCTGCTTTCCCGTGTTTCCCTGCACTCACGACACCTCCCACAGCCCTCTTCCAGTTTCCAGGTCACCCTCCCGTCTCCCACCCCACCCTGACCCCTGAATGGGCCTTGTGCCCTTTTTAAGTCACCCCTAAGGGCAGACCCATGGCTAGGCAGCCCTTGACTGGAGAAGCAGATCCACTCCGTGTTGCCCGTGTTCACTTGGGAAGCCAGTCGCTGTCAACCAGCAGCTACTGATAAGGTAAATGTGGTTTGGGTGGGGTATACCACAATTTCCATATTCTAGTAAAGCTCTAGCACTCTTGTTGCCTTACATAACATATCACACCCATGTTAGGCAGCTAGTAATTCATGGTCAATCACTGCTGTGTGTCAGGTTTACGTGTTTCACCATTTACTGCTGAGACTCAAATGTAGGTGTTTTCTCCCACTCCTCAAGTATCTCAACTTTAGGGGTTACTCCATTTACTGCTGTGTCACAAATATAGACATTTTTCCACTGACTGATGAGTGTCAAGTGCAGGTGTTTTCTTCCACTGCTCAAGTGCCTCATATTTAGGTATTTTTCCATTTACTGCTGTGTCTCAAATTTAGGCGCTTCTCCATCTACTGCAGAATCTCAAATTTAGGTGTTTTTCCATTTACTGCAGCGTCTCCAATTTAGGTGTTTTCACCCGCTGCTCGAGTATCTCAACTTAAGTTGTTTCTCCATTTACTGCTGTGTATCAAATGTAGGCGTTTCTCCACTCTCCCTCCCATTGCCATACCTAAATCGGGGTGTTTCTGCAGCTGTGCCAAGGTTGATTTCTGAGTGTGTACATTGCTGTATCAAGGTTGGTTTCTGAGGGTTTACGTTGCTGTTGCCCAGATTGGATCCAGGCCTTTACCTCTCGCTACCATAGTTAAATCAAGGTGTTTCGACAGCAGTTCCAAATTTAATATCTGAGTGTGTCCATTGCTGTGTCAAAGTCACTTCTGAGTTTTTATGTTGTTGTTGCCAAAGTTGGATCTTGGCCTTTTCCCTCTTGCTGCAAAAGTTGAATGAAGGTGTCTACAATGTAGGTATCCCTCACTTTCCCACAGTTAAATCCAGGTGTTACCACTGTAGTGCCAAAGTTGAAATATAAGTGTGTCCATTGCTGTGCCAAAGCCAATTCTGAGGGCTAGCCGTTACTGTTGGCAAAGAGCAGTACCATAGTTTATTCTTGGTGACTCTACCTCCTCTCCACGCTGTCCATGCTGGCCCAAGACATATCACACACAGCCCCTCTCCCCCCTTTCCCATGCCCCAATCCTCTCTTCTCTCTCAGCAGCCCCCCTGTCTCAGCTGACACTTCTCCACCCTAAAGGCGACTCAGGCAGCCCACTGGCATGACACTCGCCACAAACCCCTCATTTCCCTCCAGGGTCCTCCTCCCATATCACTCCCTTCCAGTCCAAATCCACCCTGGAACATCCCCCTTCCTCACAGAAAGAAGGCAGCTTGGGCAGCTCGCCGGCATGCAACCACCCTTAACCCATGTTTACACCCCACTGTGCATCTCATACAATAAACCTTCCACCCCCACTAATTCCCCCCTCACCCACTCCCGAGACAATGCTTCTCTGTACCTCGGCTTCCACCCCACCTCCTTCAATCCCACCCTGTAGGCCCTTAACTCACACTTCCCCTCCCTCAGTGCAGCATGCACTCCCCGGGCCAACACAAACCTGTCTGCGAACCCTCCTAGCCTCCTGCGCACCCTCATTCCCCACGAGGACCCTGCTTCCTGCTCAGACCGTACTAAGGGCAAAAAGTCAGCTACACATTGCTCTTCCATTCTCCTTACCAGCTTACCTCTTACACAGGGCCCTACTCTCAACAGGCTTCCCCGCCCACAGCGAATTCTGTCCTAGCCCTTTTTACATCCCCTCCAAAACACCCTTGCCTAACCAATATTCCCCTAAACCTACCGCCTTCTGAACCTTCCAGAACACGCTCAGACAACCATGTCACTCCTTCTCTCATGCACAACCAGCTCCTGCTCCCGATTCCTACATCACAGCAAAACCCTCTTCTCCTATCCTGCATACTCATCAACTCCAGATCGGTCGCCAAAAGTAAACACACATTTTTGACCTCATGTTCACTGAAAACCCAGACTTCCTTTTCATCACTGAAACTTGGTTCTCTGATTCTTTCAACCACATTGCACACAAAGTCTTCTATCTAGTCTACTCTCTGCTCATCCGGAACAAGCCTGGTTAGCCCCACCACCAGAGTGGTGGGGCTAACCAGGGTCATACTGGGCAATAAAATCGTCTCGGGTACCAATGAAAAAGTGTTCCACAGTTACAAGTGGCTATTCATTCCTTCTGTAACAGACTGTTTGAATAGTAACCAAGGGGTTATTTTTGATGAAGTGTGATGCAAATTGTGCATTTTAAAGAATATGTATTCAGCAACACTGGTCAAATTACAAGCCGCAGAGTTTACTATCTCATCAAACTGGTCCAAATTTGCCAGACCAGTGGCCCACTTTGACCAAAAACAATGGCCCACACCAGCATTTTGTCTTTTTGGTTTTCCCATGGGCCTATTGCCCTATTGGCCAGTCTGAACCTGGGGCTAGCCATCCACCACAAACAACAGTTGCCAGTAATGTCAGCAGAGAGTCTTCCTGGTGACACCAAAGGCAAATCCTTTCTCTCTAAGTTCTGCATCGCCCTTCAGTCACCTACAGCTTCCTTCTCCTATATAGGCCACCTGGTTACGACTGACACTTTGCCAATTCTCTATGTGTCTCCCTCTTACCCACGCTAATCCAGAACCGTGCACTCACTATGTTAGGAGATTTCAACATCTGGTTTGATGTCTCCACCAACCCTATGGCCCTCTCCCTCACCGACAATCTGGAAGCTCTCAGCCTGTCACAATTGATCTCACACGACATACATTGCAGGACACTCCCTAGGCACAATTTTCTGCACATCTGGCCAAATCTTCCCACTCACGCCTTGCCTGCTTATCTGGACAGATCACCACACTATCCCTTATTCACTTCTATAACTTCTTCCCTCCCCACCACTTCCACCAAGCAATCCCTCAACTACCCCTGCCACCCTCGCTCTTGGGAATAAAATCATTGTCAATCTATACCCGGCCAATTCCCTACTTAATACACTTCCAGATCTCTTTCGCAAAGAAGGACACCCCTCCATCGATTTCTTTGACCTATGGCTCTGCGAAGCAATGACCCCTCTCACACCTTCCCATCACCCCTCCGACAATCAACTCCAAATCAAAAGTGGTACACTGCATCCCTCAAAGTGCTCAAAAACCCTCAAGCATCGCCTAGAGCAAGCCTGGAGGACTACCCCCACTCTGCTTAACAAAATGGCTCTTGCAATGCCGAACAGGGCATAATTGTATGAAATCAAAAAAGCTAACAAAATAAAACATTATGCAAACAGAATCTCCAACTCCAAAAATCCATGCAGAGAGAACTCCACAAAATCATAGGGGAATTTAATTCCCATAGCTGCCTAACTTCCCTTCCTCCCCGAACTCACAAGCTCTCTGCAATTAACTTTTCAACCACTTTCATAAAGTTGAAATTTAAAGACACCATACCATAACAACAAAACTAGCGCTGATCGACGGCGCGCAAAATTTTAAGCGCAAATCCCAAAACACCTATCCCACGCGATAGCAGGCATAAATGTCAACGCGCACACAACAAAATGCATATGAAGCCAGCACCATCAACAAATGCACGTATACTGCCACGATGAATGTACCATTTGTTGCAGCAGCGATCGTGGAACACCGCAGGAGGAGGATGTCCAGGGCCTGGATATTCCACCCAAGGACCAGACTTTTTGGGATGCCTGAAGGGCAGGTCTATGCCAGTTATAGGATCCCCCCCTCATATCATTTTAGACCTGGTCACAGAGTGAGAAGATGAGCTTACATCACCCACCCCGTGCTCCCAAGCACTGAGTCCCTTGCAAAAGGTGCTCAGTGTACTGCATTTTATGGCCACTGGCTCTTTCCAGCAGACCACCGCCATAGTTGGGGGGTTTCACAGGCCACGCAGTCACGCTGCCTACACCAGGTGTTGGCAATAATGACTGCACGCCCCTCAATCCACTGGCATATCTATATGCCAAGAACACCTGCAGAATGGCATGCCGTGGTCCAGGAGTTTTATGGGGTGGCGCACTTCCCAAAAGTGCTCGGTGCCATTGACTGCACCCATGTTGCTCTATGTCCACCTAGAGAAACAGAGCATATATATCGCAACACAAAACACTGGCACTCCATCAACGTGCAGGTTGTATGTGATGCCAAAGGCATCATTACTTCTGTCTATGCAAATTATCCTAGCTGCACCCATGATAGTTAAATATTCAGGATGTCACCCATACACTGGGCCAGGGAATCTGGGAAGCATGGGAACACATGGCTCATTGGTGAGTATCAATGGTCCTGCGTATGCATGCATGTTAGACACAGACAAATAGACACTGGCAACTAATGACAAACATTCTTACCTCTCCAGGGGACAGTGCCTACCCTCTGAGCACCTACATGATGATGCCAATACGGAATCCCACCACACCTGCCCAGGTAAGATACAGCACTGCCCATATTGCAACTCGGGCCTTAATGGAGTGCACATTCAGAGTGCTAATGTCAGGTTTCCGCTCCATTGACCACTCTGGTGGTGTGTTGCTATATGCACCACCAGTAGTCTGCAGGATCATTGTGGCAGCATGTGTCCTGTACAATGTTGCAACACGGCATGGCATCCCGGTGGACATGGTGGTGGCACCCCATCCACACCCACAGGCCACCCGCTTGCGTATGGCTGGGCAAAGGGCACGTGGAGAGGTTGCCCGTACCCAGCTTGTGGGAACATATTTCACCTAAAATCCATCCCCTGTGGAGTGCACATGACTCTGCCACATTCCAGGTGCCATTCAATGATGAGAATGGGCCAATCAACTATACCCGTCAAACCACCCTGAGAATGTGTCCTTGGAAGACCTACATTGTGTGCATCCCTTAAAACTAAAAGAGCTTTCATTGTGTGTTGCCAAAATAAACACATTGAAGAGGGAGTATGCCACTACCACCATGGCAAACTATCCATTAAATCACCTCTGTGTCACCTAAACCATCCCATATGTCATGCATAATGATCATCAGACTGTGGTATGGTATGTAATGTCAAAGTATATTCATAAAGGTCCGATATACAAGGCAAGTGTCTTAAAGCACTCAATGATGGATGAAACAAGGGGAAAAATAACACTTGTTCAGAGCCGTTGAATTTCTCGATCCATTATAGTCTTACAGGCCGAGTAAGTGTATATTATACTATTAACAGTGGATGTAAAAGTGAATCTGTTTGACGACGAATCTACATTTTTACCAAGTTCCTGAATGTGCCACCATGCAGGGAGGGAGGACAGGGTGGAACAGACCGATGATCTACAGGCATGCTGCAATCAGAAACGGCAAGTGCACAGATGTTTTCAGGGGAGTGGCAGGTGGAGGGTGGGGACAAGTTCAGGGGGTGGTCCACGTGCCTACAGTTGGCGGAGGCGGGGTAAGTGCAGAGAGATGCAACTCTCTAGGGTCATTCCACAAGTACAGTGAAGATGAGGCTAGTGTTGGTCCCTGAGGCAAGTCTGCCAAACACTGCCGGGGTGCCATGGACATATGAGACCCTGAGGTACATCAGGCGGCCAGTCATCGAGCTGTATGGAAAAATGAGCTAGAGAGGGATAGAGCAGAGGGATAGTTTAGCAGGGAAGAGGGAGAGAGAAGGAAGAGTATAAGATTAAACTGCTGAGGAGTTGCAGGAACTTAAGGTGATGAGACTCCATACGAAGTGCGACAGGGAGGCTATTCCAGTGGGAGGCTCCTGATGAGGATAAATATCTTCCTCCAAATCTCTTCTTCGTGAACTGGGTCACTCGAAGAAGGTTGGAGGTACATGAGGGAAGGGTTGGGAGGGAGAGTATTTAGGTATGAATCGATCATATAGGTAGGTCCCAGGCACCACAAACCCTCGTGGACCATGCAGAGATACTCAAATTTGCCAATTGCAGCCACTAGTAGCCAGCTGAGGTTGTTCAGTGCCAGACAGATGCAGTCCCTAGTCTTGAGTCCAAGTTAAAGTCTTGCTTATGTTCTGGATGAGTTATAGAGTGGGCGGATTAGAAGCTGGGAAGTTGATAAAGAGCCAGTTGCAGTAGTCCAGCCTGGAGATAACCAGGGCTATGGAGACAGTGGCCTGCTGGGGGAAAGGAAAAAAAGGTACAGGACCAGTGAGGAGGTGTAGCTGATAGTTGTACTCTCAATAGATATCTGAAATGTGACATGAGAAGGAAATAGTGGAGTTGAAGATTACCACAAAGATTAGTATTCTTGCATGTGGGTTCCGGTGCAGGGCCAAGGGAGTCTAGCCAGAGTGAAAGTGGTAAATCTGGAGCAGGGTTCACAATTCAAACTATCTCTGTCCTGCTTGAGTCAAGGCAGAGGTTGTTTGCAGCACACCGTGATTGAATCATGGACAGACAGTCAGATATGAGTGATGAAGAGGAGGTGGCTGAGGGTAGCCTGAAAGAAAGTCCGGTGTCAACCAGATTACACTGGAAGGTAGAGGTGAAAAAGCTAATCACACGTGCCAAGGCAGCCATGTACACATAGAAGGACCAGGGGGATAGCTCACATCCCTGGGGAATGCCACAATTTGAAAGAGCCATAGAAGAAGGAAATGCTTTGAGTCCCCCCTGGGATGGGTGGTCAGAAAGAAATGAGGTTAACCATGCAATAGCCTGATCCGTGAACCCTGTGCACCATACCCACTGTAGTGGTCCCATTCTGCAGTGGTGGATCTGAATAACTAACATACTGGTGAAATGTGTGATATTCCATAATGATCAAT
Organism: Ambystoma mexicanum; assembly: GCF_040938575.1. NCBI lineage: Eukaryota > Metazoa > Chordata > Amphibia > Caudata > Ambystomatidae > Ambystoma > Ambystoma mexicanum. The sequence goes on from NC_090928.1 coordinate 1,147,569,372, forward strand.
ATAAAAGAAGATCTTACCCATCCCTTGGTATGCAGTTGACATTCAAATTCCATTACATGAAATAGCCATCATTACCTGATGTGAAGATCTGCAGACAAAGAAACACATGAAACATTGTTCAGGTACCACATACATTTAAAACATCCATAGAAGACCCTGAGTGACATCCAATACATGCAAACCACAAGTCCCAATACTGCCATCAACATGTGTCCCTGGACACATGCACAAAGACCTGCACACTGCATGCAATCCAAACACAAAATACACACCCACTGACACCCAACAACATCCCCCACACTATACCCCTCAATGGCATGCAGCAAATGTGTATACAACATATCCCCATTCATTACAAAATGTCACATACACAATGCGCACTTCACTCGCCATGCTGCATGAAAATGTGAAGACAGCATATATGCAAATATTTGATCAGATAGAACATGGCCCACCCCTGCAAGACTACCAATGTCATGATAAGGCTGTACGTCACCTGTGTAGTATTGGGACGGTGCACTGCACACAGTCATGGAAGCACATCATCAATTAACACATGTCAATAGATCAAAATGCTTCATATTGCTTCCAGGTCAACAAGGTGGGGACAGGTGAATCTAGACAATGATGTACTAACAGAGATCCAAAATACAATCAATACTACAAAGAAATCATGATATAACTGAGGTGGAAACCAATTCACAATCCCTTGTGAGTGTTCACAATGTGCAAGTATATAGGTGAGGGTGGTAAGGGAAAAGGTTCTGATTAGTTAATGTAGAACATCTCGGGGTGAAAATGCCAGATAAATGATACATAAATGTACGTACTACCTGAGGTGGCGATGCTGACCCTGAGCAAGTTCAGTATGTACCCAGTACAATGGATGATACTTGTGGGTGGTCAGGGCACCAAGGACACATAAGGGCCATGGACTTCAGGCAGGCTACTGTATCAATAGCATGGAAGAGAGTGAGAGAAGATAATGGATAAGAGAAAGGACTTGACGATTATTGGGAGCTTAAGGAGGTTGTACTCAAGACGCAGATGTAGAGTCAGTCCATTACACAGAAGGCAGCACGCATAGGAAATTGACCCACCAACAGCACTTTCAATACCAAAGTGCGGCAAAGTGCAGTCTCAGTCAGTCCCCCTTGAAAAATACTGCTTGTCTGCCTCTTGCTACGAAAAACTGTGTATTGAAACCGTTTGAAGCAGAAGCGTGTGAGGACGTCGTGTACTAGTGAATTAGCACTCTGTTGCTTTAAGGGAGTCAGCGTCGAGAGGGTGCTCCGCCTCCCCAATGAGGCGTGACTGCCTAAAAACCGGCATCCTTTGTGAAGCGACGTGAAGTGCGGCAAAATGCAGTCTCAGGCAGTCCCAGCAACAAGGCACGGATGACGGAAGGTAACTTTCTACAACTATCAAGGCTAAATTATCCTCTACGCATTCTATGTACACTGGAAATTTTTCTGTCTGCTGCCTTAAGGGTTGTTTTCACCTATTAAATCTTTTGCCATAAGCTCCAGCAAGGGAGGCCTTACCTTCTGGGGGTCCGAGTCTTCTAAATCACAAGAAAACTTTGTAACTTTTGTAATGGAGGTAACTCCGGCCCCACAAAAAAAATCGGACAGGCAGGACCGTGACTTTTATCCTGAAGTGGCCATCACTTGCAAAACGGCTTCATCCAACAACATCCTGCAACCCAAAGTTGGATTGACTGAAGAGAGGGGCGAACGGCTGAGCCAGGCGAATCGGGATGCCTTACCGCTGCCTCCACCAGTGACTGATAATACTGAAATTCATATTGGAGGGGAGGGTAAGGAAGCCTCAGGGCCTGACAAGGACTTGATGACAACGGAACCCTTGCTGGAGCGACCCGAAGAGGCCCTCCACAGCCTGCCACCCTACAACTCGTCGAGCCCTACTTACAAGTCGTCAAATTCGGCTAATAATGGTCCGAACACCAAATTGAAATCTATTACCTTATCTGCTTCTGATCTCTTTGTATCAGCCCAGAAAACTGGACTAATGACCCCCAGGTCTACACACGAGGGTCTAACCTGGGTTGGAAACCATTTGGCATTATCTCCCAAATTAATCCTACCTACTTGGACGTGAACAAAGAACTTCAGCCTACTAAGGACAATCTCCAGTCTGAAGTTAACGGTCCTTCAATGCTGTGGCTGCCTTCCGACCAAACCGATTAAAGGCGGCCAGTTACGGGGTCTAATGGCGATCTAATACACCATAAGGGGGGGATACCACCTCTACCAAACAACACTCGCTTCAGGGGCCTCTCCCCGAGACCTCACAAAGGGGTCTTTCCACAGCAGGCTCCCTTTTCCAGTAAATGATTTAGAAGGCAACTCTCTCCTACAGACGAAGATCTCCTGACGGTGTTGGCAACAACTCAGGTGGAGGAACACTCCAAAAATGACCCAAAAATTGACCTGAAATGATCACAGCTTTTGCCCTTGCCATGGCTCCGTTTATGAAACTAATAGAGACAAAAAATGAACAGCTTCGGGACCATACCACCACGATAGCAATGCTATATTCTAAAATGATCTTTGTAGAAGGGTTCGTTTCCGCCATACAGTCTAAATTGGACGACAACGCTGATCAGACTGTTCAAATTCTAAAAAGTATCATTGAGCCAATTATAAAGGAAAAAGAAACAAGAAGGTCTGAGAAGCTGAGCCCTACAACAGAGGGAGTGGGGAGAGTTCCCGTTGTTCTGGGAGGCTCAGCAAAGTCTTCAGACCTAAGTTCTGTTTCATCTGACAAGGGTTCAGATGTAACCCTAAATCCACCTGGTCACACGGATAAATCAACCAACACCGACCAAATCCCGCAGATGTCAACTCCCACAGAGATGGCAGGTGGCAGCTCTTTAAAAGATGTGAGTCCACTGTCACTCATAGTGTCAAAAAACGTGCCTCCTGCTAGAATTGTGCCCTCAGGAACGTGCACAGCTAACTCAACTGTCAAATTGTATGATCTGTTCAAAAAACCTAAAAAGGGCCAGGTCATGCAGGAGGGTGAAAAACTAGTAGTTAACAAAAAAGGTGACAAAAACTACAGAAAAACCATTCCTGTGCAAAAAAAAAACCTTGGCCCCTGAGACCTCTAATTTACGGAAAGCTTCCACTCGCACTAGAGCTGCGATTAGGCTTATACTACCCGGAAATCTGGTTTTACCAGAAAAATCGTTAATCCATCAGAGATATTTCAAGAATCCAGGTGAAGTACCAGCAAAAACAATAAAGGAGTCAACCGAAGGAATGGAGGGAAATTCAAGCAACGAGAGGTTGAGTGAAAGTGGTAACAACTCCCTCATGGACTTATTTATTTACACAGACAAGATTGATTCCTGTGCTGAGGAAGCGGGGACAGCTTCATCTGTAACCATAAGCTCCGCCGAGGATGACGACACGACAGATAACATCAAGTCGAATGAAGTCGACCAAAAATCGGTTGGGGTTAAACAGAAGTTCAAAGACTGTTCCTGCCGCCCCTACTATTACTCCACGAGTTAACTTGACCGCACTAGGAGTGGACTCAAATAAGAAATCCACAATCCGAGAGAAAATTTGGGCCACTCTCCTGTTCAGGGTAGGGTGGACTGGGGCCCTACTAGAAACTTGGACTTCAAAACCCTACAAGTAGGAGAAATTCACTTGGACTGAAGAACAAGGACAATGGAAAAAGCAGTAGCTCTCAAAGTGTCCAGTTAAAAGGTATGAAAAGAACAGTGACTTGGGCAGAAAACCCTAATATGGAGACACCACCCGAGTCTAAAAACGAAAACGTTGATAAGGGGTCTGAATAAAAGATCTCTACAGGACCCTTTAAACTGGTGCTGGAGAGGACACTGGGTTATGAAGACAATCTGACCATGAATAGGGCAAATGTCATGAGACTTCTGTACTCCCTTAACTCTTCCGATCAACTAAAATCTAAGGATATTGAATGGATCGAATTTCATAATGATCAGCACCATGATAGCATGATCCTACACATGGGGGAATGGAAGACCAGATGTGTACTCCTAAAACTCGGCCCTAAACTCAATCTTTGTGGGTTCTTGCTTAGGGAGCTGGAGGAGGTCCAGCGTTCTCAGTACGAAGGCATGAAGGATAGTGACCATGCTGTAGGAAGTGCAAGAAACCCTACACCAGAACCTGAGTTGGTCCGTACAGTGCTGCAAAGGGCCCAGGGTGACATACAAGTTGATGCTCGTGGTGCCTCAACACGTACCTTCTTGAAAAAATCTGAGGATATCTCTGTGAATAGCCAGGAAGATTGGAGTTGGTTGGCAGGGTTCCTTGCAGCTAAATCATAATGCCAGCTGGATCCCCCCAGTGTCCAACAAATTATCTTTCCAAAAAGGCAACAAAAAAAAATGTATAATGAGTTGGAACACCAGGGGGTTCGCACATTTGCTAGGGAACCAAGCAGTGGATCTAACCAAATACGAGTTATTCTGCCTGCAAGAAACATAGTTGTGTGATCTTCCCCTTCTTGATGGGTTTGAACTCTTTTTGAATCCAGCCATGAAGGGTCCCAAATGCAGACCAAGTTCGGGCCTCTTACTGGGCATCAAATGAACAAGTGGCTTAAAGGTATTCTCATCCATAAATCAAAACTCGTGGATCCAACTAACCACTGTCCAAATATCTCCAGAGGGTTTGGATGCATCATTGGGACAGAAGCTGCTCGTATGCAATGTTTACTGGAGACCCTCGGAAAGATCAGAGGATAACTTCAAGGAAGTGCTCCTAAAGGCCATTGACGATGCCAGGATTAAGTGTCCCAAACTAGAGGTCCTCCTCTGTGGCGATTTCAATATGGAATGCTTTGACAAAAAAGGGAGTAAAATTGAATTTCTCCCATTGTCATACACGAAGAATATGCTAAGAGGGGTAGACCTCAAAAAAGATCTAACAAGTAGGAACATTCTGATGATCAATGGCAGTCTGCGGGGTGATCAACCAGCTGCACCAACTTGGAAACGTGCCAATCAATTTAGTACGCTGGATTATATCTTCGCTACAGAGCAATTGATGGGGAAGTTATCATTGTTGACAGTGGTCCAAATGGAACAGAGTGACCACAACATCCTGGAACTCGTAAGTGAGGACTGGGATTCTCACTATGTTTTACCAGACCGGCACTTACCGGATCACTACCTGGAATTTGTTCCGGGTGGCAACAGACTCAGAATTAAAAGAAAAGACCTAGGTCTGGTACTGGACACTCTATTGAAATTAAAACCGGACCGCCAAGATCACAGTATAAAGCTCATCGACTACAATGGTGCACTAAAGGTATTCCATACGAAGGAGGCTGCAAAGGGTGGTACTTCCACTATCAGTCACATTTACGATCATCAAGATGCAGCTAAAAAAAGGATTGTTCGGAGGGCTAAGAGGCGATTCAAAACTTCGAATTTACCAGTTGACCTATCGCTGTACAAAAAACCTCAAAAACACCTACAGAAACTGGCTTATCCAACACAAACACCTGTTGGCGCAACAAGACAGCCAGAAGATGATACAACTAGTTACCAGTAAAAACATCTCTGGTATTTGGAAATTGATAAATGATATATCCACGCCTGTCGAGTCAAAGACCGGCAATCCAATACCTGCAACGGTCTGGGAGGAACACTTCCTGAAACTCTATTCTACGGGGAAAATTTGTAAACCTCAAAAACATCTATCCTCTGAGAAACCTTGGGACCTCAAATTTTTAAAACAGGACATTGTGGATCTTATTAACAGCTCAAATTCCTCGAGGGCCACTGGGCCTGATGGTTTTACCAACGATATCCTTAAGAGTGACCCGGAGAAATGGGCACTTTTCGTGACATCCCTGTTCAACGATATAAAGTGCCTCAAAAAAATACCTAATTCTTGGACCAGGTCAATAATTGCACCAATCTTCAAGAAGGGCGATAGGTCCGATCCAGCGAATTATAGACCGATCGCCCTCTTGGATGTCGTGGGAAAAATATTCGCTGCATTGGTCCTGAGACATCTGAATGATTGGAGTCGGCTGACTCATCACCAAGATCCTTGGCAGTCGGGCTTCCGCAAAGGCATTGGGACATCCTTGAATGTTTTGCTTATTAACATATTTAAATGTATGATCAAGGAAAAAAAATATAAAACCATCTATATTGCATCCATAGATCTTGAACAGGCGTTCGACTCCGTCGATCGTAGCCTTTTGTGGACTAAATTGAGGAAATGGGAATGTCCATACAATTTGAGAGAACCCTTGGAAGCCCTTCACAGTGGAACTACGCTCAGAATCAGATTGGATAGACAAGGAACCCTTTCAAACAACGTCACCTCTATGAACTGGATGAAACAGGGGTGCCGCTTGGCTTCTGCAGGGTTTTGTCTATTTATATCTGACATGCAGGAAGCCTTTGAAGCAGTAAGAAGTTTTCCACCTATGATTACAGGGACTCCAGTGGGTAGGCTGTTGTTTGCCGACGACCTTCTCTTACTGGATCAGACTGCGATAAGTCTTCAGAGACAGTTCAAAGCACTAGACCTGTACGTCCAGGAGAATGGTCTCAGAATCAACCTTTAAAAAATCGAAAATCTTGTGCCTAGGAACATCTAATAGAGCCAAAAAATGTAGGTGGTACTTAACAGGAGAAGTTGTCCCGGTGGTCTCTTCAATGGTCTATCTGGGAATTACTTTAAATGATAGTATCTGAGATGGGCCAGGAGTCGCAAGGTTGAGAAATAAAGTCAAGAACTTGGCCTCCCAAGCACTTCTAATCAAGCGACGCTACTGTTCTTTCTCACTTCGACCACTTATGGACTTCTATACAATAAAAGTATCTCCTGTCTTGACCTACGTGGCAGAGGCCACTATTTTTCTTGCTCCGGAGGTTTGGCGCTTGTTGGAAAGCCTGTTTTTGAAAAGAGTTTTGAGATTACCATCATCCCTTCCCATTGAATGTGTGAGAAAAGAACTGGGGTTAACATCACTTTATATTGCAATGGTTTGGAAATCATTAACTCTTTACAGCAAATGTCTGGATCCTCCGGAAAGAAGTGGTTTTCTGGCCATAAATGAAGCACTGTCTGGCAGATTGATTCCAGCCCTAAACGTATGGCAGACAACTTGCAAAGGTATTTCGGACATAATTGCTCAAAATACAGACAGTTTAATGCAAAATCTGCTTAAGGTAAAGCAAAAACGTCTAGATTGGGACTGGATTGACACGATGGATAGGCTTAGTGCTCTTCCGTCTACATCTTTGGGTAAGGAAGAACATTATAGCCGAGGCACAGTGCTTCCATACTTAGAAAAATTCCCCTCCTACTCGGAAAGACAGTATTTTCTGAGATTCCGCCTAAACCTCCTGCCTACGAGGGAGGTGTTGGGAAGAAGGATCAAAAAGAGAGAAGTTCGGATTGTCTCTTGTCATTGCTGTGGACAGGAGGTGGAAACTCTGCAGCACTTGGTAATGAGTGGTGCTGCACTTTCAGCATGTAGAGAAAAATGGTTGGGGAAACACTTTGAGAATCTTGAGCTCAAACGTCCGCAAGAGAGGTGGTCCATTTTAAGATGGGGAGGAAAGGTATCTTTAACTTTGGCCCTACTGAACTTTGTTAGAGAGATTATTTTGATGTTGGCTATGTAGACTTCTCTGGTCTTACTTTCCTCCCTATATAGTTGCAACATTTATTATTTTCTTCTTGTGTTTAAGTTTGTATTTTGCATTTAAAGTTTTAAAGTTGGAAACTGATTGATGCAATAAAATAAAATTAAAAAAAAATAAAAATACCAAAGTGTGTCACACACAGGGAGTAGTTGCCAGAGGAATGCAGGTGTACAAAACTGGAGTATTTGATCAGTAAGCGTTGAAGACGGTAAACAGACCCAGATCGCCCTGTGGATGATACACAGGTATTACCATGTAATCCGTGCAGAGCCTGTGAGACCCTGAAGTCTTCAAATTGCAGGAGAGATGTGGTCCCTGCGCCTGAGGAAAACAATGAGGCTTCCATACACAATCTGGGTAAGCTGTAGGGGTCACAGGGTGGAGCAAGGAACATTTAGGTATAGGCTGTAGCAGTAGTGTTTCCAGGAGAGAACCACAGCACGTGTAACAATGCACCGCTGCGTGAAGGTTTGGAAGTATATAGTTACTTTGACCAACAAGAACAGAAACTCGGACTTCTTGATACTAACACAAATATGAGCCATGTTATGTTATGTTATGTTATGTTATTTTGCATTTATATAGTGCCTTATATACCATTGGTATGGTCTGAAGGCACTGGTAGGTTGAACGCCCTTGGGAACCGAAGTTCAGATCAGTAGAGAGAGTAGAGGGAGTCAAAAGGTGCGTGTGAGCACCGGGTATGTGTGCAGCTTGTGCGGTATTCGTGTGATAGCTGCTTCTTAGCTGTAGGTGAGGTGGTTGATAGATCAGGAGTATGTGTTTGCACCGGGAGGGTTTATCCAGACCGGATGTGGCTGTGTTAGGCCTGAGAAGAACGCCTGGCTGGGGGTGTGTAACCAGCAGTGTTTACTTAGAATGATGTGGAGTGAGCGACGGATGTTGGTATGAGAACAGGTATACCGAATGGTGTCATAGTATCTCTGTGTTCTAGTTGAGTGGTGATGTAAAGGAGAGAGTAAGCGTGGTGGTGAGATATGATGAGTAATATGCTTTTTTGAACGTTCTCTGCATTCCAAACCATACTATATACGTCTATATATGCAATTTTATGCGCTCGTTTGCTCCAGGCACTAATCCGCTTTATGCCCTCATACGTAATATGAACTCACCCATGAAGAAAAGGGGGTAGTGGAAGATGAATCCAAGATTCCTGCCTTGGGATAAGGGGCCAGGGAGTGAGCCCATGGAGGAAGGACAGAGTGAATGCCAGAAGTAGGCTCCAGGGGATCCAGTAGGCACACTCCAATTTTGTATGGTGTACAAGGCGATGTAATTTGCAGTGCACCAGGCAAGGATGGCTGAGAGGCAGCCATGGGGAATGAGGGTGCAAGTGTGTCAATAGGAACATTGCTGAAGAGTAGTGTGTCGTCAGCATAGAACATGAATTTGTTGTACAATGGGGCAAAGAAGTAAAGCAGCAGGAAAAAGTGAATGTCAAAGACGCATGGCAAAAAAAAGACACCTGCAGGATGCCCCAGGTGGAGGATGAAGTTCAGTAGAAGAAAGGGCACAGAATGTTCTAGTAGGAATGGTTGTTTAGTAATGAGCTAAGCAAGTACACTGGCCGTTCATGGAGCAATTGAATGAAGATGGAAAGGCTCACTGTGTGAAAAGCAGATGATATATCAAGGAGGATGATGACAACAAGGGATAATGAATTGAGGGAAGCTACCATTCATTCATGGGTGTTCTGGAGAGCAGTGTCTGTGGCCCTGGACAGTTACATTCCACACTGCTGTACATGGAGATCCACAACAACGACGTCATGGGCGTCCATTTGTGAGAGGGCAATCTTGTCAAGCATTTTCCACAGGAAGGTTGTGAAAGAAATGTTCCAGTACTTTGCTGGTAAGGAAGGGTCTCCTTATGGCATAGTAAGGATGGTGCGCACACAGGAGTGCTTGATGGAGGATGGAAAATGAACCGCAGGAAAGGAGTGGTTGCAGAGATCAGCAAGAGCAGTTGCCAGAGAGGAGATGCTGCCATTGATGGTTCTGTAGGAGCATCGTCACACCATTTCAGATGGACTTGTCAACTCTGGTGACTACTTCAGGGGAGACATGAGTGAATGAGGAGAATGAGGAATGATGAGGGGGAGTGGTAGAGGGGCAGAGTTGCGGAGGGCTACATTCAAAGAGCCTGTAACAAGTATGTTTAGTCAGGCATGTGTATTTGCAAAACATATGGCATGCAAGCGCATTCCAAAGGTACTGTGAAGGAGCTGTGGCAGAATATACAGTAGATGGCTCGGCAATTACTAAAATACTCACCTCTTGCACCTCCGTTAGAAGCCTGCTTCATGTCACAATGTACAGCTGCCCACTGAGGGAGCTGCAATGGAATACATAAGCACACAACACAAAGCAATGTGATACATCCATCACCAATGAAATCATGCTAAAAGTACACTCGTAACTACTAGAAAAAATTTTGAAATTTGATTTTGATATAGTTATAACGTGCACACAACAAACTGAATCGTATCCTGGCGCAGTTGCAATCCCGACATGAGAAACAAGAACAACAGCATGATTAGAGTGATTCGATATCGCTACCCAGAAAGAGCAGAGGGACCGTGGGATAACGAGAACCTACTTAAACAGGTATGTTTTTAATCCTGCCCTGAGATTTGTAGAGAGACTGCCCTTCTTAAGGTGAGTGGAAGACTATTCCAGAGTCTAGGTCCGGCAACTGAAAAACTACAGTCACCTCGAGAGACACAATTGGTCCTAGGGATAATAAGTAAGCAATAATCTTCCGACCTTAGCGCCCTAGTCGGGAGATAGTGTTTCAGTTTATTTGTTAGATAGACTGGTGCCAACCCATTCAAACATGTACACACAAGGCATCTGATTTTAAATGTTATGCAATCTTCCACCACTAACAAGTGCAAGGATCGACGTAAACCTGAATCGGTGACAGATCAGTGCTGGACTGCCATTGGGCAGGACAACGACTGATATGCAGGGATATTTCTCCTCTGTGAAAGGGACAGTGAGCTAAAGACTTGGTTGAGACTCTCCCAGGGGCCATCCAACCAAGAACAGGTCAATGGGCTGTGTTCGTGCTGGTAGAGAGACTCCCAGACCCCCCTTTGATTTGCATATTAAGTAACTTTGGGTTTTACCCTAAGTTACCAGGGGAATACAGATGTGGACCCCTTGCTCACTTTTCTCAGAGAGGCACAGCTCCACCTCACTGATGATGCCCAACAAGGCTGAAACAAGTGTATGGGGTTGCTGTTGGTACTCTTGTTCAGAGAAGACTTGCCTAGCATTTTGGTGCTGGACTGCCCCTGGGCAGGACAAATACTGATATGCAGGGACATTTCTCCTCTGTGAAAGGGACAGTGAGCTTAAGACTTGGTTGAGACTCTCCCAGGGGCCATCCACCCAAGAACAGGTCAATGGGCTGTGTATGGGCTGGTAGAGAGACTCCCAGACCCCCCTTTGATTTCCAAGTTCATAATAGGTCCCAGAACCATACACTAATATTCCAGTTTCCCTCTGGAACATGTATTTCAGTACTCAAGGTGTGAAATCTTTTTATTGCTCCGAATATGATGGGGGAGGAATCGGATACGTAAACACAACACGCGGATCCCACAATTTTACATACACCACCACGCTCAGCCAGAATGATGTCTAGTACCATCCTGTTCTGGAGAGCCACCAATCTAATAGCTTCTTGTTCCAGTGTCATATTTTATAGGATGTCGGTAGTTTCATTGATGGTTTTCTCTAAGACCCTAGCCAGTTTCCTAATATCTTGGGAGTTTATTATCTGCCCCCAGAATGGTACAAAGGATTTAACAGGGTCACCCAGAATCTGTAGGGGAGTGTCGCCATCCTCATCCCGCCTGGGACAAGTTTTAGACTCTACGGCAGTAGTAGTGATGTATACAACCAGTAGGAGTATCCCTAAATAGCAGGTACCCTTCCAGTATCTTGGCAGCCATGGCTATGCTTCGTTACCACAAACAAAATAAACAGGACCCCCTACAGAGGCCTATCCTCACTTGTCAATACAGCAGTGTTCATGCATCCACCAAATGTACCCATTGGCTGGGAACCCTGCTTTTTATACAGAATGTGACAGAGTGGGGACCATGGTTAATGGTGTAGGAAGGAGGGATGGCATCCATATTACCCACGGGAGACATTTTGAAGGTAATCATGGAGTGCTAAGGTCTGGAAAGTCTATCAGAAGACCTAGTAGAAGCAACATTTAGCTTGTTCATATTTGCAAACATGAACACCCAAGAGGTGCTAAGACTGATCTCTCAAACTCATTAAGATTCGTACAATCAAAATTTGCAGGGACACTATCATTCCAAATACCAAAGAATAATGCCCTGAGTGAAGCATAACAAGCAGTAGTTAGAGGGAGTGGATGTATGTTCGAACCCAACCACCTCTCCCCATGTTGTAGCAGATGTGAGCAGACCCAGCAGTTTGTTTTGTTCAAAATGGCATGTGTGGCGTTCATAATCATCAAGAGGGTGTTGTTCTGATAACCCCCTCTATGTCTGAGGTCTCGAGGATGAAGAGTATGCAAATGCACATATGGTGGAGGCACAGTGGAGACACTTGTAGTTGGCAATAGAGTATGAAGTGGATGCACACTTTCTAAGGACCAAAATACAGGTATCAATGTGATTGCAATACAAGCTGTCATTGTGATCAGTATCCATTTGGTCCTAGGGGACCATGGCCCTTGATAGACAGGCCCATCATCAGCAAAATGGTCAGTGCCATCATTAGTACGAGCGGCTACAAACACGGGCATAGTTTCTCAGTGTCTGTTAAGAAGCCTCACTGTTTGACTTTTTTAGTTCATCCGTGGGTGGCACTTTACTAAGTGGCCAATCTTGCTTGAAGTAGCTTTGCTGATCCTTGCCTCTTATCACATACAGCAGAGGAATGACGAGGGACTGGCTCATCGTTGGTTTCTTGTGGGTTTCTTGTGGGTGCAGAATCCTAGCTGTACTTTCCTATTCTATTACAAAACGTAATGTCAGGCCCTAAATCTAAATCCTGTTTCGTGGTCTCAGATTGTACCTTGAAACTCCTGGTACAGAATGATCAACAAACAGAGTGTTTTCGCTCACCTAAGAAGATGAAGAAACAAGATCGGTCGATGGTAAAGAAAGCAATGAAGAACAAGCAGCAATCTTCCCAGGCCCCACGGGCTCAGGAAGTGAATTCGTAGAACACTCAGTGTCGATCAAAACAGGCTCATACTGAGCGTCAGGATCATCAATTTCTTTCTCCTCCCATTTGTCATAGGGCAGAGGTAAAGGAAGCTTCTTCACATGTGTCGCGTGGATAAAGTATCATTTGCCGGTCACCCATACAGCAGTTTGTGTGGCCAAAAGGATCTGGTAGGGCCGCTTCCAACTAGGTGCAAGGCAGGTGCCCCTTTTGAAATTCTTTAACAGGACCCAATCCCCAGGTCCAAGTCGATGACCTAGACCCTCATATTTTACAGGGAGGGCTGCTTGTACCTGTTGGTGAATTAAACACAAGTTGAGAGTCAACTGATCACAATAATCAGACAAAAGCACATAGTCAATGTCTCTCAATCATTTTCATCTCTGTGCATTCCCTACATTGGCTGGTCCCCCCATGACAATCTCATAGGGGGAAAGCCGTGTTTTTGACTGTGTGATCGTCCACATCAATATTAAAGCTATTGGCAAAGCATCAGGCCATTTCAGTTTGCTGTGTGCACACACTTTAGCAAGTTCTTTCTTCAAAATACTGTTGTGGCGTTACACCAAACCGGCACTCTGAGCATGCCTGGCCAAGTGGAAACGTTTATCGATCTGTAATCCCGCACATACGTGCAGTATGATATCAGCGATTAAGTGTGGGCCATTTTGGGACCAAATTACTCACAGCAAGCCAAACCTTGAAAAATATTCCTTAAGCATGGTCTTGGCCGTTGACATTGCTCTGGCGTCTTTCAGTGGGAAAGCCTCAATCCATTTGCTAAAGGCACACATTACTACCAATAAGTATTTGTAGTTCTGGCAACGTTCCATCTCAATAAAATCAAAATGTATCACTTCAAATGGCATGGAGGGAGGACCAAAACTGCCCTTCGGTGTCAGTGTTACCTTCCCAATGTTATGTTGTAAACATATCATGCAACTTTGAACCAAGCATTCAGCAGCTTTCTGAATATTAGCGTTATGCCAGACGGGATCTAACTGTTGACACATCTCTTTAGCACATATGTGGTGACTAAAGCAGTGACATAGGCATTGGGCAGCATCCATCTCTGTTTCTCATTGTCCACCCAACAACCCTCAGCATCTAAACTTGCTGGACCAGACCCTGAGCCCACTGTTTAATCTCTTCTGGAGTGGCTTCTGCCTGAATCTCTTTCACACTGCTAATCCCTTCTTCCATCATGCAAGTGTCAGTAACCCATCTCGCTGAATCGAGTACATACATTTTCGAGTGCAGATCAGTAGCAGTCTGTTTGGCTATTCTGTCAGCAAAAGCATTTCCTTGTCCTACATTGTCCATCACTTTCTGGTGTGAGGCACACTTCATTATTGGTAGTTGTGTAGGAAGCGCAAGTGCTGACGACAACCGGACTATCAGAGTGCCATGTTGAATTTTTGTTCCATGTGATGTCAAGAATCCCCTCTCGGCCCATAGTCGGCCAAAATTGTGAACCACCCGAATACATACTGGCTATCTGTATAGATGTTTACACTAAGCCCTTCAGAAATTTCACAAGCTCTAGTCAATGCAATAAACTCCGCAGTTTGCGCAGAATTGTGCGGAATTCGTTTGCTCACTACAGCAATGTTTAATGTGGTGATTGCATAAGCAGCAGTGGATGTACCATCCGGAAGCTTAAAACAGGAGCCATTACAAAATAGCTCCCCTTGTGGACTCTTTAAGGGTGTATCAGTTAAATCAATTCTGACCTTGGTTTCTTGCTCTGTGACATAAAGGCAATCATGTGACATCTTGTCACTGCAATCTGTCTCATGTGGAGAAGGCAATAGTTCAGCCGGATTCAATGAACAACATCTCTTAATTTGAATATGCGGTGCAAATAGAATCAGTTTGTACCTTGTTAGTAGAGCTGATGAGAAATGTTGAGTCTGCGTTCTGTTTAATAGAATGTCTATGGAGTGGGGTACCATCACAGTTAAAGAGTGACCAAAAACCATACCCTCACTTTGTTTTACTGATGCAGCAGCTACAGCTCACAAATATCTTGGAAAAGTGCATGCAACAGGGTCTAACATGGAGGACAAATAGCCACACTACCTATTCTTGCCAACATGTTCCTGTGCAAAACAGCCAGCACACATCTGTCTCTCTCTCATGCACATACAAAACAAAGTCCTTCTCGTAATTTGGTGTGCCCAAAACTGTCACTGAACAAAACCCCAGCTTTGAGAGTATCAAAAGCGTTCTGGCAATCCATGTCCCACGGTAAAGGCAAAGAAATGTCCTTCGTTGTCAGTGCCAACATGGTTTATAGTGATAATGTCGAAAAAATAACGTCGAACAACAAAAATGTCAAAAAATAAATGTTGAAAAAACAAATCGAAAACAATATCTATAACCGAATGTAAAGCGTCAACAATAGTACCATTTAATAGGGGGGTTCCCCCCCAAACCCCGCTCACCCTACACCACCCACCGGACCCCCCTGACCACCCTCTCACCCCTGACCCCTCATACACAACACAAAAGGATAAAAAAGGGTTTAACTCTTAGGTGACAACCATGAGTAAAGAACCTTGCATAGGTACCACAAACCCAATAACGGTTGTGGAAAACCGTCATTACCTGACAGAACCTCACTAGAGAACATACTGCAGGAAATCGATTGAAGTTGATTCTGACTAAAACAGGAATGTTGTCATAACTAGACATTAAGGTATCTTACAATATAATAGTATATGACAGGTAAAATACATTATTTTCGCGTTTATATGTAACAGAAAAGTTAAAACAGTTTATTTTCTCGTTTATTTTAGAATAAACAATGGAGAAGAAAGTGGAGTACATCACCACACAAAAAGGCAGAAAACAGTTAGTTTTAAATGTATACGTGTTCTACAAAGAGTCCGAAAAAAAGGATTGCACTTACTGGAAGTGTGTAGAGTACGCCAAAAGTAAATGCAGTGCACGAGTTATTACTGAGGCTTCGGATGTAAAGAGCAAAAATGAACACAATCATCTACCTGATCAGACCAATATTATTATTAAAAAAACAATATCTGAACTAAAACGAAAAGCCTTGGACAGTCAGGGTGAAGCTAGTGGATCAGTACTTTCCGGTGTGTGTGATAAATTGCCCTCTCATATATCAGCTCAGTTACCAGCGGAGAAATTAATGCAAAGAACAATAAACCGTACAAAACAGCAGAAGGAAAATCTACCACCGGCGCCAATGCTATTTAATGATATAACAATCCTGGATGTTTTTAAAATAACCGCCAAAGAAGATAATTTCCACCATGCCACACTGGAGGTAAACACGAGAAAATATTGATATTTTCTACTGCTGCTAATTTTAAACATCTAAATAGGAGTCAACATTGGCAAAGTGATGCAACGGTTAAAGTGTGCCCGCAACCTTTTCACAAGTTTTTCACCATACATGGGACAATAAATGACAAAATCATTACACTTGTATATATTTTAATGCCAAGAAAAAGTGAGGAAACATATAAAATCATGTTCGACAAAATCAAAGAGACTATACCTGATTCTGAACCGACTACAATAATCATGGACTACGAAATGGCGCAAATTAAGGGTTTTCAATCAGTGTACAAAGAAACAAGGGTTCAGGGGTGTTTTCTTCATTTTACGCAAAGTATATGGAGAAAATTACAGAAATTAGGATTAAGCAGTAAATATAAAGAGGACAGTTGTTACCAATACAACATTAAAAAACTGTTTGCATTAGCTTTTGTACAGGAGAATCATGCTGTTGAATTTTACGAACATTTAATTGAGAGTGAATACTACAAAAATCATGAACAAGAAAATACAGATTTATTACACTGTGTTGAAACCACTTGGATCGGACAATTAACTCGTAGTGGAACGCAGCGCAGGCCAAAATACCCTGTACCCTTGTGGAACTGCTACCAGGCTACATTAGAATGTAAACCACGCACCAATAATAGATTAGAGGGATGGCATAGTAGACTAAACAAAAATTTCAATACAAAGAATCCTAATTTATGGCATTTTTTGAGGGACTTGCAAATGGAAGAACACCACCAGGAATTTAGAATATCCCAAACAATTTCATTAGCAAACCAAGAACCAAAACGTAAAAAATACAGGGATTACGAAAATAAACTGCAACAACTAATATGAGATTTTAACAAACACAATAAAGACACATTCTTGAATTCGGTTGCATTTAACTTGAAATGTTAAATAAACGTACAGTGGAATTTAACTTAAGAAAAAAATAAAACGTACGTTTCGTGGAAATCTGCGATCCAATGTGGCATGGGAGAAGTACATCCAAAAACACCAACCTGAAGCTCAATAAATCCGAGTCTGCAACAACGATCCATGTAAATATCCACAAAAAAACCAAGTGAAAACAATCCAGCAAGGAAAAATATACGCAACTGCAAAACGAACCCATAAGTTAAAAAAATCCACAATCCCCAATGATCCGGTAGAAAAAAGATGAAAAAAGCACTTAATCCAATGGAAAAAAACCTGCTTGGTTCAAAAAAATCAATGAAAAAAAAAAATCCATAAAAGTAACGGAGACGCGAACGATAGGAAAACGGTTTACAAATGGGCTTTAAAAATGGCACTCACGTTAACGTAAGGGGACGTAACGTGCGTAGGAAAACAAAAACAAACATTATATATATAGTTATATGAATGTTTCTAATCCTCCAGCACCATCTACAGGACAAAAAGTATAATGCACATTGAAGTTAAAAGCATACATGTTATTGAATGTTATATATTTATTAATATATTTAGTTTACAATTAAAATAATCTTTTACTTCATATATATATATTAAATAAAAACATATATTATAAATTGTGTTATTATTAAATAAAATTTAATATTTCTAAAATAAAAAAAAATATTTTAAATATAACAATTGCATTAGTGCATTATTTATATGTTTGTATTACTTACCATATATAATTCATTGCTTATAAAATATAGAAAAATTCGACATTTTTATAGAAAAATTCGACATTTTTATTTTCGACATTTATTTTTTTCGACTAAATATTTTCAACATTTTTGTTTTCGACTATATTGAATTCGACATTATGACTGCACACCTTCCAACATAGGGTTTATCAACAGTGAAAAATTAGGAAAAATTAGGAATCCATTGTCTACAATATGAAGCCATGCCAATTAAAGCCCTGACCTCCTTCTGTGTATTTGGAACAGACATATCAGAGATGTTTTGTATCCGTTCAGGTGTCAACCTTCTGCCCTCCTTTAACAAGAGATAACCCAGATAGGCGACCTCCTGTCGACAATACTGACATTTCTTCAATGAGCCTTATGCGTATGCTCTGCTAAGTGAATGAATAGCAGCACGGTGCCCTCCTTGCAAGCATCTTCAGAATCAGCAGCTATAAGTAGATCATCTATGTATTGCAGCAACATGCATATGGAAGGTAATTCAAGCATATCAAGTTGTTCTTTCAGTGCTGTACTGTAAATACTTGGACTCTCAGTGTACCCTTGTGGCACACAAGTGAATGTGAATGAGCGTCCCCCTAGGGTGAACGGGAACAAATATCTGCTATCAGCATGCACAGGAATACTAAAGAAAGCGTTTTTTCAAATCCACAACACTAAAATGTATAGCTGTGGCTGGAATCATAGTCAGAATCGGGCACAATCGGGAACTGTGGAGCAACCACCTTATTAATTGCGTGCAAGTCAAAACGGAAAGGAAGTGCATTATCCCCTTTCTTGTAAACTGGTAAAATAGGACTATTACACACGCTCCCTGCAATTTCTTCAATCACACCTCGGTGTATTAAATCTGAAACAATACTTTTCAAGGCCTGTTCACCTTCGACCGAAATTTTATACTGCGGGATACGCAGCAATTTAACACCTGGTTTTAAAACAATTTTAACTCGCTCAACCTGCAAAATCCCAACATCATTGACATTCACTGCCCATAAACATGTGGCAACCTTATTTAATTCAGTTGGTAAAGGCAGAGACAAAAATTGTCAAACTGAAGTTTGTTGGGGTGAAATCATCAAATACACTCCATCCGGAGAACAATAAATCACAGCATTTATTTTCTTCAATAAATTCAATCCCAAAAGCTTTTTGCCACAATTTGTTGTCAATAGAAATGGACAAGAGTTGGTGAATGATCCCTGTGAAATTGGTACCGGCCGAGAGACCGGACTAAACACTGGTGTACCAGAGAACCCTACAGAAATGTTGATTTGCCCTGACAGTGGAATATCTGGAACCCGTGGATGATCAATAGAACACTTCTGTGCCCCTGTATCTATTAAAAAGATATGCTCCCTATTCCCCACCTTCATTTCAACATAGGGCCATTTCCGATCGACGGGAATAGGTATTGGTTCCAGACCCTGATTCGGGCTGTCCTAGAGGAACAGTATGTCATCAGATGTAAAATCTTCAGAGTAATAAGCATTCGAAGGGTTATTGAAAACATTCCCACCATTAACATTCTGTTGCTGCCCCCCCTGATTATCATGTGGTGGTGTCTGTTGGTTCTGTGCAAAATGATTTCTACCATGACCCCCTATCCCAGGGAAGCCACTAGATCATCTACTCATGGTTCCTTTCTCTGTATTAACCCTGTTTTCATAATGCTGGGCCATGTGTAACACTTCAGATTGTGATTTCGCTTGCCATGCACTCTAAGAAGTCTTAATCTGTGATTGTATTTCAGGCAACAATCCACGCACAAACTTGTCAACAAACAATCTCTTTCCTGGTTCTGTGCTTAAATCTTGACCACTAAAATCCCAAAATACTTGCTCAAATCTGTTCAAATATTCTATTGCCCCCTCTGACTTCCCTTGCATGCAAGCTGTAAGCTATAAATCTCTTTTCAGGTACCAGAGTCTTTAATTTAGTCACTATGTTATTTGGCAACATCAGTATCACTTGAGGCGGTCTCTCGCTGGCTTTCCTTTCCCCATCTGCTCGTACCAAGGCATCCCATGTATCACCCATCCTTTCCTGATCGTCTAGAGTTCTAATATGCTTCCATAAATCAGCAGGAAGGATCACAGGAAACAACAAATCAATATCGGCCAATGTAAAAACTGATGAACGCAAGACAGATTCTATTTCTTTGTAAAATCCTGCTGGAGTATTCCTAATATCGGGAACTGATTGTTTAATTGTATTCACTTCCTGTCTAGAAAATGGGACATGGACGAAATGTGAGATACATTGTGCTGGAATAGTGGAGGCATCTGTTCCTGCCTCTGTGTCAGCAGGAATCAATACTTTCGGAACAAATGTCAGAGGAACCGCCTTCATTGGCATTTGAACAGAAGGCAAATCTGAATGTCTATTAAGCAGTAAGGCCAAATCATGTGACAAGGAAGTCAATGCAGTATCGGGCGAAAATGAATATATATAAATAAACATCATATCGGCGGGACAACATATCTTTCTCTTCATACATTCATCCTTTAAATACTCAACCATCACCTGTAACACTTTCCTTTGCATTTCCAGAGTATACTGACTAAACATGTCATGCACTTCAATGGGAGAAATAGAAACTTCATGTTAGGGAGAATTCTCAAGAATGTTTTAACACAACTCCATAGGCATCATCGTTTTCTGTGTGTCACACAGCACCCTCAGTGCAGTGGCACAGGGGTGTCTTTCAGACTCCCCAAGGTTTTAATACCTTCTCTTGGACTGACTACTGTCTCCCATAGCATGTAAAGTTAAATTGACTTTACTAGTCTCTTTAAATTTACAGACCCAGCACACACTATCTTCCTATAGAGTGCTGGAGGGGATAGTTAGCATCCCCTGTATCTAAACACTCATGTAACAGTCAAATGTTACCCTTTCCTCTTGAAATGTCTGGTGGCAGTGGTTTTAGAACAAACTACCTTGACCGCGAACACCGGTAGCTAAAAATCGGGTCAGCCATGTTTTTCAATATTGCGCTCATGACCCCTCTGTAAAACCAGACTCCGGTCATCTTTTTTCACCATTTCTTTTAGGAAAGGTCCTTCTTGTGTTTAACTCTGTGTGCCAAACCAGGTTTGGTCCATTTGTTCATTAACCTTTGGTGGGATTCAGTGCTGAAGCCCTCCTCCTGCGTCTGAGTGACTGAGTGTCTGAAACTTCCTGTGCTTAGTCTCCTCGGAGACCTGAATGCACTCTGGCGTGATTGGCCGGCTGGCTGTCCGGCAAGGGCAGCCACCCTGTTTTGTGATTGACAGCCAGTCTAAAATGAATGAGGAAAACCTGTTTAAAAGCAGATCTCTGGAACTTGGAAAGTAGAGTTGACCACTGGAACAAAAGAACCGAAGAGGAGCACAAGGAAGAGGACTGCTGCAACTCCTGGATGACCGGTGAAGCCCTGCTGCAGGTCAGAATTGCCTGAAACTCCATCGACAGAGTAGCCCTTCAAGGTTAATTTCCCCTGAGTTTGGTGGGAACAACCAAATTGCAAGCCACCTGGACACCGTCCCCATCCTGGTCAAATTTTCTTCAGAGTGCTGTTGAAAACCGGATAGCCAGTGGGAAGGAAACCAGTTTGTGGACTTTAAGGCACTCACACCTTAAACCAACGTTTTGCCAAGCTTGTGGCCTCTTCCCTGGGCAGTGCAGGAACCTCCTGATGTCCTCCTTCTAGTTCCCGCGACTGAAGCTCAGAAACAGCGAGATCTGCTCGAACTGCCAGGAACAACTGCCTCAGCTACAGCTCTTCTTCACTTTAAAGGTACTGTGTAAACGTGGTCTGGAAATCTTTTCGGCCATGGTGAAAGTTTGTGAAACTTTCCTAACTTCGAAGGCTTGTCCTTCCCTAACGTTCATCTAACTTTTCGTCTGACCAAATTATTCTAAGATCCGTGGCAAAGAATTAACTGTTTACCACCAGAACTGTGCTATCCTATACAAAGACTCTGAACCATTGACTTTGGCCCAGGTCTATTAACTGAATGGCTTGTTGTAGTTAACTGAAACCCTTTGCCCTGCCTATGAAAGTATCTATGCTGTTGATTCTTATAACCTTGTCTTTTTAACCGTTTTTAAAGTACCTGAAGTTCCATTTTGCTCTCACTTCAGGGGAGCTGAACTTGTTCAGTAACTTATTGTTTGTGTATTTGTAATATATGAGTATATGATATTGAGATGCTTTTGCTAGTGTAATGTTTTCAAACTGACTGTGTAAATAAATGTATATTCTTTTACCAAGAAACCCTGAGTAAGTGTTTGTTTGAATCACTGCATTTGTTGGTCCTTTGTGTAACTTGTTCTACTGCTCACTTTACTCTTGAGATAAGTGTGGCTGCTCAGCCACTGCTACCAAATTAGTGTGTAGTACAGGCTTGTACCAAAGATGACATTGTACTGACACTTGTAGTCTTAATAACATGTAGTGTTCCCAAAGGGTACTGCATGTTATTCTGCCTAACCTAACACTGGTGTACAGTGGTGAGGGTAAAGCATACTTGTTACACGTAGAGTGCTACTCTTACCTTTGTTCGAATAACCCTCACAAAGCTGAGCAACACCAGAAAAGCAATTGTTTTATCATGCCTGATATGGAAATCTACAGACAGGAGACATGCAAATCCTTGGACAGATATATCTTTTGAACATCTAGTTGGAACGCCCTGTCCATACCTCTAATTGATTCTGACTGTTTCTGTTGGTCATGCAACAATGCTTTCTCAGCATTCGTCATGTGTTTACGCGCATGCTTCTCTCTACTTTTGAGTCGCTGCATAGCTTCCTTCCTCCAGTCTCTAACGGCATCAAATGCTGCAGGCCTAGTCTTTTTCCCCAATAATAAAGATTCCAAATGTTCTAAACGCGCAACCTCAAAACTGCCAAAATCTGGCCATTGAAGTTCGGGAACATGTCTGGTCTGTCTGTGCCAAATAGAATGTAACATGATAGCTCCCAGGCCATACTTACAGTACATTTCAGTACATTTCATAGGTCAGCGTATCTTTGGGTGGCGCCGGCTGGCTATGTTCCAAAGATTGTCTTCCGTGGTGAAAAAATCTTGCTAAGCAGGATGACAATTTCCCAGACATTGTTAAATCTCTATTCTACCAGTCTACATTTGTATTTGTAAACACAACACTTACTACCAAACAAATATCAGGACTTTTATGAATCGGGGCACAACTCACCTGATTTAAACCAACAAAGGTCCAATGGAAATCAATCGTCGTGGCTGGCACTTTCGTCAAACATGCCTCGATAACAGGAACCTTGTCGAGATACCCTCTAAATGCTGCCCAACATCCAGGGATCAGGTGTGCAGCAATGAGGAGGAATCGCGGCTCACTTTGCAGGGCGGCCCCGTCACTCTCCGATCACGGTTCAGTAGCCTCATATTCATCCAATCGATGTGCTTCAATCCTGAGGGTCCCTATTTGGGTGCCATCTGAAAGATTAAAATCAAGGCGTGTTACCACATAAAAAAGTATGCCTGTCACAAAGTCAAAAGTTACAAATGCATTTATTAAAGTCAAGCAGCTGCTCGATTCTCAACACCCCAAAATGTGTGCAAGCAGACACTGTGAGACGAGAGAGAGAGAGCGAACAATTACACAAGTACACATATTTATATGTTTTTTTACACAGCCCCAGACGACATTGTCCATGTAATGTATAAGCCTAGGGTTCGTGACCTACCTACGTGACAGATTTATATTTATTTGCCATCAGACAATTTACGGTCTGGGAGCGGGGTGAACTCGTATGCGAAGCCGGCATATCATGTTTTCTTAGTACAAGGTACAAGGTAACATTGCTTGTCTCACTCGCATATGATATCTACTGTTTTCCTAAGGCTTAAGGCTAATCAATTCTTAAAGGAGACACAATAAGGATTTCTGCACAGGAGCACATACAGCTGCTTGTTATCCCATTTTACTGTTTGCACTGTTGGGAAAGGATGGCACCTAGATTACTGATTAGCAGAGCCCCTGCTCAGCTACAAGGTCTTTCAGTGTAGGATAAACAATCCACTTTAGCAGCTTCAACATTCCTGTCTATGTCAGCACCATAAATCATTGTAAAATAGACTTAAGTTCACTCAGCAGCCTTTTGCCGTGTTAAGGCTGAGAAACACAAAATCTGAGCATGGAATAAAAAGCAGAAAGTGATCAAGATGATGGATAAAACAAAATGGCAGCTTATTCCAAGTTCATTCATTGTGATATGAAAGTGCAATGCGAATGTGCTTAGGCCAACATTTACTATCAAGTGGTATTGTGGCAAATACATTTTCACAATGGTGCGACGGTTGAGGTAATTCCACTGCTTCATGACCTGAGAAGCAGTGTGCTTTGCATACCCTAAGGCATTTATCTCATCCGTGACATGCTGCCAATGCACCATATGCTGAGCAGGTTTATGTGTACTCCCTGGTTGCAGGCACATGTCACAGTGGTGATCGGCCACATAGTCCATGAGGATCCGGAGTTAGTCATCATTGAAGTTCCTCTTCCTCAATGTGCCGGTGTCCTGTCCATGCCATGCGGTTGAGCCTCCTCCTGCTGTGCAGGCTTTGTCTTCTTGGCATGTGGTGCTGACCCTGTGTGTCTGGGACCACTCAGGCCACCAGATGCTGGACCATTAGTGGGCTGGGCCATGGCATCACCCACTGATGCTGGGACAGCAGCTTCCACTGCAGATCTCTGACCCGGGGGGTGGACAGCAGCTTTCACTGCACGTCCCTTACCCTTCGAGACAGTGACAGTATCTGCCAATGCAGGTGCCTGACCCTGGGGGGGTGGACAGCAGCTTCCAATGCAGTTCTGTGACCATGGGGGGGACAGCACCATTCACTGCACGTCCCTTAACCTTCAGGACAGGGACAGCATCTGCCACTGCAGGTGCCTGACCCTGGGGGGGTGGACAGCAGCTTCCACTGCAGGTGCCTGACCATGGGGGTGGACAGCAGCTTCCACTGCAGGTCCCTTTCCATGGGGGGGCACTAGCTTCCATTGCAGATCCTGACCCCAGCCACTTCTGCCACCTTTCACTCATGTTCCAGGTGTACTTGAACAATGGAAGGCACACCAAGTGATTGTCCTGGGCAATTCGAGTGGGAGAGCAGTGTGCCTGATGATAAACATACTTCTGTGGTCCAGCAAGGCTCTAACGTACCCCTGCTGACAGAAATACATGATGCAATAGCTTCCATAAAAAGAATAAGCACTGCTCGATATGCAGTGGCACCCAGCAACACAAAAAATGCTTACGCGAAGCCCAGAAAGCTACAGTAAAGGTAAGAATGGAGGTACGCGATACACAGGACAACCCAGGGTATGGAAAAATGCATACGCGACTCACCATTAGCCTTGGGAAAAACAAAAGTAGACATGCATATGCACAGGGGCAAATCCCCCACCAAAATAAGAAGTTTGTACTGTCCCAGAAGTGAGCGAAGTCCGGGGCAACCCAAAAACTGCAGTAATCTACTAGGCCATCTACTCCCAATCGCATGTGCGTTCGGATTTGCTTCTCCCCACTTCTTTATCCCCAAATCTGTCGTACGGAATGCCAACGCTCAGCGCGTGTCATGTAAGTCACTTGCCGAGGGCCTTTCCTCGGATTTCCCGTGTCCGTGCTAATTTCGAACCCACAAAGTAACCGTCACTCAGTTTACAGTTGCCCGCGTGTTAGACATGGAAGACCCATGCTCCTGCCTACGTGCCTTTAAACATGACTCCTACTGCCCTGAACTGCCTCCTACAAAGCCATCTGCTGCTGTTTGCCCAGTGTGTGTGCCTGGTGTGTGTGCCTTCTGCCAACCTATCCTGCATTTTGATTGCCTGCTGTCTAGCCATTGGCAGTGCTCCTGTCCATGGCTCTGTGACCACCTCAGCTGATTCACTGGACTCCCAGCGTGCCATACATCACCACCGCTCCACAGCCCATCTCCAGGACCACCTTGCCCACTCACACCTGCCTCGGGGGTTGCCATTTCAGCAACACCATCTTCTGACCATAGTGGAAACCCCATGGCAGCGAGGCAGAGGGCTGTCAACTTCACTGCCAGGGAAGTTGACATCCTGGTGGAGCAAGTCCTGGCGTATTATGATGCCCTCTTCAATCAATCGACACACCTTAGCAAGGAAGGACGTCAGCGGATCTAGGACAGGATAAGGGATGCCATCAATGCAGAGGGCGTTCCATCCAGGACCTTCAAGAATGCGCACAAGTACTGGGAGGACATTAAATCCAGGACCCACAGCAAGGCCCTGTGCTTCCTCAAGGCTGGTGCCACCGTAAAGGGGCGCAGGTGCCGGCTGAAAATCAGCAACATGCGGGTCCTGGAGAAGTTTTACCCGGAGCTGCACACCCAGGTCTGCGAGTTGCGCCAACGTCTGGAGTCGTTTGGTGAGTAGACATGTGTTGCAATGCTCCAAAGTACACATGCATGTTGCTGCATG
This sequence comes from Ambystoma mexicanum, assembly GCF_040938575.1. NCBI lineage: Eukaryota > Metazoa > Chordata > Amphibia > Caudata > Ambystomatidae > Ambystoma > Ambystoma mexicanum. The sequence continues at coordinate 1,147,595,761 of NC_090928.1, forward strand.
TTGGGAGTGAGCACCTTAGGCTTCAGCAAGTATGCCTCTGATACGAATGTCTGCGTGCATGCCCCAGACAGTGCTCTCCATGTGTGCATTGAACCATATGCAAGTTTAATGAGATGTAATTTGCATTGTGTGTTGTACTGCTGCCTTTCAGACCATGCACGTGTTTTGTTACTTGTGTCAGAGACAAGCCTGTGTGATAAGTGTGACAGTTGAGGTAGTGTTGGCCACGTCATGTGCATGCATGGTGTTCATGTGTATTTGTCAAAGATGGGAATGTGTGACTGGCCATCACTCATGGCTGGATGCAACACATGCATTTCAATGTCTGACGTAGTCATGTTGCAGGATTACAGTTGACATGACTCTGATGTGATTGCTCATCACACTGCTTGTTGTCTCACAGTTGATGTGTGTGCATGATATGTGTATGAGTACATGATCCATGTGTGTGTAGCATATGCAATAGATTGGCTGTGAGAGTGGCATGTACCCTGATATGAATGTCCGTAGTGATGGACAAGCATGTATGTGCATGTATGTGGATTGCATGCCCATGTGTGTGGTGGTGGAGGATGATGGTTGTTCCCTTGACTAGTGAACTTCATGTGAATGTTTGCATTGCCGTGCAGACATTGGTGCAGTACACTGATATTTGTGTTCTGCGTCTCCTTTTCCACAGGTTCGTCGGAAGAAGAGGGTGGAAGCAAGGCTGTGGAGCATGGCTGCAGGGATGCCTCCACCAGACAGAGGCACAAGGCCCAGTCATGTCCCTATGACAGCACATCGCCGGGGAGCGAGGTGGCTGGGGTCGCGCCAGGACCATCGGGAAATGCTGCTGGGAGTAAGTCCAAGAGGGTGAAGGTGGGAGTGGACTCCTCAGCAGTGGGGGGAAAGGTTATGCAACACAGGGGCCATCCAGTGCGGAAGACGCCCAGAGTCATCCAGGTTGGCGGGGGTGGAGGGTTGGAGGTGGCCGTAGAAAAACAGCCCATGGGGTCAGGCGGGGGTGATGATGTGGGCTTGATGGCTGCAGTCCTGTCCTTGCAGCATGAGACTGTGCAGGCCACTGTTAGGGAGAATTCTCTGTTTAGGCTGAATTGCCTAACCTAGTGAGTCCCCCAGCAGCTTTGATGGATTTCTGGAGTTTGTTTTTGTTCATCCTGCCAAGAGTGAGACTCTTTTTCTCCCACTCTTGGACATGATGTGTGGTATTTCTTTGAATGTTCATGTGTTCTATGGCTATGGGGTCTTTTACTCCGTAGGGTCTCATGTGTTTTTACTATGTGTGTTACACAGCACCCTCCGTGCCATAACACTGGGGTGTCCTAGGTGACCCCCACCATAGACTCCATACCCTGGGACTGACTACTGTCTCCCAGGGCATGTAAAGTCACCATTGTCTTTACTAGACCTAAATTTACTAACAGAACCAGCACAAACCATCCTATAGTGGACGTACTCGTAGGGGTAATTCGATTACCCCTAGGTCTGTTGTTCGAGGGGGCACAGTCCCGTCCCCCCTCATTGAGTTTTGGCTGGTGGCAGTGGATACTACTTTTTATATTCGACCGCGAATATATTCCTATGGGATTTTCCCATTGTTCGAGGCTAATACTTTTTCTATGTAGCGTCGGTCATACCGCCGGTTTATTAAATTAATATAAATTCACCGGTTGGTATTTTCTGCCAGAACTCGGTTTTTAAAATGGCGTATGTGTTCGCCTCTGTAACTCCGAACCAAAGGTTGAGCCCTTTGTTCCACTTTTGGCGGGCTTCTGCATAGAAGCCCTCCAGAGTGGTGCCATTCTGTCTGGGTACCACAGGGGTGTGGGAGGGGGTTTAGGCACCCTGGACTGAGTTGCCTTGCCAACTCCAGTCGCACTCTGGTGTGATTGGCCCAAGTGGTGAGCCACCCCGCTCACCACTTAGCATGTTTGATTGACAGCTAGGCTGAATGAATGGGGGTTTTCTGCATAAAAGCAGGGCTTTTGGGACTGGAACTTCAGAAGTCTCCACAGGACCTAGGAATCTGACGAGGGTAAAGCTGAGCCGACCTGCAATGATGACACCCCCGTGGAGCCCTGCTGAACCGACTCACCACTTCCCAACGACAGAGGAGATCTCCCTACCGGAGAGTCTTCTTCCCTTTGGCTGGTGGGAACAACCAGTTCCTTGCTTTTTCTTCGCTCCCAGGACGTCTAGTGGTCGAATTGCCCGTTCTGAGCACCCCGGCAACCAGATATCCACTACCCACTGTACCGCGACCAAAAGGTAGTGCCTTGTGACTGAGCACTCCGCGGCTGGTCTCTTCCCTGGTGGTGCAACGATCTTCAACTTTCTGCTACGACTAGATCATCTCTTCTTCCGGCAAAGCCCACAACTTGCATCCACCACCAGGAACAACTGCCCCCCAGGAGCTGTCTCATCACTCTCAAGGTACTGTGTCCGCCTGGCTTCCCTTGTGACGGTTAGCGTGATGTGTCTTAAATCCTTACCTTTCCACTGGGTCGCCTCCAGACCTTCTTAACTTTTGTTCTAAAACTGGTCCAACCTCTCTGTGACATTTTGCTACAAAGACTTGAAGTGCATTTCCACTGTGGTATTTTTGGGACATACCGCCTTGCCTCTCTCCGAGTGGGCCTGGCCGTTGAACGTTGTGATCTGCAGTAGACCCTTCCTTGCTTGCCTTGCATTTGCTTTGTAAAAGTGTTGGTACTGAGTTGGTTTCATACCCTGCCTTTTTCTCTCCCTTTCTAACGAATACTAGAGTGCCATCTAGGTTAAGCACTCACCTCTGTCTGCAAATAAGTGGTGTCTTTGAACCTAGACTTGTCTAAATATTGTTATGGGATTGATATATACTTATAGTAACTGTGATTGAAGTTGTCTGCCCTATTAGTGCCAGTGTGTTTTTCATAGATGTGTTTTTAAATAAATAATTATATATCTTTACACCCAAGCTCTGATCCGCGTCTGCTTGTTCTACTGTGTAGATTGCCCTATCTTGTATACTCCACATACTGCCTAACCCGTCTTGAGAGAAGTCTGACTGCTCAGCCACAGCTACCAGGTAATCTGGGTGGTGCAGACTGCTACCAATTGGGTTTACTGCTAACTCCTGTAGTCTTAAACTTTTTGCAGTGGTCCCAGAGGGAACTGCACAGGTTTCTGCCTAACAACCACCATTGCGGTACCTGTGCAAACTCCTTTCCCTGGGGCAGAGGATGCAGCTGTATGCACCTGCCGGCATGCCTCTACCCAGACACAGCCCCTGGTGTCCGATGTGTCCACACAGACCGGCACCCCAATTCCATCAGCTGTTGCCATTCAGGACATTGTGGTACCCCTGCAGGTCGGTGTGGCAACGTATACATGTGCAGGCTTCACGTGGATTGCTTGCATGTCATCATGATGAGATATGCCATCTCCTCATGTGGCTCGCAGAAATCCTGGTCCAGTTTGTGCTGCATGGGTTGCTTAGTAATGCAACTCCCTCCTCGTCTTCCTCCTCTGTATGCCAGTCATCCTCCGGGGCACCTTCCAGCCCACATACCACCAGGGCCCCCTGGGCACCAATCCCATCCAGATTGCCAAGTCTGGCAGAGCCAACATCCTTACCTGAGTTGAGAGTCAAGGGTAAATCGGATGAGGTGGTCACTGCTGATCCGGGCACCAACAAGAACACCAGCAATGGAAGGACAGCAGGTACCCAAAGAGGGCACAGGCCGTTCACCCCCGGGTAACATCACCAGCCCGGAGGGTGTACACACAAAGCAGGCACCGCACGCTGTGGCAGCAGCAGGCTCTCGGAGGATGCTATCTTTCTCAGGGCCAAACAGCACAAGGGGGCAGGTAGACAGCATCAGGCAGAATGCAAACGTGGAACTCCGAACGAGGATGTTTCAGTGTTCATGTGCTATGGGCAGCGAATAGAAGCAGAGAAGCAGCGGGCTCGGGAGGCTAGGGGATGATGACCAGGGCGGAAGTTGTGCTGCGTCGGGCAAGGAGGCGTGCAGCCATCCTGGAGGCAACCTGGAGTGGGGATGGAGAGACATATGCTGGAGGCCCGGCAAGCCCTCCAGGAATCAATGGAAGCCCTGGGAGAAGTGGACGCAGTGCTGGATGATGCCCTGGTGGAGAGTCTGAGCAACATTGGAGAGGAGTAGATGGGCTAGCCAGCTGCCTGTGTATATAGTTATTTAGGTGTAGGTTTCCTTTTATTTTTTTTAATTTTGACCAGACTATTTGAACATTACTCCCCTTTTTTACTGTATATAGTTATTAAGTTGTAGGTTTCCTTTTAACACATTTTTTTCTACTAGACTATGCCAACACTACTCCCCTTTTTTATTGTATATAGTTCTTTAGATGAACATTTCCTTTTTTTTGTTTTTCACCAGCGTTTTCTGGCATTACTTCACATTTTAAATTGTATATAGTTATTTAGGCATAATGAGTATGTTTTAAAACATTTTTTTACATGGACAGCTTTATTTTTTGTTTGTAAATTTATGATGTAAATATTTCTTGATAATATATATTTTTGTTAGTTCAATTCCTTCTTTCTTGCTGTTCATTTGGGTGTGGACTTGTTTGGCTAGTTCTATTTTGAGGCTTTGCTTCTCTCCACTGGTAGTCAAGTCTCTGGTTGCGTACATGCTTGTGTATTGTTGTTGATGGAATGGTTGGCGATGGCAGGATCCAAAGGTGGCTGACAGGTGGTTGTGTATTAACTAGATGGATGGGTGTGCTCTGTCTAATTGTATTTCCTTTGATCTGTGGTGCATCAATCTGTGTTTGGCTTCACTGTGGTTAGGGTGGAGGGAGGTGGGTTGACTGTGGGAGTGTTCCATGGTCACTGTCATGGCACATGACTTTGTTAATGATGTGTAATATACATGTCGTGCACACACATTCAGCAGCATGTGGTATCACAGAATGCCTTCTCTCAGGTGTTGGACAACCTCTACCACTGGAATACAGTAGTTTTTTTTTATTTTCCACAGTGGCTGCACAATTCACCAATCTCTGAGTCAAGCACTCTCTGACTGCCCTATCCTTCACCCGAGCCTGGACTGGCCATGTACTAGTTCACTCACATGTTTATTTTCCACCCAGCTCACTCATGCTCAGGCTGTGACATGACTGCCCATTGTGGATGTAGCACACATTGTTGGTATGTTTGCTTCTGTCGTGGGCACACATTCGGTCACTGTGCTTTGATGCCATGCCAATGTTGCATGGCCAGCAGGAACCAGTTTTAACAATCACTTGTCACATGTGTATATTGGTGGATGATTAAGGCCAGGAAGGGTATGTGAGCAGATGCTCCACTCATGGATGTAGCTCTGGATTTGCAGGTTACATGTTCATGGTGATAATCATGCTGCAGTCACACCACAGAGGTTCAACTGAGCAACAGATGATCGTTGCAGTGGTGATATGACACACTCTCAGGGTACTGCCTGCAGGGTTTGTTGCAGGTGAGGGGGCCTGGGGGTGGTGTCCCTTCTGGAGGGGGCTGCTTGTAGGGGTATCAGAGATGGGGGGCTGGAGTGTGGCGTCCAGTATAGTGGGGGCTGCCTGTGCAGGGTGTCACAGGTAAGGGGGCTGGGAGGTGGTTTCCCATCTGGAGGGAGCTGTCTGTTGGGGTGTCCCATCTGGAGAGGGCTGCCTGTGGGTGGTGTCCCATCTGGAGAGGGCTGCCTGTGGGTGGTGTCACAGGTGAAAGGGTCTGGGGGTGGTATCTCATCTGGATGGGGCTGTCTGTGGGTGGTGTCACAGGTGAGGGAGGCAAGGGGATGGTGTCCAGTATGGAGGGGGCTGCCTCTGGGGGTTGTCCAGTCTGAAGGGGGCTGCCTGTGGGGGTGCCATGGGTGAGGGGGGCTGGTGGGTGGTGTCCAGTCTGGAGGGGGCTGCCTGTTGGGGGTGTCACCCTTGTGGGGCGATGGGTGTGGTGTCCAGTCTGGTAGTGCTGCCTGTGGGCAGTGTCCTATCTGGAGGGGGCTGCCTGTGGGTGGTTTACAGGTTAAGGGGGGCTGGGAGTGGTGTCCCATCTGGAGGGGGATGCCTGTGTATGATGTCCAGTCTGGAGGGGCTGCCTGTGGGTGGTGTCAAAGGTGAGGGGAACTGGGGGGTGGTGTCCAGTCTGGAGGGAGCTGCCTGTGGGGGGTGTCCAGTTTGGAGGGGGCTGCCTGTGGGGGATTCCAGTCTGGAGGAGGCTGCCTGTGGTTGGTGTCACAGGTGAGGGGGTTTGGTGGGTGGTTTCCAATCTGGAGGGAGCTGCCTGTGGGGGTGTCCAGTCTGATGGGGGCTTCCTGTGGGGGATGTCACAAATGAGGGGGGATGGTGGGTGGTGTATAGTCTGGAGGGGGCTGCCTGTGCAGGGTGTCACAGGTAAGGGGGGCTGGGAGGTGATTTCCCATCTGGAGGGAGCTGTCTGTGGGGGTGTCCCATCTGGAGAGGGCTGCCTGTGGGTGGTGTCCCATCTGGAAATGGCTGTCTGTGGGTGGTGTCACAAATGAAAGGGTCTGGGTTGGTGTCTCATCTGGATGGGACTGTCTGTTGGCGGTGTCACAGGTGAGGGAGGCAAGGGGATGGTGTCCAGTCTGGAGGGGGCTGCCTCTGGGGGTTGTCCAGTCTGGAGGGGGCTGCCTGTGGGGGTGTCATGGGTGAGGGGGGCTGGTGGGTGGTGTCCAGTCTGGAGGGGGCTGCCTGTTGGGGGTGTCACCCTTGAGGGGCGATGGGTGTGGTGTCCAGTCTGGTAGTGCTGCCTGTGGGCAGTGTCCTATCTGGAGGGGGCTGCCTGTGGGTGGTTTACAGGTTAAGGGGGGCTTGGGGTGGTGTCCCATCTGGAGGGGGATGCCTGTGTATGGTGTCCAGTCTGGAGGGGCTGCCTGTGGGTGGTGTCAAAGGTGAGGGGAACTGGGGGGTGGTGTCCAGTCTGGAGGGAGCTGCCTGTGGGGGGTGTCCAGTTTGGAGGGGGCCGCCTGGTGGGGAAACCACTCTGGAGGAGGCTGCCTGTGGTTGGTGTCACAGGTGAGGGGGTTTGGTGGGTGGTTTCCAATCTGGAGGGAGCTGCCTGTGGGGGTGTCCAGTCTGATGGGGGCTTCCTGTGGGGGATGTCACAAATGAGGGGGGATGGTGGGTGGTGTATAGTCTGGAGGGGGCTGCCTGTGCAGGGTGTCACAGGTAAGGGGGGCTGGGAGGTGGTTTCCCATCTTGAGGCAGCTGCCTGTGGGTGGTGTCACAGTTGAGGGCTGGGGTGGTGTCCTGCCTGGAGGGGTCTGCTTGGGTGTGGTCCCTTCTGAAGGGGGCTGCCTGCGAGGGTTGTCACAGGTGAGGGGGCATGGAGGTGGTATGTGTACTACAGCGGTACTTGTGCTGTAGGGGGGTATGTGGACAGGCTGGGTGCTGAGGGTGTACGGGGTGGACTCAGGTTTTTGAAAGAGGTGTAGCCTACATTAATGAGGGGGCACGCGTTTTCACTGGGGTACGGCCTGGGCTTGCATGGTGGGAGGGCTCACGTTTTATCTGGTGTGCGACCGGGGATTGCGAGTTGTTGGCATGCAATTTTGCTGGGGTACGGCCTGGGCTTGCGTGGGAGGGGATGTGTTTTATCTGTGGTGCGGCCGTGGATTGCGAGGTCTTGTCACACGATTTCGCTGGGGTACGGCCTGGGTTTGCATGGGAGGGAACGCGTTTTAAATGGGGTGCGGCCGGGGATTGCGTACGTCCTGGGCTTGCGTGGGAGGGCAAGTGTTTCATCTGGGATGCGGCCGCAATTGCAAGGTGTTGTCGCGCGATTTCACTGGGGTGCTGGATGCTGGGCTATGGATGGCATGGAGGCTTGCACCCTGTTAGTCCTTTCACTTGCTTTTTAGTGTGCGTGAAGGCATGTTGGGGGCGTTCCTTGCGCAGCTTACTATTACTTTTGCGACGGCTACCAATGCCTCTGAAATCCATGAATACACGTGCCACACACTTTTTTATCTGTGCCATGACTTGCACAGGGTCCTACTTGGCACGCAGCCCTTGTGCCATTTCTGCGCCCGATTCCATGAATCAGGACCTTAATTTCAGCCAATTCGCAGCCATCCAAGAACACAGTTCTTCAAGGCAGCTCCTAAGCCGTGCAGCAGTATTAGTCCTAGCGAGATCAAGGCGGACCATGATCTGCATGTCGTCGGCATAAGAGTACTACCGGAAGTCATGGGACTGGATAAGGCGGAAAAGTGACCGGATGTAAATGTTGAATAATGTAGAAGAAAGAGCAGAGCCCTGCGGGACTTCGCAGGATGACAGAGCAGGCTTAGAGCAAAAAGGGGAGGGAAGAACAGACTGCGAGCGGTCCGCCAAGAAGTTAGGGAACCAGGTCAAAACCTGGCACCGACAAACCTGCTGACGATAGCCGGGAAATGAGGGTTAGATGGTCAACAATTCCTAAAGGCACTCAAATCTTCTAGTCGTTTAAAAAACATTTCAAAATTGCAACATTCAATGCATCAGAATAAACATCAGCATGAGAACCAAGGCACAATATTAGCTTGCCAATATCTTATGTGGCAGTCAATTCAGAATGAGTATGATTACAAATCAACATGCCATTCAGCTAAGCTGAAAGCTGATGCCCCCCCCCGTCTATGTGTTTCCAGCCTCAGCCCAGCCCTGCGTGTGTAACGCATTTTCATGAGGTATTCAAACCTGGAAATCCCCTTTCATACCTAATGTCTCTTATATCAGACACTATTGGACAAATCCCTCAGGCTTCTAACCCCCAGGGCCATATGGGTACCCCCTTTATTCTTCGGGAATCCATAAGAATAAGAAACGTTTGGGACCACCCAGTATTCTCTGAGCGCATTCATCTCTCATATTCCTCAGGTGTATTTATCTGAAAACAAACCTCGGGAATATGGTGCCTGCGGGCTTCTGAGCATGTCCTTTGCCCAAGACATCCTTGTCATGGCGGTACCTTAGCCGCTTACGAGCAAGCTGTTGTATTTCTTTCTTCGTGTAATTAATAATAGTGTATTCGTACACACAGGGATGCCTGAAATGCACACTCTTATCCCAGCTAAACTACATATCTATTCATCTATGCATATATGAATGTTGCAGACTGAATCTGCTTAGTCCTTTGCTACGGTACCTTCATTGAGCTACATGATTAAATGATTGGATGAATATTAACTCAAAAAACACCTCTTAGTGTCTGAGACATTACATCAAAAAGCTTAATCTATGTAGAAGATGCTTTCTGCTACAAATATAATATAACCCTTAAGTGGATCTGTTGTTCACTAAAGCGCTTTGAGTGCACATTTGCAGTATTAAACACTACAGTCTAAACTGACTCTAGGCATATATCACAATGGTGTTTTGCTTCCTACACCAATCAAAATTAGCAGGATATTTCTTCACAGGGTATGTACGATAAGAGTGGTGTGTTTACCCTATACAGGGTGCAAAAGTCTACCTAGGCCTCTGAGGCCAATACGAATATGTTCTAACATGTTCTAACATGTATGTAGAGGATGTGTTCTTTGGCTTTCCTACCCCTCTCTAGCCCAGAGAGCAGAATGCGTGAAATACCACCACAAGGGGGTAGGGACAAGGGAGATATAAGGATGGGCAGCAAACTAATCTCACAGGTTTGGAAAAAGATGACACAGACAAAGCATTTAAAATACTGTAAAATGCGCATTCCCGCTTTATGGCTGAAAAGAAATACCCTTTCAAAATAACAGTTCAATAGACCGTACAAGAATGCGAAGCGGGAAAAGTGTGCTAGAGAATACCTTCTTTAAGGGAATAGTCTTGGGAGAGTGTTTCTGAATTTCATGTCAGAGGGTTCGAGTTTTAGGTCCAGTAGGAGAGAATTTCAGAGTTCTGTACCATGGATTGAAGGTCTTTCCTTCCTTTCTATTTCCTCTTTTATGATGGGGACTGGGCAGTCTGTTTACAGTACTATGTTAGGAGCATATTTTAAAGGGCCATCCTTGTGATATAAATAGCCTTCAACTCAGTCCATAATCCTCTTTCCACCAAGTATCTCACCTATATGTATGTGTTATCATTACTATAATGGGGATTAATTGGAGGAAAGGAGTAGTTTGTGGAAAGGTATATTAGCCAAGGAAACATGTGAATGTACTATTCATTAGTTGCATTCAGTAGAATGGTAAGGTCATCATATAAGAAAACACCTGCCAGAAGAATCCATTCAACCACTCTTAAACCATTCCATCCATGCATCACTCACATGACATCCCACGTGAATGTTATGCAATGCAGATACCACAATTGTGAAGTATAGCCATGAGGCACGTTTAAATAGATCGGTTTAGATTAGCCATGCAGCCCTTTTAGATATATTTGTGAAGATTAGCCATGCCTCACACTTAGATTGTGAAGTTTAGCCATGCAGCACATTTAGATAGAGCTGTGAAGATTAGCCATGAAGCACTTTTAGATATATTTGTGAAGATTAGCCATGCCTCACACTTAGATTGTGAAGTTTAGCCATGCAGCACATTTAGATAGAGCTGTGAAGATTAGCCATGAAGCCCTTTTAGATATATTTGTGAAGATTAGCCATGCCTCACACTTAGATTGTGAAGTTTAGCCATGCAGCACATTTAGATAGAGCTGTGAAGATTAGCCATGAAGCACTTTTAGATACATTTGTGAAGATTAGCCATGCCACACACTTAGATTGTGAAGTTTAGCCATGCAGCACATTTAGATAGAGCTGTGAAGATTAGCCATGAAGCACTTTTAGATACATTTGTAGAAGATTAGCCATGCCTCACACTTAGATTGTGAAGTTTAGCCATGCAGCCCTTTTAGATAGAGCTGTGAAGATTAGCCATGAAGCACTTTTAGATACATTTGTAGAAGATTAGCCACCCGTCTCACTTAGACAGTGAAATTAACCAAGCATATCACTATATAGAATTGTGTAGATTAGCCACATAGAAGAATTTAAAGAGTAGCCAATGAACTAACCACCCCACTCCTCCTTCCACCAACACACCACTAAACACTATACATGCCCACTGAGATAGCCAACCTATACACTAATACACACCCAACAAAAGTAACAGAAACTTACAACAATAAACCAGGACACTGGATGTTACCCATAGGGATACAAAAAGCCAGTGTGCAAAACCTGAAATACCATCCAACTTACACAAAAAACAAACAGACACACTCCTACATAACAAACAGTCACATAGAAACAACCCAGTTATTGGACTTTACCCATACACGCAACCAATCATCTGCAAGCCAACACACACAGATGCCAGTTTCGCCTGGTTCTGGTCCTATCCTATCACTCTTCCCTCACTAACCAACCCTGTCTTCTTTCTTGCAGAGCCACGTGGGCCTCTGGAGACTGCCCTTGGGTGGTAGCAGTGTGTGGTATAAATCAACATAACATAACATAACAATGACATTATGGTAACCAAATGTAAACACTTATGGTTATTTACTGCATCATATGTTACTTAAGCAATAAGCCCAGAGCCGGAGGGGCATTACCGCATCTAGTAATGCCCCGGGGCCCATAGTTAACAAATCCTCTGGGGCATTACCTAATATGGAAATACCCTCCCTCCCCCGGCTTATTGCTATTAGGACTATGGCCTGGTAAACCGGCGGTACTAATAGTGTCTTTATTCGGTTGTGAGATGCTCTGGCGTTCAGCAACCAAAAAAAATAAAAAATAAATGGTTGCCATGGAACAGGATGCAACTCTGTTCTCCCTTTCCTTGGCGGCCATTGAAAAGAGTAAAAAAAAAAAATAAGCAAACAAAGAAGATGGCCACCATGGAATGGAAAAATGGACTACCGGTAGTCCCTTCTCCCGTTCCATGGCGGCCATCTAAGGAATAGGAAAAAAAAGAAAACAAAGAAAATGGCCGTCATGGAAATGGAGAAGGGAATACACATAGTCTCTTCTTCCTGTCCAAGGTGATGGCTCGCCTAAGGAACACAGAGGGACGTAGAAGCACATGGAAACTTGTCTGGCTGGTAAGGACCCGGTGAGGTCCAAACAGATAATTTTAAACAATCTGATTGTCCCTCGCCAGGTACTAATGTTATATAATGTTATCTCTTAGGGTTTTTTAAAAAAATCGTGGCCCCAGTTTCCTGGATCAAGATTATCCAAAATGCACATTTGTTATACTCCCACTTGCATCAGCTGCAGTCTCTGCTGGACCGCAGTGGGAGTGGGATTAGGACCAGACTCTTCCTTTTTCTCACTCCTTGACTTACAGCATCTTTGAAAGGTCAGTTTCACACTGGCAGATGCCATCTTAAAAGTGTAGGGCCACTTGAATAGAGCATCGCACTGCATTGCACTACCACCTCTTTTCACCGCCTTCATCCCCTGTGCAGCACACTGCACCATTGTGTAAAAATGTGATCCTCATTTGAACTTTTGTTGGAGAAAATGGAGGACATAAAAGAGCCACCATGCCCCCTGCACTATTAAACATGTTCAGCTTTCGTCGGATTTTCTTCATGAAAACATTGAAGTTAAACAATAAAAATGTTGCCATTGTTTAGACATTGGTACGCATTTTCCAGGCACTGCCATAACCGAATTACCTGACAACATCTGGAAAATTGCATTATCTGTGCATAATCTGGGCATAAGGTACAATACACATCTCTATCTAATATCACTTGTTTTTAACAGGACTTCAGTGCAAGAAAGAGATGCCTCCATTTTCTGAAGAAAGCTTTAAGACAGTAGCACAACAGTAGCACAACTGCAATTAGGCCATTAACGTTCAACAGAATGCTTTCAAATAACACTTGTATGCCAACGTTTGATGCCCTGCTTGATAGAGCTAGCTCAAAGAGATACCAGTAGGATATGATTTTGGTAGGGAGAATGGCTGTAGGGATTAGCCATGGGCAGTCAATGAGTAGGTCAATAGCCGAACACCACCCATAAACTGTGTGTCCCTCCTCACATATCATCTTCCTCCTGGCTGTATTCCAACGCAAAAGTTGCAGCTTATTGGTGACACTTAAGCATCACCTAATTAACAAAACTTAAAAAGAATATATGGATGAAAAACGTGGAGCAAAACCTAACTACAAAACTAAGAAAAGGTTTAAGAAAATATGGTAGAAAAAAAGGCCTTGTCAATAGTAAGGGCTTAAAAGAACTAGAACAAAAAATGTGTTTCTCCACCGGACTCAAAAGCAGTACCCCATCTTGCATTTGCTTTCCCCAGACAACAGCATCCAAAAGTTTTTATAATGAATAATTGTGCCCCTCAAACCACAAGAAAAGCGGAGTTCAACCGCACGTAAGTCAAGTATGTTGTCATGTGTCCACTACAACAGTTAGGGAACTCAGCATTTAATGTTGCACGAGTCCAAACAATTGGAATTTGGTTAGATAATAGCCCCCTGGTGAACCATAACTCATATCAGTTACTGAGCAAATGCAAGGCAAGGCAAGTCCAACTTTGCTAGTGAAACTCAAATTTCGCTATAGCCTAATAGGCCCAACAAACATTACATTATGTGTTCAACATTAAGGCCCAGCTACTTGGCTACACCGATTGCAGAACTGCTTATCCAGGGATGGCCAAACGCTGAACACCAGCTACAAAAACTGACAGATGCTCAGCACACAGTAAACTAATTGGGGAACAGACATTAATGCCACCTGAGTTGCAATGGGATCCCAGCGGAGTTACAAATTACACTCACATCAATATCCTTATAATTGACGATATTCATCACCAAGATCCAAAGGAGCTGGCTGCACTTTAGTTACACTTTCCACGGTGTAAATTACATTACACCGGCTATGGAAGCACAGCGATAAAATGCAGTTATAATTAACAAGGCTACCGCATTACATGAAATCCCAAACGCAGAGAAAATGGCCGCACACGTATACTGCAACCCTGGGATTCGTGCTGCGACACCCAGTTTGTTCGCTTCTGTTAGTGCGGGTTTTACCAATTTAGGCTCTTTTAGCTTATTACATGGATTTGTCTCTTTGCCACAGCTAATGGGACCAGAAGGATGGGAATCTTGGTAAAGTGCTCGACTCTGGGGACATCAGGCTGTTCAATTATTAGAAAAGTAAATACAACAGACGAAAGAACATGAAATGGCGTCTAGCTCATTACAGGGACTGTGAAAGGGCTCGCTCATCTGAGGGGTTTTCTTTGAAGACACCATTTGGCAGAATCATTTCTGAAAGCAATTTTTTGTTTGGGCTGTTAGGTGTCGCTTGCAACACCCAAAAAGCCCAAACTATTTCAGAGTACAGATTTGTACAGATAGGGAGGAAGGGCAAATGAGGAAGGGCACAGAGGAATGAATATGAGGAGGAGGGACGCCCAGTCTATATGTGCTGTCTGGGCATGAGCCCACCTATTCCCTGCCCATGTCAATCCCTATGGTCATTTCTACCCATTCCTGCTTCTGCCCTCCCAAAACTCCTCCTCATGGGAACTCTTAGAGCTCGCTTGCTTTGCCTGGTGAAGACAAGCACAGAAAATAGACTATGTTTGACTTACAAGTCTGCCCTTTCCAAAGGATTTTACAACACTGTATGTTTAAATACATTTCTGGTTGTCTGCTGCATTTGATCAGTGTTTTGTTTCTGATGAAGGCTGCTCCGGGATGGGGCTGATTGGATGCAGCTCAAGGACCCGAAGCAGGCGTGGCATAGCGCTGACATATAAACAGTGGAAGCGAGAGAGCTAGCAAGCACCAGCAACACCTCCCAACCTTGTAATCATCAGGCGCTACAGAATGCCACACACTACAAACGTTGCATGTGCAGTCCTGCACTCATTGACTAGAAGAAGAAAATGCTTCTGATTTCTTCTGCTACTTTATAAATATCATACATTGTCTGTTCCTTTGCGTATCCCTCTGTGCGTGTTGCTGCAGTTTAATGATATTGGTGTGAGTTTCTATGTGGTTCAGGCACATTTGCCAAAGCGCTTTGGTACCCATTCTTCTACCTGGGAAAGGCTGAAAGGTTGAGCTTGCCTTGCCAGAAGTTTTAAGCCTGGACTCTGTTGATCGGTCGCAATGCAGCAGTGAGCGCTTAACCCACGGTGCTATCTGTACCTTACTGGTTCCTTATCGTTGACTCTGCTGTGCTCGAGCACAGAGTCAGCTGCTCCACCGGACTGGAGTGGGAATTCCCTCCCTCAGGGCTTCATATTTATCAATGGCTGTTCAGTAATAACAGATCTATATGCCTGTATAAGTACATGTGGCTTGATTGATTAATCACTAGAGGTTTTTAACCCGCGTGTTTGTGTGTTTTCACACACTGCAAACCTTATGTATATCACATTCGTGTATACAGAACAGATGTTCATGTACGAATGATTATGCTCGCGTGCACTACACACTCGTAACGTCACGTTATATTCTGACGGGGTAAATAAACATGTGATCAAGCATGTCTAACTGCAGTCATTTCTGGGAGGGAATGAGTGCATCATCGCCTATGATTTCCTTTATGTCTTCTAGCAGTACTACCCTGCACTTAGAGCTTTATCAGTTTAATTACTGTATTAGGCGGCACAGATGTCATTTCACCAAAATGCCAGGGGTAGTGGAAGTGACATCACATGACCCTTGACCTTTGAGGACACCGCAGGAAGTGATGTCATTTGACCCCACCCCGAAGTGACATCACCTGAAGCGGTGGAACACAACATTTTCCTGCTTAGCAAAACAGGAAGTTGCATCACATAGCATTGTTTCTAAGTACACTATGAAAAATATGATTACATTATCACTGTAACGTGATATACATTTCATACAAGAATGATCACTATATGTATTGGGAGAAAAAACATGCTATAACTGCAGCTTGCGAAAAGCAAAATACATAGTTCGAAATGGATGCTTATTCTACTCTAGGATTTTGTCAGCATTGTGAATTTGAGGTATTTGAAAACAGACTAAATCAGTGACTCACCCCCTGAAGTGTGCCCAAAATAAACCTTTAATGAGTCTAGCAATTGTTATATAGGATTCCAGAAGGACACATTTTTTGTTATTCCTATTCTTTCTTATTTGGGGTTACTGCTCAAAGTGTTACACTTGTGGAACGCCCTGTTTTTTGTAAGAAGCGTAAACAAGAAAGCTAGCCACTCTAGAAACGAAGAGCCACAGTTATGTTTTTAAGGGGTAGCAGAGAGACCACAGGGGTAGCAACGGAAGCCTCAGGAGTCGCAACTGTGACCCCTGGCGACCCCTAAATGACATCCCTGTTAGGCCGAGCTAGACTATGCCATGCCATGCTGCAGTAATGCTGTGCTGATACCAACTGTAATTTAAGTTATTAATGTATATGTCATGTTCTATGTATAACATTTGTCTTATGGCGTTCCGCGAGCTTGGCACAGTGTGCTTGAAGGTCAGAGAAAGGAGTGGCTCATTATTTTCACTGAGTGCTTTGTGAACAGATACTGCTCTGCCCTTCTCCCTCCTTATTTATTAATGTTTTGCCAAGCAGAAGCTTGTGCTTTGGTATTTATGACGAACAAAAGGAATTCCGTGTCTGTGCACTCAGCCTCTCTGCAGTATTGCACGGGAGATGAATTAACCTATACGTCACAACTATTGCATTACAGTACAGATAGGGAGAAATGGCATATGAGGAGGGACACACAGCTTGGAGGTGTTGTTTGGTTATTTGCCCACCCATTAACTAGCCATGGCCATGTTACTACCTATGGATTATCGATTTGATATTTAAGGTTGGAAATCTTATTCTACTGTGGGGCAGATTACATGAAGATCCTGAGTAGTCTAATCTGTAAACATGTTGAGATCAACATACATATGTTTATATAGCGCACTATATATCATTGGTTTGACCTCAAAGCGCTGGTAGGTTGAATGCTCTCGGGAACCGTAGTTCTGGTCAGTAGAGAGAGATAGTTTTGTAGCGTGCGTGCACCAGATATTTGTGCAGCTGATGTAATTGCTGGGTGGTATCTGCATCCTAGTGTTAGGTGTGGTGCTGGAGACATCAGTTGAATGTGTGCAGTCTGGTGGGTGGACAGCCAGACTGGGCTCTGGCTGCGTTAGGCCTGAAGGACGCATATGTGAGCAACTAGGGCGGATTGTGCTCGGCTAGCTGCATTTTATTAGTGTGATAAGGTGTTCATGGGTCGTATTTGTATATGAACAGCTAGGCCAAATTAATCAGGGGTATGGCTGTGCTTTAGTTAAATGATGTTGTATAGCAGAGAGTAAGTGTAGTGATGTGATATGCTGGTTATATTTAAAGCGCCTGAGACCAGGCACGTAACAGGATGGCAGGGAACAGAGCAACACACAGACACATAGAGACAGGGGGCTTGGCTTACAGGGAACGGAGGGGATACGGATATATAGCAGCAGCATGGGGAACAGGGAGGCAGGGTAGACAGTGATACACGTGTGGGGCATGTTTACATTTACCGTCGCATTTTTATTCAGATGCGGTTCAGGCTAATGTTGACAGCTCCAAGTGAGGGACATGCCAACGTTTGCATTTCTATCTAGAAGGGACTCAGGCCAACGTTCACAATTCCGTCATGATCTGGCGCAGGCCTATGTTCACATTTCTAACCAAGTACTCCATTAATTACTGTTACGCTCACCTGATATCCCCGGGGGCGTCTGGAAGGCTCTGAGATCTGGACCCCTGGATGCATAGTTGCCCAGTGCTGAATAATGAATCTTAGTTATTTGTAGGGTGAGCTATCCGTCCTGCGTTTCTTGTGCAGGGGCGCTTGACGTATGTTGGCAAGCTGCCCAAGTTGCTTCACTGGTGCACTACGCCTTCCTTGAGCCCAGGCCTGCTGTGACCCCGAATCTGCTGGTAGGCAGGTAGTTTTGTTAATTGTAAGTCTTTGTTCTGTTTATGGTGGGAATTCGTTAATGTCTTTATCTCCTTCTTTTCGGGTGCAAAGGTCTTGATGCTGGTGTGCCGGATGGAGAGGCACGTTTCTAGGTAAGAGAAAGCGTGAAGCGCAGCGCCTTTATTGTCTTTTGAAGCTAACCTGTGTTTTCTTCTTCTTCTCCTCAAAGGCCGCTGCGGTACTGCGAGTGGATGAGAGCGTGATGAAAAACAGGCCCCCGGAATCCGTTAAGGTAGTACAGCGCTGTGCGGTTGTTTAATATTGAAAGCAAACCTGAATATGTCTCTTTTCCTTTGCAGATGTTGCTGTGGTGCTCCGGGTGGAAGCGTGGCGTAGCGCAATGGAATTTAGGTATACTGATGGAATTCAATGTTTTGGAAGTGCGTGTTCTAATATTGTTTTTCCCTTTCTCGTTATTGCAGGTCACAATGTTCGAACAGTAGCTGTGGTAGTGGATCGATGGAAGTCCTTAAGCTAGTACTCACGGGTGAGTGATGTTTCTTCTTCTCTCGGTTTCCACAGATTGCAGCTCCGTTGAGATGCTGATTCCTGGATGATGTTTTCACAGGTAAAACAGAATAATCTTGTTCTTGTTCTTGCAGGATTACAGGAAGATGCTGAAGACCAGGAGCTGGACACGGTGAGCATCACGCTGCTGGTTGCAGAATAACATGAAACATGTTCTGCAGTCAGGCTGTGGTTTATATAGCACAGGTAAAGAAGTACCAGGGAAAGTAGTTCCAGGCCTGCCACACCCAAAACACTAGGCCGCATGGTTTGGTTCTTAGAACTAGACTGTGTGGGTGCTGCCATGTTGGATTTAAAGACCCATGTACATAAATGAGACCTAGTTTGAACAGCCCTTCCTTCCTGCATATAAGCTTGGTGCCAAAGGTGCCAGGACTGGCTCCAGGAGCCCTTTTGCAGTGGTTTTAAGGCTCTCAGGGTTCTGGTGGGAGCCTGCTTGTGGCACAACTTGTGCCCCCTCACAGTGGTCATGACAATTCCATCCATTTCCATCCATTTCATCCACTCCATCCTTTTCTTCCATTTCTTCAATTTCTTCCATTCTATCCATTTCATCCATTCTGTGCTCCCCATCTACCCATCCACCCCATCCACTCCATCCCCCATCCATAATATCCACCCTATCCATTCATCCACCCCACCCACTCCGTCCACCCATCCACTCCATCCATTTAATCGATTCCATCCATTTAATCGATTCCACCCATTTAATTGATTCCATCCATTTTATCGATTCCATCCATTCCATGTGCCCCATTCATTCCGTCCACTCTGTCCATTCTACCCACTTCATCCACTCTATCTATTCCATCCACTCTATCCATTTGATGCATTCCATCCATTTTATCAATTAAACCAATTCCATCCATTCCATCCATCCACTTCGTCCACTCTATCTATTCCATCCACTCTATCTATTCCATCCACTCTATCCATTTAATCGATTCCATCTATTCCATCCATTTTATCCATTACACCTATTCCATCCATTTCATCCATTATACCAATTCCATACATTTCATCCATTACACCAATTCCATCCATTCATTCCATCCATTACACCCACCTCCCACCCATTCCCTCCATTCCATCCATTCCACCCATCTCATGCACTCAATACGCTCCATCCACTAGATCTACTCCATCCATTTGATCCACTCCATCCATTCAATCTACTCATCCATTTGATCCGCTCCCCCTTTCCATACCATCCATTCATTCCATCCACTCCGTCCACTCCATCCACTCCATCCATTTCATCCATTCCATCCATTCCAACCATTCTATACCCCCGCATCTACTCCATCCACTCCATCTACTCTATCCATCTCATCCATTCCATGCACTCCACCCAGTTCATCCACTTCATCCATTCCATCCACTTGATTTATTCGATCTACTACATCCATTTCACCCACCCCATCAATTGCATCCATTTCACCCACACCATCCCTTCCATCTATTCCATCGACTCCTCCCATTCCATCCACTCCATCCACTCCACCCACCTCATCCACTCCACCGATTCCATCCATTCCATTCATTCAATTTATTCCATCTATTTTATACGTTCCATCCATCCGCCCCATCCATCCATTCCACCCACTCAATCCACCCAGTCTACTCCCTCCATTCCATCCGCCCCATCCGTGTCATTGATCTGGTCAATCCATTCCGTCTACTCCATCTATTTCATCCGTCCATTCTGCCCACTCCATTCGTTCCATCCATCGATCAATTCCGCTCCATCCGTTTCCATCTGCTCCATCCGCTGATTTTGTTCCATCTGTTTCATCCATTCGATCCATTCATCCATCCATCCTTTTTATCCAACCGTATCCATCCATCCATTCCATCCAATTCCACACACATCATCCAATTCCATTAATTCCATCTACAAATTCCACATACACATATTCTGACCATTCCATCCATTGCATTCATCAATTCTCTGTACATATCTTCCAATCATTCCACATGCATCCACGCCATCCATTCCATCCACTCGCCCCACATGCATCCATCGACTCCATCCATGTCATCCATCCCTTCCATCCATCTATCTTTTATCTATTGGGTCCATCTACTCCATCCAGCATCCATTCCATAAATCCCCTCCTTCACTTCCTCCACTCCATCCACTCATTCACTCCATCCATTCCATCTATCCGTTCATCCACTTTTCCACTTGTCCGATCCATTCATCCATTGAATCCACCCGTCCACTCCATCCATCAATTGTATTAATTTCATCTATTCTCTCTAGTTTGTTCATTCTGTCCACTCTATATACTTACCCTCCATTCATTCCACATGCATCCCTGCAATACATTCAATCCCTTCATTTCACGTGCGTCTATCTGTTCCATTCATTCCATCCTCTCCAACCACTCTATCTGGTCACTCCATCCGTCACTCCATATGTGTATCCAAACCAAACAATTCCATTCACTCATTTCTTCAATCCATTCCCTCCATCATTCCATCCATCTATTTCCTCAATCCATTCCCGTCAACTACCATGAGCTGAAAAGATCCTCTTTTTAGGGGCTGTGTGGGTGAGGATCGTGAAATACAAAATCTAAGGAATCCCATAAAACAGCTTCCTTCCCTTTCTGCTGAGAGTGAGTTATCCTAGATGCATGTAACCCTAGTCATGTTCACCCCTTGACCAAAAAAGGGTGAATAACCATGTAATTATCAAAAATACATATTTTGATATTTATCAAAAACACTTAACACATTACAATATATTTTTCTAAAACAACACAACAATATGTTTAAAACACATGCTAAAGTTCATATCAGTGTGTGTACATATTCTACAAATGGCACACACGCAAACATTTCAAAATCGTTTTTTGTGCCTAACTGGAGGGAATGTCTCTATTTAACCCTCTACTGTTATTAATGATACCCTTCTTAATTTATACGGGAAAAAGAAACTGTGCCAACACTTGAAAAATGTGTTTCTAGAACCAACATGAATCTCAAGAATAAACACAGGATTAAATCCCCATTGTATATCCTGTCGGTGCTGTCATCAGGGCACTTAATTTTTGTTATATACTGGTTATCACGTATATCTTCATGTGCCAATTGCCATAGTTTCAATATTTCTAAAAAACAAACAAACATTTAATCTTAAAAACATGGTTTTCAATTTTTTATGCAACAAGTCGTGCATAACATCTTTTTTCAACTTCATCTCCATTTCTAATATAAGCAGAGGGATTTAGTCATTCGTGGTCTTATTACTGTCCACTACTACACAATTTTTCAACATTTTACTTAACCTAATTTAGTACAATGTCCTGATTTCATACAATTTTACAACTTTTTACATGTCCTACAAGGGAGAGAAAAACATCCCCGTCATTCAGAACAAAACATGCCCTTATGTGAATGTTTACCTCTTGCTGGTTCCCCAAAAATCGACCAACGTAGCACTAGTAACCATTCCGTATTAGCTATACGGTTCCACCCTTCACTCTTCTATACCTCCAAGGGGCCGAGGGGAGGGAGGCTGCGCGGAGTACCTCTCCGCTGTCCACGATATTCTAATAATTAAGTAAAAGCCCGTATTACTAGGGACTGTCTAGAAGAACACTACACTTCTACGTTTTATTTCACATCGGGCTTACAAATTGAAAAATCTCCCCAGAGTCTCGCTTTTCAAAAGCACATGTGGAGTCCAAGACCTCACTGGATATCGTTGCCCATATTGTCACGCAATCTAGTCAAAACAAAAAACAGGAGGGGAATGAAATTTCTTCTCTTCGGGCAAACCGAGGGTGTTTGTTCTAAGTGCATTCATCTTACCTTACGAAAAGACGTGTGCGCTTCCCATCTCCTGTTCGCGCCCTACGCTGTCACCTGGTATGTCTAAGCAGCAGGACGATCATTATTTGTCTTGGACTATTTATTGAACAGTGCCTCGAATCACGTGAGACGCACGCTAACGCGTGGTCATATTACCACATGATCGGCGGCCATCTTAGTGTGGGTATCATGTCCACCATCTTGAAGTGGTATCTGTACTTTGCTCACTACACCACTTCAACTGACAGAAGACCGTAAATAAAAGATCATATGTCCCAGTCCAGATTTTTTCTTTAGATGTAATAAGATGTCAGGCACCATGTGCATTGTCAATATACACATATGTGGATTGCTTCAATGTCATGTTTAGTCATGATCATGTCATCTCTCATGACACCTAGCTACGTGATTTAACCCACTATTTTTTGTAATGGATGCATCTAGGATAACTCACTCTCAGCAGAAAGGGAAGGAAGCTGTTTTGTGGGATTCCTTAGATTTTATATCTCAATCCATTCCCTTCATCCACTCCATCCATCCATCCTATCCTGTGGGTAGGATCAGAGGGTATCTCTACATATTATCCCCACCAAAAATATCGCCATATATATGGTCTTCTGGAACAGCCATAGGCGATATTTTTGTGGTGGATAATTTTTATGGTTTTTGGGAGCAGGGGGCACAGGGATGTCCCCGCTGCTTTTGAAATAATGCGGGGGTTGCTGGGGTGTCCCCTGCAGGTTCCATGCCTTAATATTGCTGCAAAAATATGGCAATATTTTTGTATGGCGATATTTTTGCGGGGATATTAACACATGGAACTGATCAGAGGTCATTAAACACATGGTAGAAAGTCTCATTGTGTATTTAGTCATTGGGTTGTTGGGAGTTCAGAGATATCTTTAGGGATGTTGTTGGTGTTATGGAAAGAGCCATGTTTTTAGTAATTTGCAGAATGTCATATGGTCTTGGGTGTGTCGGATGTGAGGTGGAAGTGAGTTCCAAAGAGTCAGGCCAATGCTGAGAAAGAGCATCCTCCGATCCTGACGAAGTTGGTGGTTGGGATCACTAGAAGGAGGGCAGAGCTTGATCTTAGGGTGCGGGGTGGGAGGTAAGGTTTTAGCTTATCTTGCAGGTATATAGGGCTGGTCTTGTGCACTGCACGGTGAGTGATGCACAGGGTCTTGAAAGTGGCCCTTCGTCCAACTGGGAGCCAGTGGTGAGTTCTGAGAGCTGGAGAGGTGTGGTCTCTTCGACCCAGGGCTAGTAACATTTTAGCAGCAGCGTTTTGCACTCTTTGGAGTTTATTAAGGTGGTATGCTGGGACTCTCTCTGTACAGGGAGTTGGCATAATCCAGTCTAGACATTAAAATGGACATAAAAGCGGCAAGTCGGTTCGGGAAGGAGAGGTAGGTAAAAATGCGCCTGAGATTTTTGAGATGGTAGTGACAAGATTTAGATACGTTTTTGATCTGTCGGGAGAGGGTTAGGCCAGAGTCCATAGTGCATCCAAGGTTTTTTACTGTGCCGGAAGTGGTGGCCGGTGGGCCCATGGAAGGGGGCCAGTGGAGTGGACGAGAGAGAAGTTCAGTGTTGCCGCACACCATTATTTCGGTTTTAGTTGGGTTTAGGAGAAGTTGGTTTGTAGTCATCCAACGGTCGATATGTAGGAGGAAGGTTGCGAGGTCGGGTTGAGAGTTGGAGTCTGAGTTGTGGAGTTTAAGGATGATTTGGGTATCATCGGCCTAGTTGTAGCACAGGATATTGTGCAGGTGGGTGGTTCCAGGGAGCGTGGACATATAGAGGTTGAATTGGAGATCTGATAGACATTGCGCCTTGTGGTACTCTAGTATTAACTGGGCGAGCAGCCGAGACAAAAGGCGACAGGATGGTTATTTGGTTCCTGTTGTTGAGGACGGAGGCGATCCATTTGAGAGTGGTTCCACTGATTCCTAGGGAGTGGAGGCGGTCAAGGAGGATTGAATGGTTAATTGTGTCAAAGGCTGCAGACAGGTCGAGGAGAATTAGTGCAGCGCATCCTGCAGTGATCTTAAGATCATCCCAGATTGAGGCCAGAGTGGTTTTGGTTCCATATCACAGTCTGAGGGCGGGGTCAAGGAGGTTGTTGGATTCGACAAGGCGTTTAGTTGGGAGTATGCAGTTCAGCCAATGAGTTTTGCAAGGAATGTGATGTTCGAGATGGGACGGTAACTTTTTGGGTCGAAGGGGTCAAGGGATGTTTTTTTAAGAAGAGGCTTGACATGTGCAATTTTGCAGGGATCGGGAAAGATTCCAGAGCTGAGGGAGTCATTTAGGATGATTCTTGAATGCTCTCCTGCCCAAGTGGATGAGAATATTTCTTTGAGGACTGAGGCGGGGCAGGGGTCTAGTGGGGAACCAGAGGGTTTGCGAGCAGATATAAGGTCAAGAAATTCTTCTCAGGAGATTGGTTTGAAGAAGTCAAAGGTGGGTAAGGTGGGGGTTGCGGCGGCATGAGGGGGGTGGTTGTTAGGTTGGACGGTATTTGGGGCAGGGAGAGCGGGACAGTTTGTTGTTGAGGGAAGTCGTTCTGTCGAGAGCAGTGGTGCCGAAGTGGAGGGAGAGAGAGTCACAGAGTGATTGTGATGGGGTAGAATGGGCAGAGGTACAAGTGCGTTTGACGAATTCAGATATGATTCTGTTGAGTTCTTTGCTGCGGTTTCCCTGTTCAGAATACGATTGTTATTGTGGGCTTTTTTGGCTTTTCGGATTTCTGCTTTGTAGTTGCGATGGTGCAAGGCGAAGGTGGATCTACTGAGACTGTTTTTTTCTGCTCGCCATTTGCGTTATTTGCATTATCTTGAAGGACTCAGGGCATTGTGGTCATTCGTAACTCAGGTGATGTGGCAAAGCTTTGCCATTCATCTCAACACCTCAGAAAGGCTAGTGAGCGAGGCTGTAGAAGAAACCTGTGACAGGAAGCTAAAGGGAATGGCAGAGTCACCAACCTCAAGAACTTGAGATGGAGAAAAAATCGAAAATCTATCATTGAAGGTGAGTATTGGGTGACCTGCTAAATGTTTTGGGCCCTTAAACATCTGAGGTGGTTCAAAGTAGGTTGAAGTGCCAAGCAGCTTATCTCCTGGGTGTCTTTTGGGGTCGTCATTCTTGAAGTTTAACTCCTCCAGAAGAGGGATTATTTTATGGGCTAAAGATACACCTGCTACTTGTTTGGTGAATATGTTAGCAAAAGTGGGAATAGAAGAAGTAGGTTGTCAGTGTAGTGAAACATACTCAATACGAACTGAAGGAAAGGTGCCGAATAGGAAACACAGGAAACATAGATTCAAATGTCGGTAGCTCAGGGATGAAGAAAAGATGTGCCTTAAATTAACCTCAATGAGTGATTCTCCAAGCGCCAGGTCAACTCTACGGACAGATTTTAATAAGAATGACTGGCTTGCAGCACTGTATATTGGAGTGCCTTGACTTCTGTAATCTATGATTCAGTGATCAACATGCAATCTAGTCAGGAACCACTGAAAAAAACACCTATTTCGTTGGGATGTTTCACGGTTGAACACACTTTTCAAAGTGCACATGTGACAACAGATTTGGCCGTCAGCATGGTGTATTCAGGGGCACAGCATTCCTTGCCTTATAGCCAGAGTGACTAATGTTAAGGGCTTGCATCCTTTGCACAATGGATGAATGGGACAGTAGGCAGGTGTGGATCATATAGTAATCTCAGTTCTACTGGTGTATAAATTGACCTGTTGGTAAAGAGAGAGAAATTGACAGTGGTTGGTGCTCTATACCCATCCTCTTTGCTAATGGCTGCTGACAGGCTGGCCTTATGCTCGCCTTCTGCCTGCCATTGTGACGGCCAGTGCATAGGCATCTAAGTAAGGCTTTACATCTCTCCCCCATGCAAACAAGAGCAAGACCAAGGAAGTCAGGGCTACGCAGAACTGTCCCTTCTCCGGCTCACTGCCTATGGCTATCCCAATTAAAGGTCAAGTTTGTCCAAATCAGATTCATAAATATCATGAAAAGAAGCGTCCTGCGTCTGAAGATACCTTATTAAGCCAGGCTTTGCTCTTCTGATGAGGCGTTCTCTTGCAAGCATGGCTATCTGATCAGCATCTTAAACACCTCCCTTCTGGAAATAGAGGAGAAATTATTAAAGTCAGTGCCTAAGTATGACTGTCCCTTCGCCCGCTACAAAGGTATGGCTTTCTGTTGGGTATTTTGTGGATATTTGGGGCATTGCGGTATTTTCTTACCGCCAAAATACCTTTAGCAATAATCACTCTCTGTATTCATATTGGATCACACATGACAATAATACATTGCATTATTTCAGAATTCAGACCTATTTAGATAATGTGCGCGATAATTTGCGTGGTTGGTTTATTTGTGGCCCCAATATCCAACATCCCTTGTTTTTTATCTAGATTGTTCTTGATCACTAGAGAGACCTCAGGCCTACATTTTAGGGATACCACATTTTCAGTGTTAGTGTTGTGTGCCACCATGGGCTATTGTGGTATTTTTGTGGTAATTTCCACTACCTTATGTACGGTATGGAACTATGTCCAGAGAGTCTCTCTTCCGTTGGCTCATGTACCTCCAACAAGCTATGCTACAAACAGTCACTCACAACTGTCCATACTGAATATAATCATGCACACATCTGTTTTAAAATGACAATTGCACTGTTTAAAAATCTACCCACGTTTAAACCTTTTCCCATGCAAAATGAAAGAGAGAAATAATACACACTAGCTATCTGTTTTCAGATATTTTTGTATTATAGAAATTTCCTTTAAACACAGTTTAACCCTTTTTTACAGAAATAAATGAAATGGTACAACATTATTTGTGATAAAATGAACAGAGAACTGCGAGAATATATTCAATTGGTAACATTAAATATGCTGATAAGGGACTGGGACTCCCTTGAATACACTGACTGAACAGTTTCGCACACTTTCGCACAGCTCCCACACTTCTGTAAATACCTTATCTGTTCAGCATGAGTTTTCTCCGGCTATTCTCTTTCTGAATTTGGCTCCCTTGAAGATTAACCCCAGTGAAAACAAGCGTCTGCCGTTCTCAAACCGGGGTTATTGCCTGGAATTCTCAGCTTTTGCAGCAGGAATGCTTCAACCAGGAAACAGGTCCTTCTCCCAGCTCTGCAAGATCTCGATTGTTCTCCCCCTCTCCTCAAGCTTCCCCAGCAAAACTCTAAGCACAGCCTCTAGCATGATACTTGCTATGACGCTGCTCCAATCAGAATCAATCATGTCATCTCCTCCCTCACTACAAAACGGCTCATTTCTACAGTAAAAATTGTAACAAACTGATTTCCTGTTCCTTCGAGCTCTTTGCTTCCTGTAGTTATGTGGACAGAGCAGCAGAGAAAAAAAAATGAATGTGCGTTTAAAAGTTCACTTTCAGAGTAGGCCTAATTCTGCAGTGGAGACACATTTTTATTAGTGGGTTATGTTAAATGCAGTTTTATTAGTCAGGTTAGCTATTAATAATATTAGTTATTAATTTTCAAATGTGTCACTTGCAACATAGGCATTTCAGGTGAAAAATAGTGTGCATTTTTGAATGTGCACATGTGTGCTTTTAACTGTAAAAATAGATTTGCATCGTATATGTCAAAATCGTTTTTGACTGAATAGCCTGTCTTTACTTATATGTCCATGTTACTCTGGCAACACATATAGCAATGCACCACACCCATGTGGTGGTGCTGCATAAAAAAAAAATGGTTACCTGTGCAGTAGTGCTGTACTCTGTGCTGTAACACGCCAAATATCCTTACATACCCTCCTTTTGTTTTTAGAACTTGGCTACGATCCAAGCCAATTCCTAAAAACAACTTGTTCTTTTTTTTCTTTTAAAATGCATGTGTATTGGGATATCTTTCTCTTCCTGACGTAGCTACTAAAATCAGTAACATTTTCATTTTTACTGATAGCACAA
Source organism: Ambystoma mexicanum (assembly GCF_040938575.1). Lineage (NCBI taxonomy): Eukaryota > Metazoa > Chordata > Amphibia > Caudata > Ambystomatidae > Ambystoma > Ambystoma mexicanum. The sequence continues at coordinate 1,147,624,020 of NC_090928.1, forward strand.
TCAACCATCCACCCATGATTAGCACCAGGACAGCCAAACCCACTATTGAGCGTTCCCCCCAGGTTCCCCAATTAAATCTTTCCACTTCTATTATCCCCAGATTACTAATTGTAATATTGTTTTTTCTCAAATTCATTTTTATAACATGTCTTTCTTTGTGATTCAATAAATATTCCACATTCGGATCTATTTGAAAAGTATCCCTTTGAAAAAAATCGATATTTTCCACTTGGCTTTCCCAAACATCATTTGTTACATGAAACAATGTTAACCCCCCAATTGACACAATTGTATCCTTTGGAACCTGTAAATAAAAACATTATATTTCACCTGTTTAACCACGTATGTTCCATGGTTTAAATGTACTACCGTCATGTTCTTTAAACAGGTGCTGACCAACCATTTACCTCTGACCATCTTAGCCTGTGCCAGTTCTTCACTCCCCATATTGCTAATAATCACTTCACATCCTTCTGATATACTTGGGTCAGATTTCAAACCACAAATAGCATCTGTGGCATCAGGAACAAACGGTTTACCTGGACACATATAATTTTGTTCTTTAAATTTGACACATGTTTCCAGGTTTGGTATTAAATAAACTTCAGGTTCCCATGACTGAAATGCCACCACTTCTGGAGTCTTAATTTTAATAAATTTGTCCTCTTGCCAAAATCCCACGTTGTGTACCCACTTCGTTTGATAAATAAGTTCAGGGGCTACATATGGGATGCATAGCAAAAATCCGATCTCTAGTCTTTCCAAGTCTACATATAACGGCATTGCATTACCCATTTCGAATGCAATTTTTACCTGTATTATATCAATTTCCCTCCTGGTCAATCTTTCTATCATTTGACGAATAATATCCTGCAAAACAAAATACAAGGGGATATGTCCTTGAATCAATTGTGAAACTGCAGTTTGAACTTCTCTCATATAATTCGTTAATAGTCTATCAACAGGACTCATTATGTTCAATATTTCATTTAAAGTTCTGTCATGCTTAAGTATCATTTTAGTCGCCCGTTGCATTACATCCGCTTGTTCATTTAGAATGATTGCAGTTTCATTTATGAATCTTACTTGTTCATCCAGTCCCCCTCTAATTCCATCTAATGTTTTTTGTATTATTTCTAGGTCAATACTCAGTTGTTGCGCTTTAGTACTCAGTGTTCCTACCGAAATAGAATTGGCTGTTGATATTGTGGTACCTATTATGGCTCCAACTATAGACATTACCAATGATATCGCGAGCATCACCGCACCTCTCTTTCCTCTCCTCTTCTTAATGTCTGCTGAATTCACAAATATTTTTTCCAACTGCATTAATATATCTCTTATTGACTGCTTAGTGTCCTCTTTTCTTATTTCCAGCCACTTTTTAGTCTGTTCAATCTTAATTCCGGTATTGTTCAAATGTTTTTCAATCAAAATCTCAGGATTAAATGGTATGTAGATATTCTGGAAAATCATCCTTCTATCACTCATGATGAATCCTGGTGCCTCTTCCACCGCGATACCAGATGCTGGTCCAGGTTCAATGACAACCTGTGCTTCTGAGTTCTTGAAGATCCCTCCAAATATCATCATCATTAACCATATCATCGGTATCATCTTCAATGCTGATCGCTTTGCAGCCTTGGTCTTCACCCCTCTTTGGGGCTTTCCCGGAATCCGTCCACGTGGGCTCCAGGACTCGATCGTCTCCCGTGGGCTTTGATCCCGGAACCTCCGACCAAATAATGTTAATTTTCTAAATCAAATAGAAAAGAAACAAATTAAGTACATAGCACAATACTAACTTCACCCTTTTGCCAAAAATAAAACATGCTTGGTAAAAACATTTCGTTTTTTTTCTTCTGAAATTAAACACAAGTTAAAAAGAAAACAAGCATCAAGCATATGTAAAACAACATTCAATATTTAATACATTTTCTCTCTGCACACCAACCATGAGCTTCCATTATATATATATTTATTTATTTATTTATTTATTTACTTATTTTATATCATATATTTTTACATATATTACAGTGTTTATGTGCAATTATAACAATCAACTTTTTAACTTCTCTGTCACTGCCTCCTGATTGTACCCATTTATTTTCTCTGTTTGTGTTCAAGGGACTTTATCTGTTTCTACATGCTCACGCTGCCTGATCTCATGTCTGGGATGGCATGGTTTGATTTGATTTACATGGACAAACTGCTCTATTGCCGTTTCACCTTCATTTTTCAAAATTTTATAAACTACAGGAGAGACCTTATCTATAATTCGAAATGGCCCCTGCCAGGCTGCTAGAAATTTAGAATTTTTGAATGACTGGCTTGCAGCAATGTATATTGGAGTGCCTTGACTTCTGTAATCTATGATTCAGTGATCAACATGTAATCTAGTCAGGAATCACTGAAAAAAACACCTATTTCGTTGGGATGTTTCATGGTTGAACACACTTTTCAAAGTGCACATGTGACGACAGATTTGGCCGTCAGCATGGTGTATTCAGGGGCACAGCATTCCTTGCCTTATAGCCAGAGTGACTAATGTTAAGGGCTTGCATCCTTTGCACAATGGATGAATGGGACAGTAGGCAGGTGTGGATCATATAGACTGAATAGCCTGTCTTTACTTATATGTCCATGTTACTCTGGCAACACATATAGCAATGACCCACACCCATGTGGTGGTGCTGCATCAAAAAAACATTGCTACCTGTGCAGTAGTGCTGTACTCTGTGCTGTAACACGCCAAATATCCTTACATACCCTCCTTTTGTTTTTAGAACTTGGCTACGATCCAAGCCAATTCCTAAAAACAACTTGTTCTTTTTTTTCTTTTAAAATGCATGTGTATTGGGATATCTTTCTCTTCCTGACATAGCTACTAAAATCAGTAACATTTTCATTTTTACTGATAGCACAATCAACCATCCACCCATGATTAGCACCAGGACAGCCAAACCCACTATTGAGCGTTCCCCCCAGGTTCCCCAATTAAATCTTTCCACTTCTATTATCCCCAGATTACTAATTGTAATATTGTTTTTTCTCAAATTCATTTTTATAACATGTCTTTCTTTGTGATTCAATAAATATTCCACATCCGGATCTATTGGAAAAGTATCCCTTTGAAAAAAATCGATATTTTCCACTTGGCTTTCCCAAACATCATTTGTTACATGAAACAATGTTAACCCCCCAATTGACACAATTGTATCCTTTGGAACCTGTAAATAAAAACATTATATTTCACCTGTTTTACCACGTATGTTCCATGGTTTAAATGTACTACTGTCATGTTCTTTAAACAGGTGCTGACCAACCATTTACCTCTGACCATCTTAGCCTGTGCCAGTTCTTCACTCCCCATATTGCTAATAATCACTTCACATCCTTCTGATATACTTGGGTCAGATTTCAAACCACAAATAGCATCTGTGGCATCAGGAACAAACGGTTTACCTGGACACATATAATTTTGTTCTTTAAATTTGACACATGTTTCCACGTTTGGTATTAAATAAACTTCAGGTTCCCATGACTGAAATGCCACCACTTCTGGAGTCTTAATTTTAATAAATTTGTCCTCTTGCCAAAATCCCACGTTGTGTACCCACTTCGTTTGATAAATAAGTTCAGGGGCTACATATGGGATGCATAGCAAAAATCCGATCTCTAGTCTTTCCAAGTCCACATATAACGGCATTGCATTACCCATTTCGAATGCAATTTTTATCTGTATTATATCAATTTCCCTCCTGGTCAATCTTTCTATCATTTGACGAATAATATCCTGCGAAACAAAATACAAGGGGATATGTCCTTGAATCAATTGTGAAACTGCAGTTTGAACTTCTCTCATATAATTCGTCAATAGTCTATCAACAGGACTCATTATGTTCAATATTTCATTTAAAGTTCTGTCATGCTTAAGTATTATTTTAGTCGCCCGTTGCATTACATCCGCTTGTTCATTTAGAATGATTGCAGTTTCATTTATGAATCTTACTTGTTCATCCAGTCCCCCTGTAATTCCATCTAATGTTTTTTGTATTATTTCTAGGTCAATACTCAGTTGTTGCGCTTTAGTACTCAGTGTTCCTACCGAAATAGAATTGGCTGTTGATATTGTGGTACCTATTATGGCTCCAACTATAGACATTACCAATGATATCGCGAGCATCACTGCACCTCTCTTTCCTCTCCTCTTCTTAATGTCTGCTGAATTCACACATTTTTTTTCCAACTGCATTAATATATCTCTTATTGACTGCTTAGTGTCCTCTTTTCTTATTTCCAGCCACTTATTAGTCTGCTCAATCTTAATTCCGGTATTGTTCAAATGTTTTTCAATCAAAATCTCAGGATTCAATGGTATGTATATATTTTGGAAAATCATCCTTCTATCACTCAGGATGAATCCTGGTGCCTCTTCCACCGCGATACAAGATGCTGGTCCAGGTTCAATGACAAGCTGTGCTTCTGAATTCTTGAAGATCCCTCCAAATATCATCATCATTAACCATATCATCGGTATCATCTTCAATGCTGATCGCTTTGCAGCCTTGGTCTTCACCCCTCTTTGGGGCTTTCCCGAAATCCGTCCACGTGGGCTCCAGGACTCCATTGTCTCCCGTGGGCTCTGATCCCGGAACCTCCGACCAAATAATGTTAATTTTCTAAATCAAATAGAAAAGAAACAAATTAAGTACATAGCACAATACTAACTTCACCCTTTTGCCAAAAATAAAACATGCTTGGTAAAAACATTTTTTTTTTTTTCTGAAATTAAACACAAGTTAAAAAGAAAACAAGCATCAAGCATATATAAAACAGCATTCAATATTTAATATATTTTCTCTCTGCACACCAACCATGAGCTTCCATTATATATATATTTATGTATTTACTTATTTTATATTATATATTTTTACATATATTACAGTGTTTATGTGCAATTATAACAATCAACTTTATAACTTCTCTGTCACTGCCTCCTGATTGTACCCATTTATTTTCTCTTTGTGTGTTCAAGGGACTTTATCTGTTTCCACATGCTCAAGCTGCCTGATCTCATGTCTGGGATGGCATGGTTTGATTTGATTTACATGGACAAACTGCTCTATTGCCGTTTCACCTTCATTTTCCAAAATTTTATAAACTACAGGAGAGACCTTATCTATAATTGGAAATGGCCCCTGCCAGGCTGCTAGAAATTTAGAATTTTTCTGTTTACTTTTTCCAAAATGAAACTTGTACACCTGATCCCCAACACTGTATTCTCTCACTGATGTTCTTTTATCATAGTATGTTCTCGGCGCTTTCCTCTAACTGTGTGGCTGTGTCTTTTTGTAAAGCTGCCACTTTTAAATATTTTGGCATATCAGCTTCCACCTCAATGGGCTGATTTTCTGTTTCATTTTCATTTAAATTAAATATTATGTAATCCTCTTGATGGCAGCACACTGTCTCATTTGAATCATAAGGATACACAGAATGAATTTTAAATATTCCTTTGGGCTGAGAGTCCAGGTGTTCTGGCAACTCACCCTTGGCATCTACATACTTTTCAGGGATATTTCCAATCACCATGTTATTTAAATCTGCCGTATAATGTGATTTTTGTATGGCCATTCCTAATGGGGAGTTTTCCTCTAAATGAATATCCTGACAACCTTTATTATTTACCATAATTTTTACAGATCCTTCACCAATGTCTACCAATGGAATGTATTCATAATACAGGCCTTGCTGTTTTATGGATTCATTCAGGCATACAAATGCATCAGAGCCTTTCATCTGCTGTCCATTTTTGCATTTCAGTGTTATTGCAAACTGTTTTGTAAATGCAGGAATAATAGTATCTTTCCTCATTTGTAATTCGATTGCATAAGGAACCAGTTGTGCACAATGATAAGCCCTTCTTTTGTCTTCAAATTCAGGTGCCGGACCACCTAGGCGTGACCATATTTTTTGATTAAGGAAATCTAACACCATACACATTCTGTGCATGATGTCATTGCCCATGTAAAATTCATTTTGTGCTCCACTCACTATCCATACATTATGGTAAATTGTTTTCTGCCCAATGCTAATTTTAAGCATGCACCTGCCTGCAATTCGGTTTTCAAAGTCTGGACTGTCCAACCCAGAAACATATTGGTTTTTAATCCTAAATTTCGGGATTTCTTCCCTCTCCATTATTTTTTGCAACAATTTCTCATTAATGAAACTCCTTTCATGTCCAAGCGCTAAAGTGGCTTTTATTGTTTTAAAATAGTCATTTATACCAACATGAACCCATGGTTGCTCATCTTCCATGTGTATTTCTGCCAGAGTGGTAATGTGTTTTTCTGAATCTGTTTTAGGAGCAATATTCTGTTTGCATGTTTTCTCTTTTAAATAAAAACGTAATGTGTGCTCATCTATGGCAGTCTGCCAATTTTTCCTTGGGTCCAAGTATATTTGTACAGGTAGTTTTTCATTGTCGCTCTGCATTTTGTCTTGACACATTAATATAACAGTGACACTAGGTATGCAGCTATTCTGGAGATATACCTCCACAGCATCATTTGTTTTGGCAACGGTGTGACATTCATTTATATTGCTGTTTTGTGATTTTAGTTTCTTAGGCCTCAATGGTTTTTTGGTTAAGGACCACAGCACTCCATTCACCCCATCTATGAGAGGAGACAATCTTTTCAGGCAATCTGTCCCCATTAGAAATGGAATTTCACAAATAGATGTGATCAATACCTCTTGTTTCATTCTGTGCTTTCCTATTTTTATGTCAACCTCAGTTACACCTATGATGGGCACCTCCTCCCCATTAAAGTTATGCACTGGACCTTGATTTTCCTTCACTGTGATCTGACTCTGTGGGGGTCTCCCTTCATTGATACTCTTTACCAGCTCCTTGGACATAATTGTGGCCTGTGCCCTAGTGTCAATCATAGCAAAGATGTGGCATTTTTCTTCTACAGTGATGGGTGCATAATATCTGTCCTCAACTTCCTCTAATACACATAAGAAGTGTGAATTCTTACTGATTTCAGGGCTCACCTTTCTCAGGTCTTTTTCACTTTTGGCTAAGCACATTGGTAAATGGAAAGACATTTTCCCTCCTTTTTACCCATTTCTGCGCGAGAGACTTTATTCATTTCTCCATGATCAGAGGTTTTTTGGAGTGTGGCCATTGTTCGCCCATCCATCTGGGTAACATCAGAGACCACATTACAACCTTCCAACGGAACATGTGTAACAACATCATTCAGCAATTTGTCATTTTTTAATTCTGTGCATTTGTGATCATTTAGTGTGATACCAGCCCTTTCAGCCTCTTCAAAAATATGTGGCTCAAAGAATTCTTCAGGTGATTGACTTGTACCCTCCTTTTGAGTATTTCCTTTTTCTGTCTGTGTTTGGTCATTGTTTTGCTTGCCCAGGGAAGGAGCGATAACATCCCCACTTACTCCCTGTTCACTGGTATTCCCCATGCATGAGTCATTTTTCTTAAATCTGTCTCTTTGTTATTTTGGAATTCCTAATGTTTCTTTTTCATTTGTGCAAATCTTTACTGTTTTATTTAGCTCTATGTTAAACCGTACCTCTTTTTTAGAAGTATTTGCACTTTCTGTCACAAGTTCATTTACTGGCACTTTCATTTTTAATCCATTAGGCATCTCAGAGTCGTTATGCAAAATTATGTCAGAGCAATCTGTCATTTTGGCACTGCAGTTATCATGAGTACTTAGTCACTTTTCGGAAGCCCCCCGGTCATTGCTATGGCCATCAGCCCCCTCTTTGGAAGGTTGTTTTTGCGCTGTATAAAGCTTTCCTATTTGCTCAGCTAACATTTTCACTTGGGCCTCAAGGCACTGGAACCTTTCCATCTCTCTAGGATCCTCTTTCTGTGGCCTAGGTCGATATTGGTTGTTTTCCCCCTGATTGGATCTATTCTGATACCTCTCAGGTGATTGATGTCGGTTGGGATGGTTTCTGAACTCTTGATTCATTTGTGGAGGGGAGCGGGTTGCACCCATCCTTTGATTATAGTCCCCTGGTGGGGAATCATTGCACTGATGTGGATTGTAGTTCTTGTTTTGCCTCATGTCCTGTCTCTCAGATTGTGGGTACTGGCCCCTATTTTGATTTCTATTATCAGTAAATCGATCCACATATCGGGGTCTATCCTGATTACCATATATCATGGTGTTGGGATCAAATCTGCTCTGTGTCCCCAATGACTGGTAGGGACCATCATTTCTTTAATCTTGATTTTGTCTCTGGTTATTGTTCATACCTGCCATATCAGGCCGATATCCTACCCGGGGTCTGTCCCCTAAATACCTAGGGCTGATGTAGCTCTCTCTATTACTAGGATCATGTGATTGGAACATTGGTACAGGAAATGGCGATCTTTGTTGATTACCCCTTTGTTCAGGTGTCACATTATTTTTACCTTGGCTTTGAGCAGACTCAAGGGACATTTTGGCTGACCTGATTTCCATTACTGTGGCTGAGGGTTCTTTAGATTTAGGCCTAGTATCTTTCATTTTATCACTTTCTCTACCCTGACAATAGAGTACCTCATATAGTTTTGTGCTTTGATGTACAATCCATTCAAGGGACTTGTCACGGTAAAATTCACGGACCAATTGGGATATGGTGTCTTTCTGTAGCCCATAGAAGTATGCAGTTTTAAACTCATTGGAATTTGGGTCAAAAGATACATCAAAGCGAGAAAATGCTCTTTTTAAGTCTTGTAAAAATTGGCGAGGGGATGTATTAGGTCCAGCAGTAATTGTGTAAGCGACTTTCTTTGCCTCCTGCAATGACTGAAAAGGAGAAAAATGACGCCTAATTTCTTTTTCAAACTCCAACCAGGTCATATTCTGCTGTTCATTTAATCCCCTTATGATGCTGGCCGTCGGGGCATCTAAAGTTAAATGAAAATATTGTCTGTACTGTTCCTTAGGTATCTGGAGTGCTTTAAAAATGTCATGCACCGCTTCTAAGTGATCCTCAATGCAGCATTCACCTCCCTTTTTAAATGGTTTGATCAGGGATGGATTTCATTATTTTTATGGGGCTACTTGTTGCAATGCATGGAATTGCACTATTTTGTGATTCAATCCTGTTTTCAGGTGTATGAGATTGGTGGCTGCCCCAATGGGAGTATCAAATCCCCCAAGGGCGCTGCAACCAAGTTCAGTCACCGGCCCAGTCACTGGAGCACTAGCTCTTTGGGCAGAGCTAGAATTCACCTCCACTCCATTGAATGTGGTACCCTGCCGCCTCTCCTGGGACCTGGGAATGTACATTTGCTGTTCTAAGTCCTTACACTTTTTAAGGAGTCTGTTTGCTTCATTTTGCAAATAGTTGTTTTCATCACTCATCTTATTAATCACCTCCTGCATGTCGCACATTTGCATTTGGCATTCATTGAACTCTTTATTTCTCTTGTCTCTTTCTTGAATCATTTTAATCATTTCTTGTTCTGCACTCTGGAGATCACATTCTTTTTCACAATGTTCTTTTTGTAAAATCTGCATTTCTGAAACAACCTCATCTTTATCCTGTCTAATGTGGTCCACTAAGGCTTTTAAGTGTACCAATTCTTGCTCACTATCCTCAAATTGTTTCTTGCTTTTGGATAACTGAGCATCAAAATCTCTGCATTTTAATTGCATGTCTTTTTGGCATACATCCAATTCTGCTCTTAACATTTCCTGATTTTTACTTGCCCCATCTAATTCAGTCTTTAACCTGTTAATAAGCTGGGTATCATTCTCTTGCATTCGCAGGGACTTATTCAAAATAAACCATATTTTGCCGCATAGGCGTATTTCTCTGCACTTTTATCGGCTGCATTCAATAATCTTGTAAGGCAGACCTGAATTATGCTGCCTTCTGCAAAGATATTGTCTAGTTTTTCTTTCTGCACCTCACCCTGAATGCGGTCACGCCATTCTAAGGTGCTGTTCGACGACCACGTCCCATGTGCAAACAACTTTGCCTCTAAATATTGCACTAGGTCTGAAAATGTGGTTTCCCTTTGTGACATTCTGAAATTCGTTTTTAGTGGCACACTGCTATTATAAAATGGGTTCCCTTTAATGTGAAAATGGCAGTGTGAGACACGCTTGCCACGCCCAGTAGGTACTCTATGATCACTTTCCCGGCCTGCAACGCACCATAAATATGTTGGGTATTTTGTGGATATTTGGGGCTTTGCGGTATTTTCTTACCGCCAAAATACCTTTAGCAATAATCACTCTCTGTATTAATATTGGATCACACATAACAATAATACATTGCATAATTTCAGAATTCAGACCTATTTAGATAATGTGCGCGATAATTTGCGTGGTTGGTTTATTTGTGGCCCCAATATCCAACATCCCTTGTTTTTTATCTAGATTGTTCTTGATCACTAGAGAGACCTCAGGCCTACATTTTAGGGATACCACATTTTCAGTGTTAGTGTTGTGTGCCACCATGGGCTATTGTGGTATTTTTGTGGTAATTTCCACTACCTTATATACGGTATGGAACTATGTCCAGAGAGTCTCTCTTCCCGTTGGCTCATGTACCTCCAACAAGCTATGCTACAAACAGTCACTCACAACTGTCCATACTGAATATAATCATGCACACATCTGTTTTAAAATGACAATGGCACTGTTTAAAAATCTACCCACGTTTAAACCTTTTCCCATGCAAAATGAAAGAGAGAAATAATACACACTAGCTATCTGTTTTCAGATATTTTTGTATTATAGAAATTTCCTTTAAACACAGTTTAACCCTTTTTTACAGAAATAAATGAAATGGTACAACATTATTTGTGATAAAATGAACAGAGAACTGCGAGAATATATTCAATTGGTAACATTAAATATGCTGATAAGGGACTGGGACTCCCTCGAATACACTGACTGAACAGTTTCGCACACTTTCGCATAGCTCCCACACTTCTGTAATTACCTTATCTGTTCAGCATGAGTTTTCTCCGGCTATTCTCTTTCTGAATTTGGCTCCCTTGAAGATTAACCCCAGTGAAAACAAGCGTCTGCCGTTCTCAAACCGGGGTTATTGCGTGGAATTCTCAGCTTTTGCAGCAGGAATGCTTCAGCCAGGAAACAGGTCCTTCTCCCAGCTCTGCAAGATCTTGATTGTTCTCCCCCTCTCCTCAAGCTTCCCCACAGCCCCCACTTTGGAGAGCCATATTCATGGTTTTCCCCCCACCCCCAATTGTGGATAAGATTTGTGTTTGTAGGGGAGTTGGTTCCTGGTCTCCTGAATGAAACACTTGTGCCATCACTACAATAACCAGAATCCTTTGAGACTGAAATTGAAAAAAGTAATTAGCAACACCTGAAAAGGAACACAGCTAACACAGCCTCCCTGATGAGAGTTTGAGACTTGAAAGTACTTGGAGGAGTAGGACTAACTATTGTGCTTTGGAACTGTAGCAGTTGGGATTTAACCCTGGTAATTTTTGAACATTGTTGGGACTATTTGCATCTGGGATTCAGCCCTGTTATTATTTTTTGAACTGTGTTGGGATTCAACCCTGTTATTACTTACATCAGGATTAAATGACTTGGAACCAGAGTGCGCGCCTGACCTTCTTTTTCTACTTAATGTTACAGGAGACCCGGGCTCCAGAGGCAGCAGCACCGGGGCTATTATGCCCCCACTTTGGAGAGCCATATTCATGGTTTTCCCCCTTCCCCCAATTGTGGGTAAGATTTGTGTTTGGAGGGGAGTTGGTTCCTGGTCTCCTGAATGAAACACTTGTGCCATCACTACAATAACCAGAATCCTTTGAGACTGAAATTGAAAAAAGTAATTAGCAACACCTGAAAAGGAACACAGCTAACACAGCCTCCCTGATGAGAGTTTGAGACTTGAAAGTACTTGGAGGAGTAGAACTCACTATTGTGCTTTGGAACTGTAGCAGTTGGGATTTAACCCTGGTAATTTTTTAACATTGTTGGGACTATTTGCATCTGGGATACAGCCCTGTTATTATTTTTTGAACTGTGTTGGGATTCAACCCTGTTATTACTTACATCAGGATTAAATGACTTGGAACCAGAGTGCGCACCTGACCTTCTTTTTGTACTCCCTGTTGTACATGTATGCATTGCAGGGATACTCAGGGCTTGATTTACAAAAGCGTTTTTTAAAGGGAGAATCCCATTGAAAAACACTTTCTAAATCCAGTTATTTTCCGGAATGTATTACCTAAACCGACAGCATCTGCTGCTGGCTATTTTATATGAGAATTTTGACAGACAAAAGCGTTGACTGTTAATAACCTTTGCGACTCAAAGGAGGACACAACAATGGTGCTTATGCTTCTACAGGTCAGCAACCAACATGCTATGTAGAGGGTAAGGATGTGTCGGTGTGATGGTTTCTGTGTGCTCATATTTGCAAGTAATCTTGCTTTCCGGTGTTTAGTGAGCATTGCGGTCTTATCGATACAGGCTTTTTAAAATGGAGCCATCCAATTGAAAAAGGATTTGTAAATCAGGACCTTTGGCTTTGAACATATAGTCAATCTTGTGTACGCTTAAATGCTATGTGGAAAGTCCAACTAGGGACATATCAATGGCAGTTTTCTATATGTATATGTATTTATAAATACATAAATAAATAAATAAATAAACAAACAAATACATAAATAAATAATATGCATTGATTTTATGGTGGAGCTGTATTATCAGTGGATACTAAAAACGCAGCTCTTCCATCAATCCGTCCAGCAGAACTGAATCCAAGTTTCCCCATCCTTCTGGCAACAGTAAATGCCAAAAATGCCATGACCAACACTGGCTTCCACATGTTGTAATCCACTGCTCTCCACCTAGTTTTGAGCTATAAACGATAACACAAAAATCAAAACTAATGATGGTAGTGTGCCAGAGAAGAGGGACATCCTGCCTGGAATACATACATATGTGCCTTCTTCAAAAGAATGAAGCAAATACATTGTTCACCTGTTTCGCTGCTTGTAGAATAATACATAGCTCAGCAATCCAAATTTGATAAAAGAGTTTGAAGGCGGACAAAAATTAAGAAGCATAACAGAAAAAGAAATGTATCACACACATTTCTTAAAATTGATAATAACATAGGCTGCTTTTTCTGACTGCACCATATGTCAGTGCGTTGAGAGTAACACACGTCTCTTCTCCTCGCATAGCCGCACAGTAGAGACATTCCCGTACACACAGAGGCCCCTGGCAGAGTTGTGGAGGGGATGACTGATGTCCTTTAACTCTCACTTCAGGTGACTGCACTTTTTTCCAATGCTACAACCACACCTTTTGCATTTGACGGTCTTTGTGACATTGTACTTGCAGGTTCAGTCCTGCAGAAGATATCAACGTGACGTGGAATGCCAAGTCCTGACAACCTGGTTCCAGGGGATGAGCCCTATGGTCGGCTGGTGCCCCCTGCCAGGCACCCATGCAGGGGTGCAGTGAACAGAGCGCCCTACATGATCATCATCAACGCAAAGAAACACATTTGACGAGAGGACAGCTGACCATATCCACTTTCTGGCATGATGCTGAGGAACCCATTGGTCTTGCTTTGATAGAAAACAACATTTATGAGGATCACACGTAGTAGAACAATAGAAACAGCACTTCTTCTCCTTTTTCTCCTTCTTCTCCTTTTCCTAACAACATGCCCTACCATCATTAAGATACAGTAGTAAAGTGCCCCATTACTTCTCGAAGCTAGTCCTGCACTCAAGAAATGCCCTAATAATAAAAACAACATGTCCTAACATTAAGATACAGAGTAGGAACGCATTACAGTGCCTCTCAAAGCTAGGTCTGCACTCAAAAAATAACCTAATAATAATAACAACATTTCCTAACATTAAGATACAGTAGTAAAGTGCACCATTGCTTCTCGAAGCTAGGTCTGCACTCAAGAAATACCCTAATAATAATGTGTCCTAACATTAAGATACAGTAGTAAAGCGCTCCATTCCTTCTCAAAGCTAGGTCTGCACTCAAAAAATACCCTAATAATAATAAAAACATGTCCTAACACTACGATACAGTAATAACGTGCTCCATTGTTTCTAAAAGCTAGGTCTGCACTCAAGTAATACCCTAATAACAATAATAAAATGTCCTAACATTAAGATACAGTAAGAAAGTGCTCCATTGCTTGTCAAAGCTAGGGCTGCACTCAAGAAATGCCCTAATAATAACAAAATGCCCTAACATCATTAAGATACAGTAGTGAAGTGCCCCATTGCTTCTTGAAGCTAGGTCTGCACTCAAGAAATGCCCTAATATTAAAAACAAGATGTCCTAACATTAAGATACATAGTAGTAAAGCGCTCCATTGCCTCTCAAAGATGGGTCTGCACTCAAGAAATACCCTAATAATAATAAAAAAATGTTTGAGCATTAAGATACAGTAGTAAAGTGCCCCATTGCTTTTCAAAGCTAGGTCTGGACTCAAGAAATACCCTAATAACAATCTGTCCTAACATTAAGCTACAGTAGTAAAGTGCTCACTTGCTTCTCGAAGCTAGGTCTGCACTCAAGAAATACCCTAATAATAATAACAACATGTCCTATCATTAAGATACAGAGTAGTAAAGTGCTCCATTGCTTCTAAGAGCTAGTTCTGCACTCAAGAAATACCCTAATAATAATAACATGTCCTAACATTAAGATACAGAGTAGTAAAACGCTCCATTGCTTCTCAAAGCTAGGTCTGCACTCAAGAAATACCCTAATAATAATATGTCCTAACATTAAGATACAGTAGTAAAGCGCTCAATTGCTTCTCGAAGCTAGGTCTACACTGAAGAAATACCTAATAATAATAACTTGTCCTAACATTAAGATAGAGCAGTAAAGCGCTCCATTGCTTCTCAAAGCTAGGTCTGCACTCAAGAAAAACCCTAATAATAATATGTCCTAACATTAAGATACAGTAGTAAAGTGCCCCATTGCTCCTTGAAGCTAGGTCTGCACTCAAGAAATACCCTAATAAAAATATGTACTAACATTAAGATACAGTAGTAAAGCGCTCCATTGCTTCTCGAAGCTAGGTCTGCACTGAAGAAATACCCTAATAATAATAACAACATGTCCTAACATTAAGATACAGCAGTAAAGTGCTCCATTGCTTCTCAAAGCTAGGTCTGCACTCAAGAAATATCCTAATAATAATAACAACATGTCCTAACATTAAGATACAGAGTAGTAAAGTACCCCATTGCTTCTCAAAGCTAGGTCTGCACTCAAGAAAAACCCTAATAATAATATGTCCTAACATTAAGATACAGTGGTAAAGTGCCCCATTGCTTCTTGAAGCTAGGTCTGCACTCAAGAAATACCCTAATATGAACATGTCCTAACATTAAGATACAGTAGTAAAGCGCTCCATTGTTTCTGGAAGCTAGGTCTGCACTGAAGAAATACCCTAATAATAATAACACCATGTCCTAACATTAAGATACAGTAGTAAAGTGCTCCATTGCTTCTCAAAGCTAGGTCTGCACTCAAGAAATACCCTAATAATAACAACATTTCCTAACATTAAGATACAAAGTAGTAAAGTGCCCCATTGCTTCTCAAAGCTAGGTCTGCACTCAAGAAATACCCTGCATGGCCTAACATTATGATACAGTGTAGTAAAGTGCTCCATTGCTTCTCGAAGCTAGGTCTGCACTCAAGCAATACCCAAATAATAATAATAATATGTCTAAGACACAGAGTAGTAAAGCACTCCTTCGCTTCTCCAAGCTAGGGCTGCACACAAGAAATACCCTATTAATAATAACAACATGCCCTAACATTAAGATACAGTAGTAAAGTGCTCCATTGTTTCTAAAAGATAGGCCTGCACTCAAGAAATATCCTAATAATAATAATATGTCCTAACGTTAAGGTACAGCAGTAACTCGCTCCATTGCTTCTCAGAGCTAGGTCGGGACTCAAGAAATACCCTAATAATAATATGTCCTAACATAAAAATACAGTAGTAAAGCGCTCCATTGCTTCTGGAAGCTAGGTCTGCTCTGAAGAAATACCCTAATAATAATAACATGTCCTAACATTAAGATACAGCAGTAAATCGCTCCATTGCTTCTCAGAGCTAGGTCTCCACTCAAGAAATACCTTAATGATAATAAGACGTCCTAACCTTAAGATACAGAGTAGTAAAGTGCTCCATTGTTTCTAAAAGCTAGGTTTGCACTCAAGAAGTACTTGTCGGGGGGGATTCTGCCGGGGTCGGCCGGGCCGTCCGCAGACCTCCGGGCAGGGAGGCCCCAACTCCTCCCGTGTATATCTCGGATCGAGACAGAGTATGAGGCACACACAAGGAGCAAGGCAACTTCTGTCGTTTATTATGCAAACGGCAGGGATGGGTCAAGGAGCGTACGCGTTCGTCCTGACACACACACAATAGTGGGGCTCGCAGGCCCTTTTTACTACATTATGACGCGCTACTTGCGTCATTCCAAAAAGTTACCAAAAGAACCTATCGCCACTCTTGATTGGTTGCTCGAGTGGTGGGGTTAGTATAGTACGCCTATAGAGAATGATATTAGTGGTTAAGGTGTAGTCAGGTGGTATATCTGGGTTGTCCCTACAATTAGATACATAAGAATTGTTACATGAAGACCCCTGAGGATTGGCTAACGTTACTGACGTCTGAGATAAGAACCTCATGTTCTGATTGGTGCATCCGTGAGCTCCCCAGCCTGGGACCACCGTTGTTCCCAGCACACGGTGCACCTGTGGTTGCAACAGTGTTTCAGTATGGGTACGTGCAGGCAATGTGAGGATTTATTCATAGGTGGGAGACTGACCGTTCCCACTGTAGCAGGTGTCCATTGAGCCTTTCAAGTGTGTCGGCCTGCGTCTCGTAGCGAGGTACCCAGACGCCTTTTCTCTCCTGGGTTTTGGCATCTCGTCAGGTTCGGCTTGGTCACGTGGGGAGGGACCGTGTTTGAGGCATAATTCTGCACAATTAATATTGTTTTTCCACTGTATGTCTGGTTTAATTTGCAGATATGATTTTAACATTGGTACGTGGAGTGCGAGGTTGCAACATCGTGCCTTTGAAGATTTGTTTCTTGACTGTGGGTTTGCAACATTACGACCTTGGCTAGTTGCTCCACTGGGTTCTTTCTGCAGGCTCAGCAACCTGACTTTTGCTTTGTTAATGTCCACGGGAACTCTTGCTTGAGGCCTACTTGGGCCTGGTGCACGAGTAATCCATTTAGTGCATGGATGCTTTAGGTTATAGTGGCATACAGTTTCATGGCCAGTATCGTGTTTCCATTATATCTCTCATGATGGTAACGGGTTTCAAGAGAAGCGTGAGCAAGCGTTATAAATGAGCTCATGGTGCGTCTTGCGTTTCTGCATTCTGAAAGCCTATGTAAAAATAATAAAGATGCACGTCCGTGAATAAGCCTGTCGCCTACGTCAGAGCACTGAGTATGTTCTTCGTGTAGATTGGTGTGGAAATGTTCAGCGTGTATAATAGTTCAGCGGTGCTTCCCGTTATCTAGGTCGTCATGGCATCTCTAACGATGTGTAGATTTCAGTCTAGTTGGTCCGTGCCGCAGGTGTCGGCATGGCCAGTGCGGGCTGTTGGGCAGGCAGATGGACACATCCGTATGTTTCTGTACCAGGGTATTTGGTCATCTGGTAAATGGGCAAACTCTTCTCGTGGCGGGTGTCTGGGCCGCGACCCTCTAGGCCAAGCGCGAGAGGTGAAGGACGGGAGTCTGGTTTTCCATTCTCCCACTTCAGTCCCCCCTCTGGTCGACTTGTCGACCACAAACATATCCTTCTCGTTATCTCCTCTTACTCTCCATATCTTGGTTATCCCTCCGAGATGTCCATAATGGTTTACGTGATCTTCAAATGACCAATACATGTATTCGCATGTTCCTCCAGGAGTACAGTACACCCATCTTCCTATGTAGCTCCTAGGGTTCCTTGGGTTCTCGATCTTCACTGATGGTGGGTCTAGATGATTGGCGATGATTTGGGTGCGCAACTTCTCCCTTTCGTGTATTATCACACCTGTGTGCTGGCCGTCATCCGCCGGCATCAAGGGGTGCATTCCCACCATTTCCAGCAACTCATCAGTTGAGCGCGCCTTCCGGGCTTTCCAAAATCTAATTATTATCAGTGCAGCTCCAGCCAAAATAGCACATCCCACTATTATTTTCAGTCCATCTGACAGCCAAGATGGCATCCATGACCATAATAGTGAAAACCAGCTTTTATCCTTGTTTACGCCGTTACTTTCGTCCATCATTTTGGAGTGCATCTGGGCCAATTGTGAAACTGCTTCTGTTAGTGTACCATTGTCGGCATCGTTGGCAGGTATGAACGTGCAGCATGATTGTCCTATCTTTGCACAAACTCCTCCTTCCATTGCTGTGAGAAGGTCCAATACATATCTGTTCTGTAGTGCTACCATCCTTACAGCTCGCAGCTCCTCTTTAATTGCGTTAAACCCATTTACTGTCGAATTTATGGTCATCATTAGTTCCCATCTGGTTATTTGCAGCCATTTTGCGTTTGCGTATGCCTGCAGTCCCGGATGTATTATTGAGGAGAAGAACATTGCTGCTCTGCTGAATAGTCTGTGTTCTAGCGGTATTGAGGTTAGTTCCGTTTCCGACCTTCCCCACAGATAATTTCCTGTTAATGGCTCTCCTTGTCTTTTTCTCCTGTTTAGGACAGTATCATTGCTGTTTGTCCTGTTTTCTTGCTCCTTCTGGAGTGGTGCAGATCTCTTTCTTCTCCTGTCTCCTTCATCCATTTTCGGAAATTTCGCCACATCGACATGCTTCTTAGGTACCACTAGTGATGGTACATTGACGTGTACCATTGTGCACACACCACTCCACAGGGGAGGCAGTGTATGATATGCCTTTTCTCCGCAGGCCCAATAATGGTCCATTATTACTGCTGTTCCCGCTCCCCCCTCAGGTAACTCCATCACACTTGCACAATTGGTGTTATATCCCACGTCCACCTCTCCTTTATGCTGGTAACATACTTTGGGCGCAGTCAATGGTAATATAGTTATCGGGTCTTCATCTTCTTCTACCCACGTGAGCATTGGTACGTACTTGATCCATGTCGTCCAACATCGATGATTGTGTGTCTCGATGGTTGAGATAGTTTCTTTTGTTACCATGTTGCTGCCAACCACTCCTATCTCCCAGCTGGTACCCAGGAACACCTTTCCTGTTATCGTCAGTAATGGCCTCTCCCAGCATCCTTGTTTACCCGGAACTTCCGTGGCGTACCAATCACATGGTAGATACTGCAGTGTTACCTTCTTTGTTTCTCCTTTTTCAGGGCCACTTGTTATGTATCTGAATGCTTCAGCATGTAAACTGGTCTTGTGATAACTCAGATAGGTCTTGAGGAAGTTGTTTTCATATGGGTATGAGTCTCGTGTTTTCCATGTCATGTGCACTACTGTTCCTTGGAATCTTCCTTTCGTTTGGAACAGGGCCAAATATATTATGCACTGTGCTGTTTTTTCATCTATTTCTGTGGCAACAAATGTTCGTGAAGCGCTCATGGCGTATGGTATTAATGAGCAAACGTAACAGCTATCCTCAGTTGTCTGCTTACCAATGCGGGTCATGTGCTGGTACCATATGTTGTTTGTGACGTGTGCTGAATCTTGTACATAATTATCAATACCTTTATTGTCTGAGTATGTGCTGCGTTTAACTTTATTTCGCTTTTGTTCATTGTTACTGTTACCACCTGACGTAACACCTGTTGCAGCAGGGAGGTGGGGTACATTAGGTTTGGGTGCAGCAAAAAAACTCATAGCATAGCTGTACTGCCATACAGAGGCAGCCAAAACTCCGGTGATCATAAAAATCCCTATTATTTTTATTACATATGCTAACCTCACCGACATTTTTGCTCTTACCTTGCTGCAGTCCTGGCAGCGTATTCTTGCGACGTTAAAGTTGCCCGCCTAAAAATTCTCAAAAGGTGCTTGTTATTAAATGTTAGTTTTGTTTCATTAAGCTCTCCCTATCAAATAGTCATTCAGTGCCCAGGTGAAGAGTTGCTCCCACGCTACTCTAAGTGATCGGTCTCTCAAGACCGGCAAGTATGGGCGGAGGTGGGGCATGTAATTTTCTATGGCCAGGAGGAAGGCCGTGTAGTATACACGTACCCTTTTCTTTTTTAAGTATGTTGGCCTTTTTATTTCGTATACAAATTGGTGTGACAATTCTTCTGGGTAACTATCGTCTGGCAGCACCATCTACGCCTGCACACTGAATTTGTTAGATAACTTTTCTTAACAATACAATATTACGCAGCTCCTGTATGTGCGAGAGAAAAAGAGAACATTCACGTGTTTACATGTGTATTGGTGCAAGCGAAGTCCTTAGTTTTTATTACAATTGTATTTAGTAGTCAATGGGGGGGGGGTTTGCTCAGATGGTGGGAGCAGTTTTACTCTTTGAACGTGTGACCATGGGGTGGGCAGTGTGGGGATCACCCCCTTCTTCGTCCGTTATTCTCTCCGAGGGGACAATTGGGTCGTTGTCTGTGGTTGTGTTTTCTTCCGCTGCCGGGGATGTTGTTGGCGTTTTTCCAATGGACCTGTCGTTGGCGCTGGGGCGGGTCTGCAGTTTGTAGATTTTTACATCATGCAGGTGGTTCCACGCACGCTTATCCTTTAGTTTTACTGCTCTTGTTGATACGTCCTCTACTAAATGGGGGCCAGTGAACCTCTGCTGGTTCCACCTTCTATTAAAATTTCGAAGTAGTACGTGGTCACCTTTGGCAAGTTGGCACAAGTTCTCCTTTCCCAATTCTGTATTTTCGTCTATTTCTTGGTTGCTGGTGGACCCGCCCCGTGTGCGCTCGAGCTGTTGAGACACAAACACAACGCTAGTAATCAAAGAAGACACATATTGATACATTTCATCACCTAACACATTCGCAGAACTTTCTTGGTCGGTGAATGCCCTTGACGTTGGTGTTAGGGGAAGGCGCATTTGGCGTCCAGTAACCACCTCGTGTGGGTGAGGTGGTGGTCGGACCCTGGCCTGTTTCTAAGTTCGAACAGTGCTAACGGAAGGCAATACAACCAACTTTTCTTTGTTGTTTGCTGTATTTTAGCAATTGCCTCCTTCAATAGGCCATTCAGGCGTTCACATACACCATTGGCCTGTGGGTGGTACGCACATGCAAATTTGTGTTTAATGTTCAGTAGGGATGTGATATGCTGGAACATTTCATTTGCGAAATGGGGTCCGTTGTCTGATCTTAACACCTCGCACACTCCCCACCTGGGGAATACCTCCCTTACTATAAATTTGGCTGCTCTAAACGCATCAGGGTGTGAACAGGGCCCTGCTTCGATCCACCTAGAAAATGGGCATACTACTACTATCATGTATCTATTGCCTTGACAAATGTTGATCATATCAACATAGTCAATGTGGAGGTGCCGAAAAGGTCCTTCTGGTCGGGGTATGGTACCTCTTATCACCTTTAAAGTATGACCGGCCGTGAACTGTTGACATGTAAGGCAATTGCTGATAAAATTTGACACATGGGATGTTAACTCGGGACAAAACCAATCTTCTCTAATTCGTGCTGCTATTATTTCTTTACCTGTATGGGCAGGGTGATGTAATTGGTTCAAGGCGGTATTTAACAATGCCAATGGTATTACAACTTTCCCAGTGCCACCCTGGCGCCATAGTGCGTCGGTTGGTGACATTGTGCATCCTCTTTTCACCCATACTTCTTTTTCGGCCATTGGTGCAGCCGCTTGTAACTCCATAATCTGGGTGGCTGGGAGATGGGTGTACCCTTCTTTTATTAACATCTCCCTCGCTATTCCCCTCCCTCTCCCTCTCTGTGAGTCTGTGGGGTTCCATATCTCACCAAAATATGCAGCATATTTTGCATGTGCGTCTGCTGCTGCATTTCCTTTTGATATATAGTCTTCTCCATTGGTGTGTGCTGTGCATTTTACTAGGGCTAGTTCTTGGGGATCGTTTATTACTTCAATTAGTTCAGCCAACAAGAGGGCATGTTGTACTGGAGTGCCGTCAGCTCTCCTAAACCCTCTTCTTCTCCACTTTGATAGCCCTGAATGGACAGTGGATGTAACATATGCACTGTCGGAATATATAGTAACTTTTTTATCAAAACTTTCCTTTAGTGCCAATATGAGTGCAACCAGTTCCGCCGCTTGAGCAGAGTAATGCTGTGGTAATTGTACACACTTAATAGCCACACACACTGGCGCTTCCATCATTTGTACTACTGCTGCCCCAGTCCTCCTTATCCCGTCTCCTTGATCAATAGTTGATGACCCATCAATAAACAAAAGCTCACCTCCCTCTAGTGCGTTTTCTTCAACTTTCCTAGTACATGAGTACATCTCAGTTACTTGGGTGCAGTCGTGGGCGTAATCTCCCTCTTCAATTACTTCTGCTAGGAACCTTGCAGGGTTAACCGTGCTACATCTAACAATTGCCAGTTCAGCTTTGGACAAAATAATCTCATAACCTGTTGCCCTCTGTGTCGTCAGTGTGGACTTAGGTTTATTCAATATCGCAAATAGTGCATGTTCTACAAATAGTGTAGTTGGACACCCCATAGTTATTGATGATGCTTTTTCTACTGCAAATGCAGCTGCAGCAAGACCTTGTTCGCAAGAGAATTGTCCTAACATTATTGGATCTAAGTGACCGCTGTAAAATGCTACTGGTTTATAGCCCATGCTAGTCTTTTGGGCCAATACTGCTTTCATTACTGCTGAGTCGCAATGTGAAAATATAAAAAATCGTCGCTCATAGTCTGGGGATGCTAGTACTGGAGCAGTTGATATTGCTTCTTTTAATTCATCAAATGCCTCCTTCATTTCCATAGTCCATCCCAACTTTTTCTCCCCTTTATTTGCTTCCTTCAAACCCTCAAGCAGGGGTCCTATGTAAGAGCTGTAATCAAATACCCATGCTCTACAGTAGTTGCACAGTCCCAGAAATTGCTGCAGTTCTCTTACAGTCTGTGGCACGGGAGTGCCTGATATTGCCTGTGCTCTTTGTGGTGCAATCCTTCTTCCATATTGTGATATCAGTTGGCCAATGTAAAGTACCTGTTCCTGACAGTATTGTATCTTTTCCATGTCTACCTTGTACCCCTTTTCAGCCAATATCGTCAACATTTTTAATGAGTCCTCTCTACATTTATCTTCATTTGTACTGCAAATTATTATGTCATCCACATACTGTAACACTGTGCTTTCCAACTCAACGTTACCCAAATCCATCTGTATTACCCTATTGAAAATTGAAGGTGATTCACAATATCCCTGTGGTAATCTGGTATGTTTCCACTTCCTATTTCGGTAAGTGAAGCTTGTCAAGTCTTGTGAGTCTGGGTGTAATGGTATTGAGAAAAAAGCATTTTTAAGGTCAATCACTGTAAACCGTGATGCTTCTGCTGGAATGCCACACAAAATTGTGGCCGGGTTTGCTGTTACTGGATACTCTGCTTCTACTATGTTGTTCAACGGTCTGAGGTCCTGTATGAACCGCCAAGACCCTCCTTTAGCCTTGCGCACCGGGTACACAGCTGTGTTGCATGGGGATTCTGAGGGGACCAATATGCCATTGTTTATAAGGGCTGTTATGGTTTCGTATATGCCCTCATCTGCCTCTCTTGACAATGGGTATTGTTTTACTCTTGGTAGTATGGCACCCTTTTTTAATTTTATCCTTACACCCCCTATGCTTTTAATGCATCCTACATCATAAGGGCTAATAGTCCATAATGATTTTGGCACCTTTGACATATCTTCTTTAAAAAATGGGACTGGTGTGCCAGCGGGTGCCTCAAGTGCCATTGCAATTTTTTGTGCCACTTGTTTGTGAGCCACTGTTAGCCACATTTCTACACTCATCATGAACACCATTTCATTTTCCTCCTTTTCTTCTGAAAACAACTCTTCATCTGACACCTGGGTCAGCCTACATCCTTCTGCTAGTGCTATCACCGCCCTCCATGCTCTCCCTTCTTTATCTTGGGCGTGCACAGCAACATAATCAGCTGTTGCAATAATGCTCTCAATGTCCACTGCAATGACCTTCCCTTCCAGTTCATTAGCTGGTGTTTCTGGTCGGAATAGATAGGCTGCTGGTCTCCTCCATATTTTCCCTCCTATCCCTGGCATCCATGCAAATGCCATGTCTGTTCCGTACTGGAATAGCTCGCCGTCTACCGGCTCCGCCCTGATCGCTATCTGTCCACAGTATGCTTGCAAAATCTGTCGTGCTGCAAGCATGTTAATCCCTGGAGTAGAGCAAATTATGCCATCCTCTGTAAAGGAGATCGTCATATTTAATCTGTTCATTATGTCCCTCCCCAGTATGTTTACTGGTGAGGCACTATAATACAAAAGTGGTACTGACAGATCGTAATCTCCAATAGATAGCGGAACGTTATCAGTAAATGGAACCAACCCTTTAGCCCCAGAAAACCCTTGTGTGTTCATGGCTTCGCCTGACATCTTAAACTTACCTTCCCTTATGCAAGACCGGGTCGCCCCGGTGTCAACAAGGAATGATAATTTTTTGTCACCTATCGTTACCTCTATGCGTGGCTCCTCCGCACTATTAGGTGTTACTGACAGGATGGGACACACCAAGGCCGTCTGTGGGCTGTCCTATTGGGGGTACAATGACTGGCCATTCCCTGTGTAAGGGTTGTGCCCCAACACCGTCACCCCACCCAATTGCGTTCGTTCAGGTTGTGGTGGTGGTTGTATTAACGCTGCACCAGTTACTTGTGGCAGGTATTGTTTTATTTGTTGTTGTGGTAGGGAATAGTGTTGGTCACTCCCTTGTGGTGACATCTGCTGTGGTTGTATGCCCTGCTGTTCTTGTGATGTCCTATGTTGTGCTTGTTCGTTCCATGCTGGTGTTCCTGGCCTGACCCTGCATGTACGTGACATGTGTCCTAATAGTCCGCAGCTCCAACACACGGGTGGTTCCCTGTTTTGCCATGGGAAGTTCCCTGTGTTGTCCTGGTATACTGGTTGCCCTGTCTGGTAATTATTTCTGAGTCCCCCAGCCTGTTGTTGGGTATTATATCCGTATCCTCTTCCCCTCATAAACCCTCCTCTCCCTCTATTATAATTATAATACCCAGCTCCTTGCATTGGGTACCCTCCTCCCATGTTCTGTGCGTGTGATTGCAGAGGCAGCACTTGCTCTATTACCTCTTGTGGAGGCGCTATTTGAGCTGGATTTTGTGCAGCCACTACTTGCGTTGGGCTTTGGGCCATTGGTGTTGGCGCAGTTATTAGTGCCCCTTCCATGGTATATTTAGTAAGTTTTTTCTGTACTAATTTGGCCTCTTCTGTTTTCCTGTCCTCTTCCTTTTGTTTCATTTTTCCTTGCCATGTTCTACAGTGATGTACTATAGTCAGTTGTATTTCCGGCCATGGTTTTGCTTCCATCCCCACTACTTTCTTTAATTGTCTCTGAACTCCTTCTGGGAGCCCTTGTACTAGTATATGATAAAATATGGCTGGTGTTTTGTCCCATTGTTCTCTAGTTTCCATGCGCCACTTCTCTTGAATATCCTGGATATAATCAACAGGATCCTCGTTCTCACCCATCTTACGGGAAGTAATGGCTCCTATGTCTGATGTGTCTGGGTACTGCACTCTTAGTGCCTGCCATAGCGCATGTCTGCAGTTTGCAAATGGTGCCCCATCATGCGATGTGTTTGTTATTGTTACCCCATGGAATCCCGCTCTTTTCCAAATGTCATCCGCTCTATCCCCTAATATTGATATTAACAGGCCCTTAACATCTCCCACTGCTAGTTTCTGTCCTGCGGTGTGTTTTTCCATTTCATATATCCATTTACCCGCACCTCCACTTAATGATGGGAGCCTACATTTTATGTTTTCCTTATCCGTATGTTTCCAAGGTACATATTGTGGTCTAACCCCTCCTCTCTCCAGCAGTGGCATTACATTCTGTCTTGTGTCATCCTTTATGCTCCATGATGTTAACTCTTCACACCCCTCCTCTTCCCCCATTCCTTTTACTACTTCAAATCCTTCCTTACTACCTCTTCTCCTACCTCCCTCTTCTTCCTTTCCCCTTTTTTCATCCTTTCCTGTGTTCAATATTGGCACGTCTGTTTTCCTGTCTTGCCTGCGACTAGGGAGGTCCCTAAGCCGACATGCATAAGGTGTAACTTCGTCCATGAAGGGTGCGAGCTTTATTCTGTGCAGAGAGCGTGCAGTTGTTGAACATGTGGGGTGTGGCGTTAGAGAGCGTGATGGTGATGTGGGTGGCGTGTGTTGGTTGGTGAGCGTCGGTGGCGTGTGTTCGTTAGTTTGTGTTTCTCCCATTCTTTTCACTTCCTCCTTACTTCTCTCCAGCTCCTCCCATCTTCTACTCACCCATGGCGAATCTATGTTTGTTCTAGTGAGGTATAGCTTATCTAAGCTTTCCCTTTCACTCTTCCTTCCATCCTCACTACAAAAATCATTCATAAATTGCGCCCCCCACTCTGCCTTTTTTCCTTTTATTGTTACAGTTTTTAAGTCTATTAGGTCTCCCTCTTCCTTTCCGTTGTTACCACCTGTTCCCCTTAGTGCTGACGTTGTTGCTACCTCTCTATTTTTATATACTTCTCCCCATCTTTCACTCTCCCTCTTACTCTCTTCTCTCTCCCCTTCACTCCTCTCCTCCATCTCCCTACTATTTTCCTCTCTTTTCCTTTTTAATTCCTCCATTACTTCGTTGCTCATCTGTTCCAATATCCTTTCATCCTCTCTCCTCCTTTCCCATTTCACCCTTTCTCTTTCTACTATACTCTCTATTACCTTCCCCTCTTCATATTTTTTAGCTGTCTCTGATATTATCCTCCTCCTCCATATTTCCATTTCCTTTTCATTTTCTTCTTCTTCCTTCTTCTTCTCCCTCATCACTACTCTTGATACCCTTTCTGCTGCTGCTTTTACCCTTACAGCTTCCCTCTTTCTCTCCTCACTTTGCTCCCTTAATTTTTCCAATTCGTCCTTATCTTCTTTCCTTTTCCTCACTCTCTCTCTTTCCTCCCCCTCAAGTTGTTTTATCAGTTCATTCTGCTCATCCCTTAGTTTAGCTAATCTTTCCTCCAAAATCTCTTCCTTCTGCCGTAGCAGCTCCTCTCCCCTCATTTCACTCTCTCTTTCACTATCCTCGTTTGTTCTCTTTACCGCCTCCCTTTCCTCTCCAGTTAGTGATCCTCGTAATTTCAACAATATCTGTGCAGCTACCCACTCATCGTTTCCTATCTCTACAGTCTGCTCTTCTCTCCTCCCGTCCCCCATTGGTATCTTTCCATGAGCCACATATGGTGGAGGGCTGTATGCCGGGTTTGAGTATCCTTCAGCCGCCCTTAACTGTCCTTTTATTTCTCCTAATTCTCTTAAAGGGTACAACCCTCCCCCCTCTGTTTTCACTCCCGGTGTTAAGGGTATCTCATTGCTCGGTTCCTGTTTTATGTCAGCTAATTTATCAACCTTTCCTCCACCCAATTTTTCATTCCCCATATTCTTTGTTCCTTCACTCTCCTTTTCCCCATCCGTTCCTTCTTTCTTAATCTCCTTTTCTTCCGGTGTTTCCCCCATAGTGAACATTCCATTTGGTCCTGGTCTAGACCCCTGGAACATCCTCCATAAGTTAAACACCTCCACATGGTTTGCCAACTTCTTCCCCTTGTATGTATTGTGCAGATGGTTTAATAGTGAATGTTGGGCATATGGGTCAAAGCTACCATTAGGCGGCCATGGTGTCAACATTTTGTTGTCCGTCCCCTGGGTCCACTCTATGCTGTACTTAATTAACTTCTCCCTATGTGGTGGCAGTGTGGTGCATATATGTTGTAGTGGGGTAGTGAGGGTATTCCCCCACCCTCCCAACCCTCTCCCGTATGACATACTAGCGCACCCTTTCTTACCCTTCCCCTTGCTACCAGTTTGCAACATACAACCTTTTATTGCTTACCTTGCCCCGCAAGTGTGGGGACTTACGACAATCCTTTGACAATTTATGCAATGATAATAATCACAAAAAAAAAAAATTATAAAACAAATATATTTATGATGTTATATTATATTCCTTCCCCTACGGCCCCCTGCGGCCGAAGCGCACGCAGCCCCCTGCAGCTGCGTACCCCTTACGACGATCTTACACAGTCGTCCTTTTTCCCCGTTCTCCTCCCACCTTTACACTTGCCGTGGCCGGCGTTCTCCGTGCGCAGCCACGCCCCCTTCCCCTTCTCCTCTTTGATCCACTCGTTTATCGTTTATCTCCGTGTCCGCTCCTTTATCATGTTTCTCTTCCCCACCAATGTCAAACCCAAAGCTTCTTGTGTTCACGATATCTTACTAAATCCCTACTGGTGACGTCACCTATTTCTTCGAGCTACTGGTATATTCGTGTTATGTTCTTTAAATTCAAAATACACTTGCAATCTACCCCGCTAACCCTACAGCTGTCTTCCTGTCTCTCCTGGAACAAGGTAATCTCATCAATACTATAACCGGACTGCGCACGCTGCGTCGCCTCGCGTGTGATACGCCCCTCAACAGGAGGGCTTAACCAGCCAATTATCTTCCGTTTTGGGCAACTACGTAACTAGCCACCGCCCACAGGGAAACGTCATCTACCTATCGAGTTTCTTGCTCGAACAATAGGGAACCTCATCTACCTATCGAGTTTCTTGCTCGAACAATAGGGAACCTCATCTACTCATTGAATGATAAATGTCAAATCGTAGGAAACCACACACACCCACCCTCACACGTAGTCGCGATTTAGGCCAATCAGTGTCTTTCGAGCGGCTGCACGTGATGTTTTCGTGCCCCGCCCCCCTCTTTCGCGTAACGTTAGCCGCCTTCTCTCGCACTCAATTCACTACCATTCATTCCATTATCATCACTCAATTAAACCTTCACCCCACCTTTTTACAATACCTCCCTCCTCCCTTATTTACTTCCGCCCCCTCCCTCACAATTTCGCATTGCTTGTTGTGCGTGTCATGCTCACCAAGTTCCCTCGATGCAGGGCCGCTCGACTGCGTGCACCCCTCCAAGCGGCTCGCCACCTCCCCTCGTCTGGACCACGTCTGGACACTCGCCGACCGCGGGCGGGATACTTCTCAACCGGCTCCCGAGGGCCAATATCCGGATTGCGCTGTCCGGTCCTCTCGCAGCTCCGCGATGGTCCTGTAGTCCTCAGAAGGGGGCAACGGCAGAGGGGGCCGCGCCGCCGGGCCTCCCCGCAACGGGAGTGCCTGGAAAAATAAAAAATAAAAGTCGATCTTAAACAGATCTCAGCAGTGCCTCCAACTTGTCGGGGGGGATTCTGCCGGGGTCGGCCGGGCCGTCCGCAGACCTCCGGGCAGGGAGGCCCCAACTCCTCCCGTGTATATCTCGGATCGAGACAGAGTATGAGGCACACACAAGGAGCAAGGCAACTTCTGTCGTTTATTATGCAAACGGCAGGGATGGGTCAAGGAGCGTACGCGTTCGTCCTGACACACACACAATAGTGGGGCTCGCAGGCCCTTTTTACTACATTATGACGCGCTACTTGCGTCATTATGTCCTAGCATAAAAATACAGTAGTAAAGCACTCCATTGCTTCTGAAAGCTAGGTCTGCTCTGAAGAAAAGCCCTAATAATAATATGTCCTAACATTAAGATACAGTAGTAAAGTGCCCCATTGCTTCTTGAAGCTAGGCCGGCACTCAAGAAATACCCTAATAATAATGTGTCCTAACATTAAGATACAGTAGTAAAGCGCTCCATTTCTTCTGGAAGCTAGGTATGCACTGAAGAAATACCCTAATAATAATAACAACATGTACTAACATTAAGATACAGCAGTAAAGTGCCCCATTGCTTCTCAAAGCTAGGTCTGCACTCAAGAAATACCCTGATAATAACAACATGGCCTAACATTATGATACAGTGTAGTAAAGTGCTAGATTGCTTCTCCAAGCTAGGGCTGCACTCAAGAAATACCCTAATAATAATAACAACATGTCCTAACATTAAGATACAGTACTAACGTGCTACATTGTTTCTAAAAGGTAGGTCTGCACTTAAGAAATGCTGTAGTAATAATAATAATAATAATGATAATAATAATAGTAATAATAATAACATTTTCTAACATTAAGATACAGTAGTAAAGCGCTTCATTGCTTCTCAGAGCTAGGTCTGCACTCAAGAAATAGCCTTATAATAATACGTCCTAACATTAAGATACAGCAGTAAATCGCTCCATTGCTTCTCAGAGCTAGGTCTCCACTCAAGAAATACCTTAATAATAATAATAACATGTCCTAACCTTAAGATACAGTAGTAAAGTGCTCCATTGTTTCTAAAAGCTAGGTTTGCACTCAAGAAATACCCTAATAATAATAACAACACGTCCTAACATTAAGATACAGTAGTAACTCGCCCCATTGCTTCTCAGAGCTAGGTATGCACGCAAGAAATACCCTAATAATAATAACAACACGTCCTAACATTAAGATACAATAGTAAAGTGCTCCATTGTTTCTAAAAGCTAGGTCTGCACTCAAGAAATACCTTGCATGGCCTAACATTATGATACAGTGTAGTAAACTGCTCCATTGCTTCTCGAAGCTAGGTCTGCATGCAAGAAATACCCTAATAATAATAACAACACGTCCTAACATTAAGATACAATAGTAAAATGCTCCATTGTTTCTAAAAGCTAGGTCTGCACTCAAGAAATACCCTACTAATAATAACATGTCCCAACATTAAGATACAGTAGTAAAGTGCTCCATTGTTTCTAAAAGCTAGGTCTGCACTCAAGAACTACCCTAATAATAATAATAATAATAATAATAATAATAATAATAATAATAATAATGTCCTAACATTAAGATACAGAGTAGTAAAGCGGCCCATTGCTTCTCGGAATTAGGTCTACACTCAAGAAATACCCTAATAGTAACAAGATGTCCTAACATTTAGATACAGTAGTAAAGTGTCCCATTGCTTCTTGAAGTTAGGTTTGCACTCAAGAAATACCCTAATAATAATATGTCCTAACATAAAAATACAGTAGTAAAGTGCTCCATTGCTTCTGGAAGCTAGGTCTGCTCTGAAGAAATACCCTAATAATAATAACATGTCCTAACATTAAGATATAGCAGTAAATCGCTCCATTGCTTCTCAGAGCTAGGTCTCCACTCAAGAAATACCTTAATGATAATAAGACGTCCTAACCTTAAGATACAGAGTAGTAAAGTGCTCCATTGTTTCTAAAAGCTAGGTTTGCACTCAAGAAGTACCCTAATAATAATAACAACATTTCCTGACTTTAAGATACAGTAGTAACTCGCCCCATTGCTTCTCAGAGCTAGGTATGCACTCAAGAAATACGCTACTAATAATAACAACATGTCCCAACATTAAGACACAGTACTAAAGTGCTCCATTGTTTCTAAAAGCTAGGTCTGCACTCAAACTACCCTAATAATAATAATAATAATAATAATGATAATAATAATAATAATAATGTCCTAAAATTAAGATACAGAGTAGTCAAGCAGCCCATTGCTTCTCGGAATTAGGTCTACACTCAAGAAATGCCCTAATAGTAACAACATGTCCTAACATTTAGATACAGTAGTAAAGTGTCCCATTGCTTCTTGAAGCTAGGTCTGCACTCAAGAAATACCCTAATAATAATATGTCCTAGCATAAAAATACAGTAGTAAAGCACTCCATTGCTTCTGAAAGCTAGGTCTGCTCTGAAGAAAAGCCCTAATAATAATATGTCCTAACATTAAGATACAATAGTAAAGTGCCCCATTGCTTCTTGAAGCTAGGCCTGCACTCAAGAAATACCCTAATAATAATGTGTCCTAACATTAAGATACAGTAGTAAAGCGCTCCATTTCTTCTGGAAGCTAGGTATGCACTGAAGAAATACCCTAATAATAATAACAACATGTACTAACATTAAGATACAGCAGTAAAGTGCCCCATTGCTTCTCCAAGCTAGGGCTGCACTCAAGAAATACCCTAATAATAATAACAACATGTCCTAACATTAAGATACAGTACTAACGTGCTACATTGTTTCTAAAAGGTAGGTCTGCACTCAAGAAATACCCTAATAATAATAACAACATGTCCTAACATTAAGATACAGTAGTAAAGCGCTTCATTGCTTCTCAGAGCTAGGTCTGCACTCAAGAAATAGCCTTATAATAATACGTCCTAACATTAAGATACAGCAGTAAATCGCTCCATTGCTTCTCAGAGCTAGGTCTCCACTCAAGAAATACCTAAATAATAATAATAACATGTCCTAACCTTAAGATACAGTAGTAAAGTGCTCCATTGTTTCTAAAAGCTAGGTTTGCACTCAAGAAATACCCTAATAATAATAACAACATGTCCTAACATTAAGATACAGTAGTAACTCGCCCCATTGCTTCTCAGAGCTAGGTATGCACGCAAGAAATACCCTAATAATAATAACAACACGTCCTAACATTAAGATACAATAGTAAAGTGCTCCATTGTTTCTAAAAGCTAGGTCTGCACTCAAGAAATACCCTATTAATAATAACAACATGTCCCAACATTAAGATACAGTAGTAAAGTGCCCCATTGCTTCTCAAAGCTAGGTCTGCACTCAAGAAAAACCCTAATAATAATATGTCCTAACATTAAGATACAGTAGTAAAGTGCCCCATTGCTTCTTGAAGCTAGGTCTGCACTCAAGAAATACCCTAATAATAATATGTCCTAACATTAAGATACAGTAGTAAAGCGCTCCATTGTTTCTGGAAGCTAGGTCTGCACTGAAGAAATACCCTAATAATAATAACACCATCTCCTAACATTAAGATACAGTAGTAAAGTGCTCCGTTGTTTCTAAAAGCTAGGTCTGCACTCAAGAAATACCTTGCATGGCCTAACATTATGATACAGTGTAGTAAAGTGCTCCATTGCTTCTCGAAGCTAGGTCTGCACGCAAGAAATACCCTAATAATAATAACAACACTTCCTAACATTAAGATACAATAGTAAAATGCTCCATTCTTTCTAAAAGCTAGGTCTGCACTCAAGAAATACCCTACTAATAATAACATGTCCCAACATTAAGATACAGTAGTAAAGTGCTCCATTGTTTCTAAAAGCCAGGTCTGCACTCAAGAACTACCCTAATAATAATAATAATAATAATAATAATAATAATAATAATAATGTCCTAACATTAAGATACAGAGTAGTAAAGCGGCCCATTGCTTCTCGGAATTAGGTCTACACTCAAGAAATACCCTAATAGTAACAACATGTCCTAACATTTAGATACAGTAGTAAAGTGTCCCATTGCTTCTTGAAGTTAGGTTTGCACTCAAGAAATACCCTAATAATAATATGTCCTAACATAAAAATACAGTAGTAAAGCGCTCCATTGCTTCTGGAAGCTAGGTCTGCTCTGAAGAAATACCCCAATAATAATAACATGCACTAACATTAAGATACAGCAGTAAAGTGCCCCATTGCTTCTCAAAGCTAGGTCTGCACTCAAGAAATACCCTGATAATAACAACATGGCCTAACATTATGATACAGTGTAGTAAAGTGCTACATTGCTTCTCCAAACTACGGCTTCACTCGAGAAATACCCTAATAATAATAACAACATGTCCTAACATTAAGATACAGTACTAACATGCTCCATTGTTTCTAAAAGGTAGGTCTGCACTTAAGAAATGCCCTAGTAATAATAATAATAATAATAATAATAATAATAATAATAATAATAATAATAATAATAATAATAATATTTTCTAACATTAAGATACAGCAGTTAAGCGCTCCATTGCTTCTCAGAGCTAGGTCTGCACTCAAGAAATACCCTAATAATAATACGTCCTAACATTAAGATACAGCAGTAAATCGCTCCATTGCTTCTCAGAGCTAGGTCTCCACTCAAGAAATACCTTAATAATAATAACATGTCCTAACCTTGAGATACAGAGTAGTAAAGTGCTAGATTGTTTCTAAAAGCTAGGTTTGCACTCAAGAAATACCCTAATAATAATAACAACATGTCCTAACATTAAGATACAGTAGTAACTCGCCCCATTGCTTCTCAGAGCAAGGTATGCACTCAAGAAATACCCTAATAATAATAACAACACGTCCTAACATTAAGATACAATAGTAAAGTGCTCCATTGTTTCTAAAAGCTATTGTCTGCACTAAAGAACTACCGTATTAATAACAACATGTCCTAACATTAAGATACAGAGTAGTAAAGTGTCCCATTGCTTCTCAAAGCTAGGTCTGCACTCAAGAAAAACCCTAATAATAATATGTCCTAACAGTAAGATACAGTAGTAAAATGTCCCATTGCTTCTTGAAGCTAGGTCTGCACTGAAAAACTACCCTAATAATAATAACACCATGTCCTAACATTAAGATACAGTAGTAAAGTGCTCCATTGCTTCTCAAAGCTAGGTCTGAACTCAGAAATACCCTAATAATAATAACAACATGTCCTAACATTAAGATACAGAGTAGTAAAGTGCCCCATTGCTTCTCAAAGCTAGGTCTGCACTCAAGCAATACCCTAATAATAATAATATGTCTAAGATACAGAGTAGTAAAGCACTCCATCGCTTCTCCAAGCTAGGGCTGCACACAAGAAATACCCTCATAATAATAACAACACGTCCTAACATTAAGATACAATAGTAAAATGCTCCATTGTTTCTAAAGGCTAGGTCTGCACTCAAGAAATACCCTACTAATAATAACAACATGTCCCAACATTAAGATACAGTAGTAAAGTGCTCCATTGTTTCTAAAAGCTAGGTCTGCACTCAAGAACTACCCTAATAATAATAATAATAATAATAATAATAATAATGTCCTAACATTAAGATACAGAGTAGTAAAGCGGCCCATTGCTTCTCGGAATTAGGTCTGCAATCAAGAAATACCCTAATAGTAACAACATGTCCTAACATTTAGATACAGTAGTAAAGTGTCCCATGGCTTCTTGTAGTTATGTCTGCACTCAAGAAATACCCTAATAATAAAAACAACATGTCCGAACATTAATATGCAGAGTAGTAAAGCGCTCCATTTCCACTCAAAGGTAGTTCTGCACTCAAGAAATACACTAATAATAACAACATGTCCTAACATTAAGATACAGTAATAAAGTGTCCCATTGCTTTTGAAGCTACGTCTGCACTCAAGAAATACCCTAATAATTATATGTCCTAAATTTAAGATACAGTAGTAAAGCGCTTGAAGCTAGGTCTGTACACAAGAAATACCCTAATAATAATAACAACATGTCCTAACATTAAGATACAGTAGTAAAGTGCTCCATTGTTTCTAAAAGCTAGGTATGCACTCTAGAAATACCCTAATAACAACATGTCCTAACATTAAGATACAGTACTCAAGTGCTCCATTGTTTCTAAAAGCTAGGGCTGCACTCAAGAAATACCCTAATAATAATAATATGTCCTAAGTTTAAGATACAGTACTAAAGTGCTCCACTGCTTTTCAAAGCTAGGTCTGCACTCAAGAAATGCCCTAATAATAACATGCCCTAACATCATTAAGATACAGTAGTAAAGTGCCCCATTGCTTCTTGAAACTAGGCCTGCACTCAAGAAATACCTAATAATAATGTGTCCTAACATTAAGATACAGTAGTAAAGCGCTCCATTTCTTCTGGAAGCTAGGTCTGCACTGAAGAAATACCCTAATAATAATAACAACATGTACTAACATTAAGATACAGCACTAAAGTGCCCCATTGCTTCTCAAAGCTAGGTCTGCACTCAAGAAATACCCTGATAATAATAACAACATGTCCTAACATTAAGATACAGTACTAAAGTGCTCCATTGTTTCTAAAAGGTAGGTCTGCACTCAAGAAATACCCTAATAATAATACGTCCTAACATTAAGATACAGCAGTAAATCGCTCCATTGCTTCTCAGAGCTAGGTCTCCACTCAAGAAATACCTTAATAATAATAACATATCCTAACTTTAAGATACAGAGTAGTAAAGTGCTCCATTGTTTCTAAAAGCTAGGTTTGCACTCAAGAAATACCCTAATAATAATAACAACATGTCCTAACATTAGGATACACTAGTAACTCGCCCCATTGCTTCTCAGAGCTAGGTATGCACTCAAGAAATACCCTAATAATAATAACAACACGTCCTAACATTAAGATACAATAGTAAAGTGCTCCATTGTTTCTAAAAGCTAGGTCTGCACTCAAGAAATACCCTACTAATAATAACAACATGTCCCAACATTAAGATACAGTAGTAAAGTGCTGCATTGTTTCTAAAAGCTAGGTCTGCACTCAAGAACTACCGTAATAATAATAATAATAATAATAATAATAATAATAATAATAATGTGTCCTAACATTAAGATACAGTAGTAAAGCGCTCCATTTCTTCTGGAAGCTAGGTCTGCACTGACGAAATACCCTAATAATAAGAACAACATGTCCAAACATTAAGATACAATAGTAAAGTGCTCCAGTGCTTCTCAAAGCTAGGTCTGCACTCAAGAAATGCCCTAATAATAACAACATGCCCTACCATCATTAAGATACAGTAGCAAAGTGCCCCATTGCTTCTCGAAGCTAGTTCTGCACTCAAGAAATGCCCTAATAATAAAAACAACATGTCATAACATTAAGATACAGAGTAGGAAAGCATTACATTGCCTCTCAAAGCTAAGTCTGCACTCAAAAAATAACCTAATAATAATGTGTCCTAATATTAAGATACAGTAGTAAAGTGCCTCATTGCTTCTCGAAGCTAGGTCTGCACTCAAGAAATACCCTAATAATAATGTGTCCTAATATTAAGATACAGTAGTAAATCGCTCCATTCCTTCTCAAAGCTAGGTCTGCACTCATAAAATACCCTAATAATAATAACAACATGTCCTAACACTAAGATACAGTAATAAAGTGCTCCATTGTTTCTAAAAGCTAGGTCTGCACTCAAGTAATACGCTAATAACAATAATAAAATGTCCTAACATTAAGATACAGTAATAAAGTGCTCCATTGCTTGTCAAAGCTAGGTCTGCACTCAAGAAATGCCCTAATAATAACAACATGCCCTAACATCATTAGGATACAGTAGTAAAGTGCCCCATTGCTCAACGAATCTAGGTCTACACTCAAGAAATACCCTAATAATAAAAACAACATGTCCTAACATTAATATGCAGAGTAGTAAAGCGCTTCATTGCCACTCAAAGGTAGTTCTGCACTCACGAAATACACTAATAATAATAACATGTCCTAACATTAAGATACAGTAATAAAGTGTCCCATTGCTTTTGAAGCTAGGTCTGCACTCAAGAAATAACCTCATAATTATATGTCCTAAATTTAAGATACAGTAGTAAAGCGCTTGAAGCTAGGTCTGTACTCAAGAAATAACCTAATAATAATAACAACATGTCCTAACATTAAGATACAGTAGTAAAGTGCTCCATTGTTTCTAAAAGCTAGGTATGCACTCAAGAAATACCCTAATAATAATAACAACATGTCTAAACATTAAGATACAGTACTCAAGTGCTCCATTGTTTCTAAAAGCTAGGGCTGCACTCAAGAAATACCCTAATAATAATAATAAGATGTCCTAACTTTAAGATACAGTACTAAAGTGCTCCACTGCTTTTCAAAGCTAGGTCTGCACTCAAGAAATGCCCTAATAATAACAACATGCCCTAACATCATTAAGATACAGTAGTGAAGTGCCCCATTGCTTCTTGAAGCTAGGCCTGCACTCAAGAAATACCCTAATAATAATGTGTCCTAACATTAAGATAAAGTAGTAAAGCACTCCATTTCTTCTGGAAGCTAGGTTGGCACTGAAGAAATACCCTAATAATAATAACAACATGTACTAACATTAAGATACAGTAGTAAAGTGCCCCATTGCTTCTCAAAGCTAGGTCTGCACTCAAGAAATACCCTGGTAATAACAGCATGGCCTAACATTATGATACAGTGTAGTAAAGTGCTACATTGCTTCTCCAAGCTAGGGCTGCACTCAAGAAATACCCTAATAATAATAACAACATGTCCTAACATTAAGATACAGTACTAACATGCTCCATTGTTTCTAAAAGGTAGGTCTGCACTTAAGAAATGCCCTAGTAATAATAATAATAATAATAATAATAATAATAATAATAATAATAATAATAACATTTTCTAACATTAAAATACAGCAGTAAAGCGCTCCATTGCTTCTCAGAGCTAGGTCTGCACTCAAGAAATACCCTAATAATAATACGTCCTAAAATTAAGATACAGCAGTAAATCGCTCCATTGCTTCTCCGAGCTAGGTCTCCACTCAAGAAATACCTTAATGATAATAAGACGTCCTAACCTTAAGATACAGAGTAGTAAAGTGCTCCATTGTTTCTAAAAGCTAGGTTTGCACTCAAGAAGTACCCTAATAATAATAACAACATTTCCTGACTTTAAGATACAGTAGTAACTCGCCCCATTGCTTCTCAGAGCTAGGTATGCAAGCAAGAAATACCCTAATAATAATAACAACACGTCCTAACATTAAGATACAATAGTAAAGTGCTCCATTGTTTCTAAAAGCTAGGTCTGCACTCAAGAAATACCCTATTAATATTAACAACATGTCCCAACATTAAGATACAGTAGTAAAGTGCTCCTTTGTTTCTAAAAGCTAGGCCTGCACTAAAGAACTACTGTAATAATAATAACAACATGTCCTAACATTAAGATACAGAGTAGTAAAGTGCCCCATTGCTTCTCAAAGCTAGGTCTGCACTCAAGAAAAACCCTAATAATAATATGTCCTAACATTAAGATACAGTAGTAAAGTGCCCCATTGCTTCTTGAAGCTAGGTCTGCACTCAAGAAATACCCTAATAATAATATGTCCTAACATTAAGATACAGTAGTAAAGCGCTCCATTGTTTCTGGAAGCTAGGTCTGCACTGAAGAAATACCCTAATAATAATAACACCATCTCCTAACATTAAGATACAGTAGTAAAGTGCTCCGTTGCTTCTCAAAGCTAGGTCTGCACGCAAGAAATACCCTAATAATAATAACAACACGTCCTAACATTAAGATACAATAGTAAAATGCTCCATTGTTTCTAAAAGCTAGGTCTGCACTCAAGCAATACCTTACTAATAATAACATGTCGCAACATTAAGATACAGTAGTAAAGTGCTCCATTGTTTCTAAAAGCTAGGTCTGCACTCAAGAACTACCCTAATAATAATAATAATAATAATAATAATAATAATAATGTCCTAACATTAAGATACAGAGTAGTAAAGCGGCCCATTGCTTCTCGGAATTAGGTCTACACTCAAGAAATACCCTAATAGTAACAACATGTCCTAACATTTAGATACAGTAGTAAAGTGTCCCATTGCTTCTTGAAGTTAGGTTTGCACTCAAGAAATACCCTGATAATAATATGTCCTAACATAAAAATACAGTAGTAAAGCGCTCCATTGCTTCTGGAAGCTAGGTCTGCTCTGAAGAAATACCCTAATAATAATAACATGTACTAACATTAAGATACAGCAGTAAAGTGCCCCATTGCTTCTCAAAGCTAGGTCTGCACTCAAGAAATACCCTGATAATAACAACATGGCCTAACATTATGATACAGTGTAGTAAAGTGCTACATTGCTTCTCCAAACTACGGCTTCACTCAAGAAATACCCTAATAATAATAACAACATGTCCTAACATTAAGATACAGTACTAACATGCTCCATTGTTTCTAAAAGGTAGGTCTGCACTTAAGAAATGCCCTAGTAATAATAATAATAATAATAATAATAATAATGATAACATTTTCTAACATTAAGATACAGCAGTTAAGCGCTCCATTGCTTCTCAGAGCTAGGTCTGCACTCAAGAAATACCCTAATAATAATACGTCCTAACATTAAGATACAGCAGTAAATCGCTCCATTGCTTCTCAGAGCTAGGTCTCCACTCAAGAAATACCTTAATAATAATAACATGTCCTAACCTTAAGATACAGAGTAGTAAAGTGCTAGATTGTTTATAAAAGCTAGGTTTGCACTCAAGAAATACCCTAATAATAATAACAACATGTCCTAACATTAAGATACAGTAGTAACTCGCCCCATTGCTTCTCAGAGCAAGGTATGCACTCAAGAAATACCCTAATAATAATAACAACACGTCCTAACATTAAGATACAATAGTAAAGTGCTCCATTGTTTCTAAAAGCTAGGTCTGCACTAAAGAACTACCGTAATAATAACAACATGTCCTAACATTAAGATACAGAGTAGTAAAGTGCCCCATTGCTTCTCAAAGCTAGGTCTGCACTCAAGAAAAACCCTAATAATAATATGTCCTAACAGTAAGATACAGTAGTAAAGTGCCCCATTGCTTCTTGTAGTTATGTCTGCACTCAAGAAATACCCTAATAATAAAAACAACATGTCCTAACATTAATATGCAGAGTAGTAAAGCGCTCCATTGCCACTCAAAGGTAGTTCTGCACTCAAGAAATACACTAATAATAATAACAACATGCCCTAACATTAAGATACAGTAATAAAGTGTCCCATTGCTTTTGAAGCTAGGTCTGCACTCAAGAAATACCCTAATAATTATATGTCCTAAATTTAAGATACAGTAGTAAAGCGCTTGAAGCTAGGTCTGTACACAAGAAATACCCTAATAATAATAACAACATGTCCTAACATTAAGATACAGTAGTAAAGTGCTCCATTGTTTCTAAAAGCTAGGTATGCACTCTAGAAATACCCTAATAATAATAACAACATGTCCTAACATTAAGATACAGTACTCAAGTGCTCCATTGTTTCTAAAAGCTAGGGCTGCACTCAAGAAATACCCTAATAATAATAATATGTCCTAACTTTAAGATACAGTACTAAAGTGCTCCACTGCTTTTCAAAGCTAGGTCTGCACTCAAGAAATGCCCTAATAATAACAACATGCCCTAACATCATTAAGATACAGTAGTAAAGTGCCCCATTGCTTCTTGAAACTAGGCCTGCACTCAAGAAATACCCTAATAATAATGTGTCCTAACATTAAGATACAGTAGTAAAGCGCTCCATTTCTTCTGGAAGCTAGGTCTGCACTGAAGAAATACCCTAATAATAATAACATGTACTAACATTAAGATACAGCAGTAAAGTGCCCCATTGCTTCTCAAAGCTAGGTCTGCACTCAAGAAATACCCTGATAATAATAACAACATGTCCTAACATTAAGATACAGTACTCAAGTGCTCCATTGTTTCTAAAAGGTAGGTCTGCACTCAAGAAATACCCTAATAATAATACGTCCTAACATTAAGATACAGCAGTAAATCGCTCCATTGCTTCTCAGAGCTAGGTCTCCACTCAAGAAATACCTTAATAATAATAACATATCCTAACTTTAAGATACAGAGTAGTAAAGTGCTCCATTGTTTCTAAAAGCTAGGTTTGCACTCAAGAAATACCCTAATAATAATAACAACATGTCCTAACATTAGGATACACTAGTAACTCGCCCCATTGCTTCTCAGAGCTAGGTATGCACTCAAGAAATACCCTAATAATAATAACAACACGTCC
Source organism: Ambystoma mexicanum (assembly GCF_040938575.1). Taxonomy (NCBI): domain Eukaryota; kingdom Metazoa; phylum Chordata; class Amphibia; order Caudata; family Ambystomatidae; genus Ambystoma; species Ambystoma mexicanum. Next base: position 1,147,665,831 of record NC_090928.1, read on the forward strand.
TAACATTAAGATACAATAGTAAAGTGCTCCATTGTTTCTAAAAGCTAGGTCTGCACTCAAGAAATACCCTACTAATAATAACAACATGTCCCAACATTAAGATACAGTAGTAAAGTGCTGCATTGTTTCTAAAAGCTAGGTCTGCACTCAAGAACTACCGTAATAATAATAATAATAATAATAATAATAATAATAATAATAATGTGTCCTAACATTAAGATACAGTAGTAAAGCGCTCCATTTCTTCTGGAAGCTAGGTCTGCACTGACGAAATACCCTAATAATAAGAACAACATGTCCAAACATTAAGATACAATAGTAAAGTGCTCCAGTGCTTCTCAAAGCTAGGTCTGCACTCAAGAAATTCCCTAATAATAACAACATGCCCTACCATCATTAAGATACAGTAGCAAAGTGCCCCATTGCTTCTCGAAGCTAGTTCTGCACTCAAGAAATGCCCTAATAATAAAAACAACATGTCATAACATTAAGATACAGAGTAGGAAAGCATTACATTGCCTCTCAAAGCTAAGTCTGCACTCAAAAAATAACCTAATAATAATGTGTCCTAATATTAAGATACAGTAGTAAAGTGCCTCATTGCTTCTCGAAGCTAGGTCTGCACTCAAGAAATACCCTAATAATAATGTGTCCTAATATTAAGATACAGTAGTAAATCGCTCCATTCCTTCTCAAAGCTAGGTCTGCACTCATAAAATACCCTAATAATAATAACAACATGTCCTAACACTAAGATACAGTAATAAAGTGCTCCATTGTTTCTAAAAGCTAGGTCTGCACTCAAGTAATACGCTAATAACAATAATAAAATGTCCTAACATTAAGATACAGTAATAAAGTGCTCCATTGCTTGTCAAAGCTAGGTCTGCACTCAAGAAATGCCCTAATAATAACAACATGCCCTAACATCATTAGGATACAGTAGTAAAGTGCCCCATTGCTCAACGAATCTAGGTCTACACTCAAGAAATACCCTAATAATAAAAACAACATGTCCTAACATTAATATGCAGAGTAGTAAAGCGCTTCATTGCCACTCAAAGGTAGTTCTGCACTCACGAAATACACTAATAATAATAACATGTCCTAACATTAAGATACAGTAATAAAGTGTCCCATTGCTTTTGAAGCTAGGTCTGCACTCAAGAAATAACCTCATAATTATATGTCCTAAATTTAAGATACAGTAGTAAAGCGCTTGAAGCTAGGTCTGTACTCAAGAAATAACCTAATAATAATAACAACATGTCCTAACATTAAGATACAGTAGTAAAGTGCTCCATTGTTTCTAAAAGCTAGGTATGCACTCAAGAAATACCCTAATAATAATAACAACATGTCTAAACATTAAGATACAGTACTCAAGTGCTCCATTGTTTCTAAAAGCTAGGGCTGCACTCAAGAAATACCCTAATAATAATAATAAGATGTCCTAACTTTAAGATACAGTACTAAAGTGCTCCACTGCTTTTCAAAGCTAGGTCTGCACTCAAGAAATGCCCTAATAATAACAACATGCCCTAACATCATTAAGATACAGTAGTGAAGTGCCCCATTGCTTCTTGAAGCTAGGCCTGCACTCAAGAAATACCCTAATAATAATGTGTCCTAACATTAAGATAAAGTAGTAAAGCACTCCATTTCTTCTGGAAGCTAGGTTGGCACTGAAGAAATACCCTAATAATAATAACAACATGTACTAACATTAAGATACAGTAGTAAAGTGCCCCATTGCTTCTCAAAGCTAGGTCTGCACTCAAGAAATACCCTGGTAATAACAGCATGGCCTAACATTATGATACAGTGTAGTAAAGTGCTACATTGCTTCTCCAAGCTAGGGCTGCACTCAAGAAATACCCTAATAATAATAACAACATGTCCTAACATTAAGATACAGTACTAACATGCTCCATTGTTTCTAAAAGGTAGGTCTGCACTTAAGAAATGCCCTAGTAATAATAATAATAATAATAATAATAATAATAATAATAATAATAATAATAACATTTTCTAACATTAAAATACAGCAGTAAAGCGCTCCATTGCTTCTCAGAGCTAGGTCTGCACTCAAGAAATACCCTAATAATAATACGTCCTAAAATTAAGATACAGCAGTAAATCGCTCCATTGCTTCTCCGAGCTAGGTCTCCACTCAAGAAATACCTTAATGATAATAAGACGTCCTAACCTTAAGATACAGAGTAGTAAAGTGCTCCATTGTTTCTAAAAGCTAGGTTTGCACTCAAGAAGTACCCTAATAATAATAACAACATTTCCTGACTTTAAGATACAGTAGTAACTCGCCCCATTGCTTCTCAGAGCTAGGTATGCAAGCAAGAAATACCCTAATAATAATAACAACACGTCCTAACATTAAGATACAATAGTAAAGTGCTCCATTGTTTCTAAAAGCTAGGTCTGCACTCAAGAAATACCCTATTAATATTAACAACATGTCCCAACATTAAGATACAGTAGTAAAGTGCTCCTTTGTTTCTAAAAGCTAGGCCTGCACTAAAGAACTACTGTAATAATAATAACAACATGTCCTAACATTAAGATACAGAGTAGTAAAGTGCCCCATTGCTTCTCAAAGCTAGGTCTGCACTCAAGAAAAACCCTAATAATAATATGTCCTAACATTAAGATACAGTAGTAAAGTGCCCCATTGCTTCTTGAAGCTAGGTCTGCACTCAAGAAATACCCTAATAATAATATGTCCTAACATTAAGATACAGTAGTAAAGCGCTCCATTGTTTCTGGAAGCTAGGTCTGCACTGAAGAAATACCCTAATAATAATAACACCATCTCCTAACATTAAGATACAGTAGTAAAGTGCTCCGTTGCTTCTCAAAGCTAGGTCTGCACTCAAGAAATACCTTGCATGGCCTAACATTATGATACAGTGTAGTAAAGTGCTCCATTGCTTCTCGAAGCTAGGTCTGCACGCAAGAAATACCCTAATAATAATAACAACACCTCCTAACATTAAGATACAATAGTAAAATGCTCCATTGTTTCTAAAAGCTAGGTCTGCACTCAAGCAATACCTTACTAATAATAACATGTCGCAACATTAAGATACAGTAGTAAAGTGCTCCATTGTTTCTAAAAGCTAGGTCTGCACTCAAGAACTACCCTAATAATAATAATAATAATAATAATAATAATAATAATAATAATAATAATGTCCTAACATTAAGATACAGAGTAGTAAAGCGGCCCATTGCTTCTCGGAATTAGGTCTACACTCAAGAAATACCCTAATAGTAACAACATGTCCTAACATTTAGATACAGTAGTAAAGTGTCCCATTGCTTCTTGAAGTTAGGTTTGCACTCAAGAAATACCCTGATAATAATATGTCCTAACATAAAAATACAGTAGTAAAGCGCTCCATTGCTTCTGGAAGCTAGGTCTGCTCTGAAGAAATACCCTAATAATAATAACATGTACTAACATTAAGATACAGCAGTAAAGTGCCCCATTGCTTCTCAAAGCTAGGTCTGCACTCAAGAAATACCCTGATAATAACAACATATCCTAACATTATGATACAGTGTAGTAAAGTGCTACATTGCTTCTCCAAACTACGGCTTCACTCAAGAAATACCCTAATAATAATAACAACATGTCCTAACATTAAGATACAGTACTAACATGCTCCATTGTTTCTAAAAGGTAGGTCTGCACTTAAGAAATGCCCTAGTAATAATAATAATAATAATAATAATAATAATAATAACATTTTCTAACATTAAGATACAGCAGTTAAGCGCTCCATTGCTTCTCAGAGCTAGGTCTGCACTCAAGAAATACCCTAATAATAATACGTCCTAACATTAAGATACAGCAGTAAATCGCTCCATTGCTTCTCAGAGCTAGGTCTCCACTCAAGAAATACCTTAATAATAATAACATGTCCTAACCTTAAGATACAGAGTAGTAAAGTGCTAGATTGTTTCTAAAAGCTAGGTTTGCACTCAAGAAATACCCTAATAATAATAACAACATGTCCTAACATTAAGATACAGTAGTAACTCGCCCCATTGCTTCTCAGAGCAAGGTATGCACTCAAGAAATACCCTAATAATAATAACAACACGTCCTAACATTAAGATACAATAGTAAAGTGCTCCATTGTTTCTAAAAGCTAGGTCTGCACTAAAGAACTACCGTAATAATAACAACATGTCCTAACATTAAGATACAGAGTAGTAAAGTGCCCCATTGCTTCTCAAAGCTAGGTCTGCACTCAAGAAAAACCCTAATAATAATATGTCCTAACAGTAAGATACAGTAGTAAAGTGCCCCATTGCTTCTTGTAGTTATGTCTGCACTCAAGAAATACCCTAATAATAAAAACAACATGTCCTAACATTAATATGCAGAGTAGTAAAGCGCTCCATTGCCACTCAAAGGTAGTTCTGCACTCAAGAAATACACTAATAATAATAACAACATGCCCTAACATTAAGATACAGTAATAAAGTGTCCCATTGCTTTTGAAGCTAGGTCTGCACTCAAGAAATACCCTAATAATTATATGTCCTAAATTTAAGATACAGTAGTAAAGCGCTTGAAGCTAGGTCTGTACACAAGAAATACCCTAATAATAATAACAACATGTCCTAACATTAAGATACAGTAGTAAAGTGCTCCATTGTTTCTAAAAGCTAGGTATGCACTCTAGAAATACCCTAATAATAATAACAACATGTCCTAACATTAAGATACAGTACTCAAGTGCTCCATTGTTTCTAAAAGCTAGGGCTGCACTCAAGAAATACCCTAATAATAATAATATGTCCTAACTTTAAGATACAGTACTAAAGTGCTCCACTGCTTTTCAAAGCTAGGTCTGCACTCAAGAAATGCCCTAATAATAACAACATGCCCTAACATCATTAAGATACAGTAGTAAAGTGCCCCATTGCTTCTTGAAACTAGGCCTGCACTCAAGAAATACCCTAATAATAATGTGTCCTAACATTAAGATACAGTAGTAAAGCGCTCCATTTCTTCTGGAAGCTAGGTCTGCACTGAAGAAATACCCTAATAATAATAACATGTACTAACATTAAGATACAGCAGTAAAGTGCCCCATTGCTTCTCAAAGCTAGGTCTGCACTCAAGAAATACCCTGATAATAATAACAACATGTCCTAACATTAAGATACAGTACTCAAGTGCTCCATTGTTTCTAAAAGCTAGGGCTGCACTCAAGAAATACCCTAATAATAATAATATGTCCTAACTTTAAGATACAGTACTAAAGTGCTCCACTGCTTTTCAAAGCTAGGTCTGCACTCAAGAAATGCCCTAATAATAACAACATGCCCTAACATCATTAAGATACAGTAGTAAAGTGCCCCATTGCTTCTTGAAACTAGGCCTGCACTCAAGAAATACCCTAATAATAATGTGTCCTAACATTAAGATACAGTAGTAAAGCGCTCCATTTCTTCTGGAAGCTAGGTCTGCACTGAAGAAATACCCTAATAATAATAACATGTACTAACATTAAGATACAGCAGTAAAGTGCCCCATTGCTTCTCAAAGCTAGGTCTGCACTCAAGAAATACCCTGATAATAATAACAACATGTCCTAACATTAAGATACAGTACTAAAGTGCTCCATTGTTTCTAAAAGGTAGGTCTGCACTCAAGAAATACCCTAATAATAATACGTCCTAACATTAAGATACAGCAGTAAATCGCTCCATTGCTTCTCAGAGCTAGGTCTCCACTCAATAAATACCTTAATAATAATAACATATCCTAACTTTAAGATACAGAGTAGTAAAGTGCCCATTGTTTCTAAAAGCTAGGTTTGCACTCAAGAAATACCCTAATAATAATGTGTCTTAATATTAAGATACAGTAGTAAATCGCTCCATTCCTTCTCAAAGCTAGGTCTGCACTCATAAAATACCCTAATAATAATAACAACATGTCCTAACACTAAGATACAGTAATAAAGTGCTCCATTGTTTCTAAAAGCTAGGTCTGCACTCAAGTAATACGCTAATAACAATAATAAAATGTCCTAACATTAAGATACAGTAATAAAGTGCTCCATTGCTTGTCAAAGCTAGGTCTGCACTCAAGAAATGCCCTAATAATACCAACATGCCCTAACATCATTAGGATACAGTAGTAAAGTGCCCCATTGCTCAACGAATCTAGGTCTACACTCAAGAAATACCCTAATAATAAAAACAACATGTCCTAACATTAATATGCAGAGTAGTAAAGCGCTCCATTGCCACTCAAAGGTAGTTCTGCACTCACGAAATACACTAATAATAATAACATGTCCTAACATTAAGATACAGTAATAAAGTGTCCCATTGCTTTTGAAGCTAGGTCTGCACTCAAGAAATACCCTCATAATTATATGTCCTAAATTTAAGATACAGTAGTAAAGCGCTTGAAGCTAGGTCTGTACTCAAGAAATAACCTAATAATAATAACAACATGTCCTAACATTAAGATACAGTACTCAAGTGCTCCATTGTTTCTAAAAGCTAGGGCTGCACTCAAGAAATACCCTAATAATAATAATAAGATGTCCTAACTTTAAGATACAGTACTAAAGTGCTCCACTGCTTTTCAAAGCTAGGTCTGCACTCAAGAAATGCCCTAATAATAACAACATGCCCTAACATCATTAAGATACAGTAGTGAAGTGCCCCATTGCTTCTTGAAGCTAGGCCTGCACTCAAGAAATACCCTAATAATAATGTGTCCTAACATTAAGATACAGTAGTAAAGCACTCCATTTCTTCTGGAAGCTAGGTTGGCACTGAAGAAATACCCTAATAATAATAACAACATGTACTAACATTAAGATACAGTAGTAAAGTGCCCCATTGCTTCTCAAAGCTAGGTCTGCACTCAAGAAATACCCTGATAATAACAACATGGCCTAACATTATGATACAGTGTAGTAAAGTGCTACATTGCTTCTCCAAGCTAGGGCTGCACTCAAGAAATACCCTAATAATAATAACAACATGTCCTAACATTAAGATACAGTACTAACATGCTCCATTGTTTCTAAAAGGTAGGTCTGCACTTAAGAAATGCCCTAGTAATAATAATAATAATAATAATAATAATAATAATAATAATAATAATAATAATAACATTTTCTAACATTAAAATACAGCAGTAAAGCGCTCCATTGCTTCTCAGAGCTAGGTCTGCACTCAAGAAATACCCTAATAATAATACGTCCTAAAATTAAGATACAGCAGTAAATCGCTCCATTGCTTCTCAGAGCTAGGTCTCCACTCAAGAAATACCTTAATAATAATAATAACATGTCCTAACCTTAAGATACAGAGTAGTAAAGTGCTCCATTGTTTCTAAAAGCTAGGTTTGCACTCAAGAAATACCCTAATAATAATAACAACATGTCCTAACATTAAGATACAGTAGTAACTCGGCCCATTGCTTCTCAGAGCTAGGTATGCACCCAAGAAATACCCTAATAATAATAACAACACGTCCTAACATTAAGATACAATAGTACAGTGCTCCATGTTTTCTAAAAGCTAGGCCTGCACTAAAGAACTACCGTAATAATAATAACAACATGTCCTAACATTAAGATACAGAGTAGTAAAGTGCCCCATTGCTTCTTGAAGCTAGGTCTGCACTCAAGAAATACCCTAATAATAATATGTCCTAACATTAAGATACAGTAGTAAAGCGCTCCATTGTTTCTGGAAGCTAGGTCTGCACTGAAGAAATACCCTAATAATAATAACACCATGTCCTAACATTAAGATACAGTAGTAAAGTGCTCCATTGCTTCTCAAAGCTAGGTCTGTACTCAAGAAATACCCTGCATGGCCTAACATTAAGATACAGTGTAGTAAAGTGCTCCATTGCTTCTCGAAGCTAGGTCTGCACTCAAGCAATACCCTAATAATAATAATATGTCTAAGATACAGAGTAGTAAAGCACTCCATCGCTTCTCCAAGCAAGGGCTGCACACAAGAAATACCCTCATAATAATAACAACACGTCCTAACATTAAGATACAATAGTAAAATGCTCCTTTGTTTCTAAAGGCTAGGTCTGCACTCAAGAAATACCCTACTAATAATAACATGTCCCAGCATTAAGATACAGTAGTAAAGTGCTCCATTGTTTCTAAAAGCTAGGTCTGCACTCAAGAACTACCCTAATAATAATAATAATAATAATAATAATAATAATAATGTCCTAACATTAAGATACAGAGTAGTAAAGCGGCCCATTGCTTCTCGGAATTAGGTCTACACTCGAGAAATACCCTAATAGTAACAACATGTCCTAACATTTAGATACAGTAGTAAAGTGTCCCATTGCTTCTTGAAGTTAGGTCTGCACTCAAGAAATACCCTAATAATAATGTGTCCTAACATAAAAATACAGTAGTAAAGCGCTCAATTGCTTCTGGAAGCTAGGTCTGCTCTGAAGAAAAGCCCTAATAATAATATGCCCTAACAGTAAGATACAGTAGTAAAGTGCCCCATTGCTTCTTGAAGCTAGGCCTGCACTCAAGAAATACCCTAATAATAATGTGTCCTAACATTAAGATACAGTAGTAAAGCGCTCCATTTCTTCTGGAAGCTAGGTCTGCACTGAAGAAATACCCTAATAATATTAACATGACCTAACATTATGATACAGTGTAGTAAATTGCTACATTGCTTCTCCAAGCTAGGGCTGCACTCAAGAAATACCCTAATAATAATAACAACATGTCCTAACATTAACATACAGTACTAACGTGCTCCATTGTTTCTAAAAGGTAGGTCTGCACTTAAGAAATGCCCTAGTAATAATAACATGTCCCAACATTAAGATACAGTAGTAAAGTGCTCCATTGTTTCTAAAAGCTTGGTCTGCACTCAAGAACTACCCTAATAATAATAATAATAATAATAATAATAATGTCCTAACATTAAGATACAGAGTAGTAAAGCGGCCCATTGCTTCTCCGAATTAGGTCTACACTCAAGAAATACCCTAATAGTAACAATATGTCCTAACATTTAGATACAGTAGTAAAGTGTCCCATTGCTTCTTGAAGTTAGGTCTGCACTCAAGAAATACCCTAATAATAATGTGTCCTAACATAAAAATACAGTAGTAAAGCGCTCAATTGCTTCTGGAAGCTAGGTCTGCTCTGAAGAAAAGACCTAATAATAATATGCCCTAACAGTAAGATACAGTAGTAAAGTGCCCCATTGCTTCTTGAAGCTAGGCCTGCACTCAAGAAATACCCTAATAATAATGTTTCCTAACATTAAGATACAGTAGTAAAGCGCTCCATTTCTTCTGGAAGCTAGGTCTGCACTGAAGAAATACCCTAATAATAATAACAACATGTACTAACATTAAGATACAGCAGTAAAGTGCCCCATTGCTTCTCAAAGCTAGGTGTGCACTCAAGAAATACCCTGATAATAATAACAACATGTCCTAACATTAAGATACAGTACTAAAGTGCTCCATTGTTTCTAAAAGGTAGGTCTGCACTCAAGAAATACCCTAATAATAATACGTCCTAACATTAAGATACAGCAGTAAATCGCTCCATTGCTTCTCAGAGCTAGGTCTCCACTCAAGAAATACCTTAATAATAATAACATATCCTAACTTTAAGATACAGAGTAGTAAAGTGCTCCATTGTTTCTAAAAGCTAGGTTTGCACTCAAGAAATACCCTAATAATAATGTGTCCTAATATTAAGATACAGTAGTAAATCGCTCCATTCCTTCTCAAAGCTAGGTCTGCACTCATAAAATACCCTAATAATAATAACAACATGTCCTAACACTAAGATACAGTAATAAAGTGCTCCATTGTTTCTAAAAGCTAGGTCTGCACTCAAGTAATACGCTAATAACAATAATAAAATGTCCTAACATTAAGATACAGTAATAAAGTGCTCCATTGCTTGTCAAAGCTAGGTCTGCACTCAAGAAATGCCCTAATAATAACAACATGCCCTAACATCATTAGGATACAGTAGTAAAGTGCCCCATTGCTCAACGAATCTAGGTCTACACTCAAGAAATACCCTAATAATAAAAACAACATGTCCTAACATTAATATGCAGAGTAGTAAAGCGCTCCATTGCCACTCAAAGGTAGTTCTGCACTCACGAAATACACTAATAATAATAACATGTCCTAACATTAAGATACAGTAATAAAGTGTCCCATTGCTTTTGAAGCTAGGTCTGCACTCAAGAAATACCCTCATAATTATATGTCCTAAATTTAAGATACAGTAGTAAAGCGCTTGAAGCTAGGTCTGTACTCAAGAAATAACCTAATAATAATAACAACATGTCCTAACATTAAGATACAGTATTCAAGTGCTCCATTGTTTCTAAAAGCTAGGGCTGCACTCAAGAAATACCCTAATAATAATAATAAGATGTCCTAACTTTAAGATACAGTACTAAAGTGCTCCACTGCTTTTCAAAGCTAGGTCTGCACTCAAGAAATGCCCTAATAATAACAACATGCCCTAACATCATTAAGATACAGTAGTGAAGTGCCCCATTGCTTCTTGAAGCTAGGCCTGCACTCAAGAAATACCCTAATAATAATGTGTCCTAACATTAAGATACAGTAGTAAAGCACTCCATTTCTTCTGGAAGCTAGGTTGGCACTGAAGAAATACCCTAATAATAATAACAACATGTACTAACATTAAGATACAGTAGTAAAGTGCCCCATTGCTTCTCAAAGCTAGGTCTGCACTCAAGAAATACCCTGATAATAACAACATGGCCTAACATTATGATACAGTGTAGTAAAGTGCTACATTGCTTCTCCAAGCTAGGGCTGCACTCAAGAAATACCCTAATAATAATAACAACATGTCCTAACATTAAGATACAGTACTAACATGCTCCATTGTTTCTAAAAGGTAGGTCTGCACTTAAGAAATGCCCTAGTAATAATAATAATAATAATAATAACAATAATAATAATAATAATAATAATAATAATAACATTTTCTAACATTAAAATACAGCAGTAAAGCACTCCATTGCTTCTCAGAGCTAGGTCTGCACTCAAGAAATACCCTAATAATAATACGTCCTAAAATTAAGATACAGCAGTAAATCGCTCCATTGCTTCTCAGAGCTAGGTCTCCACTCAAGAAATACCTTAATTATAATAATAACATGTCCTAACCTTAAGATACAGAGTAGTAAAGTGCTCCATGTTTTCTAAAAGCTAGGCCTGCACTAAAGAACTACCGTAATAATAATAACAACATGTCCTAACATTAAGATACAGAGTAGTAAAGTGCCCCATTTCTTCTTGAAGCTAGGTCTGCACTCAAGAAATACCCTAATAATAATATGTCCTAACATTAAGATACAGTAGTAAAGCGCTCCATTGTTTCTGGAAGCTAGGTCTGCACTGAAGAAATACCCTAATAATAATAACACCATGTCCTAACATTAAGATACAGTAGTAAAGTGCTCCATTGCTTCTCAAAGCTAGGTCTGTACTCAAGAAATACCCTGCATGGCCTAACATTATGATACAGTGTAGTAAAGTGCTCCATTGCTTCTCGAAGCTAGGTCTGCACTCAAGCAATACCCTAATAATAATAATATGTCTAAGATACAGAGTAGTAAAGCACTCCATCGCTTCTCCAAGCAAGGGCTGCACACAAGAAATACCCTCATAATAATAACAACACGTCCTAACATTAAGATACAATAGTAAAATGCTCCTTTGTTTCTAAAGGCTAGGTCTGCACTCAAGAAATACCCTACTAATAATAACATGTCCCAGCATTAAGATACAGTAGTAAAGTGCTCCATTGTTTCTAAAAGCTAGGTCTGCACTCAAGAACTACCCTAATAATAATAATAATAATAATAATATTAATAATAATAATAATGTCCTAACATTAAGATACAGAGTAGTAAAGCGGCCCTTTGCTACTCGGAATTAGGTCTACACTCGAGAAATACCCTAATAGTAACAACATGTCCTAACATTTAGATACAGTAGTAAAGTGTCCCATTGCTTCTTGAAGTTAGGTCTGCACTCAAGAAATACCCTAATAATAATGTGTCCTAACAGTAAGATACAGTAGTAAAGTGCCCCATTGCTTCTTGAAGCTAGGCCTGCACTCAAGAAATACCCTAATAATAATGTGTCCTAACATTAAGATACAGTAGTAAAGCGCTCCATTTCTTCTGGAAGCTAGGTCTGCACTGAAGAAATACCCTAATAATATTAACATGACCTAACATTATGATACAGTGTAGTAAATTGCTACATTGCTTCTCCAAGCTAGGGCTGCACTCAAGAAATACCCTAATGATAATAACAAAATGTCCTAACATTAACATACAGTACTAACGTGCTCCATTGTTTCTAAAAGGTAGGTCTGCACTTAAGAAATGCCCTAGTAATAATAACATGTCCCAACATTAAGATACAGTAGTAAAGTGCTCCATTGTTTCTAAAAGCTTGGTCTGCACTCAAGAACTACCCTAATAATAATAATAATAATAATAATAATAATGTCCTAACATTAAGATACAGAGTAGTAAAGCGGCCCATTGCTTCTCCGAATTAGGTCTACACTCAAGAAATACCCTAATAGTAACAATATGTCCTAACATTTAGATACAGTAGTAAAGTGTCCCATTGCTTCTTGAAGTTAGTTCTGCACTCAAGAAATACCCTAATAATAATGTGTCCTAACATAAAAATACAGTAGTAAAGCGTTCAATTGCTTCTGGAAGCTAGGTCTGCTCTGAAGAAAAGCCCTGATAATAATATGCCCTAACAGTAAGATACAGTAGTAAAGTGCCCCATTGCTTCTTGAAGCTAGGCCTGCACTCAAGAAATACCCTAATAATAATGTGTCCTAACATTAAGATACAGTAGTAAAGCGCTCCATTTCTTCTGGAAGCTAGGTCTGCACTGAAGAAATACCCTAATAATAATAACATGACCTAACATTATGATACAGTGTAGTAAATTGCTACATTGCTTCTCCAAGCTAGGGCTGCACTCAAGAAATACCCTAATAATAATAACAACATGTCCTAACATTAACAGACAGTACTAACGTGCTCCATTGTTTCTAAAAGGTAGGTCTGCACTTAAGAAATGCCCTAGTAATAATAATAATAATAATAATAATAATAATAATAATAATAATAATAATAATAATAATAATAATAATAATAACATGTCCTAACCTTAAGATACAGAGTAGTAAAGTGCTCCATTGTTTCTAAAAGCTAGGTTTGCACTCAAGAAATACCCTAATAATAATAACAACATGTCCTAACATTAAGATACCGTAGTAACTCGCCCCATTGATTCTCAGAGCTAGGTATGCACTCAAGAAATACCCTAATAATAATAAGGAACACGTCCTAACATTAAGATACAATAGTAAAGTGCTCCATGTTTTCTAAAAGCTAGGCCTGCACTAAAGAACTACCGTAATAATAATAACAACATGTCCTAACATTAAGATACAGAGTAGTAAAGTGCCCCATTGCTTCTTGAAGCTAGGTCTGCACTCAAGAAATACCCTAATAATAATATGTCCTAACATTAAGATACAGTAGTAAAGCGCTCCATTGTTTCTGGAAGCTAGGTCTGCACTGAAGAAATACCCTAATAATAATAACACCATGTCCTAACATTAAGATACAGTAGTAAAGTGCTCCATTGCTTCTCAAAGCTAGGTCTGTACTCAAGAAATACCCTGCATGGCCTAACATTATGATACAGTTTAGTAAAGTGCTCCATTGCTTCTCGAAGCTAGGTCTGCACTCAAGCAATACCCTAATAATAATAATATGTCTAATTTACAGAGTAGTAAAGCACTCCATCGCTTCTCCAAGCAAGGGCTGCACACAAGAAATAACCTCATAATAATAACAACACGTCCTAACATTAAGATACAATAGTAAAATGCTCCTTTGTTTCTAAAGGCTAGGTCTGCACTCAAGAAATACCCTACTAATAATAACATGTCCCAACATTAAGATACAGTAGTAAAGTGCTCCATTGTTTCTAAAAGCTAGGTCTGCACTCAAGAACTACCCTAATAATAATAATAATAATAATAATAATAATAATAATAATAATAATAATAATAATGTCCTAACATTAAGATACAGAGTAGTAAAGCGGCCCATTGCTTCTCGGAATTAGGTCTACACTCGAGAAATACCCTAATAGTAACCACATGTCCTAACATTTAGATACAGTAGTAAAGTGTCCCATTGCTTCTTGAAGTTAGGTCTGCACTCAAGAAATACCCTAATAATAATGTGTCCTGACATAAAAATACAGTAGTAAAGCGCTCAATTGCTTCTGGAAGCTAGGTCTGCTCTGAAGAAAAGCCCTAATAATAATATGCCCTAACAGTAAGATACAGTAGTAAAGTGCCCCATTGCTTCTTGAAGCTAGGCCTGCACTCAAGAAATACCCTAATAATAATGTGTCCTAACATTAAGAGACAGTAGTAAAGCGCTCCATTTCTTCTGGAAGCTAGGTCTGCACTGAAGAAATACCCTAATAATAATAACAACATGTACTAACATTAAGATACAGCAGTAAAGTGCCCCATTGCTTCTCAAAGCTAGGTGTGCACTCAAGAAATACCCTGATAATAATAACAACATGTCCTAACATTAAGATACAGTACTAAAGTGCTCCATTGTTTCTAAAAGGTAGGTCTGCACTCAAGAAATACCCTAATAATAATACGTCCTAACATTAAGATACAGCAGTAAATCGCTCCATTGCTTCTCAGAGCTAGGTCTCCACTCAAGAAATACCTTAATAATAATAACATATCCTAACTTTAAGATACAGAGTAGTAAAGTGCTCCATTGTTTCTAAAAGCTAGGTTTGCACTCAAGAAATACCCTAATAATAATGTGTCCTAATATTAAGATACAGTAGTAAATCGCTCCATTCCTTCTCAAAGCTAGGTCTGCACTCATAAAATACCCTAATAATAATAACAACATGTCCTAACACTAAGATATAGTAATAAAGTGCTCCATTGTTTCTAAAAGCTAGGTCTGCACTCAAGTAATACGCTAATAACAATAATAAAATGTCCTAACATTAAGATACAGTAATAAAGTGCTCCATTGCTTGTCAAAGCTAGGTCTGCACTCAAGAAATGCCCTAATAATAACAACATGCCCTAACATCATTAGGATACAGTAGTAAAGTGCCCCATTGCTCAACGAATCTAGGTCTACACTCAAGAAATACCCTAATAATAAAAACAACATGTCCTAACATTAATATGCAGAGTAGTAAAGCGCTCCATTGCCACTCAAAGGTAGTTCTGCACTCACGAAATACACTAATAATAATAACATGTCCTAACATTAAGATACAGTAATAAAGTGTCCCATTGCTTTTGAAGCTAGGTCTGCACTCAAGAAATACCCTCATAATTATATGTCCTAAATTTAAGATACAGTAGTAAAGCGCTTGAAGCTAGGTCTGTACTCAAGAAATAACCTAATAATAATAACAACATGTCCTAACATTAAGATACAGTATTCAAGTGCTCCATTGTTTCTAAAAGCTAGGGCTGCACTCAAGAAATACCCTAATAATAATAATAAGATGTCCTAACTTTAAGATACAGTACTAAAGTGCTCCACTGCTTTTCAAAGCTAGGTCTGCACTCAAGAAATGCCCTAATAATAACAACATGCCCTAACATCATTAAGATACAGTAGTGAAGTGCCCCATTGCTTCTTGAAGCTAGGCCTGCACTCAAGAAATACCCTAATAATAATGTGTCCTAACATTAAGATACAGTAGTAAAGCACTCCATTTCTTCTGGAAGCTAGGTTGGCACTGAAGAAATACCCTAATAATAATAACAACATGTACTAACATTAAGATACAGTAGTAAAGTGCCCCATTGCTTCTCAAAGCTAGGTCTGCACTCAAGAAATACCCTGATAATAACAACATGGCCTAACATTATGATACAGTGTAGTAAAGTGCTACATTGCTTCTCCAAGCTAGGGCTGCACTCAAGAAATACCCTAATAATAATAACAACATGTCCTAACATTAAGATACAGTACTAACATGCTCCATTGTTTCTAAAAGGTAGGTCTGCACTTAAGAAATGCCCTAGTAATAATAATAATAATAATAATAATAATAATAATAATAATAATAATAATAATAATAACATTTTCTAACATTAAAATACAGCAGTAAAGCACTCCATTGCTTCTCAGAGCTAGGTCTGCACTCAAGAAATACCCTAATAATAATACGTCCTAAAATTAAGATACAGCAGTAAATCGCTCCATTGCTTCTCAGAGCTAGGTCTCCACTCAAGAAATACCTTAATTATAATAATAACATGTCCTAACCTTAAGATACAGAGTAGTAAAGTGCTCCATGTTTTCTAAAAGCTAGGCCTGCACTAAAGAACTACCGTAATAATAATAACAACATGTCCTAACATTAAGATACAGAGTAGTAAAGTGCCCCATTTCTTCTTGAAGCTAGGTCTGCACTCAAGAAATACCCTAATAATAATATGTCCTAACATTAAGATACAGTAGTAAAGCGCTCCATTGTTTCTGGAAGCTAGGTCTGCACTGAAGAAATACCCTAATAATAATAACACCATGTCCTAACATTAAGATACAGTAGTAAAGTGCTCCATTGCTTCTCAAAGCTAGGTCTGTACTCAAGAAATACCCTGCATGGCCTAACATTATGATACAGTGTAGTAAAGTGCTCCATTGCTTCTCGAAGCTAGGTCTGCACTCAAGCAATACCCTAATAATAATAATATGTCTAAGATACAGAGTAGTAAAGCACTCCATCGCTTCTCCAAGCAAGGGCTGCACACAAGAAATACCCTCATAATAATAACAACACGTCCTAACATTAAGATACAATAGTAAAATGCTCCTTTGTTTCTAAAGGCTAGGTCTGCACTCAAGAAATACCCTACTAATAATAACATGTCCCAGCATTAAGATACAGTAGTAAAGTGCTCCATTGTTTCTAAAAGCTAGGTCTGCACTCAAGAACTACCCTAATAATAATAATAATAATAATAATATTAATAATAATAATAATGTCCTAACATTAAGATACAGAGTAGTAAAGCGGCCCTTTGCTACTCGGAATTAGGTCTACACTCGAGAAATACCCTAATAGTAACAACATGTCCTAACATTTAGATACAGTAGTAAAGTGTCCCATTGCTTCTTGAAGTTAGGTCTGCACTCAAGAAATACCCTAATAATAATGTGTCCTAACATAAAAATACAGTAGTAAAGCGCTCAATTGCTTCTGGAAGCTAGGTCTGCTCTGAAGAAAAGCCCTAATAATAATATGCCCTAACAGTAAGATACAGTAGTAAAGTGCCCCATTGCTTCTTGAAGCTAGGCCTGCACTCAAGAAATACCCTAATAATAATGTGTCCTAACATTAAGATACAGTAGTAAAGCGCTCCATTTCTTCTGGAAGCTAGGTCTGCACTGAAGAAATACCCTAATAATATTAACATGACCTAACATTATGATACAGTGTAGTAAATTGCTACATTGCTTCTCCAAGCTAGGGCTGCACTCAAGAAATACCCTAATGATAATAACAAAATGTCCTAACATTAACATACAGTACTAACGTGCTCCATTGTTTCTAAAAGGTAGGTCTGCACTTAAGAAATGCCCTAGTAATAATAACATGTCCCAACATTAAGATACAGTAGTAAAGTGCTCCATTGTTTCTAAAAGCTTGGTCTGCACTCAAGAACTACCCTAATAATAATAATAATAATAATAATAATGTCCTAACATTAAGATACAGAGTAGTAAAGCGGCCCATTGCTTCTCCGAATTAGGTCTACACTCAAGAAATACCCTAATAGTAACAATATGTCCTAACATTTAGATACAGTAGTAAAGTGTCCCATTGCTTCTTGAAGTTAGTTCTGCACTCAAGAAATACCCTAATAATAATGTGTCCTAACATAAAAATACAGTAGTAAAGCGTTCAATTGCTTCTGGAAGCTAGGTCTGCTCTGAAGAAAAGCCCTGATAATAATATGCCCTAACAGTAAGATACAGTAGTAAAGTGCCCCATTGCTTCTTGAAGCTAGGCCTGCACTCAAGAAATACCCTAATAATAATGTGTCCTAACATTAAGATACAGTAGTAAAGCGCTCCATTTCTTCTGGAAGCTAGGTCTGCACTGAAGAAATACCCTAATAATAATAACATGACCTAACATTATGATACAGTGTAGTAAATTGCTACATTGCTTCTCCAAGCTAGGGCTGCACTCAAGAAATACCCTAATAATAATAACAACATGTCCTAACATTAACAGACAGTACTAACGTGCTCCATTGTTTCTAAAAGGTAGGTCTGCACTTAAGAAATGCCCTAGTAATAATAATAATAATAATAATAATAATAATAATAATAATAATAATAATAATAATAATAATAATAATAATAATAATAATAATAATAAAAATAATAAAAATAATAACATGTCCTAACCTTAATATACAGAGTAGTAAAGTGCTCCATTGTTTCTAAAAGCTAGGTTTGCACTCAAGAAATACCCTAATAATAATAACAACATGTCCTAACATTAAGATACCGTAGTAACTCGCCCCATTGATTCTCAGAGCTAGGTATGCACTCAAGAAATACCCTAATAATAATAAGGAACACGTCCTAACATTAAGATACAATAGTAAAGTGCTCCATGTTTTCTAAAAGCTAGGCCTGCACTAAAGAACTACCGTAATAATAATAACAACATGTCCTAACATTAAGATACAGAGTAGTAAAGTGCCCCATTGCTTCTTGAAGCTAGGTCTGCACTCAAGAAATACCCTAATAATAATATGTCCTAACATTAAGATACAGTAGTAAAGCGCTCCATTGTTTCTGGAAGCTAGGTCTGCACTGAAGAAATACCCTAATAATAATAACACCATGTCCTAACATTAAGATACAGTAGTAAAGTGCTCCATTGCTTCTCAAAGCTAGGTCTGTACTCAAGAAATACCCTGCATGGCCTAACATTATGATACAGTTTAGTAAAGTGCTCCATTGCTTCTCGAAGCTAGGTCTGCACTCAAGCAATACCCTAATAATAATAATATGTCTAATTTACAGAGTAGTAAAGCACTCCATCGCTTCTCCAAGCAAGGGCTGCACACAAGAAATAACCTCATAATAATAACAACACGTCCTAACATTAAGATACAATAGTAAAATGCTCCTTTGTTTCTAAAGGCTAGGTCTGCACTCAAGAAATACCCTACTAATAATAACATGTCCCAACATTAAGATACAGTAGTAAAGTGCTCCATTGTTTCTAAAAGCTAGGTCTGCACTGAAGAACTACCCTAATAATAATAATAATAATAATAATAATAATAATAATGTCCTAACATTAAGATACAGAGTAGTAAAGCGGCCCATTGCTTCTCGGAATTAGGTCTACACTCGAGAAATACCCTAAAAGTAACCACATGTCCTAACATTTAGATACAGTAGTAAAGTGTCCCATTGCTTCTTGAAGTTAGGTCTGCACTCAAGAAATACCCTAATAATAATGTGTCCTAACATAAAAATACAGTAGTAAAGCGCTCAATTGCTTCTGGAAGCTAGGTCTGCTCTGAAGAAAAGCCCTAATAATAATATGCCCTAACAGTAAGATACAGTAGTAAAGTGCCCCATTGCTTCTTGAAGCTAGGCCTGCACTCAAGAAATACCCTAATAATAATGTGTCCTAACATTAAGAGACAGTAGTAAAGCGCTCCATTTCTTCTGGAAGCTAGGTCTGCACTGAAGAAATACCCTAATAATATTAACATGACCTAACATTATGATACAGTGTAGTAAATTGCTACATTGCTTCTCCAAGCTAGGGCTGCACTCAAGAAATACCCTAATAATAATAACAACATGTCCTAACATTAACATACAGTACTAACGTGCTCCATTGTTTCGAAAAGGTAGGTCTGCACTTAAGAAATGCCCTAGTAATAATAACATGTCCCAACATTAAGATACAGTAGTAAAGTGCTCCATTGTTTCTAAAAGCTAGGTCTGCACTCAAGAACTACCCTAATAATAATAATAATAATAATAATAATAATAATGTCCTAACATTAAGATACAGAGTAGTAAAGCGGCCCATTGCTTCTCGGAATTAGGTCTACACTCAAGAAATAACCTAACAGTAACAACATGTCCTAACATTTAGATACAGTAGTAAAGTGTCCCATTGCTTCTTGAAGTTAGGTCTGCACTCAAGAAATACCCTAATAATAATGTGTCCTAACATAAAAAATACAGTAGTAAAGCGCTCAATTGCTTCTGGAAGCTAGGTCTGCTCTGAAGAAAAGCCCTAATAATAATATGCCCTAACAGTAAGATACAGTAGTAAAGTGCCCCATTGCTTCTTGAAGCTAGGCCTGCACTCAAGAAATACCCTAATAATAATGTGTCCTACCATTAAGATACAGTAGTAAAGCGCTCCATTTCTTCTGGAAGCTAGGTCTGCACTGAAGAAATACCCTAATAATAATAACATGACCTAACATTATGATACAGTGTAGTAAATTGCTAAATTGCTTCTCCAAGCTAGGGCTGCACTCAAGAAATACCCTAATAATAATAACAACATGTCCTAACATTAACAGACAGTACTAACGTGCTCCATTGTTTCTAAAAGGTAGGTCTGCACTTAAGAAATGCCTTAATAATAATAACATGTCCTAACCTTAAGATACAGAGTAGTAAAGTGCTCCATTGTTTCTAAAAGCTAGGTTTGCACTCAATAAATACTCTAATAATAATAACAACATGTCCTGACATTAAGATACAGTAATAAATTGCTCCACTGTTTCTAGAAGCTAGGTCTGCCCTCAAGAAATACCCTAATAATAATAACAACATGTCCTAACATTAAGATACAGTACTAAAGTGTTCTATTGTTTCTAAAAGGTAGGTCTGCTCTTAAGAAATACCCTAATAATAATATGTGCTAACATTAAGATACAGTAGTAAAATGCTGCATTGTTTCTAAAAGCTAGTTCTGCACACAAGAAATACCCTAATAATAATAACATGTCCTAAAGTTAAGATACAGCAGTAAATCTTCAGAGCCAGGTCTCCACTCAAGAAATACCTTAATAATATTATTTCCTAACATTAAGATACAGAGTAGTAAAGTGCTCCTTTGTTTCTAAAACCTAGGTTTGCACTCAAAAAATACCCTAATAATAATAACAACATGTCCTAACATTAAGATACAATAGTAAAGTGCTCCATTGTTTCTAAAAGCTAGGTCTGCACTCAAGAAATATCCTAATAATAATAACAACTTGTCCTAACATTAAGATACAGTAGTAAAATGCTCCATTGTTTCTAAAAGCTAGGTCTGCACTCAAGAAATACCCTACTAATAATAAAATGTCCTAACATTAAGATACAGTAGTAAAGCGCCCCATTGCATCTCGGAATTAGGTCTACACTCAAGAAATACCCTAATAGTAACAACATGTCCTGACATTTAGATACAGTAGTAAAGTGCCCCATTGCTTCTTGAAGCTAGGTCTGCACTCAATAAATACCCTAATAATAATATATCCTAACAATAAGATACACTAGTAAAGCGCTCCATTGCTTCTGGAGGCTAGGTCTGCACTGAATAAAAGCCCCAATAATAATATGTCCTAACATTAAGATACAGTATTAAAGTGCCCCATTGCTTCTTGAAGCTATGTCTGCACTCAAGAAATACTCTAATAATAATATGTCCTAACATTAAGATACAGTAGTAAAGTGCTGCATTGCTTCTCAAAGCTAGGTCTGCACTCAAGTAATACCCTAATAACAATAATAATATGTCCTAACATTAAGATACAGAGTAGTAAAGTGCTCCGTTGCTTCTCAAATCTAGGTCTGCACTCAAGAAATACCCTAATAATAATATGTCCTAACATTAAGATACAGTAGTAAAGCGCTCAATGGCTTCTCGAAGCTAGGTCTACACTGAAGAAATACTTAATAATAATAACGTGTCCTAACATTAAGATACAGCAGTAAAGCGTTCCATTGCTTCTCAAAGCTAGGTCTGTACTCAAGAAAAACCCTAATAATAATATGTCCTAACATTAAGATACAGTAGTAAAGTGCCCCATTGCTCCTTGAAGCTAGGTCTGCACTCAAGAAATACCCTAATAATAATATGTCCTAACATTAAGATACAGTAGTAAAGTGCTCCATTGCTTCTGGAAGATAGGTCTGCACTGAAGAAATGCCCTAATAATAAAAACGACAAGTCCTAACACTAAGATACAGAGTAGTAAAGTGCTCCATTGCCTCTCAAAGCTAGGTCTGCACTCAAGAAATACTCTAATAATAAGAACAACATGTCCAAACATTAAGATACAGTAGTAAAGTTGTCCAGTGCTTCTCAAAGCTAGGTCTGCACTCAAGAAATGCCCTAATAATAACAACATGCCCTACCATCATTAATATACAGTAGTAAAGTGCCCCATTGCTTCTCAAAGATAGTCCTGCACTCAAGAAATGCCCTAATAATAAAACCAACATGTCCTAACATTAAAATACAGAGTAGGAAAGCATTAAAATTGCCTCTCAAAGGCAGGTCTGCACTCAAAAAATAACCTAATAATAATAACAACATTTCCTAACATTAAGATACAGTAGTAAAGTGCCCCATTGCTTCTGGAAGCTAGGTCTGCACTCAAGAAATACCCTAATAATAATGTGTCCTAACATTAGGATACAGTAGTAAAGCGCTCCATTCCTTCTCAAAGCTAGGTCTGCACTCAAAAAATACCTTAATAATAATAACAACATGTCCTAACACTAAGATACAGTTAGAAAGTGCTCCACTGTTTCTAAAAGCTAGGTCTGCACTCAAGTAATACCCTAATAACAATAATAAAATGTCCTAACGTTAAGATACAGTAATAAAGTGCTCCATTGCTTGTCAAAGCTAGGTCTGCACTCAAGAAATGCCCTAATAATAACAACATGCCCTAACATCATTAGGATACAGTAGTAAAGTGCCCCATTGCTTATCGAAGCCAGGTCTGCACTCAAGAAATACGCTAATGATAATAACAACATGTCCTGACATTAAGATACAGTAATAAAGTGTCCCATTGCTTTTGAAGCTAGGTCTGCACTCAAGAAATACCCTAATAATTATATGTCCTAAATTTAAGATACAGTAGTAAAGCGCTTGAAGCTAGGTCTGTACTCAAGAAATACCCTAATAATAATAACAACATGTCCTAACATTAAGATACAGTAGTAAAGTGCTCCATTGTTTCTAAAAGCTAGGTATGCATTCAAGAAATACCCTAATAATTATAACAACATGTCCTAACATTAAGATACAGTACTAAAGTGCTCCATTGTTTCTAAAAGCTAGGGCTGCGCTCAAGAAATACCCTAATAATGATAATAACATGTCCTAACATTATGATACAGCACTAAAGTGCTCCATTGCTTTTCAAAGCTATGTCTGCACTCAGGAAATGCCCTAATAATAACAACATGCCCTAACATCATTACGATACAGTAGTGAAGTGCCCCATTGCTTCTTGAAGCTATGTCTGCACTCAAGAAATGCCCTAATAATAAAAACAAGATGTCCTAACATTAAGATACAGAGTAGTAAAGCGCTCCATTGCCTCTCAAAGCTAGGTCTGCACTCAAGAAATACCCAAATAATGATAAAATAATGTTCTAGCATTAAATATACAGTAGTAAAGTGCCCCGTTGCTTTTCAAAGCTAGGTCTGCACTCAAGAAATACCCTAATAACAATCTGTCCTAACATTAAGCTACAGTAGTAAAGTGCTCAATTGCTTCTCGAAGCTAGGTCTGCACTCAAGAAATACCCTAATAATAACAACATGTCCTAACATTAAGATACAGAGTAGTAAAATGCTCCATTGCTTCTCAGAGGTAGATCTGCACTCCTGAATGAATATGACATACCCAATAATAATAACAACGTGTCCTAACATTAAGATACAGAGTAGTAAAGTGCTCCGTTGCTTCTCAAAGCTAGGTCTGCACTCAAGAAATACCCTCATTATAATATGTCCTAAGATTAAGATACAGTAGTAAAGCGCTCAATTGCTTCTCGAAGCTAGGTCTACACTGAAGAAATACCTAATAATAATAACGTGTCCTAACATTAGGATACAGCAGTAAAGCGCTCCATTGCTTCTCAAAGCTAGGTCTGCACTCAAGAAAAACCCTAATAATAATATGTCCTAACATTAAGATACAGTAGTAAAGTGCCCCATTGCTCCTTGAAGCTAGGTCTGCACTCAAGAAATACCCTAATAATAATATGTCCTAACATTAAGATATAGTATTAAAGCGCTCCATTGCTTCTGGAAGCTAGGTCTGCACTGAAGAAATACCCTAATAATAATAACAACATGTCCTAACATTAAGATACAACAGTAAAGTGCCCCATTGCTTCTCAAAGCTAGGTCTGCACTCAAGAAAAATCCTAATAATAATATGTCCTAACATTAAGATACAGTAGTAAAGTGGCCCATTGCTTCTTGACGCTAGGTCTGCACTCAAGAAATACCCTAATGATAATATGTCCTAACATTAAGATACAGTAGTAAAGCGCTCCATTGTTTCTGGAAGCTAGGTCTGCACTGAAGAAATACCCTAATAATAATAACACCATGTCCTAACATTAAGATACAGTAATAAAGTGCCCCATTGCTTCTCAAAGCTAGGTCTGCACTCAAGAAATACCCTGCATGGCCTAACATTATGATACATTGTAGTAAAGTGCTCCATTGCTTCTCGAAGCTAGGTCTGCACTCAAGCAATACCCTAATAATAATAATATGTCTACGATACAGAGTAGTAAAGCACTCCATCGCTTCTCCAAGCTAGGGATGCACACAAGAAATAACCTATTAATAATAACAACATGACCTAACTTTAAGATACAGTAGTAAAGTGCTCCATTGTTTCTAAAAGATAGGCCTGCACTCAAGAAATACCCTAATAATAATAATATGTCCTAAAGTTAAATTACAGCAGTAACTTGCTCCATTGCTTCTCAGAGCTAGGTCTGCACTCAAGAAATACCCTAATAATAATAACAACATGTCCTAACATTAAGATACAGTAGTACAGTGCTCCACTGTTTCTAAAAGCTGGGTCTGCCCTCAAGAAATACCCTAATAATAATAACATGTCCTAACATTAAGATACAGTACTAACGTGTTCTATTGTTTCTAAAAGGTAGGTATGCACTTAAGAAATACCCTAATAATAAAAATAACATGTCCGAACATTAAGATATAGCAGTAAATCGCTCCATTGCTTCTCAGAGCTAGGTCTCCACTCAAGAAATACCTTAATATTAATAAGACGTCCAAACCTTAAGATACAGAGTAGTAAAGTGCTCCATTGTTTCTAAAAGCTAGGTTTGCACTCAAGAAATACCCGAATAATAAAAACAACATTTCCTAACTTTAAGATACAGTAGTAACTCGGCCCATTGCTTCTCAGAGCTAGGTATGCACTCAAGAAATACCCTAATAATAATAACAACACGTCCTAACATTAAGATACAATAGTAAAATGCTCCATTGTTTCTAAAAGCTAGGTCTGCACTCAAAAAATACCCTACTAATAACAACATGTCCCAACATTAAGATACAGTAGTAAAGGGCTCCATTGTTTCTAAAAGCTAGGTCTGCACTCAAGAACTACCCTAATAATAATAATAATAATAATAATAATAATAATGTCCTAACATTAAGATACAGAGTAGTAAAGCGGCCCATTGCTTCTCGGAATTAGGTCTACACACAAGAAATACCCTAATAGTAACAACATGTCCTAACATTTAGATACAATAGTAAAGTGTCCCATTGCTTCTTGAAGCTAGGTTTGCACTCGAAATACCCTAATAATAATATGTCCTAACATAAAAATACAGTAGTAAAGTGCTCCATTGCTTCTGGAAGCTAGGTCTGCTCTGAAGAAAAGCCCTAATAATAATATGTCCTAACATTAAGATACAATTGTAAAGTGCCCCATTGCTTCTTGAAACTAGGTCTGCACTCAAAAAATACCCTAATAATAATGTGTCCTAACATTAAGATACAGTAGTAAAGTGCTCCATTTCTTCTGGAAGCTAGGTCTGCACTGAAGAAATACCCTAATAATAATAACAACATGTACTAACATTAAGATACAGCAGTAAAGTACCCCATTGCTTCTCAAAGATAGGTCTGCACTCAAGAAATACCCTAATAATAACAACATGGCCTAACATTATGATACAGTGTAGTAAAGTGCTACATTGCTTCTCTAAGCTAGGGCTGCACTCAAGAAATACCCTAATAATAATAACAACATGTCCTAACATTAAGATACAGTACTGAAGTGCTCCATTGTTCATAAAAGGTAGGTCTGCACTTAAGAAATGCCCTAGTAGTAATAATAATAATAATAATAATAATAATAATAATAATAATAATAATAATAATAATAAGTCCTAACATTAAGATACAGTAGTAAAGCGCTCCATTTCTTCTAGAAGCTAGGTCTGCACTGATGAAATACCCTAATAATAAGAACAACATGTCCAAACATTAAGATACAATAGTAAAGTGCTCCAGTGCTTCTCAAAGCTAGGTCTGCACTCAAGAAATACCCTAATAATAATAACAACATGTCCTAAAATTAGGATAAAGTAGTAACTCGCCCCATTGCTTCTCAGAGCTAGGCATGCACTCAAGAAATACCCTAATAATAAAACCAACACGTCCTAACATTAAGATACAATAGTAAAGTGCTCCATTGTTTCTAAAAGCTAGGTCTGCACTCAAGAAATACCCTACTAATAATAACAACAAGTCCCAATATTAAGATACAGTAGTAAAGTGCTCCATTGTTTCTAAAAGCTAGGTCTGCACTCAAGAACTACCGTAATAATAATAATAATAATAATAATAATAATAATAATAATAATAATAATAATAATAATAATAATAATAATATGTCCTAACATTAAGATACAGTAGTAAAGCGCTCCATTTCTTTTGGAAGCTAGGTCTGCACTCAAGAAATACCCTAATAATTATATGTCCTAAATTTAAGATACAGTAGTAAAGTGCTTGAAGCTAGGTGTGTACTCAAGAAATACCCTAATAATAATAACAACATGTCCTAACATTAAGATACAGTAGTAAAGTGCTCCATTGTTTCTAAAAGCTAGGTATGCACTCAAGAAATACCCTAATAATAATAACAACATGTCCTAACATTAAGATACAGTACTCAAGTGCTCCATTGTTTCTAAAAGCTAGGGCTGCACTCAAGAAATACCCTAATAATAATAATAACATGTCCTAACATTAAGATACAGTACTAAAGTGCTCCACTGCTTTTCAAAGCTAGGTCTGCACTCAAGAAATGCCCTAATAATAACAACATGCCCTAACATCATTAAGATACAGTAGTGAAGAGCCCCATTGCTTCTTGAAGCTAGGCCTGCACTCAAGAAATACCCTAATAATAATGTGTCCTAACATTAAGATACAGTAGTAAAGCGCTCCATTTCTTCTGGAAGCTAGGTCTGCACAGAAGAAATACCCTAATAAT
This sequence comes from Ambystoma mexicanum, assembly GCF_040938575.1. Taxonomy (NCBI): domain Eukaryota; kingdom Metazoa; phylum Chordata; class Amphibia; order Caudata; family Ambystomatidae; genus Ambystoma; species Ambystoma mexicanum. Next base: position 1,147,693,601 of record NC_090928.1, read on the forward strand.
AATAACAACATGTACTAACATTAAGATACAACAGTAAAGTGCCCCATTGCTTCTCAAAGCTAGGTCTGCACTCAAGAAATACCCTGATAATAACAGCATGGCCTAACATTATGATACAGTGTAGTAAAGTGCTACATTGCTTCTCCAAGCTAGGGCTGCACTCAAGAAATACCCTAATAATAATAACAACATGTCCAAACATTAAGATACAGTACTAACGTGCTCCATTGTTTCTAAAAGGTAGGTCTGCACTCAAGAAATACCCTAATAATTATATGTCCTAAATTTAAGATACAGTAGTAAAGCGCTTGAAGCTAGGTCTGTACTCAAGAAATACCCTAATAATAATAACAACATGTCCTAACATTAAGATACAGTAGTAAAGTGCTCCATTGTTTCTAAAAGCTAGGTATGCATTCAAGAAATACCCTAATAATTATAACAACATGTCCTAACATTAAGATACAGTACTAAAGTGCTCCATTGTTTCTAAAAGCTAGGGCTGCGCTCAAGAAATACCCTAATAATGATAATAACATGTCCTAACATTATGATACAGCACTAAAGTGCTACATTGCTTTTCAAAGCTATGTCTGCACTCAGGAAATGCCCTAATAATAACAACATGCCCTAACATCATTACGATACAGTAGTGAAGTGCCCCATTGCTTCTTGAAGCTATGTCTGCACTCAAGAAATGCCCTAATAATAAAAACAAGATGTCCTAACATTAAGATACAGAGTAGTAAAGCGCTCCATTGCCTCTCAAAGCTAGGTCTGCACTCAAGAAATACCCAAATAATGATAAAATAATGTTCTAGCATTAAATATACAGTAGTAAAGTGCCCCGTTGCTTTTCAAAGCTAGGTCTGCACTCAAGAAATACCCTAATAACAATCTGTCCTAACATTAAGCTACAGTAGTAAAGTGCTCAATTGCTTCTCGAAGCTAGGTCTGCACTCAAGAAATACCCTAATAATAACAACATGTCCTAACATTAAGATACAGAGTAGTAAAATGCTCCATTGCTTCTCAGAGGTAGATCTGCACTCCTGAATGAATATGACATACCCAATAATAATAACAACGTGTCCTAACATTAAGATACAGAGTAGTAAAGTGCTCCGTTGCTTCTCAAAGCTAGGTCTGCACTCAAGAAATACCCTCATTATAATATGTCCTAAGATTAAGATACAGTAGTAAAGCGCTCAATTGCTTCTCGAAGCTAGGTCTACACTGAAGAAATACCTAATAATAATAACGTGTCCTAACATTAGGATACAGCAGTAAAGCGCTCCATTGCTTCTCAAAGCTAGGTCTGCACTCAAGAAAAACCCTAATAATAATATGTCCTAACATTAAGATACAGTAGTAAAGTGCCCCATTGCTCCTTGAAGCTAGGTCTGCACTCAAGAAATACCCTAATAATAATATGTCCTAACATTAAGATATAGTATTAAAGCGCTCCATTGCTTCTGGAAGCTAGGTCTGCACTGAAGAAATACCCTAATAATAATAACAACATGTCCTAACATTAAGATACAACAGTAAAGTGCCCCATTGCTTCTCAAAGCTAGGTCTGCACTCAAGAAAAATCCTAATAATAATATGTCCTAACATTAAGATACAGTAGTAAAGTGCCCCATTGCTTCTTGACGCTAGGTCTGCACTCAAGAAATACCCTAATGATAATATGTCCTAACATTAAGATACAGTAGTAAAGCGCTCCATTGTTTCTGGAAGCTAGGTCTGCACTGAAGAAATACCCTAATAATAATAACACCATGTCCTAACATTAAGATACAGTAATAAAGTGCCCCATTGCTTCTCAAAGCTAGGTCTGCACTCAAGAAATACCCTGCATGGCCTAACATTATGATACATTGTAGTAAAGTGCTCCATTGCTTCTCGAAGCTAGGTCTGCACTCAAGCAATACCCTAATAATAATAATATGTCTAAGATACAGAGTAGTAAAGCACTCCATCGCTTCTCCAAGCTAGGGATGCACACAAGAAATAACCTATTAATAATAACAACATGACCTAACTTTAAGATACAGTAGTAAAGTGCTCCATTGTTTCTAAAAGATAGGCCTGCACTCAAGAAATACCCTAATAATAATAATATGTCCTAAAGTTAAATTACAGCAGTAACTTGCTCCATTGCTTCTCAGAGCTAGGTCTGCACTCAAGAAATACCCTAATAATAATAACAACATGTCCTAACATTAAGATACAGTAGTACAGTGCTCCACTGTTTCTAAAAGCTGGGTCTGCCCTCAAGAAATACCCTAATAATAATAACATGTCCTAACATTAAGATACAGTACTAACGTGTTCTATTGTTTCTAAAAGGTAGGTATGCACTTAAGAAATACCCTAATAATAAAAATAACATGTCCGAACATTAAGATATAGCAGTAAATCGCTCCATTGCTTCTCAGAGCTAGGTCTCCACTCAAGAAATACCTTAATATTAATAAGACGTCCAAACCTTAAGATACAGAGTAGTAAAGTGCTCCATTGTTTCTAAAAGCTAGGTTTGCACTCAAGAAATACCCGAATAATAAAAACAACATTTCCTAACTTTAAGATACAGTAGTAACTCGGCCCATTGCTTCTCAGAGCTAGGTATGCACTCAAGAAATACCCTAATAATAATAACAACACGTCCTAACATTAAGATACAATAGTAAAATGCTCCATTGTTTCTAAAAGCTAGGTCTGCACTCAAAAAATACCCTACTAATAACAACATGTCCCAACATTAAGATACAGTAGTAAAGGGCTCCATTGTTTCTAAAAGCTAGGTCTGCACTCAAGAACTACCCTAATAATAATAATAATAATAATAATAATAATAATAATAATGTCCTAACATTAAGATACAGAGTAGTAAAGCGGCCCATTGCTTCTCGGAATTAGGTCTACACACAAGAAATACCCTAATAGTAACAACATGTCCTAACATTTAGATACAATAGTAAAGTGTCCCATTGCTTCTTGAAGCTAGGTTTGCACTCGAAATACCCTAATAATAATATGTCCTAACATAAAAATACAGTAGTAAAGTGCTCCATTGCTTCTGGAAGCTAGGTCTGCTCTGGAGAAAAGCCCGAATAATAATATGTCCTAACATTAAGATACAATTGTAAAGTGCCCCATTGCTTCTTGAAACTAGGTCTGCACTCAAAAAATACCCTAATAATAATGTGTCCTAACATTAAGATACAGTAGTAAAGTGCTCCATTTCTTCTGGAAGCTAGGTCTGCACTGAAGAAATACCCTAATAATAATAACAACATGTACTAACATTAAGATACAGCAGTAAAGTACCCCATTGCTTCTCAAAGATAGGTCTGCACTCAAGAAATACCCTAAAAATAACAACATGGCCTAACATTATGATACAGTGTAGTAAAGTGCTACATTGCTTCTCTAAGCTAGGGCTGCACTCAAGAAATACCCTAATAATAATAACAACATGTCCTAACATTAAGATACAGTACTGAAGTGCTCCATTGTTCATAAAAGGTAGGTCTGCACTTAAGAAATGCCCTAGTAGTAATAATAATAATAATAATAATAATAATAATAATAATAATAATAATAATAATAATAAGTCCTAACATTAAGATACAGTAGTAAAGCGCTCCATTTCTTCTAGAAGCTAGGTCTGCACTGATGAAATACCCTAATAATAAGAACAACATGTCCAAACATTAAGATACAATAGTAAAGTGCTCCAGTGCTTCTCAAAGCTAGGTCTGCACTCAAGAAATACCCTAATAATAATAACAACATGTCCTAAAATTAGGATAAAGTAGTAACTCGCCCCATTGCTTCTCAGAGCTAGGTATGCACTCAAGAAATACCCTAATAATAAAACCAACACGTCCTAACATTAAGATACAATAGTAAAGTGCTCCATTGTTTCTAAAAGCTAGGTCTGCACTCAAGAAATACCCTACTAATAATAACAACAAGTCCCAATATTAAGATACAGTAGTAAAGTGCTCCATTGTTTCTAAAAGCTAGGTCTGCACTCAAGAACTACCGTAATAATAATAATAATAATAATAATAATAATAATAATAATAATAATAATATGTCCTAACATTAAGATACAGTAGTAAAGCGCTCCATTTCTTTTGGAAGCTAGGTCTGCACTCAAGAAATACCCTAATAATTATATGTCCTAAATTTAAGATACAGTAGTAAAGTGCTTGAAGCTAGGTGTGTACTCAAGAAATACCCTAATAATAATAACAACATGTCCTAACATTAAGATACAGTAGTAAAGTGCTCCATTGTTTCTAAAAGCTAGGTATGCACTCAAGAAATACCCTTATAATAATAACAACATGTCCTAACATTAAGATACAGTACTCAAGTGCTCCATTGTTTCTAAAAGCTAGGGCTGCACTCAAGAAATACCCTAATAATAATAATAACATGTCCTAACATTAAGATACAGTACTAAAGTGCTCCACTGCTTTTCAAAGCTAGGTCTGCACTCAAGAAATGCCCTAATAATAACAACATGCCCTAACATCATTAAGATACAGTAGTGAAGAGCCCCATTGCTTCTTGAAGCTAGGCCTGCACTCAAGAAATACCCTAATAATAATGTGTCCTAACATTAAGATACAGTAGTAAAGCGCTCCATTTCTTCTGGAAGCTAGGTCTGCACAGAAGAAATACCCTAATAATAATAACAACATGTACTAACATTAAGATACAACAGTAAAGTGCCCCATTGCTTCTCAAAGCTAGGTCTGCACTCAAGAAATACCCTGATAATAACAGCATGGCCTAACATTATGATACAGTGTAGTAAAGTGCTACATTGCTTCTCCAAGCTAGGGCTGCACTCAAGAAATACCCTAATAATAATAACAACATGTCCAAACATTAAGATACAGTACTAACGTGCTCCATTGTTTCTAAAAGGTAGGTCTGCACTTAAGAAATACCCTAGTAATTATAATAATAATAATAATAATAATAATAATAATAATAATAATAATAATATTTTCTAACATTAAGATACAGCAGTAAAGCGCTCCATTGCTTCTCAGAGCTAGGTCTGCACTCAAGAAATACCCTAATAATAATACGTCCAAAAATTAAGATACAGCAGTAAATCGCTCCATTGCTTCTCAGAGCTAGGTCTCCACTCAAGAAATACCTTAATAATAATAATAACATGTCCTAACCTTAAGATACAGAGTAGTAAAGTGCTCCATTGTTTCTAAAAGCTAGGTCTGCACTCAAGAAATGCACTAATAATAACAACATGCCCTACCATCATTAAGATACAGTAGTAAAGTGCCCCATTACTTCTCGAAGCTAGTCCTGCACTCAAGAAATGCCCTAATAATAAAAACAACATGTCCTAACATTAAGATACAGAGTAGGAACGCATTACAGTGCCTCTCAAAGCTAGGTCTGCACTCAAAAAATAACCTAATAATAATAACAACATTTCCTAACATTAAGATACAGTAGTAAAGCGCTCCATTCCTTCTCAAAGCTAGGTCTGCACTCAAAAAATACCCTAATAATAATAACAACATGTCCTAACACTACGATACAGTAATAAAGTGCTCCATTGTTTCTAAAAGCTAGGTCTGCACTCAAGTAATACCCTAATAACAATAATAAAATGTCCTAACATTAAGATACAGTAAGAAAGTGCTCCATTGCTTGTCAAAGCTAGGTCTGCACTCAAGAAATGCCATAATAATAACAACATGCCCTAACATCATTAGGATACAGTAGTAAAGTGCCCCATTGCTTATCGAAGCTAGGTCTGCACTCAGGAAATACCCTAATACTAAAAACAACATGTCCTAACATTAATATGCAGCGTAGTAAAGCGCTCCATTGCCTCTCAAAGGTAGGTCTGCACTCAAGAAATACGCTAATGATAATAACAACATGTCCTAACATTAAGATACAGCAGTAAAGTGTCCCATTGCTTTTGAAGCTAGGTCTACACTCAAGAAATACCCTAATAATTATATGTCCTAAATTTAAGATACAGTAGTAAAGCGCTTGAAGCTAGGTCTGTACTCAAGAAATACCCTAATAATAATAGCATGTCCTAACATTAAGATACAGAGTAGTAAAACGCTTCATTGCTTCTCAGAGCTAGATCTGCATCCATGAATGAATATGACATACCCTAATAATAATAACGTGTCCTAACATTAATATACAGTAGTAAAGTGCTCCATTGTTTCTAAAAGCTAGGTATGCACTCAAGAAATACCCTAATAATAATAACAACATGTCCTAACATTAAGATACCGTACTAAAGTGCTCCATTGTTTCTAAAAGCTAGGGCTGCACTCATGAAATACCCTAATTATAACAATAACATGTCCTAACATTAAGATACAGTACTAAAGTGCTCCACTGCTTTTCAAAGCTAGGTCTGCACTCAAGAAATGCCCTAATAATAACAACATGCCCTAATATCATTAACATACAGTAGTGAAGTGCCCCATTGCTTCTTGAAGCTAGGTCTGCACTCAAGAAATGCCCTAATAATAAAAACAAGGTCTCATAACATTAAGATACATAGTAGTAAAGCGCTCCATTGCCTCTCAAAGCTGGGTCTGCACTCAAGAAATACCCTAATAATAATAAAAAAATGTTTGAGCATTAAGATACAGTAGTAAAGTGCCCCATTGCTTTTCAAAGCTAGGTCTGGACTCAAGAAATACCCTAATAACAATATGTCCTAACATTAAGCTACAGTAGTAAAGTGCTCAATTGCTTCTCGAAGCTAGGTCTGCACTCAAGAAATACCCTAATAATAATAACAACATGTCCTATCATTAAGATACAGAGTAGTAAAGTGCTCCATTGCTTCTAAGAGCTAGTTCTGCACTCAAGAAATACCCTAATAATAATAACATGTCCTAACAATAAGATACAGAATAGTAAAACGCTCCATTGCTTCTCAAAGCTAGGTCTGCACTCAAGAAATACCCTAATAATAATATGTCCTAACATTAAGATACAGTAGTAAAGCGCTCAATTGCTTCTCGAAGCTATGTCTACACTAAAGAAATACCTAATAATAATAACTTGTCCTAACATTAAGATACAGCAGTAAAGCGCTCCATTGCTTCTCAAAGCTAGGTCTGCACTCAAGAAAAACCCTAATAAAAATATGTACTGTACTAACATTAAGATACAGTAGTAAAGCGCTCCATTGCTTCTGGAAGCTAGGTCTGCACTGAAGAAATACCCTAATAATAATAACAACATGTCCCAACATTAAGATACAGCAGTAAAGTGCTCCATTGCTTCTCAAAGCTAGGTCTGCACTCAAGAAATACCCTAATAATAATAACAACATGTCCTAACATTAAGATACAAAGTAGTAAAGTGCCCCATTGCTTCTCAAAGCTAGGTCTGCACTCAAGAAATACCCTGCATGGCCTAACATTATGATACAGTGTAGTAAAGTGCTCCATTGCTTCTCGAAGCTAGGTCTGCACTCAAGCAATACCATAATAATAATAATATGTCTAAGACACAGAGTAGTAAAGCACTCCTTCGCTTCTCCAAGCTAGGGCTGCACACAAGAAATACCCTATTAATAATAACAACATGCCCTAACATTAAGATACAGTAGTAAAGTGCTCCATTGTTTCTAAAAGATAGGCCTGCACTCAAGAAATACTCTAATAATAATAATATGTCCTAACGTTAAGGTACAGCAGTAACCCGCTCCATTGCTTCTCAGAGCTAGGTCGGGACTCAAGAAATACCCTAATAATAATAACAACATGTCCTAACATTAAGATACAGTACTAAAGTGTTCTATTGTTTCTAAAAGGTAGGTATGCACTTAAGAAATACCCTAATAATAATAATAACATGTCATAACATTAAGATACAGCAGTAAATCGCTCCATTGCTTCTCAGAGCTAGGTCTCCACTCAAGAAATACCTTAATGATAATAAGACGTCCTAACCTCAAGATACAGAGTAGTAAAGTGCTCCATTGTTTCTAAAAGCTAGGTTTGCACTCAAGAAGCACACTAATAATAATAACAACATTTCCTGACTTTAAGATACAGTAGTAACTCGCCCCATTGCTTCTCAGAGCTAGGTATGCACTCAAGAAATACCCTACTAATAATAACAACATGTCCCAACATTAAGACACAGTACTAAAGTGCTCCATTGTTTCTAAAAGCTAGGTCTGCACTCAAACTACCCTAATAATAATGTGTCCTAACATTAAGATACAGTAGTAAAGCGCTCCATTTCTTCCGGAAGCTAGGGCTGCACTCATGAAATACCCTAATTATAATAATAACATGTCCTAACATTAAGATACAGTACTAAAGTGCTCCACTGCTTTTCAAAGCTAGGTCTGCACTCAAGAAATGCCCTAATAATAACAACATGCCCTAACATCATTAACATACAGTAGTGAAGTGCCCCATTGCTTCTTGAAGCTAGGTCTGCACTCAAGAAATGCCCTAATAATAAAAACAAGGTCTCATAACATTAAGATACATAGTAGTAAAGCGCTCCATTGCCTCTCAAAGCTGGGTCTGCACTCAAGAAATATCCTAATAATAATAAAAAAATGTTTGAGCATTAAGATACAGTAGTAAAGTAACCCATTGCTTTTCAAAGCTAGGTCTGGACTCAAGAAATACCCTAATAACAATATGTCCTAACATTAAGCTACAGTAGTAAAGTGCTCAATTGCTTCTCGAAGCTAGGTCTGCACTCAAGAAATACCCTAATAATAATAACAACATGTCCTATCATTAAGATACAGAGTAGTAAAGTGCTCCATTGCTTCTAAGAGCTAGTTCTGCACTCAAGAAATACCCTAATAATAATAACATGTCCTAACAATAAGATACAGAATAGTAAAACGCTCCATTGCTTCTCAAAGCTAGGTCTGCACTCAAGAAATACCCTAATAATAATATGTCCTAACATTAAGATACAGTAGTAAAGCGCTCAATTGCTTCTCGAAGCTATGTCTACACTGAAGAAATACCTAATAATAATAACTTGTCCTAACATTAAGATACAGCAGTAAAGCGCTCCATTGCTTCTCAAAGCTAGGTCTGCACTCAAGAAAAACCCTAATAAAAATATGTACTAACATTAAGATACAGTAGTAAAGCGCTCCATTGCTTCTGGAAGCTAGGTCTGCACTGAAGAAATACCCTAATAATAATAACAACATGTCCCAACATTAAGATACAGCAGTAAAGTGCCCCATTGCTTCTCAAAGCTAGGTCTGCACTCAAGAAATACCCTAATAATAATAACAACATGTCCTAACATTAAGATACAAAGTAGTAAAGTGCCCCATTGCTTCTCAAAGCTTGGTCTGCACTCAAGAAATACCCTGCATGGCCTAACATTATGATACAGTGTAGTAAAGTGCTCCATTGCTTCTCGAAGCTAGGTCTGCACTAAAGCAATACCCTAATAATAATAATAATATGTCTAAGACACAGAGTAGTAAAGCACTCCTTCGCTTCTCCAAGCTAGGGCTGCACACAAGAAATACCCTATTAATAATAACAACATGCCCTAACATTAAGATACAGTAGTAAAGTGCTCCATTGTTTCTAAAAGATAGGCCTGCACTCAAGAAATACCCTAATAATAATAATATGTCCTAACGTTAAGGTACAGCAGTAACTCGCTCCATTGCTTCTCAGAGCTAGGTCGGGACTCAAGAAATGCCCTAATAATAAAAACAAGGTCTCATAACATTAAGATACATAGTAGTAAAGCGCTCCATTGCCTCTCAAAGCTGGGTCTGCACTCAAGAAATACCCTAATAATAATAAAAAAATGTTTGAGCATTAAGATTCAGTAGTAAAGTGCCCCATTGCTTTTCAAAGCTAGGTCTGGACTCAAGAAATACCCTAATAACAATATGTCCTAACATTAAGCTACAGTAGTAAAGTGCTCAATTGCTTCTCGAAGGTAGGTCTGCACTCAAGAATACCCTAATAATAATAACAACATGTCCTATCATTAAGATACAGAGTAGTAAAGTGCTCCATTGCTTCTAAGAGCTAGTTCTGCACTCAAGAAATACCCTAATAATAATAACATGTCCTAACAATAAGATACAGAATAGTAAAACGCTCCATTGCTTCTCAAAGCTAGGTCTGCACTCAAGAAATACCCTAATAATAATATGTCCTAACATTAAGATACAGTAGTAAAGCGCTCAATTGCTTCTCGAAGCTATGTCTACACTGAAGAAATACCTAATAATAATAACTTGTCCTAACATTAAGATACAGCAGTAAAGCGCTCCATTGCTTCTCAAAGCTAGGTCTGCACTCAAGAAAAACCCTAATAAAAATATGTACTAACATTAAGATACAGTAGTAAAGCGCTCCATTGCTTCTGGAAGCTAGGTCTGCACTGAAGAAATACCCTAATAATAATAACAACATGTCCCAACATTAAGATACAGCAGTAAAGTGCTCCATTGCTTCTCAAAGCTAGGTCTGCACTCAAGAAATACCCTAATAATAATAACAACATGTCCTAACATTAAGATACAAAGTAGTAAAGTGCCCCATTGCTTCTCAAAGCTTGGTCTGCACTCAAGAAATACCCTGCATGGCCTAACATTATGATACAGTGTAGTAAAGTGCTCCATTGCTTCTCGAAGCTAGGTCTGCACTAAAGCAATACCCTAATAATAATAATAATATGTCTAAGACACAGAGTAGTAAAGCACTCCTTCGCTTCTCCAAGCTAGGGCTGCACACAAGAAATACCCTATTAATAATAACAACATGCCCTAACATTAAGATACAGTAGTAAAGTGCTCCATTGTTTCTAAAAGATAGGCCTGCACTCAAGAAATACCCTAATAATAATAATATGTCCTAACGTTAAGGTACAGCAGTAACTCGCTCCATTGCTTCTCAGAGCTAGGTCGGGACTCAAGAAATACCCTAATAATAATAACAACATGTCCTAACATTAAGATACAGTACTAAAGTGTTCTATTGTTTCTAAAAGGTAGGTATGCACTTAAGAAATACCCTAATAATAATAATAACATGTCATAACATTAAGAAACAGCAGTAAATCGCTCCATTGCTTCTCAGAGCTAGGTCTCCACTCAAGAAATACCTTAATGATAATAAGACGTCCTAACCTTAAGATACAGAGTAGTAAAGTGCTCCATTGTTTCTAAAAGCTAGGTTTGCACTCAAGAAGCACCCTAATAATAATAACAACATTTCCTGACTTTAAGATACAGTAGTAACTCGCCCCATTGCTTCTCAGAGCTAGGTCTGCACTCAAGAAATACCCTACTAATAATAACAACATGTCCCAACATTAAGACACAGTACTAAAGTGCTCCATTGTTTCTAAAAGCTAGGTCTGCACTCAAACTACCCCAATAATAATAATAATAATAATAATAATAATAATAATAATGTCCTAAAATTAAGATACAGAGTAGTAAAGCAGCGCATTGCTTCTCGGAATTAGGTCTACACTCAAGAAATACCCTAATAGTAACAACATGTCCTAACATTTAGATACAGTAGTAAAGTGTCCCATTGCTTCTTGAAGCTAGGTCTGCACTCAAGAAATACCCTAATAATAATATGTCCTAGCATAAAAATACAGTAGTAAAGCACTCCATTGCTTCTGGAAGCTAGGTCTGCTCTGAAGAAAAGCCCTAATAATAATATGTCCTAACATTAAGATACAGTATTAAAGTGCCCCATTGCTTCTTGAAGCTAGGCCTGCACTCAAGAAATACCCTAATAATAATGTGTCCTAACATTAAGATACAGTAGTAAAGCGCTCCATTTCTTCTGGAAGCTAGGTATGCACTGAAGAAATACCCTAATAATAATAACAACATGTACCAACATTAAGATACAGCAGTAAAGTGCCCCATTGCTTCTCAGAGCTAGGTCTGCACTCAAGAAATACCCTGATAATAACAACATGGCCTAACATTATGATACAGTGTAGTAAAGTGCTAGATTGCTTCTCCAAGCTAGGGCTGCACTCAAGAAATACCCTAATAACAATAACACCATGTCCTAACATTAAGATACAGTACTAACGTGCTACATTGTTTCTAAAAGGTAGGTCTGCACTTAAGAAATGCTGTAGTAATAATAATAATAATAATAATAATAATAATAATAATAATAATAATAATAACATTTTCTAACATTAAGATACAGTAGTAAAGCGCTTCATTGCTTCTCAGAGCTAGGTCTGCACTCAAGAAATACCCTAATAATAATACGTCCTAACATTAAGATACAGCAGTAAATCGCTCCATTGCTTCTCAGAGCTAGGTCTCCACTCAAGAAATACCTTAATAATAATAACATGTCTTAACCTTAAGATACAGTAGTAAAGTGCTCCATTATTTCTAAAAGCTAGGTTTGCACTCAAGAAATACCCTAATAATAATAACAACATGTCCTAACATTAAGATACAGTAGTAACTCGCCCCATTGCTTCTCAGAGCTAGGTATGCACTCAAGAAATACCCTAATAATAATAACAACACGTCCTAACATTAAGATACAATAGTAAAGTGCTCGATTGTTTCTAAAAGCTAGGTCTGCACTCAAGAAATACCCTATTAATAATAACAACATGTCCCAACATTAAGATACAGTAGTAAAGTGCTCCTTTGTTTCTAAAAGCTAGGCCTGCACTAAAGAACTACTGTGATAATAATAACAACATGTCCTAACATTAAGATACAGAGTAGTAAAGTGCCCCATTGCTTCTCAAAGCTAGGTCTGCACTCAAGAAAAACCCTAATAATAATATGTCCTAACATTAAGATACAGTAGTAAAGTGCCCCATTGCTTCTTGAAGCTAGGTCTGCACTCAAGAAATACCCTAATAATAATATGTCCTAACATTAAGATACAGTAGTAAAGCGCTCCATTGTTTCTGGAAGCTAGGTCTGCACTGAAGAAATACCCTAATAATAATAACACCATCTCCTAACATTAAGATACAGTAGTAAAGTGCTCCATTGCTTCTCAAAGCTAGGTCTGCACTCAAGAAATACCTTGCATGGCCTAACATTATGATACAGTGTAGTAAAGTGCTCCATTGCTTCTCGAAGCTAGGTCTGCACGCAAGCAATACCCTAATAATAATAATACAGAGTAGTAAAGCACTCCATCGCTTCTCCAAGCTAGGGCTGCACACAAGAAATACCCTAATAATAATAACAACACGTCCTAACATTAAGATACAATAGTAAAATGCTCCATTGTTTCTAAAAGCTAGGTCTGCACTCAAGAAATACCCTACTAATAATAACATGTCCCAACATTAAGATACAGTAGTAAAGTGCTCCATTGTTTCTAAAAGCTAGGTCTGCACCCAAGAACTACCCTAATATTAATAATAATAATAATAATAATAATAATAATAATAATAATAATAATAATGTCCTAACATTAAGATACAGAGGAGTAAAGCGGCCCATTGCTTCTCGGAATTAGGTCTAAACTCAAGAAATACCCTAATAGTAACAACATGTCCTAACATTTAGATACAGTAGTAAAGTGTCCCATTGCTTCTTGAAGTTAGGTTTGCACTCAAGAAATACCCTAATAATAATATGTCCTAACATAAAAATACAGTAGTAAAGCGCTCCATTGCTTCTTGAAGCTAGGTCTGCACTCAAGAAATGCCCTAATAATAAAAACAAGAGGTCCTAACATTAAGATACAGAGTAGTAAAGAGCTCCATTGCCTCTCAAAGCTAGGTCTGCACTCAAGAAATACCCTAATAATAATAAAATAATGTTCTAGCATTAAATATACAGTAGTAAAGTGCCCCATTGCTTTTCAAAGCTAGGTCTGCACTCAAGAAATACCCTAATAACAATCTGTCCTAACATTAAGCTACAGTAGTAAAGTGCTCAATTGCTTCTCGAAGCTAGGTCTGCACTCAAGAAATACCCTAATAATAACAACATGTCCTAACATTAAGATACAGAGTAGTAAAATGCTCCATTACTTCTCAGAGGTAGATCTGCACTCCTGAATGAATATGACATACCCAATAATAATAACAACGTGTCCTAACATTAAGACACAGCAGTAAAGCGCTCCATTGCTTCTCAAAGCTAGGTCTGCACTCAAGAAAAACCCTAATAATAATATGTCCTAACATTAAGATATAGTAGTAAAGTGCCCCATTGCTCCTTGAAGCTAGGTCTGCACTGAAGAAATACCCTAATAATAATATGTCCTAACATTAAGATACAGTATAAAGCGCTCCATTGCTTCTGGAAGCTAGGTCTGCACTCAAGAAATACCCTAATAATAATAACACCATGTCCTAACATTAAGATACAGTAATAAAGTGCTCCATTGCTTCTCAAAGCTAGGTCTGCACTCAAGAAATACCCTGCATGGCCTAACATTATGATACAGTGTAGTAAAGTGCTCCATTGCTTCTCGAAGCTAGGTCTGCACTCAAGCAATACCCTAATAATAATAATATGTCTAAGATACAGAGTAGTAAAGCACTCCATCGCTTCTCCAAGCTAGGGCTGCACACAAGAAATACCCTATTAATAATAACAACATGCCCTAACTTTAAGATACAGTAGTAAAGTGCTCCATTGTTTCTAAAAGATAGGCCTGCACTCAAGAAATACCCTAATAATAATAATATGTCCTACAGTTAAGTTACAGCAGTAACTTGCTCCATTGCTTCTCAGAGCTAGGTCTGCACTCAAGAAATACCCTAATAATAATAACAACATGTCCTAACATTAAGATACAGTAGTACAGTGCTCCACTGTTTCTAAAAGCTGGGTCTGCCCTCAAGAAATACCCTAATAATAATAACATGTCCTAACATTAAGATTCAGTACTAAAGTGTTCTATTGTTTCTAAAAGGTAGGTATGCACTTAAGAAATACCCTAATAATAAAAATAACATGTCCGAACATTAAGATACAGCAGTAAATCGCTCCATTGCTTCTCAGAGCTAGGTCTCCACTCAAGAAATACCTTAATAATAATAAGACGTCCAAACCTTAAGATACAGAGTAGTAAAGTGCTCCATTGTTTCTAAAAGCTAGGTTTGCACTCAAGAAATACCCGAATAATAAAAACAACATTTCCTAACTTTAAGATACAGTAGTAACTCGCCCAATTGCTTCTCAGAGCTAGGTATGCACTCAAGAAATACCCTAATAATAATAACAACACGTCCTAACATTAAGATACAATAGTAAAATGCTCCATTGTTTCTAAAAGCTAGGTCTGCACTCAAGAAATACCCTACTAATAATAACAACATGTCCCAACATTAAGATACAGTAGTAAAGGGCTCCATTGTTTCAAAAAGCTAGGTCTGCACTCAAGAACTACCCTAATAATAATAATAATAATAATAATAATAATAATATCCTAACATTAAGATACAGAGTAGTAAAGCGGCCCATTGCTTCTCGGAATTAGGTCTACACACAAGAAATACCCTATAGTAACAACATGTCCTAACATTTAGATACAATAGTAAAGTGTCCCATTGCTTCTTGAAGCTAGGTTTGCACTCGAAATACCCTAATAATAATATGTCCTAACATAAAAATACAGTAGTAAAGTGCTCCATTGCTTCTGGAAGCTAGGTCTGCTCTGAAGAAAAGCCCTAATAATAATATGTCCTAACATTAAGATACAATAGTAAAGTGCTCCATTGCTTCTCAAAGCTAGGTCTGCACTCAAGAAAAACCCTAATAATAATATGTCCTAACATTAAGATACAGTAGTAAAGTGCCCCATTGCTTCTTGAAGCTAGGTCTGCACTCAAGAAATACCCTAATAATAATATGTCCTAACATTAAGATACAGTAGTAAAGCGCTCCATTGTTTCTGGAAGCTAGGTCTGCACTGAAGAAATACCCTAATAATAATAACACCATCTCCTAACATTAAGATACAGTAGTAAAGTGCTCCATTGCTTCTCAAAGCTAGGTCTGCACTCAAGAAATACCTTGCATGGCCTAACATTATGATGCAGTGTAGTAAAGTGCTCCATTGCTTCTCGAAGCTAGGTCTGCACGCAAGCAATACCCTAATAATAATAATACAGAGTAGTAAAGCACTCCATCGCTTCTCCAAGCTAGGGCTGCACACAAGAAATACCCTAATAATAATAACAACACGTCCTAACATTAAGATACAATAGTAAAATGCTCCATTGTTTCTAAAAGCTAGGTCTGCACTCAAGAAATACCCTACTAATAATAAAATGTCCCAACATTAAGATACAGTAGTAAAGTGCTCCATTGTTTCTAAAAGCTAGGTCTGCACTCAAGAACTACCCTAATAATAATAATAATAATAATAATAATAATAATAATAATAATAATGTCCTAACATTAAGACACAGAGTAGTAAAGCGGCCCATTGCTTCTCGGAATTAGGTCTAAACTCAAGAAATACCCTAATAGTAACAACATGTCCTAACATTTAGATACAGTAGTAAAGTGTCCCATTGCTTCTTGAAGTTAGGTTTGCACTCAAGAAATACCCTAATAATAATATGTCCTAACATAAAAATACAGTAGTAAAGCGCTCCATTGCTTCTTGAAGCTAGGTCTGCACTCAAGAAATGCCCTAATAATAAAAACAAGAGGTCCTAACATTAAGATACAGAGTAGTAAAGCGCTCCATTGCCTCTCAAAGCTAGGTCTGCACTCAAGAAATACCCTAATAATAATAAAATAATGTTCTAGCATTAAATATACAGTAGTAAAGTGCCCCATTGCTTTTTAAAGCTAGGTCTGCACTCAAGAAATACCCTAATAACAATCTGTCCTAACATTAAGCTACAGTAGTAAAGTGCTCAATTGCTTCTCGGAGCTAGGTCTGCACTCAAGAAATACCCTAATAATAACAACATGTCCTAACATTAAGATACAGAGTAGTAAAATGCTCCATTGCTTCTCAGAGGTAGATCTGCACTCCTGAATGAATATGACATACCCAATAATAATAACAACGTGTCCTAACATTAAGATACAGCAGTAAAGCGCCCCATTGCTTCTCAAAGCTAGGTCTGCACTCAAGAAATACCCTCATTATAATATGTCCTAAGATTAAGATACAGTAGTAAAGCGCTCAATTGCTTCTCGAAGCTAGGTCTACACTGAAGAAATACCTAATAATAATAACGTGTCCTAACATTAAGATACAGCAGTAAAGCGCTCCATTGCTTCTCAAAGCTAGGTCTGCACTCAAGAAAAACCCTAATAATAATATGTCCTAACATTAAGATATAGTGGTAAAGTGCCCCATTGCTCCTTGAAGCTAGGTCTGCACTGAAGAAATACCCTAATAATAATATGTCCTAACATTAAGATACAGTATTAAAGCGCTCCATTGCTTCTGGAAGCTAGGTCTGCACTGAAGAAATACCCTAATAATAATAACAACATGTCCTAACATTAAGATACAGCAGTAAAGTGTCCCATTGCTTCTCAAAGCTAGGTCTGCACTCAAGAAAAATCATAATAATAATATGTCCTAACATTAAGATACAGTAGTAAAGTGCCCCATTGCTTCTTGAAGCTAGGTCTGCACTCAAGAAATACCCTAATAATAATATGTCCTAACATTAAGATACAGTAGTAAAGCGCTCCATTGTTTCTGGAAGCTAGGTCTGCACTGAAGAAATACCCTAATAATAATAACACCATGTCCTAACATTAAAATACAGTAATAAAGTGCTCCATTGCTTCTCAAAGCTAGGTCTGCACTCAAGAAATACCCTGCATGGCCTAACATTATGATACAGTGTAGTAAAGTGCTCCATTGCTTCTCGAAGCTAGGTCTGCACTCAAGCAATACCCTAATAATAATAATATGTCTAAGATACAGAGTAGTAAAGCACTCCATCGCTTCTCCAAGCTAGGGCTGCACACAAGAAATACCCTATTAATAATAACAACATGCCCTAACTTTAAGATACAGTAGTAAAGTGCTCCATTGTTTCTAAAAGATAGGCCTGCACTCAAGAAATACCCTAATAATAATAATATGTCCTAAAGTTAAGTTACAGCAGTAACTTGCTCCATTGCTTCTCAGAGCTAGGTCTGCACTCAAGAAATACCCTAATAATAATAACAACATGTCCTAACATTAAGATACAGTAGTACAGTGCTCCACTGTTTCTAAAAGCTGGGTCTTCCCTCAAGAAATACCCTAATAATAATAACATGCCCTAACATTAAGATACAGTACTAAAGTGTTCTATTGTTTCTAAAAGGTAGGTATGCACTTAAGAAATACCCTAATAATAAAAATAACATGTCCGAACATTAAGATACAGCAGTAAATCGCTCCATTGCTTCTCAGAGCTAGGTCTCCACTCAAGAAATACCTTAATAATAATAAGACGTCCAAACCTTAAGATACAGAGTAGTAAAGTGCTCCATTGTTTCTAAAAGCTAGGTTTGCACTCAAGAAATACCCGAATAATAAAAACAACATTTCCTAACTTTAAGATACAGTAGTAACTCGCCCCGTTGCTTCTCAGAGCTAGGTATGCACTCAAGAAATACCCTAATAATAATAACAACACGTCCTAACATTAAGATACAATAGTAAAATGCTCCATTGTTTCTAAAAGCTAGGTCTGCACTCAAGAAATACCCTACTAATAATAACAACATGTCCAAACATTAAGATACAGTAGTAAAGGGCTCCATTGTTTCAAAAAGCTAGGTCTGCACTCAAGAACTACCCTAATAATAATAATAATAATAATAATAATAATAATAATAATAATAATAATAATAATATCCTAACATTAAGATACAGAGTAGTAAAGCGGCCCATTGCTTCTCGGAATTAGGTCTACACACAAGAAATACCCTATAGTAACAACATGTCCTAACATTTAGATACAATAGTAAAGTGTCCCATTGCTTCTTGAAGCTAGGTTTGCACTCGAAATACCCTAATAATAATATGTCCTAACATAAAAATACAGTAGTAAAGTGCTCCATTGCTTCTGGAAGCTAGGTCTGCTCTGAAGAAAAGCCCTAATAATAATATGTCCTAACATTAAGATACAATAGTAAAGTGCTCCATTGCTTCTCAAAGCTAGGTCTGCACTCAAGAAAAACCCTAATAATAATATGTCCTAACATTAAGATACAGTAGTAAAGTGCCCCATTGCTTCTTGAAGCTAGGTCTGCACTCAAGAAATACCCTAATAATAATATGTCCTAACATTAAGATACAGTAGTAAAGCGCTCCATTGTTTCTGGAAGCTAGGTCTGCACTGAAGAAATACCCTAATAATAATAACACCATCTCCTAACATTAAGATACAGTAGTAAAGTGCTCCATTGCTTCTCAAAGCTAGGTCTGCACTCAAGAAATACCTTGCATGGCCTAACATTATGATGCAGTGTAGTAAAGTGCTCCATTGCTTCTCGAAGCTAGGTCTGCACGCAAGCAATACCCTAATAATAATAATACAGAGTAGTAAAGCACTCCATCGCTTCTCCAAGCTAGGGCTGCACACAAGAAATACCCTAATAATAATAACAACACGTCCTAACATTAAGATACAATAGTAAAATGCTCCATTGTTTCTAAAAGCTAGGTCTGCACTCAAGAAATACCCTACTAATAATAAAATGTCCCAACATTAAGATACAGTAGTAAAGTGCTCCATTGTTTCTAAAAGCTAGGTCTGCACTCAAGAACTACCCTAATAATAATAATAATAATAATAATAATAATAATAATAATAATAATGTCCTAACATTAAGATACAGAGTAGTAAAGCGGCCCATTGCTTCTCGGAATTAGGTCTAAACTCAAGAAATACCCTAATAGTAACAACATGTCCTAACATTTAGATACAGTAGTAAAGTGTCCCATTGCTTCTTGAAGTTAGGTTTGCACTCAAGAAATACCCTAATAATAATATGTCCTAACATAAAAATACAGTAGTAAAGCGCTCCATTGCTTCTTGAAGCTAGGTCTGCACTCAAGAAATGCCCTAATAATAAAAACAAGAGGTCCTAACATTAAGATACAGAGTAGTAAAGCGCTCCATTGCCTCTCAAAGCTAGGTCTGCACTCAAGAAATACCCTAATAATAATAAAATAATGTTCTAGCATTAAATATACAGTAGTAAAGTTCCCCATTGCTTTTCAAAGCTAGGTCTGCACTCAAGAAATACCCTAATAACAATCTGTCCTAACATTAAGCTACAGTAGTAAAATGCTCAATTGCTTCTCGAAGCTAGGTCTGCACTCAAGAAATACCCTAATAATAACAACATGTCCTAACATTAGGATACAGAGTAGTAAAATGCTCCATTGCTTCTCAGAGGTAGATCTGCACTCCTGAATGAATATGACATACCCAATAATAATAACAACGTGTCCTAACATTAAGATACAGCAGTAAAGTGCCCCATTGCTTCTCAAAGCTAGGTCTGCACTCAAGAAATACCCTCATTATAATATGTGCTAAGATTAAGATACAGTAGTAAAGCGCTCAATTGCTTCTCGAAGCTAGGTCTACACTGAAGAAATACCTAATAATAATAACGTGTCCTAACATTAAGATACAGCAGTAAAGCGCTCCATTGCTTCTCAAAGCTAGGTCTGCACTCAAGAAAAACCCTAATAATAATATGTCCTAACATTAAGAATCAGTAGTAAAGTGCCCCATTGCTCCTTGAAGCTAGGTCTGCACTGAAGAAATACCCTAATAATAATATGTCCTAACATTAAGATACAGTATTAAAGCGCTCCATTGCTTCTGGAAGCTAGGTCTGCACTGAAGAAATACCCTAATAATAATAACAACATGTCCTAACATTAAGATACAGCAATAAAGTGCCCGATTGCTTCTCAAAGCTAGGTCTGCACTCAAGAAAAATCATAATAATAATATGTCCTAACATTAAGATACAGTAGTAAAGTGCCCCATTGCTTCTTGAAGCTAGGTCTGCACTCAAGAAATACCCTAATAATAATATGTCCTAACATTAAGATACAGTAGTAAAGCGCTCCATTGTTTCTGGAAGCTAGGTCTGCACTGAAGAAATACCCTAATAATAATAACACCATGTCCTAACATTAAAATACAGTAATAAAGTGCTCCATTGCTTCTCAAAGCTAGGTCTGCACTCAAGAAATACCCTGCATGGCCTAACATTATGATACAGTGTAGTAAAGTGCTCCATTGCTTCTCGAAGCTAGGTCTGCACTCAAGCAATACCCTAATAATAATAATATGTCTAAGATACAGAGTAGTAAAGCACTCCATTGCTTCTCCAAGCTAGAGCTGCACACAAGAAATACCCTATTAATAATAACAACATGCCCTAACTTTAAGATACAGTAGTAAAGTGCTCCATTGTTTCTAAAAGATAGGCCTGCACTCAAGAAATACCCTAATAATAATAATATGTCCTAAAGTTAAGTTATAGCAGTAACTTGCTCCATTGCTTCTCAGAGCTAGGTCTGCACTCAAGAAATACCCTAATAATAATAACAACATGTCCTAACATTAAGATACAGTAGTACAGTGCTCCACTGTTTCTAAAAGCTGGGTCTTCCCTCAAGAAATACCCTAATAATAATAACATGTCCTAACATTAAGATACAGTACTAAAGTGTTCTATTGTTTCTAAAAGGTAGGTATGCACTTAAGAAATACCCTAATAATAAAAATAACATGTCCGAACATTAAGATACAGCAGTAAATCGCTCCATTGCTTCTCAGAGCTAGGTCTCCACTCAAGAAATACCTTAATAATAATAAGACGTCCAAACCTTAAGATACAGAGTAGTAAAGTGCTCCATTGTTTCTAAAAGCTAGGTTTGCACTCAGGAAATACCCGAATAATAAAAACAACATTTCCTAACTTTAAGATACAGTAGTAACTCGCCCCATTGCTTCTCAGAGCTAGGTATGCACTCAAGAAATACCCCAATAATAATAACAACACGTCCTAACATTAAAATACAATAGTAAAATGCTCCATTGTTTCTAAAAGCTAGGTCTGCACTCAAGAAATACCCTACTAATAATAACAACATGTCCCAACATTGAGATACAGTAGTAAAGGGCTCCATTGTTTCAAAAAGCTAGGTCTGCACTCAAGAACTACCCTAATAATAATAATAATAATAATAATAATAATAATAATAATAATAATGTCCTAACATTAAGATACAGAGTAGTAAAGCGGCCCATTGCTTCTCGGAATTAGGTCTACACACAAGAAATACCCTATAGTAACAACATGTCCTAACATTTAGATACAATAGTAAAGTGTCCCATTGCTTCTTGAAGCTAGGTTTGCACTCGAAATACCCTAATAATAATATGTCCTAACATAAAAATACAGTAGTAAAGTGCTCCATTGCTTCTGGAAGCTAGGTCTGCTCTGAAGAAAAGCCCTAATAATAATATGTCCTAACATTAAGATACAATAGTAAAGTGCTCCATTGCTTCTTGAAACTAGGCCTGCACTCAAGAAATACCCTAATAATAATGTGTCCTAACATTAAGATACAGTAGTAAAGTGCTCCATTTCTTCTGGAAGCTAGGTCTGCACTAAAGAAATACCCTAATAATAATAACAACATGTACTAACATTAAGATACAGCAGTAAAGTACCCCATTGCTTCTCAAAGCTAGGTCTGCACTCAAGAAATACCCTGATAATAACAACATGGCCTAACATTATGATACAGTGTAGTAAAGTGCTACATTGCTTCTCTAAGGTAGGGCTGCACTCAAGAAATACCCTAATAATAATAACAACATGTCCTAACATTAAGATACAGTACTGAAGTGCTCCATTGTTTCTAAACGGTAGGTCTGCACTTAAGAAATGCCCTAGTAATAATAATAATAATAATAATAATAATAAAAATAAAAATAATAATAATAATAATAATAATAATAATAATAATAATAATAATAATAATAATAATAAGTCCTAACATTAAGATACAGTAGTAAAGCGCTCCATTTCTTCTGGAAGCGAGGTCTGCACTGATGAAATACCCTAATAATAAGAACAACATGTCCAAACATTAAGATACAATAGTAAAGTGCTCCAGTGCTTCTCAAAGCTAGGTCTGCACTCAAGAAATACCCTAATAATAATACATCCTAACATCAGTACAGCAGTAAATCGCTCCATTGCTTCTCAGAGCTAGGTCTCCACTCAAGAAATACCTTAATAATAATAACATGTCCTAACTTTAAGATACAGAGTAGTAAAGTGCTCCATTGTTTCTAAAAGCTAGGTTTGCACTCAAGAAATACCCTTGAAGTGGGAAAATGGAAAAACAGACTCCCCTCTTTCCCCTCTCACGCCTGGCCTAAAGGTTCACGGCCCAAGCATCCGCCACGAGAAGAGTTTGCCCATCTACCAGACGACCAGATACCCTGGTACAGGAACATACGGATGTGTCCATCTGCCTGCCCAGCAGCCCGCCCTTCCCATGCCGATGCCTGCGGCATGGATCAACTGGACTAAAACTATACGTCGTTAGAGATGCCATTACGACCTAGCCAACGGATAGCACACCTGTGCCAACATACACACTGGACACTCCCGCACCAATGTACATGAAGAATATACTCAGTGCTATGACGTAGGCGACAGACATACTCACGGACGTGCATCTTTATTATTTTCCATATAGGCTTTCAGAAATGCAGAAACGCAAGACGCATCATGAACTCATCTAAAGAGCTTGCTTACGCTTCTCCTACACTTAGGTGCCGTAATGAGAATTATAACAAAGACACGATACTGGTCATAAGACAATATGAGACTATAACCTAGAGCGCCTGTGCACCAGACGGTTCCACCTATATGCTAGGCCTGAGCAGGCCGCAAGCAAGAGCTCTCGTGGACGATTAACAGAACAAGAATCAGGTTGCTGATCCTGCAGAATGAGCCTGGGGAAAGCAGACAGCCAAGGTCGTAATGATGCAAACCCACAATCCAAAAGCAGACCATCAAGGGCACGATGTTGCAACCTCGCACGCCGCGCACCAACATCAAAGTCGCACCTGCAATCAAACCAGACACACAGTGGAAAAACAATATTAATTGTGCAGAATTCTGCCTCAAACACGGTCCCATCCCACGTGACCAAGCCGAACCTGACGAGATGCCAAACCCAGGAGGAAGGAGGCGTCTGGATCCCTCGTTACAAGACACAGGCAGATACACTTGAGAGGATCAATGGACATCTGCAACGGTGGGAATAGTCGGCCGTCCAGCTCATGAATAAGTCTTCACATTGTCTGCATGTACCAATAGTGAAACATTGTTGCAAATTGCAGGTACACCGAGAGCTGGGAACAGCGATGGTCCCAGGCTGGGAAGCTCACGGGCGCACCAATCAGAACATGGGGCTCTTATCACTGACGCCATTAACATCAACCAACCATTAGGAGTCTTCATGTAACAATTCTCATGTATCTAATTGTAGGGACAACCCAGATATATCACCTGACTAACCCTCGGCCACTCATATTATTCTCTATACGTATGCTATACTAACCCTACCACTCGAGCAACCAATTAAGAGTGGCGATAGGTTTTTTGTTAATTTTCTAAAGTGACGCAGGTAGCGCATCATACTACAGTAAAAAGGTCCTGCGAGCCCCACGATTGTGTGTGTGTCAGGTCAGACGCGTATGATCCTTGACCCATCCCTGCCGTTTGTGTTTAATAAACAGCAGAGTCACATTGCTTCTTGTGTGTGTCTCATACTCTATCTCCTTTGGGATATACGGGAGGAGTTGGGGCCTCCCTGCCCGGAGGTCTGCGGACGGCCTGGCCGACCCCGGCAGAATTTCCCCCGACACTCTAATAATAATAACAACATGTCCTAAAATTAGGATACAGTAGTAACTCGCCCCATTGCTTCTCAGAGCTAGGTATGCACTCAAGAAATACCCTAATAATAAAACCAACACGTCCTAACATTAGGATACAATAGTAAAGTGCTCCATTGTTTCTAAAAGCTAGGTCTGCACTCAAGAAATACCCTACTAAAAATAACAACAAGTCCCAACATTAAGATACAGTAGTAAAGTGCTCCATTGTTTCTAAAAGCTAGGTCTGCACTCAAGAACTACCGTAATAATAATAATAATAATAATAATAATAATAATAATAATAATAATAATATGTCCTAACATTAAGATACAGTAGTAAAGTGCTCCATTTCTTCTGGAAGCTAGGTCTGTACTGACGAAATACCCTAATAATAAGAACAACATGTCCAAACATTATGATACAATAGTAAAGTGATCCAGTGCTTCTCAAAGCTAGGTCTGCACTCAAGAAATGCCCTAAAAATAACAACATGCCCTACCATCATTAAGATACAGTAGTAAAGTGCCCCATTGCTTCTTAAAGCTAGTCCTGCACTCAAGAAATGCCCTAATAATAAAAACATGTCCTAACATTAAGATACAGAGTAGGAAAGCATTACATTGCCTCTCACAGCTAGGTCTGCACTAAAAAAATAACCTAATAATAATAACAACATTTCCTAACATTAAGATACAGTAGTAAAGTGCCCCATTGCTTCTCGAAGCTAGGTCTGCACTCAAGAAATACCCTAATAATAATGTGTCCTAACATTAAGATACAGTAGTAAATCGCTCCATTCCTTCTCAAAGCTAGGTCTGCACTCAAAAAATACCCTAATAATAATAACAACATGTCCTAACACTAAGTTACAGTAATAAAGTGCTCCATTGTTTCTAAAAGCTAGGTCTGCACTCAAGTAATACCCTAATAACAATAATAAAATGTCCTAAAATTAAGATACAGTAATAAAGTGCCCCATTGCTCATCGAAGCTAGGTCTACACTCAAGAAATACGCTAATAATAATAACACCATGTCCTAACATTAAGATACAGTAATAAAGTGTCCCATTGCTTTTGAAGCTAGGTCTGCACTCAAGAAATACCCTAATAATTATATGTCCTAAATTTAAGATACAGTAGTAAAGTGCTTGAAGCTAGGTGTGTACTCAAGAAATACCCTAATAATAATAACAACATGTCCTAACATTAAGATACAGTAGTAAAGTGCTCCATTGTTTCTAAAAGCTAGGTATGCACTCAAGAAATACCCTAATAATAATAACAACATGTCCTAACATTAAGATACAGTACTCAAGTGCTCCATTGTTTCTAAAAGCTAGGGCTGCACTGAATAAATACCCTAATAATAATAATAACATGTCCTAACATTAAGATACAGTACTAAAGTGCTCCACTGCTTTTCAAAGCTAGGTCTGCACTCAAGAAATGCCCTAATAATAACAACATGCCCTAACATCATTAAGATACAGTAGTGAAGTGCCCCATTGCTTCTTCAAGCTAGGCCTGCACTCAAGAAATACCCTAATAATAATGTGCCCTAACATTAAGATACAGTAGTAAAGCGCTCCATTTCTTCTGGAAGCTAGGTTTGCACTGAAGAAATACCCTAATAATAATAACAACATGTACTAACATTAAGATATAACAGTAAAGTGACCCATTGCTTCTCAAAGCTACGTCTGCACTCAAGAAATACCCTGATAATAACAACATGGCCTACCATTATGATACAGTGTAGTAAAGTGCTACATTGCTTCTCCAAGCTAGGGCTGCACTCAAGAAATACCCTATTAATAATAACAACATGTCCAAACATTAAGATACAGTACTAACGTGCTCCATTGTTTCTAAAAGGTAGGTCTGCACTTAAGAAATGCCCTAGTAATTATAATAATAATAATAATAATAATATTTTCTAACATTAAGATACAGCAGTAAAGTGCTCCATTGCTTCTCAGAGCTAGGTCTGCACACAAGAAATACCCTAATAATAATACGTCCTAAAATTAAGATACAGCAGTAAATCGCTCCATTGCTTCTCAGAGCTAGGTCTCCACTCAAGAAATACCTTAATAATACTAATAACATGTCCTAACCTAAAGATACAGAGTAGTAAAGTGCTCCATTGTTTCTAAAAGCTAGGTTTGCACTCAAGAAATACCCTAATAATAATAACAACATGTCCTAACATGAAGATACAGTAGTAACTCGCCCCATTGCTTCTCAGAGCTAGGTCTGTACTCAAGAAATACCCTAATAATAATGTGTCCTAACATTAAGATACAGCAGTAAATCGCTCCATTCCTTCTCAAAGCTAGGTCTGCACTCAAAAAATACCCTAATAATAATAACAACATGTCCTAACACTAAGATACAGTAATAAAGTGGTCCATTGCTTCTAAAAGCTAGGTCTGCACTCAAGCAATACCCTAATAACAATAATAAAATGTCCTAAAATTAAGATACAGTAATAAAGTGCTCCATTGCTTGTCAAAGCTAGGTATGCACTCAAGAAATGCCCTAATAATAACAACATGCCCTAACATCATTAGGATACAGTAGTAAAGTGCCCCATTGCTCATCGAAGCTAGGTCTACACTCAAGAAATATGCTAATAATAATAATAACAACATGTCCTAACATTAAGATACAGTAATAAAGTGTCCCATTGCTTTTGAAGCTAGGTCTGCACCCAAGAAATACCCTAATAATGATATGTCCTAAATTTAAGATACAGTAGTGAAGCACTTGAAGCTAGGTCTGTACTCAAGAAATACCCTAATAATAATAACAACATGTCCTAACATTAAGATACAGTAGTAAAGTGCTCCATTGTTTCTAAAAGCTAGGTATGCACTCAAGAAATACCCTAATAATAATAACATGTCCTAACATTAAGATACAGTACTCAAGTGCTCCATTGTTTCTAAAAGCTAGGGCTGCACTCAAGAAATACCCTAATAATAATAATAACATGTCCTAACATTAAGATACAGTACTAAAGTGCTCCACTGCTTTTCAAAGCTAGGTCTGCACTCAAGAAATGCCCTAATAATAACAACATTCCCTAACATCATTAAGATACAGTAGTGAAGTGCCCCATTGCTTCTTGAAGCTAGGCCTGCACTCAAGAAATACCCTAATAATAATGTGTCCTAACAATAAGATACAGTAGTAAAGCGCTCCATTTCTTCTGGAAGCTAGGTCTGCACTGAAGAAATACCCTAATAATAATAACAACATGTACTAACATTAAGATACAGCAGTAAAATGCCCCATTGCTTCTCAAAGCTAGGTCTGCACTCAAGTAATACCCTGATAATAACAACATGGCCTAACATTATGATACAGTGTAGTAAAGTGATACATTGCTTCTCCAAGCTAGAGCT
This sequence comes from Ambystoma mexicanum, assembly GCF_040938575.1. NCBI lineage: Eukaryota > Metazoa > Chordata > Amphibia > Caudata > Ambystomatidae > Ambystoma > Ambystoma mexicanum. Next base: position 1,147,721,958 of record NC_090928.1, read on the forward strand.
GCACTCAAGAAATACCCTAATAATAATAACAACATGTCCTAACATTAAGATACAGTACTAACATGCTCCATTGTTTCTAAAAGGTAGGTCTGCACTTAAGAAATGCCCTAGTAATAATAATAATAATAATAATAATAATAATAATAATAATAATAATAATAATAATAATAATAATATTTTCTAACATTAAGATACAGCAGTAAAGCGCTCCATTGCTTCTCAGAGTTAGGTCTGCACTCAAGAAATACCCTAATAATAATACGTCCTAAAATTAAGATACAGCAGTAAATCGCTCCATTGCTTCTCAGAGCTAGGTCTCCACTCAAGAAATACCTTAATAATAATAATAACATGTCCTAACCTTAAGATACAGAGTAGTAAAGTGCTCCATTGTTTCTAAAAGCTAGGTTTGCACTCAAGAAATACTCTAATAATAATAACAACATGTCCTAACATTAAGATACAGTAGTAACTCGCCCCATTGCTTCTCAGAGCTAGGTATGCACTCAAGAAATACCCTAATAATAATAACAACACGTCCTAACATTAAGATACAATAGTAAAGTGCTCCATTGTTTCTAAAAGCTAGGTCTGCACTCAAGAAATACCCTACTAATAATAACAACATGTCCCAACATTAAGATACAGTAGTAAAGTGCTCCATTTTTTCTAAAAGCTAGGCCTGCACTAAGGAACTACCGTAATAATATTAACAACATGTCCTAACATTAAGATACAGAGTAGTAAAGTGCCCCATTGCTTCTCAAAGCTAGGTCTGCACTCAAGAAAAACCCTAATAATAATATGTCCTAACATTAAGATACAGTAGTAAAGTGCCCCATTGCTTCTTGAAGCTAGGTCTGCACTCAAGAAATACCCTAATAATAATATGTCCTAAAATTAAGATATAGTAGTAAAGCGCTCCATTGTTTCTGGAAGCTAGGTCTGCACTGAAGAAATACCCTAATAATAATAACACCATGTCCTAACATTAAGATACAGTAGTAAAGTGTTCCATTACTTCTCAAAGCTAGGTCTGAACTCAAGAAATACCCTAATAATAATAACAACATGTCCTAACATTAAGATACAGAGTAGTAAAGTGCCCCATTGCTTCTCAAAGCTAGGTATGTAGTCAAATAATACCCTGCATGGCCTAACATTATGATACAGTGTGGTAAAGTGCTCCATTGCTTCTCGAAGCTAGGTCTGCACTCAAGCAATACCCTAATAATAATAATATGTCTAAGATACAGAGTAGTAAAGCACTCCATCGCTTCTCCAAGCTAGAGCTGCACACAAGAAATACCCTCATAATAATAACAACACCTCCTAACATTAAGATACAATAGTAAAATGCTCCATTGTTTCTAAAAGCTAGGTCTGCACTCAAGAAATACCCTACTAATAATAACAAAATGTCCCAACATTAAGATACAGTAGTAAAGTGCTCCATTGTTTCTAAAAGCTAGGTCTGCACTCAAAACGACCCTAATAATAATAATAATAATAATAATAATAATAATAATAATAATAATAATATCCTAATATTAAGATACAGAGTAGTAAAGCGGCCCATTGTTTCTCGGAATTAAGTCTACGCTCAAGAAATACCCTAATAGTAACAAAATGTCCTAACATTAAGATACAGAGTAGGAAAGCATTACATTGCCTCTCAAAGCTAGGTCTGCACTCAAAAAATAACCTAATAATAATAACAACATTTCCTAACATTAAGATACAGTAGTAAATCGCTCCATTCCTTCTCAAAGCTAGGTCTGCACTCAAAAAATACCCTAATAATAATAACAACATGTCCTAACACTAAGATACAGTAATAAAGTGCTCCATTGTTTCTAAAAGCTAGGTCTGCACTCAAGTAATACCCTAATAACAATAATAAAATGTCCTAACATTAAGATACAGTAATAAAGTGCCCCATTGCTCATCGAAGCTAGGTCTACACTCAAGAAATACGCTAATAATAATAACAACATGTCCTAACATTAAGATACAGTAATAAAGTGTCCCATTGCTTTTGAAGCTAGGTCGGCACTCAAGAAATACCCTAATAATTATATGTCCTAAATTTAAGATACAGTAGTAAAGTGCTTGAAGCTAGGTCTGTACTCAAGAAATACCCTAATAATAATAACAACATGTCCTAACATTAAGATACAGTAGTAAAGTGCTCCATTGTTTCTAAAAGCTAAGTATGCACTCAAGAAATACCCTAATAATAATAACAACATGTCCTACCATTAAGATACAGTACTCAAGTGCTCCATTGTTTCTAAAAGCTAGGGCTGCACTCAAGAAATACCCTAATAATAATAATAACATGTCCTAACATTAAGATACAGTACTAAAGTGCTCCACTGCTTTTCAAAGCTAGGTCTGCACTCAAGAAATGCCCTAATAATAACAACATGCCCTAACATCATTAAGATACAGTAGTGAAGTGCCCCATTGCTTCTTGAAGCTAGGCCTGCACTCAAGAAATACCCTAATAATAATGTGTCCTAACATTAAGATACAGTAGTAAAGCGCTCCATTTCTTCTGGAAGCTAGGTCTGCACTAAAGAAATACCCTAATAATAATAGCAACATGTACTAACATTAAGATACAGCAGTAAAGTGCCCCATTGCTTCTCAAAGCTAGGTCTGCACTCAAGTAATACCCTGATAATAACAACATGGCCTAACATTATGATACAGTGTAGTAAAGTGCTACATTGCTTCTCCAAGCTAGGGCTGCACTCAAGAAATACCCTAATAATAATAACAACATGTCCAAACATTAAGATACAGTACTAACGTGCTCCATTGTTTCTAAAAGGTAGGTCTGCACTTAAGAAATGCCCTAGTAATTATAATAATAATAATAATAATAATAATAATAATATTTTCTAACATTAAGATACAGCAGTAAAGCGCTCCATTGCTTCTCAGAGCTAGGTCTGCACACAAGAAATACCCTAATAATAATACGTCCTAAAATTAAGATACAGCAGTAAATCGCTCCATTGCTTCTCAGAGCTAGGTCTCCACTCAAGAAATACCTTAATAATAATAATAACATGTCCTAACCTTAAGATACAGAGTAGTAAAGTGCTCCATTGTTTCTAAAAGCTAGGTTTGCACTCAAGAAATACCCTAATAATAATAACAACATGTCCTAACATGAAGATACAGTAGTAACTCGCCCCATTGCTTCTCAGAGCTAGGTCTGCACTCAAGAAATACCCTAATAATAATGTGTCCTAACATTAAGATACAGCAGTAAATCGCTCCATTCCTTCTCAAAGCTAGGTCTGCACTCAAAAAATACCCTAATAATAATAACAACATGTCCTAACACTAAGATACAGTAATAAAGTGGTCCATTGTTTCTAAAAGCTAGGTCTGCACTCAAGCAATACCCTAATAACAATAATAAAATGTCCTAAAATTAAGATACAGTAATAAAGTGCTCCATTGCTTGTCAAAGCTAGGTATGCACTCAAGAAATGCCCTAATAATAACAACATGCCCTAACATCATTAGGATACAGTAGAAAAGTGCCCCATTGCTCATCGAACCTAGGTCTACACTCAAGAAATATGTTAATAATAATAATAATAACAACATGTCCTAACATTAAGATACAGTAATAAAGTGTCCCATTGCTTTTGAAGCTAGGTCTGCACCCAAGAAATACCCTAATAATTATATGTCCTAAATTTAAGATACAGTAGTAAAGCGCTTGAAGCTAGGTCTGTACTCAAGAAATACCCTAATAATAATAACAACATGTCCTAACATTAAGATACAGTAGTAAAGTGCTCCATTGTTTCTAAAAGCTAGGTATGCACTCAAGAAATACCCTAATAATAATAACATGTCCTAACATTAAGATACAGTACTCAAGTGCTCCATTGTTTCTAAAAGCTAGGGCTGCACTCAAGAAATACCCTAATAATAATAATAACATGTCCTAACATTAAGATACAGTACTAAAGTGCTCCACTGCTTTTCAAAGCTAGGTCTGCACTCAAGAAATGCCCTAATAATAACAACATGCCCTAACATCATTAAGATACAGTAGTGAAGTGCCCCACTGCTTCTTGAAGCTAGGCCTGCACTCAAGAAATACCCTAATAATAATGTGTCCTAACATTAAGATACAGTAGTAAAGCGCTCCATTTCTTCTGGAAGCTAGGTCTGCACTGAAGAAATACCCTAATAATAATAACAACATGTACTAACATTAAGATACAGCAGTAAAATGCCCCATTGCTTCTCAAAGCTAGGTCTGCACTCAAGTAATACCCTGATAACAACAACATGGCCAAACATTATGATACAGTGTAGTTAAGTGCTACATTGCTTCTCCAAGCTAGGGCTGCACTCAAGAAATACCCTAATAATAATAACAACATGTCCTAACATTAAGATACAGTACTAACATGCTCCATTGTTTCTAAAAGGTAGGTCTGCACTTAAGAAATGCCCTAGTAATAATAATAATAATAATAATAATAATAATAATAATAATAATAATAATAATATTTTCTAACATTAAGATACAGCAGTAAAGCGCTCCATTGCTTCTCAGAGCTAGGTCTGCACTCAAGAAATACCCTAATAATAATACGTCCTAAAATTAAGATACAGCAGTAAATCGCTCCATTGCTTCTCAGAGCTAGGTCTCCACTCAAGAAATACCTTAATAATAATAATAATAACATGTCCTAACCTTAAGATACAGAGTAGTAAAGTGCTCCATTGTTTCTAAAAGCTAGGTTTGCACTCAAGAAATACTCTAATAATAATAACAACATGTCCTAACATTAAGATACAGTAGTAACTCGCCCCATTGCTTCTCAGAGCTAGGTATGCACTCAAGAAATACCCTAATAATAATAACAACACGTCCTAACATTAAGATACAATAGTAAAGTGCTCCATTGTTTCTAAAAGCTAGGTCTGCACTCAAGAAATACCCTACTAATAATAACAACATGTCCCAACATTAAGATACAGTAGTAAAGTGCTCCATTTTTTCTAAAAGCTAGGCCTGCATTAAGGAACTACCGTGATAATATTAACAACATGTCCTATCATTAAGATACAGAGTAGTAAAGTGCCCCATTGCTTCTCAAAGCTAGGTCTGCACTCAAGAAAAACCCTAATAATAATATGTCCTAACATTAAGATACAGTAGTAAAGTGCCCCATTGCTTCTTGAAGCTAGGTCTGCACTCAAGAAATACCCTAATAATAATATGTCCTAAAATTAAGATACAGTAGTAAAGCGCTCCATTGTTTCTGGAAGCTAGGTCTGCACTGAAGAAATACCCTAATCATAATAACACCATGTCCTAACATTAAGATACAGTAGTAAAGTGTTCCATTGCTTCTCAAAGCTAGGTCTGAACTCAAGAAATACCCTTATAATAATAACAACATGTCCTAACATTAAGATACAGAGTAGTAAAGTGCCCCATTGCTTCTCAAAGTTAGGTCTGTAGTCAAATAATACCCTGCATGGCCTAACATTATGATACAGTGTGGTAAAGTGCTCCATTGCTTCTCGAAGCTAGGTCTGCACTCAAGCAATACCCTAATAATAATAATATGTCTAAGATACAGAGTAGTAAAGCACTCCATCGCTTCTCCAAGCTAGAGCTGCACACAAGAAATACCCTCATAATAATAACAACACGTCCTAACATTAAGATACAATAGTAAATTGCTCCATTGTTTCTAAAAGATAGGTCTGCACTCAAGAAATACCCTACTAATAATAACAACATGTCCCAACATTAAGATACAGTAGTAAAGTGCTCCATTTTTTCTAAAAGCTAGGCCTGCACTAAGGAACTACCGTAATAATATTAACAACATGTCCTATCATTAAGATACAGAGTAGTAAAGTGCCCCATTGCTTCTCAAAGCTAGGTCTGCACTCAAGAAAAACCCTAATAATAATATGTCCTAACATTAAGATACAGTAGTAAAGTGCCCCATTGCTTCTTGAAGCTAGGTCTGCACTCAAGAAATACCCTAATAATAATATGTCCTAAAATTAAGATACAGTAGTAAAGCGCTCCATTGTTTCTGGAAGCTAGGTCTGCACTGAAGAAATACCCTAATAATAATAACACCATGTCCTAACATGAAGATACAGTAGTAAAGTGTTCCATTGCTTCTCAAAGCTAGGTCTGAACTCAAGAAATACCCTTATAATAATAACAACATGTCCTAACATTAAGATACAGAGTAGTAAAGTGCCCCATTGCTTCTCAAAGTTAGGTCTGTAGTCAAATAATACCCTGCATGGCCTAACATTATGATACAGTGTGGTAAAGTGCTCCATTGCTTCTCGAAGCTAGGTCTGCACTCAAGCAATACCCTAATAATAATAATATGTCTAAGATACAGAGTAGTAAAGCACACCATCGCTTCTCCAAGCTAGAGCTGCACACAAGAAATACCCTCATAATAATAACAACACGTCCTAACATTAAGATACAATAGTAAATTGCTCCATTGTTTCTAAAAGCTAGGTCTGCACTTAAGAAATACCCTACTAATAATAACAAAATGTCCCAACATTAAGATACAGTAGTAAAGTGCTCCATTGTTTCTAAAAGCTAGGTCTGCACTCAAGAACTACCCTAATAATAATAATAATAATAATAATATCCTAATATTAAGATACAGAGTAGTAAAGCGACCCATTGTTTCTCGGAATTAAGTCTACACTCAAGAAATACCCTAATAGTAACAAAATATCCTAACATTTAGATACAGTAGTAAAGTGTCCCATTGCTTCTTGAAGTTAGGTCTGCACTCAAGAAATACCCTAATAATAATATGTCCTAACATAAAAATACAGTAGTAAAGCACTCCATTGCTTCTGGAAGCTAGGTCTGCTCTGAAGAAAAGCCCTAATAATAATATGTCCTAACAGTAAGATATAGTAGTAAAGTGCCCCATTGCTTCTTGAAGCTAGGCCTGCACTCAAGAAATACCCTAATAATAATGTGTCCTAACATTAAGATACAGTAGTAAAGCGCTCCATTTCTTCTGGAAGCTAGGGCTGCACTCAAGAAATACCCTAATAATAATAACAACATGTCCTAAAATTAAGATACAGTAGTAACGTGCTCCATTGTTTCTAAAAGCTAGGTATGCATTCAAGAAATACCCTAATAAATATAACAACATGTCCTAACATTAAGATACAGTACTAAAGTGCTCCATTGTTTCTAAAAGCTAGGGCTGCACTCAAGAAATACCCTAATAATAATAATAACATGTCCTAACATTAAGATACAGCACTAAAGTGCTCCACTGCTTTTCAAAGCTAGGTCTGCACTCAAGAAATGCCCTAATAATAACAACATGCCCCTACATCATTACGATACAGTAGTGAAGTGCCCCATTGCTTCTTGAAGCTAGGTCTGCACTCAGGAAATGCCCTAATAATAAAAACAAGATGTCCTAACATTAAGATACAGAGTAGTAAAGCGCTCCATTGCCTCTCAAAGCTAGGTCTGCACTCAAGAAATACCCTAATAATAATAAAATAATGTTCTAGCATTAAATATACAGTAGTAAAGTGCCCCATTGCTTTTCAAAGGTAGGTCTGCACTCAAGAAATACCCTAATAACAATCTGTCCTAACATTAAGCTACAGTAGTAAAGTGCTCAATTGCTTCTCGAAGCTAGGTCTGCACTCAAGAAATACCCTAATAATAACAACATGTCCTAACATTAAGATACAGAGTAGTAAAATGCTCCATTGCTTCTCAGAGGCAGATCTGCACTCCTGAATGAATATGACATACCCAATAACAATAACAACGTGTCCTAACATTAAGATACAGAGTAGTAAAGTGCTCTGTTGCTTCTCAAAGCTAGGTCTGCACTCAAGAAATACCCTCATTATAATTTGTCCTAAGATTAAGATACAGTAGTAAAGCGCTCAATTGCTTCTCGAAGCTAGGTCTACACTGAAGAAATACCTAATAATAATAATGTGTCCTAACATTAAGATACAGCAGTAAAGCGCTCCATTGCTTCTCAAAGCTAGGTCTGCACTCAAGAAAAACCCTAATAATAATATGTCCTAACATTAAGATACAGTAGTAAAGTGCCCCATTGCTCCTTGAAGCTAGGTCTGCACTCAAGAAATACCCTAATAATAATATGTCCTAACATTAAGATACAGTATTAAAGCGCTCCATTGCTTCTGGAAGCTAGGTCTGCACTCAAGAAATACCCTAATAATAATAACAACATGTCCTAACATTAAGATACAGCAGTAAAGTGCCCCATTGCTTCTCAAAGCTAGGTCTACACTCAAGAAAAACCCTAATAATAATATGTCCTAACATTAAGATACAGTAGTAAAGTGCCCCATTGCTTCTTGAAGCTAGGTCTGCACTCAAGAAATACCCTAATAATAATATGTCCTAACATTAAGATACAGTAGTAAAGCGCTCCATTGTTTCTGGAAGCTAGGTCTGCACTGAAGAAATACCCTAATAATAATAACACCATGTCCTAACATTAAGATACAGTAATAAAGTGCTCCATTGCTTCTCAAAGCTAGGTCTGCACTCAAGAAATACCCTAATAATAATAACAAGATGTCCTAACATTAAGATACAGAGTAGTAAAGTGCCCCATTGCTTCTCAAAGCTAGGTCTGCACTCAAGAAATACCCTGCATGGCCTAACATTATGATACAGTGTAGTAAAGTGCTCCATTGCTTCTCGAAGCTAGGTCTGCACTCAAGCAATACCCTAATAATAATAATATGTCTAAGATACAGAGTAGTAAAGCACTCCATCGCTTCTCCAAGCTAGGGCTGCACACAAGAAATACCCTATTAATAATAACAACATGCCCTAACTTTAAGATACAGTAGTAAAGTGCTCCATTGTTTCTAAAAGATAGGCCTGCACTCAAGAAATACCCTAATAATAATAATATGTCCTAAAGTTAAGTTACAGCAGTAACTTGCTCCATTGCTTCTCAGAGCTAGGTCTGCACTCAAGAAATACCCTCATAATAATAACAACATGTCCTAACATTAAGATACAGTAGTACAGTGCTCCACTGTTTCTAAAAGCTGGGTCTGCCCTCAAGAAATACCCTAATAATAATAACATGTCCTAACATTAAGATACAGTACTAAAGTGTTCTATTGTTTCTAAAAGGTAGGTATGCACTTAAGAAATACCCTCATAATAATAATAACATGTCCGAACATTAAGATACAGCAGTAAATCGCTCCATTGCTTCTCAGAGCTAGGTCTCCACTCAAGAAATACCTTAATAATAATAAGACGCCCAAACCTTAAGATACAGAGTAGTAAAGTGCTCCATTGTTTCTAAAAGCTAGGTTTGCACTCAAGAAATACCCTAATAATAATAACAACATTTCCTAACTTTAAGATACAGTAGTAACTCGCCCCATTGCTTCTCAGAGCTAGGTATGCTCTCAAGAAATACCCTAATAATAATAACAGCACGTCCTAACATTAAGATACAATAGTAAAATGCTCCATTGTTTCTAAAAGCTAGGTCTGCACTCAAGAAATACCCTACTAATAATAACAACATGTCCCAACATAAAGATACAGTAGTAAAGGGCTCCATTGTTTCTAAAAGCTAGGTCTGCACTCAACTACCCTAATAATAATAATAATAATAATAATAATAATAATAATAATGTCCTAACATTAAGATACAGAGTAGTAAAGCGGCCATTGCTTCTCGGAATTAGGTCTACACACAAGAAATACCCTAATAGTAACAACATGTCCTAACATTTAGATACAATGGTAAAGTGTCCCATTGCTTCTTGAAGCTAAGCTAGGTTTGCACTCAAGAAATACCCTAATAATAATATGTCCTAACATAAAAATACAGTAGTAAAGTGCTCCTTTGCTTCTGGAAGCTAGGTCTGCTCTGAAGAAAAGCCCTAATAATAATATGTCCTAACATTAAGATACAGTAGTAAAGTGCCCCATTGCTTCTTGGAACTAGGCCTGCACTCAAGAAATACCCCAGTTATAATGTGTCCTAACATTAAGATACAGTAGTAAAGTGCTCCATTTCTTCTGGAAGCTAGGCCTGCACTAAGGAACTACCGTAATAATATTAACAACATGTCCTATCATTAAGATACAGAGTAGTAAAGTGCCCCATTGCTTCTCAAAGCTAGGTCTGCACTCAAGAAAAACCCTAATAATAATATGTCCTAACATTAAGATACAGTAGTAAAGTGCCCCATTGCTTCTTGAAGCTAGGTCTGCACTCAAGAAATACCCTAATAATAATATGTCCTAAAATTAAGATACAGTAGTAAAGCGCTCCATTGTTTCTGGAAGCTAGGTCTGCACTGAAGAAATACCCTAATAATAATAACACCATGTCCTAACATTAAGATACAGTAGTAAAGTGTTCCATTGCTTCTCAAAGCTAGGTCTGTAGTCAAATAATACCCTGCATGGACTAACATAATGATACAGTGTGGTAAAGTGCTCCATTGCTTCTCGAAGCTAGGTCTGCACTCAAGAAATACCCTAATAATAATAAAATAATGTTCTAGCATTAAATATACAGTAGTAAAGTGCCCCATTGCTTTTCAAAGCTAGGTCTGCACTCAAGAAATACCCTAATAACAATCTGTCCTAACATTAAGCTACAGTAGTAAAGTGCTCAATTGCTTCTCGAAGCTAGGTCTGCACTCAAGAAATACCCTAATAATAACAGCATGTCCTAACATTAAGATACAGAGTAGTAAAATGCTCCATTGCTTCTCAGAGGTAGATCTGCACTCCTGAATGAATATGACATACCCAATAATAATAACAACGTGTCCTAACATTAAGATACAGCAGTAAAGTGCCCCATTGCTTCTCAAAGCTAGGTCTGCACTCAAGAAATACCCTCATTATAATATGTCCTAAGATTAAGATACAGTAGTAAAGCGCTCAATTGCTTCTCGAAGCTAGGTCTACACTGAAGAAATACCTAATAATAATAACTTGTCCTAACATTAAGATACAGCAGTAAAGCGCTCCATTGCTTCTCAAAGCTAGGTCTGCACTCAAGAAAAACCCTAATAATAATATGTCCTAACATTAAGATACAGTAGTAAAGTGCCCCATTGCTCCTTGAAGCTAGGTCTGCACTGAAGAAATACCCTAATAATAATATGTCCTAACATTAAGATACAGTATTAAAGCGCTCCATTGCTTCTTGAAGCTAGGTCTGCACTCAAGAAATACCCTAATAATAATATGTCCTAACATAAAAATACAGTAGTAAAGTGCTCCATTGCTTCTGGAAGCTAGGTCTGCTCTGAAGAAAAGCCTTAATAATAATATGTCCTAACATTAAGATACAATAGTGAAGTGCTCCATTGCTTCTTGAAACTAGGCCTGCACTCAAGAAATACCCTAATAATAATGTGTCCTAACATTAAGATACAGTAGTAAAGTGCTCCATTTCTTCTGGAAGCTAGGTCTGCACTAAAGAAATACCCTAATAATAATAACAACATGTACTAACATTAAGATACAGCAGTAAAGTACCCCATTGCTTCTCAAAGCTAGGTCTGCACTCAAGAAATACCCTGATAATAACAACATGGCCTAACATTATGATACAGTGTAGTAAAGTGCTACATTGCTTCTCTAAGCTAGGGCTGCACTCAAGAAATACTCTAATAATAATAACAACATGTCCTAACATTAAGATACAGTACTGAAGTGCTCCATTGTTTCTAAACGGTAGGTCTGCACTTAAGAAATGCCCTAGTAATATTAATAATAATAATAATAATAATAAAAATAAAAATAATAATAATAATAATAATAATAATAATAATAATAATAATAATAAGTCCTAACATTAAGATACAGTAGTAAAGCGCTCCATTTCTTCTGGAAGCTAGGTCTGCACTGATGAAATACCCTAATAATAAGAACAACATGTCCAAACATTAAGATACAATAGTAAAGTGCTCCAGTGCTTCTCAAAGCTAGGTCTGCACTCAAGAAATACCCTAATAATAATACATCCTAACATTAAGATACAGCAGTAAATCGCTCCATTGCTTCTCAGAGCTAGGTCTCCACTCAAGAAATACCTTAATAATAATAACATGTCCTAACTTTAAGATACAGAGTAGTAAAGTGCTCCATTGTTTCTAAAAGCTAGGTTTGCACTCAAGAAATACCCTTGAAGTGGGAAAATGGAAAAACAGACTCCCCTCTTTCCCCTCTCGCGCCTGGCCTAAAGGTTCACGGCCCAAGCATCCGCCACGAGAAGAGTTTGCCCATCTACCAGACGACCAGATACCCTGGTACAGGAACATACGGATGTGTCCATCTGCCTGCCCAGCAGCCCGCCCTTCCCATGCCGATGCCTGCGGCATGGATCAACTGGACTAAAACTATACGTCGTTAGAGATGCCATTACGACCTACCCAACGGATAGCACACCTGTGCCAACATACACACTGGACACTCCCGCACCAATGTACATGAAGAATATACTCAGTGCTATGACGTAGGCGACAGACATACTCACGGACGTGCATCTTTATTATTTTCCATATAGGCTTTCAGAAATGCAGAAACGCAAGACGCATCATGAACTCATCTAAAGAGCTTGCTTACGCTTCTCCTACACTTAGGTGCCGTAATGAGAATTATAACAAAGACACGATACTGGTCATAAGACAATATGAGACTATAACCTAAAGCGCCTGTGCACCAGACGGTTCCACCTATATGCTAGGCCTGAGCAGGCCGCAAGCAAGAGCTCTCGTGGACGATTAACAGAACAAGAATCAGGTTGCTGATCCTGCAGAATGAGCCTGGGGAAAGCAGACAGCCAAGGTCGTAATGTTGCAAACCCACAATCCAAAAGCAGACCATCAAGGGCACGATGTTGCAACCTCGCACGCCGCGCACCAACATCAAAGTCGCACCTGCAATCAAACCAGACACACAGTGGAAAAACAATATTAATTGTGCAGAATTCTGCCTCAAACACGGTCCCATCCCACGTGACCAAGCCGAACCTGACGAGATGCCAAACCCAGGAGGAAGGAGGCGTCTGGATCCCTCGTTACAAGACACAGGCAGATACACTTGAAAGGATCAATGGACATCTGCAACGGTGGGAATAGTCGGCCGTCCAGCTCATGAATAAGTCTTCACATTGTCTGCATGTACCAATAGTGAAACATTGTTGCAAATTGCAGGTACACCGAGAGCTGGGAACAGCGATGGTCCCAGGCTGGGAAGCTCACGGGCGCACCAATCAGAACATGGGGCTCTTATCACTGACGCCATTAACATCAACCAACCATTAGGAGTCTTCATGTAACAATTCTCATGTATCTAATTGTAGGGACAACCCAGATATATCACCTGACTAACCCTCGGCCACTCATATTATTCTCTATACGTATGCTATACTAACCCTACCACTCGAGCAACCAATTAAGAGTGGCGATAGGTTTTTTGTTAATTTTCTAAAGTGACGCAGGTAGCGCATCATACTACAGTAAAAAGGGCCTGCGAGCCCCACGATTGTGTGTGTGTCAGGTCAGACGCGTATGATCCTTGACCCATCCCTGCCGTTTGTGTTTAATAAACAGCAGAGTCACATTGCTTCTTGTGTGTGTCTCATACTCTATCTCCTTTGGGATATACGGGAGGAGTTAGGGCCTCCCTGCCCGGAGGTCTGCGGACGGCCCGGCCGACCCCGGCAGAATTTCCCCCGACACTCTAATAATAATAACAACATGTCCTAAAATTAGGATACAGTAGTAACTCGCCCCATTGCTTCTCAGAGCTAGGTATGCACTCAAGAAATACCCTAATAATAAAACCAACACGTCCTAACATTAGGATACAATAGTAAAGTGCTCCATTGTTTCTAAAAGCTAGGTCTGCACTCAAGAAATACCCTACTAATAATAACAACAAGTCCCAACATTAAGATACAGTAGTAAAGTGCTCCATTGTTTCTAAAAGCTAGGTCTGCACTCAAGAACTACCGTAATAATAATAATAATAATAATAATAATAATATGTCCTAACATTAAGATACAGTAGTAAAGTGCTCCATTTCTTCTGGAAGCTAGGTCTGTACTGACGAAATACCCTAATAATAAGAACAACATGTCCAAACATTATGATACAATAGTAAAGTGATCCAGTGCTTCTCAAAGCTAGGTCTGCACTCAAGAAATGCCCTAATAATAACAACATGCCCTACCATCATTAAGATACAGTAGTAAAGTGCCCCATTGCTTCTTAAAGCTAGTCCTGCACTCAAGAAATGCCCTAATAATAAAAACAACATGTCCTAACATTAAGATACAGAGTAGGAAAGCATTACATTGCCTCTCAAAGCTAGGTCTGCACTCAAAAAATAACCTAATAATAATAACAACATTTCCTAACATTAAGATACAGTAGTAAAGTGCCCCATTGCTTCTCGAAGCTAGGTCTGCACTCAAGAAATACCCTAATAATAATGTGTCCTAACATTAAGATGCAGTAGTAAATCGCTCCATTCCTTCTCAAAGCTAGGTCTGCACTCAAAAAATACCCTAATAATAATAACAACATGTCCTAACACTAAGTTACAGTAATAAAGTGCTCCATTGTTTCTAAAAGCTAGGTCTGCACTCAAGTAATACCCTAATAACATTAATAAAATGTCCTAAAATTAAGATACAGTAATAAAGTGCCCCATTGCTCATCGAAGCTAGGTCTACACTCAAGAAATACGCTAATAATAATAACACCATGTCCTAACATTAAGATACAGTAATAAAGTGTCCCATTGCTTTTGAAGCTAGGTCTGCACTCAAGAAATACCCTAATAATTATATGTCCTAAATTTAAGATACAGTAGTAAAGTGCTTGAAGCTAGGTGTGTACTCAAGAAATACCCTAATAATAATAACAACATGTCCTAACATTAAGATACAGTAGTAAAGTGCTCCATTGTTTCTAAAAGCTAGGTATGCACTCAAGAAATACCCTAATAATAATAACAACATGTCCTAACATTAAGATACAGTACTCAAGTGCTCCATTGTTTCTAAAAGCTAGGGCTGCACTGAATAAATACCCTAATAATAATAATAACATGTCCTAACATTAAGATACAGTACTAAAGTGCTCCACTGCTTTTCAAAGCTAGGTCTGCACTCAAGAAATGCCCTAATAATAACAACATGCCCTAACATCATTAAGATACAGTAGTGAAGTGCCCCATTGCGTCTTCAAGCTAGGCCTGCACTCAAGAAATACCCTAATAATAATGTGTCCTAACATTAAGATACAGTAGTAAAGCGCTCCATTTCTTCTGGAAGCTAGGTTTGCACTGAAGAAATACCCTAATAATAATAACAACATGTACTAACATTAAGATACAACAGTAAAGTGCCCCATTGCTTCTCAAAGCTACGTCTGCACTCAAGAAATACCCTGATAATAAAAACATGGCCTAACATTATGATACAGTGTAGTAAAGTGCTACATTGCTTCTCCAAGCTAGGGCTGCACTCAAGAAATACCCTATTAATAATAACAACATGTCCAAACATTAAGATACAGTACTAACGTGCTCCATTGTTTCTAAAAGGTAGGTCTGCACTTAAGAAATGCCCTAGTAATTATAATAATAATAATAATAATAATAATAATAATAATAATAATAATAATAATAATATTTTCTAACATTAAGATACAGCAGTAAAGTGCTCCATTGCTTCTCAGAGCTAGGTCTGCACACAAGAAATACCCTAATAATAATACGTCCTAAAATTAAGATACAGCAGTAAATCGCTCCATTGCTTCTCAGAGCTAGGTCTCCACTCAAGAAATACCTTAATAATACTAATAACATGTCCTAACCTTAAGATACAGAGTAGTAAAGTGCTCCATTGTTTCTAAAAGCTAGGTTTGCACTCAAGAAATACCCTAATAATAATAACAACATGTCCTAACATGAAGATACAGTAGTAACTCGCCCCATTGCTTCTCAGAGCTAGGTCTGCACTCAAGAAATACCCTAATAATAATGTGCCCTAACATTAAGATACAGCAGTAAATCGCTCCATTCCTTCTCAAAGCTAGGTCTGCACTCAAAAAATACCCTAATAATAATAACAACATGTCCTAACACTAAGATACAGTAATAAAGTGGTCCATTGTTTCTAAAAGCTAGGTCTGCACTCAAGCAATACCCTAATAACAATAATAAAATGTCCTAAAATCAAGATACAGTAATAAAGTGCTCCATTGCTTGTCAAAGCTAGGTATGCACTCAAGAAATGCCCTAATAATAACAACATGCCCTAACATCATTAGGATACAGTAGTAAAGTGCCCCATTGCTCATCGAAGCTAGGTCTACACTCAAGAAATATGCTAATAATAATAATAACAACATGTCCTAACATTAAGATACAGTAATAAAGTGTCCCATTGCTTTTGAAGCTAGGTCTGCACCCAAGAAATACCCTAATAATTATATGTCCTAAATTTAAGATACAGTAGTGAAGCGCTTGAAGCTAGGTCTGTACTCAAGAAATACCCTAATAATAATAACAACATGTCCTAACATTAAGATACAGTAGTAAAGTGCTCCATTGTTTCTAAAAGCTAGGTATGCACTCAAGAAATACCCTAATAATAATAACATGTCCTAACATTAAGATACAGTACTCAAGTGCTCCATTGTTTCTAAAAGCTAGGGCTGCACTCAAGAAATACCCTAATAATAATAATAACATGTCCTAACATTAAGATACAGTACTAAAGTGCTCCACTGCTTTTCAAAGCTAGGTCTGCACTCAAGAAATGCCCTAATAATAACAACATGCCCTAACATCATTAAGATACAGTAGTGAAGTGCCCCATTGCTTCTTGAAGCTAGGCCTGCACTCAAGAAATACCCTAATAATAATGTGTCCTAACATTAAGATACAGTAGTAAAGCACTCCATTGTTTCTGGAAGCTAGGTCTGCACTGAAGAAATAACCTAATAATAATAACACCATGTCCTAACATTAAGATACAGTAGTAAAGTGTTCCATTGCTTCTCAAAGCTAGGTCTGAACTCAAGAAATACCCTTATAATAATAACAACATGTCCTAACATTAAGATACAGAGTAGTAAAGTGCCCCATTGCTTCTCAAAGTTAGGTCTGTAGTCAAATAATACCCTGCATGGCCTAACATTATGATACAGTGTGGTAAAGTGCTCCATTGCTTCTCGAAGCTAGGTCTGCACTCAAGCAATACCCTAATAATAATAATATGTCTAAGATACAGAGTAGTAAAGCACTCCATCGCTTCTCCAAGCTAGAGCTGCACACAAGAAATACCCTCATAATAATAACAACACGTCCTAACATTAAGATACAATAGTAAATTGCTCCATTGTTTCTAAAAGCTAGGTCTGCACTCAAGAAATACCCTACTAATAATAACAAAATGTCCCAACATTAAGATACAGTAGTAAAGTGCTCCATTGTTTCTAAAAGCTAGGTCTGCACTCAAGAACTACCCTAATAATAATAATAATAATAATAATAATAATATCCTAATATTAAGATACAGAGTAGTAAAGCGACCCATTGTTTCTCGGAATTAAGTCTACACTCAAGAAATACCCTAATAGTAACAAAATGTCCTAACATTTAGATACAGTAGTAAAGTGTCCCATTGCTTCTTGAAGTTAGGTCTGCACTCAAGAAATACCCTAATAATAATATGTCCTAACATAAAAATACAGTAGTAAAGCGCTCCATTGCTTCTGGAAGCTAGGTCTGCTCTGAAGAAAAGCCCTAATAATAATATGTCCTAACAGTAAGATATAGTAGTAAAGTGCCCCATTGCTTCTTGAAGCTAGGCCTGCACTCAAGAAATACCCTAATAATAATGTGTCCTAACATTAAGATACAGTAGTAAAGCGCTCCATTTCTTCTGGAAGCTAGGGCTGCACTCAAGAAATACCCTAATAATAATAACAACATGTCCTAACATTAAGATACAGTAGTAACGTGCTCCATTGTTTCTAAAAGCTAGGTATGCATTCAAGAAATACCCTAATAAATATAACAACATGTCCTAACATTAAGATACAGTACTAAAGTGCTCCATTGTTTCTAAAAGCTAGGGCTGCACTCAAGAAATACCCTAATAATAATAATAACATGTCCTAACATTAAGATACAGCACTAAAGTGCTCCACTGCTTTTCAAAGCTAGGTCTGCACTCAAGAAATGCCCTAATAATAACAACATGCCCCAACATCATTACGATACAGTAGTGAAGTGCCCCATTGCTTCTTGAAGCTAGGTCTGCACTCAAGAAATGCCCTAATAATAAAAACAAGATGTCCTAACATTAAGATACAGAGTAGTAAAGCGCTCCATTGCCTCTCAAAGCTAGGTCTGCACTCAAGAAATACCCTAATAATAATAAAATAATGTTCTAGCATTAAATATACAGTAGTAAAGTGCCCCATTGCTTTTCAAAGCTAGGTCTGCACTCAAGAAATACCCTAATAACAATCTGTCCTAACATTAAGCTACAGTAGTAAAGTGCTCAATTGCTTCTCGAAGCTAGGTCTGCACTCAAGAAATACCCTAATAATAACAACATGTCCTAACATTAAGATACAGAGTAGTAAAATGCTCCATTGCTTCTCAGAGGTAGATCTGCACTCCTGAATGAATATGACATACCCAATAATAATAACAACGTGTCCTAACATTAAGATACAGAGTAGTAAAGTGCTCCGTTGCTTCTCAAAGCTAGGTCTGCACTCAAGAAATACCCTCATTATAATATGTCCTAAGATTAAGATACAGTAGTAAAGCGCTCAATTGCTTCTCGAAGCTAGGTCTACACTGAAGAAATACCTAATAATAATAATGTGTCCTAACATTAAGATACAGCAGTAAAGCGCTCCATTGCTTCTCAAAGCTAGGTCTGCACTCAAGAAAAACCCTAATAATAATATGTCCTAACATTAAGATACAGTAGTAAAGTGCCCCATTGCTCCTTGAAGCTAGGTCTGCACTCAAGAAATACCCTAATAATAATATGTCCTAACATTAAGATACAGTATTAAAGCGCTCCATTGCTTCTGGAAGCTAGGTCTGCACTCAAGAAATACCCTAATAATAATAACAACATGTCCTAACATTAAGATACAGCAGTAAAGTGCCCCATTGCTTCTCAAAGCTAGGTCTACACTCAAGAAAAACCCTAATAATAATATGTCCTAACATTAAGATACAGTAGTAAAGTGCCCCATTGCTTCTTGAAGCTAGGTCTGCACTCAAGAAATACCCTAATAATAATATGTCCTAACATTAAGATACAGTAGTAAAGCGCTCCATTGTTTCTGGAAGCTAGGTCTGCACTGAAGAAATACCCTAATAATAATAACACCATGTCCTAACATTAAGATACAGTAATAAAGTGCTCCATTGCTTCTCAAAGCTAGGTCTGCACTCAAGAAATACCCTAATAATAATAACAAGATGTCCTAACATTAAGATACAGAGTAGTAAAGTGCCCCATTGCTTCTCAAAGCTAGGTCTGCACTCAAGAAATACCCTGCATGGCCTAACATTATAATACAGTGTAGTAAAGTGCTCCATTGCTTCTCGAAGCTAGGTCTGCACTCAAGCAATACCCTAATAATAATAATATGTCTAAGATACAGAGTAGTAAAGCACTCCATCGCTTCTCCAAGCTAGGGCTGCACACAAGAAATACCCTATTAATAATAACAACATGCCCTAACTTTAAGATACAGTAGTAAAGTGCTCCATTGTTTCTAAAAGATAGGCCTGCACTCAAGAAATACCCTAATAATAATAATATGTCCTAAAGTTAAGTTACAGCAGTAACTTGCTCCATTGCTTCTCAGAGCTAGGTCTGCACTCAAGAAATACCCTAATAATAATAACAACATGTCCTAACATTAAGATACAGTAGTACAGTGCTCCACTGTTTCTAAAAGCTGGGTCTGCCCTCAAGAAATACCCTAATAATAATAACATGTCCTAACATTAAGATACAGTACTAAAGTGTTCTATTGTTTCTAAAAGGTAGGTATGCACTTAAGAAATACCCTCATAATAATAATAACATGTCCGAACATTAAGATACAGCAGTAAATCGCTCCATTGCTTCTCAGAGCTAGGTCTCCACTCAAGAAATACCTTAATAATAATAAGACGTCCAAACCTTAAGATACAGAGTAGTAAAGTGCTCCATTGTTTCTAAAAGCTAGGTTTGCACTCAAGAAATACCCTAATAATAATAACAACATTTCCTAACTTTAAGATACAGTAGTAACTCGCCCCATTGCTTCTCAGAGCTAGGTATGCTCTCAAGAAATACCCTAATAATAATAACAACACGTCCTAACATTAAGATACAATAGTAAAATGCTCCATTGTTTCTAAAAGCTAGGTCTGCACTCAAGAAATACCCTACTAATAATAACAACATGTCCCAACATAAAGATACAGTAGTAAAGGGCTCCATTGTTTCTAAAAGCTAGGTCTGCACTCAACTACCCTAATAATAATAATAATAATAATAATAATAATAATAATAATAATAATAATGTCCTAACATTAAGATACAGAGTAGTAAAGCGGCCATTGCTTCTCGGAATTAGGTCTACACACAAGAAATACCCTAATAGTAACAACATGTCCTAACATTTAGATACAATGGTAAAGTGTCCCATTGCTTCTTGAAGCTAAGCTAGGTTTGCACTCAAGAAATACCCTAATAATAATATGTCCTAACATAAAAATACAGTAGTAAAGTGCTCCTTTGCTTCTGGAAGCTAGGTCTGCTCTGAAGAAAAGCCCTAATAATAATATGTCCTAACATTAAGATACAGTAGTAAAGTGCCCCATTGCTTCTTGGAACTAGGCCTGCACTCAAGAAATACCCCAATAATAATGTGTCCTAACATTAAGATACAGTAGTAAAGTGCTCCATTTCTTCTGGAAGCTAGGCCTGCACTAAGGAACTAACGTAATAATATTAACAACATGTCCTATCATTAAGATACAGAGTAGTAAAGTGCCCCATTGCTTCTCAAAGCTAGGTCTGCACTCAAGAAAAACCCTAATAATAATATGTCCTACCATTAAGATACAGTAGTAAAGTGCCCCATTGCTTCTTGAAGCTAGGTCTGCACTCAAGAAATACCCTAATAATAATATGTCCTAAAATTAAGATACAGTAGTAAAGCGCTCCATTGTTTCTGGAAGCTAGGTCTGCACTGAAGAAATACCCTAATAATAATAACACCATGTCCTAACATTAAGATACAGTAGTAAAATGTTCCATTGCTTCTCAAAGCTAGGTCTGTAGTCAAATAATACCCTGCATGGACTAACATTATGATACAGTGTGGTAAAGTGCTCCATTGCTTCTCGAAGCTAGGTCTGCACTCAAGAAATACCCTAATAATAATAAAATAATGTTCTAGCATTAAATATACAGTAGTAAAGTGCCCCATTGCTTTTCAAAGCTAGGTCTGCACTCAAGAAATACCCTAATAACAATCTGTCCTAACATTAAGCTACAGTAGTAAAGTGCTCAATTGCTTCTCGAAGCTAGGTCTGCACTCAAGAAATACCCTAATAATAACAACATGTCCTAACATTAAGATACAGAGTAGTAAAATGCTCCATTGCTTCTCAGAGGTAGATCTGCACTCCTGAATGAATATGACATACCCAATAATAATAACAACGTGTCCTAACATTAAGATACAGCAGTAAAGTGCCCCATTGCTTCTCAAAGCTAGGTCTGCACTCAAGAAATACCCTCATTATAATATGTCCTAAGATTAAGATACAGTAGTAAAGCGCTCAATTGCTTCTCGAAGCTAGGTCTACACTGAAGAAATACCTAATAATAACAGCGTGTCCTAACATTAAGATACAGCAGTAAAGCGCTCCATTGCTTCTCAAAGCTAGGTCTGCACTCAAGAAAAACCCTAATAATAATATGTCCTAACATTAAGATACAGTAGTAAAGTGCCCCATTGCTCCTTGAAGCTAGGTCTGCACTGAAGAAATACCCTAATAATAATATGTCCTAACATTAAGATACAGTATTAAAGCGCTCCATTGCTTCTTGAAGCTAGGTCTGCACTCAAGAAATACCCTAATAATAATATGTCCTAACATAAAAATACAGTAGTAAAGTGCTCCATTGCTTCTGGAAGCTAGGTCTGCTCTGAAGAAAAGCCCTAATAATAATATGTCCTAACATTAAGATACAATAGTGAAGTGCTCCATTGCTTCTTGAAACTAGGCCTGCACTCAAGAAATACCCTAATAATAATGTGTCCTAACATTAAGATACAGTAGTAAAGTGCTCCATTTCTTCTGGAAGCTAGGTCTGCACTAAAGAAATACCCTAATAATAATAACAACATGTACTAACATTAAGATACAGCAGTAAAGTACCCCATTGCTTCTCAAAGCTAGGTCTGCACTCAAGAAATACCCTGATAATAACAACATGGCCTAACATTATGATACAGTGTAGTAAAGTGCTACATTGCTTCTCTAAACTAGGGCTGCACTCAAGAAATACCCTAATAATAATAACAACATGTCCTAACATTAAGATACAGTACTGAAGTGCTCCATTGTTTCTAAACGGTAGGTCTGCACTTAAGAAATGCCCTAGTAATAATAATAATAATAATAATAATAATAATAAAAATAATAATAATAATAATAATAATAATAAGTCCTAACATTAAGATACAGTAGTAAAGGGCTCCATTTCTTCTGGAAGCTAGGTCTGCACTGATGAAATACCCTAATAATAAGAACAACATGTCCAAACATTAAGATACAATAGTAAAGTGCTCCAGTGCTTCTCAAAGCTAGGTCTGCACTCAAGAAATACCCTAATAATAATACATCCTAACATTAAGATACAGCAGTAAATCGCTCCATTGCTTCTCAGAGCTAGGTCTCCACTCAAGAAATACCTTAATAATAATAACATGTCCTAACTTTAAGATACAGAGTAGTAAAGTGCTCCATTGTTTCTAAAAGCTAGGTTTGCACTCAAGAAATACCCTTGAAGTGGGAAAATGGAAAAACAGACTCCCCTCTTTCCCCTCTCGCGCCTGGCCTAAAGGTTCACGGCCCAAGCATCCGCCACGAGAAGAGTTTGCCCATCTACCAGACGACCAGATACCCTGGTACAGGAACATACGGATGTGTCCATCTGCCTGCCCAGCAGCCCGCCCTTCCCATGCCGATGCCTGCGGCATGGATCAACTGGACTAAAACTATACGTCGTTAGAGATGCCATTACGACCTAGCCAACGGATAGCACACCTGTGCCAACATACACACTGGACACTCCCGCACCAATGTACATGAAGAATATACTCAGTGCTATGACGTAGGCGACAGACATACTCACGGACGTGCATCTTTATTATTTTCCATATAGGCTTTCAGAAATGCAGAAACGCAAGACGCATCATGAACTCATCTAAAGAGCTTGCTTACGCTTCTCCTACACTTAGGTGCCGTAATGAGAATTATAACAAAGACACGATACTGGTCATAAGACAATATGAGACTATAACCTAAAGCGCCTGTGCACCAGACGGTTCCACCTATATGCTAGGCCTGAGCAGGCCGCAAGCAAGAGCTCTCGTGGACGATTAACAGAACAAGAATCAGGTTGCTGATCCTGCAGGTTGAGCCTGGGGAAAGCAGACAGCCAAGGTCGTAATGTTGCAAACCCACAATCCAAAAGCAGACCATCAAGGGCACGATGTTGCAACCTCGCACGCCGCGCACCAACATCAAAGTCGCACCTGCAATCAAACCAGACACACAGTGGAAAAACAATATTAATTGTGCAGAATTCTGCCTCAAACACGGTCCCATCCCACGTGACCAAGCCGAACCTGACGAGATGCCAAACCCAGGAGGAAGGAGGCGTCTGGATCCCTCGTTACAAGACACAGGCAGATACACTTGAAAGGATCAATGGACATCTGCAACGGTGGGAATAGTCGGCCGTCCAGCTCATGAATAAGTTTTCACATTGTCTGCATGTACCAATAGTGAAACATTGTTGCAAATTGCAGGTACACCGAGAGCTGGGAACAGCGATGGTCCCAGGCTGGGAAGCTCACGGGCGCACCAATCAGAACATGGGGCTCTTATCACTGACGCCATTAACATCAACCAACCATTAGGAGTCTTCATGTAACAATTCTCATGTATCTAATTGTAGGGACAACCCAGATATATCACCTGACTAACCCTCGGCCACTCATATTATTCTCTATACGTATGCTATACTAACCCTACCACTCGAGCAACCAATTAAGAGTGGCGATAGGTTTTTTGTTAATTTTCTAAAGTGACGCAGGTAGCGCATCATACTACAGTAAAAAGGTCCTGCGAGCCCCACGATTGTGTGTGTGTCAGGTCAGACGCGTATGATCCTTGACCCATCCCTGCCGTTTGTGTTTAATAAACAGCAGAGTCACATTGCTTCTTGTGTGTGTCTCATACTCTATCTCCTTTGGGATATACGGGAGGAGTTGGGGCCTCCCTGCCCGGAGGTCTGCGGACGGCCTGGCCGACCCCGGCAGAATTTCCCCCGACACTCTAATAATAATAACAACATGTCCTAAAATTAGGATACAGTAGTAACTCGCCCCATTGCTTCTCAGAGCTAGGTATGCACTCAAGAAATACCCTAATAATAAAACCAACACGTCCTAACATTAGGATACAATAGTAAAGTGCTCCATTGTTTCTAAAAGCTAGGTCTGCACTCAAGAAATACCCTACTAATAATAACAACAAGTCCCAACATTAAGATACAGTAGTAAAGTGCTCCATTGTTTCTAAAAGCTAGGTCTGCACTCAAGAACTACCGTAATAATAATAATAATAATAATAATATGTCCTAACATTAAGATACAGTAGTAAAGTGCTCCATTTCTTCTGGAAGCTAGGTCTGTACTGACGAAATACCCTAATAATAAGAACAACATGTCCAAACATTATGATACAATAGTAAAGTGATCCGGTGCTTCTCAAAGCTAGGTCTGCACTCAAGAAATGCCCTAATAATAACAACATGCCCTACCATCATTAAGATACAGTAGTAAAGTGCCCCATTGCTTCTTAAAGCTAGTCCTGCACTCAAGAAATGCCCTAATAATAAAAACAACATGTCCTAACATTAAGATACAGAGTAGGAAAGCATTACATTGCCTCTCAAAGCTAGGTCTGCACTCATAAAATAACCTAATAATAA
The DNA here is from genome assembly GCF_040938575.1 of Ambystoma mexicanum. Taxonomy (NCBI): domain Eukaryota; kingdom Metazoa; phylum Chordata; class Amphibia; order Caudata; family Ambystomatidae; genus Ambystoma; species Ambystoma mexicanum. The sequence continues at coordinate 1,147,747,365 of NC_090928.1, forward strand.
TAACAACATTTCCTAACATTAAGATACAGTAGTAAAGTGCCCCATTGCTTCTCGAAGCTAGGTCTGCACTCAAGAAATACCCTAATAATAATGTGTCCTAACATTAAGATACAGTAGTAAATCGCTCCATTCCTTCTCAAAGCTAGGTCTGCACTCAAAAAATACCCTAATAATAATAACAACATGTCCTAACACTAAGTTACAGTAATAAAGTGCTCCATTGTTTCTAAAAGCTAGGTCTGCACTCAAGTAATACCCTAATAACAATAATAAAATGTCCTAAAATTAAGATACAGTAATAAAGTGCCCCATTGCTCATCGAAGCTAGGTCTACACTCAAGAAATACGCTAATAATAATAACACCATGTCCTAACATTAAGATACAGTAATAAAGTGTCCCATTGCTTTTGAAGCTAGGTCTGCACTCAAGAAATACCCTAATAATTATATGTCCTAAATGTAAGATACAGTAGTAAAGTGCTTGAAGCTAGGTGTGTACTCAAGAAATACCCTAATAATAATAACAACATGTCCTAACATTAAGATACAGTAGTAAAGTGCTCCATTGTTTCTAAAAGCTAGGTATGCACTCAAGAAATACCCTAATAATAATAACATGTCCTAACATTAAGATACAGTACTCAAGTGCTCCATTGTTTCTAAAAGCTAGGGCTGCACTGAATAAATACCCTAATAATAACAATAACATGTCCTAACATTAAGATACAGTACTAAAGTGCTCCACTGCTTTTCAAAGCTAGGTCTGCACTCAAGAAATGCCCTAATAATAACAACATGCCCTAACATCATTAAGATACAGTAGTGAAGTGCCCCATTGCTTCTTCAAGCTAGGCCTGCACTCAAGAAATACCCTAATAATAATGTGTCCTAACATTAAGATACAGTAGTAAAGCGCTCCATTTCTTCTGGAAGCTAGGTTTGCACTGAAGAAATACCCTAATAATAATAACAACATGTACTAACATTAAGATACAACAGTAAAGTGCCCCATTGCTTCTCAAAGCTACGTCTGCACTCAAGAAATACCCTGATAATAAAAACATGGCCTAACATTATGATACAGTGTAGTAAAGTGCTACATTGCTTCTCCAAGCTAGGGCTGCACTCAAGAAATACCCTATTAATAATAACAACATGTCCAAACATTAAGATACAGTACTAACGTGCTCCATTGTTTCTAAAAGGTAGGTCTGCACTTAAGAAATGCCCTAGTAATTATAATAATAATAATAATAATAATAATAATAATAATAATAATAATAATAATAATAATAATAATAATAATATTTTCTAACATTAAGATACAGCAGTAAAGTGCTCCATTGCTTCTCAGAGCTAGGTCTGCACACAAGAAATACCCTAATAATAATATGTCCTAAAATTAAGATACAGCAGTAAATCGCTCCATTGCTTCTCAGAGCTAGGTCTCCACTCAAGAAATACCTTAATAATACTAATAACATGTCCTAACCTTAAGATACAGAGTAGTAAAGTGCTCCATTGTTTCTAAAAGCTAGGTTTGCACTCAAGAAATACCCTAATAATAATAACAACATGTCCTAACATGAAGATACAGTAGTAACTCGCCCCATTGCTTCTCAGAGCTAGGTCTGCACTCAAGAAATACCCTAATAATAATGTGTCCTAACATTAAGATACAGCAGTAAATCGCTCCATTCCTTCTCAAAGCTAGGTCTGCACTCAAAAAATACCCTAATAATAATAACAACATGTCCTAACACTAAGATACAGTAATAAAGTGGTCCATTGTTTCTAAAAGCTAGGTCTGCACTCAAGCAATACCCTAATAACAATAATAAAATGTCCTAAAATCAAGATACAGTAATAAAGTGCTCCATTGCTTGTCAAAGCTAGGTATGCACTCAAGAAATGCCCTAATAATAACAACATGCCCTAACATCATTAGGATACAGTAGTAAAGTGCCCCATTGCTCATCGAAGCTAGGTCTACACTCAAGAAATATGCTAATAATAATAATAACAACATGTCCTAACATTAAGATACAGTAATAAAGTGTCCCATTGCTTTTGAAGCTAGGTCTGCACCCAAGAAATACCCTAATAATTATATGTCCTAAATTTAAGATACAGTAGTGAAGCGCTTGAAGCTAGGTCTGTACTCAAGAAATACCCTAATAATAATAACAACATGTCCTAACATTAAGATACAGTAGTAAAGTGCTCCATTGTTTCTAAAAGCTAGGTATGCACTCAAGAAATACCCTAATAATAATAACATGTCCTAACATTAAGATACAGTACTCAAGTGCTCCATTGTTTCTAAAAGCTAGGGCTGCACTCAAGAAATACCCTAATAATAATAATAACATGTCCTAACATTAAGATACAGTACTAAAGTGCTCCACTGCTTTTCAAAGCTAGGTCTGCACTCAAGAAATGCCCTAATAATAACAACATGCCCTAACATCATTAAGATACAGTAGTGAAGTGCCCCATTGCTTCTTGAAGCTAGGCCTGCACTCAAGAAATACCCTAATAATAATGTGTCCTAACATTAAGATACAGTAGTAAAGCACTCCATTGTTTCTGGAAGCTATGTCTGCACTGAAGAAATACCCTAATAATAATAACACCATGTCCTAACATTAAGATACAGTAGTAAAGTGTTCCATTGCTTCTCAAAGCTAGGTCTGAACTCAAGAAATACCCTTATAATAATAACAACATGTCCTAACATTAAGATACAGAGTAGTAAAGTGCCCCATTGCTTCTCAAAGTTAGGTCTGTAGTCAAATAATACCCTGCATGGCCTAACATTATGATACAGTGTGGTAAAGTGCTCCATTGCTTCTCGAAGCTAGGTCTGCACTCAAGCAATACCCTAATAATAATAATATGTCTAAGATACAGAGTAGTAAAGCACTCCATCGCTTCTCCAAGCTAGAGCTGCACACAAGAAATACCCTCATAATAATAACAACACGTCCTAACATTAAGATACAATAGTAAATTGCTCCATTGTTTCTAAAAGCTAGGTCTGCACTCAAGAAATACCCTACTAATAATAACAAAATGTCCCAACATTAAGATACAGTAGTAAAGTGCTCCATTGTTTCTAAAAGCTAGGTCTGCACTCAAGAACTACCCTAATAATAATAATAATAATAATAATAATATCCTAATATTAAGATACAGAGTAGTAAAGCGACCCATTGTTTCTCGGAATTAAGTCTACACTCAAGAAATACCCTAATAGTAACAAAATGTCCTAACATTTAGATACAGTAGTAAAGTGTCCCATTGCTTCTTGAAGTTAGGTCTGCACTCAAGAAATACCCTAATAATAATATGTCCTAACATAAAAATACAGTAGTAAAGCGCTCCATTGCTTCTGGAAGCTAGGTCTGCTCTGAAGAAAAGCCCTAATAATAATATGTCCTAACAGTAAGATATAGTAGTAAAGTGCCCCATTGCTTCTTGAAGCTAGGCCTGCACTCAAGAAATACCCTAATAATAATGTGTCCTAACATTAAGATACAGTAGTAAAGGGCTCCATTTCTTCTGGAAGCTAGGGCTGCACTCAAGAAATACCCTAATAATAATAACAACATGTCCTAACATTAAGATACAGTAGTAACGTGCTCCATTGTTTCTAAAAGCTAGGTATGCATTCAAGAAATACCCTAATAAATATAACAACATGTCCTAACATTAAGATACAGTACTAAAGTGCTCCATTGTTTCTAAAAGCTAGGGCTGCACTCAAGAAATACCCTAATAATAATAATAACATGTCCTAACATTAAGATACAGCACTAAAGTGCTCCACTGCTTTTCAAAGCTAGGTCTGCACTCAAGAAATGCCCTAATAATAACAACATGCCCCAACATCATTACGATACAGTAGTGAAGTGCCCCATTGCTTCTTGAAGCTAGGTCTGCACTCAAGAAATGCCCTAATAATAAAAACAAGATGTCCTAACATTAAGATACAGAGTAGTAAAGCGCTCCATTGCCTCTCAAAGCTAGGTCTGCACTCAAGAAATACCCTAATAATAATAAAATAATGTTCTAGCATTAAATATACAGTAGTAAAGTGCCCCATTGCTTTTCAAAGGTAGGTCTGCACTCAAGAAATACCCTAATAACAATCTGTCCTAACATTAAGCTACAGTAGTAAAGTGCTCAATTGCTTCTCGAAGCTAGGTCTGCACTCAAGAAATACCCTAATAATAACAACATGTCCTAACATTAAGATACAGAGTAGTAAAATGCTCCATTGCTTCTCAGAGGCAGATCTGCACTCCTGAATGAATATGACATACCCAATAATAATAACAACGTGTCCTAACATTAAGATACAGAGTAGTAAAGTGCTCCGTTGCTTCTCAAAGCTAGGTCTGCACTCAAGAAATGCCCTAATAATAACAACATGCCCTAACATCATTAAGATACAGTAGTGAAGTGCCCCATTGCTTCTTCAAGCTAGGCCTGCACTCAAGAAATACCCTAATAATAATGTGTCCTAACATTAAGATACAGTAGTAAAGCGCTCCATTTCTTCTGGAAGCTAGGTTTGCACTGAAGAAATACCCTAATAATAATAACAACATGTACTAACATTAAGATACAACAGTAAAGTGCCCCATTGCTTCTCAAAGCTACGTCTGCACTCAAGAAATACCCTGATAATAAAAACATGGCCTAACATTATGATACAGTGTAGTAAAGTGCTACATTGCTTCTCCAAGCTAGGGCTGCACTCAAGAAATACCCTATTAATAATAACAACATGTCCAAACATTAAGATACAGTACTAACGTGCTCCATTGTTTCTAAAAGGTAGGTCAGCACTTAAGAAATGCCCTAGTAATTATAATAATAATAATAATAATAATAATAATAATAATAATAATAATAATAATAATATTTTCTAACATTAAGATACAGCAGTAAAGTGCTCCATTGCTTCTCAGAGCTAGGTCTGCACACAAGAAATACCCTAATAATAATACGTCCTAAAATTAAGATACAGCAGTAAATCGCTCCATTGCTTCTCAGAGCTAGGTCTCCACTCAAGAAATACCTTAATAATACTAATAACATGTCCTAACCTTAAGATACAGAGTAGTAAAGTGCTCCATTGTTTCTAAAAGCTAGGTTTGCACTCAAGAAATACCCTAATAATAATAACAACATGTCCTAACATGAAGATACAGTAGTAACTCGCCCCATTGCTTCTCAGAGCTAGGTCTGCACTCAAGAAATACCCTAATAATAATGTGTCCTAACATTAAGATACAGCAGTAAATCGCTCCATTCCTTCTCAAAGCTAGGTCTGCACTCAAAAAATACCCTAATAATAATAACAACATGTCCTAACACTAAGATACAGTAATAAAGTGGTCCATTGTTTCTAAAAGCTAGGTCTGCACTCAAGCAATACCCTAATAACAATAATAAAATGTCCTAAAATCAAGATACAGTAATAAAGTGCTCCATTGCTTGTCAAAGCTAGGTATGCACTCAAGAAATGCCCTAATAATAACAACATGCCCTAACATCATTAGGATACAGTAGTAAAGTGCCCCATTGCTCATCGAAGCTAGGTCTACACTCAAGAAATATGCTAATAATAATAATAACAACATGTCCTAACATTAAGATACAGTAATAAAGTGTCCCATTGCTTTTGAAGCTAGGTCTGCACCCAAGAAATACCCTAATAATTATATGTCCTAAATTTAAGATACAGTAGTGAAGCGCTTGAAGCTAGGTCTGTACTCAAGAAATACCCTAATAATAATAACAACATGTCCTAACATTAAGATACAGTAGTAAAGTGCTCCATTGTTTCTAAAAGCTAGGTATGCACTCAAGAAATACCCTAATAATAATAACATGTCCTAACATTAAGATACAGTACTCAAGTGCTCCATTGTTTCTAAAAGCTAGGGCTGCACTCAAGAAATACCCTAATAATAATAATAACATGTCCTAACATTAAGATACAGTACTAAAGTGCTCCACTGCTTTTCAAAGCTAGGTCTGCACTCAAGAAATGCCCTAATAATAACAACATGCCCTAACATCATTAAGATACAGTAGTGAAGTGCCCCATTGCTTCTTGAAGCTAGGCCTGCACTCAAGAAATACCCTAATAATAATGTGTCCTAACATTAAGATACAGTAGTAAAGCACTCCATTGTTTCTGGAAGCTAGGTCTGCACTGAAGAAATACCCTAATAATAATAACACCATGTCCTAACATTAAGATACAGTAGTAAAGTGCCCCATTGCTTCTCAAAGTTAGGTCTGTAGTCAAATAATACCCTGCATGGCCTAACATTATGATACAGTGTGGTAAAGTGCTCCATTGCTTCTCGAAGCTAGGTCTGCACTCAAGCAATACCCTAATAATAATAATATGTCTAAGATACAGAGTAGTAAAGCACTCCATCGCTTCTCCAAGCTAGAGCTGCACACAAGAAATACCCTCATAATAATAACAACACGTCCTAACATTAAGATACAATAGTAAATTGCTCCATTGTTTCTAAAAGCTAGGTCTGCACTCAAGAAATACCCTACTAATAATAACAAAATGTCCCAACATTAAGATACAGTAGTAAAGTGCTCCATTGTTTCTAAAAGCTAGGTCTGCACTCAAGAACTACCCTAATAATAATAATAATAATAATAATAATAATAATATCCTAATATTAAGATACAGAGTAGTAAAGCGACCCATTGTTTCTCGGAATTAAGTCTACACTCAAGAAATACCCTAATAGTAACAAAATGTCCTAACATTTAGATACAGTAGTAAAGTGTCCCATTGCTTCTTGAAGTTAGGTCTGCACTCAAGAAATACCCTAATAATAATATGTCCTAACATAAAAATACAGTAGTAAAGCGCTCCATTGCTTCTGGAAGCTAGGTCTGCTCTGAAGAAAAGCCCTAATAATAATATGTCCTAACAGTAAGATATAGTAGTAAAGTGCCCCATTGCTTCTTGAAGCTAGGCCTGCACTCAAGAAATACCCTAATAATAATGTGTCCTAACATTAAGATACAGTAGTAAAGGGCTCCATTTCTTCTGGAAGCTAGGGCTGCACTCAAGAAATACCCTAATAATAATAACAACATGTCCTAACATTAAGATACAGTAGTAACGTGCTCCATTGTTTCTAAAAGCTAGGTATGCATTCAAGAAATACCCTAATAAATATAACAACATGTCCTAACATTAAGATACAGTACTAAAGTGCTCCATTGTTTCTAAAAGCTAGGGCTGCACTCAAGAAATACCCTAATAATAATAATAACATGTCCTAACATTAAGATACAGCACTAAAGTGCTCCACTGCTTTTCAAAGCTAGGTCTGCACTCAAGAAATGCCCTAATAATAACAACATGCCCCAACATCATTACGATACAGTAGTGAAGTGCCCCATTGCTTCTTGAAGCTAGGTCTGCACTCAAGAAATGCCCTAATAATAAAAACAAGATGTCCTAACATTAAGATACAGAGTAGTAAAGCGCTCCATTGCCTCTCAAAGCTAGGTCTGCACTCAAGAAATACCCTAATAATAATAAAATAATGTTCTAGCATTAAATATACAGTAGTAAAGTGCCCCATTGCTTTTCAAAGGTAGGTCTGCACTCAAGAAATACCCTAATAACAATCTGTCCTAACATTAAGCTACAGTAGTAAAGTGCTCAATTGCTTCTCGAAGCTAGGTCTGCACTCAAGAAATACCCTAATAATAACAACATGTCCTAACATTAAGATACAGAGTAGTAAAATGCTCCATTGCTTCTCAGAGGCAGATCTGCACTCCTGAATGAATATGACATACCCAATAATAATAACAACGTGTCCTAACATTAAGATACAGAGTAGTAAAGTGCTCCGTTGCTTCTCAAAGCTAGGTCTGCACTCAAGAAATACCCTCATTATAATATGTCCTAAGATTAAGATACAGTAGTAAAGCGCTCAATTGCTTCTCGAAGCTAGGTCTACACTGAAGAAATACCTAATAATAATAATGTGTCCTAACATTAAGATACAGCAGTAAAGCGCTCCATTGCTTCTCAAAGCTAGGTCTGCACTCAAGAAAAACCCTAATAATAATATGTCCTAACATTAAGATACAGTAGTAAAGTGCCCCATTGCTCCTTGAAGCTAGGTCTGCACTCAAGAAATACCCTAATAATAATATGTCCTAACATTAAGAAACAGTATTAAAGCGCTCCATTGCTTCTGGAAGCTAGGTCTGCACTCAAGAAATACCCTAATAATAATAACAACATGTCCTAACATTAAGATACAGCAGTAAAGTGCCCCATTGCTTCTCAAAGCTAGGTCTACACTCAAGAAAAACCCTAATAATAATATGTCCTAACATTAAGATACAGTAGTAAAGTGCCCCATTGCTTCTTGAAGCTAGGTCTGCACTCAAGAAATACCCTAATAATAATATGTCCTAACATTAAGATACAGTAGTAAAGCGCTCCATTGTTTCTGGAAGCTAGGTCTGCACTGAAGAAATACCCTAATAATAATAACACCATGTCCTAACATTAAGATACAGTAATAAAGTGCTCCATTGCTTCTCAAAGCTAGGTCTGCACTCAAGAAATACCCTAATAATAATAACAAGATGTCCTAACATTAAGATACAGAGTAGTAAAGTGCCCCATTGCTTCTCAAAGCTAGGTCTGCACTCAAGAAATACCCTGCATGGCCTAACATTATGATACAGTGTAGTAAAGTGCTCCATTGCTTCTCGAAGCTAGGTCTGCACTCAAGCAATACCCTAATAATAATAATATGTCTAAGATACAGAGTAGTAAAGCACTCCATCGCTTCTCCAAGCTAGGGCTGCACACAAGAAATACCCTATTAATAATAACAACATGCCCTAACTTTAAGATACAGTAGTAAAGTGCTCCATTGTTTCTAAAAGATAGGCCTGCACTCAAGAAATACCCTAATAATAATAATATGTCCTAAAGTTAAGTTACAGCAGTAACTTGCTCCATTGCTTCTCAGAGCTAGGTCTGCACTCAAGAAATACCCTAATAATAATAACAACATGTCCTAACATTAAGATACAGTAGTACAGTGCTCCACTGTTTCTAAAAGCTGGGTCTGCCCTCAAGAAATACCCTAATAATAATAACATGTCCTAACATTAAGATACAGTACTAAAGTGTTCTATTGTTTCTAAAAGGTAGGTATGCACTTAAGAAATACCCTCATAATAATAATAACATGTCCGAACATTAAGATACAGCAGTAAATCGCTCCATTGCTTCTCAGAGCTAGGTCTCCACTCAAGAAATACCTTAATAATAATAAGACGTCCAAACCTTAAGATACAGAGTAGTAAAGTGCTCCATTGTTTCTAAAAGCTAGGTTTGCACTCAAGAAATACCCTAATAATAATAACAACATTTCCTAACTTTAAGATACAGTAGTAACTCGCCCCATTGCTTCTCAGAGCTAGGTATGCTCTCAAGAAATACCCTAATAATAATAACAACACATCCTAACATTAAGATACAATAGTAAAATGCTCCATTGTTTCTAAAAGCTAGGTCTGCACTCAAGAAATACCCTACTAATAATAACAACATGTCCCAACATAAAGATACAGTAGTAAAGGGCTCCATTGTTTCTAAAAGCTAGGTCTGCACTCAACTACCCTAATAATAATAATAATAATAATAATAATAATAATAATAATAATAATAATGTCCTAACATTAAGATACAGAGTAGTAAAGCGGCCATTGCTTCTCGGAATTAGGTCTACACACAAGAAATACCCTAATAGTAACAACATGTCCTAACATTTAGATACAATGGTAAAGTGTCCCATTGCTTCTTGAAGCTAAGCTAGGTTTGCACTCAAGAAATACCCTAATAATAATATGTCCTAACATAAAAATACAGTAGTAAAGTGCTCCTTTGCTTCTGGAAGCTAGGTCTGCTCTGAAGAAAAGCCCTAATAATAATATGTCCTAACATTAAGATACAGTAGTAAAGTGCCCCATTGCTTCTTGGAACTAGGCCTGCACTCAAGAAATACCCCAATAATAATGTGTCCTAACATTAAGATACAGTAGTAAAGTGCTCCATTTCTTCTGGAAGCTAGGCCTGCACTAAGGAACTAACGTAATAATATTAACAACATGTCCTATCATTAAGATACAGAGTAGTAAAGTGCCCCATTGCTTCTCAAAGCTAGGTCTGCACTCAAGAAAAACCCTAATAATAATATGTCCTAACATTAAGATACAGTAGTAAAGTGCCCCATTGCTTCTTGAAGCTAGGTCTGCACTCAAGAAATACCCTAATAATAATAACAAGATGTCCTAACATTAAGATACAGAGTAGTAAAGTGCCCCATTGCTTCTCAAAGCTAGGTCTGCACTCAAGAAATACCCTGCATGGCCTAACATTATGATACAGTGTAGTAAAGTGCTCCATTGCTTCTCGAAGCTAGGTCTGCACTCAAGCAATACCCTAATAATAATAATATGTCTAAGATACAGAGTAGTAAAGCACTCCATCGCTTCTCCAAGCTAGGGCTGCACACAAGAAATACCCTATTAATAATAACAACATGCCCTAACTTTAAGATACAGTAGTAAAGTGCTCCATTGTTTCTAAAAGATAGGCCTGCACTCAAGAAATACCCTAATAATAATAATATGTCCTAAAGTTAAGTTACAGCAGTAACTTGCTCCATTGCTTCTCGAAGCTAGGTCTGCACTCAAGCAATACCCTAATAATAATAATATGTCTAAGATACAGAGTAGTAAAGCACTCCATCGCTTCTCCAAGCTAGGGCTGCACACAAGAAATACCCTATTAATAATAACAACATGCCCTAACTTTAAGATACAGTAGTAAAGTGCTCCATTGTTTCTAAAAGATAGGCCTGCACTCAAGAAATACCCTAATAATAATAATATGTCCTAAAGTTAAGTTACAGCAGTAACTTGCTCCATTGCTTCTCAGAGCTAGGTCTGCACTCAAGAAATACCCTAATAATAATAACAACATGTCCTAACATTAAGATACAGTAGTACAGTGCTCCACTGTTTCTAAAAGCTGGGTCTGCCCTCAAGAAATACCCTAATAATAATAACATGTCCTAACATTAAGATACAGTACTAAAGTGTTCTATTGTTTCTAAAAGGTAGGTATGCACTTAAGAAATACCCTCATAATAATAATAACATGTCCGAACATTAAGATACAGCAGTAAATCGCTCCATTGCTTCTCAGAGCTAGGTCTCCACTCAAGAAATACCTTAATAATAATAAGACGTCCAAACCTTAAGATACAGAGTAGTAAAGTGCTCCATTGTTTCTAAAAGCTAGGTTTGCACTCAAGAAATACCCTAATAATAATAACAACATTTCCTAACTTTAAGATACAGTAGTAACTCGCCCCATTGCTTCTCAGAGCTAGGTATGCTCTCAAGAAATACCCTAATAATAATAACAACACGTCCTAACATTAAGATACAATAGTAAAATGCTCCATTGTTTCTAAAAGCTAGGTCTGCACTCAAGAAATACCCTACTAATAATAACAACATGTCCCAACATAAAGATACAGTAGTAAAGGGCTCCATTGTTTCTAAAAGCTAGGTCTGCACTCAACTACCCTAATAATAATAATAATAATAATAATAATAATAATAATAATGTCCTAACATTAAGATACAGAGTAGTAAAGCGGCCATTGCTTCTCGGAATTAGGTCTACACACAAGAAATACCCTAATAGTAACAACATGTCCTAACATTTAGATACAATGGTAAAGTGTCCCATTGCTTCTTGAAGCTAAGCTAGGTTTGCACTCAAGAAATACCCTAATAATAATATGTCCTAACATAAAAATACAGTAGTAAAGTGCTCCTTTGCTTCTGGAAGCTAGGTCTGCTCTGAAGAAAAGCCCTAATAATAATATGTCCTAACATTAAGATACAGTAGTAAAGTGCCCCATTGCTTCTTGGAACTAGGCCTGCACTCAAGAAATACCCCAATAATAATGTGTCCTAACATTAAGATACAGTAGTAAAGTGCTCCATTTCTTCTGGAAGCTAGGCCTGCACTAAGGAACTAACGTAATAATATTAACAACATGTCCTATCATTAAGATACAGAGTAGTAAAGTGCCCCATTGCTTCTCAAAGCTAGGTCTGCACTCAAGAAAAACCCTAATAATAATATGTCCTAACATTAAGATACAGTAGTAAAGTGCCCCATTGCTTCTTGAAGCTAGGTCTGCACTCAAGAAATACCCTAATAATAATATGTCCTAAAATTAAGATACAGTAGTAAAGCGCTCCATTGTTTCTGGAAGCTAGGTCTGCACTGAAGAAATACCCTAATAATAATAACACCATGTCCTAACATTAAGATACAGTAGTAAAGTGTTCCATTGCTTCTCAAAGCTAGGTCTGTAGTCAAATAATACCCTGCATGGACTAACATTATGATACAGTGTGGTAAAGTGCTCCATTGCTTCTCGAAGCTAGGTCTGCACTCAAGAAATACCCTAATAATAATAAAATAATGTTCTAGCATTAAATATACAGTAGTAAAGTGCCCCATTGCTTTTCAAAGCTAGGTCTGCACTCAAGAAATACCCTAATAACAATCTGTCCTAACATTAAGCTACAGTAGTAAAGTGCTCAATTGCTTCTCGAAGCTAGGTCTGCACTCAAGAAATACCCTAATAATAACAACATGTCCTAACATTAAGATACAGAGTAGTAAAATGCTCCATTGCTTCTCAGAGGTAGATCTGCACTCCTGAATGAATATGACATACCCAATAATAATAACAACGTGTCCTAACATTAAGATACAGCAGTAAAGTGCCCCATTGCTTCTCAAAGCTAGGTCTGCACTCAAGAAATACCCTCATTATAATATGTCCTAAGATTAAGATACAGTAGTAAAGCGCTCAATTGCTTCTCGAAGCTAGGTCTACACTGAAGAAATACCTAATAATAACAGCGTGTCCTAACATTAAGATACAGCAGTAAAGCGCTCCATTGCTTCTCAAAGCTAGGTCTGCACTCAAGAAAAACCCTAATAATAATATGTCCTAACATTAAGATACAGTAGTAAAGTGCCCCATTGCTCCTTGAAGCTAGGTCTGCACTGAAGAAATACCCTAATAATAATATGTCCTAACATTAAGATACAGTATTAAAGCGCTCCATTGCTTCTTGAAGCTAGGTCTGCACTCAAGAAATACCCTAATAATAATATGTCCTAACATAAAAATACAGTAGTAAAGTGCTCCATTGCTTCTGGAAGCTAGGTCTGCTCTGAAGAAAAGCCCTAATAATAATATGTCCTAACATTAAGATACAATAGTGAAGTGCTCCATTGCTTCTTGAAACTAGGCCTTCACTCAAGAAATACCCTAATAATAATGTGTCCTAACATTAAGATACAGTAGTAAAGTGCTCCATTTCTTCTGGAAGCTAGGTCTGCACTAAAGAAATACCCTAATAATAATAACAACATGTACTAACATTAAGATACAGCAGTAAAGTACCCCATTGCTTCTCAAAGCTAGGTCTGCACTCAAGAAATACCCTGATAATAACAACATGGCCTAACATTATGATACAGTGTAGTAAAGTGCTACATTGCTTCTCTAAACTAGGGCTGCACTCAAGAAATACCCTAATAATAATAACAACATGTCCTAACATTAAGATACAGTACTGAAGTGCTCCATTGTTTCTAAACGGTAGGTCTGCACTTAAGAAATGCCCTAGTAATAATAATAATAATAATAATAATAATAATAAAAATAATAATAATAATAATAATAATAATAATAATAAGTCCTAACATTAAGATACAGTAGTAAAGGGCTCCATTTCTTCTGGAAGCTAGGTCTGCACTGATGAAATACCCTAATAATAAGAACAACATGTCCAAACATTAAGATACAATAGTAAAGTGCTCCAGTGCTTCTCAAAGCTAGGTCTGCACTCAAGAAATACCCTAATAATAATACATCCTAACATTAAGATACAGCAGTAAATCGCTCCATTGCTTCTCAGAGCTAGGTCTCCACTCAAGAAATACCTTAATAATAATAACATGTCCTAACTTTAAGATACAGAGTAGTAAAGTGCTCCATTGTTTCTAAAAGCTAGGTTTGCACTCAAGAAATACCCTTGAAGTGGGAAAATGGAAAAACAGACTCCCCTCTTTCCCCTCTCGCGCCTGGCCTAAAGGTTCACGGCCCAAGCATCCGCCACGAGAAGAGTTTGCCCATCTACCAGACGACCAGATACCCTGGTACAGGAACATACGGATGTGTCCATCTGCCTGCCCAGCAGCCCGCCCTTCCCATGCCGATGCCTGCGGCATGGATCAACTGGACTAAAACTATACGTCGTTAGAGATGCCATTACGACCTAGCCAACGGATAGCACACCTGTGCCAACATACACACTGGACACTCCCGCACCAATGTACATGAAGAATATACTCAGTGCTATGACGTAGGCGACAGACATACTCACGGACGTGCATCTTTATTATTTTCCATATAGGCTTTCAGAAATGCAGAAACGCAAGACGCATGATAAACTCATCTAAAGAGCTTGCTTACGCTTCTCCTACACTTAGGTGCCGTAATGAGAATTATAACAAAGACACGATACTGGTCATAAGACAATATGAGACTATAACCTAAAGCGCCTGTGCACCAGACGGTTCCACCTATATGCTAGGCCTGAGCAGGCCGCAAGCAAGAGCTCTCGTGGACGATTAACAGAACAAGAATCAGGTTGCTGATCCTGCAGGTTGAGCCTGGGGAAAGCAGACAGCCAAGGTCGTAATGTTGCAAACCCACAATCCAAAAGCAGACCATCAAGGGCACGATGTTGCAACCTCGCACGCCGCGCACCAACATCAAAGTCGCACCTGCAATCAAACCAGACACACAGTGGAAAAACAATATTAATTGTGCAGAATTCTGCCTCAAACACGGTCCCATCCCACGTGACCAAGCCGAACCTGACGAGATGCCAAACCCAGGAGGAAGGAGGCGTCTGGATCCCTCGTTACAAGACACAGGCAGATACACTTGAAAGGATCAATGGACATCTGCAACGGTGGGAATAGTCGGCCGTCCAGCTCATGAATAAGTCTTCACATTGTCTGCATGTACCAATAGTGAAACATTGTTGCAAATTGCAGGTACACCGAGAGCTGGGAACAGCGATGGTCCCAGGCTGGGAAGCTCACGGGCGCACCAATCAGAACATGGGGCTCTTATCACTGACGCCATTAACATCAACCAACCATTAGGAGTCTTCATGTAACAATTCTCATGTATCTAATTGTAGGGACAACCCAGATATATCACCTGACTAACCCTCGGCCACTCATATTATTCTCTATACGTATGCTATACTAACCCTACCACTCGAGCAACCAATTAAGAGTGGCGATAGGTTTTTTGTTAATTTTCTAAAGTGACGCAGGTAGCGCATCATACTACAGTAAAAAGGGCCTGCGAGCCCCACGATTGTGTGTGTGTCAGGTCAGACGCGTATGATCCTTGACCCATCCCTGCCGTTTGTGTTTAATAAACAGCAGAGTCACATTGCTTCTTGTGTGTGTCTCATACTCTATCTCCTTTGGGATATACGGGAGGAGTTGGGGCCTCCCTGCCCGGAGGTCTGCGGACGGCCCGGCCGACCCCGGCAGAATTTCCCCCGACACTCTAATAATAATAACAACATGTCCTAAAATTAGGATACAGTAGTAACTCGCCCCATTGCTTCTCAGAGCTAGGTATGCACTCAAGAAATACCCTAATAATAAAACCAACACGTCCTAACATTAGGATACAATAGTAAAGTGCTCCATTGTTTCTAAAAGCTAGGTCTGCACTCAAGAAATACCCTACTAATAATAACAACAAGTCCCAACATTAAGATACAGTAGTAAAGTGCTCCATTGTTTCTAAAAGCTAGGTCTGCACTCAAGAACTACCGTAATAATAATAATAATAATAATAATATGTCCTAACATTAAGATACAGTAGTAAAGTGCTCCATTTCTTCTGGAAGCTAGGTCTGTACTGACGAAATACCCTAATAATAAGAACAACATGTCCAAACATTATGATACAATAGTAAAGTGATCCAGTGCTTCTCAAAGCTAGGTCTGCACTCAAGAAATGCCCTAATAATAACAACATGCCCTACCATCATTAAGATACAGTAGTAAAGTGCCCCATTGCTTCTTAAAGCTAGTCCTGCACTCAAGAAATGCCCTAATAATAAAAACAACATGTCCTAACATTAAGATACAGAGTAGGAAAGCATTACATTGCCTCTCAAAGCTAGGTCTGCACTCATAAAATAACCTAATAATAATAACAACATTTCCTAACATTAAGATACAGTAGTAAAGTGCCCCATTGCTTCTCGAAGCTAGGTCTGCACTCAAGAAATACCCTAATAATAATGTGTCCTAACATTAAGATACAGTAGTAAATCGCTCCATTCCTTCTCAAAGCTAGGTCTGCACTCAAAAAATACCCTAATAATAATAACAACATGTCCTAACACTAAGTTACAGTAATAAAGTGCTCCATTGTTTCTAAAAGCTAGGTCTGCACTCAAGTAATACCCTAATAACAATAATAAAATGTCCTAAAATTAAGATACAGTAATAAAGTGCCCCATTGCTTTTGAAGCTAGGTCTGCACTCAAGAAATACCCTAATAATTATATGTCCTAAATGTAAGATACAGTAGTAAAGTGCTTGAAGCTAGGTGTGTACTCAAGAAATACCCTAATAATAATAACAACATGTCCTAACATTAAGATACAGTAGTAAAGTGCTCCATTGTTTCTAAAAGCTAGGTATGCACTCAATAAATACCCTAATAATAATAACAACATGTCCTAACATTAAGATACAGTACTCAAGTGCTCCATTGTTTCTAAAAGCTAGGGCTGCACTGAATAAATACCCTAATAATAACAATAACATGTCCTAACATTAAGATACAGTACTAAAGTGCTCCACTGCTTTTCAAAGCTAGGTCTGCACTCAAGAAATGCCCTAATAATAACAACATGCCCTAACATCATTAAGATACAGTAGTGAAGTGCCCCATTGCTTCTTCAAGCTAGGCCTGCACTCAAGAAATACCCTAATAATAATGTGTCCTAACATTAAGATACAGTAGTAAAGCGCTCCATTTCTTCTGGAAGCTAGGTTTGCACTGAAGAAATACCCTAATAATAATAACAACATGTACTAACATTAAGATACAACAGTAAAGTGCCCCATTGCTTCTCAAAGCTACGTCTGCACTCAAGAAATACCCTGATAATAACAACATGGCCTAACATTATGATACAGTGTAGTAAAGTGCTACATTGCTTCTCCAAGCTAGGGCTGCACTCAAGAAATACCCTATTAATAATAACAACATGTCCAAACATTAAGATACAGTACTAACGTGCTCCATTGTTTCTAAAAGGTAGGTCTGCACTTAAGAAATGCCCTAGTAATAATAATAATAATAATAATAATAATAATAATAATAATAATAATAATAATAATAATAATAATAATTTTCTAACATTAAGATACAGCAGTAAAGTGCTCCATTGCTTCTCAGAGCTAGGTCTGCACACAAGAAATACCCTAATAATAATACGTCCTAAAATTAACATACAGCAGTAAATCGCTCCATTGCTTCTCAGAGCTAGGTCTCCACTCAAGAAATACCTTAATAATACTAATAACATGTCCTAACCTTAAGATACAGAGTAGTAAAGTGCTCCATTGTTTCTAAAAGCTAGGTTTGCACTCAAGAAATACCCTAATAATAATAACAACATGTCCTAACATGAAGATACAGTAGTAACTCGCCCCATTGCTTCTCAGAGCTAGGTCTGCACTCAAGAAATACCCTAATAATAATGTGTCCTAACATTAAGATACAGCAGTAAATCGCTCCATTCCTTCTCAAAGCTAGGTCTGCACTCAAAAAATACCCTAATAATAATAACAACATGTCCTAACACTAAGATACAGTAATAAAGTGGTCCATTGTTTCTAAAAGCTAGGTCTGCACTCAAGCAATACCCTAATAACAATAATAAAATGTCCTAAAATTAAGATACAGTAATAAAGAGCTCCATTGCTTGTCAAAGCTAGGTATGCACTCAAGAAATGCCCTAATAATAACAACATGCCCTAACATCATTAGGATACAGTAGTAAAGTGCCCCATTGCTCATCGAAGCTAGGTCTACACTCAAGAAATATGCTAATAATAATAATAACAACATGTCCTAACATTAAGATACAGTAGTAAAGTGCTCCATTGTTTCTAAAAGCTAGGTATGCACTCAAGAAATACCCTAATAATAATAACATGTCCTAACATTAAGATACAGTACTCAAGTGCTCCATTGTTTCTAAAAGCTAGGGCTGCACTCAAGAAATACCCTAATAATAATAATAACATGTCCTAACATTAAGATACAGTACTAAAGTGCTCCACTGCTTTTCAAAGCTAGGTCTGCACTCAAGAAATGCCCTAATAATAACAACATGCCCTAACATCATTAAGATACAGTAATAAAGTGTCCCATTGCTTTTGAAGCTAGGTCTGCACCCAAGAAATACCCTAATAATTATATGTCCTAAATTTAAGATACAGTAGTGAAGCGCTTGAAGCTAGGTCTGTACTCAAGAAATACCCTAATAATAATAACAACATGTCCTAACATTAAGATACAGTAGTAAAGTGCTCCATTGTTTCTAAAAGCTAGGTATGCACTCAAGAAATACCCTAATAATAATAACATGTCCTAACATTAAGATACAGTACTCAAGTGCTCCATTGTTTCTAAAAGCTAGGGCTGCACTCAAGAAATACCCTAATAATAATAATAACATGTCCTAACATTAAGATACAGTACTAAAGTGCTCCACTGCTTTTCAAAGCTAGGTCTGCACTCAAGAAATGCCCTAATAATAACAACATGCCCTAACATCATTAAGATACAGTAGTGAAGTGCCCCATTGCTTCTTGAAGCTAGGCCTGCACTCAAGAAATACCCTAATAATAATGTGTCCTAACATTAAGATACAGTAGTAAAGCGCTCCATTTCTTCTGGAAGCTAGGTCTGCACTGAAGAAATACCCTAATAATAATAACAACATGTACTAACATTAAGATACAGCAGTAAAATGCCCCATTGCTTCTCAAAGCTAGGTCTGCACTCAAGTAATACCCTGATAATAACAACATGGCCTAACATTATGATACAGTGTAGTAAAGTGCTACATTGCTTCTCCAAGCTAGGGCTGCACTCAAGAAATACCCTAATAATAATAACAACATGTCCTAACATTAAGATACAGTACTAACATGCTCCATTGTTTCTAAAAGGTAGGTCTGCACTTAAGAAATGCCCTAGTAATAATAATAATAATAATAATAATAATAATAATAATAATAATAATAATAATAATAATAATAATATTTTCTAACATTAAGATACAGCAGTAAAGCGCTCCATTGCTTCTCAGAGCTAGGTCTGCACTCAAGAAATACCCTAATAATAATACGTCCTAAAATTAAGATACAGCAGTAAATCGCTCCATTGCTTCTCAGAGCTAGGTCTCCACTCAAGAAATACCTTAATAATAATAATAACATGTCCTAACCTTAAGATACAGAGTAGTAAAGTGCTCCATTGTTTCTAAAAGCTAGGTTTGCACTCAAGAAATACTCTAATAATAATAACAACATGTCCTAACATTAAGATACAGTAGTAACTCACCCCATTGCTTCTCAGAGCTAGGTATGCACTCAAGAAATACCCTAATAATAATAACAACACGTCCTAACATTAAGATACAATAGTAAAGTGCTCCATTGTTTCTAAAAGCTAGGTCTGCACTCAAGAAATACCCTACTAATAATAACAACATGTCCCAACATTAAGATACAGTAGTAAAGTGCTACATTTTTTCTAAAAGCTAGGCCTGCACTAAGGAACTACCGTAATAATATTAACAACATGTCCTAACATTAAGATACAGAGTAGTAAAGTGCCCCATTGCTTCTCAAAGCTAGGTCTGCACTCAAGAAAAACCCTAATAATAGTATGTCCTAACATTAAGATACAGTAGTAAAGTGCCCCATTGCTTCTTGAAGCTAGGTCTGCACTCAAGAAATACCCTAATATTAATATGTCCTAAAATTAAGATACAGTAGTAAAGCGCTCCATTGTTTCTGGAAGCTAGGTCTGCACTGAAGAAATACCCTAATAATAATAACACCATGTCCTAACATTAAAATACAGTAGTAAAGTGTTCCATTGCTTCTCAAAGCTAGGTCTGAACTCAAGAAATACCCTAATAATAATAACAACATGTCCTAACATTAAGATACAGAGTAGTAAAGTGCCCCATTGCTTCTCAAAGCTAGGTCTGTAGTCAAATAATACCCTGCATGGCCTAACATTATGATACAGTGTGGTAAAGTGCTCCATTGCTTCTCGAAGCTAGGTCTGCACTCAAGCAATACCCTAATAATAATAATATGTCTAAGATACAGAGTAGTAAAGCACTCCATCGCTTCTCCAAGCTAGAGCTGCACACAAGAAATACCCTCATAATAATAACAACACCTCCTAACATTAAGATACAATAGTAAAATGCTCCATTGTTTCTAAAAGCTAGGTCTGCACTCAAGAAATACCCTACTAATAATAACAAAATGTCCCAACATTAAGATACAGTAGTAAAGTGCTCCATTGTTTCTAAAAGCTAGGTCTGCACTCAAGAACTACCCTAATAATAATAATAATAATAATAATAATAATAATAATAATAATATCCTAATATTAAGATACAGAGTAGTAAAGCGGCCCATTGTTTCTCGGAATTAAGTCTACACTCAAGAAATACCCTAATAGTAACAAAATGTCCTAACATTTAGATACAGTAGTAAAGTGCCCCATTGCTTATTGAAGTTAGGTCTGCACTCAAGAAATACACTAATAATAATATGTCCTAACATTAAGATACAGTAGTAAAGCGCTCCATTGCTTCTGGAAGCTAGGTCTGCTCTGAAGAAAAGCCCTAATAATAATATGTCCTAACAGTAAGATATAGTAGTAAAGTGCCCCATTGCTTCTTGAAGCTAGGCCTGCACTCAAGAAATACCCTAATAATAATGTGTCCTAACATTAAGATACAGTAGTAAAGCGCTCCATTTCTTCTGGAAGCTAGGGCTGCACTCAAGAAATACCCTAATAATAATAACAACATGTCCTAACATTAAGATACAGTAGTAACGTGCTCCATTGTTTCTAAAAGCTAGGTATGCATTCAAGAAATACCCTAATAAATATAACAACATGTCCTAACATTAAGATACAGTACTAAAGTGCTCCATTGTTTCTAAAAGCTAGGGCTGCACTCAAGAAATACCCTAATAATAATAATAACAAATCCTAACATTAAGATACAGCACTAAAGTGCTCCACTGCTTATCAAAGCTAGGTCTGCACTCAAGAAATGCCCTAATAATAACAACATGCCCCAACATCATTACCATACAGTAGTGAAGTGCCCCATTGCTTCTTGAAGCTAGGTCTGCACTCAAGAAATGCCCTAATAATAAAAACAAGATGTCCTAACATTAAGATACAGAGTAGTAAAGCGCTCCATTGCCTCTCAAAGCTAGGTCTGCACTCAAGAAATACCCTAATAATAATAAAATAATGTTCTAGCATTAAATATACAGTAGTAAAGTGCCCCATTGCTTTTCAAAGGTAGGTCTGCACTCAAGAAATACCCTAATAACAATCTGTCCTAACATTAAGCTAGAGTAGTAAAGTGCTCAATTGCTTCTCGAAGCTAGGTCTGCACTCAAGAAATACCCTAATAATAACAACATGTCCTAACATTAAGATACAGAGTAGTAAAATGCTCCATTGCTTCTCAGAGGCAGATCTGCACTCCTGAATGAATATGACATACCCAATAATAATAACAACATGTCCTAACATTAAGATACAGAGTAGTAAAGTGCTCCGTTGCTTCTCAAAGCTAGGTCTGCACTCAAGAGATACCCTCATTATAATATGTCCTAAGATTAAGATACAGTAGTAAAGCGCTCAATTGCTTCTCGAAGCTAGGTCTACACTGAAGAAATACCTAATAATAATAACGTGTCCTAACATTAAGATACAGCAGTAAAGCGCTCCATTGCTTCTCAAAGCTAGGTCTGCACTCAAGAAAAACCCTAATAATAATATGTCCTAACATTAAGATACAGTAGTAAAGTGCCCCATTGCTCCTTGAAGCTAGGTCTGCACTCAAGAAATACCATAATAACAACATGTCCCAACATTAAGATACAGTAGTAAAGTGCTCCATTTTTTCTAAAAGCTAGGCCTGCACTAAGGAACTACCATAATAATATTAACAACATGTCCTATCATTAAGATACAGAGTAGTAAAGTGCCCCATTGCTTCTCAAAGCTAGGTCTGCACTCAAGAAAAACCCTAATAATAATATGTCCTAACATTAAGATACAGTAGTAAAGTGAACCATTGCTTCTTGAAGCTAGGTCTGCACTCAAGAAATACCCTAATAATAATATGTCCTAACATTAAGATACAGTAGTAAAGCACTCCATTGTTTCTGGAAGCTAGGTCTGCACTGAAGAAATACCGTAATAATACTAACACCATGTCCTAACATTAAGATACAGTAATAAAGTGCTCCATTGCTTCTCAAAGCTAGGTCTGCACTCAAGAAATACCCTAATAATAATAACAACATGTCCTAACATTAAGATACAGAGTAGTAAAGTGCCCCATTGCTTCTCAAAGCTAGGTCTGTAGTCAAATAATACCCTGCATGGCCTAACATTATGATACAGTGTGGTAAAGTGCTCCATTGCTTCTCGAAGCTAGGTCTGCACTCAAGCAATACCCTAATAATAATAATATGTCTAAGATACAGAGTAGTAAAGCACTCCATCGCTTCTCCAAGCTAAGCTGCACACAAGAAATACCCTCATAATAATAACAACACGTCCTAACATTAAGATACAATAGTAAATTGCTCCATTGTTTCTAAAAGCTAGGTCTGCACTCAAGAAATACCCTACTAATAATAACAAAATGTCCCAACATTAAGATACAGTAGTAAAGCGCTCCATTGCTTCTGGAAGCTAGGTCTGCTCTGAAGAAAAGCCCTAATAATA
Organism: Ambystoma mexicanum; assembly: GCF_040938575.1. Classification (NCBI taxonomy): domain Eukaryota; kingdom Metazoa; phylum Chordata; class Amphibia; order Caudata; family Ambystomatidae; genus Ambystoma; species Ambystoma mexicanum. The sequence continues at coordinate 1,147,770,702 of NC_090928.1, forward strand.
ATATGTCCTAACAGTAAGATATAGTAGTAAAGTGCCCCATTGCTTCTTGAAGCTAGGCCTGCACTCAAGAAATACCCTAATAATAATGTGTCCTAACATTAAGATACAGTAGTAAAGCGCTCCATTTCTTCTGGAAGCTAGGTTTGCACTGAAGAAATACCCTAATAATAATAACAACATGTACTAACATTAAGATACAACAGTAAAGTGCCCCATTGCTTCTCAAAGCTACGTCTGCACTCAAGAAATACCCTGATAATAACAACATGGCCTAACATTATGATACAGTGTAGTAAAGTGCTACATTGCTTCTCCAAGCTAGGGCTGCACTCAAGAAATACCCTATTAATAATAACAACATGTCCAAACATTAAGATACAGTACTAACGTGCTCCATTGTTTCTAAAAGGTAGGTCTGCACTTAAGAAATGCCCTAGTAATAATAATAATAATAATAATAATAATAATAATAATAATAATAATAATAATAATATTTTCTAACATTAAGATACAGCAGTAAAGTGCTCCATTGCTTCTCAGAGCTAGGTCTGCACACAAGAAATACCCTAATAATAATACGTCCTAAAATTAACATACAGCAGTAAATCGCTCCATTGCTTCTCAGAGCTAGGTCTCCACTCAAGAAATACCTTAATAATACTAATAACATGTCCTAACCTTAAGATACAGAGTAGTAAAGTGCTCCATTGTTTCTAAAAGCTAGGTTTGCACTCAAGAAATACCCTAATAATAATAACAACATGTCCTAACATGAAGATACAGTAGTAACTCGCCCCATTGCTTCTCAGAGCTAGGTCTGCACTCAAGAAATACCCTAATAATAATGTGTCCTAACATTAAGATACAGCAGTAAATCGCTCCATTCCTTCTCAAAGCTAGGTCTGCACTCAAAAAATACCCTAATAATAATAACAACATGTCCTAACACTAAGATACAGTAATAAAGTGGTCCATTGTTTCTAAAAGCTAGGTCTGCACTCAAGCAATACCCTAATAACAATAATAAAATGTCCTAAAATTAAGATACAGTAATAAAGTGCTCCATTGCTTGTCAAAGCTAGGTATGCACTCAAGAAATGCCCTAATAATAACAACATGCCCTAACATCATTAGGATACAGTAGTAAAGTGCCCCATTGCTCATCGAAGCTAGGTCTACACTCAAGAAATATGCTAATAATAATAATAACAACATGTCCTAACATTAAGATACAGTAGTAAAGTGCTCCATTGTTTCTAAAAGCTAGGTATGCACTCAAGAAATACCCTAATAATAATAACATGTCCTAACATTAAGATACAGTACTCAAGTGCTCCATTGTTTCTAAAAGCTAGGGCTGCACTCAAGAAATACCCTAATAATAATAATAACATGTCCTAACATTAAGATACAGTACTAAAGTGCTCCACTGCTTTTCAAAGCTAGGTCTGCACTCAAGAAATGCCCTAATAATAACAACATGCCCTAACATCATTAAGATACAGTAATAAAGTGTCCCATTGCTTTTGAAGCTAGGTCTGCACCCAAGAAATACCCTAATAATTATATGTCCTAAATTTAAGATACAGTAGTGAAGCGCTTGAAGCTAGGTCTGTACTCAAGAAATACCCTAATAATAATAACAACATGTCCTAACATTAAGATACAGTAGTAAAGTGCTCCATTGTTTCTAAAAGCTAGGTATGCACTCAAGAAATACCCTAATAATAATAACATGTCCTAACATTAAGATACAGTACTCAAGTGCTCCATTGTTTCTAAAAGCTAGGGCTGCACTCAAGAAATACCCTAATAATAATAATAACATGTCCTAACATTAAGATACAGTACTAAAGTGCTCCACTGCTTTTCAAAGCTAGGTCTGCACTCAAGAAATGCCCTAATAATAACAACATGCCCTAACATCATTAAGATACAGTAGTGAAGTGCCCCATTGCTTCTTGAAGCTAGGCCTGCACTCAAGAAATACCCTAATAATAATGTGTCCTAACATTAAGATACAGTAGTAAAGCGCTCCATTTCTTCTGGAAGCTAGGTCTGCACTGAAGAAATACCCTAATAATAATAACAACATGTACTAACATTAAGATACAGCAGTAAAATGCCCCATTGCTTCTCAAAGCTAGGTCTGCACTCAAGTAATACCCTGATAATAACAACATGGCCTAACATTATGATACAGTGTAGTAAAGTGCTACATTGCTTCTCCAAGCTAGGGCTGCACTCAAGAAATACCCTAATAATAATAACAACATGTCCTAACATTAAGATACAGTACTAACATGCTCCATTGTTTCTAAAAGGTAGGTCTGCACTTAAGAAATGCCCTAGTAATAATAATAATAATAATAATAATAATAATAATAATAATAATAATAATAATAATAATAATAATAATAATAATAATATTTTCTAACATTAAGATACAGCAGTAAAGCGCTCCATTGCTTCTCAGAGCTAGGTCTGCACTCAAGAAATACCCTAATAATAATACGTCCTAAAATTAAGATACAGCAGTAAATCGCTCCATTGCTTCTCAGAGCTAGGTCTCCACTCAAGAAATACCTTAATAATAATAATAACATGTCCTAACCTTAAGATACAGAGTAGTAAAGTGCTCCATTGTTTCTAAAAGCTAGGTTTGCACTCAAGAAATACTCTAATAATAATAACAACATGTCCTAACATTAAGATACAGTAGTAACTCACCCCATTGCTTCTCAGAGCTAGGTATGCACTCAAGAAATACCCTAATAATAATAACAACACGTCCTAACATTAAGATACAATAGTAAAGTGCTCCATTGTTTCTAAAAGCTAGGTCTGCACTCAAGAAATACCCTACTAATAATAACAACATGTCCCAACATTAAGATACAGTAGTAAAGTGCTACATTTTTTCTAAAAGCTAGGCCTGCACTAAGGAACTACCGTAATAATATTAACAACATGTCCTAACATTAAGATACAGAGTAGTAAAGTGCCCCATTGCTTCTCAAAGCTAGGTCTGCACTCAAGAAAAACCCTAATAATAGTATGTCCTAACATTAAGATACAGTAGTAAAGTGCCCCATTGCTTCTTGAAGCTAGGTCTGCACTCAAGAAATACCCTAATATTAATATGTCCTAAAATTAAGATACAGTAGTAAAGCGCTCCATTGTTTCTGGAAGCTAGGTCTGCACTGAAGAAATACCCTAATAATAATAACACCATGTCCTAACATTAAAATACAGTAGTAAAGTGTTCCATTGCTTCTCAAAGCTAGGTCTGAACTCAAGAAATACCCTAATAATAATAACAACATGTCCTAACATTAAGATACAGAGTAGTAAAGTGCCCCATTGCTTCTCAAAGCTAGGTCTGTAGTCAAATAATACCCTGCATGGCCTAACATTATGATACAGTGTGGTAAAGTGCTCCATTGCTTCTCGAAGCTAGGTCTGCACTCAAGCAATACCCTAATAATAATAATATGTCTAAGATACAGAGTAGTAAAGCACTCCATCGCTTCTCCAAGCTAGAGCTGCACACAAGAAATACCCTCATAATAATAACAACACCTCCTAACATTAAGATACAATAGTAAAATGCTCCATTGTTTCTAAAAGCTAGGTCTGCACTCAAGAAATACCCTACTAATAATAACAAAATGTCCCAACATTAAGATACAGTAGTAAAGTGCTCCATTGTTTCTAAAAGCTAGGTCTGCACTCAAGAACTACCCTAATAATAATAATAATAATAATAATAATAATAATAATAATAATAATAATATCCTAATATTAAGATACAGAGTAGTAAAGCGGCCCATTGTTTCTCGGAATTAAGTCTACACTCAAGAAATACCCTAATAGTAACAAAATGTCCTAACATTTAGATACAGTAGTAAAGTGCCCCATTGCTTATTGAAGTTAGGTCTGCACTCAAGAAATACACTAATAATAATATGTCCTAACATTAAGATACAGTAGTAAAGCGCTCCATTGCTTCTGGAAGCTAGGTCTGCTCTGAAGAAAAGCCCTAATAATAATATGTCCTAACAGTAAGATATAGTAGTAAAGTGCCCCATTGCTTCTTGAAGCTAGGCCTGCACTCAAGAAATACCCTAATAATAATGTGTCCTAACATTAAGATACAGTAGTAAAGCGCTCCATTTCTTCTGGAAGCTAGGGCTGCACTCAAGAAATACCCTAATAATAATAACAACATGTCCTAACATTAAGATACAGTAGTAACGTGCTCCATTGTTTCTAAAAGCTAGGTATGCATTCAAGAAATACCCTAATAAATATAACAACATGTCCTAACATTAAGATACAGTACTAAAGTGCTCCATTGTTTCTAAAAGCTAGGGCTGCACTCAAGAAATACCCTAATAATAATAATAACAAATCCTAACATTAAGATACAGCACTAAAGTGCTCCACTGCTTATCAAAGCTAGGTCTGCACTCAAGAAATGCCCTAATAATAACAACATGCCCCAACATCATTACCATACAGTAGTGAAGTGCCCCATTGCTTCTTGAAGCTAGGTCTGCACTCAAGAAATGCCCTAATAATAAAAACAAGATGTCCTAACATTAAGATACAGAGTAGTAAAGCGCTCCATTGCCTCTCAAAGCTAGGTCTGCACTCAAGAAATACCCTAATAATAATAAAATAATGTTCTAGCATTAAATATACAGTAGTAAAGTGCCCCATTGCTTTTCAAAGGTAGGTCTGCACTCAAGAAATACCCTAATAACAATCTGTCCTAACATTAAGCTAGAGTAGTAAAGTGCTCAATTGCTTCTCGAAGCTAGGTCTGCACTCAAGAAATACCCTAATAATAACAACATGTCCTAACATTAAGATACAGAGTAGTAAAATGCTCCATTGCTTCTCAGAGGCAGATCTGCACTCCTGAATGAATATGACATACCCAATAATAATAACAACATGTCCTAACATTAAGATACAGAGTAGTAAAGTGCTCCGTTGCTTCTCAAAGCTAGGTCTGCACTCAAGAGATACCCTCATTATAATATGTCCTAAGATTAAGATACAGTAGTAAAGCGCTCAATTGCTTCTCGAAGCTAGGTCTACACTGAAGAAATACCTAATAATAATAACGTGTCCTAACATTAAGATACAGCAGTAAAGCGCTCCATTGCTTCTCAAAGCTAGGTCTGCACTCAAGAAAAACCCTAATAATAATATGTCCTAACATTAAGATACAGTAGTAAAGTGCCCCATTGCTCCTTGAAGCTAGGTCTGCACTCAAGAAATACCATAATAACAACATGTCCCAACATTAAGATACAGTAGTAAAGTGCTCCATTTTTTCTAAAAGCTAGGCCTGCACTAAGGAACTACCATAATAATATTAACAACATGTCCTATCATTAAGATACAGAGTAGTAAAGTGCCCCATTGCTTCTCAAAGCTAGGTCTGCACTCAAGAAAAACCCTAATAATAATATGTCCTAACATTAAGATACAGTAGTAAAGTGAACCATTGCTTCTTGAAGCTAGGTCTGCACTCAAGAAATACCCTAATAATAATATGTCCTAACATTAAGATACAGTAGTAAAGCACTCCATTGTTTCTGGAAGCTAGGTCTGCACTGAAGAAATACCGTAATAATACTAACACCATGTCCTAACATTAAGATACAGTAATAAAGTGCTCCATTGCTTCTCAAAGCTAGGTCTGCACTCAAGAAATACCCTAATAATAATAACAACATGTCCTAACATTAAGATACAGAGTAGTAAAGTGCCCCATTGCTTCTCAAAGCTAGGTCTGTAGTCAAATAATACCCTGCATGGCCTAACATTATGATACAGTGTGGTAAAGTGCTCCATTGCTTCTCGAAGCTAGGTCTGCACTCAAGCAATACCCTAATAATAATAATATGTCTAAGATACAGAGTAGTAAAGCACTCCATCGCTTCTCCAAGCTAAGCTGCACACAAGAAATACCCTCATAATAATAACAACACGTCCTAACATTAAGATACAATAGTAAATTGCTCCATTGTTTCTAAAAGCTAGGTCTGCACTCAAGAAATACCCTACTAATAATAACAAAATGTCCCAACATTAAGATACAGTAGTAAAGCGCTCCATTGCTTCTGGAAGCTAGGTCTGCTCTGAAGAAAAGCCCTAATAATAATATGTCCTAACAGTAAGATATAGTAGTAAAGTGCCCCATTGCTTCTTGAAGCTAGGCCTGCACTCAAGAAATACCCTAATAATAATGTGTCCTAACATTAAGATACAGTAGTAAAGCGCTCCATTTCTTCTGGAAGCTAGGGCTGCACTCAAGAAATACCCTAATAATAATAACAACATGTCCTAACATTAAGATACAGTAGTAACGTGCTCCATTGTTTCTAAAAGCTAGGTATGCATTCAAGAAATACCCTAATAAATATAACAACATGTCCTAACATTAAGATACAGTACTAAAGTGCTCCATTGTTTCTAAAAGCTAGGGCTGCACTCAAGAAATACCCTAATAATAATAATAACATGTCCTAACATTAAGATACAGCACTAAAGTGCTCCACTGCTTTTCAAAGCTAGGTCTGCACTCAAGAAATGCCCTAATAATAACAACATGCCCAAACATCATTACGATACAGTAGTGAAGTGCCCCATTGCTTCTTGAAGCTAGGTCTGCACTCAAGAAATGCCCTAATAATAAAAACAAGATGTCCTAACATTAAGATACAGAGTAGTAAAGCGCTCCATTGCCTCTCAAAGCTAGGTCTGCACTCAAGAAATACCCTAATAATAATAAAATAATGTTCTAGCATTAAATATACAGTAGTAAAGTGCCCCATTGCTTTTCAAAGGTAGGTCTGCACTCAAGAAATACCCTAATAACAATCTGTCCTAACATTAAGCTACAGTAGTAAAGTGCTCAATTGCTTCTCGAAGCTAGGTCTGCACTCAAGAAATACCCTAATAATAACAACATGTCCTAACATTAAGATACAGAGTAGTAAAATGCTCCATTGCTTCTCAGAGGCAGATCTGCACTCCTGAATGAATATGACATACCCAATAATAATAACAACGTGTCCTAACATTAAGATACAGAGTAGTAAAGTGCTCCGTTGCTTCTCAAAGCTAGGTCTGCACTCAAGAAATACCCTCATTATAATATGTCCTAAGATTAAGATACAGTAGTAAAGCGCTCAATTGCTTCTCGAAGCTAGGTCTACACTGAAGAAATACCTAATAATAATAACGTGTCCTAACATTAAGATACAGCAGTAAAGCGCTCCATTGCTTCTCAAAGCTAGGTCTGCACTCAAGAAAAACCCTAATAATAATATGTCCTAACATTAAGATACAGTAGTAAAGTGCCCCATTGCTCCTTGAAGCTAGGTCTGCACTCAAGAAATACCCTAATAATAATATGTCCTAACATTAAGATACAGTATTAAAGCGCTCCGTTGCTTCTGGAAGCTAGGTCTGCACTGAAGAAATACCCTAATAATAATAACAACATGTCCTAACATTAAGATACAGCAGTAAAGTGCCCCATTGCTTCTCAAAGCTAGGTCTACACTCAAGAAAAACCCTAATAATAATATGTCCTAACATTAAGATACAGTAGTAAAGTGCCCCATTGCTTCTTGAAGCTAGGTCTGCACTCAAGAAATACCCTAATAATAATATGTCCTAACATTAAGATACAGTAGTAAAGCGCTCCATTGTTTCTGGAAGCTAGGTCTGCACTGAAGAAATACCCTAATAATAATAACACCATGTCCTAACATTAAGATACAGTAATAAAGTGCTCCATTGCTTCTCAAAGCTAGGTCTGCACTCAAGAAATACCCTAATAATAATAACAAGATGTCCTAACATCAAGATACAGAGTAGTAAAGTGCCCCATTGCTTCTCAAAGCTAGGTCTGCACTCAAGAAATACCCTGCATGGCCTAACATTATGATACAGTGTAGTAAAGTGCTCGGTTGCTTCTCGAAGCTAGGTCTGCACTCAAGCAATACCCTAATAATAATAATATGTCTAAGATACAGAGTAGTAAAGCACTCCATCGCTTCTCCAAGCTAGGGCTGCACACAAGAAATCCCCTATTAATAATAACAACATGCCCTAACTTTAAGATACAGTAGTAAAGTGCTCCATTGTTTCTAAAAGATAGGCCTGCACTCAAGAAATACCCTAATAATAATAATATGTCCTAAAGTTAAGTTACAGCAGTAACTTGCTCCATTGCTTCTCAGAGCTAGGTCTGCACTCAAGAAATACCCTAATAATAATAACAACATGTCCTAACATTAAGATACAGTAGTACAGTGCTCCACTGTTTCTAAAAGCTGGGTCTGCCCTCAAGAAATACCCTAATAATAATAACATGTCCTAACATTAAGATACAGTACTAAAGTGTTCTATTGTTTCTAAAAGGTAGGTATGCACTTAAGAAATACCCTCATAATAATAATAACATGTCCGAACATTAAGATACAGCAGTAAATCGCTCCATTGCTTCTCAGAGCTAGGTCTCCACTCAAGAAATACCTTAATAATAATAAGACGTCCAAACCTTAAGATACAGAGTAGTAAAGTGCTCCATTGTTTCTAAAAGCTGGGTTTGCACTCAAGAAATACCCTAATAATAATAACAACATTTCCTAACTTTAAGATACAGTAGTAACTCGCCCCATTGCTTCTCAGAGCTAGGTATGCTCTCAAGAAATACCCTAATAATAATAACAACACGTCCTAACATTAAGATACAATAGTAAAATGCTCCATTGTTTCTAAAAGCTAGGTCTGCACTCAAGAAATACCCTACTAATAATAACAACATGTCCCAACATACAGATACAGTAGTAAAGGGCTCCATTGTTTCTAAAAGCTAGGTCTGCACTCAACTACCCTAATAATAATAATAATAATAATAATAATAATAATAATAATGTCCTAACATTAAGATACAGAGTAGTAAAGCGGCCATTGTTTCTCGGAATTAGGTCTACACACAAGAAATACCCTAATAGTAACAACATGTCCTAACATTTAGATACAATGGTAAAGTGTCCCATTGCTTCTTGAAGCTAAGCTAGGTTTGCACTCAAGAAATACCCTAATAATAATATGTCCTAACATAAAAATACAGTAGTAAAGTGCTCCTTTGCTTCTAGAAGCTAGGTCTGCTCTGAAGAAAAGCCCTAATAATAATATGTCCTAACATTAAGATACAGTAGTAAAGTGCCCCATTGCTTCTTGGAACTAGGCCTGCACTCAAGAAATACCCCAATAATAATGTGTCCTAACATTAAGATACAGTAGTAAAGTGCTCCATTTCTTCTGGAAGCTAGGCCTGCACTAAGGAACTACCGTAATAATATTAACAACATGTCCTATCATTAAGATACAGAGTAGTAAAGTGCCCCATTGCTTCTCAAAGCTAGGTCTGCACTCAAGAAAAACCCTAATAATAATATGTCCTAACATTAAGATACAGTAGTAAGGTGCCCCATTGCTTCTCAAAGCTAGGTCTGCACTCAAGAAATACCCTAATAATAATAACAAGATGTCCTAACATTAAGATACAGAGTAGTAAAGTGCCCCATTGCTTCTCAAAGCTAGGTCTGCACTCAAGAAATACCCTGCATGGCCTAACATTATGATACAGTGTAGTAAAGTGCTCCATTGCTTCTCGAAGCTAGGTCTGCACTCAAGCAATACCCTATTAATAATAATATGTCTAAGATACAGAGTAGTAAAGCACTCCATCGCTTCTCCAAGCTAGGGCTGCACACAAGAAATACCCTATTAATAATAACAACATGCCCTAACTTTAAGATACAGTAGTAAAGTGCTCCATTGTTTCTAAAAGATAGGCCTGCACTCAAGAAATACCCTAATAATAATAATATGTCCTAAAGTTAAGTTACAGCAGTAACTTGCTCCATTGCTTCTCAGAGCTAGGTCTGCACTCAAGAAATACCCTAATAATAATAACAACATGTCCTAACATTAAGATACAGAGTAGTAAAATGCTCCATTGCTTCTCAGAGGCAGATCTGCACTCCTGAATGAATATGACATACCCAATAATAATAACAACGTGTCCTAACATTAAGATACAGAGTAGTAAAGTGCTCCGTTGCTTCTCAAAGCTAGGTCTGCACTCAAGAAATACCCTCATTATAATATGTCCTAAGATTAAGATACAGTAGTAAAGCGCTCAATTGCTTCTCGAAGCTAGGTCTACACTGAAGAAATACCTAATAATAATAACGTGTCCTAACATTAAGATACAGCAGTAAAGCACTCCATTGCTTCTCAAAGCTAGGTCTGCACTCAAGAAAAACCCTAATAATAATATGTCCTAACATTAAGATACAGTAGTAAAGTGCCCCATTGCTCCTTGAAGCTAGGTCTGCACTCAAGAAATACCCTAATAATAATATGTCCTAACATTAAGATACAGTAGTAAAGTGCCCCATTGCTTCTGGAAGCTAGGTCTGCACTCAAGAAATACCCTAATAATAATATGTCCTAACATTAAGATACAGTAGTAAAGCGCTCCATTGTTTCTGGAAGCTAGGTCTGCACTGAAGAAATACCCTAATAATAATAACACCATGTCCTAACATTAAGATACAGTAATAAAGTGCTCCATTGCTTCTCAAAGCTAGGTCTGCACTCAAGAAATACCCTAATAATAATAACAAGATGTCCTAACATTAAGATACAGAGTAGTAAAGTGCCCCATTGCTTCTCAAAGCTAGGTCTGCACTCAAGAAATACCCTGCATGGCCTAACATTATGATACAGTGTAGTAAAGTGCTCGGTTGCTTCTCGAAGCTAGGTCTGCACTCAAGCAATACCCTAATAATAATAATATGTCTAAGATACAGAGTAGTAAAGCACTCCATCGCTTCTCCAAGCTAGGGCTGCACACAAGAAATACCCTATTAATAATAACAACATGCCCTAACTTTAAGATACAGTAGTAAAGTGCTCCATTGTTTCTAAAAGATAGGCCTGCACTCAAGAAATACCCTAATAATAATAATATGTCCTAAAGTTAAGTTACAGCAGTAACTTGCTCCATTGCTTCTCAGAGCTAGGTCTGCACTCAAGAAATACCCTGATAATAATAACAACATGTCCTAACATTAAGATACAGTAGTACAGTGCTCCACTGTTTCTAAAAGCTGGGTCTGCCCTCAAGAAATACCCTAATAATAATAACATGTCCTAACATTAAGATACAGTACTAAAGTGTTCTATTGTTTCTAAAAGGTAGGTATGCACTTAAGAAATACCCTCATAATAATAATAACATGTCCGAACATTAAGATACAGCAGTAAATCGCTCCATTGCTTCTCAGAGCTAGGTCTCCACTCAAGAAATACCTTAATAATAATAAGACGTCCAAACCTTAAGATACAGAGTAGTAAAGTGCTCCATTGTTTCTAAAAGCTAGGTTTGCACTCAAGAAATACCCTAATAATAATAACAACATTTCCTAACTTTAAGATACAGTAGTAACTCGCCCCATTGCTTCTCAGAGCTAGGTATGCTCTCAAGAAATACCCTAATAATAATAACAACACGTCCTAACATTAAGATACAATAGTAAAATGCTCCATTGTTTCTAAAAGCTAGGTCTGCACTCAAGAAATACCCTACTAATAATAACAACATGTCCCAACATAAAGATACAGTAGTAAAGGGCTCCATTGTTTCTAAAAGCTAGGTCTGCACTCAACTACCCTAATAATAATAATAATAATAATAATAATAATAATAATAATAATAATAATAATAATAATAATAATGTCCTAACATTAAGATACAGAGTAGTAAAGCGGCCATTGCTTCTCGGAATTAGGTCTACACACAAGAAATACCCTAATAGTAACAACATGTCCTAACATTTAGATACAATGGTAAAGTGTCCCATTGCTTCTTGAAGCTAAGCTAGGTTTGCACTCAAGAAATACCCTAATAATAATATGTCCTAACATAAAAATACAGTAGTAAAGTGCTCCTTTGCTTCTGGAAGCTAGGTCTGCTCTGAAGAAAAGCCCTAATAATAATATGTCCTAACATTAAGATACAGTAGTAAAGTGCCCCATTGCTTCTTGGAACTAGGCCTGCACTCAAGAAATACCCCAATAATAATGTGTCCTAACATTAAGATACAGTAGTAAAGTGCTCCATTTCTTCTGGAAGCTAGGCCTGCACTAAGGAACTACCGTAATAATATTAACAACATGTCCTATCATTAAGATACAGAGTAGTAAAGTGCCCCATTGCTTCTCAAAGCTAGGTCTGCACTCAAGAAAAACCCTAATAATAATATGTCCTAACATTAAGATACAGTAGTAAAGTGCCCCATTACTTCTTGAAGCTAGGTCTGCACTCAAGAAATACCCTAATAATAATATGTCCTAAAATTAAGATACAGTAGTAAAGCGCTCCATTGTTTCTGGAAGCTAGGTCTGCACTGAAGAAATACCCTAATAATAATAACACCATGTCCTAACATTATGATACAGTAGTAAAGTGTTCCATTGCTTCTCAAAGCTAGGTCTGTAGTCAAATAATACCCTGCATGGCCTAACATTATGATACAGTGTGGTAAAGTGCTCCATTGCTTCTCGAAGCTAGGTCTGCACTCAAGAAATACCCTAATAATAATAAAATAATGTTCTAGCATTAAATATACAGTAGTAAAGTGCCCCATTGCTTTTCAAAGCTAGGTCTGCACTCAAGAAATACCCTAATAACAATCTGTCCTAACATTAAGCTACAGTAGTAAAGTGCTCAATTGCTTCTCGAAGCTAGGTCTGCACTCAAGAAATACCCTAATAATAACAACATGTCCTAACATTAAGATACAGAGTAGTAAAATGCTCCATTGCTTCTCAGAGGTAGATCTGCACTCCTGAATGAATATGACATACCCAATAATAATAACAACGTGTCCTAACATTAAGATACAGCAGTAAAGTGCCCCATTGCTTCTCAAAGCTAGGTCTGCACTCAAGAAATACCCTCATTATAATATGTCCTAAGATTAAGATACAGTAGTAAAGCGCTCAATTGCTTCTCGAAGCTAGGTCTACACTGAAGAAATACCTAATAATAATAACGTGTCCTAACATTAAGATACAGCAGTAAAGCGCTCCATTGCTTCTCAAAGCTAGGTCTGCACTCAAGAAAAACCCTAATAATAATATGTCCTAACATTAAGATACAGTAGTAAAGTGCCCCATTGCTCCTTGAAGCTAGGTCTGCACTGAAGAAATACCCTAATAATAATATGTCCTAACATTAAGATACAGTATTAAAGCGCTCCATTGCTTCTGGAAGCTAGGTCTGCACTGAAGAAATACCCTAATAATAATAACAACATGTCCTAACATTAAGATACAGCAGTAAAGTGCCCCATTGCTTCTCAAAGCTAGGTCTGCCCTCAAGAAAAATCATAATAATAATATGTCCTAACATTAAGATACAGTAGTAAAGTGCCCCATTGCTTCTTGAAGCTAGGTCTGCACTCAAGAAATACCCTAATAATAATATGTCCTAACATTAAGATACAGTAGTAAAGCGCTCCATTGTTTCTGGAAGCTAGGTCTGCACTGAAGAAATACCCTAATAATAATAACACCATGTCCTAACATTAAAATACAGTAATAAAGTGCTCCATTGCTTCTCAAAGCTAGGTCTGCACTCAAGAAATACCCTGCATGGCCTAACATTATGATACAGAGTAGTAAAGCACTCCATCGCTTCTCCAAGCTAGGGCTGCACACAAGAAATACCCTATTAATAATAACAACATGCCCTAACTTTAAGATACAGTAGTAAAGTGCTCCATTGTTTCTAAAAGATAGGCCTGCACTCAAGAAATACCCTAATAATAATAATATGTCCTAAAGTTAAGTTACAGCAGTAACTTGCTCCATTGCTTCTCAGAGCTAGGTCTGCACTCAAGAAATACCCTAATAACAATCTGTCCTAACATTAAGCTACAGTAGTAAAGTGCTCAATTGCTTCTCGAAGCTAGGTCTGCACTCAAGAAATACCCTAATAATAACAACATGTCCTAACATTAAGATACAGAGTAGTAAAATGCTCCATTGCTTCTCAGAGGCAGATCTGCACTCCTGAATGAATATGACATACCCAATAATAATAACAACATGTCCTAACATTAAGATACAGAGTAGTAAAGTGCTCCGTTGCTTCTCAAAGCTAGGTCTGCACTCAAGAAATACCCTCATTATAATATGTCCTAAGATTAAGATACAGTAGTAAAGCGCTCAATTGCTTCTCGAAGCTAGGTCTACACTGAAGAAATACCTAATAATAATAACGTGTCCTAACATTAAGATACAGCAGTAAAGCGCTCCATTGCTTCTCAAAGCTAGGTCTGCACTCAAGAAAAACCATAATAATAATATGTCCTAACATTAAGATACAGTAGTAAAGTGCCCCATTGCTCCTTGAAGCTAGGTCTGCACTCAAGAAATACCCTAATAATAATATGTCCTAACATTAAGATACAGTATTAAAGCGCTCCATTGCTTCTGGAAGCTAGGTCTGCACTGAAGAAATACCCTAATAATAATAACAACATTTCCTAACATTAAGATACAGCAGTAAAGTGCCACATTGCTTCTCAAAGCTAGGTCTACACTCAAGAAAAACCCTAATAATAATATGTCCTAACATTAAGATACAGTAGTAAAGTGCCCCATTGCTTCTTGAAGCTAGGTCTGCACTCAAGAAATACCCTAATAATAATATGTCCTAACATTAAGATACAGTAGTAAAGCGCTCCATTGTTTCTGGAAGCTAGGTCTGCACTGAAGAAATACCCTAATAATAATAACACCATGTCCTAACATTAAGATACAGTAATAAAGTGCTCCATTGCTTCTCAAAGCTAGGTCTGCACTCAAGAAATACCCTAACAATAATAACAAGATGTCCTAACATTAAGATACAGAGTAGTAAAGTGCCCCATTGCTTCTCAAAGCTAGGTCTGCACTCAAGAAATACCCTGCATGGCCTAACATTATGATACAGTGTAGTAAAGTGCTCCATTGTTTCTAAAAGATAGGCCTGCACTCAAGAAATACCCTAATAATAATAATATGTCCTAAAGTTAAGTTACAGCAGTAACTTGCTCCATTGCTTCTCAGAGCTAGGTCTGCACTCAAGAAATACCCTAATAATAATAACAACATGTCCTAACATTAAGATACAGTAGTACAGTGCTCTACTGTTTCTAAAAGCTGGGTCTGCCCTCAAGAAATACCCTAATAATAATAACATCTCCTAACATTAAGATACAGTACTAAAGTGTTCTATTGTTTCTAAAAGGTAGGTATGCACTTAAGAAATACCCTCATAATAATAATAACATGTCCGAACATTAAGATACAGCAGTAAATCGCTCCATTGCTTCTCAGAGCTAGGTCTCCACTCAAGAAATACCTTAATAATAATAAGACGTCCAAACCTTAAGATACAGAGTAGTAAAGTGTTCCATTGTTTCTAAAAGCTAGGTTTGCACTCAAGAAATACCCTAATAATAATAACAACATTTCCTAACTTTAAGATACAGTAGTAACTCGCCCCATTGCTTCTCAGAGCTAGGTATGCTCTCAAGAAATACCCTAATAATAATAACAACACGTCCTAACATTAAGATACAATAGTAATATGCTCCATTGTTTCTAAAAGCTAGGTCTGCACTCAAGAAATACCCTACTAATAATAACAACATGTCCCAACATAAAGATACAGTAGTAAAGGGCTCCATTGTTTCTAAAAGCTAGGTCTGCACTCAACTACCATAATAATAATAATAATAATAATAATAATAATAATAATAATAATAATGTCCTAACATTAAGATACAGAGTAGTAAAGCGGCCATTGCTTCTCGGAATTAGGTCTACACACAAGAAATACCCTAATAGTAACAACATGTCCTAACATTTAGATACAATGGTAAAGTGTCCCATTGCTTTTTGAAGCTAAGCTAGGTTTGCACTCAAGAAATACCCTAATAATAATATGTCCTAACATAAAAATACAGTAGTAAAGTGCTCCTTTGCTTCTGGAAGCTAGGTCTGATCTGAAGAAAAGCCCTAATAATAATATGTCCTAACATTAAGATACAGTAGTAAAGTGCCCCATTGCTTCTTGGAACTAGGCCTGCACTCAAGAAATATGCCAATAATAATGTGTCCTAACATTAAGATACAGTAGTAAAGTGCTCCATTTCTTCTGGAAGCTAGGTCTGCACTGAAGAAATACCCAAATAATAATAACAACATGGCCTAACATTATGATACAGTGTAGTAAAGTGCTACATTGCTTCTCTAAGCTAGGGCTGCACTCAAGAAATACCCTAATAATAATAACAACATGTCCTAACGTTAAGATACAGTACTGAAGTGCTCCATTGTTTCTAAAAGGTATGTCTGCCCTTAAGAAATGCCCTAGTAATAATAATAATAATAATAATAATAATAAGTCCTAACATTAAGATACAGTAGTAAAGCGCTCCATTTCTTCTGGAAGCTAGGTCTGCACTGACGAAATACCCTAATAATAAGAACAACATGTCCAAACATTAAGATACAATAGTAAAGTGCTCCAGTGCTTCTCAAAGCTAGGTCTGCACTCAATTAATACCCTAATAATAATACATCCTAACATTAAGATACAGCAGTAAATCGCTCCATTGCTTCTCAGAGCTAGGTCTCCACTCAAGAAATACCTTAATAATAATAACATGTCCTAACTTTAAGATACAGAGTAGTAAAGTGCTCCATTGTTTCTAAAAGCTAGGTTTGCACTCAAGAAATACCCTAAAAATAATAACAACATGTCCTAAAATTAGGATACAGTAGTAACTCGCCCCATTGCTTCTCAGAGCTAGGTATGCACTCAAGAAATACCCTAATAATAAAACCAACACGTCCTAACATTAAGATACAATAGTAAAGTGCTCCATTGTTTCTAAAAGCTAGGTCTGCACTCAAGAAATACCGTAATAATAATAATAATAATAATAATAGTAATAATAATAATAATAATAATAATATGTCCTAACATTAAGATACAGTAGTAAAGCGCTCCATTTCTTCTGGAAGCTAGGTCTGCACTGACGAAATACCATAATAATAAGAACAACATGTCCAAACATTAAGATACAATAGTAAAGTGATCCAGTGCTTCTCAAAGCTAGGTCTGCACTCAAGAAATGCCCTAATAATAACAACATGCCCTACCATCATTAAGATACAGTAGTAAAGTGCACCATTGCTTCTCGAAGCTAGTCCTGCACTCAAGAAATGCCCTAATAATAAAAACAACATGTCCTAACATTAAGATACAGAGTAGGAAAGCATTACATTGCCTCTCAAAGCTAGGTCTGCACTCAAAAAATAACCTAATAATAATAACAACATTTCCTAACATTAAGATACAGTAGTAAAGTGCCCCATTGCTTCTGGAAGCTAGGTCTGCACTCAAGAAATACCCTAATAATAATGTGTCCTAACATTAAGATACAGTAGTAAATCGCTCCATTCCTTCTCAAAGCTGGGTCTGCACTCAAAAAATACCCTAATAATAATAACATGTCCTAACACTAAGATACAGCAATAAAGTGCTCCATTGTTTCTAAAAGCTAGGTCTGCACTCAAGTAATACCCTAATAACAATAATAAAATGTCCTAACATTAAGATACAGTAATAAAGTGCCCCATTGCTCATCGAAGCTAGGTCTACACTCAAGAAATACGCTAATAATAATAACAACATGTCCTAACATTAAGATACAGTAATAAAGTGTCCCATTGCTTTTGAAGCTATGTCTGCACTCAAGAAATACCCTAATAATTATATGTCCTAAATTTAAGATACAGTAGTAAAGTGCTTGAAGCTAGGTCTGTACTCAAGAAATACCCTAATAATAATAACATGTCCTAACATTAAGATACAGTAGTAAAGTGCTCCATTGTTTCTAAAAGCTAGGTATGCACTCATGAAATACCCTAATAATAATAACAACACGTCCTAACATTAAGATACAATAGTAAAGTGCTCCATTGTTTCTAAAAGCTAGGTCTGCACTCAAGAAATACCCTACTAATAATAACAACATGTCCCAACATTAAGATACAGTAGTAAAGTGCTCCAATGCTTCTCAAAGCTAGGTCTGCACTCAAGTAATGCCCTGATAATAATAACAACATGTCCAAACATTAAGATACAGTACTAACGTGCTCCATTGTTTCTAAAAGGTAGGTCTGCACTTAAGAAATGCCCTAGTAATAATAACAATAATAATAATAATAATAATAATAATAATAATAATAATAATAATATTTTCCAACATTAAGATACAGCAGTAAAGCGCTCCATTGCTTCTCAGAGCTAGGTCTGCACTCAAGAAATACCCTAATAATAATACGTCCTAAAATTAAGATAGAGCAGTAAATCGCTCCATTGCTTCTCAGAGCTAGGTCTCCACTCAAGAAATACCTTAATAATAATAATAACATGTCCTAACCTTAAGATACAGATTAGTAAAGTGCTCCATTGTTTCTAAAAGCTAGGTTTGCACTCAAGAAATACCCTAATAATAATAACAACATGTCCTAACATGAAGATACAGTAGTAACTCGCCCCATTGCTTCTCAGAGCTAGGTCTGCACTCAAGAAATACCCTAATAATAATGTGTCCTAACATTAAGATACAGTAGTAAATCGCTCCATTCCTTCTCAAATCTAGGTCTGCACTCAAAAAATACCCTAATAATAATAACAACATGTCCTAACACTAAGATACAGTAATAAAGTGCTCCATTGTTTCTAAAAGCTAGGTCTGCACTCAAGTAATACCCTAATAACAATAATAAAATGTCCTAACATTAAGATACAGTAATAAAGTGCTCCATTGCTTGTCAAAGCTAGGTCTGCACTCAAGAAATGCCCTAATAATAACAACATGCCCTAACATCATTAGGATACAGTGGTAAAGTGCCCCATTGCTCATCGAAGCTAGGTCTACACTCAAGAAATACGCTAATAATAATAATAACAACAACATGTCCTAACATTAAGATACAGTAATAAAGTGTCCCATTGCTTTTGAAGCTAGGTCTGCACTCAAGAAATACCCTAATAATTATATGTCCTAAATTTAAGATACAGTAGTAAAGCGCTTGAAGCTAGGTCTGTACTCAAGAAATACCCTAATAATAATAACAACATGTAAATACCCTAATAATAATAACAACATGTCCTAACATTAAGATACAGTAGTAAAGTGCTCCATTGTTTCTAAAAGCTAGGGCTGCACTCAAGAACTACCCTAATAATAATAACAACATGTCCTAACATTAAGATACAGTACTCAAGTGCTCCATTGTTTCTAAAAGCTAGGGCTGCACTCAAGAAATACCCTAATAATAATAATAACATGTCCTAACATTAATATACAGTACTAAAGTGCTCCACTGCTTTTCAAAGCTAGGTCTGCACTCAAGAAATGCCCTAATAATAACAACATGCCCTAATATCATTAAGATACAGTAGTGAAGTGCCCCATTGCTTCTTGAAGCTAGGCCTGCACTCAAGAAATACCCTAATAATAATGTGCCCTAACATTAAGATACAGTAGTAAAGCGCTCCATTTCTTCTGGAAGCTAGGTCTGCACTGAAGAAATACCCTAATAATAATAACAACATGTACTAACATTAAGATACAGCAGTAAAGTGCCCCATTGCTTCTCAAAGCTAGGTCTGCACTCAAGTAATACCCTGATAATAACAACATGGCCTAACATTATGATACAGTGTAGTAAAGTGCTACATTGCTTCTCCAAGCTAGGGCTGCACTCAAGAAATACCCTAATAATAATAACAACATGTCCTAACATTAAGATACAGTACTAACGTGCTCCATTGTTTCTAAAAGGTAGGTCTGCACTTAAGAAATGCCCTAGTAATAATAATAATAATAATAATAATAATAATAATATTTTCTAACATTAAGATACAGCAGTAAAGCGCTCCATTGCTTCTCAGAGCTAGGTCTCCACTCAAGAAATACCTTAATAATAATAATAACATGTCCTAACCTTAGGATACAGAGTAGTAAAGTGCTCCATTGTTTCTAAAAGCTAGGTTTGCACTCAAGAAATACCCTAATAATAATAACAACATGTCCTAACATTAAGATACAGTAGTAACTCGCCCCATTGCTTCTCAGAGCTAGGTATGCACTCAAGAAATACCCTAATAATAATAACAACATGTCCCAACATAAAGATACAGTAGTAAAGTGCTCCATTTTTTATAAAAGCTAGGCCTGCACTAAAGAACTACCGTAATAATAATAACAACATGTCCTAACATTAAGATACAGAGTAGTAAAGTGCCCCATTGCTTCTAAAAGCTAGGTCTGCACTCAAGAAAAACCCTAATAATAATATGTCCTAACATTAAGATACAGTAGTAAAGCGCTCCATTGTTTCTGGAAGCTAGGTCTGCACTGAAGAAATACCCTAATAATAATAACACCATGTCCTAACATTAAGATACAGTAGTAAAGTGTTCCATTGCTTCTCAAAGCTAGGTCTGAACTCAAGAAATACCCTAATAATAATAACAACATGTCCTAACATTAAGATACAGAGTAGTAAAGTGCCCCATTGCTTCTTAAAGCTAGGTCTGTACTCAAGAAATACCCTGCATGGCCAAACATTATGATACAGTGTGGTAAAGTGCTCCATTGCTTCTCGAAGCTAGGTCTGCACTCAAGCAATACCCTAATAATAATAATATGTCTAAGATACAGAGTAGTAAAGCACTCCATCGCTTCTCCAAGCTAGAGCTGCACACAAGAAATACCCTCATAATAATAACAACACGTCCTAACATTAAGATACAATAGTAAAATGCTCCATTGTTTCTAAAAGCTAGGTCTGCACTCAAGAAATACCCTACTAATAATAACAAAATGTCCCAACATTAAGATACAGTAGTAAAGTGCTCCATTGTTTCTAAAAGCTAGGTCTGCACTCAAGAACTACCCTAATAATAATAATAATAATAATAATAATAATAATATCCTAATATTAAGATACAGAGTAGTAAAGCGGCCCATTGTTTCTCGGAATTAGGTCTACACTCAAGAAATACCCTAATAGTAACAAAATGTCCTAACATTTAGATACAGTAGTAAAGTGTCCCATTGCTTCTTGAAGTTAGGTCTGCACTCAAGAAATGCCCTAATAATAATATGTCCTAACATAAAAATACAGTAGTAAAGCGCTCCATTGCTTCTGGAAGCTAGGTCTGCTCTGAAGAAAAGCCCTAATAATAATATGTCCTAACAATAAGATATAGTAATAAAGTGCCCCATTGCTTCTTGAAGCTAGGCCTGCACTCAAGAAATACCCTAATAATAATGTGTCCTAACATTAAGATACAGTAGTAAAGCGCTCCATTTCTTCTGGAAGCTAGGGCTGCACTCAAGAAATGCCCTAATAATAAAAACAACATGTCCTAACATTAAGATACAGAGTAGGGAAGCATTACATTGCCTCTCAAAGCTAGGTCTGCACTCAAAAAATAACCTAATAATAATAACAACATTTCCTAACATTAAGATACAGTAGTAAAGGGCCCCATTGCTTCTCGAAGCTAGGTCTGCACTCAAGAAATACCCTAATAATAATGTGTCCTAACATTAAGATACAGTAGTAAATCGCTCCATTCCTTCTCAAAGCTAGGTCTGCACTCAAAAAATACCCTAATAATAATAACAACATGTCCTAACACTAAGATACAGTAATAAAGTGCTCCATTGTTTCTAAAAGCTAGGTCTGCACTCAAGTAATACCCTAATAACAATAATAAAATGTCCTAACATTAAGATACAGTAATAAAGTGCCCCATTGCTCATCGAAGCTAGGTCTACACTCAAGAAATACGCTAATAATAACAACATTTCCTAACATTAAGATACAGTAATAAAGTGTCCCATTGCTTTTGAAGCTAGGTCTGCACTCAAGAAATACCCTAATAATTATATGTCCTAAATTTAAGATACAGTAGTAAAGTGCTTGAAGCTAGGTCTGTACTCAAGAAATACCCGAATAATAATAACAACAACATGTCCTAACATTAAGATACAGTAGTAAAGTGCTCCATTGTTTCTAAAAGCTAGGTATGCACTCAAGAAATACCCTAATAATAATAACAACATGTCCTAACATTAAGATACAGTACTCAAGTGCTCCATTGTTTCTAAAAGCTAGGGCTGCACTCAAGAAATACCCTAATAATAATAATAACATGTCCTAACATTAAGATACAGTACTAAAGTGCTCCACTGCTTTTCAAAGCTAGGTCTGCACTCAAGAAATACCCTAATAATAACAACATGCCCTAACATCATTAAGATACAGTAGTGAAGTGCCCCATTGCTTCTTGAAGCTAGGCCTGCACTGAAGAAATACCCTAATAATAATGTGTCCTAACATTAAGATACAGTAGTAAAGCGCTCCATTTCTTCTGGAAGCTAGGTCTGCACTAAAGAAATACCCTAATAATAATAACAACATGTACTAACATTAAGATACAGCAGTAAAGCGCTCCATTGCTTCTCAGAGCTAGGTCTGCACTCAAGAAATACCCTAATAATAATACGTCCTAAAATTAAGATACAGCAGTAAATCGCTCCATTGCTTCTCAGAGCTAGGTCTCCACTCAAGAAATACCTTAATAATATTAATAACATGTCCTAACCTTAAGATACAGAGTAGTAAAGTGCTCCATTGTTTCTAAAAGCTAGGTTTGCACTCAAGAAATACCCTAATAATAATAACAACATGTCCTAACATTAAGATACAGTAGTAACTCGCCCCATTGCTTCTCAGAGCTAGATATGCACTCAAGAAATACCCTAATAATAATAACAACACGTCCTAACATTAAGATACAATAGTAAAGTGCTCCATTGTTTCTAAAAGCTAGGTCTGCACTCAAGAAATACCCTACTAATAATAATAACATGTCCCAACATTAAGATACAGTAGTAAAGTGCTCCATTGCTTCTCAAAGCTAGGTCTGCACTCAAGTAATGCCCTGATAATAATAACAACATGTCCAAACATTAAGATACAGTACTAAAGTGCTCCATTGTTTCTAAAAGGTAGGTCTGCACTTAAGAAATGCCCTAGTAATAATAATAATAATAATAATAATAATAATAATAATAATAATAATAATAATAATAATAATAATAAATAATAATAATATTTTCTAACATTAAGATACAGCAGTAAAGCGCTCCATTGCTTCTCAGAGCTAGGTCTGCACTCAAGAAATACCCTAATAATAATACGTCCTAAAATTAAGATACAGCAGTAAATCGCTCCATTGCTTCTCAGAGCTAGGTCTCCACTCAAGAAATACCTTAATAATAATACTAACATGTCCTAACCTTAAGATACAGATTAGTAAAGTGCTCCATTGTTTCTAAAAGCTAGGTTTGCACTTAAGAAATGCCCTAGTAATAATAATAATAATAATAATAATAATAATATTTTCTAACATTAAGATACAGCAGTAAAGCGCTCCATTGCTTCTCAGAGCTAGGTCTGCACTCAAGAAATACCCTAATAATAATACGTCCTAAAATTAAGATACAGCAGTAAATCGCTCCATTGCTTCTCAGAGCTAGGTCTCCACTCAAGAAATACCTTAATAATAATAATAACATGTCCTAACCTTAAGATACAGAGTAGTAAAGTGCTCCATTGTTTCTAAAAGCTAGGTTTGCACTCAAGAAATACCCTAATAATAATAACAACATGTCCTAACATTAAGATACAGTAGTAACTCGCCCCATTGCTTCTCAGAGCTAGATATGCACTCAAGAAATACCCTAATAATAATAACAACACGTCCTAACATTAAGATACAATAGTAAAGTGCTCCATTGTTTCTAAAAGCTAGGTCTGCACTCAAGAAATACCCTACTAATAATAATAACATGTCCCAACATTAAGATACAGTAGTAAAGTGCTCCATTGCTTCTCAAAGCTAGGTCTGCACTCAAGTAATGCCCTGATAATAATAACAACATGTCCAAACATTAAGATACAGTACTAACATGCTCCATTGTTTCTAAAAGGTAGGTCTGCACTTAAGAAATGCCCTAGTAATAATAATAATAATAATAATGATAAAAATAATAATAATAATAATATTTTCTAACATTAAGATACAGCAGTAAAGCGCTCCATTGCTTCTCAGAGCTAGGTCTGCACTCAAGAAATACCCTAATAATAATACGTCCTAAAATTAAGATACAGCAGTAAATCGCTCCATTGCTTCTCAGAGCTAGGTCTCCACTCAAGAAATACCTTAATAATAATAATACCATGTCCTAACCTTAAGATACAGATTAGTAAAGTGCTCCATTGTTTCTAAAAGCTAGGTTTGCACTCAAGAAATACCCTAATAATAATAACAACATGTCCTAACATGAAGATACAGTAGTAACTCGCCCCATTGCTTCTCAGAGCTAGGTCTGCACTCAAGAAATACCCTAATAATAATGTGTCCTAACATTAAGATACAGTAGTAAATCGCTCCATTCCTTCTCAAAGCTAGGTCTGCACTCAAAAAATACCCTAATAATAATAACAGCATGTCCTAACACTAAGACACAGTAATAAAGTGCTCCATTGTTTCTAAAAGCTAGGTCTGCACTCAAGTAATACCCTAATAACAATAATAAAATGTCCTAACATAAAGATACAGTAATAAAGTGCTCCATTGCTTGTCAAACTAGGTCTGCACTCAAGAAATGCCCTAATAATAACAACATGCCCTAACATCATTAGGATACAGTGGTAAAGTGCCCCATTGCTCATCGAAGCTAGGTCTACACTCAGGAAATACGCTAATAATAATAATAACAACATGTCCTAACATTAAGATACAGTAATAAAGTGTCCCATTGCTTTTGAAGCTAGGTCTGCACTCAAGAAATACCCTAATAATTATATGTCCTAAATTTAAGATACAGTAGTAAAGCGCTTGAAGCTAGGTCTGTACTCAAGAAATACCCTAATAATAATAACAACATGTCCTAACATTAAGATACAGTAGTAAAGTGCTCCATTGTTTCTAAAAGCTAGGTATGCACTCAAGAATTACCCTAATAATAATAACAACATGTCCTAACATTAGGATACAGTACTAAAGTGCTCCACTGCTTTTCAAAGCTAGGTCTGCACTCAAGAAATGCCCTAATAATAACAACATGCCCTAACATCATTAAGATACAGTAGTAAAGTGCCCATTGCTTCTTGAAGCTAGGCCTGCACTCAAGAAATACCCTAATAATAATGTGTCCTAACATTAAGATACAGTAGTAAAGCGCTCCATTTCTTCTGGAAGCTAGGTCTGCACTGAAGAAATACCCTAATAATAATAACAACATGTACTAACATTAAGATACAGCAGTAAGATACTAGCTTCTCAAAGCTAGGTCTGCACTCAAGTAATACCCTGATAATAACAACATGGCCTAACATTATGATACAGTGTAGTAAAGTGCTACATTGCTTCTCCAAGCTAGGGCTGCACTCAAGAAATACCCTAATAATAATAACAACATGTCCTAACATTAAGATACCGTAGTAAAGTGCTGCATTGCTTCTCAAAGCTAGGTCTGCACTCAAGAAATACCCTAATAATAATAACATGTCCCAACATTAAGATACAGAGTAGTAAAATGCTCAATTGCTTCGAAGAGCTAGGTCTGCACTCATGAATGAATATGAAATACCCTAATAATAATAACAACATGTCCTAACATTAAGATACAGAGTAGTGAAGTGCTCCGTTGCTTGTCAAAGCTAGGTCTGCACTCAAGAAATACCCTAATAATAATACGTCCTAACATTAAGATACAGTAGTAAAGCGTTCAATTGCTTCTTGAAGCTAGGTCTGCACTCAAGAAATACCCTAATAATAATAACATGTCATACCATTAAGATACAGAGTAGTAAAGCGCTCCATTGCTTCTCAGAGCTAGGTCTTCACTCATGAATGAATATGAAATACCCTAATAATAATAACAACATGTCCTAACATTAACATACAGAGTAGTAAAGTGCTCCATTGCTTCTCGAAGCTAGGTCTGCACTCAAGAAATACGCTAATAATAATATGTCCTAACATTAAGATGAAATAGTAAAGTGCCCCATTGCTTCTTGAAGCTAGGTCTACACTGAAGATGTAAGGACGTGTTGTTATTATTACTAGGGACACGTTGTAATAATAATTACAACGTGTCCTAACATTAAGATACAGCAGTAAAGCGCTCCATTGCTTCTAAAAGCTAGGTCTGCACTCACGAAATACCCTAATAATAATATGTCCTAACATTAAGATACAGTAGTAAAATGCTCCATTGTTTCTAAAAGCTAGGTCTGCACACAAGAAATACCCTAACAATAATAATAACATGTCCTAACGTTAAGATACAGCAGTAAATTGCTCCATTGCTTCTCAGAGCTAGGTCTCCACTCAAGAAATACCTTAATAATAATAAAATGTCCTAACATTAAGATACAGAGTAGTAAAGTGCCCCATTGTTTCTAAAAGCTAGGTTTGCACTCAAGAAATACCCTAATAATAATAACAACATTTCCTAACATTAAGATACAGGGTAGTAAATTGCTCTATTGCTTCTCAGAGCTAGGTCTGCACTCAAGAAATACCCCAATCATAATTTGTCCTAACGTTAAGATACAGTAGTAAAGCGCTGCATTGCTTCTCAAAGCTAGGTCTGCACTCAAGAAATACCCTAATAATAATAACATGTCCTAACATTAAGATACAGAGTAGTAAAACGCTCCATTGCTTCTCAGAGCTAGGTCTGCACTCATGAATGAATATGAAATACCCTAATAATAATAACAATGTGCCCTAACATTAAGATACAGAGTAGTAAAGTGCTCAGTTGCTTCTCAAAGCTAGGGGTCTGCACTCAAGAAATACCCTAATAATAATATGTCCTAACATTAAGATACAGTAGTAAAGTGCCCCATTGCTTCTCGAAGCTAGGTCTACACTCAAGAAAAACCCTAATAATAATATGTCCTAACATTAAGATACAGTAGTAAAATGCCCCATTGCTTCTTGAAGCTAGGTCTGCATCAAGAAATACCCTAATAATAATATGTCCTAACATTAAGATACAGTAGTACAGCGCTCCATTGCTTCTGGAAGCTCGGTCTGCACTGAAGAAATACCTAATAATAATAACAATGTATCGTAACATTAAGATACAGCAATAAAGCGCTCCATTGCTTCTCAAAGCTAGGTCTGCACTCAAGAAAAACCCTAATAATAATATGTCCTAACATTAAGATACAGTAGTAAAGTGCCCCATTGCTTCTTGAAGCTAGGTCTCCACTCAAGAAATACCCTAATAATAATATGTCCTAACATTAAGATACAGTAGTACAGCGCTCCATTGCTTCTGGAAGCTAGGTCTGCACTGAAGAAATACCCTAATAATAATAACAACATGTCCTAACATTAAGATACAGCAGTAAAGTGCTCCATTGCTTCTCAAAGCTAGATCTGCACTCAAGAAATACCATGATAGTAACAACATGGCCTAACATTATGATACAGTGTAGTAAAGTGCTCCATTGCTTCTCGAAGCTAAGTCTGCACTCAATCAATACCCTAATAATAATAATATGTCTAAGATACAGAGTAGTAAAGCACTCCATCGCTTCTCCAAATTAGGGCTGCACGCAAGAAATACCCTATTAATAATAACAGCATGCCCTAACATTAAGATACAGTAGTAAAGTGTTCCAGTGTTTCTAAAAGCTAGGCATGCACTCAAGAAATACCCTAATAATAATAATAACATGCCCTAACGTTAAGATGCAGCAGTAACTCGCTCCACTGCTTCTCAGAGCTAGGTCTGCACTCAAGAAATACCCTAATAATAATAACAACATGTCCAAACATTAAGATACAGTAGTACATTGCCCCAATGTTTCTAGAAGCTAGGTCTGCCCTCAATAAATACCCTAATAATAATAACATCATGTCCTAACATTAAGATACAGTACTAAAGTGTTCTATTGTTTCTAAAAGGTAGGTCTGCTCTTAAGAAATACCCTAATAATAATACGTGCTAACATTAAGATACAGTAGTAAAATGCTGCATTGTTTCTAAAAGCTAGTTCTGCACACAATAAATACCCTAACAATAATAATAACATGTCCTAAAGTTAAGATACAGCAGTAAATCGTCAGAGCCAGGTCTCCACTCAAGAAATACCTTAATAATAATATTCCCTAACATTAAGATACAGAGTAGTAAAGTGCTCCATTGTTTCTAAAAGCTAGGTTTGCACTCAAGAAATACCCTAATAATAATAATAACAACATGCCCTAACATTAAGAAACAGAAGTAACTCGCTCCATTGCTTCTCAGAGCTAGGTCTGCACTCAAGAAATACCCTAATAATAATAATAATAATAATAATAATAATAATAATAATAATAATAATAATAATAATAATGTCCTAACATTAAGATACAGAGTAGTAAAGCGCCCCATTGCTTCTCAGAATTAGGTCTACACTCAAGAAATACCCTAATAGTAACAACATGTCCTGACATTTAGATACAGTAGTAAAGTGCCCCATTGCTTCTTGAAGCTAGGTCTGCACTCAAGAAATACCTTAATAATAATATATCCTAACAATAAGATACACTAGTAAAGCGCTCCATTGCTTCTGGAGGCTAGGTCTGCACTGAATAAAAGCCCCAATAATAATATGTCCTAACATTAAGATACAGTATTAAAGTGCCCCATTGCTTCTTGAAGCTATTTCTGCACTCAAGAAATACTCTAATAATAATATGTCCTAACATTAAGATACAGTAGTAAAGTGCTGCATTCCTTCTCAAAGCTAGGTCTGCACTCAAGTAATACCCTAATAACAATAATAAAATGTCCTAACGTTAAGATACAGAGTAGTAAAGTGCTCCGTTGCTTCTCAAAGCTAGGTCTGCACTCAAGAAATACCCTAATAATAATATGTCCTAACATTAAGATACAGTAGTAAAGCGCTCAATTGCTTCTCGAAGCTAGTTCTACACTGAAGAAATACTTAATAATAATAACGTCTCCTAACATTAAGATACAGCAGTAAAGCGCTCCATTGCTTCTCAAAGCTAGGTCTGCATTCAAGAAAAACCCTAATAATAATATGTCCTAACATTAAGATACAGTAGTAAAGTGCCCCATTGCTCCTTGAAGCTAGGTCTGCACTCAAGAAATACCCTAATAATAATATGTCCTAACATTAAGATACAGAAGTAAAGTGCTCCATTGCTTCTGGAAGATAGGTCTGAACTCAAGAAATGCCCTAATAATAAAAACGACATGTCCTAACACTAAGATACAGAGTAGTAAAGGAGTCCATTGCCTCTCAAAGCTAGGTCTGCACTCAAGAAATGCCCTAATAATAATAACAACATGTCCTAACATTAAGATACAGTAGTAAAGTGCTCCATTGTTTCTAAAAGCTAGGGCGGCACACAAGAAATACCCTAATAATAATAATAACATGTCCTAACATTAAGATACAGTACTAAAGTGCTCCACTGCTTTTAAAAGCTAGGTCTGCACTCAAGAAATGCCCTAATAATAACAACATGCCCTAACATTAAGATACAGTAGTAAAGTGCTCCATTGTTTCTAAAAGCTAGGCCTGCACTCAAGAAATACCCTAATAATAATAATAACAAGTCCTAACATTAATATACAGTAGTACAGTGCTCCATTGTTTCTAAAAGCTAGGTCTGCACTCAAGAAATACCCTACTAATAATAAAATGTCCTAACATTAAAATACAGTAGTAAAGTGTCCCATTGCATCTCGGAATTAGGTCTACACTCAAGAAATACCATAATAGTAACAACATGTCCTGACATTTAGATACAGTAGTAAAGTGCCCCATTGCTTCTTGAAGCTAGGTCTGCACTCAAGAAATACCTTAATAATAATATATCCTAACAATAAGATACACTAGTAAAGCGCTCCATTGCTTCTGGAGGCTAGGTCTGCACTGAATAAAAGCCCCAATAATAATATGTCCTAACATTAAGATACAGTATTAAAGTGCCCCATTGCTTCTTGAAGCTATTTCTGCACTCAAGAAATACTCTAATAATAATATGTCCTAACATTAAGATACAGTAGTAAAGTGCTGCATTCCTTCTCAAAGCTAGGTCTGCACTCAAGTAATACCCTAATAACAATAATAAAATGTCCTAACGTTAAGATACAGAGTAGTAAAGTGCTCCGTTGCTTCTCAAAGCTAGGTCTGCACTCAAGAAATACCCTAATAATAATATGTCCTAACATTAAGATACAGTAGTAAAGCGCTCAATTGCTTCTCGAAGCTAGTTCTACACTGAAGAAATACTTAATAATAATAACGTCTCCTAACATTAAGATACAGCAGTAAAGCGCTCCATTGCTTCTCAAAGCTAGGTCTGCATTCAAGAAAAACCCTAATAATAATATGTCCTAACATTAAGATACAGTAGTAAAGTGCCCCATTGCTCCTTGAAGCTAGGTCTGCACTCAAGAAATACCCTAATAATAATATGTCCTAACATTAAGATACAGAAGTAAAGTGCTCCATTGCTTCTGGAAGATAGGTCTGAACTCAAGAAATGCCCTAATAATAAAAACGACATGTCCTAACACTAAGATACAGAGTAGTAAAGGAGTCCATTGCCTCTCAAAGCTAGGTCTGCACTCAAGAAATGCCCTAATAATAATAACAACATGTCCTAACATTAAGATACAGTAGTAAAGTGCTCCATTGTTTCTAAAAGCTAGGGCGGCACACAAGAAATACCCTAATAATAATAATAACATGTCCTAACATTAAGATACAGTACTAAAGTGCTCCACTGCTTTTAAAAGCTAGGTCTGCACTCAAGAAATGCCCTAATAATAACAACATGCCCTAACATTAAGATACAGTAGTAAAGTGCTCCATTGTTTCTAAAAGCTAGGCCTGCACTCAAGAAATACCCTAATAATAATAATAACAAGTCCTAACATTAATATACAGTAGTACAGTGCTCCATTGTTTCTAAAAGCTAGGTCTGCACTCAAGAAATACCCTACTAATAATAAAATGTCCTAACATTAAAATACAGTAGTAAAGTGTCCCATTGCATCTCGGAATTAGGTCTACACTCAAGAAATACCATAATAGTAACAACATGTCCTGACATTTAGATACAGTAGTAAAGTGCCCCATTGCTTCTTGAAGCTAGGTCTGCACTCAAGAAATACCCTAATAATAATATATACTAACAATAAGATACACTAGTAAAGCGTTCCATAGCTTCTGGAGGCTAGGTCTGCACTGAATAAAGCCCCAATAATAATATGTCCTAACATTAAGATACAGTATTAAAGTGCCCAATTGCTTCTTGAAGCTATGTCTGCACTCAAGAAATACTCTAATAATAATATGTACTAACATTAGGATACTGTAGTAAAGTGCTGCATTGCTTCTCAAAGCTAGGTCTGCACTCAAGGAATACCCTAATAATAATAATAACATGTCCCAACATTAAGATACAGAGTAGTAAAATGCTCCATTGCTTCTCAGAGCTAGGTCTGCACTCATGAATGAATATGAAATACCCTAATAATAATAACAACATGTCCTAACATTAAGATACAGAGTAGTAAAGTGCTCCGTTGCTTGTCAAAGCTAGGTCTGCACTCAAGAAATACCCTAATAATAATATGTCCTAACATTAAGATACAGTAGTAAAGCGCTCAATTGCTCCTTGAAGCTAGGTCTGCACTCAAGAAATACCCTAATAATAATAACATGTCGTACCATTAAGATACAGAGTAGTAAAGCGCTCCATTGCTTCTCAGAGCTAGGTCTTCACTCATGAATGAATATGAAATACCCTAATAATAATAACAACATGTCCTAACATTAACATACAGAGTAGTGAAGTGCTAAATTGCTTCTCGAAGCTAGGTCTGCACTCAAGAAATACGCTAATAATAATATGTCCTAACATTAAGATGAAATAGTAAAGTGCCCCATTGCTTCTCGAAGCTAGGTCTACACTGAAGATGTAACGACGTGTTGTTATTATTACTAGGGACACGTTGTAATAATAATTACAACGTGTCCTAACATTAAGATACAGCAGTAAAGCGCTCCATTGCTTCTAAAAGCTCGGTCTGCACTCAAGAAATACCCTTATAATAATATCTCCTAACATTAAGATACAGTAGTAAAGTGCTCCATTGCTTCTGGAAGCTAGGTCTGCACTGAAAGAATACCCTAATAATAATAACAACATGTTCTAACATTAAGATACAGCAGTAAAGTGCTCAATTGCTTCTCGAAGCTAGGTCTGCACTCAAGCAATACACTAATAATAATAACATGTCTAAGATACAGAGT
The DNA here is from genome assembly GCF_040938575.1 of Ambystoma mexicanum. NCBI lineage: Eukaryota > Metazoa > Chordata > Amphibia > Caudata > Ambystomatidae > Ambystoma > Ambystoma mexicanum. The sequence continues at coordinate 1,147,803,330 of NC_090928.1, forward strand.
AGTAAAGCGCTCCATCGCTTCTCCATGCTAGGGATGCACACAAGAAATACCCTATTAATAATAACAACATGCCCTAACATTAAGATACAGTATTAAAGTGCTCCATTGTTTCTAAAAGCTAGGCCTGCACTCAAGAAATGCCCTAATAATAATAATAACATGTCCTAACGTTAAGGTACAGCAGTAACTTGCTCCATTGCTTCTCAGAGCTAGGTCTGCACTCAAGAAATACGCTAATAATAATAACATGTCCTAACATTAATATACAGTAGTAAAGTGCTCCACTGTTTCTAAAAGATGGGTCTGCCCTCAAGAAATACCTTAACAATAATAATAATAACAACATGTCCTAAGATTAAGATACAGTACTAAAGTGTGCTATTGTTTCTAAAAGGTAGGTCTGCACTTAAGAAATACCCTAATAATAATAATAATAATAATAATAACTTGTTCTAACATTAAGATACAGCAGTAAAGCATTCCATTGCTTCTCAGAGCTAGGTCTGCACTCAAGAAATACCCTAATAATAATATATCTTAACATTAAGATACAGTAGTAAAATGCTCCATTGTTTCTAAAAGCTAGGTCTGCACACAAGAAATACCCTAACAATAATAATAACATGTCCTAACGTTAAGATACAGCAGTAAATTGCTCCATTGCTTCTCAGAGCTAGGTCTCCACTCAAGAAATACCTTAATAATAATAACATGTCCTAACATTAAGATACAGAGTAGTAAACTGCCCCATTGTTTCTAAAAGCTAGGTTTGCACTCAAGAAATACCCTAATAATAATAACAACATTTCCTAACATTAAGATACAGAGTAGTAAAGTGCTCCATTGCTTCTCAGAGCTAGGTCTGCGCTCAAGAAATACCCTAATCATAATATGTCCTAACATTAAGATAGAGAGTAGTAAAACGCTCCATTGCTTCTCAGAGCTAGGTCTGCACTCATGAATGAATATGAAATACCCTAATAATAATAACAACATGTCCTAACATTAAGATACAGCAGTAAAGTGCTCCATTGCTTCTCAAAGCTAGATCTGCACTCAAGAAATACCCTAACAATAATAACAACATGTCCTAACATTAAGATACAGAGTAGTAAAGTGCCCCATTGCTTCTCAAAGCTAGGTCTGCACTCAAGAAATACCATGATAATAACAACATGCCCTAACATTATGATACAGTGTAGTAAAGTGCTCCATTGCTTCTCGAAGCTAAGTCTGCACTCAATCAATACCCTAATAATAATAATATGTCTAAGATACAGAGTAGTAAAGCGCTCCATCGCTTCTCCAAACTAGGGCTGCATGCAAGAAATACCCTATTAATAATAACAACATGCCCTAACGTTAAGATGCAGCAGTAACTCGCTCCACTGCTTCTCAGAGCTAGGTCTGCACTCAAGAAATGCCCTAATAATAATAACAACATGTCCTAACATTAAGATACAGTAGTACATTGCTCCACTGTTTCTAGAAGCTAGGTCTGCCCTGAAGAAATACCCTAATAATAATAACATCATGTCCTAACATTAAGATACAGTACTAAAGTGTTCTATTTTTTCTAAAAGGTAGGTCTGCTCTTAAGAAATACCCTAATAATAATACGTGCTAACATTAAGATACAGTAGTAAAGTGCTCCACTGTTTCTAAAAGCTCGGTCTGCACTCAAGAAATACCCTAACAATAATAATAACATGTCCTAACATTAAGAAACAGTAGTAACTCGCTCCATTGCTTCTCAGAGCTAGGTCTGCACTCAAGAAATACCCAAATAATAATAACAACAGGTCCTAACATTAAGATACAATAGTAAAGTGCTCCATTGTTTATAAAAGCTAGGTCTGCACTCAAGAAATATCCTAATAATAATAACAACTTGTACTAACATTAAGATACAGTATTAAAATGCTCCATTGTTTCTAAAAGCTAGGTCTGCACTCAACAAATACCCTACTATTAATAACATGTCCTAACATTAAGATACAGTAGTAAAGTGCTCCACTGTTTCTAAAAGCTCGGTCTGCACTCAAGAAATACCCTAATAATAATAATAATAATAATAATAATAATAATAATAATAATAATAATAATAATATGTCCGAACATTAAGATACAGAGTAGTAAAGCGCCCCATTGCTTCTCGGAATTAGGTCTACACTCAAGAAATACCCTAATAGTAACAACATGTCCTGTCATATAGATACAGTAGTAAAGTGCCCCATTGCTTCTTGAAGCTAGGTCTGCACTCAAGAAATACCCTAATAATAATATATCCTAACAATAAGATACACTAGTAAAGCGCTCCATTGCTTCTGGAGGCTAGGTCTGCACTGAATAAAAGCCCCAATAATAAAATGTCCTAACATTAAGATACAGAGTAGTAAAGTGCTCAGTTGCTTCTCAAAGCTAGGTCTGCACTCAAGAAATACCCTAATAATAATATGTCCTAACATTAAGATACAGTAGTAAAGCGCTCAATTGCTTCTCGAAGCTAGGTCTACACTGAAGAAATACTTAATAATAATAACGTGTCCTAACATTAAGATACAGCAGTAAAGCGCTCCATTGCTTCTCAAAGCTAGGTCTGCACTCAAGAAAAACCCTAATAATAATATGTCCTAACATTAAGATACAGTAGTAAAGTGCTCCATTGCTTCTGGAAGATAGGTCTGCACTCAAGAAATGCCCTAATAATAAAAACGACATGTCCTAACACTAAGATACAGAGTAGTAAAGTGCTCCATTGCCTCTCAAAGCTAGGTCTGCACTCAAGAAATACTCTAATAATAAGAACAACATATCCAAACATTAAGATACAGTAGTAAAGTGGTCCAGTGCTTCTCAAAGCTAGGTCTGCACTCAAGAAATGCCCTAATAATAACAACATGCCCTACCATCATTAAGATACAGTAGTAAAGTGCCCCATTGCTTCTCAAAGCTAGTCCTGCACTCAAGAAATGCCCTAATAATAAAAACAACATGTCCTAACATTAAGATACAGAGTAGGAAAGCATTAAAATTGCCTCTCAAAGCTAGGTCTGCACTCAAAAAATAACCTAATAATAATAACAACATTTCCTAACATTAAGATACAGTAGTAAAGTGCCCCATTCCTTCTCAAAGCTAGGTCTGCACTCAAAAAATACCCTAATAATAATAACAACATGTCCTAACACTAAGATACAGTTAGAAAGTGCTCCACTGTTTCTAAAAGCTAGGTCTGCACTCAAGTAATACCCTAATAACAATAATAAAATGTCCTAATATTAAGATACAGTAATAAAGTGCTCCATTGCTTGTCAAAGCTAGGTCTGCACTCAAGAAATGCCCTAATAATAACAACATGCCCTAACATCATTAGGATACAGTAGTAAAGTGCCCCATTGCTTATCGAAGCTAGGTCTGCACTCAAGAAATACCCTAATAATTATATGTCCTAAATTTAAGATACAGTAGTAAAGTGCTTGAAGCTAGGTCTGTACTCAAGAAATACCCTAATAATAATAACAACATGTCCTAACATTAAGATACAGTAGTAAAGTGCTCCATTGTTTCTAAAAGCTAGGTATGCATTCAAGAAATACCCTAATAATAATAACAACATGTCCTAACATTAAGATACAGTACTAAAGTGCTCCGTTGCTCCTCAAAGCTAGGTCTGCACTCAAGAAATACCCTAATAATAATATGTCCTAACATTAAGATACAGTAGTAAAGCGCTCAATTGCTTCTCGAAGCTAGGTCTACACTGAAGAAATACTTAATAATAATAATGTGTCCTAACATTAAGATACAGCAGTAAAGCGCTCCATTGCTTCTCAAAGCTAGGTCTGCACTCAAGAAGAACCCTAATAATAGTATGGCCTAACATTAAGATACAGTAGTAAAGTGCCCCATTGCTCCTTGAAGCTAGGCCTGCACTCAAGAAATACCCTAATAATAATATGTCCTAACATTAAGATACAGTAGTAAAGTGCTCCATTGCTTCTGGAAAATAGGTCTGCACTCAAGAAATGCCCTAATAATAAAAATGACATGTCCTAACACTAAGATACAGAGTAGTAAAGTGCTCCATTGCTTCTCAAAGCTAGGTCTGCACTCACGAAATACTCTAATAATAAGAACAACATATCCAAACATTAAGATACAGTAGTAAAGTGGTCCAGTGCTTCTCAAAGCTAGGTCTGCACTGAAGAAATGCCCTAATAATAACAACATGCCCTGCCATCATTAAGATACAGTAGTAAAGTGCCCCATTGCTTCTCAAAGCTAGTCCTGCACTCAAGAAATGCCCTAATAATAAAAACAACATGTCCTAACATTAAGATACAGAGTAGGAAAGCAATAAAATTGCCTCTCAAAGCTAGGTCTGCACTCAAAAAATAACCTAATAATAATAACAACATTTCCTAACATTAAGATACAGTAGTAAAGTGCCCCATTGCTTCTCGAAGCTAGGTCTGCACTCAAGAAATACCCTAATAATAATGTGTCCTAACATTAAGATACAGTCGTAAAGCGCTCCATTCCTTTTCAAAGCTAGGTCTGCACTCAAAAAATACCCTAATAATAATAACAACATGTCCTAACACTAAGATACAGTTAGAAAGTGCTCCACTGTTTCTAAAAGCTAGGTCTGCACTCAAGTAATACCCTAATAACAATAATAAAATGTCCTAACGTTAAGATACAGTAATAAAGTGCTCCATTGCTTGTCAAAGCTAGGTCTGCACTCAAGAAATGCCCTAATAATAACAACATGCCCTAACATCATTAGAATACAGTAGTAAAGTGCCCCATTGCTTATCGAAGCTAGGTCTGCACTCAAGAAATACCCTAATAATTATTTGTCCTACATTTAAGATACAGTAGTAAAGCGCTTGAAGCTAGGTCTGTACTCAAGAAATACCCTAATAATAATAACAACATGTCCTAACATTAAGATACAGTAGTAAAGTGCTCCATTGTTTCTAAAAGCTAGGTATGCATTCAAGAAATACCCTAATTATAATAACAACATGTCCTAACATTAAGATACAGTACTAAAGTGCTCTATTGTTTCTAAAAGCTAGGGCTGCACTCAAGAAATACCATAATAATAATAATAATAATAACATGTCCTAACATTAAGATACAGTACTAAAGTGCTCCACTGCTTTTCAAAGCTAGGTCTGCACTCAAGAAATGCCCTAATAATAACAACATGCCCTAATATCATTAAGAAACAGTAGTGAAGTGCCCTATTGCTTCTTGAAGCTAGGTCTGCACTCAAGAAATGCCCTAATAATAAAAACAAGATGTCCTAACATTAAGATACAGAGCAGTAAAGCGCTCCATTGCCTCTCAAAGCTAGGTCTGCACTCAAGAAATACCCTAATAATAATAAAAAAAATGTTCTAGCATTAAATATACAGTAGCAAAGTGCCCCATTGCTTTTCAAAGCTAGGTCTGCACTTAAGAAATACCCTAATAACAATCTGTCCTAACATTAAGCTACAGTAGTAAAGTGCTCAATTGCTTCTCGAAGCTAGGTCTGCACTCAAGAAATACCCTAATAAGAACAAAATGTCCTAACATTAAGATACAGAGTAGTAAAACGCTCCATTGCTTCTCAGAGCTAGATCTGCACTCATGAATGAATATGACATACCCAATAATAATAACAACATGTCCTAACATTAAGATACAGAGTAGTAAAGTGCTCCGTTGCTTCTCAAAGCTAGGTCTGCACTCAAGAAATACCCTAATAATAATGACAACACGTCCTAACATTAAGATACAATAGTAAAGTGATCCAATGTTTCTAAAAGCTAGGTATGCACTCAAGAAATACCCTACTAATAATAACAACATGTTATAAAATTTCGATACAGTAGTAAAGTACTCAATTGTTTCTAAAAGCTAGGTCTGCACTCAAGAAATACCCTAATAGTAACAACATGTCCTAACATTTAGATACATTAGTAAAGTGCCCCATTACTTCTTGAAGCTAGGTCTGCACTCAAGAAATACCCTAATAATAATATGTCCTAACATTAAGATGCAGTAGTAAAGCGCTCAATTTCTGCTGGAAGCTAGGTCTGCACTGAAGAAATACCCTATTAATAATAACAACATGCCCTAACATTAAGATACAGTAGTAAAGTGCTCCATTGTTTCTAAAAGCTAGGCCTGCACTCAAGAAATACCCTAATAATAATAACATGTTCTAAAGTTAAGATACAGCAGTAAATCGCTCCATTGCTTCTCGGAAACATGTCCTAACATTAAGAAACAGTAGTAAAGTGCTCCACTGTTTCTAAAAGCTAGGTCTGCCGTCAAGGAATACCCTAATAATAATAACAACATGTCCTAACATTAGAATACAGTACTAAAGTATTCTATTGTTTCTAAAAGGTAGGTTTGCACTTAAGAAATACAATAATAATAATAATAATAATAATACGTCCTAACATTAAGATACAGTAGTAAAATGCTGCATTGTTTCTAAAAGCTAGTTCTGCACACAAGAAATACCCTAAAATAATAATAACATGTCCTAACGTTAAGCTACAGCAGTACATCGCTAGATTGCTTCTCAGAGCTAGGTCTGCACTCAAGAAATACGCTAATAATAATAACATGTCCTAACATTAATATACAGTAGTAAAGTGCTCCACTGTTTCTAAAAGATGGGTCTGCCCTCAAGAAATACCTTAACAATAATAATAATAACAACATGTCCTAAGATTAAGATACAGTACTAAAGTGTGCTATTGTTTCTAAAAGGTAGGTCTGCACTTAAGAAATACCCTAATAATAATAATAATAATAATAATAATAATAACTTGTTCTAACATTAAGATACAGCAGTAAAGCATTCCATTGCTTCTCAGAGCTAGGTCTGCACTCAAGAAATACCCTAATAATAATATATCTTAACATTAAGATACAGTAGTAAAATGCTCCATTGTTTCTAAAAGCTAGGTCTGCACACAAGAAATACCCTAACAATAATAATAACATGTCCTAACGTTAAGATACAGCAGTAAATTGCTCCATTGCTTCTCAGAGCTAGGTCTCCACTCAAGAAATACCTTAATAATAATAACATGTCCTAACATTAAGATACAGAGTAGTAAACTGCCCCATTGTTTCTAAAAGCTAGGTTTGCACTCAAGAAATACCCTAATAATAATAACAACATTTCCTAACATTAAGATACAGAGTAGTAAAGTGCTCCATTGCTTCTCAGAGCTAGGTCTGCACTCAAGAAATACCCTAATCATAATATGTCCTAACATTAAGATAGAGAGTAGTAAAACGCTCCATTGCTTCTCAGAGCTAGGTCTGCACTCATGAATGAATATGAAATACCCTAATAATAATAACAACATGTCCTAACATTAAGATACAGCAGTAAAGTACTCCATTGCTTCTCAAAGCTAGATCTGCACTCAAGAAATACCCTAACAATAATAACAACATGTCCTAACATTAAGATACAGAGTAGTAAAGTGCCCCATTGCTTCTCAAAGCTAGGTCTGCACTCAAGAAATACCATGATAATAACAACATGCCCTAACATTATGATACAGTGTAGTAAAGTGCTCCATTGCTTCTCGAAGCTAAGTCTGCACTCAATCAATACCCTAATAATAATAATATGTCTAAGATACAGAGTAGTAAAGCGCTCCATCGCTTCTCCAAACTAGGGCTGCATGCAAGAAATACCCTATTAATAATAACAACATGCCCTAACGTTAAGATGCAGCAGTAACTCGCTCCACTGCTTCTCAGAGCTAGGTCTGCACTCAAGAAATACCCTAATAATAATAACAACATGTCCTAACATTAAGATACAGTAGTACATTGCTCCACTGTTTCTAGAAGCTAGGTCTGCCCTGAAGAAATACCCTAATAATAATAACATCATGTCCTAACATTAAGATACAGTACTAAAGTGTTCTATTTTTTCTAAAAGGTAGGTCTGCTCTTAAGAAATACCCTAATAATAATACGTGCTAACATTAAGATACAGTAGTAAAGTGCTCCACTGTTTCTAAAAGCTCGGTCTGCACTCAAGAAATACCCTAACAATAATAATAACATGTCCTAACATTAAGAAACAGTAGTAACTCGCTCCATTGCTTCTCAGAGCTAGGTCTGCACTCAAGAAATACCCTAATAATAATAATAATAATAATAATAATAATAATAATAATAATAATAATAATAATAATAATGTCCTAACATTAAGATACAGAGTAGTAAAGCGCCCCATTCCTTCTCAGAATTAGGTCTACACTCAAGAAATACCCTAATAGTAACAACATGTCCTGACATTTAGATACAGTAGTAAAGTGCCCCATTGCTTCTTGAAGCTAGGTCTGCACTCAAGAAATACCTTAATAATAATATATCCTAACAATAAGATACACTGGTAAAGCGCTCCATTGCTTCTGGAGGCTAGGTCTGCACTGAATAAAAGCCCCAATAATAATATGTCCTAACATTAAGATACAGTATTAAAGTGCCCCATTGCTTCTTGAAGCTATTTCTGCACTCAAGAAATACTCTAATAATAATATGTCCTAACATTAAGATACAGTAGTAAAGTGCTGCATTCCTTCTCAAAGCTAGGTCTGCACTCAAGTAATACCCTAATAACAATAATAAAATGTCCTAACGTTAAGATACAGAGTAGTAAAGTGCTCCGTTGCTTCTCAAAGCTAGGTCTGCACTCAAGAAATACCCTAATAATAATATGTCCTAACATTAAGATACAGTAGTAAAGCGCTCAATTGCTTCTCGAAGCTAGTTCTACACTGAAGAAATACTTAATAATAATAACGTCTCCTAACATTAAGATACAGCAGTAAAGCGCTCCATTGCTTCTCAAAGCTAGGTCTGCATTCAAGAAAAACCCTAATAATAATATGTCCTAACATTAAGATACAGTAGTAAAGTGCCCCATTGCTCCTTGAAGCTAGGTCTGCACTCAAGAAATACCCTAATAATAATATGTCCTAACATTAAGATACAGAAGTAAAGTGCTCCATTGCTTCTGGAAGATAGGTCTGAACTCAAGAAATGCCCTAATAATAAAAACGACATGTCCTAACACTAAGATACAGAGTAGTAAAGGAGTCCATTGCCTCTCAAAGCTAGGTCTGCACTCAAGAAATGCCCTAATAATAATAACAACATGTCCTAACATTAAGATACAGTAGTAAAGTGCTCCATTGTTTCTAAAAGCTAGGGCGGCACACAAGAAATACCCTAATAATAATAATAACATGTCCTAACATTAAGATACAGTACTAAAGTGCTCCACTGCTTTTAAAAGCTAGGTCTGCACTCAAGAAATGCCCTAATAATAACAACATGCCCTAACATTAAGATACAGTAGTAAAGTGCTCCATTGTTTCTAAAAGCTAGGCCTGCACTCAAGAAATACCCTAATAATAATAATAACAAGTCCTAACATTAATATACAGTAGTACAGTGCTCCATTGTTTCTAAAAGCTAGGTCTGCACTCAAGAAATACCCTACTAATAATAAAATGTCCTAACATTAAAATACAGTAGTAAAGTGTCCCATTGCATCTCGGAATTAGGTCTACACTCAAGAAATACCATAATAGTAACAACATGTCCTGACATTTAGATACAGTAGTAAAGTGCCCCATTGCTTCTTGAAGCTAGGTCTGCACTCAAGAAATACCCTAATAATAATATATACTAACAATAAGATACACTAGTAAAGCGTTCCATAGCTTCTGGAGGCTAGGTCTGCACTGAATAAAGCCCCAATAATAATATGTCCTAACATTAAGATACAGTATTAAAGTGCCCAATTGCTTCTTGAAGCTATGTCTGCACTCAAGAAATACTCTAATAATAATATGTACTAACATTAGGATACTGTAGTAAAGTGCTGCATTGCTTCTCAAAGCTAGGTCTGCACTCAAGGAATACCCTAATAATAATAATAACATGTCCCAACATTAAGATACAGAGTAGTAAAATGCTCCATTGCTTCTCAGAGCTAGGTCTGCACTCATGAATGAATATGAAATACCCTAATAATAATAACAACATGTCCTAACATTAAGATACAGAGTAGTAAAGTGCTCCGTTGCTTGTCAAAGCTAGGTCTGCACTCAAGAAATACCCTAATAATAATATGTCCTAACATTAAGATACAGTAGTAAAGCGCTCAATTGCTCCTTGAAGCTAGGTCTGCACTCAAGAAATACCCTAATAATAATAACATGTCGTACCATTAAGATACAGAGTAGTAAAGCGCTCCATTGCTTCTCAGAGCTAGGTCTTCACTCATGAATGAATATGAAATACCCTAATAATAATAACAACATGTCCTAACATTAACATACAGAGTAGTGAAGTGCTAAATTGCTTCTCGAAGCTAGGTCTGCACTCAAGAAATACGCTAATAATAATATGTCCTAACATTAAGATGAAATAGTAAAGTGCCCCATTGCTTCTCGAAGCTAGGTCTACACTGAAGATGTAAGGACGTGTTGTTATTATTACTAGGGACACGTTGTAATAATAATTACAACGTGTCCTAACATTAAGATACAGCAGTAAAGCGCTCCATTGCTTCTAAAAGCTCGGTCTGCACTCAAGAAATACCCTTATAATAATATCTCCTAACATTAAGATACAGTAGTAAAGTGCTCCATTGCTTCTGGAAGCTAGGTCTTCACTGAAAGAATACCCTAATAATAATAACAACATGTTCTAACATTAAGATACAGCAGTAAAGTGCTCAATTGCTTCTCGAAGCTAGGTCTGCACTCAAGCAATACACTAATAATAATAACATGTCTAAGATACAGAGTAGTAAAGCGCTCCATCGCTTCTCCATGCTAGGGATGCACACAAGAAATACCCTATTAATAATAACAACATGCCCTAACATTAAGATACAGTATTAAAGTGCTCCATTGTTTCTAAAAGCTAGGCCTGCACTCAAGAAATGCCCTAATAATAATAATAACATGTCCTAACGTTAAGGTACAGCAGTAACTTGCTCCATTGCTTCTCAGAGCTAGGTCTGCACTCAAGAAATACGCTAATAATAATAACATGTCCTAACATTAATATACAGTAGTAAAGTGCTCCACTGTTTCTAAAAGATGGGTCTGCCCTCAAGAAATACCTTAACAATAATAATAATAACAACATGTCCTAAGATTAAGATACAGTACTAAAGTGTGCTATTGTTTCTAAAAGGTAGGTCTGCACTTAAGAAATACCCTAATAATAATAATAATAATAATAATAACTTGTTCTAACATTAAGATACAGCAGTAAAGCATTCCATTGCTTCTCAGAGCTAGGTCTGCACTCAAGAAATACCCTAATAATAATATATCTTAACATTAAGATACAGTAGTAAAATGCTCCATTGTTTCTAAAAGCTAGGTCTGCACACAAGAAATACCCTAACAATAATAATAACATGTCCTAACGTTAAGATACAGCAGTAAATTGCTCCATTGCTTCTCAGAGCTAGGTCTCCACTCAAGAAATACCTTAATAATAATAACATGTCCTAACATTAAGATACAGAGTAGTAAACTGCCCCATTGTTTCTAAAAGCTAGGTTTGCACTCAAGAAATACCCTAATAATAATAACAACATTTCCTAACATTAAGATACAGAGTAGTAAAGTGCTCCATTGCTTCTCAGAGCTAGGTCTGCGCTCAAGAAATACCCTAATCATAATATGTCCTAACATTAAGATAGAGAGTAGTAAAACGCTCCATTGCTTCTCAGAGCTAGGTCTGCACTCATGAATGAATATGAAATACCCTAATAATAATAACAACATGTCCTAACATTAAGATACAGCAGTAAAGTGCTCCATTGCTTCTCAAAGCTAGATCTGCACTCAAGAAATACCCTAACAATAATAACAACATGTCCTAACATTAAGATACAGAGTAGTAAAGTGCCCCATTGCTTCTCAAAGCTAGGTCTGCACTCAAGAAATACCATGATAATAACAACATGCCCTAACATTATGATACAGTGTAGTAAAGTGCTCCATTGCTTCTCGAAGCTAAGTCTGCACTCAATCAATACCCTAATAATAATAATATGTCTAAGATACAGAGTAGTAAAGCGCTCCATCGCTTCTCCAAACTAGGGCTGCATGCAAGAAATACCCTATTAATAATAACAACATGCCCTAACGTTAAGATGCAGCAGTAACTCGCTCCACTGCTTCTCAGAGCTAGGTCTGCACTCAAGAAATGCCCTAATAATAATAACAACATGTCCTAACATTAAGATACAGTAGTACATTGCTCCACTGTTTCTAGAAGCTAGGTCTGCCCTGAAGAAATACCCTAATAATAATAACATCATGTCCTAACATTAAGATACAGTACTAAAGTGTTCTATTTTTTCTAAAAGGTAGGTCTGCTCTTAAGAAATACCCTAATAATAATACGTGCTAACATTAAGATACAGTAGTAAAGTGCTCCACTGTTTCTAAAAGCTCGGTCTGCACTCAAGAAATACCCTAACAATAATAATAACATGTCCTAACATTAAGAAACAGTAGTAACTCGCTCCATTGCTTCTCAGAGCTAGGTCTGCACTCAAGAAATACCCAAATAATAATAACAACAGGTCCTAACATTAAGATACAATAGTAAAGTGCTCCATTGTTTATAAAAGCTAGGTCTGCACTCAAGAAATATCCTAATAATAATAACAACTTGTACTAACATTAAGATACAGTATTAAAATGCTCCATTGTTTCTAAAAGCTAGGTCTGCACTCAAGAAATACCCTACTATTAATAACATGTCCTAACATTAAGATACAGTAGTAAAGTGCTCCACTGTTTCTAAAAGCTCGGTCTGCACTCAAGAAATACCCTAATAATAATAATAATAATAATAATAATAATAATAATATGTCCGAACATTAAGATACAGAGTAGTAAAGCGCCCCATTGCTTCTCGGAATTAGGTCTACACTCAAGAAATACCCTAATAGTAACAACATGTCCTGTCATATAGATACAGTAGTAAAGTGCCCCATTGCTTCTTGAAGCTAGGTCTGCACTCAAGAAATACCCTAATAATAATATATCCTAACAATAAGATACACTAGTAAAGCGCTCCATTGCTTCTGGAGGCTAGGTCTGCACTGAATAAAAGCCCCAATAATAAAATGTCCTAACATTAAGATACAGAGTAGTAAAGTGCTCAGTTGCTTCTCAAAGCTAGGTCTGCACTCAAGAAATACCCTAATAATAATATGTCCTAACATTAAGATACAGTAGTAAAGCGCTCAATTGCTTCTCGAAGCTAGGTCTACACTGAAGAAATACTTAATAATAATAACGTGTCCTAACATTAAGATACAGCAGTAAAGCGCTCCATTGCTTCTCAAAGCTAGGTCTGCACTCAAGAAAAACCCTAATAATAATATGTCCTAACATTAAGATACAGTAGTAAAGTGCTCCATTGCTTCTGGAAGATAGGTCTGCACTCAAGAAATGCCCTAATAATAAAAACGACATGTCCTAACACTAAGATACAGAGTAGTAAAGTGCTCCATTGCCTCTCAAAGCTAGGTCTGCACTCAAGAAATACTCTAATAATAAGAACAACATATCCAAACATTAAGATACAGTAGTAAAGTGGTCCAGTGCTTCTCAAAGCTAGGTCTGCACTCAAGAAATGCCCTAATAATAACAACATGCCCTACCATCATTAAGATACAGTAGTAAAGTGCCCCATTGCTTCTCAAAGCTAGTCCTGCACTCAAGAAATGCCCTAATAATAAAAACAACATGTCCTAACATTAAGATACAGAGTAGGAAAGCATTAAAATTGCCTCTCAAAGCTAGGTCTGCACTCAAAAAATAACCTAATAATAATAACAACATTTCCTAACATTAAGATACAGTAGTAAAGTGCCCCATTCCTTCTCAAAGCTAGGTCTGCACTCAAAAAATACCCTAATAATAATAACAACATGTCCTAACACTAAGATACAGTTAGAAAGTGCTCCACTGTTTCTAAAAGCTAGGTCTGCACTCAAGTAATACCCTAATAACAATAATAAAATGTCCTAACATTAAGATACAGTAATAAAGTGCTCCATTGCTTGTCAAAGCTAGGTCTGCACTCAAGAAATGCCCTAATAATAACAACATGCCCTAACATCATTAGGATACAGTAGTAAAGTGCCCCATTGCTTATCGAAGCTAGGTCTGCACTCAAGAAATACCCTAATAATTATATGTCCTAAATTTAAGATACAGTAGTAAAGTGCTTGAAGCTAGGTCTGTAGTCAAGAAATACCCTAATAATAATAACAACATGTCCTAACATTAAGATACAGTAGTAAAGTGCTCCATTGTTTCTAAAAGCTAGGTATGCATTCAAGAAATACCCTAATAATAATAACAACATGTCCTAACATTAAGATACAGTACTAAAGTGCTCCGTTGCTCCTCAAAGCTAGGTCTGCACTCAAGAAATACCCTAATAATAATATGTCCTAACATTAAGATACAGTAGTAAAGCGCTCAATTGCTTCTCGAAGCTAGGTCTACACTGAAGAAATACTTAATAATAATAATGTGTCCTAACATTAAGATACAGCAGTAAAGCGCTCCATTGCTTCTCAAAGCTAGGTCTGCACTCAAGAAGAACCCTAATAATAATATGGCCTAACATTAAGATACAGTAGTAAAGTGCCCCATTGCTCCTTGAAGCTAGGTCTGCACTCAAGAAATACCCTAATAATAATATGTCCTAACATTAAGATACAGTAGTAAAGTGCTCCATTGCTTCTGGAAAATAGGTCTGCACTCAAGAAATGCCCTAATAATAAAAATGACATGTCCTAACACTAAGATACAGAGTAGTAAAGTGCTCCATTGCTTCTCAAAGCTAGGTCTGCACTCACGAAATACTCTAATAATAAGAACAACATATCCAAACATTAAGATACAGTAGTAAAGTGGTCCAGTGCTTCTCAAAGCTAGGTCTGCACTGAAGAAATGCCCTAATAATAACAACATGCCCTGCCATCATTAAGATACAGTAGTAAAGTGCCCCATTGCTTCTCAAAGCTAGTCCTGCACTCAAGAAATGCCCTAATAATAAAAACAACATGTCCTAACATTAAGATACAGAGTAGGAAAGCAATAAAATTGCCTCTCAAAGCTAGGTCTGCACTCAAAAAATAACCTAATAATAATAACAACATTTCCTAACATTAAGATACAGTAGTAAAGTGCCCCATTGCTTCTCGAAGCTAGGTCTGCACTCAAGAAATACCCTAATAATAATGTGTCCCAACATTAAGATACAGTCGTAAAGCGCTCCATTCCTTTTCAAAGCTAGGTCTGCACTCAAAAAATACCCTAATAATAATAACAACATGTCCTAACACTAAGATACAGTTAGAAAGTGCTCCACTGTTTCTAAAAGCTAGGTCTGCACTCAAGTAATACCCTAATAACAATAATAAAATGTCCTAACGTTAAGATACAGTAATAAAGTGCTCCATTGCTTGTCAAAGCTAGGTCTGCACTCAAGAAATGCCCTAATAATAACAACATGCCCTAACATCATTAGAATACAGTAGTAAAGTGCCCCATTGCTTATCGAAGCTAGGTCTGCACTCAAGAAATACCCTAATAATTATTTGTCCTACATTTAAGATACAGTAGTAAAGCGCTTGAAGCTAGGTCTGTACTCAAGAAATACCCTAATAATAATAACAACATGTCCTAACATTAAGATACAGTAGTAAAGTGCTCCATTGTTTCTAAAAGCTAGGTATGCATTCAAGAAATACCCTAATTATAATAACAACATGTCCTAACATTAAGATACAGTACTAAAGTGCTCTATTGTTTCTAAAAGCTAGGGCTGCACTCAAGAAATACCATAATAATAATAATAATAATAACATGTCCTAACATTAAGATACAGTACTAAAGTGCTCCACTGCTTTTCAAAGCTAGGTCTGCACTCAAGAAATGCCCTAATAATAACAACATGCCCTAATATCATTAAGAAACAGTAGTGAAGTGCCCCATTGCTTCTTGAAGCTAGGTCTGCACTCAAGAAATGCCCTAATAATAAAAACAAGATGTCCTAACATTAAGATACAGAGCAGTAAAGCGCTCCATTGCCTCTCAAAGCTAGGTCTGCACTCAAGAAATACCCTAATAATAATAAAAAAAATGTTCTAGCATTAAATATACAGTAGCAAAGTGCCCCATTGCTTTTCAAAGCTAGGTCTGCACTTAAGAAATACCCTAATAACAATCTGTCCTAACATTAAGCTACAGTAGTAAAGTGCTCAATTGCTTCTCGAAGCTAGGTCTGCACTCAAGAAATACCCTAATAAGAACAAAATGTCCTAACATTAAGATACAGAGTAGTAAAACGCTCCATTGCTTCTCAGAGCTAGATCTGCACTCATGAATGAATATGACATACCCAATAATAATAACAACATGTCCTAACATTAAGATACAGAGTAGTAAAGTGCTCCGTTGCTTCTCAAAGCTAGGTCTGCACTCAAGAAATACCCTAATAATAATGACAACACGTCCTAACATTAAGATACAATAGTAAAGTGATCCAATGTTTCTAAAAGCTAGGTATGCACTCAAGAAATACCCTACTAATAATAACAACATGTTATAAAATTTCGATACAGTAGTAAAGTACTCAATTGTTTCTAAAAGCTAGGTCTGCACTCAAGAAATACCCTAATAGTAACAACATGTCCTAACATTTAGATACATTAGTAAAGTGCCCCATTACTTCTTGAAGCTAGGTCTGCACTCAAGAAATACCCTAATAATAATATGTCCTAACATTAAGATGCAGTAGTAAAGCGCTCAATTTCTGCTGGAAGCTAGGTCTGCACTGAAGAAATACCCTATTAATAATAACAACATGCCCTAACATTAAGATACAGTAGTAAAGTGCTCCATTGTTTCTAAAAGCTAGGCCTGCACTCAAGAAATACCCTAATAATAATAACATGTTCTAAAGTTAAGATACAGCAGTAAATCGCTCCATTGCTTCTCGGAAACATGTCCTAACATTAAGAAACAGTAGTAAAGTGCTCCACTGTTTCTAAAAGCTAGGTCTGCCGTCAAGGAATACCCTAATAATAATAACAACATGTCCTAACATTAGAATACAGTACTAAAGTATTCTATTGTTTCTAAAAGGTAGGTTTGCACTTAAGAAATACAATAATAATAATAATAATAATAATACGTCCTAACATTAAGATACAGTAGTAAAATGCTGCATTGTTTCTAAAAGCTAGTTCTGCACACAAGAAATACCCTAAAAATAATAATAACATGTCCTAACGTTAAGCTACAGCAGTACATCGCTAGATTGCTTCTCAGAGCTAGGTCTGCACTCAAGAAATACGCTAATAATAATAACATGTCCTAACATTAATATACAGTAGTAAAGTGCTCCACTGTTTCTAAAAGATGGGTCTGCCCTCAAGAAATACCTTAACAATAATAATAATAACAACATGTCCTAAGATTAAGATACAGTACTAAAGTGTGCTATTGTTTCTAAAAGGTAGGTCTGCACTTAAGAAATACCCTAATAATAATAATAATAATAATAATAATAATAATAATAACTTGTTCTAACATTAAGATACAGCAGTAAAGCATTCCATTGCTTCTCAGAGCTAGGTCTGCACTCAAGAAATACCCTAATAATAATATATCTTAACATTAAGATACAGTAGTAAAATGCTCCATTGTTTCTAAAAGCTAGGTCTGCACACAAGAAATACCCTAACAATAATAATAACATGTCCTAACGTTAAGATACAGCAGTAAATTGCTCCATTGCTTCTCAGAGCTAGGTCTCCACTCAAGAAATACCTTAATAATAATAACATGTCCTAACATTAAGATACAGAGTAGTAAACTGCCCCATTGTTTCTAAAAGCTAGGTTTGCACTCAAGAAATACCCTAATAATAATAACAACATTTCCTAACATTAAGATACAGAGTAGTAAAGTGCTCCATTGCTTCTCAGAGCTAGGTCTGCACTCAAGAAATACCCTAATCATAATATGTCCTAACATTAAGATAGAGAGTAGTAAAACGCTCCATTGCTTCTCAGAGCTAGGTCTGCACTCATGAATGAATATGAAATACCCTAATAATAATAACAACATGTCCTAACATTAAGATACAGCAGTAAAGTGCTCCATTGCTTCTCAAAGCTAGATCTGCACTCAAGAAATACCCTAACAATAATAACAACATGTCCTAACATTAAGATACAGAGTAGTAAAGTGCCCCATTGCTTCTCAAAGCTAGGTCTGCACTAAAGAAATACCATGATAATAACAACATGCCCTAACATTATGATACAGTGTAGTAAAGTGCTCCATTGCTTCTCGAAGCTAAGTCTGCACTCAATCAATACCCTAATAATAATAATATGTCTAAGATACAGAGTAGTAAAGCGCTCCATCGCTTCTCCAAACTAGGGCTGCATGCAAGAAATACCCTATTAATAATAACAACATGCCCTAACGTTAAGATGCAGCAGTAACTCGCTCCACTGCTTCTCAGAGCTAGGTCTGCACTCAAGAAATACCCTAATAATAATAACAACATGTCCTAACATTAAGATACAGTAGTACATTGCTCCACTGTTTCTAGAAGCTAGGTCTGCCCTGAAGAAATACCCTAATAATAATAACATCATGTCCTAACATTAAGATACAGTACTAAAGTGTTCTATTTTTTCTAAAAGGTAGGTCTGCTCTTAAGAAATACCCTAATAATAATACGTGCTAACATTAAGATACAGTAGTAAAGTGCTCCACTGTTTCTAAAAGCTCGGTCTGCACTCAAGAAATACCCTAACAATAATAATAACATGTCCTAACATTAAGAAACAGTAGTAACTCGCTCCATTGCTTCTCAGAGCTAGGTCTGCACTCAAGAAATACCCAAATAATAATAACAACAGGTCCTAACATTAAGATACAATAGTAAAGTGCTCCATTGTTTATAAAAGCTAGGTCTGCACTCAAGAAATATCCTAATAATAATAACAACTTGTACTAACATTAAGATACAGTATTAAAATGCTCCATTGTTTCTAAAAGCTAGGTCTGCACTCAAGAAATACCCTACTATTAATAACATGTCCTAACATTAAGATACAGTAGTAAAGTGCTCCACTGTTTCTAAAAGCTCGGTCTGCACTCAAGAAATACCCTAATAATAATAATAATAATAATAATAATAATAATAATAATAATAATATGTCCGAACATTAAGATACAGAGTAGTAAAGCACCCCATTGCTTCTCGGAATTAGGTCTACACTCAAGAAATACCCTAATAGTAACAACATGTCCTGTCATATAGATACAGTAGTAAAGTGCCCCATTGCTTCTTGAAGCTAGGTCTGCACTCAAGAAATACCCTAATAATAATATATCCTAACAATAAGATACACTAGTAAAGCGCTCCATTGCTTCTGGAGGCTAGGTCTGCACTGAATAAAAGCCCCAATAATAATATGTCCTAACATTAAGATACAGTATTAAAGTGCCCCATTGCTTCTTGAAGCTATGTCTGCACTCAAGAAATACTCTAATAATAATATGTCCTAACATTAAGATACAGTAGTAAAGTGCTGCATTCCTTCTCAAAGCTAGGTCTGCACTCAAGTAATACCCTAATAATAATAATAATAATAATAATAATAATAATAATAATAATAATAATATGTCCGAACATTAAGATACAGAGTAGTAAAGCGCCCCATTGCTTCTCGGAATTAGGTCTACACTCAAGAAATACCCTAATAGTAACAACATGTCCTGTCATATAGATACAGTAGTAAAGTGCCCCATTGCTTCTTGAAGCTAGGTCTGCACTCAAGAAATACCCTAATAATAATATATCCTAACAATAAGATACACTAGTAAAGCGCTCCATTGCTTCTGGAGGCTAGGTCTGCACTGAATAAAAGCCCCAATAATAAAATGTCCTAACATTAAGATACAGAGTAGTAAAGTGCTCCGTTGCTTCTCAAAGCTAGGTCTGCACTCAAGAAATACCCTAATAATAATATGTCCTAACATTAAGATACAGTAGTAAAGCGCTCAATTGCTTCTCGAAGCTAGGTCTACACTGAAGAAATACTTAATAATAATAACGTGTCCTAACATTAAGATACAGCAGTAAAGCGCTCCATTGCTTCTCAAAGCTAGGTCTGCACTCAAGAAAAACCCTAATAATAATATGTCCTAACATTAAGATACAGTAGTAAAGTGCTCCATTGCTTCTGGAAGATAGGTCTGCACTCAAGAAATGCCCTAATAATAAAAACGACATGTCCTAACACTAAGATACAGAGTAGTAAAGTGCTCCATTGCCTCTCAAAGCTAGGTCTGCACTCAAGAAATACTCTAATAATAAGAACAACATATCCAAACATTAAGATACAGTAGTAAAGTGGTCCAGTGCTTCTCAAAGCTAGGTCTGCACTCAAGAAATGCCCTAATAATAACAACATGCCCTACCATCATTAAGATACAGTAGTAAAGTGCCCCATTGCTTCTCAAAGCTAGTCCTGCACTCAAGAAATGCCCTAATAATAAAAACAACATGTCCTAACATTAAGATACAGAGTAGGAAAGCATTAAAATTGCCTCTCAAAGCTAGGTCTGCACTCAAAAAATAACCTAATAATAATAACAACATTTCCTAACATTAAGATACAGTAGTAAAGTGCCCCATTCCTTCTCAAAGCTAGGTCTGCACTCAAAAAATACCCTAATAATAATAACAACATGTCCTAACACTAAGATACAGTTAGAAAGTGCTCCACTGTTTCTAAAAGCTAGGTCTGCACTCAAGTAATACCCTAATAACAATAATAAAATGTCCTAACATTAAGATACAGTAATAAAGTGCTCCATTGCTTGTCAAAGCTAGGTCTGCACTCAAGAAATGCCCTAATAATAACAACATGCCCTAACATCATTAGGATACAGTAGTAAAGTGCCCCATTGCTTATCGAAGCTAGGTCTGCACTCAAGAAATACCCTAATAATTATATGTCCTAAATTTAAGATACAGTAGTAAAGTGCTTGAAGCTAGGTCTGTACTCAAGAAATACCCTAATAATAATAACAACATGTCCTAACATTAAGATACAGTAGTAAAGTGCTCCATTGTTTCTAAAAGCTAGGTATGCATTCAAGAAATACCCTAATAATAATAACAACATGTCCTAACATTAAGATACAGTACTAAAGTGCTCCGTTGCTCCTCAAAGCTAGGTCTGCACTCAAGAAATACCCTAATAATAATATGTCCTAACATTAAGATACAGTAGTAAAGCGCTCAATTGCTTCTCGAAGCTAGGTCTACACTGAAGAAATACTTAATAATAATAATGTGTCCTAACATTAAGATACAGCAGTAAAGCGCTCCATTGCTTCTCAAAGCTAGGTCTGCACTCAAGAAGAACCCTAATAATAGTATGGCCTAACATTAAGATACAGTAGTAAAGTGCCCCATTGCTCCTTGAAGCTAGGTCTGCACTCAAGAAATACCCTAATAATAATATGTCCTAACATTAAGATACAGTAGTAAAGTGCTCCATTGCTTCTGGAAAATAGGTCTGCACTCAAGAAATGCCCTAATAATAAAAATGACATGTCCTAACACTAAGATACAGAGTAGTAAAGTGCTCCATTGCTTCTCAAAGCTAGGTCTGCACTCACGAAATACTCTAATAATAAGAACAACATATCCAAACATTAAGATACAGTAGTAAAGTGGTCCAGTGCTTCTCAAAGCTAGGTCTGCACTGAAGAAATGCCCTAATAATAACAACATGCCCTGCCATCATTAAGATACAGTAGTAAAGTGCCCCATTGCTTCTCAAAGCTAGTCCTGCACTCAAGAAATGCCCTAATAATAAAAACAACATGTCCTAACATTAAGATACAGAGTAGGAAAGCAATAAAATTGCCTCTCAAAGCTAGGTCTGCACTCAAAAAATAACCTAATAATAATAACAACATTTCCTAACATTAAGATACAGTAGTAAAGTGCCCCATTGCTTCTCGAAGCTAGGTCTGCACTCAAGAAATACCCTAATAATAATGTGTCCTAACATTAAGATACAGTCGTAAAGCGCTCCATTCCTTTTCAAAGCTAGGTCTGCACTCAAAAAATACCCTAATAATAATAACAACATGTCCTAACACTAAGATACAGTTAGAAAGTGCTCCACTGTTTCTAAAAGCTAGGTCTGCACTCAAGTAATACCCTAATAACAATAATAAAATGTCCTAACGTTAAGATACAGTAATAAAGTGCTCCATTGCTTGTCAAAGCTAGGTCTGCACTCAAGAAATGCCCTAATAATAACAACATGCCCTAACATCATTAGAATACAGTAGTAAAGTGCCCCATTGCTTATCGAAGCTAGGTCTGCACTCAAGAAATACCCTAATAATTATTTGTCCTACATTTAAGATACAGTAGTAAAGCGCTTGAAGCTAGGTCTG
This sequence comes from Ambystoma mexicanum, assembly GCF_040938575.1. Lineage (NCBI taxonomy): Eukaryota > Metazoa > Chordata > Amphibia > Caudata > Ambystomatidae > Ambystoma > Ambystoma mexicanum. The sequence goes on from NC_090928.1 coordinate 1,147,825,949, forward strand.
TACTCAAGAAATACCCTAATAATAATAACAACATGTCCTAACATTAAGATACAGTAGTAAAGTGCTCCATTGTTTCTAAAAGCTAGGTATGCATTCAAGAAATACCCTAATTATAATAACAACATGTCCTAACATTAAGATACAGTACTAAAGTGCTCTATTGTTTCTAAAAGCTAGGGCTGCACTCAAGAAATACCATAATAATAATAATAATAATAACATGTCCTAACATTAAGATACAGTACTAAAGTGCTCCACTGCTTTTCAAAGCTAGGTCTGCACTCAAGAAATGCCCTAATAATAACAACATGCCCTAATATCATTAAGAAACAGTAGTGAAGTGCCCCATTGCTTCTTGAAGCTAGGTCTGCACTCAAGAAATGCCCTAATAATAAAAACAAGATGTCCTAACATTAAGATACAGAGCAGTAAAGCGCTCCATTGCCTCTCAAAGCTAGGTCTGCACTCAAGAAATACCCTAATAATAATAAAAAAAATGTTCTAGCATTAAATATACAGTAGCAAAGTGCCCCATTGCTTTTCAAAGCTAGGTCTGCACTTAAGAAATACCCTAATAACAATCTGTCCTAACATTAAGCTACAGTAGTAAAGTGCTCAATTGCTTCTCGAAGCTAGGTCTGCACTCAAGAAATACCCTAATAAGAACAAAATGTCCTAACATTAAGATACAGAGTAGTAAAACGCTCCATTGCTTCTCAGAGCTAGATCTGCACTCATGAATGAATATGACATACCCAATAATAATAACAACATGTCCTAACATTAAGATACAGAGTAGTAAAGTGCTCCGTTGCTTCTCAAAGCTAGGTCTGCACTCAAGAAATACCCTAATAATAATGACAACACGTCCTAACATTAAGATACAATAGTAAAGTGTTCCAATGTTTCTAAAAGCTAGGTATGCACTCAAGAAATACCCTACTAATAATAACAACATGTTATAAAATTTCGATACAGTAGTAAAGTACTCAATTGTTTCTAAAAGCTAGGTCTGCACTCAAGAAATACCCTAATAGTAACAACATGTCCTAACATTTAGATACATTAGTAAAGTGCCCCATTACTTCTTGAAGCTAGGTCTGCACTCAAGAAATACCCTAATAATAATATGTCCTAACATTAAGATGCAGTAGTAAAGCGCTCAATTTCTGCTGGAAGCTAGGTCTGCACTGAAGAAATACCCTATTAATAATAACAACATGCCCTAACATTAAGATACAGTAGTAAAGTGCTCCATTGTTTCTAAAAGCTAGGCCTGCACTCAAGAAATACCCTAATAATAATAACATGTTCTAAAGTTAAGATACAGCAGTAAATCGCTCCATTGCTTCTCGGAAACATGTCCTAACATTAAGAAACAGTAGTAAAGTGCTCCACTGTTTCTAAAAGCTAGGTCTGCCGTCAAGGAATACCCTAATAATAATAACAACATGTCCTAACATTAGAATACAGTACTAAAGTATTCTATTGTTTCTAAAAGGTAGGTTTGCACTTAAGAAATACAATAATAATAATAATAATAATAATACGTCCTAACATTAAGATACAGTAGTAAAATGCTGCATTGTTTCTAAAAGCTAGTTCTGCACACAAGAAATACCCTAAAAATAATAATAACATGTCCTAACGTTAAGCTACAGCAGTACATCGCTAGATTGCTTCTCAGAGCTAGGTCTGCACTCAAGAAATACGCTAATAATAATAACATGTCCTAACATTAATATACAGTAGTAAAGTGCTCCACTGTTTCTAAAAGATGGGTCTGCCCTCAAGAAATACCTTAACAATAATAATAATAACAACATGTCCTAAGATTAAGATACAGTACTAAAGTGTGCTATTGTTTCTAAAAGGTAGGTCTGCACTTAAGAAATACCCTAATAATAATAATAATAATAATAATAATAATAATAATAATAACTTGTTCTAACATTAAGATACAGCAGTAAAGCATTCCATTGCTTCTCAGAGCTAGGTCTGCACTCAAGAAATACCCTAATAATAATATATCTTAACATTAAGATACAGTAGTAAAATGCTCCATTGTTTCTAAAAGCTAGGTCTGCACACAAGAAATACCCTAACAATAATAATAACATGTCCTAACGTTAAGATACAGCAGTAAATTGCTCCATTGCTTCTCAGAGCTAGGTCTCCACTCAAGAAATACCTTAATAATAATAACATGTCCTAACATTAAGATACAGAGTAGTAAACTGCCCCATTGTTTCTAAAAGCTAGGTTTGCACTCAAGAAATACCCTAATAATAATAACAACATTTCCTAACATTAAGATACAGAGTAGTAAAGTGCTCCATTGCTTCTCAGAGCTAGGTCTGCACTCAAGAAATACCCTAATCATAATATGTCCTAACATTAAGATAGAGAGTAGTAAAACGCTCCATTGCTTCTCAGAGCTAGGTCTGCACTCATGAATGAATATGAAATACCCTAATAATAATAACAACATGTCCTAACATTAAGATACAGCAGTAAAGTGCTCCATTGCTTCTCAAAGCTAGATCTGCACTCAAGAAATACCCTAACAATAATAACAACATGTCCTAACATTAAGATACAGAGTAGTAAAGTGCCCCATTGCTTCTCAAAGCTAGGTCTGCACTCAAGAAATACCATGATAATAACAACATGCCCTAACATTATGATACAGTGTAGTAAAGTGCTCCATTGCTTCTCGAAGCTAAGTCTGCACTCAATCAATACCCTAATAATAATAATATGTCTAAGATACAGAGTAGTAAAGCGCTCCATCACTTCTCCAAACTAGGGCTGCATGCAAGAAATACCCTATTAATAATAACAACATGCCCTAACGTTAAGATGCAGCAGTAACTCGCTCCACTGCTTCTCAGAGCTAGGTCTGCACTCAAGAAATACCCTAATAATAATAACAACATGTCCTAACATTAAGATACAGTAGTACATTGCTCCACTGTTTCTAGAAGCTAGGTCTGCCCTGAAGAAATACCCTAATAATAATAACATCATGTCCTAACATTAAGATACAGTACTAAAGTGTTCTATTTTTTCTAAAAGGTAGGTCTGCTCTTAAGAAATACCCTAATAATAATACGTGCTAACATTAAGATACAGTAGTAAAGTGCTCCACTGTTTCTAAAAGCTCGGTCTGCACTCAAGAAATACCCTAACAATAATAATAACATGTCCTAACATTAAGAAACAGTAGTAACTCGCTCCATTGCTTCTCAGAGCTAGGTCTGCACTCAAGAAATACCCAAATAATAATAACAACAGGTCCTAACATTAAGATACAATAGTAAAGTGCTCCATTGTTTATAAAAGCTAGGTCTGCACTCAAGAAATATCCTAATAATAATAACAACTTGTACTAACATTAAGATACAGTATTAAAATGCTCCATTGTTTCTAAAAGCTAGGTCTGCACTCAAGAAATACCCTACTATTAATAACATGTCCTAACATTAAGATACAGTAGTAAAGTGCTCCACTGTTTCTAAAAGCTCGGTCTGCACTCAAGAAATACCCTAATAATAATAATAATAATAATAATAATAATAATAATAATATGTCCGAACATTAAGATACAGAGTAGTAAAGCACCCCATTGCTTCTCGGAATTAGGTCTACACTCAAGAAATACCCTAATAGTAACAACATGTCCTCTCATATAGATACAGTAGTAAAGTGCCCCATTGCTTCTTGAAGCTAGGTCTGCACTCAAGAAATACCCTAATAATAATATATCCTAACAATAAGATACACTAGTAAAGCGCTCCATTGCTTCTGGAGGCTAGGTCTGCACTGAATAAAAGCCCCAATAATAATATGTCCTAACATTAAGATACAGTATTAAAGTGCCCCATTGCTTCTTGAAGCTATGTCTGCACTCAAGAAATACTCTAATAATAATATGTCCTAACATTAAGATACAGTAGTAAAGTGCTGCATTCCTTCTCAAAGCTAGGTCTGCACTCAAGTAATACCCTAATAATAATAATAATAATAATAATAATAATAATAATAATATGTCCGAACATTAAGATACAGAGTAGTAAAGCGCCCCATTGCTTCTCGGAATTAGGTCTACACTCAAGAAATACCCTAATAGTAACAACATGTCCTGTCATATAGATACAGTAGTAAAGTGCCCCATTGCTTCTTGAAGCTAGGTCTGCACTCAAGAAATACCCTAATAATAATATATCCTAACAATAAGATACACTAGTAAAGCGCTCCATTGCTTCTGGAGGCTAGGTCTGCACTGAATAAAAGCCCCAATAATAAAATGTCCTAACATTAAGATACAGAGTAGTAAAGTGCTCCGTTGCTTCTCAAAGCTAGGTCTGCACTCAAGAAATACCCTAATAATAATATGTCCTAACATTAAGATACAGTAGTAAAGCGCTCAATTGCTTCTCGAAGCTAGGTCTACACTGAAGAAATACTTAATAATAATAACGTGTCCTAACATTAAGATACAGCAGTAAAGCGCTCCATTGCTTCTCAAAGCTAGGTCTGCACTCAAGAAAAACCCTAATAATAATATGTCCTAACATTAAGATACAGTAGTAAAGTGCTCCATTGCTTCTGGAAGATAGGTCTGCACTCAAGAAATGCCCTAATAATAAAAACGACATGTCCTAACACTAAGATACAGAGTAGTAAAGTGCTCCATTGCCTCTCAAAGCTAGGTCTGCACTCAAGAAATACTCTAATAATAAGAACAACATATCCAAACATTAAGATACAGTAGTAAAGTGGTCCAGTGCTTCTCAAAGCTAGGTCTGCACTCAAGAAATGCCCTAATAATAACAACATGCCCTACCATCATTAAGATACAGTAGTAAAGTGCCCCATTGCTTCTCAAAGCTAGTCCTGCACTCAAGAAATGCCCTAATAATAAAAACAACATGTCCTAACATTAAGATACAGAGTAGGAAAGCATTAAAATTGCCTCTCAAAGCTAGGTCTGCACTCAAAAAATAACCTAATAATAATAACAACATTTCCTAACATTAAGATACAGTAGTAAAGTGCCCCATTCCTTCTCAAAGCTAGGTCTGCACTCAAAAAATACCCTAATAATAATAACAACATGTCCTAACACTAAGATACAGTTAGAAAGTGCTCCACTGTTTCTAAAAGCTAGGTCTGCACTCAAGTAATACCCTAATAACAATAATAAAATGTCCTAACATTAAGATACAGTAATAAAGTGCTCCATTGCTTGTCAAAGCTAGGTCTGCACTCAAGAAATGCCCTAATAATAACAACATGCCCTAACATCATTAGGATACAGTAGTAAAGTGCCCCATTGCTTATCGAAGCTAGGTCTGCACTCAAGAAATACCCTAATAATTATATGTCCTAAATTTAAGATACAGTAGTAAAGTGCTTGAAGCTAGGTCTGTACTCAAGAAATACCCTAATAATAATAACAACATGTCCTAACATTAAGATACAGTAGTAAAGTGCTCCATTGTTTCTAAAAGCTAGGTATGCATTCAAGAAATACCCTAATAATAATAACAACATGTCCTAACATTAAGATACAGTACTAAAGTGCTCCGTTGCTCCTCAAAGCTAGGTCTGCACTCAAGAAATACCCTAATAATAATATGTCCTAACATTAAGATACAGTAGTAAAGCGCTCAATTGCTTCTCGAAGCTAGGTCTACACTGAAGAAATACTTAATAATAATAATGTGTCCTAACATTAAGATACAGCAGTAAAGCGCTCCATTGCTTCTCAAAGCTAGGTCTGCACTCAAGAAGAACCCTAATAATAGTATGGCCTAACATTAAGATACAGTAGTAAAGTGCCCCATTGCTCCTTGAAGCTAGGTCTGCACTCAAGAAATACCCTAATAATAATATGTCCTAACATTAAGATACAGTAGTAAAGTGCTCCATTGCTTCTGGAAAATAGGTCTGCACTCAAGAAATGCCCTAATAATAAAAATGACATGTCCTAACACTAAGATACAGAGTAGTAAAGTGCTCCATTGCTTCTCAAAGCTAGGTCTGCACTCACGAAATACTCTAATAATAAGAACAACATATCCAAACATTAAGATACAGTAGTAAAGTGGTCCAGTGCTTCTCAAAGCTAGGTCTGCACTGAAGAAATGCCCTAATAATAACAACATGCCCTGCCATCATTAAGATACAGTAGTAAAGTGCCCCATTGCTTCTCAAAGCTAGTCCTGCACTCAAGAAATGCCCTAATAATAAAAACAACATGTCCTAACATTAAGATACAGAGTAGGAAAGCATTAAAATTGCCTCTCAAAGCTAGGTCTGCACTCAAAAAATAACCTAATAATAATAACAACATTTCCTAACATTAAGATACAGTAGTAAAGTGCCCCATTGCTTCTCGAAGCTAGGTCTGCACTCAAGAAATACCCTAATAATAATGTGTCCTAACATTAAGATACAGTCGTAAAGCGCTCCATTCCTTTTCAAAGCTAGGTCTGCACTCAAAAAATACCCTAATAATAATAACAACATGTCCTAACACTAAGATACAGTTAGAAAGTGCTCCACTGTTTCTAAAAGCTAGGTCTGCACTCAAGTAATACCCTAATAACAATAATAAAATGTCCTAACATTAAGATACAGTAATAAAGTGCTCCATTGCTTGTCAAAGCTAGGTCTGCACTCAAGAAATGCCCTAATAATAACAACATGCCCTAACATCATTAGAATACAGTAGTAAAGTGCCCCATTGCTTATCGAAGCTAGGTCTGCACTCAAGAAATACCCTAATAATTATTTGTCCTACATTTAAGATACAGTAGTAAAGCGCTTGAAGCTAGGTCTGTACTCAAGAAATACCCTAATAATAATAACAACATGTCCTAACATTAAGATACAGTAGTAAAGTGCTCCATTGTTTCTAAAAGCTAGGTATGCATTCAAGAAATACCCTAATAATAATAACAACATGTCCTAACATTAAGATACAGTACTAAAGTGCTCTATTGTTTCTAAAAGCTAGGGCTGCACTCAAGAAATACCATAATAATAATAATAATAATAACATGTCCTAACATTAAGATACAGTACTAAAGTGCTCCACTGCTTTTCAAAGCTAGGTCTGCACTCAAGAAATGCCCTAATAATAACAACATGCCCTAACATCATTAAGAAACAGTAGTGAAGTGCCCCATTGCTTCTTGAAGCTAGGTCTGCACTCAAGAAATGCCCTAATAATAAAAACAAGATGTCCTAACATTAAGATACAGAGCAGTAAAGCGCTCCATTGCCTCTCAAAGCTAGGTCTGCACTCAAGAAATACCCTAATAATAATAAAAAAAATGTTCTAGCATTAAATATACAGTAGCAAAGTGCCCCATTGCTTTTCAAAGCTAGGTCTGCACTTAAGAAATACCCTAATAACAATCTGTCCTAACATTAAGCTACAGTAGTAAAGTGCTCAATTGCTTCTCGAAGCTAGGTCTGCACTCAAGAAATACCCAAATAAGAACAAAATGTCCTAACATTAAGATACAGAGTAGTAAAACGCTCCATTGCTTCTCAGAGCTAGATCTGCACTCATGAATGAATATGACATACCCAATAATAATAACAACATGTCCTAACATTAAGATACAGAGTAGTAAAGTGCTCCGTTGCTTCTCAAAGCTAGGTCTGCACTCAAGAAATACCCTAATAATAATGACAACACGTCCTAACATTAAGATACAATAGTAAAGTGATCCAATGTTTCTAAAAGCTAGGTATGCACTCAAGAAATACCCTACTAATAATAACAACATGTTATAAAATTTCGATACAGTAGTAAAGTACTCAATTGTTTCTAAAAGCTAGGTCTGCACTCAAGAAATACCCTAATAGTAACAACATGTCCTAACATTTAGATACATTAGTAAAGTGCCCCATTACTTCTTGAAGCTAGGTCTGCACTCAAGAAATACCCTAATAATAATATGTCCTAACATTAAGATGCAGTAGTAAAGCGCTCAATTTCTGCTGGAAGCTAGGTCTGCAAGGAAGAAATACCCTATTAATAATAACAACATGCCCTAACATTAAGATACAGTAGTAAAGTGCTCCATTGTTTCTAAAAGCTAGGCCTGCACTCAAGAAATACCCTAATAATAATAACATGTTCTAAAGTTAAGATACAGCAGTAAATCGCTCCATTGCTTCTCGGAAACATGTCCTAACATTAAGAAACAGTAGTAAAGTGCTCCACTGTTTCTAAAAGCTAGGTCTGCCGTCAAGGAATACCCTAATAATAATAACAACATGTCCTAACATTAGAATACAGTACTAAAGTATTCTATTGTTTCTAAAAGGTAGGTTTGCACTTAAGAAATACAATAATAATAATAATAATAATAATACGTCCTAACATTAAGATACAGTAGTAAAATGCTGCATTGTTTCTAAAAGCTAGTTCTGCACACAAGAAATACCCTAAAAATAATAATAACATGTCCTAACGTTAAGCTACAGCAGTACATCGCTAGATTGCTTCTCAGAGCTAGGTCTCCACTCAAGAAATACCTAAATAATAATAACATGTCCTAACATTAAGATACAGAGTAGCAAAGTGCTCCATTGTTTCTAAAAGCTAATTTTGCACTCAAGAAATACCCCAATAATAATAACAACATGTCCTAACATTAAGATACAGTAGTAACTCACTCCATTGCTTCTCAAAGCTAGGTCTGCACTCAAGAAATACCCTAATAATAATAAAAACACGTCCTAACATCAAGATACAATAGTAATGTGCTCCATTATTTCTAAAAGTTAGGTCTGCACTCAAGAAATACCCTAATGATAATAACAAAATGTCCTAACATTGAGATACAGTAGTAAAGTGCTCCACTGTTTCTAAAAGCTAGGTCTGCACTAAAAAAATACAATATTAATAATAATAATAATAATAATAATAATAATAATACAAATAATAATAATATTTCCTAACATTAAGATACAGAGTAGTAAAGCGCCCCATTGCTTCTCAGAATTAGGTCTACACTCAAGAAATACCCTAATAGTAACAACATGTCCTAACATTTAGAGACAGTAGTAAAGTGCCCCATTGCTTCTTGAAGCTAGGTCTGCACTCAGGAAATACACTAATAATATGTCCTAACATTAAGATACACTAATAAAGCGCTCCATTGCTTCTGGAAGCTAGGTCTGCACTGAAGAAAAGCCCTAATAATAATTTGTCCTAACATTAAGATACAGAAGTAAAGTGCCCCATTACTTCTTGAAGCTAGGTCTGCACTGAAAAAATACCCTAATAATAATAACAACATGTCCTAACATTAAGATACAGCAGTAAAATGCTGCATTGTTTCTAAAAGCTAGTTCTGCACACAAGAAATACCCTAACAATAATAATAACATGTCCTAAAGTTAAGATACAGCAGTTAATCGCTCCATTGCTTCTCAGAGCCAGGTCTCCACTCAAGAAATACCTTAATAATAATATGTCCTAACATTAAGATACAGAGTAGTAAAGTGCTCCATTGTTTCTAAAAGCTAGGTTTGCACTCAAGAAATACCCTAATAATAATAACAACAACATGTCCTAACATTAAGAAACAGTAGTAACTCTTTGCTTCTCAGAGCTAGGTCTGCACTCAATAAAAACCCTAATAATAATATGTCCTAACATTAAGATACAGTAGTAAAGTGCCCCATTGCTTCTTGAAGCTAGGTTTGCACTCAAGAAATACCCTAATAATAATATGTCCTAACATTAAGATACAGTAGTAAAGCGCTCCATTGCTTCTGGAAGCTAGGTCTGCACTCAAGAAATACTCTAATAATAATAACAACATGCCCTAACATTATGATACAGTGTAGTAAAGTGCACAATTGCTTCTTGAAGCTAGGTCTGTACTCAAGCAATACCCTAATAATAATAATAATATGTCTAAGATACAGAGTAGTAAAGCGCTCCATCGCTTCTCCAAGCTAGGGCTACTCACAAGAAATACCCTATTAATAATAACAACATGCCCTAACATTAAGATACAGTAGTAAAGTGCTCCATTGTTTCTAAAAGCTAGGCATGCACTCAAGAAATACCCATATAATAATAATAGCATATCCTAATGTTAAGATACAGCAGTAACTCACTCCATTGCTTCTCAGAGCTAGGACTGCACTCAAGAAATACCCTAATAATAATAACATGTCCTAACATTAAGATACAGTAGTAACTCGCTCCATCGCTCCATTGCTCTCAGAGCTAGGCATGCACTCAAGAAATACCCATATAATAATAATAGCAGGTCCTAATGTTAAGATACAGCAGTAACTCACTCCATTGTTTCTAAAAGCTAGGTTTGCACACAAGAAATACCCCAATAATAATAACAACATGTCCTAACATTAAGATACAGTACTAACTCGCTCCATTGCTTCTCAGAGCTAGGTCTGCACTCAAGAAATACCCTAATAATAATAACAAAATGTCCTAACATTAAGATACAGTAGTAAAGTGCTCCATTGTTTCTAAAAGCTAGGTCTGCACTCAAGAAATAACATACTAATAATAACAACATGTCCTAACATTATGATACAGTGTAGTAAAGTGCTCCATTGCTTCTCAAAGCTAGGTCTGCACTCAAGCAATACCAAAATAATAATAATAATATGTCTAAGATACAGAGTAGTAAAGCGCTCCATCCCTTCTCCAAGCTAGGGCTGCACACAAAAAATACCCTATTGATAATAACAACATGCCCTAACATTAAGATACAGTATTAAAGTGCTCCATTGTTTCTAAAACTAGGCCTGCACTCAAGAAATACCATCATAATAATAACAACATGTCCTAACATTAAGATACAGCAGTAAAATGCTCCATTGCTTCTCAGAGCTAGGTCTGCACTCAAGAAATACCCTAATAATAATAACAACATGTCCTAACATTAAGATACAATAGTAAAGTGCTCCACTGTTTCTAAAAGCTGGGTCTGCCCTCAAGAAATACCCTAACAATAATAATAACAACATGCCCTAACATTAAGATACAGTAGCAAAGTGCTCCATTGTTTCTAAAAGCTAGGCCTGCACTCAAGAAATACCAATATAATAATAATAGCATGTCCTAATGTTAAGATACAGCAGTAACACGCTCCATTGCTTCTCGGAGCTAGGTCTGCACTCAAGAAATACCCTAATAATAATAACATGTCCTAACATTAAGATACAGTAGTAACTCGCTCCCTCGCTCCATTGCTCTCAGAGCTAGGGCTGCACTCAAGAAATACCCTAAAAATAATACATCCTAACATTAAGATACAGTAGTAAAGTGCTCCATTGTTTCTAAAAGCTAGGTCTGCACTCAAGAAATAACATACTAATAATAACAACATGTCCTAACATTATGATACAGTGTAGTAAAGTGATCCATTGCTTCTCGAAGCTAGGTCTGCACTCAAGCAATACCCTAATAATAATAATATGTCTAAGATACAGAGTAGTAAAGCGCTCCATCCCTTCTCCAAGCTAGGGCTGCACACAAAAAATACCCTATTAATAATAACAACATGCCCTAAAATTAAGATACAGTATTAAAGTGCTCCATTGTTTCTAAAACTAGGCCTGCACTCAAGAAATACCATCATAATAATAACAACATGTCCTAACATCAAGATACAGCAGTAAAATGCTCCATTGCTTCTCAGAGCTAGGTCTGCACTCAAGAAATACCCTAATAATAATACGTCCTAACATTAAGATACAGTAGTAAAATGCTGCATTGTTTCTAAAAGCAAGGCCTGCACTAAAAAAATACCCTAATAATAATAACAACATGTCCTAACATTAAGATACAGTAGTAAAGTGCTCCACTGTTTCTAAAAGCTAGGTCTGCCCTCAAGGAATACCATAATAATAATAACAACATGACCTAACATTAGGATACCGTACTAAAGTGTTCTTTTGTTTCTAAAAGGTAGGTCTGCACTTAAGAAATACAATAATAATAATCATAATAATATGTTCTAACATTAAGATACAGCAGTAAAGCGCTCCATTGCTTCTCAGAGCTAGTTCTGCACACAAGAAATACCCTAACAATAATAATAACATGTCTTAAAGTTAAGATACAGCAGTAAATCACGCCATTGCTTCTCAGAGCCAGGTCTCCACTCAAGAAATACCTTAATAATAATAACATGTCCTAACATTAAGATACAGAGTAGTAAAGTGCTCTATTGTTTCTAAAAGCTAGGTCTGCACTCAAGAAATACCCTAATAATAATAACAACTTGTTCTAACATTAAGATACAGTAGTAAAGTGCTCCATTGTTTCTAAAAGGTAGGTCTGCACTTAAGAAACACCCTAATAATAATAATAATAATAATAATTATAATAATAATAATAATATGTCCTAACATTAAGATACAGCAGTAAAGCATTCCATTACTTCTCAGAGCTAGGTCTGCACTCAAGAAATACCCTAATAATAATACATCCTAACATTAATATACAGTAGTAAAATGCTGCATTGTTTCTAAAAGATAGGTCTGCACACAAGAAATACCCTAACAATAATAATAACATGTCATAACGTTAAGATAAAGCAGTAAATCGCTCCATTGCTTCTCAGAGCTAGGTCTCCACTCAAGAAATACCTTAATAATAATAACATGTCCTAACATTAAAATACAGAGTAGTAAAGTGCTCCATTGTTTCTAAAAGCTAGGTTTGCACTCAAGAAATACCCTAATAATAATAACAACAACATGTCCTAACATTAAGATACGGTAGTAACTCGCTCCCCCGCTCCATTGCTTCTCAGATCTAGGGCTGCACTCAAGAAATACCCTAATAATAATAACAACACGTCCTAACATTAACATACAACAATAAAGTGATCCATTGTTTCTCTGAGCTAGGGCTGCACTCAAGAAATACCCTAATAATAATATCAACACGTCCTAACATTAAGATACAATAGTAAAGTGATCCATTGTTTCGAAAAGCTAGGTCTGCACTCAAGAAATACCCTAATAATAATAATAATAATAATAATAATAATAATAATAATATGTCCTAACATTAAGATACAGAGTAGTAAAGCGCCCCATTGCTTCTCGGAATTAGGTCTACACTCAAGAAATACCCTAATAGTAACAACATGTCCTAACATTTAGATACAGTAGTAAAGTGCCCCATTGCTTCTTGAAGCTAGGTCTGCACTCAAGAAATACCCTAATAATAATATGTCCTAACATTAAGATACAGTAGTAAAGTGCCCCATTGCTTCTCAAAACTAGGTCTGCACTTAATAAATACCCTGATAATAACAACATGGCCTAACATTATTATACAGTGTAGTAAAGGGCTCCATTGCTTCTCGCAGCTAGGTCTGCACTCAAGTAATACCCTAATAATAATAATAATATGTCTATGATACAGAGTAGTAAAGTGCTCCATCGCTTCTCCAAGCTAGGGATGCACCCAAGAAATACCCTAATAATAATAACAACAACATGTCCTAACATTAAGATACAGTAGTAACTCGCTCCCCCGCTCCATTGATTCTCAGAGCTAGGGCTGCACTCAAGAAATACCCTAATAATAATAACAACACGTCCTAACATTAACATACAACAATAAAGTGATCCATTGTTTCTCTGAGCTAGGGCTGCACTCAAGAAATACCCTAATAATAATATCAACACGTCCTAACATTAAGATACAATAGTAAAGTGATCCATTGTTTCGAAAAGCTAGGTCTGCACTCAAGAAATACCCTAATAATAATAATAATAATAATAATAATAATAATAATAATAATAATATGTCCTAACATTAAGATACAGAGTAGTAAAGCGCCCCATTGCTTCTCAGAATTAGGTCTACACTCAAGAAATACCCTAATAGTAACAACATGTCCTAACATTTAGATACAGTAGTAAAGTGCCCCATTGCTTCTTGAAGCTAGGTCTGCACTCAAGAAATACCCTAATAATAATATGTCCTAACATTAAGATACAGTAGTAAAGTGCCCCATTGCTTCTCAAAACTAGGTCTGCACTTAATAAATACCCTGATAATAACAACATGGCCTAACATTATTATACAGTGTAGTAAAGTGCTCCATTGCTTCTCGCAGCTAGGTCTGCACTCAAGTAATACCCTAATAATAATAATATGTCTATGATACAGAGTAGTAAAGTGCTCCATCGCTTCTCCAAGCTAGGGATGCACCCAAGAAATACCCTATTAATAATAACAACATGCCCTAAAATTAAAATACATTAGTAAAGTGCTCCATTGTTTCTAAAAGCTAGGCCTGCACTCAAAAAATACCCTAATAATAATAACAACATGTCCTAACATTAAGATACAGTAGTAAAGTGCTCCACTGTTTCTAAAAGCTAGGTCTGTCCTCAAGAAATACCTTAATAATAATAACAACATGTCCTAACATTAAGATACAGTAGGAAAGTGCTCCACTGTTTCTAAAAGATAGGTCTGCCCTCAAGAAATACCCTAATAATATTAACAACATGTCCTAACATTAGGCTACATTACTAAAGTGTTCTATTGTTTCTAAAAGGTAGGTCTGCACTTAAGAAGTACCCTAATAATAATAACAACATGTCCTTACATTAAGATACAGCAGTAAAGGGCCCCATTGCTTCTCAAAGCTAGGTCTGCACTCAAGAAATACCCTAATAATAATAATAATAACATGTTCTAACATTAAGATATAGAGTAGTAAAGTGCCCCATTGCTTCTCAAAGCTAGGTCTGCACTCAAGAAATACCCTGATAAAAACAACTTGGCCTAACATTATGATACAGTGTAGTAAAGTGCTCCATTGCTTCTCGCACCTAGGTCTATACTCAAGCAATACCCTAATAATAATAATAAGTCTAAGATACAGAGTAGTAAAACGCTCCATTGCTTCTCCAAGCTAGGGCTGCACACAAGAAATACCCTATTAACAATAACAACATGCCCTAACATTAAGATACAGTAGTAAAGTGCTCCACTGTTTCTAAAAGCTGGGTCTGCCCTCAAGAAATACCCTAACAATAATAATAACAACATGTCCTAACATTAAGATACAGTACTAATGTGTTCTAAAAGGTAGGTCTGCACGTAAGAAATGCCCTAATAATAATAATAATAATAATAATAATAATAATAATAATAATAACAACATGGCCTAACATTAAGATACAGCAGTAAAGCATTCCATTGCTTCTCTGAGCTAGGTCTGCACTCAAGAAATACGCTAATGATAATACATCCTAACATTAAGATACAGTAGTAAAATGCTCCATTGTTTCAAAAAGCTAGATCAACACACAAGAAATACCCTAACAATAGTAATAACATGTCATAACGTTAAGATAAAGCAGTAAATCGCTCCATTGCTTCTCAGAGCTAGGTCTCCACTCAAGAAATACCTTAATAATAATAACATGTCCTAACATTAAGATACAGAGTAGTAAAGTGCTCCATTGTTTCTAAAAGCTAGGTTTGCACTCAAGAAATACCCTAATAATAATAACAACATGTCCTAACATTAAGATACAGTAGTAATACGCTCCCTCGCTCCATTGCTTCTAAAAGCTAGGTTTGCACTCAAGAAATAACCTAATAATAATGAAAAAACACGTCCTAACATTAAGATACAACAGTAAAGTGATCCATTGTTTCTCAGAGCTAGGGCTGCACTCAAGAAATACCCTAATAATAATAATAACAACACGTCCTAACATTAAGATACAATAGTAATGTGATCCATTGTTTCTAAATGCTAGGTCCGCACTCAAGAAATACCCTACTAATAATAACATGTCATAAAATTACGATACAGTAGTAAAATGCTCGAGTGTTTCTAAAAGCTAGGTCTGCACTCAAGAAATACCCTAATAATAATAATAATAATAATAATAATAATAATAATAATAATAATAATAATAATATATCCTAACATTAAGATACAGAGTAGTAAAGCACCCCATTGCTTCTCGGAATTAGGTCTACACTCAAGAAATACCCTAATATTAACAACATGTCCTAACATTTAGATACAGTAGTAAAGTGCCCCATTGCTTCTTGAAGCTAGGTCTGCACTCAAGAAATACCCTAATAATAATATGTCCTAACATTAAGATACAGTAGTAAAGCGCTCAGTTTCTTCTGGAAGCTAGGTCTGCACTGAAGAAACACCCTAATAATAATAACAACATGTCCTAACATTAAGATATAGAGTAGTAAAGTGCCCCATTGCTTCTCAAAACTAGGTCTGCACTCAAGAAATACCCTGATAATAACAACATGCCCTAACTTTAAGATACAGTAGTAAAGTCCTCCATTGTTTCTAAAAGCTAGGCCTGCAATCAAGAAACACCCTAATAATAATATGTCCTAACATTAAGATACAGTAGTAACGCGCTCAATTTCTTCTGGAAGCTAGGTCTGCACTGAAGAAATACCCTAATAATAACAACATGTCCTAACATTAAGATATAGAGTAGTAAAGTGCCCCATTGCTTCTCAAAACTAGGTCTGCACTCAAGAAATACCCTGATAATAACAACATGTCCTAACATTAAGATAGAGTAGTAAAGTGCTCCACTGTTTCTAAAAGCTAGGCACACCCTCAAGAAATACCCTAATAATAATAACAACATGTCCTAACATTAGGATACAGTACTAAAGTGTTCTATTGTTTCTAAAAGGTAGGTCTGCACTCAAGAAATACCCTAATAATAACATTTCCTAACATTAAGATACATTAAGCCTGATGTTTGGCCCCAAGAAGATGATGTCGCCATTCTTGGAAAGCATCCTTGATTGCAAGTAATTCACGCTCAGTAACAGTATAGTTTTGTTCATATGAGGTAAGCTTACGTGAGAAAAAAGCAACTGGATGCTCCTCCTTGGTTTCTGCACAAACTTGCGAAAGTACAGCTCCTGTAGTGACACTGGAAGCGTCTGCTTCAACGATAAACTGACAATCCAGATCAGGATGTTGAAGTACGGGTGCAGTGGTAAATGCTTCCTTTAACCTCTCAAAAGAAGCTTGGGCATTCTGGTTCCAACAGAATGGAACTTTAGAACTAGTTAAAGCTGTCAATGGGGCCACTGTTTCGGAGAAAGAACGAATAAAGCTGCGATAAAAATTCGCAAAACCTAGGAATGACTGTAATGACTTGACATTGTGTGGAACAGGCCAATTGAATATGGCCTTCACTTTGGAACGACTCATCCGAACACCTTGATTGGTAATGTCGTAACCCAGAAATTCCACTTCTTGTGTAATAAAGACACATTTCTCGGCTTTAACAAAAAGTTTGTTCTCTCTCAGTCTTTGTAAGACAGCTAACACGTGTTTAACATGTTCTGGAAAAGACGATGAATATATCAAAATGTCATCCAAGTAAATCACCACAAATTGGTCCATCATATCTCTGAAGATATCGTTCATGAAGAACTGAAATGTGGCGGGAGCGTTACAAAGACCAAAAGGCATCACTAAATATTCATAAAGGCTGTACCGCGTCTTAAAAGCGGTCTTCCATTCATCTCCTTCCCGAATGAGAACCAGATTGTAAGCACCGCGCAAGTCCAATTTAGAGAAGTACTTGGAAGTTCCTAATTGATCTAACAGAACATTAATCAGTGGTAAATGGTACTGATTCTTTATGGTGATGTCGTTAATAGCCCTGTAATCAATGCAGGGCCTTAGATCTCCTTCCTTCTTTGGCACAAAGAATAAAGGAGAGGCAGCCGGCGATTGAGATGGCCGTATAAATCCCATATCAAGAGCTTTATCGATGTATTCTTTCAAGACAACATCTTCTTTGGGAGTTAAAGAATAAACTCGACCAGTAGGAATTTTAGCTCTAGGAATTAGTTCAATTGGACAATCATACTGCCTATGTGGAGGCAGCTTTTCTGCCTGACCTTTGTCAAACACATCAGCAAAATCTGCGTATTCACTTGGTATATGTGTACCGCTCTGATGTACCACACTAATAGTGGAAATTCCCTCCATAGAGGCCAAAATATGTGATTTATTTGACACCACCTGACTGGTAAAGCAATGTTCATTTGCAAAAAACGGAAGGATATTGGATCAATCCCGTAACCCAGTCAATGGCGGGATTATGAAGAGTCAACCAATTAATTCCAAGTAATATTTTGTACTGAGGAGCCGCAATGACATCGAAGACTATTTCCTCTAAATGACCATTTAATAAAGTCATCTGAATAGGTACAGTCTCCTGAGTTACCATACCGGAAATCAAGACTGATCCATCCACAGTATTAACAGCTTCAGGTTTGTTCTTGTCTACAAGGGGTATAGAACATTTTTTGGCATATGTGATATCGATGTAATTATTAGTGGCTCCAGAATCAACCATAGCCTTGGAAACCAATTCTTGATCATCGAAACGTAAAGTCATCTCAACAGCTATAGGTGCATGCGCTGGAAATGTAATGGAGTCCGATGTAACACTCGACACAGGGACTCCTGCTACTGTCGAGTTTTGATGTTTCCCGAAGGCTTACTTGGTTTTTTAGGACATGCCGCCAGTAAATGCTCAGATGAACCGCAATACATACATAAATTATGTTTTCTTCGGTCCTCTCTTTCTGCTCTAGACAACCGGCCTCTCACCGCACCAATTTGCATTGGTTCAGGATCATTCGAGAAGATGCGGTGTATCAGAACGAATCGGTGCATGAAGGAAAGGTTTTCTCTCTCCTTTGCGGGCATTTCTTCGGGCATCCATTTGTAAAATTAAATCAAGAAATTCTGAAAAACCTGTAGGAACCACTGGGACCGTGGACAAGGCATCTTTGAGTTCTTCTAAAAGACCCTTGTAGAAAACAGCCGTCTTCTTGCCTTTCGGCCATTGGGTTTCGGCTGTTAATTGGTTGAATCGTGCGATGTAAGCCAACAGAGGTTGAGTGCCTTGTTGTAGATTCAGCAACTCCAGATCTGTGGCTTGAGTAGCGTAGCGCATATCAAAGACTTTGTTCATAGCAGCCAGAAGATCATCGCAATCGTACAACAAGGGGCTATTTGATTCCAATAAAGGATTTGCCCAAGCAGCAGCTGTACCCCCCAAATGGGAAAGCACGAATGCTGCTTTAATAGTTAGATCGGGAAACAAATTAGGCCGGCAAAGGAAATGAAGAAGGCACTGATTAACAAAAGTTCTATAGGTTTTAGGATCACCTGTGAACCTTTCCGGGGGAGCCAAGGGAAACTGTGTGGGCATAACCACTTTAAGAATTTCCTGTGATAATGATGGTGTCGTAGTCCCAGATCCAGATGCAGTGGCTACTGGAACCTGCGCTCCCTGAGGAGTGGCATGCATGGCATCTTGCATAACATCCATTCGATGCCGTAGCATGTCCTGTGCCGTAATCATTTCATTTCTCAAGTCAGTGATTAACTGAGTTAAAACAGTTAAAGGATCCGTACCCTCCATGGCTTCTGATTCTGTCATAAATCACCATTGTATCAATTGAAAAGGATACGGTAACCAAAAAAGGATACAATTGGTAGGGCTCTTCCGGATCCTTTTCACACGACTTGATTGTAGGTAGGTCAAATTAGACCTTCCAAATGATACAACTCTCTGACTGATAAAACAGGCAGAGAGATGGATCACTGGAAAGGGCGTGGGTATTGTCTTGTAAGATATGCCTAGGATAGATAAAGTATCATAAGAAACTGTCCCAAACTCAAATCACTATGATAGCACAGTAATAGCATTAATTCGAAACACTAACCTTAAGGCCAAACTGAAGAATTCAACGAAAGTCTCATGAAGAAAACCAGGAGTGGAAACAACGATAAAGGAGGGGAAGATTAGTAAGGGAGACTTATCCCGAACGGCACGAGGCTCACGCTAGATACCGGGTTGGTGCACCACAGGATAGCGTCCAAAGTATCTGTGCACAATCACCTTCCAATAGTTCATGAAATACTTTCTTTCCCACGAAGAACAAAATTAGATTTTCACCTGTTAACTGTCACAGGCACCAATGGTTCAAAGAAGTTCAGAAAACCACGTGCAGGATTGCATGCAACAGCATACACGCAGCCAGGCCAGCCGCGCTTGGAGACAGCGTTTCCACGTGAAGATTTAGCAAGCAAACAGGATACACTCAGCCCAGGGCAGCCGTGCTTGCAGACAGCGTCCGCGTGGAGATTTGGCACGCAAACAGGATACACACAGCTCAGGACAGCCGCGCTTGCAGACAGCGTCCGCGTGGAGATTTGGCACACGAACAGGATACACGCAGCTCAGGACAGCCGCGCTTGCAGACAGCGTCCGCGTGGAGATTTGGCACACGAACAGGATACACGCAGCTCAGGACAGCCGCGCTTGCAGACAGTGTCCGCGTGGAGATTTGGCACGCGAACAGGATACACGCAGCTCCAGGAATTAGCGTGTGGAGGAAAACACGCTCAAAAAAGGCCAAAGAAGTTGCTGAAGAGAATGCGAGAACGCAGGTCAGGAGTTCAGCTACAAAACGCCAAAATTGACTTAATCAGAAGCAGCGATCGGCGTTTCCCCGCTGCTTATGTGCGCAATGCCGTGATATACGTGACGGAACTAAGTCACGTGAATTTTAACGACGTGAAAAATGCAGACGTCGTTTTCCGGGCAATGCATCGAACAACCTCCATTTCGAGTAGAATGGTCTAGTGGTTCTATGGGCGTAACTCATTTTGTATGGAGAGGTCGTTCCTGGTCCAGAGATATGTCCAGCAGGCATGACACCCATTGCTTCTTGAAGCTAGGTCTGCACTCAAGAAATACCCTAATAATAATATGTCCTAACATTAAGATACAGAAGTAAAGTGCCCCATTACTTCTTGAAGCTAGGTCTGCACTGAAAAAATACCCTAATAATAATAACAACATGTCCTAACATTAAGATACAGCAGTAAAATGCTGCATTGTTTCTAAAAGCTAGTTCTGCACACAAGAAATACCCTAACAATAATAATAACATGTCCTAAAGTTAAGATACAGCAGTTAATCGCTCCATTGCTTCTCAGAGCCAGGTCTCCACTCAAGAAATACCTTAATAATAATATGTCCTAACATTAAGATACAGAGTAGTAAAGTGCTCCATTGTTTCTAAAAGCTAGGTTTGCACTCAAGAAATACCCTAATAATAATAACAACAACATGTCCTAACATTAAGAAACAGTAGTAACTCTTTGCTTCTCAGAGCTAGGTCTGCACTCAATAAAAACCCTAATAATAATATGTCCTAACATTAAGATACAGTAGTAAAGTGCCCCATTGCTTCTTGAAGCTAGGTTTGCACTCAAGAAATACCCTAATAATAATATGTCCTAACATTAAGATACAGTAGTAAAGCGCTCCATTGCTTCTGGAAGCTAGGTCTGCACTCAAGAAATACTCTAATAATAATAACAACATGCCCTAACATTATGATACAGTGTAGTAAAGTGCACAATTGCTTCTTTAAGCTAGGTCTGTACTCAAGCAATACCCTAATAATAATAATAATATGTCTAAGATACAGAGTAGTAAAGCGCTCCATCGCTTCTCCAAGCTAGGGCTACTCACAAGAAATACCCTATTAATAATAACAACATGCCCTAACATTAAGATACAGTAGTAAAGTGCTCCATTGTTTCTAAAAGCTAGGCATGCACTCAAGAAATACCCATATAATAATAATAGCATGTCCTAATGTTAAGATACAGCAGTAACTCACTCCATTGCTTCTCAGAGCTAGGACTGCACTCAAGAAATACCCTAATAATAATAACATGTCCTAACATTAAGATACAGTAGTAACTCGCTCCATCACTCCATTGCTCTCAGAGCTAGGCATGCACTCAAGAAATACCCATATAATAATAATAGCAGGTCCTAATGTTAAGATACAGCAGTAACTCACTCCATTGTTTCTAAAAGCTAGGTTTGCACACAAGAAATACCCCAATAATAATAACAACATGTCCTAACATTAAGATACAGTACTAACTCGCTCCATTGCTTCTCAGAGCTAGGTCTGCACTCAAGAAATACCCTAATAATAATAACAAAATGTCCTAACATTAAGATACAGTAGTAAAGTGCTCCATTGTTTCTAAAAGCTAGGTCTGCACTCAAGAAATAACATACTAATAATAACAACATGTCCTAACATTATGATACAGTGTAGTAAAGTGCTCCATTGCTTCTCAAAGCTAGGTCTGCACTCAAGCAATACCCTAATAATAATAATATGTCTAAGATACAGAGTAGTAAAGCGCTCCATCCCTTCTCCAAGCTAGGGCTGCACACAAAAAATACCCTATTGATAATAACAACATGCCCTAACATTAAGATACAGTATTAAAGTGCTCCATTGTTTCTAAAACTAGGCCTGCACTCAAGAAATACCATCATAATAATAACAACATGTCCTAACATTAAGATACAGCAGTAAAATGCTCCATTGCTTCTCAGAGCTAGGTCTGCACTCAAGAAATACCCTAATAATAATAACAACATGTCCTAACATTAAGATACAATAGTAAAGTGCTCCACTGTTTCTAAAAGCTGGGTCTGCCCTCAAGAAATACCCTAACAATAATAATAACAACATGCCCTAACATTAAGATACAGTAGCAAAGTGCTCCATTGTTTCTAAAAGCTAGGCCTGCACTCAAGAAATACCAATATAATAATAATAGCATGTCCTAATGTTAAGATACAGCAGTAACACGCTCCATTGCTTCTCGGAGCTAGGTCTGCACTCAAGAAATACCCTAATAATAATAACATGTCCTAACATTAAGATACAGTAGTAACTCGCTCCCTCGCTCCATTGCTCTCAGAGCTAGGGCTGCACTCAAGAAATACCCTAAAAATAATACATCCTAACATTAAGATACAGTAGTAAAGTGCTCCATTGTTTCTAAAAGCTAGGTCTGCACTCAAGAAATAACATACTAATAATAACAACATGTCCTAACATTATGATACAGTGTAGTAAAGTGATCCATTGCTTCTCGAAGCTAGGTCTGCACTCAAGCAATACCCTAATAATAATAATATGTCTAAGATACAGAGTAGTAAAGCGCTCCATCCCTTCTCCAAGCTAGGGCTGCACACAAAAAATACCCTATTAATAATAACAACATGCCCTAAAATTAAGATACAGTATTAAAGTGCTCCATTGTTTCTAAAACTAGGCCTGCACTCAAGAAATACCATCATAATAATAACAACATGTCCTAACATCAAGATACAGCAGTAAAATGCTCCATTGCTTCTCAGAGCTAGGTCTGCACTCAAGAAATACCCTAATAATAATACGTCCTAACATTAAGATACAGTAGTAAAATGCTGCATTGTTTCTAAAAGCAAGGCCTGCACTAAAAAAATACCCTAATAATAATAACAACATGTCCTAACATTAAGATACAGTAGTAAAGTGCTCCACTGTTTCTAAAAGCTAGGTCTGCCCTCAAGGAATACCATAATAATAATAACAACATGACCTAACATTAGGATACCGTACTAAAGTGTTCTTTTGTTTCTAAAAGGTAGGTCTGCACTTAAGAAATACAATAATAATAATCATAATAATATGTTCTAACATTAAGATACAGCAGTAAAGCGCTCCATTGCTTCTCAGAGCTAGTTCTGCACACAAGAAATACCCTAACAATAATAATAACATGTCTTAAAGTTAAGATACAGCAGTAAATCACGCCATTGCTTCTCAGAGCCAGGTCTCCACTCAAGAAATACCTTAATAATAATAACATGTCCTAACATTAAGATACAGAGTAGTAAAGTGCTCTATTGTTTCTAAAAGCTAGGTCTGCACTCAAGAAATACCCTAATAATAATAACAACTTGTTCTAACATTAAGATACAGTAGTAAAGTGCTCCATTGTTTCTAAAAGGTAGGTCTGCACTTAAGAAACACCCTAATAATAATAATAATAATAATAATTATAATAATAATAATAATATGTCCTAACATTAAGATACAGCAGTAAAGCATTCCATTACTTCTCAGAGCTAGGTATGCACTCAAGAAATACCCTAATAATAATACATCCTAACATTAATATACAGTAGTAAAATGCTGCATTGTTTCTAAAAGATAGGTCTGCACACAAGAAATACCCTAACAATAATAATAACATGTCATAACGTTAAGATAAAGCAGTAAATCGCTCCATTGCTTCTCAGAGCTAGGTCTCCACTCAAGAAATACCTTAATAATAATAACATGTCCTAACATTAAAATACAGAGTAGTAAAGTGCTCCATTGTTTCTAAAAGCTAGGTTTGCACTCAAGAAATACCCTAATAATAATAACAACAACACGTCCTAACATTAAGATACGGTAGTAACTCGCTCCCCCGCTCCATTG
Organism: Ambystoma mexicanum; assembly: GCF_040938575.1. Lineage (NCBI taxonomy): Eukaryota > Metazoa > Chordata > Amphibia > Caudata > Ambystomatidae > Ambystoma > Ambystoma mexicanum. The sequence continues at coordinate 1,147,850,394 of NC_090928.1, forward strand.
CTTCTCAGATCTAGGGCTGCACTCAAGAAATACCCTAATAATAATAACAACACGTCCTAACATTAACATACAACAATAAAGTGATCCATTGTTTCTCTGAGCTAGGGCTGCACTCAAGAAATACCCTAATAATAATATCAACACGTCCTAACATTAAGATACAATAGTAAAGTGATCCATTGTTTCGAAAAGCTAGGTCTGCACTCAAGAAATACCCTAATAATAATAATAATAATAATAATAATAATAATAATAATAATAATAATAATAATATGTCCTAACATTAAGATACAGAGTAGTAAAGCGCCCCATTGCTTCTCGGAATTAGGTCTACACTCAAGAAATACCCTAATAGTAACAACATGTCCTAACATTTAGATACAGTAGTAAAGTGCCCCATTGCTTCTTGAAGCTAGGTCTGCACTCAAGAAATACCCTAATAATAATATGTCCTAACATTAAGATACAGTAGTAAAGTGCCCCATTGCTTCTCAAAACTAGGTCTGCACTTAATAAATACCCTGATAATAACAACATGGCCTAACATTATTATACAGTGTAGTAAAGGGCTCCATTGCTTCTCGCAGCTAGGTCTGCACTCAAGTAATACCCTAATAATAATAATATGTCTATGATACAGAGTAGTAAAGTGCTCCATCGCTTCTCCAAGCTAGGGATGCACCCAAGAAATACCCTAATAATAATAACAACAACATGTCCTAACATTAAGATACAGTAGTAACTCGCTCCCCCGCTCCATTGATTCTCAGAGCTAGGGCTGCACTCAAGAAATACCCTAATAATAATAACAACTCGTCCTAACATTAACATACAACAATAAAGTGATCCATTGTTTCTCTGAGCTAGGGCTGCACTCAAGAAATACCCTAATAATAATATCAACACGTCCTAACATTAAGATACAATAGTAAAGTGATCCATTGTTTCGAAAAGCTAGGTCTGCACTCAAGAAATACCCTAATAATAATAATAATAATAATAATAATAATAATAATATGTCCTAACATTAAGATACAGAGTAGTAAAGCGCCCCATTGCTTCTCGGAATTAGGTCTACACTCAAGAAATACCCTAATAGTAACAACATGTCCTAACATTTAGATACAGTAGTAAAGTGCCCCATTGCTTCTTGAAGCTAGGTCTGCACTCAAGAAATACCCTAATAATAATATGTCCTAACATTAAGATACAGTAGTAAAGTGCCCCATTGCTTCTCAAAACTAGGTCTGCACTTAATAAATACCCTGATAATAACAACATGGCCTAACATTATTATACAGTGTAGTAAAGTGCTCCATTGCTTCTCGCAGCTAGGTCTGCACTCAAGTAATACCCTAATAATAATAATATGTCTATGATACAGAGTAGTAAAGTGCTCCACCGCTTCTCCAAGCTAGGGATGCACCCAAGAAATACCCTATTAATAATAACAACATGCCCTAAAATTAAAATACATTAGTAAAGTGCTCCATTGTTTCTAAAAGCTAGGCCTGCACTCAAAAAATACCCTAATAATAATAACAACATGTCCTAACATTAAGATACAGTAGTAAAGTGCTCCACTGTTTCTAAAAGCTAGGTCTGCCCTCAAGAAATACCTTAATAATAATAACAACATGTCCTAACATTAAGATACAGTAGTAAAGTGCTCCACTGTTTCTAAAAGATAGGTCTGCCCTCAAGAAATACCCTAATAATATTAACAACATGTCCTAACATTAGGCTACATTACTAAAGTGTTCTATTGTTTCTAAAAGGTAGGTCTGCACTTAAGAAGTACCCTAATAATAATAACAACATGTCCTTACATTAAGATACAGCAGTAAAGGGCCCCATTGCTTCTCAAAGCTAGGTCTGCACTCAAGAAATACCCTAATAATAATAATAACATGTTCTAACATTAAGATATAGAGTAGTAAAGTGCCCCATTGCTTCTCAAAGCTAGGTCTGCACTCAAGAAATACCCTGATAAAAACAACTTGGCCTAACATTATGATACAGTGTAGTAAAGTGCTCCATTGCTTCTCGCACCTAGGTCTATACTCAAGCAATACCCTAATAATAATAATATGTCTAAGATACAGAGTAGTAAAACGCTCCATTGCTTCTCCAAGCTAGGGCTGCACACAAGAAATACCCTATTAACAATAACAACATGCCCTAACATTAAGATACAGTAGTAAAGTGCTCCACTGTTTCTAAAAGCTGGGTCTGCCCTCAAGAAATACCCTAACAATAATAATAACAACATGTCCTAACATTAAGATACAGTACTAATGTGTTCTAAAAGGTAGGTCTGCACGTAAGCAATGCCCTAATAATAATAATAATAATAATAATAATAACAACATGGCCTAACATTAAGATACAGCAGTAAAGCATTCCATTGCTTCTCTGAGCTAGGTCTGCACTCAAGAAATACGCTAATGATAATACATCCTAACATTAAGATACAGTAGTAAAATGCTCCATTGTTTCAAAAAGCTAGATCAACACACAAGAAATACCCTAACAATAGTAATAACATGTCATAACGTTAAGATAAAGCAGTAAATCGCTCCATTGCTTCTCAGAGCTAGGTCTCCATTCAAGAAATACCTTAATAATAATAACATGTCCTAACATTAAGATACAGAGTAGTAAAGTGCTCCATTGTTTCTAAAAGCTAGGTTTGCACTCAAGAAATACCCTAATAATAATAACAACATGTCCTAACATTAAGATACAGTAGTAATACGCTCCCTCGCTCCATTGCTTCTAAAAGCTAGGTTTGCACTCAAGAAATAACCTAATAATAATGAAAAAACACGTCCTAACATTAAGATACAACAGTAAAGTGATCCATTGTTTCTCAGAGCTAGGGCTGCACTCAAGAAATACCCTAATAATAATAATAACAACACGTCCTAACATTAAGATACAATAGTAATGTGATCCATTGTTTCTAAATGCTAGGTCCGCACTCAAGAAATACCCTACTAATAATAACATGTCATAAAATTACGATACAGTAGTAAAATGCTCGAGTGTTTCTAAAAGCTAGGTCTGCACTCAAGAAATACCCTAATAATAATATTAATAATAATAATAATAATAATAATAATAATAATAATAATAATAATAATAATAATAATATATCCTAACATTAAGATACAGAGTAGTAAAGCACCCCATTGCTTCTCGGAATTAGGTCTACACTCAAGAAATACCCTAATATTAACAACATGTCCTAACATTTAGATACAGTAGTAAAGTGCCCCATTGCTTCTTGAAGCTAGGTCTGCACTCAAGAAATACCCTAATAATAATATGTCCTAACATTAAGATACAGTAGTAAAGCGCTCAATTTCTTCTGGAAGCTAGGTCTGCACTGAAGAAATACCCCAATAATAATAACAACATGTCCTAACATTAAGATATAGAGTAGTAAAGTGCCCCATTGCTTCTCAAAACTAGGTCTGCACTCAAGAAATACCCTGATATTAACAACATGCCCTAACTTTAAGATACAGTAGTAAAGTCCTCCATTGTTTCTAAAAGCTAGGCCTGCAATCAAGAAACACCCTAATAATAATATGTCCTAACATTAAGATACAGTAGTAACGCGCTCAATTTCTTCTGGAAGCTAGGTCTGCACTGAAGAAATACCCTAATAATAACAACATGTCCTAACATTAAGATATAGAGTAGTAAAGTGCCCCATTGCTTCTCAAAACTAGGTCTGCACTCAAGAAATACCCTGATAATAACAACATGTCCTAACATTAAGATAGAGTAGTAAAGTGCTCCACTGTTTCTAAAAGCTAGGCACGCCCTCAAGAAATACCCTAATAATAATAACAACATGTCCTAACATTAGGATACAGTACTAAAGTGTTCTATTGTTTCTAAAAGGTAGGTCTGCACTCAAGAAATACCCTAATAATAACATTTCCTAACATTAAGATACATTAAGCCTGATGTTTGGCCCCAAGAAGATGATGTCGCCATTCTTGGAAAGCATCCTTGATTGCAAGTAATTCACGCTCAGTAACAGTATAGTTTTGTTCATATGAGGTAAGCTTACGTGAGAAAAAAGCAACTGGATGCTCCTCCTTGGTTTCTGCACAAACTTGCGAAAGTACAGCTCCTGTAGTGACACTGGAAGCGTCTGCTTCAACGATAAACTGACAATCCAGATCAGGATGTTGAAGTACGGGTGCAGTGGTAAATGCTTCCTTTAACCTCTCAAAAGAAGCTTGGGCATTCTGGTTCCAACAGAATGGAACTTTAGAACTAGTTAAAGCTGTCAATGGGGCCACTGTTTCGGAGAAAGAACGAATAAAGCTGCGATAAAAATTTGCAAAACCTAGGAATGACTGTAATGACTTGACATTGTGTGGAACAGGCCAATTGAATATGGCCTTCACTTTGGAACGACTCATCCGAACACCTTGATTGGTAATGTCGTAACCCAGAAATTCCACTTCTTGTGTATGAAAGACACATTTCTCGGCTTTAACAAAAAGTTTGTTCTCTCTCAGTCTTTGTAAGACAGCTAACACGTGTTTAACATGTTCTGGAAAAGACGATGAATATATCAAAATGTCATCCAAGTAAATCACCACAAATTGGTCCATCATATCTCTGAAGATATCGTTCATGAAGAACTGAAATGTGGCGGGAGCGTTACAAAGACCAAAAGGCATCACTAAATATTCATAAAGGCTGTACCGCGTCTTAAAAGCGGTCTTCCATTCATCTCCTTCCCGAATGAGAACCAGATTGTAAGCACCGCGCAAGTCCAATTTAGAGAAGTACTTGGAAGTTCCTAATTGATCTAACAGAACATTAATCAGTGGTAAAGGGTACTGATTCTTTATGGTGATGTCGTTAATAGCCCTGTAATCAATGCAGGGCCTTAGATCTCCTTCCTTCTTTGGCACAAAGAATAAAGGAGAGGCAGCCGGCGATTGAGATGGCCGTATAAATCCCATATCAAGAGCTTTATCGATGTATTCTTTCAAGACAACATCTTCTTTGGGAGTTAAAGAATAAACTCGACCAGTAGGAATTTTAGCTCTAGGAATTAGTTCAATTGGACAATCATACTGCCTATGTGGAGGCAGCTTTTCTGCCTGACCTTTGTCAAACACATCAGCAAAATCTGCGTATTCACTTGGTATATGTGTACCGCTCTGATGTACCACACTAATAGTGGAAATTCCCTCCATAGAGGCCAAAATATGTGATTTATTTGACACCACCTGACTGGTAAAGCAATGTTCATTTGCAAAAAACGGAAGGATATTGGATCAATCCCGTAACCCAGTCAATGGCGGGATTATGAAGAGTCAACCAATTAATTCCAAGTAATATTTTGTACTGAGGAGCCGCAATGACATCAAAGACTATTTCCTCTAAATGACCATTTAATAAAGTCATCTGAATAGGTACAGTCTCCTGAGTTACCATACCGGAAATCAAGACTGATCCATCCACAGTATTAACAGCTTCAGGTTTGTTCTTGTCTACAAGGGGTATAGAACATTTCTTGGCATATGTGATATCGATGTAATTATTAGTGGCTCCAGAATCAACCATAGCCTTGGAAACCAATTCTTGATCATCGAAACGTAAAGTCATCTCAACAGCTATAGGTGCATGCGCTGGAAATGTAATGGAGTCCGATGTAACACTCGACACAGGGACTCCTGCTACTGTCGAGTTTTGATGTTTCCCGAAGGCTTACTTGGTTTTTTAGGACATGCCGCCAGTAAATGCTCAGATGAACCGCAATACATACATAAATTATGTTTTCTTCGGTCCTCTCTTTCTGCTCTAGACAACCGGCCTCTCACCGCACCAATTTGCATTGGTTCAGGATCATTCGAGAAGATGCGGTGTATCAGAACGAATCGGTGCATGAAGGAAAGGTTTTCTCTCTCCTTTGCGGGCATTTCTTCGGGCATCCATTTGTAAAATTAAATCAAGAAATTCTGAAAAACCTGTAGGAACCACTGGGACCGTGGACAAGGCATCTTTGAGTTCTTCTAAAAGACCCTTGTAGAAAACAGCCGTCTTCTTGCCTTTCGGCCATTGGGTTTCGGCTGTTAATTGGTTGAATCGTGCGATGTAAGCCAACAGAGGTTGAGTGCCTTGTTGTAGATTCAGCAACTCCAGATCTGTGGCTTGAGTAGCGTAGCGCATATCAAAGACTTTGTTCATAGCAGCCAGAAGATCATCGCAATCGTACAACAAGGGGCTATTTGATTCCAATAAAGGATTTGCCCAAGCAGCAGCTGTACCCCCCAAATGGGAAAGCACGAATGCTGCTTTAATAGTTAGATCGGGAAACAAATTAGGCCGGCAAAGGAAATGAAGTCAGCACTGATTAACAAAAGTTCTATAGGTTTTAGGATCACCTGTGAACCTTTCCGGGGGAGCCAAGGGAAACTGTGTGGGCATAACCACTTTAAGAATTTCCTGTGATAATGATGGTGTCGTAGTCCCAGATCCAGATGCAGTGGCTACTGGAACCTGCGCTCCCTGAGGAGTGGCATGCATGGCATCTTGCATAACATCCATTCGATGCCGTAGCATGTCCTGTGCCGTAATCATTTCATTTCTCAAGTCAGTGATTAACTGAGTTAAAACAGTTAAAGGATCCGTACCCTCCATGGCTTCTGATTCTGTCATAAATCACCATTGTATCAATTGAAAAGGATACAGTAACCAAAAAAGGATACAATTGGTAGGGCTCTTCCGGATCCTTTTCACACGACTTGATTGTAGGTAGGTCAAATTAGACCTTCCAAATGATACAACTCTCTGACTGATAAAACAGGCAGAGAGATGGATCACTGGAAAGGGCGTGGGTATTGTCTTGTAAGATATGCCTAGGATAGATAAAGTATCATAAGAAACTGTCCCAAACTCAAATCACTATGATAGCACAGTAATAGCATTAATTCGAAACACTAACCTTAAGGCCAAACTGAAGAATTCAACGAAAGTCTCATGAAGAAAACCAGGAGTGGAAACAACGATAAAGGAAGGGAAGATTAGTAAGGGAGACTTATCCCGAACGGCACGAGGCTCACGCTAGATACCGGGTTGGTGCACCACAGGATAGCGTCCAAAGTATCTGTGCACAATCACCTTCCAATAGTTCATGAAATACTTTCTTTCCCACGAAGAACAAAATTAGATTTTCACCTGTTAACTGTCACAGGCACCAATGGTTCAAAGAAGTTCAGAAAACCACGTGCAGGATTGCATGCAACAGCATACACGCAGCCAGGCCAGCCGCGCTTGGAGACAGCGTTTCCACGTGAAGATTTAGCAAGCAAACAGGATACACTCAGCCCAGGGCAGCCGTGCTTGCAGACAGCGTCCGCGTGGAGATTTGGCACGCAAACAGGATACACACAGCTCAGGACAGCCGCGCTTGCAGACAGCGTCCGCGTGGAGATTTGGCACACGAACAGGATACACGCAGCTCAGGACAGCCGCGCTTGCAGACAGCGTCCGCGTGGAGATTTGGCACACGAACAGGATACACGCAGCTCAGGACAGCCGCGCTTGCAGACAGTGTCCGCGTGGAGATTTGGCACGCGAACAGGATACACGCAGCTCCAGGAATTAGCGTGTGGAGGAAAACACGCTCAAAAAAGGCCAAAGAAGTTGCTGAAGAGAATGCGAGAACGCAGGTCAGGAGTTCAGCTACAAAACGCCAAAATTGACTTAATCAGAAGCAGCGATCGGCGTTTCCCCGCTGCTTATGTGCGCAATGCCGTGATATACGTGACGGAACTAAGTCACGTGAATTTTAACGACGTGAAAAATGCAGACGTCGTTTTCCAGGCAATGCATCGAACAACCTCCATTTCGAGTAGAATGGTCTAGTGGTTCTATGGGCGTAACTCATTTTGTATGGAGAGGTCGTTCCTGGTCCAGAGATATGTCCAGCAGGCATGACACCCATTGCTTCTTGAAGCTAGGTCTGCACTCAAGAAATACCCTAATAATAATATGTCCTAACATTAAGATACAGTAGTAAAGCGCTCCATTGCTTCTGGAAGCTAGGTCTGCACACAGGAAATACCCTAACAATAATATTAACATATCCTAATGTTAAGATACAGCAGTAAATTGCTCCATTGCTTCTCAGAGCTAGGTCTCCACTCACGAAATACCTTAATAATAATAACATGTCCTAACATTAAGATACAGTAGTAAAGTGCTCCATTGTTTCTAAAAGCTAGGTTTGCACTCAAGAAATAACCTATTAATAATAACAACATGTCCTAACATTAAGATACAGTAGTAACTCGCTCCATTGCTTCTCAGAGCTAGGAATGCACTCAAGAAATACGCTAATAATAATAACATGTCCTAACATTAAGATACAGTAGTAAAGTGCTCCATTGTTTCTAAAAGCTAGGTTTGCACTCAAGAAATAACCTATTAATAATAACAACATGTTCTAACATTAAGATACAGTAGTAAAGTGCTCCATTGTTTCTAAAAGCTAGGTCTGCAGTCAGGAAATACAATAATAATAATAATAATAATAATAATAATAATAATAATAATAATAATAATAATAACAATTATAATAATAATAATTATTATTATGGCCCCCGCACTGTATAACGCATTTACTGGTGATTACCAAAACTGGGACCCCACAGCCAGAACTTTTCCACCGAACATTGGAGACGAGAACGTTGGCAGACTACTCTACGCTGATGACATTCTATTACTCGACCAAACTGCCATAGGTCTACAACGCAAACTCAACTTACTTTCAGAATACCTCCAAGCCAATGACCTGATTCTAAACTCAACAAAAATAAAAATAATGACATTGGAAAAAACAACAACACGAAACGAAAAATCAAAATGGTCTCTGGCAGGTGAGAGACTGGAAAAAATAAAATCAATTAATACCTGGGAGTCACGATCAATTCAAACCGTTTTGAAATCCCCATGCAGGAATCCATGATCGCAAAAACAAAAATCATGATGACACAAGCACGACTCATGGACAAAAAATTTGGAAAATTCTCCTTGAGACCAGTTCTTAATTTCTACACAGCAAAAGCAGTGCCTGCTATTTCCCATGGGGCAGAGGCGATGCCTATGATACCCGAGAGAATCTGGATAAAACTGGAAGGCCTATTCTGGAGGAAACTTCTGATGCTCCCACAATCAACGCCAATGGCGTCGATTCGCAGAGAAATCAATGTCCTTTCTCTAAAGGGAAGAGTCAATTTAAACATTCTGATGCTACATCGGAAAATCAGATTATCCTCTGAGAAGATCTTTAAGCTATTAAACAAAGAGCTAAACAAAGGCTCAAACACCATCCTCTCCACTTGGGTGCAAAGAAACACAGAAACACTAGCCGAAATAGGAAGCACATGGCAAGAATTGGAATGTAATCCAAACAAAACTGTCAAAAAATTCAAATAAATGGACTAGATCAAAACACTAGAAGACGCCGCGAAATACAAATCGGCCTTGGACCTACCGGTCAACCTTCAAAAACAAAACGAGCCTATGAGCTACTTGCTAAAAGGTCCCAGCAAGCAAATTAGAAAGACATATCTAAGGGCCAGGCTGAACCTTCTACACACCAAAGAAATTCTATTCATCAGAGGCTCTGCCTCCAACAACCTTTGCAGATTCTGTAATAAAACAGACACAGTGGAAACCCTGAGGCATCTTTTGCTGTCATGCCCTGAACTGGCCTCAAAAAGAATGACCCACATGGGACACTTGTTCAAAAACAGATGGTGTATGGAAGAAGATTACTGGTGGAACATTCTGATGTCGGGTGAAAACACCAAAACAGTAACTGCGGTCGGACAGTTCTTTCAGAACATAAACTTGACGAGAGAAGAAACAATCTGACAACAACCTGAAAAACAAACCGCACCAATGGAAACAAAGGATCAAATGAAGAAGCATTTGTTTAGGATAAAATGAAGAATCATTTTGTAAAAACTGTGATAAACAGTTCAATCAAAAAAAAAAATAAATAAATAATAATAATAATAATTATTATAATAATAATAATAATAATTCCTAACATTAAGATACAGAGTAGTAAAGCGCTCCATTGTTTCTAAAAGCTAGGTTTGCACTCAAGAAATACCCTAATAATAACAACATGTCCTAACATTAAGATACAGTAGTAAAGTGCTCCATTGCTTCTTGAAAACTAAGTCTGCACTCAAGAAATACCCTAATAATAATAATATGTCCTAACATTTATATTCAGTAGTAAAGCGCTCCATTGCTACTCGAAAGCTAGGTCTGCACTCAAGAAAAACCCTAGTAATAATAATATGTCCTAACATTAAGATACAGTAATAAAGCGCTCCATTGTTTCTAAAAGCTAGGTGTGCACTCAAGAAATACCCTAATAATAACAACATGTCCTAACATTAAGATACAGTAGTAAAGCGCTCCATTGCTACTCGAAAGCTAGGTCTGCACTCAAGAAAAACCCTAGTAATAATAATATGTCCTAACTTTAAGATACAGTAATAAAGCGTTCCACTGTTTCTAAAAGCTAGGTCTGCACTCAAGAAATACCCTAATAATAACAACATGTCCTAACATTAAGATACAGTAGTAAAGCGCCCCATTGCTTCTCGAAGTTACGTCTGCACTCAAGAAATACCCTACTAATCACGACATGTCCTAACATTAAGATACAGTAGTAAAGCACTCCATTGCTTCTCGAAAGCTAGGTCTGCACTCAAGAAATACCCTAATAATAATATGTCCTAACATTAAGATACAATAATAAAGAGAAATGGTCCTTCTCCTACCCTGTCTGCCTGTTACTGCTTTACTACTTATACCTAGACAGTCTTCAGGGTTCCAGATGACCATGGTATTCGAATCTCTCCCAATGCTGAAGTAATTTATTTCAATAGATTGACCGAACATATTCCTCATTCTTCCTTTACAGACCTTACCATTAATTGTGAGAGACGGTTCCCAGTGTTGCATGGATCCTGTCCCTTGGGCTGTGGATGAGAAGTAACATCCACCTTGCCTGTGGTATGTTCACATAGAACATTTGCTCGCACCGCTGATAAAAAAAGCAATTGCCTGTGAGTGTAATGCACGTTTTGCAATGGTCACTAACCACTGACTAGTGATATTTGACTCTTGGCGAAATATTGTGCTCTGTGTATGTGTAGAATTAATTTGTTTATTTATTTATTTGTTTATTTATTTATATAGTGCTCCCAACCCATGGGCAACTGGGCACATTTCTTACATAAAGTTGCAGTAGGTACAGCGGTAAATAACGTAACTCAATGTATACAGAGTACAATTTACATGAAGAGAAGAACAAAAATATACAGAAATGACATAATTACAAGGGTACATTTCTTACAAATGCAAAGGAGCTTTTGACTGGGGTTAGACATTTACATCATTACAGGCAAATCGTATGGCAGAAGGGTATCTAAGGCTCTTGAGCAAGGAGCCATGTTTTGGTGTTCCTTCTGAATGGGTGGTAGGCCTGTTCAGTTCTTAGTGGTAATGGACTTTTCTATGGCTGTCTGGAAACAAGCAACTTCCATTTTTACCCTCTGCTACAAGTGTTGGGCAATCTTTACTACATGATGGACGAGGTTATCTAATTGGTTGTGCAATTTGAGTAGGAAAAACATGAAGGCTTCAAGTTTCAGTAAACAGAAGTGAAGGCTTCGTAGGTTGCATTGCTTTTTTAGTGATAGCAAAAATCACTACAATGGCTATAGGGTTTACCCTGGATCCCTGGCAAGAAGATTACAATTGGACCCATCTCTCCACCTATTCCCTTCAATATGTTCAGCTTCTGTCACTGCCCATGTAAGACCTCATGCACGTATTTTGCGATTTATTCTTCACATGAGTGGCCTTGGTGTACCTTGCTTTCTGGGTGTGCATTCCAGATTGCATTGCTGTAACCTTTTCGCATTAGGTGCCCCTTTACTGTATATCAGAATGCACTAATTAATATTCCATCCTGGGACTTTGCATAATACACGTTGCCATAAGGAGCTAATGGTGTTCGGTCATTTTTTTTATATCATCCCAAAAAGGGTGAGAATGTCCCTGGTGTGACGGGCTCTTTCACAAAATCTCTCCAGTGATTGGTGTCTTGGTTGGTTCCCCAGGAGACCACTGGGCCGGCAGCTTTTCAAAGATGCCTTAGGTACTCTTGTCACAGCTTTAGGTTCCTCTTGAGTGGGTACCAAGGAGTCTCATGCCTGCCAAGATCGGTATTCTAATCCCTTGCAGCAATGCAACAGATCTCCAAAAGATCCAGAATTTACAGGCCTAGGGCCTATGCTACTACCCCCTCTTTAACTGCACCTAGAGAGCTGCTTCTCCAGAGGGTAACATGGTCAGCCTAGAGCATTCATTCACGGTCTCCATCGCCCTACCTCTACAAGGTTTGATGCAGAGGAGGAACTCAGCAGCCACCTCTCTTCAGGTAGGTGCTACTATCCCCGAGTGGGAGTGGTGCTCCAGGGTCAGATGGTGTAATCAAACAGCAGCAGCATCACTGAGGGACATTGCTCCCACTTATGTGGTCAATCAGGTACAAGTAGTGCTGTAAACAGATACACTTTCAGGAATCTCTGATTAGTCTGCCAGCCATTTTGAAAGAGAGGCCGGGTTTCCTGTGAATCCAATGGTGTTTATTTTTTTCTCTAATCTTCTGCCGGCAAGCGGTATACTGAGGCTATTTATTGAATTTGGGGGCTGCAGTGTCAGCAAATGCACTTTCAAGAATCTCCCATAGTCTGGCAGCCATTTTAAGAGAGAGGCTGGATGGCCTGTGATTTTGATGGTGTGTTTTCCCCTTTCGACTGGCAGAAATCTGCTTACTGGTACTTTTAAGTGATTCACTAATAATTACCTCAATCCATATGGTATTTGTTTATCTCATGACCTCAGTAGCCTAATTCCCAGGGGTGCAAAGGGTGGAGCAATCTCATCAAGCAGCCATTTTGTCGGCAGCTGGGTACGCCCTCCCCGTTAACTCCATTTGGAGGTATTAGCACCACTAACATCCCCAGGTTGCAATGAGACCCAGAGTCTAAGCCGATCCGGAGCCAGCAAAAATACTACAGCTGCACTCGACTATGCAGCCTTTCTGCTGTACTGCAATGTGTACCTCGGAAGCAGTGCCAACAAGGTGGGTGCATTATGCGATATAGAATCAGCGTTGATCAGAGATACCTGAAAAATACGACTAGTACAAAATAAAGAAAATGGAGAAGAAAGGTCAGATGGAGTCAACACATCCATCCTGTAATACAGATATAAAGATGAGCGAGGGGGAATGGATAGTATTGAACAAATGGAGTACTTCATTGATTCCATTTTCGGCCAGATCTCGGGTCCAAGCAGCCAGAAAGCCAGTGCAAGAAAGCAAATTCATGGAGATTTTAAAGCAAAGTCGCTATTCAGTATTTAAATAATGTAAATCAGCATCTCTCCATCTATTACTGCAACACATCTAATTCTATCTCAAGCATTAGCAAGAACTGCAATATGCTGCATTGGATCCAAGGGGTGTCACGTGGGGTAGATGCATGCCCTACCAGGCAAAGTGTATCCGTCTGCTTCTGACTGGAGGGAACACGCACGAGAGACTATCGACTTGAACGGAGTACTGCCAAAATATTCAAAATGATTCTAGCCTTCAAATTAATGAGTTCATTGATTATGTTCATGAGTGATTTCCGGCTATAACCCTGCGGCTGGCTCCACTGCATTCATTGTAGTCTGTGGACTGTAAAAGGTTTTGACCATCGGTAATATAAATGCGTTTGTTTTTTGGCTGCAATGTAAACACGAGCAACCTCTTTATCAGAATATTGGACTGTCACCCAGGATAAACAGACTGCCTTCCTTTATCGGGTTTGCATCTGCAATACAAGGAGTTCCTTAAAAAAGGAAGCAATTTCAAGATGCAGGTCTGCCCAAATGGGAATCACTTGAGTGACCACGAGTTTTAGTCATTTCCAAACTTGACAACAGCAAAGGCGAGCTATCTGGATCTACCTAAGAAATCCCACTCATGAATAAAGTCGCAGGGATCAACCTGGGTCTCAGGCCTCATGACCCCATAATGCCATCAGTTGAAACCCTCAAACGGCTGTCAAACTAAACATTAACACGAAAGCTCTTATTGTGCCTTCAAAGGTCTCACGTGTCTCCAGCAATTTTTGCCATAGCTTTCACTGTGGTGTTTTCACCCCTGATTTATTTTGATGATTTTTTTTTGTTTGTTTTTTAATGGGGGTCCAACCTCTGCCACCTCACCCATCACCCCCAAAACCCCTGCACAAAAATACTACACATATAACTATTTTTTTTTAGTCGCCAAAACCGCCGGTACAAAAACACCACAATGACAAAATGGTAACTGGCATTCAATACTTGGAGACTGTTCAACCATTATGCTCGGACAAGAACCCTGACATAGTTTGGCATGCCACCTGCAATTGAAATGGTCAAGGATGATGAGAACTGAGACAACATTATTGTCATCCCACGGGCTGTGTATGTGGAACAAACTACTGATGCACATAAAAAGGTTAAAAAACTAGCCAAATTCAGGAGATTTGTAGCCCGTGGCCACACGGCTTGGCTAGTGGGGCTACATGCTTGCCCCCTGAGGGAACACACACAGAATAGAAAGACAAACACACCAGGGATATAAAAGGGTTATTTAAAAAGTGTAGTGTGTGTTTTGTTACTATTTGAGGAGCACGGGCTGCACATGGAATATGGTGGCCCCACATGGTGGACGGGGCCATACTGAAAGAAGTGGAGGGGCTATGCCCCAGGGATTATCTGCTGGGTCAAGCCCCATCCACAGGAGGGGTCAGGCCCCAGGTATCATCTGTGGGATCAGACCCCAAACCTCAGAGGACATGTCATCAGCCAGTGGAGAAACAAGCATTACCCGCAGCCAGCAGCATCAAGCCTGCACCCAATGATCCATCAGCAAGGCACTGTGAGGGGGCGCCTGATTGCACCATTCACCCCATTGTGTCATAGTGTCTTTTGTGTTAATGTAGTATGTGAATATATATATATATATATATGTATGCTAAGTGTATAGTTATTTATCATTAAGTAGGTTAAATGTTAGGTAGGGGGAGTTAGGGAGTTGGAGTAATTATTTGGTGGTATGTTAAGAAGAGTAAAAGTTCAGAAGAGCTAGGATGTAAAGATGGCCATGGATTTGAATAGGGGTTGAGGGGAGGTACTGTGGCGTGAGATAGCGGGATATGTTGGCAGCCTGCCGGAGGCCGCTTAGCAAGATGGGATCACCAAAGAGGCCATTCTCTACCCTCATACACCATGTGGGTGGTACCGGAGGTTAGGAAGGGGATCAGTCGTGGCACGCTCATCCTAAGGTTCCCTGAGACTCCTCCAAGGAAGGGTGAGCTGAGGTAGCAAATCCCCATTTAGATGGAGCTCATGCCAGGGGAATCCTAGTGTAAAAACATTTAGATCAAAGGTGTTTTAATAAAGAAGGGTCCCCATTGGGATCCCTGTAAACATTCACTCTGGTGTCTTTGTCCATTAGTCACTAGTCACCTTGTTCAGCAATTGTATTTATCAGGTGCATTGCCCTTCCCGACCCAGCAGGCTGGGTGTGGCAATGGTGGTTTCCACAGAAACTGTCCCTGCTCCGGAAAAGGAAAGGGCACACCCTTGCGTGGACCAGGGACATTACACACAGGCTACAGACTACTCGAGAGAAACCACCACCTTGGCCTTCTAATGCTGATATCTCTGTACAAATGCTACTTGACACTCCTGATAACGCAAAACCTAAAGTCTGGCAATGGGATTGGATGGATCCATAGGAAACCTGCAACTCATACTTGATTTTCCGCCTGGGAGCTTTCCATCTTAAATCACTGCATAAGATGCCATCATATTTGATCCAATTCCCTGATTCCAAGTATGCATTTTCAATCCTAAGAGTCTGTCTCAATCTCTGACCTACAAGAACGCAATTAGCATGCTACCACAAATCCCTGCATTTAGATATAGCATGTCGATTTTGCAACTTGCCAGAGTGTCAAGAGACGCTTCAGCATTTGATAATAGAATGCACTGCATTGCTACAATTAAGAAAAGAAACATAGTTCAAGCACTTAGAATTATTCAAAATTATGTCGAAAGAAGAAATGTGGGTTTATATTTTCAATACGTCAAAAATGTCCTTAAATAACGGATATAAATGATTTATTAGCATTAAATTTAGCAAATGAAACAAGTTCAATGTAACTCTCGCTATAACAAAATTAACATTACCAGTATTTGTTTGTTCTTATACAAACCTGCATAATTCGATAAACACTCGCACTTATGGATTGTTATACTCCTACCACCTGATCTTAGCCTAACCTACTCATCTGCCACCATAACCTCTACGTGTTAGGCTTTACCCCTAATCGTAACATTGCTCACTCTATACTATGCTAAATTGCTTTACATTACCATATCCTCCACATATTGTATAACACGATAGGCATTGTTCTCTCTTATACTGCCTCATCACTGCTTGATATCTGCGTCCACAGTAGTATACCAACCACTGCCCTCTGTCTGACTGCTGTATTCTAGACTTTGAACCTTGCTGTCATAATATGCTAGTCAATGTTATAGGCTAATATGTTAATGCTATAATGTTAATATGCTAAAATGCTCTACATCACCAGATGGTACACATATTGTATAACATACTAGGCACCAGCCTCTCCTAGACTGCCGTATTATATAATCTGGTATCTGCGCTCACAGTAGTATACCAACCACTGCCCTCTGTCTGACTGCTGTATTCTAGACTTTGAACCTTGCTGTCATAATATGCTAGTCAATGTTATAGGCTAATATGTTAATGCTATAATGTTAATATGCTAAAATGCTCTACATCACCACATGGTACACATATTGTATAACATACTAGGCACCAGCCTCTCCTAGACTGCCGTATTATATAATCTGGTATCTGCGCTCACAGTAGTATACCAACCACTGCCCTCTATCTGACTGCTGTATTCTAGACTTTGAACCTTGCTGTCATAATATGCTAGTCAATGTTATAGGCTAATATGTTAATGCTATAATGTTAATATGCTCTACATCACCAGATGGTACACATATTGTATAACATACTAGGCACCATCCTCTCCTAGACTGCCGTATTATATAATCTGGTATCTGCCCTCACAGTATTATACCAACTACTGCCCTCTGTCTGACTGCTGTAGTCTAGACCTTGAACCACAATTTTATATTATGCTAGCCATGCTAGTCACTGGTTGCCTTAATGAATTAAATTGCCACAAAAGATGAGAGAATTTGGTAGACATGTGTTGATATTAGGAAAAGGAAAATAGCATTTAAATATTTGTCAAAAGAAAATGCACGATGTGCCAATGTTCAAAATGTAGAAGAGGCTTATATAGTTGATTTTCCTCATAATGAAGCCAGAAAAGAAGAGAAGTTTTTGTGAAATTCGACAAGTGGCGCTAATAGTTTGTATGGCCACTATACGATTCACCCATTGCATGCATGCCTGTGAGTTCACAGGTGATACACTTGACTTGCACCAGCTGTGTAAAGCAAATGCTACACCAAAAGGTGTGTGGGAGAAGACTCTGGAGGTTTGATGTGTCCCAATGTGTTGTCCCTATGGAAAAAGTGGAATATTGGATGAAGGCCAGACAGCTAGCCATGTGTTCTTCAGAATACCATTGCACACAGCTTTGTTCTGAAGACCCCAGACAAAGAACAAAAGAAACATATATTTTTCCCTATTATGTGAAAGTACATTTTTTACAGTCTGCTTTTCAGTGGTTCGTACTCATATCACAGGGAAATATTTCAAAAGTTTGCTGCCAGTGAGATGAAAAAGGATTAGATATTATAATAGAAAATAAAGTCATAGCCAGAATGCATGGAACTCAAGAATATTGGTACCGATTACCTTCAGAGATCTGATATATGCTGTAAAGTCTGGGTCCTCCGACTTAGTTTATCACTTTGAGTTGCACAGGGTATGGTTGGGTGATCTTGCATATTTCATTATGAAGTAATTAAAATAAAGAAGGAGTAGTGCACATCGCACCACCTGAACTTTGTGCCATGGATCCTATTCTAATCTTATGTTTCTTTAACCATTGACTCTTATTTGTGCTGGCCCTTATTTTCAGGAAAGTAAATGCTCCATTGTGGGTAGGAGTGAGCGGAAATGTTCGCATGAAAAGCGAAACCTGTAGAATCTAGACCGGAATCCGCTTCCGCTCAATCTGAAAAGTCAGCATTACAGTTCCGCTACCACGGAATGCTCACCATTTTTTTGCAGTTTCGAGCAGAGTATGGTGTTTTGTTCCCATGTTAGTTTTGTGTAGCGTGATGTGAAACTTGACACAGGTCTGTTTTTTTCAATCCATGCTCGTTTCATGCAGCGTCATGAGAAACCTTGTGTAGGTTTTTCTGAACTGTGGTAGTTTCGTGCACATTATGCAGTTTGATAGGCTTGCACAGTGACACTAGAAACTTCATGGGGGTCTTTTTCTGATCCATTCTCGTTTCACAAAATGAAAAACTGTGTACAGGTCTTTTTATCTATCTGTACTAGTTTTGTGCAGCTGCACGAGAAAAGTTGTCTTTTTCAGTCCGTGGTAGTTCCATGCATTGGCACAAGAAACTTTGCACAGTTTTCCATGATCCGTGCTGGTTTCACAAAGTGACACAAGAAACCCCTCACTGGCTTATTTTAGATCTGCACTAGTTTCACATTGCGGCACGAGAAAACGTTTCTTGCCGAGTTGTGCTAGTTTCGCGCAGCAGCATGAGAAACATTGAGCAGCTTTTGGTTTGATACATGCTAGGTTCACGCAGTGGCACGAGAAACTTTGTGATGCTCCTTTTAATACAGGCTAGGTTTGTGCAGCAGTGCAAGAAACTTTGCGCAGCTTATTTTGGTTCACAAGACGTCACAAGAAACCTTGTGCTGCTCTTTTCAATACACAGGGGAAGCAGAATGGTAGATTGCCGCAAAACTGATTAAAGTCTTACAGATTTTGCTTCTGCAGCTGGCAGAACGAAATGTAACAATTTCGCCAGGTCCTAGTTGTGGTTAATAGAAGTTCAAAAGTTTGGAAAAATCCTGACAGCTCTGTCATGGAATATATAAAAAGGCATGTCACATGTGCTATTCCTACAGAAGCTGGTAACACAATTATTGCAATTCCAGAGTCACCAGTACAGCAAAAACTATGGCTGAAGAGAAACAAGTAAAGGCACATTTTATACAAAGAGTAGGTTTGCTTTTCCTAGGTCCATGTGTGCATCTGTTCAGGTCAGCACTCTCCTATGTCACAGATGGCCTTAAGAACAAACCAACTCTCGAAGACAGTTGAAGGTTATTGATAAAGATGTGATAAATGGGACAAATACAAATAAACTTGCCATCATTGTAAAAATAGAGGTATGGGGCAAGAAAATGCTTTGTCACCCCGAGTGGGACGGGTATGCCCAGAAGTGGGTCCTGTGCCTGCTGGGCCTAGAGACCCAAGCTACTCCTCACTGATGAGCCCCAACAAGGGCGAAACATGTTTGGGGATGCTTGTGGTCTCGTGCAGAAGGGATGTGACCTAGCAGTTCGGGCTGGACTGCCCCTTTTGGGGTGGGGCCAAGCCTGATTTGCATATGGTCTTTCCCCTTCTGTAATGGCTTGGCAGGCGAAGAACGATGGTCTGGAGGGTTGCCCCGAGCAATGCCAGTGGTTAAGATTCAGTCTAAACCTTCCAGCCATCACCTCTTTGTTTTTGCTTTGTCACCCCGAGTGGGACGGGTATGCCCAGACGTGGGTCCCGTGCCTGCTGGGCCTAGAGACCCAAGCTACTCCTCACTGATGAGCCCCAACAAGGGCGAAACATGTTTGGGGATGCTTGTGGTCTCGTGCAGAAGGGATGTGACCTAGCAGTTCGGGCTGGACTGCCCCTTTTGGGGTGGGGCCAAGCCTGATTTGCATATGGTCTTTCCCCTTCTGTAATGGCTTGGCAGGCGAAGAACGATGGTCTGGAGGGTTGCCCCGAGCAATGCCAGTGGTTAAAATTCAGTCTAAACCTTCCAGCCATCACCTCTTTGTTTTTGCTTTGTCACCCCGAGTGGGACGGGTATGCCCAGACGTGGGTCCCGTGCCTGCTGGGCCTAGAGACCCAAGCTACTCCTCACTGATGAGCCCCAACAAGGGCGAAACATGTTTGGGGATGCTTGTGGTCTCGTGCAGAAGGGATGTGACCTAGCAGTTCGGGCTGGACTGCCCCTTTTGGGGTGGGGACAAGCCTGATTTGCATATGGTCTTTCCCCTTCTGTAATGGCTTGGCAGGCGAAGAACGATGGTCTGGAGGGTTGCCCCGAGCAATGCCAGTGGTTAAGATTCAGTCTAAACCTTCCAGCCATCACCTCTTTGTTTTTGCTTTGTCACCCCGAGTGGGACGGGTATGCCCAGACGTGGGTCCCGTGCCTGCTGGGCCTAGAGTCCCAAGCTACTCCTCACTGATGAGCCCCAACAAGGGCGAAACATGTTTGGGGATGCTTGTGGTCTCGTGCAGAAGGGATGTGACCTAGCCGTTCGGGCTGGACTGCCCCTTTTGGGGTGGGGCCAAGCCTGATTTGCATATGGTCTTTCCCCTTCTGTAATGGCTTGGCAGGCGAAGAACGATGGTCTGGAGGGTTGCCCCGAGCAATGCCAGTGGTTAAGATTCAGTCTAAACCTTCCAGCCATCACCTCTTTGTTTTTGCTTTGTCACCCCGAGTGGGACGGGTATGCCCAGACGTGGGTCCCGTGCCTGCTGGGCCTAGAGACCCAAGCTACTCCTCACTGATGAGCCCCAACAAGGGCGAAACATGTTTGGGGATGCTTGTGGTCTCGTGCAGAAGGGATGTGACCTAGCAGTTCGGGCTGGACTGCCCCTTTTGGGGTGGGGCCAAGCCTGATTTGCATATGGTCTTTCCCCTTCTGTAATGGCTTGGCAGGCGAAGAACGATGGTCTGGAGGGTTGCCCCGAGCAATGCCAGTGGTTAAGATTCAGTCTAAACCTTCCAGCCATCACCTCTTTGTTTTTGCTATTTCTGTCATCCAGGCACAGGTAGAAGGGACAGAGACTGAAGTCCTCTCAGATTCCACATCTGTATTTGGGGAATGGCAGGCTCTGGTAAAAACCCTGGTAGGCCTCCCGCCTGAGGTCGAATGGAGTCCCTATCCCCTCTTGACCCTGTCACACCTATTGTATGTTCAGCACAATGTTGCAGGCAAATAACCCAAGAATGCATATATCACTAAAGAGCAGGGTCTGTTTAATAATGATTGCAATCATGTCCCTGCTCTGCATTTGAACCAAAACATACGGTTGCAATGTGTAGCTGCTAGTTCGATAGCTGTTGATCATTATGATGCAGCTTACTTAGTCTGAGCTGAAAAAGGGCTGATTTGTCAGCAGATAAAACAGTGAGTGAGAATGTTCTCAGTTTTGGTATCAAAATGCTTTTCCACAGAGATTGTGGTACACGCAAAGGTTCAGATTGGCTCAATAGTTTACCTCCTAATGGCTTGAGTACTAAAATTCCCTAGCTACGCCTTGGTTCTGCAATCAGTGGGACACAAGTGCTGAACCCACATACTGCTATTGGCGAATTGGCAGAAATGGATCTCTTTATTATCACCACTTATTAGCCAAAGAGCTTTAGTGGTTTCGGAAAAGATTGTTTGTATGAAGTAGCTGAGCATTCCCCACGCCACAATATGAATGGAGACATGAACATAGGTTTTTTTTTTCATTTTAATTGTCTGTGATGTTTGCCTTGTGAGACGTGACCAATCATCTGTCATCAGTCCCATAAAACAAATTGCAGAGAAAAGTGAACTGTTTTACTTTTGCCTTTTGCACTCATCATTTACCTGGCATAATGATGATTTGATTGAAAGTTATGACACTTATGAAGCAGCTGTTAAACAGAAGAAAGTAAACATGGATTAGTCAAGGTTTCAACAATAGCTAAAACTGCTGAAGGAGGCGAAAGACTGTCAAAAAGAACCAATGTCATACATCACTAAGGTTCCTCCTTTTGGGAGTGAAGCACCTCTGCGAGGCGTCATAATGTTCTTGGTAAAACGATTGCAGAAACCTTTTTTTTGCCATAGAGGAAGTAGAGTATGCTATGAGGCAAGCATAGGTTTTCTTTTTTTTTTGGGTTAAAATATGTTTATTCAAATAAAACCCATTAAACAGACACATAAAAACAAACAGCAAAATACAGTAAAAAAGAATTAGATCATACAAAGCATAGAATAATTCATCCGCAACATTAGATACAAGTATGGCCAACTTTGCTTCCTAAGGCCATTAATGGGAAACAACAACTCAAGTTAAAATATCCATATGTTGTTTCCTCACTTTTATTGCCCTCCAAAGATAGGCTAGTAGTGCCCAAGCCACACAAGCCGATAAGCCATGAGCATATAGTATAAGGCTGGCTGACACTGTCAAGATTGCTTGTTGCCTAATGTATCAATAGGCAGTGCAAACAAACAAAATGTAAGAGCTCCTTCACAGCTGTTCTGCACAGGGGACAGCTGGGATCATCAATAAAACCTTGCCAGTTATCTGTATTGGCTCTCACAAAAGACTATTGAATCGGGCTCTGGTAATCAACCAATGATCTGATTTCATATGACTCAGAGTGATGTAATGTTGCATCGAGTCCACACAGCTTACAATCGCATGCATTCAATTACAATCAGGCAACAGTTCTCTCAATGCATGCTGTTCCTTGAATAATAGGGCAGCAGTTTTCTTATAAGTATTTGTTTGTTCGTTACTCAATAGAGTGCATGGTAGAAAGAACGCTGGGGCGTTCATCTGAGACGAATTATGTCTAATATTACATAACAAGTCTTCTCTGGATAGAAGGATCTTGAAGATATATTGAGTCAGATTCACCTTGGGATTTGACCAGATTCGCAGCCAGTCGGGAAGCAGGGGGAAAGCTCCAGTCATCTTCCAAGAATCTAGCACATAGGTCCACATTCACTGGGATAGTGGGAGCCGAGCTTGGAAGACCCACTAACCTTTTAAAGAATTTGTTCTCCGTTATCTGCAAATCCAACATGGTCACATCGCCCCATAACGAGGCATCACAGTTAGTCGTTGCCTTGGTCTGTGCCTTGTAAAACTTTAGGAACATGGGAAGAGGTTGGCCTTGGCACAAGGCCATAAATGGGATTCTCCCCCAACGATTGACTCGTCCTAAATTTCTATTTATTTACATGGGCTTTGCCCGACACCGCCGAAGAAAACTGTGTTGCGAAATAGTCAAATTCTGGAACACTCATTATAACAGCCCCATTACTCAGCATTTTGGTAATTTTTGTGAACTTTCTCCCTCGCACACATTCTATAACTGCATATTTAACAGTGTTTATCTTAAGGTCCATGGCATTCAAAATTCAGCATATACATTAACCAACTTTTGGAGTGCATTTGCCGTGAGGGCTAAAAGAACAATATCATCGGCATATGCCAAGACAGGAAAGGCGCTGGTGCCCACTCTAGGATACACCAAAGGCTTTAGACACTGATTTAGATACTGTGTTATCTGACCTTAATACAGAGCAAATAGAAGCAGTAGAAATACAAGCATGCATGGTTTGATGTATGAGAATTGAGTGTGCTCATGTGTGCAATACCATCCTTTGTTTCTGTGTGTTAGTGTAAAGCATGTAACAGGGACAATCTGCTTAATAGTGCTGAGAAATCTTTTATAAAGCAAGGAAGTTGCAGCACTGTTTCTTGTGTTGTGAGTCCCCCAACAGGTTTGGCAGCATATAACACAGGTGTTACCCTTCATTGCTTGTTGATGCGACCAGCGATGCATGACAGGTTGGAATCTAGGAAACATTCTACTGAAGAAGCACAAGAACTTGGATGTGTGCACCAAAAAATGGTTCTTATTGTGTATTTTAAGTTAGTACAGTTGCTAAATGCAGATTAGCATTTGTCCATTTGAGAATGCAAGAAGGATTTAAGACTGACTATGAAATAATTGTCGGAGGAAAACATGTACCTCAGCAGTCTCCTACAGTTAATTCCTGTCAAAGGACAATAGGTCTTCCGGATTTTTCATTCCAAAAAACCTTGGAAATACTTCCAATTTAACAAACTTACTTTCAATATGAGGCAATTTGCAGATCTCGAATATGAAAACATGTTTAAATTGATTGACTTTCCTTTGTTGCCTGTTTATCTGCGTGATTTTATTTCCATTAGACATTGTGTTTTTAAATTTGTTGTTTGAGATGTGCTTTTACTTCTTTCACCTACCTCAATCTGCCACGTGTTCTGGCTAACCCGTTTCCTTATTCTTATTCGACTTAACGGTGCGATTTGAATCAGAGTTCTCAATCGTACTCTGCGCGCAGTGTAATCTGAAAACTACAATCCCCAGAAGGATTTGTAGTCCGGAAGCGCTCTTCTTTTGAAACTCAGTGTGAAGGTGCCAGCTCAGACGAGCCTAGCCAGTCTGTGTCTAGTATTTAAAGCACGCAGCCCCCCTCGTCATAGATTGATTTTATTTTGCCACCTGTTAATCTCTGTGATTTTATTTCCATTAGAAATTGTGTTTTTAAATTTGTTGTTTTAGCTGTGCTTTTACTTCTTTTACCTACCTCAATCTGCCAGATGTTCTGGCTAACCTTGAATCAGAGATCTCAATCATACTCGCATGTAAGTTCGAAAACTACTATCCCCCGAAGGATTTGCAGTCCGGAAGCACCCTTCGGACGCGAGGACCTAGGCTAGCCACTTTATACTCTCTTTGCTCCCGGATCGATTGTCTACTACTGTATTACTATTCTCCTATCTGGATTCTTGGCCGCCATTGAAGCAGCGAGAACCCTGTCCTTTACTCCAGAACAAGCTATTTTCCAGAAATTGCTGGTGAGCTCCAGTAAGTCTGCCACAGCTCTTTTTAATGTGTGTTCTCTGCTTCCTTCAACAGCTGCATGCAGTAATAGCAACAGCTGCAATAATCTTACCTATTTCGTGTACAGAACGCACCAACCTTGCTAATCTTATGCCGCATTGTACCCCGCTGTCACCTATTCTTAGTCTCAGAGGTGGGTCTCTCCTGCAGGAAACTGGCGCTGCCGGTCTGCCCCTGTTTTAAAGCAGCCCGACTTCTGCCCTTTAGCAGCTCAGGGTGTGGACGTTAAAACTCCTTAAGATCCCTGTATAGTGTCACCCATCCACAATTTGTCATGCCTGTTGCTCAATACGAGATCTATGGTAAAACATGCTGCTGAGATAGCAGCACATATTTAGAACACAGACACGGAAATATGTGCATTTACAGAAACCTGAGCACATAGTGCCACGGGTCCTACACTCATCCTGGCTATCCCTGTGGGCTACTCGATGCTGAGGGCAGACAGGGTAGAGGGCAGAGGTGGGGGAGTAGTACTGATTTTTAAATCCCATATTACAATCTGGGAAAAAGTCGGGACAATCATGGAAGGCATTGAGTCCATTCAGGTTAAAATTGGACTCAATGCCGAGGCCACGCTTAACCTTTTGGTGATTTATAGGCCCCCTTCCCTCACCGAGGACTTTATCTCAGCACTATCCAATCGTTTGGTGTCCTTTTTAAAACCTTGCTCCAGTTTCATTGTCATGGCTGATTTTAATTTTTGGCTAGGCCACCAGGATGATTCCAGAGGTCTAGAGCTGGAGACAACTCTAGCTAACCTGGGCCTGGGCCAATTAAAATGTCACCCAACACATTGGGCCTCATTATGACCCTGGCGGTAAGTTACCGCCAGGGCCGTGACTTTACCGCCATGGCGCAAACTACGTTTACGCCATGGCGGTAAGGGGATTTACCGCCCCATTCCGACCTTGGCGGGGCGGTAAATCCCCAATCCCCATTTACCCTTCCCCATTCCCATTTTTGCCCCATAGGGCATAATGGGAGTGGGGAAGGCGTTAATTACGCCACCGTAAATTACGGTGGCGTAATTAACACCAAGTTCCCTTACCGCCATGGTTTTTTACACCCGCTAAAAGCAGGTGTAAAAACCGCCATGGCGGAAAGGGAACTCGTAATTGGCGGAAAGGGGTTGGCGCAGCTAACGCTGCCGCAAACCCCTTTCCGCCAGGGTCGTAATGAGGCCCATTGTCTTGGACAAACTTTAGACTGGGTGTTGGCCAACAAGGTGCTAATTAAGGATCTCCTGGTCCCCCCCTGCCCGTGGTCTGACCACCATTTTATAAATGTTTCCATCTATTCAGCCTTTCCGCTCAAAAATAGCCCCTCAGCATGAAGCACGAAGCACAAAGTAAGACTGCTTTGATTTTCTTCTCTGCACTGCTGCCTTATTTATCTGCACGGGCCCCCTAACTGCCCTTCAAACCATCCAAAGGACTGCCGATGCACCCCCCCATCCTTTGCAATTTGGCTCCTGCTTTTTCTCTCCTGTCCCATTGTTTGGTGTTTGGGCTTGCCTACCGCTTGCCCCTTTGTCTACTGCTCTTATTCACATGATACACAGGCAGGAGAGCGATTCGGAAAACCCATGTAAAGGTACAGAGTAAAGCTAGAGAGTGACCTCGGCCAGAATGTTATGTTGTTATGTTATATATATTTGTATAGCGCATGGTCGCCCAGAGGCATCATGGCGCTGGTAGGTAAGCTGCGAGCTCAGGGAACACAATAAGGGCAGAAACGTTAGAACAGGGTGGTCTTCAGAGCTTTCCTGAAAGCCAGATGATTAGCCGAGGATTTAAGTGATAGTGGCAGAGTGTTGCAGAGCTTGGCTGCGGTAATAGAAAAGGCTCTGCTGCCATGTCTTTCCCGGTTCAACCTGGGGACCTTTAGAAGGTTGGTTGTAGAGGAGCGAAGGTCACGATCCGGGATATATTGGTAAAATTTAGCTTGAAGGAATTCCGCTCCTAAGCCATGAATTGCCCGGTGGACAATGCATAATGACTTATACTTAACACGCTGTGCCACCGGGAGCCAGTGGAGACGGCAAAGTACCAGTGAGATGTGGGTGCCATAGGGAGACCCAGTGGCCAGTCTGGCTGCCAGATTTTGCATACGTTGGAGGCGTTGTAGCAGACCCATCGGTTGGGATAAGTACAAGGAATTACAATAGTCCAGCCGTGATAGAACCAGTGCTGCCACCACCGGGGGACGCATGGTTTCTGGGATCATAGGTAGCACCTTCTGTAGAACCCTGATCTGGTGGTGTGTGGACTTACAGACAGCCGAGACCTGATTTGACATAGAAAGGGAGGCAGAGAGGATAACCCCCAGATTCTTTACCTTGTTCACAGGACAGGGTAGCGGACCCAACAATGTGAGCCAGAAAGCGGTGGTCCATAATGACGGTTAGGAGAGGAGCCAACAAGCATTGCTTCCGTTTTATCACCATTAAGTTTGAGCTAATTTTGGTCCATCCAAATACCGACTGACTTGAGGCAATCATGAAGACGGGCTGCGACCACAGATTGATCCTGATCAAGCCGGATCAGGATCTGTGTGTCATCCGCATAGGAATAACAATTCAGTCCGTAGGAGCGGATAAGGCAGACCAGTGCCCAGATATAAATGTTGAACAGGATCGGAGAGAGAGAGGATCCCTGGGGAACACCACAGGTGAGGGCACAATGGGCAGAAAGAAAGGGAGGCATGGCGAGAGTCTGGGTGCGGTCAGAAAGAAAGGAATTGAACCAGGCGAGAACAGAACCGGAGATCCCAATCTGTGCGAGATGTGATAGAAGGATGGAATGGTCCACCATGTCGAATGCGGCAGATAAATCCAGCAGGATTAGGGCCCCTACTCCGCCCGCATCAACCAGTCTGGACATATCATCTTGTACGGAGACAAGTACACTTTCCGTCCCTCTACCAGGCCTGAAGCCTGCCTGTGCATGGTCAAAAATATTAGAAGATTCCAAGAAGGAAGACAGAAGGGATGAAACCAGAGATTCCAAGAGTTTAGCCAGGAATGGAAGAAGAGAGATCGGACGGAAATTGGCAGGGACGGTGGGATCAAGAGAAGGCTTCTTGAGGAGGGGAATGACCCTGGCAGATTTCAATTCAGAGTGGACCAGTCCCGTTTGGCAGGAGTTGTTAATGGCCGCAGTAATTTCAGCTAGAATGTCTGGGGCGATCGTTTTCATAAGGATAGCAGGGATGGCGTCCTCAGGGGAAGAGGATTTAATCTTTGATATGGCTGCCATGAATTCTTCCTCACTAAACAGAGGGAAGGTCGACCAGCTAGGAGACAAATCAGTAGGGGGGGGAGGCACAAAGTCGATGGTGTCAGGGGGCAGTGTCATCAGAGATTTAGCAATGTTAGATCTAATAACATCAATTTTGGTGGTGAAAAAGGATGCAAGGTCATTGTATAGTTTTTGAGATGGCTTAACCATAGAGGTCAGCGACTCTGAGGAAGCAAGGGAATGAACAATAGAAAATAGGGTTTTTAGTTTAAGTAAAGCATTTTCGATTTTCTGGGCAAAAAATGTTGATTTGGCGAGTTTAACGCTGGCTAAGTAGGTGGAGAGATTGATCTTGTACAGATCTCCAAGCGCTGGATCGTAGTTAGTCCGCCATTTGCGTTCGGCTTGTCTGAGTTGGAGGCAAGCATTTTTTAGTAGATCAGTAAACCAGGGTTGAGACGGTAGTCTGCGGCCCGGAGTAAGTTTCAATGGAGCATGATGATTGGCGGCAGTCGTCAGTGTCTGAGAAAGTGCGGCAAGTGAAAGGGGTTGCAGGGAGATACAATTGGAAGCTATCAGGACACTAAGTGCTTTAGGATCGACCGAGCGCCAGGAGCGGAGAGGCTTCTTTGAGGGTAGAATCTTGCAGGGAGGGGGGACTAACTGAAGTGAGCATGTAACCAGGTGATGGTCAGACCAGGTCACAGGCTCAATCGGTCCGGGGACCAGCAGGGTATCCTTTACGAATATCAGGTCAAGGATATTGCCATGAAGGTGGGTGGGGGCTTGGATCAGTTGGCAGAAGTGAAGATCAGAAAGGCTGTCAAAGAAGGAGTTGAGTTCATCTGATCTGGGTAGATTGAAATGTAGATTAAAATCACCTAGTATCACCAGATTGGAGTACTGCAAATTAAGGTCGGCAGCGAGATTGGCAAATTCTAGCCCAAAGCGACCAATGGGACCGGGGGGGGTGATAAATAAGCAGGAGGGGAATAATACTAGAAGGAGAAAGTATGCATCGACACAGGAGGGCTTCCATACTAGATGCGGAAGGACATGGTAGCTGGGTAACCGTGAATGTGTCTTTAAAAATAACAGCAATGCCTCCACCATGCTTAGGGGGAGGACGGTCCTGGTGTAGGATACGGTAATTTGAGGGGAGAGCTTGGACTATGGCAGGTGCCGAGCTCGGAGTGAGCCGGGTTTCTGTCAGGCATAAAAAGTCTGGTTGCCTGTATGAGAGCAGGTCCCAGATCTCAACCGCGTGAGCCGGGAGGGATCTAGTGTTTAAGAGGCATAGAGTATGGGCGGCTCTCAAAGGTTCCGTGATAGTGGGGGGCAGACTAGTATTGGATATATGGGTCTTCCAACCAGTGGGCCATTTAGTATCAAGGGGAGACAGAGAGATCAGAAAGTCTCTATCTAATGGCTCCTTGCGGCCCTTCACTGCACGGACGGGCACAGACGGGCTTGCCTTAAGCGCGCCTTGAATGGAAGTGGAACCGGAGTGAGTGCCTATGCCTGAGACGAGCATGATGGCTGCCGCTGATCCCAGTATGAACACGAGCATGACAACAGTTATTGATGCTCCCCCTGAGCCATTGAGGTCATCTGACGCAACTTGCCTCTCCACGTCGCCTCACATTCACTGACCCCTGTTTGTTAAAAAAAACAGTTTGCACAGATGGTGTGCCATGCCCTGGGAGTCCCTCGGATGAGGGATGTCATGAATTCATCCCTGAGCACTCAGGAAGCCTGTAACTATACTGAGGGTTTTTTTTTAAGGTCCACCATGAAACTAGTACCAGGAGGGCAGTGCATGCTTTTCCCCAGTGCACTGTCAGGCTTGAGGAATGTGCAATGAAGAAAGAATAGAACTAGAATGGGTATTGTGGGATGTATTAACCCACTTATGCTCTGCCCTGCGGCATCCCTGTGTTCTGATGGTGCCAAAAATCCTAAAATGGCCACAAAAACCTCATGCACGCTAAAACCTATGGAAATCGCGCTTTACAACACAAAGAGATGGCTGCCAAATCTACCATGCATGTTGTCAGTTGTGGAACAGAGAGCGCACTCCTGAAACATGTCACTTGGCTGCCCAACAAGTGAAAATGGAGCACAGAGGGGAAAGCGGCGCTTTGCTGAAAGGAATCCAAAATCTTGCTTTTCAATCCTTTTTCTTGGTTGCTGAAACTGCAGAAGGTGGTACAAAACACCCTCAAACATCCAATATTCTTGCTGGGTGCTACAATTCACTTAGTTCAAGAAATCATTATTAACATACAATGTCGAGAAAAGCTGAATTTGTCATCAAAACATTCAGAGCAAAAATAGGCCTGCCTGTGAATTCTGTCAAAATCTGGGCGCAGTACCTGCGGCCGCCTGTATGACAGCTGTCAGACGCCTGCATAGAATTTAAACTTGTACAACTGAAATCTAATGTCTGAAAACTAAGTGATCTGTTATTCTCCAACTCCAACTTTTGTTAAAGATACTACCCACTTCTTACCGATACTTAACCAGATACAATTAGAAGAACAAGATATCCTTTTCACGATTGATGTGGTCAGTCTGTATACAAGTATACCCCATGATCAAGGTCAAGAGGCAGTTCAAAATCTTCTACTCCAAACCGAACAAATCAGAGCAAACAAAGAGTTTCTGATGCTTCTAGTGCAGTTTATTGCCACACATTCTTGTTTTGAGTATGATCATAGATACTACAGACAAATATCTGGAACCGCAATGGGGGCAACCATGGCGCCAGCTTACGCCAATTGTTTCATGTATGTATTTGAAAGCCAAAATATCCTCGAAAATGAGAGATGGAAACCATATTTGAAAACATGGATTCGATATATCGATGACATTTTTGGGATTTGGTCAGGAGACAAGGAGGAATTGATGATGTTCTTAGGATACCTCAACAGTATAGACTCACAGTTCCAATTTACCCTTGAAATTGGGGACCCTAACATACACTAGCTAGACGTACAAACAGTGATCAATGGGAATAAGATCAACACAACGCTGTATACAAAAAAAAACGATCGCAATAATTTGCTTCACCGGATGAGTTTTCACCCTCCAAATATGCTCCACAACTTACCTTTTGGACAAACGCTGAGAATTAAATGAATTGTTAGCGATCCAGATGATTGCGAAAGACAATTGGAACAAATTAAAGAAAGATTAAAAGAAAGAGGCTTCCCGGAAACAGATTTGCACACAGCACGTGAAAAGACAGGAACATTGACGAGAGAACAATTGCTGACAAAAAGGAAAGAAAGGACTAACCCAGAATTAGTTTTCATTACGACATATGCTATACAGAGCAATAAAATAAAAGAAATAAATCGAAATAGGTGGAATGTACTGACGAGTGACGCCCGGATTAAAGATTTGTTCCCACAACCACCTGTGTTTGCCTATAAAAGGAGTAACAATTTACGTAACATGCTGGTGAACACAAGAGGTAAGAACTCCAGCAGAAAACCAGACAAGCACCCAGGCACCTACCCGTGCATGAGTTGCAGCAATTGTAACAATGTGATGAAAGGTAATACTATAATGCATCTCAAAACTGGAGCAAAAATTAAACTGAGGTATCATGCGACCTGTTTATCAGAAAATGTTGTCTACGCCATTAGATGCCCTTGTGGCATCTACTATGTAGGAGAAACAGCACGTAAAATACGGATAAGGATACATGAACATAAATCATGTATTCGCAATAGCAACATGACCTCAGCCATAGCTAGACATTTCAAGGCGAATGGACACTCCCTTGCACAATTGAGGTTTGCAGTATTGGAGGTACTATCTACCAAGAAATACAACAAGGACATGAAAAAATGGAGAGCACAACAAGAAGCATGTTGGATAGACAAACTGGACGCACTGGCTCCCGATGGGATCAAAGAGGAGTTAGATTTGAGTTGTTTTTTATGAAGATGTTTCCTTTTTGAATGTTTACTCTTTTACTATCTTGAAGGTATCCTATGTCCAGGTTAATACGCCAGAAGACAATACACCCACACCTTACTACCATGAAACTGTAACTGTTTGCGGGGAGTTGGCACCTAACTGTATATTATGATTGTATCCTACTGAGGGCGTGAGTTTTTGGCTATATGGACATTATACATTAGAGGACACTATGGTTATATAGGTCATAATACTTAAGTTAGACCACTCAGGACTTACACTAATATTAGAAAGACAGTTATTTTGAGAAAGAAACAGAGACATTTTATTTATACAGCTGCCCGTGTGAAGTGCCCTCAATCCGGATTTTAGCTTAAGCAAGTGATAATTACTGAGATAGACCTTTTGGATTAGCTCCTGTTTATCAGGTATTATCAGAAGTTTAGTATTGGAGATATTGTATTTTTCACGTAGACAAGTGGCACATTACCTTTACCTGTACCATTTATATACAGCCGACCCGTTTTCTGATTGCATCAATACACTGTGTCCCTGCAGGTAACGTTGGAGATTACTGCAGTGATTTTTTGACAGATGTGAGCATGTGACACTTCCGAAGACAGTATTACCGTACTGTCTTCAACAGCTCACCTTCCAACTAGCCATGACATTCCTAGATTATAACAGGATCATGACGCTCGCATCCTTTGTTTATGTGGAATGACGGATATGAGCGTTCACCCCTTCACCTTTTTTAAACATCTCGCGCACAGTTCTGATCTATTATATGAGCGTTCTCCATCTGAGGACGCATACAGAAGCGTATCGTCCCACGAGACACACACGCATGAGATAAGATACACAGTTTATACGCACAAACCCGCACTTTCACAAGTGGTACCGACCACTATTACCTTTTTGTTAGGTTAATTCTCTACTGCATTACGTTGTGGAGAGATTACAGTATGATTCTGCCGTTCTATAACGGCAATACAAGCGGTGTTGCATAGTAAGCTTTTTGTCAGTACCAATAAAGATTTATTTATCATCTTAGAGTTTGGCTAAACTAAGTCACTGGTGTGAATAGATGAGAGCTCTTGGGAACAGTATGTGGATGGTTATTTAAGTTTCTTTATTTTTAGCATTGTGATTACACCATTCTAAGATGACCGCCGCTTTTGTCTGTGAATTTCCTGTAGGAACCCTATGTGGTTTCCATAGTTACTTGTGACAACAAATATACCTGCTGTGAAACGCGCGTCCACGCGGTTTCACAGAGAGCTGAGGCGAGTCCTCTTGCAGCATCAGGTAAGCCTGTGCTCCCACTGTGACAGTATGCCCTACTGATAGATTTGAGAAATAGTCTGATGTATCCTGCATACATTCCAACAGATTTACTTGAGAATCCTGTCATTGGCATCCGAACGTATGCGATCTCCCTTATCAAATGCTCAGCCATTTTGCAAGCTTTACTTGTTACAGGGATACAAGGCCAGTGTGAGTGTATAGCTTTAACATTACTACATTGTTTTTACATCTATATGAGGATTTAGTTACATTTCTTTCCCTTTTGTTTTTTCCCGAATTAAATTGGCCATCTCTCCAATTCCAACATACTTCATACCCGTATGTATATTTTCAATATTATTACGAATTGTGCACCTGTGGTTTATATGGTGGCACATCTGATTTTCACACATATTGATTGATGTAAATGTTGCAAAATGCTTATTGAACTTGTGATTTAATGAATGTGGTTGGCAACATCTGTGCGCATCCTGGACATTTTAAATATGGTTATCTTTTTTATTATTGGCAATATTATGGTGTTGTTGTGATTTTTCTCTTTCTTTTTTGAAAAACAAATGATGTTATATAGGCCCTGATGAAGGATTTCATTCCGAAATGCATTGGCCTTCCCACTAAGCATCTGCATTACATTGACGTATCAATTGTGAAATAACTCGAATAAAATTTAATTATATGAGAGATAAACGTTTTATTTCAGCTTAATTTATTTCAGTGAGACATAATCCATCATACACCTAAAGAAACCACTTTTTAGTGGAGATAGGAGGGCAGCCTGCACCGCTGGCCTCACGGCCAAGGTCTTTCAACACTGTTATTGAGAGTAACCTAGGTTGTAACTATTTAATCCCATGGTTTAGAATCTGGAATAAGTGTTCTAGCTGCTTGTTTTGAAATTCCAAGTTTGTTTTAAACCAAGAAAAAAATGGAACAGAATGACATTGAATTTAAGCCTGCCTAAAAGCAATCAAACCAGTCCAACAACTTCCCCCACAGAGGCCAGGCATCTCCCTTCTTCTTCCCTCCACCAGGAAATCCCACATATGTGATAATAAGATTAGGGGAGGAGAATTTGGGCTGCAGGGGAAGTGGACAATGGACATACTATGGCTGAAAGGAAATGCGAAGTGTGAAAAGTCATAAATGGCCGGGCCCAGAAGGATCTGTGAGGAGACTGCTTCTGAGCTGCTAGGAGAAGAAGGAGGCGGAGACAAACCATCATTTGTTGCTTAGCAAAGGACAAAAGCACATTTTTAAATGACTGATAATTTAGTGTGTAAAATTGTGAAAAATATGTAAAGAACAGATTTGTGAATATATTTTTTGGCGGCACGTTTTAAGAGGCGCCAGAACTCTGTGAGATGTTCTGGGAAGTAACAGCGGAAAATATGGTTTTACACTAAATGTATTTATGCCAAAAGCATGAAACTTCATACACTTATGCCCATATTCAATGCACACATTTGTACACATTTTCTGATAAACTGGATATTGTGTTCTGGACAAAAAGGGCGAAATTCTGTAAAAAGCAGACACAAGATCCTACAGCAACGAGGTTTGGAGGAGTAGATGCTACACAAAATATGTAAACTGTATATATGATTGTTATAAAGATTGCACACATGTAAATATGTATTGTCCCCTAAAGTAGATTTTGTGTCCAAGGGACAGGGGGGATTCTCTGATTCATAAACTCAAACCATCAAGGTGACACCCTATTTTTCTCCCCCTATCAAGGTAGAGAAGAGACTCTAGCCAATCACCTGCCTAAGGGGCATGCTTAGGATAAACCAGCACACACCCCCTTTATCATAAGCATAAATAGAGACAGCTGAGGACTTAGAGATACACACAGATTCACCCACTAACCGATTGCTGGCGGAGCACCCTGCTAGAGAACCATCCATCTTCCTTGCTCCAGACTACAGAAACTTGGCAAGCAGAAAGGCTCATTGCATAGCTGAACCATTTTCAGCTAGGCCTTAAGATTCCAGAACCCACCCCAGAAACCTAAGGGGAACAAAAGAAACAGCTGGGCTGTGCTGCAACTGCTTTCCTGATAAAATAATTATTACCAGAACCAAGAGACCCATCCAGTTGTGCTGTGCTGTGACCAGAGCCATTGCAGACCCGATCCAGTCCTGTGCCATGTTGTGAACAGACCCAGTCCAGTCCGGTGTGCCCAGCAGAACCCCTGAGCAGAATCCCTGACCAGAATCACTGACCAGAATCCCTGACCAGAAATCTTGACGGACCACAATACCTGACAGTTCCGCTCAAAACATGTATAGTGAGTATCTACAAGATAGAACTGTGTCACTAGCATATGTACCTGCCTT
Source organism: Ambystoma mexicanum (assembly GCF_040938575.1). Taxonomy (NCBI): domain Eukaryota; kingdom Metazoa; phylum Chordata; class Amphibia; order Caudata; family Ambystomatidae; genus Ambystoma; species Ambystoma mexicanum. Next base: position 1,147,886,323 of record NC_090928.1, read on the forward strand.
AGTCCAATCCCTATCTAAATCCATCCTATCTTGTCTTCAGAACCTGCATTGTTAGAAATATTTTAGAGTTGCCTGAACTCCCTAACATATCCCTACCATCTTCCATCTGTATTAGTATTGTTAAACATATTTTGCGCTGATATATTTCATCTGAAGAAGGCAAGCTCCTCGGCAGGCGGTCACCCTGATCCAGTGGCTGTGCTTCCGTGTGGTATTTGCTTCTTCATAGTCATCCCCTTGTGTAAAAAAAATCATGTTTGTCTTTTAAAAGTGCATCCCTTTTTCCCATTCTTGCGCCTATCTCAGAAAAACGACCTCCACTAAAACATCCATAACTTTCTCAATTTGTTAGCTAACATCCACAGCTTTCCATAGAACCAAAAACCACTTCCAAAATCTTTATAGTTCTCCCGCAATCGCGATTCCCGTGCGCAGAAAAGTTTGACGCAAATTTCATTTTAGGGAAATTCTGTCTCGTGAAAACAGCTTTTGATTGCTTCCGACCTTAGTTTTAAGATTTCACATTGCTTATTAATATCAAATCATTGCTAGTGCTTGTCTGCAACTATCTAAAGTGGCTCCCATAAGAATTTAAACAATTTCAGCAAATTAAACCATATTTAGTGTTTTACCCAATCCATTCTCTAGATAACTTTAAAAATCATTCTGACCGCGTGCCAATCAATTCTGTTTTTCTCTTGTGTTTGCTGGGGGGAAATTGGGATTGTTATTTTGTTTGAATTCTGCCATTCCTAATACCTGCTCTCTCCTCCTATCTCTTTGTATTGCCTGTTGGGGGGCTGAGGGGTGTGCAGTGGGAAATAGTAACCACATTGCTAGTAGATTTGAACACACACACACAAAAGTATTATTTCTGTGCTGAATTGTTTTGCTCACTATTACTCCTTGTGATTAAAGAGATTGTTTAGTGTTACATCACCCCATTGGTGATTATTGTATACCCATTAAACATAGTTTGATTAATTTGTAACTACATAAATAAATATTTTAACTTTGCAAACTAGCCTGATTCATGGTTCAGTGTGACCGGGGGGGTTCCAAGAGAGGGGCGTGATATGAGTGGTACATCATTCGAATAAAAGAACTTTTAGACACAAATAAATAAGGATTTCAGTTGTGCATTACACGCTAGGCGTTGAGTTAGGTGAAGTGCCAGATTGAAATCACATACAGTATGCAAGGAAAAGGAGTGAAGAGCAGGCAGTTGAGATGGAACACTAAAGGATTGTAGATGTGTAACCGGCCTCAGAGTATTATACAAGGTATCCAGATTATATGATGAAGGTACACAACATTTGGCGATGAAGGGAACACTAATCCGGCGATGAAGGGAACACTAATCCACGCGTGGGAAAGAACTGTGAAGGTGACTGGTAGCAACAAAAAAAAAGAAGGAATAGAATATTTTGGGAAAATGATATGAATGATGACCCAAGGAGGAGGTCACAACAGAACAGAGAAAGGACACTAAGGAAACAAAAGGATAAAGCATAAAAATGGGACCCTAGACTGATAACTAAAATGTAAACTGAACTGGAGGCAGGACGATTAGCAAATGGACAGTAACTGCAACCGGGATGCAAATGTAAATGTAAGTGAATTACTGTTGAATACGGAAATACAGAAATAAGATACACAGATACAGTCGGTAAGAGGTGCTGCGCAGCATGATGTGTGATTGGTGACATGATGGGAAAAGATATCACTTTGGGCACAATGTCTATGATGCTGGGATAAACGCAAGCTATAGGATTATATGTTAAATCATATTGACAGCACGAGTGCTGCATGTATGGTGAGCCGACGTGCAATGTGGCCGTCACACATGGACAGTTGCAGAATATTATATTAAAGGATAACATGAGTAGTGGCAACATACAGAGTATCTTGGAAGTTGTTTGAATGGAAAACGCATTGTTTAAAATGGATAAAAGGAACGTAGAATATGACTTACCAAGGCGCGAAGCACAACACAACACAGAAGCGGGCACAGCTCTGGATAATTGAAAGGTAGCGACTAGTTCCCATCCGAGAAAAGGACCATAGCAACGGCCCGCCCCCTCGTTGTCACATGACCTCTGATGTCATTCGTGTGCTTTCCGGAGCAGAGAAGCGGTTCCGGAGCACGTTCAGTAAGCGGGCTGGGGCTGAGCGGGAATTTTGAACGCTCTGGCTGCCGCAGGTGCAAGTGCAACCGGACCCTGCTAGCCTTTGGCTAGCAGCGTTTGGGGTTGGCATTTCAACATCGGGAACATTTCTAGGAGGCCCTGGAGCGTCCTCAGCGGCAAGGCTCTGGCTGCCAGGCTGCAGGAACAGCAGCAACCCGTGTGCTTTTGGCTGGCTGTAAATTGGAATTTTCTTCCGGATACCGTGAACGTTCCTGCAAGACACCCGATTTAGACGGGGGAGCCGGAAATTACATTTACTTTAAAAATCATGCTCAGCTATTCAACATGAAAGGTATGGAGGGCTAAGAAAAGGAATAGGGAGACAGTGTATGCTTGTGTTTAACTGATCAACAGGGGTTAATAGAATGATTTAATGTTTTATGAGGGTGTGATTATTAGGATGCGTGGTTTTAGAGGGGGTTGGCTGGGGCTATCTGCGTGTGATTCGGGATGGCACACAGGCATCTGTTGCAAGGGGGAAGGGGCATCTTGCTATTTGGAAGAAGGATCAGGCATTATGTTATTGGACTAGAGGGAGGGAATGGGCATCTTGCTGGGGTCTGAATGGTTGGATAGGGGCATGCTGGTGTAGGTCTGGTGGGATGAGCCACTTTTGCGTGGCTCTGGAGAAAGGGGGCACATTGGTGTGGGTCTGGAGGGATGGATAGGACATAGTGGTGTGGGTCTGGGTGAGGGATAGGGACAATGGTGTGGGTTGGGGTACATTGGTGTGTGTCTGGGGAGGGATGGAGGACATGGGTGTGTTTCTGGAGGGAGAGATGGGGCACAGTGGGTCTGGAGGGTGGCATGGGTCATCTAGGTGTGGGTTGGGAAGTGGAACGGGGCATCCTGGTGTGGCTCTGGAGGGATGTGGTGGGGCTCTTTGGTGTGGCTCTGGAGGGAAGTGGTGGGGCACATTGGTGTGGATCTGGGTGGAGGGATGGTGCACATGGGTGTGTTTCTGGAGGGAGAGATGGGGCACAGTGTGTCTGGAGGGTGGCATGGGTCATCTAGGTGTGGGTTGGGAAGTGGGACGGGGCATTTTGGTGTGGCTCTGGAGGGAGGTTGTCGGGGCACATTGGTGTGGCTCTGGAGGGAGGTGGTGGGGCACATTGGTGTGGATCTTGGCAGAGGGATGGTGCAAATGGGTTTGTTTCTGGAGCATGAGATGGGGCACAGTGGGTCTGATGGGTAGCAGGGGTCATCTAGGTGTGGGTTAGGAAGTTGGACGGGGCATCTTGGTGTGGCTCTGGAGGGAGGTGGTGGGGGCACATTGGTGTGGATCTGGGTGGAGGGATGGTGCACATGGGTGTGTTTCTGAAGGGAGAGAAGGGGCACAGTGTGTCTGGAGGGTGGCATGGGTCATCTAGGTATGGGTTTGGAAGTGGGATGGGGCATTTTGGTGTGGCTCTGGAGGGAGGTGGTGGGGGCACATTGGTGTGGGTCTGGTGGGAGGTGGTGGGGCACATTGGTGTGGATCTTGGCAGAGGGATGTTGCACATGGGTGTGTTTCTGGAGGGTGAGATGGGGCACAGCGGGTCTGGTGGGTAGCATGGGTCATCTAGGTGTGGGTTAGGAAGTTGGACGGGGCATCTTGGTGTGGCTCTGGAGGGAGGTGGTGGGGGCACATTGGTGTGGCTCTGGAGGGAGGTGGTGGGGCACATTGGTGTGGATCTTGTCGGAAGGATGGAGCACATGGGTGTGTTTCTGGAGGGAGAGATGGGGCACAGTGGGTCTGGTGGGTAGCATGGGTCATCTAGGTGTGGGTTAGGATGTTGGGCGGGTCATCTTGGTGTGGCTCTGGAGGGAGGTGGTGGGGCACATGGGTTTGTTTCTGGAGGGAGAGATGGGGCACAGTGTGTCTGGAGGGTGGCATGGGTCATCTAGGTGTGGGTTGGGAAGTGGGACGGGGTATTTTGGTGTGGCTCTGGAGGGAGGTGGTGGGGGCACATTGGTGTGGCTCTGGGGGGAGGTGGATGGGGCACATGGGCGTGTTTCTGGAGGGAGAGATGGGGCACAGTGTGTCTGGAGGGTGGCATGGGTCATCTAGGTGTGGATTGGGAAGTGGGACGGGGCATTTTGGTGTGGCTCTGGAGGGAGGTGGTGGGGGCACATTGGTGTGGCTCTGGAGGGAGGTGGTGGGGCACATTGGTGTGGATCTTGTCGGAAGGATGGAGCACATGGGTGTGTTTCTGGAGGGAGAGATGGGGCACAGTGGGTCTGGTGGGTAGCATGGGTCATCTAGGTGTGGGTTAGGATGTTGGGCGGGTCATCTTGGTGTGGCTCTGGAGGGAGGTGGTGGGACACATTGGTTTGTTTCTCGAGGGATAGATGGGGCACAGTGTGTCTGGAGGGTGGCATGGGTCATCTAGGTGTGGATTGGGAAGTGGGACGGGGTATTTTGGTGTGGCTCTGGAGGGAGGTGGTGGGGGCACATTGGTGTGGCTCTCGAGGGAGGTGGTCGGGCACATTGGTGTGGATCTTGGCGGAGGGATGGTGCACATGGGTGTGTTTCTGGAGGGAGAGATGGGGCACAGTGGGTCTGGTGGGTAGCATGGGTCATCTAGGTGTGGGTTAGGAAGTTGGACGGGGCACATTGGTGTGGCTCTGGAGGGAGGTGGTGGGGCACATTGGTGTGGCTCTGGAGGGAGGTGGATGGGGCACATGGGCGTGTTTCTGGAGGGAGAGATGGGGCACAGTGGATCTTGAGGGTGGCATGGGTCATCTAGGTGTGGGTTGGGAAGTGGAACGGGGCATTTTGGTGTGGCTCTGGAGGGAGGTGGTGGGGGCACATCGGTGTGGCTCTGGAGGGAGGTGATGGGGCACATTGGTGTGGATCTTGGCGGAGGGATGGTGCACATGGGTGTGTTTCTGGAGGGAGAGATGGGGGAACAGTGTGTCTGGAGGGTGGCATGGGTCATCTAGGTGTGGGTTGGGAAGAGGAACGGGGCATTTTGGTGTGGCTTTGGAGGGAGGTGGTGGGGGCACATTGGTGTGGCTCTGGAGGGAGGTGGTGGGGCACATTGGTGTGGATCTTGGCGGAAGGATTGTGCACATGGGTATGTTTCTGGAGGGTGAGATGGGGAACAGTGGGTCTGGTGAGTAGCATGGGTCATCTAGGTGTGGGTTAGGGGGGAGGTGGTGGGGCACATTGGCATGGGTCTGGGCGGAGGGATGGTGCACATGCGTGTTTCTGGAGGGAGAGATGGGGCACAGTGGGTCTGGAGGGAGGCATGGGTCATCTAGGTGTGTATTGGGAAGTGGGATGGGGCATCTTGGTGTGGCTCTGGAGGGAGGTGTTGGGGGCACATTGGTGTGGATCTGGAGGGAGGTGGTGGGGGCACATTGGTGTGGATCTGGGTGGAGTGATGGTACACATGGGTGTGTTTCTGGAGGGAGAGATGGGGCACAGTGGGTCTAGACAGTGGCATGGGTCATCTAGGTGTGGGTTGGGAAGTGGAACGGGGCATTTTGGTGTGGCTCTGGGGGGAGGTGGTGGGGGCACATTGGTGTGGCTCTGGAGGGAGGTGGTGGGGCACATTGGTGTGGATCTTGGCGGAAGGATGGTACACATGGGTGTGTTTCTGGAGGGAGAGATGGGGCACAGTGGGTCTGTACAGTGGCATGGGTCATCTAGGTGTGGGTTGGGAAGTGGAACGTGGCATTTTGGTGTGGCTCTGGGGGGAGGTGGTGGGGGCACATTGTTGTGGCTCTGGAGGGAGGTGGTGGGGCACATTGGTGTGGATCTTGGCGGAAGGATTGTGCACATGGGTATGTTTCTGGAGGGAGAGATGGGGAACAGTGGGTCTGGTGGGTAGCATGGGTCATCTAGGTGTGGGTTAGGAAGTTGGACGGGGCATCTTGGTGTGGCTCTGGAGGGAGGTGGTGGGGGCACATGAGTGTGTTTCTGGAGGGAGAGATGGGGCACAGCTGGTCTGGAGGGTGGCATGGGTCATCTAGGTGTGGGTTGTGAAGTTGGATGGGGCATCTTGGTGTGGCTCTGGGGGGAGGTGGTGGGGGCACATTGGCGTGGATATGGGCGGAGGGATGGTGCACATGCATGTTTCTGGAGGGAGAGATGGGGCACAGTGGGTCTGGAGGGTGGCATGGGTCATCTAGGTGTGTGTTGGGAAGTGGGATGGGGCATCTTGGTGTGGCTCTGGAGGGAGGTGGTGGGGGCACATTGGTGTGGATCTGGAGGGAGGTGGTGGGGGCACATTGGTGTGGATCTGGGTGGAGGGATGGTACACATGGGTGTGTTTCTGGAGGGAAAGATGGGGCACAGTGGGTCTGGAGGGTGGCATGGGTCATCTAGGTGTGGGTTGGGAAGTGGGACGGGGTATTTTGGTGTGGCTCTGGAGGGAGGTGGTGGGGGCACATTGGTGTGGCTCTTGAGGGAGGTGGTCGGGCACATTGGTGTGGATCTTGGCGGAGGGATGGTGCACATGGGTGTGTTTCTGGAGGGAGAGATGGGGCACAATGTGTCTGGTGGGTAGCATGGGTCATCTAGGTGTGGGTTAGGAAGTTGGACGGGCACATTGGTGTGGCTCTGGAGGGAGGTGGTGGGGCACATTGGTGTGGCTCTGGAGGGAGGTGGATGGGGCACATGGGCATGTTTCTGGAGGGAGAGATGGGGCACAGTGGATCTGGAGGGTGGCATGGGTCATCTAGGTGTGGGTTGGGAAGTGGAACGGGGCATTTTGGTGTGGCTCTGGAGGGAGGTGGTGGGGGCACATCGGTGTGGCTCTGGAGGGAGGTGATGGGGCACATTGGTGTGGATCTTGGCGGAGGGATGGTGCACATGGGTGTGTTTCTGGAGGGAGAGATGGGGGAACATTGTGTCTGGAGTGTGGCATGGGTCATCTACCTGTGGGTTGGGAAGTGGAACGGGGCATTTTGGTGTGGCTCTGGAGGGAGGTGGTGCGGGCACATTGGTGTGGTTCTGGAGGGAGGTGGTGGGGCACATTGGTGTGGATCTTGACGGAAGGATTGTGCACATGGGTATGTTTCTGGAGGGAGAGATGGGGAACAGTGGGTCTGGTGGGTAGCATGGGTGATCTAGGTGTGGGTTAGGAAGTTGGACGGGGCATCTTGGTGTGGCTATGGAGGGAGGTGTCGGGGCACATGGGTGTGTTTCTGGAGGGAGAGATGGGGCACAGCGGGTCTGGAGGGTGGCATGAGTCATCTAGGTGTGGGTTGCGAAGTTGGATGGGGCATCTTGGTGTGGCTCTAGGGGGAGGTGGTGGGGGCACATTGGCGTGGATCTGGGCAGAGGGATGGTGCACATGCGTGTTTCTGGAGGGAGAGATGGGGCAAAGTGGGTCTGGAGGGTGGCATGGGTTATCTAGGTGTGTGTTGGGAAGTGGGATGGGGCATCTTGGTGTGGCTCTGGAGGGAGGTGGTGGTGGCATATTGGTGTGGATCTGGAGGGAGGTGGTGGGGACACATTGGTGTGGATCTGGAAGGAGCGATGGTGCACACGGGTGTGTTTCTGAAGGGAGAGATGGGGCACAGTGTGTCTAGAGTGTGGCATGGGTCATCTAGGTATGGGTTGGGAAGTGGGACGGGGCATTTTGGTGTGGCTCTGGAGGGAGGTGGTGGGGGCACATTGGTGTGGCTCTGGCGGGAGGTGGTGGGGCACATTGGTGTGGATCTTGGCGGAGGGATGTTGCACATGGGTATGTTTCTGGAGGGAGAGATGGGGCACAGCGGGTCTGGTGGGTAGCATGGGTCATCTAGGTGTGGGTTAGGAAGTTGGACGGGGCATCCTGGTGTGGCTCTGGAGGGAGGTGGTGGGGCACATTGGTGTGGCTCTGGGGGGAGGTGGATGGGGCACATGGGCGTGTTTCTGGAGGGAGAGATGGGGCACAGTGTGTCTGGAGGGTGGCATGGGTCATCTAGGTGTGGATTGGGAAGTGGGACCGGGCATTTTGGTGTGGCTCTGGAGGGAGGTGGTGGGGGAACATTGGTGTGGCTCTGGAGGGAGGTGGTGGGGCACATTGGTGTGGATCTTGGCGGAAGGATGGTTCACATGGGTGTGTTTCTGGAGGGAGAGATGGGGCACAGTCGGTCTGGTGGGTAGCATGGGTCATCTAGGTGTGGGTTAGGATGTTGGGCGGGGCATCTTGGTGTGGCTCTGGAGGGAGGTGGTGGGGGCACATTGGTGTGGCTCTCGAGGGAGGTGGTCGGGCACATTGGTGTGGATCTTGGCGGAGGGATGGTGCACATGGGTGTGTTTCTGGAGGGAGAGATGGGGCACAGTGGGTCTGGTGGGTAGCATGGGTCATCTAGGTGTGGGTTAGGAAGTTGGATGGGGCATCTTGGTGTGGCTCTGGAGGGAGGTGGTGGGGCACATTGGTGTGGCTCTGGAGGGAGGTGGATGGGGCACATGGGCGTGTTTCTGGAGGGAGAGATGGGGCACAGTGGATCTGGAGTGTGGCATGGGTCATCTAGGTGTGGGTTGGGAAGTGGAACGGGGAATTTTGGTGTGGCTCTGGAGGGAGGTGGTGGGGGCACATCGGTGTGGCTCTGGAGGGAGGTGATGGGGCACATTGGTGTGGATCTTGGCGGAGGGATGGTGCACATGGGTGTGTTTCTGGAGGGAGAGATGGGGGAACAGTGTGTCTGGAGGGTGGCATGGGTCATCTAGGTTTGGGTTGGGAAGTGGAACGGGGCATTTTGGTGTGGCTCTGGAGGGAGGTGGTGGGGGCACATTGGTGTGGCTCTGGAGGGAGGTGGTGAGGCACATTGGTGTGGATCTTGGCGGAAGGATTGTGCACATGGGTATGTTTCTGGAGGGAGAGATGGAGAACAGTGGGTCTGGTGGGTAGCATGGGTCATCTAGGTGTGGGTTAGGAAGTTGGACGGGGCATCTTGGTGTGGCTCTGGAGGGAGGTGGTGGGGGCACATGGGTGTGTTTCTGGAGGGAGAGATGGGGCACAGTGGGTCTGGAGGGTGGCATGGGTCATCTAGGTGTGGGTTGCGAAGTTGGATAGGGCATCTTGGTGTGGCTCTGGGGGGAGGTGGTGGGGGCACATTGGCGTGGATCTGGGCGGAGGGATGGTGCACATGCCTGTTTCTGGAGTGAGAGATGGGGCACAGTGGGTCTGGAGGGTGGCATGGGTCATCTAGGTGTGTGTTGGGAAGTGGGATGCGGCATCCTGGTGTGGCTCTGGAGGGAGGTGGTTGGGGCACATTGGTGTGGATCTGGAGGGAGGTGGTGGGGGCACATTGGTGTGGATCTGGGTGATGGGATGGTACACATGGGTGTGTTTCTGGAGGGAGAGATGGGGCACAGTGGGTCTGGACGGTGGCATGGGTCATCTAGGTGTGGGTTGGGAAGTGGAACGGGGCATTTTGGTGTGGCTCTGGGGGGAGGCTGTGGGAGCACATTGGTGTGGCTCTGGAGGGAGGTGTTGGGGCACATTGGTGTGGATCTTGGCGGAAGGATTGTGCACATGGGTATGTTTCTGGAGGGAGATATAGGGAACAGTGGGTCTGGTGGGTAGCATGGGTCATCTAGGTGTGGGTTAGGAAGTTGAACGGGGCATCTTGGTGTTGCTCTGGAGGGAGGTGGTGGGGGCACATGGGTGTGTTTCTGGAGGGAGAGATGGGGCACAGCGGGTCTGGAGGGTGGCATGGGTCATCTAGGTGTGGGTTGCGAAGTTGGATGGGGCATCTTGGTGTGGCTCTGGGGGGAGGTGGTGGGGGCACATTGGCGTGGATCTGGGCGGAGGGATGGTGTACATGCGTCTTTCTGGAGGGAGAGATGGGGCACAGTGGGTCTGGAGGGTGGCATGGGTCATCTAGGTGTGTGTTGGGAAGTGGGATGGGGCATCTTGGTGTGGCTCTGGAGGGAGGTGGTGGAGGCACATTGGTGTGGATCTGAAGGGAGGTGGTGGGGGCACATTGGTGTGGATCTGGGTGGAGGGATGGTACACATGGGTGTGTTTCTGGAGGGAGAGATGGGGCACAGTGGGTCTGGACGGTGGCATGGGTCATCTAGGTGTGAGTTGGGAAGTGGGACGGGGTATTTTGGTGTGGCTCTGGAGGGAGGTGGTGGGGGCACATTGGTGTGGCTCTCGAGGGAGGTGGTCGGGCACATTGGTGTGGATCTTGTCGGAGGGATGGTGCACATGGGTGTGTTTCTTTAGGGAGAGATGGGGCACAGTGGGTCTGGTGGGTAGCATGGGCCATCTAGGTGTGGGTTAGGAAGTTAGACGGGGCACATTGGTGTGGCTCTGGAGGGAGGTGGTGGGGCACATTGGTGTGGCTCTGGAGGGAGGTGGATGGGGCACATGGGCGTGTTTCTGGAGGGAGAGATGGGGCACAGTGGATCTGGAGGGTGGCATGGGTCATCTAGGTGTGGGTTGGGAAGTGGAACGGGGCATTTTGGTGTGGCTCTGGAGGGAGGTGGTGGGGGCACATCGGTGTGGCTCTGGAGGGAGGTGATGGGGCACATTGGTGTGGGTCTTGGCGGAGGGATGGTGCACATGGGTGTGTTTCTGGAGGGAGAGGTGGGGGAACAGTGTGTCTGGAGGGTGGCATGATGTCATCTAGTTGTGGGTTGGGAAGTGGAATGGGGCATTTTGGTGTGGCTCTGGAGGGAGGTGGCGGGGGCACATTGGTGTGGCTCTGGAGGGAGGTGGTTGGGCACATTGGTGTGGATCTTGGCGGAGGGATGGTGCACATGGGTGTGTTTCTGGAGGGAGAGATGGGGCACAGTGGGTCTGGTGGGTAGCATGGGTCATCTAGGTGTGGGTTAGGAAGTTGGACGGGGCACATTGGTGTGGCTCTGGAGGGAGGTGGTGGGGCACATTGGTGTGGCTCTGGAGGGAGGTGGATGGGGCACATGGGCGTGTTTCTGGAGGGAGAGATGGGGCACAGTGGATCTGGAGGGTGGCATCGGTCATCTAGGTGTGGGTTTGGAAGTGGAACGGGGCATTTTGGTGTGGCTCTGGAGGGAGGTGGTGGGGGCACATCGGTGTGGCTCTGGAGGGAGGTGGTGGGGCACATTGGTGTGGCTCTGGAGGGAGGTGGATGGGGCACATGGGCGTGTTTCTGGAGGGAGAGATGGGGCACAATGGGTCTGGAGGGTGGCATGGGTCATCTAGGTGTGGGTTGGGAAGTGGAACGGGGCATTTTTGTGTGGCTCTGGAGGGAGCTGGTGGGGGCACATCGGTGTGGTTCTGGAGGGAGGTGATGGGGCACATTGGTGTGGATCTTGGCGGAGGGATGGTGCACATGGGTGTGTTTCTGGAGGGAGAGATGGGGGAACAGTGTGTCTGGAGGGTGGCATGGGTCATCTAGGTGTGGGTTGGGAAGTGGAACGGGGCATTTTGGTGTGGCTCTGGAGGGAGGTGGTGGGGGCACATTGGTGTGGCTCTGGAGGGAGGTGGATGGGGCACATGGGCGTGTTTCTGGAGGGAGAGATGGGGCACAGTGGATCTGGAGTGTCGCATGGGTCATCTAGGTGTGGGTTGGGAAGTGGAACGGGGCATTTTGGTGTGGCTCTGGAGGGAGGTGGTGGGGGCACATCGGTGTGGCTCTGGAGGGAGGTGATGGGGCACATTGGTGTGGATCTTGGTGGAGGGATGGTGCACATGGGTGTGTTTCTGAAGGGAGAGATGGGGCACAGTGTGTCTGGAGTGTGGCATGGGTCATCTAGGTATGGGTTGGGAAGTGGGACGGGGCATTTTGGTGTGGCTCTGGAGGGAGGTGGTGGGGGCACATTGGTGTGGCTCTGGCGGGAGGTGGTGGAGCACATTGGTGTGGATCTTGGCGGAGGGATGTTGCCCATGGGTGTGTTTCTGGAGGGAGAGATGGGGCACAGCGGGTCTGGTGGGTAGCATGGGTCATCTAGGTGTGGGTTAGGAAGTTGGACGGGGCATCTTGGTGTGGCTCTGGAGGGAGGTGGTGGGGCACATTGGTGTGGCTCTGGGGGGAGGTGGATGGGGCACATGGGCATGTTTCTGGAGGGAGAGATGGGGCACAGTGTGTCTGGAGGGTGGCATGGGACATATAGGTGTGGATTGGGAAGTGGGACGGGGCATTTTGGTGTGGCTCTGGAGGGAGGTGGTGGGGGAACATTGGTGTGGCTCTGGAGGGAGGTGGTGGGGCACATTGGTGTGGATCTTGGCGGAAGGATGGTTCACATGGGTGTGTTTCTGGAGGGAGAGATGGGGCACAGTGGGTCTGGTGGGTAGCATGGGTCATCTAGGTGTGGGTTAGGATGTTGGGCGGGGCATCTTGGTGTGGCTCTGGAGGGAGGTGGTGGGGGCACATTGGTGTGGCTCTCGAGGGAGGTGGTCGGGCACATTGGTGTGGATCTTGGCGGAGGGATGGTGCACATGGGTGTGTTTCTGGAGGGAGAGATTGGGCACAGTGGGTCTGGTGGGTAGCATGGGTCATCTAGGTGTGGGTTAGGAAGTTGGACGGGGCATCTTGGTGTGGCTCTGGAGGGAGGTGGTGGGGCACAGTGGTGTGGCTCTGGAGGGAGGTGGTGGGGCACATTGGTGTGGCTCTGGAGGGAGGTGGATGGGGCACATGGGCGTGTTTCTGGAGGGAGAGATGGGGCACAGTGGATCTGGAGTGTGGCATGGGTCATCTAGGTGTGGGTTGGGAAGTGGAACGGGGCATTTTGGTGTGGCTCTGGAGGGAGGTGGTGGGGGCACATCGGTGTGGCTCTGGAGGGAGGTGATGGGGCACATTGGTGTGGATCTTGGCGGAGGGATGGTGCACATGGGTGTGTTTCTGGAGGGAGAGATGGGGGAACAGTGTGTCTGGAGGGTGGCATGGGTCATCTAGGTTTGGGTTGGGAAGTGGAACAGGGCATTTTGGTGTGGCTCTGGAGGGAGGTGGTGGGGGCACATTGGTGTGGCTCTGGAGGGAGGTGGTGAGGCACATTGGTGTGGATCTTGGCGGAAGGATTGTGCACATGGGTATGTTTCTGGAGGGAGAGATGGAGAACAGTGGGTCTGGTGGGTAGCATGGGTCATCTAGGTGTGGGTTAGGAAGTTGGACGGGGCATCTTGGTGTGGCTCTGGAGGGAGGTGGTGGGGGCACATGGGTGTGTTTCTGGAGGGAGAGATGGGGCACAGTGGGTCTGGAGGGTGGCATGGGTCATCTAGGTGTGGGTTGCGAAGTTGGATAGGGCATCTTGGTGTGGCTCTGGGGGGAGGTGGTGGGGGCACATTGGCGTGGATCTGGGCGGATGGATGGTGCACATGCGTGTTTCTGGAGTGAGAGATGGGGCACAGTGGGTCTGGAGGGTGGCATTGGTCATCTAGGTGTGTGTTGGGAACTGGGATGGGGCATCTTGGTGTGGCTCTGGAGGGAGGTGGTGGGGGCACATTGGTGTGGATCTGGAGGGAGGTGGTGGGGGCACATTGGTGTGGATCTGGGTGATGGGATGGTACACATGGGTGTGTTTCTGGAGGGAGAGATGGGGCACAGTGGGTCTGGACGGTGGCATCGGTCATCTAGGTGTGGGTTGGGAAGTGGAACGGGGCATTTTGGTGTGGCTCTGGGGGGAGGTGGTGGGGGCACATTGGTGTGGCTCTGGAGGGAGGTGTTGGGGCACATTGGTGTGGATCTTGGCGGAAGGATTGTGCACATGGGTATGTTTCTGGAGGAAGATATAGGGAACAGTGGGTCTGGTGGGTAGCATGGGTCATCTAGGTGTGGGTTAGGAAGTTGAACGGGGCATCTTGGTGTGGCTCTGGAGGGAGGTGGTGGGGGCACATGGGTGTGTTTCTGGAAGGAGAGATGGGGCACAGCGGGTCTGGAGGGTGGCATGGGTCATCTAGGTGTGGGTTGCGAATTTGGATGGGGCATCTTGGTGTGGCTCTGGGGGGAGGTGGTGGGGGCACATTGGCGTGGATCTGGGCGGAGGGATGGTGCACATGCGTCTTTCTGGAGGGAGAGATGGGGCACAGTGGGTCTGGAGGGTGGCATGGGTCATCTAGGTGTGTGTTGGGAAGTGGGATGGGGCATCTTGGTGTGGCTCTGGAGGGAGGTGGTGGGGGCACATTGGTGTGGATCTGAAGGGAGGTGGTGGGGGCACATTGGTGTGGATCTGGGTGGAGGGATGGTACACATGGGTGTGTTTCTGGAGGGAGAGATGGGGCACAGTGGGTCTGGACGGTGGCATGGGTCATCTAGGTGTGGGTTGGGAAGTGGGACGGGGTATTGTGGTGTGGCTCTGGAGGGAGGTGGTGGGGGCACATTGGTGTGGCTCTCGAGGGAGGTGTTCAGGCACATTGGTGTGGATCTTGGCGGAGGGATGGTGCACATGGGTGTGTTTCTGGAGGGAGAGATGGGGCACAGTGGGTCTGGTGGGTAGCATGGGCCATCTAGGTGTGGGTTAGGAAGTTGGACGGGGCACATTGGTGTGGCTCTGGAGGGAGGTGGTGGGGCACATTGGTGTGGCTCTGGAGGGAGGTGGATGGGGCACATGGGCGTGTTTCTGGAGGGAGAGATGGGGCACAGTGGATCTGGAGGGTGGCATGGGTCATCTAGGTGTGGGTTGGGAAGTGGAACGGGGCATTTTGGTGTGGCTCTGGAGGGAGGTGGTGGGGGCACAACGGTGTGCCTCTGGAGGGAGGTGATGGGGCACATTGGTGTGGGTCTTGGCAGAGGGATGGTGCACATGGGTGTGTTTCTGGAGGGAGAGATGGGGGAACAGTGTGTCTGGAGGGTGGTATGATGTCATCTAGTTGTGGGTTGGGAAGTGGAATGGGGCATTTTGGTGTGGCTCTGGAGGGAGTTGGTGGGGGCACATTGGTGTGGCTCTGGAGGGAGGTGGTCGGGCACATTGGTGTGGATCTTGGCAGAGGGATGGTGCACATGGGTGTGTTTCTGGAAGGAGAGATGGGGCACAGTGGGTCTGGTGGGTAGCATGGGTCATCTAGGTGTAGTTTAGGAAGTTTGACCGGGCACATTGGTGTGGCTCTGGAGGGAGGTGGTGGGGCACATTGGTGTGGCTCTGGAGGGAGGTGGATGGGGCACATGGGCGTGTTTCTGGGGGGAGAGATGGGGCACAGTGGATCTGGAGGGTGGCATGGGTCATCTAGGTGTGGGTTGGGAAGTGGAACGGGGCATTTTGGTGTGGCTCTGGAGGGAGGTGGTGGGGGCACATCGGTGTGGCTCTGGAGGGAGGTGGTGGGGCACATTGGTGTGGCTCTGGAGGGAGGTGGATGGGGCACATGGGCGTGTTTCTGGAGGGAGAGATGGGGCACAATGGGTCTGGAGGGTGGCATGGGTCATCTAGGTGTGGGTTGGGAAGTGGAACGGGGCATTTTGGTGTGGCTCTGGAGGGAGGTGGTGGGGGCACATTGGTGTGGCTCTGGAGGGAGGTGGATGGGGCACATGGGCGTGTTTCTGGAGGGAGAGATGGGGCACAGTGGATCTGGAGTGTCGCATGGGTCATCTAGGTGTGGGTTGGGAAGTGGAACGGGGCATTTTGGTGTGGCTCTGGAGGGAGTTGGTGGGGCCACATCGGTGTGGCTCTGGAGGGAGGTGATGGGGCACATTGGTGTGGATCTTGGTGGATGGATGGTGCACATGGGTGTGTTTCTGAAGGGAGAGATGGGGCACAGTGTGTCTGGAGTGTGGCATGGGTCATCTAGGTATGGGTTGGGAAGTGGTGTGGCTCTGGAGGGAGGTGGTGGGGGCACATTGGTGTGGCTCTGGCGGGAGGTGGTGGGGCACATTGGTGTGGATCTTGGCGGAGGGATATTGCCCATGGGTGTGTTTCTGGAGGGAGAGATGGGGCACAGCGGGTCTGGTGGGTAGCATGGGTCATCTAGGTGTGGGTTAGGAAGTTGGACGGGGCATCTTGGTGTGGCTCTGGAGGGAGGTGGTGGGGCACATTGGTGTGGCTCTGGGGGGAGGTGGATGGGGCACATGGGCATGTTTCTGGAGGGAGAGATGGGGCACAGTGTGTCTGGAGGGTGGCATGGGTCATCTAGGTGTGGATTGGGAAGTGGGACGGGGCATTTTGGTGTGGCTCTGGAGGGAGGTGGTGGGGGAACATTGGTGTGGCTCTGGAGGGAGGTGGTGGGGCACATTGGTGTGGATCTTGGCGGAAGGATGGTTCCCATGGGTGTGTTTCTGGAGGGAGAGATGGGGCACAGTGGGTCTGGTGGGTAGCATGGGTCATCTAGGTGTGGGTTAGGATGTTGGGCGGGGCATCTTGGTGTGGCTCTGGAGGGAGGTGGTGGGGGCACATTGGTGTGGCTCTCGAGGGAGGTGGTCGGGCACATTGGTGTGGATCTTGGCAGAGGGATGGTGCACATGGGTGTGTTTCTGGAGGGAGAGATGGGGCACAGTGGGTCTGGTGGGTAGCATGGGTCATCTAGGTGTGGGTTAGGAAGTTGGACGGGGCATCTTGGTGTGGCTCTGGAGGGAGGTGGTGGGGCACAGTGGTGTGGCTCTGGAGGGAGGTGGTGGGGCACATTGGTGTGGCTCTGGAGGGAGGTGGATGGGGCACATGGGCGTGTTTCTGGAGGGAGAGATGGGGCACAGTGGATCTGGAGTGTGGCATGGGTCATCTAGGTGTGGGTTGGGAAGTGGAACGGGGCATTTTGGTGTGGCTCTGGAGGGAGGTGGTGGGGGCACATCGGTGTGGCTCTGGAGGGAGGTGATGGGGCACATTGGTGTGGATCTTGGCGGAGGGATGGTGCACATGGGTGTGTTTCTGGAGGGAGAGATGGGGGAACAGTGTGTCTGGAGGGTGGCATGGGTCATCTAGGTTTGGGTTGGGAAGTGGAATGGGGCATTTTGGTGTGGCTCTGGAGGGAGGTGGTGGGGGCACATTGGTGTGGCTCTGGAGGGAGGTGGTGAGGCACATTGGTGTGGATCTTGGCGGAAGGATTGTGCACATGGGTATGTTTCTGGAGGGAGAGATGGAGAACAGTGGGTCTGGTGGGTAGCATGGGTCATCTAGGTGTGGGTTAGGAAGTTGGACGGGGCATCTTGGTGTGGCTCTGGAGGGAGGTGGTGGGGGCACATGGGTGTGTTTCTGGAGGGAGAGATGGGGCACAGTGGGTCTGGAGGGCGGCATGGGTCATCTAGGTGTGGGTTGCGAAGTTGGATAGGGCATCTTGGTGTGGCTCTGGGGGGAGGTGGTGGGGACACATTGGCGTGGATCTGGGCGGATGGATGGTGCACATGCGTGTTTCTGGAGTGAGAGATGGGGCACAGTGGGTCTGGAGGGTGGCATTGGTCATCTAGGTGTGTGTTGGGAAGTGGGATGGGGCATCTTGGTGTGGCTCTGGAGGGAGGTGGTGGGGGCACATTGGTGTGGATCTGGAGGGAGGTGGTGGGGGCACATTGGTGTGGATCTGGGTGATGGGATGGTACACATGGGTGTGTTTCTGGAGGGAGAGATGGGGCACAGTGGGTCTGGACGGTGGCATCGGTCATCTAGGTGTGGGTTGGGAAGTGGAACGGGGCATTTTGGTGTGGCTGTGGGGGGAGGTGGTGGGGGCACATTGGTGTGGCTCTGGAGGGAGGTGTTGGGGCACATTGGTGTGGATCTTGGCGGAAGGATTGTGCACATGGGTATGTTTCTGGAGGAAGATATAGGGAACAGTGGGTCTGGTGGGTAGCATGGGTCATCTAGGTGTGGGTTAGGAAGTTGAACGGGGCATCTTGGTGTGGCTCTGGAGGGAGGTGGTGGGGGCACATGGGTGTGTTTCTGGAAGGAGAGATGGGGCACAGCGGGTCTGGAGGGTGGCATGGGTCATCTAGGTGTGGGTTGCGAATTTGGATGGGGCATCTTGGTGTGGCTCTGGGGGGAGGTGGTGGGGGCACATTGGCGTGGATCTGGGCGGAGGGATGGTGCACATGCGTCTTTCTGGAGGGAGAGATGGGGCACAGTGGGTCTGGAGGGTGGCATGGGTCATCTAGGTGTGTGTTGGGAAGTGGGATGGGGCATCTTGGTGTGGCTCTGGAGGGAGGTGGTGGGGGCACATTGGTGTGGATCTGAAGGGAGGTGGTGGGGGCACATTGGTGTGGATCTGGGTGGAGGGATGGTACACATGGGTGTGTTTCTGGAGGGAGAGATGGGGCACAGTGGGTCTGGACGGTGGCATGGGTCATCTAGGTGTGGGTTGGGAAGTGGGACGGGGTATTTTGGTGTGGCTCTGGAGGGAAGTGGTGGGGGCACATTGGTGTGGCTCTCGAGGGAGGTGTTCAGGCACATTGGTGTGGATCTTGGCGGAGGGATGGTGCACATGGGTGTGTTTCTGGAGGGAGAGATGGGGCACAGTGGGTCTGGAGTGTGGCATGGGTCATCTAGGTGTGGGTTGGGAAGTGGAACGGGGCATTTTGGTGTGGCTCTGGAGGGAGGTGGTGGGGGCACATCGGTGTGGCTCTGGAGGGAGGTGATGGGGCACATTGGTGTGGGTCTTGGCGGAGGGATGGTGCACATGGGTGTGTTTCTGGAGGGAGAGATGGGGGAACAGTGTGTCTGGAGGGTGGTATGATGTCATCTAGTTGTGGGTTGGGAAGTGGAATGGGGCATTTTGGTGTGGCTCTGGAGGGAGTTGGTGGGGGCACATTGGTGTGGCTCTGGAGGGAGGTGGTCGGGCACATTGGTGTGGATCTTGGCAGAGGGATGGTGCACATGGGTGTGTTTCTGGAGGGAGAGATGGGGCACAGTGGGTCTGGTGGGTAGCATGGGTCATCTAGGTGTAGGTTAGGAAGTTTGACGGGGCACATTGGTGTGGCTCTGGAGGGAGGTGGTGGGGCACATTGGTGTGGCTCTGGAGGGAGGTGGATGGGGCACATGGGCGTGTTTCTGGGGGGAGAGATGGGGCACAGTGGATCTGGAGGGTGGCATGGGTCATCTAGGTGTGGGTTGGGAAGTGGAACGGGGCATTTTGGTGTGGCTCTGGAGGGAGGTGGTGGGGGCACATCGGTGTGGCTCTGGAGGGAGGTGGTGGGGCACATTGGTGTGGCTCTGGATGGAGGTGGATGGGGCACATGGGCGTGTTTCTGGAGGGAGAGATGGGGCACAATGGGTCTGGAGGGTGGCATGGGTCATCTAGGTGTGGGTTGGGAAGTGGAACGGGGCATTTTGGTGTGGCTCTGGAGGGAGGTGGTGGGGGCACATTGGTGTGGCTCTGGAGGGAGGTGGATGGGGCACATGGGCGTGTTTCTGGAGGGAGAGATGGGGCACAGTGGATCTGGAGTGTCGCATGGGTCATCTAGGTGTGGGTTGGGAAGTGGAACGGGGCATTTTGGTGTGGCTCTGGAGGGAGTTGGTGGGGCCACATCGGTGTGGCTCTGGAGGGAGGTGATGGGGCACATTGGTGTGGATCTTGGTGGATGGATGGTGCACATGGGTGTGTTTCTGAAGGGAGAGATGGGGCACAGTGTGTCTGGAGTGTGGCATGGGTCATCTAGGTATGGGTTGGGAAGTGGGACGGGGCATTTTGGTGTGGCTCTGGAGGGAGGTGGTGGGGGCACATTGGTGTGGCTCTGGAGGGAGGTGGTGGGGGCACATGGGTGTGTTTCTGGAAGGAGAGATGGGGCACAGCGGGTCTGGAGGGTGGCATGGGTCATCTAGGTGTGGGTTGCGAATTTGGATGGGGCATCTTGGTGTGGCTCTGGGGGGAGGTGGTGGGGGCACATTGGCGTGGATCTGGGCGGAGGGATGGTGCACATGCGTCTTTCTGGAGGGAGAGATGGGGCACAGTGGGTCTGGAGGGTGGCATGGGTCATCTAGGTGTGTGTTGGGAAGTGGGATGGGGCATCTTGGTGTGGCTCTGGAGGGAGGTGGTGGGGGCACATTGGTGTGGATCTGAAGGGAGGTGGTGGGGGCACATTGGTGTGGATCTGGGTGGAGGGATGGTACACATGGGTGTGTTTCTGGAGGGAGAGATGGGGCACAGTGGGTCTGGACGGTGGCATGGGTCATCTAGGTGTGGGTTGGGAAGTGGGACGGGGTATTTTGGTGTGGCTCTGGAGGGAAGTGGTGGGGGCACATTGGTGTGGCTCTCGAGGGAGGTGTTCAGGCACATTGGTGTGGATCTTGGCGGAGGGATGGTGCACATGGGTGTGTTTCTGGAGGGAGAGATGGGGCACAGTGGGTCTGGAGTGTGGCATGGGTCATCTAGGTGTGGGTTGGGAAGTGGAACGGGGCATTTTGGTGTGGCTCTGGAGGGAGGTGGTGGGGGCACATCGGTGTGGCTCTGGAGGGAGGTGATGGGGCACATTGGTGTGGGTCTTGGCGGAGGGATGGTGCACATGGGTGTGTTTCTGGAGGGAGAGATGGGGGAACAGTGTGTCTGGAGGGTGGTATGATGTCATCTAGTTGTGGGTTGGGAAGTGGAATGGGGCATTTTGGTGTGGCTCTGGAGGGAGTTGGTGGGGGCACATTGGTGTGGCTCTGGAGGGAGGTGGTCGGGCACATTGGTGTGGATCTTGGCAGAGGGATGGTGCACATGGGTGTGTTTCTGGAGGGAGAGATGGGGCACAGTGGGTCTGGTGGGTAGCATGGGTCATCTAGGTGTAGGTTAGGAAGTTTGACGGGGCACATTGGTGTGGCTCTGGAGGGAGGTGGTGGGGCACATTGGTGTGGCTCTGGAGGGAGGTGGATGGGGCACATGGGCGTGTTTCTGGGGGGAGAGATGGGGCACAGTGGATCTGGAGGGTGGCATGGGTCATCTAGGTGTGGGTTGGGAAGTGGAACGGGGCATTTTGGTGTGGCTCTGGAGGGAGGTGGTGGGGGCACATCGGTGTGGCTCTGGAGGGAGGTGGTGGGGCACATTGGTGTGGCTCTGGAGGGAGGTGGATGGGGCACATGGGCGTGTTTCTGGAGGGAGAGATGGGGCACAATGGGTCTGGAGGGTGGCATGGGTCATCTAGGTGTGGGTTGGGAAGTGGAACGGGGCATTTTGGTGTGGCTCTGGAGGGAGGTGGTGGGGGCACATTGGTGTGGCTCTGGAGGGAGGTGGATGGGGCACATGGGCGTGTTTCTGGAGGGAGAGATGGGGCACAGTGGATCTGGAGTGTCGCATGGGTCATCTAGGTGTGGGTTGGGAAGTGGAACGGGGCATTTTGGTGTGGCTCTGGAGGGAGTTGGTGGGGCCACATCGGTGTGGCTCTGGAGGGAGGTGATGGGGCACATTGGTGTGGATCCTGGTGGATGGATGGTGCACATGGGTGTGTTTCTGAAGGGAGAGATGGGGCACAGTGTGTCTGGAGTGTGGCATGGGTCATCTAGGTATGGGTTGGGAAGTGGGACGGGGCATTTTGGTGTGGCTCTGGAGGGAGGTGGTGGGGGCACATTGGTGTGGCTCTGGCGGGAGGTGGTGGGGCACATTGGTGTGGATCTTGGCGGAGGGATGTTGCCCATGGGTGTGTTTCTGGAGGGAGAGATGGGGCACAGCGGGTCTGGTGGGTAGCATGGGTCATCTAGGTGTGGGTTAGGAAGTTGGACGGGGCATCTTGGTGTGGCTCTGGAGGGAGGTGGTGGGGCACATTGGTGTGGCTCTGGGGGGAGGTGGATGGGGCACATGGGCATGTTTCTGGAGGGAGAGATGGGGCACAGTGTGTCTGGAGGGTGGCATGGGTCATCTAGGTGTGGATTGGGAAGTGGGACGGGGCATTTTGGTGTGGCTCTGGAGGGAGGTGGTGGGGGAACATTGGTGTGGCTCTGGAGGGAGGTGGTGGGGCACATTGGTGTGGATCTTGGCGGAAGGATGGTTCACATGGGTGTGTTTCTGGAGGGAGAGATGGGGCACAGTGGGTCTGGTGGGTAGCATGGGTCATCTAGGTGTGGGTTAGGATGTTGGGCGGGGCATCTTGGTGTGGCTCTGGAGGGAGGTGGTGGGGGCACATTGGTGTGGCTCTCGAGGGAGGTGGTCGGGCACATTGGTGTGGATCTTGGCAGAGGGATGGTGCACATGGGTGTGTTTCTGGAGGGAGAGATGGGGCACAGTGGGTCTGGTGGGTAGCATGGGTCATCTAGGTGTGGGTTAGGAAGTTGGACGGGGCATCTTGGTGTGGCTCTGGAGGGAGGTGGTGGGGCACAGTGGTGTGGCTCTGGAGGGAGGTGGTGGGGCACATTGGTGTGGCTCTGGAGGGAGGTGGATGGGGCACATGGGCGTGTTTCTGGAGGGAGAGATGGGGCACAGTGGATCTGGAGTGTGGCATGGGTCATCTAGGTGTGGGTTGGGAAGTGGAACGGGGCATTTTGGTGTGGCTCTGGAGGGAGGTGGTGGGGGCACATCGGTGTGGCTCTGGAGGGAGGTGATGGGGCACATTGGTGTGGATCTTGGCGGAGGGATGGTGCACATGGGTGTGTTTCTGGAGGGAGAGATGGGGGAACAGTGTGTCTGGAGGGTGGCATGGGTCATCTAGGTTTGGGTTGGGAAGTGGAACGGGGCATTTTGGTGTGGCTCTGGAGGGAGGTGGTGGGGGCACATTGGTGTGGCTCTGGAGGGAGGTGGTGAGGCACATTGGTGTGGATCTTGGCGGAAGGATTGTGCACATGGGTATGTTTCTGGAGGGAGAGATGGAGAACAGTGGGTCTGGTGGGTAGCATGGGTCATCTAGGTGTGGGTTAGGAAGTTGGACGGGGCATCTTGGTGTGGCTCTGGAGGGAGGTGGTGGGGGCACATGGGTGTGTTTCTGGAGGGAGAGATGGGGCACAGTGGGTCTGGAGGGCGGCATGGGTCATCTAGGTGTGGGTTGCGAAGTTGGATAGGGCATCTTGGTGTGGCTCTGGGGGGAGGTGGTGGGGACACATTGGCGTGGATCTGGGCGGATGGATGGTGCACATGCGTGTTTCTGGAGTGAGAGATGGGGCACAGTGGGTCTGGAGGGTGGCATTGGTCATCTAGGTTGTGTTGGGAAGTGGGATGGGGCATCTTGGTGTGGCTCTGGAGGGAGGTGGTGGGGGCACATTGGTGTGGATCTGGAGGGAGGTGGTGGGGGCACATTGGTGTGGATCTGGGTGATGGGATGGTACACATGGGTGTGTTTCTGGAGGGAGAGATGGGGCACAGTGGGTCTGGACGGTGGCATCGGTCATCTAGGTGTGGGTTGGGAAGTGGAACGGGGCATTTTGGTGTGGCTGTGGGGGGAGGTGGTGGGGGCACATTGGTGTGGCTCTGGAGGGAGGTGTTGGGGCACATTGGTGTGGATCTTGGCGGAAGGATTGTGCACATGGGTATGTTTCTGGAGGAAGATATAGGGAACAGTGGGTCTGGTGGGTAGCATGGGTCATCTAGGTGTGGGTTAGGAAGTTGAACGGGGCATCTTGGTGTGGCTCTGGAGGGAGGTGGTGGGGGCACATGGGTGTGTTTCTGGAAGGAGAGATGGGGCACAGCGGGTCTGGAGGGTGGCATGGGTCATCTAGGTGTGGGTTGCGAATTTGGATGGGGCATCTTGGTGTGGCTCTGGGGGGAGGTGGTGGGGGCACATTGGCGTGGATCTGGGCAGAGGGATGGTGCACATGCGTCTTTCTGGAGGGAGAGATGGGGCACAGTGGGTCTGGAGGGTGGCATGGGTCATCTAGGTATGTGTTGGGAAGTGGGATGGGGCATCTTGGTGTGGCTCTGGAGGGAGGTGGTGGGGGCACATTGGTGTGGATCTGAAGGGAGGTGGTGGGGGCACATTGGTGTGGATCTGGGTGGAGGGATGGTACACATGGGTGTGTTTCTGGAGGGAGAGATGGGGCACAGTGGGTCTGGACGGTGGCATGGGTCATCTAGGTGTGGGTTGGGAAGTGGGACGGGGTATTTTGGTGTGGCTCTGGAGGGAAGTGGTGGGGGCACATTGGTGTGGCTCTCGAGGGAGGTGTTCAGGCACATTGGTGTGGATCTTGGCGGAGGGATGGTGCACATGGGTGTGTTTCTGGAGGGAGAGATGGGGCACAGTGGGTCTGGTGGGTAGCATGGGCCATCTAGGTGTGGGTTAGGAAGTTGTACGGGGCACATTGGTGTGGCTCTGGAGGGAGGTGGTGGGGCACATTGGTTTGGCTCTGGAGGGAGGTGGATGGGGCACATGGGCGTGTTTCTGGAGGGAGAGATGGGGCACAGTGGATCTGGAGGGTGGCATGGGTCATCTAGGTGTGGGTTGGGAAGTGGAACGGGGCATTTTGGTGTGGCTCTGGAGGGAGGTGGTGGGGGCACATCGGTGTGGCTCTGGAGGGAGGTGATGGGGCACATTGGTGTGGATCTTGGCGGAGGGATGGTGCACATGGGTGTGTTTCTGGAGGGAGAGATGGGGGAACATTGTGTCTGGAGTGTGGCATGGGTCATCTACCTGTGGGTTGGGAAGTGGAACGGGGCATTTTGGTGTGGCTCTGGAGGGAGGTGGTGCGGGCACATTGGTGTGGCTCTGGAGGGAGGTGGTGGGGCACATTGGTGTGGATCTTGACGGAAGGATTGTGCACATGGGTATGTTTCTGGAGGGAGAGATGGGGAACAGTGGGTCTGGTGGGTAGCATGGGTGATCTAGGTGTGGGTTAGGAAGTTGGACGGGGCATCTTGGTGTGGCTATGGAGGGAGGTTGTCGGGGCACATGGGTGTGTTTCTGGAGGGAGAGATGGGGCACAGCGGGTCTGGAGGGTGGCATGGGTCATCTAGGTGTGGGTTGCGAAGTTGGATGGGGCATCTTGGTGTGGCTCTAGGGGGAGGTGGTGGGGGCACATTGGCGTGGATCTGGGCAGAGGGATGGTGCACATGCGTGTTTCTGGAGGGAGAGATGGGGCAAAGTGGCTCTGGAGGGAGGTGGTGGGGGCACATTGGTGTGGCTCTGGAGGGAGGTGGTGAGGCACATTGGTGTGGATCTTGGCGGAAGGATTGTGCACATGGGTATGTTTCTGGAGGGAGAGATGGAGAACAGTGGGTCTGGTGGGTAGCATGGGTCATCTAGGTGTGGGTTAGGAAGTTGGACGGGGCATCTTGGTGTGGCTCTGGAGGGAGGTGGTGGGGGCACATGGGTGTGTTTCTGGAGGGAGAGATGGGGCACAGTGGGTCTGGAGGGCGGCATGGGTCATCTAGGTGTGGGTTGCGAAGTTGGATAGGGCATCTTGGTGTGGCTCTGGGGGGAGGTGGTGGGGACACATTGGCATGGATCTGGGCGGATGGATGGTGCACATGCGTGTTTCTGGAGTGAGAGATGGGGCACAGTGGGTCTGGAGGGTGGCATTGGTCATCTAGGTTGTGTTGGGAAGTGGGATGGGGCATCTTGGTGTGGCTCTGGAGGGAGGTGGTGGGGGCACATTGGTGTGGATCTGGAGGGAGGTGGTGGGGGCACATTGGTGTGGATCTGGGTGATGGGATGGTACACATGGGTGTGTTTCTGGAGGGAGAGATGGGGCACAGTGGGTCTGGACGGTGGCATCGGTCATCTAGGTGTGGGTTGGGAAGTGGAACGGGGCATTTTGGTGTGGCTGTGGGGGGAGGTGGTGGGGGCACATTGGTGTGGCTCTGGAGGGAGGTGTTGGGGCACATTGGTGTGGATCTTGGCGGAAGGATTGTGCACATGGGTATGTTTCTGGAGGAAGATATAGGGAACAGTGGGTCTGGTGGGTAGCATGGGTCATCTAGGTGTGGGTTAGGAAGTTGAACGGGGCATCTTGGTGTGGCTCTGGAGGGAGGTGGTGGGGGCACATGGGTGTGTTTCTGGAAGGAGAGATGGGGCACAGCGGGTCTGGAGGGTGGCATGGGTCATCTAGGTGTGGGTTGCGAATTTGGATGGGGCATCTTGGTGTGGCTCTGGGGGGAGGTGGTGGGGGCACATTGGCGTGGATCTGGGCAGAGGGATGGTGCACATGCGTCTTTCTGGAGGGAGAGATGGGGCACAGTGGGTCTGGAGGGTGGCATGGGTCATCTAGGTGTGTGTTGGGAAGTGGGATGGGGCATCTTGGTGTGGCTCTGGAGGGAGGTGGTGGGGGCACATTGGTGTGGATCTGAAGGGAGGTGGTGGGGGCACATTGGTGTGGATCTGGGTGGAGGGATGGTACACATGGGTGTGTTTCTGGAGGGAGAGATGGGGCACAGTGGGTCTGGACGGTGGCATGGGTCATCTAGGTGTGGGTTGGGAAGTGTGACGGGGTATTTTGGTGTGGCTCTGGAGGGAAGTGGTGGGGGCACATTGGTGTGGCTCTCGAGGGAGGTGTTCAGGCACATTGGTGTGGATCTTGGCGGAGGGATGGTGCACATGGGTGTGTTTCTGGAGGGAGAGATGGGGCACAGTGGGTCTGGTGGGTAGCATGGGCCATCTAGGTGTGGGTTAGGAAGTTGTACGGGGCACATTGGTGTGGCTCTGGAGGGAGGTGGTGGGGCACATTGGTTTGGCTCTGGAGGGAGGTGGATGGGGCACATGGGCGTGTTTCTGGAGGGAGAGATGGGGCACAGTGGATCTGGAGGGTGGCATGGGTCATCTAGGTGTGGGTTGGGAAGTGGAACGGGGCATTTTGGTGTGGCTCTGGAGGGAGGTGGTGGGGGCACATCGGTGTGGCTCTGGAGGGAGGTGATGGGGCACATTGGTGTGGATCTTGGCGGAGGGATGGTGCACATGGGTGTGTTTCTGGAGGGAGAGATGGGGGAACATTGTGTCTGGAGTGTGGCATGGGTCATCTACCTGTGGGTTGGGAAGTGGAACGGGGCATTTTGGTGTGGCTCTGGAGGGAGGTGGTGCGGGCACATTGGTGTGGCTCTGGAGGGAGGTGGTGGGGCACATTGGTGTGGATCTTGACGGAAGGATTGTGCACATGGGTATGTTTCTGGAGGGAGAGATGGGGAACAGTGGGTCTGGTGGGTAGCATGGGTGATCTAGGTGTGGGTTAGGAAGTTGGACGGGGCATCTTGGTGTGGCTATGGAGGGAGGTTGTCGGGGCACATGGGTGTGTTTCTGGAGGGAGAGATGGGGCACAGCGGGTCTGGAGGGTGGCATGGGTCATCTAGGTGTGGGTTGCGAAGTTGGATGGGGCATCTTGGTGTGGCTCTAGGGGGAGGTGGTGGGGGCACATTGGCGTGGATCTGGGCAGAGGGATGGTGCACATGCGTGTTTCTGGAGGGAGAGATGGGGCAAAGTGGGTCTGGAGGGTGGCATGGGTCATCTAGGTGTGTGTTGGGAAGTGGGATGGGGCATCTTGGTGTGGCTCTGGAGGGAGGTGGTGGTGGCATATTGGTGTGGATCTGGAGGGAGGTGGTGGGGACACATTGGTGTGGATCTGGATGGAGCGATGGTGCACATGGGTGTGTTTCTGAAGGGAGAGATGGGGCACAGTGTGTCTAGAGTGTGGCATGGGTCATCTAGGTATGGGTTGGGAAGTGGGACGGGGCATTTTGGTGTGGCTCTGGAGGGAGGTGGTGGGGGCACATTGGTGTGGCTCTGGCGGGAGGTGGTGGGGCACATTGGTGTGGATCTTGGCGGAGGGATGTTGCACATGGGTATGTTTCTGGAGGGAGAGATGGGGCACAGCGGGTCTGGTGGGTAGCATGGGTCATCTAGGTGTAGGTTAGGAAGTTGGATGGGGCATCCTGGTGTGGCTCTGGAGGGAGGTGGTGGGGCACATTGGTGTGGCTCTGGGGGGAGGTGGATGGGGCACATGGGCGTGTTTCTGGAGGGAGAGATGGGGCACAGTGTGTCTGGAGGGTGGCATGGGTCATCTAGGTGTGGATTGGGAAGTGGGACGGGGCATTTTGGTGTGGCTCTGGAGGGAGGTGGTGGGGGAACATTGGTGTGGCTCTGGAGGGAGGTGGTGGGGCACATTGGTGTGGATCTTGGCGGAAGGATGGTTCACATGGGTGTGTTTCTGGAGGGAGAGATGGGGCACAGTCGGTCTGGTGGGTAGCATGGGTCATCTAGGTGTGGGTTAGGATGTTGGGCGGGGCATCTTGGTGTGGCTCTGGAGGGAGGTGGTGGGGGCACATTGGTGTGGCTCTCGAGGGAGGTGGTCGGGCACATTGGTGTGGATCTTGGCGGAGGGATGGTGCACATGGGTGTGTTTCTGGAGGGAGAGATGGGGCACAGTGGGTCTGGTGGGTAGCATGGGTCATCTAGGTGTGGGTTAGGAAGTTGGATGGGGCATCTTGGTGTGGCTCTGGAGGGAGGTGGTGGGGCACATTGGTGTGGCTCTGGAGGGAGGTGGATGGGGCACATGGGCGTGTTTCTGGAGGGAGAGATGGGGCACAGTGGATCTGGAGTGTGGCATGGGTCATCTAGGTGTGGGTTGGGAAGTGGAACGGGGAATTTTGGTGTGGCTCTGGAGGGAGGTGGTGGGGGCACATCGGTGTGGCTCTGGAGGGAGGTGATGGGGCACATTGGTGTGGATCTTGGCGGAGGGATGGTGCACATGGGTGTGTTTCTGGAGGGAGAGATGGGGGAACAGTGTGTCTGGAGGGTGGCATGGGTCATCTAGGTTTGGGTTGGGAAGTGGAACGGGGCATTTTGGTGTGGCTCTGGAGGGAGGTGGTGGGGGCACATTGGTGTGGCTCTGGAGGGAGGTGGTGAGGCCCATTGGTGTGGATCTTGGCGGAAAGATTGTGCACATGGGTATGTTTCTGGAGGGAGAGATGGAGAACAGTGGGTCTGGTGGGTAGCATGGGTCATCTAGGTGTGGGTTAGGAAGTTGGACGGGGCATCTTGGTGTGGCTCTGGAGGGAGGTGGTGGGGGCACATGGGTGTGTTTCTGGAGGGAGAGATGGGGCACAGTGGGTCTGGAGGGTGGCATGGGTCATCTAGGTGTGGGTTGCGAAGTTGGATAGGGCATCTTGGTGTGGCTCTGGGGGGAGGTGGTGGGGGCACATTGGCGTGGATCTGGGCGGAGGGATGGTGCACATGCCTGTTTCTGGAGTGAGAGATGGGGCACAGTGGGTCTGGAGGGTGGCATGGGTCATCTAGGTGTGTGTTGGGAAGTGGGATGCGGCATCCTGGTGTGGCTCTGGAGGGAGGTGGTTGGGGCACATTGGTGTGGATCTGGAGGGAGGTGGTGGGGGCAAATTGGTGTGGATCTGGGTGATGGGATGGTACACATGGGTGTGTTTCTGGAGGGAGAGATGGGGCACAGTGGGTCTGGACGGTGGCATGGGTCATCTAGGTGTGGGTTGGGAAGTGGAACGGGGCATTTTGGTGTGGCTCTGGGGGGAGGTGGTGGGAGCACATTGGTGTGGCTCTGGAGGGAGGTGTTGGGGCACATTGGTGTGGATCTTGGCGGAAGGATTGTGCACATGGGTATGTTTCTGGAGGGAGATATAGGGAACAGTGGGTCTGGTGGGTAGCATGGGTCATCTAGGTGTGGGTTAGGAAGTTGAACGGGGCATCTTGGTGTTGCTCTGGAGGGAGGTGGTGGGGGCACATGGGTGTGTTTCTGGAGGGAGAGATGGGGCACAGCGGGTCTGGAGGGTGGCATGGGTCATCTAGGTGTGGGTTGCGAAGTTGGATGGGGCATCTTGGTGTGGCTCTGGGGGGAGGTGGTGGGGGCACATTGGCGTGGATCTGGGCGGAGGGATGGTGTACATGCGTCTTTCTGGAGGGAGAGATGGGGCACAGTGGGTCTGGAGGGTGGCATGGGTCATCTAGGTGTGTGTTGGGAAGTGGGATGGGGCATCTTGGTGTGGCTCTGGAGGGAGGTGGTGGAGGCACATTGGTGTGGATCTGAAGGGAGGTGGTGGGGGCACATTGGTGTGGATCTGGGTGGAGGGATGGTACACATGGGTGTGTTTCTGGAGGGAGAGATGGGGCACAGTGGGTCTGGACGGTGGTATGGGTCATCTAGGTGTGAGTTGGGAAGTGGGACGGGGTATTTTGGTGTGGCTCTGGAGGGAGGTGGTGGGGGCACATTGGTGTGGCTCTCGAGGGAGGTGGTCGGGCACATTGGTGTGGATCTTGTCGGAGGGATGGTGCACATGGGTGTGTTTCTTTAGGGAGAGATGGGGCACAGTGGGTCTGGTGGGTAGCATGGGCCATCTAGGTGTGGGTTAGGAAGTTAGACGGGGCACATTGGTGTGGCTCTGGAGGGAGGTGGTGGGGCACATTGGTGTGGCTCTGGAGGGAGGTGGATGGGGCACATGGGCGTGTTTCTGGAGGGAGAGATGGGGCACAGTGGATCTGGAGGGTGGCATGGGTCATCTAGGTGTGGGTTGGGAAGTGGAACGGGGCATTTTGGTGTGGCTCTGGAGGGAGGTGGTGGGGGCACATCGCTGTGGCTCTGGAGGGAGGTGATGGGGCACATTGGTGTGGGTCTTGGCGGAGGGATGGTGCACATGGGTGTGTTTCTGGAGGGAGAGGTGGGGGAACAGTGTGTCTGGAGGGTGGCATGATGTCATCTAGTTGTGGGTTGGGAAGTGGAATAGGGCATTTTGGTGTGGCTCTGGAGGGAGGTGGCGGGGGCACATTGGTGTGGCTCTGGAGGGAGGTGGTTGGGCACATTGGTGTGGATCTTGGCGGAGGGATGGTGCACATGGGTGTGTTTCTGGAGGGAGAGATGGGGCACAGTGGGTCTGGTGGGTAGCATGGGTCATCTAGGTGTGGGTTAGGAAGTTGGACGGGGCACATTGGTGTGGCTCTGGAGGGAGGTGGTGGGGCACATTGGTGTGGCTCTGGAGGGAGGTGGATGGGGCACATGGGCGTGTTTCTGGAGGGAGAGATGGGGCACAGTGGATCTGGAGGGTGGCATCGGTCATCTAGGTGTGGGTTTGGAAGTGGAACGGGGCATTTTGGTGTGGCTCTGGAGGGAGGTGGTGGGGGCACATCGGTGTGGCTCTGGATGGAGGTGGTGGGGCACATTGGTGTGGCTCTGGAGGGAGGTGGATGGGGCACATGGGCGTGTTTCTGGAGGGAGAGATGGGGCACAATGGGTCTGGAGGGTGGCATGGGTCATCTAGGTGTGGGTTGGGAAGTGGAACGGGGCATTTTTGTGTGGCTCTGGAGGGAGGTGGTGGGGGCACATCGGTGTGGTTCTGGAGGGAGGTGATGGGGCACATTGGTGTGGATCTTGGCGGAGGGATGGTGCACATGGGTGTGTTTCTGGAGGGAGAGATGGGGGAACAGTGTGTCTGGAGGGTGGCATGGGTCATCTAGGTGTGGGTTGGGAAGTGGAACGGGGCATTTTGGTGTGGCTCTGGAGGGAGGTGGTGGGGGCACATTGGTGTGGCTCTGGAGGGAGGTGGATGGGGCA
Organism: Ambystoma mexicanum; assembly: GCF_040938575.1. Classification (NCBI taxonomy): domain Eukaryota; kingdom Metazoa; phylum Chordata; class Amphibia; order Caudata; family Ambystomatidae; genus Ambystoma; species Ambystoma mexicanum. Next base: position 1,147,917,658 of record NC_090928.1, read on the forward strand.
CATGGGCGTGTTTCTGGAGGGAGAGATGGGGCACAGTGGATCTGGAGTGTCGCATGGGTCATCTAGGTGTGGGTTGGGAAGTGGAACGGGGCATTTTGGTGTGGCTCTGGAGGGAGGTGGTGGGGGCACATCGGTGTGGCTCTGGAGGGAGGTGATGGGGCACATTGGTGTGGATCTTGGTGGAGGGATGGTGCACATGGGTGTGTTTCTGAAGGGAGAGATGGGGCACAGTGTGTCTGGAGTGTGGCATGGGTCATCTAGGTATGGGTTGGGAAGTGGGACGGGGCATTTTGGTGTGGCTCTGGAGGGAGGTGGTGGGGGCACATTGGTGTGGCTCTGGCGGGAGGTGGTGGAGCACATTGGTGTGGATCTTGGCGGAGGGATGTTGCCCATGGGTGTGTTTCTGGAGGGAGAGATGGGGCACAGCGGGTCTGGTGGGTAGCATGGGTCATCTAGGTGTGGGTTAGGAAGTTGGACGGGGCATCTTGGTGTGGCTCTGGAGGGAGGTGGTGGGGCACATTGGTGTGGCTCTGGGGGGAGGTGGATGGGGCACATGGGCATTTTTCTGGAGGGAGAGATGGGGCACAGTGTGTCTGGAGGGTGGCATGGGACATCTAGGTGTGGATTGGGAAGTGGGACGGGGCATTTTGGTGTGGCTCTGGAGGGAGGTGGTGGGGGAACATTGGTGTGGCTCTGGAGGGAGGTGGTGGGGCACATTGGTGTGGATCTTGGCGGAAGGATGGTTCACATGGGTGTGTTTCTGGAGGGAGAGATGGGGCACAGTGGGTCTGGTGGGTAGCATGGGTCATCTAGGTGTGGGTTAGGATGTTGGGCGGGGCATCTTGGTGTGGCTCTGGAGGGAGGTGGTGGGGGCACATTGGTGTGGCTCTCGAGGGAGGTGGTCGGGCACATTGGTGTGGATCTTGGCGGAGGGATGGTGCACATGGGTGTGTTTCTGGAGGGAGAGATGGGGCACAGTGGGTCTGGTGGGTAGCATGGGTCATCTAGGTGTGGGTTAGGAAGTTGGACGGGGCATCTTGGTGTGGCTCTGGAGGGAGGTGGTGGGGCACAGTGGTGTGGCTCTGGAGGGAGGTGGTGGGGCACATTGGTGTGGCTCTGGAGGGAGGTGGATGGGGCACATGGGCGTGTTTCTGGAGGGAGAGATGGGGCACAGTGGATCTGGAGTGTGGCATGGGTCATCTAGGTGTGGGTTGGGAAGTGGAACGGGGCATTTTGGTGTGGCTCTGGAGGGAGGTGGTGGGGGCACATCGGTGTGGCTCTGGAGGGAGGTGATGGGGCACATTGGTGTGGATCTTGGCGGAGGGATGGTGCACATGGGTGTGTTTCTGGAGGGAGAGATGGAGGAACAGTGTGTCTGGAGGGTGGCATGGGTCATCTAGGTTTGGGTTGGGAAGTGGAACAGGGCATTTTGGTGTGGCTCTGGAGGGAGGTGGTGGGGGCACATTGGTGTGGCTCTGGAGGGAGGTGGTGAGGCACATTGGTGTGGATCTTGGCGGAAGGATTGTGCACATGGGTATGTTTCTGGAGGGAGAGATGGAGAACAGTGGGTCTGGTGGGTAGCATGGGTCATCTAGGTGTGGGTTAGGAAGTTGGACGGGGCATCTTGGTGTGGCTCTGGAGGGAGGTGGTGGGGGCACATGGGTGTGTTTCTGGAGGGAGAGATGGGGCACAGTGGGTCTGGAGGGTGGCATGGGTCATCTAGGTGTGGGTTGCCAAGTTGGATAGGGCATCTTGGTGTGGCTCTGGGGGGAGGTGGTGGGGGCACATTGGCGTGGATCTGGGCGGATGGATGGTGCACATGCGTGTTTCTGGAGTGAGAGATGGGGCACAGTGGGTCTGGAGGGTGGCATTGGTCATCTAGGTGTGTGTTGGGAAGTGGGATGGGGCATCTTGGTGTGGCTCTGGAGGGAGGTGGTGGGGGCACATTGGTGTGGATCTGGAGGGAGGTGGTGGGGGCACATTGGTGTGGATCTGGGTGATGGGATGGTACACATGGGTGTGTTTCTGGAGGGAGAGATGGGGCACAGTGGGTCTGGACGGTGGCATCGGTCATCTAGGTGTGGGTTGGGAAGTGGAACGGGGCATTTTGGTGTGGCTCTGGGGGGAGGTGGTGGGGGCACATTGGTGTGGCTCTGGAGGGAGGTGTTGGGGCACATTGGTGTGGATCTTGGCGGAAGGATTGTGCACATGGGTATGTTTCTGGAGGAAGATATAGGGAACAGTGGGTCTGGTGGGCAGCATGGGTCATCTAGGTGTGGGTTAGGAAGTTGAACGGGGCATCTTGGTGTGGCTCTGGAGGGAGGTGGTGGGGGCACATGGGTGTGTTTCTGGAAGGAGAGATGGGGCACAGCGGGTCTGGAGGGTGGCATGGGTCATCTAGGTGTGGGTTGCGAATTTGGATGGGGCATCTTTGTGTGGCTCTGGGGGGAGGTGGTGGGGGCACATTGGCGTGGATCTGGGCGGAGGGATGGTGCACATGCGTCTTTCTGGAGGGAGAGATGGGGCACAGTGGGTCTGGAGGGTGGCATGGGTCATCTAGGTGTGTGTTGGGAAGTGGGATGGGGCATCTTGGTGTGGCTCTGGAGGGAGGTGGTGGGGGCACATTGGTGTGGATCTGAAGGGAGGTGGTGGGGGCACATTGGTGTGGATCTGGGTGGAGGGATGGTACACATGGGTGTGTTTCTGGAGGGAGAGATGGGGCACAGTGGGTCTGGACGGTGGCATGGGTCATCTAGGTGTGGGTTGGGAAGTGGGACGGGGTATTTTGGTGTGGCTCTGGAGGGAGGTGGTGGGGGCACATTGGTGTGGCTCTCGAGGGAGGTGTTCAGGCACATTGGTGTGGATCTTGGCGGAGGGATGGTGCACATGGGTGTGTTTCTGGAGGGAGAGATGGGGCACAGTGGGTCTGGTGGGTAGCATGGGCCATCTAGGTGTGGGTTAGGAAGTTGGACGCGGCACATTGGTGTGGCTCTGGAGGGAGGTGGTGGGGCACATTGGTGTGGCTCTGGAGGGAGGTGGATGGGGCACATGGGCGTGTTTCTGGAGGGAGAGATGGGGCACAGTGGATCTGGAGGGTGGCATGGGTCATCTAGGTGTGGGTTGGGAAGTGGAACGGGGCATTTTGGTGTGGCTCTGGAGGGAGGTGGTGGGGGCACAACGGTGTGCCTCTGGAGGGAGGTGATGGGGCACATTGGTGTGGGTCTTGGCGGAGGGATGGTGCACATGGGTGTGTTTCTGGAGGGAGAGATGGGGGAACAGTGTGTCTGGAGGGTGGTATGATGTCATCTAGTTGTGGGTTGGGAAGTGGAATGGGGCATTTTGGTGTGGCTCTGGAGGGAGTTGGTGGGGGCACATTGGTGTGGCTCTGGAGGGAGGTGGTCGGGCACATTGGTGTGGATCTTGGCAGAGGGATGGTGCACATGGGTGTGTTTCTGGAGGGAGAGATGGGGCACAGTGGGTCTGGTGGGTAGCATGGGTCATCTAGGTGTAGGTTAGGAAGTTTGACGGGGCACATTGGTGTGGCTCTGGAGGGAGGTGGTGGGGCACATTGGTGTGGCTCTGGAGGGAGGTGGATGGGGCACATGGGCGTGTTTCTGGGGGGAGAGATGGGGCACAGTGGATCTGGAGGGTGGCATGGGTCATCTAGGTGTGGGTTGGGAAGTGGAACGGGGCATTTTGGTGTGGCTCTGGAGGGAGGTGGTGGGGGCACATCGGTGTGGCTCTGGAGGGAGGTGGTGGGGCACATTGGTGTGGCTCTGGAGGGAGGTGGATGGGGCACATGGGCGTGTTTCTGGAGGGAGAGATGGGGCACAGTGGATCTGGAGTGTCGCATGGGTCATCTAGGTGTGGGTTGGGAAGTGGAATGGGGCATTTTGGTGTGGCTCTGGAGGGAGGTGGTGGGGCCACATCGGTGTGGCTCTGGAGGGAGGTGATGGGGCACATTGGTGTGGATCTTGGTGGATGGATGGTGCACATGGGTGTGTTTCTGAAGGGAGAGATGGGGCACAGTGTGTCTGGAGTGTGGCATGGGTCATCTAGGTATGGGTTGGGAAGTGGGACGGGGCATTTTGGTGTGGCTCTGGAGGGAGGTGGTGGGGGCACATTGGTGTGGCTCTGGCGGGAGGTGGTGGGGCACATTGGTGTGGATCTTGGCGGAGGGATGTTGCCCATGGGTGTGTTTCTGGAGGGAGAGATGGGGCACAGCGGGTCTGGTGGGTAGCATGGGTCATCTAGGTGTGGGTTAGGAAGTTGGACGGGGCATCTTGGTGTGGCTCTGGAGGGAGGTGGTGGGGCACATTGGTGTGGCTCTGGGGGGAGGTGGATGGGGCACATGGGCATGTTTCTGGAGGGAGAGATGGGGCACAGTGTGTCTGGAGGGTGGCATGGGTCATCTAGGTGTGGATTGGGAAGTGGGACGGGGCATTTTGGTGTGGCTCTGGAGGGAGGTGGTGGGGGAACATTGGTGTGGCTCTGGAGGGAGGTGGTGGGGCACATTGGTGTGGATCTTGGCGGAAGGATGGTTCACATGGGTGTGTTTCTGGAGGGAGAGATGGGGCACAGTGGGTCTGGTGGGTAGCATGGGTCATCTAGGTGTGGGTTAGGATGTTGGGCGGGGCATCTTGGTGTGGCTCTGGAGGGAGGTGGTGTGGGCACATTGGTGTGGATCTTGGCAGAGGGATGGTGCACATGGGTGTGTTTCTGGAGGGAGAGATGGGGCACAGTGGGTCTGGTGGGTAGCATGGGTCATCTAGGTGTGGGTTAGGAAGTTGGACGGGGCATCTTGGTGTGGCTCTGGAGGGAGGTGGTGGGGCACAGTGGTGTGGCTCTGGAGGGAGGTGGTGGGGCACATTGGTGTGGCTCTGGAGGGAGGTGGATGGGGCACATGGGCGTGTTTCTGGAGGGAGAGATGGGGCACAGTGGATCTGGAGTGTGGCATGGGTCATCTAGGTGTGGGTTGGGAAGTGGAACGGGGCATTTTGGTGTGGCTCTGGAGGGAGGTGGTGGGGGCACATCGGTGTGGCTCTGGAGGGAGGTGATGGGGCACATTGGTGTGGATCTTGGCGGAGGGATGGTGCACATGGGTGTGTTTCTGGAGGGAGAGATGGGGGAACAGTGTGTCTGGAGGGTGGCATGGGTCATCTAGGTTTGGGTTGGGAAGTGGAACGGGGCATTTTGGTGTGGCTCTGGAGGGAGGTGGTGGGGGCACATTGGTGTGGCTCTGGAGGGAGGTGGTGAGGCACATTGGTGTGGATCTTGGCGGAAGGATTGTGCACATGGGTATGTTTCTGGAGGGAGAGATGGAGAACAGTGGGTCTGGTGGGTAGCATGGGTCATCTAGGTGTGGGTTAGGAAGTTGGACGGGGCTTCTTGGTGTGGCTCTGGAGGGAGGTGGTGGGGGCACATGGGTGTGTTTCTGGAGGGAGAGATGGGGCACAGTGGGTCTGGAGGGCGGCATGGGTCATCTAGGTGTGGGTTGCGAAGTTGGATAGGGCATCTTGGTGTGGCTCTGGGGGGAGGTGGTGGGGACACATTGGCGTGGATCTGGGCGGATGGATGGTGCACATGCGTGTTTCTGGAGTGAGAGATGGGGCACAGTGGGTCTGGAGGGTGGCATTGGTCATCTAGGTGTGTGTTGGGAAGTGGGATGGGGCATCTTGGTGTGGCTCTGGAGGGAGGTGGTGGGGGCACATTGGTGTGGATCTGGAGGGAGGTGGTGGGGGCACATTGGTGTGGATCTGGGTGATGGGATGGTACACATGGGTGTGTTTCTGGAGGGAGAGATGGGGCACAGTGGGTCTGGACGGTGGCATCGGTCATCTAGGTGTGGGTTGGGAAGTGGAACGGGGCATTTTGGTGTGGCTGTGGGGGGAGGTGGTGGGGGCACATTGGTGTGGCTCTGGAGGGAGGTGTTGGGGCACATTGGTGTGGATCTTGGCGGAAGGATTGTGCACATGGGTATGTTTCTGGAGGAAGATATAGGGAACAGTGGGTCTGGTGGGTAGCATGGGTCATCTAGGTGTGGGTTAGGAAGTTGAACGGGGCATCTTGGTGTGGCTCTGGAGGGAGGTGGTGGGGGCACATGGGTGTGTTTCTGGAAGGAGAGATGGGGCACAGCGGGTCTGGAGGGTGGCATGGGTCATCTAGGTGTGGGTTGCGAATTTGGATGGGGCATCTTGGTGTGGCTCTGGGGGGAGGTGGTGGGGGCACATTGGCGTGGATCTGGGCGGAGGGATGGTGCACATGCGTCTTTCTGGAGGGAGAGATGCGGCACAGTGGGTCTGGAGGGTGGCATGGGTCATCTAGGTGTGTGTTGGGAAGTGGGATGGGGCATCTTGGTGTGGCTCTGGAGGGAGGTGGTGGGGGCACATTGGTGTGGATCTGAAGGGAGGTGGTGGGGGCACATTGGTGTGGATCTGGGTGGAGGGATGGTACACATGGGTGTGTTTCTGGAGGGAGAGATGGGGCACAGTGGGTCTGGACGGTGGCATGGGTCATCTAGGTGTGGGTTGGGAAGTGGGACGGGGTATTTTGGTGTGGCTCTGGAGGGAAGTGGTGGGGGCACATTGGTTTGGCTCTCGAGGGAGGTGTTCAGGCACATTGGTGTGGATCTTGGCGGAGGGATGGTGCACATGGGTGTGTTTCTGGAGGGAGAGATGGGGCACAGTGGGTCTGGAGTGTGGCATGGGTCATCTAGGTGTGGGTTGGGAAGTGGAACGGGGCATTTTGGTGTGGCTCTGGAGGGAGGTGGTGGGGGCACATCGGTGTGGCTCTGGAGGGAGGTGATGGAGCACATTGGTGTGGGTCTTGGCGGAGGGATGGTGCACATGGGTGTGTTTCTGGAGGGATAGATGGGGGAACAGTGTGTCTGGAGGGTGGTATGATGTCATCTAGTTGTGGGTTGGGAAGTGGAATGGGGCATTTTGGTGTGGCTCTGGAGGGATTTGGTGGGGGCACATTGGTGTGGCTCTGGAGGGAGGTGGTCGGGCACATTGGTGTGGATCTTGGCAGAGGGATGGTGCACATGGGTGTGTTTCTGGAGGGAGAGATGGGGCACAGTGGGTCTGGTGGGTAGCATGGGTCATCTAGGTGTAGGTTAGGAAGTTTGACGGGGCACATTGGTGTGGCTCTGGAGGGAGGTGGTGGGGCACATTGGTGTGGCTCTGGAGGGAGTTGGATGGGGCACATGGGCGTGTTTCTGGGGGGAGAGATGGGGCACAGTGGATCTGGAGGGTGGCATGGGTCATCTAGGTGTGGGTTGGGAAGTGGAACGGGGCATTTTGGTGTGGCTCTGGAGGGAGGTGGTGGGGGCACATCGGTGTGGCTCTGGAGGGAGGTGGTGGGGCACATTGGTGTGGCTCTGGAGGGAGGTGGATGGGGCACATGGGCGTGTTTCTGGAGGGAGAGATGGGGCACAATGGGTCTGGAGGGTGGCATGGGTCATCTAGGTGTGGGTTGGGAAGTGGAACGGGGCATTTTGGTGTGGCTCTGGAGGGAGGTGGTGGGGGCACATTGGTGTGGCTCTGGAGGGAGGTGGATGGGGCACATGGGCGTGTTTCTGGAGGGAGAGATGGGGCACAGTGGATCTGGAGTGTCGCATGGGTCATCTAGGTGTGGGTTGGGAAGTGGAACGGGGCATTTTGGTGTGGCTCTGGAGGGAGGTGGTGGGGCCACATCGGTGTGGCTCTGGAGGGAGGTGATGGGGCACATTGGTGTGGATCTTGGTGGATGGATGGTGCACATGGGTGTGTTTCTGAAGGGAGAGATGGGGCACAGTGTGTCTGGAGTGTGGCATGGGTCATCTAGGTATGGGTTGGGAAGTGGGACGGGGCATTTTGGTGTGGCTCTGGAGGGAGGTGGTGGGGGCACATTGGTGTGGCTCTGGCGGGAGGTGGTGGGGCACATTGGTGTGGATCTTGGCGGAGGGATGTTGCCCATGGGTGTGTTTCTGGAGGGAGAGATGGGGCACAGCGGGTCTGGTGGGTAGCATGGGTCAACCAGGTGTGGGTTAGGAAGTTGGACGGGGCATCTTGGTGTGGCTCTGGAGGGAGGTGGTGGGGCACATTGGTGTGGCTCTGGGGGGAGGTGGATGGGGCACATGGGCATGTTTCTGGAGGGAGAGATGGGGCACAGTGGGTCTGGTGGGTAGCATGGGTCATCTAGGTGTGGGTTAGGATGTTGGGCGGGGCATCTTGGTGTGGCTCTGGAGGGAGGTGGTGGGGGCACATTGGTGTGGCTCTCGAGGGAGGTGGTCGGGCACATTGGTGTGGATCTTGGCAGAGGGATGGTGCACATGGGTGTGTTTCTGGAGGGAGAGATGGGGCACAGTGGGTCTGGTGGGTAGCATGGGTCATCTAGGTGTGGGTTAGGAAGTTGGACGGGGCATCTTGGTGTGGCTCTGGAGGGAGGTGGTGGGGCACAGTGGTGTGGCTCTGGAGGGAGGTGGTGGGGCACATTGGTGTGGCTCTGGAGGGAGGTGGATGGGGCACATGGGCGTGTTTCTGGAGGGAGAGATGGGGCACAGTGGATCTGGAGTGTGGCATGGGTCATCTAGGTGTGGGTTGGGAAGTGGAACGGGGCATTTTGGTGTGGCTCTGGAGGGAGGTGGTGGGGGCACATCGGTGTGGCTCTGGAGGGAGGTGATGGGGCACATTGGTGTGGATCTTGGCGGAGGGATGGTGCACATGGGTGTGTTTCTGGAGGGAGAGATGGGGGAACAGTGTGTCTGGAGGGTGGCATGGGTCATCTAGGTTTGGGTTGGGAAGTGGAACGGGGCATTTTGGTGTGGCTCTGGAGGGAGGTGGTGGGGGCACATTGGTGTGGCTCTGGAGGGAGGTGGTGAGGCACATTGGTGTGGATCTTGGCGGAAGGATTGTGCACATGGGTATGTTTCTGGAGGGAGAGATGGAGAACAGTGGGTCTGGTGGGTAGCATGGGTCATCTAGGTGTGGGTTAGGAAGTTGGACGGGGCATCTTGGTGTGGCTCTGGAGGGAGGTGGTGGGGGCACATGGGTGTGTTTCTGGAGGGAGAGATGGGGCACAGTGGGTCTGGAGGGCGGCATGGGTCATCTAGGTGTGGGTTGCGAAGTTGGATAGGGCATCTTGGTGTGGCTCTGGGGGGAGGTGGTGGGGACACATTGGCGTGGATCTGGGCGGATGGATGGTGCACATGCGTGTTTCTGGAGTGAGAGATGGGGCACAGTGGGTCTGGAGGGTGGCATTGGTCATCTAGGTGTGTGTTGGGAAGTGGGATGGGGCATCTTGGTGTGGCTCTGGAGGGAGGTGGTGGGGGCACATTGGTGTGGATCTGGAGGGAGATGGTGGGGGCACATTGGTGTGGATCTGGGTGATGGGATGGTACACATGGGTGTGTTTCTGGAGGGAGAGATGGGGCACAGTGGGTCTGGACGGTGGCATCGGTCATCTAGGTGTGGGTTGGGAAGTGGAACGGGGCATTTTGGTGTGGCTGTGGGGGGAGGTGGTGGGGGCACATTGGTGTGGCTCTGGAGGGAGGTGTTGGGGCACATTGGTGTGGATCTTGGCGGAAGGATTGTGCACATGGGTATGTTTCTGGAGGAAGATATAGGGAACAGTGGGTCTGGTGGGTAGCATGGGTCATCTAGGTGTGGGTTAGGAAGTTGAACGGGGCATCTTGGTGTGGCTCTGGAGGGAGGTGGTGGGGGCACATGGGTGTGTTTCTGGAAGGAGAGATGGGGCACAGCGGGTCTGGAGGGTGGCATGGGTCATCTAGGTGTGGGTTGCGAATTTGGATGGGGCATCTTGGTGTGGCTCTGGGGGGAGGTGGTGGGGGCACATTGGTGTGGATCTGGGCGGAGGGATGGTGCACATGCGTCTTTCTGGAGGGAGAGATGGGGCACAGTGGGTCTGGAGGGTGGCATGGGTCATCTAGGTGTGTGTTGGGAAGTGGGATGGGGCATCTTGGTGTGGCTCTGGAGGGAGGTGGTGGGGGCACATTGGTGTGGATCTGAAGGGAGGTGGTGGGGGCACATTGGTGTGGATCTGGGTGGAGGGATGGTACACATGGGTGTGTTTCTGGAGGGAGAGATGGGGCACAGTGGGTCTGGACGGTGGCATGGGTCATCTAGGTGTGGGTTGGGAAGTGGGACGGGGTATTTTGGTGTGGCTCTGGAGGGAAGTGGTGGGGGCACATTGGTGTGGCTCTCGAGGGAGGTGTTCAGGCACATTGGTGTGGATCTTGGCGGAGGGATGGTGCACATGGGTGTGTTTCTGGAGGGAGAGATGGGGCACAGTGGGTCTGGTGGGTAGCATGGGCCATCTAGGTGTGGGTTAGGAAGTTGTACGGGGCACATTGCTGTGGCTCTGGAGGGAGGGGTTGGGGCACATTGGTGTGGCTCTGGAGGGAGGTGGATGGGGCACATGGGCGTGTTTCTGGAGGGAGAGATGGGGCACAGTGGATCTGGAGGGTGGCATGGGTCATCTAGGTGTGGTTTGGGAAGTGGAACGGGGCATTTTGGTGTGGCTCTGGAGGGAGGTGGTGGGGGCACAACGGTGTGCCTCTGGAGGGAGGTGATGGGGCACATTGGTGTGGGTCTTGGCGGAGGGATGGTGCACATGGGTGTGTTTCTGGAGGGAGAGATGGGGGAACAGTGTGTCTGGAGGGTGGTATGATGTCATCTAGTTGTGGGTTGGGAAGTGGAATGGGGCATTTTGGTGTGGCTCTGGAGGGAGGTGGTGGGGGCACATTGGTGTGGCTCTGGAGGGAGGTGGTCGGGCACATTGGTGTGGATCTTGGCAGAGGGATGGTGCACATGGGTGTGTTTCTGGAGGGAGAGATGGGGCACAGTGGGTCTGGTGGGTAGCATGGGTCATCTAGGTGTAGGTTAGGAAGTTTGACGGGGCACATTGATGTGGCTCTGGAGGGAGGTGGTGGGGCACATTGGTGTGGCTCTGGAGGGAGGTGGATGGGGCACATGGGCGTGTTTCTGGGGGGAGAGATGGGGCACAGTGGATCTGAAGGGTGGCATGGGTCATCTAGGTGTGGGTTGGGAAGTGGAACGGGGCATTTTGGTGTGGCTCTGGAGGGAGGTGGTGGGAGCACATCGGTGTGGCTCTGGAGGGAGGTGGTGGGGCACATTGGTTTGGCTCTGGAGGGAGGTGGATGGGGCACATGGGCGTGTTTCTGGAGGGAGAGATGGGGCACAATGGGTCTGGAGGGTGGCATGGGTCATCTAGGTGTGGGTTGGGAAGTGGAACGGGGCATTTTTGTGTGGCTCTGGAGGGATGTGGTGGGGGCACATCGGTGTGGCTCTGGAGGGAGGTGATGGGGCACATTGGTGTGGATCTTGGCGGAGGGATGGTGCACATGGGTGTGTTTCTGGAGGGAGAGATGGGGTAACAGTGTGTCTGGAGGGTGGCATGGGTCATCAAGGTGTGGGTTGGGAAGTGGAACGGGGCATTTTGGTGTGGCTCTGGAGGGAGGTGGTGGGGGCACATTGGTGTGGCTCTGGAGGGAGGTGGATGGGGCACATGGGCGTGTTTCTGGAGGGAGAGATGGGGCACAGTGGATCTGGAGGGTCGCATGGGTCATCTAGGTGTGGGTTGTGAAGTGGAACGGGGCATTTTGGTGTGGCTCTGGGGGGAGGTGGTGGGGGCACATTGGTGTGGCTCTGGAGGGAGGTGTTGGGGCACATTGGTGTGGATCTTGGCGGAAGGATTGTGCACATGGGTATGTTTCTGGAGGGAGAGATGGGGCACAGTGGGTCTGGTGGGTAGCATGGGTCATCTAGGTGTGGGTTAGGAAGTTGGACAGGGCATCTTGGTGTGGCTCTGGAGGGAGGTGGTGGGGGCACATGGGTGTTTTTCTGGAGGGAGAGATGGGGCACAGCGGGTCTGGAGGGTGGCATGGGTCATCTAGAAGTGGGTTGCGAAGTTGGATGGGGCATCTTGGTGTGGCTCTGGAGGGAGGTGGTGGGGGCACATCGGTGTGGCTCTGGAGGGAGGTGGTGGGGCACATTGGTGTGGCTCTGGAGGGAGGTGGATGGGGCACATGGGCGTGTTTCTGGAGGGAGAGATGGGGCACAATGGGTCTGGAGGGTGGCATGGGTCATCTAGGTGTGGGTTGGGAAGTGGAACGGGGCATTTTTGTGTGGCTCTGGAGGGATGTGGTGGGGGCACATCGGTGTGGCTCTGGAGGGAGGTGATGGGGCACATTGGTGTGGATCTTGGCGGAGGGATGGTGCACATGGGTGTGTTTCTGGAGGGAGAGATGGGGTAACAGTGTGTCTGGAGGGTGGCATGGGTTATCTAGGTGTGGGTTGGGAAGTGGAACAGGGCATTTTGGTGTGGCTCTGGAGGGAGGTGGTGGGGGCACATTGGTGTGGCTCTGGAGGGAGGTGGATGGGGCACATGGGCGTGTTTCTGGAGGGAGAGATGGGGCACAGTGGATCTGGAGGGTCGCATGGGTCATCTAGGTGTGGGTTGTGAAGTGGAACGGGGCATTTTGGTGTGGCTCTGGGGGGAGGTGGTGGGGGCACATTGGTGTGGCTCTGGAGGGAGGTGTTGGGGCACATTGGTGTGGATCATGGCGGAAGGACTGTGCACATGGGTATGTTTCTGGAGGGAGAGATGGGGAACAGTGTGTCTGGTGGGTAGCATGGGTCATCTAGGTGTGGGTTAGGAAGTTGGACAGGGCATCTTGGTGTGGCTCTGGAGGGAGGTGGTGGGGGCACATGGGTGTGTTTCTGGAGGGAGAGATGGGGCACAGCGGGTCTGGAGGGTGGCATGGGGCATCTAGGTGTGGGTTGCAAAGTTGGATGGGGCATCTTGGTGTGGCTCTGGGGGAGGTGGTGGGGGCACATTGGCGTGGATCTGGGCGGAGGGATGGTGCACATGTGTGTTTCTGGAGGGAGAGATGGGGCACAGTGGGTCTGGAGGGTGCCATGGGTGATCCAGGTGTGTGTTGGGAAGTGGGATGGGGCATCTCGCTGTGGCTCTGGAGGGAGCTGGTGGGGGCAAATTGGTGTGGATCTGGAGGGAGGTGGTGTGGATCTGGGTGGAGGGATGGTACACATGGGTGTGTTTCTGGAGGGAGAGATGGGGCACAGTGGGTCTGGACGGTGGCATGGGTCATCTAGGTGTGGGTTGGGAAGTGGGACGGGGTATTTTGGTGTGGCTCTGGAGGGAGGTGGTGGGGGCACATTGGTGCGGCTCTCGAGGGAGGTGGTCGGGCACATTGGTGTGGATCTTGGCGGAGGGATGGTGCACATGGGTGTGTTTCTGGAGGGAGAGATGGGGCACAATGGGTCTGGTGGGTAGCATGGGTCATCTACGTGTGGGTTAGGAAGTTGGACGGGGCACATTGGTGTGGCTCTGGAGGGAGGTGGTGGGGCACATTGGTGTGCCTCTGGAGGGAGGTGGATGGGGCACATGGGCGTGTTTCTGGAGGGCGAGATGGGGCACAGTGGATCTGGAGGGTGGCATGGGTGATCTAGGTGTGGGTTGGGAAGTGGAACGGGGCATTTTTGTGTGGCTCTGGAGGGAGGTGGTGGGGGCACATCGGTGTGGCTCTGGAGGGAGGTGATGGGGCACATTGGTGTGGATCTTGGTGGAGGGATGGTGCACATGGGTGTGTTTCTGGAGGGAGAGATGGGGGAACAGTGTGTCTGGAGGGTGGCATGGGTCATCTAGGTGTGGGTTGGGAAGTGGAAAGGGGCATTTTGGTGTGGCTCTGGAGGGAGGTGGTGGGGGCACATTGGTGTGGCTCTGGAGGGAGGTGGTGAGGCACATTGATGTGGATCTTGGCGGAAGGATTGTGCACATGGGTATGTTTCTGGAGGGAGAGATGGGGAACAGTGGGTCTGGTGGGTAGCATGGGTGATCTAGGTGTGGGTTAGGAAGTTGGACGGGGCACCTTGGTGTGGCTCTGGAGGGAGGTGGTGGGGGCACATGGGTATGTTTCTGGAGGGAGAGATGGGGCACAGCGAGTCTGGAGGGTGGCATGGGTCATCTAGGTGTGGGTTGGGAAGTGGGATGGGGCATCTTGGTGTGGCTCTGGAGGGAGGTGGTGGGGGCACATTGGCGTGGATCTGGGCAGAGGGATGGTGCACATGCGTGTTTCTGGAGGGAGAGATGGGGCACAGTGGGTCTGGAGGGTGGCATGGGTCATCTAGGTGTGTGTTGGGAAGTGGGATGGGGCATCTTGGTGTGGCTCTGGAGGGAGGTGGTGGGGGCACATTGGTGTGGATCTGGAGGGAGGTGGTGGGGGCACATTGGTGTGGATCTGGGTGGAGGGATGGTACACATGGGTGTGTTTCTGGAGGGAGAGATGGGGCACAGTGGGTCTGGACGGTGGCATGGGTCATCTAGGTGAGGGTTGGGAAGTGGGACGGGCATCTTGGTGTGGCTCTGGAGGGAGGTGGTCGGGTCCCATTGGTGTGGCTCTGGAGGGAGGTGGTGGGGGCACATTGGTGTGTTTCTGGAGGGAGGTGGTGGGGCACATTGGTATGGCTCTGGAGGGAGGTGGATGGGGCACATGGGCGTTTTTCTGGAGGGAGAGATGGGGCACAGTGGGTCTGGAGGGTGGCATGGGTCATCTAGGTGTGGGTTGGGAATTTGGACTGGGCATCTTGGTGTGGCTCTGTAGGGAGGTGTTGGGGGCACATTGGTGTCGGTTTGATGGGAGGGATGGGGACATTGGTCTGGGGAGGGATGACCGCATATTGGTGTGAGTCTGGAAGGAGGGGACGGGGCACATTGGTGTGGGTCTGGGCGGATGGGGGCATACTAGGATGGGTGGTTTTAGAGGGGGTTGGCTGGGGCTATCTGCATGTGATTCAGGATCGGCACATGGGCATCTGATGCAAGGGGCATCTTGCTATGTGGAGGGAGGATGGTGCATTATGGTATTGGTCTAGAGGGAGGGATGGGGCATCTTGGTGTGGTTCTGAGACAAAGGGATGGTGCACATGGGTGTGGGTCTGTAGGGAGGGATGGGGACATTGCTTTGGGTATGAAGGGAGGCACAGGACACATTGATGTGCATCCGGAGGGAGGGATGGGGCACATTGGTGTGGGTCTGGAGGGAAGGATTGGGGCTCATTGGTCGGAGGACGGATAGGGGCATCTTTCTGTGTGGAGGGAGCATGGGCCATCATGGTATGTGTCTTGAGGAAGGGATTGTGCATCGTGGAGTCTGGATCGGAGGGGGCATTGTTGATATGGAATGGGCATATGATGGGGGCATGTCAGGGAATGGTGGAGCATGTGGGTCAGGGCTGGAGCGCTCTGGTGGGAAGGAAGGGGGCATCTGGGTGTGAATGGAGGGATGGGGTATGTTTGTCTGGAGAGAAGGATGTTGGTTTATTGGAGTGGTGGGAGCATGTGTGTGTCGAAGGGATGGGGTAATCGGGTGTGGGTATAGAGAAAGGGCGAATGACGCCATCTGAGTGTGGAGGTAGAGATGAAGCATATGGGTGTGGCTCTGAGGGGTGGAGGATCTTGGTGCAGGTATGGAGGGACGGATTTTGGTGTCTTTGTGGGTTCGGATGCAGGGATGGTGGCATGTAGGTCAGGAGGGAGGTGGCATTTGAATCTGGAACGTGTTTGGAAGGAGAAATGGGGCATTTGAGTGTGAATGGTTTCTGCTTGTGGGTGGGGGCATAAAGGATCATTAACAGCGGAGCAGCGGGAGGGAGAGCCGTGCGCCCGACCTCGGTTGCATCCCAGACGTGCACACCCACAGCCCGGGCACCTCTCGCAGAGCGGTCCGGTGCGCGTGGTCAACCAGCCCCCTCTCCTCACTGAGCCCGCATCTGCGCTGGCCGGGGGGCGCACACTCCTCTCTCTGACCTGCCAGCAGCTGGGCATTGGTGGGGACACCCCGGTCACCAGGGAAGCCCTGACTGGGGGCAGCCGGGAGCCGAGGGAAACCTGACTGCTCTCGAGGGGTGCCTCCCAGGCAGACAGGCACCCGGGCAAGCCAGGCATGAGCCATGGTGCCGCTGGCTCACTTGACGGTGGGCGCCAAGGTTCCAGCCGCCCGCATCTGTGTGTGAGCAATGGCCAGGCCCGCTGGCACAGTGGGTGACCTTCCCTCTTGCCCAGGTACCTGGAGCTGGGTCCTATGCGGCCGGGCTGGGGTTTGAAGACTCTAGTGGTCCCACCCGACCCCCTGTCTGTGCTGTCTCTGGCCTGCCTCGTTGTCCATCTCCCAGCCCCCCTCCCAAAAGGGAAGTGGAAGGGGTCGGGGAAGGATGAGTGGATCGGGCCGTGTGGGCAGGTGGCAGAGCGGCCTACCTCCATCCCCCTGGGAAGCGCTGTGCTGCTGCAGCTGGCGGTCAGGCTGAGCACCTGGATTATTATTTTTTATTTTTTTGAAACCACAATGGTTTCGGCCGAGCTAGACAGGGAGCTGGGCTGTCCTTCCACAGCCAACGCTGCCTCCCCCAACCTCTCCTGCACCGGCAGGGTCAGGCCGACGTCTAGGACAAAAAAAGTTGCCTGTGGCTCTTGGCGGTGGATCACTCGACTCGTGCATCGATGAAGAACGCAGCTAGCTGCGAGAATTAGTGTGAATTGCAGGACACATTGATCAACACTTCGAACGCACCATGTGGCCCTGGGTTTTTCCCGGGACTACGCCTGTCTGAGGGTCGCTTGTACATCAATCGCCCCGGGGTTCACTCCCAGGGGCGTGGGTGGGGCTGTCGCAGGGACCCCATTCCATTCATCCCCCTAAGGTCAGACCCCGATCAGCACCGTCGCTGGATCCTTGGATCTGGCGCGCAAGCTCATTGCGGACGCGTCCTGGTTTCCCCAGTTTCCCCACCTCATGCTGGTTTCGGGAGGGCCGGGTGGCCGACGCGCCCCGGATGTGGTGGCGGCGGCAGCAGGCTTTAAAAAAGCCTGGCTCACCTTCACCCTACCCCGGGGCACCTGGCCGTGCTGTGTGTGGCTGTCTTTGGGGTCCCACGGCTGCCGGCGCAGGATGACCATGGAGCACGGACCTCGTGACCATGTGGGCTTCAGTCACAGATTGGAACAGAATGCACTCGCCTGCGCCAAGGGCTGGGGCAACCCCCCATACGGGCCCGAGGCCAGCTGCCCTGAGCTTTGTGCTCCCCGACCACGGCCTCAGATCAGACATGGTGACCTGCTGAATTTAAGCATATTACTAAGCGGAGGAAAAGGAACTAACCAAGATTCCCTCAGTAACGGCCAGTGAAAAGGGAAGAGCCCAGCGCCGAATCCCCATTCAGCAGCAGGCGTGGGAAATGTGGCGTACAGAAGACCGACTCCCCGGCATCACTCAGGGGGCTCAAGTCCTTCTGATTGAGTCTCCCCACGCGGATGGTGTTAGGCCGATAGCGGCCTGTTGCACACCGGGATTAGGTCTTCTTGGAGTCAGGTTACTTGGGAATGCAGCCCAAAGCGTGTGGTAAACTCTGTCTAAGGCTAAATACGGGCGCGAGACTGGTGACCAACAAGTACCGTAAGGGAAAGTTGGAGAGAGTTCAAGAGGGTGTGAAACGGTTGAGCGGTAAACTGGTGGGGTCTGTGCAGTCCACCCACAGGATTCAACATGGCAAGCAGGTTGGTCACCTGGAACGGTGGAGGCCCTTGCGGGTCTGCGGCCCGGGCACATCCAGCCCCAGCAGGGTGCATTTGGGAAGGCCCCAGGGGGCAGGTGGCTCTCTGCTCCAGCAGAGTGTTACAGCCCCCTGACAGCAGTTTTGCTGTGTCCACGGGGCTGAGGGAGATAGACCACCACCGGGCCCTTACCCGGCAACTGTCCTGGCCCCTCTTGGGGGTTGCTAGAGTGGCCACGGGAGACGGGGCTCCCGATGTGACTGTGGTGGACTGCCTTCAATACACCCCAACCACGTCGTGCTGCCGGGCGGGGAGGCCCACAAAGGGCGCCAGGGGTCGGTTAACCACCCGACCTGTCTGGAAACACTGACTAAGAATATAATGCCTGCCCGAGTCAGAGGGATGAATGAAACCCTGTGATGTAATGATGTTGAGGGCCGGTGCCTGGCGATTGCAGTGGCATCCTGTCGCGGTGGGCTCTCCACCGACCCATCTCCCCCGCTCTGTCAGAGATGATGCATGAGTGTGTGTGATAGCCCCTTTAAGAAGGCCTTTTGGAGATCACTCTCCGGTGCCTCCGCATAGTAGATGCTTGTATAGAACTCTGTGAACGCCTGAAGGATCTCTTCTGTACGTGTGGTTTCCTGTCCCTCCACCATCTGAATGTGGCGTATTGTACCTGCCGTATCCTTCTGCTTAACCTACCTGGCTAAGAGCCGGCCTGTCTTGTTTGCTGGAGGTAATACTTCTGACTCAAGAATCGGAGCGATTTCACTGCTTGTTTAGCTAGAAGGATATTGATTTGCCCTTTGATATGCCTATACTCCCTCCTGATCATTACCCCCCTATCTGTCTCCGTTAACCCCTGTTCTAGGTCCACCTGGAGGGCCTTCTCCTGTTTGGCTCGAGATGCCTGCTTTGCTATGAGCACCCCCCGCATGGTTGCCTTAAAGGCGTCCCATACTACATGTTCCTGCACCTCCGGGGTCTTATTTTCCCCAAAGAAGTTGCGGATGGACTTGTGTATCTCGTCGCAAATTACTGCATCAGCAGATGTCAGGGGAACCGCCACTTCCAGAGGCCCCCCCCTCCCATTGGATTTCTAGCTGCAGGGGAGTGTGATCGGGCAGGGCTATGGTTTCCCTTTCTATGATCTGTACTTGGCAGAGCAGTGTCTCAATATGTAATCAATTCTTGAGAATGTTCGGTGCACATGTGAGTAGTATACCCCTTGGAGTCCCCTTTTAGTTCATGCCATGTATCTGCTAATGCTATTCTGTTATGCTAGCCTGTAGTTTACTAGATGGGCCTTCAGATGTGGGTGTCCTGTCTGCGCTTCTGTCCATGGATGGGCGCCACGCCAAGTAAAATCCCGCCAGTATTAGCTGGCTCGTTGTTAACTGGTTTAGTTTCTCCAAAACCCCCTGCAAGTATTCTTCCTGCCCTGAGTTGGGGGCGTACACTGTGGCGATTGTGAGAGGCCACCCCCCATTGTAGCTGGACGAAGAGGAATCTACCTTCCTTGTCGACTTTTGTGCCTATTATTTCGATGTCAGGTAGGTGTCTAAATGCTATAAGGACCCCTCAAGCTTTGCTCTTGTCGTTGGCCTACAGAACCTGGGGTTATCCTCAACTTCATTCTGTATCTGTCTTGCTTACGGATATCGGTCCCCTGGAGCGTCACAATGTCGGGCTTGGTATCCTGGAGGAGGTTCTCCAGTTTCTGTCTCTTTAGTCAGTGTGTTTAGTCCTCAACATTGAGTTTTAGTATTTGGATCCCTACCCATACCCCGTTACGTTCTGAGAGTAACCATGTCGAAACGATCCCCCTGCGGCTGGACTCGGCTCAACTTCCCCAAGCCGTAACGTCGTCCTAGGTTGCTTGATCTCGTTCACATCCCAGAGAATAACTGTGCGGGGAGAGCCATTCCTCTGCTCTCCCCTGTTTCCAAGATCCTTCACCTCCTAACCCCCTGTCTCCCGGAGCCGACCCTTAGGCTGACATTCCCTGTGTAACCCCACCGGGTCTTAACCCTTGTCTCGTGATTTCCCCCCACCCCCCTGCTGCTGTTAAGTGGACAGCCTATTCAGCCTGGGGCTTCGGTTGCTATCCCCCCCGGACCCTGCAATTGTTTGTGTCTCGGCTCTGACCTCTCTACTCTTCTCCACTCCCATGGCTTCTCTTGGTGGCTTTCATGTTCTGGCCTCCAATTAGGTCCTCCCCCTGCATCCCCTTCTTCTTCAATATTCAGGATCTTGGGTCCCTCATCCAACGTAGTGATGTGGCGTTGGCACCCTTCCCACTTGAAGACCATTCCAAAGGGGAATGTCCACCTGGATCTTATCTGGGCTTTGGTAAGGGCTTTGGTCACCAGGCCCATTTGCCTCCTCATTGATAGTATGGATTTGGCCAGGTCCTGGAAAAGTTCTGACGGCGCTGTTCACTTTTTATCAGGGTTGCTTTCCTTGCCGCTTGGAGGATCCATTTGTTTTGTTCGTATCGCTGTAAAGCCATTGCCACTTCTCTTGGCCTGGCCCCGGGTTCTTCTCGCTGCGGACCACCTATCTGAGAATTTCTCCCCCAGCCATGCCCAGCAAATCTTTGAACACATGCTGCATTGTTTCCCTGAGGTCGGCATCGCTCACACATTCTGGCACCCCCTTCACCCTGATGTTGGACCTTCCCGAGCGGTTCTCCAAGTCCTTGGCTTGGAGCTCCAGGTTGTGTCGCTACCGCCTGCAGCTTCGCTAATACATCTATCTTCCGGGTGTTTTAAGTGAGTTCTTGAATTGCGTTTCATTTGTATCAATTCAACTGTCGCCTTTGATTTCCTGCAGGGATTGTGCAAGTTCGGTGCGTATTAGGCTTAATTGTGTCTGAAGGGTAGCAGTCATTTGGTCACTGAATGCCTTAAAGCACTGTTGCAGCCCCTTGCTCGTGACCTCTTGCCCCTGTGGTAGCGTCGGGGGCTCCTCCAACTGCTGCCTCTCTGTCACCCATGGATCCTCTTCCTCCGGGGCTTCCCCCTCATTTCTACATAGCTTTTGGAGGGTCCCTTCTGTTTTCTTGAGATCTTGGTCCTTGAGGGGCCTTTTTTGGCCTCCTTGGCCTTGTTGCGCAACATTGCCTGCTGATGACGAGTGCCTGCCTGCACCTTACTGTAGGGGGCTTCTTCCCAGGCCTCTGAGGTTCCTCTTGACCCCGGGGTATTGGCCAGTTGTTCTGTAGGAAGGGGATGCTTTTCTCTCCCTCCTGTGCGCAGCGGGGGTCTAGCTCCCCTTTAGAGCCTGGGTTGGTTGCCCCCTGGGGGCTGTGGGGCTAATACGCTCAAAGGTGAAAGTGGTTATGGTCGCAGTGTCACAATGGCCTGGAGCCCAGGAGCTTCTTGAATTTCTTCCCGGGGGGCCCCCGTGCTCCCACCATTCCTGAGCCTCTAAGTATGCTCTTGAACCCATGGAGGTTCCTTCTCGGTTAATCTTGCATGGCAGGGTTAGTTTTCATAAGGGTGGGTGGTGGAGCGAAGCAGCGCTCTCCTGCAGAGTCAAATGCTGAGGGTTGGGGACACGTGCCGTCCCCACCCCTCGCCCCGGGTTCCTTCGCTGGCCGTTAGCGGGGGGAATGCTGCAGGAGTCACCCTTCTATTCCTGCCATAGGGGGGGTCTCCTTCCAAGTGTAGGTTATGGTGCGCTGGGGCAGATGCTTTCATAAACCTCCATGTCCGTTGTTTGGGAGAGGAGCGTCTTGCGTGCGCCTGCTTCATGGCTGCCAACTCCCTTAATTATGCCTACTTACCCTGCGTCAGCTGGGGCGCATCACAGCTCATGGGGGCCCTGCGCTGCGTGGAGCCGGGCTTGCTGTATGGGGCAGAGGCAGGCGCAGGATTTCAGGGGAATACTACCCGCTCCCTCTCATTTGTAGCTGGGTGTCCGGGCTGCGCTGGCTCTGCTGTATTGCCAGTGGATCTGCGGTGGTCCGTTCACACTCCCCAGTCTCGCCTATGTTGCCTTGGCTGAATGGGCACCCTGCGTCTTCTGCACCACCCGCGTGGGTTCTCTGATCTCCTCCGGCTTGACTGACAGTCCCCACACAGGCATCGCTGCTGGCGGTCTCAGGTCCACTAACTCTGCCCCCAAACGCTGCAGTTGAAGTTTTCTTGGGGACCGCTCGCTTCACGGGTCGTCCCCTTTGCTTTTGCTGCCGTGGGGTCTTGTAACGCAGCTTATTGCTCCTTTTTCGCATGGCCGGGGAGGAGCGCGCTCCTCACGGTGGGGTGGTCGCGGGGGCCCTTTTGGAATCTTCTTATGAAGCTTTTTGAACCTTCGTCTTCCCTTTCTTGAGTAATCTTTCTTCCACACTTCTCAATCCATTTTTCGTCCAGGATGTGGCACAGAGGGGGTGCTGGTCTCCAACGCTGATGATGCGGCTTGGATGCACAACTCTGGCAGCGTCGGTGCTTATTACTAGACTTATCTGCCGCCTTTGTTACCGTTGACCATGCCGCCTTGCTCGTCTGGGCCGGCCTTTCTGGTGCCGTACTTTCCTGGTTTTCTTTGCTTTCCTCTAGCCGAACAGTCAATTTCCATCCCCTTTTCACTCTGTACCGTCTGCCTTGAGATATGGATTCCCACAGGTTTCCTCCATCTTCCAGGTTTTGTTTAACATGTACATGTAACCTCTTACCAAGCTTATCTGCTCTCACGGCTTCCACTGTTATTCTTAACAGATCACACAGATCCTGGTCCGTTTAGATCTCTCTCTTGTCGAGACAGCGACCAGATTTAGGTCCTGTCTTGAAGCTGTGGGAGCATGGATATGTAATGGCTGCTTCAAGGGGAAAACATGAGGTGTTGGTGGTGGGCCCTCCTTCCTCTACTGCCTTTTGGATCCCCTCTTTTTGGCCATCTTTAGGGGTAAATATGTCATCTGAGATTCTGCAGACAGAAAAGCTAAGTCTAGTATGTCAAAGGGGCCATCTTCAACTGAAAACCCCATAGTAAGGTTCTTTGTTTACTCCTTTCTCAGTTACGTGCCCCTGTGGTGTCCTTACTTGTTATGTCCTCCATGGAACACTGCAACGCCCCAATTCTGGCACAAACTGGCTACTTCTTATGGCACCTTCAGGTCCTGCAGAACTCTGCAGCCAGAGTAGCCACTTACACACCTAGTTGTGCTCACATTACTCCATGTGTGCACCATCTTCATTGGCTACCCATGGCCAAGCCCATTCAGGTCAAGGGCTAATGTCTAGTACATCATGCCTTTTATGGAACTGGGGCAGAATGTCTACAGGCTAAATTCTGTTTGTACATTCGTGCTCAGCCACTCCGCTTGGAATGCCTGATATTAAATACTGACAAACTGCCTTGTACATATAATTCCATTATACATCCATATAAAAGTGCTGTGTGCAAATGCGTCATAAAGTCCAAGCAGAACCATATTACTTCAAGGCAAATTGTAACTATTGCAAATGCCTGACTAAAGTGCCAAGACTATAACGGATTCAAAAAATGCCAGGTGCGCTTGAGAAACGTGTCAAGTGTTTCTGAGTTCCTTCCACTCTAATCGCATTTTTAATTTTAGGCAGTGTGAGTTGCTTTTCATGTTATTTTAGCTCACTGGGCCGCATTACGAGTTTAGAGGTAGCCATGGTGCTATTAGCGCCATGGCTGCCTCCAAACTCTGGTCCAGGTTCCTTGAATGAGGTATTACCAGGCCATTCCAACCTTGGAGGATCCGGTAATTCCTCATTCAAAAAACCCATCCCCATTTCCATTTGAGCCCCCACAGGGCTCAATGGGAATGGTCCCCTTGCGGGACCCGCAAATGACGTCTGGTCTGACCAGACGTTCCGAGGGGGGTCCCACAAGGGAACCTCGTAATAGGGTGGATTGGGTTTACCGGCGCTGTTAAACCCATTCCGCCCACCTTGTAATGAGGCCCACTGTCCTATAAATCCATATTTCGAGTGACATTTTTTACTTGCAAATATTCTGAGACCTTTAGTTGTCTATAGTTTACCTGAACTTATTCACACTACAGCACCATTATGAAAAGCAAATAATTTATAGTTCGATAATTGCGTCACAAACCTCCGGCACTGTGTATCATCGTTCCCCTGCAGAAGGTGTGAAGTCGTAATATCTGTTGAGCCCTTACAGGAAATATTGTGACAAAAGATTGTGAACATTTGCAATAATAAAGTTTACTTTTTCTTTTATCCAATTCTTGCAGCGACTCAGGTGCAGTTATGAGAACTGTTTTTCCATAAATGTTTCTCTATTCGGCTTCTTTTTCCTTCCAATCCCCCAGGTAAAGCAGGTTCACTCCATATGGCTCCACCAATTTGATCTTTGGTTTACAATTGTATATGTATTATTTGTTTCTTTACAGTGTAAGCACTTGTCATAATAAAAACACTTCAGTTCCCAATTGTCTATTTCTTTAAGCTAATGTGTTATTTGTTTTTAACCCCGAAACTGCCAATGCCCCCAACCCCCCGCGCGCCAAGCCCTTTTTTGGTGGTTTCGGTATGTTGCCATTCAATCCCTTGTAATGCTTTATTTACATGTGATATCTCCCTCAACTTTGGCCCCCTTTCTTCCCACATGTAGGTGATCATAATGCCACCTAGGAATCCTAGTTTGCTGTATGGGGGTGAGAGAAAATAACCGAAAACGGAGCACATTTCGTGTTTTTTCAGACAATGCCAATAAAATTATGTACAAAGAAGCCTGTGGGTGTTTCCTTGTAAGAGCTAGGAACAAATGATTTGCTGTGCTGAATTTGCCATTTTCCATGCTTTCAGGAACAGGTTGAGTGAAAACCAAAAAAATAAGGTTACCATCAATTTTGTGAGAGCTATTCAGGTTTACCCCTCCATAGTTTGGGGAAAGATTTGAAAAATTACAGTTAAAAAAGGTATGTGCTGGACATGGTTGGACCTATAAGGTAATGGCTTCTATGAATATTTAGAAAAGCAGTGCCCCGCTACATTCCCCTGACTTTTCCAGTTAGGAAATCGCATGTACCATAAGCCAAAAACGGAGCCATAGTACACAGGAATTTTATGCTGACGACTTAGCATGTGTAAATAAGGAAAATAAATGTGAGGAATGGCAAGCATACCATTTTTGAAAGAGCACAGGCAGCCCTTTTGAAGGGTAGGTGACTTGAGCAGGTTACAAAAGCATACAGTGCTTAAATCGGCAACTACATGTAGTTCACATTTGGGAAATTAAAGGGTTGTGTAACAAAGTGCAATAGCAAATGTATGAAAATGTTAAACCAAGAGAAAACAACAAATGTCCTACTATCCTACATACCCACACATGTCCTGACGAAAACTGTACCTCATGTGTCGGTGCAACTACCTGGGTGCAAATGGAAAGGGCTAAACCACTGGTAAACCAAGCGTTTCAGGAGTGCAGACTCCCGTAGGAACCCACAGAGGTCTGACTTGTGCCAATTGCCCTAGAATTTATTACCCAAAAGCCCGGCAAAGTCTGAAATTTAGGGAAAATAAACACAATTTTCAGACATTTCCAACCTGGAAACTACTGAAACATACCGCCAACACATGGCCTACCTTCCCAAAGGTGTCTGGATGAAAACAGTACCTCGTGTGGGTGTACCTACCTGGGTGAAAAAGTGTTAACCATCCCCAAGTCCAACGGCACTCCCAAGGAGCACCAGCAGGGTCTCCATCCGTTCCCTGAGGGGAAATTCTGTAATGCTGCCTACCCAGAGCTCCAGGATGGTCTGCAATGATGTCACCGGCCTAGGATGACTCTACCATGTGGGTCCACCATCCCCAAGTGCAGCAGGATTCCCAGGGAGCCCCGGCAGGTTCCCCGACCTTTCCCAGAGGGAGAAGCTGTAACACAGGCCAGCCAGAACTCCAGGATAGTTTGTCCCTGGCCTTGGGCAGCTGTCTCCCATATGGAGTGACCATCTCCAAGTGCAGCGGCTGTCCCAGGGAGCACTGACAGGGTCACCTACCCTGAGGGAGTGGCACCCTTCTGGTGCTTCCTGGAACCGCTGCTGGGCTGCGGGATGGTCAACCCACATGGGAGACAGCCGCCCAAGGCCGGGCACTTTACCTGCAACCATCTTGGAGCTCTGGCTGTCCTATGTTACAGCTTTCCCCCACCAGGGAGCCCCGGCAGTGTGCCAAAACCTCTACGAAGGGAAAAGCTGTAATGTAGCCCAGCCAAAACTCAAGGACGGCTGGAGGTGATGTCCCCGGCCTTCGGCATCTGTCTCCCATGTGAGTCCACCATCCTCAAGTGCAGTGAGAGCGACCTACCCCAAAATCTGATATTTAAAAAAATGGGTACAAAAAATTTGGAAAAAATGCAACTACTTCAGGTTCAATTTAAACACATGGATCCATAATTATGCCAACGGCTAAGATATTTCACAATTTGGTCCAATTAAATGGTTATAATAAATCTTGAATATGATAAATATGTAAGAACCATGAACTGATAACTCGAGTAATAAAATAAATGAAAATAAGGCCTACTTTAACAATATAAATACTTTCATGGAATATAAACGACTTAAAATATGAAACTGTCAATGAAAGGAATTACATATTAAGTACAACAATGAACTGAGTGACAGCATAAAAAAGGAGAGAACTGTGACCTTGTTTCTAGGTGGACATATGGGAATGGAGCTAATTAAATAATAGCCAGTATATAAGGTATTCCCAAGGCGTATACCCTATACACTTTATCCTTTGCCAGGTTCCAGTCTGTAATTCAAGACCTGGTAGAGTTTTGAAGAATGAACAACTCTGCATTAGAAGGTCAAAAGTTTTGTGGGTATCGTCTTTGATCCCACTAAAAGTACATTTGAATACACAGTCTGCTGGATGGACTGTGGAAAAGACCTACTTGAGTTTGTGCATGCAATGAAGTTGGCATATGAGGAGGTTCAAGGTTGGCAGAGTTATTGCGCAGCTGCCTGCAGGAGGCACCATGGTGGGGTCAGGCAGCTACCATGACAGCGCTGCTTGACTTCAAGTTGGCAGCTGACAATTTATAACTGATAAGAATCACTAGATCTGAAGATGGCGAGTTACTCAGAAGAGCCAATCACTTTGTCACGTACACACAAGGAGTTGGGCACATTAATTAACACCTTTCCTTTTCCAGTATAAAAAGGGGCAGGACTATACAGGGAGGCTTTGGTAGAAGGCCTAGTATGGGAGTTTAGAAACAAGCGTTGCAGTAAAGAGCAGAGTAAAAGAGGAAGAAGGAAGGCGAAGGGAGTTGAAGGAGAGTAAGACTTGAGGTGGATGGGAGAGGAAGGTGAAGATGGGACAAAAGAAGGAAAAGTGGAGAGCAGCGTAAAAAGGGGAAAACTAGCAATGGGGGAAAAGCAGCGATGCAAGGTGAGACACAAGAGAAAGGAAGAAATTACTTGGAGAACAGTTTAAAAGGTACAGACAAAATCGGTGTAGGAAGAGGGCCACCGATGGAGATACATTTTTGGAAAGCTACTGAGGAAGAAAAGGAAGGTGGAGGAAGGAAGAAGTGCAGAAGGTGGACCCTGAAAATAAGGTAAATGCTGTGGACGAAAGCCTGTGTCCATTAAGTATTATGCTAGCTGGTGCCTGGTTGTACATCTTAACCTAATACCTAGCCCATCAAAAGTAGAGAGGGGTATTGGAAAGATGAGGAGGAGTGCAGTACCCTGGGTAAACCAACTTGACCGTGGTTTAACTCTCAACACCAAGCTGAGTGGGCCTATCTTCGGTTTCTGGCCCTGCCGATGCATCACATCATCGGTTTCTGGCCCCTGGAAGGGCCTATCTTTGTCTTCAAGCCCAGGAGTGCCAGCGCATCTTCAAGCCCGGGACAAACAAATGGTCTTTCTGGCCAGGAGAGCAAACAAATCTTCATGCCCAATAGGGCCAATGCGTCGTCAATTCGAGGAGGATCAACCCATGCTCATATAGAGCACTAGAGGGGGACTAACTGAAGCATTCCCACTTGGCAATACAACTCTAGTTGAGTAATATTAGAATACGGAAAGTGGCCATGGGATTAAAGTCCTCTAGAAGAAAGGGGGACTCCTTACAGTGTTAGGAATGTCAGCAGACGGAATCTTATGGGTGTGGAATGTGAACAGAGAACACTAGAAGAGAATGCAAGGCAAGTTGTATGGTGGTTGGTGTAAGGGGGAGGACAGAGAGAGTTGTTACAGCATAAAAATGAATTTAAAAGAAATTAAGTCACACATACTGGCTGTGTTCTGGTTCACTTCCTTAACTGGTGATGAGTTGCGGCAATGACAAAGAGCCTGCACTTGCCATTGAGTGTGGTTGCCCTGGCTGAACAGGTACAGGGTTAGTTGCACAGTCAAAATGGTAGCTCAGTGGGACTCTCCAGGCATGTATTGGGGATTATCTGGGCTGTGCGTGAGCCTATGAGGACACAGGAAGCACCCTAGCAGCATAGCCGTGCATGCAGACGACAGAACACGTGATCCAAGGACGCATTGTCCGGTGTTGCAAGTTGTTACCTGGCAATTTTAGACATGATAAGAAGTTGACATGTCTGTTGCTTAGCTATGTAACAAGCTGAAGGCCTTCACTGCGGACACTGCGCTCCGTGCTGTGCCTGTCCCACGTGCACTGTAGCGACCGAAAGAAACACTTGCACACATAAAGAAGGGAGCATGCCGTAGCACAATTGGCTGTTACTCTGAGAGGTGTTTTTTCATTGCACTTTAAAAGGGAGATTACAGACATTTGTCCCTGTGAACAAGGTGACAAATACCAAGAGCACAAAAATAGGGAAGCAACAGAAATGAATTCAAAGATTATGGGAAATACACCAGGCACTGGGTTATTCCTAGGTTATTAAATCGAAAGAAAGATTCCAGAAGCATATGTTAGCAGTATATGGTCCTAATTATTTGAGTAAAAAGAAAGAGGCACTGTTTCTTTGTCGAGGTCGGGCTGGACAACAATTTCTTAAAACTAGCTGAATGCATCAAGATGGGCAACCAGCTTGATGTATGCATAGCCAAGATGGACAAGCATTATGAGGTGAAGGGGAATAACATTTTGGCTTGTTATCAATTTTCCATCCGACAACAGAAATGTTGTGAGACCATTGAGGAGTTTGTTACAGCACTGTGAGGGTTGGCTATAAAGTGTTGTTTTGATCATTATCAGAAAGAGGACATTCGGGACAAGTTGATGATCAACAGGAGATCAATTGGTCCCCTCGTCTAATGGGAACTAGCCCACTCACACTGAAGTAGCTAGAGAAACGGCCCTCTGACCTAGAGAGGCAGAAAAGTCGGAGGGCCGTTTCTCTAATGGGAAATAGCTGCTTCAGTCTGAGTGGGCTAGTTCCCATTAGACGAGAGGACCTTTCTGCCTCTGCAGGGTGGAGGGCCGCTTCTCTAATTGGAAATAGCTGCTTCAGTGTGAATGGGCTAGTTCCCATTAGACGAGAGGACCTTTCTGCCTTTCCAGGTCGGAGGGCCCTTTCTCTAATGAGAAATAGCTGCTTCAGTCTGAGTGGGCTAGTTCCCATTAGACGAGAGGACCTTTCTGCCTCTGCAGGTCGGAGGGCTGCTTCTCTCATGGGAAATAGCTGCTTCAGTGTGAATGGCCTAGTTCCCATTAGACGAGAGGACCTTTCTGTCTCTGCAGGTCGGAGGGCCGCTTCTCTAATGGGAAATAGCTGCTTCAGTGTGAGTGGGCTAGTTCCCATTAGACGAGAGGACCTTTCTGCCTTTCCAGGTCGGAGGGCCGTTTCTCTAATGGAAAATAGCTACTTCAGTGTGATTGGGCTAGTTCCCATTAGCCGAGAGGACCTTTCTGCCTTTCCAGGTCGGAGGGCCGTTTCTCTAATTGGAAATAGCTGCTTCAGTGTGAGTGGGCTAGTTCCCATTAGCCGAGAGCACCTTTCTGCCTTTCCAGGTCGGAGGGCCATTTCTCTAATGGGAAATAGCTGCTTCAGTGTGAATGGGCTAGTTCCCATTAGCCGAGAGGAACTTTCTGCCTTTCCAGGTCGGAGGGCGGTTTCTCTAATGGGAAATAGCTGCTTCATTGTGAGTGGGCTAGTTCCCATTAGCCGAGAGGACATTTCTGCCTTTCCAGGTCGGAGGGCCCTTTCTCTAATGGGAAATAGCTGCTTCAGTCTGAGTGGGCTAGTTCCCATTAGACGAGAGGACCTTTCTACCTCTGCAGGTCGGAGGGCCGTTTCTCTAATGGAAAATAGCTGCTTCAGTGTGAGTGGGCTAGTTCCCATTAGCCGAGAGGACCTTTCTGCCTTTCCGGGTCGGAGGGCCGTTTCTCTAATGGGAAATAGCTGCTTCAGTGTGAGTGGGCTAGTTCCGATTAGCCGAGAGGACCTTTCTGCCTTTCCAGGTTGGAGGGCCGTTTCTCTAATGGGAAATAGCTGATTCAGTGTGAATGGGCTAGTTCCCATTAGCCGAGAGGACCTTTCTGCCTTTCCAGGTCAGAGGGCCGTTTCGCTAATGGGAAATAGCTGCTTCATTGTGGGAGGGCTAGTTCCCATTAGCCGAGAGGACCTTTCTGCCTTTCCAGGTCGGAGGGCCCTTTCTCTAATGGGAAATAGCTGCTTCAGTCTGAGTGGGCTAGTTCCCATTAGACGTTAGGACCTTTCTGCCTCTGCAGGTCGGAAGGCCGTTTCTCTAATGGGAAATAGCTGCTTCAGTGTGAGTGGGCTAGTTCCCATTAGAAGAGAAGACCTTTCTGCCTCTGCAGGTCGGAGGGCCGCTTCTCTAATGGGAAATAGCTGCTTCAGTCTGAATGGGCTAGTTCCCATTAGACGAGAGGACCTTTCTGCCTTTCCAGGTCGGAGGGCCGTTTCTCTAATGGGAAATAGCTGCTTCAGTCTGAGTGGGCTAGTTCCCATTAGACGAGAGGACCTTTCTGCCTTTCCAGGTCAGAGGGCCGTTTCTCTAATGGGAAATAGCTGCTTCAGTGTGAGTGGGCTAGTTCCCATTAGACGAGAGGACCTTTCGGCCTCTGCAGGTCGGAGGGCCGCTTCTCTAATGGGAAATAGCTGCTTCAGTGTGAATGGGCCAGTTCCCATTAGACAAGAGGACCTTTCTACCTTTCCAGGTCGGAGGGCCGTTTCTCTAATGGGAAATAGCTGCTTCGGAGTACGGGCAGAGTTCCAGTCTGCTCCAGTGACTAACGAGTGAGGATGTGTTTTCTACGCTCTTCTGCTGACGCTGCTGTACCTTTAAGGCTTTTTCCCAGCATCACCTTTAAAAACTTGCCTTGCGCGCGGAGCGCGCGCGGAGTTCGGGCAGAGTTCCAGTCTGCTCCAGTGACTAACGAGTGAGGACGTGTTTTCTACGCTCTTCTGCTGACGCTGCTGTACCTTTAAGGCTTTTTCCCAGCATCACCTTTAAAAACTTGCCTTGCGCGCGGAGCGCGCGCGGAGTTCGGGCAGAGTTCCAGTCTGCTCCAGTGACTAACGAGTGAGGACGCGTTTTCTACGCTCTTCTGCTGACGCTGCTGTACCTTTAAGGCTTTTTCCCAGCATCACCTTTAAAAACTTGCC
The DNA here is from genome assembly GCF_040938575.1 of Ambystoma mexicanum. Taxonomy (NCBI): domain Eukaryota; kingdom Metazoa; phylum Chordata; class Amphibia; order Caudata; family Ambystomatidae; genus Ambystoma; species Ambystoma mexicanum. The sequence goes on from NC_090928.1 coordinate 1,147,948,813, forward strand.
TTGCGCGCGGAGCGCGCGCGGAGTTCGGGCAGAGTTCCAGTCTGCTCCAGTCCGCGCCAGGACAAGGGACAAGGCTCCAGAGTCCAGACGGTCTAAGAGCCCCAAGGTAACTTTTACAACTAACCTGTCCACGAAGTCTATCAACTACCAACTACCCTCCTCCTTATACCTTTTCCTTACCGGTTACCCATTCCTGTTCTCTCACCCTCCTTCTTTCTTCTCCTTTCCTACTTCCTACCCGCCAATCACTTCCTTCCGTGCCTTCTCTTCCCTCCTCCCTTCCCTCTCTCCTCCACCTACCCTCACTGTGATCCTTCCCCCTCCCCCCCCCACCTCCCCCTTCCCCACTTCCCCCTCCCATGGAGGAAGATTCAGATCAGCGCAGACTCAGAAGCAAAGTGCGTAAGAACTTATATGCACCATCGGCCGCCTCGGCCCCAACTTCTTTACACCATTCGAGGCCATTCGAGGCCCCTGACGGCGACCGCTACGCTGCCGTCTCCCGCCTCGACTCCTCGAGAATATCTTCTTCTCCCTTTGTCGAGCCAAACTCTTGGAACTACCATAACTTCTGGGACACAGCCGTCGGCACCCATGGAGCCTGTGCAGCCGGGCGCCCCCCCTGGGCCTGAGTCCCGGATCGTCCATACGCACCTTACAGTGCATAAAGGTGGACCAGCTAACGCCATAGCGACGGCCAGCTGCCTGATTCCAGCTCCTGACGCGACCCGCCCTCTTACCGCTTCGGCGAGTGACCCGTTCTGTGCAGGGACCGGAGGGCCCCTGTCAGTGGGTCTGAGGGCGCCCGCGCCAGCTGACTCATCCGGCATAGCCCGGCCGGACTCCGCTGTATCAGCCGACACGGCTGAGCTGAACAACATGGCGGCACCATCAGACATTTCATCAGACATTTCATTCAACTTGACTCCGGCCCACATGCCGTTATCGGTCCCTGATCCTTGCTCCGAGTCTCAGCCATGCACGTCCAATATAACCATCGAGGCGATGATCCATATAACCACGGACGACCCCAGGACCTTATCGGATAAGGCTGGACTCGAGATTCCAAAAAAACAATTAGTCTCCGCTCAGGCCCCAGTGGCGCTCTGCATGGCACCGGACCTGACCTCAGTCAATTTCATACAAGCAACCGATATTGAGCCTAGCACTCTGCAAGACAATATATCCACAGCTGAGATTCCTCTTCTCAAACCTCCTTCAGATTCACAATCTCAGTCTCAAAACAAATCCAAAGACACATTAATGAACCCTTTCTTGGAATCAATAACTGACACAGATTCAGATGAGGATTCCATCTCTTCGAACATTGCTTCGCATAAAAAACTGTGCGCTCAAATAAGACCACTTCACAAAAACCAAGCTAACACAAGAACAAAACCAGTGCCAGCGACACAAGCGCTCAATAAATTGGTGGTATCAACAAAAAAAAAAAAAAAAACACCAAGCCCTGTCGTCTGTATCAGCAAAATCCACCAAGCATCCACTAAGTGAGGCCCGACCCCAGTCTCGGAAAAAGAGAGGTGATCCTAAACTTTCTTTACCCACACCTCTCTTGTCATCTGCTTTGCTGAACTTCTTCAAGATCCAAGGGAAAAGAAAACTATCCACCGACTCTGAGCTGTCTGACGCGGAAATTCTAGAAGCGCTTGACGAAGCCGCGCCTGCCCTAAAAACCAGAAAAATTGTAGCTATTGAATGCCCCCAGTCACCCACTTGCCCTACAGATCTGAGCCAAACCTTAATTCCCAAAGACAACCTACAAGACCTCCCGACACCAGTCACGTTGACCCCCGAGCGGATCCTTTCTGCTCCACTCATCACTGCTTCAGATATCCAAGCCGAGAAGCCCCTTTCTAGAAACCCGGAACCCAGTTCATTTCCTCACTTAATACTTAAAGACTGCCCGGCAAACCAGGGTCTCCCGGGTATTCTAGACTTATTACAGCCCAAGCCTGTCTCTTCATACAAAGTAAAGTCCACGCAATCGTGGACGAAATCCCACCTACCCATTCTTCCCCCCCTGGCTTCGCTGGCAGATCCCCCACCCAGCGTTATCATACAAGACGACAGCGACCAACACCAGAGCCCTGTCACAGAGAGACATTCAAATGATGTAGAACTCGAAGGAAGATCAGTAAGGCGCAGGCATTCCCTGGCGAACCCTGCATCCTTAGGACCCAGAGATTTCCCAAGAAATAATAGACCACTCTTGGACCCTGCCTCTACACCTCAAAAAGACACATCGGGCAATAGAAAAGACTTAACGACAATCATGTCGGCAATAACCATCGCAATGGCCCCTTTTTGCAAACTCTATGAATCATTAGGAGATGCATCAAGAGACAACACGGCCATCTTGGCCTCCATTCAGTCTAAACTCACCTTTCTCGAAAGCTACATCACTGCTATCGACTTGAAACATGACATATTTCACACCTCAAAAGACCCAACACTGTTGGCCCCGCAGCAACCACACTCACCTGCAATAAGGGCGACGATCCTTCCTCAAAAGATCTGTGCTGACAGCTCTACACAGACGCCCTACACTAACTCCTTCATTGACCTCGCTCCAATATTCTCGAGCAAACCAAAGCCCTCGTCAGTGGCTCTAACGCCCACTTCCAGTTTCCACCCTACTTCCGCTCAAAACCAGGACCGGACCCAACGGAGACTCCAAGGCAAAAAGACATTAAAACTAGCGCCAAGCGATCGTCACTCCTCCCCGCCGATCCATCCCTGCAACCTCCTGTCAGAAGGCGGCTTAACAAACTCCAGCCATTCTATCTCAATGGACACTTTGGACCTGGCCAGGCCACGGCCTCAAACCATAACAGCCCTGGTTCAGTCTCCGAAAACTTCTGAAGAATTTTTCGATTCATGCCTCTTATCTCCAACCCCAGCCCAAGAAGTGGACGATTTGCCTATGGCACTCTCATCTACTCAAGACGCTGGACAAACCCCTCGCCGGTTGCCCACTCTACAGGCGCTCCCTGATGCCCCATCCACCTCAACATGGGAGCCGGCCGGGAAGAACCTCGAGATTCACCACCTGCCCACGCCTGCTCCAACCGCTTCGACCAAACTGAACACTAACCATGTTCAAAACAGTGTGGTAGATAAAACAAGGCCGTCAAAGCTATCCAAGACCCCCAAACCAACGGAACTGAATTCGGCCAACGTTAAGACAACTAGTACCATAACCCTGTTCAAAATTGAGCAGATCTCAAGCAAAGATAAACACATAATTCTCAACAGAAGAACTGTGCTAAAAATATCATCGTCAATACCCGCCTTAAAACATTTGAAATCGGACCACTTTCAGCGGGTCGAACCGTACCACAGAGACAATAAGGCCAAGGCGCACCTTTACAGCTATAGCTCGGCAACACAAGATATCTGTAAACAAGCAGGCGAAGACCTAAAGGCAATGGGGCTCCTCCTCTCAGAAATAAAAACCTACGCCGACAAACCAACCCCTTTTGGGGCACACTCAAAGAAGAAAACTAACAACGACCAGAGCCCATCTAGACGCCTCCATGAGCGCAGAGACAAGCTAAGGTCTCACTTCAACGCCTCATCAAGAAAAAAGTCAACCTTTGACCAGGCCCATGAACATCGGGCAGACCCTTCCCGGGACCACTCCTCTCAATACAGAACCTCATCGAAAGTGGCCTGGGCAGATGCATCACCTCAAAGGTCCCTTTATCACAGCGAACACAGGCAAGCCACACCTACCCGCTGCTTGTCTCAGTACCAGCAAGATAGGCAACGCACGGATAGACCAGCATATGCCCGGAGACACTGCTCACCTCAAAGTGACAGTCGTGCCAACAGGTCTCAACACCGACACTCAACTTCTGCCTTATCACCAGCGAAACCCACTATAAGGCCAACAGGACCATGGCATTGGATCAAAGAAGTCCTAGCTCCAAACAAGGCAAAATAGCAATCACTAGAGGAAGCCGACGTCCCCCTACATTCAAAACTTTTAACGCTGGCCTCCTGGAACACAAGGGGACATGCTCACTTAACGACTCAAAACTGCATTGACTTACAACAGTTCGATATCCTTTGCCTCCAGGAAACATGGCTGCTAGACAAACCCGTGTTGGATGGCTACGAAATTGTGACATCACCTGCGGTAAAGGGTCTTCTGGGTCGTCCCTCAGGGGGTCTCTTAATAGCAGTGAGATCGGACCAAAATTAAAAAATTCTCAAAACTACTGCTAACTCCTACGGGGTTCTGGCGGTCCTGCTGGCATGGAACAGCCCGTCGGACTCCTCCAAACCATCTTCTAAATCAAGCCCGTCGCCCCCCCTTGCGTTGATCACCACCTATTGGAACCCACAGAGAATTTCCACATCTCTCTTTTGCCAAACTATGGAGGAAACAATTGACGACATTTGTATCGAATGGGAGACGCCATGGATCATCATTTGTGGTGACCTCAACGCAAAATGCGACCAGCCGAAAGAGATCTCTTTGAAGGACACGGAACCCACGCAAGCCGAACGAAGAGGCGAAGTATGGATGACACTCATGTCCTCTAGGAACCTATATAACGCCGCCAAGATCAGAGAAGGCCAGCCTCTCTTACCAACATGGAAAAGAGGCCAATGGTCGGCCACTTTGGACTACATTTTTGCCTCTCCAGCCCTGCGCACAGAAGTCCAAGACTTCCAAGTGCTGGAAACCACGTCAAGCGACCATAACCTTTTGTCCCTCTCTTGGGCCTCAACAGCGCTCTCGAACGGCAGCTATCTCCCCGAGGTGGAGCTCAATCCACAACAAACGCGCCTGCGTCTGTCTGCCGCAAATATAAGGGCAATCACCTCTCAGTACGTGACAAACCAAAACGCTGAGTCACCCTTGGAACCTCTTGGTAGACCAAATTACCTCCCACTCCTCCTATCCTATAAGTATCCTTCGACGTTGGGTCCAAAAGTCCAAAAGATCCACACTTACCACTTCGACAAACAAATAGCACTCAAAAAAACAGCATTGAGAAAGCTAAAAAGACAAGTCAAAGCTGTCAAAACCGTCGAAGCATGGAACAAGTGGGCCAACGAATTTCGAATGTATAAGGCATGGTTAAGAGCTAGACGGGCAGGCATCTACCAGCGGGACGCTGAACTTATGCTCCGAGTCCTCACAACTAAAAAGACAGCAGATTTTTGGTCTCTAATAAACCATACGCAAGCGACAACCTCCTCAAACATGATTAATGCTGTTCCGGAGCAAGCCTGGGTTACTTTCTTTACCGACCTTTTTGCGAGTCCATCGGCAGCAAAAACTCAGTGTATCACCATGTCAGACTCCCCATGGGTGGATCTTTCAGCCGTATCAGACATATCTCTCGCAATCAAAAGGCTTAAATCGTCCAGAGCGCCAGGTCCGGACGGGCTGTCTAACATAGACTTAAAAAAACATCACCATGAATGGTCCACCTTCATTTCTAATTTGTTCAGCCACTGCAGACAAACGAGAAAGATCCCACTCTCGTGGTGCACATCCATCATTATTCCCATTTACAAACAGGGATCCAGAGACGCCCCGGGTAACTATCGCCCGATAGCCTTGCTGGACATCATGGGCAAGATCTTTGCTTCTCTCCTCCTAGGCCACTTTCAACAATGGGTCAAAACAGCCCCCTGCAGTGACCCTCTTCAAACGGGCTTTAAAAAGCACGGGAGCACTACACTGAATATATTTATACTATCCCTGCTGAAAGCGAAAACGAAAGAAACTTCTCAGCCTGTCTATGCTGCCTTTATCGACCTTTCACAGGCTTTTGACAAAGTCGACAGAAGGAAATTATGGGGCAAGTTAAAAAACTGGAATTGCCCAGAATCGGTCCTAAACCCACTAATGGCCTTGCATACCAACACCACTCTCAAGGTCAGGCTGAACAGACAAGGCACTCTCTCTAGGGAAATTAGTGCAAATAGAGGGGTCAAGCAAGGCTGCCCACTGGCTCCAGCCCTTTTTGTCGCATTTCTTGGTGACTATAAAGACTCTGAGCGGCTTGTCCGCTCCTTTCCGCCAAAGCTTGGAAACACGGTCCTGTCTCGACTCCTCTACGCTGATGACATGATTTTGTTTGACCAGACGCCAATCGGCTTGCAACGGCAGCTCGATAACCTTGCAGCCTATATGTCAGCCAACAACCTACTAATAAATCAGGCCAAAACCAAAATCATGATTTTTTCAAAAGCCATTCGTCTTCACAAAAAACCTACATCGTGGACAGTAAATAACATCAGAATTGAGGTGGTTTCCCACTTCAAATACCTGGGGGTGGTCATCGATGGTTCAAGCAAGGAACAGAAAATGCAAGCTCACCTCTGGACAAAAACAAAGCTTTTGACTTCTCAACTCAAAGCGATCGACAGAAAATTTGGCAAATACTCACTCTCCCCGGCCATTGCCTTCTATAAAGGGAAAATAGTGCCAGCGTTAACATACGGCATGGACGCAATGTTTACGATTCCACACCAACTATGGCGAAGGCTAGAGGGATACATCTGGAAATCACTTTTGGGTTTACCAAATGCAATTCCCATTGAAGCAGTCAGAAGAGAGCTGGGGCTTCTCTCGTTAAGCGCGACTGTCAGTGTGGCCTTGCTTGCCCTGTTTAGAAAGACCTTAATAAAAGATGACCTTCCAATCTGCAACTTCATCAGCCAAGAGCTGTCCTCCACGTCCTCCAAAGCCGTCCTGCTTTGGGTGCGCCGGCAAGAACACACACTGGAGGAAGTGTCATGTTCCAAACTTGACCTAATTTCGAACCCCCAAAGGGTAAGCGAAAAATTAAAGAACCAAGACTGGATCTCCACCATAGAAAAAGCGGCAGCAGCGAAATGCTTAAGACATCTTCCGCCAACATTTAACAAGTTGAAGTCGCCCCTAAGATACTGTGCAAAATTCCCAGATAAAAAACTTCGAGGAATATTTTTGCGAGCACGTCTCAACCTGCTTCACACAAGAGAAATCTTGGGGATTAGATCCTTAACTTCCATAACTACCTGCAGGCTATGTAACGATCCTGACTCCACGGAGTCAATACGCCATCTTTTGCTGAACTGCCCCTCGCTGAACCGAGAACGGCTGGCTTATCTTTCTCCACTATGGCATGACTCAACCCTGATTGAAGAAAACACATGGTGGTGCCGTTTGATTTCTGGTGAAAAACCCCGCTGGGCAACGGCTACGGCAAAAATAATTCAGGAGGCTTTTCTCAAAATTGCGAACCAAAGCACGAATTCCTTACCGGAGGTGCTTGGTGGATACCAACATGACCACACAGATGCACGACATGAGGTCTCAACTGGCGAATCAGGCTTCGGCTGAATATCCCCTTTTATTCTGTAAAATTTCCATCTTGACTTGACTTCACCTCAACTTTCTAACGCCTCGTCTGATCGCCGCCTTTTGCACCTGTGTGGGTCTTCGAAACTTATTGAAATTAAGAACTGATACCCCTTGTAAAAATCATGTTTTTCTAGTTGATTATGTACAAGTAATAATAAATAAAATAAATAAATAAATAGCTGCTTCAGTGTGAATGGGTTAGTTCCCATTAGACGAGAGGACCTTTTTGCCTTTCCAGGTCGGAGGGCCGTTTCTCTAATGGAAAATAGCTGCTTCAGTCTGAGTGGACTAGTTCCCATTAGACGAGAGGACCTTTCTGCCTCTGCAGGTCAGAGGGCCGCTTCTCTAATGGGAAATAGCTGCTTCAGTGTGAATGGGCTAGTTCCCATTAGACGAGAGGACCTTTCTGCCTTTCCAGGTCGGAGGGCCGTTTCTCTAATGGGAAATAGCTGCTTCAGTGTGAGTGGGCTAGTTCCCATTAGAAGAGAAGACCTTTCTGCCGCTGCAGGTCGGAGGGCCGCTTCTCTAATGGGAAATAGCTGCTTCAGTGTGAATGGGCTAGTTCCCATTAGACGAGAGGAACTTTCTGCCTCTACAGGTCCAAGGGCCGTTTCTCTAATGGGAAATAGCTGCTTCAATCTGAGCGGGCTAGTTCCCATTAGACGAGAGGACCTTTCTGCCTCTGCAGGTCGGAGGGCCGTTTCTCTAATGGGAAATAGCTGCTTCAGTGTGAGTGGGCTAGTTCCCATTAGAAGAGAAGATCTTTCTGCCTCTGCAGGTCGGAGGGCCGCTTCTCTAATGGGAAATAGATGCTTCAGTGTGAATGGGCTAATTCCCATTAGACGAGAGTACCTTTCTGCCTTTACAGGTCGGAGGGCCGTTTCTCTAATGGGAAATAGCTGCTTCAGTGTGAGTGGGCTAGTTCCCATTAGCCAAGAGGACCTTTCTGCCTTTCCAGGTCGGAGGGCTGTTTCTCTAATGGGAAATAGCTTCTTCAGTCTGAGTGGGCTAGTTCCCATTAGACGAGAGGACCTGTCTGCCTCTGCAGGTCGGAGGTCCACTTCTCTAATGGGAAATAGCTGCTTCAGTGTGAATGGGCTAGTTCTCATTAGACGAGAGGACATTTCTGCCTTTCCAGGTCAGAGGGCCGTTTCTCTAATGGGAAATAGCTGCTTCAGTGTGAGTGGGCTAGTTCCCATTAGACGAGAGGACCTTTCTGCCTCTGCAGGTCGGAGGGCCGCTTCTCTAATGGGAAATAGCTGCTTCAGTATGAATGGGCTAGTTCCCATTAGACGAGAGGACCTTTATGCCTCTGCAGGTCGGAGGGCCGCTTCTCTAATGGAAAATAGCTGCTTCAGTCTGAGTGGGCTAGTTCCCATTAGCCGAGAGGACCTTTCTGCCTTTCCAGGTCGGAGGGCCCTTTCTCTAATGGGAAATAGCTGCTTCAGTCTGAGTGGGCTAGTTCCCATTATACGAGAGGACCTTTCTGCCTCTGCAGGTCGGAGGGCCGCTTCTCTAATGGAAAATAGCTGCTTCAGTCTGAGTGGGCTAGTTCCCATTAGCCGAGAGGACCTTTCTGCCTTTCCAGGTCAGAGGGCCCTTTCTCTAATGGGAAATAGCTGCTTCAGTCTGAGTGGGCTAGTTCCCATTAGAGGAGAGGACCTTTCTGCCTCTGCAGGTCGGAGGGCCGCTTCTCTAATGGGAAATAGCTGCTTCAGTGTGAATGGGCTAGTTCCCATTAGACGAGAGGACCTTTTTGCCTTTCCAGGTCGGAGGGCCGTTACTCTAATGGGAAATAGCTGCTTCAGTGTGAGTGGGCTAGTTCCCATTAGACGAGAGGACCTTTCTGCCTCTGCAGGTCGGAGGGCCGTTTCTCTAATGGGAAATAGCTGCTTCAGTGTGAGTGGGCTAGTTCCCATTAGCCGAGAGGACCTTTCTGCCTTTCCAGGTCGGAGGGCCGTTTCTCTAATGGGAAATAGCTGCTTCAGTGTGAATGGGCTAGTTCCCATTAGCCGAGAGGACCTTTCTGCCTTTCCAGGTCGGAGGGCCGTTTCTCTAATGGGAAAGGCGGAGTGTTAGCAGAGTGTTTGGTGCCTGTGCCTGGAAGCTACCCTGCTGGACCCGAGTATCTTTTCTCTTTCCACTGCCTGGAGGTGGTGCCTGGAGGTGGTGCCTGAACATAAGCTCACTCTAGACGCGGAGCGTCCGCGGAGTGTTAGCAGAGTGTTAGCAGAGTGTTAGCAGAGTGTTAGCAGAGTGTTAGCAGAGAGGGCGTAGAAGGCGACATGGACATAAGACAAACAGCGTTAAACCACCCAAAGAAACAAGCACCTCTCACACGGAGCCGCTCAAAAATGACTGATGCCTTGTATGAAGTAGACGAGGCGCCTTACCCTGTGCCTTCTGATGAAACGCAGATGGACAAAAACAACACTCGGAATGAACATGTCACTGGCTTCGGCATGCCAATATGCAATGGACCCCAACGCGTCAGCGTTGAACACAACAGAGAGCCAGAGGATACTATCTCCGCACCCGCAGCTGGCCTGTTAGAAACAGGTGCCCTGCGGCTGGCGGCTTCTCCCAATACGGAAACTGCGGTCAATGGATCAAAAGGTACGTGCCAAACAACCTGTTCCCCAGTTTCGAAAAACTTTAAGGCCTCCTCCCTTACGAGGTGCCTCCCCTCACCAGCGGCTGCCGTGCAGCTCGTTGAGTCTGGAGTGGCTTCGCTGGCCCACTGCTCCGGCCGCTCGCTGCAGGGGGCGGGTGGAGGTGCCTCTGGGAGTGCGGCCGGTGTGTCGGGGGGTTTTCTGGAGCCGGAGAGCGGGCCTCCCCTGCCGGGGGTTTGTGGGGAGTACGTCCTCAAGACCCTTGGTGCTAGGGTAGCTGTGTGCGCTCAGACAGGAAGGTCGAATGACCGCCCCCCGATCACTGGTGGTGGTGGTGCGGTGGGGAGAGAGGGAGTAGGCGTGGCCAGAAGGGCTGTGTGTTTGGACGATACACCCACTGACTCGCGGATCGGAGATACGGCCCCAACAGTGTCGCAAATGGAAGAGGACAGGATTCAAACCTTCGTAGGAGTCGAAGAGACAGAGAGCGTGGGAAAATTTGTTTTCTGCGCACCACGTGAAGAAGCTTTTTTCACGTTTTCACAAACACAGCTAAATAAAGGAACTGAAGAGTTATGTGAAAGCCCAACTTCTCCGGCATATGTGGATGCCATGGGAGACCTCTGGAACGACAATGAACTTTCTCCGAACCCCCGTTCTTCCACTAAAAAGCAAAGTCTGGCTCTCTCTCAAAAAGTCCACGCCCCCCTGACCTTTGAAGAGCCTCCGATTCAAAAAGGACAAAACCAAAACTGCAGCTTAAAGCAACCAGCAAAATCAACCATGTGCAAAAGCATTAAATCAACAAGCCCACCAGCTGCAAAAAAGGACTCACTCAGAGCAAATAAAAGCCATACTCAAAATTTTACTCAAAAGAGCAAAGCAAGAGCAAACTCTCTCACGGACATAAAATCAATTAGATGGCACTTTAATAAAAAAGACCTCGGAACAGCAACAAAAGTAGCCGGTATCAACGGAGAACAATGTTCAATGACAGCTGCACTAGAAGTCACTGACCAAGAATTACTACAAGCGTCTGGAACCGGAGAACCAGTTGCAAGCGTAACGAACCAGACATCAGCAAAAGATGGAGACCGGAGCAGTCTTCTTTCAGAGAATCACAGTCCATGCAATCTTGCTCGCATAGAGCTACCGCAAACTGTAGCTGGTCCAGTCCCCAGCCAAGACTGCTTCTCGAAGCCACAAGACGCACAAAATGGAAAAACACCAATCATTTCAACTACAGAAGTTGAGGCCCTGGTGGTGTTTATCAGCCCAACAAAAACCTCAACTCCTCACCCAAATAGATCGAAACGAGGTTTGGGAGAAGAAGTAATAACTCCAGCTAACTTCAAAACAGCCCCAGAAATAAAATCTAAATCTTTATTGACGCAGCCAAGCCAAATGAAAGAGTTCTACAATGAATTGCTGTTCTCAGCTACAGCAAATACCAGTTTGCAGAAACAAGCAGGGCAAACGAAAAGAAAGGACAGTGACATCGAGCCAACCACAATTGAAAGTACAGATGACGAAAACGATATTCCGCCTGCCAAAGTGTCTTCAAAGCGCAGTCAGGCAGAGATTGCCTATGACAAAATTGCACCAGCAATATTAAAAGCAAATGCAGAAGCCTGCGCTAACCTGCAAGCTGCAGTGGGATCTATGATGACAATAACCATGGCACCTTTCCTCAAATTATACGAAGTACTTTATGAAAACTACAAGGATCAATCAACTCTTTTGGCTCTAATTCAATCCAAATTAATATACATAGAATCGTATATTGCGACTATTAAAGAAAAGAGAGCAAGAGAGGAAGAAACAGAACATGTTATTTTCAAAACTCTCATCGATCTGATGAAAGATGCCAGAGAAGACAAGAAGGCGTTTCTCCACTGTTTCAGTGATACAATAACAATGATGAAACCGGATGTACTCAGGTATCAAGGCCAAACTATGGAAAAATATACGTCCACAGAAAACGCATGGAGTTGTGCGAACGAAATTGATAATATGTCAGATAAAACAGCGGTTATTGACAGTCATCCAGAACTGGTGAGGCCGGAGTCACCAACGGGACAACAAAACACCACCTGTAAAGAAAGACCCGTGAATGCCCCAGCAACTGGTCCTGCTGCACAATCGGATATACAGGATTTGATAATAAATCCATTGACAGGCCATGTTGACAACTGTCCTAAGGTAGATAAAAATAAAGCTCTATTTCCTTTATTTGCCACAGAAAGCCCACTTGCAACAAAGGAAAAGGAAACGGGTGGCCAACTCAAACAAACTGCTGTGAAATTCTCCAAAAAAAAGGAAATTGCTTTGGGGAAAACAGCTAAGAAGTTAAAAAATCTTCCATTGCCAAAACACACCTCGGCAGAAGGAACCCGTTACTTCATTCGTAATTTGAAACCTATTGGAACCTTGCCGCATAATGTTGAAAGAAGTTTTCAACTAAATGGCTCACAAAAATGCCAAAACTATAAAAATCGAGAACTCGTTCCAAAACCGATAACTGTAGATACAGAGGAAGACGAATCAAATACTAGCGAAGACATAGATGCCCTCCTGCAACTCTCGGTCCACGAATGCGACAGATCTGTAGACTCTGCCAGTCAAGAAGACCTAGTGAACGCCGACCAACAGGACGACGAGAACGAGGAATTAAATCACAGCGAGACCCAATCACCAATTTTCAAAACTTTACAGGAAAAAAGAGATTTGCTGGAACGCAAAAGCATAAACGAAATGAGACAAAAACAATTATTGGACGCTATGTTGGACCATTCAAATCAGGAGAATCAGAAAAAGAAAGATCTGCCTCGACGAGAAACTATAAGGAAAGAAACAAAAAAACATTCTGATCGACTCGTGCGGAATGCGTCCACGGAAAAGCGAGGTAAAAAGGAGGAGAAAGGCCATATAATCATAGTCGAACGAGTGTTGAAAGCTAGAGATGGTCTGATCTTAAATAGATCAAATCTTATGAGACTTTTGCACAACGTACCACAACTACGAGTCATTGAGCCTAAAGACATCAAGATAGTGGCTTTTCCTAAAGAAGACGAAACCGATCGAATTTGCCTCCATCTGTTTTCAAAAGCAATCATGAATCTTATTTGGTTAGCTGCCGATGCACTCAGATCCCTTGGCTTTGACATCAAATCGGTTGAATCTAAAAACCAAGACCAAGGATTAAATCAGTTGCATAATTTACCTCGGTCCCCGAGCCACTCTCCATCAAGGGCCGCCCTGACAACAGACGATTTGAATGCAAAACCAATAAGGTTCTCTCCAACAATTTTGCGAGGACCCACCGCTCTCAGAATGAGAATAAAAGGAAACGTAGGATGCAAGGCGCTGTGTCCTTTAGCTGGTAGCGAAGCAGCTCTTGTGACAAAAATCGACACAACTAAACCTTGGAATTGGCTCGCTGGAACATTATCCACAAAAAACAACCTTTAGATCGACTGCGGAGACGTCTCAAATAACCTGCGAATAGTGTCATGGAATACTCGTGGGCATCGACATCTGCTAGATCATCTGAATAAGGAATTACAATCGTCAGACATTATTTGTATCCAAGAATGTTGGCTTTTAGAACCCCCAGTCATGGGGGGGTCCACATGTTTACTTAACAAAGGATATAAAGGTCTGAAAGGGAGACCTTCCGCAGGACTGTTGACAGTGATAAAAAACGAATACAAAGGAAATATATTCCGGGTTATGACTCCCTCACCACTTATACAAATAATCATAATTCAAGAGTATAACGGAGGCTTTCATCAATCCAAGAAGCATTATCAAATTATTATTAATCTTTACTGGAATCCTAAAGCTAAGGATGGAGAGAAGTTCCTAGGAACTGTGCTTCAACACATTGACGAACTGAGAGCTGAATTTGAGAAACCCACATTAATCATTTGTGGTGATCTCAATATAGACTGTATAAAGAAGTCTCATGTTGAACAAAGAGGAGTCTCACAACAGAGAGCAACGCGTACGAAAAGATGGTTAGCGGAGATGAATAGTCGAGACCTCTTGCAGGTAAATGGAAATGTGAACGGCGACCGACAAGGAGCAGTCACATGGGCTTCATATAATCAAAACGCAATCCTTGACTATTTCTTTGTGGATAGAGAAACGTTCAAAACAATCTCTTCGCTGAATATAATTCCAACAAGCAAAAGCGACCACAAAATACTTCTCCTTACGTGTGTACCTGCAATCAAACCACAGGAAAGTGCATCGGCCTACCAAAAAAACTGGCCTTACAAGGTTGAAACGTACAATGGCCTTAATAGATTACGAATAGCACCAAAAATGACATCGAAGCTCAAAAAAACCATAGAACGCTGGAAATTAACAACTAACATGGGAGTTGAATACGAAACATGTCTTTCCACCTTCAGAGTAAAATTGGGCCACAAGATACAGCCAAAAATTCCTCGACTGCATAAATATAACTCTGAACTGGCTGAAAGAAAATCAAAGCTAGCAATAAAGATAAGAGCTCTAAACAAACTGAACACCGAGGGGGCACGCGAAGAAAGGGCAATGTTAAAAAAAGCCTACCGGAATTGGGCCAAATCTCACAGGGCCTTACTGTTTCAAAGAGACTCTGAAGTGATGCTGTCAGCTACCGCCAATAAAAATGCTAAATTCATGTGGGCCCTAATGAATCAAACAAGCGTACCACAAGGAATAGAACAGATAAACCCGATTCATGAAGGAAAATGGATCCAATATTTCCAAAAAGCGTATAGCCAAGAGATGCTAGAAGAGGCTCAGACGCAAATAATCACGGACAAGACTCCTTGGAACATTCCATTCGAGAAATCGGAAATCATTGTACTAATCAACAAGGCAAGCAGTTCGCGGGCACCTGGGCCCGATGGCCTAACAAACGCCATATTAAAACAATCACCTGAAGTGTGGGCCGATATGTGCTACGTACTGTTTGAACGAATCATCAAAATTAAACAAATACCGGAATCTTGGACTAAAGCGATTATTATTCCCATTCACAAAAAGGGAGATAGATGCAAGCCTGAGAATTATCGTCCAATATCTTTGTTGGACGTAATAGGCAAAATATTTGCAGGTATCCTCTTAAAGAGATTAAAGGAATGGATCATAGACTCAAGAAACTACGACCATCGGCAGACAGGGTTCGTTGAAAGAGTTGACTGCGGGCTAAATCTGCTCATACTCAACCTATTAAAGGCTAAAATCATCTGCGAAAAACAGAAACTTTACCTGGCGTGCATAGACATGGCTGCCGCTTTTGATAAAGTGGATAGACAAATCCTGTGGAAAAAGCTAAAGCAAAGGGGATGTCCTGAAGATCTCGTGGCCGCTATTAAAGCCATGCATACTGACACATGTATCCAAGTAAGGTTAAACCAAAAAGGTAACTTAACCAAACCGATCCCGACAACAAGAGGCCTAAAGCAAGGGTGCCCTATGGCAGCAATCCTTTATAACTTTTACATCCTGGAGATAAAGGACCGGCTTGTCATACCGAGAGGCTGTTCGCCTAAAATAGGCACCTCAGCAGTGGGCCATCTGTTGTACGCAGATGATTTGATCATCATAGATAAGACCCCAATCGGTTTGCAGAAAAAACTGGAAGCCCTAGAAACATATGTCAAAGAAAATAATCAAGAAATAAATCCTGAAAAATCTGAAATCCTAATAATGAAAACATCAAGAGCCAGAGAGAAAAAGTCTTTCAAATGGTATGTCGGGAATAAAGTTATTCCAATAACAACGAGCGCAAAATATCTGGGAGCAATAATAAGTGCAGACTGGAATGACCGACCGTGGATAGAGCACATAATGCGTAAAATGAGTCAACTAACGGCACAAGCGCTTATTTTGAAACAAAAATTCGGAAAGTTTTCGATCCAACCAACAGTTGACTTTTATAATACAAAAGTTATTCCGTCTGTTGCTTATGCCGGAGACACAGCACTCAGAATACCATCAGAATTCTGGGGTAAGGTCGAAGCTACATTTTGGAGAAGACTAATGAGACTACCTCAATGTGTCCCAATGATTATAATACGACATGAACTGGGCTTGTACTCCTTGCAGGCCACAATTATATGGAAAGCCCTATTAACATTCAGAAAGACACTAATCAAAGACTGTCCACCTCAATATGAAATCTTAAAGGACGAAAACATAAAAGCGCAATTCTGGCCACTGTCTAGTTGGAAAGAAAAATGTAAAGATCTCTTACAGAACTTAAATATGCCTGAGGACACACTATGCAATAACCCTAAAAGGGTGAAGATTGCGTTACTGTGTGCTGACTGGGATAAAACAGAAACTGCTCGCGCCAATTCCAAATCTCACACTCTCTCAAACAATCTCAGATCAGTACCAAAAACTCTACCTAGCTATCTGAAAAAGAGTGAGAATCCTATTCATCGGGATCTAATCTTACGATTTAGATTAAATATTCTAAGAACAAAAACAAACTTGAAAAAATACGGCATAGTAAGTGATAACATGTGCCGGCTCTGTGAGCAGGAAGTGGAATCTCTAAAACACTTAATAATGTTCTGTCCTGAACTAAGATTAGCAAGAGATTTATTCCTACACCCAGCATTAACTCCAACGTGCGGGGTGGATTCTGATTTCTGGTGGGAAACTTTGTACGTTAACCCTAATCAGAAAACCACGAGAGCTCTTGGAATTTTTCTCCAAACGATGATGGTCAAATTGGAAAACAAACAGGAATTACACAGTGAAATAGAAAAGGATCTCACGACGAAGGAAAAAGAATAACCTTTGATATATGTCTACACTTAGGCCAAACCAAAGAGGACTTGAATAAACAATTAAAAAGTGGCAAGTATGGGAGGAAATGCAATAGAAATATAAGGAAGACGTCAAGATATGGTTTGGCTTTGTAAGTGAGCGAAACAAGCAAAAGTTTGTATTTATTTACTCTATATGCTTAATAAAAAAAAAAAAGAAAAAAAAAAAAAAAAATGGGAAATAGCTGCTTCATTGTGAGTGGGCTAGTTCCCATTAGCCGAGAGGACCTTTCTGCCTTTCCAGGTCGGAGGGCCCTTTCTCTAATGGGAAATAGCTGCTTCAGTCTGAGTGGGCTAGTTCCCATTAGCCGAGAGGACCTTTTTGCCTTTCCAGGTTGGAGGGCCGTTTCTCTAATGGGAAATAGCTGCTTCATTGTGAGTGGGCTAGTTCCCATTAGCCGAGAGGACCTTTCTGCCTTTCCAGGTCGGAGGGCCCTTTCTCTAATGGGAAATAGCTGCTTCAGTCTGAGTGGGCTAGTTCCCATTAGACGAGAGGACCTTTCTGCCAGGTCAGAGGGCCGTTTCTCTAATGGGAAATAGCTGCTTCAGTGTGAGTGGGCTAGTTCCCATTAGACGAGAGGACCTTTCTGCCTCTGCATGTCGGAGGGCCGCTTCTCTAATGGGAAATAGCTGCTTCAGTGTGAATGGGCTAGTTCCCATTAGACAAGAGGACCTTTTTGCCTTTCCAGGTCGGAGGGCACTTTCTCTAATGGGAAATAGCTACTTCAGTGTGAGTGGGCTAGTTCCCACTATTATGCAGGACTTGGCCACTAGGGGCAAAAAGGGCCATTTTTCTAATGGCAACTAGCCTTCTCAGTGTGAGTAGGCTAGTTCCAATTATTATGCAGGACTTGGTCACTAGGGGAGCAAAAAGGGCCATTTCTCTAATGGGAACTAGCCTTCTCTGTGTGAGTGGGCTAGTTCCCATTATTATGCAGGACTTGGCCACTAGGGCCAAAAAGGGCCACTTCTCTAATGGGAAATAGCAGGACTTGGCCACTAGGGGCAAAAAGGGCCATTTCTCTCGGATGGGAACTAGTATCAACCATAATTGAAACGCTCAGAGGAAAGGACCTCGGAGCGTGAGGTAACGTGCCGCCATCTTTGGTTGCTTGAAACAAATGACAGGAGGTGTCATAGCAACGCAGTATAACGCGACGGATATGAGACGAAAGTAATGAAAAAACGAATCAGTAAAAAGTTAGGAAAAAAATAGAAAAGGGTGGTTGAAAGGACACATCCATCGTCATTGTGGCATTTTCTTTACTTAACAAAGTGCCTAGAATTCCTGAGCCTAAGGAAACGAAACAATTAAAGGTGCAGAGTCAAAGAGAATTCTCACAGTGAAAAGTCACATAATAGGAGTGAAAATAAAAATTATAATAACAGGTCAACGGACAAAGAGGCGCTACGGATTAACAACATACACTACAAGGGCTGTCACAGTAACACAGTCATGTAGGTGGAACAATGCATAACGCACCAGGTTATAGGACGCCTAAAAGAACTGGCACCTAGGGTGGAGGTTGCACATTGGGCATTCTAGCTCAACTCTACTCTGCTAAACTCCTTGCTTTTCTTGTTTATGAGGCTGAGTGCTGGGCAAATAAAAATATTACCGACCTGGCTAAGTTAGAGGGAACTCTCCTCAAGAAACTGTTTCGCCTCCAAGCATGTACACCAGTTGAAGTAGTTTACCTGGAGCAAGGGTGGGCCACATGCACGGCGCGAGTACAGCTGTCCAAGATATACATGCATTGTAAGCTGGCTAATGCCTCAATCGGAAGCCTCAATCAATCCATCCTTGAGGCAGTTTGAACCAAAGGTGCATTTATCAGGAGCAGTGTGGCTAATATCTTTTCCCGAACCTCTTAGCTGGCACTCTGGAGACCTGGTGAATCCCCTGACATATAGCTTTACACGCTATAAGCAGGAAATGAAATCTAATGTCGCCTTCCACCAGGAACTCCGAATTAAGATATGATATGATATGATATTTTATTTTTATCGCGCTCGTACACAAGTGTTTCAGAGCGCGACTAGGCAAGGGAGGGGAACAAGGGAGAAAACAGCACAACATAAAAACGATCTTACGAGGCCCAGTGACATTAAGCACGCACAAGTGCATGGGAAAGGGAAAAGGGAAAAAGTGCATGGAAGGGCAACAATTTTCACTTTGTGAATCTATTTTGAATAGACCAGGGGCCACAGCCTACATCCAGCAGTTTGTGGGAAACCAGCTGATGTGGGATTACCTCAAACTAGAAACAAATTCAGTTAACACACTTGAAATTACTGGGGCGTGGACTAACATCCCACATAGCGAAATAACTTGTCGCCTCTGTGGAAAGCAGGAGCTGGAAACGGTGAAGCACTTATTGATGGATTGAGTCTTGCATTATATTCGTCACAGTCATGTTGAGTCAGATAGCATCACTCCTGTAAGCGCTAGTGATTGGGAAGTCCAGGTGTGGGGGGAGTGATTGAGTGGGATAAAGGCACCAGTTGGTGGGATGGTTATGACCATGCCTATGGCCTGATGTAATAGCGATGTCTTTTGTTTGTTTCCACATCGTCTCTTTCTTTCCTTTCCCTTAATTTCTTATTGAGCATGGGCTCCACTTTTTATGATGTGATGTGTTAAAAGGCTGACATTGTTCTGCTGTATGACACGTTAAACAATAAAACAAATACAAAATTTGCTATTCTTCTTCTATAGAACTAAAACTATCTTCCATTTCGTTTTGTAATTTAACACTTTTGCACACATAAATATATATATTGATGTTTCCTAGTACTGTTTTGGCTGTATTCCCAGGTTTCATAAACATTATTTTTGGCTACGTTAACTAACAGTGATTCAAAGAAATTGGGGCTCATTACAACTCAGGCGGTAAGGGGTTTACGGCAGCGTAAACAGCGCCGACCCTTACCGCCTGATTCCGAGGTCCCTTAGCGCCATGGCGGATTTAACACCTGCTTTTAGCAGGTGTTAAAATCCATGGCGCTAAGGGACCATGTTGTTAATTACGCCACCGTAATTTACGGTGGCGTAATTAACGCCTTCCCCACTCCCATTATGCCCTATGGGGCAAAAATGGGAATGGGGAAGGGTAAATGGGGATTGGGGACTTACCGCCCCGCCAACCTCGGAATGGGGCGGTAAGTCCGCCAACCACCATGGCGTAAACATAGTTTACGCCATGGTGGTAAAGGTACGACCCAGGCGGTAACTTACCGCCTGGGTCGTAATGAGGCCCATTGTCTTGTATGAAATAGATACTACTATATATGCAAACTAGATCACACAACCCCAAACAAGAAGCTCCCTGAATGTGAATATTCATTAAGCAGAAATTATTACTAGCCAGTTAGGTTTTAGGTTTCTTTAGAAACATATCAAGATATTGATAAGAATAGAATTAGAATTATCTTTTGAAGTGAGTAACTAGCCCAGTAAAGGACACACACTCTTTTAGAAAGATGAGCTTCCACAAGTAGTTACTGTGGTGAACAGCAGGAATCGACTATCTGTGAAAACTGTGTTTTTGATATGCTGTCAATTTCCTAAACATATCTTGCTTCCAAGATTACATTTCTAAAAGGCAATGTATTATTGTAGTCATTTTCCGTATACATACTTCTGCATGATTGTATATATGAACTGAACATAATGCTTATTCATACTATGCTTTAAAGTACAACATGAATGTGCATTGGCGGTTAATGTCATAAATGATTGTAGAATGTTCTTATAATTTAATATGTTGTAAAACACATGGCACTATTGTCAATGTTACCCTGTGAAGGGTTACATTATGATCAGCATTTGATATATTCTGCAATTTAATTATTTCACGTTTTCAGAGCATATTATATGTTATATTATTGTGCATTTGTATATCACCTTGTACACGATTGGTGTTGAAATGATGATGACCCACGCTCCAGGTAGGTAATAATCCAACTTTATTTCTTAGTAGCACAGCATAAAACCCCTAGCACATCCAGCAGTGCCATGATCTCCAACAGCCGCGCTCTCTCTGAATCATAACATTCATCACTTCTTGTGCTGGCCACATTCCACATCCTGATTCCGTTTTATCAGTATATAAGGAAGCAGCACATTACAACACAACCTTCAGCAACATGAACTATGTACACAAAGAAATTCATTTGGAAACATCAATAAATTCCTTGCAGGAAATTCTTCTGGGAAATCCCTATGATTCATGGAGACCGGTGAGGAACGCACTTTGCTCACTAGTGACTCACTGTATTTGTCAGTGACCTGATCTGTGCCACCCTTGCTAAGTTCCACACTTGACCGCTATGCACCCTCATGGCTCCTCTCAGAACCTCCATTACCTGGACTGGTTTGAAATGTAGTAGATCACCTTTTTTTTCACAACCAATTTCTTGATACGCACCCAATCACCCACACCAACTTCCACACTTCTCCTCCCTGACTTTTCATTTATCTTTCTCACCCATTTACATTTCTTCTCATCCATTTTCCCTCTCAACTCTTCCACAACATAGTCAGAATCCGGTGCTCTACCTAGCCAGGGAAGGGATACACTGGTGCTGGGTTTCCTCCTTCTCATTAATTCGAAATGACTCACTCCGGTAGATGCATGTTGGGCCAATTGCAAGGCATATAATCTATTCCTGACAGCCACCTTCTTATCCGTTCCACATGCTCCTGCCATATGCATTACCTCCATCCCACCGCGATGTATCCTTTCCACCATTCCATTGGTTTGTGGTTCATAAACTGTGGTTCTGTTTTGCTTTACCCCACAATATTTAAGATATTCTTGGAAGCAGCCTCCAGCAAACTGCCTACCATTATCTGTCTAAATTGAATTCGGCAAACCTTCCCTCTCGAACACACACTGTAGAAACTCCACTATTGCTTGAGTTGAGATATCTCGCACAACTCGTAACTCTGTTCACCGTGAAAACAAATCAACTACCACCACAATGAATTTTCCACATCCACTCCCCATATCCACAGCACCTAGGATATCCAGTGCTAAATCACACCACACCTCCTCCAGTTTGTTTACCCTTACCATTGATTGTTGATGCGCCACTGCACTCTTGTCTGAAACATCACACTTAATACACCTGCCCACCATTCTCTCTACATCCCGGCCAAATCCAGGTCCCTAATTTTCACTTCTCAAAATGGCTTTGGTTTTGGAAACTCCAATGTGAGCCTCGTGAGCAATGTCAACCACCCTACTCCTCAGGGCCTGGGGCACAACTGTCCTAACTGACCTGTATAAGATATCACTCTTCACACACAGCTCCGATCTCACCTCCCATTACCTTCTCTCCTCCCCACTGAGCAACCATTTTTCCAGCCACCCATCCTGTACAAATTGCACAACTCTCTTAAAAACCTCCTCCTCCCTCAAGGTCTTTGTCCACTTTTCATGAGTCACAACTCCACCATGAGTCACAAACACAGTGTCGGTAATCATATCCTCCACATGACATTCACCATCTTCTCCTCCACTCTCACATATTCTTGAGATATGGTCCGTCTAACATTTTCCCTACCAGGAATCACTTCCATGACAAACGTAAGTCGTTACATCCTGGTCACCCAGCAGGCAACCCGGCTAGACAATTTCTCTAGTCCCTTCACTTCAAAAATGACCTTTAATGGCCTGTGGTCAGTTCTGATGGTAGATTCTGCACCCCACACAACATTTTGAAACTTCACCAAACCACAATGGCATGCTAGGGCCTTGTTCTCTAAGACTGAGTAATTCCTCTCTGCTCCTCTCAACATCCTTGATGCATGAGTCACAATCACCTCTTGACCATTTTCCACAATCTATGCCAATACAGCCCCGATCCCTGAGTCACTAGCATCTACAGAAATAACACTCCTCCTCCTAGTATTGAACATGGCCAGGGGTCTTGCTATGTCGATCTCCCCTTTTAGCTTTTGAAATTCCCTTTCACAATCCACATTCCACACACATTCTACACTATTTTTGAGAAAACTCCTCATTTTCATGATCTTATCCGAAAGGTTACACATACATTTCTGATAAAACTCAATCATCCCTAGACAAGATCTCAGTTCTCCTTTGCTTCCTGGGTATTTTAACTTCTTGATCCTATCCATCAACTCTTTCTTGGGTCTCAACCCGTCACTTTATTTCATGTCCCAAATACTCCACCACCTATTTTGCAAAAACACACTTTTCTGCTCTCAACGTTATCCCCCTCTTTTCCAGGATAGCCACAACTTTCTTTACATTTTCCCCATGTTTTTCCCAATTCTCTCCGGAATATCATCGTGGAAACAGTGCACATCCGGAATATCCTTCAGAAGCTTATCCATCACCTTCTGAAAAACCGATGAGGCTGACACAAGACCAAAAGGCATCCTGTGGAACTGAAATATCCCCATATGTGTGATGAAAGCTGTTAACCCCCTAGACCGGTCATTCAACCTTATCTGGTGATATGCGGATGCCATGTCTAAGTTCAAGAAATACTTTCCCACCCTTGCCAACATCTCTGTCATTTTTCAGAGAGGATGCCTCTCCGCCACCATGCATTTATTTAGTTATCTTAAGTCCACACACAGTCTTAATTCACAGCTGGCCTTTTTCACTACCACAAGAGGGGACACCCATTCAACACTTGCAGCAGGTTTGCTCCATTTGCACAGGTCTTAACTTTGCTGCCACAGGGATACTCCGCTCCCTGAGGACAATCCTATGCACCATGCCATTCACATACCCAATATCCTTTGAGAATACTTTGGGATATCTTTCCACCATGCTAACATTTTCCTCCACATGTAAAACAAGCTCTTCAGTATTTGGATCCAGTCTTATTTTAAGACCTTTCTGTTCTCTGCTTCCCAGTAATGTTTCACCATTCTTGCTGATGTATACCTTACCATGGGTTTCCCTCCCCTTGAATTGTAGGTGGGCAATGACACATCCTATGACATAGATTTTTCCAAAATTGTACCCACTGGGCCTTTTATCTGAAGGTAACAACTCAAACACTTTTCCTTCCACCACCTTTTCGTATACCTCGTGTGACATTTATGACAGTTTAGCCCTTGAATCCGCCATCATCTGTACAGATTTCCATTCACATTGATATCGGCAAATGGACTGTCACAATCATCAGCTTCATTACACATGACAATATTTACTGTTACTACTTATACTTGTTCTTCCTCTACACCTGAGGACTACTGATTCTCCTAATTTACATATAACACCATTCTCCCAAATCCAAGTGAATAATTTTCTCAACAATTTGCATAGCAACCCCACCTTTTACACTTGCTACATGTTATTCTTCTAGCCGGGCATACTGGGGAGCTTGCAAAATGGTCTCCACTGGCAAATCCAAAACAGAGCCTTTCAGCTGTCTTGGGAGCTTTTGTTTTATCACTTTTACCTTCTGAAGTATCACGTGACCTTTGTCCACTCCCTTTATTTTTCTTCTTCTTCACCTTGGTAGTCTCTTTCCCTGGATCCCCCACCCTTAATATATCAGTTAATTTGTTTTGTTTTCTCTGTTGCAGGCAGAGTTACAAGGGCGGTTCAGAGAAGGAGGCATGCTGCAGGGATTTCCCACGCCAGGATGGGGTGACACAGGCACTGAT
Source organism: Ambystoma mexicanum (assembly GCF_040938575.1). Classification (NCBI taxonomy): domain Eukaryota; kingdom Metazoa; phylum Chordata; class Amphibia; order Caudata; family Ambystomatidae; genus Ambystoma; species Ambystoma mexicanum. Next base: position 1,147,973,311 of record NC_090928.1, read on the forward strand.
TCCACTAGGGACGGTTGGGACTCCTCAACAACTGATGCAGTGGCCTTGGGTTTGATCCATTGTCCAAATGGGAGTGACTGAACTGGCAGCCAGATACCAGGGTGGGCCTTTCTCGCAAGAGCGGAAGTGAGATGGCTCACAGGTTTTTTGGACATGGTACTTTGTAAAGTGGGATTGGCCAGAGCCACCCAGAAAGGACTGTTTTGGGCCAGGCATTCAAATTGACCATAGCATGAGTACATATGATGTCCAATCAATTGCATAACTGATTTTTCTGCAATCTCTCCATAATGTTCTCAAATGAAACGGGCAGTCCTCTTAAAGTTTTATGGTTCCAGTTCAAGGAATGGATGATGATCTTGCTTAATTGCTGTGAGCTTAGTTGTTCCTTATTTGGCAGACAAATCTTCTATGGCTGTGCAGGACATGGCATGAAAGTATCCTGCTGACGGTACAGTAGATTCAACTTTAACAAATATTTATTTTAGCTGTAATGTTTCTCTATATCCTTCAGTGTATTATGCATACATTGCACTGCCAATTCTGAAGGTAGGCGATGTTTGGGAAGATGGAAAAGGAGGAACATTGTGGGTATGAGGGAGTGGGGATGGAGTCTCTTAAAACCATTTCACTGAAATTACTTCAATGCCTTGCCATTAAAATTAGGGTGTAGATATGCACCCTAAGGGCAGTAAGGGTTACGTTTGAGCAGTTGACCCTTATAATATCAGATGAGGCACTGCATGTGATCACTGTGGCAACACTGAAGCAAGAAGCAACAACAGTGTTCAGTATTATCTATATTCATGACTGGAGTTCAATTTGGCTCTTGAGCCATTGCTGGCATATATTCGGCGGGAACGGGATAGTTGTGGGTGGAAATTAAAAGATAGTGAAATAAAAGTATTGGCATATGCTGATGATCTAACAGTGGTTTTGACAAATCCGGCTGAAGGTGGACTTCTACTTCGGGAGAACGTTGCAGGAAGTGGGACAGTTATCGGGCTATACAGTGAATTGGGGAAAAACAGTGGTCTTTCCGCTGAAAATGAATCCGCTAAGTGGAAGGTTATTGGATTGGGATTGTCAGTGGGTAGATGTTTCAGTGAAGTATTTGGGTGTCTATTTGGTGTGTGATATCAGAAGGACAGTGGACTTTAATATAGACAAATTGAAAGAAACCCTACTGAAAGATAAACATAGATGGGATATATTGACTTTAAATCTTTGGGCTAAAATCAATGCCGTCAAAATGGTATTGCTTCCGAAAGTTTTGTATTACACCCAATACCTTCCCTTGAAGTTCACAAAGAAGGCATTGAAGTGTATTGATAAAATGTTATGGATTTCCTGTGGGGAGTGGGCAAGAGGTCAAGAATTCTGCGATTCATTTTAATACGTAGTGTTAGAGATGGCAGTTTTGGTTATCCAATATTGGAAAATTATCATAAAGGATTCCTTTTGAAAAAAAGCTTCCTATTATTTTAGGGAGGATGGGCGTTTTGATCCCTTTTGGCTTCGGATGGAAAGGGAAAAGTTGAGTCCATTCCCTGTGGACTGCTTATATTCATATGGAAAGTTACCGAAATCCAGGCTTAGGATACAGGCATTAGCAGCTACAAAGGCTGCTTTGATTTCGTTGATTCAAGGGTGTGGACAAAATTCGTTTTTTTACAATTCTGCTTCTATTTGGTCGAATCCCAAACAAAGTGCTGCACTGGAGGCGATGGGCTAATAGGGGTATTTTGAAAATTGATGATGTGTGGAAAGATGGTAGAATGGTTACGTTTGAAGGCTGAATCGATAAATATGGATTAGGCAATAGGGAGACTGAGAGAGATATAGGTCACTAGAACACTTGATGTTGGAGAGGCATCAAATGCTGAGTGAACCATTCAGTGATAAGCCCCAAGTGTGCATATTGTATAATGCTGCCCCAAATGTAGTCTCTACATTTACCAAAATTATGCCTGTACACGTATGTATGAGGGACTTCTGGGGGAAATTGCGGAATAAATGGGTGGGAAGGGATATACCTGAACCTGAATGGGATAATGATTGGAGGGTAATGGTGAGAGCCAAAATGGATTTGAACTTGAGATACATTCACCAGCGAATTTTGGGGCGTATTTATTGGACACTAGTGAAAATGAAAGAGCAAGATTTGATAGAGTCGGATTTGTGTTGGGGTGCTCTCATTCAAAAGGAACTAATCTGCATATGCTTTGGGAGTGTGATAGAGTACTGACTTTTTGGAAGGGGGTGATGGATCGGGTAGATCTAGTGATGGGTAGGTTGTTCCCTCGAACTTTCATGTCTGCAGTTTTTCTCTCAAATGAAGGCAGATGTATGGAAATCTGTGGTGCGTCTCAATGGATTAATAGGGCATTGTTAATGGCAATAAAACATATTATGAAAGTGTGGAGGTCACGTAAGAAGCCACATACTGATAGTTGGATGGTATATATGCGCACACTTTCAAAGAATGAAAGGTCTGGAGCATCTCGGCTTCATCGAGAGGCTAAATACTGGGAACATTGGGATTCCTTTATTGATTTGTTTGAGTAAGGTATAGAATTAATATGCTTGGTGGAATATGGGAATTAGGGGGGTTGATGTGCTGTGTTTTGTTTAAAATTTTTGTATGTGTGTAAGTGTTGTTTGTGGTGTCAAAGTTTAAATTAGAATGTGAGGGGGGATTTTATGATGAAGGATTACTGTTGACTGACGGTTGTTATTTAACAAAAGAAATCTTATGTAAATTGTTACTTTTCTGACTCTCATTAATATGTTTTGATGTTGTTTATGGTTTAAAATTAAATAAAGTTAGAAAGAAGAAAAGAAATTATCATTACTCCATATGCCATGACTCCTTTATATACCGTCCTCACTTTCTCCTCTTGATTTTTCTAACCACATTTCCTCTAAGATTTTTCTTCTTTGGTCTACTATTTCTTTCTCCTCTCTATGTAACGCTCACCTGGTATCCACGGGGACGTCACTCACCCTGTTCTGACCTCTTACGACCTCAAACCCTTCCCTGGAGTGTACTCGACTGGAGACTGGGCCTTGTTTTCTTGGAAAGTGTGCTCTCCATCCTGCTTTCAGCGCAGGGGCGCGTTGATTGATGCAGGCTCGTTGCTGCCTAGTTACTTCACTGGCAAGAGTCCGATAGATAAGTATAATGAGTCTTTTCAACAGTTCTCTAACTTCGTTCCTTCCCTTCCTTAGATGCGACCCTTTCGTATTTGTATTGAACTGAGTTCTTTTTCTGTGTTTTTTAGGTGCCGCAACGTTTTCAGCGTGGATGCCGGTTATGAAGAAGAAATGCGGTGAGTAAGTGCGGTATGCGGCGCCTCTAGATGTTTCCACACTAACCTGGAGTGTCTTTTCCCTCTTGCAGATGGATGAGAAGTTCCAGAGACAGAGTTCCCCCAGAGCGGCTGGGATTCAGGTAAGCGTTTGAAGCTTGTACAGTTTTTAAAGGATAGTTCCGGGACTTTTTTTTTATTGTTCCTACGGTTCGGCCATGTGTTTTTAAGCATAAATCGGTAGATCGTAGAAAACTTTCCTATGGACCTTACCCGACTTTTCATCCATTAACGCACTCGAAATCAGCCGCCATTTTCTGATAATCCTATCATTTCCCCCCATCGCCCTGGCTCACCTGCTTTTGCGGCACTAAATCAAATCCCCCGCCCCTGAAACAGACTTTATCAAAACATTCATATTCCCCGCCTCTACCCGTGACGTGACTGAGCTGCGTAGGCAAACGCGCCCAGGCGTCTTCTACGCGACTCCACACAGAACCAGGAAATCAACACAGATGAGCTCACACAACACAGTGCGCCACAATTGGGAATATGAAACTGTACTTTTAAATTAAACCGCAAGATTGTAAATTTGGTAAAGTACATTTATTTGACATCAAATGTTTTGAGAATATTCAGCGATTTGCATTTTTTGATTTGCTCACGTTCCAAAAAGTTTGTTTTGAGGCACGCGATGTTCCTTTGCTGTACACAGGGTCTTAGATCATCTCACAATACAGCGCCACAATTCGGAATATGAAACTGTGGTTTAAAAGCAAACGGCAAGATTGTACATTTGGCAAAGTACATTTATTTGACATCAAATGTTTTGAGAATATTCAGCGATTTGCATTTTTCTTTGCTCTCGATCCAAAATAGTTCGTCTTGAGGCACGCGATGTTCGTGTGCAGTATACAGGGTGTTGGTCTAAGATAAAATAAGCTCTTCGGTCACACTGATAATCGCATGGCTGTTCCAACAACGAGGCACTAGGCCACCACAACGGTCTGTATGTTGCATCTAGCCGTTAGTACCGCATAAGGGCATACTTGTACTTGGCGATCGTCCCATAAAATGGTCAGGGTGGTAACGTTGTTCACGCGGAGAAGCAACTGGCGGTTGAAAAACCCATCCGCCGGTGTCTGGTACTCGTGACACATGCAATAATGGATGATGTACCTGTTTGAAAAACATAAAAAATTAAATTAGTCTCACCATCAGATCTTTATTAAAATTATTCAATTTATGTATTAGGTCGGGAAATTATTTCATAGCTAGGACAGTGCAACTGGGTATTATACGTCAAGGGGGGGCTTTAGGATACTGAGACAGTCCCCCAGTGCAGGGGTTGACAGGGAGGCAGTGCAGGTGGAGAGTGGAAGGGCCCAGGACCGAGGTCGCAGACAGTGGACCAGTTGTAGCAGGGGCGAGGGAGAGAGAAAGCAGAAGCAAAGAGGAGGGTTTTGAGGTGCTTCCGTAAAAGGAGATAGTTCTCCTCAAGATAGTGCGCGGTACAAAACAATATGCCACATAGAACAAACAAGTACAACTTAACCCGTCTTTAAAGCTACTGTATAGTAATTAAATTGCGGTATAAACTCATCTAAAGAGTTACTTACATTATATTTGCATTTTCCATTGTGTCTGTGCGTAGGGCAGCCCCGAAATACCACTCTTTCTATGCCGACGTTATTTCTTCTAATGAACGAACATTAAATGGCTTTCGTTTCTGAAATTATATTCATTATCGTTTCTTACGTTATTGCCCCACACCCCCAAAAGAAGTCTTTCGGGATGGTCCCGGCCTGTCAAGGTCAAATAACAATAGAACCTTATACTGAGTCGTGGGCCATTCCGGCACCCGAGCAAAAAATCAAAGCAGCTGACCTTCACTTTGAATGAGCACACATTCCTAGTTAGCTACATTCAGTGTAAGGCCATCTCACAGGACTTGAAATTTACACTCCATCTTTGCATTTTGTCTGCGTGCATTTGCAGCCCCAGAGAACCATAAATACGGAGACATTCTATATTTTTTGAAAAATGATTTATATTACTGTTTGGTTTAATTTAATGCGCAAATGAACAAGGTTGGATAGACACATTGCATGCACATTGAGCAATCACTTTTATTTACACAATACATAGTTACACATATTCAATGGGCCTGCAACATGAGGAGACTCCAGAGCAAAGTCACAGGTGACACCCGGGTGGTTCGCACAACTGCACGGTGAAGGGAGGGGCAACGGTGGAGAGACACATTGCATGTACACTGAGCAATCACTTTTATTTACACATTACATAGATGCACATATTCAATGGGCCTGCAACATGAGGAGACTCGAGAGAACAGACAATCAAATTACAATCATTTAAACCGTGATGTGTATTTCTCAATGAGCTCTTCTTTAGGTGGACATGGAACACAGGCAATGTTGGGTGGCAATGCAGTTGTCCCCTGCACAGGTTCGTTCACAACTCCATTTATGTGCCTATCTAGGACGTCAACAATAAGTCTTTCAATAAACTCATATTGCATATCCTCAAACACTGGTTTGATCACCCATTGTTTACTTCTTTTAGTGAAGGCCTTATTGTAGCGAAGCATCCCTAAAGTTCCGGTCGTCCTACTTTGTTGACGGCCAACATTATGGTTATGTGCCAAGACCGCTAGAAGAGTCCGATTTATCATGCCCTCCATGCCAAAATGCAATCGTTTTGGCCTGTACTTTAGGCACATATTGTGGAACACCTCCAAATCTCCTGTGTGGCAGAATTCCGTGAGTCCCCTCAAATCTCTTGTTATAGTTTTATCAAATACAATCTTTTCAATGGCTTTGTGAGTGGGTGATGAAGGAATCAACCACTTCTTCTTCCGTGCCTCCTCTGTGGACAAATGGCCATGTTCACAATTGTGGAAATGTTGGTTTGTGTTCCAACGGTGAACGTTGGTACAGTGTAGCATTACTGACCGCCATTTTTCCAGTAGAATTTCCAACGACCCTCCACATGTTTTTGAGCTCCACCAAAGATGGTTGCTGATTGACTTGGACCACTGTGAAATACCTTGCATTTCTTTTTTTTTACCTGCGGCCGACATTTTTTTATTGATTGTTTTTGCAAGATGTCAAACGTCAAATTGGTGATTTATATTTTTGTACTCTTCTCTCATTGTCTTGGCAATTGAAACGTGTCTGTCCGTGGCTATCAGGTCGATCACCATTCCCCGCGATTGTAGTTCTTGCAATGATGCTACAAAGCCAACTTTCTCCATGGCCACTGAGGATGTACTTTGTGACACCTGCACGACCACCGAACTCACAATTTTCTTACTTTCCATGTCCTGAAAGTGGTAGGTGCAGTACTTGGCTGAAAATCCTGGGCTGTCGCATTGTCCATCACCGGCTAGCCTGAACCGTTTGCCCGCGAATTAACTATCAATAGACATTTTTTCCATTCTACAAGCTTCGCTAATGGCTGGAAATAGATAATCGGTTTGGTATTTGTAGAACTGAGTTTTAGCAATGAAATGGATTCCCACAAACTGAAAGAAAGACTCTAACTTTTTAAAACTTGAACCACTAAAAAGTGCAGCCGCTGCACAAAGTAGATTGCCTGCTGGCAGTTGTCCCAGCATGGGTTGTGCAGACCATGAGAAAGGATGATATTTTGTACAGGTGGCATGTACTTTAAGGTTAGTGCCTCGAATTGCACGAGTCACATTAATCAATGGCTCCCCACATACTTCCCCACCTACCGAATGCCCACATTTCAACCGAATAATAATATCAATCAAACAACTATTGAATTTGGCCTCTTTCCTTATACTGTCACTCTGCATCCCAGCTGGTTCGCCTGTAACGTTGAGGACATGTCACTCACATATAAGGTAGAATCTCTGATATCGTCTTCCGCTATGTTCAGTGATATTGATGGTGTTTCATTGTAGTCCACTTCATTCTCTTCCATTGCAACATCTGTTCCTTCTCCGGCGATGGGTGAATAAGACAATTTCTTCAACTTTCTCGCGGTCTTAGTTTTTGCGGGTGTGGATTCTGTGAATTGATCTCCGACTGCATCCGAACTACCAGGAGGACATTCACTATCAATGGCTGGTGGTGGTATAGCTCCGTTGTCAATCACTTCATATTCTTCCCATTGGCACGATGCATCTCCAGTCTCAAGTCCCTGCCAAAAGGTTTGACAAGCAACATCTCTCGTTCGCTTCACTGTCTGTGTAGATCTAGTTCGTACACCCACTCGCAACTAGAGGACAGATTGGAAAAGGGATGTTCAGTTTAAACACAACTTACAGTATTGAACTATTAACAGTGAAAAACAACATAATATAGTGACCAGGACACTAACCTTCTTTTGCTTTCTTTTCTTTGAAACTTTCTTGCCTCGAACTTCAACATCAGGACGCTGTTGCTCCGACTCGTGTGTGCATGTCTCCACTTCCTCTTGCGCTGCAACGACTATATTTTCATGATAAGCACATCCATCACGCACTGACGCTCCATCGACTCCCTGAAACATAGAACTTTCATTAGTATGTATAATAATATCGAAAACACAAAATGTACTTGGGGACCAATACCCACGTACATCTCAATAGCAAAACACGAATGAACGCTTTGTGTAGAACATTCAAACGACAATTATTCACGCATAGTTGTTCTAGTTAGATGGAACTGTCAAGATCCATACCTTGTGCTCCTCATAGACTTCCATTGATGATATTATTGAAGATGATGCTTCAGTAACTCCCTGAAACACAGTAATTGCATTTGTATGGTTTTCTATTTTGATAAAAAGAACAGAAACTTTGTGCAGGCGTCAACGGCTCATCTAAATAGACCTGCACAAATGATCAGTTGTCTAAAATAAATAATGGATATCTAAATATGATTCGATTTGCTCAATCGTTGGAAGTGTCACCACCCAGAGATCTGCATCAACTACTAGGGGTGATGTTCTTGTAGAAGAAGCTCCGTCATCTCCCTGAAACATAGTACTTGCGTTAATAAAGAAGGAAGTATAGCGGATGTAATCACGTCATATGATTTCGCTTCATCGAACTGTCAGTATCCATACCTCGAAATGCATAAGAACATCAAGGGACGATGTAACTGCGGTGCACACTTCTGCAAGCTGTTGCGCCGACCCGTAACTGCATGCTCCCCCTTCTTCTTGGACTAATGCTCCATCGACTCCCTGAAACATAGGACTTTCATTAGTAATGAACACAATATTGAAAAAAGAAGACACATAGGAGGGCGACGAAAGAAGGACATATCAATGGCTAAAAACGAAAGAAACATTGTGTGTAACAATCACGCTACAAGAATGCAAGATCTGATGATCTCCATCGATGCAACTGTCCGGAAACGTACCTCGAGCATCTGAGTGACATCAACGGTAGTCGTCAATATGTTGGACTCCTCAGCATCTCCCTGAAAGACAGTACTTGCATTATTTTGGATAACAATAATTATAACTGAAAAGAAAGACTAGAGGACGAGTACAAGGGTGTACCATTAGGTAAAATAATTACACGATAAATGAAAACTATTGATTTACATGCCTAAAACAAGTCAGTGGCAGAATAGCCAAGTAAGATTACCCGATAGGCGCTTGAAGTGGCTGATGACTGCAATAACGACACGGATGGAGAATCTTCCGCCTTCATATTGAGTGGATACATAAATGGGGAAATTATTGTTAGCTAATGCTACACACTACTGCAAGGCCGAGAGATAAATACGTAAACTTCACTCACCAGTGGAGGGATGTGGACGAATAGAGTGGGAATAGCGGTTGAGAGCAATTTTCGCCTCGCTCGCGGTATGTTCTTCTTTATTAGCAATGATGTGGAGTACATGTCAGAGGTAAAGTGCCTGCTGCAGATGCGGTATCGATCACCCCTCTTGTCCGCAAAGACTTCTAGGACTCTACTTTCAAGCTCAGACGGTGGATATCCGCAATATCGGACCCATTCTCTTATCTGATCTATTGTCTTAGGGAAAACATGCATTATAGTACCTTCAGATTTATTATGGGTCTTCGAAGGGCAACCACCAATGGAACAGGCAGGCATTGTGGAAAGTTCTGAAAAGTAAAGATCAACAATTCTCTATGAATACCAATGTAAACTCAGAACATGTGACTAGTTCCTTGCATGTACTGTCTTGAACGAAAAGAAATTGGACGCAAAATGATTATGGTACATGGCCTTACCTTGACGAACAAACAGTTAGATGCAGGGATCAGAGTAGTTTCTTGTCGTAGAACAGGGAGCAGTTCACAGGTTGCAAACTGAGGAGTTTCCTCGAAGTGGTCACGGAAGTTCACAGAGACGAAGAGCAGATAACCAGCACCTTCACGGGTTGACTAGCAAAGCGCAAAGAAGTGCTCATTAGAAATATGAAGTGGGTTATAAAGAATTCGAAACAGGGGTGTGTTTGTGAATGAATGACGTGTATATGTCGTGGCATTATGCGGTTTGCAGGGGCCGTCCAGCGTGAGGGGGGATGCTTGGCAGGAGACACGGGGTCTGGAGGTAGACATGGGAACAACAACCCATGCTCTATAGACCACTTTGAAGTGTACATGGTCTTTGGCACCTCTTGGCCTTTATCGCTCCCTGACAGCTCCACTTGCCAGCACAAGTACCCCGGTGCGAAGTGCCTTTGATAGGGCGGGGGGTGGATTGGGGCGGTGGTCGTGCAGACATGACACAGGAAGACTCGTGAATGGAGACACACTTATGTGGATTGCAGGGGGGCGTTCAGCGTGAGGGGGGATGCTTGGCAGGAGACACGGGGTCTGGAGGTAGACATGGGAACAACAACCCATGCTCTATAGACCACTTTGAAGTGTACATGCTATTTGGCACCTCTTGGCCTTTATCGCTCCCTGACAGCTCCACTTGCCAGCACAAGTACCCCGGTGCGAACTGCCTTTGATAGGGCGGGGGGGTGGATTGGGGCGGCGGTCGTGCAGACAAGACTCGTTTGCCGCAGGGCCTCACCAAGGAGAGGCCATCTAACTGCATGTAAGAGGCAGGCTGCAGGATCTAGTACATGGAAGGCAGGGGGGTGAGTTTATAAATACCTCAGCCTCCCAGGAGAATATATGGGTGCAGTTCACCCTGGAGACCCTGGATGCCTAGGCAGTTAGTCAGCAGCAGGCTGGCCTGTGGTGGCAAGTCGGCACGGGCCAGAGGGGGTCATCTCTGTACCCGGTGCCCAAAAGGATGATTTATTATGATCAACCATATTGATTATTTACCTATAACCATGTTTTGTATCAATAAAATCCAACGGCCTTCCTTTTATTGCCAACGCTTGAACAAAGTGGAGACACACTAGATTCATTTAAAAAATCAAAACAACCATTGTTAAAATATATGTTGGGTTTTATTTTAGATCTTAATTTCAATTGAACATAAATAATAAACATTACACATTGTAAAGTTCCGGTTGCAGCACATCCAGGGAAAATCCGCGGTATTGTCCACTGTCGCTGGGGAAATGTTGTCTAATGGCAAGTACCGCACAGGCAGGTATTACTCTCCGAACGCGGTGTCCGAGCCTCCCGTGAAGCCACCAAGTGAAGCAACGATGGGCCACCAGCCTGTACCACCTGTGAAAATGAAAGATGCAAACTGTATTAAAATGACAAAACTGTCTTATCACTGTTGATTCAGGTAAAAAATGTCATTCTGCTTTGAAAAAAATTCTATCTAGAAAATGCACAATATGGAACCAATTTACATGCATTCGAACGATATGTAGATGTCATTTTATATGTGGGAGACGACCATGACATAGTAGTGGCATCACTGACATCACAACCAGAGTATACTTACTCGTTACTCGGATTACGCGGACGAACAGTGCCGCGAAGTTCGTGCATAAGCACCATCATCATCCTCAACACGGTCCGTGAGAGGCAGGCTTCCCTGAACTCTGGCAGCTCGGTGATGCATTGCGGACTTGGCTCGCCTTCCGAAATGTAGGCCAAGCACCCGGAATTTTCACGGCAGCAGCAGTTCTCCTCCTCAGTTGGCATTAGCTTGCACCGATTGCACGTGCACCAGGTGGAGACGCCGTCCATGCGACATGGTCCAGGCTCTTCATCCGTTGACTGGTCCTCCCAACTGCCGTCCGAATCCCCATCGTTTTCGCGTGCTTGCCTTTCCAGTAGTTCCTCCTCGGTGTACTCAGGCTCGTACATATACGGCATTATTGTAGCCATTGTGTGGTAAAGAAAGTAAAATAATTTACAGAGATGGTACAGGTGTTCACAAGGCCTAGAAGCGGCGAAGGTAGCTGACCAGAGCACAGAAATGTGTCACAGAATACTCAAAGTAACACAGAGAGAGTAATGGAATCGAAAATCTGCTGCTGTGTGTTGTGAAACGGTGTGTTTATTCTTATTGAGGAAAGAGGCGTCCTGCCATTTCCATGGCGACACGTCATTAGCTGAGGCGCAGCGATTGTTGACACGAAACGTGCTTTGGCGTTGGGAAATGGGCGGTACGCGTCTGCTGATGTCAGGCTCAGGGGCGGGGGATTTGATTTAGTGCCGCAAAAGCAGGTGAGCCAGGGCGATGGGGGGAAATGATAGGATTATCAGAAAATGGCGGCTGATTTCGAGTGCGTTAATGGACGAAAAGTCGGGTAAGGTCCATAGGAAAGTTTTCTACGATCTACCGATTTATGCTTAAAAACACATGGCCGAACCGTAGGGACAATAAAAAAAAAGTCCCGGAACTATCCTTTAAAAATAAGCGAAGATTTGCTGAATGCTTACTAATGCCTTTTTTCTGTTCTTTTCCCTTTTCCTTAGGAGGCGGCGTGCTGGGATGGGAATGACACCGCCAAAGCAGCCCGGAGAACAGAAGGAGCGATGAATGATGGGCAGAAGCGCCGCAAGGTAAGGCTGTTCCTAACGGTGTTCTTGTTCTTGCAGGAGCTGAGCGCAGAAGAAAGATGCAGGCCTATGGAGAGGCCCTTGAGGGCCATATAGGTGATCGTGGCCTGGCTCCAGCCTGACATCTTGGAGGGCTGGGGACATGAGGGGCAGGAATCATGACACTCTATCCATGTCTTTATCACACTACCCATGTCTCAGCCCACAGGGCCACTATATCCTCCTTTCAAATTCTCTCTGAATCTGATATTGCTTCTTCTCTTGCCTTTTTCCATCCCGCTGCTTCCCCTGGCAACTATCTCCCTTCTTCCCATTGGTCTACTTACCTCTTGTGGCTATCTCACTACTCTTAAATCTCTTACCTTCTTCTTCCATTCTCCCCTTTTATTCCTCCATTCTCCCTATCCTTAAAAAAAACCTGACTTGATTCCTCTCTTTCTTCCAACTTATCTCCTATTTCTCTCCTTTCATTCCTCTCAAAACTGCTGGAGCGCATCGTTTATGCTCAAGTTTCCTCTTTTGTTAATTGACTCTCACTTCTCCCTTCCCTCCAATCTGGATTCATATCTTTCCATTCTACTGAGACAGCACTTCTGGCTGTAACTGAATCTTTCTTTTCTGTGTGTTATGCAACACAATCCTCTCTTCTAGTTCTTTTAAATTTGTAGGCTGCCTTTTATATGGTTGACCATTCTATTCTTCCGTCATCTCTTTCCAGATTTGGCTTTCAGAATTCGGTTTTGGACTGATTTCAGCTTACCCTACTGACCATAACTTCTCTCTTCCTTGGGCTGGACTGTCCTCTCCAGTCTTTTTAAAATAAAAATACAAAATACAAATAAATTATGCAATTTCTTAGGTCAGGGTGGTTCTAAATTTTAGTTTATCTAGTGGAAACATCTTATGAAGTCAGCATTTATGCAATTCCTCTGCAAGAAAAAACGATGGAGACTGCTAAGAAGGTATTTACATGGTCTCAGTTTACTAAATCCTTTTAGAAAATCGGGAGGCATCCCAATGTAACATGCACATCTATCTATAGGTATCTCAGACATATACTGTCACCACCAGCATTCTCGATTATGCTATGCTGTGGAAGAACCAGTAGAATTAGGTAATCTTCAGGCATTCTTGCACTGCTCGGATGTCATCTTACATTATCAATGGGCTGCTGGAGAGGGCAATTTGGATATTCCATCAAGTTCTCTTGAATATCACCGAGCTCAGGCGTTGTATGGCCAAGAATCTGAGGATTCTCAATCGTTGAACCACCCTGCATATGATTCTGGATGACGTGAGTTGTACACAAAGGGATTTTAATCTTTAACTTGTGTTTCTTGAGATATCAAGTTCTATCTGCAGTGACAGCTGAGCAAGGATCATTTGCCAAAAGACTTTTATTGTAATCATCAATTCCCTGATGAACTAACAGTGGAAGTCAAATTAATAGGGTGAGATGCAACATAAATGGTGGTTCAGTTGGCTACACATTTTCAGCTCTCGATAGAATTATGATTGAACAGATTGTTGGTGCCACTGTTTGAAGTAGAAATACTTGTAATAATGTAACTACTTGTGTAACAGGAGTAATGACAATAATAGTAATACTAATTGTATGATTAGAATAATGATAATAATTCAAATTATAGGAATATGTAAATATTTAAACTTAAACTAACTTAAAGTTAGTCGTTTCTTAATACAAAAACTGCAATTAGTAAATAATAATAATAATAATAATAATAATAATAATAATAATAATACTACTACACTGGTAAGATAGTTCAGTGGGTTGAGTGCTGAGTTATGTGTGAGATCTACAGGTTTAAATCCCTGCAAGGCAAAATGTGCCTTTCATCCTTAAGAAGTAATTACATGGGAATTAACTTTGGTTGCATTGGTGAAAGCTCTATCAAAATAACAAAATATAATAATGATAAGAACTATAATAATAGCAACTGTTGTATAGTGATAACAAATAATGTAAGTATTCTAGTCACCAACAATGGGTATAAAACAGAGGAGAGGATAACGGGGTATGTTCAGCAGTCAAATGGCAATTTCCGTTTATAGGTATGAATCTATGTCGCCCCTCCCCCCTTAAAGAATAGGCCAAGCCAAAAGAAAATGCCTTTCCCCCCTCTATTTAGGTCTCTCACACTTAGGTGTGTTTTTCTCCTGTTTGAAAAATTGCATTGTGTTAGTATTTAAAATTGCATTGTGAAACCTAGGACTTTTTACCCTCTATTCAGGACTCTCAAACTTAAGTGTGTTTTTCTCCTGTTGAAAAATTGCACTGTGATAGTATTTAAAATTGCATTGTGAAACCTAGGCCTTTTCCCCTCTATTCCGGACTCTCAAACCTAGGTGTGTTTTCTCCTGTTTGAAAAATTGCATTGTGTAAATACGTAAATCTTAGTGCCTGTTATCTTGCCCAGTGTCAATCGTTCTCTTCTGCTCTGGGTGCTTGCTCTCTGCCCTGTATCCTTTCCTAGTGTTCTCCCCTTCTCACCCCCCTCCTCTCTCCTCCTACCTACTCTATGGTGCTCTCTGTCTCTCCCATCTTTGCCAACTGCTTCTCTATCGATTATCTTACTCTCCTCACTAAATGTGGTAGGAAGAAGTTTAAAAAGGACATCCTGGTCTCCAACCCAGGTCCTCTTTGGCTGACACCTATACCAGTGCCTCTTCCAGGCAAACTCTCACCGATAATCTCTTTGCTGTTACCTCACCAGACCTATGGACTCTTCATATGGTCTCTGTGCTCTCTCCTTTCTCTTTTTTCCCCATTAATGGTGTCACCCGGTGAGAGGCCCTCCTGGCCTCCTTCCACTCCTCTAAGGTCATCATTAATGTTTATGCGAATGGAACCATCTTGGTCCAAGGCCCCCAGGCCAACCTTCCCCTCTACGATAGACGTTTCCCGCATCTCATCAATTTCCTTTCTTCTCCTGCTGTCTCCTGCCCTCTTCCCACTACTCAGCTTCCTCGCTTGCTCCCTCCTCCTTGGCTACCATGCCCTCTCCTCCTTCCTTTTCTGCCCCCACTCAGGCTAGTTCTACACCTCTGCAGGGCGTACCTCTGTCTTATACCCCTCCCCAGATGTCTTTGAAGGACGGCAACCTTCTCTGTATTGCCATTCTAAACTCTTGCTCCGCTGTCAAACAATCCTCTGACATCTGCCGCCTTCTGGAGGAACTTGACCTCGATGTCCTCGGTCTCAACGAGATTTGGTTCATGGCCAGCTCTGTCATGAGCTTTGACATTCTCCTTCCTGAAGGCTACAAGATCCTCTCTGCACCCAGGTCCGACAGTCCCAGAGGGGGTGTAGCCCTGATCTTCCCGAGGCGATCACTGCATCTGTCATTCCTATGAAGGCCTACATCTCTTTCCAATGCCTTGTCTGCAGGCTCTCTCTCTCTCCCAACCATTCCCTTACAGCAGCTACTATCTATCGGCCACCTGGTCAGATCTCCTCCTTCCTTTCCCAGTGGTTGGACCGCTCCTCTTCCCTCCTGGCCTCGACCACTTAAGTCCTCCTTCTTGGAGTCTTCAACATCCAACTGGATGCTTCCTGTCCTTCTTCTGGACTCTCTCGCGACTTTTGAGACTCTCTCTCACTCGCTACTCTCCCCTCTGGTCTGACTCACTCTGCAGGGCACACTCTAGATGTTCTGATCTCCTCAGGCCTTCCCCTTTCTATCCCTCTCACCACTCCCCACTCCTGGAGTGATCACTTCCTCCTTTCCTCCCATCTCACCCTCTCTACCCCCCAGGATAAGCCAACTCCAGCACTGCTACCCACCTTGTCGGTCATCCGACCCATGAAGCACGTGTTAGTTGAGGTATTCACCTCCACCTTCTCACCTCCCCTCCCCCTTTGGCTGACTCACACCCTGACACAGCCCTTTCCATGC
Organism: Ambystoma mexicanum; assembly: GCF_040938575.1. Classification (NCBI taxonomy): domain Eukaryota; kingdom Metazoa; phylum Chordata; class Amphibia; order Caudata; family Ambystomatidae; genus Ambystoma; species Ambystoma mexicanum. The sequence continues at coordinate 1,147,989,482 of NC_090928.1, forward strand.
TCCACTCTGCTATATCTGATACTTGCGATGTTCTTGCCCCTGTCATGAGGATCCGCCTGAAGCCCAAATCCAAGTGCAACTCTTGGTACGGCTCAGACCTCATTACCCTCAGACGCAAGTGCAGGGTGGCTGAGAGGAAATGGCATGCTTCTGGTACATCCTCTGACAAACTGGCCTGCCGCCTCCAACAAAGGCAATACCGGCTCTCTGTCTGCACCAAGAAGAGAGCTCACATCCAAGCCCACGTCTCTGCGGCATCCAACAACTCGGCCGCAGTCTGTAACTCTCATGTCCCTTCCCACGCCCTCTGCATGGCTTGGGCATCTCATTTCATCTCTAAAACTCAGGAAATCTTGTCCTCTCTCTCCTACTCTCCCATTCCTTCCTTCACTCCCTGCTCCTGCTCGGCCCCTTCTTCAGCCACCTCTGCTCCCTCCTCCTCTGCCTTTCCCTGTTCTCACCAGACAAGGTTTCTAGACAAGTCCGATCTATGAAAGTCTTGTCAAAACAGGTTCACCCCTGCTCTTCCAAACCCATCAAGGTCCACATTGACTCGCTGGCGCCTGCCCTGGCCAAATTCTGCAACCACTTATTCATCACTGGAGTCTTACCTTAGCCCCTGAAGCACTCAGTTGTGCACACTCTTCTTAAGAAACCCTCTGCCGGCCTGTCTTGCCCGGCCAACTATTGCCCAATCTCCATCACTCCTTTCCTTGGTAAACTCTGGGAAAAGCTGGCTATCTCCCAGCTTAATGTTCACACTGAATCTGTTGGTTGCCTCCATGACCATCAGTCTGACGTCAGAGCTGCCAGAAGTATGGAAACTGCTCTCCTGAACATCCTTGAAGTCCTGCTTTCCAACCTGGACTCCAACACACCCTGTGTCCTGATCTTACTTGATCTCTCTTCTGCCTTTGATACGGTCAACCATGCAATCCTGCTCAATCTTCTCCGTGATAACCTGGGTACCACTGGTCAGGCCCTGGCATGGCTGACTTCTTTCCTCTCTCATCGACCCTCCCATGTTCAACTTGGGTCCTTCCTCTCCTCTTTCTCTATCTGTACCTGCGGTGTACCCCAGGGGTCTAGTCTCTCTCCCTTGCTGTTTAAGCAATACCTTGCACTTCTTGCCGACCGCATCGCTATGCTCTGCCCCAACTTCCAGTGCTATGCGGATGACAGTCAAGCTCATTTTCAGGCTACCCTCAGCCACCTCTTCTCCCTCTTCTCCCTCTCTCATCCCTGACTGTCTGTCTGCCATCTAGGGGTGGTGTGCTGCCAATGATCTCTGCCTTAATGCCAGTAAGACTGAGATTCTCCACATCGGGACTCCCGCTCCCTCCTTTCCTTTCACTCTCTGGCCGGCCTCTTTTGGGCCTCTTCCTGCGCCCACCTGTGAGGCTAAAAACCTTGTGGTCATCTTCGACTCCACACTCTCCTTCTCTCCTCACATCCCTGACATTTCTAAGAAGTCTCACTGCCAGCTGCACCTCCTCAGAGGTATTCTTCCTTTCCTCTCCTTCCCCCAGAAGCTCACTGTCTCCAGAGCTCTGGTACTCTCTAGGCTGGGCTATTGCAACAGCCTCTTTCGAAATGTGCCTGACTCTACTCTCCCCCCTCTGCAACTTATCCAGAACAGGACTGCAAACTTGTGCTTGGACACCAGCAGCCATACTTACTTATTGGTATTCTATTATCTCATGTACTGCACTTTTCCCTTCTTCTCTCCCCTGCACATTCCCCCTTCCACCTTCCCATGCACTTGCGTGATCTGAATGACACTTGGCCTAGTAGGAGCGTTGTCTGTCTTCCCTCTGTTTCCCCTCCCTTGCCTCGTCGCGCCTTGAAACACTTGTGTATAGGCGCATTATAAACAGTGGTCGAAGTGAGCGGGAGCGGTCGGGAGCGGTGCTCCTCTACTTTTTTAAATTACGTTTTACAGCTCCTATACTTTTATTTTATAAAGAAACAGTTCCGGAATGGTTTCGTTTTAGAATAAAAGTGTAGGAAGAAGTTGAAACTTGCACTTTCAGTGCACTGCACTGGACATTCTCTTAAACAGCAGGTGCCAGTGAGGGTTGTATTGTGTGTGGGAGGGGGCGTGGTGATGGGGTTTGCAGGGATTGGGTGCAGGCCAGCAGGGAACATAGTTCCACCACTTCTTTTTGTACACCTCGACCACTGGTTATAAATGCCATATCATATCATATCATACAAGGTAAGCTGTTAGCCTTTGCCTGATGATTACATATTTTGACAATATAAAATCATCAATTGAGGCTCAAAACCTGCACCTTAGAGAGCCTGCTACGATTACCATAAAATGTGTTTGCTCTCTGGTCCATCCCACATGTTATAATCAAAGGAGCACCTTTAAAACCCCTTCAACCGGCGCAAAACGCAGAAGTGTTTGGCAGCAGAGTTGGGCTGCGTCCTCGTACAGGATTTTCCTGCAGGATGTGCTGAAATTACAAAGACAACAGCCTGCTGGTACAGTGTCAAACAGGTGACAGATTCTTAGGCTGAAATTGACTGGATTGCTGTTTCGCAAGTGACGTACATTAACTCGTAATTGCCGACCATGATGCACATACCTAATGTTTTGCTAGGACCTTTCAGATGTTGCACTAGGAGTAATGGTATCCGGTAATATTATCCCCATATATATGGTTGCCATACATATGGTCACCGGGACAAGGCTGTGGCAACTTATTATATGGTGATCACATATGATGACATATATGGGGTCAATGGGAGTGGGGGTTTGCAAGGTTCTTGGGGGATGCAGGGCTGTCCCCCTAATGTTCAATGTGACAATGTCCCTGCAAACCATTGACATTTTTTGGTGACATTTTTGTCAGACGACATTTTTGCAGGGATACTATCACATGGAACAGGAGTAACAATAAACGGAGAATAGTTTGAATAAGCAGGGGACACCATTTAAAGCGACACCTCCCGTATTGGTGAGGAAAAGTAAACGTAAATTCCAAATGATGCCTTCTCATAACCCTGTGCAAGGAAATGTAACGGAGGGGAAATAACCTTGTGCATACTTCGAAAGTCACAGGAAAATGTTATTGTGACAACAAAAGTAGTCAGACTGAAACTGAAGACAGCTGTGATAAAACACACTCGGGCTCATCCTTAATTGATAATAATTATTTATTGATTCATGTATATAGTCTACAAATAGATGCGTAGGAAGCATTGGATGTGCCGTCGCGGACAAATGAGGTGAAGAAAAAGTGATATGCATGGGTAATCGGTGGGACACCGTTTATCGAGCACTCCAAAGCTATAGCAGAAATGTCCTCTAGAGGACTAGAGGGACGAGGCGTGCAACTCTAGTGCTCAGCAGTCTTCTGAAAATGGGATTCAGTACAAGGAGGTGTTCTTCTCCATATTCGCAATCCTAAAATCCTTGACGATCCTAGGCACAGACATGTGCAAGGAACGAAAAGAGTGCCACACGGCCATTACGTCATTGGATAAGGTGGTGGCTGTCCCGAATTCCCACTTTTCCGCCATGTTGGAGGAAAAGGATGATGAAGAATCCCTTGTGCTGAGTAGTAATAAAGAGGCAGATGAGCAGGGCGAGCAACAGTCACTTACGTGCCTGGAGGAAGCAAATTCTCGGAAGTTAGATGACCGTCCCAAATAGTGTGAACCGAGTATAAGTGGTGGAGACACATCACATTTACAAAGCCTGGCTCAGCACAAGGAGCCACAATTAAGTAAGGTGCAAAGATATCATAAAGAAAAACAAGGTAACGCTCTGCATAGACCAGAGAGGCGATGGAGTGTGAGGCAAGAAGTAGAGGAACCAAGTGTAAAACTAGGCATTGATTAGAGCTAAGGATGCCGGTAATAAACAGAAGGCCTCCTGTGAAGGTAATATGAAGGGAAGAAACACATTGATTCAAAAACTATTGTTCCTCCAAATAAAAAAGGGAATCAGGATGAATGGCTGCGAGGTGCCAGTTTGAGGGGAGGATCCCCCACCGGCATAGAGCATACACAAGAGGAACGGGCAAGTGAAAATCCTAGTGGAAATTACAACACTTCCAGAGTATTATTGGATACTTAGGGACAAAAGCGGTGATGGCAACAGACATTAAGAAAGTGCCCTGACACTCTGGTGCAGGGAAAGCAGGAGTACCATGGTCTTCAAATAAGCCAGACCCTAAACTCAAGGGAAGAGAATCTGGTAGACAGTCTCTGAGAATGAGTGTGAATATTACTGTCATTTACCTATTTGCAACCACGATGAGTTCGTATTTGAATTGAGCTGGAGTATTGTTCCCTCAGCATACATTGGGGGTCATTACAAGGTTGGAGGTAGCCATGACACTATTAGCGGCATGGCTACCCCCTTACCGGGTATCATGTCCGGGTTCCTTAAATGAGGAATTACCGGGCCTTTCCAACCTTGGAGGTCCCGGTAATTTCTCATTTAATGAACCCGGACCCGGTACCTCCCCATTCCCATTCCAGCCCCCATAGGGCTCAATGGGAATAGGGAGTGTGCTAACAACGGGCCCGTTAATAATGGGCCTGTTGTTAGCACCGTGGTCTGCTCGCGGGACCCGTTAAGGGCGCCTGGTAAGCCATAATGCGGTGGTAGGGGTTTAACGGGGCCGGCAGCTCTACCAGCCCCGTTAAACCCCTACCCCAACCTTGTAATGACCCCTATTAACATTTTAACCATCCCAGACTCTGTATATGAAATAAATTGGGCCTTATTGCAAATTAGTAACAGGAAAACAGTAGATGTTATCATGTATTATGCTTCCCAGTTTATAAAAATGGGATTTTCAATCGAAGTGGGTTCAGTAGATCAGATTAAAGCAGTCCAACACAAGATAGCGTACAATCAGGCTACAAAGTCTCATATGGGATGTGTCCCATCTCAAGAGGGTTATTCTATGTATGGGGATACTCGCCCTCAGGCACAGAGATTTTGGGCATGGATCCCCCACCTTGCTGGACCATTGAAAGTATGAGGGGAGGTGTCCCTGCAAATAACATTTTGTGCTGGAATACGCATGGCCATAGGCATTATATAGAGTATGGATGTAGTGTTGATATTTTGAATGGTAAAGATATATTTATGCTGCAAGAAACGTGGTCAGGTAGAAATCTAAGGCTAGATGGTTATTCAACGTTGAATAGGTTGGTGCACAAGTGAAAGATCGGTTGCCCTAGTGGTGGCCTCACTATTGGAAAAAAGAGTCATATGATGATGGAGGAGTATGGCCTCATAAGCATGACCCCAATATGATATGCGTCAATATTGTTATCCTCTTGGGTGCAGTGCAGCGTATTGTACTCTACATACATATCTATGACCCACTGGCTGGTAAGTGTACGAATAAGATTATTGCTGGTGTGTCAGATGTCACCCTGCAATGAGAACAGGCATATCCTGAGATGGACATTGTGGTTGCAGCCGATTTGAACGCCTACTCTGATGTGGCAAAGGCCTTGGTTGAGGAGGGCATTGTCGATAAGCTTTTAGATGCCCGTCAGCTTATGGAGGGTCCCAAATGGTTATCTTCCCTGCAGTGCTGTGGTCTGGATTTTGTAGACCGCTTTGTGGAAGAGACGCATGGTATGGTCACTACATGGAAGAATGGTGTAAGTTGCAGCAGGGTGGCCTTCATTATTGTTAAATGATTGGAATATTGGAACATGGAAACTGTGAAGCTATTATACACCAAATACAGCGATCACAAAGTCCTAAATTGCAGTTTGAAAAACGTTGCTAGAACTAAACCTATAGCAGTGAAGGGCAATCATGAGGTGAGCCACCAGGGAAACATAACCATATGGATAGAGTGCAGTGGTCCCCAAATGTGAATTATGTTGGAGGAAATTGATGGTGATAAAACAGAGGGAATTCTTTCTGTTTTAACCACTTTGTATGGCCAAAATCCAATTGCAGAAGATCCCACCAGGTGGTACATAGTTATAGGTACGCCTGCAAGAGAGCAGAGAGAAATCAATCTCTGCTTTGAAACATATGCATTATCAGGGGATTTATAAGAAACAAGGAAATATCTACTGAGTATGGCATGGGCATGTCCACCAATCTTCTTAATAGACACAATAATTGGATGAGAACCCATACAAGCACAGATAACCCTGCTAATTGGCTAGCACTGTATGAGGTAATAAGAAAGCATGATAGTAAAGCCTTTCGGCAAGCTATCATAACTCATCAGAGGGGGGAGGTCAGAAATAAGATCTACCCCATTAGTCAAAATCAATGGATTATCCACATAGGTGGTCTATATGGTATTGATAAGGTTAAATAACTAGGTGTTCCTCCATTATTAGAATATTGCTCAGAATTGGTTGGAATTGTTACGAGGAAGGCCATCCAGGAGAAAATAGATAGGCTTAATTCATCTCATGCCCCCAGGAGCTGACAGACTTTGTAATATTGTTCTTAAAAAAGATCCCAAGCGTTGGGCCTCAAGATTGCATTCCCTATACCAAAAAGTGTTGATATGTGGGGTCATACTGGCGCCTTGGAGAGAGGCTATACTGGTTCTTATCTATAAAATGGCTGCCGGGGACGATCCAGCTAATCAGGTCTTCTTGCAATGCTGGATGTCCCAAACGGTGGTGTCGTTTTTTGCTTGACTCTCTCTTGGAATGGGTAAATGGGAAGGAGCGTTTGCCAAGGTGCCAGACGGGATTCCGTCAGAATATGGGCACCATACATAATATTTGGACAGTAAAGCATCTAATGAGAAATTCCATTGAAGAAAACCCCCCTATTACTTGCATTTATTGATTTGACTAATTCTTTAGATAGGGTCCTACGCCAGAGGTTGTGGGTGAAGCTTACAATGTGGGGCATCAACCCAATGCTTCTACACTTTATTAAACAATTCTACTCCAACATCCTGGTAAGAATCAGATTGGATATGAGTGGTGAATTTAGTGAAGTCATATATAACTGCGGGGGGCCTCAAACAACGATGTGTGATGGCCCCACTGTTATTTAATCTATGCATCGAGGATATGGATGAAGTGATAAAAAACGGTAACAATTTTCCTACCAAGCTTACAGACACACACATCCTGTGGCTCTCAAATGTCGACAACATTGTCTTGTGTGGTAGAACTCTGATAGGTCTGCAGCGCTGTCTGTCGACACTCGAGGAATATTTGAGGGCTAATAACCTCAAGATCAAACTACAAAAGACAAAGATAATGTTGGTTGGCAGAGGTGGGCAACATGGACATTTTGTTTGTAGGATTTGTAATGATGAAGTTGACGAAGTTACCATCTATGTGTATTTAGGGGTGCTGCTTGCATCAACTAATCAAGTTATACAAATTATAACTATAGTCACATGTAGTGAGCCTTTTAAGGTGTCCCAATCACATGGCATCTTTTTTTATGTATTTACTTTCAAGCACAACCAATCGTGTTTGATATACTTTGATGCCTGTGGGTGAATAAACTAATTGCACAAATCCCAAGGTTATAATTTGCTTTGCCAGTCAATCGGCTATTCCGACAGGATCTAATAACCAGTCCTGTTTGCACAAATAGTCGATTGGTTGTCTCTTGTTTGTTTTAAATCTAGTAAAACTTGGCACAACTAATTCAATTGGCAGTGATGAGGGACAGTTTCCTCTCCCACTATCCCTGTTAGATAGGCGGCGCACCATCCACCACCTAGGGCAAAGCACTCCTGGCATGGTCAGGGTGTTCCTCTATTAGGGACAGTCAGGACGTTGTTTCTACTTGTTCTCCTTGAGCTTCAGTGTCTAGCAGGGCCGTCACGAGCAGGGTGCAGGGGGGGAAAACTGCCTGGCCCTTGCGCTTGCTGGGGGCCTCGCTGCACCCTCTTCTAAGCAGAAGGCAGCACAGTCCACCCATATCCTTTTAGTCACACGGGGGACTGTGCTGCCCCTGCAATGATTTTGCTGTTTGTTGCGAAGCCGTTTGGTTCTGCAACAAACAGCAAAATGTGGACATGCTGGACATGCTGAATGACAAGAGAGGGCTCCTCTCCTGTCAGTCAGGGTGTTCATGTTGCTCAGCGTGACCATGCTGACTCATGGGAGAGGAGTTCTCTCTTGTCAGGCAGCATGTCTACGTGTCGGCTGCGTGGTTGCTTCTGAAGGGTGGATGGAGGTAAGGTGTTTTTTATTTTAAATTAAATGTGCATGTATGTGTATTTGAATTAAATTATTGCGTATATATGTATGAATGCATGCGTGCATGTTGGTGTTTATGTTTGTGTGAATGCTGTGTTTTGTTTTATGTATGCATGCATGTAAGGAGTTGTGTAACTGGTGGATGAATGCATGGGTGAAAGTGTTTTATGTGAGTGTGTGTTCAGCCCCAACCCTAAATGTAGTCCCACTGGGGGCCACTTCATTAAGGGGTGGGTTCATGGCATCAGAGGTGCACCTAGGTTAAAATGTCAGGGGGGCACTAACACTTCAAATGTTGGGAGAGGCGTTAACTTCAGAGGCTGTGAGGGGCAAACTTACTTGTGTGGTGGCATCTAACATCTCTCCATATTGGAATTAGACTGTCCTGGTGAAGCTTTAATTTTACAAGCAGTTAACTCTTGCTTTCATTTCTGAAACGTCACTATCACTCTCATGGCATGCAAGTGCTAACCCCACATCACGATTTCAATTAACTAAACATTTATGCATATGAAAGCAGGTGCTAACAGTGAAATGTTTTATGTTAGTAATTGCAGGGCCTTTGTTAACAGCGAAGCCCAGGCACCATTTAACAGTTGTGTCGTGTTCTGTCTGGCCACGGCTCTGTTGGCCAACCCGGCAGGGGCTGGATGACAGTTTTGTAAGTGGATAGTGAGTGGGGCCAATAAATCCCATTGTGCTGTCGGTCTCCCCACTGAGGGATGGCATCTGGCCCTTTCAGCTTTTACAATTAAAATTGCCCCCGAAGTAGTTGCCCCCACATTGGCAGTCTTATGACACATACACCTTTTGATAATCTGCAGCTTTTAACCACCTTGCTGCATTATTTTGACTTCATTATTGATTTAAGTACTCCACATGTGCCTTGGACTATTTTTCCAATTAGTAAGGCAAGGGGTGCCCCAAACATCAAAAAGAAATGGGCCCCCACCAGCCCTGACAAATCTTCAGCCAGCCCTGCTCCGTTTCCCCAATTCCTTGAGCCCAGCTAGGAAACCACATAGCCATTGCACCTTCCCTTTGGCCACTAGTCGTACCTTTCACCCCAATCCAGAGGCTGTTTACTTTCATAATGCTGTGGTGAGAGGTGGGCTATCTAAAAGCTGAGACCAGAAGTTAAGACTTTGGTTTTATCAAAGTGAGTCTGTTGATATCGCATGGATAGGTTTTTGTGTTCTGCATGCTTGAAACTAATGCCGCTCCTTAACAATCTGCTCAATGGTGTTGCACCACTGCACAGCATTCTTTTTGTTTGGGTTATTCGGTGTGCCACCAATAAGAACAAACTATTGCTCTAGCAAACAGACACTGGTGGAAATAAGCTTTTTTCCTGAGGCAGCTCTCCTACCGCAGTGAAAGAGGGTCCAGCGACGGGAGGATTATAAGGGTGTAGGGCAGGTATTTTAGTCATCCCATGAACATATGCCTCTTCCCCTCAGACAATTTATCATCAGCAAAGTTCAAAATCTGCATCCATTTTAAACCTAAAAAAATGCACATCAATATTTCCAGTACAGTGCAACATTGACAAGTGATTTCACAGTGCTCCTGCTCAGACCCTCAAGTGGTCTTTTGGGGAAGTGTCTCACTTTGGAACCTAGCGTTCAAATCCCAGCCCAACATAGTTTAAAGCACAAACACACCGCAGCATTCTAATACAAACATATCGCACAGATAGATTTCCCAGATTGTGGAGCTGTATCTGAGATCTGGTGAGTAATTTTTGCCAGATCCTGGATCTGGGAAGATCTGTCACAATGACAGGATTGAGTACAGATAGGAAGAAATGGAATATGAGGAGGGACGCAAAGCTTGTAGATGTTGTTTAGTTATTTGCCCACACATTGACTTCTCATAGACATGGTAATCCCATGGCAATTCTCACCCGGTTCCTGCCCTCCCCACCCAAAATACCTCTTCATTGGAACTCTGAACTGGCTTTAAACAAGCCTTGCCATCAAACTTTGTCCTCAATGTGCCTGCAAGTGTTTTCGCAAAGGAGTCTTCTGAGAGTTCATGACTTCATTGCAGTTGTAAACACGGAACTGGTGTAATAAAAATGTCTTGATCAGGTCTCCCACTCGATTTAAAAGCACCCTGCGTGTCTTTAGCTGAACTTGTGTATAAGTATAAGGCATTTGCCAGGCACTGCTATTAGCTGCTCAGGTACTCAAACCATTTTGCACCTGGCACCATCAACGGCCAGCTAATACCAATACAGAAGTGTTAGCATTGCCAATGCTCTTTTTGCTTTACCCTTGATGGACAGGACTATGCATCAAGGGTAAAGCAAACATAACTGGCTAAATTGGCCCACATTGAATTTAGGCCAATTTAGCCAGTAATAACACTAATGGTCTACAGTCAGCCTGGATATACTTTCTGTGGCATGGCAATTTTACTGCCTGGGAGTTTCTGTGGCATGGCATTTTTACTGGCTCTGAGTCCATACATGGTAATAATGGCACATATTGATGCAGCCTGCACGGACATACATGAGAACAACAAGCATGAATATATTTTTATACTAGCATATGTTGTGTGGAAAGGTGGCATGAAATGTATTGGAAAATGTTTTTGTGCACGGTTTGTGATTTGCAACTATTGGGATTTTCCATCTGCTCCATACAAAACCAATTGCAAACTGTATGGATTTCTACACAATTTTGCAAATAAAGTGTTGTAAAATGCATCATTTTAACCCAATGTTTCAAACATTTTCTTGGGAGTGAGAACCCCCCTCAAACACCCCTTGTCTGGTTTGGTCTCCCTTACTGTGCTCTGTTGATCCTGCATAACTGGCACAAACATTTAAGCCTCAAGATCAGAAATGTACCAGCCTCCACTATACATCATTTCTCAGTGTGTATGATGTGTGTTTTAATGAGCACATAGGGGCAGGGTGCTCCTTAATGGTATGATATGGCATTTATAACACGCCTGTACACAAGTGTTTCTAGGTGCAACAAGGTAAAGAGGGGGAAACAAAAAAGGAGGACAAAACGCTGATCTTACTAGGCCTTGTGTCATTCAGATTGTGCAAGAGCAGGCAAGGGGAGGGGAGAAGTGCCAAGGGTGGGGTAAGATGCAGAAGTGCAGTAACAAAGGAGAAACAAGAGTGCAGACAATGGGTGGCAAGTGCGGGTACTCATAAGTGCAGCCAACGGGTGAAGAATAAGTGTAAAATCTTTGCTTGGATAAGTGACTGACCCACAGAGAGTTGGAGGTGGCAGAGCAGAGAGCTCATTCCATCATATATATATTTATGCATATGATACAAAAGTTAGTCCAGCATAAACCTTTCTTCAGCAGAGAAATCTAACTTTGCTGTAGTTGTTTTGGAGTTGTAGTAATAAACCATAGATTGGATCCTGAACACAAACTCAAGGAGAGATTTGTCGAGTCTCCTGTTTGGGGAGGTGCCGTTGCCGGCCCAGTGCAAAAAATTGTAAGGGGGCCTCACCAAATGTTTTGCCCCGGGCCTCACCACATCTTGTGACAGCCCTGGTGTTTAGGCTCCTTGCAGACTCTCAATTCCACCCTCTGTGCGTCTGTCGCCTTCTCTGGCAATATGTCCATCCTGTCAGACACTTCACAGTGGGATGAGGGAAAGGGATGCCTAGACATGAAAGTTGCTTTCAACTCAGTGCATAGATAGTTGCGATAGTCCCTGAGCAGGGAAGGCCTCAGTGAAAGATACTTGCAGGTGGTAATTTGGTTACTTGATGGTAATCTAGCACCAGTCAAACATGACCTGAATGGAGAACTGATGGGTGATTTTCTGTTGTGTGCTGGCTCACATCATATTTAATCTGTTCTGGAATGATTTAGAAAGGTTTCTGGCTGCCATCAAATTGATGTGTCAAAGATGGGATGCCAGAACATGTCTGCTTTTGCTGTTTGTTTATGACATGGTGCTTCTCACTTTCATGGAAAGGGAAATGCATACACTACTGAATGCCTTTTGCAGTTACTAAACTTGCAAGAAGCTGTTCATTATGAGGCACTATAAAGGCAAAGGTGATGAGCCTAGCTAGATTTACCAGGATAGTTGTTTGAGTAAATCATAGCTGTACAGAGGTAAGATCTTCCTTTGACTAGCAGCATATCGGCTTCCATAATGAACAGGTTCGAGCAACAGGGGGGCTAGAGTTACAATATATTAGGCCAATCTGTCAACAGGGTTCTGATGTTCAATAGGAGGTTTGGGGAAATTCCCTTCTGTATTCTCCTCTGACCTGTCCCAGCACCTCATCCAAGGACAATCTCTCCCTCGCCCAATTTTCTTTCTCTCCAACACCCTAATCCCCACCCAGAGGCCCATCTCCACTGAAGACCCATTCTGATCCTGGAACTATTCCCTCGCTGAGGCCCATCCTTGGCACGAGGAACAACTCTGCCCTGAGCCTCACCCCTGTGCCTATCCCTCCTTCGACCAATCACTTTCCCAATACCTATCTCTATTCCAAGACCCACACTTTGAGAAGAACTCTCACCGTCTTGCACCCATTCCCACTCTGAGGCACAGCCTTGCCCCAAAATTCCTCCTCCTTTCAGCCAGCATCTTCAGAAAGAGGCAACCATTTCACATGTAGGCTCATCTACATCTTTCAAATTATAGATGCCCTCTGCAATGCTATTTTTGATCATCACAATGTAAAATGTGTAATGTTTTGACCTTCTTTTTTTCATATTCTAAAGAATAACATTTCTCCATAACATCCTTTATAAGGGTATTAAAAGCCAACTTGTAGCTCTATACCTATATAACTCACTCCACCTGTGTCCTCAATATGTTTTTTAATGTACAGTAGTGTGGGCCTGGGTCTATAAATTAACCCATAAAAAAACACATTAACAAAGGAAGAACGTCAAAACAAACTAGTGTGTGTTTATTATTATATGTTATTAAGGTAAGCCAGCAGATTGATGAGATCAGCAATGTTGGCATTCCAGTCCTGGCACATGTACCAGAGCCTTTGCAGTTAGGCAGCAGACTTACCGTGGTTTTCCTTTTCGGATAGAAGTGATGAGCAAGATAAAGCTAATGAAAAGTATTTTGCTAATCTCTTTGGACTCCAACGTGTGCATAGGCTTTCACTATTAAAACCCTAAAAACCAATATGAGCCGTGACTGATGATGGGGGCACAAATTAAGGACACCTATCATACTCCTAGCCTACACAAGTTCCCTTCCTGCCCTAACCTCTGCACTGGCATCTGTCAAATCCTCCCATCTTTGCTCACACCTGACAGCATGTCACTGTTAGTGGCCACAATACATGTAAATACGGCCAATGTACAGCACATGTCGCGAAGGCGTGTGTCCACAACATATGGCAGAATGGCCCTGTAAATAACATGTTCATGCTGCCTTTCACATTTCCTAGTGTTTGGTTTGTTCACCAACAGTAAACAGGAGCAATGTGCTATATGTTCCTGATAGTGCCATCAGTGCCTCAAACTCACCATTTGAATCATCAGAAACTATCTGTGTGGAAAAAACACCAGAGTATGTTTTCTCTGTAGCCTTTATATCTGGGGATCACCTTTTTTTTTCCCTTTTTCCGTGTTTGAGTATTTCCTTTACTCTCTATGAGTCTATCACATTATCTTTTCTTTTTTTGGCAGCGTGGGTCTCATATTGTCTCCCTCAGGTCCCTCTAACACCCTCCTGGATACTCTGTGCCTCCCTGATATTTACTCTCTTGCTTTCTTTATTTGTATGTCTCCTTCTCTGCTTTCCTTCTATTGGATAGGTTCTCTCTGTCACTTTTGCTTTTATACTCCACTGCTTTTTCATTCGTTCTCCATTTGTTTTTCTTTGTGGCCACGTTCTCCATCAGTTGGCACCTGATGATTTCTTTCCCTCTGGGGGTTGTATTAGTTTCCTATACTTTCCCCTCTGTTCTTTCCTGATTTATGAATCTTAGAATGTCCCTCTTTCTCTGCAAATGTACACTAGTTTGATCACTGTCTATTCATGCCGCTTTCTTTCTCCATCACCATTTTGACCCCTTCTATTTATACCTTTCTCTTACTGTGGACAGCATTTCATTATGTCTGTCTCTCTCTCTCCCTCTCTCCTCCTCTCTCCCCCTTTCTCTCTCTCCCTCCTCTCTCTTTCTATTACACACTTGTTTACAGATCCTGTCTCTCTCTGCCATGGCTAACTGCCGAGCCCTCTGCCCTCCCTTCTCCATTACTTTCTTATTCACAACCCCTGTTCACTCACAGTTGCACATTTATAAAGTAGAGAACATGTGAGAGGCACATCTATGCTCACTCTCAAGTGAAGGCAAGCGAGGGCAGTTTTGTATTAACCTAGTAAATATGGACGCACACTCACTTCGACACTTCTTAGCAAATAGTTTGACACGTCCTTCGCATGGAGTGGTCGTGATGTCCTGGCTTCCAGCAGTCAATTCCCCACGCTCAAGGCATGGCACAGATCTGCTTTGACAAATTAAGTGCATACCGTGGCTCCTAAAGATTGTCTCTGACATTTTTTTGTTTTTGAAAGCACCAAACCAAGGCTCACACAAATGTGGAAGATCAGACTGAGGGCTGCTATGCTCATGTATTGTGTAGATATTGAGGTACAAGCATGTGCCATTGACACACACAAGCATGTGCTTAATCACTCACTCAAACGCACACATACACAGACACACACATGCACACTCATTAACACTCTTGAAGAGACAGACACATGCACACACACACACTGCACAATATTCAAAAAAACATAAAAGCATGATTTTATTGGTGCAACAGTGATCTTGTCATCTTGTATTTGTATTGGTACATTTTTAATGCGACGGAGCCCGCGGGTATCGAGGCGCAGAGAAGTAAAGAATGAAATAAACATAACTATGGGACAGGGGAGTCTCTTTTCCACTGTGCTGGGGCTCCAGGGACTTTAGAAAGGATGCCAGTGCAGAGGAGCACACCAGGAGCTATTTTACACCCGTTGGTATTTAGACAAGTGGCTGGGTCGTCAACACTTTATTTTATTTAGCTTCTCAGCCCTGCAACCGGACACTTCGCTCAGACAAGCAGCAATTTTGTTGCCACTTTTGTTGGGGTTTTGCTGGAAGTGCTGTGCTAGGCTATGCAAAGCTAGGTTGAAAACCTCAGCGGTACGAATAGCAAGACTTCGTTATGAGCCAAAATAAAACAGAAAGGTGAGCAAAGTAGAAGCCCTTGAAGCTGTAATTGAAATGTTTGCTAAGTAAACCATTGATCACGCTGGGTATGCTGGGAGCCATGGCGAGAGCTATTTTTTCATTGTGACAATTTCCCCATGGATGGTTATAGCAGGACAGTATTGAATGCAGTCCACAGCTAAACAAAAATAAGATACACATCTTGATTACGGAGAATGACAAACCTTTGGTAAAGTAAATACAGCTGAAATATCTTCCCACCACTGTTAGGCAGAATCATATGCAGTACCCTGAGGGAACACTACATGCAATTAAGACTACAAGTGATAGTACAATTTCACCTTTGGTACAAGCCTGTACTACACAGTAGAGTGGTAGCGATGGCTGAGCAGCCAGACTTATCTCAAGAGCAAATGAGCAGTAATAGAGATTACACAAAGGACTACAGTTACTGTGACTCAAACAAACACTGACTCAAGGTTGCTGGTTAAAAAAAATATATAAGTACATTAATTTTTAAACCATCTGTTCACAAAACACTTCACTTCCATTACATAAAACCACACTCTAAATATACTACACACAATCAATTCCTCTTGTTCAGGTCAATTCGAGGTAAATACATTAGAATTTGACAGACCAGGGTTTCGAAACAAAGACGTTACCGTGGGTTAATACGCAATCACTTTTTGACAGTAATGACAGTTCGGTCTTACGAAAATAACGAGTAGCCGCGAGAAAGAAATACACCAAAGTCAAACACACTTAGCACATAGAATTAAAACAAGGGAATAGTAGGTAATAGTAGGTATAAAATCATAGGCAATACTTTTGCCAAGGCAATAGAATCAGAGGACGTTTTCTAAGAGGCAGATAAAGGTCAATAGGCCTACGCGAGTGTCAAATGGAGCAGGGGCTCTGTTGTCGAAGATCACACAGTTAGAACAGTTCACGATTAAGGTTTGCCAGGAGTACTAGGTATTGACAAAAGGAAAGCAAAAGTTATAAGACGGAAGGAAGAAAGGACAAGCCTTCAGAAATGAAAAGGGTTCACCCCGATTCTTCAAGGTCGGACGGAGAGAACGACCATATGGACACAGTACCTTATTTTGATGGAGAAAGCTGGTGCTATGGCAGTTGTTCCTGGTAGTTCCTGCAGACTCATGGTTCCTGAAGCTTCAGTCCTGGGGATAAGAAGGAGGACATCTGGAGGGATCTGCACTACCCAGGGATGAGGCCAGCAGCAGCTAAGCAACAATGAATAAAGGGTGTGCTCCTTAAAAACAGCAGCCGTCTTCTTCTCCGCTTCTCTTCGGTTCTTGTAGTTCCAGTGGCGACTCTGACTTCCAGTCCAAGAGTCCTGCCTTTTATGTCAAAATCCCCCATTCACACAGCCTGGCTGTCAATCACAGAGCAGGGTGGTTTTCCGGCCCAGACAACCACTTCAGCCAATCAACACAGAGTGCGACTTGGGTCTCCAAGGAGACCCTGCGCAGGGGGTTGCTAAACCCCTCCCTCACATTCAGCCCACCTAGACACCCAGACGCCAAAGGAGGGCTTCTTTGCAGAAGGCCGCCAAAGGACGGCGAACAAAGAAACCAAACTTGGTTTGGCGCAAAAAGCAAACAACAAGAAAGACCTTTCCAACACAAAATGGCGAAAAACCACGCTAGGACCCAAGATAAAACCGATTTGGGGTAGCAGGTTTTATGTTTCAGTCTGTCATCACAGCCAGAACATTAAAACAGGAATCCGTGTAAAAATTATAGTTACCACTGCCACCAGCCATGTCGAGTCAGGAAGGGGGACACAAAGTGCCCCTGAGTTACAGAAGGACAGGGAAAGATGTTCCCATCCAGTACTCCATTGAAAGATGGTTTGTACTGGATCCGTATTTTAAAAGGACTCGTAAAGCCAATGGTGACTTTACATGTTTCTGGGGGACAGTAGTCATCCCCAGAAATGGAGTTCACAAGGGAAGTCTAAAAGACATCCCTGTGTCACTGCACTAAAGGTGCTGTGTGACACCCAAGTAAAAAGATGATGCCTAGGGAGTTGGAGACACTCTATAGCCCATGAGCACAAAAAGTACAACACACACAAAAAATACACTGTGAGAGTGGGAAAAAGACTCACACTCTTACCAGGTGGAAAAAAGTAAACCCCAGAAATCCAGCAAAGCTGCTGAGGGACTCACTAGGTAAGGGAAATTAGCCATAAATGAGAATTCTCCCTAACACTCATCCCCCCACCCCCAGGCTAAGGGACAGGAGGATTTAATCCACTCCTGGATTGATCTCTTACCTCTAGTCTGTTAAAAACATCCTAGAGAGACCATAAGCATTTTGGTGGTGACTTCCTGCTCTGTGCTCAATGGTAAAATCAAACCCTTGCAGGCAGATTGACCATCTTAGTAGTTTAGGGTTTTCCCCTTTCATTTGCATCAGCCATCTCAAGGGTTGGTGGTCAGTCTGAATAATGAAATTAGATCCATACCAGTATGGTCTAAACTTCTTCAGTGACCACACAATAGCAAAACATTAATGTTCTATTGTTGCCCACCTTGTCTCAGGATCCTTTAACTTCCTGCTGATGAAACAAATGGGATGTTCCCTACCTTTCTCATCCAGTTGACTAAGGACTGGACCTATACCTGTATTTGAAGCATCAGTTTGCACAATGAAGGGTTGGTGGTAGTCAGGTGCTCTTAGGACTGGAGCTTGACAAAGGCCTTTCTTCGGGCCTTCAAAGACTTGAGTGCACTCCTCATTCCATCTGACCTTTTAGGAGATTTGCGAGAGGAGATAACATTCAAGGGAGAAGCTATGGTCCCATAGTTATATATGAAGTTCCTGTAGTACCCAGTGAGACCTAGGAAGGCTCTTACTTGGGTTTGAGTAGTAGGGGTGGCCCAGTCTTGTACAGCCTGTACCTTGCTAGGCAATGGCCTTATTTTACCTCCTCCTACCTCATGTCCAAGGGAGACCACTTGACACTGACCAATTTGACATTTACTGACCTTTATGGTCAGATGGGCCTGCTCAAGAGCCTGCAAAACATACACTAGGTGATCAATATGTTCTTTCCATGTAGGGCTGAACACTGCAATGTCATCCAAGTATGCCATGCAGAAGTCCTCCATCCCATTCAGAACTTGATTGACCATCCTCTGAAACGTAGCAGGTGCATTCTTTAGTCCAAAAGGCATTACCTTAAACTGGTAGAGGCCTGCTGCTGGGGTGGAGAATGCAGTTTTCTCCTTGGCATGGACCCTTAGAGCTATTTGCCAATAGCCTGAGGTTAGGTCAAATGTGCTGAGGTACTTGGGCTGCACCAAGTTTATCCACCAGCTCATCTGTCCTAGGTAAAGGATGTGCATCAATCTTTGTGACTGCATGTAGAGCTCTATAGTCCACACAAAATCTCAACTCTTTGGATCCTGCCTTTGGTACAAGCACAACTGGGCTAGACCATGGACTAGTAGAGGGCCCTATAAGCCCGAGATCAAGCATCTTGTTCATCTTATTCCTTATGTGGGTTCTTGCATTGTCTGACATTCTGTACCCCCTGCTTTTCACAGGCAAACTGTCACCAGTGAGGATATCATGCTGGTCCCAAGGGGTCAAGCCTGGTGAAAGTGAGAACAGGGAGGAAAACTGATTCAACAGTAACTTGCACTCATCCTGCTGGTCAGATGTTAGACTGGAAGAGAGATTAACCCCTTCCACTTTCTCATCTAAAGGTAAGCCTCTGAGAAGGTCAGGCAGAGGTTCACTCTCCTCCTCCTCCTGAGCTGAAGCTAGAAGCAAAGCTCCTATTTCAGGTCTAGAGACATAAGTCTTTAAATGGTTGGTGTGAAAGACTCTGGGAGTCTCCTTAGGGTTGCCTAAGTCCACCAGATAGTTCACCTCTCTAAGTTTACCCACAACTTTGAAGGGTCCTATTCACTTGTCCTGTGAGGCCCTCTGCCTTGTGGGCACCATAACAAGAACAAGCTGGTCTTGAGTAAACTCAACCATGTTAGCCTTCTGGTCATGCCAATGTTCGACCAGAGCTTAACCAGCTTTCAAGTTATCACTTGCCTCTGCCATCATGTGTGACATTCTCCTCCGGAGACCTATCACATAGTCAGTCACTCTGACTGGCTTGGGGGAAGGAGCACTCTCCAACCCCTCCTTAATCAGGGCCAATGGACTTCTGACTGGATGGCCATAGAGACGTTCGAAGGGACTGTAACCTACTCCCTCCTGAGGGACTTATCTATATTCAAAGAGAAGGCATGGCAGTAGAAGGTTCCACTTTCTTGTAAGTAGTTCTTCTAAAGCACCTGTCATGCTCTTCATAGTTGAGAGCCTTTCCTTGGTCTTCTTAAAACTTAAGTGACCAGCCAAAGGTATCTCATGGGCTAACTGTAGGAACTGGAGTTGGTTCACTAGAGGTACTACATGTCTTTTGCAGTCTCCAGGGGTTGACTCAGTCGGTTCACTGTAGAAGAGGCCATCTTTCCGGTGCAACCTATACTTCCCAGGCTCTTTCCCATAGAGCTGAGAAGCTGCCTCTAGGCGAAGACCTTCAAGAGTAGGACACTCTCTTTGTCCTCTGCTGAAGTCTGCCCTGTTGGGTCCACCTTATGCCAGTAAAATCTGCAGCTCAGGATGTTCAACAGGGTCAAGATCTCCAACCAGAGTAAGATTTTCTTCCATATCTGATTCCTCAGTATCTGGTTTAACCATACAGGGTTGGACCTCACACTCAGCCTCAGCTGCTGGAGGAGTCACAGGTGTGACTTTGGACAGTCTTGGTGATGTCCTTGTGGGCACAGGGGTTCTTGCTGTTTTCTTGCTGGCAGACTTGGGTTTCCCCTTTGTCTCTTTGTGTCTTGCAATAGCAGTAAGTATGTCCTGTGGACTTGGGGTGATAGTTTCTTCTATCAAATCCCCAGGAGAGCCTCTCAAGGTTCTATCCCTTGCAGGCCTTGTGAACTCCTGCTTCCTTTTACTGGGAGGTCTGGGGGTACTAGACATACCTCCAAGAGTTTTCAGGTCATTACCCAACAGAACTCTCCAAGGTACTTCACTCTGCACACTAACAGGTATTCTGACAGTCATGTCATTGCACTGGATGAGAGCTGCTAACCGGGGAACGATTTGCACAGGGCCTCCAGCTAACTTGGTTAGGTATTTGGGTGCCTTAGCAACATCCATCCTCTACCTTGAAAAAACATTAATCAACCACAGTTATGCTGGATACAGTGTCTCTGATGGCAGGGGTCTCCTGACCATTCACAAGAACACTATCTTTATAATACTCTTTAGCATTATCTGGGATTGAGTTATAGACATCTAAATTCTGTTGTTCCCAAAAACCCAAGGATACTAAAGAAACACTAGCTGAGACTCTCATGGGTTCATCAGCCGGTAACTGAAAGTTTCAACTTGCCATAGGTACTTCTTCCACCTGGGAGAAGGCTAAGGAGACAGTGTGGACCCCTGAAGGTTTACCCTTACATCTGGGATCCCCTTTCACATGGTCAGTAGCTTCACAAACAAAAAATGTACCAAATGCTCTATTGAATGGAGGCTTACTCTGACCTCCACCTGGTTTAGCACCAGATGGTACACTAGCCTAATTCGGTTTCCATTGTGGCTTACCCTGGTTATGTTTGGGACCCTCTTTTGGATGGGAGGTATTAGAATTCTCCTTTATATCTTTCTTTGGCTGCTTTCCCTCATCCTTCTTCTGAGTTGCCCCAGAATCCTTGTGAGAAGCCCTGTCATCAACCCACAAGTCAGCAATCAGCAGCTTTAGCTAACTTCTTTGGATCTATCTCCTTAGAATCAGCCAAGTGCTGTCTGAGCTCATGAGAGCAGGCATCATAAATTGACTCCAACATAACAGGATTCCTCAAACCTTCATAAGTGTTCACTTTGTAACCCTTAACCCAACCATCTAAGTTTTCATACATTCACACACCCAGGTAGCCCAAGGGGTACCATAATGCTTTTTGAGGGTCCTAAACCTCTTAAGGTACTGGTAAGTGGTCTTCCGAAATCTAGCTATCAAAGCTAGCTTGACACACCCATAATCCTGCTTTCCCTCCTCCCCCAACTCCATCACAACATCAGATGCAACAGTGGGTAGCCTAGAGAAAAGCCAAGGAATCAACTGATTCCATGAGATACCCCGAATCCCACGATTATATTCAAACATTGCTAACCAATCCAAAACATCAAGTTTAGTCTCATACATACCAATCATTTCCTTTGGCATATGGGGTCTCTTAGGACTGGAAGACCTAGAAGATCCTGGGAGAGAAGCATTTTCTTCATCTCTAATGCATGAGCCATCTCCATTTCCCTGAGCCTTAACTCTTGATGTTTCATGGCAGTTTGTGCCTCAATACGTTTCACTTCCAAATCAAGTCTCATTTTCTCAAGTGAAATAAATTCAAGAGTGAGTGTAGGACCTGATGGGGTCCTTGTGGACAAAGGTTGTGGTTTCTGGGCAGGTAGAGGAGTTGCAGAGCCTTCTGACATAGACTCATCTTGTCATATCCCACAGAAGGAGATGGTCATTGTGGCGCCGTTGGTCCCAATCATGGGTGGCGGCCATTGTTTCTCCCAAGATGGCGACGTCATCCGATTGCAGTATTCCAGCCTTGCAAGGGATGCTTGCAACCTTTGCTCCACCCCCTCAGCAAGGATCTGGTTATCTTGCGGCAGGCACAACGCTCGAGTGCGTTGCTACTCTTCCCAGTCAGCGCTTCGTAAGTTTGCCTCTAGGCTTATACTCTTACTAAACTGCTCATTACCCCTTGCTAATACCTTCCACTGTTTCTGTCTTTTAGAAGCTTTCTTATCGTACTCCAAGGGCAGAGATTCCGCCTCATAACCTCGGCTTTCGAGTGTTAGAACGGCTCGAAACAGATCCTTTTCATTCCACCTGTCACCGCTTGCCTCAATCTGGACACATCGCATACATTGATTCATTTCCCAACTGCGTAATTCAGAAGGTTTTTTCTTTGCACCACAATCCGAATCTGCCGTCAGGTACCTTTCTCCCCTTCTCAATTGTTCTTTTGGCATTTCAGAAAGGCCAGCCTGTTTCTAAAAGTCAGGTCTTTCTTGTTTCCCTTACACATCCTATTAGATTCCCAAAGTTACATCACGAGATCCACTAGTTCAGATACTCTGTGTTTAACAGAAGGACTTCATGCACATGCAATCCTGAGACTTTATAGGGCACCATCTCCTTTATAAGGGTAACTATTTGGCAACCAATATTCTACTTCCACTCTGTCTTTCAGTCCAACTTACCATTCTCTAATCGTTATTTTCGTTATTTTCCTTGTGGTATTTGCATTCAGTCTCCTGGAATTGTGTTAGAGATTCGCCCTAACCTGCTCTACAGAGAAGACGTCCATCAGCTGAGGCGATCAGGGTTTTCTTCCCCAGAGGGTTTCCCTGGGGAGTTCATTCCTTCCTGGTGCAATTGAGCACGGGTTAGGAAAAGATTCACCCGGGGGGACTTCTCATATTCAACACATTCGAGCTACTGGATCAGGTCAGTGGGTGCATGTTTATGGGGAACCATTATTATTCCTGGAAATTCTAAACTCAAGAATAGTACTTTACACATCTACTCCTTCTAATCCAAGACTCTCAGAATCAAAAACATCATTATCCACATCTGCAGGAGTGTTGGGCCCGTCTGACCCACTCTCCAGGCTTTGTTTTCCCAATAACCTAGCAACCAATTCAGATTTGTTTCCTTTACCAGAGAGGCTCTGTTCCCTACACATGCTTCTTAAAACCGCGGCAGTGTAGTTTAAGAGGCTCTCCTCACTGCAGTTCTCCATATTTGACATGATTTTTCAGTTAATAGACTTTAGTGGTGTTTAGCCTTGTGTTTAGGTGACCCAAGGTAATAGCAGCACTCCAAGTGTAATCACTATACTTACAAATCCCACCGCTGTACACCAGTGTTGAATTATATGCAGCACCCTTAGGGAACACTACATATAATTAAGACTACAAGTGATAGTACAATTTCACCTTTGGTACAAGCCTGTACTACACAGTAGAGTGGTAGCGATGGCTGAGCAGCCAGACTTATCTCAAGAGCAAATGAGCAGTAATAGAGATTACACAAAGGACTACAGTTACTGTGACTCAAACAAACACTGACTCAAGGTTGCTGGTAAAAATAAAAAATATAAGTATATTTATTTTTAAACCATCTGTTCACAAAACACTTCACTTCTATTACATAAAAGCACACTCTAAATATACTACAGAAGTCACACTACCTGCTGCACCTCCTCAGAGGTATCCTTCCTTTCCTCTCCTTCCCCCAGAAGCACACTGTCTCCAGAGCCCTGGTTCTCTCGAAGCTGGACTACTGTAACAGCCTCTACCTAAATCTGCCTGCCTCTACTCTCCACCCTCTGCAACTCATCCAGAACAGGACTGCGAGACTTGTCCTTGGCCTCAAGCCCCAGGACTGCATCTCTCCAGGACTGAAATCACTACACTGGCTCCCTGTGGCTGCGAGGATTAAGTTCAAAACCCTCTGCATTGTCCACAAGGCCTTCTGGGGCCTGGGGCCAAAATACCTTCAACTCCCTCAGGGGCAGCCGCTTCTCTAAGCAACGAGTTGGTGGGAGATCTCTCTCTGCTGCAGGGGCCTCCCTCTGGAACAGCCTTCCTGCCTCCCTAAAACTTGAGGAGAACCATCTCCGGTTCCGGAAGTGCCTCAAAACCCTCATCTTTGCTTCTGCTTTCTCTCCCTCTCTCCCCTGCTAAATCACTGAAATTGTACTAAATCAGCAACTGGGCCACTCACCAATCTCGGTGCTTGGCCCAGCCACTCTCCCCTGCACTGCCTTCCCGGCAACCCCTGCACTGCGGGACTGTCTCTGGATCGCTACAGCCCCTCTGCCCAGCACTTGCCTGCACTTATCTTGCACTTGCCACCAGCTGGCCCTTATTATTTATCTTGTTCGTTACTAACCGTGTACTGCACTTTCCCCCCTCCCTTTCCCCCTTGCACTTTTCCCGTCCCCTTAACCTTGCACTTGCGCGATCTGAATGACACCTGGCCTAGTAGGATTGTTGTGTGTCTCCCTTTGTCCCCCCCTCCCTGCCTCGTCGTGCCTTGAAACACTTGTGTATAGGTGCGTTACAAATGCCATATCATATCATATCATATCATATCATATCATCATATCATATATCATATCATATCATACACACAATCAATTCCTCTTGTTCAGGTCAATTTGAGGTAAGTACATTAGAATTTGACAGACCGGGGTTTCGAAACAAAGACGTTACCGTGGGTTAGTACGCAATCACTTTTTGACAGTAATGACAGTTCGGTCTTACGAAAATAATGCGTACCCGCGAGAAGAAATACACCGGAAGCCAAACACACTTAGCACATAGAATTAAAACAATGGAATAGTAGGTATAAAATCATAGGCAATACTTTTGTCAAGGCAATAGAATCAGAGGACGTTTTCTAAGAGACAGATAAAGGTCAATAGGCTTGCCCCAGTGTCAAATGGAGCATGGGCTCTGTTGTCGAGGATCACACGATTAGAACAGTTCACGATTAAAGTTTGCCAGGAGTACTAGGTATTGTCAAAAGGGAAGCAAAAGTTATAAGATGGAAGGAAGAAAGGACAAGCCTTCGGAAAGGAAAAGGGTTCACCCCGATTCCTCAAGGTCGGACGGAGAGAACGACCATATGGACACAGTACCTGCAGACTCACGGTTCCTGAAGCTTCAGTCGTGGGGACAAGAAGGAGGACGTCTGGAGCGATCTGCAATACCCAGGGAGGAGGCCAGCAGCAGCTAAGCAACGATGAATAAAAGGTGCGCTCCTTAAAAACAGGAGAGGGCTCTTCTGATGGCTATCCGGACCACTACTGCTCTGTGCAGTGATTTCGACCCAGAAGAGGATTCTCTGGCTGTTGAAGGTGATCTGGTTGATCCCACCAGGCTCAAGGGAAGAAGGCTCCAGACTGGATCTTCTCTGTTGTTGAAGGGTATATAGCTCAGGACTGCAGCAGGGCTTCACTGGGATCCGGGAGTTACAGCAGCCGTCTTCTTCTCCGCTTCTCTTCGCTTCTTGTAGTTCCAGTGGCGACTCTGACTTCCAGCACAAGAGTCCTGCCTTTTATGCCAAAATCCCCCATTCACACAGCCTGGCTGTCAATCACACAACAGGGGGGTTGTCCGGCCCGGACAACCACCTCAGCCAATTGACACAGAGTACCACTTGGGTCTCCAAGGAGACCCTGTGCAGGGGGTTACTAAACCCATCCCTCACATTCAGCCCACCTAGACACCCAGTCGCCAAAGAAGGGCTTCTTTGCAGAAGCCTGCCAAAGGACGGCAAACAAAGAAACCAAACATGCTTTGACACGAAAAGCAAACAACAAGATAGACCTTTTCAACACGAAATGGCAAAAAACCACGCTAGGACCCAAGATAAAAACGATATGGGGTAGCAGGTTTTATTTTCCAGTCTGTCACCACAGCCAGAACATTAACACGGCAATCCGTGTAAAAAGGATAGTTACCACTGCCACCAGCTATGTCGAGTCGGGAAGGGGGACACAAAGTGCCCCTGAGTTACAGAAGGACAGGGAAAGATATACCCCTCCAGTACTCCATTGTAAGATGGTTTCTACTGGATCTGTATTTTTAAAGGACTAGTAAAGCCAATGGTGACTTTACATGTTTTTGGGGGACAGTAGTCATCCCCAGAAATGGAGTTCACAAGGGAAGTCTAAAAGACATCCCTGTGTCACTGCACTTAAGGTGCTGTGTGACACACAGGTAACAAGATGATGCCTAGGGAGTTGGTGACGCTCCATAGCACATGAGCACAAAAAGTACAACACACACAAAAAATACACTTTAAGAGTAGGAAAAAGGCTCACACTCTTACCAGGTGGAGAAAAAAAAAACCCAGAAACACAGCAAAGCTGCTGAGGGACTCACTAGGTAAGGGAAATTAGCCATAAATGAGAATTCTCCCTAACAACCGCGCTAACACCCATTCTAAAGCCAGTCTGGAACTTCAAAACTGCCTTATTCTCTCCTACCCTCTTTTTCGATCGCTTCAGCTAACACTTGCCATACATCTTGGCTCTAGAATCAATGAGTGAGATAGGATGGAAGTTACTGGTGTCATTACGGTCACCCTTTGTAAATAGGGGTACTATCTGTTACAGGGATATCTTCTCTGCTTCGGATATCATTAACAAAGTGAGCAAGATTGGCAATCATAGAGCTTGTTTAAACTGAAAATGTTCCATAGGGATTCATTCTAAGTCTGGAGCTTTACCTCAACATTGTGTCATCATTGTTTGCTCTAATTCATTCATTGTGATTGCGAGAGGAGGTATGATTAAAGGTGGTGGTTTGTAGAATTCATCCTGATTATGATAATCCATATTAAATGGTTTATTATTTAATTTAATAAGAGGTTTTATCCCCACATCTTGTGTAATATGGATTGATTGGGTGCATGTCTCGATATGTCCCTTCTGTTGCTAAATTCCAGAATGTCCTTGAATCCTTGTTAGTGTAGGCATCTGTCTTTGCTGTGCATCTGTCTTTGCTGAGCTGTAACTAGATTTGTGTTAATTATTTCCAGAGTTCTTTAATTTTAACATATTCTCTCCCCTCTTCCTTTTTTAAAGCATTACTCAGATGCCTTTTGAGAGACCTACCATCGTGGTCAAATCAACTTCAATTTTAGAGTTCGCCTTCTGCATGGCTCTTGTTGGAATAGTGAAAAAATGTATTAATTCATCTGTAAGAAGTCCCCAAACATTACTTGGGGATAGCATGTAATATAATACAATATACTGCTCAGTCAGTGGAAAGATGGACTTGTAGATCTCTGAGATCTTAATAATTGTGGCCCATTTGACTTTCTTGCTGGAGGTCACAACGAGAGTATTAGTTACACTATCTGAAGAAGCTATGATTTGACCAGGACCAGACTTGAAGTAACTGATCAATTTCCAATCTGGGTACAACTTTAAAACTCTTCAAAACTTTTAAAACTGACCTTGTAGTCAATCCTAGAGCTATTATTAGCAGAACAGAATGTAGGTCTTGGCAGACATAATCCCTGGAAAGCAATCATTACAAGGACTAATCGCCTTTCTACAAATTTGAATAAACCTACCAACCTGTTTATTATGTGAAATTACTTTGTCACAATACACGTTGGGGACATCCCAAATTGCATTGATATCTGCATACACAAAAAGAGTACTTTTCAATTAATTCTATTTGACAGTTTAAGTTACCTAGTAGCATTATATGAGATGTATGTTTGTATGTTTGTTTGACTTATAACTGTCCAACAAGACCAAAATAATTCCATAAACAAATCAACACATTTGACCTTCAACCTTATATAAATATTTACAATATAAAAGGTGGTCACAAGTCCATTGTATAATCTGTATGTCGGGGCAATAAACATGCCTTGTAGTGCATTTGATATCCATGTGATCATTTTCCCATTTGGTCTTCCTTGTAAACCCTTTTCTGCTGGTGTTGAAGTTCAGATAAACATTATCTAAATGCTAGGTTTCCTGAAAACTAATTATCTGAAATGTATCCATGAATCACAGTAATTAATCTTACTAAGGAGCTTATTGGCACCTTATTCAGATTGGACATCTATTTTCCTTCCCCTTAAACAAGGCCTAGCCCCTTTCCTCTGATTTGTCCCTTTTCATTACTATCCTTGTCCTATACTTGTCCATTTCTTGTAATTATGGTTCCACCCATTTGGAATGGCATGTCTAAACACTTCAAAAAGAGTTGCAGGTGTGAATGGCAGATTTTTATGATTTATTCATGTCACTTTTCTGGGAAGCTAAAATCACATTTTATCGTATAATTAGTTCCCAAGGGTGAATTTTGAGAGAAGTTATATAATTAGATGGGGCTATTTGAGCATATTTGAATTATTTTCTATAGTGTCCAGGTCCTCAAGTTAATGGACAAAATATGATTCTCTACATAAACCTATGGCAGATTTATTAATGACATCCATACCTTTCTCCTCACGTTATGAACCATGTGTTCTTCCCAAGACCCTGATGTAGTCCTGGGTACTCAGTGTTGATTCAGCCTGCTATCACTCAATTAGCTTCTTTCAAAGTTAATAAATGGGCCCTGCTCTCCTTCTCTCCTTCGAATGGAAGGGTACAATTCCCCTGACTCATGTGACGTTCTCTGGTGCATGCCAATTTGTCATCAGCTCGGGGATTCCCTACAAAAAAGTATTTTAATTTGACTATTATTCAGAGCTCACATCCATTAGCAGCAGTTCTTGTTGATTCAGTGGGCATCTGTTCACCCCAATAAAACTTGGTACCATGGATAAGCTCTGTCCCCTTTCTGGCTCTGCAATGTCTTTCTTTATATAT
Source organism: Ambystoma mexicanum (assembly GCF_040938575.1). Lineage (NCBI taxonomy): Eukaryota > Metazoa > Chordata > Amphibia > Caudata > Ambystomatidae > Ambystoma > Ambystoma mexicanum. The sequence continues at coordinate 1,148,018,324 of NC_090928.1, forward strand.
GAGTCCTACATCCGTATCATGGAGCACACAATCTTCATTTTTCTCCTGTACCATGCCATCATTGTTCACCTTTATGTCCTGATATATATTTGCATTACTTTGGCAATGGAGATTAGTTTGACCTGTGTTCCTTGTTCTAAGATGCAAACTGCACACATTTTCATTGTAGCTCTCTGTGTTAGCAAAGCTGAACTTTGGGCCAGGTCACATGTATTGGATATAGATCTCCAGTTTTGTGCTTTGTCATTCAAACACAGTGCCCATTTAATTACATTTTTCCTTTTTCTGAAACAAACATTCAGTTACTTGATAGTCCAGAATTACGTTTTCATATTTCTGCCCCATTTGGGCATAACTCAGGCAGAGGCAGTTTCTTTGTATCTTTGGGCTGATTTTACCCAACAAAAGAATGTTTTGAAAAGCATGATTCACAAAGCTCTATGTACTTAAACAGCCCATCCTGTCTTTAAATTGTCCACTTCTGAAACTGAGCATGCACTCATCATGCCTAATGAAGTAATGGCGGGAGAGGTCTCTCTAAATATGTATTTGCAATAGACTGTCAGCGAGCAAGTACTTTCTAACCACATCTAAAATATCGAACTAGAAAAACTGAAGGTGTGGCAATACAGGCAAGGAAAAGGAGGCTTAAAATAGGTAACTAAATGGTTTTGTTGAATGATCATACTGCCTTAACGTTAGTTTACTGCACTATATTTGGGAAAATTGAGGGAGAAAGAAAAGTTGTTTTTACAGTGGTCAAAGAAGCTACCCTCCATATGCGGAGGATATGGATAGTGGGTGATAAAACATTTCTATATCACTGTGATAATGCACACCTATAGCTGAAGTTTTACATTTCATGGTAAATGGTACCTATCCAAACATTCAGAGGATCCTGTAATCTGGAAAACCCCAAAATGAGTCATGATGGATGACAATGTTTAAAACCTATTTCATTATTGACATCACTTCTTAATCCTTCTTACTCCTCAAAGGCTTTGCATTATGATGGGCTCTCTGCTGAAGAGACAGATATGTTAGTGGAAAACCTGTTATTTTTGTTGAACGGTGCATACACAGGTCTCTGATTATCCTATAAGTCATTCCCACCCTTGCGGGACCCGTTTTTTCCAAGATGCAAGGTCATGCATTCACCCATACATGGGGAGAGAGAGAAGATAAGGACTGTGGCAAGTCAGCAGAAATAAGTAGTAATTCCAATTATTATATGTAATTAATCATTCTCCCTCCTCTCCACGGACATTAAATCTTAAATGATGACTCCTCTGGGTGTGGCTCAAGAACCACGTTTAGAAATATATATATTTAAATGTATTTACATTTTTACACAGCGGAATTCAGTGTTCTTTTGCCAAACTGTGTTGGGAGATATCTGCTGACTACTTTCAGATATGTTGGATGATAGCCAAATATCTGCTTTGAAAACATCTGAGATTACGACGTATAGCACTTCTGCCCATGAATCTGCATTACCCAGGAATTGTAGTTGTTGCTTGAGCATAGGATTCTACAATTCCAGCCATCATCCATCTGCTGACTGTGCATGCTGATGGTTTTCTTTTCTTTTGACAATCCAATGGAGGACACAAATATAGCTTCAGAACGTCTGAATGGGGCTGTTCTAGTCTAAAAAAATTCAGAGCTCATTCTACATCCAAGGTATGCAGTAAAGCCTCTTAGGATAATTGAGCGTCCTGGTGAAAAAATCAGGACTAGGAAATGAAGAGCAGACTTTGCTAAAAAGTGAGATCCTTTTAAATGACCACCATGTTTGTTTAAGAAGAAACATTTCAAATTGATTGGATACTGTGACAAATCCAGGGTATTTGTCCCTTCTCGCCAAAGGAGTAGCCACCACCTTTGAGACTAGGGAAGTAAGCCTGCTATGAAGACCCTCTCTAGGGCTATAGGCAAGCAGGATCTTACTAAGAGTGACTCCCCCTTAAAAGACAAGGACTCTCAGTGTTTACTAAGATCTCCATTAATCCCGGTATTATCTGCTTAGATGGGATCAAAGGGAGTTGTTAATTTGATAAAACCTTTCTCTTTACCGGATAGAAATGCTGCCTCCCCCAGAGTGTGCAGCTATATAATCAACAGAACTTTGTCTCTCTTAACATAAACCCCTATAAAGCTCCTTTGATTCTCGCCTGGAAGGAGAAGAGACCAGCTTACATAGAGTTAATCTGCTGGGATGGAAATGCACAGAGCAGACATTGCTGCTACCACATGGAACCAGTGCGGTCTGGATGTGTGACCACATAGCTTACGTGGGGGGTGAGAAGCCCGAGAACTTCGCAGAAACCTGGAATGGCAACACAACCCTTCTGCCTGTGTCTGAAAAGAGGAATAGAAGAGACATCGGCAAGCCCAGGAGAACACTTCCACCAGAGGAATTCAAGGAAGAGATACCGACAAGCCCACAAGAAGGTTACCGCCAAAGGAAACCAGAGAAACTACCGGCGAGACCATGAGAAGGGTGCCAGAGAAGTACAAAGGAAGTACTGGTGAGTCCACGAAAGGCCATCACTGGTGGAAGCCACAGGATGAGGTACCAGTGAGCCATTAAGAAAGCTGCTGCTCTCCAGCAGGAAGTGGCCCAACATGAGGGGGTGTGCCACCACAGGATCCACTGACTTCCCCTGGAAAGAGAGCCATGGACCACCAGGTATGCGGTTTGGCATCGAGGAAGAGAGGTGGGCGACGGAGCTTTGAAATGAACACAGAGAATTACAAGACCCGGTGATATGCAATTGCGACTATGCTTATGAGAATGCGAGTTGCCGTATCCATGAAAACCAAGACAAACCTATAGACAAGATGAAGAGTGAACTTGAAGAAATACTCGAGCACAGTGTAAGACAACGGGCTAGAGGGCCCAGTGAAGGTCTAAAATGAACAAACCAAGATATGGATAACTAGGTGGGCCAGGACATCCATGGGGGAACACAGAGACTGATTACAATACTGAGAGGAGGTGTAGTAGCCCTGGAAAAGGGGATGCCACTATATATCCCAATCATTTGTTTTTTATGAACATTTATTTCAAGAACTGTTAACCGAGGAGGGTGCCATCTACATGATCCTAAGCCTAACAAGAATTTATATAGGGTAAGGCCAGTTAGTTAGAGCATGTTTTCGGACTGAGGACAGACTTTTTATGTTGACTAAAGATCCTGACGACCACCTTAGGTTTTTCAGTTGTAGGTAGGGAATACCATTGTGGCAATAGGGTCAGTTAAGGTACGTGTTTTATTTAAGTTTAAGTTAATCACATCTTCTGTTTGAATCATGTACAGTGGTCATACTCCTACTTCTGGTTCACCATATATGTAAAGGGTTGGCCCACATTGTAGAAACTGTGTCTATCAATACAACATCAAGACCTGATATAGAGTTGGCCCACTCCCCATTAGATTTAGGGCTTCAGAGCCCTGGTTGGCATGTGATCAGTGGTCTGCCGAGTACTGAGAACAAATAAAAGTAGGTTGGGTCTCACCTTCTACCTCTTGACTTCAAAAGCCGTCCTACCCATCCGGAAGAATGTAGAGGGGAATACTTAACAACTCTTTAGTCCCAGCGAATACTAGATCCCCCAGAGAGATAAGGCCTTTGTTAATCTAGACCTTCAGGTAGACACTCCAATGGGTTACTTAATATATGTGACCCAGCTTGCAAATCCTAGGCGGAAGAAAGGTCTATTGATGTTGCCCATTTTATTTGCCATGTGTAGGAGAGTTTAAATGGATCCTGCTAAATTACTCTCCCCAACCCATCCTGATTGAGAGAAAGGAATTGGTGGGATATTTAATCTATGAGGTCTTCCTAGAAAAAACATCATATTGGGATATCGGATAGATAGCTCTAGTGTATCACAGGAAACAGCCCCTCAGGGAAACCCTGCATTTTATTTTCAACTCCCACTGAGTTGGAGACCAAACCAAACCCTAACATAGCAAAATTAAAATGGGACTCGGCATGTATGTGGGGAATACAAGGTTCCCTGGCCTCTGAATATCCCATTAAGTTCCCTCGTCAGTAGGAGAAGTAAAATATGAGGGTCTTGTATCTACACCTTCTTTGTCTTCCCATCAAAATCGATTATTTTTGGAGAGTTAAAGGGAAGAAGAACAACCTAATTCAGTCAGCTTAGCTAACCTCTTAGAGGAGTCCAGTACACCCAACCGGTTTGAAGAGATAAACCCACTGGAAGTACACCTAGACAGGAGAGACATTTGTTTTATATACCCGATTGGAAAGTCCTAGAATATCCAGTACACCGAATGGTGTCTCTTCCTTCCACCATAGAATCAAAATGCTACTAATCTCAGTGACTAAGACATCCCACAAGAAGTTGTCATCTACATTTTTGGCCACCAGCATCATCCCGGTAGAGTGTTCCAAGATGGCCTTGTCCAATGTGAGAAAAAAATCTTACAATAGGTTCTGCAACCTCCCTGTATGCCCAAACACTAATAACATCTTCACCGGTCAGAAACAATATCCTAAGCCTAACAGGCATTTACTTTAGGTCTTATAATTTCTATGCACTGATAGTGCAAGTTAATTGGATTAGGTTTCGTACTGAGTACAGACATTTTATGTTGATTAAAGAGCCTAACGAGCACCTTAGGTTTTCACTTGTAGATAGGGAACACCATTGTATAGGGCCAAGTAAGGTGTACGTTAATAAACCTCTTCTGTTTAAACCATGTCCAATGGTCTGAATCCTACTTCTTGCTCACCACAATACCAATAAAAAGACCACGTGGGCACAGATGACTGGTGTGCAGGGAACAGTGTTTTGAAAGCCGTGATAAGGTTTTATGAAGGATAGCACAGAGGAGGAATTCCAAATGCTCAGATTACTGCCTAGTGGGACATTTTAGGGAGTTTTTTTTTATCCCAATTTAAAGAACTACTTCTGAAATTTCAAAACATGCCACTGATATATTATAAGAAGGTGTTATTCATTTAGTGAGTGCCAAGAGACAGTGTCAACCAGCCATCCAAGTATGATAATAATGTAGCTGGTCTTCATGATTTCAGCACAGACTCTGCTGTGTTTACTGGCATTCTTACAGGCTGTAATGATAGACATTCAACGTCCATGCCACACCCCTCCAGTCCCCCGTGATGTTCCCTTGTGCCCCCACTCCCTCCAGTCCCTCGTGATGTTCCCTTGTGCCCCCCGCCCCCTCCAGTCCCCCGTGATGTTCCTTAGTGCCCCCCACACCCCTCCAGTCCCCCCGATGTTCCCTTGTGCACCCCACATCATCCAGTTCCCTGTGATGTTCCCTTGTTCCCCCACCCTTCTCCAGTCCCTGTGATGTTCCCTTGTGCCCCGACCCCCTAGAGTCCCCCATGATGTTCTCTTGTGCTCCCAACCCCCTCCAGTCCCATGTGATGTTCCCTTGTGCCCCACACCCCCTACAGACCCCTGTGATGTTCCATTGTGCCCCCCACCCCCTCCAGTCCCCTGTGATGTTCACTTGTGCCCCCACACCCTCCAGACCCCTGTGATGTCCCCTTGTGCCCCCCACTCCCTTGCAGTTTCCCGTGATGTTCCCTTGTGCCCCCCCCGCCACTGGTCCTCTGTGCATTCTTCCCCTGCCCCCTCTTCTACTGGAGCTGTCTGATACATTTTGTTCACCGCCACTATCGTGTGGCCAATACTGGGATTGCCTGACTTCTATGGTCTCATGGACTCTTGGTGCCTCACCCTCCTTCAACTTTTCATGCTGAGCTTACACTTCATCTCGTTCTCATGTTGTCCTTGAATCATGCTGTGTCCCTCCTCATCTTGAATTCTGTTCTCTTGTAACATTATGTGTTTCTGACTCCTTCAACTGTTTTTCACTCTCCCCTCTTTTTCTCCACCTCTCTCCACCCTCCCCTCTTGCCCCTGTGATATCCCTGTGCACCCTCCTGGTTCTCGTTATTGCTTGTGATGTCTGCCTACTTGAATTTTCCCTCTTCTTTCTGTTCCCAACCTCTCCATTTTCCCCCTACTCCACTCAGTGAATCCCTAGCACTTATTTTTTTCAGATGTCGCCTGACATGTTTGTTAGCTGACTGTTTGTCTCCCCCCTCTTTGTGTTCTCCTACCTCCCCCCCTCCAGCACTATCAGAAATGTCGTCAGGCCTAGTATGATAGTCGCATGTTTTGTTCTTCTTCTCATCCCCCATCTCCAAACCCCCACTCCTCTTGTTAATTTCTTGCACTACCTCAATTGTCGTCAGGCATGTAATGTAGCCGCTTGTCCATATCCTTCTCTTACCCACTCCCCCCCATCCCTATCAATGGCTCTTGCTCTATAACTTATACCTCCTGACCTATTTGACAGCAGCTTGTTTGTCTCTCTCTCCCCTTCCCCTTTTTTTTACCTCCCTCCCCACTCCAGCTCTATCAGAAATGTCATCAGGCCTAGTATGATAGTCACCTGTTTTGTTCTTCTCTTTCTCCCTCTACTCCAACCCACCATAACCCCCCTCCCCTCCTCTTGTCAATTTCCGGCACTACCTCAATTGTCGTCAGGCATAGTAATGTAGCCACTGGTTCTGTCTCATTCTCCCCCACACCCGCCCTCCCTTCCTCTTCATTGTCTATAGCACTTGCACTATCTGAAATGTCACCAGGCTGATTATAATAGTTTATTTTTCACATTCTGATTGTATCAAGGACTTGTAAGAATGTCACTGTATTCTCACTCGTTCCCTGCCAAGCTTGAAGTGCTTTGAAACGGGGTAGATTAAGGAAGGACTGGAGATGTGATTGGTGGAGGGTTCCGCAGGAATCGCAGCAGAGGTTCTGATGAGAGGTGCAAAATAATGTTGTCATTCATGACCAGAATGGGGCCATTAGTAATCATTTTCATTGTTTCAGTTGTATTTTCCTTTGCACTCAGCACAACAGAATGAAAGGATGGAAAGCTTAGAGGAGACCGCCAAGCCAGTGTCCCAACAGGGTGTCTGTCATGCACACATTTGCGTCCGGATGAAGGATGAAAGGTGCAACTTTAGGGTATGAACTAGGGCATGAGCAAGCTGGATTGGGTCAGCAGAATGGTGCACAAATGTGCGTTTTACGCGCAGATAATTCCATGAATCAGGCTGACTGTGTTTTCAGCTTAAAGACCAGATCACTCCGTGTGCTTGAAGTGGACGAAAGCATTTCTTTTTAAGTCTTATGCATCCCCAGTGTGGATTCACAATTTAGTATCTCTATTTGAGACTGGCACTCATACCTTCAATGCTTCAAAGCTTTGATCTTGCACTAACAATCTGAGCTCCATGTTATGCAATAAGATCAGGATGTATGGCTGGGCGTTTTCGGTTCTACCCCCAAAACTATGGAAGTCACATCCATATAAATCTTCAACTTTAAATCTCATAAGGCATTGGAGCCACATCCCTTCAAACGTTTAGCTACGCCAGGCTCAGTCCAGTGATTAAGGCTGCAATGGCATCATTATTTCTCTCCCACTGTGGGTCAGCTCTCTCAGGAGGATAGCTCAGTCGCAATGTGCTCACCTTGGAAGCAAGACCCGGGTCCGTGCTTAGAAACCTCTGGGTATTAAGCACGTTATAAATAACCTATCATATCATGCTGTCCCTAGCCATCCGAGCTCCTCTGCTTTCCCCGTACCCTACTAGTAACCCCCGTGGTGCATCCCCTTTGAACTGCACTGTGCTGCTTCGCATCTAGTATTGCACTTTATAAATCCCATACATACATAACATAACATCACTTTGGAGCCATAGCATACTACCTCTGTGCCCCTTATTCTCCCATTTCCGTTGCTTCTGTCCTCTAATGATGCATTTACATGGAAGCACACTACAGGTTTCCCATTCCAAAGGATCCAGTGTGCGTGCTTTTGTTTGGAAGTAATGAGCAGGCTACCCTGGACCCATTTTTCATTGTTAGCAGAAAGTGATTAGTTTGATGAAGTACCTAATTAAACATTTTATCAACAGCATTCAGCAATATTTTAGATAGCTAATGATAGCAGCACGGCAGAGTAAATGATGGTGTTAATGCATCTGAAAGGCACTCGGAGAACTGCACATGGAGCGCGTGCTGTTCATTAGTCATGGTGTTAATGTCAATGATTTCATCGTCACGTCTTCTTTTGACCTTAACCCCCTTACCGTTTGGTTTTAAGTATAATTATCATCACAACTTATACATTATTAATAGTTTTGCAATATATTAATTGTGATATTCGTATTATATGATGTGTCCTTTCATATGTGCATCATAAAATGGCGCATTCACTTAGATCCTATAACATCATATGCAATATTGAACATACATTTTTTGATTTGGAATGCCTGCTGCTCCTGTATGTTCTGACACACGTGCCATGTTTATAGATTAGTGAATGTCTATTTCTAAGTCGCTCATGATGCCAAGCTTTTGTGGCTGAGTGTATGGCATATTTCAGAGCACTTGCATATAGTATTTAAAGGTATCTGAATGTTTTTATGGAAGTATGTTGGTTCCATGTAACAAAGTCCCCGCAAAAATGATTCATGCCAAAAATGTCGCATTTTTTGCAGAGACATTATTACATTGAACATGCGGGGGACACCCCCGCAACGCCTGCTTTTTTTCTTTTTTTACAAGAGGAGCAGGGGACATCCCCGCAACCCGACCCCATACATAATGTAGCCATAAACAATGTCGCCAATGGCTTTTTGGGCCTCTATAGCTTGTCATATCACCAAATAGGTTCTGGCTTGTACCCAACTATAGGAATGACAGATCATTTCCTAGTGATGCTCTAAAGCAAGGATAGGCACCTGTGGCTCTCCAGATGCTTTGGATGACATCCCCCTTCACCCCTAGCCAGCTTCTTACGTATGATGCCAGCTCTCTTTCCGTTAATGCATTGTTCTCATCAGTTTGCTTCAAGGTCCTGTTGGCCGCATGGCGCAGTGATGTGATCATATTTTATTGGAAATGGCTATGGGGTGTACTGTTAATCCTTGTGAGTGTCGGAGCCCAGCACCGGCTGAGTTTGCTTTTGTTTGAATTATACCTACCAGTCTGAGCCTTTACCTCCTTCCTGCAGCAACAATACACCGAACTGTCACATGCAACACTTTGCTTTCTCACACTGATCAGTGCATAACCTGTCCAGAGTGGTGTTCATGAACTGAGCAATGAGAGCATCTCATTGACCTGCATACAGCAGGCTAAGGGTGGAGGGTAGAGGCGTGTGCGGGTCCAGCACATCAGAACAAGGTGCAAGGCAAATGTGCAGAAAATAAGCATCATTCTAGCCTGCTTTTCACTCATTGCAACACAACACAGTGGGCCTCGAATCCGAGTGATTTGCCCGCGGCTGAAAGTGCCGTGGGCTAATCGTTTGCATGAGAAAGGTGCGAAATACCAAAAATTTGCATCTTTCTCATGTGAACACACATACATTCTGACACCCACAACACACCCATAACACACCCCCCACCCACACCCTCAGCACACCCCAACTACACCCCCAACATAAACAAACCCCACTTACCTTCATCTTTACGCTGGTTCCTGCAGCGACAGTTCCCTTTCACTTCCGTAATCGGGAACCAGCGCTGTATGGTCCTTTTCTTTTCTTAATTTTTTCTAATGGAAGGCTTCAGGGGTGTCCCACGCAGCCCCCGCACACTATACCATGAAGTATAGTGAGCAGGTTGATGGGGGAGACACCCTCGCAGCCCCTGTTTTTTTTTGCTTTTAAATAGAAAGCTGCGATGGTGTCCCCGCAACCCTCGCTCACTATACCATGAAGTATAGTGAGCTGGGCAATGCGGGGGACACCCCAGCAGCCCCTGTTTTTTTTTCAATGCTACCACCAAAGGTTCGAACTTTTGGTGTTCGAACCTTTGGTGGTAGCATTTTTAGAACTTTTGGTCAATGCGACAATTTTTTAATTTCGACCTAAAACGTGGGCCTCATTACGAGGCTGGCGGTAGCCGCGTCTGTAGTACAAGCATGGCTGCCGCTGGTATTAATTTTTTTCCAGCACCTACAAATGGGCAATTACCTGGTCATGCCACGTTTGGAGGACCCGGTAATTGCCCATTCGCGGGTGCCAGTAATAAGGGACTCCCCATCCCCATTTGCCCCATAAGGCTCAATGGGAATGAGGAGGGTGGTAGCACTGGTACCGTTAGTAGCGGTACCGGTGCTACAATCATGTTCTGCTTGCGTGTGCCGGTACACCCACCAGGTCAGACCTGCTGGCTGCAAGGGTACCCGCAAGCAGAACTCCCAGTATGGCGGTACGGTAGCAATGGTGCCGGTAGCGATACCGGCACTGTTGTTGCCTTACCGCCATACTTGTAATGAGGCCCAATGAACGTTATGAAGCTACGAGTAAGCTCCTCTCGTTAGTCCTCTTTCACTATATCAAATCAGCAGATGCCTTAATCCAAACCGCATTCAACCTCTCAGACCTGGTGCTCTCCATTCAGGAAAACATTTCTCAAGGGTATCGACCAAAGCCATTAAAGAATACTGACACACAGGACCTGGACACGTCTGACCTGCACCATTCAGCACAACAGGTCTTCCACCGGCCTTTCCCTGTTATCTTGCTACCAACCTGCTCCTCTTCTTGTTTCACAAGGCCACATGCAGCATGGCCAACAACAAATAGAAGAAGACCACTTTATGTAGTTACTTAGTTGTCCCTGGACTGCTTGTTGTTGAATGACTCAGAGTAGAAGCCGATTACCCGGGACACCTGATATCAGAGAGACTTCACACAGTGCTAACAGAGAAACAGAGGTCACTCCTGCCACCATAAATGGTTTGTAGCAGCATAGAGTTGCTGGAGGCCCCGGATAACATAACAAGGAGGACTCAAAGAAAGAACCCAAAGACACTAGTGGAAACGTTAGGGGCCAACTCCGTGTAACTAAGTGGTCAGCACATGCTTATTTCATGATATCCCTATAGGTACATTTTCAATGCTACACCCCATGGCTTCCTTTTACCTTCGGACAATGAGGAATGTCTTCCCCATTAGCTCAAGGCCATCCATACAGGTCATTGGTTAATTTCTGGATTCTTCCCCAAGGAATGTAGGGCCAATGGCAGCACATAATGCTAACCAGGTCGTGAATATTTTCTTTTACCGGGATGATCACATTTGTGATAGATGTCATGAACTATGATACTCTGAGAAGGGATCTCTGGAGATTTCCTGGTAGGTCTCTGCTCCTTGGTCCTGTTATGTGTGGTAACCTATTTTATTTTCAAGTGTTCACATAGAAAAAGGGTTGGGCTTGCTGAAAATGTGTAATATGGAGCTACTAAGCTTCTGAAACCAGACAGACCAGAGGTTGACGGCCCTGAACAGGTTGTGGAGTTTATGTTCCTAAATTGAAACGGTCATGAAGGGATGAGCTGAGATTCAGAGGGTAGGGTCTTCCTAAATCATGAACCTCTGTGCCTTCTAAGGTGAAATGTTTTAACTATCCAAATTAATATTCTTTGGGTAATACAAATTCAGAGATAGATATGTATTTTGCATTTTAACCCTATGAAACGTTTTAAGTTATCTATGTATTTGATATGCTTCTACTGGCTGGACTCGTTTTTGTGTGACATTATTCGCCTATAAACATCTCTGATGTTTACCTCCTACGCCCTGGCATGGTTTGAGCTTGTTTACGAGGCTGTATGCTCCTTATACTTGACATGGCACACAACGCTGCCTACTGAAGCTCCACAACACTCCACAGACAATCTGGGCCATGGCCAATTAGCCAATCATTCTCACCATGTCCATCATACCTGATGCCACATCTCATCACAACACACACACACACACATACACACACACACACCCTACACCATACACAATGACCTGAAAGAATACAAAGCCAACATTACGTAAATTGACTCAGTTTACCACACACAAAGACACCGCAATCAAAAGGTACAGACCACTCCACACAACCATCGTCCAGTTACACGGCTTGCATGTCCCCATCAAGCAGGTTACAGCCAGACCATTTTCCAAAGGAATACAAGCCAAAATCACCTAAAGGCTTACCAGCTCAGTTTCCTTATGGTCCTCATGCATCAACAAGCCAGCTAAAATACTGTGCACGGCTCCCTCTGCTCCTACCAGCCAAACGCATCCCATTCTCTGGCCGGTCCTAGGCTCGAAGCGACCATGACAATGCCATCTCTTGAGCAATGTAAAACCCACAACCATAACAGCAATGTGCAGCCACAGCACTTTGTGTTAACAAATGTGCTTGTCTGTGAATCAGGGCCATATTGCTTTATATTTATAATGATTAGGCACTAGGACTCAATGGCCCTCATTCCGAGGTTGGTGGTAGTCATGGCGCTATTTGCGCCATGACTGCCACCAATAACGGGTCCGGCACCGGTATAGTTAAATGGGGATTTACCGGTGTAGTCCGACCTTTGCGGGACCGGTAAATCCCCATTGAAAATGCCATTCCCCATACCCATTTGAGCCCCTTAGGGCTCAATGGGAATGGGGATGGCGCTAATAATGGGCTCGCGGCTTGCGAGCCCGTTATTAGTGCCCTGGTCCCTTAACAGGTCCCGTCCAGAACGGCTGGTCAGACCTGCCGTTCCTGGTGGACCCGCTAAGGGACCTTATACTAGGGCGGTAAGGGATTACCGGCACCGGTCTCCTTACCGGTGCACGGAATCCCTTACTGCCCAACCTGGAATGAGGCCCAATGTGTGCTTGAGCCTGTGAAGGAATAAAAATGAAGGAAGAAGATGGGTCAATATGGCGATTAAGTATCATCTGAAGCAGATGCTTTCTTCTATATTTTGCTATTCATTCCTTTTACGTGTTAATTCTTAGACAAATACATATCATAAATGATGCTTTTCTTTCATCATTCCCGTTGGATTGCTATCATTGATAGCTCAATTAAGCAAGTAAGAAAAAAGGGGTCTCATATTCGTTGTAAAATTCATTTCCAATGGTAATCACTGTTTTTTTGGTCGATATGGTCCAATCAGCAAGTATGATACTTTTCTTTATGGATTTCACCATTACATTATACCCCCTTACTTGTTCAATTCTTTTTCATGTTGTATAACCCTAGGTACACACTTGCACTTATTAAAGGAAGAGAACCTCTGGGCTTGGCATGGGAGACTTCCGAATGTTTAAAGTCTAGGCAATTACTGGGTTCTTATTGTACTTTGCATCAGTCCCTTTGTCTCAAGGGGATAGGTCAGCGGCAAAACGAGGCGGAGCAACACAGGATCGATCCCTGGGTCCGTGCGCGTTATAAATAACCTATCATATCTTCACATCTTTCTTTAAAATGTCTGCTTTCTTTTTGATTCTTACTTTCTTAGTCCTGTGTATTGTTTATTTTATTAACACCCACTCTCCTTAGATACAACGTTTTCTTTCTTTTATTTACTATTGAATTTGTTCTCCCTTTTTGCTCTTTAGTACTTTTGTTTTATCACCATGTATTCTGTTTCATCCTCTTTCTTCCTTTCTTTTTGTCTTTCTTTCTACTTATTTTCCAATTGTACCCTAGTTTTCTTAACTTTTGTTCTTTGACATTTTTGTTACTGCTTCGTTCTTGTGTCTATCTGTATGTTCTTCGTAGCTCATTAGTAATTTTTGTTTCATTTTCTACATTCTTTTTTGTTTTTTTTTGCTTCCTGCATCCTTTCCTGTCCCCTTCCTTTCTCTCATTTCTATCTTCATTCTTTCTTTCTAGATCCCTCATCCCCCAGACTAGAAATATGTGTTTACATTCCAGCATCAGCTCCTGCCATTGCTAATCACCAGAGAGTGCATGTGCATATGGTGAAGACTACAGCGTCATCAGCAGATGCATGCCTTAAAGGTCACATTCCAGGTGTCCATGCCGTTCCCTTGATGCATACAGTGTCCTTGAAGCAGCTCACTGGGGACTACAGGTCGGACATCTTTCAATGTGCTTGCGCCTTGTCTCACATTTCTGTTTTGCCTATCATGCTTATTGTATTCTATGGTGGGTTATTTTATTGTCTGGCTGGTTATAATGTATATTGCAGACACTACATTACAATATATTTGCAGTAATCTAAATATGTATTGCGTTATTATTTATCCCCTGATTTTCCTGATAAGACAACCTTTGCTTTGGCTGCCTCTATAAGTTGAACATTTTGGTTTGAAGCATTTTCTGCAATTGTGTTCATTGTCTGAACGATTGTTATCTTCTAGGGCCTTGACAGACACATCCTCACAACTTGGATTTCAGAGTAAATTCACGTCTTCCATTTCTTATGTCACCAACTACAGCACACATGTTTACAAATCCCACACCCACAACCTTAACTAAAAGTATGCCTCTTTGTGTGTTTGTAGACCTGTTATGTTGGGGTTACAATGTGAGTGATGTTTCACATCAAGTACATTCAAGTGTGTTGTATGCGTATGGTCTGCACATGCTGCACACACAGACGTCAGATTGTTCTTGAAGCCTGGTTATATTTAATTATTTACACAGACAGCATTCATCTTGTTGGGGAGTACATCTGATGCCCCCAACATATATGAAAATACAAGTTGCAAAAGTGTCTGTGAAAAAGCATACCGCATAAAGAATGCTGCCCCACACATATAGAATTCCCTGTGTAGGCCCAAGAAGACACTAGTAGCCATGCTTCAGTAAACCATATCTCCGAGAGGCAAGTAAGCAATTAAGCACAGACCTTACACTTGAATATAACCACATATCCTTACAAGTATAGTAGCACTTAACAGTAGTCAGGGAAACATTAAGGTGCACTCATAAAGGTAGAAAATGACAGTGAACCTTTACTCTAATTGCATGAACAACACATGTAGGCCTCAAGACCCAGTTAGCCATCTCTGAAGCATCATAACCCTCACCCCCTCAACAGAAAATGTCAGCCAGGCCCTTGCAAAGAGGTTCACTCATATCAAGATGCAGCTTCCCACAGCAAGACTGAATGCCGCACATTGATTGGTTGAGGCAAGGGAGGTGAATGCATTCGCAGGCCTGAATTGTGGTAGTGAGGTCATGAAATAGCAACAAAGAAGTATCAGACCCATGTAGTGCAAATGCCAATGCCCAATCAGAGGCCAGGAAAGTGTGAATAACCTGTAACATTTGTTGTCATTTCACCTCTGATATTTGCTATAGATTCAGCCATTTTCTGTCACCATGCTGAATGTCTTTTGATAATTCATTGGCCTAAGCTGTGTTTTAATACACCTTTTGTTTTTCTCACGTCTCGTTCATTATATTTTGGCTCTTTGGATTGATTTTTATTATTGAACTTGCCTTACAATCTGTTCAGTATTTCATCATACACATGGCACAAAGATATGCTCATGCCAGGTAGGTCTGTGCAATGTTGATTCTAAAACTCACCTGTATGGTCCCTCTGTCATAGTGACTATAGAAATGCACAGTACCTTTAGCTGTGGCCAAAAGTCTCTTGCTATGATGGTATGTTGGTGAGAAAACTCGGCGAGTAAATTACTTGCTGTTGAGATCTGATTGCAACCAGCAGGCTCAGCCTTTCATCCTTCAGCAGGGTGATACATTGAATAGCACGTGTTTAAGGAAATGGAATGATCTTTTGTGCAAGACTTAGATATATGGATATCTGGTTTGAAGCTCCACATATACATTCAACAACCGTTATCATCATGTAATGCCTGATAGATATCAACATAGTGGAACACTTAATAGCCACAATAATCTTACACCCCATACATCTTGTAGCAGAGTCCTTCACCAGTGTGATCCAGACACTTGATGTGGGGCCTTGAGAGTAATGTTCAATGTATGATTTCTGGTGGATTGACATAAATCTTTGCATCTCTGCAGAGACTCAGTGACAGATTTTCGGAAATGAGAGATGTGGCTGCACAGAGGTCGCTCTGTCATCTGACTGGAAGTCAATTTAATGTCAGATGTCTCTTCCCACTAGCAACTGTCAGGCTTCTTGTCCTAATATCTCAGTGACAGGAAGTAGGCTCTGATTGCAGGGTGTCCATAGATATGACTGTCATAAATATCACTAATGCTCGTTGCATTTATGTGTACATTGGTAGCCATTATTCACAAACTGGTTGCCCTTTGATTGATTGATGCTGGCATCTATTCTTGATGAGCAGTTCTTTGGCAGCAGGTCCCTTGAATGCCACGTCCCACACTGGACTGCACCTGTTAGTTGTCAGAGAGAACCCACATTTTCTCTTTTATTCTTTTCTCAAACTCTCTCAGGGGTGCCATAGCGATCAGTGTTGTCCCCGCTGATGTTTAATCTTTGCCATACACCATCAGCAGACTATATTCTTTCCATTTTTCTCTTGATTCCCACTGTTATCTGGATGATGGCCCCATGGCTCTTCAGCTGGAATCCTCAGCTCATTCTCAGTCAAACACATTTTTGATTGTCTCGAGCCGGCCAACCTGAACGGAAAAACACTGGCTAACGCTGAGACGAAAGAAGACCAAAACATGAAAATATGCAAACAGTATACACTTAGGGCTCCCTAAAAATGACATTGACTGGCCACAACCCCTTCAGAATTCAGCCACACAAAGACTCCTAGAAGAAACCACATATCCCAGAGCTGCTAAGGCTACAGCAGCTTCCATCTGAGAGACAGATACAGTATGAGATTGTATGCACTGTCTGAAAGAGTTTTTTATGGTTGGGAACCAAAACGTATCCCTTATCGTCCCATTAAGTATAAGCCTGAAACCCATTTTGGCTCAGCACCATATCCATATCATCTGATGATGTTAATCAGATGATTATCCTTTCAGAAAATCTAGAGTTTGTGGATTCTTCTTTTCACTAGCCCTAACCATTCTTTTATTTCACATGCCTCCAAGATATATTCCTGATTTAGAAGCTGTCCCTGTCTCAAAGTCTCTTTCCATGATAGGTGAAAAGTTGAGTGTTTTTTGCAAGTCTGAACTGGTATTGTGACAGGAAAACACTTCTGATCTTCTCGTGCCCTAGACATTTGATTTCACATATGATCTATAGTTAGGTTGTGCTATAGCAAATCATTGTTGCGCTATGATAGGCCTGTATGTGATGACCGCAACGCATATTCTATCATTCCATCACCATGATTTTGGTCTTCACCAGAGTCATCGTTGGCCAGTGTTTTTCTGTTCAGGTTTTGCTGGCTCGAGGCAATCAAAAGATGGGGTTGAATGAGAATGATCTGAGTATTCAAAAGCAAAAGAAAGAATATCACCTGAATTACATATCATCTATTTGTCTATGGCAGTTAGAGAGAGCTGTTCTTCTCCGGTGCTCATTTAATTAATTCCATATTTGGGAATGAAACTACATTTTCCTGCGAGCCTTCTCCGAATATACCGTTCATTGAAGGCACATTAGCTCTGGTACGTTGTAAGCTGGTTTGTGCCGGTTCGTGCACAGGCGTCCGGCGGCTAGCAACCCTGTGTAGCTTCTCAAGCCTCCAATTCATTTTCAGGTACATCGCCTGTGTTTATTGGATCAATTATGCTGTTTCCTGTTAAAGCAGACCTGTTGCACCAAATTAATAGCATGAGGTTAGGACTGGATCAGAATCAGGCTCTGTATGTTACTTCTCGGTCTGAGCCCAGAACAACATCTTGCATCCTAAAACGCTATCTATCATTGAATTTCAGCCCTGTCACTATTTTGAATCATGATATGATACGATGTGGCATCTATAATGCGCCTGTACAGAAGTGTATCTAGGCGCGACAAGACAAGGAGGGAAAACAAGGCAGGACAAAATAATGATGTTACTAGGCCTTGTGTGATTCAGATCGCGCAAGTGCGGGGAAGATAGAAGGGGAGAGGTGCTAGGTGGGAGGGGAAGAGGGAAGAGCAGTTAACTCACAGGTGCAGCCAGCAGGTGGCTCATAAGTGCAGGGAGAAGGGACTGTAGGGTTGCAGGTTCAGACCCTTAAGTGCTGGGGAGCCCGGAGGCATTGCGAGGGCAACTGGACATGCAGGAGCCTGAGCCTGAATTCAGCGGGTGACCAGTGCATGGAGCAGTCATTTGCATCAGCAGGGGAGAGGCAGAGAGAAAGCGGAAGTGGAAAGGAAGGTATTGAGTTGCTTCCGGAACCGGAGGTGGTTCTGCTCAAGTTTGAGAGAGGCATGGAGTTTGTTCCAGAGGGAGGGCTCAGCCGATGAGATAGATCTGCCCCAACTCTCTGCTTGGAGAAGCATCTGACCCTGAGAGAGTTGGAGGTGGATGAGCAGACGGTTCGAGAAGGAAGTTGTTTGGGAGGAGAAAGTTGGAGGTAGAGCAGTCCCATGCCCCCGAAAGCCCTGTGGATAATGCAGAGGGACTTGAAGTAGACCCTTGCAGCCACAGGCAGCCAGCAAAGAGATGTCAGAGCTAGAGAGACATGATCCTTGGGTTTGAGGCCAAGGACAAGTCTTGCAGTCCTGTTCTTGATAAGTTGTAAAGGTTGAAGAGTAGAGGCAGGAAGATTTAGAAAGATGCTGTTGCAATAGTCCAGCCAAGAGAGGACCAGAGCTCTGGAGACAGTGAGCTTCTGGGGGAAAGTGAGAAAAAGGATGAATACCTCTGAGGAGGTGCAGCTGATAGTTGACTTGTTAGAGACATCAGAGATGTGATGAGAGAAGGAGAGGGTGGAGTTGAAGATTGCACCAAGGTGCCTAGCCTCACAGGAAGGAGCAGCATCATTGTATGGCTTATCCTGCTATGCATTTACCTAAGGCATCTAGCGGAAAAACTATGTTTTTTGGGATGAATGATGTGCTCAGTACTGTGCATGTGGACAGCATTGAGCCACGTAAGGTTAACTTTGCTGTGCAAACGGGCTATGTTTTCAATGCTAATGAGATTGATTTCATTCTTCAGAGTGATTATCCTACGATGATTGATCATCCTGTTAATTTCAATAATGCTGATTTGTAGATGCCTATGTAGGCAACAATATCTCAGATGAGACGGATGAAAAAGCTATCAATTCTGCCTCTGAACGGTCAGAATCTCGAGCCAATCCTATTGACCAGTCTGGAGCTGTCCTTGGTGCCTATAATCATGGTGACTGTGTTCAAAAAGCCCCTTGCTTTGCTATTGAGCAGCCTTTTGCTAAATCTGACATTCTTGTTCAGTCTGACCTTATTCCCTATATGAATAATGCTGATCATATCAGCTTAAATATTGTTTTAGTCCACAAACATCAGACCAGTATTAATACCCCTGTTACTTCTGCCTCCACATTTCGCAGAGTTCTTAGGAATGACTGTGGCCAAAATGCGCCCCATTATTAAGAAACATCCAGAAACTGTTACTGACTACCTTTATGACATCTTCGCAGCCTACTCAGAAATGTTCTATCATTGCAACTCATGCATCATGCATTAAGGCAGAGCAGGTGCACACTGACCCTATCACATGTGGGGAACTTAATGCACGGTCATTAGTCAAACATGCGATGGAAATTTCAGATTACATTCTAGCTCATAACATTGATATTTTTGCCATTTGTGAAACATGGCTTCATAGGGCTGCCGGTCCATCTCTTTTGCTGGCCATCACGCTAGGATTTAATATAATTAGAGCAGACAGGACGGGTGAAAAACAGGGGGTGGGGAGTGTTGCTCTTATTTATAGGTCCATGCTTGACATTCATGAGACCTGTGGGATATGATGTGATATGACAAGTGTTTCAGAGCGCGATTTATTATGGATGCAATATCATTCATGCCAAGTTACTTATGGATCCTAACACAACGGCCAATTTGCTCCTACTGTATAGATCTCCAACATTCATGTTAGATTTTCATGAAGAATTCCTACTAATGCTGGTACCACTGCTTAAGCCCACCTGCCAATGTATTCTATGTAGCAATTTTAACTGCTGATTATCTAACACAGCAGGCCCAATTGAACAATCACTGGCCGATCTGGGGTTTATCCAGCAGGGCAGAGAACCTACTCATGTAAAAGGCAACACGCTCGACTGACTAGCTAGTAGGAACATCATTTTGAAGGGAGTGTTTATTGCCCCATGTCCTTGGTCTGACCATACCTTTATTCTCTTTGACATCATTCCATCTATTCAGATAAGGAAGAAGATGCCATTGAACGTCACTATTGTCTTCCAGAATGCACAAGAACTTACTGTGGATGTTTTGACCCCTTCTATTGCTCCTATGTCACTTACTCTAGATGCTTATTTCCCCTCGAGTGACCTGATTTCTGTACCCCAGACTAGTACTGCTGTAGACCAACATGCCTCACTCAAGACTTGTACCGTACCAGCAAAAACGCCTAATAAACATGGTATTCATCAGAGTTACACAATTTGAAACTGGTTAAGCAAAAGGTGTGTAATGTTTGGGCCAAATCTAAAACCACTGAAAAACAGGGGGGCCTATGTCATTGGTTCAGAAAGTTATAAGGAGGCCATTATTATTGCTAAGAAATCAGATTATGACCTGCACATTATTAATGCTAAATCTGATGCTATTGAAATGTTTACAATCTTGAAGAAACTATAACATCATGTCACTTCTGAAGAGAAACTGACCAGAGACAAATCTTGGAGTACGTCAATCCAGGAAGCCATGGATAAAAAATATTAGAGATAATATTAAGGACACACTTAAAGTGGTTGCAAATCAATCAACTAATGTTGGTATCTTGGAAAGTAGCAAGAACCTGGTGTATTTTCCACTATGCCAAAGGGAAGAGTGCCAGTGCCATTTGTGTTCAAGTCAATGACTGAATACTGAAACAGAGGGCTTAGAAATGTTCCCTCAATTTATGCCTACCACCTGCAAAGGTGATGATTACCCAGCTACCCTGGTTAAAGCTGGCACATCGAGTCCAGTCTTTCTTATAAATTTGTTTAATAATAGCTCTTTCTCAGATGGACTTGTACCGGATATCATCAAACAAGCCAGGATTACACCTCATCTAAAAAAGACTACCATAGATTGATATGGCTCATCTAATTACAGACATATAATCAATTTACCTGTTTTATCTAAATATTGGTCCGCGCATTTATTTCTCTTGGCAATGAAGCAGCATATAAGTCTGCAAAATAATCAGCATACAGCAGGGAACCAGATGTCACTGCATATCGTGGGGTGGCAAACCAACAGCTGAAGTACTGCTCACAGAAATAATAGAGTTAAAAGGGCAGGCATTCTTGGAAGAGAAGGGGTTTTGGGTTAAAAGGGGGTGCCCACAGTCACTGAATGATTTGTTATGGAAACAAAACATTACAGGTAAAGTAGTAATGCAGAGATAGTTGCTTATGGTTGCTTTTGAGCAACTGCACTATCGAGCTCATGTTTTGAAACAGCGCATTTCTGCAGATATCCAGGAGGACTGATTTCTCCCCAATCTGTAAGAATGCATCAACACATGTGTGGAAAATTGCACAACTTGTCATCTTTCCAATACTTTTCACAAATTGTTTAAAGATATTGCATTCCTATTGGGGATAGGGCACAAACTGTGCTTGATATATTACCCTCAGGACAACAAGAGTATAGAAAAATGAATGGGCTATTGAAAGGTAAACTGTCTAAAATATGCACAATGTTACAGAGGAACTGGCCACATTGTCTCCCTTCGGCTTTGTTTAGCTTGAGAACGCAGCCCAGTAAAGAGCACCACTTGTCCCCACACATGTATCTGGGTGACCAGGTGTTTGTGAGGAATTTCATCAATCGTTGGAATGAGCAGAGACTCCAGGGTCCTTTTACTGTTATCTATTGTACACCCTTGGCAGTTCGCATGAAGGAGTTGCAGTACTGGGTCCACTTAACTGATGTTCAGAAAGCACCCGGCACCGTTCCACCTTCTCACGAGAATGAACACATTACTGCGTGATATTAAAGTATAATTTGAGGCATGTGTCCTGATGATACTGCAGTTGATCAATCCTTATACAGTGATGAAGAGTTTTCATTTTTCTGCATGGTTGTCTGTTGTTTCTCTCCCTCTTCTGGTTCAGCACTATAAGTGTTGTCTAATATGTATGTTATGTTATATATGATGTTTTATTTTTGGAGTAGGTACAGTATTGTGTGGTTATTTTATATGGTTGGGGCATATAAAGGGGGTATTGGAACAAAACCGATGTATCTTTGGGATGACACGAACCAGGAGGTAAATTGAGGCAGAGATCGAATAAGATCAATATAAAGAGGTAATACCTGATACTGTGGTAGATGTGCACCACCCCAAATCGGTAACATGTGGTTGAATCACATGCGAAAAGTGGGGAGAAGGAAGCCACATGAGATCTGCTATGTATGCTCATTGATACCTCATGTGACGGGCACACCCAAGTTGTTTATACCTCAAGAAATGTTGCCTCTTATAGACCAGTGTTTGGTACACTTGACTCTGTGCAGAGTAGAAAGTCTTTTCAAAGGGCACACAGTCCAAGCAGTAATAATGGACAGAGATGATAAAGAATGTGCCAAGAAGAAAGAACACACCCATTGTAAAATCAGACCATTGCTGAAGATGGAAGGAGCATTGTTTTTCAACAATAGATGTGTGGCAGGAGTAGTGAGCTGTGCAGCTGGGGGGGGCTTACTGAGGTTTTCAGAAGATGTAATGACACACGTTAATAAGAGCTGTCGCAGGACATGAGGAAATGATGTGCCAAAACTGACATGGATTGGGTTAAGTGAAACACCAGAATAAGTGGAAAGGCCAGAGCAGTATTTCGTTTGCTTAAAAGAGAATGGTACTATTTGTTGTAATAAGACACTGTTCATCCCTGACCAGACTGAAGTCATGGTGGCGTTCATGGATGTCTACTGGTTGTGTGGACAATTGCATTCCTACACCTCCCTCCATCATGGAGGGATGTATGCTCACTGACAAGTTCTGGTAGATCCTGGAGCCCATTTCTGTCATGGCGACATGCCCCAGAACACAAAAACCACACCATCTAGTGATGGGGGCAATGGGTCACTTGACTCACTTATGTCCCTTTGGGACCCATAAACACAGGGGCCCTTGCTGACTCAGTCCTGGTGCCTTTGGCGCCAGGCTCATATAGAGATGTGAGCAGGAACACTTTATTTCAGTGCAGTAGTGCTTTTACTTTATTTCAGTGCAGGAGTGCTTTTATTTTACAAGAACTTTCCAGGAGCTGAAAGCCTTTATTCCAGAGAACATCCTCATGTGCTGACTCATCGGGTATGGCTCCCTAGGCTTGTTCTTCATGTGCTGACTCATCGGTTGTGGCAGGGTGTGGCAGGCAGGCTGAACCTGGTGAGCGTGGATTCAGAAGCTCAGCTATATAAGCTGCTCCATCCTTAAGACAAAGCTTTGTGTTACTGTGCACTCGCGTTCAACGTGACGCTCACCGCCGATTGGACCAGTTTACTTAGCTTTGAAACTAGGCATTCTCCTGCATACTCACCTCCAGGAAACTGCTTCATCGCTTCATCTGCAGACTCATCTCCTGACATCCACTGATCTTGTTCCCGATGCCACAGCACCGCGCTCCGCATCCACGAACTTGGACCCTGTGAAGAAGAAGAAAGACAAGGTTAGAACATCCGTACTAGGGCTGCGCTGCATTTGAAACCTACGCGCCCCCTAGTTAACAACTTACCAGCTACTGTACCACTGGACCGTGGTTCCTCGTTCTCTCCGGCTGCCGCCTCGAGCTCTGCAGCTTCTGCCGAGCCGACAACATCACCTGCAAGGGAAGAAAGCAAAAGAGCAAACATCAAAAGCGGAACGGACAGCAATACAAGACAATGAACTTTACAATACAACAAAAACAGACGAGGAAAGACAAAGGCAACCAGGAACACTTACCTGAAGTATAGTGGCTTAGTCGCAGCAGGACTGGACCACCACGTGCAAGGGACAAGTGAAAGAACTCAGTGCAGATCATACAAGTGCCCCTGCCAGAAGCAGCAGGATGGAGTGCTCACCAAAACTAATCAACAGGAGCAGTTCCAAGCAGCATCACCTATTACCACCATTCACCACATAAGCACAGAGGGTGAAGTCATACCCGAGCGACCTCACCCCCGGGAGGGCTGCAACTGTGCCCCAACGCCTCTTCAGAGACCAGGTGAGTCTAACAATTTCACTTTTATAAATATTCCACCCCCAGAACCAACTAAACCCCCATCTGACAAGGATGCCCGTCGCTCACTAAGGCTTCGTCATCAGAAAAGATCATATTATCTGTCTAAGCACTACACTGATAAATTAAACACAATCCCAGATCAATATAAGTTATTTACTAAAGAGAGACTTTTTTCATCTCAGTCTTGGGGCCAGGTTTTCAGACTGCAGCAAACACAATGTGGCTGCAGATCACCAGATCACCAGGTGGGAGATGCTTCAGCTGGTAAACCAGATAGAGCAGGGTCTTAATCCGATAAAGACTGAATTGCGGGCAATCTAGCTTATAACCCTGCAGAACACATACATTCTAGATTAGCGATGCAGGGGGGAGTTTGCAAGAAAATTGGTCTGTCTCGCTGCACATGTAATCCCCAAATGATGTGGGCAATGGGTCTTTGACCCATGCGATAGGGGCCCTTCACAATTTGAGGATTGATTGATAGGTTATTTATAATGCACCTATATACAAGTGTTTCAAGGCGCAACCAGGCAAGGAGGGGGAAAGCAGGGGAGAACAAGACAAACAATCTTTCTAGGACTAGTATCATTTAGAAGGTGCAAGTGTGCAGACAAGAAGTGCAGGGGAGGTGAAGGATAAGGGGGGAAGTACACCCAGTGGAATAGTGCCATGGTTTAAGTGCAGGAAGGCAGGTCCTCAAAGGGAAACATGCCCAGGATGTGCAGGAAGGTCAGGTGGCAGAACAGGAGGGCCCAGAGGCAAGTGCTAGGGACTGCCCAGGGGGTGGCATGTGTCCTATATGAATCAGAGGTGCAGCCAGTCAACATAACAACAGGGGAAAGGGAGGGATAGCAGAGGAAAGGCAGAGAGAAAAGGAAGGTCTTGAAGAGCTTCCAGAATTTAAGGAGGTCTGTCTGAAGGCAGAGAGTGGCAGGGTGTTCACTCCAGATAGGGGCACTTGCAGAGGAAAGGGATCTTCCAACCAGTCTCTGCTTGTAGAAGCGATCCACCCATAGAGAATTGGAGGTAGATGAGTGGAGGGCTCTAGGAGGAAGGTACTTAGGAAGAACGTGTTTGAGATAGTGCGGGCACCAGCCCCAGAAGGCTTTGTGGGCAATGCAGAGGGTCTTGAACTTGATCCGTGCAGTCACCAGGAGCCAGTGTAGGGATTTTAGGGCCAGAGAAATGCAGTCCCTGGGCTTGAGGCCAAGGATAAGTCTTGCAGCCCTGTTTTGGATGAGTTGCAGAGGGCGGAGGGTTGAGTTATGTAGAAAGAGGCTGTTGCAATAGTCAAGCCTTGACATAACCAGCACTCTGGAGACATTGAGCTGCTGGGGGAAGGTGAGAAAAGGTAGACTACCTTTGAGGAGGTGCAGTTGGAAATGGGACTTTTTAGTTATGTCTGTCTGGGGAGAAGGAGAGAGTGAAGTCAAAGATGACCCGAAGGGCTTCACCCAAGAGGGTAAGAGCACAGGGCCAAGGAAGGCCGGCCAGAGTGAAAGGTGAAAGGCAGATGCAGGGGTCCAAATGAGAAGCATCTCTGTCTTACTGGCATTACGGAAGAGATCATTAGAGGTGCACCAAGCCTGAATAGCAGAAAGACAGTCAGGGATGAGCAAGGAGCTGTGTGTCATCCACATAACACTGAAAGTTAGAGGAAAAGGTAGAGATCTGTTGGCTAAGGGAGCCAGACAGACATTGAAGAACCAGGGCGAGAGGAAAGATCCCTTGGGAACACCACATGTAAAGAGTGTGATGGCGGAGAGGAAGGACCCACGTTCAACTTGGGAAGGTTGGTCCAAGAGGAAAGAGGACACCAATGCCAGAGCCTGATCAGTGATGCTCAGGGTATCTTGAAGACGGGTGATCAGGATGTTGTGGTTGACTGTGTGAAAGACAGAAGAAAGGTGAAGGGGGTTGAGGATGGAGGGAGAGTTAGAGTCAAGGTTAGAGAGCAAGTATTCACAGATGTTTAGGAGAGCAGTTTCCATGCTTCTGGCTGCTCTGAAGCCAACTGATGGTCATGGAGACAACCAAGAGCTTCAGTGTGGAGGGTTAGTGGTGGGATAGCCAATTTATCCAGGAGTTTGCCCAGGAAAGGAGTAATAATTATAATTATAAGGTAAGCATGTTGCCCCTGATCTATCCTCCTGGTCAATAGAAATTGGGCAATAATTTTCCAGGATGGAGGGGTCGGCAGAAGGCCTTTTGGGCAGGGGTTGCATAAGAGAGTGCTTCAGAGGAGAGGGGAAGACACCAGTGGTGAAGGAGTGTTTGCAGAGATGGCCCAAGGCTGTAGCGATAGAGTCAATGCTGTCCTTAATGGTTATGGATGGGCATGGAGACACCTGTTTGGATGAGACTTTCACAGACCCGACTTGTCTGGAAACCTCATCAGGTGTGACAGGAGAGAGGGAGGAGAGGAGGAGGGGAGAAGGGTGGCCATTGAGGGCCAGAGAGAGGTAGATGGAGGGATAGGAGCAGATCAGAATGAGGACAATATGACCTGAGTTTTTTGTGCTGAAATGAGAGAACTGGGACCAGCAGAGGGCCTGGGTTGGAGTGGTAGAGGAATATACTGCAGTAGGTTTGGTCACCTCATTCCAGATTTTAAAAGGTTTGTCCGTGTTGTTAGATGCCGCAGAGATACGGTCTTCAATGTAGACTCTTTTTTTTAGAGAGGATAGACAGTCTATATTGCCTTTGAAGTAGTTGGCAGGCCAGTTTGTCAGAGGGTGAACCTGAAGCTCCCAATTTCCATTCAGCTGCCCTGTACTTATGTTTCAGGGCAGCCAGGTTTGAGTCGTACCAATAATTGCACTTTTTGGCAGGCTTCAGGCAGATCCTCATAACAGGGGCAAGGATGTAAAGAGTGTTAGAGATGAAAAGGTGAACTTTGGAAAGGGCTGTGTCAGGATGGGAGTCAGACGCAGGAGCAGGTGGTGGAGAGTAGATGGGGGCAAAGGCTGCCACTGACACTCTCTTCATGGGTCGGATGACCGTGAAGGATGGTGGCAGTGCTGGGTGGGCTATTACAGGGGAACAGGAAGCTTCAAGTGAGAAGAGAGAAGAAAGTGATCAGTCCAGGAGAGAGGAGTAGTGAAAGGATTAGAGATAGGGATGTCAGAGGTGATGAGAGCATACAAGGTGTGTCCAGCAGAGTGGGTAGGACCAGAGGTTGGAATGGAAAGAGAAAGATTTGCAAAGGTTACAGAAAATCCCTGAGGAGTCACGAGAGTCCAGGTGCATGTTCAGATCCCCAAGGAGGAGAAGATGGAAGGTAGAGGAGAGAAGAAGTGATGTCAGCCCATCCAGAGAGGAAGAGAGTGGCCTGGCCGCTTGTAGAAGGTGACCAGGGTCAGAGAGGCACCAGGAGAAACAGAGAGCCTGCAGACCAGGCATTCAAAGGAGGAGTAGGCTTGAGTGGGAATGATGGAGAGAGGATTCCACTCAGGAAAGATCAGGGCCACTCCACCTCCAGGCCTGTTGGGCCTGGGCTCAGAGAGAATCTAGTATACCTCAGGGAGAATTGTGTCAAAATTTGTGACAGAACTGGCATTAAACCATGTCTCGGTAAGGGCGAGAACATCTAGATCCATCAGTTCATGGAGCTGGCCGATGTCAGAGGAGTGTTTGACAGCAGAGCAACCGTTAAGACTAGTGGTGTGGAGCAGGTTGCCACTTTTTAAAGACTTCCGGGGAAGGGTACAGGGAGCCGGGGTCCAAACCGGAAGTGGCAGAGGAGCCTGGGAGGTAGAGGGAGGAGGAGGCAGAGGAGCCAGGGTAGGGGGAAAAGGTGGCTGAAGGGCCAGCTCAGAGGTAGCCCGGGTGTCAGAAGGAAGGAAGTTGATGAGGAGAGGGAGGCCCCCATTGAAAAGTAACAGGTTGGGCTGAGGCACTTGTGCCAGGATGGTACCATTGAGATAGACATTAATGATGACTCTGGTGGCATAGAAGCAGGCTAAGAGGACCTCCCAGTGTGTGCTACCATTAATAGGTGAAGAAGAGTAAGGAGATAGTAGAGAGACCATATGAAGGGTCCATAGGTTGGGTGAAGGAATGAGAAAGTGTATGCCGGTGAGAGTCTTTCTGTTGGAAACACTGGCATAGGTGTCAGCAATGGGAAGGCCTGTGATGGAGACCAGTGTGTTCTTCTTAAGCTTCTTCGTACCAGACTTAGTGAGAGGAGAAGGATAGGAGATAGAGAAGCAATTAGAGAAGATGGGGAAAATAGAGAGCACCATAGTGGGTAGGAGAGGGTGTAGAAGAGGCACTTTGCAAGGCAAGCCACTGAGGTACAAGGGAAGGGTATTATGGGAGGAGGGAGGGAGAAGAGAGAACACAGGGAGAAACGCAGGGATACACAAGCACAGGGAACAGGCTACGAAAAATAGGTTGCACTAGGGTAACAATTTTGGAACAGGTTACAGTGGTGTAACAGTAGGGTAACAATTCTAGAACAGAGTACAGAGAACAACAGAAGCACACAGGCAATGAGCATTAACACTGGTCAGAACAGTCAGCTAAGGTGGGGAAACCACTTCTACAACAGAGAACAGCGAACAACAGAAAAACACAGGCAATGAGTACCAACGGTTCGCACCGGCTGAACAAACAAGGGGGAGAGCTGGGATCCAGAGTGGGGGAACCTAGAGAAGAGGAGAAAGGCCAATTTGGAAAAGAACATCATGGGAACAAAGCTGTGGCCCAGTACAAACTGTAGGGAAAGTAGTTGTAGCGGTCTCCAGGTGTACACCTGTAAGGAAAAAGCAGTCAATGTGAGAGAAATGTAAGAAAACAGTAATGGGAGTGAAGATATAGAGTACGGCTACCCTGGGAAAGGGCAGACTAGTGGATGCATGGGAAGCAGTGCAAGGCAAGAAACCACATTCGAAACAAAAGTATGCATGAGGTAGGGCAATTTAGTAGGACACAGTAATGGCTGCATACCCCAACTGCACCTTTCCTACTTTACGTTTTTACGGGTGTTCGACTACTGTTCTGAATTCTCACACTCTTTAATTCTGCGACCCGTTCCAGCCCCTTCGTCGCCAAACACCTGCATCGCTCAACACTGCAGCTTTGTCCTGCGAGGACTTTGCTGCAGAGGGTCCAATCCTTGGGTCTTAAAGGCTCAGAAGGGTGGAAAGTTGTGCTGGGTGCATACGTGTTGTCAGGCAGCATGTCCTGCGTACCTGTGTCACTCAACACTGTGGCCTGGTCCTGCAAGGACTTTGCCGCAGAGGGTCAGCTCCTTGATTCTTAAAGGCTCGTAAGCGTGGAAAGTTGCATTGCATGCTACGTGTCATCAGGCAGTGTCTCGCTCAACACTGCAGCCTTGTCCTGAGAGGGCTTTCCATGGAATTGCCAAACGGGATTGCCATGGAAAAAGAAGCAGGTTTGAATGCTGATGAAGAGTGGTATAATGATGTGTCAATAAAAACGGATAGAGCTTCTTCTCTTACAAAACACAAGTACACCCAGACTGATAGATGGGACAGGGTTACAAGACCAAGGATGATAAAAATAGACCCTGTGAATTATGCTGAGCACTGGGTTGTTCACTGGGTTGATCTAGCCGGAGATGGGGGAGAGCTTACATCATGTGGGTTGGGTGTGGGTAGCGAAAGATGATGATTATAGAAGAAAGGAGTCAGAAGGGTTAGGTAATGAAGTATTAACTAAAGGGGGGAATGTTGGGATGCACATACATTATCCCAGCCAGGCATAAAGGTTCAGGGTGAAAAAGAACCCATTAGCATGTACCATTGTGGGAGCATACTGATGTGTGGCAGCAGAAGGTGCATATATTGTTTTTTAGTTAGGTTTGACACACATTAGATAGGGCAGTATCATAGGCCCTCTGTTTAAATGCCCTGTCCACAGTTATAGTTAGTAGTGAGGTATGCAGGAAGAGCTGAAACAGGTGGAAGATGGAGTCAGAAAGGTACTGTGGTGGAAGTGAGGTCAGCATTGTTAATATGACCGAAGTGTTGCCACACTGGATATTAAGGCTTAATACACAGAATAGAACACAGGCCCTGATGTGGAGCTGCATCTGTGTTTAGTTCAGCTCCAAAAACAACCCCCCTTTCCTGTTCCCCAGGAGAGAAGCTGAGGTCAGAGGCACCCGCAGCACACAGATGAATGCCAATTGTATCCAGCTGCAGGGCCTGGACATGGTGGGAATGGAATGTTTACTGTGGGGAGAGCAGGATGGAAGGTGCCCTTTTACAGGACACATTCATGAGAAAAGTGCATCCAGTTGTGTGATGGCAATGGGCAAGGAGAAGATTTAGGGCACTACTGTCCTCACCTAAGAGTGGCCATCCCATTTGAATTACAAACACATGTACAACCAAAAATAAATAATTCCCTGAAATTCAGACTCAAGAGCAGTTGCCCAGGCAGGTCAAGACTGTGCCCCTTGGATTGAAGGAGATAAGGGGGGGGGGGGCGCTGTGTCTGGAACGTTCCATGATTTGGGATAGGAAGAGCGGAGGTGATGCCACAAAATTTAGTACATGGTCAGGGCAGCTTTTGTGCACCACAGAGTCTGGTATAATCAAAAGGCCTATTGTCTTATCAAAGCAGAGTGTTCCTTGCCAGTTTACCTTGAACATGTCTGAATCGGAGGGGTGTTCATCACATCACGGTCTAAATGTATTAATGTGTCAAAAAGTTCAAACAACCAATCCTATACCGGGTGAATTCAATAGTGAGAATGTAGTGGGCCACGTGTTAAGGGAATGGGTTTAGATAAGGTCTAGCTAATCAGTCCAGGGACTATAGGGGGTATCAGCATGTTCTATAGGTGGGAGCCAATGAGGGGGGTGGGATAACAATGTAACCTATGCACTCAAATTTTGCGGTTTACTGTTATATAACCTGTAACTTCTTGGGAAGTGACAATCTTTGCGTCAGTTTGGTTCTAAAGGACCTTCTGATACCTTTTTGCATGTAATAAACCTTGTTTTCCCTTGCAAAGTTGTAGTGGTTATTTGGCCTTTTAAATTATGTTCACTGTACGTTTTTGGGTTGCTATTCTCTTTACAGGGCTCCCAAGTCATCAATGAGGTATATTACATTATTTAAAATTGGATTACTTATAAAGGCCTGTCATTAAATGACTCTAAGACAGATAAGGCTGCTGACAAACATCCATGTCATTCCTGCAATGGCACAGGGCCTCCATCCCACCTGGGAGCCCTGAACAGACCAAGGGAGCAACACCATTCGGACAGGAGTCCCCAACTACCACCATAAGATGGCTGCTGCCGCATGGAAAGCACACCCATGCTCCCAGCCCTCCCCGGGTTCAGGATTTCCTGAATGGCTGTTAAGATGGATTTCTGAACTCTGACCTGGTGGGCAGAGGTTAAGAAGGCCAGCCTAGTTTCTTGGAACAGAGTGACCTCTGGACAAGGAAGACCAATCAATGTAGCTATGGCAGGAGGTCAAGACTAGGTCTCAGGAGGGATGAGGGTGACTGAAGGACCTCTATGAGCACACAGAGCAAGGACATTTACAAATTACTCCTAGATAGGTGTATATATAAAAAATATAAACACTTTTATTAGGATCTATGTGATCACTGGCCCATCCCTAACTGCGACGGCTGAAAATGCTGATGCCAGTTACGGCATGGCGCAGCCAGCATTACCTCTTCCAACCGCTCACCCCACTTACCTTTAGGGCGGCACACTTCTGCGTGTGACAGACACACTCTGTGGTCCCTGCAGTGTCAGCTCTGCCCACTAGCGTGGATTAGAGCTGACACTGCAAGGTGCTTTTCTTTTTTTTCTTTTTTGTTTTCTTATGTGTCCCCGGCTTTCCAAAATAGTAAGCGGGGGACACCCCTGCAACCACTGACTCCCGTTACTGTGCCCAAGTAGAGCGGGGACACCCCCGCAACCCCTGCTGTGCTTGGGTGCAGTAAATGTCGCCCTCATTTTGTGCACCTCCAAAGTCGCAGTGACTATGAGGGCAACATTTTGGTACGATACCCATTCATTACAAGGCCTTTGTAACTCAACACACAGTAAAAGAATCACAGCAATACTACTAAACCAACACAACACTATCAATACAAGATATATACAAGACCATTGGGGTCTAAAGGGTTAACAGCACGAAATATGTTCACAACCTAGAAGGGAAGGAAACAGACAATGCAGGTAGTCTTAAGCCCCCTTCAACATCAAACACACACCTAACTAAGAAGCAGTCCAAGCCCTATGAAGAGGGGAGCCTTGTGCTCAATAGTACATGCAATGCAAGCGCACAGGGTTTTTTTCAATGGGCAAAACGGGGTCTCTTCAGGGTCTCCAGCAGCTCAGGAAGGTGGGTGAGGCAATAAAATATAGATTCCCACTATTCAGGGAGGACATCCACTTGAAGGCAGAGGCAGTTTCAAGGTTCGGGAATAGTTTGCCTGTTTGCACTAGCAGTGGAAAGGAGAGGGACCCCCAGGGGCCACTCGTGCGTAATAATGTATGGAGGCGCTAGGGGCCACCAGTTATGGTTATGGTTACTCACCGGCCCCAGGCACACTCCGGACCAAACTTCGCCAGTCGAGCCCACTGTGGCTGCAGGTTTAAATGCAACAAAAAGGACGTCTCTGCGGCTTTCAGTTCCGATAATACAGCGATCATTCCCAAATGGGACAGTGGCAATTTCTCCGCTCCTGATGGAGGTGTCAGGCCAGTTTCACTGCAGCAGGCTTCAGTGGGAAGAGGGTCACAAATGCAGTGCACCTGCAACGATTGTTGCCGCGGCTGGGCAACACGGTAACCGCGTTTACTCCGGTCTTGGCACACTCGTCTCACTTCAGACCCGCGAATGCCAAGTGTTCGAAATTCGGTGTGAGGGTGCTGAGGACAAAGAGCTAGCAGTATACCAAGTTTCGGGGGCCTCCTCAAAATAGCGACGGAGACAGAGCAAATGTCCTGCGTGCGCTGGTCAGCCCACTGGTTGGCCCTGGGACACTTCCGAGAAGGCTTACTTGCCGGTTTTGTTGAAGGTGTTGAGAATAGTTGGTCCCACTATTCTAATGGGTCAAAGTGTCTTTGCAGACCTTCTAGGACGACCAGATGCAGAGGGGTCCCACGGAACGACAGCGGCCTCAGGGTGCCAAACCTTCCAGTGGTTCACCAGCGGTTCCTTGACTCGGCTACTTAGTTTCAGGATACTTGAATCCTATCCTTCATTCAGTGAGAACTCCAGAGATCGACATGGTATGGGTGCTTTTGGCCTCCTCTTATCCAGAGTCTCCTTCGTGCCAAAACGAAGAGGATCCAATAGGTGATCTGCTCACAAACACACACTCCATACGTGGACCAATCATGGACCACAGTGGTCCCAAGCATTCACAACACTCCAGACTCTCTGGCATCCAGGATGTATATTGGGGACAGACACCCCAGCCCACATCCTGGAGGCACACACAAAAGGCATGCAGAAGCCTGCGAAAGCTTGTCATTTCGCAGGAAACTGCATGACCAAATAAGGACTGACCCGGGTCGTCTCGACCTCGGGAAGGCAAAGGGGCAAGATGGCCAAGGGACAGGACAAAGTAACTTGTGGCATGGCCATTATGGAGCCCGGCCACCTATTTGTGCCAAACACGGTAATCACGGTCTAAATGGCAGGAAAGGGTTAAAATTATATGAAAAGATAAGCTACCACCAGCCCTGTCCATGACACATCTGCACATCTCCTAAAAAGTCCATCGAGAGTATCTAGGGCCTTGAGAAATGACTAGAAGCCCTAAGTGCACTTTACTGTAAGGTGCATTGTGCACTTGTTACATGTTGCAGAAAAGTTGCAACATTGGAAAAGGACTAAGGAAAACAAATGGTGTCATTACAAGTCGGGCGGTAAGGGACCGGTGCCAGTAATCCCTTACCTCCCGATTCCGAGGTCCCTTGGAGGGAACCGTAAAGGACGTGTGGTCTGACCACACGTTCTTTACGGGAACCGTTAAGGGACCTTGGAGCTAATAACGGGCCCGCAATTAGCAGGCCCTTTATTAGCGCCTTCCCATTGAGCCTATGGGGGCTCAAATGGAAATGGGGAATGGCTTTTGGAATGGGGACTTACCGGGTCCGCCTAGGGCGGAATGTCCCGGTAAGTCCCCCCTCCACCAGACCGGACCCGGACCGATTTTGGAGGCAGCCATGCTGCTAATAGGACCATGGCTACCTCCAAACTCGGAATGAGGCCTAAAGTCTCCCAGTACTGACTGTCTTAAGGGCATGTCAATTTCCCCATTAAAAGTGAGCGAAAGACCAGAGGAGTGCAGCTGAAAGCTGTGTTTCTCTGGCAAAATCAGTCTATGGTGGTTAAACAGCAGCAAAAAGTTTGGGGGAGTACAACTGGAGGGAAAATACATATAAATATGAAATCTTTCCTAACAATGGCCACTGCCTGGGCCTTTCCTCCCCACCCCATCCAGCTGGGAGGCAAAGACGTCCTGCTTGCTAAGCCAGTGGATAAGGCTGCTGACAAATGTCTCATCAGTCTCCGCTAGGACCCCCGTAGCGCCATCACACTTGCTGCATCAGCTCTCCTATGCTGCCATCACCCGCCCACCTGCAATCTCCTGGAGTATCATTATTAGTATGTGCATTGCCGGTGTCCTACAGCCACTCTGTGCTTTTGGCCTTCAACCATACAGTTTACCAACCCCTGACTTTCCGCCCGCCCTCTTTGTTGCACTTCCAAGTGCTGTTGACACATCCGCTTCTTCAAAAGAGACACGTCTGCATCTACCACCATGACCGACAGCTGCCTACATTACCCGATCAGGCCGACTCCTCCGACCCTAAAGAAGATGTCCATCTTTCACGGTCCATTCTCATTCCTGCACTCTCTGGTTACATCATCACAAATGACGTCTCACATGTTCCCGTTACTCCAGTGGCTCATACCGGATAACTTTATAGTGTAAAGCTGCTGAGGAGTATTCTCCTGTATGTACTGCAGTGAGTGAGCCTCCACTGGACTGATTGTTTTAGCACCTTATTCTCACATCTATCAGGTTGTTTACTTTGAACTCACCGCCAGACTAACTTGTGTGTCCTGGAGCGGCCATTTTATGCTTTTCACCTACCTTGTGACTGCCTCAGAGCAATGCAACCTGCTGGTATCCTGCTGTATATTGTATCTTGCAACCCTCCTATCATGACCCTTCAGCATCCTGCTGTTTACATTCTACATGGCAGCATTTTGCTGCAAACGTACCTCACGCACAACCTACATGCAGCACCTGATCTTGACTTTTTAGCCTTGTGCTAAAAGCATAACATGGTGGAAACTTTCCAATGTTATCTCTCAGCCTATTGCTATGTTTAAAATATACCTGTAACACACTTTACCTTTGTCACTTAGCCTAACGCTAAACCTGTAATTGACTTTGGGCCTCATTACACGGTAGGCGTTCTCCATGGCTACCCCCTTACCACATTCCGGGTCCGTGTTCCCGGAATAGGGACTTACCGGGTCATTCCGACCCTGGAGGACCCGGTAAATCCCCATTCCGACAACCACTCCCCATTTGAGCCTCCATAGGGCTCAATGGGAATGGGGAAGGAGCTAATAGCGGTACCGCAATTTGCGGGACCGTTATTAGCTCTGAAGTCCCTTAGCGGGGTAAAACCAGGCGTTAGGGAGGAACCCGCTAAGGGACCTCTTAGTAGAGTGGTAAGGGATTACCGGCACTGGTGCCCTTACTGCCTACCGTGTAATGAGGCCCTTTGTCTCTCTGCTATGCCACTGTGCGGTCACACCTATTTTGTCATTCTTGTCTGCTTACATACCTGAACTAGTCCCCTTACCATGAGGCGAGGCTTTGCCAGAATAGGCGTTCACACCTATTTTGTCATTCATGTTTGCTTACAAACCTGAAGTAGCCCCCATACCATGAGGCGGAACTTCACCCGGAGAGTGTTTTCAAGATACACCCAGATGTTTGTCACTTTGTGTGGTCACGCACCTTGTGGGCTATGCTATTGCACTTACAGTATGTGTGTATTCACTGCAAGCTACTATTTTTGACTGTTAACTCTCACAATTCCTGTACAGGTGTCATGACACCTCCGTGTCTGGGTGCTGTACAAATGTAAAATATAATAAAATAAATGCTAGCAGGTACTACCACCAGCATTAAGAAACTCGTCCCTGAATATAAATTCTTCGATATTGCAAGTTGTTCCATTGCCACTGCAGATACATTTCAAACTTTAGCAGTCTATGTGGACTCAGAAATGACTATGAAATCTCCTATTAACAGCATAGTCTCAACATCAGCCTACTATCTCAAGCTACTGAGCCGAATGAGATCTTTCTTATCTAAGGATGGCTATCCCATCATAGCAAGGGCAATCATCGGAGCGAAGATTGACTACTGTAGTAGTCAGTTGCACGGGACAAGAAAGGGCACTATTTCTAAACTACAAGTGTTACAGAATAGTGATGTATGAGTGGTGGAATGACCAGGGAGAAGAGATCATGTTTCTCGGGCCAAGCATGCCCTTCACTGGCTGCCTGTGGAGGCCCGCATAATGTTGGCAGAGTTTGGAAGCTGAGGTTGGAAGCAGTCTGTGGCAGTCCCCCCTGTGTGCAAGTCTGCTTTCTATCCCCACTGTGCTTGTGGGCGGAGACATTCTACAAAAACCCACCTCAGTCCGCGGAGCGGACGCAGAGTTTGGAAGCTGAGGTTGGAAGCAGTCTGTGGCAGTCCCCCCTGTGTGCAAGTCTGCTTTCTATCCCCACTGTGCTTGTGGGCAGAGACATTCTACAAAACCCACCTCAGTCCGTGGAGCGGACGCAAAGTTTGGAAGCTGGGGTTGGAAGCAGTGTGTGGCAGTTCGTGGAAGTACGGGGAGTGGAGGGAGCAGAGGCTTCCCCTGCCCTCCCGGACCCCATGGAGGAGATGGGGCGGTTCCTGAGAAGCAGCCGATCGAGTCGAGAGGACCCAGTCTTGGACTTGAGAAGTCCCCTGAAAAAACTACATCCGCATCATCCGCAACGGCGGCGACAACACAAGAACTTTCAGGTATGAGCCTGTGTGACTCAAAACGTTTGGAAACAAGCTCAACAATTGATGTGAATAGGGGCATGTTCCAACCCATGCCTTCTTTTCCACAGAAGTCAAAAACTCATGCGCTGACCCCTGTGGAGCAAGAACTCCCCCTTTCACCCCTCATTGCTGACAAGCCCCGTGCAACTTACCCACGGGATAGAGGAGAGAAGGTGAACGGGGCCCAAAATGACGGGCTAACCGAGGTTGAGTCATTGCAGCACTCGCAGCCCTCGAGTCCCCATCAGGAAGTTGAAGTTCCTGGGAAGTCAGTGGAAGGGGCGGCAGGTGACTGGGGGGGTTGGGAAAGTGATTCGAAACTGGAGGAGTGGGCGGAGGGCCTGGAGGGGAGTACGAAGGTGGCTGCCGGCAGAGAAGCGTCTGCACTGCAGGCGAGCCCTGCGAGACTCGAAGCAGACCCCGTGGGGGGGACAACCCCGTACCCTGCCTCTGGTGCAGAGCCGCCCGACAGTCGGAACGCTACAAGCGGGGAGGAGTCCAGAAAGGCCCCTCAGGATGAAAAAGGGGTGCCAACGGGGGGGCTAACAGTGATTGAAAACACAAACTCCCTAATAAACATTGCCATAGACATCTATTCTCCAAGGGCCTGTCCTGACCCGAAGAGTCCGGACAACGTGACAGAAATGGATAATATGACAGAAATGGATACATCTTTTTTAGAAGAAAGCTTG
Organism: Ambystoma mexicanum; assembly: GCF_040938575.1. Lineage (NCBI taxonomy): Eukaryota > Metazoa > Chordata > Amphibia > Caudata > Ambystomatidae > Ambystoma > Ambystoma mexicanum. The sequence goes on from NC_090928.1 coordinate 1,148,056,253, forward strand.
GTTTTAGGGGAGGGTCTAACAGTGGAAACACCGAGCCCGGAATTGAGGATGGAACTTGGTGAAAGCCACCCTCAAAACCACGAATCCCTGCCTGTATGCAATGAACATAAAATAATATGTAACACGAAGAGGCCAAACACAACAATCGTCCTGGTTGAATCTTTTTCAGAAGAAAACAAGCAACCCCAGGAGATTGACAAAGAGGAGCTAATGCCTACAGAAAAGGGGGTAGATATAGGTGGTAACGATTCCGAAAAGGCATGCCATTCACCAGCACATAACAAACTTCAAGGTGCAGGGGATGGGACAATACCCAGGAAATTGCAATCAAAAAATTCCCCAAAGAAACGAGGAAATACACAAAGAGGCTGTAAGCCAAAGGCACTAACATTGACGGGGAAAATGCAGAGGAAAAATACCTCAGATGTACTAACTAGAAGAGCGATGAGGAGAGCAACACCTAGACAAAAAGCAAACACTCTCCAGGCGAATTCAGTAGCAAGATTTTTTAAAAAACCATTGATGGAAGAACATCGTAAAATGGAAGAATTGTCAAATGCGGAGCTGTTGCAGGGTGATATTTCTCATACAAGAGACAGATTACAAGAACAGAGGTTTGTATGGTCAGGGATGAGAACGGACTCTCCATGAGAAGTCCTAAAAACAGGAATTCGATACTTTAAAGACCCAGATCTACAGAGGAAGCAGATGGTCTCGAACTTGCCCCTACAAGACAGCATAAAATCAGAGAAAACACTTGAAACCACTGGAGATAATTTAAGGGAAAGCCAGAAGCAACAGTCAAAAGGGTTGTCCTCCAGACCAGAGGTAGTCAACATACCTGAAAGTAATAAGGAGGTTGACCCATGTCCATCGATGGAGCCTAGGGGGATGTCAGGGCAGGATAAAGACCCAGGACGCGATGAAAGGTTCACAACTGACTCATTCCAAGAGACTTTACCTATGGATAAGGACCAGATAACTCCAATTACACTGGGAAAAAAAACCTCACCTCAAGCAGGAAACAACTCAAGGGATCGGACATCGGATCCTTTATCTGTGGAAAAAAATCAGTAAAAAAATCAAGAAAATATATCAGTAAAAATAATAACCATAGAAGAGGAATTCCAAGTAGACAATTCTCTGAGGTTCAACGTTTCTGGCCACTGCTCTTTGGCAGGTCCCCAGCACCGTTCCCCCACACAAAATAGAAGACATTCAAATTGGTCAGTGAACAACGAGAGAAAGACACCAACACGTAACAGAAGATCTTCAACTGTGACCAGTGACAATGAGAATGGATCAACAACAAAAAAAACTGACATTTTCGCAATAATGTCAGCGATAAACATTGCAATGAACCCATTCTGCAAACTGTACAAATCCATACACGATACCTTAAAGGAGCAGTTAGCCCTGGTAGCAATGCTTCACACGAAAATGATCTATGTTGAAGGTTTCATTACGGCTACGGAATCAAGTGGGGGGGAGTTCCTTACTCCGAACAGTTTATGGAACAGAGAACCCAGACAACAAAACAAAACAGAAGCGTCAAAAAATACTAACCAAATGATTACAACCGCTATGCAGACCGAGGACAGAGCTGAAGTAGTCAGGAAAGAGTCGGATGGAAACCAGCAGGGGGAAACGCAAATGATAAAAGAAAATGAGATCACCCATCGCGACGTCCGAGAAGAACATAAGAAAGGCCCCCCAATTAAACGCACAACACCAACAAGGGGATAAACGGCAGGGTCCCACAAAGAAACCAACTACAAACGGGTGTGTATTCCTGACTTTGGAAAAAAGACGTTCTGAGTACGACGCCCGTTGAGGGTGAAGGAACAAGAGGGCATCAAACGGAGGCTCAAAGAGCGAAACCTCAAAATATGATCCCGGAGCATAGACAACCAAAACCACAAACAATGGAACAAATAACATACCTGCTTTTTGCAAATGAGAAAACGAAGGAAAAAAAAGTTGGACAGAGAACAGTCACACTAGAAACACAGCCGGCCCACACGGTGATGACAAAGGAGTCAGCAAACTCCCAGAATAAAAACAGCCACCATAATGAGCAAACGAAAAATCGTACTGTGTTCTTCCGAGACGTAGAGCTCCCAACTGCGGAAAAAGCAAATCAAGATTTGCCCACAAAAGGTCGACAAAGGGAGAACGAAGCCCTGGATGAGAGCACCTATCTCATGGAGCTGTCGATATACACCTGCGAAACCGTGGACACTGAATCCAGCTTGAAGATGCAACAAGTAGAAGGTGTGACAAAAGAAGCAGAAGCTAAAACCAATGAAATTGTAGAAAAAGATCAAATAAGTCCTTTTCTTACTTTAAAAGAAAGGCGTGATAAAATTGCCGGGGCCTTTAAGGCCAGCAAAAGGGACACAACATTCCCATCAGAAACAGGAAAAAGACGGACTGTCTCTAGAGAGAAAGAATTGTACCTACGGGACAGGAACTACAAGAACATTTCATCCCGTACAAAGGGAATCATGAAAACTCAGTCCTGGGAAGAAGTCAAATCCGTCAACAATTGTAAGAAAGAACATACTCAAAAGAAAAACGTAAGTGACTCGGATTATGAGAGAAATTCAAGAAACAAAAGAAACAATAATGCAGAGAATGAGAAACATACCTACATTCCATATAGTAAAACATTTTTTATTGAGAGATCTTTTAAACTGGAACGTGTGGGGGACACACGTGATAAACTGATACCGAACAGGAAGAACATAATGGCCCTAATGAATTACATACCTGATCTGAAGCAGATCAATTCGGATGACATCAGATTTGTGGAATTTAGCTCCTCGGGGAAAAGAGACTGTGTCTATCTACATATTCCTTCTCAAATAATCAGAGGAATGATAACATTGGAACAGGAAAGTTTTCATATGTTGGGGTACGACGTTTGTGAGTGCAATCTAAGAAGTCAAAAATTGCACCATGAAAAAAGTAAACCGGAAAAACAAGAAAACACACAGTCAAAACAAGGGAAGGAGCGGGCCAGTTCAAAAGGAATAACATCTAGACCAATTGAAAGGGCGAAACAAAAAGAGGTTGAATCCACGAATCAAACAGAGCTTGACTCCTCGGAGAGGGAGACCCAAAGAGAAACTCCTATAACGGGAGAAACAGTGAAAACTCCAAACTTGGACCCCCTCAATATTGATAGACATCTCAAGGGCCCTCTGTGAAGTCTGACAATAACATTTGCACAAGAAGACTTAACTAGGGACAATGGACAAAAAACCACGGCGCCCTCACCAGATGGTCGTGGATTTCAAAAGCTTTAACAAAGAAGACCTAGCCACCCAGGGAAGTGAAGGAAGGCACGGAACAAGCGCCGGGAGGTGAGATGGTAGAAGTTGGAAAAGACACCATTGTAATGGGAAGTTGGAATAACAGGGGCTTTAGTCACCTCCTGGCAAAAAGTGATGTAAATCTAGGGGCGTTTGACATCTTATGTCTCCAAGAGACATGGTTAATGAACAAACCTTTCTTGGAGGGATATGAAACCTACCTTTCCCCAGCGATACATTCGGGGAAAGGCTGTCCATCATCAGGTTTGTTGACAGCCATTAGATCTGGGGTGGGAATCCAATACATAAAAACGGAAATGTCAAATGCTCATTTCCAAGTATCCATTTTGAATTGGACAAAAACAGCGGCGGATTCTAATAACCAAAAAGGTGCAAAAGAGGAGATACTGGTTTTGATAAATACCTACTGGAACCCAGCAGTAATTAAGAATGAAGACTTCCTGAAATTAGCAGATAGTATACTGGAGAAAATACATTTGGAATGGGCGTCCAAATATATTATTCTCTGTGGGGACCTTAATGCGATCTGCCCTAAAAGCATCATTTCCAACGGAACCATGAAAAAAGTCCCACTAAACATGGTCCCAGGACAACTATGGAAGATGGCGATGTCAGCATGGGACCTTCATAGTTTAGAGACATCAATGCGCCATGGGGGTTTACCTATCCCGACATGGGAAAGAACCAACCAGAGTGCAAACTTAGATCACATATTTGTCTCTAACGAAATGCTGAGGATTACGGTTGATTTCGAAGTGGTGAAAACATTTAATAGTGATCACAACTTACTAAAAGCGAAATGGATGCACACGAGGAGGCCTAGACCAACTATGGCCGTCGAGATCGAGGCATATAAAGGAGGCACAAGGTTGAGACTGTCAGCTAAAGCAGTTGAAGAGCTAACGGGCACATACACCACCATATGTAAACTAAAGCGACAAAGGGGGTGGAAAAACGAAAAAGACAACATTGATTACCATCCATTGTTAAAAGTTTACGAAAAGGAAAAAAAAAGTATGGCCAAATCGTGAAATAAAAATCCACATACATGAGTTTAACAAATGCATTGTGGAAGAGAGGAAAAAACTAAGAAAACTCAAACGCCTTGCAAGCAAAGCACGCACCCTTGAGACGGCGAACCAATTTAAAGCCGCGGTAAGGATATATAAAAGTTGGCTATGGCACCAAAGAGCAGCAATTACCCAAGCAGATGCAACGGCAATGCTGAGGACGGTATGTAGCCGGAAATCAAGAGACTCCTGGTCCATGATAAGAACAACATCAGGGATCCAAACAAATCCAATAAATAACTTTGTTGGAGAAGAAGCGTGGATTAAGCACTTCAATAACCTATTCCAGAAACTCAGGTGTTATAATTCAACAATTCCAACAACCTCTAACACTGACTGGATGACAACGTGGGACCGGGATGACATAAAGAGGAAACTGGTCCATTTGAACAATTCAAGGGCCCCCGGGCCAGATGGCATTACAAACGCTGACCTAAAAGAACATCAGGAAGAATGGACGGAATTTATCCATGAGGTTTTAAAAAATTGTACATTACACACATCCATACCCACCTCTTGGACAACGGCAACTATTGTGCCAATTTATAAACACGGACCAAGAGAGGAACCAAAGAATTATCGCCCAATAGCACTCCTCGATGTAGTAGGAAAAATGTTCGGTTCATTACTTTTGGAAAGTTTCCAAAAATGGGCAAGAACCTCGGGCAACGAGGACCCACTGCAATCGGGATTTGTGAAGGATGCCGGGACAGCCCCAAATATCTTGCTGGTAAGCATCTTAAAAAGCAAGATTCACGAAGGAAGTCCTAAAATCCATCTGGCATTTGTTGACCTGGTCCCGGCCTTCGACCAGGTCAACCGGGAAATCTTATGGGAAAAATTAAGAGCAAAACGCTGCACGGAAGGCATTTTGGAACCCATTAGAGTTCTTCACCAAAACACCTCCGTAAGGGTACGCTTAAATCGAGAAGGGCTCCTTTCAGAACAAATTCACACAGCCAGTGGAGTAAAGCAAGGGTGTCCCCTTGCCCCGACGCTATTCAACGCATACCTGTGGGATATTAAAGATGGAGAACTAGTGATCCGCTCATTTCCACCAACAGTAGGAAGATCTAAGATCTCGAGACTACTCTATGCGCATGACCTCATCTTACTGGATTACACACCGATTGGCCTGCAGTGTCAATTAAACGAGCTGGCAGTTTACATAAAGAAGAACAACTTGGAAATGAACAAAACGAAAACCAAAGTAATGACCATGGAAAAACATAACATCCATACCGAAACATTCAGTTGGACCCTGGAAGGGGAGAAGATCGAACAGGTGAGGGAATTCAAGTACCTATGGGTGATCCTTAGCAACAACAGACAAGAATGTCCAATGCAAAAACATCTGTTGGAAAGAACAAAAAAGCTGGCAAGTCAAGGCAAAGCGATAGACGGAAGATACTGTCAATTCACAAAAATCCCCTTGATACAATTTTATAAGGGCAAAGTGGTTCCTTCCCTAATCTATGGCGCAGATGCTATGCTGATGATTCCGCGCAAATTCTGAAAGCGCATCGAAGGGCTCTTCTGGTGAAGTACATTGAACCTACCAGCGTCAACGCCGGTCTCAACAATATGTCAAGAACTGGTCTTACAATCATTAGAGTCGATGGTGGTAAGAAACACCATAATGCTACACAGAAAGATTATCATTTCCAACTGCCCAAATGTAGAGACCATTATTCGCACTAAACTTGAAGACCAAAGAAGTAACTTGTTGACGATCTGGGTGACAGAAAATCTAAAAATCCTGGAGGAGATAGAAAGCTCTGAGGAAGAACTGTTACAAAATCCAGACAAAGTCAAACAAAAACTGTGGGAAGGGACTGGATCCAGACGACATCTCTAGAAAATAGAAGTAAACTAATAGAACATCAGCCACCAACAACAAGGAAGATAAACGACATGTCGAATTATCTAGAAAGGTTCCCGAACAGACGGTTGAGAAATGTGTTTATGCGATTCCGAATGAATCTCCTGCTAACGAACGAAATCAGAGCGATAAGGAAAATCTCGATGGAAAACAGTTGCCGTTTTTGCATAAAGAAGGATCAAATTGAGATAGTGCGACATTTGCTACTGACATGCACAAACTTGACGAATCTGAGAACCAGACATTTAGCACACATATTCAAAGAGTCAACTATATGTGGAGAAGAGGACTGGTGGAATAGATTAATAGAGGGAGACAACACCTCTTATGTGATCGCAGTCTCGCAATTCTTTGTGAACTTAAAACTTGAAGATCCCTAATGAGGCCAGATCGAGAGTCCTTATTTTTTCCACCAGACGGGAAGGGAGAAATTTCCTCAAGTCTACAATTAACTCAGTGCAAAGGACTATTCCTTTTTCTTACCTCTGCTTTTCATCCTCATCTTTTTCTTTCCTAAAGTTGGAATGGACATAACAAAACTGGAAAGGATGGGAAATGTTCGTTGTTCGTTATCTTGTAAAAATGTTATTCTGTAAAATTGAATCAAGTAAATAAAAAAAATAAAAATGTTGGTATCGGCTGGGTAGTGTTCCTTTGATTACACCGCCCCTAAGCTCTGGAACCCTATACCATCTGTGTTGGGGGGTTGCAGTTTCCTGGAACCTTTTAAGAGAGCCCTGAATGCTCACCTTTTCACCAAATTAATTGTGTTCATTAGCATTGGCTTTGTTGGTTACCTAGAGCGGATACACGATTTTGCTTCCGTGCATCATTTTTTTGTATGACTTTCTGTTTTGTGTTGTTATTTATGTTTGTGGTCGTCCTGATGCCTTGGGGCTCGCGTCTTTGGCGCTATACAACGCAATAAATAAAAATACATAGATTAAATACTGCACGCCTGCAATTTCTTCCTAGATATCGGCAAATTCTGTTGTGACCTGTTTAATGTGGTGCGTTTTATTGGATGTTATATAGCACTACTGTCCCATTTTCATGGTTTCTCTGCATTATTCCGTAGATATTTAACTTGGACCCAACTGGCAGAAAATGTAGTGCTGCTGGTGCTTTGCAACACACTGGGCCTCATTATGACCCTGGCGCTCCCGTAATGAAGGGTGCTGTTACGGGACCGGCACTGTTCATTACGGGATGCCCTATTACGAGGTCCCCTTGCAGGACCCGCTCAGAATATCTGGTCAGACCAGACGTCCTTAGCGCGTCCCGCAAGGGGACCAGAGAGCTAATAACAGGCCCGTTATTAACGGGCACGTTATTAGCTCCTTCCCCATTCCCATTGAGCACTACAGGGGCTCAAATGGGACTGGGGATGGGTTTTTTCAATGAGGAATTACCGGGTCCTCCAAAGTTGGAATGGCCCGGTAATTCCTCATTGAAGGAACCCAGAGCTGGCACCCGGTATGGAGGCAGCCATGCCCTTATTAAGTATCCATACTCGTAATGAGGCCCACTGTGTTTACATGTGTGGCCGGCTATTTGTGAAATTAGCCAACCACTCCCGGATTATATAGAGCGGAAGTTGGTAGTTGCATCGCCCAAAAAACCTTTGTCTTGTATTGGGCAAAGCCTTTCATCAGAACTTCAAGAGTGTCTGTATCATTTTCAAAGTTTAAACAAATATAATGCAACAAGAGTATTATTTTTTATTGTCTGTGAACATTATTTAGTGTCTTAATGTGTATTTAAATTAAGCGTTCAGTAAAAGAAATATTCACATATAATGACCACGATAACGGTTGTCAATTAAAAGATATGCATTTACAAAGATTTACAGTGGAGCAAACCAGGACATGCCCTGATCATCTCAGGTGTGTGCCTTCTACCTCACAGCTGATTGCAAAAGACTTTGGCCTGCTCGTGTGCAAACGTGATTCACAGAGAAGTACTAGGGGGCATCTCAGAGATGTCCAGGGCATGCCCCGGTTCTAGGTTTAGTGAATCAGGTATAAGATAGGAAGAGCAGTTCTATCATTCTCAGGGCCTCTCCTGATTTGCATCAGAGCACATCTTAGAAACATGGGCACCAAATGCATAGATTCATTGATTTCCATCAGGATTGCAACACGGCAGATTTTGTACTGCCACTTCTAAGCAGGCACAAGCTTACTAGTAAGTGTAACTGCATTGCTTTTCTCCAGGATTGCAGGGCAGTAGATGTTACACTGCTGGCTCTTCTCTGCAGGCACGAGGTTACTAGTATGTGTAACTCTATTGATTTTCTCCAGGATTGCAGGACAGTAGATTTTACACTGCTGGCACTTCTCTGCAGGCATGAGGCCACTAGTATGTGTAACTGCATTGCTTTTCCCCAGGATTGCAAGACAGTAGATGTTACGCTGCTGGCACTTCTCTGCAGGCATGAGGGTACTAGTATGTGTAACTGCGTTGCTTAGCTGTTATGTTGCTTGCACTTCTCTGCAGGCATGAGGGTACTAGTATGTGTAACTGTGTTGCTTTTCCCCCGGTATTGCAGGACATTTGACGTTACACTGCTGGCACTTCTCTGCAGGCAAGAGCGTACTAGTATGTGTAACTGCGTTGCTTTTACCCAGGATTGTAGGACATTGGACGTTACACTGCTGGCCCTTCCCTGCAAGCATGTGGGTACTAGTATGTGTAACTGTGTTGCTTTTCCCCAGGATTGCAGGATATCAGACGTTACACTGCTGGCACTTCTCTGCAGGCAAGAGGATACTATGTGTAACTGCGTTGCTTTTCCCCAGGACTGCAGGATATCAGACTTTACACTGCTGGCACTTCTCTGCAGGCATGTGGGTACTAGTATGTGTAACTGTGTTGCTTTTCCCCAGGATTGCAGGATATCAGACGTTACACTGCTGGCACTTCTCTGCAGGCAAGAGGATACTAGTGTTGTGTAACTGCGTTGCTTTTCCTCAGGATTGCAGGATATCAGACGTTACACTGCTGGCACTTCTCTGCAGGCATGTGGGTACTAGTATGTGTAACTGCATTGCTTTTCCCCAGGATTGCAGGATATCAGACGATACACTGCTGGCCCTTCTCTGCAGGCATGTGGGTACTAGTATGTGTAACTGCGTTGCTTTTCCCCAGGATTGCAGGACAGTAGATGGCACTTCTTTGCAGGCATGAGTGTACTCGGATGCATAGTTGCATTGCTTTTTCCCAGCATTGCAGGGGTGTAGCTGTCACATTTGAGAACAAGGTAACCTGTTCATTTCTGAAATTAATGCAAATAATAATTAAAAAATAGCACATCTTCTGTCCATTTCCCATTTGCGTTCATTTTTGAGAATCTCATAGTTCTAGCACGCGCAGGAAATGAAGCAGTCCATGTGTTATCCTAACCACAGGCGTCAGATACCATTTGTGTTTATTTACCTAGACACGGTTTGTATTTTCAGAGCAGCAATTAAAGTTCCTGAATCTGTGATAGATTATGATATCACAAACAATTTGAAAGCCTTTGGGTTCATGAAACAATCATTAGAAAGGGGCATTAAAAAGCGAGACAATTCCTGAACATGAAATCCAGCAATTTAGGTGATGAATATTCATGAGATGTCCGGGCAAGGCAGGCCTGATAGTTGGGAAACAGAGATCTGTGCTTCTCCACAAAACTTGTGTTTGAATAATTAGGGATGAACACCTGGACTATGTCTAACAATGAATATTCATGCAAAAGTAATTTCACTGAAAAGGGGAAAGCGGCTCGGTAATGGTGCCCGTGAAGCGGCGCGACATGTTGCGGAAAGCCGCAATGAGCGATTGATATATTTTTCTAATTTTCTGCTAAGTGAATAGCTCAAATGTGTTTCTGTATTCTGGAGCACCTGCAAAAGTATCATAGATGGGCTTCTAAGGAAGAAGAGTATTAAACCTACTGGCAACAGAGCCAACAACTCTGCCAAACAATAGACTCATTAGGATATCAGGAGCATTTGTCATTGCACACCACTTAGTGCCTTGGAAGCATTGTTCCACTATAATGTTTTGTAGGGGACCCAAAAAGAATCACTTGGCCATAAAGTCAACATTGTTAAATACCTATTTGAGTAAAAGGGCTTATTGTGTTCTGTGTTTGGGCCTGACTACAGAGAGCTTTATAGCAATAACACAATACTTTTAACAAAGAAAGAAATCATAGTTGGAATATCAGAAATGTGAAATAAATATGACTTTGTTTTTGTTGATCAGTGATTGTTACAGACAAATACATGTCGTAGATCCATTTGTTGCTGCTCCATTTTCATTGGTTGGTAACTGCAAAAATTATGTTCATTGGTAGACAGAGGGTGTGCATTTGTTACAAAGTGGTCAAAGAGTGTCTATTGTGGGAGATCTCAATGTCGCTGAATTCATTCACATGCATCTGTCTGCACTTGGGAACAGCAGTTGTGCTTCAAATACTGTGATCAGAAAACAACGAAATGTAAATACTTTGCTTGGAAGACTTTGGAGTGGCTTCTCTCAAATCATTTTGTTCGAATTCATATTTAATGAATCTGTTAAAGATAGATGTGCAGATACTAATATTGGACCGTGGAAGGGCCACTGTGAATGATTGCCATTTGATAAGGGAGAAGAAGTCCTGTTATTTTTTGTTTTTATTAAATATAAAATTACTTAGTTATATTTCTCTTAGAGATGGTGGTCTGCTGACCAGAACCCCCTCTCCACAACCTCCATGACAAAAACATGGTGCACATCTGTGCCCTGCTGAATCATTATCCTCATCTGCAGCGCCTGCTCCACAGTAGCGCAGAGCAGGTTCAGTGGGACAGGTACCCTTTGACAGCTGTAATGACAGCCAAGCCATTGCAGTGCAAGGGCATGCACCCTTGTTCCCAAAACCACATAACTATGAGAGTTATTATTCTTGTGGCAGTTGTAAACTTTAACTATAAGCCATACTTGAGTGTAAGGTATGGTAGCTAGTCTCTTTCATATATATTAAAGCCATATCAAATTGTTATCACAGATGTGTCAGTCCTCTGAGCTCAACTGAACTGCGGAAGAGTAATGTGTATTCTAGTCACACATCCTGGTCCTGCCAGCTTGCAGGGAAGGAGACTGAATAGCTGCACCTTGCCTATGATCCATTGAGAGGTCTGGTAACACCTCTCCAATAGGATAGAGTCCCAGCAGGAGCTGACCTGGGAAACAGGACTCAAAGGGCACATGCATCTTAAAAGGAATAGATCCACAGCATGGTGCTGCATAACAAAAGAGATGTTGATGCTTTTGAGAAGGAAAGGGGGCAGAGTTAGTGTAAACAGAGGGAGCACAGCCGATCTGGAGGAAGGTTTCTCCATCCTTCTTTCTCTACCGCTATCTCTCCTTCCTGTCACCTCCACATACTTTTCCACAAAGCGCTCTTGATCTGATGTCAGCAGGCAAAGACCACTGGTCTCAAAAGGAGCCATTGAAACCCTTAAAGCAGGCTTGATTTAGTCCAAACACCTGTAGAGGACGTCCCAAATAAAACCTGCACTCCAGTCACCTATTCTGAAGTACCAGGAACATTCACACCAAAATATGTGACGTATGACGAGCAAATAAACCAGCAGAGAGCTGCAGTAGTGCCCTGCCCAATGCCTATCAGAAGAGCAGCACCTATTGAAGTACCAATACCAAGAAAACCATGGACAGTAAGGTATCCATTAAGAAAACCCTACCAACAAATGAAACGAAATGAAGATTGCCTGAGTACAGTCCCGGAAGAAACCAAAAAGGTCTTGATGGAAGACGAATGGTGATGTCACGAGGACCCAGACAGACTCACAGATAGAAGAAATGACGACCCGAGGAATGACACACAGAGACGAAATGCCATGAATAAGGATATTGTGAACCTAAAGTGAAAGGACGATGTTGACATGCAAAGAAGTTTAAAGATGCAAGCAAAATGAAGATAGTCGACCAGTTTACACCTGTAAATATGCTTGGAACAACAAGAAGGCTAAGAAAACAGTGCAGCTTGCTATGCTTAGTAGAAGAATAGTGCAGCAAGCACCATTATACATAATCTACCTCAAAACGAAGCACAGTATTATTAGTGTATTTCTACTTTGCACAAGAAGCAGAATCAACCCAGGTTACTAAAGGCCAAATGAGAAAAGATTCATGTTCTAGCAAAACGAAAAGAAACGGCTGAATCGAAACTCAGCAGAGGCAACTCATACCAGGAAAGCCAAGGTCATACCATTAGAAGAGGCGAACAGTAGCGACATTTAATTGAAACTAAGAACATAATATCCTGCCTCTGAAAGGTCGAGATAAGAAGACGTAGGCAGGTGGTGGGCTAAATAAGAATCAAATGAACAAATTGGGAGAAACGAGACATATTCACGGTGTGGGAAGCACGTGACCAGCCGAGCAAGAAGAAGCGAGGATTCACACCTACGCTTGGCACCTGACCAGGCATGAGATATCAGAACTTTTCCAGACAGAAGATGCAGTCTCGAGGCCAACCACAGTGAACTAATTGACACATGGATACTGAAGTGATGATTGATTGCAACCATAATCGGAGGAAGGCTGGGTAACTAAGGGGCACCCCGCCCTTGGCCAACCATTCAGCGTGCTGCTAAGCGAAGTGGAAAAGTATGCATGGGGTTGGTGCCAACCCAATCACAATGGACTAAATAATCTAGGGTCTTATAGTTAGTAGAACCAATGGGACGTTGTACTTTTAGTGACGTCTACAGTATTACTTTTTGAAGGAAGGGCTTGGACGCCCACCTTACAGTGTTTACTCAATCCCCTCACTCCATTACCATATACAGATATAGTACCTATAGTAAAGTTACCTTTTCCTAACCAATAGAATTGCATGTTAACTTTTGAGAGTTACGCGTCGATGATGAGTTTTGAGTATAAATGTTACAACTTTTATGAAGTTCGTTAGAGTTGAAGCGAGAAGGACGATCACATCACTGCTGATATCCACAACTCCACGTTTTTTGTACTTTTCATTAAACTGACTCCCTTTGCCAAACCGTTGAGTTGTCCTTATTGATTGGTGTTGGAGTAATGAATCTGCACCCCCATCCATCTGAAGGGTGCAGCTATCTCGTCTTAAAGTACTTCTGAGCAAACCTAGGCTCTATGGGCCGGCCAGGGGTCTCGGAGTACACTTGGTAGCAGAGATTGATGCTTATCGATTATCGAATAAGACACCCATTGACCGGTGACATAAAGTAACTCTAGGTCTTTGGCAATATCACAAGTCCTTTGCCATTTGGCTGAGTAGACCGTGAAGCTCCTCGTAGACAATGGTAGTGTAAGAAACAAAACCTGCAGGACAAGGTCTGAAGGGACCTGTGTTTCCCCACATAAATCCTTCCCATTCCTGCGGGCAGCTGTGCGAGAGAAAAGCCGAAGAAGGCAGTGACAAAGGTGGTGATCCAGAGGGTCCAGAGAGGAAACATGCAAACGGTGAGTGAAAAAGAAGGGGGCCTCATTACGAGTTTGGAGGTAGCCATGGCGCTATTAGCACCATGGCTGACTCCAAACCGGGCTCCATTACCGGGTTCCTTCAATGAGGAATAACCGGGTCATTCGGACATTGGAGGACCCAGTAATTCCTCCTTGAAGGAACCATTCCCGATTCTCATTTGAGCCTCCATAGGGCTCGATGGGAATGGGGAGGGAGGTAATAACGGGCACATTGCAAATGGCCCATTATTACCTCCCTCTTCCCCTTGTGGGACCCGGAAAGGACGTCTGGTTTTACCAGACGTCTGTTCCGAGTCCTGCAAAGGGAACCTTGTATTAGGCGCTCCCGTAATGAAGGGTGCTGGTCCCGTTCCAGCACCCTTCATTACGGGAGCACCAGGGTCGTAATGAGGCTCTGAGTGTTTTGGCAAAAGTGCATGCTTTAGAACAAGTAAAGAGAAAAGGTAATGGAGGGAGGTGGAAAAACAAAATATAGCTAGAAGTAGAGAAGAATGTATATATTTAAGGGGAAGTGAAACATTTAGTAAATAGAGGAAAGATACCGGGGAGGACACCCGAGATGAGAGAGGTTACCGGGGAGGACACCCGAGAAGTGAGAGCATTCGCCTTAATCCTACACCAATATAGTGGCTAGAAGAAAGGTGTATCCAGAGTCCCAAATAAAGGGGAACAAATACACTACCACAGCGATTAAAGATGCCGTGAAAGGGATACGTTTAAACTCCATGTCGGGGCAATTTTTATAGACAGAGATACATGTGACCAGCTGGTGTTTTTCTAGTCTGTCTTACATGTTGTTTGTTGTGGTGTCATAAGTAGAACATTTTCCTTAGGAAAACTGTTTTAAATTTTACTTGATTGAATAACTGAGATAATATAGTATATGAATTAATGTTTTTTGAGTAAAAGAGAAGATATAAAATGTGAAAAAATCAGGATTGGAGCTTGCAGTGATTGGTGCTCGCTCATATTGTTGGAACTGTTTAAGTCATGTGAAGCTTTGACAAGTGTTATATAAAGGGAAAGGGAACCGATTTAAGCATGGAGGACATAACTCCATTGGCACACCTATGCAAACAGTTGCTGAAACATGCACCTAAACTGAAGAAATATAGTACAGAGTGGGTTAATGGAACCGCCCACAAAATGTTTATGGCGGGTCCTTATCTAAAGCTGTTTTGCAACACATGACGACATACTTGCAGGCCACATGCATGGGCAAAAAGTTCGACAAATGCCTAGCTGTTGTAGAGCTTTGGAAAATGTATGAACAGGGAAAGGAAGAGGAACTGCCAATAGATTGGATACTTAATGTATGCACAGAGGGGGGTGAGACGCCTACCATGCGGAATGAAGGTTGACGAAAATAAAGTTGAGGGACTATACCCGCTGAGAGAACTTAAAGCAGCCACAGGGTATAGCAACCTGGCATATGAGTCACCTACACAAAGTAGGGATGAAAATCAAGGTAAAGAAAAAGATAAGGATATCCCCTCCACAGTCCCAAGGGACAAGGAGACACGCGAAGACGAAAAAGGGACCAGGCACAGACAAGTGCATCTCTCAACAAAGAGAAGGGAAGATAGAACTGATGAGATAGCATTTGCGAAAAACGAAAGGATGGGAGGGCAAATTCAATTGAAACTCGATGGCAAAGGCATAGATGATTCAGAACAAAAGGAAAGGCTAGATGATGTACAAAGAAAGGTGAAAGAGAAAAAATTGAGAGATGAAAGAATAAGAAAGAAACATAGACAAAGGCGAGAACAGCTATATCGCGAAGAGCAAGAAACACAGCTCAATCGCAAACAGAGAGCAGCCAATGATCAAGACTACGAGAAAACAGAATAAAGAGACGAAGGGATGAGGAAATCCAAAGGGCAGATGAACGTAGAAATGAAAAGGAAAAGGAAGAAGATAGGGTCAGAGAAGAGGCGAGGAAGCGCAGAAAATTCAATGATGATGTAGAACGCAAGCGAAGACAGAGAGCACGCGATCTTGACTATCTGGAGAGCGAAGTTAAAAAACCTGCTCCAGTGGTAGATTGGGAAGACATCGAAGAATTCTTCCCTGCATATGATTCAGTACCAGGCAAGTCTAGGGCAAATATCGAGGATGACTTCGACACCAGAAGCATCGGAGAAACGATTGATAGAATATATGATGAAATGGGGCTAGAACAAACACCCCAACGGGAGGGGGAAGACGAGCGCCTCGAGAGCACTCAACTTTACGACACAGAGGATGTCTCCCGATGTAGTGGGAATAGAGAACTATCCCTGGATAGATTAGAAATGAGTATGAACAAAGACGACACAAGAAGTGGCACGAGTTGGCCACAGACAATGTCTAACTCAGAGAGGGAGGAGAGCGAGGAAAAAGAGGAAGAGAGAAGGAGCGAAAGACGACTCCCAAGGGAGAAAGGGATAAGGTGGTCAGACACTAGCGAGTCTGCACAGAGGGCATCAGAGTCAGCCACACAGTCAGACAGACATGAAGAAGTATCTGACGGTAAGAGGGGGGTGTCTCCACCGCCCTATGTGAACAGGCTTAGGTCATTGCCAGGCAGGCAGCGATGCAGGAATATTACCCCCGCAATAGACAGGAGAACAATGAGAGAAGAGAGAGAGAGCTATACATCCCAATTTCCATTACTCGAGAAATGGGGAGCAAACCACAATGTATTCCATGGCCACACATGGATTGGAAAAAATTGAAAATCAAACTTCCAATGCTGACATTGGGAGCCGCCGGAACGTGGATACATGAGTTATAAAAAATGACAGGAGGGAACACGTTAGCTATAGGGGTTATCAAGGGTCTCCTAATCGCCATACTTGGTGAGAGAGCAGGCGATGTGTGGACACGAGCAGGCTACCCAGGTGTGACCACAATTAACACTTCACGTGATGGAGCTCCATTTAACAACTGCAGAGCCGCGGTATGGAAAGCACTACGAGTGCTTTACCCAGACACCTCTGATATGGGAGCTATAATGACATGTAAAATGAAGGAGTCTGAGGATCCGTTGATTTACATACAGAATTTTCAAGACGCATGGGTACTCGAGACTCATGAATCTTGGAGGAAATCTGTACCTGTGTTCTACCATATATTGTGCCAAGGGCTGCCAGAGCCGGTACAGACACAGCTCAAGAAATTGGTAGGAATCGAAGCCAAGCCATGGTCAGAAATACATAAAGGAAGCTGCACAAAAGGGTGAGGAAGCAAAATTGGTGCAGAAGAAATTGTCAAAATATGCTCTTGAGGGAGCCATGATAACTAGCACAGCTGAATCGAGTATGCAGCAGGTCAATAATCCACAACAGAATAATCAGTGCAATACAGGTTTTTACCCAAAGGGAAGAAGATTTAGGGAAGAGGATGGCGTAGCAATCAGGGAGGTTTCCAAAATAATCAAGGAGGTTTTCAAAATATGCAACATGGTAATCAAGATATGTCAAATGGGCAAATGATCCGACCACCGCCAGTATGTTGGTTGTGTGGGATGACAGGACATTTAGCACTCACATGCAAAACCCAAGGCATGGTGCAGAAAGGCCGAGGGACAGGAGCAGGCACAGCAAATCCACCTGCATTTTGACAGCAGGGAGTTGCACAAAATCACACGGTGCAAAAACAACCTCCAGAGGTGCAACAAGGTTTGCAACCTCAGAATATAGTGAGTTTTCCACAAGGACAATCCCAACAGGCACTGATGCAACTGTCACGGACAGTGAACACAGGACAGACAATGAACCCTGGAATGGGAAGTAACAATGGGAATAGAGGAAATCCACCAGTACACAGTGGGCCAAAATTGTATATTTTCTAGGACAGCTCACTGGGACCCCTGATGTATTCTATCCTATCAGTGACACCAGACCCTCACCGGGAACCTAGGGTGGATGTCTTTATAGGGGATAAGGAATATTCCTTCTTAGTTGACACGGGTGCAGCATGCTCGTGTATACGTGAAGGCGAGTTTTCCTTGTCCGGCGAGGCCATTGATTCCCAGAGTTTCACAGGAGCTACATGTCGTGTTGCCTTTACAAAAGCACTTCCAGTCTCTATAGGAGAATGTGACATGAACGTGCCTTTATTATATTCACGACATAACCCAGTAAACATTTTGGGTCGAGATTTAATGACAAAGTTAAATATGACGATCTCATTCACGGAGGAGGGCATAGTATGTTCAGCTCCAGGAATGCACTATTCAAACATATGCGAAATGATTAGAACAGGACACACGGCCATGAGGGCTATACCATTAGAGCCAGAAATATTCGCGTATGGCATGCGCATACTAATGGCGGGGCTGCCAGGCCTTGCAGACAGAAGAATGAGAACCCCAGATGAGTTTCGATTTAGACCAAGAATACCGATGCACGAGGAGAAGGGACAAGTGATTCCCTTGATGATACACACAGCTGTAGTATGAGGGAGAATGGCCTTGATTGATGGTTATGATGACGAAGTCCGACAATGGTGAGCATTAATCGCCATTGAAGAAGGATATCGATTGACTGACGTCACTGATGATGATCTGTTTGAAGAACAAGCATATATGGGAGAGTCAATGGTGGAAGTGAGTCTCACCTTTTGGGTGAAAATGATCAAAAGAGACGTGCCTCAGAGAATGATGTTGGCACAAAACCGTGCTGAATACTTTGATGACGACATGGCTCAGTTGCCTGTCTCAGTGTGGACCACAGGCCCCTATGACGTAGGACTATTCAAAGGGGTTGGAGAAGTGAATATTAAACTGAAACCAGGAGCAATTTTGGCCAAAGCACGCCAATATCCCATGACTAGAGAGGCAGATGAAGGGATATTTAACACAATTTCGGCTATGATGGAGCAAGGCATTTTAGTGATGACAGAGTCGTCATGCAATAAGGCGGTTTATCCGATCAAAAAATCAAAGGGAGGGTCTTGGAGGCTAATCCAGGATTTACGCCCAGTAAAAAATATTGTTGAGGCCGAGTTCCCTTTAGTCCTGAACCCGGCTACAATTCTTTGTAATATACTTGTTGAGGCGAGATATTTCACGTGATTGATTTTAAAAATGAATTTTTCTCAATCCCATTGCACCATGACTCACAAGATCTGACGTCATTCACGTTCAGACAAATGCGTCTGAAAAGCACGAGGCTACCCCAGGGGTACTGTGAGTCTCCTTCTATTTTTAACAGAGTCCTGCAGATGGACCTAAGCAATATTGCATTGAAAAGTGTTGTCCTGCAATATGTGGATGACATCTTGATTTGCAGCACGACAGAAGAACAATGCAGACACAATTCTGTTCAGCTATTGACTATACTGGCTGAGAAAGGATATAAGGTTGACAAGGAAAAGCTACAATATTGTCAACAAGAAGTGCTGTACATAGGCCAGCTGATCTCACATGAGGGAAAAAGAGTGACCCCAGATAGGGCTGAAGTCATACTGAACACGGCTAAGCCACCCACGATAAAACAGATGCAGAGCTTTTTAGGCCTATGCAACTATGTCAGGGCATGGGTCTTTGACTATAGCTCTTACACTAAGCCTTTACTTCAGGCCCTAAAGAAGGCCCAAGTGACGAAAGAAACGATTGAATGGTCTGAAACCATGGAGGAAGGATTTGCTGAAGTCAAAAGAGCCATTTGCATGGCACCAGTTCTAGGGATTCCCAAATATGCAGAGGAATTTTACCTGCTTTCACAGAAGAATGGCAGCGTTATGACGGCAGTGCTCACACAGTGAGCCACATTGGGGTACAAGCCCCTGGAATACTATAGTGGAAATTTGGACCCAGTAATGAGAGGCAAGTTTAGCTGCCGCAGCGTTCACCATTGAGAAGGCTACAACCATTGTGATGGGTTGCTCAATGACATTGTGCGTCGAGCACTCACTATTTGCTATTCTAGAGAAACCAAAGGGCACATTGACATTTCAGAGAGCTTCTGATTATGAGGTGATCATAACAAATCCATCGATTAAAGTAGTCTGATGTAAGATAGTGAACCCAGCTATGTTTATAGCAGAGCCAGTCACTGAAGGAGAGCCAATACATGACTCTGCAAACGATGAAGAATTCTATGGTGAAATTCCCAGGGTGAAAGAGAATGCTTTGGCAGAAGGAGAAAGTGTCTTTATTGATGATTCTTCGAGAATCGATCAAAATGATGGGCAAAGATATACAGGCGTTGCGAATGGAGAATTTCGAGCACTTATTAGTGCGCGAATACCATCTCATTATTCATCACAAGCTGCAGAATTATTGGCATTGATACTCGCTATTGAGAATCACGCAGACCAGGAAGTAACGGTGTACCGTGACTCAGCCTATGTGACGTCGACAGTGCACACCGAGCAAACGGCACGCCAGTACAGCACGCAGCCATACTGGACAGGCTGATTACAGCACTACAGCTCCCAGTGGGCATAGCAGTCGTGAAATGCGCTGCCCACGCGAAAGGGCCAGAGTTTATCTCACGCAGAAGACTGGTTCATGCCGAACTTAACTGAGCACATTGCATTCTTTATAGTGAACTGTATAGTCTGCCATCAATTCTCCATTGGGCGCACATTAAAAGTAATGAGAGGAGTCATCCCAAGGCCAAATGGGCCTTTTCAGCACTTGCATGCTGATTACGTCGACATGATTCAAGTATGTAACGGGTACAGATACTTAATTGTTCTGCTGTGCCCATTCTCTAGATGGATAGAAGCAGGTCCATGTACACACCCAGAATCTACCTGTGCAGCCACATTTTTTGTGAGAGAAGTGTTTCCCAGGGGGGAGGATGTGTGAAGTCATGAGATCAGATAATGTATCTCACTTTGTAAATGAGACATTCGAGCAGATTAGTTTGCTACTTGGTATAAAGCACAAGTTTTCGTCGGTGTATCTTCCACAAGGTAACGGGATCTGTGAGAAGCTCAACAGCTTATTAAAGGAAAGGATAGCCAAGATGAAGCTCACTCTAAAAAAAGGATGGTTGCACTGCCTTCCTTTGGCATTGTATGCACTCAGGAACCAACCTGGTTCCGACCATCATCTTACACCACACGAGATAGCCACAGGAAGAAGAATGCATACTCCCCTGACACCCCCAGATAGAGCTAGATGTGATGCCCAGTCCACAAGAGAAATCTTAGGGTCTGAAATGCAATATTACCTGAATTGCATGACATCTTGCCTTACTGTAATTTCAGACCAGCTGCAGCAATGACGAAAAGTGTGCAGGGCAGCAGGGAACACAGAAGGAGATACTACTACAGGCACAGCTCAAGTACTTTGTGTACCATTCGTTTTCCCTGGAGACACTATCTGTGTACAGAACCATACGAGGAAAAAGTGAGACGAGCCAAGATTTAATGGTCCCTTTACAGTAGAGGACTGCACTCCTTCCGCAGTGAAGTTACAAGGCAGGATAGCTTGGATTTTCCTGGGCGATATCAAACCGTACGACGGAGAAGGCCCCTTGCCTGCACCCCAACGCGAGGAGACTACGAGCAATGGGGAAATACCCCAGCACGTGCAGATGAGATCCATGACGAGGAAGAAAGACGCATAACCAGCCAGACAAAGACAAGGAACTTTTTGCAAAATTGTGACTTAAAATTGGACACTTCCTCTGAGTAAAAAAGGGGATAAGGACATAAACAAAGGACACTGGGCCTCATTATGACCCAGGCGCTAAGTGTTTAACGGCGCCGTAAAAGGCTGTGGCACCGAGAAACTCCTAGCGTCTAATTACGAGGTCCCTTTGCGGGACCCAACCTCAACGGCTGTTTTTATCAGCCGTTAAAGTAGGGACCCGCAAAGGGACCTTGGTGCTAATTACGGTACCGCAATTTGCAGTACCGTAATTAGCGCCTTCCCCATTCCCATTGAGCCCTATGGGGCAAAAATGGGAATGGGGAAGGGCCATGGCGGCATGGGGAATTACCGCCCCACCAACCTCGGAATGGGGTGGTAATTCCCCATTCCGCCATGGCAGACTCCGGCATGGACCATGGTGCTAATAGCACCATGGTTTAGCGCCGGAGTCCTAATGAGGCCCACTCTGTGCATCCTAGTTGCAGGGTGAAGAAGAAAATTACACATGTAAGCCACAACATAGTCTGTTGACTTTAAACTTTGGACTGAGGCACATTGGTGCCTTGATAAGAAGAGGATATGCCAAATTTTGATTGAGGACACATAAATTGGAAGAAGATACAGTATCCAGACTCATTCCACACTGAGACCCTATTCGGAATCACTTATAGTGTCGCACAGTAGTGACTTCACTAAAGATGTGGTAACATATTTTAATCTAGTGCTAAGATCATACCCGTCATTGGTGGGGAGACTCACCAGTGTCACTGACTTTCTTTAAGATCCCGAATATGAAAAGACAATAAGAAGACTGCTTACTGAAATTGCTGAACAATTGCTCGTACTTCCTGAATACAGAGAGGAAAAGCCAAATGTCCCAAGCAGAGAAGGAAGTAAATGAGCTTGTCGATACATTGTTCTTTCGAATAATTGAAGACTGTCCAAATCTTGCTGGGAGAACGACAGACACACTCAAGTTTTTTTCGAGACCCAGCAAATACAGAACATCTAAGCGAACTCCTAAATAAAATTGTGATCTTAGTTGCACTCCACGCAAACGGACAGTGCAGACATTGTTTACATTGAAGAAAAAGCATAAAGTCCTGACCATCAGTAGAGCAGGACAAATGTCCCTGTCACCAGAAGACAGCAGATTGGCCCACAACATTCTCTTTCATTTAGTCACTGATTTTCCAGAGCTGGTGGGGAGACCAATCGATGTTGACGTCCTCACATTCATCAGAGACCCAGCCAATATTGCACAAATGGGCATGCTCTTGCATGGGATAGTACTGCAAGTGAAACTCTCTAACCATCAGCAGAACTATCTGAGGAGATTCTAAAAGCTTTCAGCCGAGGGACAGATCGAGAGAGCATTGCCAGAGATTTCCTTTCTTATTTTCCATTTACAAAGGCAACATGTCTTCGGGACTGAAGCAGATCTCGGGCACGGACTGGGAGCTAACATACTTTGAACATGCACAGTAAAGAGACTTGCTGAATTATCACTTAATTTTGACACTTCCCATATTTTAGAAAAGGAACTGTATCCCGAGATAATAGACAATTCATTATTCACACGAGGGGGGACAACTGTGTAACACCTGAAACTTACAGCAAAGAATCGAAAGACAATATTGTTTAAAGGAGTATCGTAAAAATTAACATTTTGGCGAATGATCGAGATTGGGATCCAGAGCAGCAGGAGGAATGATGTCCCTATTCCTCCCTATTCCTCTGGAAGTAAATGCTGCCGCCTCACATACAGGGGCATAATGTATTTGTATTATATTCATTATTGTTTTACTGTCATCAGAACTGCATTTTTCATTGGTGCACAAAGCTTCCCAATTCCAGTGCACCCACCTAATGATGCAAGCATGAAGCCTACAAAGGCACCCATACCTTACATAGTCATTCCAGTCCCTAGAAGATCTGATGGTGGAATGAATGAACTTAAAATGGATGTGATTAGCAATGACACTCACACACACTTGTCGTAGCTAACACAAAGAAAAGCCGGAGACAGGGTCGGCACAGCATGAATGAGACAAGATTACTGACAACCACATGCATGCAAACACGGAATGCACATGCAACGGGCCTAGTGTCAATGACTGTTGAACCACAATTCAAAGCCTCAGAGAAGTTGAGACGGCCTACTATGGAAAATGTCACTACAAGTAAAGAGCCACATGAAGGAAGCAGACATAGTGGAAAGACTAGAGGAGATGAAGAAGAAACCCACAGAGACAGCAGTGACAAATATGTATGTTCCAGTGAAAGGGACAAGTACAAGTTCCACAGTTCAACCATATACCGGTCCAATGTCAGGTTGGATGAGATGGCCTTTATAACCAGCAGGACAAAGATGTATGAGGGCAAGGAAATAACTGGCAGACTTTTGTCTACTCAAATGGCGCAGATGAGGAGGTCTGCAACAATGGACCAGAATACCAGAGAATCCTCAAGCAAGAAAGAGCCATACAGGTGCATTCAGGGATGTAGTTATAGCGAGCTACATGAAAACCTTGAGAATCAAGAGAAGTGTGCACGAAGACAACAACGAACTAAACAATTACCTGGACTGCATAGCACATTTGGTAAACAACATTTGGTACCAGCACTTGAAGGAAGTTGGAAGACAAGTTCAGAAGGGGAAGGTTTTGTTTGTGCACTCCTACCATACATCATGGGGAAGTCCAAGATCTTCATAGCTGTCTTTCCGTAGGCATGTGCAAAACTAGAGGCCAGTGTATGGGAAGTGATGCTTTCCTAATATGGGCAACTGAAACAGTCTATCCCGATGAAGATGACTATGTTCAACACATTAAGACAAGAAACAGAGCTCATACTAGGAACCATGTGATCCGGTACGAGAAACCTGGAGTTAAAGGAGCAGAGATTAGATGGGAAGTAAACCTGAAGCTAAATGTCCAAGGAAAATTCCAGAAGAGGCTCAAAGTTGGAAGAACAGAGGCCAACTGCAGATTTGGGGAACAGTGCTTTCACCAGACGGATGGGAGAAAGGAGTAGTAATATGTAGAGCCTGGATGGTCACTGGTCATTACCAAGGCACCATCGACATCATATAGAATGGATGCAAGCCATTGTCGGCAAAGCTTGCAAAACTACTGACATGGGTCGAAGACAGAGGAGGACCCTTGCAGATAGTGCCACTGGAAAGCCCACAATTCTGCTTCAGGAATAATGGCCCAGAGAGAATCAGAACTGTGGACGAGTTTTTGATGCTCCATGAATGGTTCATGGGACTGCAGTGATTATGGATCATTATTGGTCATGTGGATCTAAAGCATACATCAGACTGCCGAAAAACTGGGGCGGTATATGGTCAATAGTGAATGTCCACGTTCCAGCATTGGTGAACCTGAAAAGTGACCTGAATATTGACAGTTTCCCGAAAGCAGATGCTCACCAAAGGAAAAAGAGATCTGTGGAACTGATGACTCGATTGAAAAGGGAAAACTACTTCTATGCCAAATCAGAAGAAGCCTTTCATGCAATCCTATATGAACAAAGGCTGTTCAGCCTCACCTCATCAGTGTTCGTGACAATTTTCATGCCAAGAATCCAAGTTGGAGTAAATGGTTGCAGATAACCAGATGGGAGTTACTGCAGACCATGAACACGACAATAAAAGGATTCAATGCAATCAAGGAAGAGTCAAGAGATATCCGACTGATGACTCTCCAAAACAGATATGTGCTTGACATGATCACAGCTTTGGATGGGGGAGTTTGTGCAAAAATCAGAGAATCATTTTCCCCATTTATACCTTCTCACGATGAGGAAAATGGAACTTTAACAGAAGCCATAGGTATGCTGACAAAACTTCAGAACCAGATGATCTATGAAACTGACGAAGTTGATGATGACAGCTGGTTTGGATCACTATTCTCATGGGTCCCACAATGGATGGCAGATGCATTCAAGTTCCTACGAGCCCTGCTAGTGTTGATACTGCTAGAGTTTTGTGTTATCAAGATAATAATATCTCAATGCCAGATAACTGCAAAAAAGGCCATAGGGATGAAGCTCATGATTGATGTCAAACCAGGATGGCAGCCCAAAGACCTGACTGATGAAGAAATAAGAGACTTTGTGAAGGCAAGCATTCATGCACCAGAAGGAGCCAAGTTTCTCTATGCCAGGAAACACATGACATGGAAAAAAGACGAACATGTAAGGACCACATGAAGCCTGAAAGGAGTAATAAAGATATGGACTCCAAAGAGACACTTCTTCAGACCATCATGTATAGATCCAGAAGATGAAGAAGGAATGAACCCAGGAGATGGACTGAAAATGACTATAGAAGAACCAAGTAAGATGAGTCCAAAAACGGAAGTGAAAGTGGTTGATAAATCGCCCAGAGGGGGAGTGTAGAGGAAGTCCCAAATAAAACCTGCACTCCAGTAGCCCATTTTGAAGTACCAGGAACATTCACACCAAAATATGTGATGTATGACAAGCAAATAAACCAGCAGAGACCCGCAAAGGGTTCTGCTCAGTGCCCATCAGAAGAGAAGCACCTATTGAAGTACCAATACCAAGAAAACCATGGAAAATAAGGTATCCATTAAGAAACCCCTACCAACAAATGAAACAAAATGAAGATTGCCTGAGTACAGTCCCAGAAGAAACCAAAAAGGTCTTGATGGAAGACGAATGATGACGTCACGAGGATCCAGACAGACTCACAGATAGAAGAAATGACGACCTGAGGAATGACACACAGAGACGAAACGCCATGAATAAGGATATTGTGAACCTAAAGTGAAAGGACGATGTCGAAATGCACAAATTTAAAAGCTATAAGCAAAATGAAGATAGTCGACCTGTTAACACCTGAAAATATGCTTGGAACCGCAAGAAGGCTAGAAAACAGTACGGCTTCCTATGCTTAGTAGAAGAATAGTGCGGCAAGTGCCATTATACATAATCTACCTCAAAACGAAGCCCAGTATTATAAGTGTATTTCTACTTTGCAGAAGAATCAGAATAAACCAGGTTACTAAAGGCCAAACGAGAAAAGATTCATATTCTAGCAAAATGAGAAGAGACAGCTGAATCGAAACTCAGCAGAGGCAACTCATGCCAGGAAAGCCAAGGTCATACCAATAGAAGAGGCAAACAGTAGCTACATTTAATTGAAACTAAGAACAGAATATCCTGCCTCTGAAAGCTCAAGATAAGAAGATGTAGGCAGGTGGTGGGCTAAATGAATGAGAATCAAATACACACATTGAGAGAAATGAGACAAATTCACAGTGTGGAAATCATGTGACCAGCCGAGCAAGAAGAAGAGAGGGTTCACTCCTACGCTTGCCACCTGACCAGGCAGGAGATATGAGAACTTTTCCAGACAGAAGATGCAGTCTCGAGGCCAACCACAGTGAACTAATTGACACATGGATACTAAAGATTTTTTATTTTTTTATTTGTTTTGGCTACACAGTAACCTTTACAAAATTTAAAAATCAGATAAGAACAGATCATAAAATTACATTACATAAAATTTCATTACATACAATCCAATACAATTTTTACAGAAAAGAATAAATGACTTGTGCAACAAACCAAACCACAAAAAGAGCAAAGAAATACTAGTTATCTGAAGAAACCATCATTCATGTCCAGGCTACCTCCCTATAATTCACATGTAACTTTTAAAAAGTGTAGTACCGCCAATTGTAGTTTAACCCTCGAGCCGTGCAGCATATCATTCCAGAGGGCTTCCAAATCAACACACTCTGGGTTAGGCACATGCTTAATAAAATATTCAATGCGTGCAAGTCAGTCCTGAACATTGTGTCAGTAAATGTTGAAGAGTTACTTCGCTAATGTCTAGCTCACAAAATAGACATTTAGCCATGGGAGTACACAGACATTGCCTTATGATTATAATTTGGCCCATTCCCAGGACGTTAAAGTGAAAACGCATGAATTCCTCTCTATGCTCTTTGCTGGGGAATCTTCTGAGGTAGGGTTCTGTTGTAGCAATTTTTTTATGATTACCAACGAGATGCGCGTATAGTTTTTTGCTTTGTATTAGGTTAACTGTAAGATTCCAATCTGCATGTTGCAGAAGTATCTTCACCTTGGTGGGATTGCTAATAAGCAATTCTTTTGAGACCCCTACTATTGCCAGTACTTCATGAACCTCCTTTTCCAAATCCCGCACCACAGAGGATTCCTTACCAGCGACCAGGCACCGTCCAAGGATTCCATACAGGGTGGATTCCTTGCTCACAAGCAGTTTCCTAAACAACAATACTCTACGCCAAAGGATTACACTAGAGAGGGAATATAGCCCAGGTTTGAAAGTATTGCCACTAGTGGGACACACTTCGGGAGATACCAGGTCAGGGACCTTAGGACACGTGCTTCATATTTCAGAAATTCACTCCTGAACCAAGCCGGGACCAATTCCATCCCATAGCAAAACTGGGCAATGGTTTTGCTACGGTCCATTTTTGGACATGGTAGCATCAAGAATTTCCCATATTTGTTATACATTTTTAATAGTTGGGAGATCAGTGGAGTTATTTTTTATCCAAATAATTACATAGATTGGCCCTGGTAACGGTCTCAAAAATAGGATAGCCTAGGTAACTGAAAGTTTGACATATAGTAAGTTTAGCGTGATCCAAAAACCATGCAAATTTGGATAACCTTTTCCTGTAGCTCAGTTGCATGATAAAGTTTTTTGTTTGATTTATGACTAATGCATTTAACACTGTGTATTTCTTGAAAGCCGACAGAACACGTTGCAGGCCCAAAGGCGTTAAGTCAAACAGTAATACGTCGTCTGCATATGCAGTCCACACAATCCTAGTACCCTCCACTTTTGGTGCAGCAAAAGATGCTTCTTCCAGGAACGGGCCAACATCTGACAAATACAAATTAAAGACAGTAGGCGCAAATATGCACCCCTGTCTAAGACCGTTTCCTGTATTAATTTCCTCTGAAAGAGTTCCCTCAGTATTAAGACGTACCCTTATCTTATATTCTGCATGGAGATAATATAAGATCGCCAGGAGCTGTGAAGGCATATCCAGGGCAAGCATTTTACTCCACAGTGTGGATCTTTCAACTAAATCAAAAGCTGAGCAAAGGTCAATTGAAGCCAAGTATGTAGGTTGGCTACCTCTTTGTCTGGTTTGTTGCTGCATGATGGTTAATAGGAGACCCCCTGCGTCAGTTCCAACCGCTTTCCTGAAGCCAAATTGCTGTGGTGACAATACTGCTTCTTCCTCCATCCAAACATGTATGTGTTCAAGGACCAGAGACGCAAAGATCTTAGAGTCAGCATAAAGCAGGGCGATAGGTCTATAACTAGTTGGTGAGGATCTATCGCCCTTTTTATAAATTGGGACAACATAAGACATATGCCAAGTAGTTGGAAAGACCTTGGTTATAGCGATGTTCTTAAACAGTAAAAAGAGAATTTTGGCCCAGAGAGTCATATTACCTTTAAAGACCACATTAGCAAGCATATTTGGACCTGGTGCACGAGAAGACGAGCATCTAGAGATCAATCTTTGGACATCCTGTAAAGAAAAGGAGAAATTCCACTGGCATGATCAGATTTCGTCCGGAACCACCCAATTAGACACCAATGGTTTATATAGAGAGCCAAAATGCCCCTCCCAGACAGCCAAGGATATGCACACTCCTTGTTCTCCTGCGTGCGAATCCCCTCTTCTATTAACAAGGGACCAAAAGTGTCTTGTATTGGGTTTTGACAAAGCTTCCAGTATATTTTCTGCATCCCTCTGCACCATGTTTGCTTTCAGTGCACGTACCCTGGATCTTCATTTTTGTTTTACTTTTCTAATCGTTTCTCCCAATCGTCGAGTGAATGGGAGCTTCAGCAGTCTCTGAATCTCACGGTTTCTATCCCTTTTAAGCTGATGTAAAGCCGGATCGAAAACATGAGTGTGAATAGTACCCATTTTCTTGGGTCTCCCAATCCCTTTTGGCCCAAAGATAACATCCTTGATATAGTCGTTAAATTCCCCATGTGCATACAATAAGATCTTTTTTTCACAACCATATTTATTATAGTCCTCAAGGAAGACCTTGTTCACTTTCTCAATAATAATAATAATAATAATAATAATAATAATAATAATAATAATAATAATAATAATAATAATTAATAAAAATAATAATAATAATAATTTGGCATTTATATAGCGCTACGAACCCTCAGGTATCTGAGCGCTGCTTATTATTACCCACGGCGTGTGGTGCTCATTTATCGACCTCGGAAGGATGAAAGGCTGAGTTTGACCCCGCCGGGATTGGAACCTGTGTTAGCAGGCTCTGCACGGATGTCAAAGCGAGCGCTCTACTCGCTGTGCCACTTGACCTTGCAACGTTGTCCCCGTGCCAATTTATTCTATTCCCAGCGCAATTAAGCTCCATCATCGGAGGAAATATTTCAGAGGACTCAGGGGTAGTTTGAACCTGTATGGTCAATTTAAGGATACTATGATGACTGACCAATGATGGAATCATTTTAAAATCAAGTAGAAAGTTACTTAAAGACATACCTACAAAGATAAAATCTATGGTAGAGAATTCAATTCCATTAGTCCAAGTATAGTCAATCATGTGCTTACTTAGGTAATCATTTACGCACATTAGGCCCCAATTCCTCAGAAAAACATTCCACTGATGGCCCTGTGCTTGTTTTCTTGACAAGCCAGGGTTGTTAGAACATGTGCCCGCATCTGCATTGAAATCACCCATGACCATGACATTCAGAGTTTGACATGCTGTTTGACACTCCTGAATAATTGAATCCACCATACTAATAAATTCCTTCAGATCTAACTCGGGACTCCAGTAAACGTTAACTATCAACAGGTATCTGAGGGTAACAGGCAAAGTAAAATCTAATAACATAGCAATACAACCTTTGTGAGGAGAGAAGACCTTAAGGCACTTGAAGGCCATGGTGTTACGTACCGCAATAAGCATACCCCCAGAGGGCCTTCCCCTTGACTTTTTTTCCCACTGTTATTTGATGCAGGCTGTACCCATCCAACACCAGCGGCGAAAGTGCCCAAGTTTCCTGGATACAAAAAATACTAACCTCCGTAAGGAAGCTTAAACAATCGGACTCCGTCCTCAAAGTTTTGTTACCTTGCGAGTTCCAAGATATCCCTAAAAATGGTGGCGTAGTCTATAGTTTCACATTCAATGCTTGAATTTTCGCTAATGAGTCGCTCAATGTTTGAGCCAACCATTTTAGGTCCGCCTCGAAAATTTGTTTCTGTCTGGTTACTCCCTCCTCCGCCTCAAAGTGCGGGTTAGGGTTAATATCCGGAATACAATAGAGAGAGCCCAAATTCCACAAGTGTGGAGTCCTATCTTATTTTTGGGACTTAAGACTACACAAGACTCGAAAAGATAGGACGTGGTCCTTTATCAACAGTTATCCATTCATCTGAATGCCATCAATTAGTTCAAAAAATACACATTTTAATAGAAATTACAAAATTGTCTAAAATACATGATTAAACCCTCTAAAAAGATACATATGTATCGTATTAACAAAGACAAACATCATGCACAATCAATTCTAAAAAATCTTAGAGATACTGTTGTTACTGATCTCTAATTAAATCCCTGTTGTATAGTTCTTCTAGATCAGAGTTACGATTATTTTCATCGTTATCTTTTCTATTCTTCTATTCTAATTCTATTCCATTATTAGAATCAGAACATCCCTTCACTGGAATATTCAATTCACTCAGACAGTTTAATTAATTAGACTGACAAAAAAATTCTCGACATGTTTCAGTCCTCTATGTGGGTCTTAGGACTTTCTTCAGGAGTGGTCAATGTGAGGGGTTACAAGTGGGCTTTGGCCAAGTTAGGAATCCTCTGGCCTTCTCTTGGAGATGATAGTAACTGTTGATAAAGAAACGATAAAAAAGAATTAATTTATGTTTCTTCCGACATCTTTAAAAGTGTCAAAGAAGACTATAGGGTCCTATTGGTTACCTGGTCTTCTTAGTGTGCGGGCTTTCTTGATTAGCAGGGGAAAATTTGTCCACATAGGTTGGGCGTTATTTTCTTACGAGGAAGGATCTTCCTACAGAATCTGCAAACTAATAAATGTTTTATTTGCAAGAAAGTTTCTTACAGCCTTCAGGTTAAAAAACGCAATGCATTCTGGTGGTCGTAGTTCCTTTGAGGGGTCTTTAGTTAAAAGGTGTGTGGTATCCTTTCAGTAGTGATAGGTACTCGTTTATATAGATTTCTAAACATTGTGCCGAAACCTTCGTGGCATTTCCATTTATCTCGGCCCAGCTTTGCTTTGGTTGGTGGCTTAGATGGGTATAAGCTTTTGGTATCACTATCATAAGAGAGTCCAGTTGCAGTATTGTCCCCAAACACACCTTCTGAGTTATTCTTTTTACCACTACTTTGGCGCCTTGATTCAATCCAATTATGGGTGCCTGTAGCTGTTGTTCCTGCCCTCCTAGAGTCTTCAAGCAAGTTCTGTAAGGCCTGTTTAACCAAAATTTTAATATCCTCACTTGAAACCATGCTAGGTGTCAAGGACTGCAAAGATTCCCCCACCCCAATCCTTCCCATCGTGTTTTCAGATGTGTGGGCTTCCCCTCCCAAGCTTTCCCCCCCAGTGTTAACAGGGTGCCCCACACCCCTGTGCATTTCAATGGTTACATTCTCAATTTTCTTCTTCTCTTGCTCAACAGGGGCGGATTTTTAATTCCATGCTTTAATGGAGTAATTTTGGGAGTTGGTGAAGAAGTCTTAATCTCCTCACTGCTAAGAGAGCCATTTTGAATTTTTTGGGTGAAAAAGAGCTTGCTGTCCCTCTTGTCGTTTGCAACCCTTGCTTTTTTTACTACAGTTAGATTTCTTTGTGGCATTTTTAGTACCTTGGACAGATTTCCCCCCAGTTAGTTTCTTATCAGAAGCTTGTTCATTTTTATTTACTTCTTTTTTTTTTATTAGCTGTTTACAAACCTGTGCCTTTCTTTTATGGGTCACGGCATCATTCAAAGTATCAGATGCTTCCCCATAATCATCCTCTACAATTTCTGATGAGCTTGAAGGACTTAGCTTTTTTTGGGGTCCCCAGTTCTTTCAATTCTAGGGCTTTTTTGCTTTCATCATCAAGTTGAGACAGGTCAATACAGCCTTCAACAGCCAATCCACCTATATCTTTCAAGTTGGCGTTGGTATTGTGGACTTTTATTGCCGGTAAATTCTTACTTTTTCCCCACAGTTTTTAACACCGCCATTTGTCCTAGCCACCCTACGTCTAATGGCCCTGGCCCTTATTTGTTTCTCTCTTCGAGATAGCAGTGGATTATGGTTAGTTGAACATTCTAAGGAGGCGTCCCCATCTAAGGCACCCCCTTCCTCACCATCAGGCTCTCCTCCCTCATCTAGAGCCCTTAGTAATACAGATGGACTATCCGTATCGGGAGCATTCAGTGGAACCTCTGAGTTGCTTACACTAGATGTTAGCTTCTCATCCAGTCTTGTGAAGTTTGAATGAACCAATTCGGTCTTCTCCCTTAGACTCATAATCTGAGTACCATTAGTGGACACCAAAACTTTAAGTTCTTCCAGACCACTCAGCAGGGCAGCCAATGAGTCATTGTTTCCTAGGGTGAGGGCTTCTGCATAGGATTTAGGACAAACCTCAGTCTCACAATCTGTCTGCACTGTCTGATCGTGGGAGACTATACAAATTTGAGGTTTAACATGCCCCCCCTATCAGTGCACATCTTTCCATTGCCAAAAGGAAACCCTCACTTTACAGACCTTTTCTGTATTAACCAGTAATATGGATCTGAGTTCCTGGATATCTAAATGGGTTCGTTTGTGGCCCTTGTCCAGAAGATTCAAAATCCTGGTTAATACAGGAAATGTGGCATATGTCATGGCCGTGCCCTCTTGATTGATGCCATCAAATAGCGGTCCTGTGAGTGGATCAATAGTTCCAAAAGACTGATTCAATATGGAGGACGTAAGGGAGGTTGGACTAGATGATTTTATCTGATTTGCCACTGGACCACCCTGCTCCCCACAATCCCCTGTATGTGACTCTATCTCCTTGGCCCCACCACCAATGTCAAATTTTATTTTTTCCAATGTGAGGAAAGGCTGGGGGGTAAAATGGAGCCTCCTCAGTGGGTTTGTTTAAGTGGACATTGTCAAAGCCCCCAGCTCTGGGTCTAATGGGTGTAGACGGCTCCTTTGACAGCCTGACCCTCCTGTCAAGTTCTGCCCGAACCACTGGCGCCAGAAGGGATGTATCGGCCCCTCTTTTAGGTTTTGCTCCTTCTTCTATTTGCCCCAAGGAGTATCTACGGGAAGTCTCATGTGTATAACAAACTCTTCTGTGCGAGAGCAGCTAGCGGGCCTGTGTTAGAATACTTATCTCCCAAAATGTCATCCACCCGGGATGAAAGGACAATACCCGTACAGTTAGTCAAACAATGTAATTGCTTGTTCCCCGAATTGTCTTCCTCCTGAGATGAGGTGGTAGCACCCATACATATCACCATGCCCTTTGCATGGGGCAGTTCTTCATCTGGTGTACAATCACCATTAAGGCCATTTTTTGGGGTAAGATCAGACTGTGGACCTTCCGCCGACAGGCTATCCATTTTAAAAACAAAGACCGGTTTTGCCAAGGAGTAGGTATTTTTAACTACTTGCATGGGTCTTACCAGTTTTCCGTTTCGGAGTGTACCAACCATACTCCAGCATGAAAGCAATGGAACTGATCTTACTCAGTTAAATACTATGGCAGCACAGTCCCCAAGGAAGGCGAGACCTTGCTACCTGCATCAATTTTCATAAACCCACACAGAACCAATAAACTGCTTGCACTCCGTACAATTCACGGAGGAATAGGGTACATCCAGCACTTTCCTGTGCCTATTAGGTGTGTAGATTTCCAGCCTCAATTGCAGTACATATTCAAAATATAAAACAAACAAAGAAGCAGAAATGCAGAGAGCACATTAAAGCTGCCCCATTATGCCCACAAGATGACACTAACCATAAAGCCTCCAGAACAGCACTCACCAAAAAGAAAACTTTTCTAATCAAGTAAATGCGGGCTCCAAGGATTACCCCGAAGGCCTCTCAAACAAGGCTTGCCCTATACCAGTATTGCCCTGTAAGATTCCTCCCCAAAGTAGCCCCCCGCGACCCGCGGGTCACAACACTTCAAAGGATCACCAGCGCCAGTTGACAGCAACCTGCCACCCCAGTAAACAGTACTTGTGTGTACTTCTGGGATACTAAAGTGATGATTGATTGTAACCATAATCGGAGGAAGACCGGATAACTAAGGGGCACCCCGCACCTGGACGACCATTCTGCGTGCTGCTAAGCAAAGTGGAAAAGTATGCATGGGGTTGGTGCCAACCCAATCACAATGGACTAAATAATCTAGGGTCCTATATTTAGTAGAACCAATGGGACGTCACACTTTTTGTGACGTCTACAGTAGTCATTTTTGAAGGAAGGGCTTTGACGCCCACCTAGCAGTGTTTACCCAATCCCCTCACTCCGTTACCATATACAGATATGGTCCCTGATTCATGGATTATTTGCGCCGGAAAAAATGGGATTTGTGCTCCATTCTGCCCGCAAATCCCCATTTGTTAAACAGGGATTTGCAGGCAGAATGGTGCACAAATCCCGTTTTTTTTGGCGCAAATATCCATGAATCAGGGCTTTAGTACCTATAGTAAAGTTACCTTTTCCTAACCAATAGAATTGCATGTTAACTTTTGAGTGTTACGTGTCGATGATGATGAGTTTTGAGTGTAAATGTTACAACTTGTATGAAGTTTGTTACAGTTGAAGCGAGAAGGAGGATCGCATCACTGCTGATATCCATAACTCCCGTTTTTTGTACTTGTCATTAAACGGACTCCCTTTGCCAAACCGTTGAGTTGTCCTTATTGATTGGTGTTGGAGTAATGAATCTGCTCCCCCATCAATCTCAAGGGTGCAGCCATCTCGTCTTAAAGTACTTCTGTGCAAACCTCGGATCTATGGGCCGGCCGGGGGTCACGGAGTACACATCTGCAGATTTTTTCCTTTCAAAGCTTCTTCGATGCAGTCTTGAACAAACAACTAAGGAATAATTCATTGGATCTCTGATGGATGGGAGAGTTTGTGACAAATTGGATTCTGCTCGACTGGAGTACAAGGAAGTGTAGGCATTAAATGGCCCACTCGGCCCTTACACGTCTACAAACTGAAAGACAACTTAATCATAAAGGTAAAACAGGGACAGTTACAAGATATACCTGAGCGTATGGCCCTTGGAACATGCATCTATGGCTGGATGGGATTACACCAGAACAATTCTGAGTCCAAGTAACCGGACATACTCAAGAAGATGGCAAATTGCTGTTTTATTAGCAATTATCTAAAACAGGGAGTTTACAATGAACATCAATAGATGTATGCTCATTCTCTCTGGGATATCTGGAAAAAATATAACTATACACTTTTTTATGCGTTAGAATGATGTCATGCTAAGTGGCAATAATGAAAAACATATTCAAGGGTTATATACAATCATACAGGAGCTATGTTTGTTATTGGCTGTCTGATATCAGGTGGAAAACGTATGCTACCTCTTCTGACGCGTCATTTAAGAAAAATCAGTTACACAGTGTTTAACACCCTCATGTCGCAATCTCCTCCTTCTTCTATTTCTTTTCCTCCCTCCTGTCTTTGTATCTCTCCCACTGCCTGCAATCTTGGCATTTACTTTGATTCTAATCCCTCTCTTGATCAACCACATCTCCCTTACATCCCGCGCCTGTCGATTCCACCTCTACAACATTTGCAAATCCG
The DNA here is from genome assembly GCF_040938575.1 of Ambystoma mexicanum. Taxonomy (NCBI): domain Eukaryota; kingdom Metazoa; phylum Chordata; class Amphibia; order Caudata; family Ambystomatidae; genus Ambystoma; species Ambystoma mexicanum. Next base: position 1,148,092,562 of record NC_090928.1, read on the forward strand.
CCCTTTTCTCACTTTCCACACTACAAAACTCCTCATCTCTTCACTAGTCTTCTCCTGACTAGTCTATTGTTCTGCTCTGTTCTTTGGTCTTCCCCACTCACTCCTTGCTCCTCTTAAATCTATCTATCATTCTTCAATTTACTCACTCTGTATTCTCTCCTACCAGGACCCAATTTCTCCTTCCCTTGCCTCTCTCGGCTGGTTGCCCTTCTATTCTCATCCTAAATACAACTTTCTCTGTCTTGTGTTTAAATGTATCTATGGACTTGCTCCTTACTTACTTGCATCCCTCCTTTCATTTCACTCTCCATCTAGCTCCCTCTGCTCGGCTAATCTTTTTAGACTTAATGTTCCCCATCCACCCTGTGCCCAATCCCGTTTTCGCTCGTTCCAGCTCCTAGCCCCTCTTCACTGGAACATGCTTCCCTTGTCTCTTCACTCCCTTACTTCCAATCCTCTGGCCCATTCCTCTCTAAAAACCCACCTCCTCCAGTCCGCTGATTGATTTATACTGTCTATGAACACTGATTAACTGATTTACTCTCATGAACGCTAATTGATTGTTACTGTTTATGAACACTGATTGATTTACTCTTATGAACGCTAATTGACTGTTACTGTTTATGAACACTGATTGATTTACTCTTATGAACGCTAATTGACTGTTACTGTTTATGAATGCTGGTTTGCATTCTGATTCAATGTACTGATGGCTGTCCTATGTAAAGCGCTTTGGACAAAGGCGCTATATAAAACACAATAAATACCATACAAATACAAATATAATGTCCTTCATTATACAGACTAATACAATAGGTTTGGCATGCTTGTGCCATGTCTGGAACATTCAGGTCAATTAGCAGCATGTAAGTCAAGACCCAGGAGCAAGTAGATGGGGCATGAGGCTACTCTACCACCTAATTAGCCCAGCATCTGTCATCACCCATGCCTTCTCCATTGAAATTCTCTTTGTACTTGGCCTTGCAGAGTATTCTTGTCCTGGGAATGCAACAGAGTGAGGACATTCACTATCATATCTGAAACTCCAAATTCAAGTCCTATTTCCATCCTTGACTCACATGACAAGAGAACACAATTCTGCTAATTCTGCAAGCTTTTAAATATTTTAAATGAATTAAGACTCGGCATGCTTTGTGTTCTTTCTTGCACCTTAATGTGAGAGGATTCATCCTTTGCACACACGTTCCTCTTCAGCATAGATAGCTGACCTCGACTTCTAATTTCTTGACTTCAGGCCAGACAGCTTCCCAACACAGCTCCAATAACCTGCTATTCTACTGCGACACAGTCTTCCATTTTCTCTCCATGATTCTTTGTCTTATTATTTCATGATACCAATGTCCAGTTTCTGTACAATGGCAGCTCTGCCTGCATTAAATTTAATACTGATAGCTAGCCTATATGATGACCTATCTTGCATTTCAGAGTCTGTACATTCTTCATGCTTCTGATTTCTGCAGCACTTTTTACCCGTGTAATCTTCTTCTTTTACACTTTAAGTTTCACGTGATTCTTTACTTCATCATTTCTCCTCTAGGATCCATAAATCATGTTCATTCAATATTTCAAGATGTCGTGCACTCTTTCTTATGACGTCATCAGTCCATTTTCTGAACTATTTTTCATATTCCTTCAGGGAGTTCGTCCTGTACGCTGTCATCAACTCGAGGGTACATTCGATATGGTCGTCTTAATGGATACCGTCTTCCATATACTTGCTGGGGTATTGGTATAATAGCTGGTGTTAGACAGGGCACGGTCTCATGGCTCAAATACAGGGTAGGATATGCATGTTTGTGCCTCTACATACCTCCTTTAACATTTATGGTATTGAGGGCTGAGGGAAAGCTATGCTCCTAAGAGTGGTGTTGTGGTGAACTAGTAGTGAACAAAACAACACAGTATCAAAGTCCAAAATAAAGGGAATGTCCAATCAAGGTTCTACAAAAATATAAACACTTTAATCAAACACACCATGTGCACATAGAACACATAGAAAATGCTACACAAAAACCCACCCCAAAGGAAGAACAGAGAAGTTGCAACAGACTGGAGAAAGTAGCATTCTGAGCGTAGTTCCAGGGGTGATAGGTAAAGTACTGACCACAAAAAGGACATTTTGTTGAAAACAGAAGCGATCATGATCTAACAAGTCTCTAGGGTCCAAGTGTACCAGCTGGCAGTACAACAGAGTCAGTTCTTGGTGGGCAGTGTGAGGGGTCAGAAATGAAATCCAGACACAAAGTTGTCACGTTTTTGGTTAAAGAGGTTTAATTAAATAAATGGGTTGGGAAAATGCCTTTCTGGCCCAGCTTTAAAGGGAATTTTCTACCTAAAACCAAAAACTAAGGATCTGTCTTTGTCAGGATATCGGAAATCAAAACCATCCTTGAGTTGAAACGTTCTATCCTGACCCTAACACTACAAATAAATATTAAGGTGAGAAGGGAAATATCTATAGCTTGGTATTTGCAAAAAGTGTTCATAACTGAGAATATAACAGCTCCAATATAAAAGTTGTCCAGGGCAACAGAACCTTGGTTGCAGAGGATGACTCCCTTCCCCTGCATTCTGCAATGGGATTGCAATGATTCTTATTCTAACAGTTTGGTGTGCCTTTTCTTGACCCACAACAATACTGTTGGGTGATATGATATGATATGGCATTTATAACGTACTTGTACACAAGTGTTTCTAGGCGCAACAGACAAGGAGGGGGAAACAAAGGGAGGACAAAACAACTATGTTACTAGGCCCTGTGTCATTCAGATCATGCAAGTGCAGGAAAGTGGAAAGAGAGAAGTGCTGAGAGGGGGGTGGAGAGAGAAGTGCAGGTAACTCAAAAGTGCAGCCAGCGTGTGGCTCAGTGCAGGTAACTCAAGAAGTGCAGCCAACGGGTGGCTCATAAGTGCAGAGAGAAGGGACTGTAGGGTTGCAGATAAAGACCACAACTGCTAGAGTCGATGAAAAAGGGGAATCTGGTTGGAAGATTACCCCTTTTGGAGGTGGGATTACCCTAATAATTATATTTGTTAATAAAAATCAATAAAGCAAGGGCACTGCACCATTGCCAGATGGCAATTATTAACAGGTGTTGACTTTCCAAAGCCCTCTACCAGTGAGGTGAAGACCAAGGCAGAGGCGAGATCTATTCCCTACCAATCCCCAGGACACATTGGGGTGACTTGCTGCTGGACCAAGAAGTGCATCTCGTGCCTTGAAACACTTGTGTATAGGCATGTAATAAATGCCATATCAGATCAGCCACGCTGTTGCCCAGAACCTCTTTGCGGTGAAGGACCACTTAAAGTGTGCACCAGACTCTCTTGCTTTGGGACCAGAGAACAAGGACTACACTTGTCCATGAGTCCCCAGAGTGGGGCTCACAGCACTGGAGAGCTAAGTGTGGAGGATCAGAAGAAGGACACGGATGCCGTAAAGGCTTGTTCTTACTGTGAAGTTTATTTACAGTAAAATAAGGCATATGTTTCCCTATAACTATGTGGTGTTCCCTGTCTATCATACTAGCTAATGTGTTCATCAGTCAGGATGAATGTCCAAAAACAAATCCATCCTCTGTCCCAATCTAAGCATTTGGACCCTACCTCTATTATAACTAACTAAGGTACGCAGAATGACCCCCTTCTCCATGTGCTTGTATTTTGTCACAAGTTTCTTCTCACTTCTCTTACTCCTTACCATGTTCCCATTCCTATGGTGCAGTTTCATGTATGTGTTTGGGCTTTGTGGCTTTACAGGCATGTTCCCCCCACTTTAGTCTATTTGGGTTCCTTTTCTCCATATGGTAGTGTTCTTGAATCTCTGTTGCACTCTTCTCCTCTCTTTTGAAGTACTTCAGTTTGGGCTTCCTGGCTTTACAGGTTTGTTCTCCCCAAATGTCTCTCTTTCTTGTGCTCTCTTTCTTCCTTGAAGATATGCATGGGCCTTGACTTTTTCCCAAAATGATAAGCGTCGAATTTTACTTCTTTCCCAGTCTATGGTTTTCGTATTTCTTTTTAACTTACTCAGACAGTTCTGTTTCACTGGATTATTTCCAATATGTTTCCCATTAGTACTGAAATGAGTTTCTCTTAGTTTGCAGGATATCCTATTCCCTGTTTTACCTTCTGAGTTCCGGCCAACATCGGCGGAACCTGCAGGTCCTTGGATTCTCTTTCCTTCTTTTCACTGCACTGTGGCTTGCCCTACACAGCATCTCCTTCCTGCATGTGCCATTCACGTCTTTGAGACATCATGGGGATCGTGAATCGGACTTGGAGCGGTTTGCTCTACTGGATTGTCTCTGCGCTGTTGTATGGGCTGACTGCCCACCAATATTTAATTAATTAATTAATTAATTAATTAATTAATTAATTAATTAATTAATGGCCTTTATAAAACACTGAAATCCAGTGATATCACAGTGTTTGTTACAATCAACGAAACAAGGATGGGGTTGGTACATGCGGGGTGGTAGAGGGAGAGGGAGAGTGAAGCTTGTTCAGTCAGTAACATTTGGAACATCTGTCAATTACAAGTAGGACATCAATAATATTTGTCAAAGAGCCAGGGTTTTAACACGTTTTTTTAATGTCGTGTATGACGGTTAATTTCTAATGGATGCAGTTAAAGTGTTCCATAGAATGGGGGCAGAAACTGCAAAGCTGGAGCCTCCAGCTCTTTTGCTCTTATAATGTGGAATGTTAAGGGAGATGCTGGCACTGGATCTTAGTGCAAATAATGGTGTTTTCTGGTGATGGAGTCATTGAGGTATGCTGGTGCTTCTTTGTAAATGCACGTGTAGGCAAGGGTGAGAGTCTTTAAGACAATCTGCGCTATGATAGCAGCCAATGAGCATCTCGTCTGGTGGCTGAGATTTGGTCGCTGTGTTTTAAACCAAGAGCTGCTCGTTGGGCTTTGCTCTGTAGTAGTTGTAGTTTTGGTAGCGGAGGTGCCCAGGAGGAGCACATTCAAATAGTCAAATTTGGAAAGGATCAAGGCTCGCTCTAATGTCAGGCAATTGTCTAGTGACAGGAATTGTCTGCTTAGTGAGATGAGTTTGGAGGTGTACGCTGTGGAGGAGGATAGAGCATTATTGTGCCTAGACATTGAAAGCTCAACTTCTAGGTAGATTCTAAGCATTTTCACCTGTTAAAGACTGAGCTAACTGTACCATAAATGCAGATGGCGGAGTAGTTATTGTAAAGAGATTTTAGACAGGCGGGGCAGCTACAATCAAGAGCATCTTTTTATCGTCATTGAGGCAAAGGCTATGTTTAGCCATCCAGTTGTGGATAGTGCTGTATACTTTGTTGATTGTGACAGAATCCTGAGTGTAGTTGCCAGAAATGGGGATAAGGATTTGGTTGTCATCGGCAAAGTTTGTGTAGGTGATGCTCAGTGAGTCCAGAAGATCAAAGAGGGGTTTTGTGTAAGTGTTGTAGAGCATGGATAAAAGGCATGATCCTTGAGGAACCCCAACCGGTGCTGAAATGGAATGAGCTGCCTCTTCACCAATGAACACTCTAATAGTGCATTTGGATAGGAAAGACTGGATCTATAGGGTGGCTTCTGGTGAGAATTGAAAGTCTTGGCTAGGGGTCTGGCAAAGTTATTCATGGTCGACTAAATCAAATTAAGCCGATAGGTCTAGGAGGATGAGAATGCTTAGGTTTCCTGACTCCTGGATGCTGTCCATCTAGAGTTTTAGGTCTAGAAGGGCAGTTTCTGTGCTATGTTTTGGGCAAAAGCCTGATTGTCTTGGACCAAGAAGGTGGTTTCACTTAAGGAAGAGTTTGATTTGAGAGTACGCTACATGATCTATATTCAACAGACAGGGGACAGTGGTAATGGGATGGTAGTTAGTTGATATGGTGGGGTCAAGAGTGGGTTTTTTGAGGAGGGAGTGATCCATGCTGCTTTGATGTTGGTTGGAACATAGTAAGCCGTGAACGCGGCGTTGATAAAGACCTGGAAAAAATTCTGGTGCCGGAATTACAAGGATTTATCCCATACTTTTTTCCAGACCTGCATACTTGTAATGAGACCCGATGTCCTCAATTGTGCTACCAACTCTCTCTTCAAAGCTACCCAAGCCTTCCCCACTTTTGACTATCCATTCCTTGTGGGATGGCTCTCTATGCACAAGGGTAACCTTATAAATTAATTCCCCTGGTCAACAAAGCTATTAACAGGCTTGGCCCTCAGTACTCCAGTGACCGTTATGTTAATTAAATGGATAGAGCACATGTTCACCACAGGGGTATCATGGTGCTGGCCGACAGCAAGGCTGAAGGGAAGAAATAATTAGAATAGGTAGGTTTTCAGAGCGTGGCGGAATGCCAGATGATTGGGTTAAGAACGCATGGCATGAAGAAGAGCATTCCAAAGAACGGGGGCCACCACTGAGAAAGCACAGCCCCCAGATCCTGGCCCTAGGACTTGAAGAAGGCATGCCTGCGCAGACCACAGGGCATGTCCTGGGACATAGAGGCAAAACTTGGCCTGCAGATACTCAGCCCCAAGCCAAAGAAAGCCCGATTAACAAGGCAAAAAACCTTAAATCGAGCACATGGTTTAACTGGCAGCCAATGAACAAGATGAAAAACAGGGGAGATGTGAGCACAGCACAGGGTAGTAATGGCAAGTCGAGTGGCCGAAATATGAAGTACCCAGAGATGTTGAAGGAGATAAAGGTTTAGAGCTAGAAATGAAGAATTGCAGTAATCAATAGAGGAGGAAATCAACGCTCCCACCACAGGAGCCGTAGTCTGTGCCGGGATGAACAGGAGGACTTTCTGAAGTAGTTTGAGCTGAAAGTAACTGTGTTGGCAAATGGCGCTAACCTGGTTCTCCATCGAGAAGGTGGAAGACATTTTTACCCCCAGATCCTTCACCACAGTGGTGAGGACAGGGAGAGGGCCCACGGAACGAGGCCAAAAGTCAGAAGTCCATAAGGCAGAAGCAGAGGGGGGTCCCATCACCGGTACCTCTGTGTTTGCTGTGTTCAACTTGAGCCAGTTGTTTGACATCCAGTCTCCCATAGCCTCCAAAGAAACCCTGAATCTAGTCGCTGACTCAGGAAGGTTAAGGTCAAGGCACACCAGAATCTGGGTATCATCAGCATAAGAACAAAACAGGAAACTGAGTAAGGAGATGAGCTTTGTCAGAGGTTGAACATAGACATCAAACAAGACAGGTGAGATGACGGAACTCAGAGGAACACCACAAGTGATGGCCATAGCCTGAGAGAGAGAAGGTGGGAGAGAAAGGGTTTGGCAATGGTCAGACATGAAGGAAGAGAACCAGGGCAGGACAATCCCAGAGAGGCCGGCCTCAGACAGATGACCAGGCAGGACAACATGATCAATGGTGTCATAATTGGCAGAGAGGCCAAGGAGAACCAAGGGTCCGACTCCGCCCTAATCCTACAGTCGTGCCGGATCGTCTACCATGGAGACCAGCACACTCTCAGTGTCCCGGCCAGGATGGAACCCAGGCTGTGAAGGGTGGAAAAAAGGGAGTTTTTGAGAAAAGTGCAAAGTAGAGGACAGACCAGAGATTCCAAGAGTTTCATAAGAAAAGAGAACAAAGAGATAGGCCAGATATTAGCAGAAAGAAGTGGGTCCAAGTAATGTTTTTTAAGGAGTTGGCTAACAATAGCATGTTTAAGTGGGGTAAGAATAGTTCCTGTACTAAAAGAGAGGAAGGGATAATGAAGTGGTCAGACCACGTCACGGAGAGGGCACCATAGACTTCAATCACAGAACGAGGGGCAAGAAGAAGATCAAACGTGTTCCCAAAGTCATGTGTGGGAAATGTCACCAACTCGAGCAAAGCTAGTTCCTTCATAGCAGTGATAAACTGTTGGACTTTAATGCTATTGCCATCATTGGCATTCAAATTAAAATCCACAAGGATCACTAAATGAGGGAGGCGAAGATGGAGGTCAGCTGCCGGATCTAAAAATGTATCACAGTCGGTAGAGTCGTGCCCCAGTGGACAGTAGACAACCAAGAAATGAATAGTACAAGTGGGGGGGGGTCAATATAAAGCAGGTCAACAGTGCTTCCATCTTAATGTGATGGCTCAGAGTGAGTAAGCTGCCTGATAAATGAGATTTAAAAATGATACCCACACCACCACCCACAGGAGGATGGGGTGGTTATGGCAAAGTATTTTAAATGAGGATGGCAGCATTTGAACAACCACAGGGTCAGATGCCTTATTCAACCATGTCTCAGTTAAGCACATAAAGTCTGGGTTATTGTCAGTCAAGACATCATGGCATTGAGCACTGTGAGCCAAAATGTAATGTGCATTACAGAGGAAACACAAGTATAGACTGTAAGTAATCAAAATTGTGTATAGGCATTTCAATAATATCAACAAAACCCTCTGGAAATAAAGTGCAAACAAGCCAATTCAAGGAGTTGTCGACGAAAATAGCAACCAGGTTGAGAACTTACCAGAGTGGTCCATGAGTAGGACCTGCTTCCTCTGGCCGTAGCCCGCATCAGGCATGCCCGCTGTGCCCGACTGCTGCGCTGACGATTGTGCTGTAGATGAGTGTCCAAATCTGACCCTCATGCCCCCGCACGACTCTCGACACAAAGACAGAGAAACAATAGATGTGCTTCCCCCTTATGCCCATCACCGCAATCATCGATGTATCGCAGATGTGAAAAACAGTATTCTCTTAGACAACCATTCCGATCATACCCAAATGATGATTTGGGCGACATGGAATTGTCTTCATTCGATCAGGTCGACTGACTGGGAAATCAGAAAGCAATGATATCATCAAAGCCCCCGGGGCCCTGACCACCCACACCAATTCTTCCCAGCTCCTGTTGATCCACAGCACTTGCATTTCATGCCCTCTGCTCTAGAGACTCTCACACCTCCCGTGGACCAGGCCGTGTAGCACTCAACATTCCTAACACTTCGTCTATGGCTCACCCACAAGCTCAGACTCCCCAGCACTTACCCCCTTTTCCGTCTTCCTTTCTGCACTTGCACGTTCTGAATACTCACAAGGCATAGTAGGTTGGTCCCTTCCGCCTCTGCTCTTAAATATTTGTGTTGTAATGTAGTTCCCACCCTCGCTCCCTCCCTGCCCTGTGAGCGCTTTGAAGCAGTATTTTCTTATTGTATAAACGCCTAACAAGAAATAAATAAATAAATAAAAATAAATCAATGACATCACAACGCAGCCACTTTATACAAGAAGTACATATTTATCCATTCATGAAGTTACACAAACCTGCACTAGTTTATTGCATTTAGGCACAAAGCACATGCCTATGACCCACTTAGGCAGGGGAAGAACACACATACATATCTCTGTATTCATATCTTTTGCCAAAGCTGAAATTGCAAGATGTACAGAATTCATATCTCTAGCTTGCACATGCTTAACTTCTACAAACACGGAGGAGCCATGAGGAATACTATAGAAGATGTAGGCCTCTGAAACGAACAAAAAGGAGAGACACATTCTTACTGCACAGCTAAGCTGACATGATCGCTGCAGCTCAAGACGAGCAAAAACAGGATACCCAGCCAAGGACAAAGGGGAAGCAGAAAAATTCCAGCTAGCGAGATAGTAAGTCTCCAACAGAAATTCAGGCTAAAATCCTCTTAATTACAGATGAAAGGGCTTCATTTCGTGGTCTCGACACACATGACCCAGATGAAGAAGACTTTCCCAGAGAACCAGAGAGAAGAAGATACTAGTGTTTCGCACGTTTTCATTAACTGACTGCACTCTAAAAAGGCTTGGGTGCTCTCAAAGGCTTGGGTGATCAGACAATAGCAACATCAGGGATTGCTTCACACCTCTATGTTCTTTCTCATTACCTTGAAGAGCTACATTCAGTCTGAGAAGTGTCTAGGGTCCCAGTGCTGGGAGGTCACCTTCTGCCCAGTCCAAATTCACCTTTCTCAGGGGGATATAATTTGTTGCATGGGTCAATGTTTTCGCGGCGACCCTACAACATTGTAGATGGGTGCAGTAGAGGTGGTCGTAGGAGGAGCAACTAGATATGGCTAGTCAATTAGAGGACTAACCTATGGAAGTTCTGTATGTACCCTTTCCCAAACTGACTAATGTAAGTGTCTCATAGGTTTCCAGGAGGGAACCTGACTTTGTGATTCAAACCGGAAAAAAACTGAGTGACACATGCGTAGAAGCTAAGAGTTCTAGATGAACCTTGTTTTTCTGGTTTGATCCCTCTTATGTTTATATGCTAATAAACATCAGTAACTTAGCCCCATGGCTGAGTCCTCCATTCTTGTGGCTGGGAGTTTCTGAGGGGCACAAGTGTACTCTGCAAATAGTTAGGGTGACTACTAGAGGAACCCGGCCATGTTATACAAAGTCGTTGCAGAGGAGGAAGCTAGGTTCTTTTTCAGCAAGAAACCGCCTTGTCCCGTCGCATGCCCGAGGGGCTGTGTGGTGACCTGCAGAAAACGACACCCATAATCACACGTGAATGCAAAAGAGGTCGACAGGATCTGCCTTTGGAAAATTCATGGCCGCTTCCCGTGGTACACCTATCAGACGGGATGACAGAATTCCAGGCTGTGGGAGAGCAGGTACCAGAGAGACCTTAGCGGTTAACGGAATGTAAGTATAGACTCAGCTATGTGGCAAATGTGGGGAGAACAGATCTGTTCAGTGCTTCAGATTAAGTTTTCTGGGGTGCTGTAAGGATTCCTGCTAGTTCGGCAGTCAGTTTGGACAGTATGCCTAGACAGTCAGCTTAGCTTGCGGAAGAAGAATACTTTGAAAAAAAGTTAAAAAGCTATATGGTGGTTTACCTGGGTATATTAGTTAGTGGAAAAGGCTACCTTATATCACATAAGGTGCTTTCCTAAGTTTCTCTCTGAGATGTAATCCTGTAAGACGACTCTACAGAAGATGGACGACAAAACTGCTTGGTTTACCCTGTTAGAAGAAGCAGGAAGGCAGCCGTGTACATTCTATGTTTTGTCTTGTTGGTGTGGTACAATTTGTCCTCTATGGTAGCGGTGACGTCACCAATGAGGTTGTTAAATAGGATTTGAAGATTGCGAAAATGTGTTGAAATTCAGTAGGCAATTTGTCGAGTGTGGTTGAGAATCAAAGTTGTGGCATTGGGGCGAAGCGGGAGAAGCGAGCAAGTGGAATTTTAAGTTAATCATTCAGGGCGGAGAGCCGCAAAAGAGGCGGTGCTTGGAGCACGCCTCTGTTTATGGTGTTGAGCCAAAGAGGCTGAGAAAAGATATGCTATATTGTATGGATTGTCAAAAACCTCGATTTGAGGTCAAGTATTTGACAAAGTATTGTTTAAAGAAGCATAATGGGGATGTGCCTCTCCAACACTTATTCAAGTCCCTTCCATGGTAACAAGACAAAATACGCAACTATAGTACAGAATGGACTCACGACACACAGGGCAAGTTGCCGAAGGCATGGACAAATGACTAATGTTTTTCCAAATGTGTGCAGCAACAAATGGCCCCTTATCTACAGGCAGCATATAAGAGGAGTAAATTAGGCAACCGATTTGCCATGCTAGAATTGTGGAAAATATTTCAGGACGAGGAAGGCAATTTGACTCAGCGACATTGGATACTGAGCCTTCGGAATGCAGAGAGCGAATAGCCTTCGGCTCCCCCCCCCCTCCTCCTCCTCAAACAGTAGACGCAGACACAGCAACAGAGAGCAAGGGATTTTACCCCATGAAAGAATTAAAAGTAGCCACAGAATACACAAATTCCACTTTTGCACCACCAGCGTATAGTAGCAGAAATGCACTCGATAGCGCAAAACAAGTGAGTAAGGCGGCACAAGTCAATAGCAGCGAATGCAAGGAGCGCAGCGAGATGCAAGCAAAATTACAGGAGAATGACACAGGGAAGATAGAATTTGCTATGGAACAAGAGTTAGTAGCATCAACCGAATGGATAGGTGAACAGATATTGCTCAAACGAGATGGAAAGCCAGCAAGTGAAACAGGGAACGTGGAGAAGGAAGCAGTGCACAGTAAAGACTAGGAAGAGGAAGCTAAAGAATGGGCAGAGATAAGGAAGTAAGTGCATTGGAGGGAAAGGGAAGAGAGAGAGGAAACTGAAAGATTACAAATGGAAAGGGAGCGAGCAGAAGCGAAGAGAAGGAGCAAAAGAAAACAAAGAGAGATAGAAGATATGGCAAAGAGAGAGGTAGAAGAAGAACGAGAAACACAAATCACAGCTAAAGAAGGAAAAAAGGAGGTTAGAAGTCGAGGGGATCATTACATAATGCTGACACAACAAGAGGAAGAGGTTAAAAAGGAAAGAGACAGGGACGAGAGCAGAGAGTGGCAATCTACCAAAGTAGTAGGGATTAAGATGGATTTGGCCTGTTTAAATGATGAGGTTGGGGAAGATATACAGAGAAGGATAGGGGAACTCTGATAAGAGCTGGAGAAGCAGCACAGCTGCCTCATGGGCAGATGGGATTGCTTACCCCTCAGTGAGAGGGGAACGCAAATTTACAGATCTAACAAAAGGAAAGCCGCAGAATGACCTAATGTTAAGGGGATTTCATTTCAGCAACGACAGACAGGGGGTCAGTGACAGTAGCACTGGAACCATGATGTCAGATGAAAAATCACAGGGGAGTGATGATGATGAGGAGGGAAAACACTTTTGCCGCTCCAGGGAAGTGAGCCTAGACAGATACACAGTATGGGGAAATGAGGAAGGCATGGGCAGAGAAGAGGGAGATGCCAAAGGGAGACTGTTGTGTCCCATGGGGGGCCGCAAGACACAGACGATAACACTCCAAATACGCAGAGGCTTAGGGTCCATCCCAGATGGAAAAGTAAAGGGGTGGCACAGGCATCGCAGCCACTAAAGACATAGGGGGATGAGGCAGAGGAGGGAAGCTAACACAATTCCCATTACTGGAGAAGGGAGGTGGGCAACCTCAATATATTCAGTGGCTGCAAATGGAGAAAGAGAATTTAAGATGCAAGCTACCGTCGTTGATGTCTGGGGCTGGCAAGTGAATCTATGAGACAGAAAGACTAACAGCAGGGACGACATTAGCGGGGGGAGCTATGAGAAGCCTACTCTCAGCCATTTTTGGGGAGGTAGCTGACGATGTATGGAAAAGAACAGGCTATCCTGGAGTGACTGCACAAAACACGGCGCATGATGGTGCGCCATTCAATAACTGTCGAGTGACTGTATGGCATGCTCTAAGGGTGCAATATCCAGACACTTCGGACGTAAGTGCGATTATGGCACACAAAATGCATGCGATGAAAACCCACTACAATACATTCAACAGATACAAGAGAGATGGTGTCTTGAGACGAGAGAGCTGTGGGACACATTGGTGGGATTATTTTATCATACATTATGTCAGGGGCTACCAGGCTAAGTGCAAAAGCAGCTTAAGAAGTAAGTGGGGATGGAAGATAAACTGTGGTCATAGATGCAGCTAACTGTAGTGCACTACTGTGGATTAATGCAAGAGAATGTGAGAAAAAAGCAGGAGAAGAGGGAACAGGAGGAAGAAAAATTAGTACAGAATAAATGATCAAAATATAATATGGAAGGGGCGGTGCTAGCAAGCAGAGTAGGGGTAGTTACCCAGCACATGCAGAACTGGCCACAGATGGCAGTGGGAGGATTTGCAGGACATGGGTATATGAATCAGTGGTCAAGAGGAAGAGGTGGTATATCTCGGGAACAGGGTTTGGACAACCAATGCAACATAACACAGGAGGGTTTTTAAAGGGGACAGCAAAGGCCAATGGGGGTCCCATAGTATGTTGGTTTTGTGGATGAAAGGACACATGGTCCGAGTATGCAGGGATAGAGGACCAATATACCAAAACGAGGTAATGCAACAACAACCCATGTACCAGACTGAGCAGAACAGACAACACACTGAAGACCACATATGCACCACAACAGATGTACACGTGAGCCATGCAAGCACAGGCATATGCACCACAGCAGATGCATACCCAGGACATGCAAATACAACAATATCAGCTCATGATGCATGCATTATAGAGAGAGGGCATGTGCAGCAATCACAACCAATGCAACAAGCACCAATCCAATAGAACACAATAGCAACGACACATGCCAACCCCACCATGCTGATACAGACTCCTGTGCAAAGACTGGGAGGGTTGACTGTCTTCAGTGGCATTTACGGGGACAGGGATGTCATTATAGCCACGATAGGACAGGCCACAGAGAGACCTGATGTGTTTGATCCTATCTGTTACACCTAATCCGGCTAAGGAACTATGTATATGGGTGTCCACAGGTGACAAGACTTTTTCCTTTCTCGTGGATAAGGGCGCAACTAGATCCTGTATCAGGGAGGGGAGATATCCAATATCAGGCATTGCCATGAAGGTGCAGGGATTTTCAGGGGCATCTGATTTGGTTCCTTTTACTGACAAATTAGCACTTTCCATAGGGGAGCACAACATAACCATGCCACTGTTATATTCCAGACAGACACCAGTAAATATAACGGGTAGAGACAAGTGACAAGGCAATATTACAATATTGCCAAAAGGAAATGCCAGACTTAGGACAATTGATAACCCTGGGGCCCTGGTCCAAAATACCTTCAGCTGTCCCTCCGTAAATACCTCCCCTCTCGAGCTCTTCACTCCTCTACCTCTAACTCTCTGAGGGTCAGTCATCTTTTGATGAAATGAGCTGGGGGTAGATCTCTGTCTTCGGCTGGGGCCTCCCTCTGGAATAGCCTCCCTGCCAATCTGAAACTTGAGGAGAACCATCTCAGTTCTGGAAACACACCAATACCTTCCTCTTTGATTCTGCCTTCACCCTTCCTCTCCCCTTCTGATCTGCTCTCTCTTGGCACTGTGTGCCTGGCCTACCCTCTGACATCTGGGCCCAGGTACCTGCTCAGGTACCTGCTCACCCTGCCACCCACTGGCACTTGTGTATGAGCGCGATACAACAAAAAATATCAATATCAATATCCCAGGACAGACCAGGGGTGACTCCAGAAAGGGCAGAGGCGATCCGCAGTACACTGATGCCAAAGACAGTGAGGGAGAAGCAGCAGTTTCTAGGCCTTGGTAATTATTGCAGAGCGTGGGTGTTTGACTTTAGCACATACACAAGATCTTTGTTAAGCAGACTCAAGAAAGCACAGAAAGGGAATGGCAAGTTGTTATGTACACACAAAATGACTGTTGTATTTGAGGAACTGTAGAAAGAAATATGCACAGCTCCAGTGTTAGGGATTCTAGACTACCTTGACAGGTTTTTCCTGTTCGCACACACCAATGGAGTGATGATGACTGCAGTACTCACATAGAAGACTACCCTGGGACATAAGCTGTTGGCTTATTATAGTGGACGTTTAGACCCTGTGATGAGTGGACATTACCCTTGTTAGCAAGCTCTGGCTGCTGCCTTCATTCGTGGTAGAAAAGTAAGCAAGTATTACTATGGGGTGTAGCACCAAACTTTACGTGGAGCACGCCCTCTTTGCTATTCTTGAAAGACCCAAAAGTATGTTGACTACACAAAGGGCTTCTAGATGCAAGGTGATTATCTCTAATCCAGCAATAAAAAAGTAAGGTGCAGGACTGTAAACCCAGCAAAATTTGTAGCAGAACCAGTGCAGGAAGGAGACTATGTACATGACTGTCCTGCATACATGGAACAGTATGATGATATTCCCAAGGTGGGGAGAAGACTCTTGAGGTGGGAGAAGTGCTTAATATTGATGGGTCATTGACAATAGACCAGCCAACGGTGGAACGAAATACGGGAACTGCAGTGGTGACAATAAAAGCAGATGGTACAGCAGAAACAATAGTAAGCGTAAAATTACCTTCACATTTTTCAGCGCAGGCAGCATAATCAGTAGCACTCATAATAGAATTAGAAGTGTGCGAGGGCCATGAGATAACAGTGTATTTCAAATCGTCATACATGACATCACCAGTACACTCTGAACTGTCACAATGGCCGAGGGGGGCTTCCAAGGTGCTGATGGCACACCAGTACAGCACGCGCCCCTAATGGGCAGTTTTATAGAGGCGCTTCAACTCCCAGCAGCCATAGTAGTCGTGAAATGCCTAGCCCACACAAGGAGGGAGGACTCAGTCTCCTGTGGCAATGAAGCAGCATAAGTGGAAGCAAAGCGTGCAGCATATATTTCAGAAATAACAGACTACTATACCCCACTTAACACACATATTCATGAGTGCACATGATTTTAAAGGAAGGCTACAACACATTACCAGCTACGCAAATAAAATAGAATTTAAGGGGCGGGCTCCGGCAGAGGAGAAATAGTTGTGGATACGAAGGGGGTGTTTAATTTCCCCCACTGACACCTTGTGGCGACAAGAGAGCACAGGAAAACTAGTACCCCCAATAGCATTATACTCATATGGGTAAGGAGGTACTTGCTGCACACATGGGGGAAGAATGGTTCTGTCCCAATATGGTAGAGCATGTAGCTACATTTATGGAGCATTTTGTAATGTGTAAGACATTTGCACCAGGGCATACATTAAATGTAGTGAGAGGAGCCATACCACGCCGACTGATCCCTTCCAACATCTCCATATATACTTTGATGATATGATCCAGGTGTGTCAGGGCTAGCGCTACATGATAATGTTTGGTTACCAATTTTCCCGATGGATTGAAGCTGGTCCCTGCTCACACTGCTTATTACAGAGGTGTTTCCATGATGTGGGGTGTCTACGGTCCTGTGGTCTGACAATGGACCTCATTTCCAGAATGAGACTTTTGAGCATATCACAACCCTATTGGGGATACAGCACACATTTTCCTGTGGCTATCACCCACAAGCAAACGGGATGTGTGAATACCTCAATGGCCTGCTGAAGGAGAACATTGCCAAGATAAATGTAACTTTGAAAAAATGATGGCTTCATCCCCTGCCTTTAGCACTATTCGCAATGCTCAATCAGCCCAGATCTGACCACCATTTAACACCCCATGAGGTGGTAACAGGACAGAGCAGGCAACTTCCCAGTGCTCCTCCCACTAGAGCTCTGACAGATGCAAATGCAACATCCAATGTTCGTGGAGATGATGTTTACAAATATGTTGCGTCTATGATGTCTAATACGTCTTTTATTTCTCATCAACTGCAGGAGCAGGGGGAGAGGTCAAAGAACAGTGAAGAACAGTGAGGACCACAACAGCAGTGACAAAACTGAAAGATTTTTGAAACAGTCATTGTTGTTCCCCAGATATACTGTATTACTTCAAAATTGTGTGCCTCTGTGATACAAACTGCGGATTGGCGGTCCATTCATTGTCGAGAAGGCAATGGAGACAGCGGTAAAACAGCATGGTAAACATTTTTTGAACTATATTGGAGACATTAAGCCCTGCCGAGTTGAAGCCCCTTCCCATTTAAAAGAGGACGATTTGATATAAGAAGAAGACAAAGACAAGAAAGAAGAACCACAGCCGAGGATAACTAGGTCCAGAGCTAAACAGCTCCAAAAAGAATAATACATACACATACATTAGGTACACTATCCTTTCTTTACAAGCAGCATTAATCGAGAAAGTAAAAGACTGTTTTTTCCATATGATCTTTCAGAGACTTAACTCATTCCAGTAATGCTTTATTCATTATGTAATATGAAAATAGCATTAGTGTAGTAGATAAAATAACAGCCTTCTTACTCTGTCAGGAGGCGGCCAATGACAGTGCCGGCACATAAATGGCCTGCGGCAGATCAGCTGACCATGAGGCTTTGAAGCGTGCTAGCAGGGAAAAGGGACTGCTACAAGAGGAGCAGTAAGTAATGTGAAGAAAGGTGCAGGGCACAAAAAAGAAAACAAGGTGCACAGGATATTTGAGGAGAGGGAGGCACAAATGACCAAAACACACAGAATACACAGTGAAACATAAATATTTAAAAATGAAGTGTTAGTGCAGTAGATAAAATAACAGCCTTCTTACACTGTCGGGAGGTGGCGAATGACAGTTCCAGCACATAAAGGGCCTGTGGGCATATCAGCTGACCTGCAAGGCCATGTGGCATGCTAGGCAGAGAAGAAGACTGCTACAAGTCTGTTGTGAGGCCCGATACAGAGTCCTTATCTCTGTATATTCACCATTGTGTTCCCTCTGCATCTCCACTACAATTAACCTCATTGTCTGATGTCTTCAAACCCCATCCTGCTCCTTCACCCTACTTACTCCACTCTATTGAAATCTTACGCCCATAACAAACGAAACCCGCCCGACTGCAGAAATCTTCAATGCCTTAAACATCACCTACTGCCGAAAGAAGGAGCCTCCCCATCTCCTCCCCATCCATCCTACTTGAATTTATCACTGTCTCTGGTGCTGCAAATAATGTAATATTGTATATATGTACTCTTTTTGCAATACTAACCCCCTTCGTTTGAGGTTACCTTGTAAATCCCCTCTTTTTTTGTTTTGTACCTTAGATATGTCCCACTTTGTTCACACAAACTGGCTCACCAGGTGTTCTCAAGTTGTTCTAATGTACAGGCACCCTCTATGGGAAAGCATACACTATCTGTCAATGTGCTTTTATAAGTAATTTCTGATCAAAATGGACATCCCTGCTAGTCAAATAAATACAAATACAAGTAAAAGAAAATAGATGATAGACTTAATGCCTAACCCACATTTATGCTCCTTCCAGTTTAGACTCTCATGGTTGCCACTTTTGCAGTTTCCATTGGGGAAGTAATTTAGGTGGATCTTTTGTGGTCCACTACAAATATTCGGTTTGGTGGTCCGAATACTGCACCAGTTATTTGAAC
Organism: Ambystoma mexicanum; assembly: GCF_040938575.1. Taxonomy (NCBI): domain Eukaryota; kingdom Metazoa; phylum Chordata; class Amphibia; order Caudata; family Ambystomatidae; genus Ambystoma; species Ambystoma mexicanum. The sequence goes on from NC_090928.1 coordinate 1,148,111,414, forward strand.
TGCTCCAGTGGGGATTCAAGAAAGATGTTTAAAATACTACAAATTGAATAGGGTTTATATATCAAGACTAATAATTTTAGAAACAACATCGTTCGTCTTAGTGGCCTGCAAGTTACAGGTTTCATAACAAGAGAAGTGAAAAAGCAATTGAGGAACAATGCACATGTATTTTGCATCTATATACAAAGCAGCATTAGGATGCTGCATAATCAATCGTGTTAACTAAAAAGATGATTTCAGATGATTCATAATTGAGAATGTCCAAAACAAACAAGAAGAAGCTGATACAAAAAAGTTACTATATTTGAAATGCTAGAAGTACATAAACAGCCACAATACACGAGGAAGGCCCAAATGAGCCACTTGACTGGCGTAGCATGAACCATTTCGACCCTGGCTCAAGTTAAAAGATTGATGCTATCATATCATTGTGTTGTGTATAAGATGCATGTACGTTTGGCATGATGATCCCATTTAACTTCTCTCTGATTGAATATAGATGTCCCTGTTATTGTATGTCAGTACCCTGTACATACTGGTTACAAACCAAATGATACTTCAAATGACATATTTGTTGATTTGTAAAACCTCCCATATACATCTAAGTGCCCAGCCCTTATTCTCATGGACCTATGCTTGCTACATACGATAGAGATATGCATTCATAAATACATTTGAGCACCCAAGAGTGAAATTTAGCTGCGAATGGAGAAGGTTGAGGGGATTGCATTCCGAGATAATTGTTTGATGCTTGATGTTTTTACAAGTAATTCAATAGTATTGTATTTGACCACGCAGGTAAAAGACTGATTTTAAAAGATCTCTGTCAAAGCCCGCCCCCTCTGCAACAATTACCGGCAGAACGCAAAGAGAGGTCCCGGGGGCACCAACAGGGTAGCTGAAAAGTGTCTGGGGATGGGATTTTGGGGATATGTTTAAAGTGGTAAAGGGGGAGTGGTGAGGGGGCGTTGGGGCAAGGGAGTGGAAAGGGGGTGTGGGGATGAAACCCACTGAGGGAATGAAAATCCCACCATCATGGGAGTGGCTAAATGGGTGTGTGTGTTTTCTGTGATCGAGTTGGGAGTGGCACAAATTGGGGCTATGATGGGTTAAACGGCCTCCATGTGGTGGAATTATGGCATAGAATCACGAACATTGGGGGTCATTTTCAGGGATGAGAGTGCAAAATGAAAATGTAAAAAAAGGTTGTATTGCTGTTGCACTTCAGTGATTTACTCTAGCTCATTTCTCTGCTCTTCCAAGGAGTGGGAGGTGCACAAAGTGGACTTTTCATCTCCGCTTTGGTTTCTTCCTTGTCAGAGCACCGCGCGCATGTTATTTTCAGGCAGGTGTAAAGCCAGGGGATTTCTGTGGGAACCACCTCGCTTTTGCACCTGTAGATTAGCAAGGAGGTTTCTTAGGAATCCATTAATAAAAACTGCCTGCCAGCCGTAATTTGCACTCAGCTTTTATTTATTTTTTTAAATGGCGGATACAAGTGAAGGGAAATGGCGATTCAGATGTTTTGCTCTTCGCAGTTGCGCTCTGTCTTGCAAATGATAGACATTGCTTGCAGAGGACCTCAGAGCATGTAAATGTGCACGCTGGCGGTGCCTTGCAGGCAATTTGGCATTTCATTGAAGGCTTTTTTTTTTACCAATGTCCGAAGTTTGTTCGGAGCTATTGTAATTGGCATTTGTACCACCCGTTTATCATTCCAAAATGCTAGGAAACTCTTTCAGATGATGGTCCTAATCACTTAAGAGTAGGGGGAGTATGATTCTGACTATGTTTAACCTCTAGTGCAGCCGGGAAACTATGATATATTAATAAATCGAATGCATTGATTGTGTTGTGGCTTTATAGGCAAAAGGCCTTTATAACCTGGGGCACCTGAGCAAGTGCAAAGTTGCACTGTATTAGCACCAGAGTAAAGTTTGCCATAGTGCATATAACGTTGGGGTCATATTGGAAAGCATTTGCAATGTGACAAGTGCACTTTTTCCTGGAACAAGCACTAGGGCACAGCCGTTCACATTCAATGGGTTTTTCCACTCGTGCTAATACAGTGCAATTTTGCACTTGCACCAGTGCAAAGATTCTGTAATCTGGCCCCTGGTTCTCTTCATTGCCTCTAGAAAGCTCAGGCCTAACCATACCCCTGAAATGCACCAAACCAGGTTCATATAGAAAAAAACATAGATGAGGAACTCAGAGGGCACAGTGACGTATTATCCTGCACCCGTTAGACCCAGAAGTAAGGGGGTTAAGGATCAACTTCACAAATAGCACATCCCCTGACTATGATCCTTCTATGAGAACATGGAACTATTCTCAGAGCACATCCCCTCTGCTCTACACCTTTCCACATCCACCAAACCACACCCGCATCTACACTCGCCGCAACCCCAGTTTATAAAGGTCCCCCGAAGTGACCAGGAGGCACCCAGCTGGAACTATCCAAAACACTATGCAAATACAACGACACACATAGCTAGACAATAATAACAGCACTTGCAATGCCCATCTCTACACATGTCACACAATATTGTTTCAAGTGCTATAAAAACATAAATAATTGTTTCTCTCACATCTTCTCTTCTCTGTTCCTAATTGTGTGGCACTTTCCATTTATATTTATTTAGCCCTAGAAACTTCATTTCCATGAGTGTGAGTGCCCTGCGGAAATGACACGTTCATTTCCATGAGTGTGAGCGGCCCTGCGGAAATGACACGTTCATTTCCATGAGTGTGAGTGCCCTGCGGAAATGTCACGTTCATTTCCATGAGTGTGAGCGACCCTGCGGAAATGACACGTTCATTTCCATGAGTGTGAGCGGCCCTGCGGAAATGACACGTTCATTTCCATGAGTGTGAGCGACCCTTCGGAAATGACACGTTCATTTCCATGAGTGTGAGTGCCCTGCGGAAATGTCACGTTCATTTCCATGAGTGTGAGCGACCCTTCGGAAATGACACGTTCATTTCCATGAGTGTGAGTGCCCTGCGGAAATGTCACGTTCATTTCCATGAGTGTGAGCGACCCTGCGGAAATGACACGTTCATTTCCATGAGTGTGAGCGGCCCTGCGGAAATGACACGTTCATTTCCATGAGTGTGAGTGCCCTGCGGAAATGACACGTTCATACGTTCATTTCCATGAGTGTGAGTGCCCTGCGGAAATGACACGTTCATTTCCATGAGTGTGAGCGGCCCTGCGGAAATGACACGTTCATTTCCATGAGTGTGAGTGCCCTGCGGAAATGACACGTTCATTTCCATGAGTGTGAGCGGCCCTGCGGAAATGACACGTTCATTTCCATGAGTGTGAGTGACCCTTCGGAAATGACACAGGGTGCTGTGTCACCTGCAGTGGCCTGGCTTCGGTAACCCAAAAGCAGCAGGAAGATGTCTTCTGTGATAATGCATGAGCTTCCGTTGTCGCTGAGGGCACACATTCAAATGCTGGCTTTCCCTCATTTTCTGATCCCCTTTGCCCATGCGTATTTTGCATTACATGCACTTGAGCAGAGACGCCACAAGGGGGTGCACTGCATGTCTGTCACCGTGGAGGTGGGATGTATAAGGCACATTCGCATTGAAAATACTGTTGAAACTGTTTAATCACATGCATGAAGAAGTGCAAAGCATTCCCATGTATTAGATGTGTTTGAAAGGAAATTGGTGAATGGGACTATGACTAGGTGTCGATTGAGACACAGTGAACAAGAACATCATGATGGAGTCTGGCACGGGAGCAATTTAGAGGTGGGGAAGTCATTGGCCCGTCAAAGGATGTGCTGCAATCTACGCAAGTGGAGCCTACGAGGTCTTGGAAGAATCCTCCAGCCACGATGAGACGTTATGCAACACTATTCTTTCGAGAAAAGAACGCCAGAGGTTCAAGAAGGCTAAGAAACTTAAGGAGGTGGCTATTTTTCTGCCACCTCAGCCTGCATGTGCTAACATTAATGGGTATCACACGCAGGGACGTCATTTGACGAAAAAATTCAAGGGGTAGTGGAAGTGACATCACACGCCCCTTGACCTCTGATGACATCACAGGAATTGATATCATTTGGCCCCACCCCAAAGTGATATCACAGGAAGCGATGGAACACAACCTTTCACCCCTTGACAAAACAGGAAGTGGCATCACATAGCATTGTCCCTAAGCACACTACGAAACATATGGTTATGATATCACTATAATGTGATATACATTTCATACAAGAAAAGATCGCCTTATGTATCATTAAGATCAGTTTGTATAGGCACATATGACCAAATTACTGTGAATGCAAGCAGATGTCCATGGTCAAATGATAATGATGTGCTATTACATAGCACTTACGCTTAAGCGCTTTATATAGAACAAATATACATACAGTAACACCCAACCGGTGTTGGTACTTATTTATCGAACTCAGAAGGATGAAAGGCTGAATTTTGGTGTTTAAGAACAGACTAAATCAGTGACTCACCCCCTGAAGTGTGAATGAAATACATCTTTAATGAGTCTAGCAATTATTGTATAGAATTCTAGAAAGACAAATTATTTGGTATTCTCATTCTTTCTTATTCCGGGTCACTGTTGAAAGTGTTAGACTTGTGGAACCTCTGTTCTTTAAAAAAAACAAAAAAAAACATGTTTTTTTAAGAGGCCTGAACAAAAAAAGCCAGCCACTCCAGCAGCAAAGAACCACATGGTGCTGGCCACAGCACAGGAACATGCAACAAAAAAAAGGGGTAGCAAGGGAACCCCAGGGGCAGCAAGGGAAACCTCAGGGGTTGCAGTTGCAACCCCTTGTGACCCCTAAATGACGTCCCTGATCACACGTCCTATTGCCGCCAACATCATTCACTATCACAAGTTTATTTTTAACAAAATATAAACCGGTGAATCGAGGATGGTGACTGCAATTGTTTAATTGTCTTTGGGCCTTGAGATTCCTCAAGAGCTTGGACCTTGAGTACGTCCCAATGACAAGGATGCATTGTTACACATTGGAGGCAGTTGCACTGGTTAGATCTAATGATGCGTCCTTATTAATGTGGGGTTATGACATTGATCAAATATGCCTGAGGCTGTTCTAAGAGCTTCTGGGAAAATTGTGCCCACAGCATGGAAGACTCTAAAATGCGTCTGATGGTCTTGAGCGGCCAGCAAAGCGCACATCGATTGCCTTATCTCGTTTGTACCTCCAATGCTGAAGAAGTCCTGAAGATCTGCGGCTATAAAATCCTCACTCAGGGCCATTCGCACTTGTTTACTTAAGCTAATGTCTCTTATGGGCTACTTCGATCAGCTGATATAATGCTGCAAGAAACGTGGCTTATGGCGGAGCCTTCCTTTGATGGGTTCACTTACAATAAAAAAAAGTGAGGAAGGGGAAAATGGGTCGTCCATATTGTGGTCTGCTCATTCTGTGAGGGAATCATTATAAGCCAACTGAAGTGGTCTTGGAGCACGGTAATGTGAATGTCTTGGCTGTTAGGCTGAGCAGAGGAACATCCTCGTCATCAATATATACGATCCCCCGTGAGGTGAGTTTACGGAGGCCTCCCAACTGTATATTTATGATATGGTATTGGCTCATCTGAATAGTAAACTTGGGTTGATTTTGGTGGGGGTGATCCGAAGGCCAAATGTATTTATTACGAAATAGATATGGGTGACTCCGTTTTATTGCCTTCAAATAATTGGTCTGGTGAGAAGGTGATAAAGTCAGCACTCTACTGGGTGTAATTCCTTTATGATCTAGAGTTACATAGGGTGAATTTGAGGGATATACCCCTGCTGTTGACTCCTGACATCGTGGCAGCACGGCCTCCCCTGTTGCTTACCTGTATGCCAATGCCAACCTATTTAACATTTTGGGAACCCTGGAGGTGTTTTTTATTAATCACAGTCTACATGCAATTTTGACATTAACTGCAGACTCCTTACTAAAGACATTCAGGGACCGTGTGGGAGAAGTACAGATCGATGCTGGTAAAAACAGGGCTGGCTGGGCAAACCAGTACTTGAATGCCATCGCTAGTTATATGAATATGTTGGAGGATGATTATGTGTTTTTGAACTTCCCTAATGAGGTTGTTGACTGGGTAACGTCAATCATGGCTAGTTTCTTAACTATGGGTAGCTGTAAATTTATAATGCATGCTGGAAGAATGATCAGACCTTATGATGAATCAATTAGGGATATGCAAAAACAACTCAGGCAGGACCTGAGAAGGATAAGCAAGAGTGCTATTGCCCTTTGGGAAAAAAAAAGCTTTATTAAAAGGACGGAAAACCGGTATAGAAACTGGGTAAACATGTATAATGCTTCATGTAACAATAGAGAGTGGCAAACAATGTATGCATTTTTAAATTCTGGGAATTCTAAGAAATTATGGTCTATGATTAATAGTTGGAAACAGTAGGCCGGTGATGTATTGCTAAATGGTTTCAATGAGGACACCTGGTGTAGGTTTCTAACAGAGAAATTTGAGCACTTATGCAGGCATCAATTCCAAAGGGGTATATCAGTGTAGACTTCGACCATGATGGCATTGTGGATTCGTGTGCAGTCGAGAGTCCCAGGCCCCAACAAGGTCTCTAATGCAGTACTGAAAGCAAACCACCTTAATATGGTCTTACATAATGTATACCCTCTTTGAAAAGGTCGTAAATTTGAGTATAATTCCCAATTCATGGAGAATGGCCCATCTTCTACCCGTCTTTAAGAAGGGGAAGAGAATGGACCCTGAGAATTACAGATCACTATCCTTATTGGATGAATACAATCTTTTCAGTCTTTATACTGCAAGGTAATAATAATTGGGTACAGAGTAGGACGATACTAAGCACCTACTAGGCAGGGTTTAGAAAAGGCCTATCTACAATTTACAACATTTTGACCCTAAATACCCTATCTTACCAGGCTAGGATTATGGATGCTTCTCTATTGTACTCCCTTTTTAATGACTTGTCAGCAACCTTTGGTTCAATTGAATGAGCTAAATTGTGGGCTAAGCTAGAGCGGTTGGGCATCCCTGGAGGACTGTTGCATCTGTGTAGATTGTTACACTATGATAATAAAGCTCAAGTAAGGAGGAATGGAATGGGGAAATTGTCAGCTCCATTTGATAATAGAAGGGGGTCAGACAGAGCTGTGTTCTAGCCCCTCTACTGTCCAAACTTTTTGTATCTGATCTGGGAGATGCATGTATGGATCGTAAAATATTCCCGCCTAGGTTGGTCAATATGGAAATAGGATGGCTTGCCTACGCAGACAATGTTGTGATTTCCGACCGCACTTTTGTAGCTATTAGTAGAAGCACCCAGGCGGTATTGTATTATACTAAAGTGAATGGGCTGACAGTTAATATGAATAAGACCAAATTCATGTGTTGTGGGGATTCAAATACAGAAAGCAAGTTTATTCATACTACGCAAAGCTGCATAGAAAGGGTTGCAAGATAAGTCTATTTGGTTTATGATGTTGGAGCCATGAAGGGTGATTTGGAGCTGTTGAGGAAAAGAAGGGTGAAGGCAATATCAACAATGCTCAAGAAGTTTGTCCAGTGGTATCAATGGATTTACAGGCAAAAGCTGGTAGCAGGAATGTTATACGCATTATAAGCAACTTATAATCATCTTGACTCCTGGATGGACAGACTGGAGGATTTTCCAAATGCAACCCCAATTGATGCACTAAGAATCGAGTTGGGGTTGACCACCTTAGTGGTCATAGCGACGATCGGTAGAAGTAACCTCTATATCAAAATAATGACCGCCAAAGACAACTCTCTGTTAGCTGTTTAAAAAAAGCTATGCTAATTGATACTTATCATCCATTGCAGGAATTTAAGAGAGCTAATGAACTTTTCTTTGAGTTGATCACCTGCACCCCGGAGTGGAAGCATGGTGCAGGGGCATTGATGAGTTCCTTTAGAAAACCTGAAGAGTAATGGGACTGGGCAGGTAATCATGACCATGTGGGAAAAATCAAATCCGTAAGTACATTGCAATGATGTTTTTCCCTTATAAGAACCATTGCAATACATTTACAAGTTGCCATCACCAGAGTTAAGAAATACTTACATGCTGATTAGATTCAATACATTCAATGTGCTGGCTGTTACGGTTGCACAAATGGGATTGAAGAGGGAGAAACTTAATGTTGGCTGTGTGGGGATATAACTAAACTGGAGACTGCCAGACACGTTCGGACTTCTTGTCATGCACTATTAAGTATGTATGTTGTACTACGGGAAACATGTAGCGGACCTGAATATTAACAAGGATGAGCGCTTCTGGTTGCTATATGTGTCTGGCCATAGGTTTTTCCTGGTTTTAGTTATTGCGAGAGTATGGTTGGTGGCCAAGTTAATGCTACTTTGCATCCACAAGTACCAAATCTAGAAGCTTAGAGGTGTACCCTCTTAAGTATACCACAGGGGGCCACATGGTCTTTTAATCTCTGTTAATTGCGGGTTGCCTTCTTGTTGATTGGTAGGTTTCAGAACTGTGAAGTGGGAACTGAAAAAGTGTATGAGTAACTAATTGTGTTGTGATTTTATCTGTATGTGCCATTTTTATAAAAAAAAGTTTATAATTGTTTTTCTATGAATTGTTATTAAAACTGTGTAAAAAGTTGTAATAATTGAAGCACACTAATAAAAATAATATTTTGTATTTTTTTATTTGTTTAGTGTGCAATTAGTCACATAAAAGGACTTTTTACACATTATCCGTCTTATGTTATTATCTATAAATTCATTTGATATGTATCCAAACATCTAAAAATAGATAAAAACAGAGTATATACAAACTTTCAATTCCATCTAATGTCTGTTACAGAGGATTTTTTTAATAAAATGCAGGTCATTCAATAGTTTTAAAAGTGCAATGCATAAGGAAATGTCCTTGCCAGCTGATAGCCTATGCCAAAAGTCCCAAGTAGTAATCCAATCCATACTGTGTACAAAAGTCAGAAAATATTGTTCTCTTAATACCTGTGTAAATGTGCAGGATATCAAGAGATGCTTCACATCTTGAAGATGTCCTTCACCACACAAAGTGCATTAGCCAACAGAATGTTCTAATATTTGCCAAATTCTTTGTTTGATTTGTTTTGATCAAATGTAAACGACATTGCAGATGGATCAGGACATTTTATTTTATATGGGAGACCATAATTGCTGGTTTTTCTCACATACACTAACATTTTTAGTGTTTTTCAAATCACTAAATGATGCTCTGTTTGTTATCCAGTCAGCACACATTAGTGCACGTTTGGCCTTAACAGGATTTTCCACTGGTATCTTACTAGTACATACACAATTTTGTAGAATATTTTCAGCATCTTTTGTAGATTAGACAGATAGAGGCTCTTCTGTGCAGAAATGTGATCATTAATATCCTCGTACAGCGAGTGCTCGCGAGAAACTAAAATTGATCTCTAGAGAGCAAGGACTTTCCAATTGAAGTATGAGTGGAGTGATTGCAATCCCAGCTCATATTTCAACCTTGATATTGGTAAGGACATGGGTAAAGTTAATGTCTTTTTCCATATTTGGGCCTCAAGAGGCTCCCACGTAAGATTGCGAGCACTGGTGTTACGTTCCATACCATATAGATTGGCTGGAATCACTTTACCTTTATACAATTTTATTAATGATATAAGTGAAAATCTACAAAATCAATTTTGAAGTTTTTTCAGTTGGCCCATGTATTGATGTATTTTACTCTCAAGTTCCAATGTGAGATCTTTTAGTGACTTAGTGGATCTAAGTTTGAAACCTAAGTTTTTAACTTTTTTTTACAACTGGCAATATCTGTTGATCCATAATCCAGTGTAATTTACTTTTCTTTACAGTCCATTGACCAAACATTATTACGTTAGATTTAGCAGGATGAATTACCAAATCACTTTGTTTGGCATAAAGTTCGATTTCTGAAAAGAAAGGCTGCTAAAATACATCCTGCCTTACTCCTTTTCTTATGGGTATGGTGGGAGATAAGTCACCCATTTAATCCAGTCTGACCTGAATTGATGTTTGATCATGTAAGGATATGATGATTTGCAACAAGCCATCTGGGATGTTCCATTTTTTAAATTTACACCATAGTTTTGTCTTGTTGACTAAATCGAAAGCTTTCGATAAGTCAATCAGGGCAATTCAAGTTGGCAACAATTTTATTCTTAGGATGTGTGCTTTTATGGTGTGCAAAATCACCCCATTCAGAATAGTGTATCCTTTACCAAAACCTGTTTGTAATTTTGAGAGTATGATATGACTGTCTGCCCATTTTTCTAGCTCTTGTAACACTAGACCGGAAAAGATGTTACTGTCCTAGTCCATCAAAGCTATTGGGGAATAATTTGCTGGATCAGATCTTTTGCCCTTTTTGTTGATAGGAATTACTACAGCTAGTTTCGAAGAGGTTGGTAATTTTTGGGTCTCAATGATACTTCTAAACATTTTGGACCATATGAGTGAACTAGTATTTGGATCAGATTTACAGATCATGTAAATAAGGCCATTAGGGCCGGCAGAGCATGATTTTGAATATTTCCTGATTAGTCTCAATATCTTGTCTTTGAATATGTGTAACTCCCATTTAATTTCGTGAATTATGTACACCTCTTGAGGGGAACGCTTAAGCAGATCCTCTGTGAAATAAATTTCCCAAGCATTATTAGATATTATCGCAGATTTTTGTGCACCATGAGATAGATTGTAGTTGTTAATTAACGCCCACACATTTTTGATCTGAGCTGGTAATAGAGTTTGAAGCATATTCTGATGATCTTGAATATTACGTATTACTATTTGTCCGCGTAACCAGTATCTATATTTGTTTTTTAGTTTGTTTTTGTTCCACGATATAAATATGTAAGTCAAGTCTTTTGGCTTTTAAATGGCGTAATTTTTTACTAAGGTGCTTTTTTCAGCATGGGTTATTTCCTCAAAGGTATGCTAATGGGTCTCTAATTTAGTGCCACTTGTTTGGATTTAGGGGTGTCATGCCACGGTACTCGAGACAGTATTCAAGAAACTCCCGGATTGCCAAATGCCCCGGTAAAACTCATCTAACAAGGAAGTACGGCAAAAGACACCAAAGTATTCGGCCTGGTCCCTGATTAGGGGTTGGAGGTTACCTTGGAAACTATGGAAGCCGTTGTCAAGGGGAGGGAGCCGGAGTTCAGGAAGTAAACGCTAGTCACATGACCTGCCCTATTTAACTCCGCCTTGTCCAGGATTCAGTGCTTCTGATTGAGCTTTTTGGTATTGTGGTTTTTTCGTGACATTTTGGCTGATGTTTTTTGACCTGCTTTTTGGATATTACTTGTCTGCTTTGGTACCCCGAACATCTAGTTATTTAGAATACGGCACACGTTCCTGGATTGTCTTTTTGCCTGCTCCTTGGTCTTGATGCTGCCCGCTTGTGTTTTTTGAATTGCTCTTGCCTGATCCTTTTGTATTTTGGCGCACTTACGGAAACTGTGACTTTTTCTTGAGTTTCTGCTTAGTTCTGTTTTTTTCACTTACCTTCGTGCCGCAAACCTATTTTCAGCCTCCGCTGCCCCGTGGGATTCTATCAGCCTCTGCTGCATCGTGAGAGTGGTTTTCAGATTCAGCTGCACGCAGGATTCTTTTCAGCCTCCGCTGCAACGTGGGAGTGGTTTTCCCCAGCCTCAGCTGCCCCGTGGGATTCGGACAACATCCATTGAAACGTAGGAGCCAGACTCAGCCTCCGTTGCAATGTGGGAGTTGTTTCATTGAACTATTCCGGTACGTTAACTGAGTTCTTTGTTTTCATTACTTTGGGTTCGGGTGAGTTTGCTACACAGTAACACTGGTTAGAGTGGAGTATCTAGAGAAACCCATTAACTCTACATTCCTTAGGTTCCAGTGAATTGTTGCTTCATCATATCGTTGGTTTAGTCGTAATTGGTATCACCAATGATATTGTCCTATTCAATTCTTCTGTCTTCATTTATTTTACAGGAGTTTTCAAAACTACTGACTAGATTCCCATTCCTTTTTCTGTGTTTTTGTCAATAGCTTCACAGGTTAGTGTTATGGTTTATCTTGCTCACTTATACTACGGTCTTGAGTCAGGTACATAATCTATCGTCTCTCTCTTTACAGCCATGAGGTCTCGAAGGAATCCAGTCTTTCAATTAATCAATTTCTTTTTATGTGTATTCATACATACAGAGAGATATACTACTGGGAAGAATTCTTCTTCTACACTACGGGGTCAAGTTTATGAAGGAGAATTCTGACAAGGAGGATTCAGATCCCATATACATTCTACAAAACTACCCGGCGCACATAACATTTCCATTTCACATTCAAGGCCATACTCAACCATATGTTCTAGTTTTTCATTGGACTTTCGACCATTGTTGCTAAAGAAGACCATACGATTACCTTGTGTATTAACTTGAAGTTTTAAAATATATGAATTTAGAATCTTATATTTTTCTAAAGAAAAGGCAATTTGTAATGAGTTATGACCGCTATAATGCATACAAATAACATTAAACCAAAGGCAATATTGAAACATTTCAGGTGAGATTGTTAAATAGTCTATTATAGATGTACTTTTGCCATTCGACCAGTCACTGCGGGAGGGTGATCAGTGTCAATATTACCATTAATGATTGTAAGATTACAGTCTTGGAACATCTGTTCACAGATTTCGACATTGGAGTTATTAACACTGGACTTCGAGCACTGCTTGGCTATGGGGGAACAACGTGCATTAAAGTCTCCACTGACTAATATCATGTCATCTGGGAAGGCAATATTTAGTTCAGTAAGGATAGTGGAGAGGTCTTCAAGAAATGATAATAACTCTCTATTGGCCGCGTTCCAATATATATTAATCAAATGGAGATTCTTTGTCATGGCACCCCATCTGATGATATACCTGATGGCCATAATACCAGGAATATTGTTGCGTATACATTGTACATCATATCAAGCAGTGTTTCAAATTGCTATTAAGAGGCCACCAGATGGCCGTCCCTTATTGAACAGGTTGCCAATTGGGAAACAGTAGGAAACCCGTCCAAATATATTTCTCTCATAAGTCACGTTTCTTGGAGGAGAACTAAATCAAACTCTGTGAAAATGTTCCAACTGGTGTCTTTATTTCTGAAGGACAAAGGGCCTCATCTATTCCAACTCAAAAGTTGAAGGGTCTCCTTTTCCTCTGCTAAATTGAGTCATTGGAAGACCTTAGTTAGGAAGTCTGGGAGTAAGGTCCAAAGTTTTGAATTGCGACATGTTCATATAGTTGTCTAGTTGATGGTAAAGTTGTTTTTGAGTTCTTTGGCTAAACAGTTATTACATTTTCTTTTTATTAATAATAATAAGATGCTTGCTCAGTACTCCCTTCCCGAGTATCCATGTCACATGCCAAGGACCGCGAAAGAACACAGGGAGGTTGAGGGAAAAGAGCGAGTCACAAGCAAACCCTCACATGAAGGGCGGAACCCTTGTCAAACAACAAAAAAGGCATGTGATTCTAAAGTTAACCGCTGTCTTAACAGAACAGGAGAAAGCCAACCTTCATCCTCAAATTACAGGAATTCCATCAAAGATAGACGGTAACAAAAAATTAAAGGGTCTAAAATGTATTCATATTTTAATTAGTATTCAAACACAACAGCATTATATAAATTTGTTGCATAAACAAATTAATTACCCTCTCGTGGAATTAATCAGAAGAGAAGGGAAATCTGGTGAAACAGGATTAAACACAGACATTGGATAGAACATCACTGTATTTGGCCATAGTAGTTAAATTCCACAAATGGATACCAAAAAGACAAGGCTCTTTAGTATAGTCATCTGCCAAGATCGTGATGTCCAAAAAATCAATCGTCTGTTATAGGGGGAGGTGAATTTCAGAAAGTTGTTCTGTTGATTAATCCAACCTAGGAACTCGTCCAATCGTCCTGTGGTGCCCTTCCAAATGACAAAAATGTAATCAATGTAACAACACCACATCCTGATGTTCTCCCAGAAGGGGTTGGAGTTAGTCATAATTGTGCTGGTTTCAAAAAATTCCATATAAAGGTTGGCTACACTTGGCGCTAGAGTAGCACCCATGGCTGTACCCTGGATTTGTTTATAAAATGTGCCGTTAAAGTGGAAATCATTTTCAGTCAAGGCCATCTCCGCACACCAGAGGATGAATGACATGGGAGTCTTGATGACAGCTTGGTCTTTTAGGAGATTTTCCTCGAGCATCTCCAATGAGGCCTGTTGCGGTATGTTGGTATAGAGCACCATCACATCCAAGTTCAAGAGTATTTCGATTTGACAATCAAAGGGCATCCCTTCTTCTTCCACGATGATCTGTGTTGTGTCCTGAACATATGAAGCCATTTTTTTCACTAGTGGTTGGAGAAACTTATCGGCAAAGCGAGATAGCGGTTCAAGAACTGAGTTAACCCCAGAAACAATCGGTCTCCCTGGTGGCTTATTCATAGATTTGTGGATTTTGGGGAGCACATAAAGTTGTGGACTTAGCGGTTTATCCTTGACCAAAAAGTCTGCTTCTTTGTCTGTTATCTAGTCTCTCTCTTTAGCTTTAGTGATTTTATTGGAGATGTTCTTCGCTAATCTTGGCGTTGGATCTTCTTCAAAAGGCTGGTAGCATGATAAATCCAGCAATTGCCTATTGCATTCCAATATATAGTCTTCCCTATTCAGGAGTACCACTGCACCGCCTTTATCCGCTTTACGGATAATTATTCCCTGATTGTTAAGGAGATTTTTCATCGCTATATTTTCAGCTGTGCTAGTATTGTGGAAGGTTGTTTTCACATTGGACTGTTCCAGTTTATCAAGATCTTTAAGTACCCTATGTTCAAAAACCTTTGCCTCCGAGCTGTGTGTGCCGCTAGGTGCACAGAAGTTAGATTTATTTTGGAGACCCGATTCAGTTGGTTCTGTGTCGTAGGTATTGTTCTGAAAGAATTGGTGTAAGTGGATCTTCCTCATTAGTTGATAAAATTCTTGTTGGAATCGTAGTGGGTTATGTAGGTTGGTGGAAACAAAGCCCATTCCCCTTTCAAGTAGTCTTATTTCAATATGGGTTGGAAAATATGTGGAGAGGTTTACCACAATCCTGCATACTCCTCGTTGTCACTCTCGGTTCTAGATCCCAGGCCTCTGGGCTCCTTTCTAAAAAAGGTTGGCCATTACCCTTATTAACGGGATTTCCTCTTGTTTGCCCTCGGTTAGCGTTGTTCCTGCCTCTAGGGTTATTGCCTCTGTTCTGTTTGCGGTAGTTAGATCTACTACGGTTGTTGGGAGCGGAGCTGAATGAAGTATTGGCAAATGCCACTTTCCTTTGTCCTCGTGTATTGCCAGGAGTGCAGACTATTGGTTGACGTTCCAATTGGTAATTCTCTTGGGTGTAGGGGAATGCTTTTTCGTGACTAACATTCACACAATCTTTATTCATTCTCCATACACGGTCTTTGAGTGAGTCTTCTTTAAATGCCAACATTTCAGTTATTAGACTGTCAAGTTTTTTCTTATAAAGTTCTAATGGAACTGCCTTTTTGATCTCCTCTTCCAGGGTATTGAGATCGACCAGAATCTTCTCGGTCATCTCGGTGGCTGTGTCGATAATAATGATTAGCCAATCTCGGCCGCATTTATTGGCAATGTGACTCCATTGCAGCACAAAGTTAGGATTATCTAGAAAGAGCCTAGGCTCATTGCGTACTACTAAGCCTTGTGGTAAGGTGCCTTTCCGTAAGTATTCCAGCATTATGGAACCATGCAGCTCCGTTCTTATTAAGCGTTTTTTCAAGTTACTTAGATCGTCCCATCTTGTGATGTTAGTTGTAGTATCAGAGGTCCCACTCAGAAGTGAGGCTTTTTCCAATAAGTCAGCCACATATTTATCATCATAAATTTTGCACCTTTCAAGGGCCATTTGGTAACCGGATGATTGTGGGTATCGGGTGAGAATAGTATCCGTTGGTGTAAGTGCTAGATCTCGTGCCGTACAGAAGATAGCACTGTGCGGTAAATACACCCTTCAATTATTAATCAGCGGAAAATATCCATACAGCAATGAAACAATAGGGTTGGTAGCCAGTCTGCCTATTGGAACCGAATTGGTAGCTCAAAAATGAGCTTAACGAACCTCACGGCTTAGCGGCCGTACTCAAATAGCGAAAGAACACAGGGAGGTTGTGGGAAAAGAGCAAGTCACAAGCAAACCCTCACATGAAGGGCGGAACCCTTGTCAAACAACAAAAAAGGCATGTGACTAAAGTTAACCGCTGTCTTAACAGAACAGGAGAAAGCCAACCTTCATCCTCAAATTACAGGAATTCCATCAAAGATAGACGGTAACAAAAAAATGAAAGGGTCTAAAATGTATTGCATATTTTAATTCGTATTAAAATACGACAGCATTATATAAATTTGTTGCATAAACAAATGAATTACCCTCTTGTGGAATTAATCAGAAGAGAAGAGAAATCTGGTAAAACAGGCTTAAACACACACATTGGATAGAACATCACTGTATTGGGCCATAGTAGTGAAATTCCACAAATGTATCCCAAAAAGGCAAGGCTCTAGATGGTTCAATAGCCTGTACAGTATAATCATACAACAGCAGTAGTTAATTGATTATTATCCCACTCATTAACATCCATACTACTCGGACACATTGAAGAGAAGTTATTCATTCGTTCACACAAGATAAATTTCAACAATGGTTAAAACAAGCCCAACATGTTTCTTTCCTAACGAGGGTTTACTCTGTGGAAATTCATCAGGGGCAGAGAAAAAGTGGGAATCAGTGCATAAATGACAATAATTCATGTGATGTTTCATATGACGGAATTCATCAGAAGACACGTGTTTGTTTTGATTTCACAGATATTCCAATGTTTGATTTCACAGAATTCTAGCAAGCGAGCTTCAAAGGACAGCTTCCCCTGTAAGGGAGCGGTTATACAAAAAAATGTTTTCATTGTCAATTTAGGTAATGTGTAGTATAAGTTTACTCACATACCGGAAGCTTAATACATCTGGTTCCTAAAATGAAAAAGCTTACAAGTAGCCTGCAAACCAAATAATTAATATTTGTGATAGGTTTCAAAAGGCAGTCCTGGCTCCAAGACCTCGGATCAAAGCTACTGGCTGAGGTGTAGAAATGTCACTACACAGCCCAATCTGGACGGCATGCACAGATCCAGTAACTAAACAACAACAGGTATCCCTCTACAGGTGAAAGACTGTAGGGTTATTGGTAACCGAAGTTCAGTCTGCTCTAGAACCCCAGTCACGCATCCCATAGGGTAAGTGTAAGAGAAAACACAAAAACACAAAACAAGCCCATTCATAGTGGCAAGTCATTAGCGAAGAGGTGTATAGGTCGCTTACTGGCTGTTCATATCAAACAGTTATTTGTAATATGTGGCGCCTTATTCAATAATATTAGGAAAAACTGCAATGTAGGCCTTGTCTCTCAATTATGCCTGTAACAGTATGCTTAATTTTGCAGAGTACGCAGAGTATAATGTGCAACCATATGACCTCCCCTTCCTGTTAACCACACCCACACTACTTGATTGGCTACTCCCCACACTGCCATGGCAATTGGGCAAGGTGGAGTAAAGGGCAGATGTTGCCCTGTGCACCTCCCAAAGTAGCATGCGGGCCGCACCCTTGTAAAACTGGAACAGTCCTTGTTCCCTTTGCACTATCTTCTCTGCAGCTGTACTTCATTAGGCTACATGTAAATATGCCCACACACACCGATCAATTGCATTAGAGCCGACATCGTCAAACACTGTCACTGCTGTGCAGCACTTGAAATGTAATTATTACACATTCATAGTACAAATTTCGTGCCATTCCAAAGCACGTCCACTACAAGTGCAATGAAAGTATGCACAATTTCTCCATCCGCATGCATCCACATAGCCACCCAGGACATGGCATGTGCCATCCTGAAAGTACTGCATAATCCACTACCTTTTTATGATAGTGAAGTTGGGGTGGGTGGGTGGTAAACATTATGAAAGTAGGCAGGGGATTCAGTCTTCCAGCGAATATGTATATTTTTCTTTTTTTTTTACTTGCGTGCAAGCAAATCTTTTTTGTATTTTCTCTTTGTATGCATTTCTGTTTACCTGTCCTCACATTTTTTACAACATTCTGTTCAATGTCTTGCACAGTGTGAAAGAAAACTACATTGCCAATGGCGCTCAAATAAATGCCATTTCCATAGAACCACTGCATATTTTGCGACCTAATAATCTCATAGTGGATGGAGAACATACCAGTAGTCTGCATGAACAGACGCATATATTTGTTTATAACACACATTCCGACCGCTGGCTGAGGACAAATTGCACTGTCATAGACGCACACTACTCTTGGCGTTATGCATGAGAAAACCACCTTGGCATTTGGGAAAATATGCATCACTGTGGTGAGCAACCTCATCCGTAGGCGGATTAATTGTCCACACGACATGTAACCCAAATGTGCACTTCCATAGTGCACCACGACACAGTGCCCGTCATGACGGATGCAACATATCTGCAAAGGAGAACCACCCCGCTGAAACTGCAGTCACCCTGACAGGACCAGAAAGCGTCCACTCTTTCCAACCCAAAATCACCAGCAACACATCTTTGCACGCAAAACCTGTGCAGATGGTACACATAGATATCACCGACAATAAGCACTGTGCGTCACTCCAACTTGACTACCCTTATGACACAGTATTGTGACAAAATGGTAACGCCCCTTCCTATGAACCACGCCCTAAACTCCTAAATGTCGATTTCCCACAATTCCATTTCCATTTCCAACCTGCTCATAACGGGAGGATGTGCACGTGCACTTTCCCATCTACATCGAGGGCCACAGCCCAATAAAGCTGCGACAATACTTCTTCCATTTGCACGGACACTTTTTGCAGCACTCCCCATTTGGGTGCTGGCACATTTGAAAGCACACATGCAACAATCGCATACAAAACCTCTACATTGCACACTGTCATTTTTACACACCACTCCTTTTTTACCATTAAACACTCTCAGTACACATTCTGTTTGTTTGCAAAGGCCCTCAAACAGACATTTCTGCTAAAGAAGGCACTATTGCAGCATCCACACACCTCCTACCACGCCCCCAGCACACCTTTAGGAATGCACACAACATTGCAACCCTTTCCACACCCACTGCAACAGTACACATCCAAACAAGCGACCTAGTGTGTACCTAACATTATTCACAAACGTTACATACGTAGCGCCACTTCCACCCATCACCCCCAAACCATAAAACACCCATTTTGGAAAACGTGTCACACTTAGCAGAAGGCACAAATATAGCGCAGCCTCCACCACCCCTATGCACTACCATTCACACACTATTGTGTCACTGCCAACCTATTCACACCACCTTCACAACAGTGGGCCTACTTCAATAAATGTGCACACAGCACAGTAACCAACCACATATGAGCTGCCCTTCAACAACCATACCCACTTCCATACTTACATTACGTACGCACTGCACCCTGTGGCCACACTACCCAACTTCTCACTGCACCATCTCCTGCCGCACACCAAATACTGTGGCATGTTCCAACTATCACTGGAAGGCAATACTGGCATGCATGCTAACATGTGCACCAACTGCTAATATCCTCATATTATCTCCAAGGCCCTCTCCATCCCCTATACAGTCTGTCTGTAGTGACAAACATATCATACTTCCCAGTGCAACTACCCACGGATCCAGTGTATGTCAATAGCTGTGTTGTCAAACAATCCTTCTTTTTCTCCATGCAGTTATGCACTCCATTGCAGCAATGGTGTAAGCAAACTCGCCTAATCGCTAAGTGCCTCTCCCATACGTTCCGCCCTTACATTAAATGATAGTCGCCCCCACAACTGCCCACCAACTAACTATGTGTGAGTACCGGCAAACAAATTCCTTCTGTCTGCCAATGTCACCCTGCCCTCCCTAAAGGAAGGCCAGGGCCAAACCCTAGCCAACCTATGCACACTACCTTCACAACAGTGGACCTATTTAAATAAATGTGCACACAGCAGGGTAACCACCCACATATAAGCTGCCCTTCAACCATACCCACTTCCATCCTCACATTACGTACGCACTGCATCCTGTGGCCACACTACCCAACTTCTTACTGCACCATCTGCTGCTGCACACCAAATACTGTGTCATGTTCCAACTATCACTGGGAGGCAATACAGGCATGCATGCTAAGATATCCAACGGTTCTTGGCTACCTACAGGTATGTACAGTAAAGGAGCCAACCAAAACAGCATTCGCACACCTACTTCCAACCAGTGGCCACACTATTACGGCCAGAGTCCATTGGCATGCACACAAGGCAGTAGGGCCTTTGGAGGCACAAGACAACATAGTACACTAACTGCTAATGTCCTCATATTATCTCCAAATCAATCCTCACCCCCTATATATTCTGCTTATAGTGACCAACATATCATACTTCTCTGTGCAACTACCCACCAATCCAGTGTATATCAATAGCTGCGGGATTGGTGCATATCTCAACAGTGTGCTGGCAAACATTCCTTCTTTTTCTCAGTGTCATTATGCACTCCCTTGCAGCAATGGTATAAGCAAACTCGCCTGCCTATCTAATCGTTAAGTGCCTCTCCCATACATTCTGCCCTTACATTCAATTATAGTTGCCTCCACAACTGCCCGCCAAGTAACTATGTGTGAGTACCTCCAAACAAATTCCTTCCATCTGCCAATGTCAACCTTTCCTCCCTAAAGGAAGGCTACGGCAAGCCCTAGCCTCTTGGGAAAATAGGCGGAGGCATAGGGCCTCCGCCCATGCACCCAATTGCCTAGTCCTACTACACACCCACTGGAAGACAATACAGGCATGCATGCTAACATTTCCAACGGTGCTTGGCTGCCTACAGGAATGTATACGTACAGTAAAGGAGCAAACCAAAACAGCATTGACAGACCTACTTCCAACCAGTGGCCACACTGTTACGCTCAGAGGCCATTGCCATGCACACAAGGCAGTAGGGACTTTGGAGGCACAACACAACATAGTACACCGACTGGTAATATCCACATATCTCCAAGGCATTCCCATTCCCCTATACAGTCTGGCTACAGTGACCAACATATCATACTTCACTGTGCAACTACCCACCAATCCAGTGTATGCTAATAGCTGTGGGATTGGTGCATATTTCCACAGTGTGCTGGCAAACAATCCTTCTTTTTCTCTGTGTAATTATGCACTCCCTTGCAGCAAAGGCATAAGCAAACTCGCCCGTCTACCTAATCGCTAAGTTCTTTCCCATATATTCAGCCCTTACATTAGGGTAGTTGTACCCAAGCCGTACGCGCTTTCTACATGGCATGGCCATGCAGTGAAAAGCCTACACCTTACCCAGGCCCACAGCAAGCCAAGTAAGAGAAGCAGGTTTATATTTCCTCACAAACCCACCGCAAGAAAACAACTGAAACGCACAACCTCAACATAACCACCGGCAGCCGTAGCCTACAACACAAAACATTGGAAATATGTTTGCTTCCCCCTCTTCCACCCAGCCAATCCTGCAAAGCAGTCTTTCCAACACCTTTCGGCACACCACTATCCTCCGATACACCATGGCGGTGTCTCCCAAAAACGTTGACGCACAGCAAGCTTCCCTCCAGCCAATCACCAGCCAAGTCCACTGTTCACCGACAGCACGGCGCAACGCAACCCAATCATTCATCGGTCCTCGGAGCGAACTGGGAAATGGGTTCGAGCAGCGGACCCAGATATCACAATTTCTTTGGGATCTACATTTCAGTGTTTTGCAAATAAAATACCAATCCGATTTCCACCGAGCACACAAAAGCACGCTTTCTGGCCCAAGCACCCTCTCCTGGCACACATTTGGTGAAAATCCGTCCAGCTGTTCAACCTGTAGCTGTGCGCAATGTTTTTCTCCATTCAGTCTATGGGAAAAAAATATTTTGGACCCCCCCCCCATAACTCCCCCCCACCCGCACAAAACCTTGCCCAACTTGGTGAAAAAAATTCAGAGCCACCCATATACTTTTTTTGCAAAGTTTGGTGATGATTCGTCCAGGGGGAGTGAAGTTATAAGCCGCCGAAAAACTGCTCTTCCTATGAGTTTAGCAACTTAACCATAACTACACGCATGCTAACGTGGGCCGTGTAATAAGTAACAGGATTTTCTGGGGGTGGAAAGAAGAGAAATAGACACTTGTTTTCCTGGTTCCAAGAGTGGCAGAAGGGTATGCACTGAAAAAAAAGAATTCAAGTAGGGTTATTGAGGATTCCTGAGGCAAGGCCAAAAAGAAGAGTGTGTATCAAACTTCAACATGGGGTAAAAAGTGAGATGAGATACATTTTCTAAAATTAAAAGTGCACATGTGTATGGTGTTATAAATATGTCAGTATAACACTTTCATTGTGTCTAGACTAAGAGATACAAAACGATAGTAAAAGATTAAGGTGATCATCAGATTTATTAATCAAGATATGGACATCACTCAGGAGGGTAAACATCAAAGAATGATAAATAAATAGATTCTTAAAAAAATAATAATAAAATAATGAGATAGCAACAATTGATAGAAAGTATAAACAAAGGAGTAAAAATAACATCTTTGCACAGGTTTTTGTTTTAATTGGCTTTTTGGTAATTAGCGGTGATTGATGGTGCTTACGTAGATTAATCAGTGTGGTATATTTGACAAAGTAAATAAAAGAATAAACAATCTGGTAAGTATTGACAGTCGAGATCGACCTGTCATCATGGGGAACACTCCTCCTTTACACCTATGAAGGACACTGCCCAGATATACATCCAAGATAAGGCAGTGCCAGGCGGAATAAGCAAAGGGCACAACAATTAAAACACTTATGTCGTGGCTCCAAGAGGGTTTGTTGTCTAAAATAGTGTTGAACAACATACTTGCATGCTAAATAGTAGGGGAAGAAGTTACAGAAAAGGTTGGCCGTTTTAGAAGTGTGGAAAATGAATCAGATTGAGAAAGAAGATCCTCCTGAGA
This sequence comes from Ambystoma mexicanum, assembly GCF_040938575.1. Taxonomy (NCBI): domain Eukaryota; kingdom Metazoa; phylum Chordata; class Amphibia; order Caudata; family Ambystomatidae; genus Ambystoma; species Ambystoma mexicanum. Next base: position 1,148,134,533 of record NC_090928.1, read on the forward strand.
AGGAGTGGATGCTTAATCAGGATAAAGATGAGGAGGTAATGCCTTAGGCACCTCTTTCTCTTTCTCAAAACAAAAGCGCAAATATTGAGGAGCAGGAATTTTATCCTTTAAAGGAATCAAAAGCAGAAGTGGGGTATGTTAATCCGACATAATAGCTCTGCACTTATAATAGTGAGGATAATGAGGAAGAAGGCAAAAGTGAAGAACAGAAATATATTTCAACACACAATGAAAGTAAACAGCGTGATGAAAGAAAGGATAGGCAGGAGAGAAACGACGGGCAGGATAGACAGACAGAGACAGATAGAGATAGAGGAAGAAGCAAGGAGACAAAGGGAAGTGAAAGACAAGGCTAAGTGAGTAATGATAGTACAGACCAAATGGATGGGAGGATAGATATTACCCAAGCTACATTATAAGGGCATTGATGGGGTTTGAGAAAGAGAAGAAAGAGAAGAGTGGGAAAAGAAAGAAAGATCAAGAGAGAATACAAAGAAAAGAAGGAAAAAGAGAGGAAGTGAAAGGACGAATGGAGAAGGTATGAGGCAAGGAAAGAAAAGGAGACACTATAAGAGAAGAAACAAGAGGAAATAGACATACACAGATTGAAAGTACGTAGGTTGCATAGAATGCAAAAGATATGAAGACATGAGAGAGATGAGGAGAAGAGAAGAAGAGATTAACAGAAGTAGGGGACTAAAGGATGACAAAATAGATAATCTATTCAATAGAAGCATAGTGCTGATTGAAGCACAAGAATGGTCTAAGGAAGAGGATGATCACAACAGCCCTGCATGGAATACTGAGACTACACATGGGCTGGCAAGAAAGAAGCAGAAACCATAGGGATGAGGAATGGTGATTTGTATAGGCAAAAGATGGCTGTCGAAGTCAAGGGAATGTCGAAGGATCTCTATTGAGGGAAACAGGAGGTAGGTCAGATGATGTAATAACAGACATGCACAGAACATTGCCTTTAAGGAAACTAGATCTTGAAGATTTGGAAAGGCAGAAAGGCCATACAAGCTAGGGCATATTTATGCCAGATGAAGAAAGGGAGGCAAACAAGAAAGCACCAAGAGAGGGTGCATGTGGTTTTTCAAAAGAATCAAGTGTAGAAAAAAGGGGTAAATGGTCATATTTAGAGGACCCAAAAGAAAGAAAAAAAACAGAAGTGACACCATACACTGAGCAGCCACAAACAGCACAGTCGGGTATTGCAGGGGATATATTCCCACCTTATGTAAGCAGATTAAGGTAATTCCCAGGATGGAGACAAATGGGTGAAACTAACCCCACCTGGAAAATTAGGAGCGTAGGTGTGTATGATTATTGATCAGGGTTTTCAAAATTCCCATTATTAAAGAAAGGGGAGGGTGACCAAATGTATAATGTGGCCGCAAATGGACAAGGATAATTTGAAATGTATGTTACCTTGTTTGACTTCATGTGCAGGAAAATGGATTTAGAAAGAATGACATCAGGAATGACGTTCGCAATAGGTGACATAAAAGGCCTGATGGCAGCCATTTTAGGGGAGAGAGCTGACAACATTTGGAAATGTGCAGGATATGTGGGTGTGACTGCACAAAATACGACACACGATGGAGCACAGTTTAATAATTGCATAGCAGATGTATGATGGGCGCTCAGAGTACAGTGTCCTGATACATCAGAAATGGGTGTGATTATGACTAGGATAATGGGTGAGGATGAAGATCCTGTTGCCTTAATTCAAGATATTCAAGAGAGATGGCGTCTTGAGACAAGAGAACCGTGGGACAAAACAGTAGCATTATTTTACCACATTTTGCATAGGCAGATGAAGAAACAGGTAGGGATGGAAGCTGAGGCATGGCCCAAAATATAATTGACTAGTGTGCACCATTGCTGATTGTTACAGGAGAAGAATAAGAAGAAATCTGAGAGTAGAAAGCAGTAGAAGTTAGTTCAGAAACAATTGTCAAAATTAGCCATAGAGGGTGCAGTATTGATGAGTGGTGAAGGTGTGATGACACAAGAGATGCAACCAGTGCAGTAAACCAATATAGTGTACCCTATGGATCAGAGTGGGTATAATATTTGGCCAAGAGTGAGGGGGAACAGACCTAGAGAAGGGTGAGGTATATTTCAAAACCCTCCTGTAGGAGGAGGACAGCCTCAGCAATGTTGGAAATGTGGATGTTTAGGACATACAGCGAGGGCATGTAGAAGTAGAGGGGGCATGCAGCAAAATTGCCAAGCTCCAAGAGGGGGGATGGTCTATGTTCCACAATATAATGCAGAACCACAGGAGTATTATGGCAAAGATCGCATGCAGTATCGGGCATGTGTGCTACAATGACAGAAAACACACCAAGTTCCATTACAAATATGATCACCACAAGGATAACCACAGCAAGGGCTTATGCAAAGACAACAGATGCAAACCCAGCAAGTACAGACACAACAGGCCCTGGTACCACAATGGAATATGAGTGTAAGAGTCCCCTAAGTACCCACACCTAAAGTAGGGAAATCCTTTCACAGGTAAAGGAATTAATTTATATACACAATCAGACAGCCCACAGAGCGACCTGATTTGTTCAGTACTATCAGTGATAGCTGTAAGGTTTAGAATTAATCTTAACCACTGGCATCACTCTAGGCAACCCTCTAGACCATCGTTCTTCACCTACCAAGCCATTACAGGCAGGGGAAACACCATTTGCAAACCAGAGTTGGTTCCAGCCAAAAAAGGGCAGTCCTGTCAGAACTGCTAGGTCACATCCCTTCGCACAAGACCACAAGCATCCCCAGGCATTTTTCAGCCTCATTGGGCATCATCAGTGAGGAGTAGCTTGAGTCTGAAGGCTTAGCAGGCACAGGACCCAAGTCTGGGGATACCCATCACACAATACAAAAGCAAAACAAAGAGCATTGATGGCTGGAAGGTTTAGAATGAATCATAACCTCTGGCATCGCTCTGCTCAATCCTCCAAACCATCATTCTTCACCTGCAAAGCAAATACAGGAGGGGGAAAGACCATATGCAAATCAAGCATGGTCCCACCCCAAAAGGGTTCGTCCAGCCTGAACTACTAAGTCACATCCCTTCTGCACAAGACCCCAAACATCCCCATGCATGTTTTGGCCTCATTGGGCATCATTATTGATCAGTACCTTGGATCTCTAGGCTGAGCAGGCACGCGACCCACATCTTGGCATACCCATTTTACTGACTAAATCAAAACAAAAGAGGTGATTGCTGGAAGGTTTAGAATGAATCTAAACATCTGGCATCATTTTTGCCTGCTGAGAAATAACTGGAAGGGGAAAGACCATATGCAAATCAGGCTTGGTCAGGCTTGGCCCCACCTCAAAAGGGGTACCCCAAACTGCTTGGTAACATCCGTTCTACAGGAGACCACAATCATCCCGAGACATGTTTCAGCCTCAACGGGCATCATCAATGAGGAGTAGCTTGGGTCTCTAAGGCCAGCGGGCATGGGCCCCATGTCTAGGCATATTTTTCCCACTCTGGGTGGCTAATGGAAAACAAAAGAGGTGATCGCTGGAAGTTTTAGAATTGGCTTTAACCTCTGGCATCGCTCTGGGCAAAACTCCAGACTGTCATTCTTTGCCTGCCAAGCCATTACATTAGGGGAAAAGCCATATGTACATATGGCTCGATTCTGGTCCCACCCAGAATCGAGCAGTCCAGCGCAAATTGCTCGGTCACATCCATTCACACAAGACCAAAAGCATCCCCAGACATGTTTTGGCCTCATTGGTCATCATCAGTGAGGAGTGGCTTGAGTCTAGAGGCCCAGCAGGCACAGGACCCAAGTCGCACTCGGGGTAACTAAAGCAAAACAAAAGAGGTGATGCCTTGAAGATTTAGAATTAACCTTTACTTCTAGCATCGCTCTGATCAACCCTCCAAACCATTGTTCTTCGCCTGCCAAGCCATTACAGGAATGGGAAAGACCATATGCAAATCAGAGTTGGTCACAGCCAAAAAGAGGCAGTTCAGCCAGCACTGCTAGGACACATCGCTTTGCACTAGACCACAAGCATCCCCTGACATGTTTCAGCCACTTTGGGCATAATCATTGTGGAGTAGTTCGGATGGAATGCTTTTGGTCTTGTGCAGAAGGGATGTGACCTAGCAGTTCAAGGGGGATGCTTATGGTCTAGTGCAGAAGGGAGTTTACCTAGCAGTTTGGGCTGGACTGCCTCTTTGGGGGGTGGGACCAAGCCGGATTTTAAGAGGTTTAAGATCGATTCTAAACCTTCCAGTCACCACCTCTTTGTTTTGCTGGATTTTGTAAGTCCCACCTAGTGCAGAGAGTTGAGATCTAAGATGACCAAGGGTATTGATTAGGAAAACAAACTTTACTTAGATTGGAAATCACATACTTGACATTCCTGTGTTTAAATCATGAAAAAAGGGGCTACAGCAACATCTGACGCAAACTGTGGGACAATTAATGCTAGTTAAATAGCACAAATGCAGGTACATCTAGGAACTTCAAGATTTGTTCTTAAAAAAAGATTCTGCAACATTTCCACTTTGGCGCTGTTACGGGCAAATGAGGACACTTTGGCATGGCATTAAAAAATTAAATACTCTCTATAAGTACCAGTCTGCCAAATGTGTAATATGATGTTAAAAGACCAGCAATCCTTAAAATCAGTTTGTTTCTAATTCTCATTTTGTGTGCTTCACACAAAACATTTTTCAAGAAAGTAATACTCAAGTATGTATAGTGTTTAACTTGCTCCACTACAGTGCCAACAAGGAGCCATTTAAATGAAAATGTCTTCATACCAAATGGGAGCACTTGAGTGCTGTTGGCAGGCAGCGTAGGTTCTGATCACTTTCTCTAAAGGATCATACTCTGGCCTAACCAAAAGTATGCAATAGGCTTCAGCATGTAGCTTTACTGAACTCCTTGCAGAGCACCCTGCCTTCTGAAGTATATGGGCATCAGAGATCCAAAAACACACTTTCAGCCAAAATAACATAGCTGACAACATGCTTGAATTAATAGAGTCAGAGCAATAACTAACCATCCTTATATTTCTTTGGAGCCACACAGTGACTAGAAGGGTGTAGAGGCTTGGGAAAGGGCAGAATATGGTGAAGGTGCACAGTCTGGCAAAGAGGTGGAGTAAATTTGGGTGGGCGCATCCACTTACTTGGGCCGCATGCAGCAAAACGCCACACTGGTGATGAGAAGAACGTGAAAGGGTCCTTGCTACCTTAGCTGTAGGCAAATTTCCTCTGATATACCTACAGATAGACCCATTCTAAATTCATAAGGTAATGCCAGGATTCTCTGGCAAGTTCTGTCATTGCTGCCTTGACCTAGATAGAGAGATCTAACAACCTTTAAATGGGACTTACAGTAATTCATAACAGAGTCATCTTTCAAGTGTAAATCCAAATGTTGTGCTGCCAATAAGCATAGGGTGTCCGGTCAATAACTCAATTGGTGACCGCCATGCTATTTGCTGAGGTAATTTCACATATGTAGTAACACTAGGGGTAGGGCTTTAGGACCATCAGAGGACAGTTTCTGTTTGCTTTAGACAACCTATTTTAATGTCACCAAATCAGTGTTTGACAGCCCCACTAGAATGAGCATGATATGCACAATGTAAATGCTGAGAAATGTTCAGGGCCTTGTGAATCTCTCTAACCACTTGCTTAGTGAAGTATCTACCTCTGTCACTCTGAATAACTACAGGAAGACCATTACAAGATATAAACTCATTGGGAAGCCTTTTGTCCACAGTGACAGTGACCAATCTTTAGAAGGATACACCTGTACCCACCATGAGAACATAGCAACAAACACCTAACAGAATGTGTAATTTGGATATTTGGGGAATTGCACAAAGTCTGTTTGGACGTTAAGAAATGGACCTTACGGTCATGGGTGTTGTAGGGATATATAACTGTATTTTTAAAAGAAGCTATTAAAAGGTGTATGCAGATGACAGGGTTTTCAGTAGCAGCCAGCAAATGGGTGCAAACGGGGGAAAATTAGGGACACAGATCAGCATGTTAATGGGGTCAACCTGAAAGTGGAAAAGAGATGGGCAGGTGAAATACCACTGGACAGTGAGTTAGGCCTTTTAGGATAAAACAGAATGCAGAAAGAGACAGAGGTTCAATGTGCATATATACTAAGGCACCGGTACCGGTAAACCCTTACCGCCTTACTAGGAGTTCCCTTTGCGGGATCCGACCTTAACGGCTGGTTTTACCAGCTATTAAAGTAGGGTGCCGCAAAGGGACCTCGGTGCTAATTACGGTACCGAAATTTGCGGTACCGTAATTAGCACCTTCCCATTCCCATTATGCCCTATGGGGGCAAAAATGGGAATGGGGAAGGGCCTTGGTGAATGGGGAATTACCGCCCCTGCTCACCTTGGAGTAGGGCGGTAATTCTGCCATCCACCAAGGCGGACACAGTAAAATACCGGCGGCAACCATGGCGCTAATAGCGCCATGGTTACCGCCTTACGTGTAATGAGGCCCTAACTCTCCTATTAACAAAACCCCCAGTAACTAATTCATTGCCCCGGTTAACATTGTAATGTAGTTCGGTAAACACAGATGGAAATTCATTCTGTTCCATGGAGAAGAAAATATGCACGTTAAAAAAAATGAGCTGCTTATTGTGCAGTCTGAAAACTCCTTTTGTTCTTGTAGGAAGTAAATAGTTACACGAAGGCCCTTGAAATGTAATTGGCTAATGTGGACAGAAGCTTTGGAGATGTCAAAGGAAAGGCAGGGATAATTTTGATGGACAAACAGAGAGAATATAAGGAGTTGAGCTGAGGGGAGTTGTCAGTCATTCTGGGATTCTGCTTCTTGCCTGTGTCACGATTCGGTGCTGGGCTTCTGGGCTGCAATCTGAAGACAGTGCTGGGGGAGGCGGCACCCTGGCTTTGAAGTATTCCCGGGGCAGTGCAAAGGCTGTTGTACTCGCGCACAGATAGCCACGACAGAAAGAGATTAACAGGCAAAGTGCAGGAACTCAGCAAATCACTGTAAGTGAGGTTTATAATTGAGGTGAATGTGGGCTGAGTGCATTGCAAATCAGTCAGCATAGGGATTTAGATTTAAAACAAAATGTCATATTGTTCCTTCCTTTTGGTTTTTTTTCTTTGTACATGTTTAAAGAGAACAGCATGCCACCTTGACAAATGCTTTCCATATTTTTCCATGTGTTTGTGTCTTATCTCTTCGAGGGTCATAGCTGTGCCCGCTGTTGGTATCATGAAATGTAACATTTTGTTTCTGATTAAATACCGCTGAGTTCAAAGAAAATAATAATTATAATAGCAGAAACGAGGCTAGTGCTGTTTTTTCTTGTTTCACTCCATGCATCTGATGATTACTATTTCAGGGGGAAAAGGAGTCTAGAGGGCTGTGGTGACCACACCACAGTGGTAAAAAATACTTCTGGAGGTAAAATCTGAGAAAAGTGGATATTTGTATAGGTAGGATAGAAGAGTTTTGTGTATGTGAATGTGCTTCACCTTGCATGCAAAAAGGGGAAGTGTCCTTCATGGGACGTGGGTCTTTGGTGTAAATAAAGCACTGATATGAGCTAGATGGAAAAAGTGACATTATTTATGGTATTACTGGGTTCCTTAAAAGTGTACTAAGCTTGGGGGTTGACTACCGTCAGCCCAAAGTGTGTCATAAATATAAAGAGGGAAGGTTTGTCTTATCATAGGACAGTGTCATAGAAAGTATGCTCATCACTGTACCACAAAAATAAGATACCACTAAAAAACTGCCACCAAAGTAAGCTAACACTAAATTACCACCAAAATAGGAATTTGCTTCACAGACAAAACCTCTTACAGTGTGCAGAGGGCAAAGTGCTTACAGCTTTTACCATGCTGTGGTCCAGACTGATAGGATAGTTACTGCAATAGTTATGGGGCACTGTGAGTAATCATGGTGCAAACCTGAACTGATTCAACATGGCTATCATGGCCCTTTTAGGTAATGAGCCACAAAATGCACCAATGTAGTGAGATAAGGGAGAAGCAATCTAAGCACCACCAAGCGTCCATTTGTGCTAGGTCCTACGGTACAGCTGACTATAAAGAGTTACAATTGTGGATTAGTTCAAGGAAATACAGTCAAGAACCCTATTTGTGAGCAGGGGGCCTTCTAGGACCATGATTTGTGCAGCATTGTCAGCTTGCACATTTCAGTTGACACCACTTTGTGGGACATACCATGTTGCTGACATTTAACAATTTCCAATGCAGAAGTCAATGCAAGAGCTTTAAACAGGACTGATATGTAGCTACCATTTATGAAATTATTACCTTTTGATGCCAGATATTCCACATTATTCCAAACTTGTGACCCGCACCATGGTAATAGCAGGAATCAGCTGAAGTCTTGTTGGGTTTTCCTTTGGTCAACACACAAAAGCTGGGTAAGAGCAATACATTCTGAAACGTAATTAGTATGAACAGTTTGTAACTAGTGCCTTCCTGCTTGCTGCTCTTTTTCACCACTTAGCAAGCCCCACCCACTTGGTGCTTTCCTGCTTTCTGCTCTTTTTCACCACTTAGCAAGCCCTGTCCACCTGGTACCTTCCTGCCTGTCTCTCTTTTTTACCACTTAGCAAGCCCCGCCGACCTGGTGCCTTCCTACTTGCTGCTCTTTTTCACCACTTAGCAAGCCCCACCCACCTGGTGCCTTCCTGCCTGCCGCTCTTTTTCCCTACTTAAGGAGCCCTCCCCCTCTTTTCCTTTGTAGATGGGGAGCAGGTGCAAGTGGATCTAGATCACCTGGCCTAAGCCCCGCCCACCTGGTGCCTTCTTGCCTGCCGCTCTTTTTCACCACTTAGCAAGCCCCGCCCACCTGGTGCCTTCCTTCTTGACACTCCTTTTCACCACTTTTACTTTATCAACTCTCATGCAGAACTTCCTTTGCATCTTGTACTGGTGGCCCAGAATCATGCTGTTCCCATCTTCATCTTGTATCCTGGCTTGAAACATTATATGCTACTACTGACTTTTGCAATTGCATTCACTCTTACCTCTTGCTTCTCCACTCTTTTGACTGCTAACTCTCTGTTCTCTCCTCCTTTCCCTTCTCCCTTTTCCTATCTCCTCTCCTTACTTTCTTCTATGCACTTACTCTATCAGAATTGTCCCTAGACCTAGTATGATAGCAACCTCGTCTGTCTCCTCCCCCTTCCCCTTACTGTTTTTTTCCTCCCCACCACCCATCCAGCACTATATGAAATGTCCTCAGGCCTAGTATGATAATCGCTTGTTTTGTTCCTCCACTACTTTCCTGCATCCCTCTCCCTCACCTTTTGTTTTTCTCCGGCTCTACCAGAAATGTTGTCAGGCCTAGTACGGTAGTCGCCTGTCTGTTTCCATTTCCTTCCCACTCTCCCCCTCCCTTCCTTATCTATGTCTTAGCTCTTGCACTATCTGAAATGTCGTCAGGCTGAGTACGATAGTTAATTTCACATCCTTAGTGTTCATGGCCTGTAAGAATGTCATTGTATTTTCCATTGTTCCCTTCCTTGCCTTGAAGCGCTTTGAAACACATTGTGTATAGGTGCTATATAAATAAACTATCATATCATAGCATATCATGAGGTTTTCAGTCACTAACACACAGTCATGGGGCTCCTCATCTGAAGGATTTGGCAGCAAAGATCCAAGATTTATTTTTGATGGTCACATTAGCAATGGGCATAAGCAGATTTTCATATTTGGTTAAATGTGAATTTGTGGTGTGTTCAGTCTTGCCTTTCTGAACTAACACTAAAATAGCATAATGACTGGTTGCCCCAGGTGTTAGCTTTTTTAAAACTAAGAATGCAGTTTCTGCCACAGCTTGTACATTTGGTACTATTATATGCAATTAGTTTGTGTTTGTCAACATGCATTTGACTGAACACACCCAAGGCAAAGCCTTCCCGCTTACACACAACAGTGTACAGCTGGAGCTGTGACAATTGTTGCTTGATTCTGGCAAAAGCCTGTTAAAACTGTGGTGACCAGGGGAGGCGTTCAGGAATGGTATCATGGGTAAGGACCTGCAGGGGTTTAATAATCAAGGCACAGCCCATTATTCCCAAGCAGCCATAACCAGTTATTCCAAGAAATCCTCATTTGCTTTTGGGTTCAGGTCAGAGTATTTGTAGAATCACTTTGATTTGATCTTTATATACGTATCTTTCCCCAGTGGAGAAATCCTGGTCCAGATAATGGACTGGAGTTTGGCACAATTTCTCTTTAGAGTTTTTGTGTTCCTTCAGAGCAAAGAGATATCAGTAGATAGTGAAAATCTTGTTTACCTTCTTCCAATGAGGGGACGGCAACAAATGATTGTCAACATACTGCATTAAGACAGACCGCCCTTTGAAGACTAGCAAACCAAGATCTCATTTTAAATATGTCAGATATCCAATTACACCTGTGTTTAACAAGTAAAACAAGAATGTAAATATTTTTAAGGTAAATACATACTCACTGGAAGGGTGCACAGGTATGGGAAAGAATGGAGCACACAGATACACCACATTAAACTGTGTTGCAATAGCAGGGATACAAGATAGAATAGTTGCAGGATTGGGAACAACCCGGGAAAGAGGGCAAGACCACTGTTTTAACAGGGTGGAGGTCTTCTACAAATCAATATGTTTCTTTACTAGGCTTTTTGATACTCAGATTAGGAGCTTTGCAAATGTGTACAGCATCTTTCACTACCTTTGAAATTGATTTCTATGGAGTGCACATAGGGAGTTTGATTAGGTTCAGAGAAATGCACACAATTTCCACATTTAATATGCATCCCGCTTCATTTGCATGCCTGGACTACGAATTTGGAGGAAGTGGGTCAAACAGTTCCTGTTACAATGAGGCAGTGCCATTACATATTTCCTTTTTGAATTTAGAAAACTGTCAACAATTCTAATTATCTGTGTGTCAACCGACCCAAATACATACCATATGGGGAACAAATGAATTGTACAACCCACTTTACACAATCAATCCAATCCTATTAAATTCACTGATGTAGAAGGGCTCAATAAAAACACATGATACTCAAAGATCTAAATTGAAAAACATGGATCGTGTAACTGAATGCGATATTGCTTGACCCTGGATACTTGCTGCATTTACCACTTCATTTGAAGAGGGCACATGTGAAAATTCAGAGTTTTGCCTGACACACCAGAATTAGCAAGACAAGAACCACTCTTCCCAATAACAGTGCAATTAACATGATGAGCAGAAGAATCAAGCAGAATCAGTGACACAATAGATGTACGGTTCTTCTGGCTGTCCTTTTGTGTGTTAAATGCGGCAGGCGAGGAAGGAGGTAGTGATGATTGTAGAAACAAGAAGCTGACTGCTGAGCTGGTTCATTTTTGCACTTCTACTTCTATTGTCCAAACTCTTTGCAATAATTGCACTGATCATTATACACACTGATCATTTCCCTATCTCGTGCTTCTCCTTGACCCACATTGACAGCAATTTTTCTTCCTCTACTCTGTCCGATTCCTTTAATAAATAGCACCTGCTCAGTACCTTACCCTTCCTCAAGAGGACTGGAACTGCTAGATTTGTTATATCATTAATCCAGCATCAGTGGTATTTTTCTGTTTCTACACTTTCATGGAAATGCTGCACAGATAGTAACACTTCATTCAAGTTCATGCGCTCCCAGCCAGAGTACTGCCTTTATTTTATTTTTTTACATTTGTAGAGTGCACTGCAGTCAAAAGGCATCGAGGCGCTATGACATGAAAGCATACGCAGGCAAGATTGTGAATACATATAAAACATGAGGTACTTAGTTACAGAATAGGAGCGTGGTTACATGTGCTGTTGGCATGCACGCAGAAGTCAAGGCAAGTGGGTCAGACAAACACCCTAGTTTTAATGGCTATGGGGAAGGGTAGGTGAGAGTCAATCCCCCTGAGGTGCGTAGGTAGGCCGTTCCAGTGTGAGACTGCTATAGCTCGGAAGCTGGTGCCGCCCGCGTGTACTCTGCAGGTGTTAGGGATGGAAATCAGATTGGTGCAGGCAGTTCTGGTAGGTCTAGAAGAATTTGGCCAGGATATTCACAGTCTTTGACGAGCTGAGCCGGGCAGACGTCGCCCTTGCAGTTGGAGGGTTTGATGTTTTTTAGGAGCATGATGACCTCAGATTCAATGATGTCCTTGAAGTCGAATAGCGGGGAGGAGTTGATTTTACTCTCTTTGCATGTGTTATTATTCTGGTTGGCAATTTGGAGGGTTAGGGCTTTTTGGTGCGCCTGAATTCTGGTTTGCAGGATGTTTAATTTATTAAGCATGGTGGATTGGATGTTGTTGCACCATTTTTAATCTTTCATGATGGTGGAAGGTTGGGTGGATGGAGTTTCAAGTTCCCTGAAAATGGTAAAGATTTCTTTTGTTCTAGATTTAGCGTTGGCAATCCTGTTGTTGAAGGAGTTGGCTTTGACGAGGATAATGGCTGATTTGTAGCCTTTAGATATGGTCTTAAAGGCAGATGTAATTGGGTTTATTTTTCCAGGCTGAGAGGGCAGCTCGCATCTTGGCATGAATCTCGAGAAGCTCTTGGGAGAACCAATGCGTTAGTGTGCTTGGCTTTCTTCGCTTTTCTGAGAGTGAGAGGGCGATGGCATCAACTGCATGAGTGATTGCCAGTTTGAAAGCGTTAGCAAGAGTGTCAGGATCTGTTGAGAAGGGGGCCTGTAGAGCCGGCACCTCGAGCAGGGGCGTGATCCTTTCTACTGTTAGTTGGCGGGAGCTTCTTTTGAGAGCTGCAGGAAGAGGGATAGTGGGTTTGGGGGCCGTTTAGAGGTGTCTAGGTCAAATTGGATTTAGTGGTGGTCTGTCCAGGGGATGGGTGAATTTTCGGTAATTAGCACTGGGCAGTTGTGGTGGGAACCCCAATCTAAAGAGCGTCCTTTGATGTGGGTAGAGTTAGAGATGGTTTGTGAGAGCCCAAGTGTTGAGGGGACTTTATTCAGAGCTGCAGCGTGAGCATCATTGGGATCGTTGAGGCCATGGTTATGGTCACCTGTGAGTAGGACTTTGGATTTTTTTTTTATAAGTTCAATGAGAGTGCTTGGACGAGGGATTCCTGGAATTCAGTGATTGGACCTGGGGGTCGATAGATGATGTGAAGAGCCAAGGTTAGGTTGGGGGAGAGATTAATTTTGAGAGGAAGGTAGACAGCTGTGGCCAAGGTCACCTTCAATCCTCCTAATAGCGGGATTCTCTTTGGCGATGAGGGCTACTCCCCCACGCCTCAGAAGGGGTCGATCTTGCCTGTAGACTGTGTATCCGTCGGGATGGCCAAAGAGAGGGCAGGACCTGAGGTATCATTCAACCAATATTCAGTAATAATGAGGTTGGTGTTGTTTTTGAGGATTAAGTCATGGATGTCCAAGGCGTGTGCAGGAACTGAGCGGGCATTGATTCGGGCACACTTGAGGGTGGTGGTCTGCATGGCAGTGGCTAGGGAAGCCAAAGGGGCAGCATAGGGGTCATGCATAGGCAGGATAGTCTTGTTAGGGGCAGCAGGTACAGGCATATTCAATACAGTGGCGGCAGCAGGCACTGGCGTATTCAATACAGTGGGGGCAGCAGGCATTGGCATATTCAATACAGTTGGGGCAGTAGGCACTGGCATATTCAATACAGTGGGGGCAGCAGGCACTGGCATGTGTGCAGCATTAGGTGCTCCTGTGGTTGGCAGGACAGTGGCAAATGAAGCAACAGGCAATTGCAAGTTACTGGCATTATATTGTAGAGGCAGTGGAGTAACAAGGGCAATGGGTCTTAACTTCGGAGTAAGATTTTTGCGACATGCCAGAAGTGAGGGTGTTGCATCCAAGACATGGGTATTAGCATTCAAAGTACAGGAGTCTCTAGGCATACAGGCATGGGAGAGAGATGATAGAGAGCCTGACGTGTGCTGCTGGGTCCGCTGTTCTGGGTGGGGGTCATTGTGTGCGTAGCCAGGCGAGCAGATGGTGGAATTGGCCAGAGAGATATTAGCCCGACCCCTACTCCCAGGTCGCTTGTTGCGAGAGTTTATGCTCGGTGTGTAGGTGGGTAGGGCCATTTTGGTGCGAGAACGGAGTTGCGCGTTGCATGCATAGCATGTTGAGTGGCTCAGGGTGTGGATAGGAGGCAGCTGGAGGCAGCCTTGATTCCATCAGCTATTTTAGTATGCAGACAAATTCCAAATGCATAAACCAAGGCTTGTGGTGCAGTAATCAATACATTAGAAATCTCTGAAAACTGATCAAAACACTGTTTCAATCTCTCTAAGCAAATGTATAATTCCTCCTCTTTGATTTGCTTACATATGCTGATTTTAGTCCAGTCTTTTTCCTAAGGGTACTTTTCTACGACTGTGTGGAGTTACCTGTTTGTGAATTATTTTATTGCCTTTCTAGAGGGTTCTTGCAATGGTCAATTGCTTTTATGCTTCACTAAAGTGAAGATGTGACGAGGAAGGGAAGCTCTCAACAGCTGATAGAGATTGGAACAGGTGGGTTTGTAACTCTCAATTATAACTCTTCCTGAAATCTAACAGTGTCTACGCAGATTTTGGGACACATTTGCCAGATATTATATTAAATACATTAGTAGTGCTCTATGGCATATCTACATGAACTAATAGTCATCATTTATTGACCATACATCGACAGAATGATATCCAGTCACAATACAAACACTTCATTACTCTTTATTTTCAGGAGAACCATGGGTCAGCTGATAGTTTGATCGTCTGGGATTCTTTAAAGGCCTCTATTTGTGGTGAGCTAATGAACTGGACTTCCCGAGCAAGGAGGTCAGGAATAAATAAACTGAAAGAGATGGAATCAGAGCTTTGTGATTTGCAAATATGCCCTGTCAAGTGCTTGGGAAGATACCTTGAGGATGGATAGAGCTATGGAAACACCAAAGTATGAAATGGATAGGTAGGCTGAAAAGGGCTTGTTCTTTACGAAACAAAGATATTGGGAGGAGGGGGATTGAAGGAATCGACTCCTGGCAAATAAATTGAAAGATCTAACAGAAAGATCATGGACCTCATTACAAGCTGGGCACAAAGGGATACCGGGCACCGGTAATGACACCGGTGCCAGTAATCCCTTTGCGCCCTACTACGAGGTCCCTTTGCGGGTCCCTCCCTTAACGCCTGGTTTTACCAGGCGTTAAGTACGGGACCCGCAAAGGGATACCGTGGTCAATAATGATACCGCAATTTGCGGTACCGTTATTGCCACCTTCCCCCTTCCCATTGAGCCCTATGGGGCTCAAATGGAAATGGGGAATGGCATTTCAAATGGGGACTTGCTGGTCCCGCAAAGGGCGGAATGGACCGGGAAGTCCCCATACCACCACATCGGTGGCGGTACCGGTATTGGTGCTAGTCATGGCGCTAGTAGCGCCATGACTAGCACCAACCACGGAATGAGGGCCCATATGTTCAAAGGATAGATAATGAATCGGGTGTAATGGCAGTAATTAAAAAAAGGAAATATGTGAGTGTTTCCAGTCCTTCTATGCCTCCTTGTATACAGGAGATCTTCACCCTCCGGCACTTGAGTTGGCCCAATCCTTTGATAAAATAGATATCCTTGTTTATCTGAAGATGGTAGGAACTCAGTGGATGCTCTGATTACTGAATTAGAAATCTTAATGGCGATAAATCAACTCAACACTGGGAAGTCTCCAGGTATGGATGTGTTACCCATACAATTGTATAGATACTTTAGCTCCAAATTAGCATCTGTACTCTGTGGCTTATATGATCTCTTTTTGACGGATGGGACTGTATGTCCTTCCATGATAGAGGCGATTGTCACTATAATACCTAAGTCAGGGAAGGAAACTACTAAATGTAGCAATTACTGCCCCATCTCGCTACTCAATGTCGATGCCAAAATATTCACAAAGGTTCTGACTAATCAATTGGATAAACATATGTGTGAAGCAATAAAGCAATCCCAAGTGAGATTTATAAGGCAAAGACATGGGTATGATAACATTAGAACATTAATAGATACTATGGGTCTTCCTGAAGCCAAAACTGAGAACGTTTTACTAATTGTCTTGGATGCTAAAAATGTGATTGTGTGAATTGGACCTTTTTAAATTCTACGTTGCTCAAAATGGGGTTTGGACCACTATTCCTGAATATTGTTGATGCATTGCAGTCTGACATTACTGCTAGAATTTTGGTAAATGAAAAACTATCATCATCCTTCCCGCTATTTAGAGGTACGAGGCAAGGTTGGCCACTATCTCCTTTTCTTTTTAATTTTGTGGTTTTCCCAATTAAACAAGCCCCTTTGTGCAATGGACTAGCTGATTGGAATTGGAATTGTCAATGGGCAAATATGAGTGTAAAGTATTTAGGGATCCATCTGGTTTGTGACCTCAAGAAAATTGTAGACGACAATGTCAGTAAGTCTTCAAACGGACGCCTGCAAATGGGAGCATAAGACCTTGAATTTCCGGGCATAAGTGAATGCTATTAAATGATGCTTTTGCCCAAAGTATTGTATGTAATACAGTCACTCCCTCTGAGATTTTCCAAAAAAGCGATTAAACGTATTGATAGAGTCTTTCAAGAATTCTTGTGGGGCACAGGAATTAGGTCAAAGATTCCACGTTACATTATGATACGCAGTGCCTGGGAGGGCGGTTTTGGCTATACAATACTTGAGAGTTATCACAGAGGATTCTTACTGAAAAAATATGCCTACTATTTTCCAGAGTAAAGGGATTAGAGTAATTGTGGGTATCGATATAGAGGGAAAGACTACTGCCTTACAATTTAGATAGTTTGTACTCATTTGGGAAAATGCCCAAACTGTCAGCAAAGTTGAAGACTGTTGTCACTATTAAGACTGCGTTGACATTGTGGATTCTGGAATGTGGACAGAATTTATTTATGGATAATGAGGCATCAATCTGGTATAATACGGGATTGCAGATAGACAATATGATGTAGAATTGGCGCAGCTGGGTCAATAAAGGGATTCTGAACATTGGGGACGTTTGGCAGAAATGGAAAATGATACCATTTGTTTCATATTTTGAGAAATACAGCCTGGGAAGAGGGAGCTTGGGAGATACAGTGCTAAGGTAAAATGCATTATGATTATCTTGAAACTGGAATAATTTTGAAACCTGTGTAATGTTTGAATATATTGTTTTTTGTGAAAAAGTATAAAAACAATACACACATTAACATATGAAAATATAATAAAGAAACATTATGTGCATCTTC
This sequence comes from Ambystoma mexicanum, assembly GCF_040938575.1. NCBI lineage: Eukaryota > Metazoa > Chordata > Amphibia > Caudata > Ambystomatidae > Ambystoma > Ambystoma mexicanum. The sequence continues at coordinate 1,148,151,855 of NC_090928.1, forward strand.
AGTAATATCATGGATAAAACCACACTTAAAAAGTAAAAAGAGATAATCAGATTACTAAATTCTTCAGAAAAGCCTCTTTGAGCATGCTCTGTGTAAAAATGTGGCAACAGAATATATGATCAATACATCATCTGTTCTATAACTAAGCGGCATAGCTTGGGCATATGCCCTAATTCCATGTTCCAGAATTCTAGCTTTTAAATATATTTTCCTTAGATTCAAGAACAGCAGGCATAAGAACACAAAATGTGAAGCAGTTTCCACCCATATCTTACAGTGACAACATGTCTCTGTGCTAGTGGCATTTCACTTATTTGTCACTTCAGCAAGTGGAAGAGTACTATTCTGATTTTAACATAGAGAGCATGTGAGAACTTAAATTTCAGATGATCATGATACCACTCATGTCTGATTCTGTTGTCCCTTTCCCTGTAAGCACTGAGGCTCCTGGCGACACAGATTTCATCCTCCTCCTTACTGTTATAATCCTTCAATATCATCACTTTTGACAACGTATTCATTGCCTCATAATTACTCCATGTTTTTCTGTGTCCTTAGTTACAAACTTTGTCTTAAGGGGGATATCGCTTAGGGGAGTCCCCATGGGTCAGTGAACCCTTGTGCTTACTGGAGAAAGAGCTGTTTCTATTCAGAGGATGGATCCACAATTTAAGATGTAAATGTTCTTTTTTTTTCTTGTGTATGGTATCTGTGCCTGGGATCTGTTATTTTGGACCTGTTAAAGGAGTGCTCATAAACACCCTGTCTGATCAGGGGACAACTGGCTGTCAAAGTAATAGCACATGCTATTCTTGAGTAGGTAGGTGCACACCATGCTGTTTTTAGTTCTCCCTCTTGTGAAAGTAAATCTCTAACAGAATCTGTAAATTTTCATAATTTGGGAGCCGTCTAAACTCTAGACCAAATATCGCAGTTTTACATTCCTGCAACATTCAATTTCCTGCATATCAATTTACATTAAAAGTGGAATATTGGGTGAACAATTCACATGTCCCCATAATTTTACTTCATACTTTGCTGCTTGAGGGGGGATCTATATGCTGCAACTGAAACTTGCTAGCCATTCCCATGTTCCTTTGTAAATCTGGCAACTGCTCCACTGTATTTTGGAAGTGTAACCTCAGTTTTTGCAATATGATCTTTCCATGTGCAGTCTTCCCTAACTCACAACCCAAGGTCGTCAAATAAACTAAATTGCTCCATCATTTCCACCTCCAGTTTTATAAACGATTTCAATTGCATCTTATGTTTTTGAGAAAATACCCTAGTTACGGTCTTAGACACATTAATGGTTAATCCAGAAGCTTGACAAAATTCCTCCAATATATTAAACTTTTTAACTAGTACCGAAGGAGTTAATGATATGAGAGAAGCATTATCCGCAAACATCAATATTGGCTAATTTCTCACCACTCATTGATTGTGCATCTGTTGCAATAACCAAGATAGAGTCCATTATGTTGTTAATGAATATACAGAAGAACATTGTTGCGAGGACGCACCACTGGCAAACACACTTGTGTATTTTAAACTGGCGTGATACTTCTCCAATTAAGTTCCATCTCATGACAGCCTCATTTTCTTTGTACAGAGGCTGCAGGGCAGAGAAAAATTCCGGCAATGCATGCATCTTTCAAGGAACTCCCTAATTTTACATGGGGGACACAGTCAAAGGCTTTCTGTAGGTCACAGCAAAGCCTGACATACCATAGAGGTTAATTTTCCTAATATCTACATACTTCTCCAAGAGAAGTTGCAAGCACAGGCTCTGGTAGACAGTGCTAAGGCCCACCAACAAACCAGCAGGTAGATGGTTTATTAGGCCTTACTTCTCAATCAGTTTTTCTACGTGAGAAAGAATAGCCTAGACAAAAATCTTGCCCCCTGCATCCAATAGCGAGATTGAACAGTAGTGAATAGGGTCATCTCTACCCCCTTCTTAAATAGAGGGACTATTTTGGCCCTTGTCCATGATTTGGGCACAGAATTTGAAGCCAGTGTGGCACTGAATAAACACCTTAGACAAGGGGCTCAAATTGATACTTCAGCCTTGAGAATGTCGATTGGTTTCTTATCGGCCCTAAGAGCGATTTCATTTATTTTGCATTTTGAAGCTATACTAATATCTTCTAATGTGAAAACTAAGGGGATACAGCTAAGGTGGTCTTCAAGATGTGTGCTTGATGTAGAGACAGTAAACGTTCTATCAGAGCACATTTCTTTTTTTTTAATTATCAATCCACTTTACCTCTGGGATGTTACCCTGTTTTCTGTTAAACCTGTCCCTACCAATCTCCAGAACTTTCTAGTGTCCTTCGATTTTATGGCTGACAACATGGTGGCCCAAGTACAAGTGGTAAATTCCACCTTCAAAATTTGCTTACATTTAACTCTAACATTATGTAGTGCCGCGTTGCCAACGTTGCCTACATTCTTTGCACATTCTATGACATATTGCTTGGCTGCACAACATTCATTGTCAAACTGGGTTGTCTTCTTAATAGCTCTTTTCTTCACCTTGTGATCAGATTGTGTATAGAGATGCATGATTTTTGACCATTTTGTCATTGTAAGACTGCATTATCATCTAATTTGGGGTGTCTGGGTTAGCAAATACAGCTGACAATAAAGGTAATAATTCACCATAGGGGCAGGGTAAAACTATATCTTTTTTGACTGAACCTCACTTGATTGAATGCCTAGCTTGGCCTTCAATATGCAATGTTGTTTATTCTACATTACCACTGTTTAATTATTGCACAGTTGGATCGTTTCTTAGTGTTGATGAGAGAGGACAATGGTTCCTCTGATATCTTTGCCTTAACTCAAAACTAATTCTGATATGATCTATATCGCTGGCACGTATCCCACTAGCGAAGGTTTGCTTAGCTGTTTGTTCACCAGTTAGCCTACCATTAAAAGCCGTGAGTCCTCAAGAGACCAAGAAACTAACCACTTAAAGTGCATTCTATTGCGTCTTTTGGGCGCTTGTGCCAAAAGTTCTGGAATGTCCCACATGTCATCTTCCTCATCATATATTCCTGGCTTATCTAAGGGCTCAGATTGTAAATTTAGGTCACCGGAAATGCTTATATTCAAATGTATGCCATAAGTTTCCCTCCATCCCTCCACTCTATCCTTAGTGAAATTAAAAACAATCATCCCATCTCCGGTTTGATGTCTATTTTATATATTAATTAATAACAGGTCTTCCCCATGGCTAAATTTGACTTGTAGTTCCTGCCATACAGTCAATTTATATGTTTGCTACACCAGCATGAAGGGTTGCATCCACCCAGGTTAGAAGTCCTGACCTTGGCTGTCCACCTTGACCTTTGCACAATGGAGTTTCAAACATGGCATATCCCTGTAGGCCAGTTAAGGAGGTAGCCTAAGTATCCTGCAAGCATATTTTGTGGTAAGATCGTTTAGAACGGATCCAAATTTCATCAAGCATATGTTAGAAAGACCAGCAACATTCCAAGAGCGTAGTTGCACCTCAGAGCAGGAAGAATATCTAACTCAAAGTTAAGAATCCTACCCTCCCTGCCTATATCATTTTTGTGCCATCTTGTCCACACAAATCATCTTCTTTTGCATGTGGGGCTGGAGAAACATGAAACATTGTTCGGTGCATTAGAGATTGTTCTGTGTCTTTTCCAGGGAAATTACCTGGGGCTAGAGGGAAATCTGCCTAGCTAAACAAGTTGCAAGTGGAATTGGCTGGTGTGAGCACTCAGTCTCTACAATTGACATTGTGCTCTTGTGACGTCCCTCCGCAACAGTATTCCTATCAATTGTCCAGATGTGTCATTGGGGGTGCCTGGTCATATTGTGATGTCAACGTCCCGTGGAGAATAAGATCTATACTGGATGACTCCAATTCCATACGGATGAAATCTGTATCTTTAATATCTAGTGCTGGGAAGTGCACGCAACTTACAAAATCTTTCTGAAACAGTGAATAACAGCCTCTCCTTGCTCTAATCTAATGATGTGTCTTATTGATTAAACTTCCTCTTACTGCTTGCTATCATTCCCAAGTTTGGGAACATTCACCAATACTGCTGTAGTTCAAGAGGGTGTGTCAGGGAAACCTTCATAGGTTGCAGATACATTAGATGCAGGTCAGGTGCCAAAGAGATTAGCAACTGTCCATCTGCTGCACAACACATCATGGCTGAAAGCAAGTGTGGTGTAGAGCCTCCCAATGATCACATAAGTGTAGATTGAATATATGCAGGTGCTTCACTGAAGGATGAATTTGGTCCTGGGATTGAATCTACCCACCTGGACGTGATGGCAGGGAAAAGGCAGTTCCTTGGGGTTTGTCTGGCTCCTGTTTCAGTGCAGGTTTCTTTTGTTGGGGGTACCCCCTGAAGTGGCAAATAAAGTCTATTGTACACTTTCATGTTTTTAGGGATGATCACATTTGCTCATTCTGCTCTGTTATTTTAACTGCACTTGGAATTTCTCTTTGCTATCTTTCAAAGGTCTGGTTTTGGACTGAGAATGCATTTTAGTGCCTTCTGTGTACCAGGCAAAACATCAATCCTGCTGCTTTTGGTGAACTTTCCATCCCCAGGTCTCCAGAGTTCCTCTTAAATTTAAAATCTCATCAAGACCAAATGTTAATTTCCCAGGAAATTATTTTGTGACACTGCTAAATGTAACATTGTGCATTTAACTAGACATGTTCAAGCCTCGAAGGATTAATTTATGTACCTTAAATAAGCTGGATATCTCTTTGATCTACTTGATCCCATTCTTGCAGAGTAAAGACAATGATACACTTTTAAGGAATTTGGTGCCACGCTTTTAAAATGATCCATGGCATAGCACTGAGGTGTGGCTAGACCCTACATGGCTCATTGATTGATCACTCTGTAACCATGCAATATATAGTATTGCAAAGATGCCATTATGTCCCAATTAACATCAGATGTTTCAATTCCCAGCAACCATGATGCACACAAAAGCGCCGAAGCACAGTATATTCCACTATTACATCAAATATTGGTAGCAGTCCAGAGACCAGGTCGGTATAAAATGAGGGTTTTATACACACACCTATAAGCCTATTCATACGTTAGCAAGAGCAGAGATGAACGTTCTTTACCAAAGCGACACATGTGGAAGAAACAGGTCTATGGCTGCATAGACGAGTCGGATTGGGCACAGGTGGAAAAACAGACAACAAACTCTTGCACAAAGTCACTCTTTGTCAACCACACATTATTGTCTGCTGTTGGCCCTGTACATAGACATCTATATCGGTTATAACAACTTGTTAGACTTGCAGGAGTGGAGCAAGGCTGTCTGATAGTTTTGCATTGTGCACACACTTTTTTATTGCCTTTGCATTCATTCAGCAATCATCTATACAAGAATACAGACACCCTACACTTAATGATTTACCCCTAAAAGTCATGCCTGGATGCAAGTGCTATTACTTTGACAGCCAGTTGTCCCCTGATCAGACAGGGTGTTTATGAGCACTCCTTTAACAGGTCCAAAATAACAGATCCCAGGCACAGATACCATACACAAGAAAGAAAAGAACATTTACATCTTAAATTGTGGATCCATCCTCTGAATAGAAACAGCGCTTTCTCCAGTAAGCAAAAGGGTTCACTGACCATGGGGACTCCCCTAAGCGTTATCCCCCTTAAGACAAATCATTTGACCTACTTCAGTGAGCCCATGTCCTTGATGGGGTGTTTTGAGTGATCCTCGAGGGGTGCACTTTCAGTCAATGGATCCAAGGCTAAAGGTACTCATGGCTTGAATCTTGGGTGCAGTTAGTTCAGTACAGATTTAATAGCAACACTGCAGGGCACACACAGAAACCGACAACACACAATCTACAAACATACCTGAAGCTGTTTTAAACCATGCCCTCATGCAGAAATAACGCATTAAATATGTTTTCTATTTATTACAATTTAGTGTGCTGAGGATGCAATTAGCTAGCATGAAAGTAAAAGAGAATTATGTAGTGAGCCAAGTTATGATGCCTCATTCTGTCAGCAGGTATACATATGATTCAAAATATAGTCTCTCTATAAAAGGCGGGTGCAATGAATATAATGCCGGGTGCTCTTAAAATAGTATATTTCTCACATTTTCCTTTGTAAGTGGTTTTCTATAGCGCCCTTTGAATTCACTTAAAATTGCATTTCAATCTACATTTTTTTAAACCAAGGGTGCACAACATATGGCCTACGGGCCAGATGCGGGCCTTCACCTCATGATGTATGGCCCCTCCAGGGCAGTGGAGTTCAAGAATAAGGTACAGCCCTTTCCTCTCTAAACATTAGTGAGATAGTGAAGCAACAGAGAAATAACAGAGACTGACAATTCCATTCTTCATTATTTTTGCACATTTAAGAGAAGAAAATCACCAAACCAAGTGTTTCAGCAATGTAAGCATTTTGGAACAAACAGTGAATGCTAAGTGTTTGCCAAATGGACTTGCATAATTTCTTAAGTTGCAGTGGCTTTTCCCTAACATCCTTTGAATCTCCTAAAACACACAATACTTGTATTTTAAAGAGACAGCATCTCAAACTCTACATTGGAAAAGGTTTTTCCTTCAGATGCTTGTATTTCACTTTATGAGTTGTTTTGGCAGCATCCTCAAGTACCTTCCTCTAACAAACTTAAATGTTTTCATTATGTTTCTATGAAATATTACAGGATTTTCTCAGAAAATTAAGAAATCGAACAATAAAGTCAATAAATACATTTCAGGATTCACCTTTTGTCTCGCCGTATTTGGACATTTTTCTGGCATTTAAAGCCTGCAGGACCCCCTTAGGTAGTCTGGTCCACCAGAGAAGGCTTGCAAATGACATCCGGCCCTTCAGCAACCCGAGTTTTTTACCCCCGGTTTAAACATTCATTACATGCAAATGCATTTCTCCTCCTCAGTTGTTAGTATAGAGAGTATGCAGAACTGAAATATCATTATATAGGTCAACATCCTTAATTACAATGCCTGCTTCTGAACACATACATACATGAAAAATAGGGTACAAATGGTACAACAATGGTCACACCAGCAGTGTCTGCAAGCACATACACATTCCCATTCAGATTAAATATGTGTAGTCTTGTAACAACTATAACACTAATTAGTGTGCAATTAGAATAGACTTGATATTATCTCTGTGACCCTTCAGAGCAATAACCAGAGCAGTGGAAGTAGTTCCTGGGGTATTGTGGCATGGAATGTGAAATATCTTAAGCAATGTGAGTTACATGTAGCAGGATTGGGGAACATACCAAAAGATGGGACAAATCTGGTGGACATATGAAGGACATTTCTGGGAACAATGTGACATGGCAAAGGGCCATTCAGGGGGCATGACCTTTATGTCACTCTCACTGCCACACACCTAACGGCGACCCATGCCAAATCCCTCCAAGTTGTGCCCCGAGTCTGTCACATGATGGGGTTCACTCAGAGTGATATCCTTTTTGCTAAAACATTTCCAGTTGAATGTGTCCTCCATTAAATGGCTGTGATGGTTTTACCAGTGACATACACATTCTATCTAAGTTAAGTAACTTGCCATGCCATTTCTACATTGCTCTAGAGAATGACCAGCACATTGCCAAAAGAAAATCTCATGTCAGTTTCAACAGTGGCATGCGAACACATTGCCCCCAGTAAATTAATATTTCAATCATTAACCCAAAGACATTATTTAATTTCTGATATGCATTTATCCGCTCTCAAACATTAATTTTATATTCTCATTTTTCTTGCTTTATTCTCACTTTATTTTAGTCCTTTTGGAAGTTGATGTTATCCTTTTTTTAAATACATATGTATATTTTTAGCCCATTTTAGTTTGATTGTTAAATTGTATCTCTTCCATGTTTCCGACAGTGGTCTCATAGTGCTAAATCCATTTTCCTTTTTGGTAATATGGTATGCATTGAGACACAGGCCACTCTTGCTGGAAGGGCCCAGATGTGCAATGGAAGCATTGCTTCAAAGTTTTCATTCTATTGACGCTAATTCACCAGTATCTTTTTCTTATCTCCGGCTTCACCCTAAAACATTTAAAATCTATGCGTCACAACAAGGAATTCTGTTGGTTTCTGCTATCGGTTATTGCTGTTTAGAAATCTCATTTATGATGATGGATTGCCTCCGAATAATCCTTTAAGACATGTATGTATATTCTTTGCACAATGCCTAGAACCAATCAAATTTGTGGAGTGTACATTACAATTTACATAATCAATCAAACAACAATGTACGTGTTTTTTAAATTTGTTTCCCTCGTGTTCTCTCTCATTTGGTCTATGCCAGGCAGCATTTTCAATGGTTTTCATAATTCTTGGGTCCCGATGGGGCTGCATGTGGTGTAAAAACATGCCATTCCCTACTTTGTTTTCTGTTATTATGACTTAGGACTTTACAATCAAATCAACTTTGGTCAATTACTACAATATGGCCTATTACAACGAAATGGTGGTTACAGGGGTTGGTACATATTGCTAGTAGTAGTTTGTCTTCTTCATACATGATAAAGGCTGCAGCAGTGTAAGCTCCTTCTGCTGATGTTCTGGCTGATGCAGCTTGTTGTGATATCAATGGTTTATCTTTCAAATCGAAAACTTGCTTTGAATAGGCACCTTTTCTTCAGGGCGATCTTTAACCTGTCCTGCCTTTTATTATTTTCCACTAAGTAGGGCGTGTAGCTTTGCGTCCCCATTATAAACATGATCCTACATATTTTTCTATAATGCAAAGTGTTTTTGATAAAAATGCAGGATTGGAGGAAGCGAACCAATTTAGAGCCAGTTGGCAGATATGAAATCACTGGACTTAAACTTTGCTGCTGAATTGTAAAAAGGACTTTGAGCTCCTGGGAGGTGTGCTATGGGCTTGTATATTGCCAAGGAAGGTCTGGATGGAGCAGCCACCAGAAATGAGATGCACCAGAAAAAAAGGGAACGGTGGGATTCGAGCTCAGGTTGCATGGATGAGAAGGCTACCCCATTAACACGAGAATACACAAGGATTAAAAAACATCAGATATTTGTCTCGTTCACAGGACAGGTAGTCCTACCAATGGCACCCTAATATACAGCAGAAAAGGGTTTGTTTGCTGTATTAGGATTGGCATTCTCATGACTGGCTGTGAACGTGTGTTTGAATTCTCTGCTCCAAGGCAGTAACAAGCGCAAGCTCCCAGTAGGGGGTGTGTGCTTGATTACTGCCACACAAGCATTGACTTAAAGAAACAGGATACAATTATTGGACCTCATTATAAGGGTGGCGGCCACGGTATGAACGGTGCCGGTAGACACCGTTCATACTGTGCCGCCATATTATGAGTTCTGCTCGCGAGTGCATGACAGCCCGCCAGGTCTGACCTGCCGGGCTGTGTGGCAACGCAAGCAGGACTCGTAATTGCACCTGCAGCGTTATCAACAGTGCCGGTGCAAGCATGCTCCCCACGCTTATTCTGCCCTATCAGGCAGAATGGGGATCAGGAGCCCGGCATTACCACCACCGGCGAATGGGCAATTACCGGCGGGTGGCGGTGCCGGTAGCAAGTTTGGCGCTAGCCGTGCCTGTAAACAGGGCTGTGCGGCACCGCGAGCAGAACTCGTAATTGCACCGGCACCGTTATCAACAGTGCCGGTGCAAGCATGCTCCCCACGCCCATTCTGCCGGGCTGTGCGGCACCGCGAGCAGAACTCGTAATTGCACCGGCACCGTTATCAACAGTGCCGGTGCAAGCATGCTCCCCACGCCCATTCGGGGATCAGGAGCCCAGCATTACCGCCACCGGCGAATGGGCAATTACCGCCGGGTGGCGGTGCCAGTAGCGAGTTTGGCGGTAGCCGTGCCTGTAAAACAGGCACGGCTACCGCCAAACTTGTAATGAGGCCCAATGTTTCTGTATACAAAATGGATGCCTCCAAGTTCTTTAAAAGCAGGGCTTCATAGCAGATATGCTGCTCATTTTACATAGGAATGAATTCTAAACTGTGGCGTTTTACCCAATATAATTATCCAAAATTTAACAGGAAGTGTGCAAAATTTTAACTAAATACTTTTTTTTTAAATTCAGCTGGGAAGCATCCCCCTAAACCCCTCTAGATCGGTGACGCTTGATCGTTTATGCATATTTATCGGAATAATGTACACCCCTACAATTACAAATAAAATCACCAGCCGCCACAATAGCACAGGTGTTTCTTACAGGTCAGGAGCATTGACTTTCAAGTGGGCTCCCAGAATCCTTGCCCTGCTGTGTTTTAGCATTCGTACAGTCTCTTCCCCCAGATACCATGTGCATACTAATTGTCAATGAGTGGTCTATTCACATGCAATTCACCCCCAGGACAGTGTTTTATATCTTTCCCCATGTAGATTCCCACAGGCATGGCTCAGAAATAGCCCAGCATAGTGGATGTGGTAGCCTCTTTTGAATGCCAGGGGGACATTTCCAAGCAGGCGTAAGGGCAAGTAAGTAGAGTTGTAGGCTAGACACATAGCCCCGCTTCAAAATGGTCCCATGTTAGACCAGACACCTTTAGTCTGTCCTGGCTTTTCAGGCGATAGCAGTCTTGATTCTGGGATGTCTAATTTCACTTCTTAAATTGTAGGTACGACCTACGAATTGTAAGATACACATTGTTGTTCTTTTAAATGATATGGGACCCACCTGGCAGCTAGGTAAGGCATGGCCACTCATACCTTGGGGGAGTATTGTGTAATTGTCTGGTTTCAGGATTGCTGTATCTCTGCTTAAAGAACGAGAGGTAGGCACATTGTGGGTCTCCAGATGTTTTAACCTACTACTCCCATGATTCCACACCATTCACTTGAATGATTGGGGCTGATGGGAGCTGTAGGCCAGAACACCTTGAGAGCCACAAGAAGCAACAAGTTGCATAAGCCTGTAAGTTGGAGCATCTCTCTGCCCCGAGACCGTTCATATGTTATTTAAAGGAAGCCATCCCTCACCAGAGTGCTTTCTATCATGTAATTCTAAAACACGTTCACACTTACAATGCAGCTGAGCAAACAAACATCATGCACTCTGTGCCGATAATAGATTCATTTCCGGGTACAATATTAAGGTGTTGTTTGCAGGTTTCAGCTTCGTGCCTGATTGATCGTGTCATCAGCTTTGCCAATTGCAGAAATAGAGAGAACAGCATGCCATTGAAGACTCCCTGATTGAGTGCAAGGGCCCTGCCCTGCTGCTCTCCATTCTGCGATTGCCTGGGTACCAATTGCTTTTGTTTTTCTTAGAAATAATTGCTCTCTGCAAAGAAGAAAAAAAACATATTTCAAACATGATTTCATCAAAATGAAAAAAACATGTTAGAGCGCCCATTAAAAGGGTGTTTCCTCTCTCGTCTTCTTGTCTTCCCTGGATGCAGTTGGTACTTGAGTAATTATTCCAAATCTGCCCCTTGCAATGATAATTGATGTAGCCTTTCTGTCAGTATTCTTCTAGCAGCTTCAAAAACACCAGCTGCATTACAGGGAAAGGTGGCGGGGGAGGGGGCGAGAGTTATAGCAAACACCTTCTTTGCAATAGGATCCAGAGATCCTACAGCCATCACTGGATCCTATTTGGAATTGTGTGAGGAAACTCCTGCTTGATTAAAAGTGCAACAGATGGGCCAAGATGCTCAGGCCTGAACTGTGGGCAGGATACCTTGCATGTATTGATAAGGTTCCAGTGTACACGTGGGTGAAGAGTTCGTTCCTGGTAACATCGGATGGACCCCACCCTTCCTTGCTGGGTACACATTTTATCCTGACACTCTTCAATGAGCTTGTGATGAAGAGTTTACAAATACAGCAACATGTCACTCCCTGACAAAGGGTATCAATGGGTTTAGGACAAGAGCAGCTCATGCCACTGTAGTTACATGTATGATCCATCTGTGTTTCTGGGTGTTGCACCTGTTCTGAACAGACATGAGAAAATGCCACATCATTACCTCACATTTTTATGCATAAGCGATTCACATAAAAATGCCTGGACGGGGCCTCCACAGCCCTTACTTGCACAATTGCACAGTGGGGAAAAGGGAACACGAGAATGCAAGCATCTACGTTGTGAACATTCAGAGGCCCCTTTGTAAATACACGCTAGCACATCTTTGCACATGCATTGTGATCCACTTTGCAAGGAATGCACGATCGAGAGAGTGTCTTTGTGACTCAGGTCCACTGTGTCTCTACCCAGAGCTTACCACGACATTTAGATCACATTAGGACTTTTCTGTGATAGTCAGTTCCATATACAGCGTGTGGCATGAGCGGCGCGATCCATCTGATCCAGCATGACATTATGGTCATGGTTCAGTAGTGTTCTGACATGTTTGTGGCAGATGATGGTGCATATGTGTGGTTTGATATACAATGAACATGGTCTTTTTTTTCAGGTATTCAAAAGTTATTTATATTATACACAACAACACGCGTCATGTCTGTGTCAAGACATTACAACAAACCTGTGACTTTATCACTCAGGCTCTTCTGGGGTATATCTAGCTTTTTAAATTAGTGCAGCTCATTGATAGGATCGTAAATTGCCCCATGTCAGATGTGAACAAATTAATGAGTCTCGGCTTTTTGGTTTAGTCCCTTCATCTTGGATTGCAGTACTTTAGTCCTATATTTATAAACAATAGATAAATACAAAATGTCATGCACTTTTGATGCCAAGACTTGTACAACATGATTTTAGAACTTTGTTTCAGCATATTTTTATGAAACAAAAGTGTGAAAGAAGTATTTGGGTGACTCACTTTAGAATGTTTTTACACTCACCATTTATTTTACATGCAGATTACTGTATTGCAGAAGATGCTGTGTCATGTACCAATATCTATGTATCCATGTATTTATAAGCTTCATATAATACAAACCTAGTTATTGAGCATTGTAGCAATGTACAACTAGGGGGATAAGACAGAGAGTGAGCCACTTTCAAAACAGTTTGGGACGGCAATGTAGAAGTTTGACGTTATGCTTTTAAAAAGGAGAGTGGGAGCCCCTCTACTTAGAACGAACATGGGTCAAATAACCTGTTCTACGGAACTTCCTCCACTCGGGACAGTCTATACTCATGTTTTAGCTCACTGCACCCTTCACACATGAGAAATATCCATTTGCATATCAGTCTGGTCCCACCCACATGGGCAGTCCAGCACCGAAATGCTAAGCTAATCTCCTCTCAACGTGAGTACCAGAAGCAATCCTAGACATGTGTTTCGGCCTTGTTGGGCCTCCTCAGTGAGGTGACACTGAGCTTCTCTAAGGCACAGTGAGCAAGTAGTCCACGTCTGGATTGTGTAGTCCACGTCTGGATTGCCCTTGTGTACTTAGGGTGAAACCCAACATTTTACAAAATTAAAAAGGAATGTTGGAGCCCCTCCACTGAGAATGAACATGGGTGAAATACACTGTTCTATGGAATATATTTCACTCAGGAGGGTCTACGACCATGTTTTAGCTCACTGCACCCTTCACTGAGGAGAAGTCCATTTGCATATCAGTCCAGCACCAAAATGCATTCAGCCTTGGTGGGCCTCCTCAGTTAGGTGAACCTGAGCCTCTCTAAGGCACAGTGAGCAAGGGGCTGTAGACCTTTCGGATTGGGGTGCACCCTATAGAACAGGTTATTTGAACCATGTTTGTCGTCATTAAAGGGACTCCCACAGCCTTTTTGTTAATGTTATGTTTTATTATTTTACTTGATATTTTTTTATGGTGCCTCCTTACTTTTGTTACAGCGTCAAAGAGATGTAGGAGGACTGGCACTTCGGGAGACCATAGTCTGAAAAGACATGAGAAAAGGACCATTGATTTGCATGCTAGTAGTAAGTTGTAATTAAAGCAACTGTTGAATAATTAGCAGAGATGACAAATGATGACAAGTGAAGTGACGTTGTAGAAGTCAAAGCGTGAAGATTGTTGAGGTGCAGTGTGGATTACTATGTCAGACTATGTGACAGCTGGACCACATTTTTCATTAGACTTAGCCATTTTCTGAGGGTGCCTGCACTATAGGAAGAACGGAAGCTGGTACAAATCAGCGTACAAGCCCCAAGGGCAAAGATCTACAGTTGAGGTCTCTGCTATAATTTACATGTATAACAAATGTACAATGAAAGAAATGCAGTCACATGGCATTTACATGCACGAATATGGTCTTCAACCACGCCTTACTTTTAGCACATTCCAGATCTAATGTATTAGCATTTGACGAAATCCTGCAAATACAGTTGGGTAACGGGCTATGTTTGAGGGGAAACTCCACAAATAGGATGATGTTGCACCTAGCGTATCCACCACTTGAGTGAGGGTTTTAGTATGCAGTGACGGCCCAGGAATCAGCAGTGATGGGCCCCTGAGCCACGCTGCCAGTCAGCCAGAGTGGAGAGAATGGGCGTGAAACAGAATTGAATATGCTGCAAGATGGGCACAAAGGCAAGAGGAAATGTGAACCGGCAGCTTGTACACCTGAAAATCCAATTAACAAGAAGGTTTTGGCAGGTTTGCATGTCAGAAATGTGAATCTGCCATGTTTGCAAATCCGTAAAAAGTGAGCCAAACTAAATGTCTTGGCCACTAAGACTTTTACAGTCACATGATGAATCTGTGCATGCTAAAATCATGCACAGGAAAGTGAGCAGGAAATGTCCCTGTATGTGCTTGCTTGACTTGGCACTGGAAATCCACAAATGGCCAGGTTCAAGAGAAGGGATATCTGGAAGCAAATATGGACGCGTGTATATGAGTATGAGCTCAGGAGAACAACCATGGGTGCCCTGTGAGAGGGCTTCCTGTAGGTAGTCGGCCCTTTATGGGAATGGTTACTGTGGTTTGTGAGGCAGGAATCCTTTAATCTGATACTGGGGGTTTATGGAAGTTAATCTCCATAAACAGTCCTTTCAATAGCCTTCTAAACCTGGACTGCAGTTCCCATGTCCTGTTAATAGAGGGCATACTGCAAATTGCATGTCAAAACATGGGTATAGAGTCTGCCTACCAGATTAGATAGTCAGCCCCACCTTTCATTCCTGTGTTTATTTTTCATTATTAATTTGTGTGTTATGGCGGGCTGCTACCTGCCACCTTATGGCTACTTCAAGGAGCTTGAACAATGTTGTTTTAAAGCAAAACAACATAGTGAAACATCACACACCATCACTTGACATAACCAGCTACTATAAAATTAAACCAGTGTTCCCCCCAAAAATAAGTTACAATAAAAATAGAAAGGGTGAATAACTACATAAAAAAGCAATCGAAAAAACAAGCAACACTCGATTTAGTTAGTTTTGGGAACAAAACATATTGAACCAAACAGAACAAAAACATTACAACACATGTTCCAACAGCTCAAAAACATGATAGGGCATAGTATAACATACTAAAGTGTAGGTATCCAGTTAATATGTCGAATGCATTTTTTCAAATGACAATAATGTCGAAAATCTTTGGCCGAAATGTTTTTTTGAATGTGTTATTTTTTAATTTACATGTTTTTTTTGGTTTCGGGAGTAAAAAAAGGGTTTAAAAAATAAAAATAAAAAAATAACAGGGGTGGGGGTTTCGAACAGAAAATTATAAAAAATAGACATTCACATTTTTTTTTTCACCCAAATGTTTTCGACATTATGGCATTCGAAAAAATTTAATTCGAAATACTGTAGGTAAACCTAAAGTGTAGCATGTGAAATCTAAGCAATTTCTAATTAGGCCAGGGCATAGACAATATAGCTGGACTAGTGGAAAAGAAGTGTTGTGGGTACTTAAAAAACCACTGACTGTGAGTTACTATATTGAGCTGTTGAGACTGCAGAACTGAGGGACTGTACTTTGGCTTACTTTTGTTCGACCAAAAGAGGCGTCATCCTGTTAGTTGGTAGAGTTGGTACTCTTAACTTGTGTTACTTCGAAACACATTTCCGTTAACATTGCTACTTTGGTCTCTGTGTTTCTTTTATGTCCAATGAGCTTTGTGACTGGTGATGTCTTAGGTTGGATCAATGCGAACGTATTCAGAAGTGCTGCTACAGCCTGTCTTAAATATGTTTAGTGTCATTTAGCAAGCCAATCTCTGTGTAAAGCCAATATTGGGCTGCCTTGATTAGACCCCTAGGTTTTTGACTAGGTAGGTTCCAGAATGGAGTTGAGCCGTTATTTGAACTTGGATCAGAGTCCAACTTCTCAAATGGGCCCACTTGAATGCTATCCACCAAGGTAGACCTATTGAAGGCTATCCACCAAGGTAGACCTATTGAAGGCTATCCACCAAGGTAGATCTATTGAAGGCTATCCACCAAGGTAGACCTATTGAAGCCTATCCACCGAGGTAGACCTATTGAAGGCTATCCACCAAGGTAGACCTATTGAAGCCTATCCACCAAGGTAGACCTATTGAAGGCTATCCACCAAGGTAGACCTACTGAAGGCTATCCACCAAGGTAGACCTATCTGTTAAGTACAATCTGGATGTGGGGATTGGGATGATCAATGAACAACTTGTCTTGTCAATGTGCTTCTCATTGATGATGACAAGGACGTTTTTTACAATATAGAATGTAAATACATAGCCAAAATGGAGCATGACATATTTAAAGTCATAGCTCCAATAGATGGCACAACTAGAAGAGAGTGAAGGGGTGGAGAAAGGGTTCAGTTCATCTCACCCAAAGCCAATAAATACAGCCCTCATATCATCCCCCTATATGTCCTGAGTTTTCCCTGGCCCAATGTAAGGACTAAGGTGCCCTGTAATGTACACCTGATGCAGGGAAAGTGTAGAACTATGATGGGTAATTGCATGAATGAGACCCACTCTTCCCTTTGCTTAGCTTTCAATCACACTATATTGGTAGAAGAGGGCAGGAGTCAGACTGATCCATACTTTTTGGAAAATCAGGGAATTCTCCATAGGACAGCGAATAAGGACAGACAATAAGGTCAAGGGAACAAGGAAGACGTGCTCCCAGATTTTGGACCCTAAGATTTTTAGGAAAGTGATATTTGACATGGCACATTCCCATTTACCAGCGGCATATCACGGTGGGACTATGATTCAGGATAATGTGCTTAGTATGTAAGTGACATAGTTCTGGGGAAATTGCCCTATCTGCAAGGAATCCTATACAGTTGAAGTAGGGTGGGTCTCATTCATGCCATTACCAATCATAGTTTTACACTTTTCCTGCATCGGGTGGACATTACAGTGCACTTCAGTCCTTACAAGGCCAGAAATAGCTTCATTCTTTTCATCATTGATTGGGCCACCCATCGTTCCGAAGCTCCCCCATGCAATAGTGAAAAACCAGATTATAAGACACTGTCTGTCTATTTCTCCAGAGTCCGTTTTCTCAGCGGATTCTAACTAATCAGTGGTCCACATTCATACTTGTCTCATGTACAAGTTCAAAAGCTTTCTTTCCATTGATACCCTCCTTACCTCTATATACTGACTATGGACAAATGGGTTGATTGAGTGTTTTAATCTAGACTGAAGAACCCAATATGGAAAATATTGGGCAAAAATGGCAGGAATTTGAATGATCTCCTGTCTTTGGTTCTGTTCATCCGTTTCAAAGAGACTGCAGGTCTCTACAGGGTTCTTCTCACTGTTCCTAATGGTTTATGGAAGGGGACCAAATGGTACCTTTGATATTATTTTATCTCCTGGGATGCTCAGGTATACTACCTTCAATATGCCAATTATCAAGGTCTTCCCTTGTATTTTTCGAAGCTTATTTTGCTGTTGTTATTACTATTGTTGTGATAAAGAACAACATCAACCAATTTCGTCAGGCCCTCTTTAAGAATTTGCTGTTACTTAAACATGAAGTTACTGCTGCTACAAAGTGCTTTCAATATTCTTAGATATTCTGGGATGTATCAGTGGTTGAGAAAGAAGAATTATTCGCAGGTGATGAAGCGCAAACACTGGCTGCAATCTTTGCCAGGTTCGGGGATCATACCAGATTAGTGGACGGAATATCGTTACTTTCCATGTCAATATTAATAAGTTTAAGAGCCAATTCTGTTTGTTCAACTTCGGTTTGTTTTGTTTTCTTCACTTTGGAGACCAAAACATAAATTCAATAGTGAGTTATCGTCAATTGGCTCCTAATCTGAAGTTTCAAGTGGGGTCTGACTGTCTGATGTTGGCATATTCTCTAAAATTGAAGAAATACTGGGGTCAGGCAGGTCGGCCCTTGATTTTAAAATTACAGTGACCTTTTCCTGCCCCACAGAAAGTGTACCTCTCTTCTCCCAGACAGTGCAGTGCGTATGATGCCAGCCATTGCCCCCTTTGCTTGTAGATTACTTTTATTTGTGTATGTTTTTTTTTTGGTTTGGTGCCTACCAGGGCTCAATTACAGGCCGTCCTAACAGTAGTATGCAACTTATAATTTTTTGGGATGGTGGGCATCACGTTTTACCTTTCGATGGAAAAGGAAGTGTACTATCAAGGTAGGCAATTGTTTGCTGGTAGAGATTATCATTCAATCACAACACACAATGATTCCTGTGCTGACCTCCTTCAACAAGGGACTGCACTGTTTAAAGATTTTGCTTTCTTATAGTCCACCAAAATAATTATACCCGACAGCAACGCAATGTAATACTACTAGCAACAGTGTTCTGGGCTACTCTGCTGGATTATGAACTTTCACGTAACTTACGTCAGCAATTGTACCTTTATTTAATGCTGTTGCAATAAACTGCTATCAACAGCAGCACTCTGTGATTCCTGCTGCATTCACCGTCAGCAACAGACTGTTAACTTTCTTCTGTTCAATTACAAATCAAGTCAATAGAGTATCACTCACCATTGCAACATGTCGAAGGGAGCAGTATAACTTTGTCCGAGCAGTGTTTTGTTATATGCCAGATGAGCCAAGATCTCACTACCTTCGCCGTCCGCTGACTGCCGACTGCAAAACACTCTCTGACACTCCCTTGATGTGTGCACTTAAGCATGGGAGGCAAGTTTAAATATTGATTTCAGCTACAAATGAAGTTCAGTAGCACTTGATTAGCCGGAGAAATACTCCAGTATGGGACACAAAGTCAGACTCTCCTGTCGACTGCAAAACACTCTCTGACACTTCCTTAACAACCATTCACAACCCTACTGTAGCCTCCACTTGTCCTCTGCCTTCCCTGGTCCTCTGCACTGTGGGATGTTTTTATCCACGCATCCAAGCCCTACCTCAAAACTGTGCAGTACTGACATGGAAAACATCATGATGGCCAGAGCTTCCTAGAAAATGCCCAGGGAAGTGCATGAAGAATAGGCCGCCACCTATTTTGCCGATGTTATGGGCACAGAAGGGCACTGCCTAAAACCACCATTGGACTACCCACACAGTAGCCTGAAACCATTGGGAATGGCAATGCTGATTGCCAAAAGCAACCTAGAATTGTGGGGGATTCATTTTCTTAAATCCCAAAAATGGGTGCATTACCAGTACTCACCACTATCAGAAAGCCGGCGTTTTAAAACAACACCAGACTTTTTTCTCTTTTTGTGTAAAACTGAATAAATGAACCCAAAGCATGCCAAAAAAAGACTTACTGAGAGGTGGATACAATGTAAAGTTATATTCTGAAGTGACTTGAAGGTTTATACAAGACTGGCTGAGCTGTGGATTTCAGCAGTTTAAGTAAATTGGGACTGAAAGACACTAAAAATCTAAATGTTTAAAAGAAATGAGTGACCTACTTTTGAGTGTCACATAGGTTGCAATTGTTTAAATGTCATAGTTTTAAACTTAGAATCAGCATTCTAGCTGCATATGTAAAAATGGTTAATTTTATGTGAATGCAGAAAACTGGGTAACTAAAAGTGACATTAGCTGGGGCCTGGCTTAAGGAACTGAATTCTGCCCACCAGCTACCCCCGACAGGAGATGAGACTTGCACAACAGCTGTGTTCCCAGGCCTAGCTGTCCTTTTGCTGCTCCCACCAAAAGGGATATGACACTTCCCTGATTGAATTACCTGGGCTCTGCAGGAAATTGAACAAAGCCCTGTCCTGACTCAGGCAAATGTTTTATTATGGGGGCCGTAAAAAGTGGCTTCCTCCTGGAAGGAAAGGGGAGGAGCACTGCCTGTGAGAGCAAGCTGGCTTGGCAGAACTGGAAAAAACAGAAATTCAACCTTGTGCTGGGGGGAAACCACACCCCTGTAGCCAGAATATGGTTTTAGAAAAAGATGAATAACTCATAGTACGGACTTGTCATAATTATTTAAATGATATCATAATTCTTGTGATTTTTCTGCCCACATTCTAAGAGGTTTTTAGAACCGGTGGCATGATCTGGGGGCAAGCTAGCAGTTAAGAGGGTATTACTTAAAATGTATGCATGTTAAAAGTCTGATACTTCATTAATTAATGCCTGCATGCCTTGCACACATTTGGGTAAATTTGAGTAAGAATCTGATATTGGTAACCTGACCAAAAGTGAAATATGTTGCCATTTCTCAATGCAAGCTCCCAGGAAGAGCAGATTTGGACAGGGTATACCTCCTGTGATATGTGATGGGTGCATGTAATTTTGAACAAATGTGCACCTGTGCAAATATGTCTTTTGGATCAAATATAGATTGTGTGTAATTTGACAGGGGTGGGTTCTCTGTATCATAAACAGACCTCATCATGATGACACTTCATTTCATTCCCCCAATCAAGGGGAAGAGGAGGAAGTGGGCAATGACAAGTGGAGAGGGGTAGGGCCTAGGAAGCTAGCCTTTCCACCCATTTTCAAAACACATAAAAGCAGACAGACAGGACAGATAGGGACATTCAATTCCATTTGCTGCGAAGCATGCTGCCGGACCATACAACATCCAGAGATCCAGACTTCAAATCTATCAATCTCCAGAATCCAGAGAGGCTAGACCAGCAGAGCAGAGCTGACCCAGACCACTGTTAGCAGAACCAGAGAGCTGACCCAGATCACTGTGAAGAGACCCAGACCAGACCAGAGTCCAGTCGAAAACCTGACCAGATCCGTGGCGAGGCCCATTCTATTTCTAAATATATTGTGAGTACCCAGCAGAACTGTGCAGAACCAATCTCTTAGTTAAAATAATATAATTCAATCTATTTTAATCTAAGTAGAACTGCCTAAAAGCTGTCACCTGTCATTTTCTAGCTGCTAGCTGTCACTTGTCACTTTGAACTTTTAAAGTTTCAAATCTGAAAAACAACCTTCACAAAATCGTTCATAACTCTGGAACCGTTTGTCTTAGAGACTTGGTTTAACTTTCCTCTGAAAGCTTAGAATCCTGGCTTTTCAACGAACCTAGAACCGCATTCCATACACTTTTGCCGCAATCGCGAAAAACGCACTCGCGAATTTACCGCGATTTGCATATTTCTCCACGTGTGAAAACAGCAGTTTCCTTGCTAAAAATTTGTTTGCCTCTTAAGAACCAACCCTGAATCATTGCTAGAGTGAGCCTGGACTAATATTAACTAGATATCACTCACCCTGAACCTCTAGAGGGAATTAGAAGCATTTTAGCATATTTTTCACTTCATTGCCAGCACATATAAAAGCAATTTGGGCCTGTGTTTCCAACTTCTGTGGTCTAAGCTTGCTGGGGTGAACTGAATTACATTTGATTGCATTTCTGAGAACTGTGTGCTTTCCTTCCATTTCCTTGCATTGCATAAAAGGGGGGGAGGGGATTGCCAGAGAAGTGATTACATTGTTTTGTTGAAATCATATTGAGTATTTTCTGTACTGCATTTCATTCCACATTGCATCCATTTGAAACCATCAAAGTATTGTTGCTATCTTATCCATCCTATAACCACTCATCATTGATTATAAAGAAGTGTGCTAGTGCCGGACTATCCATTATTGATTACTGCTCAGATTAAGTGTGATATTCAATTATTAATTTATTATAAAGCGTGATATATATATATATATATATATATATATATATATATATATATATATATATATATATATATTGTTTAAATTATCAAATAAACCTTTAAACTTGCAAAACAGAACTACTTCTTGGCTCAGTGGGGTCAGGGGGATTCCAAGAGAGGGGTGTTATAATGGGGTAGTCATCCAGAACGCATGAACTGGACATAAAGATATATCAATAAGGGTTTCCATTCAGTATCCCAGACTAGGCATTGACTTAGCTGTAGTGTTGAATTGAATCGTCTTACAGCACTTCTCTTGCCTCTCACTTAATTTCAAAAATTCAGGACATCTTGTCCTCACTTTCCTCTACTCCACACCCCTCTCCCTCACTTGCTCTCAGGCCTCCATTGCCCCCTATGCCCTCCCCTCATACTCTCCTCCTTTTCTCCCATAACACCTGAAGAGATCTCTTGACAAGTCCGCTCTATGAAAGTCTCATCCACACAGGTGCTCCCCTGCTCCTCCAGAAGTATCAAGGACAACATTGTCTCCCTTGCTCCAGCTTTGGCCAATTGCTGCAATCATTGCATTGCCACTGGATCCTTCCCCTCGCACCTTAAGCACTCCCTTGTGCACTCTCTCCTAAAAAAGCCTTTGGCCAATCCTTCCTGTCTGGCAAACTACCACCCTATATCCATTACCCCCTTACTAAATTCTTGGAGAAGCTGGCCATCTCCCAGCTTATCTACTACACTGGATCTGTTGGCTGTCTGCACAACCACCAGTCTGGCTTCAGAGCTGCCAGAGGCAAGGAAACTGCATTCCTGAACAGCCGTGAAGACTCGCTCTCGATTCCAGCTCCCCTTCCATTCTCATCCTTCTTGACCTTTCCTCTGCCTTTGATATGGTCAATCATGCCAGCCTGATATATCGGCTCCGTGATATCCTTGGAATCACGGACCTTGCTTTGGACTGGTTTCTTCTTCTTCTTGGACCGAGCGTCCCAGGTTCAACTGGGCCCTTTCATCTCCACCATCTCACTCTCCACCTGTGGTGTCCCTCAGAGCTCTATCCACTCACTCTGGCTCTTCAATATCTACCTGGTCCTTCTTGCCCATCTGATCTTCACCTTCTTTCCTAACCTTTAGTGTTATGCTGATGACATGCAGCTTTCTTTCAAACTACCCTCCTCTACCTCTTCTACATCCTCACTTATTCCTGATTGCTTGTCTGCTATTCAGGCATGGTGCACTACTAACGATATCTGCCTTAATGCCAGTAAGACTTAGATCCTTCTCATTGGGACCCCTGCCCCCTCTTTCCCTCCCACACTTGGGCCACCCTCCGTGGGCCCCATCCCCTCACCCTCATGTGAAGCAAAAAAACTTTGTGTCATCTTCGATTCCTCCCTCTCCTTCTCTCATCACATCATGGACCTGGCCAAGAAAGCCCACTTTCAGCTACAACTCCTCAGAGGCATTCTCCCCTTCCTCATCTTCCCCCAGAAATTAATTGTCCAGAGCTCTGGTTCTCTCCAGGCTGTACAACTGCAACAGCCTCTTCCTAAATCTTCCTAACTCATCATATCGCTCACTTTAACTAAACCAGAAAAGGACTGCAAGATTTATCCTTGGCCTCAAGCCCATGGGCCGCATCCATGATCCACAAAGCTTTCTGGGGCCTGGGACCTCGCTATACCCAACTCTCTGAACCTAAATACCCCACCACTAGAGCCCATTGCTCGGCTAGCTCCAACTCTCTGCAAATCAGATGTTCTCCCAAGTGAAGAGGAGAGCGGGTTGTAGATCTCTCTCTTTCACAGGTGCCTCCCTCTGGAATGACCTCTCTGCTCTTCTCAGACTTGAGCCATATCTCCTTAAGTTCCTGAAGCTCCTGAAGATATTCCTTTTCTCTTCTTCCTCACCCCTCCTCCTCCCCTTCTAATGTCCCCTCTGCCAGAGACTGGTGGCCTGGTTCCTTCAGATCCTTGCAGGTGCCAGGCCTTCCGACTGCCCAGTCTACCTCTGCATTTATTCCCCCATCCCCACCCCTCCCAATCCTTATCCTGCACTTGCCCTCACAGGCCTTCCCATCCGCCCTTAGCTGGTCAGCTTGCATCCCTTGTAGCCCACCAGCTCCTTTATTTGCACTTAGTTTTGGACCCCTCCCCTCACTCTCTTCTTCCCCCTGACCCTGTCCACCTGGCCTCCCCGGCACTCGCCCTTCTCACAGGCCCTTCTACCCACATCCCTTTCACCTTGCACTTCTCACTACCACACTTGCACGATCTGGATGTCATAAGCCCTATTAGGATCACTACTTTCCTCTTTTCCCCCACCTGCCTTGATGCACCTCGAAACACTGGTGTATAGGCGCATTTCAAATAAACAATAAATAAATACATCTAAAACAAAAACAAACAAATATATGTTTAACATCTGTGTGAACTATCTCTACTCAATTTCCAAAATTGTGAATAATTCGAAAAAGAACAACTGCAAGCATTACCTTCTAATTTTGGTGGAGGATGCTGTAGATCCCATGGCACGAATTTGCCTGAGAATACAAAAAAGTAATATGGTATCAAATTAATAAACCATACCTTAGGCCAAACGTTGCCTCATAAAATAAAGAATGCGGGAGCCCACTCACATAAGTATCTCTTTCTGGAGAGAATTCAACTCTGAATGGAAGGTGTTCATACATGCCAACCCTACCGATTTACGTGGGAGACTCCCGATTTTCTAGTGAAAAATACTGCTATTTTTCACGTTCTCCCGCCTAAAATAATTATTTCTCCAGTACATTTCTATGGCAAAATTGTTGTCTCCCGATTTCGCCGTAGAAATCTCCCTCTCAGCTGCTTAGGAATGTTGGAATGTATGGGTATTAGTTTAGGTGGTTGTTGGGCCATACTTTTGTTGCTCTCAGTGGTGCATAACTAGGAAAAAATAAACTGTATTTCAAAGCCTGCGCTCGACTAAATGCCAAAGCCTGGAATATATGTGCAACTTCATTGAAGTACTGATGCTGTGTTAATGTATAGTCCAATTATCAGTACTCAGGGACGCATCCTAAATATAAGTCCTTCTGGCGTTGCACTGGTTAGTATATAAAACCCTTTATGTTCATAGGACGGACCGATCATGTGATGTGAACTGCCCACGTGATATAGACGCCAAAACTGTCCACAGTAAAATAGTCATGTGATATAGCGTCTGAATCTGTCAGTTCTGCAACGGCCAGAATACTGACGTACACTCGCCATCTTGCCATCTTGACGTGTTTTCCAATGTGGATCAACAAAACCTCATCCGCACTGATAGCGTAACTTGCACTGATTAAAACTGGATGCCAAAAGTAATAAATGGTTTATAAATTTAGACTATGTGAGTGAACGATAATCGCAATTTTGTAAACTGATTTAAAGTTCTGTAGTCCTGATTTTCTCGATGGCCCACTATTGTAAATCTTCAGAGTTATGACCCATTGTGACATAATGTTGCACTAATGGTGCTGTAACAGTTTTGGTGCGAATTTTGCAACGTTGTTCCGTAATTTGTGTTTTAACTTGCCTAGAGGTCTTATCCACATGCAATTTAAAATTACAAGGACTTTGGATAATGTATATGACTTTAGTCATTTGGTATAGGGTGCAGGTGTTAACTATCTACATTTTGACAGACTATTTTGGCAGAATATTGGCAGAAAGCCATGCCTACGTTCTTTCACTAAGAATGCCTGAGAACCACCAGATGAAAGATCCACTAGTCAACGATCCACATAAAAAGTTCCAAAACACAATGGGCCTCATCACGAGTTGGGCGGTAACGCCGGCGCTATTAGCCCTACCGCCAAAACCCCGGCGCTATTAGCGCCGGATTACGGGTTTGGTGGAATGGTTAGTGCCCATTCCCCATTGGGCCCATTCGGGAATTCCTCATTCCCCATTGGGCCCAATGGGGAAAATGTGCGCTATTACATAGCGCCGAAAGTCGGCAAATTTGCAGCGGATTTCCCCCCAGCTCAGAGCTGATCTGGTGGACCCTTAAATGCGGCTGTAATAGCACTACCGCCACATTTAAGGGTTACCGCCAGACTCGTGATTAGGCCCAAACAGTTTTCCCATACATTAATGCCATCCAACCAAATAAATCCCATGCACACATTTTACCTTTCATGCTGTTCAGCTCACACTTACAACATGGTGTCAATGTCACCTTTTTTCATGAATAAGTCCCAATTACCTATGTCTTTGAACAGATTTGAGAATTGATCCTTTCATATACAGATCAATGTCACTGAAAATATAAATATTGGGCAGCATAAAAGGAAAACCAGTAATGTTTGCATTATCTCACATGTTCACATGTTATACCTGTTCTAATCAAATATCAAAAGTTAACTCGAACTACACTACCAGAAGTCTCCAGCCTCTTATTCCCGCCAGCATTTTGCTGAGCATTTAAAAGGATCCCGCGTCCCCCTGCAACGTTTGTATGCATGTGTGTGACTGCGGGTGCTGACTTTACGAATTCTGATTATTGAAAGCTTCATGTGTTTATTTTCTTGAAGCAGAAAATAGCACATAGATTTCCAAGCAGCAAGGACTGCTGTTTTCACCATTTGTGCATTATTTTCTTGTATTTGGGGCATTCGTAGCTTTCTGTGAGAAATTGTAGTTCACTCGAACTATACTACCCTGATGTCTCCAGCCTTTTATTCCCACCGGCGGCGCGAATGCAGAGACTGGTTTTCGCCAGTTCTCGTCCGGGCTCGGACGTGCATCACTCTCCACTCGCTACACCAGTAAGTCCTCATAAGAGACATTCTAAACGTTCCAGTCGACCTACTTATGATATTTTGAGCTTGCTACTTGTATTACTGCTTGTGCCTCCAATCGTTAGACTGAGGATTCAATCCTCACTAAGCAAAATGGTGGAAGCTGGAGCTCCCAGAAGGGAGACCGTACACCAATCTGTAACACAGCAGAAGCCTGTAAATTATTCTTATCAGGGGGACAACCAATGCAGAAAATGATCAAGTTAAAGGGTCTCATATCCCATCTGGTAATTTCAGACGTGGGCATTCCCTGAAATGACTACTTTTGAACACCAGGTTGCTAGTTAAATACACCCTGAAAGTGGCTGACTGTGGCATTGCCCCGTAAGGGCTGCGCACGCGGCGGCGTGACGTTGCACGTCGCCGCGTGCAGCGTTAATAAACGGGGCGTTCCTGGAAGCGGCAGAGCGACCGGGGAGCCCGAAGCCGACAGACGTGTGTGTGTGAGCTCTGTCGGGTTGGGGGCTCACGGGCACGCATGGGGGGGCCAAGGACCAACCCCCAACAGTGGCGACGAGTGGTGACGGATGCCCGGGCCCGGCGGTGAAAGGCTTCCGGAATTTTTCTTACGATCGGAACGTTCACGGACATTTCGTTTCACGCCGTGGCTGCGGACCGCACACGCGGCTGGCGGCCATTTTGAACACAAGGCCGCAGAACTTCTCGGAGCTCCGGTTCGGGACGAGAAGGTGACCCGGGTCTAATTTTTGGATTTCATGGTTGCTGAGTGCATGACCTGCACGCCCATACCTGATTTGTGTGTTTTCATCATATTTTGGGACTGTTACGTCGAGTGAAAGCCAGGATAAGGACTACTATGGCAGGGCTTGCTTAGTCCAGTCCACCCACATGGCTTCATTTTTGGGACCTCCACATTGCGGTGCATTGCTGCAAGGTGGCAGCAAGGCACTTCCTCGCCCCCTTCATCATCAGGACACTTTCTTGATCCTCTTCATCATCACGAGGTGGTGGTGGTTAGTGCTCCATCTTCTATTGGTCCTCTTCATCATCACAAGGTGGTGGCCGGTGGTGTGTTTTTTTTTTGTGTGTATGACTCTTGGCTGGTGCTCAAGGAAGGGGACACACGGCACCGTCTTCTCCGCTCTACAATTCAAGACCCGTGCTGTGCTTGGCATGGGGGTGCATCCATCTGCATGGTGATGGTGGGAATCTGAGTTGCGGCCCCAGGACTTGTGGTGGGGGTGCCTGTGCGCTCAGACCCATGTCCGACAGCGACCAGGACGGTGACACCGCGGATCCTGTGGAAGACTCTCAGGACGAAGATCAGGCGGCCCAGCCTGCAGCACCGCAACCGCTGCCACCGTGGAATCAGGCGCCTGCACCACAGGCACCACTGGGGGCGCAGCCTGCCGCTCCACAAGAGGCTCCCATCATGGCTCAAGCGAGAGCCCAGGCCGCCCTACAACCAATACCAGAATTTGATCCCACGGGCCCCCCGTCTAGCCTGGGGCCCCGATGGAAGAGGTGGGTGGCCCGCCTGGACATGTACTTCAGGGCTGCTCGGGTGGACGATGATGACAGCATGGTGGCCACCATGCTGTACTCGGCGGGAGCCGCGGTTCAGGAGATCTTCGAGTCGCTGACTCCGGTTGACCAGACCTATGGTGAGGCCAAAGCGGCTCTCCTTGCACACTTCCTTCCACTCGCCAACGTGGACTTCGAGAGATTTGTAATGCTGTCGGCCAAACAAAAGGATGATGAGACCCTGGACACTTTTTACGGCCACCTGCGCCGCCTTTCCCAAGGGTGTGCGTGGGGGGACGCGGATGATATGATACGAACAATGCTGATCCAAGCATGCTCCTCCGGCAAACTGAGGAGACAGGTCTTCAGAGAGCCGGGAATCACTCTGCCCCACATACTGGAACTGGGTCGATGTCACGAAGTGGCCGAGGCACGGGCAAACAAAATGGAGGCGGGATCACGCTCGATCAAGGCCGAAGAGGTGTGCGCTGTGTGGCGGGGCGGCAGAGGAACAAGAAGGACTGGTGGAGCCACCCGTGACAGAGCTGGAAGATCGGGGGAGTCGTGTCAGAAGTGTGGCTATGACCTCCCCCACCCAACAGAGTGCCCAGCCGCAGGAAGAACATGTGGCCGATGTGGACTGCCGGATCACTTCTCAAGAGTGTGTAAGTCGGCTCTACCTGTCATGGTACCAAGAGGTCCTGCCCGAATCTGGACTCCGCTCCAAACCCGGCCGTCCAACGTGGCCCAGGTAGATCAAGCGGAAGAGGAGACTCAGGCAGAGGAGGCTGAAGAAGAGGAGGAGGAGAACATTTTCTTCGTCTCAAGCATGGGGGTCCTGAAAGGCAAAAGTAGGAGGCAGCCAAGGTGCGTGGTGGAGGTGAACCGCTCGCCTGTTCCCGTGTTGGTGGACACAGGGGCATCTGTCAACGTAATGGCGAGGGGACATTATGACGCTCTGGACCCGCTACCAGACCTGGCTGTGCCAAGAGCTCGCATATTCGCCTTCGGTGGACTCGAGCCCATACCGCTGGATGGGGCGTTCGTAGCGAAGGTGGAACATGAAGGCTCGACGATCAGGGCTCGATTCTACGTGACCCCTATAAGCAACAACACCCTGCTGAGCTGTGCGGCTGCGGAGGCACTCGGGATAGTGAGTTTTGCGTACTCAGTATACCTGGAAGACATCAATGATCTACTTGACAAGTACGTAGCCCTGTTCAACGGCATTGGGAGAATGACCGGTGATCCAGTCCGGCTCCACATTGATGACTCAGTACAACCCATTGTTTTGAAACACCGGAGAGTTCCTTTTCATCTGAGGGAGCAGGTCGACAAGGAGCTGGATAACCTGGTGGCCTTGGACATCATCGAGAAAGTGGAAGGCCCAACACCATGGGTGTCCCCCATCGTCGTGGCCAGAAAACCAAAGCAGCCGGACTCAGTTCGTATCTGTGTGGATATGAGGCTGCCCAACAAGGCCATCAAAAGGGAGCGACACCTGACCCCGACCATTGACGACATAATCGCTGAGGTACAAGGGGCCAGATTCTTCTCCAAGCTCGACCTCAGAGCAGGGTATCATCAAGTTGTCCTCCATCCGGAGTCCCGGTATATTACAACATTCACCACTCACCGGGGACTCTACAGGTACAAGAGGTTAAGCTTTGGGGTGTCATCGGCTGCGGAAGTGTTTCAGAACATTATCTGAGGTGCTCTTGCTGATCTTGAAGGGGTACTCAACATCAGTGATGACATTTTGGTGTTTGCCACCACGGAGGTGATCCACCTGAAGCACCTGGCGAAGACCTTCGAGAGACTGCAGTCACTGGGCCTCACCCTCCATAGGGACAAGTGCGAATTCCTGCGCCCCTCCATAGAATTCTTTGGCTTCGTGTTTAAGGAGGGAGGAGTGTCACCCGACCCGCGGAAAGTTCAGGACATAAAGAGTGCACAGCCCCCGGAATCGGTGTCGGAGGTGAGAAGCTTTCTGGGCATGGTGACCTACTGTGGTCGGTTCATCCAAAACCTGGCCTCAAGGTCTGAGCCGCTCAGAGCTCTTATCAAGAAAGAGACTGCCTGGCACTGGGGTCCACTGGAGCAGTCGGCGTTCGAGGACATCAAGAGCGCCTTAACAACGGAGGATACCATGGCGTTCTTTGACCCAGCGCTACCCTCGGAGATCGTGGTCGACGCCGTTTGGCCTGGGGGCGGTCCTGACCCAAGTGGACCGGGATGGAAACCTCCGTCCCGTAGCATACGCCAGCAAGGCGCTCTCGGAAACGGAACAGCGGTACTCCCAGATCAAGCGGGAGGCCCTGGCGGTCCTGTGGGGATGCAGACATTTTCACCTCTATGTGCTGGGGCGCCCGGTGACTGTGGTGACTGATCATAAACCCCTGCTCCCGATCCTGGCGGGCTCGTCATCAAAGCCCCCGGCCAGAATTGAGAGGTGGATGCTCGCATTGCTTGAGTACGGGGTCACGCTGGTTTACCGGCCAGGCGCCAACAATGCGGCGGACTTCCTCTCCCGGCATCCCGAAGTGCGTGGGGGAGTGGTGGGAGACACCTGCGCAGAAGAGGCGGACGACCATGTCCGGATGGTAGTGGAAGGGGCAACACCAAATGCGCTGCCCCTGTCGGAGCTGGAGGCTGCAGCGGCTGAGGATGGGTGCTTCCAGATACTGAAGCAGTCGATGCAAAGCGGATCCTGGAAGTTTGTCTTGGAGGCTCTCGCCGGGCGGACCCCGGAGGCGAAGACCGCCCTTGAACAGCTGTGGAAGGTGAAAGATGAGCTGTCTTTCTCGGCGTCAGGGCTCCTGCTCCGGGGGGATCGCATAGTGGTCCCCCACTCCAAAGTAGGTGAGGTGATCGCCCTGGCCCATCATGGCCATCAGGGTGCTGCCAAGACGAAGGCGAGGCTGCGGATGAAGGTCTGGTTCCCGGAGCTGGAGAAAAGGGTCGATGACTTTGTGGCAGCCTGTGTATGGTGTCAGGCAGCCTCCCTGGTGCAGAGGGAACCGGCGATCGAAGCAATGCCTCGAGGGACCAGGCCCTGGGAGGTCGTGCATGCAGACTTTGGGTCCACGTCCGTGGGCACCCACTTTCTGGCCATAGTCGATGAGTACTCCCGGTACCCCGAGGTGGAGTTCGTGGAATCGGTGGCATTCGAGCATGTGGTAGTCGGCGTGGAAAAGATCTTTGCAACCCACGGATTTCCCCTGACGCTATGCTCGGACAACGTGTCGCCATTCCAAAGCGAGCGGTTTTCAGAGTTTCTAGCCAGTTGTGGAGTTCAACATCGGAAGATATCCCCGCTGTGGCCTTGAGCCAACGGCGATGCAGAAAGGCTGATGCGAACGCTGAACAAGACATTTCGGATTGCGCAAGGACAAGGCCAGCCCCTCCAACGGGCATTGTATTAATTCCTGAGAGTGTATCGCACCACTCCACATGCATCCACTGGTGTCGCCCCGGCGGAAGTGTTATTCCGGCGATGCCCCCGGGGTCTACTGCCAGAGGTACAGGAGAGAGAACCCGTGGTGATCAACGACCAGCAGGTTGAGGCCGACCGACTGGCCAGGATCAGCCAAGAGAACTTGCGCCGGGGTCTTCGGCCCCAGCGGCTGGAACCTGGGGATGAGGTGCTTATCCGGAACCGACATCCTCACGGGAAGCTGTCCCTCCCTTACGAACCAGCGCCCCTGGATGTGGTCGCCGTGAAGGGGTCGATGGTGACGGCCTCCGATGGGCGAACGGCTGTCACCCGAAACGTCAGCTTCTTCAAGAAGCTGGGAGACTCGAGAACTGAACCCCCTCTGGACCCGGGTGTCGCTGAGATCCCTGATGATGATGGGCCCCCTCTCGGTGCCCCGGCCTCTCCGAGTCGGGAGGCTGTTGCTGATGGACTGCCGGTGCCGGAGGTGAGCGGGAGGTACCCCCAGAGGGCTGGGCGAGGGAAACCCGCTTACCTCAGTGAGTATGTGTTGGGACCGTTGGAGGTTCATCCGGAGGGAAGGGACCCGGGTGGCTGACATTAAAGGGGCCTGGGCTCAGGATGGGCAAGTTGTTTGCTGTGTGATATGGTGTGTTTAACTAATGTTGTAATTGTGTGTCCTCCTGAAAAAGGAGGAGTGTGGCGTTGCCCCGTAAGGGCTGCGCACGTGGCGGCGTGACGTTGCACGTCGCCGCGTGCAGCGTTAATAAACGGGGCGTTCCCGGAAGCGGCAGAGCGACCGCGGAGCCCAAAGCCGACAGACGTGTGTGTGTGAGCTCTGTCGGGTTGGGGGCTCACGGGCACGCATGGGGGGGCCAAGGACCAACCCCCAACACTGACTACACAGTTGAAGAAAATATTGACATCTCCGCTCTGTCCGAAACCTGGTTGCATGCTGCAGCAGGACCTTCACTATCAGTGGCAATTTCTAAGGGTTACAGTATCTTTAGAGAGGAGCCTCTCTGTCCACCCCAATACCATGTATCATGGTATGGTTGCACTTATTATTCGGACCGATCTATCCATCAGACTAGTGAAGTTGGTGGAAATACTCAATTGTGAAATCTTATTAAAGTTGAACTTAATCCCAATTACACACTTAATCTTTACGTCCTGCATTACCCACCCTCCCCTATGCCGGATTTTGTAGCTAACCTTAGTGAACTGATCTCCTCCACCCTCAAACCCAAGTCCTAAATAATTATTGTAGGAGATTTCAACATGGGTTGTGACGAACCCTCAGATTCCTTGGCAAAAGCAACCGTGAGTGCTTTGGAAAACATGGATTTTATTCAATGTGTATCACATCCTACCCACTGTGGGGGTAGAGTCTTCGATTGGTTAGTGATACATGGTATTGGGGTGGACAGGATGGAAGTGAAACCATGTCCATGGTAATATCACAGTTTTGTAACATTTGAAATATCACTATATTTGACTATTTAGAAAATCAAACAACCT
Source organism: Ambystoma mexicanum (assembly GCF_040938575.1). NCBI lineage: Eukaryota > Metazoa > Chordata > Amphibia > Caudata > Ambystomatidae > Ambystoma > Ambystoma mexicanum. Next base: position 1,148,185,096 of record NC_090928.1, read on the forward strand.
CAGAGGAAAGTATTATGTCGTAACCTACGTAAACTCACTCTAGGGTCACTAGCTCTGCTTTCTGCCCCCTATTTAGCCAATCTTACCGAGTATAAGTCAGCAGCAGAGCAGTCAGCACTATACAGTAAAATGATGACTGAATAGTCTTGCCTCACAAAAAATAAGACCACAAAAGTCTACTCCCTCAAAACGCTGGGATTCATCAGCTATAGAACATTTGAAAATGAAGAAAAGGCAATGCAGAAATGGCAGAAAACACTACCTGCCACTGACAAAACGGAATATTCTTGTGTTGTAAAAGATCACAAAGATGCTATCTATACTGCAACAAAAGGTTCCTATGAGAACAGAATCAAAACCGCTGCGTCAGATACAAGGGAACTTTTTAGGATCTTAAAAGAACTGGAGGATCCATGCCAAACAATCATTACAGTAAAAAAATGCAGACTGGTGTACCCAAACTGAAAAGGCCATGGATGGCAAGATCCAAATGATTAAAAAAGGATATTGAAACTATGGTTATCCAATTGATTCCATCACCTGTTCCTGCCCTTTCTTAACACCAGCAACCCAGGTTCAATTCTTTTTCTTTTGTAGACATGGATGAAGAGGAGATCCTGGGTATACTATGAAAGTTAAAATCGACCAGATGTAGAGGTGACATTTGTCTGGCTAAAGTAGTGAATGCTTGTGGCCAGATGCTTGCCCCTCTGATTACTAAATTTCTTAGTGCTTAATTTAAAGATAAGTCATTACCCCGAGACATTAAGCAAGTCTGGATCACCCCCCCTCTTGAGGAAGCCCACATGTGATCCAAGTATAGCAGGCAACTACCACCCGATTATCAATTCCCCTTTCATTTGAAGGTACTGGATGAAATAGCACAGGGACAGATCCAGACCGTCCTGAGTAGAGAAGGCATACTAGGTCATAAACAGTCAGGCTTCTGGAGTTCCCACAGCACTGAGTCCACCCTGTTGGACCTTAAATCTAACATTCGTAAATTCATGGAAAATGGAAATACATCTCTGTTGATGCTCCTTGATCTGACAGCCGTGTTTGATCTGGTAGACCATGCCATACTGGCCAGCAGACTGATTGAGAGAGCTTCTTTCTCCAAGGAAACGGTCAACTGGGTTTTATCATTTCTGTCATAGTGGACTGCAAAGGTTTTCTATGAGGTTGCATTGTCAGAGGGACTGGCCCTGTAGTGTGGAGTGCCACAGGGCGCTTCCCTATCTCCTACTCTCTTTAATCTATTCATGCTTACACTTTTCGATCAACCCGGAAGAAGATGGTATTTGTTACGCTAATTACGCTGACGATACTCCGTGTCTCTTTCCACTCTCAGGTGATCACCTCAAAGACATTGATATCATAAATGCAACTTATAATAAAATCCATCTATGGATGTTGCTTAACGGCCTAGCCCTGAATAACTCAAAAACAGAGATCATAACCTTGGGCACTGGCCCTAAGCATTGCCATCTTGATCCAGCATACTCGTCTATTCAAATTGCAGACTTTCTTCTACCTACCCCTAAGAAAGTGAAAACTCTGGGTGTTACCATTGACCAAGAGCTCTCAATGAGGGCGCATATCAGCTTCCTAGTGTCAAACATATCCTACTCCATTAAACTACTGGCACAAATTCGACCAATCAGCTGTCCCACTTTAGCAAGGTCTATCATCGGGAGTCATATTGACTACTGTGCCAGTGTCTTACTGGGTGATGGCAAAGGGGAGCTAAGTTGTCTTCAAGTTTTTCAGAACAACGCAGCGAGGGTAGGAGTTGGTCTGCGAAAAATTGATCATGTGTCAAAAGCCAGGAGAGCATTACACTGGCTTCCTGTAGAAAAGAGAGTCATGTTCCACACGCTCTGCATCTCGCATGCCTGTCTGTATGGAAAGATTCAGCCTACCTGGCACCCCAGCTTAAATGGCTACTGGACCGATGTAGCCTCAAATAAAACTACTTGAGCCTACTCCTCATCCCTAAGGTAAAATTGACACAGGTGAAAAACTGATGCTTTCCATGCTTGCCAACACATCTATGGAACACACTCCCGCCTGACCTAAGGCTGTGTTCTAGCTTATCAAGTTTTAAAAGAATCCTAAAAACATTTCTTTATGAATAAAGACGGCATCTAACAAAAGCACGATCACATTACACACTATCGGAACATAACAAAAGATTAGAATACACAAAGCAATAAAATACATGAAAATACTCATGATAAATGAGAGTAGCATGGCCTAAAACATCACTCTTAGCTTAAAGTTCTTAAGAATTTGAGAAATCTCACAAGTAGAGCTTTTTGGAGGTCAGCATATTATTTCATTTGAAGACATAGTCCAATTATCCCCTGAAAATGGACAGCTACTATTTCAAACAAGCACCAAAAAAGACAGTGTCAATACCGTGGAAAGCAATGGCGATATAAAAGTGTGTAGTTTTTGTTGAATACTTTAGACATTTTAAAAAATGTGTCATTCCTAAAATAATACAGTAACATATTTAAAGGAATTATAGGACTATAAAGTTTGTTATAGGACTAATAACAAACAAAGGTACAGTCATGTTAAATACTCGAGAAGTTAAAAAGTTCAATAATTATTATTTTAATTGCTACCAAGAATGCCACCAGTAATTATAAAGATTAATATAAACAAATGTATTTTCCCATATGCTCATAAAAAACAGAAAAGAGCAGAAACAAAACATCACATACATATGATATGGTTTACGCAAAAGTGGTCTTTTTTAACCTCTTCCAATTATTCTTTAGAAACCCATCACAGTTTAAACACAATCCCTAGTTCACACATTTCCATATTGTATCCCAGCATGCCACAATCTATTCCTTACTCATACATATTAGAAATCCCAGTGTGGTGGGCGTTGCCTCGGGACTCACCAATAAATAATTACAAAAGTATTCAAAAAAGGAGTGAACGCAGGCAAGAAGTAGCACAGAATTATTCAGGACTCAGACGCAGCTGGGACAGCTATAATCAAACAGATTGTGGAACAGAACTGTGTGAAAAGGCGCTGTCAAAGAAACACACCTAAATCGAAAACTTTTATAACAATCGAGCTAATTAACATTAGTAACTTTCCAACATGAAAAAAATCTCCCCACAGCAAGCTGATTGGTGCTCGCCTATGATACCCATATAGAAAAACATACATTATGTTCTGTAATTGGGTCCACAAACCTTTCCACAATGTCCTTAATTATAATCTGTAATGCCACAATCCAATGCCCCCCTTCCAACATTGTAATCCCAATTCATTGAAACATTTGAGATGACCAGCAGAACTTTATTCTCCACTTTGTATCCTTTCTCTGCTAGCAAAGTCAGTAGTTTCAATTAGTCCTTTCTACACTCATCTTCTGTCAGGCTGCACACCAACATACTGTATCACTGTGCTTGCAACCTGTAAATTGCTCAGGTACATTTTGTAAAACTCTCACAGAACCCTTGGGGCATTCTAGTGTGTTCGAACCTGGTCCGGTGATATGTAAACACAGTGAGATACCTGGGGTCTGGGTGTAGTGCGATGGAGAAAAATGCGTTCTTCAAATCTATCACGCTGAAATAGGTTGCCTCTGCTGGAATGCTGCAAAATATTGTTGCAGGATTTGGGAGCAATGGATAATCTGCCTCAATAATATTGTGAAGAAGGTGAAAATCCTGTATAAACTGCCATGCCCCTCTCTTTGCTTTGCTTTCTTGATCGGATAGATAGCTGTGTTGCAAAGTGATGTGCTCTGCTGTATTATGCATTGCTACGATAGGGCATGCAGTGTCTCATAAATTCCTTCATCTGCTTTACTTGTGGCAATAGTTCACCTTCTTTTAATTTGATGTGTACTGCCCCTGCCCCTTTTAGTATCCCTACATCATGGGCTCCTGTTGTCCATACGTTTTTTGGCAATTTTCCAAATCTTCCGGCAAATATTGTGTATTCTTTTTTGTTATCTGAGTCATCCAGGGAACTGTGTCAATTACTCCTTTTAATGTCAGTGTGGGCTCAATACATAGGGCCTCATCACGAGTCTGGCGGTAACCCTTAAATGCGGCGGTAGCGCTATTACCACCGCTTTTAATGGTCCACCAGATGGCGGGTTTCCCCCCAGCTATGAGCTGGGGGGAAATCAGCGGCAAAATTGACGATTTTCGGAACGATTACCGCCAGCGGGAAATCCGGCGGCGGTAATAGTGCGAATTTTGGGGAATGGGCAATAACCCTTCCGCCAAACCCGTGATTCGGCGCTAATAGCGCCAGGGGTTTGGCAGTAGGGCTATTAGCCCAACTTGTGATGAGGCCCATAATATTGAATGCCATTCCATGTTGTCTTCAGCAGTGGCAACCAATATGATCATGTCTTCCGGACCACTACTTCCACTAGGTACTGCAGTGCATGTGTGTCAGAACTAACAGAGGTGGGACACTGTGGCCTTAAAATAAATGTGTTGGACAGCCGAAGCACCCTTCCTTCAATTCCTGGTTATCATTCCAACAACACGTGCGCCCTGGACAAAAACATCTACATGTGTGTGGGTATCCCTCTCAACGTGCTGTGAGTGTAGTATGCCTGAATCCATACTGACACTCTATCACATTCCGGGTGCACACCATACCTTTCTCTGAAAATGAAATTGTGGTGTTCAATTTGCTAAGTAAGTCCCTTCCCAGAATTTTGATGGGAGTATCTTTTGAATACAATAGTGGTGCTACAATATTCTGTTTCCCTTTTGTGAAGGGTAAATCTTTTGTCAGAGGAACTTTCAAAATTTTCCATGAAAAGCCTTGTGTGTCCAAACATTTGTTAGATAATGGAAATCCTTCTTTCTTGATGCATGATCTGGTTGCTGTAGTATCTATAAGAAAGGAGAATCACCCTCTGTTTTATCTGAACTTCTACCTCTGGCTCCTCCTCTGGGTCCTCAGTTACTGCTAGAACAAGACACCCTCACACTCTCCATGGGCACCCCTATTGGGAAATTGTATTGGCGGATGATGTAAATGGATTACCGCCCACCACTGTCACTTCTGAGTATTGGGGCACAGGGTTCTGTCCCAGTAACGTTACCCTGTCTTGTGCTTGTGTCTTTACTGGTACCTGGAGTATGCTTACTGTACCTGAGGTTCCTGCCATCTCCCCACCCTGCACTTGTACTTGTCCTTGGATGGATTTACCTTGTGGTTGTGTGTGCTGTATCTGTAGTTGCTGCTGCCGTATCACCTGTATTTGCTGAGGTGTCTGTGTACAGGTTGTTGTTGTTGCCCTACTTGTGCTATTAGTGGGCATGTCCATGCGAAGCAACCAAAATGTCCACATGCAAATAACTGCCCCCCAAACCGTGACCCCTGCCCCTGTACCCCATTCCCTTTCCTTGTGTGTAACATCCTCTCCCTGTCTGATATGGTCCCATGTAACCGCTTACTCCACCTGTCTTCACAACGGCTGGCTGTTACTGCACGTTTATAAATGCAGGTTGTTGCTGCATCTGCACAGTTGCCCACTGTTGATTGGGTGATACTTGAGTGTAACCTCCTGGTTGCATTACGGTTGTCACTGGGAGCCACCCTTGCTGTGCCTGTGGAACGACAACTAGCCCTGTGAGCACTGCTCCTTCCATGTTTATTTTAGCCAGTTTTTTCTGAACTAAATTGGTTTCAGCTCTTGTTGCATTGTCACCTGTCTCCTTATCCTTCACCTGCTTTCTTTTGCAAAAGTGTACAATTGTTGCCTGTATCTGAGGCCACTCTTCTTTTGCCTCAATTCCCACTAACTTCTCTAGAGATGTCTGCACACCTGTGGGAAGCCCCCTCACTAAAATGTGGTAAAACAAAGGTATTTTGTTATCCCAATACTGTTTATTTGCCTGTGTCCACATTTCTTGTATGGACCATATATATTCTGTGGGGTCCTCATCAAGCTTCATTTTACAAGCCAATATTGAACCCATGTCTGACGTATCTGGATACAGTTAGATTAGAGCCTTCCAAACATGTGCTCTATAGTTGTTAAAGGGTGCCCCATAATGTATGTTAGAGCTTAAATTGACCCCAGCATATCTGGCCTTTTGCCATATTTTGACACTTCTTTCCCCAACCAACACTGCTAATAAACTCTTGATGTCTCCTATGGCCAATGGGATACCTGCTGTCTCTTTCTCGAAAACATAAATCCATTTGCTCGCCCCCACCATTAATGAAGGTAAACAGTAAACCAAATTGTCCCAATCCATTGTCTGCCACGATATGTAATGAACCTCACCCCTCGCTTTCTGTAAAAAGGGCATCTGTGTGCAAGCTCTGCATTTATTACCACTTTGTGGTGTAGTCCTCTCTTTCCTCCTCTTCTCTCTCATTACGTCTCCTTCCACTGCTCAAATTCTATCTGTCTAATTTGTCATCCCCATAATTGCTGTCACCACTGCCCTACCAATCTGCTGCAGTGCGCACACCTTCTATCATGTCATCTTCACTATTGTCCGAGTCCTGTCCCCAGTGATCAATTTTAAATTGTATTCATCCTGCTGTCCACCCCTGTTCATCAGTTGCCTTTCCTTGTTCTTTTCCTTTCTTTTCTATCTCCCTTTCCATAGCTTTCGCGGCTTCTCTGAACACAGAGTCAAGTAGCTGCTGGGTGCTTTTTTTAATGTCTATTAAGTATTTCTGCCACCCCTTTTCATCCTGACTAATGGCGCTCGCTTCACCCTCATCTTTCCTTTGATGTATTCCTTCCTTATCTTGAGACACTCGTTTAGGATTCGTACATCCTGCAGCTGGTTTCAGTAATGGGTATATCGCATATGGTGGGGGCAGTGCACTTCCCTTCTACTCCTCTTCCTGTCCCTTCTCTGTCTCTTTATAATGTTCTTCATACAACTTCTAAAGCCCTAAAATGTCCTGCCTCTTTTTATGCTTTCCACCTTTGTAGGTAGCCGACAAATATGAATACATACTTTTGATAATATTTTTATTGAATGTCCCCTTTCTGGGAAATTCTTTATAACATTTTCCCACGGTGTCGTGTACCCACTTAAAATAGTACTTTTTTATCTTGTCATGATATTGAGGCAATTTCCTACACCTACGATTAAACGGTGCATCCATCCAATGGGACGTCATTATCCCACCTCAATCCTTATTGTCGGAATACACTGTAGAGGAGGTTCCAAACATGACCTCTACCCCTGCCCCTCATTTCCAGCTGCCAGGAAGGTACTTGCCAAGGTGCGTGACGTATGAAGAGCAAATGAACCAACAGAGAGCCGCACTGGGACTCTGCCCGCTGTACTTTAGAAGATCTGTGCCTTTTGAAGTGCTCAACACCAAACAACCCTGGGCAGCACGGTACCCTATCAGACAACCATATGATATGATATGATATGTTATTTGTAACGCGCCTATACACAAGTGTGTAGCCGCTGTTACGAAATGAGAAGTACCTTCATGCGGTCCATGAAGAGACCCCAAGAGCCTTAATAGAAGGCCAGTAGAAATGACAAGGGCCTGCACAGACTCACAAATGAACAAAACCGGCTATCAAAGATAACACGCCAGCACGAGCAGTTATGAAAATAGATGTAATGGACACAGGAGAGAGATGATGCTAAAACATAAGGAAACATGTTACAAGACAGAATGGAAGTAATCGACCAGTCAAACGTGTGTAAATAGGCTTGGAACGCAACAAGCAAAGAAAACGATACTGCTTGCTACGCTTAGTAGAATAATAGAAGTGCCAACTATATATCTACCTCAAGGAGTACATTATACAAGTATGACTCCATTTTGTAAAGCAGAAGTGTGCCCAGGCTGCCCAAGGCCTTACAGGCCAAGTTTCACAACCCAGCCAGAACAGAGAGGAAGAGCGGAATCGAAACTCAACCGAAAGCGGCTCATGCTTGGGAAATCAAGGTCACCCAGGGAAGGGGAGGAGAGTGCCAGCTCGCAAGAATCAGGCTTCTGAGCATACCAGCTCGCCCGTGAAGGTCAAGATAAGAGAGGCGCAGGCAGTTGACAGAGCCGAAGCAGAATTAAATACAATAAAAGCTGGAAACTGAATCAGATTCATGGTGAACAGACACGTGTCAGCCAGGCGCGAAGAAGTACCACCGCCTGATGTCATCCAGAACCCGAGGATGCCATAACTTCTCCTGATAAGAGGCTACAGTTCCGAGGCCATACCCAGCCAACTAGTTGACACCTAGCCCTAAAATACTGATTGATGGAAGGGAGGCAGGGTGAAACTTGGGACGCCAGGCACCTGGGTGTCCATTCTGCGTGCTGCTAATTAAAATGGGGATTTATGTCTAGTGGTGTAACCCGCCCAATCACAATGGACCAAGTAATCTAGGGTCCTATAGATAGTAGAACCTATGAGATGGTGTACTTTTGGTGACATCTACATGAGTAATGTTAGAGGGCTGGACGTAGATGCCCATCCAATAAGAATTATTCAATCCGCATGCTCTGTTACCATATACAGATATAGCACCTATACGTAAGTTACCTTTCCTAACCAATTATATTGCATGACGATTTTTTGTAGAATTAGATGTCAATGATGATGGGTTTTATGCATAAAAGTTACTGTTCGACTAAAGTTCGAGGAAGTCGGAGCGAGACAAGTGATCGCAATGCTGCTGATTTCCATTTGTTTCTCTGTTTGATGTACTTGTCATTAAACGGACTTCCTTTTCCCAACTTACTGAGTCCTCTTTATTGAGTCGTGCTGGAGTATGTGTATCCTGCGCCCCCTGTCCTCACATGGTGCAGCTATCTTGTTTTACAAGTTCTAGAGGGTGAGCACTGACCTATGGTCCCGTCAGTAACTTTATCTCCTCCTGAACAACACTTCCCTCACTTTTTCCTCTTTTCCTTTATAAGTAAAACCTTTAAACTCTCAAACCTTATTCAATCAATCCCACTCACTTGAGTGGGATACTTGCCACTTACTCATTCGCCCTATTTTCCTTCACTCTGGCCCTCTTCCTAGGCCTGCCTTTTCACACCTCGCACTCCAAACGTATGTACCCTGACCTTCTCCACACGCCTGTCTTGTTAGGTTGCATTAGTACACAAATGGCCTTCTACCCAGACCCAACACCTTAGCAACAATGCCCTATGTTAGTTTGTTAAAAGAGCAGTTACTCTTCCCTTCAATCGACTGTACCTTTCACTCGCGCTACGCAGCTCTGTAAATATTTAGACGTTATTCCGGCTCTGGCCCTTCCGTCATCTCCATAGAGACATTAATCAAATACTACAGCCACTTTCCACAACACTAAAAATAAACTGCTGCTACTCACAAAGCAAGTGCGTGCATGCGACTTAAAAAATTCTTCCCGTAAAAATAAAATGACTAAACTATACCAATTGCCTGCACTACCAAGGTCCGCAACTTACTATGCAACCCTCTGCTCTAAGGCAGATGTGCCACCATCCACCTGCTTCCTATCAGATGGGCAGACCTAAAATCTAAGACTACTATGTTCAATCGCCCTCCACCAAATCTGAGGGTGCGTCGCTATACACCATAAAATATTCCTTCCTGTGCGTTGTGCTTTCATGCATGCGTACACTCACTTATCCTTTTAAGAGATTCTTCACTTCTCTCGACCTCTGAGTCTCCCTTTAAAGGCCTGTACTCCAGTCAGAGTGAAGGCAGTGCCGGACCAGACGGACCTTTGAGAACTCACCATCCGCAGACCTCCTCGTCGTTTGAGTTCTTAGTACTGGCCAACGGACGCTGTCCCGCTCACTTCCGGGAGCACGGCTGGAATTTCCATGGCCGGTCAGAAGGCTGAGATATCTTGCTGAGGCCTCCAGAAATGTGTCGACGGTCACCTCGGGACTCACCAATAAAAATTACAAAAGTAGTAAAAAAAGGAGTGTACACAGGCAACAAGTAATGCAGGTTTGTTCAGGGTCCAGATGCAGCTGGGAGAGCTATATTCAAACAGATCGTGGAACAGAACTGTGTGAAAAGGTGCTGTCAAAGAAACACCCCTAAATCTAAAACGTTTATAACAATCAAGCTAATTAACATTAGTATCTTTGCAAGATGAAAAAATCTCCCCACAACGAGCTGATTGCTGCTTGCACATTATGCCCTCATAGAAAAACATACATTATGTTCTGTGATTAGATTCACAAACCTTCACACACCGCCCTTAATTATAATTGGCGATATCACAATCCAACCCCCACTTCCCACATTATAATGACAATTCGTTGAAACTTCTGAGATGACCAGCGGAACTTTATTCATCAGCCACAGTCACCTCATCTACACACTAATGAGAAACGCTCTCTACCATGGCACTGTCAGAGCCTTGAACCACGGACATACTGCTGTACAAATGTTGCATATTAAGAACTGTTCGACCTTCTTCCCAGGTGAAACATACTAAGGGGCAATTTAAAACCGCTGTTGTTCTTTTGAATTATACAATGGTTATGCCCTCCTTGCCTGTCGGCAGGACCCATGGGTTCTAATCTGTGATCACGAAACAATAAAAACTATTGTTTGCTTCTTACCATACCAGCCTGGGATCGTGGGACCTGCAATGTGACACCAGCCACTGCGGCTTTGTTGCCGATTGAGGGAAAAGCTAACACATGTTTTCTGCAAAAGCTTGCTGTAAGGCCTATATACCGCATTTCAGCCTAAGTTGGGTAATACTTACCTGTGCTCATGCATTTCTTTTATATGTAAATTACTTTTATTTTGGGCTTGAGTGTATAACCATTAAAAGGAGCCCACTCCCCTTTTACAGTGCTACTCTCGCAATTGAAAAGTGGGTACCTTTTCACTACGTAGAACTTGCTATTTTTATCACACTAGCATTTTTTCAAATCGACATCTTGCCTTTAAATCCAAAAAAGGTTAATATTAGTGTTACACATTTTCACATACTTATTCCAGCTCCAATTCAGTTCTCTAATATCCATCTAATATCATGTTAAGAAATACAATGACGTTCACAAACATCTAATTAATTTGGGGCTTTCATTTTCAAGAGCTGTACTTCATAATACATTAATAATCTGTAAGCATAGATTGTACCACGTAGACATGTATATTTAGTACATGGATTGGTTAATGGTGTAATGTGTTACATTTTAGGTTTTCATAATCATGGCAGCAGCATGTTGATATAATCAATACAAACTTGGCTTGACACCATTGAAAACTGATATGCAAATGTTACTTCATACCTACTCTGACAAATTAGGCCCTGGGAACAACAATGCCACATTTCCACATGAAGCCAATTCACTCAGGCTATCTTTACACTTATCACGCACACATACCAAACCCATCTAATGCATACACATGTAGATCAGTGCTCACTGCTATTGATAGTTTTCACTCTTGGAAGAATGTGGCGCAATCAGGATGCAGGGAATTAAGGCTGAATCGGGCAATATATGCCCACTGACCCTGCTTAATTGTGATCTGTCATCACTGCCACCTACAATGCTGCATAAGTAACTTTGCTATAATCATACTGTAGCTTGATCATACCTTTATTGTGAGTTTGTCATCCCTCTTGTGGGTGGTTGGCTCCTGTAATGTTGCACTTCCCTGCCCCTTGTGCGTGATAATGGCGCCAATAGTTGTTGAAGTGGGCTGACCCAGCCTGAAATGGCTCTTGAACTAGCGGGCCACCAGCGGCTGTGACAGCCTGCCCTTACAGCATATCAACTCCCAAATATCAGAGCAACGCATGTTCTATAACAACGTTTTGTCATAATGAACGTCGTAAATCCCTCTAGCACAAACCCACATCCTCTCACATCCTAACTCCCCCACACATACTTTCCTACCCCCACATACACATGCACATATACATATACAGGCAAATGTGTATTTAATTGGTCGATTTTAATCAAATGTGCACAAAAACGAATGCCCTGCTTGTCATGTAATATAACAACATAAAAAAAGAAAATGCAAGACTTAATCACAATCTAAGTGTTAAAAGATTGACATTTAAATAACTCACCATCAACACTAATAGTCACGAAATATATGCACATTGTGGTCTCAATTAAAACAAAATACCCAAATGACACAATGTAGGGAGTACCCAATACTCATTCAGAGCACATGGTATATAAATACACATGTAAATGACAAATTGCACGCATTTTCAAGTATCCAATTCAGGTGTCAGTTACAACAAACCAGCAAACATTTATCATCATGGGAATGCAAATGCCAGTAGTTACCATGCAGCCTACATAAGGAAAACAATAGTTTGCTATGAATGCAATGATCATCAAATTACATTCACAGTAGGAATGCCATGGAATTTAGACACTGCCTATGTAATTGTACTACAAAAGAGGCATATTTCTTAAAAATAGCATACTTAACAATACACTGATTAAGCCAGAAGAAACATGTCATGGTACTGGGACAGACTGGATTCTGCCTCGCAGGAGTATAAGGATGATAGGGGTGAAATGGAGCACTCAGCCCTCACACAACGAGAGGCTAATTGGAGGGATACTGAACTCTCTTTTGCGATGTGACAAAGGTTCCCTTTTAAAGATGAGAGTCTTGAATTGCTCTATGAATTGCAGGCCTGTGATGTGGTCGTTGGTGTGATGCTCCCCATGCTCCCCATGTTTGATACATAGATCAAAAACACTTGCTTTTGTTGGTCCGATATGGCTAGGTCCTGGCTTTTGGTAATGAACTGAACACCATAAATAGTGACTTTGTCTTCCAGGGAAGAGGATATGTGAATGGGAAGAGCACTACATAGTATTCAACTGACTTTGAAGGTGATGCATGTTTGTAGAGGTAGCCCATAACACTTGGTTCACCTAGGTGGTATGCGATCATATTTGCATAGACCTTTAAGGAGGCAGACAGAAGCATGGAATGTTATTCTAATAGTTTCTAATGAGATGGAGGGCGGACCAGTGAGCAGGTCGGTACCTCCATCCAGGTGAGATAGGAGTGGGACCTGTACGGTGGATGTGAAGATGGTTTCTGGTTGGTAGGACTTGTTTTTCCAAAGAAGGGATTGTTTGAAGCATGTCGTCTGACTTTTTGTCAAAATATACATATTTATGGAGAGGGAGCAGTAGATGTGGGAACCCAAAGACGTGCTGTACAATGTCAAATGTATGATGAATCCCTCAAGATTCAATGTGGGCAGCCCAGTTTTGATATGGGGTCTCCAACCTTTGTTGGTGTGGAGAAGGGGTTTAACATTGGGTGGGTTCACTATGATGTAAGCACTAGACATTCATGTCTGGATCAGAGTTAGGAAGGATTGGTGAAGTGTATGTCTTCAGTGGATGATATTTTGAGGTATACTGGTGTATCCTTTTTGTATTGGTTGATATGGCTCTTGTGGCTGACACGCAGCATTTCCTGAGGCACTATTTAGAAGTTAAAGCTCATGAGTGAGAAGACGGATATCTTTCCAGAGAGAAGTTGTGATCTGGAGGTAATCATCTGGACAAATTGATGTATAGACTGCATACTCTGAGCATTATAATATAAAATAAGCATGAGACCCACACTAACTGCAGCTAATGTAAAGAGGTAACATCAAAGGCCTGATTCATGGAATGTTTTGCACAGCGCGAAGCGATTACACTCATGCAAATTGACTTTGTACTGCCAACAAACACCCTGATTCATGGAACAGTGCAAAGTGTATTTTTGCAGAGTGTAAGTGATTTCAATCTGGCACACACTCAAGTCAAAGCTCAGCATGTAGTGCACAACTGATCTCCTTATTTTTTTTTTGTCTAAAAGTTCAATATTCTGAATGATATACCACTCATATCACACCCTTCTCCTGGAACTCCCCCACCCCCTGGTCACTCTGAACCAGGAATCAGGCTGGTTTGCCAAGGTAAATATTTATTTATGTATTTAAAATTTAATCACAATATGTTTTAATAGATAAACAACAATCACCAATGGGGTGACAGAATACTGAATAATATCTTTAATACACAAGGAGAATTTAATGAGCAAAACGAATGCAGCACTGAAAACAATACTTTTGTGTTGGTTCAGATCAGATAGTACTGTGGTTAGCAGTTCCCCCTGCAACACCTCTCAATCCCCCAGTAGGAAATGTAAAGAGATGGGAGGAGAGAGCAGGTCTTCAGGAATAGCACAAATCAAACAGAATATCAGTCCCACTTTCCCCCAGCAAACACAAGAGAAAAATGGAATTGACTTTTCAGCAGTCAGACTGGCTTTCAAGATTGTCTTTAGAATGGGCTGTGCAAAAACACCAAATATGGTCAAAAATACTGAAATTGTTACAAATTCTTATAGGAGCTGCTTTGAATAGTTGCACACAAACACAAGCAATGATTTAGTCAAAAGAAAACATATGAAATCTCAAAATCCAAGTTGGAAGCACTTTATAGGTACTTTACACGTGTAAAATCTTTCAAATCTTAAATTCGTGGCAAACTTTTCATTGCGCGATATTCGCGACAACGGGAGAATCACACTGTTTCTATGAATATCTATGAATGTTAGCTAGAAGTAGGAGTTGAAATTGTGTTTCTATCACAAAAACTGAGGGAGTACAGACGTTTTAGTAAAGGTCATTTTTGGAAGATAGTCGCAAGAATTGAAAACAGAAATGCACTTTGAATTGACAGATAGGTTTTCTTATGCTGTATTAAAGACTACCAAAAAGTAGAATGCCACACAGGAAGGTCATTCACAGCCGCTCATCACAGTTCAGGTGTGATACTCTGCTTTATTTTTGGTTTGGGAATTACTTTCTTAATCAATCAATAGGAAGCTAGGGTTTAGGAACACATATGAGAGAAGAGTCCACGCAAAGATAGTTCTAACAGTACTAGTTCTGAAGGAAAGATAGGATGGGTTAAGAGAGGGTTCAGACAATGCAAAGATACTCCTAACAATACAGGTTCTGAATGAAAGATAGGATGGGTTGGGTAGGGACAAGACTATGCAATTATACCATGGGACACAGTTTTTCCTATTTATACTCACTGGATACCTTTTTTAAATGGGATCGTCAGTTCTAGTCACAGATTGGATCTGGTCTAGGAAAAACAGCATATCAGGCCTGGGACTGGATCCTCTAGGCCGGTCGCCAGATTGGCACAGGATGTGCTCTCCTAGTCTGTAGGTATTTGGATCAGCTGGATGGCGAGTTCCTCAGGCAAGCCTAGTGGTAGCAAGCCAGAGAATTTCTGGATACTGGTTCAAAATGGCCTTCTCACACCACACAGCGCTTTACTGAGTGGGGAGAATAAATTTGTCGATTGGGGCCTTGCTGGAAATCAATAGTCTCTATTGCTGGCAAGAGATTGGGCATCTGCATCTGGAAGAATATTTAAAGCTGGATGTAGGAAGCTGGATCAGAGTGCTTCGCTGGAATCAGGACAGTGGCTGGATCAGAAAGTCCTATCTCTGCTGTCAGCTATCTCTATTTATGCCTTAAAAGTGACATCACAAAGGGTTGTATGGGCCAGCTTAGCTTAGCTTGCCCTTGTGCAAGGTAATTGGGTCAGAGTCTACTCTCTGCCTTGATAGAAACAGAGTGTCATCTTTATGGTGTACTTTTATGATGCTGAGCATCCACCCCTAGCCACTGGAACACACAGTCTAATTTTGGCAAAATACATATTTACACATGTGCAACCTCCATAAAAATCACATACACAGACTGCATATTTTATATAGCAGCTATTCCTCAAAACCCCGTAGCTTGTGGGATCGTGCTCCGCGTTCTACAGAATGTTGTCCTTTTCACCATGAACACACTTTCAAATTGTTCTGCAAATTTCCACAAGTGTGCGTGTTTAACATAGGGATATGCATGTAGATTTTCATAATTCTAACAGTAATACATTTTTCACAAAATCACATATCTTGCCATTCCTGTTCAGAGCATGCCACACAGTTCTGGCGCCTCTTCACACGTGCAGCCAGAAATTAAATGAACAACTCTGTCATTTTTATATTTTTCACCATTTTGAAAAGCAAGTTATATCTTTTAAAAAGTGTTCTTTGTTCATGTGTAGCAACAGATGGTCGCGTGGCTCCTCCTCTTTTTGTCTCCCTGCAGTCCAGTGCATCCCCTTCCTTGGGGGAAGCTCCTTCCAGGAGGGTTTACGACTCTCTTCACACTTCTAGTTTCCTGAGCTGCAGCTTGTCATTGTTCCTTTTCTCTCTGTAGACCAGATTCCGTCCCAACCCTGCAATTCACACCTCCCTGTGAGTTTCTGCTGAGGAGAAGGCCCTCCTTTTGGGAAGAAACCTGCTTTCCCATTTTTTTTCAACTTCAGCCAAGCTAATTACTTCTTAAACTTAACAAAACCCAGATTTGTTGCATCACATACAACTACATTTCTTTCTCGGCCTTAAAATCTGTGGAATCAAAAACACAACTAAAGTATTCCTTTTTGGCAACAATCCTGTTTATGTTTGCTAATTCAGCAGACTTTTGAGTTTTAGGTCATTTTAAAGCTGCCTGAGTACTCCTCTGACAGCTGGCATTCAGGTCGCCCCGGGTACTGCACCCAGATTTTAGCATAGAGGCTGTCAGTTTTTCAGACTTAGTATGTTTCACAATGTTTCATTTGATACATGGATTTTAGCACCAGGCAAGATTGTAAATGTTGAAAAGGGTTGTGTTATAGGCATTTTGGCATTTTTGGCAACAAAGCAAATGTCATTTGTAGGCACATTTTTGGGTTTCATTTGCAAAGTGCTGCTTTTCTCTCTGCACTCTGTTTGCCGGTAATGGAACCCACTGACACATTTTTGCAGGGTGTGCTCTATTCCACTGCACATATACCATGGGTGGCAGGTTGTGCATCCCTCTTTTTATGTGCTGAAGCACATGTTTTTTTTAGGTTTTTGGCACGCACAAGGGTTTTACCGCTATTTTTGCTGTTTCTTTCCCCATAACTGGCAGGGTGATGCCGGATAGCATAGTGGAGTGGGTCAATACATCCCACAAGGGCAAAGTGACTTTGCACTACAAAAATACCTTTTACACTGCTCCATGAATCAGGGTGTTTGTTGGCAGTGCAAAGTCACTTTTAAACATGCAAAACATTCCATGACTCGAGCCCTATATTGGCACCCAGGGTGGGTTCTGCAGCCAATCAGGTTGCTCAGAACGCGGGCTAAAGCTGCATTCGGAGAAAGCATTTTCCCTCTCTGTCCCGTCCCGGACAATACATAAAACCAAATCCTCATTGTTGAAATCTTAAATCATTGTCGCATAGACGTCATTAAGAGGTTGCCAGGGGCTGCAACTGTGACCCCTGAGGTCTCCCTTGCTAGTCCGGTGGTGTCCCCTGCTATCCCTAAAAAAATACATTTTTTTTGAGGCTGCTGCGCTCGCGCTGGCAGCATGTGGCTCTTTGTGTCTGGAGTGTCTGCTTTTCTTATAGCTGTAGCCAGTAAGGAAGCTCAGTGGGTAGAGCGCTGGCTGCTGCAATGTGTGTGTGATCTGCAGGTTGCAGGTTTGACTCCCAGCAAGGTAAACTCGGCCTTTCATGCTGCTGATGTTTATAAATGAGTAACAACACAGGATGGGTGAATTTTTATGTATATTTGTTCTATAAGAAGTCATTAAGCATAAGTGTAATATAATAACACATCATTATCGTTTGGCCTTGGACCTCTGCTTGCATTCACAGTGATTTGGTAATATGGGCATATACGCACTGATATTAACGGTACATATGGTGATCCATTCTTGAATAAAATGTATATCACTTTACAGTGATATCGTAACCATATTTTTCGTAGTGTATTCAGAAACAATGCTATGTGATGGGCAATGCTGCAGTGCCTCACAAAGCGAGGCAGGGTAACTGCTGTTACAATCAGCAGGCCTGGAGAGGGGCAGCCCAGCCTCTCCCCCTCACTGCTCCTCGCCCCACCCCCTAGTCGAAGAGACACGCAGTCTGTACAGCACAATGCTGAGGAAGGGTGAGGTGTGAGCAATCACCTCAGCCTTCCTTTGTGCAACAAGGTGCTAAGCACGAAAGGAAACCAACAGGCAGGCAGGGATCAGGTTCAAAGACCTGCCCCCCCCCCGGGGGGGCAGATTGTCGGCTATCCGGCCGGGGGCTGAAACTTAACAGCCCCCACTACTATACATATCAAAGACCCAGGGCTCCCCTGGGTCTTATAAATACAGAGCAGCAGCTCTGAGAAAACACAATCAGTTTGTGGACCCTGAACGGGGATCCAAACACACAGGAGGTGCACTGTTTACTCAGTGCCTTCCAAACCTTTGCTTCTTTACCACAAAACCCTCCCACCCTACAAATAAGGGAGAAGAACAAAGGAAAAGAAGTACATGGTACTGTGCGGTGCCCACAACAAGTCGTGGCATGGCCAGAGGGGGTAACCCCAAGGCCCGGTGCCCAAAAGTATTGTTATTATCTTATGATATGTGATTATTGTTATTTGCATAACCATATCTGTACAATAAAACCTACAGCATTTTATTGCCAACACTTGACAATGTGTGAGCCAAATTATTCTGGGTGAGGGTATGGGTTTGGCAATGTACAAATATGCATGCATAAGGGTTCAGCAGTTATGCCACTTCCTGTTTTGTTGAGGGGTGAAAGATCGTGTTTTATGGCATCCCATGATGTCACTTCTGGGTGGGGTTAAATGGCATCACTTCTTGTGATGTGATCTGAGGTCAAGGGTGGTATGATGTCACTTCCGCTACCCCTGGCATTTTGGTGAAATTACGTCCCTGCATTGTCGCTCCTTTCATCAACTTGCGAAGGGTGAACTCGGATCCCTTACCATTCACTTTGGAACCAGTGACCTACAGGTAGCACGCAGATATCTGCAGCAGGTATGTTAACCAACAGAGCTTTCTTACTTGGCTATTGTATACCTCTCAGGCTGCCTGGCACATCCAGTAAGTTTGAGGATTGCATGAAGATTCCTGTAGATTTGAGTGTTCTTTTTAAAGTTCTCAAACCCGTCAACATTTTCGAATTGCATTTCAAAAATGTTTGAGGGTGTCTGTGGGTCTCTTTTTGTGATTCTGAGCTTGTCAACCCTACAGAATTTACGGCATAATCTCCTGAGAAAATGCACCCCTCCCTCTAACATGGCATCGTGTTGTAGCCTGCATTCCAAAGTGTAGAGGAATCTTATATTTTTCATACGGAAAATACGATCACTTGAACTTCTGTGCCGACTTGACTGTCCATCTAAAGTAACTTCAGTGGGAACACTATTTTAAGCGGGGGAGTTTTTCGGCGACTGCTGATTTTCGTGTTATTTAATAAATTGGCACTCATCTGATTACAGCCCGTGCTTCAGCTGCTGAACATTAGTAGAGATGAAGCCGATGACTGCAGTGCAGAGAATCGGGGCACACTGAGGTGAGGAACGGTGCCTCAATTCCCCGCAAGCACAGACAGCATCCTTCAAAAAAAGAGCCATCACAGCCAATCACGTGCATTAAACCGGTGCAATTTGGTAAACCGCTGCGATTCTTGCACCCTGGAGTTCATGAGAACACTTTTAATACGAAGACGGGCAGTGCTGGGTTTTGCCACATGCTAGAAACTATTACTTACCACAATCTCGCGTAATTGCGGACGATGAAGGATAAGCATAACATGCGCAGTTCTGCGCCAGCAATGACTACTATCTTCCTAGTAACCATATGAGTTTCGCTGCCAGGCAGATACAATAGCAATGCAATCAGCTTAGGCACAGCACGTTATTTCTCTTCCTATGGTACATGCTGAGTTTATTGCATGCCACCCCTGGTATGCATGCGATTTCAGAAATTACCCAGCCCCAAATTCTGCTTATAAATATGCATGGCCTAGGCTAGGACGGGGCCCAGCCTAGTCTCCACTAGCAGCACAGACATGCACGAAGAACGACATGCTGGGTTCTATGTGGCAGGCATACAAACAAGGGCCCTTTCCTCTCCGGCACTGTGAGGCAGTGCTAATGGGCATGGCTTCAGCACTGAGCCTCACACTCCCCTCCGCTCATCACTATTCATCAGTCAGCAGGCTCTGAGCTGCCTGCCTCTGCTTCTTCATGCTGACAGAATGCAATGGGCCAAATAGGTTTTGTTAGCCTGGACATGTCAGCTTTCTTTTCAAAGCTACGGATATTAAAACACCATTGTTGCCAGTTTTGCTGGAGCACCACTTATAGCCAGTGTTTCTCGCAATAATATTTATTTATTTATTTACTTCTACTGCGCCGAAGCCCGCAGGCATAAGGAAACAATAATAATAATAATGATAATGCTACTAATAATAGTTATAAAAATAGTCAACAGGGTAGAAATACTAACAACACTAATCATTACAAGTACAAGAATAACTTGCTTAATTTAATAATAGTTTTGTAATTGAAACAAACACTTTTAAGATGTCTCAAAGTGGTAATGATATAATATGGCATTTATAACGCGCCTATACACAAGTGTTTCAAGGCGCGATGAGGCAAGGGAGGGGAAACAAAGGGAAGACAGACAACGATCCTACTAGGACAGGTGTCATTCAGATCGCGCTAGTGCATGGGGTACACAAAAGATCTTGCTGCTGATAATATTTAACACCCGTGGCAACACATTTTTCAGGCTGTCTATTGTTATCTTATGTTATGTTGATTTACTCCGCGCATCGCTACCGTTTGCATGGTCTCCAGGCGCTCTTATTGAAGGGAGTCATTGTGTATAAGTATGATACCACTGTTTTTATAGGGCTTTCTGATGGATTCTTCCATCCTTTAGGCAGTGTAAAAATAGGTGCTAAAATTGCCAACTGTAATGGTACTGAATATTATGCTAATTTAATTTGTGTTGCACACAGGGAACCAAGCTGCACCTCACTGGGGAGGCCCAACAAGGCTGAAACATGTCTGGGGTTGCTTGTGTTTCCATGCTGAGGGGACCCGGCCTTGCAGTTTGGGCTGGGCTGCTACCATTGGTGGCGGTACCTGACTGATTTGCATATGGCTGGACCCGTTTTGCAATGGCGCAGACGGGCTAAAAAACGGTGGTGTGGAAGGTTGTCCAGAGCAATGCCAGTGGTTCAGATTCATTCAAAACCTTCCACCCATCACTTTTGTGCTTGCAAACAGGACAAGACCAATTGCCACTTGACACATAACTGCAGCATATGGTGCGAGGATGTGATGAGCTATGGGGCAATCCAGGCAATGATACATATCACTCCTGAATTAGGGGTAAGGGTTAGTAAACAGCTAACTGCTGCCAGGTAAAGTACTACCACTAAAGGTGGTTTTGATAGGTATAACCCAATAGAGCTATCCGTGTTCCCCTCCTGATCAAACCTAGTATCCAAAAACTATTGTTGGGGAGAAGCTGGATCCCCCCCCCCCAGGGCAGTGGGGGGCCAGCAGCCATACCCTTACCAGCTATGGGAGGCCCCAACACCTCCCATATGGCCCCCAGAAATGCAACAGAGTCCCAAGCAGGCAGCAGCATGTTTCAAACTGCATTTATTTCTAGGCAAAGAAAAAAGCAAAAAGCAAAAGAAAAGCACAGAGCATCGTGCATCGCGAGTTCAGGCGCCGTCTCCCCCGGGGCTGGCTTGCAAGTCAGCTTTATAATCACACTGCAGGCTGACCTCACAGAATTGGATCAGCTCCCAGAAACCTATCTCCTCCTGCTATTGGCTGCAAAGTGGTAGGTTACCTATGTAGCCTTTATAGAGAGCCTGATAATTGGATATTAACCTCTTGCGTCAGTGGGTTGATTTAGCTGTGCCAGCCCCCATTACCTAATTCTTAACTTGTTGCAATGTGACTTTGTTCCCATAACTTTTTAGCTGAACAAACAGTTCGCACCTGGGCTCTGGGCTGCGCCATTGTTGTTACAACTCATGTTTCAATGTTGTGCGAGTCCTTGAGAAAATGTCTTTCTTTCCCGGAAAGAAAAAAAAAAGCACACTGGGTTGCCGTGATTTATTCGCATTTGCGGATAATTAAAAAATGTCTGTCTGCAGAAAGCAATTTTATCTTGAATTTGCGGCCTTGGCAGGTCGGACTGGGTTTTTGCAAGGAATGTTGATGAAGGCTCCCGCAGCCAGTGTTCAGTGAGTGAAATGAATTTAGCTGTAATTTTCCTGAAACATGGCTTTACACTGTGCATTTAGACCATGTTAATTCATATAGGCATTTGCAAGCCTTTAAACAGGGATTTTTGTGTTTGTAGATTCTGATATTGCAGCATTGATTCTAATGTAGCATGGAAGTTGCACTGTTGGTGAAGTGGGTGTGTTTCAGCATATTTGTCACCCATGGGTGCGCTGGGGCCTGGTTCAAATGATAAGTGCGCTCCTTGTTCTTCCTGCTGTTCTTCTATATATGCGCTTGGGGTGAGGGGGCATGGGTTTGGTCTCGATTTTCCCTCTTCAGTCCCCCCTCTGGTCGACTTTGTCGACCACACCACCAAGCAACATTCACCTCCTTCCGCTCTGCATATCTTTTTCAAATCCTTGAAGTGTCCATAATTTTCTGCATTGTTGTTGATGAACAGTACATATAGGAGTGTTCTCCTTCTGTGTTCCACCACACTCACTTCCCTTCGTACTTCCTCTGATCACAGGGAGTGGCCACCTTTATTACTGCTGGAACCATGTTGCACACCGCTATCTTAGTCCGGCTCTTCCTTTCACCATGTCTCTTATTTGCATTCCGATGTCTCCTTCTGATGTTCTCTTGCAATGTATCTCTATCTTGCACAATGGTGCTGTGCTCGGTACTCGTCCTTCCGTTATCACCTTCAATCAACCAGGCAGTCATGATGTCATCCATTACCATGCAAGCACTAGCTAGTTCTTTGCTTTCTCTTTTCAGATGCATTTTTTTTGCTGATCATTCTTTAGTATGCTGGTACTTCACCCAATCATTCTTCTGTCTCGCTCGAGAAGTAATTCCCCCCTCTTTTTACTCCTCTGTCTGTTTCTCTTCTTCCGTTGTTTTCCATCTTTGTTAATGTGTCACTCTTCACATCTTCCTTGGTCATCACCAACAAGGGCATGCTGATGCGCACCAATGAACACTCTCCTCCCCAATTCAGTGGTAGTTTCTCTTGATCTTTGGATGCATGTGCTCAATAGTAGTTCATAAGCAGTGATGTTCCTGCTCTCATCTCGCAACTTCTCTCAACCTTCTCGCATCCAGAATGATTGTCCACTTCTTGTCACTGTTGTGCTGGTAACATAACGTTGGTGCCTTAACATTATACGTCCTTCTTCAGTGACCATCTTTGCTCCTTTCTCTCACTCCGTTAGGCACTATCATATTTTTGTCTCTTTTATTTTATTTTTTCTTCTCTCTTTTTGTTTTTCTTTCTTCTTTCCTTATTTATTTATTTATTTATTTATTTATTTATTTTCAATCTCAATGTTGCTGTCTTCCCTTGCAATCTTCTTCGCACCTTGTCATACATGGGCGTCGTGCTCTGCTGTAGTAATTTCTGTTGTAATCAATTCTCTTCCGGCATGTGTTAAAGAACAGTCAGGACAGCTCTCTCCAGTGGTGTCCCTACCAATTTTGTACATGTGTGCATGTTGTTGGTCACTTCAGATATGTGTGTTATGTGTATGTTTTACACCCTTTGTGTCTGTCCTTAACTCTCCTTACTTTAGCAGCAGCTTTTCCTTACCCACTGACGCCGTAACTCTTCCTGCTTAGGTTAGGGAATGTTAGCAGGGGATACAGCGGTAATGCTCATTATTACAACTAATTTTCAAATTACCACCCCCATTATTTCGTTCATCAATAATAGTCCCATCGTGAAGGTAAAAGTCCTTATTTGCGTGCCCATAACCACTTACGCTGCTGGGTCCTTGCAGCTGATGAGATGATAAAGTTGCCCGCCTGAAAATCGCAAGAAAGGCATTAATACGTTAGTACTTGTTAGTAACCTCAAGCTCCGCGAACTAAACAATCACTAAGGGCAAAAATCAAACCTCCCAATGGACATTTCGTGTTTTCAAAATTTCTCAATATGGGTAGGGAAAATCTTGGGCTGTTTATTCAATGGAAGCAAGGAAATATACTTCAGGGAAACATGCTCTAAGGGGTCTGAGGTTCTTGATAGGGTGGGCAATTGAGTGGGGAATGCTACACAATGTTTTAATCAGTAGGCCTCACAGTTTCTAATGGAAGATAACATTAAGGAAATTTCCTACACATTTCTAACAGCATACATACGCAACAACCTGCATGTGCGGGGAAAAGAGAAGAAACAAAACAGTGTTACAGCTGTAGGTGCACAAAATGTAATATGAAACTAAATTAAACTTTGGAAATGCGTGTGTCGGTCCCTATTCTAGTTGCTAGTGTGCTTTGGACCATGGGATGGCCATGTTTCCCTAACTCGGGAGAGTTCGTGCTATTTTGCAGTTCATGAAAATCTCTTGCGTTGGCCCTGTTGATCGTTGCTCCCTCGTTGCCAGGGTGGCCACCGCTTTGTAGGGCTTGACGCCTTACACTTCTAACAAAGTCTGTCAGGAGGGGAAAATGTCCCACTGTAGTCCATAGCCATTGGGTGTTGGTTGTCCGTTGTATTCAGGCCTGCCCTGGGTCCTTTATATCTGGCGAGAAATGAAATGGAAGCGCTTGAGACCTGAGAATTTACATATTCTTCAATTTCTTGACCTAACCTCTCTGCACTACTCTCACACTATTCAGTGTCCTAGTGGGAGGAGCCAATGGTACACCTATGCACCATCCTGTCACCACCTGGTGGCGTTCAATGGCGGTCTGACTGTAAATTATTACACAATTCGGAATGTACCCAGAAAATGGGTAGGCACTTAATTTATGTGAAGATACTCATTACACACTTGGATCATATATATGCAATTTGGGTGCTAGTGTACAAATGGGCCTTTGGATCTTTGTATTTACTGTGCTTTTGTTGTAAGATATTTATAGTGCGTGCCTTTGTCCCGTGGGGCATCAGGCACTGACAAGCTAAATAGGGAAACATCAGGGTGGTAAATTTGTCATATAGGGTGGCTGTGTTTCTAAATTAAGTGCACCATGTTACTTAGTTAAAATAATCGCAGGGTTTTTAGATCTTTTTTTTTTTTTCTATGGCTCCTCTCTCACTTCTCAGGGCGTGCCTCGCAGTGAACTGCAGGCACTTTAAGCTGGTACTAATGAAATCCGCTACCAATTTACTCCCATTCTCTCTATCCCACCCCATGTCCACTTTTTAAAGCCTACCTACTCTGTTAATTACTCATTTAGTCTAGTATTTTATTACTCCACTACTGTAATTACTGTTACATTTAAACAATATATATTTCTCCCCCCAACATCTGCTCTCAAATTTTAATACAACCATTATTCTCCAGTTCGTGCAGCAATGACCTCTTTCCCTATGTGTGTTGGCTAATGCATTTGTGCCAGTGCTATTTTCAAAAGCGCTAGTGGCAGTACCACTTGCACTGTCATTTTGTCGCCAAATTAATTCTGTTGGGAACATGGATCATCCACCCTTTACCCCTATTTCTCTCCTCCTGTGGTGAACTGTCAATGAAATGTAGGCCTCCCCCCTCAAGTGCACCTTCTTCCACCTTGTGTGTCTCATTTAATTGTTCTGTGTTAATCGTGTATTCATGAGCCCAGTCTCCTCACTGAAAGATGTGTGCTCAAAATGTAGCTAAATGTACTCTCTTGTGATGCGCTATCATTATGCACCCCCCTCTGTACCGTGCACCCCCATTATTCTTAAACAATCTTCCTTACTTTCAACATGTGTATGTCTGGTGTTTAACAAGTTATGGATTTCTCTGTTAATAAGGTGGTCATATCCACATTGCTCATGATGTCACAAATCTCTCTTCCCTAATGCATGGCCTAGTCGCCCCACTGTCACCCAGAAAAGAAAATGTTTTGATACCTATCACCACCCCTATGCAATTGTCCTCTGCATTATTAAGTGTGCGTGAGTGTGTGTGTCGGCGCGCGTCTCGCCCGCTCTGTCGGGGAGGTGGAGCATGAGTGTGTGTGGCAGAGTGAGTCAAATCAAGTTTGTCTTGGGCTGTCCAATTAGCGGTATAATGTCAATCTATGTCCTTTGAAAGGTTTGTCCCCCATCAGGAAGACCCCTCCCAGTCATGCAACCGGTACCATTGCTATTGTGTCAGTGTTCTGTATGGGTGCTGGCTGCTGTGCAGTGCCCCTGTGTTGTTATTCTAGTCAGTCCTGGGGTAGTGGTGCTGTCATTTGTTGTGTCGGTACATGTATTGTGATTGTGTGTGTGTGGTGTTTAACTGTCCTTCTGCTGTTTTCAGTTCTCTCATGCAATGCATTCCTTGCTTACCATCTGTGTCATCAAATATTACACTCACGGGGGTTCAGAAGGGTGAGTCCCCTCTTCCCTCTGCTCGCGCTGGTTCAGCATCAGCTGACCCCTCGCATTTTCCCTTTCCTTCGTGCACACAGTTCAACTGTAGCCATGTGCTTTTAAAGCTATTCCCGTGTAAGTGCTGTGTATGTGTGTCCTTAGCGATTGCTGCACGCTTCTGTAGAAGCCGCCTATGAGCAGCCATGGTCTTTTTAATTTACCTTCAGTACTTTTGAATCTTTGCACACTATGTTTTACTGACTTATTTCGGCATGGAAGCTGTGTGCTACACAACAGGTGAAGGGGAGTCATTTCTGTATTGTGTGATACATTTTACCTCTATTCAATTCGAAAATTTCGATAGTCCGCTGTTCAGGGAGCAAAAGTTAGAAGATAATTGAACATTTTTCAACTTCTGTGAGCCTTCTTGGCTCCGCACCTTAGCCAGTGCACTCCACGTGCAGCCCATCTTCACCAAACCATTGCCTTCTCCGGCACACCCCCACAATCTTGCGCATGTGTCTTCCACACACCGCCTCTGGGTCACCTATTCTCCAAATCCAAAACCACACCACTATCTCCTCACCATTAAAACTTTGTGTCCTTATGCATCAATCTGAAGGTGACGTCACCAAACTAAAAACACAATGCAAATGAACAGACAAATGTGCATACACAGAACAATAACCCATTTCTCCCAACCCCACAAAAATCCCAAAATAAAACCCCACAATCCCCACAGCTGTCTTCCTGTCTCAACTGGAACAAGGTAAACCACAAAAACTCTTATAATTGGACTGCACACGCTGCGTCGCCTAGCGTGTGATACGCTCCTCACCAGGGGACCTTAACCAGCCAACTATCTTCCACTCACTGAACTAAACGCTCAATTAGCAGGGAACCTCATCTACTCATTGATCTATAACGTCAATTCATAGGAAATCCAGACCCCGTACATGAAATCACCATCCAGACCAATCAGCGCGGCACTCCTGTTCTATATGTAGGGAGTCACTACCCCACCCAATAGGCTCAAAAACACAAGAAGGGACCACTGCCACCACCCCAGTCCCAACTACAATTCACTTGCCGATCACCACCAATGCGCTGAATTTTGCGACAATGTACAATCACCCACCACCCAATTTACAATCCCTCCCTCAGTTTCTACCCAAACAAAAAAAAAAAATTAACATTTCTGCAACATACTGATCAACAATGCATCATAATACTTTAAACATTTCCCCCCCTCAAAGCCCATGTTGCTGGTTGACTTACATTTTCCTATGCTGCACTGGCAGTTGCACCGCTGCTGGACACCCCCTCAATGCGCTTCACCGGACCCCTTCTCCTGCAGGGCTCTCACCTGCCCTCAAGCGGGGTATTTCCAAGTGGCCCCCGAAGCCTTTAGCCGGTTACGCGTTTTCTGGTGGTCTTCAGGTGCAGGCGAGGGTCCCACAGCTTCCTTGAGTCGGCGGCAGGGAGCTCAGTCCACCGCAGGGCTTGCACAGGCAGAGCTCATTTACCCATGTTACAATGAGCAATGAGCCTCACAGAGGGCACCAACTAGTTGGGGAGAAGCTGGATCCCCCCCCCCAGGGCAGTGGGGGGCCAGCAGCCATACCCTCACCAGCTATGGGAGGCCCCAACACCTCCCATATGGCCCCCAGAAATGCAACAGAGTCCCAAGCAGGCAGCAGCATGTTTCAAACTGCATTTATTTCTAGGCAAAGAAAAAAGAAAAAAGCAAAAGAAAAGCACAGAGCATCGTGCATCGCGAGTTCAGGCGCCGTCTCCCCCGGGGCTGGCTTGCAAGTCAGCTTTATAATCACACTGCAGGCTGACCTCACAGAACTGGATCAGCTCCCAGAAACCTATCTCCCCCTGCTATTGGCTGCAAAGTGGTAGGTTACCTATGTAGCCTTTATAGAGAGCCTGATAATTGGATATTAACCTCTTGCGTCAGTGGGTTGATTTAGCTGTGCCAGCCCCCATTACCTAATTCTTAACTTGTTGCAATGTGACTTTGTTCCCATAACTTTTTAGCTGAACAAACAGTTCGCACCTGGGCTCTGGGCTGCGCCATTGTTGTTACAACTCATGTTTCAATGTTGTGCGAGTCCTTGAGAAAATGTCTTTCTTTCCCGGAAAGAAAAAAAAAAGCACACTGGGTTGCCGTGATTTATTCGCATTTGCGGATAATTAAAAAATGTCTGTCTGCAGAAAGCAATTTTATCTTGAATTTGCGGCCTTGGCAGGTCGGACTGGGTTTTTGCAAGGAATGTTCATGAAGGCTCCCGCAGCCAGTGTTCAGTGAGTGAAATGAACTTAGCTGTAATTTTCCTGAAACATGGCTTTACACTGTGCATTTAGACCATGTTAATTCATATAGGCATTTGCAAGCCTTTAAACAGGGATTTTTGTGTTTGTAGATTCTGATATTGCAGCATTGATTCTAATGTAGCATGGAAGTTGCACTGTTGGTGAAGTGGGTGTGTTTCAGCATATTTGTCACCCATGGGTGCGCTGGGGCCTGGTTCAAATGATAAGTGCGCTCCTTGTTCTTCCTGCTGTTCTTCTATATATGCGCTTGGGGTGAGGGGGCATGGGTTTGGTCTCGATTTTCCCTCTTCACTATTCTAACAAGTCCTCGCCCCCGCAGGGGCAACCTTATCTACAAAGAAATGTACAATTTATGTAGCCAACAGAAAATACTCAGTCTAAGATTTTGGACAACGTAAAAGTTCATAAATCTACACACTCAAATTCCATTCCAATTCTAATACAAACCAAACAAACTTGGTCTTTAGGTCTTTCAAGTTTTAGAACAGGACCTTGGATTTCAGAATGCCATGCCGGTGCCTCCCGCACTTTCTGTTGTCCTCTGATTCCCCTTGTATCAGGGTTATTTACTTCCTCTGTCTTCTTTGTATGAGTCACATCAGGTCCCCCTCACAGGTGCTTAGGTACAGGATTTGTAGCAGGCCTCTCTCATAGGCTTCTGGGTCAATACATACACAGAAGGTCTCTCTTCCAGTGCTCGAGGGACAAGACTCATGTCTCCCCTTGTATTAAGGCTCTTTCTCCCCCTGTCTCATTGCTATCAAAGGCACAGGATTCACAGAGGGGTGGGGGGGCTCTTATAGTAGATGGGGTATGGGATTCACAAAAGGAATTTTCTAAAGTCTATGTAACATGATTCACATTAGGCCCCTCTCCTAGGCATGGCACCCTCCTACGAGGTCTGGAACCTCTTATTATCTAACCAAAGCGGTCACATGTGGGAATCCCCAGGTTTTGCCTTTTCAGCTCCCCTAACAAGTAGAGATGGGCTGGACTGCCCTCCAGGTCAGCCTTCCTCTTCCACAACTTCCAAGGCATGAAATCGCTTCCCCTCTCATTCCAGCCTCTCCAGCCTAGCAATGCCTTCCTTAGGCAGAAGTCCCTTCAGGAGTCTTCCATTCAGCCACTTCCCTTTGTACGAAGGGAGTATCAGATGTGATGTGTGTTTCCTCCAGGTGCAAGACCTTGAATGACTTAGCCCAGCCCCTTTTATACCTACAGAGCTCTGGTGTATGGGACTTTGATTGGTTCTCTTGTAGGCTCCCTTGGTCTCCCTCCTTGGGATTGGTTAGAGTCAGGTGATGAACTCGTTTTCTCTTTGCATCTTTTTACTGATTGGTTCTTTGTATTGCTGAATGGGGTATCTGTTTTTACTCCTCTAGCCTACAGCTGAATAGTTTCAAAGATGTCTGTGACATTCAATGCCAATTTGGAAATCCTTTGCTGTTTCTCAGTGAATGTGTGGTCTTGTGGTACTTTGCATGTATCAACTTGATGGGGTTCACTGTATCTCAGCTTCTTTGCGCCAGTCCTTGGACGATCTGCTTCCTCATGGTGGGCACTGGGAATTGGAGTTTCTAAGTGCAAACTACACAGGGCTGTTCTTGAGGTCACGGTAGTGACCATCTGTAGGGATAGCAAGCAGTTGGGATACCTTCTCATCTACCCTTTTTGGCCATTTCGG
The DNA here is from genome assembly GCF_040938575.1 of Ambystoma mexicanum. Taxonomy (NCBI): domain Eukaryota; kingdom Metazoa; phylum Chordata; class Amphibia; order Caudata; family Ambystomatidae; genus Ambystoma; species Ambystoma mexicanum. Next base: position 1,148,215,532 of record NC_090928.1, read on the forward strand.
CCATCTCGGGTCAACATCATCCCTTGTGGCTTGCTCCCTTCATACTGGTGTGTTTATGAGTATTGTGGTTTCCGCTGGGGTCAGGTGCATTCATTCGTCTCCAAAGCCCATGGTGAGGAACACTTTCCACTGACCCCTGGTTGGGTATTTGGCAGTAAGTACCTGCAGTCTCGGTCCTGGTAATTTTGGCCCATATGCTGCACCTGCTGCTACCAGCAGTAGTTCTTCTGAAATCATAGGAGGAATTGTGGCATTAAAAACTCACAGGGTGCTCCATTTCCTTACCCATGGTCCAGCTGACTTTTTTCATGGCCTTCTTGCTTAACAATCCCCCGGGTCATGATATATTGTATTTATTTATTTATTTGTTGGGTATTTATAATGTGCCTATTCAGAAAATGGTGTTTCAAGACGCAACAAGACAAAGAGGGGAGGGGAGGGTGGGGGGCAGGGAAAAAGAATAAACAAAAAACGGTCCTTCTAGGCTTTGAGACATTCAGATAGTGCAATTGCAGTAACAAGAAGTACAGGATAGGTGGGCATGGGGGAAGTGCTGTTCAGAGGGGAATGCTCTAATGCTAAGGAGGGAAGGAAGTGCAGGTCAGAGTGGAGGGCAAGCAAGTCCTGGGCTAGGCGAGTGCTAAGGGGAGGCTAGGTGGACAAGTGCCAGGGGAATTCAGAGAGTGCAGGGGAAAGAAGGCCCACATGCTAAGTGTGAGGACGGGGCAGGATGGTCTCCAAGGGGTCCAGGCCCAGCCAGGCTAGTGCAGGGGGCGGGAGCCTGGTAGGACAAGTGCAGGTTAAGGGCGGGGGTCAGGGGAGACCAAAGCGCTGGGGTACACTGGCCAAGTAGGACATGGTGCCCTGTATGGGTCAGAAGGTGCCAGGCAGCCAGTCAAAATGCGACTGAAAGGGACATTAGCAGGGGAGTGCGAGAGGGAAGGAGTAAGTGAAAAGGAGGGTCTTGAGAAGCTTCTGGAATTTAAGGAGATCCTGCTCAAGTCTGCGAGGGGCAGGGAGGCCATTCCAGAGGGAGGCTCGTGCGAAAAGAGAGATCTACCCCCCACTCTCTGCTTAGAAAAGCATCTGATCTGCAAAGAGTTGGACCTAGATGGCCGAAAAGGCTCTAGCAAGGAGGTATTTAGGCATAGAGAGTTAGATGTAGTGAGGTCCCAGATCCCAGAAACCCTTGTGGATGAAGCAGAGGGTCATGTACTTGATCCTCACAGCAACCAGAGCCAGTGGAGCGATTTTAGGGCTGGAGAGATGTGGTCCCTGGGCTTGAGGCAAAGAATATGTCTCGCAGTCCTATTTTTAGTTGAAGGGGGCAAAGGGAGGAGTTAGGCAGAGTGAGGAAGAGGCTGTTGCAGTAGTCCAGCCTAGCGAGAAGCACAGCTCTGGAGACATTGAGTTTCTGGGTGAAGGTGATAAAAGGGAGGATGCCTCTGAGGAGGTGCAGTTGCAGGTGGGCCTTCTTGGAAAGGTCTGTGATGTGAGGAGAGAAGGAGATAGAGGAGTCAAATATGACAGCAAGGTATTTTGCCTCACAAGAGAGAAGGGGGCAAGGTAGCTGGGGTCCCAATGAGCAGGATCTCAGTCTTACTGGCATTAAGGCAGAGGTCGTTGGCAGCACCACATGCCTGAATAGCAGTCAGACAGTCAGGAATGAGAGAGGAAGAAGAGGAGGCAGTGTATAGAAGCTTGAAGGAGAGCTGCAAGTTGTCAGCATAACACTGGAAATGAGAGAAGAAGGAGATCAAATGGGCAAGAGGGGCAAGGTATATGTTGAAGTGCCACAGTGAGAGCATAGAGCCCTAAAGATGCTGCAGTTTGAGAGTGTTATAGGGGAGAGAAAAGGGCCCAGTTGAACCTGGGATGGTCGGTCAGAGAGGAAGGAGGTCAACTATCCCGTACCAGTTCCGTGATGCCCAAGGTATCTCAGACCTGATTTATAAGGGAGGCATGATTGACCATATCAAAGGCTGAGGAAAGGTCAAGCAGGAAGAGAACGGAAGGAGAGTTGGAGTCGATATTTGAGAATAAGTCTTCACAGGTGTTCTGGAGTGCAGTTTCAATGCCACTGTCTGCTCTGAATCCAGACTGGTGTTTGTGGAGGCAACCAACAGTTCAGTGTGGTGAATCAGCAGGGAGATGACCAGCTTCTCCAAGGGTTTGCCTAGGAAGGGCGTAATGAAGATAGGGTGGTAGTGGTAGCAGGAGGGGTTGGCAGAAGGCTTTTTGAGGAAAGGATGCACACGCGAGTGCTTGAGAAGTGGCGGGAAGGAGCCAGTGGTAAAGAAGTGATTGCAGAAATCAACCAAGGCTGGAGCAAGGGAGGCAATGTTGTCCTTGATAGTCCTGAAGGAGCAGGGGAGCACCTATTTGGAAGAGGCTTTCATAGAGAGAACTTGTCTAGAGACATCATCTGGTGATATGGGTAGAGAAAGAAAAGAGTAGGAGGGAAGGAGAGATTAATTTGAAATTGTTGTAAAGGTTCCATATATTTGCTTTTAGGAATCCCTCAGAGCTGGGCTGGAAGTCATCTTGTGTGAGGGCCACTACGACACACCTTTTATTCCTCTGAGAATTTGATTACAAATGCAAACATATCCAAATTGATCTGCAGGTGCTATGGCAAGTGAAGTATTGTAATCTTGCAAGTACAGACAACTGCCCTGTTGTTTGCATATGTAAGGTAGGCATAGCAATTGGAAGGTAACTCCGAGATCAGATATATACCAAACCTTTCTCTCCTTGGCATCAGTCAATCATAGGCACTGTGTATCTCATAGCACTTCCTAAAGGGAGATATACAAATGTGTAGGGAAGCAGATGTATACCGCTGCAGGAGATCCTGCCCCCTACCTCCTTTGTATTGGGGACACAAGACTGTGCCATGCCTGACACCAGCTATTGTACCAATACCGCAGTGAGTATTTGGAAGGAGAAATCCATTGAGACAACCCTATCAAATGTACCATCGTGTTGATGTCAGCCAAAAGGAGGAGCTCCCTGAAGGATATGATAAAGAGCTAAAAAAGTGAACTGATAACACATAAGAAGGTATTCACGATGTCCGAGATGCCGAATGAAGATGATGTAGGGATTTTAGAGGACAAGTGACAACGTAAGGAGTCGAGTGGACTATTAAGATGAAAAAGACGAAGATTACACGCTAACAAAGTGCTGCAGAAAAGAGAAGTTCGACAAGTGTACAGACACTGAGAACAAGATAGATCACGTCATCGTATAGACTAGCTATGAGTAGTGAATAGAATGCAGGCGGAGCCACCATTGTATAGAAACTGGACATTGGTATCCTGAATTAGTAATGCCAAAAACCATGGAAGGGGAATGAAAGGTTGTGTCACAGTGGAATAACAGGCTGGTGAAATTGCATGGCAAGGTTGCATGGCCTGAAGCCAAGATCCTAGAACTCGAGGTCAGCTATCTACTCTGAAGAAAAACGATTATGTGGAGGATGAATCCTCTCACGTTAAGGTTCAAGAAAGAACACTAAGGATGCCAAGTTTAATTAATTTAAAACATTTAAAAGCTGCAAAATGGACCAAATCGTGGTCTCCTGTCACATGAGCCAAAGATGATAATAGAGCTCGAACTTGGAGTTCCAGACATGATAGGGAGTGCCTTCACTCCTGTGCATTCTCAGGACAAGAATACTCTGCAAGGTCAAGTACAAAGACAATTTCATGGTAGAAGCCATGGGTGATAAGAGATTGTTGGCTAATTGGGTAGTGAGGTAGCTTCATGTCCTATCTCCTTGCACCTGGGTCTTGGCTTACATGCTGCTAAATGAACTGAATGATCCAGACATGGCACAAATATGCCAACCAATTGTATTAGTCCATATAATGAAGGACCTTATAGCTCAGGAGACCAATGAAACGTGATATAACTAGTGTTTCTGAAATGACATGTTTCATGAGGTAGGCATAAGTTGTCCACCTGATAGAGGACAGCCAATAACAATCCTAGCTCCTGTATGGTTGTATATCTAGGTGTTTCCCTAAACTGACCCTGACCCTTGTTCAGTTTTTCACTTTTGCCACATAGTATGATGTCACTCTGATGCAAAATGGAGTATATGAAATATATTTTTTGTGAAGATCATTGAGAGACTGAAGTCTGTTGATGTTCATTGTAACCTCCCTGTTTTAGATAATTGTTAAAAAAAAAACAGTGACTTGCCATCTGTTTGAGTTTGTTCGGTTATTTGGACTCAGAAATATTCTGGGGAAATCCCATCCATTATCACATGCACGTTTCAAGGGCCATATACTCAAATGAGATTATATACCTCAGAAGCGACTGAAAAACATTTCAGGCCAATTGTTGGGCACCATTATTCTTTCCACTTATTTATTATGTTTTCCATTCATTGGCGTTAGGAACGTGTTTAGTATTTTCTCTGGTGGATCTATGTTGAAAGCTTTGTGGGTTAGACAATGGATCCGATCCTCAAATCCCACTAGTTACACCACATGTGGGGACCCAAAGGCAATGATAAATACCACTCCAGGATTAGGTTTCAACAAATATTTATTTTTGTTCATATAATGATTAGGGACAGGAGCAGTTACATTCGTAATCCGGTACTAGGAGAAGCCACACAAATAAAGATTGACTTCTAACAAAAACTGTGCCAGGATGGCTGGAACGCAATATTGATCCCTTAGTGTTCCCCTTGTGATAAAACGTAAGATCCAAAACCTATTCATACAGTCCTTCCCTCTGCAGAGATACCCTAATCTACGAAGAAATGTCAAATGCTGTGGCTAACAGAAAATACTTAATCCTATGATTAATGATTGGTGAGCCTATCGCCTACATTGAGCTAGTATTTATTTTGTTTTGTTAATGTATTGATTTATAATAATCACAGGGAAGCAATGATGTTTTGGCACACAATGTTTACAAATGTAACATGTATAACAAAGCAAAGGACATGGGTCCTTGACAATGGGGACTTCGACTTGAAGAACAGAATTTGGAGGGGGGGCTGGAAACATAAATTAGGAGTGAGAACAAGACAGAATAAGATAGGGACAGGATGGTGGTGGAAGTGCTAAATTAAGGATGAAGGGGTGATGGAAAAGTACTGTAGGGTTGTGTGTGAGGGTAGGGAGAGAGGGAAGCAGGGTAATGGAGTAAAGTAGAGTGCTAGGAAACAGGATCTTCAGAAATTAGCAGGGCTTTGAGATTTTATTTAAATAGTGATAGAGTTGGAGGAGCACAGAGAGAACGAGCATTCCAGAGTAGGGGAGAAAGGAGAGGGAGAGAGCAGAAACAAGAGGGAGCACAGGGGGCTCGAGCCGTAGCAAGGGTTTGTTTCATTTTATTGATTTTATTTTAAAAATTTGGACTATGCCCAGACCCAAGGTTATGACAGCGTTAGTACAGTACGAGAGCACGGTACATAATGAACAGTTCAGGCAAAAATATACATGTCGAACAGTTACTTGTGGTTGTCAAACAACCAGGTCTTAGCTTTTTTTTAAAGGTGTTGTTAATTCCGGATGTGAGCAAGTAGTGTGTTCCTGAGTGTGGGAGCCATGACACATAAGCTGACTCCACCAACCCCTTTTGCTCTTGAAACGGATGGTGAGCAGTGAGAACTGGGTCTGAGTGTGCAAACAAGGGCAGTTTGTGAGCCAAGGATGATTGTAATGAGCAAGGGGGAGAATAGGGAGTATGATGAGCATAAAGGTAAGGTGAGAAAAGTGCATGGCTAGTTTTGAAGATGATGACAAAATGTTTATAATTTGCTCTTTGTTTCATAGATAGCCAGCCAAAAAGAGGAGGTACAGGTAAAGCGAGAAAGGTTGACAATTATGCAGGTCTCAAATTCGAGGTGAATAAGCATAGTTGGAAAGGCAGTAGAAGAGACTGGCTCAGTAGTCAGATCTACAAAGGACTAAGGAGGAGATTAGCTGTTTAGTACTATTGAAAGGAAGAAGTTGACAGATTTTTCTGATGCTAAGGAGTTTGAGTCTGGCTGCAGTGGCATCATTGGAGATGAAAAGTGAGAATTTGTGAGATGGGTCAAAGATGGCACCAAAGTTACGAGCAGAAGCAGAGTAAGGAAGATAGTCAGGAGAGAAGAGAAGAAGAGGGGGAGGAAGAGATAATCTGTTTGGCTCAGAGGTAGCATCTTTCAGTCTTTGCAGAGTCGAGCATGAGCGAGTGAGACACCATCCAGTAATAGATGTTGGAGAGACAGTTTGACATTTTTGACAACAGCTCATTGGATAAGCAGGGAAAGGAGAGAAGCTCTAGAAGAAGCTCTGGGTGTCATCAGCAATGAGTTTATAGGAGAAGCCATAAGAGGAAATCAGGGTGCCAAGAACTGAAGTGTAGAGAGCAAAGATAAGTGACCCAGGAAATATCCTTAGAGAACTCCAACAATTAGGGGCATGAGTGGGGAGTTAAGGTTCTTCTAGGATACCTGAATGTGTCTATGGGCAAGGTGTGAAGAAAACCAAGCAAGACCTTATCTATGATGCCAAGAAGAGATAATGTAGTGAGCAGGTCAGAATCTTTGGCAGTATCGAAGGCAGCAGACAGGTTGAGAAGAATACTAATAGACAAACAGTTCACATGACATGCAGAAGAGATAAAGTTGTTGGGTTCTAGGTCATTTGGTCGAAAACCAACTGATCGAATGCCATTTGATCGAGTCAAATGGTCAAAAAAATGGTTGATTTTATTTTGTTAATTTTTTTTTTTTTTAGTGGGGGGTGTTCCCCCCAACCCCCCTGTTTCTAGATTAATTTTTTTTACCAAACAAAACTAAAAAATATATATAAATAAATAAATAAATAAAAATCAACCATTTTTTTTTTACCATTTGACTTTCGATCAAATGGTCATTCGATCTTTTATTTTCAACCATTTGACCGGACAGCAAGTTGTTGACATTAAGTAGGGCTGTCTAATGAGAATGCAGAGTTTGGTAACCAGATTGAAGAGGGTCCCAGAGGTTGTGAGTATCAAGGAACTCAGGGAGGTAGGATTTTGGAATAGTGTGGTAGAAGAGAGACAGGATGAAAGTTGTCAGGACAGTTAGGATCAAGACCAGGTTTCTTAAGGAGAGGGCTGACAGTAGCTGACTTATGAGGATGAGGGAAACATAGCATTGTCAAGAGATGAGTTGACGAGGGAAGCTGTTATGTTACATTATGTTATGTTGTTCTGTTACTTTATGTTATATGTTCTTGTACCGTGCACTGTTGCCAGCTGCGTGGTTTCTTGGTGCTCTGGCGGGCCTGTAAAGCAAAGGGGTAGGGGGGTGGTATAAGTTTGAAGGACCAAACAGGAGAAAATAGCAAGAGAGCTATGATGTGCTGCTGGCAGCTTCAGTTCAGTTTACACTGTTAGCTGAGCATAGGTGTTTTTTCAGTTGGTAGCTGCCAAGTGCTGTTGGGCAAGGCTATATGTGGTTTGTTTCGTTGTTGTGGTGTAGTGAAGTGCGGGTGGTTTGTTGTGCTATAGAGGTATGGTTGTGTTTTGTTCAGAGTTTGAGAGGTGTATGCAAAAAGATTACTTTTTTAGTAGGGTTGGTTATTGGCAGTACCCCATCCTACCTCCTCCATTTTGACTGTATGCGGTACATATCCCTTCCCCTGTTGTACTTTCTGGTGTGCTACAATTACCACTTCTATGTGGGGTGCAGAGGAGTGGGTCCTCAATAGGGTTATTCAATGGCAACACCCTCTCCACCCCCAGTGTTCAGACCAATTGCCGTCCACATCCTTACCTTCCGAGCATACCCTGGTGTGCAGCAACCACCACCCCCGAGGGGGGACGTGCTCCCTGTGCCCCGTGGTCCATCAGTTCTGAGTTCGGGACACCTCTCTCTTCCCTTGTTCATCTAAGGCCCTCTATCTGTGCTCCAATTAAGTTGGACCCATCTCTGTCCCCTGTTTTCTGTTGGACACTCTATGGAGACGGGTACACCTGGGTCTCCCTCCAGTTCAGGCACCTCTCTGCTTCCGTGCACTTCACTGCGGTCCAACCTACTCCACAGTCCTTTTCAGTTGTGTGTTAATTTCATGAGTCGTGGGTGTTGTTCATTTGTTTTTGTCTCGGTCTGAGTTGAAGAGCCAGGCTTTTAGAAGTTTTCTGAACTTTAGATGGTCCATCATGGCTCGTATTTCTCCAGGAAGGGAGTTCCAAAGTTTCACAGCTAAGCAAGAGAATGCTGATACACCACGTTTGTTTCTTGTGTATGGTTTAGGATGTAGTGAGATGATGTAGCTGGATCTGAGTGTTCTAGTCAGCTGGTAGATGGTGATTTTGTTTTGTATGAATTCTGCTCCTAGGCTATGGATTGCTCTGTGTGTTTCGCACATTGTATTGAATGTGATTCATTTCTTGACTTGGAGCCAATGTAGTATCTTTAGCACTGGAGTTATGTGGTCCCTTCTTGAGAGTTTGAGGAGAAGTCTGACAGCAGCGTTCTGTATACATTGACATTTCTTCAATAAATAATCGGGCATTCCGAGGTATAAACTGTTGGTGTAGTCTATCCTGGACATGATGAGGGAGATGATGGCCAGTGTTTAGTGCATGAAGGAGAGGAATGGTAGAATCTTTTTGATTGTGTGTTGATGGAACAACCATTTCTTGATTATCATGTTTACTTGTGGTCCTAGGGTTTAGCTCATTATCCATTAGGATTCCAAGGTTTTTGACAACTGTGGATGGTGTGGGTGCTGTTGCCAGCTCTGTGGGCCATGTGCAACAACACTGGAAAATTCTAGATTTGACAAAAGTAAAAGTTAATAAACCTACCCTTCCACGTCTATCCCTATTATAATTCAAACCAAACAAACCTATTCATTAGGTCCATCAAGGTTGACAACAGGCCCTAGCCAGGAGCACAGATTTAGAATTCCCGGCAGGCCACTCCTTGATCTTGGCATCAGGATTCAGTGCATATCCCTCCTGGAACTTCCATCCTCTTTCACCCCTTGTATCAGTGTTCTTTTCTTTCTTGATATGATTTGTATTACTCACAGTAAGCCCTGCTCACAGGCCCTTGGGTTGCAAAACATACCACAGGATTCTCTACTGGGCCTCAGGTTTCAGGACTTGCTTCTCGCATTTCATCTATCGCTGTCTCCTTGTTATCAAATGCAGAGGATTCAAATTGTGAATTTTCATAGGCTCTTGTATTATGGATTCACAACAGTTCTCTCTCTAATATCTTAGATTACAGGACTCACAATATGCCTCTCTACATGGTCTTGGGATCAGCATTCATAACATGCCTCTCTCCTAAACCTGGAACCCACAAACCAGGGCCTGGAATTGATTCAATCAAGAGTTTGGGACACTGAATCAAAGAAAAGGATACCCCTGATGAATGTCGGACGCAAACTGGTCTCTTTGACAGAAACATGTTGGGTCTAATTGGAAAACACAACAGATTTTGTTTGCAAATTTTTGGATATTTGTATAGTTGTTTTGAAGAAATTCACTGTTGAAAAGGTAGTGTCTATTTGTACATTTAGGGTAGTATATGTGTTCTTAGTCCTGATCCAATGATAAGGGTGTAATAAGAGGAAACCTTTTTGTATAAAGTGCAACCATTTTTTATGAAAAAGATTTTTTTATGTGGAAAAACACGCACGTCTTTTCTTAAATGTTTACTTACATTTCCCCACAAACTGTAAGCACCACCTGTTACTTCTATTGTGTGGTCTTTCCGAGTGTAGAGTGGTTATCACCAGGGCATGTTCCAATATGACAAGGGAGGATATTAGAGCATTGCATATTGTATTCATAAGACTGTTGCTAAGAAAGGTATAATCAATTCTGAAGTATAAGTCATGTACAGGGGATTAAAAAGTGTACTCTGTCTTGTCGGGGATACGTATCCACCATGTGTCAATGAGATCATTACCCTGGATGCAGTTCTGAAATGCTGTGCATTTTCGAATTTCCAAACCTGGATGTCGATTTCCTGTCTAATATTGGGTTGAGGGGAATATTACAGTTCCCACATTATGATAGAGGCCCCACTTAAGGTCTGTACCGCCTGCTGTATGTCCTGCCAGAATTTAGGATCAATCAGATAAGGGTCATAGACATTATGGATTAAGAAATGATATGATATGATATGGCATTTATAACACGCCTATACACAAGTGTTTCAGGCGCGATGTGGCAGGGTAGGGGATACCGATAGAAGACAAAGACAATGAAATTAATAGGCCAGGTGACATTGATATCGCGCAAGTGCAGGGGAGGGGGGAAAGGCAAAGTGCTGGGGGGCAAGGTGGGTGGGGAAGTGCAATACATAGGATAAACAGTAAGAATAAATAAAATAAATAATTAATAGGTTAAAAGTGCGGCCAGCTTGTGGCAAGTGCAGGGGTAAGTGCAGACATCAATTGTCAGGAGCTGGTGGGGGCTGTAGCGATACAGAAACAGCCCCCAAGTGCAAGGGGTTGCCCAGGGGGCTGTGCAGATGTGCAGCTAGCAGAAGAGGGGACCTGGGCCTGAGATCAGATGGTAGCCAGGTGACCAGTGCAGTTTCAGTCACGAGTTGAGCAAGGGAGAGGAGGAGAGAAAGCAGAAGAAAGAGGAAGGTTTTGAGGTGCTTCCGGAACTGAAGATGTTTCTCCTCAAGTTTCAAGGAGGCAGGGAGGCTGTTCCAGAGGGAGGCCCCAGCCAAAAAAAGAGATCTACCACCAACTTGTTGCTTGGAAAAGCGATTAAATCTGAGGGAGTTGGAGGCGAATGAGTGAAGAGCACGAGAAGGAAGATATTCAGGAAGAGAGAGTTGGAAGTATTGAGGCCCCAAGCCCCAGAAGGCCTTGTGGACAATGCAGGGGGTTTTGAACATAATCCTCGCAGCCCCTTGGAGCCAGTGCAGAGACTTCAGTCCTGGAGAGATACGATCCCGGGGCTTGAGGCCAAAGGCAAGTCTTGCAGTCCTGTTCTCTATGAGTGCAGAGGGCGGAGAGTGGAAGCAGACCGATTTACAAAGCGGCTGTTGAAGTAATCCAGCCTAGAGCAAACCAGAGCTCTGGAGACAGTGAGATTCGGGGGGAAGGAGATGAAAGGAAGAATACCTCTGAGGGGGTGCAGCTGGTAGTGTGACTTCTTAGAGATGTCAGAGATGTTAGGAGAGAAGGAGAGATTGGAGTCGAAGATGACCCCAAGGTTTTTAGCCTCACAGGTGGGAGAAGGAAGAGGGCCAAGGGAGGCAGGCCAGAGAGTGACAGGAAAGGAGGGAACAGGTGTGCCGATGAGGAGATACTCAGACTTACTGGAATTAAGGCAGAGATCGTTGGCGGCACACCACTCCTGAAAAACAGACAGACAGTCACAGATGAGAGAAGGAGAGGAGGTGGCAGAAGGGAGCCTGAAAATGAGCTGAGTGTCATCAACATAGCACTGAAAGATGGAGCAGAGAGTGGCAATGCGTGGACAAGAAATGCCAGGCATTGGTTAAACAGCCTGGGACAGAGGTTAGACCCCTGGGGAACACCACAGGTAGAGGTAAAGATAGAGGAGAGGAAGGACCCAAGTTGGACCTGGGTGGGTCGATCGGAGAGGAAAGAGGTCAGCCAAGCCATGGCCCGATCGGTGAGACCCAGGTTATCACGTAGACGGTTATTGTAACCTGAATATTATCGACTAGGCATTCTAACATCACCCACCATCCATTTTGATTTTGGTGTTTATAATCTGGAGCATAAGACTCTTATGAAACAGGATCGCCACCCCTCCTTTACAATCTTTAGCCTCTGAGGATACTAAATGTCCCACACGTTTCCTCTTAAGCTGGGCTGCCTCCTTGCCTTGAAGATGTGTTTCCTGGATGAGGGGGAAATGTGCCTCCAACTTCTTTAAGTGTGTTAAAGATCTTTTGTTTCTTTATGGGGATCACAGTCCTCTTGCACTCCACCTGTAAGCATTTATCTTTGTTTAAGTGCACCTAAACATGGAACATACTTTTTGACAGGTTGGAATAAAAGCATTCCCACCCATCAGGGAAATTTGAGGTGCAGCCATGCCATGGACCTCTTGCATAGCACATCATTAACCCTACCAGATCATCCCTATAATGTTATACCTGCCGTGTGTATTGACAAGATCACAGAGGTAGAAAAGTGGTAGAAGGTGAATAGAAATAACTATAACAAGGAGAAGATTGTGCTGCTCCCAGAGCCTCCTAGGATTGCAGTTGTAGCGCATCAGCATTAGACTTTGCAGGGATAATGCAACCCTGAGAGCCTGGGGGAGTGCCAAACTTGTCATAACTCCCTATAATTCCGAGGCTCATTTGAGCCTCAGAAAGACTTCAGAGGCTGACCAAACGACAGGCCACTTCAGCGACTCCTAGCTCAAGATCCTAGGAAAGTACTTGATATGCTGTTGAGCAGAAATTCAATGCTTAGTTCTGATGGTGTACTCTGTTCTACAGCAAAGGGCTAAGTTCTACAGCAAAGGGCTAAGTTTGTAGGTAATGGTTGCATGGGTGTACCCAGGAACTTTGGTTTTCAAAGGTGTTCTTGATTTGTCACATTCTAGCCTTGTGCACTGTGGTGCCGTGAGTGAATCGAGGGATCCTGACTTTGGACTGCCAGTGATGCCTTCTGGTATTAAAAGTGCAAAAGTCTGCTTGCTACTCTAGGGTTGATTGTGTGTATTTTGTTAAGCGCACATGGCATCTTCCAGCTACTCCTTCGGTCCGAGGGTTGAGGTGGGTCTATATCCATGGCATCATCCAGCAAGACTTCCAGGTTTTTTGCTAGGTATAATGGGTCTTCAAAGTACTTAGATAGGTCGTTCTGAGGTATTATTGCTTCCTAGCCAGGGCTACCAGCTCATGTCTTACCCCTCCGCATCAGAGTTCTGGCCGGAGACTCAGGCATTGTTTCATTTTGGACATCGTGTGTCTTGAACTTTCTTGTGCAATGTGAACCGCATGCTCACCATAGGTCAACTTCCCGCAGCTCTTTTTAACGGCTTCCAAGATCTGTACAACCTGGGGGTGTAACAGTAGGCATGCAATTATGGATGTAGGTTGAGTGTGCCTGCTTTCCTCTGCCCTGACTCTGTGGGCTCTCTGTATCTCTCAAGCCAATGTAAGGCTAGCTGCAGCTCTCAAGGGAGCCAATTTGCCAGCCAAATGAGCATGTCGGGACGTTCAACTTTCTCAGGAACCACAACAAGTATGATGTTGTTCCTCCTGTTTCTATCTTCAAATTCATTGACATTGCCCTCAAGCTCATGCAGCCGACCTGAGTGGTGATCCAGGTCTTCCACCCTGTCATCCAGTTCCAAGATATTCTCCTCCACATGATCCAAATGCCCTGTAATGTGCTTTATTTCTGCATGGGAGGTGTTCACCTCATCCTGTATCTCCTACATGTGTCTGTTGATTGTGGTCATGGGGCCTCTTATGACTTGTGCGGAATGGGTTTAACGGCGCTGTTAATGGTGCCAGTGCCATTAAACCCATTCCGCATAATTACGAGGTCCCCTCGCGGGACCCACTCTGGACCTCTGGTTTTACCAGACATCCAGAGCGGGTCCCGCTCTGGGACCAGGGAGATAACAACGGGCCCGTTCGTAATGGGCCCGTTGTTAGCTCCCTCCCCATTCCCATTGAGCCCTACGAGGGGTCGAATGGGAATGGGGAAGGACCGGTCCCGGGTTCCCTGAATATGGAAATGCCGGGCCCGCCATACTCGGAATGGCCTGGTATTTCCCCATTCAGGGAACCCGGACCCGATTTTGGAGGTAGCCATGCCCTTATTAAGATATCGTAGTCTCCAAGAGTCACATCAGAGATCCCAGTGAAATGTCCAAAGCCCTGAGTGTTCCATGAGCCCATCACTATCTGATCATTTTGGCTTTGATGGGTTTTATTAAGGCTAAGTGTCTGAGTGAGACTGGTCTGGTCCTGTTTTAGTGGCTAGATCTCAGATTGCTTTTGGACTGCCTTGGAGAACCAAGTCCAATTTCTTGGGTTGGTTGTTTGATTTTTTGTGACCGAAGCCCTTCTCTTACTTGGGTTGGCTGGATTAGGTCTTCTAAAAGCATCACTTTCTTTTCGCATACTTCCACTTGAGTGCGGGCCTTTAGGGTATCTGTTGTGTTCATTATGCTCAAAATCTTCCTCTTTGTTTGCGTGGTGTCTGTGTTTGTTTTCCTCCCGGTCTTCAAAGTCTCTTCTTGACCAACGCCTCTCAAGTATTTCTTTTACATAATTTCTTTCCTTTTTTGTGTAGGCCCTTGGGCTTACTGCCCTAGCATACTCTTTTCTTAAGAATCTTGGGGTGTCCATTTTTGGAACTGGTATTGAAAGTTGACGCTGTCATTTCCAGATCTGTGGTCGATTTCGAGGAGGCTCCTTCTTTGAGACTAGTGTTGGAGGGTACAGACGTAGTTCCCTGATGTGTGGATGATCACTTGGGTCTGCCTCGTGATCATGCGATGTAGCTGCAGATAGATCCATTAAGGTAAATCCTAATTTTAAGAAATTTCAACTGGAAGATCTCATTAAGGCTATCGTTCTTATTGAACCTATGTGTAGGTGTAAACATGGCTTTCTACCTTCATGCATAGGCTCTACAATGGTTAGATCCTCTGAACAGAGCCCACTTAAGTATGGGATCTGGGCACATAGTTTCATTATTGTCCATCGATTCAAGATCAGATTTTCATATTTATCAATATTTCTCATTAGTTTGAATGCTCGGCAGACTTGCATTTTGGTCATGCTTTCTCTTCTTTTATCTCGGTTGGATCTTAAGGGTGAAGTCTCTCTTTTTTGTTGTTTCACAGCTTTGTGGATCCGCCATGCTTCGTGTTTCCCTTCTCTTTCTCTTTCAGTTAAATCCTTGCATCTATAGTCCAGATAGTCCCCCAAAGCCTTTTTTGATTTCTCCTGGTTTGTCCTTGAAGCGATTCCTCGCGGGTCCCCCTCATCTCTTCTCCTTCTCTCTTCTCTCAGGATTTCATTAGGAATTGGTGCTCTTTCTCTGCTTTTTTCTTCTTGGGGCACTCCGGGCTCCATTTATTGTGTCAGTAGGGGATGTAGATCTCTGCTGATACTTTCGCGACTGAGCTGCCCTTCTGTCGCTTCTTATGATCTTTCTTTTTGGTTCCCGTACCTGATCCATTTTCGGAAGAGATGTAGCTTTTCTTTTCAGTTGTATTGATGGGAGCTCCTCTATGTCAGAATCCTCAGAAAGATATTGGGAATCATTACGAGGTGGGCGGTATTACCCCATACCGCCCTCCTACTAGTTCCCTATGCGGGTCCTACCTTAACACCTGGTTTTTTCAGGCGTTAAGGACGGGACCCGCAAAGGGACTCTAGAGCTAATAACGGTACCTAGACTCGTTTTCCATCGAAATGAATATTAATTTAATTTTTTTTCATTGAATTGCCAACTCAAACTTACCTCAAAAATGCTTTTTTCAAACAATTTTTAACTTTTGAATATAATTTAAGAATAGATGTATCTATGGATGTTTGGGTGGGGGAAAGGGTTACATTTTGAAAACGGGTGCTTGGGGGCGTTTGGTGGGGAACCGCAAAAAATAAAATAAACACTACACAAGTAAGAGGGAGCTGTCCAGTGCTGAAATACATTCTAACTGTATTGAATCGATTTCAGCACTGTTCAGCTCCCTCTGACTTGTGTAGTATTAGCGAGCAATTTCAGGACTGGGGACTTTTACTTTATTAAGGGTTTGGGGGGGATTACAAATAACATAAACGTGTCACGTGCAATCGCTGACACTACACAAGTTAGAGAGAGCTGTTCAGTGCTGGATTAGATTGTTACTTTTTGCATTCGACTTCAGTTCTGGACAGCTCTCAGCCGTACCTTGCTTCTTCGAACCAGCTATTGCTTTTGATACATGAGTTTCAATGAATGTTCATTTTTAATTTTACTAATACTCTTTCGATTGAAATGTTTTCCATGCAAAAGTTTTGATGGAACATATTTTCGATAGATACAATTCAATGAAAAGACATATTACCCAGCTATTTATTTGTTTTGTGTTATACGTGTGCTTGTAATTGAAATGGGTGAGGCAGTGGTGCTCTAAATGTTCTCCTTGCTCATTGGCTTCACAAAACCTTCAGACCTATTCTCATGAATTTCCCCTTCAAAGGGCACATCCCTTCCTGCACTCCCCATGGTAAACATTCCTTTCCCATCATGTTCAGGCCGTGCAGCTGGATACACTTAGCATTTATGTCTGCACCACGGGTGCCTCTGACCTCGGCTTCTCTCCCGCGAATGGAAAAGGGATCTGTTTTCTGGGACTAAAATAAACAGAGCCACAGCTCCACATCAGGGCCTGTGTTCTGTTCTGTTCATGCTATACTAAGCCTTAGCATCCAATAGCATTCAATATGGTGGTACTTCTGCCATGTTAATTACACTGACCTGGCTTCTACCAGAGTACCTTTCTAACTTCATCTTCCACCTACTTCATCTCTTCCCACGCACCTCACTACAAACCATATCTATGGATACAACAACTAAACACATGGCCTATAATAATACCTTATCTATGACCTCTGCAAACACAACATTAATACATTTTTTGCTCTTTCTGTGTTTCTATATGTGAGTATCCACTATGACCATACCATACATACCTCTTATGCTGCACAAACCTCAGACTGATCCCACAATGGTTGTTATTTTGGAAAAATTCTGGACAATCCATGAAAGGAAAAACAACAAAAACATTTAACAACCTTCTAAAACGTCATAAATGAGCAACAATTCATTTAAACAAATAGATAAGAACATCATTAAACATCATTCAAAATTTCTTTAAAACCAATAATTCATTTCTAACCAATCGATATGAAAAACATTTCACTTCTCATAAGAATCAATTACACACTGTAAAAGCAAAAGGCAGAAAACAAGTTAATGTTAATTTTAATGTTAAAGGACATTTGTACCGCGCACTATCACCACCGGAGTGGTCCCATGGCGCTCTGGCGGCTCTGAAAGAGGGAGGGAGAGGTGGGTTAGTCGGTGTAGGCTGGAAAAGTGCAAGATTGCAGTGATGTGCTGTTGGCAGCTTCAGCCCGGTGGTTCCGTCGGCTGGGCCTGGGGTGTATGCGGCCGGTAGTCGTTGTGTGCTGATGTGCGAGTCTATGTGTGTTTTTGTTTTGTTGTTGCAGTGTAGTGAAGTTTGTGCGGTTTGTTGTGCTGGAGGTTTGCGGTTGTGTTTGGTTTGGAGTTTGAGAGGTGTATGCAGAGAAGGAAATTGTTACTGGTATTGGTTATTTGGTATCCCTATCCTGGATTGACCGGTTGGGCTTGTGTAATCTTACACGACGGGGTGCTTGCGCACCCTGTGCCTCAGGAGGTACGTGCCTGTTTTGCATCAAGGCCGCTTGAGCATTTAGCTGTCCCCTCCGTCCGCTCCCTCAATAACTTTGCGTGCTCCTCACCCACACCCACATGACCAGTGCACCTGCTAGTGTCCATACTTCTGATTGTGTGGTGATTGGTGGTATCTCGTCCGTTCCACAACCCCGTGGTACCTAGTTGTAGCTGTACGGGCAGTGGGCGATGGTAAGGATTGGCTGGGGTTGTTGCCTCCGTCTCCCTGGGTCTCGCAGGTGGACCCCTGTGTCCAGCATCAGCCCTACTGGTGCTCAGAGTACTTCTGTCGGTTCTAGGGGCTTGTCAATGTCCTTTCCTGTTGAGTCATTTGTCTTATTGTTGTTTCAGTTTTAGTCTCTGGTGTTGAAGAGCCAGGTTTTTAGTAATTTTCTGAATTTAAGGTGATCTTTGGTGTTCCTTATTACTTTTGGGATGTTGTTCCAGGTTTTCGTGGCTAAGTGGTATAAGGCGGTGCCTCCGACTTTTTTTTTTGATGTAAGGTTTTTGTTCCAGTCGGATTTCGTTGGTTGACCTGAGTGGTCTCGTTGGCTTGTAGATTGTTAATTTCTTTGGTAGGAATTCTGCTCCTTGTCAGCAGATTGCCCTGTGCGTTATGCACATTGTTTTGAAGGTGATACAGTGTTTTACTGGGAGCCAGTGTAGTGTTTTTAGGGCCGGGGTGATGTGGTCTCTTCTGGATAGTTTGAGGAGTAGTCTGGCTGCTGTGTTTTGGATCCATTGTAGCTTCTTCAGTAGGTATTCTGGTATACTGAGGTAGAGGCTGTTTGCATAGTCGATACTTGACATGATGAGGCCGACGATAGTTAGTGTTTTGTGTGTGAAAGAGAGGAAAGGTAGTATTTTTCTTGCCAAGGTGGTATTTTTCTTGCCGTGTGGAGTAGGAAGAAGCATTTCTTGACTGTTGCGGTTCTAAGGATAGGGTGTTGTCCATCAGGACTCCCAGATTTTTTACTACCTTAGATGGTGATGGTGCAGATCCCATTTCCATTGGCCACGGGATGGCGGTTTCCTTCTCTTGGTCTTTGGATATGATCATGATTTTTGTTTTTCCTGGGTTGATTTTCAGGTTGTTGGCATTCATCCAGTTGAAGACTTCTTTTAGACAGTTGGTTAAGTTTGAATGATCGGCTTGGGTGTCTTCGATCTTGTAGATGATTTGAGTGTCGTCTGCATAGTTGTACCATTTGATGTTGTGTTTCTTGAAGATTCTGATAACTGGGGTTTGGTAGATGTTGAAGTACAGTGGTGATAGTGAGGATCCTTGTGGTACTCCACAGTCGTTGACTCGCGGTGTGGATTTGAAGGGTTTGATCCAAACGGTTTCAGTTCTGTCTGCTAGGAATGATTTAGTCCAGCGTAGCGCTGTGTCTGTTATGCCTATGTCTTCTAGTCTTTTGGTTAGGGTGTCATGGCTAACTGTGTCGAAGGCTGCGGAGAGGTCGAGCAGAATAAGGGCTGATGTTGTGTTGGAGTCTGCGTTTGTTTTTAGGTCATCCCAGATGGATAGTAGTGCTGTTTCTGTACCTCTTGTGGGTCTGAAGCCGACTTGGGCTTGGTCTAGCAGGTGGTGTTCTTCGACGTATTCTTGGGTTAGTTTGTATACATAGGTTTTGAGGAGTTTGGCCGGGAAGGGGATGTTGGAGATTGCTCTGTAGTTGGAGAGATGATCTACGTCCCCGCTTGTGTTTTTCAGAAGTGGTTTGATGTAAGCCGATTTGAAGATCCTTGGTACGGTTCCTGTTGCCAGTGGTAGATTTAGAAGGTTTCTGAAGTATTCTGCTGGCGTTCCTTGTGTGAGGATTGATTTGTAGATGTCCGGGGGACAGGGATCCATTGGTGAGCCCGCATTCTTGCTGTGTTTTACCAGCATTGCGAATGCCTCTGCTGATATTTCAGGGAAGTTGTTGAGTTTGTGCTGCGGTTCTAAGTTAGGTTCGTTTGGTTGTATGTCGCTGCTGGTTGGCCTCTGTTGGATGGTTTGTCGGATGTCATTGATTTTTTTTTTAAGTGGTCTGCAAGGTTGTTGCATAGTTTCTCCAAGGGGGTTGGGTTGTTGTCACAGCCTGGTGGGTTTTCATTTCTTTAATGATGCGGAACATTTCTTTTTGTGTGTTGGTGGCATTTGTGATTCTGTCATCATAATGCCTTCTCTTTGCCTTTTGAATTTCCTTCTTGTATGCGCGAATTTGCTTCTGGAACAGTGTTTTTTTTGTCTGGGTTGTAATCTTTCCTCCGTTCCATTTCCATCTTTTTGTTTTCTTTTTTCATGGTGCTTAGTAGTGGGGTAAACCATTTGGCCATTGCTCTCTTTTTTGATGGTGTGAATGGTTTTTCTGCGGCCATCTTGTCAATTGTGTCTGCAATCCATTTGTGTAATATCTCAGCTTTCCCGTCTAGGTCAACTAGGTCTCGTTCTGTTGTTGAGGGCTTGGTTACCTTCAGTCGTTCGAATAGGTTGCCTTTTTTTACATCTTTCCAGTTTCTTTTTGTGGTGGTTGTGAGTTTGGGAGGTTGGATGCAGACTTGAGTAGGCAGAGTGATTACGAATGGGATGATGAGATGGTCGCTCCACAGTATTTGTATTGGCGGTGCCGTGGTGATGAGTTTTTCCTCGGCGAAAATTGCGTCCAGGGTGTGTCCTGCCGATTGAGTTGCCCCTTTTACTAGTTGTCGTTGTTTCATGGTGGCGAGTTGTTCAATTAGTGAGTTTTGGGAGTTGGCATGACTTTCTTCGGACCAGATGTTGAAGTCCCCCAGCATGATTAGGTGTTCGTGGTTGATGGCTATGTTGGTTATGGCTTCTATGAAGTTGTCGACAAAGGATGCATCATAAGTTGGGGGTCTGTACACCAGGATGAATGTGACATTGGTTTTTGGGCTAGCTGTTAGGTGTATGACCATGGACTCGCAGTTGAGGATGTTGAGTGGTTCGTCTGTTCTTATTTTTAGCTGTTCTTTAAATGCTATTGCGATGCCTCCTCTTTTTTTGTTTTTCCTGTTTATTTGAAGGCATTTAAAGTTTGCTGGAAGGCAGCTTTGGAGTGTGATTTTTTCCAGAATCATTTAAAAAATAATTAATTAGCAGGAAGACCACAGAACTTAATTAGTTAATATAAAATGCTTGTCCCTTACACATTCATTTGTAGACTATCACACCATTTAGGTTGTTCTGCTCATGAAACAATCATTCCAAAAAACATTTGCACCATCAGAAAAACACATATCAGTGCATTTACTGAAGCAGATTAGACACTTCGCTAATAAAGCTTTACAGTTGGTCCCAAATGTTTAAGATCTTCTACTTCCTCAGTAAGGCCACATCAGCAGTACAAAAGGAAATATTTTAACAAAATCTTGTGCGATTTAAATTCCTCCTGAATTTTAGGAAAGATCTTCGGTAAATGTATTTGGATAAATTGCTATATATGGTGATAGCAGATCTCACCCTTTATGATCAAAACCATGGTGATTTAGTGAGTCATAGGCATACATTTCCTCAATTATACTAATCCCTTTGTGTGTATATACTCAACTTCACCTTAGCTGGATTTCTAATAAGATCATCTTCAGACATGTCCATCTGACTCAGCCGCGGAGGAGCCGTGGCAGAAGTAATGACCGAACGGGCTGGAATATGGAGAGTTATTGGAACTCGACACCGAGCGTGCGAGCAGTGTTGAACATCTAAATAAACAGACCAAAGTAAGAAGGTCACGGGGTCCGACTGACTAGGATTTCAAA
Organism: Ambystoma mexicanum; assembly: GCF_040938575.1. Classification (NCBI taxonomy): domain Eukaryota; kingdom Metazoa; phylum Chordata; class Amphibia; order Caudata; family Ambystomatidae; genus Ambystoma; species Ambystoma mexicanum. The sequence goes on from NC_090928.1 coordinate 1,148,236,708, forward strand.
TTGCAGACGCATGGTGGAATATATGCGCCAATAGACACTAGCAGCAAGTTGATAAAGAAGTCGAGTGGTCTGACATAGATGTTGTGAATCTCCCCTATAACTGTGGTCAAGATACTATGTTATGTGGTCTGATTGTGTGCTGGGTTGAGTTAGATTTTACTGATTTAACAGTACATCGACTTGTGTTCTGAGTGGTGCTTATCCGCCCTATCAATATGATATATGTAGGAAGGGTACAGATGGCACCCATGATGAAGTTCAGAAGATGTGTTGACACAATATATTGGTGAATGAAACATGTTGGGGTTTTGAGATATGGAATTGTAATAAGTTAACAATACAGTAGAGTAACATGTTCAGTTAGTGTATGCCCCATGGTAGCAGAAATGGGGTAGAATTCTACTCTAACCACTGATAGAGGTTTATGAGGTATTCTAGAAGGAAATGAACCTCAGAAGCTACCGACCACTGTGTTACTTTATGCATTATTGATTTGGTGTTCATAAAGGTGTCGTATATCATATAGTTTTGCATAGGATGGGTGTTAAAGGGTGTTGCACTTAAAAGGTTTTTTTACCTATTTTTGATACTTTTTTTCAAATTAATGTCTTCATACTGTTTTCTACTTTTTTGTATTCAGTTTTAGAATTTTGTATGAGGCGAGTTTTATAAGTGCACTAGGTTTTATATATTTTTTTACCTAAGTGTTTTTGATGAATGAGTGATTTATTTGTGATTTATATTAATTGACAATACAATTGTAAACATATGTTTTTGTTTTGATTATTTGTCGACATGGTACTTATTTGCTCCATGGGCCAAGTTGTCATGACCTAGGGGACAATAAGGGAAAGACAGGTGGACGTTTTTGATCATTTTGTTGGCGATTGTCCTTAGCTGCATTGAAGGAGCTTGATCTAAAACATCAGTAAATAGCTCCCTGGGTCTCTTTCTGGTTGTAGTTATGTCCATCTGCCTCAACATATTTTCACAATACCCTGTATATTTATTATTGAACTCCACCTTCTTAGTAGTCTTTAACATTTCTAAATCACAGTATAAAGAATCATTTAACGGACAAATAATTTTCTGAAAAAACCTTAAAGTTTCCACTTAGCTCTACTAATGATGAATTAATACCCCATTCATACTGAATACCTGCTAAAGGAACTGAGTGCTGAAGTGTTAATATTTTATACCAGATGATGCCCTTAATCAAAGGTCAAATATCTAAAACCCCAAAATATTGTAGTTCAATCCCATACAAAATTTTCAGGAGGACCTTTCCCGCATAACATTTTAAAATAGGGATTATGGAAAACCGTCTAAATCTGGCATCCATCCATATCATTTGAGTTGATAAAGCTGCAGCATGTGTCTTTAGTCATTCTTTCACCTGAGATGTGTGTGGTTTGCAAATAACAGGAAAACCCAAATAAATTAAGTTCTATACTCATTCATAAACATCATCATGAACATGTTGTACAGAAGAAGTAGAACTTTTCTTTAATCTACATTGCATAACTTTAATGTTTTTTGTATTAATCTTCAGGGAATGATCAACAACAAAATTACTCAAAGCATTTAAACGGTGTTGAAGTCAAATTTCAGCAGTGACAACAATCAGAAAGTCATCCGCATAACTTATCCAAGTAACTCTCAGATGACAAATGTTGGAAAAGGCTAATGCTGCAGGAAATAAGACTCCCACAATATCTGACATGTATAAATTAAAAATCACCCTTGCCTATCACCCCTACTTGTCAGAATTGTCCTAGAGAGAGCACTGTCAGAGTTCATTCTCGCCTGCACCACAGAGTGTTCCTGGAGACCAAAAATACGTAGCAGGAGACCGTATGTAACCCTCATCTCTGCAACGTGGCCGATAGTAAATTTTCTATTGACAGCATCAAAAGCTGCAGCAAAGTCGTTTGTAACAACTATTTGATCATGCAAGTACATTTGTGCATTATTGCTTTAAACTCCCTTATGTTAACAAATGAGTGTGATTAACAAAGCCACCCATATGTGATGCATACACTATTTTTGGGAGGACGCCTTTTTTCTGCTCGAAATGTGCATCCTCATTACCAAACAGGAGGAAACTTTTTGTGTGACGAAAATGCATGCATCCTCTCATCACACAAACTTGAAACATTTGCCGGGGCATACACAATGAATGAAAGGGCTATTACTAAACAAAGCCAGCAGTTAAAAGGGATAGAAATATATATGTTTTGTTTTTAGACATTTGTTTTTGAAAACATTGGTACTTGGAGCCTATAATATGTATGCCAGACACTAATGTATTCAAGGTAGAGAAACAGTGCACCATTTGTGAAGGAGCATGACCGTCAAGTAAACCACAAGTCTTTGTTGTGAGTAAGCAGACCTGCGCATTTCTGAAGATGAAGCAGCTCTGCTCTATCAACCTTAACTTAACGCCCCCTGTTGTGCAGCCTATGACCACACTGATGACATCACAGATGACATCACTGGTGACACCACTAATTACATTACAACAGCAACCAACACTAAGCATGGCTTTAGGGCATGGTCAGTGGATATGGCTGAATATATTTTAACACACTAATGAGTCACTAGTCATGGCAATCCGCTGTGCCCACTGCCTATTATACCACACTAACCAGACACTGACCATGGCCTCCGGCCATGCCCACTTTACATTCTAACTTATTCCCTCCCACCATTATATTGTCATTGTACCACAGAGGTTGGGGACATGTCGATTTGTTCCCCCATCCAGGGAAGAGCACCCAGTTCTGCCAATATTTGCCCATGGTGTATATTGTACCTAGTTAAAACATGGAAGTTTTAGCTTGGATGTACGGTAGGTACTCTGTGTGATACGGGCCGCTAAATGATCTTCGGGTTCAAGCCACACTGGTTTTAAGGGTGTTGGGTGGTTTGTGAACAATTTTTGTCCATGTTTGATTACAAAGGCTATGTATTATCTTTTGAAGTGTGGTAGTCCTTCTCCAATATGGGTGGAGGGTAATTAAAGCCGACTCTGGGGTTCTTGCCTTGCCATAATAATATGTTTAGTTATTTTCTTGAACAAACCAGTCGGCCACTCCACTGGCTACATGGATAGTGAGAATAGTACTATTGGTGAGAGACTCAGCTTAATGGTTTCCACTCTCCCCCACCAGGATGGGGCACCCATTTGCCTAGCAGGGATTCAACTATTTTCCAAAAGTTCCTGCATTTAAGTGAATAGTTTCTTGTATGGTGTGTGAGAATTGTATTCCTAAGTATTTGAACCAGGTCTGCTGCCATGAGATCCCGACTGGTTGCATGTGGGCTTTCAAACAGTATATCTTTAACTCCATAACCTCACTTTTCTCAGTGTTTGATTTGTAACCCAACACATGGGAGTAGTCAGCTACTCCCCCCATGAAACTCGGCAAGGACACAGACAGACACAGAAGGCTCTTCCATATACACTAGCATATTGTCAGAATAGCCCAACACTTTCACTTAGAATCCTTGGGTTGCACACTCATTTTATAGACCCATTCTATCAAATTTGTTGGAGTAGTGGTTTGAGTAACACAATGAAGAGGAGGTGGATAGAGTGCAGCCATGTTTGCTTCCTCCATGCAGTGTAAAGTAGGGAGATAATAGCCGATTTGCATGACCTGTAGACATAGCGTGTTGGTACACGGTGAGGCCCAACGGTATAAACGTATGACCAAAGCTGAGACACCTCATATAGTCTGTTAGAAATTCTGAAACCTCCCTCTCTAATGCCAACTCAGTGTCTAGGGTGGGGGATGCCCATTTTTAGTCCAAATGCAACGATTATGTCAAAGAGTAGGAGGGTATTTGTCAAAGACACTCTGCCTATGACAAAACTAGTCTGATCTTTCAGTTCAGGAAGGAGAAGATCTAATGTCATTGTCAGAATCTTCGTTAAAAGTTTTGCCTCATTATTTATCTGGGAGATAGGCCTGTAATTTTCACAAAGGAGGGTGTCCTTCCCTTACTTAGATATGAAATAGATCATTGCTTTGTAAAAAGCTCCCCTGAAATCATCCTCTGATTGGTACTGTAAAAATAGGATGTGTAGTCTAGGGGTAAGGATATCAGCAAAAGTCTGAAGGAAATCTACAGGGAACGTATCTGGCCCCGGGGCCGTCCATTTTCTAAGCGTATGTATTGTCAGTTTGATTTATGTGATAGTGATCTCCCTGTCTAGCAGCTCAAACTCCCTTTGGAGGGAAGTTTTGGTGTGCAGGATGTGGTGTGTTCATTAAATATCAATTCATGATGGCTGATAGGGGTGTTTCCTCTGGAGTGTATACGTGTCTGTAGAAATTAGCAGATTCCTTTTCTGTCTCCCAGTCCTTTACTAAGGGCCCCCACCTTGTTGTTTTGTTTCTGGGCCTTTAATCATTCATATAAAGCAATTAGCAACCCAGCCTTGTTGGCGCCACCCAAAAACGTGGACTTTCCCTTAAGGAGCACCTCAGATTCTCTTTTAATAAGGATTCGCAATATCTGAGGGGAGTGTGATCTAACATATTCTTTTTCTTTGATTTTACTTTTGTGGCACATTCTCCTTATACCTTATATGCATTCCACACGCCCATCTGTGCGGTGTCCCCCACCTCCTTTACCTGGAAAAACTAGTGTGTACATTTCCCCACAAACTGTAAGCTTACTTCTATTGTGTGGTCTTTCCGAGTCTAGAGTGGTTATCACCAGGGCATGTTCCAATATGACAAGGGAGGATATTAGAGCATTGCATATTGTATTCATAAGACTGCTGCTAAGAAAGGTTTAATCAATTCTGAAGTATAAATCATGCACAGGAGATTAAAAAGTGTACTCCGGCTTGTCCGTGTTACGTATCCACCATGTGTCAATGACATCATTACCCTGGATGCAGTTCTGAAATGCTGGATGTCGATGTCTAATATTGGGTTGAAATGAATATTACAGTTCCCACATTATGATAGAGGCCCCACTTAAGGTCTGTACCGCCTGCTGTATGTCCTGCCAGAATTTAGGATCAATCGGATTAGGGTCATAGACATTATGGATTAAGATATGATATGATATGATATGATATGGCATTTATAACACACCTTTACACAAGTGTTTCAAGGCACGGCGAGGCAAGGAAGGGGGAAGAGAGGGAAGACAAAGACAATGATCTTAATAGGCCAGGTGACATTGATATCGCGCAAGTGCAGGGGAGGGGGAAAGGCAAAGTGCTGCGGGGCAAGGTGGGTGGGGAAGTGCAATACATAGGATAAACAGTAAGAATAAATCAAATAAATAATTCATAGGTTAAAAGTGCGACCATCTTGTGGCAAGTGAAGGGGTAAGTACAGACATGAAGTGTCAGGAGCTGGTGGGGGTTGTAGCGATACAGAAAACAGCCCCCAAGTGCAGGGGGCTGCCCAGGGGGCAGTGCAGGCAGGCAGCTGACAGAGGATTGGACATGGGACCGAGATCAGTGGGTAGCCAGGTGACCAGTGTAGTTTCAGTCAGGAGTTCAGCAGGGGAGAGGAGGAGAGAAAGCAGAAGCAAAGAAGGAGGTCTTGAGGTGCTCCCGTAACCAGAGATGGTTCTCCTCATGTTTCAGGGAGGCAGTTGCAGAGGGAGGCCCCAGCCAAAGAAAGAGATCTACCACCAACTTGTTGCTTGGAGAAGTGACTAACCCTGAGGGAGTTGGAGGCGGATGAGCGAAGAGCTCGAGAAGGAAGATATTTAGGAAGAGAGAGTTTGAGGTATTGAGGCCCCAGGCCCCAAAAGGCCTCGTGGACAATGCAGAGGATTTTGAACTTAATCCTTGTAGCCATTGGGAACCAGTGCAGAGATTTCAGTCATGGAGAGATACGATCCCTGGGCTTGAGGCCAAGGACAAGTCTCGCAGTCCTGTTCTGGATGAGTTGCAGAGGGCAGAGAGTAGAAGCAGGCAGATTTAGAAAGGGGCTGTTGCAGTAGTCCAGCCTAGAGAGATCCAGATTTCTAGAGACAGTGAGCTTTTGGGGGAAGGTGAGGAAAGGAAGAATACCTCTGAGGAGGTGCAACTGATAGTGTGACTTCTTAGAACGTCAGAGATGTGAGGAGAGGAGGAGAGAGTGGAGTCGAAGATGACCCTGAGGTTTTTAGCCTCACATGTGGGAGAAGGAAGAGGGCCAAGAGAGGACGGCCAGAGAGCGACAGGAAAGGAGTGCACAGTTGTGCCAATGAGGAGAATCTCAGTCTTACTAGCATTAAGCAGAGATCGCTGGTGGAACACCACTCCTGGATAGCAGACAGACAGTCAGAGATGAGAGAAGGTGAGGAGGTGTTGAAAGGGAGCGTGAAAAGGAGCTGAGTATCATCAGCATAGCACTTAAAGTTGGGGCGGAGAGTGGCAATGCAGTGGGCAAGAAGTGCCAGGTATTGGTTGAACAGCCAAGGAGAGAGCTTAGACCCCTTGGCAACACCACAGGTAGAGCTAGTGATAGAGGAGAGGAAGGACCCAAGTTGGACCTGGGAAGTTGGATCAGAGAGGAAAGAGATCAGCCAAGCCTGGGCCTGATAGGTGATACCCAGGTTATCACAGAGACGTTATTATAACCTGAATATTATTTACTATGCATTCTACCATCACCCACCATCCATTTTGATCTGTTTTGGTGTTTATAATCTGGATCATAAGACTCTTATGAAACAGGATCACCAGACCTCCTTTATGATCTTTAGCTACTGAGGGTACGAAATGACCCACACATTGCCTCTTAAGCTGGGCTGCCTCCTTGCCTTGAAGATGTGTTTCCTGGATGAGGGTGAAATGCGCCTCCAACTTCTTTAAGTGTGTTAAAGATCTTTTGCTTCTTTGAGGGGATCACAGTCCCCTCACGCTCCAAGTGTAAGTATTTATCTTTGTTTAAGCGCACCTAAACATTGAACATAGAGTTTTTGACAGGTTGGAATAAAGGCATTCACACCCATGAGGGAAACTTCAGGTGCAGCCATGCCATGGACTTCAGGCATAGCACATCATTAACCCTACCGGACTCTCCCTGTAATGTTATACCTGCCGTGTGTATTGACAAGATCACAAAGATAGAAAAGAGGCAGAAGGTGAACAGAAATAACTATAACAAAGAGAGGATTGTGCTGCTCCCAGAGCCTCCTAGGATTGCAGTTGTAGTGCATCAGCATTAGACTTTGCAGGGATAATGCAGCCCTGAGAGCCTGGGGGAGTGCCAAACTGGTCATAACTCCCTATAATTCCGAGGCTCATTTCAGCCTCAGAAAGGCTTCGGAGGTGGACAAAACGACATGCCACTTCTGCGACTCCTAGCTCCAGCTCCTAGGAAAGCACTTGATATGTTGTTGAGCTGAAATTCAATGCTTAGTTCTGATGGTGTACTCTGTTCTACAGCAAAGGGCTAAGTTGGCAGGTGATGGCTGCATGGGTGTCCCCAGGAACTTTGGTTGTCAAAGGTGTTCTTGATTTGTCACATTCTAGCCTGTGCGAAGTGAATCGAGGGATCTTGACTTTGGACTGCCAGTGATGCCCTCTGGTATTGAAAGTGCAACAGTCTGCTTGCTACTCTAGGGTTTATTGGATGTATTTTGTTAAGCAGGTATGTCATCTTCCAGCTACACCTTCGGTCCAAGGGTTGAGGTGGGCCTATATACATGGCATCATCCATCAAGTCTTCCAGGAATTGTGCTAGGTATAATGGGTCTTCAAAGAACTTAGGTAGGTTGTTATGAGGTATTATTGCCATCCTAGCCAGGGCTGGCAGTCTTACCCTCTGCATGAGAGTTCTGGCGGGAGTCTCCGGCATTGTTTCATTTTGGACATGACGTGTCTTGAAAATTCTTGTGCAATGTGAACCGCATGCTCCCCATAGGTCAACTTCCCCTGCTCTTTTTAACGGCTTCCAAGATCTGTACAACCTGGGGGTATAACAGTAGGCATGCAATTATGGGTTGTAAGAGGATTCAATTCAACACTACAGCTAAGTCAACGCCTAGTCTATAATACTGAATGAAAACCCTTATTGATATATCTTTATGTCCAGTTCATGCGTTCTGGATGACTACCCCTATATAACACCCCTCTCTTGGAATCCCCCTGACCCCACTGAGCCAAGAAGTAGTTCTGTTTTGCAAGTTAAAAGGTTTATTTGATAATTTAAACAATAGATATATATATCACATTTTATAATAAATTAATAATTGAATAGCACACTTAATCTGATATGATAAAGATTAACAACGGAGAATCTGGCACTAACGCGCTTCTCTATAATCAATAAGGAGTTGACATGAAATGGATAAGGTAGCACACAGGTGAATAGGAACAAAAGAAGAAGGTGATACAGAATGCTTTATGTAAGCTCAGGTGGATGCAATATTCAATGAATGCAGTACAGAAAATACTCAATATGATTTCAACCAAACAATGTAATCACTTTTCTCTGGCTATTCACTCCCCCCCTCTTTATGCAATGCAAGGAAATGGGAGGAAAGCACACAGTTCTCAGAAATGCAATCAATGTAATTCAGTTCAATCCCCCCCAAGCACGCTTAAAGAAAACAGATAGGAGTTTTGAAAACACAGGCCCAAATGCTTTTATATGTGCTAGCAATGGATGAGAAATATGCTGGAAATGCTTTTAATTCCCTTTCAGAGGTTCAGGGTGAGTGGTATCTAGTTAATATTAGTCCAGGCTCACTCTTGCAATGATTCAGGAATGATTAGCAGGTTAAACGAATTTCTGGCAAATGGAAGGCAAGCAGCAGCAGATTTTTTTACACTTGGAGAAATTTGCAAATCGCGGTAAAATTCGCGAATGCGCCGAGCGCTATTACAGAGGAACTACAAGGACTATCACTATCGTTTTGGGGTCCTAAGAAAGGCTAGGATCTCAGCTTCCAGATGAAAGTTACTGCAAGTCTCTAGCACAAACGGTCACGGAGATATGAGCGATTTAGTAAAGGTCGTTTTTGGTTTTGCAAATTTTAAACGCAGCACTTTTTCAGTTTTAAAAATGATGGCAGGATAACACAATTGCTAAGCTGCAGTTCTACTTAGATTAAAAATGGATTGAATTATATGATTTTAACTAAGAGATGTGTGCTGAGTTTTGCTGAGTACTCACAAGAGATTTTAAACAGGAAGGCGGCTTTGTCACGATCTGGTCAACAGGTCTGGACTTCGGACGGTCTCTGGGCACAGCGTCTGGTCTCTGGAACTGCTAACATGGGTCTGGGTCAGCTCTGCTCTCTCTCTGGGTACAGCACTGCTTCTGGATTCTGGAGATTGAGGGATTTGAAGTCTCTGTTTATCTTGGAGTCTAAGTGTTGGCTCTTTGAAAGTTGATGAGGTAAAGTATGAATTTTCCGGCAGAGCTTCCAGCTGCAAATGGATTTGAAAGGTCCCTATCTGTCCTGTCTCTCTGCTTTTATGTGTTTAGAATGTGGGTGTGTTCTAGCATCACTGACCCTACCTCTCTCTCAGCTTCTAATTGGTCAAACTTCCATTTCTCATTTGCTTGGGGAAGGAAGTGTGTGTCAGCGTGATGTCATTTTATGGCTTGCAGAGAGGACACTCCCCAGTCAAATTGCACACAAATCTAGATTTGATAACAAAAGACATATTTGCACAGGTAAACATTGGTTTAAAATTACATGCACACATCACATATCACAGGAGATATACCCTGTCCAAACTTTGCTCTTCCTGGGGGCTTGCATTCAGAAATGGCAATATTTTGCACTTTTTAACTGGTTTGCAATTCCGGACATTGACCCAAATTTACACACATGTGCGCGAGGAGTATGGACATTAGTTGATGAAGTGTCAGATTTTTCACATGCACACATTTTGAGTAATATCCTCTTTTCCGCTAAAACCCCCCTGAACATGCCACCGGTTCGAAAAACCTCTTAAAATGTGGGCAGAAAAATCACAAGAATTATGGTGTCATTTATAAAATTTTCACATGTCCGTACTATGAGTTATTCATCTTTTTCTAAAACCATATTCTGGCTATAGAGGTGTGTCTTTTCAGGTCACATGGTACAGAAACCAGTCTTTCCAGTTTCTGCCAAGCTAGCTTGCTCTCACAGGCAGTGCCCCTCCCAGCTTCTGCCAAGAGGAAGCTGTTTTACGACCTCTGTAATAAACCATCTGCCTGGGTGAAGGGGTTTGCATTGTTCAGAGCTCCTGTGTTCTGTGGGGCTCCCCTTAATTCAATTATCAGGGAGATGGCATATCCTTAGTGTGGCCAGCAAAAGGCAGATAGGCCTGGGAACACAGCTGTGACTCAAGTTTCACTCCTGATGGGGGTAGTTGCCAGGCAGAATTCAGTTCCTTAAGCCAAGTTTCAGCTAATTGTCATGTTTTTTTTGTTGCTTTTTAAATTAACTTGCAATTTTACACATGCAGCTAGAATGCTGATTCTAAGTGCAAAACTATGACATTTCAACAGTTACAAAGGCATGTGACACCAAACATAGGTCACTCATTTAATCTAACATTTTCGATTTTAGTGTCTTTAAATCCAGTGCAACTTAAACTGCTGACTCCATAGCAGTTTTGTTATAAGCATTGTTTTGGGCTCTTCATTTCCCAGATTTTGTAAGTACACAAAACTCCATTCTGCCAAATGTCTGCTGGTGTTCAGTGAATATTTTGCACATGTTGCAATGTTTGAAAATAGGCATTTTGAGCCTGCCTTCAGAGAAACACAGGGTGGTTTTAAAGCGCTTTGAAGCTAACCGGCGCTACTGTTTTTCCTTTGGCAACCCATTTCCCTCATGGCAACCCGGCCTATCATTCTCGCACTGGTGGGTGGCAAGTGAGGCAACCATTTTGGTGTGCGCACAAACTGCGCAGCTTTCCTGGATTTCGGCGCACATGTGGGTTTTCCGCCATCTTGAACTTTCTAAGCCCACAGCACCAAATGTTGCAGCATGATAGCTTAAACGTGGGTCAGGACACCCAACAAGCCCCCCCACGCGACTGCACTTTGAATTTGAGTCGATGGGGAGTCGGGTGCACAAGGGTTTTGACCCACGCACCGGTCTGTCCGCATAATCTTCTTCCAATTCTGCAAATGGCACAGCTCAGCATCTTCTTCTCCATCCGGTACTGATCGATCGGTTCTCCTCGCCGGTCCTGATGGGAGTATTGGGCGATACACAGGGCCCATCGTGTCTCTGCTCCCGGTCTCCGGATCGTCCTCCTTGGCCCGTCTCCAGGTTTTCTTTCTCCTAGGACGACAAAGGAAGAGCGGCAATACCTACTCATAGACGTTTTTCCACCACTGTTGAGATAGTGGGGCAGCATATGCATCTCATCATAACGAAACATTACATTCTTATTTTGGAAAAAAAACAGTATAACTAAGAGACAGTTTCATGCAAATCACAATATTTTAGAGACTAGATGTGGTATGTTTTATGGTTGGAACTGAATTAGTCTGAGACAATACCCGCTAGGATTCCAGAGGATTCCTCCAGTTGTTGCAGAGTGTGCCTGGGATGGCAACATTTCAACTGGTTTATGTGGACCCACTTGTCTTCCCCCTCTGCCGAAGGACCTTTGGGGATGTGGATTTTGTAGGCCACAGGGGAGATTTTGTCGATGATCTCAAAGGGTCCCTTCCATGTAGGCAAAAATTTGCGCTGCTTGGCCTGGTTCCTTTGGAAGTTGTATAGATAGACCCGGTCTCCCACCTGATATTCCTTCCTGGAAGTTTTCAGGTCATAATGGGTCTTCATGCTATCAGCCGATCTTTCTAGATTCCGCTGAGCATAAGCAAAAGCATGTTGAAGGTGTTTCCTTAAATTCTCCACATACTCATGAGTAGTGGAGGCATTTATCAGTGTCTGCTCTTGGGTCCTGTAGAGCAAATGCTGAGGAAGCACCATCTTGCGCCCAGTCATCAATTCAAATGGTGACATTTTGGTTGCAGATGAAGGGGTAGATCTGATGGCCATTAGGACCAGAGGTAATCGGATATCCCAACTTGGCCCAGAATCTGCCACTAACTTCTTTAATATGCTCACAATTGTCCGGTTATATCTCTACTGCCCCAGAAGAAGCTGGCCTGTAAGCAATATGCAGCTTTCTCTTGACCCCCAGTATCTCCCACATCTTTGTCATTACTTCACTGGTGAAGTGGCTACCTCTGTCTGACTCAATCCTTTGAGGTAGACCAAAACGGGAAAAGATGTGGTTAATCATCAAGGCAGCTGCCGTTTCTGCCTTGCAGTTTGGGGCTGGGAGACATTCCACCCACTTGGTGAACAAGCATGTGACAGTCAACATGTACTTATTCCCCCTAGCAGAGCGAATCACGGGGCCTACAAAGTCGATTTGTAAATCTGACCATGGCAGTGTCATCCCCCGCTTTTGGAGAGGCGCGCGGTGCGTGAGGGATGATGGCTGAAATTGTGCACACACGAGACACCCCTTCAAGTATTGGTCGAGGTCCTGCCCCATGTGTGGCCAGTATGCAACCTCTCTTAAGATTTCCAGTGTTGTGTGAAACCCCCTATGACCGGCGGTGGCCGCATCATGGGCGTGACTTAACATCAGGCTTCGGAATGAGGTAGGAACCACCCACTGATCGTGGCCAGCTTTGGATTTCCTTACCAGCAAACCGTCTTGGATTCGGAACATTTTTGGACATTTCATCAACACTCTTAGGTCCTCTTTCCCAATGTAATCGGTATCCGTCAGGGGAAAGTTCTCAGGGTCCTCAAGGTGTTGGTAAAACTTACCAATAACTGGATCCCCCTTCTGAGCTGTAATCAAATCAGCATCAAGGGTCTCCTTACTCCATTGTGCAATTGAAAGGTCGTTGTGAGCATTTGTCTGGGACCTAGTGATAGCAGTGACCTGGATTTCCCCCAACAGGGACTCAATCTCAATTAGATCCCCTTGGATGGCCCCGGTTTTGGCCAGCTGATCAGCTAAGTCATTTCCAGTTTTGTCTGGTCCCCCTACTTTGGAATGACCCTTGATCTTCTTCCAATAGATGGTCATTCCTTTCGAGGTGACCAGATCATCAATGTTTTGGATCAACTTCCCATGTTTCAAGGGTTTGTTGTTAGCACATAACATGCCTCTGGTTTTCCAATTAACCAGGTGCTCCACGAACCCGTTCCGTACATAATCCGAAACGGTGATTATGACCAGTTCGTGGAGTTGATGCTGGACAGCAGTGAGGATGGACTGATGCACAGCCATCAATTCTGCCACCTGACTACTTCGGGGACCAATTTTGTATCCAGCGGAGGGTTCTGGGGACTCATTCACCCATGCATTCCCTACGCCGGCCACCAGTTCTTTCTCCCCGTTGTTGTCAACATGGTAAGAGCATCCATCCACATACACAGTGGGCATTCCCTCACACTTGTCCTCTTCAAAGACTTTGTGGGGGGAATTAAGGTATGCCTCCATGTTGTCCTTTATTTTTAGACTTTCGTCCTCGAGACAGTTTTCTCTGGCACAATCATGCAAGTCAGCCAGACCTTGCGCGAGGGGACTCTTCTTGTTTTGGCCATATCGGACCTCCACAGGAAAGCCTTGCATTGACAGAATCCAGGAAGTAATTCGGGAATTACTCACATTTCCGGCCCGGATTCTGTCACTTTGGAGATATTGCAGAGGCTGGTGTGGAGTCTCCACTATGATGTGTTCCCCCTGGATAAACGGGCGGTAATTCTTCAATGCCCACACCGTTGCCAGGAGTGCCTTCTCACAATCGTTGAATTTTTCCTCCACAGAGGATAAAGTTTTGCTCGCATAGGAGATTACTTTATTGACCTTGTCATGCTTTTGGTATAATACTGCCGTCAAGCACGTATTAGAGAACCCCGTCTCCAGGAAGAACTCCTTGTTTCTGACAGGGTAAGCTAGGCAAGGCGCTTGTGAGAGGCTTCTCTTGAGTTGTCTTACTGCCTCGGCTTGTTCTGGACCCCATTCCCACTTGACCCCCCCCTTCAGGAGATGAATCAGGGGTCTAGTGATCTCTGCGTAGCCCTCAATGAACTTTCTGCTGTAATTAGTCAGTCCAAGGAGGCTCCTTAGTTCCCGCAGAGTTGTGGGGTCTTTCAGTTTCTGAAGTGCTTCCACTTTCTTTTCCTGGGGACAGAGACCCTGAGGAGTAATCTCATGCCCCAAGAAATTAACACGGGTTCTACACCACTGTGCTTTCTGAAAGGAAAGTTTTGCTCCGGCGGCCCTCAACTGCATCAGAACATAACGGATCTCCGCTATGTGTTCCTCCACAGATGAACTTTTGATGAGGACATCATCTACATAAGCCAGGTTACCCCTCGCACCCAGGTCGGGCATGGCCTTATGTAGGAAAATGTTGAATTCATTGCCGGAGTTGAGGTATCCGAAAGGAGTCCGGGTCCATGTGTACTGCTGGCCCCCAAAGGTAAAAGCCAGTTTGTATTGGTCCTCCCTGCTGACAGGCACGGTCCAGTATCCATTGGTCAGGTCTATTGCAGTGAATACCTGTGACCCCTGAATCTGGGCCAGCCCTTGGTCAATGTAGGGAAGAGGCCATCGGGAAGTATGGACCCGTTTGTTGAGCTCCCTGATGTCGGCACAGAGTCTCCACTGGCCGTTTGGCTTTAATATTCCCAGCACCGGATTATTGAAGGTGCTGTGGATGGGACGGATTATTCCCCGGGACTCAAGGTTCTTAATTATTTCAGTAAGGGACTCCATTGATGCGAGAGGCAAGCGATATTGCTTCACAAACACTGGAGTCATGCTAGGGTCCGTGGGGATTGTTGTTGTGTGGATGTCAGTGCGACCACAGTCATATGAGTCTACCGCAAAGAGATCTTGGAAATCCAAGAAAACTTGTTTCAACTTTTGCTTTTGTTCCAGAGTCACACAGGCATCAGCTAGGTTGACTCTCTCTTCCACCATCTGCCTGAAGCCTGGAAAGACTTCTGGTTTGGCTATTTCGGCGGCCTCCTCCAGCTGGGTGGAGAAGTCCCTGGTCAGAGTGCTGATTTGGACTGGAGGCTTCAGGTGGGAAAGGCAGCCCTCATGGACCTGGAAAATCACCTCATCCCTCCTGAAGTCACAAGTCACATCTTCCTTACCATAGGGGCAGGAAGTGTACCCCAGGAAGTTCCCCCCATGCCGGGTAAAAATCCTGTCTGGTGTTGTATTGTCCTCACTGTCACTGTCAAAACAGTCCTTGGGGATTGGTCCTAACAGTACATTTACTAAGTCGATGGAGAAATGTCGGTCATCAACCGCCATTCCAATAATGGTGCCTGCGGCTAGGGTAATACTCTTTAAGTCGCTGTTATCCACCTCTATTGGAATGGTGTCATGTTCTATGTTGACTAATGGTGTTGGGTTTACCCCTAACCCTTGCTGTTGGAGAGAAGCATTTAGATGTATGTAAGCATCAGGGTTTTGCAAATATTGTCCTCTTTTAACTTTCACTTCCAGGGAGAATTGTCGAGTCCTTTCTGGGATTGTGACTTCCTCTTTGATCTGAATTTCAACTGCATAGGGTAGCAATTGAGCTGACCTAAATGCTTTTTCTGGATCATCAAAGCCCATGGGATTATCCGCTAATTGGGACCAAGCTTTGAAGTTTATTAGGTCCAAACTAATGGCAAAGCGATTGAGAATGTCACTGCCTAAGTAAAAGGCGGCAGGGACGTCTCGCACGACCCAACAATTGTGGACTATGCTCTTGTTGCCAATGGAGATTTTGAGCATACACCTGCTTGGCAGGAGATGTTTGGAATTAGGTGCTTCCAGGTCCATTTCCCATTTGTCTATCAGTTTGAATGTGGGAATGGCTGGATCTTTTGGGAGTTGGCGGAACATGGCTTCGCTGATGAAGCTCTTACCGTTGTTCACACACACTCGAGCGAGAACAGAGTCCTTCCCCTCATTTAATTGGACAGGGATGAACAACTGCTCTCCAATTTGCTGAATATCAGCCAGGCTCTGAGCTGATTTCACATCTTTCTGGACTATAGGAGTGGGAGTTTCTGATTGTGGATTAGTATAGAATCTCAGAGTGTTTCCTTCCAGCGTGGAGTACCACTTTAGACTGGAAGGAAGGTTGATTTTCAGAAATAGAGAGGACCCCCCATCACCAGTCTGTTGTCCTACTGCTATTACTGTCACGTCTGGAATTTGGCTATTCTGGAAGTGAAATTCTACTTGGTCAGGTTTTTGTTCAACCATGTGGCAGGTGCCGTTTAAACTAACATGGTTGACACTCTGTTTTAATTTTATTGGTCGGCTAGTCTGGGTCCAGAGGACCTTGTTTACACAATCTATTAGGGGTGACAACCTTCTCAGGAGGTCATTCCCTAGTAAACAAGGGGTGCCCTCTGGGGTCACTACTATGACCGGGTGTTTCAACTTGTGTCGCCCGATCTTAATGTCCAAGTCTGCAGTCCCCTCAACGGGAATTTCCTTCCCGTCAAAGTTCTGCAGTTGTCCAGGAAGAGAGGTGAGAGGAATTATGTAATTCTCTCCCCTTCCTGCATTCAGTTCATCAAAGGCCCTTCTGGACAGAAGGGTAGCTTGAGATCCAGTGTCCACCAGTGCCAAAATTGTACCCTGTCCCTGTACTTGTACCGGGGCATAATATCTTCCCTCCTTCTCCTCAAGGGGGCACAGATAATGTACATTTTTGGACAACTGGTGGGCTAATTTTCTGGTTTTGGACATCGCTAGCGAAGAGATTTGGGCAGAATTCTGTGGAGAGCCTTGGGAATCTGAAAGAAAAAGTTGGCAACTGGAGATCAGAGCCATTGTGGGTTCCCCTGGCTCCAGTTCCGGGCCGCCCCCCCCTTTTTGGAGGCAGTCACCAGGATGGGTTTGAACCAGGGGATTTTCTTGCTGTTGGTTCTGGGATGAGATGGTGGGCGGCGGTAGCTCAGTCTCCACATCTCCCCAGTCTGGATTTGCATCCCTAGGGACCCATTTTTCTTTGGGAGGAGTTCCCCCCTCTCTGAAGGAGAAGATCCTTTTCCCAGGATCTTCTGAGGATCCCTCTCCCTCAAATTGGAAGATCTGTACTTCCTCCTCAAACTGAGTCTGTTTGGGTCTTTGGTTTCTCCTACCCCCCCTCTGCTCCTTAGGAGGCAGACTTTCAGGGGCAAGAGATTTTGTTTCCGGTTCCTGGGTTTCCAGAGGCTGTTTACAAGTGAGGAAGGAAGCTTCCTCCAAGGCTTTACACCCCCCTTCCCTTTGTGCCTCCTCCCTGGGAACCGGTGAGTTATCGGGGTTCTGCCCCCGTCATTGTTCTGGAGCACCAGGTCCAGAGTTGGGTGCATTCTGCGCCGGCACGCCCATCTGAGGGTTCTGCTGAGCCCTCAGTATGTGACCCAGATCCCGCGCCATGTTTTGAACCTGGCGCTCTAACTGGGAAACCCGCTCAGGCTGATACGGGGCCCTGTTTTCTCCCCTGAGCTGATCCCGGGAAGGGTAGCTGTCCCTCCTCTGGTAATACCCCGGGTTGGGAAGATTTGGGTACCCCTCCACCCTTGGCCTCCCCTCTCCCGGATTCAGTGGTCTGGGCTCAGGGAATTGGGGAAAGAAGGATGGATGGTTTTGGGGCTGAAAGTCGGGTGGATATCTGGGGAAAAAGTTCTGCCCAGGGTTTGGTAAATTTCTGCCCTCCTGTGGGAAGTTTGGAGGGAAGTTCCCTGGGTTTGGTGCTTGGCTGGATCCCCCCCCTTGGGCTGGAGGAGTCCACACATAACCCAGGATGGGTCGATTTCCCTTGTAACGGGGACTTACATAATCAGGAGAGCGAGGGACCCCATTTGTGGGGCTGCCTCCTTGGCTCCCTGTCTGTGACTGACCCGAGGACCTCCTGGGCCTAGCATTATTAGGTGCAGGTAGGTTTTTAGGCCCCCCCATCTCCAACTCTAAAACGGGGGTGACCTTTACCTCTGCCACCTTGGCAGCAGCAGGGGTGCTGTTGGCTTTGGGGTTTTTCTGGGCATTATTTTTGTTATCTACCGGTTTCTGCACCTCATAGATCCGGGTAGCCTGTTCAATGACCCAGTCTAAAGATCTTTTCTCATGAAAATCCCTCACGAGCTGGGTCATGATATATTTGGGCAAGGCATGGAAAAACGTATTAATAAATTCTCTGCTATCCGTGCGCACCCTTCTTGTGGTCTGTGCAAAAGCACGCTTTAACTCCTGCACAAATTCTTGTGGGGCCTGATCCTCCCCACATTGCAAATTGTAGGCTGCCTTGCGAGCCTCTTGAGGATTTCTGTGAACAGAAAAATGTTTCAAGATGGCCGCCTTATAGGTGGACCATCTTAAATGATTTTGGTCCTCCAGCCCCGCAAAGAAACTGGAGTATTCCGGGGAGAAGGTCCACTTTACATATTGAATGCAGCTTTGGCCGTCCTTCAAATGGAAAGTCTCCATCATTTGCTCAAACAGCTCTAAGTGCTCCCAAACAGAATACTTAGCGTTCTTATGGTAAGGCGTGATGACGCTCCTGATTGCCTTAATCTGTTTTAAGGGGTCCTTAAGCAAGGCCCTTTTTGCCTTATTGGCCTTTTTGGTCCGGGTAACCCTGGTCGAATCGTCCTCGGACTCAGAGGCACTGCTCCCAGAGGTTCCTGTCTGCTCTTCCAGGTTTTCCCGGATTCTGCGAGCCTGGGAATGGTTTTCAGGATGCCCTTAATGGGCCTATTCTCCTGGGGTTCCCCACTAAACTGTACTGTACTTGGGTGCCCATACCCGGATGCCCGCCCCTCCATTCCTGGGTGGTACTGGCCTATGAGCCCCATGCTTCTGGTTGGATAGTAATCTGCCATCCCTGTGGCCCTGTGTTCATGTGCGCCAGGGGACATGGGGGTGGCAGAGTCCAGGGACTGAGAGGTATGAGGGCCTCTGGTGCTAGGGCTCCTGAGGTTATGCTCCGGAGTTTCCATTTCCCAGCGAACCTCATCTCTATCCGCCCCTGCTCCCTGTTGCAATGCAAGAGCCTGCATTTGTGCCTTCAGTTCCTCAGTTAAGGCCTTACTAGACTCTATCAGTCTCTCCTGCATCGCTACCTGTTGTTGGAGTCTATCATTGCGCTGGCAGAGAGCCTCATTCTCTCTCTGTGTTTCCTGATTGGTCCTGGAGAACTGGGCCAGTCTTTGCTGCAGGAGGGTTACCTCCTGAGCTGTGTCCCTATTGGCCTGCTCCTTTCTTGCTAGAGCATCCTCCACCCTCCTGGTGTGCTCTAGCAAGTTCTGGTGTTCTTTTTGGAGGTCACCCAGTCCCTGGTGGGCCAGGTGATTTTCTTCCATTTTCCTTTTTAAATGGCAGACTTCCTGGCCTAAGGCGTCTCTTTCCTGACTAAGAGCCTGCATTTGTGCCGCCAGGTCGTCCCTCTGCCTTTGAAAGGCACCAGCTTTCTGGCGTTCTTCATCAAACTCTGCCTGGGTATCCAGGTCTTTCAAAATCAGCTTGTTGCTCTCTACCTTCACTCTATCTAGATGACTTTGCAGGGTGGCTACCTGCTCCGTGCATGCCCTGTTAAAGTGTAATTGTTGCTCCAGCTTTTTCTGGCTCTGCAGTAAGGAGTCCAAACTGTCTTGGTGCTCCTTCTGCAGGGCCAGAAATCTGGTATCCTGGTCAGCCTTTTCCTGTTGCAGTATATCCATATCCTCTTTTATTTTAGTGATGTACCGTCTGCTGTCATTTTCTGACTCCTGGCTCCTCTGCAGCCTCTGCTCAGAAGAGTCCAGATCAGATTGGGCCTTCTGTAATGCCATCTGTTGCCTATTTGCCAGATTTTGGCTTTCAGCACATCTATCCTGCATGTCTCCCATATATAGGTACAGGTATGCTGCTATCCTGGCAATCTTATTGTTTTCCTCTTTGGCTTTAGGAGCCATATATAGTTCACTCAGGGCCACATGTAAGGGACCCTGATCTCTATATATATCTGACCCTGTTTCAGTGACCTGTTGTGTGATGGCCTGCAACCACGCATCCTGGCCCTGTTCGGTCCATTCACCTCTCACAAATAGCTTATGCAAGAGGTGCTCTCTGGCTATTTTCATGTCTACTAAGGTCGTCATTCTAGAGATTGGTCTCTGTCCTGACTTGCAGAAGTTTGTATTTTATTTTTGCAGAACAGAACTTTTCTTGGAGCGTTCCTTTGAGAAGTGCTTTACAGCGTAACACAGCGTGTGCTCCGACCGGATATGTGTATCTCGTCAGCTGGCACACTGTATTAATCTGCACAAGTGATAGATCTAACCCAAACGTCCGGCCCGAGCCCCCAATTTGTAAGAGGATTCAATTCAACACTACAGCTAAGTCAACGCCTAGTCTATAATACTGAATGAAAACCCTTATTGATATATCTTTATGTCCAGTTCATGCGTTCTGGATGACTACCCCTATATAACACCCCTCTCTTGGAATCCCCCTGACCCCACTGAGCCAAGAAGTAGTTCTGTTTTGCAAGTTAAAAGGTTTATTTGATAATTTAAACAATAGATATATATATCACACTTTATAATAATAATAATAATAATAATAATTAGGCTTTTATATAGCGCTACAAACCCTCAGGTATCTGAGCGCTGCTTATTATTACCCACGGTGTGTGGTGCTCATTTATCGACCTCGGAAGGATGAAAGGCTGAGTTTGGCCCCGCCGGGATTCGAACCTGCGTTAACAGGCTCTGCACGGGTGTCAAAGCGGGCGCTCTACTCGCTGTGCCACTTGACCGGCTTAATCTAAATTAATAATTGAATAGCACACTTAATCTGATATGATAAAGATTAACAACGGAGAATCTGGCACTAACGAGCTTCTCTATAATCAATAAGGAGTTGACATGAAATGGATAAGGTAGCACACAGGTGAATAGGAACAAAAGAAGAAGGTGATACAGAATGCTTTATGTAAGCTCAGGTGGATGCAATATTCAATGAATGCAGTACAGAAAATACTCAATATGATTTCAACCAAACAATGTAATCACTTTTCTCTGGCTATTCACTCCCCCCCTCTTTATGCAATGCAAGGAAATGGGAGGAAAGCACACAGTTCTCAGAAATGCAATCAATGTAATTCAGTTCAATCTCCCCCAAGCACGCTTAAAGAAAACAGATAGGAGTTTTGAAAACACAGGCCCAAATGCTTTTATATGTGCTAGCAATGGATGAGAAATATGCTGGAAATGCTTTTAATTCCCTTTCAGAGGTTCAGGGTGAGTGGTATCTAGTTAATATTAGTCCAGGCTCACTCTTGCAATGATTCAGGAATGATTAGCAGGTTAAACGAATTTCTGGCAAATGGAAGGCAAGCAGCAGCAGATTTTTTTACACGTGGAGAAATTTGCAAATCGCGGTAAAATTCGCGAATGCGCCGAGCGCTATTACAGAGGAACTACAAGGACTATCACTATCGTTTTGGGGTCCTAAGAAAGGCTAGGATCTCAGCTTCCAGATGAAAGTTACTGCAAGTCTGAAGCACAAACGGTCACGGAGATATGAGCGATTTAGTAAAGGTCGTTTTTGGTTTTGCAAATTTTAAACGCAGCACTTTTTCAGTTTTAAAAATGATGGCAGGATAACACAATTGCTAAGCTGCAGTTCTACTTAGATTAAAAATGGATTGAATTATATGATTTTAACTAAGAGATGTGTGCTGAGTTTTGCTGAGTACTCACAAGAGATTTTAAACAGGAAGGCGGCTTTGTCACGATCTGGTCAACAGGTCTGGACTTCGGACGGTCTCTGGGCACAGCGTCTGGTCTCTGGAACTGCTAACATGGGTCTGGGTCAGCTCTGCTCTCTCTCTGGGTACAGCACTGCTTCTGGATTCTGGAGATTGAGGGATTTGAAGTCTCTGTTTATCTTGGAGTCTAAGTGTTGGCTCTTTGAAAGTTGATGAGGTAAAGTATGAATTTTCCGGCAGAGCTTCCAGCTGCAAATGGATTTGAAAGGTCCCTATCTGTCCTGTCTCTCTGCTTTTATGTGTTTAGAATGTGGGTGTGTTCTAGCATCACTGACCCTACCTCTCTCTCAGCTTCTAATTGGTCAAACTTCCATTTCTCATTTGATTGGGGAAGGAAGTGTGTGTCAGCGTGATGTCATTTTATGGCTTGCAGAGAGGACACTCCCCAGTCAAATTGCACACAAATCTAGATTTGATAACAAAAGACATATTTGCACAGGTAAACATTGGTTTAAAATTACATGCACACATCACATATCACAGGAGATATACCCTGTCCAAACTTTGCTCTTCCTGGGGGCTTGCATTCAGAAATGGCAATATTTTGCACTTTTTAACTGGTTTGCAATTCCGGACATTGACCCAAATTTACACACATGTGCGCAAGGAGTATGGACATTAGTTGATGAAGTGTCAGATTTTTCACATGCACACATTTTGAGTAATATCCTCTTTTCCGCTAAAACCCCCCTGAACATGCCACCGGTTCGAAAAACCTCTTAAAATGTGGGCAGAAAAATCACAAGAATTATGGTGTCATTTATAAAATTTTCACATGTCCGTACTATGAGTTATTCATCTTTTTCTAAAACCATATTCTGGCTATAGAGGTGTGTCTTTTCAGGTCACATGGTACAGAAACCAGTCTTTCCAGTTTCTGCCAAGCTAGTTTGCTCTCACAGGCAGTGCCCCTCCCAGCTTCTGCCAAGAGGAAGCTGTTTTACGACCTCCGTAATAAACCATCTGCCTGGGTGAAGGGGTTTGCATTGTTCAGAGCTCCTGTGTTCTGTGGGGCTCCCCTTAATTCAATTATCAGGGAGATGGCATATCCTTAGTGTGGCCAGCAAAAGGCAGATAGGCCTGGGAACACAGCTGTGACTCAAGTTTCACTCCTGATGGGGGTAGTTGCCAGGCAGAATTCAGTTCCTTAAGCCAAGTTTCAGCTAACTGTCATGTTTTTTTTGTTGCTTTTTAAATTAACTTGCAATTTTACACATGCAGCTAGAATGCTGATTCTAAGTGCAAAACTATGACATTTCAACAGTTACAAAGGCATGTGACACCAAACATAGGTCACTCATTTAATCTAACATTTTCGATTTTAGTGTCTTTAAATCCAGTGCAACTTAAACTGCTGACTCCATAGCAGTTTTGTTATAAGCATTGTTTTGGGCTCTTCATTTCCCAGATTTTGTAAGTACACAAAACTCCATTCTGCCAAATGTCTGCTGGTGTTCAGTGAATATTTTGCACATGTTGCAATGTTTGAAAATAGGCATTTTGAGCCTGCCTTCAGAGAAACACAGGGTGGTTTTAAAGCGCTTTGAAGCTAACCGGCGCTACTGTTTTTCCTTTGGCAACCCATTTCCCTCATGGCAACCCGGCCTATCATTCTCGCACTGGTGGGTGGCAAGTGAGGCAACCATTTTGGTGTGCGCACAAACTGCGCAGCTTTCCTGGATTTTGGCGCACATGTGGGTTTTCCGCCATCTTGAACTTTCTAAGCCCACAGCACCAAATGTTGCAGCATGATAGCTTAAACGTGGGTCAGGACACCCAACAGGGTGTAGGTTTGGGAGTGTGCCTGCTTTCCTCCGGCCTAACTCAATGGGCTCTTTGTATCTCTAAAGCCAGCCTAAGGCTATATGCAGCTCTGAAGGGAGCCAATTTGCCAGCCAAATGAACATGTTGGGACCTTCAACTTTCTCAGGAACCACAACAAGTCTGATGTTGTTCCTCCTGTTTCTATCTTCAAATTCATTGTCTTTGCCCTTCAGCTCAAACAGCCGACCTGAGAAGTGTTCCATGCCTTCCACCCTGTCCTCCAGTTCCAAGATCCAAATGCCCTGCAATGTGCTTCATTTCTGCATGGGAGGTTTTCACCTCACCCTGTATCTCTTACATGCGTCTGTTGATTAAAGAAATGGTCCTTTGGATCATGGCGAGCTCTGCCATAATAATACTTAAGTCATCTTGTGACTTTGGAATGGCCGCTGAGGGGATTTTTATGTTAGATCTGGTTTGGCATGGTTGGCCTTCCCTTCCATGAATTGCAGCGATTATTTGGACGCCAATGCAGGTGGTCACCCTTGTGCGCTCAATGGCATTAACCTTATTGGTGTAGGTTAAGTGCTGTACAGAAATATAATATCTTAATACTTCAAAGGAAATAACTGTGGCACTAAACACGTTGATTCGCCAGTATTTTCAATACTACCAGTACCTTAACACTCCTTTCCACGATGTCCACTTTCTTAGATCACTCCCATGGGCATAGTAGAAGGACTTGGCTTACCTGCACTTCCTCACCTCCGAGTGTGGCCTGCCTGGTCTCACATGAGTGAGAAAGAAGGTGGATGGGAGAGGAGGAGTGAGGGGTGCTGGGGCACCCGTCCCTTACATTTATGTTCCACGTCTTGTTAGTAGAGTAAGAATCAACCTGGTTAGATTTGACGGGTAGATTTTCAGTACTGTAGCCTGGATCACAGGTTCACTGTATCTCTCTCAAGGTCCTGCTTATAGTTTTAACAGTAGAAGGACTTACTGTCAACCAGAGTATGTTATGAACATGTTCAATGTTGTAAAGACTCTCGGGGTCAAATTTTTTTCTAATACTGTTTGGCATATATGAGTTCCTGAGACATCCGTGCTCATCTTGCTGTGAGTCCTCGCAACAGCGGCCGTAACAATCATTTTAATAATCCTGTTTCCAGACCTCCTTTAACACAGCAGTCATTACACCATAAACAGACAACTTCTCCGACAGTCACATTTTTTCCATCCTTCTTTGAACTTTTGGCCGCTACTCTACAAACTGACAATCCTTACGTACATTCCGACTCTACACTTTGGTTTGTTTTCTATGTTTAAAACAGCAAAAGGAACATTACATTTTACGAATCTAAATGGAGAGCAGCTAAAAGCATTTATTACAGATAATTTAATAATTACATTTCTTGCATCATCATTAACTTCGTCGTACGCTGTTTCCACAGCCACAAGGGGATCAGTCTCAAATCGTTACACATAGAAGGCATTCTCGTCCACTTTCACAATGTCCATGGACAGTGGTTCCTCAGGGGTCTGCCCCTTTACTCTCTCCCTCTCATTATGAGCTGTCAAAGGTTGGTATTGTGTATCCACATCGAATGACCCATAACACACATCCTAACCCATTCCTGTCATGCTTTGCAGCTTATAACAAACATTTACCGCCATTTTCTTTTGGGGATATTTCGCTATCTTACAAGTTGTTTCGGGTTGGCCACTCAGACATCTTTTATCAGTTAAGAGATAAACGGATGCGTTGAAAAGATAAGCCAGCCGTGTTCCCCTTATATAGAGCACAGATTCCCACCAACACCCCTTATGCACCACCCGCGGGTCATCGACTCAGGAAGTTCAATGTTTTTTTAGACAGGCTCATACATGACTGTCTTTGTGGCAGCTGTTCCGATCGTTATGTGATCCTTTGGGCTGTATGTGCGCTATATAAATGTAAAAATAAATAAATTAAAAAATATGAACATGCCCTGGCATGTCTATCTGCATGGCAGCTGTTCAGACCGGTAGGCATAGCCAGCATATCTTTCACCCAAATGCACAACGCTGCGGAGGTTGGGGTCCATCGTAATACCATATGTCTAAGGGCAATACAATAATACAATACCATTCATAAAAAAAAGAAAATGAAATTAAATAAATATTAATATAAAAAAAGAAATTAAATAACCATGAATATTTAAAAAAAAGAAATACACGATGGTTTTACATCAAATAATCATGTTTTATTAAAAATATATTAAAAAGAGCACCTGCCACTTTGACAAAAGGTATCTCTATAGACTGCCCTTATGCTTAAATTGTTTGGAAATTTTGAAATACTGTGCAGAAATCGCCAAACCTTTCCTCTGCGCTGGTTTCACGCAGTGGGAAAATAAGTAATTAGAAAAAAAAAAGAAGCATGCAATATGGCACAGGCTGAAAAAAAGAAATCCAATCCCGAGTAAATATTGCTTTTTTAATGTCTGCATTTCCATGTGTAGTTTATAGCCCCTGTTTCATAACAGACACATTTCTGATGAGGTCATTACAGTCGGTGTCCACGGAGCGAAAGAGGGGGAATAATTGTAATGAGAACACCTTATCTTAAAGGTCATATATGAGGAACACAACACTACAACGCCGCGAGCGAAGAAGCAGAGTTGCTTCAATGATATTTTGGTGCCCTTTAAACATGCGAGACAAGCTGCAACAAATGTCTCTTTCACACAAGTGTTTGACACCGACTCTTTTGCGGGTACAACAAAAAAAAATATATAGTTTCTATTAAGGCGGCCAAATAATTTTAGAAAAGCATTTTGAAGATTAACTCATAAAGAAAGCAGCACAAGCAGCACAGTTCAACAACATAGGACAAAGCTTCATCTCCGGGAGTACAGCAAATAAAATCAAATGTCTATATACTGAACTCATAGTGGAACTTGTGGAAAGATGATGTGAGAAAATAACGGTTGTGAGGCCGCTCCCAGATCGATGGAATGGGCCTCATTACAAGTATGGAGGTAGCCATGCCGCTTTTAGCAGCATGGCTACCCCCATACTGGGTACCGGGACCGGGTTCCTTGAATGGAGAAATACCGGGCCATTCTGACATTGGAGGGCCCGGTATTTCCCCATTCAAGGAACCCAGACCCGGTACATCCCAATTCCCATTTGAGCCCCCATAGGGCTCAGTGAAAATGGGGAGGATGCTAACAATGGGCCCGTTAATGACAGGCCCGTTGTCCCTACCGACTGGGCCGTAATGAGGCCCAATGTGTTATCCGCAGCGCCAAACTTAAAAAATTCCAGTATATTGAACTAGACGTTTTAAAAACAATGCATTTTCATTAAATACCTTCGAAATCTATCATGTAAGTATCACTGGCAAAGCCAATATTTGGCTTTTGAATGCACAAGGTGTAAGCATTTACCGTATTTCCATTGCATGCTCGTCTACATGAACCTTTTGTTAGCTATGTGTCACAAAAGTCCAAGCACTTGCATCATCAACAAATGAATGACTTGAAGGGCCTCATTAGGACCCTGGCGGAGAGGGTATTACGCCAGCGTAGTGCATGGCGTACCTCTCCGCCATACTACGAGTTCCCGTAGCGCCATGGAGGTTTTCTCCGCCTGGTTTTACCAGCCGGAGAAAACCATGGCGCTACGGGACCTCGTTGTTAATTACGCCACCGTATTTTACGGTGGCGTAATTAACTCCTTCCCCACTCCCATTATACCCTATGGGGCAAAAATGGGAATGGGGAAGGGCAGAATGGGGATTGGGGATTTACCGCTCCGCCGAGGTCGGAATGGGGCGGTAAATCCGCCAACCCCCATGGCGCTATCGGCGGCTTTCCGCCATGCTTCGCGGTGCATTTAGCACCGCGAAATCCGCCTGGGTCGTAATGAGGCCCGAAATGTCCAGGTACACAAACCATTGATGTGTGTGTGTTCTTTGTTCTTTGTAAGTGTGGGCAGTTTGTGCAGTGTGCAGTGTGTGTGTGTGTGTGTGGGAAGTGTGTGCAAATGTGGGCAGTGTGTGGGTCAGTATGTGGGCGCAGTGTTTGCATTTGTGGTGCAGTGTGTGTGTGTGTCTGGGGCAGTGTCTTTGTGGAGGGATGTGTCTGTGGAACATTTAGTCTGGTGTTTGTGGGGGAGGGCGGAGAGTTTTATGGTTTCATTGTGTGGGGAATGGGGTCAGTGGTAGGTGGTTGGAGTGAGCAGACTGTGATCAGTGGTATGTGTTTGAGGTGAGCAGATTGTGAGGGAGGGTAGTGATAGGTTGTGCAGTGAGTTTATGTGGTCCAGGCGTGGGTATAGTGTGTGTGGAATTAATGGGTGTAAGGGGACAGTGTATGTGTGTGTTAGAACAGTGTGCCTGGGTGTGGGAGCAGTGTGTGTGTGGGGACAGTGTAAGTGTGTATAGGCAATGCATGCTTGTGTGATGCGGCTAATGTGTTGGATGGGAAGTCTGCATGGGATAATCTGTGTGAGGGCAGTATGTGTGTTTGGGCGCATTGGTGGTTGTGTGTGGGGGGCTGTGTAGGGGGCAGGATAGGTGTGTGTGTGTGGGCAGTGGGTGTGCATGTGGAGTGTTTGAGGGCAGTGTGTGTGTGTGTGTGTGGAAAGTGTGTGGCAGCAATGTGTGTTGTGTGTGGGTTGCTGTGTTTGTGTGTGGATTTCTGTGTGTATGTGTGTGTAAGTAAAGAGAGTGCATGTGTAGGGGCAATGATTTTTAATTATTATGTATAGGAATCATTACAATATTTATACAATTAAAATAATGACAATATTAAAAAATATTAAAATGAAAGAAATATGTAAATTACAATATGTCAATTACTTTTGAATTTGCAGTAACTTATCAACCTCATGCCACATTTTTACTGCAGCCATAATAGACAGTGGGTGTTTACCAGAAAGAAGATGTGACATACTGGAGGAAATAGCACTTTGAGCATAGTTCCAGGGGTGGTAGGTAAAGTACTAACCACAAAAAGGATATATTGGTTGAAAACAGGAGCAATCATGATCTAACCAGTCTCTAGGGTCCAAGTGGTCCTCGGGAGCAGTTCAGAGTCAACAGTACCTGGATTCAGTTCTTGGTGGGCTGACGGAGTCAGACCCAGGATCAGACATAGATGCAAGCGGTTCAGGCTCAGTTGGGGCACACAGGATCGTGGAGTCACCAGCAGCAAGCAGGCATTGAGTATGGGTGAATGTGGGTACTCTGCGTGGCAGAAGGGCGGCTCTCAAAGATGCAGGTCGGGGCGGTCACAGGAACGCTCTGCAGTTGGGCAGACTGAGTCAAGTTTTAGCAACAGGGAGGGGTGATGCTCCAGCTGTTCAAGTTGGTGGGCAACAGTCATCAAAGTGGTAATCTTGGGTGCGTCAAATGTGCGATTGATGAGGTGGCAGTTAAATAACTAGCTGGGTCGAGCAGTAGTTGTAACCCCTGGTTAGAGTTGGCTTTTGACTCTCCAGTGATTCCGTTCAGGTCCTGGCATTCAGCAGTAGCTTTGGGATTATCAGGGCATGATGATGTGTTCAGCTGGTCAAAAGGACAAGCATTGTTCGATGTGGAGGAGGAGCCCAGAAAACAATGCTGGCATTTCCCTATTGTTCAAGGCAGGGATCGACCCGTTCTGTGCGGTAGAACAGGGAGCTTTGGCTGGTCTGGTCCTCCAGTTGCTACGAAGCGCCCAAGGATAGTTTAGTTCTATTAATAGTCTGCTCTCCCAGCTCAGATGATTCTGGTGGTAGCTCCTGACCTACAGCAGAGGTTACTCCTGATGTGCTGTGGAAGTGGAATGGAACAGATCTTCCTTTTGTCTTGTGTTATTCTTTATTCACCTCAGGCTGAGAGATTTGAAATGTGCAACGTTCCCAAAGGAAGTCCAGTGAGATCTTCAGAATGAATCTTCAGCCCTAAAGGATCTGAGTGTATCAGCTGAAGCAGTGGGAGACTTCCTCTTTTAAAGGTAAAAGTCCTCATGTGATTGGGCTAAAGCTAACCTGCCTAAGTGGTCCAAACCCTGCTCTTGTACGGAGCAGAATTTGCCACACCCAATGTGTCTGTCACACCGCGGGGAATCTGGCGGCTGTGGAATAGGTGGAGACTGCGTCCGCCTTTGCTGGCACCATCACGTCCAATGAAAACGTGAGGTGTCGGTCTAGTTGTTCCTGCAGCCTCCCGACACCGGTATTTATACATTTCACTTCCGGGGTCGGGTTGCGTTGCAACGTACAGTTTTCGTTCTGTCTCTTGCCTGCGCTATCTCCGTTTGGTATTCCCTTTCTGGTTATTACTGTTTTCTTCCATTTTTTCCTCCCCGCCTGTTTTTTCTGATCCTCTTAATATTCCCTTCCACCCTCCCGTCTTCCGTGAGTGCGCTTCCCTTCGTTTCTTTCAGTTTACTTTTTCCTGGCTACCCTGGTTCCTTCCTCCCTCGCGGAGTTTGTTCTCCTTCCTCTCTCCTTCTTTTCTTTTCTCTCCACTGATTTCCCGGTTCCGACTTTTGCCTGCATATCGGATTGCCCTGCCTCGCCCATTCCTGCTTGGATTACCTGTTGCTCCTCCCGTGTATCGACCACTGCCTGTTATTCGGATTGCCTTGCCTACCATTTCTGGCTGGAGTACTTACGGGTTCACTCTTTCTGAGTACCGCTATCTGTCTTTCTTGTCAGCACCTCCACCCCCGCTGTGTTGGATCCGTTCCTACTTCACTGCAGTATCCTTTGGAGTCATAATACTCGAGCTCCCTTCAGCTGCGGAATCTCATCTCTTCCGGGGTTTTTTATGCCTTTGGTTTTTTCCCCAGTACTCGGCAACTGCGGAGGGTTGCCACAGATCACCCTTTGGGTGTCACTGTGGCGTCCTACCTTGGTCGCCTTCATCTGCAAAAAGAAGGAGTAAAGACTCGAGCAAAAGACAACCCAACGCTGTCACAACGCCGGAGACTTCAAGGTGAGGTGGAAAGGGAGGAAGGGGAGTCGGGGGCATATTCGGAAGAAGAGGATAAGTTAGACCAAACTGACAGTTTGCAACGCCCAGAATCAGATATGGCTACGCCGCAACAGGTCCAGGAATTGATTGCGGCGGTTCAAAGCCTGAACTTGGAAGTTCAAAACCTCAAGAGCGCCAACGTTGCGCTACAACAAAGAGTAGCAGAGCGGGATCCACCCACTGCTGACTTACCCCCTTTGCCACTGGTGTCTGGGAAGTTTGATGGGTCGCCTAAGAGGTTACAAGAATTCTTGGATGCCTGCCACCTGCATTTTTCTTTTCGGGCTCATGCCTTTTCTACGGGCCATGCCAAGGTGGGATACATGATAACTCATATGTCTGGCAATGCCTTGGCTTGGGCCACCCCATTGGTTAACAGAACCGAACCGGTTCTCCAGGATTATGATGCTTTCAAAACCCTGATGAGACAGACATTTCTACGAACCGAAAGCACCTACATGGCCTCTGAGGACCTCTTAGATATCAGGCAAGGAAGCTCTGACCTGATGTCCTACATTACCTCATTTAAGCAGGTCGCAGCAGAAGCTGGGTGGCAAGAACAGGCCCAGTATGCCATTTTTCGAAGGGGTCTTCGAGAAGAGTTGAAGGATGAACTTGCACGTATTGAACGTCCCCTAAACTTTGCAGATCTGATCACTGCAACACTTCGGATCGACTTCCGACTGTCCGAACGTCGAGCGGAGCGCCGCAAGATCAAGAGTGGTGGTGCCATGCCCCTTGTCCCTCCTTCTTCGATGCCACCTCCCTCTACATGTCTTTCACGAGAAGAACCTATGCAAATCGGAACCACTCGTTCCCCTCTCACTACTGAAGAACGCAGACGGCGAAGAGAAGGAAATCTATGCATGTATTGCGGATCTTCATCTCATTTACTTCGGGATTGTCCGACTGTTCCTCCCCGGCGCTCGGGAAACGAGCACCCTCGGTAAACTTAGGGACTTATTACCGAGGGAGTGATTCCAGTCCCTTTGTTACTCTTTCAGTCACTACTTCAGACCGTTCAGATGACGCCCGACTCATGGTAATGGCCGTTACTCTTTTGATTGGCAAGAACTCCATTCAAACCCAAGCACTCCTTGATTGCGGGGCTGCTGGGAACTTTATGGATACTCATTGGGCAGAAATCCAGGGCTTGTCACGGATTGCTAAGACGGAAGATCAAAAGGTGGAAGGTGTTGATGGGGAACCTTTGAGCTCAGGCCTCATTACTCATGCCACTGAAATCCTCACGATGCACATCAGGCAGCATTCCGAATGTCTTTCTTTTGATTTAATCCGAGCGGCCCACTTTCCCCTGATCATTGGCATTGGATGGTTACGTAAACACAATCCCACCATAGACTGGTCCAGAAAACTGTTGAGTTTTCACTCTGAGTACTGTAAGACAAACTGTTTGGCAAAACCCACTTTTTCTACCATCCAAACCTCCTGTGGAGAAGAAGAAGCAAAGACCATTCATTGTTTACCCGCCTATCTCCAAGAATATACCGAAGTGGTTACGGAAAAGATCCCTTTGGAACTCCCCCCCCACCGACCAGAAGATTGTAGCATCGATTTACATCCAGGTGCTTTGGTCCCGTTTTGTCGGATGTATCCTTTGACGGTACTAGAAAGACAGTATCTGCGAGACTACCTTGATAAGAATCTGGCCAACGATCTAATCAAACCCTCCAAATCCCCTGCAGGCGCTTCTTTGTTTTTTATACCTAAAAAAGACACCCAGGAGCTACGCCCTTGTATAGACTACCGGGGACTGAACAAAGTAACTATCAAGGACAGGTACCCGATGCCCCTGATCTCAGAAATCATCCATGCTGTAGAGTCAGCCACGGTGTTTACCAAACTCGATCTCCGTAATGCATACCATTTGCTTAGGATCCAAGCAGGGGACGAATGGAAGACGGCGTTCAGAACCCCTTTCGGGTTATATGAGTACCAAGTGATGCCCTTTGGCCTGGTGAACGCGCCGTCTACATTCCAACGTTTTATGGACAGACTCTTTTCGGATCTCTTAGGACACTCCGTCATCGTATATCTCGATGACATTTTGGTCTTTTCCTTCTCTAAGGAAGAACATGTTGCACATGTCAAAGAGGTGTTCCGCAGACTTGAAGACAACCACCTTTCTGTCAAGTTGGAAAAATGTAAGTTTTCTGTAACATCTATCTCGTATCTGGGTTACGTTCTTTCCTCAGAGGGAATATCGATGGATCCTCAGAAGGTTAAATCTATCTTGGACTGGCCGTCCCCTAAATCTGTGAAGGAGATCCAAAGATTCCTTGGATTGTCAAATTTCTATCGGAAGTTCATTCCGAACTTCTCTCAATTAGTACTCCCGATGACCACACTCCTTGAAAAGTCCTCCCTACCATTTCAGTGGACTTCTCAAGCAGAGAAAGGATTTCTACAACTAAAACAGGCCTTTTGCTCCGCTCCCATACTAAGACAACCTGATCAACACAATTCCTCCATCGTGGAGACGGACGCCTCTTCAGCTGCAGTAGGAGCAGTCCTGCTGCAGGAATATCAGGGTGAAGAACATCCAGTGTCGTACTACTCTAGGACACTGAATTCTAGCCAGCGTAATTATTCTGTTATAGAGAGGGAACTGCTGGCCATGAAGTTAGCTTGCACTGAATGGCGACATCTCCTTCAAGGTGGTGAACACCCTTTCACCCTTCGCACAGACCATAAGAATCTACAAGTGTTGCGTCAATTTGAATGTTACAATACTAGGCAGGCTAGGTGGGCTCATTTCTTTGCTCAGTTTGACTTTAACATAACCTACATCCCGGGAGAGCAAAACGTTGTGGCTGATGCCCTGTCCCGACGTAGTGACTACTTGTCCGAACAGGAAACCACCGTTGAATTGATGTTTGCCAGATCTCCCTATATCGGTTTGGTATCGACTTTCCTACAACAAGTCAAGGATGATTCTAGAGAGAGATTTGAAGATGAAATGCAGGGAGAGAAGCCGGAGTACGTTCTGAAAGATGGGCTGTATTTAGTCAACGCAAGGTTATACTTGCCAACCCCATCCTTGAGAAGGACGGCCTTGTTCTGGTGTCATGATACCAAGATAGCAGGTCATCGTGGAGTAAAAAACACTCAAGATCTCTTATCGCATTATTTCTTCTGGCCAAAGATGAGGGAAGAAGCTAGACTATACGTACAATCTTGTATCACCTGTCTCCGTAACAAGTCTTCTACCCAAAGACCATTGGGATTGTTGGAATCATGCCCGGTTCCCACAGGCCCGTGGACCACATTATCTACCGATTTCATCGTGGAATTGCCCGAATCTCAAGGATGCACCTGTATAATGGTGGTCGTTGATTCTTTTACTAAGATGGCACATTTTACACCTTTACCCGGAGTGCCTTCAGCCTCCAAGATGGCAGGGGTGTTTCTCAAAGACATTTTTAGACTACACGGTCTGCCTACCAAAATCATTTCTGACCGTGGCACCCAATACACTTCGCATTTTTGGGCAGCCTTTTGTCGGCGGTTGGGCATAGAAAGAGCTCTGACCTCTGGGTTCCACCCACAATCAAATGGTCAGACGGAACGTCTCAATGGTACATTAGAGCAGTATCTTCGATGTTTCGTCAATCAACAACAAGACGATTGGGTCCAGTTGCTTCCTACTGCTGAATTTTCGTACAATAATTCTTCCCATTCTGCCATCGGTACCAGCCCTTTTTTTTGTACTTACGGTTTCCATCCCCGTATTTTTCTACCATTGACTGACATAGAGTCCTCAGTCCCTTTTGTTGAAACAACATTAGCAACCGTAAAAGAGGCCCAAGACCGGGCTAGACAAGGACTCAAAGATACACAAGACAGAAACAGGTTCCAAGCCAACAAACACCGGAGACCTGTCCCAGATTGGACAGTCGGTTCTAGAGTGCTTCTCTCCACTAAATTCTTACCACGGTGGGTGCGTCCTTCAAAATTGTCTCCTAAATTCATCGGACCATACAAGATAACACACGTGGTTAATCCAGTGGCCTTTCGTCTCCTATTACCCACACAACTACGCCGAGTGCACCCAGTGTTTCACACCTCCCAACTAAAGACATTTGTTGAAGACAAATGGCTTCGGAAGAAGGGGACGATATCTGTACCTCCGGATCCCTCTAAAGATTTTTATGAGGTCTCCCGTATTTGCGACTCTCGTTATCATCAAGGTCGATTGGAGTACCTAGTCCACTGGAAAGGCTATCCAAGCTCTGAGGACACATGGGAACCCAGATCCCACTTACGTACCCCCTTCCTTCTACGACAGTTCCATGCCAAGAACCCTTCTAAACCTGGGGGTGTGGACCTGGGGAGGGGGCATACTGTCACACCGCGGGGAATCTGGCGGCTGTGGAATAGGTGGAGACTGCGTCCGCCTTTGCTGGCACCATCACGTCCAATGAAAACGTGAGGTGTCGGTCTAGTTGTTCCTGCAGCCTCCCGACACCGGTATTTATACATTTCACTTCCGGGGTCGGGTTGCGTTGCAACGTACAGTTTTCGTTCTGTCTCTTGCCTGCGCTATCTCCGTTTGGTATTCCCTTTCTGGTTATTACTGTTTTCTTCCATTTTTTCCTCCCCGCCTGTTTTTTCTGATCCTCTTAATATTCCCTTCCACCCTCCCGTCTTCCGTGAGTGCGCTTCCCTTCGTTTCTTTCAGTTTACTTTTTCCTGGCTACCCTGGTTCCTTCCTCCCTCACGGAGTTTGTTCTCCTTCCTCTCTCCTTCTTTTCTTTTCTCTCCACTGATTTCCCGGTTCCGAATTTTGCCTGCATATCGGATTGCCCTGCCTCGCCCATTCCTGCTTGGATTACCTGTTGCTCCTCCCGTGTATCGACCACTGCCTGTTATTCGGATTGCCTTGCCTACCATTTCTGGCTGGAGTACTTACGGGTTCACTCTTTCTGAGTACCGCTATCTGCCTTTCTTGTCTGCACCTCCACCCCCGCTGTGTTGGATCCGTTCCTACTTCACTGCAGTATCCTTTGGAGTCATAATACTCGAGCTCCCTTCAGCTGCGGAATCTCATCTCTTACGGGGTTTTTTATGCCTTTGGCTTTTTCCCCAGTACTCGGCAACTGCGGAGGGTTTCCACAGATCACCCTTTGGGTGTCACTGTGGCGTCCTACCTTGGTCGCCTTCATCTGCAAAAAAAAGGAGTAAAGACTCGAGCAAAAGACAACCCAACGCTGTCACAACGCCGGAGACTTCAAGGTGAGGTGGAAAGGGAGGAAGGGGAGTCGGGGGCATATTCGGAAGAAGAGGATAAGTTAGACCAAACTGACAGTGTCTTGCTCCAGAGGAAGTGGAGTTGAAAGGAAAGAGAGACAGGGATAATGAGAATCCAGATAATGGAAGCCTCCTTCCATTGACCAGAGCTCTCCTGCCTATCATGATCCGGCACCCTTCCCTAATCACTGAGAACAAATGCCCTTAGAAATGCAGCACCCTGGCATGAGTCTACTCCTGTTGAATGAGTGTGCTACTTTGATGGTCAGGCACTGGACTGCTGCCTGCTGTGCAGCTGTCTTCAGTGGAGGGTGTTACCTGCCCTTGCAAAGGGAGCGAAGAGGAGATCTATCCTACCAGGTTCCTGGCCTGACATGTGGTGGTCTACATCCGGCTGACCAGAATACACATTACTTTCCACAGCAGAGCTGACTCAAAGGAGCTGACACGTGTGATATCAATTGGAATGTGATGGTTATGATCATAAGTAGTACCATGCACTATGCCTAAAGTCAGGCATAGCTTTTATTTAAAGATGACCCTGCCATCAGCACTGGTTACCTATGATCATCATGTTTTTGGCTACCGGCGGCCATATCTTATATGCCACCCCTTCCCTGCAAGGACTTGGCTGTCTCTATGACTGTCAGGCAGGCATCTTGTGACCAGTGAATCTGCTCTGTGCCACGAGTAGAGCAGGCTCTGTGGATTAGGCTACTGATGTGGGCAGGGCATGAGTGCACTATGCTTTTGGCATGGAGTCGACAGAAGAGTGGAATCAGTTTGACAGGTTACCTCTTTTGGAGTCGGAATTACCCTCATTAGTCTATTTGTTAATACTCATGTTAGAAAGCCGGGGTTTTGCACTCTTGCCAGATGGCAATTCCTCACAAGGTGAGTGTGTGAACAGTGTGCGCAGGGGGCACAGTGGGTGTGGGCAGGGCAGTGTGCATGCAGACAGAGTGCATGACAGAAGGATGAGTGTGTGCTGTGAGGCAATGTGGCAGGGAACTTTGTGGCTTCAAAATGGTTGGAGCTGTGTGTTTGGCTTCATGGGTGTTTATGTCAGTGGAGAATAGGCTTATGTGAGTTTGGGCAATGTGTGTGTGTGTGTGTGTGGGTGGTGGATAGTGGGTGAGAGGAGGTGTACACCCATAATGTGCTTTTGGGAGCAAAGTGTGTGGACTTCTGTGTGTGGTGAGGTATTTGTGTAGTGGGGCAGTGCACGTGCTGGGACATGTCTGTGCAGGGAGAAGCAGTGTATGTGGGGGAGCTGCAGTGTGTGTGGGGAAGCAGCAGTGTGTGGGGGCAGTGGCAGTGTGCAAGTGGGCAGGCAGAGAGTATGTATGTGGGGGACATGTGTGGTGGCACAGTGTCTATAGGCAGTGTGTGTGTTGGGCAGTGTGAGGGACATTGTGTGCGGGTAGTGTATGTGTTGGCTATTTGTGTGTGTGTTTTCATGTAGGAGGCAGTGTGAAGGGATAGTATGCTGTTTAATTAGGTGTGGGCACAGTGTATATAGGGCAGTATACACATTAGACAGTTTACAGTGTGGTGTGGGGTGGTCAGTGCCTGGGGGAATTGTGTGCAGGAGGAAGTGCGGATGGGCAATGTGTGGGGGCAGTGGATGCCAGGGATGTGTTTGGAGGTGGCAGGTTGTGAGTATATGGGAACTGTGTGTTTGGGGGCAGTTTTAATATGTGTGGGCAGGTTGTGTTTGTGTGTGTGCCAGGCCAGTTATGGTGTGGAAAGTGTGTGTGGGTGTTGTGTGTGAGCAGTGAGCAGTGTGCAGGGGCATTGTGTGTCTGTTGGTCAGTGTGTGTGTGTGTGAGGGTTAGTGTGTGTTTGTGTTTGTGCAGAGCATTTGTGGAGGCTGTGTGTGGGGTAGTGGCAGTGTGTGGGGGGCAGGTAGTGTATAGGGAGAGTAGTGTGTGTTTGTTTATGCGTGGGCATTGTTTGTGTTGCCAGTGTATGTGCATGTGTGTGAGCGAGAGCAGTCAGGGAGGAGGCAGTGTGTTTGGGCAGTGGATATGTGTATGAGGTAATGTGTTGTGTGTGTGGGGGGGCAATGTGTGTGTATGCATGTGACAGAAATTGAATCAGCTCACTGCACCCTATTTCTCTGTCCCCAGACATGCTCATACAAAAACTATATCAGTTCAGATAAAAGACCCAAAAAAACACTGCGCAAAACAAATAGGCTAAAATAATTCTCAGTCTATAGGTATAGGTGGTGATATGCAGTGATGTTATAGAGGGCAATCCAATGTGGACCCACTTGAGGTCAATTTAAGTTTCCTAATTCCCTTGTTGTCAATCAGGTGCACATGATAGGCTTGTTGATGACCCTGTTAGATTTGCAGGTGATTGACAACAAAGTAAAGTTAGGTGAAGAGGTGCAGGGATGGGGAGTGAAGTCACCACTGCCTTAACATGGACATGGGAGTTGACAGGGAAGACTGAACAGCATGTGCATTCTTAGTGTCACTCCTCAGATTCTGTTGCCCCTTAATCTGCTATTCCGATGTAATTCGTTTGAGCTTTATAGATGTCTAGCACCACCTAATAGCCAAAACGTGAAAATGGAAACCAAAGGGAAAAGAAAATAATGACACTGTCTCCATCACCCCGAATTCTATTCATACATTCCCATTCTGTATAACTCTGCACCTATATGTTCCTGCATGCTGCAAAACTACGTACACAATTACAGAGAGGAACACACATTCTTCCCTCTGTAGATGTAGGCTGCAAGCAGTAGAGGAGGCAGCATTTGGTGGTGCCAGGGCCCCAAGGGTGGACTTCCTTTCAAAATTATCCAGACTTAATGGTGGTCTGTGACTTTTTGTTAGTGGAGGTGAACTTGTGGAGGTGAGTTAATATTTCCCCTGAATTAGAGTAAGCCACCAGGAGTAGCAAGGTATCTGTAACTAGGGCAATCTCTGAGGGTTCTCACCGAGAATAGTTCTTTAAATTATGCCTACCATGTACAATTTGTTCTGTGATGTAACACATGAATACATCCAATAGTTACCAAGACAGCAACAGCAACCAGTCTCAATTCAGGACATATTTTGACGGTCACTGTCCCCAGAATATATGACAGCATCCCCACTGTATAAACACGTTCATGCTGCATGTGCTCACAATATAACACAACATTGCCACTGTAAAGTACACAATTATGACCATCATACCCAGAATATACATATACCAGCATTGCACTGTAAAACCTGTTCATGATTCCGTACCCATAATATATGCCAACATTTCTCTGTAAAACACTTTCATGGTTCTATGCCCACAATACATACCAGCATTGTACTGTAAGAAATATTCATGATGCTGTGTCCATAATAGATGGCATCCTTATCGCTGAATGTGCCAGGATAGTTCAATAGTGCATGCAGCTCAAAAATAATTGTGTGCTGGCTGTGCCCAATAAATGTCAGTAACATTAATACCAGATGTTCATGCTAGTTGTGTTGATTATTTGCCTGCAGGCCAC
This sequence comes from Ambystoma mexicanum, assembly GCF_040938575.1. Taxonomy (NCBI): domain Eukaryota; kingdom Metazoa; phylum Chordata; class Amphibia; order Caudata; family Ambystomatidae; genus Ambystoma; species Ambystoma mexicanum. The sequence continues at coordinate 1,148,276,033 of NC_090928.1, forward strand.
TGTTCAGCCTTGTTTATACTGTTTACAATGTTCTTGCCAACATTGTCTGATGAAATCTTTCTGATGATGCTTTGCAGTGCATACAATATATACCAGCATGCCATTGTTCATACATAAACACTTTTTCACAGTTGACTTTTCTGTTGTGTCTCATACTTAGGTGTTTCACCCACTGCTCAAGTGTCTCAAACCTAGACGTTTCTCACAGTGCTCAAGTATTTCAAATCTAGGTGGTTTCTCCATCTACTGCTTTTGACTCATATTTAGACGTCTCTCCATGACTGCTGGGTCTCAAACCTAAGCATCTCTCCCAAGGATCAAATGTCTCAAATCTAGGTGGTTTCTCTCACTGCTCAAGTATCTCAAGCTGAGTCTCAAGTTTGGCCATTTCCTACATTTGCTGTTGAGTCTCAAATTTGGGCATTTCTGCTACTTGCTGCAGTTTTCCAAACTTAGATTTGAATCCCACTGCTCAGCTTTTCAAGTCTACCAAGCCTAACAGAAAAGAAAGCTACACAAGGGAAGTGAGTCTGGGACCCACACCCATAAGAAAGCCAAGTCCGCAGGGTCTGGACTGGAGCCCCAACGTAGTGGAAGAGACACAGTCATACCTTGGGGTGCACAATAGTACTTGGCAGGAGAGTAAACCACGTCTATCAAGAAGGAAATCCTAAGAAAGACCAGGCAAAGTGAGCCATTCTTTGACCAACATTGAAGTGTCAGAGTAGCCTGAGAAAGACCAGGGGAAAGGAGACATTCCCCCAGTAAGTATTGTGTTATTAAAGAAGCCTGAGAAAGGCCAGGGAAAGGGAGACATTCCCCCTACAGAAACTTGAGCAACCCAAAAACCCGAGTAGGGTTAGAGGGAGGGAGTCCTCCCCTAACATTGTGAACGGGGCCAGAGGGGAGGGGGTTCATCCCTGTTAGATTTATTTTCTGAAGGAGTTACACCTAATGATGTGGTATTTTATTATGGTGGTAAATGGAGGTATTTTATAGTCGTATAGTATCACTTGTGATAATTCATTGGTAGATCCCGTTTGACAAGGGTAAGACTCTCCTCAGACTATACAAATGTTATTTTTCTACCAGCGTTACTTTCTGCACCAAATACTGGACTTGGTACACTTAGTATATAACAGTATTTCCACCTCTCAGCAGCTTATGCACAATGCTGATGTGTTCTCTAACAGCCAAAGTGCAAAACATACCTCACATTATAAACAAATCATTGTACACACATGTCAGGCACCCCTAAGGCTCACTTATTAGGGAAAAAAAAAACTACTTCAGATTTTACCACATGTGATCAAATAAATTACGGCCTATGGTAAAATAAGCCTGTGCCCTGTTGAACCTCAGTCTATGTGCTAATGAAATGCAGTCATGTATGTATAAACAGCTTGCTTCCAAATATTTATGTAATGTTAACATTCAAAGCTATTCAAACAATTACATTATGCGATACAAACTACATGTACATAAGAATGCAAAATGCTTTTCATGCCAGTGTTCACACAGATTTACAAAACCAGCTGTGCACAATCTTACCATCCGACCTTGGCCACGAGGAAACTGCCAAGAACGGAAATTTGAAAGAGAAAAAGAATAACGGTGCAAATACATTCATGAACATTTGAAAACGCCTAGACATAAAATATTGATAAATATTGCACATGAAACAATCTGACTGCTTGCCAGGCACACTGCAATTTCCTCACTTGTGACCTATATTACCTAGAGCTGATCGCTATACTTCTGTCCCAATTTGGCAGGGAACACAGGGTCGCACAGATATGCCCAGGGAACCGCCCTCAGCTTGGGAGTCTGTTAGTCTGCCAGTTTGCTGCAAAACACTGTCACTCTGAATAGAGTCCCAGTCTGCCTGCCAGCCCATTTCAGCATTCAAAGTTCCCCGGATGTCTCAATCAGGATATTTCTGAATGACTGCCCAGCACACCCACTCACATTGCTTTTCATGACCTCTCGTTGCCATTCAAAAAGAAAATACCACCCATCTAAATCCACCCACATCATCCAACCGGCTCAGTGTTTTTCCCTATTGAGAATAACTGTCCTGCTAAACTACAAATGTAACATCTCTTCTTTTCAGCTTCCTGCGCAAACAATGGCGAACTTTAGCAGTGCATATTTCAGCTTGCCACTAGCTCAAGCTATGCTGCATGTTTAAAAATCTCATTGAACAGAGCCATAGGCATTTTATATTTGGATTCTGAACATTCATTTCAATGTAAACTAATTTGCACTCTATATTACAGATATGGGATTCAGTTTGTTAAATGGGATTCATCGATTTAGTATGTTAATGTATACTAGCTAACACAAATTCAGTCAAATGGAATATTATCCTAAAATGAAACAATTTTAACACATGCTCTACATTTCTGAACTCTATATAAAGCCCATTTGGTGTTTGCCGGTTGCATTGGCAATCTATGGATTGCGCATATGGTTGTATTTCTGTGTTTCTGTATAAGGCCCACGCTAAAACTCCATGGGCATGCTAAGCTAATAAACCCCTGTAACTCACAACTCCCCAGCTAGTCAGAGCCCCCCAGCTACTGCTACATCCCCCTGCTCAAGAAAGTTGAAGAACCATATATTCTGAAGACATCATAGTGAAGACAACTAGGATAGAGAAGGGACACTGAATGTTAACTAAGGTTTGAGAAACCCGCTGAAGCTGGAACTTTATGTTATGTTTGAACGATACTACATGCCAGAGGAAGGGAGACGCCCTCTCAGAACACAGTCTCAATATGGAGTTGTTGATAACCCCCCAGTTATTTAGTTCTGTTGAGAGTGTAAGAGAAGCAAACGGGTACTTGAGGCAGCACAGAGTAGTCTTTAACTTTGAACATCATGAGAGTTTCTATAGGACTTTTAGTTGAGGCATGCAGCCCAATCCCTTTTAGTGTTAGGAATATTTAGGGTTTTTGCTCCTTTGTTTTCATCAAATAAAAGTCTCTGCTAATCATACTGCCACCATTGTGACAGACCTATACTTCATCACCTTTACACACCCCAAAGGTTTGTTTTTTAACTTATCCTGAATTTGTACAGGGAAGTGAAGCCTTCAGATTCACTCTGCTGCCCTTTTCATAATTTTTAATGGGAAACTGATCAGTACATCAGACTAGCAGTACTGGGAAACGTTTTCTCTTTTGTCTTTTTCCCTTTTTTTTGTTAACTTTTTAACAGTGCACACAACATTTTACAATGCAGTGCAGTGTAGATACTTGTGTATCATCCCTAGTCTTTTACACTTGGGAATTGTGTTAAATTCTTTTGTGCCTAAAGACTAGCTGCTGGTAGCAGATACATTTTTAGCATGTTTGCATTATTTTTTGTGTGCACATTTGTGTTTAGCACCTATGGCTACTAAACATGGTTATTGCCCCAAAATGGCGGTGCCGAGAGATTTTTTGTTTATCCTTTGCCATATTGTTGTTTCGCCTTCTTCCTGCCCTTTGGTCAGGAAATGTCATATACGTCATGCATTTGACACAGAAAGCTGCTGCATTATTGGGCTGGTGATACCTTTGTGTGCGTGTGGTCCGTGAAGTGGATTGGACTGTCTGGTCCCACTCCACATCTGTGGTGCCAGAGAGTCTGGGTGTGTGGCATGAGTGAAACACACAGTAATGCGTGATTGGACGACGGCTGGCTGTTTGAATGGTGCAGATCCTTACCATTGGTGGGCTTGGACTTGATTCGAACCAGGATTTAGAATAAGAAGAGGACTATTGCAGCCATTTTTTTAGATCAGTGTTGGAGCCAATTGTCCTGTGTAGAAGAGCAGCCAACTGAAGCTCCGCTGACGACACCTGAAGAGGCATGGCATCCCTTCCTGTGTTTGGCCTGATGAAGCTTTGCTGGACTACCTGATCTGTGAAGGCCCTCTGCAGTGCTTCAACCCTTGGACTGGTGAGACCAACATTGACGGTACTTCAGTGATCCCAGCTTGTGGGATAAGTCGCCTTCCTGCCAAGTTTCAGCTTCCCAGCATCAAGGGATTCTGCTATGGAAAGTCTTCATCAACCGTGACTGAAAAAGACACCTGCTGTCGTCCGTGTGTGGTAGCTGTCGCTGGATTTCCACTTCCCCTGTCTGGTGAGGTGTCCTGAAGAGGTCTGCATCAGCGCCTTCTGCATTTCTTCTTCGCAATGGGTTGCACTCTGCTCCTGGAACCGACCAGATGTTTCTTGCACCTGCAGAACCTCCGCCCCTTCTACCAGATCCAACGGCGGAAAAACCTACCTCCACTTACTGCCAGCTGACATACTTAGTCACCTGGGAAAATTGGAGTCAGGGGGGTAGGTAATTTCAACGCACTCACCTCCCCGTGTTCTCCTTATAATAAACCTTAGAATAAACTTTGGTTATTCCATTCCATCACTTTTTGATTGTCGGATATAAAAGCTTGTATCTGGAAGATAGGAATACTATTTTACATACCTGTAACTTGTTCAAATATCTTTCGGAACATTTTCACCACCACAAGAACTCTTCCTACACCTGTCCCGGGTCGTAAGAAGCGTTGTGAGTTTTTTGCACATGCTCCAAACATCACAGGGATTGGACTTATAACGTTAGAGCATTATTCTTGTGAGCTATTTCATTTTACTGCATCACTACGTACCTTCTTTTAGTTGTCTAAGTTATTGTATGCATTCCTAAAAACCTAAAGGTGACTCTATACATGTTGGATGATTGAGTATTACGTGATATTACTACCCGCTCGCTTCATTTTCTTTTGTGTGTTTTTGGGCCTATAATAAATAGACTCTTTTTTGAATTGCCTGTCTAAATTGAATTATTGTGCGCTTCATTGTGCGGACTCAGTGTGGACCCCTGACCCCACTCACTTTCTCCTGAGACTAAGCCTTGACCACTCTCCATGGTTACCTTAATTGGGTTTGGCTAACCTCTCAGAGATCCCCTGTTCACTCTAACTAGGGTGGCCTCCTAAAGTCTGTCCACCAGAAATCCATCTTGACACCAATCATAATGGTAAAACATATATATCCCAACAGGTATAGCTTATTCTTCTATTGTGGTAATGTGCATTGAGGGAAGGCTGTACTCTCAGGAGTACAGCAATAGAACAAAAATTCAAAAATAAAAGAATGTCCAATGAAGGTTCTTTTTACATATATTTACATTAATGAAACAATGAAAAATGCAAATAACTATTTAGAAAACACAAGCACATAGCCACCACTGTAAGAGAACACAGAAACAGTAAAACTGATATAGAATATCATTCTGGATCTTGAGCAGTGGCGATCAGGACAAAAAGCAGTTGCAGCAAGGGCAGTTAAAAGGATATGCCATTTCAAGCAATGTGGCTTAAAAGTGATCATAGTCCCAGAAAGTGGACAAGGGGCAGGGCTTCTCAAAAGTATTTTGTGCATGTCTTGGGTGGTTCAACACCCAAGTGTCAGACTGACCTTCTCTGTCATGTTGAATTCAAACCAGGCTCAAAATTATGCAAGTCACATTAATCCGGTTGGTGAGTTGGCATTCAGACAAGGCTCTCTGTGTTAGATGTGGCATTTGAAGTGAAGCAGTTCAGAGGGTCCAACAGGATCTGGTCGGTGGTCGACTTTGTTTAATGGGATATTTAATCTGATGGCACCATGATGGACTGATACAGACAGTGATTAATGGGATGGCATACCCTTATGAACTCATAAAGTGAGTGATTTGGCCTAAATTCCAGCGGATGGTGTGCATGTTAGATTGGCAAATATCGATCCTACGCTTCCCTGTGATGAATTCTTTAAGATGGGTACTGACATATTGGAAGAAATATGCTCCAATTATGCCCTCCTGAAAATGAAGAGGACCAAGATCCAAAGCCCTGGCTTGGGCCCTCTCTTTCCCTGCTTCGTAAACAGGTGCATCAAACTAACAAGCTTTGGAGGACCACCAAGCCACACGCTGATGCGGACAGGGCAAAGATGGTACTGACATCCTACAAAGTAGCTCTATTTGCTGCAAAAAAGGATTTTCTCCATGGAGAGATCGAGCAAACAGTGAATCAAGCCAGGGCAGTATTTGCAGTTGTGTCCAAATTTGGTAGCCCAGCTTGTAGTGCAACTTCCCTTGCTTCCCACAAGCGGATAATTTTGACACCTTCTTTGAGGAAAAGATTACTGTTATTCAAAAGAGCATCAGTAGTGTGAGAGGCCAGGAGGAGCTGCTTGATGATAATATGGAGGATGTGATACTGCGGAAGGGGGTTCAGAAGGACAAGTTTGGTTTCCAGCATCTGTCAGAGGAGTTGATACACTTCCTTCTTCTCCAACTCAAACCGGCCTGGCATTTGCAATGCCCGCCTGTGCAGCCAGATGGCAGGCTACTAATTTCACACCGTTTGTGACTTAGTTTGTGAATAAGTCCCTGTCTGATGGTTGGGTTGCAGATGCACTTAGAAATGTAGTAGTGAAACCTCTTTTAAAAAAATCTAATCTGGACCCAGCGGTGCGGAAGAACTATCGGCCAGTGGCCGATTTGATTTGGCCAGCTAAAGTTTTGGAGAAGGTGGTCTCCTCCCAATTTTAGGCATTTGTGGATAAAGAAGGGCTGCTGGATGAACTCCAGTCTGGCTTGCGACCCAAACATTGGACAGAGACAGCACTACTGCCAGTACACAATGATCTATTAGAGACCACGGACGGTGGTGGTTTTATGGTATGATGATGCTGGACCTGTCCATGGCCTTTGATATCATCGGATTATGCTGCAGCGGCTGGGAGGATAGGGAGGATAGGGAAAGGTGTCAGAACAAGTGGTGAGGTGGTTTAGATCCTTTCTGAAGAGTGCTGTTTGGGGGATCCACTTCTGAGGTGGTTGTCCTTGGTTGTGGTGTCCCCACTGATATTTAACTTGTACATGCGTCCATTTCTAAATATACTGAGGAGGCATGGGCTGAGTTTTCATTTCTATGCCGATGATACTGTAATTTATATTGAGAGGGAGAACATCGAGGACGCATTCATGAGAGTCAAACATTGTATAGCAGACATTGAAAAGTGGATGGCAAGTTAACAGCTCCAATTAAAATGCAGCAAAGACGAGATTGCTCTTTTTGGTTTTATGGGAAAAATTATGATTGACAAGCCAGCATTCTCTCCTCACATTCTTTTTGAGAAACTCCAGTTTGCTAACAAAAATTAAAAACGTGGGCTGTATTTGGCAAGAAAACCTGGGTAGTGAAGTCCAGGTGGGGGCTAAGGTGAAGGCAGTGTACTATTCGCTGCGGATGCTCCGGAATGTTCTGCCCATAGAAGATCATGCATTGGTGGTGGGGCGATGTCAAACCCTCACCTAGATTACTGTAACAGCTTGATGGCAGGTATTCCAGTGAAACAGTTATCCAGACTCCAGAGGGCACAGAATGCAGCGATCAGACTAATAGGACACCTGAGAAAAAGGGGCCATGTATCCTCCCTCCACAGAGCCCTGCATTGGTTGCGAGTTGAGGATCGAATCACGTTTAAAGTAGCATGCCTGATGTATAAATGTCTTAATGGTCTTGCCACAGACTACGTTAGGGCAAGGATTCATTGGTACCATCCAACCAGAGCCCTACGCTCGGGAGATAAAGCTTTGCTGGTTGGCCATGCTCTAAATGTGTCTCCATAGGGGATAGGAGATTTGGAGTTTTTGGACCTAAGCTCTGGAACCATCTCCCACTGCAGATTAGAGCCTGGCAGTCATTGGGGCAGTTTAGAAAGGCTCTAAAAACCCACTTGTTTAAGTAGGCAGTTCTATCTAGAGTCACTATGATGTTAGTTTACGCCTCGAATCTAGCTGCTCTGATCATCTGCGCCTGGATACAGTTTAGTCTGTCTTGGAGCGCGATATAAATATTCCAAATAAAAAATAAAAAAAATGTTTAAGGCAATGTTATGGCTGGGTCTAGACGTGTGACATGATAGATTGCAGCAGTTCAAGTTGAAGCTCGAGTTGGGTCGAGGTGTACTCCTTTTGGATTGATTAGGAGCTCGAAGAAGTGGCAAGGCAAAGACTTCCATAGTGGTTAGCTGGTGTTTGAATAGATGCAGTGAGCAGCCCTGCTTGTGTGATACAACATCAAGTTGGGTTGAAGATGCAGGTGGGCAGTTCAAAGATGCAAGTGAGCCAAAAGCATCACCATGGGTCCTGTATGCTTGAAGGGCATTTGACACTGTTCACATGTGGTTTGAGGCTTGTAGAACATGATTACAGCTGTTCTCGGTCCACAGCAGTTCACCCCCAAAGTTTCCTGTTAATGGCTAGTGGTCCAAGCTCTCTTTGGTAATGTATGCATCTGTTTTCACTTCTTTGGCAAAGGACTTTTGTAATGGATTGCACTTCAAACAATGTTTCAGAGATGTATTATTCTTGGTGTCCATGAAAGAATCAAGGAAAGAGTGGAAAAAGGTAAACCTTCACAGCACAAAGACAGGCCTGCTGTAAAGGGTCCAGTCCCTGCTGCTATAACAAGTGCATCACACCTAGAGTGGATTGATCTGCAGGAAATTGAGGGGAAAGGATGAAATAAGGGCCTCACAGAAAATCAAGATGGAACAACCATTTCTCAGGTCCAATTCATTCAGTCTGGCTAACTTAACTCTGGCCCTTTCCGAAGCCTGTATTTCAATGGGCCTTTGAAGTTTCACACTCTAGTTTGAGGAGGGCCTCTGTTATGTGAGTGCCCCTTTGAAAGTACGGCTCCCAGGAAATCTCCTGGTGGGAGCTCATATGCTTAAGGGGAGGCATCACCCTTCCTCCCACGGGATCTTGACTATTGCCTCACTGCTAGAAGTGCAGACAGCCAGGCTGACATGAATATACATTTCCCTCACATGGCTGGTCTGCACATACAGTTGTAAGATATCAGATTGCTGTGCCTTTAAACGTTGTGTGGTCATATCATTCACCATACCATAACCACATATGAATAAATTAACTTACCATCAGATAGATAAGGCAACAATGATTACCTTGTTATCAGAGGTGCTGATGTTAAATTGCAGCTTCTGGCTGCGTTGACTGTGGGTCACAGTAGCTGTCAGGAATGCTCATGTGACCTTTGAACCTGCCCAGTGGCACTGAAGAGCAGGTGCTGCACTTGTCAGGGGCTGATGAGAAGACTCCCCTTTCAGAATCAGAATTACCTGCATCATTTTATTTTGTAATAACAGTTGAAAAAAGGTATGGCTTTCACACACACCAGAAGTATTCTATCACAGAAGGACACTTCTATCAATAATAAATATTCAGCCAATCAAGCATGGCTATGGGTGTATATACCCATTACCTGAATGAATATCCAGAATATCGGACGTTGGCCAATATGATATGATATGGCATTTATAATGCGCCTATACACAAGTGTTTCAAGGTGCGACAAGGCAAGGGAGGGGGAACAAAGGGAAAACAGAGACAACAATCTTACTAGGCCAGGTGACATTGAGATTGCGCAAGTGCAGGGCAAAGGGGAGGGGGCAGTGCAGTACATGGGATCAACAGTCAAATAATTAGAATAAATAAGAGCAATACATAAATATAAAAGTATGGCCAGCTGGTGGAAAGTGCAGGGGTAAGTGCAGACATCAGGTGTCAGTGCTGATAGGGGGCTGTAGGGATACAGTCCGCAAGTGCAGGGGTTGCCAGGCAGGCAGTGCATCTGTGCAACTGGCGAGGGAGGGGATCTGGGCTTGAGATCAGAGGGTAGCCAGGTGACCAGTGCAGTTAAAGTTTCAGCTAGGAGTTCAGCAGGGGAGAGGAGGAGAGAAAGCAGAAACAAAGAGGAAGGTTTTGAGGTGCTTCCGGAGCCGGAGATGGTTCTCCTCAAGTTTCAGGGGGGCATGGAGGCTGTTCCAGAGGGAGGCCCCGGCCAAATACAGAGATTTACCACTAATCTGTTGCTTGGAGAAGCAACTGACCCTGAGGGAGTTGGAGGCGGCCGAGTGAGAAGCTCGAGAGGGAAGATATTTAGGAAGAGTGAGTTGAAGGTATTGAGGCCCCAGGCCCCAGAAGGCCTTGTGGACAATGCAGAGGGTTTTGAACTTAATCCTTGCAGCCACTGAGAGCCAGTGCAGGGATTTCAGTCCTAGAGAAATACAATCCCTGGGTTTGAGGCCAAGGACAAGTCTCACAGTCCTGTTCTGGATGAGTTGCAGAGGGTGGAGAGCAGAAGCAGGCAGATTTTCTGGAGACAGTGAGTTTCTGGGGGAAGGTGAGGAAAGGAAGAATACCTCTGAGGAGGTGCAGCTGGTAGTGTGACTTCTTAGAGACGTCAGCTGTGTGAGGAGAGAAGGAGAATGTGGATCGAAGATGACCCTGAGGGTTTTAGCCTCAGAGGAGGGAGCAGGAAGAGGGGCAAGAGAGTCCGGCCAGAGAGCTACAGGAAAGGAGGGGCTGGTGCACCGATGAGGAGAATCTCGGTCTTACTGGCATTAAGGCATAGATCACTGGTGGCACACCACTCCTGGATGGCAGACAGACAGTCAGAGATGAGAGAAGGAGAAGAAGTGTAGCTAGCACATGCACATTTTGATTCATGACTAACCCGGGGACCTATGCTATCTCTATCAACCTGCTTCATTATCATGATTCATAATTTTTGTCATGAAAGAGATTTCATAACGATGAAACTATATCGGAGTTGCCTAAATGCATGTGTTTGTGATAATTTACTTTAATTTTCCAATCTAACTCAATGCAACTATGGATCACACAAAATAAATTGATTTGAATCTTTTCCTTGAACAAAAAAAACATTCTAATTCATGGAAATGTTACACTATCTCCCTTTCCTCCACAACGTGCTTTATCTGTATAATTTTGCATTTCATTTTTTGTCAGAAACGATGTATGTAATTCATCCATCCTCTAAACGTTTATGCATAACTTTGTGAAACATTGTTTCAACTCCTTTTGTGAGAAAACACGTGTGCTTTATTTTTCTTTCTGTTTTAATAAACATCATGTCCATCTTATTTGTTTGTGTAATCACCATAATGTTGTACAGATTTGTCATCAACATTTGTAGTATTGGCCGACATTTGTGGATGTATTTCTTTATTTGTATTATTGCCAGGCGGAAAGTGAAACTAACAGCACTTCTCCACTCTGTACATGGGGCAGTGCTACACATAAACATTACTACCCATTATTAGTGTCCAGGTTGGGTGAACCAACCAATCAGGTCACGTGGTTTGAGGGCTGAATTCCACAATCTCAGCCTGCGTATTTAGCAGCCGGTGGCTGCTTCCCCCTGCCCGCCATCTTCCTCCCACCGCCCCCTCCCTTCCCCTCGGTTCTGCTCTCCCTTCCCATCCCCGACCTCACTTAGCTGTTAGGTTTTGCTGCTGTGCCCCGCAGCCGCAGCTGCTGCCGCTCCGTGCTCCTGCCGCCCGCCATGGAAATGAAAGAGGAGATCTGCATGGAACCCCACCTTCCAACTCCATGGTGGACATCTTGAGTAAGTATTTTGTTTGAAGGCGAGGGACTCAGCGAGGCATCCATTTCATTCAAATACAAGACATTGCTGTTAGCACTCCGGCTTTCCGGATTGCAAACCCGGGGTGCTAATAGCAATAAGACCCTCACCGGCAGGGACAGGTCAGGTGGTAACAGGGCCGGGGCCCATCGTTAAGGCCCTGGATGCAGTCCAGCCTTTAACTTGGGCACTAGGCTGTTACCATCCAATCTGTCCCGCCGGCTCAGGTTTTATTGCTTAAGTAAGATTTTGGCATGCCATGGTGATGCATAATGCCATGTCCAGCTGTGTTGAAGCGTATGTATGTGTGATTTCACTTTGCTGGGTACTAAAATTTATTTAAGTTCTACTTCAGAAGGGCTGTACGCATAGAAAGTGTCTCTGAAGAGCATTTAATTCCTCACGCACAGGATTCAATGTCTAGGATTATAGCTGTTGCTAGGTGCTGACATTATTAAAATTATTAAAAATTGCATTTCATACCCACTCACCAATAGGATTGTAGTTGTTCTAGATAATTCTAAATTCTTCTGGGAGCTATACATTTTTTTTTTACAGCACAGTTCTCTGAATGCCACCATGTATTTAAATGTGTATGTCTGTACCCCACGAAAGAGCCAGGGTGTATCACACGACCAGAATAGCGCTACACAGCTCTTGGCTTAATAACCTGTGTTCTTCTTTGCTCAATTTTACTAATATAAGGACACCAAGGTTTTACATTTAATTCAGATTTCCCTGTCGAGGTTTTAACTCGCTAACATATTCAAATGTCAGTGCTCCAGGCGTGGTCTTGGTAATCAGCTAAATAATTACAGTGTCAGGATTGAGAGAGGTATAATGTTCCCAATGGGAAGGATGCATCAGATTTCTAGGAATCAGTTGTTTGAAGTGTGTATCACAGCAGAGAAACATCAGTTTTCTAGCACTGCAGGGTCAGCAGCAAGAGCACAGTGCTACTTAAGTAGGGATGGTATTTGCTCGTGCATCAGATTCTAGACGTATTCCTTATAGCACGATACACGACCAAGCTGCCCTACCGACCTTGCCCAGAGCTTAGTTATGTTTCAACAGATGGCCTCCTAAGGCCATACTGCAAGACTGTCCTAAGCTGTTATGAGCCTTGTATATTTGTATATATCCTCATCTATTGTATATATTCTGTACATAACTGTATCTAATATTGTATGTCATTCTACTGTTGTACCCTCGTTGTACACCAAGCAAAAGCGCCCAGATACCTTTGGGTTTGGTGCGCTATATAAGTAAATAAAACAAACAAACAAACAAATAGATGCCAATTCTGTATATAAAAGAGCCCTTCATCAACATTTCCCAGATTGAAATCAGAAAATATTCCTGATTTCTTTACCCCAGGATGTTTTGTTTCCACTTCTAAGGCAGTGCACTCTTCACAATTAAAGAGTGATGGCACCTGGGTAGAAGCTTAGTTATCCACTGCAGTTTCTAGCCTTTTGTGGGCTGGTACAATAGATACTTATGAAATGTCTTTTGCTTTGCTCGGGCATGAAGCTTCTCAAGTGGCTTTTGCATCAGAAATGGGATGCGGCAGGGACACAGATGGCGAGGGAGCATGTTATCAGCGATGCCCAGAACTACATGTCGGTCAGTGATTGCAGTGGTTGAAGAGGTTGGAAGTTCATTTCCCGCTTCACCCTCAAGTAGCTGTTCATGCTGAAACAGGTACAGTTCTGGTATGCGTTTCAGGTAACAGCAGTTTTTTTACTTCTGAACTAACTTGCACATTAATTTGCATGTATCTTCGCCTGGTCTGGATCATGTCTGGAGAATTTGCACCCGGGGAAGGGCGCTCAGCCAGTCAGGTGGCTGGAACAGCGGGCGAGAATACACAATCCACGCAGGCTGCTCAAGCCACCTGAGACCCTTCCCCCAGTTGTGTCCTTTTTGCATATTTTATTTGCGGGGAGGCAACAGGGAGTCTGTCCCCTCCACTTACCTGTGGGACTGGAGCATTGCGTGCTGGTCCTGGGTGTTCTCCTGTTTGGCCGCCGCCATACACATGGAAAAGGGACACACCCCTGAGGAATCACAAGCTTTTCTTTACCGACATTACAGGCAGTCTCACCAGACACTGGGATCAGTCAATCTTTGCTGTATTTGGGGACGTGTGTAGAGACTGGCTAAAGAGTTGGTTCAAATGTGTTAAGGTTCTCATGTCCCATCAGTCAAGGAATTCCCCAAATATCTGCATTTTAGATTATGTAGCCCAGTGGGCAATTCATCTATCAACAATTGTCATAATTACTCCAACACTGACTGCTTCCTGAAGCCACAAGGCAGTAGAGATATTACTGGCAATTTATGATTAAAAATCTTCGGTCTTACCGTACCACCATTAGTTACAAATGGTCAAGTTCCTACATAAGGGTAGACTTCACAGTTGATATACTAAGTTCTTTTATATGGTGCATGAGAGAGGAAGTAATGCTGTCAACTCTGAGAAAGAAAGAATTCTCTCTTATGATTTCATATCATGCTGGCCAGGTTGCCTAGATAGCATTGAAGATTAGTTGGTCTAAATTATAGTGAACAAGACTCACATTTACTTCCTGTAATGGCAGCTTATCCAGATTTAAAATGGTATTTGTCTGACATATGTATAGAAGGCTTGATAAGGTCATTGCGATTTAAGTGAGAAGAAAAGTAAAGGGGCTTTAGAACAGGAATGGAACCGGTGATAACTAAAACCAAAAAAAAGGTCTGATGACATAAAATGCAATGGAAAACACATTGCAGAGGGCATGGGTCACTATAGAAGTTCCACGGTCCAAACAGGCCCAGACAAATGAGGCCCTGTAGAGTGACGGACAACAATATGTTCCCTTAAAGTTAATTTAAATACCCAGCCCCAAAGGGCACGGGTGCTGATGGATGGAATGAGGAAAGTGCCCACCAAATAAGATCACATCAAAACCTGAAATCTCGAGCTGGACGACAGACTATTGAATGGAACATGAGCAGCAAAATACTAGGGAACCAGAAGGGCCTCTTGATGTTGATTGAAGAAGACCTGTTGAAAAAGTCTGCAATCTGTAGGGTGCACAAGTGTCAAACATAGTAAATTGGCAAAGTACCCATAGAGAACACTTTTAGATATTGACTTCTGGACACTGCTGATGATGTCACGTTGATATGATGCAAAATACAGAAGACTGTGAACCCAAAGATGCTATCCCTACCCCACAACAGGCAGCCATTGATGAATCCAATGGGAGAAGAACAACATGGTGCACAGATGCAGGTAACATGTGGGGGCAAGGGAGAACCCGGGACTTGGGAGAACCCACCAAAGAAAGATTGTACCACTGGCAGATCACTGCTGGCAACATTAGCAGACGAATGGCAGCAGAGAACAAGGACCAGAGGACTTCTTAAAGACTTTGTAGACTGGCAAGGGACTAATGGTGAAGACCTTCCCAACATGCACACAGGGCACACAGGCACAGACAGATGCTTGTGGAATAGGACATTATTGCCACCACAGGGGACCATTACATCACTCCATTCACAACCGCCAACTAGAATGAAAACATGACTCTTGGAAAGGGGGCACAGACCCCAGCCAGGACCACTTGTCCCAAACCACAGTCTTAGCAAAATATTAGTTTTTCCCACTATGTTTTTCAGGCTCTCCACAGGTTCAGCTCCCACAATCCTTCATCACTGATTGTTTACTATGACTGGTAGGAGTTGTAGTCAAAACAATTTGAAGTACCCAGGTGGCAGATCTTTGTTCTAGAGGCTTTCAGCTCTCTCTAGACTGAGCATCGGCAAGGGATATTTTGAACTGCAAATATTTTAGTCACAACCACTCATGCATCATTTAACACACCACATTCAAAGAATTCTTAGCATAGAAAACTTGGGTACACCTCACACATCCTGAATATTGCCCACAGACAGTACTGCCATCCAATAAATCAGATTACAAGCTAAAGCCCCAAACTCCAAAATACAATAATGAAAGGCTAAAGATGACCACACAATGAAAATCCAGATCTGCGTATGCTAATCACTAATCAGTATGTCTTCACAAAACCACTATTTGACATCTTGGATCTCATGGGTATCACAAATACCAACTACGCCACGACACCCAGAAACTTATCTCCATCACTGGTGACCACAAAACTGACTCCCTATCCATCAATGCCATTTACCAAGATATCCAGGCCTGGATGGGACAGCACAAACTCTGCTTAAACGACGAGAAGACTGAGCTCCTTATCCTTGGCTCACCCCAAAAACTCAGCAAGCTTGACCCATCGTTCAAATCTTTCACCATTGATGGCAATCCCATCAAAGTGGCCAAGGATACCAAGACGCTAGGTATATACCTTGATTCCACCCTCTCCTTATCTAGACAAACTAATGCAGTCTCTTCAGCTGCATCTTACACATGCAAGCTCATCACAGCATGCCGCCCTTTCTTGTGTCCTGCCAATTGCACTACACTAGCCAGGACATTGGTCTTCTCCAAAATTGATTATTGCAATGCCCTTTATCTGGGTACCAACCAATGCAATACCAAAAAACTTCAAATTATTCAAAACAATGCAATCAGAGTGGCCCTTAGCATTCCTAGGACCTAACACATCTCTGAATACAGACAGAGCCTCCGTTGGCTTTCAGTCACTCAAAGAATCTCTTTAAAGCTCTTGCACTCACTCACAAAAGTATCGCCAACCAAGCCCCCAGCTACCTTACCAACAGGTTCACATCTCACACGGCTGTGAGACCACTCAGAAGTGCCCAAACCAACTGCCTCATCATCCCGCACTTCAACCTCCAAAGATCAGGCAGCCGCAGCTTCCCTGTTTTAGCAGCCAAGCTGTGGAATGCTTTACCCAACCCGCTCAGAGCTGAACCCTCTTTCCCAGCCTTTAAGCACAAAGCCAAAGCCTGGCTGTCCACCAACGATTCTGCATGACACTGACTCTAACTTCTACCTATGGCATTCGTAGACCTTTTTGTATCATATCCTCTACCTATGGCATTGTAACCTTTGTATCATATCCTGCCGTGCAGTTTTGCACAGCCCCGTGTAACTCGCATACCCCTGTTTATGTAATGTTTATCTTGTATACTTAATGTAAATACCTCTGCCTTTAACGGCCTGTAACTAAGTAGTGCGCCCGGTTGCCCTTGGGCCTGGTGCGCTATACAAATAAATAAAATACAAATACAAATAATACAATTCACAACAAACTCCTGGTAAATAGCTTGTTAGATTACTCCAAATAAGTTGTGACAACCTCACACTTTCAGTAAGGAAACCAATACCAGTTGGCAGTGTTATAAGGAATACAATATTTCAAACCATATAATAAAGGATGTTGTATGCACACAGGGATATTTCTTTGAAAATATACACAAGTTTAGGCGTGCCTACAGGGCAATAAAGCAATGCCAGAAGTACAGGTGCAATGTGCTGTGGGCCAGTTTTTTGGTCAAAACGTGGCTTTTTATACTGCACTTGACGGTGGAATAAACCCAATGGATGCACATAACGCAACTCGCAGTATTGCACTAATGTTAAAAGATGCCAGCCCAAATGCTGGCTACCCAAACTTTGTACAATCCTCTGCTGTTCTTCTCGCGCTGGTCCGTGCCGTGCTTTAAAAGATAAAATAAAATTAAAATTGGCAGTTTTTTTAGCCATTGGGGGCCAGTTTGAGTAGGTTGTCACTGCAACTCGTAGTTTTGACATATGTCACTTAACACATTTCCGACATGCACTAATTGGAAAAATATGTTTTCAAAAAATCTCCCCTTTGTGTACTACTACAGCATTTCATAAATTAACAAATTGCCGTTTGCGAATGTGGAACAATGTTTCATTGGTGCTCGAGAAACATTTTTGCCCCAGTTAGACCACATATATAAATGCTCGAGCCGAGGGCCTTTATAAAGACGCAGAAGTTCAAGATGTCGAGCAATACAATTATGACACAACTTTTTTGTATGACACACCACGTTATAAGAAATATAAAACTTAGTTGAACAATCATTTAATAAACAAAGAATGGATTAATTGGGAAAAAAGATATGTGAGTGGTGCTTTCTTTAGTCAGTTTCTGATTTTTAACAATAATATTGGGAAAGATACGATTTATTATAGTGGATTGCGTTTTGAAAAATGTCTTAAAGATGTACTTCCTGCCACACGTATAAGTTATCCGTTTCCATGTTTCATCTGGTGTTATAATTTCATGAAATATAGTGAGCAGTGTCTCAGGGTAGTGACCTGTTATTCTGTGTGTGTGGGGGTGTGTGTGCGTGTGTGCAGAGCTGGTTGAATTACCTCTCTGTGCTGGGAAATTATTCCCATGAAGGAGAGAAGTGGGCGCCCCCCATGACTGATTGCAAGCGTGCTTGTAAGCTTTCCTAAAAGGATTTTTTTTTGTGTTTTTACTTAAGCTGCACATGGCACATATTTGCTCCAGGGCCCTATGCCTAGAAAGAATGCTTTTTCACATCACTGCTCGTTTGTAGTAGCTTCGCTCAAGCATCTGGTTGGAACTGATTCCTAACACAGGCAAGTCATGACATCATAACTAACATGTAAAATGACTATCACCCACAGAGGCACTTAGGCCTATTAACTAAAGTGCTTCTATAAAGATATGGGGCCTCATTACACGGTAGGCGGTGAACCATGGCGCTATTAGCGCCATGGTTCATGCCGGTAAAATACCGGCACCGCCTTGGTGGAATGGGGAATTACCGCCCCATTCCAAGGTTGGCGGAGCGGTAATTCCCCCTTCCACCATTGCCCTTCCCCATTCCCATTTTTGCCCCATAGGGCTCTATGGGAATGGGGAAGGCGCTAATTACGGTACCGCAAATTGCGGTACCGTAATTAGCTCCACTGGTCCCTTTGCGGGTTGGTTTTTAACACCTGCAAAAATCAGGCGTTAAATTCCCCAACCCGCAAAGGGACCTCGTAGTAAGGTGGTAAGGATATACCGGTACCGGTAAAATACTGGTACCGGTAAACCCTTACCGCCTACCGTGTAATGATGTCCATGATGTACAGGCGTTTATACTGATATTGCAGGCAGCCATGCATTATCAGTTACCACAGCCACCGGGTGGAGTCGCAGTGCCCACTGGCAGTTCCAACTCACATCGGCTCATAATCACTCACCGTTGCATTGTGTTATATGTCAATGCGCTCCAAGCCATGTTTGTTTTTCACAGGAGGAAAACCCTCTTGAAGCCGGTAAAGAATAGGTGGGATAGTTTAAATAAAAGAAAAGGCCTGCAGCAAAGCAGAACATGAAAGAAAAGAATAATGGAACACAAACAACATTGGAATAAAAGGACGGACAATGCAAGCAAAGCAGAGGAATGAAGAAAAAGGCAAAATGCTACAAAACGTACAAATGGAGGCCGGATGAAAGAGAAATCAACTGCAGAAAGAATGTTGTACTAGTAAAAGGAAGGAAGGAACAGAAAACAACAACATGCTTCTATGTAGCTCTTCGTGTGGGATTCATCCCGCCTCTAGGAGCTGTATATAATTAGTTATTTTAAGCATGGTGTTGAAAGGATAAATGGATGAGTCAGGCTTCTCTGGAATGTGCGTGCAAAGAGAGCAAGTTTGGCCCATGCCAGCGGGCAGATGACCGAGCTGCAGCAACCCGCGAGTGGTACACCTGTGGCAAATTAAACAGAGTATGAAAGCTGAAGAATAGAAAAAAAAGGTAGAGCAGAAAAGTAGTGATAATGGAAAGGAAATAAGGTAAAACGCACCTATTTGTGGAGAGGATGAAGCATTAAATGAAAGGCATACATGAATTCATGAAGAACAAATAAGATAGTTCAATGTTGAGGAGGATAAATGCTCACATGGTGTTGGTGGTGGAGAGCGGGGTAGAGATACCGGTAGATCACAAAATGCAAAGAACCCCAAAAGAAAAAAGATATTGAAGCTACCATAGAGTTTCTTTTTTAATTGCCACCAAATTCATTGGTATGTCTTGATTCACATCATACCCTGCATGCCAGAGCCTAACCTCCACCACAAATGTGGTCTAAATCCCCACTTCAGGCTGTGGCGGGTTTTCTAGCAGAGAATAGTGGCGTATCCGAAGTAAGTCTCTGCAGAAAGTTGGGTCTCCCTCACTTTATAGCAACAGAAACCACCGCCATTGAGCATCCAACATGCTTATTATTGTACAGCAATATTGTGGTGAGTCTACATTCTGGGTGAATCTATATATCAGTGGTGCTTGTTACCCATGTAGGTATGCTAAACATTAGATGCTATCAATATCTTCACTAAACCAACAAGTGTTTGCACTCGCAACATACTGTCTGTTATACTCTTAACTATAAACACAGTAATAATGCTCTCCCTTTCTTTGTTTAGCATTTGCATATATTTAGTCTCTTGGAGAGATAATAGATGAGCATTAAAAATGTAATAGTCAAAGGATATACACTTCCGAACATTAGTTGATTAGATACCCTGGATCCTATTCTAATATTAACTTGTAAAATATGAAGAATACCTCCTACCAATCTCCAAGGTGTAGGTAGCCCTTGTGGGCAAGTAAAACAAAATATACTCACAATTGTTAATCCAGTGGAAAGGTGAGGTTATACAGACCAATCTCTCAAAAGGTATATGGCTACAACAGGCAATTAGCTAAGGACAAGCTAAAAGAGATCGGCAGCTATAGGCCCAAAACATAATATTACAAGTAAAACATGTTAAACCCCCTGGCAAATTATTCCTCCCTTCCTTCCTATGTGCTTTGATGGGTGTACTTATCCTAAGATGTCCGCGAGGCAGCACACGTTATATATGGGAACTGTGTTGAAACTCAGTACCACCCTACATTTAGTGTGTCACCAGCAGAGGGAAGATTGAAAACCTAACCTAAGCAAAACAGGGGTCTCATTACAAGGTTGCGGGTAGCCAGGGCATGGCTACCCCAAAACTCGGGTCCGGGTTCCCTGAATGGGGAAATACTGGGCCATTCCTACCTTGGAGGGCCCGGTATTTCCCCATTCAGGGAACCCGGACCCACAGCATCCCTATTCCCATTTGAGCCCCCATAGGGCCCAATGGGAATGGGGAGCATGCTAACAACGGTCCCGTTAATGACAGGCCCATTGTTAGCATGCTGGTGAAGTGGGAGAATGGAAAACCAGGCTCCCGTCCTTCACCTCTCGCGCTTGGCCTAGAGGGTCACGACCCAAACACCCGCCACGAGAAGAGTTTGCCCATTTACCAGACGACCAGATACCCTGGTACAGGAACATACGGATGTGTCCATCTGCTTGCCCAGCAGCCCGCACTGGCCATGCCGACACCTGCGGCGCGGATCAACTAGACTAAAATCTACACGTCGTTAGAGATGCCATGACGACCTAGACAACGGGAAGCACATCTGTACAAATATACACACTGGACATTCCCACACCAACCTACACGAAGAATATACTCAGTGCTATGACGTAGGCGACAGGCATATTCACGGACGTGAATCTTTATTATTTTTATATAGGCTTTCAGAATGCGGAAACGCAAGACGCGTCATGAACCTTTTACTAGCTTGCTCACGCTTCTCTTTGAAACCAGTTACCACCATGAGAAATATAATAAAGACAATACTGATTATGGAATTATATGCTCCTATAACCTAAAGCACCTGTGCACCAAACGGACAATTTATGCACCGGGCCAAAGTAGGCCTCAAACAAGAGCTCCCGTGGACATCAACAAGACAAGAGTCAGTTGCTGATCCTGCAGAATGAGCTTGGCGAAGCAACCAGCCAAGGTCGCAATGTTGCAAACCCACGTTCCAAGAGCAAATCATCAAAGGCACGATGTTGCAACCTCGCACTCCGCGCACCAACGTTAAAGTCACACCGACAAATTAAACCAGACGCACAGTAGAAAAACAATATTAATTGTGCAGAATTATGCCTCTTTCACGGTCCCTCCCCACGTGATCAAGCCGAACCTGACGAGATGCCAAACCCGGGAGAACAGAGGCGTCTGGATCCCTCGCTACGAGACACTGGCAGATACACTTGAAAGGCTCAATGGACATCTGCAACAGTGGGAACGGTATCCCGTCTAGCTATGAATAAGTCCTCACATTGTCTGCATGTACCCATAGTGAAACATTGTTGCAACTTACAGGTACACCGAGAGCTGGGAACGACGGTGGTCCCAGGCTGGGAAGCTCACGGGCGCACCAATCAGAACATGGGGCTCTTATCACTGACGCCAGCACATTTAGCCAATCCTCAGGAGCCTTCATGTAACAATTTTCATGTATCTAATTGTAGGGACAACCCAGATATACCACCTGACTACACCTTGTCCACTAATATCTTTCTCTATATGTGTGCTATACTAACCCTACCACTCGAACACCCAATTAAGAGTGGCGATAGGTTTTTTGTTAACTTTCTGAAGTGACGCAAGTAGCGCGTCATAATACAGTAAAAAGGGCCTGCGAGCCCCACGATTGTGTGTGTGTCAGGACGAACGCGTGCGCTCCTTGACCCATCCCTGCCGTTTTGTCTAATAAACAGCAGAGTCACCTTGCTCCTTGTGTGCGTCTCATACTCTATCTCATCTTATCTGGGATACACACGGGAGGAGTTGGGGCCTCCCTGCCTGGAGGTCTGCGGAAGGTCCGGCCGACCCCGGCAGAATTTCCCCCCGACAAGTTGGAGGCACTGCTGAGATCTGTTTAAGATCGACTTTTATTTTTACTTTTTCCAGGCACTCCCGTTGCGAGGAGGCCCGGCGGCGCGGCCCCCTCTGCCGTTGCCCCCTTCTGAGGACTACAGGACCATCGCGGAGCTGCGAGAAGACCGGACAGCGCAATCCGGATATTGGCCCTCGGGAGCCGGTTGAGAAGTATCCCGCCCGCGGTTGGCGAGTGTCCAGACGTGGTCCAGACGAGGGGAGGTGGCGAGCCGCTTGGAGGGGTGCACGCAGTCGAGCGGCCCTGCATCGAGAGAACTTGGTGAGCATGACACACACAAAGAGCAATGCGAAATTGTGAGGGAGGGGGGAGGAATTAAATAAGGGAGGAGGGAGGTGTTGCACAGGTGCGCGGCGAAGGTTTGACAATATAGTGTTGGCAATGGAATGAAAGGGAGTGAAAAGAGTGCGAGAGCAGTCACGCGAAAGAGGGGGGCGGAGCACGAAACATCACGTGTGGCCGCTCGTAGACACTGATTGGCCTAAATCGCGACTAACGTGTAGGGGTGGGCGTGTGTGGTTTCCTACGATTTGGCATTTATTGATCAATGAGTAGATGAGGTTCCCTATTGTTCGAGCAAGAAACTCGATAGGTAGATGAGGTTTCCTATTGTTCGAGCAAGAAACTCGATAGGTAGATGAGGTTTCCTATTGGTCGAGCAAGAAACTCGATAGGTAGATGACGTTTCCCTGTAGGGGGTAGCTAGTTGCATAGTTGCCAAATACGGAAGATAATTGGCTGGTTAAGCCCTCCTGTTGAGGGGCGTATCACACGCGAGGCGACGCAGCGTGTGCAGTCCGATTATATTATTGATGAGATTACCTTGTTCCAGGAGAGACAGGAAGACAGCTGTAGGGTTAGCGGGGGTAAATTGCAAGTGTATTTTGAAATTAATAATGAGAATGTACTAGTAGCGTAAAGACATCGGTGACGTCACCAGTAGGGATTTTATAGGATATCACGAGCACAAGGAACATTGAGTTTTGAAAGTGGTGGGGAAGAGAAAAATGATGAGGGAGCGGATACGAAGATAAACAATAAACGAGTGGATTGGAAGAGGAGAAGGGGAGAGGGGCGTGGCTGAGCACGGAGAACGCCGGCCACGGCAAATGTAAAAGGGGGAGGAGAACGAGGAATAAGGACGACTGTATAAGATCGTCGTAAGGGGTACGCAGTCACAGGGGGCTGCGTGCGCTTCGGCCGCAGGGGGCCGTAGGGGAAGGAATATACAATACAAAATTATACATATATATATTTGTGTTTTATTATTTTTTGTTTTTTTTAATTATTATTATTGCATACTTTGTAAAGGATTGTCGTAAGTCCCCACATTTACGGGGCCAGGTAAACAATATAAGGTTGTAAATTGCAAACTGATAGCGAAGGGAGGAGTAACAAGTGGGGCACAACTATGTCATATGGGACAGGATCGGGAGGGTGGGGGAACACCCTCACTACCCCACTACAACACATATGCACCACACTGCCACCCCATAGGGAGACATTAATTAAGTACAGCATAGAGTGGACCCAGGGGACGGATAACAAAATGTTAACACCATGGCCGCCTAATGGTAGTTTCGATCCATATGCCCAACATTCATTGCTAAACCATCTGCACAATACATACAAGGGGAAGAAGTTGGCGAGCCATGTGGAGGTGTTTAACTTATGGAGGATGTTCCAGGGATCCCGACCAGGACCAAATGGAATGTTTTCTATGGGAGAAACACCGGAAGTAAAGGAGATTATGAAAGAGGGAACGGATGGGGAAAAGGGGTGTGAAAGGAAAAAGAATGCGGAGAATGAAGGAGAGGGAAGAGAAAAGATTAATAAATTAGAAGACATAAAAAAGGAACCGAGCAACGAGATACCCATAGCACCGGGAGTGAAAACAGAGGGAGAAGGGTTGTACCCTTTAAGAGAACTAGGAGAAATAGAAGGACAGTTAAGGGCGGCTGAAGGATACTCGAACCCGG
Organism: Ambystoma mexicanum; assembly: GCF_040938575.1. Classification (NCBI taxonomy): domain Eukaryota; kingdom Metazoa; phylum Chordata; class Amphibia; order Caudata; family Ambystomatidae; genus Ambystoma; species Ambystoma mexicanum. The sequence continues at coordinate 1,148,300,314 of NC_090928.1, forward strand.
CATACAGCCCTCCACCATATGTGGCTCACAGGAAGATAGTGGGGGAGGGGAGGATTGGAGAAGAGCAGATTGTAGAGATAGGACATGATGAGTGGGTAGCTGCACAGATATTATTAAAATTACGGGGTTCACTAACGGGAGAAGAAAGGGAGGCAGTAAAGAGAACAGGCGAGGATAGTACAAGGGAGAGTGAGATGAAGGGGGAGGAGCTACTACGACAAAGAGAAGAGATTTTGGAGGAAAAATTGGCAAAGCTAAGGGATGAGCAGAATGAATTACTAACACAGCTTGAGAAGGGGGAAAAAGAGAGAGTGAGGAAAAGGAAAGAGGGTAAAAACGAATTGGACAAATTAAGGGAACGAAATGAGGAGCAAAGGATAGAAGATGGAAGGGTAAGAGCAGCAGCAGAAAGGGTGTCAAGAGTAGTGTTGAGAGAAAAAAAGAAGGAAGAAGAGGACAAGGAAAGGGAATTGGAAATATGGAGGAGGAGGGTAGTATCAGAGGCAGCTAAGAAATATGAAGAAGAGAAAGCAATAGAAAGAGAAAGGGTGAAATGGGAAAGAAAGAAAGAAGATGAAAGAATATTGGAACAGATGAGCAACGAAGTGATGGAGGAATTAAAAAGGAAAAGGGAGGAAAATAGTAGGGAAATGGAGGATAGGAGTGAAGGGGAAAGAGGAGGGAGAAATAAGGAGAGTGAAAAATGGGGGGATGTATATAGAAGTAGAGAAGTAGCAACAACATCAACACAAGGGGGAACAGTTGGTAACAAAGGAAGAGGAGAAATGGAGCTAATAGACTTAGAAACAGTAACAGTAAAAGGGAAAAAAAACAGAGTGGGGGATACCATCTATGACTGATTTTTGCAGTGAGGAGGAAGAAGGAGTAGAGAGGGTAGGAAGAAAGAGTGAAAGGGAAAGCTTAGATAAGCTGTACCTCACTAGAACAAACATAGACTCGCCATGGATCCGTAAGAGAAGGGAGGAGCTGGAACAAAGTGAGGAGAGGGTGCAACAACTAGTGGAAAAACAAACCCATGAAGCCACACCATCGCCATCTCCATCACGCCCTCCCCCATCGCACCCTACATGCTCAACCACCACACGCACGCTGCGCACAATAAAGCTTGCGCCCTTCATGGACGAAGTGACTCCCTATGCATGCCGGCTTAGAGACCTTCCTAGCCGCAGGCAAGGCAGACAGATAAACATACCCATATTAAACACAGGAGATGACGAAACAAGGGGAAGGGACGGAGAGGTAGGTAGGAGGAGGGGTAGTAAGGAAGAATTTGAAGTGGTAAAGGAAACGGGGGAGGAGGAGGGGTGTGAGGACTCAATATTATGGAACATAAAGGGTGACACAAGACACAACTTAATGCCACTGTTGGAGAGAGGAGGGGTTAGACCGCAGTATGTACCATGGAAGCATACGGATAAAGAAAATATAAAATGTAGGCTCCCATCACTAAGTGGAGGTGCGGGTAAGTGGATATATGAAATGGAAAAACACACCGCAGGGCAGAAACTAGCAGTAGGAGATGTGAAAGGCCTGTTAATATCAATATTAGGGGATAGAGTGGACGACATCTGGAAGAGAGCGGGATTCCATGGGATAACAATAACGAACACATCGCATGATGGGGCGCCATTTGCAAACTGCAGACATGCGCTATGGCAGGCACTGAGAGTACAGTACCCAGACACATCAGACATAGGAGCAATCACTTCCCGTAAGATGCGTGAGAATGAGGATCCTGTTGATTATATACAGGATATTCAAGAGAAGTGGCGCATGGAAACTAGAGAACAATGGGATAAAACACCAGCCATATTTTATCATATACTAGTACAAGGGCTCCCAGAAGGAGTTCAGAAACAACTAAAGAAAGTAGTGGGAATGGAAGTAAAACCATGGCCTGAAATACAGCTGACAATAGTACATCACTGCAGGATATGGCAAGGAAAAATGAAACAAAAGGAAGAGGACAGGAAAACAGAAGAGGCCAAACTAGTACAGAAAAAACTAACTAAATACACAATGGAAGGGGCACTAATAACTGCGCCCACAACAATGGCCCAAAGCCCCACACAAGTAGTGGCTGCACAAGATCCAGCTCTAATAGCACCTCCACAAAGTATAATACAGCAAATGCCGCCACTACAATTACACGCACCAAATGTGGGAGGAGGGTACCCAATGCAAGGAGCTGGGTATTATGGTTATAACAGGGGGAGAGGAGGATTTATGAGAGGGAGAGGATACGGATATAATACCCAACAGCAGGTGGGGGGAGTTGGAAGTTCCTACCCCACAGGGCAACCGGTATACCAGGACAACACAGGGAGCTTCCCATGGCAAAACAGAGAACCACCCGTGTGTTGGAGTTGTGGACTACTAGGACACATGTCACGCACGTGTAGGGTCAGGCCAGGAACACCAGCATGGAATGAGCAGGCACAACCTAGGCCACCACAAGAACAGCAGGGCATACAACAACTGCAATTAACACAACAACAGCCACTGCAGCAACAGCAATTAACACAACAACAGCCACTGCAGCAACAGCAATTAACACAACAACAGCCACTGCAGCAACAGCAATTAACACAACAACAGCCACTGCCACAACAACAAGTAGTGATAACACAACAACCCCAAACTGAACAAACGCAATTGGGTAGGGTGACGGTATTGGGACACAACCCTTACACAGGAAATGGCCAATCATTGTACCCCCAATAGGACAGCCCACAGACGGCCTTGGTGTGTCCCATCCTGTCAGTAACACCTAATAGTGCGGAGGAGCCACGCATAGAGGTAACGATAGGTGACAAAAAGTTATCGTTCCTTGTTGACACCGGGGCAACCCGGTCTTGCATAAGGGAAGGTAAATTTAAGATGTCAGGCGAAGCCATGAACACCCAAGGATTTTCTGGGGCTAAAGGATTGGTTCCTTTTACTGATAACGTTCCCTTATCTATCGGAGATTACGATCTGTCAGTTCCACTCTTGTATTATAGTGCCTCACCAGTAAATATACTGGGGAGGGACATAATGAATAGGTTAAATATGACAATCTCCTTTACAGAGGATGGTATAATTTGCTCTACTCCAGGGATTAACATGCTAGCAGCACGACAGATTATGCAAGCATACTGTGGGCAGACAGCAATTAGGGCGGAACCAGTAGATGGCGAGATATTCCAGTATGGAACAGACATGGCATTTGCATGGATGCCAGGGATAGAAGGGAAAATATGGAGGAGGCCAGCAGCTTATCTGTTCCGACCAGAAACACCTGTTAATGAACAAGAAGGAAAGGTGTTTGCAATAGACATTGAAAGCATTATTACAACAGCTGAGTATATTGCTGTGCACGCCCAAGACAAAGAAGGAAGAGCATGGAGGGCAGTGATAGCACTAGCAGAAGGATGTAGGTTGACCCAGGTGTCAGATGAGGAACTGTTTTCAGAAGAAAAGGAGGAGGGGGAAATGGTGTTCATGATGAGTGTAGAAATATGGTTACGAGTGGCTCACAAACAAATAGCGCAGAAAATTGCTATGGCACTTGAGGCACCTGCATGCACCCCAGTCCCTTTCTTTAAGGAGGATATGTCAAAGGTGCCCAAATCATTATGGACCATTAGCCCTTATGACGTAGGATGCATTAAAAGCATAGGGGGTGTACGGATAAAATTGAAAAAAGGTGCAATACTACCAAGAGTAAAACAGTACCCATTGTCAAAAGAGGCAGATGAGGGCATATATGAAACTATAACGGCCCTTATAAACAATGGCATATTGGTCCCCTCAGAATCACCATGTAACACGGCTGTGTACCCAGTGCGCAAGGCTAAAGGGGGGTCTTGGCGCTTCATACAGGACCTAAGGCCCTTGAACAACATAGTGGAAGCAGAATATCCAGTAACAGCAAACCCGGCCACAATATTGTGTGGCATTCCAGCAGAGGCATCACGATTTACAGTAATAGATCTTAAAAATGCATTTTTCTCAATACCATTACACCCCGACTCACAAGATTTAACAAGTTTCACTTACCGAAATACTAAATGGAAACATACCAGGTTACCACAAGGGTATTGTGAATCACCCTCAATTTTCAATAGAGTAATACAGATGGATTTGGGTAACGTTGAGGTGGAAAGCACAGTGTTACAATATGTGGATGACATAATAATTTGCAGTATAAACGAAAGTAAATGCAGAGAGGACTCGTTAAAAATGTTGACTATATTGGCTGAAAAGGGGTATAAGGTAGACATGGAAAAAATACAATACTGTCAGGAACAGGTACTCTACATTGGCCAACTGATATCCCAACATGGAAGAAAGATTGCACCACAAAGAGCACAGGCCATCTCAAGCACTCCCATGCCACAGACTGTGAGAGAACTGCAGCAATTTCTGGGGTTATGCAACTACTGTAGAGCATGGGTATTTGATTACAGCTCATACATAGGACCCCTGCTTGAGGGTTTGAAGGAAGCAAATAAAGGGGAGAAAAGGTTGGGGTGGACTATGGAAATGAGGGAGGCATTTGACGAATTGAAGGACGCGATATCAACAGCTCCAGTACTGGCATCCCCAGACTATGAGCGACGATTTTTTATATTTTCACATTGCGACTCAGCAGTAATGAAAGCAGTATTGGCCCAAAAAACAAGCATGGGCTATAAACCAGTAGCATTTTATAGCGGTCACTTAGACCCCGTGATGTTAGGCCACTTCCCTTGCGAACAAGGCCTCGCTGCAGCTGCTTTTGCAGTAGAAAAGGCATCAGCAATAACCATGGGGTGTCCAACTACACTGTTTGTGGAACATGCATTATTTGCAATATTGAATAAACCCAAGTCCACACTAACGACACAAAGGGCATCAGGTTATGAGATCATTTTGTCTAGGGCTGAACTAGCGATTGTTAGATGTAGCACTGTTAACCCTGCAAGATTTCTAGCAGAAATAATTGAGGAGGGAGATTACGCCCACGACTGCACCCAACTAAATGAAATATATTCATGTACTAGAAAAGTTGAAGAGAATGCACTAGAGGGAGGTGAGCTTTTGTTTATTGATGGGTCATCAACTATTGATCAAGGAGATGGGATACGGAGAACTGGGGCAGCAGTGGTAAAAATGATGGAGGCTCCGGTGTGTGTGGCTATGAAATGTGTACAGTTACCACAGCATTACTCTGCTCAAGCCGCTGAACTAGTTGCACTGATATTGGCATTGAAAGAAAGTTTTAACAAACGTGTAACAATATATTCCGACAGTGCATATGTTACATCCACTGTCCACTCAGGGCTAACAAAATGGAGGAGAAGAGGGTTTAGGAGAGCTGACGGCACTCCAGTGCAACATGCCCTCTTGTTGGCTGAATTAATTGAAGTAATAAACGACCCCCAAGAGCTAGCCCTAGTAAAATGCACCGCACACACCAATGGTGAAGACCACGTCTCAAAAGGGAATGCAGCAGCAGACGCACATGCGAAATATGCTGCATACTTTGGTGAGATATGGGACCCCATAGACTCACAGAGAGGGAGAGGGAGGGGAATGGCTAGGGAGATGTTAATAAGAGAAGGGTATACCCATCTCCCAGCCACACAGATTATGGAATTACAAGCAGCAGCACCAATGGCCGAAAAAGAAATATGGGTAAAAAGAGGATGTACAATGTCACCAACCGACGCACTATGGCGCCAGAGTGGTACTGGGAAAGTTGTAATACCGTTGGCACTTTTAAATACCGCCCTGAGCCAATTACATCACCCAGCCCATACAGGCAAGGAAATAATTGCAGCACGAATTAGAGATGATTGGTTCTGTCCCGAGTTAAATTCTCATGTGTCAAATTTTATCAGCAATTGTCTCACATGCCAACAGTTTACGGCCGGTCATACCCTAAAAGTGATAAGAGGTACCATACCCCGGCCAGAAGGACCTTTTCGGCACCTCCACATTGACTATGTTGATATGATCAACATATGTCAAGGTAATAGATACATGATTGTAGTAGTATGCCCATTTTCTAGGTGGATTGAAGCAGGGCCCTGTTCACACCCAGATGCATTTAGAGCAGCCAAATTCATAGTAAGGGAGGTCTTCCCCAGGTGGGGAGTGTGCGAAGTATTAAGATCAGACAACGGCCCACATTTCGCAAACGAAATGTTCCAACATATCACAGCCCTGCTGAGCATAAAGCACAAATTTGCATGTGCATATCACCCACAGGCTAACGGTGTATGTGAACGCCTAAATGGCTTATTGAAGGAGGCAATTGCAAAGATACAACAAACAACAAAGAAAAGTTGGTTGTATTGCCTTCCGTTAGCCTTGTTCGAACTGAGGAACAGGCCAGGGTCCGACCACCACCTCACCCCACACGAGGTGGTTACTGGACGTCAAATGCGCCTTCCCCTAACGCCAACGTCAAGGGCATTCACTGACCACGAAAGTTCAGCGAGTGTACTAGGTGATGAAATGTATCAATATGTGTCGTCTTTGATTACTAGTGTTGTGTTTGTGTCTCAACAGCTCGAGCGCACGCGGGGCGGGTCCACCAGAGATAAAGAAGAAGGCGCCAGTACAGAATTAGAAAAAGAGAACTTGTGCAAACTAGCCAAAGGTGACCACGTGCTACTTCGCAATTTCAATAGAAAGTGGAACGACAAAAGGTTCACCGGCCCACATCTGGTAGAAGACGTATCAACAAGAGCAGTAAAACTAAAGGATAAGCGTGCTTGGAACCATCTACATGATGTAAAGATATACAAACTGCAGACCCGCCCCAGCGCCAACGACAGGTCCATTGGAACAACAGCAACAACATCCCTGACAGCGGAAGGAAGTTCTACCACAGACAACGACCCAATTGTTCCCTTACCTTCTCACTACCCAGACACCCCAGAGACAACAACTGACGAAGAAAGGGGTGATCACTACACTGCCCACCCCATGGTCACACGTTCAAAGAGTAAAAATAATTACGCCATCTGAGCGCTAAAAACCCCCCCCCCCGCCCATTGACTGCAAAGGACAGTTGTAACTTAAACTGAAAGACATTGGCCGCACAAATACACATGTAAACACGTGAATGTTCTCTTTTTTTTCTCTCGCACATACAGGAACTGCGTATTATTGTATTATTAAGTAGAAAGCTAACTAACAAAGTCCACTGTCCAGGCGTAGATGGTACTCCCAGACGATAACTACCCAGAAGAATTGTCACACCAATTTGTATACGAAATAAAAAGGCCAACATACCTAATAAGAAGAAGGGTACGTGTTTACTACACAGCCTTCCTCCTGGCCATAGAATATTACATGCCCCACCTCCGCCCATATTTGCCGGTCTTAAGAGACCAATCACTTAGAGTAGCGTGGGAGCAGCTCTTCGCCTGGGCACTGAATGACTATTTGATAGGGAGAGCTTAAACAAAACAAAACTAACATTTAAAAACGAGCATTTCTGAGAATTTTTAGGCGGGCAACTTTAACGTCGCAAGAATAAGCTGCCAGGACTGCAGCAAGGTAAGAGCAAAATGCCGGTGAGATTAGCAATTGTAATAAAAATAATAGGGATTTTGATGATCACCGGATTTTTGGCTGCTTCTGTATGGCAGTATAGCTGTGCTATCAATTTTGTTGCTGCACCCAAACCTAATATACCCCCGTTCCTTGCTGCAACAGGTGTTACGTCAGGTGGTAGTAGTAACATTGCACCAAAGAAAAATAGAGTTAAACGCAGCACATACTCAGACAATAAAGGTATTGATAATTATGTACAAGATTCAGCACACGTCACAAACAACATATGGTACCAACACATGACCCGCATTGGTAAGCAGACAACTGAGGATAGCTGCTACGTCTGCTCATTAATACCATACGCCATGAGTGCTTCACGAACATTTGTTGCCACAGAAATAAATGAGAAGATAGCGCAGTGCATAATATACTTGGCACTGTTCCAGACGAAAGGAAGATTCCAAGGAACTGTAGTGCACATTACATGGAAAACAGGAGACTCATACCCATATGAAAACAACTTCCTCAAGACCTACTTGAGTTATCACAAGACCAGTTTACATGCTGAAGCATTCAAATATATAACAAGTGGCCCTGCAAAAGGAGAAACACAGAAAGTAACACTGCAGTATCTACTATGTGATTGGTACGCCACTGAAGTTCCGGGTAAACAAGGATGCTGGGAGAGGCCGCTACTGACGATAACAGGAAAGGTGTATCTGGATAACAGCTGGGAGATAGGAGTGATTGGCAGCAACATGGTAACAAAAGAAACTATCTCAACCATCGAAACACACAATCACCGATGTTGGACGACGTGGATCAAGTATGTACCAATGCTCACGTGGGTAGAAGAAGATGAAGACCCAATAACGATACTACCGTTGACTGCGCCCAAGGTATGTTACCAGCATAAAGGAGAGGTGGACGTAGGATATAACACCAATTGCGCAAGTGTGACGGAGTTACCTGAGGGGGGAGCGGGAACAGCAGTAATAATGGACCATTATTGGGCCTGTGGAGAAAAGGCATACCATACACTGCCTCCCCTGTGGAATGGTGTGTGCACAATGGTACACGTCAATGTACCATCACTAGTGGTACCTAAGAAGCACGTCGATGTGGCGAAATTTCCTAGAATGAATGAAGGGGATAAGAGAAGAAAGAGATCTGCACCACTCCAGGAGGAGCAAGGGAACAGGACCAACAGCAATGACACTGTCCTAAATAGAAGAAAAAGACAAGGAGAGCCGCTGACAGGAAATTACCTGTGGGGAAGGTCGGAAACGGCACTAACGTCAATACCGCCAGAACACAGACTATTCAGCAGAGCAGCAATGTTCTTCTCCTCAATAATACACCCGGGATTACAGGCTTACGCAAACGCAAAATGGCTCCAAATAACTAGATGGGAACTAATGATGACCATCAATTCTACAGTAAATGGGTTCAACGCAATAAAAGAGGAGCTGCGAGCTGTAAGGATGGTAGCACTACAGAACAGATATGTATTGGACCTTCTCACAGCAATGGAAGGAGGAGTTTGTGCAAAGATAGGACAATCATGCTGCACGTTCATACCTGCCAATGATGCTGACAATGGTACACTGACAGAAGCAGTTTCGCAATTAGCTCAGATGCACTCTAAAATGACGGATGAAAGCAATGGTGTGAACAAGGATGAGAGCTGGTTTTCACTATTATGGTCGTGGATGCCATCCTGGCTGTCAGATGGATTGAAAATAATAGTGGGCTGTACTATATTGGCTGGAGCTACCCTGATCATAATTAGATTTTGGAAGGCACGAAAGGCACGCACTACTGACGAGTTGCTGGAAATGGTGGGAATGCACCCCTTGATGCCAGCAGATGACGGCCAGCATACAGGTGTAATAATACAGGAAAGGGAGAAGCTGCGCACCCAAATAATTACCAACCATCTAGACCCACCATCAGTAAAGACCGAGAACCCAAGAAACCCCAGGAGCTACATAGGAAGATGGGTATACTGTACTCCTGGGGGTACCTGTGAATATATGTATTGGTCCTTTGAAGATCATGTAAACCACTATGGACATCTCGGAGGAATAACTAAGATATGGCGAGTAAGAGGAGATAACGAGAAGGATATGTTTGTGGTCGACAAGTCGACCAGAGGGGGGACTGAAGTGGGAGAATGGAAAACCAGGCTCCCGTCCTTCACCTCTCGCGCTTGGCCTAGAGGGTCACGACCCAAACACCCGCCACGAGAAGAGTTTGCCCATTTACCAGACGACCAGATACCCTGGTACAGGAACATACGGATGTGTCCATCTGCTTGCCCAGCAGCCCGCACTGGCCATGCCGACACCTGCGGCGCGGATCAACTAGACTAAAATCTACACGTCGTTAGAGATGCCATGACGACCTAGACAACGGGAAGCACATCTGTACAAATATACACACTGGACATTCCCACACCAACCTACACGAAGAATATACTCAGTGCTATGACGTAGGCGACAGGCACATTCACGGACGTGCATCTTTATTATTTTTATATAGGCTTTCAGAATGCGGAAACGCAAGACGCGTCATGAACCTTTTACTAGCTTGCTCACGCTTCTCTTTGAAACCAGTTACCACCATGAGAAATATAATAAAGACAATACTGATTATGGAATTATATGCTCCTATAACCTAAAGCACCTGTGCACCAAACGGACAATTTATGCACCGGGCCAAAGTAGGCCTCAAACAAGAGCTCCCGTGGACATCAACAAGACAAGAGTCAGTTGCTGATCCTGCAGAATGAGCTTGGCGAAGCAACCAGCCAAGGTCGCAATGTTGCAAACCCACGTTCCAAGAGCAAATCATCAAAGGCACGATGTTGCAACCTCGCACTCCGCGCACCAACGTTAAAGTCACACCGACAAATTAAACCAGACGCACAGTAGAAAAACAATATTAATTGTGCAGAATTATGCCTCTTTCACGGTCCCTCCCCACGTGATCAAGCCGAACCTGACGAGATGCCAAACCCGGGAGAACAGAGGCGTCTGGATCCCTCGCTACGAGACACTGGCAGATACACTTGAAAGGCTCAATGGACATCTGCAACAGTGGGAACGGTATCCCGTCTAGCTATGAATAAGTCCTCACATTGTCTGCATGTACCCATAGTGAAACATTGTTGCAACTTACAGGTACACCGAGAGCTGGGAACGACGGTGGTCCCAGGCTGGGAAGCTCACGGGCGCACCAATCAGAACATGGGGCTCTTATCACTGACGCCAGCACATTTAGCCAATCCTCAGGAGCCTTCATGTAACAATTTTCATGTATCTAATTGTAGGGACAACCCAGATATACCACCTGACTACACCTTGTCCACTAATATCTTTCTCTATATGTGTGCTATACTAACCCTACCACTCGAACACCCAATTAAGAGTGGCGATAGGTTTTTTGTTAACTTTCTGAAGTGACGCAAGTAGCGCGTCATAATACAGTAAAAAGGGCCTGCGAGCCCCACGATTGTGTGTGTGTCAGGACGAACGCGTGCGCTCCTTGACCCATCCCTGCCGTTTTGTCTAATAAACAGCAGAGTCACCTTGCTCCTTGTGTGCGTCTCATACTCTATCTCATCTTATCTGGGATACACACGGGAGGAGTTGGGGCCTCCCTGCCTGGAGGTCTGCGGACGGTCCGGCCGACCCCGGCAGAATTTCCCCCCGACACTGGGCTGCTCGCGGACCCGCTTAGGACGTCTGGTAAAAACCAGGCGTCCAGACCGGGTCCCGCTAGGGGACCTCGTAATGAGGCGGAAGGGGTTTAACGGTGCTGGCAGCTTTACTGGCGCCATTAAACCCCTACCGCCTCACTCGTAATGAAGCCCATTGTGTTGTATCTAAATTGCCCTCCCAAGGAAAAGAAAAGTATATGTTGAAAACATGGCTAAACATTAAGGGCCCGATTCATGGAATTATTTGCGTGGAAAATAGGGAACTTGCATGCCAAACTACATGCATAATCCATTCGCTGATTCATGGAATCAAATGCACAAGACTTTCCTTGGACTTGTGTGGCTTTTGCACAGGCTCGGCTCGTCTCAGCGAGCGGCCGAGCGCCTTGCGCGAGACACCACGCAGAGCATGGGCGGGGTCTGCGCAGAGGGCGGAGTAGAAGGTGGAACAAGGGAAAAGGTGGGCGGTACGAGGGGCAGGCAACAGGCAGTCCATAGCACGCCCATAAATGTGTACGACAAAGCGTATTCATGGAAGTAATGCGCAAGCTTTCGCTTGCGAAATGACCACACAAATCCCTCGATCTCTCTGCCACCTGAAGACAGGCATAAGGACACTTGCACATAGGGTTTGCAGCATGGAGGTGAGTTCACTTATCGCATTTAGGGGTGCATGGACACAGACGGGGCTCTGATTGGACTTAGGGATGCGCTTACTCTGTGTAGTGGGGTGCTTGGCTGGTTTACGGTGGTTTGCACGCATTCCAAGTATTGCCTGAGTTACGATAAATTGTACGCATGTTGTCGGGGTGCCGGTGTCAGTTACGGAGGATCCTGCACAGGGTCCCCAAGATGCAGGCATGCTTGCAGGGGACCCCACGCAATGTTTTGGGAGTACATGGTTTTGTACCTGGGGAGCACGGAAAGGTGGCTGTTTCTGGCTGTTTTTGACTTGTGTGGGAGTGTTCCAGCAACAGCTTGCGTATACGGTTACTTTGTGCACACAATTCCATAAATACGCAGACAGTGCAGAAAAACCACCATGCAGTGACGTTCTCAGTGAGCAGACATTGTGGTATTTCTAAACACTTTTCCATGAATCAGGCCTTATATTTTTAGCCCTATGGACAGTTTACTGTCTCAAGGTGAAGGCATCTGGAAGCTGTTTTCTGCTTGTTTGCAAGGCAGTTCAGCTTTGTAATTTAATTATGCATCCACATTTTTGAAGCACAAATTAAAAACAAGTTTCTGCCCAAATACTGGAATTGCAGACTTGGCCTAGTCATCACAGTTTCTGCTAGATTCCTTACCTAGGCAGGTCAAGATATCGTGGATCCCTCTAGGATTCAGAGCGTCGTAGCCTCTGGTGAAATTTCAGGAACTCATTCCTACTGTCTAAAACAGCTTGCTTTTAAAGACCTACCCATTTTCCCCTGTTAGACAATCACATTCTAACAGATAATGATGTCATTCATGGAGTAGAACAGAACATATTGTTTGTTTGCATTTGAACTGAAGCCACTTGTGTCGTTACCTGGGACTTATGTAAGACTGGCATGCTTGAACAAGGTGTGCCTTAGACAAATGATGAAAGACGTCAGTGCTTTAGTTATGTTCTGCTACCGAGTTTTCAATTAAGTATTTTAAAAATAATGTTCTCGTTTAATAAAATATTCCATATGGTATTTAATTTGTTGCACTCTTTGATGCTGTTTTCATAATAAATCAAGCACATTGCTATTATTAAGTTTAACAAAGTAGGCCAATGATTTCATTTGAAAAACAAGTTGCAAAGGGGACAAGGTTAGATGTTAAGCAACAACATACACAGAGCCTGGCTTCAGAGGAGTTTCTTAATCAAGCAGTTGCACAGAAGCATTTAGCGCTTAATTATTTGTTAAACCTAGGAGCTAACTGTGTTTTAAACCAATTTGTTTTATTGGGTTAATGGTTTTAAAAGTTGTATTCTGAATGTCCTTCCAAATGTTGTTTTGTATTTTATGTTATTATTTTTAGATTATTGTATTTGATGGTGTATTTATGTGCTTTTGCTCCATGAAGATTTTAAATCGAGTAAAGGACATGATGTTGAATGATACTCTCATACTAATACATACAATGTGTCGTGGAAAGATCTCTACTACGTTACAGCCCCGATTCAAACTATTGTAATCCAAATGAGGGACGGATGCAGGAGTCTTCATCAACACATCTTTATTCCATAACATTTACTCAGGAACTGCCTGAGGCTACCCACATCCCGTCCCTCCCCTTCCTGCTGCCCCGTGTCCCTCTCCACGTGACAAGGGAGCTAGTGACGACATCACACAATTTATTTTCTTTTACTCTGCTCTTTAATAATAACATGTATTAGCTATTGTTTTTTTGCCTTGATAAATTTGATTTGAAGATTTTAAAATGTGGTCTTCCTATGAAAGTACATATTTATTTAGATGTATATTTATTTAAATTCATATAGCGCGCAAACAGCCCTTGGGCATCGAGGGGCTGCATTTGTCCTATTGGGTGCATGAGCCTACCACGTTGAGTGTGATATGTGAACGCTGAGATGGAGGTTCAGGCATGGTTTTTATAGTCTATGATATACAATTAGAAGCTCACTTACTCAAGATGATGAATACTCTTTTACTTTTCTAAATTGTAATATTACCTTTGAGAATGTCATACAATCGGTGGGGAGATATGCAGTAAGAACTTTAGTAATGTACCATATTTGTGCTGCTGTTTACCTAGAAACATCCTGTGAAAACGTCCCTCTGTCCCTCTCCCACACATCAGAAGCACTAATAGCCTTTAAGCACCGCGCTGATGAAGAATCATACTGTCCAGATTACGCTCAGCCTTTAGCATAGAATGCATGAAGTGGCATTATTTCGCCCTGGCCCTAGGATCATCACTAATGATCCTAGGGCCAGGGCGAAATAATGCCACTTCATGCATTCTATGCTAAAGGCTGAGCGTAATCTGGACAGTATGATTCAAACCTTCAAGCAGCACATATGTATTAGCTTCAGTCCAGTAAAGTGACCAAGTTAATACATGATTCCATATATACCCAGGATGGAGGGGGACAGTCTGGTATACAATGTGGAAGAAAATCAAGACAATGAGGACTCGCAGAATTCAAAGCAAGAGGTTCTGGAATGATGCCTTTTTCTGCTTAACTAACAATAGTTCGAATTTTCGATTGCTACAAAAAGGGTGCATCTGTGAGATGCAGGTACTAACCTTCACACCTAAGAAACAGCATGCAGCTCAACACATGGTGCAGAACTTCCCATAAACTAGTCTACTATAGGAAGAATATTGGGCTTTGAGTACACTTCACCCAACAAATAGGTTTTAACCAATTTAAAGTGACAGCCTGAGCTACAGACATCTCCAGTCTCTGCATTCGTGACACCTTACCACATTGCAACAATGTATTGTGTGGAATTATAGTAATGAAGGGATGCAGAGTTTATAAAATGTGAAAGCAGGAAGCAGGACTGCATTTCATCAATAACCACATAAGTCATAGAACCATGTATTAAAATCACAGCACTTAGTGTGTCAGACATGCTCCAATGTAAACAGTGTAATTTATTTCTAACAAGCCAATGACATTTTGATTAATTCCTTCAAGACTATGTATAGAAAAAAATAACAGTGACATATTTATAATTATATGTACGGATCTATGATAGTTATAAAAGCATTTGCATGTGAAATATTTTAAAATAGGCAGCATATTTACATGGGAATTTTGGTGCATGCATGAGTTCTCTGATTCAATGATTTTCTCACATATGTATTTTTGCGGGGTTGTTGATAGTTTAACTTTAAGTTAAACTCTTGCCTTGATGTGGGGGTCGATGCTTCAAAAGAGATTTAGATGGGCCATCTGGACTGAACAGGGTTTGAACAATGCCACTCCCCAGACAGAAGATACTATTAGAAATACAGTTTAAATTCCAGAAAAGCAATTTTTACTGTGTGTTGGATGATAACCATCAGTCCTCATCTTCTATTTCTGAGCTTCAAAGTCAAATCATACCTCTTAGCGTGTCCACTTTTGAACCTTGGCTCCTCATAAAACATGAACAGGTGGTACTAATGGTAACTCCATACAAAAGAACCTGTCAAGCACACCCACCAATCACTGACAAATCACTTCATAAAAAGGCCTCTGATGAGCAATTGTATGGCTTATCATGGAAGGCACAAGGTTCTATAATCTGATGAAGAATAACAGCACAGAAATGTGTTTATAAAACTGAATTTGCTCAGGTTTCACTGGTACCATGTAGCAAAATGGTGAAGTGTGCATTGCAATGAGGAGATAATTCTCTATTAAATAAGCCCAAATTCACATTGTCTAAAATTATTACAAATAATTCAAAATATTGTGTTTTATCAATCATGCTAGGGAAAAATTATACACGGAAAACCAATTTCAAATTCAAAATTACTCTAAGCAAATGAAAAACAGCCTTTTATTATTCAAATATATGGAGATTGAAAGGTGTGTTAAGGTGGACGTGTGACCATCAGATAAGCCGATAAGCCAATCCAAGTACTTGACCAATCAAAAACTGTAACATAATCATGTCAAAGGCATGTGAATGTTGCCCATTTGAAAAAGTAGGAGCACACAGGGAATATGACTCTGACTGTGGAATTAAAAACTGCAGGGAAAGAAAACACCTGTTCCAAAGGGATGGATTTTTCAGAGCAACAAGTTGAAACGTTGGGGTGCCATAAGGGCTGTTGAAAGACAATTCCTATTCCATGTAGGTAAGTTTTAACTTAAAGGAAACATATCAGAAATGACCTATCAGACTGGGAGGTTGCCAATCTACGAGTGCCCATGCTGACCTCCCCCCCCAAAACAATTATGAAAGGTGATTTTGCAAAGTGAGTATGATAATTCACCAGATGAAATGCTACATGGCCTCTAGAACCATTCTTCTGCTAATTCCCAGAAGGACATTGATTTTGTAATGGGCAATGAACAGTGCATTCCCACTACATTTAAAATAAAGTGAGATATAATTTTGATCCAACCCAAAAAACATATTTCTGAGCTTTGTACATGGTCTTATACAGAAAGCACTTATCTGCCATCTGTGTGAAACACTTAATACATATCAACCTCATTCAAAATACCAAATCACAAATAGTTAACATTGGGCTGCAATTCGAAGATGTCCACACCATATCCTCATGAAGAATTATTTATTAATATGTGTTGTGTAAAAATAAAGACTATAAATAATGATTGGTAAATGAAAGGCAAACTATTGATGTTATTCCCACAGGAAATTATACAGATGTAGGCATCTCCTACACAAACTACACAGATGACACCCAAATTCTCCTCCTCCTCTCAGGCTTTAACCACCAGGACACTGCTACCATCAACTCAGATGGATGGCAGCACACATGCTATGCCTAAACAACAATAAAACAGAGATTCTCATTGTTGGCTCCCCCACCACCCTCTGCAACTTGGATACGGCCTATAATTCCTTAAACATTGATGGCAACCTTATCCTCCTCTCCCTTGCTGACAAAATCTGGGCGCCTCACTCGACCTCTCACGTCAAGTTAACACCATCTCCTCTGCTGCCGCCTCCACAGCCAAACTGATCAACCCCAGTAAGCCTTTCCTCTCCATATCCAAACACCTCACAATTGCCAGAGCCATCACCGGGGCCAAGATGGCCTACTGCAATGCCCTCTTTGCTGGAACTTCAGAACGCAACCTGAACATGTTACAAATCATCCAAAACAATACCCTCCGAGCTTCCCTCAGACTTACCAAAACACCCACATCCCAGAAGCCAGAAAAGACACCCATAGGCTGCTAATTGGAGAGCAGATCAATTTCAAGATCCTCTCAATCGTTCACAAGTGCCTCTCCAAAATGGCACCTGCCTACCTTTCGAAGTGCATTGAAAAATGCACCCCCTCTTGCCCATTAAGATCCTCACACGACCACTTGCTCAAATTGCCCAGCTTCAATCTCCAATCTACAGGAGGCTCGAGCTTCCCTGTCCTCACCACCAAGCTGTGGAACAATCTCACCTTGTTCTTGAGGATTGAACCCGTCTATTGGTCCTCTAGGAGAAACTTGAGAACCTGGCTTCTCACCTAAACTCCTCAGAGCCAAGACACATATTACTGCTGAACATCCTGGACATACGCTTCCTACATACCTGTTTACATTTACCTGTACATCCCTTCCCCTTTCCCTAATGTAACTAGCGCCTAGATACATGAGGGTTCAGCACACTGCAACAAATGCAAAAATGAATAAAATAAATAACTGTGTTATCCCATGCACCTCTCACTCTTGAGCTTTCATAGTAGAGTAAAATAATCTTGTGCAAGTAGGACTCAATCTCTTAAATAAAAGGGGAGGGGCACTCATACTTGTATTATATGGTCACAAAACCATTATCCTATCTTGGATGGGTGAACTGAAATTAAATAACACTGCTTCCCTAAACCAACACTTGCAGAATTCTGATGCCACTCATTGTAAACCTGCTTTGAATTTGCGTGCGCGCGCACACACCCACAATCACTTGCAACCCACATTACCATATATACATGGAAATTGTGGTGCATCAAGAGTTCTGCGACTCTTATGAAGAAAGCAAAGTTCCTTGAATAATGTGTCATGTCACTTCATGCATAATTTAGAATTGTTTTGAAGTAAAGAGGGTTTTAAAACACTGGCATTATATTATTAGGATAAAGTTCTGCTTAGAGGAGGTCTTATATATTTACGATTAGAAAGGGTAACATTTGTATTAATAGCTCTCGTGTGTGACAGAATGTGTGTATAATATTTAGCGTGATTATCACAGATATCGGTCAAGTTTAATTAGGTAAATTAATAATATGTATCTGAAATTTTGTGATGACTTTCTCTGCATAAATTAAGGGGGCCACCTTCAATTTATTTTATTTAAATACATTTGAGTCTTCATCAAAACAGCTTGCTGTCCCAGAATTGTGGGTTCAGACTATATATCGTGGTGTTAACTTGGGGATGGGAGCTTAAAGAAAAGATACACATTATGAAAAACATCTCTACAACAATAAGAACTGAAACAGAGAGCATGAATTACATATCATAACTACTGACAAATGACATGAGGATTTTTCCTATGGAAAAAGGACACTTGAGGACTCATGAAGTGATATAGCCCCAGAAGTAGAATTATATGGACCCCAGATGAATATTTGATGCATCAAACTGTTTCACATCAAACACTTTCACATTACCCTGCCTACCCCAGTGGAGACAGTTAATAATGTACATGACTTGCAGACAGGTTCAAAGCAAGGTGAACACTACACATTGACCGCCATTCAAAATGTAAAGTTCTATATACTTCAAACTTGCAGTTTGTGGCACTTTATCCCTATATATTATGTTAAATTATTTGAATAAGGTGTCATTAGTTATTGCATGCTCCTTTCATCTTCTATCTTTTGGCAATCCCTTGTGTTAAATAACCCAGTAGCCCACAAGCTTAGAACATTAGCAAAATGCCAATGTTTGTCTTTGTAATCTGTATTTCGCTTGCCTTGAACGATTCCTAACACCCATTCTCCTTTTGATAGAAAGCTTACATTAATGATATGATATGATATTATACATCATTAAAAACGTGCCTGTACGCAAGTGGTTCTAGGCGCGACAAGACAAGGGAGGGAAGACAGAGGGAGGACAAGACAAACAATCGTACTAAGCCTTGGGTCATTCTAATCGTGCAAGTACGAGAAAGAGAAGTGCAAAGGGAAAGGGATGGAGGAAGTGCAAGGGAGTGAAAAACAGGGCAGCAATGCTCTGAGAAGATGCAGCCAGGGCAGAACGGCTCTGGGTAGTGCAACAGCCCCTAAGTGTGTGGTAGGCCCAGAGGCAGTGCAAGGGTGACCGATCAAGAAAGAACCTGGTACCCAGTGTAACTCTAAGGGTAGCCAAGCAGCCAGTCAGTACAGTAGACGGGTAGTAATGATACATTATGAGCCATGGTAAAAACTGGGAGTATTAATGCCACATGTTGTATCTGCCTCCCTGTTAATGGGACCATTTGTATTTGCCCTCTGTGGAATTATTTCGGCATACACAGCAGCGTGCAATTAAAATTGCATGATTATGAATTCAGATTGTACCTGAGAAGTCCATCAATGTTCACCTTCACCCAAATGTTGAAGGACTGTATTTTAAAAGCACACAGACATTTAGAAAATGTATTTTTCCTTTAGTGAAGTGATGAACTAGCACATCCCTTTGCATGACAGAATACATTATTGTGTAGAATTCTTGAGGGTATGAATAATGGGGTATCTCATATGTGAACCTTTTCACACCCCTTTCTAATATACTGTGCAGATGGGACATTACTGACGTGTCTGTTCATTACTCTAGTTCACACTGTGGTGGTAACATATTCTACTTCATCAAATGCCTGTCTTGGCGCCCTTTGATGCCATCTGCCCTGGAAATAACAACATTGAGCCTCCTGCAGCATTTCCAGCATGACTGCATTTATCGGCTCATTCCATCATGACCAACACAAAACCAACCAACCCTCACAGCCCTGCAGCCACCTACCACCACCGAGCCATTCGAGTGACTCCCTGCAGTAAGAAAGGACTGCCTACACTGGAGCGGGAAGCCGGAAGGCAGAGCCGGCCTTACACCAAGGTTCTGCACAAATATTCACTTCTGTGCCTGTCTTGTCCCACTTTGAAGCCATCTGCTCTGGAGATAACAACATTGAGCCTCCTGCAGCATTTCCAGCATGACTGCTTTTATCGGCTCATTCCAGTGAGGATTCCATCATGGCCGACACAAAACCAACAAGAAATGTCTTGGGCCTCACAGCACTGCAGCCACCTACCACCACCAGGCCATCCGAGTGGCTCCCCGAAGTAAGAAAGGACTGCCTGCCCCAGAGCCAGAAGGTGGAGCCGGCCTTACACCAAGGCTCTACACAAAGGCTCACTTCTGTGCCTGTCTTGGCCTGTCTGGGCTCTGGAGGGGGTCTGAACCCTATGTTCGATGACTGCTCTGTTGACCTGCTGTGAGGCCTGCTGCACAGTGTTGCATTGACCTGCACACGCTATCATGGTGCCAGTCATACGTCATACGTCCCCACATCCACAGAGCATGCGGACACGGTCGGAAGCGGCGGCTCTGCCGTGCGGCTTGACGTGTACTGTGGATTTTCCAGGTCCCTTTCTCTAACCGGCGCGGCTCAGCGATCATGTCAGTCGCTGCCTCGCGTGGAACCCCAGCGGCCCGCGAGGAGGACACGACTGTGGTTGCGACTGCGGTCGGGTGAACCAGGTGATCCAATAGCCGCTAGCACCAAGAGACGGTGTCCGGGGTCAAGATCAGTGCGGGTGCATGGCTGGCGTGCGCTTGTCTGGCGGATCGGGTGGACACGCCCCAGAGTGGATGCGCCCCGGCGGTCGGTGAGAGAGATATGCTGGGTTTGTTACTCAGGCCCCTGGGGGTAAGGGCTTAGAGCGCCATATTCCGCCTTCTGACGCTATAGTGCGCGAGGAACGAGGCTGAATAACAGGAGTCTCACTCACACGGGTGTAGTTCTTCCGGGAGAGAGGGGCCGCGTATACGTTGCTTCTTACCCTGCTGGTGTTTGAATACCTGTGGAAGGAACATCTTCTTTCTAGTCACTGTATATTAGGGGGGGTCTCCATCATTCAATTCCAAGGAGCCAGGAGTAGCTCCTTTTTTCCCCTATTTGTACTACGTAAGGTCCCACCAATCAGTCTGATATGGAATTGGAGCAGGCTGGCCTGCACCCTCCTTATCTCTGGAACAATCTATTCTCGATCATTGGCCGGTCTTCATGGCCAGTATCGCCAAAGAGCTGCTGCTATGTACAAGCCCCTTCGATTTGGGACTCTTAGTGAACTCTCTTAGTAAACTTGTGGGGGATCCAAGCTCCCTGAGCAAGAATATGGCTTCACAAACTAATGATTCTTTTTGCCTACATGCTGGAACTGGGACATACAATTTGGATAAGGCCTTTCAATTTAACCCTAAAAAAAACTACTAGATAAGGCCTCGCAAACGGTCCACTGCGATAAGGTAGTTCAGACACCACTTAGTGTTCCGTTAAATAAAAGCAGCGTTACTACAAAGTCCCTCACTGTCTTTCCTTCCGTCGAACCAGCTGCTGCTTTTACAGCAGTGGCACAGAAATTGGGTCAAGAAGCCTATAATCAACCGAATGTCCTTCTGAATGTCCCTCCGAAGCTGGGCTCCTCCCAGAACCTGCGCATTAAAAAATGCCGGATGCCTAGGATAGAAGATATGAACACTCAGGTCTTCGTTTCGGACTCGAGAAATTTGATCATCACCAATATTAGCAAGGTTAATGGACATGAACCCAAAGAAGCCTTACGACTTAAAGTCTTAGCCTGGCTTAGACAAAGAACAGGGCCTGGTGTGGTCAGGCTATCAGATCTTAAAATCCTCCGTAGGATGGACCTGAGAGACTGGAATACAGAGGACAATAAATATTGTGTCCTGGTGGGGTGTGGGTCCAGCTCCCTACCGGCCTTCCTAAGACTATGTAAATATTTGCCTAGGGGATCTACTGATTGTAATTTGATTATTTGAGCACTTATGCGGTTTTAGTCGGTTTTCTATGTAATGTTTCTCTGTTGCTTTTTTGTACAGTGTTTATGACACACTTCCTTTCTGCTTATTTTTGTTCCTGGTCTAAGAATTGTTTGTATTGTTTGCTTCTTTGTTTGTATGCACCCTTAAGCCTTTGGGTACCTGGTGAGCAATAGAAATAATAAACATAAACATAAACATTTACTGTGATGTTCTCTCCCGTGCTACTAAATCAGACTGCCGTTGCGGAACATTGCTTCTTGGCCAACACGTGGACTCTCGTATCTAGATTCTTTATTCATTGCGTTCCCAAACGAAATGTCACCAATTCATACACAACCTCCTGCATTGTTCTAACCAAGCCTACCTCACATAATGCCTGCACTACTTGTAATATGTATTTCACTGTGTATCCATATTACTTATACATTGACTTACACTGATCTCCCATGCCTGGTAGTAACTTGAGTTTAGGCGTTCACAATAGTTGATGCACTCACCTTTACCCGCCTTTGCCATGCTTGTTATCATGCACATGATTTGTTATCATGCACACCTGAAGTAGTCCACCGTTCCATGAGGCCTGCTTTCCAAGAATGTGCAACCCACCTATTTTGTCATGCCTGCTATCGTGCACACCTGAAGTAGCCCCCGTTCCATGAGGCGCGGCTTTCCCAGAATGTGCAACCCACCTATTTTGTCATGCCTGCTATCATGCACACCTGAAGTAGCACCCCGTTCTATAAGGCCCGACTTTCCCAGAATGGGCATCCTACCTATTTTTTTGATGTGTGTTCTCATAATCAAGCTTAAATAAGCCCCCTGTACCTTGAGGCGAGGCTCTCCAATGCATCATGTAACCTATCCATATGTGCCATGCAGTTCCTGTAACTAGCGTGAAGATGGCTGAGGTTTTTGTGTGCTGAAAAAATAAATAAATAAATAAAATAATCTGCATACCCAAACTGGGATGAAAAGGGATTTTTTGGGTTTCCCAAGGTGGGAATGCAGATATTCAAAAATGCTTTAAGCAGAATTTCGGAAATCTGCATTTTTTACCACTTGCACAGTGGTAGAAAGCCAAAATATGCCTAGGTGCTCAGAGTACCACATCCAGTAAAAGTACTGCATCTGGTATAAAAGGGCACAACATGCATTCATCATTATGATTTGCTTTCAAACTGTGCACCATGAGATGGAAGTGATGGTTTAACCTAACTTGCATTCAATGCATTGCAAAAGTCCCCAATTAGACAGGGTTATGACTTTCAAGACCAATGATATTTAATGATCAGTGAAGAGCCAGTAAGGACAATCTTTTTTGGTAGGACTGCTCTGGGTAGTATTGAATCACACTGTCTTCTACTGCGGTGGACTGAGGCCGTCCCTGGCTATGTTTTGTCTAATTGCTGTACAACATTATTGAGAGATGTCTTTGCTCAGGGCTTTGTGCGGCTAGATAATGGCCCAGCATGTGTTATTTATTCGGAACAATAGCCGATGCAAATTGCGCTGTAAACTAGCAGAGTGGATGATTATGTTATGAGCTACACTTGTAATTAAGGACATCTTGTCATGCACTAATCGCCATGGCAGCAGGTGATAATTGCAGACAAGTGAAGGCTCCCGCAACACGCAGGAGAAAGGCTTTCGGAAAAATGTTTATGAGAAGAAAAACAACACTTCTTTCTGGAGATGCTCGGCCAGGATATGGATTGGCAGGAAAGTTTGCATCGTCTCTTCTCCCCGCCTTCCCTGCACCCTGGACTTCTTTCAGTTTGGGCGCTCTTCGAAATACAGCAACATATTACGATATTGCATGCATGTTTCTGACAAGCACTTGTAAGAACAGCTCTGGTTTAGTCTAGGCATTAAAAAGACCTGTGCCTATTTGCCATAAACTGCGGTCAAGTCTAGCTACTACCTTCGTTTGCCAGTATGGCAACACCTTGCAAGTGTGTGAGTACCTCAGCATATGTAGTGTGCAGGT
This sequence comes from Ambystoma mexicanum, assembly GCF_040938575.1. Classification (NCBI taxonomy): domain Eukaryota; kingdom Metazoa; phylum Chordata; class Amphibia; order Caudata; family Ambystomatidae; genus Ambystoma; species Ambystoma mexicanum. The sequence continues at coordinate 1,148,324,257 of NC_090928.1, forward strand.
ATGAGGCAGACAAAGGATATGCTATGTAAATGGGTTTATTACGGGTTATATATATTGTCACAAGTAAAAGGGAACATCTGCGAGCCCCACCAGACTCCGACTCTGCTCTTCTTCAACTGCCTCTCTGCTCTCGCACTCCGCACGTCACCACCTTCCATGGTGTAAAATCCCTCACGCGATGAGCTCCAGCAATAAGCTGGATCCAATACTAAACATCTTCGCAAAAGCACAGTCACAACAAAAAAACCCTAACTCTTCCTTCTACTCAAAATTGTCCAAATGTCGAGGTCTGCGGAAAGTCCTTCCCCATCTTGACTGGCACAGATTTCCTGTCTTCTCTCTCTCTACTAAAACATTTTTTCACTCTTACATCATTATTATCTGTACATACTCGATCACCCACAGCACAATCACTCCTCTCATTCGTTGCCTTCACCACAAACACTCTCTCCATATTTCATACCTGTCCGTCTTCCACTGTTATGGCGTGCCTAAATACCTCAACTACTCCCATGGGCTTGGACCACTTGCACAGTCCACCTCTAAGGGCAGGAGAAAGTTTGATTCTAACTAAGTCTCCCACCACAGGAATTGCATTCCTGCCGCTTCCAGGTCCTGATTTGTCATGAACAACCTTGTTTCTCAACTGACTGCTCTTTATATTCTCATAAACCTGTTTGAGTTTGTTCTCTACATTAGTGTCCTTTCCTAACCAAGATAGTACCAATTTTGTGTTTGCCTTATGTCCTCTGCTAAACTCAAATGGGGACATCCCAGTTGAACAGTGTGGAGTGAACCAGTATGCAACAATTCTCTCTCTAACAGCTCTCTGCCATTCTAGCCCATTCGACCATGCCCAACTAATTGCTTCCTTAAGTACGTTATTAAAACACTCCACCACACCATTCATTTGAGGATGATAAATGGCACTCCGTTTATGCTCAATGGCATTTTTTTTTACAATATTCTTCCATCTCCTTGGAGCAAAACTGAGTACCATTATCAGTGATGATGGTTTTGGGAAATCTCTCTCTCTCATATATTTCACTTAGAAATTCTATGGGGGTCATTCCGAGTAGGGCGGTAAGGGTTAACGGTCACCAGTAACGAGACCGGTGCCGTTAAACCCTTACCGCCCTATTCCGAGTTCCCTTTGCGGGTTGGTACTTAACGCCTGCTTTTTGCAGGCGTTAAAAAACCAACCCACAAAGGGACCTAGGAGCTAATTACGGCACCGTAATTTACGGTGCCGTAATTACCACCTTCCCCATTCCCATTGAGCCCTATGGACCAAAAATGGGAATGGGAAGGGCCCATGGTGAATGGGGAATTACCGCACCTCCAACCTTGGAATGGGGCGGTAATACCGCCATTCAGCATTGCAGAGTTGGAAAAATACTGGCGCCAACCATGGCGCTAACAGCGCCATGGTTAACGCAAGGGTCGGAATGTGGCCCTATGACTGTCTTCGCAGTGATGCAGGATTTAATCACTACCTCCACCCATCTGGTTATCAAATCAATCACAACCAACAAAAGAGTTGTTTCCAATTGCTCCATATTGGGCCTAGTATATCCATGCCCAATTTATCACACAATTTCTCAAGAAACCATGGGATACTTTGTACTCACACACACTTTAATGCTTCTATTGAAAAGGATACAATTATGAGTAGATCTTTCAATTTGAAGGTCGCATCCTGGCTACCAAAAATCGTTTCTTATCCTTTGTTTTTTCTTCACTGTTCCTTGATGACCCTCATGGCCAAGGTCAATTAATCTCTGGCGTATAACAGCAGGTGGAATAATTCTGTCACATCGCATCACCATCTCTCCTTGCACATTCAGCTCATCTATTATTCTCCAATAATCAATTATATCTGACTCTTCAAACTGCGACTTCCTTGGAGGACACTGACTTTCAATTATTTGTTATAGTTCATTCATTGAGACATCTTGTGCCATTGCTTCCTCCCATTCTTCACGTGGTATAGGCATAGCATCTATGATGAGGACTATTTCCGAGTCATTTTCACTTCCGTTGTCCGCCTAAGAAATATTTGTGAGACAGGACAAACAATCCACAGCCACATTCTTAATCACTGGCACATACTTTGTCATACAATTGAACTCTTGTAACAGGGTCACCCATCTTCTGATTCGACTGGAAACTTTATCAAGTCCTTTAGTTATTAATATGTGGATTAATAGTTTATGATCAGAACAAAACTCTACATCCATTCCCCAGATGAAACTCCTAAATGTATCTGATGCCCATTTGATAGATAAGGTCTTTTTCTTTTGCAGCATAAGTTTTTTCAGCTCCTTTCAGCAGTCTTGAAGCAAACGCTATGAGAATTTCTTTCCCATCAACTTCCTGAGTGACCACGGCCCCAAGGCCCACATACTGGCATCAGTAGTAATAACAGTCTTCCGATCACTCCTAAAGCTTTTCAATGCTGGAGCTTTGGCTAACGCAGATTTTATGAATTTGACTTCTTCTTCACATTCTCTGCTCCATTCAAAAAGTCCCCCTTTCTTTGATGAGCTCACGCAAAGGAACGTTGTGGGAAGCAAAATCACGAATGAACTTAGAATAATATTCTGCCATCCCAATAAACGTTCAAACTTCTTCTCTTGAAACTGGTCTGGGCATACACTCCATGGCATCAGCCAATTGTCTCCTGGGGCGTATGCCATCTGCCGGAATTATGTGACCCAAATATTCAAATTCCGACTTATTGATTCTGGATTTTTCCTTGCTCAGGGTCATCCCTGCTTCATGTAATTTCTTACACTCATGTTCTAATCTTTCATCATGAAGTTTCAAATTATCTGCGTATATCAAAATATCATCTTGGAAACATATGATGCTTTCATCCCCTTCAAATCATTTGTGCATGATTTTCTGAAATACAGAGGCAGAAGCAACAAGTTTGAATGGCATTCTCTTCTATTGGTATAAACCTTCAGGTGTAATAAATGCAGTCAGCATTCTAGAGTCTTTGTGCAATTTGACTTGATGGTAAGCCGATGCTAGATCCAAAGTAGAGAAAAGTCTTGCCCGGCCGATTATGGATACAATTTCCTTTATGTTCGGAAGTGGATGTTTATGCGAAACCACACATTTATTTAGTTCTCTCATATCCACACATATTCTGAGTTTACCTGTCTACTTCCTAGGTACAACTAACGGCAAAACCCATTCACTGGCATCCATGCTTTCTATGATTTCTTGATCTTCCAGAGATTTTATCTCTTTCTTTACCTCTTGCCTCATAGACAAAGGGATGCCACCCAACTTCTGTGCTACAGGACGATGACCTGTCTTCATCTTAATCTTGTGAACATATCCACAGAGACACGCAATCACCTCTTGGAATACTTCTTTCATTATATTTTTCATCTCATTGACCTTTGTACTGGTATTCTCTACTGAAAACACTGATTCATCAGCATTGGGGTCCAACTTCACTTAAGTTTACTTTGATGGATCCAATTTAACAATGGTGTCCTCCCTGCTTTAGTGACAAATATCTTTCCATTTGCAGTTCTGTCTTTAAATTGAAGCGCACCACAAAACCATCCAATTATTTCAATTTTCACTCCCCCATATGCTTTGGGGTTTGTTTGTTTGTTTATTTAGTATAGCGCTCCAGACCCAGGGGTAAATGGGCGCTTAAAGGACAGGTTACATAATTACAGTATATATAGAACATTTTGCAGTTATACAATTGTGGCGGTTGTATGCAATATACAGTATATACAAGCAGGGTAGTAAGATTTCATGGTTAAACATTTCAAGGTATGTACAATATATACAGTTAGTAATAAGCTTGGTCTATCCAAGGATTGCCTCCTCCAGAAGCCAACTAATGAGTAATTTTCTGAACGATTGGAAGGATTTGGTCGATTTAATGTTCAGTGGCAAGGTGTTCAAAAGTTGAGGGGCAAGGACAGTGAAACTCAAGCCCCCAGCTCTTTTGGCGGTGAATCTAGGCACGGTGAGGCAGAGAGTATTGGAAGATCTAGTGATTCATCTACTTGGTTTTAAAGTGAGTTTGTTGTTGAGATACGGGGGGGCTAGGTGGTTTAGGGCATTATAGGTAAGGCAGAGGGTTTTTAAGTCAATTTTTTGTTGAATGGATAACCATTTGCACAATGTTCTTATGTGGGAAATGTGCTCTCTCCTGGGAATATTTAATGCTGCTCTCAACGCATTGTTTTGGAGGATCTGAAGTTTATTGATTGTAGCTTGGTTGGCACCAAGGTAGAGGCTATTGCAGTAGTCAAGCTTTGATTGTATGAGGGCCCTATCCAGATTGAGGCAGCTGTTTGTGGATAGAAAATGTCTGCAGGCCCTAATTAGTTTCCCAGTGTAGGCGGTAGCTGAGGCGGTCATGTTAACTTGTTCGGAGAGGTTGGTGTTGGCGTCAAGGTAGAAGCCTACGTTTTTCACGTCTTTCATGACTGGGATGATGTTGCCATCTATGATGAAGTTGGAGTAATCGGGGCTAAGTTTCTGTAGGTTATTGGGGGATCCGACTAGGAGGAGCTCAGTCTTCTCATCATTCAGGCAGAGGCCATGTGTGGCATCCATGCCTGAATGATGGCAAAGATTTCGTTAATCCTAGTAGCGTCTGTGTTGTAGTTGCCAGTGATGGTGAGGAGTATCTGGGTGTCATCTGCATAGTTGCTGTAGGTGACACCCAGTTGCTCCAGCTTATCAAAGAGAGGCTTTATAAAGATATTATAGAGGGTGGGAGAGACGCAGGACCCTTGTGGGACACCACAGGTGATGGGGATGAGGTCTGCTGCAGCCACAGATGAGAAGACCCTCATGGTTCTGTTGGCTATGAATGATTGTATCCACATGACAGCAGAGGGGGAGAAATGGGCAGCAGATGAGAGGTGGTTGCAGCATATTTTGTGGTCAACCAGGTCGAAGGCTGCAGAAAGGTCTAGGAGGAGTAGGATAGCTGCTTTGTTTTTGTCCTTGATGTCATCAATCTGACTTTTGAGGTCAACAAGGGCAGTTTCTGTTCCATGTTGAGGATGAAAATTAGATTGACGCAGGCCTAGCAGTTGATTGGACTCTAAGCAGTCTTGAATTTGCAGGTGGGCGACTCTGTCGAGGATTTTTAGCAGGAAGGGGACCGTGGTCATAGGCCTGTAGTTGGTAGGAATGGCAGGGCGAGAGATTGTTTTTTTAGAAGGGAGAGAACCCATGACTGTTTCAAATTGTTAGGTACAGAATTGGTTGAGAACGATAGGTTTACTAGTTTTGAGATGAAGGGGGCAAGGTCTCTCACATCATCTTTGATGGTCTGGGCAGGGCAGCTGTCCCCTTTGCAATTAGAGGGTTTGAGGGATGCTATAATTTTTGGGTTTTCGGGTATAGTGACCATTTTGAATGTGAAGCCGGAAGTGTCGCTGGTTGTGGCGGTTGTGCTAGGTATGAGGGCATTACTGTTTGAGAGTTGTAGTCTTTTGGACTCGATTTTGTTTTGAAGACCAGTGATTTTGTTGGCCAGGGCACTTTGGATGCTGGTGAGCAATGGCTTGTCTTTCAAGCAAGTATCGGTCGGAGGGTTAGGATTTTCTAATTCCTTCAGGATGGTGAAGAGTTCTTTAGCAGAGGATTGGGAATTGTTTATTCTAAAATTGTAGGCTTCCTTTTTAGTGCAGATTATCTCTTTCCTGTAGTGTGAGATGGTCATGAGATTGGATTTGTTTTCTACTGAGGGGTTGGTTTTCCATAGGGTTTCCATCTTGGCTTTCTTTTTTCATATCAACCTTATGTAGATATCCGTGTTTATCTTTGTTCCAATAGTTCTGTGGTCTGAGAGTATATTTGGCCCCTGAATCTATCATCATACGCATATCTACACCATCTATGCGTACTGTGGCTTTAGGACTCTCTATTTCTTCTTCATTATCATCATCCACGTCCATGAAAACACATTCCTCCCCTTCTTCATCACTGGGACAACTCCCTAGCCCATTCGTGGACGTATTTTGAATAATGGCCTTTTCCTTTACATTTGTTGCAAATTATTTTCAAAGCTGGGCAGTGGAGGTGATCTGCTCAATGATTGGCATTATCGCATCTGATGCACCTGCCGGGGCTTTTCTTTCTTGGGCTGTTTCTTATCTGTCCCCTAAAAGATGTTCTGCTTCTCCTATCATCTCTCCAAGACGATCTGCATGTTCTTCATGACATCATCCTTCATATCGTAGTTGTACCATTTACTTGAGCAATCGAGTCATTCACATTGGGCACATTCAAGGTTATTGTATTTGTTTTAGTGACTTCTGTTTGAACATGAAGTGCTTTAACTCTGTTTTCCAATACTCTTATGCACTTTTGCATGTGTTCTACCTCTTTTGCTACATGTAGAACAGTGGTGGGTCATCCTCTGACCAAAATCTCTCTCTTACCTTAACATTATTACATTCCAACATGAACTGATCCCTCAAACATTCATCAAGTTGTTCATTAAAATTGCAGGTTCTTGCTAATTTCCTCAAACTCGCAATATATTGTTCTACGCTTTCCCCCTCTTCCTGCACCCTCTTTTCAAATGTATACCGTTCTAGGATGGTACTGAGCTTCTTCTCATAATGTTTGTTAATTTTTTTGATTGTCCGTTCATATTCATTTAGATCAATGTCCTCATCTGCAGGAACGTCCGGTAAATCTTCAAACCTTTCTTGTCCAGCTGTACCTAGACAGTGTAATAATAAAGACTTCTTCTTTTCAACGCTGCAGTTTTGGCCGCATACATCTCCAGCATAATGCTCAAAGGGCTTGATCCATCTCCTCCACGGTATAACATGGTAACCCACTTCAGGCAGGACAAATGCAGGTGGGGGTACACTGCTGAAAGACATGTCAATAATGATTCTGTAAAATGTTGAGAGTATGTATTTCATATCGTTTTTGATGAATATTGGGTTTTATTTATTTATTGTTGCTTAGCCTTCCTGCTGCAGATTACCTTTTATTTACTCAATCCACAATTATGGAGATGGCGGGTACACTGCTGAAAGATACGTCAATGATGATGATGTAAAATGCTGAGAGTATATATTTCTTATCCTTCTTGGTGAAGATTGTTTTTTATTTATTTATCTGTTGCTTGTCCTTCCTGCTGCAATTTGCGTTTCATTTATTCGATCCACATTTATGGAGATTAGTTCACCTTCTATAAATTCTTAACACTCTTCCTCGCACCTTTGGTGCAAAAAAAACACAATGTTGTATTCTTCAATGTGCTACGTATATATGCATCCATTTCTCATATTTTACTGAATATTGCAATAAGCGCTGTGAATGAGCTATAATGTATTTTGTATTTTCTTGGCATGCGCCCTTCACACAAGTCTGGGAGACGGTTGGTAATCCTCCAATGCACGTTTTAATTGCTTGTGCACATGTGCAATGCCTCTGTCGCACATGCTTGGACCACCGTTGTCTTTCAGGGAGTCGGGCCCAACAGGTGAGTTTCCTTTTTGTTTTATTTTATTTTGATTGAGCTGGGGCAATTTCCAATTATGCTTTATCAATGTTAGATCGGGTATAAATATATGATCGGTACAATCCCCTCACAATAATACTTGCCTGCTGGTGGCTGCTGCAACACCTAGCATGTATACAACAGAGCGGCTTTTACTTGCAGACATGGAAAGTCTTGTATCTGTAACGGTGAGGAGCCTCAACGCAGTGCCCGGCAGGCAGTGTATCAGGCCGGCAGCCACGGAGCACCTCTCCCCTTGCCATGGCTCGACGGCGCGTCTCGTACAGCTACAGGGCGGTGGGGCTCGCTAGACAGGATCCTCGTCGCCACTTGTAGTGTGCAGGTATGAGGTGGACATAGCATATGCTATGTAAATAGGGTTTAGTACGGGTTATATATATATTGTCACAAGTAAAAGGGAACATCTGCGAGCCCCACCGGACTCTGACTCTGCTCTTCTTCAACCGCCTCTCTGGTCTCGCGCTCTGGATGTCACTGCCTTCCATGGTGTACCATCCCTCACGCGATGAGCTCCAGCAACAAGCTGGATCCAATACTACATCATACTATGATGTAAAGCTAAGCATTCTATAATGCTTCACCGTATGTAAATTGCTCCAAACATGTACATCCTCAAATGCCTTAATAATGCAATCATGTACGTAGAAACGTGATCAAATGTAAAGAATGATCCATGCACAGGCCCTCCAATGACATGGAAATGATTGGCTTAAATGCCCCAATAATAATTATATAATATGATAAGTCATTTATAACGCGCTTGCACACAAATGTTTCTAGGTGCGAAAAGGTGAGGGAGGGCAGACAGAGGGAGGACACAACAAGGCCTGTGTCATTCAGATTGTGCACGTGCAATAACGCAAGGTGCCGGGGGGTACCAAGGAGAGGGAAAACAATCAGTGCAGCATTGCTCCGCGTAAGTGCAGCCAGGGCAGTTCTCTAGGTAAGTGCAAGGAGGCATGGGGACTGTAGGGTTACAATTACAGGCCCTAAGTGCACGATAGGCCTTGATGCAGTGCAGGGGCAACTAGTTGTGGAGGAGCCTGGTACCTCAGAGACTCTGAGGGTAGCTTTCCGCCCGCCAGCGCAGAAGACCGGTAGGTCAGTAGTGCAGAGAGAGAGAGAGAGAGAGCGAGAGACAGAAAGCAGAGGCAAAAAGGAAGGTCTGGAGCTTATTACGGAAATTCAGGCATTTCACATCAAGTCTGCTAGGGCCAGGGAGGCCATTCCAGAGGGAGACACCTGCAGAGGAGAGAGATCTAACACCCACTCTCTGCCAGGAGAAGCGTCTGACCCTCAGAGAGTTAGAGGTGACTAAGTGAAGGGCTTGAGAAGGAAGATGTTTTGGAAGAGATAGTAGGGCAGGCCCCAGGAAGTCTTGTGGACGATGCACAGGGTCTTGAACTTGATCGTTGCAACCACTGCAAGCCAGTGGAGAGATTTCAGGGCTGGAGAGATATGGTCAATGGGCTGGAGGCCAAGGGCAAGTCCCACAGTCCTGTTCTGGATTAGTTGCAGAGGTCGGAGAGTAGAGGAAGGCAGATGGAGGAAGAGGCTGTTGCAGTAGGCCAGCCTACAGAGAACTAGGGCTCTGGATACAGCAAGCTTCAGGGGGAAAGTGAGAAAAGGAAGTTTACCTCTGAGGAGGTGCAGTGAATTTGGCTGTATTGGATGTGCATGGGGGTGTGTCGTTGGTCTACTTTGCGGGAACCATTCCATGAATACGCTGTACACGCATTTCTGTTAAGCGTGCAGGATCGCCAAGAGTCATTCTCAGGAATTACGATTAAATTACGAGAAGCGGGCCTACTTGTAAAAATCATCTGCTTTTTATTAGTGGTTGTATTGTGTTTGCCCTAATCTCTTTGTAGGCTGTGAAAATTAATGACAAGTGAATTTGCATATCTCAACAGAAAACATAATTTCTGCTAAGTTTGTGTCGGTCCATGTTCCAATCTCTTTCAAGCAGGAGAGAATTTAGGAGCTGGTTATCCAAGTCTCCAGACCGTAAATAAAGGTGTAAAGACAGCAGTGGATGGCAAGGAATTAGAGTTACGTCTCTGCCTCTCTTTTCCCCTATCCCTCCAGAAACCGCTTGGTTTTACGTCAGCTGGTGTAAAACCAATGGATTCACATGAAATCTTTCTGTCTTTTACACCACCCTTGCCATGTGTAAACGATTAAAGAACAGGTTTTTATGCCCATATTTACACCTTTAATTAACCTCTAATTCAAAGGCACGGGGGCCTTATAGCAACCAACAGTGGAATTAGATGGTTCATGATGAAAAGGTGGATGAAAATAAAAAAGGTGTTTAGCTTTTTTAAGATTGGCACTTAAATTAGACTCCGATCTCAGGGAGGCAGGAGATGCATTCTAGACTCTGGGGTCCTGAACAGTGACACCTCTCCCATCAGCATAAGTCCTATTGAATCTTGGAATAGTGAGAATCAGGGATGAACTAGAATGTAGATTATGAGTATGAGTTTAAATCTTATTAGGTAAGTAGGATGGGACATTGTCGTGGACACATTGTGCATCGTACTAGCAACTTTAAAAGATATATGAGCAGAACAGGCAACCAACAAAGTTGATGAAGGGGGGTCACATGGGAACAGTAGAGGACATTAAAATCAAGATAGCTGTGTTATTTTGGAAGACCTGGAGCTTTTGACATGAATATTTTGGTAAACCCAGGAGAAGGAAGTTACTGTAGTCCAACTTTATCTCCATATATTGGCCTTGTGGTGATGGTGATATGATCAGAGTTCCAACATGGTTGAATCTGTTTAAATAGCAATAGATCTGAGACGAGAAGTCCAAGATAGACCTAAAGTAAAACCCAGGTCTTTTGACCTTTCATAATATAGTGAGAGTGATTCTTGAATTTTGAAATGGCCAGCAAGTTCAAAAGAATATGAGTGTGTCATCTGCGTAACAGTGACAGCCAACACCCCAACTGACAAGCAAATCATGGAAGGGTTTGACATAAAGACTAAGCAGTAATAGAAAAAGGGATGAACTTTGTGGGACCTCATAGGTAATTTGAGTTAATCCAGTGGCAAAACTATCCGGACAAAGGCAATAGCAATGATTCAAAAGAATAGAGGTATTCCAGTGCAGTGCAGATTTTGAGACCCTGGCCACAGATGTTAATGTAGAGAGAAGAATTTGCTGGTCAATGGTGTAGAACACTGTAGATAGATCAAGAAATATACAAGCGACAGTATCATGATGATCTAAATCCCATTCTAGGCCATCCCTCACATCAAGGAATACAGTTTCAGTGCCCCTCTGGGGTTGAAACCTTGACTGGAATTCACTGGCTAGTTTACAAGTTTCTACAAATTGTTGCATGGATAGAACAGGGGTTTCTTGGGGATGATGCAGGTTGCCGAACAAGGGCAGTTTGTCACAGCTGTTCATTTGAAATAATTTTATAATCAAATAATAGAGAAACAGAATTGACATGGGATTCGAAGCCGTTGGACATCAGATTCTGAATTTTGGTTATTAAAATTGGAAGGCTGAATTAAGAGATCTCTGCATCCATTTTGGAATGCATTTCTTGTAACAAGTTTGACGCACACGTCTAGTGGGTCATGGGGATTTTTTTTTTTCTTACAGTAGGTAACGTTTGTAAAATTGCTTTCTGAAAAATACCAGCTGAGACAATTTTATGGATATCTAATTTACATTTGGATGTGTCGGCTCTTAAAACAGAGAATTTGGCATCAGATATATTATTAGCAGATTTACACCTGTCGTTCTTACTATTAGGACATTGAATGTGAGGTTTTGCCAAAAACAAGCTTGTCTAAAAGGCTTTTTTGGCTTATTTAGACGTTTAACAACCTTTAAAGGAGCTACAGAGTCAGTGATAGCAGATAATGCATTATTATAAATTGTACTTCGGTGTCTAATATAGACATGTTTCAAGGCCAAAGCAATTATAGGAATAAAGTAATCAAAGCCTAAAAAAAGATAGTTGGCTACTGCGTTTGTATGAAGAGAAGATGGCAGCATAAATTACCAAAAGGTTCATTGATTTTGTAAAGAAAATGGTTTCTCATATTGTGCCTCATGCCAGACTCCAGTCCCTAAATGCAGTACCAGGACTCGGTACTGAACCTGTGCTGCTCAGTGCAGTCATGTTAACAAGACCTGAAAGTTCCTTCCTGACACTTATTGTCACACCAATCAACATCTTCCTTCAAAGAAAGTTTGAGTGATTGTTTTGATGAAATACAATCAAATTTGTGGACTTTAGTATGTGTGGTGTCAGTAATCAGTAAAATATAATCAATGGCTTCCACTTTATTCAGTAAATAAGAAGCAGGAGGATCTAGAGGTCATCGGCTCAGATGCTAGAATGATTTACAACCAGGAATGTATTTACCAAAGTAGAGATAGATAACAAATAATTAGGTAACTGTTCTGTGCAATCAACTTTTCAACCTTGTGGTGATCAATAAAATAAGGGGAAAGAAACAACATTGTAAAAATTCACAACAGGATAATTTAGTAGAATGTATTTGATGATGGTTTAGGTTCCTGTATACACTGGTAAGACCGCTAGTTTTATATATAATCTTTCTAAATGAGTAAGTGAATATAGGGAAGGTGAACAAATTAAACTTAAAGGGGCCAGTGGCATAATAAAGGCATGATTCTGTAATGAAGAGGTTGTCACAATTAAATTCAGTGATATCATCGATGATGCCATTTGTGATGTAATCTCTGATGTCCTGGGTGTTAGCCTTAGCAGTGCATGATGGTGGCGTGAGTTATGGTTCCATAGCTTACCATAGCTGGACAACTTGTTTGCTTTTTCAATTTTACCTTGCAACCGTAAAGTCCCTTTAACAAAGGTTTTTCAATGAATGTCATAGGTTTTATTAGTGCAAGTTAACCATAACACCCCCTGAGTAACATATTTGGCCAAAATCTTAAAGATGGTTAGGGATGAATGCCCCCCCCCACACTGCTTCGTAAAGATTTTTTAAAAAATGTAAAAGTTATTAAGAAGACAAAAAAAAGAAATTCCAATGTTACGGCTTACTTCCTATTCATTTTTACGTAGACAAACACAATCAATTTTTGTTGTACTGCACAGCCCAAACCACTGGATGGATTTGGAACAGGTCCAAAACAACTTGGGAACAAAGCGTTTAAAAGATGCCTTTTGTAGTTTGGGGTTATTCCGTACAGTAGTTTTTAAAATATTTGGTATTACCAAAACCAGTGGTTTTTAGAAATGAAACAGCCGCCATCTTTGTTTTTGCTCAATGACAGAGATAGCCGAGGTTATAGCTGAGATTATCAGAAAATGAAACACAGGACAAAAAGGCATTTTTAGGTAAAAAAAACATGCAAATGCCATCTGTCTAGAGGTGGGGGGGCTAGAGGGCATCAATTGAAATTTGGGAGTTGGAAAGGGGCCTAGGGACTGAGTTTGCAACACAAAGTTTTCTGTAACCTGGGCTATATTCACAAACAGCGACATCTTAAAGCAAACTGTGTCACAGAAAAAGCGTGTGTTGTGCGGGGAAATGGAGAGGGCCGAGGAGGTGAGGAGGCCATCTGGGGAGTGGGATGAGCCAACACAGATGATGGGGGCACTTGGTGAGGGTCTGGGGGAGCAAGAAAGCATTTCTTTTCGGCAGTTTTTCTGGTGTTCATGGCTACAGAAAACTGCTAGTTCATACAAAAAATAACTACAGATAGCCATGGTTATATTTAGTTCTGTACTCGCAGCTTCTAGAATAGGAATCCAGGACTCTCATCTGGGCAATAACTGGGATTGACCATGCTTAGCTTCAAAGCAAGCAGCTGACACCCTCAGTCCATGTCGCCTAATAAATTAGCACAAGTTTAAAGAACACTTAGAGGTATGTGCCCTAAGAGGACAGGCACCATCCATGCTTTGAAGCTAAGCACCGTCGGTCCCGGTTAACTCTTGGATGGGAGAAAGTCCACAGTTCCAGACGCTGTGTGTTTTCTTAGTTTTAAATATCTGATAAGACACTAAGAAAACACACAGCATCTGCATTTCTTTTTTTAAACATTGTAATGTCAGTCCTTGAAAGTATTTCACTTAGAGACCATTCTTATGCTGAAATGCATTCTGGTATTTTTAGTTTCCCAGTCAAGATGGGGTGATTAATGCCACAATTGTACACTTTTTGCTTAACATAGTATGATAATGATTTACATATTTGAGTGACAATATGGTATGTGTACTTTTCAAGTTATCTTTGTAAAGTAGAGTATTGTTGAAAGCCAGACATGGGGGTACGGAGGGGAAATGATAAGAGTGCAAGTAAATCATAAGTATCTGCCCACGATGTGGCAAGACAGTTTGTAATCCTGGACACTGGTGCAGTTATTCTCCCTTGATTGTGACTGCTTTTCAGGGAACAAGTAAATGACACATATGGGTGAAGAGTGTAAGATTTTCCCAGTGCAGACGGTTACCCACAAGACCACACGCACTTGTTTTGTATAGGGATTTTGTTTACATGGGCATATTTCATGACAGAATGCTGGGTTTAAAAGGTGAGCACCTTTTATACTTTGAAGGCATATAATTGGAACATTTCCACTCTCAGGTTATTTTTCTGGTGTTCAGGAATTCTTTTTAATGTCCAATGCTATTCTTTCTTGCACATTTTCTTATAATGGGTAGGTCAAATGAACTACATTTGTATATTTCACTTTAAGATATATGTTCACTTACCATATGTATATTCGTGGGTGCCAGCTTTTGATTCTTGCTTTTGGGGCAAAGATACCTGGACATATGTTATTCTTGCAGCTAGTTATTTTTTTCCCTTTTCCATGCTGCTCAAATATGGTTAGTTGGGGTTGTGTTTTGTATTACAACAGTCACCAAGAGGCCGGCCATAAAACAAGGGATTGTAGCACTCTGCTTAACCAAAGTGTGCAGTACATGGCAAATAATGCAAATAATGTAATCACCCTACGTATTGCCTAAAACATTGTGAGCTCTCAAAGCCTGCAGTCTTTTATAAATAACAATACCACTGTCAAATTAGGTCAAAATCAGTTTGTGGCTAATGAACGTCTTTGTGCGATGGGTTACAAGTGTTATAAAATATAGAGTGGCTGTGCCTACTGGCCACGGCCGAAGGCCATAGCTAGTGGTTTGCTCATGTTCCGCCATGGTCTGGTAGTGGTTTAAAATGGACAGTGGCAACGGCCAAAGCGTGTGCCCACAGATTCATGGCCGAAGGCCATGGCTAGCGGTCTGATAGAGTTCTAAAAAATCTATGGAATTATAACATCTCTGTAATTCAAGGACAAATATTTAGTTTCAGGGACGTTAAGGTGAGCACTTAATGCAAGAAACCCCCTGAAATTCAGCTAAAGACACCTCAACTTTGCGCCCCCTGTTGCGCAAACTATGACCACACACGCTCATGTACACTGCGATTCCTGCCCAATGGGCATCTGCAGATGGCCATCAGGGCCACAGAGATACCCGGACGTCATCTTGTGATCGCACCCATGTGGCATGATGACCTGACAGTTTAAAACCTCACTTTCTGGCCAACCTAGGGTATTTGAAGTTGAACGTTTACACTTCCAGAGCTCTTAGACATATATTTTAGTTGATATGCAACTTTTTATACTTTCCAAGTCCTGTTTTTGACTCAGTAGTCTGCAAACCGTTGCACAGTCCACGGGCAGCACCTCTGAAGGGACCCACCCATTACTTTTCCTCATTCTTGATCTGGCTATCCAGGACAGAGCACCTGCTTTGGGAAGCTATTAGGGAGAGCTCCAATCTTGCTGAAAATGGCATCTTTTATGCCCATCCCTCCTCCCCAGCCACCCCAGCACCATCACCATCACCATCTGGAGAGCCTGGGCAGGGAAACAGGCACAGTGATACAGATGAGAATGAAGAGTAAGATGAGGTGGAGGATGTCCCTATCTCCAGCACCCGGAGTGAGTCCTGGGTGTGGCAATATTTCACCACCATTGGGGATGTCCTTGGGGATGCCCCTAAGGCTTGTTCAGCCAAGGTGAGATGCAATGAGTGCAAGGTTGTACTCACTCGCGGAAGTCTGTGCTATATTCCTCTATCCCATCTTCTTCAACTGCTCCTGTTACCACATTGGATACTCCTTTGGGGCATAGGATCCCAGCGGCCACCTCGCAGGCCATACAGAACACTGTTGACTCTTACCTTTCAAGGGTCACAGTACTATGTATGTACTGCAATGAACCGATTGTAGTGGGGAGAAGTTTCAGAGTGTATTGAAGGCCGTGTTCAAGGAGGATGAGAAGCACTGCCCCTTACCTTAAATTTAAGGCACGCCCAACATCTTCCTCTGTAGACCTGCCCCTCTGTCCCTGTGGTTAGTGCCACTTCTCTCCCTACCTTACCTTGCCTCTCCAGGAAAAACACACAAAAAGGCCCAAAAAGTGCAAAACCAATAAAACACAAATGAATGCTTCCTTTCAGAGCAAACTTCTAAAGTTAAAACATAGAAGTGAGAAATAAACTCACAGGCCCATTTGCGTAGTCCACGGACAGCGTGGTAGTCAGCAGACATCTAGAAAATTCAAGGCGTGGAATGGAGGCATGAACATAATTGTTTTTCACACAATAATGGTGGCTCTTAATACACCCTTCTTTTTCTCTTTTATCTGTCATTTTTTTTTATTATTTTGTTTTATATACTAAACCAACAAGGATTCTACACAACGTAATTATTTTTTTACCTTTCACAAAAAAGTGCTTTGTATTTTTGTGTGTATTTTAAATTTTTATGTAATGTACCTTCTAATGAATCCTTGAATCCATATTAGGTTCAGGATTCACAGATGTGTTTTATAATGGTACAATCCCATTGGAAAATGTTCTGTGAATCAGGCCCCTTATGTGTTCACAAAAACTGCTTCAATGCATTTTTAACATTTTTCCGAAAAATCTTATTGCCCACATCAGTTAGATGGACTCCATCTCTCTGAAAAATGTTGACAGTATCAAATTTATTGTTCTCATCTCGCAAAAAACACACCCATCTTTATTCACATTGCGTCTTACTTTTTCCATTTGCAGACCAAATAAATTTGAACGCATCCATATTTGTCTGTGAGCAATGCGGGAAAACATATAGCCTGATTCATGGAATTATTTGCGCCGAAAGCTGGGATTTGTGCACCATTCTGCCTGAAAATGCCCATTTGTCAAACAGGGATTTGCGGGCAGAATGGCGCACAAATCCCTGTTTTTGGCACAGTTAATTCCATGAATCAGGCAGATAATTTGTGACTTTGAAACATTTCCGTCAACTTTACAAATGTATCCTTCATTACAAACTGCAATTAAATTACGGTAACATACCCTAAACTATTCCCTCCACAATGAACAACAGTGATGTCTGGAAGTTTTAAGTGTACCATATTCTTACAAAACAGGAGTAAGTCAGCCCACTTCATATTTCGC
Source organism: Ambystoma mexicanum (assembly GCF_040938575.1). Classification (NCBI taxonomy): domain Eukaryota; kingdom Metazoa; phylum Chordata; class Amphibia; order Caudata; family Ambystomatidae; genus Ambystoma; species Ambystoma mexicanum. The sequence goes on from NC_090928.1 coordinate 1,148,341,278, forward strand.
ACTCCACACCACGACACTGCAAATTCGTGGAATGCAAGATTTTCAGCCAATCCACAGTTCCCAGAATAGACTTCAGCCAATGGATCCAAGAGTCCCCCAAAATCCAAACACTCTGCCTCCTCAAAGACATAGCCATAGCCATCTTCAGTGCTCTCACCAAAAACTACAGCCTCCCTCTCTTCCTGTACACCACATACTGGAAACCTGATTAGCTGATTTCCTAATGTCCACAGACACAAATGACTTTCTGCAGTCTCTGCAAACCCATTTCCATGCCAGGCACCCTTCAAAGACTTGGATGTGGGACATGCAATTCACGGACTACCACAGTGTCCATGGACAGCAGAGCACAGGGCAGTCTTTCTACCCTTTCCACTTTAAGGTTTGTAACACTCCCTCATTGGCTGTTTTTAAACAGTGACAACTCTACCCACCAATCACATCAAAAAACTCTACACCTAACCCTGTCATCTCAGTTCAGCACTTCAGATGTACACCTGAACACTTACAGTAAATATCTCCTGTTAATCACAGTCATCTGCATCAAAAACTACTGTGAAACTTTCCAAGATTTCTAATTCCAGGGTCAACAACATCTACATCTACCAATACATAGTACAGGTATGCTTATATTTTTAAAGGTTTTTCTGCAACTCTTTTAAAAATCTATATATAGAGGGTTCCTGCTACTTACCCTGTAATAAGCTTCTCAATAAGCATATTCTCTTTTTTAACCACTTCAGCAAAATCCAGGTGTTACAGAATTCAGCACCTGCGCACATAAAGTAGCAAATGCCTACAATGTTGTGCATTTAAAAATGTTCCTTCTTCAGAGCAATTTGATGAAAGTGAAAAAATGCATATGTGCATTTATAGCAGCACTGTGCATAACTTTTTTCTAAAACAAAGAAAAAGCAGATGCAGAACATTTGTAAAACATTTTTAAGTGGTACTAGGTGTGTGAAAGTTCAGTAGGTTGGTAGTACATGCATACTTGCCAAAATTACCCATTCCGCTCTATAGGTGCTTAACAAGTCTTCATTTTTTTTGCATTTGGTGACTTGGAATTCCATTTCTCCCATTACAAAACTCAGACTACAAGTCCTACAATGCAAAAAAAAATAACAGGACTGGAATGGAATATTCGAAAGTGTGACATTTATATTGAATGAAAAATATAAAATGCTGTGCATTTAAAAAGGTTTCTTATTAAGAGCATTTTCATGTAAGTAAAACAATGCATATATGCATTTATAGCAGCACTGTGTGTAACCCTTTCCTAAAAGAAAGAAAAAGAAGATGCAAAAATGTCTACAACATTCTTCAGTGGCACTTGATACCTGGAAGTGTAATGTGTTGGCAGTACATGTATACTTGCTAACATAACCCATTCCAATCTGTAGGTACTTATCCAGTCCTGTTTTTTTCTGTGCAATCTGGAACTTATTGTCCAGTTTTTACAATGGGAAAAGTGGAACCACAGGTCCCAAAATGCTAGCAAATAAACTAAGACTACATAGGCACCTGTAGACTGGAATATATTATGTTGGCAAGTTTGCAGTTACTGCTAGCATATTAAACTTACACACACCAAGTGCTATAAATCTTTCCCACCTGTTTTTATTTTCTTTTACAATACAGTTGCACACAGTGCTCCTATAAATGCGCATAAGCATTTTTAACTTTCATGAAAATGCTCCTAAAAAGAAACATATATAAACGCTTAGGGTTTTTCCATTTTCCATATTCCATTCCATAAACATGTCACACTTTCCAACCTCACTCATTACATCCCTTACACTGCCACCATTGTCCGGCTGCCCACACCTATGTGTATACCGCCAACACTATATATACAAAACTTCACCTTAAATATAAGGTACTCTTCTTTTCCAACCACTACTATAAGACACCAAACAATGCTGCAACAACAATCCGCCATTGCTTTACCACTCGCCCACACATTCTTTAAAAACACTGCAACACATTACAAATACATTGCCTCACAAAACAGCACTTGTTTAATTAAAATCAACAGCATTAAAGTTAACAACAAATGGGGGGTCATTACGACCCTGGAGGTAGCCGTGCCGGTAATTACCAGCACGGCTACCGCAGGAGTCATGATTCCACCGGCGCCCAGGAATGGGCAATTACCGGGGCATTACAGCCCAGCGGACCCGGTAATTGCCCATTCCCATGCCCGGTAAATATTAGTCCCCATACCCATTTGAGTCCCACTGGACTCAATGGGAATGGGGAGGCAGGATGCACCAGCACCATTCCTGAATGGTGCCATTTTCTCCTGAAATGGTCTACAAGTGGGTGCCCTTCGGCCAGGCCGGTCAGGCCTCGGTGGGCTGAAAGGCACACATTTGCAGACCTCGTAGTTTGCCGGTCCGGTAACAACGGTGCTGGTAGCTTACTGGCATCGTTGTTACCAGACCGGCAAACTTGTAATGAGGCCCCTGCATCTTTTTCTTACACACATTTCTGCCCTGTTCTTTGTAATCCCCCAAATACCACTACTAATACTCCAATTGTTCTAACAACCATAACACAACTTTATTAACTCTTTTTCCCAACAACTCCTCCTACCTTCATAAACTACAATCACAGGCCGATTCATGGAATAAATGTGCGCCGAAAATCCCGGCGCAGAGGGGCCAATACGTGCGCTGCGCCGAAAATCAGCGCAAAGCGCAGGGAAACCAGCGCACGTCGATTCATGGAAGTCCGTGCGCAAGAAAAGCAGAGGACGTGCGCCGAAAAAGCGCGCGGCGCAGGCCGGCGCACAGGTCAACCAACGTTGTGCGCCACGGCCACTGCGCCATCACTCCGAGCGCAGCGCACAGCTCTAAAGTAGGCGGAACACAGGGCGGGACACTCGGAATGGGGAATAAAATGGGGCACAACACTCGGAATGGGGAAGAATGTGGGCGGCACGGGGAAAGTTCAGGAGGCAAGTGCGCGGAACGCCCACACGCTCGCATACAACACGTATTCATGGAATAGAATAGGGCAAAAAAGCGCACGCTCAAAGCAGCGCACAGGCACAAACAGGCACAAACACGACCGCCACAAGAAAGCAGGCGGTAGCGTGTCTGCGCCTGCAAGAAATGTGCGCTAAAAGGCGCGCCAACAAATAGCACCTATATACAGACATAACCAATGTACAATACTGTTGCCCTCCTGGACAAATGACGTACAAAGGGGTACCCACAAACACAGACACGCGCAGAGAGAAAAAATAAACGTGTGCGTGCATACCGGGGTGCGCGGTAAGTCCCACACGCGATATGGCAGGGAACGTGGAATCGAGGGGTGCGCGGGAAGTTGCACACGCGAAATGGCCGGGTACGTGGATTTCAGGGGCGCGCGGTAAGTCCCACACGCGATATGGCAGGGAACGTGGAATCGAGGGGTGCGCGGGAAGTTGCACACGCGAAATGGCCGGGTACGTGGATTTCAGGGGCGCGCGGGAAGTCCCACACGCGATATGGCAGGGAACGTGGAATCGAGGGGTGCGCGGGAAGTTGCACACGCGAAATGGCCGGGTACGTGGATTTCAGGGGCGCGCGGGAAGTCCCACACGCGATATGGCAGGGAACGTGGATTCGAGGGGTGCGCGGGAAGTTGCACACGCGAAATGGCCGGGTACGTGGATTTCAGGGGCGCGCGGGAAGTCCCACACGCGATATGGCAGGGAACGTGGAATCGAGGGGTGCGCGGGAAGTTGCACACGCGAAATGGCCGGGTACGTGGATTTCAGGGGCGCGCGGGAAGTCCCACACGCGATATGGCAGGGAACGTGGAATCGAGGGGTGCGCGGGAAGTTGCACACGCGAAATGGCCGGGTACGTGGATTTCAGGGGCGCGCGGGAAGTCCCACACGCGATATGGCAGGGAACGTGGATTCGAGGGGTGCGCGGGAAGTTGCACACGCGAAATGGCCGGGTACGTGGATTTCAGGGGCGCGCGGGAAGTCCCACACGCGATATGGCAGGGAACGTGGAATCGAGGGGTGCGCGGGAAGTTGCACACGCGAAATGGCCGGGTACGTGGATTTCAGGGGCGCGCGGGAAGTCCCACACGCGATATGGCAGGGAACGTGGAATCGAGGGGTGCGCGGGAAGTTGCACACGCGAAATGGCCGGGTACGTGGAGTTCAGGGGCGCGCGGGAAGTCCCACACGCGATATGGCAGGGAACGTGGATTCGAGGGGTGCGCGGGAAGTTGCACACGCGAAATGGCCGGGTACGTGGATTTCAGGGGCGCGCGGGAAGTCCCACACGCGATATGGCAGGGAACGTGGAATCGAGGGGTGCGCGGGAAGTTGCACACGCGAAATGGCCGGGTACGTGGATTTCAGGGGCGTGCGGGAAGTCCCACACGCGATATGGCAGGGAACGTGGAATCGAGGGGTGCGCGGGAAGTTGCACACGCGAAATGGCCAGGTACGTGGAGTTCAGGGGCGCGCGGGAAGTCCCACACGCGATATGGCAGGGAACGTGGAATCGAGGGGTGCGCGGGAAGTTGCACACGCGAAATGGCCGGGTACGTGGATTTCAGGGGCGCGCGGGAAGTCCCACACGCGATATGGCAGGGAACGTGGAATCGAGGGGTGCGCGGGAAGTTGCACACGCGATATGGCAGGGAACGTGGATTCGAGGGGTGCGCGGGAAGTTGCACACGCGAAATGGCCGGGTACGTGGATTTCAGGGGCGCGCGGGAAGTTGCACACGCGATATGGCCGGGTACGTGGATTTCAGGGGCGCGCGGGAAGTCCCACACGCGATATGGCAGGGAACGTGGAATCGAGGGGTGCGCGGGAAGTTGCACACGCGAAATGGCCGGGTACGTGGATTCCAGGGGCGCGCGGGAAGTCCCACACGCGATATGGCAGGGAACGTGGAATCGAGGGGTGCGCGGGAAGTTGCACACGCGAAATGGCCGGGTACGTGGATTTCAGGGGCGCGCGGGAAGTCCCACACGCGATATGGCAGGGAACGTGGATTCGAGGGGTGCGCGGGAAGTTGCACACGCGATTTGGCTGTGTGCTCCCAGGCATTACCTGTACACCCTCCACGGCCCCTGCAGGCAGCACACACCACAGGGAACTACCCTGCACACCTGCTCATGTCTCCCACCACCCCCACCCCCAGCACTGTGGGCAACCTGCCAGCAGGCCCCCACCCATGGGCAACCCATGTCTCCCACCACCCCCACCCCCAGCACTGTGGGCAACCTGCCAGCAGGACCCCACCCATGGGCAACCCATGTCTCCCACCACCCCCACCCCCAGCACTGTGGGCAACCTGCCAGCAGGACCCCACCCATGGGCAAGCCATGTCTCCCACCACCCCCAACCCCCCATCCACCTGGGGCACCCTCCACCAGGCCCCCACCCATGTCCCCCTGGCCCCTGGTCCTGACGATACACAATAATGGCAGTAATGACCAGCATACCCAGCACAAACACCCAGGCAAGGATTGCATGCACCCACATAGTGAATGCAATCACATGACACAACCCCAAAGGCAACTAAGCAAAAGAACACATGTCCGCCACACACACATACACAATGGGTGCAAGTCAATGTCAAAACCCATATCATGGCATGTAAGAAATCAAAGAAAAAATGACACAAGTGTAAGATAATATAAAAATGTATTAAAAAATAAAAATAAAGTAAACTCTGACAACTATCTGGGAAAGCAAATAAAAGGTCCATGTCCGGGAACAAAAATGAGAAACCAAAAAACAAAGGATAGAAAAAAGAATCGATTTTGTCCAAAGTAAACACAAGTAGAATGAAATGAAACATAAACCATTACGACATGGTGTGACCAATATGAAAGTAAAAATAAATTATCTCACAAAAAAAATAACTATATTTACAGGATTGTTCAAGGGTCCATGAGCCCAACACCACTAATTAAACCTAATACTAACTATCTAAAAAAATATGTACAAAGAAGTGGCCATTGTCCAAGCGGTCCAAAAAAAAATTTCAAATAAAGGAAACCTAGCACTAACTAACTAAAAAACTATATACAGAGGCAGCGGGCTAGTCCTGCGGCTCACTTGGTGATGTTGGCCAGGGCATCCTCGAACTCCATGTCTATGTCCTGGAGGCGGGACTCAGTCCTGGCCCCGAGGTCTCGCAGGGACAACCCCATGTGCTCTCCAAATTCCCTGCGAGCCTCCTCGAGGCACGCAGCCCGCCTCAATGCCTGATGCATGGAGATCTCCGCCCTGGCCATGGCGAGCCGCTCCTCTTCCGCCCGCTGCCGCTCCGCATCTATCCGCTGGCCAAACTCCTCCCACACGGAACACACCGCCATGCCAGGGTTGCCCTGCCCTCCGGCCGATGCCTGCCCCTCCGATCTTGATGGCCCTGAGCCATGATGCCTCCCACGTCGAGCCCGCTGCTGCCTGCGACGCCACTGCCTCTGCCAGCACGACGGCATCCAGGCTGATGGTAACCACCGACGCCGTCGTGCACGTGCCCTGCCCGATGATGCCGGCACATCTTCCATCTGCTGGGGTCCACTTGCTGTGTCGTCCACCCCTGCTGGACCTCCGACTCCCAACTGCGGCAGGGATGGGATCCCCACCGAGCTGGCTGCATTGGTTGGGGCAGGTCCACAGGGGGCCATGGTGGCATCTGGGCCGGAAGACGGCAAGGAGAACGACTGGTGGATAGCCTGCACAGAGGAGGAGAGGGCCGTCAGATTGGCCAACACATGCAGGAACCCCCCGAACATGGCCGATCCCAATTGGGCCACGTCGGCACGGTGCACTTCGTGATGACGTGCGTGCTCCTCCCGGGAAGCACGCACGGCATCACGAATCACAGCCGTGCGCATCGCGACCCCAATCAGGACCTGCTCCACGCGGCCAGGGGTTCCCACGGCCGCAGGTGGAGGGGAGTCAGTTGACATGGACATCCCCTCTACCTGCGGACGGGCCTGGGACGGGGCATCCCTGCTGGTGCATGGTGGTGCACTCACAGGGTCAGGGACAGCGACATGCACAGGCCCCTCCACGGTGACCTGTGCTGCCTCCTGCCCCTGGCCCTGGACTGCACCACTTGCACCAGCAGGGATGCTCCCACCAGGGCCCATGTGTGCACCAGTGTCGGCCTCCTCCTCCTCTGTGCAAACCACCAACCTGGATGGCTCCTCACCGTCTCCCGCCGTAGCAGGCCCCTGTGGGTGCTCACCCACCCCTTCCGCTGCAGCCGTGGGGGCATCCCCGCCGCCTTGCTCCACAGCGCCGTCTCCGCCCTCTTCTTCACTAGCCGCTGTGTAGAGGGAGACAAAGAACACAAGCATCAGGCTACTGTACAATGGTCCCCTAGACAGGAAGCAATAGCAGATGAGCACCCCTGTCAAAGTACACTTCCATCATGTCCCTCCACAACACATGGGTCAGTGCAGGCGAAACACACACAGTAACAGGCATGGTGCATGCCATGCACATTTCCATGCATGTCCAAATGACTATTGAAACATTCAATGAAATGTAACTCACATGCATCATGGCTCATGCATATCACATGCACACACTACACCTCAGTCACATCCATCTGGCCACAATCACACCAAACACAGGCAAAACAAGGGTAAGGTGGGTGCGTCACTGAATCTGTGCATTGTCACACACATGAGTCATGCATCCATGGCATGCACAAGTCACAGACATGCAGGTCAGGCACACAGACATGGCTACCATATATGTACCTGGCATCAGCACCCATCCTCACCCCCATCCATGTCCAGGTACAGAGACTGCCATGCTCTCATGTCCCAAATCTGCATAGTGCTCCCCATGCCGCATTTCTACACATGCAACAACCATGTGGGTCACACATCACTGGTCGCACAGGCAGTACCATGATGTCCCAGCACACATACATGCATATATGGCACATGGCACACATACAGGCAAGTATCATAGAACCAGCACACCGCAACATGCCCTGTCTCACACAGTGATGCTTGGACACTTACCGCTCAACTCCAGACGGGTCTCCCTCTCAAGGATCTGGGCGTGGAGCGCTGGGCGTACGCGTTCCAGGACCCTCTTCTGGATGGTACTCATGTGGCCCCGGCCCCCCTCCACGAGGCGCCGGGCCTTCACAAGGGTCCTGGACCTCAAGTCCTCCCAGCGCTTCTTGATCTTCAAGACGTTGCGGGTTGCCACCCCCTCCGCGTTGATGGCAACCACACAGTCGGCCCAGATCCTCTCCCGTCCTTCCTTGCTGGCGCGGGACGATCCAAAGAGGGCATCATACTGCCCCAGGACATGCTCCACCAGGACACCAACTTCGGTGGCAGTGAAGCTGGTGCCCCTCTGCCCCTCTGGCCTGGGGTTGCCACTGGTGCCAGATGTAGAAGTGCCCGACATGGCAACCCCAGAGGCAGGTGTGGGTGGGCAACTGGGTCCTGGGGCTGGGCTGTGGAGCGATGTAATCCCAGTTGGGAGTCTTCAGTTCCAGCAGGGGTGGACACAGCAACTGGACCCCTGCAGATGGCTGATGTGCAGGCACCAAATGGCAGGGCACGGTGGCAGCAGGCAGGCAGGCAGGCAGGCAGCAGCAGATAGCACGTGGGAGGCTGCTCAGGGCACTTGGGGGGCAGTAACTCGGCCTTCGGGGCAGGAGCGTGGTGTTCCGTGTGTTTTCGGGTGGCCAGCTTGATACGGAGTGATTTGGCACGTGAAATTCCTGCACGTCAGCGTGAAATCCGAGGAAAGGCCCTTAGCGCGTAAGTGCGTCAGCACGCATACGCGATTCTATTGGACCAGAGTCCCTCATCGCGTGAGCGCGTCTGACGTGATCCGCACGGGCGTTCCCCACTCAGCACGTGAAGACGGAGCACACGTGGAAATCCTGCACGTCTGAGTGTAATCGCGTGTAATTGGCCAAAAGTGCGCGTTCACGCCATTGGCCTATGTACGTGTATTTCATCGCGTGTAATTGGCCAAAAGTGCGCGTACACGCCATTGGCCTATGTACGTGTATTTCATCGCGTGTAATTGGCCAAAAGTGCGCGTACACGCCATTGGCCTATGTACGTGTATTTCAGGGCCGCGCGGCCCCTTACACAGGCAAGTACGTCAGCGCACCTGTATGCCTGCAGCGTGGGAATATATACACGCGATTGGAGTGGGAACTCGATTCCAGGGGTGCGAGGCTCACACGCTGCCTACTACACGCGCAAGGCATTAATTTGCGCACTTTTCAATAAACAAGCCAGATGCCAGGATGAACATACCGTTCCTAGCAGCAGTGGCAGTGGGCTACCAAAGGAGGATGAGGAGGAGAGTCAGGGCCAGAATATTCACACCCAGAACCAGCCTATTCGGGATGCCTGATGACCAGGTGTATGGGAGGTACAGGTTTCCAGCACACATCATACTGGACCTGGTCAGTGAGTGGGAGGATGACCTCACATCACCCACCCTGTGCTCCCAAGCACTCAGCCCCCTGCAGAAGGTCCTGAATGTACTGCACTTCTTGGCCACTGGATCCTTTCAGCGGACAAGTGCCATAGTGGGTGGTGTGTCACAGGCCACGCAGTCACGCTGCCTACACCAGGTCTTGAACATCATCACTGCACGGCCCTCAGTCCGCAGGCACATATATCTCCCCAGGACTCATGCAGAAAGGCGGACGTGCATCCAGGAATTCTATGGTGTGGCTCAAATCCCCAAAGTGCTTGGTGCTATTGACTGCACACATGTGGCTCTACGTCCTCCCAGGGCAACAGAGCACATCTATAGAAACCGCAAGCACTGGCATTCCATCAACGTCCAAGTTGTATGCAATGGCAAGGGAATCATCACATCAGTATATGCCAACTATCCAGGGTCCACCCACGACAGCTTCATCTACAGAATGTCTACCCTATGCCGGGACCTAGAGGCTGGCCAGCATGGAGATACATGGCTGCTTGGTGAGCATGAATGCCACTCCACATGCATGCATGTCAGATACTGGGTCATGACACAACACCACTAATGATACCCATCACCACCTCCGCAGGGGACAGTGCCTACCCTATCAGCCCCCACATGATGACCCCAATCCGGAACCCCACCACGCCACCCCAGGTAAGGTACAACACAGCCCACATTGCTACACGGGGCATAGTGGAGCGCACATTCGGAGTGCTGAAGTCACGCTTTCGCTCCCTTGACCGTTCTGGCGGGCAGCTGTTATATGCTCCCCGAATAGTGTGCAGGATCATAGTGGCAGCATGTGTCCTGCACAACGTTGCAACACGCCGGGGCCTGCCCGTGGACATGGTGGTGCCCCCACATCCACAACCACATGCACGCCCGCTGCGCATGGGAGGGGAAAGGGCACGGGGGGAGGCAGCCCGTACGCAACTGGTGGCCAACTTCTTCACCTAGGAATCACAGTGCTGGCTAGTGCACACTGCTCTGGCACATACCATCTGACAATCAATGATGACTCTACCTGACAATGTCTGAAAATTACTTGACAATGAACTGTCAGATACACATCAGCCTGAGATTGTTAACATGGAAGTGTCAATATGTGTGCACCCCTAGCTACACATACACCAGCTATGCATCACAATGCAAAGACACAACTCCATCAATCTAAAATGCATTGCCACAGGCGATTCACTACATGACAACATTGCCATGTCACCCACTCCCTTCACAGTCCCGCCACTGAGGACACCATGTCATGGTATGTGACAGCAAACAAACTGGCCATCACAACATGACACCAGTGTCACAAATAGCAGTGCCCAAAATGGAACATAGCCGCACTTGAGCAGCTAACCGCCCTGGGGCCACTACTACACACCTGTGTAAGAGTAATTTCTATCAAATTACACACCAACCCACCCTGAAGCCCACCCAAACAAGACACATTGCATGTAATCAATGGTAGTCTCATTACCTGAATCTGCTGGTATGTCCTCACCGTCCAGGTGTACAGTGATGGCGCCATGCAAAAGTGTCAGTGCACATCTACCGACATGTAGTGTGACTCCAGAGAGTATGCCCTTGTGAAGATCTGTGTGAAATACCTGCAAAACATGAGCAACATATGTAAGTAGAGGCACATATCATACCATCATGCATAGTTAGGTGCAACAACAATGAACACTATGAATGTCTACACAGTATTGACTATGGACTGGCCAACAGCTCATGGGAGTCCAATGTCACCGTGTAATTTGCTGTCACTTGGGCACACCCTTTGCAAGCCCATGGAAACGGAAGCAGGAGGGGTGTGGATGTCTGCTACCCAAGCATCGAAACCAAACTCAGGACAAGCCTGCATGTGCCCAGCCACAATACAGTGTATGCCCAGGTACCCACACAAGGCAACACTCTTGCAAAATAAAAATGAAAAAGAGAAAAAATGGCCATGAAAGGGCCGGCGGGGGGGGGGGGCCACCTATGAGGTCCGAGGACAGGATGCACGCCACAATCCACCTGTGTGGATCATGGGAAAGGAAAACACCCCATAGGCTCGTGGCCCACACGGCTACTCTGTTGTGGGAGATGAGTCGCTATGGCTCTGCCCAGACCCTGCAGCTGACTCTGGAGGTGGGGGAGCTGCCTCAGAAGATGGTGTGACAATGGGAGGCAGCCCACGCAAAGCACGAGTTTGCTCCTCCATGGCTGCAAGCAGGCGGGTCTGGTAGTTCTGGTTCTGGGTTATAATCATGCGGAGGTCCCCATGCAGTAACTCCCGGGATGACCTGACCTCCGCACGAGTTGCCTGCATCTCGGCCGAGAGCGTCCGTGTCAGACGCTCCAGCTGCTCCTCTGTCCTTCTATGGGATGAAGCCTCAAGCTCTAACAGGGTCGACCTGAGGTGACGGAGTTCTTCCCTCAGGGCTTCCCTGTGGCGCTGGGACTCCATGGAAAGTGATTCCCCCAGAGTCGCCAGTGCCGCCCGCCTGTCCATGTTGGACGCCAACATATCCTCCCTGTGTGCCTGGCAGATGGACTCTGTAGCCTGCTCCAGTCGCTCCATCAGCCTTTCTGGGGGGACAATGGAAGTGGCCACCCTATCCATGGCCTGTGCAATCATCTCGGATGATGCTGCCTGTTGGGTGGCCATACCGTAGATGGATTGCTCCCATACGGTATTGCCAGGTGGCATACGGCCACCACGTTGACGGGCACCACACCTGCCTGGGGCAAGGCGGACTGCGCCTTGCTGTGCCGGCAAGGCCTCAGGCTGCAGGACTGCATTCCCTCTCTGATCTGCAGCCCCAGGAACAGGATCAGAGATTGGGTGGTGTGGCCCTGCATCCGTAACCACCGGAGGCTGATCTGCCGACACTGACATCCCCATTGAGGCCAATGGCCTGGCTGCAGGTGGGTCGGACAGAGGAGATTCTCTCCCAAGAACACTCACCTGCGACTGCACATAGGTGTCATCCTCCGAGTCTACACCTGAATACTGCTCGGGGGAGGAACCCCCAGAGACACCCCTCGACAGCACGGCCTGCAGCACTTGTGGGTTTTCACCCACAAACACACCACGTCCCTCACTTGTGGTAGGTCGGACGGGTTGCCCTCCTGGGACGGCTCCACCACCACATCCCCAGCATCAACAAGTGCTTCGTCCCCTGCAAAGACATGAAAGAGAAAAATGGAAACAGGCATTAGCACCATGGCATGCAACAAGGGCTGATGAACAACATAGGCAGTAGTCCTACGACACATGTCCTACATGACTGGGAGTCCTCCTATGCATTCACCATCACTGGGTCTGTAGGGGAGGCTCAGGGCATACTATGTACTGATTGGAGAGCAACGCCTGCTCACCTTGATGCCTAGCACTGCCATCACACATTGGGCGGTGATTGCCATGTCAAAGGCACATGCCATCACACACATGGCATGTGACATAGCCACCAAGTGAGGAGGGAGAGGAGGGCTACTTTTTTGGATTTCAACCACTCTGGTCCTGACATTGCATCGTCACATCAATTAGTATACATGTTGTACATGGATCTGCTAGTCCAAATTGGCAACGATGCACAGTGCCTTGTCTAGATCAACATAATGCAGTAAACATTGTGATTCCACCTCCCCAACACCTGTAACGGAATAATTTTGCATTCGTGAAGCACCGGTCAAGTAATGTTTGTAGGTGCAGCGGAGCACTGAGGGGTGGTGGGGCAGAAGGGGATGCCAGTCAACAATACTACTGGTGCTGGTGTCATTCATGTCACGCAAGTGCAGGGGTGGGTGGCACAATGAAGTGCAAGGGGGAGTGGCGGCTGGAAGTGCTGTACAAGGTAAGTAGGACTTGACGTCAAGGGCAGATGGTGTTAGGCGCAGACAAGTGCTGGGGGGGGTGGCCTATAGGGGTACAGAGACAATCATGCTGTGCTGTGGGCTCGGAGGGGACAGGGGAGGTACACACTGCCTCTGGCTCGGCAAGGTCCTTTCAGATTTCTATGTGTCCTGCAGAGTTGTCACATGCCGCAGATATGTGCCCTTGGATTGGGGATCTCATCTTGGTGAGAAGGGTGAGGCGCTATTGCCTTTGGAGCATGTGGCAGGCCAGTTTGCCAGAGGATGGCCATGATGCAGGACATTCCCTCTCTGCCACCCGGCACCTGTGGTTTGGGTTCCCAAGATCCGAGTCATGCCAGGACTCTGCATTGGCATGGGGCTTCAGACAGGTGGTCATGACCGTGGCTAAGACATCCAGTGTACCTGACATGGAGTGGAGCATGGAGTGGGCCCTGTCAGGATGGGAGTGAGCCTAAGGGGGAGCTGGATGGGGGGGACATTTTGGCAGCATGAGCCTCGACTGACACACACTTCATGGGTCGGAATACAAAGAAGGTGTGTGACAGTGGTGAGGGTGGCTTTGCCTGTGGGGTGTTGAGGGTGAGCTGGGAGGAGAGGAGAATGTGATCACTCCAGGAGAGAGGAGTGCAGAGATGGACGGAGAGGGGAAAGTCAGATGAGATCAGAGCATCAAGAGTGTGCCCTGCAGAATGAGTAGGGACAGACGGGAGTCTAGAGGGTGAGAGGGAGTTGCTGAGGTCACAGAAAGGTCAGGTGGGGGCGTCAACAGGCATGCAGGTGGATGCGTACCGCACCAAGGATGAGGAATTCTGTGTCTGGGGACATGAGTGAGGAGGAGAGGTGAGGACACTCAGAAAGGAAGTAGTACATTTGACCAGTTTTCCCAGACACAGTACGCACTGTTTGGAATGTCAAGGTGTGGTGGACAGTAACCTCACACAAGCCATTCCAGAGTGGAGTAGGTCTAAGTAGGTGTGACAGTGGCAGGAATACCCTCAGGGAAGCCAAGGGCACACCCCCCCTGCACAGTGGTGGCGGGCCAAGGAGAGGGTCAAGGATGCAGACAGAGCTGGCCGTCTGACATGTTTCCATGAGACCAAGGATGTCAAGGTGCATAACCTCATGTAAGTGACAGTTATCGGAGGAATGCCTGATGCAGCCGCAGTGAAAGGAGTGTAATTGTGGAGGAGGTTGACAGCCTTGTAGGACTTACGGGGAGTGCTAGAGATCAGAGGTGCCGCATGTGTAGGAGTTGGAGTGGGAGGCGGAGAAGGTTCATGGGAGGGTGCAGGGAGGCAGTGCAGGATTGATGAGGAGAGAGGAGGGGGGACAGCAGGAGAGGTAAGGAAGTTGATGAGATGTGGGTAGCATTTCTCAAGGAGATTGAGGTTGGCCTAAGGGCCTTGGACTGAGACGCTCCCATTACCATGCACATCATTAGTGGTATCTGAGGATTGGAAGGAGGCCAGGAGTACACCCCAACGGGTCCCACCTATGATGGTGGAAGAGGAGCAAGGAGAGAGGACAGGGACCATGTGAAGGGTCTATGGGACAGGCAAAGGCATGTATGAGCAGATGTCAGTGAGAGTTAGCTTAGAGTAGGCTCAGATGCACTGGTCAGCAATAGGGTGGGTCGCATTGGAGGGCAGGCTGCCCTCATTTGACTTTTGGCAAGCAGGTGTCGTGCGTAGGGCACGATGGTCTGAACTGTAGAAGTCATGGAAGATAGACCATGAAGAGCAGCATGGAGTGTGAGGGAATGGGGCTCGAAACCAGACGGTACCAAAGGACCCAGGAAGGAGGTGGATCTCAAGGCTACATCCACATTATGACTGCATGTTGGTAGGCATTTATATACAGAGGACGCATTAGCATGTGGTATCATTGCATGTCAGGCATGTGAAGATGAAACTTGAATGGCTGGGGGAAAGGAGAGGAATGGTATGTAAGACATCAGATGAATAGACAGGGGAGTATGAGCAACAATGTAGTGACAAAATTACTAATCAAGGGCAACTTCCATGGTGTTGGCCCATATGTGCACTGTTGCCAGTAGGGATAGTGCTGTGGCCAGATGGTGTTGCACTGAACATACTGGATGAGGCACATGGGTGCCACTATCAACTCTGCCACACACCCCCTTGACAGGCACCCAACATGAATGCTTCACACACACAACATGCACAGGGATGATACACACATGCATGTGCACTCACCGGATGATGCCTCGTAATCAGGGAGGTCTCCCACACCTTGGAGTTGTCCCTCGGTGACGTAGGATCCAGCTACGGACTCGTGTGGTGTGAGTTCTATTTCCTGTGCTGGGGACCCACCTCCAGTCACCAAGGTTGCGGCATGACTTGAGGCCAGCTTATCCTTTGCCCTGCGCTTAAGGTCATTCCAGCGCTTCTGGCAATCACTAGCTGTGCGCCTCACTACTCCAAGGGCACTTATTCTGTCAGCAATGGTCTGCCAGTGTGCCTGGCGTCTGGCATGTGTGGTCTTGGACCCTGCAACGATGACCATTTCCCTATCATGATCTGACACATACTGAACAAGTGCATTAAGTTCGGCGTCTGTGAAGCTTGGCTTCCTTGATGGGCCGGACTGTGCAGCCGTGTCTGGGGCATCAGCCTGTGCCGGACGTGCACTCTTCCTCTTGCGCTTGGAAGGGGGTGGGGATCCAGAGTGTCCTACGCCGCTGTGGACACTAGGGGCAGGAGCCGTGGTGGACTCTGTACTGGGTGTGTGTGATTGCCCACTCAGCATGGGAGTAGGTGCAGGCATTGGGGGTAGTGGGATGGGGTCAGGCCTGATCTGAGGTGCATGAACTAGGACCGACACAGTCTTGGCAGGGTGTATGAGAGGTGGGGTGGATTGAGCCACACCCTGGCTACGGGGGCCAGCAGATGACCTATCTGGCATAGATGCGCGTGCCCTGATGACACCAATGTGCACCGGTGCACGTACAGTGGACCTGCTGACCTGGATGTCAGCGATGGAATCACCCTCGGACAGGTCTGGTGCCACAATGGCCTGGTCCGACATGGGCTGATCAGGGTTGGTATCAGCCACATGACTCTCAACGGGGGGGGGGGGGGGGGCATGGGTGTCCCTGACTGTTCCTCCAGACTGGGGGGAACAGGGGCGCCCTGCAAGTCACAACCACGTCCCCTGTTGGATCCTCCACGGCCACCACGTGTGGCTCGGCCACCTTTGCCACCCTTACGGCTTGCACGCCTCCCAACCATGGCACTGATGGTATTGTGCGTATGGGAGTGGGTGTGCACAATTGTCCTGGGCAATTGGGTGTCAAAGGGGTTGGGTACCAGATGGTATTCGTACCCTAGTGCAGTGGCAAGGCTATATGACACCCCTGGGGAAAGATGACGGGTCACGCAACGCACAGGCACCCCAGAAAAGTTAAGGAAAGTGCACAATACCCCTCCTAGACCACGTGTGCTGATGGAAAACCCTGCACTACGCTGTGGCATCCAGTAACACAATGAACGTATGCGTGTCACACGCGGCCTAGATTGACCTCTGAAGGGGTAGGCTACACACGGGGCAAGCACAGATGTTAGATACGTGCGTGACTCACCGTCTGCCAGGTAAAAGAGCGTGAAAAAATAGCACTTTTGGTTGGCAACACCCCCGCCAAAAGAAGAGGTGTACGCTGTCTGAGGAGACAGGACAACTGTAGAAGGGGACACTGTTTGAGGGAACAGGCCCAGGAAAACCAGTACAAGAGGAAAAAGAGAAAAGAGCTGTCAGAGGTAACAGGGAGTACGAACTGGAAACGCCGTGAAGTAAATCGCGTGTGAAACGACAAGAAGTACCGAATTCACCCACTCGCTCTCCACGAAAAGCACGTACAAGGAAATAGTGTTCAACACTACCTTTTATACAGGCCCACACGTACATCGTCACTTACGGCGTGTACGTGCTTGGCCCATTTTCACCAATCACACGCTTTGGCACTCCTGCGTGTAGGTATCTTTTCACCAATCACACGCTTTGTCACTCCTGCATGTGGATCCTTTTTCACCAATCACGCGCTTCGACACTCCAGCGTGTAGCTCACTTTTCACCAATCACACGCTTTGTCAATCCTGCATGTGGATCCTTTTTCACCAATCACGCGCTTCGACACTCCTGCGTGTCCCTCACTTTTCACCAATCACACGCTTTGACACTGCACGTGCAGGTAACTATTGACGCACATATGCTGGTGACGGGTTTTCGCGCGATGAGTGGGGGGTTTTCAGGTGCACATTCACTCCCTATCAGGCTGTCCACGCGTTCTAACACGAAAGACCACGCTCCTGGCCAGGAGGCAAAATTTAAGTCCCCAAGAACCCTGAGCACGCTCCCACCTGCCATCGGCTGCTGCCTGACTGCCTGCTGGCCACGTGCCCCACAGTGCTGGTGGGTGGGGGTGGTGGGGGCCTGGTGGAGGGTGCCCCTGGTGGATGGGGGTTGGGGGTGGTGGGAGACATGGATGGGGGCCTGATGGCAGGTGCCCCTGCACTGCTGGGGGGTGGGGGTGGTGGGAGACATGGGTGGGGGCCTGGTGGAGGGTGCCCCTGGTGGATGGGGGTGCAGGGGGACATGATCAGGTGTGCAGGGTAGTCCACTGTTTTGTGGGCTGCCTGCAGGGGCCGGGGAGGGTGTACAGGGTACACCTGTGGGGGCCCACCCAGCCTATTCGCATGTGATAATTCCCACGCACCCCTGTGATACACGTACCCTGGCCAATCGCGTGTTGGACTTCCCGCTACCCCTGTAATACACGCACCCTGCCTGTTCGCGTGTGATGATTCCCGCGGACCCCTGTAATACACGTTCCCTGGCCTATCGCGTGTTCTACTTCACGCGTCCTCCTGTAATACACGTTCCCTGGCCCATCGCGTGTTGAACTTCCCGCTACCCCTGTAATACACGCACCCTGGCTGTTCGCGTGTGATAATTCCCGCGTACCCCTGTGATGCACGTTCCCTGGCCTATCGCGTGTTCTACTTCACGCGTCCCCCTGTAATACACGTTCCCTGGCCCATCGCGTGTTGAACTTCCCGCTACCCCTGTAATACACGCACCCTGGCTGTTCGCGTGTGATGATTCCCGCGTACCCCTGTGATTCACGTTCCCTGCCTAGTCGCGTGTAGTACTTCCCGCGTACTCCTGATTTGGAGATTGCCCGCTTTGCTTTCCTTGTTTGCCTGCCCTGTGAAGTGGTCCGGGGTTAGCGCAGCCCTTAGCGATGATTTAGCGCTTTTGATGGCTTTTCCGTGCGCGAGGGCGTTCTTGGGGGCGTTACTGGCGCTGCTGCAGGCTCGCTGCGATTCTCTGCGCCACGGCTGTTTTGGGAGCTTGAAATCCATGAATACGCTGTGCGCGGAAATCTGTTTCAGCGCACGTGCCTGGCGCAGACTATCGCAGGCGCACGCTGTGCGCCAGCCGCGTGCGCTACTTGTGCGCTGGATTCTATGAATTAGCCTGTCTATCTTACTAAAAGTACTTGACCATTACCATTTATACCTACTAACTTTCTTTTAAAATTACAGGAAAGAAGAACATTCCTGAATAGAGCTACCATAAAAGAACACTTTTCACATCCTACAAAGTAAGGACATGAATATACTATTCATCTCTCTATTATTGTAACAATGTAGTACCACTAGACATTAGTCGAGAGTATTCTTTTCAAACCAACAACATTTATTTCACTCTTACTGAGTATATTGTAAAATGCACATTCTTTCCATTTGCATCTCAACACCACTGGTATAACACCCACTGTTTTCCTCAAAGCATCATAATGTCTCTACTTATTCATTCGCACCACCACACTCTTACCCACTAACCAAAACCCACATCACCTTTACACACTTTTGCTCTTGCAGCCTTCCCAAACACACCTATCATCAACTACACAATCACACAGCACTCTTTTCATCTCTACAATCACACCCACACACCCATGCATGATATATCAATATACATTCCACAACCTTTAAACCCAAACCTTATTTTTTTCCAACAGACACAACACACTGCCTACTTAAAGCAACTCCATAGAAATGAAAAAAAAAATAGAGCAGATAAAAATAAAAGGAAGCCATATACTCATACACATCTAAAACAATTTAATAGGAAACATTTAATCAAAAGAGCTAGTAACCTCACTCAAGAAAACAAAAGCAGCCACGACTGAAAAGGGTGAAGCCCCTCTTGCAAAAACTAGTAAAACAAGATATACAAAGAAAAGCAGACCTACAAATGAACCTAATACTGTGGGTACCAGTGTTAACATAACCACCACAAAGCAATCCAAAACATGATTGTTACAAAAAATGTTCCACTGTAGAGTCCTTCACAATCTTATAACAAAAGCTTAAAAGTCACTATCTACCCTTAAAAACTACTGCAGGACACTAATCCTTGAAGCTCTAATTGACAGCGAATTGCTACTGAAGAGACAATTTTTATTTTGATTTTAAACAGAATGAAACAACTAACTAAGTTCATTAATAAAGTACAAAAAGTACTTCTAAACATGCACAATGCCGATATAGATACCTTTTCAAACTTCTGTGAAGATGAAGGGATTCACACAATGAGCAAAGAACCATATATCATTGAACAGGCTTATAAACATGAACCAAAAAAGCAATTGCCATAGACATTGATGGACAAGGCTATGAAATGGTAGGCAATACCATAATGTGCAAAAGAAACCCTTGTAGAAAAAACCTCCCCAACAAACTTTCAACCAAATGTTCCTTTCACCCAAAAAAACTGTCCAGTGTACAAATGGGCATGCAGCTCAATGGGTAATGTATGGCAACAATCCTTCAAATGTTGATGACAATTCCTCAATCACTATGTCAAACAAAAAGACAAAAATAGAATGAAACCTTTAAAAACCATTGACGCCTGTCCAGTGCGCAGCCACACTGGTATGCAAGGATATTAATTAGCTTGCATTTCTGAAGCTGCTTGCTAAAGCACCTTCCACCACATCAAAATGTTGGCAAAACACCATTCCGCTATACATAATCTTGTGCATAAACTATACTACGCAAAAGTCCTGCTCCACAACTGCAAGATGTAAATAACATTCCCCTACATGGAACAGCCAATGAACTCCATCAAAAAGAGAGCACTTCCAAAATAAGGACTCAGTAACTTCAGAAAACAATAGTGAAAACTTCACACACACCAACCTCCTAACAAATGCATGCAAACAAGAAATTGCTAAGTTTCAAAACACATCTGCTGAAACACCAGACCAACTATGTGTCTGTTTTCTGAGAACATTTAATAAAAACAGCACAAAAACAGTAGATATGGCCTACAAAATAGAGGGCAATGAAGTAATCCCAATGGTTCCAATTAGTTTTATATCCAACAGCAGAAAATAAATACTAATAACTGACCCCTCAATAATTTGCACGTACTGCAACACAAAGCTTGACAATAACCAAATGCCATCACATGATATCACTAATAATTTAGAAAGATTCCCACTTCCAAAGGTTCTCCAACAACTTAACTTGTATGAAAGCATCATAATCCTAACAATACACTGATTTCAAGCTATAATACACGTTCAACTGAAACGGCCTAATTGCCTCCTTATTGAATGGCATCCCTGGCAAAGTAGTAAATTTGCCATTCGATCTAAAAGGAAGACAGTCTAGGAGTACAATGGTAACAAGATAATTCTTTGAATGTAGAAGTTAATGGTGTACCAACAAATGACAAAACAATTTGGCAACAACTTGTCGACTTAAACAAAGTTAGACAAGCCCTACAATATCTGAAAGAAAACAATGAATACTACAAAAGAAAACTTAAGTGAAACCACCCAAATAAATCAATTCTCACCAGCAACTGGCCGATTTCAACATATAGATCCTGTTACTGCAGACAACATTTTAGAGCAGTATACAATTCACCCACTACACTCCAAAGACTTAATTGAAGATGCACTAGAAACATATCAAGTGCATCAAGCTAAAGCATCCTCAATGAGCACATGGGAAGAAAGTGTAGAAGGACGTTCTTTTCCTCTACTCTTTCCTACAGGAAAAGGAGGAAGATATGATGAAAGATCCACCCAAATTAGTGCATCAGAATGTCACTCTTTACAAATGTATTCATAAGTCCCCAGATTCAGACAAAATGTAGAAAACATTGTTCATCTCCTCTTAGAAAGTGAACTAGTAACTCTATGTTATGGAGTTGCACACACATTGAAAACAGGCTCTTCTTTTTTAAACATGTCCGCTATCCAACTGCTTCAAAAGGTAAAAGACAAAGATGAGGTTTTGCAGTCAAGTATCACAAATCTTTTGGCAAACATGCGTGGTACTAAAGAATATTATTTCTGATGTCATGCTGATGAACATTGTATGCTAAGGAACCTCATGGTTTTGTAGTTTAAGTTGTGCAGAGTATTCATGGGATGACTTATGCGTCAATTTATGCACTGCAAACCAAAATAAAGATGAAGTTGATATACAAATATCAGGAGAACTCTGTTCTCTTGACCCTGTCAATGTATCAAAGTACTTTCACCATCACGTCATTGCTATGCTGCACTTCATCTGCAATGAAACTACCCCTCTGCTCGGAGAAGTGCAACACTTCTTTTGGAGAAAAAAATATCAATCCAGAGGAGCACCACGTATCCACATGCTTGTGTGGATAAAATATGCTCCCATATTTGGCCATGACAATGATGCCACTGTTTTACAGTTTATTGAAAAATGCATTACCTACAACATCCCTTTAGAAACCACACATAGTGACCTCCGTACAGAAATCTTACGCTTCCAAAAACATAATTGTGGTGAATACTGCTGGCATAGATCCAAAAACAAAGGTAAATACTATACCAAATTTTGCTTTGGTTTACCTAGACCAGTTTGCAAAAAAGTAAATAGCATGCTGTCTTCAGTTAGACACAGCGTAAAAGGCAAATTCCCTAAAAACACATACCACATTAAAAGGGGCAAATCATCTAAGTACATTAATGATTACAATGCAATCATTGCCCTTTTGTGGAATGCAAACAAAGACATATAATACATTGCAAACAATTCCACTGCTGGTGCAAGATATGTCACAGCCTTTATCACCAAAGCTGAGAAAACAGAGCTAAAAGACTGCTAGGATGACATATCATCTGACAAAACACTGTCACAAAAATTGCAGAGCTTCGGTATAAAAATGCTCTACCATATAAAATGCAGGTGCTACAAAGCTGCAGACTTAATAGGTACAGCATATATACCAAATCTGAACAAATTGTGTGGCTAAGCCTTGGACCATCTTCATTCCCAAAAAGGAGTACTAAAATCCTACCAAGACATAGAACGAATCTCCACAAATGATCCAAACAGTCAGGACACTTTAAAAAACTATTTAATGGAAACATACAACCCAAACAGAAGTACTGCTTTGGAAAACATGTGCATGTACAACATAGCCCAAAATTAATCCTGCAAAAAAATATCACAGCAGATGAGACAACTGGCAAATAGTCTGTCTCAACTTGTGAAGGAAGCCTAGTGAAACTTACCAAACCCAGCCTAATTAATCATATAAAGTTATCATTTCAATCTCTGCAACATAGGGAACTGTATTGCATGGCCCCACTACAATGTTTTAAACCTTGGAGAAAAGAAGAAGATTTATTAGGTGACTATGTCTCATTTGAAGCTGTATTCAAATCAAATGATAGAAGTATAATGAAAGTCAATTTCAAACAATACAAACAAATGTTGGACAATAAACGTCAACAAGAGGAAGAAAGTGAAGCTCAACTAGATAAAGACACTCCTGAGGGCAGTCATCCTTCTCTTACAGGAATCCAAGAACAACTTGGGGAACCACCCATTCGAAATGAAGCAACAATAGCCATGACTGAGGTAGAAAATACCATATATCAATCTAAACAATCTGAAGAAGGCTGGTCAGTGCTCAAGTCACAGCTAAATAATGAACAAATCACCATTTATCTAGAAGTCACTGAAGAAATTGAACATGGTTTTAAACCTGAAACTACAACTTGCAAATGTAAAAAATATAAACCTCTGCTCCTGTATGTAAATTGTGACGCTGGTTCTGTAAAAGCATTCTTAATTAAAATAATCTGCAAACTTCTACAAAACCTAACATACAGCAACATTTTAGCTGTTGTAACAGCCCCCACATGTTTAGTAGCCTACAACATAGAGTTGTAACTTCACAGCGACTACTGCTCCTTCCTGTAGAACACCAAAACAAAATAGAATACTACACATTATCAGTAGAAGCTGCTACTGAAGTGCGCAGAATTATGAAACAAATGAAAGGCCTCCTAATAGATGAAGTAAGCATGGTTTCCAACTTCATGTTGGTTTTAATTCACCTCAGAATGCAAGAAGTCCTAAAACCAACTACAAAGAACTGTTTAGAGGATGCACATTATGGTTTTCTTAAACCTCCAACAGTTCACAACAGTAAAAGGACAATCTATTTTCAAAACATAAGAACAGAAACAATGCCACAACACACTCAGCTGCATTGTAAATGTAAATCTCTGGCAACATTTTCAGTGCAGAAATCTAACTCAAAACAAGCATCAGTCTGCAGACTAATCAATGAATGATATGGGTGAAACACATCTGCTCCTGATGTCGTGGAACAATTAACTCAACAAAATATAAAATGCATGTACTTAATACCAACCCTTGCAAGCTGTAGACAATTCAACAAGACAATGTTAAAAAGAAATATAAGCCATATTGCATGTCTGCTCCAGAGACAAACTAGAAGTGCATGGCATGACACTCCCTATGAGTCAACCAGCACCAGCGCAGCTAAATAGCTTAGAAAAATGTATTTCCAACACAGCTGGATTAGAAAAAGTAGTAACTCTGTGCATAAACAGCAGAGTAATTCTAAAACATAACGTTGACGTAGAACAAGTCAATGCAGCAATTGGTACAGTAATTGACTTCCAAACATATCCACATGACAACAACATTCAGTTTGTCAACATCCACTTTGATAAACTTGCTGAAGTTAAACAAACTGGCCGAGCAATAGCATATTTGCTTCTTTTCAAAGACATGCACGTACACAGAGAATAATTCTCTTTTCTCTTGCATATGATATCACTATTCCCAAATCGCAAGCTCTAACTCTAGATCATGCATTGATTGACATTGGCAGCACAGTCTTTACAGGTGCTATGAGTTATGTAGAACGTTTATGTCTGCGTGCACTTAATGGTCTTTTCCTAGTTAACTTTGATGCAGACAAGTCAACGCTGACATTTCTTGGATCCAAGAATACAACAGGCCACGTACACTGTACACTCCATCTGGATATTTACCCTATACCTCAAAAAAGAAAACCTTTAAAAAGAAGAATAATACAAAGAGAACCTATAACAGAACTCCCAACAATACTGCTAAAATAACAAGGCCCAACTGCTTCTCCATCAAATAATACAACCACATAACTGTTTAACGCAAACTCAACTGCCTGTGCATCAGAAGACAAAAAGACAGATATCTCTTCTCAAAAAACAGCTCCAGGCCCATCAAAGATGTAGAGGCACAACTCTCAGGTCCATTTAAATTCAGAAACACAACTGGAGTAAATTGCTATGCAAAAATAACAATCAATCTTCTCTTCCAATTGTCATCAATTGTTCCCAATATTTACTTAAACGGCTCAGACAAGTGGTGTTTGCAAATGTTCCTCCTTCATAGAAATGCCACAAATAATCCTGACATTACTTACAGTGTTTAAGGTATAAGGTAAGAATTGCACTACTGTGCATGAATGGTCAAATGTACCATACACACACAGGAAGATCCACAAGAATTCCTAATGTACTTACTACGAATACTCAAAACCAAAATCATCCCTATAAAGGAAATCGTCCACATTTCATACACGTGGAAACAGACATCCACTCTCTGCAACCATGTTTCACAAGAGCACATTCCTATTGAACAATTTGTATATGTCTCCATACCAAATTGAGAATCCATTTATTTTCACCTGCTTCTGCAGAATGTAAATCATGGCATATTATGCTGTTTTTTCTATTCAAACAATCATTCAGCATACAAATAAACCACACATAGCCAATATGTCATACTAATGCTTCTAAGGTACAATGCAGATGGTACAGAAAAACAACTGTAAGCTCAATAGCTTTACAGACGGCCAAGTACCTCTTAGCAAGGAAACCTTCACAACAGTAGGCATAATATACCACACTGGTGCAACAACCATTTCACTGTTTATGAGGGTGAAAAAAAGTAAATATATATGTAACATTGTATGCAATTAAAGCTTTTTTACTATCCTGCTTAACAAATTATTCCGTTTTCAGACAAAGATTCCAGCTTTATTACTGCATGCAACTAAGTAAGCATACCAAGTATAAACAAATACATATTCCATAAACACTATCACCCATTGTACTACAATCATGATAACCATGTACACTTCAATTATATGATTCTACCATATTTCAAATACTGTATACTCCCCACAAAGTACTGATAACTATTATAGACCTATTACTATAATGCCCACAAAAATCTGGCCACAACCAACTCAATACAATTAAACCATATGACAAATATGTACAATACACCTTCAAATAGCAACACTCACCCAAAATACACGGCCATCCAAATGAGGTCCACGCACACCAAAATTGATTGTGGACTTGGCGGCATCTACAAACCCTTTTTCACCTAGAAAAACAGCTCCATATTATTTTTATTCCACTCCCCCACACTTTCCAGGCCCTATTTCAGCAACCATATAACCACAAATGTGTTTTCCTAACTGTTTCTACAAAGCGTTGTCCGCGGACTACGTTATTCCTCACCCCCACCCTTACCAGCCCTTCTTTCAGCCACCAAATAACCCCAAATGTTTTCCCTATAGTGCTACCCAACATGTGACTGTTTAAAAAATACACGACGCGCCTCACTCTTTTCACCATCCAATCAGCAGGCGTGTACGATGTCCACGGACATCACACAGCCCCCTGATTGGTCCAGTGGTGTCCGCGGACCTGAATAGGGAAGTGAGTCTGCGGCCCAGACCTAGATGTCACTCATTGTTTTTACCTACTGTTTGGTTGTTTTTTAAAATAACTACTAGACAGATTTACACCAAATTTACAAAAGCAATGTTTCGAAACCATTGCTCCTGGCGCAAATTTGGTGAAAATCCATCGTGGTTTTGAATGTAGGCATGAGCAAAATGTGTTTGCATCTCTGAACATTTCCACAAGGGCCTGCGGTAGTTGCCCTGTGGTTATGGTTAAGTTGCTCAAATCATAGAAAGATCACTTTTTGGGTGGCTTATAACTTTGCCTCTCCTGGACGAATCCTCATCAAACATTGCAAAAAAAGTATATGGCCCTCTCAGAATGATTTTGCGAAGTTTGGTATGGTGTTGTCCGGGGGAGGGGGAAATTATAGCAGGGGTCTCAAAATGTGTGGAAAACCTCATGAACGCAATGAAAAAGAAATTGCTTGCGCCTAAATCCCAAACCGCTGAACGGATTTTTACAAATGTCCAGCAGGAGTGGCAGTTTGCCCCAAAAGCTTGCTTTTGTAAATTGTGTGTTAATTCATCCAGCAGTTTTTGTTAACTTGTGAAAAAAGTAGGTAAAAAAAATGTGCAATATCTGGGTCCTGTTCACAGACTCATTTCCTGATTTTGAGTCTTTACAGATGTATTTGTAAAGTTCATCACTTAAGAAGTACCCTGATAGCAGACGTGCATTGTTACCCAAATTAATGGTACTCATTTTACCCACCTCATTTATTTATTGTTTAGCTATACAGAGCTTAAATGCAGGTGGAGTGCTTCAAAGCGCTTCAAGGCAGGAAGACAAAAAGTGAATACAGAATCATTCTCAGGCCTTAAAGTTTCCAAATTATCTAATGAAAAAACTAGCATACTCGGCTTGACAGTATTTTTCCTAGTGCAAGTGCATGAAGTGTTGCAATAGCGACCAAGCTATGAAAGGGGAGGGGGGGGACAAGACAGATGAACTAACTAGTCCAAGTACATTTAGGTCATGCATGCATGCAGACAGAGGTGCGAGGAAGGGGGAATACGCAAGTCCAGTCCAGCAGGGTCCTTGGTTAAGGGCAGAGAGGCTGCCCCGCTAATGGAGCATAAGCTGAAAGTGCAGTAATGCTGAACATAGTGTAGTGGCCTGTAAGGCTCTGAAGACGAACCAGGCAACCAGTCTGAAAAACTTAGCGAGGAGAAGGAGAGTGGAGAGAAAAAAAACAGAGATTAGCAGGGGAGAGGGAGAGAAGAATAATGACCAAGTGAAGCTGTCAAGACTAAAATGTGTTACTATGAAGTCAAACACAAACCCTTGGAGTCATAGACCAGACTGAAATTGTCCTTGCTGGTTACAACTGGGGTTTTTACATGCGTTGTATGAACTTGCAGGTTCCCTGTGTCTATGTATGAGCAGGCGTTCTTTGTAGGTGGGTGAGCATGAGATCCGCCGGGAACTACCACTTCTGTAAAAAGGGGAACATCTCTGAACGTAAGCATAGGAGTAAGGGAAGCATTGCAGGTACAATAGATCTGGTGTCCCACTCCTACTCCGTCTCTCTCTCCTTCGACTGAGAGAGAGAGGGCCAATGTCAGTCACATTGGGGAGGCAGAGAGTCGGTGTTCTCCATATGTGGCAGATAGGCAGAACATGCTGCACCTCACAGTGTTAGAGCCCCCTGGCCCAACAAGAGGCACATTTGTATGTCTCAAAGGTGTTGTTGTGGAAATTGTCAGTCAGTCAATATGTTTATTTGGATGTGAACATCCATCAAACAGACAACAACACAGCAATGCATAATAAAAACAATGTATTATACAGTCAACAAGAATAAAGGAAAGACCTTCATAACACTAACAAAGCATAATTTCTTTTATACAAAGCTCTTTTTACAAAAGATAACAAGGCTCTAGCAACATATACTGAATCAGCAGATTAGAGAAAGAGCAAGGCAATACAATAACAGAGCAAATTGAACTGTCTAAAAACAGGTAGTAGTGTGGACCTTCTAATGTCCCTGTATGCTGGGCAGAAAAGAATGAAATGCTGTAGATCCTCCCTGACCTCCCCACATAACGGACATCTCGCTGTATCCAGATAACCCTTCCAGTTAGCTGTATTTCCCCTCAACTGTAGGCAATCCAATCTAGCACGTGTAATTAGCCTTCAATCTCCCTTTTGGGAGCTCATAAGGAGATAAGGCTGTACCCTATCTACCGTGCTGATAACGGATTAGGGTTGTTTGTTCATTCCACATTGTTTGTGGCCGGACTGGCCGCAGCCTTACTGCTTGGGCCCCGTTTTTCTTTTATTTTCTCTGAAGCCAGTGCTATGGTAGCAGGGGTCACACACCCCTGCACCCCCAAAACCCCAAAATACTGAACACGGGGAGCCCCCTCAGCTCATGTTCAGTTAATTTGATATCAATCAAATTGGAAACACCCATTCCAATCAAAACGTCTCTACAGACAGTTTTTTTTAAATCAAATTGGGTGCTAACTTGATAACAGCCTGTGCTCTATCTATTATTAATAACAAGTGCCCAAGTTTCCCTATTTTCCATTGCCGCTGATGTCAAAATACACTTATAATACTGCTTTTGACCCAAGAGCAGCAAGTTACCAGCCGGAAAAATGACCAGAGCGTTACTTAAGCAGTCTTTGATAAAGGTGAGCCAGGGAATTTTATATGAATTAGCCCAACCTTTCAAATACTTAATAATAAAGTTGACGTGGAAATTGAAATTGAACTGAGTGGATGAATAGTCCAGAGTGTGTTATTCTCCCCGCCCCTATCCTATTTATATCTGTAGCTCACTCACTACCATCTTTAAGTAAGAGTCCGTGGAGTTATTAGGTTGCCTCTCTCTGAAAATGGGCGGGAATGTCCTCACTCTCTGCTACCACACCAAGGCTCCAGGCCAAATTGCCTCCCGTTCACCACTTGCAGCACAGTTATCAGTATCTGTAGTCGCTGGTAAAAGGGGCAGATTATGGCTAATGGCTCTCGCCCTAATGTGTTTCAACTGGATGAAAATTATTTTCCAAACTAGGAAGAATACTGTTTCACTTTCAGATAGGTCTTATATCATTGAGGGTCTAACTAGATGCTATTATAGGGACCAGACGACAACATTTCGCCTTGGAGCATTAAAGGCCTGGTCATTACATGTATAGAAATACCAGTACACACATAGACACCCACAGACACACACATTCACACGCGCACACACACATACAAACACACACACACATACACACACACACACACACACACACACACAGCGTTCACTCAAACACAAATGCATTGTAATACTGCTGAGCAGTTTACTCTCCAGCTGTATTAATCAGAATTAATTATTAGGCAAAGCAGTGATGCTGACACAGGGTCACTGTCATCTTTTCAGCTTCATTTGCATCGACTGCTTATCGCACCTCTGCATTTACATCCTTTCAATCTGTAATTCATCACAGTTGGTCGAGAAAGAATATCAGTGGCTTAATTTGCAATGTTTTGCCCCACAGAGGCACTTTGCATTTAATCAAATTCTGACAAAATGAAGGAAGCAATATTAATTAAACAGAGGGCCATGTGGTTCCCTGCCTGTGTTCGCAGTCACTGCCGCTTGAAATAAATTGTGTATGGACATGCAATGCAGTAAAGCAATGATGTTACAGTATTCAGTGAAAGAATAGCAGTCAGCTAAACAAAAAGAGGACATGCTATTAGTCGGGGTGCAGGCACAACATCGTTGTGTGTTTTTAGATGAACATCAATGGAAAAACCCTACCTAACATTGGTGGGAAAATAGACTGTGGATAGCTTGGAAACACCTTGAAGAATACACATGAATGGAAACAATTGTTGGCTTCAAGATGTCCTGCTCTATGTTGGCACAACATTAAGGGATGGCCAATTCCTGTGCACATATTTGCAATGGCGAGGATAACAATCATCATCGTCATCATGATCATAATTATACTAATAATAAAACTACTACTAATAATAATAATAATAATAATAATAATAATAATAATAATAATAATAATAATAATAATAATAATGCTATCACCTCTCGTTTGGTGGATGTTAAGGGCCAGGCATTGCCCACCAGTTGAAGCCCGGGTAGGCTCTAGAGACACAAGGGCCTCAGCAAATGCGCAGATGCAAAGGGGAGAAGGGGATTGTGCAAGCCCAATCTTCCATCCATAAAAAGATGCCCACCACCATAGTAAATACAAAAGTGGCATGTCTATGGTGGTATGGGGACGGACTGGGCAGTACAATGGCAGACAGAGTGGGAAGCCCTGGGCAGCAGGTAAGTCCGTGGGAGGGAGGATGCACAATGTCATGGGGCACCAGAGAGTGAGAGGGACCGGGGCAAAATCAAATGGTGTTCCCTCGGGAAGTGGTGCACCCTGGTTTAAAAAAAAAAAAAAAGACTTTCACTGATCCCTGCAAAGGAGTCGCTCCAGAAGTACATTTATTAATTGTGAAAGGTACTTTTGGACAAAATTATTCTATTCAATTAAATAAAACAGACACAGATAATAATATTAACAGTAATATCAATCATAATAATGTTGATTAGAACATAGGGCTGTGATATGCAGTATGAAGCTTATATGCGATGGCTTCTTTTGGGGGGCAAACAGTGAGTTCAAGGTGTAGCAACTGTTCCCTAAAAAATAAAAAATAAAACTTTAAAAAAGATGGGGGCAGGGAATCAAAATAAATGTAAATCATTTTCTCTTTTTTGAGAAGAGGGGAATAGGCAGCCTAAGAGATAAGTGATGGAACAGTTTCATAATTTCTAAGGCAAAAGGGGGACACAGGAGGCAAAGGAGGAGCAAGATGGGGAGGCCAGCATCGGAGGTGCCGTGCTTTGACAGGAAGGCACAGAGCCAGGAATCTGTGTGTAGAGGGAAACTACCACCTCAGAACATGGTATTCAAATGAAAGATAATGCATGGGTTCCAAGATTGCTGATTAGATGAAGAACTCAATCATGGTTCTCTGAATGTGGGACACTCTAACTGTACCAGCCAACATTTCAGCAACCTTTTAGCTGCTCTTGCTCGTTCCCCACTACCCCCCGCTATTTGCGTGCTGCTGGAGGTCAGAAGTGTTATCAGCGCTTTCGTCAGTGCCGCTAAGGGTCTTTTTGGGGTCTTTAGCGGCATGGCGGCAGGGTCATTACCGGCATGGCGCTGTGCTTGTGTCCGCGTACTCGTAATTGCACGCAATTAGTGGCCTCTTGCCAAGGCGGACACGTTAATAGCGCCATGCCGGTAAGGGTAGCATTTTACTGCGTTCCGTGTAATGAGGCCCTATGTCTGAATTTTGTCTCTTTAGAATACATTCGTGAAGAGCGATATATGATGCACTAATTTGTGTGGCTCTTTCACCATATCTTCCTCCTTTTCCTGTAGGAAAGAGCAGAGGAAAAGAAGGCACTTCTACACTTTTCTGCCAGAAGCTCATTGGAGATCCTTTGGCTCTAGGCATTTGATATGTTTCTAATGGATCTTCTATAGTGTCTTTGGAATGTAATGGGTGAAATGTATATTGTTGTATAATGTTGGCTGCAATAACAGGATCCACATGTTCAAATTGGCCGAATCGTGGTGATATTTAAATATTTGGGGGGTTTCTTTTATGTTTTCTTCAATTTTTGTTATCTCTGTATTATTCATTGTTTTGTTTAAGATATTCTAGGGCTTGACTAACTTTGTTTAAGTAAACTGGTTGTCGCCAAATGTTGTTGTCCTTTGTGGGTACCCCATTGACTAGTACAATCAAAGATTGTTCTATTGGTTGGTCTACTCCTAAAGTTTCTACATTTTCTTTAAGCTCTAAGGTCAAATATACGACTTTGCCATACATTACTTTCAGTACTCAGATGGATGCAATTTGGCAGTTTTGGTTTGAAGGTGTACTATAGGTTGACATTTCTGTACTATTTGAATTATGATAAACTCATACAAGTTTAGTTGTTGGATGTCCGGTCCTGAAGATTTCTTGTCCGCAGGAGTTGCTGAACCCCACAGATCTCTCCAATAGATCCAATCTACAACTGATACTATAAACAGCCGCAAGCCAAATTTCTCAAGGGGAAAGGGAAAGTGGATAAAATAACAAACAACAGATTCCTGCCATCTGACTAGTCAGAATTCTGTAGGGAAATAAGAACAATCTGATTAAGGTTAATTCTTAAACTCTAAGGTTAATTCTTACATTCTCAAAGTATCAACGGAATTCCCATATTTAGTTCTATACCAGTTAAACACCAGCATATGGAGGATTTACTTGTGTTGGTAGCTGAAGTGTTAATTAGAAGATTCTTGAAATCTAAACTTTAACTTTTCAATTTCCTCAAAATAAACCTTTCTCCAGCTCTCATAAATAGCTCTGCCAAAATTAAACTGTTCTGTGCTTTTAAATTGTATTTCTAGAAAACTATTTGGCTCACTGACATTGATTTAAATACAGAAGCTCTCTTTCAGTTGAACGGGAATGTCTGTGACTATCTTGGATGTGCCAACTTCCTAAAAACATGCAACCTCTGCCATTGACAGTTACCTGCTGTTCAAGGATTTATTACGTCTATTTCATTCAATTTATGCAGAATGAATCCGACCTCCTCAAAATCCTTGAACTCTGGGATTCTTAAAGAACATGAGAACGGACCTCTCTCAATCACACTCTGCTGAACTTCATTATTAGGGCTGCCACTTGCCAAGGCACAATGACTGCCATGCCACACCTGATTCGGATGGCTGCAGGAAGTGGGTGATTCAGTTTGGATTGAATTTTGAAGGGTGGCCACCTTCATGCTTCCCGTTCAGGCGATGACGCTTTGTCCACTGGTGCTAATTGCACCAGTCCAAATAGTTGGTGGGACCCCGGTGGTAGCGCTATTAGCACCAATATTTCAGCGGAGTGCCTTGTTTCAGTGCTGATTCTGCTGGGCGGTATTAGCGTTACTGCCAGAGTGGGGTGTGCGTTCATCGCAGGTTGTGATTCGGCACTGATACCGCCCATCGTTCCAGCGGTAACGCTGATTCCGCTCAGCAGAAATTAGTACTGAAAATCTGTCCCAACTCGTGATAAGGCCCAAAGTCTGAATTGTCCTCACTCATTTGATTGTAGCCATTTAAACAAAGTGGAACTCTGTCGAGAAACGGATGTCCTCTTACGGTATCATATTGACCCAGAAAAGAATCTAATTCTGTGTCTGTTTGGTTGGTCTATTTGCTGGTGAAGCCTTAATGCCCTTACCAGACTATCAGGACTAACTATTAATAAAATCACCCATCCCAAGTTCACCAAGAGTATCAGGCTTCCATTTTTGACACAAATCCTAACCTATCGTTCCACATACAAAATCTTCCAAAAACGCATTTAAGCCTCAGAATTCTGTGCTATATTAATGGTCAAATTGAAGGATCCGCTGCAATAATGCTACACTGACACATCTATATCACTGCAGTAGAACTCCCCTTTGAGTTGGCATTTCACTTAACATCCGGACATTTTACCCACATTTCAAAGACCTAAACAGGTCCACAAAGGAATCCAGATCCTTCTTCAAGACAGCCTGGCAAAGTTCTCCAACCAAAGCACTGTGCCTCAGTAGCTGCGGATCTGGTGTGCGGATGCTAGGGAATCAAATGCTTTGAGTGAAAGCAGATACTATCTCAGTCGCTCTGTCTGACGAAGAAGCAGAAATTGATAGTGTGACTCTTCTCAGCCCTGTGGTGCGCATCCTTCAGAAAATAAATGAAAACACATTGGTGGAAGTTAAGCTGCACCTGGGACAATGATCACGGCTAATCAATATGATTCTTCTCTAGTAAACCTAGTGTCTCAACATCTATCCAATAACTTTCTATCATCTACCACACATAGTTTTGTCTCACTGCAGTATTCTCTGAGAAAGCCCTGACTGGCTCTGACGCATGAAATAAAAGTTTCTGCTAATGGGTGCTGTTGAATAAATACATAAAAAATGTGTTTATTTAATTTGCTTCAAGAGATCTCTAATGGGCTGTGGGTGTTTTCCGGCCCACGTCAAAGGCTCTGAATATTTTTAATATTTCCATAATAATAATATGACTGGGCTGTTCTTGGAGCCTATAAATGGGTCCATTGCATGATGTACTTTGTAGTTATTTTCAGGTCCGTCATTCTATACCCAGCCTGTAACCATCTGTATCACCTCCATCCCTGACCTTCCAAAGGTAACTTTAATGTTCTATCCTTCAAATTCAGGGATCCGCCACCTTTGGCTCTCCAGATGTTTGCGGACTACAACTCCCATGATATATGGCTATTGACTATGCTGGCTAGGGACGTTGAGAGTTGGTGTCCAAAATCTCTGGAGAGTCAGAGGTTGCAGACCCCAGTTCTAGTTGTATCCATATTTTATTTATTTATTTGTTTATTTTAATTCTTGATCACGCGCCAGATCGGATCCTCTCCACAAGGATCTTACCCTGTCTGGAGCCTGTCCGGAGTTTTCCGAGGCCGGGGCTTTGTAAGGC
Organism: Ambystoma mexicanum; assembly: GCF_040938575.1. NCBI lineage: Eukaryota > Metazoa > Chordata > Amphibia > Caudata > Ambystomatidae > Ambystoma > Ambystoma mexicanum. Next base: position 1,148,376,271 of record NC_090928.1, read on the forward strand.
TTTTCTGAACCTGCAATCTGTCCGTATCCCTACAGACCCCTATCAGACCTGCATCAGATCCCTTCACGTAGTAAGCCCCACTGTTGTCGGACAATTGATTGCACTCTCCTGGTTTGTTGTTGAGATGCAGATGTTATATTTTACTACGCTATAAATGCTTCTACATGTAATGTCGACTTGTATTGTAAAGCTTCCTCATGTGCAGCTAAACTTACCTTGTACGCCGACATCTGTCTAATAGGCTCTTTCTGCCTAGCCTGTGCTAAGCCTGTTGTCACGTCCAGCCTAGCACTCTTGGTACTACCGCTATTGTGATTTATTGCGCTATTCTGTTCTCCTATTGCGACATTTACTGACATGGTATCCAGTTCAGTCTTGCATCTAGCCCTGACCTCGCATCCTACATGCCTGCTATGATTGTTGGATTAGACTCTGCATTTTCAGTTATATCATTCTTAATGTATCATTCGCAATGTATGTTTTGTATGTTTTGTACTCAGCCCTGTCGTATTACTAATGCCATCATGGCTCCAAACTTGCCTTTATTAGTTGTTGTGCTGCATTATTATTAACTCCCTGCTTTTGGCTCATCACTGCACTGACATTAGTCTGCTTTTGCCAGGCACGCTGCCATATAAATGCTATTAGCCAGAGGTATGTTACTGCCTGCCAGCTGCTGCACTATAGCACTGTAACTGCTTAATCGTTGGTACGTTACTGTTTTCATATTAGCCCGGTCCATGCTACTCATTTGCCTAGCGTTAGATATGCTATGACCTTCTCTGTTGTGCCATACTACATCAGCCTAGCCTTATGTTAGCTGTTGCACCTGATGTATCAGTACAGACTTGAGTAACCTGCCCAACTGTGCCCACAGTGACTATAATAGGCCGCCAATTTGGATATACCTATACCAGTCCATTCATTCCACACTCTATCACACTGTGTCCCAGAATCAGCCAACTAGTAGCCTTTCGGGCTTCATCTAGAACTGCTTACCACCTCGTCAGCATGTACATTCACGGTCTAGGTAGTCTTCCAACAGGCGCCTTGCCTAAGATAGCTTGGTTAACGCTCCACATTGCCTTCTCCTTCCTACAAGAACTTCACACTAACAGCTTGCCTACCACAACTAGCACCATCGGGCTTTCTGGCACTGTGACCCTACCTAAGACTCATACCTGCCCCATAATGACAGACACACAAATATACAAAACTGTCCACAAAACTAGCCAGCAACAAGAATACTCTATCGCACAGACGCCATGTAGCACTGCTGACAGAAACCTAAGATTGCGCGCCCGTCTATCCAAACTGTATGAACTACCGGCAAAAAAAAGTGAGCATCTCAATTACCTAAAAAAGTGCCTAATTCAGAAAGTAGTGACAGAACCAAACATAACTTTCATTTTATCACAAAAGACCCATATTGAACCATACTAAACAGACGACTAAAGACAGACCTAGTTCCAGCCTTGCTTCAGATAGCCACCTACCGAACCTCAAAGGAGCCCTTATAAATGCCAGGTCTCTAGTTGCGCATGCAACTGAAATATCAGACATTATACTAACAGATAACCTTGACTTCCTGGCCATCTCAGAATCATGGCTAGACGATGCTGCAGGCCCTGCCCTATGGCTGGCAGGTCCCGATAACTACGCTATCCTGCAAGCTGACAGACATATCTCTCGAGGTGGAGGAATAGCAATTATAGCCAAGTCTAACCTAGATATGAGAATTGTCACCACACCCACTATGAAATCCTGTGAATGCCTCACGGTCAAAGTCACCACTGCCAATTCCCAAACGCTGAATATCTTTCTCATCTATAGACCACCAGGTTCCATTGGAACCTTCTCAGAAGATATATCTATGGCCCTGTCCAACAACCTAAAAAACACCTCCCAAACCTTAGTATTAGGTGATTTTAACTTAGGCTACAATGACTCCAAGGATACCCACTCCACTGCCATTGCTATGACTATGAAAGAGCTCGGCTTCTCTCAGAAAGTCAATTTACCCAGGCACATCAAAGGTTGAACCCTCGACTGGATAGCATATCATAACTGCAATTCATCATCACGTCCATTGCTCCCCAGATCTGGACAGACCTCCATCTCCTAATATTCACATTGGCAACTAATCCAGCCACGGCCCAGACTGCACCGCCTGCCCCACCTACACTCACAAGGAACAAAGAACATATGACAGCTGACAAACTGTTGCCCCACATAATACCCAAGCTTAATTCCATACTGGACAACAGGGACCCCAACTCCCTAGTTGAACAATATAACGAAATAATGAACTCTGCCCTTGACAATATCGCACCGCTCAAACTAAGGAAGAGCAAACACAAAAAACACCTTAACTCTTGGTTTACCCCACACCTAAAAAACCTAAGACTACTCTAAAGAAAGCTTGAAACTGTTTGGAGACTCTCTCAATCAGCATAAAATAAACTAAACCTTACCAAAGTCTCAACCCAATTTAAGAAGGACATCCTCTTAGCCAAACGGGAGACCTATGATAAAAGAATATCTCAATCCAAATCCAGCATTAAAGAATTGGAAACACTGATTGTTCCACAAGAGAATTACATCAAAGATAAAAAGTGGTGCTCTAGTATCCAACAGGGTTTAACCAACAAAGTCACCAACCTACAAACCAAAATTGCCAATAGGAAAGCCTCTCTAACACCTCAAACTACTCAGAGCATAGCCCCACCACCACACTGTAAACAAGAAACACGCTTTAGCTTTTCTAAAGTTTCTATCATTGAGGTGGAAAAGGTCATACTGGGACTCTAACCGTCTTACTGCCGGGGCGACCAATGCCCGGCGCAACAGAGAGAACTCGCGCCTTTCATAACTAAACTTGTCAACTCCTCTTTTACAACTGGTACTGACCCGAACAATTTGAAAGAATCTTGGGTACTGCCACTACTCAAAAAGCAAACCCTTGACCCCGCCATTCCCACAAGCTTCAGGCCCATCACAACTGTGCAATTTCTCTTAAAGGTTTTAGACAAAGTGGCCTACATTCAAATACAGAACTTCCAACATGGTACGGAAAAGGCTTTAATTGATCTTAAGGCCCAAATAAATCAGTTTAGAGATAAAGGTCAATCATCCTTACTCCTCCTCCTAGACCTCTCGGCTGCATTTGACTTGGTTAACCACTAAGTCTTATGCAGTCACCTAGACTCCGCAGCCCACTTCTCTAAGGAGGCTATAACTTGGATCTAGTCATTCTTGAGCAATAGGACCATGAGAGGCTTCTCACCATTGGCCTCAGCAGACCCTATCCCTATAACCTGCGGTGTACCACAAGGTTCCTGTGTGTCACCAACACTCTACAATGTATTCACTAAGCCCCTCTTCGACGAAATGGACCATTTGGATATCACCTACATGAACTATGCAGAAGATACCCAAATCCTTCTACCTCTGACCGGAGACTGCGCCGTGGATTTGGCTCTGGTGAATAGAATCTATAGCATTGTTCAGGCATGGATGGCCACCCATGGACTATGCCTGAATGATGATAAAACTGAGCTTATCATTTTAGGCACTTCGACCCATCTATCCAAATTTAGCCCAGATTATGCCAATTTCACTATTGATGGAAATAAGGCAAAAGTAGCAAAGGAAGTGAAGACCTTAGGATTCTATCTAGACGCCACCCTGAACTTCACCAAACAAGTCAATTCCCTAGCCTCTGCTACTGCATATACGTGTAAACTAATCAGGGCTAGCAAACAATTCATCTCCACTGACAGCTGCCTTACCCTCGCTAGAGCTCTCATACTTTCCGAATTGGATTAATGCAATGCGCTATACATTGGTGCGAATAAACAGATTATCCACAAAATACAGGTTCTCCAGAACAATGACCTGAGAGCAGCAGATAAGATCAACAGAAATAAACATCTCTCCTCCACTAGAAGGAAATGCAAATGGCTAACCACCTTCGATAAAGTCCAACTTAAAACTGCCCCCCTTACTTACAAGTGCCTCAATAATATGTAGGAGGATTCAATTCAACACTACATGCCTAGTCTGGGATACTGAATGGAAACCCTTAATGATATATCTTTTATGTCCAGTTCATGAGTTCTGGATGACTTCTCCTATATAACACCCCTCTCTTAGAATCCCCCTGACCCCACTGAGCCAAGAAGTAGTTATGTTTTGCAAGTTTAAAAGGTTTATCTGAGAAATAAAACAAAATATAGATACCACGCTTTTATAATAAATTAATAATCGATATCGCCCTTATAAATATAATGTTAATCAACAATGGGTAATCTGACACTAGCACACTTCTTTATAATCAATGAGGAGTTAGTATAGGATGGATAAAGTAGCAAAAATACTTTTATGATTTCAAGGGCAAAGCAATGAGGAATAAAATGCAGTACAGAAATACTTGATATGATTTTAGCAAAAGATAAGATAATCACTTTTTCTCTGGCAATTCACCCCCCTCCCCTATGCAATGTAAGAAATGGAAGGAGATGGAAGTAACACACACAGTTCTCAGGAATGCAATCAAATACAATACGAAATTCAATTCCCACCCCAGCAAGCTTAGAGAAAACCAGTATGAGTTTTAAAACACAGGCCCAAGTGCTTTGAATGTGGTGGCAATGAAGTGAGAAATATGCTGAAAATGCTTTTAATTCCCTTTAGGAGGTTCAGGGTGAGTGAGAGATACTTGGGATGAGCTCAGGCTCACTTTAGCAATGATTCAGGGATGGTTATTAAGAGACAAACGAATTTTTAGCACAGGAAAGCAAAAGGCTGCTATCTTTTTACAGGTAAAGAAATCAGGCCAAATCGCAAATCGTGGCAAAATTTGCGAGTGCGTGAATCGTGATTACGGCAAAAGTATAAGGAGTAGCAAGTCGGTTCTAGGTTCCCTGGAAAGCTGAGATTTTAAGCAAGTTCCTAGGACAAACGGTTCCAGAGATATGAACGATTTTGTAAAGGTTGTTTTTCAGATTTAAAGTAAACTCAAAATGACAGGTGACAGCTTGCAGCTGCAGAATTGACAGGTGACAGTTGTGGAGCTTTAAAAATGACAGATGACACGATTTCTAGGAGGCAGTTCTACTTAGGTTAAAATAGTTTGGATTAGATTATTTTAACTAAGAGATTAGTTCTGCACAGTTCTGCTAGGTACTCACAATATAAATTTGAAATAGGCCTCGCCACATATCTGGTCAGGTTTTGGACTGGACTCCGGTTCTGGTCTCAGCACTTCAGAGTGATCTGGGTCAGCTCTCTGGTTCTGCTCACAGCGGTCCAGGCCAGCTCTGCTCTGCTGGTCTAGCCTTCCTGGATTCAGCGGCCTCTGGTTCTGGATACTGCTCTGCTTTCCGGTCCGGATCAAGTGGATTCTGGATGTAACACTGCTTTCTGGGTACTGGCAAGAGTTCTTGGCAAAAGAATTCAGACAGCTCGCCCGGCTGTGGAAGAGTTTGCAAATGATTTTGAGGCCTGCTGACAAATACTTTTGCTTGCAGTGGGCCTTCTTGGTTCAAAGTTCTGTAGTCTCTGTTTAGCTTGGAAGTCTAAGTGTTGGATCTCTGGATGTGAAGTTGGCGGTCAGCATGATCCGCAGCAAATGGAATTGAATGTCTCTACCTGTCCCAGCAGTCTCTTTTTATGTGTTTTGGAAAGTGGGTGTGTGCATTGGTCATAACTAAACCTGCCCCTCTCACTTATCATTGGCCAATTCCTCCTCTCTCCCTTGATTGGGGGAAGGAAATGTGAGTCAGAGTGATGCTGTAGGTTTTATGGTCAGAGGAACCTCCCCTTGTCAGATTGCACACAAATCTATTTCTGACCCAAATACATATTTATCTATGGACCATTTTTCTAATATTATAGGTCCAGTTAACATATTTTCTGTAGCACCAAACCATCCGATCCCTGTCTTTGTACGATGTCGTGTCCACTGATGACAGAATTCTCCCCTTTTCATCCAGATAACAACCTGTAAACCTTTCCAGATTTTACACAAATGTGCACTAGGGATATGGGTTACAGATGATAAAGTGTCAGATTTTTAACATGCATACATTTGGAGTGAGACCCTATTTTCCGCTAGCAACCCCCCAGAATACACCACAGGGTCCTAACACCTCTTAAAATGTTCACAGAAAAATCACAAAAATAATGATATTACTTATATAATTCTGACAAGTCCGCACTACGAGTTATCTATCTTTTTAAAATTATTCTCTGGTCAAAAAGGGGTGTGGCTTCCCACATCACAGGGTGGAATAACTGGTTTATCCACTTCCCCCAAGCTCAACTGCTAGCAGAGGCACTGCCCCTCCCAGTTTCCCCTAAGAGGAAGCCACTTTTACGACGCCCCCAATATAACATTTGCCTGAGTCCAGGACAGGCCTTTGTTCAACTCCCTGTAGTCCCCAGCTGCTCCACCCCTAATCTAATCAGAGAGGTGACAACTCCTTTTGGCAAGGGGAAGAGTGGCTGAGCAGGTTTCAACTCCTGTCGGGGGTAGTTGTCAGGCAGAATCCAGTTTCATTAAGCCAGGTTTCAGCTAAATGTCACTTTTTGTTCCCAGTTTAAATCACTTACAATTTTTACATATACATTAAATAATGACTTCCTTCAAGTCATTTCAGAATATAGTTTTACATTGTATCCACCTCTTAGCAAGTCTTTCCTTGGTCTGGTTTTGTTTCATTTGTTCAGTTTTACACAAAAGTCTGGTGGTTTTAAAACGCCGGCTTTCTGATAGTGGTGAGTACTGGTAATGCAACCATTTTTGGGATTAAGAAAATGAATTCCCCACAGTTCTGAGTTGATTTTTTGGCAATCAGCAATGCCATTCCCAATGGTTTCAGGCTACTGTGTGTGTAGCCCACTGGTGGTTTTAGGCAGTGCCCTCCTGTGCTCACAACATAGGCAAAAATGGGTGGCAGTCTATTCTTCATGTTTTCCCTGTGCACTCTCTGGGGAGTTCTGGCCATCATGATGTTTTCCATGCCAGTACTGCACAGTTTTATTGTAGGGCTTGGATGCATGGGTAAAAACATCCCACAAGCCCCCCCTCTTGCGATGGCCATTCTGTCCTTTCTCAGATGGAACTTGCAGGATCTGGGATGTTCTCCTCATCTTCTTCCGGTAGATGGCACAGTTCAGCATCTTTTCCCCCATCCAGTTGGATCGATCGGTTCTCCTCGCCGGTCCTGATGGGAATATTGGGCGGTACCACGGTCCCCTCGGGTCTCTGCTCCCAGTCCCCGGTCATCCTCTTTGGTCATTCTCCATGGTTTCATCTCTCCTAGGATAATAAAGCAAAGCGGCAATACCTATTCGTAGACCTTTCTTCACCACTATTAATGGTGTGGCAGACATATACATTTTATACTTTAACATACCTAACATTTTACTTTTGAGATACAAGTTATCATTCAAAGACAGTGGCTTACAAGAGTATAATATTTTAGAGACTATATGTGGGATATTTTAGGGTTGGAACTGAATTAATCTGGAGCGGTCCCCTCTGGTATTGCAGAGGACTCCTCCGGTTGCTGCAAAGTGTGCCTGGGATGGCAACACTTTAGCTGATTTATATGTACCCACTTGTCTTCCCCCTCTGCCAAACCGCCTTTGTGGATGCGGATCTTGTAGGCCACAGAGGATATTTTGTCTATAATTTCAAACGGTCCCTTCCATGTAGGCAAGAATTTTCGCTGTTCGGCCTGGTTCCTTTGGAAATTCTATAGATAGACCCGATCACCCACCTTATATTCCTTTCGGGTATACCTATTCGTAGACATTTCTTCACCACTATTAATGGTGTGGCAGACATATACATTTTATACTTTAACATACCTAACATTTTACTTTTGAGATACAAGTTATCATTCAAAGACAGTGGCTTACAAGAGTATAATATTTTAGAGACTATATGTGGGATATTTTAGGGTTGGAACTGAATTAATCTGGAGCAGTCCCCTCTGGTATTGCAGAGGACTCCTCCGGTTGCTGCAAAGTGTGCCTGGGATGGCAACACTTTAGCTAATTTATATGTACCCACTTGTCTTCCCCCTCTGCCAAACCGCCTTTGTGGATGCGGATCTTGTAGGCCACAGAGGATATTTTGTCTATAATTTCAAACGGTCCCTTCCATGTAGGCAAGAATTTTCGCTGTTTGGCCTGGTTCCTTTGGAAATTTTATAGATAGACCCGATCACCCACCTTATATTCCTTTCGGGTAGTTTTAAAATCATAGTGGGTCTTCATGCTCTCGGCTGATCTTTCTAGATTCCGCTGAGCATAGGCAAAAGCATGCTGAAGGTGTTTCCTTAAATTCTCCACATACTCATGAGTTGTGGAGGCATTTATCAACGTTTGCTCTTGGGTTCTGTAGAGCAAATGCTGGGGAAGCACCATCTTGCGTCCAGTCATCAACTCAAATGGTGACATTTTAGTTGCAGATGAAGGGGTAGATCTGATGGCCATTAGGACCAGAGGTAGTCGGATATCCCAACTTGGCTCAGAATCTGCCACAAACTTTTTTAAGATGCTCACAATGGTTCGGTTGTATCTCTCTACTGCCCCAGAAGAAGCTGGCCGGTAAGCAATATGTAGCTTTCTTTTGACCCCAAGTATCTCCCACATCTTTGTCATTACTTCACTGGTGAAGTGGTTACCTCTGTCTGACTCAATCCTTTGAGGTAGACCAAAACGGGAAAAGATGTGGTTAATCATCAGGGCAGCTGCTATTTCTGCCTTGCAGTTTGGGGCTGGGAGATATTCCACCCACTTGGTAAACAAGCATGTAACGGTCAACATGTACTTGTTTCCTCTAGATGAGTGAATCACAGGGCCTACAAAGTCGATTTGCAAATCTGACCATGGCAGTGTCATCCCCCTCTTTTGGAGAGGTGCACGGTGTGTGAGGGATGATGGCTGAAATTGTGCACACACAAGACACCCCTTCAAGTATTGATCGAGGTCCTGCCCCATGTGTGGCCAGTATGCAACCTCTCTTAAGATTTCCAGTGTTGTGTGAAACCCCCTATGACCGGCAGTGGCCGTATCATGGGCGTGACTTAACATCAGGCTTCGGAATGAGGTAGGAACCACCCACTGATCATGGCCAGCTTGGGATTTCCTTACCAACAAACCGTGTTGGATTCGGAACATTTTTGGACATTTCATCAACACTCTTAGGTCCTCTTTCCCAATGTAATCTGTGTCTGTCAGGGGAAAGTTCTCAGGGTCCTCAAGGTGTTGGTAAAACTTACCAATAATTGGATCCCCCTTCTGAGCTGTAATTAAATCAGCATCAGGGGTCTCCTTACTCCATTGTGCAGTTGAAAGATCATTGTGAGCATTTGTCTGGGACCTAGTGATAGCAGTGACCTGGATTTCCCCCAATAGGGACTCTATTTCTATTAGATCCCCTTGGATGGGCCCGGTTTTGGCCAGCTGATCACCTAAGTCATTTCCAGTTTTGTCTGGTCCCTCTACTTTGGAATGACCCTTGATCTTTTTCCAATAGATGGTCATCCCATTCGATGTGACCAGATCATCAATATTTTGGATTAACTTCCCATCTTTCAGGGGTTTGTTATTAGCACATAACATGCCTCTGGTTTTCCAATTTACCAGGTGCTCCACGAACCCGTTCCGTACATAATCCGAATCTGTGATTATGACCAGTTTGTGGAGTTGATGTTGGACAGCAGTGAGGATGGCCTGATGCACAGCCATCAATTCTGCCACCTGACTACTTCGGGGACCAATTTTGTATCCAGCGGAGGGTTCTGGAAACTCCTTCACCCAGGAATTCCCTACGCCGGCCACCAGTTCTTTCTCCCCGTTGTTGTCAACATGGTACGAGCATCCATCCGCATAGACAGTGGTCATTCCCTCACAATTGTCTTCTTCAATGACTTTATGTTGGGAATTAAGGTATGCCTCCATGTTGTCCTTGATTTTTAGACTTTCGTCCTCGAGACAGTTTTCTCTGGCACAATCATGCAAGTCAGCCATACCTTGCGCGAGGGGACTCTTCTTGTTTTGGCCATATCTGACCTCCACAGGAAAGCCTTGCATTGACAGAATCGAGGAAGTAATTCGGGAATTACTCACATTTCCTGCCCGGATTCTGTCACTTTGGAGATATTGCAGAGGCTGGTGTGGAGTCTCCACTATGATGTGTTCCCCCTGGATAAACGGGCGGTAATTCTTCAATGCCCACACCGTTGCCAGGAGTGCCTTCTCACAATCGTTGAATTTTTCCCCCACAGAGGATAAAGTTTTGCTCGCATAGGAGATTACTTTATTGACCTTGTCATGCTTTTGGTATAATGCTGCCATCAAGAACGTATTAGAGAACCCTGTCTCCAGGAAGAACTCCTTGTTTCTGACAGGGTAAGCTAGGCAAGGCGCTTGTGAGAGCCTTCTTTTGAGTTGTCTTACTGCCTCGGTTTGTTCTGGACCCCATTCCCACTTGACCCCCCCCTTCAAGAGATGAATCAGGGGTCTAGTGATCTCTGCGTAGCCTTCAATGAACTTTCTGCTGTAATTAGTCAGTCCAAGGAGGCTCCTTAGTTCCCGCAGAGTTGTGGGGTCTTTCAGTTTCTGAAGTGCTTCCACTTTCTTTTCCTGGGGACAGAAACCCTGAGGAGTAATCTCATGCCCCAAGAAATTAACACGGGTTCTACACCACTGTGCTTTCTGGAAGGAAAGTTTTGCTCCGGCGGCCCTCAACTGCGTCAGAACATAACGGATCTCCGCTATGTGTTCTTCCACAGATGAACTTTTGATGAGGACATCATCTACATAAGCCAGGTTACCCCTCGCACCCAGGTCGGGCATGGCCTTATGTAGGAAAATGTTGAATTCATTGCCGGAGTTGAGGTATCCGAAGGGAGTCCGGGTCCATGTGTACTGCTGGCCCCCAAAGGTAAAAGCCAGTTTTTATTGGTCCTCCCTACTGACAGGCACGGTCCAGTATCCATTGGTCAGGTCTATTGCTGTGAATACCTGTGACCCCTGAATCTGGGCCAGCCCTTGGTCAATGTAGGGCAGAGGCCATCGGGAAGTATGGACCCGTTTGTTGAGCTCCCTAAGGTCTGCGCAGAGTCTCCACTGACTGTTTGGCTTCAATATTCCCAGCACCGGATTATTGAAAGTGCTGTGGACTGGATGGATTATTCCCCGGGACTCAAGGTTCTTAATTATTTCAGTAAGGGACTCCATGGATGCCAGAGGCAAGCAATATTGCTTCACAAACACTGGATTCATTCCAGGGTCCGTGGGAATTGTTGTGGTGTGGATGTCGGTGCGACCACAGTCATATGAGTCTACCGCAAAGAGATCTTGGAAATCCAAGAAAACTTGTTTCAACTTTTGCTTCTGTTCCAGAGTCGCGCAGGCATCAGCTAGGTTCCACCATCTTCCTGAAGCCTGGAAAGACTTCTGGTTTGGCTATCTCAGCGGCCTCCTCCAGCTGGGTGGAGAAGTCCTGGTCAGAGTGCTGATTTGGAACGGAGGCTTCAGGTGGGAAAGGCAGCCCTCATGGACCTGGAAAATCACCTCATCCCTCCTGAAGTCACAAGTCACATCTTCCTGACCATAAGGGCAAGAAGTGTACACCAGGAAGTTCCCCCCATGCTGGGTGAAAATCCTGTCTGGTGTTGTATTGTCCTCACTGTCACTGTCAAAACAGTCCTTGGGGATTGGTCCTAACAGTTCATTCCCTAAATCAATGGAGAAATGTCGGTCATCAATCGCCATTCCAATAATGGTGCCTGCGGCTAGAGTAATACTCTTTAAGTCGCTGTTATCCACCTCTATTGGAATGGTGTCATGTTCTATGTTGACTAATGGTGTTGGGTTTACCCCTAACCCTTGCTGTTGGAGAGAAGCATTTAGATGGATATAAGCATCAGGGTTTTTCAATTTTTGTCCTCTTTTAACTGTCACTCCCAGGGAGAATTGTCGGGTCCTTTCTGGGATGGTGACTTCCTCTTTAATCTGAATTTCAACTGCATAAGGTAGCAATTGAGCTGACCTAAATGCTTTTTCTGGATCATCAAAGCCCATGGGATTATCCGCTAATCGGGACCAAGCTTTGAGGTTTATTAGGTCCAAACTAATGGCAAAGCGATTGAGAATGTCACTGCCTAATTAAAAGGCGGCAGTGACGTCTCGCACGACCCAACAATTATGGACTATGCTCTTGTTGCCAATGGAGATTTTGAGCATACACCTGCTTGGCAGATGTTTGGAATTAGGTGCTTCAAGGTCCATTTCCCATTTGTCTATCAGTTTGAATGTGGGAATGGCTGGATCTTTTGGGAGTTGGCGGAACATGGCTTCGCTGATGAAGCTCTTACCGTTGTTCACACACACTCGAGTGAGAACAGAGTCCTTCCCATCATTTAACTGAACAGGGATGAACAACTGCTCTCCAATTTGCTGAATATCAGCCAGGCTCTGAGCTGATTTTACATCTTTCTGGACTATAGGAGTGGGAGTTTCTGATTGTGGATTAGTAAAGAATTTCAGGGTGTTTCCTTCCAGTGTGGAATACCACCTTAAACTGGAAGGAAGGTTGATTTTCAGAAATAGAGAGGACCCCCCATCACCAGTCTGTTGTCCTACTGCTAATACTGTCACGTCTGGAGTTTGGTTGTTCTGGAAGTGAAATTCTACTTGGTCAGATTTTTGTTCAACCATGTGGCAGGTGCCGTTTAAACTAACATGGTTGACACTCTGTTTTAATTTTATTGGTTGGCTAGTCTGGGTCCAGAGGACCTTGTTTACGCAATCTATTACGGGTGACAACCTTCTCAGGAAGTCATTCCCTAGTAAACAAGGGGTGCCCTCTGGAGTCACTACTATGACCGGGTGTTTCACCTTGTGTCGCCCAATTTTGATGTCCAAATCTGCAGTCCCCTCGACAGGAATTTCCTTCCTGTCAAAGTTCTGTAGTTGTCCAGGAAGAGAGGTGAGAGGAATACGGTAATTCACTCCCCTTCCTGCATTTAGTTCCTCAAAGGCCCTTTTGGACAGAAGGGTAGCATGGGATCCAGTGTCCACCAGTGCCACACCCTGCCCCTGTACTTGTACCGGGGCATGGTATCTTCCCTTCTTCTCCTCAAGGGGGCACAGATAATGCACATTTTTGGACAACTGGTGGGCTAACTTTCTGGTTTTGGACATTGCTAGCGAAGAGATTTGGGCAGAATTCTGTGGAGAGCCTGGGGAATCTGAAAGAAAAAGTTGGCAACTGGAGATCAGAGCCATTGTGGGTTCCCCTGGTTCCGGTTCTGGGCCGCCCCCCCCTTTTTGGAGGCAGTCACCAGGATGGGTTTGAACTAGTGGATCTCGGTATTGTGGGTTCTGGGATGAGATGATGGGTGGCGGTAGCTCAGTCTCCACATCTCCCCAGTCAGAATTGGCGTCCCTTGGGACCCATTTTTCCTTGGGAGGAGTTCCCCCATCTCTAAAGGAGAAGATCATTTCCCCAGGATCCTCTGAGGATCCCTCTCCCTCAATTTGGAAGACCTGTACCTCCTCCACAAAGTGGGTCTGTTTGGGTCCTTAGTTTCTCCTACCCCCCCTCTGCTCCTTGGGAGGCAGGCTTTCAGGGGCAAGAGATTTTGTTTCCGGTTCCTGGTTTTCCAGGGGCTGTTTACAAGTTGGGAAGGAAGCTTCCTCCAAGGCTTTACACCCCCTTTCCCCTTGTGCCTCCTCCCTGGGAACCGGTGGGTCATCGGGATGCTGCCCCCGTCATTGTTCTGGAGCACCAGGTCCAGAGTTTGGGGCATTCTGCGGTGGCATGCTCATCTGAGGGTTCTGTTGAGCCCTCAGTATGTGACCCAGATACCGTGCCATATTTTGGACCTGGCGCTCAAGTTGTGAAACCCGCTCAGGCTGATACAGGGCTCTATTTCCTCCCCTGGGCTGATCCCGGGAAGGGCAGCTATCCCTTCTCTGGTAGTACCCCTGGTTGGGAAGATTTTGGTACCCCTCCACCCTTGGCCTCCCCTCTCCCGAATTAGGTTGTCTGGGCTCAGGGAATTGGAGAAAGAAGGATGGATGATTTTGGGGCTGGAAGTTGGGCGGATACCTGGGGAAAAAGTTCTGCCCAGGATTTGGAGAATTTCTGCCCTCCTGTGGGAAGTTGGGAGGGAAGTTCCCCGGGTCAGGTTCTTGGCTGGATCCCCCCCCTTGGGCTGGAGGAGTCCACACATAACCCAGGATTAGTCGGTTTTCCTTGTAGCGGGGACTTACATAGTCAGGGGAGCGGGGGACCCCATTTGTGGGACTACCTCCTCGACTCCCGGTCTGTGACTGGCCCGAGGGCCTTCTGGGCTGCGAATTATTTGGTGCAGGCAGGTTTTTAGCCCCCCCCATCTCCAAATCTAAAACAGGGGCAACCTTTACCTCTGCCACCTTGGCAGCAGCAGGGGTGCTGTTGGTTTTGGGGTTTTTCGGCGCATTATTTTTATTTTTGATGGGCTTCTGCACCGCCTAGATCCGGGTAGCCTGTTCAACAACCCAGTCTAAAGATCTTTTCTCATGAAAATCTCTCATGAGGTGGGTCATTATGTATTTGGGTAAGGCATGGAAAAACGTATTGATAAATTCTCTGCTATCCGTGCGTACCCTTCTGGTGGTCTGCGCAAAAGCATGCTTTAATTCTTGCACAAACTCTAGTGGGGCCTGATCCTCCCCACATTGCAAATTGTAGGCTGCCTTGCGAGCCTCTTGAGGATTTCTGTGCACAGAAAATTGTTTCAAGATGGCCGCCCTGTATGTGGACCACCTTGAATGGTTTTGATCCTCCAGCCCGCAAAGAAACTGGAGTATTCTGGTGAGAAGGTCCACTTTACATATTGAATACAGCTTTGGCTGTCCTTCAAATGGAAAGTCTCCATCATTTGCTCATAGAGCTCCAAATGTTCCCAACCAGAATACTTGGCGTTCTCATGATAAGGCGTGATGACACTCCTTATTGCCTTTATTTGTTTCAATGGGTCCTTAAGCAAGGCCCTTTTTTGCCTTACTGGCCTTTTTAGTTCGGGTAACCCTGGTCCATTCATCCTCCGACTCAGAAGCGCTGCTCCCAGAGGTGCCCGTCTGATCTTCCAGGTTTTCCCGGATTCTGCGAGCCTGGGAATGGCTGGCAGAATGTGGGGACCTGGTCTCCTGTGTCCTGTAATGCTCAGAGGAGTCTTCAGATCCCTCCTTGCTGCCAGGATTTGATGGGTACCCCCCCTACCGACCTAACTGGGCAGAGGTTTTCAGGATGCCCTTAATGGGCCTACTCTCCTGGGGTTCCCACTAAATTGCACTGTGCTTGGGTGCCCATACCCGGATGCCCACCCATCCATTCCTGGGAGGTACTGGCCTATGAGCCCCATACTTCTAGCTGGATAGTAATCTGCCATCTCCGTGGCCCTGGGTTCATGTGTGTGAGCGGACATGGGGGTGGCAGAGTCCAGAGACTGGGAGAGATGAAGGCCTCTGGTACCAGGGCTCCTGAGGTTATGCTCAGGCGTTTCCCTTTCCCAGTGCACCTCGTCTCTATCAGCCCCTCCTCCCTGTTGCAATGCAAGAGCCTTCGCTTTCAGTTCCTCAGTTAAGGCCTTACTAGACTCTATCAGTCTCTCCTGAATCGCTACCTGTCTCAGGAGCCTATCATTGTGCTGACAGAGAGCCTCATTTTCTCTCTGTGCCTCCTGATTGGTCCTGGAGTACTGGGCCAGTCTCTGCTGCAGTAGGGTTACCTCCTGAGCTGTGTCCCTATTGGCCTGCTCCTTTCTTGCCAGAGCATCCTCCACCCTCCTGGTGTTCTCTAACAAGTTCTGGTGTTCTTTTTGGAGGTCACCCAGTCCCTGGAGGGCCAGGTGATTTTCTTCCATTTTCCTTTTTAACTGGCAGACTTCCTGGCCTAAGGTATCCCTTTCCTGACTAAGAGCCTGCATCTGTGCCGCCAGGTCGTCCATTTGCCTTTGGAAGGCACCAGCTTTCTGGCTCTCCTGGTTAAACTCTGCCTGGGTATCCAGGTCTTTCAAAATCAGTTTATTGCTCTCTGCCTTCTCCCTATCTAGGTGGCTTTGCAGGGTGACTACCTGCTCGGCACATGCCCTATTGAAATCTAATTGTTGCTCCAGCTTTTTCTGGCTCTGCAGTAGGGAGTCCAAACCTTCTTGGTACTCCTTCTGCAAGGCCAGAAATCTGGTATCCTGGTCAGACTTTTCCTGTTGCAGCACATCCATATCCTCCTTTATTTTAGTGATGTACTGTCTGCTGTCCTTTTCTGACTCCTGGCTCCTGAGCAGCCTCTGCTCAGAAGAGTCCAGATCAGATTGGGCCTTCTCTAACGCCATCTGTTGCCTATTTGCCAGATCTTGGCCTTCAGCACATTTGTCCTGTATGGCTCCCATATGTAGATACAAATATGCCGCTACCCTGGCAATCTTATTATGTTCATCTTTGGCTTTAGGGGCCATATATAGTTCACTCAGGGCCACATGTAGGGCACCCTGATCTCCCCATATATCTGACCCTGTTTCAGTGACCTGTTGCGCGATTGCCTGCAACCAGACCGTTTGGTCCTGATGAGTCCACTCACCTCTCACCTCTCACGAGTGCGTGAATCGTGATTACAGCAAAAGTATAAGGAGTAGCAAGTCGGTTCTAGGTTCGGAAAGCTGAGATGCTACGCTTTCAGAGGAAAGTTGAACCAAGTTCCTAGGACAAACGGTTCCAGAGATATGAACAATTTTGTAAAGGTCGTTTTTCGGATTTAAAGTAAACTCAAAATGACAGGTGACAGCTTGCAGCTGCAGAATTGACAGGTGACAGTTGTGCAGCTTTAAAAATGACAGATGACACGATTTCTAGGAGGCAGTTCTACTTAGGTTAAAATAGTTTGGATTAGATTATTTTAACTAAGAGATTGGTTCTGCACAGTTCTGCTAGGTACTCACAATGTAAATTTGAAATAGGCCTCGCCAAGGATCTGGTCAGGTTTTGGACTGGACTCCGGTTCTGGTCTCGGCACTTTATAGTGATCTGGGTCAGCTCTCTGGTCCTGCTCACAGCGGTCTGGGTCAGCTTTGCTCTGCTGGTCTAGCCTCTCTGGATTCAGCGGCCTCTGGTTCTGGATACTGCTCTGCTTTCTGGTCCGGATCAAGTGGATTCTGGATGTAACACTGCTTTCTGGGTACTGGCAAAAGTTCTTGGCAAAAGAATTCAGACAGCTCGCCCGGCTGTGGAAGAGTTTGCAAATGAGGCAAATACTTTTGCTTTCAGTGGGCCTTCTTGTTTCAAAGTTCTGTAGTCTCTGTTTAGCTTGGAAGTCTAAGTGTTGGATCTCTGGATGTGAAGTCGTCGGTCAGCATGCTCCGCAGCAAATGGAATTGAATTTCTCTACCTGTCCCAGCAGTCTCTTTTTATGTCTTTTGGAAAGTGGGTGTGTGCGTTGGTCATAACTAAACCTGCCTCTCTCACTTATCATTGGCCAATTCCTCCTCTCTCCCTTGATTGGGGGAAGGAAATGTGAGTCAGAGTGATGCTGTAGGTTTTATGGTCAGAGGAACCTCCCCTTGTCAGATTGCACACAAATCTATTTCTGACCCAAATACATATTTATCTATGCACCATTTTTCTAATATTAGAAAAATGGTCCAGTTAACATATTTTCTGTAGCACCAAACCATCCGATCCCTGTCTTTGTACAAATCTATTTCTGACCCAAATACATATTTATCTATGCACCATTTTTCTAATATTAGAAAAATGGTCCAGTTAACATATTTTCTGTAGCACCAAACCATCCGATCCCTGTCTTTGTACAATGTCGTGTCCACTGATGACCGAATTCTCCCCTTTTCATCCAGATAACGACCTCTAAACCTTTCCAGATTTTACACAAATGTGCACCAGGGATATGGGTAAAGTGTCAGATTTTTAACATGCATACATTTGGAGTGAGACCCTATTTTCCAATAGCAACCGCCCAGAATACACCACGGGGTCCTAACGCCTTTTAAAATGTTCACAGAAAAATCACAAAAATAATGATATTACTTATATAATACTGACAAGTCCACCCTATGAGTTATCTATCTTTTTAAAATGATGCTCTGGTCAAAAAAGGGGTGTGGCTTCCCACATCACAGGGTGGAATAACTGGTTTATCCACTTCCCCCAAGCTCAGCTACTAGAAGAGGCACTGCCCCTCCCAGTTTCCCCTAAGAGGAAGCCACTTTTACGACGCCCCCAATATAACATTTGCCTGAGTCCAGGACAGGCCTTTGTTCAACTCCCTGTAGTCCCCAGCTGCTCCACCCCTAATCTAATCAGAGAGGTGACAACTCCTTTTGGCAAGGGGAAGAGTGGCTGAGCAGGTTTCAACTCCTGTCGGGGGTAGTTGTCAGGCAGAATCCAGTTTCATTAAGCCAGGTTTCAGCTAAATGTCACTGTTTGTTCCCAGTTTAAATCACTTACAATTTTTACATATACATTAAATAATTACTTCCTTCAAGTCATTTCAGAATATAGTTTTACATTGTATCCACCTCTTAGCAAGTCTTTCCTTGGTCTGGTTTTGTTTCATTTGTTCAGTTTCACACAAAAGTCTGGTGGTTTTAAAACGCCGGCTTTCTGATAGTGGTGAGTACTGGTAATGCAACCATTTTTGGGATTAAGAAAATGAATTCCCCACAGTTCTGAGTTGCTTTTTTGGCAATCAGCATTGCCATTCCCAATGGTTTCAGGCTACTGTGTGTGTAGCCCACTGGTGGTTTTAGGCAGTGCCCTCCTGTGCTCACAACATAGGCAAAAATGGGTGGCAGCCTATACTTCATGTTTTCCCTGTGCACTCTCTGGGGAGTTCTGGCCATCATGATGTTTTCCATGCCAGTACTGCACAGTTTTATTGTAGGGCTTGGATGCATGGGTAAAAACATCCCACAAATAGTGCACCGCCATACCTTACCGACTGTAGAAAAACCTCTCTCAGACCGACCAGAAGAGCCATCTCCAACTGCCTCCAAGTACCACGATTCAAACTCTCCACTATCGGAGGTCACGACTTTCCAGTTAAGGCTGCGCAATTGTTGAATTCCTTACCCCCTGGTATTATAGAACCTCAGTTCTTCTCAAAATTTAGACAAAATCTAACTAACTGGCTAAAAGAAAATGATAAATACTTTGCCTGCTGATCACTCTCTTGACACCCTTACCCACATTATGTATACCCTTCTGCTTATCTATTTGCTCATTATGTGTTAGTCCCCCGGGGCACCCTCTCGGATGTACTGTGATCACTTTAATTCTATTTGCTCATGTAATTTACACTGTATAAATGCCGATGTAGCTCATGTACCTTTTGTTGCTTATGCAGTTCATGTTCCCATGTAACTACACTGTATATATGCTGATGTAGTTCATTTACCTTTTGTTGCTTATGCAGTTCATGTTCCCATGTAACTACACTGTATATATGCTGATGTAGTTCATTTACCTTTTGTTGCTTATGCAGTTCATGTTCCCATGTAACTACACTGTATATATGCTGATGTAGTTCATTTACCTTTTGTTGCTTATGCAGTTCATGTTCCCATGTAACTACACTGTATATATGCTGATGTAGCTCATGTACCTTTTGTTGCTTATGCAGTTCATGTTCCCATGTAACTACACTGTATATATGCTGATGTAGTTCATTTACCTTTTGTTGCTTATGCAGTTCATGTTCCCATGTAACTACACTGTATATATGCTGATGTAGTTCATTTACCTTTTGTTGCTTATGCAGTTCATGTTCCCATGTAACTACACTGTATATATGCTGATGTAGCTCATGTACCTTTTGTTGCTTATGCAGTTCATGTTCCCATGTAACTACACTGTATATATGCTGATGTAGCTCATTTACCTTTTGTTGCTTATGCAGTTCATGTTCCCATGTAACTACACTGTATATATGCTGATGTAGTTCATTTACCTTTTGTTGCTTATGCAGTTCATGTTCCCATGTAACTACACTGTATATATGCTGATGTAGTTCATTTACCTTTTGTTGCTTATGCAGTTCATGTTCCCATGTAACTACACTGTATATATGCTGATGTAGCTCATGTACCTTTTGTTGCTTATGCAGTTCATGTTCCCATGTAACTACACTGTATATATGCTGATGTAGCTCATTTACCTTTTGTTGCTTATGCAGTTCATGTTCCCATGTAACTACACTGTATATATGCTGATGTAGTTCATTTACCTTTTGTTGCTTATGCAGTTCATGTTCCCATGTAACTACACTGTATATATGCTGATGTAGCTCATGTACCTTTTGTTGCTTATGCAGTTCATGTTCCCATGTAACTACACTGTATATATGCTGATGTAGTTCATTTACCTTTTGTTGCTTATGCAGTTCATGTTCCCATGTAACTACACTGTATATATGCTGATGTAGTTCATTTACCTTTTGTTGCTTATGCAGTTCATGTTCCCATGTAACTACACTGTATATATGCTGATGTAGCTCATGTACCTTTTGTTGCTTATGCAGTTCATGTTCCCATGTAACTACACTGTATATATGCTGATGTAGCTCATTTACCTTTTGTTGCTTATGCAGTTCATGTTCCCATGTAACTACACTGTATATATGCTGATGTAGTTCATTTACCTTTTGTTGCTTATGCAGTTCATGTTCCCATGTAACTACACTGTATATATGCTGATGTAGTTCATGTACCTTTTGTTGCTTATGCAGTTCATGTTCCCATGTAACTACACTGTATATATGCTAATGTAGCTCATGTACCTTTTGTTGCTTATGCAGTTCATGTTCCCATGTAACTACACTGTATATATGCTGATGTAGTTCATTTACCTTTTGTTGCTTATGCAGTTCATGTTCCCATGTAACTACACTGTATATATGCTGATGTAGTTCATTTACCTTTTGTTGCTTATGCAGTTCATGTTCCCATGTAACTACACTGTATATATGCTGATGTAGTTCATTTACCTTTTGTTGCTTATGCAGTTCATGTTCCCATGTAACTACACTGTATATATGCTGATGTAGCTCATGTACCTTTTGTTGCTTATGCAGTTCATGTTCCCATGTAACTACACTGTATATATGCTAATGTAGCTCATGTACCTTTTGTTGATTATGCAGTTCATGTTCCCATGTAACTACACTGTATATATGCTAATGTAGTTCATGTACCTTTTGTTGCTTATGCAGTTCATGTTCCCATGTAACTACACTGTATATATGCTAATGTAGTTCATTTACCTTTTGTTGCTTATGCAGTTCATGTTCCCATGTAACTACACTGTATATATGCTAATGTAGTTCATTTACCTTTTGTTGCTTATGCAGTTCATGTTCCCATGTAACTACACTGTATATATGCTGATGTAGTTCATGTACCTTTTGTTGCTTATGCAGTTCATGTTCCCATGTAACTACACTGTATATATGCTAATGTAGCTCATGTACCTTTTGTTGCTTATGCAGTTCATGTTCCCATGTAACTACACTGTATATATGCTAATGTAGTTCATGTACCTTTTGTTGCTTATGCAGTTCATGTTCCCATGTAACTACACTGTATATATGCTAATGTAGTTCATTTACCTTTTGTTGCTTATGCAGTTCATGTTCCCATGTAACTACACTGTATATATGCTAATGTAGTTCATTTACCTTTTGTTGCTTATGCAGTTCATGTTCCCATGTAACTACACTGTATATATGCTGATGTAGTTCATGTACCTATTGCCAATGTGTTTCATGTACCTATTGCTGCCCATGCATTTCATGCATCCATGTAACCAAGCTGAACATATCCTTGTATCACGTGCCCTGATGCCCTTGGGTCTGGTGCGCATTATAGATAATAAACTAAACTAAACTAAGCCCGAGGGCCTCAAGGCGCATATTATGTTGCCCTGTCACTGTATCCCTTTGAGTTACATTGCTTGGTTGCTTCGCGGAGAGGTTGACGCCACATGGACTCCAGCACACCCATGCATGCACCTCTGCAGCCCAGAGAATCCGCCACTCTTTCTTTCTCTGGTGTGTATCCACTGGGCCTGCATCGCATCTGGATCTACCACAGCTTGTTGTATTTATGTCTTGCATTTGGTGTTTGACAAATGAATTTTGCTCTGAAGGGAAACACAATTAACTTTAGTCATTTATATTTATCATAGAGGGGAAACATGCATAAGAGAGCTAGTATCTCAGTGTCGACGTCGCCGTGCTCAATGAATAGCGATGCAATGATTTATGTATGTACCAAGAAGCGAGACAAGGGAAGCGAGAGGTAACTGATGCGCTGCAATGCGAAAACGCCTCGCCTATGGGACCAAGTTTCGTTTCCAAGCCGTGTTATGAAAATAAAAGAGGTGCTCTGCGTTAGTTTATCAGCCTTTGGCAATATGCGGCCCTATCTGAATCCCACACTTTTCTCCACATAAACAATTTCTATTTTTGCAGGTGCAGTTAGACGTGGGGTCAACTTTTCTTGTGCCCCCCCTCCCACTCCACCCCAACTTCTCATATCCTTCAAAAGCAAAGGGATCCTAAGAGTGTCAGCCATATTATAAACGATCAAATGCAAACCAATCTGGGTCTGCAACACATTATATGAGTTCTTCCAATGCACAGAAATCACACGATCTTATATGACAAAATCTCAACAATCCAAACAAAAAGACGACACAAGGTTAGATGTGTTATATGGACAAATCACCGATTGAACAATGTGTGGTAAAATTAACCGATTTCTCGGGCTTTTACAGTAACGCATGCGTTGGTGTTTTACAGATGGGTGTGTTAGTAGCATGTGAATGGATGTGTGGGGTGAGATATATGTGTATGTATATTTTTGGTACTTCTGGGTGACATACTACATGTGTGATTTATGTATGGATACCTGGAGTGTTGTATAAAAGGTGCATCTGTGTTGTAGTGAATGCATGGCACTACATGCCTGGGTGGTCTCACCCTACGGCCATTCACAGTGCTAATATGTTGGCAATGTCCATAATACACATATGTACTCTAGGTTTTCACACCTTATCCCAAAGAGTGACATCATTCAAGATATTGTCATCGTCTATTGTGTGCCCGCGTTCATTGGGAATTGCCATCAGCTGCCATCTGTAGAACCTGGCTGTCCATAGCCATGCATGGCTTAGTGAGCAAGTGGGCACATGCATGCTCTCCTATTCCCTTGAGCATCACCCGAACATACCTAGGCAGTGCAGGAAGGCCCCAAGACCTATGCCCAAGGCACCAGAGAGTCTCTGTATACAGGCCTTTTAACGAATAGTTGCCCTTTTAAAAGGTTTACTTTAATTTGAATGCCTCATTTGGCTTAGTGAACCTGCCATGGATAACTTAAAAACCATACATCAGAATGAATTCTCTTGTACTACGTTGCAGTGGCGTATTTACCGATTCACTCAATACCAGAGCAACACTCTCTCTGTTCTCCACCCAAGGCCTGTCGGGCATGGATCAGGTGGGAGAGATCCTCTGTGAACATCTCCTTTTGTTTCGCCCAACACTTATTTTGCACTCAGCCAATTCCTGGCTCGTATACCTCTGTAAGCAGCAGGGGATTTCCAATTAGATTATCTGTTTAGTAGCCTTCCCAACTCCCAGGCACTGTCGAACACATCTTAATGTCATCACGCATCCACAATAGGACTACAATATCGCCACCAGATTAGTAAGGGCCTCACTGAAAGTTCTACTTGCCAAGAAGGGAAACTATCATCCCTATTTTGGAATTACATGTTCTTCCGGTTAAAACACTAAAAACGAGATATTCATTTCATGTATCTCTCGTGCTCATCCTTATATTTTCATTTCCTTACATGATTGTGAGATAAGTCTCCATGTTTCCCCACTAGTCCCCATTTCTGCTCTCCTTGGCCCAGTTCAATTCTCACTAAACAGATCACGGTCTAGCAGTCTCTCGGAGGCAGGGTCAGAATGTGAATCTACAAGGACACAACCTGATGCTTTCAGACCACTGTGGTTGTACAGCATGCACTATCATAGACTTATAACACTGCATATAAAGAACTGCCCAGTTTCATCGAATAGTTCTTCCCCAACAGGCGGCCTGTCAGGGAACACTGCATGCCCTGTTACTGCACATGGGAATGATCAGTAAACGTCTTTGGTGGCACACTATTCCTAAATTGCGGCCAGACAGACAGTCTGGTATGAGAGAAGCAGTAGAGGTGGCTGAGGGGAGCCTGAAAGAGAACTGCCATTCGCATAACATTGAACATTGTAGCAGAAAGTAGCGATGCTGTAGGCAAGAGGTGCCAGGTAGTGGTAAAAGAGCCAGGGAGAGAGGTTAGACTCCTGGGGAACGCCACAAGTAGAGTACATCGGGATATTGCTCTAGATTTCAAAACGATGGTCTTGGGTTGTGACAATCTACTTGAAGATCTTTCAGTCTCTCAGAGAAAACTTCTATTCAGGGGGCTTGTATGTGCACGAAGATGAGACTGAGGAGTTGGAAGTCTCGAACAGCACCAAAGGTTGTGGAGTGGATCGAGGAGATGAATTGTCTTGCCAGTATGGAAATAATAATCTACAAGAAACAAAAGAAGCTTAGCTTGAATGCTAAAATCTGGGATGAGTTTCTAAAATATGTGCTCTATTGTATGCATGTCTTTATATTGTTTCAATTCCATTGCTTGTTCTTTGCTGTTTTGTCAAAATTACAAATAAATAATAAAAAAGGGAAAAACAGAATAAAAACAAGCTGCAGAGACCATCTTTTTGAGTGGCATTTTATTCTGGGGTTATGTTGAGGAATATGAACTATCTTCACCATGACAAAACAGAAGCAGGTACTAAAGGGTGTCATAAGAATGGTGAATTGCACTGATACGCCAAAGTGGGTTATCGTGGCTCTACAAACAATATTTTGCCGTTCAAACTGCTGCCCTGCCATCACTAAAGCCACTTCATTCGCTGTCTGTACCTTAGAGTATCCTCTATGACCTTCAACAGGTTTTCTCTCAGCATGAATGACATCTTGGAATTTGCAGTTTTGAGGCACTTTGTCTAAGGTGTTTTCCAGGTCCCTTAAATATTTATCGTTGTTATCATACAACATACAGTGCAATTGTTTCACCAAACCTTGTTTGACACCAGGGAAATTGCTGCAACTTAAGCGTGCCTACCTTTTGTCCTCTCCAATGGGATTCGTTTTTTGGAAGATAATGCACATTTCAATGTGAGTAAAGCCACATTAATAGACTTTTAGAACGGCTTTATGCAGTTCAAGGTAAGCCGACCCTATTGGTAGGAAACTATGTTACTTATTCAGTTTCAGGAATATGTAGTTACACCAAAATTCCTATTTAGAATAGTGGAACACAATTCAAAGGTAAGTAAATAACTTTGTCATTCTTTTTCAGAATGGCAGTATGCAATTCAAAGGTAAGTAGTAACTTTGTAACACTTGTAACTTATTCAATTTCAGGATACTGTTACAGCACCAACACATAGCAAGTAAGTACTTTGCAACACTTGTTATAATTTCTTCACAGAGGCCTTATACGTTAGCATTACTTCCCTAATGTAGCGCATGGCTGTTCTCATAGGCAGAAGTGGACACTGGTGGTTAGTAGAAGTGTTCAGGGACTTCGGAGAAGGCTACCCACATGCGTTCCAGCTTTAGGGCTGGGCAAATGATATGGGTGAACTCCCAAACACATGAATCACCACCCTAGCCACACAGGAGCAACACCAGGTAAGTTTTATCTCAAGCCACACATTACCTCAGCAGTGAAGAAGATGTTGCTGATGGACGCCTTCATGATGCAGTAGCACATGACCGACTCTCTGGATTCTTGGTCGTGGTGATGAAAGAAAGGACACTGGATGTAAACTTGCAGCAGCAGTGAACAGCAAAGGTTCCCAACAAAGGATTATTTGGTGCTTCTCGGGGCTCTGTGGAGTTGGCATCCATTTCAAGGTACCAGATGAAGGACAGTTGTCTTATTGATTTGCCACGCTATCTCGGTCCATCACTCTAGTGGGGGGACTTCAAGGAATGGAATCTTGCTTCTGGAGGTACAGCAGGAGTCCATTCAAATATCAGAGAGATTTGTTTTTTGGAAGATAATGCACAGAACTCGGGCTCGAGGTCCCAGGGCATTGGCGGTTTGCAGCCCAGGAAGTTTACAGCTTGTCGCGGGATGGCTCAAAATGCAGGTCTTCATAAGGCTGATTGATCTCAGCAGGTGGCTAAGGCTTAGAGACCTTGTCTTCAGGATTCCCCTGACACATGAAACGAAGGGTCTTATTCCTGATCAAGCTATTCTGCTACTTTCTGCAATAGAAGGGCTAGCACTGGACATTGAATCATAGCAGGAAAACTGGAAGCCACCCATCCCCTGCTTAATGTATTCTTTAAATACAGTGAGACCCCAATTTGCTGCTTATTTGATGGAGCTGTTGGCAGACCAAAGCCTGCTTTCCTAGTGGTGAAGACCTTCGATCAGAGGAGGGGGGGGAGACCCTTCCTATAACATACGTGTGGCTCATAATAGCCATCTGTAGGAAGGGTTTTGAGTTTGTCTGCAATTGTGGAGCAAGAGAACAGGAAGATTAGTACATAGAAGGAGACTGTGTGAATGGTGGTGCATCAGTATACTTCAGCCAATGGAGGAAATGCAGAAGAAAACACCAGCTCTCCATGGCTCTGTGTCTGTCTTGCATAATCTCTGGTATTTGATGCTGCTTAGCAACAGGTAAAATGACGTCAAAGTCATTTCAATCCAAGGAGCCACGCTGAATGGCAGTCAAGCTTTGAGAAAGCGCCATGCACCCAAACACCTTCTGAGCTCAAAGCTATTGCTAAGCCAGAAGGGCTGCATAAGGAAGTCACAAGACAAAACTGGTTCAAAGCCACCCACACTGCAATCAAGCCATCTTAAGCCCACTCATTCATTTTGGGAGGTTTGGACCCAACCTTCCACTTCCCCAACTTATTGCTGCACATTACACCTGTAGAAAGTGACTATAGGCCTGCTCAGTTCTGTGCTGCCACCTCAAATCAAATCAAATCAAATCAAATCAAATCAAATCAAATTAAATCTTTATTTGGAGTAATTATGTTGGTAAATTGGAAAGGTTTGAACTTTGCGTGCCATACCACTGACTGGGGGGTGGACAGGTCATCATTGTCATTTCTGTCACTTTTGAAAATTAATTCAAATATTACAATATTTATGGTAAATGGGATAGATGTTACATTTGGTTACTTTGTGTTCTTTTGTGTAGAGGCGATACATTTGTAGATGTGCATGCATGCAGAAGCATAACGATGAAACATTGTCACACGGAGGGCCCCTCCCCACTAAGGTAAAGCAGGCGATCAATATGTACACGTGGAGTTTAGCTTTATGAATGGCGGCCATTAGAGGAGATCATAATATGTATAAATAGCACACATAATGCTATACATGTATCAGAAGTATATTTTTAATTTAGTAACACATATGAAATGTATGATGTATGGTAGCTCTGTGTATCATGGGTCGTCGTATTGTGGATTCATTAGAAGGATGATTTCGCAATTGTGGCAAAGGTTTGCAAAGGCTGACAGCAGTCAGGGACCAGGTTTTGTACGTTGGTCCATAGGGTTGCTGTGGTCAGTTTGTAGATGGCTTAAGCGCTGGAGGGCAAAGGGAAGATATGATCTCTGGTAAACAGGAAAACTCATTGTTGCCAACAGATAGGCATCTTGTGAACTCGCAGGGGTATTCGGAACAGGTGGCCTCTCCCAGGGCACTTGCAGGGATCAGTAGTAATACATTTCAGGAGAGCGATTGTGTTGTCAGAGAGTGGGCGGAACTCATGTGAACAGGGAATGTCATAAGTCATAAAAATCATCAGACACCAGACTGGTTTGGGCAATGAGGTTAGCAAACACAAATAGGTCAAAAGGAAATCTATGTGTCTTTCTCTCATCTTCATGTGCTTAGGTATTTTTAGGGCAGGTCTGTGTGCGTCATCACTAGGATTTCTGTTGTTGAGTAACTAAGAGGCAAGGCTGCCACCAAATATGGAGAGGTTTTTAGGAAGGAGTGTGTTGAACATGTAAACCTTATAATTATACTTTTTAGGGGATTGTGTTATAATGTCTGTGTCCAATCAACTCTGTGGGTTTTAGATTTATCTGTACAGGGCAACCAATCATGGTTGGGGGATTCCTTTGTAACAGTATCTGGGGGAGTGTATTAACTGTTGCAAACTGTATATACTATGTGTTCTTTGTATGGTTCACAGACACCAGGGTTAGTGTGACTGTTAGATGTCATCTAAGCACCCTCCCGGCCATCTGTACAATAAAACTTTCTTTATGGACAAAAGGCGCACTTACTAATTCTAGAGGTGGGCCTAATTTCGGTAAAGAGGCAGAGCTAGAGGTCCACGCCTCAATTATCTTTACAGAAGAAGCCATGATGTAGCAATGCAAATCAAAAATAAACAAAATATTATCATCATTGCTTCTATAAATGACATAACGTTCCTTTTAAAATCAAAGCTAAAACAAAAATACTCCTTTATGAAGAAACTCCATTTGAGAAGGTGGACATTGCGGAGCTTTTTTGTTTGCTACTATGGAAGATGATGCTGGTTTTTATTACTTAGAAAATGATTTCTGCTAATCAGGCCTCACTTTCCAGATTGCACCATGCTGATAACATATAGTGCACATGTGTTCTTTACATTGGATCCTGTCTACCGACATTCCAGCAGCTACCATGTTCTTTGACAACATGGCAGCCACTGATCAACTTGCACATTACTGCTGGAATCCAAATTCTTTCCAAAAGCCACAGGCTGGCTTAAACAATTGGATCCTAAATTATATATAAATGTGCATCCTCGAGGCCTGGTGGCAGATTAGTTTAAGCTACATCTGATTTGATACAGTGGCCTACATTAATACATTACCAAAACTAACTAATGTGCTTTAATTATCACCTAGTTTGTGTGACACCTGCATTTATCAGGGCATGTGTGTATTATTGTTAAGGGTTGTGGACTTCACTCACAAAAGAGGATGATCTCAGCCAGAGCACCACTTCAGAGAAACAGGACATGCTCCCAGGGGAAGGGTGGAGGTTGATGCTTTTGAGTCTGAACATATTTAAGGTATCTACAGTGGTTCCGTCTCCCTGGCTCAGTTCTAAGGGCCCTAGTGACATTTTAAACCCCACTCTTGAACTGTTTTAAGACATAGGCGTCATTACGTGTTTGTCGGTCTGAAAGAAATGCTGGTAATTCCGGCACCAGCATTTATTTTGCACCAGCAAAACACAAGTCAGCTTGTAGGGGCCACACCTCTCTTGGTAGGCCTGACCAGCCGGCAAATCTTCCAGTACCAGTGATTCGGGAAATTCTATCCCATGGAGTCCTAAAAGACTCCATGGGAATGGAAACTTACCAGCTCTCTGCTGCTCGTAATATCCTAGTAATACTAGGATATCGAGCAGGGAGACGGTAAGGCAGGGTTGCCGGTATCAGGCTGCAATGACCTGTAATGATGGCCATATTGAAGGCACGCCCATGAACACTCACACCAGAGAACAAACGTGCTAGGGAAGAAAGACCTAAGTCGATCTTGTAACAAGTTTAATCTCAACACGCAGATGAGAGCAACAGCAAAGAAATCTGCTGCTAAGAACATTCTGCTGAAAAGTAGTACAAGCAGAATCTTATATAGCAAAACATTGTCATAAGTGATGCAATACATGCAATAAATTCCTGCAAAGCTGATTGGATGGACCCTATAGAGGTACCACCTTTATCCATAAGGGATGGCAGCTTATTGGTCCCAGTCCAGTCTGTCCGTCTTCAATCACGTGGGTGCTGCATGGCTCATCTTCTTCTCACATTGAAGGTCAGAAAACAAATTAATTATACTCCTGCTATACAGCTTGTTTTATCACTCATACTGTGAACTTGGCAGACACACAGGATGTTCTGGGGCACTCTAACCTTCACACAGACATTTCACTCACTTCCTCTCCAAAGTCTCCACCGTCGTTTTGAACTATAATGTATACCTCCCGCTCCTCGCAATACAAATCAGACGATTGTCACTCAACAATGTGCCCTGTCCATCCTCTGTGAACATTTCAGGACTTGGTCAAGGGGCACCTGGTGTCATGGAATTCGGGGATCTTAGGGTTTAGTCAGTTATATGGGATATAACTCGTAGTCACTCAGGAATGGGCCAGATTATGCTTTGGCCAATGTGAGATAACATGCACACCAGGCGCAGGTCTCTGATCACGGACTTGTAGGGCACATTCCTCTTGGGTGAAAGACACATCTTTGCAACATTTTCAAGAAAAATGAATAAACATTGTGGCAGGTGGGGGTGCAAACTGTCCTCACGGGAGCACAGGCATGGCAGGAGGTTTCTGTGACCTTGTGGATTTGTGCCTGGTGCATGTAATGCCGCATTTGCCATGAAAGCCTTCTCTTATACTTTAGATTATTAGTATCTGCTCAAAAATAGCGATCCTGCTCGCACCTTGGGCCTGTAAGGATATTTGGCGTGTTACAGCACAGAGTACAGCACTACTGCACAGGTAGCAATTTTTTTTTGATGCAGCACCACCACATGGGTGTGGTGCATTGCTATATGTGTTGCCAGAGTAACATGGACATATAAGTAAAGACAGGCTATTCAGTCAAAAACGATTTTTACATATAAGATGTAAATCTATTTTTACAGTTAAAAGCACACGTGCACATTCAAAAATGCACACTATTTTTCACCTGAAATGCCTATGGTGCAAGAGACACATTTGAAAATTAATAACTAACCTTATTAATAACTAACCTGACTAATAAAACTGCATTTAACATAACCCACTAATAAAAATGTGTCTCCACTGCAGAATTAGGCCTACTCTAAAAGTGAACTTTTAAACGCACATTCATTTTTTTTTTCTTTTTCTCTGCTGCTCTGTCCACATAACTACAGGAAGCAAAGGGCTCGAAGGAACAGGAAATCAGTTGGTTACAAATGGTTACTGTAGAAATGAGCCATTGTGTAGTGAGGGAGGAGATGGCATGATTGATTCTGATTGGAGCAGCGTCATAGCAAGTATCATGCTAGAGGCAGTGATTAGAGTTTTGCTGGGGAAGCTTGAGGAGAGGGGAAGGACAATGGAGATTTGGCAGAGCTGGGAGAAGGACCTGTTTCCTGGCTGAAGCATTCCTGCTGCAAAAGCTGAGAATTCCAGGCAATAACCCCGGTTTGAGAACGAAAGACGCTTGTTTTCACTGGGGTTAATCTTCAAGGGAGCCAAATTCAGAAAGAGAACAGCCGGAGAAAACTCATGCTGAACAGATAAGGTAATTACAGAAGTGTGGGGGCTGAGCGTGTACGAGAATATTCAGTCAGTGTAGGAAAGGAGATTCCTGTGCTTTACTCACGTGTTTAATGTTGCAAATTGAGTTCTTGTCTCCGCCACTCTCTTTTCAGTGTATCACAGATAATGCTGTTACTGTGCTATTTTATTTATTTCTGTAAAGAGTGAGATCGTGTTTAAATGCAACTTTTATAATACACAAAAATATTTGAAAGCAGACGGGTGGTGTGTTTTATATTTACCAATACAGTGCTGATGATGTGGGGAGATGTTTAGACAGTGCAATTGTCATTTTCAAGGTAGCTAAACATCAAATTTGGCTGCAGCCCTGTGCACAATGTAATTCAGTATGAGCAATTATAACTAACTGTGTGTGTTGTAGTTTGTCGGAGGTCTATGAGTCGGCAAAAAGGGAGGCCCGGGACATAGTTCTCTACCGTATATAAGATAGTGAAAATACCACATGATAGCTCGCTGCCGTAGATAAGACAGAGAGAAATTGCCCATGGTGGCACACTAAAAATGAAAATGTGGTGTTCCTGAAATGCAAGCCTGAGGTCTCTCTAGTTATTACACAAAAAATCTAAACAAAAATAAGGGGTTCTGGATATTGGGGCCACAAATAAAACAAGGGAATTATGCTCACCAAAATACCACCAACCACGCATACCAACCACGCATACCAACCACGCATACCAAATACGCATGTCTGTGTGCTGAAATAATGCATGTCCACTGTATTATTGTTGTACATGGCCCAATCTGAATACAAGGAGTGATTGTTGCTAAGTTATTTTTCGGCGGTAAGAAAATACCGTCAGGCCCCAAATCTCCACAAAATACCCTTCATATTTATGGTGCGTTGGCCGGGAAAGTGATCATAGAGTACCTACTGGGCGTGGCAAGCGTGTCCCACACTGCCATTTGCACATTAAAGGGAACCCATTTTATAATAGCAGTGTGCCACTAAAAACGAATTTCAGAATGTCACAAAGGGAAACCACATTTTCAGACCTAGTGCAATATTTAAAGGCAAAGTTGTTTGCACATGGGACATGGTCGTCGAACAGCATGTTAGAATGGCATGACCGCATTCAGGGTGAGGTGCAGAAAGAAAAACTAGACAATATTTTTGCAGAAGGCAGCATAATTCAGGTCTGCAGAGAAAGACTGTTTAATACGCTATGCAGCAAAATATGGTTTATTTTGAATAAGTCCCTGCGAATGCAGGAGAATGATACTCAGCTAATTAACAGGTTAAAGACTGAATTAGATGGGGCAAGTAAAAATCAGGAAATGTTAAGAGCAGAATTGGATGTATGCCAAAAAGACATGCAATTAAAATGCAGAGACTTTGATGCTCAGTTATCCAAAAGCAAGAAACAATTTGAGGATAGTGAGCAAGAATTGGTACACTTAAAAGCCTTAGTGGACCACATTAGACAGGATAAAGATGAGGCTGTTTCAGAAATGCAGATTTTACAAAAAGAACATTGTGAAAAAGAATGTGATCTCCAGAGTGCAGAACAAGAAATGATTAAAATGACTCAAGAAAGAGACAAGAGAAATAAAGAGTTCAATGAATGCCAAATGCAAATGTGCGACATGCAGGAGGTGATTAATAAGATGAGTGATGAAAACAACTATTTGCAAAATGAAGCAAACAGACTCCTTAAAAAGTGTAAGGACTTAGAACAGCAAATGTGCATTCCCAGGTCCCAGGAGAGGCGGCAGGGTACCACATTCAATGGAGTGGAGGTGAATTCTAGCTCTGCCCAAAGAGCTAGTGCTCCAGTGACTGGGCCGGTAACTGAACTTGGTTGCAGCGCCCTTGGGGGATTTGATACTCCCATTGGGGGCAGCCACCAATCTCATACACCTGAAAACAGGATTGAATCACAAAATAGTGCAATTCCATGCATTGCAACAAGTAGCCCCATAAAAATAATGAAATCCATTAAAGCCCTGATCAAACCATTTAAAAAGGGAGGTGAATGCTGCATTGAGGATCATTTAGAAGCGGTGCATGACATTTTTAAAGCACTCCAGATACCTAAGGAACAGTACAGACAATATTGTCATTTAACTTTAGATGCCCCGACGGCCAGCATCATAAGGGGATTAAATGAACAGCAGAATATGACCTGGTTGGAGTTTGAAAAAGAAATTAGGCGTCATTTTTCTCCTTTTCAGTCATTGCAGGAGGCAAAGAAAGTGGCTTACACAATTACTGCTGGACCTAATACATCCCCTCGCCAATTTTTACAAGATTTAAAAAGAGCATTTTCTTGCTTTGATGTATCTTTTGACTCAAATTCCAATGAGTTTAAAACTGCATACTTCTATGGGCTACAGAAAGACATCATATCCCAATTGGTCCGTGAATTTGACCGTGACAAGTCCCTTGAATGGATTGTACATCAAAGCACAAAACTATATGAGGTACTCTATTGTCAGGGTAGAGAAAGTGATAAAATGAAAGATACTAGACCTAAATCTAAAGAACCCTCAGCCACAGTAATGGAAATCAGGTCAGCCAAAATGTCCCTTGAGTCTGCTCAAAGCCAAGGTAAAAATAATGTGACACCTGAACAAAGGGGTAATCAACAAAGATCGCCATTTCCTGTACCAATGTTCCAATCACATGATCCTAGTAATAGAGAGAGCTACATCAGCCCTAGGTATTTAGGGGACAGACCCCGGGTAGGATATCGGCCTGATATGGCAGGTATGAACAATAACCAGAGACAAAATCAAGATCAAAGAAATGATGGTCCCTACCAGTCATTGGGGACACAGAGCTGATTTGATCCCAACACCATGATATATGGTAATCAGGATAGGCCCCGATATGTGGATCGATTTACTGATAATGGAAATCAACCTAGGGGCCAGTACCCACAATCTGAGAGACAGGACATGAGGCAAAACGTGAACTACAATCCACGTCAGTACAATGATTCCCCACCAGGGGACTATAATCAAAGGATGGGTGCAACCCGCTCCCCTCCACAAATGAATCAAGAGTTCAGAAACCATCCCAACCGACATCAATCACCTGAGAGGTATCAGAATAGATCCAATCAGGGGGAAAACAACCAATATCGACCTAGGCCACAGAAAGAGGATCCTAGAGAGATGGAAAGGTTCCAGTGCCTTGAGGCCCAAGTGAAAATGTTAGCTGAGCAAATAGGAAAGCTCTGTACAGCGCAAAAACAACCTTCCAAAGAGGGGGCTGATGGCCATAGCAATGACCGGGGGGCTTCCGAAAAGTGACTAAGTACTCATGATAACTGCAGTGCCAAAATGACAGATTGCTCTGATATAATTTTGCATAACGACTCTGAGATGCCTAATGGATTAAAAATGAAAGTGCCAGTAAATGAACTTGTGACAGAAAGTGCAAATAATTCTAAAAAAGAGGTACGGTTTAACCGAGAGCTAAATAAAACAGTAAAGATTTGTACAAATGAAAAAGAAACATTATGAATTCCAAAAGAACAAAGGGACAGATTTAAGAAAAATGACTCATACATGGGGAATACCAGTGAACAGGGAGTAAGTGGGGACACTATAGCTCCTTCCCTGGGCAAGCAAAACAATGACCAAACACAGACAGAAAAAGGAAATACTCAAAAGGGGGGTACAAGTCAATCACCTGAAGAATTCTTTGAGCCACATATTTTTGAAGAGGCTGAAAGGGCTGGTATCACACTAAATGATCACAAATGCACAGAATTAAAAAATGACAAATTGCTGAATGATGTTGTTACACATGTTCAGTTGGAAGGTTGTAATGTGGTCTCTGATGTTACCCAGATGGATGGGCGAACAGTGGCCACACTCCAAAAAACCTCTGATCATGGAGAAATGAATAAAGTCTCGTGCGCAGAAATGGGTAAAAAGGAGGGAAAAATGTCTTTCCATTTACCAATGTGTTTAGCCAAAAGTATAAAAGACCTGAAAAAGGTGAGCCCTGAAATCAGTAAGAATTCACATTTCTTATGTGTATAAGAGGAAGTTGAGGACATATATTATTCACCCATAACTGTAAATGAAAATGCCACACCTTTGCTATGATTGACACTGGCGCACAGGCCACAATTATGTCCAAGGAGCTGGTAAAGAGTATCAATGAAGGGAGACCCCCACAGAGTCAAATCACAGTGAAGGAAAATCAAGGCCCAGTGCATAACTTTAATGGGGAGGAGGTGCCCATCATAGGTGTAACTGAGGTTGACATAAAAATAGGAAAGCACAGAATGAAACAAGAGGTATTGATCACATCTATTTGTGAAATTCCATTTCTGATGGGGACAGATTGCCTGAAAAGATTGTCTCCTCTCATAGACGGGGTGAATGGAGTGCTGTGGTCCTTAACCAAAAAACCATTGAGGCCTAAGAAACTAAAATCACAAAACAGCAATATAAATGAATGTCACACCGTTGCCAAAACAAATGATGCTGTGGAGGTATACCTCCAGAATAGCTGCATACCTAGTGTCACTGTTATATTAATGTGTCAAGACAAAATGCAGAGCGACAATGAAAAACTACCTGTACAAATATACTTGGACCCAAGGAAAAATTGGCAGACTGCCATAGATGAGCACACATTACGTTTTTATTTAAAAGAGAAACCATGCAAACTGAATATTGCTCCTAAAACAGATTCAGAAAAACACATTACCACTCTGGCAGAAATACACATGGAAGATGAGCAACCATGGGTTCATGTTGGTATAAATGACTATTTTAAAACAATAAAAGCCACTTTAGCGCTTGGACATGAAAGGAGTTTTATTAATGAGAAATTGTTGCAAAAAATAATGGAGAGGGAAGAAATCCCGAAATTTAGGATAAAAAACCAATATGTTTCTGGGTTGGACAGTCCAGATTTTGAAAACCGAATTGCAGGCAGGTGCATGCTTAAAATTAGCAATGGGCAGAAAACAATTTACCATAATGTATGGATAGTGAGTGGAGCACAAAATGAATTTTACATGGGCAATGACATCATGCACAGAATGTGTATGGTGTTAGATTTCCTTAATCAAAAAATATGGTCACGCCTAGGTGGTCCGGCACCTGAATTTGAAGACAAAAGAAGGGCTTATCATTGTGCACAACTGGTTCCTTATGCAATCGAATTACAAATGAGGAAAGATACTATTATTCCTGCATTTACAAAACAGTTTGCAATAACACTGAAATGCAAAAATGGACAGCAGATGAAAGGCTCTGATGCATTTGTATGCCTGAATGAATCCATAAAACAGTGAGGCCTGTATTATGAATACATTCCATTGGTAGACATTGGTGAAGGATCTGTAAAAATTATGGTAAATAATAAAGGTTGTCAGGATATTCATTTAGAGGAAAACTCCTCATTAGGAATGGCCATACAAAAATCACATTATACGGCAGATTTAAATAACATGGTGATTGGAAATATCCCAGAAAAGTATGTAGATGCCAAGGGTGAGTTGCCAGAACACCTGGACTCTCAGCCCAAAGGAATATTTAAAATTCATTCTGTGTATCCTTATGATTCAAATGAGACAGTGTGCTGCCATCAAGAGGATTGCATAATATTTAATTTAAATGAAAATGAAACAGAAAATCAGCCCATTGAAGTGGAAACTGATATGCCAAAATATTTAAAAGTGGCAGCTTTACAAAAACACACAGCCACACAGTTAGAGGAAAGCGCCGAGATTCCCTTACCAGAAGATTTTCCAGAATTTTCCAAAATGGTAGAAGAGCAGATCTCCTTAGCGGATGCGTGTGAAAGCAATGAGGATAGGGACAATCTGAGGGAGATATTTATGGAGTTTAAGGATGTATTTGCAAAAGATGCTTATTATTGTGGTTTAACTGATTTACATGTGGCCACACTACCAGAAGGGTGTAGCAGAAATCCAGTGTTTGTACGCCAGTATAAACTACTGCTGGCATGTTTAGAATCATTGGCAGAGATTATTAAAAATTTGGAATCGCGGGGAATCATCAGGCCCATTCATAGCACATCCAATACACCTATTTTAGGTTTGTTAAAGCCAAATGGTCAATGGCGGCTATGTGCAGACTTGAGAGAGTTAAATTAAAGAGTACCAGTATCTAGATGGCCACTGCCATTCATTGATCAGGGCCTAGCTCAGGTACATGGTTCAAATGTATTTACCACATTAGATCTCACCTCTGGATATTGGTGCGTGCCATTGGTCGAGGAGATACAACATTTATTTTCCTTTACATTTGACAGGACTCAATATGCCTGGCTTAGAGCTCCGTTCGGGTACATCAATAGTGGGAGTGAATTTGGCATATTTTTGAGAAAGGCCATGCCAGATGCAGCGGAAAGAGGAACAATAGTTTACGTGGACGATGTCCTGATAAAAAATGAAAGCCTGAAAAGCCATTTTGATGAAATAAGACATGTGCTTGGGCAATTGCAGAAAGCAGGCGCCAAAGTATATTTGCAAAAAGCACAATGGTGCAAGAAAAAAGTGAACTTTCTAGGGCATGAAGTGACTGAACATGGGCTAAATCCACAAAAGAAGAAAATAGAGGCCATACAAAGATTAAAAGATCCTAAAAATGTGAAAGGAGTAAAAAGTTTATTAGGGATGACAGGCTATAACAGAAAGTTCATTGAAAATTATGCAGAAATCACTCAACCATTGACTAAACTGCTTAAACTGAATACTCCCTGGAAATGGGAAAAAGAGCAGTCTGATGCAGTGGCTAAATTAAAGGAATGTCTTGTAAAGGCACCATGTTTAGCATACCCCATAAAGGACAGGGATTTCTTTATAGAAATAGGTTTTTCTGAACATTGTATGTCAGCAGTGTTATCACAAAAACACGATTTGAATCACAAAACCATTGCCTATGCAAGTAAGGCATTTTCCCAAGTTGAAATGAAATTTAATGAATGTGAAAAGGCCCTATTAACCACTGTGTGGGTGCTACAACATTTCTGCCCCATTGTTCAGGGAGAAAAGGTGATTATTGAAACAAATCATCAACCTTTGCAATTTTTAGAGAGTAAAAGAATTAGATCAGGTAATCTAGCGCAATCCAGAATCACTTCATGGACGCTGGCATTACAAGGTTTTCCCGTAGAAGTGAGATATGGACAAAATAAAAAGAACCCAATTGCTCAAGGGTTAGCTGACTTACATGACTGTGCAGCTGAACAAATACCAAATGAAATGGAAGTGGAAACTAGTTTGCAGGAATTTGAACAATCACCACACAAAGCTTTTGATGAAAAAACATGCAAGGATTTGCCAACTGTATATGTGGATGGTTGTGCTTTTCACATTGAGAATGACAGTAATAAACAGTTAGTGGCAGGATAAGGAAATGTCTGGTTGAAATGTGAAGGCGTCCCCAGTATAGGGATGAGGATTGGAGATAGGAGCAGTCAGGTGGCGGAATTGGCAGCCATTTATAAAGCAATTGCTACTGCAGTTGATATAAAGTTCAGTGAAACTGTCCTGGTGACTGATTCTGACTATGCACGGAATAGCTTTGTGGAGTATTTGCCTGGTTGGAAAGCAAGAGGCATGGTTACATACAACAAAAAGCCACTTAAACATGGAAAAATGATACAAGCCATAGACAAATTGGTGTCAGAGAATAATTTAACAATATACTGGAGAAAAATTCGTGGGCATTTAAAAACACCAGGAGAGGATAAGGAGGGAAATGATAAGGCAGACCACCTGGCTAAGATTGGGGCTGTGATGGGAGAATTGCTACCTATTGATTATTTAATGGGTGAAATACAAATTGATGCAGTGACACGTTCTAAAGCACCAAAGGAGGTAGATCAACCGGTGGTGCAGTGGAGTCATGACACGCCAGACCAAGATTTGATTGAGGCACAAAAAAATGATCGCATTTTGGGAATCTATTATAATCATTTGATAGATCCTGAACAAAATTCTTTAACAGAAAATGATTGTATGGGAAAAGAAGAGTTGAGGGTGCTATTAAAGAACAAAACACGAATTAGATTACAGGATGGACTCATGATTAGAGAGTCCATAACAGGACAAATACAGTGGGTAGTACCCCTTTCATTCAGAGGGCTAATGCTACACCATGCACATGATGCCATAACTGCAGGCAAGAGAGGTTCACAAAAAACATTAGAAATACTAAAAGATTATGCTTACTGGCCACATATGTCCCAAGATGTGGAATTATATACTAGAGGATGTCTAGTATGCGCCCAATTTAAACCTGCTTCACCAATGCATAGAGCACCATTGATGAAAAGAGGCCTAACTCTCCCATGGTCAGATTTGCAAATAGACTATGTAGGTCCTTTAAAAAGGTCGAGCAGGGGAAACCGTTATATTTTAAGTGTGGTATGTTTGATGTCGAAGTGGATTGAATGCATTCCTGCACCAGATTGTAGTGCGCAAACAGCAGCCACATTGCTGGTGAACCATGTGTTCTCAAGGTTTGGGTTGCCACAAAGAATTGAGTCAGACAGAGGAAGTAATTTCACAAGTACTCTAATGAGTAAGGTATGGCAAATACTAGGTGTGAAAAGGAAACTACATATCGCATATCGGGCAGCGTCTTCAGGTACAGTTGAAAGAAGCAATAGGTCTGTTGTGGATATTTTAAAGAAATTTGTGGCAGAAGCAGGTTCCAGCTGGGATTTACGTTTACCGTTGGTTTTGATGGCAATCAGATCAACTCCTGCCAAAGCAACAGGTGTTAGCCCCCATGAGGTCTTGACAGGTAGGAAAATGGTGTTACCACAACACCTACTATACAGAACACATGAGCAGACACTTGTGAGTGCATCCACAGTTCATGAATATATTGATGAACTGAGGAGGCATTTGCAACATGCATTTGCTTTTGTGCAGAGAAATCTGGAAAGAGCTGTTGACAGTGCAAAGTCTTATTATGACAAAAAGACATCAGTAAAGGAATACAGTGTAGGGGATCAGGTGTACAAGTTTCATTTTGGAAAAAGTAAACAGAAAAATTCTAAATTTCTAGCAGCCTGGCAGGGGCCATTTCGAATTATAGATAAGGTCTCTCCTGTAGTTTATAAAATTTTTAAAAATGAAGGTGAAACGGCAATAGAGCAGTTTGTCCATGTAAATCAAATCAAACCATGCCATCCCAGACATGAGATCAGGCAGCTTGAGCATGTAGAAACAGATAAAGTCCCTTGAACACAAAAAGAGAAAATAAATGGGTACAATCAGGAGGCAGTGACAGAGAAGTTAAAAAGTTGATTGTTATAATGGCACATAAACACTGTAATATATGTAAAAATATATAATATAAAATAAATAAATAAATAAATATATATAATGGAAGCTCATGGTTGGTGTGCAGAGAGAAAATGTATTAAATATTGAATGCTGTTTTATATGTGCTTGTTTTCTTTTTAACTTGTGTTTAATTTCAGAAAAAAAATTTAAAAAAAAGAAATATTTTTACCAAGCATGTTTTATTTTTTGCAAAAGGGTGAAGTTAGTATTGTGCTATGTACTTAATTTGTTTATTTTCTATTTGATTTAGAAAATTAACATTATTTGTTCGGAGGTTCCGGGATCAGAGCCCACGGGAGACGATGGAGTCCTGGAGCCCACGTGGACGGATTCCGGGAAAGCCCCAAAGAGGGGTGAAGACCAAGGCTGCAAAGCGATCAGCATTGAAGATGATACCGATGATATGGTTAATGATGATGATATTTGGAGGGATCTTCAAGAATTCAGAAGCACAGGTTGTCATTGAACCTGGACCAGCATCTGGTATCGCGGTGGAAGAGGCACCAGGATTCATCATGAGTGATAGAAGGATGATTTTCCAAAATATATACATACCATTGAATCCTGAGATTTTGATTGAAAAACACTTGAACAATACCGGAATTAAGATTGAACAGACTAAAGAGTGGCTGGAAATAAGAAAAGAGGACACTAAGCAGTCAATAAGAGATATATTAATGCAATTGGAAAAAACATTTGTGAATTCAGCAGACATTAAGAAGAGGAGAGGAAAGAGAGGTGCGGTGATGCTCGCGATATCATTGGTAATGTCTATAGTTGGAGCCATAATAGGTACCACAATATCAACAGCCAATTCTATTTCGGTAGGAACACTGAGTACTAAAGCGCAACAACTGAGTATTGACCTAGAAATAATACAAAAAACATTAGATGGAATTAGAGGGGGACTGGATGAACAAGTAAGATTCATGAATGAAACTGCAATCATTCTAAATGAACAAGCGGATGTAATGCAACGGGCGACTAAAATATTACTTAAGCATGACAGAACTTTAAATGAAATATTGAACATAATGAGTCCTGTTGATAGACTATTAACGAATTATATGAGAGAAGTTCAAACTGCAGTTTCACAATTGATTCAAGGACATATCCCCTTGTATTTTGTTTCGCAGGATATTATTCGTCAAATGATAGAAAGATTGACCAGGAGGGAAATTGATATAATACAGGTAAAAATTGCATTCGAAATGGGTAATGCAATGCCGTTATATGTGGACTTGGAAAGACAAGAGATCGGATTTTTGCTATGCATCCCATATATAGCCCCTGAACTTATTTATCAAACGAAGTGGGTACACAACGTGGGATTTTGGCAAGAGGACAAATTTATTAAGATTAAGACTCCAGAAGTGGTGGCATTTCAGTCATGGGAACCTGAAGTTTATTTAATACCAAACCTGGAAACATGTGTAAAATTTAAAGAACAAAATTATATGTGTCCAGGTAAACCGTTTGTTCCTGATGCCACAGATGCTATTTGTGGTTTGAAATCTGACCCAAGTATATCAGAAGGATGTGAAGTGATTATTAGCAATATGGGGGGTGAAAAAATGGCACAGGCTAAGATGGTCAGAGGTAAATGGTTGGTCAGCACCTGTTTAAAGAACATGACGGTAGTACATTTAAACCATGGAACATACGTGGTTAAACAGGTGAAATATAATGTTTTTTATTTACAGGTTCCAAAGGATACAATTGTGTCAATTGGGGGGTTAACATTGTTTCATGTAACAAATGATGTTTGGGAAAGCCAAGTGGAAAATATGGATTTTTTTCAAAGGGATACTTTTCCAATAGATCCGGATGTGGAATATTTATTGAATCACAAAGAAAGACATGTTATAAAAATGAATTTGAGAAAAAACAATATTACAATTAGTAATCTGGGGATAATAGAAGTGGAAAGATTTAATTGGGGAACCTGGGGGGAACGCTCAATAGTGGGTTTGGCTGTCCTGGTGCTAATCATGGGTGGATGGTTGATTGTGCTATCAGTAAAAATGAAAATGTTACTGATTTTACTAGCTACGTCAGGAAGAGAAAGATATCCCAATACACATGCATTTTAAAAGAAAAAAAGAACAAGTTGTTTTTAGGAATTGGCTTGGATCGTAGCCAAGTTCTAAAAACAAAAGGAGGGTATGTAAGGATATTTGGCGTGTTACAGCACAGAGTACAGCACTACTGCACAGGTAGCAATTTTTTTTGATGCAGCACCACCACATGGGTGTGGTGCATTGCTATATGTGTTGCCAGAGTAACATGGACATATAAGTAAAGACAGGCTATTCAGTCAAAAACGATTTTTACATATAAGATGCAAATCTATTTTTACAGTTAAAAGCACACGTGCACATTCAAAAATGCACACTATTTTTCACCTGAAATGCCTATGGTGCAAGAGACACATTTGAAAATTAATAACTAACCTTATTAATAACTAACCTGACTAATAAAACTGCATTTAACATAACCCACTAATAAAAATGTGTCTCCACTGCAGAATTAGGCCTACTCTAAAAGTGAACTTTTAAACGCACATTCATTTTTTTTTCTTTTTCTCTGCTGCTCTGTCCACATAACTACAGGAAGCAAAGGGCTCAAAGGAACAGGAAATCAGTTGGTTACAAATGGTTACTGTAGAAATGAGC
Source organism: Ambystoma mexicanum (assembly GCF_040938575.1). Taxonomy (NCBI): domain Eukaryota; kingdom Metazoa; phylum Chordata; class Amphibia; order Caudata; family Ambystomatidae; genus Ambystoma; species Ambystoma mexicanum. The sequence goes on from NC_090928.1 coordinate 1,148,419,748, forward strand.
CATTGTGTAGTGAGGGAGGAGATGGCATGATTGATTCTGATTGGAGCAGCGTCATAGCAAGTATCATGCTAGAGGCAGTGATTAGAGTTTTGCTGGGGAAGCTTGAGGAGAGGGGAAGGACAATGGAGATTTGGCAGAGCTGGGAGAAGGACCTGTTTCCTGGCTGAAGCATTCCTGCTGCAAAACCTGAGAATTCCAGGCAATAACCCCGGTTTGAGAACGAAAGACGCTTGTTTTCACTGGGGTTAATCTTCAAGGGAGCCAAATTCAGAAAGAGAACAGCCGGAGAAAACTCATGCTGAACAGATAAGGTAATTACAGAAGTGTGGGGGCTGAGTGTGTACGAGAATATTCAGTCAGTGTAGGAAAGGAGATTCCTGTGCTTTACTCACGTGTTTAATGTTGCAAATTGAGTTCTTGTCTCCGCCACTCTCTTTTCAGTGTATCACAGATAATGCTGTTACTGTGCTATTTTATTTATTTCTGTAAAGAGTGAGATCGTGTTTAAATGCAACTTTTATAATACACAAAAATATTTGAAAGCAGACGGGTGGTGTGTTTTATATTTACCAATACAGTGCTGATGATGTGGGGAGATGTTTAGACAGTGCAATTGTCATTTTCAAGGTAGCTAAACATCAAATTTGGCTGCAGCCGTGTGCACAATGTAATTCAGTATGAGCAATTATAACTAACTGTGTGTGTTGTAGTTTGTCGGAGGTCTATGAGTCGGCAAAAAGGGAGGCCCGGGACATAGTTCACTACCGTATATAAGATAGTGAAAATACCACATGATAGCTCGCTGCCGTAGATAAGACAGAGAGAAATTGCCCATGGTGGCACACTAAAAATGAAAATGTGGTGTTCCTGAAATGCAAGCCTGAGGTCTCTCTAGTGATTACACGAAAAATCTAAACAAAAATAAGGGGTTCTGGATATTGGGGCCACAAATAAAACAAGGGAATTATGCTCACCAAAATACCACCAACCACGCATACCAACCACGCATACCAACCATGCATACCAAATACGCATGTCTGTGTGCTGAAATAATGCATGTCCACTGTATTATTGTTGTACATGGCCCAATCTGAATACAAGGAGTGATTGTTGCTAAGTTATTTTTCGGCGGTAAGAAAATACCGTCAGGCCCCAAATCTCCACAAAATACCCTACAGGCCACAACATGTAGTTAAACTGTAATTGATTATATTAAGTAATTGTTTATATTAACATGGGGTCCTGCTGGACAGGAAGGCATCCCCATAGCTGTCCCCCCCGGCTCATGACAGTGCCCTGAATGCATCTCGCCTTACTTTAAAGCACCTGAGGGGGGGGGGTACAGGGCTGCACCTTTCCCAACAATATTCCTAAAACTTGAACATTGCAGCAAAGATAAATGCCAGCATACCCCTGTCTTCAAATCCAGATGGCTTCTTTCAAATAAATGAAATATGTGTGTCTGTGCTTTTAGTTTGATTAAAGTGTTTTTATCGATACTTGACTGGAATTCTTATTTTATTTTAATACCTCAGTAAAATTGTTATTTCCGATGCCTCCATGCTGGCTCACACCTCTCAAGAAGATTAGAGCCTGCTCTGAGCCTATGCTACTTCAAATATGCAAAGGAAGTGTACTATGTATGCTGTGCCTGTTTCCCCTTTCTTATTCAGAACACTGCTGTCTAGTAGAAGTGTAGAGAAGTGTAGGCTGGAGTAGGCGTTTAGAAATAACTAGTCATACCTGTACTCCTGCAGAGCACTAGTCATCGTGGCCATCCATTGCCCTATAGGGATAATAAAATGGCTCCTAAAAGATCAGAGGTAAAAATATGCAATCATACACCATTTAATGAACACAATTTTTAGTGTTAAAAAGCAAAGCGATTCAATCTAACACCTACGTAGCCTCCTGGGATGCCACAAAGGGTTCCATCTGCAGCAAGCAATTAGCTCTTAAGATCAGAGCACAATGAACAGACTGCATATAGACGGATGCAGTGACACTTCCCGCTAGTGCAGGAACATGAATTAAAGGGACACAAGCCTGACTCAAACCCCACATTTCTAAGAACTGGCAAGATAATACTTTTCCTGATATTTGTGTAAACTGGACACAAAAAGAGGAATTGATTCAGTGCCTACTCTGTTAGGTGATCACAGAAACGTCCGTCAGTAGAATGTCTGCCTCTCCACTTAGAGACCACGCTGAACAGCAAAATCATATCTGTCCTCTATTTTATTAGATGGGCTCCTTAGGCTGTTTATCAAAAGAGTATTCATAACTAGTATGTCAATTAAGTAAGGGATGCTTTTGACAGCTCAGAATTCTCTCTAGAATTAAACATGATAGAAAGAAATGTCTGGGCTAAGACCATTATCTGTAGTCTTGCTACATCCATGAGCCGTTAAAGAAAGTATTTACATCCCAAGGTAGCGGAACCTTTGTAGTAATGATGACATGGCACTGTCAGGGAAAGTCTTTTTATCCATACAGAGCAGTGCCTCCTGCTCCTACTCCAGCCATTGACAAAATGCTCTTCACCGATATTGTTTTAATGGAGGGTCCATCTATAAATATTCCAATCGAATGGCGCAATGCGTACCAGAATACAACACTTCACCCCCTTTCACATTACCACAGGGTTCGACTATAGTAAGGTAATAGATTGGGAAGAGGGAAAGGAAGCAAGGAGAAAGTAAGGAGACACAGCGGGGGGCTTCTATGTGTCAAAGCTCCTGGGCCTCATACATTCCCATTTCCTGTCTCTGAACCTGCAGACCATGGATCCCTCTAATGGAAAAGACTTGCACAGTGTATAACCAACTGTGTGTGCCATTTAAACCCTCATTGCAGGACCAATGTGTCACATTTTGTATTTGGTTTTGAATTTATTTGAAGAACATGCATCTCACTTTTAATCAGAATTGACTTACAATAACACATTTACAGATGGGAGGTATTTGCTGGATGAGTGCATGTACAATACCAAAAAGGTTCGAAGAGTTTATGAGGCTGTGAACAAAATGGGGCACATACCAGTTTTTAACCATAACAAAACAATACATATATATGAATCAGGTGACTTACGTTAACATATGGGGAATAAGTGCTTTAAACTAAAGAAGAACACTGTACAAATATACAAAATTAATTATTAATTTAATTCACAGCACTGGAGTGGCATCAGGTAGGGAGGATGGTGGGAAGGACTTGGAGAGCTGCATCTTTAGCAAGAAAGTGAGGCTTAAACCAAGCTTTGAAGCGATCAAGAGTCAAAATGGCTTTAATTGTGATGGGAACCTGGTTAAAATGCAGCGGGCGATTAGGGAAAAAGAGCATAAGCAATAGTAGCACGGGGGGGATACAATTAGGACAGAGACCCATCCAGACATTGAAAGAGGAACAAAGCCATCAATAGCTTTGTAGTTTAGGATTAGGAACTTGAAAAGGGAGTAGTTTTTCATGGAGTTCCAATCAGCAGGGTCTTGGTTGGTAGAAGTTGGGGAGAATCCGGGTAGATTGTAGAAGGAGTGAGTAGCAAAGATGCAGACTTCGTCTAGAGGGAGGAAGTAATAGAGGGGAAAGTCAAGGAGGATTCATGAGCAGTAGTCCAGTTTTCGGAGCAGAATGGTAGAGAATAGAGTGTTTGTAGAGTGGCGAATAAGGAATGGATTCATTTTCCAAACGTTGAGGGGGCTAGCATAAGTAGCGGAAGCAGTGGTAGTGATCAAATCTTTCAGTCTGAGGTCACTATCAAAGAGGACTCCAAGTTTGCAAGCCTTGGGCAATTAAACAAGATGGTCAGACAAGAAAGTGATAGGGAGGGTAGGAACAGGGCCATCTTAACCACTTTTGGGGCCCAGGGCACAGACACCGTTGGGGCCCCCTCCCTCAACCCAAAAAATTAAGGGGTGCAGAGTACCTGGTCGCGCCCGCAACATCACAATTACAACACATAGGTTGCTATACTGCCTCGCAGCAATCAAAATAGGCAAGGGTACCCTTTTAGTCCTATTTCCCTCGTCATGCTTGCTTTAATCAGAATGATAAACAAGTAGCATTTCAAGGCGAAGATTAGCAGTCCATCATGAAGGTACTTAAGGTCTATCATAAGTACCGTACACTTTTCATCAATAGCTGCCACGAGGCATAATATAAATGTGGGACAGATCATATGAAAAATTTACACATAATCCAGAATAGACTGACGACTCAGATTAGCTGCCTCACAGAATGCAAAAGTGTTCAGGCATGGCTACAGGAGACACATTGGATGCAGGGAGTAAGCTACAAATACCATATAGTAGATAGTGGATGGAGATTAGAAGCTACCAGAGAGGTGTCCTTATCCAGACAGACTGAGATTATAAGAGGGACATGGTTTTCAAACAGAATTACCATTGTATAGCAAAGAAACAAGTGGATTTGGTGTGCAGTATATCAATGCCTACTATTTTTTATAGAAGAAGCAGCACTATAGCCAGTGAAACAAAATAACTCTAAATTCCAACAATTTTGAAGCTTTAGAGACTGGCAATTCTGATAGGTTAGGCAATACAAGATTGAAAGGGATGCCTAGGATCACACCTTGGTTAAGATATGAAGCTGGGATTTTTACCCACTCTGCAATTTCTGCACTTCACCACTTTCTTTTTTAGCACTCACAATGAACTAAAATAATCACATTGTATAGAACTTACTTGGAAAGTAGACAAACTGTATGACCCAACACGTCAACTTTGTAAAACAAAATGATATCGAAGCGTATTATGCAAAATGTTAATGATTGGCGCTTCATTGGGCCTCATTACGACCCTGGCGCTAAGCGTAAAACGATGGCGGTAAACGATTACCGCCATCGTTTTCCGCTAGGGCCGATTACGACCCCTGACCGTTAACTACGATGCCACTAGCGGCATCGTAGACAACGCTGCCGCTAACTGCGCCAAGGGCGCGTGCACGCGATCTCCCACACCGTAACTAGCGCCATGGCGGTAAGGTACGCGAATGCCGACCCAAGCGGACATGCACCTTACGCCATCACCCAGCCCGTAAAGTACCTTACCGCCATGGCGCTAACAACGCCATCGCGAATCAACCGCAAAGGGACAAGTCAAGTGAATGCAGCTGCCACAGGTGCACAGAAACAGCACAGGTGAAGGCAATACAGACACAGGAAGCACAAAAAGAGCACACCCCACCCCTGCCCACACCCAGTCACACACCACAATGCTACCGATAGGACTAGCAATGTTGGGGCTGGAGGACCTGATAGCAATGCGAGTGCTACAACAGCAACTACAACAACAACAACAACAACTACTACAACAACAACAACTACAACAACAACAGGCTGCACAGAGGAGACGCAGGAGGAGAAGGAGGGCAAGGCAGGCCCAGCATGCCCCACCAGCACAGCCAGTGCTACCACGCAGGCAGCCCCCAATCCCACGCGTCAGACCCAACCCATTCAACCTCACCGCTGAGCAGATCCACACCCTGTATCGACTGGACCGGGACACCATCACCACCATCGTGGACATGATACACAACGACATCGCCAGCATGATTGAAACACCCACCGCCACCCCCCCCTACTGAAGGTAGTGTCCGTGCTCCACTTCCTGGCCACAGGCACCTACCAGCACACAGTAGGGCACTTGCATGGCATATCACAACCATCGTTTTCGCGTACACTGACGCAAGTGCTGGATGCACTCCTCAAGCACACAGATGACCACATCTCACTACCACGGACTGCCCAGGAGATTGCCAACACCAAAGTGGGTTTCCATGCACTAGCTGGCATACCTGGTTGCATCGGTGCCATCGACTGCACCCATGTGGAATTGACGGTCCCACGTGCCCAGGAGGTACCGTACCGGAACCGCAAACAATTTCACTCAATCAACGTGCAAATGGTCTGTGACTCCAACAGTATCTTCACACATTGTTGTGCCCGATTCCCCGGATCAACCCATGATTCATTTGTCCTGAGGAACTCAACATTACCACGCTACATGGAGCAACAGGCAGGGCCCAGAACCTGGCTACTCGGTGAGTCCAATGTCATGGGCATTGAAATGTGAAGTGGGTGTGTAATTGACATACCAATGCAGGGGGGGGGATGATGCATACTCCAACTGGCGGGAAGGGGGGGGGGGAATGATGCATGCTCCAACTGGTGGGAAGGGGGGGGGAATGATGCATGCTCCAACTGGCGGGAAGGGGGGGGAATGATGCATGCTCCAACTGGCGGGAAGGGGGGGGGGAATGATGCATGCTCCAACTGGCTGCGACTAGCATTAGCCACAACACACCCTGAGGCAGCACTCACGTCACCTGACACCTGCATACATGAGGCCTGACCTAAGAAGACCTGACATGTCAATGAAGGTGTCACCCAACCCTGACACAACCACCTACAAGTGCATTGACCATACCGTGACCACATACACTCCAAAGAAATGTACGTCCATGCACGTCACCAACAGCTCCTACTGAAAGGCCTGTTCCCCATGACTGTGCCCAAAGGAGGCACATGATGGACTGGAAGAACAATGCACCAAAACACAGACAGCAAGGCCCACAGACTGTCCCCATGGGCAACAGTCTTGTTCACTGGGGTAATGATGAGCCAGACTGCATTCCCGCTATCATGTGAATGCAACCCTCACGGGACACGTGCCAGGTCACCTACAGAAACAGCCTGAACGGACACAGTGGATCGGCACTCACAAGGCACATGTCACCCCTGCATACCTCGTGCCTTGGAATTCAGAAGCGGCACATGTGAGACATGTGGCACACTCTGTGAAAGTCGATTATAGAGGTATATCCAATAGACGCTCCATAAAGTAGCACCTAGAAATGTGCCCAATAGCCTCTAGATAACTGAATTTAGAAGTGTGCCCAATAGCCTCTCTATGGAAAATAGTATTTAGAAAACCGCCCATTAGCCTCTCGTGGGAAAATGATTTTTGTAGTTTGCCCGGTACCCTCTCTGGGAAAAGTTGCATTAATAAATGTGCACATTGAAAGAGCATATAACCCATCAAATCACACCACCACGCTTACTCTCTCCTTTACATCACCACTCAACTAGAACACAGAGATACTATGACACCATTCGGTATAACTGTTCCCTTACTAACACCGCTTACTCCACATCAATCTATGTAAACACTGCTGGTTTCACACCCCCAGCCAGGCGTTTTCCTCAGGCCTAACGCAGCCACATCCGTCCTGGATAAATCCTGCCTGAACGAACACATTATCCTGATCTCTCAACCACCACATGTGCCGCTAAGAAGCAGCTATTACACAAGTACCGCACGAGCTGCACACATACCCGCTGCTCACACGCACCTTTTGACTCTCCCTACTCTCTCTGTTGATCAGAACTTCGGTTCCCAAGGACGTTCAACCTACCAGCGCCTTCAGACCATACCAATGGTATATAAGGCGCTATATAAGTGCAAAATAACAATAACAATAACAATATAGCGGTTGCACGGTGTGAAACCAGTAGCACAGAAGAAACTGCTGCAAAATCAATGTTCAATGCAATTCATGGTGGCATTACATGTACATCACTCAAGCTCATCCCTGACGCATACATTCTTGCCCACATACAGGTGATGCAGGCTATCCCCTGAAGAGGTGGCTCCTTACACCAGTCCGAAACCCACAGAACCAGCATGAGGAGGACTTCAACCGTGCCCATTCCCGTACGCGTGTAGTGATCGAGCAAGCTTTTGGCCTACTGAAGGCACGTTTCCGCTGCATCAGCAGGTCTGGCGGGGCACTCCTGTACCGGCATGAGAAGGTTGCAATGGTCGTCATGGCATGTGTCATGCTACACAATATGTGCGTCAGAAGAAATGTGCCCCTGCCCCCTGACGTAGATTTGCTACCACCTGACGATGAGGATGATGAGGGTGGGGATGGGGCACCACCTCAAGGAGGCAGCGATGCACAGGAGGGGCGTGTCATGCGTCAGACTCTCATTGACCAATGCTTCTAGCACACACAGCGTATGCGTGTCACATGGAGACGGCACTCGGCGCACTGTGTGTGTGTGGGACATGCACACTGTGGACTCTACAACAATGTAGCACATGGACGCAATAAAGATGTCAACACATTTGGTTTGTGGTAATGATAAATGTGTATTGCAACAGTGAAATCTTGTGACACACCCCCTCCCCCCTCCCACCTCCCCCCTGAACACCCCAACACACCCCCTCCCCCCTCCCACCTCCCCCCTGAACACCCCAACACACCCCCTCCCCCCTCCCACCTCCCCCCTGAACACCCCAACACACCACCTCCCCCCTCCCACCTCCCCCCTGAACACCCCAACAATGGTGCAGTAGTGTCCGTGCTACAAGGTGCGGAGTAGTCCTGCTGAACAGGCAAGTCAAGGATGTGTATCCCCTCCCATGGCCCCTGGGGCACCCCTGGCCGTGCTGCGGAGAGTGCGCCCAGATCTACGGACGGGGCTGCTCTGTGCTGAGCTGGTGGTTGATGAGGCTCCACGCCCCACATCCGGTCGCATGTCCCTGATGGTGTGCACAAGTTCACTGAGTACATTGCGCACAGCCGCTAGCTCAGTGCATATACTCCTTGTGGAGTTCTCTATGGCAGCTGTGACACGGTCAGCTGACCGCTCCATGGCATCCCTTGGCCCACCACACTGTGCCACATGTGCATTGAGGAGGTCAGACAGTTGTTGCTGCCGTGTTGCAATGTCCTGTAGTGCCTGCTGGTTCTGCTGGCCTATGGCCAGTGCCATTTGCATCTCCGGTGCGATGCCCACCTCAGGCTGGGGGGATGGGGTGGCTGGCCATTCGTCGGAGTCGGACTGCCCCTGTGTGGCATCCGCCTGCAGGGGGCTTAGGGAAATTGTGGGGGAATGTGGATGGGCAGTGGGCCCTTCAACATCAATGTCCTCAATGCTGGCTGGCCCGCTGTCAGAGTCTGCCGCTATGGCTGCACTCTCCCCAAGGGTGCTGCTTGCGGCAGAGGCTGTCCCCTCAGTGGCCACAACTAGTGGCATGTCTGCTGCTGCTGCTGTGTCTGTGTCAGCAGTAGTGGGGGCTGGCACTTGCCTGTCCTCTACCCCAGGCAGGGTTGGTGGCTGCCGGTGGGTTCCCTTCCAGAGGGCTGGGGTGGATGCCTGCGGGCTGGCCATTCTGGAGGAACAGGATGCGGTGTTGCCCTCTTCCTGGGGCTCTGTGTCGGAATCTGTGGTGGAGCAAAGGAGGGATGTGTTATTGATGGGTCCGCGGACATTGGACGTGCATTAGGGGATGACATCTATACAGTCGGTGCATGCAGCGCATTTCATACAGGTTTGGTGGCTTTTGTGTGGAGGTAGCATGGTGCTATATGTGTTCCAGCAGTTAGGGTGTGCATGCTGCTTGTTTGCAGGGTGGTGTTGGGATGTGTCTGTGCACGTTCGCCTGTCGATGTGTTGCATGTGCACTATGGGGCAACTGGGTACTTTGCACAGTGGGGCTTTGTTGAGTGTGGCATGCATAGCTCTGGCCACCTACCTGCGTCTCCTGGGGTCGGCACTCCTCTCTCCATGGCTCCGACACCTTCAATGCTCTCCATCCCTATGGTGGATGCGCATATTTCCTCCCACGCCTGGAGCTTGATAGGTGATTCTGAGCCTCCGCCAGTTGACATGGCTAGGTTGCGGTTAGCCGAAATGATGCTACGGACACGGAGCCTCAGATCATCCCAGCGCTTGCGGCACTGCTGGGCTGTGCGGGGTGCGGCCCCCACTGCACTCACTCGCTGTGCCACTAGGGCCCATATCGCCTTCTTCTTCATGATAGCCGCCCTTGTCATCTGTGTCGAGAATACGACTTCCGCATTCTCTTGCAGGGTCTCTGCCAGCATGTTAAGTTCCTCCTTGGTGAAGCGGTCTTGGCGCTGCCTGTCACATGCCTTTTTGACAACTTTGGGCATGTTGGATGTGGTTTTGGGGTGGGTGATGGGTGTGGATGGTTATGGGGGCCGGATGAGGTATGGTAGTGGAGGATGGCGATGGATTGTGTTTTTAAAGATGGCCGCCATGCCATTTCCCGTTCCTGCGCGATGGCGCTATTTCCGCTTCCGCCTATTTACGGTGACCGCTAACTGCGGTGACCGCTAAGTACGGTGACCGCTATGGTGTGCTTGGCGGTAGTGCTCCATGGACGGTGTGCGATGCCAGTAAGGGCCGTTTTTGGCCCATTAGCGCCATGGCGTACTTTACATTACCGCCATGGCGTAAAGCACGTGCCCGATGGGTCGGTATTAGGTGCTATTTACGTCTTCGCTACTCGGCGTTAACGTAATTTACGCCATGGCGGTAATTTACGGAACTTACCGCCAGGGTCGTAATGAGGCCCATTGTCTCCATCAACAAAGGTAAAATTGACATGATGTTAAAATACTTTTTCTGGGTTTCTCGTTTCTATTTTAAAGCTTTAAATTCACCCAAAACACAGGCCTGTGAAATTGTTATTAATAAATGAGCAGACACACCTCTGAGTTGTACAAAAAAGCCAACCGTTTTTATATCCAAGAAGATATGCTTGCCAGAAGCCTTCAATATCTGGTCCTCTCTCTTCTCTATTGAAGCCCTTCTACACAAGTGGCCTACATAAAAGAATGATGATCAGGTAATGGGCTAAACAACGCCACCAGCATTTGAAAAGGCATTCCTTTTCACAGAACACGCCACAGTAATGTCAGTGATAGAAATGATTTGTCCAGGATCACTGTACCGTCTGCTGGTATAGCCAGGATACAAGCATGAACAATTTGGTTCCTCAATTTTAAATATGAATAGCTTATCACCTCTCAAAACTAACACTTTATGTTCATCATTTGGGGTGGCTGCCTAGGTTTTACAAAACCCTGTGTGAACAAACCCATTTATAGACCTTCACCATATTGATGCTTTGTTTGCTTTTACAGCAACCACTATGTGGTGCAGGTACATTGCTAATAATAGCACCTGATGTGCTAAAAAACAAACGACATATATACAGATGTTTTCAGATTCAGATATAGGAAATGCTGAGTTGGCCTTGCTGGGATTTGTTACTGTAATCTTGCATATGAACACAGACCTCTGCAATGGGTGCTTAACACACTGAGCTATATTTCTGAACATTTATTAATAAGCAACTTTAGCTATTGCACATGATCAATATAATCAAGAGAAAGGTGAGAATGGTACTAGAATTGTGTCTTAGCGAACACACAAACTATGAATATCGTAGTGAACACAAACAGTTACACGATTAATGGATCAAAGCAGAATTTTCTTTTCAACAACAGTAAGGCAATAGGATTGGAGTCTCAGCAGCAAGCCTTTAAATATCCTGAAATGTGCTATTTAAGTCGGATAGACTATCTGAACTGATTTATTTAGAGTTGGCAGCCTTGTGGGTCCCCTCAAAGGTGGGGGCCCGGGGCAAGAGCCACTTTTTGCCCTCCCATAAAGACTTCTCTGGATCGGAATGGTGCTGGAAGGGGGGAGAAAGATGACTTATATATTTGAAGAGCTCAGAATGAGGCAGCGGTGAGACATTCAGTGATGTACTGCAGTGAGACAATTGGTAATCTCTTTCAAGCTGTGTGGTGTGAAGAAGGAAAAGGAGAGAAATATTTGGGTGAGAGTGAAAGCTCAAGGAGGAGTTAGGACTTCCTAAGGTCTAGGTAAAGAAGGTGAAGAGCAGAGGTTGAAGGACTTATACTTGGGGAACCACATCAGGAAAGGTTTTGGGGTTAGAGGTTTATGAGTTCGGGGAATTTTTAAAGGAGCAAAGTTCCTGATAGGAGGTAATCCACTGCAATCAGATTTATTGTATCATATGTCCTGGAGAGTGAGGCGGAGGGAGGGGTGGTCTATGAAAGACGCAGAAAGGTCCACAAGGATGAGTGTAGAAAAGAGTTTGAAATGGTGAGCATCAGAAAGTTGGAGAGGTGCATGATTAGAGTCTTGGTGGAGTGTTTGCTTCGGAAGGAAGCATTGAAGTTAATCTACAAGGCCATTATTTTCAAGGTATGGAGAATCGGTAAGGTTGCTCTTGCAGCACGCCAGTTAAACACTGTTTTATTGTTATTTCTTTCCTTTACCTCGTGTATGAGATTTATTGTGAAATTGCTAAGTGTTAGGGTACTGATATTAATTTTAGCTCTACTTTTATTGCATATACCCTGCTTGTGCCTGTGTTTTGATTGTGCTGTTTTTATTTGTGTGCCTGATCTGGAATTATCTCTTCCTTTTCTAGCTGCCCCTCAGCATGATGACACGTGACCCCAGCAATTTTGTGCTCGGGCAAGCGGGCGCACCGAAGGCGTGCTAAAATCAAGCCCAACGGTCCCTGTCTGGTCCATGAGTGGGCCTTGGGCCACCGCATTCTGTCCCGATGAGCAGCCGTCATGTATGCAATGCCAGCTGGCCAGTATGGCAGTGGCTAAACACAACTCACGCATAGAATTGTTGTCCCTAGGCCAGCCTGACATTAGCTGTACCCCTGGGCTATTCAGGCCTTCTCTACCGGCACTGAGAATTTGCATGCCTCTGTCAAGAATTATTAACAATGCAGCCTCTGACGATCGCCTGGTGAATAATTCTAGTGACAGACATGTCCTTCCTGCTGTGTCTCTTAGTGGCTTATTGGTTATATCAGATCATCTGTAGCCTATTGTAACAATATCCACTGTCCAATTGAAGACTGCTCTCCAGATCTGTCTTGCAGAGACGTAGCTAACTCCATCGTCTGAGCCAGATATCGTACTAATGCTTCCCACAAATTACAACATTTTGCCTTTGGATAAACCCACCCAGTGATTGGTGGTGGTTTGGCCCTAATCCATCTAGCCACCCTACATTTCTCTCCAATCCCTTTTACAAATGATCTCCTTTGTGACCTCTACCAAATACGGCTTCAAATTTCTCCAAACAACTCCATTCATAATTTATTTTTTTACCGGCCTTCATCACGCTCTTTAGTTAACTTTGTTTATGATTTTGAATAGTTGATTGCTGATTTGGCTTTTTCGTATCCAAAGTTGAACCTCATGGGAGATTTTAATGTATGGCTCAATAATCCTGCTGACCCTTATACCAATAAGCTGGTTGAGACATTGACCAATATGTACTTTAGTCTTCAAAATCATCTCTCCATCCATGAGCGGGGTAATGTTCTGGATTTTCTCAGATAACTCTCTGACTACGACTTTTAAACCTCTACCAGTTACCTGGACGGGTCACTTGGTTCTTCCTTTCACTATTTCTCTTCCTTAAATCCTACCCTTCCCCCCATAGGTCACTGCTTCTTACCCGCATTGGAGTAGGGTCTACCCTGACTCGTTGGCAAACAATCTCCTGACTAGTACTGATAATCTTACAACAAACAAGAATTGTGACCCGGTAAATGCCCTTCTTAAACCTATGGCAAGTGTGGCTGAGTCTTTTGCCCCTGCTGTAACTAGCAACATTTCTTCTAAGCCTTCTGCCCCATGCTTCTCTCAGGAACTGAGAGCACTTAAACTATCATTCTGTTGCCTGAAATGCAAATGGTGGATTCTGTATTATCTTCCTTCTAAACAAATGTATAAATGCATTCATTATCACATTTCCATGAAGCTATAAGGTTAGCTAAATCCCTCTTCTATGTCAACCATATTTTAGGTGCTTTTTGTGCCTCCTGCGAGTTGTTTAAAGTAGAAAAGGAACTTTCGGCCTTGCCCCCACCAAGTTTGAATCCCTTTTGGACTCAAGCACATTGTGACTCTATCAGCTTGTTCTTTTATGAACACATTTGCAAAATACTGCAATTTATTGCCAGTGCTGATCCTAATCTTATTGCTGGCTCTCATCATGCTCACCATTCCATGGGGAAATGCTTTTCAAGCCATTTCAGTTTGCGTCAGACACTGATTAAGCAGTTCTAGCTGCCTGTAAAAAGATTAAAACTGCCACTTGCACGGGTACCCCTCCTCTTTGGGTCATCCAGGCGCTCCCATCAACAGTGTTTCCATTGTTTACTGCAGCTCTCCATCATTCCTTCTCTATGGGTATAATACCACCAGATCTTAGAAACTCGCTGATTAAATCCCTTCTGAATAAGACACGTTTGGATTTCACTCTTGCCGTCAACTATCAGTCAATCGGCCTTCTTCAGTTTCTGATTAAATTTATGGAAGTAATAGTTACAACAAAACTTGCTTGCTTTTTGGAATCTCATTACCTTATGCACACTTTCCAATCTAGCTTTGGATCTCTTATAGGCATAGAATAAGTCATGATCTCGGTCCTTGAGGATTGTGACTTGTTGCAAGACCATGGAGAGGTCATTGTCTTGATACTCCTTGACCTCTCTGCAGAGTTTGACACAATTGATCATAGCTTTCTCCTTCATCGTCCTCACTGGTTGTACTCAATCGGTGTGCCTTTTACCCTTTTAATCATCTCCTGTTGCTGTTTCCAGTGGCCTGCTCCAAGGTTCTTCCCCATCCCCACGTTTGTTATACAGCCTCTGGCAGACTTTATTTTTTAACACATGGTTTGTCACACCTATGCAAACGATTCCCAGCTGCTTTTTCATTTGTACTCACCTGTTTCAGATCCCCTTTCCAAATTGGGAGATTGTCTATCTGCGATTGACATCTGGATGGCTAAGAACTGGCTAAAGCTCAATGGTAAAATCAGTAAGAATTTGGTGATTGGGCCTGACCCCACCAACATGCTCTGGGCTCTGGACTTCTGGGATGACTCCTTGGGGCCTTGCACCAAAACCAGTGACTCAGTAAAGAGCAGGGGTATTATGAAATTGCTATCATCAGGCACCTGGGAGGCACAGGTTGCTGCAGTATGTAGTTCTTGTTTCTTTGAGTTGAACATTTTGAAGAAAACTTTGCCTTTTCATCCTCTGTAACTTCGGTCTAAGCTGGTGACTGCATTGATTATGGGTTATTTAGACTACTGTAACATTATCTTGGGCAACCTGACTTCCTGATCTGCCTTTTGCAGCGTTGGCCAAACTCTGCTGCGCACCTGGCACTGGGAGCTACAAGATTTCTTCGCTCGTCTAGCCTGCTGTGGCAGCTTCACTGGCTGCCAGTGAAGAAGGGTATTCAGTTCAGGGTTCTTTGTATTGTGCATCGCCTAATTCACAATACGGGAGCACAATATTTGCAAGCAAAACTGACTAGTTACATATCTGCCAGGCAGTTACGTTCTGCCTCTTTGAATTTGTTCCTAGATACCACAGGGCTAGGGCTGGAGGATGATCCTTCTCTGTCTGTGCCTTCTCTTTGTGGAATGCTCATCCCCGTCACCTCCATGGCACCCAGATCTCTTTAGCTTTCACAAGGTGAATAAACCTCATTTATTTTGACCTGGTGGTCACCCTGGGCAGCTCCCACCAGATTGCCTTTCTGGTTTCTCCTCTGCTTCACAGTGCCTAGGTGCCTTCAGACTGTAGTTAGTACTTTATAAATCATCTTCCATACCATCTGCTAGAAGACAACTGCAGGACCTTTGAATAATGAGGGAGGAGGAAATCTGGGTGATAGTTCACTGGTTTACCCAATAGAGCGAAGCAGTAGCAGGACATCTACACCCGCAATTATTTCGGGTTTCGCCCAAGAGCCATGTCTATAGCCGCAAGGGCGGCATTTTTCTACCTAAAGGGCACCAGTAAGGAGTGCCGGTGGCCTCCCTTCTTTCTTGGAGCTGGAGTCTACAGCCTCTCACTTGCCCTGGGCACAGAGAAATAGTGCCACGGCTAAACAAAAGTGTGGAGCAAGAACACACACGAATGGGAGCAAGTAGCTTACCCACACAGGGAGTTGACACCCCTTGGCTATAAGTAAAGTCCTGATGAAGATGACCTCAATAGAAAACGGTTATGGAACCGGTCGACCTCGATACAGCATGAGCTGGTTTCATGCGGTTTTATGATCTGTGTACAGAACAACTGGTCCCAGACTTATTTAACTCAATTTGACCTGTGCTATATACCGGGTCTTAAATAAATACTTGTCTGTACATTTTTTTAGATGTTGGCAAAGGACCTTAGAGTTAAGGTTCCTTTGATGTGTTGCGTGTTATCAGTACAAGGTGATAGACTTTTCTAGTGGCTGGAACTACATTGGCCAATAAAAGTCATTACACATTGTCGTGCAGATATAGCCCTATAAAACTCTAAGTACCAGGCATTATCTAATGTAAAATGCCTATTTCTTCTCAAACACTTGGGACTGATTTTTAATGTGTATTAATTGTATTTGTACTAATAGGTAGAAGGTTATTTCCATCTTTTTCCTTTTTGCTCTTGTCAAGTGGTGGAAGGTCCGATGATGGGAATGGCCCACTGAAATACAGAGAAAAATAAATAAATATAAAAACTATTTTTTACTCCTTCATGTGATAGATGCTAACAGCATACATATTAAATATGTTGAATAGAATAACTCTTCTACAGACCGTGATAGTGTGTGACAATGATAGTTCACTGGGACATTTGGGTCAGAAGAAGGTTTTTTCAATAGAGCAAACAAAATGGTGGGTGCGATAAGAGCGGGTGACTGAGACTAAGTCTTGGCCCATTTGAGGAGCAAACAGGGAGATATGAACGCAAGATGGTTTGGCGTGTGTAGGATGGATGCTAATTCGGTAGGAGAAGTAGGGGAGAAGTAGTTGAGAGTCGAAGAGTTAGGGGGAAGATTTGGTGGCCAGAAGGAGAGGGGAGAAGCAGAGATTTTAGAGGGAATACAGTGAGACAATAATTAACCAAGTGGGAAGATTTAATGGATATTGGTTTGAGAGGTGTAAGCAAAGCTTGGAGGGTATATGAAAGTTTACAGATTGATTGCGCAGAATCAAATTAGCTTTGTGATTCAGAAGGATATGGCACAGTTAAGAGAAGGGGTGAGCGCAGCAAGGGAATTTGTGTAGGCTTGGAGTTGAGTCAGGGTCTGTGACTTGTGCCAGTATCGTAGACCACAGCAAATGGCTGTTTTGAGGGTCTGGATCTCAGAGGTAATAAAGGCAAACCAGGGGCAGGAAGGCTTGCATGTGCAAGCAGGATGGTGTCGATCAAAGGGAGTCAAAAGTGTATAGTTAAAGCGTGAAAAATCATGGTCAATGAAACAGGAATGTATAGGTTACAGAGCGATGGGAGAGTGTTTTTCACATCATTAAGGTACGTGGAAATAGGGTGCTGCTTGAATTTCCTTATGACCATTGTAGAGGTGAGAGGAGAAGTAAAGTGTGCTGGGAATGAGATGGTAAATTGAACAATTAAGTGCTCAGAGGGAGAGGAGTCAATTGGAAGGTCAGAGTAGAGAGGAAGACATCTTCAAGAGAGTTCACACCATAATGGGTAAGAACTTTGCTTGATTCTTCTACCCTACTCTCCCCTTACCCACCTCAAGCCTACTTCTGCAGGAAGCTGTCCTGATACATTCTGGTTTCACCATCACCGTCTTGTGGGCCATGCTGGATTAGACTTTTTTGCGTCACCCTTTCTCAATTCTCATACTGGACTTCCTTTGGATCTTGTACTCATAGTGGCCCTGAACAATGCTGTTCCAATCTTCATCTTGTATCCTGCCTTGCAACATTATGTGTTACTACTGACCTCTGCAATTGTATTCACTCTCCCCTCTTGCTTCTCCACTCTTTTTGGCTGCTAACTCTCTGTTCTCTCCTCCTTTCCCTTCTTACTTTTCCTATCTCCTCCCCTTACTTTCTTCTGTGCACTTACTCTATCAGAATTGTCCCTGGACCTAGTATGATAGCAACCTCATCTGTCTCCTCCCCCTCCCCTTACTTCCTCCCCCCAGCACTATCTGAAATGTCATCAGGCTTAGTATGATAGTCGCTTGTTGTGTTCCTCCCCTACTGTTAAACGGGATATCATATTGTGCCTCCTTTATTGTATATATTGGCCTAAGCCCAGTCGCTCTGCGAGGAAATCCGCGTTGTGAAGTTCTGATCTTAGATCGACTTAGCCGCCATTTTAGGTTAATTCGCCATTTAGAATCTCACTCCAAAGTCACCCTGTGTTCTAAAATGGTGGACAGTCTTTTTCTGTTTGTAACGTGGACGTTCTGATCTCTACATGCAAGTTAATGTCTAAACTGCCCGTAGGCCAAATGTTAGGTTCATGTAATGAGACCTTGTCCTTCGTTGACCTGTAGATTGAGGATTACCTGTGCCAACGAAACTGATCCACAAGCATATATTAAATACAATGTTGTTTAAATACAAAACGTGAACACTTGTTGAACTACATTGTATAAGATGTGTACTAAGGCTTAATGTAATGAAGATACACTGTTGCCATTGTGACTTATTGTTGTATAAACTAGGAATAAACCATATGCATATAGTTGAATAAATTAGAAGTGAACTCGTCATGAACCCCTAGACCGCGAATAATTAACCTACAGATGGGCTGGACATTATGTTGGAAAGTGTATAAAAGAGTTAATGTTCAGATGTACAGTCCCACTCACTTCTCACACCGAAAGGGCTGGTATTCACTGTGATGTACTGAGGGCCAGATTGCGATCTGATACTTTGTTCCTTTGAAAACTGTTCAGTTATAGAATAAAGATCTGTGTATCTTTGTAAACCCGTGTTTGGTGTATTTCCTTTTGGGGTACTCAGCCTCGACATTTCCTTTTGCTTTTAGAGATGGCGCACGAATAGGGACCCTCAAGATTGATGCCAGCTCGTTGAAGTTTGACGCGGCAATCGGACCGGGATCGGAAGGTTTAAGAGGGGGCCCCCTTCTTGGATGAGAAGTGACACCTCAGCAGCGCTGCACGACCCGATCCCTGGACGGTGAGCCCGCGGTCCGAGCCGGCATCTTGACGAGGGTCCATATATCGAGGCGGGCAGATTTGCCAAATCACCAACCATGAGGAATCTCAGTTAGAATTTTGTAATCCGATCGGAACTCCTTAGGTTTTGATCAGGTGAGTCGTGAGTATCCTGATAATTTGGATTGGCGTATACACTTGTAAGTGCAATTATTGACCAGGTAACACCAGTATTCTGATATGCCTGGGAAATTGTCTGCCTGTTTCAGGGCGTTATTCCGCAGTGACAGACAATGTTTGGAATTTGGCCGACCGGCACCAATGGAGGGGTCGCCGTCATGTACTATGTACTGTAAGCACGGCATTGGTAGTATAGTGTTTAATGATATTTGGCACAGACAAACTAGACATGCTTCCGAACTTCAGTGGCCAATCAATGGTAGTTTTGAAATTCCTCGTATTGAATCCTTATTATTGAAGAAAAAGGCTAGACCTGCAGCATTCGATGTATTACAGAATTGGAAGAAAGAAGCTTTACAGCAGCACAAGAGTAGAGAAAAGCATGCGCGTCGTCATATGACGAACACCAAAAAAGCATTGTTGTATGACCAGAATAAACAGTCTGAGTCAGGTAGGAAAATGTATAGGGCTTTTTCACTTGGTATCCAGAAAATGTATCCTTCTAAAGATTTTCATTCTTCTGATGAGCTTATCGACAAACTTCTAAATGAGTGAAGGCCTGGTGCCACTGCACCACCTCCGTATGTTCCTCTTCCTGCTGTTTTGCCTCTTCATGCTGTTGTTCTTCCTCCTGTAGTTCCTCTTGCTCCTCCTATTGTTCCTCTTGCTGTTCCCCTTCCTCTGGCTGTTGTTCCTCCTCTTGTTGTTGCTCTTCCACCTGTTCTTCCACCTTTGCCTCCTGTTACGGGTCCGGTGGGTTTGCCTGCTGTACCAGTAGTAGCACCTCTGTTTCCAAATGTACACATTTCGTCTACTCTCCCTCTTCCAAGTTGTTCTACACTGCTTGTAGTAGAACGAGGAGCGGGGTTGGGGTTGTAACTCGTAATACTGTTTCTTCACAGAGAAAGCATGAATTGATTGCATGGGCTAAGCATTGCATGGAGAAGGTTGAACAAGCTGATCTCTTTGCCACACATTATAACTTAGACAATTTTTCTAAGAAAAACGTTTTTATTGAAGGATTAGGAATTCATTTATGTGTAATGTGGAACAGGCGAAATGATATATATCTCCCGCAAGGGTTAAGGGATTTGAATACCTTAGCATTCTCTAGAGATACTGCGGAGAAAGTACAAGAGCATGTTGAGAGGGTTTTTGTGTTTAGGAGGGAGCTTGAAAGGTTACGGAATGAAGATGCAGATGGTGATAGTTTGGACGCTATGTTCATACAGACACGGTTCCTTCTTTGTCGTAAATCGATAAATGAGGAAACACGGATTTGCACGAAGGATGCGATTAGGTGTATTTCAGATACATCGATAACTCCTGTTGAAGTATATGACATGTATAATCAGTATTTTCCGGAAATGCAGAGGAAAGTGATACAGGTAATAGTAGAATACCTACAGGATGAGTGTGTAAAAAGAAAGATTTGTTGTCCCGCAGAGTTATTGAGTATTTATAAGAGGGCTTTTTCGTTTGACACTTCTTCAGCTGCTTTAGCGCTCGATCTGGCTCTGTTGCTTAGTAAGAATTCGGAGTTGCCTACTTCTCAGTTGCCTATGAGAGAGGTTCCTCCAACATTTGTCCCAAAAGTAGAGATTCCTGCTAATGCTGCAACAGGTGCGCCAGCTCAGGACATTCCTGCACATTATGTGTCACAGTTGGTTCATGTCCCGTTCTCGAGACAGGAAGTGAAAACCATTAAACAATCTATTCCCGATATCAGGAAGAATCCGACAGGGTTCTACAAAGAAATAGATTCTGTCTTGCAATCATCGGTATTCACTCTAAGTGATATTGATTTGTTATTTCCCGTACTCCTGCCTGTTGATTTGTAGAAACAGATTAGGACTGTAGATGATATACCAGGGTTAGGAGATACATGGAATAACATGGTTAGACTCGATGGAGAAAGGACAGCTGGTGAGAGACCGCCGCAGGTAATATTTATTTTGCCTGACAGACTAGTTATGAAATTGAAAACTATAATTCCTGAAAAGAGAATGATCTGGGACAAGCTTACTGCCTGTGTACAAGGGAAGTCTGAGGTTGCTACCAATTTTTTTTATTGGTTTGAACAGGTGTTTTCAGATTTCAGTGGACAAGACTTAGGCACGGAATCAGGGAAACGACTATTCGTGGACAAATTTGTGCGTGGATTGCTGCCTGACATCCAGTCACAAATGATGTCCTCCGAGAGCGCTTGGCAAGCAAAGACTCAGTCAGAAGTATTGCACTTGGCTCAGTACTATGAGAATCGTGTCAATAACGAAAAAGAAAGAGTTGAAAAGAGAAAAGGTGACTTAAAGACAAAAGTTCTATTACAGCAACTTGTTAGAGGCACTAGAGGGAGTAACTCGAATTTAGGGGTCAGTATTTTCCACAGGGAAATGTGACATTGGGTCCTGTAAACATAAACCAGTGTGCTTATTGCAGACAAGAGGGTCATTGGCGTGCACAAAGCCTGATCCTCCAACAGAGGTCGAATAGCGCATTTGGTAAAATGGGTAGATGATCCAGAGGCTGCCCAGGGATAGGGGGTCCTGGTAGAAATCAACTTGCACAGGATTCACAGCAACCTTTTTCACAGGACAATCAGGCACCAAGTGTGGATAATAAATAGAAACATTTTTGACCATCCTTCTGCTGCATATCTCTCTGAAGACCTTCCTTTTGATGACATTTTGTTTCGCTAGGATTGCCCGAAGCAGGGTTTGGAACTAACGCCTATTCCCGTTAATCAGAAAGGTCCCTACGTTGAGATGTTAGTGGGAAATAGGAAACACCTATTCTTGATAGACACAGGGGCACAGAAGTATTCCATTGATCATTCACGGGTTCCAAGCATTCCACTGTCAGGGCAAACCAATGTTTCTGTAGGGTTTTCTGGCACACCAGTTGTCTGTCTGGTTTCCTCGCCGGTACTTATTTCTTTGGGTCCATTTACGGACCATTGTCCATTCCTTTTGACTACGAATTGCGGAGTGAATTTGTTGGGGTTGAATCTGTTGAAGGAATTAAATGCAGTAATTCATTGTTCTTCTGATGGAGTGCGTTTGACGATTTCACCACAGCAACTTTCTGTCTCTCAATTTTTGACCAGACCTTTGCCGCCGGAAGTTAGTGATGTTCCGGAGTTTTTGTGGGCAATTGACAATAATGATGTTGGTGTTTTGCAAATTGAGCCTGTTAAGATTATCTTGAAACATGGAATAAAGCTGCCACGTATTCCCCAGTATAAGATCTTTGAGGAGTGATTGAGGAAATTGCAGGTAGTTTGTTCAATAGTCCGATTTTGCCCGTGTACAAAAAAGGCGATAATGTGATTCTTTTTCGTTTCATAATTGATTTACGTGCCATTAATATGATTGTTGCTCCACAATTTCCAATTGTGCCTGATGTGACGACAATATTGACCATGATCCCGGCTTCAGCTACTCACTTTAGTGTTGTGGATTTAAAGAATGCTTTCTTTAGTATTCCTATACACAAAGACAGTAGATACCTGTTTGCGTTCACCTTGGGGGGACACTCGCTTACCTTTACCCATGCACCGCAAGGCTACACGGAAAGTCCTACCATCTACAGTAGGACTTTGAAAGAGCAGCTCGACACACTCGAGTTGCCTACTACATGTACACTGCTTCAGTATGTAGAGGATCTTCTCTTAGCTGCTGACTCAGAGAGCGCTTGTAAGGAGGGCACTGTGTTGTTGCTTATTCACTTGGCTAAACATGGAGACAAAGCGTTGCTTAAAAAATGTCAATATATTTGTCAGGAGGTCGCCTATTCAGGCTATCTCCTGTCAAAGGAGGGAAGAAGGTTGACACCTGAACGGATAAAAATCATTTCTAGCATGTCTGTCCCAAATACACAGAAGGAAGTTAGAGCCTTGATAGGAATGGCTTCTTACTGTAGACAGTGGATCCCGAATTTCTCCTTAGTGATTAAACCAATGTTGGCTTTGACAAAGAAGGGCATTTCTTCACCATTGCCATGGAACTTGTAGCACCAGCAAGCATTTGATCTGCTTAAGACTGCATTGTGCTCGGCACCGGTTTTGGGCACACCAAACTATGAAAAGGCCTTCGTATTGTATGTGCATGAATGTGATGGATGTGCTTTGGCTGTATTAACGCAGGAACATGGAGGGAAGAATAGGCTGTGCGACTACTTTTCTTCCGTCCTTGATCCTGTTGCAGGTGCTTTGCCAAGATGTTTGAGAGCTGTCGCTGCTGCTGCGTCTGTTAGACAGAGCGAGGGAATGGTCCTAGGCCATGCTTTAACCCTGATGGTACCTCACTCTGTAGATGTTCTTTTAAACAGAACACAAATGCAACACCTCACTTCCGCACAACTAACGAGATAAAAATTGATCTTGTTTGCACCGCACATCCAAATAAAGAGATGTTTTGTTCTTAATCTGGCTGAACTTTTACCTTTCCCGCAAGGTACTGTTTGTAGTGGCGAAGAGTCACTTGACTGCCTTTACACTACTGAGCAAGAGACAAAAGGTAGAATCGATCTGAAAGATGATCCTTTGAACAATCCACAAGGGGAGCTGTTTTGCGATGGCTCCTGCTTCAAACTCCCGGATGGTACATCCACAGCTGTTAATGCAATCACCACATTGAGCACGGGTGTGGAAACCAAGAGAATCACGCATAACTCTGCGCAGGCCGCAGAGATTATAGCATTGACCCGAGCTTGTGAACTTTCCGAAGGGCTTACTGTGAATATATATACTGAAAGTCAGTATGCCTTTGGGGTGGTTCACAACTTTGGTAGACTTTGGGCAGAACGAGGATTCCTGACCTCTCATGGTACTAAGATACAGCACGGCTCCTTGATAGTACGGTGACTCTCAGCGCCTGCGCTCCCTACTCTGCTAGCCATTATGAAATGCTCAGCACATCAGAAGGTTGTAGATAATGTAGGAAAAGGGAACGCTTTCACTGACCAGATAGCCAAACAGACTGCCACTGATCTTCCTTCAGAAATGTATACTTCAAGGGAAGCCACAAATGCCTGTACTCTGGATGAGGGTATTGATTCCGTAAGGGATATCCAAGCCGATGCCACATTAGAAGAATCTAAGAAATGGGCTGATGGTTTGGCGAACCTGGATGATGATGGTTGTTGGGTGGACAAAGTTGAAGGGAAATGGTTATTGCCTGATGCGTATATTATGATGATGGTTGTTATGGCCCATATATGGCCCATATATGTGCTCGTAAAATCACCAAAATGTTGCAAAAATGTGTGGCTAAATGAGAAAATCCCTAAAGTAGCTGAAAGTTTCATTCAAGGGTGAATGATTTGTCTACAGCATAATGTGGGCAAGGGCACATCAACTCCTAGGGGTGGTTTTGGTCCACCTTCAGTCCCCTTTGAGGTCATACATTTTGATTTCATCGAAATGGAGCGTTGCAACAATCTCAAATATGTAGCAAATGGGTTGAAGCCTATCCTGTCAAAGATGCCACTGCTATGACCACGGCAAAGACCATGCTGAAGGAATATTTTCCTAGATTTGGTTTGCCGAGAGTCATCTGGTCAGACAATGGTCCAAATTTTATTGCTGCTGTAATTCTGCAGATATGTGCAGGATTACAGATCGATAAACGGTTCCATTCGGCAAGACACATTCAGAGTGCTGAATTAATAGAAAGACACAACGGCATCATCAAAAACAAGCTCGCTAAAACGTGTGCCGGTACCAAACTAAAAGGGCCGGACGCCTTACCGATCGTATTATTGCCCGTGAGGACAACCCCTCAAACTAAGACTGGGCTCTCTCCCTTTGAGGTGGTCATGGGTGGGCCAGCTAACATTTGGGCCAGATAGCTATCTGATATTTTGTTCCTTTGAAAACTGTTCAGTTATAGAATAAAGATCTGTGTATCTTTGTAAACCCGTGTTTGGTGTATTTTCATTTTTTGGGGTACTCAGCCTCGATATTTCCTTTTGCTTTTACACTACCTTTCTGCACCCCTCTCCCTCACCTCTTGTTTTTCTCCGGCTCTATCAGAAATGTTGTCAGGCCTAGTACGGTGGTTGCCAGTCTGTTTCCATTTCTTTTCCACTCTCCCTCTCCCTTCCTTATCTATGTCTTAGCTCTTACACTATCTGAGATGTTGTCAGGCCGAGTACGAAAGTTAATTTCACATCCTTACTCTTCATGGCCTGTAAGAATGTCATTTTATTTTCCCTTGTTCCCTCCCTTGCCTTGAAGTGCTTTGAAAAACATTGTGTCTAAGTGCTATATAAATAAACTATCATATCATATCATATCATATCATAACTGCATGTAGCGGCTAGACAGATGGTCAGAAACAAGAGGGTGCTTGTAAAGGTTAAATTCCCCAAGCATGACAATGGGGACATTGGTGTGAAGTGACTCAAGGAGAAGTTTCAGGTCAGTGAAAAATTATATGTGAGTGCCAGAGGTTTGATAGAGTCCCAGAACAGTGAGAGGAATAGAAGAGAGGAATTAACTTCTATCATATGCAAAAGAGGAAAAGATGATGACAGAGGAGCATGGGTTGTGGTTATGGTGAGGTCCATAATAATAAGGAATGTCACTCCACCTCCACCACCCTCCCCAACAGGTCATGGATCTAGAGTCAAGCAAAGAGTGAGCACAGCAAAGACATGGCTTGAGTAGAGGTTCTGGCCCTCACACCTTTCTGACCATAATAGGTGCAAACAGGAACATACACTTTGCAGCTTTTGAGGAGGGATCCTTGCATGGTGCATCTTGTTCTCTGAAAAAGCAGTAAGAAATTACTTTAAAATGAATTTTCAGTCATGTGATGTGGTCCCATGATCCTCTGGGTGCCAATCAGAGTTCTCAAGATGGTTTCTGGGTTTGCAGGCAGGATGCAGAAAGGATCCTAGTTGTAGTAAGCCCAGGGAGTTTCGTTTTTGAGGTAGGTCCTAGGTGCTGTAGGCCCAGGGAGCTTAGTTTTTGAGGTAGGACAGGGAGGGCCCTCAGACTTTACTATTGGTAGTAATAATGGAAAAGTGGGTCTCACTGTAATGGATGCATCGCTGGGTAGCTGGAGGTGTAACATGAGGTAGACCATTTCTCCCACTTTTAATATTGTGCTATTTGAGCACTGGATTGGCCTCATTCTCTGACATACCCTTGACTTTAACTTATTTGATGTTGCTATGTATCATCTTCAATTGTGTTGTGTTGGTTTAACAAAACAAAACATAATGGACACTTGGCATCATGGCTACCACTCCTTCTCATGAATCCAAACTCTTTAACACCAATGGTGGAATGCTTGCATGCTCTGCCTGCAACATCTCCTTGGCCCCTTTCCTCACAGGATACCCAGCTCTGAAAGCAATTGAATGTTGTCCTTTATCTCGCGGTTACATTTTTCCACAATCCTATTGGCCTGGGGGTGATAGCGGACATGGGGGAATGCTAACTGCCAGAATTCAAAGGAATTCCTACAGTTCTTAAGTGTCAATCTGTATCCTATTGTCAAAGACTAGGATAAAGAGGTGGGACCTCCATTCCAGAATAACTCCTCTAATAAATCAATGATCCTCTCATTGGTCATGTACTCTATGAACCTAATTTTAGGTCATTTTGAGAAATAGTCAAACATGATGCAAAATGTCATATGTCTATGGAATATCTATGAAGCTTTGATGGTTAAAGGTATATTCTTCCAGGCCCCGGTCTGAATCTCAACAGGTGTGTAAGGCAGTGCAAAAGACTCTGTCACTGTGTTGGCACTTCTGGCAACTTCTTACAGAACTATCACCATCTCTGTTAACCATGTGCCACAGTAGTTCTTATTGTTGAGAATTGTGGTAGTCGATATGCCTGTCTTGCTGGTATGGGCACACTCTTCTGAGCCGACCAAAAATTCACACTTGAACATTGAGTTCATCCTCGACTTTAGTGTGGGTTCTAAGGGGATTTTCAAAATACTTCATGGTTGACTACCTCTTGATGACTCAGGCTTTAATGGTATGTATTGTGTGGCATCCTTGCCTTTATTCAGATGCTCAAATTTAGGGGTACATCTCCCTGCCGAATTGTTATACCAGGTATTGCGCACCAGGACCTCACTTTAATTACTGACACTATCTACAATGGAATTGAGTAGCAGCCTGAAGAATGAGTCAGTCACAACATTTGAGCCACCTGCCTTATCCGCGACCACATATTTGAAATTGGTCAGTCCTGAGGCTATGCAGTCAAGGAAATCTCAGTGGTGCCTCCAACTCCCAGTACCTGCGCCAGGGGCTTGTGACTAGTCTTTTGGGTAATCTCTGCACCCAATAGGAACTGCCAGAAACGTTCTGAACCTGTGCTCATACCAAAGCCTCACACTGAATCAGCAAGTTATTCCTTTGAGCCTCACTCAGTGAGTGTGAGACAAAAACTATGGTCACTTCACCATCCATCTCTTCCTTGTATTTTAGGTTTTGCGTGTGCTTTTAGTTGGTCCCTGGTAACTTCATTGAGGAATTGCTCAATTTACTAAAGGCAGCTAGCATCCTGAGGGCTAAACAAAATGTTGCTCTTGGGTGTGGTACTTGTGTCACTCCATTATAAAAGTCTCAATTCTGGAGTACTAACTGTTCATATTGCTTTAAGACCTCCTCTGTCCCTTTTACACCGGTGAGAGGGAGATGTCTTCATACAATCTGTACCTCTTATTCAATGTAGGTCTTTGGTCCACACAACCATGGATCGTGTGCCTTTGCTGGCTTCCAAGTATATCTGGGATTTCTCTTTTACATTTACATCGACTTGCCAAGATGGGGAAGAATTTTGGTGATGGAGGATCAAGATGTTTAATTTTGCCTTTGTGAAAGGTATGGGGGTGGGCACAGTGGGGGAAGTTTCGGAAGCAATGTGTGCCTGGAGGGAATCACTGAGACCATGTCATAGAGTGCTATGCATTATTTGTATGATTAATAACCTATTTGCTTATTAACGTTCAATTATTGGTTTCTTTTCAATATTATTACTTATTGCTCTGTGATTGTGGCAGTTCTTGTGGAGTCAAGCGAAGGCAGGGTATGTGAGCAGCTCTGCAGGAGGTGCGTAACACAGCTAAGGAGCAGTAGGCACATACATCCTGGTGCTCCTGGCGCAACATAGTGTGACATTGTAGGGACAACATTGGCAGGTAACAGTACACAAACAAGCTGAGCAATGGAGGTACTTACATTGAGGCATGTAGCAATGCGCTCTTGCCATGCAATCCATGAAACCAGAGGACGTGTGGTTGTGGTCCTCATTGTACTCTTACCCCAGCCAATGACCATCAGCTCTTCACCAACATTCTCTCCCTTTGTTCAATGCAGATCCATCTGTAAGCATTTCAGAGGATGGCACTGATTATCCTGGGTTACAACAACTTTTCTTTACTTAACACCGCCAGTCAATACTGCCACTTACAACTCAGGATATTCTGTCTTGAATTACAGCTTGAGGATGAGGGCTCCTCCATATTTTGGCCTAAAGCAGCAGATGTATCGGAAATGTATCCCAGGTCACATTCTACTTGCATTAGATATGCCCGGGTCCTCTGGGGGAGGCCTAGCCTGGTGTTCAAAAATGTATTTTCTTTAGAGTTTTATCACATATGATCAGCATAAACCAACACCTCAGAGCCAGGAATAGCCAGGGGAATAGATTTAGCTTTGTATATCAGAAAAAAAAATGTTTTTGTTAACCTGGGCTATCATAGTCACTTGAGTTTTAATATGCATTGCCCACATTAAATTAACTGAGAAGGTCACTTACAGATGACAGCAATTTCTTACTGTCTTTAATTTCACACCAGAGGTGGTAATTTTCCCACATACATAATACTTGACTTGTCAACATTTAATTGTGGTCTATATATGGCCACAATCCAATTTTCGCATACACCAGCAATTGCAGTGCATGCCATGTACGGGGATAAGAGCCATGTCTTCCGTATGGCACATGTCTTCCTGACAACTATATTGGGGGTGTTGCCAGTAATTTTATTTGGCTCAAGAGAAAGAGAATAAACATTCAAATTAAGGAGGGTATATGGTATGAAACCCAACATGACACCATGATTGGTTGCAAAAAGGAATATAGCTCTGTAGAGCTCGCACAGTGAACTGGCACAACCAGTCTACAGTGTGTTTGAAACTAAATTGACAAACACATAATTGTAATCCCCATAGCCTTCAAGCTTTGATCTGTTTATTGTATTAAAGTCAAAATTCAGGTCCATAAACCCCAAATAAATTGGGGACTAGGACGTATTTGTCAAGGATCAATTTTAGATTTCAAATTAAGTCTCACATTTCCAGTCCCTCATCGAAGCTATACTGAATGTCCATTAAGATTTCATGGGTCTTAATCCACTACATGATTTTATGGTACATTACTCTTCCAAACCACATTAAGGATGCCTTTAGGAGGGGCGCAGGCCCAAAACAGGTTGGATTCAATCTCTTTCCCTTCTTAAATATAGAGGAAACTGGAACCCATAAATTTGCCTCAGGTTTAAACATATGAATAGGAACATGATCAGGGCAAGGCCTTTTTGATGTTGACCAACTAATTGAAACAGAGCCCCTTTAACCTCCTCACAGTTAAAGCTTAGAGGAAACATCAAAATGAACCCCAGATGATTTATTTCCACTGCCTCCTAGTTTAAGGGAATTGACACATCAGCAATTATACTATTGGGGCCATACATTTAGCTATACATCAATACACATTGTTGGTGTGGGCATCCTTCATCAGGTAAGATATTCAGCTAAGGCCTTTTGCTGCTCCCTTGCTGCTCCAAAACATACTGCTAGCATTGGCAAGAACTCCCTGCTCAAGTAAATCCCATGATGAACTCTTCAGTGCCTTCCACTCCTTGTGTGTAGCATTTCTGCAGCTTTTTTCTGCAGGTGGCAACAAGGCTGGGGGTCACAGGATGAACTTTTAAAGGCGCTAAAAAGGATGTGGTTGTCCTCTTTGCACTCGTGGTTCAAACAGCACCCTGAGTGGGTATTCTTAGAACCATTTTTGCATGTAGTCACATGGGCCATTTTAACTGGGTCCAGAACAGTTATCAAACCACATAAAATGGCATCCAAGCTAGTGTTACAGAACAAACAATTTTCAATATAAGACATTAGCACAACAATACATTAATTTAACTTTTGGTCCTAATCAACTAATTCCTATGTCAGTTCTCTAGCCATAACTATACCATCATGGACCATCTTAACTGGATAATCATGGTAGTTATTAGTATCACTACAAATAAATAGGAGTAGAGGATTGTGATCACTTTCAGTTCTTAAGTCAAGCTCAAAATTACTCAGGTGCTACTTTTCAAGCAGCAGCAAGAACAATCTATTTTTGATGAGTGTGTTGTATTACGTTTGATTCATGCTTGGATCACAGATGCCCGGCAAGCAAATATCAAATTCTGTATCTGACTCATCAATTAGAATATATGGTAGCAAACAATCCCTTAATTTCAGATTTAAATCTCCCCTGTTGAAATATGACTCCAGCATGACATTACCCCAATTGTTAGCAATTCATTAATTTGGTAACTTCTCTGTTAAGGCTAAAAGCAGGGGGAGGAGAGTCGCGTTGGGCATTGTACACATTTTGCAAAACCACCTCACGCCCTATTCATTTTTTAACTCACAGTCGAGAAGTGTCCATACACAGGGTTTTGTTCAGTCCCCTGCATCACAATGTATCTCCCACGTAAATTGTCATCCCAGCACTATTGCTCGCTCTCTTGTTTGATTTGGTTATTGCAAAACAAGCATTCACAGCCACCAAGAGGCAAAGGTTCACATCTACTGAACTGTAAGAATATCAAACTGAATAACATTTTGGGTGAAATCCAACTTCAGCAGTTTATTCTCCAGTCCTGCAATGTCCTAGGAGAGTACTAACCTTTGCACAGGGAGATACCGTTGAATACAACCATAGACTTTCTGCATTGACCGGCTTGTGAGATTAAAGCCCACTGCATTTCCTAGGGCCTTCTCCAGACCTCTTGGATTCATGTCCATAGTTTGCATATTAGATAATGTGTCAGTGAGTACGTTTGTAGTGAGCAAAGCTGTGGTGACAGATGGTTTGCCATATTTCAGGCAGTAAATCTTTCCAAGAGTGTACCATTTCTCATGAACGTGACAAAACACATTTGAGTTATCAAGATAAATGTTAACTTCCTCAACAGATATGAATTCTCTTTTACTCCATA
Organism: Ambystoma mexicanum; assembly: GCF_040938575.1. Classification (NCBI taxonomy): domain Eukaryota; kingdom Metazoa; phylum Chordata; class Amphibia; order Caudata; family Ambystomatidae; genus Ambystoma; species Ambystoma mexicanum. Next base: position 1,148,451,034 of record NC_090928.1, read on the forward strand.
CAAGATCATGTAGATTCTGTCTTCGAAGAAGTCTATTGTACTACATCCCCTACAATACCTACCATATCAAAGAATCCTCACTCTGGTAATGGCTTTTCTTGTCATTCTGATTATGTATGCCATAATTGTCATAGAGGATCTTAGACAAAGCTCTTCAGTGGGAATTGTTATTACCGTGGGAGCAATAATTGAACGTGCAGATGAAGTGCCATTTTGGTCAGTAGATCATGATCAGGGTCACAATACACTGACTTTAGTTCTTAGGAACACTTAACAATGTTTTGCTTCTCAATACCAGAATTCCTTTGTGCTATTCTATTCATGGATTTGGTAGATTTATCTCTCTTTATTTTTGAAAACTGTTACAAAGTTTCCTAATTTATCAGCAACATCATTTATTTGATTAAATCTAAACTTCTACTAGGATTTGGTTTTAAATCCTTTCCTCTCTGCAGTAAGTGACCATCCGCGTTAAGCTCCCAAAAATAGACCTTCAACCTTAGCAGTTGCAAGGGGATTACACTTTGCAAGCTATCAATCACTAGACCTGTGTCCACTACCCTAAATTCAGAATCAGTACATTTTGGGGAGGATGGCCATATTACTGGCTTTGGAATTTTCACACCAGCTACTAAAGTAAACTCTCCCAACAGACGTCAAATGGATTCTTCCTTAGGTGTTTGCTCCAAAGTGAGACTGAGAAGGAATGGTAGACCCCTTCTTTTAAAGACAAATGTCTACAGGTGATTGGATAAAAGCAAACCTGCTTGAAGTGTCCAATTACTGCTTTTGGAGCAGGTGGACCTTGCCCTCTGACATCACACCCAAAGTGATGTGTGTTAAAGGAAGTGGAGGGAATAGAAAGGAAGAGAGATCACAAGTGAAAGGAAGATGGAGGAACCTTCCTCCAGCTGGTCTGATGTTCCTCTGTCTACTCTAAGCCTGCCCCCTTCCCATGTCAATAGTATCAAAGGCTCCCTTGGTATGCAGCACGCTGTTGTGAGGCTAGATCTTTTGTAAAGGTTATGCCCTTTCACTCCAAATTACGGGACAGCTTTCTACCCTCTGAAAGGATCGAATAGAGGCATCCCCAGGGCTACAGACGTGCTGTCAGTAGTAGAGACAGTCTGGCTGGGGGGAATACAAAGAACATTTCTAGAGATGAGCTGGGCTCAGAGGCCTGACACATGTGTGATATATATCAATTTGATGTAGCTTAGATATTATGAGAGATGCTAGGCTCCATACCTTAAACTCAGGTATGGCTTATATTGAGAGTGTAAAATGCCACCAGCATGGGATCTCACATAGGTATGTAGTTTTCAGAGGTGCATACCTCAAATGCAGACCCTGTGAAGCAGGTCTTGGTTGTCACTGCAGCTGTCAAGAGGGCACATGTGACCTGATCCTTCTCTGTGCCATGGGAGAGCAGAGGCTGTAGATAAGGCTACTAATTCAGCTGGGCACAGTTGTACATTATGCTTTTGGCATGGAGTTTCTGGAGAGGGGGCCTGGTCAGCAGACCACCCTCTCTGAGAGATAATTACCCTCATCATTGTATATATTTTTTTTAAAAAAGCCAAGGCATTTACAGCCTTGGCAGATGGCAATCCTTTAAAGTCATCAATTAACTTGAGATACCGGGTGGAATCAAAGCTACATATCAATGGGGCAAAGATGCAACAGAAAAGCTGCTAGAACAGAGTAGATGTCAGCAGTCAAGTTGGTTGTCAGGGAGTCAAGTGTGTCCTCCAGCTTTTGCTCAAAATTCTCAATACCTTTGGCTGAGTTGCCTATTTGGCAAAGACATAATTACTGAACATTCATTAGCCGTTAGGGGCGGGTGAAAAAGCCAATAAGGTTTCTCAGTTCGCAAGCTGAATCACACAATCCAAGCCTGCGTTCCAAGCAAGCACGAAGCTGCAGGTGCCCACCCCGTCATCTTGTCTTCGCCTCCCCTTTCGTCCTGTCACCACTCCCTCTCCCGACAACTCTCTACTCAATGTACACTCCCACATCCCGGACCACATAGTGGTCATGTTAGGCAGGTATTTGTTTAAATAAACCGGATTCCAAATGCACAGGTCCTAGTCATTCAAACAAATTGATTGCTATCAGCATCCCGGATTAAAAACTATGTGTGCTAATAGCAATAACACCAGAGCCGATGGGCTGGATGGATGGTAACAGTAATTTGGCCCCAGGATTTTACTGCCCGATACAGCCTGCAATCCCGGGTATTATTAGCTATAATCAGCATCCTGTTTAAAATCATAACTGACAGATCAGAGCAGAAAGACCACTTGTCCTGCGTTGTAGTGAGTTATGTAGACTCTGGATGCTCCAGCATTTTATATCAAGCCTTCAAAAGAGATTAAGGAGGAAAACATGCAGGCTAGTTGTCCTTACTTTGGCAACCTACGTACCCTGAACACTAAAGACTGGTTATGTTTCCACGTCCTGTCTTTGCACAGAGACTTTTTGTATTTCCTTTCTTTTATCAGCAACTTGCATAATTCTGATATTGTGTGTGTAGTTCCAAGTTTATCTATCTGCAAATATATAGTCAGCTTGTATGTCATGCACGTTTCCCCTTGCATGGGTGGGTGATTAGTCTAGTTAGAAAATGTGAGGGTAATGTTTTTATTTTTTATTTTTTTATTGTGTTATATGGTTTCTGAAAATCAACATTCACATTTCAGCATATTACAAAACAAGTCAAATCATCAAGTAAAAAAGAAAAGAAAAAGAACAAGACACATCCCCTTAAAGAAAAAGAAAAGAAAAAGAAGAAAAGACAAAAATGAAGAAGCTATAAAATACAAATCATATATATATATAGATTATATAGATCACAAAATTAGTAACTTAACCTACACTACAACATGAATTAATCATCTAGTAAATGATAAATCCGAAATAGTTTCATTTGTTCTCCTCAATGCCTCCACCAGAAAACCATGTAGGTTTATTAAGAAAGATTTATTGTCGCCCCACATCAAGCGAGCAAAGAAAGTCTCCCCCAGGCCGTTAATATCTGTGGGCACTACTGAGCCAAAATGTGTATTTCGGTATCTTTTAATGAAGTGCAGTGTAGAACCAGGTGCTTCACAGTTTCACAAGCGGATATAGAATTACACAGTCTGCAATGTAGCCTGGTCCTTACATCTGATTTCCAGGTACCCACATGTTCTAATGTGGGGAGTAGGTTAAGGCAAAAGCGTGTGTATAATGCTCATATTTTGTTACTTGGAAAAAGATGGACAAATTTGGGGAGATTCTCCCTTTTTCTGGTGAACTTTGTGTATTCGATATAAGACTTATAGCGATATAGACCATCAATCGTTATACACCAGTCCATGCCAAATACATTGTTTTTAGTGGCCGACAGCCGAGAGATCAGTTCCTCTTCCGAGGAGTTAATAACCTCCAGAATAGCCCTACAGGTGGCTTTAAACACATTTAGTAAATGTACGGATTGGTATATTAACAGTTCACCCAGATCCTTGTGTAGAGATTTGTCAGGTGGAGAGATCATTTTAGGTAGTTGGACAGTTTCCTCCATTGTATCCTGGCCTGAAGGGAAATCAGAACCACTTGTGCCTGATTACTCAAACTGGCAAACCTAGGGTATCTATCCATACCAACCATTGGACAGTGTTTAGGTATACACCCAAGTCTAGGGTGGTCAAGTCTAGCCCATACAAAATGGGATGCTTCACTTTTGCTAAGTATTATTTAATGACTGGAAGGAGGGAGAATTTGCAAAGATATAAAGTCAGTCTTTTCATCTGGCAGATCAGAGGTCTAGATTTTTCTCTAAGGCTGGTTTTACTAGCTGCGAACGAGCGAATATTCATAAGGTCGTAGCCTAGGTAACGTATAGAAGCTACCTCTCCAGACTCTGTTCTCCCACCTTCCATATCATTTCTTTTGGTCTTACTTTGTTAGAGAAAATTACAATCTGTGATTGCTCTCCCTTAATCATGAAATTATTCCTGATGGAATAGTCAAAAAATAAATGTTGCTTTTTTTGTAGGCCTCTAAGGCTCTTATCAAAGAAAACCAAATCATCTGCAAATGTTAAACTGTTCAACTTCACGTGACCCAGGTTAATTGGGAATGTGATTGCCTCTGTGGACAGATTTTCTAGGTCGCTAATGTACGCATTAAAGAGGGTAGGTGCCCGGACACAACCTCGTCTAAGGCCCACAAAGGTCTGAACTGGGCCCGACACTGTACCCTCTTTCATCAAACTTATCCTAACAGAAGCATTTCTGTGAAGGTTGGCCGTTAGTTGCACTAGTTTGAATGGGACTGATCATCCCAGCAGCTTGTTCCACAGAAGAGATATGTGTTCTCTGTCAAATGAACTGCTCATGTTTAGGGCGGCCATATATATGGTACCTGAAGCCCCCTTTTTCACTGATTCCAGCAGGTGTTCCATGATAGTAGCATTGGGGGCAGTGCCCATACCTGGTCTAAAGCCCACCTCGCAACAGTCAAATGAACTGCTCATGTTTAGGGCGGCCATATATATGGTACCTGAAGCCCCCTTTTTCACTGATTCCAGCAGGTGTTCCATGATAGTAGCATTGGGGGCAGTGCCCATACCTGGTCTAAAGCCCACCCCGCAACAGATTAACACCCCCAGATGAGATTCAAACAAATCTCGTAATAGAAGATAAGTAAATGTTTTGCTGGCTGCATCAAGGGGTGCAATTGGCCTATAGTTCTTTAGATCACTGAACAAAACCTTTTTGAAAATTGGTATGCCAAGAGGGAAGAAAGACGTGGGTGGCATATATCAAGGAATCACGGAAAAAAAAACACCTAAGGAACCCACACAGGCCTTTAGGTCACTCTTAAATAAAACAGGTGCCAGACCACCAGGAACAGGTGCCCTAGGAGTCTTGGCATTCGAAATTTCCCATAGTAATTCTTAAACCCACAAGGACAAACTCCTGGTTCCAAAGAACCCATCAACCAAGAATCCTCTGGCACATCCCCATTCGAAACAGTGAAATTAGCAGAATAGTAATTAATCCAGGTTGGTTCTGTGATCGAACATGTCAGAGTAGATTTAAGTGAACCCAGCCTGGACCCAACTCTTGCCCAAAGTTTGGCAGTATTGCAGTGTGTTAGATGTTCATGTTATGCTCACCTGGTCTCTGCAGAGGCGTTGGGCTTGGTCGCAGCCCTCCCAGGGATGAAACTCCTCTTGTCTGTTCCTCCCTCTGCATCTGTGTGGGGAACTGCGGTGATGAGAAGTGCAGTTCCTGCTGAATGAAGATGATGAGCTCTCCGTCTTGCTGCTTCTGGCCGGGCCTCTTGTTGAAGGGAACCGAGTTCCTTCACTGGTCCCTTGTCACTGGTCCCTTGTCGTGGAAGTCCAGGCCAGCTGCGACTAGTCCACTTCTCTTGTCGGTAAGTGTTTCCCTTGTTGCTACTTGCCCGCTTGTCTTCCGACTGTTGTAATTGTATTTGTAAAGTTTGTTCCCTGTCCTTTGTATGTAATGTCTCTTTTCTCTGCTTTCTCCCCTTGCAGGTGGTGTAGCAGTGCCGGCGGTAGCTGTGGTAGAAGAAGCAGAGCCAGTGGTATGGAGGAGCAGGGTTCAGATGGTCCAACAGCTGGCAAGTAGCCTTTAATTGTGCCTTAGGGTGCACGTTTGGTTTTAAATGTGGTGCAACCCTAGGTTGGGTGTTTTTGGGAGTTCTAACCTTGTCTTGTCTTCTTTTCTCGTTTCAGGACTTCGGCTTCGTGGGATAGGGAGCGCAGGTGCTGCAGCGTCGATTCGGGATCTGCCAAGAAGATGGAGCGTTGCTGTGAGATGCGAGCCAGGGTCCAGGTAAGGATGCTGTTGTTTTAGGATCACAAGTTAAGTAGCTGGTCCAGGCAGCGGTGAGCATCACGTTGCACGGAGGTGCAAAGTAACGCAAAGCGCTGCTTGAGGGATCGGTGGGTTTATATAGTCTTGTTCCCAGCCACGCCCAGTAGCTCTGGCCTGCCTGCTGCCATGCCCTGCCACACCTGATGAGTCAGCACCTGAAGACCAGGCCTAGGGAGCCACGCCCGATGACTCAGCACATGGGGATGTTCTCTCGAATAAAGGCTTTCAGCACCTGGAAAGTTCTTGTTAAATAAAAGCACTCCAGCACTGAAGTAAAATAAAAGCACTCCTGCACTGAAATAAAGTGTGCACTGAAGTAAAATAAAAGCACTCCTGCACTGAAATAAAGTGTTCCTGCTTACATCTCTATATGAGCCTGGTGCCAAAGGCGCCAGGACTGAGTTCAGCCAGGGCCCCTGTGTTTATGAGTCCCAAAGGGACATAAATGAGTCAAGTGACCCATTGCCCCGGCACTAGATGGTGTGGATTTTGTGTTCTGGGGCCCGTGGCCATGACAGTTCAATAATAGTTTGATTACCTTTAATGTGCATTTGGAATTTAAGTCTTTTGACAGCATTCTTCTAACTCTGTAATATGTGCCGCTTTCCCAGTGTATGAGGTTCCGTCTTCGTGTAGCTGTCGGAACTTGCCCTTGTCTAACAAAATTGTTAGATTCTGTGTTGTAGTTGTGTTAAAGTTTCCATTTTTAAAGCGATTCCAGTGCTTTCCACCCCTTTGATCTTCTAAATTCATCCTTTTTTGCTGATAAATACATAATCATGACAAGAGCTCACGTTCCACTATACAGATAAACCTCCCCTACAAATGGAAACTGGAACTAGAAGTTGTGAAATTGTATGTCTTTTCACCTTCACATCTAGAGTAAGGTGTAAGGGCATGTGATCCATCAGTTCAAGATCCTGAATTACCACAGAGCCACACAAAGAGTATAGGTAGGTGATAACATTTATATGATCTATCTAAGGGGGTGATTAGCCTCTACTCCAAGTTAACATTTCCCCTCCATTTGGTATACTGTTTGGTAAGGTGAATTGAAGGACCCATTGATAGATAAAGCTATCCTATAGTTGACCTTGTACTGTCGGGCCATCTAAAGACCCACCCAGGGCTAATTCTTTGTTGTTTAACCTGGCCCCTTCTATACAGCTGCCATTAAAGTCACCACCAACAATGATATTCAAGGGGTGACCTAGGTTCAACCACTTTGTAAATAAATCAACCAGGTCCATTTGTGTAGCATCATGTGTCGTCTGTTGAGGGTTCCAATAAAAATCAATGCTCAATACTGCAAAATTGAGATTTTCTGATGTAAAGAATACCACTAATAGACCATCACAGGTGTATTTCATTTCCTCATAGTTCGCCTTCAGCCCGAGGTCGAGGGCGATAGCAAGGCCTTCAGATGGTAGACCTGTGATACCTCTGGTAGCTGGTTTAGCAAAGGTTAAAAAAAACTTTTAAATTGAAGTGGGATCCAGTCATGGGCCCTCATTACGAGTTCGGCGGTAACCATGCCGCTATTGGCGGCATGGCTGCCGCCGAAATCGCGTCGGGGTCCAGGTCCTCGGAATGAGGACTTACCGGGCCATTCCGAGTTCGGAAGGCCCGGTAATTCCTCCCTCCAAGAACCCGGACACGGTCCTTCCCCATTCCCATTTCAGCCCCCATAGGGCTGAATGGGAATGGGAGAGGGAGCAAACAACGGGCCATTACGAGATGGCCCGTTGTTTGCTCCTTCTTCCCCTCGCGGGACCCGGTAAGCATGCCTGGTTTTCCCAGGCGTGCTTACCGTGTCCCACGAGGGGAACTCGTAATGCGGCGGTATGGAGGGAACGGCGCCGGCACCTTTTACGGGCGCTGTTCACTCCGTACCGCCAGGGTCGTAATGAGGCCCAGGGTTTCCTGCAAAAGTCAAAATGGTTTGTAATGTTGTTGAATGTCAAGCCTTGTCTAGGTTCTTATAACTGTAGACATTCCAAGAAATTAGTGATACGTTGGAGATGTTAAAGCTACTGTGGAGCTTGTCTCGAGTTTTCAAACATCTTAAATGCAGCTTCCAACAATGACCAATCCTGGATTGCCCCTGCAGTAACCCCTTCAGGTAAGTTATAGGTTTGGATCAACAGTTGAGTGATACCTCGTTGTTGTTGGTCGTTATTTGTTGATATTGCCTTTATAGTAGGCGTCGCTAAAAATGACTGTTTCTCTGACATGTTGTTGATTTCATAGAGGTCAAATCCCAGAGATCTTAAAGTAGCTTGCTCTTCAAAGACCAGTTTCGTAACCAAATTTGAAAAAAAGGGACATACCAGGTGATTGCTGTCTGAGTCTGAGAACTCTAAGTAGGCTATATTTCCAAAGCATAGCAATTGCAAAGATGGTATCACTTGGAACTGGTCAAGTATTTTGTTCCTATTCATTATTATATCCCTGTTGATGTGGGTAACATTAGTCCATCCAACTGATTTAAACAAAGGCCTTTTAGATGACCATGGATCTTTACCCAGCTGCTCTTGATTATTAAAGAGCCATTAGATATTAATTGGGATGGGTCAATTAATAATTTAGTTCCGTTCCTGCGCTGAGTGTGCCCCTGACATGTTGTTGTTAGAGGTAATGTTTTCTGTATCTACAGTCAGTGGCTTTAAAGTAGAAGTAGGGGTAGGCTGTGACAAAGACTCCAATGCAGGGTTACTCTTCTTGGTTTATTGGGCCTGCTGACGGCAAAAGTTGCAAGCCTACAATTTCCTCGATGGATTTGTTAGAAGGTTCTTCCAATATCAACAGCGACCTCGGGAACTTTAACAAGGATTTCCTTCTATTTTTGTTTTTAGCTGGCAGGTTTTTAGTTTTCTTCTTTTGTTGTTTTCATTGTCTTTCGTTTTTTGCTTTTGTGTTCCAGGATTTACCCAAACAGGTAGCAGAAATTGATCTATCCAGAATAGCTATGACACTCTGATCCTCGTTGGTAGTATCATTAGAAAAGTTGTGAGTTGGCAACAGCGGGCCACTCCCCAGTTGACAATCAATCAGTAGGGATGGACTATTAGGCATCAGATTTCCTGTTTCCATGTTCCAGTAGGTATCTAAACCTGAAATTAAGCTGTCATTGTTTTGGTGGGCGCTTACAGACTGCATCGATTTACCTCTTTTCTTTTTCTTGTTCATACTGACTTTGTTTAGCACTTTTTGAATCGTGTTGTCATTCTCTAAGATTTGACAATGATTTTCCTGTGCTGTCTCCTTGATGTTGCCATAGAGGCGTGGGAGGCCTGCCAAATTACGAGGTCACACCTGGCGAGTGACCAAGATTGTGCATCCAGAGTACGTGTAGTGAAGCATCACCAAGATGTATGATTGTGGTGCGCATCTGGCTGCATTTGAATGACTGCTCTGGGTGAACCATGTTATGGTGTACTGACCCCTGTCCAGTGTACTCAAGAGTGGATACAATCCATGTGTTGTACTTCACTTTAACATGGCCTTGTGACAGTACCAATCCCCCACTAGCATACCCACCCAACATCTGCAACATGATGCCACAACTTGCCCTCTTGATAGTTTCATCTTGATGTCAGTGACTCTGCTCTGCTAGACATATGCTTGTGTCTGAATAACAAGTTACACTTCATGCACTGCAAGGTATAGGTTCTCTATTCACAGATGTACATAGGTGCTTTCATGCTACATAGAACATCCAAGATGACAATCAACACGCCTTAAGGCGTGCCCTGGGTGAGTGTTCATATGTCTAGACTGTGCACATCCCTGCTGCCGCTATGGCAATGAATCCTCAGTCAAATCATTGTGAAGCCTGATCCCTGTTACCCTCCCACACTCAGCACACACTCCATGGGTCCATGGCCCAGTCCCACTTGTGGGTGACTGTACCGTGTGCCTATGTCCAACTCCATTTACTTACTCTCTCCACTTCACACACCATGGCTATGTGTTACTCTCACATTCATACATCAACTGGGACCTTTTCCTTTTTTCAAAACTTACGCCATGTTCCCATTGTTTACAGTCCCTGTGCCAGGTCATCACTGGTGTGGCATGTGATGGATGCAGACTTGGATGTGAATATGTGTGTCTGACTGTTGACAGGTCATGTAATTGCACGACACTGAACCACATGACCATGCCCATTTCATTTGTATTAGTCGACAGTTCGCTGTGCCATATTGTGCTTGCTAATGACCCTGTTTGTTGGCAATGTGTCCACTGGCAGCATGGCCCTGAGCAGGGAATGATGTTACCAGTCTGCATATGCCATGATCAGATAGCTTCATGTGCACAGTGTGTGGATGCTGTTTCTCTCATGGTGACATGCCCTGCATTTTATTGCATGACAGCAATGTGATACACGTGTTTACTGTAGACATGTTACACATGACTCCTCATGTCTTTTTCTGTCCATGTGCAGGTGAGGAGGCGCCAGATGCAGAGGAGGGGCAGGAGGAAGTGGAGGAAGACGAGTCTGTGGCTGTTCAGACCACCAGTGGAGGACATTGTGTGGCAGGCTGTGAGAATCCACTGGTGCTGTAGACCATCCTGGGCCTTGCTGCATACAATTCTGACTCCTCAGACTCCAGTAGCTCTGATGCTGAACCAGATGTGCAGTCCTCAATGCTGGTGGAGGTGAGTGCTCCAATTGTTGGAGCAGTTGGGGCCCGTGAGTCTGCTGAGGGTCAGGCTCCTTCACAAGGCCAGTCAGTGGTGTCAGGGCAATCTGTGGTGGTTATGGATGCAAGGCCATGCTCCCATGCATTGGTTTCTGGTCCTGGGGCAGATGTCCAAGGGAGGGTTGCAGTCCTGCGGCCAGCGACAGTGTCATCACAGCATGGGCCATGCTCCCTTGGATCAGGCAGGCGTGGGCACCGCACATGTGGGTGACGTGAGCAAACTGAGCAGACCGAGTGGGAGCAGCAGATGTTAGGTTCCGCACATCGACAGAGTGCTGCATATGAGAGGTTGACTGCGGGCATGGATAGGTTGACCAGTTCCATGATCCCACCAGCAACACAGGTGGATCAACAGCTGCAGGTCATGCGGTCCAGACGCTGCTCCCACAGGCTGCACATGGAGGCCAACATCAGGAGTCAACAGGCAGATCTGAGGTCATTGCAGGCATCCCTTCTTGCAGAAGGTTGTGCACACAGGTAAGCCCTGAGGCAAGAGTTGTTGGCCCACATAGCTGCAATCTGTGAGGAAGCGGCAGCCACCAGGAGACTGTTCCAACAGGAGATGCTATCATTGAGGCAGACTCCGTGTATATTGTGAGGTTGTGCATGGTGACGTCCAAGCCCTCAGTGTGCTGGTGCATACATCAGTGTCACGCATGGATGCTGCCACTTAGGACCAGGGCAGGGCATTGGTGGTCAGCCTCAAGCGCCACTACCACCTTCTGATTCAACCCAGGATGGTGGTGCCAGCAGAGACATGCCTCCCGGTCCACTATAGCTGTGCGGTCTGTGAGCCCATGGAGGGGTTTTTGTTTTTTCATTTTTTTTCACATTCACCCTTGTGGAAGGTGAAATAATAATGACATGTACCCTGGCGCACCCCACTCCCCACCTGTCCATGATGGACATTTTATATATTTTTTTGTTGATACTTTTGTTCACTGCAGGCCCGGATGTGGGCATTTTATTTTTGATTTGCCCTTTCCTTGTTTAATTTTAATAATTGTATTTATTTTTCCTTGAGGTGTGCTGTTAACAACTAAAGGCCATGATGTTTTCAGTGGTGGACATGCAGGCATGCATAGTGTGGTCAAATTTCATGTTTGCATGGTGGTGCACAGGATGGCATGTGCAATTAACTATGGGTCCTGTGTTCCCTCACACATGTGTTCTGTGTGAATGGTACTTCACTATGCCTGTTGTAATGTCTTCTCCCATGTTGTTTCAGTAATCTGTGATCTGGTGGTGACTGCTGTCCATTGGGAGACACCCTGCACCCTTTGACATCCATGCTCCCCATGCCCTCCACCAGGCACTGTACCTCATGTACCTAATTTGGAGACAAAGTTCCGGGTGAAGGTGATGCGGGATTCACACCATGCCAACGCATTCAGCGGGTAAGCATGAGCACTGTCTTGCATGTTGAGCATGCGTGATTGGTCTCCACGTGTGCTTCATTTGTAACTTAACCTATATGTGCTTTGCATGCTACCATGCCGGTATGGTTATTTAAGTAGTATTCATATGACTGTGTTACCTACCTTGGTCAATTCATCTATGGCCGCAACTACTGTGGTCTCCCCTGCACTGCCCTTGAGGAGAACCTCTCCGGTTCCGGAAGCACCTCAAAACCTTCCTCTTTGCTTCTGCTTTCTCTCCCCCTCTCCCCTGCTAAATCACTGAAACTGTACTGAATCAGCAACTGGGCCACTCACAATTCTCGGTCCTTGGCCCAGCCATTCTCCCCTGCACTGCCTTCCTGGCAACCCCTGCACTGCGGGACTGTCTCTGTATCCCCACAGCCCCCCTTCCCAGCACTTGTCTGCACTTATCTTGCACTTGCCACCAGCTGGCCCTTATTATTTATCTTGTCCGCTACTAACCCTGTACTGCACTTTCCTCTCTCCCTTTCCCCCTCACACTTTTCCCGTCCCCCCTACCCATGCACTTGCGCGATCTGAATTACACCTGGCCTAGTATGATCGTTGTCTGTCTCCCCTTGTTCCCCCCTCCCTGCCTCGTCGTGCCTTGAAACACTTGTGTATAGGCGCGTTACAAATACCATATCATATCATATCATACTGTGGTGTATTGCATGTCATTGCCATCTCCAATCCAGGCAGTGTACACCTTGTTGTGGCATTTCCTTAGTCTTCCCTCTCAGTGTCACTCTCTCTCCGTCTCTCTCTTGTGGTATGGTGCACTCCGGGGCAGATCAAAATCTATGTCATGTCACCCTCTTGCACCCTGTGGTGCTTCTACAGTAGGTCCTCTCTGTATATTTTCTGTATCAAATTATGTGTTGTCATGGATGTGCATGTTGTTTCTGTTGTTACTATGCAAGTGATTGCATTTAGGGGAAGCGTCTCCCGATGGTGTGCATCGTATGCAAGGCAGGTGAGTGAAGGGCATTAGCAGACGCTTGTGCTGAGTTTGCATGGGAGTCTTGCACTGTATGTGATCACTTCGGAGTGACTTTTCTTGTGGGGCACCAGTACTTCTTCATGGGTGCATGTTTCACAGGGAGTGCTTCTGGTGATGGGTCTGGGAGTGGTGTTGTTTCAATGGATTGGTGGGGCCATTGGTATAATTTTCTAAATTGTGGACATTTCAAACATTGTGGGCCTTTCATGGGTGTTTGGGAGTGGGTTGCATGGTCGGCTGTTTGTGGCCTGTCACATGTGTTGATGGTCGTACTGATGTGTGGCTCAGAGCACTTTGAGCATGTGTAAGGAGTGACACTTCACATCTGTTGCAATGTTTGTGGGGTTACGGATCAACGGCACATATGGGCTCTCTTGATTATGGATCAACAATTATGGTGTGCAGCACCAGTTAAAAGCCACAGGCATGTGAACATTTATGCACTTTTTTGGGATGCTATGTTATTTACCAGCACATTAGGTTTAGTGGTGTTGGTGATTTCACTTGCATGTACCATGCATGCTGCACCATGGTGCTGCAGCTTCAAGTTGACCACAGCTTGGTGCATGGTATCAACTGAATGCAGTATTTGACCAATTGTATGCTGTGACAATGAAATCTGCATTGACCATGCACTTTTTATTTTCATCCTACATTTAGCATGCATTTGTCCTTACTTGCTGTATCACATTGCTTTGTGTTGTCTGCTTATGCCTTCCATGGCAGTTGCTTCAGTGGCCAGCCTTCCATTCTGACATCGGCCTCTGTGAATTGATGCGTCAAGCATGATCCTGCCAGGAGTGCAAGAGGTGAGTATTTGTGTACTTGCATTCTTGTTGTTTGCATCACGGCTGCACTCTACAAAATGTGAAGGCAACTTGCCAACCCACCCGCAGTATCTTCTGCCCTGTCTACTTTACAGTCCCTTTGTAATGCACTCACCTCTCACTTGTTTTCAAAAAGCCTGGGCATACTGAACATCCTTGTGACACGCTCTTCCAACCGAACCCTCCCACTTATTCCCCCCTACCACTCAACCTCCTCCTTCTTCCTTAGCCTCCTTTGCTCCTGTCTCCCCTGAAGAAGTCACCAGAGTTGTCAACTCTATGAAGATCTCTTCCAAACAGGTGGGCCCATGCTCACCCAGTACCATCAAGGGCAACATCTCCTCTCTCACCCCTGCTCTTGCTGATCTCTGCAAGCACTCCTTTGCTGCTGGTTCTTTTCCATCCTCCTTCATGCACTCCCTTGTGCGCCCCATCCTTACAATACCATCTGCAGACCCTTCCTGCCCAGCTAACTCCCGCCCCATTTCAATGACCTCCTTCTTAGGCAAACTGTTCGAGAAGTTGGCCCTCCCCCAAATCAACACCCATAACATGCTTGTTGGCTGTCTACATGAACACCAGTTATCGATTCCAAACTACGTGAACCATGGACACTGCTTTCATGAACACCCGTGAAGAACTATAAGCATCCCTCAATTCCTAATCTCCTGCTGTCCTCATCCTCCTTGATATCGCATCTGCATTTGACACAGTGAACCATTCCATACTCATTAAAATGCTCCATGATATACTTGTTATCCCGGAGCAGGCAGTGAACTGGCTTAGCTCATTCTTAAAAAACATTCTCCCAAAAACATTCTGGGTGCTTTCTCCTCTGCTACTTCCTCCTCCACCTGTGGCATCCCCCAGGGCGCCATTCTTTTGCCCTGCGTCTTTAACATATACATTTCCCTGCTGCAACACTTCATTGCCTTATTCTCACACAAATTCCAGTACTATGCTGACGACACAAAACTCTTCAGCAAAGTTCCTACTGAAACACTTGCACCTTCCTTCATCCCTGACTGGCTCTCTGCCGTCCTGTCCTGGTGCACTGCAAATGACCCCAGCTTGTTTGCCAGCAAAATCAAGAGTCTCTCTATTGGATCCCCTGCAGCCAACTTCTTCCCTACTCTCTGGCCTTCCTCCATGGTCTCACCCCCTGCCCACTCCTCCAAAGGCAGGAATCTTAGAGTCATCTTCAACTCCACCCCTGATCAAATACTCCCCTTCTAGACTCCTGTGTTCCTCTGGCAACAACTCCCTGCGTGTGAAGTGGTTTGCTATACAAAGATTTGGTGGTCGATCAGTTTCTTTGGCAGGCTGCCTTCTGTGTAATAGCCTTGCTTGCCCTCTGCGTCTTGAGCAGGACCTCCCAAAGTTCCCAAAAAGCCTCAATGCCTTTCTCTTCTCCTCTTCCTTCTCCTCCTCTCTTCCCTGATAATCATACAGTAGCGTGACTGATGTGCATGGCCCTTATGTATTCTCGGGGCCCTGACCCTCAACATCAATCATCCAAGCCACGGTGTATGTACTGCACTTGCTCATGCTCATCGTCACCACAGGAGATTGCACTTATGTTTATCTGTTCTTTTCTTAGCACTTCAACCCGAGCACTTTTCCATGAACACCGCAGAACTTTTTCCGTTAATCCCCTGGCCAGTACACTTGCACATTCGAAACACTCACAAGGCATAGTATGTTCATCTGCCCTCCCAGTTATTGCCATGATTTGTTTGTGATATTAATTCTATTATTATTTTATTATGTTGTAATTCATAGTCTACCTTCCCCTTTCCACACCCTGTTGCCAGGTATGCACTTTGCAACTGTTCGCGTAATTGTATAAGTGCCTAACATGTGACCAATACATACATTTATAAGAGAATGTACTCCCATGACTGTGTTGAGTGCACTGTCCCAATAATACACAGGGGATTGCATGCTTTGTTATGTCATTCGTAGTCATCCAGGGGTGCCCCTGCTTTTTTGTGGGATCAATTATCTGCATATGTGATGTCTTCTCATTTTCATGCAGCATGTTGACTGATGCGTGCATCGTCTAGTGAATGGGGATATGTGACATGCACCTTTGCTGCATGTCATTGAAGGGGAGAGGGAGTGTGGGGGATGTTGTTGTTTGTCAGTGTGTGTATTTTGTATTTGATTTGCATGCAGTGTGTAGGTGTGTCTGCATGTGTGCTGGGACACATGTTGATGGTTGTCTTGTGATTTGTTTTTTGGATGTGTTGTATGACACTTTGGGGTGCCCGTGGGTCTTTCATTTTTTGGTGCATGGATGTGTTAGCTGCATTATGTTTCATTTTTTTCATTGTGTGCAGATCCTTCTATCAGGGAATGATGGCTATTTCATGGGATGACATCTGACTGTCAACTGCATGCCAAGGGAACAGGTAAGATGTTCATTTATCTTGATCGTTATGCAATGGCTACTATAGTTGCTGCATGTCTGGATGTGGTAATTCCTGTGGGTCTCACTGATTGTCACAATTGTCTAAGACCTCTTGTCAATAGTTTTATTGTGGATGGTGTTTATTGTGGTCATGTTGCCATGTTGAGGAACTTTTGGGTCAATGCTGCACTGCTTTTCTACACCCCACAATGTGGGGACATGTTTGTGTGCATTATGCACAATCTAGGACATGTGCGCAGATATTTCAAATTGTGCTGGTTGAATTTTGTGTCCATGTAAGTTGTTGAGGCCATGTATGGCTTGCAGCTCAGACATGCTGTTTCAGGATTTATTGATGCTTACACATTTGACCGGTATGTTAGTTACTCAGATCGACCAAAGCAGAAGGGGACAGTGCGCACTATAAATATCCTTTTCCATTACATATGGGATGGTTTTGGTGACACAGAGGTGATTTAATTAACTGGTTGTCATGGTGGTAGTGGTGTACATCCTCTTCAATGTGTTTCTTCCAAGGGCACTTTCTAAGGGTGGTTTTGTGGGCACAGTGGATTGGCCCATTGTCATCATTGAATGGCACCTTTGATGTAGCGGGATCGTGTGCACTCCACAGGGGAGGAAATTTAGGTGAAATACGATTGCACAAACTGGTTACATGCAGCCTCTCCACATGCCCTTTGCCCAGCCATACGCAAGCGGTGGGCCTGTGGGTGTGGATGGGATGCCTCCACCATGTCCACCGGGACGCCACGCTGTGTTGCAACATTGTGCAGGACACATGCTGCCACAATGATCCTACAGACTTCTGGTGGTGCATATAGCAACACACCACCAGAGTGGTCAAGGGAGCGGAAACGTGACTTGAGCACTCGGAATGTGCGCTCCACTATGCCCCGAGTTGCAATATGGGCAGTGTTGTATCTGGCCATGGCAGGTGTGTTGGGGTTGCGTATAGGCGTCATCATGTATGTGGTCAGTGGGCTAGGCACTATCCCCTGTAGAGGTGAGAATGGTTGTCATTGTCATTTGTTGAAAGTGTTTTTTGGTCTGTATGCAACATGCATGCATGTGCATGGCCATTCATACTCACCAATGAGCCATGTGTTGCCATGCTTCCTAGCTTCCAGGGCCTGGTATAGGGGGGACATCCTGAAGATGTAACTATCATGCGTGCTGCCAGGATAGTTGGCATGCACGTCAGTAATGATGCCTTTGGTATCACACACAACCTGAACATTGATGGTGTGTGGGTGTTTCCGGTTGCTGTAGATGCGCTCTGTTGATCGAGGTGGACGTAGAGCAACATGTGTGCAATCAATGTCACCTAGCACATTTGAGAAGTGCGCCACCCCATAAAAATCCTGGACCACTGCTTGCTTTTCTGCAGGTGTTCTGAGCATATAGATATGCGGGCGGACAGAAGGATGTGCAGTTATTATTGCCAACACCTGGTGTAGGCAGTGTGACTGCTTGGCCTGGAGATGATACTGACTATAGCGGTGGTTCGCTGGTATGAGCTAGTTGACAAAAAATGCAGTGCAGTGAACACCTTTTGCAAGGGGTTCAGTGCTTGGGAGCACATGGTAGGTGATGTGAGGTCATCTTCCCAGTCCGTGACCAGGTCTAGGATGATATGGGGGGGAACCTATACCTGCCACATAACTGGTCGTCAGGCATCCCAAAAAGGGTGGTTCTTGGGTGGAAGATCTTAGCCCTGGCCATCCACCTCCTCCTGCGGTGCCCCAAGATGATTGCTGCAACAAATGGTGCATTCATCGTGGCTGTATCCGTGCGTTTGTTTGTCACGCGTGCTTTTTATGCATTTGTTTGTGTGCGTGATGACGTTTACGTCTGCTATCATGTGGCGTAAGTGTTTCAGGATTTGTGCATGGTATTTGCGCACCGGCATTCCTTGTTCAATTCCATGAATACATTTGTTTTAAGCGCGTATGGCTGGTGTGATTGTTTGATGGTGGAACGTCCCTCGTAACACCCACATTTTCGCTTGTTCTTCCTCATCCCACGTGTTCTGCCCCTTGTTTAGGTGGCTGTGCTGGCCTGGCTGGCACTTACCTTGGAGTCTCACGCAAGGCGTTCGTCGGCTTGCAGTAACGCGTTGGACCGGCGTGGATTCCTCGCAACTCACCGGTGAGCCCCGCGCATTGTGTTCCATGAATCAACGAACAGGGACTTTCGCGCGCAAGTCCCGTTTTGGCAGCACAGATTATTCCATGAATCAGGGCCTCAGTGAGTGCTGCAAATGTAAGCCCCCTCTTAAGGTGAACGGGCTGAAGGATCCTTCGAAGATTCAAACCAGTGACCATGAGCTCCAACACAGGTCCCTGCAGCGGATGCAAGTGTCTGCTGAACCAGAGACCCAGCACTGACGATTAGGATTTCACCACTTGCAGCCTCTTCCAGATACTCTTAAATACTGGACTTATTTAGTCCACAAAGGATGGCTAAACTGCTGCCGCAGCCAATGAACAGCTGTCGCTAAGCTGCAGCATGATCTGCATATAGTGCAGGAGTAATCCGGGTTATATCAATGTTTGATTGGAACATCATTCTTATTAAAAAGAATTAGGGGGATTATTAATGAAAATACTAACAGGAGAGCTGCGAGTGCACAGGCTTGCGAGAGGAAGTCATTAATAGAGATTTGCTGTATTAACTTCCCCTCCTGCTTCATTTTACTCACTAATAAAACGTCAAAAGGCTCGGATGTTTAAACTAGCAAATGCCTACTGAATATTAACATTGAAAAGATCAGTAGGCCGAGCACAGTAAAAGGTTACTGCAGAAATGAACAACACCGAAAGAGGAGAATACATTGCTTTTGAGGAAAATAAGTATGTAAATGTGAAAAATGCAAAAATCACTCAGTTGCTTAGGGCTGAAGAAGATTGCAAGGGTGCATGACGACTTCTTGTTTTGATTCTGCTAGGCGTCTGTTCTTGCTCTCCCTAGCGCCATGATGCCTTCGGGCGACTGTGCGCTTTACACAATATGATAACATAACATAACAGGTGCTAACGTTTGGAAATAAAGCTTTCAAGAGTTGCCATATTCAAAAGAAACGGTTGGAAGTGGGTGTGGGAGTTGCCGCTGTGCTACTAAATCTATAAGAAACTTCTTGAAAACAAAGTACATGCCTAAAATAGAATTCCCTTTTTCAGTAGAAGCACGAACAATAGAACCTTTTCTTTTAATGTGCGTTGTCTTCATTCAACATGCGTTCATGTTCGCTGCTTACATTGATTTCATTGTCAAATGTGTTATTTTTACCGCCTCATTTTCAGTCGGGGTTAATATTACCGGATATTATTAAATCAAGGCAAGTGATCAGACTGGGCCCTTCAGACCTGCAGCACGGCAGTGGGATCAGCAATCCAGGAACAGCAATTCCCAAATGACGCCTCTCATCAAATGTTCTTCCCCTATGATTGCAAAGGCCCCATTTCTTCTCCAAGCCAGGTCCACGCTCAATAAATAACCTAATAATAATACTAATAATACAATGCCTGAACTGGTGGTTTATAGGGAGCTCTGGGCGGACATGAAAGCATACACAGTTTTTTCGTGTCATCGTGGTAGTTTACTTGGCCGAAATTACGTAGAGGCGCTAAAAAAAGGATGTGTATTTGTTTAGGGGCAGTGGGTAGAGGATGGTGGGTAGGTAAGGGGCTGGGATGGGCAGGGGATGGGTAAGGTGGGGTTCTGGCTCGATCCCAATCGGTATCAGGTAAAAAAATTGCTGCAAAAATTTTGCTGGTAAAAAAAATCACGGTTTGACCCGGTAACGGTGTACCCCATTATACCATTTAAGGGGATTAGGGGTTGTGGGGGTGTCCCCCACTCCCCTTAAATGGTATAATGCGTCCGGGCGTTGCAGGGGTGTCCCCGCATCCTTTACATGATTGTGGTGCAAAAAACCACAGCATTTTTTGCCGCAATGTTTTGTATTCACAGCTATTTGTGCCGCGATTTTAGGACATGGAACCGCCCCATTGATTAAAGAACAAAGAAATGCCACGTGGTAATTTCAGCTAAGCAAATTACCACAAGAAACAGCGTAAAACCATGTTAAAGAAAACAAGAAAATGTGAAATGTATCTTGTTAAGGTGGTAGTTAAAAAATAAACAATAACATGCACGCATGTTTCTGTAGAAAATATACTGTCAAAGCGGTTTTCAGTAAAACATGTGTGCTGTATAGTGTCACTTCAGGAAACAGCAGTGACTTTATTTCACTAGAAACCACATACATTCAAACCTTTCTTAGTAACTGACCTGAATTTGTATTAGGAACTTTTTTTTTAATGCTGTTGTACATATTTGAGCGAAACTGATGAATTGGAATATAAGGAATGACAACCCCAGACATTGTTTTAGGGACACATTCACCAAAAAACACAACTTCGGGTCATATATATGAGACCTGCAAAATTGAATTACACTAGAACATTTGTCAAGTCTGACGGTCCAGTAATCAGCTCTGTCAGGGCAGGTGATGTATGTTGGCGGCCGGGGCCGTGCGCAGGATCTGGGATGTTTGGTGGGGTCCTACACTCATACATCAAGAGGCCGAGTGGGCAAGGTGCACAGCCTTGCCCCACCGTGATGCGAGAGCTCAGGGTTCAGCAGCGTCCGCTCAAATGGAACCAGAGTCTGAAGTTTGTTTCACGCATATCTAAGCTCTTAAACTAGCTCTGGAAACTGCTAGTCCCCAGGCCTGCTGCTTCTACTACACTGACCTGACCTTGAAGAACGTACAGTAAACAAGATTGGATTGGTTCGTCTTTCAAAGTGAAAGTAACATTTTGTTTACAGGACTTGTGGTGCTTTAACTGCGTTTCAGAATTGTAGTTTTTTTATTTTTTATTTTAATTGGAATACAATCTTTTCCTGAACCCAGTACACAATGCTGATGTGCAAAGAGCAAAACAGGGTTTCTAGGGCGTATGAGAGAGTTTAAGAAACATCTCCTGGGGCATAGGCCCACAAGGAGCCAATGGTCTCGTCTGCGCCCGCCGCTGCCTCTCTAGACCCTCCCCCGACCTTCACCGGCGTTCAGATGAGGCATGTGACTTTGCCTAGAAGGCGTGCATATACCATCACTTCTAATACTGCTTGTGCCAGGAGCTCATCCCTACAACTGGTAGACCCAGATGGAAGCTCAGGGGCTACAACCAAAAGGCTAGCCAGCCCCGAGACCCGACAGTCCCAACATTAGCGTAGCCAAAAGGCTAGCCAGTCCCGAGACCCGACAGTCCCGACATTAGCGTAGCCCCGGATCATTTCAAGAACTAGCAACACCCCTGTACCTCACTACGTACTGTCCGCCCTCACAAAAACGCAGAAATCCAAAATCAGCATCTGAGAAGCCACCGCCCGATGACCTGCACACCTTGGGGCCTACCCTCCACCAAAACCACGAAAACAGACGCGCTGATATGAATTCCTGCCTCGCATATAGAATTCTACAGTCGCAACTCTCCCTACAACAGGTGCATACTTTTCAGCCTGGCCATTTATTCGCTACGAAGCATGCCTGGGCCCCTTAAGCATAAGACTCTTGCACTCTACTCTGCAAATCTTGTGAGTGGCAACACAACATACGCAACACCTGAGCCAGGTATTGCCCCCAGAGACCCTTGCTGCTGGTCTGAAGTCCAGCATGACCCCCACCGCTACCAGCCCTGCTCTACAGCCAGCCACATGACCATGCACACACAAGATACAGCTAGATATGCTGCTACCTTCTCCTCCTCTGTTACCTAGCCAGTATGCAAATGCTAACAACCCTGCTGCACATGATATGGGCAACACGCCTGCCACCATTATCCCTGCTAAAGAGAATATCCTCCCTGTAAACATTGTCTCTGATGCTAATGGTTCTGATTGTCCTGCAGCAAACTGTGTTTTCTCAAATCTGATTGCTGCTAACCACAAAGTTGCCAATATTGCCTGCCCTGTGCCAAACATCACTATTACAAATGTTATTGATGTCCCTACGCTTAACCACACAGATGCTAATGTTATTGTATGTCATGCACTAAACTGTGTTTCTGCAAATGTAATTGCTGCTGACCATAGAGTTGGCAATATTGCCTGTCCTGTGCCAAACAACACTGTTACAAATGTTATTGAGGCCCATGCGCTGAACCACACAGAAGCGGTATGCAGTTATTATATAGAATCCAAAACAACGAATGAAAAAATAACTAATTCTAATTTTTGGAGGAAAAAAAATGGGGTTGTGAGAGGGAATAGTGGTTTCGGCGGTGGGGGAAAGTATTGTTTAAAAAAAGGTTGGGTTTCGGGGGAACCCCCACAAAACAACAAAAAATGTATTAGTTATTTTGGAATTAGTAATTTTGTATTTATTATTTTTTCATTAGTTATTATTTCATTAGTTATAATTACATGTAACCCACAGATGCTAATGTTATTTCCTGCCCTACACCACTCAATATTGATGCCAACGAGGCTGCCCATCCTGTATCTAACAACACTATAGTAAATGTCTCAGAATCTACACATAATGCTGATAGCTATGCAAACACTATCTACTCCCAGGTCACCCTTATGGCTAGCCTAGTGACTGACACCCCAACCCCAGCAGCAATGGAATCTGCCCCGCGCTGAATGACACCAACCCTAAAGGCACACCTGCTACCTGTGATGCATCTAGCCATGAAAAAAATAAATAAATAAAAAATGTGTGGCTCCCCTTGACTCTGATATCAAGGTATCTAGTAAGCCTCTCATCACCACATGTATTGCGCCCTCCTTCTGCTGTGCCCTGGTGAGCAGCCGTTCCTTACCAGCCCACGCTCTTGACATCCATGACCTCATCGCGACAGGAAACCTCAACATACTTGCCCTCTACGAACAATCGCGCCATACTGCCTCAAGCCCCGCCCTCTCGCGAGCTAACCCTATAGGATACACTATTCTCAGGAAGGATTGTCAGGTGTCTTCACCCACGTTCAAGTTATTATGCTGCAACATTTGGTGCGGTGGGCATAGAAAATCCAAGATGGCTGAAAAGCCCACATTTGCGCCAGAATCCAGGAAAACCGTGCAGTTTTTGCGCACACCAAAATGGCCGCCTGACCTGCCACCCACCAGTGAGAGCGTGATGGGCCAGAAGCGCCATGAGTGAAACGTGGTGCCAAAGGAAAAACAGCAGTGCCTGTTGGCTCAAAAAGCACTTTGAAATCACCTTTGCAAGAAATTCAAAACTATCACTGAACACCAGCAGACATTTGGCAGAATGTAGTCTTGTGTGGATACAAAATCTGGAAAGATGAAGAGCCTAAAACAATGTTCATAACAAAACTGGCTGAGCTGTGGATGTCAGCAGCTTAAGTGAAATTGGATTTAAAACCACTAAAATCGAAATGTTTTAAATAAATGAGTGACCTACTTTTGAGTGTCACATAGGTTGCAACTGTTTAAATGTCATAGTTTTGAAGTTAGAATCAGCGTTCTAGCTGCATGTGTAAAAATTGTAAGTTTGATTTGAATGAAGAAAACTGGAACAAAAGTGACATTTAGCTGAAGCCTGGCTTGAAGAGATTGAATTCTGCCCGGCAACTACTCCCGACAGGAGTTGAAACTTGCCCAGCAACAGCATTCACAGGCCTGGCTGCCTTCTGCTGTTCCCACCAAAAGGAGATCACACCTCTTTGATTGAATTAGGAGAGGAATACCTAGGACTGCAGGAAACAGAACAATGATCTTTCCTTGGCTCAGGCAAATGCTAAATCAGGGGGTCGTAAATGGCTTCCTCTTGGAAGGAAATGGGAGGGGCGCTGCCTCTGTGAGCCAGCTGAGCTTGGAGAAAGTGGATAAACCAGAAATCCCCCATGTGCTTTGGGAAAGCACACCCCTCTGGGACCAGATCATAATTTTAAAAAGATGGATAATTCATAGTACGGAAGTGTCAATATTATGTAAATAATATCATTATTCCAGTGATTTTTCTGTGCACATTTTAAGAGGTGTTAGGACTCTGTGGTATGCTGTGGGGAGTAGTAGCGCAAAATAGGGTGTTACTCCAAATGTATGTATTTTAAAAATCTGACACTTCATCATCTGATGCCCATATTCCTTGCGCACATTTGTGTAAATTCTGGAAAAGGTTAGAGGTTGTGTTCTGGATGAAAAGGGCAGAATTGTGTCTGAAGTGAACAGAGCATCTTACAAAGACAGGGATTGGATGGTTTGGCACTACAGAAAATATGTTAACTGGACATATAATATTAGAAGAATTGTACATAGATAAATACGCATTTGGATCAAAAATAGATTTGTGTGCAAAGTGAAGAGGGGAGTGTTCTTTCTGTATGCCATAAAAATGACACTGGATGACTCACAACTCTGTTCTCCAGTGAGAGCACAGAAAATCTGCTAACCTATCAGGATCTTCAGAGGGTTGGGCATAGAAAGTCAGCCTTCCCACCCACTTTCAAAAGACATAAAAAGGACCACTGAAACCCAGGTAGGGACACTCACTTCCCACTTCAAACTGATTTCCTGCAAAGCGCTTTGCCAGAAGACTCCAGAACCAGAACTTAGAATCCAGACTTCAAATCCAGAAGACTCCAGAACCAGAACTTAGAATCCAGACTTCAGAACTTGTAGCAGAGAGGCCTAGTCCACAAGCTGAATCCTTCAGAGGCCTCAAAATCCAGCAACCTAACCAAACTATTCAACAGCCGGGCGAGCTGTTTGATTCTGGCCTAGAACCCTGTGCCAGAACCTAGAAAGCAGAGCTGTATCCAGACCGCCGTGCAGTGCCGATAGAAGACCAGACCCAGATCAGACCGCTGTGCAGTGCCAGAACTTTTGCCAAAACCAGAGTCCCAGACCAGATCGCTGTGAGCAGAACCGGTACCAGAGACCGTCCGTGGCGAGTGAAGCTCAAACATGACCAGATCTTGACGGCCTATTTCAAATTTATAGTGTGAGTACCCACAGAACTGTGCATAGTCATCTCTTAGTTTAAAATAATCTAATTCAAACCATTTCCACCTATTTAAAACTGCCGCATAGAAATCGTCTGTTCATTCTGTGATTTCAAACCTGTGAAAGTGTCATTTGTCATTCTGAGCTTTACTTTATTTTTGAGAATATTTCTCCACTATATTGTCCGTAACTTTTGAACCGCGTGTGCTAGGAACGAGCTTTAAAGATACCCAGCTTTCCAACAAGCCCTAAACCAACTTTCTACTCCTTATAGTTTTTCCATAATCGCGCTCGACGCACTCGGAAAAAGTGCTGCGAATTGCAATTTGAATCGAATTTCTCCACCTGTCAAAAATCGCTGTCTTTTGCTTGCAACTGCTGAAATTCGTTTTCAACCTGATAATCCCTCATGAATCATTGATTGTGTTGACCTGAACCAATCTTAAGTAGCTAAGTCACCTACCTTGAATCTCCTATAGGGAATTAAAATCATTTTTAACATATTTTCACTTCTTTGCACATTTAAAGTATTTTTGCCTGTGTTTTAAAATCATCCCTGTTGCTCTAAGCTTGCTAGGGGGGAACTGAATTAGTATTGCATTTGATTGTATTCCTGAAAATTGTGTGCTCCCCTTCCATCTCCTTATATTGCATAGGTGGGGAGTGAATTGTCAAAAGAAAAAGTGATCATATTATCTCATGTGGAAACCATCTCAGTTATTTCTGTGCTGCATTCTTTTCCATCATTGCATTTCCTTGAACCCATAAAAGCATTCTCAGCTACTTTATCCTCTCTATACCAACGCCTAAGTAATTAAAAAAGTGTGCTAGTGTAATATTATCCATTGTTGATCACTGCCATATTAATAAGTGTGCTATCAAATGTTAATTTATTTATAAAAGTGTGATATATCTCTTGCTTAATTTTTCAAATAAATCTTTTAATTTGCAAAACAAACCTACTTCTTGGCTCAGTGAGGTCAGGGGATTCAAAGAGAGGGACGTTATGCAAGGGTTTATCATCCAGATCTATGAACTTGTCATAAAAATATATAATTAAGGGCTTCCCTTGGGCATCCCAGACTCGACATTGACTTAGTTGGAGTGCTGAATTGAGGTTGCTTAACAGAGTGGGGGCTCGTGCCGGGACGTCTGGAGTAGACCTAACACTTGTGCAGCCAATACAGTGTGCTAACTGACAGCATACATAAATCCTGTGTTACATTGCAAAAGCACCCCTCAAAAGACGAACGCTCTAAGGAGACGGTCTGTTTTGCAAAATAAAATACTAACTTCTGTAAGTCAGGAAGGAAATCAATTTCCAGAATGACGACCTTGGTAGATATCAAAATAGCCAGAGAGCACCTCTTACATAAGGTATTTGGGAGAGGCGAATGGACGGAACAGGACCAGAATGTGTGGCTGCAGGCGATCAAAAAACAGGTCAATGCGACTGGGTTAGACACTTGAAAAGATCAGGGCCCTTACACGTAGCCCTGAGCGAATTATACATGGCCCCTAAGGCCAAAGATGAGCACAACAAGATTGTTAGGATAGCGGCATATTTGTATTTATATATGGGAGCCAAACAGGACAAATGTGCTGAAGGCCAAGATCTGGCAAATAGGCAACACATGGCATTAGAGAAGACCCAATCTGACCTGGTCTCTTCCGAGCAGAGGCTGCAGAGGAGCCAGGAGTCAGAAAATGATAGTAGGCAGTATATCATTAAAATAAAAGAGGATATGGGTATCCTGAAACAGGAAAAGTCTGACCAGGATACCAGATTTCTGGCCTTGCAGAAGGAGTACCAAGAAGGTTTGGATGCCCTACTGCAGAGCCAGAAAAAGCTGGAGCAACAACTGAACTTCAAAAGGGCATGCGCAGAGCAGGTAGTCACTCTTCAAAGCCACCTAGATAGGGAGAAGGCAGAGAGCAACAAACTGATTCTGAAATACCTGGATACCCATACAGAATTTGAGGAAGAGCGCCAGGGGGGCACAGATGCAGGCTTTTAGTCAGGAAAGGGACACCTTAGGCCAGGAAGTCTGCCAATTAAAAGAAAAAAATTGAAGAAAATCACTTGGCCCTCCAGGGACTGGGTGACCTCCAAAAAGAGCATCAGAACTTGTTAGAGCACACCAGGAGGGTGGAAGATGCTCTGGCAAGAAAGGAACAGGTCAGTAGGGATGGGACTCAGGAGGTAACCCTCCTGCAGCAAAGAATGGCCCAGTACTCCAGGACCAACCAGGAGGCACAGAGAGAAAATGAGGCTCTCTGTCAGCACAATGATAGGCTCCAGCAACAGGTAGCCAGGCAGGAGAGACTGATAGAGTCTAGTAAGGCCTTAACTGAGTAACTGAAAGCACAGGCTTTTGCATGGCAACAGGGAGTAGGGGCTGATAGAGATGAGGTTCACTGGGAAAGGGAAACACCTGAGCATAACCTCAGGAGGCCTAGTACCAGAGGCCTTCATCTCTCCCAGTCCCTGGACTCTGCCACCCCCATGACCCCTGGCGCACATGAGCACAGGGCCACAGGGATGGCAGATTAATATCCAACCAAAAGTATGGGGCTCATAGGCCAGTACCACCCAAGAATGGATGGGCGGGCATCCTGGTATGGCACCTAAGTACAGTGCAATTTAGTAGCGAACCCCGGGAGAGTAGGCCCTCTAAGGGCATTCTGAAAACCTCTGCCCAGTTAGGTCAGTGGGGGGTACCCGGGCAGCAAGGAGAAATCTGAAGACTCCTCAGCGTGCCCCAGGACACACAAGACTAGGTCCCCACATTCTGCCGGCCATTCCCAGGCTCGCAGAATTCGGGAAAACCTGGAAGATCAGACGGGAACCTCTGGGAGCAGTGCCTCTGAGTCAGAGGATGAATGGACCAGGGTTACCCGAACCAAAAAGGCCAATAAGGCAAAAAGGGCCTTGCTTAAGGACCCCGTAAAACAGATGAAGGCGGTAAGGAGTGTCATCACCCCTTATCACAAGAACGCCAAGTATTCTGTTTGGGAACACTTGGAGCTTTACGAGCAAATGATGGAGACTTTCCATTTGAATGACAGCAGTAGCTGCATTCAGTATGTAAAATGGACATTCTCCCCAAAATACTCCAGTTTCTTTGCGGGGCTGGAGGACCGAAACCTTTCAAGATGGTCCACATATAGGGCAGCCATCTTGAAACATTTTTCTGTTCACCGGAATCCCCAAGAGGCTTGCAAGGCAGCCTACAATTTGCAATGTGGGGAGGATCAGGCCCCACAAGAATTTGCGCAGGAATTGAAGCTTGCCTTTGCGCAGACTACCAGAAGGGTGCGCACGGACAGTAAAGAGTTTGTAAATAAGTTTTCCCATGCTTTGCCCAAATACATCATGACCCAGCTAGTGAGAGATTTTCACGAGAAAATATCACTAGACTGGGTCATTGAACAGGCCACCCGAATCTATGAGGTGCAGAAGCCCATAGAAAATAAAAATAACGCCCAGAAAAGTCCCAAACCGACCAGCACCCCTGCTGCTGCCAAGGTGGCAGAGGTAAAGGTTGCCCCCATTTTAGATTTGGAGATGGGGGGGCCTAAAAACCTGCCTGCACCGAATAATTCTCAGCCCAGAAGGCCCTCGGGCCAGTCACAAACAGGGAGTCAAGGAGGTAGTCCCACAAATGGGGTCCCTTGCTCCCCTGATTATGTAAGTCCTCGCTACAAGGGAAACCGACCTATCCTGGGGTATGTGTGGACTTCTCCAACCCAAGGGGGGGATCCAACCATGCACCCAACCCAGGGAACTTCCCTCCTAACTTCCCACAGGAGGGCAGAAATTCACCAAACCCTGGGCAGAACTTTTTCCCCAGGTATCCACCCAATTTCCAGCCCCAAAATCATCCATCCTTCTTTCCCCAATTCCCTGAGCCCAGATCACCTAATCCGGGAGAGGGGAGGCCAAGGGTGGAGGGGTACCCAAATCTTCCCAACCTGGGGTACTACCAGAGAAGGGATAGCTACCCTTCCCGGGATCAGCCCAGGGGAGAAAATAGAACCCCGTATCAGCCTGAGCGGGTTTCACAGTTAGAGCGCCAGGCTCAACAGAATCCTCAGATGACCATGCCGGCACAGAATGCCCCAAACCCTGGGCCTGGTGCTCCAGAAGAATGACGGGGCAGCACCCTGATAACCCACCGGTTCCCAGGGAGGAGGCACAAGGGGAAGGGGTTGTAAAGCCTTGGAGGAAGCTCCCTTACCAACTTGTAAACAGCCCCTGGAAACCCTGGAACCGGAAACAAAATCTTCTACCCCTGAAAGTCTGCCACCCAAGGAGCAGAGAGGAGGTAGGAGAAACAAAGGACGTAAACAGACCCAGTTTGTGGAGGAGGTACAGATCTTCCAATTTGAGGGAGAGGGATCCTCAGAGGATCCTGGGAAAAGGATCTTCTCCTTCAGAGATGGGGGAACTCCTCCCAAAGAAAGATGGGTCCCACATCCCGACTGGGGAGATGTGGGGACTGAGCTAGCGCCGCCCATCATCTCATCCCAGAACCAACCGCATCAAAATCCCCTGGTTCAAACCCATCCTGGTGACTGCCTCCAAAAAGGGGGGGGCGGCCCAGAACCGGAACCAGGGAAACCCACAATGGCTCTGATTTCCAGTTGCCAACTTTTTCTTGCAGATTCCCATGACTCTCCACAGAATTCTGCCCAAATCTCTTCTCTCGCAATGTCCAAAACTAAAAAATTAGCCCACCAGTTGTCCAAAAATGTGCATTATTTGTGCCCCCTTGAGGAGAAGGAGAGAAGATACTATGCCCCGGTACAAGTGCAGGGGCAGGGTACAATTTTGGCGCTGGTGGACCCTGGATCCCAAGCTACTCTTCTGTCCAAAAAGGCCTTTGATGAACTAAATGCAGGAAGGGGGGAGAATTATCGTATTCCTCTCACCTCTCTTCCTGGACAACTTCAGAACTTTGACGGGAAGGAAATTCCCGTCGAGGGGACTGCGGATTTGGACATTAAAATTGGGTGACACAAGGTGAAACACCTGGTCATAGTAGTGACTCCAAAGGGCACCCCTTGTTTACTAGGGAATGACCTCCTGAGAAGGTTGTCACCCCTAATAGATTGCGTAAACAAGGTCCTCTGGACCCAGACTAACCGACCAATAAAATTAAAACAGAGCGTCAACCATGTTAGTTTAAACGGCACCTGCCACATGGTTGAACAAAAATCTGACCAAGTAGAATTTCACTTCCAGAACAACCAAATTCCAGACGTGACGGTAACAGTAGTAGGACAACAGACTGGTGATGGGGGGTCCTCTCTATTTCTGAAAATCAACCTTCCTTCCAGTTTAAGGTGGTATTCCACACTGGAAGGAAACACTCTGAAATTCTTTCCTAATCCACAATCAGACATTCCCAATCCAATAGTCCAGAAAGATGTGAAATCAGCTCAGAGCCTGGCTGATATTGAGCAAATTGGAGAGAAGTTGTTCATCCCTGTTCAGTTAAATGATGGGAAGGACTCTGTTCTCGCCCGAGTGTGTGTGAACAACGGTAAGAGCTTCATCAGCGAAGCCATGTTCCGCCAACTCCCAAAAGATCCAGCCATTCCAACATTCAAACTGATAGACAAATGGGAACTGGATCTGGAAACACCCAATTCCAAACATCTCCTGCCAAGCAGGTGTATGCTCAAAATCTCCATTGGCAACAAGAGCATAGTCCATAATTGTTGGGTCGTGCGAGACGTCACTGCCGCCTTTTACTTAGACAGTGATATTCTCAATCGCTTTGCCATTAGTTTGGACCTAATAAACTTCAAAGCTTGGTCCCGATTAGCGAATAATCCCATGGGCTTTGTTGATCCAGAAAAAGCATTTAGGTCGGCTCAATTGCTACCTTATGCACTGAATTTCAGATAAAAGAGGAAGTCACCATCCCAGAAAGGACCCGACAATTCTCTCTGGAAGTGAAAGTTTAAAGAGGACAAAAATTGAAAATCCCTGATGCTTAAATTCATCTAAATGCGTCTCTCCAACAGCAAGGGTTGGGGGTAAACCCAACACCATTAGTCAACATAGAACATGACACCATTCCAATAGAGGTGGATAACAGCAACTTAAAGAGTATAACTCTAGCCGCAGGAACCATTATTGGAATGGCAGTTGATGACCGACATTTTTCCATTGATTTAGGAAATGAACTGTTAGGACCAATCCCCAAGGACTGTTTTGACAGTGACAGTGATGGCAATACAACACCAGACAGGATCTTTACCCGGCATGGGGGGAACTTCCTGGTGTACACTTCCTGCCCTTATGGTAAAGGAGATGTGACTTGTGACTTCCGAAGGGATGAGGTGATTTTCCAGGTCCGTGAGGGCTGCCTTTCCCACCTGAAGCCTCCAGTCCAAATCAGCACTCTGAACAGGGACTTCTCCACCCAGCTGGAGGAGGCCGCTGAGATAGCAAAACCAGAAGTCTTTCCAGGCTTCAGGCAGATGGTGGAAGAGAGAGTCAACCTAGCTGATGCCTGTATGACTCGTGAGCAGAAGCAAAAGTTGAAACAACTTTCCTTGGATTTCCAAGACCTCTTTGCGGTGGACTCATATGACTGTGGTCCACCGACATCCACACAACAACAATTCCCACGGACCCTGGCATGACTCCAGTGTTTGTGAAGCAATATCACTTGCCTCTCGTATCCATGGAGTCCCTTACTGAAATAATTAAGAACCTTGAGTCCCGGGGAATAATCCGTCCAGTACACAGCACCTTCAATAATCCGGTGCTGGGAATATTGAAGCCAGACAGCCAGTGGAGACTCTGCGCCGACCTTAGGGAGCTCAACAAATGGGTCCAAACTTCCTGATGGCCTCTTCCCTACATTGACCAAGGGCTGGCCCAGATCCAGGGGTCACAGGTATTCACTGCAATAGACCTGACCAATGGGTACTGGACTGTGCCTGTCAGTAGGGAGGACCAATACAAGCTGGCTTTTACCTTTGGGGGTCAGCAGTACACATGGACCCGGACTCCCTTCGGATACCTCAACTCCGGCAACAAATTCAACATTTTCCTACATAAGGCCATGCCCGACCTGGGTACGAGGGGTAACCTGGCTTATGTAGATGATGTCCTCATCAAAGGTTCATCTGTGGAGGAACACATAGCAGAGATCCGTTATGTTCTGACAGAGTTGGGGGAGCAAAACTTTCCTTTCAGAAAGCACAGTGGTGTAGAACCTGTGTTAATTTCTTGGGGCATGAGATTACTCCTCAGTGTCTCTGTCCCCAAGAAAAGAAAGTGGAAGCACTTCAGAAACTAAAAGACCCCACAACTCTGCGGGAACTAAGGAGCCTCCTTGGACTGACTAATTACAGCAGAAAGTTCATTGAGGTCTACGCAGAGATCACCATACCCCTGATTCATCTCTTGAAGGGGGGGGTCAAGTGGGAATGGGGTCCAGAACAATCCGAGGCAGTAAGACAGCTCAAAAGAAGCCTCTCACAAGCGCCTTGCGTATCTTACCCTGTCAGAAACAAGGAGTTTTTCTTGGAGACAGGGTTCTCTAATACATGCTTGACTGCAGTATTATATCAAAAGCATGACAAGGTCAATAAAGTAATCTCCTATGCGAGCAAAACTTTATCCTCTGTGGAGGAAAAATTCAAGGATTGTGAGAAGGCACTCCTGGCAACGGTGTGGGCATTGAAGAATTACAGTCCATTTATCCAGGGAGAACACATCATAGTGGAGACTCCATACCAGCCTCTGCAATATCTCCAAATGATAGAATCCGGGCCGGAAATGTGAGTAATTCCCGAATTACTTCCTGGTTTCTGTCAATGCAAGGCTTTCCTGTGGAGGTCAGATATGGCCAAAACAAGAAGCGTCCCCTTGCGCAAGGTCTGGCTGACTTGCATGATTGTGCCAGAGAAAACTGTCTCGAGAACGAAAGTTTAAAAATCAAGGACAACATGGAGGCATACCTTAATTCCCCCCACAAAGTCTTTGAAGACAACAAGTGTGAGGGAATGCCCACTGTCTATGTGGATGGAGGCTCTTATCATGTTGACAACAGCGGGGAAAAAGAACTTGTGGGCGGGGTAGGGAGTGTATGGGTGAATGAGTCCCCAGAACCCTCCGCTGGGTACAAAATTGATCCCCGAAGTAGTCAGGTGGCAGAGTTGATGGCTGTGCATCAGGCGATCCTCACTGCTGTCCAACATCAACTCCACGAACTGGTCATAATCACAGATTCAGATTATGTACGGAACGGGTTAGTGGAGCACCTGGTTAATTGGAAAACTAGAGGCATGTTATGTGCTAATAACAAACCCTTGAAAAATGGGACGTTAATTCCAAACATTGATGATCTGGTCACCGTGAATGAGATGACCATCTACTGGAAGAAGATCAAGTGTCATTCCAAAGTAGAGGGACCAGACAAAACTGGAAATGACTTAGCTGATCAGCTGGTCAAAACCGGGGCCATCCAAGGGAATCTAATAGAGATTGAGTCCCTGTTGGGGTAATCCAGGTCACTGCTATCACTAGGTCCCAGACAAACGCTCACAATGATCTTTCAACTGCACAATGGAGTAAGGAGACCCCAGATGCTGATTTGATTACGGCTCAGAAGTGGGATCCAATAATTGGTAAGTTTTACCAACACACTGAGGACCCTGAGAACTTTCCCCTGACGGATACCAATTACATTGGGAAAGAGGACCTTAGAGTGTTGATGAAATGTCCAAAAATGTTCCGAAAAAAATACGGTTTGTTGTTAAGGAAATCCCAAGCTGGCCATGATCAGTGGGTGGTCCCTACCTCATTCCGAAGCCTGATGTTAAGTCACGCCCATGATGCGGCCACCGCCGGTCATAGGGGGTTTCATACAACACTTGAGATCTTAAGAGAGGTTGCTTACTGGCCACACATGGGGCAGGACCTCGACCAATACTTGAAGGGGTGTCTTGTGTGTGCACAATTTCAGCCAACATCCCTCACACACCGTGCGTCTCTCCAAAAGAGGGGGATGACACTGCCATGGTCAGATTTGCAAGTCGACTTCATAGGCCCCGTGATTCTCTCCTCTAGGGGAAATAAGTACATGTTGACGGTGACATGCTTACTTACTAAATGGGTAGAACGTCTCCTGGCCCCAAACTGCAAGGCAGAAACAGCAGCTGCCCTGATGATCAACCACATCTTTTCCCGTTTCGGTCTACCCCAAAGGATCGAGTCAGACAGAGGTAGCGATTTTACCAGCAAAGTAATGACTAAGATGTGGGAGATAATGGGGGTTAAAATTAATCTACATATTGCTTACCGGCCAGCCTCTTCTGGTGCAGTGGAGAGATGCAACAGAATCATTGTGAGCATCTTAAAAAAGTTTGTGGCAGATTCTGGGCCAAGTTGGGATGGTATACATTCATTTCGCCGAATGAAATGTCATTGTGGGACATTTCATTGCCGGAATTCTCATCGCCAGAAACCCTTTTTTAAAATAAATATTTTTTGGGGGGTGTTTTGTGTGGGTTGGGGTATGATTATTAAAGTAGGGGAGGGTCTGGGGGGGAACCCCCCCCCCACAAATAAAAAAAAAATACAGGGTTTCTGGCAATGAGATTTCGGCGATGAAATATCCCACAATGACATTTCATTCGACGAAATCACGTAGAACCGTTGGGATATCCGATTACCTCTTGTCCTAATGGCCATCAGATCTACCCCTTCATCTGCAACTAAAATGTCACCGTTTGAGCTGATGACTGGACGCAGGATGGTGCTTCCCCAGCATTTGCTCTACAGGACCCAAGAGCAAACCTTGATCAATGCCTCCACAACGCATGAGTATGTTGAAAATTTAAGGAAACACCTCCAACATGCTTTTGCCTATGCTCAGCGAAACCTAGAAAGATAAGCCGATAGCATGAAGACTCACTATGATTTGAAGACTACTTGGAAAGAATACAATGTAGGGGACCGGGTTTATCTATACAATTTCCAAAGGAACCAGGCCAAACAGTCTTCGCACTGAACACCAGGAGACATTTGGCAGAATGTAGTCTTGTATGGATACAAAATCTGGAAAGATGAAGAGCCTAAAACAATTTTTATAACAAAACTGGCTGAGCTGTGGATGTCAGCAGCTTAAGTGAAATTGGATTTAAAACCACAAAAACCGATATGTTTAAAATAAATGAATGACCTACTTTAGAGTGTCACATAGGTTGCAACTGTTTAAATGTCATAGTTTTGAACCTAGAATCAGTGTTCTAGCTGGATGTGTAAAAATTGTAAGTTTGATTTGAACGAAGAAAACTGGAACAAAAGTGACATTTAGCTGAAGCCTGGCTTGAAGAGATTGAATTCTGCCCGGCAACTACCCCTGACAGGAGTTGAAACTTGCCCAGCAACTACATTCACGGGCCTGGCTGCCTTCTGCTGTTCCCACCAAAAGGAGATCACACCTCTTTGATTGAATTAGGGGAGGAATACCTGGGACTGCAGGAAACAGAACAATGAACTTTCCTTGGCTCAGGCAAATGCTAAATCAGGGGGTCGTAAATGGCTTCCTCTTGGAAGGAAATGAGAGGGGCGCTGCCTCTGTGAGCCAGCTGAGCTTGGAGGAAGCGGACGAACCAGAAATCCCCCATGTGCTTTGGGAAACCACACCCCTCTGGGCCAGAGCATAATTTTAAAAAGATCGATAATTCTTAGTACGGAAGTGTCAAAATTATGTAAATAATATCATTATTTCTGTGATTTTTCTGTGCACATTTTAAGAGGTGTTAGGACTCTGTGGTATGTTCTGGGGAGTAGTAGCGCAAAATAGGGTGCTACTCCAAATGTATGTATTTTAAAAATCTGACACTTCCTCATCTGATGCCCATATTCCTTGCGCACATTTGTGTAAATTCTGGAAAAGTTTAGAGGTTGTGTTCTGGATGAAAAGGGCAGAATTCTGCCAGAAGTGAACACAGCATCTTACAAAGACAGGGCTCGGATGGTTTGGCGCTACAGAAAATATGTCAACTGGACATATAATATTAGAAAAATTGTACATAGATTAATACGCATTTGGAACAAAAATAGATTTGTGTGCAAAGTGACAAGGGGAGTGTTCTTTCTGTATGCCATAAAAATGACACCGGATGACTCACAACTCTGTTCTCCAGTGAGAGCACAGAAAGTCCGCTAACCTATCAGGATCTTCAGAGGGTTGGGCATAGAAAGCCAGCCTTCCCACCCACTTTCAAAAGACTTAAAAAGGACCACTGAAACTCAGGTAGGGACACTCACTTCCCCCTTCAAACTTATTTCCTGCGAAGCGCTTTGCCAGAAGTCTCCAGAACCAGAACTTAGAATCCAGACTTCAAATCCAGAAGACTCCAGAACAAGAACTTAGAATCCAGACTTCAGAACTTGTAGCAGAGAGGCCTAGTCCACAAGCTGAATCCTTCAGAGGCCTCGGAATACTGCAACCTAACCAAACTATTCAACAGCCGGGCAAGCTGTTTGATTCTGGCCTAGAAACCTGTGCCAGAACCCACAAAGCAGAGCTGTACCCAGACCGCCGTGCAGTGCCGATAGAATACCAGACCCAGAACAGACCACTGTGCAGTGCCAGAACTTTTGCCAAAACCAGAGTTGCAGACCAGATCGCTGTGAGCAGAACCGGTACCAGAGACCGTCCATGGCGAGTGAAGCCCAAACATGACCAGATCTTGATGGCCTATTTCAAATTTATAGTGTGAGTACCCACAGAACTGTGCATAGTCATCTCTTAGTTTAAAATAATCTAATTCAACCCATTCCACCTATTTAAAACTGCATCATAGAAATCGTGTCTCCATTCTGTGATTTCAAACCTGTGAAAGTGTCATTTGTCATTCTGAGCTTTACTTTATTTTTGAGAATCTACCTCCACTATATTGTTCGTATCTTTTGAACCACGTGTGCTAGGAGCAAGATTTAACTTTCATTTTAAGGCTAAGATCCTCAGCTTTCCATCAACCCCTTTCTACTCCTTATTAGTTTTTCCGTAATCGCGCCCGACGCACTTGGAAAAAGTGCAGCGAATTGCAATTTGAATCAAATTTCTCCACCTGTCAAAAATCGCTGTCTTTTGCTTGCAACTGCTGAAATTAGTTTTTTAACCAGATAATCCCTCATGAATCATTGATAGTGTTGACCTGAACCAATCTTAAGTAGCTATCACCTACCCTGAATCTCCTATAGGGAATTAAGATCATTTTTAACATATTTTCACTTCTTTGAAAATCACATTTAAAGTATGTTTGCCTGTGTTTTAAAATCATCCCTGTTGCTCTAAGCTTGCTAGGGGGGAACTGAATGGGTATTGCATTTGATTGTATCCCTGAAAATTGTGGGCTCTTCCTCCATCTCCTTATATTGCATAGGGGGGGAGTGAATTGTCAAAAGAAAAAGTGATCATATTATCTCTTGTGGAAACCATCTCAGTTATTTTTGTGCTGCATTCTTTTCCATCATTACATTTCCTTGAACCCATAAAAGCATTCTCAGCTACTTTATACTCTCTATACCAACTCCTAAGTAATTAAAAAAGTGTGCTAGTGTAATATTATCCATTGTTGATCAATGTCATATTCATAAGTGTGCTATCAAATATTAATTTATTTATAAAAGTGTGATATATATCTTGTTTAATTTTTCAAATAAATCTTTTAATTTGCAAAACAAACCTACTTCTTGGCTCAGTGAGGTCAGGGAGATTCAAAGAGAGGGGCGTTATACAAGGGTTTATCATCCAGATCTATGAACTTGTCAAACTATATAATTAAGGGCTTCCCTTGGGCATCCCAGACTCGGCATTCACTTAGTTGGAGTGCTGAATTGAGGTCACTTAACATGATAGACTGAAGACCAAAGGAGGATGCATTCGGGGTCATAGCCAAAGATCACCTTTCCATCAGGGATTTCAACACCTCCATTGAAAACTGAGACATCACATCCGTGAAGCTGACCACCTCTCCTATCAACACTATCACAGTCCATGTTATTAACCACCTACCAGGCCCCACACTTACCTTTGAGGGAGACCTTCTCCACTCAATTGTGGATAATAGCAAACCCCTGTCAAAAATCATACTCCTTGAACCTGGGCTTGATCGACCGTATCGACCTGCAAACCTCCTCCCTTGCCAACTCCTTGAATGCCCTAGGATTCAGCCACCTTAATTGCCCTGTCACTATTAGATCTAACTCTCCCTGTCCATGGTCTGACTATCATATTATCTCCTTTGCGATCCCCCTCTGCCACCATACCCAACCCAACACCATACCATTCTGCTTTAAAACACATTGAACCTCATTACACGGAAGGCGGTAACCATGCCGCTATTAGCGCCATGGTTGCCGCCGGTAATTTACCAATCCCACCATGGTGAATGGCGGAATTACCGCCCCATTCCAAGGTTGGCAGGGCGGTAATTCCCCATTCACCATTGGCCCAGCCCCCATAGGGCTCAATGTGAATGGGGAAGGCAGTAATTATGGCACCGCAAATTGTGGTACCGTAATTACCTCGAAAGTCCCTTTGCGGGTTCCTTCCTTAACGGCAGGCAAAGCCAGCCGTTAAGGTAGGGACCAGCAAAAGGACCTCATAGTAGGGCGGTAAGGGATTACCGGCACCAGTGCCCTTACCGGTGCCAGTAATCCCTTACCGCCATCCATGTAATGAGGCCCATTGTGTATAGGCACTATATAAATAAACTATCATATCATATCCCCCCCACCTTGGCAAGCAGCTCTTGCAAACTCACCAAGGATCATATCCTACCCTACCTTACTCCCCTCAAACAAGAGCACCTCCACTCAATCGACTCAGACACCCTAGCAGACCTCTATGTCACAACCATTGCAACAGCAGTGGACACCATCGCCCCTTTACTGCCTAAAAAAGCTAAACCAACAGAACATATTAACTCCTGGGTCACAACAGATCACCTTGAAATCCGCACCAGTAAGCAACTTGCAGAAACTTGCTGGAACCCCCCCACCCCCTGAAATGCTCTAAGGCTAGCGTTCACAAGGGCTGCTAAACTCCACACACAAGCCATCATCCACGTCAAAGCTACCGCTTTCAATACCAGAATAGCCAATGCCAAATCCAACACTAGAGAACTTTTCAACAATCCTTAAGGATGTGGAAGCTCCCCTCTCCCTATCCTCTGCCCTTAGTAAAGACAAGGCATGGTGTACTAGCATACAGAATGCTATGATCCTAAAAACTTTGCATCCCTCTGTTCTGCTTCAAAAAAGTCACTGACCTAGAAACCCTGCACATCTTAATGAGCCTAAAAACTTTTAAATGTAAAAGAGACGTCTTCCCTGCATCGCTCGTTAGGGTTGTGCGGATTCCTTAACACCCTTTATCACAGCATTCATTAATGCCTTTGAGACAGGCAGTGCGCCTTTCTGCCTCAACGAAGCCTGGGTTCTCCGCTTACTGAATAAACCTACTCTTGACCCTGCCCTGTCCACCAACTACCAGCCAATTACCAAAGTCTCTTTTCTACAAAACATTCTTGACAGAGCATCCTATGTCCAAATTCAACATCACCTGGAAGAGAACTCGAACCAAGGAATCTGATAGCCTGGATTCAACCCAGGCCATGGCATAGAGTCAGAACTCCTATATCTCAAAACACAGATTGATGAGATCAGGGATGAAGGGGGACCTACCCTGCTTTTCCTTCTAGACCAATCCACTGCTTTTGACCTAGTTGACCATAACATCCTCTGCCACAATCCAACCACCTCAGCGTCTTTCTCACCTGAAGCCACAACCTGGTATGCCTCCTTCTTATATGGCAGAGCAATGAGAGTCTTTGCGGACAACACAAGCACTCCCCAGTGCCAATCACATGTGAAGTGCCATAAGGATCTTGTGTCTATCCTATGTTCGATAATATATTTACTAAACCCCTCCTTGACCTTCTGAACTCCCACGATATAGACTACACTAACAATGCCCATGATACGCAAATCCTTCTGCCCCTCTCAGGAAATTACTCCATTGATGCTGACACCTTCAACAGTGCCTGCATGACTATCCCAGCGTTGATGTCAACGCATGGCCTTTGTCTAAATGACGAGTAGAGAGATCTCCTTCTGGTAGGAACTTCACCAGTGCTAAAAAAAACTTCACCCTAGGTACTTAGCCTTCAACAATGACGGCACTCTGATTACAGTCTCCCTACAGTCTCCCCAGCAGTGACAACTCTGAGAGAATACCTTGGTGCAACCCTATCCCTGACTCGCTAAGTGAATGCTGTCTCCTCCCCAGCAGCATACACTACCAGACTGATAAGTGCCTGTGTACACACCATCCTTAGCTCCTGGGCACCCCACCTCCATCATACTGGATTAGCTGGAGAAGAGCTCAATGTGGGACAGATATAATCCCAATATTGCATCAAGTGTATGAGAGACAATATGCACTCAGGCAGCCATATCGAATGTGCCCTCACACTGAAAGAGTGGAAGGACATCTGCACACACCATTAGACATCAAAGAGCTATAAGTGCAATTGAAGAAAAGTACGCAATACATCTTTTTCTTCACTTTTGTGCTCATGCCGGGTATATTTGAGGAATTTTGCATCGCCATTGGCATGTTCTTAAACTTGATGAGAATCTAGCTTCTGAAATCAGTGAAAGAGTGAATATCACCTTCCACAAATCTACTTGTTTGTCTAGTCCCCAGTTTTAGGACTCCAGTACTGTCTGCCTTTGCCAACACCTGGATGCAAATATGTCCTCTAGGGTTTTTAAAAATCCTCAAAGTGCACAGCCTGTCAGTATTCCCAGAATAAGACAAGCTACATCCATCCGATACTTGGACATGAAGTAAAATTGAAAACAAGAATCACTTGTAACACAGAGTTTGTTGTGTATGTGGTAACATGTTCATGTAAACAATGGTATGCCAGCAGTACTATAGGTAACAATAATTCTCCAACATATTAGAGTCATTAAGAATCAAGATCCTGCTTACCCTATGGCACTACACTTCAAGCATAAACATTAGGGCAAAATGGAAGGCTTTGTGTTCTTTGGCATCCAAAGTATCAAAAATCACTTCAGAGGAGGCAATCGTGAGATGCAACTAAGACAAATGGAGATTACGTGCATATTGGAGTTCAAATCAAAGAAACCACAAGGACTTAACATCGATGAAGAACTATATACATTCTTGGGCACATAATGAGGGTGCTCATTAAATAAAGGTTCTCTATTCAAATATGTCTTGTTTCTTGAAGTCCTTTTTTGTCTTTGGATTTTAAAATAACATTAATTGTTCACCTGCTTGACTTATGATACGATATGGCATTTATAACACGCCTATACACAAGTGTTTCAACTGCTTGCCTTTTGAACTGCAGAAATCATGTTAGATTCATTTATGTTAGTGTTTAGTTCCCAAGTTGGTATTAGTGAAAACTATTTGTTTAGGGGACTTCTTTAGGCTTAAGAAATATGCTACTTTTAATTTTATCTATGATTAAGGATGTTGGATTAGTATGGCGGTAATAATCTTGCCTGAAAGGCTATTTGTAACAGTACGCAAATCATTGATGGCTATTGTTTATTTATATTAGGACCAGTATAGGCTTTTACCTGAAGTTCAAGTATTGCACTTTATTTAAGGCACAATGCACTTTAAATT
The DNA here is from genome assembly GCF_040938575.1 of Ambystoma mexicanum. NCBI lineage: Eukaryota > Metazoa > Chordata > Amphibia > Caudata > Ambystomatidae > Ambystoma > Ambystoma mexicanum. Next base: position 1,148,493,013 of record NC_090928.1, read on the forward strand.
TAACTCTGTGCTCTTGAGTTGCAAAGTTACGACTATTATTAAGCGTACTATGTATGAACGGAGCACTTGATCAAGGCAGTACTGAAGTGTATTACTAAGCACTTAATATGAGCCAGTAGGTTTATACCATACATTATGTTGCTATGAAGATTTTGTATTGTATATGCACTTTATCTAGGCAATATCGTGTTTTACAACTATGTAAGGTATATGCATTGTGCACAAAGCACTATATTTATTTTTAATTATGTGCTCTTGTGGGGTGTTGTTGCTTGGCTGGGAAATGGCCACCGCCTAAAAGTGCTCTGACACAGACTGACATTAATCTGTACATCTATCCTACTTCGCCGACGTCTTATCCTGAGAGTCTGGATTACACGACGTGCAAACATATGGGGTATTGGGTACACCGACTAGAGAGCCCTTTACTACAACAGTTTGTAAGTGCTGCCCCCAGGCCTACTGACTATACCCGCACCATCCGCACCTGGTGAGACGTGAACCTTGGATGACTGCGTGCATGCACCAGCGGCCCAACAAGTGAAGCGCCTGCTGCCGTGGTTGGCCATCAGCAGTGGTCTTAGAGGCACACAAACTGCAGAGGGGCAGCTCCTGTCCTGTGCCACAGCTGTGGGGAGGAACCGACCACAAGACTCCTAATCGCCGGCACCCTGTGCTCAACCAGGGGCGGAGCGGGCGCGCGCAGCTCCACCTTCACCCCTTGTCTGGGGAACAGCTGTGGCTTTTTCTTTGCATTGACACCTTTCGTCCGCATTGGTTGGATTTCTCGGGCATGCCTGCGGATCCACTGAGATGATCCTATACCCCGGACCTGCCGGGCCGGGACCCCACAGCAGGACTCCTCTTTTATAAATATCACTCACCAATCTCTGGATACACTGAGGGCTGTTGGACCTCAAGCCCACTTCGCTGCACCACAACCATTTTCGGGGCCTCGGGCAGAGGACGGGCCTTGCGGTAGGCTAGCAACTACAGGTTAGCCTCAGTATAACATGTTTTAAGCCCCCATAAAAGCCCCTGCAACGGCTGCCATACATACCAATCCGCCACTGTCCTGAACCGTATCAACGGCCGACATTCTTTTCAGCAGTGGTGCAGGTCCCCCCCTTTTTGAACATAGTACGGCCCACCCCAGCCTGGGGGGATACTTTCACTATTGCATGACCAGGCACTACCAGCGTCGTACCGCAAGCAACAGGGGGACCTATGTCCCGCCACGTTCAGTAACTGGGGAATGGACTTAACCACCGAGGTCTGTTCCTGTGTGTACCACCGCACCTGATCCTCACTGTCTGGGCGCCCCTGCTGTCTACCTCTGGTCATTCCATTTGCAAAGAGACATTGGGTGCCACAACGTGCTTGGCCTCCTGGTGCCGCAGGGTCCCGATGTTGATGTGGGCCAGGGGTGGAACATCAATCCCCCACCATGGCCCACTAGTTCTGAACTCCCCATCTGCACCGGTCCGGTCCTACACCACCCTCCTCAGCGTCCACTTCACTGAACACTATAAACTTCACCCAGAGGCTGGCTAGACTGCTTTTCTAGCCCTGTTTTCTTCAGTGCATGCTGCACCTGCAACAAGGAATTAAATATCTGGTGTCTGGAGAGCCAAGGTCTGCCCCCAGTGCTGTGAGTTGGGGGTTCTGGTGTGTGCACCCGCCAGGCTGTGGATGCCCTGTGTGAGATTCACGGGCAGCTGACACTCCGCAGGATACCAAACCTCCGATTTGGAATGTTGGCTCCCTCCACATACCAGCATAGCCCCTCTGCAGATGTTTGACTCTAACTCTTGTGGAACAAGGGCGAGATGCCCCTCCCCATCCTTCTATTGGTCTAACTGAAGCATTGGTGGCCTGGCCTGCACACTGTGGGTGACCACCTCCCCGACCAGCCCTTTCCACCCATATATGGGGAATCCTAAATGTCAATCCAAGATGGAGCAGTACACCAGGGCGGACCAGTCTGCACTCCCTCCCTCCATCCCTCTGGCCACTTGTAGCTGAACATTTCAGCGATTAACCAGATGCTGCTGGCCTTGAAAAGTAGCACAGGCAATATTGGGGTTAAGATAGATGCCCTCACCAGTAAGGTGGAAATATCTGCAGTCCAAATTGAAAAGTTGTGCAGCCACATGTCTGAGGCCGAGCAGCGTATCGGAGTCGGCAAAGACCAGAAGACAACCCTCCAGCATGAGGTGGAGATTCTCCATCAGAACATAAAAAGGTGATGCCCAAGAACGATGATCTCGAGGGGAGGTCCAGGAGAAACAACATCAGGATCACCGGTATTCCTGAATCTACCCCAATTGACAATACTGAGTCCTTTATCGAAAAGCTTCTAATGGAGATCCTCGAAAACCCTCCTGTTACCCACATGTTTATGGTGGAACAAGCCCACAGGTCCCTAGCAGCCACACCTCCTCCTGGTGCTCTGGAGAGACCGATGATAGTTTGTATTTTGTCAACTACCGGGACAGAGATATTCTCCTCTGAGCCGCCAGAGGGAAGGGAGAACTGCTCTGGGGCTCGGCAACAATACGACTGTTCCCCTACCTCACCCCATAGGTGCAGGACCAGAGAAGATCACTCCAGACAGCCAAGAATATCCTTAGGAAAAAAGACGTTCAATATTCCATGTTGTTCCCGGCTAAGCTCCTGGTGGTGTTGGATGACAAGACATTCTTTTTCACATCCCCAGAGACAGCAGAGCGTTTCACCAGGGACATCATGGACCCTGGAGCCTCCCCTTGCGAGGGCTCTTGTTAACTTGTAGAAGTGACGAGTTAAGTGTTTCATATTGCCTGCCCACTCTTTGTACCTGTTGATTTATTAATGCTACATTGACACATAACACAAAGTACTTGCCTCCGGTTAGTACCACATGGCAAAGCCACTGTATGACATCTGAAGCCGGTATGGCATGGAGCATCCACAGCCGCTGCACTCCCCCACACCTGAAGGCAACCCTTTGTAGCACCCACCTTTCTTTTTTTTTGCTTTGTCGTTACGTAGTGCTGTTGTGTTTATTTTTACCGTAGTGTAGGGATGGATGGGGGGGGGGGTTGGAAACTGGGAGCCGATCAGTTGTATTTTCTGGCATGAGAGGCGGGTGGGCAGAGATTTTTCGATTGAGGAATGAGTTGTGTTGTTTGTTTTAACAGTTTGGGGTGATAATGAGTGACACTGGACAATAGATCACCATGAAAGCTATCTGTCGCACTGGAGCAACATGCCCCCCAGTCCTGTGATGCACAATGTTGCCACGGTTGGCAGGTGTGATTTTCAATACATGGCCTGGCTTTTTCTCCCATCCATACTATACCTGATATGACAGCGGAACATTGGGTAACGTTGTACGTGTTGACCTGGAATATTAGAGGGTTCACAAACACTAAGCAGGCCCGATTAATAGCGAACTGCGCAAAAATTAAATGGGGCCAATATCCTACATTTACAAGAAACACACCTGGCACACGCTAGAAACTCCCCGGCCTGTAAGGATGGGCTATCCATAGATATGGATCTCCTTATTCTTCTTACTCATGCGGCGTTGCCACGTATATCCATCAAAACTGGAGACAGGTAGGCCATTTCTTACTGCTGACGGGGGAGATGGTGGCAATGAGGGTTGCTTTCATCAATATATATTCCCCGAATAACGATGACCCAGAATTTTTTCAGACCTGTGCGTCTTACTTGTATACATGTCCGGACTATGAAATAATTTGGAAAGTTGACTTTAACGAGGCCCTTTCCCGGGAACTTGATAGATCCACACGACTCTCGCACCCTGTCCCAAAAGTTGTGCTGAAATGGGTGGTCATAGCCAACTACCGCAACCTCCACGACTCCTGGAGACTCATGCATCCTTTATCTCAGGAATACTCATACTACTCCGGGGTACATGGCAGCTCCTCTAGGATTGATTATGTCATGGTCTCCCCGAACCTCGCTCGAGATATTAAGAAAGCCCAGATCCTTTCCCGTGCTTTATCCGACCCCTCACTGGTGTTGGTGGACATTCAGGGTCCTTCCAGACCCCCTAGACTTCTGCGATGGTGCTTCAGGGCTCGTGCCCTAGAGGACCTCTCCTTTCGGGAGGAAATTAGATGAGATATTCAGTCTTTCTTTGAAATAAACACAGGCTCAGCGGGAGACCCTAGGATGGTGTGGGAAATGTTCACTGAGGGGGATCGTCCAAGCCGGACCCCCACCTGTGCAATTAAACATGAGCGCCAGTTGGATTCCATACGAGAGATTGAAGACCCTGTGGGTACGCTGACCAAGGATAATGGAGAGATCAATAGAATATCTCGGGATTATTATGACAGACTCTATGCCTCCCAATTTGAAGCCATCCGGGAGACTATCTCTGAATACCTAGACAGAGTGTCCCTGGGATGGCTGGACCTAGCACTTGGGGGTTCCTGAATGAGCCACCCTCAGACGACGCATTCCAGAGGGCAATCCTCTCGCTTCCCAATGGTAAAGCACCCGGACTAGATGGCATTACAGCCGAGTTATACAAAGCGTACGTTGATTTGCTAATCCCTCAGCTCAGAAGCAGCAAGATTGAGTGGAGCCCCGCCGGAATCCACTAGAACTGCCCAAATCACAATCCTTGTGAAACCTTCCAAAGACCCACGCAAATGTCCCTCGTATAGACAGTTATCCCTGACTAACACAGATAACAAAATTCTCGCTAAGATACTGACGGATAGGCTTCTTCCGCATATACCCGCTCTGGTTCTCCCTGACCAGGCAGGCTTTGTCCCCGGCCATTCTACGCAGATTAACCTGCGCCGTCTTTTCTCTCTTATGCACAACCTAGATTTACTGTGCCAATTGTAGTTGCTGCACTTGACGCCGAAAAGGCATTTGAAACGGTTGAGTGGAACTTCCTCTTCGAGGTTCTACGTAGATTGGGAATTTGCACAGCATATCTTAGCTGTGTAAAATTGCTATATTCCACCCCAGTTGCCAAAATATACACCAACTGAATTCTATTTGATAGTATACATCCAACACGAGGGATGCACCAACGGTACCCATTTTCCCTGATCCTTTTTGCCTTGGCTATTGAGCCTCTGGCCTGTGCCATAAGAGAGTTCCATGCCCATAGAGGTGTCTAAATCAACTGGCACCTCTCCATCATATCACTTTATGCTGATGAAATGTTGCTTTACGTGAAACAGGTCAAGTTTTATATATCCACCTTGGTAAAGGCGATAACTCATTGTTAAGAAGGATTTCTGAACTCTGACCTGGAGGGGCAGAGGTTCAGAAGGCCAACCTAGTTTCTTGGAACAGGGTAACCTCTGGACAAGCCAGACCAATCAGGGTAGCTATGGCAACCGGTCAAGACCAAGTCTCAAGAGGGGTGAGGGTGACTGAAAGACCTCAATGAACACACAAAGCAAGGACACTTACACATTACTCCAGACAGGTGTTATATTAAAATATAGACACATTTATTACAAGGCCTTTGTAACATAGACCATTTCAAAGAATCACAGTAACACTAGAGTAAACCAATACATCACAATCAATACAATATATATACAAGAGAGGGGTCTAACGGAGTAAAAAGCACGAAATATGTAAACAGGCAGTGCAAGCAATCGTTAAACCCAGTTCAACATCAAGAATACACCTAACTAAGAGGCAGTGCAAGCCCTACAAAGAGAGGAGCCTTATGCTCAATGGTACATGCACGCGCTTGTGCCAATGGTCAAAATAGGGTCTCTTCAAGGGTCTCTAGCAGCTCAGGAAGGTGGATAAGTCGATGAAGAACAAGTTTTGTATTTGAGTTTTATTGAATACAAATACAAAACTTGTTCTTCATCGCCTTATCCACCTATTCCCACAAGTTCCCACTATTCAAGCAGGACCTCCACTTGAGGGCAGAGGCAGGTTGAGAGTGCGGGATGGAGTCGCTATTTCGCAATAGCTGTGGAAAGGAAAGGGGCCCAAAGGGGCCACTTTGGCGTAACAATGGGCTCCTGTGCTAGGGGCCACTGGTTGGGGTAAGGACTACTCACCGGTCCCCTACGCAGGCAGACCCAAACTTCGCCAGTACAGTCCACTTCGCTGGCAGGTTCGTATGTGACAATCAGGACGTCTCGACACCGTGTACTTTCCGTGATACAGCGGGGATTCCCAAACAGGACAGTGGCGATTTCTCTGCCCCGGGTGGAGGAATCAGCCCAATTCCACTGCACCAGGCTTCAGGGTCAAGTGGGGTCAGAAATGCAGCGAACTTGCACAGGTCATTTCCGCAGCAGGACAATACAGTAACCGTGTTTACTTCGGTCCGTGTGCACTCGTCTCACTTCATACCTGGGAATGCCAAGTGTACGAAATTCGGTGTGAGGGTGCAGTGGACACAGAGCAAGCAGTATACCAAGTTTCGAGGGCCTCCTCAAAACTGCGGCGATAACAGAGCAAACATCCCGTGTAAGATGGTCAGCCCACTGGTTGGGCCAGGGACACTTCCGAAGAGCTTACTTGCAGGGTATGTTGACGGTGCTGAGAATAGTTGATCCCACTATTCCAATGGATTGAAGCATCTTCGCAGACCTTCTAGGACGATCAGATGCAGAGGGGTCCCGGGGGACGACAGCGGGTTAAGGGTGCCAAATCTTCCAGCGGGTCACCAGCGGTTCCTTGACTCGGCTTCTTGTTGCAGGATACTTGGCTCCTTATCCTTTGTTCGTGTGAACTCAGGAGATCGACATGGTAGCAGTGTTTTCAGCCTCCTCTTATCCAAAGTTCCCTTTGCGCCAAAAAGGAGAGGACCCAGTGGGAGATCTGCTCACAAACACTCACTCCATATGTGGACCAATCACGGACCACAGTGGTCCCAGGCATTCAGGACACTCCAGACACTCTGGCACCCAGGATGTGTATTGAGAACAGACATCCCAGCCCACATCCTGGAGGCACACACACAAGACATGCAGAAGCCCGTGAAAGCATTGGGTTTTGTGGGAAAGTGCATGCCCAAATAAGGACGGACCCGGGTCGACTCGACCTGGGGAAGGTGCAGGGGCAAGATGGCCGAAGGACAGGACAAAGAACCTTGTGGCATGGCCATTTTGGAGCCAGGCCACTTATTCATGCCAAGCGCAGTAAACGCGGTTTAACTTGGCAAGAAAGGGTTAAAACATAAGAAAACAATAGGTGCCACCAGTCCTGTCCATGACACAAATTCACAGTTCATAAAACGTCTGGCGGGAGTTTCTAGGACCTTTGGAACGACTAGAGACCCAAGTGTGCTGTAAGGTAAGTTACATTGCACACTTGTTAAATGTTGCACAAAAGCTGCAACATGAGGAAAGGACTAAGGGAAACAAAGTCTCCCAGTACTGACTGTCTTAAGGGCATGTCAGTTTCCCCATTAAAAGTGAGCGAAAGCCCAGAGGAGTGCAGCTTAGGGCCGTGCTTCTCTGGCAAAGTGTAGTTCAGGGTGTTTAAACAGCAGCAAAAAGTTTGGGGGTTGACACATGGAGGTAAGATTACATGCAATTATGCAATCTTTCCTAACACACATCATGGTGAATTCTCTGGACTGAAGATTAATTGTTCCAATTCCGAAGTCCTTCCCCTGACCACTTGGTCGTACATACCAGGCGATTTTCGATGGTGCCCGGACGCAATCCGCTATCTGGGGATACAGGAGACCACCTCTACTACAGATTTGTATAAACTCAATTACTCCACAACCCTGGAACAGATAGAGCATAAGGTGGATGCGTGGATCCGTTTACCCATCTCCCAAGCAGCCCGAGCAGCCCTAGCAAAATGGTGATTCTGCCTAATGTCTTTAATAATGTTCCCGTATGGCCACCATCCACTTTCTGGTCTCGTCTCAAGAGTTTGATGATTCGCCTAATATGGGCTGGGGGTCCAGCCAGAATATCCTACGACACATTGATACTACTGTACGAACAAGGCGGTTTGGAATACCCCGATTTCTGGTCCTACTATCATGCAGCCCAGATGAAATACTCAGTATGGTGGTGGGACCCGACCCTGACCTTCCGCATACCCTTCTTGAAAAAGTTACGGCTTATCCTATTGATGTAAGGGGACTGCTCTGGGACACTTCAGTGGGCAAAGACGTATCCGAGATGCAGCCCGAAATAACACACTGAGGGCCTGGAAAGCGTTGCAGCGGGAGCCAGCACGGGAGGATTGGTTTTCTCCCGACTTGTCTCTGTATTGGGCCAAAGGTATCCCTCTCACACACAAACGCATATTCCAGCAACACTTTGAAAGACTGTGGTTCAAAATACTGGGTGACCTGGTGCAAAAAGAGGGATTCATTGCCTGGGATGAACTAAAAGGCAAGGGTAAATGTACAGCTGTTACACAATTATTGTACCTAAGGTTACGGGAGATGATCAAGGCCAAGTCGGTTAATTTTTCCTTCCCTCCCCCTCTTTCCCCAATCCTCCAATATGTTACAAACCCCCCCTATGATGCGCAACTTGGTCTATTCTTTATATAGATATATCAGGGCACAGAAAGCTGCTCAGACACATACCACTAAGACCAAATGGGATCTTGCCCTGGGGAGGGTGCTCACAGATTAATAATGGAAAGAAATTTGCCTGCAAACCCGTTAAGTCCCAATGAATAACCGCCCGCAGCTGATACATTATACATTTGTTCACCAGATGTACTACTTCCCAGCTAGGCTCCATGGCTTCTACCAGGATAGATCTCCACAATGCATTAGTTCTATTCTAGCTCTCTCGCTCTCTACTGATCCTCTCTAACCTGTAGCTTCCTTACCAGCGCCATGATGCCTCTGGGCGACCGTGCGCTTTACAAGTTCAAGTAACATAACATAACATAACATAACATAACATGCAGATTTGATGTGGCTGTTTTTTTCCATGTTGCCTGGACTTGCCTCCGAGTTAGTCCTTTCTGGGATGAAATCAGAGACACCATGTCTGACATACTAGAAGATTATGACCTAAACACCCCTGAAATTTGGTTGCTTGTCCTTCTAGACCCGGCCCCGAAGGACATATGGAAGTTGCAAGCAATGGCCTCAGTCGTGGCTAGAACCTTGATTGCTACAACCTGGGGACAACGCTGCGCTCCCTCCTACATGGAATGGTTCTACAATATGAACATGTGTGAGAAAAAAGAATCCTTATATAATTCCTCTATACAGGAAGGCGCTAAACCATTGGACTACTGGGACACATATAGCTTTGTGACCCGTATCCAAGACGAGTCACGCCCTAACTCCACCAGAGACCAGGACCCTTAGCCAGATCCTCCCCCTACCCTCCCGCCTGCCACCTCCCCACTCTTCCCGTCCTTCAGGTCATGATTACAAGTTCGCTATCCCTCATGTTGTGTAAGTGGCTGACGCCTCCCATTGTTTAGCTTTTGCATTGATGATTTGTAATTGAATGTGTTCTGATGTTTGGCACTTGTGTTGGGGGGGTGGGACTTGGGTCGGGACTGTTATAATTTTCTTTGTGACTTGATGCTTAGTACGGTTGACATTGTGTGTCTGCTTTACCTCCATGTGAACCTATAATTAAAAAAGTAAATAAAGAAAGTTTAAAAAAAATAATAATGAGGCGCTCTTGAGTTGCAATGTTGCTGCTATTATGATGTGTACTGTATATGCACGAAGCACCTTATTAAGGCACTACGGAAGTTTATTATCAAGTATTTTATATGAGCTGGTAGGTTTATACTATAAATGATGCTGCCATCATGATTTTGCACTGCACAATGCACTGTGCACTTTATTTAGGCACTATTGAGGTTCATAAATACGCAGTGTGTCAGCCGTATGCATCTTATTAAGGTGAATTCGAAGCTTATATCGATAGAGTTTCTAGAGATATTTATGCTTGACAGCCTTATGCATTCCAAATTGGAATGTTTTCAATCATATGCAGATAATACCATCTTTTTTCGTGCTATGCAGTGTAGGGGGGAAATCAGATGTTAGATGTGTTACAGTTTAGACACTCTTTAGAATCAGTGATTATTTACTGTTGCACATCGTGCACTCTATTGAATCTGATAAGGGCCAGATAGATTAGTTTTTGTAACAGTAAACCTGTTCTTAAAAGCAAATATCAGATGCAGTTTGTAGTACTGGTAATATTGATTTAAAACATTGGAGCATGTATCATCCTGCACTGAGCAGTCCATTTAAATGGTACAAGTGAAAACTACATTTTTTATTGGTGCGACAGTTGCGTTTCAAAGTGGCAGAAATGTGTAGCCGCCAAAAGACGTAATTGCTTTACCAATATGTCATTGTCATGGAAAGAAACAAAATCTCAGAACCATAGAGTTGCAGTTGCCGTTTTAAGAATGTCCCCTCATTGACTTTTGTGTATGTGAACAAGCAGCCGGAGGGCTGTGAAACGCATTATACCGCAATCTCGTTTTTATCCTGTGACCTCATTAAAGCTGGAAATCTATCTACATTAAACTGCTGGTGGAGACTCATTTTCTGTGTTATCTTGCAGGGAAAAGATTAAACATGGGTGTATGAGAGTGCAATCCTGTGTCATGTATAAAATTTTCTTTTTCTTTTTTTTATTTGTTATTAGTGCACAAGCAGCTTCACAAATGTTTCATTATATATTTCATTGCATAACTATTAAAAAACACAATATATTCATATACCTAAAACGTGCATTTACAAAAAATCTTGCAAAACAATAATAGCAAGCTACAACTTTTAAATAAAGAAAACACAGAGCTAAAATCGTCATAAATTACATAAACCATTGGAAACCATTATTTTATAGACCATGATCAGGGTGGGGATATAAAAGCTACAAAAAATAATCCTAAACCAAACAAAGGAAAACGTACGGCAATAAAAGAAAATCATCACATAATACTCATGTTACATAGAACTCAAAAACTCAAGAATCATTCAATTCAAATAAAACATCACGGAATATGCACTTTATCTCAGAGAAATTAAACATCTATTATTTGTTATTCAAATTTAAGCTTTAAGAACAATACAAAAGTCACTGTCAGATAGAAATTGAAAAATTGTGATAAACCCCTGATTCAAACTACTCACTAGAGGGAAGAGCATTGAAGTCAGGTGCACATCTCTGAGTGAAGCTTTATCTCATAAATGGTCAACATGCGACATTTCATGGGCAGGGGTAACAAAAATGTTGGTAATAAGATGACTAACGAGCCAGCATTAGATAGAATGAAATAAACCAACTCAAGAGATGGTTAAAGTTAGCAATAAAAGGAAGCTCAGAAGAAGCACACCGTTGCAGGAAGCTAAATCAGTACCTCTAAAGGTTTTATGCTGATAAGATTCAGCATACGGGAAGCTGTGAAAATGATCGAATTTGAGCAGCCCCAGATACATCTCATCCAAATGAGGTTCCGGGACAGTGGCGTAATTCCGAGCAGAAATTCGCTCATAAAATTAGTTCTAGAGCTTTCAAACTGAGGACATAAAAGAAAGAGATGTTTTAAAGAGTCCTCAACCCATTTAACAGAACAGAAGCGACAATCAATGTCTGGCCAGGCCGCAGATCCATGAGACCAACTCCTGGTACAGGCCTTCGTGTGGAATAAATCCAGGCGACATCTCATATATAACGTTCTTGTTTTGTTGCATGGAAACATAATTAAATAGGGAATGCGCAGGGGCTGATTATGTCTAAATTTAGCATATTCTTTAAACGAGGAATACGTCGAAATGAGATCTGTGGTTGTCGCCCAATCATTGCGAAAGCGTTTTTTTTTTGCCAGACCCGATCGCCACTTAAGATCTTCAGTTATTAAATTCATACAAGCAAGTAGACTCTGGATGCATGATTGAAATTGAGCTATAGAAGCAGGAGCTGACTTTGTTAACATAATAGAGAGATGTTCGTAAAGAGAATTGGGTGGAGGAAAGCACATCTTTGTGAAGTTGGATAACATACGCCAGGAACATTTCAAGGCCAAAGATGAAAGACATAATTCATTTCTTACTATGGCATTAGGAAGATACATGGGAAGGCCCAATACTGATTTCCAAATTTTTCCAAGGATTTTATTTAAGAAAGGGCCAATCTCGGCAAGACAAAGGTCTAGACCATTTAGATTCACGGCCTCGACCTTCATCAGATAAAAATCCATGCAAGGAACTAAAGAAAATGTACAATGTTTACGGAATATAATCTGCATTTGTATTGTAAAATGACTAATTCTGGATGAAATAGATGACTGCCATTTAGTCAGTGATGTGGAATTAGATAGATTTTTATATATTTTTTTATTACTTGATTTAATTGTTAAAAGGAAAACTATTTTTACAAGAGCCTTTTCCATTTAAGGAACATAGTCATTACCGATTTTCCAATTAAAGCCCCTTTGTCCCAGACTTTCCCAGGATCTATATTCGAAGACAGACTAGGTAAGTTTTAATAAACCATATCCATCAGGTTAGCAGGCCAATACCTTGGTAACCCAAGATGTCTTTTCCCCGCTCATTAGGCGGCACTACCATTCACCTTCATCATAAAAGTTTTAATTTCTAAGCAGGTGACCAAGGCCTGACACCCCCGAACAATGCAGTAGTAGGTGTTTGATGGTTTCCGTCTCCTCTGGGGGCTGGCAAAATCTACATGTTTTTTCTTAAGATTGCTTTTTTCTTGATAGTACTTCCCTCATGGGTAAGATGTTTAAACACATTCTCAGAAAGTTCTCATGAAGGTTGTTTAGCAGGTAGGGTTTTGGTTGGTTTACTTTAGTCCAGAAAAGGGGCACGTCTTTTGTCAGTTTAGTGGCTGCTGCCTTTTCCAGTGTGTCAATCCAGCCTCTTTGCAGAATACGCTGTTTTACCTTTACCGGATTGTGGATAAGTTCCTCGCTGGAGCTGCCCACCCAGTACAGAAACAATTGGATCCTTAGTGCCCATTCCTGGAGCATCTTACATGACCCTGCAAGTATTTCCTGATGTATTTCTTTCAGGATCAATGGAGGGCAAGGTAACAGTGTTTTGCAATACAGCATGATTTCATTCCGTACCACTATTGATCCCAAAGATTGGAGAGAAAGCTCTCTCCTTATCAGAGCGATCGGAATGGACTGCGGGAGATTAAGTATCTTTCTCAAATAGAGCCCTTCGACTTTAGGGCAGAAGTTTACCGGTAGCCTAGGGAGAGCTTTGGCCCCATAGGTTATACTGGGTACCACTTTCGTTTTATAGAATGTTAAACGCCCAAATTTGCATGACACTGCTCGAGACTGAGAGATTAGGAGGCATGTTTTTGTCATTATGTTGTCCTGCATGGCACTTCCTTACTGCTTTTATTCAAGATGATGCCGAGGTATTTGAAATTATTTACAAGTTCTATTTGTTGGTTGTCTACTGAACAATTTCTCTGTGTTCTTAGAATTCTTTCCAATTGTCATGATTTTCGTTTTTTCAAGATTCATCAGGCGGTGATTTTCTTTCAGGTAGGCATCAAGATTGTTAATCTGCCTCAGTAGGCCTATTGGAGTGAGGTCCATGAGAAAGATATCATCTGCATACAGCAGCCTTGATCATTTGCTCCCTCCCAATGTTGGGGGGAATGAGCGAACTCTGTCCTCGTATTCCTTATAGTCGGCCGTGTAAGCATTGTATAAAGCTGGGGCTTAGATAGATTATATCCTAAATATATCATCTCTGAGGAAACCTTAATTTCATTTCGATTGATAGTCCATTTGAAAGGTCGAAGTTTTCTTTTGGTTGTAAAGATAAGAATATTGGATGAGTTCATAGCCAAGTTGTATTGGAGGCAATAAGCAAAAAAGAGATTAAGCTTATTTTGTAGACCAAATTGTGTCCGGTCAAAAAGGTTCACATCGTACGCAAAAGCAAGCCGTTGCAGACGTAAATCGCCCACTCTGACTGGAAAAACAGCAGCATCATTCCATAGGAGATCGGTGTCAGCAAGGTAAAGATTGAATAAAGTGGCGGCAAGATTGCAGCCTTGCTTGACACCAATCTCGGTAGGAATTGGATCTGACAAAAGTCCTGCTGCATTAATGCAGACTCTAAAATTGGTGTTGTGGTGCAGTAGGGAACAAAGCGCAACGATGTATGATGGAATCCCATAAGCCAACATCTTTTCCCACAGGCGACCTCTAAAAACACTATCAAAGGCTGATAATAGGTCGAGGGCAGCCATATAAATAGGCCTGGCAGAAGTATGTTGGGCTGAGGAGATAAGGTGAGCTACCATTGTGGCATTTAATTGGGTGCCCATGGCCTTTCTAAAGCCAACCTGCACTTTGGACAAAGTAGCTTTCTGTGCCATGAAACTTTCCAGTTCATTGAGTATGAGTAGGGCGAAGATCTTTGCCGCCACATCAATTAACGCAATAGGCGTATTTAACAATTGGGCCCTTTTGTGGAGAGGAATGATGATAGAACTAAGCCATGAACAGGGAATTTTCTTGAAGTGGAATACATTCCGGAAAATCTGTAAAAAGAAGGTTGGCCAGAATAATGCATCATCTTTTTATCACACAGGGCGGAAGTCCATCTGGCCCAGCAGCCTCAGAATATTTTAATTTATGTATAGCCCAAATTATATCTTTTATTAACCATTGGCATAAACTCGGAATATGATGAAGCAGAGTATCCACTTCAAAAGGCATTAACTGCAGGGGTAAAGCATATTTGGATTTGAAAAAGGTTTGCCAGGCCAGGCCATCGATACCTGTTTCCCAGGCAGACCGAGTTGTGTCCCATGGAGTTCCTCAAGATTGCCCAAATGTCTTTGGTTTTATGTTTGCATAGGAGCTACACCATCTGCTGATTATCTTATAGGCGTTTACAAAAATGAATTTTCTTAAGGTCCATTTTGTATTGGGCAATGATTTTTTTCTTAGCCTGCATGAATGCATCTAGATTATGGGATGTCGCTTTGGCTTTTCTTATATCGCGATTTTTAGATCTCTTAAGAGAAGTAAGATGCGAATGAGCGTGCATTGGTCTGAGCAAAGTGACATCTGGGAGTGACAAACTACGAAGATGGCCGTGAATCATGTTCATGTTACATTCGACTATTTTCTCCAAAAGTTGCGGAGAAAGAGCAATGTGGAATCGGCCCAGCAATCTCGATTTACTAAGTAGGTAAGATGTCTACAAAATCTTGGATTCCAATGGATCCAAAGTGCATGTCTGTCCATTTGCAATAGTGAGGGGACAGGGATGGGATGAAAGCTGGATAGCTTGTGATGGATTACAGCAGATAATATCCTATGGTCCCCCAAGTGGGGATTTAAAACAATCACTGGCTCAATGAGGCCTGAGAGCAGCCTGGAAACAGCAATATAGTCAATGGAAGAGCAGGCTGCCCCTCTTTGCCAGGTAATGTAAGAGGAGGGAAAGCTGGCGAAATAATGTTAATGTCCCTATCATCAAGGAACTGGGCCCATCTGCACCCATGAGTGAGAGATTCTTTTTAATAAAAGGAGGGGCTAGACCTCCTACAGGCGAGTTCATCAGCCAAGAGAATGGCATTAAAGTCGCCACCAATGATAATCTCACATTCATGATAAAGAGCCATAGCATCAGAGAGGGCGGCGTTTAGAGCAAAAAACGCCTTATCGCTAGGCCCTGAAGACCCTTGTGTATGGAAACAAGGCACAATCACCATATACTAAGTGATACGACAGACATGAGGTTCGATTTCCAAGTACTAGGGTTTATTGCAAAGCAAATATTCTCAGTAGGCCGAATGGGTCTAATGTCTCGCAATGTGTGTCACCCAGATCTCGTGAGACGCAAGAGAGCAAACATTCTACAACAGTATCATATATATGAAAAGACAATCATACAATCTCTTTGTGACACATCAAAACCGCCCATAATGTATCTTCTTGAGCTAGGGTTCGGTGATTGACAATTATGACAAATATGACACATTATGACAAGTTTCTTACCCAATCTATAATACTTGTTTTAGCAACAGTTGCAATTTGCAGTAAGCAGACATAGGCCCTCATTATGATACCGGCGCTAAACCATGTTGCTATTAGCACCAGGGTTGGTGCCGGTATCGTAACGTGTACGCCATGGTGAAATGGGGAAATACAGCCCCATTCCAAGGTAGGCGGGGCGGTATTTCCCCATTTCCCCATGGCCCTTCCCCATTCCCATTCTTGCCCCATAGGGCATAATGGAAATGGCGAAGGTGCTAAGTACGGTACCGCAAATTGCGGTACCATACCGCAAAGGTCCCTTCGCGGGTCCCTACTTTAACGGCTGGTCTAGACCAGCCGTTAAGGTCGGGTCCCGCAAAGGGACCTCGTAATTAGGCGATAATGGGTTAACGGCGCCGCAGCCTTTTACGGCGCTGTTAACCCATTAGCGCCAGGGTCGTAATGAGGCCTATTGTTCTTTGTTATGAAGAACACAAGGCACTTGTGTTATGGAGAATTCCCTGTTTAGGCTGAATTTCCTAACCTAGTGAGTCCCCCAGCAGCTTTGCTGGATTTCTGGAGTTTTTTGTTTTCATCCTGCCAAGAGTGAGACTCTTTTCTCCCACTGTTGGGCATGAATGTGGTTGATTCCTTTGAATGTCAATGTGTTCTATGGGCTATGGGGTCTTTTACTCCATAGGGCCTCATGTGTTTTACTATGTGTGTTACACCGCACCCTCTGTGCAGTAACACTGGGGTGTCCTAGAGGATCCCCACCATAGACTCCATACCCTGGGACTGACTACTGTCTCCCAGGGTATGTAAAGTCACCATTGGCTTTACTAGACCTAAATTTACTAACAGAACTAGTACAAACCATCCTATTGTGGATGTACTGGTAGGGGTAATTCGATTACCCCTGGGTCTGTTGTTCGAGGGGGCACTGTCCCGTCCCCCCTCGTCGAGTTTTGGCTGGTGGCAGTGGAAACTACTTGTTATATTCAAACTCGAATTTATTTTTATGGGATTATTCCCATTGTTGGAGGCTAATACTTTTTCACGTTAGTCTCTAACATACCACCGGTTTATTTGTCTTAAATAAATCCACCGGTTGGTATTTTCTGCCAGAACTCAGTTTTTAAAATGGCGTATGTGTTCGCCTCTGTAACTCCGAACCAAAAGTTGAGCCCTTTGTTCCACTTTTGGCAGGCTTCTACACAGAAGCCCTCCAGAGTGGTGCCATTCTTTCTGGGTACCACAGGGAGTGTGGGAGGGGGTTTAGGCACACTGGACTGAGTTGCCTTGCCAACTCAAGTTGCACTCTTGTGTGATTGGCCCAAGTGGTGAGCCGCCCCGCTCACCACTTAGAGTGTTTGATTGACAGCTAGGCTGAATGAATGGGGGTTTTCTGCATAAAAGCAGGGCTTTTGGGACTGGACCTTCAGAAGTCGCCACAGGACCTAAGAATCCGACGAGGGTAAAGCTGAGCTAACCTGCAACGACGACACCTCCGGTGGAGCCCTGCTGAACCGACTCACCACTTCCCAACTACAGAGGAGATCTCCCTGCTGGAGAGTCTTCTTCCCTTGACTGGTGGGAACAACCGGTCCCTTGCTTTTTCTTCGCTTCCAGGACGTAGTGGTCGAATTGCCCATGCTGAGCACCCCGGCAACCGGATAGCCACTAACCTGTACCGCGACCTAAAGGTGGTGCCTTGTGACGATCTTCAACTTTTCCTCGACGACGAGATCCTCTCATCTTCTGGCAAAGCCCCGACTTGCATCCACCACCAGTAACAACTGCCCCTGCCGGAGCTGTCTCTTCACTTTCAAGGTACTGTGTCCGCCTGGCCTCCCTTGTGACGGTTAGCGTGAGGTGTCTTAAATCCTTACCTTTCCACTGGGTCGCCTCCAGACCTTCTTAACTTATGTTCTAAAACTGGTCCAAACTTTCTGTGACATTTTGCTACAAAGACTTGAAGTGCATTTCCACTGTGATACTTTTTGGGACATATCGCCTTGCCTCTCTCGAGTGGGCCTGGCCTCTGATCTTTGTGAGTTACAGTAGACCCTGCCTTGCTTGTCTTGCATTTGCTTCGTAAAAGTGTTGGTACCGAGTTGGTTTCATACCCTGCCTTTTCTCTCCCTTTCTAACGAATATTAGAGTGCCATCTAGGTTAAAGCATTCACCTCTGTCTGCAAATAAGTGGTGCCGTTGAACCTAGACCTGTCGAAATATTGTTAGGGGATTGATATACTTATAGTAATTGTGATTGAAGTTGTTTGCCGTATTAGTGCCAGTGTGTTTTTCGTAGATGTGTTTTTAAATAAATAATTATATATCTTTACACCCAAGCTCTGATCAGTGTCTGCTTGTTCTACTGTGTAAATTGCCCTATCCTGTATACTCCACATACGGCCTAACTCATCTTGAGAGAAGTCTGACTGCTCAGCCACAGCTACCAGGTAAATCTGGGTGGTACAGACTGCTACCAATTGGGTTTACTGCTAACTCCTGTAGACTTAAACTTTTTGCAGTGGTCCCAGAGGGAACTGCACAGGTTTCTGCCTAAAACTGGTGTACAGCGGTGGGATTTGTATTGAGTATACAGTTTAAAGTGCTTTTTAACACTTTAGGATAACTAACCACAAAGCTTAGCACTGAAAAGCAACTTTCAAAAAACATGTCTACTATGGAAGTTTACAGTCAAGAGTCCTTGTCAGGTAAAAATACTGAGAGTTTGAGAGCTCTCTGTAGACAAGAGAATCTTTCTGTAAAAGGCAAGAAAATAGAACTGATAGCGAGATTGTTGGAAAACCAAAGTCTGGGTACTGGTTCAGAGGAACCAACTTCTCCAGCAAATGTAGATAACAGTAATGGTGTTGATCTAAATCAAAGTTCTGATGATAGTGATGAAGAGGCTGAAGAGGAGGGAGAGGCTAATGAAACTGTCTCCCCTGCTCCTCTGTCTGCCTTACCAGCTGTACCTACTGGGCCTATAGCAGGTCCCACACTAAGTCCTCAAGTCCTTGAACTAGAAAAAATGAAAATAGACTTGGAATTCAGAAGGATTACTGCTCAAACTGAACAGAAACACCAAGAAATGCAACAATTTCTTAGGCTCAGAGAAATGGAACTCAAGCATCAGTTAGAAATGAAAAAGTTGTCTGTCGAAACTGCTTCTGTCTCTGTCTTCTCTAGAAGTTCCAGTCCCAAAAGACCCCGGATGCCTAAGGAATTGGTGGGTATGTATGAACCTAGATTGGATGTATTAGATTGGTTGAAAATGTTTAAGTATAATCACGGGCTCCAGGACATCACGGGGAATGAGTTACTTCCCTGGTTGTTCTCTAGGCTCCCCCCTGTTGCAACTGATGTGGTAACGGAGTTGGGGGAGGTGGATAAGAAGGATTATGAAAGTGTGAAACTAGCTTTGATAGCTAGATTCGGGAAGACCCCTTCCCAGTATCTTAAGAGGTTTAGAACCCTCAAAAAGCATGATGGTACCCCTTGGGCTACCTGGGTGAGTGAAGGGTTGAAAAACTTAGAGGGATGGATTAAGGGTTACAAGGAAAACACTTATGAGGGTATGAAGAATCTTTTTATGTTGGAGTCTATTTATGATGCCTGTTCTCCTGAGCTCAGACAGCACTTGGCTGATTCGAAGGAATTGGATTCCAGGAAGCTAGCTAAGGCTGCTGACTTGTGGGTTGCCAACAGGGCTACTCATAAGGATTCTGGGGCAACTCAGAAAAGGGATGAGGGAAAACAGCCTAAAAAAGACTCAAAAGAGAATTCTAATTACTCAAATTCCAAAGAGGGCCACAAACAAAACCCTAAGGGTAAGCCACAAGGAAAACCGCAGCAGAATATTGTACCGTCTGGTGCCAAACCAGAGGGAGGTCAGAACAAGCCACCATTTCAGAAAGCATTTGGGAAATGCTTTGTTTGTGGCTCTACTGACCATGTGAAAGGAGATCCCAGATGCAAGGGTAAACCTTCAGGGTACCAGCTTGTCTCCTTAGCCTTCGCTCCAGAGGAGGAAGTCCAAATGGCAAGTGGAAACTTTCTACTGCTGGCTGATGAACCCACTGAAGTCTCAGCCAGTGTTTCTTTAGTGTCTCTGGGTTTGTGGGAACAACAGAATTTAGATGTCTATAACTCTATCCCAGATAATACTAAAGAGTATTATAAGGACAGTGTCCAGGTGAATGGTCAGGAGACTCCTGCCATTAGGGACACTGGGGCCAGCATAACTGTGGTGGATACATCGTTTTTTCAGGCTGAGGATGTTGCTAAGGCACCCAAACGCCTCACCAAGTTAGCTGGAGGGCCTGTGCAGATGCTTCCCCAATTACCAGTTCTCATCCAGTGTAACGACATGACTGTGAAGATACCTGTCAGCATACAGAGTGAGGTACCAGGACGCGTTCTGTTGGGTAACGATTTAAAAACTCTCGGAGTTGTGTCTCATACCCCCAGACCTCCTAGTAAACGGTTACAGGAGTTAACCAGACCTGCAAGGGAGAGAACCATGAGATGTACTCTCGAGGAGATGATGAAGAAGGATATCACTCCTGCTCCACTGGAATTGTCAGCTGCTGTCTCAAAGAAATCAGAAGCGAAAGGGAAACCTAAAACTTCTACACCGAAACCAGCAGCCAGCACTTCAGTGCAGCAAAAAGGGACTTCCCCGCGGTTGTCCAAAGTTACACCAGTAACTCCCCCTCCAGCTGAGGCTGAGAGGGTGGTACAACCCTGTGTGGTAGAATTAGACTCTGAGGAAGAGCTAATGGAAGGCCAGGAACTCGTTGGAGATCTGGATCCTGTTGACCATCCTGAGCTGCAGTCTTTACTGGCAGAAGGTGGACCCAACAGGGCAGACTTCAGTAAGGGACAGAGAGAATGTCCAACTCTGGAAGGTCTTCGCCACCAGGCAGAAGCTCAGGCTGAAGGGCAAGAGCCTGGGAAATACAGGTTCCACTGGGAAGATGGCCTCTTCTACAGTGAACCGACCGAGTCTGAACCTGGAGACTACAAACGACTTGTAGTACCCCAAGAGAACAGACAACAGTCCTTGCAGTTAGCCCACGAGATTCCTTTGGCTGGTCACTTGAGTTTCAAGAAGACTAAGGAAAGGCTCTCTCTTTACTTTTATTGGCCAAAGATGGGGGCCGAAGTAGAAAAACACTGCAGGAGCTGCCACACCTGCCAGACCTCTGGTAAGGTTGGCTCCAAGAATGTGGCACCTTTAGTGCCTCTCCCAGTTGTGGGAGTCCTATTTGAGAGAGTAGGGATTGACATTGTTGGTCCCCTTGATCCTCCAACCTCCTCAGGCAACAGGTTTATACTTGTTGTAGTAGACCATGCTACTAGGTATCCTGAGGCAATTCCTATGAGGACTGTTGCAGCCCCGGCTGTGGCTAAGGCCCTCCTTGGTATTTTTACCTGTGTCGGGTTTACTAAGGAAGTAATCTCTGACAGGGTGTCAAACTTTATGTTCCACTACATGAAAGCCATGTGGAAAACCTGTGGAGTTACTTACAAGTTCTCAACAGCTTACCACCCACAAACCAATGGATTGGTAGAAAGGTTCAACCGAACCATGAAGAGCATGATAGGTGCTTTAGAGGACCCCCTTAAATGAAAGTGGGATCTTCTACTGCTGTGCCTTCTATTTGCTTAAAGAAAAGTCCCTCAGGAGGGAGTAGGTTATTCTCCCTTTGAGCTTCTCTATGGTCATCCCGTCAGAGGTCCAATGGCCCTGATTAAGGAGGGGTTGGAGAGTGCTCCTTCCCCCAAGCCAGTCAGAGTGACTGACTACGTGATAGGTCTCCGGAGGAGAATGTCACACATGATGGCAGAAGCAAGAGATAACTTGAAAGCTGGACAAGCTTTGGTAAGATCAAAAGGCTAACTGGCATGATCAAAAGGCTAACATGGTTGAGTTCACTCAAGACCAGCTAGTTCTCGTTATGATCCCAACAAGGCAGAGGGCCTTGCAAGACAAATGGATGGGACCCTTCAGAGTTGTGGGTAAACTCGGAGAGGTGAACTATCTGGTGGACTTGGGCAATCCCAAGGAGGCTCCGACCGTCTTCCACACCGACAGACTCAAAGCGTATGTCTCGAGACCTGATGTAGGAGCGTTGCTTCTAGCATCATCAGAGGTAGAAGAAGAGAGTGAAGCTCTTCCGGATCTCCTCAGAGGCTTACCTTTAGACGAAAAGATTTAAGGAGTAAATCTCTCTTCAAATCTGACACCTGAGCAACAAGAAGAGTGCAAATCTATGTTGAATCAGTTTGCCTCTCTGTTCTCACTTTCACCAGGCTTGACACCTTGGGGCCAGCATGACATACTCACTGGTGACTGTCTGCCAGTCAAAAGCAGAGGATACAGAATGTCAGACAGTGTAAGAACCCACATCAAAGGTGAGGTCAGCAAGATGCTCGGTCTTGGGGTAATAGAGCCCTCTATTAGTCCATGGTCTAGCCCAGTTGTGTTAGTGCCAAAGGCAGGATCGAAAGAGCTTAGATTCTGTGTGGACTATAGAGCTCTTAATGCAGTCACCAAGACTGATGCCCACCCTTTGCCAAGAACAGTTGAGTTGGTGGATAGACTTGGTTCAGCCAAGTTCCTCAGCACATTTGACTTGACTTCAGGCTATTGGCAAATAGCCCTGACAGACCATGCCAAGGAGAAAACTGCATTTACTTCCCCAGCTGGTTTATACCAGTTTAAGGTAATGCCTTTTGGATTGAAAAATGCACCTGCTACATTTCAACGGATGGTAAACCAGGTTCTGAATGGGATGGAGGACTTCTGCATGGCATACTTGGATGACATAGCAGTGTTCAGCAATTCCTGGGAAGAACATGTAACCCACCTAAGAGATGTTTTGCAGGCTCTTGGATGAGCCCATCTGACCATAAAGGCGAGTAAATGCCAAATTGGACAGAGTAAGGTAGTCTATCTTGGACATGAGGTAGGAGGTGGAGAAATAAGGCCTTTGCTCAGTAAGATTGAAGCTGTGCAAAATTGGACAACACCTACTACTCAGACCCAGGTGAGAGCCTTCTTAGGTCTCACTGGGTATTAAAGGAATTTCATTGAGAACTATGGGACCATAGCTTCTCCTCTGAATGTTATCTCCTCTCCAAAATTCCCTAAAAAGGTTAGATGGAACGAGGAGTGCAATCAGGCCTTTGAAAACATGAAAAAGGCTCTTTGCCAAGCCCCAGTACTCAGAGCCCCTGATTACCACCAAACTTTCATTGTGCAGACAGATGCTTCAAATGCAGGAATAGGTGCAGTACTCAGTCAACTGGATGGGAAAGGTAGGGAGCACCCTGTTTGCTTCATCAGCCGCAAGCTGAAGGATCCTGAAACAAGGTGGGCAACAATCGAAAGAGAATGCTTTTCTATCGTGTTGGCTCTGAAGAAGTTTAGGCCATACTTGTATGGTTCTACTTTTGTCATTCAGACTGACCACCAACCCTTGAGATGGTTAATGCAAATGAAAGGGGAAAACCCAAAACTACTGAGATGGTCAATCTGCCTGCAAGGGTTTGATTTCACCATTGAGCACAGGTCAGGGTGTCACCACCAAAATGCTGATGGTCTCTCTAGGATGTATGTCATCGACTAGAGGTATGAGATTCATCCAGGAGTGGATTAAATCCTCATGTCCCTTAGTCTGGGGGGGGCGAGTGTTAGGGAGAATTCTCTGTTTAGGCTGAATTTCCTAACCTGGATTTCTGGAGTTTTTTTTTTTTCATCCTGCCAAGAGTGAGACTCTTTTCTCCCACTCTTGGGCATGAATGTGGTTGATTCCTTTGAATGTCAATGTGTTCTATGGGCTATGGGGTCTTTTACTCCATAGGGCCTCATGTGTTTTACTATGTGTGTTACACCGCACCCTCCGTGCCGTAACACTGGGGTGTCCTAGAGGATCCCCACCATAGACTCCATACCCTGGGACTGACTACTGTCTCCCAGGGTATGTAAAGTCACCATTGGCTTTACTAGACCTAAATTTACTAACAGAACTAGTACAAACCATCCTATTGTGGACGTACTGGTAGGGGTAATTCGATTACCCCTGGGTCTGTTGTTCGAGGGGGCACTGTCCCGTCCCCCCTCGTCGAGTTTTGGCTGGTGGCAGTGAAAACTACTTGTTATATTCAAACCCGAATATATTTTTATGGGATTATTCCCATTGTTGGAGGCTAATACTTTTTCACGTTAGTCTCTAACATACCACCGGTTTATTTGTCTTAAATAAATCCATCGGTTGGTATTTTCTGCCAGAACTCGGTTTTTAAAATGGCATATGTATTCGCCTCTGTAACTCCGAACCAAAGGTTGAGCCCCTTGTTCCACTTTTGGCAGGCTTCTACACAGAAGCCCTCCAGAGTGGTGCCATTCTGTCTGGGTACCACAGGGGGTGTTGGAGGGGGTTTAGGCACCCTGGACTGAGTTGCCTTGCCAACTCAAGTCACACTCTTGTGTGATTGGCCCAAGTGTTGAGCCGCCCCGCTCACCACTTAGCGTGTTTGATTGACATCTAGGCTGAATGAATGGGGGTTTTCTGCATAAAAGCAGGGCTTTTGGGACTGGATCTTCAGAAGTCGCCACAGGACCTAAGAATCCAACGAGGGTAAAGCTGAGCCGACCTGCAACGACAACACCTCTGGTGGAGCCCTGCTGAACCGACTCACCACTTCCCAACGACAGAGGAGATCTCCCTGCTGGAGAGTCTTCTTCCCTTGACTGGTGGGAACAACCGGTCCCTTGCTTTTTCTTCGCTTCCAGGACGTAGTGGTCGAATTGCCCGTACTGAGCACCCCGGCAACCGGATAGCCACTAACCTGTACCGTGACCTAAAGGTGGTGCCTTGTGACGGAGCACTCCACAGCTGGTCTCTTCCCTGGTGGTGCAACGATCTTCAACTTTTCTTCGACAACGAGATCCTCTCATCTTCTGGCAAAGCCCCGACTTGCATCCACCACCAGGAACAACTGCCCCCGCCGGAGCTGTCTCTTCACTTTCAAGGTACCGTGTCCGCCTGGCCTCCCTTGTGACGGTTAGCGTGAGGTGTCTTAAATCCTTACCTTTCCACTGGGTCGCCTCCAGACCTTCTTAACTGTTGTTCTAAAACTGGTCCAACCTTTCTGTGACATTTTGCTACAAAGACTTGAAGTGCATTTCCACTGTCATACTTTTTGGGACATATCGCCTTGCCTCTCTCCGAGTGGGCCTGGCCTCTGAACTTTGTGAGTTACAGTAGACCCTGCCTTGCTTGTCTTGCATTTGCTTCGTAAAAGTGTTGGTACCGAGTTGGTTTCATACCCTGCCTTTTCTCTCCCTTTCTAATGAATATTAGAGTGCCATCTAGTTTAAAGCATTCCCCTCTGTCTGCAAATAAGTGGTGCCGTTGAACCTAGACTTGTCGAAATATTGTTAGGGGATTAATATACTTATAGTAATTGTGATTGAAGTTGTTTGCCGTATTAGTGCGCGTGTGTTTTTCTTAGATGTGTTTTTAAATAAATAATTATATATCTTTACACCCAAGCTCTGATCAGTGTCTGCTTGTTCTACTGTGTAAATTGCCCTATCCTGTATACTCCACATACGGCCTAACTCATCTTGAGAGAAGTCTGACTGCTCAGCCACAGCTACCAGTTAAATCTGGGTGGTACAGACTGCTACCAATTGGGTTTACTGCTAACTCCTGTAGACTTAAACTTTTTGCAGTGGTCCCAGAGGGAACTGCACAGGTTTCTGCCTAACAACTTGTTCAGCGAGGATACTGTGTTCGTAGGAGAGTTACATTCCGAAGCGTGTTATCTACTGGTTTCTATTCGTGAACTAGGGGTCAGTCTGATCTAAGGAGAGCCCCGAAGGGGAGCCACTGGAAAATTATAATTCAAGTTTTAACGGTCTGTTTCAACAGCCTCAGCTAGACTGGCCGGCACTTGGGCCGCTGATTAAATGCCTTGCTGCTCGCCTTCAAGGACTTGTGAGGGAGGAAAACAATGTATTTCTGTACTGTTTGGCATTTCTGTCTGGGCCGGTCTCTCAATGTGTAAACTGTGGCCTCGCTCCGTGCATGAGCTTATGAAATAAATTACATTTTGCAAAGCGTTGAACAGAAAGGAAGAGAAAGCAAATGGCGGATGTTACAGCACAAAATGGACACCCTATGGTTATGCTGACTATTCTCTATTGGCGATGTAGGGCATATGATGCGATTGGTTTTTGGCCAACATAATATACCTTCTATACTTTGGTAGGGTAGTTTCTAGACTCACAAACCCTCCTTTTGGCCGTAAGCCAAGAGCATCATCCGCACATCGCATCTTCATCTGACCACGTATCTAGTTCTGAGCCATGCATGCTACTGTAATCGTCATCATCAATATTAATTGACATGAACGGAGTATGAATGTCAGAATTCAGAATGCGCAATTTCTTGATTGCCTCAAAAATCGTAGGGGAGGAGTCACTTACAAACACACAGCACTCTGACCCCACAATTTTATAAACACCTCCACGGTCGGCCAAGAATATATCAAGAGCCATTCTATTTCGAAGTGTCATTAATCTAACTGCCTTTTCTTATAGTGTCATATTATACAATATGTTGGTTGTTCCATTTATCGTTTTCTCTAATAACTGGGACATTCTTCGTATATTCCAAGAGTTTAGAGCTGGCCCCCAGAATGGGATAAATGATTTAGCTATGTCCTACACAATTATTCCTGTGTCATCCCGCCGTGGCCTAGATCTGCATAATTTGGATATGTCTGACGTTTTGGAAAGGAACACACCAGGAAAAAGGATCCCTAAGTAACAGGTCCCTCCCCAATTTCTAGGCAACCAGGGATAAGCTTTTTCTCCACATATAAAATAAACGGGATCACCTATATATATTAGTTCTTCTTCTTTCTCAAGTACTGCAATATTCATGCATCTAGTGAATGTCCCTACCGAATAGGAACCCTTCTTTCGCAAGCAAAATGGGACAGTGCTCAGGTTATAATTAATAGTATAAGAGGGGGGCACAACGTCCTTGTGTCCTACTGGATTCATGTGAAAAGTTATTAAAGATGATTTATAAGGCACATAAAGTCCATCTACTGGTCTCACCACAGGTTTGATTACTCTTGCTTTGTTAAATATGGAACAACTCACTGGTTCCATTATCACTCTTTCGAACTATTCATCCATGTTTGTTCCATCTAGTTGAACTGTATCACTCTTGTTCCATTTCCCATAAAATAATGCGCTTAATGATGCATAACATGCCTTATTCAGGGGTAATGGTTGTACATACCAACCCATTGCTTTCCCACCATGCTGGGGTAAATGGGAGCAGACCCAGCAATTTGTTCTATTCAGGATAGAGTGAGTCATATTCATGATCAAAAGCAACATGTTGTTATCAAACCCTTTCCTGTGTCTTTCTTCAAGTGAAGGGAGAGTATAAGAGAGTACATGGACTTGCTTGTCTGTGGCAGGTGCATTGGTAGCAGGCAAAGGAGCACTTAATAGATGCACGCTCTCCAGATACCATAATACTGGGATCAGTGTACTCAGAATGCAAAGTAGTTTTATAATCATTAGCATGAATTTCCTACAGCAAATTCTTTTAGACATCTGTATAGTCTCTATATCTATTACGTCATCAGCGTTGGTGCAGGAGGGAATAGAAGTAAGTATAGGCATTGTCTGCAATTCTTCGTTTCAGCAATGTTCATCGCAAATAATTACTTCACAGCAGCCGCTGTTTAATCAGCAAAGCGTCCAAAGAAATCAGCAAAGCGTCCAAAGAAATCAGCAAAGCGTCCAGACCAGTTCTCGTTAGCCTGCTTTATGAAGAGGACAGTTCTCGTTAGCCTGCTTTATGAAGAAATAGCAAGCTTGTTGTGGCTCTGCACAATGCTCCAAAATGTTGGAGCAAGTATCAGTTGTGTCTGTACCATATGCGCCCTGCTTGTTCGCACGGGGTGATCAACATAGGCCAGTACATTTTTCCAAAGATAGCACCGGGAAGCCACGTTCCAGAGCTTTTACGCCGATACAGATTGATACCGCGCCCACACTCCACTTCCCTAGGCCTCCGATTCCCAATTCATCCGTGTTGGGAACAGAGGCAAAACAAAACATGTAGATCAGATCACTTCCGATTTTGAGAACGTAGGTTGTACCTTATTGCTCCAGGTACTGGGTGATCCATGAACAATGCAGATTTACTTCCAGATGCAGATTCAGTGTCAGCCTGTGATGCAATAAGTGATGAAGCAGGCTTAATGTCAGCCTGCGATGATGCAGGTTCAGCTGGTCAAAGTCGGGCCACCTTTAGCCTTTTCTCCATTGTGGCAATCTTTTCAGGCTCTTTCTCAGGCTTAGGCAGTACTTGTGGCAGAGAACTGGCGATGGTGTCTTTCGAGTCAAGAGCAGCTGTTTCTTTCTTGTCATCTGGATCAGGCAGCTCTTTCAACAGGAATAGAATTCTCTTTGTGTGGGTGGCATGAATCCATGCCTTTCGACCATCCACTCGGCTGCAGTCTGTGTTGCCAGGAGGATCTGTTAGGGGCCTCTCCAATGCGGTGCAAGTGAACATTTTCTTTCAAAGTTCTTGACCCGAACCCATTCGCCTGGCTGCAGACAATGCTCTGGGCCAGTGTATCTGACAGGAAGAGCCTCCTGCACCTGCTGATGAATCAAACACAGTTTTTCAGTTAACACGTTACAATAAGTGCTGAGCGAAGGGTATTCAATTTCGTTCAAACGCCTAGGCTGCGGGCGCTCCAAACATTTACGGGTCTCCCCATTACGATTTTGTATGGGGAGAGTCCAGTCTTTGCCTGCACAGAGGTGCGCATGCACAACAAAGCTAAGGGCAGCACATCAGGCCACTTCACTGGCTCCCTGAACACATTTTACTAATCTTGTTTTTCAGGATACCGTTTTGGCGCTCAACAAGACCAGCACTCATCGGGTGTCTGGCCGAATGGAATCATTTATCAATTTGGAGGCCTGCACATATTTGTAATATCATGGCGTCAACAAAATGCGGGCTGTTGTCTGACCATATGACACGTGGCAGGCCAAATCTGGAAAAGTACTCCTTTACCATCACTTTTGCTGTGCTCATCACTGTGCAGTCCTTAAGCGGGTATGCTTCCACCCATATACTGAATACACAGACTACTACAAGGACGTATTTTAAGTTCTGACATCTTTCCATTTCTATGAAATCAAAATGTACCACTTCAAATGGCATGGAGGGGGGGCCAAAACTACCTACTGGGTTAGTTGTTCCTTTTCCAATGTTGCGTTGCAAACATGTCATACAATTCTGAACCAGTCTTTCAGCAGTTTTTCTAATGTGCGGATTCTGCCATACTGTGTTTAAATGCTGAATAATTTTCTTAGCACGTATGTGTGTGGGACTGTGGGCCATAATGACCATCGCGGTTACATAGGAGTTGGGCAGCATCCACTTTTTACTTTCTTTGTCTACCCAGCAACCCTCTACGTCTAATTCTGTTGGACCCTCAGCCCAAGCTTTAATTTCATCTGCAGTTGCTTCTGTCTGCATCTCCTTAACTTCGCAATGAACATTTTCGTGTGTGGATCGGTGGCAGTTTGTTTCGCAATCTTGTCTGCAAATGCGTTCCCTTTTCCAATGTTACATGTTACTTTCTTATGCGCTTCGCATTTCATTATTGCTAATCGCTTATGACGCTCCAGTGCAGACAACAATCTTGCTATCAAAGGACCATGTTGAATCTTGGTTCCATGTGATGTCAGAAAACCTCTTTCAGCCCAGAGCCGACCAGAATTGTGTACCACCCCAAATGCGTACTGACTGTCAGTATATATGTTTACATTCAGATTTTCAGAAATGTCACATGCTCTGGTCAATGCTATTATCTCTGCAGCCTGTGCTGAATTATATGGGATCATTCTGCTCTTTACAATACTCTTTAGTGTCATGATGGCATATGCAGCAGTTGATGTACCATTGGGTAATTTGAAACAGGAACCATCACAAAACAGTTCTCCATCTGGCTCTTTCTGTGGGGTATCTGTTATGTCAATTCTTCCTTTCGTTTCTTGTTCAGTAACCATTATACAATCATGGGGTGGTGATTCTCTTTCACCCGTTATTTCATTGGGAGGGTGCATTAACTCTGCAGGATTCAAAGCGTAACATCTCAAAATGTGAATATGCGGTGCAAATAGTATGATTTCATATCTCGTCAGTCTAGCTGACGTAAGATGTTGCGTCTGCGTTCTATTTAAAAGAACGTCTACTGTGTGAGGCACCATTAAGGTCAAGGCGTGAACCAAAACCATTCCCTCGGTTTGTTTTACTGAAGCGGCAGCCGCAGCAACAGTTTGCAAACAGCGCGGCAAAGCGCATGCAACAGAATCCAGTGCGGAAGAAAAATAACCGCATGGTCTATTTCTCCCTCCATGTTCCTGAATCAGAACTGCCAAAGCACAACCATTACTCTCATGCACGAATAACTTGAAATCCTTTTCATAATTTGGTGTGGCCAAAACTGGAGCTGAGCACAATGCAACTTTGAGCAGATCAAACGCCTCCTGACATTCCACGCTCCATGGCAAAGGCAATGCAACATCCTTCTTTGTCAATGCCACCATTGGTTTCACAATCATGGCAAAGTTAGCAATCCACTGCCTATAATATGAAGCCATGCCTGTTATAGCTCTGACTTCCTTCTGTGTCTTTGGCATAGGCATACCAGAGATGCTTTCTATTCTTTCTGGTGTCAGTCTCCTCCATCTTTCGAAAGTAGGTAGCCTAAATAGGCCACCTCCTTTCGACAATACTGGAACTTTTTTAGTGAAGCTTTATGTCCATATGCTGCCAAATGTGTCAACAACTTAGAGGTACTCTCTTTACAAATGTCTTCTGTGTCGGCAGCAATCAATAGGTAATCAATGTATTGCAATAATACACAACACGTTGGTAATTCTAGCGTGCCTAGTTGTTCTTTTAACGCTCTGCTATAAATACTTGGGCTCTCAGTGTAACCTTGTGGAATTCGTGTGAATGTAAAAGAACGTCCTCCTAGTGTAAAAGCAAATAAATAACTGCTATCTGGATGTACCGGAATGCTAAAAAATGCATTCTTCAGATCTATAACACTAAAATACGATGCACATGCTGATATCATAGTCAGAATGGTATTGACAGCTGGGACCAATGGGAATTGGGGATCAACTACTTTATTCAATCCGCGCAAATCAATTATGAAACGATATCGTATTTCATTCCCTCCTTTTTTGTAAACTGGAAGAATTGGACTATTGGAAGTACTACCAGTAATTTCTTCAATTACATTCCGTTTAATTAAATCAGAAACAATGCATTTCAACGCTTTTTTACCTTCCACTGAAATTTTATACAGTGGAATACGTGGCAATGTAACTCCTCCTTCAAAATGATTTTCACTGGCTCTATTTTCAAACAAACAACATCATTGTCATTCATCGCCCATATACAAGTCGGCACACTACTTAATTCAGTTGGTAATGGTTTAGACAAAAATTGTGACACTGGCATTTTTTGTGGTGCTATTGTCAAATACACTCCATCAGGGTAACAATCAATAACCACACTCAATTTTTTCACCAAATTCGAACCCAATACATTTTCACCGCAATTTTGTGTCAAAAGAAATGGGCAAGACTCTGTGAATGGACCTAGTCTTATAGGTACTGACTGTGACACTGGACTGATTACTGGCGTACCTGCTGAACCCTTCGAAGGAACCCAACGCCTGGAGCAGGAGCACTTGAATTGTGAGGTGGGATTGGACCCAGGAATTGCCTGACAAGATATAAAAAATTGTACCGTTTAAGGTGAAACCACAACATCATACGAAGACCCGGATTTCAGAAAGGCGCAGTATATATGCCAAAACAAGTGTCATCAGCAAGGGGCTAAGGAACAGAATAAACTGAATAAATTCAAAATTGTACAACGGCTGTTTCAATTTTGTTACTTATCTATCTTGGCGCAGCAAGGTGCGGGCAAAAGCATACTTCCCATATTATTTACAGACGGAGTTGAGGGACTCATTGGGCCTCATTACGAGTCCGACGGTAACCGCGGCGGTAAAACCGCCTGGTTACCGCCGGACTCGTATTACCATTCCGCCTCCGTGATTCCCGGAATTTAACCCCAGTTTTCCGGGCATCACGGAGGCGGAATGGTGTTAATCCCCATTCCCATCGAGTCCTATGGGATATGGAAACACCGGCAGCATCTCCTAATGCTGCCGGTGTTTCCTCGTCCGCCTGCAGGCGGGCGGTGTTAAACCCGCCAGGTCAGACCTGGCATGAACAATACCTCCCGCCTGCTGGAGTCGGGATCAGGCGGTCCGGAAACAATGGTGGCGGCGGGTTTACCGCCACCGTTATTTCCGGACCGCCTGAGTTATAATGAGGCCCATTGTCTCCGTCGTGGCCTTCACCCATGCAACAAACAATTGGCTAATATAGGAATATCTACAAATATATAAAGAAAGTACGATAATCACAAAGAACAAACAACATAAGTCGCGCAGGTACAAACAGAAGTTATCTTCACAAGAAAAGTTCCTCAAGGGTTAAAAAATGTATATTATTCACCTCTTGTCTGGAAAAAGGGACATGCACGAACTGTGATGTATAATGGGCTTCTATTACCTGCGGTGGATCGCCGTTTGTGCCAGTTATCTCTACTTTTGGCACAAAGGTGGGAGGTACTTCTCTCATGGACAATATCAAACTAGGCGTTTCCTCATTATTGGTCCGTTTATTAAGCACTATAGCTAAACCGAGGGAGAGGGCACACTTTGCAGTTTCAGGTAAAAACGCTCTTTTGTATATTGTTATTAAATTGGGGGGGATAACAATACTTCTTTCAAAGCATTCATCTTGTAAATACTCAACCATCACCTGCGATGCCTTCCGCTGCATCTCTACCGTATACTGATCAAACGTATCACGCATCTCCATCGGAGAAATGTTAGCATCCGTAATCCATCTAGGCGCCTCTTGTACATATTTTCATCTCTTCACTAACAGGTTTTGACAGCAGAAAAAAAAAATGCTGCTTGACATATGGTACCACCTGTTGTTTCCCTCTTTTCACCTCGGTATGCAATTCATCAAGCTAATTTTTAAACTCAAATAGCCGGTCTACATGCTCTTTTATCTCTGTTGCACTTTCCCTCATACGTGAAAAAGTATTCAGATCCTGCAACTTCTGCAGTGCTAACATACCGGTCAATTTCTTCCATCTATCCATAAAATACTGCCCGGAGCATGCCAACAATACAATGTTGTTCATGAGCTTCTTGTAGTTATACATTGCACTCAGCGCGGATCCCTTGTCATTGCCTTCAATGTACGTTTCTGCCCACTCTTTCAATCCTTCTTTCCTCTCCCTGCTAACCGTATTACGAGTTACTCTAGTGCTCCCTCTTTGTGCAGGCCCCGCCTCCCTAGAACTGCTTCCTTCTGCATATTCTAATTCCTGCTCTGTCGGTGGTGGGGGAAATGGTGGAACGTGCACAGGTCGAGATGGTGCAGTTGGAACAACAGGAGTAGGGGGTGGCAACTGAGGTGGAGCAATGTGTACTGGTGCAATAGTGTCAACATTACTTTGAGGACGCTCTTTTCTCTACTCATTCAGAATTTTATTTATTAGTTCATCTGATGCATGCAATTCTTGTTGGGGATATCATTTTTGTATGCCTAATTGGATACTCCTATCCCCTCTTCTAATATCTTCAGTCATTCTGAGCTCTTCTAGTTCTAGCGCCTTTTCTGTGTTTGATTTGTGTCTTTGTGCATGTTTCTCCCTACTTTTTAGATGGAGGTTCGCTGCCTTCCTCCAGTCTCTAATAAAGTCAAATGTTGGGGGCGTGCTTTCTTGCGCAGCAGTACTGATTCTAAGTGTTCTATACGTGCCATTACAAAAGTACCATCTTTCGGCCACTGCAAGTCTTCAACATGCCTGGTCAGCTTATGCCAATTTTCATTAAACATTATTGCCCCTATCCCATATTTTACAAACATTTCAAACGCTGGCGACCCTATGGGTGGCGCAGCCTGGCCAGTTTCCAAAGATTGTCTACCGCAGTGGAAAAATCCCACTAGACAGGAAGACAATTTCCCAGGCATATTGATCCTATTTGTACCTTACCCTGGGCGTTTGATCTTGCAAGAGCAACCCTCATCCAATATCAAGGCTGTTAAGAATCAGGCACAACTCACCTGATCAATCAGTTCGTCACTCAAGACGCAATTCGTCTGTATACAGACACAACCAAGAATCGTCGTGACTACGTATCTGGCTCAATCTGCCTCGTTTCGGGACCCTCGCCTCGATGCTCTCTGGCCGCTGCTCGTTGTTCAGGGATCGGCTGTGTACAGATCTGCAAAGGAGTCTCTCATTACTTCTACAGGGGCGCCCCAAACACCTTTCGATCCCGGCTCGACGGCCTCGATTCTTTTTCACCTTCTTCAAATTCAACGTACATGATGGAGCAAAAGGGGGAGGGTCCCTATTTGGACGTCATTTTTTGCTAGGTCATGAAGACCCTTGCGTATGGAAGCAAGGCACAATCACCATACTCTAAGTGATACGACAGACACGAAGTTCGATTTCCAAGTACTAGGGTTTACGTGTGTCACCCAGACCTCGTGAGACACAAGAGAGCAAACATTCTACAACGGTATCATATATATGAAAAACAATTATACAATCTCTTTGTGACACATCAAAACTGCCCATAATGTATCTTCTTGAGCTAGGGTTTGGTGATTGACAATTATGACAAATATGACACATTGTGACACGTTTCTTACCCAATCTATAATACTAGTTTTAGCAACAGTTGCAATTTGGAGTAAGCAGACATAGGGCCTCATTACACGGATGGCGGTAAGGATTTACCGGTACCGGTAAAATACCGGTACCGGTAAATCCTTACCGCCTTACTACGAGGTCCCTTTGCGGGTTGGGGGATTTAACACCTGCTTTTTGCAGGCGTTAAATACCAACCCGCTAAGGGACCTCTGAGCTAATTATGGCACCGCAAAATTGCGGTGCCGTAATTAGCGCATTCCCCATTCCCATAGAGCCCTATGGGGCAGAAATGGGAATGGGGAAGGGCAATGGCAGAAAGGGGATTTACCGCCCCTCCAACCTTGGAATGGGGCGGTAAATCCCCTTTCTGCCAAGGCGGTGCCGGTATTTTACCGGCATGAGCCATGGCGCTAATAGCGCCATGGCTCACCGCCTACCGTGTAATGAGGCCCATAGTTTTTTGTTATGAAGAACACAAGGCACTTGTTCAGCGAGGATACTGTATTCGTAGGAGAGACACATTCCGAAGCGTGTTATCTACTGGTTTCTGTTTGTGAACTAGGGGTCAGTCTGATATAAGGAGATCCCTGAAGGGGGGCCGCTAGAAAAGTATAATTCATGTTTTAACGGCCTATTTCTGCAGCCTCAGCAAGACCAGCCGGCACCTGGGCTGCTGATTAAATTCCTCACTGCTCGCCTTCCAGGACTTGTGAGGGAGGAAAACAATGTATTTCTGTACTGTTTAGGATTTCTGTCTGGGCCGGTCTCTCAACGTGTAAACCGTGGCCTCGCTTTGTGCATGAGCCAACATAATGTACCTTCTATACTTTGGTAGGGTCATTTCTAGACTCACATTATCTACAACTAATCTCTCAGGATTTCAGTAAAGAGACACAAGTAATAAATACTTGCAAGGAAAATCCTCGAGATGGAGTATAATAATCAAATAAAGATCAGATGAGTGAGAGGATTTGACCGAAAATTGCATTGTGTTATTAATTAGTATCGCAAGTCCTCCAGAGGGCCTTCCCACCAGCGCTTGTTTCGCCGGATGTGTAAAGGATAAAAGAACATCCAATTGAAAATCAGAGGAACACATAGTTTCTTGTATGAAGATAATAGATGGCGTAAGAGTAGGCAAGAGCGAGTTATGCCAAGAAATAAGATTTTGTAGACCACAACAGTTCCAGGACGCTATGCTAAACAACGCGAATTAGGAAGTGGGGGCAGGTTCCCAATTGTGCACAGCAGCTTTAATAAAGGGTTCAAGCCAGGACAGACCTTTTAGAGCATTAGCAAATGAGGTAAGTTGTTCAAGCATTTCGGTCTGTGTATTCATGGAGGAAATTCCTTTGACGCTGCAAGAGGTTCCTGTTTTGCCAGCCATGCGTCGTCCATGGAAGAAAAGACTTCCATTTCGAGACCGAGTAATTTCAAGTCCGAATTGTGGTCCCATAGCAGCTTTGCAATTATGTATGATTGAGTTCGGCAAATCAAACGGAAATTGTTGTGATTAGCAAGCTTGATCCATTAAATGTCATTGGAGACTAGGTTACGTAAAGAGGTTTTTTTTAAAGAGTGCAGACATAAGGAATGAACGCTTTATTTGTGAATTGCCATTCACAAGCGGATCACTTGACCAGCCTAAGATAGTTGTCATCTCTTTTGG
This sequence comes from Ambystoma mexicanum, assembly GCF_040938575.1. Classification (NCBI taxonomy): domain Eukaryota; kingdom Metazoa; phylum Chordata; class Amphibia; order Caudata; family Ambystomatidae; genus Ambystoma; species Ambystoma mexicanum. The sequence goes on from NC_090928.1 coordinate 1,148,529,547, forward strand.
GATTTCCCTAAATGAAGTGCAAGCTCTCTTCTCCAAAGAAGGAGCTGGAGCCAGTGTACCCATGCTTTGAAGATCATACAAAGGCAGAGAAGTAATTTCAGAGGACGAATCATCAGGCATAGTAGACACTATGCCATTTTTAGAATGTAGCGATTTAATCAACAGAGGACTGGTTTTGACTGCACTATTAGAGGATTGCAAAAAGTAGGCAATTCAATGTTCGATGAAACAGGAAGGGAAGTGCAGCATTTAGCAGGAACACAGACATAGGACAACGCATTATGTTACTGTCAGAATCAACAGCTTGCGAAGCATTTGAAACAATTTTATTACAAGTAGTAGGTAAAAAATGGACATTTGTGATTGAACCAGCGATGTTTGAGGACCAATATCATGAGCAGGTGAAGAGGCTTTCGAGGCAGAGCATGACTTTGCACTTGGAGTCAGTGTTAAAAACGAGGCAGCCTCAACAGAGGAGCCCTTTACAATCTGGGAAGAGAACAGAGGATCTTCCTTAGATTTAATTTGAAAGACTATATTGCTCTCTTCATTTAGCTGATTAAGATCTAGCACTTGATCTTCATGGGAGATATTACAGATCTCTTTGATGTTCAAATTGTGCCCTTTGATTTTCTGATGTGGTAGGTTTTTAGATTTAGTTTTGGGCCCATTGGCCGCATTATTGTTAATAGTATTTTTAGCAACCAATCTTCTTTTTTGGGCTCTCTGAAGGGATTTTTTGGCTTTGCGTGACGTAAGAACTTGCACAGTCTGGGTTTGTTCCTGAGAGATGGAATTCTGTGATTGTGGATCACTGGGTTGTAAAGTATTGACTTGTGTGTCAAGTATGTCCGTGAAAGGTGATGGACTATCCGGGGTATCCGTAACGGATGAACTATGTACGTCCAATGGATTTGTTTCAGGAAGTGGAACAAGATTGGCTTGAAAAAGGATTTGTTCAAAATAGAGCCGGCGATCATGCTGCAATTTTGCAACTTCCACAGGAACGAAATCAGGAGATTCGGATAACGTTTTTGATGTTGTGTTAGCTCCTTGTACTACATGGGCAAATGACTTAGGCTGCCAGTGAAGTATGTCATCGCAGGTTTGAGTGGATGCAGTAGAGGAGGCCTTTGCTTTATCATGTTGGCATTGGGCAGTCAGAAGTGCCTGAAGGGACCTTTCACCACAATTGGCATGAAATTGATGACATGAGTCTAGGGCAAGTATGAAGCCTTCGATTTTACCCAATTTGGAGTTGGTAACTAACAAAGCGACTTTTAGTCCTCTTAAAACAGTATGCGTGAAATCATGGCCCTTGTCCAAAAGATTTAAAATACCTGTCAAGACAGGAAAGTTTTGTAATGCTTGTTCCGAAAGATTGTCCATGTTATCATCAGATTGAGCAGAAGGCGTAACTGGAGGTAAGGATTTGACACAGCATGAAACCTCCTTGGGCAAATCAGAGGGAGGACAATCATACACAGGAGAGATAGGTAAATGGACTGGGACCGAGAATGAAGTGAAAGCAGATGGAGAGCTAGCAGTCATGTGTGCAGATGGGGAGGTATTGGGTAAGAATGGCAAAGAGAGAGGTACAACACAGCCCAGATGAGGGAGTGTATCTAATTTGTGAAAGTGAACCTCTTCTCGATGTTTAGTCGTTTTGGACACTGGCTTTGAAGGTCCCATTGACAGACGCACCCTTTTGTCAAGTTCGGACATTACAACAGGGGCAAGAAGAGAAGTGTCGGACAATGGAGCAAATTGACCTTCCTCTGAAATGCCAGTGGTTGCCACTTCGAATGTCAGCACATCAGAGGAAGGGAAAGTGAAATTCAAGTTGGGTTCATTGGCCTCTTGGATTGAATACACACTCTGTGTAAGGGGTGGAATATTCCTCTTAGTAGAGAGTTTGGCAGGAACAGGTGCTGCTACAGAGTCTAAGGCAGGTGGACTATCACTAAGCTTAGAAGTAGCACTATTGTCTAGGTTTTCAAAAGACAAAGGGCCTCATTAGGACCCAGGCGGTAAGGGGTTTACGGCGGCGTAAACAGCGCCAACCCTTACCGCCTGATTCCGAGGTCCCTTAGCGCCATGGAGGATTTAACACCAGGTGTTAAAATCCATGGCGCTAAGGGACCTTGTTGTTAATGACGCCACCGTAATTTACGGTGGCGTAATTAACGCCTTCCCCACTCCCATTATGCCCTATGGGGCAAAAATGGGAATGGGGAAGGGTAAATGGGGATTGGGGACTTACCGCCCCGCCAACCTCGGAATGGGGCGGTAAGTCCGCCAACCACCATGGCGTAAACGTAGTTTACGCCATGGTGGTAAAGGTACGACCCAGGCGTTAACTTACCGCCTGGGTCGTAATGAGGCCCAAAGAGAGAAAAGAACGCTTACCTCGTAGAGGCAGTGGTGTATAATTTGAAGAGCTTGCGTGGCAAAAACGGGGGCAGTTTTAACGAGGTGATCCCCCAAGCGCTTGCCACTTCTAAGTCCTATATCCATTTTCCGTTTATGACAAAGGAAAACTACGATTGAGGGATGACACAAAAGTGAAAATATGAGACGAGAAGAATTGACAATCACCCCACGACGTTTCACAGTAAATATAACGTTTGCTTCAGGACGAGGCACTACATGTGTCAGTTCATGTGTGGGGAACAAGTCACTTCACAGAACTGATGCTGTGTACTATGGCAGAAAGCAGTGTGCAAAGAGGAAAAATGAAAAAGAAAAGAAAAACGGAAATCTCTAGTGCATGGAAATGCACGTAAAACAGGTCAGGACATCGAACAGAATGAAGCTGCTGTAGAAACAAAACCAATACTGGAAAACAGGTGCACCATGGGAGAAAAAGTTGTGCTGACAGCAATAGGTACTCTCTGACTGACTACAATAATGACGACTTCTGGGAAATGTAGTCAGTTCGACCAAAATACTAGTGGCTCTCGATATGTGAGACAGAACTAGCAATGAAATCAGAACGGCAAGTATAAGCCAACAATATTAGAGCTTTGGACGGCACTTAGGTACGCACATGGTACGACCGTACACTGAAACGTTCCACGAGAATGAGCAGCAGGTTTGGTGCGTCTGCAACGCACAGAGGCAGTAGTGCAGTACCGTTACTCACGTTTACGCCCCAATACAGTAAATAGGGAATGAGTTATTAGAGCGCGCTAGGTATTCAATTACAGCATACACAATAATAACTGCTCAGGAATACACCCAAACCTCCACAGTCTCTCATGCTATCAGGCACTTAAGTTCGGGCGCGAGGCCAGTGCCTTTTGTAGCAGAGGCTCGTGGGAGGGGGCGTGGCCTGAAGTATAAGTATAAGTGAAATAGTGTTATAATACTTATGTAAACACTATATTTTCAAAGTAAATAACGTTGTGAAATGTGTAGCGATGTCCAATGCAGCATAGGAGATCTTCACCTTGATTAGTAGTCCAAAAAGAAGAAAGAGCTGCACAACGTGACAGACAGCAGCAGGGGGTGTTGCAGGCTATCAGGCACTTCCTTGGCACTTGCGCTCGGGGGTGCTTCTTCCTATATATCACAGGGCCTGCGGAACCGACCCTGTAGTTATGGTTAAGTTGCTCAACCCATAGTAAGAGCACTTTTTGGGTGGCTTATAACTGAGCCCACCCTAGAATGAATCCTCATGAAATTTGACCCAAAAAGTATATGGCCCCTCAGATTGATCTTGCAAAGTTTGGTCAGGTTTTCTCAAGGAGGGGCAAACGTATAGGGGGTGTGAAAACGGGTGCTTTTTGACTTAGACACAATGGAAAAAAAACGTTGCTTCCATCTACACCGACGGACGGATTTTCACCAAATTTGAGGCAGGACCGGCGGCTTGGTCCCGAAAGCGTGCTTTTGTAAATTTAGTGTAAATCGGTCCAGTATTTCTTTTTTTTTAATTACCAAAAAGTAGGTAAATTTAAATTAGTGATATCTGGATTCGGTTTGCGGACTCACTTCCCTGTTCGGTTTTTGGATGGGCATCCGATTAGGTAGAGAGGGACCTGAGGTCCGTAGACATCGGACATGCCTGCTGATTGGTCAATAAAAACGTGAGGTGCATCACATTTTTGGAAACATCATGGATTTGCAGACAGCGGCCGGTGTCCGAGAAAATCATAGTAAAAACACATAAAAAAACATAACATTGCACTTGTCAAACTAATGCAACAATCTCTGGCAAGGTGAGGGGTGATTAGGATGGGATATGACCTTAAAAAGCTAAAACAAAACAGGTGTTTTTCTTCTCCTATGTCCGCTAACAGTCCGGGGCAGTCCTGTGATGTTCACGAACATATAGATGTTCGGGGGCATATATGCTTATTTGTGGATTACAGGGTTGGTGAAAAGCAGTTTTTGGATGGCTAACTTTGGCGCCACTCAATGAAACTAAATGAAATTTTGAAATTTGATTCTAGACCTGATTCTGAATGGTTTTTAAACATGTGGTGCTGTTTTGTAAAGAGGGAAGAAAATTAGAGGGGGTCTCCTAAAATATTATTTAAAGGCTTATAAATGTGGTGCCATTTGACTAATCTGCACAAACGTTTGCAAAAAGATTTTAGATCCAGGTATACATGGCTTTGCAAAGTTTGGTAGGATTTTGTCAAGAGAGAGCAAAATTAGAGGGTGGTCTAAAATATTTTAAAGGCTTATACATGTGGTGCCATTTGATGAATCTACACACAAGTTATCAAAATCTTTTTAGATCTAGATATACATTCTTTTGAAAAGTTTGGTGGGATTTTGTCAAGAGGGGGCTAAATTAGATGGCTTATAACTTTGTTGCCGTTTGACGAATATGGACAAAGGTTTTCAAAAAGATTAGAGACCCAACCTTGAATGTTTGTGCACATTCTGACTGGATTTTGTAAAGTGGGGCTAATTTATATGACTATTGTATGTATGTACATTTTGACACTTTTGAAAAAATAAAACATGGGGCGATTTCCAGCAAACTCATGTAAGGATCATTGGAAAGGACCTGAAATCATGGTTTTGCAAATGTGTCTGTGTTTTATTTTTTGACAAGTGTCATAATTAAGGTACAAAAAATTGTGATATATCTTTGGTGACTGAGGTATAGCCTGTGGCCATGGGCAGTGGCCATATTGTCCGGATCATGGCATAAGGTCATGGCCTGGACAATCTAGCTACTGGCCATGACCACAAGAGATGACCAATGGGGAGAAAGTGGCCATGTCCATCAAGGACCGGCTATGCGGTAATGTTTTTCGAAACTGGGATAGGTTTGAAAGGTGGAAAAAATGTGCTCATGGTAATATGGTCATAAGGATCTCTCTTTGCCTTCTGCAGGCCACCATGGAAAGGGAAGAGGGGCTCTGTATGGAGCCCCGCCTTCCCTTTCCATGGTGGCCAACTTGGAAAATAAGTTTCCTTCCTACAGTGGGACATCACGTGCATCCCGATGTAGGAAGATAAATCCTTTTTTTTCTTTTAGCATGCCAGGTTACCGCTTTGGCAAGCCAGTGTGCTAATGGCCTTCATCCCTCATTGCAAGGGCTGTAATGGAGGATAACGGTCTGGAGCCCTGCTTATCCACCCTTGCTTCGCTTGGGCACATAACTTGGGCTGGCAGGCCGTTATCCCCCATTCCAGTCCCTAGAATGGTGGATGAAAGCCACATTATTCCCATAAGCATAGCACAAAATGCTAATGGTAATGTTAGAAAATTGTATTGAGTCTATGTACTTTAATGAGAAATGTAAAGTAGATGGAGTCTATAAGATTGTTTTTAGTACCATTTGAAAACTGTGAAAGGTGGTTCCTAAACAAATCTTTTTTAATTGTTTTTTGATTTTTTTGATTTTACTTGCAGAAGAGGTTATAACGTAAGGTGGGGAAGGAAATGAGGGAATAGGCACCAATCACTATTATGGAGGGGCAGCTGGACAGGTGAATATGTAGCAACTGTGTTCAATGTAAGGTAGGGGGCAGTGCTTTTCATGCTCTTTGATTACAGCTTGAAAAGCACTTCCAAATTGCTCCTCACTGCAGACTGGTTTGTTGCAGTATATACAGAGCTTTGTTGTCTTTGAAAGATATGGATCAACAGCCTCTTTTATTGTGTGCAAGGCAGCTTGTGGGATTTTGTGTCCCACTGATCTAGGCTGTGTGGTTATAGTACTGGTTGACGAAGATGAGGTGGTGAAAGACAGGCTATTACTTGCTAAGTAAGGAAGAGCCTTTCCAAGAGCATTGCAGTGGTTGGATTAGGTGTGGCGGCGCATGGATGTGGTCCCGTAGGAGTACTGTCGTGGTAGACCGTGACTGAGAACCATGTAAAGAACTGCCACACCCATGATTGTTTCTTGGTGGTAGAGGTAGGTTCTTCCTCTACCTCATTTTCTTGGTCTTCTTGTTTATCTTTGGAAGTGCAGTGTTTCTTTTGTTGTGCTCATCCTTCAGCTGGTAGTAGTGATGGTGGCTCTTGGGGATGAGGGATGGCAGAAGATGATGCCATTTCTAAGATAAAATAACATTTTTGCTAATATTCTTCCAAGGATGTGCAGTGTGCTAGATTGATAGTGGATAATGAGTAAGAATGGTTATAGGAGCTGTGCAAGGGTACATTCTGAGGTTGAAAGTTGCCAGATCAGTAGAAAGTGCACTTCCAAACTGTGAAGTATGGACACGATCGTGACGTGCGGGTGCGTTCGCAGACACCTCATTATGCAGTGCGCATGCATGCTTTCACGTGACACTGTCCGGAAAGTCTGCGATAAGGTTAGACGTTTGCCGACGTGGATGAACGTAAAAACAGTGGGAAAAGTCACAAAAAGTGTGCAGAAGTGTTATAAATGATGCTAGAAGGTGAGAAATGGCAGCGTTTTAAGGTGAAACTTTCTAAACTGTAGAAAAATGTTGCTATAATGGGGTAATTATGATTGTAGAAAATTAGCATGTACTAGTAAAAACCCATGAAATTCACTGAAAAAACATTGTTAAAGGAACATTATGTTTAAGTTGCACAAATAAAAACCTCTAAAATTCAATGAAAAAGCTTTGTTAAAGGGACGTTATGGTTACAAGTAAAATCTAAAAACCTCAGAAATTCACCAGTTATGGAAGCTAAGCAACCTCTCAATTCAAGACCTACTACACACTTGTGCTAGTACAAACAATACATATGCAGACTCACAATGCATACAAATCAGAGGCACATACAGGGAAACTAAAGTAAGGAACAAAGAAACAGCATCACCAAATTATATATGATTGGTTATTTATAAAGCGCTTAATACCCAGAGGTTTCTAAGCGCAGACCTGGGGATCGATCCTGTGTTGCTCCGTGTTGTCTTGTTTCCAGGCGAGCATGTTGCCCCAAGGCTATCCTCCGTCCCTTTAATAACGTTAACGTTTATCTTCATGTATACAAATAAATTGTGTGTTTGAGGCCTGCTTATTGCCCCATGTATGTGCATCATGAGCTGAGACCATACCCTAAGGAAAGTACTTTAAGAACATAAGACAAGGTTAATGTCTAGCTATTTAGCACCTTTTGAATTTAAATATTCTGACTGTCAGTGAACAAAAACAAGTTTCCCAGATATGTGACATCATCAGTGATGTCATCAATGACATTTGTGATGTTATCTGGGTGTTAGTCTTAGCATTGCAGGGTGGTGACGTGAGTTATGGTTGCTTAGCGTACCATAACTGGCGAATTTCTGAGGTTTTTCGGTTTTACTTGCAACGATAACGTCCCTTTAACAAAGTTTTTTCATTGAATTTTATAGGTTTTTATTAGGGCAACTTAACCATACCATCCGGATAACCTCACTACGCACATATACCATCTCCTCTTGTTGTTTTTTTCCTGCAATGGTGCACTTACATCTATGCTTTCACTACGCACCTTAGATACGGGGTTCCATCAACAGCCTGCACAATCTGGGAGCAGCTCCCCACTCCAAGGAGCATACAGGCCTCTTGGCAACACACCACCTGCAAACCTCTTTGGATCGTACATGTGAACTGGTCACTGCAGATAATAAAGATTGTAAAGCAATAGCAACTCAAAAGCAGTACAATAAAAATAATCCAAGAGGCCAAATAATCACTGGACCTTTTTACAAGGCAAAGCAAGGTTTATTGCATGTAAAAGGTCTCAGATGGTTCCATAGCTTCGAAAGGACACACAGCTTGTTCCACCCAAAGAGGTTAAAGCTTTTAAAGCGGAAAACTGAATATTAGCATACATAGGTCACAATGTCATCCCACCACCCTGTTTGGCTACCGCCTATAGAACATGCTAATGTCCTCCGATATTTGCTGGACACAGTGGACACACACTATCTAAACCCATTCTCCTAATGTGTGTGCCCCTCTATTGGCCCTATTGAATCCAGGTACATAATTGAGAGTTTACTCTAATTAACATATTGATGAATCGAGACTGCCACGTGATGTGCACCCCTCTGTTACAGATGGGATCGAAGTAAACTGGCGAGGCCATCTCTGCTTTGATAAAACAATATGACTTCTCATTATACCAGATGCGGCCGCGCACACAAGCTGCCTCCCTGACCTTGTAAAAAATGTATTGGCATCTCCTCCGCGCCTCATATTCCAATTCATGGGATATTCCAGACACGTCTCGTCCCTTATCTCCTTCAACCCCCAGTGCCCAGTAATGATGTGAATGCGGCACCGCTCTTGAGTCTGAATTTCATGGATTTGTTCACTTGTATTTCATGTGGAATGACCGCTAATTGGGGAGGACAGTGGTGCTCTAAATCTTTGCTTACCCTCTTGGCATCACAAAACCAAATTCCCTATTCTCATGAGTTTGTTCTTTGCAGAGCAAATCCCTAACAGCTCACATTCCATTCCCACCAGATTCAGGCCCTGTTGCTGGATACAATTAGCAGTTATATGTGCAATGTGGGTGCCTCTGACCTCGGCTTCTCTCCTGACGAATGGGAAAGGGGATTTGTTTTTGGAGCTGAGCTCCACAGAGTTGCAGCTCCACATCAGGGACTGCATCGTATTATGTTCATGGTGCACTGGACCTTAGCTTCAAATATAGTGACACTTTTGCCATATGAACGTACTGATTTAGCTTCTACCACAGCACCTTTCTGACTCCATCTTCCACCTGTCTCAACTATTCCTGCTGTGAGGGATCAAGAGTAAGACTCGGACAGTTAGAGGTTTTAAGTTGCAAAAAACCTTTTATTATCAAACCAAAAGGAGGGGTTGGGGAATTCATATCTGTCCCTAACTCTAGGAGGAGTTTCCCTACATCAATAAACTAATGAATGTCTGTGTCGGGATGTCCAAAGGGCTAGGGAATAGTAAACCTGGACCAGTACCGTGGCCCACCAGTCACTGGCCTTACCATAGATTTCAGGTCCGAGGGCATCTGAACCCAGGGCTTTCCCTTTTTTTTAAATCCTTAATTGGCCTTCAATTTCAGTCAGTGTTAGGCCCAAAGAGTACTTAGGTTAGGTTACGCCTGGGATTGCAGATACGGGGAGGTACAGGACCCCGCTGTGGGGTCCCACAAGATTTATTCCAAATTGGATGCCCATCGCTCTGGGTCAATTGCGCCTACCACATTTGTTTTAACACCTGCAAACGCCTTCGATACTAGACCCCAGAATTTTTTGGGTTTATCATCTTTCACTGACTTGTCCAGCAAATCTCACTTGGCCTCGACAAACAGATATATCTTTCTCTTAAGCAGTTTCCTATATGACTTCCCCAGGTGGAAGAGGTGGCCTGCTTAGGACGTCTGTGTACGAGAAGCTACTTGGATTGACTGCTCGATCTGTCTGCATTCACTATCAAACCAGGTGGCATCTCCCCTCACTGGCCATGTGATGCGCTGCAGCACTAAGGTGGCAGGCACAGCTAATTTGATAATTTGCAGCTTATTACAATCAAACAGGTTCATCACCTCAGCATGCGACCAGGCCTTCAATAACTTGTCCTGGATTTAAGAGCTATCCTCATCTGCTCTGTTCTCAAGATCTTTTTCATGTGACAAATCCACTTTAAACACCCCTCCAATATTGGTGGCTCGCCTACGTCCCCGTTAAGCAGCCAATGTAAAACCATAGGCTTATGATCGCTTTCCGGGTGAGCGCACATTCAAAATTATGCACCTTTCTTAAATGATAAGAAATTCAAGAGCCGTAGTCAGTGATTGAAGTTCTGTTCCGAGCTAAGAAAGTTGGAGCTGGAGGAGAGAGACACCATTGGTCCTGCCATTTAGTTCAACAAAAAGGTATTTAGATATGAACAGATCAATCAAATGGCCAATAGCGGAGCATTTGCCATTATGGTTCTCCTTGGAATTCCACAAAATGCATCCAGCCACAACTTGTCTTGAGGAGTCACAGGGTTTGGGCCTAGCTGAGCATTAACATCTCCCAGAAATAAAATGTTGTCCAGTTTAGAGTGCTGTAAAGCAAAGGGGAAAAAATAAATCTTCATTAAGACTGGATATCTGCTTGTAATTTGTGGGTGCATACACATTACCTACTGTCATAATGGGGTCCCCTTTTAATGTTTTGCCCAGTTAGAGACTACCATTATGGCAGGGTTAGCCGAGGCCTGGGCCACTAATGAAGAGAAATATGGCTTTTTTATTATAGTAAGCAGCCCAGAGCTCAGTCTGCCCTTTTTAGATGGTGTGGGATCAACAGCATGTTTTACAATGTTTTGGAAAGACTCCACTAGAAAGGAGTAGTCTGCCAGCCAGGTGTCCTGGAAACAAGCCACGTCAGCTGTACTCACCCACTCCAACCAGTCTATTATGGGCCTCATTACGAGCTGGCCAGTAAAAATTTGCAAATTACCGGCATGCCAGTGCAACCGTGTCAATGTTGCACTGCTGCCGGAATCAACGGTTGATCCCGAGCCAGCATGCCGGTAAGGCCCTGCAAAACCCGATAGCGGCATCATCCATGACACGGGCATCCAGACACGGGCACCGGCATCCTGGACAGAACGGTACTGTTGATACTGATACCGTTCATACCGGCACCGGAAGTGCACCAGAACGGGAAAATGCTCTGGTGGCCATCTTGAAAAACACAATCCATTGCAATCCTTTGCCTACAACACCTGGAATTCGAAACTGTGAACCCTGCCTACAAGAGAATGACTCAGTCCACCCGCAAAGGCACACCTCATAAGCGTAAACCATGGTTTAGCGACGACAAGCTAAACATGCTTGCAGACACCTTGGTCCAGCATGCAGATGTGGTGTTCTGCTCAGACCTGTGCCCTGCTGCCCAAATGCAGAAGAAACACATCTGGTAGGAAGTGGCCCAGAAGGTCTCTGCAGTGGGAACAACCCCACGCAGTGTAAAAGACTGCCGGAAAAGGTGAGACGATCTGCGGCTGCATGTCCGCAACATCCAGGGCCCGGCAACAGGTGGCGAACCATCCTCACCCATCAAGCAAGCACAGTGGGAGGAAACATGCAGCTCTGTAATTGACATGGAGGCCATCGAAGGAGTCGGGCATGCTGAGACGGGAGTCCGATCAATGGCTGATGACGGTGAGTGACCCTTAGCATAATATGAAAGGGAAGGCACACACAACACCCCAAATACAATGGTGGAGTCCAAATGGCAAGTAGATGACAGCAAATAGATCGCCCATCACCTCCGACCTAATGTCTGCCCTAACACAAATGCTACATCCCTATCATGGAAACACACAACCAACCCCACTCACACAAACCACATGAGTCCCCAATTGCAAACACAAGCACCATCTGCATGCAGACACACACATATGCATCACCGTAGAGATGCAGGCCTCACCACTGTGCCATCTCATTGCATGGTGCACACATCTCCACTACCGATTGCACACCTGAGCCACAACCACACAGCACATGTCATGCAGCCCCTGAGGCATGTCTACAGCACGCAATCCACGACACACCTGTAGGCCAGCCAACAGACACCATGGACATCATGGCTGCCCCGGAAGGATGCACAGACACTGCACCCCACCCCCAACTCCTGTAAGCACCATGGCCGCCCCTCTAACATGCACACAACAATGCACAGGACTCAAAATGTACTGACATCAATGTATGTAGGATGTACCTTCACCCATGACCCATACCCTGCCTCTCCATCCCCCACAGGCAAGATCAAACAGCGATGGCGGACACACCACAACAACCAAGCCAACACCAGCACGCAGGAGTAGAGGGGATGATGATGGCACCAGGCCGTCCACATCAAGGGCTGGCCCTTGGCGAACCACCGCCCTCACAAGCTAAAGCACCCCAGCCAACAGGGCGCACATGCCGGAGAACATGAGGAGCAGTCAGCTCTGACACTTGGTAATGTGCCCCAGCAAGGAAACATTGGTGCCATCATGGCACACTGCCAAAAGGCACACCGGCCCCAAAGGCCACGGCCAAGAAAACCCCTGCCCCACAGCAGACACCTCATGTGGACGAGAAGGGTTCACCAGCGGGCAGCGATGTTGAGGGGCTGCAGTCAGCGGCCACAAGTGACCTCGGTGAGCCGACTCAATCTGCCCAACATAGCGCGGAGGAGGAAGGGCAACAGGACGAGGCAGACACAGCACACCTGAATGCATGTCAGAGGACATTGAAGCAACACCATCCCTGCCGCCCACACCACAGCACTCCTTGGGACATGCGTTTGGTGGTCGCAGCCCTTGGGAGGAGATGCCTAGAGATGTATTCAGCCCTCAAAGGAGTCCCACTCAACCTCCTGTACAACCACCAGCTGGACCTACCATACAGGCCTTGAGGGCCGCATGAGCCACATAGAGGGGCGCCAGCAGGCCATGCACGACATGGTGAGACAATACCTCTCAGAAGGGGAAGCCACATGCTGGGCCCATCATGACAACACCCAGGCATTAACCCATGCTGTCTACCGCATGACCAGGCGGGTGCGCGAAGGCATGGCATCCGTGAAGCAGGCGCTCACACAGTTGTGTGCCACCATGGCCCAACATCATGCAGCACCGGCCAAGCCACAACCACCACCATTAGCAAGCACAACCCCGGCCAGCTCGACCCAGACGAGCCTGGTGCGTAAATCGCTACACAGTATGTGCCGGCCAGAGGAGCAACTCCCTCCATCCAAAATGGGCCATCAGTAGGCGGTCACCCATGCACAAAGGAGTCCGGTTGGACTTGGATTGGGTGCAGGGGTGTGGGTGTGTTGAGGGATGGGGGGTGGGGTCTGGAGGGCGGTGGTGTGTGGGTGTGTTGAGGGTTGGGTGGTGGGGAGTGGGGGCGTGGGTGTGTTGAAGGATGGGGGTGGGGGCGTGGGTGTGTGGGGTGTTGAGGGATGGGGGCTGGGGGCGTGGGTGTGTGGGGGTGTTGAGGGGTGGGGGGCATGGGTGTGTGGGGGTGTTGAGGGATGGGGTGGGGGGCACATTGTAGAACAACAAAGGGGTGGGGTCCACATTTATACCTGTTTTTTCCACATAGTTCACATTTGATTAATACAACTGGTGTGCATATGAAGAACACATGACTGGACATTGATTATTGAGTGTGTGTACATTTATTTTTTAACAGTGCCCAGTGTTCACCATTCCCAGTAGTAACCCAGTCCATCAGAAATATTATGCAATCAGGAATTGGCGTACAGCACGTCCTTCAGGAACATTCTGCTGTGGCCGATATGCAGCATCTTCCCCATCATCCTCCTCATCTTCCAGTGGAATTTGGTCCATGTTAGGTGGCAGGGGTACATTGCGTCAGATGCGTGTGCAGCAGGGAACATACCAAAACAATCTTCCCCACCTTCTCAGGGCCGTATATGAGTGCCCCACCAGACCTGCTGAGGCAGCGAAACCGTGCCTTCAACAGCCCAAAAGTCTGCTCAATTATCACACAAGTGCGTCCATGCGCACGATTGTAGTCCTCTTCATCCCTGTTGAGTGGATGCCTGACAGGGGTGAGGTGCCACGGCTTCAGGGGATACCCAGCATCACCAGTATGGGAGCAATTGAAAACTTGATTGTGAAGGTTTTTGGCATTCCTTGTGTACACTGGCTGTACATTGTTCTTGGTCGAATGCAAGAGATCTTCACTGCCAGCTGCTGCCATTTAATTAGAGCAACGCTCAGGTTGGTGTACTTGATGTTGATGAACGGTAGGGGAGCATGGGTAACGTTCAGGTCTTAGGGACCTTAAAACCCAGTACAGCACTCACACAGATGATGTCGGTAGGTCCATGATTTGCTCACATGTGATGGCTGGGTTGCGATGGAAGATCCAGTATGCATGTAGGGAACTGAATGATGGATTTCCCTGATGTGCAACATGATAAACGTTGTTTTGCCAATCATGCTTCCAAATACTTGATGACGCCATGTACACGTCCATCAACACCTTCACCCATGAGACCATGGCACAATGGAATTGGTGGTATGGTCCGCTAATGTAGGCAGGAGATTCTGTGATGGCGCTGGGTGTCAACTGGCATGGTGGAAGTGAGGTTGCATGTATTGGTCCTGCAGCAGTCACACGTGTGTCAGTGGTGTTGTACACTTGCTGAAATCTATTTTCTACATCCATGCCCCATTGGTTTTTTGGGTGTCCCTTCAGGTGCAGGGAATGGCATGGTGGTGTGTGGTGTACCTGTCGGGCAGGGGCAGTAACAAAGGATTCCCTGAGAGGCATTTGGATTTGGCTCAGTCATGGCTGCATGACCTGCGCTTTACTTTGCTGTGCTCACGTGAATTATCCATTGTGACTGCAGGTTGGTGCATTGTGGTACCTGTGGCTCAGGTCTGATGATGTACCTGTGCATGTGCAGGGGTGGGTGCTGTGTTTGTAGCTACCATTTACACATATCTGTGTGGCCATGGCATGTCTGCATCCATTGTAAGTCTCACACATCCTGTCATTATCATTGGGGTCACAGTGTTTGGCACCCAGGAGGGTGTCCCACCCCCAAACAACAACCCCCATGGTCCTCCTAGCAGTCAGGTTACATATGCTTGTGGTCCCCCCCCAACAACAACCCCCATGGTCCAGCCAGCAGAGAGGTTACATATGCTTGATCCCCCCTCAACAACAACCCCTATGGCCCAGCCAGCAGACAGGTTACATATGTTTGTGGTCCCCCCCAACAACAACCCCCATGGCCCTGTGGTTGGACTTAGCCAGCAGCCAGGCACATCGTGTAGCGTGTCATTCCATGTAGCGGGGAAGCATGCTGTTGTGCAGTATCATTGCATCATGTGTGAATCCCGGAAATCTGGCACTGCAATGCATTATTATCTTGCCTGAATCACACACCATCTGGACATTCAGGGAGTGGTAGAGCTTCCAGTTGCTGTATACTACCTCCACGGCATGGCGGACTACCAGCTCCACATGGGTGCAGTCAACGACACCAAGGATGTTTGGCATGCCTGCCAGTGCATAGAATACAATTTTGGTGGCATTCACCTCCTCTGCAGTCCGTGGTAGCGGTATGTAGTGCCTTGCGTATTTCAGGAGTACATCCAGCACCTGGTTGAGCACACAGGAGAAACATGGTTGTGAGATACCATGCAGCTGCCCCACTGTGTTCTGGTAGGTGCCTATGGCAAGGAAGTGGAGCACTGACACTACCTTCAGCAGGGGGGGTGGCGGTATGGATGTTGATTAGCTGACCAGGTCATTGTGAATGAGATCCACAATTGTGCATATTGTGTCCCTGTCCAGGCGGTACAGGGTGTGGATCTGTGCAGGTGTTAAGTCAAATGGACTGGCCCTTATGTGAGGGATTGGTGGCTGCCTGCTGGATACCACTGCCTGCACTGGTGGTAAGTGCTGGATCAGTCTCATCCTCCTTCTCCTCCTGCGCCTCCCAGTTTTGGTGCCTGCTGGAGTAGTAGGAGTGCAGGCATATCCTCCATTCCCTCTATGGCAACTGCTAGTGATATCATGTTGGACTTGGGAGGGGTGTGGTGTGTGGGTGTGCTCCTTTTGTGCAGTGCCTGACTCCATTGCCTCCACCTGTGCTGATTGAGTGCACCTGTGGTAGTTTGGAGAACAGCAGATTGCTATTAACGTCTGTCCCGTGATGCCGGTATTGCTGGCATCATGGTGACCGTTCTTACCGGCATCTAGACATGCAGCTCGTAATGATCACTTCCTTACAGCACTGCGGGTCCCTGCGGTTGCCGGTAGCACCAGCATTGTGGGTCATAATGCGCCAGTCCAGTATACAATGCCGGTATTCACTTACCGGTATCGTTATTAGCAGACCGCCTACCTTGTAATTAGGCCCTATATCAGATACTTTACTTCTAAGACCAGCCACATTCCAGCGTATTATTTTAATGCTAGTGTCCAAACAGACCATCTCAAATCGCTGCCAATGTGGCCCGCGATGGCCAACGTTAAACAATCTTTGGCGGAATGCAGGACACACATTGGTACACCATTTCACATGCTTGTTTCGACAGCAAGGGCTTAATTGAAAGACTGTTTACAGGTGGAATATTGATGGGAGCACTTGGGACAGAGCTGCTTCCAGTCGAGGCTGCTGAAGTGAACACTACATCCCCAGAATTCACAAAGGCACAGAGACACCTTGGTGCATTGTTAAGTTCCACCCAGTGGTCGTGGAGTGGGCAGATGGAAAACTTGGAATCTGTGTACACATCTAAGCCTCTGATTAGTAGAGTCCTGACAATTCAAAACACAATCTCTAATATATTGATTTGAAAAACTAAAGTGGACGCTACATCCCCCATTAAACGTGCACTCAGACAATATGCGGCAGGCTATAAATATTCTGAAAGTGAGGTCCTCAACCCCCAGGATCATTGACAGGGCAGCCAGCAGAAAACGTTTATATAAGTTCTTATTGCCATTAGTTCTCCCCTTAAAAGTAGGATGAACGCTCGGTTCCCGGCTGGAGCAAATAGTCCAAGACTGTTTGGATATAACACCCGTGTCGGCTTGCCGACTGGGTGAAAGCACAGACCTGGGTGGACAAATGACAGACCCATAGAGACAATGCCAGCGTTAGATACATTGACAGGGTTTGCTTCCACATGAGTGGATGACCTTGCTGTAGAGGCGGCAAGCGATAAGTGAGGCACTCTTGAATTTGTCACAGCTAGCAGCAAGGGGTATGGCAGAGATGGGGACTCTTGGCTAAAATCGACCAACGCATCAGTTTGACATGCCTTTTCCACCACAAGGCAGGGCCTCTGTGCCTTAAGGTAGAGGGGCTTATCCGACAGAGGACCCCAAATTCTGAAAGCCCAGAAGAGATGACGGAGGGGCCCTATTTGAACTAAGGTTGCTAGCCACTCTATTATTTCAATAAATGTGTTAAGCCATAACAGATACTTACTTCTGGAATTGTCCAGGGCACTTATTGCCTTGTATGCCCTCTCCAGGTTCCACAGAGAGTCCCTGTATACTAAGAAAGGGGAGAGAGGTGACGATGTAGTGCCTACTCCAATCCTAGAGACACGGGTCACCCTCAATGAAAACATCTGGGGAGCACTTGATAAATGATGGTTGGGAAATGTTGTTGGTAGTCTTGGAGGGCGCCGCTAAGTCTATTTCGAGGGCATTCATCAGCAGGGCTTCTCGGGTGATGGCTGAAAAATCTGGGGGGTAGACTAAATGTACAGGATCTCCTCACTAACTGCGAAAGGTATCCACCCTGACTCCTTGTCGTTGAGTCAGAGCACTGTCACTTAGGAGCTGCTGAAATTCCAATGTAGATGTAGTTGAAAAAACGACCTCCCAGGTGGCGCTTAAGACCCACTGACAGTTTTGGCAGTTTTCTGCAAATAAGCGGTCGATCGAGTACTCCAGTGCCTCCAAAAGCGTACTACTCACTCGATGTGTGTCCATTGGAGTAGTTTGCTGATTTTCATGGAGAACTGACTGACCCTGCTTGACAGTCACCACAGCAACCGGGGACTGAGAGCGGAAAGTTGCTTGCCCGTTCGCATGCTCATGCCCGCGCTTGCAGGCCTGCCCATGCTCACACTCATAGGCGAAAGCGCTTTTGTGCTGTCGCGTGCCCTCCTGATGCTGTTCCTGCACCATTGTTCTTCAGAGTCAGAAGCAGCTTTAACAGGCTCATCGGGCTCATCAGGCTCTAGGCTGAGGGACTGAATGGAGGCTTGAGTAGTTGAAGTGCCATGGAATAAGGCTAAAGCAGGCGCTGCACTATTTCCATTAATGAAGCAGGTGGTGCATCAGGCACACGGCCAGGACCCGGCGAGGGGAGCATCTTGGGGGAGGCACCGTGCCATTCATCACTCTCAATCTACATAGAGCCCACCTGATAGTGGATTGAGTACATTTACTGGGTTTGAGGATTTTAGACAGGCACTGAGTGGACACGTTTTTTGTGTGTTTCCTTTTGTAATTCCTTGTGCATTCCCTGAGGGAGGACCAGCCTGCTCTATTTTGGGGACCATGACTATAGCCCACAACAATACTGCACACACGAGACAGCGTAGGTAAGCATGTTCTTTTCTTCTTTTTTGCTAGAAGACTAGCAGTCTTCTCCTTGTCTCAGCCTGTATACAGCCTGTATCACACCTGAAAAGGCTTTTATGGGGTTATATCTTCTCTCCAGTAAACTCAGGTCTCATCACATCTAAATTAAATTGTAGGAAGCCCATGCTTTTTCCCAAGATCGGGAGCACTGGCCAATCCTACAGTGGTTGCAGTGGTTGCAACGAGACGAGAACACAAAGAGTGCAGCCGAAGGCAGCAGGAGGAGGCAGAGAGAGCAGGTGGAAAGAAGATGGTGGCAGTAGTGGAAGCGAGAGATGGACACAGGTAGTTCATCCTTACTGCTGACACTGCTTTCGTTTCAATGAAGGTGTGAAAGCCCTGAGAGCACCACAGAGAGGGTGGGAGGGCTGGGAAGGCTAGAGGACCCTCATGTTTGTCAAGCCATGTCAAGCCTCACTGCTGGGATGTTAAAATCTACCAGTCGCTTCCGACACCATCATTACTACTGTTTCTAAATTGGTATGCGTTTAAAAACTCAGCTCAGCTCAACACAGCTCAGATCGACAAATGCCCTAAGTCAAAGCTTATTAGCCTCCCTCAACCTCTCTGCTGCAAAACACCAAAACCGAAATAAAAGTTTTAAGGTACAGGGGGCACCCTGTTCTCTGTCAGATATTTTAAAAACTACTAGATTTACCCCAACCCAGTCAAGGAAATTAAGTTAATGCATTGTGCTCAAATTGTATCTTATTCGGTCCATAACTGCCAACCTGTTTTCAAGCTACAGCTGTTCAAAAACTGCACTTTTTCTCTATGGGAAAATGAATGCGAGTAGGCTGGGAAGGGTGCAGAAGAAGAGACATGACACACAGGTGGCATTTTTGTGATTTACAAGCTTTTTTATTAAAAGTAAAAAGGAGTTGGGAAAAGGCCTAACTACCCCTAACCAGAGGGATTGCCCTGCCTCAACAATAGAATACTGTGGGCTCTGTCTTGATGTCCGTCAAACAAAAATGCACACCGTTCTGGGTCTAATCCTATTTCTGCTCCTTACACTTTCTTTCTAAATAAAGGCAAAATGGGTGTCGGAAGGAGGCCTCTCCAGTTCTTGATGTAGAACCCCAAGTGCAGTTCTTCTGCCAAAAGTATATAAAGTTCCAAGGTTCACACTTCACAAGTTCAATCTACTTAAAGGTACCCCAAGTTCCCTGGTATCCTGGGGGAACCTCTCCCTGGGTTCTTGGTTCCTTCTATTTGCAAAAACAATGTTGCTCAAAGATCCTCTGGGGAATTCTTCTTCCCCCAGTTCATAGCACAAAATGATCCTTCCCAATCTCTTGTCAAGTCTGGTTCACTAACGTGCCAGACCTCACCGTAGAATTCTTCAGCAATATTTCAAGCTTGGTTTACTCACCTGCCAGACCTGACTTTCCACAAGTTTCACTTTCCTTAATGTTTTTTTTGTTTTGTGCTCCATCCCACTGGTTTTATATTTTATATTTTCTGCTGTTGACGTGGGTCCTCAACCCTTATGTACTCAACTGTTGGGCAATGGCCTCTTTCATCTTAGTCCCAGACCCTGTTCCTTTGGCTTGGTGGGATCCCTGTCGATTTGTTCCCTAGAATCCACTTAAACAGACCTGGCGTACTCTCCTGCTAGGTACTGCCCCACCTAGGTCTACTTCCAATGTTCTTATTTGACTGTTTGTCTTGGTTTCTATTCTCTTGCATCCCTTGAGATGTGTTTGTTTGCTTCACTCAGTTCACAATGTATTGTAAGATCTCTTTCTCACCCCCTGGTGCTCTAATGGGCTTATAAAATTTGCAACTAACTATGTTTCCTTTTCCATGCCTTTGTAATCTTAGGAATGTTTTCTTAAAGTTTGGCAAGTTCATATTACATTGTATGAGATCCATTTCACCCCTTCTGCTCTTTGGGATGTTTTTTGGGATGCCTTACTATGGAGAGCCATAAACATGGTTTTCCCCCTGCCCCTATCAAGGATAGGATTTGTGTTTCGGAGGGAGTTGTTTCCCAGTCACCAAGTGCGAGAATACAAGTACCAGAATCCTTAGACATATCAATGTGAATTAACCTGAAACACCTGAAAAGGAAATGTAACTAGACACTCCTGAAAAGGAAAAGAAACACAGCCTCCCTGATGATTGATGGAGTCAAGAAAACGTTTGGAGGAGAAGACAATTTGTTGCTACAGCAGGAAAACTTGACTGGGAACCAGAGTGCTCGCCTTGCCATCATTCTTAACACTGAAAGATTTGATCAGAAATCTGACGATAACTAGATATGCCCGGGCCTAGCCTAAATGCAAACTTTGTGAATGATTCATTAAAAAATAAAAAAGTTATTAAAGAAAAAAACTAAAGTTGTGGCTTAGCCTTCATTCATTTTCCCATAGATAAATAAGGTCAATTTTTGCCAGACTGCTCAGCCCAAACTGCTGGAAGGATTTAGACCAGGGGCAAAACAACTTGAGTACAAAGCGTTGACTTGAGACCTTTTTGTGGTTTGGGGTTATTCCATCCAGTAGTTTTTGAAAATATGTAGCTTTGTCTCAGCTAAATCGTGAAGAAACAGGGTATTTATAAATAAAACAGCTGCCATTTTTGTGTTCTCGATGCGAGAGATAGCTGCGGATATAACTTTGGTTAGCTGAAAATGAACGATAAAGCAGCAAAATGCCATTTCCAAGTGAAAAAATCAGGGAAATGCTTTTAGGGTAGATGTGCGGTGGGGGGGCAATAGGACACCAAGTTAAATTTGAGGGTTTGAGGAGGTGTAGGGACTGAGTTTGCAACACAAAGATGTTCTGTAATCTCAGCTATCAGACAGAATAGCCGCAAATAGTTAACATTCCATAGCAAACTGCATCACAGAAACAGCAAGTGCTGAAGGTGGGAATAGGTGAGGGCACGAGAGGTGAGGGGGCTATCAATGGGAAGGGGAGAGCAGGCCCATATGTGGGGGGATTTGGTGAGGGTCTGAGAGGGCAGGGGAGCATTTTATTTTGTATGTTTTCCCCAATAAAAGCGGTTATAAGGACTGCAAAATAATAACCAGGGGTATAACCACGGGTATTTTTAGTTCATAGACGCGGCTATGGAAAAGAAATATATACATACATACATACATACATACCTACATATATTTGCAGCTAAAGTGATGTTGTGGGTAAGAAAAATCACTGGGCTTGACCAAAGGCCATGGTTAGTGTACTGTCTGGTAGTGTTCTAAAATGTACAGTGGGCGCGGACGAAGGCCAAGGCTAGTGGCCAAAGGCCATGGCTAGTGGTCTGGTATTGTTCTAAAATGGACAGTGGGTATGGCCGATGGCCATGGCTAGTGGTCTGGCAGTGTTCTAAAATCTACGTGTTCCATTCACTTGGAAACCCATGGGGTATAAAGAAATAGGTTGTGTACATGGTCAAACGGAAAGACATCCCTTTACCATGCTTGATGTTACCATTTTAGGGAAGAATTTCTCTGTATTAATGTAAATAATACCTAATCTTTCTACACACTTTTCTTCTGGTTCATGGATGGTTCTTCAATCACAGACCCTATGCTGGACTCTATGCTTACTGCCATGACGCTGCTGCGCCCTGCTTCTGACCCTGCTGCTGGAGTCAGTTTGTCCTCTATTGCCATTTTACTTTCCTACTCTCTTTAATTTCGCCCTGTGTGGTGGGATATGACTCCTGGGGGCAGTGGGTCTCCTCTACCTCTCACTCCTTGATACTTATAATTCAGATATTATCTTTTACCAAACCACTAAAAATGAAAGCTTTGCAAGTAGTGATATGATGTATTTGTAGCTGCTGACTACTTCGCAGAGTTATTCATTGTTAGGAACTATTGTAACATGCTAAAAAAAATGTAACATGGTCTAAATATGTGCAATTACCTAGAGTTATTGTATGCCTGATGCCATCAGTTAAGTAATAATTTTTTTATATGATGTTACTAGTGATGGTACTAATGATGTCATCAGTAATGACAAATGAGGACATTACTCATTACATCCCTAATTACACCATATATGACATCACTGATGGAATCACTGTATGGCGGTAAGGCAACCATGGTGCCGGGATCGCTACCGGCACCGTTGCTACCGTACCGCCATACTAGGAGTTCTGCTTGCGGGTGTCCTTGCAGTCACCAGGTCTGACCTGGTGGCTGTACCTGCACCCACGTGCAGAACTTTATGGTAGCAACGATACCAGTATTAAGGGTACCGTTGCTACCACCCTCCCTATTGAGCCCTATATGGGCTCAATGGGAATGGGGATGTACTGGGCCCGGCACCTGCGAAAGGGCAATTACCCGGCCCGGCTGGACCAGAATAGCCCAGTAATTGCCCATTCACAGGTTCCGGATCCGGAGGCGAGTTTGGAGGAAGCCTTGCCGGTAAAACTACCTCCAACCTCGTAATGAGGTCCACTGATTCCATCACAACACAAACCGTCCACTGGCAGTAGGAATGACATTTGGCAGTGGCCATTGTATATTTTAACACAATAAGTGGCCACTGTAAACTGTGATGTTATCATTGTGGTCATAGGCTGCGCAACAGGGGGCACGAAGTTAAAGTGGCTATAGCTAAATTTCAGTGATTTTGCTGCATTAAGTTCTCACCTTAACGTGTTTTTACAATGTATTGCTCACTGTAACGTCCCTGCAACTAAAGTTTTGTCCTTGAATGTATACGTCATTTTTGCTTCAAATCTAAAAACAAATCCTGGATTAAGTCTCCATGGAATGTATGATCTCAGGTCATTCCGTGCTTTATTGGGCAGTTGATTCTTAACATGAGAGGGCCATGGTCCCTCTCAGGTTTCTTTATCACCCACAGATTTTGAAACAAGCACTTGTTCTTGCAGTTAGTAAAATATGATCAATATTTGAATATTTGAGGGATCCCCAGATTCTTTACCAGCGTGCCTTCTCCTAAATGTCGGTCTCTCTGGAATATTGCTTGGAATCCGCCCATTACCAGCTCTCAGTCTTAATTCTAATACCTGGGAGATTAATCTTGTCAGTTACATACAGGAGTATGTTCAAATAATATGATTTGGAAATATGCTGTGACATTCTGAATACATCAATGAGTATTATATAAATACTCTGTCTCCTTTCACCTTGCACATTCATCTGTGCATCCCTGGAAAGTTTGCAAAAAGGCTTAAGGGAGCAGCTGCCCCTGCACCAGTGGCGTAACACAAAATGTGGGGGCCCCGCTGTGAGCCCTGCTGAGGGCCCACCCCCCCCAACTCAGCAACAAATCACGGGTTGTGCTATACTCTGAGCCGGCCTAGATTATCAGCTTGCACAATACACATGAACATGCTGCTGAAGGTGTATGCTGCACACTGTACTAGGAGAAAGATATAAATATGTGTTTTTATGCAATATACAGCACACTTTCTGAGAAAAATTGGTTAAAAAGCCAGAGTGTGCAATTGTTTTGTAGGGTAACACCAATCCAATACATGCAAGTCACCAACACTGCACAGGAACATTAATGCTTTGCAATTAAAAAATGCCACGCCACATTCATTGGGACACATTCAAAACATGTCCCACAGGCTGCACAATGTAGACCATTGTAGACATGTAATAATATTCCAGTAAAGCATGCCAGGCCACATTTAGACATACCTAGACTGGTTGCACAAAAATGCCAGTCGAAGCAAAAACACTCATCAAGAAGAGGGCACACATTGAAGCCTGGGTCTCTGTGGCCTCTAACAACACGGCCAAACGCTTTAAAATCTGCACGGAACTAGTCAATCCTGTTGTGGTCTCCAAATCTCCAGTTCCCTCCCAGGCCCTCTCTACCTCTCCTTCTCCTTTCTCCTCCTTCTCTCTGACAACACCTGATAAGGTTCCTAGACAAATCTGATCCATGCAAGTGTCATCCAAACAGGTGCTCCATTGCTCCTCCAGAACCATCAAGGACCATATTGACACCCTCGCTGCATGCCTTGGCCGATTTCTGAAATCACTCTTTCACCACTGGAACGTTCCCCTCTCCCCTTAAGCACTCCCTTGTGCACCCACTCTTCAAGAAGTCGTCTGCCAATCCTACCTGTCCAGCAAACTATTGTCCAATCTCCATCACCCCTTTCCTGGACAAACTATTGGAAAAAAGATGGCCATCTCCCAGCTCACTCTCCACATTGAATCTGTTGGTTGTCTCCATGACCATCAGTGTGGCTTCAGAGCTGCCAGGGGTGCGGAAACTGATCTCCAGAACACCTGTGATTCCAGCATTCCAGCATCCTAATCCTCCTTGATCTTTCCTCTACTTTCGACACAGTCAACCACACCATCCTGATCAATCGACTATATGAGATCCTGGGCATCACGGATCAGGCCCTGGAGTGGCTTACCTCCTTCCTCTTGGACTGCCCCTCCCAGGTCCAACTTGGTCCCTTTCTCTCTGCCACCTCTCTCTCTACCTGTGGCATTCCCCAGTGCTCTATCCTCTCACTGTGGTTTTTCAACCTCTACTTGGCCCCTTTGGCCCACCTGATCTCTACCATCTCCTCTAACTTTCAGTGTTATACGGATGGCAGTCAGCTTTCCTTCAGGTTCCTCTCATTTCTCGCTCATTCCTGACTGTCTATCCATGATTCAGGATTGGTGCGCCTCCAACAATCTCTGCCCTAAATGTCATTAATATGGATATCCTTCTCATTGGGACGCATGCACCTGCTTTCTCTCTCTGACTCTGGACGCACACCTTGGGCCCTCTTCCTTCTCCTTCCTGCGAGGCAAAAAACCTTTTGTTTCATCTTCGACTCCACTCACCCTTTCTCTCCTCGCATCTCGGGTGTCACCATGAAGTCCCACTACCTATCAGCTACTCCTCCTCAAAGGGACTCTTCCCTTTCTCACTTTCCCCCTGAAGCTCACTGTCTCCAGAGCTCTGTTTCGCTCTAGGCTGGACCACTGCAAAAGCCTCTTTCTCAAGCTGCCTTCCTCTACTCTCTGCACTCTGCAACTAATCCAGAACAGGATTGCAAGACGTATCCTTGGCCACAAGCCCAGGGATTATATCTCTCCAGCCCTGAAATCTCTCCACTTGCTTTCAGTGGTTGCAAAAATCAAGTTCAAGACCCTTTGCATTGTCCACAAGGGGTTCTGGGGTCAAACCCACACTACATCCATCGCTCTCTTCCAAAATACCTTCTTTCTTGAGCCCTTCCGCAGGCTACCTCCAACTCTCTAGTGGCTAGACACTTCTCCAGGCAGAGAGTGGGGGGTAAACTGTTCTGTTTTCCCCTCCCTTCTAACTTGCACTTCCCCCCTCCCTTTCTCCTTGCATTTCTCATTCTCGCACTTGCACAATCTGAATGACACAAGGCCTAGTAAGATCATTTGTCTTGTCCTCCCTCTATCGTCCCTCCCTGGCTTGTCGCGCCAAGAAACACTTGTGTACATGTACAGTTGTGTTATAATAGATTTATATCATATCATTTTATCACAGATGCCCAAAAAAAGATACAATGCTGCAGTAATAAACAGCTAGACTGGCAGCACCCAAATGCCAGACTAGCCAGGTAATTACAATTAGAAGGACTGCATTATCAGAAATGCGCAGTTAAAAAAAAAGTCATACCAAACTGAGGAATAACTATACTGGCTGCACCAAAATGCCTCTCTAGCCACTAATACCACAAATCATGCCTGCTTAGCCTGGACATAGACAACCATTATGATTTATTGCACAATCCTGCCCCCACACATCCCCTCTCCGTCCCATGCCCTACCTCAATCTTCAAAAACAGCTCCTTGGCCCAGAATGACCTTCACGTCCCTCTTCCTTCTCCCAGAGCTTATGTTTGAGGATCCTTGCCTCACAGGTAAGTACTGGGGAGAGGAAGAGTGGGATTAGGAGTAATGAAGATACAGGTAGCTAAGTCAGGCATTACCTCCATGTACCTCTACCTCATCCCAGTATTTGTGTATGAAGCATAGTGCCTCATACAAAAGTACTGCCTCATACACAAGTACAGGGACACGAAAGAATAAGGCTAGGAGTAATGACGATTCCTGATAAGTAATTAAGTCATTAAACAGAAGTAGGGGTTTAACATTATTGAGTTGACTGGGCTGCAGCACCCACCCCCAGACATTTTGGGCTATGTTGACTCAACCTGACTGACCTTCAGAGCAGTTGCCGGACAGAAAAGGACACAGATGTTGAGCGGCACCTGGGTTTTGCTGTTAGGAAAGAGCCCAGCAATTACTAACGTAAAGCATTTCACTTTTAGTATCTGCATTCAAATGCCACATTTTTTAGGCAATTCAAATTGTGGTGTGGATTTAGTACTTTCATGCCAGGGAAGTGATTGGAAGGGTAGAAAGGGAACAGGAGACCGTTCATTCTCACAGCAGTTCATAAGTGGGTGCTTTCACACTTAAAGGAGTTAACTGCTTGTAACATTAAAGCTGCACTAGAATAATGTCATTAAAATGCTTAAAGAAGTTAGATGCCCCCACACAAAAAAGGTTGCATCTCCTCCACCGATGGCGAAGTTAGCGCCTCTCCCAACATTTGGAGGATCAGCACCCCGAAATGTAGGTTCTGAACGCAAGCACACACACCATTCACCATATACATGCATGCACACTCAGCCATCCATACATTTAAGTGTGCACTCTTTCACCATACAGTCACACCCAGGCAGCCATCCGTACATTTAAGTGTGCACCCTTTCACCACACAGGCACACACACCCAGGCACCCACCCATACATTTAAGTGTGCACCCTTTCACCATACACCCACACAGGCAACCACCTATACATTTGAGTGTGCCCCCTTTCATCTTTCAGGCACACCCAGGCAGCCACCCATACATTAAATTGTGCACCCTTTCACTGTACACACACACAGGCAGCCAGCTCCACATTTAAGTGTACACCCTTTCAAAATACACTCACACAGGCACACTTCATAGGGCTGAAGGGAGCCCAATTACTTAAAAAAAAATGTTTCTTTTTTCAATCACTCTGACTTCATAAAGAAATGATTTCCGTTAAGGACCAAACCATAACGGAAATCCTTTCTTTATGAAGGCAGAGTGACTTCAAAAAGAAACTATTTCTTTTTTGAAGTCATAGGGCACTACCCACCCCATGACATGGAGGCTTCCAGCCTGGGGTCTTCCATGTCATGGGGTGGGGGATCCCTGGATTTCACTCTGCCTTCATAAAGACATTGGGCCTCATTTTAACCCTTTTGGTCCAGAAACAACGGAGGCGGTAAATCCGCTGCCACCGTTGTTTCCGGGTCCGCTGATTCCGAGTTATGCAGGTGGGAGGTGTCACTCCCGCCAGGTCTCACTTGGTGGGAGTAACCCCACCTGTCTGCAGGCGGAAATGGAAAAACCGGCTCCGACATAGACAGAACCGGTGTTTCCATTGTCCTCATCCCCATGAAGTCCTATAGGACTTCAAGGGAATGGAAATGTACGGAATTCTGCCTCGGAATTACCGGATCACAGGGGTTGTTATGCCCCAGTGATTCTGGCAATCACGGAGGCAGAATTGTATTTTGGGTCCGGCGGCAGCCTGCCGGTTTTTCCCGCACGGCTACCGCCGGACTCGTAATGAGGCCCATTATTTCTGTTAATAATTTCTTTATTAAGGCAAAGTGATTTAAAAAAGAAATGTAAAAAAAAAAGAAAATGGAAAAATATTTATTTTCTTTTTTTTTCAAGTGGGATCCCCTCCCAGGACATGTGCTAGCGGCCCCACCCGCACCCCGGGTGGCTGCGGGGGCCCATGTTACGCCAGTGTCCTGTACTGATTACATCTCCACCACATTACTGTGCCAATTGCAGTCATTGCACGCCAGGAGTACTAGGCACGCCAGAAGAGGGCATTGCCAGAGTTATGCACTCTTCTGCTAGACTGCATATGTGCACGTATTCAGCGGAAACAGTATGCGGTACCAAGTTTTACCTACACAGCTATATGCCTCCGAATGCAGTACAAATCATGCAGTGTGCAGTGGAAATGATGCAATGTGCAGTGGAAATGAACAGGAATAATCAGCTCTACTTTTATCGGTGCTTGCAAATGACAAAATGCCATGAAAACCTTTGTGTAAAGACGAAATGACCAATCACTGGTAACTAGCGAGGAATAGGAGCAAAAGCACACGTGGTTTCCATTCACCAATCACCAATGCTGTCACAGTCGGAATATTCCCATAGCCTCCCCTTTCTTATGATATAATTATTATTACTATTCGGGTAGTCCTTGAGTGTGGACCTAGCTTCAGGGAGCAACAGAGCACTTTACAAGTCATAGAGCAAAGTACACAGTCAGGGAGGCAAAGATACAAGAGAGAGCAGCGCTAACAAAGGGGCAGGGCAAAGGCAGGCAATTTGGCATCAAGGGATATCAACATCCATCGGAAAGAGCGAAAATCATGGAATGGCATTCGGCCACTTTACTGCTGTATTCGCAATCGGACCGAAACCCTGGGCATTCAAGGTTTACATAATCCATATATTAATTAGATAAATGTGCATGCAATTGATCTGGACGACAGGTCATTGGTCTATTGATTGACCATGCTGTGCTCCTGAGATGCTGTAGCCTAGGATCTGATTACCTGATTGTCAGCAAGTATCCATTTTCTAAAACTGCGAATAATAGTTAACGCTTCACAACTGTCGGTGGACACACCAAAAATAATTCTGCACTCCATGAACTTTTGTTTATTATCTATCTCTGATGTTTCTTCGCAAGGTTTGTATGGGACAATTTTGCATTTTGTAGAATGTGCATTTTTGTGTTCCCTCATTCAATTTGAATGAGATAGTAAACCAGCACAGAACTGTTATGTTATGTTAAGGCATCTTGGCGCTAGCCTCAGGCATTATGGCACACAAGAAGAAGAAACAAATTAAAACAGGAAGGTTTTCAAAGAGTGTCTGAATAAAAGGCAATTCTCTATGGCACGAAGCGCGCTTGGAAGAGAATTCCAAAGTTGGCCAGCAGCTACAAACTTGTAGCCATGGCTGCCTCCAAAATCGGTCCGACTCCGGTCTGGTGAAGGGAGTAATTACCAGTCCAGTCCGTGGTCGGCGGGACCGGTAATTCCCCATTCACCAGAGCCATTCCCCATTCCCATTTGAGCCCACATAGGCTCAATGGGAAGGGGAAAGGCAGCAATAACGGTACCGCAAATTGCGGTACCGTTATTGACCCCAGTAACCCTTTGCGGGTCCCGTCCATAACGCCTGGTAAAACCAGGCATAAAGGGAGGACCCGCAAAGGGACCTCGGAATAGGGCGCAAAGGGAATTGCAAAGTTGGCCAGCAGCTACAAACTTGTAGCCATGGCTGCCTCCAAAATCGGTCCGACTCCGGTCTGGTGAAGGGAGTAATTACCAATCCAGTCCATGGTCGGCGGGACCGGCAATTCCCCATTCACCAGAGCCATTCCCCATTCCCATTTGAGCCCACATAGGGCTCAATGGGAAGGCAGCAATAACGGTACCGCAAATTGCGGTACCGTTATTGACCCCGGTACCCCTTTGCGGGTCCCGTCTATAACGCCTGGTAAAACCAGGCGTTAAGGGAGGACCCGCAAAGGGACCTCGGAATAGGGCGCAAAGGAATTACCGGCACCAGTGTCATTACCGGAAAATCAGATGCCATCGGACAGGCATCGCCAAGCCCGCACTGCCTGACCCATCTTGCCTGACCTCATAATGCCAGGCGCAGCGCGGCATGAAACCGAGGCTGATGCCTCGCTGCTAGGCAACTAGCAGCCTTTTCATTTGCCCACATCCGCCGGCAGGCGGAAGCGCCGGCGGCCACACAAAGGCCCATACCAAGGCCCCTGTTTGCCCCTGGAGCCCCATTCAACTTCAACAGCAGCTACCCAGAGGAGAGGGCAGAAGCCCCTCCTCGCCTGCAGCAGCTTCCAACCAGCAGCAGAAGCACACCACATGCTATGGGCACCACCATCCATGGCACCCAGCCGTAGTGAAAGCCCCCGTCGAGCCATCAATGCAGTAAGGCATAGACACCCTTCACTTCACCTTGCCTACACCAAGCAAAATTGGAAAATCCGATGCCATTGGGCAGGTGTCGCCGAGCCCGCACTTCCTGACCCATCTTGCCTGACCTCATAATGCCAGGCGCAGCGCGGCATGAAACCGAGGCTGATGCCTCGCTGCTAGGAACTAGCAGACTTTTCATTTGCTCACATCCGCCGTCAGGCGGAAGCGCCGGCGGCCACATAAAGGCCCATACCAAGGCCCCTGTTTGCTCCCTGTTTGCGCCGTGGAGTGCAAGGGAGTGCCCTATCCCGACCCTTCACATATGGAATGTGGACCCTTTACCAGCGCTATGGACACCTTTAAAGACTAACTGCATTACCGCCTGTCTACCTACATATATCTTCCTCTAGTTTAAGCCACCTTTTCCTGCCCACCTCTTATGCTACACTTACTGTCCTACTTGAGCTCCTCTCAAGGCATGAACCTCTCCTGAGATCTGCTCCTGCCCAATTTCCCATTTGCTAATCAATAGACCCTACCTGAACTTCCTTGCGTTGACGTATAACATGTATGTATGCTCACAAACTACGGGTAAGCCCTATTCTAAATACTTGTCTAAATACTGTATCCACATTGCATTCAAATAAGATGATTACGTCCTGAGCCGGTCTCTGTTTACCTAAACTTCAGTGTTTCTAACATCAGTCATGTTCAAAGGGGCTGGGCTATTTGCCTATTATGTATGTGCCTCCCCAACTATCTCATGCCCATTGCTGCTCACATAGCATTGCTCTATTGTGTATTGCATTTGTTCTACCCTGATAGTACTGCACTTGTTCTACTATGATAGGCTGACCCACACAGCATTGCTCTATTGTGTATTGCATTTGTTCTACCCTGATAGTACTGCATTTGTTCTTTCCTGATAGGCTGACCCACATAGCATTGCTCTACTGTGTATTGCATTTGTACCCTCAACCAATAGTCTGTTCGGTCTAGACCACTCACCCCACCCTACCCCGGTGACGCCACAAGATGTATGCCCTATGAATCTCTTTAGCCTTCCTCATAATAACAGAAGTCCTAGTCTGCACACTCAGGATCGTTCCAGCCCCTACCATTCACTATACTACCTCTCAACTCCTGGCCATTTCCCCCACCATGACACAGACACAATCCCAACAGCTGACTAGTCACAATGACCAGGTTGAACAACACCAACAGTCCTGCACATTCGATTCCCAACCGTGCAACACTACATCTAGAAATGCTAGACTCCGGGCCAGACTAGCAAAACTGTATGAACCGCTTGCCAGAACTCTGACCACGTCAAAACGTAGAAAGACTACACCCAACAGGAGTACGAAAAAACCACATAGCCCACACCTGAGGACACAGAATGTACTCACGCACACCAATGTCACGACCCAGGAAATTCTATGCACAACCACATCCACCAACCCCACTTAAAAGGTGCTTTAATTATAGCCAGATCCATGATTGCTCACGCCATCGAGATTGCTGATCTTATCCAGTCCGAAAACCTTGACTTTTTGGCCATTATTGAATCCTGGCTTCATGCCGCTGCAGGACCTGCCATCATGCTAGCTATCCCAAATGGATACACCATCCTAAGATCAGATAGAAGCAAAGCCCGTGGATGCGGCATAGCCCTTATTGTCAAATCTAACCTATCTACTAGGCTAGCTCCATCCAATGACACTAAATCCTGTGAAAGCCTTACAACCAAGTTAGTTATTAACAACTCTCAAACCCTCACCATCCATCTGATTTATAGACCTCCAGGCCCTATTGGAACCTTTGAGGAGGACATTTCTACTATTCTATCCCATAACCTAAAAAACTCGTTGTTAAGGAGAATTCTCTGTTAAGGCTAATTTCGCAAACCTAGTGAGTCACCCAGCAGCTTTGCTCGATTTTTGGGGTTTATATTTTTTTTCTCCTGCTAAGAGTGAGACTCTTTTTCTCCCACTCTTAGGCATGATTTGAGAATGTCCTTTGACTGTGAATGTGTTTTATGGGCTATGGGGTCTTTTACTCCATAGGGCTTTTATGTGTTTTTGGTATGTGTGTTACACAGCACCCTCAGTGCAGTAACACAGGGGTGTCATAGTGACCCCCAAACATAGACTCCATACCCTGGGACTGACTACTGTCTCCCAGGGCATGTAAAGTCACCATTGGCTTTACTAGTCTCAAATTGTGAACAGAACCAGTACAAACTATCATATTGAGGAAGTACTGGTAGGGGTAATTTGATTGCCCCTGGGTCTTTTTTCCAAGGGGGCACTGTCCAGTCCCCCCTTGTCGAGTTTCTGGCTGGTGGCAGTGGATACCACACAAAATATTCCACCAGAATATTTCTTATGGGATTTTCCCATTGATTTTAAACGCACCACTTTTTGGTGCAATGTTAAAGATATGGCCGGGTTATTTATTTAATATTAATTCCCCGGTTGGGTCCTTTTGCCAGGACTCTGTTTTAAAATGGCGTCTGTGTTCGCCTCTGAAACTCTAACCCAAGTCGAGCCCTTTGTTCCACTTTTGGCGGGCTTCTGCACAGAAGCCCTCCAAATGGTGCCACTCTATCTGGGGTCTACAGAATGTGTGGGAGGGGGATTAGGCACCCTGGACTGAGTTGCCTTGGCAACTCAAGTCATACTCTTGTGTGATTAGCCCAGTGGTGAGCCGCCCAGCTCACCACTTAGCATGGTTGAGTGACAGCTAGGCTGTTGAATGGGGGTTTTTCTGCATAAAAGCAGGGTTTTGGGGACTGGAACTTCAGAAGTCGCTACAGGACCTAAAGAATCCGAAGAGGGGAGAAGCTGAGCCATCTACAACGATGACACCACCGGTGGAGCCCTGCTGTACGAACTCACCACTTACCCGACGACAGAGGAGATCTTCTTCCAGGAGAGTCTTCTTCCCTTTGAGCTGGTGGGACCAACCAGTTCGCCTTTTTCACCTTCCAGGACGTCTCGTGGTTGAATCGCCCATGCCAAGCACCCTGGTGGCCGGATAGCCACGCTTCACCACTGACCGCGAATAAAAGGGTCGTACCTTTTAATCTGGAACTCCGCGGCTGGTTTCTTCCCTGGCAGTGCAACAACCTCCAGATTTCTTCCTCGTCGAGATCATCTCTTCCTCTGGTTGAAGCCATGACTTGCACCCGCTGCCAGAAACAACTCCCCCGGATGGAGCGTTCTCACCATTTAAGGTACTGTGTCCCGCCTGGCGACGCCCTTGCAACGGACTGTCCAAGGTGTCCCGTAAATCCTGGACTTTCCAACTGGGTTGGCCTCCAAACCTTCTGACTTTGGGCCTCATTACGACCCAGGCAGTAAGTTACCGCCTGGGCCGTGACTTTACCACCATGGCGTAAACTACGTTTACGCCATGGTGGTTGGCGGACTTACCGCCCCATTCCGACCTTGGCGGGGCGGTAAGTCCCCAATCCCCATTTACCCTTCCCCATTCCCATTTTTGCCCCATAGGGCATAATGGGAGTGGGGAAGGCGTTAATTACGCCACCGTAAATTACGGTGGCGTAATTAACTCCATGGTCCCTTAGCGCCATGGATTTTAACACCTGCTAAAAGCAGGTGTTAAATCCGCCATGGCGCTAAGGGACCTCGTACTCAGGCGGTAAGGGTCGGCGCTGTTTACGGCGCCGTAAAACCCTTACCGCCTGAGTTGTAATGAGGCCCTTTATCTTTCTGAACTGATACAACCTCTTTTGACATTTTCTGCAAAGACTTTGAGTGCATTTCCACTGTGTGATCTTGGGCACATTCAGCCTTGCTCTCTCTAAGAGTGGGTCTGGCCTATGAACTTTGGCTCTACAGTAGGCCCTGCCTTTCCTGCCTTGCTGGGGGTTCTTAAAAGTGTTGGTACTGTGTTATTTCCAGGTTCTGCCTTTTCCCTCCCTTTTTAACGAATTATTGGAGTGCCATCTAAGGTTACGCGCTCACCTCTGTTTTGCTAATAAGTGGTGTCTTAACCTAGACTTGTCGAATAATTAACTAGGGAGGTGTATATACTTATAGTGACTGTGTTTGAACTTGCTTGATATATTAGTGCCAGTGTATTTTCATAAGTGTGTTTTAAATAAATAATTATATACTTTTAATACCAAAGCTCCGGCAGTGTTTGCTTGTTCTACTGTAATTTTTTGCCCTATTGTGTATACTCTATATACTGCCTAACTCTTCTTGAGGGAAGTCTGACTGCTCAGCCACAGCTACCAGGTAAATCTGGGTGGTGAGAACTGCTACCAATTGGGTTTACTGCTTACTCCTGTGGTCTTAAACTTTTTGCAGTGGTCCCTAAGGGAACTGCACAGGTTTCTGCATAACACTCATCACAAGTTATCCTTTTAGGGGACCTCAACCTGGGTTTCAACGACCCTAACGACCCAC
This sequence comes from Ambystoma mexicanum, assembly GCF_040938575.1. Classification (NCBI taxonomy): domain Eukaryota; kingdom Metazoa; phylum Chordata; class Amphibia; order Caudata; family Ambystomatidae; genus Ambystoma; species Ambystoma mexicanum. Next base: position 1,148,564,552 of record NC_090928.1, read on the forward strand.
ATGCAAGTAGAGTGGCTAATGTACTTTCTGAACTAGGCTTCTCACAAAGAGTGCTTCACCCTACCCATAACAAAGGTAGGATACTCGACTGGGTGGCAGACCACAACTGCAACGCCTTTATCCTATCGATCCCCCCCCCAAATCTGGACAGACCATCATCTTATAACATTTGTTCTAGAAACCAACAGACCCATTCCTACTAGCACCCAGCTAGCACCGCCCATTCCGACAAGGAATAAGAAAAACATCACCCCGAATAAACTCCTCCCACTTATCCTTCCTAATTCACTACCAGACAACCTAGACCCTGAAACTCTAGTGAATGAGTACAACAAAATTATGTCCTCTGCATTGGACTCAATTGTACCACTCAAAATGAGACAAAGCAAACCCAAAGCCCACCTCAATTCCTGGTACACCCCCTACCTGAAAACACTTCGTACAAAAAAAGGCAAACTACAACCCTCTGAAGAAAATAAAAGTATTCTGAGGGATATATCTACCCTCTACAAAAAGGAAATTCTGTCGGCCAAATGGGAAGCCTACAACGGTAGAATAGCCCAAGCCAACTCTTGTATGAAGGAACTCTTCATCATCTTAAAGGAAATAGAATCTCCCATCCCAGTGCCAGACAACTGTGTCAAAGACAAACTATGGTGCACCAATATTCAGCAAGCCTTGGCCAATAAAGTGACAACTCTCCAATCCAAAATTGCGAAGAAAAAATCCTCACTTAGTCTGGATACCATGCCTAAAACAACTATCACTCCTAAAAATAACATTGACACCCCTTGCTTCAAGTTCTCTAAAGTATCTATTATTGAGACTGAAAAAATTATACTGTCACTCAAACCTTCAAATTGCCAGGGAGATCAATGCCCAGCCCAACTGATAAATGACGCAGTCAGAGACCTGGCTTCCTTCATCTCAAAACTCATCAACGCCTCATTCGCAACAGGGTCTATACCAAGTAACCTAAAAGAATCCTGGGTACGACCCCTGCTCAAAAAACAAACCCTAGACCCAGCCATACCCAGGAATGACCGGCCAATTACTACCGTGCCATTTGTCCTAAAAATCATAGACAAAATGGCGTATTCACACATACAGAAACACCTAGAAACTAACCACTTGCTAGGAGTACGGCAGTCTGGCTTCCGTCCTCAGCACGGGACCGAAACAGCCCTCTTAGATCTAAAGGCACAAATTGATGAGCTGAGGGATCAAGGGAAACCAGCCCTACTCCTCCTTCTGGACCTATCAGCTGCATTCGACCTTGTTGACCACAAGGTCCTTTGTAGGCATCTGGACATGGCTGGGCACTTCTCTGAAGAAGCCACAGCATGTATCCAATCTTTCCTCAATAATAGGACCATGAGAGTCATCTCCACCACAGCGGCAGCAGACTCCATCCCCATCACATGCGGCGTGCCCCAGGGATCCTGTGTTTCTCCCACACTCTATAACATCTTCACGAAGCCCCTTTCTGATGATCTGGACCTTGTTGGTATCACCTATACTAATTATGCAGATGATACTCAGATTCTCCTACCACTTACTGGTGATTACGACAAGGATTTGGCCTTGGTGAACAGGGTGTATCTCATCATCCAGGCATGGATGGCCACTCACGGACCATGCCTGAATGACGACAAAACTGAAATCATTATCCTTGACACACCCTCTACCCTCAAAAAACTGGGTCCTAACTATTCCTCTTTTAACATTGATAACAATCAAATCACAACCACTCATGCAGTAAAAACTCTGAGTTTCTACTTGGATTCCACCCTCTCTTTCAACAATCAGGTTAAGGCGATGGCCTCTGCCACTGCTTACATCTGTAAACTGATAAGAGCAGGCAAACCCTTCCTATCCAATAATAGCTGCATCAAACTTGCTAGAGCTCTCGTTTTATCGAAGTTGGACTATTGCAACTCTCTCTACATTGGGGCCAACAAGGAGGTTATCAAAAGAATTCAAATTTTGCAGAACAATGCACTTAGAGCAGCGTTAGGTATTCCGAGGAGAGCCCACATCACTGAATTTAGAAGAGCCAATAACTGGCTCTCAACTCATGAGAAAATCCAGCTAAAAGTGGCCTCACTTGTTTACACATGTCTAAACAATGCCGCACCACGCTACCTTTCTTCGAGATTCACAAGAATAAATCCAATAAGACTCACCAGATCCTCTAGCTCCAACAACATTTCAACACCTAGATTCAAACTGTCCAGAGTTGGTGGCTGTAGCTTCCAGGTCAAAGCAGCCCAACTATGGAACTCCCTACCAACCACCCTATGGGCAGATCAACCATACCCCACTTTCCAACACAACCTGACAAGGTGGATCAAAGACGCAGACAAATAACAGACTATTAACTGCCTAGACCTACTCTGCATGTCCCTCCACTGTTTGACTGTACTTTTGCACATCCACCACTCAGCATTTACCACCTGTCTGAGTAGGACTGTAAATATTTGTACGATTATTTTGCCTTCTGTGTATATTTATTGTCGCCACATGTGCCTCTGTGTTTCTGTAACTAAGCTGTAAATTGTCGTATGCAATGCGCCCGGTTACCCTTGGGTCTGGTGCGCAATACAAGTAATAAAACAAACAAACATTACTGGTGCCCGGTATCCCTTAGCGCCCAGGTCGTAATGACCCCCAATGAGACATTATTCTAGTTTTTACAAAGGTCAGAAGGGTTATTGACCTCATAATTTTTAATATACATTTGTTTGTCATAATACAAAGTACCCAAGGACACTTATCATTTTACAATGTTGTACACTATAAACGTAAGTACAATCCAGTCAATTAGACTGGATATTGGTGTACATAGAACATGTGGACACAGAATAAAATGTACAGTGAACAAATATCAGTGTTATTGGTGGACATTGGAATGGTGGAAAAGTTGTCAAACTATTGAGTTTCGGCCAAAAGGTTATAGCTGCTTGATGGAGCTTGCATGCGGTTGGCCTTCATCAGGACGGTGGAATTGGTGGTAAAGGAGCGTGTCCTGTGGGTCTCTGTCAAAAGATAATGACAAGAAATGTGTGGTTCAAAAAGGATGTGATCTCTAATATTTCGTTTCTTAGTAACATAAGCTATTCATGCAGAATTGAGAAAGAAAGGGCAAAATTGTTGAAGTAACACATCGTCAAGCTTACTGTTTGCAAACCTTTGCTACAGTAATGGCTTGTGAGCTAATCCCCTCTTGTGGTTGCAGGAGAAAAGGTAATCACCAGACACTTGGTGAGTGTGAACAACCCTGACTGCCTAAAAAGACAAAAGCATGGGTGGGGGACTATGAGGCTACTGAGGGCATGGAGAACAAATTATCATAGTGCAGATAACGTTAGGCGTCAGGGGTATGGGTCCTCCTACCTCAGTAGGAGTAGACGTGGGGAAACATGTTGAGTTCCTAGTCCATGCGATATGTGTGCAGTGGCGGAGGTCAGCCTCATCCCAGGATTAAATCGCCATTCCTCTCAGCGCCAGAGAGCGTATATTAAAATAATGTAAAGTCATTTGTGCACTATGTGTTAGGACATGCAGGATGGTGGCTCAATCAATATTATGTTGCCATAACATTTTCTCTGTGACATTATATATAGTGACCATACCTATAGGGATATTATTACCTGATACCGTTTTATCACCATTGAGTTTAAGCCAGTAGTGACCCACACATTCTCCAACAGCTTCCAGGCAGACCCTGAGCCTAGACTCAGTCTCTGGAAGTGAGAGGTCAAGGCAAACTATAATTTGTTATGCGTGGCGTTTTCGACTGGCAAAAGAATTTGGAACAGAGCCAGTCTTCTTGACTCCTTCTGCTCGGGCGATTTAACAGATATGGCATCTGTTTGATGCAGTGATTTACAGATGACATCGATTTGTTGGGCTAAGCTGTGCTGCTTCCTCATTTTCCTACACATGCAGCCCTGGCCTTCCCTAAAGTCCATATGGTGCCCTCCAGGTCAGGAAATGATCCTGATTTTTCCAGCGAATTGGATCGCATTACATCGCTATGGCCGTCTCAGCCATTTGGCAGCCATAAGATCTGTGTTGGGAGCACGACAGCGCCCCTAGTATGCAACACGTTTAATATGACTGCGTGAGAAAAAAAGAGAAAGTGTCCTGAAGACAGAATCTATGAAGAAATACAAAGTAAATTAATTTGATTGTATTATAAAATGATGCATAGATTCTAGAAACACATGTTTAGTGTTGGCACATTTGTTTTTCCCAAAAGAAGAGGAGAACATTGTAGTAAGAACACACAACTAAGTGTGTCCACATGTTATGGTGGATTTCACAAACATAACAGAGGGTGTTTTGATGCATACTTAATGTAATTGTGGAAGGATGTATTGATGTGTGAACCATTAGGGTTCTTTTATATGTATTATTGTGTTTTATAATCATGTTTTATTAATTTTAGAGACATTAAAATATGTGTTATTTTTTGAAAGACCGTGTGTGTCTACCTAAATATTGAATGGGTAGCGTGTATGTATAGTTGGCAGGTGCTATAGACAGACTCATAGCCTGAAAGGGAGGAAGCCATTTATGTGGGATCTAGCAGTTTAGTCCTCACCCACACAGCCCCTAAAAAGAGGACAACATAGCTCGGTTTAGCTGATCTTTCATATACTACTTAAAGAACTGGTATCCATGATTTATTTTTTGAAGCAAGCATCTATGGTCCCTTGGAGAATAGACATATACTATAATTTTGAAAATGCAAATTAGCCTCCAAAAAGGTGACTCAAATTGACACCTCTGGGAAGTCATTTCTGAAGTAACCTTTGTAGATTGATTACTTGAAATTTGAATGGTTCTGCTGAGGCTGCATCTTGTCTGAAAGTAAATATATGGCACCATTGTATTAATGCACTGCAGTGTAGCTAATATAACTGACAATGGCATTTCCATCTAGGTCTATCACTCTATCTTTGTAGCAGTGCATGTGTGTCCATACACAGGTGCATGAGCACGCAGGGGTGTTTGTGTGAGTTTGTGTTTTTATGTGTGTGGTGTTTATGTGCATGTTGAGGTGTGTGAATGTGGAGTGTAGTGCACAATTATGTGAACATGCAGGGTTGTGAGTAACTGGCTCCCATTTATGTTTTTCATTCCAATTCCCCACCCCTTTCATGAATAAATATATTGTATGTACTAGAAATGTTTTGTTCATTGTTTTGTGACATTTCCTATTTTTTAAAACACCCATTATGAGTCCGCGGACACTACGACTGTCTGCAGTGTCTGCACTTAAAATGGAGGTGCCCCTGGATAGCGCAATGTCTGGTTTCGTATGACACACTTTTAATTAGTCCATGGACACCATGCCTGTTCTACAGACATCCAGTGCGTGTGACTTGTGATTCCTGCCTGGAGGGTGACACAAATGTCCATTGGGCCACAGACGTCCCTGGACATCCTCATGTGACCACACCTGTGCGGCATGACAGGAGTGTCCATGAACGGTATCCGCGGCTGAAAAAAGTTTAACAGTGTTTTTCCAGCTAATCTGGGGTTGTTTCAAGCACAAACTTTACCCTTGAACATCTTCCAGACCCACTCTTGATTGATCTGGCAACTTTTTACAACTTTTCAAGGCCTTTTTTGCGACTCGGTAGTCCACAGACCTTACGACTGCGGATTGTTCCTCAATAGGGACCCACCCATTACTTTTACTCATTCTCAATCTGCCTATCCTGGATAGAGAACCTGCTTGCAGTTTCTAAATTCCTGATTTGCTGCTTTGCAGATCTGTTTTGTGGACAGCACCTGCTTCACTGCTGCTTCAGGTATGTGCATCTTGGAGAACATGGCACCTCTTATGGCCATTGCTTCTGCGCAGCCACCCCCCATCATCATCTGGAGGGCCTGGAGAGGGGAACAGGCATGGTGATACAGAAGAGGAGGATCAAGAGGAAGAAGAGGATGAAGTGGAGGAAGTCCCTGTCACCAGTACTAGGAGGGTGTGGCAATTTTTTACGACCGTTGGAAATGTCCCAAAGGCTCATGCAAGCAAGGTTTGAAGCACTTGTACTCAGTCGCAGGAAACCTGGCTTGTATTCCTATAGGACTACTTTGATGATGCAACCCACCTGACTGCTCTGAGAAAGGAAATATATGCTGACGTCCTCCACCCCATCATCTTCATCTGTTCCTGTCACCTCAAAGGATACTCCTTTAGGGAGTATCCTCCCTAAACGGCTTTACAGGCCATACAGAATGCTGTTGAACTTTACCTTTCAAGGGTCACAGTGCTATGCATGTACTGTGAATAACCGGTCTATAGGGGGGAGTTGTTTCGGAGTGCTTTTCAGGCTGCACTCAAGGAGCAAGAGAAACACTACCACCTACCTGATTAAGAGCTGCCCAACATCTTCCTCTCTCCACTTGCCCCTTCATCCCTGTGTCTGGTGCCCCTACCCTCCCTACCTTCCCCTAACTTGCCTCTCCTGAAAAACAAATGGCAAAAAATATAGAATTTTAAAAAAGACAAGAAAGGTACCTCAGGAGCCACCTTTCACAATTTCACAGTTAAGAAATAGAAATGAGAAAAAATGCACAGGCCCATGAGCAGCCTGCATAGTCCACAGACACAGTGGTAGGCCGCGTACATCTGAAACATTTGAGGCATGGGACGATTGAAATCATTTTAACTGTTTTGCGTTCAAAAAGGGTGGCTTTTAAAATAACCTTTTTTTTGTTTTTGGCTTTTAAAAACTGAACTAAGAAAACATTCTTAGTTCAGTTAGATGGACTCCATCTCACTGAAAAATGTTGTCCCTATGAAATGTAATGTTCTCATTATGAAACAATGTCATGCCAACATCTCGAACAAAAACACACAGCTTTATTGACTTTGCACCTCACTTTTTCCATTTGTGGACCAAATTAACTGGAATGCATCCACATCTGTCTCTGGGCAATGCGTGAAAAGATAATGTTCGCATTAGTGAGCATTTCCTTCAACATTCCCAATGTATCCTGCATTGTAAATTGCAATGAAATTTCAGTCACGTTACCCAAACTATTCACTCCACAATGTGCAATAATAATGTATGGATGTTTCAATTCAACAATATTTGCCCAAAATGGGAGCAGGTTCACCCACTTCATGCCTCGTAATCCATACCAGAATGCTTCCAATTCAGGGAATCCAAGAAGTTTGTCTATTCCACAATGCTCAGCTTACACCTTCAACCAATTGACCCAAATGTCCCCCAAAATCCAAACATTCTGCCTGCTGAAAGACATTGCCATGGCCATTTTCAATCATCTCACAAAAAAGAACTTTGCACCTCCCCTTTATGCTTCTAATTAAAACCGAAAAACCCCTGAAATTCGACAGTTATGGTAAACTAAGCCCCCAACCCTGCCACCACCCATGTGCACTGCTAACACTAACACCCAGACCATGAAAGATGTTATCTCAAATGTCAATGATGACATCAATGACAACATCACTTGTTTAGCCCCTTTCTTTTCCTTCCCTGCCATACATATATATGTACATTCAGTAAAAAAAATTCACTAAAGGAATGTTATACTTCACAGTGCAACCAAACACCAATGCACATTCCCCCATTATAGTAAGCTAAGCAACCATAACTCGCACCATCTACATGCATTGCTAAAACTAACACCCAGAACATCAAAGATGACATCACAAATATCATTGATGCCATCAGTTAAATAGATGTTTTGACGAAATATCCATCCCTTCTTACCCTCACAAATCTTCTCCTCATAACCAGCCCGTGTTGAATCCTAATTCCCCCATATTTGTTTCAGTGTCCGCTTCCTCCGCTATTTCTTTAGAATGATGTGTGTGTGTGTGTGTGTGTTTTAAATGTTTTTGTACAGTAGTTGTAGAGAAAGAGTTTGTGTATAAATGTTTATTTTAAAAGACGTAAAATGTTCGCGAACAGCTTGCCTTTTTGACCTATCCGCAAGAAATGGAATGTGGGTGCTGTAAAGGCAGTACACCTACCCTTACTAATGTCAAGTAAAACGGATGTGATGTGTGACTGCACCATCTGTTGAAATTGTGCGTACATAAACAGAAAGGGGTGTCCATAGGATATAGTACCTCGCCGTACCACTTGGAAACGTGATGATACATGTTCGTAGAACACACCAGAGGTCCGGAATGGGTGTAAATGAGGAAAATGGGAGTGTTTGAAGGACAGTATAGCTGTCCGTATTGGGCGCAGCCAAAATGGTGCCGTCCGTAGAACAGGCGCGGTGGCCGGCAAGTTCATAGGCAAACAAAATGGAGTTGTACTAAGGACACTGGAAACTGTCCGTGCAGTGAACATAGCATGCGTACACATGCTCAGTAAAAATGTAAGTATAGCGAACATCGCACCTGTCTCTAACTGTCCTTCTCAACTTGTGTCGCACTTTGAATTACTTTGAGAACCCGAACACTGTCCATATGACAATTGTGCACATGCGCACATTTGATTCTTTGCATTTGCTGTCCAGGGGACTTTCATTACTGGCGCGGATGTGTTGAGGACGTCATCATGTGACCGCACCCATGCTGAGCGTGGGGACTAATTTGCACAGTGTGCGTCATTCCGCAACACTACAAAAGAACTTGTAGACACAAGGCAAAGTATTGTAGAGTGTGAAAATATAATTTCACATATCCCAGACAATAGCTCACCTCGGGAATTGCTATGTAAAATTTGTGTACCGCTTTGTAGGGATGAATTCGGTCACGAGGCAAACCCCTCCACCCCTACAAAAGGCCACACCCCCGAGCGCAACTTCATTGTCTTTCTAGCTATAGTTGATTGAGGTGTGCTGCCTTTACTGCTGTAGTAACCAAAAGGAAACTAATCGGTATGGCTTTCATGGCCGCTGTTGGGTCATTAGCCTCTGCACCACCCCCAAATCCGCTACCACACCACCTCACCAAGGGCCTGTAGAGAGATAAATGGGTGAGGATGTAGAGATCGAGGAAGAAGAGGAGGAAGAGAATGAAGTGGAGGAACTCCGCACTAGGAGCATTTGGCGGGAGTCGTGGGTGTGGCAGTTGTTTTCCGTTTATGGGAATGCACCAAAAGCACGTGCGAACCTGGTGAAGTGTAACCAGTGCGAGGTGGTGCTGAGTCGCGGGAGATTTGGTGTGTACAGTTTTGGTACGACAACCATGAAGCGACACCTCACTTCGTTCCACACTGCGGACATTCGCAAGATGGTGCCATGTGAAGAGCGTAGTCGTTTGAGTTCCTCCACAGCATCCTCGGTGTCCGATCCTCCCACCACAAGAGACACTCCTGTGGGGGAGCGCCTCCATCCAGCTGCCTCACAAGCCATTCGCAATGCTGTTGACCCTGACCTTTCAAAGGTGACAGTTGTGTGCACGTATTGTGACGCAGTACTCTGCAGGGGGGAGAGTTTTCGAAGTGCTTATGAGGCTGCAGTCACAGAGCACCAGAAGATCTGCTCCTTACCTAAATAAAGCTCACCCTAAATCTTTCTCTGTTCAGTTGCCCTTTTTTATCCCCGTGGCTGGTGTCCCTTCCTTACCCTCCTTTGGCCTCTTCTCCTAGTGTGCCGTGTGCTGTTAAGCAATGAACGTAAAAACAACAAAAATTACAGAAAAGGCTCTTTTCAGAGCCGCCTTTCTCAGTATAACAATAGAACTATGAAGTGACGGTCGTAGACCCCTGCAGAGTTCTGTAAAATATTGCGGATAGTCAGGAGAAAAAAGGGATTGTGCAAGCGGAGCAAACGCAATAAAGTGTACGTTGGGAGTAAGTGGTGGCTCTGAAAAGAGCCTTTCGGTGGTGTGTTGTGTGGGTCAAAAACTGTGGATTGGGGAAAACAGATTGCCAGATAGGTTAGTGTGATTGCAAAAGAGGTTGCAATGCATTTTGTACATTGCGAAGAAAAAGCTGATTGCCAGCATATGTGAGGTGGACTCCATCTCTGCGGAAAATGAAAGTGCTGTGAAACAAAATGTTTTCATTGTGGAAAGAGGACATGCCAACATCTCTTAAAAAGGCACCCACAGCCGTATTCACATTGCGTCTCGCTTTCTCCATTTGTGGACCAAACGCAGAAGAACGCAGCCATATTTGTTATTGTGCAATACGGGAAAAAAGTAGTTGACAATTTGGAAACATGTCCATGAGCTTCGCAAGTCCTTCCTTCATTGCAAATTGCAAAGAAATTCCAGATACATGGCCTAAACTGTTTCCTCCGCAATGAATGATCAGTATATCTGGAGGATGCTCTGTCAGTAAAGTAACACAGAGAGCTACCAAGTCCAGCCATCTCATGCCACGCACGCCATGCCAGTGCACTTCCGCATGAGGAAATCCGAGATTTGTAGATAAACTGCAGCTTTCTGCATGCACCTTCAACCAATGTATCCATGAGTCTCCCAAAATCCAGATAATCTGTTTTTGAGCATGGAAAGCCATGGCTGTGTGGTCTCATGTGAGGGAGTAGACGGTCTTACTAAAGTACGTCGGTCAGAACACACCTACTGAACTTTATGGACCAATCCCTAGCTCCGCTCATTCTCATTTACATGCGGCTCCACCCTTGAATCCCCGGTGGTGATATGTGCTGGCTGCTAACTACCGCCATGTTCACGGACATCTACAGGATCATAGTGTGACGACGGTACATTAAAGTACTATTCCCCTTTTTCCCCTTTAAGGTAGGCTCTGAAAAGAGCAGTTTTTTTATTTTTGTCCAGATACCGTACAAACATCTGGTATTTTATGGATTTTTTGTCCTTGCTTTACTCTTGCAAACATTACAGAACCTTCTCTAAAGCAAGCCTTACGTTCCAAAAGAAGATCACATTTCCCAAAGAAGATAGCGCAACACCATCTCCTTCAAAGTAATCCGCATTGCTTGGAGCAATGTTATCGTGGCTCCAAAAAAACATATCAGCTCGGAGCATGAATGCACGCATGCCACGATTGATGATACACCTCCCGATGCTTTGATCTGGACAGAAAACAGAATTGTTGTTCCATTGTACTCTCGGGAGTAAAGCAGAAAACATTACTTTCGTTGTTGGGAAGATGGTCATGAGTGCTTCAACCAACTGTGCCAAATCTGCCAACAAAGTAAGTGAAGTCAAGTATCCCAAATGGCAAGCACCGTAGTGCAAAATTACCACATGAGGAGTGGTCATTCTACGCATGTCTCTACAAACTTGCAGAATTGCCGCAGCATTAGCATCAGGTGTCAGCGCTCCACACCACCTCCACTCCTCTCACATCGAAATGGTGTGCCACATGCCTACTCTCGGCATAGTGTTGTAAGCCTTGCACAAAAAATTCTCCAAGCATCAAAACCCTGACCCTCTGCACCTCTGCCATCTTCAGTGTGCACACCATCTTTTGACACAAAAGAGTAATGTGAACATCTGATTGGCTTATGCCTACAGTCGCCTTTCCATGCAGGATTTGCTGTAGAAACACACATGTAACATGACCCTACCAGCGGACAAGCGTTTCCTACGTGCGGCACGTAACACTTACCCAGTACTTGCACCCTTTCTACAGCGGTACCAAAGCGAGTCCCTCATTGGACACAACTAAGCGGTCACACAATCATCCACCAATCACATAGAACATCGCTAATTTTAACACTGTCATCAACATTGCGCACTTCAAAATTACTGTTGATGATTCTGAATGGAAGTCGCATACTTGACAAGCTACTGTGCAAGGATGGTGAATTTCTACGGATAGGTCCATCCACATGCATGAGTATAGAGTGCAGGTATGTATATTTTAATCAGAGAACATGTGGAAGCCTTATGATTTAATTTAGACAAAATAATGCCGCTAAATGTCCACAGGGAATACATAAAAACGCTCCCCCTTTAAAGTGCAAGATGTCCGATCTGTCATTTGCAAATCTCACAACTGCTTACTGTCTTCTGCATAACCTGTACATACGTTGCAAGCATGCCTATTTAGGGCAGAACTCAATTTTGTATGTGAAAATGTCAGAGTTGTGTACTCTGCACGGCCTACAGTAATGCTACTTGCAATTTGACCATATGAGAATAGTAAGCACTCCCGATTGTGGTGGTGACAATTCCGATTTTTCGACATCATGCTTTTAATTTACAAGTAGAAAATGTTTCCCCATCTAGTACTATGCCCTATCGCTTACAAACCTCTCTCCTATGCATAGTGCACTTTGTAAATAACAAGGCATTTGCATACCCTTAAAAGGTGTAGCTATTTTGAAGGACTTTCAAGTACCATATTGCAAGTACAAATGCAAAGACTGCACAGAGTGAAGTGAAATGTACATGTGCACTGGGTTGAAATATGAAAGTTGAATGCTCTGACGAAAGAAGCACAAATAATGTCTGCAGTATCATCACTACTGCAAACAGACAAAGTAATTGATTTTGTTTTTTTAATTAGCAGTGAAGACTACACTCCTGAGAATCAACAGCATCTACACTGCAGACGACATATCCGAAGAAACCTGGTCATCTTGCACAAAAAAGTAAGTACAGTACAACCTTTATATATAACTACTCCTCAAAGAGGCTGCATCGGTTATTTGTTTATTTTGGGCACCAAAGCAAGCATTGATTTGTAAACCATTCTACCTACAAATATCCATTTATTGAACAAAGAATAACAGGCAGAATGGCTGACAAATTCCTGTGTGTTTGGTACTGAAATAACATACGTAATCCTTAGAAGGGTAATTTGTAAAAAGAAGTTGCTGTAGCAAGTTTTTGCCATTTTGGTTATTAATAATGGTTCTCGTCACAAGTAGGCCACTTTGTACTCTCATCTGAAGCACATTGTAGTAGTATACAAACGGTAAAGTAGCCTTACCAAATCATTGCTAGAGTTCACTGCACGTTGACACACCATGACAAAGAGCTTCTCAATCAGACTTATGCACACATGCAAACTGAACACATACATTGGACAACAGACAAAAGTATATATTTTTTCTCAACAGACACCAAAGAATGCCTACCAAAAAGCAACTCCATAGAAAGGAATGCAGAATTAAAGCAAATAAAAATAAAGGTGCCCAATGTAAGCATCCACCTGTTGTAGAGTTTGTAGAGAATCTTTGTACAAACCAGCTAATGCAGTTGGGTAACAAAATAAAGGAAATCTCAACTACCGAAACAATACCTCCTCCATCAAAAAGTGTCACAAAACACAGAAATGTTGTCAAAAAAACGGCTGTCAGTACAGCTAACAATGTTCCTAATAATCCTGATAGTGTAAGAAGAACCCATAGTAAAAAAAAATATTTTAGCAAAAATGTTTCGTCACAGAGTCCTTCAGAATCTACTAAGAAGAGGACCAAAATTATCCTCACCCCTTAAAACCTACCGTAGAAAGTTAATCCGACAAGCTCTCGTGGACAGTGCAATCCTTCTCAAAAGGAAGTTGTTCATATTAGTGTTAAATAGGATGAAAGCACTAACAAAACTAAGTAGCAAACTACAAAAGAAATTCAGCAATAAATGGAATGTGAACAAAAATAATTTCTTGCATGTTTGTGGTGGTGAATGGAGTCACACAACAACCACAGAGCTATATTTTAATGAAGAACCATACAAACAAAATCAAACAAACACAATTGCCATCCATAGCAGTGGACGAGGGTATGAGAAAATCAATACTACCACCATGGAACAAGAAACACTGCTTACAAAACTATACAAAACTCAGAATTACATCTCGATTCAGCAGAAGCACACCGTCCAGTATACACATGGCCGTGCACATCAATGTGTGCCATTCCAAACAAAGCTTTCAAATCTTTACGTCAGTTCCTCAATCAATATGTAAAAGGTAAAGACAAAAGTAAAATGAAAGTGCTGCAAAATATGGATATTTGTCCAGTGCGGAAAGACACAGGACTAATAGGACATTCATTAGCCTGCATTTCTGGGCCTATTTGCAAAAGTACCTTCCATGATATCAAAAGAATATCAGTACATCATTCCAATGTAAGAAATTTAGTGTATAAAATATACTATGCAAAAAGTCCAGCTTCAGAATTAGGCAATTTAAATACCACTCTTCTGCATGGTACACCCAAATACTTACAAGAAGAAATTAACGTATTCAGAAAGAGCCACTTACAAAATGCAACAGTTTTAGAACATATTAGGGACAATTCTGCACATAGCAACCTTCTTTTACACACATACAGAAAATAAATAGTACAATTTAAAAGGTGATCGGCTGAAGTACCAAACCATGTGTGTGTGTGTTGCTGCAGAACATTTTACAAAAGGAACACAAAAAATGTGGACATAGCATACAAAATAGAAGGCAATGAAGACTCTAAATTGTTTGAATTAGCTTCGTACCTTTTAGCTGAAAACAAATATGAAATAACTGAACGCCTAATATGTTGCAGTTACTGTACTGCAAAATTAGACAACAACCACACTCCTTCACGTGCTATTACAAATAATTTGGAATTGTTTCCATTACCAAAAATCCTGCAACAGCTCAATTTGTATGAGAGCATAATAATTCAAACAGTTCACCCATTTCGAGCAATTATACGCTTTCATCCAAAAACAGCAAAATTACCTTCTTCTGAATTGGTGAAAGGCATTCGTGGCAAAGTAGTTTATTTGCCATTAGATCTAACGGAAAATGTTTACGCTCTAGGAGTGGAACCTTCAATAGAGCATTCTTTAATAGTCTTGGTAAATGGAGTACCAACAAAGGACAACAAAAATTTGGCAACAATTTGTGGATTTACACAAAGTTAGACAAGCATTGCAATATATAAAAGACAATAATGAGTACTACAAGGAAATAAATATTGATGAAAGCTTATGGGAAACAACTGAAATAATTCAAGAGCCATCAGAAACTCGACAATTCGAACTTCTGGATCCAGCTACAGTATCCACTCTTTTGGACCATTACACAATTCATCCATTGCATTCCAATGAAAGCATAGATGATGCACTAGAAACTTACCAAATGCGACAAACCAAAGGGTCACCAATGAGTATTTGGGAAAAAAGTATAGAAGCACGTGCTTTTCCACTGCTATTTCCTACTGGCAAAGGTGGAAGATACGAAGATAGACCCACTCAGATTGGGGTATAAGAATACCGCTCATTACGAATGTATTCACAAAATCCCAGATTCAGACAAAATGTGGAATACATATTCCACATACTCTATGAAAGTGAATTAGCAACACTATGTAATGGAGATGCACACATTCTTAAATCTGGAACCCACTTTCAAAATATGTCAGCTACGCAGTTAATACAAAAAGTACAAAAAAAGATGAGGTTTTACAATTAAGTATAAAAAATTTGTTTGCAAACATGCGTGGTACAAAGGAATACTGGTTCAGACGGCACGGAGACATGCGTTGCATCACAGAAACCTTGGACCACCGACTTGGTTTGTTACGCTAAGTTGTGCAGAATATGCATGGGAAGATTTACATGAGTTCCTACGCATAGCAAACAGCAACAAAAACAACATAGATATATTAACACCTGGAGAACTTTGCTCTCTAGATCCAGTTAATGTCTCAAGATATTTCCATCATCGTTTCATTGCAATGCTACACTTTATTTGCAATAAAACTGTTCCTCCCCTTGGAGAAGTGCAGCACTTCTTTTGGAGAAAAGAATATCAAGCGAGAGGAGCACCACATATTCACATGCTGTTATGGATCAAAGGTGCACAGAAATTTGGGAACGACAGTGATAGTACCGTTTTGCAGTTTATCCAAAAATATGTCACATGCGAAATCCCTTCACAACAGACACATAGTGAGCTGCATGGGCAGATTTTACAATTTCAAAGACACAAATGTGGCAAATACTACACCAAATGCCGCTTTGGTTTCCCTAGACCAGTTACAGAAACAGGTGAAGTAAACAACTTCATGTCTTCAGTTCGACATAGTGTTAAAGTTAAATCACCTAAGAACACGTATTACATAAAAAGAAGGTAAGAATCAAAATATATCAATGATTACAATGCAATCATTGCCCTCTTATGGAATGCAAACATATGATGTGCATTGCAGACAATTCAACTGCTGTTGCATGATATGTTACAGACTACTTAACATGGAAAATCAGACAACATAGTATGGCTCAGTCTTGGTCCTGCAAAATCTAGAAAAAGTGTGCTAAAGTCATATGAGGACATAGAAACAATTGCCAGAAATGACCCCAACAGCCAAGACATTCTAAAAAACAATTTACTGGACACATGCTATCCAAACAGGAGTATCACTCTGGAAAGCATGTGTCTATACCACATGGCTCAAAATTTTGCATACAAAAATAATGTAAAACCCGATGAAAGCAAACGTAGATATAGAGTGATCGATTGTCAAGGGAGCTTAGTGAAACTTACCAAACAAAGCTTAATTAATCATGTAAAATTGTCATAAAAAACTCCTCAACAGAAAGAACTATATTACATGTCTCTGTTACAACTTTTCAAACCATGGAGAAAAGAGGAAGACATACTAGATAATTATGAGTGCTATGAAGATGCTTTCAAAGCAAATTAAAGCACTATCACCGATGTGAACTTTACGCAGTACAAAACAATGTTACACAATGAGCAGCAACAGGATGAAGAACTTCAGGCCCAACTAGATAAAGACTCTTCCGACAGTAGTCAACCTTCTGTAACAGGAAGTCAAGAACCATTAGGACAACCACTAATAGCAAATGAGGCTGAAGTAGCTATGCCAGAAGTAGAAAACACCATGTATCAGTATCAAGAAGATACAGAAGACTTAACTGTACAACAAGCAAAATATAAAGGGTTCTTGCTACTCACCCTGTAATAAGCTTCTCAGTAACCACTCTAGCAAATGTCATGCATTGCAGCATTCATCACCTGCTCACTTAAAGCAGCAAACAATGACAATGCTCTGCACTTCAAAATGTGTCTATTTAAAATCTGTGTTGTGAAAGTCAAAAAAATGCCTATGTGCATGTATAACAGCACTGTGTCACTGTTTCATAAAATAAAGCAAAAGCATATAAAATATATCTTTAGACCATTTTTAAGTGCCACTCACTGTCTGCCAGTTTTAATTTGTTGGCAGCACATGCATACATCCCAACATCAACCATTCCAATCTATACATGTTTATTATGTCTTTACTTTTGCCTTTGCATTCTGTCACTTCCAATTAACTTGGCCCATTATAAAACTCAAACTACAACTCCCAGAATGCACAGAAAAAAACAAGACTTAACTTCAAGATTCAAAACTGTCACATGTATATCAAATAAAGATAAAGCATATACAATGCTGTGCTTTCAAAAATATTTTTGTAAGCATTTTGAAGAAACTTCAAAAATGCATATCTGCTTTTACTGACACTTTTTCATAAAAGAAAATAAAAGCAGACAAAATAGATATGTACAGCATTCGTAATTGGCACTGAGTGTATGCCAGTTTAATACATTGGCCCTCATTACGACCCAGGCGGTAAGTTACCGCCTGGGCCGTGACTTTACCACCATGGCGTAAACTACGTTTACGCCATGGTGGTTGGCGGACTTACCGCCCCATTCCGACCTTGGCGGGGCGGTACGTCCCCAATCCCCATTTACCCTTCCCCATTCCCATTTTTGCCCCATAGGGCATAATGGGAGTGGGGAAGGCGTTAATTAAGCCACAGTAAATTACGGTGGCGTAATTAACTCCATGGTCCCTTAGCGCCATGGATTTTAACACCTGCTAAAAGCAGGTGTTAAAACCTCCATGGCGCTAAGGGACCTCGTAATCAGGCGGTAAGGGTCGCCGCTGTTTACGCTGCCGTAAACCCCTTACCGCCTGGGTCGTAATGAGGCCCATTGACAGTACATGGATTCTTCCTAATGCAACCCATTCCAATTTTCAGCTGCTTATGCAGTCATACTTTTTTCTCTACATTCTGTGACTTGTATTGAACTTTCACAATGGAAAAAGTGGAACTACAAGTCCCAGAACGCACCACAACTACCATTTAAAAGTGTACTAAACATCTTGTCCAACAAATTTTGATCTCTTTTACAAAACGTTGCAGAGCTTCTACCGTATTTCTTAACGTTCATGAAAATGCTCCTAAAAGCAACCATTTTTAACCGTCCACCAATTTTGTTAACTGTCTTTCCCCACCACTCCTCCTTCCTTCATGAATATGAACCTTGCTTACTAAAAGTACTTCACCATTACTACTAACCTTCTTTTACAATTAAAGGAAAGAAGTATATTACTGAAGAAAACACCCCAAAAACGAATACCCTTCGCATCCAACAAAGTAAGTAAATTAATGTACTATCTATGTGTATGTAATTACAGCAGCATAGTTCCACTATATATTACCTCAGACTACTCTTTTCAAAGCACATTTCTTTCACTCTAGCCTATAATATTCTGCCATTCACACTCGTACTATTCCCATCTACACACCACCATTGCAACACCCACTCTGTTACTCAAAACAGCACAATCACCCTACAGATTCCATCACACCACCACTCCCTTACTCACTAACCCAACACCATCACACACCCTGCAGACTCTTACTCTCACAAACTTCCGAAACACATCTGAAGGTGTTTTGCCAGCTAGTCCCTGAGGATCTGTCGTTCAGTTGGCCAGGACATGCCATCGCTTTTGGATCCAGTTACTGGAGGTCGACAAGTGTGGGAGGATCACCTGGATGGGGAGTCTTTATGGAGTGGAAGTGGGACAACGGATGGTGAGACATGGTATCCTCTTCCCTCTAACACCTTTACCACATCCTACCAGGTAGGATAAGTAGGGACTCAACCACCCCCCTTCCAACACAAACACTTTCCACAAACAATTTTCTGTCATCAAAAACAGACTAACAACTGAGCCGTATACCTGACATGTCCCAATAAGTGGTCAGGCCGGGTCAACCAATTACTGATCATTAGACACACCTGACTTCCATCAAACCTCCCCACACAGATAAAAGGCAGAACACGAAAGCACACTTTGAATGAGGCAAAGCAAGTGAGGAAGCAGCAGTTCCAAGATGGTAGTTCAATGCAAGCCGGAAGACGATTGCAGGGAGGGAAGTACCCTTGACCTTTTCACTGAAAGACCAATCTTTCATGAGCTTTTGAGAATAGGAAACGTAAAACCTGGAATAAAAGCTGAAGAATCCTGCATTTTGTGTCAGAGGTAACTGGGGCTCTCCCACGTGGATAGTCAAGGTGGGGAGAAGCGTTTGCCACTGTGGTACTGTGCTTGGCTCGTAAAACAAAGCAGCACCAGTGATGTAAGCACAGCCGGTGAGTTGGGGAGATTGATACCAGACCATTCTGTGTGGAAATCAAGGTTGCAAGTGGCAATGGTGTGTAAAGAAGATTATTAAAACAGCAGATGAGTTAATGAACTTTGAAGCTAAGATACAATACTGTAGACCGAGTAGTCCAGCATCACGTGGGTGCTCAAATGAAAGTCTCTGTTAGGTGTCCAAACAGAAGGGTGCGTACGTTAAAAGAAAACGAATTGTGAAATTGAAGTGGTTCTGCAGCGTGTCAAGCCAAACCCAGTGCACATTTGAATGTCTTTGAAACTCTATAAAATTGACATCAGTTCTAGCCCGGATGAGGGAGACTAATTGTGTTGAAGGGATCAGAGCCCGGTTGCGGGTGATCTGGGGTGAACCATGAGTCACCTGAAAAAGAATAACCTGGGAACATTGTGTGATAAAGTGAAAGGTGAAAGACAGTCTCTAACCTGGCAGAGGGAAGCCTGTGCAGAACCTTATGCAAAATGGATCTGACCCCGGCTGGGGGGGATCCGGAGTGGAGAGTGACTCACCTGATATGAATACTGGTGAAGATCTGAAGCGGAAAAAAAAACGTATTGTTTATTTGGTTGCATCAGGCCCTTTGAGTGAAGAGACTTAGAGAAGCAAGGAGACTTATGCTCCGAAGGCCCTGATGCTGATCATTGAAAGGTAACCTCATGCTAAAGAAGCCAGAGACTGTGCTATGCTTGAGGGAGCCACCTTACCCTGTGCTGAAAACGTGGGGAAGAGAGGCCAATGGCCTGAAAACCTGACATATCATTTTTGAACACTTCTTTCTTTTTCATAAAATGATTGCCCACACTATTTGTATTTAGAGGTAAGGATTGGCAATAATTTATTTTAGTGTAGGCCCTTTCATTTTGACAAGACACCACTAGGACTGCGATAATATTATTTGATGGTCCTAGCTTGCTCCCATCTGTAGATGTAGGTTTAGATAGGCATTTATCACACCTTTATTTGAGGTTCAATCTGCACCCTTGAACTGTGGTCACGTGTGTCTGTTTTACTGTTGGTGCCATGCCTTCCTTAAACACCTAACAATCAAACAACACTCTATTCATCTTTATAATCCAACCCACAAACCCATGCACCATACATGAATATACATTGCACCTCTTTCCAATGCAAACTTTCTATTTTCCCAAAATACACACCAAAATGCCTACTAAAAAGCAACTCCATAGAGATGAAAGAAACAATAGAGCAGATAAGACTAAAACTACACCATATAGTCCTCCACATCTAAAACAATGTATAGAACATATTAAAACAAAAGAGCTAGTAACCTCACTCAACAAAACTAAACCAACCACAACTAAAAAATGTAAGACCCCTCTTACAAAATCAAAAGGTAAAAATGATATACAAAGAAAAGCAGACCTACTAATGAACCTAACCATCTATATACCAGTGTTAACATAGTCACAGTAAAGCAATCCAAAAAAATGATGTTGCAGAAACTGTTCCAACATGGAGTCCTTCACAATCTTATAAAAACATCTGAAAAGTTATGATCAACTTTTAAAAAGTACAGCAGAAGACTAATCCTGCACGCTCTAATTGACAGTGCTTTTTTACTAAAGAGAAAACTGTTCATATTGATTTTAAACAGAATTAAACCACTAACTAAATTAATCAATACATTACAAAAGTACTTCAAAACATGCTCAGTATCAATATAGAGACCTTTTCAAACTTCTGCGATGGTGAATGGATTCACACAAGCGGCACAGAACCATACTTCAATGAAAAGCACATAAACAAGAACAACAAAAAACAATTGCCATAGATAATGGTCGAGGGTATGAAATGGTGCAATACATCATTATGGCAAAAGAAACCCTTATAGAAAAAATCGTCCCCTACAAACTTAAAAGCAAATGCTTGTTTCACCCAAACAAACTGTCCACTGTAGAAATGGACATGCAGCTCAATGTGTAATGTACACGAACAATCCTTTAATTCTTCACAACAATTCCTCAATCACTATGTGAAACTAAAAGACAAAAGTAAAATGTAAACTTTATAAACCATAGACTCCTGGATCCAAGGATCCCCAGTGAGCATATGGGAAAAAGTGTAGAAGCAGGTTATTTTCCTCTACACTTACCTACAGGAAAAGGAGGAAAATATGATGAAAGGTCAGCATAAATTAGTGCATCAGAATATCACTCTTTAAGAATGTATTCACAAGACCCCAGAATCAGACAAAATGTTGAATACATTTTCCACCTCCTCTTCGAAAGTCCTATAGAAACTATCAGGGTAATTCATAGAAATTCGCACAAAAGTGGCGCACGCGGCTGGCGCACAGCGTGCCCGTGCGAATGTCTGCACCAGCCGCGTGCGCTAAAATCGATTTCCGCGCACAGCGTATTCATGGATTTTCGCATCCAAAACCAGCCGTGGCGCAGCGTGGCGCAGCGACCCTGCAGCAGCGCCAGTTACGCCCCCAAGAACGCCCTCGCGCAAGGAAAAGCCTTCAAAATCCCCAAATAATCGCAAAGGGCTGCGGTAACCATGGACCAGTTCACAGGGCTGGCAAGCAGCAAACGCCAAGCGGGGAATGTGTATTTCAGTGGTTCGCGGGAAGTTCCACACGCGATTGTCCTGTGTACGTGTGCATCAGGGGTGCGTGGAAAGTAACACACGCAAAAGCAGCAGGGTACGTGTATTTCAGGGGTGCGCGGGAAGTATCACACGCAAAAGCAGCAGGGTACGTGTATTTCAGGGGTGCGCGGGAAGTATCACACGCAAAAGCAGCAGGGTACGTGTATCTCAGGGGTGCGCGGGAAGTATCACACGCGATTCCATCAGGGTACGTGTATTCCAGGGGTGCGCGGGAAGTATCACAGGCAAAAACAGCAGGGTACGTGTATTTCAGGGGTGCGCGGGAAGTATCACACGCAAAAGCAGCAGGGTACGTGTATTTCAGGGGTGCGCGGGAAGTATCACATGCAAAAACAGCAGGGTACATGTATTTCAGGGGTGCGCGGGAAGTATCACATGCAAAAGCAGCAGGGTACGTGTATCTCAGGGGTGTGCGGGGAGTATCACACGCAATTCCATCAGGGTACGTGTATTCCAGGGGTGCGCGGGAAGTATCACACGCAAAAACAGCAGGGTACGTGTATTCCAGGGGTGCACGGGAAGTATCACACGCAAAAGCAGCAGGGTACGTGTATTTCAGGGATGCGCGGGAAGTATCACACGCGATTCCATTAGGGTACGTGTATTACAGGGGTGCGCAGGGAGCACCACACGTGAATTGCACGTGTGGGTCCTCCCAGGTGTTCCATCTACACCCTTCACGGCCCCTGCAGGTGGCCCACACCACAGGGGCCTACCCTGCACATGTCCTGCAGGCACCCTATCCACCATGGCAATGTCCCCCAGCCGACCCACATGTCACCTTGCACTACTGCCCACCAACGCATGTCCCCCTGCACCACCAGCCACCAGGGGCAGCCTCCACCAGGACCCCACCCATGTCTCCCATCACCCCCACCCCCCAGCCACCAGGGGCAGCCTCCACCAGGCCCCCACTCATGTCTCCCATCAACCCCACCCCCCAGCCACCAGGAGCAGCCTCCACCAGGCCCCCACTCATGTCTCCCACCTCCCCCACCCCCCAGCAGTGCAGGGGCAGCCTCCACCAGGCCCCCACCCATGTCTACCACCACCCCAACCCCCCAGCCACCAGGGGCAGCCTCCACCAGGCCCCCACTCATGTCTCCCACTACCCCCACCCCCTAGCAGTGCAGGGGCAGCCTCCACCAGGCCCCCACCCATGTCTACCACCACCCCAACCCCCCAGCCATCAGGGGCAGCCTCCACCAGGCCCCCACTCATGTCTCCCATCACCACACCCCCCAGCCACGAGGGGCAGCCTCCACCAGGACCCCACTCATGTCCAACTCATGTCTCCCTGCACCCCCACCCCCCAGCCACCAGGGGCAGCCTCCACCAGGCCCCCACTCATGTCTCCCACCACCCCCCCCCAGCAGTGCAGGGGCAGCCTCCACCAGACCCCCACCAATGTCTACCACCACCCCCATCACCCAGCCACCAGGGGCAGCCTCCACCAGGTCCCCACTCATGTCTCCCATCACCCCCACCCCCCAGCCACCAGGGGCAGCCTCCACCAGGCCACCACTCATGTCCAACTCATGTCTCCCTGCACCCCCACCCCCCAGCCACCAGGGGCAGCCTCCACCAGGCCCCAACCCATGTCTCCCATCACCCCCACCTCCCAGCCACCAGGGGCAGCATCCACCAGGCCCCCACTCATGTCTCCCACCACCCCCACCCCTCAGCCACCAGGGGCAGCCTCCACCAGGCCCCCACTCATGCCCCCTATCACCCCCACCCCCCAGCAGTGCAGGGGCAGCCTCCACCAGGCCCCCATTCATGTCTCCCACCCCCCCCACCCTCCAGCAGTGCAGGGGCAGCCTCCACCAGGCCCCCACTCATGTCTCCCTGCACCCCCACCCCCCAGCCACCAGGGACAGCCTCCACCAGGCCCCCACCATGTCTACCACCACCCCCAACCCCCAGCAGTGCAGGGGCAGCCTCCACCAAGCCCCCACTCATGTCTCCCACCAACCCCACCCCCCAGCAGTGCAGGGGCAGCCTCAACCAGGCACACACTCATGTCTCCCTGCACCCCCACCCCCCAGCCACCAGGGGCAGCCTCCACCAGGCCCCCACTCATGTCTCCCACCACCCCCACCCCCCAGCCACCAGGGGCAGCCTCCACCAAGCCCCCACTTATGTCTTCATCACCCCCACCCCCCAGCCACCAGGGGCAGCCTCCACCAGGCCCCCACCCATGTCTACCACTACCCCCACCCCCCAGCAGTGCAGGGGCAGCCTCCACCAGGCTCCCACACATGTCCCCTTGCACCCCCACCCCCCAGCCACCAGGGGCAGCCTCCACCAGGCCCCCACTCATGTCTCCCACCACCCCCACCCCCCAGCCACCAGGGGGAGCCTCCACCAGGCCCCCACTCATGTCTCCCACCACCCCCACCCCCAGCCACCAGGGGCAGCCTCCACCAGGCCCCCACCCATGTCTACCACCACCCCCACCCCCCAGCAGTGCAGGGGCAGCCTCCACCAAGCCCCCACTCATGTCTCCCACCCCCCAACCCCCAGCAGTGCAGGGGCAGCCTCCACCAGGCCCCCACTCATGTCTCCCACCACCCCCACCCCCCAGCCACCAGGGGCGGCCTCCACCAGCCCCCCACTCATGTCCCCTATCACCCCCACCCCCCAGCCACCAGGGGCAGCCTCCACCAGGCCCCCACTCATGTCCCCTATCACCCACACCCCCCAGCAGTGCAGGGGCAGCCTCCACCAGGCCCCCACTCATGTCTCCCACCACCCCCACCCCCCAGCAGTTCAGGGGCAGCCTCCACCAGGCCCCCACTCATCTCTCCCTGCACCCGCACCCCCCAGCCACCAGGGGCAGCCTCCACCAGGCCCCCACCCATGTCTCCCACCACCCCCACCCCAGCAGTGTAGGGGCAGCCTCCACCAGGCCCCCACTCATGTCCCCTATCACCCCCACCCCCCAGCAGTGCAGGGGCAGCCTCCACCAGGCCCCCACTCATGTCTCCCACCACCCCCACCCCCCAGCAGTGCAGAGGCAGCCTCCACCAGGCCCCCACTTATGTCCCCTATCACCCCCATCCCCCAGCAGTGCAGGGGCAGCCTCCACCAGGCCCCCACTCATTTCTGCCACCACCCCCACCCCCCAGCAGTGCAGGGGCAGCCTCCACCAGGCCCCCACTCATGTCCCCCAGCCAACATGTCACCACAATGTAGATCCCTGGCCCTTATGGTCAGCCTCCAAATGCCAAACACCCACCCGAGTATTGCATCCACCCACTTAGAAATGGCAAAAACATGATAGAAGCCCAATTGCAAGTTTGGAAATGAACACATGTCCCTCACATACACCTAATGAGTGTCAGTGAATGTCAAAACCCATATCATGATATGCATGAAACCAATGAGATGATACTACACATTGAACTTTGAAGAAAAAATATGTATTAAAAGCAACATAAATTGAATCAAAAATAAACAAACAATAATAGAAATTTAAATAAAAAAAAACAGCAGGTCCGTGAAATAATGCAAAACCACAAATCATAATGCAAAGGAAAGGTGTCCAAAGTCACAGTCCACAAAAGTAAATCCAATGGAAAATTAAAATCGAAAACCATTGCTCCATGGTGAAATCATAATAAAAATTGAAAATCCAAAAGTCAAATATGTACAGATAAACAATCCAGGGTCCATGATCCCAACCGAAGAAATGAAACCTATCTAATAACACTACCTAAAAAAAATAACTATATACAAAAACGTGGCCCATTGTCTAAAAGGTCCAAAAAAAATGCTAAACCAAAGGAAACCTAACACTAACTATAGAACTATTTACAAGGGCAGTGGGCTAGTCCGAAGGCTCACTTCGGGATGTTCCGGGCCATGGCATCATCGGACTCCTGCTCAATATCCCGGAGGCGCTCCTCCTCCATGGCCCCGAGGGTCCGCAGGGCCGTCCACATGTTCCCCCCAAACTCCCTGCGGATTGCCTCGAGGCACTCGGCACGCCTCAGGGCCCTCCGCATGGAGTTCTCCATCTATGGCGTGGCCCAACCGCTGCCACACGGAAGAAACTTTCCGTCCTGGGTCCTCCTGCCCTCCGGCCGATGCCTGCCTCTCTGATGTGGAAGGCCCCGAATCATCATGGCTCCCACCACGTTGCTGCTGCTGCGCCTCTGCCCTTGCACTGCCTCCTGCTGCCTGCACATCCTCCGCTGGCTGGGGTGCAGTTGTTAATGTGGCCACCCCTGCTGGACGTCCGACTCCCGACTGTGGCAGGGATGCCTCCTCCACCAGCCTGGCCGCACCGTCAGAGGCAGCTCCACAGGGCACCCAGGTGACTGATGGGTGTGAAGATGGCACGGAGGACGACTGGCCCATGGGGTTCAGTTGAGGAGGGGGTCCTAGCAAGCCCCATCAAATGGAGGAATCTGGCCTGGGTGACCTGTCCCAGTAGGCCGACGCGGTCAACGAGCCATTCGCGATGACGTGCAGTCTCCTCATGAAAAGACTGCAGGTCACCTCGCATGGCCCGTTGACACAACGCCACACCAGTCAGGACAGGCTCATCCCGGACCCGGATAGCCACGTCCGCAGGCAGAGGAAGGCCAGTTGTCGTGAGCTCATCCCCTGCCTGAAAACGGGTCTGGACGTAGGCATCCCTGCTGGTGCAAGATGATGCAGTGACAAAATCAGGGACAGGATTGCACACAGGCACCTCCGCGGCGACCTGTGCTGCCTCCTGTCCCTGGTCCTGCACTGGACCACTAGCACCAGTGGAATCCCCACCTCCAGACCCCGTCTCTGTTGCTTGCACGGCCTCTTCCTCCACCAAACCCCCCACCAACCTGGATGACTCCGTGCCATCTTCCCCCGTTGGGCACTGTGGGGTCCCAGCTGCCCCTTCTGCTGCCGAGGAGTCCAACTCCGACCTCCGCCTCTTGGACCTCCCCCCGGCAGCTGCAGCCTGGGACACGGCACCGGACTCCTCACTCCCCGACGAGATCACAACCTGGGAGGGGAGCCGGGCCTTGCGTCTCCGGCTGGCGGTGCGATCCCCGCCGCTGTACTCCACAGCACCTTCTCTGCCCTCTTCATCAGTTGACGCTGCAGACAGGGAGAAATAAAACACAGGCATCAGGGCACTGTACAATGGACACATACGCACATGACAGTTGCACATGAGTGGCATTGGCAAACCTCAGACATGGCATCACAATCGGCAACACACATGTCATTTCAACTTGCACACATGAGCCATACCAAAGCCACATCGCAACTGCCAGCACCATCCATACACATACAACAGCATGAGCAGGCAAAGGTGAGCCAGACATCACATGCAACACAGGGAGTGCGCTACACATGCACGCACACCACCACACTTGCATGCATGTGTACACCTCAGCCAACTGTCGCAGTGTTCCGATGGGCATCCATGTTACATCTGCCAATCAGGCTTCCACATCCCGCTGTCACATGCATCCATGTTGCATCACTGTTGCACCCTTGTCAAATACACACACATGCACATGTACACAGTGCTGATACATGCAGCTGAAAACAACATACATGCGTGACATAACGAACATGCCCACTTACATACACATTCATCCAAACATGTGTGCCCACACAACTGCATTTGGCATGCAAGCCTACACACACAAGCACCATGCATGTCTCACACATGACAGCCCTCACATGTGTTAGCCTCACGGTCCTGTACACCCCCACCCATACTCGGCCCCATACAAACGGATGTGCAACCGGCACACTACTGGCACATCACCACACGCACAGTTTACAATCATGATGCATGTACACTTACCGCTCGACTCCAGATGGGTCTGCCTCTCAAGGACCTGGACGTGGAGCGCTGGGGATATGCATTCCAGGACCCTCATCTGATCTTCCGACAAGTGGCCCCGGCGCCCCTTAGCATCCGCTGACTTCAAGAGGTGCCGGGCCTTGTTCAGAGTCCTGGACCTGAAGTCCTCCCAGCGCTTCTTGATATGTTGGAAGTCGCGGACTCCCCTCTGCGTTGATGGCAGTCACGATGTCCGTCCAGATCCGTGTCCGTCCTTCCTTGTCGGCGCGCACACTTCCGTAGAGGGCATCATACTGCCCCAAGACTTGCTCCACCAGGACACCAACTTCCCTGGCACTGAAGCTGGTGCCCCTCTGCTTCTCTGGCCGGGGGTTGTCAGTGGTGCCAGATGTTGCAGTGCCCGACATGACAACCCCAGAGGCAGGAGTGGGTGGGCAACTGGGTCTTGGGGCTGGGCTGTGGAGCGATGGAATCCCAGTCGGGAATCTTCGGTTCCAGCAGGGGTGGTCACAGCAACAGCACCCCTGGCTGATGTGCAGGCAGCAAATGGCAGGGCACGTGAGCAGCAGGTAGTCAGGCAGCAGCAGATGGCAGGTGGGAGCGTCCTCGGGGCTCTGGGGGGCAGTAATTCGGCCTTGTGGGCAGGAGCGTGGTCTTCCGTGTGCTTACGCGTGGCCAGCTTGATACGGAGTGATTTGGCACGTGAAAATCCTGCATGTAAATCGAGGAAAGGCCCTTAGCGCGTATGCACGTCAGCACGCATATGCGATTTCATTGGACCAAAGACCCTTAGCGGGTAGGCGCATCTGTGACGTGACGCGCACAGGTGTTTCCCTCATTACACGTGATGACAGAGCACACGTGGATTTCCACCAATCACGTGTGAAACTTCCTGCGCACCCCAGAAATACACGTACCCAGGCCAATCGCGTGTACGCTCACTTCCCTCCGATCAAACGCGGTGACACTCGGACGTGCAGTTTTACCACGTGTGCTCGCATATGCGATTTCATTGGCCCAAAGGCCACCATGCGCAGCTGTGACATTACGTGCATGGCCGTAGAGAATGGCGCGTGTAAAAAAAAAGAGATACACGTCCGAGTGTCAAAGCGCGTAATTGGTGGAAATGGCTTCATCACGTATGCGCGTCTGTGACGTGTATAAAAGGTATGTGTAGAACGCCATTTCCTTGTACGTGCTTTTCGTGGAGAGCGAGTGGGTGAAATCTGTACTTCTTGTCGGTTCAGACGCGATTTACTTCACGGCGTTTCCAGTTCGTACTCCCTGTTACCTCTGACAGCTTTTTATCTTTTCCTCTTTTTCCTGGGCCTGTTTCCTCAAACAGCGTTCCCTTCTACTGTTGTCCTGTCTCCTCAGACAGGGTACAATTCTTCTTTTGGCGGGGGTGTTGCCAACGCGCACACGTGCATATTTTTCACGCTTTTGTTCCTGGCAGACGGTGAGTTGCGCACGTATTTAACATCTCTGCTTGCCCCGTGTGTCGCGTACCCCTTCAGAGGTCATTCTAGGCTGCGTGTGACACGCATACGTTCATTCTTATGTTTCTGGGTGCCACAGCGTAGTGCAGGTTTATTTTTCCACGCACGTGGTCTAGGAGGGGTTGCGTGCACCTTACTCGCCAATTTTGGGGTGCCTGTGCGTTGCGTGACCCGTCATCTTTCCCCAGGGGTGACATACAGCCTTGCTAGAGCACTAGGGTACGATTACTATCTGGTACCCAACCCCTTTGACCCCCAATTGCCCAGGACAATAGTTCACATTGACTCCCATACGCACAATAACATCAGTGCCATGGCTGGGAGGCGACCAAGCTGTAAGGGTGGCAAAGGTGGCCGAGCCCCAAGTGGTGGCCGTGGTGGATCCGGTAGGGGACTTGGCCGTGACTTGCAGGGTGCCCTTCGCCCCCCATGTGTGGAGGAGCAGTCAGGGACACTCATGCCCCCCCTGGTTGAGGTTAACGTGGCTGACACCATCCATGCTCAGCCCTTGTTGGACCAGCCCACTGTGGTACCAGACCTGGCACAGGGTGACTCCATGGCTGACTTCCAGGTCAGCAGGTCTAGGCCGTGTGCGCCGGTGAACGTTGGTGTCATCAGGCCACGTGGATCAGGGGCAGCTAGGTCATCTGCTGCCCCGCGTAGGCAGGCTGGGGATGCTGCAGGGGCAGCTGCGGCTCCATCCACCCCACCTCTCACACACCCAGCCCGGACAGTGTCGGTCCAAGTCCATCATGCTGACATTCCCCCTGACACCATCACACTTGAGCTAATGCCTGCACCAACTCCCATGTTGAGTGTGCAATCCCACGCTCCTGCCCCTAGTGTCCAGAGCGGCGCAGGACACTCCGGATCCCCACCACCTTCCAAGCGGAAGAGGAAGAGTGCTCCTCCAGTAGAGGCTGATGCCCCAGACACGGCTACACAGTCCGGCCAGTCAAGGAAGCCCAGCTTCAATGAGGCCGAACTGAATGCACTTGTAGAGTATGTGTCCGCACATGACCGCAAAATGGTGATTGTTGCAGGATCCAAGACCACACCTGCACAACGTCAGGCACACTGCAGACCATTGCGGGCATCATAAGTGCGCTTGGAATCGTGAGGCGCACAGCTAATGAATGCTACAAGCGCTGGAATGACCTGAAGCGCAGGGCAAAGAATAAGCTGGCCTCAAGTCTTGCCGCAACTCTAGTGACTGGAGGTGGGTCTCCAGCAGACGACATAGAACTCACTCCACATGAGCAGACTGCTGAGACCTACGTCACGGAGGAACAGATGCAAGGCGTGGGAGAAGTGGCAGATTACAAGGCATTGTCCGGTGAGTGCACATGCATGTGTGTGTCATCCATGTGCATGGTGTGTGTGGGAGGGCTTCTGTTTGGGTGCCAGGTGAGGGTGTGGTTTGGGTCACCCATGTGCCTCTTCCTATACATTCTTGGCACCAGCATTTGGGTATAGCAGCATCCCTTCTGCCAACATTAGACATCCAGCCCAACACCACGCCAGTTGCCCTTGGAGTGTCATCTTGCCACAACATTGTTGCTTATTTACCTCTGTTTATTCAGGCAGATTGTTTGCATACCACCACTTTTACTCGGGATTTCTCAGTCCTATTGTCACATGTCTGACATGGCTATGGTACAGTGGACTGGCTTAGTTTTCTGATTAGTTTAGACATGTCCCTGTGCTATAGGACCATTTTGGACTGGCAGCTGCAGGTTAAACATTTGAACCATTTCAATGAAAAAATCAATTACATGAGCAAACTGGACTGAATGAACAATTGGTGACCTCCTCTCCCTCTTCACTTCATGACTAGGGTACATGCCATCTGTGTGATGGCATGTGTATTTGACCTGCCAATCACTGGCCAATGTGTGATGCCACTGCTAGGCAGCATGCAGCAAATGTGTTCCTCTTCCATCTTGGTGTCATCAATGTGTGCCATCTGCCTCCCCTTCACATCCAGTGACGGTGCATGCATGGGAGGGTTTTAGTCATGTGGGACATGTGTCAATCAAGTACTGTTTCTGTAGCCTTTCAGCCCTAATTGTGTGCCACAGTGCTAATGCCTGTTTCCATTTGTTTTCTTTTATGTCTTTGCAGGGGATGACGCACTTGATACTGCTGGGGTTGTGGAGATGGTGCAGACCCAGGAGGGGTATGAGGGCCGACCGACCACCAGTGAGGGACGTGGTGTGGTGGTGGGTGAGAACCCACAACTGCTGCAGGTCGTGCTCTCAAGGGGTGTCTCTGGCTGCACCTCCCCCGAGCTGTATTCAGGTGTCGATTCGGATGATGAGACCTATGTGCCGTCGCAGGTGAGTGTTCCTGGGAGGGATTCTGTTCTGTCCGACCCACCTGCACCATGGTTAGAACCCTCAATGGGGATGTCAGTGTTGGCAGGTACGCCTTTGGTGGTTACGGATGCAGGGTCACACTCCGCGACATTTGATCCTGTTCCTGGGCCAGCAGATCAGAGGGGGAATGCAGTCCTGCAGCCTCAGGCAGTGCCGGCACAGCAAGGCGCAGTTCGCCTTGCCCCAGACAGGTGTGGTGCCCGCCGACGTGGTGGCCGTCAGCCACCTGGCAATACCGCATGGGAGCAATCCATATACGGTATGGCAACCCAACAGGCAGCATCATCATCAGAGATGATGGCTCAGGCCATGGATAGGGTGGCCACTTCCATTGTCCCCCCCGAACGGCTGATGGAGCGACTACAGCAGGCAACCGACTCCATCTGCCAGTCACACAGGGAGGACATGTTGGCGTCCGACAGGGACAGGCGGGCGGCACTGGCGACTCTGCAGGAAGCCATTTCCATAGAGTCACTGGGCCACAGGGAAGCCCTGAGGGTGGAACTCCTTCACCTCAGGACGACTCTTGTTGAGCTTGAGGCTTCAACAAACAGAAGGACAGAACAGCAGCTGGAGCGTCTCACAAGTACACTCTCAGCTGAGATGCAGGCAACTAGGGCAGAGGTCCGGGCATCCGGTGAGTTGTTGCATGGGGACCTCCGCACACTTATCCTCCAGAACGAGACCTACCACACCCGCATGCTTGCAGCCATGGAGGAACAGACTAGGGATTTGCGTGGGCTGCCTCCCATAGTGCCACCACCTCCTGATGCCGCTGCAGAGGGTGAGGAGAGCGACAGCAGTGATACTCCCACAATAGGGTAGCCGTGTAGGCCATGAGCCCATGGAGGTGATTTTTTTTTGCAAGATCCACACAGTTGGGTTTTGGTGTGCACCCTGTCCTCGGACCTCCTGGATGGCCTCCCCCACCACCCCGGGCCCATTAATGGCCATTATTTATTTATTTATTTATTTATTTTTTGGGACAGTGTGTTGCCTTGTGTGGCTCCCGTGGGCATACGCTGCATTGTGGCTGGGCACATGCAGGCTTGTCATGAATTTGGTTCAGATGCTTGGGTTTTTGTGACACACACCCCTCCTGCTTCCCGTTTCCATGGGCTTGCAAAGGGTGTGCCCAAGTGACATTGACGTACATGGTGACATTGGACTCCCATGAGCTGTGTGGGCAGTCTGTAGTCACTACTGTGTATACATTCATAGTGCATATTGTTGCTGTATTGTACACTGCATGGTGTATTGATATGTGCCTCTGCATCCATCTCATCCTCCTAATTTGCAGGTCAATTCCTCATGTCTTCACAATGCGGTCCACCTTGGAACTGGAGTCCATGTTGTAAGCAGTGCACCTACACTCTTGCGTGGCGCTAACACTGTATACTTGGAATTGTTCGGAGGGCTGGCATCATCAGGTAGTGAGGGTAGCAAATTTTTAAGTCTGTAATGTCATGTTTAAGGTAGGTTGGAGGTTGTGTAGGTGATTGGTATTCTTGGTAAGTATTTGGTAATGTGTGTTGTAGGTCCTGCATTACTGTGAGCATTTCATGTGTGGACATGTTTCCATTAGGGACACTGTAGCTGGTGACACTTGGGGCATGTTGTGGGGATTAATTTCTTTCCTCTCACATTGCATGACATGCCATGGTGTGTTGTGTGGCCGTGCCGGGGAGGGGTTGGTTGACATGGCACTGTTTTCATGTAGTATTTTGCGAGTGGGTATTCATTTCTGCAGCATGGAAGTGTCTTTTGATGACACTGCATTGGTGGTGTTTGTGTAGGTAGGGATGCACACATTGTGACACTTCCACATGAACAATCTCAGGCTGCTATGGTTCTGACAGTTGACTGTCCCTTTGTTCGTCTTAATTGTCAGGTCGAGTCATCATTGCTTATCAGATGGTATGTGCCAGGGCTGTGTGCACTCCACTGGGGTGTGATTTCTATGTGAAGTAATTAGCCACCAGCTGTGTACGGGCTGCCTCACCCTGTGCCCTCTCCCCTCCCATGCGCAGCGGGCGTGCATGTGGTTGGGGATGTGGGGGCACCACCATGTCCACAGCCAGGCCCCGGCGTGTTGCAACATTGTGCAGGACACATGCTGCCACTATGATCCTGCACACTACTGGGGGCGCATATAACAGCTGCCCGCCAGAACGGTCAAGGGAGCGAAAGCGTGACTTGAGCACTCCGAATGTGCACTCCACTGTGCTCCGGGTTGCAATATGGGCTGTGTTGTATCTTACCTCTGGAGGCGTGATGGGGTATCGAATTGGCGTCATCATGTGGGTGCTCAGAGGGTAGGCACTGTCCCCTGGTGAGGAGGTGATGGGTATCATTAGTGGGGTGTGACATAACTCTGCATCTGACATGCATGCATGTGCAGTGGCATTCATACTCACCAAGCAGCCATGTATCGCCATGCCGCCCAACTTCTAGGTCCCGGCTTAGGGAAGACATTCGGTAAATGAAGCTGTCGTGGGTGGACCCTAGATAGTTGGCATATACTGAGGTGATGATTCCCTTAGCATTACAAACTACCTGCACGTTGATGGAATGCCAGTGCTTGCGGTTCCTATAGATGTGCTCAGATGCCCTGGGGTGACGTATGGCCACATGGGTGCAGTCAATGGCACCTAGCACTTTTGGGATTTGTGCCACACCGTAGAAATCGAGGGTGGCAGCCTGCCTTTCTGCAGGTGTCTTGGGCAGGTATATGTGCCTATGGACTGATGGGTGTGCAGTGATGATGTTCAAGACCTAGTGTAGCCAGCGTGACTGCGTGGCCTGTGACACCCCACCCACTATGGCACTTGTCCCCCGAAATGATCCTGTGGCCAAGAAGTGCAGTACATTGAGGACCTTCTCCAGGGGGCTGAGTGCTTGGGAGCACAGGGTGGGTGATGTGAGGTCATCCTCCCACTCACTGACAAGGTCCAGTATTATGGGTGGTGGAAACCTGTACCTCCCATACACCTGGTCATCAGGCATCCCAAAAAGGCTGGTTCTGGGAGTGAAAATTCTGGCCCTC
This sequence comes from Ambystoma mexicanum, assembly GCF_040938575.1. Taxonomy (NCBI): domain Eukaryota; kingdom Metazoa; phylum Chordata; class Amphibia; order Caudata; family Ambystomatidae; genus Ambystoma; species Ambystoma mexicanum. The sequence continues at coordinate 1,148,599,283 of NC_090928.1, forward strand.
GCTATCGTCCTCCTCCTCCTTTGGTAACCCACGGCCACTGGTGCTAGGAACGGTATATTCATCCTGGCGTATGAGCTTGTTTGTTGTTTGTGTGCACTTTTATGCTGCGCGAGTCGACGTATGCCTGCTTCATGCTGGCGTACGTGTTTCTGGATTGGACCATTTATTTTTCGCCACGTCGTAGGCGAACGTGTGAATCTTCCCGCCCACCCCTGGAATACACGTACACCACTCTCACAGGCCCAGTCGCATGTGGAAGTTCACGCGAACCCCGAAGTACACGTACCCAGGCCAATCGCGTGTGGAACTTCCCACGCACCCCGAAGTACACGTACCCAGGCCAATCGCGTGTGGAACCTCCCGCGCACCCCGTAGTACACGTACCCAGGCCAATCGCGTGTGGATCTTCCCGCGCACCCCGAAGTACACATACCCAGGCCAATCGCATGTGGAACTTCCCGCGCACCCCGTAGTACACGTAGCCAGGCCAATTGCATGTGGAACTTCCCATGCACCCCAAAATATATGTACCCAGGCCAATCGCGTGTGGTACTTCCCGCACACCCCAAAGTACACATACCCAGGCAAATCGCACGGCTGGGGGGTGTGGGTGCAGGGGGACATGTGTGGGAGCCTGGTGGAGGCTGCCCCTGCACTGCTGGGGGGTGGGGGTTATGGGAGACATGAGTGGGGGCCTGGTGGAGGCTGCCCCTGCACTGCTGGGGGGTGGGGGTGATGGGAGACATGAGTGGGGGCTTGGTGGAGGCTGCCCCTGGTGGCTGGGGGGTGGGGGTGATGGGAGACATGAGTGGGGGCCTGGTGGAGGCTGCCCCTGGTGGCTGGGGGGTGGGGGTGCAGGGGGACATGTGTGGGAGCCTGGTGGAGGCTGCCCCTGCACTGCTGGGGGGTGGGGGTGCAGGGGGACATGTGTGGGAGCCTGGTGGAGGCTGCCCCTGCACTTCTGGGGGGTGGGGTGATGAGGGACATGAGTGGGAGCCTGGTGGAGGCTTCCCCTGGGGTGGGGGTGTTGGTAGACATGGGTTGGGGCCTGGTGGAGGCTGCCCCTGCACTACTGGGGGGTGGGGGTGATGGGAGACATGAGTGGGGGCCTGGTGGAGGCCGTCCCTGGTGGCTGGGGGGTGGGGGTGCAGGGGGACATGTGTGGGAGCCTGGTGGAGGCTGCCCCTGCACTTCTGGGGGGTGAGGTGATGAGGGACATGAGTGGGAGCCTGGTGGAGGCTTCCCCTGGGGTGGGGGTGTTGGTAGACATGGTTTGGGGCCTGGTGGAGGCTGCCCCTGCACTACTGGGGGGTGGGGGTGATGGGAGACATGAGTGGGGGCCTGGTGGAGGCCGTCCCTGGTGGCTGGGTGTTAGGCGGAAACCTGTGCAGTTCCCTCTGGGACCACGGCAAAAGATTTAGGACTACAGGTGTTTGGCAGTAAACCCACTTGATAGCAGTCTGTACCGCACAGATTCACTTGGTAGCTGTGGCTGAGCAGTCAGACTTCCCTCAAGAAGAGTTAAGCAGTATGTGGAGTATAGAATATAGGGCAATTCTTCACAGTAAGACAAGCAAACACGCAACGAGGCTTAGTGTAAAGATATTAGGGTATTTTTTTTATAACGGAATATCTATGGAAAACACTATGGCACTATCACAGCAAACAATTCAATTACAATTACTCTACGAAGAAGAAAACGATCAATCCCCCTAACAATATTTCGACAAGTCTAGGTTCTACCGGTATCACTTATTTTCAGACAGAGGTGTATACCTCAACCTAGATGGCACTCTAATATCAGTTAGGATGGGAGAGAAAAATAGGCAGGTTACGAAATCAACACCGTTCAATACTTCATGGGAAAAATGCAAGGCAAGAAGGCAAGAACCACAATAGATCATAAAGTTCAGAGGCCAGGCCCACTCGGAGAGAGGCAAGGCGATATGTCCCAAAAAGTCTCTAGTGGAAATGCTTTCGAGTATTTGTAGAAAATTTTTATCGGCAGATTGAACCATTTCAGAACAACACGCTAGAGAAAGCTTGGAGGCGACCCAACGGAAAGGCGAGGATTAAGACACCTCACTGGAACCGATCGAAAGGGAAGCCAGGCGGACACGGTACCTTGTTTGTGGAGAGACAGCTCCGGCGGGGGCAGTTGTTCCTGGTGGTGGATGCACGTCGGGTCTTTGCCAAGAGTAGAGATGATCTCGTCATCGAAGAAAAGTGAAGTCTGGTGCACCACCAGGGAAGAGACCAGCCGCAGAGTGCTCCGTCACAAGGCACCACCTTTTGGTCGCGGTACAGGGCTAGTGGCTATCCAGTTGCCGGGGTGCTCTGCACGGGCAATTCGACCACCGCGTCCTGAGGCGAAGAAAAAGCAAAGGGGACTGGTTGTTCCCACCAGTCAGGGGAAGAGACTCTCCGGCAGGGAGATCTCCTCTGTCGTCGGGAAGTGGGGAGTTGGTTCATCAGGGCTCCACCGGAGGTGTCGTCGTTGCAGGTCGACTCAGCGTTACCCTCATCAGATTCTTAGGTCCTGTGGTGACTTCTGAAGATCCAGTCCAAAAAGCCCTGCTTTTATGCAGAAGACCCCCATTCATTCAGCCTAGCTGTCAATCAACACACGCTAAGTGGTGAGCGGGGAGGCTCACCACTTGGGCCAATCACACCAGAGTGCGACCAGAGTTGGCAAGGCAACTCGCTCCAGGGTGCCTAAACCCCCTCCCACACCCCTGTGGTAACCCAGACAGAATGGCACCACTTTGGAGGGTCTTTTTAAAGAGGCCCGCCAAAAGTGGAACAAAGGGCTCGACCTTTGGTTTAGGAGTCACAGAGACGAACACAGACGCCATTTTAAAAACCGAGTTCTGGCAGAAAATACCATCCGATAAACTTATTTAAGATAAGTAGACCGGTGGTACGTTAGAGATTAACGAGGAAAAATATCAATCTCCAACAATGGGACGAATCCCATAGGGTTATGTTCGGGGTCGAACATAACAAGTAGTTTGCACTGCCACCAGCCAAAACTCGATGAGGGGGGACGGGACAGTGCCCCCTCCAATAACAGATCCAGGAGTAATCGAATTACCCCTACTAGTACGTCCATAATAAGATGGTTTGTACTAGTTCTGTTAGTAAATTTAGGTCTAGTAAAGCCAATGGTGACTTTACATGCCCGGGGAGACATTAGTCAGTCCCCGGGTATGGAGTCTATGGTGGAGGTCCGCTAGGATGCCCCAGTGTTATGCCACGGAGGGTGCGGTGTAACACACATAGAAAAACATATGAGACCCTATGGAGTAAAAGACCCCATAGCCCATAGAATACATTGACATTCAAAGGAATTACACACATTCATGTCCAAGAGTGGGAGGAAAAGAGTCTCACTCTTGGCAGGATGGAAAAAAACAAACTCCAGAAATCCAGCAAAGCTGCTGGGGGACTCACTAGGTTAGGAAATTCAGCCTAAAAAGAGAATTCTCCCTAACACTCGCCCCCCCACCCCCCAGACTAAGGGACAGGAGGATTTAATCCACTCCTGGATGAATCCCATACCTCTAGTCAATGACATACATCCTAGAGAGACCATCAGCATTTTGGTGGTGACATCCTGACCTGTGCTCAATGGTGAAATCAAACCCTTGCAGGCAGATCGACCATCTCAATAGTTTTGGGTTTTCCCCTTTCATTTGCATTAACCATCTCAAGGGTTGGTGGTCAGTCTGAATGACAAAAGTAGAACCATACAAGTACGGCCTAAACTTCTTCAGAGCCCACACGATAGCAAAGCACTCTCTTTCGTTTGTTGCCCACCTTGTTTCAGGATCCTTCAGCTTGCGGCTGATGAAGCAAACAGGGTGCTCCCTACCTTTCCCATCCAGTTGACTGAGTACGGCACCTATTCCTACAATTGAAGCATCTGTCTGCACAATGAAGTGTTGGCGGTAATCAGGAGCTCTGAGTACTGGGGCTTGGCAAAGAGCCTTTTTCAGGTTTTCAAAAGCCTGGTTGCACTCCTCGTTCCATTTAACATTTTTAGGAAATTTGGGCGATGAGATGACATTCAGTGGAGAAGCTATGGTCCCATAGTTCTCTATGAAATTCCTGTAATACCCAGTGAGGCCTAGGAAGGCTCTCACTTGGGTTTGAGTAATATGTGTTGTCCAATTTTGCACAGCTTCAATCTTACTGAGCAAAGGCCTTATTTTTCCACCTCCTACCTCATGTCCAAGATAGACTACCTTACTCTGTCCAATGTGGCATTTACTCGCCTTTATGGTCAGATTGGCTCGTCCAAGAGCCTGCAAAACATCTCTCAGGTGGTTTACATGTTCTTCCCAGGAATTGCTGAACACTGCGATGTCATCCAAGTATGCCATGCAGAAGTCCTCCATCCCATTCAGAACCTGGTTTACCATCCGTTGAAACGTAGCAGGTGCATTCTTCAATCCGAAAGGCATTACCTTAAACTGGTATAAGCCAACGGGGGGTAGAAAATGCAGTTTTCTCCTTGGCATGGTCTGTCAGGGCTATTTGCCAATAGCCTGACGTCAAGTCAAATGTGCTGAGGAACTTGGCGGCGCCAAGTTTATCCACCAACTCATCTGTTCTTGGCAAAGGGTGGGCATCAGTCTTGGTGACTGCATTAAGAGCTCTATAATCCACGCAGAATCTAAGCTCTTTAGATCTGGCCTTTGGCACTAACACAACTGGGCTAGACCATGGACTAGTAGAGGGCTCTATTACCCCGAGATCAAGCATCTTGCTGACCTGACCTTTGATGTGGGTTCGTACGTTTTCTGACATTCGGTATCCTCTGCTTTTGACTGGCAGACAGTCACCAGTGAGTATATTATGCTGGCCCCAAGGGGTCAAGCCTGGTGAAAGCGAAAACAGAGAGGCAAACTGATTCAACATAGATTTGCACTCTTCTTGTTGCTCGGGTGTCAGATTGGAGGAGAGATTTACTCCTTCAATTTCTTCGTCCAAAGGTAAGCCGCGGAGGAGATCCGGAAGAGCTTCACTCTCTTCTTCTTCCTCGGATGATGCTAGAAGCAACGCTCCTACATCAGGTCGTGAGACATACGCTTTGAGGCGGTTGGTGTGAAAGACTGTCGGAGCTTCCTTGGGATTGCCCAAGTCCACCAGATAGTTAACCTCTCCGAGTTTACCCACGACTCGGAAGGGTCCCATCCATTTATCTTGCAAGGCCCTCTGCCTTGTTGGGATCATAATAAGAACGAGCTGGTCTTGAGCGAACTCAACCATGTTAGCTTTTTGATCGTGCCAGTGCTAGACCAATGCTTGTCCAGCTTTCAAGTTATCGCTTGCTTCCGTCATCATGTGCGACATTCTCCTCTGGAGACCTATCACTTAGTCAGTCACTCTGACTGGCTTGGGGGAAGGAGCACTCTCCAACCCCTCCTTAATCAGGGCCAATGGACCTCTGACGGGATGACCATAGAGAAGCTCGAAGGGAGAGTAACCTACTCCCTCTTGAGGGACTTCTCTATAAGCAAAGAGAAGGCATGGCAGTAGAAGGTCTCACTTACGCTTAAGGGGTTCTTCTAAAGCACCTATCATGCTCTTCATGGTTCGGTTGAACCGTTCTACCAACCCATTGGTTTGTGGGTGGTAAGCTGTTGAGAACTTGTAAGTAACTACACAGGTTTTCCACATGGCTTTCATGTAGTGGGACATAAAGTTTGACCCCCTGTCAGAGATGACTTCCTTAGGAAACCCGACCCTAGTAAAAATACCAAGGAGGGCCTTAGCCAGAGCCGGAGCTGTAACAGTCCTCATAGGAATTGCCTCAGGATATCTAGTAGCATGGTCTACTACAACAATTATAAACCTGTTGCCTGAGGAGGTTGGAGGATTAAGGGGACCAACATTGTCAATCCCTACTCTCTCAAATGGGACTCCCACAACTGGGAGAGGCACTAAAGGTGCCACATTCTTGGAGCCAACCTTACCAGAGGTCTGGCAGGTGTGGCAGCTCCTGCAGTGTTTTTCTACTTCGGCCCCCATCTTCGGCCAATAGAAGTAGAAAGAGAGCCTTTCCTTAGTCTTCTTGAAACTCAAGTGACCAGCCAAAGGAATCTCGTGGGATAACTGCAAGAACTGTTTTCTGTTCCCTTGGGGTACTACAAGTCATTTGTAGTCTCCAGGTGCAGACTCGGTCGGTTCACTGTAGAAGAGCCAATCTTCCCTGTGCAACCTGTATTTCCCAGGCTCTTGCCCTTCAGCCTGAGCTTCTGCCTGGTGGCGAAGACCTTCCAGAGTTGGACATTCTCTCTGTCCCTTACTGAAGTCTGCCCTGCTGGGTCCACCTTCTGCCAGTAAAGACTGCAGCTCAGGATGGTCAACAGGATCCAGATCTGCAATGAGTTCCTAGCCTTCCATTAGCTCTTCCTCAGAGTCTAATTCTACCACACAGGGTTGTACCTCCCTCTCAGCCTCAGCTGGAGGTGGAGTAACGGGTGTAACTTTGGACAACCGCGGGGAAGTCCGTGTTGGCTGTACTGTAATGACGGCTGCTGGTTTCGGAGCAGAAGTCTTAGGTTTCCCTTTCGCTTCTGGTTTCTTCGAGACAGCAGCTGACAATTCCAGTGGAGTAGGAGTGATTTCCTTCTTCATCATCTCCTGGAGAGTACCGCGCATGGTCCTCTCTCTTGCGGGTCTGGTTAGCTCCTGTAACCATTTACTAGGAGGTCTGGGAGTATGCGATACAACTCCGAGAGTTTTCAAATCGTTACCCAACAGTACGCGTCCTGGTACCTCACTCTGTATGCTGACAGGTATCTTCACAGTCATGTTGTTACACTGGATGAGAACTGGTAATTGGGGAAGCATCTGCACAGGCCCTCCGGCTAACTTGGTGAGGCGTTTGGGTGCCTTAGCAACATCCTCAGCCTGAAAAAACGATTTATCCACCACAGTTATGCTGTCCCCAGTGTCCATAATGGCAGGTGTCTCCTGACCATTCACCTGGACACTGTCCTTATAATACTCTTTAGTATTATCGGGGATAGAATTATAGACATCTAAATTCTGTTGTTCCCACAACCCCAGAGATACTAAAGAAACGCTGGCTTAGACTCCAATGGGTTTGTCAGCTAGCAGTAGAAAGTTTCCACTTGCCATTTGGACTTCCTCCTCTGGAGCGAAGGTTAAGGAGACAAGCTGGACCCCTGAAGGTTTACCCTTACATCTGGGATCTCCTTTCACGTGGTCAGTCGAGCCACAAACAAAGCATTTACCAAATGCTTTTTGGAATGGTGGCTTGTTCTGACCTCCTTCCGGTTTGGCACCAGAAGACACACTATGCTGCTGTGGTTTTCCCGGTGGCTTACCCTTCTGGGTTTGTTTGGGGCCCTCTTTGGAATTTGAGTTATTCGAATTCTCTTTTGAGTCTTTTTTAGGCTGTTTTCCCTCATCCTTTTTCTGAGTTGCCCCAGAATCCTTATGAGAAGCCCTGTTGGCAACCCACAAGTCAGCGGCCTTAGCTAGCGTCCGGGAATCCAATTCCTTCGAATCAGCCAAGTGCTGTCTGAGCTCAGGAGAACAGGCATCATAAATAGACTCCAACATAAAAAGATTCTTCATATCCTCATAAGTGTTCACTTTGTAACCCTTAATCCATCCCTCTAAGTTTTTCAACCCTTCACTCACCCAGGTAGCCCAAGGGGTACCATCATGCTTTTTGAGGGTTCTAAACCTCTTAAGATACTGGGAAGGGGTCTTCCCGAATCTAGCTATCAAAGCTAGTTTCACACTTTCGTAATCCGTCTTATCCGCCTCCCCCAACTCCATTACCACATCAGTGCAACAGGAGGGAGCCTAGAGAACAACTAGGGAAGTAAATAATTCCCAGTGATGTCCTGGAGCCCATGATTGTACTCAAACAGTTTTAACCAATCCAACACATCCAATCTCGGTTAATACATACCTACTAATTCCTTCGGCATCCGGGGTCTTTTGGGACTGGAGCTCCTAGAGGAACCAGAGGAGAGAGAAGCATTTACTATAAACAACTTTTTCATCTCTAACTCGTGATTAAGTTCTATTTCTCTGAGTCTTAACTCAGCTTGCTTCTGCTCAGCCTGGGCATTCATCCGTCTGAACTCGAGCTCTTGGTTTCGTTCAGATTGGGCCAAGAACCGTTTGTATTCTAATTCGAGTTTCATTTTTTCAAGTTCAAAATAAGCAGGGTTACATGTGGGACCTGCTATGGGCCCCGTAGGTACAGCTGGTAAGGCAGGTAGAGGAGCAGGGGAGACAGTTTCGTTAGCCTCTCCGTCCTCGTCAGCCTCTTCATCGCTATCATCAGAATTACGATTCAGATCAACACCATCACTGTTATCTACAGTTGCTGGAGAAATTGGCTCCTCTGAACCAGTACCCAGACTTTGGTTCGCCAGCAATCTCTCTATTAGTTCTAACTTCTTGCCTCTTACGGGAAGATTCTCTTGCCTACAGAGAGCTCGCAAACTCTCAGTATTTTCACCTGACAAGGATTCTTGACTGTAAGTTTCCATCATAGACATGTTTTTGAAAGTTGCTTTTTTTAGTGCTAAGCTTCGTGGTTAGTTATCCTAAAGTGTCGAAAAGCACTGTAAACTGTATACTCGATACAAATCCCACCGCTGTACACCAGTGTTAGGCGGAAACCTGTGCAGTTCCCTCTGGGACCACTGCAAAAGATTTAGGACTACAGGTGTTTGGCAGTAAACCCACTTGGTAGCAGTCTGTACCACACAGATTCACTTGGTAGCTGTGGCTGAGCAGTCAGACTTCCCTCAAGAAGAGTTAAGCAGTATGTGGAGTATACAATATAGGGCAATTCTTCACAGTAAGACAAGCAAACACGCAACAAGGCTTAGTGTAAAGATATTAGGGTATTTATTTATAACAGAACATCTATGGAAAACACTATGGCACTATCACGGCAAACAATTCAATTACAATTACTCTACGAAGAAGAAACGATCAATCCCCCTAACAATATTTCGACAAGTCTAGGTTCTACCGGTATCACTTATTTTCAGACAGAGGTGTATACCTCAACCTAGATGGCACTCTAATATCAGTTAGGATGGGAGAGAAAAATAGGCAGGTTACGAAGTCAACACAGTTCAATACTTTACGGAAAAAAATGCAAGGCAAGAAGGCAAGAACCAAAATAGATCATAAAGTTCAGAGGCCAGGCCAACTCGGAGAGAGGCAAGGCGATTTGTCCCAAAAAGTCTCTTGTGGAAATGCGTTTGAGTCTTTGTAGCAAATTGTTATCGGCAGATTGAACCAGTTCAGAACAACATGCTAGAGAAAGCTTGGAGGCGACCCAACGGAAAGGCGAGGATTAAGACACCTCACTCGAACCGATCGAAAGGGAAGCCAGGCGGACACGGTACCTTGTTGTGGAGAGACAGCTCCGGCGGGGAAAGTTGTTCCTGGTGGTGGGTGCACGTCGGGTCTTTGCCAAGAGTAGAGATGATCTCGTCGTCGAAGAAAAGTGAAGTCCGGTGCACCACCAGGGAAGAGACCAGCCGCGGAGTGCTCCGTCACAAGGCACCACCTTTTGGTCGCATTACAGGGATAGTGGCTATCCGGTTGCCGGGGTGCTCTGCACGGGCAATTCGACCACTGCTTCCTGAGGCAAAGAAAAAGCAAAGAGGACTGGTTGTTCCCACCAGTCAGGGGAAGAGACTCTCCGGCAGGGAGATCTCCTCTGTCGTCGGGAAGTGGTGAGTCGGCTCAGCAGGGCTCCACCGGAGGTGTCGTCGTTGCAGGTCGGCTCAGCGTTACCCTCGTCAGATTCTTAGGTCCTGTGGTGACTTCTGAAGATCCAGTCCCAAAAGCCCTGCTTTTATGCAGAAGACCCCCATTCATTCAGCCTAGCTGTCAATCAACACACGCTAAGTGGTGAGCGGGGAGGCTCACCACTTGGGCCAATCACACCAGAGTGCGACCAGAGTTGGCAAGGCAACTCGGTCCAGGGTGCCTAAACCCCCTCCCACACCCCTGTGGTAACCCAGACAGAATGACACCACTTTGGAGGGTCTCTGTACAGAGGCCCGTCAAAAGTGGAACAAAGGGCTCGACCTATGGTTTAGGAGTCTACTTATTTAAGATAAGTAGACCGGTGGTACGTTAGAGATTAACGAGGAAAAGTATCAATCTCCAACAATGGGACGAATCCCATAGGGTTATGTTCGGGGTCGAACATAACAAGTAGTTTCCACTGCCACCAGCCAAAACTCGACGAGGGGGGACGGGACACTGCCCCCTCGAATAACAGATCCAGGAGTAATCGAATTACCCCTACTAGTACATCCATAATAAGATGGTTTGTGCTAGTTCTGTTAGTAAATTTAGGTCTAGTAAAGCCAATGGTGACTTTCCATGCCCGGGGAGACAGTAGTCAGTCCCCGGGTATGGAGTCTATGGTGGAGGTCCGCCAGGACGCCCCAGTGTTACGGCATGTAGGGTGCGGTGTAACACACATAGAAAAACATATGAGACCCTATGGAGTAAAAGACCCCATAGCCCATAGAACACATTGACATTCAAAGGAATTACACACATTCATGTGCAAGAGTGGGAGGAAAAGAGTCTCACTCTTGGCAGGATAGAAAAAAACAAACTCCAGAAATCCAGCAAAGCTGCTGGGGGACTCACTAGGTTAGGAAATTCAGCCTAAACAGAGAATTCTCCCTAACAGGGGGTGATGGGAGACATGAGTGGGAGCCTGGTGGAGGCTGCCCCTGCACTGCTGGGGGGTGGGGGTGATGGGAGACATGAGTGGGGGCCTGGTGGAGGCTGCCGCTGGTGGCTGGGGGGTGGTGGTGGTGGTGGACATGGGGGGGGCCTGGTGGAGGCTGCCCCTGCACTGCTGGGTGGTGGGGGTGATGGGAGACATGAGTGGGGGCCTCGTGGAGGCTACCCCTGCACTGCTGGGGGGTGGGGGTGATGGGAGACATGAGTGGGGGCCTGGTGGAGGCTGCCCCTGGTGGCTGGGGTGTGGGGGTGCAGGAGGACATGTGTGGGAGCCTGGTGGAGGCTTCCCCTGCACTGCTGGGGGGTGGGGGTGATGGGAGACATGAGTGGGGGCCTGGTGGAGGCTGCCACTGGTGGCTGGGGGGTGGGGGTGGTGGTAGACATGTGGGGGGCCTGGTGGAGGCTGCCCCTGCACTGCTGGGGGGTGGGGGTGATGGGAGACATGAGTGGGGGCCTCGTGGAGGCTACCCCTGCACTGCTGGGGGGTGGGGGCGATGGGAGACATGAGTGGGGGCCTGGTGGAGGCTGCCCCTGGTGGCTGGGGCGTGGGGGTGCAGGGGGACATGTGTGGGAGCCTGGTGGAGGCTGCCCCTGCACTGCTGGGGGGTGGGGGTGATGGGAGACATGAGTTGGACATGAGTGGGGGCCTGGTGGAGGCTGCCCCTGCACTGCTGGGGGGTGGGGGTGATGTGAGACATGAGTGGGGGCCTGGTGGAGGCTGCCCCTGCACTGCTGGGGGGTGGGGGTGATGGGAGACATGAGTGGGGGCCTGGTGGAGGCTGCCCCTGGTGGCGGGGGGTGGGGGTGATGGGAGACATGAGTGGGGGCCTGGTGGAGGCTGCCCCTGGTGGCTGGGCAGTGGGGGTGCACGGGGACATGTGTGGGAGCCTGGTGGAGGCTGCCCCTGCACTGCTGGGGGGTGGGGGTGATGGGAGACATGTGTGGGGGCCTGGTGGAGGCTGCCCCTGGTGGCTGGGGGGTGGTGGTGCAGGGGGACATGTGTGGGAGCCTGGTGGAGGCTGGCCCTGCACTGCTGGGGGGTGGGGGTGATGGGAGACATGAGTGGGGGCCTGGTGGAGGCTGCCCCTGGTGGCTGGGGGGTGGTAGACATGGGTGGGGGCCTAGTGGAGGCTGCCCCTGCACTGCTGGGGGGTGGGGGTGATGGGAGACATGAGTGGGGGCCTGGTGGAGGCTGCCCCTGCACTGCTGGGGGGTGGGGGTGATGGGAGACATGAGTGGGGGCCTGGTGGAGGCTGCCCCTGGTGGCTGGGGGGTGGGGGTGCAGGGGGACATGTGTGGGAGCCTGGTGGAGGCTGCCCCTGCACTGCTGGGGGTGGGGGTGATGGGAGACATGAGTTGGACATAAGTGGGGGCCTGGTGGAGGCTGCCCCTGCACTGCTGGGGGGTGGGGGTGATGGGAGACATGAGTGGGGGCCTGGTGGAGGCTGCCCCTGGTGGGTGGGAGGTGGGGGTGCAGTGGGACATGTGTGGGAGCCTGGTGGAGGCTGCCCCTGCACTGCTGGGGGGTGGGGTGATGGGAGACATGAGTGGGGGCCTGGTGGAGGCTGCCCCTGGTGGCTGGGGGGTGGGGGTGGTGGTAGACACGGGTGGGGGCCTGGTGGAGGCTGCCCCTGCACTGCTGGTGGGTGGGGGTGATGGGAGACATGAGTGGGGGCCTGGTGGAAGGTGCCCCTGGTGGCTGGGGGTGGGGGTGCAGGGGGACATGTGTGGGATCCTGGTGGAGGCTGCCCCTGCACTGCTGGGGGGTGGGGGTGCAGGGAGACATGAGTTGGACATGAGTGGGGGCCTGGTGGAGGCTGCCCGTGCACTGCTGGGGGGTCTGGGTGATGGGAGACATGAGTGGGGGCCTGGTGGAGGCTGCCCCTGGTGGTGGCTGGGGGGTGGGGGTGCAGGTGGACATGTGTGGGAGCCTGGTGGAGGCTGCCCCTGCACTGCTGGGGGGTGGGGGTGATGGGAGACATGAGTGGGGGCCTGGTGGAGGCTGCCCCTGGTGGCTGGGGGGTGGTGGGAGACATGAGTGGGGGCCTGGTGGAGGCTGCCCATGCACTGCTGGGGGGTGGGGGTGATGGGAGACATGGGTGGGGACCTGGTGGAGGCTGCCCCTGCACTGCTGGGGGGTGGGAGTGATGGGAGACATGAGTGGGGGCCTGGTGGAGGCTGCCCCTGGTGGCTGGGGGGTGGGGGTGCAGGGGGACATGTGTTGGACATGAGTGGGGGCCTGGTGGAGGCTGCCCGTGCACTGCTGGGGGGTCTGGGTGATGGGAGACATGAGTGTGGGCCTGGTGGAGGCTGCCCCTGGTGGTGGGGGTGCAGGGGGACATGTGTGGGAGCCTGGTGGAGGCTGCCCCTGCACTGCTGGGGGGTGGGGGTGATGGGAGACATGAGTGGGGGCCTGGAGGAGGCTGCCCCTGGTGGCTGGGGGGTGGGGGTGGTGGGAGACATGAGTGGGGGCCTGGTGGAGGCTGCCCGTGCACTGCTGGGGGGTGGGGATGATGGGAGACATGGGTGGGGACCTGGTGGAGGCTGCCCCTGCACTGCTGGGGGGTGGGGGTGATGGGAGACATGAGTGGGGGCCTGGTGGAGGCTGCCGCTGGTGGCTGGGGGGTGGGGGTGGTGGTAGACACGTGGTGGGGCCTGGTGGAGGCTGCTCCTGCACTGCTGGGGGGTGGGGTTGATGGGAGACATGAGTGGGGGCCTGGTGGAGGCTGCCCCTGCACTGCTGGGGGGTGGGGGTGATGGGAGACATGAGTGGGGGCCTGGTGGAGGCTGCCCCTGGTGGCTGGGGTGTGGGGGTGGAGGGGGACATGTGTGGGAGCCTGGTGGAGGCTGCCCCAGCACTGCTGGGGGGTGGGGGTGATGGGAGACATGAGTGGGGGCCTGGTGGAGGCTGCCCCTGGTGGCTGGGGGGTGGGGGTGATGGGAGACATGAGTGGGGGCCTGGTGGAGGCTGCCCCTGGTGGCTGGGCGGTGGGGGTGCACGGGGAAATGTGTGGGAGCCTGGTGGAGGCTGCCCCTGAACTGCTGGGGGGCCTGGTGGAGGCTGCCCCTGGTGGCTGGGGGGTGGTGGTGCAGGGGGACATGTGTGGGAGCCTGGTGGAGGCTGCCCCTGCACTGCTGGGGGTTGGGGGTGATGGGAGACATGAGTGTGGGCCTGGTGGAGGCTGCCCCTGGTGGCTGGGGGTGGTAGACATGGGTGGGGGCCTGGTGGAGGCTGCCCCTACACTGCTGGGGGGTGGGGGTGATGGGAGACATGAGTTGGACATGAGTGGGGGCCTGGTGGAGGCTGCCCATGCACTGCTGGGGGGTGGGGGTGATGGGAGACATGAGTGGGGGCCTGGTGGAGGCTGCCCCTGGTGGCTGGGGGGTGGGGGTGATGGGAAACATGAGTGGGGGCCTGGTGGAGGCTGCCCCTGGTGGCTGGGCGGTGGGGGTGCACGGGGAAATGTGTGGGAGCCTGGTGGAGGCTGCCCCTGAACTGCTGGGGGGCCTGGTGGAGGCTGCCCCTGGTGGCTGGGGGGTGGTGGTGCAGGGGGACATGTGTGGGAGCCTGGTGGAGGCTGCCCCTACACTGCTGGGGGTTGGGGGTGATGGGAGACATGAGTGTGGGCCTGGTGGAGGCTGCCCCTGGTGGCTGGGGGTGGTAGACATGGGTGGGGGCCTGGTGGAGGCTGCCCCTACACTGCTGGCGGGTGGGGTGATGGGTGACATGAGTGGGTGCCTGGTGGAGGCTGCCCCTGGTGGCTGGGGGGTGGGGGTGCAGGGGGACATGTGTGGGAGCCTGGTGGAGGCTGCTCCTGCACTGCTGGGGTTGGGGGTGATGGGAGACATGAGTTGTACATAAGTGGGGCCTGGTGGAGGCTGCCCCTGCACTGCTGGGGGGCCTGGTGGAGGCTGCCCCTGGTGGCTGGGGGGTGGTGGTGCAGGGGGACATGTGTGGGAGCCTGGTGGAGGCTGCCCCTGCACTGCTGGGGGTTGGGGGTGATGGGAGACATGAGTGTGGGCCTGGTGGAGGCTGCCCCTGGTGGCTGGGGGTGGTAGACATGGGTGGGGGCCTGGTGGAGGCTGCCCCTACACTGCTGGGGGGTGGGGGTGATGGGAGACATGAGTTGGACATGAGTGGGGGCCTGGTGGAGGCTGCCCCTGCACTGCTGGGGGGTGGGGGTGATGGGAGACATGAGTGGGGGCCTGGTGGAGGCTGCCCCTGGTGGCTGGGGGGTGGGGGTGATGGGAGACATGAGTGGGGGCCTGGTGGAGGCTGCCCCTGGTGGCTGGGCGGTGGGGGTGCACGGGGAAATGTGTGGGAGCCTGGTGGAGGCTGCCCCTGAACTGCTGGGGGGCCTGGTGGAGGCTGCCCCTGGTGGCTGGGGGGTGGTGGTGCAGGGGGACATGTGTGGGAGCCTGGTGGAGGCTGCCCCTGCACTGCTGGGGGTTGGGGGTGATGGGAGACATGAGTGTGGGCCTGGTGGAGGCTGCCCCTGGTGGCTGGGGGTGGTAGACATGGGTGGGGGCCTGGTGGAGGCTGCCCTACACTGCTGGGGGGTGGGGGTGATGGGAGACATGAGTGGGGGCCTGGTGGAGGGTGCCCCTGCACTGCTGGGGGGTGGGGTGATGGGTGACATGAGTGGGGGCCTGGTGGAGGCTGCCCCTGGTGGCTGGGGGGTGGGGGTGCAGGGGGACATGTGTGGGAGCCTGGTGGAGGCTGCTCCTGCACAGCTGGGGTTGGGGGTGATGGGAGACATGAGTTGTACATAAGTGGGGCCTGGTGGAGGCTGCCCCTGCACTGCTGGGGGGGTGTGGGTGATGGGAGACATGAGTGGGTGCCTGGTGGAGGCTGCCCCTGGTGGCTGGGGGGTGGGGGTGCAGGGGGACATGTGTGGGAGCCTGGTGGAGGCTGCTCCTGCACTGCTGGGGTTGGGGGTGATGGGAGACATGAGTTGTACATAAGTGGGGCCTGGTGGAGGCTGCCCCTGCACTGCTGGGGGTGTGTGGGTGATGGGAGACATGAGTGGGGGCCTGGTGGAGGCTGCCGCTGCACTGCTGGGGGGTGGGGATGATGGGAGACATGAGTGGGGGCCTGGTGGAGGCTGCCCCTGCACTGCTGGGGGGTGGGGGTGATGGGAGACATGAGTGGGGGCCTGGTGGAGGCTGGCCCTGCACTGCTGGGGGGTGGGGGTGATGGGAGACATGAGTGTTGGCCTGGTGGAGGCTGCACCCTTGTGGCTGGGGGGTGGGGGTGCAGGGGGACATGTGTGGGAGCCTGGTGGAGGCTGCCCCTGCACTGCTGGGGGGTGGGGGTGCAGGGAGACATGAGTTGGACATGAGTGGGGGCCTGGTGGAGGCTGCCCCTGCACTGCTGGGGGGTGGGGGTGATGGGAGACATGAGTGGGGGCCTGGTGGAGGCTGCCCCTGCACTGCTGGGGGGTAGGGGTGATGGGAGACATAAGTGGGGGCCTGGTGGAGGCTGCCCCTGCACTGCTGGGGGGTGGGGTGATGGGAGACATGAGTGGGGGCCTGGTGGAGGCTGCCCCTGGTGGCTGGGGGGTGGGGGTGGTGGTAGACACGGGTGGGGGCCTGGTGGAGGCTGCCCCTGCACTGCTGGTGGGTGGGGGTGATGGGAGACATGAGTGGGGGCCTGGTGGAAGGTGCCCCTGGTGGCTGGGGGTGGGGGTGCAGGGGGACATGTGTGGGATCCTGGTGGAGGCTGCCCCTGCACTGCTGGGGGGTGGGGGTGCAGGGAGACATGAGTTGGACATGAGTGGGGGCCTGGTGCAGGCTGCCCGTGCACTGCTGGGGGGTCTGGGTGATGGGAGACATGAGTGGGGGCCTGGTGGAGGCTGCCCCTGGTGGTGGCTGGGGGGTGGGGGTGCAGGTGGACATGTGTGGGAGCCTGGTGGAGGCTGCCCCTGCACTGCTGGGGGGTGGGGGTGATGGGAGACATGAGTGGGGGCCTGGTGGAGGCTGCCCCTGGTGGCTGGGGGGTGGTGGGAGACATGAATGGGGGCCTGGTGGAGGCTGCCCGTGCACTGCTGGGGGGTGGGGGGTGATGGGAGACATGGGTGGGGACCTGGTGGAGGCTGCCCCTGCACTGCTGGGGGGTGGGAGTGATGGGAGACATGAGTGGGGGCCTGGTGGAGGCTGCCCCTGGTGGCTGGGGGGTGGGGGTGCAGGGGGACATGTGTTGGACATGAGTGGGGGCCTGGTGGAGGCTGCCCGTGCACTGCTGGGGGGTCTGGGTGATGGGAGACATGAGTGTGGGCCTGGTGGAGGCTGCCCCTGGTGGTGGGGGTGCAGGGGGACATGTGTGGGAGCCTGGTGGAGGCTGCCCCTGCACTGCTGGGGGGTGGGGGTGATGGGAGACATGAGTGGGGGCCTGGTGGAGGCTGCCCCTGGTGGCTGGGGGGTGGGGGTGGTGGGAGACATGAGTGGGGGCCTGGTGGAGGCTGCCCGTGCACTGCTGGGGGGTGGGGATGATGGGAGACATGGGTGGGGACCTGGTGGAGGCTGCCCCTGCACTGCTGGGGGGTGGGGGTGATGGGAGACATGAGTGGGGGCCTGGTGGAGGCTGCCGCTGGTGGCTGGGGGGTGGGGGTGGTGGTAGACACGTGGTGGGGCCTGGTGGAGGCTGCTCCTGCACTGCTGGGGGGTGGGGTTGATGGGAGACATGAGTGGGGGCCTGGTGGAGGCTGCCCCTGCACTGCTGGGGGGTGGGTGTGATGGGAGACATGAGTGGGGGCCTGGTGGAGGCTGCCCCTGGTGGCTGGGGTGTGGGGGTGGAGGGGGACATGTGTGGGAGCCTGGTGGAGGCTGCCCCAGCACTGCTGGGGGGTGGGGGTGATGGGAGACATGAGTGGGGGCCTGGTGGAGGCTGCCCCTGGTGGCTGGGGGGTGGGGGTGATGGGAGACATGAGTGGGGGCCTGGTGGAGGCTGCCCCTGGTGGCTGGGCGGTGGGGGTGCACGGGGAAATGTGTGGGAGCCTGGTGGAGGCTGCCCCTGAACTGCTGGGGGGCCTGGTGGAGGCTGCCCCTGGTGGCTGGGGGGTGGTGGTGCAGGGGGACATGTGTGGGAGCCTGGTGGAGGCTGCCCCTGCACTGCTGGGGGTTGGGGGTGATGGGAGACATGAGTGTGGGCCTGGTGGAGGCTGCCCCTGGTGGCTGGGGGTGGTAGACATGGGTGGGGGCCTGGTGGAGGCTGCCCCTACACTGCTGGGGGGTGGGGGTGATGGGAGACATGAGTTGGACATGAGTGGGGGCCTGGTGGAGGCTGCCCCTGCACTGCTGGGGGGGTGGGGGTGATGGGAGACATGAGTGGGGGCCTGGTGGAGGCTGCCCCTGGTGGCTGGGGGGTGGGGGTGATGGGAAACATGAGTGGGGGCCTGGTGGAGGCTGCCCCTGGTGGCTGGGCGGTGGGGGTGCACGGGGAAATGTGTGGGAGCCTGGTGGAGGCTGCCCCTGAACTGCTGGGGGGCCTGGTGGAGGCTGCCCCTGGTGGCTGGGGGGTGGTGGTGCAGGGGGACATGTGTGGGAGCCTGGTGGAGGCTGCCCCTACACTGCTGGGGGTTGGGGGTGATGGGAGACATGAGTGTGGGCCTGGTGGAGGCTGCCCCTGGTGGCTGGGGGTGGTAGACATGGGTGGGGGCCTGGTGGAGGCTGCCCCTACACTGCTGGCGGGTGGGGTGATGGGTGACATGAGTGGGTGCCTGGTGGAGGCTGCCCCTGGTGGCTGGGGGGTGGGGGTGCAGGGGGACATGTGTGGGAGCCTGGTGGAGGCTGCTCCTGCACTGCTGGGGTTGGGGGTGATGGGAGACATGAGTTGTACATAAGTGGGGCCTGGTGGAGGCTGCCCCTGCACTGCTGGGGGGCCTGGTGGAGGCTGCCCCTGGTGGCTGGGGGGTGGTGGTGCAGGGGGACATGTGTGGGAGCCTGGTGGAGGCTGCCCCTGCACTGCTGGGGGTTGGGGGTGATGGGAGACATGAGTGTGGGCCTGGTGGAGGCTGCCCCTGGTGGCTGGGGGTGGTAGACATGGGTGGGGGCCTGGTGGAGGCTGCCCTACACTGCTGGGGGGTGGGGGTGATGGGAGACATGAGTTGGACATGAGTGGGGGCCTGGTGGAGGCTGCCCCTGCACTGCTGGGGGGTGGGGGTGATGGGAGACATGAGTGGGGGCCTGGTGGAGGCTGCCCCTGGTGGCTGGGGGGTGGGGGTGATGGGAGACATGAGTGGGGGCCTGGTGGAGGCTGCCCCTGGTGGCTGGGCGGTGGGGGTGCACGGGGAAATGTGTGGGAGCCTGGTGGAGGCTGCCCCTGAACTGCTGGGGGGCCTGGGGAGGCTGCCCCTGGTGGCTGGGGGGTAGTGGTGCAGGGGGACATGTGTGGGAGCCTGGTGGAGGCTGCCCCTGCACTGCTGGGGGTTGGGGGTGATGGGAGACATGAGTGTGGGCCTGGTGGAGGCTGCCCCTGGTGGCTGGGGGTGGTAGACATGGGTGGGGGCCTGGTGGAGGCTGCCCTACACTGCTGGGGGGTGGGGGTGATGGGAGACATGAGTGGGGGCCTGGTGGAGGGTGCCCCTGCACTGCTGGGGGGTGGGGTGATGGGTGACATGAGTGGGGGCCTGGTGGAGGCTGCCCCTGGTGGCTGGGGGGTGGGGGTGCAGGGGGACATGTGTGGGAGCCTGGTGGAGGCTGCTCCTGCACTGCTGGGGTTGGGGGTGATGGGAGACATGAGTTGTACATAAGTGGGGCCTGGTGGAGGCTGCCCCTGCACTGCTGGGGGGGTGTGGGTGATGGGAGACATGAGTGGGGGCCTGGTGGAGGCTGCCCCTGGTGGCTGGGGGGTGGGGGTGCAGGGGGACATGTGTGGGAGCCTGGTGGAGGCTGCTCCTGCACTGCTGGGGTTGGGGGTGATGGGAGACATGAGTTGTACATAAGTGGGGCCTGGTGGAGGCTGCCCCTGCACTGCTGGGGGGGTGTGGGTGATGGGAGACATGAGTGGGGGCCTGGTGGAGGCTGCCGCTGCACTGCTGGGGGGTGGGGATGATGGGAGACATGAGTGGGGGCCTGGTGGAGGCTGCCCCTGCACTGCTGGGGGGTGGGGGTGATGGGAGACATGAGTGGGGGCCTGGTGGAGGCTGGCCCTGCACTGCTGGGGGGTGGGGGTGATGGGAGACATGAGTGTTGGCCTGGTGGAGGCTGCACCCTTGTGGCTGGGGGGTGGGGGTGCAGGGGGACATGTGTGGGAGCCTGGTGGAGGCTGCCCCTGCACTGCTGGGGGGTGGGGGTGCAGGGAGACATGAGTTGGACATGAGTGGGGGCCTGGTGGAGGCTGCCCCTGCACTGCTGGGGGGTGGGGGTGATGGGAGACATGAGTGGGGGCCTGGTGGAGGCTGCCCCTGCACTGCTGGGGGGTAGGGGTGATGGGAGACATAAGTGGGGGCCTGGTGGAGGCTGCCCCTGCACTGCTGGGGGGTGGGGGTGATGGGAGACATGAGTGGGGGCATGGTGGAGGCTGCCCCTGGTGGCTGGGGGTGCAGGGGGACATGTGTGGGAGCCTGGTGGAGGGTTCCCCTGCACTGCTGGAGGTGGGGGTGATGGGAGACATGAGTGGGGGCCTGGTGGAGGCTGCCCCTGGTGGCAGGGGGGTGGTGGTAGACATGGGTGGGGGCCTGGTGGAGGCTGCCCCTGGTGGCTGGGGGGTGGGGGTGGTGGGAGACATGAGTGGGGGCCTGGTGGAGGCTGCCCCTGCACTGCTGGGGGGTGGGGGTGATGGGAGACATGTGTGGGGGCCTGGTGGAGGCTGCCCCTGGTGGCTGGGGGGTGGTGGTGCAGGGGGACATGTGTGGGAGCCTGGTGGAGGCTGCCCCTGCACTGCTGGGGGTTGGGGGTGATGGGAGACATGAGTGTGGGCCTGGTGGAGGCTGCCCCTGGTGGCTGGGGGTGGTAGACATGGGTGGGGGCCTGGTGGAGGCTGCCCTACACTGCTGGGGGGTGGGGGTGATGGGAGACATGAGTGGGGGCCTGGTGGAGGGTGCCCCTGCACTGCTGGGGGGTGGGGTGATGGGTGACATGAGTGGGGGCCTGGTGGAGGCTGCCCCTGGTGGCTGGGGGGTGGGGGTGCAGGGGGACATGTGTGGGAGCCTGGTGGAGGCTGCTCCTGCACTGCTGGGGTTGGGGGTGATGGGAGACATGAGTTGTACATAAGTGGGGCCTGGTGGAGGCTGCCCCTGCACTGCTGGGGGTGTGTGGGTGATGGGAGACATGAGTGGGGGCCTGGTGGAGGCTGCCGCTGCACTGCTGGGGGGTGGGGATGATGGGAGACATGAGTGGGGGCCTGGTGGAGGCTGCCCCTGCACTGCTGGGGGGTGGGGGTGATGGGAGACATGAGTGGGGGCCTGGTGGAGGCTGGCCCTGCACTGCTGGGGGGTGGGGGTGATGGGAGACATGAGTGTTGGCCTGGTGGAGGCTGCACCCTTGTGGCTGGGGGGTGGGGGTGCAGGGGGACATGTGTGGGAGCCTGGTGGAGGCTGCCCCTGCACTGCTGGGGGGTGGGGGTGCAGGGAGACATGAGTTGGACATGAGTGGGGGCCTGGTGGAGGCTGCCCCTGCACTGCTGGGGGGTGGGGGTGATGGGAGACATGAGTGGGGGCCTGGTGGAGGCTGCCCCTGCACTGTTGGGGGGTAGGGGTGATGGGAGACATAAGTGGGGGCCTGGTGGAGGCTGCCCCTGCACTGCTGGGGGTGGGGGTGATGGGAGACATGAGTGGGGCATGGTGGAGGCTGCCCCTGGTGGCTGGGGGTGCAGGGGGACATGTGTGGGAGCCTGGTGGAGGCTGCCCCTGCACTGCTGGAGGTGGGGGTGATGGGAGACATAGGTGGGGGCCTGGTGGAGGCTGCCCCTGGTGGCAGGGGGGTGGTGGTAGACATGGGTGGGGGCCTGGTGGAGGCTGCCCCTGGTGGCTGGGGGGTGGGGGTGGTGGGAGACATGAGTGGGGGCCTGGTGGAGGCTGCCCCTGCACTGTTGGGGGGTGGGGGTGATGGGAGACATGTGTGGGGGCCTGGTGGAGGCTGCCCCTGGTGGCTGGGGGGTGGTGGTGCAGGGGGACATGTGTGGGAGCCTGGTGGAGGCTGCCCCTGCACTGCTGGGGTGGGGGGGTGATGGGAGACATGAGTGGGGGCCTGGTGGAGGCTGCCCCTGGTGGCTGGGGGGTGGTAGACATGGGTGGGGGCCTAGTGGAGGCTGCCCCTGCACTGCTGGGGGGTGGGGGTGATGGGAGAATTGAGTGGGGGCCTGGTGGAGGCTGCCCCTGCACTGCTGGGGGGTGGGGGTGATGGGAGACATGAGTGGGGTCCTGGTGGAGGCTGCCCCTGGTGGCTGGGGGGTGGGGGTGCAGGGGGACATGTGTGGGAGCCTGGTGGAGGCTGCCCCTGCACTGCTGGGGGTGGGGGTGATGGGAGACATGAGTTGGACATAAGTGGGGGCCTGGTGGAGGCTGCCCCTGCACTGCTGGGGGGTGGGGTGATGGGAGACATGAGTGGGGGCCTGGTGGAGGCTGCCCCTGGTGGGTGGGAGGTGGGGGTGCAGGGGACATGTGTGGGAGCCTGGTGGAGGCTGCCCCTGCACTGCTGGGGGGTGGGGTGATGGGAGACATGAGTGGGGGCCTGGTGGAGGCTGCCCCTGGTGGCTGGGGGGTGGGGGTGGTGGTAGACATGGGTGGGGGCATGGTGGAGGCTGCCCCTGCACTGCTGGTGGGTGGGGGTGATGGGAGACATGAGTGGGGGCCTGGTGGAAGGTGCCCCTGGTGGCTTGGGGTGGGGGTGCAGGGGGACATGTGTGATATCCTGGTGGAGGCTGCCCCTGCACTGCTGGGGGGTGGGGTGCAGGGAGACATGAGTTGGACATGAGTGGGGGACTGATGGAGGCTGCCCGTGCACTGCTGGGGGGTCTGGGTGATGGGAGACATGAGTGGGGGCCTGGTGGAGGCTGCCCCTGGTGGTGGCTGGGGGGTGGGGGTGCAGGTGGACATGTGTGGGAGCCTAGTGGAGGCTGCCCCTGCACTGCTGGGGGGTGGGGGTGATGGGAGACATGAGTGGGGGCCTGGTGGAGGCTGCCCCTGGTGGCTGGGGGGTGGTGGGAGACATGAGTGGGGGCCTGGTGGAGGCTGCCCGTGCACTGCTGGGGGGTGGGGGTGATGGGAGACATGGGTGGGGACCTGGTGGAGGCTGCCCCTGCACTGCTGGGGGGTGGGAGTGATGGGAGACATGAGTGGGGGCCTGGTGGAGGCTGCCCCTGGTGGCTGGGGGGTGGGGGTGAAGGGGGACATGTGTTGGACATGAGTGGGGGCCTGGTGGAGGCTGCCCGTGCACTGCTGGGGGGTCTGGGTGATGGGAGACATGAGTGGGGGCCTGGTGGAGGCTGCCCCTGGTGGTGGGGGTGCAGGGGGACATGTGTGGGAGCCTGGTGGAGGCTGCCCCTGCACTGCTGGGGGGTGGGGGTGATGGGAGACATGAGTGGGGGCCTGGTGGAGGCTGCCCCTGGTGGCTGGGGGGTGGGGGTGCAGGGGGACATGTGTGGGAGCCTGGTGGGGGCTGCCCCTGCACTGCTGGGGGGTGGGGGTGATGGGAGACATGAGTGGGGGCCTGGTGGAGGCTGCCGCTGGTGGCTGGGGGTGGGGGTGGTGGTAGACATGGGGGGGGGGCCTGGTGGAGGCTGCTCCTGCACTGCTGGGGGGTGGGGTTTGATGGGAGACATGAGTGGGGGCCTGGTGGAGGCTGCCCCTGCACTGCTGGGGGGTGGGGGTGATGGGAGACATGAGTGGGGGGCCTGGTGGAGGCTGCCCCTGGTGGCTGGGGGGTGGGGGTGATGGGAGACATGAGTGGGGGCCTGGTGGAGGCTGCCCCTGGTGGCTGGGCGGTGGGGGTGCACGGGGAAATGTGTGGGAGCCTGGTGGAGGCTGCCCCTGAACTGCTGGGGGGCCTGGTGGAGGCTGCCCCTGGTGGCTGGGGGGTGGTGGTGCAGGGGGACATGTGTGGGAGCCTGGTGGAGGCTGCCCCTGCACTGCTGGGGGTTGGGGGTGATGGGAGACATGAGTGTGGGCCTGGTGGAGGCTGCCCCTGGTGGCTGGGGGTGGTAGACATGGGTGGGGGCCTGGTGGAGGCTGCCCCTACACTGCTGGGGGGTGGGGGTGATGGGATACATGAGTTGGACATGAGTGGGGGCCTGGTGGAGGCTGCCCCTGCACTGCTGGGGGGTGGGGGTGATGGGAGACATGAGTGGGGGCCTGGTGGAGGCTGCCCCTGGTGGCTGGGGAGTGGGGGTGATGGGAGACATGAGTGGGGGCCTGGTGGAGGCTGCCCCTGGTGGCTGGGCGGTGGGGGTGCATGGGGAAATGTGTGGGAGCCTGGTGGAGGCTGCCCCTGAACTGCTGGGGGGCCTGGTGGAGGCTGCCCCTGGTGGCTGGGGGGTGGTGGTGCAGGGGGACATGTGTGGGAGCCTGGTGGAGGCTGCCCCTGCACTGCTGGGGGTTGGGGGTGATGGGAGACATGTGTGTGGGCCTGGTGGAGGCTGCCCCTGGTGGCTGGGGGTGGTAGACATGGGTGGGGGCCTGGTGGAGGCTGCCCCTACACTGCTGGGGGGTGGGGGTGATGGGAGACATGAGTGGGGGCCTGGTGGAGGGTGCCCCTGCACTGCTGGGGGGTGGGGTGATGGGTGACATGAGTGGGGGCCTGGTGGAGGCTGCCCCTGGTGGCTGGGGGGTGGGGGTGCAGGGGGACATGTGTGGGAGCCTGGTGGAGGCTGCTCCTGCACTGCTGGGGTTGGGGGTGATGGGAGACATGA
Organism: Ambystoma mexicanum; assembly: GCF_040938575.1. NCBI lineage: Eukaryota > Metazoa > Chordata > Amphibia > Caudata > Ambystomatidae > Ambystoma > Ambystoma mexicanum. Next base: position 1,148,623,914 of record NC_090928.1, read on the forward strand.
GTTGTACATAAGTGGGGCCTGGTGGAGGCTGCCCCTGCACTGCTGGGGGGGTGTGGGTGATGGGAGACATGAGTGGGGGCCTGGTGGAGGCTGCCGCTGCACTGCTGGGGGGTGGGGATGATGGGAGACATGAGTGGGTGCCTGGTGGAGGCTGCCCCTGCACTGCTGGGGGGTGGGGGTGATGGGAGACATGAGTGGGGGCCTGGTGGAGGCTGGCCCTGCACTGCTGGGGGGTGGGGGTGATGGGAGACATGAGTGTTGGCCTGGTGGAGGCTGCACCCTTGTGGCTGGGGGGTGGGGGTGCAGGGGGACATGTGTGGGAGCCTGGTGGAGGCTGCCTTTGCACTGCTGGGGGGTGGGGGTGCAGGGAGACATGAGTTGGACATGAGTGGGGGCCTGGTGGAGGCTGCCCCTGCACTGCGGGGGGTGGGGGTGATGGGAGACATGAGTGGGGGCCTGGTGGAGGCTGCCCCTGCACTGCTGGGGGGTAGGGGTGATGGGAGACATAAGTGGGGGCCTGGTGGAGGCTGCCCCTGCACTGCTGGGGGGTGGGGGTGATGGGAGACATGAGTGGGGGCATGGTGGAGGCTGCCCCTGGTGGCTGGGGGTGCAGGGGGACATGTGTGGGAGCCTGGTAGAGGCTGCCCCTGCACTGCTGGAGGTGGGGGTGATGGGAGACATGAGTGGGGGCCTGGTGGAGGCTGCCCCTGGTGGCAGGGGGGTGGTGGTAGACATGGGTGGGGGCCTGGTGGAGGCTGCCCCTGGTGGCTGGGGGGTGGGGGTGGTGGGAGACATGAGTGGGGGCCTGGTGGAGGCTGCCCCTGCACTGCTGGGGGGTGGGGGTGATGGGAGACATGTGTGGGGGCCTGGTGGAGGCTGCCCCTGGTGGCTGGGGGGTGGTGGTGCAGGGGGACATGTGTGGGAGCCTGGTGGAGGCTGCCCCTGCACTGCTGGGGGGTGGGGGTGATGGGAGACATGAGTGGGGGCCTGGTGGAGGCTGGCCCTGGTGGCTGGGGGGTGGTAGACATGGGTGGGGGCCTAGTGGAGGCTGCCCCTGCACTGCTGGGGGTGGGGGTGATGGGAGACATGAGTGGGGGCCTGGTGGAGGCTGCCCCTGCACTGCTGGGGGGTGGGGGTGATGGGAGACATGAGTGGGGGCCTGGTGGAGGCTGCCCCTGGTGGCTGGGGGGTGGGGGTGCAGGGGGACATGTGTGGGAGCCTGGTGGAGGCTGCCCCTGCACTGCTGGGGGTGGGGGTGATGGAGACATGAGTTGGACATAAGTGGGGGCCTGGTGGAGGCTGCCCCTGCACTGCTGGGGGGTGGGGGTGATGGGAGACATGAGTGGGGGCCTGGTGGAGGCTGCCCCTGGTGGGTGGGAGGTGGGGGTGCAGGGGGACATGTGTGGGAGCCTGGTGGAGGCTGCCCCTGGGGGGCTGGGGGTGATGGGAGACATGAGTGGGGGCCTGGTGGAGGCTGCCCCTGGTGGCTGGGGGGTGGGGGTGGTGGTAGACATGGGTGGGGGCCTGGTGGAGGCTGCCCCTGCACTGCTGGTGGGTGGGGGCGATGGGAGACATGAGTGGGGGCCTGGTGGAAGGTGCCCCTGGTGGCTGGGGGTGGGGGAGCAGGGGGACATGTGTGGGATCCTGGTGGAGGCTGCCCCTGCACTGCTGGGGGGTGGGGGTGCAGGGAGACATGAGTTGGACATGAGTGGGGGCCTGGTGGAGGCTGCCCGTGCACTGCTGGGGGGTCTGGGTGATGGGAGACATGAGTGGGGGCCTGGTGGAGGCTGCCCCTGGTGGTGGCTGGGGGGTGGGGGTGCAGGTGGACATGTGTGGGAGCCTGGTGGAGGCTGCCCCTGCACTGCTGGGGGGTGGGGGTGATGGGAGACATGAGTGGGGGCCTGGTGGAGGCTGCCCCTGGTGGCTGGGGGTGGTGGGAGACATGAGTGGGGGCCTGGTGGAGGCTGCCCGTGCACTGCTGGGGGGTGGGGGTGATGGGAGACATGGGTGGGGACCTGGTGGAGGCTGCCCCTGCACTGCTGGGGGGTGGGAGTGATGGGAGACATGAGTGGGGCCTCGTGGAGGCTGCCCCTGGTGGCTGGGGGGTGGGGGTGCAGGGGGACATGTGTTGGACATGAGTGGGGGCCTGGTGGAGGCTGCCCGTGCACTGCTGGGGGGTCTGGGTGATGGGAGACATGAGTGGGGGCCTGGTGGAGGCTGCCCCTGGTGGTGGGGGTGCAGGGGGACATGTGTGGGAGCCTGGTGGAGGCTGCCCCTGCACTGCTGGGGGGTGGGGGTGATGGGAGACATGAGTGGGGGCCTGGTGGAGGCTGCCCCTGGTGGCTGGGGGGTGGGGGTGGTGGGAGACATGAGTGGGGGCCTGGTGGAGGCTGCCCGTGCACTGCTGGGGGGTGGGGATGATGGGAGACATGGGTGGGGACCTGGTGGAGGCTGCCCCTGCACTGCTGGGGGGTGGGAGTGATGGGAGACGTGAGTGGGGGCCTGGTGGAGGCTGCCCCTGGTGGCTGGGGGTGGGGGTGCAGGGGGACATGTGTGGGAGCCTGGTGGGGGCTGCCCCTGCACTGCTGGGGGGTGGGGGTGATGGGAGACATGAGTGGGGGCCTGGTGGAGGCTGCCGCTGGTGGCTGGGGGGGTGGGGGTGGTGGTAGACATGGGGGGGGGGCTGGTGGAGGCTGCTCCTGCACTGCTGGGGGGTGGGGTTGATGGGAGACATGAGTGGGGGCCTGGTGGAGGCTGCCCCTGCACTGCTGGGGGGTGGGGGTGATGGGAGACATGAGTGGGGGCCTGGTGGAGGCTGCCCCTGGTGGCTGGGGTGTGGGGGTGCAGGGGGACATGTGTGGGAGCCTGGTGGAGGCTGCCCCAGCACTGCTGGGGGGTGGGGGTGATGGGAGACATGAGTGGGGGCCTGGTGGAGGCTGCCCCTGGTGGCTGGGGGGTGGGGGTGATGGGAGACATGAGTGGGGGCCTGGTGGAGGCTGCCCCTGGTGGCTGGGCGGTGGGGGTGCACGGGGAAATGTGTGGGAGCCTGGTGGAGGCTGCCCCTGAACTGCTGGGGGGCCTGGTGGAGGCTGCCCCTGGTGGCTGGGGGGTGGTGGTGCAGGGGGACATGTGTGGGACCCTGGTGGAGGCTGCCCCTGCACTGCTGGGGGTTGGGGGTGATGGGAGACATGAGTGTGGGCCTGGTGGAGGCTGCCCCTGGTGGCTGGGGGTGGTAGACATGGGTGGGGGCCTGGTGGAGGCTGCCCCTACACTGCTGGGGGGTGGGGGTGATGGGAGACATGAGTTGGACATGAGTGGGGGCCTGGTGGAGGCTACCCCTGCACTGCTGGGGGGTGGGGGTGATGGGAGACATGAGTGGGGGCCTGGTGGAGGCTGCCCCTGGTGGCTGGGGGGTGGGGGTGATGGGAGACATGAGTGGGGGCCTGGTGGAGGCTGCCCCTGGTGGCTGGGCGGTGGGGGTGCACGGGGAAATGTGTGGGAGCCTGGTGGAGGCTGCCCCTGAACTGCTGGGGGGCCTGGTGGAGGCTGCCCCTGGTGGCTGGGGGGTGGTGGTGCAGGGGGACATGTGTGGGAGCCTGGTGGAGGCTGCCCCTGCACTGCTGGGGGTTGGGGGTGATGGGAGACATGAGTGTGGGCCTGGTGGAGGCTGCCCCTGGTGGCTGGGGGTGGTAGACATGGGTGGGGGCCTGGTGGAGGCTGCCCCAACACTGCTGGGGGGTGGGGGTGATGGGAGACATGAGTGGGGGCCTGGTGGAGGGTGCCCCTGCACTGCTGGGGGGGGTGGGGTGATGGGTGACATGAGTGGGGGCCTGGTGGAGGCTGCCCCTGGTGGCTGGGGGGTGGGGGTGCAGGGGGACATGTGTGGGAGCCTGGTGGAGGCTGCTCCTGCACTGCTGGGGTTGGGGGTGATGGGAGACATGAGTTGTACATAAGTGGGGCCTGGTGGAGGCTGCCCCTGCACTGCTGGGGGGGGTGTGAGTTATGGGAGACATGAGTGGGGGCCTGGTGGAGGCTGCCGCTGCACTGCTGGGGGGTGGGGATGATGGGAGACATGAGTGGGGGCCTGGTGGAGGCTGCCCCTTCACTGCTGGGGGGTGGGGGTGATGGGAGACATGAGTGGGGGCCTGGTGGAGGCTGGCCCTGCACTGCTGGGGGGTGGGGGTGATGGGAGACATGAGTGTTGGCCTGGTGGAGGCTGCACCCTTGTGGCTGGGGGTGGGGGTGCAGGGGGACATGTGTGGGAGCCTGGTGGAGGCTGCCCCTGCACTGCTGGGGGGTGGGGGTGCAGGGAGACATGAGTTGGACATGAGTGGGGGCCTGCTGGAGGCTGCCCCTGCACTGCTGGGGGGTGGGGGTGATGGGAGACATGAGTGGGGGCCTGGTGGAGGCTGCCCCTGCACTGCTGGGGGGTAGGGGTGATGGGAGACATAAGTGGGGGCCTGGTGGAGGCTGCCCCTGCACTGCTGGGGGGTGGGGGTGATGGGAGACATGAGTGGGGGCATGGTGGAGGCTGCCCCTGGTGGCTGGGGGTGCAGGGGGACATGTGTGGGAGCCTGGTGGAGGCTGCCCCTGCACTGCTGGAGGTGGGGGTGATGGGAGACATGAGTGGGGGCCTGGTGGAGGCTGCCCCTGGTGGCAGGGGGGTGGTGGTAGACATGGGTGGGGGCCTGGTGGAGGCTGCCCCTGGTGGCTGGGGGGTGGGGGTGGTGGGAGACATGAGTGGGGGCCTGGTGGAGGCTGCCCCTGCACTGCTGGGGGGTGGGGGTGATGGGAGACATGGGTGGGGGCCTGGTGGTGGCTGCCCCTGCACTGCTGGGGGGTTGGGGTGATGGGAGACATGAGTGGGGGCCTGGTGGAGGCTGCCCCTGGTGGCAGGGGGGTGGGAGTTCAGGGGGACATGTGTGGGAGCCTGATGGAGGCTGCCCCTGCACTGCTGGGGGGTGGGGGTGCAGGGAGACATGAGTTGGACATGAGTGGGGGCCTGGTGGAGGCTGCCACTGCACTGCTGGGGGGTGGGGGTAATGGGAGACATGAGTGGGGGCCTGGTGGAGGCTGCCCCTGGTGGCTGGGGGTGGGGGTGGTGGTAGACATGGGTGGGGGCCTGGTGGAGGCTGCCCCTGGAGCCTGGGGGGTGGGGGTAATGGGAGACATGAGCGGGGGCCTGGTGGAGGCTGCCCATACACAGCTGGGGGGGTGGGGGTGATGGGAGACATAGGTGGGGGCCTGGTGGAGGCTGCCCCAGCACTACTGGGGGGTGGGGGTGATGGGAGACATGAGTGGGGGCCTGGTGGAGGCTGCCCCTTCACTGCTGGGGGGTGGGGGTGATGGGAGACATGAGTGGGGGCCTGGTGGAGGCTGGCCCTGCACTGCTGGGGGGTGGGGGTGATGGGAGACATGAGTGTTGGCCTGGTGGAGGCTGCACCCTTGTGGCTGGGGGTGGGGGTGCAGGGGGACATGTGTGGGAGCCTGGTGGAGGCTGCCCCTGCACTGCTGGGGGGTGGGGGTGCAGGGAGACATGAGTTGGACATGAGTGGGGGCCTGGTGGAGGCTGCCCCTGCACTGCTGGGGGGTGGGGGTGATGGGAGACATGAGTGGGGGCCTGGTGGAGGCTGCCCCTGCACTGCTGGGGGGTAGGGGTGATGGGAGACATAAGTGGGGGCCTGGTGGAGGCTGCCCCTGCACTGCTGGGGGGTGGGGGTGATGGGAGACATGAGTGGGGGCATGGTGGAGGCTGCCCCTGGTGGCTGGGGGTGCAGGGGGACATGTGTGGGAGCCTGGTGGAGGCTGCCCCTGCACTGCTGGAGGTGGGGGTGATGGGAGACATGAGTGGGGGCCTGGTGGAGGCTGCCCCTGGTGGCAGGGGGGTGGTGGTAGACATGGGTGGGGGCCTGGTGGAGGCTGCCCCTGGTGGCTGGGGGGTGGGGGTGGTGGGAGACATGAGTGGGGGCCTGGTGGAGGCTGCCCCTGCACTGCTGGGGGGTGGGGGTGATGGGAGACATGGGTGGGGGCCTGGTGGTGGCTGCCCCTGCACTGCTGGGGGGTTGGGGTGATGGGAGACATGAGTGGGGGCCTGGTGGAGGCTGCCCCTGGTGGCAGGGGGGTGGGAGTTCAGGGGGACATGTGTGGGAGCCTGATGGAGGCTGCCCCTGCACTGCTGGGGGGTGGGGGTGCAGGGAGACATGAGTTGGACATGAGTGGGGGCCTGGTGGAGGCTGCCACTGCACTGCTGGGGGGTGGGGGTAATGGGAGACATGAGTGGGGGCCTGGTGGAGGCTGCCCCTGGTGGCTGGGGGTGGGGGTGGTGGTAGACATGGGTGGGGGCCTGGTGGAGGCTGCCCCTGGAGCCTGGGGGGTGGGGGTAATGGGAGACATGAGCGGGGGCCTGGTGGAGGCTGCCCATACACAGCTGGGGGGGTGGGGGTGATGGGAGACATAGGTGGGGGCCTGGTGGAGGCTGCCCCAGCACTACTGGGGGGTGGGGGTGATGGGAGACATGAGTGGGGGCCTGGTGGAGGCTGCCCCTGCTGGCTGGGGAGTGGGGGTGCAGGGGGACATGTGTGGGAGACTGGTGGAGGCTGCCCTGCACTGCTGGGGGGTGGGGGTGCAGGGAGACATGAGTTGGGGGCCTGGTGGAGGCTGCCCCTGCACTGCTGGGGGGTGGGGGTGACGGGAGACATGGGTGGGGGCCTGGTGGAGGCTGCCCCTGCACTGCTGGGGGGTGGGGGTGATGGGAGACATGAGTGGGGGCCTGGTGGAGGCTGCCCCTGGTGGCTGGGGGCTGGCGGTGGTGGTAGACATGGGGGGGGCCTGGTGGAGGCTGCTCCTGCACTGCTGGGGGGTGGGGTTGATGGGAGACATGAGTGGGGGCCTGGTGGAGGCTGCCCCTGCACTGCTGGGGGGTGGGGGTGATGGGAGACATGAGTGGGGTTCTGGTGGAGGCTGCCCCTGGTGGCTGGGGCGTGGGGGTGCAGGGGGACATGTGTGGAGCCTGGTGGAGGCTGCCCCAGCACTGCTGGGGGGTGGGGGTGATGGGAGACATGAGTTGGACATGAGTGGGGGCCTGGTGGAGGCTGCCCCTGCACTGCTGGGGGGTGGGGGTGATGGGAGACATGAGTGGGGGCCTGGTGGAGGCTGCCCCTGGTGGCTGGGGGGTGGGGGTGATGGGAGACATGAGTGGGGGCCTGGTGGAGGCTGCCCCTGGTGGCTGGGCGGTGGGGGTGCACGGGGAAATGTGTGGGAGCCTGGTGGAGGCTGCCCCTGCACTGCTGGGGGGTGGGGGTGATGGGAGACATGAGTGGGGGCCTGGTGGAGGCTGCCCCTGGTGGCTGGGGGGTGGGGGTGGTGGGAGACATGAGTGGGGGCCTGGTGGAGGCTGCCCGTGCACTGCTGGGGGGTGGGGATGATGGGAGACATGGGTGGGGACCTGGTGGAGGCTGCCCCTGCACTGCTGGGGGGTGGGAGTGATGGGAGACATGAGTGGGGGCCTGGTGGAGGCTGCCCCTGGTGGCTGGGGGGTGGGGGTGCAGGGGGACATGTGTGGGAGCCTGGTGGGGGCTGCCCCTGCACTGCTGGGGGGTGGGGGTGATGGGAGACATGAGTGGGGGCCTGGTGGAGGCTGCCGCTGGTGGCTGGGGGGTGGGGGTGGTGGTAGACATGGGGGGGGCCTGGTGGAGGCTGCTCCTGCACTGCTGGGGGGTGGGGTTGATGGGAGACATGAGTGGGGGCCTGGTGGAGGCTGCCCCTGCACTGCTGGGGGGTGGGGGTGATGGGAGACATGAGTGGGGGCCTGGTGGAGGCTGCCCCTGGTGGCTGGGGTGTGGGGGTGCAGGGGGACATGTGTGCAAGCCTGGTGGAGGCTGCCCCAGCACTGCTGGGGGGTGGGGGTGATGGGAGACATGAGTGGGGGCCTGGTGGAGGCTGCCCCTGGTGGCTGGGGGGTGGGGGTGATGGGAGACATGAGTGGGGGCCTGGTGGAGGCTGCCCCTGGTGGCTGGGCGGTGGGGGTGCACGGGGAAATGTGTGGGAGCCTGGTGGAGGCTGCCCCTGAACTGCTGGGGGGCCTGGTGGAGGCTGCCCCTGGTGGCTGGGGGGTGGTGGTGCAGGGGGACATGTGTGGGAGCCTGGTGGAGGCTGCCCCTGCACTGCTGGGGGTTGGGGGTGATGGGAGACATGAGTGTGGGCCTGGTGGAGGCTGCCCCTGGTGGCTGGGGGTGGTAGACATGGGTGGGGGCCTGGTGGAGGCTGCCCCTACACTGCTGGGGGGTGGGGGTGATGGGAGACATGAGTTGGACATGAGTGGGGGCCTGGTGGAGGCTGCCCCTGCACTGCTGGAGGGTGGGGGTGATGGGAGACATGAGTGGGGGCCTGGTGGAGGCTGCCCCTGGTGGCTGGGGGGTGGGGGTGATGGGAGACATGAGTGGGGGCCTGGTGGAGGCTGCCCCTGGTGGCTGGGCGGTGGGGGTGCACGGGGAAATGTGTGGGAGCCTGGTGGAGGCTGCCCCTGAACTGCTGGGGGGCCTGGTGGAGGCTGCCCCTGGTGGCTGGGGGGTGGTGGTGCAGGGGGACATGTGTGGGAGCCTGGTGGAGGCTGCCCCTGCACTGCTGGGGGTTGGGGGTGATGGGAGACATGAGTGTGGGCCTGGTGGAGGCTGCCCCTGGTGGCTGGGGGTGGTAGACATGGGTCGGGGCCTGGTGGAGGGTGCCCCTGCACTGCTGGGGGGTGGGGTGATGGGTGACATGAGTGGGGGCCTGGTGGAGGCTGCCCCTGGTGGCTGGGGGGTGGGGGTGCAGGGGGACATGTGTGGGAGCCTGGTGGAGGCTGCTCCTGCACTGCTGGGGTTGGGGGTGATGGGAGACATGAGTTGTACATAAGTGGGGCCTGGTGGAGGCTGCCCCTGCACTGCTGGGGGGGTGTGGGTGATGGGAGATATGAGTGGGGGCCTGGTGGAGGCTGCCGCTGCACTGCTGGGGGGTGGGGATGATGGGAGACATGAGTGGGGGCCTGGTGGAGGCTGCCCCTGCACTGCTGGGGGGTGGGGGTGATGGGAGACATGAGTGGGGGCCTGGTGGAGGCTGGCCCTGCACTGCTGGGGGGTGGGGGTGATGGGAGACATGAGTGTTGGCCTGGTGGAGGCTGCACCCTTGTGGCTGGGGGGTGGGGGTGCAGGGGGACATGTGTGGGAGCCTGGTGGAGGCTGACCCTGCACTGCTGGGGGGTGGGGGTGCAGGGAGACATGAGTTGGACATGAGTGGGGGCCTGGTGGAGGCTGCCCCTGCACTGCTGGGGGGTGGGGGTGATGGGAGACATGAGTGGGGGCCTGGTGGAGGCTGCCCCTGCACTGCTGGGGGGTAGGGGTGATGGGAGACATAAGTGGGGGCCTGGTGGAGGCTGCCCCTGCACTGCTGGGGGGTGGGGGTGATGGGAGACATGAGTGGGGGCATGGTGGAGGCTGCCCCTGGTGGCTGGGGGTGCATGGGGACATGTGTGGGAGCCTGGCGGAGGGTGCCCCTGCACTGCTGGAGGTGGGGGTGATGGGAGACATGAGTGGGGGCCTGGTGGAGGCTGCCCTGGTGGCAGGGGGGGGTGGTAGACATGGGTGGGGGCCTGGTGGAGGCTGCCCCTGGTGGCTGGGGGGTGGGGGTGGTGGGAGACATGAGTGGGGGCCTGGTGGAGGCTGCCCCTGCACTGCTGGGGGGTGGGGGTGATGGGAGACATGGGTGGGGGCCTGGTGGTGGCTGCCCCTGCACTGCTGGGGGGTGGGGGTGATGGGAGACATGAGTGGGGGCCTGGTGGAGGCTGCCCCTGGTGGCAGGGGGGTGGGAGTTCAGGGGGACATGTGTGGGAGCCTGATGGAGGCTGCCCCTGCACTGCTGGGGGGTGGGGGTGCAGGGAGACATGAGTTGGACATGAGTGGGGGCCTGGTGGAGGCTGCCACTGCACTGCTGGGGGGTGGGGGTAATGGGAGACATGAGTGAGGGCCTGGTGGAGGCTGCCCCTGGTGGCTGGGGGGTGGGGGTGGTGGTAGACATGGGTGGGGGCCTGGTGGAGGCTGCCCCTGGAGGCTGGGGGGTGGGGGTAATGGGAGACATGAGCGGGGGCCTGGTGGAGGCTGCCCCTGCACAGCTGGGGGGGTGGGGGTGATGGGAGACATAGGTGGGGGCCTGGTGGAGGCTGCCCCAGCACTACTGGGGGGTGGGGGTGATGGGAGACATGAGTGGGGGCCTGGTGGAGGCTGCCCCTGGTGGCTGGGGAGTGGGGGTGCAGGGGGACATGTGTGGGAGCCTGGTGGAGGCTGCCCTGCACTGCTGGGGGGTGGGGGTGCAGGGAGACATGAGTTGGGGGCCTGGTGGAGGCTGCCCCTGCACTGCTGGGGGGTGGGGGTGACGGGAGACATGGGTGGGGGCCTGGTGGAGGCTGCCCCTGCACTGCTGGGGGGTGGGGGTGATGGGAGACATGAGTGGGGGCCTGGTGGAGGCTGCCCCTGGTGGCTGGGGGCTGGCGGTGGTGGTAGACATGGGGGGGCCTGGTGGAGGCTGCTCCTGCACTGCTGGGGGGTGGGGTTGATGGGAAACATGAGTGGGGGCCTAGTGGAGGCTGCCCCTGCACTGCTGGGGGGTGGGGGTGATGGGAGACATGAGTGGGGTCCTGGTGGAGGCTACCCCTGGTGGCTGGGGCGTGGGGGTGCAGGGGGACATGTGTGGAGCCTGGTGGAGGCTGCCCCAGCACTGCTGGGGGGTGGGGGTGATGGGAGACATGAGTTGGACATGAGTGGGGGCCTGGTGGAGGCTGCCCCTGCACTGCTGGGGGGTGGGGGTGATGGGAGACATGAGTGGGGGCCTGGTGGAGGCTGCCCCTGGTGGCTGGGGGGTCGGGGTGCAGGGGGACATGTGTGGGAGCCTGGTTGAGGCTGCCCCTGCACTGCTGGGGGTTGGGGGTGATGGGAGACATGAGTGTGGGCCTGGTGGAGGCTGCCCCTGGTGGCTGGGGGTTGTAGACATGGGTGGGGGCCTGGTGGAGGCTGCCCCTACACTGCTGGGGGGTGGGGGTGATGGGAGACATGAGTGGGGGCCTGGTGGAGGGTGCCCCTGCACTGCTGGGGGGTTGGGGTGATGGGTGACATGAGTGGGGGCCTGGTGGAGGCTGCCCCTGGTGGCTGGGGGGTGGGGATGCAGGGGGACATGTGTGGGAGCCTGGTGGAGGCTGCCCCTGCACTGCTGGAGGTGGGGGTGATGGGAGACATGAGTGGGGGCCTGGTGGAGGCTGCCCCTGGTGGATGGGGGTGGGGGTGGTGGTAGACATGGGTGGGGGCCTGGTGGAGGCTGCCCCTGGTGGGTGGGGGGTGGGGGTGGTGGGAGACATGAGTGGGGGCCTGGAGTAGGCTGCCCCTGCACTGCTGGGGGGTGGGGGTGATGGGAGACATGGGTGGGGGCCTGGTGGTGGCTGCCCCTGCACTGCTGGGGGGTGGTGGTGATGGGAGACATGAGTGGGGTCCTGGTGGAGGCTGCCCCTGGTGGCAGGGGGGTGGGAGTTCAGGGGGACATGTGTGGGAGCCTGGTGGAGGCTGCCCCTGCACTGCTGGGGGGTGGGGGGTGCAGGGAGACATGAGTCGGACATGAGTGGGGGCCTGGTGGAGGCTGCCCCTGCACTGCTGGGGGGTGGGGGTAATGGGAGAAATGAGTGGGGGCCTGGTGGAGGCTGCCCCTGGTGGCTGGGGGGTGGGGGTGGTGGTAGACATGGGTGGGGGCCTGGTGGAGGTTGCCCCTGGTGGCTGGGTGGTGGGGGTAATGGGAGACATGAGCGGGGGCCTGGTGGAGGCTGCCCCTGCACTGCTGGGGGGTGGGGGTGATGGGAGACATAGGTGGGGGCCTGGTGGAGGCTGCCCCAGCACTACGGGGGGGTGGTGTGATGGGAGACATGAGTGGGGGCCTGGTGGAGGCTGCCCCTGGTGGCTGGGGAGTGGGGGTGCAGGGGGACATGTGTGGGAGCCTGGTGGAGGCTGCCCCTGCACTGCTGGGGGGTGGGGGTGCAGGGAGACATGAGTTGGGGGCCTGGTGGAGGCTGCCCCTGCACTGCTGGGGGGTGGGGGTGACGGGAGACATGGGTGGGGGCCTGGTGGAGGCTGCCCCTGCACTGCTGGGGGGTGGGGGTGATGGGAGACATGAGTGGGTGCCTGGTGGAGGCTGCCCCTGGTGGCTGGGGGGTGGCGGTGCAGGGGGACATGTGTGGGAGCCTGGTGGAGGCTGCCCCTGCACTGCTGGGGGGTGGGGGTGCAGGGAGACATGATTTGGACATGAGTGGGGGCCTGGTGGAGGCTGCCCCTGCACTGCTGGGGGGTGGGGGTGATCGGAGACATGAGTGGGGGCCTGGTGGAGTCTGCCCCTGCACTGCTGGGGGGTGGGGGTGATGGGAGACATGAGTGGGGGCCTGGTGGAGGCTGCCCCTGCACTGCTGGGGGGTGGGGGTGATGGGAGACATGAGTGGGGGCCTGGTGGAGGCTGCCCCTGGTGGCTGGGGGGTGGGGGTGCAGGGATACATGTGTGGGAGCCTGGTGGAGGCTGCCCCTGGACTGCTGGGGGGTGGGGGTGATGGGAGACATGAGTGGGGGCCTGGTGGAGGCTGCCCCTGGTGGCTGGTGGGTGGGGGTGGTGGTACACATGGGTGGGGGCCTGGTGGAGGCTGCCCCTGGTGGCTGGGGGGTGGGGGTGATGGGAGACATGAGTGGGGGCCTGGTGGAGGCGGCCCCTGCACTGCTGGGGGGTGGGGGTGATGGGAGACATAGGTGGGGGCCTGGTGGAGACTACCCCTGCACTACTGGGGGGTGGGGGTGATGGGAGACATGAGTGGGGGCCTGGTGGAGGCTGCCCCTGGAGGCTTGGGGGTGGGGGTGCAGGGGGACATGTGTGGGAGCCTGGTGGAGGCTGCCCCTGCACTGCTGGGGGGTGGGGGTGCAGGGAGACATGAGTTGGACATGAGTGGGGGCCTGGTGGAGGCTGCCCCTGCACTGCTGGGGGGTGGGGGTGATGGGAGACATGAGTGGGGGCCTGGTGGAGGCTGCCCCTGCACTGCTGGGGGGTGGGGGTGATGGGAGACATGAGTGGGGGCCTGGTGGAGGCTGCCCCTGCACTGCTGGGGGGTGGGGGTGATGGTAGACATGAGTGGGGGCCTGGTGGAGGCTGCCCCTGGTGGCTGGGGGGTGCGGGTGCAGGGGGACATGTGTGGGAGCCTGGTGGAGGCTGCCCCTGCACTGCTGGGGGGTGGGGTGATGGGAGACATGAGTGGGGGCCTGGTGGAGGCTGCCCCTGGTGGCTGGGGGTGGTGGTAGACATGGGTGGGGGCCTGGTGGAGGCTGCCCCTGCACTGCTGGGGGTGGGGGTGATGGGAGACATGAGTGGGGGCCTGGTGGAGGCTGCCCCTGGTGGCTCGGGGGTGGGGGGTGCAGGGGGACATGTGTGGGAGCCTGGTGGAGGCTGCCCCTGCACTGCTGGGGGTGCAGGGAGACATGATTTGGACATGAGTGGGGGCCTGGTGGAGGCTGCCCCTGCACTGCTGGGGGGTGGGGGTGATGGGAGACATGAGTGGGGGCCTGGTGGAGGCTGCCCCTGCACTGCTGGGGGGTGGGGGTGATGGCAGACATGAATGGGGCCTGGTGGAGGCTGCCCCTGGTGGCTTGGGGTTGGGGGTGCAGGGGGACATGTGTGGGAGCCTGGTGGAGGCTGCCCCTGCACTGCTGGGGGGTGGGGGTGATGGGAGACATGTGTTGGCGATCAGTAGTGCAAGGTGACATGTGGGTTGGCTGTTGGGCATGGCCATGGTGGATGGGTTGCCTGTGGGACATGAGCAGGGGTGCAGGGTAGTACCCTGTGGTGTGGGCTGCCTGCAGGGGCCGTGGAGGGTGTAGAGGGAACACCTGGCAGGACCCACATGGCCAAATCACGTGTAGCATTCCCCGGCACCACCGAAATACACGTACCCTGCTGAAATCGCGTGTGAATCTTCCCGCGCACCTCGGAATACACGTACCCAGGCCAATCGCGTGTGGAACTTCCCGCGGACCCCGAAGTACACCTACCCAGGCCAATCGCGTGTGGATCTTCCTGCGCACCCCGTAGTACACGTACCCAGGCTAATCGCGTGTGGAACTTCCCGCGCCCCCCGAAGTACACGTACCCAGGCCAATCGCGTGTGGAACTTCCCGCGCAACCAGGAACACGCGCACACACTATTTTTCACATAGCGGGTGTCCGTGTTTGTCGGTGCCCCTTTGCACCTCATTTGTCCTAGAGGGCCACTGTATGGCCCATTCATCATGGCTGTATATGGGTGCTTTTTGTTAGCGCACATTTTGGCGCACATTTTTTTCAGTCGCAGTGGCGCTACCGCCTGCTTTCTTGTGGCGTACTTGTTTGGCCCTGTGCGCGTCTTTGACCGTGCACTGGTTTGCCCTATTCGATTCCATGAATACGGGTTGTAGGCGAGCGTGTGGGCGTTCCACGCACTTTCCTCCTGTACTTCCCCCGTGACGCCCATATTTTCACGCGTTGTTCCCCATTCCGAGTGTTATGCCCCGTGTTCCGCCTACTTTTGTGATGTGCGCCGCGCTATGTGCGATTTCGCAGTGGCCGTGGCGCTTGCTGTTGAATGACCTGTGCGCCGGCGTGCGCGGCACACATTTTTAGCGCACATCCAATGTTTTTCGTGCACACGGACTTCCATGAATCGATGTGCGCTGGTTTCCCTGCGATTTTCGCACTTGCACTGCGATTTTCGCACTTGCACTGCGATTCGCACTTTTTGGCACCTCTGCCCGGGAATTTTCGGCGCACATTATTTCCATGAATCTAACCCTATATATTTTGGAGTTACACACATTTAAAACTGGCTATTGATTTTTAATCATGTGCGCTAACCAACTGCTTAAAAAGCTAAAAGGCATAGGTTCAATTTTGCAGTCAAGTATCACTAATCTCTTGGCAAACATGCGTGGTACAAAAGAATACTGGTTCCGACATCATGCTGATGTACGTTTTATGTTGAGGAACCTAGGCCCAGCCACATGGTTTGTTACTTTAAGTTGTGCAGAGTATGCATGGGATGACTTGCACAACTTCTTACACAGTGCAAACCAAAATAAAAACGGAATAGATATAGAAACACCAGGAGAATTAGGTTCTCTTGATCCTGTCAATGTAGCAAGGTACTTTCACCATCGCTTCATTGACATGCTGAATTTTATTTGCAATGAAACTACCCCTCCGCTCTGAGAAGTGCAACACTTCTTTTGGAGAAAAGAATATCAATCCAGAGGAGCACCACACATCCACATGCTTTCTCGATAAAATATGCTCCAAAGTTTGGCCATGATAGTGACTTCACTGTTTTACAGTTTATTGAATAATACATTACCTGCAACATACCTTCAGAAACTAAAGATAGTGACATACATACACAAATGTTACGCTTCCAAAAACATAAATGTGGCAAATACTGCGACATAGATATAAAAACAAAGGCAAATACTATACCAAATGTCGCTTTGGCTTCAATAGACCAGTTTGTAAAAAAGGACAAGTAAATAGCTTGATGTCTTCTGTTACACAGTGTAAAAGGCAAATCCCCTAAAAACTATACACCCCCATCTAGATATGTACCCTGTACCGCAAAAGATAAACATTTTAAAAGACAAGTAATACAAACAGAAGCTACAGCAAATCCCCTAAAAATACATACAACATTTAAAAGGGACGAAGCATCCAGATACATCAATGATTACAATGCAAGCCTGGCCCTCTTGTGGAATGCAAACATAGATATACAATCCATTGCAGACATTTTCACTGCAGTTGCAAGATATGTCACCAACACTGAGAAAACAGAGCTGAAATACCCCTGAGATGACATATCATCTGACAAAACACTGTCACAAAAATTGTACAGCTTTGGCATAAAAATGCTCTCTCATAGAGAATGCGGGTGCTACGAAGCTGTAGACCATTTAACAGGTACAGCCTTATATGGCACATCTAAACACATTGGCTGAACCTTGGACCAGCTTCATCCCGAAAAGAGTACTAAAATCCCACCAAGAGATAGAAAACATAGCAACAAATGATCTTAACAGCCAGGACATTTAAAAAAAAAACTATTTAATTAACACATAATAGCCAAACAGAAGTACTGCTTTGGAAAACATGTGTCTGTATGACATAGCCCAAAACTACACCTAGAAAAACTATATGCCACACCAAATGAGACAACTGGCAAATATTCAGTCTTAATTTGTGAAGGAAGCCTAGTGAAACTCAAAAAAACCCAGTCTAATTAATCATATAAAGTTATCATTTAAATCACCACAACATAGAAAATGGTATCACATGGCGCTACTCTACTATTTAAATCTCAGAGTAAAGAGAAATATTATTAGGTGACTATGACTCATTTGAAGCTGCATTCAAAACAAATGAAAGCAGTATAACAAATGACAATTTTAAACAATACAAACAAATGTTGGACAATGAGTGCCAACAAGAGGGAGAAATTGAAGCTTAACTAGACAAAGACACTTCTGAGGACAGTGGACCTTCCCTTACAGGAACCACTCATTTTAAAGGAAGCAGAAATAGTCATGACTGAGGTAGAAAATACCATATATCAATATAAACAATCTGAGGAAGACTTGTCTGTGTCAGAATCACAGCTAAATGATGAACAACTCACCATTTACATAGACGTCACTCAGGAAGTCTAACATGGCATATGCTGTCACTATTCGCAAATCAAAGGTCTAACCATGGATCAAGCATTGAATGACATTGGCAGCACAGTCTTTAAAGAAGGTATGAGTTACATAGCATGCCTGGTACACTCAATGGTCTATTCCTAGGTAACTTTGATGCAAACAAAGTCAACGCTGACATTCCTTGTATCCTGGAATACAACAGGCTACAGGCACTATACACCCCCCATCTAGATATGTACCCTGTACATCAAAACAATAACCCTCTTAAAAGACAAGTAATACAAACAGAAGCTACAGCGGATCTCCCAACAATACATCTAAAAAAACAATGACCAACTCCTTCTGCATCAAACAATACAACCACAAAACTTTCTAGCACAAAGTCAACTGCGCATCCTTCAGAAAAGAAAGATGCACATGTCTCTTCTCCAGAAAGATCTGCAGGCCCATCAAATGATCCACAAACAGAACTCTCTGGCCCGTTTAAATTCAGTAGCTTAACTGAAGTTAATTGTTATGGTAATGTGACAATGTATTTATTTATTTTTATTTATTTGCATTTTTAAAGCGCTCACATAGCCCAGGGGCATCGAGGCGCTGAATCTTCACTTTCAAATGCCACCAATTGTTCAAAACATTTACTTGAATTGCTCGGACCAGTTGTGTTTACAAATCCTCATCTCAGGAGGATAACTCAGGGGCAACGTGCTTGCCTTGGAAGCAAGACTACACAGAGCCACACAGATTTGATCCCTGGTTCCGCGCTTATAAACCTCTGGGTATTAAGAGCATTATAAATAACCTATCATATGACATCATATCGTCCTTCACAGAAATGCCACAAGTAATGCTGACAACA
Organism: Ambystoma mexicanum; assembly: GCF_040938575.1. Taxonomy (NCBI): domain Eukaryota; kingdom Metazoa; phylum Chordata; class Amphibia; order Caudata; family Ambystomatidae; genus Ambystoma; species Ambystoma mexicanum. The sequence goes on from NC_090928.1 coordinate 1,148,641,530, forward strand.
CTTAGAGTATCTCAGGTAGAAGACAAGAATTTAACTACTGTGCACACATTGTTCAATGTTCCATGAACATGCAGGAAGATCCACAAGATTTCCTAATGTACTTACTACAAGTATTGAAAACCAAAAATATCCCCATAAATGAAATATTCCAGATTTCATACACTTGGAAACATACATGCATTCTCCATGTTTCGCAAGACCACATCCCTAATGAACAATTTGTACATGTATCCATACAAAATTCTGAATCCAATCCATTTCTCCAACTTCTGCAGAATGTAAATCATGGCATGGCTTTCTGCAATTCTGACAATCGTTCCACCATACAAATACACTCACATAGCCAATATGTCATACTAATAGTGTACCACACTGGTGCCACAACCATTTCAGAGCAGTACACTGCATATGTCAAAAAATAAGTGGTTAGTTTGAATGTAACGATACCCCTGTTACTCCAAAACATAGATTACCAGAACATTTTACAAATGCCTACTTAATATTACTACACCATACTTTAAGCAAACATACTATCACCCTTAAACTCACGTAACTGTAATTGTTTTTTTAATCCAGTACAGATTTTATTTCCCAATGACCCAATGATTATTTACAGGGTAATTCATAGAAATTTGCACAAAAGTGGCGCACGCGGCTGGCGCACAGCATGCCCGTGCGAATTTATGCGCCAGCCGCGTGCGCTAAAATCGATTTCCGCGCACAGCATATTCATGGATTTTCGCATCCAAAACTAGCCGTGGCGCAGCGTGGCGCAGCAACCCTGCAGCAGCGCCAGTTACGCCCCCAAGAATGCCCTCGCGCAAGGAAAAGCCTTCAAAATCCCCAAATAATCGCTAAGGGCTGCGCCAACCCTGGACCAGTTCACAGGGCTGGCAAACAGCAAACGCCAAGCGGGGAACGTGTATTTCAGTGGTTCGCGGGAAGTTCCACACGGGATTGTCCTGTGTACGTGTGCATCAGGGGTGCGTGGGAAGTAACACACGCAAAAGCAGCAGGGTACGTGTATTCCAGGGGTGCGCGGGAAGTATCACACGCAAAAGCAGCAGGGTACGTGTATTCCAGGGGTGCACAGGAAGTATCACATGCAAAAGCAGCAGGGTACGTGTATCTCAGGGGTGCGCGGGAAGTATCACACGCGATTCCATCAGGGTACGTGTATTCCAGGGGTGTGCGGGAAGCATCACATGCAAAAACAGCAGGGTACGTGTATTTCAGGGGTGCGCGGGAAGTATCACACGCAAAAACAGCAGGGTACGTGTATTTCAGGGCTGCGCGGGAAGTATCACACGCGATCCCATCAGGGTACGTGTATTCCAGGGGTGCGCGGGAAGTATCACATGCAAAAACAGCAGGGTACGAGTATTCTAGGGGTGCACGGGAAGTATCACACGCGATTCCATCAGTGTATGTGTATTACAGGGGTGCGCGGGGAGCACCACACGTGAATTAAACGTGTGGGTCCTCCCAGGTGTTCCCTCTACACCCTCCACGGCCCCTGCAGGTGGCCCACACCACAGGGGCCTACCCTGCACATGTCCTGCCGGCGCAGGCACCCCATCCACCATGGCCATGCCCCCCAGCCAACCCACATGTCACCTTGCACTACTGCCCACCAGCGCATGTCTCCCTGCACCCCCAGCCACCAGGGGCAACCTCCACCAGGCCCCCACCCATGTCTCCCATCACCCCCACCCCCCAGCAGTGCAGGGGCAGCCTCTACCAGGCCCCCACTCATGTCCAACTCATGTTTCCCTGCACCTCCACCCCCCAGCCACCAGGGGCAGCCTCCACCAGGCCCCCACTCATGTCCCCTATCACCCCCACCCCCCAGCAGTGCAGGGGCAGCCTCCACCAGGCCCCCACTCATGTCCAACTCAGTTCTCCCATCACCCCCACCCCCCAGCAGTGCAGGGGCAGCCTCCACCAGGCCCCCACTCATGTCTCCCATAACCCCCACCCCCCAGCAGTGCAGGGGCAGCCTCCACCAGGCCCCCACCCATGTCTACCACCACCGCCACCCCCCAGCAGTGCAGGGGCAGCCTCCACCAGGACCCCACTCATGTCTCCCATCACCCCCACCCCCCAGGCACCAGGGGCAGCCTCCACCAGGCCCCCACTCATGACCCCTATCACCCCACCCCCCAGCAGTGTAGGGGCAGCCTCCACCAGGCCCCCACCCATGTCTCCCATCACCCCGACCCCGCAGCAGTGCAGGGGCAGCCTCCACCAGGCCCCCACTCATGTCTCCCATCACCCCCACCCCCCAGCCATCAGGGGCAGCCTCCACCAGGCCCCCACTCATGTCCCCTATCACCCCTACCCTCCAGCCACCAGGGGCAGCCTCCACCAGGCCCCCACCCATGTCTACCACCACCTCCACCCCCAGCAGTGCAGGGGCAGCCTCCACCAGGCTCCCACTCATGTCTCCCATCAACCCCACCCCCAGCCACCAGCGGCAGCCTCCACCAGGCCCCCACTCATGTCCAACTCATGTCTCCCATCACCCCCACCCCCCAGCCACCAGGGGCAGCCTCCACCAGGCCCCCACTCATGTCCCCTATTACCCCCACCCCCCAGCAGGGCAGTGGCAGCCTTCACCAGGCCCCCACTCATGTCCAACTCATGTCTTCCATCACCCCTACCCCCCAGGCACCAGGGGCAGCCTCCACCAGGCCCCCACCCATGTCTTCCACCACCGCCACTCCCTAGCAGTGCAGGGGCAGCCTCCACCAGGCCCCCACTCATGTCTCCCATCACCCCCACCCCCCAGCCACCAGGGGCAGCCTCCACCAGGCCCCCACTCATGTCCCCTATCACCCCCACCCCCCAGCAGTGCAGGGGCAGCCTCCACCAGGCCCCCACTCATGTCCAACTCATGTCTCCCATCACCCCCACCCCCCAGCAGTGCAGGGGCAGCCTCCACCAGGCCCCCACTCATGTCTCCCATCACCCTCACCCCTCAGCAGTGCAGGGGCAGCCTCCACCAGGCCCCCACCTATGTCTCCCATCACCCCCACCCCCCAGCCACCAGGGGCAGCCTCCACCAGGCCCCCACCCATTTCTACCACCACCGCCACCCCCCAGCAGTGCAGGGGCAGCATCCACCAGTCCCCCACTCATGTCTCCCATCACCCCCACCCCCCAGCCACCAGGGGCAGCCTCCACCAGGCCCCCACTCATGTCCCCTATCACCCCCACCTGCCAGCAGTGCAGGGGCAGCCTCCACCAGGCCCCACTCATGTCCAACTCATGTCTCCCATCACCCCAAACCCCCAGCAGTGCAGGGGCAGCCTCCACCAGGCCCCCACTCATGTCTCCCATCACCCCCACCCCCAGCAGTGCAGGGGCAGCCTCCACCAGGCCCCCACCCATGTCTACCACCACCGCCACCCCCCAGTAGTGCAGGGGCAGCCTCCACCAGGCCCCCACTCATGTCCCCTATGAGCCCCCACCCCCAGCAGTGCAGGGGCAGCCTCCACCAGGCCCCCACTCACGTCTCCCAGCCAACATGTCACCACAATCTAGATCACTGGCCCTTATGGTCAGCCTCCAAATGGCAAACACCCACCCGAGTATTGCATCCACCCACTTAGAAATTGCAAAAACATGATAGAAGCCCAATTGCAAGTTTTGAAATGAACACATGTCCCTCACATACACCCAATGGGTGTCAGTGAATGTCAAAACCCATATCATGATATGCATGAAACCAATGAGATGATACTACACATTGAACTTTGAAGAAAAAATATGTATTAAAAGCAACATAACTTGAATCAAAAATAAACAAACAATAATAGAAATTTAACAAAAAAAAACAGCAGGTCCGTGAAAAAATGCTAAACCACAAATCATAATGCAAAGGAAAGGTGTCCAAAGTCACAAATTAAAATCGAAAACCATTGCTCCATGGCGGAATCATAATAAAAATTGAAAATCCAAAAGTCAACTATGTACAGATAACTATCCAGGGTCCATGATCCCAACCGAAGAAATGAAACCTATCTAATAACACTATCTAAAAAAAATAACTATATACAAAAATGTGGCCCATTGTCCAAAAGGTCCAAAAATAAAGCCAAACCAAAGGAAACCTAACACTAGCTATATAACTATTTACAAGAGCAGCGGGCTAGTCCGACGGCTCACTTCGGGATGTTCCGGGCCAGGGCATCATCGAACTCCTGCTCAATGTCCCGGAGGTGGTCCTCCTCCATGGCCCCGAGGGTCCGCAGGGCCGTCCACATGTTCCCCCCAAACTCCCTGCGGATTGCCTCGAGGCACTCGGCACGCCTCAGGGCCCTCTGCATGGAGTTCTCCGCCCTGACCATCGTGAGCCGTGCCTCTTCCGCCTGCTGCCGCTCCGCATCTATGGCGTGGCCAAACCGCTGCCACGCGGAAGACACTTCCCGTCCTGGGTCCTCCTGCCCTCTGGCCGATGCCTGCCCCTCCGATGTGGAAGGCCCCGAGCCATCATGGCTCCCACCACGTTGCTGCTGCTGCGCCTCTGCCCGTGCACTGCCTCCTGCTGCCTGCACATCCTCCGCTGGCTGGGGTGCAATCGTTGATGTGGCCACCCCGGCGGGACGTCCGACTCCCGACTGTGGTAGGGATGCCTCCTCCACCAGCCTGGCCGCACCGTCAGAGTGCTCCACAGGGCACCCAGGTGACTGATGGGTGGGAAGATGGCACGGAGGACGACTCGCGCATAGGGGGTTCAGTTGAGGAGGGGGTCTGAGCAAGCCCCATCAAACGGAGGAATCCGGCCTGGGTGACCTGTCCCAGTAGGCCGACGTGGTCAACGAGCCATTCGAGATGACGTGCAGTCTCCTCATGAAAAGAATGCAGGTCACCTCGCATGGCCCGTTGACGCAACGCCACACCAGTCAGGACAGGCTCAACCCGGACATGGATAGCCACGTCCGCAGGCAGAGGAAGGCCAGTTGTCGTGAGCTCATCCCCTGCCTGAAAACGGGTCTGGACGTAGGCATCCCTGCTGGTGCAAGATGATGCAGTGACAGGATCAGGGACAGGATTGCACACAGGCACCTCCGCGGCGACCTGTGCTGCCTCCTGTCCCTGGTCCTGCACTGCACCACTAGCACCAGTGGAATCCCCACCTCCAGACCCCGTCTCTGTTGCTTGCAAGGCCTCCACCTCCACCAAACCCCCCACCAACCTGGATGACTCCGTGCCATCTTCCCCCGTTGGGCCCTGTGGGGTCCCAGCTGCCCCTTCTGCTGCCGAGGTGTCCAACTCCGACCTCCGCCTCTTAGACCTCCCCCCGGCAGCTGCGGCCTGGGATGCGGCACCGGACTCCTCACTCCCCGACGAGATCACAACCTGGGAGGGGAGCCGGGCCTTGCGTCTCCGGCTGGTGGTGCGATCCCCGCCGCTGTGCTCCATAGCACCTTCTCCGCCCTCTTCATCAGTTGACGCTGCAGACAGGGAGAAATTAAACACAGGCATCAGGGCACTGTACAATGGACACATACACACATGACAGTTGCACATGAGTGGCATTGGCAAACCTCAGACATGGCATCACAATCGGCAACACACATGTCAATTCAACTTGCACACATGAGCCATACCACAGCCACATCCCAACTGCCAGCACCATCCATACACATACAACAGCATGAGCAGGCAAAGGTGAGCCAGACATCACATGCAACACAAGGAGTGCACTACACATGCACGCACACCACCACACTTGCATGCATGTGTACACCTCAGCCAACTGTCGCAGTGTTCCGATGGGCATCCATGTCACATCTGCCAATCAGGCTTCCACATCCCGCTGTCACATGCATCCATGTTGCATCACTGTTGCACCCTTGTCAAATACACACACATGCACATGTACACAGTGCTGATACATGCAGCTGAAAACAACATACATGCATGACATCACGAACATGCCCACTTACATACACATTCATCCAAACATGTATGCCCACACAACTGCATTTGGCATGCAAGCCTACACACACAAGCACCATCCATGTCTCACACATGACAGCCCTCGCATGTGTTAGCCTCACAGCCCTGTACACCCCCACCCATACTCGGCCCCATACAAACAGATGTGCAACCGGCACACTACTGGCACATCACCACACGCACAGCTTACAATCATGATGCATGTACACTTACCGCTCGACTCCAGACGGGTCTGCCTCTCAAGGACCTGGACGTGGAGCGCTGGGGATATGCGTTCCAGGACCCTCATCTGATCTTCGGACAAGTGGCCCCGGCGCCCCTTAGCATCCGCTGCCTTCAAGAGGCACCGGGCCTTGTTCAGGGTCCTGGACCTGAAGTCCTCCCAGTGCTTCTTGACATGTTGGAAGTCGCGGACTGCCACCCCCTCCGCGTTGATGGCAGTCACGATGTCCGTCCAGATCCGAGTCTGTCCTTCCTTGTCGGCGCGCAAGCTTCCGTAGAGGGCATCATACTGCCCCAGGACATGCTCCACCAGGACACCAATTTCCTTGGCACTGAAGCTGGTGCCCCTCTGCCTTTCTGGCGAGGGGTTGTCAGTGGTGCCAGATGTTGCAGTGCCTGACATGACAACCCCAGAGGCAGGAGTGGGTGGGCAACTAGGTCCTGGGGCTGGGCTGTGAAGTGATGGAATCCCAGTCGGGAGTCTTCGGTTCCAGCAGGGGTGGTCACAGCAACAGCACCCCTTGCTGATGTGCAGGCAGCAAATGGCAGGGCACGTGGGCAGCAGGCAGTCAGGCAGCAGCAGATGGCAGGTGGGAGCGTGCTCGGGGCTCTGGGGGGCAGTAATTCGGCCTTCTGGGCAGGAGCATGGTCTTCCGTGTGCTTACGCGTGGCCAGCTTGATACAGAGTGATTTGTCACGTGAAAATCCTGCACGTCTGCATGTGAATCGAGGAAAGGCCCTTAGCACGTATGCACGTCAGCACGCATATGCAATTTCATTGGACCAAAGGCCCTTAGCGCGTAAGCGCATCTGTGACATGACGCACGCGGGTGTTTCCCTCATTACACGTGATGACAGAGCACACGTGGATTTCCACCAATCGCGTGTGGAACTTCCTGCGCACCCCAGAAATACACGTACCCAGGCCAATCGCGTGTACGCTCACTTCACTCCGATTACACGCGATGACACTCGGACGTGCAGTTTTACCACGTGTGCTCGCATATGCGATTTCATTGGCCCAAAGGCCACCATGCGCAGCTGTGAGGTCACGCGCATGGCCGTAGAGAATGGCGTGTGTAAAAATGAAGAGATACACGTCCGAGTGTCAAAGCGCGTAATTGGTGGAAATGGCCTCTTCGCGTATGCGCGTCTGTGACGTGTGTATAATAGGTACGTGTAGAACGCCATTTCCTTGTATGTGCTTTTCGTGGAGAGCGAGTGGGTTAATTCTGTACTTCTTGTCGGTTCACACGCGATTTACTTCACGGCGTTTCTAGTTCGTACTCCCTGTTACCTCTGACAGCTTTTTCACTTTGCCTGTTTTTCCTGGGCCTGTTTCCTCAAACAGCGTTCCCTTCTACTGTTGTCCTGTCTCATCAGACAGCGTACAATTCTTCTTTTGGCGGGGGTGTTGCCAACGTGCACACGCGCATATTTTTCACGCGTTTGTTCCTGGCAGACGGTGAGTCGCGCACGTATTTAACATCTGTGCTTGCCCCGTGTGTCGCATACCCCTTCAGAGGTCATTCTAGGCTGCGTGTGACACGCATACGTTCATTCTTGTGTTTCTGGGTGCCACAGCGTAGTGCAGGTTTATTTTTCCACGCATGTGGTCTAGGAGGGGTTGCGTGCACCTTACTTTGCTTTTTTGGGGTGCCTGTGCGTTGCGTGACCCGTCATCTTTCCCCAGGGGTGACATACAGCCTTGCTAGAGCACTAGGGTACGATTACCATCTGGTACCCAACCCCTTTGACCCCCAATTGTCCAGGACAATAGTTCACATCGACTCCCATACGCACAATAACATCAGTGCCATGGCTGGGAGGCGACCAAGCCGTAAGGGTGGCAAAGGTGGCCGAGCCCCAAGTGGTGGCCGTGGTGGATCCAGTAGGGGACGTGGCCGTGACTTGCAGGGTGCCCCTAGCCCCCCATGTGTGGAGGAGCAGTCAGGGACACCCATGCTCCCCCCCCCCGGTTGAGGTTACCGTGGCTGACACCATCCATGCTCAGCCCTTGTTGGACCAGCCCACTGTGGAACCAGACCTGATACAGGGTGACTCCATGGCTGACTTCCAGGTCAGCAGGTCTAGGCCACGTGCACTGGTGAACGTTGGTGTCATCAGGCCACGTGGATCAGGGGCAGCTAGGTCATCTGCTAGCGGCTCCATCCACCCCACCTCTCACACACCCATCCAGGACAGTGTCGGTCCAAGTCCATCATGCTGACATTCCCCCTGACACCATCACACTTGAGCTAATGCCTGCACCAACTCCCATGCTGAGTGTGCAATCCCACGCTCCTGCCCCTAGTGTCCAGAGCGGCGTAGGACACTCAGGATCCCCACCACCTTCCAAGCGGAAGAGGAAGAGTGCTCGTCCAGTAGAGGCTGATGCCCCAGACACTGCTACACAGTTGGGCCGTCAAGGAAGCCCAGCTTCAATGAGATCGAACTGAATGCACTTGTAGAGTATGTGTCCGCACATGACCGCGAAATGGTGATTGTTGCAGGATCCAAGACCACACCTGCAAAACGTCAGGCACACTGGCAGACCATTGCGGACATCATAAGTGCCCTTGGAATCGTGAGGCGCACAGCTAATGAATGCTACAAGCACTGGAATGACCTGAAGCGCAGGGCAAAGAATAAGCTGGCCTCAAGTCATGCCGCAACTCTAGTGACTGGAGGTGGGTCTCCAGCAGATGACATAGAACTCACTTCACATGAGCAGGTTGCTGGGACCTACGTCACGGAGGAACTGATCCAAGGCGTGGGAGAACTGGCAGATTACGAGGCATTGTCCGGTGAGTGCACATGCATGTGTGTGTCATCCATGTGCATGGTGTGTGTGGGAGGGCTTCTGTTTGGGTGCCAGGGGAGGGTGTGTGTGCCTGAGTGGTTCGGCTCACCCATGTGCCTCTTCCTATACATTCTTGGCACCAGCATTTGGGTATAGCAGCATCCCTTCGGCCAACATTAGACATCCAGCCCAACACCACGCCAGTTGCCCTTGGAGTGTCATCTTGCCACAACACTGTTGCTTATTTACCTCTGTTTATTCAGGCAGATTGTTTGCATACCACCACTTTTACTCAGGATTTCTCAGTCCTATTGTCACATGTCTGACATGGCTATGGTACAGTGGACTGGCTCAGTTTCCTGGACATGATTAGTTTAGACATGTCCCTGTGCTATAGGACCATTTTTGACTGGCAGCTGCAGGTTAAATAATGAAAATAATCAATTATATGAGCAAACTGGACTGAATGAACAATTGGTGACCTCCTCTCCCCCTTCACTTCATGGCTAGGGTACATGCCATCTTTGTGATGGCATGTGTATTTGACCTGCCAATCACTGGCCAATGTGTGATGCCATTGCTAGGCAGCATGCAGCAAATGTGTTCATCTTCCATCTTGGTGTCATCAATGTGTGCCATCTGCCTCCCCATCACACGCAGTGACGGTGCATGCATGGGAGTGTTTTAGTCATGTGGGACATGTGTCAATAAAGTACTGTTTCTGTAGCCTCTCAGCCCTAAATGTGTGTCATAGTGCTAATGCCTGTTTCCATTTGTTTTCTTTTATGTCTTTGCAGGGGAAGACGCACTTGATACTGCTGGGGTTGTGGAGATGGTGCAGACCCAGGAGGGGTTTGAGGGCCGACCGACCACCAGTGAGGGACGTGGTGTGGTGGTGGGTGATAACCCACAACTGCTGCAGGTCGTGCTCTCAAGGGGTGTCTCTGGCTGCACCTCCTCCGAGCTGTATTCAGGTGTCGATTCGGATGATGAGACCTATGTGCCGTCGCAGGTGAGTGTTCCTGGGAGGGATTCTGTTCTGTCCGACCCACCTGCACCAGGGTTAGGACCCTCAATGGGGATGTCAGTGTTGGCAGGTACGCCTTTGGTTGTTACGGATGAAGGGTCACACTCCGCGACATCTGATCCTGTTCCTGGGCCAGCAGATCAGAGGGGGAATGCAGTCCTGCAGCCTCAGGCAGTGCCGGCACAGCAAGGCGCAGTTCGCCTTGCCCCAGACAGGTGTGGTGCCCGCCGACGTGGTGGCCATATGCCACCTGGCAATACCACATGGGAGCAATCCATTTACGGTATGGCAACTCAACAGGCAGCATCATCAGAGATGATGGCTCAGGCCATGGATAGGGTGGCCACTTCCATTGTCCCCCCCGAACGGCTGATGGAGCGACTACAGCAGGCAACCGACTCCATCTGCCAGTCACACAGGGAGGAAATGTTGGCGTTTGACAGGGACAGGCGGGCGGCACTGGCGACTCTGCAGGAAGCCATCTCCATAGAGTCCCAGGGCCACAGGGAAGCCCTGAGGCTGGAACTCCTTCACCTCAGGACGACTCTTGTTGAGCTTGAGGCTTCAACAAACCGAAGGACAGAACAGCAGCTGGAGCGTCTCACCCGAACGCTCTCAGCTGAGATGCCGGCAACTAGGGCGGAGGTCCGGACATCCCGTGAGTTGTTACATGGGGACCTCCGCACACTTATCCTCCAGAACGAGACCTACCACACCCGCATGCTTGCAGCCATGGGGGAACAGACTAGGGCATTGCGTGGGCTGCCTCCCACAGTGCCACCACCTCCTGATGCAGCTGCAGAGGGTGAGGATAGCAACAGCAGTGATACTCCCACAATAGGGCAGCCGTGTAGGCCATGAGCCCATGGAGGTGTTTTTTTCGCAAGATCCACACAGGTGGGTTTTGGTGTGCACCCTGTCCTCGGACCTCCTGGGTGGCCTCCCCCACCCCCCCACCCCCAGGCCCATTAATGGCCATTTTTGATTTTTTTTTTTTTTGGGGACAGTGTGTTGCCTTGTGTGGCTCCCCTGGGCATACGCTGCATTGTGGCTGGGCACATGCAGGCTTGTCATGGATTTGGTTCAGATGCTTGGGTTTTTGTCACACACACCCCTCCTGCTTCCCGTTTCCATGGGCTTGCAAAGGGTGTGCCCAAGTGACATTGACGTACATGGTGACATTGGACTCCCATGAGCTGTGTGGGCAGTCTGTAGTCAATACTGTGTATACATTCATAGTGCATATTGTTGTTGTATTGTACACTGCATGGTGTATTGATATGTGCCTCTGCATCCATCTCATCCTCCATATTTGCAGGTCCATTCCTCATGTCTTCACAATGTGGTCCACCTTGGAACTGGAGTCCATGTTGTAAGCAGTGCACCTACACTCTTGCGTGGCGCTAACACTGTATACTTGGAAGTGTTCGGAGGGCTGTCATCATCAGGTGGTGAGGCTAGCTAATTTTTAAGTCTGTAATGTCATGTTTAAGGTAGGTTGGAAGTTGTGTAGGTGATTGGTATTCTTGGTAGGTATTTGGTAATGTGGGTTGTAGGTCATGCGTTACTGTGAGCATTTCATGTGTGGACATGTTTCCATTAGGGACACTGTAGCTGGTGACACTTGGGGCATGTTGTGGGGATTCATTTCTTTCCTCTCACATTGCATGACATGCCATGGTGTGTTGTGGGGCCGTGCCGGGGAGGGGGTGGGTGACATGGCACTGTTTTCATGTAGTATTTTGCGAGTGGGTATTCATTTCTCTAGCATGGAAGTGTCTTTTCATGACACTGCATTGGTGGTGTTTATGTAGGTAGGGATGCACACATTGTGACACTTCCACATGAACAATCTCAGGCTGCTATGGTTCTGACAGTTGACAGTCCCTTTGTTCGTCTTAATTGTCAGGTCGAGTCATCATTGCTTATCAGATGGTATGTGCCAGGCCTGTGTGCACTCCACTGGGGTGTGATTTGTATGTGAAGTAATTAGCCACCAGCTGCGTACGGGCTGCCTCACCCCGTGCCCTCTCCCCTCCCATGCGCAGCGGATGTGCATGTGGTTGGGGATGTGGGGGCACCACCATGTCCACAGCCAGGCCACGGTGTGTTGCAACATTGTGCAGGACACATGATGCCACTATGATCCTGCACACTACTGGGGGCGCATATAACAGCTGCCCACCAGAACGGTCAAGGGAGCGAAAGCGTGACTTGAGCACTCCGAATGTGCGCTCCACTATGCCCCGGGTTGCAATATGGGCTGTGTTGTATCTTACCTCTGGAGGCGTGATGGGGTTCCAAATTGGCTTCATCATGTGGGTGCTCAGAGGGTAGGCACTGTCCCCTGGTGAGGAGGTGATGGGTATCATTAGTGGGGTAGTCACATAACTCTGCATCTGAAATGCATGCATGTGCAGTGGCATTCATACTCACCAAGCAGCCATGTATCGCCATGCCGCCCAGCTTCTAGGTCCCGGCTTAGGGTAGACATTCGGTAAATGAAGCTGTCGTGGGTGGACCCTGGATAGTTGGCATATACTGAGGTGATGATTCCCTTAGCATTACATACTACCAACACGTTGATGGAATGCCAGTGCTTGCGGTTCCTATAGATGTGCTCAGATGCCCTGGCGGGACGTAGTGCCAGATGGGTGCAGTCAATGGCACCTAGCACTTTTGGGAATTGTGCCACACCGTAGAAATCGAGGGTGGCAGCCTGCCTTTCTGCAGGTGTCCTGGGCAGGTATATGTGCCTACGGACTGATGGGTGTGCAGTGATGATGTTCAAGACCTGGTGTAGGCAGCGTGACTGCGTGGCCTGTGACACCCGACCCACTATGGCACTTGTCCGCTGAAATGATCCTGTGGCCAAGAAGTGCAGTACATTGAGGACCTTCTCCAGAGGGCTGAGTGCTTGGGAGCACATGGTGGGTGATGTGAGGTCATCCTCCCACTCACTGACCAGGTCCAGTATTATGTGTGGGGGAAACCTGTACCTCCCATACACCTGGTCATCAGGCATCCCAAAAAGGCTGGTTCTGGGAGTGAAAATTCGGGCCCTCACTATCCTCCTCCTCCTCCTTTGGTAACCCACGGCCACTGCTGCTAGGAATGGTATATTCATCCTGGCGTATGAGCTTGTTTGTTGTTTGCGCGCACTTTTATGTTGCGCGGGTCGACGTACGCCTGCTTCATGCTGGTGTACGTGTCTCAGGATTGGACCATTTATTTTTCGGCACGTCGTAGGCGAGCGTGTGAATCTTCCCGCCCTCCCCAGGAATACACGTAGTACGCTCTCCCAGGCCCAGTCGTGGATAAATATTCCCGCCCACCCCTGGAATACATGTACCCCACTCTCACAGGCCCAGTCACGTGTGGAAGTTCACGCGCACCCCGTAGTACACGTACCCAGGCCAATCGCGTGTGGAAGTTCGCGTGCACCCCGAAGAACACGTACCCAGGCCAATCGCGTGTGGAAGTTCACGCGCACCCCGAAGTACACGTACCGAGGCCAATCGCGTGTTGGACTTCCCACGCACCCCGAAGTACACATACCCAGTCTAATCGCGTGTGGGACTTCCCGTGCACCCTGTAGTACACGTACCCAGGCCAATCGCGTGTGGAACTTCCCGCGCACCCCGAAGTACACGTACCCAGGCCAATCGCGTGTGGGGCTTCCCGGGCACCCCGAAGTACACGTATCCAGGCCAATCGCGTGTTGAACTTCCCGCGCACCCCGAAGTACACGTACCCAGGCAAATCGCACGGCTGGGGGGTGGGGGTGCAGTGGGACATGGTTGGGAGCCTGGTGGAGGCTGCCCCTGGTGGCTGGGGGTGGGGGGTGCAGGGGGACATGTGTGGGAGCCTGGTGGAGGCTGCCCCTGCACTGCTGGGGGATGGGGGTGATAGGGGACATGAGTGGGGGCCTGGTGGAGGCTGCCCCTGGTGGCTGGGGGGTGGGTGTGCAGGGGAACATGTGTGGGAGCCTGGTGGAGGCTGCCCCTGGTGGCTGGGGGGTGGGGGTGGTGGTATACATGGGTGGGGGCCTGGTGGATGCTGCCCCTGCACTCCTGGGGGGTGGGGGTGATGGGAGACATGAGTGGGGGCCTGGTGGAGGCTGCCCCTGGTGGCTGGGGGGTGGGGGTGCAGGGAGACATGAGTTGGACATGAGTGGGGGCCTGGTGGAGGCTGCCCCTGGTGGCTGGGGGGTGGGGGTGCAGGGGGACATGTGTGGGGGCCTGGTGGAGGCTGCCCCTGGTGGCTGGGGGGTGGGGGTGGTGGTAGACATCGGTGTGGGCCTGGTGGAGGCTGCCCCTGCAGTTCTGGGGGTTGGGGGTGGTGGTAGACATGAGTGGGGGCCTGGTGGAGGCTGCCCCTGCACTGCTGGCGGGTGGGGGTGATAGGGGACATGAGTGGGGGCCTGGTGGAGGCTGTCCCTGGAGGCTGGGGGGTGGGGGTGATAGGGGACATGAGTGGGGGCCTGGTGAAGGCTGCCCCTGGTGGCTGTGGGGTGGGGGTGCAGGGGGACATGTGTGGGAGCCTGATGGAGGCTGCACCTGCTCTGCTGGGGGGTGGGGGTGGTGGTGGACATGGGTGGGGGCCTGGTAGAGGCTGCCCCTGCACTGCTGGGGGGTGGGGGTGGTGGTAGACATGAGTGGGGGACTGGTGGAGGCTGCCCCTGCACTGCTGGGGGGTGGGGGTGATAGGGGACATGAGTGGGGGCCTGGTGGAGGCTGCCCCTGGTGGCTGGGGGGGTGGGGGTGGTGGTAGACATGAGTGGGGGCCTGGTGGAGGCTGCCCCTGCACTGCTGGGGGGTGGGGGTGATGGGAGACATGAGTGGGGGCCTGGTGGAGGCTGCCCCTGGTGGCTGGGGGATGGGGGTGCAGGGGGACATGCGTGGGAGCCTGGTGGAGGCTGCCCCTGGTGGCTGGGGGGTGGGGGTGCAGGGGGACATGTGTGGGAGCCTGGTGGAGGCTGCCCCTGCACTGCTGGGGGGTGGGGGTGGTGGTAGACATGGGTGGGGGCCTGGTGGATGCTGCCCCTGCACTGCTGGGGGGTGGGGGTGATAGGGGACATGAGTGGGGGCCTGGTGGAGGCTGCCCCTGGTGGCTGGTGGGTGAGGGTGCAGGGGGACATGTGTGGGAGCCTGGTGGAGGCTGCCCCTGCACTGCTGGATGGTGGAGGTGATAGGGGACATGAGTGGGGGCCTGGTGGAGGCTGCCCCTGGTGGCTGGGGGGTGGGGGTGGTGGTAGACATGGGTGGGGGCCTGGTGGAGGCTGCCCCTGGTGGCTGGGGGGTGGGGGTGGTGGTATACATGGGTGGGGGCCTGGTGGATGCTGCCCCTGCACTCCTGGGGGGTGGGGGTGATGGGAGACATGAGTGGGGGCCTGGTGGAGGCTGCCCCTGGTGGCTGGGGGGTGGGGGTGCAGGGAGACATGAGTTGGACATGAGTGGGGGCCTGGTGGAGGCTGCCCCTGGTGGCTGGGGGGTGGGGGTGCAGGGGGACATGTGTGGGGGCCTGGTGGAGGCTGCCCCTGGTGGCTGGGGGGTGGGGGTGGTGGTAGACATCGGTGTGGGCCTGGTGGAGGCTGCCCCTGCAGTTCTGGGGGTTGGGGGTGGTGGTAGACATGAGTGGGGGCCTGGTGGAGGCTGCCCCTGCACTGCTGGCGGGTGGGGGTGATAGGGGACATGAGTGGGGGCCTGGTGGAGGCTGTCCCTGGAGGCTGGGGGGTGGGGGTGATAGGGGACATGAGTGGGGGCCTGGTGAAGGCTGCCCCTGGTGGCTGTGGGGTGGGGGTGCAGGGGGACATGTGTGGGAGCCTGATGGAGGCTGCACCTGCTCTGCTGGGGGGTGGGGGTGGTGGTGGACATGGGTGGGGGCCTGGTAGAGGCTGCCCCTGCACTGCTGGGGGGTGGGGGTGGTGGTAGACATGAGTGGGGGACTGGTGGAGGCTGCCCCTGCACTGCTGGGGGGTGGGGGTGATAGGGGACATGAGTGGGGGCCTGGTGGAGGCTGCCCCTGGTGGCTGGGGGGGTGGGGGTGGTGGTAGACATGAGTGGGGGCCTGGTGGAGGCTGCCCCTGCACTGCTGGGGGGTGGGGGTGATGGGAGACATGAGTGGGGGCCTGGTGGAGGCTGCCCCTGGTGGCTGGGGGATGGGGGTGCAGGGGGACATGCGTGGGAGCCTGGTGGAGGCTGCCCCTGGTGGCTGGGGGGTGGGGGTGCAGGGGGACATGTGTGGGAGCCTGGTGGAGGCTGCCCCTGCACTGCTGGGGGGTGGGGGTGGTGGTAGACATGGGTGGGGGCCTGGTGGATGCTGCCCCTGCACTGCTGGGGGGTGGGGGTGATAGGGGACATGAGTGGGGGCCTGGTGGAGGCTGCCCCTGGTGGCTGGTGGGTGAGGGTGCAGGGGGACATGTGTGGGAGCCTGGTGGAGGCTGCCCCTGCACTGCTGGATGGTGGAGGTGATAGGGGACATGAGTGGGGGCCTGGTGGAGGCTGCCCCTGGTGGCTGGGGGGTGGGGGTGGTGGTAGACATGGGTGGGGGCCTGGTGGAGGCTGCCCCTGCACTGCTGGGGGGTGGGGGTGGTGGTAGACATGAGTGGGGGCCTGGTGGAGGCTGCCCCTTTTGGCTGGGGGGTGGGGGTGCAGGGGAACATGTGTGGGAGCCTGGTGGAGGCTGCCCCTGGTGGCTGGGGGGTGGGGGTACAGGGGGACATGTGTGGGAGCCTGGTGGAGGCTGCCCCTGCACTGCTGGGGGGTGGGGGTGGTGGTTGACATGAGTGGGGGCCTGGTGGAGGCTGTCCCTGCACTGCTGGGGGGTGGGGGTGATGGGAGACATGAGTGGGGGCCTGGTGGAGGCTGCCCCTGCACTGCTGGGGGGTGGGGCTGATGGGAGACATGAGTGGGGGCCTGGTAAAGGCTTCCCCTGCACTGCTGGGGGGTAGGGGTGGTGGTAGACATGAGTGGGTGCCTGGGGGGTGGGGGTGATAGGGGACATGTGTGGGGGCCTGGTGGAGGCTGCCCCTGGTGGCTGGGGGTGGGGGTGCAGGAGGACATGTGTGGGGGCATGCTGGAGGCTGCCCCTGGTGGCTGGGGGGTGGGGGTGGT
This sequence comes from Ambystoma mexicanum, assembly GCF_040938575.1. Taxonomy (NCBI): domain Eukaryota; kingdom Metazoa; phylum Chordata; class Amphibia; order Caudata; family Ambystomatidae; genus Ambystoma; species Ambystoma mexicanum. The sequence goes on from NC_090928.1 coordinate 1,148,658,664, forward strand.
GGTAGACATGGGTGGGGGCCTGGTGGAGGCTGCCCCTGCACTGCTGGGGGGTGGGGGTGATGGGAGACATGAGTGTGGGCCTGGTGGAGGCTGCCCCTGGTGGCTGGGGGGTGGGGGTGCAGGGAGACATGAGTTGGACCTGAGTGGGGGCCTGGTGGAGGCTGCACCTGGTGGCTGGGGGGTGGGGGTGCGGGGGGACATGTGTGGGGGCCTGGTGGAGGCTGCCCCTGGTGTCTGGGGGGTGGGGTGGTGGTAGACATGGGTGGGGGCCTGGTGGAGGCTGCCCCTGCAGTGCTGGGGGGGTGGGGGTGGTGGTAGACATGAGTGGGGGCCTGGTGGAGGCTGCCCCTGCACTGCTGGGGGGTGGGGGTGATAGTGGACATGAGTGGGGGCCTGGTGGAGGCTGCCCCTGGTGGCTGGGGGGTGGGGGTGCAGGAGGACATGTGTGGGAGCCTGGTCGAGGCTGCCCCTGGTGGCTGGGGGGTGGGGGTGGTGGTAGACATGGGTGGGGCCCTGGTGGAGGCTGCCCCTGGTGGCTGGGGGGTGGGGGTGATGGGAGACATGAGTGGGGGCCTGGTGGAGGCTGCCCCTGGTGGCTTGGGGTGGGGGTGCAGGGAGACATGAGTTGGACATGAGTGGGGGCCTGGTGGAGGCTGCCCCTGGTGGCTGGGGGGTGGGAGTGCAGGGGGACATGTGTGGGGGCCTGGTGGAGGCTGCCCCTGGTGGCTGGGGGGTGGGGGTGGTGGTAGACATGGGTGGGGGCCTGGTGGAGGCGGCCCTGCACTGCTGGGGGGTGGGGGTGGTGGTAGACATGTGTGGGGGCCTGGTGGAGGCTGCCCCTGCACTGCTGGGGGCGGGGGTGATAGGGGACATGAGTGGGGGCCTGGTGGAGGGTGCCCCTGGTGGCTGGGGTGTGGGGGTGATAGGGGACATGAGTGGGGGCCTGGTGGAGGCTGCCCCTGGTGGCTGGGGGTGCAGGGGGACATGTGTGGGAGCCTGGTGGAGGCTGCCCCTGCACTGCTGGGGGGTGGGGGTGGTGGTAGACATGGGTGGGGGCCTGGTGGAGGCTGCCCCTGCACTGCTGGGGGGTGGGGGCCTACCCGCGGTGGTAGACATGAGTGGAGGCCTGGTGGAGGATGCCCCTGCACTGCTGGGGGGTGGGGGTTATAGGGGACATGTGTGGGGGCCTGGTGGAGGCTGCCCCTGGTGGCTGGGTGGTGGGGGTGGTGGTAGACATGAGTGGGGGCCTGGTGGAGGCTGCCCCTGCACTGCTGGGGGTGGGGGTGATGGGAGACATGAGTGGGGGCCCGGTGGAGGCTGCCCCTGGTGGCTGGGGGGTGGGGTTTCAGGGGGACATGTGTGGGAGCCTGGTGGAGGCTGCCCCTGGTGGCTGGGGGTGGGGGTGCAGGTGGACATGGGTGGGGGCCTGGTGGAGGTTGCCCCTGGTGGCTGGTGGGTGGGGGTGGTGGTAGACATCGGTGGGGGCCTGGTGGAGGCTGCCCCTGCACTGCTGGGGGGTGGGGGTGGTGGTAGACATGAGTGGGGGCCTGGTGGAGGCTGCCCCTGGTGGCTTGGGGTGGGGGTGATGGGAGACATGTGTTGGTGATCAGTAGTGCAAGGTGACATGTGGGTTGGCTGGTGGGCATGACCATGGTGGATGGGTTGCCTGTGGGACATGAGCAGGGGTGTGTGGTAGTACCCTGTGGTGTGGGCTGCCTGCAGGGGCCGTGGAGGGTGTAGAGCAGAGGTCTTCAAACTGTGGGGCGCGCCCCCCTGGGAATGGAATGGAGGAAATGGAAAGGGGAAGCTCAGACTGGACCATAAAACGGACTTAGGCACCAATGAAAAAAGGGCCATCAGTTGCAAATGGATATTCAGTCCCTTAGTCAGAGACTGTTTGATTAGTACCCAAGGGGTTGTTTTTTGTACAAATTTAAACAAATTGGATATTTAAAGAATATTTATTCAGCAACAATGGTCAAAACTACTAGCTGCATAGTGAAGTAACTCCTCATATTGGCCCACATTGGCCCATTTTGACTGGCCTACACTAGCATTTTGCAGTTTTGGTACGGTTATTGCCCTATTGTCCTATAGGCCAGTCTAAGCCTGCCGGCTCACCCATAATGGCTCAGGGTGCGTCCCCCACTGGCCACCTCACCCATTATGGAGGAGCCGAGGAGCCAGCCCAGTGAAACACTGAACACTCCCTCAGCTGATTTTTCCAGCTGAGGGAGTGATCCTGGGCTGGCTGAACTGTCAAAGGCACATGATCACTGAGCCATGCAACACTGGCAGTGTTTTGCTTCGCCAGCCTTGCATAGCTCATTGGAAATGCTGGCTGGGGCACTGCATGTACGTATGTGCGAGGGGGTGCTCCTGCGCCTCCTCGCACATACGGGCAGAGGCAGAGCAACCCAGAGCGGGGCATTTTAGCAACCACATGCAGGCCCCTTCAGAACTTACGTTTGTGGCGATTTATTTTTTATTTAAATGTTTATGGATGTGTGTATGCTTGTGTTATGGGACTGTGGTGCGAGCAGGATGGGTGGCAGCACTGGGATAGTGGTGGGAGTAGGGTGGGGAGAGCCCAGGGTCTGTACTGGGAGTCGGGTGCGGTGACGGCACGCAAAAGTTCATAGCGATTTCTACATACTGTCCATCTGGCTCTTTTTGGGGGGGCCCGGCCTGCTCAAACTTTGCTCCGGGGGGGGCCAGGTCAAAAAAGTTTGAAGACCACTGGTGTAGAGGGAACACCTGGGAGGACCCACATGCCCAAATCACGTGTAGCATTCCCCGGCACCACCAAAATACAAGTACCCTGCTGAAATCGCGTGTGAATCTTCCTGCGCACCTCGGAATACACGTACCCAGGCCAATCGCGTGTGGAACTTCCCGCGCACCCCGAAGTACACGTACCCAGGCCAATCGCGTGTGGAACTTCCCGCGCACCCCGAAGTACACGTACCCAGGCCAATCGCGTGTGGAACTTCCCGCGCACCCCCACCTACCCAGGCCAATCGCGTGTGGAACTTCCCGCGCACCCCGAAGTACATGTACCCAGGCCAATCGCGTGTGGGACTTCCCGCGCACCCCCACCTACCCATTCCAATCGGGTGTGGAACTTCCCGCGCACCCCGTAGTACACGTACCCAGGCTAATCGCGTGTGGAACTTCCTGCGCACCCCGAAGTACACGTACCCAGGCCAATCGCGTGTGGAACTTCCCGCGCACCCCAAAGTACACGTACCCAGGCCAATCACGTGTGGAACTTCCCGCGCACCCCCACCTACCCAGGCCAATCGCGTGTGGAACTTCCTGCGCACCCCGTAGTACACGTATCCAGGCTAATCGCGTGTGGAACTTCCCGCGCACCCTGAAGTACACGTACCCAGGCCAATCGCGTGTGGAACTTCCCGCGCACCCAGGAACACGCGCACATGCTATTTTTCACACAGCGGGTGTCCGTGTTTGTCGGTGCCCCTTTGCACCTCATTTGTCCTAGAGGGCCACTGTATGGCCCATTCATCATGGCTGTATATGGGTGCTTTTTGTTAGCGCACATTTTGGCGCACATTTTTTTAAGTCGAAGGGGCGCTACCGCCTGCTTTCTTGTGGTGTACTTGTTTGGCCCTGTGCACGTCTTTCACCGTGCGCTGGTTTGCCCTATTCGATTCCATGAATACGGGTTGTAGGCGAACGTGTGGGCGTTCCGTGCACTTGCCTCCTGTACTTCCCCCGTGACGCGCATATTTTCACGCGTTGTTCCCCATTCTGAGTGTTACGCCCCGTGTTCCGCCTACTTTTGTGATGTGCGCCGCGCTATGTGCGATTTCGCAGTGGCCGTGGCACACGCTGTTGGATGACCTGTGCGCCGGCGTGCGTGGCGCACATTTTTAGCACACATCCAATGTTTTTCTCGCGCACGGACTTCCATGAATCGCTGTGCGCTGGTTTCCCTGCGATTTTCGCACTTGCACTGCTATTTTCGCACTTTTCCTGCGATTCGCACGTTTTGGCACCTCTGCGCGGGAATTTTCGGCGCACATTATTTCCATGAATCAACCCCTTAATGTCAAAGCAACAGCAGTTTGTGATACACTAATCCACTAATGTTGTATCAAACATAGTACTTAGAATGTACTGTTTATGAGGGTCTATAACATGTAACATTCTATACAACTACAGCTTTTAAACCTTCCACAGAAAATAAACCACAGATTCCAGATTCATAATCACTACAAAACTAAGTAACCATAGAAAATACAATCAAATACATATTATATGAGCACCATCCTCAATTGTACTACAATCATAAGTGCCATATACAGTTCAATTACATCATTCCACCATATTACAAACACTTGGTACTCTCACTACATTACCTATAATTACTATACACATATTATTACTGTGGCGGTTGTGCCAAATGCACATATTCTTAGGGCCATGGCCTGTGGCCATCCCCCCCAGAATCTGGCCACTGACCTCAACCACCATAATACAATTAACTAAATAACAAGTAAGTACCATAAACTGTCAACTAATAAAACTCACCCTGACCCCCTGCAATTGAAATGATGTCTGCGTACACCAAAATTGACAGCAGGCTCTGATACATTTCCAAACACTTTCTTTACATATAAAACAACTCCACATTACCTTCATTCCACTTTCCTACCATTTGTATGCCCTCTTCGAGCCATCAAATAACCCCAAATGTCTTTTGCAAGCTGTCCGTCCATGGCATGGTCCACAAACTACTGTGGTGTCCGCGGACAGCTACAACACCTGCCCAATCTTTTTTGACCCACAACAATAGCCCCATATCATATTTTTCCACTCCCCCATCCTTCCCAGACCCTGTTTCCAACACCAAATAACCCCAAATGTGTGTTTCAGACTTTTTCCCCAGTGTGCTGTCGGCGGACTCCAGCGACTGTCCATGGATACAACATGCCGGGCGTTTCCAAAAATATGACGCACCTCACGCTCTTCACCATTCAATCAGTGGGCACGTATGATGTTCGGGGACCTCACGCGGTCTACTCTAGACCACTCAGAGGCCCATCCACGGAGCGAATAGGGAAGTGAGTCTGCGGACTGAACTCAGATATCCCTTTTTCTTTGCCTACTTCTTGGTTGTTTTAAAAATCACTACTGGACAGATTTACGCCAAATTTGCAAATGTACACTTTCGGGACCAACTCACCGTTCCTGCCACAAATTTGGTGAAAATTCATCCAGCTGTTTCGGCAGTAGGTGCATTGCATCTATGAGGATTTCCACACATTTTGGGACTCCCTTAGAACATTTCCAAACCTGGACGAAACCGTACCAGACTTTGCAGAAGGGGGATATATACTTTCTTTGCAAAGTTTGGTGAGGGTTCATCCAGGGAGGGCAAAGTTATATGTCAGCCAAAAAGAGGTCTTTCTATGAGTTGAGCAACTTAATCATAACTACAGGGCCCCTACCACAGGCCCTGTAATATGTCTTCTTATATGTATGTATATTACAATGTGCCACTTTTTCCATAGCGAGACTGCAATTTCAGTGAATAAATAAAGATGTAATTCACAGCTGAGTTATAGCCATTAAGCAGCATCAAAGACGGGATACACAACCTACACAGAGTGCAGGTGAACATGGAACTCCACAGAGGTACAGAGAGCAAGAGGTCAGAGGAAGAAAAGCAGACAATGGGATGGCACTGAGTTTACCTGAATTACATGTTTCAGAGCCACCCATGATTGATCGGAACCAATACTGTATAGAGTAAGCAAATTTGAAGCAAGATTGAAGACAGGTTTATGGACTCTAGCTCCTGTGATGTGGCTGATGTGAGGTGAAGGCACAGGGACTAAGAGGACATCTCCAAGAACCTCTGCAGTACAGCAGCATGAATGAAAAGCATCTCTGAAGGAGGGAGTTCAGTGGGCATCTGAGAAAGAGAAGTGCTGCCGGTTAGATGTGGAGATCCATTTCTTAGACCTCACTGGCAAAAGACTGAACTGAAAAGTGTCAACATGGAACTTTAAGGGAACATTTCGAGACCAAGTTCAGGAAAATGTTTAATAGAGACGCAGTGAACGGGGTAACTTGGTAGGAATTTCCAGCACGAAACGCAAAAGGGATTGAACGAGAACCATAGTGTACTAGGATTTGAAGGCACAGATCCTGTTGCTGTGTGAAGAACCAGATACATTTATTTATTAATGTATTCATTCCTAAAATGTGCAGCCGGGATTTTTTGGTTCATTTGATAAAGAGACTGAAAGGGAAAGCACACAATGCTAGAATTTTGAGTGAATCTTCCTATTGGAAACAAAGGGAAACTGATGGTGGACAGTATTGTGGCCGACAAACAATATAGTCCTTTACCACCTAGCAACCACAGTGATAAATATTTAAAAATCTGTTCTCACTCTACACTTTCCATTACCCTATCTATCACAGTGTCAATACAAACTTAAGAGAAATGTAATGTTCAGGTTATTTTCATAAACAACACAAACATGTTTTAAACTTTTTCATAGACTTCAGAAAGAACCCAAACTTCATGGCAAGCCTTAACATGTGCACATGTATTGAGAAATATTGGCAACTATTAATTAACCCTGAAAAGACATGTAAGGAAACTCAAATATAATATCTGTGTACACTATGGCAATATCTTCAAATGGCATTTTGTAAAGTTAAAGAGTTGTGCCTTCTTAACTAAACTTGTTTAACATCCTTGACTATTACTTGTTATGTTGGTCAAAAAACCTTAAAGAAATTACACTGGCAATCGTTTTGAAAAAGATTTTTGTAGAACCACCAAACATTCTTACATCAAAAAGAACTTGTTAAAAAATGTGGGTGTTTTTTTCCTGGCCCTGCTTCAAAAACTCTTTTGTCTAATATGTTTATCTCCTTTATTTCCATGATATTTAGATATGAGGGAGAAAGAAAAGAGTTAGAATATGAACATGTTTGATCCTTGAAATACCCCTTTAAGGCCCACAATGCGCACAAGGATCAAGGCGACATGTTCCTGAATGTTTTCTTTGTGGCACTATAGTAATGCGAGCAGCTAGTGTCCCAAACTGGGATGTAAACACATCTTTGAATTTTTGGGGATAACAGAGCTAAAGTATTTTGCAATAATAAATGTAGTATTTCAAAGCTAAGGAATGGGATATGAAAATTATTGCCTATGTAATTCCTGATGAGAATTCATCAAATTTCATAGTGAACTCTGAATGCAATATATAAATTAAGTAACACACCCATGATTAGTACAGTTAAAATGACTGTTACGTTAATACATAAATAATGATTATATTATATAGTCTTACTATTTTCAATGGAGATGCACATTTCTGTTGCTTCTGAACCTTTTTAAATATATCTTTCTTGCATGTTTTTTCTATACAAAGTTATAGAGATATTGGGCCTCATTACAAGTACTCCGGTCCGGAATTAACACTGCCGGTAAAACCATACCGGCACTGTTTGCATGTCCGCGCAATCATGACCCGCGGCCCCGGTAATAGCACCACCCTAAACCGCCACCGCGGAAATAGGGTTCCCCTTAATTCCGCCTGCACGGAAACCCCTCCGTTACCGGCAACACGAAACACCGTGAGCATCACAACTAGCGCGGACACGGAAATACCGGGGAAAAAATGGCAGAAATACCGTGATCACGGTGGCGGAACCGCCACCACCGCGAACATGGCGTTATACACTGCCGGCTGAACTGAATCAGGGCACAGGTGCACCAAATCAGCCCAGCTGGACCTAGCAGGCCACTGGGAGCCTACAAAAGGGCCACACCCAGCCCAACACAACACAGAACCATGCAGGCAGCAGGGCTAGTAGCACTGGGACTGGGCCTACTCAACCAACAGGCAGTACTGCACATGGTGGCAGCAATGGCGCAGAGGAGGAGGCGTAGGCGGAGGAGGCGCAGGCGGCAACCAGCCAACCCTGCAGCTATGGCAAACCCCATTGCCCAGCCAGCCCGACCCCGCCGCCAGCCACCAATACCACGCATCAGGGCCTCACCCTGGAACCTCACCCCAGGACAGATCCACACCCTATACCGGCTGGACCGTGCAACAATCATGCACATCACCGCCATGATTGAGGACAACATCAGCAGCCTAATTGACACCCCCACCGCCATCCCCCCCCTCATGAAGGTTGTCTCAGTTCTGCATTTCCTTGGCACTGGCACCTATCAACACACGGTTGGTGAGCTGCACGGCATATCACAACCGTGTTTCTCAAAAGTCCTGGTACAGGTACTGGATGCCATGTTGCGCCATGTGTCGGAACACATAGCCCTACCCCGCACCCTCCCCGGGGTCATTGCCACCAAGTTGGCCTTCCATGCCATAGCAGGCATGCCAAATTGCATAGGCGCAGTTGACTGCACCCACGTCGAGCTGACAGTACCACATGCAATTGAGGCGGTGTTCCGCAATAGGAAACAGTATCACTCTTTGAATGTCCAGATGGTTTGTGATGCCATGCAACTGATTACACACTGCTGCGCACGTTTCCCAGGCTCATCACATGACTCAATGGTACTGCGGAATTCCACGTTGCCACGGTACATGGAACGCTATGCCGGACAAAGCACGTGGCTATTGGGTGAGTACAGCTGACGATGCTACAACCCTGTCGGAGTGGTGTGTGTGTGTCCAGGCAATGAGCATTGTGAGTGTGCCGCTGTGACCGCACATGCATCACCCCCCTACCATCTACCAAATACACAGCGGATGCCAAACATCATGAAGGAAGACATGACAGGGCACCACAATGTGCCTGTGCACACGCTGCCACAGCCAATCCCGTCACTGTCCCATGAACCCTGTGCCACTGCAGACACCCACCCTCAATTGAAACACTGCCCCAAAAAGCACGAGAGGCGTGTAAATGATACGACGAGTATTTACTACTTCCGTACAGTGGAGTCACTCTGCCATGTGTGGACAGCACTGCACCATGACATGCACACAATCAAATGCCACCCGCAGGGCACAGCAAACATGCAAGTTAATGTGTAGGCCCATATGCAGTCAGCGACATTCCTCGTGATGGCCAAAACATACCTCCAGACACTGCATGGTTCATATGCATGAATGAATGATGATACAAGAATGCACAGCAGCAGATGAGGACATGATGCCACAAACACTGACATGTTCCCCCATCTACATCCCATGTAGGTGATGCGGGATATGCACTCACGCCATGGTTGATGACACCTGTACGGAGACCAAGGAACAGGCATGAAGAGGCATACAATAGGGCACATATCCGCACACGTGGAATGATTGAGAGGACATTTGGACTGCTGAAGGCCCATTTCCGCTGTCTGAGCAGATCTGGCGGATCACTGCTGTACAGCCCAGTGAAGACGGGCAAAATCACGCTGGTATGTGCCATGCTGCACAATATATGCCTGCGCAGGAACATCCCAATGCCACCAGACGCAGATGAGGAAGATGGGGATGGGGATGGGGATGGAGATGGGGATGGGGATGGAGATGGGGATGGAGATGGGGATGGAGATGGAGATGGGGATGGGATGGCACCGCCTCCCCCTGGGGGTGCACATGATGGCCAGAGAGCACGGGATGCCCTGATTCGCATTTACTTTTGAGTCACAGCACATTCACAGTAATGCACAAACATGGTGACGACAATGAATTAATAGTTGCACTGCAAAATAAATGATCAATGTCCACACATGTATGTCTTGATTTGAAATGGTGATGTATTGATGTAATAACAACAGGGAAGAAGGTGCATTGGTTAGGGAAGCTGTACACCCGGGGCCACCCACCACCCAAACGTGCCCACCCCCACCCAGAGCCCATTGTCCAAACCCCCAAAACTACCTACCCCACCACCCAAACGTGACCACCCCTCTCACACCCTTGTAGTCCACATGTGTCCTGCACTGCCCCACACACATGCCATCACTTCCGTGTGCGCTTCTGTGCAACCTTGCCCAAGGGACCCGTTAGCCTACTCGAGCGCCTCCTTGGACTGGCAGTAGTGGAGCTGGATGGGGTGGTAGTGTTTGATTGGCCAGAATCAGGGATTGAGGGCATCCGTGCCAGATTTGCCTGTTGGCCAACCAACATGGCCTCCACAAGCCTGGAGGTGTGGTCATTGCCCTCCCGCACATGGCGTGCAAGGGTCACTATGGTGCTCGCAAAGCGTCCAATGGACATCGACAGGCGACGCACTGAGGCGCTGTAGCTCTCCCTCTGCAGCCTGGATTCCTCTAGCTGCCTCTCCACCAGCTGGGTGAGGGTAGCCTGCTGGTCCTCCATCCGCTGCATGCGGGCATTCAGTTCGGCCATGGATGGGGTGGGCGACCTCATGGGACTCCCCAGTGAAGTGGGGCTGAACCCCAGCTCATGGAAGGAGCCCAGGTCTTCCAATGTGGGCATCTCCCCCTGTGGCCCCGTTTCCGAGTGCTCTTGCGGGGCACTGTTATCACTGCAGGCCGCCCCCTCTGCAGTGCTGCTGCCTTCGGTGTTTTGTTGGGTGGCCATGATAGGTTCCTGTGGCACCTGTCTGGACTCAGCCAGTGTGGAGATGGTGGGGATGTTGGTGGTGGTGGTGGTGTGCTGCACATCTGTAGTGGCTGGTAATGTGGCCAGAGGTGCAGAACTGCCGGCAGCATCCTCCTGTGTGGTGGCGGTGGCTAGTGTACTTGCCGATGCTGATTGGCTGGCCTGTTGTGCAGTATCACTGTCACTTGAAACGGCTGTGGGGACACAAAGGGCATGCAATTAGTGTTGTTGTGGTGGCAGATGGGTGCATCACATGCGTCATTAAGATTGTACATTGAATAGTGTTAGTCACATGCATCTGATTGCTGGTGTCTGCATTCAGTGATATTGGTTGCCATACGGATCATAATGGGTCCTTTGGCCCACACATGCACTGCCTGGGGGGGGGATTGTTAATGGGTCCTTTGGCCCACACATGCACTGCCTGGGGGGGGGGGTTGTTAATGGGTCCTTTGGCCCAGTACTCACAACTGCATATTTACATGTGGCATTCATGTTTGGGCACTTACCGGCATCTGCAGGTGGGCTCACTCCTGCCTCAGCCTGCCCAATCCCATGGATTCCCTCTAGGTGGAGGACGCTGCTGCAACGCTCCTCCCATGCTTGCAGCCTCAGTGGGGAAGGGGGTCCTCCGCCTGTCCCACTGCTGCGTTGGCGGTGCGTGGAAATGAGGTTGCGTACCCTCAGCCTCAGGTCGTCCCAACGCTTGTGGCAGTCCTTCACGCTCCTCACTGCCACGCCCACAGCGGTGCACTTGCGTGCAGCTTCGGCCCACACCTCCTTCCTCCGCTGCTGTGTGGCACGCCGTTGGTCGGCGCTGAACAGCATCTCAGCATTGTCCACAATGTGCTCCACCAAGACGGTTAGCTCCGCCTCGCTGAAGCGCTGTTTGCGCTGCCTCTGAGCAGGAATCCTGGCAGACATGCTGGTGGTCCCTTTTGGCTTCTCAGAGTCAGGATTGTGCTTGTGCTGGCTCTGGATGGCAATGGATTGTGCTTTTATATGATGGCCGCCTCTCTGTTTCCTGTTTTGGCGATCATGGTATTTCCGGTTCCGTGTCCGTGGCGGCGGAGGCGGAAACGGGTTTTGCGCCACTTGTGGCTTCGTTATTTCCATTTCCGTGGGGTATTCCGTGACGGCGGTAACAACGTTTCCGAGTCCGTGTGGTGCGCGCGACCGACAGCGTGTAATCGTGCGGTTTTTCCGCACCCTTGTGGACACGGAAACGTTTTTACCGCCATCACGGATTTTGCACGGTCCCGGACTGGCAGGTTGTAATGAGGCCCATTGTGTGTGTATGTTGTTCTTTTCAATGAGTGGCAATCGGTAATCTAACGTCCAGTAGTATACAGTCCTACCCCACAATTCTAGGACAAGAAAACGAAGGGAATCTCGCAATCACAACTCTTGATTCTCTTTTGTATCATTGCTGTTATCGTAAGAACCATTTTTGTATGGCTTCAAAGAATGCTACACTTAGATTTACATCTCCATGTGAACTGTGGAATTCATACTTTGTTTTCAACACAGTGACTCATGTGAACAATTCTTTGAAATGTCTTGTGTCAATGACTGATTTGAGTAATAGGATAAGTCTTCTTTGTTTCCTTCCATTAGGTCAACAATATGGCTGACCATATTGGGAGGCAGGTATCAAAGGTGGCATCGAAAGTGCAATGAAAAGTGTAGACATCTCTGTACTTAGAGACATGCCCTGAGTTGAAACCCTGGTCAGCTTTTTTGTCAAGGTCACTAAAGAGCTGCAAGAAAACAAGTTTGAGCAAAACCACTGCCATATTTTGTTTTAAGACAATATCCGCTGCTTTACATAAAATGCATTGTTGCAGTACAGGAGAACTTTATATAGAACAAACATATGGATTTTCTTCATGCATATAAGGGAGTCTGCCTAGGTGAGCCATTCAAAACACATGGCAATATATCTACCAAATTAAGGCAAATCACTTGAATTGTATCACTTTAAAATTAATATTTCTGTTACATAAGCTCAGTTCTCTTGTTGTCCTTATCACATTCGTGCACATTTGGTCTTAACAGGTTTTTGATAGGCAGTTCCATGATTTGTAGGGACTACATTTTTAGCATTTCCTGCTGTTGTTTCAAAGTTGTTAAAAACCCAGTCTTTGGGCAAGTTCATATGAGTGTTCCTGGTATATGTGAAACACTATTACATTTTTGCGGTGCTAGCTCTCAAGGGAGCAGTTCTACCTGCATACCAGAAGCACAACCTTGTGGTGGCAACTAATGAAACGCACAAATCATGAATAAAGCGATGCATTATTGTCGTATCTCCACATTTTAAACTCGATGCAGTCTCCAAGTCTTTTAATTTACTCCACAAAGTACAATAATATGACACGGTCAACGACACTCCTATTGCATGGGCCAGAACATAGTTCGGAGATAGTGAAAGATGAACTGAAAACATCTCACTATGTTCCTTCCCTAACGACATTTTCACATGGAGTCACTAGCCGGAGCTGGGCATAGAGTGGGAAATCTGCTCTCTACATTTGCAAGCACTGGAAAGCAACAGCGTCTCCACTGCCTCACATTTTAATATGGGCTAAAATGCTGTGGTACAGGAGGATTCTCCATGCATTTTTGCACCACAAATAAACAAGACGTATCTATAGTATCCCGTGAATTGATGACAGCCATGCTTCTATATGACAGCCACGCAAGGTTATCGCAGACTGATCACCTCTGTCTATGGATGCACTCACATCTGTGATCACAGTGCTTTTTGAACATGGGGAGGATAATGGCATAGGGATTCTGGGACCACCAGGATTCCTGTGTGATTATCTGACTCCAGGTTAAGAATTAGGAAAATACAGGAGAGGAGAAATGGATTGACAAAAGAAAAAATAAGGGGAAATTACAATCTCTCAGAGGGAATTTCACCGGAGAAGTGCTAGCGGTGTGCTGCTTAGATGCAGAGAATTCTACTTGTGCCTTTTCTCTCATGATTATCTTTGTTTTACTGTGTTTTGTTGCAATAATAGTGAGGCCCAGCAAACGTTTTTGAACTGCAAATACAGCCGCGCGTGCGCGAATCCAAGGGAGGTGCACCAGAGAAGTGCTAGGAGGGTGCTGCTTAGCTGCAAAGAATTCTATTTGTGCCTTTTCTCACGTGGTATGCTTGCTGCTCTTCTTATAACACCAAGGAGTTACCAGTTGCAAAGGTACTCAGGCAAAAGACTATCACACTCTTGTTGCAGATTATCTTTGTTTTACTGTGTTTTGTTGTGTTAATAGTGAGGCCCCACCCACTTTTTCCATATTCCTGAAAATACCGTCATGCACGCGCAACAGCGTGCACGCATCCAAGGGAAGTGCATCAGAGAAGTGCTAGGAGGGTGCTGCTTATCTGCAGAGAATTCTACTTGTGCCTTTTCTCACGTGGTATTCTGGCTGCTCTTCTTAAAACACCAAGGAGTTACTAGTTGCAAATGGACTCAGGCAAAAAAAACTATAACGCTCTCTTTCTACTTTTCTTGCAGATTATCTTTGTTTCACTGTGTTTTGCTGCATTAATCGTGAGGCCCCGCCCACTTTTTCCAACTTCCTGCAAATTCCACTCCTGCACGTGCATCTGCATGCAGGCATCTGAGGGAAGTGCACCAGAGAAGTGCTAGGAGTGTGCTGCTTAGCTGCTTTGCTGCTGAGCGGATAGCCATGGGCACCTCTCCCTCCATTACCGTCCCGGTAGCTAAAGAAATTGTAGGATTTTGAAAAATTAAGCTGCAGCCCATTATTGGTATCTTTACCGTTTCTGTTGATTTATATTGAGAAAGGTGATGCCACTCGGACATATTCTTTAAAAACAGGTAAGCTGCAGAGCAAAGGCTCACCTGCTATTGCACGCCTTAACAAGCAAACATCAGAGAGAAAGACATTAACGGCGGCAATTGTTAAAACGCGCTGTGTTAAATCTCAGATTCACTCACAATCTATGAGCGCTGACCTTCGTACATTTTGTACTAACAAATTTGTCATGACAACAACTCCACCACATATAGTTGAGACTCAACCATTACTTCTACCTTTGCAAATACTTGTTACCCCTGTGTCAACAATATCGCCTATATGAAAATTGGAACCAATAACAAACTCGGCAAGGGAGGCAACCTTTCAGCTCACAAATGAGGCGGCTTCATCTCCTGACCTCTGATACATCAGTTACTGCTGTGGCTAACACTGTGTCAGCGTGCATGGTAACTGCTCAACTGGAGCTCCATGTAGTCCATGGTTTAGCTACAGCAATTATTCATGTGATCCTTCCAGTGACTTGCTTTTGAATACCCTAGTAGGAAACTGTAGTCATCTAGAGGAAGTGTTATTTGTACATTCAGATCCAAGGGACATAGTTGGGTCGAACGCAGGGGACAATCCGATGATTGAGGAACCGGAACATCTTATGCCCCCCGAACGATCCCAAAATATCCAGACAAGTCCACGTACTCCTCTTACATTGAATGAATATAATCTATCTCAGTCCCCCATCATGTTCGCTCAGTCAACGCACAATTAATCTGTTTTGTCACTATTGTTTGTAAATCCCACCACTCATAGATCTAATTTCATGGCCATAAACCAACAATCACAAAGTTCCCCGTTACCCACTAATTCTCCTTTAAACATTACACTTACAGCCATGAATATAGCTTTGCTGTCTCTGGCAAATCATCAAACAGACATAATGACACAACTTATATCTGGACGATAACTTCAACACGGGAATACGAATTGAGACCTGCATTGCTAGATCACTTGCATCAGAAACCATCTTTATTAACATCGAGGAGCTCGCAAACAATGACTACCCTTCCAGAGAAAACTCATGTTGCTGATTTCCTTATCATTGAGCAGCCCCTTTTGAATCAGCAATGTGATAATAGAGAAATACAGTTTAGTAGGTTTGAGTCTGCGTGACCTGATCCACTTCCAAAAGTAATTAAATCTGGGCAAAATTCTAACAGTACATCAACGCAAATACCAGTGCCGATACCTGCATTTACAGTCCCCACTTTAATATCTTTGCGACAGCCCCAAAAAAGAGAATGTCGAAAGTATCGACCAACAAGAAAATGAAAAATCAGTTGCGCACCTTTGCGTAATCACGTTCTGGCACTTAGAGATTTGTCAATGCTATAACTACTCCGACTAAATGGACTAACAAAGCCAGACCTGTAATTGTGCAGAAATATGTTGCCTTTTCTGAAGCCAAAGACGCCATCAAGACTACATTTAACGCAGATAAACTGCTATATCAGCAATTGGATGATCTGGTAGCAATTTCTGCACTATCCAATCCACTCAATGACATTGCTACCACCTCAAAGCATACTACTAAGTCTGACTTGGCAAACTCTGAGCAGCCCCCCCTAACTATAGACACAAAGGACACTACTGCAGTCCTCACCC
Organism: Ambystoma mexicanum; assembly: GCF_040938575.1. NCBI lineage: Eukaryota > Metazoa > Chordata > Amphibia > Caudata > Ambystomatidae > Ambystoma > Ambystoma mexicanum. The sequence goes on from NC_090928.1 coordinate 1,148,674,701, forward strand.
TTGACCAAATGCGTGACGAAATCAAGAAATCATTTGCATCATACATGGCATTAAATCCGGATGATAAGATAACTCCAAACATATTGCCAATTGCATCTTATAAGCCCATTTTGTGTGGCCCAAAGAATTGTCCTCCACTCCAGGTACCTACAACAAGTCAATGGCCAAATGTTGCAAGTGGCAATTCACCCCAATATAATGACGCACAGCCAATGATATTAAATCCATCTAATCCTCAAAAGAAAGTCATGCAGACATTGCAAGGACGGAAGACGATTCACTATGGGGGTCATTACAAGGTTGGCGGTAAAGGGTTAATGGTGCCGGTAAAGGTGCCCGTGCCGTTAACCCCTTACTGCCGCATTACGAGGTCCTTTAGTGGATCCCGCTTATGGTGGCTGGTTTTACCAGGCACCCTTAGTGGGAGCCGCTAAAGGACCAGCATGCTAACAACGGGCCCGTTATTATCGGGCCCATTGTTAGCATGGTCCCCATTCCCATTGAGCCCTATGGGGGCTTGAATGGGAATGGGGATGGGTTCCCTAAATGGGGAAATACCGGGTCCTCCAAGGTTGGAATGGCCCGGTAATTCCCCATTCAGGGAACCCGGACCTGGTATGCGGTGAGGGAGTAGCCATCGCGCTAATAGCACCATGGCTACCTCCAAACTTGTAATGACCCCCTATTAAAGTTATCATCACTTGCTTATGCGGTGCCGAGAGTCACCATATCCACCATATGATCTAAATAGATTGAACATCTTCAATATTTGTATGGATTTTCCAACCTTAGAAGATATTACATCATCAGACATTGAAACAGTAGAATGTGTTCATGAATCTGATCTTACGAGCGTCTGCTTATGGATGTGCTTTGGAGTGGTACTTAACACCTTATGGAGACCCAAAGACTCTTGTTATGAATTGGGCTTCCTTCTCTTACGAGATAACTTGGCACCATCTCCTATTGAACACATTTGTACAGGTGCATCATCTAGAGTTACCTCCGCGACTGAGTGCCCATAATTCTACGAGACCAGTCACAATCTCTGATCCTATGAAAAACTCTAACTGGGTACATGCATAGCAATCCATGCCCTTGAAACGTTACGACTGCTTTTCTAGAATATGTGCGGATTTAAGCATTTAATAAACTCGCCCTCTAGCAACTTGCATGAATTCGACATCATTGTACTCTAGGAGACTTGACTCTCATCCGTACCGTATGGGATGGATTCGATCTTGAGATCATCTCAGCTAAGCTTATCCCAAGAGGTCGTCCAATGACAGGACATTTAGTTGCCACAAGAAAATCTAAGAACATCACTTTACTACCCTGGCTCTCTCCAAGCCTGTACATCCAATTAGTTCAAATTAAGAGACATCCATATATTATTGCCCTAATTAACATTTACTGGGGCCATGAAGACCTGCAAGCAGATTACCTTTTTGAGCAATTGGAATCCATCTTGGACCTACTCTACATGGAACCCATGATAACCAACATAGTACTTCTGGGAGATCTGAATTTACATTGTCTTGTGCATGTTTCGGGTGTACAAAAATGTATAATCCTTTGTTGGACCTGCCTCATTCGCGAGAGACAACTGGTAATGCTTAACAGAGCGCTTCTGGGCGACATTCCATCACAAAACACCTGGAGAAGACAATCCCAAGAAGCTATTCTTGATTACATTTACAGTGACAAAAAATGAATGGCTACAGCAGTTTCTCTAGAAATCAGATCTAATGAGCATAGCGACCATGAGCAACTTTGTTTAACTTGGTCATGGCCGATCTATCCTCAAGACACCCTTCCACATCAATATCAAGGTCAATTATACGTTAGAAATGGAAAGAATTGCTTTAAATGGACAGACATCTCTATGAAAAAACTAGAAACTATGCTGACAATTCAGGATTCAACAAGCATCTCGAATAAAGAGGGTAGCTATGCAACAGCCCTACAGAGATTCACACAAGGGAAATCAGTAGGTCGGCAAACTTGTTATAACATCTGCATACATTTGATTATGAGTTAAAAACAAAGAAGACAGCACTTAGATGAGCAATTAGAAGAATCGTAGCTCTACCTGGTGCCTTGAGACATGCTCAGGTTAGACATCTAAAATCTGCCCATTAGAACTGGCTAAAATCTAGAAAAGCCCTTCAATTGCAACGAAATGGAGAAGCCATGCTCAACGAAATGGCATCAAAAACGTCTGCTGGAATCTGGTCACTGCTAAATGGAGCCCTTCATAGAACTCAACTATTAGTCCAAATAAATCCAATCCCTGAGCAACAGTGGAATCAGTTCTTCACAGAACTCTATCTCTCCCCTTTACCTGACTCCTTAGCAGACTTTACCAATGTGATGCCTAAGTACTGAATGCAATTTGACAAGGATGATATTTTACTGTATATCTCTAAGTTGAGCTCCTCGAGGGCCTGCAACCCAGTTGGCCTTAAGAATGCTATGCTGAAGCAACACCCCGAAGCATGGGCCAAGATTTTGGAGCAAATATTTGGGCATGCTCAATACACAGGGTCTATTCTAACCTCTTGATAAAAATCGATCATCATCCCTATATTATAAAAGGCACCCCGAGGAAAATATTTGCACGCATTCTTTTGCGAGATTTCAATCATTGGGTAACTAACATGAAACTTCGGGATCCATTCCAGACAAGCTTTATACCTGGAATGGATACAGCCATTAATTTGCTTACCATCAACGCCGTTAAAGCACATGAACAGCAAAAGAAACAACCGCTATTTATGGCTTTTGTAGATTTTTGAACAGCGTTCGATTCTGTTCCTACAGATATATTGTTCAAAACGAATTGATCATCAATGTCCATTGTACATACTGAAACTAATATATCAGTTTCAAACAGGCACTTCAATCCAGGTCCGCCTCACCACGGATGGACACATTTCATCTCCAATTTGCACTCAAGGAGGACTGAAGCAAGGCTGTATACTTGCTTCAGCCCTTTTTAATTTTTGTATTGAAGACCTTAGCCAGAGATTTGTGGGCCTCATCAGAGACTCACCTGAATTAGGCAACCAAGTGATCTGATGGTTACTATATGCAGACAATTTATTTCTCAATGTCCAAAACACCAAAAGGCTTGCAAATCTTACTTAAAGCTCTGGATAAATATGCGCAACAAAACTATTTGACCATCAATACAAACAAAACTCAAGTAATCCAGTATGGTATAAAACAAAAACAGAAAAGAAATATCATAAATGGACCTTGCAGGATGTTGAACTTCAAGTAGTTAAAGAACACATACATCCAGGTCTTAACTTGAATGAACATCCGTCTGATCTACCATACCTTGAGGATCTTAAAACTAAAATGTCCACTGCTATATCACAAGCAAAGGTAATTAATGCTAACTATGGTAAATTCTCCATTGTTCCAGTAATGACATATTACAAGCAAAAGTTCACCCTCACCCTATTATATGGGGCAGAAACTAAATCATGGAAGAGAGAAAAGTTCTGGCAGAAACAAGAAGGCAAATATTGTAAGAGCGTATTAAGATTGTCTATGTCCGAACCCATGCCAATGATCAGATATGAATTAGGCCTTCTGTTGCTGTATAGCTTATACACTTGGAAGCTTTGTTACTTGTATCAGAAATTTTTGCTTGCATCTGACACTGCTTCTTTGTTATTCATTTTATCTGTATAAGTAAAATCATCAAACCATCAATTCATTGAACAATGGAGAACAAATGTACAGGATGTTCTATGTGACACAGACATATCCATTCTTCTTCTTTTGACAAATCTTAGCAGAGCTAAGTTATAATTGTGGCAGTGGGACTGGATAAAAAAAAGGGATAATTGTTTTTGTTATAAAGACTTTGATAACAATCTATTTTTAGTAAAGAAGTGTGGTATACTACATTCATATTTGACCAAATCGCCTGATCCAACACATAGATCTGCATTTATGGGATTCAGGTTAAGCTTGTGGCACACTCATGAGATTTTAGCAAGATGGCAACTGATTCCCCTTTCTGAATGTGAATCCATAAGGCATTTGATGGTTGATTGTACTTAGTTGCTACCTGCAAGAATGTGCCAATTTAAGGCGCATTTTAAAGATGTTCTCATCATGACTGCAGATGTGTTATGTAAAAACCTGTTTTGTACTGAAAGACAATTGATTAGAATTGCTATCATGAATTTTCTAATGGCCTTGAACATAAATCGTGTGGATCTCGACTATTGATAGGACTGAATGTAGTTACTAGCAAGGTTGGTAGTCCTCACCCACCCAAAAAAGTTAGATGGAGATTATTTTATGTCATGATTGCAGTGTTTGTCTTTTTTTTTCCTTTTATTCTCTTTCCTCTCTTATTCATTTTACATTTTATTTGATTGCAATATGTATGTACATTGTTATATGTATCAGAAATATGGCCGATTTAAGACATCACAATTGTTAATTGTTCATTGTTTATATTATACAATGGAATTGTATATTTTGTTATTGAAAGGTTGATATGTTAAATCAGCTACACCAATACAAACAATTAAATCATTATGCTTTGTCAATCAATGTGTAATCTATGGGTAATTCTGACATGATTTAAAAAACACCTGGTTCGCAAAACAAAAGACATATTTGCCAAGTGGCCCCACACACTGCATGCCAGCTTCAGCCAGCTGGGTACTGAATGCACATATTTTCAATGTGCAAAACCAGAGAGTGACTGAAGTTGGCACAAATGCTATGGGGCCACTTGGCATTGAAAATTCAAAATAAATTAGCTTAGCTTGATCTTCCCCATTGTTTTAAGCTGAGTGAGCCCAAGTAGTGTTACAGAGAATCCATGTTCTCTCCAAATATACGTGCATGGGCTTGTGTATGCAGTTCAACCCGCTCAACATGTACCTAAAACAGCTGGTCAGTTGCACACATATGGTCATTTTCCATCTTTGGACATAGCATGTGAAGTGGCTCCCAAGCCCATCAACCTGCAATATCTCACTCAGCTCAGTTGACTGTAAACAATCCAACGCTAGCCTTCAGCTGAATGCATAACGAGTTGACATCGCTGCCTCGAAATCATAGGCGCCGAGCTTTGCCTCTAGATGGATGGCAAAGAACAGTATTTTGTACATTCTATTCTGTGCAGCAATTTCATCTCTACTTGTATCACCAGTTCCATGGCCTGCCATAATTTGCTACTAGATGGAAGTGGCATTTTATGCAGTCTTGTCGTTTTACCCCAAGTATCCCGGCTGCAAATCAGTAAAAAAAAGAGCAGGGCACGGTTGATTACATAGTTACACATTGGGAAAATGAAATGTTTGTTAGGGAGAATTCTCTGTTTAGGCTGAACTTCCTAACCTAGTGAGTCCCCCAGCAGCTTTGCTGGATTTCTGGAGTTGGTTTTTTCCATCCTGCCAAGAGTGAGACTCTTTTCTCCCACTCTTGGACATGTATGTGTGTAATTCCTTTGAAATGTCAATGTGTTCGATGAGCTATGGGGTCTTTTACTCCATAGGGTCTCATATGTTTTTCTATGTGTGTTACACCGTACCCTACGTGTCGTAACACGGGGGCACCCTAGCGGGTCCCCCACCATAGATTCCATACCCGGGGACTGACTACTGTCTCCCCGGGCATGTAAAGTCACCGTTGGCTTTACTAGACCTAAATTTACTAACAGCACTAGTACCAACCATCTTATTGTGGACGTACTAGTAGGGGTAATTCGATTACTCCTGGATCTGTTACTCGAGGGGGCACTGTCCCGTCCCCCCTCGTCGAGTTTTGGCTGGTGGCAGTGGAAACTACTTGTTATGTTCGATCCCATTGTTGGAGATTGATACTTCTTCTCATTTATCTCTGACGTACCACCGATCTACTTATCTTAAATAAGTTGATCGAGTGGTATTTTCTGCCAGAACTCGGTTTTAAAATGGCGTCTGTGTTCGTCTCTGTGACTCCTAAACCAAAGGTTGAGCCCTTTGTTCCACTTTTGGCGGGCCTCTGTACAGAGACCCTCCAAAGTGGTGCCATTCTGTCTGGGTTACCTCAGGGGAGTGGGAGGGGGTTTAGGCACCCTGGACCGAGTTGCCTTGCCAACTCAGGTCGCACTCTGGAGTGATTGGCCCAGGTGGTGAGCCTTCCCGCTCACCACTTAGCATGTGTTGATTGACAGCTAGGCTGAATGAATGGGGGTCTTCTGCATAAAAGCAGGGCTTTTGGGACTGGATCTTCAGAAGTCGCCACAGGACCTAAGAATCCGACGAGGGTAACACTGAGCCGACCTGCAACGACGACACCTCCGGTGGAACCCTGCTGAGCCGACTCACCACTTCCCGTCGACAGAGGAGATCTCCCTGCTGGAGAGTCTCTTCCCCTGACTGATGGGAACAACCAGTCCCCTTCGCTTTTTATTCGCCTCAGGACTCAGTGGTCGAATTGCCCGTGCAGAGCACCTCGGCAACCGGATAGCCACTACCCCTGTACCGCGACCAAAAGGTGGTGCCTTGTGACGGAGCACTCCGCGGCTTTTCTCTTCCCTGGTGGTGCACCGGACTTCACTTTCCTTCGACGACGAGATCATCTCTACTCTTGGCCAAGACCCGACGTGCATCCACCACCAGGAACAACTGCCCCCTCCGGAGCTGCCCTCCACAACAAGGTACCGTGTCCGCCTGGCTTCCCTTTCGTTCGGTTCGAGTGAGGTGTCTTAATCCTCTCCGTTCCGCTGGGTCGCCTCCAAGCTTTGCTCATTCTTTGTTCTGAACTGGTTCAATCTGCCGATAACAATTTGCTATAAAGACTTGAATGCATCTCCACTAGAGACTTTTTGGGACATCGCGTCTTGCCTCTCTCCGAGTGGGCTTGGCCTCTGAACTTTACGATCTATTGTGATTCTTGCCTTCCTGCCTTGCATTTTATCCGCATAGGATTGAACTGTGTTGATTTCATAACCTGCCTATCTTTTTCTCTCCCGTCCTAACTAATATTCTAGTGTCATCTAGGTTGAGGTATACACCTCTGTCTGGAAATAAGTGGTACCGGTAGAACCTAGAGTTGTCGATATTTTGCTAGGGGGATTGATCGTTTTCTACTTCGTAGATTAATTGTGTTTGATTTGTTTGCCGTGATTTGCTTTAGTGTTTTCCATAGATGTTGTGTTATAAATAAATACCTTACTATCTTTACACTAAGCCTCGTTGCGTGTTTGCTTGTCTTGCTGTGAAGAATTGCCCTATGTTGTATACTCCACATACTGCTCAACGTTTCTTGAGAGAAGTCTGACTGCTCAGCCACAGCTACCAAGTGAATCTGTGTGGTGCAGACTGCTACCAAGTGGGTTCCCCGCCAACGCCTGTAGTCCTAAATCTTTTGCAGTGGTCCCAGAGGGAACTGCACAGGTTTCCGCCTAACAATGTTTTTCACACTTAAGGGAAATAAAATGTTGTATGTGAATGCCTGCCACTATTATTTTAGCAATGTGTTATGGTGGCTACTCGGTGCTCCTAATAGAGGGCTAAGCTGTCAAATAGATTCCAAGCTGCTGCAGCCACAGCCTTTTGATCATTTCATGTAGACGGTATGGGGGATCGTTTAGAGCTCAGAGCTCACATTTATGGATCACGCGAGGGAGCGCGGAGGTGCAAGCAATTCTGAAACTGTGGCCCTCATTATGAGTTCGGCCGGTAGCCATGCCGCTATTGGCGGCATGGCTGCCACCGAAATCGCATCCGTGTCCGGGTCCTCGGAATGAGGACTTACCGGGCCATTCCGAGTTCGGATGGCCCGGTAATTCTTCCCTCAAGGACCCAGACACGGTCCTTCCCCATTCCCATTTCAGCCCCCATAGGGCTGAATGGGAATGGGAGAGGGAGCAAACAACGGGCCATAACGAGATGGCCCGTTGTTTGCTCCCTCTTCCCCTCACGGGACCCGGTAAGCACGCCTGGTTTTCCCAGGTGTGCTTAACGTGTCCCGCGAGGGGACCTCGTAATGTGGCGGAACGGGTTGAACGGCGCTGTCACCTTTCACGGCACCTTTTAACCCGTTCCGCCAAGGTCGTAATGAGGCCCTGTGTCTTCTGTGGGATCCTAGGAGTTGATTTTTCTACACGCGGGTACAGTCAGTAAGCAGCAATCCAGGACAGTATTTGTAGTCCTTTATATTAGCACACCTCTGTGAATGTACTATTTGCCTCTGCCAGTCAAGAAGGAGAATTTGGAACAAATTTCAGCCACACCTGCTCAGAATTGCCCATCATCTTCGGCTGAGCCAATCAGTGCGCTCCCTCATTGTGGCACTATTCTTGGATCCCTGTTATCCTCCTGTCCCCGGTTGCAGACTCTGCTCTTGCTTCCATGTGGCTTCGCTTCACCTGCCATAGGGTGGTGCTGGTGCACAATGCCCTGTTGCTTAGTGGAATGGTGTCAGATATGGCTTCAGCTCCCCCGTTGCAACTCTGCTGTTCACTGTGTTTAAATATTTTGTATACCGTTTGACAGTATTGTCAGGGACGTCATTTCCCCAAAATGCCAGGGGTAGCGGAAGTGACATCACACGACCCTTGACCCCTGATGACATGACAGGAAGTGATGTCATTTGACCTCACCCCCAAGTTATATCGTGGGAAACAATCTTTCACCCGTCAACAAAACAGGAAGCGGCATCACAAAGCATTGTACCCTACAACAAATATGGTTATGATATCACTATATTGTGATGTACATTTCATACAAGAATGGTTCGCCATATGTATCGTTAAGATCAGTGTGTATAGGCCCATATTACCAAATTACTGTGAATGCAAGCAGATGTCCATGACCAAATGATAATGATATGTTATCATATAGCACTTACGCTTAAGCGCTTTATATAGAAAAAATATACACCCAATATCACCCAACCTGTGTTGGTACTCATTTATCGACCTCAGAAGGATGAAAGGCTGAGTTGAGGCGTTTAAGAACAGACTACATTAGTGACTCACCCCCTGAAGTGTGCCTGAAATAAACCTTTAATGAGTCTAGCAATTACTGTATAGAATTCCAGAACGACACATTATTTGGTATTCCTATTCTTTCTTATTTAGGGTCAGTGGTGAAAGTGTTAGACTTGTGGCACTCCTGTTGTTATTATTTTTTTTTTTTAAGGGGCCTGATCAAGAAAGCTAGCCACTCCAGAACTAAAGAGCCACATATTGCTGGCTACAACACAGGAGCTTGCATTACAAAAACAAAAAAAGAAACAAATTATGTTTTTTTTGTTCGTTTTTTAGAGGTCGCAAGGGAGACCTCAGAGGTCACAGTTGCGACCTCTGGCGACCCCTAAATGACATCCCTGAGTATTGTATAGATGATCTTAGCAAAAGTAATCAGTTGTATGTGTTGTCAGAGGCTGTCTTACTGCTAATAATCAAAGTTTCCTGCTTTGTAAATCATTATGTGCTTCCTGAATCCCCAGTGAACTATTTCATCAGTTCCGTGTTTGTAATTTTTAATGAAATGTTTGTGTACACCTTCCGATGGGTGGCGGTATCTACCTATACTAGGGAATTGCACACTACTTGCCTTATGTTTAATTCAAGCATGCCCTGAGGACATTCTATATGTGCCTACACCATAAGTATGCACTGTGACCTTCATTACAGCATGGATATGGTGATGTACTGCCAAATCTCATTTTCAATTACTGCCACTCAGACCTGTGGCATTTCCATGGGACTGCAAGTGGTGGCATGGCAATATAAATCACAATTTTTAAATTCCAAGGACCCCGTAGGGATTTTAAATGGATTTACCATGAGCAGTAAAACGATGGGGAAATCTGCTGAGTTTTGGGGGTACCTGATCTTCAGCTCCAAAGGTTCAATATGACAATGCGGTAATGCAGCAGTATTGTGGCAGTAACCAAATTACCAGGCATGCGAAGAACGATGGTTTGGAAGGGTGCCCAGAGCAATTCAGAGGATTAGATTAATTCAAACATTCTAGGATTAAATGGAATTTTAACAAATCCAAAATAACTAATCTCATTACAGCTAATACGATAATAACGAATTCCAAAATAACATTCATTTTTCATTGTTTTTGGGGGTTCCCCCAAACCCCACCCATTTTTTGTTCCTAATACCCTAATACTTTTCCCACACCACCAAAACCACTATTCCCACTCCCAACCCCTTTTTTTTGTTTTTCTCCATATTCGTTATTTTGGAATTCGTTATTTTTGGTTCGTTGTCATGGGATTAGTTATTTTGATATTCATTATAATCACTGCATAACCCTTCTAGCCATCACTCCTTTTGTGTTGCTATAGTAACCGGATTACCAACACCCCTGCACTCGTAATGAGGCCTTGTGATATTATCTCTTCAAGCTCCCTCCTGTAAACAGGCATCAGTGTGGATAGCTAAGGTTCTGTGAAACACTATTTCACCCACACAAAGATGGCGTCCAGGATCAGGCACATAATAGTAGAGATAATTGTTTGCTCTCACCGAGATGGTGCAAGTATTTGCGGAGCATGAGTAATGGAGAATGATACTGCAGGCAATGTGAAAGAGGCTTCGGATCATACAGAATAAAGCGCTTAGAGCTGCCATAAACATATCCACATATAAAGACCACATATCACTTTCCAGAAGAAACGTTCACTGGTTACACATTCCTGAGCGTATTCTCTTCAAAACCCTCACCATAACCCACAAATGCCTCTCCAACTCTGCACCTAAATACCTCTCTAGAAAATGTTAAAAACCACAGTCAATCAGACTAATCCGGTCCACTCACTCCCACCTCCTCACTGTACCGATATTTAGATTGCAAAGAGCTGAGGGCGGCAGCTTCCCAGTGGTGGCAGCTAAGCATTGGAACACCCTACCTCAATCGCTAAGCGAGGAACCATCGTACTGGACCTTCTGCAAACGTCTCCAAACCTGGCATTTTTCACACGGCAACTGATCAACTCCAATCGACCAACCCGACTAAAGCGCCGCCGTAAATAAAGTAACACGGATATTGCATACCTTTCTACTTTGCATAGACTGTTATACCTTGACGTTTTGTAACTAAGCTCCCACAGATCATGTTCCCTTGCTTATGCATCTTTAAGTCATCCGCTATGTAACCACTGTAACCGGTGTCTGGATGCCTACGGGCTTGGCACAGTCTACAAACACCAAATAAATATATTCAATTAAAATACAGTGATACAGTGGCCAAATGTGCACTTCTTAATCAGAGGAGCGATCAATTACAGATGCAGTTGAGCCTTCACACATCCCATTGCGATACATGAAAGAAAACCAATTAAAATACGCTGTGATCAAATCAATGCAATTTGTTGTGCAATAGAAAGTGGATATTTAATGGTGCACCTGATAAAATGCACACGTTTTGTACGAAATGTTTTGATGCACACATGTTACATGCAAAGTTGTCACTTGCATGAGTTTGTATCGAAAAAGTGTTCTGTGGCAGGAACGGATGGATGTGCACCTGTGTTGCTAGAAGGGCAAATGTGCATCACTCATCAAAGGGCCATGAAGACAAATGGGTGCAGGGTGATCAACAATTAGTTTATATATGTTGCAAAATGTAGCAGATAATGGCATACACAAACATATGTATAACATGTATCATTCCCTTTATTGCACAGACATAGCCCCAGCGGAATCCTTCCCTCTTTGCATTTATGTGGGCAAATCAATTTTGGAGCATACCAACACCAATGAAGAGCCCGAACAAGCGACTATGTCCACATAGCTGTGGAAATAAGTAAGCACCTTATCAGGAGATGGCACGATGAAGAACAATTAGGAATAATTGCTTTTATAGGGAAATTGAGGCCAGGGGCCCAACACCTGCATTCACTGACACCCACACCTCCTACCCTCCAACATGGAAATGCGAAGTCATTTCCCAGACAGATGTGCACGAATTGGAATGGGCAACATCCTTACAATGACTGACAGTTGAAGAGGAACCAGAACTAGTTATCCATTAGGGCCCATATCATCTTCATCTGGTTCACCATAGGTGAGGGACTGCAAGGTGTCCCAGATGAAGTTCCAACTACCAGGCACGCCCTGGTAGCTGACGTCAGGAACAGCCGGTTGGTAGCTGTTCTGGAGCTTGCCGAACTGAGGAAAAGCTTGCAGTACATTTCATGTGGCAGATCAAATAGTCCATGTGACAGCATTCCAAAATCATAGCTGTTACCAATTGCATCTCTGCTGCCCCAAAGAGAAAAGGGCCAGCTGTGATGACCACTCCCAACTCTAGCTCCACAATGCTTGTTGCTTCCCTCAGACAGCCCACTGCCTCTGCCTACCCAACAAATTACTCCACTGAAGTCACAAGAAGGTGCTCCAGAAATGTACAATTGCTCTGCCACAACAAGTGACATTCCAGATTTTATTTACAGTTTGGCAAACTATCACAGTCTAGGTTAGGGAGTTATATTTTTTTTCATTGTGTACATATTATCCACTTGGAATAGTGAACTCAGGATCATATACATAGTCATTGATCAATTCTGAAGATTCTGATGCTTCATTGATTTCAATCTGTGATATTTTGAGATTTCCAGAATGTATTGGGGAAACAGGAAAAAAAGAATGTATATATATATATATATATGTATATATATATTTTCCCAAGATAAGGCAGAAAAGCCTTCACTGTATGGAGCTGCACTCCCAACACTCCAGAAAACTAATCCATGACTACAATTTGCTGAAAGATGATGTTACACTTCAGGCTTCCCCACGGGCCTCCTTGCAGAATACAACTTCATTACAAGCTCCTCTATGGACCAGATACAGGCTGCCATGGCGCCTGTACAAACTACGACGGACTCCGGGTCAGCTGACACATCTTGTACGTGGAAGACGTACGGTGAGCCACGCCCCCTTACGACTATAAAACCACTGTCTTTCAAGGGGCTTGTTGCTGCTAATTAGCGTTACAAGCTACACGCGGTTACGTCCGTTACTTCTTCGTGTCTTCCCACACGATTCCTCATCTGAACTCCTGGTTTCGACCCTTGCCTGACTATTGGATTGGCTTGTCTCCTCCTTTATTTCTGTCATGCTCATCTGGTTTTTTGACTCGGAACGTTACTGGATCCGGCTCCCTCTGTCCCTTGCGGTACTCCATTCCAGGTTCCCGCTTCTGCTTATGGAACCAAAGCAGAGAACTTGCTGTCAACTATCCGGAACTTTTCTACACCTACTCTGGATACATGTGTGCTCAGGTACATACTTAATTGGCAAATCCCATCTCTGCTACTATTTCTCTCCACGACTTGTTTGGATATTTGTTTCCTGTTGAATTTTGGGACATTGAGTGACTATCCTGTGAACTTGTCTTCAAGTGCACATAAACGCTCTGCTGAAACTGCACCAACCCGGCACTAGTGCGACCCTCGTGCCGTCCGGGGCTACTTCCCTATACTAACATTCCTGTTTGTTATTTTGTCCTTTCGTTGTCTTCTGTTTCCTGGATTCCTTTCCTCAAAATATCCTTATTCATGTTAGTTGTTACCAATTCGATATATAAGTTGGGACTGCTACTTTAAAAGGCTCTTTAGACCATTCCCACTCATTTTGTGTTATATTCCTTGTAGATCCACCCCGGGGAAGCTCCACTCCAATACCTATCTAGGTAGTTTCCCATTTAATTCAACTGTTCTGATTACTTGCCTTAACTTCAACACTGTCTAATATCTTTGTATTCCTTTGCAGCATTGGTATTGGCGGTGTGGGTTCTCCCCACTCTTTTATTCAATTGACACCTCTGTCTGTCCCAACTGAAAACAGCAGAGAGGTACATTGTAGAAAAGATCCCCTCTTTGAGGAAGCCTGAGTCTTGTACTCAGGGGAGCTGGGATGGAAGGCTGAATATCGATTCTTGTACCACCATCATCTCCAAGGTCACTCCTCCGCATCTTCGGCCTATTTCGGAGTGGTGAGTAACAGAATTAGCAGCCACGTAAAATGTCCACGTAGGCCAGTGATGCTTTGACTCAAATCGTGCAAATGGTCACGGATCTACAAACTGACTTGACCAATGCACAAGAGTCACTGCGCCAACGTATGGACGCCATCAGGCCTTGGTTACCACACCAGCGCCACAGATGGCCGGTGCTGGTGCTACAGCATCAGGTTCAGGGTTTCCACCTCCACAGCAGGAATCAAACCCGATCATGCTTACAACCCAGTTCCCTCTAGCTCCTCCTGAATGCTTCCTGGGAGATCCTAAACAATACCGAACATTCATTAACCAATGCAAACTGCATTTTTTGTGCCGTCCCGCTTCATTTCCAACCTCTACAACTAAAGCGGCTTTTGTCTTGTCACATTTAGGAGGCACTGCAGCCGCATGGGCTAACCCATTGTTAGAATCCAACAGTCATGTTCTCTACAATTGTGATGCCCTTCTTGCTATGATGAGTAAAGTATTTGATACACGTCACACTACTCAAGCTACAGACCTGGAACTCTTAAAGCATCGACAAGGGATCAATTCTTTATTGGTCTATTTGGCTCGGTTCAATCAGTTGGCAGCAGAAACTGACTGGCCTGAAGAAAAGAAGACAGCCGTCTTCTATCAAGGCCTCTCAGATGAACTAAAGGACATCCTCTTCACTGTTCCTGTAGTTCCCACCGCATTCAGGGAACTGCTAGATTTAGTCCTTCAGATTGATGCCTGTAAATCCGAAATACGTGGCGAAAAGAAACCAGCAATGTTCAGCACCATTTCAGCAGGGGCCTCGTCTTCTTCACTTCCTGCGCCAGAACCTATGCAGATTGGTGTGGTTAGGGGACCACTTACCCCTGCTCAACAAGAATATCGTAGATCACACAATCTCTGCATGTACTGTGGGGCCTCTGACCACTTATTACCTGAATGTCCCAAAAACCCAATAGAAAGGCGGGAAACGCCAAATCCCGACAGTAGACAGAGTCCCTATGTCAGGAAATTCACCTTTGGACTCTACATTACAGAATCCGAGTCATCTAGTCCGCCTACCTGTTACATTTTCCCTAAATCACGATGTTTCATTCCAGACAACAGCCGTGATTGATTCAGGGGAAACAGGTAATTATGTTGATCAATGCTTTGCTTCTATGTCAAGAATACCACTGGTTCGCAAAGCTATACCTGAAACAGTGAATGCAGTGGACGGTTGAATTCTTGTATCAGAAATGGTAACTCACCAAACGGTTCCACTACACATGAGTGCCGATGAAGGCTATACTGAAGGGATATCATTCGATATCATCAAAGCACAAGCCTACAAAGTCATTCTGGATATTCTATGGATGAAGCTTCATAACCGTGCCATCGACTGGTCGACATCTCAGATTCAGTTCCCTTCCAATATATACAATACCCGATGTACTACATTACTTGGTATTACCCAGGATAGTCCGGTCAGGGCACTGGTTTCTCCTACTATGCATATTGGAGCTGTTTCTAAAAATGTTGTCTCTGTGGTACCTTCTCAGTATGCAGATTACGCAGATGTTTTTGACAAAGGGATGGCAGAGACTCTACCTCCACATAGAGCCTATGATGCCCAATAGACCTAATACCGGGAGTATAGATACCATCCGGCAGAGTGTATTCCCTCCCTCTCAAAGAAGATGAAGTCCTTAAAGATTATATATACAAGCCCTTGGCCATGGGATTCATTCGTCCATCCAAATCACCAATTGCATCACCACTTTTCTTTGTTCCTGAGAAGGAAGGGGATTTACGTCCCTGTATTGATTATCGTGCTTTGAATGCAGAAACCATAAAAAAACAGTACCCTCTTCCGCTGATCTCTGTCCTCCTTGATCAATTGGGATCTTCCAAAGTATTTACTAAGCTCAATCTCAGAGGAGCTTATAATCTCGTCCGTATGAGAGAGGGGGACGAATGGAAGAACACTTTCAAAACACGTTACGGTCTATTTGAATACCTTGTCATGCCCTTTGGGTTATGTAATGCCCCGGCCACCTTTCAGGCATTCATGAACGATTTGTTTTATGATATACTTGATCAGTTTGTTGTTGTCTACCTGGATGACATTTTGATTTATTCACAAAACCAGGAAGACCACGAAAAACATGTCAAAACAGTGCTCCAACGCCTGAGAGATCACAAATTGTTTGTAAAAGCCGAAAAGTGCATATTTCATGCCTCAGAGGTGGAATTTTTGGGATATGATCTTACCAACAATGGGGTGCGCTTGAGTCAGTCCAAAATTAGTGCTATCCTGGAATGGCCTGTGCCCAATTCAGTCAAATCTTTACAATCATTCCTGGGATTTGCAAACTTTTATAGACGCTTCATAAATGGTTTTTCTGAAATCTCTGCACCTCTTACCTCTCTGACAACTGCCAAGGTGCCATTTGTATGGTCTTCAGAAGCTCAGAAAGCTTTTGATCAATTAAAATCAGCCTTTACTTCCGCCCCTGTCCTCAAACATCCTGATCCCGAGCTTCCGTTTTTCGTTGAAGCTGACGCTTCGGGTTATGCTCTTGGGGCGGTGTTGTCACAAACCTGTCCTCATTCGGGCGAGATTCATCCTGTTGCCTACTTCTCTCGTAAATTGACAGCTTACGAAATAAATTATTCCATCACGGAACGCAAACTCTTAACCATCAGAGACGCATTCTTGGAATGGAGACATCACCTTCTGGGGGCCAAACATCTTGTAACAGTATCCTCGGATCACCGCAGTCTGTTAGCCTTCAAATCTATGAAATGTCTTACAGCTAGACAGGCGCAGTGGCATTTAATCTTTTCACAGTATCAATTTGTTATCACTTACCGTCCTGCTAAAGCTCAAGTATCGGCTGATACTCTCTCTCGCCTACACGCGGATGGCCAGTCCCAACAGATCAAAGCACTTCCTCTCCTACCGAACAAAGTTGTTTGTGGTTGTTCGGTTCAGCCCTCTTTGCGTTCAATCATCCTTGATTGGGTCTCAACCCATCCAAAAGAGATCACTGACTTCAACCTAGAAGTAATTCAGGGTATGCCATTCATTCAAGGGCGCGTCTATATACCCTCAGGTCAAGCTAGAGTTTTAGCGCTCCAGTGGTCTCACGATTCTTTGATTGCTGCACATCCAGGAAGTCAAAAGACTCTTGAAGCCTTACGGCGTTGGGCTTGATGGCCTTCCATGGTTTGTGATGTAAAGGACTACATTTTGACTTGTTCCATATACACTCAGTGTAAAACCTCTAGAGCAAAACCAGTAGGCTTGTTACAACCTCTTCCTGTTCCGTACAAACTCTGGCAGATGCTCTCAATGGATTTCATTGTGTAATTTCCTGACGTTCAGGGCCATGACACCATTTGGGTGATTGTTGATTATTTCACAAAATATGCATTGTTCATACCTTGCTCTGGCTTGCCTGCGGCTCCGGAATTGGCGAGACTGTTCTTGACGAATGTGTTTCGTTTCTTTGGATTACCCTTGGTTATTGTTTCCGACCCTGGTACACAATTTAAGTCACGATTTTGGAAGGCTCTTACAACTTCTCTGGGTATTGAGGACAGGTACTCCTCGGCTTACCATCCTCAGATGGATGGGCAGATTGAGAGAACTAACGCTACTATCGAACAGTACCTACGCTGTTTATACCTTCAGTTCCAACAGTCTTGGTTTACTTCTCTGCCTTATGCAGAGTTTGCACAGAACAACTCTATGCATACATCAACTGGGGTTTCTCCCTTTTTTGCCCTGTATGGTGGTCATCCTAGGGCACTCCCACTTGATCCGGTATTACCGGCCGTCAATCCAGCAGCAAGAGATTGTATAAGAGATCTCGATAAGATTCATCGGGATGTACGCTGTCATTTACTCCGAGCTCAAGATCGTGCCAAGAAGTATGCCGATGTGCATCGATCACCTGCACCAGTCTATTGGAGTGGCATGAAGGTGTGGTTGTCGTCCCGTAATTTGCAAATTGCGGGCAAACGCTCGCTTCTGCCCAAATACGTGGGACCCTATGCCATTACTGATGTTATCAATCCCGTGGCGGTCAAGCTCTCCCTGCCGCGCTCATGGCGGATACATCCAGTCTTTCACGTTTCCCTGATCAAGCCTTTCATCCAGGGGACCCGTCTGCCTACACGTCCTCCGCCAATCTTG
This sequence comes from Ambystoma mexicanum, assembly GCF_040938575.1. Taxonomy (NCBI): domain Eukaryota; kingdom Metazoa; phylum Chordata; class Amphibia; order Caudata; family Ambystomatidae; genus Ambystoma; species Ambystoma mexicanum. Next base: position 1,148,692,872 of record NC_090928.1, read on the forward strand.
GTGGATGGAGAGGAGAAGTATGAGGTCTTGCGTATCCTGGACTGCAGGGTGTCTAGGGGTACGTTGTTATACCTGTGGATTGGAAGGTGTATGGGCCTGAGGACCGTACATGGAAGCCTCTCTCCAATTAACATTGTCCGGATCTTCTGAGGAGTTTCCATTCCGCCAGGGGGTTGCTGGAGTCTTTGGGGGAGGATGCTGTTACACTTCAGGCTTCCCTGCGGGCCTCCTTGCAGAATACAACTTCTTTACAAGCCCCTCTATGGACCAGATACAGGCTGCCATGGCCCCTGTACAAACTACGACGGACTCCGGGTCAGCCGACACGTCTTGTACGTGGAAGACATACGGTAAGACATGCCCCCTTACGACTATAAAACCACCGTCTTTCAAGGGGCTCGTTGCTGCTAATTAGCGTTACAAGCTACACGCAGTTACGTCCGTTACTTCTTCGTGTCTACCCACGCGATTCCTCATCTGAACTCCTGGTTTCGACCCTTGCCTGACTATTGGATTGGCTTGTCTCCTCCTTTATTTCTGTCGTGCTCATCTGGTTTTTTGACTCGGAACGTTACTGGATCCGGCTCCCTTCTGTCCCTTGCGGTACTTCATTCCAGGTTGCCGCTTCTGCTTACGGAACCAAAGCAGAGAACTTGCTGTCAACTATCCGGAACTTTTCTACACCTACTCTGGATATATGTGTGCTCAGGTACATACTTAATTCGCAAATCCCATCTCTGCTACTATTTCTCTCCACGACTTGTTTGGATATTTGTTTCCTGTTGAATTCTGGGACATTGAGTGACTATCCTGTGAACTTGTCTTCAAGTGCATATAAACGCTCTGCTGAAACTGCACCAACCCGGCACTAGTGCGACCCTCGTGCCGTCCGGGGCTAATTCCCTATACTAACATTCCTGTTTGTTATTTTCTCCTTTCATTGTCTTCTGTTTCCTGGATTCCTTTCCTCAAAATATCCTTATTCAGGTTAGTTGTTACCAATTCGATGTATAAAATGGGACTGATACTTTAAAAGGCTCTTTAGACCATTCCCACTCATTTTGTGTTATATTCCTTGTAGATCCACCCCGGGGAAGCTCCACTCCAATACCTATCTAGGTAGTTTCCCATTTAATTCAACTGTTCTGATTACTTGCCTTAACTTCAACACTGTCTAATATCTTTGTATTCCTTTGCAGCATTGGTATTGGCGGTGTGTGTTCTCCCCGCTCTTTTATTCAATTGACACCTCTGTCTGTCCCAACTGAAACAGCAGAGAGGTACATTGTAGAAAAGAGCCCCTCTTTGAGGAAGCCTGAGTCTTGTACTCAGGGGAGCTGGGATGGAAGGCTGAATATCGATTCTTGTACCACCATCATCTCCAAGGTCACTCCTCCGCATCTTCAGCCTATTTCGGAGTGGTGAGTAACAGATGAGGCTTTGGGAACTTGAAAATAACTGCACTTGCAAAGATATGCAAAATTAGAAAAAAGTTTTATTTAATCATAGCAGTTAAAAACAAAAAGGCTTCCCAAGGTGTAAGAGGCTGACCGACGCGTTTCGCTACCCTCCTGTGGCTTGTTCACGGTTACTCCTCCCAGTCATTGGAGCCCAGATTTTAAACACACTAAAACAGTTACTAAACAGTGAAAAGTTGACTTACTGGCTGCTTGCAAAGCAGGTGGCCATTTTAGAACGGGTTCAGTTCAGTTTGTAATGCATAACATGGGAATAGATGCAGAAATGGAATTTCATACACAAGTAAATACAAATTTTATCTGAAATTACAGATTATATCCATAGTGGAATCTCAACAATGCGCATATCTGGACAAAGTACTGTTGTTTATGACAAAATAGAATAAAATAAAATACCGCCACAGCCTAACTGAACATCATAAGAATTATTCATGCACAGTGCAACAATGAGAACAGACATATGTTGTCAATAAAAATACATTCTTATAAAATGGATTGCAATAAAGTGCTAGTGCCTCACTTTAAAATTGTGATCCTATTCATGATCTTTATAATAAAGAATAAAAAAATATTCCCTAAAATTGCCTATAAATCAAGGTGTAATTAAATATCAAACAATATGTCCGTGCAACCTAAAATTAAATAGTAGCTTGATGCTGTGTCCTGATATACATGATGGAAAAAACATTTGTCATATTTCCTTGATAGTATGCTTTTTGCATTGATAAGTAAACAATAGAACTGAGATCCAAGGTCTTAGATTGTAATATTGATGTAAGTCACGTAAAATAAGAAATTGAATACGGAAAAAAGTGTGTATAGAAGGATCTGAAGCCCTTGCCAAAAGGTTGTATAGGAGAGAGGTAGATACAAGAATATACGAAAATAAGAATAATCAAATCTATTGAAAAAAGAAAAATAGTTTGGTATTCAGAAAACAAAACTAGCGGTTATTATTCAACAAGCAAGCATGAGATGTCAAAAATGACAAAACAGAAATAAAATAGGAGGTAGAAAGATGCAGTCATAAAAAAGAGAGAGGAACTATCTAGACACCCAGAAATGAGTATAATTCCTCATCTATATTGTGCCCTTTCGGGTATTTGCTTTCAAAGTCAATGATATATTTCGTCTCTTCTTGTCTCCATTTTTTTTTCACTGTCACCTCCTCTAGGACCAGTGTCAACCTTAAAGATACCAAAGAATTTTAGAGTCTGGGGATCACCATCATGTAACTCGGTAAAATGTTTAGCCATGTGTTGATAATAGCTCTAATGTGCTGCAAAATCTGCACCTTTAGCTTACATTTTGTGCTGCCCACGTACCACTTAAGGCAGGGGCATGTCAGAACGTACACAACTAGCTCAGACTCACAAGTGATTTTACCCTTAATTTGCATGGGTGTTTTAAGAATGGGGTGAGTATAGCTGTTACAATTAAAAGCATATTTACAAACTGCATTTTCTGCACTTAAGAAAGCCATCACATCCCCCTAAGAGCCAATTACAGCCTTTTTTGGTGTGGTCTGGGACCATGTAAGTTTGTACTACAAGATCTTTAATAAATGTACTTTTTCGGAAGATTATGTCTGGATGTTCACATAAGATTTTGCCCAAGTCATTGTCCACCGTCAGGACTTTCCAATATTTATTAATGATGTTGCGTATCTTGGGTGAATAGCTTCAAAAGGTTAAACTAAGTCTGATAGTACTGTCCTCTGTACTTTCCTTAAGTGCAGATTTAGATATCATCAACAAGTCCTGTCTTTTCATTTCCCGGACTTTATGATACTCTCTTTCAATAACTTTTTTTGGGTACCTTTGATGTAAGAGGTTTTGAGCTGTTACTTGGCACGCTGTGTCTAAATCTACAATGTGGCTGCAATTTCTTCTTATACGAATGAATTTGCCATATGGAATGGACCACAAAAGACTCTTGGGATGGGCACTGTTCGCATGTAGCGGAACATTAGCGCCAGTGATTTTTCTATGAAGTTCACACCCCAAATTTTGATCCACAATTTTGATTTTAACATCAAGGAAAACAATATCATGTATACTGTGTTGTTCAGTGAATTGTAAATTCAAATTGTTGATTTTAAGGAATTTAACAAATTCTTGCCATGATTGTGCAGTACCATTCCAAATGATAAATAGATTGTCGATATAGCGTAGCCATAGTATTATTTTATCAGTGAAAGTTTCATTTTCTTCTGTCCACACAACTGATTTTTCCCAGTTAACCATCATGAGATTGGCATACAATGGTGCAAACGTTGCTCCCATGGCGGTGCCCTGGGTTTGACGAAATAACTCATTGGGCCTCATTACCCATACCGGTAATCCCTTAGCGCCTGATTACGAGGTCCCTTTGCGGGTTCCCACCTTAACGGCTGGTTTTACCAGCTGTTAAGGAATGGACCCGTAAAGGGACCTTGGTGCTAATTACGGTACCGCAATTTGCGGTACGGTAATTACCGTCTTCCCCATTCCCATTATGCCCTATGGGGCAAAAATGGGAATGTGGAAGGGCCATGGAGGAAAGGGGAATTACCGCCCCACCAACCTTGTAATGGGGTGGTAATTCCCCCTTTCTCCATGGCGGAGTCGGTAGGTTACCGGCATGGACCATGGTGCGAATAGCACCATGTTCCTCCGCCTGGGTCGTAATGGGGCCCATTGTTGAAAAGAAAGAAATTGTTCTCTAAGCAAAGTCTTAGCATTTCTAGGATCATTGTGGTGTGTTCAAGATAGTTGAGAGTTCTAGTTTTTAGAAAGACACCACAAGCTCTTATGCCATCCTCATGTTGTATTGATGTATAAAGAGAGACCACATCCATGGTGGCCAGCAAATATGTTGGTTCCCAGGGTAATTCATCAATCCTACATAAAAAGTCTGTGGTGTCTCTGATGTATGAGGGTAGTGTAGAGACAAAGGTGCAGAGGACTTCGTCCACAAATATGGACATATTCTCAAGGAGGGAGCCACATAGTGTTACTATAGGTCTCCCTGGAGGTCTAGTATGGTTTTTATGGACTTTGGGGAGGAAATATATAGTCGGAATGACTGAGTGTTTGGTAAAAAGAAATTTAACCATTTCCTCCTCCAAAATGCCCATACTTTGCATTTTATTACAAAATCCCAAACTTTGTTTTCTATTTCTTGAATGGGATTTTTTGCAAGTCTCTCGTAGCATTTGTGATCATTAAGCTGCCTGTACGCTTCTTTCACGTAGTCTTGTTTGTTCATTATAACAATATTGCAACCCTTATCGGCTGGTTTAACTATGTACTTATCCATTTTACAGATGTCAGACAGGGCCTTTTGTTGTTGCCAAGGAAGATTGCTTTTGGACTGTTTTTTATAATTTTTCTCCTTTCTTGTTTCAGGTCATCAATTACGACATTTGAGAATGCTTCAATGTTCGTGTTCTGAGCACTCAAAGGGTAACACTTTGATTTGAATTTAAGTTTACTTTTGGATGGCCAGTCTGTGCAGATACCTAATGCTTCTAAACTATTAGTTTATGATATTGTAGGTGCATCATCCAAAGTATTCTCGCTTTCCTGTCGTAATGTGACGAGAGTAGTGAGAGTATCCATATCAGCAATTGTGATGTCTGTCTGGCATTCCAGCATTTTTTTGTTTTTCTTTTTGTATGTGTTAGTTGCAAAGAACTTTTTCAAACGTAATTTGCGTACAAAACTATCCAGATCCAGTCTTGTCTGCACGTAATCATAACCAGCCAGTGGACAAAAGTTTAAACCCAGCTTTAAACCCTTTGTCTCTTCCGGGGTCAAGACATGGTCGGATAGGTTAATGATTTGTTGCTCATTAAGGCGTAGCCTAATATCTTCATTCATTAGCCAGAGCGCAATGATCTTGATGCAGGGTTGTTGTTTGTACTTGTTGCCCCTCTGGCCCCTCCTCGTAGTTTTTTTGCTCCTTTTCCTCGTCCTCTTGTTGTGGCTGTGGATCCTTTGGCCTTCTTGTTGTTTGATCAAACCATCTTGGCATAACAGCCTCATCTCCTCTAAAAAATGGAGGCGCACTGTAGGTTCATCTTCTTCATTTTCTGTGATGTCTGATTCGGAAGTGGAGGCTGTTGACTCTTGGTTAGCTTGACTTTCTAACCCTGATGAAACTGCTGTTTCCTTTGCCTTCTGTCTCATGTGGTCGAAGTGATGTGCAAAGGTATATACTCGTCCTTATTCGTAGTCATCTTTGTCTCGGAGGAACTTGCTTTGTTTCCTCAATTTGATGTCTTCTTCATATAATTTAAGACCATTATTGATGTTAATTTTGAGTTTTTTCCCTTCTTCGCTCTCCTTCATGTTATTTAGTTTTTCTTCAAGCTCCCCTATTTTTGCAAGGATTTTGGTGCGATCACTTCCAGCATATTTTACCAGAATGCGTAGAAAGGTATTAGAGCATTGGTCTGAAGCATCTCCCCACTCTCTCAGCATGACTGGATCTTGCTCCTCAAATGATGGTATTGTGAGGGTTCTCAAACCTCGTGGGATCCTCCCCACATCTAAATAGTTCTGTAGGGAATGTTCTTCCAACCATTTGCTTATTTCTTTTTTTCATAATTTTTCCAACTCTTTTAACATTGTAATTTCATTATTTTCTTTTGTCTTTTCTGTTGCTGCTATCTCTTCCTCTTTAATAGCTGACAGGGTTTCATTGAACAGGCTAGCTGCCTGTTCCCTTCTAGCAGCCTCTATGCTTTCTTGGGAAGCCATTGTTTATATTTAAATATATGTGTAGTCCAGTTCCAGAAGCACTTGAAATATTGGATGTGGTGGTAAGTCTGGAAAAACACACGCTGATGCGTGCGGTGGTCACTTGGTTTTGTACAAGAAAAATCACTGTCCAGTGAGGTGAGATGAAAAGGAAAGCACACTGTTACAGCACCCAAGCCGTAAGCTTATCAACAATACAGTGCAAATTGGAATATATATATTTATATTACAGGGCCCTGTAGTTATGGTTATGTTGCTCAACTCATATTTTTGGATGGCGTATAACTTTGCCCCCGCCAGACGAATCCTCACCAAACTTTGCAGAAAATGTATATATCTCAGAATGATTCTGCAAAGTTTGGTGCAGTTTTGTCCGAGGGGTGAAAAGTTACAGAGAGGTCCCACAATTTGTGGAAATCCTCATAGACGCAATGGAAAATATAATTTTGCTCTAGCCTACAGGCCAAACAGCTGGATGGTTTTTACCAAATTGCAGAGGCATGTGCATAAAAGCATGCTTTTCTAGATTTGATGTAAATCCATCCAGTTTTTTTTTTTTTTAAATGGCAAAAGAGTAGGTAAAACATAAATTGGTGATATGTGGGTCTGGCCCATGGACTCATTTCCTGATTTAGGGTCTGCGGACACCTCTGGACCAATCAGAGGTCGGCTTGGTGTCCGCGGTCAAAAAAAGCACGCTGATTGGTCAATTGAAAACGGGAGATGCATCAGATTATTTTAAACAGTCGCCATGTTGGATCCACGGCCATACGCCGCTGACCACGGACTCCATAGTGAGCAAAAAGTGTGGAAAACCCATTTGGGGTTATTTGGTGGCAAAAAGAGGGGCTGGATAGGGTGGGGAGAGGAATAAAGTTGATATGGTGCTCTTTTAGTAAGAGAAAAAAGGATTTTCAGGTGTTGCCGAATCCACGGACATCACCGCTGACCGCAGACACCATAGTGAGAAAAAAGTCTGGGAAACACATTTGGGCTTATTTGTTGGCCGAAAGAGGGCCCGGGAACAGTGGGGAATTGGAATAAAGTTGACATGGAGATGTTTTCATAGGTGGAAAAAATGTGTGCAAGTGCTGCGGCGATGGCTGTCAATTTTAGTGTCCGCGGACATCATTTGAATTGCGGGTGGTTCAGGGCGAGTCTTGTTATTTGAAGGTGTATTGTACGGAATCTGCCAAAATGATGGAGAAAAAAATGACCAAATGGGAGATTTGGCAGAATTTCCGCCATTCGAAAATAGCGAACGGCCGAAACGTTTGACTAAATCCACCATTTGGTAGCTACTGCTGCAGGGGTGACCCCCACACCCCTGTTCACTATATTGTGAGTGGGAGTTGCGGGGGTGTCACTCACTGATCGCAAAAACAAAAAAAAGGAGAGGACACTGCAGCGCCGGTTCACCATCATGGAAGTAAAAGGGAACAGGTGTTGCAGGGACACTGCGAGTCAACGGCTGCAAGGTAAGAAGGTGGGGTTGTGGGTGGGGCAGGGGCCAAGTCGGAAATGTTCAGGGGAGAAAAGACTAAAGGTTATTTTGGAAAAATTATCTTTTGTCTTTTATCCCTCAAACATTTGGATCTCGGGTTTTCAAACCTGATTGTATTGTGCATACTTTTTATATGGTTCAATTCTATTGTGGTGGTTGTGGCCAGTGGTCCGATTCTCGGGGGCATGTCCATATATGCAGGGGTAATAGCCTTACGACTGCATTTTCCCACTCCGCCCAACTCCTGATGAGGCCCTGTGTATAACAGAAGACATCAAACGACTTATCCTTTTGCGCAAACTAGGCTAGGGAAGCCAAAGCAGAATTTACCATTGTTTTTATATCTACATCAGTATTTGCCACACTTATATTTTTGGAAGCATAAGATTTGTGTACTTAGGTCACTAAGTATGGTTTCTGAAGCAATGCCACAGGTAATTAAATTTTCAATAAACTGTAAAACAATGGCATCACTGTCATGGCCACATTTGGGAGCATCGTTTATCCACAAAAACATATGAATGTGTGGTGCTCCTCTGATTTTGATATTCTTTTCTCCAAACAAAGTGTTCCACTAGTCAGAGTGGAGCGGTCATTTTATTGCAGATGAAGTGCAGCATGGCAATGAAGTGATGTTGAAAGTACCTTCATACATTCACAGGGTCAAGAGAACAGAGTGCTCATGGTGTTTCTATATCTATTACCTCTTCATTTTGGTTTGCAGTGTGCAATAAGTCGTGCAAGTCATCCCATGTGTATTCTACACATCTTAAAGTAACAAACCATGTGGGTGGGCCCAGGTTCCCTAGCATACAACGAACATCAGCATGATGTCAGTACCAATATTCTTCTGTACCGCACATGTTTGCCAAGAGATTTGTAATACTTGACTGCAGAACTTTATCTTTGTCTCTTATCTTTTGAAACAGTTGGGTAGCAGAAATGTTTACAAAATGAGAACCTGTTTTTTATGTGTGAGCAAATCCATAACATAGAGTTGCTAGTTCACTTTCGAAGAGGAGGTGGAAAATGTGTTCTACATTTTGTCTGAATCTGTGGTCTTCAGAATACATTTGTGAAGAGCGATATTCTGATGCAGTAATTTGTATGGATCTTTCATCATTATCTTCTTCCTTGTCCTGTAGGAAAGAGTAGGGGAAAGGAATGTGCTTCTACACGTTTCTCCCATATGCTCATTGGTGATCCTTTGGTTTTAAACATTTGATATGTTTCTAATGCATCTTCTATGGTGTCTTTGAAGTGCAGTGGGGTAATTGTATACCAACCTAAAATGCTGGCTGCAGTAACAGGATCTACACGTTCAAATTGGCCAGTTGGTGGTGCATCTTGAATTATTTGGGGGGTTTCTCTTACATTTTCCTCTATGATTATATTTTTGTAGTATTGATTATTTTCTTTGAGATATTGAAGGACTTGTCTAACTTTGTTTAAGTCGACTAGTTGTTCTCAAATTTGTTTGTCTTTTGTTGGTACACCATTAACTAGTACGATCAATGATTGATCTATTGGCAGTTGTACTCCTAGAGTTTCTACATTTTCTTCAATATCTAATCGCAAATATAATACTTTACCACTAATGCCTTTTAGTAACTCAGATGGAAGCATTGTGTCTGTTTTTGGTTGAAAGCGTATTATAGCTTGAAATGGGTGTTAAATGGGTGAACTGTTTGGATTATAATGCTCTCATGCAAGTTAAGTTGTTGGAGAACTTTTGGAAGTGGGAAGAATTTGAAGTTGTTAGTAATAGCATGTGATGGCATTTGGTTATTGTCAAGCTTTGTTTCTGAGTATTTGCAAACTATTGAGGGATGGGTTATTTTGTATTTATTTTTTGTTGTTAGATTTGCAGATAATTGGAAACATTGGGATTCCTCATCGTCCTCTATTTTTTAGGCCATATCTACTATATGTGTGCTCTTTTTTTTAAGGTTTTGTGACAACAGACACATATTTGATCTGGTATTTTAGCAGATGTGTTTTGAAACTTAGCTATTTCTTTTTTATATGTGCTTGTTAGGAGGTTGGAGTTTGTGAGGGTTTCGCTAATGTTTTCTGAAGTTACTGAATTGTGTAAGTCAACTTCAGTTCCAAAATATTTACTTTAGATGTGCTCTATTTCTTGAAGGAGTTCTTTGGCGGTTCCATGTAGGAGAATGTTATTTAAATTGTGGATTTCTAGAGCAGGACTTTTTGCATAATACAGTCTATGGATACGATTTAGAATAGCGGAATGGTGTATTACTAACATTTTGATGTGGTGGAAGTTGCTTTTGCAAGCAGTTCCTGAAAAGCAGGCTAATCAATGCCCTCACAGTCCAATGTGGCTGCACACTGGACAGGAGTCTGTGGTTTGTAAAGATTTGATTCTACTTTTGTCTTTTAGTTTCACATAGTGATTGACAAATTGTCATAAAGATTTGAAGGATTGTTTGGTGTAGGTTACATATTGAGCATGTCCTTTTGTAAACTGGATGGTTTGTTTGGTGAAAGGAACATTTGGTTTAATGTTTATTGGGGATGTTTTCTCTATACAGGTTTCTTTTGCCATAATGGTGTCTCCTACCATTTCATACACTCGGCCATTACTGTCTATGGCAAAATAAATGTTGTTCTTGTTTAAAATATGTTCTATGATGCTTGTGTGAATCAATTAACCTTCACAGAAGTTTGAAAAGGTATTTTTATTGACATTGCGCATGTTAAGAAGTAATGTATTGATTAATTTAGATTGTGGTTTAATTCTGTTCAAAATCAATATAAACTAACATCTCTTTAGTAGAAATGCACTGTTGAGGATTTGTCTTCTGCAGTACTGTTTAAGGGTAGATTGTGACTTTTTAGCTGTCTTTATATGATTGTGAAGAACTCTACAGTGTAACATTTCTGGTAAAATTTATTTTTTGGAATGCTTTACTGTGGCTACGTTAACATTGGTAGATATAGTGTTAGGTTCATGTGCAGGTCTGCTTTTGTTTGTACATTTTATTTAGTTTTAGTTTTTGCAAGAGGGGCCTTACATCTTTTAGTGGTGGCTGGTTTTGTTTTGTTGAGTGCGGTTACTAGCTGTTTTGTTTTAATGTTTTCTACCAATTGTTTTAGAGGTGGATGACTATATGACTTGCTTTTATTCTTATCTGCTCTATTTTTTCTTTGTTTTCTATGAAGTGCCTTTTTATTAGACATACTGTTCTGTCTATTGGGAAAAAAGAAAGTTGTGGAATGTATATGCATGTATTGTACATGGATGTGTGGGTGTGATTGTGGAGATAAATAGGGTGATGTGTGATTGTGTAATGGGATGATACGTGTGGTTGGGAAGATTGTTCAGTCGAGGCTGTCCATATGGGATTCCTTAATCATTGTCGCGGGCTCTCCTCCCATGCATGAATAGATTTGTATGTCCTTTGGCCTGTATGGCTGGCTGAGTGGGTATCTCTCTGTATATTTATCGATCATGGGACCGTTAGGGATTCATCTGAAATAGAATGGGTGGTTGCAGTATTTTCTGGAATTTCGCCTTGTCATGAACTTTGTCGGAGGGGGGATGGTGGCAGGATCCCGACTCCCTCTTCAGTATGCCCTTTGGTCGACTTGTCGACCACATCCTTATACGACAATCCTTTCGCTCATGGTTGCCATATCTTCATTATTCCTCCAAGGTGTCCATAGTAATTAGTGTGATCATTGAAGGACCAGTTCATATAGCAGCACACTCCTTCGGGGTTGCACCACATCCCCTTTCCTTCATAATACTTTGCATCGAAAGGGTTGTCCAACTTCATTGCTCCAAGTAGATCATTATTCTCTGTCTCAGCTTATCTCTCTCTGCTACCATCTCGTCTCTTGCTCCTCCTATGTTCAGATCCACAATTACCTGCATTCCGATAGCCTCTTCCAGTGTTTTCTTGCACTTTGCCATGCAGTTTTGATACCTTACAATGATGTGGTTGCCAACACTAGTGCTCCCATTTTCACCTTTAGTCCATCTGACAGCCATGATAGCATGCATGACTATATGAACGCTATCCAGCTCTGGTCCTTTCTAGTCCCTTTTGCTTCTTCTTCCATTTTGGCGTGCATCTGGGCTAGCTGCAATACCGTTTCTGACAGGGTACCGTTGTCTTTGTCATTTGCAGGTATGACCGTGCAACAGGAACTCCCAATTTCTGCGCAATCTCCTCCTTCCATAGTTGTAAGAAGATTGGGAACATATCTATCCTGGAATGCCACCAATCCCACTGTTCAGAGCTCTTCTTTTATTGCATTGAACCCATTTACTGTGAAGTTGATTGTCACTATCAGATGCCAATAGGTAGTTTGTGTACATCTTTACAGATGGTATTAATGATACAAAGAACATCTGTGTCCTGCTGAATAGTCTATGTTCTGCTGGTACTTCATCTAGTGCTGTTTCAGATGCTTCAGAGAAGTAATTTCCACCTCTCTTTACTTTTCTCAATTCAACTGGCTTTTCTGTCTTGGCTGCAGGTACCCCACTCACTGACCCCTTCTTCCTTTTGTTATTGTCCATCTTCTGAAAGTCATCAAGTTTCACCTCCTTCTGTGGCACAACCAAAAAGGGCATGTTGATGTGTACCAGTGAGGATACTCCACCCCAGTCGGGTGACAACTTTTCATATGCCTGAGATCCGCAAGACCAGTAGTGGTCCATCAGTTATCCTGTTCCTGTTTCATAGTTTCATGCTTCTCTATGCTCCTGCATTCGACATCGCCAACTTCAACTTCGCCATTACTCTGATAACACGGAGTTGGTGTCTTTAGTGCTATTTTTGGCATTGTTCCCGCCTCTTTCTCCACCCATGTGAGTAACTTTGCACTTGCTTCCCATTTATTCAGGCACTTGTCATTTTCTTCCTGTACCTTGTTCATTGGTGACTGTTCAAGTGTCAGTGCTTTGCTCCCCACCACTCCATCCTTTTATCCATCTTATGTGCATACTTGGCCATACCCTAATATCTGAGCCCTTTCCAAGCATTCAGGTTCTCCTCCTATCTCTTTCACCTTTGTCCAAGAACATGGCAATTCCTTCAGTCTTATAGACTTAGTCTCTCCCTTCTCGGGTCCATCTCTAATGTACTGTGTTGCTTCATCTAACTGCCAATAATTGTTCAACATGTCTAATGTGTTTATGTAAATATATTCATACAGGAACATTGCTTGAGACATCCATCTCAATGTTGCTGTCTTCCCTTGAAACCGTCCTCGAGTTGTCACCATCGAGAGATACATCACGCATTGTTCTCTTGCTGCTGGTATTTCAGTTGCTATGAATATTCTGGAGGCACTCATGGCATAGGTGATTAAAGAGCAGACATAACAGCTCTCCATGGTTGTTTCTTTACCTACTTTGGTCACATGTTATTAGACACTCGAGCAATGTCGGGAAGATACATGTCTACCCCCTTCATGTCTGAGTCAACATTGCACTTACCTCTCCTTACCGTAACTGCAGTGCTATCCTGTCCACCTGACATGGTTGTTCCACCTGCTTGGGTTGATGGGAATGTTAGTGGAGGGTACAGCGGTAGCACTAGCAACGCAGGAAATCATCCAAAATCCAAACACAACAACACCACTAGGAATAAGCAGGACCAACGGAATCATCACATTTTTTGATATATCATTCATTTTTACTTACGCTGCTTGATCCTTGCATCTTGAAGATATAGTTGACCATCTGAAATGCGCAAAGAAATGCGTTTAGTGTTTTAGTATTGTAAGTAACCCTTAAGCCCCACGGAACAGATAATCACTTATAGTGAATGCAAACACTACTTCCCACACTTTTCTCACAGATGGGTCTCTCAGTGTGGCGAGAATTGGGGGATCGTTGTGCTCAAATTGTGGGTACTGCTGGGCCAAATACTCTATAAAGTCAAGGTAATATACTCAAAATTTAATATACTTATGCTTGAAATCTACTGGGTCTCCTTACAGTGTGGACAAATTGATCTGAGAAAGTTTCTGGGCGATGGGCCTCGGGCAACATGAACAATCATCAACAGTTACATTGGCTTTCACGTCGACTGTGTATGTAGAGGGTAAAATAACAAACAAACTGTGTGCCTCTTTACAGGTCCGGCAGTAACCCTGCTGGTGATACTGGTAGGTTACCGCCGGACCCAAAAAAAATTACTGGAACCTGACTTCCCGGTAACACCGGAGGATTCCAACCCTGGCGGTCGGGGAAATCAGATGCCGGTAATTTGTTAGTCACCATTCCTATAAAGTCCAATGGGACTCTATGGGAATGGGGACCACAGAAGCACTGGCACTGTTGATAACGGTGCAGGTGATTCTGTGACGACTTGCCTACGTGGCTGATGTGCCCAGCAGCTCTGACAGTCCAACCTGTAGTGTGCCGGTCCAGAAACAAGGGTGCCATTAGGCTTACTGGCACCATTTTCTTCTGGACCTTCATACTTGCAATGAGGCACAGTGTCCCCTATTCTAAATCAATCAGCAGTCCTGTCCCTAGCTCTGCTGCCCTTGAGCGAATACCCACCGGGTGTCCTCCACTCAGCAGTGTAAGTTTGTTGCTCACTTGTAGCTTCTCCAGTTGCTGAATGTTGGCCATTTTGATCTCATTGCTTGGGGAGACCGCTGCTTTGTAGGGCTTGATGTTAGTCAGGTGGTTCCAGACTGACTTCCCCTCTTGTTTGACAGCACGGTCTGCCACATGTTGGACGATGTGTGGTCCTGTTTCAGCGCCTCTCAAAATTCCTTAAAAGCACAATAACTCATACATTCACTGTGTTTTTAAATCCGGAGTCTTGCAATGCTTTGTCACAGTTACTCACTTCGGCATATTCGGGGGCTCCCCGTTGTCCCTTTATCTGGCCAGAGTTACAAGAGGCACTAGCAATCAAGGAAGTAATGTACTTGTGCATTTCTTGACCTAACACTTCTGCACTATTCTCACAAGCTTTCAGTGCTCTTGTGGGAGGTGCCAGTGGGAGATGCATGTGCCATCCTGTCACCACCTCATGGGGCATTAAATGGTGGTCGCACCCAGGCTTGTTGCTCAATGCAAACAACACACGAGGCAGGCAGCGAAGCCAATTTTTCTTTGTGCTCTGTTGTGTCTTGGCTATGCATGCCTTCAGGGTGCTGCTCATGCGTTCACACACCCTATTCGCATACGGGTGTTACGCACAGCAAATTTATGTTTAAACCCCTCAGCATGGCTCCAGCGTGGCTCTGAGAGTGTCAGCATGTGAATAGGGGCCTGCCGCAATCCACCTGGAGAATGGGCATACAACCACTATAATGTAGCAGTGAAAATACTTTGTTTAAGGGACATTATTGTTAAGTTACACTAATAAAAAACCTATGAAATTCTGTGAAAAAATGTTAAAGGGACGTTTTATTTACAAGTAAAACCGAATAAGACCAGAAATGTGCCAAATTTGGTAAGCTAAGCAACCATGAATCGTGCCACCACCGTGCACTGCTAAGACTAACACCCAGGACATCAAAGATGACATCACTTATTTCTGGGAATTTTGGTTTAACTTGTAACCAAAATGTCTCTTTAAGAAAGTTTTTTCTCTGGATTTCATAGGTTTGCATTTGTGCAACTTAACCATAACATGCCTTTAACAAACTTTTTTACTGAATATATATATACACTGTGAGACATACATGGTATCAAGAGAAAAACAGACTCAAATGTATCAGTTTCAGAAAACGTTATTTAATAAATTTCTGGGGCTGGTGTAATACCTATGAACCCGTGAACCCAACACTACGCTCTTTAAGATGGGGTAGCTATACTCTGAGATAGATGGGGATGAAAAATATACTCAAACATCATAAATCAGACCAACTTAGGAAGTTGGCAAAATAAAACTGTTTTATTCTAAAACAGGAAGTACAACGAACATCAACGGAATGCTCAATCTTCTCACTTAGTGAGTTTCATAAAAAACATATCTTATATAGTAAAACCTTGTCACACGTTTTGTAGCTTCTGCATGAACATCCAGGTTCACGGTGGCCTTGACTTCCTGGTGCTGGGCCAAGCCTTTCTTGAATTCACCATTGTTCATTCGCTGTTCATTATTGGTGCATCGCCGCAATCTAGTTACTACGTAGCCAGCCTTAAGAATTCTTCACCCTACTTGCGTTGCTGCCATCTGTACAGGTGTAAAATTACGAGATATCTTCTTCATTATTTCTGTAGAATGAGTATCTTCATCCCAAGCCCAAAATGTTGCTCATCTTCTATACTTCATCTTCAATTTCTATAACATATCTATATTTGTCAGCTTCTTTTGGGTTTTCAGCACACTTCGCAACGTCACCAGTCTTCTTCCTTGTTCGATTGTTCCACTTCCTCTGGGATTTTATTCAAATGGCCATCATATATTCACATATGCATATATGGTTTTCTCAAGATGAACCCTGCTTCCATTACTCTTTGCAGTATAGGTATCCTCACTGATTCTGTACGTGTCTCACACTCTGGCTCCCAACATATAGGCAGCATGGGGGCAGAGCTTTGAGTGGGGGTACTTGGCTCCACTCTACACCTAACTGGCCCTATCTCTAAAGGGATTGTTGCCTCAACTGATGCTTCTAAGGGCCGTCGATGTCTGTAGGTCCAAACCTAAGCTTGCCCTCCCTCTTAAATCAAATGTGATAGGGAGTCTTCTTAAGGAAAAAAATAGTGGTTACAAAGGAAATGTAAACCACAGCTGGTTTCAGGTAATCTTACCCATAGGTGTAATTCTGCCATTTCAAACATTAGTTCAACTTAAAAGGGTTGCCACGTGACCCTTCCAAAAAGGGCTCCTGCAGTATGTCACAAAGTTCCAAATGTCTCTGGGTCTCTTGGGGTTCCCTTCCCCAAGCTTGTATCCTTCCAGTTCACTTTTGGGACTCTCTCAGTAACCTTCCCCAAGACTAGGCCTTTTCTTCTGAGTTTAAAAAGGTATTTGTGGGCCTCTCAGGGTTCCCTTTCCCAAGCTTAGGCCCCTCTGGTCTCAAATAAAGGTTCACCTTGTCGGAATGTACCTTAGGGCCTCTCAGGGTTCCCTTCCCCAACTCCAGGCCCCTCTAGTCTCAAACAAAAGTTCACATTATCTGAGTGTACCTTTCAACACTTGTTTTTCTTCTATGGGGCAGTGTCAGAGACTTTCGAAAATGGCATTTTCCTCCTCTGCTGTGCAACCAACCTGACTGTTGGCCCCTCTCTGTGTACCTTGAATCACTCCTCTGGCACCTTTCTCCTCCGGTGCCTCTTCCACCTTTCTTTACTTTTCCTTGTACATCCTTGCACCTTCTTTCACCTTACCTGCTTTACTTGTGCACACTTGCACATCCTCTCCGGTTTTCACACCCTATTCTTACTTCTATATCTCTTTAAATGTCTTTACCTCTAGAGTTCGACTTATTTCTGCGCTGCTAGTGCATTTAAATGTCTTTACTCTAAACTTTGTTTTGTTTCTGTGCCGCTGACCCACTTTCTCCTTCTTTCCACTTTCCTTGTTTCTTCTTTCTTACTTTCTTTCCTTTTCTGCTTTCACTCTTGCTTTCTGCTCCATGTCGCTTGACTAAATCTTGTCTTTGAACCCTTTCCACTCCAGCCAACCGCACACTGCCGAGTTTCTTTCTCTCTCACTTATTCGAAACTCACGGGGTAGCATAGCGCTGGTGAGTGGTCTCTCCTAGATGCCTTTGGTCGAGGTCAGGGTCTCACAACCTGCCCCTCAGACACGCTAAGGACTGGCACACATCCTAAGGGAACAAGCATTTGCCACAAACACCACCAGTAGCATACAGGCTGCCTCGCTCCGGCTCCCTGGAGACATGGCTCCCAACCAGGCTGCAGCCCCTCATGAGCACCAGACCAGCATCTCGGCATGCCGTTCTCCTCCGGATCCTCCAGGTGTTGCTTCCTGCATTTCCCTGCTCCTTGGCTTCACTGGTCCATTCGGAATCCACAGTTCGTTCTCTGCTTCTAGCAGACCAACCATTTTTTATAATGCAGGTGAGCATCAATTGGTGTCAAGTGTGCACAGTTGGAGTAAAGGGCCTGACCTTGCCTAGCTATATTGGTGGGACAATTCAAAGGTGTTACATGGTAGGCCTCACTTTGTATTCCTATGTTGGTTCTATGGGTAATCCTCATTGCTCCCGGTCACCTCTTCTTGTTCTCAGTATTATTTAGAAATGGGGAGGGGGAGATGGGATGTGCTTGGAAATACCCCATTAAGACGGAGGCAGACTGGATTGGTGAATGCTAGGGAAAGAGGGAGTACTATGTCTCGGCCTTGGCTATTTACCTCTGAATTACCCGTGACCCTCCACACAGGTGATCCTCCCTCACTTGTCCACCCCGAGGGTTGGGTACCAAAATCAATGGCCCTTCCCTGACCACCTGAATGGAAGATACTGGGGAAAACACTGTCAGGTTTCTCGCAGCACACAAATGTGTATATATGAGCATTCATTAATCATTCATGTTCACTACCCACCTGACTCAGTGTGTGCTGAAATATAGTTGGAACTGCATTGGGAAGTAATTTGCAAAGAAATTTGGGGCAATGCTTTTTAGTGAACTTTGATGGTTTATACATATATTCTGAGAGTTGCATGCTGCAGAGGCAGATTAGATTGCCCTTCCAAGACATCCTTGGCTCTACTGTCAATCTCGGATGCTGGAAATCAACAATTGAACAAGAATGTTCATATCAACAACATATCCTTTAGGAATATATGCATAACTGCTCCCAGTATTTTGACATGGCTGCTATTAGGGCACCCCAAAACAATACATGAAGAAATAGTTTGATAGTCTAGAAGATCTCTTCCCTCCTTGACCTCCCCTGTCCCCAGTCTCCTTCCCCAATGATGCCAGTCTCCTTCTCTGTCATTCGACCAATGAAGCGTGTGTCAGTCGCAGCTTTTGCTTCCTCCTTCAACCTTCCCCCGCTCCCTTCTTTGGATTCTCCTTCTGACTAACCTCCATCTCCCTATCACCAACACCCTGGACATCCTTGATACACATGAAGCCTGCCTCCGAATACAATTCTTGGGATGACACTGACTTAGACGCTTTGAAATGAAAATACAAAGATGCAGAGTGGCAGACATATAGCTCATCCCCTGACAAACAGGCCTGCCATCCACTCCAAAGGCAATACTATCTTTCCATCTGCTCCAAGAAAAGAGCTCATGTCCAAGCTTGCATCTCTGGAGCTACAAATAAACATGGCTGAAGTCTTTAAAACCTGCAAGGAACTCTTCAATCCTACCACAGTCTACTCTTCTCCTCCTCCCTACCAGGCCTTAGGCTCTTCACTGGCCTTCCACTTTTCCTCCAAAACTCTTGACATCCTGTCCTCTCTGTCGTCTGTTCCCCCCACCTCCCTCATTCTTTCACCTCTTCTGACCCCCTTATCACCCATACTCTCTTCCCTCTCTCCCATTACAATAGTTGAGATCTCTACAGTTGTTTGCTCTATGAAAGTCTCCTGTAAACAGGTGCTACCCTGCTCCTCAAGAACCATCAAGGACAACATTGACACTATCTCCCCTGCCTTGGCTGACCTCTGAAACCACTCTTTTGCCACAGGCTCTTTTCATCAATCCCTCAAGCACATTCTTGTGCACCCTCTCCTAAAAAAGCCATCTGCTGACCCCTCTTGCCCAGCTAACTACCAACCTATCTCTATCAACCCTTTCTTGGGCAAACTCATGGAGAAGCTGGCCATCCCCCAACTAACCCTCCACACCGAAGGTACTGAAACTGCTCTCCTGAATACCTGAGAAAACCTACTCTCTAATCTGTACTCTAACACTCCTTCTGTTCTGAGCCTCCTCGATCTTTCCTCTGCTTTTGACACTGTCAACCACTCCATCCTCATAAACAGTCTCCGTGATACCCTAGGCATCACAGACGGGGCACTGGCATGGCTTACCCCTTCCTCTCTAACAGACCCTCCCAAGTGCAAATGGGTCCTTTTCTCTACTCCACCTAACTCTCTACCTATGGCGTCCCTAAGGGATCCAGCCTATCGCCATGGCTCTTCAACATCTATAGCGCCCCTCTGGCCCACCTGATCTCCTCCTACTCCCCTCATTTCCAGTGTTACACAGACGACACACAGCTCTTTTTCCGGCGTACTTCCCCTACCGCCTCCTCCACCTCTCTGTCCCTTATACCTGACTGCCTGACTGCAATTTAGGCATGGTGCTCTGGCAATGATTTCTGCCTCAATGCCAGCAAGACTGAGATCCTTCTTATTGATATGTCTGTTCCTAGTGGCCCCCTCACTTTCAGGCCAGACTCCTTGGGGCCCTTCCCCTCACCAACCTTTGAGGCAACAAACTTTGGAAGCATCTTTGACCCCTCTCTCTCCTTCTCTCCACACATCAAGGACCTTGCCACGAAGTCCAGTTTTCAACTCCATCTTCTCAGGGGCATTCTACCTTTCCTCACCTTCCCTCAGAAGCTCAATGTCTCCAGAGCCCTCGTTCTCTCTAGACTTGACTACTGTAATAGCTTCTTCCTCAACCTTACTCTTTGCTCCCTTTACCCCCTCCATCTAATCCAGAATAGGACTGTGAGACTTATCCTTGGCCTGAAGCCCAGGGATCACATCTCTCCAGCCCTAAAATCTCCCCACTGGCTCCCAGTGACTGCAAAGATCAAATTGAAAACCCTTTGCATCACCCACAAGGCTGCCTCGAGCCTGTGACCTCTCTACATCCAGCTTTCTCTCCGAAATACATCCCAGCCCGAATCATTCAGTCTTCTGGCTCCAACTCTCTGCAGGTCAAACGTTTCTCCAAGCAGAGAGTGGGAGGTAGATCCTTTTTCTTGTCTGGTACCTCCCTCTGGAACACCCTCCTTCCCCCCTCAGACTGAAGCCGGATCTTCTTAAGTTCCGGAAACTTCTCAAAACCTTCTTTTTCCCCACTTCATTCCCTCTCCACCTCCTGTGCTAAACTCTCTACCTGCTGCTGAGACTGGGCCCTGATCCCTTCATAGTCATACAGGGACCAGACCATACCCCCACCAGTCCCTCCCAGCATCCTCTGCCAGCACTTGACCTCGGGCTCCCGGACTATCCCCACACTATTCCACCTTAGTCCTCCCTGTGCAGTGCACTCTTACTCCCCTCCCTCCTATTCCCCTGGCACTTGCTGACTTGGCCTGATCAGCCCTTGACCACCCCCACCCGTGGGGCTACATCATCCTGAACTTCTCCCTCTACCCTCACCCCCTGCACTTATCACGTTCTCATGCACTTTCATTGTAGGATTGTCACAAGGCCAGCATAACAGTGTCTTTGTTGTTGATTAGGCGCCATACATATGTCCAATAAAATACAAAAACTAATTAAATAATGTATGACAGTGATTAATTCAACCAACAAAAGCTTCCAAAGACAAAGTGCTGTACAGTTTGGCAAATGCCCTGAAACCTAGTCTGACCAGCTAGACAACGTACTTTTAAGTCAATGGTCTGTCACACGAAGTAAAGGATTACTGGTACATTGATCATCTTTTGAGCCATCGAAAGAAAAGCCGGATAACAAAACATTACATTTTCCACAAATACAATGTCATGTGATGGGGTAATTGAAGGGATAATAATACTTAGAAAAATTGATAATGGTGAAGTCATTGAAATACATGAAAATGAAAATCGGATGGAAATTGAGTAAAAACATTATAAAAGCACCAAGCTGAAAACAGGTATGTTTAAAGATTGATGGCAGTGAGGGTTTGACGACATCAAATTTCAAAGACGTATGGGGCCACCTACACCCAACTATTGTGAGCGCATTCTCTCATGTGAGAACTGCCTTTGATGGGGCTGTGGGCGTATAAGGGTATAGTCAATGGGAGAGCACAGGGCGTTGTGAATGTTCACAAACATATGGTGATCACAGGGGCAGGGTCTTCAAAGGGGATTATGGAGACACCAGGTTTGGGGTGGGCAAGTGGCCAATGGCCCCATGCGAATCAACCCTTTGTGGTGTACCTGGTATTTGGCACCTTGCACCTTCCCATTCACCCAGCCCCGTTGTGAGAGCATGGTCACAGGTGAGAACTGACATTGACAAAGGGATGTCAAAGACATCAGTGCAATCGGCACGGAACCTAGTCCAAGGACACAAAGACATCATGATTGCAGGAATAGGGTCTTCAAAGAGGAGTCTGGAAACACAGGGTGGCCATGTGATCAGTTGTCCCTAGAGGCAAGACTGAGTTGTACAAGGTGTCTGGCACCTTGTGTGCTCTCATCCATCCACCCACATTGGGAATGCATGGTCCTGGTTGAGAACTGCCATTGATACTGGAGTGCAATAGGAGCGGGACCTAGTCAATGGACTCATAGATATGTTGATTGTAGGTACAGGTTCTTCAACGGGGAGTATGGAGATACAGGGTTTGGGTGGCCATGTAGCCAATGGTCCCTAGAGGTGAGACTCCTTTGAATTGTACATGGTATTCAGCACCTGGTACATTCTCATTCACCCACCCACATTGTGAGTTCATGGTCCCAGTTCAGAACTGACATTGATCCTCGAAGGTGATGGATGTGGATGAAGCAAGCACAATAGGACAGTGACCAAGTGAAAGGACACAAAGATATGTTGATTGCAGGGACAGGGTCTTCAAAGGGGAGTATGGAGACACCAGGCCATGGGTGCGCAATTGTCAATAGTTGCTAGAACATGTTGAGTTGTATATTCACTTACACTTACACTATAAGTTGCACCTGTTGGCTCAAAACAGAAGAACTGAGTGCATTGATAATGATAATGAAGAAGTCTTTGGATATATTATGATAGAGTGAGAATGATATTTAAATCCTATTAATGGCAGTAACAGTAATCTCTGTTGATCTTGATGGCACAGCATACTTTTTTTTTATTTACTATGACAGTAAAGGTGTGATAATTGTTAACGTTTATTGAAAAATATCTTGATTCATATCTTAATTCATAAATACAATTGTATTTAATGTATGTTAGCAGAGTTTTCCTACTGTCCACTTGAGGTAAGACTACATAAAACTATCCCTATGGTATATCAGTATCCAACTCTTACTATCAGTCTTTGCTACTCCAGGAACCTTAGTAGAGTGGCAGAGCAGTCAAGCTTATCATAAGGGTAAGATGTGAGCTGTGAGTAATTACAATAAACTCAGTTAGCAATGCAATTCAAAGAAACACACAATACATGTATATACACAATGGGCCTCATTACGACCCAGGCGGTAAGTTACCGTCTGGGTCGTACCTTTACCACCATGGCGTAAACTATGTTTACGCCATGGTGGTTGGCGGACTTACCGCCCCATTCCGAGGTTGGCGGGGCGGTAAGTCCCCAATCCCCATTTACCCTTCCCCATTCCCATTTTTGCCCCATAGGGCATAATGGGAGTGGGGAAGGCGTTAATTACGCCACCGTAAATTACGGTGGCGTAATTAACATCAAGGTACCTTAGCGCCATGGATTTTAACACCTGCTAAAAGCAGGTGTTAAAACCTCCATGGCGCTAAGGGACCTCGGAATCAGGCGGTAAGGGTCTGCGCTGTTTACGCCGCCGTAAACCCCTTACCGCCTGAGTCGTAATGAGGCCCTATATGTTTTATTATATTTACACAAAAGATGTTTTAAAATACTTAGCACATTAAACTAAAACACATACAATTACTTGTAGATACTTTTCAAAGGCCACAACTTAGTTTGTAGTTGCTTCCAGTAACAATTGCTTTTGACAATAATGGCAGTTCTACCATATTATCGGTAAAAACGAACAATCGCACACACATACAGATATACACTAATTGTATTTAGCTAGCAAAACCACATAAGATAGGAAGGAAAACAGTTGGTTTAGCAGTGTCAGGAATCTGTGGAAAGGCCGAGGACGGCGCTTAGTGCTTGGCAGGAGGAGATAAACTACATTTCCCATTAGGCTTTAAAACCCGCCGCCGCCCGTGCATCGGTGCAGGTAATTACTGATTATCAGCATGGGCGGCAGCAGTGTTGGAGCTGGCATGTGGGAGCATATCTGACACCGAAGGACTTCTTGAGCTTCCCTTCTCCCCGGGCCTCGACGGTAACGCTGAAGAACACAAGAAAGTCTGTCGCGGGCTGCGGCGGTGAAGCGGTTCTTATTACCCGGTGTTGGGCATCGCTCTTCAGGGTCCGGATGTCCTCGTGAGGCATCCGGGCCATCAGTTAAGTGTTTTTGGACCACGGTGCTTACATACTGGGGTTATAATACGTGGATGTTTATATATTGATTCATTATCCATTATGCAGTGAGTGTGTGAGGTAACACGCTCTGGGATACACGTCCCGCTTGATACACGCCATGTGAGAGGAGACATGTTATAAGAACTCAGGTCTTTGGAGTCCACTTATCACAAGGGGCTAGTTATGTGTTATGTTTGGTCCCAAAACTCTGTTTGTGGTTTCATTGTGCCCAACGGGCCATGTGTTTTGTATCTTCATGAAAGGGACAACCCTTGTTTGTGCCATTTTGCGCCTAAACCATCTTCTGTGTTTTCATACATTATTGTCCCCAGTAACATGTTACGTTCCAGGTCTGTGTTCTAGGTTATGTTTGTGATATGCAAAGGGAATACATGTAAAGCTACCATGGTTATAATTTAGCAGGTTTACTTCAGGAATAAGAGATTAGGCTAGGTGATTTAGAATTACGGTTTCAGGTACAGGAGGATTTGCTGTTGTATGTATTGGTTTGTTATGTTCCCCTCCTTCCCTTTGTCTCTCCATCCCCTTTCCCTAATCCCATCTTCCCCCCATTGGCTGCCACGTGGCTCCCTGTGATATACGTTCAGGCGCCCGTGCCAACCACGGTGGGAGGGGTCAATCTATTTGGCTTCTGTGGTTCGGAGGAGGGGATCGAGATCCCTACTCTCTATAAGTTTGACAGAATTACCTGCCCCCGATTTCGGGGTAATTGAACCACCCA
Source organism: Ambystoma mexicanum (assembly GCF_040938575.1). Lineage (NCBI taxonomy): Eukaryota > Metazoa > Chordata > Amphibia > Caudata > Ambystomatidae > Ambystoma > Ambystoma mexicanum. The sequence continues at coordinate 1,148,717,613 of NC_090928.1, forward strand.
GGCCAAATGGATACGAATCCTCCCTCTTTAGCGGATGTGCTCAAGGCACTACAGGACATACAAGTAGAATTGGTACAGACTAGACAGGATTCGAGTATGTTGAAAGCTCAGGTACAGGGTTTGGTCGCACAAGGCACCCCGCTTGATGGGGCTGGAACCTCTACTGGAAGGCAAACTGGGAGAGCCACGTCTACTGTGATTGTGCAGCCCTCTAGTAGTGTGCCCTTAGCCACACCTGAAAGATTCACAGGAGACCCTAGGAAATATATGACCTTTTTAACGCAGTGCCGACTTCATTTTTTGTGTAAACCTAAGGCGTTTGAGACAGTACAAGCTAGAACGGCATTTGTTATTTCCTATTTAACGGGAGATGCGGCAGCATGGGCAATGCCTTTGGTGCAAAAGGATGATCCTTTATTATATGATTGGGATGGGTTTCTAGGGGAATTTGGAAGGTTATTTGACCGCCGGGAGGTTTCTTTGGCTCAAGACAAAGAATTGTTAGCTTTAAGACAAGGAACCCGCGACTTGGTTTCGTATGTTACACAATTTAACAGGTTGGTTATTGAGACAGATTGGCCTGAAAAGAAACAGACTGTGTTGTGTTATCAAGGGCTCAAAGAGGAGTTGAAGGATGCTATCGCTCAAGTAGAACCCCAGCCCATGACATGTACCGCCATGATTGATTTAGCTCTAAGATTGGATCATCGTATTGGAGAGCGCAGGGGTGAGAAGAAGAGACCAGAAGTGTTGCCTTTTGCTAGATTGGATCGGGGGAAGGGAAACAGGAATACAGAAGGAGAACCCATGCAAATTGGTGGAATAAGGGGGCCTTTGTCTGTTGCTGAGAAGGAGCAACGAAGGGCTAATAATTTGTGTCTCTATTGTGGACAACCAGGACATTTTATTAGAACTTGCCCGAATACTCCCAAGAAAGGAGCAGGGGTGGATAGAAACAAAGTTGAGTCGGGAAAAGGATTGGGCCGGCCTTAGGGGGAACTCAGGCGACAGGCCCAGACTTAACTAGGTTCCCCAATTGGAGTGCAAATACGACAGGGAAAAGAAATTCACATTTGTACATACTGGTGACTTTACTGTTTGCCTGTACTAAGCAGCTAGTGTCTGCAATGGTGGATTCAGGCGCCACTGGTAATTTTATTGACATTGGTTTGGCGAAAAGATTGGGTTTACCATTGAAGGAAAAATCTCAGGTTGAGGGAGTACAATCGGTGGATGGTTCACCACTGGTGTCAGGACCCATTTGTCAACAAACTGAGGCACTTATAATGAGGTGTGAGTCTGGACATACAGAGGAAATTGTCTTTGATTTAATTGCGGCACCTCAATTTGGGCTCATTTTGGGCATGCCGTGGTTGCTTAGGCACAATCCCAGGATTGATTGGATTAAGCGGGAGGTGGTTTTTGAAGGAGTGGAATGCGAGAGTCACCTTGAGGAAGAGGTGAGACCCGCATTGTATTTGGCAGACCAAGTGGCAGAACCACAAAGGGTGGGAGCAATGGCTGTGAGTATCCCAAATCAGTACCAAGATTTAGCTAAGGTATTCGACAAAGGGGGAGCAGACAAGTTACCACCCCATAGATCTTATGATTGTGTAATTGATTTGGAGCCAGGGGCTAAGTTACCTTGCAGTAGAATCTATGCGTTGACTGAAAAAGAAAACCAACATTTACGTGAATATCTGGATGACATGTTAAATAAGGGATTTATTAGACATTCCACCTCCCCTGTGTCGTCACCCTTATTTTTTGTTCCAAAGAAAGAAGGAACACTTAGGACATGCATTGACTATAGAGCATTGAATAAGGTGACAGTGAAAAATAGGTACCCCTTGCCTTTGATTTCAGTGTTATTAGATCAAGTAAAGACAGCAGTTGTTTACACCAAATTGGATTTAAGAGGGGCTTACCATTTGATCCGTGTGAAAGCAGGGGATGAGTGGAAGACAGCTTTCAGGACTAAGTTTGGTTTGTTTGAATACCTTGTGATGCCTTTTGGTTTATGTAATGCTCCTGCAGCATTTCAATACTTTATGCAGGAAGTGTTGAGTGAGTTTTTAGATCAGTTTGTTATAGTTTATATTGATGACATTTTGATTTATTCATCTTCTGAAGAACAGCATCGACATCATGTAAGAGCAGTGTTAAAAAGATTACAAGACCATCAATTGTATGTAAAATTGGAAAAATGTGCTTTTCATACCACTCAAGTGGAATTCTTTGGTTTTATTTTGACTCCCTCTGGTATTGTGATGGACAAAAGGAAGGTACAAGCAGTTACGGAATGGCCAGCGCCTCAATGCATCAAAGATATCCAATCCTTTTTGGGTTTTGCAAATTTTTATAGGCGCTTTATTTCAAACTTTTCACAAATCGTTACACCTATTACCAAATTATTAAGGAAGGCCACTAAATTTGATTGGAATTATGAGGCAGAAGTAGCTTTTCAAGAGTTAAAGAAAGCATTTACATCAGCTCCGGTATTGAGACACCCTAATCCGGAAAAACCTTTCCAAGTGGAAACAGATGCTTCCAATGTGGCTGTGGGAGCTATATTGTCTCAAAAGGATGAAGAAGGAGTATGGCACCCTGTAGCTTTCTACTCTCGCAAGCTTACTAGCTGTGAACAAAATTATTCAATCACCGATAAAGAGTTATTGGCAATTAGAGCAGCTTTTTTGGAGTGGCGACATTATTTGCTGGGGGCCAAATATCAGGTTACAGTGGTCACTGATCATAAGAACTTGCAATATTTCAAGACAACGCATACATTAAGTCCAAGGCAGTTAAGATGGTCACAGTACTTTAATGAGTTCAATTTTGTAGTCACATTTAGACCAGGAAGAAAAAATGGAAAAGCTGACGCTCTATCTCGGCAGCAACATATGGAAAGCATGATAACCGAAGTTAAAACTATCATTCCTGCGGAAAAGGTAGTAGGAGCAATAATGACTCAGTTACTAAGACAAGTTAAACAGGAAATGAAAGGAAAGGTCAAATTGAAGTGGGGAGAGAATCCCGTGGAAAAATTCCACAAGGGACTTCCCTATTATGCAGGGAAATTGTTTTTACCGACGCTCGCTTTACAAAAGAAGGCGATGCATTGGTGTCATAATTCACCTTTAGCAGGACATTCAGGAAGCAAAAAGACACAAGGGTTGCTGGAGAAATATTTCTGGTGGCCAGAGTTAAGACAAGATTCTATTAAATATATTCAAGAATGCGAAACCTGTGTACGCAGTAAGTCAGATCGCCAAAAGAAATCAGGGTTACTTCAGCCACTACTCACTCCGGAGAAGGTTTGGACACATCTATCCATGGATTTCATCACTGATTTGCCTCCGGATGATCAGTATGACACAATCTGGGTGGTGGTGGATTATCTCTCTAAACAAGCCCATTTCGTACCTTGTAAAGGTATTCCTGGAGCAGGCAGATTGGCAGAATTGTTTTTACAACATGTGGTCAGATTACATGGTCTGCCTCAAAGTATTGTATCTGATAGAGGTCCACAATTTACTTCCAAATTTTGGCGTGCTTTTTGGAAAATGTTAGGCATGGAGTGTGCTTTGTCCACCAGTTATCACCCACAGACAGATGGACAAACTGAGAGAGTCAATCAGACGCTTGAACAATATTTAAGATGTTATTTAAGTGATGGTCGTGAATCGTGGGTACAATCTTTATGGTTGGCTGAGTTCACTTATAATAACACTGAACATGCCTCGTTGGGAATGTCTCCAAATGTATGTTTGTATGGTCAGACACAGAATATGTTACCCGAACATCTACCTGACATGGAGAATATCCCTATGCTTCAGGACAGAAAAGAGTTACTATTACAACTCAGACAGAAAGCACGAGCCAATTTAGATCAGGCTAAGAAACAGTATAAGAAATATGCCGACAGAAAAAGGCGGGAGGCTCCTCAGTATAAAGTGCGGGATAAGGTATGGCTTTCGACACACAATCTACCTTTAAAGGGTCCCCGGAAATTTGCCCCCAGGTTTATTGGCCCCTATGAAATTGTGAAATGTATTTCTACAGTGGCATGTAAACTAAAGTTGCCTCACATGTTAAAGATACATCCAGTGTTCCATGTGTCTCTGCTTAAACCCGCAGCTCCGGGAACGCGAGTACAGAGACCACCAGCAATTATTAAGAATGGGCAGACAGAATATGAAGTCAAGAAGATACTGGACTCAAGATGGAGACAGAAGCAGTTATGGTATCTCATACAGTGGGTAGGATATGGACCTGAGGATTGTTCATGGGAACCGGCCAGTGCGGTGCATGCACCTAGATTGGTTCGACAGTTTCATTTGCAGCAAGCAGAGAAAACAAAACTTGGGAGAGGCCTTGAGAGAGGAGGTACTGTCAGGAATCTGTGGAAAGGCCGAGGACGGCGCTTAGTGCTTGGCAGGAGGAGATAAACTACATTTCCCATTAGGCTTTAAAACCCGCCGCCGCCCGTGCATCGGTGCAGGTAATTACTGATTATCAGCATGGGCGGCAGCAGTGTTGGAGCCGGCATGTGGGAGCATATCTGACACCGAAGGACTTCTTGAGCTTCCCTTCTCCCCGGGCCTCGACGGTAACGCTGAAGAACACAAGAAAGTCTGTCGCGGGCTGCGGCGGTGAAGCAGTTCTTATTACCCGGTGTTGGGCATCGCTCTTCAGGGTCCGGATGTCCTCGTGAGGCATCCGGGCCATCAGTTAAGTGTTTTTGGACCACGGTGCTTACATACTGGGGTTATAATACGTGGATGTTTATGTATTGATTCATTATCCATTATGCAGTGAGTGTGTGAGGTAACACGCTCTGGGATACACGTCCCGCTTCATACACGCCATGTGAGAGGAGACATGTTATAAGAACTCAGGTCTTTGGAGTCCACTTATCACAAGGGGCCAGTTATGTGTTATGTTTGGTCCCAAAACTCTGTTTGTGGTTTCATTGTGCCCAACGGGCCATGTGTTTTGTATCTTCATGAAAGGGACAACCCTTGTTTGTGCCATTTTGCGCCTAAACCATCTTCTGTGTTTTCACACATTATTGTCCCCAGTAACATGTTACGTTCCAGGTCTGTGTTCTAGGTTATGTTTGTGATATGCAAAGGGAATACATGTAAAGCTACCATGGTTATAATTTAGCAGGTTTACTTCAGGAATAAGAGATTAGGCTAGGTGATTTAGAATTACGGTTTCAGGTACAGGAGGATTTGCTGTTGTATGTATTGGTTTGTTATGTTCCCCTCCTTCCCTTTGTCTCTCCATCCCCTTTCCCTAATCCCATCTTCCCCCCATTGGCTGCCACGTGGCTCCCTGTGATATACGTTCAGGCGCCCGTGCCAACCACGGTGGGAGGGGTCAATCTATTTGGCTTCTGTGGTTCGGAGGAGGGGATCGAGATCCCTACTCTCTATAAGTTTGACAAGCAGAGTCTAAGGTTCTAGCAGCAGTTTATTCACACACTAAGGTTTTAACGTCCAATTTGCAACCCTATCTAAAAGGCAGTTCGGAGAGGGCTCACGCCTTACGAAGCAGTAGAATAGCAAATGTTCCAGTGGATACGTTCAGTCTCTAGGTAAGGATATTAGAAGTATAACTCAATGATGGAGACTCTGTTAAAGGACTCACAAAAGGGACACAAGCAGTAGCTTCGGTAAGAGGTAAGAGTGGACACCATGGACACCTCTATTTGCACTCCAACGCTCTGGAGCGACTTCTTGAATCAAGCTAGGTAATACCTTTTCTGTGCATAGTACCTTTGGTTAGAAGAAATGGATGTGGCTGTATTCCCCTAGATGTGGCAGGGCTGGACTGGACCTCCGGATTCCTTGCTCTGGTGATGAAAGGCAGGACAATAGACAGGATCTCTCAGCAGCGGTATTGAGGCAGCACCTCTGGCATGGATTTCATCAGCTTCTCTGGTCAGTCTGCGGTTTTGACACCCTTTCGGCAGCTCCAACAAAGGATATTAGGTATTCCCTTGGCACTACACAAGGTGGTGTGTGCCAATCTCTCAGAATGTAATGTTTTAGGAGGGATACAAGTGTAGAACAGTAGACATTAAGGATAAAGAAAGAATCACAAAGGAGAACCTAAAGGCCTCAAAGCAACACTGCCCATAACGAGCTGTGTGCTGCAATAGTAAAATAAAGATGCCTTAAAAGAGATATGGAGCAAAGTATACTCCATAGTATAGGTAAAACACAGAGAACATAGTTCCAAAACACAGTGCCCATAAGAATGAATGAGTGGAAAAAGGCTCCACTCATTCAGGATTTAAAGAAAAAGGTGCAGAGGTCCAGCAAACGGTGCTGGGGTTTCGGAGAGGGGATACATCATTACAATGGCACATCTTTCTAACAATGCAGAGTTCCTGAAGCCAAACAGTAACATGTGAAGAAATGATAGAAATATATTTTGCAATTGATCTTTTAGAGCAAGTATAGATTATTTTGTATTTTAACTTTGGTGTGTGTGCCTTGTTGTATGTTGCTGTTGAAAACATGATAAAACTTGACATTTGAAAGAAAAACAAAAAAATTAAATGAAACAAGCTAAATTTAAATAATGATATAAAAATGCAAAATGATATGATACATATTTATTTTAATTAAAATAAAATATTTACGAACAAAATGAATGCCTTTATTGAAAGGTTGATATATTAACTACAAATTCAATTCACTAGGAAGTTCATCAGGAATGGCTCGAATCACACAGACAGGTACGACATGACGAACGCGGAATCCCAGTCTTCCATGAATCCACCATGTAAACGCTCGATAGGCCACAAGCCTGTACCATCTGTGTAAAATATACAGATATATTTTGGGTGAATTAATACAATAATTGCCTTGATCCTGTTTGGCCTATCTTCTAAAATACAATGCATCGGTATCAATTCAAAAACATTCTTAGTGAGTAAAGTAGTCACAATACTTTTGAAGCAAGGGTAACATAAACATGTATGCAGCCTTTCGAAATATAAAACATAGGAAAATGAATTATTTTATAGTATAAGAGTAACTAACATTTGGTTGTTGATTCACAAAATAGAAGATGGAATAGTTTGGCATAAATAAATAAGTATACATTTTCAAATAAATCAAAATGTATATCATCAGTGAACACACAATATCACAATGTACTTGGAGAACTACATAAACGGCTACAGTTCAAGGTTGTCACAAATAAAACTTATAAACACAACACTTACTAATTACTAGGAGAACAAGGGCGAACAGTTGCTATAAGTTCGTGCATCAGAACCATCATCATTCTCAACAGTGATCTTCTAAGGCAGGCTGCCCTGAAGTCATGAAGGTGGGTTACGCATAGTGGTAGAGGCTCTTCTTCGGATATGTAGGCCTAGCAGCCAGAGTTTTCTTGGCAACAGCAGTTCTCAACCAAAGTTGGCATTTCCTCACATTCAAGGCAGGTACACCAAGCATAAAGGCCTACCATGCAACGAGGATCAGGATCCAGTGATTGATCGTCACGACTTTCACTAGATTCACCATCTTTTTGTCTGCTTTCTCTCTCATCCAGTTCCTCTTCGGTATATTCCGGCTCACACAGGAAGGGCTCAATGGATGCCATAATTCTTGAGTATTGAAGAAGTATAAAATCCACTGTGTGAGTAAAATAAAAAAAATAGTATTCTAGATCAAGTAAACAATTGTGGTTTATATTAAAGTACCAGGTAAAAAAATTAGGAGAATAAACAAACATGTTATAAAAAGCCATAGTGCAGAGAACATGGGAATAGGCCCAGAATTGGAATGCTTGCATTGGCCCTTGGAAATCTGAAGTGATATAAATAGCCAATTAAAATATGGTTTAGTAAAGAGATTTAATTATCTAACAATCACTGAAATTGAAAGCTCTTACAGAGTAAATTAATTTGAAGTTTCTGTAAGTACCTTTTTCAGTTTAGTTTGTCATAGGTGTAAGGTTGTTGAATAGAGCAAAAAGAACACGTTGAGGCTGACTAGAAAATAAAAAGACACTAAGGCAGCAGAAGCTCCAATGTTGTTTGATTAGAAAGTGTTAGTTGATACCTATTGAGGAAAAAGGCGTCTTGACAGGACTGTATGGCAGACCCTCAAAACCGATTGATAAAACATCACTCCAAAGGGGGTAAATAATGAGTTGCCAGCTTGCAAGAAAAACAAAGTTTTATTACATGCAAATACAGCTAGGAGTGTCAGTCGGTCCCTTAGAACTGAAAGCAGAAGTCACGCTCAACGCTCCTATTCTAAGTTGCATTCTTTATAGTATCCAACCGCACATTAGCACAACCAAAATATATCAGAGACAACATAATCACATGTCCCCATTGACTAACACCTATACAAACACCTAAACATCCCCTATAGATTAGTTCCCCATTGGTCGTGCATAATTAAATACAACCCCTTACAAGATAACCTAATTGTGCAGGCAGCAGAAAACACTGTGATATGATTGATTTATCATACTCAGGTAAATTGTTAGAATAATGTAGTCTCCTTATTGGTCAAGACAACTGTGGACAACTTGTGATGTGCATACCCCTTAGAGGACCAAATCAGGGAGCGAGTGTGAACAATGAGGACAACCCTGCCTGCTAATACAATTGCTTCCTCATGAGACCAGACAATTTGGCACTCCCGAATAGGCCTCCCTGGCCTTGCAGCTGTATTCTTTTTGCATCACCTCTTGCAACTCCCATCTGAAAAAACTCTGCACCCTTGCAGGCCTTCTGCTATATTTTTCTCGGGAACCAGGTGATTTATAAAAAAAATATTGTGTCACAGTTCTTGGGAAAGATGTATTTGTAAAGTCTGTTAGTCTGGCCACTTTCAATGGTGGCACTATTACTCCAAACTTAGCTCGACCTCCGGGTAGTGCCCGATACCAGGCCCTGTTCTCATAAAATGTGTCCTTCACAGCTGCAACACTCACCTAATCATCTAAAACCAACATTATGTTCTCAGTTCCTGTGCTCAGTATCCATACAAAATGTCGAATAAAAAAAAATGTATATGCAAAAAAATCAAAATACGACTGATTAAAAAAATTCTAATTGTGTCCACTGCTCCCCTTGTTTGATATTTAGGGCATTCAGGGGTTACGCATTAAGGGGTTCTGCTTCTATAAAAAGGAAAGCGGGGTACAAATAAAGTTTTTTCAAAAAGAAGAGAAAAAGGCACCTTGCAGAGGAAGTTCCTCCTATCAATGAGGAAGCGGAGCTCCCATCGCAAGGAAAGAGCCAGGAGAGGAACAGCAGCTACGTGAGCCACAGAGGTAAGTTTAGATGGTAGGGGGGTGGCAGGTGGGGTTATAGCATGCAGGGGTGATGTATGTGATTATTTCGTCACAGGCAATTGGAATTCGTCATTTTCGAATTTGAAATGTATGTAAAAAAAATAATCACGTCCATCCCCTGTGCTCTGCTCAACCCGACACAATTAACTTGCTATTTGTGTTGCACGTCTCCCTTCTTCCTTAACCTTGGCCGTCTGATTATTCGCTAGGGGAAGGATGCATAAATTAACAAAGCAAAAGCTCCAACAGGCGGCCTAATCCTTCTAACTAGTGAGAATAACAGCTTCTAGTGTGGCATAATCCAAAGTGGCGGAACCCTTGCTACCACTGCACACAGCCCTTACATTACTTAAGCACTAGATTTGACCCTATACCGCTTACCAGCTGCCAAATGCTGCTCAAAATATTTAAAAAAAACTGCATGCCCTTAATAAATCAAAACACATTATGCCCACTACTACTATCTGATAAAAAATGTACAATGCCCTGGCTCTAACTTCCAACTACATTGTGGCCCCTTTTTCAATGTGTAAGACTCTGTGATGCTTTGTAAAGCGTGTTAAAGCTTAATTACAAATAACACGTGTGCAGAACTGCTAAACCTAACAGCAAAATACTAAAAATAAATGACCAGCTCTCTTTGCTAATACAATTTGTGCAGTCTAAGCCCTTTCCACAGCTGGGGTGTTGCATCACCATTCCAACAGGACATTGAAATGAGATGTGCACTGGCATTGTGACAAGGGGCTTAAGTGTTTAATGATGTCAGCTTGAGGGGCAGGTGATATGATTTACTGCCATGACAGCACTTGAACTTACGGTTATGGATCAACGGATAAGATGGTGGTTTCCGACCTATGAGTATTGCATGTGTAAATTTGAGAAAATCAAAGGTAAGATGGATTAGACAGTTTTTTGTGATCGATTGATATATACTCCAACATATATGCCCTATCTATTGGAAAGATTCCTGAGAGAACATTCCCTTTAATTATCATCACGTGTTGTCACACATACTAACAGAGATCCATCCCACTAAACTTTCTCTGCATGGACTAGGCATCTAAGGTGGGACATATGTATTTTGAAAGTACACTCTCTGGGATTCCTGGTGAATATGTTTGCTGTGATGTGCTGTTCCTGGCCTCGGCCTAACAAGTTCCTGAAATGAGTGAGGATTCCCTCTCCTCAGGAGGTGACCACTATCAGCAGGGGAACTGAGTGGCAGCATGTGATATGTCTTGCTATGTGTACATATGAATGCATGGCAGGTGAGGTTGAGTTTCTTGACTTACTTTGTTTAAATTATTTTTTTTTAATGTATTGTGCTTGGCTCCATCGAGCCTTTCACTGACAAATAAAGAAGTGCAAATTCACCATACATTTAGCCTTATAGTAAAAACATAGCCATGAGATGATACAGCATTGCATTCATAATAACATATTTCTCTAGGTATAAAAACCCAAACCATACACCCACCACCCAAAAAGAGTTACAATTAACTACATCTTCAATATTCTTAAAAATAGCTATAAAACATTGTATTACATTCAATTTAATACTGACATTGGTGCCTTCTGATATAACATTCCAAATCATTTCTTCATTCATAGTAAGAATGTCTGCTAAAATTCTTCCAAGATAGACTTGCCGCAAATCCACCAGATTCTCACATTCCATGCACCAATGATTTGGGGGCCTTTACATAGGCGCCTGCTTCTGTTCTCCCTTACAATGTTCAGCCTAGCTCCCAAAATGTCCATGGTGTTTAGCAGGTTCAACCTGATACTTAGGAAGAATCTTCTCTAGCTGCTACCTAGAAACAAAGACAAATACCTTGAGAGGGTGTTTGCTGCTTTCCAGCCAGTGTTAAATAATGTTGATGGGCATAGGCTTCATAGGTCTCTAAAGTGCATATCCAATCTACCTCAATCAACCATTTTCTTACTAACTGCGGACATTCTTTTACATTTTGCAGAGTCAGGTCGGACTCTAATAATAGCATATCACATGACTCCGTCCATTTGCATAGTCTAGTCTCCTTCTTTCCCTCCAGAGCCAGGAGAACCTGCCCCATCACAGAATCCAACCCTGCAATTCACATGTGCATGTGCCTAGAAAGATCAGGCTTTCCATATAACCTGAGACCTGAGAGACGACACACCTAGTTCAAACCACACAATTTCATGGGGGGGGGCTATTTAAAGGCAGGCGGAGTGCTTTTTTCCAGAAAATATCCTGCAGACTAGCACAGTTCACCTCCTTACTAATCAACAGATTACTTATGATGATGGAAGTTTTCCAGGACTGCAGTATTTGCATTATACGTATAATGTTATTAAATAAAGCTAGTAAGACAGCAGCCCCCAACTCAAGAGCCCCCTTCAATGTCATGCTTGAGAGACCATTGGGCCCAGGGGCTCTTGAAGGTTTACTATTTCTAATTATTCCTAAAATATCATCCATATCATAATTCAGAGACCAGGGTGCATCAGTATTGTATAAAACAGGCTCAGTATCAGGGATGTTGTCGGTGTAAACTTTACTATCAAAATCTAACGAGGTATTTCAGACATAAGGGTTAAGTTGGATTAGATTTTTAGAAGGCACAAACGTTTTTCTGCATCTTGCTGTAAAATCATGGTGGCCGTTGTCTAAGCCAGCATTTGTACTGCTTATATAACCCCTTGCGCAGCTTCAGTTAGTACTCCAACCGAGTTACAATTCTCTCACCCTCTTTCTCAGCTGTTTCTTATGAACTTTAATATCCATATCAAAGCCATGACGATGGACAAACATTTCCTACATTGGCGAACCAGAGTTTTGCACATTTCCTTCAACTTCCCTAGGCATTGCAAGGATAAAAGTCCCTTTGCCATTCAGGATGGGTTGGGGATTTCTGCGTGATAGGCGCTGTACATGCAATTGGTAAAATATAGAGGAATTGGGTTTCAGATTGCCATTTTATGGTCACAAAAAACTCACAACCAATTGTATTTTATAAGGTATTTTAATGATACTAGGGTGCCGACATGTGTTTCGACCACTTGGGGGTCTTTATCAAGGCTGAGATATTTCATACAGGGTCAGCAATTAGACCATTCCAAACAGATGTTGAGTTTAGGAAAGGGTGTTGTACAGCATTGGGTCACATGTGTACAATTGTGAGGTGAGAGTGAGATAAGTGAAGATACATAAAAAAGGTCAAGTGGTGCAAACCAGGTAATAATAGAAAACAATGATTGTGCATTAAGGCATATTGTTGATTACATTTAATGTTGGTATATGTCCAGTTCAAGGAGGGGAGACATACGCACCAAGGAGGAAGAGAAGAGAAACAAGAAGAGTATTGTTAGTGAATGTTGGTCTGCATAGGTCCCTATAAAATGCTGAGGGCGACAAAGTATCACACCCAGTGGATAGTGTAGGAGAGCATAATTCAAGGATAGTCATGTACTTGGCAATTTTGATTTTTGATGGGCACTGAGTAGTGCGTCTGTGGGTGCAAAGGTCAGAGTTCACTTGCAACATATGGTAATAATAAAAGCACAGTCATAGAAGTTAGCATGTTGGCAGTTGACATGTTAGGGAGGCCTGGGCAATAAGATGCACTCCTGATATTGGCGGAGAATAGAAAATTGGCTACTGCATGTCACACACGTCCATCAAATATAGTGGTAAAGATATTTGGAAACTAGATGCATCTTCAGATAGTGTTGTCAAATATAAAATGGCCGCCACATGCAATGGTGCAGTGACATCACCTCGGCTTAACCTGCACGAAATGACATCTTGCATGCTAATAATAAAAAAGGCAGCCATCTTAGAATGCCGATTCCACACGGATCGGCATTGAGGATCATGCCTAGACTGCACTATCATATCCAGATCTTTCACTTTTCAGGTAATTACTATCCCATTTTTCATTTCATACATCCCTTACCTACCAATTGTAATGTGAATATTACAATAAGCAGACCTCATTGACTAGATGCACAATATTGTCACAGAGTACATTGACAAGTGTAAAGAAGAAGCAACTAGAAAATATGATAAAACGACAGGGATTTATATATGTAGTATATATGTAACCAGCGCAATTTTGCAAACAGCAAATCTTTTATTTAGTTTTTTTATTTTATACTTTTTATTTTAGATGGAATACCCAATGTAAAACATTAGCTCATTATAACCTCCTCATGATCCACAATATGGATGTGGTGAAACACGCGTAGAGGCTTCATAATATTTGACATTATAAGACTGAAGAGGATGAAGTTCAGTGTATAATCACAATAAGCAAATGTTGGAACACTTCGAAAGACTACAAGTCATTTAGGAAATGAGTACCTCACCTGTTTTGAATCATACTTTGCCAAGTGCAGAAGCGTCACCCTTCCAAAACGAACTTGTCTATTACCGGCGGAGGTGCAGAGTCTGATTCTGGGCTCTCATCTGTCAGTTGAAAGGTGGGCCCTTTCCTTCTGCATCCTCATGAGTTTCAACAGAAGCAGGATTCACCTTGCATCAGCAAAGCTTTGACTGTAGACCTGCTGAAATGTGCTTGAACGTTTTTCTGTGCTCATCGTTGTGATCTATGAGATATATGCCACTTGATTTGCTTTTCTGATGGCTCGCACACTTTACTGGACAAGTAGGTTTTGGAGAGTTTTTGATTACGCTGGCCAATCACACCCTCGTTCATGCATAATTTGGCAGATGTATAGGATTCCTGTCCACTGTGAGCATTTTATGTCTGCGTTTTGTTGTGTCCGTTTGCATATCTAATTGTTGCGCCTGTCTGGAAAACATTTACAGCTTTTTCTCATGCTCCAAAAAACTTTTGGAAATATGTCCCTAAATGTTAATTGACCATCTAGATTACAACTGTTCCAATGTTTTCAATGAGAGTATAATGTTCCCCGTCTACAGAGGAATGCAGCGAAAAATAAAGTTTCCTTACAGTACAGCTGATGTCTGTCTATAGGTAGGACATTGTGATTCATTGCAGTGGTTGGTGTATGAGGTGGATATTGTCTGTAAAAAACTCTGCAAAAGTTATTCTCGTGTCTTGGGGTGTTGACTTAAAAGGACACCGTTTTCTATATATCATTCGAAATGTGCGTGTTACCTCACTGGCCTTCAGACTGCCAGTATCATGAAATAGTCCAGAGCAGTGCTTTTGGGTAGGCGGCGAACCGTAGATGTAAATCACCGACCAGCTGCACTCTAAATATGGAGTAACGTTTTTTGTTGTAATAGGTGAAACCCTGGCGAGAGGTTTTCTGAAGGAAAGCAGATGTGTTCAGGAAATTGCTCTGATGACCATGGGGTTCTTTGCAATGTCACACAAGGTCTCCCTTTGACTCCAATGTTCTCGTGCCATGGAGAGCTGCCCAAGAGGTCACCAGTGACTCATTGAAAGGTGTGCGGTATAATTTCAGCCCCAGAAGGACAAACTAAAAGGCGAAACTAGGCATCAAATGCAAGATTTAAGCTGGCCAGTGAAAGAGACCCGTTGGAACATACAGGCTAGCCCAAACCCATAATACATAGCTGAGGCCTAGTGAATGCGAAAAGTGGGCCTCACTGAACATTGCCAAACTGGAAAGGCACCTAGGTGAAGGAAAGTGCACCTTAGAACTTTAATACTGCTGAATGCGCCCAATGGATTACAAAAGACATGTGTTTCTGCAAAGGCTGCCTTCATGTATAATGGGATAAGGCACATTCTGATTGAGAAAAATGAAACAACAGCATGTTACATTGAACTCTATGCGATATAAGGCTGTGCATCTGGTGAAATTGTGCCTGATATCAAAAGCAAATCAAGCGACATATTTCATTTGAAATAAATAAAACACTTACTTTCCACCATGCAAAGTGACATTATGTGAAATGAAAAGGCCTACTTTTCTTTAAAGTGGACACTGACTTCCACTGGATAAATGGAGATGCCTTGTTGTGCATCACTCAGAAAGAACAGCCATGTCTTTATTATGGTTGTGGAAAAATAACTAATAGGCCTAAGAAATAGAATTACAAATGAACAAAAAGGATTAGATGCCATGTATTGAAATAAAAAGCTTTACATGTAAAATACATTGCTTGTGATTTAAAAAGCCATTTCTTTCAAAATTGTACATGTGATGTGCTTCCCCACTGAATTGTGAGATGGGCTGGGTTATCTGTTTATAACTTTATGAAGAGGCTGGCGCAGGCAGGTAAGCAGTATAACAGTATTTATTTAAGTTACATATAAAGGAAGAAGACCTCCAACACTCAGAGGCTCCTCTCCTACAGCACTTTCCTCCAACTGACCAACCTTAGAACATTATACAAAAGATGCTATCATAACATTCCATGACATCATACAGGGCTGAAGCATCATCATATAGGAAAGCATTGAAGGCTCCCTGCTCTCCATAAGACATCACAACACATCTCCATTTCTTTTTATTTAACTTAGCCTATTATTTTAAATCTTTAATTCAACTGAAAAATCACACGCACTATTCCAAAAACAACCGAGACACTTCAACAATAGTCCCATTATGTCCCATACATCTATACATGGCCTCTCCTCACAGTGGCAATTCTATCTTTATTCCACACTTGCCCTCCAGTCACACGTACAGCTCCTTTCATGACTGCCACAACTCTGACAGGATCCGAATAAAGAGATTCTCCTTTCCTCTTGACAACTCCCTTCCTTATCCTGACCCAATCTCCACACTCCACGCGCAATTCTTTCTTCCCTCTCTTAAGATTTTCGCGCATGACCCATTCGGATTTCTTCTTCACCAATGACTTTCTCACTTCATCAACAACCAGATCCGTCTCCCTACTCCTACCAAGCCGTGGTGGACATGCCATGGAATATGGCTTCCTGCCCCTCATGAGCTCAAACGGGCACAGACCTGTTGTAGCATGTGGCGCCATCCTCAAAGCCCAGATCCTATTTTGTATCATGGCTACTTTATCCAGACCACACTCCTCACCCATCCGAATACTCTCCATCACACACCTATTCATCCTTTCAACCACCCTGTTGGATTCGGGATGGTACAATGAAGTTATTTTGTGATCAACTCCACACTTCCTTAAATAGCTGGTAAAGTTACCGCCTATGAACTGGGGACCATTGTCCGTCAATACACTTTCCGGTAAGCCTTCATTGGCAAATATCTCCTACAATATCTTTATCATACTTTCTCCGGTGATGTCTCTCACAACCTTAAAATTCACCCGTCTAGAAAACAGGTCTACAACCAGAACAATGAATTTTCCACGTCCGTAACCTAACTCCACAGGACCTAGAACATCCATGGCAATCTGACTCCATATCCTTGATGGGAGGCCCACATCCACCAATGGCTGCTTCTTGGCCACAACTCCCTTTCCACTCTTGATGCAAAATTGACAATTAGCTAAGCAATTCTCAATTTCTCTATCAAACCCAGGCGACCAATATTCTTCTCTCAACACTCCCTTGGTTTTGGTAACTCCAATGTGACCACAATGCGTTAGCTCAATCACCTTTTTCCTCAACCCAATCGGGACCACTGCTCTTCCCCACCTGAATAAAATATCATCCATGACAGACAATTCATCCTTCACTGCCCAAAACGGCTTCACCCCCTCCGCCAATTCCACTTTATTCGGCCATGCTGCTGACACCACATATGGAATTACCCTACTCATGATCTCATCTTTCTTTATCTCATCCAACCACTCCTGTTTGGACACAATACCGTCGGTATTAACAAACACTAATTCCA
The DNA here is from genome assembly GCF_040938575.1 of Ambystoma mexicanum. Lineage (NCBI taxonomy): Eukaryota > Metazoa > Chordata > Amphibia > Caudata > Ambystomatidae > Ambystoma > Ambystoma mexicanum. Next base: position 1,148,734,734 of record NC_090928.1, read on the forward strand.
TTTCTTCACTTTCCACAACATCAGAGTCAACAACTCTCACCCTCGACAAATTATCCGCAAATATATTGTCCTTTCCTGGAATGACCTCCATCTTAAAACAATGTGTCTGCATCCTGGTGACCCAACCTGCCACTCTGCGGGAAACCTTATCTAGGCCCTTATTTTCGAATATAGCTTTAAGTGGTTTGTGATCTGTGCGAATTACAAATTCTACTCCCCACACAAAATTCCTGAATCGTTCTACAGCCCAGAAACACGCCAATGCCTCCTTTTCGAGAACCGAATATCTCATCTCTGCTCCCTTGAGACCTCTCGATGCATGAGCTATCACCTCTTCAGACCCATCATCTTGCTTCTGGGATAATACCGCTCCAAGTCCATACTCACTAGCATCTACAAGGATGATAGACGGTCTTCTCGTGTCACAAACATCCTAAGGGACGGGCTAAATTTATATCTTCCTTTATTCTATAAAATTCCAACTCACAGTGACTATTCCACACAAAATAAACGCCTTTCCTCAGAACTTTTCTCATCTCTTGCACTTTGTCGGCATAATTCACCACAAATGTTTGATAAAATTCCGTCATTCCGAGAAAAGACCTCAACTCACTCTTATTACAGGGTCTCTCAATTCTCTTTATGGCATTTACCATCTCCTCTTTGGGCCTGATGCCATCCCACGATACTTCATGTCCCAAATAGTCCACATTTGTCACAGCAAATTTGCACTTCTCTTCTCTCAGTGTGATACCCCTATCCTTAAATATCTTCAACACCTTGCATAAATTTCCGTCATGCTCCTCCAAAGTCACTCCACTCACCAAGACATCATCTTGAAAACAGAACACGCCCTTCACTCCTCTCAAAAGGCGATCCATGATTTTCTGAAATACAGAGGAGGCAGATGCCAACCCAAAAGGCATTCTCCTAAACTGGAACACCCCTTCATGCATCACAAACGCTGTAACCTTCCTACATGTCTCCTCTAATTCAACCTGATGATAGGCTGACGTCATATCCAGTTTGGAGAAATACTTTCCCGCACCCACCATGGTCAGCAACTCACCCATGTTGGGTAGTGGGTGCCTGTCCACCAACACACATTTATTCAACTCACGCATATCCACGCACAATCCTATGTCCCCTGAACCTTTCTTCACTATTACAACTGGGGAAACCCACTCAACACCCCCAGCTCTCTCGATCACACCTGTCTTTAACAATTTCTGCAATTCTTGTTTAACACTGTCCCGCAAGGCAAAAGGCAACGGTCTGAGCTTCGCTACGGTGGGAACACAATACCCCTTTTTAGCAATATCTGATGTTGAAAACCCTTCACTCTTCCCAAAGTCTCATCAAACACTTTACTAAACTCTCTCACATACTTGCAGGACATTGTAGATACTTCTGACACTTGTAAAACTTGCTCAGGGTGGTTGGGGTCTAGTCTGATTCCTAAATTCTTCTGCTCTCTCCATCTTAATAAGGATTGTCCCTTTTTCGTTACATACACTTTCCCATCACAACTGCGACCTTTAAATTCAAATCTACTCCACACATATCCTAGAAAATCAATTTTATCTTGGTTGTAGCCTCCCGGACTTATGTCAGGTTCTGATAATGCTGATACTTTCCCCTTCATCTCGCCTTCAAAAGCACTCCTGGACACTAACGTGACTTTCGACCCTGAGTCTGCCATCATCGACACCTTACACCCATTCACTGTCAACACGGCATAGGGACGCTGACAATCATCCGGGTTTCCACCACTGGCAACAACATTAACTGTGTTCACAATAACATTTGTCAATGCTAATGCAGTATCGTCTTCTGATGATATCCCATCATCCTCATCATCTACATACAGGATGTTCCTTTGGCCCGTTTGGCCAAACTGATAGTTTTTGCAACATGTAGAAAAATGTCCTCTCCTTTTGCATTTATTACATACTGCCTTCCGCCCTGGACACACTACAGAAGATGCAAAGTGCGTCACACTGGCACATCGATAACACAATCTCTCGCCCTTTTTATCTTCTCTCTTTTCGTTTCTCTGTGTTGATATTTGGTTTCTCTTTTCTTCAGCATTGTTCCTTTCCTTCTGCCTGTTCCTTCCTTTCTTTTTGTTCTTCCCTTCACCCACATTCAGCACCTCTGGCTTATTTTCCTTAGAGTCACCTCCTTCAGTCTTGGAGAGTTTGGCAACACATGCCAGAGAGTGCTCTACACGCTTGGCCAAATCCAGTACCTCATCCAAATTTGGCTCATCCTTCAGCCAAAGTTCTTCACGTATCTTATTTGAGTGACAATGTGTCATGAATTGATTGCGGATATGCTCATCAAAACCTCCTTGAAACTTACATGTCAGGGCGAGATGACAGAGAGCAGTGACATAGTCTTCAACAGATTCCCCGTGAGCCTGAATGCGCATGCGGAAATTATACCGCTCCAAAATTGTACTCCTCTTGGGGTTGAAATGCTTATCTAATTTGAGCAAAGCCGATTCAAATTCATTCAAGTCATCCGCGCTTCCATCCCCTTCCGACTGAGGAAGGGTCTCGAAAATCCTCTGCCCCTCATAACCTAGGAAGTGTAATAGCAATGCCACTTTTCTTTCACTGGAATATGCGGTTCCTCCGGCTGCCCTCATATAGTGCATAAACCCTTTTCGCCATTGAGGCCAAGCAATCTTCGCTGCACCCGGAGTGGGCATGAAAATGGGCGGGCCAGATATGCCAGGTAAAGCTGCCATGTCTTTGTGCGTGGGTTACCCCCCCTTTTTTTTTATATAGTGTCGCTAAAGTACACTTCTTCCAACTCAGTCCTTGCAAAGTTTGTTGCACCAGTCCAACAAGGCGCGTATCCACAGTGAACGTTCACATCTGGGAATGCGGTAAAAAATCATATTTAGGATGACCAAATTCAACTGCAGGCTCACACAGACTTGCACAGAGCTCTCCCTCCCCCGGGAGATATTCCTGCACTGCGAGCGCTGCTTAAAGTCCAATTCACTTGCTCCTCTTTTCCGTGTGTTACGGCACTTCACATCCCTCCCACGCGGATCATTTTCCCATCTGCTAGCAGGAATACGGTAGCGAAGGCCGGCCTCTTCCCTATGCTGGCAAGGATGTTCGCAGGGTCGCGGGTGGGGCCGGGATCAGCAGTGGGCACTAACAGGAGCAAAGCGGCACTTACTTGCGCAAACGTTGCAGGGACACGGCGGTCGCTCGACGCTACAAAGGAAGTGGAGCAACCTTCCCTGAGCCTGTGATCACTCGACGGCCGCTCGACGCTACAAGGGAGCGGAGCAGCCTTCCTTGAGCCTTCCCCCACGGCTGCTTTGGTCGTTCCTCCAGAAGGGCACTCCGTGGACGCCGGAATGGGGCCTCAGCATCCGCCGTTCACTGTGGCGGGCCGCTCAACGCGAGGAGGAGCGGAGCAGCCCACGGCCAGTCACTTTCTTCTCTGGCGGCGCCGTCGACTTCTCCCCGGTGGGACCTCCTACGCCACGGGGGCACCTCCGGACACCGTCCTCCAGGTTGCTCAGAGGAGGCACGGCCGGAGCAGACCTCAGGAGCGATGCGAGCACCCGCTCGCAGGCCACAACTCGACACCGGGCAATGTGGAGCAGGCACGGCAGTTGCTGGGGGTCTCTTTTAACCTGTCTGCAGTGACCTCTCTATCCCATCCTCGTCGCCATTGCTATGAAGAGGCTGGCGCAGGCAGGTAAGCAGTATAACAGTATTTATTTAAGTTACATATAAAGGAAGAAGACCCCCAACACTCAGAGGCTCCTCTCCTACAGCACTTTCCTCCAACTGACCAACCTTAGAACATTATACAAAAGATGCTATCATAACATTCCATGACATCATACAGGGCTGAAGCATCATCATATAGGAAAGCATTGAAGGCTCCCTGCTCTCCATAAGATATCACAACAATAACCACTGGAGACCTTTGGCTGTTGCATACAAGGAATGTGCTCTGTTTTTAGTTAAATGCAAAGAAATACACCTGGACTGTTATTGCCCCAATAAACTGGCTCTGGTCTTTAAATAGAGAGTTCTTTATAGAACTCAAGTGACTGTTACATAAACATTACTGCCAACATGCACAAGCAGAATTCCAGGTCATGTGGTTTTGGAGAAATAAAACTACTGAGCTTGTTGCATGTGAAGCCAAAGATTCCATATTAATGTCTTCCTATTGATTAACATTGGAATTGTTTTTCCTTAAAAACAGGAGAACAATGCATCATACCAAACTCACTGATGTGTCATTGGAAAGATTAAGAGGAGCCCGTCAGTTCCGTAGCAGGACATTTCGGCACCGCCAGTTCGGCGCGGACATTTAACTGCAAGACCCCTTTTGGCACACCCAGTTTGACATGACACGTTGAGCGCAACAATGTCACTATTGTAATAATATAGAAAATAAAGCATTGCTGCCGTTGTGAACCCATGCCAACTGGACTGCAAGACTGAAGATATAACCACAAGGCCATAGAGATCATATTGTGTTCATAAGCACAAGATATATCTATAAACCCAGGTCATGTTTCAGAAAAAGGAAAGCAAAGCATCCAGAAGGACTTGGGTTAATATATGTAACTTGTGCATATGAAAATGATAAGTTCTCTATGGCCTTGTAGTTAACTCTCATGTCTCTCAGTCCTGGAGGACTGGGGTTGAGGCAGAACAATTCTTTATTAAAAAAAAAATATTCACATTGTGATATTGTTCCACACAAACATGCTGGTGCCAAAAGATCTCTGCGCCGTACTGGGCATGAAAAAATGGGCCTTGGGGCTAAACGTTTGCGCTGAACTGGCCCACGCCAAACTGGCCACACCGAAATGGGGTGTACCGTGTCAGTTATAAGCAACTTTCAGTTGACTGTGACATGTAGAATTTGAGTTAATAAGAACATTGTGATTCTTGCCTTCTCATAAAATAGAGAAACCTGAAAGTCAGTGAAATGATAGAAAGTAACATTAATGTCTCTTCTGTGAAGTTTCATACTCAGAACTATTTGGGTTCATGAATAAACTGCAAACAATTATAACTTGGCCCAGGAAGGTCATGCTGTGATCGAACTAGTGTCCTCAAATCTGGCGTAAATCGCTGAATTTGAAAATATATATATTATGGTGGTTATCCGTAAATTGAAGGAAGTTTCCAAGTAGTAACTTTCCGAGAGACAAAAATGCAACTTGAAATGTCATTTTTATTTGATCCATTTCTCTCCTACCCTCATTATCCATATTCTAGACCTCCTAAACCCCTTGCCTTATCGGCTGGCAGAGGCCAGACTTTGGGAGGGAAAGGAAATTAACTGTCCAATCCAATGTGTGGGAATATTCATAATGAGGATGGTGTCAGAGGTCCGGTATATGGGTAATTCCCTATGATATGGACATAGAAAGGCAGTAACACAGAGAGAGAATGAGAGGGAGAGAAAAGAAAAGAGACGACAGATACTTGGACACTTGCTGGAGACATTTGCTTGGAAAACTGGGAGCTCTATCTGAGGGAGACAGCCTATCAACCTGACTGGGCTCTGGTGAGAATAGCTGAGCTATCTTCATCTGTGGTGTGAGCTGACTCCTACCTATTCCCAAACGCGGGTCCTACAACCTGGCTGGCCTCCTGATCTAATAACATAAATCTCCCATGTAAGTAGATATATCCTAATGTTATTGAATGCGTGGATAAACTACCTGCCTTAATCCTTTCCCTTAATTGTGGGTTGGGGGAGGCAAAGCTCTGTAGACCCTTTGCCTATTTGATTGAATATAATTAATTAATTCCCTTATAGAAAAGATCACTGGATGATTCTTGTTAAATTTGACAAATCTCATTCCCAGTGTGTTATAACCACTACAGCCTATACATTAACCCATGACTTCCTTGCAGAAGAGTGGTGTCCCTGTTCACAAAACAAAAATCCCAAAACCCTGCCTTTCATTTAAATGTGCTGTCTTCCCAAACAAATATTCCCATTGATTCCATGTCCCAAAACCCTGCCTCCCAATACATTCACATTCCATAAACCTTGCCTTTACACCAAGGGGCGTCAAAGCTAAGTGATGCCTGGGTGGGGTGCTGGGAGAAAAGAGCATTTTGATAAATAAATTAAAACAAAGAGTGATTCTCCAGTAAAGGGATATACACTCTCTCCTGGGAGTCGACAAGATTACTTCAGGTGTAGCAGGTGTTGGGCTTAGATAGGGCACAATGCAGCATAGTGCTGGTTTGAAGTGCAAGCAAATTTGAATTGGTGAAGGAGTGCAAACGCCAGTGCCAGTCTGTTCCCTCTTGTCTAAGGTTTGGTGAAGATGGAGCGACTGGTTTGATGCAGCAGAACAGGGTGTTCTGGTCCTCAGGCTGCTGTAAGGCCTACTCAGAGGGACTCGAGGACAGGATGGTTCCATTCAAGGTCTACTCTCTCAGCTTCTGGAGATTTTGTTGCAGAGTGACAGGTCCTACCCCACAGCAAATGTTCACCCCCAATGTGCCCTGGGAATGGATAGGTAGCAGATCTTTCTAATGCCTTGGGTGGCTCCATCTGCACCTCAAACTGAGGGCTTTGGAAAGTATAACTTTCCCAAAGGAACTCCAATGAGCTCTTGGTTACTTCAGAGCAAATCATTTGTACCTTGAAAGGGTCTGATGGGCAACCCTTTTTTTTAAAGGCAAATGTCCCCAGGTGATTGGGCTAAAGCTTTTCAACCTCAGTGGACCAATCCCTGTTCTTGAATGGAGTGGACATTACCCTTCTGATATCACAGTCAAAGTGTGTTGCGCCAGAGGAAGTGGCTGGAAGTCTCCATCCATTGACCAGATAACTCATGCATATCATGTTGCTCCCCACCCTTTCCTTCTCACTAATAACAAAGTCCTTTAAAGGTGTGAGGCTACTCCTTTTAAATGGAGGTGCTTCTTTGGTGCCCTGGCCCAGGACTACTGCCTGCTATGCGACAGTCTCAGGCGGAGGGTGTTCCTGTCCTCACAAAAAGATCAAAGAGGAGGTCTGGCACTGCGCAGGTTCCTGCCCCATTACATTCTAGATGACCAGAATACATATCACTTTCCACAGCAGACCTGACACACAGGAGCAGACACATGTGCAATATGAATTGGGATGTGGCAGTGTGTGAGCATAAGTAGTGCCATGCACTATTCCCAAACTCAGGCATAGCTTTATTTTAGAGATTATCCTGCCACCATCATGGGTTTCTTATGATCATTGTAGTTTTGGTAAAGGGGGTATGTCTTAAATAATGCCCCTGCGCTGCAGGGACATGGCTGTCACTGCATCTGTCATGTGGCCATCTTCTGATCGCCAAACCTGCTCTGTGCCACATTCAGAGCAGGCACTGCAGTCCATGCTACTGATTAGGTCAAATGTACACTATGCATTTGGCATGGAGTTGACAGAAAAGGGGAAACTGGTTGGCAGATTACCCTTTTGAAGATTAAATTACCCTCATCATTCTATGTGTTAATAAACATCAAAACAAGCCAAGGCTTTGCACCCTTGCCAGATGGCAGTTCCTCACATCCTCTCTAACCTAATGCTGGCTAAGAATCAATTCCGTTATCCTTGGTAGTTTGTTTATTTTTTTAATGTCTTGATCTTATATAGTTTGTTACAGCCATTTTGTGTGTTTATGTGTTCATAATAATGTTCAAGACATAAAATGGATAAAGAAGGTCTGCTCCAACTTGACCCTCAACTGCTGTGACATCATCCCTTAAGTGTCCTTATTTCTAAAACCAGAAGGTGAACATTCAGACAGGGATTTCTATAACAAGTGTTCTTTATTCCATCGCCGACTGAGTATGTATGCCTTTTAAAAATAGAAGTGAAGGTTCTAATTCTTTAGAAGGGTATCTCAAACAAATGAAGGATATCCCTTCCAATCTGCGTTGCAATCTTCAGGACCATCAATGTGACTTTTTATCAATCTTTTTCAGATTCACCTTGCAGGTCCTTTTAAGCTGCATCTTTCTCTATTTCTTGACCATTTCAAAAAATTTCTGAAGTGTAGATGAGCTTCCTTCAGTCTAAATCCATTAATCAGGTTATATCTGCTGAGCGAGGATATCACTGCTGCATGGAATACCCTACTTTGTGTTCGGCCCCACATCGGTTTGTTTGTTTGTTTGTTTGTTTATTTTATTTCTATAGCGCTCCAGACCCGGGAGTAAAAGGGAGCTTAGTACAAGTAACAAGGCACAGTACATGGTAATAAACAGTAATAGTTGAACAACAGTCATAAACAGAATATACAGACAGAGGAGGTGATAGCAACCAATAATGATAAAATGAGACATGTGCAATGTGTACAGTATATAGCTAAGTCTAACTTGAAGGTTGACTTTTTGTCAGAAGCCACCCGATGGCAAGTTTCCTGAAGGACTGGAAGGATTTGGAAGACTTTATATTCAGTGGCAGGGCGTTCCAAAGTTGGGAGGCGAGGAGAGTGAAGCTCGGGCCTCCGGCTCTTTTAGAGGTGAATCTAGGTACTGTGAGACATAAGGTATTGGAAGATCTCGTGGTTCTGATGGAAGATTTCATGGTGAATTTGTTAGTGAGGTAGGTGGGGTTAGATGGTTGAGAGCTTTGCAAGTGAGGCAGAGGGTTTTTAGATCGATTTTATGTTGGATGGTGAGCCATTTGCATGTAGTTCTAGTGGTAGAGATGTGCTCACGCCTGGGAATGTTTAGCGCTGCCTGTAGCTCATTGTTTTGAAGGACTTGGAGTTTACTAATTATCGCTTGGTTAGCCCCTAAGTAGAGGCTGTTACAGTAGTCTAACTTAGATTGTATAAGAGCTCTGGCTAGCGTGAGGCAGCTGTTAGAGGAAAGAAATGGTCTACAGGCTCTAATTAGTTTTCTTTATAGGCAGTGGCTGAAGCGGTCGAGTTGACTTGCTTAGTGAGGTTAATATTGGCATCGAGATAGAAGCCAAGTGTTTTCACGTTTTTGGCAACCGGGATAGTATTGCCATCAATTATGATGTTGGATTAGTTGGGACTTAGTTTTTGTAAGTTGTTCGGTGAACCAACAATGAGCAGATCAGTCTTCTCGTCATTCAGGCAGAGGCCATGTGTGGCCATCCATGCCTAAATGACAGAGAAGATTTAATTGATACTGGCTGCATCAGTATTGAAATTGCCCGAGATGGTGAGGAGAATCTGGGTGTCATCCGCGTAGTTTGTGTAGGTGACACCCAGACGGTCCAGTTTATCAAAGAGGGGCTTTGTAAAGATATTATATAGGGTGGGTGAAACACATGAGCCTTGTGGGACACCGCAAGTGATAGGGATGGGGTCTGCTGCTGCCACCGGAGAGAAGACTCTCATGGTTCTATTGGCCAGGAAGGACTGTATCCACGTGACAGCAGAGGGGGAAAAGTGGGCTTGGATATGTTTTGGGAAACAGGGATGGTAAACTGTGATTAGCTATTCCTCATTTTGTGTGGATATACTCTCAGGATACAGCAGAGAAGGAAAGATACTTCTCAGTGTCGTCAATGGGAAGAAACATGATTTGACTGTGCTGTACATTTGTTTGCTGAAGTGGTTTCCTGGTTGATGAGTTCCCAAGGGTTGGATATAAAGAATGTGTTGCTTTTACCAGAAATTCTGTTTTACAAGTAGCTTCTCCTAAACAAGTTTCAATGTCTCTGAGGACTACAAAACTGTTCTCACTGCCTGATCATCTGAAGGACAACTGGATGGAATTGGTGTATGAGTGTAACAATAGTTCACAATTCCTTATTTTCATGTAAATAGGTACTGTGAATAATAAAAACACTGGGAGAAATTATGGTCTGATAAGGATGGGATGACAGGAGCAACAAGGAACTGCATAAATGGTTCAGCAAGACGAATCTGAATATATTTAGAAACTGATCAGATTCTCACAATGCTGATTCAACACACTTCTTCAAGATGTTTGGTAAACTATATCAAACGTGGATAACCCTATGATTTTAGGTTACATCTGAACTTTCAAAAGGTTCTGTAGGACTGGGCACATCCTATTCTGGGTCAGAACATGCTCTTGCAATTGGTCTGCAAGGCTTTGTATATCACAGGTGCGTGAACGTTAAGTGTTTTCTCCCCCTTTTGCTAGGGCAGGATGGTTCTTAAGGTGAGGTATAATGTTGTCTGTTCAAAGTGTGTCTGACTGTACCTTGCTAAAATAATGCATGCAACCTTGATAAGATTAATGAGTCACTGGTGTGGGAAGTGCCTGGTGAGACAAGGACCTAGTAAGTTAAGGGCTATGTGTCAAGACATTGTGCTTTTCCTTATGCCTCCATAAATGTACATATGATGCGAGTTGTGTCAGAATGATGTACCAGCCGATACGCACTGTAAACATTCTGTACCTAATTGATTACATTTAAATTACAGAGACTATTTCTAGAGAAGGAATGTGTCAGAAATTAAGCAGGAGTATTTTAATAACAGCTAATACCTGCTTTAGGTCATTCTGAGAAAGGGATCGTTTGCTATTACCTATAGATAATGCAAAAGCTTTGTTGGCTTCACAGAATACATTTTGTGATGGCAACATATTGATTGTACCTATACAGAAAATTTAAAATGTGTCAGGATGTGTTTTTTGTGGTAACACCAGCTAATTTATGTAAACCCCTTCCACGTATGTTTGTGGCAGCCAGTGAAGCATCACCAAGCCTTCCAGCACTAGTTAAAGACTTGGCGTCACAAAATGGATGCCCTTTTTTTTAAATCAGCAAAAACAGCTATGACAACGTGTTGCCGTTTGTGAATGCGCTCACTATACCATTTCAAGAAGGGCAATACTCTCTGTCAGGGCGTGGAGGCTGCAGAAAAGGAAAAGACCAAAGAAGGCCAAATGTGTAGACAATGCGTGGACGAGACCACGTTTTGAAGAGGATGTAGGGTCACTGTTGACATTTTGGTGACTATTCGATCAAGGATGCAGTTCACTTGGTGGGCAAATTCAGTCTTTGGTGAAGGGTCAGCCGTAGAAAGGTTTTCGATGGACAATGACCTTATTTATTCAAGGTGCATTACATTTAAGCCAATAGAGTTACCATCTCCTCAGAAATGAGGATATTTCTGTTGAGAGCCAATGAATGGGACCCTTCTAGCCCAGGAGGTTATGAAGTTGTGCCTGATGTAGTACTGGCAGCCTGTAGAATAAGCCAATTTCTATAGACGTGAAGCCTGGTCGCAATGACTGTAGATTCAAAGTCCCTTTTTGCAGATATAGGATTGAGTTTCAAAGTTAGAAGGGAGTAAAAAAGGATAGCGACTTCACTTCACTGACTGGATAAACCATTGATGTTTCGGATGGGCATTTCTTGTCACCAGTTACCCATGAGGAAATGCAGTGTCTGTTTGTTCCGGATACACCTGCTATTGATGATAATGCAGTTAATATATTGATTATCGGCCTCACGACTCTAAGGAGATATTGGAGATTCTGCATCCTGATTTAGAAATGTTGGGGCCGGTGGTATTCTGTATCAACCTAAGAGAAGCCTTAATATATTATAAAGCACTAGATTGTGTTACACTGGATTTGGTTTCATTTGCATTTTAGTGAATGTTCATCTGCATTTCACTTTTTCTGCTCTTATCAGAGTCATGGTGTTTATTTCACTTCATTTTGATTCACACTTTATGACAGCGAGAGACTCAATTACTGGTAAATTTCATTACGGTGGCTGCCTAATGAATTGAATTAAATATCTGCTACTGCTTTATTTAATTAATTTAAATGTATTGTTGCCTGAAAATCAATTGCAGCTTGGTTTATTAAATGTGACTACTTAGTTATATGTGGAGGGGACTATACTTGTTAGTTACAACCGGAGGCAGATGTGTACCCTAAAACATGGTGAAACGATGACCCACCTGAGTTGTTAGAGGGGTACTTAGAATTGAGCAACATATGGGATAAGAGTTTGAGGGAATGGCAAGTTGGCAGCACAGAAGGAGGATTCTTTTTCATGCTGTTCTCTGTGATTGAAATAGGTTTTAGTTTTGATGTAATGACACTGAGGACTTTGGGAAGGTTTCCTCCTGCAGCTTCTAGAAATTCTAGGGAAAGTGTGGGGAAAGAATATTTATTTTGTTGTCATCCCTGATTGCTATGTTATATTGCTGTACAACAGTTCTGCACTCTTTCATTCAATAATAATTTCAAGTGTAAAGGGAACTAGCCAACGGTTGATGTGAGTGGGAACGCTCGGGAGCGGGGCGCCACTACTTTTATTTTTTAGTGTTAACAGTTCTGCTACTTTTTGCAACCATTTTCACCATTCCGAAAATGTTCTTTGTGAAATTAAAGAAATGTATCCAATTTACTACCCAATGGAAGTTACACATAAACTGAAATCTGTTTCAACTCAATTGGCTGTCCATCAGTGTAAAGACTGGAAGGGGGTATCTGTAGTTATGTCCCCTGTTTGGTAGGGTAAAGGCACAGAACACCCCAGCAAGGCTCTCAATGTGATAACAGTGGACGAGCAGCCAGGTTTAAGCGTTCAGGAGGTGATACAGTGTTACCCCAAAGCCCCCAGAAAGGAATGCCCACACACTATGTTAGGTGATAACCCAGCTTCTTTATATAAAATACGGTTGAAACCTCCACCAAATATACATATACATTTTTGTACTTGGAATGGCAAATATATACACTCTATTTGGTAGCACACATTACTTAAATTCAGTAATAGATGCACTAACTGCAGACAGTTTTAAGTAGGCAGGTGGATTCTCAAGTTAGGTATAGCAGCATAGAATAGGAAAGAAAGGCAGGTCAGGTATGAACAGTGGCAGAATGCCTTCTTTAGACAAGACAAGTAACTCTGAGTGAGGATCCCCCCACCTGGGCAACCTGCATGGGAAATGTTAGGGAGTAACTTATGTTGTTTTTACAGCCCTGTAAAATAAAGTTCAATAACCTTGTGCTTTCTTTTAAAAGGTTCTACCATCCCAAAGTAACTGGGAGACCACAGAAACCAGGATCCAAGATTAATCAGGCACCACTGGACGACTCCTGAGGCTAGATGATGCTCTTCCATATCTCAGTACCTTTGGTGCCTTGGCAGGTGAAGTGGCAGAGTTTTTTGGCTTTACTTGACGATTCCCTCCAAGGATGGACCCCCTTTGGAAGAAGGAGCCACTGGGATGCTGAGTCCAAGAATAAAAAGGAACCAAATTCTTTCTGAATTGCAGAAGTTTTCCTCTTCGCTGTGCTCTCCTATGGTCAATGATTTCTCCAAATGTAGAAGTCCTGTGAAGATGAAACTTGCTGTGGGCTACTTAAAGGTTTGGCAGATGAATGTAAAACCACTGGCACCCTTCGATGACATTGGGAGGCAACGGGTGCATAGGTCACTTTTGCTATAGGGTTTCAGAATATCGCGTTTTTCGGACTTTTGGTGCTGCAACTGCAACATTGACATCTGGACGACATCTGCAACCTGGACTCAACTACTGGAGTGAACCTCGCACCAAGTGTGGACCCTCGGGACGTCTTGGTTAGCTTCTGGTGGTGGGAAACCCACTGATAGACCTTCCACTGCACCCAATGACTCGGGGCTCTCTCTGGTGGGAGGAAGTGGTCAGTGGTGATGTCAAGGATGTCCATTGAAATGTTCTTAGGCAGTTTGGAATTTTTGCAGCTCTGGGTGTCCAGTAGCACTATGCCAGATTACCCCCTCTTCTGGGCGGTTGACTGTAAAGGCTTCCTGTGGTCATGAAATGCACCTCTGAATCCTGGGTGACACCAATGGGCTTCTCTGGTTTGAAGTGTCTGGCACTCCTCTTCTGGACTTCGACAACCCCTTCACCGGACTTCAGGCACACAGGACTGGCTTCCAGGATACTTTGATAAAGTGCAGCAGCTTTGCACAATGGTCCCTCGTAGCTTGGGGAGAGGTTTCCTTTACTGTTCCTCTCTGGTTCAGTCCTCTCTGGATCAGTCCTTGGGAGACACTGCAGCTTTCGGATTACTTGAAGAAATTGCAGCAGCAGACGTCTCCTCCTGCTGGGCTTCAAGGAACAGCTTCTTCTTGCTTCAGCTTCGACTTCAGCTTCTGAACAAATTTGTGAAAGGACCCTAGCTATACATATCCGTCCCTCATTCACTCTGGATGAGCCAGGCTCGGTCAGCAAATCACACAGAAGTGGGTTTATGCAGGCAGGCAGCCAATCAGGCTCACAGGCATTCAGGCCATTCACTCAACCCAGACACCCATAACACAGAATGTGGATGGGGGCAAGTTCCCAGCCTTTCAGCACACTACACTGCATTCATGTCAGTTTCGGTCAGGGCTGTCTCATTCGTTGTGCCACACACACAGAAACCAGACACCCACGACAGAGAATGTGGGTTGACTCCAATCTCCATTCACACAGGTCCCACCCCTAGTGTGTACCCACAACAGACAAAACCTGGAAAGGCTCCAATCAGTCTGTCTGGAGGTGGCCCTAGATCCACATATGATATTTCCACCCAACAGCCAGTCCGTGGGAAAGGGAACACCAGAGACATATATGGTGGTTCCACCCAGCAGCCATTCAGGAGGAAGGGACAGCGTCAGGGCCTCCCCGGACTTTGGGAAACAAGGTAAAATGCAAAAGAAACCAAGAGGCTACAGTGCCATTCTGTTTTCTATCAGTAATCCATTTATTCCTACGTTAGGGCCTGGATGTCCCAAACATGAAGGACACTCAAGCTACTGCCAAGTCGGCATGTAGCTGCCACCAGCCCATAACCTGCTCTGTGGGCAACACATAGGCACCCAAAAACACACATAATGGGTGCAAGGGTGTACCCCCACCCATGGGTGCCATAAGGGTATCCCATGGGTGTTGTTCACCAAAAGATGAACATGAAGAGCTGCACTGCCAAAGGACCAGGCTGGACCTCAGTGGTAGAAAACATAAGGAAAACACCCCCACATAAGTTGTAGGACAAGGACTAGAGTTTCTGTCCCTCCATAAGGCATTTCCTGCATCACAATCAGCAAGGCTGCAAACCTTGAAAAATGTGTTGCATGGTGCTCCCTTCTTTCCTACTATGTCCCCTGCCGGGGTCACATACTTCTGACACTGGAACTAGACTGAACTCTTTATTTTCCCAAAAACTAAGTTTATAGTAAGGAGGGCACGAAAGTGTGCAAAACTGTTATTCTGTGTAACTTGCATATCTTCATTTTTATGATAAAGAAACAGAAAATATTGCACCTTGTTGGGTTTAGTCCTTTTTAGTCGACATCCATAAAGAGACAGAAGTGTAATAACAGATCAATAAAAACAAAGTAGGTGTTTAGCTAGAGAGTCTAAATGAATGTGCAGTATTTCAATTTGCATGCTTTACAGCTGTTGAAACTCAGCTACACGCGCATAGTGTGGTATTGCACATAAAATATCATGAGGAGGAGGCATAAGCTATCTAACCAGAGTGTATCAAGTCCAGTCATTTGTTACTGTTAGTGGCCCTGGTAAAAACAACTATTAGGTAATATTATGAAATGAATCTTACCACTCTAGAAATACCCCAACGAGTTACCACAATATACCACTAAGAATTATAAAAATACTGCATATAGCACCATAATAAAAATATACCACAAAGTTCTAGGTATAATCCCAACAATATATCCAACAGGTCTATAACATGTGAGCATAGAGTGCCAGATGTTCATAGACCCAATGTTAAAATCCAAGGTCAAAAGTATGACTGTTGTTTGTGTTTATAACATCAGGTGGCACCCATTTTGAGCAGGGTTGGGTGGCCAATACGCTGTAGAGCATGGACCTCCTAGGCACCTGATGCATCAAGTGTGTACAAGACTGTGCCCCAGGCAACTCCATACCTTCCAGGCAACCCACTAGTCTTACACTGTGCCAATGACAAAAGCACTTCAAAGCCATCACTATTCCCCCTTCGCCATTGCCTGCACAGGTCTGCCCTGGGCTTTGCCTTTGGCTATGCACAGGTACCTCCAAGTCACCTGATTTGCCCACTGGCCCGGAACTGCACCCATCCCCAGACTCCACTTTGCCCGGGGCAATGCCAGGTGATGTACACTCTGGGCCTTTGCCAGGGAGTAGCCAGGGTCCTAAGTGATATCATTGTTTAAAAAGAAAATTATTATATCAAAGACCGATTTAGATAAAGATAGGAGAGACAGAGGGCACCATAGAGTAGGTGGGAGAGGGGAGAGGTAGAAGGGAGAGGGGGAGACACTAGAAAGGACAACTAGAGCAGGCAGACAGGACAACGAGAGGCAAGCAACTTGAGCAACAGGGCAAGACGACACTCAGGATTAAAGAGATCACAAAATGCACAAAGACAAGAGGGAAGACACATCTAAGTTTCAGAATCCTGAATAAGGGAGAAAGGCCTAGGTTTCACGATGCAATTTTTATGGTACTCAGACTGTCACATTTAAAACACACAGTGAAAAACCACCTAATTTTGAGAATCCTGAATAGAGGGAGAAAGGCCTAGGTTTCAAGATGCAATCTTTATGGTTCTCAGACAGTCACATTTAAACACACAGTGGAAAGAACCGCCTGCCGGTGGAAAAGGGGTAGGCAGGGCAATCCGAAGGAAGTCTGCCGACACCTGTAGACACTTATAGGGAGCCTAGCAGTGCATGGTGGTGGCGCGAGTTATGGTTGCTTAGCTTACCATAACTGGCGAATTTCAGCGGTTTTTTGATTTTACTTGTAACCATAACGTCCCCATAACAAAATTTTTTCATTGAATTTCCTAGGTTTTTATGAGTCCAACTTAACCATAATGTCCCTTTAACAAAGTTTTTTTACTGAATTTGATAGGTTTTTAGAAGTGCAACTTAACCATAATGTCTACAAACATATGACTTCATTGCAGACCTTCCAGAGAGTGCCACATGACCAAATGCTGACACGCAGCATGATCACGTGTCAGAGAACCCGTACACAATACACACTAAGATCTTTGCTTCGTGGACAGTTTGGAACTGCATTTTCTACTGATCTAGGAACTTTCAACTTCAACATTTCCCTTGCACAGCTCCAACTCGTATTCCTACGCATCTATTATCAATCTAGTACACACTACATACTTTTAGCAAAACTGCTATTTGTCTTAAAATACCATCAGCTGAGGCCATCCTTCCTCCCCAAGAGATTTCGGAATGCCGAAATCGGGTCCCGGCGCACCTCTTCCTGCACGAATGGGGGCGTGAAATGCTTTTCATGCCCCTATTTCCTCCCTCTTCCCCTCCCTGGCGCTCTCCTCCAATGAGAGGAGTGTGCATGTTAACAGATCCCCTCCCCGCCTCCCGCAACGGGCAGGTGACATAGAAGTAGGACTAAAGTTACATGTACATTTACTTTAGTCCTACTTCTATTTCAATGGCCTGTCCGGGTTTTTTTTTTTTATCTGGTCACCCTATGCTAATGGCAATATTGCAGCGTCGCCTCCGTTCCAGGGACTGCAACGGTTGATACCGACCCAGCAGTCCAAGCTATCAGCCCAAGTGAAGCGACGGTGGATAGCGAGATCTCTGGACCATTATCTCCCCATTCCAGCCCCTGAAATGGTGCATGAAGGCCATTAGCAGGCTAAGTTCCAAAAGCGGGAACCCGTGGTACTAAGAAATATGATGAAACCGCTCTTTAAAAAAGAAAATAACAATATACAATTTGTAAAGTATTTTTATTTCACAATAAACTCTCCGAGAACATCCGACTGTTCCCATATTGAATCAATTTGAAAATGTGTTTCTTCGGTCGTGAGAGAAAATGTTAAATGTGAGACACACGTTCTTCATTTTCCATACACAATGTGTTTGTTTTTGATGAAGGAACTGCTTGGGTCCCACAGTGAATTCCAGGCCGTCTGCATCAACTTACGCCTAGTCCACCATAAAAGATGTTATGTTACTCCTAATCACTAGTGCAGCGTATGGGCACATGGGCCCTGGGCGATCGTCCCAAAATACAGTCACAGTAATCCAGCCATTGACAATTACGTGCACCTGAGGAATGAAAAACCCATCCGTTGGCATCTGGAATCCATGGCAATCGCAGTAAGGCAGCATGTAGCTATTTGGAAAACATAACAGAAAATATGTGTCAATACCCGACCTTTATTACACTTTATTACAATATATGTATTATTTTCTTAATTAGGCATAGCGTTTATACTAACGATTAGCACACACATCAAACAATCTCAAAAAAGACAAAAAGAACCTTGAAACGGATCCACAATTCCATATAGTCATACATGACATTTTAAAGAAATATTAGCGTTGAACCTGGGTGAATCTAGTTATAATCGACATACACCTACATTCTGCACTACCCATAACCACATTAAAAAAAAAAAACACACAGAAAAATAGTACTTGAGTTACAGTGCCAAAATTAATCTTCAGATAATAATAGGTTAAAGCTTGTTCCGGTATACAGTCGTCAAAAGCAAACTTACATAATATTGACCGTCTCCATTGTATTTTCGAAAATCAGTCTGTAATGCTCAATCCGCTTGCATCAAAGAATCTTCATGAACTGAATTCACATGTTCCGTACACACTTTTGGAATGCATAACCTTATCAAATGTTCTTTATTACAAACCTCCTCTAACTGCCGCTTCATGAAAAAATCCCTTTCTCTCAAGATCAGAAAACAATTGACCCTTCTACTTTCTGTCCCATGCGTGGGCTCCCTTAGCTCTCAACCAAAAAAATCAAAGCTGCTGACCTTCACTCAGAATCTAAATACATTCTCACTTTGCAACAACACGGCTCAAGGCACCCATGAGAACTCGTATTGTCATACAAGTGCACGGCCGCTGTTTCCATCAAACACTGCAGGCGTCTGCCTCAGATGCCAAACTCTAGGAGGCACCAATCTGACTCCAATATTATTTTAAATACATTGTAACACAGACACATTACTGCTTCACTGGTATTTTACGCACAATATATCGAGGAATACTGCCAAATAGGGTGGCCAACTTAGTCACATCCCTTTGCGGGACAAAAGGTGGTGATGACGTCACAGCGCCATTCACCTGCCAGAATCAATGCAATGCACCCGAAGCTACTGACATGACCGGCCTGCAAGCCTGTCATGTCAGTAGCTGCGGTTGCAATGCAATACAATAGGACTCTTATTTACAGATTAGCTGCCACTTGTCAGACACTGTTATTCCCATACGTGGGAAATGTATGTATATGACCCCCTCCCCCCTCGGCCCCAACCCCCAGCATGACTAATTGTGACTCCTAACTTACTCTCTTAGATCACAAATTGTGCTTGAACAGAGCAAGTCGGGACAACCCGCGTCCCGCAGAGCCACTCGGCAAACTGCGCAACACAGGTGCCAATTGTGGGACCATCCTGCAAATAATGGGACAGTTGCCCATCCTACCTCCAAATATACTGTATGACTTTCGTGACAAAAAAACACCACTTTTTTGCTTCTTGCTGCCACATCCCGTCCCATCCTCATCAACCCTCACCTCTCCGGACAGTATTTCATAAGATTTTCACCAAATTTACAAAAGCACGCATTCGGGACCAAACCGCTGCTCCTGCCACAAATTTGGTGAAAATCCATCCAGCGGTTTCATCTGTAGCCGTGCGCAAAGTTTTCCCCCATTCAGTCTATGGGAAAAAAAGAAGTTTTGGGACCCCCCCTATAACTTTGCCCCCCGTGGACCAAACATCACCAAACTTTCCAAAGAAACTCAAAGTGGCCCATATACTTTTTTTGCAATGTTTGGTGAGGATTCGTCCAGGGGGAGCGAAGTTATAAGCCGCCCAAAAAGTGCTCTTCCTATGGAAACAGCAACTTAACCATAACTACACGGCCACTACTGTGGCCGTGTAGTATGTACAGGCATTGAGTTTCTTTTAGATTCAAAACACACATTTTACTGCACAATCATTGGACATTATTGCAGCTTTGTTTACAGGAGGTTATACAGGATTTTCTACTTTGTATTTCTCCTCATAAGTATAGAAATCGTTTACACAACTTTGTATTTTGAAGTTCCCAGCCCAAGAATCACAAAATGGAAATCCAGGGAGTGAAACCAGGGAAGGAATACAAGCTCTGCACCTGATGTTCAGACGGTTAGAAATGTAATGGGGGTCAGTCATAAACACCATGTTACACACAAGACAGAACCCCAATGCCCGAGCTCACACAACATCCACAGCCTAAAGTCCAGAACCTTATAGCCCTGGACCAAGCTGGTATGGGAATGAAGATATAAACGTTGTCTCCGATTGCACTACAACGTGGAAGCTCAACCAAGACTGCGTTCAAGCTTGGTTTGAAATTACATGAGATTTGCCAAGTCTCGTGAGATCTGGTAATGTTGTCCACCACTTTATCGGTAGGGCTATTTGAACCCTGCCAAACCTTCACCACATGCTCAGCATGTGTGATTCCTAACTCTGTACAGCATGTTACAGAACACTACAAACAATATACCAAGCAATATAAGAGCATTATACCAAGGCATAGAATTGCACTTGTGAGGAAGGACAAGAACATTATAAATAAGATACAAAGAACTTCCACAGAGTCCCAGTTGCATCCAACAGAAGCCAACAACAGCAAAACTGCATTGTTTGGTTAGTAAACACCGCCACACCCAGGTAAGACTAGCACTCAAGGAACTAGTGGATGGGTGAATACTGGGAGTAACCTGAGTCGGATAAGCAGATATTTCCTCACCAAAAGAGAATGTGTTTTGTAGGTGGCACAGACACACCCTGTATCTAAGCACACAAGTAGGGCATGGCAGTTGACCGCACGGATAAGAGGAAGGAAGTGGTGGTCAGCAACTCCATCTCTCTCACTAAGATGTCTGCTGAACTGTCCCACTGAGCACAAGGCACAGTAGGAACCTGTGTGGACCTCCACGTTTGTAAATGGTTGATTAGTGCAGTGACAATAAATCCCCTTCATAATGGCAGTCTGTTTTTGAAGATCTAATTTATGTTCTTGCAGTTTGTGAGTGCTACAGTGTGAGGACATGGAACAATGGCATATTCTGGTATGCAGCGACCAGAAATATGCCATTAGGAATGACCATGCTCATCTTTTCCTTTGATGCAACAGTAACTGTGTCTCTTAGAGCTCTGATCAATATAATTATAGACTGTGTTTTTTTACTTTTTGTGTTGCATCATTCATAATAATAAAGTCTATGATTGTTCAATTTTTAATGTTGCATTGCATTTATATAGAACTATCATGCATCTCCACCACCTGCTCCAAACACAAACCAGGACCCCAGGCACTGTCTGGGAGGTGCTGCCAAATGCACATTAGGGAGTTGGTTGGTATTCAAAACAATGTCAATGTCTTTGAAGGAAAGGGTACAGTGACGGTAGCCATATTGACAATCAAAATTATGGGACAGCAAAGTGGAGAGGCAAACTCTATTTTGCATGACACAATTGTCTTGTTGAAGGGTCATAATGTAAATCAATGGTTGGAGGGGGGAAGCTTAAAGTTAGGTGTGAATGCACCTCTCTCCTACAAGAGTAGTCATAGGTAATATGAGAGGGCTCAAATGTGGGACTATGGGAGGGTTGGGATAACCAGAGACATGAAACAAAAAGATGGTGCCATATTGTCACTAAGCATGATGCTCAAGAAGTGTACTGAATGGGTTTCTGGCTTGCTAGTGGATGTTGGGTGTGTGCACTATACTGTACTATAGCATGCATCACTGCACATAAATGGGCACTTTGGAGCTGTGGGAGTTTGCAATGGGTAGCTTAATGCATTAAAGCTCATTTATGCTCCTCCAGGCTTCATGGTCACAGTATTAGTTGTAAGTGGTGAGAGGGTTTGCCTCCATTGGCATGGCGTTGGGTTTGAGTCCCACCTCCACTAATGCCTTTTGGAATACAACACAAAATCCCACTATAACGCTGTTGTATCTTTTAGCACATGTTGTTTCAGGGTATATTAATTGAGGGGGTCACAGCAGTTTTTTTTTTTAAAGTAGAGAAATGGCACAGTGGCCGTTTCTCGAGTTAAAACATATAAATGAGATGGCTGCAATAAACATTGCAAACACACTACTCTGGCTGTCTAGGATGCTCCTCTATGTTAAACTTCAATGCTAATGATTGCACGTTCTCCTATGTTCTCCCTTGCTCATATTCCTGGTCAATCTACTGAAGGTGAATGCACAACTCCTTCCAGGGCCAATGTATGTCCGTGCACCTCACTGTGTTCCTACCATCTGAGTAAAATGAACCATCTGTGTATTTAAAAAGCATATGCATCATACCACTTGGCCCTGTTCCTTCGAGTTAGTGCAATAGAAGGCCTCCATTACGGGCAATACAGATTAAAGAGCCATGATTATTACAACATCAAAGTCAAGCAGCAAATATGTGCCTATGTGTGATCTGAGTGTTTTCATTAATGCAATACAGGATATGCAAAACATCCTTCTTATATCCTCACTAAAAACATGCAAAACACAATTGGACCTCATTACGAGGTTGGAGGTAGCCATGCCGTTTATACCCGCATGGCTACCCCCAAACTCGGGTCCGGCTCCGGTCCCGTGAAACGGGAATTAACGGACCATTCCGACCTGGGCGGGTCCGGCAATTCCCCTTGCGCGGGACCCAGAGCCAGTACGTCCCCATTCCCATTAAGCCCTAAACGGGCCCAATGGGAATGGGGAGGATGGTAGCAGCGGTACCGTTCATAATAGTACCGCTGCTACCATCCTGTTCTGCTTGCGTGTGCCGCTCTGCACGTCTGGTCTGACCAGGCGTGTAGAGCGGCACCCGCGACCAGAACTCGTAATGTGGCGGCATGGTAACAACAGCACCGGTAGCACTACCGGCACCGTTTGTGCCTTACCGCCACTATCGTAATGAGGCCCAATGCCTAGTAATAAGGAATTGCACACTAAGTGGCAAAGCTATCCGTGACATTTGTGGCTTGCAAGCATTTCTGCCACTAAATACGGTAATAACAGACTCGCATCTGATTAACGAATATGATGATTGTTTTGCTTATTTCCATTTTCTTTATCAGTGTTCGTGTTGTCTCAGTGAAGAAGGCTGCATTTCTTCCACCCTTTTCAGATCTCTCTTTCATGTATCGAGCTTTGTTTTTGCAGATAATGCTGGAAACAATATCATTAGCGCCGACAGTGCAGCAGTTACCACTGCTTGATGTCTGCATTTCAAAGACCTTTCAAATCAGCCCCAGAAAGATTTGCATACCTTTGACCACGAGCCATCCGCATAAGGAGGGTTTTCTGAAGGCAGCGGATTAACAAAATGCACAATGCAAAGAAGGCGCCCCAGTAGCTTTGGAAAAATACCAAACTAATTGGAATTCCAGATTGCACTTGACAACAGAACGGTGTCTATTTAATTCTTCTATCGCTCAGTGTGTACACATACAGCAAGACACATCAGTTCATAAAGGCTCAGTTTGAACACATACGGTAAATACATACACCGATGTACCATGCAAATATGTTGATATACTGTCTGAGCAATTTTATTTTTTGTGATTTAGTTTATTCAACTTTTCACAAAGCTATTTATTACCTTTGAAACATCATTTCAAAGTTTGCAAACAATTAAAACAATCAAAAGTCTCATGGCGCGCAAGCCCAAGAAAGGATACAGGCAAGGAGAAACAATAGTCGTCAACCAATCCCTTCTTCATGGCAACCACCCCTTTCTTCATGGCAAATCCTCCAGAGCAATTTTTCTGCAAAAACAAACTAAAGGAAACAACACAAGCATGGTTGTTTCCCTCCATGAAAACATCCCACACCCGGTACCCAGGGCTATTCTCCTCCCATCCTACAGCTGCACCAGACACCGTCCTCAGTCCTGCAAGTGTTTCACATTGACACAGAAGGTATCTTACCAATTCTAATGTTGCCCCCCCACAGAGACACCATTGCCTATCTACTCTGGGGACCCAAGTTTTGGCTATGTTATATTTCAACCTTGGGTACTCCCAAACCAAGTGATTGTCCAATCATTGTTGGATGTATGTAGGGGTACTCACCCTTTCCTGTATGTATTGCACAAACTCTGCAGCCTGGGTTTTTGTTTCCAGATTGACCAGTGCCTGTTCTAGGCCATGCTCCCGTAATATGGGCTTCATGATTGAATTGAAGAGCCACATGGGACAAGCCAGGGTATTTACTGGTTTGTATTTTAGCCATTGCTTGGCTTCTCATGAACCACCATGAGGAAGGCTTGGGACTTATTGAACTCCAATATCAGATTTGATAGGGAACCTACTGCGGCAGTCAATTTCCAGACTAGATTTAGGATGCCTAGGTCCATATGTCATGGTTTTATAACACAGCACACTCCAGCCAGGGACTCCTTCCCCTGAAATTGAATGTGGCACACAACAAAACCGATTGTTATCTTTAATAAACCATGGGTTCTTTTATTTGAGTAGCCCCCCAACCCGTCTCACACCCAACATTCACAAACACCCCGTGTCACAATGGACCAGGAACCATGCAGGTGTGTCTCAAGAAGATATTTATTAATGTATGGTGTAATGAAAAAGAAAAAGATATTTTTTTTACAACAGCCATCAATATTGTGGCAACACAAATGCAATAACTCCTACAGAACAAATTGGTTCACAAATCCTAACACAGGTTACACAGATCCTTAATGGCAAAAGAGGAAAAAGAACAGTTTTAAAGCAAGTGATAGCTGTTAAGTGACTTCAATTCAGCACTCCAACTAAGTCAATGCCTAGTCTGAGATGCCCAAGGGAAGCCCTTATTTATATATTTTTATGACAAGTTCATAGATCTGGATGATAAACCTTGTATAACGCTCCTCTCTTTGAATCCCCCTGACCTCACTGAGCCAAGAAGTAGGTTTGTTTTCCAAATTAAAAGATTTATTTGAAAATTAAACAATATATATATATATCACACCTTTATGAATAAATTAATATTTGATAGCACACTTATGAATATAATGTTGATCAACAATGGGTAATGTTACAATTGCACACTCTTTTCAATCAGTGAGGAGTTAGTATAGAAAGGATAAGGTAGCAGAGAATACTTTTATGGTTTCAAGGAAAAGCAATGATGGAAAGAATGCAGCACAGAAATAAACTGATATGGTTTCAACACGAGATAATATTATCATTTTTTCTTTTGACAATTCACTCCCCCCCTATGCAATATAAGGAGATGGAAGGGGAGCACACAGTTTTCAGGAATACCATCAAATGCAATACAAATTCCAGTCCCCCCTAGCAAGCTTAGAGCAACCGGTATACTTTTAAACAGTCAAAAATACTTTTAAATGTGATTTGCAATGAAGTGAAAAATATGCTAAATTGATTTTAATTCCCCATAGGAGATTCAAGGTAGGTGATAGCTACTTAAGATTGGTTCAGGTCAACACTATCAGTGATTCATGAATGGTTATCAGGTTGAAAACGGGATTCAGCAGTTGCAAGCAAAAGGAGAGCTATTTTTGACAGGTGGAGAAATTTGAGTCAAATTGCAATTCGCTGCCCTTTTTCTGAGTGCGTCAATCACGATTACGGAAAAACTATAAGGAGTAGGAAGTTGTTAGGCTTGTGGGAAAGCTTAGGTTCTTAGCTGTAAAATGAAAGTTAAATCTCGCTCCTAGGACGTGTGGTTCAAAGGATACTGACAATTTAGTGGAGGTAGATTCTCGGAAATAAAGTAAGATTCAAATGACAAATGACACTTTCACAGATTTGAATCACAGAATGGACACACGATTTCTATGCAGTTATAAATAGGTTGAAAGGGTTTGAATTTGATTATTTTAAAGTAAGAGATTGGTTTTGCACAGCTCTGGCTGGATACTCACTGCTCTGCTGGTCTGGATCTATGGTTCTGACAAAAGTTCTTGGCACTGCACAGCGGTCTGGTCTGCAGTTCTGGATACAGCACTGCTCTCTGGGTCTGGTTCTGGCAAAAGTTCTTGACTAGAATCAAACAGCACAGCCCGGCTGTTTCATTCTGATGTGCCTCTTGGAAGTCTGGGGTAAATCAGTTTGCAAAATTGTAAGGCCAGCTGAGAATACTTTTAGCTTGCAGTAGGCCTTCTGCTTCAAAGTTCTGGAGTCTGGAGTCTGGTTTTCTAAGTTCTGGTCTCTGGATAGTGCCTGAATTTGGACGTCGTCCATCAAAGTACTACGCAAGAAAGTGGAAAGTGAATGTCCCTACCTGGTTCTCAGTGGCTCTTTTTATGTCTTTTGAAAGTGGGTGGGAAGGCTGACTTTCTATGCCCAACCCTCTGAGGATCCTGGTAGGTTAAAGGATTTTCTGTGCTCTCACTGGAGAACAGAGTTGTGAGTGTTGCTACATTTTACAATCTATTGAAGAAACGCCCCTTTGCTTTTACTGAGGACCCAATTTCTCATAATCAAACATGTTTCCAAGGTACACAAGTTGTTAAGAATACATGCACACATCCCAGATTAATTTAATACAGTCTCTGTTCAAGCCCCATGTTCCTGCGAGCTTGGGTTCAGAAATGACAACATTTTGCGCCTTTTAGCGTGTTTCACCATATTGGTTTTTCATCTAATCTTCCACGGCGGTACACCCCCTCCATGAGCATATTACTATAAGTTATCATATTTCTAGCACAAACACCGTATCCACAATATTCATAAATCCCAGGGTTCGGTCTCAGCACATCGTATGGTGTTCAGTTTAGTCTCAAATTATAGGCACATTTTTCATATTAAGAATCTCCAAATTGTTCATTTTTGTCAGCTTCATACAATATTTTATAATCAATTTAATAAAACATACATTTGCCTCTCCTTCAGTACACCCATTTGCTTGTCCCTGCCCCCAGGAACTTGGCTTGACTCAGAGATCAAATGTCTTTCCTTCCCTCAGAGCAACTGTTGACAATTACACCTCAAATCAGCATATCCTATTCAGTAGAAAGAGTCTATTGGGTTGACTGAGGTCAGCAGACCAGGGTTCCACTCTGCATCTGATTAATACGACCATGTGAACTCCTGTGCTGTTACTGGTAAGAGCAGGTGTCTAGGCTTCCCATGGACAGAGGCCTCTTGAACTTTTAATTGAATCAGACTGCCTTCTAGTATAGGGCCCGGGAACAGTAGGTGTTAAGAATTCTCATTAACCAGCAAGGCTTTGAAGTTTCCAGCTAACTTAGGTTCCTTTTCAGCTCCTGAAATACCAGTCTCCTGTCAGAGTTTATATCGCTGGTGCTGGTTAGTGTCAAGCGCCGGTACTGCACCCATTTTTGAGAGCTGTCTTGAATTAATACATTTCAAAAAGGGGATTTTACTTGATAGCATATGATCCTTGCTAACATTGTATTAATGTGGATTCTGCAGTAGAGTAATGTAGAACACCCAACCAGAAGTTGGATTTTTTGTCTGGTGGTTTTGTGCCCATGATTTTAGCGATTTTTGACATGAATTAAAACAGATTTTGAACAGCACCATTTCCTTTGCTCTGATTTCGCCCATGGCGCTTCTGGCCTATCACGCTCGCACTGGCGGGTGGCAGGTCAGGCAACCATTTTGGTGTGTGCAAAAACTGCTCAGTTTTCCCAGGTTCTGGCGCAAATGTAGGCTTTTCAGCCATCTTGGATTTTCTAAGCCCACAGCACCAAATGTTGCAGCATAATAACTTGAACGTGGGTCGATACACCTGACATAGCATCAAGGTTAAGCACTCCTCCCTGCAACCCTCACCCCCAAACATCAGCTAACTTAATTCCCTTTGAATGGAAGGCAGTGGCAAGGAGTAAGGATAAAGAGAAACGAATTGGATTAGAAATAAATCCCACCACCCTAAAATGGGAAGTCAGAAAATAAAATGAAAACCCACTTTTGGAGCAAAACGGCAGAATCAGATTTTGCTTATTACTCGCACGGCTACTCAAAACTGCTTTGGGAAAGCTAGAAAGGAAGTTCATGTAGCTACACTTGAGGAGATAGGGTAACTTAGAGACTACTAATCAGTACACAGAACAACGTGAAAATGAGGTAAGGAAATCGATTTTGGGGAAAAAGCAAATGCAAAAGAAAAATACAAATGGGAATTAATTTTACACAAGATTTACAATGACAGGCAACAAAGGTAAGGGGTTTAGCTTTCAAAATCGGAAATCGGTTTTGACGGACAAGGACAGAGGCACATGACAGATGGGATTCTAGGCAAAAGGGATTGCCCTCAATGGGACTACGGTGTGGGCTTTTCAATGGGACAGATGCAATTTAGGAGTTTGTGGGGTAATGCACACAATACATGGGCAAAGTTTTCAGTTACACAGAGACTAATTCTGTTGAGGCTATACTTCAATGACTATAGTTATTAAAGAAAGACACTGGGCACAGGG
Organism: Ambystoma mexicanum; assembly: GCF_040938575.1. Classification (NCBI taxonomy): domain Eukaryota; kingdom Metazoa; phylum Chordata; class Amphibia; order Caudata; family Ambystomatidae; genus Ambystoma; species Ambystoma mexicanum. Next base: position 1,148,763,188 of record NC_090928.1, read on the forward strand.
AGGTCAATTTCGAATTTTAACCAACTCGTACTGTTAATTTCAATGGGGAATTCATTGATTTACTTCAAAATAATGCTAAAGGTTTATACAGACAACTGAGAGATTCATCAAAGAAATACGCTAACATACACAGTCTAATGCAGATTCTACTATGGGAAGGTAAATGAATTATACTGACAGTTTGGGACTTTCAATGGGATTTCAATTGGATTTTCAATGGTGCTTCAATGGGGGGAAAATGTTGGATGCAATGCTACAAAAGAAGAAAGGTTTATGCAATTTAGGACTGGGTTTATTTGCTACTTACACAGTAAGCCTTGGTTTGGGATTCTGGAAAGTCAGCTGGATCTCAGGACCCTATGGACAGCTAGGGAAGGGGTCTGGTCTCTGCACTCTCCTGGATGGGATTCTGGACATCCAGCTGGATTTCAGGACTCTCTGGACAGCTAGGCAAGGGGTCTGGTCTTTGCACTCTTCATGATGGTAAGGTGCAGCTTTCCTGCCGTCCTCTTTCTCCTGTCTCCCTGGTTGTGTGTGTCCTCTTGTGTCTAGTACAGTCTCCTTTATATAGCCCAAATGACATCATTTACTTCACAATCTAGGGGGAGTACTTTGGATTTTACTCCTACCCTGGGATAGGACAGCCTACCATTCCTCTCTCCGCCCCCTGGCATCATTGGTTCCAGGGGAGGGAGCATCATCTTTTAGTCATTTATTATAGGTCTTTGTTCTTCAGTCAACTTTTTAGAAAAACTGAGTTATATATTCAGTCCACAGAGTCTTAGGAACATGCACTTAGTCTCTTCAGAACCCCCTGGAAATCACATGGAAAATTATCATAAAACAAAATGATTTCTTATTCTGAGTGCTGGAAGAAAATGACTAAAAGGAATTAATCCTTTAATGTCAATGTGGAGGTTCAGTCACATATGGGAGGGTGGTGCGACATCCCCCACAGCCAAATGTCTCCCCATGGCTCAGCTTGCAACAAAAGACTTTTGTGATACTCTTTGCAGTTTGTCAGTTTTTCCTTGGGAGTGGGTGCTGGAGGAACACACACTTCTTGGTCAAGCTCTGGCCACTCTTGTTTTCTTTGTCCTCCCTTCCAGTACTGCCTCCTAGTCTGGCAGAGCAGAGAATTATAACGCCCTCATCACTTGTCATTGAAGAATGGTTCACTTATTGGTGCGACTTCCAGTGGGAGGCAAGAGTTTCAATTGAGGTTTGTGCCTGAGCCCAGAAACTGGTTTTACTGGTATTCCGAGCCTTTTACAAGTTCATGGAGTCTTGTGGGGGAAAATATAATGTACATTGCTAAGCCAACCCCCACTTACAACATATTTCACTAACATTTCTGTGCGAGCAAAGCTGTCCTTTCATATTTTCTTTCACACGTGTGCAAGCCCTGTTTTAATCTAATGTTTGAAATGTGGTTCTGTAGGTCGTGGTATTTTCTTTATTTGTCCTTTTGAGTGGGTTTGCATTTTCTGCTGGTGCATTGACATGGAGGTGTAGGCCCCCTGCGCACTCTTTGATTTGACATGGGATAAAAATAAAAAAAACAAGCTGTGTGTCATTTGCAATGTTTAAAGCGCTGCTGTTCACATGAAACGGAAAACAAAAGCTGTGTTGGATTGCAATGTTGAACTCCTTGCCCCTCATGTGAATTAACAATGAGACAAGGCCGGTTTGGATGTAGTGCATAACTTTTATTTTCAGATGCAAGAAAAACAAACATAGGGCTGTTTTTTGAAAGCAGGGCTTACATTTTTATTATTCAGGTGAAAGAAAAGCAAATGCAGAGCTGTTCTTGGTGAAAGGTTCAAATGCTTGCCACACATGTGCCAGGGAATCAAAGCACAGCCATTTTTGGTGGCAATGTTTAATGCATCTTGGTGTACCTTTTACATCTGTGCACCTCTCTTGCATTGCATGTGTGCCTCCTTTTAAAAAACAAATTTAGGCTGTGTATACTTTTTACATCTGAGCACCTCTCTTGCATTGTATTGGTGCCTTCTTTAAAAGGAAATTGACTTTAGGTTGTGTGTACTTTCACATCTGTGCACCTCTTGTCTTTGAAATTCTATTCCTTTTTGATTGCATTTATGCCTTTGTGACTACTACTGGGCCGCTTGTGAGTTCAGCTTGAACTGTGCTGTGCAGCCACTCTTCTTTAATTCTTTGACTAACCTCTGCCAAACCATGTCTCTCTTCATCTCACCTATCTTCTCCAACTGCTACACTATCACCTATCCCTCCTCTCTCATGAAGTCCACCAGAAAAAAGCACAAAAAGCCATCTTGAGTGCAAACCCTGGACTTCCTATCGCAGACACCTATGTCAGCGCTTCCCCTAGAGAGTTTTTCACTTATATCCTCTTTTCTGTCCCCTCTCCAGATCTATGGACCCCCATCTCATCTCCACTCTCTCTCCTTCCACAGCCTCTACTATTAGTGGCACTAAGTGGGAAGTCCTCTTGGCCGGTTTCCCATCCTCACGTTGCTCCTTTAATGTCTGTCACACAGGCACTAACCTGGTACAGGGTCGACAACCCAACCTCCTTCTCTTTGACCATATACTGCCTACTCTCATTGACTTCCTTCCTTCCCCTTCCCCTTCATCTCCCCCTACTATGCTCTCTCACCCTCTCACCCTCCTCCGACTGTTGTATCTGTTGTATCTCGCCCTTGCACACCAACTCAGAAAACCTTCAAAGGCAGAGACCTCTTTCATTTGGCAACTCTTACCACCGGCTCAGCCCACAAATTCTCTGCTGACATTTGCCTGCTTCTTGAAGACATTGACCTCGACATTCACGCTCTTAATGAGACATGGTTCAATGCCAGTTCAGTCACTGCTTTTGACTCCTTCCTTCCTTGACCTCATCGCACTGGCAGGGGCTTGCCTTAATCTTCCCTGAGTAGGTTCCTGCTTCTATCTTACCCTCCCAGCTCTACTTTTCCTTTGAAAGCCTGGTTTGCAAGTTGGTCATCTCTTTCATCTCCACCCTGACCATTGCTTCCATTTACAAGCCACCAGGTGCCAGCAACCTGTTCCCCTCTGAATGGGCTGATTTCTGCTCTTCCTTACTTTCATCCAACTCCAACCTCCTCCTCTTGGGTGATTTCAACATCCAACTGGACTCCCCTGGCTCTGCAACCACTCGCTTCACTGACCTCTGCACCTTTCTTTCCCTCATTCTCCCTGCTGGACCACCACACCCAGCTGGACACACTCTGGATGTCCTCATACTGTCTGTCCTCTCTCTCTGCCACCAGTAACCCCTCTCTCCTGGTCAGACCAGTCTCTCCTCTCCTCCCACCTGGAACCCTTTGGCCCTCTGACCGCCCCTCGAAAAGCCCTGCCACCCTCGTTCACTAATATCTGCCTGATTAAACCAGTGTCAGCTCCTGCCTTCACTTCCACCTTTACCCCCTCACCCTCCTAACTCTGATTCTACCTCTGCTGTCAGAAACCTACACCTTTCCATCACCAATACTCTTGACATTCTCACCACAGTCATGAGGATTCGCCTGAAACCTTCATATAAGTGTAACACCTGGTACAACTCTGAACTTGCAGCCCTGAAACGAAAGTGCAGAGTGACAGAACGGAGGTGGCGAACCTCAGGCTCCTCCTCTGACAAACTGGCCAGCCGCCTGCTCCAAAGGCAATACAGACTCTCCAACCATGCCAAGAAAAGAGCCAACATACAGGCACAGGTTTCTGGTGCATCCAACAACACAGCTGAACTTCTCAGGATCTGCAGGGAATTAGACAATCCTTCCACGGACTCCTCCACTTCTCCATCCCAGGCCCTCTGCAACACACAGGCCACACACTTTGCCACCAAAACTCAGGACATCCTGAACGCCCTTGCTACCCCCCACCCCCTCAACCCATCCCACACCCCTTGCCTTCCTTGGCCCCTCACCCTCTTCCTTCCTTCTTATCCTCCTTATTCCCTTTCACAACTGAAGAAGGTACCAGAGTTTTCAGCTCCATTAAGGTCTCTTCTAAACAGGTTTCCCCTTGCTCATCCAGGACCATCAAGGATAACATTGGGTCTCTTGCCCCCACTCTCGCTGATTTCTGAAATCACTTTTTTGACACTAGATCTTTCCCCTCCTCCCTTTAACAATCTCTTCTGAGCCCTCACCTGAAAAAACCTTCAGCAGACCCTACTCTCCCTGCCAACTACTGTCCTATTTCATCACCCCATATCTGGGGAAGCTGTTGGAGACTCTGGCATTGCCCAACTCAACTCACACACCAAACTTAGTGGTCTCCACGATCATCAATCTGGAATCTGAGCATCCAGAGGCACTGAAACTGCTCTTCTGAACACTCAGGAAGAACTGCTTGCATCTCTGGACTCCAACTCCCCAGCTGTCCTCATCCTTCACAATCTCTCTTCTGCCTTTGACACATTCAACCATTCCATCATCATACAAAGTATCCACGCTACCCTTGATATTTCTGAATGTGCACCAGACTTGCTGAAATCCTTCCTTACTTCCAAGTCATCCTGGGCACCTTCTCCTCTCCTACTTCCTTCTCCACCTTTGGTGTCCCCAGGGTTCTATCCTTTCCCCTTGGCTCTTTAACATCTACCTTGCTCAACCTGCATGCCTCATCACCTCCTTCTCCTTCCAGTGTTAGGCAGACTACACACACCTCTTTTTCAAACTTTCTGCTGACCCACTTGCACCCTAAATCATCCCTGACTGTCTATCTGCCATACAGTCCTGGTGCACCTCCAACAATCTCTGTCTCAATGCCTGTAAAATTGAGACCCTTACCATCGGGATCCCTGCTCCCTCCTTCTTCCCTTCACTCTGGCCTTCTTCTTTGGGCTCTGTCCCTGCTCCTTCTTTTGAAACCTTGGAGTCATCTTTGACTCCTCTCTCCCCTTCCTCCGTCACACTCAGGACATTGATAAGAAGTCCCACTTTCAGCTCTTCCTTCTCAAAGGAATTCTCCCTTTTCTCACTTTTCCCCAGAAGCTCAATGTTACCCGGGCCCTGGTTCTCTTTAGGCTGGACTATTGCAATAGCCTCCTCCTGGATCTACCTTCTTCCACTCTGCAACCTCTCCAGCTAATCCAGAATAGGGCAGCAAGTCTTATCTTTTGCCTTAAGCCCAGGGACCACATCTCTCCTGCCCTAAAAAGTCTTCACTGGCTCCGGTTGCTGCACATATTAAATTCAAATCCCTCTGAATCATCCACAAGACTGTCTGGGCCCGGGGACCACACTATCTTCAACTTTATCTTACTAAATACTCTCCCTCTAGACCACTACGTTCATCTGGCACCAACTCTGTGTGTAAAGCACTTTGCTAAACAGAGGTCAGGTGGTCGATCGCTTTCCTCAGCTGGATCCCTCCTATGGAACAGTCTCTCCCTGTCTCTGTGCCTTGAGCAGGACTTTCTTAAATTGCGGAAGCTCCTCAAGACTTTTCTCTTTACCTCCTCCTTCCCTTCCTCTTTCTTCTGCTAATCTCAGAGCTACTGTGATTGGTGTCCGGGGCCCTCATGCATCCTCAGGCCCTTGACCACCCACACCCAATCAGCCCAGCTCCTGTCTCCTCTGCACCACCTCTGACCTGGAAGTTTGAACGAACTCCTAACGTGTCCCCAGGCCATGTAGCGCTCAACAACCCAACCACTTCATCCTGGCTCACCCATGAGCTTGGACACCCCAGCAGTTACGCCCTCTGCCCTCTTCCTTGCTGCACGTGCACGTTCTGAATACCCACAATGCAGCATAGGTTCATTTTACTTGCTGTATAAGCGCCTAACAAGCAAACAATAAATAGATAAATACATTAAATAAATAAATGTCAGGGTGGGAAACGTTTCTGGATCAATGTGGACCACTTTGAATAGTTAGGGAGCCCTGCAGTTAGCAGTTTAAAACGTTGCTGTTAGAACAACACATTTTAAAGTGCACATTTTTCCACAATGATTTTTTTTTAAAATGCACCCTGAGCACTAACTATTTCAACAGTTTATTGTAAAACATCAATAACTGTCATTCATGATTGTTGGACACTTGTCTTCCCAACCCAACAAAATCTCAGTGCGGCCCATTTTACATGGAGCCGAGTGATAATTAAAGGTGTAAAAACAGGGTGTAATGTATGTACTCCTTTATTTAGTGCTGTGGGATATTTTCCTTCCTTTTGAAGAGGCACACAGTGGAATTCAGGTTTCTGCTGTGCTTTACCCTCTCCCCCATGGACATAAAATACCCGGCTATGACCCCTTTGTACAGAGCTCTGTTGCTTTCCAGCTAGGCCTGAGCTTTATAAATCCCACATTAAAAAATACACACACACATAAATAAGTATGTTGTGAAGGGCAAACTGGCAACATTGTCCACAACTCTCAGCACTATTTCTAGCCCCAAAATGCTGTTTGTCACTTTTCCACTAGGTGGCTCCTCACCATTCAATGAGGGTACAAGCAAATTAACCTTCATGAGCTGGCCCAAGCCACAAGTACGCTGGGAAGAAGAGGAGAAGGGATGGATAAGTGCCCTTTCAAGCATATACGTCTTCAGGTGCCAGTCGCTTGTGTGAGAATTAAGACAAACACAACATTCCCTGTTTGACCCCTAAACAGACTGAGACCTATGTTCCAAGCCACATTAGCATTCTTACTTTATTATTTATGCTTTTATTTATTTATTTATTTATTTATTTATTGCATTTGTTATACGCCCAAACCCTGAGGTATCACGGCCTAGGATTTGAGTCTGCTAATTAAATAGTACAATTTACACCGGTGTTAGTTGTTCATTATTAGGGCTGGGAGGATAGTTCAGTTTGTGTTGCAAGCAGCCCCACACATAACAGCACAGGTTCGACTCCCGCTTAGAAGAGAACAATTATAATTTGCTAAATGGATTCCTCTGATTCGTTCATTGTTTTGTGAAACATATGGGGATTAGTGTATTTATTATTTCATGTTTTTATGGGATGCAGACTCTTGAAGATTCAGTTACGGTTCTATAACTATTACTACACAAATGAATACACACACTGTGTGCACCAAAACTGGGGAAGTAGGGTTTGCAGTTGCTACTGTAGCAACTGTATGTGGCCAAATCATTGCTTGCAGAAAATACATTGAAGAGAATAAGTTGTGTGAAGAAGCAGGTTATCTGGTTTCAGTTGTAGCTGGGAGCTCGAAAAAAGAACAATTAGTTTGTTGTGGTTTTCCACAAAAAGAAAACTGTGAGTGTGTGTTTACAAAAACTGTGCCAATCTGGAGTTCTATTTGAAAGCACATGAGCTCTGTATTGATTCCAGCCTCCTCAACAACCCCGTCCCCATTACACTAGTAAGTGATATGTGTGGCCTCTTGAACTCTGTACCATGGTCAGGGTCCAGCTAGTAATCCTTTTGGTCTGTTCAGATCACCTTGTCAAGTGAGCCCTGTGCTGTCTACGTGCTTCTTACAGCCTTGGGTGTAAGAGCGGACACTAAGAGAATTCGAAGTAACCCAGGGGTTTACAAAAAAAGGTTCTGAATGTTTATGTTGGTGAACAGATCCTACTGCTTTTTACAGTGACAGGTAATGTATGCGACACTCAGGCAGGCTGCAGGACAAAGCATGCAACACATTAATTTGTCTGTGCAGTGGGCCAGTAGGTGATTACTTTGATTGGGCTCAGACCAATCCGCTGACCTGACAGCTACGTGACTATGTCCTGCCCTTTTGCCTGAACAACCCTTAGGGGAACCACCAGTGAAAACTAGTGGCAGAGCGTAACACCATCACACAGCATCTTCCTATCAGACTCAGGAGGGTATCAGTCTCCATGTCATTCAGTGTTCAAATTGCACTGCAGTAATACATATGTACTGCCCGGGCTGCTGCTACAGAGCAGTGGCAAATGTTGCCTACCAGCTCTGTGTGATTACCTTCTGTGTAATTGATTTTAGTGTTAACTTACCATTCAGAATTATACATTTTTAACATTTGAACATCTTTCCATGTTGTGCTGTTTGATGGGTGGTGTATTTTAGAATGCTTTAATGGTGCCGACTATGCATGTTTTGCATTTTCCTGTGATGTCATTGTTATGTGAAGTATTATTCTTGAAACTTGAAAAATCCTACATCTTTTCGGTCACAGCATGTTGACAAGTATTTGTTATGGTGTGTGTGTGTGTGTTCAAGAGAGTTTGAATTTGCGTGTGTGCAAGAGATTTCAAATGTGTGCGTGTTTGGGTGAGAGAGGCAGATAGAAAGAGCGCCTCCATGTTAGTGACTGATTGAGAGTGCAAGAGCAAAAAGAGAGACTCGCCTGCATGAGAGCATCTGCGCCTTTAGCAGCAGAAGCAGAGGGACCCAGCTCTTTTGCATTACAGCTCTGACTGCAGTTAATCTGAGTGTTCAGTCCCCTGCAATGGGGAAATAATGTGTGGGGTGCTTCCAATTGTTTACCCTCAGAAAAAAGTACAGCTCAGTGGAGGTTTCTGTAGCTTGCTTAGGGATGTGTCCATCTCGTGTGCAGTTGGATATCTCCCTTATTTTATTTTTTATTGTATTGATTTAGTTGAATGGAACAACTTTTCAATTTCATTTTTATCGTTACATACAAAACAAATACAACAAATACAAACAGCCAAGTACAAAAGAAAAAGAAAATAAGTACTTTGGAAATTAAGAAGCAACAAGATACATATAGTGCAAAAGATAAAAGCACAACATATAACAACACATAACAATGGACTTACAATCTACCTATAAAACAAAAAACCATTTGAAATATGTATCTAGTTTCAACTACGTACATTTCCTTCATTAAAAAGATACACTAATATGAGCAAAAGCAAACCAAGCTAATGAAATGACTCTTGTTGCTTAATTTCATACACATCATTTCATTGTATGTATTCTTACTCTAAATTTAGTCGCTATTTGTAACATCTTCTGAGCAGAGCCTGCAATGTGCGCCCAACACATTTTCTCTTCCATTTGTCCTAAATATTGATGAACATTTCTGTAATGTGTTACTCTCTGGGATCTTAGTTTGTGCATTCAGTAATTAAATGTACAGTTGTTTCTTCGACCCCCTTAACCTGACAAAATCTGCATACATTATTCGCTTTTGATATCAGTTTTCTTTTACAAGCCAAGCCCCTTGTGAGTCATAAATTGAAACAAAATCGCAAAATGGCATGTCTATAAAATGCAGTCGGTATTTGATCAAGGTACTTTTCTGGTATACCCATTTGTTTTGGTTTAAATACTTCAGGTGATATAGACTGGTACTTTAGACATCTTTCCTGATTATCAATCCAGTCCATGTTATACATACACTTTTTTGCTTTATCGGATTGGTTATTAACATATCAATTGAAACATCAGCATGTGACATAATCTGATAAATTGTTACAAGCCACTTTTTCACAAAAGGATGAAAACTCGAGATATGTATAATCTGAAACTGTTTTCAGTATACTCGGACTACTTGTAGATATTATGTATTTTCAAAAAAGAGTACATACTTTCCAGCAAAAGTTCGCATACAGTGATGTAAGTCCTAGTTCATATCGGATCCATGCTATGGGAATACAGTGTGGCAATTGTAATATCTGGACCCAGAAACGTTTCTCTCATTTCTCACAGATGCAAGATGATAACGGAATGTCTGTCTTCAGACCATATAAAATGGTGGGAATTACTTTAGCTTTCCAATAGGTCAAAGCAGGACGTATTGTGAATTTGCCATACCGAAATTGCATGATTTTTGCCTGAGACACCGCAGTGCAGATCTTCTGTTCAATTGCAATATGTTGTGATTTGGCATTTGTGCACCCTTCAAAATGAACACCAAGATATTGATACTCAGGTGCAATGTCCAATGATAAATTGTTGATGGACCAATTATACACCTTGCCTCCCTTTCTCATTGGTTTGTATATTACTATTTGAGTCTTAGTTGTATTGATACTCAATTCATTAAGTTTGGTGTATTTTTCAAAAGCTGTCAGAAACCTTTGTAGGCCTACAGGAGTCTTAGATACAAGGACCAGGGGTGGGTCTTATTTCATTGACAATGCTGGTGTGTTGTTGCAGTTGCCTGCATCCCAGAGGGTACCACCCAGCATCTGTGTAAGGCAGAATGTCTTTCATCTGTGTGAGTTTCGCATAGCATCAACATGCTGCTGCCTGACAGCATCTAAGCAGCCTCTCATTCATGTTTACATTCTCACTCGCTACAATAGAAAAAGGCAACTTTATACATACATAGACACGACCAGAGGGCGATCATGTCCAAAGGCCCCATCAACGGCCACATTAGATGGCTCTGGTGCTTCCGCCCAAAGGCAGCTGGACTGATTGTCTGCATGTATCTATAACATGGGCGTAAAATGTTCATACAGTTACATCCTTGGAAACAAGACAAATGTGTTGCTGTTTGGCTGTAAATGTAACATCACTCTGTCCATTGTTGCTGAGGCACTGATGCAACTGCACATTATGTTATATTATGTATCATTACAGCCGTTTGCAAAGCCTTGGCCATAAACAATTCTTTCTTGGTTCCCCTTTCCGCTCAGAACGGTTGTTCATGCACTTGCTGCAGAGATGCTTGACATGCATCTCATAGTCTTGAACCCTTACAGGGACGCCTTGGGCATTCATACCTCTAAGTGAGGGTCAGTCTATCAGGTAATAATAACGCGTATTGCTCATGCTCCCAGTGACAATTCAGGTCGAGGTGTGTGTCTGCTGTGTAAAAGTTCTGTATTCCTCTCATGCACCCCCAAGAGAAGTAGCTCAGTGGGTGGGGTTCTGGAGCGTTTTGAAAGTAGTCTACATCTGGGAGGTTTCAATCTCTCTAAGATAGTTCAGTGAGTGAGCCCACCCACCGCAGAGATCTCTGTCCAAACTGCAAGTGAAAAGCGTAATACCCCCAATGATAGCTCAAAGGGTCAATTGGCTAGCTTCAATGCTGTAACCTATGAGTTGTATACCATTATCTCGGAAGGGCCAAATCAACTGTTTCTTTTTCTAACGTCAGGAACATGTGAAATGTCACCTGCTTCCCAAGCTCCAGGTGACATTCTTTATGGTGGGGGTGAAGGTATGGTGATATTGTCCCCCTATCCCAATCAATGCCAGGTACAGGTATCCACTGACCACTCCTCCCCCCCTGCTTCACCCTGCAATCATCCTTACAGAGAAATGAATGCAATTTTCCTCCCAATCATGTTCACTCCCACAGCCACGGCAGGGATTTTCTTGATTTTGGACTGGTATAGCGCAGGCTCGATTCTCCACAGTTGCCAACCAGGAAGCCTTAAACTGGCTGCGATCAATAAAAAGAAAATACGGCAAAGTATATATGTTTCTGTAAGGACGATATGTTCTTCCTTACAGAAGCATGTCTCAAACAGCACTGCAAATCTATTATCACTGACATGCATCCACCCTCCACAGACACTGCCCACACAGCCAAGGTGTGGCATTGCCATCATATGTAAATTCACTCACACTTAGCAACCAAATTCACCGCATATTGTAAAGGATTCCAATCGGGCGTCACACACTGGAACAGGACATTCTCCCTTAGCCTTAGATGTAGCGCGCAATTAGAATGTTTTTTCTTTATTTTCTACAAATTTGAATTGAGTCGACATCCAACCCGTCTCACAACCCCTTTGACAAATACCCACGGTCACAATGGACCATAAACCAGGCCGGTTGGTGGGAATACAATATTTCTTTATTTTAATTTCAAAGAAAATCACACAATTTTTATATGGGTCAGTAATCCCCAATGGGGTGATAAGTACAATGAAAACCACTGAAATCCACTTGGGTCACCTTCTACAAGAACATATCCAAAGCACAAATGAATAGGAGCACGTTTTCAAATAGGATAGATAGCACCCAAGTTAAGGTTTCCCTCTGCAATGTTCCCTCAACCCACAATTAATCGAATTCTGAGTGGATAGAAAGAAGCAGCAGGTAGTCAGGGATATTAAACCTTTTGCAATGGACTAAAATGACACTCAGATTTTAACAAATAATTAATTATATGTGTAATTAAAGAATGATGTACATATGTTTTATCACAGTACCAGGGATGTTATATCACTAGCAACTGTAAGGTAGGGTATCACAAAAGGCATACAGTTCACAAAGCAGGTTGAAATTGAAAACACAGTACAGTCAAATCACACGTGGAAAAGTTGAATTTTTTTCTTTTTCTGCTTTAAATTTCAAAACGTTTATTTTTTTTTAAACGGGTGAAAAACACAGAATCGGAATGCGGTTTTTAGGCTGGCTGATGGATGCACATCACAAGGACAATATAGAAGTGAAAGGGTGACTATAGCTGAAGAATTGGATGACATTTTCAAGGTGAAATGAGGTTCAATATTAGGAAAATAGAGCAGTTAAAAAGTGAAAATTGGTTTTAAAAAGGAAACGCAAGTTTTACTTAAACTAAATTATCTATACTATACTGTTAAAGAAAGGCACGGTACATTCTAAGATTGATTCGCAATGCCAAACTTTTCAACCAGCATTCAGCTTTATTAATTTGATTATTCCGAATACGGCTAAGGACTTAAGATCTGTGCAAGACAGAAATAAAGAATAAAATGGCGCTAACGCTTGGAGATAAATGACAAGATGCACATAGAATTCTAACAGTCTTAAATGATTTACCAGGGCAAAGATAGGATTTCTTGGAGAGTAGAACAAAGAAAAAGTATCAAGATAAAGTAGACTCTGTGTGGCTATGGGATGGGGAAATACTCACAATCTGCACTGGAGTTTGGGGATTTGGACAGTTCACCGGTTCTGGACTCAACAACTCTGTTCACAGGAAGAAGGCTTTCCTAACAGTAAACAGCTGTGCAAGTCTGGTCACTGGATGACGGCAAGGGTACAGCGGGCATGCAGGTAGTGAGCAAAAAGCCGGTCTGGTCACAGGATGCTTCTCAAAAGGGTACCACAGCTTTTCCCCTTTGTTATTGGGATTTCAGTGGAATTTCTGGATCAATGGCCTTGCTGGGATAGGATCAGCTATGCTTTGGCCTTGCTGGGATAGGATCAGCTATGCTTTGGCCTTGCAGTAGAGTATGGAATCTTGCAAGGTGGATCCCGAATGTCAGGATACGCAGGCACTGGAAATTCAGGAAAGTCTCTAAAGTTCTGTCAGCCTCTCTTATTTATAAGGCATGGCAATATCATAGGATTATGGCTGTCAGGGAAGATTATGGCCGACACGCGCAAGCGCCTTTTCTCAGCCATTGCAAGCACAGGAGCCGGCATTTAGAAAACTCCCGGCACTCACAGACACAGACAATCTGGTTTTTGGACGCCTGACATCCCAACGCAGGCCTCTTCTGTGCACCAGTTTTCTCCGGATGCCATTACATCCACGAATAAACAGTGGCCAGTACACGCGATGATTGATTTACAAACCTCTGGAACAGTGCCACCCATGGGCAGAGGAATGGGACCCAGTTCTTTTGACCCATGTCCCAGCCATATCCAAAGGATTTGAATCCTGTAATGTGCAGAGTGTTGGCTACTTTTCGTTTTCGGCCACGGCGGCGGAGCGGACACAGGCATGCAGCTAACAACCTTTAGCTCTCAAAGGTTGAATTTCTCCCTCACAATGTGAATGTTCTTTCTTCAATCTGAGCACGTTTATTATGATGCGGCTTAATGACTCAGAAAAGATTCAATTTTTGGGAATGCTCTGTCCTGATGAAGATGGATTCCATCTGCACCTTTCTGAAAGATGTACTTCTTCCATCGAAACTACCTAATCTTTCATGATGCCATGCTTCTCTGATGACCGTTTATTCTTTGCATGACATCGTAGTAGTTGACACACAGCATCCCTAACTTGTACTTTTATATGTATGTCCTTTAGATGTGTTTTTACTCTGGTATTCAGTTTTTTACAATTGGTCCTCTAATTTGATGATTATGACAATGATTCCATCTTGTTTCGCTGCATTGTTCAGCAAGTGCCATTAACATAGTTTTGCTGTTTGCACATTAGAACTCCCTTAGAGTTTCTGTGGGCTTCCCCGATTGAGTGATCCCCTTCACTCATTCGGAGATACCCCCCAGTTACCCTGGTGTTCTCCGTTTGGGAATCTATTTAGATTGATGTACTTTCTGTCGATATCCCTTTGAGGTTTACAATTGACATTGGCACTTTACCACAGTATGCACTGTATCTCTTAAATCATATGACCTAACCTTATGCATTGCACAAGTTTTTGAATTTTTATTTCAGTTTTTTAATATATTGAAATAAATTTATATAAAAAAACACAATAAACATGTTATTTTTTATGATATATTGATTGATGTACGGTGATTGGTTCTATGACCAGCAGTGCTGTGTCCATTTCCATAATGGTGAGACTAGGTTCTTAAAGTGAGTTTATACATTTTCCACTGACTTGATTTCTGTTTACCATTCTTTTGGGGGAAGGCCTCAGTTTATCCAGCAGAAAAACCTGTTCTGAAGCTTCCACAATCCAGCCACTGAATTTAATTATTTATTTTATTTTATTTTGTTCTGAATCAGAAGCAAGCCTATTGAAATAACACATCCCATATATATTTCCCAGCAAAACCCCTTTTACATTGTTAGGCCAAGACAGGGCCTTCTTTCAACATTATACTTTTAAAACATGCATTTTTCCTTATTTGCAAAAACGCATTTTAACCTATGGTGAAGTCTGGTGGGCTGACCATTTCAAAAGGTTTTCTCTTCCTTCTGACTTTCCAACATTGTTTTGCCCTAGTCAGTTTGACTTATACAGTAATCTGTTCACGACACATGTCCAATGAAATTGACATATGCCTTTAGAACTAGGGTTTCTTTTGAAGCAGTGATTTTTGAAATTTTGTAGCCCTAAAGTCAAGAGTTTTTTCCTGAAGCTGAAAGTAAAGCTTCTGTTGATTTCCTGGATCTGGTCTGACTAAGCCTGCCATTCAGGAATAATGCTCTCTCCTGCTAGGGCACAATCTGAATATGGATCGGCATGGCAGGACCTCACTGATAAAAGCAGAGTAATGTAGAATAGATGAAAAGAGCATCAGAGCAGCATCATTTTAAATGTAAGATATTTTCCCTTTTCAAAGCAGCGCAGCTTCTCACTTTGCTCCTTTAGTACACACATGAACACACCCTGGCAGCCTTTCTCAGGGTGCTCCCTGCTCCAACTTGCCCAATGGTGTTTGGCAAAACAGTGCAGCCATCTTTTGTAGCTGCCAAACACAGTTTTGATGCGAGAGAGTAGTGCTTAAAGTAGCCAGCGCAGCCATGTTGCTGGTTCTGCTGAAGTGCAGCTTGGTTATGGATGGAAATTCTGCTGAGTGGGTCAATGTATCCCACAATACACATCCTTGGAATCACTCTCTCTCACTTGCTTCCCTGTAGCATACCCAGACCCCACCTTGCTCCACTTTATTTACCACCCCAACACACAATCCCATCTTCCTCATCGAGTGGACTGATTTCACAACTAAGAGCCACAGCCCTCCCTACATCAATATCTACCATGGCAACTTCAACACTGGTACATCCCCAGACAACAACACCATTCAAAGGAGTATCCTCACTTCACTCAACCCTTATGACCTCACACAACTCATCACCTACCACACATACACAGCTGGCAAAAGCCTGGGCCACTGGATTTTAAGCAAACAAACATGTCACTATGTAAAATTTAACCTGGGTGTGGTGGTCATACCACATTGCAATCCCCTCCATGCACACACTATCACAATAGATCCCTCAACTGCCACACATCCCCCAGCTCCCTCAGCCAGACAAACCAAATACATCGCAGATACAGCCTTAGCACCTCTCATAGGACCGGCTTATCCCCTCTACATACACACACACACCCTCCACTAGTCTCCGTATATTACACTATTAGGGAGAATTCTCATTTCTGTGCTAATTCCCTTCAACCTTAGAGACCCCCAGCTATTTTGCTGGACTTAAGGACTTTTTAATTTTAACCCTGGAGTGAGTGAGGACTTTTTCTCACTCTCTCATATGTTTTGACCTGATTTGGATTATGTGTTTCCTCTGTTTTTGGAGTCTGACAAACTTCATTGGTGTCCACTTATTGTATGGTGACACACAGCACCTTCAGTGTAGGGTCACAGAGAAATCCTTTAGACTTCTCAAAAGGTTTAAATACATGTTCTTGTGTGAACCACAATTCACAAGAATACTAAGGTGACATTGACTTTACTTACCTTTTCTCTTTTGTAAATCCAGCGCACTCAATCTTATGTGGAGTGCTGGGCGGTGACCTAGTAGCCTCTTATGCTAAATTCTCATGTAACATGCTTTATGTTACCCTCACTACTTTAAATGGCTGGTGGCAGTGGTTTATTTTCCTACCATTGTGCTTTTCTACCACAGACTGAACTCTCAGCTGCAGTATAGCACCCATGGGTGATCATTTCATCAAAAAGGCCCTGGTCTTCTTTTTTCACCATTTTCTGTTTGTGAGGTCTTTTCTGGGTTTTACTCTGTGCATTGAGCCAGGTTTGAGCCCTTTGTTTGTTTTGCCTTTGGGGGGCTTTAGCCCTGAAGTCCACCTCTGGCTCCAGTGTGTCTGGAAAGGCAACATGTGAGGGAGGTTCCCGAAACTCCCCTGTCCGGTGTCAATAGGAGTGCCTGAATACAACCAGTCCTGACGGACAGCCTACCTGCTGTGTGATTGATAGCCTAGGCTGTGCACAAATGGAAAAAACCTGCTTAAAAGATGATTGTTTTTGTACTAGAGGCAGATTCGACCACTGGGAGAAACACCCGATGTAGAAACTGTGAACTAAGCTTGCTGCATCCTCCTGTACCTTTAAATTGCCCAGTGTAGCCCTGCTGCTGTGCTGAAACTCATTTTTTTATTCGAAAGAGAAGCTCCAGAAGGACTGACTTCTTCCCTTGGGTTAGTGGGACCAACTTACCCTGAGACAAACTCAACTAGACAATCTTTCCTGACTGGCTGTACTTCTTCGCTGCTGCAAGAACTGAGTTCCAGGGGTCGAGAAATCCGTAGTCGAGTGGAATGTCTGAAATCCAGCCAGAAGCTCCAGGAGTCTCCTAAGGACCCCCCAGAAGTAGGACAACCAGTGCTCGTGTCCCCTCACCAGAGTACAGGACCCAAGGAGTGAAGGAATCCCAACCGGGATCTGAGATCCGCAACATTGCTGTTTACTAAGCGCTGGAACCGTGAAGTTCCGCTGAACCGAAATATCCAGTGTCTGCCGACGACCTCCAAAGTGCCACCGCAGGAGCCCTCCAGACTTCCTCCCTCTTGTCCCCAAGACTGAGGCTCAGGAACCCACTGTCTGCATTGCTGCAACAGGACAGAATCCAGCTGGAACACTCTTCTTCTAACCAGAGGTACTGTTTAGACGTGGGGTACTTACCTCACTGTCTTTTAGCTGTGCTTTTCCAAGTTGGGAATTGCATTGGCTTACCTTTAGAGTTGATTGCACCTCCAATTGCACAGGCTTAACAGCTTGCAAGCCTACAAGTGAATTTTTCAAACTCTCCAACTTTGCGCAAGACTTTTATCTAAGAAGTGTCTAAGCTTCATAGACTGCTTCCAATTGACATTGGCTGTCCTGGCTGTCTGCAGACTCTTCCAGCCCATTGTCTGTGATATTGTTTGTCCCTCATAGGTGGCAACTTTTTGTAGACTGTTATTGCTGGGAAAGCTTTGTCTAAATTTCATTGGAAGATTAAATTTTTCTCACATCTACTGAGAACCTGTTTCACCTGTTTCCTTCCCTACATTTTTCCTTTCTGCAACCTCAGAATCTTCCAAGTAAAATACATAAATGCCATTACTGTCCTTGTGATTGAAGTCGCCTCAGGGTGTACGGATTGCGTATGAAGCATATCCAAAGATTATTCACTTACTTGTTCTGATTCTGAAAAGTACTTTTAAAGTATATTCACATTGTTACGCAAATTGCCTTTTTAAAGAATGCTTATTTAAAACTGGATGTTAATTAAATAAATAATTATTTATAACTGAAATCTTGAGTGTAAGTGTTACTTGGCTACTTGTATTCATGAATTTCATTGCTACAGCTCTACAGCTCACATGTACCCCTCTTTAGATGGGCCTGACTGCTCAGTCACACTACCAACATCTGTAGTACCTCTACCAAAAGGTGGGTTACCTAATACCAAGCAGATAAGTGTTGTGTAGTCTCACACAGTGTGACTGCACCAATTCTTACCTAACATACATTGTAATGTTATGTTATGTTATAAAAATGTATAAAGCGCACTACCAAGGCATCCTGGCACTAGCACAGCTGCAATACATACCCCAACTCTAACCTAAAATAGGAAGGTTTTAAGGGACCATCTAAATTCAAGATGATCCAAAAACTGCTTCAATACAAGCAGCAGGGAATTCCACAGCCGAGCCGCTGCCACCGAGAAAGCTCAGCCTCCCACCCTGGATCGTCTATCAGTCAGGACCACGAAAAGGCCTGCTGTCTGTGAGCGTAAATCGTGCCCCAGAAAATAGCAAATACATTTTTCCTGCAGGTATACAGCCCCAAGACCCTGCAAAGTGTGGTGAACCAAACAATGATTTGACATCAGTATGCATGGACACTGGAAGCCAATGCAGGTGACGTAGCGTGGGGGTAATATGAGCTCCATATGGGGAGCCCATCACCACCCGAGCTGCTAGATTTTGGAGAAGCTGCAAATGCTGGATCAAGCCCATCGTCTGGGCCAGATAAAGTGAATTGCAGTAGTCAGTTCGACTGAGGATAAGGGCAGCTACTACTAGTGGACAGAGTTGAGACGGAATATATGGAAGCACCTTCCATAGCATCCTAAACTGGAAACGACCATATTTAAAAATCCTTCCACTTGCTTAGTCATAGAAAGGGTAGCTGAGAACATTACCCCCATATTGTTGACTACCGGGACTGGAATTGGAAGACTCCCCAAAGAGGAAGGCCAAAAGGCAGACACCCAAGGTGACAGATTAGCAGAAGCACCCACCACCAACACTTCAGACTTAATAACACACACACTTGACAAAATTGCTCCCCGTAAATCACAAAAACCCCACAGCCACCACCATAACCCATGGTTGAACAACTCTCTGTAAAACAGGAAGCCAGATACCTAGTGGCGAAAGAAACCATGCCTGCTACCAGAACACCATCCAAACTCTGCTGCAGCAAATATAATACACCCATACGCAATGCCACACCACCCATTATCCCCAAGAACTCCAATTCACCACCACATGTACACAAAAACGATTCAACATTACCAGATCCCTCTTTAAACCATCATCCACACCTTACACCCCCCCCATCCAATGCACTGTGCAACTCCCTTATGGACTACTTCAACTAAAAAATACACAACATTTGGCAATACCTCTTCTCTGCTCTCCCACTCCCATCCACCTCTATCAAACATTCCAAACATGGGACATCTCCCACCCCATCTACACAGACACCCTCATCATCCTTACTACTTCCTGGATGATGCATGTCCACCTCAAGCTGCATTAAATTGCATCACCATCCTTGCTCCCATTGGCTAATTAACATCAACTCATGTCTCTCACATGGTACTATTCCCTCTGCTCTCAAAACTGGACATGTCTCACCCCTCCTCGAAAAAATCCATCTCTTGAACGCACACTAACTGCAAATTACTACAATGTCACTATTCTGCCATACCTCTCTAGAATCATGGAATACTTTGTCACTACCCAACTGCTACACTACATCACCACAAACAACCTCCTCAACCCATTTCAATCTGGCTTTCGACCTGAACAAAACACTGTGACTGCTACACTCCACTTTCTCTATGATCTCCACAATATTACTGACAAAGGACACACAGCACTACTCGTACTCCTTGACCTTGCTGCAGTCTTCAACACCAATGGCCACACCATTCTACCTGGCAACCCCTACACTTGGGGACTGTTTCTGTATCCCTAAAGCCCCCCTACCAGCCGTTGACAACTGATGTCTGCAGTTACCCTTGCACTTGTCACATGCTGGCTGTTACTTTACTTATTGTTATCATCTATTCCCTTGTCCCTGCCCCCTTCCCACGCACTTGCATGATCTGAATGACACCTGGCCTAGTAGGATCGTTGTCCGTCCTCCCTTTGTTCCCTTCCCTTGCCTGGTCACGCCTTGATACACTTGTGTATAGGCGCGTTATAAATGCCATATCATATCATATCATATCATATCATATCATACTCAACACCCTGTCTTACGGGGTGAAACTCTCAGACACCATCACAGACTGGTTCATCACCTTTCTTAATGACAAAGCATACTTTTTCTACATGCCCCCTCTTCAATAGGACCCCATGGTTGTCAAATGCGGAGTCCTGCAAGGTTTCATCCTGTCTCCAGTCCACTTCAAATTATATTTTGAATCCCTTGGACAGACCCTTAGACAACACAACATCCATGTTCACCAAAATGCAGATGACATGCAAATACAATGCCAAATCTCACCCCCCTCACAACTCCAAATCCCCAAAAGCTGTCTCACCAACTTCACCACCTGGATGGCCAACCACTTCCTCAAGCTCAACACTTCTAAAACGGAATACCTCTTCCCACCGACACAAACGTGAATCCCATGGATCAAATAACATACCACGGACAGCCCACACATATCCCTCTCCACACCTGTCAAATCCCTTGGTATTACCATCAACCCCCACCTTTCTTTCACACACCACATAGCTGCTATCACCAAAACCTACAATCAACAACTGAACCACCTAAGAAACATCGGGCACATCCTTTCTCCTGATGACTTCTGCACCACAATCCAAGCAGTAGTACTGTCAACTGGACTACAACAATGCTCTCCTTGCTGGACTCCCCAGCAAGACCTTCACCCCCCTGCAAGGTATACAATATGCAGCAGCCACACGTATCCACTGCCAACCAAAACATTCAAATATCACCCCACCTCTTTCCCAGCTCTACTGCCTTCCCGTGCCCCAAATAATGTCCTTTAAATGACTCTGCATTGTTTTCAAAGCTGTCCACCACAAAACCCCATTTTACATTCACTTCAAACTCAAACCTATCACCCACACGAACACCAGACAAGCAAGCCATCATTTCCTACTCATTCCACTTAGAAAACTAATATGCACTTAAAAGCAAGCATTTACCCACTGGACACCCAGGGCATAAAAAGGTACGACATGCTATCTTTAACATAGAAAGTACATTTCGTTCGAAACCAATCCATCGACAATAGTCATGGATTGGTTTCAACTGAAATGCACTTTTACATGTTAAAAGTAGCATTTCACTGCCTTTTTGTTTGTAACGTTGAAACTTTACATGGAGCTGTTCAGTGCTGAAATTACAGGACTGGACAGCTCCATCTAAGGTTTCAAAGTGTTTTGTGTATTTTGACATTTAAATGCCTTTTTCAAAACTTTGAAGCGTTACATGGAGCTGTCCAGGCCTGTAATTTCAGCACTGGACAGCTCCATGCAACGTTGCAAGGTTTTAGTGAATATTGGGGTGGGGGCTTGACCCCCCCAACCCCCAAACCACCCTCCCACCCCCCAACCCTAACCCAAGCCCCAACCCTAACCCTAACCCCATTTTCGAAAGGCAAACTGTCACATTTTTTTCGATCAAATGCCATTCGAAACTTTTGTATTTCGAAAAAAAAGATTCAAAAGTTTGCCTTTCGAAACTTTTGGAATCGAACAAATGACTGGACAGCTTTTTGACCATTAAAACTTGTAAGACGCTCCGGGAGCAAAGCCAGGACTGAACAAACATTTAAATACAATAAATAAAAATTAAGTGCTGCAGTTGAGCAGGAAAACTAGAGAAATATGTTCACTTTCAACAAAAAAGAAGGTTTTGGTGATTTCGTGTGGTTAATTGCATTTTATCACCTATACATGTAAACTGCAATAAAACAATACAAACACAAAAACGATTGGCTTTACTAATGCTTGTGTTTTTTTTATTTATTTATTTATTTATTTTTGTTATTCTTGGTTTATCCAAAAAGTGGTTTTTACAAGATGAGTCGACAGGTTTTGCTTAGGTCTCTGTTTCATTTTGGTTTTCTTTGTCGGTCGTCATATTTGTTAAAATCAGGTCTATGATTTTTGTCGTGGCCGTCACCCATGCTGTCTTTTCACCTTCAATCAGCCTTGTCCACCAAATGTCTTCTTTGTAGATGTGGGCTGAGGCTAGGATGTTTCCCAGGTAGAGTTTCCTGATGTTTTTGACCCCTGGCCATGATAGTAAGAGATGTCTTGTTGTTTCGACCTCATTCTGGTTTTTGCAGAATCTGCAATTATTGGATGGAGACAGGCCTCTGATTGCTAGGATTTCAATTGTGTGGAGGAGATTCAGACGGGCTCTCAAAAATGTGTTTATGAGCTTTCTATTTGGATATTTTCCCACAAAAGATTGTAGATTTTGGAGTTTCTGTGCTTGTGGCGAAAGATGGATGACCAGTGTGTATGTTGCGGTCGAGTCGCACTTTGAGATCCAGTCCGATTCATTCATTTTCTTTTGGATCTTTGTTGGATTCTCAATCAATTCATTTTTCGAACTTTGGATCTCACAAAGTTTTGTCTCCTGTTCTTTTTCCCACTGGTTTAGAAGGTTGCAGCGTCTGCTCGTTAGCTCTTTGTTTATAGCCTCAAATAACTTTGGCTGGTTTTCCAGCAGAATCTTCATATATAACATCATGGCATTTTGTTCCACCACTGCCTCCAGTGACAGCTGGCTCTGTTTGCGTATTATCAAAACCATTGGTGTTGAATTTGGCAGGTTGAGAACCTTTCTCCAGAAGTATCTTTCAAGTGATTTCCAGATCTTTTTGGGCAAGGTTGGCATGGCTTCCACAATGTAGTAGATTGATGGAACGACTTTGCCTTTGTAGAAGTTTATGACAGGCAGTAGTGAGAACCGGCCACACTTGTTGTCAACTGCTTGTGCCTGAGAAGTTAAGCTTCTCATTTTTTCTTGTAAGGTGTTTTGCATAGCCATCTCTTGCTGTGAGCTGTCCAGCATGACTCCAAGGTATTTGAATTCTGGTACCTTTTTAATTGTTGCGCCGTCAAGCTGCCAGTTGAATATTTCTGGCCTTACTCTCCCCTTTCCTAGAGACAAGGTTTTCATCTTGCTATTGTTGATTTCCAGGTGGTTAGTGGCAATATATTGCACAAAGTTGGTCAGCTGTCTCTGGAGACCAATAGCCATCTGGCGAGAAGAATAACATCATCCGCATATAGTAGTCTAGATATTTTTTCTTGCCCAAGTTGAGGAGGGAACGCTCCGACTCTTGCTTCTACATCCTTGTAGTCTCCCATGTAAGACAGGAAAAGTGCTGGGGCCAGCGGGCAGCCCTGTTTGTTTTATTTATGGTATTTCTTCCGATAATGTGCCTTGATGATTTAGCTGGAGCTACATTCTAGTATTGTTGTGTAGGGCTACAATTGGTTGGAGGAGTTCCGCTGGGCAGTTCCATACTTGTAGTTTCTCCCGCAGTCTTGGTCTATCGACTTGTTCAAACGCTTGGCTTAAGTCAATGAAAGCCAGGAATATTCATGCTCCTCCTACCAGTGATTTGCTTTTGAGGATGCTCAGGGTCAAGATGTTAATGCTGGTGCTGACGTTCTTCTTGAAACCTGACTGGAAGGGGTCATCATATGCTGCTTCTCTTAACCAGGTTTGAAAGCGGCATAATAGGAGTGACCCATAGACCTTTCCGATCACGTCCAGGGAGCCAATAGGATGAAAGTTTCTTAGGTCATCTCTTCTGCCTTTCTGGAAAATTGGGACTACTACTGAAGAGGTTCAAGGTTGTGGTAGTTCATTAGCTTTAGTGCACCTTTCAAACACTAGGCTGATGAAGGTCGCCCATTTCTCTGGATTTTTTTCAGATCAATGTTTGTTAGCCCATCTGGGCCTGGCGTTCTTGAATTTTTGAACTTTCGAAGGACTTCTAAAATGTCAGCTCTGTCATGCAACTCCACCCAGAGTGTTTCATCTGTTTCTTTTATGGCATGTTTTGCTGAAGATGGTGCATAGAATAGGTTTTTGTAATGCATCACCCAAACGTCCTCGTCTATGCTGCTTGTTAGTGCATCGCTCGTCTGGCGGCCTGTAGATCTGATCAAGGACCAAAACATGCGTGAATTCTTTTCACAAACCTGCCTCAGCATTTCCTCAGAGTCGTTTTGGTATAGGCTGAGATGATAATTCTTCAGCCATGCCTTGCAGTTCTTGAATGCCACAAATAGGGCTGTTCGGTTTGACTCTGTGTTGTTTCGGGTTGCCACTCTTTTTAATCTCCTTAGTGATCTTCTTTTTCGGACCAGGGTTTTGTCAAACTTATGGTTGTTTTTTTCTGTTCCCACTCCAGGGTTTGATTTAGGTTTCTTGGAGGGAATGAGTAGGGGGCGGTAGTCTAGTTGTATGCTTGTCGAGCCCGAGTCTTCAAGCTGGATATAGTTTTTGGTTAGCGTGGTGATGTTCTTGCACTTAGATTAAGGCGGTTGCCTTTGGTGTTAGCTTTCAGTTCTGTTGCAGGCATCTGCTTTTCTATGTATAATGATTGCAAAAAGATTGTGGTAGCTTGCAGTAGTCTTTATGATGTCAAACGAAGTATTGATGGCGAGTAGCGAGCGTGAGACAAAAATATAGTCAATCGTTGCTGAAGATTTCTCATCTTCCCACGAAGGCTTGCGATTGTTGGAAACATATGTGCTGTCGAGGCTGACTAGTTTGGTTGAAGTCATCAGGTTAAGCCAGTTGCGTCCTCACTCTTCTTCCATTGTACGGCGCAAGGACGGGTGCTTCTTAGTGCATATTGCGTTTAAGTCTCCACAGATAAAAAGATATGAGGCCTGGTGTTTTGTGTATACGCAATCAATTTCTGTTTCCAGCATACTAAGGAAGCTGCTGTTGGATTTGTTGTCGGGGTTCCAAGGTATTCATGATGATTGTGGGACTGGAGATAACTTTCCTGATATCTCGTTTCGATGGTTCCATGTGACTAGCACAGTCAGTAGAAAGAGGTTTGTTGTCAAGATTTCTTTCAGTCTCATCCCTTTTCCAGAGCGTATGGCTGTAAGCAAACCTGAAGATGGGTGTCCTCTTATTCCTTTTTTTGGCTGGTGCAAGGGCAATAGCGAAGCCGTCTAGGGTTGGTTTCTCGGTCAGCCACGTTTCCTGGAAACACAAAATGTCAAATATGGCCAAGTCTACGTCGCCCGGTGCCGTCAGGTGGGAGAAGCATCGGGTGTTCCATGAGCCCAACCTCAGAGTTGATTTTCCTGTTCTTTGGTGTTATGTCATGTCTGCTCTCAAAGTTCTCATGGGTTGCTGTTTTCGGTGAGTCGACAAGGCCTTTGGAATCCAGGCCCACAGCTTGTGTAGCGGAGGCAGTTTTTCCTTTTCTTGGGCTTGTCCTGCTTCCTTTCAATTTATTGGACTTAAAAAGGTGATCCTGGGACGAAGAGGGGGTAACCAAGAATTGCGATTACGCCAGGAAGAGGCCAAACTTATCAATTACTTCAGATGTATACAAACTGGATTGAACACGGACAATGAAATGTCTAATATTTTGTGAAAACTGGTTAACTAGGAGAATGAAATACAAATGTGACCAAATACAGCAAATGGTTGTAAGGACGAACTCTATCTAATGACCAATAACAGTATAACATGGTATGGTTGTTTTTTACAGTTTTCCTCGAATTGGGGAGTTTTGTATTGCTACACGATCAAAAACTACATTTCCCAGAAATCACAGGTAAGTTAGGATCCCCAAACATATGGGACTGTGCCTGTGGATTTGTGCGATCCAGTAATTTGAATGACCAACAGTACCGTAAGATGGTAACTTTAATTTACCTAACTTCTATCGAAACGGGGGAATTTGTAATGACACACGATCATATAACTACATTTCCCATAGATCACTGCGAACGTGGACTCCCAACATATGGGGCTTTGTCCTTGGACTCGTGCAATTTGTAACTTAGTATTGCAAGCAATGGAATGCATTTACATGCACCCGTTGTTTTAAAATGATAAGGAAAACACACACATGGCTTGTGAATTAGCTTGCATATCCTCACACGCAATATCTAATTGTCAAAGTAACGTACATCAGTAAAAGTAGAAGCACTCTTTCCCAAAATATGGCCGACATTAAGGCAGGGGTTAGAGACTGAGAAAGGACTCCAGGGTTGCCTTGACAACTTTACATACACATCCACAATCACGCGCTCTGTATTCCCAACCCGACGCGTGAAGCAGGAACCTGGATTTTGAAGGTAAGCCCTGGCAGTCTGGCGCAAGCCCACCTGAGTAGCCCACCAATCAGGGAATGGCCCATATTAAACAGGCAGGCTCTGACATGCCGGCCTGTTAGTCCGTGACACTTCCGTACACGGATTATTAATTTCTATAACGCTTACGAGCGTCACGTCGGCTAACGCTTAGAAGTTTAAATGGACACTTTGCTAAACAATTGACACTTAAAACAGTGAATCTTCACACAATGGGGGTTTTCTTGCCAATGTTCACTAAATTATAGATAGATTTCTAGATTATTAGAACACGAAAAAAGATGAAAATAAAATATAAAAATATACAAAATTTGTGGGTATAGAAAATATTAATAGCACAGGACTGGAACAAACCCGGGAAACCTGACGGTTTGCTTTGTCTTTCTTTTCTTTATTTTTTCTTTTGCAGTGCTATAGGCGCTTGTGAGTCTGATGGGACTCGTTCTATGATCACGACATTAGATAGGAACTTGAAGTGCTATAGGCGCTTGTGAGTCTGATGGGACTCGTTCTATGATCACGACATTAGATAGGAACTTACACTCCGACGATAGGTTAAAAAATGCCCGGATTTGATAAAGGCACGCTAAGAGTGCCGAAACACTTGTCAACCTAAAGGGCAAGAAAATAAAATACAGGAAGAAAATTATGAAATTGACTCTGGTTGATATTAAATACTTCCTAGTGGCGCAGTAATAGATGTGTGCAGGCAAATACTTTTTACTTATGACAAACGAAGTAGGGCAACTCTTTGTCTTCGGTTTCTGCACGCACCAATGCGACACTAAAGATACTAAAATCATTGTGATGCTAGTGGAAGTCGTGGAGGTCTAAGGGTGAATTAAAAAAGTTTCCCGTGTTTCTCAGATATTTTCACTATATCTGCAAAATGCAAAGTCATCTACACAACATTTCTACACTGATAATGGGAGAGAATCATTACAGCACATTATGTCTCACAAAAGTCTAAAATGTAACATGTTTAATGGGTAAACTTGTTTCTGAAATTTAGTTTTTTAGAGGGCCACAAAATGATTTGGGCTTTAAAGAAAAAAAAAAACTTCTGGAGTTTTCCCACCTGAAATTCTATTTTCTCTCATGAAATAAGTGTAGAATGTTAAAACAATAGACTGTATTAGTGCTCTCCGGGAGTGTCTGTGTGTACTGCGTACTATGGGGAGGGGCTAAGAAGATTTTAAAGGGTGCATGCCAGTGCCTGGCTCATGGGCCTGGCTCATGGTTGTTAATTATGGTGGGGGTAAGAGATCAATGAATTGTACATTTTGTGGTTAGTGCTTGTGTTTTTTTAAATTGTGCAGGCGTATTTTCTGCGCACTTCAAAAGTGAATCTACTTTCATGAGTGTGTACTTTGTGAATTCATAGTATGTGTGTTAATGATCCTCCACAATGTCCTAAATTCAACTAGGTCTGCACTGTGTTCAGGAAGGTGTCTATGAACTCATAGAGCTCCTCACTTGCCACTTTCCACTATCAGACATAAAGTGCCACTTTTGCCAATGTTTGTATGCGCATGTCTGATTGATATAGCCTCACGTTAATCAGTGGCATGGTGTGCAGCTTATTGTTTAAGGTCACAGTTTATCATTAATAACATTTTGCTCACCTTGCACATGAATAATTATGAGGGACCATTGACTCCCTGAGGTCAACACCCCCTTGCAGTTTGACTGAAAATGCACATTGTATGTGTGTCTCTGCTTAATATCCGTTTTCTCTTTACAACCAATGCAAGAACAACCCTGCAGAGATAATTAGATCCAAACCTGGAGTTAAAAATGAAAATATTTTAGTTGTATCTGCATACTCGTCAACATATATCTCATACTGTAGTCAAATGTAAAAGGTGTATTCAATCCATGAATACAAAGAAATTTTAAGATATAATTTGTAATTTGCTGTAATTTGCTGTAAAATTTGTAAAGGTTTTCTAAAACTAAACAAATAAATTATATATATATAATGTATATATATATATATGCACACACACACACACACACACACACTTTGGTTTGTTTGTTTGTTTATTTATTTATATAGCGCACCAAACCCTGAGGTATCAGGGCGCATTACATCATTACATAGGTACAAGGACAGTAACATCAAATACAATAGTTAAAAAAAAGACATTGCAGATATTTACAAAGGAGGTAGTTAGTGCAGCAGTTAGATTTCTTGCAAGAAGAGCCATATTTATGATTTTTTTCTAAAGCCGAAGTAAGACACTGTAGATTTTAGGTCAACCGGCAGGGTGTTGCAAAGATTGGTCGCAAGCACAGGAAAGCTACTACCCTCAGCATTCGGAAGCTTGAATCTTGGGACTTTGAGGCGGTGGGCGTGAATGGATCTGGTAGGTCGGTCTCAGGTATTTCTAGAGAAATTGCATGCTACGTTGTCCAGGGCCGAATTAGAGAGGCATTTATGCATGATGGATAAGGTTTTGAAGTCAATTCTATTCTTGACAGATTGCCATTGTGTGTTGTGTCTTATGGCTGGGATATGCTGTGATCTAGGAAGATTAAGAGCTGATCTAAGCACATTGTTTTGGAGTATTTGGAGTTTTTTAGTGTTGTACTTGCTAGTCCCTAGGTATAAGGCATTGCAATAATCTAGTTTAGATAAGATTAGTGCTCTTGCTAGCGGTATACAACATGCTGTTGAGAGAAAAGGTTTACAAACATTAATAAGTTTACAGGTGTAAGCTGTGGCCGAAGTGGCATTGCTTGTCTCGTTAAGGTAAGAGCAGAGTCATGATAGAAGCCCAAGGTTGAAGTTGATGCTGTCTATAATGAATGCATTATATTGGTTACTTAGGTTGTTGAGTTTTGCCATGGAGCCAATGAGTAATAGCTCTGTCTCTTCGTCATTGCGCCATAGGCCCTCATACCGAGTATGGTGGTAGTCCTGGTGCTATTTGCGCCATGACTGCCTCCCATACCGGTACCGACTACAGTTTGGTACAATGGGGACTTACCGGTCCATTCCGACCTTGGGAATGGGGAGGGCACAAATAACGGGCTGGTGTATGCCAAGCCCGTTATTTGCGCCCAGGTCCCTTAACGGGTCCCGTCCTTAACACCTGGTCAGACCAGGCATTAAGGAAGGGACCCGCTAAGGGACCTCGTAGTAGGGCGGTAAGGGATTACCAGCACCAGTCTCCTTACCGGTGCCCGGTATCCCTCACCGCTCTACTCGGAGTGAGGGCCATAGACTATTAGTGGCCATCCAGGCTTGGATAATAAGGTAGATTCTATTGAGCAAGGCAGAGTGGCTTAGTGAAAATGTTGTACATGGTAGGAGAGACACATGAACCTTGAGGTACTCTGCAGGTAACTGGTGCCGGCTGGGCTGCTGCAGTTGGTGAGAAGACCCTCATGTTTCTATTGTCTAAGAAGGATTGTATCCATGCAGTGGCTTCGTAAGAGAAGAAAGCAACTGTTGTTAGGTGCTTGCAAAGTACTCTGTGATTAACTAAATCAAAGGCAGCTGAGAGGTCCAAAAGAAGAAGGAGTGCTAGCTTGCCTTTGTCCTTTAATTCGTCCATTTGTTTTTTAAATCTAGTATTCTGTTCCATGATTAGGTCTGAAGTCTGACTGATGTAGCCCTAGGACTTTGCTGGATTTTAGATGAGTCTGGATTTGTAAATAGGCCACTCTATCTAAAATTTACAGGAGAATTGGTATGGTATTTATAGGTCTGTAATTGGTAGGGATGTTAGGGTCAAGGTTAGGTTTTTTTTTTAAGAGGGAAGACCCAAGCGTCTTTTAGGTTGGGAGGGACAGTACATGATTCAAATTATGTATTTATTAGTTTGGTAATGAGAGGTGCTAGAGCCCTTGCTGCCTCTTTGACAATAGGTGCTTGGCAGGTATCTCCCTGGCATCTGGACGGTTTAAGGCTTGTGATTATGGCTAATGAATAAAAATGAATGAATAACAATGAATAAATGAATAACGACATCTCAACACACCAATTGCAATAATACTGTAAGCTTTTTGTATACTTTGACAAATCTACATAAATGTTTTAATTTATTTAAATATTGTGTTTTTCGAAATGCAGCCTCCGGACAATGAATTGCGATTTGTGGATCTATTTGCGTGTGTGTGACATGCTTCAACATTAGAGGAAAGTGTGGCAGTCTCCCTATAAGATATGGCAAGTTCTCATATTAGATATGTTGTTTCAGGCTCATCTGAGATCTCATCTCAAAATAGGTACTAATAGGGTAAAGATAACAGGATTCTGCTGTGGTTTAACAGAATCTCAATAAAATATGGTGTTTATTTCACATAACATAAACAATTAATATTTATTTGTAAATTCTTAGCATACTAAAAATAGGCTCAACCTTTAAACAACTTCTCCCGTCATTCATCATTCATTCTTCACTCATACATATCATCTTCATACTAACACAAATTCAAAATGGGTAATAGTTGTCCTCAAACATACAATAGTTTGAAATTTCAAGTCCAACACTCTTGTGTCTTTCAGATGTGACTCTCTGTGTTATTGCAGGTTTTTTTATTGTCTACATGTGTTTCGGTTGTAGTTCACTGTGGGCTGACACTTCTTTGCCCCAATATTCTAGCCAACCTTCATCAGGACGGAGTGCAACTGTCCAATGTATGTTGCCTCTTGATAGGATTGGTGAGCCTTTCAATATCCACTGTGCGTTCAGCAAACGGTGGCTTGATGGTGAGATGAATCCCTGTTTCATGTTAAATCTTCGTTAAGTATATACCCGGTAAATGTATGTATACACTAGTAATTTTTCTTGCACCAAGTCAAACTTGCATCGTCTACACGGTCCGTTGTGACTTTGTGTTATATTTATACTGTTTACACTGGTGCTGTACTAGAGTATGTGTCATCAGATACACTATTCCTATAAGCCTTGTGAAAAATCAACACACACAATGATCCCATACACTCCATATAGCAGTTGATGTCTTGGTCTCTCAAACCGAGTGGGTGCCGCACAAGTCTTTCCTCAGCTGTCGGGCAGTGACTGTCCGTTTGTTTACAGCACTGTAAACAACTGCGATATGGAGTGACTGGAATCATCGTGTATGCCAATTTTTCACAACGCTTATAGAAAGGTTGAGCCTAATTTTAGTATGCTAAGAATTTACAAATAATTATTCATTGTTTATGTTATGTGAAATAAACACCATATCTAATTGAGATTTTGTTAAACCACAGCAGAATCCTGTTATCTTTAACATATTGGTCCATATTTTGCTTTTGCTTGTGCATACTCACCTGGAGGACCATAGATAGTGACCAGGTACACTTATATTGTTGAAACTGTACTGAACCTGTACAGGGATGTCCTGCATTCAATTCAAACAATGCACAGGGATCAATTTTGGTTGAGATTTTTCCATGTCCTGCTGTTTGTTTCCTTGCAGCTCATCCTGGTGTCTCAAATGGCTCTTCACTAGACCACTACTCGTTCTGGCGCTTTTAGGCTTTAAGTAAGGTGTCACAATTCCAGGCAGTGGTGGTGTGCCTGAAAAGTGTTTTGACAGCTTTTTTGTGACAGCTGGGATTTCATAAGAAATCCAAGATTTTCCAATTCCTGTCCAAACTCCCAAATCTCAGATATGTTTGGATTTATATTTTGGTTGGATAATCGGGGAGTACCAGCTTTTCCCAACAATTATTGTGGATTCACAGCTATCGTGTTCTAATTGTGAGGGATATGTAGCCTTTTGCTCTACAGATGTTTTGGACTTCACCTACCATCAACCCTGTTAGCAAAGGTAATGGTGAGGGATCATGGGATTTGTAGTCCAAAACCCCTGAGTGTCGCAGGTTGCAGACCTGATCGATGTAGGAGACGTGTAGACTTTTACTCGATCTTTATTAAGTAAGTGCTGTTGGCAATTGTAAAGAAATTCTTGAACGTAAAAGGAGTGGAGCACATAGGATTTGCTAAGAGACGCTTGGACTGAAAATCTAAAATGTTATGATTGAACGTAAGTTGGCCTTTTATCTTTAAACATTTGTGATTCACAAATATCCACTCTGAAAGTGCTGTTATGCGTTGCTCTGTTTAAATACATAAAATCATATTTCACATTACAGTATCCAAACGTACAGTGATGGAAGATTTAGCAATTATTTAGCATGTATTTAATCCTTTAACAAACACTTGCTTCATCAGTGGCACCATTTATTTCTCATAAACTTCACTCAAAATCTCAAACTGCTAAAAGAAACCAGGACACAACATCAACGTATCTATTAGAGCATAATACAAATTGTGCTGACTCTTTTTCATTTCAAATTATATAAAACCAAATAAAGGTCAGCAATTCAGTTTTAACCATAAAACTAAAGATAAAATCAGTATTAAACAAAACAAGGACAGCAAAGGAGGATGATTTAGGATGACTATGGTATTACACACCACTCATCCACAGTACCTGGTAATCACACCTCTGGCGGGTCTGACCAAACAGTGGCATAGTGATTGCTGTAAACCTTTATTAACAACCAACAAAACCGTTCTAACCCTAACTAAAGGTGGTTTTACTACATCAAACAAACTAAAACTCGGGCAGTCAGGAAGTCTGTGTAGTCCAAATTAAATGTTCAGCATCTGGTTCCAACTCCTATTCTACCCCTACCACTTAGACACAAAATCTGTATCTAAGAAAGGTTCTCTCTATAGCACAGGAGAATGACTGCCTTCTCCTGGGAATGAGGCGTTCAAGTTGTAGCTGACTCAGTTTCTGGAAATGTTCCAACATTGTCAAAAGAAAAAAGCAAAGAAGTTCCACAATACTCCAGTGTCACCAGGAGACTGATTCCCTTCCCCTACCTTGTTCACCATTCTTTGTAAGCCTCTTATGGGTTATTTCAATAGTAACTTCTTCAACAGCTCTTGTAGTTCCCTCCATGGGTTTCCTTCACTTTCTACTTTCTCAACTTGCCCCCACTGGGATGATGACGAGACTCCCTTAGTCCTCTTTGAATTTCCAGCACCACACTCTTGAGGAACCGGTCAGGGAATTGCCCCACAATGTTCTCCACTACTTCATCTTTTACTTGTTCTACT
Organism: Ambystoma mexicanum; assembly: GCF_040938575.1. Classification (NCBI taxonomy): domain Eukaryota; kingdom Metazoa; phylum Chordata; class Amphibia; order Caudata; family Ambystomatidae; genus Ambystoma; species Ambystoma mexicanum. The sequence goes on from NC_090928.1 coordinate 1,148,796,687, forward strand.
TCTTTTGCTTCACAATTTCCAGTCTCACACTTTCCGGTCCCCATCCTGGTATTATTCCCATTACCTTCTCTTGTGGAATGCTTCACCGGATTTGAGAGGGGCCACAGGATTGTTATTTTACTACTTCTTCTCTTCATAAACTGGCTTGTCTTTGTGGCCTGGTACTGTAGGCGGTCCAGAACTCAATCCAGACGAAACGGCTCACCCGTTACAAGTCACGCCACCACCACAGTTTCTCATGCTGCCCATACATTCACCTTGGCAGCTCTGCAGTGGGTTGGAGTAGGCGGTTTCAGCTCAGTTCTCAGACCGCATGGTCCACCCACTGCAGGTCATAACCACAACCTCTCTGTTTCTTCACTTCAAGGGTGCCGGCTTCCAGCCAACTCAAAAGACACTTCTCAGGCCTCCCGCTGTTCATCTCTACTACTCTGGATACCTGCTATTTTTCATAAGAATTCACACATAAAACAACCCAATTCTAAGTGTTAGAAAGGTCCATGACCCTGGCACTTTGTCTTCTTTAATCTCACCCATTTGGTTCACTTCCCTGCCATGTACTGCCACAAGGAAGATGGCACATATCACTTTCATACTTTGGGTCTTAGTCTATAGAGTCTCCTCTTCTTTGAACTTGCCCCCTTTGTTCACTCCCCTGCCAAGTACTGCCATGATGTTATATGATATGATAGTTTATTTATATAGCGCCTATACACAATGTGTTTTCAAAGTGCTTCAAGGCAAGGGAGGGAACAAGGGAAAATACAATGACATTCTTACAGGCCATGAACAATAAGAATGTGAAATTAATGATCATACTTGGCCTGGCGACATTTCAGATAGTGCAAGAGTAAGAGATAGATAAGGAAGGGAGGGGGAGAGTGGGAAGGAAATGGAAACAGACAGGGACTACCATACTAGGCCTGATGACATTTCTGGTAGAGCCGGAGATTAACAAAAGGTGAGGGAGAGGGGTGCAGAAAGGGAGTGGAGGAACAAAACAAGCGACTAACGTACTAGGCCTGACGACATTTCAGATACTGCTGGAGGGGGTGGGGAAGATTACTCATATTTTGTTTAAGGTCTCTGACCCTCCTTTGGTTGTCAGTGGGCCTATTTACTCCCCTGTCATGAGGGACTCTCCCTCTCAAGTCCTCTTCATAGAGCCTGGGATCCTCAACCCTTCCGTGGCGGTCAACAGGCTTCATTCCAACACTGCCGAGAGGTGGAGAAGGTTTTTAGGCTTTCTGCCCCTGCCATGACACCAAAGCGTTATGATTGCAAACGGGTCTAGGGACAACTGCATGTGCCCTCTTGGTGAATCACCCTGCGTGCTCTCCGTGTCTCCCATACCACCCTTTACCTTGTTGGGGACTCAGCATGTCTTTGGGGTTTCCTGGGATGGCAGGCTTTCAGTTCAGCTTCTCTGGTGTCTTGCTTCCCCTGTGGCTCTGTGACAGTGTTCCTGGCTGCCTTATGTGTTCCTTCCTCCTCTCGACACTGCTGTGCACGGGTCTGCTCCTGCAGACCTTCAGATCATCAGATGTGGCAGACTGCCAACTTTGTTGGAGCTCTCTCCCTCCAGATGAGTGGCACGAGTTTGAATCTCCTGCTTTCGGGGTTCAGCGCACCTGCATTCTTCTGTGGCTGCCTGAGCTCTAGTGTTTAGTCCCTTGTCGATTTGTATACAAGGTTGCGAGCAGTGTCTGGGCTCATTGTATATGTGCTTTCACAGGTTTCATTTGCATTGCTCTGCAATGCCAACTTGTCCCTGTACTTAGATTACCTAGGTTCCTGACGTTTTTCTTCGTCTAATTACTTTCAAGAACCTTGAGGCACTCTGCCTTATAACAGTACATAGCTCCATTGTCTACAAAGAGGTTAGCAGTGAAACGAGAGGCTAGAGTATAGGGGGTGTGATGTTCTCTTAAGGTCTGTACCCTAGATGGTGGTCCTTATCCCCAGAGAGGGAGTTCCTCCCATGAGATCCTCCCACAGTATACTACCCCTAGGGGGACTATCGGGTAGTGGCCTCACCACCCTGGCCTTATGGAAAAGGGCTTCCCCTCGAGAAGAAGTGAGGACATCTAGTGAATCATCACACTTCTTTCTTATCTACCATTTGTACACCCATGCCTCAAACAATGGGATGGTGTATTTGAAGGTTTTTCCTGCTGCATTCCAAGAGGAGGACTTTGGTAAGCTACTGGTGGTTATGCATATTAAGCACATCAGTACATTAAAATTGCATAAGGAAGGTACCGCAATAGTACATGGCACTGCATGACAGTGCAGGTTCAAATGGTAAAAGCATGCAGATACTTCTCATACAGCTACAGCAGTTCCTGAATGGAGATTGGGTGATCTCGTTCTTTTGATTGGTAGGGTGTTGATCACTATATAATGATAAAGTCATTAAATAATCAGTACTTTGTCAATGTATATTGTCAGATTGTTTTTTGTTAGTTTGTTCTATCTGTTCTTGAGCTCCCAGCCACATTCTCCATAACTTGCTTAGACCTTTGCCACAGTTTCATCACAGATGTTCATACCAATGAATGCTAAATCCAGCCAAGGTCTCTCGATGTGAAGCCACACTCACTGGAAATCACCCACAGCCTTTTGCTGTGAATCGCACAATCCTGGCTACAGGCCATGACATATCAATATGAAAAATCAGCGTATATTACATTTCACAACTTACATTTGAAGGGTCAACCATTAGCTGTTGTTGCATATATTGGAGGATTATATTGTGGGGTTCCCCAGAGTTCTTTGTTCTGATTACCTTTTTAAAACATTATGTGCACCTGGGGAAGGGTGCTTAGCCAATCAGGTGGCTGGAAGAGCAGGTGAGAATACACAATCTCTGCCCGCTATCCCAGCCACCCAAGGCCCTTTCTTGGGTGGCGCTTTTTCTCTTTTTTTCTTTTCCATTGCGGGGAGGCAACAGGGAGACTCTCCATGTTATCTCCCCCCCACCCTCGAGTTACCTGCACGACCGGAGCATTGTGCCCCGGTACCAGGAGCCCCTCACATCTGGCCACCATAGACATGGAAAGGGGACTTAGTCCCTTCTCCGTATGGCAGCGGACATCTTTTTTTAACTTAATTTTTTTCATTTTTCATTGGGAGATTGGCTGCACTAGAAGCATACATCTCCTGATGAAAAATTCTGAAAGCCATTCACACCCCAGACAAACCCTGAGGTGCGAATGGCTTTCATGCCCTGGCAGGAGGGTGGCATGGCCTTTAACGGGCCACAGCCCGAGCAGACTTAGCTCGGGCTGGCAGGCCATTAAAGGCCATGTCTGCTCTCCTGGCAGGGCATGAAAGCCATTATATCTTCTCAGCCATGAACATCCACTCATTTGGCATATTCTCTTATGCTAAAAAAATGCATATCTTGATGGATGGTGATAGAGTGTTGTTGACCAACAATTTCAGAGAGTATTTGGGGGCCATTGTATGAGTATTAAGGGTTGAAAATGTATTCAGGTAAAAAACAAGATTGTTTCGGAGCACAAGCCCTTGGTTAGGTCACTGTGTGACAGACTATGGCTTCAAAATCACCATTATTCCCACCTCACACCTCAGGATAACACTAATAATAATAATTTCGCATTTATATAGGGCTACAAACGCTCAGGTATCTGAGCGCTGCTTATTATTACCCACGGTATGTGGTGCTCATTTATCAACCTCGAAAGGATGAGTTTGGCCCTGCCGGGATCCGAACCTGCGTTAGTAGGCTCTGCACTGATGTCAAAGCGAGCGCTGTACTCTCTGTGCCACTTGTCCGGCTGCGGTGTTGCTTGCACATTTTTCCATCTTTTGCATTATCTGTGAACATTCTTTCCTTCCTGGGCAAGTGTGGTCACAGCTACTATTTCCGCTACACTAGGCTGTGCCAACACACTGTATCTCAGCAGTCCTTCCTATTTTATAAAGCAACAGATTATGTGTAATGTTGCAACCCAACTTCTCTGTGGTGCCGGCTGAAAGGACCATATATTCATCCCAGTTTGCACAGGTAGTTCGTATGAGTGTCCACTTTAATATCATCTGCCCAGTTTATGGAACCTTCTATGATGTTTGTCTTCCATCTTTGGGAGAGAAGCTCCACAATTGCAGCTCTTGCATACTTTTCAATCCAGTTCTGTGCAAACCCTCTGAGTTTCCAGATTTTGCACCAAAAGAACGGTGGGTGCTGTGCATTGAAGGGGTACAAAAATTCACCAACTTCTTATTGTCCCATTTCCTTGCTGGACTCCTCTTTTAAAATCCTCCTTAGGGTAATTCTGGCCAGACTCCAAGACTGGGCGTAAGGTAATAACATTCTGGTCATGGCTTGTTATGTTTCACTATATCCCGTCTCCCTGGGGCCCGTGGCCTGGGCCCAGTATCCCCAACACGCGGAGACAGAGAACTCTACAACCTCCTTTATTGCCCTCTACATTCTTCTGAACTCCCGGGCTCTAGTAGCCCCTTCTCTTCCTCCCCTGTCCCTGGTGTCAAGTCCTTCCTTCTCCTCTTAAGGTGGTCCCTCATTTAAGGTGGCTCGCCCTTTTCCTCTGCAACACTTCCCCCCCACTTAACATGAGACTTCCCAGGTTACATTTGCTCAATGAGCCTTTGGGGTCTCTTTATGGTTCGATGGGGCCTGTTTGGTTGCTCGCGGATCTTCCCCGCATTTTCTCATTGCGGCGTTTCATGTGTCTCTTCGTTGTATGATTCCTCCATCACGATCGCTACCTCTTTCGTTGGTTCATGTTCTTCGAAGTATAAATCGTGGAAGAGGGAGGCCTGTGGTGTCATTTCACTGTGGTCCTTTGTCGCTAGGTTGGGAACTGTACGGTATGTCCTTTCTTTGGGTTTCCTTGCTTCTCCCGTATCTTGTTCAGGCACATGATCCTTCATATGGTTTACCCCAAATTACCTATAGAGGATGTTGATGAGGGCGCTCTCTAGTGCTGTCTGATGGCTGGGACGGCTGTGCCCTATGGCGGGGCTCGGTATCATGTGGATGGTGGCGGGCGCTCTGCGGTCTACCTGGGTTGGGTCGCATTGTGACTGACCTTTTGGTTGTACCGACTGTGCTGTCCCCCACTGGACTACGTAGGCTTGGGATTGGTCCAGGGCGTGTGCTGCCGCTCTTGTCTGGTACCGTTGCCCTGTACTGCCATTTATTGTGGCCTCCATATGCCCCCCGGTCTGACATCCCGAAGGGTCCTGGGCAGTTTTGTGGCTCATGATCGTCTTGCCAGACTGGTGGTGTTAGTATGCCATGTGCCGGTCTGTATCTCCTTGGGTCTCTTACTTCTTTGTGTAGGGGTGTTCATCTCCATATGGTCTGGGTGGATTGGTGTCCATGTCCTCAATGTCCTTCCTGACATCTAGCCATGATGTTTGCAGACTTGAATACCACCCTTGGGGCCGTGGTGCCCGTATCCTCCAGTGCATTGGCCGGTTGTGGGGGCCTCCTTATTGTCCAGGTTGTCTGGTCATGTTTGGTGGTGGTCTGGGTTGGTATGCAGTGTTTGTAGGTGGTCCTGTCCTACATACCGCCTGAAGGTGACCTTCTTGGCCACAGTGCTGGCATCTCTTTCCGAAAGCCGGGCATGGTTGTCTGTGTGGGACCTCGAGTCCGCATTTGCAGCATTGTGTGTTGCTTAGGATTGGGTGCTGGTGGCGTCTGATCGTCTTCTCCTCCAGGGTCCTGTGGGCCTGGAGTATTCTGTCTGACCTACCGCGAGGGCCGCAATGGAGTCACATTTGTTTTTGTTTTTGATGGCGGCTGTCTGTGCTTCTATCCGCTCGTACGTTCTTGCCAGATTAAGTACTTTCGTTAGGGGCATTGGCTCTTTGAGAAGGTATTTCCTGAGTTTTAACGAGGTGAACCCTTCTATGATCATCAGCTGTATTGCCTCCTCATTGTTGAAGTTGGTGAAGTCGCACCCCATAATGTTCTTCTGTAGGCGGATGACAAATTCTCTCACAGATTCATGTGGAAGGGCACGTGTTGATTGAATGCGTAGCATTCATAGTCCTTGTTGGAACCTACTATCAGTCAGGCATTGACTGCAGTGAGAAGGCGTTGGTACGTGGTCCTTTTTTGTGCTGGAATCATCTTGATAATGTCCTTTACTTCTTTTCCTGCCAGGTTCCTGAATATGCTGAGTTTGTTTGGGTGGTCCTGGCCTCCTGTCGCTCCCACAAAGTCTTAAAATTCCTCAATCCACTCCTCCCACCTTTGTCCTTGATCATGCTGTGGGATGAGAGTGAATGGGTCGGGACGCCTCATGAGGCTGGCGTAGGATGTGGGGCTCATGTTCGACTGGGCTAGTGCACCTGCGTCAACCATGGTGTGAGGTATTCAAGGTGGTGTCCCGCATGGTCGTCGGAGCCTTGTTCCGTGCCACCAGGGCGTTTTGCGGTGGGTGAGATGGTCTTCTCCTGGTTTGCTCCTCTTTTCCTTAAGTGATCCCATGAGGTGTTTCTCTGTTGGTCAGTTTGTGGCCAGTGGTTTCAGGGTGGGTGGTGTCAAGCCACTCTCGTGTTCCGTAGTGGGGCTTTTGTTTTGGCCCCTGTGGTGTTGTCTCTGCTCGTTTTGTTGGATGGGGGCCCTTTGTGAAGGTGGTTCCCCGTATCTAGATGTCCTCCCCTCCTTATGCGGTGCTCCTGTGGTGGTAGGCCATGTTGAGTAGGTGCTTAGTGTAGTGTCCGTATTGTGGTGGTTGATGTGGTTGATGATTAACCTCATTGATGATTCCCAACAAGGTTGAAACACGTGTATGGGGTTGCTGTGGTACTCTTTTTCAGAGGAGAATTGCCTAGCATTTTGGTGCTGGACTGCCCCTGGGCAGGGCAAAGACCGATATGTGGGGACATTTCTTCTCTGTGAAAAGAACAGTGAGCTAAAGACTTGGTTGAGACTCTCCCAGGGGCCGTCCACCCAAGAGCAAGTCAATGGGCTGTGTTCCTGCTGGCAGAGAGTTCCCAGACCTCTCTGTTTTGCATACCAAGTAACTTTGGGTCTCACCCTAAGTTACCAGGGGACTCCAGATGTGGACCCCTTGCTCCCTGCTCTTAGAGAGACACAGCTTCACCTCACTGATGATGCCCAACAAGGTTGAAACACGTGTATGGGGTTGCTGTGGTACTCTTTTTCAGAGGAGAATTGCCTAGCATTTCGGTGCTGGACTGCCCATGGGCAGGACAAAGACTGATATGTGGGGAAATGTCTTCTCTGTGAAAGGAACAGTGAGCTAAAGACTTGGTTGAGACTCTCCCAGGGGCCATCCACCCAAGAACAAGTGTATGGGCTGTGTTTGTGCTGGTAGAGAGTTTCCCAGACCCCAACTGTTTTGTTCTCCTGCCATCATGGAGCTCCTCTCCCACAGAGTCCTTCTAGCTGTTTCACGGCTGGGCTACTACTTCCTGGGGGCACCTATACACAGTTCTGCTGGGCATACTCGGCCCACCTGTTCCACGCTGCCGGGCCGTCCTCTTCCTCGGCTCCATCCCTTGCTGCATCACTTATGCGGAGCGTCTCCCTTGGCTGGGGCCCTCTTTCCACTGCTGTTCACCTCCTGCTCTGCTGCTGCTCCCATCATTGCAGTATGTTACCTTCATGGCACTGCTGGTGTACGTTTCCCTTCGTCGCCAATTGTGATTTTTCACTACATCCCGTCTCCCTGGGGCCCGTGGCCTGGGCCCAGTATCCCCAACACCAACACGCGTAGACAGAGAACTCTACAACCTCCTTTATTGCCCTCTACATTCTTCTGAACTCCCGGGCTCTAGTAGCCCCTTCTCTTCCTCCCCTGTCCCTGGCGTCAAGTCCTTCCTTCTCCTCCTAAGGTGGTCCCTCATTTAAAGTGGCTCGCCCTTTTCCTCTGCAACACGGCTCAATTTGGTTTCAGAGAAGAGGTGTGAACCCGGGATCAGCCACTACATTTGTATGACATAATCTCAAACTACATCTATCTTTAAAAAGACAAACTTTGTTTACCTTTATATGGATGTGAGATTGCCACTTGATAGGGTCAATAGGCTAAAACGGTGGTACATTTTGGCCTCAATGGGTTGTCCCATGGAGCTTGTTAATTTTCTTGCCATGTTGCATACAAACAACAACGCTGGTGTGCGATCTTAAAGGTCACTGTACACCATGGTTTTCCCTTGGAGCCACAGTGCACCAGGCTTTTGTTCTCACCCCTTTGTTGTTTTCTCTTTATGTCAACAAGCTTTATAATATTTTGTTTTAATTAAATGTATATGTTCCTAAATTGGGTGGCATGTCTATTCCTGTACTAATGTATACCATTTTGCCAGCTCCATGATCACTGAACGTTTTAATTACTGCTTAGGTCGGTTTCATGTTCAATTTCGATCTATCCATTAATGCAAGTAAATTGGCTATTTGGTATGTCAGGCTAGTTATGTCAGGCTAGTTGTAAAAAAAGAAATATCCTTACGGTCTTTTCTGCAGGGCCCGACATAGTCAGTGTTTGCACAAGTTATGACTGCTTAGGATTGACATTTCCATCTAGGTTGACTGGAGCTTTACATATCCAGCAGTTCAAAACCAAAATGTCATAGGCCTGTGAAGATGTGATGCGTTTTGCCAAGCTATATAAAGCTATGTTAAGCACAATCAGTAGGAATCATTCTGAAAATAGACTCTTCCAATGCAAAATCTGTTGCTAGATACTGCACATCTCTATGGGCAATGACAGATGTGAAAGGGTTACAACTAGAAGACAATTGTGTTTTTAAAGTTTATTGGGGCTACCTAGCTCAGCTCCTATGTTTTGCAATACATAAAGAATTAGGGATGCAAAACATTGAAGATGAGGTTCGTATTAAAGCAGTTAAATTGTGCATCAGGGTCTGGTTTCACACTAAAGCTAGCCTGACCTATTCACTTTTAAGAAATAGTTTACAGTGTGAGGCAAATGATTCAGCAATTCGCTGGATCTCTTATGTTAAGAAACTAATGAGTGGAATAAATGCTTCAGATTGCCTAGTAAGTCATTCCGTTATTACTACCGCCTGTCAGAAAGCAATATAGCAGAAATGTATTTTCTCTTTGAATTCAGACGTGAACAAATTGAGCTACAAATATTGCCTATCCGGTTGTATGTTCCTTTGTCCACGCTCACCATTTCTGAATACATATGTGGGCCAATTTTAAACGAGAACCTCTTCTGGTAACCATGGCAATATTTAACCTTTTGCCCTTAAGAGCTTTTACTGCAAAATGGTCAAGAGATCTAATGGCCATTTCTAATGACGCAGGTTGTTTACTCTGTGATGCTGAAACCAAAGATCTTATGCATTTCTTATTTTTCTGTCCAGTTTACAAGCTAGTCAGGGGGAGAACAATAAAACCGATTTTACGTAATTTTAGTTTTAGACAGTACAGGCCAGCTATGGTTTTTAATCGTATCGGCTAATACTCTTGTGGTGGCCTGGACTTTGCTTCAATGCCTGCAATGTGTCTTGAGTCTAAGAACATTTTCATGAATTTGATAATTATGATCTTACTTAATCATTATGTTTTTACCTGCAATATTTTAGTGATTTTCTGTATATTGTTGTGTGTTTTATCTCAATTGCTTATACGTTGATGGATTTTATTTTATTTCTAATGAAGTTATTTTGCATGATTGTGCCTTATCTGTGGCTGCACCACAGCTATGGAATATCGTGCCGGTAGATATGTCCTTTATTAGTGATCACCTTGCCAGCGCATGTGAATCCTAGCAAGGACTGATCAATTTATTAGATGATACACTTAATAGGCACCTAATGGGTTTAAAACTAATTTTCTTTAGGCACTGTCATGTATTAGAATGTATGGAAACCTATATACACCCGCACTAAAACACAGATTTGTGTTTACTGTGCCATGATCCAGAAGTAACCTTCCAAGAACACACTACATCCTTTGAAATGCTTTTCGATGACAGCTATAATGTAGTGTTAAACCAGAACTGGAGAACCTGTGTATAATCCCTGCTAAGTGAGGGTGTTATGAAACTAAATATGCTCTTGTTGTTTTTTTTTTTGTGCCATGTCTGGGCATCCCTGCTAATCCCAGGTAATGTCATCAATCTCTCACTCCGAACCCTGCCAAACACCACCACGGGGATCACCAGAAGAGATTAAGGGCAGCCCTGGAAACTCCCAAAGGAATACCCCAATGGATGGGAGGGAGGGAGAAAGAAAGGAAGGAAGGAAGGAAGGAAGGAAGGAAGGAAGGAAGGAAGGAAGGAAGGAAGGAAGGAAGGAAGGAAGGAAGGAAGGAAGGAAGGAAGGAAGGAAGGAAGGAAGGAAGGAAGGAAGGAAGGAAGGAAGGAAGGAAGGAAGGAAGGAAGGAAGGAAGGAAGGAAGGAAGGAAGGAAGGAAGGAAGGAAGGAAGGAAGGAAGGAAGGAAGGAAGGAAGGAAGGAAGGAAGGAAGGAAGGAAGGAAGGAAGGAAGGAAGTTAGTTTTGAAATTCCAAATTTCTAGTAGACTAACTTTGCGGTCTTTGCAGTCCATTAATTCCTATGAGTGGGTATGGATGGTTGATAATGCCATGTTAGCCTAAAAACCATACTGGTCTATGAACTGTGACTGTAGGGCATAATGCATTGCATATGCATTTATGGTGTTCTTTTAATTTGTGGGAACTGGGGGAGACTCTGCTAACGTTTTGTAAACCATCTCAGACGGTGTGCTATTTTAAAACTGTACTAACTCTGTTTTGCTGACTGCCAATTACATGTTATTTCTCATGTAAACTTTTATTTTCAATATAATTATTATATTATGTATGTTTTAATATAATATCAGGCACTGTGGAAGGAAACAGGGGACCCCGCCATCACAGAGCAGCATTACAGTGCTAAGCAAACCTTGCCAGAGCTCTCAGTCCTGGAAACAGCACAGTATTTACTTAAGTATCAGGTCATCTTTTGGGATTTTGGGGGTTGCAGCACAGACAACTTTAGGGTCCCCCTCAAATCAACCAAAATCAGAGTATACAAGACTCTCTGGTTGCACTCCCCTGCCCACCCCTCTGTCATGAAAGTATCTCATAGCCACATGTGGTGCCCTGCAGATATTAACATAAGCATGGAAACTCCCTTGAAGTCACACAACCACTTTCATACACACAGGGCCTCATTACAAGATGGCTCAGCTTTGCTAGTAAAACTGGCAGGCTGCCCCCAAACTTGCGAATTTTTTCGACACCCGCGAATAGGCAATTACCGGGTCATTACGGCCCCGGCGGAACCGGTAATTGCCCTTTCGCGTGCGCCGGAATAAAATGCTCCCCATTCGGGGAGGTTGGATGCACCAGCACCATTCGTGGATAGTGCCGATTGTGGGATGTTCGGACCCACTACGCGCTGCCCTGCAACATCACTGTGTGCTGCTTTCATCAGAAACAACAGAATGGCCACCAAAGAGACATATGCGTGCTAAAAGGCAGTGCTGCATTGCCAGGAAAACCCAGAAGTGCTCTAAAATCCGTTTTTCCTTGGCTGTTGAAATTGCAAAATAATGGTTCCCCAAACATTAGAAAAGATCCAACATCCTTGTTGGGTGTACACCCTCACCTTATCTAAGGAATCCCCATAAGCACGATGTCAGGAGAAGTACATTGCATCACAAGAATATCCGCATTCCAAAAAGGATTGCCTGGACAAATCTGTCAGAATATGGGCGCAGTGAACTCCACTCGCCTGTGTCAAAGCTGTCATTTACTTATACTGTTAGTTTAAACTGGTACATTAAGATCAAATTGTGGAAAAGAAGAGACTTGCCATCAAAAGCAATATAGGTTGCTACAATTCAATCTCTATGTTTTAAAAAGACTGGAAAAAGAGATCTGTGTGTATATTTGTTGAAATTGTAAGGTTTATTTTAGAAAAGACAATTTTATACACAATATTTTAAAGTCAACTGATATCGGCCACAGGACTTTAAAAGCACATTCCACAGTTTTCCCCAAACAAAGGTGCCTTCCCTTTTGCTCTCCGCCCATGAACTCTCAGTTAGATGCTAATGGAAGGAGGAGGGGATTTTGCTCTGCTTCTTTGGGGAGAGACAATAGGCTTCCTGGACTGAAAGGGAATGCAAATTCAGGTGTCAACAGAAACAACTGCCAGCAGGAAGAGAGCCCTGGACTGCTCTGGTGCCAGCAAAACCATGGGGGCGGGACCAGACAGATATGCGTATCTTAAACCACAAGGAAATATCTTTTTGAAAAAGACTCATAGAGAACTGTGAAACATTAGTAAAAATCTGTAACTTATAGGTTGTTAAATGAAAATTCTCCTCACTGTTTGAAACTACTCTGAACTCTGTGCGATGTTCCGAGACAGGACTACTGAAATTTTGATGTTGTAGCAATTGTGATAGTGCTAGCAATATGTAACTTCACAGGATTATGCCTGGATGTCATACGCATATATGTAGAAAAATGTGTACTGATCTGACACTAGGTAACCAACCAAAAGCACAAAAAACTGTCAATTTTGAATGGAAGCTCGCACGAAGATGGGACTTGGATGGATAGGTCCTCTACTAAATCTGTGATGTAAATATGTATTGTTAGCAAGTTGGTTGTATTGTGAATATGATTTATGTGGAAAATAGATATACTGTACAGAAACAAAGGGGAGGTACTCCCTGTATTGTAAAATACCGCATCATCATGAAACCATGTGTTCTTTCGGACAGACCCTAATCAATAGGATTCCTAGAGGGTGTGCTGAGTATAATTAGCCTGCCCACCCCTTAGGGAAATACATAAATAGGGACAGTTTAGGACCTAGAGAATACACACATATTCATCCATCACTGATTAATGGTGAAGCAGGAGAAACCCATATCCAAGACTCCAGAACCCTGAAAGCAGAAGGCAAAATTCCAAAGCTGAACCTTTCTCAGCTGGCCTTTAAAATCTTGAAACCTGATTTACCCCAGACTTCCAAGGGGAACAGCCGGGCTGTGCTGTTTCTGCTTTCTTGCCAAGAACTCTTGCCAGAACCCAGAGATCCAAACCAGTAGAGCAGAGCTGTAACCTGATAGCTGCAACCCAGAACCAACCTGTCAGATCCAGTCCAGAGGCCATGCAGTGTCCAGAGTGCCGTGCTGAGTGCAGAACCGAGCGCCTGAGTCCTGTCCGGTGGGCTAGCAGAATTCCAGTCCAGAACTCTTTTGACCAGATCCCTGACGGGCCCTATTCCAAACCATAGTTGTGAGTATCTATAGCATAGAATGGTCCATAGCCAGTATCTCATCCTTAAGTAATCCTATCCAACCCATTCTATCCTATCCAGGGCTGCATTGTAGAAAATCTTTTGTTTTCCTGAATCTTTCCCTCATCCATATAGTCCTTTGATAATAGTAGTGATAATATCATCTTTGAGCTGATATATTTGCTGAAGAAAGACAAGTGTCTCGGTGGGCAAAAGTCAGAGCAGAGATGCCGCTGTCCGGTGGCTGTTCCCTTGGGTATCTTGTATCTTCATAGCCTCCCTAGTGTAAAGAAAATCCTTGTTTGTAATATTCAAAAGCGCACCTTTCATTTTAAAATCTTGACTCTTTCTGAGAAAAATCAACCTCTACTAAAACCTTCATAACTTCTGCATGCTAGAAACGAAATTTAAGTGTAAAATTGAAGCTAACCTCCTTGGCTTTCAAACAAACCCGCATTATAGTTTTTCCGCAATCGCGTTTCTCGCGCGCAGAAAAGTTTGCCACAAATTTGCATTTGGCTCAATTTCATCACATGTAAAACAGTTATTCTTTACATCCAACCTCAGAATTCAGTTTTCAATCTGCTAGTTATTCAATCATCATTGCTAGTGTTTACCTGAAACTATACAAAGCAGCTCCCACTAGTTTGGAATCCCATTTAGAGAATTAAATCCATTTTATGTGTTTTTCACCCTTACTGCAAAGCCACATTCAAAAGCATTTGACCGGTTTTGAAATCATTCCTGTTTCTCTCTATGCTTGCTGGGGGGAATTGGGATTGAAACTGTAGTTGTTGAGTGTTTATTCCTGAAACCTGTGTTCTCTACTTCCATCTCTTTATACTGCATATTGGGGGGAATTGAGTAGTGTGCAGGGGGAAAAGGTGACATTGCATTTGATTGAACCCATATCAAGGCTTATTCTATGCTGCATTATTTTTCTTATCCATACTCCTTCGGATTAAAGAGATTGTGATTGTTGTGACATCACCCCAATGGTGATCATTGTATAAATATTAAATAGTGTGATATATATATTTTGTTCAAATTCATAAAATAAATCTTTTAACTTTGCAAAACAGCCTGTTTCCTGGTTTAGTGAGACTAGGGGGATTCAAAGAGAAGGGGTACATAATCCCTATTGGGCTACCACGCTGTGTTACACTGTGAAAGGCACCCCTCAATAGGAACGCTGTAAGGAATCGGTCTGTTTTGCAAAAATAAAATAAACTTCTGTAAGTCAGGAAGGAAATCAATATTTACAGAATGGCGACTGTGGTAGAAATGAATATGGCTAAAGAACACCTATTGCATACATTATTTGTAAGGGGTGAATGGACAGAGCAGGATCAGAATGTGTGGTTGCAGGCAATCACAGAACAGATCACTGCAACAGGGTTAGACAGATGGCAAGACCAGGATCTGTTACATATGGCCCTGAGTGAACTATATGGCCCCTAAGGCAAAGGAAGAGCAAGATAGCGGCATATCTATACCTATATATTGGAGCACTACAGGACAAATATGCTGAGGGCCAAGATCTGGCAAACAAGCAACTGCAGGCATTAGGAAAGGCCCAAATTGATCTGGACTCTGCTGAGCAGAGGCTGCAGAGGAGCCAGTAGTCAGAAAATGAAAGTAAGCAGTACCTTATCAAAATAAAAGAGGACATGGGCATCCTGCAGCAGGAAAAGGCAGACCAGTATACCAGAATGCTGGCCTTGCAGAAGGAGTACCAAGAAAGTTTGGACTCTCTACTGCAGAGCCAGAAAAGGCTGGAGCAACAAATACATTTCAACAGGGCATGCACAGAGCAGGTAGTCACCTTGCAAAGCCACCTAAACAGAGAGAAGGAAGAGAGTAATGAATTAATCCTGAAAGACCTGGATATCCAGACAGAATTTGGTGAAGAGCGCCAGAAAGCTGGTGCGCTCCAAAGACAGAGGGACGACCTGGCTGCACAGAGGCAGGCTCTTGCTCAGGAAAGGGACACCTTAGGCCAGGAAGTCTGTCAATTAAAAGAGAAAATACATGAAAATTACCTGGCCCTTCAGGGACTGGGTGACCTCCAAAAAGAGCATGATAGATTGTTAGAGCACACCAGGAGGGTGGAGGAGGCTCTAGCAAAGGAGGTCTAGGCCAGTATGGACAGGACTCAGGAGGTAACCCTCCTGCAGCAAAGATGGCCCAGTACTCCAAAACAACACAGGAAGCACATAGAGAAAATGAGGCTCTCTGTGAGAACGACCGGCTCCACAGAAAGGTAGCCATGCAAGAGAGACTGATAGGAAGTAGCAAGGTCTTGATAGAGGAACAGAAAGCTTAGAATCTTGCATGGCAACAGGGAGCAGGGGCTGACAGAGATGAGGTTTGCTGGGAAAGGGAAACACCTGAGCATAACCTCATGAACCCTAGTACCAGAGGCCTTCATCTCTTCCAATCCCTGGACTCAGCCACCCCCATGTCCACTGGTGCACATGAGCCAAGGGCCACAGGGATGGCAGATTTCAATCCAATCAGGAATATGGCGCTCATAGAACAGCACCTCCCAGGAATGGATGGGCGGGCATCTGGGTATGGGTACCCAAGAACTGTGAAATTTAGTGGGGAACTCCATGAGAGTAGGCCCACTAAGGACATCCTGAAAACCTCTGCCCAGCTAGGACAGTGGGGGGGGTACTCATCAAAACCTGGGAGCAAGCAGGAATCAGAAAACTCCTCTGAGTGCCCCAGGACACAGGAAACTATGCCCCCACATTCTGCCAGCCATTCACAGGCTCGCAGGATCCAGGAGAGCCTAGAAGACCAGACAGGCACCTCTGGGAGCATTGCCTCTGAGTCGGAGGAGGAGTGGACCAGGGTTACCCAAACCGAAAAGGCTAATAAGGTAAAAAAGGCCTTGCTCAAGGACCCCCTAAAACAAATCAAAGCGATAAGGAGTGTCATCACACCCTATCACAAGAACGCTAAATATTCTGTCTGGAGCACTTAGAGCTCTTTCAACAAATGATGGAAAATTTCCATTTGAAGGACAGCCAAAGCTGTATTCAATATGTGAAATGGACCTTCTCACCAGAATACTCCAGCTTCTTTGCGGGGCTTGGAGGACCAAAATCATTCTAGGGCAGTCATCTCGAAGCATTTTCTGTGCACAGAAATCCTCAGGAGGCTCGCAAGGCAGCCTACAACTTGCAATGTAGGGAAGATTAGGCCCCAAAAGAATTTGTGCAGGAATTAAAGTGTGCCTTTGTGCAGACCATCAAAAGGGTGCACACGGACAGCAAATAAATTGTGAATACTTTTTTCCACGCTCTCCCCAAGCACATCATGACCCAGCTAGTGAGAGATTTCCATAAGAAAAGATCACTAGACTGGGTCATTGAACAGGCCACACGAATGTATGAGGTGCAAAAGCCCATAGAAAACAAAAATAACCCAAAAAGCCCCAAACCCAACAGCCCTGCTGCTGCTAAGGTGGCAGAGGTGAAGGTCGCCCCCATTTTAGAATTTGAGATGGGGGGCCTAAAGACCTGCCAACACAAAATGAGAATAATCCCAAGCCCAGAAGGCGCTCGGGCCAGTCACAAACAGGGAGTCAAGGAGGTAGTGCCACAATTGGGATCCCTCACTCCCCTGACTACATAAGTCCCCGCTACAAGGGGAACAGACCCATCCTGGGTTATGTGTGGACTCCTCCAGCCCAAGGGGGGGAATCCAACCAAACAGAATCTAACCCAGGAAACTTCCCTCCTCACTTCCCACAGGAGGGCAGAAATTCCCCAAATCCTGGACAGAACTTCTTCCCCAGGCACCTGCAAAACTTTCAACCCCAAAACCATCCATCCTTCTTTCCCCAATTTCCTGAGCCCAGACAACCTAGTCCGGGAGAGAGGAGGAGAAGGGTGGAGGGGTAACCACATTTTCCAAACCCGGGGTATTTTCATAGAATGGATAGCTACCCTTCCCGGGTTCAGCCCAGGGCAGACAACAGAACCCCATACCAGCCTGAGCGGGTGTCACAATAGAGCGTCAGTTCCAAAACATGGCACAGGATCTGGGTCACATGCTGAGGGCTCAACAGAACCCTCAGATGAGCATTCCGGTGCAGAATGCCTCAAACTCCGGACCTGGTGCTCCAGAGCAATGACGGGGGCAGAACCCTGATAACCCACTGGTTCCCAGGGAGGAGGCACAAGGGGAAGGGGGGTGTAAAGCCTTGGAGGAAGCTTCCTTCCTCACTTGTAAAAAGCCCCTGGAAACCCAGGAACCAGAACCAAAATCTCCTGCCCCTGAAAGTCTGCCACCCAAGGAGCAGAGGGGGGGTTGGAGAAACAAAGAACCCAAAAAGACCCATTTTGAGGAGGAGGTACAAACCTTCCAATTTGAAAGAGAGGGATCCTCAGAGGATCCTGGGAAAAGGATCTTCTCCTTCAGAGATGGGGGAACTCCTCCCAAAGAAAAATGGGTCCCCAAGGATCCAAATCCAGACTGGGTAGATGTGGGGACTGAGCTAGCGCCACCCATCATCCAACCCCAGAACCAACAACATGAAAAACCCTCTGGTTCAAACCCATTCTGGAGACTGCCTCCAAAAAAGGGGGGGCAGCCCAGAACCGGAACCAGGGGAACCCAAAACTTCACCCATCTCTAGTTGCCACCTTTTCTTTTCAGATTCCCTAGACTTCAAACAGAATTCTGCCCAAATGTCTTCTCTATCAGTGTCTCTTCTCTATCAGTGTCCAAAACTAGAAAACTAACCCACCAGTTGTCCAAAAATGTAAATTATCTGTGCCCCCTTGAGGAGAAGGAGGGAAGATTCTACGCCCCGGTCCGAATACAGGGGCAGGGTACAATTTTGGCACTGGTGGACACTGGATACCAAGCTACCCTTCTGTCAAAAAGGGCCTTTGATAAACTGAATTCAGGAAGGGGGGAGAATTACCAAACTTCGACGGGAAGGAAATTCCTGTTGAGGGGACTGCAGATTTGAACATTAAAATTGGGCGACAAAAGGTGAAGCACCCAGTCATAGTTGTGACTCCAGAGGGCACCCCTTGTTTACTAGGGAATGACCTCCTGCGAAGGTTGTCACCCCTAATAGATTGCGTGAACAAGGTCCTCTGAACCCAGACTAGCCGACCAATGTTAGATTAAACGGCACCTGCCACATGGTTGAACCAAAATCTGACCAAGTAGAATTTCACTTCCAGAACAACCAAATTCCAGACGTGACAGTAATAGCATTAGGACAAAAGACTGGTGATGGGGGTTCCTCTCTCTTTCTGAAAATCAACCTTCCTTCCAGTTTAAGGTGGCATTCCACACCGGAAGGAAACTCTGAAATTCTTTACAAATTCACAATCAGACATTCCCACTCCTATAGTCCAGAAAGATGAGAAATCAGCTCAAAGCCTGGCTGATATTCAGCAAATTGAGAGCAGTTGTTCATCCCAATTCAGTTAAATGAAGGGAAGGACTCTGTTCTCGCCCGAGTGTGTGTGAATAATGGTAAGAGCTTCATCAGCGAAGCCATGTTCCACCAACTCCCAAAAGATCTATCCATTCCCACATTTAAACTGATAGACAAATGGGAAAAGGATCTGGAAACACCCAATTCCAAACATCTCCTGCCATGCAGGTGTATGATCAAAATCTCCATAGGCAACAAGAGCATAGTCCATAATTGTTGGGTCGTGCGAGACGTCACTGCCATCTTTTACTTAGGCAGTGACATTCTCAATCGCTTTGCCATTAGTTTGGACCTAATAAACTTCAAAGCTTGGTCCCGATTAGCGGATAATCCCATAGGCTTTGATGACCCAGGGAAAAAATTTAGGTCAGCTCAACTGCTGCCTTCTGCAGTTGAAATTCAGATTGGAGAGGAAGTCACCATCCCAGAAAGGACCCGACAATTCTCCCTGGAAGTGAAAGTTAAAGAGGACAGAAATTGAAAAACCCTGATGCCTATATTCATCTAGATGCTTATTTCCAACAGCGAGGGTTGGAGGTAAACCCAACACCACTAGTCAATACAGAACATGACACCATTCCAATATAGGTGGATAACAGCGACTTAAAGAGTATCACTCCATCACTTATTGAAATGGCAGTTGATGACTGACATTTTTCCAAAGATTTAGGCAATGAACTGTTAGGACCAATCCCCAAGGACTGTTTTGACAGTGATAGTGATGACAATACAACACCAGACAGGATCTTTACCCGGCATGGGGGGAACTTCCTGGTGTACACTTCTTGCCCTTATGGTAAGGAAGTTGTGACTTGTGACTTCAGGAGGGATGAGGTGATTTTCCAGGTCCATGAGTGCTGCCTTTCCCATCTGAAGCCACCAGTCTAAATCAGCACTCTGGCCAGGGACTTCTCCACCCAGCTGGAGGAGGCTGCTGAGATAGCA
The DNA here is from genome assembly GCF_040938575.1 of Ambystoma mexicanum. Classification (NCBI taxonomy): domain Eukaryota; kingdom Metazoa; phylum Chordata; class Amphibia; order Caudata; family Ambystomatidae; genus Ambystoma; species Ambystoma mexicanum. The sequence continues at coordinate 1,148,816,362 of NC_090928.1, forward strand.
AAACCAGGCTTCATGCAGATGGTTGAAGATAGAATCAACCTAGCTGATGCCTGTGAGACTCTGGAGCAGAAGCAAAAATTGAAACAAGTTTTTTTCAGATTTTCAAGATCTCTTTGCGGTGGACTCATATGATTGTGGTCGCACCGACATCCACACAACAACAATTCCCACGGACCCTGGCATAACTCCAGTGTTTGTGAAACAATATCGCTTGCCTCTCGCATCAATGGAGTCCCTTAATGAAATAATTAAGAACCTTGAGTCCCGTGGGATAATCCGTCCAGTCCACAGCACCTTCAATAATCCGAAACTGGGGATTTTGAAGCCAAACAGCCAGTGGAGACTCTGCGATGACTTTAGGGAGCTCAACAAACGGGTCCATACTTCCCGATGGCCTCTTCCCTACATTGACCAAGAGCTGGCCTAGATCCAGGGGTCACAGGTATTCACTGCAATAGACCTGACCAATGGATACTGGACTGTACCTGTCAGTAGGGAGGACCAATACAAGCTGGCCTTCACATTTGGGGGGCAGCAGTACACATGGACCCAGACTCCCTTTGGATACATCAACTGCGGCAATTAATTCAACATTTTTCTACATAAGGCCATGCCCAACCTAGAAGAAAGGAGTAACCTGGCCTATGTAGATGATGTCCTCATCAAAAGCTCAACTGTGGAGGAACACATAGTGGAGATCCGTTATGTTCTGACACAGTTGAGGGCTGCCGGAGCAAAACATTCCTTTCAAAAGGCACAGTGGTGTAGAACCCATGTCAATTTCTTGGGGCATGAGATTACTCCTCAGGGTCCCTGTCCCCAGGAAAAGAAAGTGGAAGCACTCCAAGAATTGAAAGACCCCACAACTCTGCGGGAACTAAGGAGCCTCCTTGGACTGACTAATTACAGCAGAAAGTTCATTGAGGACTATGCAGAGATCACAAGACACCTGATCCATCTTTTGAAGGGGGGGTCAAGTGGGAGTAGGGTCCAAAACAAGCCGAGGCAGTAAGACTACTCAAAAGAAGCCTCTCACAAGCACCTTGCTTGGCTTACCCTGTCAGAAACAAGGAGTTCTTCTTGGATACAGGGTTCTCAAATACATGTTTGACTGCAGTATTATACCAAAAGCATGACAAGGTCAATAAAGTAATCTCCTATGCGAGTAAAACTTTATCCTCTGTGTAGGAAAAATTAAACGATTGTGAAAAGGCACTCCTGGCAACGGTGTGGGCATTGAAGAATTACCGCCCGTTTATCCAGGGGGAACACATCATAGTGGAGACTCAACACCAGCCTCTGCAATATCTTCAAAGTGACAGAATCCGGGCCGGAAATGTGAGTAATTCCTGAATTACTTCCTGTATTCTGTCAATGCAAGGCTTTCCTGTGGAGGTCAGATATGGCCAAAACAAGAAGAGTCCCCTCGCACAAGGTCTGGCTGACTTGCATGATTGTGCCAGAGAAAACTGTCTTCAGGACGAAAGTCTTGAAATCAAGGACAACATGGAGGCATACCTTAATTTCCCACACAAAGTCTTTGAAGAAGACAAGTGTGAGGGGATGCCCACTGTCTATGTGGATGGATGCTCTTACCATGTTGACAACAACAGGGAAAAAGAACTTGTGGCCGGTGTAGGAAATGCATGGGTGAATGAGACCCCAGAACCTTCCGCTGTGTACTAGATTGGTCCCCGAAGTAGTCAAGTGGCAGAGTTGATGGCTGTGCATCAAGCCATCCTCACTGCTGTCCAACATCAACTCCACGAACTGGTCATAATCACAGATTCGGATTATGTACGGAACGGGTTGTGGAGCACCTGGTTAACTGGGAAACCATAGTCATGCTATGTGCTAATAATAAACCCTTGAAACATGGGAAATTAATTCAAAATATTGATGATCTGGTCACCTCGAATGGGATGACCATCTACTGGAAAAAGATCAAGGGTCATTCAAAAGTAGAGGGACCAGACAAAACTGGAAACGACATAGCTGATCAGCAGGCCTAAACTGGAGCCATCCAAGGGGGTCTACTTGAGATCGAGTCCCTGTTGGGGGAAATCCAGGTCACTGCTATCACTAAGTCCCAGACAAATGCTCACAATGAACTCTCAACTGCACAATGGAGTAAGGAGACCCCAGATGCGGATTTGATAACGGCTCAAAAAGGGGATCCAATAATTGGTAAGTTTTATCAACACACTGGGGCTACTGAGAACTTTCCCCTGATGGATAAAGATTACATAGGGAAAGAGGACCTCAGAGTGTTGATGAAATGTCCAAAAATGTTCCGAATCCAAGATGGTTTGTTGGTGAGGAAATCCCTAGCTGGCCATGATCAGTGGGTGGTCCCTACCTCATTCCGAAGCCTGATGTTAAGTCAGGCCCATGATGCGGCCACAGCCGGTCATAGGGGGTTTCATACCACACTTGAAATCTTAAGAGAGGTTGCATACTGGCCACACATGGGGCAGGACCTCGACCAATATTTGAAGGGGTGTCTTGTGTGTGCACAATTTCAGCCAACATCCCTCACACACCGTGCGCCTCTCCAAAAGAGGGGGATAACACTGCCTTGGTCAGATTTTCAAGTCATTTATATAGGGCCCGTGATTCGCTCCTCTAGGGGAAATAAGCACATGTTGACTGTGACATGCTTGTTTACTAAGTGGGTAGAATGTCTCCTGGCCCCAAATTGCAAGGCAGAAACAGCAGCTGCCCTGATGATCAACCACATCTTCTCGCGTTTTGGACTACCCCAAAGGATCGAGTCAGACCGAGGTAGCCACTTTACTAGCGATGTAATGACAAAGATGTGGGTGACCCTTGGGGTCAAAAGGAAATTACACATTGCCTACTGGCTAGCCTCTAGTGGTGCAGTGGAGAGATACAACAAAACAATTGTGAGCTTCTTAAAAAAGTTTTTGGCATATTCTGGGCCAAGTTGGGATATTCGATTACCTCTTCTCCGAATGGCCATCAGATCTACCCCTTCATCTGCAACTAAAGTGTCACCGTTTGAGCTGATGACTGGACGCAGGATGATGCTTCCCCAGCATCTGCTCTACAGAACCCAAGAGCAGACATTGATCAATGCCTCCACAACTCATGAGTATGTTGAAAATCCAAGAAAACACCTTCAACATGATTTTGCCTATGCTCAGCGAAATCTAGAAAGATCTACAGACAGCATGAAGACCCACTATGACTTCAAGACTACTAGAAAAGAAAACCATGTAGGAGACCGGGTCTACTTATACAATTTCAAAAGGAACCAGGTCAAACAGCGCAAATGTTTGCCTAGCTGGAGGGGTCCTTATGAAATTGTAGACAAAACCTCACTGGTCGCCTACAAAATCTGCATTCCCAAAGGCACTTTGGTAGAGGGGGAAGATAAGTGGGTCCATATCAACCAACTAAATTGTTGCCATCCTAGGCACACTCTGCAGCAACTGGAGGAGTCTTTGGGAACACCAGAGGGGGTCACTCCAGCTCCCTAGAATTCCCAGCATAAAATACTCCATCTATATAGTCAATAAATTGCAAATAGAAAAATGTGTCCTGATTGTGACAATGCATGTGTCTGCCCCACTACATCAATAGTGGTGGGGAAATGTCTACAAATATGTTTTTGCTTTGTCATCCTAGAATTGGAAACAATGGAGACTAAAACCAAGGAGGACTACCCAGGGACCGGAAGCTAAGATCCAAGGGGCCCGGGATATCGCTCAATACTCACATCAGGACTGGGCGAAGAGAACTGGTCAATCCACCCCTGATGGGAGAAGCTGATGAATGTTGCCATTTGAACCAAAAGAAAAGGTGATGAACTTTACCATTTTTGGAACCAAAAGAAAAGAGACTGATCATCCCAGTCTTGCGACTTCCCATTGACGGATGCTCAACGCCAAATCGCAAGAGGGGGCTTGTGGGATGTTCTGACCCACTAGGCGCTGCCCTGAAACATCACTGTGTGCTGCTTTCATCAGAAACAACAGAATGGCTGCCAAAGAGCCATATGCGCACTAAAAATCGCAGAGAAGTGCGCAGGGAAACCGGATAAATAGGCTGCCAATCTATTTTGCCTTTGTCAGTGGTAGAACAGGAGACCACACTACCAAAACCTGTCATTAGGATGCCCACAGAGTGAAATGGAACTACCTGAAAAGGCAGTGCTGCATTGCCAGGAAAATCCAGAAGTGCTCTAAAATCCGTTTTTCCTTGGCTGTTGAAATTGCAAAATAATGGTTCCCCAAACATCAAAAAAGATCCAACATCCTTTTTGGGTGTTCACCCTCACCTTATGTAAGGAATCCCGATAAGCACCATGTCAGGAGAAGTACATTGCATCACAAGAATATCCACATTAAAAAAGGTTGCCTGGAAAAATCTGTCAGAATATGGGTGCAGTACTGCCGCTTGCCTGTGTCAAAGCTGTCATTTACTTATACTGTTAGTTTAAACTGATTGTGGAAAAGAAGAGACTTGCCATCAAAAGCAATATAGGTTGCTACAATTCAATCTCTATGTTTTAAAAAGACTGGAAAAAGAGATGTGTGTATACTTGTTGAAATTGTAAGGTTTATCTTAGAAAAGACCATTTTAAACAAAATATTTTAAAGTTAACTGATGTCAGCCACAGGACTTCAAAAGCACATTCCACAGTTTGCTCCAAACAAAGGTGCCTTCCCTTTTGCTATCCAGCCATGAACTCTCAGTTAGATGCTAATGAAAGGAGGAGGGGATTTTGCTCTGCTTCTCTGGGGAGAGACAATAGGCTTCCTGGACAGAAGGGGAATGCAAATTCAGGTGTCAACAGAAACAACTACCAGCAGGAAGAGAGCCCTGGACTGCTCTGGGCCCTGCAAAACCATGGGGGTGAGACCAGATAGATATGGGTATCTTAAAGCACAAGGAAATATCTTTTTGAAAAAAGACTCATAGAGAACTGTGAAAAATGTGTAAAAATCTGTAACTTATAGGTTGTTAACATGACAATTATGCTCACAGTTTGAAACTACTATGAACTCTGTGCGATGTTCAGAGATAGGACTACCGACATTTTGATGTTGTAGCAATTGTGATAGTCCTAGAAACATGAAACTTCACAGAAACATGAAACTTCACAGGATTATGCCCGGATGTAGAAATATGTGTACAGATCTGACACTGGCACTGGATAACCAACCAAAAGCGTGAAAAACTGTCAATTTTGAACCAAAGCTCGCACAAAGATGGGACTTGGACGGATACGTGCTCTACTAATTCTGTGATGTAAATATGTATTGTTAGCAAGTTGGTTGTAGTGTGAATATGATTTATGTGGAAAATAGATAAACTGTACAGAAACAAAGGGGAGGTACTCCATGGATTGTAAAATGCTGCATCATCATGAAACCATGTGTTCCTTCTGAAATCAGGAGAAAGGACAGTCCCTAACCAATAGGATTCCTAGAGGGTGTGCTGAGTATAATTAGCCTACCCACCCCATTAGGGAAATACATAAAAAGGGACAGTTTAGGACCTGGAGGATACACACAGATTCATCCATCATCTGATTACTGGCAAAGCGCTCTGCAGGAGAAACCCATATTCAAGACTCCAGAACTCTGAAAAGCAGAAGACCAAATTCCAAAGCTGAACCTTCCTCAGCTGGCCTTTAAAATCTTGAAACCTGATTTACCCCAGACTTCCAAGGGGAACAACACCAAATAGAACAGCCGGGCTGTGCTGTTTCTGCTTTCTCACCAAGAACTCTTGCCAGAACCCAGAGATCCAACCAGTAGAGCAGAGCTGTAACCTGATAGCTGCAACCCAGAACCAACCCGTCAGATCCAATCCAGAGGCTGTGCAGTGCCCAGATTGCCCTATTCCAAACCATAGTTGTGAGTATCTATAGCATAAAATTGTCCACAGCCAGTATCTCATCCTTAAGTAATCCTATACAAACCATTCTATCCTATCCAGAACGGCATTGTAGAAAATCTTTTGTTTTCCTGAATCTTTCCCTCATCCATATAGTCCTTTGATAATAGTAGTGATAATATCATCTGTGCGCTGATATATATGCTGAAGAAAGACAAGTGTCTCGGCAGGCAAAAGTCAGAGCAGAGGTGCCGCTGTTCTGGTGGCTGTCCCGTTGGGTATCTTGTATCTTCATAGCCTCCCTAGTGTAAAGAAAATCCTTGTTTACAATATTCAAAAGCGCCTCTTTCATGTGAAAATCTTGACTCTTTCTGAGAAAAATCAACCTTTACTAAAACCTTCATAACTTCCGTACCGTGCATGCTAGAAACGAAATGCAAGTGTCAAATTAAAGCTAACCTCCTCAGCTTTGAAACAAACGCATTCCAACCTTATAGTTTTCCTGCATTCGCGTTTCTCGCGCAGAAAAGTTTGCCGCAAATTTGCGTTTGGCTCAATTTCATCACGTGTAAAACAGCTATTCTTTGCATCGACCTCAGAATTCAGTTTTCAATCTGATAGTTATTCAATCATTATTGCTAGTGTTTACCTGAACTATACAAAGCGGCTCCCACTAGTTTGGAATCCCATTTAGAGAATTAAATCCATTTTCAGTGTTTTTCACCGTTACTGCAAAGCCACATTCAAAAGCATTTGACCGGTTTTGAAATCATTCCTGTTTCTCTCTATGCTTGCTGGGGGGAATTGGGATTGAAACTGTATTTGTTGAGTGTTTATTCCTGAAACCTGTGTTCTCTACTTCCATCTCTGTATACTGCATATTGCGGGGAATTGAGTAGTTTGCAGGGGGAAAAAGTGACATTGCATTTGAGTGAACCCATATCAAGTATTACTCTATGCTGCATTATTTTTCTTATCCATACTCCTTCGGATTAAAGAGATTGTTGATTGTTGTGACATCACCCCAATGGTGATCATTGTATAAATATTAAATAGTGTGATATATATATATATATATATATATATATATATATATATATATATATATATATATATATATATATATTGTTCAAATTCATAAAATAAATCTTTTGACTTTGCAAAACAGCCTGCTTCCTGGTTCAGTGAGATTGGGGGGATTCAAAGAGAAGGGTGTGATATAAGGGTACATCATTCAGAAATAAAATAACTTATGGACAAAAATATATAATGAAGGGTTCCAATTGTGCATCACACGCTAGGCATTGACTTAGGTGGAGTGCCGGGTTGAAATAACTTACACGGTGCATCCGACATGCTCTGCTCGGGGGTGCCAGTACACCTGCCAGGTCAGACCTGGCAGGAGGGAAGGTACCCGCGAGCAGAGATCGTACTTTGCCGGTCTGGTAATCACGGTATCGGCAAGCTTACCGGTACTGTTGTTACCGGACCGGCAAACTTACAACGAGGCTCACAGTTACGAAACAAGTGTAATTTTAAGGACAATAGTAGCAGTCCTATGTAGGTAATTGTGTCTGACACAGCCATTAAAGACCTTTTAACTATACTGGACAGAATTATCGTATGCAGGCTGTGGTATGGATGCAGGGCACAGATGAATAGCCATTTTCAAAATGTATACATACCCCAACAGAGACACAGAACTCATATGTGCAGCCTCACAGAATGTACAAATGATCAAGCACAAACACTGAGGACATTGTGAAGAAACAAGGAAGGTACACATGCTATAGAATAGAGAGAGAAAACAGATTAGAAATGACCAAGGTACACATATCTAAACATAGAGTGAGAATAGAAGAGGGCATGGTTTTCAAGCAGTGTTTCCAGGAGTGTGCCAATGAACACCTCACATTGTGGTTTACAATATGCCAATGGTCCCTGTGATTAAGGTTAACCCTACAGCGGCTTAAACAATGACTAGGGAATTTCTAAAGAGAGACCCAAATCTGATGTAGGAGCTGAGAGTTTTTAAATATTTAGTATGCCTTTAGAACTGGGCTGTAAATGTGTCAGTGACATAATCTCAGCAAAGCCTGTCTTCCATTGGCTCAGACTTTGGGGGCTGTACTGACCCAGGAGCTAATCAGATATCTGTCCCCCAAAGATCCAAGCACTTTGAAACACATTGAAAATAAACAATCAATTCAATTCAATTCAATCCCAATGGAAGAATTCCTTGACTGAGGTATAACAAGTCGAAATTGGCAAAAATGAATGTGCCCCATTAGTTTCTTCCATCTGATATTCTGCTTGTCAGTGAACTAAGAGTTGTGATAAAGAGGGTCTATCTGTATATCTCAGAGAGCAGGGAGTCCCAGGAGATTATGAAACACTCGCACAGGAAGCATGTTATTATCGTGACCCTTGGTTTTCAAAGCTATTTTCTATGAGCTGGGACTCCCTCTCAAGGTATTCTTATAACCAGGGCACACTTTAATTTTGTTTTTCTAAGTGCAGTGGTGGCAGACTGGACAAACAACACTGACAATCAGTCATGCCCTTTGTGTAATACACCTAGGGAGGACCTGCCCCACATTTGTATTGTTCTGTCCTGCTTACTCTAAATTGATAGGGCATACCTGCAGGAGTTGGGGATCTCCCAGTGTAGACCCATCCAGTCTTATTAGCTATGGGCTGATTCACTCTGTGTGGGGTGGGCACTACTGTCTTTTTTGAAGAATGCATCTTTTGTGTACATGTTTTTGGAACTGCTAACGCTATTTCATGATGCTGTTTTTATGTAAATAATGTTGTGTTTCCTAAATAAATGTATATGATGATGATAATTAAATATTTAGGGACTGGCAATTTTGATAGTGTATACACTGTGTTTAAATTATTTAACCAGTATCAAACACTTTGGTCAACTTGAGGAGCTGGGATTTGAGCCCAGTCTGCAATTTCTGTATTTGATCGCCTTGTTTGGCAGTTCTTGTCATACAGCAATGTACAATTATTTGTGAATGTTTGACTTTTGTTATCCAAAATAAATAATCTGTTTTGTAGGCCTAACTTTGAGATTACACATATCATATGATAAAGCAACAAAGCCATATTAAAGAAAACGATCTGTATAGAATACGGTTACTCAATACCAGAATAATTGAAGCTGTAAGCCTGCAAGTACCAACATATTAAGTTATGGGAGCCTAAAAAACTGCATCTGGGTTTCACTTTTTATTTGAAAGATTTAAATAAATCCAACAAAAGAAACTGAGTGATAAATTGACCATCTTAGTTATTTTTTAGCACATGCTTGCAGATAACTAATGATGTGAAGACCATTTACATTTGAGAAATATTGTATCTGTTAATTGTGTCAAATAAGCAGACCTAAAAATATGACTGCCAGAGGCCTGTATGTGTTATGTGCTAATTTCTATATAGCACAAATCTAGCTGTGGAGCAAAAGGGTACTGTCCAAGGGAATACAGTAAGAAGGTGCAATAAAATGGATGCACTTAGATTCTAAGAATATACTGTTAAGGAAAGGGGTTGAAGATCACGGAGAGAGGTGATACAGTGGTGTACAGGCAGAGGATGCAGTTTAGGGAGGCAAAGGCATGTGATGTTTAGCCGGCATTCACCTGTCTGGGGCCTGATACAAGCCAATCACCCACAAGAAGATAAATAGCAAGCAATGGGCTAAAGATGCCATTATAATCTGAGAAGGCAAACCTTTTCACTGATGACAAAATGGTACTGTAAAGTGACATAAGATGTTCTCGCCAAGATCACATTATTTGCCATTGGCAAAGTCTTCACACTTTGCCCCGACTGTCTTGATCTTGATTTCATAATTTATTTTCCCAATTAATACATTTGGCCTCTTAACAAGTTCAGAATTACTGGAAAATGATGGTAAAAAGGTAGTATTGGAAATACAGTCCCTTTCTCACCAGTTGTCCGCACCACCGAATTACAAGATGCCAGATGAACTGGAGGAATTACCTCCAGCAAGAAGCTGAAGGTGAATACCTCACTTTACCTCTAAACATTGTCAGATTTACTGTGACAGAATTACCGCTCATGGTAAATCTGCCAAAATCCTAAGGACTCCAAAGGACTCCAAAAATGGGGACTAACTATGCTATTACCTCATGGGTAATCCCATGATAAACCTGTGGGGTGCTAATGGTAAAGGTGTTTCTCTGGAATTCTGATGGAATTACTTCCAAACTCATAATGAGACCTCTTGTGTTCTACATTAGGGGAGGCTGCTCCATTTTTTAAATTTTTGTTTGGAGAGAATGAGCTCCATCCTGCACCATGCTGATGCTATGTTATATTTTGTAACAAGTGCTTTCTGGAACATGTAAGTTGTTTTACAACATAGCAGTGGTTACTATCACCAAAGTGTTTAAACTTCATATATAGAGGGAGAACTGAGAATTAGAGCGGGCACCGCTAGTTATTCTGTTTTGATAAATTTACTAGTAGATAGTGATGCTTTTGGGTGCAGCCCACTAATTTGTGCTACCGTGCGTCAGCACGAAGAAAATAGACTGTGTGAAGAAAAGACCTAGGCAATTTTGCCTGCGGTGTGGGCCGCACACCCTAATGTCCCGTTGCGACTTCTTAATTACTTGAATGTCTCAATAATCCAATTCCGTAAATGTTGGATTTTTAAATTCTGTGATTTATTCTGAAGATTCAAAAGAACGATGTTTGGTTGCCTTTTTTATAAGCAAACATCCTAAACTGCCCAATGCATTTCGGACTTTACAGTCCTTCATCAGGGCCTTATCTAATCAAAATAGTAGCCAATTCGCAAACACCAGTGTTCATTGAATGTAACAATAAAAGTAATAATAATAGCATAATCAGATGCAAACATAACCAGTTGGAAAACATGAAATGAAATAAAAGAAAAGAAAAGCAAAATTGCATCAACATAACAGGGTACCCACTTACATGTAAACATATATGACAAAGAAAGAGAGAAAAAAGAGATATACATAAACATCCTGCATTATAAATAGCATCCACTAACATTTTCTATTGTGAGCTCTCATTAAATCTCCCACTTCATGCATATTTGTTGATGTGGAAATGCACCTCGTGTGATGGCGTATAATAATAATAATTTGGCACTTATATAGTGCTACGAACCCTCAGGTATCTGGGCGCTGCTTATTATTACCCACGGTGTGTGGTGCTCATTTATCGACCTCGGAAGGATGAAAGGCTAAGTTTGGCCCCTCCGGGATTCGAACCTGCGTTAGCAGGCTCTGCACGGATGTCAAAGCGAGCACTCTACTCGCTGTGCCACTTGACCAGCTAAAGTTATCGAAGTGATCACTGGTGATCTGAACACCGTATTGTTGTGCCTGATAATAAATTCTATATGGGCCCATGCAGGCAGATATTGTTATCGTGTAACTATACAATAATAATGAAAAATCTGACCTTTCAAAATTGCCGTCCACAAGCACAATTGATTGTGCTTCTAAATACAGCGTAACCGTTTGTAATCAAGTATGCATGAAAACCTGTTTAGGTACAATCCGCCCGGGAGACCAATTGTGGCAGCGACAGGAGGAATACTACAGCCCTGGGGCACTTACATTGATTATTTCCTACAACCGATCATACAAAAAACAACTACTTATGTTAAAGACAGTAACCATTTTTTGAATATCCTGGAATGCATTCAAGTGGAAGAACATGATATTCTGTTCACAATAGATGTTAACAGCCTCTATACTAGCATACCTCATGACCTAGGTCAAGCAGCAGTGGAATGGCTCCTACTACAGGAAGACACCATAGGAGCATACAAAGAATATATTTTGACCTTACTTACCTTCATCTCTATGAATTCTTACTTTACTTATGAGAAGGAATACTATCTCCAAATGTCAGGAACGGCAATGGGAGCAACCATGGCACCTGCGTACGTGAATGCATTTATGCATCATTTTGAGACTGAACATATCCTCGAAAAAAACGAATGGAAGGGTCAACTAAAAATATGGTTACGATATATAGATGACATCTTTGGGATATGGAAGGGATCCAATGAATCATTGAATGAATTTTTCAAGTACATCAACCAGATAGACCAACATATACAATTTACTGCAGAAATAGGCAATCCCAACATTCATTACCTTGATGTGGAAGTAAAAGTTAACCAACAACAGTTTACAACCTCACTGTACACAAAGCCTACTGATAGAAACAACTTACTGCATCGGATGAGTTTTCATCCCCAGAACACACTACGTAACTTACCTTATGGTCAAATGCTCCGCCTGAAAAGGATCATCAGTGGTCAAGGAGAACTCAATCAAGAATTGCACAAACTGCAGAATAAATTACTTGCTCGAGGCTATCAGCAAGATGAATTAGATCAAGCATCATCCAAAGTGGGAGATAAAACTAGAGCCAGCACACTGGAACAAAGACCAAAGAAAGATGCCCCAACAATAATGTATGTGTCATGATTTTCTACTCAGAGCCCACAGATAAAAAAATGTATCACTAAACATTGTGCTATTCTTACTAGCGACAAACGCATAACATCTTTATTTCAGACAAAACCAGTATTTGCATTTCAACGTTCAAGCAACCTACGTGACCTTCTGGTTAACACCAAAGCTAGCAAAAACAGACAACAAAAGCATAAACGACAGGGAACCTACCCGTGTCTGAATTGTAATAATTGCAACATCGTCATTAAAGGAAACACAATATCACGTCCTCACTCAGGAGAAAATATCCAGCTCAGAGACTTTGGGACATGTGACACCGAGAATTGTGTCTACTGCATAGGTTGTCCATGTGGACTATGCTATGTAGGTGAAACTGGACGGAAGTTAAAGACCCGCATGAATGAACACAAGTCTTGCATACGTAATAAGAACTTAAATTCAGCAGTTGCGAGACATTTTGACCTGAAGAAACATAGAGCAGCCCAACTGAGGTTCCAAATACTAGAGGTATTGGACAATCAACAGCCAGGCATCGACCCAAGAAGGCGACGTCAACAAAGAGAAGCATTCTGGATAGATCGATTGGACACGTTATCACCCAGAGGAATGAATGAAGAATTTGACTTGAACTGTTTTCTATAAATCGATGTGATCTACGAAATTAACACCTTTTTCAGACAATCGAACAAGCTGGGACATCACATTATGTCCATATGAACAGCGTCCGGATAACATCCTACGAAGGATATTCCTTTTTCAGATCTTCAATAATTCACACAGTTCATTCTGGTGTACATTCACTTGTTTTATGCCTTTTGGTATTGGTTTTTTTGGTATTTTGTATTTCTCAGCTATGTTTAAATGTATGGTTCTTTCTAATACTTTGAATTTCGTTATTGTTTCATATTTGCTAATTTTCATTTTCATTTTATTTTTCAATTCATTATTTATTATTTATTTTTTATTCCTGATTTCCACATGCACAGGCATACATATTCATTAGATAAGACACCATAATTCAGATATCACATAAACAAAATGTACACATACACACCAGACTTGCAAGTCTACAGTGCTGTAATGAAGTGTACATTTAACACTTAACATTTAATATTGAATTTGCAACAGCCAGAATGAGAGACTGAGCCCACTGTCCACTTTATTGCTCTATAGTAGAGGAAAAACGCATTCTAACATGCAGGTAAGCCGTTTATCTTTTTTTCTTTTCCTTTTCCTTGAAGCCCCAAGCAATATGGCGGCATTCACAGGGACAAGTATTCATGTTGAAGGTGGCAGTTACCACAGAGCCTCACTTCCGGAAAACTGTTAGAAGTTACTTAGGTTGGAGCTGACACCTAATAATGAGTCAGCACGACATAGCTTTGACACAGAGCATTGACACGGCATTGAGATTGCTAACATGGTATCTGAAACACGTGAAGTTAGTCCGTTCGGGACTTAATTTAATAACGTTCTTTAGAATACCATGTCACTTGAACATGGTTATCTTTGCAACTAAAGCGGTTCCGCTGCAATTTTTAAACAAAACGCGACTGCATTTTCAAAATACGCGACTGTGTTTAAACATGCTTTTTTGTAATGAAAGCTGTCTTGCTGTATATTTAAAAAACTCCATTGTATCTAAACATGTTTTCATGCAGACTTGATTACAAACGGTTACGCTGTATTAAGAAGCACAATCAATTGTGCTTGTGGACGGCAATTTTGGTCCGATTTTTCAGATTTTTCATTATTAGTGTATAGTTACACGATAACAATATCTCCCTGCATGGGCCCATATAGAATTTATTATCAGGCACAACAATACGGTGTACAGATCACCGGTGATCACTTTGATGACATATACGCCATCACACGAGGTGCATTTACACATCAACAAATATGCATGACGTGGGAGATTTAATGGGAGCTCACAATATAATTTGTTAGTGGATGCTATTTATAATGCAGGATGTTTATGTATATCTCTTTTTTCTCTCTTTCTTTGTCATATATGTTTACATGTACGTGGGTACCCTATTATTTTGATGCAATTTTGCTTTTCTTTCTTTTATTTCATTTCACTTTTCCAACTGGTTATGTTTGCATCTGATTATGCTGTTATTATTACTTTTATTGTTACATTCAATGAACACTGGTGTTTGCGAATTGGCTACTATTTTGATTAGATAAGGCCCTGATGAAGGACTGTAAAGTCCGAAATGCATTGGCCAGTTTAAGATGTTTGAAAACAGTGAGGAGCAAGTCACTCAGTCTCCGGTGGGGTAGGGAGTGGTGGGTGTCTGGATCCATGTGATAGGGAGGAGCTATTCCTTGAAGAGGAAGGCTTTCTGGTCTACCCTGAACTGTAGAAGTGTTGGGGTGAGTATGATGTTGACGCAGAGGAGGTTGAGAAACGATGCCAAAACCCTTTATATTGGTGTCCCAGACTGTCCAATCCATCAACTTCGAATCATTACAAATTCTGTGGCATGCCTGACCCACAAGTCCCCTAAATTTGGGCATATCACTCCTGTGTCTCTTCACATCCCATTTGTTTAAGACTCTCTGCTTGGACCATCAATGCTACTATGTCCACGGCTCTATTTGTTTTTATAGGCATTTCCTCAAATATACTCCTACTCATTGTGATCAGACCATCACAGCTTGTTCTTTTGCTGCTGGATTTCTTTACCTTAGTAAGGAGGTCCCTCCTTTTCTCTGGCTGCTCTTGTATCGAATCCTCCGTTTATTTGCGCTCACTCTCTATGCATACATCTTATCATATTGAGCACATACCCATTTCTTTACTGCTGCTCTCTGTTTAGTCTGTGAGCCTCTGTTGCTCACTAGTCAAATGTCAGCACCAAGAAGCTATCATTTTAATAGTTCTAATTCTATGTAAAAATAAGGACAGACATCAATTCAAGACAAGCCAATGGTACATGTTGGATGAAAACAATCCAAACAGCATCTTTACAGGAAGATGATCAATCTTATTCATCCTTAAGTGATTGTTATCACTTCATCAGTTGGCATTAAAACAAAATGATCTTGATTTTAAGGAAGCGTCTTGGCAAAGCAAGCATTGGCAAAGTAAATGGTCTAGTTTTTGTATAGCACCTACAGGACCAAAGAAAAATGGATTACTGACTTTGTCAATTCTTATTGTAGATTTGGCATTGGACAATTACCAATCCTTCCAATCCAAATTGCTAAGTCCAGTTTGCTCTGAAGCTTTACTAGTGTTTCAATTTCTCTAAGCATCACTTACCATGCATTTGCAAAGTTCAGTTAAGTCAGATGTGACAACTTCTCTACAAGAGTACAGAGGGTTACATTGATTTTAACGAATCACAAAACAACACATCAATTTGTAATGAACCAAAAACATCTTGACAAAAAATAACACATTTCTTCTTTGTTTTTGGAGGGGTTCCTCCGAAAATCAACGTTTTTTTATTCATACTTTTCCCCCACCCACAAAACTGCTATTCCCATCCCCAACTACGTATATAGAGCTTTAAAAAACACGTTATGATTTTTATAGGTGTTATGGGCTCGTTCAAAATTGCATTTGTTGTTTTGTATTCGTTAAAATTCACTCCATGCCGTACAGAGATGAGTAGTGGATGACGCTCTTACTCAAGCCCCACAATACGATGACGCTAGCAGTGATCCGAATCATTACAGTGATATGGGCACAACCCAAGAGGTACACCTCTTTCGTTCTTTAGGTAATGTAGGCAAAAGGCAGGCTATACTCTTCAAGAGGAGTGTGAGATGGTACAGATGAAACACAAACAATTTCACAGTGGAACCAAAATAAAAGAATGACAAACTTTCATAAAACTAACAATGTACACAACTAATAAAAAAAACACTAAAGACCCACCCCTGTAAGGGAAACACAGAGAATGCTGATTTGAGAGCAAAGAGGGTACCCTAAGTGAAAATTGGGCTCCAGGCAAGTGTGGTGTCGAACATGTCACTAAAGCCATTTAGAGCAGACCAGGGGACGCAACAACTGCAAATGCCTTTGATTCACTGGGTGACTCGACAATGTCGAGCATGGCTTCTTGACGCTTTTCTGCAGTCGAGTTGGTGTTGAGATGGACAGGTTGTGCTTTTCCAGTCATGACTCAGCTTTGAGACTGGGCTCACTATGTCCACAGTTTTGTCTGGGCTCTTTGTGATTAGAGACAGGTTGTGTCAATGGTTCCCAATGAATTGAGAACAAAATTCCACCCGGTCAAATCGGCTTTTCAGTTGAGTCGAGATGATGCTTCTGTTGAGTAGAGTCGTGGCTCAGAGTCATGGCTCAATTTGGTTGCTTCCATAATGAAGAGCCATTGGTCAAGTCATGGTTGCAATAACTCAAGGAAGCAGGGAGGTGGTGCAAAGTTTTTGGAGTGGCAAAAGCAGCACAGCAGGTCCTTTAGCAGCTCAAAGTGGGTTGAATGCAGTCGAGTTGGCTCAAAAGTATTGAGGCAGTAAACCAGTTTCTGAGCTGTTTCTAAGTTGCTGGAGGCCCAATCCAGGATCATCAGGGACAGGGTAAATCCTTGTTTCTGCACCTCCACTCCAGAAACCTTTCTTGCACATATAGGTTATCCTTCACCTCTGAGCAGGATCCTGTTTCCAGTGCACAGTCAGCAGGGAGGCCTTGGCAGAAAACAGTTTCACTCCAAATGTGACGTTATTGTGGGCAGGGGGAAACGCTTTCCTCTTCCTTGGAGTTCATCCTCAGATCTATCACAAAGGACATTGGAATAGACTGTATCCAGAAAGACTTCCAGGCGAATCCTTCTTATCTTGAAGTGCAAAGAGGACTCAACTAAGTGCAGTTTTTCCCACTCCCTTTATAAAGGCAACATGTAACATCTGGGTGACAGAAAAGCCAAGTATCAACAAGGGTAAGGTCTAGTATGAAATTGATGAATTGTGTGTGGGATTTGTAGTTTATGAATTTGTAGTCTGATTTGCAGTCTAGTGTGAAATCACAGATGTGATAACAGTCTCCACAAATAATGAGCTGATTATAATTCTTGTTGAAACATGTATGTTTTTTAAATTGTTCCAATAGGATGGGTCTGGAGCATTGGGACCATAGATATTAAGGACAGTAACCATGATCTTGTTGATATTGGCATCAATGAATCACCATCATCCGGAAGGGTTGTGTTGTTCATCAATTAATTGAAAATAAGTTTTCTTATGAATGAGGATTGTAACTCCTCCCTTTTTGCCCATTGCTGGTGCAGAAAATGAATGCCTTACCCACAATTTGAACAACTTATTATGTTCTTCAATGGATTCTAAGTGGATTTGTTGAATGCATGCAACATCTGGATTGTTTGTCCATAGATGACAAAGGACTTAGGAATAGTATTATTAAGACCGTTAACATTCCAGGACATAACTTTAACACTCATTAATGTCAACAATTTAAAATATGAAAACAAATAAGATACGCAACATATAGTAATTGAGCAGCAAGTTTGTACATAGGAATATTGAGTAACAATACTTTTGATGTGTTGATAGTGATGCCTTCTGATGTAAAGATAAACCAACTGACGGAAGGATGAGGGAAACACAAGGAGAGACAAAGAGAGAGAGACATTGGCCCTCATTACGACCCTGGCGGAAAGTGACTGACCGGACCGCCACAGCGTAAATAGCGTTTCCGCCATTGCACGATGGAGCAAAGTGCGGCCCATTCCGACCCATCGGGCACGAGCACCACGGCATGGCGGAAGTGCAAAGTCCGCGATGGCGGAAATGACCCCAAAACGGCCCACACCGCCGCCGTACGGCGCCCTAGGTGCAATACCGCCACCCATCACAGCGGACACCGCAGTGTGCGCCTACCGGAAAGTACGGTGACCGGAAATATACGGAAACGGAAGTTAAAACATGGGCCCGGAACGGGAAACATCCCGCCGTACACCTATAAAACCACTAAAACCACACAACCACTAAAAACACTACCCTGAGACACACCCCAACCCGTCATCCAACCTAGCGAAACCAAGAAAAATGGGAAAAGTAGCGAAGAAAGCGTGCGACCGCAAGCGGCAGGTCCACTTCTCCCGTGAGGAACTCACCGTGCTAACAGAGACCCTCCAGGAGAATGCTGCCGTCGTCTTCTGCACGCAAATGACCAGGACGGCACTTGCAAACAAGAAGGCCATATGGGCTCTGGTGGCACAGCGGGTAAGTGCGGTGGGGACCGCACCCCGCACCCCACAGCAATGCCGAAAGCGATGGGACGACCTGCGGATACGCGTCCGCAGCATACTCTCTGCCAACCGCAACATTGCCACAGCCACCGGGGGAGGTCCTGAATCACCCATCAAGTTGACCCCCTGGGAAGAAATCTGTGCCTCCACCATCGGAATGGAGAGCATAGAGGGAGTCGGAGGGATGGAGAAAGGAGTGCAGACATCCGAAGATTCAGGTAGGTGGGCCAAATAAAACAATGCCAAATCCACAAAGTCCATCCATGTGAAGTACCATGTGTCCACATAGTGCAACAGAAACACATGTCCAGGAGAACGTCCACACACATCGGCCTGATAGCGCACGTTAAAACCCACAATAAATACATAAATAATTAAAAACCCCTAAAACACGCACTACACGTGCAGCAGGCACACCCTAACTGCAGGCTGCCAAACAACTGCACCCTCACTCCACACACAAATGAAAGCACCTCCAAGGCCCCGACCCAAATCACCCTCAGGTACCACCCCAATGCATGTGATACAATGCCATTCCAATTCCCACAGACCCATCAATAACCCTCGCCCTCCTTTACTCCACCACAGGGTCCGATCCAAACGACGAGCTTCAGGACACCCCTACCAGCACACCTGCAAAGAGGGCCAAGACCAACGGCCAAAGACCCTCCACCTCAGCTGCACGCATCAAGACACGGCAGCAGCACAAATCAGGTGGCAGCACAGAGGAGGGAACATCAACAGGCACCCCAGCAGCCAGCATGCCCACAACACCACCACCACAGGTCCCCCCAACGGATGCCACAGAAGGCACTGCCTCTGGTGGCAGCAGCACCATAGGTGACACCCCATTGATGGCAGCATGCTCCGACACAGAAGACGGGGATGTCGAAGTCAGATCCATCCATGACCTGTCCCAATCCCCCTGTCTGTCCCATCCCGTACAACATGAGGATACCACGCAGGGGCACCCACAAGACGACGACTGGCCATCCCCCACAAGCCCTGTGGCAAGGCAACATGAGGACAACAGCCCCTCTGTGACACCCCCGCAAATGGCCATGGCCCAGCAGAGGCAACAGTCCCTCGACCAGTTAATCGTGCAACAGCAGCAACTGGCCACGCTCCTCAAGGACCATGCCGATGAATGTGGGGGCACTAAGGCAGACATAGAAACATCAACTGAGACACTTAGGGCAGAAATGGAGAGAGGTACAGAGACACTAAGGGCACAAATGGAGCGTAGCACCGAGAGCCTGGGAGTCCAAATGGAGAGAAGCACCGAGAGCCTGAGGGGGGAACTGCATGCGACGTCCAAGGACGTATGTGCCGAACTTGCCGCAGTGCGCCGTGTGCTCACTGAGCTCTCGCAAACCCTTAGGGACATGCATGGACGTGAGCAGGCAGAGACATCATCCGTTGCAAGTTCCGTCCAGGGCAGCCCCCAACGTAGATCTGGGAGGAACCTGCGCTCCACAGGCAGGGGTGCCCCTGATACCCGCAGAGGGGGCTTGCAATAGCGACTGCCCACTGACAATGAGCATCTTTGGACACTGGTGTTCGGGGGGGAGGTAGGAGGGTGGAGGGGGTGTGTTGGGCTCACTTGGGTGGCGGGTCGATAGGGTGTACAACATGATATCACATATGCCATAAACAGTGCACGATCAACCAATGAGATGTGTGGACATTGATCTTTGTGTACTAGGCCATCATAGGCGTACAGTCCATATTGTGCATGTCCCAGACACACACAGTGCCACGAGTCCCGTGTCCATGTATCAGCCACCAGGCGTGAGTGCTAGAAGCATACATCAATGAGATGCTGACGAATGTCACGGCCCTCCGGTGCCTCGCAGACTCCTTGAGGTGCTGCCACATCCCCACCCTCATCATGACCATCATCAGGTGCTTGCAGTTCTGCGTCAGGGGGCATGGGCACATTTCTACGTACGCACATGTTGTGGAGCATGACACATGCCATCACCATCTTTGCAACCTTCTCATGGCGGTACAGGAGTGCCCGGCCAGACCTGCTGAGGCAGCGGAAACGACCCTTCAGTAGGCCGAATGCCTGTTCTATGACTACACGGGTACGTGAGTGGGCATGGTTGTAGTCCTCCTCATGCTGGTCCCGTGGGTTCCGGACTGGTGTGAGGAGCCATCTCTTCAGTGGATATCCAGCATCACCTGTATGTGGACGAGAAACGTATGATGTGGAATGCCATTGCTACGTACGCACACCCCCCCCCCCTTCCTGCCAGGTCATTGCCGAATAACATACCCCACATTATCATGCATGTAATGGAACTCACCGAGTAGCCAGGATCTGTTCCCTGCGTGTCGCTCCATGTAGCGTGGTATTGTAGAGTTCCTCAAGACCATAGAATCATGGGTTGATCCAGGGAATCTGGCACAACAATGTGTAATGATCCTGTTGGAGTCACACACCATTTGTACATTCAGAGAATGAAATTGTTTTCGGTTGCGGTACT
Organism: Ambystoma mexicanum; assembly: GCF_040938575.1. NCBI lineage: Eukaryota > Metazoa > Chordata > Amphibia > Caudata > Ambystomatidae > Ambystoma > Ambystoma mexicanum. Next base: position 1,148,837,467 of record NC_090928.1, read on the forward strand.
GGGCCTCCATGGCATGTGGGACGACCAATTCCACATGGGTGCAGTCGATGGCACCAATGCAACCCGGTATGCCGGCAAGTGCATGGAATCCCACTTTTGTGTTGGTAATTTCCTGCTCCGAGCGTGGTAGAGAGATGTAGTCGTCTGCGTGCTTCAGGAGGGCATCGAGCACTTGCAATAGTGTCCGTGAGAACAGTGGCTGAGAAATGCCATGCAACTGTCCGACTGTGTGCTGGTAGGTGCCTGTGGCCAGGAAGTGGAGTACAGACACCACCTTCAGTAGGGGTGGGATGGCGGTTGGGCTGTCTATCATGCTGACAAGGTCAGCCTGTGTCATGTCCACAATGGCGGCTATGGTGTCCCGGTCCAGACGGTAGAGGGTGTGGATCTGCTCATCAGTGAGGTTGAACGGATGTGCTCGGAGGCGTGGGATTGCGGGCTGCCTGCGTGGTGGTAGTGGCTGTGCTGGCGGCCCTTGCTGGCCCTGCCTTGCCCTCCTCCTCCTCCTGCGTCTCCTCCGTGCGGCCGGTTGTAGTTGGTGTTCGTCTTCTTCCTGGAGTTGGAGTACTTGCAGTGCTATCAGGTCCCCCAGGGCCAACATCGCGAGTCCTGCCGGTAGCATTTCGGTGTGGTTGTGGGAGGAGACTGGCTGTGCAATTTATGTGTTTTCAGGCTGTATGGCCTCCACCTGTGGTGATTCATTCCACCTGTGCAAACTGCTCTCCCCTTTGGCCGAGCACGTCCCGCACACAACGCTGCAATTCGGGGAATGGCATCTTGCTATTGCAATCATGTATTTGTACCCGATGGCCGTGTAACATTGGTTGATATGTTCATTCTGCTATGGTCCCATTGTTTCACATACTATCTGTGCAGTCGCGAACAGACTTGTGAAGGGTCAGTGGTACGTAGTACTCGAGTAACGGTGGGCCCTCATGCATCACTGTACCGAGTTGCAACGACGGGCGGGGCGTCCCATTTGTGGGTGAAGGCAGTTGCCATTTTCACACACAGCCGCACTAGATGGATTAATTAGTGATTTCAAACGGCCACAGATGCTTCTTCGACGTGATGTTGCAAATGAGGAATTCGAAGGGCGGCGCTTTCGGTTTTCAGCTAGCGGCGGGGAAATGCCCACAGGTCTGACTGCAAATATAACGTACTATTGTTCAATGTCCTTGGGACAGGGGCCATGGCGAGGATGCAATGATTGATATGAATGGTTTGGGATGCGCAATGGCGACGTGGGCGATGAGGCCGGACGTTCCCAAATACATGTTACTTCACTACACTGGAATTACGGGCTGGGGCACTGTGGATTTTGCAGGCTGCATAACGCACAGACTCAATGGATATTTCTAATGTTATGTGAGTAAATATTCAGGCGTTTTAATCCCGGGATGAGGGAATGATGAATGGATGCATGGGCAGGTGATTTGATACAGAGTTTGCCATGTACAGGGCTTCTTGGGATCTATCCGCCTCCCCTACGCTATGTGATGCAGGGCTGCCATAGTGGGACCATCGTCTATCTGGCCTTGTTGAGCCCTCCCTGTCTCGACGCGCCCTCAGACACTTGTGTCCATGCACGTTACCAATCCCATCTGATGGATTCTGTTTTGACAGACGCATGCACAGGTACACTCGTTTGTGATGGTGTTTACACCTCGATATAGATAGTTATGAGTCGCAAGTGGTTTTTGGGTGGTGATGGACCTTTGGAGTGGGCTAGCATGCATATGGCTGTGGATTTAGTGTGATCATTGAAGTGAGTTGTTGGAATGTAGTTCTGATGGCCATTCTGTTCTTTTTCTTTTCTTTTGGTTGACAGGTATCTCCTCCCCTTTTGCCACTGCCATCTGTATGCCACTCCTGCAGATGGGTTTTACTCCCGACACCTGCTGCTTCGTGTTAATCAGTGGAGCAGCATCACGATCTTATGGGACGATCGCCAATGGGCCACATGCCCTTACGCAGTACTGGTGGCTCGGAGCAACATTTCGGCCTTTCAGCTGGACTAGTGCCTCCCCATTGGGACGGCCCTGCGGTTCTGTGCGCTTCCATGTTGCCTTTTCGTACGTGAATGTGGCTCTGTGTACCATGATGGAACAGGGCGTCACACAAGTAGTGGCTGGTCATTTCTTGCGGATGCAGCCCACAATGGTGAAATGTGTTTTGGAGTTCATGGCCTGATGGCTGTATGGGCTTGGTGATTTTGTTGTGCATTAAATTTCTATTCTGATTTGGCCCGTGTAGCGTTCTTCTTTGCAAGTGATGTGGCATATGCCTATTTGGGGAGCGATGTATTGTGAGGAGATCTGCATTGGGTTCCAGCTTCGGAGTTTAGTTGCGTGGTACTGTACTGGGCGCGTTTGCCTACGAAGCCCGTGAGGTCAGGGATGGGGGCTGCCAATATGACTGTTTGAATGTTGTCATGCTCAGGGGCGGGGGATTGGGTTTTGTGTAACAGATGCCGGTCAGCCAGGTGGACTGGTGGAATGATGTGATTTTCGGAATATTGCTGGTCACAGGTGCCTGTGTTTGCGTGCGTTTCTTGGTGGGGGACTGTGGTCATGTCCATTGGGATGGCTTCTGTATTCGTGCCATCTGTGCCCTGCAGCTCCCATTGGCCCCTGTTGTGTTTCTTTTGTTCGTTGGCATGCATGGGTGACTTGTACATTTCACTGGTTGCATTGTGACTTCATTGCACCTACGGGGAGTTGTACTTTGTGGGCAGGGAGCGGTGTACAGGCACTCAGTGGGGCCGTTTACGGTTGATTCGCGATGCCGTACTTCTCACCATGGCGGAATGGTACATTCCGCCATGCTTGATGGCGTTAGGTACATGTCCGCTAGGGTCAGAATTGGCGTACCCTTGCGCCATGGTGGTGTTTACGGTTTGGCATGGCGCGCGTGCGCGTGCTTGGTGCAGTTGGCGTTGGCGTTCACTACGGTGTTGCTAGTGGCTTCGTACTTTGCGGTGACGGGTCATAGTCGCACCGAGCGCTATTCGATGGCGGTATTGCATTTCCGCCATCGTTTTCCGAATTCCGCCAGGGTCGTAATGAGGGCCATTGTCATTACAATGATGAATAATGCATAATGATTCACAAATAAACAAGTGGACAACAGTATGCATGAATTTGAAGCCATGCAATTGTTAGGATCTGCCAAAAGAGGCAACAAGACAGTTCACCATGAATCAATGAGCTAGACACAGCAGATTAAATAAGGATTGTGTAGTGCTCCATATTGAAGTAAGAAATGTCAAGAGTACTGCCGGGATGAACACTGAGGTATAATAATAAGATACATAATTATTTAGTTGAGGATGTATCTTCAGGGTCTAAATGCTTAATCGGGGATCTTGATTCATCAATTCTCAAATACGGTAGCAGTAGGTTTGAGTACAGATCTGTTTCTGGGATAATGAAGTTTTCCAGGCTTGCATTTATATCGACCCATTAAATTGTAGGCATGAAGAGGAACCTGAGTAGTTGAATTCGAAAGCTTGTAGGATCGAATCATCAGGTAGAGTATCCATCTCAGAAGCATTTTAGAATGGCAAAACCCCATTGGAAAACATTCTGTGAATCAGGGCCTTAATGAGGGCATGAACATCATCTGGATTTAGGAAGTCTTTGGTGATAGCGCCAGGTGGAGTAATACGCATTTTTGCTTGTTCAAGTAGGCCATATTTAGTGTCTGGGTTCTTTAATGCTGGCCTTCAGTCTAAAACTCATTTCCTTTTATCTTGTGTAGCTTTGGAGAATACTTGGGAAATAAATATTCTGTTGCCTGGAAAATTTAGAGGTGAGCGTTTTTTGTCAGTAAGTAAAATGTGTCATGCCTGTTGATGTTGTAAAAAGCAGGCTATAAGACGTCTAGGTGAGTTGCTGCTGGAGGCAAAATGAGGTCTGATTCTATGCACCCGTTGCAACTCGAGGGGAGGTGAGAAGGTAATGTTGAACATTTTTGGGAGCCAATCAGTAAGAAATTTGATGGGGTCATTTAGTTCAGTATAATCTGGAACCCAAACATTTTTATACTGTAACTCCAGTTTCTGATACGCACTCTTCAACTTCTGACAATCTGGGCTTAATTGTTTTAATGTAATTTTTAAAGGAGTTGAAGTTATCCTGAATTATTAAGGACCTAGAATCTAGGACAGAGATGGATAACTGAATGCTAGAGAGTTCAAGGAAGAGTTTGTCCATGCCTTTATTAATATTAGACAAGTCTGCAGTTGAGGTGTTGAGATTTTGAACAACCATTTTAAGTCAGATAAATGGAAGTTGAGTTTGTTTTATCCAGCAAGCTAATTTCTTTAAATCTCCTTTTAATTGTTATATACTGGCAAACTAGGAAATTAAAAATGAATATAGATGCTGCAATACCAGTGCCAGACACTGGATATCAGGCAAGGGCAGCTTACATGAAAGTAAGAAGAAGCGTTCTCCAGTAACTCGTATTGCTGATTCCATTCCCTGGGGGGGGTGCGGCTTAATGTTCTGTGAGACCTCGGCAAGGTGAAAGGATAGCAGCAGAGTGGCAGAGCAGTAAAGCGGCTCACTCTGTGTCGGCGACTCTAAGCCATGAACTCGCCGACCCCCACAAGCTTACTACACTGGGTCGCTCTTGGAGTAGTGAAAGCTGGCTCACTTCAGTGCCGGTCTGACACAGGGCTCCACGTATGTAGCCTGGAGCCAGTCTTCAAAGAGGAAAGCTGTATTATAACATAAATACACCAGAGTTTCCTCAATCATGTTGGCAGCATATTATGAAGAAATAAAAAGGTGTTGCATCACGTGATTAATGGAAAAAAAAGGCCAAAATTGTAGGCACCGTCTTGTCTTGTCGCCAGACATGCCCCCCTACAAACTTAATTCAATTTTTGTAAATACATTTTACCGTTGTTATTTTCTTTATAGAATGTGGCTATTGAAATAATCCTTGAAAACATAGCATGTTTTTCTTAGGGAGGAATGAGAAGTGAATTTCGTTTTTACTTAGTTTTGTCTATTCATCCTTAATGAGTTGCGTTTCAATGTAAAGCATTTCCACTCTCTACCACAAGGCCATGTTTGCTGTCAAAAAGGTATTCTACAGTTTCAAATTGCAATTAACTACACATTCCAGATTTTCAAAATGGTTCTATCCTACAATCCCAAAAATTATTCAAAAAATCTATCCTCTTTTTTTGTCTACATCATAAAGAAAGTCAACATAGTTTTTGAGGATTCTGTTTCGGACACCAAATAATTCATTCACGGCCTCCCGGCATCCTTTTCTGTTACTTCCCTGTACTCTACTTTCAACAAATCTCTGAGATTGATATGTATCAGGGGTTCGAAGCATTTGGACTTGCTGCCTATAAGCAGACATCTTGGACCTTCCACTAACAGATTTTGTCAACAGCTCACTCTTGACTGGGTCTGTTTCTATTGATTTGAAACACACCATCATCGCTGCCCTTCTTAACTATCCTACTTTAGGACAGCAGCAAACATGCTAACGTCATACCATCTCATGGCAGCAATACTCCTAGAAAAGTGGGTAGCAGCCCAACTCCATGCTGCATGCTCATATGGAATACAGAACACTACTTGATCACCACCAGTCATGGTTCCATCCCCATCTCAGCAAAGAATACACTCTGATCTCAGTCTGGGATGACACTCTGTAAATTGCAGACTCCAGATGCCTGTAAATGCTGATCTTCCTCATCATCTCAGCAGCTGTTAAAGCCGTCGACCATGCCATCCTGCTGCAGAGGATTCAAGCAAATGCTTTGATCTCAAACAATGACAAAACCTAATTCTCTTTACCCAAAAATTGAAAGCAAAGCATGAGGCTAGGAATGTTCACCTCATCAAACATTGAATTTAGCTTTGGTTTACACCCGATGTTTCCCCTCACCTCTTTTATTTGAGATCTGTATCAAGCCTCTTGCCATGTTCATAAGGTCTTACCACACCACTGTACACTCATATTCAGGTCTACCTGCAAATATCATGGTAATACAATACATTATGCACCATCTTTGCTGCTTTGTTTGATATTAAATCATTGATAAGATCCAATATCTTGAAAATGAATGGGTCAAAAATTGAAAGACTCATTATAACCTAGCCCCATCTTCTTAAAGGTCTTGACATTATTTGCCTTCCACTTACCTTCTTTGGAGAAACAATCTCTATAAGGTCTAAGGTCTGAATCCTATGCTTCCATTGGTATGCAGGTATTAGCCTTAATAGTCAATGCTGTGGCCTAGATCCCTCAGAAGAATCACCAAATGGTAGTTGGTGCTCTGGTCAACTTGCATTTGTGCTATGGAAATATATTTTTTTTAGGACTGCCCTCCTACCAAATCAACTGCAAACATAGCATGTAAAATGTGGTTGGTCACCTGATCTTTACATTGAAAAAACTTAAACCTTTCACCACATACCTGCGGCTACTCCCCTGGATATGTGTGGCCTCCACAGTTAAGTTTAAGTTTCTATGTCTCACCTTCAAAACCCTTCAATGACTGGTCCCCAGTGAGTACAGGAAACATTTCAGCCATTCTGTGAACTCCACTCCTCTGAGAGTCAGGGTGACAAGAATCTCTATTTTTGACCGTCACCTATGGAACTCAGCAGAGTCATAAAATTGGTGATGCAGTTCAGATGGTGCATCAAAACCTGTTTTTTCACCTTCACTTTTGAATGGCAACACACACCACTGTAATTTGATTGCTGCATTAACACATTGGGCCTCATTACGATTTTGGAGGTAGCAGGCTGCCTCCAAACTCGGATCCGGGTCCGGGTTCCCTCAATGGGGACTTACCGGGACATTCCAACCTTGGAGGACCCGGTATTTCCCCATTCAGGGAAGCCATCCCCATTCCCATTCGATCCCCCATAGGGCTCAATGGGAATGGGGAGGGAGCTAATAACGGGACCGTTAATAACGGGCCCGTTATTAGCTCCCTGGTCCTTTAGCGGCTCCCGCTAAAGGACCTCGGAATGTGGTGGTAAGGGGTTAACGTCACCGGCATCCTTACCGGCTCCGTTAACCCCTTACCGCCGCACTCAGAATGAGGCCCATTGAGTTCCATTTTATTTCTCTAAATCAACTTATTGTTACTTTTGTCAAATATGTCCAGAATAATCTGAAGGCAGTGAATCAATGTGTGCTCTCTTTCCGGGTGCACTTTCATCTTCGTTTTAACTGTATTAATGCCTTTTTGAGTACCATATACTGAACATGGCTGGGCCCCATGGCTTAATCCCTGTCCTTGGATGCATCCTTTTGTCAGTTCCTTCTCTGCCCTTTCATCTCAGGGATAGGCTTACAATAGTATGAATCTAAACAGAATTCTGAAGTACTACAGAGTCTCCTTTGAACCTGGTAGTACCAGTGTGTGTGTGGAAGGAGGCGGAGGGCTGTCCAGCCCTTATCCACATTCCAGCCATGGTGATGTCGTGTTACTGGAAAGCTGAGAGGTGTGATGTCTCTAGAGTATTGGGCAACCAATTATTGATTGAAGTGTGCAGGTCCTTACTGCTTGAAAGCAGAGGTATCTTCCTTATGTTTAATGTTGTATAAGGGAAGGGGTCGCTGACTCCGTTTCACATAGTTAACCAAGTATCTGAAGCTAAAAAAACACCAGAGGAAAACTTAAGGACTGTGGCTGCTTCCCTCAGTGGCAAAGCCAATCACCTATTTGCAAAGTCATACTTGCTTATTGGCCGAGCAGTCATTGACCGTGTGCCTCCCTTCCTTGGACTGGTGCAACTCTTCACTCTGATGTTCTTTTGCTGTCCTTGCTGTCCTAGAATGCAGAAGAGTCATAGTGCTGCCTTTATCATGTGTCTACATGGAGTTGGTCGGACTTGATGTATGGACCACTTCTACTCCTTGGTTTGGAGAAGATATGGGCATCTTCCCTGCTCTTCAAAGATCTCTTCACCTTGCTGCTGTAATTCGTCTCTGTGGAGAAGAGCCTTGCTGGGACCTAAGCTAGTTAGCCATGCTACCTGCTTCCTGCTGACTCCTGACTGGGTCAAAACTGTTCCTGCTCCCTCTATTGCTCCAGCCTCCTGCGATTCAGAGTTGCACTGTCTTCTCCTGATCCATGGGTGCCATGTGGTGTCTGAAACAACCATCAGAAGGAGCTTCAAACCTGCAACCAGGAGGCCAGTTGAACAGTGAGCCCAGTTGTACCCAACAAATATATGTCCTGTGGGGTAGTCAGTTTGCTATTCAGAGGCCAAGTGTATTTTTCTTTAAATCACCCAGTTCCCATTGAAAAGCATTACTTGATAGGACTTGAGGTCCGCCTTCAGCTCTCCTTGTCTAACCGGAGGTGGCAGAAACAGGTCATAGGGGTCCTTTCCTGGGTGCTCTAAATACTAGCTTTACTTCTGCCTTCTTGTTTACATGAATTTTAACCCTCTAATACTTAAATTAGAATCCAAAATATTCTTTAACACCACAGACTTTGACTTGACTAACTGACATTCAGCCCATATTGAGTTTGAAGGTCAAGCCAGTAGGGCCCTATGGTTACTTACCATAGTTCAATGTATAGAGTAGGCCTGGACTTAAGTAGTGTTGTGTATGCCCTATAAAGTTATAAGGCTATATTTTGTGTGCTATCATTTTTGTCCCCGCTCTAGGTACTGGAATATAGTGTATGCATATTTAACTTTGTTAATACTAATGTGGTGTGTGGTTCATTTTTGGTTATCAAACTGTGTGGGTAGGTGTGTACACTTTTAATTGCTTTGATTGTAGTGTGTTTGACGTTAATGAAAGGGTGCTCTTAATATTATTTTTTAACATAAAGTGCTGTGGACATTGTAATACTTTGTAATCTCACTTGATGTCAATTGTATATGGCACCAAACCCTTGATCTCCCAAGAATCAGCCTTAGTGATCGGCCTGCATACCAAGTGAGCTACTGAGTTGACCTTCAGTATGAGAAACATCTGTAGGTCCACTAGGTTGGCTTCCGAGAACTCGAGACCAGTGCTGGTTCTGAACTACCTCTAATACATGATACTGGTGAGATAGCTACATGGTCATCTGTTTATATTTGACAAGCAACATTACATGATTGGTATAATGACTATACCAAGCCATAATAACTCGGTATTCTTAAACTCTGTATCTTGATGGGATGCACATACACTGGAGGGCACAACTGCAAATCTCATATAAAGCTCATGGAATTATTATTGACTTTATAATTCATGTCTTCAAATATCTTAATACTAAATGTTACATGAAAGCCAAAGATCTGATCTCCAACTATATGTAGCTAAGCCTTAACAAGAGGCAAGTATTATATGGTGTCATTTCACATTTCACAACATTTGAACAACATGTACATTATTATCATGTGGTGAAAAAACACTCCTTGAGTTTCTCTGTGGGTAAAACCATGCAGTTTCTGTTGAGCCTAGAGTATGGATTCTCCAGAATTTCATAGGTATTCTTGGGCTGAATAATCACCTTAAGGAGGCACATAACACCCTGCGGGGAATCCAAAAATAAATAAAACAAAAAGGGTGAGGATTCCCAGCATGAAAAGCTGCACGGGGATCCTTTCACCCAAAACAGAATGAAAATAGAATAAAGAATCCTCACAAGTGACCATGCAAGGGATTATTTACTCTTTAAATATTTCCCACTCAATGGAAGCGCTGTCAACACATTTTTTTGCAACCATCTTGAAGGTGAAGGAGGGTTGCCTGGTGCTCGGCTCTGTGGCCTGATCAGCGATGCTGCCCGGGCAAGAATGCAGGCACTCCCCTGTTAGGCAGGGGAGCACCCATTCTCACAGCTGCCTTCCAAATGGCCTTTTGTCTGTGCTGACCCGAGTTACTCAAATTATTTGTGCTCTGCACAGGGGGGGAGAGCCCAAATTAACAAAGCCCTCCTGGCTGCATTATTGTTTAAGGGGTCATCCCCTTTCAGGCAGCCCACCAGGACTCCCCAGGCCATGCCTGGCCAATGTGGTCGGGTTGAGATGTTTGTGGGCCCTTCCATTGCTACAGTCAATGGCGGCCTGCATCCGACATATGCAACCAGGTGAACTTATAGAAAGGACTCCTCCACACTGCTGTAACTTGCTGGGCTGCTCCTACCATATGCAGCCTACACTTTGCTGTATGGAGTCATGGGTTTTGTGGACTGCCTTCTAATTTATTTCATGCAGAATACCTTACAGGCATGTGATTTCCTGTAATTTGCTGTTGTCAAAGACTGGGTGTCTTGTTAAAAGCACACACAATAGTCAAGGGCTTGTGGTCCCAGCACTCAAGTGGCTACTCTTCAGTGAGACATGTGCTGCTCCGGTCCACAAGCATGCACACTTCATGCTGCTCCTACTCCAGGGGGTCATTTGACGTCTACAGCAATGAGCAGTGGTTTTGACAATGGTGGTTGACGGCAACCTGTGAACTGAGATCAATTAACAGGGAGATGACATAATACGCCAGAAGCAACTGCTCAGAAGAACACTGCATGAGAACGGACACTGCAAGCTGCTATAGGTCAGAGGGGACCCCTCTGGCCGAGACTGAAACAAGCATCAGAAGAGTCAAGCAATCAACAGAAAGAACTAGGTAGCAATGCTCTTGTGCATCCCCTCTCACAAGCATACACTCATGTGAATGCTTATACTGATCCGTCCAGTAAAAGTGAATCCAAGGAGTTTCTAGGAGTAGTGTGTAAGAGGGTCTGAAACCACAGGAAACCTATATGGAGAAACACACCAGAGAGGTGGAGAGCACAATGATACACATGGGTCAGATAAAGCGGAAAGATTACTGTCTGATATCAAAGACATCAACCAGACTAGTTCAAAGTTCAGGAAGCCACAGACCTCAAGTAGGAGGAGGGAAGGAAATGATTACGTGAAACTAAAATGTGAAACCCCCATGATAAGAGTGATGAGTTGGACCAATCAGAACAAAACAAAAGTGTGAAATGAGAGAGAGAGAGAGAGAGAGAGATGGAGAGAGAGAGAGAGAGAGAATGTGATAGAGACAGAGAGAGATTGAGAGAGAGAGAGGGAGAGAGAGAGAGATGGAGAGAGAGAGAGAGAGAGAGAGAGAGAGAGTGACGGAGAGAGAGAGAGAGATGGAGAGAGAGAGAGAGAGAGAGAGTGAATGTGATAGAGACAGAGAGAAAGAGAGAGAGCGAGAGAGGGAGAGAGAGAAATGGGGAGAGAGAGAGAGTGACGGAGAGAGAGAGAGAGATGGAGAGAGAGAGAGAGAGAATGTGATAGAGAGACAGAGAGAGAGAGAGAGAGAGAGAGAGCGAGAGAGAGTGAGAGAGAGAGAGAGAGAGGGAGAGAGAGAGAGAGTGAGTGTAATAGAGACAGAAAGAGAGAGAGAGAGAGTGATTGAGAGAGAGAGAGAGAGACGGAGAGAAAGAGAGAGAGAGAATGTGATAGAGACAGAGAGAGATTGAGAGAGAGAGAGGGAGAGAGAGAGAGATGGAGAGAGAGAGAGAGAGAGAGAGAGAGTGACGGAGAGAGAGAGAGATGGAGAGAGAGAGAGAGAGAGAGAGTGAATGTGATAGAGACAGAGAGAAAGAGAGAGAGCGAGAGAGGGAGAGAGAGAAATGGGGAGAGAGAGAGAGTGACGGAGAGAGAGAGAGAGAGATGGAGAGAGAGAGAGAGAGAGAATGTGATAGAGAGACAGAGAGAGAGAGAGAGAGAGAGAGCGAGAGAGAGTGAGAGAGAGAGAGAGAGAGGGAGAGAGAGAGAGAGTGAGTGTAATAGAGACAGAAAGAGAGAGAGAGAGAGTGATTGAGAGAGAGAGAGAGAGACGGAGAGAAAGAGAGAGAGAGAAAGCAAGAGAGAAATCGTTTTTGTTTTCATTTCCAAATCCAAAAAGGATGTGGAAATCTAAAAATTGCATTTGCATTGATAGACCATTTAAGGTTTGTGAACGCACCTATGCTCACTGACCCCAATTGGTTTGGGGAATTGCCACAACCGCTCACTGAGGGTCAGTTTCCCATTGGACACCTGGGTGTTGTTAATGCGCCTGGTAGTGAGATATGTATGCAGGGTGGCATGGACTGTCTTAAACGTGGAAGGAGTCTTGCCTGATGGCATATGTCTATGAATGATATATTGTATAAGTGATGTCATGTAGAATCTTAGAGAGTGCATGGGCTTGATGTAAACGAGTTTGGAGGAGGATGTGCTGTTGTGTTGTCACGTCTTATCTGCTAAATTGCTTATCTGTGATAAGATGAACTTGGCCTCAAGCGAGTCCGTCTTGTGAATCAGAGACTTCCAAGGTTCGGAATCCACGTGCAGGGATGCAAGGGGAAATATACACTCACATTCCACGCCCTGGTGATAATGAGAGCCAGGCCCCAATACTGATCTAAAAAACAAAACAAAAAAAATCCCAAGCAAACAGAATATTTTATGTTATTAAACATCTTTAAAAACATATGATTTAAGATGTAGTAGTTAACAAAAAATGGAACAATTACAGGGTTTAGAGCAGCTGGAACCCGAAGAGAATAACTCTTTTGTTTATTGAATGTTTCCGAAAAGCTGTAATTTTGGGATTTATTTCACACCTTTTAAGGGTTACATATGAAGATGAACAGTCATTAAAAAAATCCATGAACAAAGGGAACTTGATAATTGAAAAACTTACCCTCTCTACCTGTCTTACTCTCTCTAGAGGCTGCTATGCAGGAAGGCATTGCATTGCACCCTAGAGACTGGACATATTAAAAGCTGTCTCCTTTTTTAATTATATCAGCCATCTTCATCATTTCGTATCCCAAGAGGCGTTTACAAGACATTCTTTTTTAATATTAGCACTTGGTCGAGTGTGCTTCTCCCTCTTTGCGCAGGTGCAAATGATGTTTCAGCTGCTAGAGAATGAAACGCGGTACTAGTGTGCAGTCAATACAGGAAAGCGATGAGAGTATCGTGTGGTTTAGAATATGTTGTTGGTCCTGTTTATAGGCTACTGGGTGTTTGATTTGTTAATGTGAAGTTGTATGAGTGATGGAGAAGTGTAGGAATGCTACCCTTTGTCAAGATAGCCCAATCACACGACCAAGTAATCAGCTTGAATTCCAGGTACAGCCACCATGCACAATGGTAGCACTCTTATATACTATTCATTGTCATCAAATGCACAGGTGGGTATCCCTACTAGATGGCATGCATTATGGTAAATCCATGTACTCTAACCAAATACTATTCCTTCATACGAGTTCAGCAGTGTGATAAAAAGTAACCGGAAAGTGGGATAAGAGGATTGCCGCCATGTTACTGCCATATTACCAGGCCACATACTAAGACTTTTGGCAGTAATCTGGAGGTAAATCTTCCACTTTACTGCCCAAAACTCATTGGATTTAAACTGCAGTATTACTACTTGTGGTAAATACGCAAAATATCCCCATGGAGTCCTATGTACTAACACCACAGTACCACCATTTTGAATCCCATTGTGTTGATAACCATTAGCGATCTTAGCAGTAAATTAGCAAATTTACAGCCGATTAACTTCCAAACTCATAATAAGGCTCGGGCCTCATTACGATGTTGGAAGTAGCCTTGCCGGTAATTGCCCTTTCGCGGGTGCCAGGCCCGGTACATCCCCATTCCCATTTGAGCCCCGTAGGTCTCAAATGGGAATGGGGGTTAGCACCGGTACTGTTAATAATAGTACTGGTGTTACCATCATGTTCTGCTCGCGGGTGCCGGTACGGCCACCAGGTCAGACCTGGTGGCTGCAAGGGCACCTGTGAGCAGAACTCCTAGTATGGCGGTACGGTAGCAACGGTGCCGGTAGCGATACCGGCACCGTTTTTGCCTTATCACCACACTTGTAGTGAGGCCCAATGGCTTCTCACTCATGCCACACCCACACATAGACATTCATTAATTCCCAAAAACACACAGACATGCACACACACATGCCTTCACACCCATACAAACACTCACGTATGATCACACATGCTCTAAATCATGCCTACAGAAATGGAATCTCATATAACCCATGTGCAGACATTCATACACACAGGCACACATGCAGTTTAACACACATACAAACACAGACACATTGCAGGAGTACATGGTGATTAGTGGCAACATCGCCTACACACTTTTACACACCAACAGTGAACCCAATCATAAAGGTAAAACAGGCACAGCCAAGAGATATATCTCCTTTCCTTTATGTGGTAAAGTGGCCTTAGGGAAGGGATGTGAATGTGAGACACTAGCAACCCAAAAAGCAATAGTACATCAATAGTACAGAAGCTCCAAAATAAATGAATGCCAATTTTATTTATTTTTCAATTATTGGACATTTGTATGCACCTATACACAAGTGTTTCCAGGTGCCACAAGACAAGATGGTGGGGGGGGGGCATGCTTATCGCAAACAACAAACATGGTTATATTGGCCTTTGTGACAATTCTATCTTGCAAATGCTTGACAAGGTGGTAAGTGCAGCAGGAGGTGGTAAAGGGCAAAGTGCAGGAATGTGGTGCCCCTGGGAAGGGGGCGGGGAAGTGCTGGGTGGACCAAGGAGGCAAGTGCCAGGGTAAAAGGGAGGATGAGTGAGATTGGCTAGTCTGGGAATGGGAGCCTGAGGGCAAGTGCTGACAAAGGATGTTGAGGGGACTGTTAAGGGTTGGTCTGGCCATGTATGACTCTGAAAAGAGCAGGCCCCAGTCACAGCAGCAGGTGGGAGAGTTAGCACGGCAGGGGGAGAGGAAAGGAAGAGGAGAAAATTAAAGTCTTGAAATGTTTCCTGGACTTAAGAAGATCCAGCTTAAGTCTGAGAGGGGAGGGAGGCTGTTTCAGAGGGAGGAACAAGCTGAGGGAAGAGATCTACCTACCACTCTCTACTTGGAGAAAGTTTGACTTGCAGAGAGTTGGAGCCAGGGGGCCAAAGGACTCTGTCCGAGAGCTATTTAGGAGGGAAAGCTGGATGTAAAGATGTCTTAGGTCCCAGACACCCTTATGGATGATGTGCAGGGCATTGAATTTGATTCTTGCAGTCACCAGGAGCAAGTGAAGAGATTTTAGGGCTGGAGATATGCGGTCCCTGGGTTTGAGGTCTATGATAAGTTTTCCAGTCATTTTCTGAATAAGCGGAAGGGTGCGAAGGGAGGAAAGAGGCAGATAGCGGAAGAGGCTGTTGCATTAGTCTAGCCTAGAGCATACCACTGCTCTGGAGACGTTGAGTTTGAGGAAAGGAGGAATGTCCCTTAGAAGGCGGAGCTGAAAATTGGACTTCTTCGCAAGGTTTGTGATGTTTGGAGAGAAAAAGAGAGAGAGGAGTCAATGATGATCCCAAAGTTATTTTCCTCACAGGTTGGTGAGGGGAGCGGACCCAGGGACTCAGGCCAGAGCGTGGGGAGAAACAAGGAGCCGGCATCCTAATGACAAGGATCTCTGTCTTACTGGCATTCATTAAGGCAGAGTTAATTGGCAGTGCACCATGCCTGAATAGCAGTCAGGCAGTCAGGTATGAGGCAGGAGGAGGTAGGGTGTGGCAGCTTGATAGAGAGCTACGTGTTTTCTGCATAACATTGGAAATGAGGGGAGAAAGTGAAGGTCAGGATGGCCAGAGGGGCCAGGTAGATATTGAAGAGTCAAAAAATTAGATTGGAGTATGAAGACTGGAACCTCGTGACTCAGACTTAAAATAAGTGATGCCTGTCGCTCTTCAGAATACAAAGAATGATTGCCCCTTCCTTCATACGTAAAAATTAAACAGTCTTAGTATTCTGATGCGGCACCAGACAAAAAGACAAAATATAAATTGGTATTAATCCAAAATAGTATATAGTCAAAATTCTACTGGAAGTTACTGGTTAAACCAGTTATTTATTTATTCTCAACATGCCCTTTTTCGGTTAACACGTGTTAAGACGTGTTTCGGCCAGCAGGCCTCTCTCAACACTGGGCTAAAATGTGTTCAAGTGTACAGAATCTCTACTCAATGATTCATATATCTGATAATTTATAAACATACATCTTAGAGTGGGTAGACAGACAGAACGTTAGGGTTTTTAGTGGGTAGGCTTGGTAAGGGAAGAGAGACACAGAGGTTGACATCATGTAAGTGATGTGCTGTCATTAGTATGTCATTGTCAGATCTGAGTATGATGCCCAGATTCATTTAATATCTCAATAGCTTAATAATAGCATAATTGCACCATAGTCTTGCCTTTGGACTTGATATCTCAATTACATTCATTATTTATTCGATGTGCTGGGTTATATTAATGTATCTCCTCTGTCCACACATAACTGGGAAAGTTCCCATCTAATAAAATCATGTTTGTATGAAATAGTAAGATCTCATATTCTTTTACTCAGAGAAGTGTGGTGAACTTTTTAGCTAGCCCCATCCTATCTATACAGAGCCTAAATGCAATTCTTCTCAAAAGATGTTTAATCAAGTGACATGTTGTATTTTTCAAATAAATAGAAAAAATATATGTCCGTGAGTTGACTTCCATTATTATGGTCAGTTACCCCTCTCATATGTTTCCTCCACTTGTCTAAGTTAAAGTATGGACAATTTGCCTGATATTTCCTTATGCAGCCTTAGTAGCGGCCCGCGTCTGTGTAATCCAGTGCTGCCACGATTTTGGGAACTCATTTTGAACTTGCGGTCCTTGATGCACGTTTCTTTGTGTGCCTGGTTATCACATTTCTGAAACTTTAAATAACCAAATACAGGACGTATAGGCAGCTCCCAGGCCCAAAATTGATACAATACTCCAAGTCTATGTTTATAGCATTGTTTTTAACTGAAAGAAAAATAATATATGTTTTTAATTTTATTATTATTTATATATTTTGTGTTACTTATTGTTTATTTATTTGCTCTTTACGCATTAGGCTTTTGGGCATTGAAGTCCTTTGATAAATCAAGCTACACACTCTTTAGCATATTTCATTGTAATCTAAGTTAATGACCACAATTACCTAGTTGATACAGGTAATCTGTTTTTATTTGTTCAAAAGATATTTTTGACTCGCTAAACATAAACCTGATCTAATTCCTGCCTGGATGGGGTCCTCATATATGCACATTATTTTGGTCATTGACCTTATGTGAAAGAACCTATTTCATGATCCATGTTCAAACCAAATTCGGTTGCGCGCATCTTACATAATGAATCATGCTTCTGTTTGCCTTAATAGACGTTCTCTATCACCCCTTCTTTTACCCAATGTTATTCTTTTTAGACCAGTGAATCTTAGGTCTTGCTTGTTCTTCATTTGATGTGTTGTTTGTCAGTGTTGGACCAACAGGAGTTTGGGATTTTGACTACCAATAGATTAAATAGTTTCGCTGATTCTAGTTCCCAATTCTCTAATTGTACTACCAATGTTCACTTTATTACATATACATATCAATGTATGAATCACATATTTATATGTACAGTTAATGCAGTCCATAATCTGAAATCTTGTTCCTTGTGAATCAATAAATATTTGTGTGTACGTGTGTGCATATTTGTGCATGTTGCACATTCCAAATTTGGAGAAACATGCCCCTGATTGCCTCTTTAGCTTTCCAGTGACTCAGGTGAGCTTGGTGGCATGCAGACCCTCTTGGGCCTTGCATTTTATATTTTGCAACAACCGCTGGAGCCCCCGGGCCCTGCGTGAACCCTAAATACACTTCCCTGCGTCTGCCTACACGTCGTCCCTCCTCCAACCTCCCAGCCCTCCCACCTCCTCTGATAGGCTAATTGTCCACATGGTCCTAACTGACCTTTCCAGAACAGCCCTTTGCCCGGCAGTCCCTGCGGCTAAGGGGCCTGAGGCAAAGGGTGGCTCCAACAGAGACGGCTCCAGATAGTATCTGCAGGTGTCAGGAGGGGAAGCCAGTGCCAGCTGTCAACCAGCAGCGACAAACAAGGTAGGATGGCCAGGGAGGGGATTAGAGCAATCACTCTACTCTGGAAGCCCTGCCACATAACACCCGACTTACATTGTGATAGTACTGTGATTATTAGTGAGATAAGCTTGCCTCACCCTTAAAAACTGCACCACACTTGGTAGGTACGTTTTTCTGAGTTTATAAATCCTTGTTCAATAAAACATAATTGCCAAACAGTGGCCTTTAGGATAACACGTGTTTCGACACATCAGTGTCCTTTTCAAATCCGGGCTAGTACAATCTGCATTATACAAGTGACAAAATTAATAACAAAACAGAGAAAATTGTTTGAACAGCAGAAATCATACAAAGAAAATTAATTTACAACAATGTTGTTGTTTGGCGAGTCACAGACATTGAGGAGGGGTGAAAGGGGTGGAGGTTAAGGGTTGTTAGAACAACAAAAAAAATATAAACAAAAAGAGAAATTAGTATTTTAAATCCAGAATCCCAGGTCATTTCAAAATAACAACATTGTCGCCCATTTTGGCGCCTTACCTAATTCCCATATTACATGTTCCAATTTGTGGGATCATAAATTCTCGCGTTAAATCCTCCTAAAGAGTAAATTAAGGAGACTCATTGGTCAGTGTTGGTTGTGCTTATTATATTGCCTGTTTGGACAGGCTGGTCACAACCTGCCTAAAATCTCATATTCTGGTTGGGTTTGGGAGCGTTATCTGTGGATTCCTCCTTGGAGCCCGATCTTTCGGGTGCATAACTGGTTTCTAGGTCCATTTTGTGCAAATTATTATGATTTATGCAAATTGACAAAGTTGTCACGCTGTAAATATTTACACGTGCGCTAAAACCGATTTCCGCGCACAGCGTATTCATGGATTTCATGCTCCCAAACCAGCCGTGGCGCAGAGTATCGCAGCGACCCTGCAGCAGCGCCAGTAACGCCCCCAAGAACGCCCTTGCGCAAGGAAAAGCCATCAAAATCGCTAAATCATCGCAAAGGGCTGCGCTAACCCTGGACCAGTTACAGGGCTGCCAAACAAGGAACGCAAAGCGGGAAACGTGCATATCAGGGGTACACGTGAAGTCATACACGCGATTGACCAGGGTAAGTGTATTACAGGGGTACGCGGGAAGTTCAACACGCGATTAGCCAGGGTACGTGTATTACAGGGGTACGCGGGAAGTTCAACACGCGATTGGCCAGGGTACGTGTATTACAGGGGTACGCGGGAAGTTTAACACGCGATTGGCCAGGGTAAGTGTATTACAGGGGTACGCGGGAAGTTCAACACGCGATTAGCCAGGGTACGTGTATTACAGGGGTACGCGGGAAGTTCAACACGCGATTGGCCAGGGTACGTGTATTACAGGGGTACGCGGGAAGTTTAACACGCGATTAGCCAGGGTAAGTGTATTACAGGGGTACGCGGGAAGTTCAACACGCGATTAGCCAGGGTACGTGTATTACAGGGGTACGCTGGAAGTTTAACACGCGATTGACCAGGGTAAGTGTATTACAGGGGTACGCGGGAAGTTCAACACGCGATTAGCCAGGGTACGTGTATTACAGGGGTACGCGGGAAGTTCAACACGCGATTGGCCAGGGTACGTGTATTACAGGGGTACGCGGGAAGTTTAACACGCGATTGGCCAGGGTAAGTGTATTACAGGGGTACGCGGGAAGTTCAACACGCGATTAGCCAGGGTACGTGTATTACAGGGGTACGCGGGAAGTTCAACACGCGATTGGCCAGGGTACGTGTATTACAGGGGTACGCGGGAAGTTTAACACGCGATTAGCCAGGGTAAGTGTATTACAGGGGTACGCGGGAAGTTTAACACGCGATTAGCCAGGGTAAGTGTATTACAGGGGTACGCGGGAAGTTTAACACGCGATTAGCCAGGGTAAGTGTATTACAGGGGTACGCGGGAAGTTCAACACGCGATTAGCCAGGGTACGTGTATTACAGGGGTACGCTGGAAGTTTAACACGCGATTGACCAGGGTAAGTGTATTACAGGGGTACTCGGGAAGTTCAACACGCGATTAGCCAGGGTACGTGTATTACAGGGGTACGCGGGAAGTTCAACACGCGATTGGCCAGGGTACGTGTATTACAGGGGTACGCGGGAAGTTTAACACGCGATTGGCCAGGGTAAGTGTATTACAGGGGTACGCGGGAAGTTCAACACGCGATTAGCCAGGGTACGTGTATTACAGGGGTACGCGGGAAGTTCAACACGCGATTGGCCAGGGTACGTGTATTACAGGGGTACGCGGGAAGTTTAACACGCGATTGGCCAGGGTAAGTGTATTACAGGGGTACGCGGGAAGTTCAACACGCGATTAGCCAGGGTACGTGTATTACAGGGGTACGCGGGAAGTTCAACACGCGATTGGCCAGGGTACGTGTATTACAGGGGTACGCGGGAAGTTTAACACGTGATTAGCCAGGGTAAGTGTATTACAGGGGTACGCGGGAAGTTCAACACGCGATTAGCCAGGGTACGTGTATTACAGGGGTACGCTGGAAGTTTAACACGCGATTGACCAGGGTAAGTGTATTACAGGGGTACGCGGGAAGTTCAACACGCGATTAGCCAGGGTACGTGTATTACAGGGGTACGCGGGAAGTTTAACACGCGATTGGCCAGGGTAAGTGTATTACAGGGGTACGCGGGAAGTTATACACGCGATTAGCCAGGGTACGTGTATTACAGGGGTGCGTGGGAATCATCACACGCGATTAGGCTGGGTGGGTCCTCACAGGTGTTCCCTGTACACCCTCCACGGCCCCTGCAGGCAGTCTACAAAACAGGGGACTACCCTGCACACCTGCTCATGTCCCCCTGCACCCCCACCCCCCCAGCAGTGCAGGGGCAGCCTCCACCAGGCCCCCACTCATGTCTCCCACCACCCCCACCCTCCCGCCACCAGGGGCAGCCTCCACCAGGCCCCCACCCATGTCTCCCACCACCCCCCGCCACCAGGGGCACTCTCCACCAAGCCCCCACCCATGTCTCCCACCACCCCCACCAGTGCAGGGGCACCCTCCACCAGGCCCCCACCCATGTCTCCCAACACCCCCACCCACCAGCACTGTGGGGCACGTGGCCAGCAGGCAGTCAGGCAGCAGCAGATGGCAGGTGGGAGCGTGCTCAGGGCTCTGGGGGGCAGTAATTTCGCCTCCTGGCCAGGAGCGTAGTCTCTCGTGTGTGAACGCGTGGACAGCCTGATAGGTAGTGAAATCCCACACGTCAGCAAAGGGCCTTAGCGCGTAAACCCGTCAACAGCATATGCGCGCCTATAGTCACCTGCACGTGCAGGAAATTGTTGCGTGACACGTCCCAGTGTCAAAGCGTCTGATTGGTGAAAATGGATGTACACGTAGAAGTGACAAAGCGTGTGATTGGTGAAAATGGATCTACACGCAGGACTGACAAAGCGTGTGATTGGTGAACGTACACGCCGCGTAAGTGACGCTGTACGTGTGGGCCTGTATATAAGGTACATGTAGAACACCATTTCCTTGTACGTGCTTTTCGTGGAGAGCGAGTGGGTGAAATCTGTACTTCTTGTCGTTTCACACGCGATTTACTTCACGGCGTTTCCAGTTCGTATTCCCTGTTACCTCTGACAGCTTTTTCTCTTTTTTCTCTTTTACTGGTTTACCTGGGCCTGTTCCCTCAAACAGTGTCCCCTTCTACTGTTGTCCTGTCTTCTCAGACAGCGCACACATCTTCTTTTGGCGGGGGTTTAGCCAGCCAAACGCGCTCATTCTTCACGCTCTTTTACCTGGCAGACGGTGAGTCACGCACGTATCCAACTTCTGTGCTTGCCCCGTGTGTTGCCTACCCCTTCAGAGGTCATTCTAGGCTGCGTGTGACACGCATACGTTCATTCTTGTGTTACTGGGTGCCACAGCGTAGTGCAGGTTTTTCTTTCTGCACACGTGGTCTAGGAGGGGTTGCGTGCACGTCATCTCCCTTTTTTGGGCCTCCTGTGCGTTGCGTGACCCGTCATCTTTCCCCAGGGGTTACAATCAGCCGTGCTAGAGCACTAGGGTACAATTACCATCTGGTACCCAACCCCTTTGACCCCCAATTGCCCAGGACAATTGTCTACAGCCACTCCCATACGCACATTAACATCAGTGCCATGGCTGGGAGGCGAGGATTCCGTAAGGGTGGCAAAGGTGGAAGAGCCACAAGTGGTGGCCGTGGTGGATCCGGTAGGGGACGTGGTCGTAACTTGCAGGGTGAGCCTGACCCCCCATGTGTGGAGGACCAGTCAAGGGCACCCATCATCCCCCCCCCCTCCCGTTGAGGCTGAAGTGGCTGACACCATCCATGCTCAGCCCTTGTTGGACCAGCCCATTGTGGCACCAGACCTGGCTGACTCCATGGCTGACTTCCAGGTCAGCAGGGCTACGACACGTGCGCTGGTGCACGTTGATGCCATCATGCCACGTGGATCTGGGGCTGCAAGGTCATCTACTGCACCAAGGAGGCAGGGCGGAGTGGCTGCAGGGGCAGCTGCGGCTCCATCCACCCCAGCCCTCACACACCCAGCCAGGACAGTGTCGGTCCTAGTCCATGCTGCTGACATTCCCCCTGACACCATCACACTCGAGCCAATGCCTGCACCAACTCCCATGCTGAGTGTGCAATCCCACACTCCTGATACAGAGTCCACCAGGGCTCCTGCCCCTAGTGTCCAGAGCGGCGCAGGACACTCAGGATCACCACCACCTTCCAAGCGGAAGAGGAAGAGTGCTCGTCCGGCACAGGCTGATGCCCCAGACACGGCTACACAGTCCGGCCCGTCCAGGAAGCCCAGCTTCACGGATGACGAACTGAATGCACTTGTCGAGTATGTGTCCGGACATGACAACGAGATGGTCATTGTTGCAGGATCCAAGACCACACCTGCACAACGCCAGGCACACTGGCAGACCGTTGCGGACATCGTAAGTGCCCTTGGAATCGTGAGGCGCACAGCCAATGATTGCTATAAGCGCTGGAATGACCTAAAGCGCAGGGCAAAGAGTAAGCTGGCCTCAAGTCATGCCGCAACTCTAGTGACTGGAGGTGGGTCTCCAGTAGTAGACATGGAACTCACTCCACATGAGTCAGTCGCTGGGACCTACGTCACGGAGGAACAGATCCAAGGCGTGGGAGATCTGGCTGATTACGAGGCATTGTCCGGTGAGTGCACATGCATGTGTGTGTCATACATGTGCATGGTGTGTGTGTGAGGGCTTCTGTTTGGGTGCCAGGAGAGAGTGTGTGCGCCTCAGTCGTATGGGTCAGCCATGTGCTTCATGCAATACTTCCTGCGCAGCTGCATTTGGCCATAGCAGTATCCCTTCTGCCAACAGTAGACATCTAGCACAACTGCACGCCAGTTGCCCTTGAAGTGTCACCTTGACACAACAGATTTGCTTAATTTTCACTGTTCATTCAGTCAGTTTGTTTGCATTCCACCACTTTCACTAGGCATGTCGCTGTCCACTAGTCACATGTCTGACATGGGTATGGTAAAGGGGAGTGACTTTGTTACCTGGATATCATTTGTACACACATGTCCCTGTGCAATTTGACCATTACAGACTGGCAGCTCCAGGTGAAAAATCTGACCTGTCAGAATCAGAAAAGCTATTACATGCGGGAACTGGACTGAATGAATAGGTGCTGCCCTCCTCTCCATCTTCACTCAATAGCAATGGTACATGCCATCTGTGTGATGGCATGTGTGTTTCACCTGCCAATCACAGGCCAATGTGTGATGCCACTGCCAGGCAGCATGCAGAAAATTTGTTCATCTTCCATCTTGGTGTCATCAGTGTGTGCCGTTTGCCTGCACTTCATACGCAGTGAGGGTGCATGCATGGGAGGGTTTAAGTCATGTGGGACATGTCAATCAAGTACTGGTTCTCTTGCTTCTCAGCCCTCAATGTGTGCCATGGTGCTAATGCCTGTTTCCATTACTTTGTTTTCATGTCTTTGCAGGGGAAGACGCACCTGATACTGCTGGGGTTGTGGAGATGGTGCAGACCCAGGAGGTGTCCCAGGGCCGACCAACCACCAGTGAGGGACGTGGTGTGGTGGTGGGGGAGAACCCACAAGTGCTGCAGGTCGTGCTCTCAAGGGGTGTCTCTGGCTGCACCTCCCCCGAGCTGTACTCAGGTGTTGATTCGGATGAGACCTACGTGCCATCGCTGGTGAGTGTTCCAGGGAGGGATTCTGTTCTGTCTCACCCACCTGCACCAGGGTCAGTACCCTCCATGGGGATGTCAGTGTTGGCAGCTACGCCTTTGGTGGTTACGGATGCAGGGTCACACTCCGCGACATCTGATCCTGTTCCTGGGCCAGCAGATCAGAGGGGGAATGCAGTCCTGCAGCCTCAGGCAGTGCCGGCACAGCAAGGCGCAGTTCGCCTTGCCCCAGACAGGTGTGGTGCCCGCCGACGTGGTGGCCGTACGCCACCTGGCAATACCGCATGGGAGCAATCCATTTACGGTATGGCTACCCAACAGGCTGCATCATCCGAGATGATGGCTCAGGCCATGGATAGGGTGGCCACTTCCATTGTCCCCCCAGAAAGGCTGATGGAGCGACTAGAGCAGGCAACTGACTCCATCTGCCAGTCACACAGGGAGGACATGTTGGGGTCCAACAGGGACAGGCGGGCGGCACTGGCGACTCTGCAGGAGGCCATCTCCATTGAGTCCCAGGGCCACAGGGAAGCCCTGAGGCAGGAGCTCCTACACCTCAGGACGACTCTTGTTGAGCTTGAGGCTTCCACACACCAAAGGACAGAACAGCAGCTGGAGCGTCTCACCCGTACGCTCTCAGCTGAGATGCAGGCAACGAGGGCGGAGGTCCGGGCATCCCGTGAGTTGTTGCATGGGGACCTCCGCACACTCATCCTCCAGAACCAGACCTACCACACCCGCATGCTTGCAGCCATGGAGGAGCAGACTAGGGCCTTGCGTGGGCTGCCTCCCATAGTGCAACCACCTCCGGATGCAGCTGCACAGGGTGATAATAGCGACAGCAGTGACACTCCCACAATAGGGTAGCCGTGTGGGCCATGAGCCCATGGAGGTGTTTTATTTTCCCAGGATCCACGCAGGTGGGTTCTGGTGTGCATCCTGTCCTCGGACCTCCTGGGTGGCCTCCCCAACCCCCCCGGGCCCATCAATGGCCATTTTTGATTTTTTCTTATTTTCATTTTTATTTTGATTTCTTTTATTCCCAATTTTTTTGGGAGGATCTGTTGGCTCCGATCTGTTGGCTCCGATCTGTTGGCTCCGATCTGTTGGCTCCGATCTGTTGGCTCCGATCTGTTGGCTCCGATCTGTTGGCTCCGATCTGTTGGCTCCCGTGGTTCCTGTGGGCATACGCTGCATTGTGGCTGGGCACATGCAGGCTTGTAATGTATTTGGTTCAGATGCTTGGGTTTGAGTCACACACACCCCTCCTGCTTCCCGTTTCCATGGGCTTGCAAAGGGTGTGCCCAAGTGACAGTGAATTACACAGTGACGTTGGACTCCCATTAACTGTGTGGCCAGTCTGTAGTCAATACTGTGTATACATTCCTAGTGCATATTGCTGTTGTGTTGTACACTGCATGTTGCATTGATGTGTAACTCTTCTTCTGTGTCTACCTCCCAATTTGCAGGTCCCTTCCTCAAGTCCACACAAGGACCTCTAGTCTGGCGATGGGGACCATGTTGGCAGCAGTGCACCTACAACTCTACATGGCGCCAACACTGCACAGTTGGTAGTGGTGGGAGTGCAGGCATTTCCAGGTGGTGAGACTACTAATATGTTACATTTTTGATGTCATGTTAATGGTACTACGTGCTCAAGTATGTTGTTGGTCCGGCATTGCTGTGAGCATTTCAGGTGTTGCATGTTTCTAATAGTGCCACTGTACATAGTGAGAGTGATGTCATGTTGTGTGGATTACTTTGTTTACCTGCAATTAGCATGTCATGGCACGGTGTGTCGTGTGGCAGTGCTGGGGTTGGGTTGGCTGACATGGCACTGTCCTCTTGTTGCATTTTGCAAGTGGGTATTCATTTTAGCTGCTTCAATGTGTAACTTCACAAAACTGCATTGGTGGTGTCTGTGTGGGTAGGGATGCACACATTGTGACACTTCCAGGTGAACAATCTCAGGCTGACATGGAATTCCCGGTTCATTCTCCACACATTCAGGATCAGTGTCAGGTTGAGTCATCATTGATTGTCAGATGGAATGTGCCAGGGCAGTGTGCACTCCACAGGGGTGTGATTTCTATGTGAAGTAATTAGCCACTAGCTGTGTACGGGCTGCCTCCCCCCGTGCCCTTTCCCCTCCCATGCGCAGCGGCTGTGCATGTGGTTGGGGATGTGGGGCCACCACCATGTCCACGGCCAGGCCCCGGCGTGTTGCAACGTTGTGCAGGACACATGCTGCCACTATGATCCTGCACACTACTGGGGGAGCGTATAACAGCTGCCCGCCAGAACGGTCAAGGGAGCGAAAGCGTGACTTCAGCACTCCGAATGTGCGCTCCACTATGCCCCTGGTTGTGATGTGGGCTGTGTTAAATCTTACCTGGGGTGGCGTGGTGGGGTTCCGAATTGGCGTCATCATGTGGGGGCTGAGAGGGTAGGCACTGTCCCCTGTGGAGGTGGGGATTGGTATCATTGGTGAGGTTGTGACCTTGCTCAGTATCCAACATGCATGCATGTGCAGTGGCATACATACTCACCAAGCAGCCATGTATCGCCATGCCGCCCAGCTTCTAGGTCCCGGCTTAGGGTGGACATTCGGTAAATGAAGCTGTCGTGGGTGGAGCCGGGATAGTTGGCATATACTGAGGTGATGATTCCCTTGGCATTACATGCTACCTGCACGTTGATGGAATGCCAGTGCTTGCGGTTCCTATAGATGTGCTCAGATGCCCTGGGGGGACGTAGAGCCACATGGGTGCAGTCGATGGCACCTAGCACTTTGGGGAATCGTGCCACTGCGTAAAAATCCAGGGCGGCAGCATGCCTTTCTGCAGGTGTTCTGGGCAGGTATATGTGCCTGCGGACTGATGGGCGTGCAGTCATGATGTTCAAGACCTGGTGTAGGCAGCGTGACTGGGTGGCCTGTGACACCCCACCCACTATGGCACTTGTCCGCTGAAATGATCCAGTGGCTAAGAAGTGCAGTACATTGAGGACCTTCTCCAGGGGGCTGAGTGCTTGGGAGCACAGGGTGGGTGATGTGAGGTCATCCTCCCACTCAGTCACCAGGTCCAGTATGATGTGTGGTGGAAACCTGTACCTCCCATACACCTGGTCATCAGGCATCCCGAAAAGGCTGGTTCTGGGTGTGAATATTCTGGCCCTGACTATCCTCCTCCTCCTTTGGTAGCCCACTGCCACTGCTGCTAGGAACGGTATGTTCATCCTGGCGTCTGAGCTTGTTATTGTTAAAGTCCGCGATTTATGCTTAGCGCGTGTTCTAGGCGAGCGTGTGACCCGCGCAGCCCTGGAATCCTGTTGCCAGTCCAATAGCGTGTGGAAATTCACACGCACCACGGGATACAGCGTGTGACCCGCGTAGCCCTTAAATCCTGTTGCCAGTCCAATAGCGTGTGGAAATTCACACGCACCACGGGATACCGGTTCGCTGACGTACTTGCGTGTGTAAGTGGCCGCGCACCCCCGTGCGGGTCACGTCACAGACGCGCTTACGCGCTGAGGGACTCTGGTCCAATAGAATCGCGTATGCGTGCTGACGCGCTTACGCGCTAAGGGCCTTTCCTCGGATTTCACGCTGACGTGCAGGATTTTCACGTGCCAAATCACTCCGTATCAAGCTGGCCACGCGAAAACACACGGAAGCCCACGCTCCTGCCCAGAAGGCCGAGTTACTGCCCCCCAGTGCCCCGAGCAGCCTCCCACATGCCATCTGCTGCTGCCTGCCTGCCTGCCTGCCTGCTGCCACCGTGCCCTGCCATTTGGTGCCTGCACATCAGCCATCTGCAGGGGTCCAGTTGCTGTGTCCACCCCTGCTGGAACTGAAGACTCCCGACTGGTATTACATCGCTCCACAGCCCAGCCCCAGGACCCAGTTGCCCACCCACACCTGCCTCTGGGGTTGCCATGTCGGGCACTTCCACATCTGGCACCAGTGGCAACCCCAGGCCAGAGGGGCAGAGGGGCACCAGCTTCACTGTCACCGAAGTTGGTGTCCTGGTGGAGCATGTCCTGGGGCAGTATGATGCCCTCTTTGGATCGTCCCGCGCCAGCAAGGAAGGACGGCAGAGGATCTGGGCCGACTGTGTGGTTGCCATCAACGCGGAGGGGGTGGCAACCCGCGACGTCCTGAAGATCAAGAAGCGCTGGGAGGACTTGAGGTCCAGGACCCTTGTGAAGGCCCGGCGCCTCGTGGAGGGGGGCCGGGGCCGCATGAGTACCATCCAGATGAGGGTCCTGGAACGCGTACGCCCAGCGCTCCACGCCCAGATCCTTGAGAGGGAGGCCCGTCTGGAGTTGAGCGGTAAGTGTCCATGCATTACTGTGTGTGACAGGGCATGTTGCGGTGTGCTGGTTCTATGATACTTGCCTGTATGTGTGCCATAGCCCATGTATGCATGTATGTGTGCAGGGACATCATGGTAATGCATGTGCGACCAGTGATGTGTGATGCACATGGTTGTTGCATGTGTTGAAATGCCGCATGGGGAGCCCTAATCAGATTATGAACATGAGAGCATGCCAGTCTCTGTACCTGAACATGGGTGGGGGTGAGGGATGGGTGCTGATGCCAGGTACATATATGGTAGCCATGTCTGTGTGCCTGACCTGCGTGTCTGTGACTTGTGCATGCCATGGATGCATGACACATGTGTGTGACAATGCAGAGATTCAGTAAAGCAGCAAAATTACCCTTGTATCCGCTGTGTTTGGTGTGTTTGGGGCCAGATGGATGTGACTGAGGTGATGTGTGTGCATGTGATGGGCATGAGCCATGATGCATGTGAGTTACATATCATTGAATGTTTCAAGAGTCCATTGGACATGCATGGAAATGTCCATGGCATGCACCATGCCTGTTACTGTGTGTGTTTTGCCTGGACTGGCCCATGTGTTGTGGAGGGACATGATGGACGTGTACTTTGACAGTGGTGCTCATCTGCTATTGCTTCCTGTCTAGGGGACCATTGTACAGTGCCCTGATGCTTGTGTTCTTTGTCTCCCTCTACGCAGCGGCTAGTGAAGAAGAGGGCGGAGACGGCGCTGTGGAGCAAGGCGGCGAGGATGCCCCCACGGCTGCAGCGGAAGGGGTGGGTGAGCCCCCACAGGGGCCTGCTACGGTGGGAGACGGTGAGGAGCCATCCAGGTTGGTGGTTTGCACAGAGGAGGAGGAGGCCGCCACTGGGGCACACATGGGGCCTGGTGGGGGCATCCCTGCTGGTGCAAGTGGTGCAGTCCAGGGCCAGGGGCAGGAGGCAGCACAGGTCACCGTGGAGGGGCCTGTGCATGTCGCTGTCCCTGACCCTGTGAGTGCACCACCATGCACCAGCAGGGATGCCCCGTCCCAGGCCTGTCCGCAGGTAGAGGGGATGTCCATGTCACCTGACTCCCCTCCACCTGCGGACGTGGGAACCCCTGGCCGTGCGGAGAAGGTCCTGATTGGGGTCGCGTTGCGCACGGCTGCGATTCGTGATGCCGTGCGTGCTTCCCGGGAGGAGCACGCACGTCATCACGAAGTGCACCGTGCCGACGTGGCCCAATTGGGATCGGCCATGTTCGGGGGTTTCCTGCATGTGTTGGCCAATGTGGCGGCCCTCTCCTCCTCTGTGCAGGCTATCCACCAGTCGTTCTCCTTGCCGTCTTCCAGCCCAGATGCCACCAGGGCCCCCTGTGGACCTGCCCCGACCAATGCAGCCAGCTCGGTGGGGATCCCATCCCTGCCACAGTCGGGAGTCAGAGATCCAGCAGGGGTGGACACCAGAGCAACTGGACCCCAGGAGATGGAGGATGTGACGGCATCATCGGGCAGGGCACGTGCACGACGGCGTCGGTGGTTTCCATCAGCCTGGATGCCGTCGTGCTGGCACAGGCAGTTGCGTCGGAGGCAGCAGCAGGCTCAACGTGGGAGGCATCATGGCTCGGGGCCATCAACATCAGGGGTGCAGGCATCGGCCGGAGGGCAGGAGAACCCTGGAATGGGAGTGGCTTCCGTGTGGGAGAGGTTGTGCCAGCGGATAGGTGCGGAGCGGCAGCGGGCAGAGGAGGAACGGCTCACGATGGTCAGGGCGGAGGACTCCATGCGGAGGGCGCTGAGGCGGGCTGAGTGCCTCGAGGGTCTTCGCAGGGAGTTTGAGCTTGACACTGCGTTATCCCTGCGGGACCTCGGGGCCAGGGAACATGCCCGCCTCCAAGCCATTGAGCAGGAGTTCGAGGATGCCCTGGCCCATGACAACAACCAGTGAGCCGTCCGAATAGCCCGCTGCCTTTGTATATAGTTGTATAGTTAGGGTTAGGTTTCCTTTGTTTTTTTGAATTTTTTTTGGGTTGCGATTGGACAATGCACCACTTTTTTGTATATAGTTCCCTTTTTAGTTAGTAGTCAGTTAGGTTTAATTTGGTAGGGCTCATGGACCCAGGATTATCTTCTTGATTGGCTTATTTTATTTTTTCAAAATTTTTTCATGGACATTCATCTTGTTTTGTTTGATTTGCTTTGTGTTTTTTCTTATTTGCTGTTCAATACATATTATTTTTTTAATCTTCAATGTGTGGTATCATCTCATTGCTTTCAGGCATGTCATGTTGGGTGTTTTGACATTCACTTGCAGCCATTGTGTGTGACAGACATGTGTTAAATTGCATTATTTACATTGGGGGTGTAACATGTAATTGCCTTTGATATGTGGGTGGGTGTGATAGTTGGTTGGGCCTTTTGGCAGGGGAGGATGGGCATTACGGACATGATTGGGGAATGTTGGGACCCAGGTGCAGGGGGGCATGGATTGGACATGGGTGGGGGCCTGCTGGCAGGTGCCCCACAGTGCTGGGGTGTGTGGGTGGTGGGAGACATGAGTTGGACATGGGTGGGGGCCTGCTGGCAGGTGCCCCACAGTGCTGGGGGGTGGGGGTGGTGGGAGACATGAGTTGGACATGGGTGGGGGCCTGCTGGCAGGTGCCCCACAGTGCTGGGGTGTGTGGGTGGTGGGAGACATGAGTTGGACATGGGTGGGGGCCTGCTGGCAGGTGCCCCACAGTGCTGGGGGGTGGGGGTGGTGGGAGACATGAGTTGGACATGGGTGGGGGCCTGCTGGCAGGTGCCCCACAGTGCTGGGGGGTGGGGGTGGTGGGAGACATGAGTTGGACATGGGTGGGGGCCTGCTGGCAGGTGCCCCACAGTGCTGGGGGGTGGGGGTGGTGGGAGACATGAGTGGGGCCCTGGTGGAGGGTGACCCTGGTGGCTGGGGGGTGGGGGTGGTGGGAGACATGAGTTGGACATGGGTGGGGGCCTGCTGGCAGGTGCCCCACAGTGCTGGGGGGTGGGGGTGGTGGGAGACATGAGTGGGGCCCTGGTGGAGGGTGACCCTGGTGGCTGGGGGGTGGGGGTGGTGGGAGACATGAGTTGGACATGGGTGGGGGACTGCTGGCATGTGCCCCACAGTGCTGGGGGGTGGGGGTGCAAGGGGACATGTGTTGGTGTTCATTAGTTCAAGGAGACATGTGCCTTTGCTGGGGGGCATGCCCATGTTGGGTGGGCTGCCTGCGGGACATGACCAGGGATGCAGGGTAGTCCCCTGTGGTGTGGGCTGCCTGCAGGGGCCGTGGAGGGTGTACAGGGTACACCTGGGAGGACCCACACTGTCAAATCACATGTGGGACTCCCCGGCACCCCTGAAATACACGTACCGTGCAGAAATCGCGTGTTAAACTTCCCGCGCACCCCTGAAATACACGCGCCCAGGCTATTCGCGTGTAAAACTTCCCGCGCACCCCTGAAATACACGCGCCCAGGCTATTCGCGTGTAAAACTTCCCGCGCACCCCTGAAATACACGCGCCCAGGCTATTCGCGTGTGGGACTTCCCGCGCACCCCTGAAATACACGGGCCCAGGCTATTCGCGTGTGGAACTCCCCGCGCACCCCTGAAATACACGCGCCCAGGCTATTCGCGTGTGGAACTCCCCGCGCACCCCTCAAATTCACGCGCCCAGGCTATTCGCGTGTGGTACTTCCCGCGCACCCCTCAAATTCACGCGCCCAGGCTATTCGCGTGTGGAACTTCCCGCGAACCCCTGAAATACACGCGCCCAGCCTATTCGCGTGTGGAACTTCCCGCGCACCCCTGAAATACACGCGCCCAGCCTATTCGCGTGTGGAACTTCACGCGAACCCCTGAAATACACGTAGCCCGCTCCCCCAGGCCCGATCGCGTGTGGAACTTCACGCGAACCCCTGTAATACACGTAGCCCGCTCCCCCAGGCCCGATCGCGTGAGGAACTTCACGCGAACCCCTGTAATACACGTAGCCCGCTCCCCCAGGCCCGATCGCGTGAGGAACTTCACGCGAACCCCTGTAATACACGTAGCCCGCTCCCCCAGGCCCGATCGCGTGTGGAAATTCCCGCGCACCCCTCAAATTCACGCGCCCAGGCTATTCGCGTGTGAAACTTCACGCGAACCCCTGAAATACACGTAGCACGCTCCCCCAGGCCCGATCGCGTGAGGAACTTCACGCGAACCCCTGTAATACACGTAGCCCGCTCCCCCAGGGCCGATCGCGTGTGGAACTTCACGCGAACCCCTGAAATACACGTAGCCCGCTCCCCCAGGCCCGATCGCGTGTGGAACTTCACGCGAACCCCTGAAATACACGTAGCCCGCTCCCCCAGGCCCGATCGCGTGAGGAACTTCACGCGAACCCCTGTAATACACGTAGCCCGCTCCCCCAGGCCCGATCGCGTGAGGAACTTCACGCGAACCCCTGTAATACACGTAGCCCGCTCCCCCAGGCCCGATCGCGTGAGGAACTTCACGCGAACCCCTGTAATACACGTAGCCCGCTCCCCCAGGCCCGATCGCGTGAGGAACTTCACGCAAACCCCTGTAATACACGTAGCCCGCTCCCCCAGGCCCGATCGTGTGAATAACTTCACGCGAACCCCTGTGATGCACGTACCCTGCAAATCGCGTGTGACACTTCCCGCGCATCCCGGTATACATGCACACGTATTTTTTGTCAGCGGGTGTCCGTGTTTGTGGGTACCCCTTTGCACGTCATTTTTCCTGGAGGGCCACAGTATGGGACATTCATCATGGCAGTATATAGGTGCTATTTGTTGGCGCACCTTTTGGCGCACATTTCTTACAGCCGCAGAGACGCTACCGCCTCCTTTCTTGTGGCGGTCGTGTTTGTGCCTGTGCGCTGGTTTGAGCGTGCGCTTTTTTCCCCTATTCTATTCCATGAATACGTGTTGTAGGCGAGCGTGTGGGCGTTCCGCGCACTTGTGCCCTGTACTTCCCCCGTGACGCCCACGTTTTGGCAAGTTGTTCCCCATTCCGAGTGTTACGCCCGTGTTCCGCCTACTTTTATTGCGTGCGCCGCGCTATGTGCGAATTTCGCTGTGGCCTGTGCGATTTTCGCTGTGACCTGGCGCACGCTGTTAGATGGCCTGTGCGCCAACGTGCGCCAACGTGCGCCGCGCACTTTTTTTTCGCACATCCGCTGGTTTTCTCGCGCACGGCCTTCCATGAATCGACGTGCGCTGCTTTTCGTGCGATTTTCGCACGTTCACTGCGATTTTCGCTATTCCACTGCGAATCGCACGTTTTTGCCCACTTGCGCCGCGCTAATTATTCCATGAATCGGCCTCTGTATCTCTCCTCTTCCTTTTACATCATTGCCCTGTGTGTGACCGTGCCAGTGCCTGGTCCTGGAAAAAACATCCATCTCCATAAATCTGCATCTGCACTAGCAGACCCCTTCTAAAGGAATATGGACCACAATCCCACTAACCCCACACTTCTGTTATGTAACAGTTGCATGCCCCCAGCCCATGTGCCACTCCAGTTCACCCTTATAACACTAATGCCATGTGGCCATATATTTGTCTTGTACTAACAAACAGTAAAGCACCCACATTAGATTCAAAGAGATGCTTGATTAATGTGTTTTTGAGATACTGTGTTAGATAAGGCACCTGGGCCAATGTACCCTCACTCGTGGTAGCTCAGGTCAGATGATGTATATATTCTGCATTGAAATGCATGTATAATACTAAAATGTGTGTGGCCAAAAGGGCAAAGAGTTAGATAGTAAGAAATACAGCAACGTGGACATCGCCTGACCCTGCACCCCTCCTAGATGAGCCCAGCTGACCTGTGTGCTCCAAGAAGTTACAATCTAAACCCAACCAATCCTGGACCAACACCCCTACATAAAGCATAATGTCCAGTCCCCTTTGCCCAATGAGCACCACTTACTGTATCACCTCTAGTACACGTCATAGATGACATGTTTTTGTAATATAATGTGTTTTTTCTGTTTGGGCAGAGTGCTCTCGGAGTAGCAGAGTCTTCTGTGTGCCCCATTTTAACTTTATGTAAAATCTTGTCTTTTACCTAACTCGCAATTGGTCCTGGTCTCATTCCCTACTGAGGTGTGTCCATTAGTGTGTCTTATTTTGTTATTTTATTGTATATGTGGGGTATGCCAGCTTTCATTGGGTGACACCGACGCAATAGTGTTCCTTCGTTCCTTTGGTACGAGATGTTCCCCGGCCACAGCAGCGAGATCCCGGTGCACCCCCATCAAGGCTGCTCACCTACACCAACTAGTACCTTTAGAAGTGTGCACATTAGGACAGAAGGTACCACGGGTCTGGGCTTTGCAAATACCTGGTCGTACTGCTCACCGGAGCCGGGTGTGGCCATTGAGTGTGGGGTGGCACCTTGACAGACCAGTTCTGGAGGCTCTCGGATCAATACGGAAACGTGAGTATCAATTGCGAGAGATCCTAAAAGAAGGTGGGGGGAAGCGCGAAGGGAGAAGCGGGGGGGGGGTTTCCTTTAGTGCTTTTTCTTTTGCATATGGCCATTAGGATTTTATAAAAGGTTAAGAGGTGAACAGAGGTACGGGAACCTATCTCTGCGAGGGGGTAGAAGGCAGCACTACGTAGTACTATCTCGACTAGTACAGGAGATTAAATGGTGAAAAAGTGAACAAAGTAGGAGTCTTGCATAAGGAAAAGACTCTGAGTCGTTTTTAGAAACGCATTTTATTTTTCTTCCTTTCTTGTTTCTTAGGGGGTGGTCCAGTAGGGGCCAGGGCAGGGGTGAGACTATGGGTGAAATAAGGGGAGGGGGACTAGGGGAGAGTAGGCAGTCAGGGTCTATGTGTTAATGTTCATATATCACATTTTGTTCAGTGTTGCATGATCTATGTTGTGTACGTCAAATTGTGTGTTGTACGTCAAGTGGTCAATGTCCTGTTTTGTTCTGGTTTGAATATGACAAAATGTGGTAATTGAAGGTCTAAGAAAAAGTATATTGTGAAGAGTACATTTGTTGAAAAGCTACTTGGTTCTTAAAAGATTGATTGAAATTGATTTTAGATTGTCCATACTCACACACACACTCCAAAGGTTATAATTAATGCACAATGGGGGCAGAAACGCCACTTATTCATATATGTCAGTGTATACCAGTGTACAGTGAAAAGATTAGAAAATATCACAAACAATGGTGCACGGAAATGAAAGGGGAAGGTATGCCCAAGGTATGGCCTGAAGGTGGGTCATTTGATAAATCAGTACAAGATATGGTAGCAACATATTTAACCATTAAATACAAAGGCAAATAGCTCCGAAACAGAAGGGAGGTGTTGGATTTGTGGAGGTTATTTGAAGAAATACCCCCAACCAAGAATAAGGGCCAATGCACGTCATCCCAGTCAACGAACAGCAGTGAGGGGGGGGAGTAAGGAAAAGATAACAGAGTCAAACAAGAATATACCCAATGCTGACAAAACCTGCAGAGGGATATAGTGTCCCCATGTATGTACCAAAGCCAAGTACACCCCCTGTGTCATCAGCAACAGCTCCGCCCCCATACGATCCAAAAGGGTCATTTGGACACATGTGCATCCCTCCAGTAAATATAGAACAGCTAACACAGGACTTAGAAACACGATTAACAATGACACAAGCAGAATTTACACGGCTCAGAGGGATATGTGAACAGAGTACGCCCTTACAGAGGGGCAAGCAGACCCTGACACCCCAGACGCCCGGTACTCCAGTAAACATAGTGGGAGATTACTGGAAAAAGGGTGAGATCCTATGTTGCATTGTTAATTCTCCCACCAGAATAATACAAAGTAGAGCAAGGAGAGGAGCAGGTGAGTATGGGGCAAGAGAGTGTGTCATCAGAAAGGGAGGAAGAATACTGGAGCGATCTAAATGAAGACGAGGGTGGTGAGGGAGCAGGTGGGGTGTCAGGTGAGGTGTCACTGCTTATGGGATCAGTGCCCGGTGAACAAGGGGAAGAGGAAGATGGCATCAAGGGAGATTACGAAATAGAGTGGGAAGGGTAGTGGTAGCACGAAAAAAGGGAGAAAAGGTGAGTACGGGAAAAGGACAGAGCAAGTTACAGATTGATACAAAAGGGAGCAGGGAGACCACATTATGTCCCATGGGCACAAATGGATAAAGCAAATCTATTGAAAACATTGCCTCCACTTTCAGGAGGAGCAAGCTAATGGATATACGCATTCGAGAAAAATACTGCTGGGGACCCTCTAGCAATAGGTGACGTTAAAAGTTTGTTGATATCTGCAGTGGGCGATCAGGCTAATAGGGTGTGGGCGAAAGCAGGTTTCCCTGGGGTCACACTGGTTTGTGACCGCCCTGACGGAGCATCATTTAACACTGTGAGGGTCCTGGTATGGGACACACTGAGGAGTACATTCCCAGACAATCCCGATTTACAGTCAAGAATTCAGTGCACCATGGGGGAGGACGAAGATTCTACAATTTACATTCTTCGGGTGCAAGATATGTGGAGAGCAGAGACAGGCACAGCTTGGGATCAATCCATCTCCCTATTTTACTTCATAATTAAGAGAGGCTTCCCAAAGGAAATACAGAGGACACTTGATAAAATTGCAGGGATAGACGCCAAAGGTTGACCAGAAATACAGAGCATCATAGTACACCACTGTAGGAGGATCAAATAAAGGGAAAAGGAGATAGTGCAGAAAAGGTTGGCAGACGCAGCCAAGTTCGTGCAAACAAAGCTGGTGATGGTCACAGCGGTAGCTGCTGCCCTCCTCACAGAACCGCAGGGAGACGGGAGGCCACAATGGCAAGGAAGAACCAGAAGAGGAGGACGAGTTGGGTACAGGGGGCCACGAGGGGGGTATGGAGGCCAGGGGCCTAGGGAAAGGGGGCAAAGAGTGTGTTGGAACTGTGGTAGATGGGGCCATTTCTCAAGAGAATGCTTCAGCTGCCCTTTAACACCTTATCAGAATGAACAACAGTACGGCCACCCCCACCCAGATTGCCCCTATGGCCTGCCTATGGGCGGATATAGACGCAACGAGCAAACAGATCCCCGGTATGCATATGAACACAGAGCACCCTCACAGGATTGACAGCAATAACCACCACCACAGAATCACATGAAACCTGCACACGGCAACCCATTCGCCACCACAGCAAATGGCGCACCGGCACCATTCAGAGGGACAGCAGTGGTGGAAGACAATGTTTTCCACAATCACAAAAGAATGAGACACCCAGCATAGGACAGCCCACAGAGAGCACTTGCGTGTCCAGTACTATCGACGACCGTCCACGCAGTTGAGGAACCACTGGTGGGGGTAGAGATAGGAAACAAACAGTTCATCTTTATGGTGGACTCGGGAGCGGAAAAATCATGTCTAAAAGAAGGCCAGTTTCCGCTTTTGGATCAGAAAATGGAGACTCAGGGGTTTTCTGGGGCGGTGGTCAAGGTTCCATATACTCAAGATTTGGATATAAAAGTGGGGGGAAAAACAGTGCGGGCACCACTGTTGTATTATGAAGATTCGGCCATAAATTTACTGGGGAGGGGCCTCCTCAGCAAGCTTAATATAACCATCTCCTTCATGGAAAGAGGTGTAGTGTGTTCAACACCAGGGACATGTGTCATGAGGGCCATGTTACTTATACACACACAAGCAAGTGAACCAACAGTCCGTGGGGTACCCACTGACCCAGACATGTTTGTGCAAGGGATACAGGTGTTGTTGAGAGTAGTGCCATAAATAACGTGCCAAGAGTGGCGAGTACCATTGGAATTTGTATTTTGCCCTGTGGCAGCCCCAGAAGTGGTGTTCGGGTCAATAGAGTTCATAGATCTGCATGGTGTGCAACTTATCCGTGCGACGAATCATGGTAATAGGAATGGAAATGCATGGGTGTGAGTGGCGGACAGTGCTGTGCATAGACCCCAATGTAGCACTACGTAACATATCAGATGAAGAGCTGTTCACTGACAATGACACTGATGGAGAAATAATCATGGAGATTTCCATCCCATGTGAAATAATGATCCAACATAGACAAGTGACGACCCCCCTCATGGCCATTGTTAGTGCACCGCCAGCATTTTTAGACCAAGACATGCAACAGGTACCATCCATACTGTGGACCACAGGGCCACATGATGTGGGACTCCTGCAGAAAGTGACCCCAGTAAAGATCAAGCTGAAGCCAGGTGTGATATTGCTCCGAGTGAAACAAACCCATTGTCAAAATAAGCTGAGGAAGGGATAAAAGAGACAATACACGCCCCACTAGAACAACAGATTATTGTGCCATCAAATTCACCCTGTAACACTTGCATTTATCTGATTAAAAAAGCGAAGGGCGGGGCTTGGAGGATGATACAGGATTTAAGGCCTCTTAATGACATCATGCAAAAAGAATTCCCACTTGTCCCAAACCCTGCATCCATTCTGTGTAGCATCCCAAAGTCAGTAACATATTTTACAGTGGTAGACTTGGAAAATGTGTTTTTCTCGGCACCACTGCACCCAGAATCACAATACCTCACGGCATTCACTTAGGGGGGAAAACGATACGAGCATTGCCGGTTGCCTCAGGGATACTGTGAAAGCCCAAGTACATTCAACAGGATACTACATGAAGATCTTGGAAACATTGACACAAAAAGCAGTATTATTCAGTACGTTGATGATCTGATAATTTGCGGAGAGACTGATGAGCAGTGCAGGAATGATTCAATAATATTGGTTGCCTTGCTAGCCCACAAGGGGTACAAAGTAGACAAACAAAAATTGAAGTACTGTCTAACTTAAGTGTTGTATTTGGGACAACTTACATCAAAAGATGGTAAGAGAATAATACCGGACAGAGCAGCAGCAGTGCGTGCTGTCAGTAAACCCAGCACAGTAAAGCAAATGCAAAAATTTCTGGGCATGTGCAATTACTGCTGAGCATGGATATTGGACTATGCAGCATACACGAAACCCCTTGTGCATGCAATAAAAGAAGCACTGAGGGAAAACACAACACTCACATGGACACCAGAAATAAGAACAGTTTTCAATACACTTAAGGTTTTGATTTCAACAGCACCAGTTTTAGCAATCCCTGATTATATGAGCATGAGTTTTACCTGTTCTCACACTGTGATGGAATGCTAATGACAGCAGTACTGACACAAAAAATGTCACTATGGCACAAGCCTTTAGCATACTACAATGGAACACTTGATGCAGTAATGCAAGGACACTTTGCATGCAAACAGGCTCTTGTAGCCGCCGAGTTTGCAATTCAGAAAAGCACCACCATTGTGATGGGATGTTTAGTGACTTTGTTTGTTGAACATCCATTGTTTGCCATCATTGACAGATCAAAATCCACACTGACAACACAGAGAGCCACAGCATAAGAGATTATCTTGTCCAGTTCAAACATACACATAGTGCAGTGTAAAACAGTAAACCCAGCAACGTTCCTTACAGAGGCCTGCACTATAGAAGAGATGCAAAATCATGACTGTACCACATACCAGGGGGAGGATGATGACATTCCCAAAGATAACGAGAATGCCCTGGAGGAGGGAGAAGTGTATTTTGTAGACGGGTCAGCATCAGTAAACTCAGAGACAAGAGGAAAACACTTAGGAGCGGCAGTAGTGCGATTGGAAGATGGGGAGTATAAGAACATTGTGAAAAAAGGTTACTAACACACTTTCCAGCACAAACAACAGAATTGGTA
This sequence comes from Ambystoma mexicanum, assembly GCF_040938575.1. Lineage (NCBI taxonomy): Eukaryota > Metazoa > Chordata > Amphibia > Caudata > Ambystomatidae > Ambystoma > Ambystoma mexicanum. Next base: position 1,148,877,702 of record NC_090928.1, read on the forward strand.
GCATTAATTGAGGCCTTACACACAGCAAAAGGGTGGGCAGTAACTATTTACACAGATTCAGCTTACATGACCACAACAGTACATGGGGGATTGTCATGATGGGAAGGAGAGGATTCAGGAGGGCAGATGGGTCCCCGGTGCAACATGCTGAGCTTTAAAAAGAGCTAATAGAAGCATTAACAGAACCAACAATGGTGGCCCTAGTTAAATGCCAGGCCCACACAAACAATAATGACCTGATCTCTTTGGGAAACGTGGCAGTGGATACTGCCACCAAAGAACCAGCCTACTTGGGGAAGGAGATTCAAGGGGAATTCATAGTAAAAGGAAATGTGGAAAAGGAGAAAGGTAATGGTTACAATTCAATGCCAATATCACAAATAACTCACTTACAGAAATGTTCCCCACCTGAGGAACAGGAGTTATGCACATAAAAAGGGTATACCCAGTAATCCACTGACCTCCTCTGAAGACAAAATTGTACAGGAAAAGTAGTAATGCCTGTGGAATTTTTAGAAATAGCATTCCAGCAGTTACATATTCCCACCCACAATACAAAGCAGCACATAGCCGCGGACATACAAGAAAATTGGTTTGTGCCAGGGTTACAGGAACATATGGCAAAGCTAACAATAGAATGTACAACATGTCAGACATACAATTCAGGAATGACTTTGAGAACATTGATAGGAACACTGTCCAGCCCCATCAGACCATTCTGTGAACTGCATATTGACTATGCAGACATGGGAGAAAGGTCTAATGGAGAATGATATCTGATTGTGGTGGTCTGCTCCGTCTCGCGTTGGGTGGAAGCAGGACCCTGCACCCACCCAGATGCGAAATGCATGGCAAAATTCCTAGTAAGGGAAGTGTTTTCCCGATGGGGGATTTGTGACATCATACGCTCCGATAATGGGATGCATTTCATCAATTACTTATTCAAAGCAGTGACTGCGCTGCTGGGAATTACACATAACTGTGTTCGATTTAACCCCTGCAAGCTAATGGGATAGTTGAAAAAATCAACAACCTCCTTAAGAGCAGATAATCGAAATTATGTCACACCCTAAAGAAAAACTGGGTATACTGCTTGCTGTTGGCTCTATTTGAGTTAAGAAACCAGCCTAGCAAAGACCACCACTTGTCACCCCACGAGTAAGTGGCAGGGAGGCACATGCATACCCCAATATCACCCTTAAGGACAATATCAGATGCACACAGAACAGCCACAGTACTGTGTGAGGAATTTCAAGATTACGTGAAGAAATTGACAAGAGCCGCAAGAATAATAGCAAAGCAAATAGCTCCGCCCTTTACACAGGAAAATGAAAGTGACACAATAATACCGGCTGGAGACAGCCCAAATGTACAACTAATGCCTGGGGAGATGGTATATGTGTGCAGCTTCGTACGGCGATGGAATGCTCCACGATTTCATGGCCCATATGAGGTAAAATATTGTACGCCTACTGTGGTCAAGGTAAAAGGGCTGAAATACTGGATCCATATATCGGATGTGCAAAATGCATATTTATTTATTTATTAACTTATTTATTTGAATTTATAAAGCGCACAGTGGCCCTGAGGCATCATGACGCTGTTACAGAATATTTACTTACACATGGCTTTAGAGTAAACAGAATCATGAAAACAGTGTTGAGACGGTAAATGAACCATGATGTGGAGGTGTTGCAAGGTTACAGGGGAACATAAAATAGCAAACAATAGAAAAAACAATCAGGTACGTCTAGTTGAAAAGCTTGGTTTTGAGTGCCTTTCTAAATGCCATGAGTGAGTTTTTGTTTCTTAGGCTGAGTGGGAGGGTGCTCCAGTCTTTAGGGGCTAACACTTTGAAGCTAGTACCGCCAGCTTTGGGTCTAGTGAAGGCTGGAACTGAGAGTAGGTGAGAGTATTGGTCACGTTTTGGTCTTAGGCACCTGTGTGAATCTAGAAAGCGACCCTAACCCAGTATAGAAGTTACATTATGTTGGCCGTAAACAAATCACATCACATAACCAACACCGCAAACACTGATTTGTTAGTATAACCATAGGGTGTCCATCTTGTGTAATATTCGCCATTTTTTGCTCTCTTTTCTTTCTGTCAAATACTTTTGCGAAACGTATAATTCTCTGAAAGCTCATACATGGTACGGGGCCATAGCTTGCATGTTGATAGACCAACCCAGACAGGAATGCCAAGCAGTGCAGAAATACATTGTTTTCCTACCTCACTAAGTCCTTGAGAGCCAGCAGAAAGGGCATTTAATCAACAAACCAGGTGCCGGCATGTCTCACTACAGCTGCAGCAATAGGCAGTTAAAGCACGAATTATACTTTTCTAGCGGTCCTCCCTTGCGGAGCTTCCTTAGAACAGGCTGACCCCCAGTTCACGAATATAAACTGGTAGATAACATGCTTTGGAATGTCTCTCTCTCTCTCGAACACGACATCCTTCTGAACAAGTGCTTTGTGTTCTTAATAACAAAGAACTGTGTCTGCAACTATTGCTAAATATAAGCAACATGTCCTAATGTGTCATATTTGTCATAATTGTCAATCACCCAACCCTAGCTCAAGAAGATACTTTATGGGCAGTTCTGATGTGCATTGAAGGCTGTTATTTTGTATATATGCAACTGCGTGTATGATGTTCGGCCTCTTGCGTCTCACAAGGTCTGGGTGACACACGTTGCGAGACGTTAGACCCAGTCGGCTGACTGAGCATATTTTTTCTGCAATAAACCACAGTACTTGGAAAATCGAACCTCGTTTTTGTATCACTAAGTATATGGTGATTGAGCCTTGTCTCCATATGAAGAGGGTACTTCAGGGCCTAGCCAAAAATGGCGCCCGAATAGCGACCCTCCCCCTTTTGCTCCATTGTATATGTTAAGTTTGAAGAAGGCAAAAGCGAATTGAGGACGAGGCCATCGAGCCGGGATAAAAAGGTTTTTGGGGCACCCCTGAGAAAGTGATGAGAGACTCCTTTGCAGATCTGTACACAGCCGATCCCTGATCGACGAGCAGCCTCCTGAGAGCATTGAGGCAGATTGAGCCAGATACGCAGTCACTGCGATTCTTGGTTGCATCTGTATACGGACGATTTGCGTCTTGAGTGACAAACTGATTGATCAGGTGAGTCATGCCCTGATTCTTAATTGCCCTGATATTGATTGAGAGTTGCTCTTGCAAGATCAAACGCCCAGGGTAAGGTACAAGTAAGATAAATTATGCCTGGGAAATTGTCTTCCTGTCTAGCGGGATTTTTCCACTGCGGTAGACAATCTTTGGAAACTCGCTAGGTTGCGCGACCTGTAGGGTCGCCAGCGTTTGAAATGTATGTAAAGTATGGAATAGGGGCAATAATGTTTAATGCAATTTGGCACAGGCAGACCAGACATGTAGAAGACTTGCAGTGGCCTATTGATGGGAGTTTTTAATTGACGCGTATAGACGACTTAGAATCAGTATTGCTACGCAAGAAAGCACGACCAGCGGCATTCAATGTCGTGAGGGATTGGAGGAAGGAAGCTCATCTCCGTCTGAAAAGTAGGGAGAAGCATGCACGCAGACACAAATCGAACAGGGAGAAAGCGCTAGAACTTGATGAGCGGAAAATAACAAAGGATCTGAGCATCCTCTAGGTAGTACTGATGCTATTGCATCTCTACCCGTTGATCCTCCACCTCCGTTGCCACCCCATTCCTGTTTTTCCATCTGTACTGCTCCCCCAGTACACGTGACACAATTTCCTCCACTGCCGACAGAACGCGAGTTAGCAGCAGCCGCAGGAAGTGGTCCTACAGAGGTGGGGCCTACATTGAACGGAAGCACCAGAGTAGCACATAGTACTGTTTGCAGAGAGAGGAGGGAGCAGATGTAACGCTCACCTGGCTCCCACGGAGGCGCTGGTCTGGTCTGGGTTGCTGTGGCCTCTTCAAGCGTGATGCGCAGAATTCGGACCACCGATTGAACAGGACCCCCAAATCTTGCTTGTCAGGCCCGTAGGAATATCCTTCTGCAGATGAGAAAGGGGATTAACTGTCTGCTGATTAGTGTGCTTGCTCCTCCCTTCCCCCCTTCGTTCTTCTCTGATTCCTCCAAAACCCCCGGTTTAAGCTCACCTTATGGTTTGGAAGGATGAACTCTCCATCCTGCTTCTGGTGCAGGGGCGCGCGTTCGTCCAGTTACTTCACTGGTTTTCAGAATGGCGCTGGCACATCCACTTGACTTTTCTGAGCGATGCGCCGTAAGTATGAAGATGCAAAAGTTCAAGTGTGAGCCTCCTTTTATGTTGTCTTTTCTGTCCTTTATTTCAGGTGCAGAGCAAAGACGATGCGTTGAGGGGTTAAATTGCCGGTGGTAAAGTCAGGTGAGTTAGTGATGAGGGCGACCCCTCTAAATGTCTTTATAATTCCCCAGTAATGTCTTTTGTCCTTTCCCCATGGGGCCGGGGTGCGGTACCTGCCAAAGATGCGGCGCCGACCCGAGATGTGGAATGGTTCACCAAGAAAAGCCGGTAAGTAATATGGCTGAAAATGTCCTTTCCCCATAGGGGCCGGGGTGCGGTACCTGCCAAAGATGCGGCGCCGACCCGAGATGTGGAATGGTTCTCCAAGAAAAGCCGGTAAGTAATATGGCTGAAAATTCGGCTTTCCTCTTGTGTTCCCTTGCTCACCTTTTGTCTCTTCTTCTCTCCCCTAGGTGCAGAGATGTGGCGACCGGTGCTGAGAGCCGCGATGGAGCCGGGCGGCGTCTCGGGAACAGGTGAGTGAAGCGCGGCGCTGCAGCGAGCAACGCGGTGCTTTTAAATGGAAGTCTTCCTTCAGGAATGCTGGCGTGAAGATTCCGGATGCAGGTAAGAAGGTTGAATAAGTTCTTGGTTTTCACCTTTCTCTTCTCTTATTCCCTTACAGGTGTTCCAGGTTCGAGGCGGGCGTGGCTGGAGTCCAGGTGCAGGAGCTGACACGGTGAGCGTTCCGCTGCTGGGATGCAGAACAACGCGAAGCACGTGTGGCTGTCTGGGCGTGGCTTAAATAGCTTTGGAAGAAGTTCCAGGTGAGTATTCTTCCACAGCCCCACCCCAGTAACAAAATAGTTCCTTCAGAAAAATAGTCCCTCCTAAGCCTCATTTGGCTTGGTTCTTCATGCAGCATGGTCTGCATCAGGTGAGTGTGCAGCATGGTCTGCTTCAGGTAAGTGCACCAAACACTTCCCCTTATGAGCCTGGTGCCTATGGCGCCAGGACTGATGTCCAACATGAGCCTGGCGCCAACGGCGCCAGGACAGAGTCCAAAGAGCCCCTATAAAGGGCCGATGGGCTTTTACCCGGGGGTGTGATGCCTGCTCCCGGGGGTGCTGGGCCTGGCGTGGTGCTCCGGGGGTAGGCATCATGACAGCACTCCCCCCCAAGGCACCTCCCAAGGTCTTTTCCCCAGGAGGTTTCGGTTTGTTCGGGAAATTCCGATGGAACCTTTTTACTAGCCGAGGTGCATGTACGTGTTCGCTGGGTTCCCAAGATCTTTCCTGAGGCCCGTACCCCTTCCAATCAATTAGATAGAAAAGTTTTGATTTTGAGATCTTAGAGTCCAAAATGTTCTTCACCTCGAATTCAGGCTCCCCATCTATCTGGATTGGTTCTGGTGGCTTTATTAATCTGGTTCCTGGGTGCACTGGTTTCAAAAGCGACACATGAAAAACGGAGTGAATCCGCATGTTAGCTGGTAGATCTAGCTTGACTGCCACTGTGTAAATTATAGCTTTGATCGAGTAAGGGCCTAAATACCTTGGATTAAAAGTCTGAGGGGAAACCTACCACCAGGGGGCGCGGAACATGCTGGACGTGTAAGTCCTGCGCTCCTGAATGCACTGCAGGGCCTAGTGGACGCGGCCAGTCCCCGGCCTGGATTACCGAGCCCAGCCAGCGGAGAGCCCCTCTGCATGCAGCGGGCCCCACCCCGAGACCCGCAGTGAAGACCTTCTGTGGTGAGACCGGAAGCTGAGCCCCAGGAAAGGCCCACAGAGCGCTCCCCAGCACCGGAGGCTAGTGTGCACCGGAGACGCCAGAGGCCCCAGACACCGAGGGCGGCCGACCCCGCGGCACCGCAAGAAGGGCTAGTGGAGCCGTGCGCCCCCACCCTGCGGTCACGACCTGTGCCGGACGGTCGGGTCTCGGAGGAGGCGCGGCGACATAAGAGGCACAGGGCTACGGTCCCTCATCGAGATAGAGGGCCGCGGGCTCTGGAGAAGCGCTTCCCGGGCCCCCGCCTTTCAACAACGTACGGGGGACGGTGAGGAACGGAAGAGCGCCCACCAGCACACCAAGGGGAGCCTCGTTCCTGGGATGCCCAGGGCCCCTCCCGAGTTCCCGTAGAAACACGGAGGCCCTCACGAGGACCCGCAGACGGCCGCCCCCGCGGGAGGAAACGGCCAACCCAGGATACCGGCCCAGTGCACCACCGAGGGAGGCACGGGGCGAGGGCCCTCCACACGTGATCCCTGCCGACACGGGGTACCGGACAGGTGTCGCGGACTCTGGGGGATGTGGCCCGGGCCCCCACTGGCTACGAGAGGAGCAGTTGAGCGCCAGTCAGCACGCCGGAGATAGCCCACCCAGAGCCCCATCTACCGCAGCCCGAGCCAAACTGTCGGCCCTGGACCCTCCCACAGTGACTGTGAAGTGAGGAGGTGAGGAGAGCGTGGGCGGGAAGAGACAGACTGGATGTAGTGAAAGCCGGCTCCCCACCTAGCTGGGGAGTAGGCCAGAGTGACCGAAGGTGCCGGGGATCGGATACCCTACCCCCCGAAGGTCCCACCTGACGACACGGCACAGCCCCCCCATAGAGCTGCTACCCAACACGAGGCACTCCACGCAAGACCTTAGCACACCAGGCACGGGGGGGCCTTGGGCGGTGGGGTACTCGTGGTGTACACCATAGGGTCCCCCGCGAGAGGACCCCGGACAGAGGCACCACCCCTGGATGCGTCAAGACACCCAGACCCTGGAGAGCACGCCGATATTGGGGGCAATCTCGTCTCTCCAGTGCTTCCGACGGCCCCACTAAGCCACGAGGGAGGCCCCCAGAGACACCATGCCCTCAGGCGGCGAACCCCCCCCCTGCACCACTCACGAAGGAGGATCTCAAGGACATCCTCCACGAGATCAAGGCAATCCGGACAGATATACAAGCGACCATAGTGGATCTCAAGGGGAGGGTGGACACCTTAGAGGAGAAAATGGAGGGGATGGAAAACAACCACCTCCAGACGGACCTCCTGGACATGAAATACGAGGCGAGGCTAACGGACCTAGAGATAAGAGATGAGGACATAACCTTGAAGATGGACAACCTGGAAAACAGAGAGCGCCGGAACAACCTGCGTATCATGGGTGTGTCGCAGGAGAGAGGGGAGACAGCGGCGGATGTGGGGAGGAAGGTCCAGGGCCTGATAAACCAGCTCTTCGTGTTAGAGGGGGGCAAAGAGGTCCAGCTGGAGAGAGCGCATCGAGGTGGAGGGGGTGCGGGTGGAGGCCCAAAGTCCATCGTGGTGAGGTTCCTCCGCTACAGGGAGAAAATGGAGGTCCTGGAGAAGGCAAAGAGGCTGGGGAGCTTCATTTTTTGAAGGCGACACAATTAAGATTTACCAGGACTTATCGTATCTTACACTCACCCGCAGAAGAGAATATCGTCCGCTCACCCAGTGGCTTACTGCTCAAGACATAAGATACAGATGGTCCTTCCCGTTCGCCCTATCCTTTGAACGCACTGGGGTGGACTACAGAGTGACCAGTGGCAAGGAGGCCTCGCAGGTGCTGCAAGTGATCAAGGGGGTCGCCCTGGGTGAGGAAGACGAGGTGGGCACCCAAGCATCGGGTGACACCAGAAGAGAACCGGCTGGCCCTTGGGCCACGAAGAAGAAGACAAAGGGCAGAAGGAAATTCAGGAAACCAAACACCCCGACATCGGAGGCAGAAGGGGACTAGGTGAAGTAAGACAAACCAACTGGAAGATCAAGATTAGTTTGTTAGCAACCCCGGCCGGGGATGCGAGTTTCATCAATAGAACTGCGGTGCAGGAACACGCTCACACCCTGGTGGCTTGCCCGTTGGCAGGCGTCATGCAAGAGGGAAAGAAAAGGGAGGGGGGAGGCGAGGGGATGGGGGACAAAGACCTTGGGGCACAGGACATATCCAGCTTGGTAAAGAAGCGGGGCAGCTCTCACAGGACCGGGAAAACAATTAATCCATCAGAGAGAAGCAATGGCATACAATGAAGAAAGGGGCCGGGTCGAGTCGCTTAGGATGGGCTCCCTTAACGTCAAGGGGCTTAACTCCCCAACGAAGCGCTCCCTTCTAGGAAGGGAAATGAGAAACGGGAGAGTGGATATTATGTTTGTACAAGAAACCAGGATGGTGAGGGGGGAGGAGAGGGCCATCCCTGGACCACACGTGGGTCAGACCTTCTGGGCATCCGGCCACATAAAGAAAGGAGGAGTCGGTATCCTGCTTCATAGGAATCAGAAATTGATGTAAGTGTCGACTTGGGAGAGGGAGGATGGGAGGGCCCTGGTAGTGTCTGGTAAGTTACATAATACCAGAGTCACCCTTGCAGCAATATATTGCCCCAAACGGGTCAGAGGGAATTCATTCAAGAGGCCCTGGGGGAGGTGATGGCAAAAGCAGATGGCCTTTTGCTCCTGGGGGGGGGACTTTAATATGTGGGCGGACCGAGAGCTGGATCATAGTGGGAACGCAGGCCCTCCGAATAGCAGTGGGGGGACGCCTCACGGGGCGTTGCGGGAAATAATGTGGGAGCAGGGGCTGGTGGACATATGGCGGGAGCTGCACCCGAGGCGCAAGGGAAACACCTTCTACTCTGCGGCCCACGGCACCAGAACTAGAATAGATTATCTTTTCATTGGAAACCAGCACATGAGCAGAATAGAGGCCTGTGAGATTCGGCCCGTTAGCTGGTCAGACCACGATATGGTCTGGTCGGACGTCTGTATGGCAGGCCTGAAACCCAGGGAATCTCTATGGCAATGCAACAATTTACTGTTGAGAGACGTGGTCTTTAAGGAAGAAATGGCAACAGCGATCAGAGAATTCTTTGAGGTAAATGACACGGGGGAAGTCAGCAGGGAGATTGTGTGGGAGGCGGCAAAGGCAACCTGGAGGGGTAGGCTAATTAATGAAGGGGCCTCCAAAAAAAGGGTTAGGACCCTCCTGACCCACAGATTAAGATCGGAGATAATTTCGTTAGAAAGGTCGGAGGGGAAGATGGAGACAGAGAGAGAGAGGGACCTGGGCATCGCAAGGGAAAAGAGACAAGAATTGCGGGAAATGGATATGGGCAAGATTGTAGCGGGACTCCAACATTTACGTCAAAAATACTATGAAAAAGGGGACAAGGCGGACGCCACGCTGGCAGCAAAACTTCGAGGCCAGAGGGCGGATAGATGGGTGGCGAGGTTAAGTAGTGGGGAGGAAGGGGACGTATCCGACCCGGAAGAGATTGCCGAGAAATTTGTGTCTTTTTATGAGGCCCTGTATGGGAGAGAGGGGGAGACGGAAAAGGAAGCCTTGGATGATTATCTCAAGGGGGTCACCCTCCCGGCTCTTGAACCCCTAAAAGCATCAATCCTCGACGCCCTGATAACGGAGGAGGAGGTACTAAGAGCTATAGCGGGCCTGAAGAGGGGCAGGGCCCCAGGGGAGGATGGGTTCACGGCAGGCTTTTACAAGGCCTTCTCGGGCCTCCTGGCAGGGTTCCTGGCAGGTCTCTTCTCGCACATAATGGAGACAGGCAGAGCGCCCACATCCTTTGGCAAAGCGCTAATTACAGTAATCCCGAAGGAGGGGAAGGACCCGGAGGATAGCTGCTCCTATAGACCTATTTCCCTCCTGAATGTGGATGCAAAGCTATTCACCAGGATCATTGCTACTAGGCTGGATGGTCATATGCCGAGGCTAATTCATCCCGATCAGGTGGGTTTTATACAGGTAGGCAGGGGGCCGACACAATGCGGAAGACCCTACATCTGATGAGGCAGGCAGCGCCGAGGGGTGGAAACCCGGTTTTGGTCTCGATCGACGCAGAGAAGGCGTTTGACCCGGTCGACTGGGGATTCCTCCAGGGGGTGCTCAAGAAACTGGGGCTTGGAACTGGGATTATACGAGCGATCAAAGCCTTATATGTGTCACCAACTGCCAGAGTCACAGTCAATGGGTGTCTGTCACGAGTCTTCCACTTCCAAAGAGGTACGAGGCAGGGCTGCCCTCTTTCCCCACTCCTCTTCGCCATGACAATGGAAGTATTAGCAGAGTATATCAGGGGCTCGCCAGGGGTTCAGGGAATTGAGGTGGGGGAACGTACCTTTAAACTGGGTCTTTACGCAGATGATATCTTGCTTCATCTCCGGGAACCGACTAGGTCAGTCCCGGCAGCCCTGCAGGAAATTGAACGGTACGGTCGATTCTCAGGCTTTAAGGTGAATATTAGCAAGTCCATGATTTTTCCATTTGCCTCTGATACGGATAGAAATGTTACTGAATTTATACCACTACGCCTGCAGATCTGTACAGAAGGGATAAAATACCTGGGGATCAACATAGTACGCCCCGGAGAGGATCTGAACCAGGCCAACTACCCCCCACTATTTGATAAACTGTTCAGAGAAATGGAGAGCTGGGGGAAGGGGCAGATCTCCTGGATGGGAAGGATAAATGCCATAAAAATGAACCTGCTCCCCAGAGTGCTGTATGTCTTCCAGATGCTCCCCTTGGAAGCCCCAGACACCTACCTCAGAGAATCCAAGAGGCGCATAATGAAGTTTATATGGCAGGGCCGGAGACACAGAATAGGGTATGAGACCCTCACCCTCCCCAAAGATAGAGGGGGGTCGCTTTGCCGGACTTGACAGTCTACCACAGGGTAGCCCAACTCAGGTCCTTGGCCCCACATTTTAGAGAGGACCTCAATAAACAATGGGTATACATTGAAAACTACTACCTGCACCCAGTCACCGTAGGCGAATGGCTATGGGTCCCTTTAAATAAGCTCCGCAAAAGAATCAGGGATCACCCGATACTGGGTACAATGTGGAAAGCGCTAGTGGGGAAGGGAAATAAAGAGAAAGTCACGACAGGGCCCTCGCCCCTGAGCCACATCTGGTCCACGCCAGTGCTAGAGGAAATCCCAGGCCACGAACACTACCAGTCATGGTTCGACGCAGGCCTCTGCAGGGTCGGCCAACTGGTGAGGGAGGACACCTTCATAAGCATCCAGGAGCTCGAGGAGGCTCTGGGAATTGGCAGGCTCTCCCCACTTCTATACCTTCGCCTTAAGGGAATTCTCATGAAACCAAAGCTAAAGCCCTGCATACAAAGAAAGCTCACCCCGGTCGAGAAAATCCTAGACTCCCACACGGAAATGAAAGGCCTTATCTCTCTCCTGTACGGAGCTCTCTTAATCCCCCGCGAGGGATCGATTAAAAGTCTTAGAGGGAAATGGGAAAGGGACCTGGGCTGGGACATTGGGGATGGGCTCTGGTGGAAATTATGTAGCAGGGCATTCAAGACATCTATTTCCTGCCAGTACAAGACACATGCCATCAAACTTCTTCATAGGTGGCAATATGACCCGATCACCCTCTCCAGGATGTTCCCAGACGTTGGCCCGTTGTGTTGGCACAGTTGTGGAGAGAGGGCCAACTATTGGCACATGTGGTGGTCCTGCGAGAAGGTCCAAGTTTATTGGTCGGAGGTGCTCAGTTGGCTTAAGGACGCGGGAGAAGGGGTCTATCCATTGGAGCCACTCACACTATTATTTGGGCTACAGCAAAAGGATGAGCACTGGGAGAAGCTCCCAGACTTGACACACTCCTTACTCCTAGCAGCTAGGGCTGCACGGGCCAGGACATGGAAGAGAGCAGCACTCCCCTCAAGGAGAGAATGGGTGACAGTGGCCAAGGACATTTATTTTATGGATAGACTAACAGCAGCACTTCATGGCTCCAGCTCGCAGCTCGAGGCCGACTGGTTACAATTCATGGAGGTGTTCGCCAGCACAAACTGCGAGCCAGAAAGGTGATATGGCCACTCCACCCAGCCCGAAACCAGTTTCAGGATTGAACTTATTGTACGCTTCTACGGAAAGCTGATTCATTGTGTCTGTTTATATGCCCGGTCAGTGCTGCCCGAAGAAATTATCCACGGAAACGTGGACCCTGTGCCCCAAGAAGGGGGATATTGAGGGGAGGGGGGGAGGTTGAATACAGTGGAGAGTTACAGTCTTTGTTTGAAGTTGATATGGGCATGTGCCCTAATGTAATCGTTTTTCAGAGCTCTTTGTTGTTCAGAAAATCAATAAAAATATATTTAAAAAAAAAAAAAAAAAAAGTCTGAGGTCCCTTGAGCGATAAGTGGTTGGTAGCCAACCATACTTGATCCCCTATTTGGTATGGAGGCGCCTCCTTTCGATGCAGATCTGCATTCTTTTTGTATTTCCTTTTCGCATGTTGTAAGTGTGCAGTAGCATCCTTGAAGGCTTGAGTAATCGTAGAATGCAAATGGTCCACTGCGGGCATTTCGAGGCTCAAAGGTGAGTCCAAGTCTGAAGTACGAGGGTGATGTCCATATAGGGTATAAAAGGGGCTCTGACCAGTTCCAGAGTGCATCGAGTTATTGTATGCATATTTAGCCACCCATAAAATATCCTTCCAATTACCCTCCGATTGGTGCAACATACATCGTAGATATTGTTCAAGGGTCTGGTTCGTTCTCTCCGTTTGACCATCGGTCTGTGGGTGGTGGCTGGTTGAGAGTCTTACGTCGATTTGTGCCAGTTGACAACACTTTTTCCAAAAATGAGAAAAAAACTGGCTTCCCCGATCGGAGATTAGTATGGACGGGAATCCATGCAGACTGATGATATTTTCGAGGAATTCCTTGGCAAGAACAAAAGCTGAAGGTAATCCTTTCAACGGAATAAAATGGGCCATCTTGGAAAATAAATCCACCACAACCAGAATAGTATTGTATCCATTACAAGAGGGCAGGTCCGTGATAAAATCTAGTGACAAGGTGTGCCAAGGTGCTGGTGGAATGTCTAAGGGCTGAAGAGTCCAGGAATAGTTTTACCCGTGCTTGAATGTCTACAAGGGTTTGTAAAGTGGTTATCCCCAAGATTCTTTGTTCGGGAATTATCGGCACAGGTTCTGAGTTTGTGTCCATTTCTCCCATTCCAATTCGAGATAGCGCGTCCGCTTTGCCATTCTTACAGCCGGGACGGTAGGTGATTACAAAATCGAACTCAGCAAAGAATAAAGCCCATCGGAGCTGTCGTGAAGACTGAGCCTTGGCAGTTTTTAAATATTGTAAATTTCGGTGATCAGTGATCACGGTGATGGTATGCCTGGCGCCAAGAAGATAATGCCGCCAAACATTAAAGGCGGACTTAATGGCTAATAATTCCTTATCGGTGATTGCATAATTTATCTCCGGCGGCGAGAACTTTCTGGACCAAAATGCTACGGGGTGCAGTTGGTTGGTTTCGGGGTCTCTCTGAGACAGGACAGCTCCCATGGCCAAGCTGGATGCGTCGGTTTCGACTATATATGGGAGATCAGGACGCGGGTGTTTCAAAATAGGTGCAGACGTAAATTCAGCTTTTAATTCCTGAAAGGCCTGTTCAGCTTCCTCGGTCCATTCAAAACGTTTATTCTTCCGCAAGAGTGCAGTGATGGGTTGCACCACCCGTGAAAATTCCGGGATAAACCTGTGATAAAAATTGGCAAAACCAAGCATGCTTTGGACACCTTTCACTGAACTAGGTGATGGCCATTTGAGGATGGCATCCACTTTCCGTGAGTCCATTCGGACCCCTTTAGGTGTCAGGATGAATCCAAGAAACTCAACCTCGGTAGCGTGGAAAACGCATTTTTCCAGCTTTGCAAACAGTTTGTGCTGGCGCAATTTCTCAAGGACAGCCCTGACATGTTTTCTGTGATCAGATTCCGAAGAAGAGTACACCAGAATGTCATCGATATACACGACAACACAGACATCGATGAGTTCCCGAAGGACATCATTCATGAAGAATTGGAAGGCAGCAGGCGCGTTGCACAACCCGAAAGGCATCACCTGGTATTCGAATAGTCCATATTTTGTACGGAAGGCCGTTTTCCATTCGTCGCCTTCTTTTACTCGTACCAGATGATAAGCCCCCCGGAGATCTAACTTGGTGTATATGCAAGCGTCCTTCACCTGGTCAAGGAGTTCAGGGATCAGAGGCAGAGGGTAACAATTTTTAACAGTTATCTGCTTCAATGCGCGGTAATCGATACAAGTTCTAAGGTGGCCTTCTTTTTTTGGCACGAAGAACAAATCCGAGGATGCCGGAGACTTTGACGGGCGAATGAAACCATTGGCTAGGTATTGGTCTAAATATTGTCTCAAATGCAGATTCTCTGGCTCAGTAAGGGCATAAATCCTGCTACAAGGGGGTTGTGCACCGGGCACCAGATCGATTTGGCAATCGTACGATCTGTGAGGAGGTAACGTGTTGGCCTGTTCCTTTTGGAAGACGTCCTGAAAGTCTTGGTATTCCGGTGGTAGTTGCATGGAAATAGAGGTTACTGATGCTAGACTGATCTTCAGATTTTCTGGGTAGCAGGTTCGTGCACACTCTGGAAAGGTTATTCTCTTCGCTCGCCAATCAATTCGAGGATTATGTGTCTCTAACCAAGGGATTCCGAGAATAACCTGAAACTGTGGAGCCTTGATTACATCAAACACAACTGCCTCCCGATGGCCGTCCGGACCTACAAGTGTCACCTCAGCTGTGGAATGTGTTACCGGTCCCGAGGCAATTTCGGTTCCATCAACTGTGGTGATGACATCTTTGCTGGTTTTAAGACGCAGGGGAAGGTTAATCCTGGAGACCAATTCACAATCCACGTAGTTTCCTATAGCCCCACTATCGATGTATGCCTTTATTGCATGCAACCGCTTAGGCTGTTCCGGATCTACGAGGACCATTGGCACAGTGAAATGCGAGGTCTGAGAGTTCGTTTTCAAGCTCCGCACGCGGACCCCTACGCTTGTCGGGCGGGGTCGTTTCCCGATACAGAGGTTTCATGGATTTTTTCAGCGGCTCCTACCACCTTCCTGGGCGGCCTTGCCGGGCAATCTCGTAGAAAGTGTCCAGAGGATCCACAATAAAGACATAAGTGCATCTGCCGTCTTCTTTCACGTTCCTTTTGCGTTAAAGGTCCTTTAACTCCTCCGATTTGCATTGGCTCAGAGGCTTCAGCCCCCTTGAGGTTAGCGTGGGTCTTGACTAACACCCGGGTCTCAAACTTGGACCGATCAGCTTTTCTGTTTTGCAGTCTGTGATCCAATTGGACCACTAAGTCTATATATTCGGAGCATTCTTGGGGCAGATTTACAACTTGGGCCAGGACATCTTTAAGTTCTCCGCGTAGACCTCGATAAAATAACGTGATTCCTTTATCCTCTGGCCACCCAGTTTCCACAATTAGTCTATTAAAGGTTGCAATGTAGGAAAGGAGGTCTTGATTGCCCTGTCACAGAGATAGAAGTTCGTCATCTAGAGCCTGCCCCTGGGAGTGACGAGCAAATAACCTTTCCATGCTTGCTTGAAATCCTTGAAAATCACGAAGAATCGGGTCATCTTGAGTTACCAGTGGAACTGACCAATCGGCAGCACTGCCGCTGAGATATGACAATACAAAGGCTACCTTGGTCTGGTCATTAGGGAAGGCCCCAGGTCTGCACAGGAAATGCAAACGACACTGATTCATGAATACGGCGAATCGTTTGGTGTCCCCAGCAAAGCGTTCGGGTGGGGCCAGCGGCATGTTTCCAGGTAGATTAATCTGCACCGGGTTACTGGAAAGCACAGGAGCGGGGTTCCCTCCAGAACCGGGTAAAGGGGTTTGTCCAGCTTGACCTTGCAAAAGCTGTCTAGCCAGGTCATCAGCTCTTTCCTTTGTTACAATCACTTTCCTCCTGAGAGCATTAGTCTCTTGACGAGCGGCGCGTACTTCGGCCCGTAATTCCCCCAGTAGTTGGGCCAACTGGTCAGTCTCGGAAGTTTCCATAGCACCTGGGTGGGAATTTGTAGGAAGGCTTCGTGTTCTGTAACGCTCACCTGGCTCCCACGGAGGCGCTGGTCTGGTCTGGGTTGCTGTGGCCTCTTCAAGCTTGATGCGCAGAATTCGGACCACCGATTGAACAGCACCCCCAAATCTTGCTTGTCGGGCCCGTAGGAATATCCTTCTGCAGATGAGAAAGGGGATTAACTGTCTGCTGATTAGTGTGCTTGCTCCCCACTACCCCCCTTCGTTCTTCTCTGATTCCTCCAAAACCCCCGGTTTAAGCTCACCTTATGGTTTGGAAGGATGAACTCTCCATCCTGCTTCTGGTGCAGGGGCGCGCGTTCGTCCAGTTACTTCTCTGGTTTTCAGAATGGCGCTGGCACATCCACTTGACTTTTCTGAGCGATACGCCGTAAGTATGAAGATGCAAAAGTTCAAGTGTGAGCCTCCTTTTATGTTGTCTTTTCTGTCCTTTATTTCAGGTGCAGAACAAAGACGATGCGTTGAGGGGTTAAATTGCTGGTGGTAAAGTGAGGTGAGTTAGTGATGAGGGCGACCCCTCTAAATGTCTTTATAATTCCCCAGTAATGTCTTTTGTCCTTTCCCCATAGGGGCCGGGGTGCGGTACCTGCCAAGGATGCGGCGCCGACCCGAGATGTGGAATGGTTCACCAAGAAAAGCCGGTAAGTAATATGGCTGAAAATGTCCTTTCCCCATAGGGGCCGGGGTGCGGTACCTGCCAAAGATGCGGCGCCGACCCGAGATGTGGAATGGTTCACCAAGAAAAGCCAGTAAGTAATATGGCTGAAAATTCGGCTTTCTTCTTGTGTTCCCTTGCTCACCTTTTGTCTCTTCTTCTCTCCCCTAGGTGCAGAGATGTGGCGACCGGTGCTGAGAGCCGCGATGGAGCCGGGCGGCGTCTCCGGAACAGGTGAGTGAAGCGCGGCGCTGCAGCGAGCAACGCGGTGCTTTTAAATGGAAGTCTTCCTTCAGGAATGCTGGCGTGAAGATTCCGGATGCAGGTAAGAAGGTTGAATAAGTTCTTGGTTTTCACCTTTCTCTTCTCTTATTCCCTTACAGGTGTTCCAGGTTCGAGGCGGGCGTGGCTGGAGTCCAGGTGCAGGAGCTGACACGGTGAACTTTCAGCTGCTGGGATGCAGAACAACGCGAAGCACGTGTGGCTGACCGGGCGTGGCTTAAATAGCTTTGGAAGAAGTTCCAGGTGAGTATTCTTCCACAGCCCCACCCTAGTAACAAAATAGTTCCTTCAGAAAAATAGTCCCTCCTAAGCCTCATTTGGCTTGGTTCTTCATGCAGCATGGTCTGCATCAGGTGAGTGTGCAGCATGGTCTGCTTCAGGTAAGTACACCAAACACTTCCCCTTATGAGCCTGGCGCCTATGGCGCCAGGACTGATGTCCAACATGAGCCTGGCGCCAACGGCGCCAGGACAGAGTCCAAAGAGCCCCTATAAAGGGCCGCTGGGCTTTTACCCGGGGGTGTGATGCCTGCTCCCGGGGGTGCTGGGCCTGGCCTGGTGCTCCGGGGGTAGGCATCATGACAGCAGATAAGAGAATGGGTTGAGATGTATATCGAAGGAAATGATGAGGGATAGGTACAGAGTTCCATGTATGATTATAAGAGGCTCAGTGAACAACAGGTATTGTTAGAATGCATGGGGCAGTATCTGGAAGAAGAATGGAAAAAATTGACTGGTACATTGGCACCGTAGGAGTTGCGAGATTTAAATATTTTTTCTTGAATGCAGAATGGTACATCGGAAATACAAGAACATGTAGGCTGGCTATTTGTGTTTAAAAGTGAGCTTGATTTACTGACTGGAGAGATGAAGAAAGGGAAACAGCAGGGAGTGCCATATGTTCAGCAACGATTTTTGCCGCCATTAAAACCTGTTAGTGAAGAGATGAAAATTTGTACATGAGAGGTGCTTAGATGGATCACAGTCGTCACCATTACCCCAACAGAAGTGCATGATACATTTAGTGAATATACTCTAGAGATGCATAGGAAGGTATTGCAGGTAACGGTTAGGTATTTGCAAGACGAGTGTTTGAAAAAAAATGTATGTTGCCCCCCTGATTTGATGACAATATACAAAAGAGCATTCTTGCCTGAAACTGGAAGGGCTGCTCTTTCTCTCGATTTAGATTTATTGCTTGGCAAGCGAATAGCTGAGGAAACACCTAGTTTGCAATTTTCCATGAGAGAAGTGCCCCCTACATTTGTCCCGAAAGTAGAGATAGCTGCCGCTAATGGAAATCCAGCCCAGGTGATAGAGCCACATTATGCTGCACAATTTGTGCATGTCCCTTTTTCAAGGCAGGAGGTAAATAACATAAAGCAATTGATCCCTGATCTTAGAAAAAATCCTGCAGGATTTTATAAAGAAATTGAATCTGTTTTGAATTTGTCTGTTTTTACAATGAGTGATATTGACCTATTATTTCCTGTGATTCCTCCCAATGACATATGGAAACAGATTAGGAATACAGACGATGTTGGTATTTTGGGTGATACATGGCAAAATTTGAATATAAGTGACGCGGACAGGAAAGCTGGTGAAAAACCCCCATCAGTCATGTTGGCCTTGCCAGCTCGAATAATGCTGAAATTGAGAATTTTAGTACCCGAGAGATGGATTGTGTGGGACAAGTTAATGGCTTGTCTGCAGGGTAAGGATGAAGTTGCGAAAGAATATTTTATTCGATTTGAAAAAGTGTTTGCAGATTTCAGTGGTCAAGATTTGAGTACTGAACCAGGGAAGAGGTTGTTTATCGATAAGTATGTACTAGGGCTGTTACCGAAAATTCAGAATTTAATAATGACATCTGAAAGTGCATGGCAGGCAAAATCATAAAGTGAGGTTTACACATGGCCCAATTTTATGAAAATAGAGTGAATGTAGAGAAGGAGAAAGAAATAAGGGACAAAGGGAATTTGAAAACAAGGGTATTGATGCAGCAAGTAGCAAACAATAACAGAGGTGGTGGGAACGCACAAGCAAGATCTAACTTCTCCAACATGCACGGGGGTTCAATTGAACTTAATCAATGTGCCTATTGTAAACAAGAGGGCCATTGGCGAGCACAGTATCCGCAGATACAGAATTGGAATGGGAATTTCCCGCGAAGACAGAATAGAGGTCAGCCGGGAACACAAGAACAGAATAGAAACATGAGAGCGCCACAAAGAGAGAACAATCAGGGGAATCACAACCAGAATCAGAACCAGAACCAGCAGCTGCAGAATAATACAAGAGATGGAAATGTTTTCGATAACCAAGCCAATGCATGCTATTCAGGCGATTATACATCTGATGATGTATTAATTTACTAGGACAGCCCAAGACAGGGGTTGGAACCAGTATCTATTCCCGTAGACCAGAAAGGGCCCTACATAGAAATGAAGGCTGGGAATAGGGACCATACTTTTCTAGTGGACACAGGTGCACAGAAATGTTCAATTGACCATCACCTGGTTCCAGATATCCCACTGTCAGGGCAAAATAATGCTTCAGTAGGGTTCGCAGGTACACTGGTAATTAGTCCAGTGTCACAGTCAGTGCCCATAACACTAGGTCCATTCACTGAATCCTGTCCATTCCTTTTCACACATAATTGCAGGAAAAATGTATTTGGTTTAAATCTGTTGAAACAATTTGGCGTGGTTATTCATTGTTCTCCTGATGGAGTGTATTTAACCATATCACCACAGAATGCTCCAATATCACAATTTTTGTCCAAACCATTACCGACTGAATTAAGCAATGTACGAACTTGCATATGGGTGATGAATGATAATGATGTTGGCTGTTTGAAAATAGAGCCAGTTAAAATTGTTTTAAAGGAAGGAATAACATTGCCACGCATTCCAGAGTATACAATTTCAGTGGAAGGAGAGAAAGCATTGAAAAGCATTGTGTCTGATTTGATTAAACGAAATGTGATTGAAGAGATTACTGGTAGCTCTTGCAATAGTCCAATTCTTCCAGTGTATAAGAAAAGAGGTAATGAAATACTGTATCGTTTCATAATTGATTTGCGCGGATTGAATAAAGTAGTTGATCCCCAATTTCCATTGGTCCCAGATGTGACAACCATTTTGACTATGATTCCAGCATCTGCACCATATTTTAGTGTTGTAGATTTGAAGAATGCATTCTTCAGCATTCCGGTACATCCAGACAGCAGATATTTATTTGCTTTTACTCTAGGAGGACGTTCATTCACATTCACATGGATTCCACAAGGTTATACTTAAAGCCCGAGTATTTATAGTAGAGCATTGAAGGAACAGCTAGAAATGCTAGAGTTACCAACAGGTTGTGTATTATTGCAATACATTGATGACCTATTGATCGCAGCAGACATAGAAGACATTTGAAAAAGGAGCACAGCTGCATTGCTGACACATTTAGCAGCACATGGACATAAAGCATCATTAATAAAAAGTGCAGTATTGTTGAAAGGAGGTGGCATATTTGAGCTACCTACTTTCGGAGGAGGGAAGGAGACTGACACCAAAAAGGATAGAAAGCATCTCTGGTATGCTTATTCCAAAAACACAGAAGGAAGTCAGAGCTATAATAGACATGGCTTCATATTGCAGGCAGTGGATTGCAAATGTTGCCATGATTGTGAAACCAATGGTGGC
Organism: Ambystoma mexicanum; assembly: GCF_040938575.1. NCBI lineage: Eukaryota > Metazoa > Chordata > Amphibia > Caudata > Ambystomatidae > Ambystoma > Ambystoma mexicanum. Next base: position 1,148,898,502 of record NC_090928.1, read on the forward strand.
ATTGACAAAGAATGTGGAATGTCAAGAAGCATTTGACCTGCTCAAAGCTGCATTATGCTCGGCTCCAGTTTTGGGCACGCCAAATTATGAAAAGAATTTCAAGCTGTTTGTGCATGAGAACAATGGTTGTGTTTTGGCTGTTTTGATCCAGGAACAAGGAGGGAGAAATATACCATGCGGTTATTTTTCTTCCGTGCTGGATCCTGTTGCATGCGCTTCACTGCGCTGCTTGTGAGCTGTCGCTGCGGCCGCCGCGTCAGTAAAACAAACTGAGGGGATGGTTTTGGGTCACGCCTTAACCATAATGGTGCCTCACGCAGTAGATGTTCTTTAAAATAGAGCACAGACGCAACACATCACATCAGCTAGACTGACGAGATATGAAATTGTCCTGTTTGCACCGCATATTCAAATCATGAGGTGTTGCGCTTTGAATCCGGCCAAGTTAATGCCTCCTCCCAATGAAAACACGGGTGAAAAAGAATTCCCCCATGATTGTATAATGGTAACTGAATAAGAAACGAAAGGAAGAATTGATTTAACTGATACCCCACAGAAAGAGCCAGATGGGGAAATGTTTTGTGATGGTTCTTGTTTCAAATTAGCCAATGGTAAATCAACTGCTGCATATGCCATCACAACACTAAAGAGTATTGTTGAGAGCAAGAGAATTCCATACAATTCAGCACAGGCTGCAGAGGTAATAGCGTTAACTACAGCATGTGAGATTTCTGAAAACCTGAATGTGAACATATACACTGTCAGTATGCATTTGGGGAGGTACACAATTTTGGTCGACTATGGGCTGAGAGGGGGTTTTTGACCTCACATGGAACCAAGGTAAAACATGGCACTTTGATAGTAAGATTGTTGTCTGCTCTTGCACTTCCCAAACGATTAGCAATAATGAAATGCGAAGCGCATAAGAAAGTAACATGTAATGTTGGAAAAGGAAACGCATTTGCAGACAAAATTGCAAACCAAGCAGCCACTAATTTACATACAAAAATGTGTATTGAAAGAGCAATAGAGGTACCCTGCATGATAGAAAACGGAATTGCCACAGTTAAAGAAATGCAAACAGAAGCAACTGCAGATGAAATAAAAGCTTGGTCGAAGGGTACAGCAGAATTGGACGTGGATGGTTGCTGGGTAGACAAAATGAGTAGAAAATGGATTCTGCCCAATGCCTATGTAACAGCGATGGTCACTATGGCCCATAGCCCTACACACATATGTACAAAGAAAATGATTGAGCATTTAGACACAGTATGGCAGTACCCACACATTAGAAAAAATGCTGACAGACTAGTCCAAAACTGTATGACTTGTTTGCAACATAACAATGGAAAAGGAACGACGACTCCTGTAGGAAGTTTTTGCCCCCCCTCTATGCCATTTGAAGTAATCCATTTTGATTTTATAGAAATGGAAAGGTGTCAAAATCTCAAGTACGTCCTTGTGGTGGTCTGTGCATTTAGTAAATGGGTGGAGGCTTACCCACTCAAAGATTGCACTGCAATAAGCAAAGCAAAGGTGATGCTAAAAGAGTACTTCTCCTGATTTGGCCTGCCACGTGTCATATGGTCAGATAACGGCCCGCATTTTGTTGCCACCATGATAATGCAGATTTGTGCAGGCCTTAAGATCGACAAAAGATTCCACTCGGCCAGACACCCGATGAGTTTCGGTCTTGTGGAACGCCAGAATGGTATTTTGAAAAACAAACTTAGCAAAATATGTTCAGGGAGTCAGTTGAAGTGGCCTGATGCGTTACCACTAGCTTTGCCCTGCATGAGAACATCTGTACAAGCAAGAACTGGGCTCTCCCCATATGAAATAATAATGTGGAGACCGCGCATGTTTGGAGCACACCACAGCCTAAACGTCTAAGTGAGTTTGAATACCCTTTTCTCAGCACTTATTGTAAACTGTTAACTCAGAAATTGTGTTTGATTCATCAGCAGGTGAAGGAGGCTCTTCTGGCCAGATACACAGGCCCAGGGCATTGTCTGCAGCCAGGAGACTGGCTGCTGATGAAGAATTGTGAGCGGAAATATTCACTTGCACCAAGGAGGAAGGACCCCTATCAGGTCCTTCTGGCAACACAGACTGCAGTTCGAGTGGATGGTCGAAAGGCATGGGTCCATGCCACACATACGAAGACAATTCCATTCCCTCTGAAGGAGCCACCAGATCCGGACGCCAAAAGAGAAACAGCTGCACTTGATCGCAAAGATGCTATTGCCAGTTCTCTGCTAGAAGTGTCTCCTAAGCCTGAGAGAGGGCCTGGGGAGATTGCAGAAAGAATAAAAGGACAAGAGGTGCCTCAGTCTAGTCCGCCAGTTGTCACATCATCAATCATTGCATCACCGCCTGACACTAAGCCTGCCTCTGGAAATTAAAACACATTATTCATTGATCACACAGTACTTGGAGCAATAAGGTACAACCTACGTTTTCAAAGTCGGAAGTGATCTGGGAAGTGATCTGATCTACGTGTGTGTGTTGCCTCTATTCCCAGCACAAATTAATTGGGAATCAGAGGCCTAGGGAAGTGGAGCATGTGAGCTGTATCAATCTGCATCCAATTGAAAGCTCAGGAACGCGGCTTCCCGGTGCTACCTTTGATAAAAGTGAAGGGCCATTGCAACCTAGCACGGACAAGCGGGGCATATGGTACCAACACAACTGATGCTTGCTCCAACATTTTGGAGCACTGTGCAGAATCACATAAGCTTTCTGCTCATTCATCAAGCAGGCTAACCAGAACTGGCCTGAATGCTGTTCTGCTATTTGAACGCTTTGCTGTCCTACGAGTGTTGCTGTGAAGAAATTCTTTGTGACGAACATTGCCGCAACAGACATTGCAGACAATGCCCATACTAACTCATGAACCCTCCTGCACAAATGCTGATGATGTTATAGAAATAGAGACTATAAGCATACATAGAAGGATTTGCTGAAGGAAATATATGTTAATGATTATAACACTATTTTGCCTTCTGATTACACTAGTCCCAATATTATGTTATCTGGAAACTGTGCATCCGTTAAACTCTCTTTTGCCTGCTACCAATACTGCTGCCACAGACAGTCTGGTCCATGTGCTCTCTGATACTCTCCCTCCATTAGAAGAAAGACACAGAAGAGGGTATGATAATAACACATTACGTTTAATTATGAATATGACTCACACTATCCTGAATAGAAGGAATTGTTGGGTCTGCTCCATTTACCCCAGCATGGTGGAAAAGCGATGGGTTGGTACGTACAACCATTGCCTCTTAATATGACATGTTATGCGTCATTAAGTGCACTATTTTTTGGGAAATGGAATAGGAGTGATACGGGTCAATTGGATGGAACAAACATGGATGAGTCTGATAGAGTTGTAATGGAATCAGTAGGTTGTTCCATATTTAACCGTGCAAAAATAATAAAACCAGTAGTAGGACGAGTAGATAGACTCTATGTGCCTTATAAATGATCTGTAATTACTTTCCATGTGAATCCAGTAGGGAACAAGGACGTTCTGCCCCCGTCCTATACAATCAAATACAGTTCATGTACTGTCCCATTTTGCTTATGATAGAGGGGCTCTTATTCGGTAGGAACATTCACTAGATGCATGAATATTGCAGTACTTGAGAAAGAAGAAGAGCCGATATATGTAGGTGATCCTGTTTATTTTATATGTGGGGAACAAGCTTATCCCTGGTTACCTAGGAATTGGGGAGGCACCTGTTACTTAGGGATCCTTTTTCCTGGTGTATTCCTTTCCAAAACGTCAGACATATCCAGATTATCCAGATCCAGGCCACAACGGGATGACAAAGGATTAATTGCAGAGGATATAACCAAATTATTTATACCATTCTGGGGACACACAATAAATACATGGAATATAAGAAAACTGTCCAGAGTGTTAGAAAAAACGATAAATGGAATAACTGATATATTATATAAGATGACATTAGAAGAGAAGACAGTTAGATTAATGACACTTCAGAATAGAATGGCTCTTGATATAATTTTGGCTGACCGTGGAGGTGTTTGCAAAATAGTGGGGTCAGTATGCTGTGTATTTGTAAGTGACTCCTCTCCCATGATTTTTGAAGCAATCAAAAAATTGCACATTCTGAGTTCTGACATTCATAGCCCGACAGGCGGTTGGGATCTGAATATAAGCACATGGTTTTGGGAACTGCTGCGTTCAAGGGGATGGAAACTAATTGCAATTTTGATAACATTACTTCAAATTCTTATGTTCTGCTGTTGTTGCATACACTGGGCCTCATTACACGGATTGCAGTAAGGTAATAATGATAGGTAAGGCAATACCTTTATCGTTAAAAACCCTTGCCAATTACGACCCGGCCAACCGCTATTAGCGGCACCGCTAAGAACGGTGCCACTAGTAGCAGCTAGTCCGCATGCGCGCGACCCACCATCCCGCAAATAGTGGCATGGCGCTATTAGCACACCATCACAAGCCATGCCGACATGCTAATAGCGGCATGGAATACTCCCATAAAGCCCATACCGGCATGGCGTAAATACCAGCATTGCAAACCACCCGTTAAGAGAAATGAGCAGTGTTCCCACCTGCCACAGGTGGACGCAATCAGCACAGGTGGAGGCAATGGAGACTGTGGCAGCACAAAAGGAGCACACCACCCCCTTCCCACACCCCTTCCATCAAGATGGTTCCAATACTAGCAGCATTACATGGGCTGGAGGACATGATTGCATTGCAGCACCAACAACAACAGGCAGCACAGAGGAGACGCAGGAGGAGGAGGAGGAGGAGGGCGAGACAGGCGCAGCAAGCCCCACCAGGGCACCTAGTAATACCACAGAGGCAGCCACCAATCGCCAGGATCCGAGCCAGTCCATTCAACCTAACCCCTGAGCAGATACACACCCTGTACCGTCTGGACCGGGATACCATCACCAGCATTGTGGACATGATACATGATGACATTGTGAGCCTCATAGCCATCCGAACTGCCATCCCCCCTCTACTGAAGGTGGTAACTGTGCTCCACTTCCTGGCCACAGGCACCTACCAGCATACAGTAGGGCAGATGCATGGCATCTCACAACCAGTATTCTCACGCACGCTGACCCAGGTGCTCGATGCCCTCCTGAAGCACACAAGTGAACACATATCCCTGCCACGGACTGCCCAGGAGATCTCCCACACCAAAGTTGGCTTCTATTCACTGGCAGGCATCCCAAGTTGCATCAGGGCCATCGACTGTACCCATGTGGAATTGGTGGTCCCACCTCACAATGAAGCAGTCTACCGAAACAGAAAACAATTCCACTCCATCAATGTCCAAATGGTATGTGAATCAAACAAGATAATCACACATTGTTGTGCCCGATTTCCCGGATCAACCCATGATTCAATGGTCCTGCGGAACTCAACGATACCACACTACATGGAGAGACAAGCCAGATAACGTTCGTGGCTACTTGGTGAGTAGCAGGGCAAGCACATGGCAGTGTGATGTGGGGTGTGGTTGGGAGGGGGGATAGTTGCACACTCCAACTGGGTGTGAATGGGGGGGAGAGATGCATACTCCAACTAAGTGTGAATGGGGGGGAGAGATGCATACTCCAACTGGGTGTAGACTGTCGTCCCTAGAACAAATGGACATACAGATGTACGCCAATGTCCACCAAGGCAGGCCACAATTGACCGGAAACAGAACCACATGCAATTTGAAGCTGCACAACATTGAAAACAATCCAAGATGCCAAACATGACACATCCATCCACATGAACATTGCACATCCTACCACACCCCATATGACAAAAATCTGCAACATGGCGCCAATATGCGAATAGAAAATGTGCACTGCACAACATCACTACAGCTATGCGCACTTGAGTGCATGCAAAGGGATCACCTCTAGCCACTGTACTGAACCACATCCCTAGACCACTACTGAAGTGACGCTTCACAGCATGGGGACATCGATTTCAGAATGGCAGCACACTAGCAGTGTGGTACCAAATTTGACTGGGCCCAGGTACACCTAAAACCTGCCCTCACGCAGGACATGGCAATAACTGCCGGAGGCATGCATGGTGCATGTCCACTTGCAGGGACTAGCTCACCCTCTCACATTGCAGTTACACAGATCATCTCCATGCATGCTGGGATTCGTGGATGCCAATCACAATGCAAAGTTGATTAGTGTGATATGTACAGGTTGCACTTGAGGTGAACAGTAACAAGGCCCCATTGTTCCACCCATGCAGGTGATGCTGGCTATCCCCTGAAGAGGTGGCTCCTTACCCCGGAACCCACAGAACAGGCACGACGAGGAATACAATCGTGCACATACCCATACCTGTGTCGTGATTGAGCAGACATTTGGCCTTTTGAAGACACGGTTCCGGTGCCTAAGCAGGTCTGGTGGGGCTCTCCTGTACGGCCATGAGAAGGTGGCCAAGATCACCATGGCATGTGTCATGCTGCACAATATGTGTATCAGACGGAATGTGCCACTGCCCCCTGACGTTGAAATTCAACCACCTGATGAGGATGATGATGGGGATGAGGAGGGAGGGGATGGGGCTGCAGGTCATGCAAAAGGCGTTGCCCAGGAGGGACGCGATGTGCGTCAGCATCTGATCAACCAAATATTCTGAATCACATGGTTCAACTCTGTTGGATGGATGTGGGTATTAGTGCACTGCTGTTTGTGGTGAAGCACACAATGGGCCCTGTCCCCCAATAAAGTTCACATACACAATGATGAAGTCCAAGCCTGTGTTTTAACTTGTCACCAATGTATATAATATATTTTGAGAAGAAAAAGTGCATGGCCCCAACTATGCAACCACCCTTTCCCCCCTCCCCACACAACACTCCCAAAACACCCTTTCCCCCCTCCCCCTACAACACTCCCAAAACACCATTTGCCCCCTCCCCACACAACACTCCCAAAACACTCTTTCACCCGTCCCCCCACAACACTCCCAAAACACCCTTTCCCCCTCCCCACAATTCTCCCAAAACACCATTTCCCCCCTCCCCCCACAACACTCCCAAAACACCCTTTCCCCCCTCCGCCCACATGTGCCAGCTACATCTTGCTGGTCCTACTCCGCATCACCACTACCACCATTAGGAGGTTGGGAGGGTGTGTGCCTCCTGGTGCTCACGGAGTGGCGGCGGGGGCTCGTCTGCCTCAAGCTTGCAGAGGAGGAGGTGCCTGGTTGTTCCTGTGGTGGGGGGTACTGTCGGTCCATAGCATCTGCTATGCTGGTGAGGACCTGCCTCAGTTGTGCCATCTCCTCACAAAGCGTGTTGGTGCAGGCTCCCATGCCATGTCTCGTCTGCCTTGCATTCTCCAATAACTCCTCCCTCAGACAGGCTGCCTCATCTACATGCTGGCCAACTAGCGCTGTGATCTCCTCCTGGCGCTGTCTGATGGTGGCCAGGTCATGGCCACTGTGTCCTGCTCGTGGGGTTGGTGCCGCACCATGATCTATGGCTCGGCCATCAGGTAAGGGCAGCTGTGGGCTCCAGCACCCTGCCATGGTGTCGTCGCCAGACTGGCCATGGCTGCTGGATCGTGACGTTGGCCGTGGGCTTGCTTCCCTGGATTGGGTGGGGCTGGGGGTGTACATTTGTTTGGGCAAGTCACAGGTCTCCTCCACGTCGGACATCGGCGCGGTGGCTGCTGCCTCACCGGTCGAACTGTTGGCAGCAGACAGTGGGCCCTCCATGGGTGTTTCCTGTGTTGGGGGGAATCACTGCAGTGGGTGCAACAATTGTTGCAGCCGTAGCTTCACGTCTTGGTGATGTGATTGGCTTGCTTTGTTTGCCCCTCTGCAGGAGCGCACTCCTCCTTGTGCCCCTTGATGTGCCGGCAGTGTTCCCTGGCTCCTGTGCCCTGGCTTGTTTCTTGGCAGGGGGAGCCTGTGTTGCAGTGTCCGTCTCATCACTGTCAGTCTGTGAGCCTGTGGGGGACAAAGAGGGGCATGCATTGGTGATGGATCAACGTGCTTCATGCATATGTTGTTCATCATGCTGTTCTATGCATTGGGACTTCATTAGTGGGCAATCAGGTCATGGGACTGTCGGGTGGGTCATTCATGCATGGGTCTGGGTGGCACGTGTCTGTGGTGATGCGTGCATGTGTGTGTGTTGGGGTGTGACACTCACATGGGCAGGGTTGTGTGCATGTATGTTTGTGGCCGCATCCATGAGCTCATTCTGGGCTCACATTTGGGGGGTGCCTCACCTTTCACAGTGCATTGTTTTATGTGGACACTCACCTCCTTCTGATGTTGTGGGCGCAACACGCTCCATGTCGCCCACTCTCTCTATGCATTCAATGCCAATTGTGCTAGCGCAGGTCTCTTCCCACTCCCTAAGTTTGATGGGTGAATCTCCGCCACCTCCTGTGGCCGTGGCCAGATTCCGATTTGCAGCCAGTATGCTGCAGACCCGAAGACAGAGATCGTCGCAACGCTTCCTGCAGTCTTTCATAGTGCGGGTGGTGGTGCCCACCGCACTGACTTTCTGGGCCCCCTCTGCCCAGATGGCCTTTTTTTTATCAGGGTCTCCCTCCGCATGTCATTCACGAAGACCACATTCGCATTTGCAGCAAGCGTCTCCGTAAGCATGATGAGCTCCTCATTTGTAAATGTTTCTTTCCGCTGCCGATCCGCACCTTTCTTAATCGCCTTGGGCATTGTCAGGGGATCCTTGATGGTTTGGTATGGCACTGGTGTGGAAGCACGTCCTGGGGGCAGAGGATGGCAATGGATTGTGTTTTTAAAGATGGCCGCCGTGCTCTTTAAGGATATAAATACAGAAATGGAAACAATGAAGGGGTTCATGGCAATTAATATTCAAGATGATGATTACAGTAGCATGTATAGTTCAGAATTAGATACATGGTCAGATGAAGATAAGATGTATGGATGAAGCTCTTGGTTTACGGCCAAAAGGAGGGTTTGTGAATCTAGAAAGCGACCCTAACCCAGTATAGAAGGTACATTATGTTGGCCGTGAACAAATCGCATCACATAACCAACACCCGCGAACACTGATTTGTTAGTGTAACCATAGGGCCTCCATCTTGTGTAATATTCGCCATTTTTTGCTCTCTTTTCTTTCTGTTAAATGCTTTTGCGAAACATATAATGCTCTGAAAGCTCATACACGGTACGAGGCCACAGCTTGCATGTTGATAGATCAACCCAGACAGGAATGCCAAGCAGTGCAGAAATACATTGTTTTCCTTCCTCACTAAGTCCTTGAGAGCCAGCAGAAATGGCATTTCATCAACAGACCAGGTGCCGGCCTGGCTCACTACAGCTGCAGCAATAGGCAGTTAAAGCATGAATTATATTTTTCTAGCGGTCCTCCCTTGCGGAGCTTCCTTAGAACAAGCTGACCCCCAGTTCACGAATAGAAACTGGTAGATAACGTGCTTTGGAATGTCTCTCTCTCTTTCTCGAACACGATAGCCTTTTGAACAAGTGCTTTGTGTTCTTAATAATAAAGAACTATGTCTGCAACTATTGATAAATATAAGCAACATGTCCTAATGTGTCATATTTGTCATAATTGTCAATCACCGAACCCTAGCTCAAGAAGATACATTATGGGTGGTTCTGATGTGCCTTGAATGCTCTTATTCTGTATTTATGCAACTGTTTGTATGATGTTCAGGCTCTTGCGTCTCACGAGGTCTGGGTGACACAAGTTGCGAGACTTTAGACCCAGTCAGCCGACTGAGTATATTTTTTCTGCAATAAACCACAGTACTTTCAAAATCGAACCTTGTGTCTGTCGTATCACTAAGTATATGGTGATTGAGCCTTGTCTCCATTTGCAGAGGGTCTTCAGGGCCTAGCACCTGGTGTATTCGTTCAACTAGGTAGGATGGTGGCAGACTGGGAGAGGCATCTGTGTGTGATGGTGATGTCCTTGAACAGAATGCGCTCTTTGATCGGGCAGCATCTTTTATTGCCTGGGATATGTGCTCTCTCCTAGGGATGCTTAGAGCGGCTCTGAGGGCAATATTTTGCACAATTTGCAGTTTGTTGATGTTATTGGTGGATGTGCCTAGGAGAAGGATATTTCAATAGTCTAACTTTGTGCCAATGGTGGCTCTTGCCATGTTGAGATGATTACTTGGCGACAAATTAGGTTTATCTGCGTTGATGATTTTAATAGTGAGGGCACCGGATGATGAGATGGCGTTGACTTGTCTTTCCATAGATAAAGTGGATCCGAGGTATACACCAGGGTTTTTACTGCAGCAGAGACTGTGATGACAGTTTTCTCAATGCCGAAAGCGCTTTAATTGGAGTTTAGTTTTTTAGGGACTCTTTGGGTCCTACAAGATAGTATTTCTGTCTTTTCCCCATTTAGATATAATCCGTTGGCTGCCATCCAAGCCTGGATGCAAGCGTATGTCTTCTGGAGAGTGTTAAGGTCTTGCTCTAAGTCGCCTGTTAGCGGGAGAAGAATTTGTGTATCGTCAGCATAGTTGGTGAAGGCCATGCCAAATTCTCCTAGGTCACTGAACAGGGGTAGGGTGAATAGATTATAGAGGCAGGAGGAGGTGCAATATCCTTGTGGACTCCACATCCAATAGGGGAATGAGTAGCTGATGCCTCATTGGAAAAAAGACCCTCATGGCTCGGCCCTCCAGGAAGGATGTAATCCAAGTGGTTGCTTCTTGGGAGAAATGAGCTTTATCAGAGAGGTGTTTGCACAGGATCTTGTGGTCCACCAGATCAAAGGCAGAGGAGAGGTCAAGACGTAGGAGGAGTGAAGACTTGCCTTTGTCCATAGATTCAAGTAGCTGATTTTTAAGGTTAAGCAAGGCTGACTCTGTACCATGACCGGGACGGAAGCCAGATTGTCTTTTACCAAGGATGTTATGTGCTTCCAGGTAGGACTGGATCTGCAGATATGCAGCCTTATCCAGAATTTTCTGTAGGACCAGAGAATTGGTGATTGGGTGGTAGTTGTTGAGGGAGTCTGAGTCAAGTGTCGGTTTCTAAAGTAGTGGACGAATCCAGGCTTCCTTAAGGGATGGTGGCATGGTGCTTGAAGAGAATGAGGCATTAATAAAAGCAGTGAAAAATGGGGCCAAAGATGTCACACAGTCTTTAATTAGACTTGTGGGGCAGATGTCATCTTTGCAAATGGATGGTTTAATATGCAGCATGATCAGCAGGACTTCAGATGTTGTTACTTCCCCAAAGGTGAATGGGTTAGGTGTGTTTATGCCATATGGGTCACCAGAAGCTGGCATTGTGGCAGTGGGCTTGGATGTAGGTGATGCGACCTTGGGCAAGTTGTTGAATTGTGTCTTGATTTTTTCTGGAGTGTTTTGATTTTGTCTAGCATGGCATGTTGATTGAAATTACACAATGATTCATTTTTTTCTGAAGGTTGTGAAGGTTGTGAAGGTCCCCCCCACCTCCCAGGTGGAGGTGGGGGGGATAGTCAGCTCATTATAAATAGCAAACAGTTCATTGGATTAGGAGTTGGCTTTCTCAATTCTGGTGTTGTAGGCAGACGCTTTGGCTACAGAGATAGCTTTCCTGTATTGTTGTGCAACTGCCAAGTAGGTGTCTCGTGTGGCCATGGAAGGTTTTGTTTGCCGTGTGGTCAGTGCTGCCTGTTAGGCAGTTTGTGAGTCTAGGAGTTCTTGGGTGAACCATGAGTTGTCATGTAGTATGAGCTTAGCTTTTTTCATTTCCATGGGAGCTCCTGCGTCTACTACCTCCTTGTGGGTGGCATTGTAGAGCTCTACTAGTTCTGTGGGGTTGTTAGATGTCGGATGAGCTAGAGCTGAGGATTCGAGGAGAGGGAGAATGCTGTCCTTGGTGAGTAATTTCATTGACATTGCCATGGTGGCAGGCACAGGTGGGCTAGGTTTACCTCTGATGTTACAGGGTATGAGGAAATGCAGTAGACGGAGGCCAGTCCAAGGGCGTGGAGTGTTGGCGCTGATGTCAGCAGCACAATTGTGATCAGCTATCCAATCTAATATGCAACCTTTGGTGTGGGTCGGTTTGTTAACTAGTTGAGTAAATCCTAAATCGAGGAGGGCTTTGGCGAGAGCTTTACCTTTCTTGTCTTTAGGGTAATTGAAGCCAATATTTAGGTCTCCTAGGAGGATGGCCCTTGTGTTGGCTTCAAGGTTATCACCTAGGAGGTGTGTAATGTTGGATTGGAGTTGAGCGAGATGCCTGGAGGGCGGTAGACTACGTGTAGCGCAATGGTATCATTTGGTGACAGAGATATTTTTATGGATAGAGCGTCAAAGTTGTCTGCTTTGACATATTTAGTTTGTCTGGAGTTGAGGGTTTCCTTGAGTATTAGGGCAACACCACCTCCTTTGCTGGAGGTTCTATCTTGGCGGAAGATTATGTAGCCTGGCGGTAGGGTTTGGCAGATGGCTGGTCCGGAGGCTGGGTGAAGCCAAGTCTCCGTGATGGCTAAGATGTCTAGGTCAAGGTCTGTGATAAGGTTGTGGATCTCTGTGGCATGGGCTGGGCAGGATCGTGCATTGATGAGTGCACATTGGATGTGGGTAGTGGAGTTGTTTCCTAGTTTAGTTCCCATGGTGAGGTTGTTGTTATTAGTGGAGGTGCTAAGGGTTATGGGCACAGGGGTGATGGTGGCTGAAGGCGAGTGTTGGGAGTAGCTGAGATGTGTGTAGAGCGAGTGCCAAGCCTTAGGTTTCTCAGGTGGAGGGGCATGGGGTGTGTTAGGGTTTGAACAACATGAGGCGACTTGGACCTAGCAGTGGTTTGGCTAGGTGTTGGGGCAGATGTGGTGATCGTGGCGTGTGGGTTAGGTGTACCTGTAAAAAGTGCAGGGAGGAAGGGTGTGGGTGGAATGTCACGTGAGCATGGTAGTATGGGCAACATGTTGTAGGAAAGGTGCTACTGAGATGGGGCAGGAGCGGTTCTGAATCATCACCTAGGGCTAGGCAGCTACAGATAGTGATGGTACAGGTACAAGCTACAGTGGCCTAGTATTAACAAGAATTGAGGTAGCACAGTCAGGTTATGCAAGGCTACTACTAAAACGGTGACATAGGAGCATCATTAGTCAAATACATTCGACAGGTGCTAGGCAAGACTGTGGGTAATGCATCAGAGAAAGAAAAACAGTGGGCTGAGAACAGGGTCAGACATGTTAAACACAGGGGCGGCAGGTGAGGCATTGAGCGGAGCGCGGGTGCTGTGAACGTAGGTTTTTACTCATGGTATGGTGGAGCTATCCAGAGCAGAGTAAAAGGCATGGCAATGTAGGCTAGATGCAACAATCAGTAGACTGGGCAAAATAGGCTACAAATACAGTGGCTAGTAACCAGGGCACAGTAGGCTAAATGCACAATAGGCTAAGAATGCAGTAGGTAATAGGCATGGCAGCGTAGGCTAAATGCAAAAAAAACAGTATACTGGGCAACATAGACTAAAAATACAGTGGCTAGTAACTAGGGCATAGTAGGCTAAGAATGCAGTGGATAATTAGAATGAATGGTGGCGCAGGTTAAATGTGACAATCAGTGGTCTGGGCACACTGGGCTAACAATTCAGTGCCACCAATGCACCGTTGTGGTGCGATATGGCTCAAGACAATTTACAAAGTATAATCTACAGAGGACAGTAATGTATACAATGCAATTAGGGCCGATCTGGAAGCTGCTGGGTGCAGCATTCAGGAACTTGCCAGCAGCAATTGGAGACCACGCATGGGGGGTAATATTAGTACAGGTGATACCATGACAGAGACTGTTACAGAAGGTATCGGATACGAGCAGTTAACCTAGTATGTATCCAATCTGCTCAACATTACACACATCCTAAGGGTCAATCAATTCAGGACTTGCCTCACAAATTGGGGGTGGATTCTAACCATTAGTTTGAAAGGAATACTTGGCATAGAGTGGTACATAGGTTTTCCTAGTGAGGCAGCAGAGGAAGCAGCATTTGTTTGTTTGTGCATTTATATAGTGCTACGAACCCTCAGGTATCTGAGCGCTGCTTATTCATTTATCGACCTCGGAAGGATGAAAGGCTGAGTTTGGACCTGCCGGGATTTGAACCTGCATCTGCAGGCTCTGCACGGATGTCAAAGCGAGCGCTCTACTCGCTGTGCTATCTGACCGGCAGTAGTATAGATGCACTGTGAGGTTGAGCAAGTACTCACGATAACGTTATCAAAAAGGCTTTCACAAAAGAAGGAGGCAGATCAGAAGCAGATACATGTGCGGCCCCAAGCTAACGTGTCATGTAACTTGGTGCGCATTCGTGGCTTGCATGGGAGTTCATAGAGTAACAGGTTACGTTCAGCTGCGACGTGCTACAAAACTTTACAAATATAATTTCGATCTTTAAGCCTCTAACTGCACGATAAAATCTGTGCGAGTGATCATACAATCATCCTCGTGGGTGGTTCGCTGGGTAGGCGGGTTGAGCATGGGTGTGGGATTAGGCAGTGTTCGCTGTGAAGTTAGTGGCTCAGTGGGCTGAATGAAACACCAAAACTGTGTAGAGTGGGGTGTCTTGCGGCCGCGGCAGTCCGGACAGGTGGGGCCTTGGAGGAGGGGGGCTTGGCTGACGCCTTCTGGCGATACCACTCGTCCTATAAGCAGGCCTGGATGGGCAGTGGGGGCCCACCTCTGGCGGGGATGAGCCTTGCAATAGGCAAGGTGATAGGAATCACAGTATCAGCTGTGGGAAGACTCCGTTGCTCTCCGGATCTGAAGAGGGGAGAGCTACATGTACAGCCTCTGTGATCAGGCGAGAGCAGCGTCCTAGCAGATTTTGTCGGTTTCGCGGGCTCCATCACAGTGAGGAGTGGTGATTACCGAAAATGATAGTGTTGTAACGGGAGAGGAACAGAATGCTGTGGAAAGAACAACACAGACGCAGCAGTAATGACCATGCAGAAAATGAAACACAGAAATGTAAGGAGGGGTAATGAAAACTGAAATGCTGTGAAAGAAAAAAAATGGTACATAGCTGAAAGAAACACATGTATTTAGAAATTATTGATTTCCGCAGAATGCAGAAAACCTATGTCCATAATTCCAAGGATTGACTGTCTCTGCTTCCTTCTCATGCCTTACTCTCTCTTTCCCTCTTTCTCTCTCATTCTCTCTCATTCTCTCACACCTAGGTACAACAGCACAACAGTGATTATGTAGTAAAGTGGTTTTATGAAAATGAACGTAACATAAAGTAAAAAGTACAGTGAAAGTAAAACACTGTGTGCTTATCCCAACTGTATTTCACTCTGTAGGTTCAGACATGGCAGAAACGAGGGCCCTCAATGCCAGCGAGTCTACAATAGATAGTAGTAGGAGAAATGTTAGAAGTACAAGGATGTATTCGTTCGAGTGTGGCCTTTGCTTTTCTGCAATTTTGTTTTTACACTATTGTTTGGTTTAACACTGTATTGGACCATTTCTTTTATATCTACTGAAATAAAAGAGGGGGGAGGAGGAGGAAAAACTTATACAAGAAAGATCCCACTTAATGTGGGACGGTTTTAAGCTAATATGGGCCCACAGTGTTCCTACAAACCTCACTGCCCTATACAAGAATAATTTATATACAAAAAAGCGTGCCACCATCTAGCAGCAGTGGTTTGACCCAGGAGTGACACACCAGGGGGGTCAAAAGACATATGTGTTTACAACAAAGCAAAGTCCTGGTGTATCTAAGGTTGGCCCGTATGGGGTGTGAATAAATTAAAGTTATTCATCCGGTCCCAAAACCTTTGTATCTAGTATAATTCATAGATATTGCATGCAGTCAGAAATTAAAGTCATTCCTTCAAAATGAGACATAAACATTATGGAAATTGCAAATTAAAAGCTTTATATCAAAGAAACAGAAAATGATATACAAAAGTAAGGTCTAACATGTAACAGCATGTAAAAACAATGGTTTAAATGGTACATACACGAATTAGGTGTAGAATCATTAAAAAAATTGAGAATACGTAATGAAAAAAACTTTTTTAACATAAGTTAGTTAACAGTCACAGTTGGTTGACAAATGAACTCTTAACAAGTGAAAGTATGAAATTGAAGAAAATGAAATAAAGAAACAGTAATATTCATCGTAAGCTGTAACCTTATTGAGGAAAACACGTGCCCCTTGTTGTGGGGCAATTGTGAAGAAACAAATAAGTTAATTATTTTTCGTATCCCAAAATCGAAAATTATTATGTATTGGGATTGGGTCTGCCTACGCATCAGGGGGACAAAGTAAAGGAGACAATGCAAAAAAAGGGGAGAAAGCTAATTGGTAAGGTGTCCTTGTCCTTTGATTAATTGTTTCAGAAAGGAAGGGATCCTAAATGTTGCACTGTGAGGTGATGAACCTTGTGTCCCCTCTGGTTAGCACTGCGTTTCGGCGGTACAGACTCCAAAGAATAATGATCTTCGTATCTGAAAAGAATACTCCGCCTTCATCAGGGCAATAAGTAGCAGGACCCTGTAATTGTGAAAAAAAGGGGGAGAACCAGTTAGGTGGAAAAAGAGAAATAAACTCTAGTAGTGTTATGCAAAGTTCTAAGGGTAAATGAAGGGTGACAATTATATATCAAAAATCTGCATGCAAACTAGAGTGTCATGCTAGGATATGGGCAGATCAGAGGACATTAGTCTTGTCTGCCTGGGGTCTCATATTACCAAGTCTACATGTTTGTAGGGGTGAGGAGCCTTCAGATCGTGCTGATAGTACACACCCTCCCCGGAAACATAAAAAGATAGTGGTATTGGGTCCCCTTCGGAAGCGCAAATACAAGGGTCTCTGTCTGCCCTGTCGGTCCGGCGGTCCACATGTGGGGGGAAGAGAAGGAAGACAGAGAAACGAAAATAAACAGTTCGAAACTCACCACACGAGGCTGCCATCGAGTGAGAGTGAAGCCAAGGTGGCTATTTAGTATGATGCAGTATCTTTGTAGAGTCCGTGAAGATAGTTATATGTTTTGAATCACGAGGAAAGGTGTTATTGGAGAAATTCGCGATGTTCGTAGGTTCTCGTCATCGGACCGGTGAACCGGCTGAGACCTAGAATGAAAGTATGCCTGGATTAGAAACCGGGGCCCAGGGGGTGTGGAAAAACGGGAAAACCGGAAGGCATCAGATGTCATAAGTATTTTCCTACATATAGGAGCATAGAAGGCACATAACCGGTTACCTATGTAAGTATCTAGTCTCGCAAAAAAGATTTTGTAAAGAAAAGTGGCCATAGAGGAGCCATGTGGTGAAACCCACTTAGTTACCTGTATAGGGTAAACAGGAAAGGTCAAATCCAGATGGCATTCATGCTGAGTGAGGGCGAGCGAAGTCGTCCCTGAATGTCTGTCCTCACTGACATCGGCAACACAAATGCGGGCTGAAGCTATAAATTAGAGGCAAGTAATTGGTTGTCAAAGCAACCGAACTGAGCGTCAAGCCTCGACGTGGAGGGAAAAGTTCCCACAGGAAGTAGGATGTCCAATAGAGAGCGCCGATCACAGTGAGTGACGGCTGCGTCCGGCCAATGGTATGGTCAGAGGCCGGGGGAGTATCAAAGGGCGGAGCCACAGTGGGTTGTCAAATATGCTCTTATGCCAAGAAACGAGTGATTGTTGGTGTGTTCCAGTTGTCTGCAGTCCCCGCGGGTGCCCAGAAATGATTCTGTCCCGTGTTCGAGGACCAAAAATGGGGCCGGCTATTGGACGCGTGAGTGTTCATGGGTAACACGTGTGTCCCTGTAAAATACATGGAAAATGGATGTCTGTGCCTGTAAGCCCGATTTCTGGGAAATGAAGGGAGAATGTGGGGGTGGGGGGTGGTGGGGCGGGAAGGAAGGGGAGTGCAACCAGTGCATCTCAGAAAGTGATGTGAAAGTGAAGCGGAGTTATAGTGTGGCCCACGGTGTGTGGTGGTAGGAAGAAAGAATAGAGGGGGGGAGGGGGGGTTAGTTTGTTGTATTTAGAATGGAGATTGTTCATTCAATCCGTGTTCCAAAGAATCCAATCTATAGATCCATCTTTTTTCAAGTTCCAACAGTCTGGTCTGTATGTTCCGACCTGTATTGATCCGGTCCAAAACCCACCAAAGGATGTCATCCGGTGTATGGTGGTTGGCCAGAAAGTGAGAGACTAGTGGGGAAGTAGTATTCTTACATCGGATTCTCGATCGATGTTCAGAGATGCGGGTACCCACGCTACGTGTGGTTTGTCCCACATATCGAAGCCCACACGGGCATTCGATGCAGTAAATGGCTTGATTAGTCTTGCAGTTAGTCAGATTATTCAAGACCCATTGTTTGGTGCCTATCTTGAATGTTTGTAATTTTCTAGTGAATTTACATACTGTGCATGACCCACATGGGTAGTGTCCGGTCACTTTGCGTAGATTCCACAGACCTGTACGTGGTGTGGTTTTGATAAATGATGAATGGACCACATATTCCCTGATATTTTTCGCTCTTTTGAAGGCGAATCTCGGTATGGGTTCCTCAACTAGTTGTAGCCTCACAATGGGCCAATATTTCCTAATGACTTTCTTGAGGTCAAAAGTGTTTGGCCCGTAAGTGATTACACATGTGAGTCTTTCATTCTCAGGTATGTCTTGTTCTAATCTTGGTATTAGAAGGCATTCTCTATCTGTGAACCTGGCTCTCTTGGTAGCGGTATTAATCAGCCTTTTGGGGTAGCCACGTGAGCATAGTCTAGTGCTGAGTGTTTCGGCATTAGTATAGAAATCCTCCAAATGAGTACAGTTCCTTCTGATTCTCAGGAATTGACCGTATGGAAGATTCTGTTTAATGTGATACGGGTGGTCACTCCGGTAATGCAGAAGTGTATTCCGATCAGTTGGTTTCCTGAAGAGATTACAGGCAAGTTTATTATTGAGACTCGAGATCTCAAGGTCCAGGAAATGTATCTTGGTGATGCTGTACTCCATCGTGAATTGTATGTTATTATTGCAGGCATTAAGCCATATTGAAAATTGTTGGAGTGATGTAGCATCCCCCGTCCAAATGAAAATAATGTCGTCAATGTAGCGATGCCAGTGGGAGATGTTGGCTTCCCATTGGTTGATCGAATTGTAAATGTACTGGTCCTCAAAAGTGGCCATGAATAAGATGGCTAGGCTTGGTGCAAAAGTTGCACCCATTGCCGTGCCTTTAGTCTGGAGAAAGAACTGATTATCGAAGGTGAAAAAATTCTTGTTAAGGGCAAAAGTTAATAATTCAATGATGAACTCAGGTGGCACTCGATAGGATCCTGGTTCAGCATATTCTCTGGTGAGGTGTTCATATACGCAATTAATGGCTGCGTCTTGGGGTATAGACGTGTATAGAGCTTTAATGTCCATCGTCACCAGAAATTGTTGTGAACTGGTGAAAGGTAAATTTTCGAATACCTGGATGGTGTGCATGGTATCCCTCAGGTATGATCTGGTCTTATTGCTCAAAGGCTTAAGAAAATAATCGATAAACTGCCCCAGAGGTTCCAAAATGGATCCACATCCTGAGACGATCGGTCTCCCCGGTGGGTTTAGTAAGTTTTTGTGAATTTTGGGGAGAGCATATAAACATGGTGTACGATTTGATGACGTAGTTAAAAACTTAGCTTCTTTTTCGGTTATCCAATTCCTGTCCTGGGCAAAAGAGACCATTTCAGAGATTTCAATTTTCATATCTCCAGATGGGTCTTTCTTAAGTGGGCGATAACTGATTCCATCATTAAGTAAGGTCATAATCATATTAGTGTATTGCTCGGTTGTCATAAGAACAATACCACCACCTTTGTCGGCAGGTTTGATTATCATTTCCCTGTTTTTAGATAGATCTTTTAGGGCTTTTTTCTCACCCTTAGTTAAATTATGTTGCCTTGTGTGTTTTTTCTTTTTCAACTTCCTAATAGAATAAAAGAATAAAACTGCTAGAGACCCACTGATGAACTACTCTGTAACTGACCACCCTGTGCAAGAATTTAACGTGTACGAGATGAATGATCCCGACCCCTATCCATTTACATTGCCACATGTTGATCGCTATACAACCTCACATGGTGATTATGTAAATGATGATACAAAGGCCCCGCATATGTCAAAACAAGCGGACAGCAAAGCAAGGGTAGGAGCACAAAGGTAATAGCTGGAATATTCCCGATCTGATACCAAACATTATTAGAAATACAGAATAGTCCAGGGGGGAGCAGGAGGCACAAAATGGGTGTGGGGTGCTATGATGAATATCATGGTCTAGGTTTAGATATAGTAGAAGATCCACATCACCCAGACCAGTCTAACAAATTGTATGCAGACATGAGCACAATGGTGAAGCAAGCTACCAACAAAAGCTGCTATGTGTGCTCTTTGATTCCCCATGCCTCGGGGACCCCTAAAGTGTTGGTACCACGAGAGGTGCCTATGGCGGAGGCTCAGTGGCTGATTCACCTTGCACTGTGTAGGATTAAAAGCGCCTATCAAGCACACACCATTTCACTACAAATAAGTGGAGGCTGGTGAGTTTGAAAGCTGGTGGGGCGTACATTTCCCCGGGGGAATTTTTGAGCGAGTGTGCGCAGCACGCAAGCCTACACCACCCAAGGGGGAGCGTTCTCCCGCACGTGAAATTTTTTGAAAAATGGCCTCCAAAATTTTCAATTTTAACACTACCTCAGGCCAAGTGATCTAGCATTGCCCGCCCCCCAGGCACAACTTCATTATAGTTACTCACTTACTAGTCTATATGTGGATCTCTGGGCAAACAGGGCTTTAGACCCCGTGAAATGTTGTGTTGAGTTGACCTGGCTCAGGTGGTACAGGGCCATTGGCAGGCAGGACAGGACGCAGGGGATAAGCGGTACTTGGGTCTATTGTGCACTGTTAACAAAGGCCCGGCAATTACAAATGTAAAGCATTTCATTGTTTGCAACTGTGTTCATATGCACACATTTTTAGACAACTAAAATGGTGATGGGATGTTAGAACTTGCATGTCAGGGGAGTGATTGAAAGAGAAGAAGGGGACAGTATACAGCTCATTCTTACAGCATTACTTAAGTGTGTGATTTCAGACATTATAGCGAGGTAACTGCTTTTCATATTGAAGCTTTATCAGCTTTTAGTACCTTTTTGCACACGGGAACAACATGTTTTCAGTCTTTGGCTTTTGTGTCCCAGGCTGCATATATGGATTACAGCACCTGCAATGTATCCCCCCGTTGGAGGCCCGTGTGTCCGTCCAGTCAGGGTAGAGAGCTGCTGGCCCTGGGACTGGTGAAAGGAAGGTGGGCTGCGTTTTTGTTTAAACAAAACGTGTCGGGCCTGTCAGGGGACATTTGGTGCAGAATTCCGTCCAATAATGTTTTCATGGGCAAAGCACACTGGCTTCTGGAGCTCGGTCCACTCAACTAGAACACTACGAGTAGGGCAATAATGGATTGTCAAGCAACAATTGAAAGTTGCCATGGCCAGGCCCAGTAGTACTGGGCCAGGACAGGCAGCATTAATGATATGATAGGTTATTTATAATGCACTTTATACCCAGAGGTTTCTAAGCAGGGACCTGGGGATCGACCCTGTGTTGCTCTGTGTCGTCCTGTTTCCAAGGCAAGCACGTTGCCCCTGAACTATCTGCCAGCAGGAGGATGTGAGATGGAGGGAACGAACAGTCTATGGATTGAAACAATACATTCCTCAAAATACAGCCGTTGCAGCAGAATGTTTATGACGAAAACCAAAGGGAAAATAAATCATGATTTAAAATAACAACAAACATTTAAATAAAGAAAGAATGCCCCCTCAAAAAGTCAATCTATTCCATATAAGAACACTAATGACGAGAATGAACATTACGGATAGGCGAGGCGCATGTAACATACCGCACTTTGATTTGCAGTGAGTGCGTGGAAACACGTATACAGTGTGTAAACGAGAGTGTTTGCTATTTGACCCCACACATGTACAGATAGAGGTACTCTTCATATTACGCACGATGACAATAAGCAATGTATAGAATTCCTGACACAATAACTAGTTATATGCCAGAAGAAGCTACATACTGCCGTCTATTCCGCGTCTGCCTGCGCAGGTTCTATAATAATCGCTTTGAGCCACGTACTGTACTTAGTGACACTAAGTACAGTACGTGGCTCAAAACGATTATTATAGAACCTGCGCAGGCAGTGTTTGCATTCATGTTCATTACTGCCGCCGAGGACCCGGATTATACGTGTGTTTGAAATAGCTTTACCTCCTCCAACAGAACATTCTTTTAGATCCCGATCTTTAGAGCAAATAAAAATGTGCCAGCATGTCACTTTTAATAAGAAGTGGTCGTCACCCTTCCTTAAGTACACAGGGCTGGGCTGAAGAAGTTACTTACTGCGAGTCAGAGGGAAAACTTGGCCTGTGCTGCCTTTCTCTCAGGTTGAGCGTGGGCAGGGCAGGGCAGCACAGCATAAACACACCAAAACGTAATCACGAGGATGAAAGAATGGGGGGAGAAGCGTGCCACCATGAGTCATCATCGGCCCACCCCCACACTCAAGTGATTGGCTGCCTCCATAGATACAGTAATGTCATTGGCTGTTTGCCAGCCATTGGCAAATAGCCAATGACATTACTGTATCTATGGAAGGGAGGGAGGAACGGAGGGAGGGAGACTAGATAGATCTTTGGTGCGCTGTTTGCACAAATAGTGATGCTGGCGGGGCCACCCCTGAAGCGTCCCGCCAGCCTCCTACTTAAAAAGGTTACCTAAAGTGCGTGGAGCTAAAAGCTCCACGCTCTTTACTATGGCCAAGAACAATGTAAAATGGGACGCGCCCCGCTGTTGCAGCCAGACCATGAATAGGAACCCTATTCACGGCCGGCTGCAACAATAAGAAGGTAATGGTTCCCACAGTGCCCCCGCGCTGCAACAGATTCAGAAGAACTTAATCTAATCTTCTGAATCTGTTTAACACGCACACCTGGTGGGGGGTCCTAGGTGGGGGGGTGGCGCCCTTCCGCCCTATAATAGCAGCCGCCACTGCTACAAATGCTGCAGAATGAAAATACTTGTTACAACAAACCACAAGGAGTTATCTGCATCAAGGAGCCATTTTTTGTTATACAAGGGATAATGTTTTCTGACAAGTGGCAAGAGGAACAAGTGACATGCAAAGCAGAGGACTTGCAAGTACTATCGGACGAAAAGCTCCAATGGATCAAAAGCACATGCACTCAAATCTGGTCACAGCACATCGCCAAAATAACGTGGGTAACAGCTCTTGAGAAAGCAATCAAAGTGCAACGTGAAATATCATACAAACTGTGCTTCCACGGAGAACGAAAAGTGCCCTTAGGCACCAATAAGAACTGTAGCAAGACGCTCATCATACCAGACATGAAGAAAGGAACAGCAGCATTAATGGACACTTACTGGGTGTCAAACAGGCATATATGCACCTTAGGCAGTCTTGGAGGGGCACCTGCGCTCTGGCAACGCTGCACGCAGCCCTGATGGTAAAAGCAGAAAGCCACATCCAAGGGGAGAGGGTGCCAGCAAAGATGTCCCAGGGACCCCCGTCAACAACCGGAGAGCACCCTGCATATGACATCTTATCGGAAGAGCAGCTACAAAGCACAGTATCCCAAAAACGGGGATCATCGAACTATATTGCTGCAGAATCCTCTGAACTCTTGACGCAAATACCTGACAAGTTTACGTAATTTACTTCAGCAGAAACGTTCTTCGCGTCACTCGTTCCAAGCATCCAAGCTCGAGCAAATGCGAAATAGATACAGATAGTCCAGTGGGAATTTATCCAGCTGGCCAACGACACTGAAGAAGGATTCAATGTTATCAAGGTGGAATTTAGAGCCCTGCAGCTGATGACCATGCAGAACTGCTAGTTCCTAGACCTTTTAACTGCAATGAACAGCAGTGTTTGCTGAAAAATCGGGAGTGCATGTTGCACTTTCGTACGTTCTGCAGATGCAGACAATGGAACATCATCACATGTTATAGCAGCAGTGCATAATCTCGGAGAAAAATTGAAGGAAGAAGGAGGAGTGCAGTCCAGCATGTGGTTTGACAACCTGTTTGAGTGGATCCCGTCGTGGCTTGGAATAGTTGTGAAGCTGCTAGTACCCATCATCGTCTTTTTCTTACTGATTTTTTGTGTGTGCCAATTGGGACTCAGGTGCTGTGCAAAGTCTATTCCTAACAGTGCAATGATGATGGTGACAATGAGCAACGCAGCAGGGGTAGAACAGGTGATGCATTAAGCCCAAGTTCAAACAGGAGAAGATTCAGAACCAAAATATAGAATGACTGCCATATACAACACTGTATACATTGTAGACCTGCTATGACACACCACAATTCAAGAGCCCTGTGAATTAGAATGGTACGATGAAGTATGGGTAGATCTGGAAGGGGACGGGGCCTGCATATATATGACCTGTACCCCAGACGAATATGCACGGAGGAGGGAGAGGCTTAGGGAAGTGTGTCAGGCCTGGATGCCAAGCTTGGGATGAAGCAGTGGCTGAGTAAATGGAACAGAGACGTTTGAAAGATTTGCATTATTCATTACTTAAGTAACAAAAAGCGGGGAATGTAAAGGAGGAAGGGTCTCCCAGACCCCCTTCCTTCCTAATAACGCACATGATATGCTCATTCTGTGGTTGACAGCGCACCTCTGGCCTAGGTGTGAGGTAGCCATTGAATGACACATAACTGTGCATGGCCTATGAGCCACAAGACCCCATTTTGTGATAACTACAGACTCCATTTTCAATTAGGCTGCGTGTAAATGCTGAATACAGGCATGCACCTCTACCCTTCATTCTCTGCGCACAGCCAGCAGGCCAACACCCCACCTCCTCCCCTCTGCTGGCTCCACGTCTGTCCTGTTCTCACGGAAGCTTGGGCGCAAGTGTAGCGAGCTAAACACTGTATCTCGCCTCTTCCTTTTACATCATTGCCCTGTGTGTGACTGGGCCGGAGCCTGGTCCTGGAAAAAATAATCCATCTCCACAAATCCACCTGTGCACTAGCAGACCCCTTCTAAAGAAATATGGACTTCAAGCCCCCTAACCCCACACTTCTTTGATGTAACAATTGCATGCCCCCAGCCCATGTGCCACTCCAGTTCACCCTTATATCACTAATCCCATGTGCGGCCATACATTTTTCTTGTGCTAACAAAGATTAAAACACACACATTACTTTCAAATAGATGCTCGATTAATGTGTTTTTGAAATACTGTGTTAGATAAGGCACCTGGGCCAATGTACCCTCCCTCGTGGTGGCTCAGGTCAAATGCTTAGATGATGTATATATTGTGCATTGACATTTATGTATAAAACTAAAACGTGTGTGGCCAAAAAGGCAAAGAGTTAGATAGTAAGAAATACAGTCACGCGGACATCGCCTGACCCTGCGCCCCTCCCAGATGAGCCCAGCTGACCCGTGTTGTTCAAGAAGTTACAATCTGAAGATGACCAATCCTGGAGCAACACCCTTACACAAAGCATAATGTCCAGTCCCCTTTGCCCGATGAACACTACTTACTGTATCCCCTATAGCACGTGTCATAGATGACCTGTTTTTGTAATATAATGGGCCTCATTACAAGTATGGAGGTGGCCATGGTGCTATTAGCGCCATGGCTGTCTCCATACCGGGCTCCAATACCGGGTTCTGTGAATGGGGAATTACTGGGTCATTCCGACCTTGGAGGACCCGGTAATTCCTCATGCACAGAACCATTCCCCATTCCCATTTGAGCCCCCATAGGGCTCAATGGGAATGGGGCTGGAGCTAATAACTGGCCCGTTATTAGCTCCTTGGTCCCCTCGCGGGACCCGGAAAGGACGTCTGGTTTTACCAGACATCTGTTCCGGGTCCCGCTAGGGGACCTCGTAATCCGGCATCCCGTAATGAACGGTGCCGGTCCCGTACTGGCACCATTCATTACGGGACCGCCAGCCTCGTAATGAGGCCTAATGTCTATTTTATGTTATTTAGGCAGAGCGCTCTCAGAGTAGCAGAGTCCTCTGCGTGCCCCATTTTAACTTTATATAAAGGTGTGTCTTTTATCTTACTCGCAATTGGTCCTGGTCTCATTCCCTACTGCGGTGTGTCTATTAGTATCTCTTATTTTGTTATTTCATTGTAAATGTGGGGAATGCCAGCGTTCAGATAGTACTGTGATTATCAGCTCGTGCCCTCCAGAACAGTACTGTGATTATTAGCTTGTGCCCTCCAGGAGGGTACCTTGATTATTAGCTTGTGCCTTCTAGGGTAGTACTGTGATTATTAGCTTGTGCCGTCTAGGATAGTACTGTGATTATTAGATGGCACAGCACCCTTAGAGTTACCACTTACTGACTTGAATCACATCTAGAAAGCACCACAATAGAATAGTACTGTGATTATTAGCTTGTGCCCACTAGGATAGTGCTGTGGTTATTGGTTTGCCCCTTCTTGGATAGTACTGTGATTATTAGCTTGTGCCCTCTAGGATAATACTGTGACTATTAGTGTGTGCCCTCTAGGATAGAACTGTGACTATTAGCTTGTGCCATCTAGGATAGTACTGTGACTATTAGCTTCTGCCTTCTAGGATAGTACTGTGATTATTAGTTTCTTCCTTCTAGGATAGTAGTGTGATTATTAGCTTGTGTCTTCTAGGATAGTAATGTGATTATTAGCTTGTGCCTTCTAGGATAGTACTGTGATGATTAGACGGCACCTCATCCTTAGAGTTTACCACTTACTGTCTTGAAAAACATCTAGAAAGCACCAAAATCGAATGGGACTGTGTTTATAAGCTTGTGCCCTCTAGGATAGTAATGTGATTATTGCTTTGCCCATTCTTGGATGGTACTGTGATTATTAGTGTGTGCCCTCGTAGATAGTACTGTGAATATTGGTGTGCCCCTTCTAGAATCGTACTGCGATTATTAGCTTGTTCCCTCTAGGATAGTACTGTGACTATTAGCTTGTGCCCTCTAGGATAGTACTGTGATTATTAGCTTCTGCCTTCTAGGATAGTACTGTGATTATTAGCTTGTGCCCTCTAGGATAGCACTGTGATTATTAGTGTGTGCCTTCTAGGATAGTATTGTGATTATTAGATGGCACCACACCCGTAGAGTTTACCACTTACTGACTTGAATCACATATAGAAAGCACTGCAATAGAATAGTACTGTGATTTTTAGCTTATGCCCTCTAGGATAGTACTGTGATTATTAGCTTTTGTCTTCTTGGATAGTACTGTGATTATTAGCATCTGCCTTCTAGGATAGTACTGTGATTATCAGACTGCACTGCACCCTTAGGTTTTTGCACTTACTGACTTGAACAACATGTAGAAAGCACCACAATAGAATAGTACTGTGATTATTAACTTGTGCCCTCTAGGATAGTACTGTGATATTGACTTGCACCTTCTAGGAGCAGATTATTAGTCTGCTCCGCACCCTTACAGTTTACCACTTACTGACTTGAATCACCTCTAGAAAGCACCACAATAGAATAGTAATGGCACTGAGTTCCAGTCTGCCCAGGATGTCTGTGCTTTCAAGCAAGGAGCTGCTGCTACAGCTAATGTTATCCTGTGGAAAACTCCTGTCCTGTTTCTATGCTGTTGCTGAACTTTGCATAAAAACTCCTTTCCCACGCGCTGCGCGGCGTGGAGTCCGGCACTGAGTCCCAGTCTGCCCAGAATGTCTTTGCTTTCAAGCGAGGAGCTGCTGCTACAGCTACTGTTATCCTGTGCAAAACTCCTGTCCTGTTTCTATTGCTGTTGCTGAACTTTGCATAAAAACTTCTTTCCCACGCGGAGTGTAGCGCGGAGTCTGGCACTCAGTCCCAGTCTGTCCAGAACGTATGTGTTTTCAAGCAAGGAGCTGCTGCTACAGCTACTGTTATCCTGTGGAAAAATCCTGTCCTGTTTCTATTGCTGTTGCTGAAGTTTGCATAAAAACTCCTTTCCCGCGCGGAGTGCGGCTCGGAGTCCGGCACTGAGTCCCAGTCTGCCCAGTCCGCCTTTGGAACGGTCGTGGCGTCTGAGGCCGGCATGGTTGACTCCCAAAAGAATGGCTCGGCTATTGGACCCCAGAACCGCCATAAAACTCTCCAGCAACGCCGGATGTTAAATCCATTGAAAGCTGTATCACAGAAAGGTACGGCAGGTAGTAAGGTAAGCAAAAAAAGTGGTTACCCTAAATACTCCTGCCGACCGCGTACAGGTTTCTGTCCAAGTGCGTCAGGCTGTGTCTCATGTTAATGCCATATCTGCTGGGCATTCATCTATACGTGCAGGAGCATGTCCAATTAACACACAAAATGACTCTTAAGTCGAAGAAATAATACGTCCGGCTGCGCTGCTATCCGTTGTTAATCTTGCACTGGTGCCGACTTTGGAGAGCGCACGGACCATAAACTATCCCCAATGCAGACTCACCTGACATCTATTTCTCCCCGTTTGATATAACGGATGCTGAAATCATGAGTGCTTTGAGCTTGGTGCAGGATAAACTTACAGATGTCCAGTACGATCCATCTGATTTAAATGCTGCTGATGCGTGCTTGAGCAAAGGCTTAGTAGCCTCTGAGACAGCATGCATTAGCCTGACTTCCCCCTCTTGATCTGGTGTGCTCGATCAGAAAGCGAGACAGGACCATCTGGGCCATCCATAAATGTGTCTGTTACCCTGACGCCGAAGTCGTTGAAGTCTTCCTGCCCGTCGCGTTGCCCATCATCCAAACGCTGCTCGCTCTCACCACTGCTTAATCCGTCGAACCCTAGGTTGTTGGAAGTCGGAGGTCCAGCTGCAGTCTTGAGAAGCATTTCGCAATGTGATGCTGCTCCAGATTCTGATGACTCAACCATGGTGATTGCTTCCGAAAGTCCAGTAAACAGTTTCTTGACGGCAATCCCTGAGGCTCCTTTACTATTACAATCGAAGGATGAATGTCAGGATCCGTCTGCCTCGCACGTGTCACGAACCAACGATCTGTTATTACCAAAACAGATTCAATCTTTTACGAAACAGCAGTGCCTTCAAACAGCTAACCTTGCATCGGCAGTGTTAATTACATCGACGCCCCAGCCATCACTTCTGTGTGGCCAACAAGGGAATTCAGAAAAAACAGTGAGCTTGGCTAAACAGCTGGAAGGACGTAATAGCTCTAAAAGTGCAAGCTCGATCATCGCTGCAGCGATCTCACCAAAGTTTCAAATTCCAAATAAAGAGTCATTAAGCTGCGCAAGTCCAGGTGCTGACCACTCTACAACGCCAAGTGTGAAATCAAGTCTCTCAGTTGCCGCAGCCATCCAAATTCACAATAATGTGCTTGCGGCATCATCTCAAGCAATGATACCATTTGTAAAATTGTTCGAAACAATGAATGAAAAATTCGTGACCAAGGAGCAATGCTCACAAACTTAACTACAAAACTGGAGCAAATCGATAACTTCACCATGTATTTAAAACAACGAATGCAAGTCGAAGCTGAACTGACTACGCATTGGCAACTGCAGCTTGGTAATTTACCCACACTCCATCGTAGTCGAAACGATAATCTGATTACTGGTCTTCTAGATGCAATAAAAGAGATGACGCAAAAGACCAACCCAATAGAAAACGCATGCGTCTGCATGTCAAAAAAGCTTAGTGCAGATATTCTGGTCCCTCCTGTTTTGCCAATAACTCTTTCTCTGATTTCTTCCACAACGCATTCACTTCAAGGTTCTGATCCTAGCCATGTGATGACCGATTCTCCAGAAGTACCATCTGCAGCTATAATCAGCGATCTGGGTCCAGTAGACTCGATTCCACGGCTACCAACTGACGCGGACCACTCCAGCCTCTCGCGAAAAAAGATCTGTCTGCTCTGGCTGGTGCTGAATCTCTTACTGGCGCCGCATTGAGACCAAAAGCTCAGTTACCAACTGAGCTGCATGGTAATCTATTCTCTTCATTCGACATTTTCTCTGGCCCAGCCAAATCAGGCTTGGTTGGAATGTTGCGGAAAATAAATGTGGCTGCTTCTTCTTATAAGTTGTTGGCATCTTCCAGGAAAGACATAAGTTCTATCGTAGCGAAGAAACCCAAAACGAAAACCACACTAACTGGCCACACAACTACCAAAAAATTCATAAGGAATCTGACGTCTCCTCCAAGACTGGGTCCATTCGAGTGTATTCCTGGTCTTTGCAGAGGACCTTCTACCAAGGATAAAAACAGTCAGTTGCTGCCGGCGTATCCAGTACCAAAACGATGATGAATAAGTTCTGACGACTGCCTGTCAGTCACTTCTGTGAAATCTGCGTCGCCCAATCTTTGCGACTTATCTACATACTCATCTTCCGATGATGATGAAAACTCACAGAATCGTGCTGTGGAGTCAAGTTCTGCACCACGACCTCCCACTCGACCAGCACAAAACTCTGAGAGCTCTGTGCCCCTGAGGCGACAAGTGAAGAAGCCATTAATTTCGGCCGCCGAAAATGGCAAATTTGTAAAACCTGTTTCAGCTGGCTAGAGTTTAAATTCAAAGTTTACTTCAAATCAACATAAAAAATGAAATCACTTTAAATCTCGGGTCCATGCAACTAAGTCAAACCATGCAGTCATCTACAGTTGCAAACTAAGACTACATAACATCCATAGAGATGACAATGAGCTGAATCTCAATCGTGCAAATGTGCTGAGGCTGTTTAAATGTGTGCCACCACTCCGTTTGATCAATTCAGATGACATAAAAATCATCGAATATGTTACAGAGCAGTGTTCTGACTCCGTTCTGCTTCATATCAACTCAGCGGGGGTTCGCAATACGATTCTCAAGGCTGACGACGATCTCTTGGTGTTTGGCTTTGATATTTCCCTGGAACCTGGGAAAGATAATTCAAATTATAATATCGAGGTGGTTGATAACAATTCGAGTGTAAATAACTACATTGAAGTGACTCAATTACAGAATCTTATGAGTTCTGCATCAACACAAGGTCACTTGGGGAACTCCAATGCCAACCAGGGAAATTTTACGAGACAACATGCACAGGACTAGCTATAATTGGAAACACATGAGGCACAATACTCTAGTCTCTCATGGAACACCCGTGGTTTCAAGCATTTGTTTAATGACTTTGAAGTCCCTCTTGAAAACGTGTTTGCAATCTGTTTACAGGAGACGTGGCTGCTTGAGGCGCCTATGAGAGAAGAATATACCACGTTAGTTAATCCAGCTATAAAAAATGCTCAAGGACGACCGAGTACGGGTCTACTAACAATGGTACGAATAACTCAAAGTTGGTCAATGCCGGTGTGTTTAAATCCAAATCCATATGTGCAAGGATCAATCATGTACACAATGAACTGTAATTTAGTGGCAAAAAAACATCTTTTGATTGTCAATTGTTACTGGAACCCTGCAAAAATTAGCACTAAAGACTTTGGCCCTCATTACGACCCTGGCGGAGGACCATGGTGCAATTTGCACCATGGTCCATGGCGCAGAGCTGCCAACTCCTCCATGGGGGTTGGCGGACTTACTGCCCCATTCCGACCTTGGCGGGGCGGTAAGTCCCCAATCCCCATTTACCCTTCCCCATTCCCATTTTTGCCCCATAGGGTATAATGGGAGTGGGGAAGGCGTTAATTACGCCACCGTAAATTACGGTGGCGTAATTAACAACAGGTCCCGTAGCGCCATGGATTTTTCCGCCCGGAAAAACCAGGCGAAAAAAGCACCATGGCGCTACGGGAACTCGTAGTAAGGCGGAAAGGTACGCCATGCATTACGCTGGCGTAAAACCCTTTCCGCCAGGGTCGTAATGAGGGCCTTTGTAAATGCCATAGGCAAATTAATGGATGATGCAATGTTGATGTATAATAATTTGACTATATATGTTGCGGAGACTTCAACTGCTCATGGTTCCAATATGATCAACAAACTCAATGCTATATGAGGCGAGCTAAAAGAGACATGGTGGCCAGGGGGCAAATGTGGTTGAATGCAATGAAAATGCGTGATTGTGTGATGCTAAATGGTGCAGTAAGTGGTGACATCCCCGCTCAACCAACCTGGCATCGTGATTCCTCTCATAACATTATTGAATACTTTTGAGTCTCAAGAAATTTTGAGTCCAAGGTTTTAACCTTGCAATCTCAAACCATGACCCACAGTGATCGTAGGCTATTGAAACTTGCAGGGTAATTCATAGAATTTCGCAGAAAAGTGTCGCAAGCGGCTGGCGCAGAGTGTCCGCGTGCGATTGTCTGCGCCAGGCACGTGCGCTAAAACCGATTTCCGCGCACAGCGTATTCATGGATTTTAGGCTCCCAAACCAGCCGTGGCGCAGAGTATCGCAGCGACCCTGCAGCAGCGCCAGTAACGCCCCCAAGAACGCCCTCGCGCAAGGAAAAGCCATCAAAATCGCTAAATCATCGCAAAGGGCTGCGCTAACCCTGGACCAGTTTACAGGGCTTCCAAACAAGGAACGCAAAGCGGGTAACGTGCATATCAGGGGTACGCGTGAAGTTATACACGCGATTAGCCAGGGTACGTGTATTACAGGGGTACGCGGGAAGTTTAACACGCGATTGGCCAGGGTACGTGTATTACAGGGGTGCGGGAATTATCACATGCGATTTGGCTCGGTACGTGTATTACAGGGGTACACAGGAAGTTTTACACGCGACTTCAGCAGGGTACGTGTATTTCAGGTATGCGCGGGAATACTCACACGCGATTTGGCTTGGTACGTGTATTACAGGGGTGCGTGGGAAGTTACACACGCGATTAGGCTGGGTGGGTCCTCACAGGTGTTCCCTGTACACCCTCCACGGCCCCTGCAGGCAGCCCACAAAACAGGGGACTACCCTGCACACCTGCTCATGTCACCCACCACCCCCACCCCCCACCATCCAGGGGCACCCTCCACCAGGCCCCCACTCATGCCCGACTCATGTCTCCCACCACCCCCACCCCCCAGCACTGTGGGGCACCTGCCAGCAGGCCCCAACCCATGTCACCCACCCCCCCACCCCCCAGCAGTGCAGGGGCAGCCTCCACCAGGCCCCCACCCATGTCTCCCACCACCCCCACCCCCCAGCAGTGCAGGGGCAGCCCCCACCAGGCCCCCACTCATGTCCCCTATCACCCCCACCCCCCCAGTCACCAGGGGCAGCCCCCACCAGGCCCCCACTCATGTCCCCTATCACCCCCACCCCCCCAGTCACCAGGGGCAGCCCCCACCAGGCCCCCACTCATGTCCCCTATCACCCCCACCCCCCAGCAGTGCAGGGGCAGCAGGCAGTCAGGCAGCAGCAGGTGGGAGCGTGCTCGGGCTCTGGGGGGCAGTAGTTCGGCCTTCCGGGCAGGAGCGTGGTATTCCGTGTGCGTACGCGTGGCCAGCTTGGTACGGAGTGATTTTGCACGTGAAAATCCTGCACGTCAGCGTGAAAACTGAGGAAAGGCCCTCAGCGCGTAAGCGCGTCTGTGACGTGACCCGCACAGGTGTTTCCCACACAGCACGTGATGACAGAGCACACGTGGAAAGACTGCACGTCAGAGTGTAATCGCGTGTGATTGGTGGAAATGGCCCTACACGCAGAAGTGACAAAGCGTGTGATTGGTGGAAATGGCCCTACACGCAGAAGTGACAAAGCGTGTAATTGGTGGAAATGGCCCTACACGCAGAAGTGACAAAGCATGTAATAGGTGGAAATGGCCCTAGCGCGTACACGCCGCGTAAGTGACGCTGGACGTGTGGGCCTGCATAAAAGGTACGTGTAGAACACCATTTCCTTGTACGTGCTTTTCGTGGAGAGCGAGTGGGTGAATTCTGTACTTCTTGTCGTTTCACACGCGATTTACTTCACGGCGTTTCAAGTTCGTATTCCCTGTTACCTCTGACAGCTTTTTCTCTTTTTTCTCTTTTACTGGTTTACCTGGGCCTGTTCCCTCAAACAGTGTTCCCTTCTACTGTTGTCCTGTCTCCTCAGACAGCGGACAAATCTTCTTTTGGCGGGGGTGTTGCCAACCAAACGTGCTCCTTTTACATGCTCGTTTACCAGGCAGACGGTGAGTCACGCACGTATCTAACATCTGTGCTTGCCCCGTGTGTAGCCTACCCCTTCAGAGGTCATTCTAGGCTGCGTGTGACACGCATACGTTCATTCTTGTATTTCTGGGTGCCACAGCGTAGTGCAGGTTTTTCTTTCTGCACACGTGGTCTAGGAGGGGTTGCGTCCACGTCATCTCCCTTTTTTGGGCCTCCTGTGCGTTGCGTGACCCGTCATCTTTCCCCAGGGGTTACATTCAGCCTTGCTAGAGCACTAGGGTACAATTACCATCTGGTACCCAACCCCTTTGACCCCCAATTGCCCAGGACAATAGTCTACATCCACTCCCATACGCACATTAACATCAGTGCCATGGCTGGGAGGCGAGGATTCCGTAAGGGTGGCAAAGGTGGAAGAGCCACAAGTGGTGGCCGTGGTGGATCCGGTAGGGGACGTGGTCGTAACTTGCAGGGTGAGCCTGTCCCCCCATGTGTGGAGGACCAGTCACGGGCACCCATAATCCCCCCCACCCCACTCCCATTGAGGCTGATGTGGCTGACACCATCCATGCTCAGCCCTTGTTGGACCAGCCCATTGTGGCACCAGACCTGGCTGACTCCATGGCTGACTTCCAGGTCAGCAGGGCTACGACACGTGCGCTGGTGCACGTTGATGCCATCATGCCACGCGGATCTGGGGCAGCAAGGTCATCTGCTGCACCAAGGAGGCAGGGCGGAGAGGCTGCAGGGGCAGCTGCGGCTCCATCCACCCCAGCCCTCACACACCCAGCCAGGACAGTGTCGGTCCTAGTCCATGCTGCTGACATTCCCCCTGACACCATCACACTAGAGCCAATGCCTGCACCAACTCCCATGCTGAGTGTGCAATCCCACACTCCTGATACAGAGTCCACCAGGGCTCCTGCCCCTAGTGTCCAGAGCGGCGCAGGACACTCAGGATCACCACCACCTTCCAAGCGGAAGAGGAAGAGTGCTCGTCCGGCACAGGCTGATGCCCCAGACACGGCTACACAGTCCGGCACGTCCAGGAAGCCCAGCTTCACGGATGACGAACTGAATGCACTTGTCGAGTATGTGTCCGGACATGACAACGAGATGGTCATTGTTGCAGGATCCAAGACCACACCTGCACAACGCCAGGCACACTGGCAGACCGTTGCGGACATCGTAAGTGCCCTTGGAATTGTGAGGCGCACAGCCAATGATTGCTATAAGCGCTGGAATGACCTAAAGCGCAGGGCAAAGAGTAAGCTGGCCTCAAGTCATGCCGCAACTCTAGTGACTGGAGGTGGGTCTCCAGTAGTAGACATGGAACTCACTCCACATGAGTCAGTCGCTGGGACCTACGTCACGGAGGAACAGATCCAAGGCGTGGGAGATCTGGCTGATTACGAGGCATTGTCCGGTGAGTGCACATGCATGTGTGTGTCATCCATGTGCATGGTGTGTGTGTGAGGGCTTCTGTTCGGGTGCCAGGTGAGAGTGTGTGCGCCTGAGTCGTATGGGTCAGCCATGTGCTTCATGCAATCCTTCCTGCGCAGCTGCATTTGGCCATAGCAGTATCCCTTCTGCCAACAGTAGACATCTAGCCCAACTGCACGCCAGTTGCCCTTGAAGTGTCACCTTGCCACAACATATTTGCTTCTTTTTCACTGTTCATTCAGTCAGTTTGTTTGCATTCCACCACTTTCACTAGGCATGTCGCTGTCCACTAGTCACATGTCTGACATGGGTATGGTAAAGTGGAGTGACTTTGTTACCTGGATATCATTAGTACACACATGTCCCTGTGCAATTGGACCATTTCAGACTGGCAGCTCCAGGTGAAAAATCTGACCTGTTAGAATTAGAAAAGCAATTACATGCGGGAACTGGACTGAATGAATAGGTGCTGCCCTCCTCTCCATCTTCACTCAATAGCAATGGTACATGCCATCTGTGTGATGGCATGTGTGTTTCACCTGCCAATCACAGGCCAATGTGTGATGCCATTGCCAGGCAGCATGCAGAAAATGTGTTCATCTTCCATCTTGGTGTCATCAGTGTGTGCCATTTGCCTGCACTTCATACGCAGTGAGGGTGCATGCATGGGAGGGTTTTAGTCATGTGGGACATGTGTCAATCAAGTACTGGTTCTCTTGCTTCTCAGCCCTCAATGTGTGCCATGGTGCTAATGCCTGTTTCCATTTCTTTGTTTTCATGTCTTTGCAGGGGAAGACGCACCTGATACTGCTGGGGTTGTGGAGATGGTGCAGACCCAGGAGGGGTCCGAGGGCCGACCAACCACCAGTGAGGGACGTGGTGTGGTGGTGGGGGAGAACCCACAAGTGCTGCAGGTCGTGCTCTCAAGGGGTGTCTCTGGCTGCACCTCCCCCGAGCTGTACTCAGGTGTTGATTCGGATGAGACCTACGTGCCGTCGCAGGTGAGTGTTCCAGGGAGGGATTCTGTTCTGTCTCACCCACCTGCACCAGGGTCAGAACCCTCCATGGGGATGTCAGTGTTGGCAGCTACGCCTTCGGTGGTTACGGATGCAGGGTCACACTCCGCGACATCTGATCCTGTTCCTGGGCCAGCAGATCAGAGGGGGAATGCAGTCCTGCAGCCTCAGGCAGTGCCGGCACAGCAAGGCGCAGTTCGCCTTGCCCCAGACAGGTGTGGTGCCCGCCGACGTGGTGGCCGTACGCCACCCGGCAATACCGCATGGGAGCAATCCATTTACGGTATGGCAACCCAACAGGCTGCATCATCCGAGATGATGGCTCAGGCCATGGATAGGGTGGCCACTTCCATTGTCCCCCCAGAAAGGCTGATGGAGCGACTAGAGCAGGCAACCGACTCCATCTGCCAGTCACACAGGGAGGACATGTTGGGGTCCAACAGGGACAGGCGGGCGGCACTGGCGACTCTGCAGGAGGCCATCTCCATTGAGTCCCAGGGCCACAGGGAAGCCCTGAGGCAGGAGCTCCTTCACCTCAGGACGACTCTTGTTGAGCTTGAGGCTTCAACACACCAAAGGACAGAACAGCAGCTGGAGCGTCTCACCCGTACGCTCTCAGCTGAGATGCAGGCAACGAGGGCGGAGGTCCGGGCATCCCGTGAGTTGTTGCATGGGGACCTCCGCACACTCATCCTCCAGAACCAGACCTACCACACCCGCATGCTTGCAGCCATGGAGGAGCAGACTAGGGCCTTGCGTGGGCTGCCTCCCATAGTGCAACCACCTCCGGATGCAGCTGCACAGGGTGATAATAGCGACAGCAGTGATACTCCCACAATAGGGTAGCCGTGTGGGCCATGAGCCCATGGAGGTGTTTTATCTTCCCAGGATCCACGCAGGTGGGTTCTGGTGTGCATCCTGTCCTCGGACCTCCTGGGTGGCCTCCCAAACCCCCCCGGGCCCATCAATGGCCATTTTTGATTGTTTCTTATTTTTATTTTTATTTTGATTTCTTTTATTCCCAATTTTTTTGGGACGATCTGTTGGCTTCCGTGGTTCCTGTGGGCATACGCTGCATTGTGGCTGGGCACATGCAGGCTTGTAATGTATTTGGTTCAGATGCTTGGGTTTGAGTCACACACACCCCTCCTGCTTCCCGTTTCCATGGGCTTGCAAAGGGTGTGCCCAAGTGACAGTGAATTACACAGTGACGTTGGACTCCCATGAGCTGTGTGGCCAGTCTGTAGTCAATACTGTGTATACATTCCTAGTGCATATTGCTGTTGTGTTGTACACTGCATGTTGCATTGATGTGTAACTCTTCTTCTGTGTCTACCTCCCAATTTGCAGGTCCCTTCCTCATGTCCACACAAGGACCTCTAGTCTGGAGATGGGGTCCATGTTGGCAGCAGTGCACCTACAACTCTACATGGCGACAACACTGCACAGTTGGTAGTGGTGGGAGTGCAGGCATTTCCAGGTGGTGAGACTACTAATATGTAACATTTGTGATGTCATGTTAATGGTACTACGTGCTCAAGTATGTTGTTGGTCCGGCATTGCTGTGAGCATTTCAGGTGTTGCAGGTTCCTAATAGTGCCACTGTACATAGTGAGACTGATGTCATGTTGTGGGGATTACTTTGTTTACCTGCAATTAGCATGACATGGCACGGTGTGTCGTGTGGCGGTGCTGGGGTTGGGTTGGCTGACATGGCACTGTCCTCTTGTTGCATTTTGCAAGTGGGTATTCATTTTAGCTGCTTCAATGTGTAACTTCACAAAACTGCATTGGTGGTGTCTGTGTGGGTAGGGATGCACACATTGTGACACTTCCAGGTGAACAATCTCAGGCTGACATGGTATTCCCGGTTCATTCTCCAGACATTCAGGATCAGTGTCAGGTTGAGTCATCATTGATTGTCAGATGGAATGTGCCAGGGCAGCGTGCACTCCACAGGGGTGTGATTTCTATGTGAAGTAATTAGCCACTAGCTGTGTACGGGCTGCCTCCCCCCGTGCCCTTTCCCCTCCCATGCGCAGCGGCTGTGCATGTGGTTGGGGATGTGGGGCCACCACCATGTCCAGGGCCAGGCCCCGGCGTGTTGCAACGTTGTGCAGGACACATGCTGCCACTATGATCCTGCACACTACTGGGGGAGCGTAAACCAGCTGCCCGCCAGAACGGTCAAGGGAGCGAAAGCGTGACTTTAGCACTCCGAATGTGCGCTCCACTATGCCCCTGGTTGTAATGTGGGCTGTGTTATATCTTACCTGGGGTGGCGTGGTGGGGTTCCGAATTGGCGTCATCATGTGTGGGCTGAGAGGGTAGGCACTGTCCCCTGTGGAGGTGGTGATTGGTATCATTGGTGGGGTTGTGACCTTGCTCAGTATCCAACATGCATGCATGTGCAGTGGCATACATACTCACCAAGCAGCCATGTATCGCCATGCCGCCCAGCTTCTAGGTCCCGGCTTAGGGTGGACATTCGGTAAATGAAGCTGTTGTGGGTGGAGCCGGGATAGTTGGCATATACTGAGGTGATGATTCCCTTGGCATTACATGCTACCTGCACGTTGATGGAATGCCAGTGCTTGCGGTTCCTATAGATGTGCTCAGATGCCCTGGGGGGACGTAGAGCCACATGGGTGCAGTCGATGGCACCTAGCACTTTGGGGAATCGTGCCACAGCGTAAAAATCCAGGGCGGCAGCATGCCTTTCTGCAGGTGTTCTGGGCAGGTATATGTGCCTGCGGACTGATGGGCGTGCAGTGATGATGTTCAAGACCTGGTGTAGGCAGCGTGACTGGGTGGCCTGTGACACCCCACCCACTATGGCACTTGTTCGCTGAAATGATCCAGTGGCTAAGAAGTGCAGTACATTGAGGACCTTCTCCAGGGGGCTGAGTGCTTGGGAGCACAGGGTGGGTGATGTGAGGTCATCCTCCCACTCACTCACCAGGTCCAGTATATTGTGTGGTGGAAACCTGTACCTCCCATACACCTGGTCATCAGGCATCCCGAAAAGGCTGGTTCTGGGTGTGAATATTCTGGCCCTGACTATCCTCCTCCTCCTCCTTTGGTAGCCCACTGCCACTGCTGCTAGGAACGGTATGTTCATCCTGGCGTCTGAGCTTGTTATTGTTAAAGTCCGCAAATTTATGCTTTGCGCGTGTTCTAGGCGAGCGTGTGACCCGCGCACCCCTGGAATCCAGTTCCCAGTCCAATAGCGTGTGGAAATTCACACGCACCACGGGATACAGCGTGTGACCCGCGCACCCCTGGAATCCAGTTCCCAGTCCAATAGCGTGTGGAAATTCACACGCACCACGGGATACAGCGTGTGACCCGCGCACCCCTGGAATCCAGTTCCCAGTCCAATAGCGTGTGGAAATTCACACGCACCACGGGATACAGCGTGTGACCCGCGCACCCCTGGAATCCAGTTCCCAGTCCAATAGCGTGTGGAAATTCACACGCACCACGGGATACAGGTTCGCTGACGTACTTGCGTGTGTAAGTGCCCGCGCACCCATTAAATACACGTACATAGGCCAATCGCGTGTACGCGCACTTTTGTCCAATTACACGCGGTGACACTCTGACGTGCAGTATCTCCACGTGTGCCCCGTCATCACGTGCTGAGTGGGGAACACCCGTGCGGGTCACGTCACAGACGCGCTTACGCGCTGAGGGACTCTGGTCCAATAGAATCGCGTATGCGTGCTGACGCGCTTACGCGCTAAGGGCCTTTCCTCGGATTTCACGCTGACGTGCAGGATTTTCACGTGCCAAATCACTCCGTATCAAGCTGGCCACGCGAAAACACACGGAAGACCACGCTCCTGCCCAGAAGGCCGAGTTACTGCCCCCCAGTGCCCCGAGCAGCCTCCCACGTGCCATCTGCTGCTGCCTGCCTGCCTGCCTGCTGCCACCGTGCCCTGCCATTTGGTGCCTGCACATCAGCCATCTGCAGGGTTCCAGTTGCTGTGTCCACCCCTGCTGGAACTGAAGACTCCCGACTGGGATTACATCGCTCCACAGCCCAGCCCCAGGACCCAGTTGCCCACCCACACCTGCCTCTGGGGTTGCCATGTCGGGCACTTCCACATCTGGCACCAGTGGCAACCCCAGGCCAGAGGGGCAGAGGGGCACCAGCTTCACTGACACCGAAGTTGGTGTCCTGGTGGAGCATGTCCTGGGGCAGTATGATGCCCTCTTTGGATCGTCCCGCGCCAGCAAGGAAGGACGGCAGAGGATCTGGGCCGACTGTGTGGTTGCCATCAACGCGGAGGGGGTGGCAACCCGCGACGTCCTGAAGATCAAGAAGCGCTGGGAGGACTTGAGGTCCAGGACCCTTTTGAAGGCCCGGCGCCTCGTGGAGGGGGGCCGGGGCCGCATGAGTTCCATCCAGATGAGGGTCCTGGAACGCGTACGCCCAGCGCTCCACGGCCAGATCCTTGAGAGGGAGGCCCGTCTGGAGTTGAGCGGTAAGTGTCCATGCATTACTGTGTGAGACAGGGCATGTTGCGGTGTGCTGGTTCTATGATACTTGCCTGTATGTGTGCCATAGGCCATGTATGCATGTATGTGTGCAGGGACATCATGGTAATGCATGTGCGACCAGTGATGTGTGATGCACATGGTTGTTGCATGTGTTGAAATGCCGCATGGGGAGCCCTATGCAGATTTTGAACATGAGAGCATGCTACTCTCTGTACCTGGACATGGGTGGGGGTGAGGGATGGGTGCTGATGCCAGGTACATATATGGTAGCCATGTCTGTGTGCCTGACCTGCGTGTCTGTGACTTGTGCATGCCATGGATGCATGACACATGTGTGTGACAATGCACAGATTCAGTAAAGCAGCCAAATTACCCTTGTATCCGCTGTGTTAG
Source organism: Ambystoma mexicanum (assembly GCF_040938575.1). NCBI lineage: Eukaryota > Metazoa > Chordata > Amphibia > Caudata > Ambystomatidae > Ambystoma > Ambystoma mexicanum. Next base: position 1,148,939,968 of record NC_090928.1, read on the forward strand.
GTGTGTTTGGGGCCAGATGGATGTGACTGAGGTGAAGTGTGTGCATGTGATAGGCATGAGCCATGATGCATGTGAGTTACATATCATTGAATGTTTCAAGAGTCCATTGGACATGCATGGAAATGTCCATGGCATGCACCATGCCTGTTACTGTGTGTGTTTTGCCTGGACTGACCCATGTGTTGTGGAGGGACATGATGGAAGTGTACTTTGACAGTGGTGCTCATCTGCTATTGCTTCCTGTCTAGGGGACCATTGTACAGTGCCCTGATGCTTGTGTTCTTTGTCTCCCTCTACGCAGCGGCTAGTGAAGAAGAGGGCGGAGACGGCGCTGTGGAGCAAGGCGGCGGGGATGCCCCCACGGCTGCAGCGGAAGGGGTGGGTGAGCCCCCACAGGGGCCTGCTACGGTGGGAGACGGTGAGGAGCCATCCAGGTTGGTGGTTTGCACAGAGGAGGATGCCGTCGTGCTGGCACAGGCAGTTGCGTCGGAGGCAGCAGCAGGCTCAACGTGGGAGGCATCATGGCTCGGGGCCATCAACATCAGGGGTGCAGGCATCGGCCGGAGGGCAGGAGAACCCTGGAATGGGAGTGGCTTCCGTGTGGGAGCGGTTGTGCCAGCGGATAGGTGCGGAGCGGCAGCGGGCAGAGGAGGAACGGCTCACGATGGTCAGGGCGGAGGACTCCATGCGGAGGGCGCTGAGGTGGGCTGAGTGCCTCGAGGGTCTTCGCAGGGAGTTTGAGCTTGACACTGCGTTATCCCTGCGGGACCTCGGGGCCAGGGAACATGCCCGCCTCCAAGCCATTGACCAGGAGTTCGATGATGCCCTGGCCCATGACAACAACAAGTGAGCCGTCCGAATAGCCCGCTGCCTTTGTATATAGTTGTATAGTTAGGGTTAGGTTTCCTTTGTTTTTTTGATTTTTTTTTGGTTGCGATTGGACAATGCACCACTTTTTTGTATATAGTTCAGTTTTTAGTTAGTAGTCATAGTTAGATTTAATTTGGTTGGGCTCATGGACCCAGGATGATCTTCTTCATGGTTCTTCATTGGCTTATTTTAATTTTTCAGATAATTTTCTTGGACATTCATCTTGTTTTGTTTGATTTGCTTTGTGTTTTTTCTTATTTCATTTCCATTGTACTTGCTGTTCAATACATATTTTTTTTTATTCTTCAATGTGTCGTATCATCTCATTGCTTTCAGGCATGTCATGTTGGGTGTTTTGTCATTCACTTGCAGCCATTGTGTGTGACAGACATGTGTTCAATTGCATTATTTAAATTGGGGGTGTAACATGTAATAGCCTTTGATATGTGGGTGGGTGTGATAGTTGGTTGGGCCTTTTGGCAGGGGAGGATGGGCATTACGGACATGATTGGGGAATGTTGGGACCCAGGTGCAGGGGGGGCATGGATTGGACATGGGTGGGGGCCTGCTGGCAGGTGCCCCACAGTGCTGGGGGGGTTGGGGTGGTGGGAGACATGAGTGGGGGCCTGGTGGAGGGTGCCCCTGGTGGCTGGGGGGTGGGGGTGGTGGGAGACATGAGTGGGGGCCTGGTGGAGGGTGACCCTGCACTGCTGGGGGGTGGGGGTGGTGGGAGACATGAGTGGGGGCCTGGTGGAGGGTGACCCTGGTGGCTGGGGGGTGGGGGTGGTGGGAGACATGAGTGGGGGCCTGGTGGAGGGTGACCCTGCACTGCTGGGGTGTGGGGGTGGTGGGAGACATGAGTGGGGGCCTGGTGGAGGGTGACCCTGGTGGCTGGGGTGTGGGGGTGGTGGGAGACATGAGTGGGGGCCTGGTGGAGGGTGCCCCTGGTGGCTGGGGGGTGGGGGTGGTGGGAGACATGAGTGGGGGCCTGGTGGAGGGTGACCCTGCACTGCTGGGGGGTGGGGGTGGTGGGAGACATGAGTGGGGGCCTGGTGGAGGGTGACCCTGCACTGCTGGGGGGTGGGGGTGGTGGGAGACATGAGTGGGGGCCTGGTGGAGGGTGCCCCTGGTGGCTGGGGGGTGGGGGTGGTGGGAGACATGAGTGGGGGCCTGGTGGAGGGTGACCCTGCACTGCTGGGGTTTGGGGGTGGTGGGAGACATGAGTGGGGGCCTGGTGGAGGGTGCCCCTGGTGGCTGGGGGGTGGGGGTGGTGGGTGACATGAGTGGGGGCCTGGTGGAGGCTGCCCCTGCACCGCTGGGGTTTGGGGGTGGTGGGAGACATGAGTGGGGGCCTGGTGGAGGGTGCCCCTGGTGGCTGGGGGGTGGGGGTGGTGGGAGACATGAGTGGGGGCCTGGTGGAGGGTGACCCTGGTGGCTGGGGGGTGGGGGTGGTGGGAGACATGAGTTGGACATGGGTGGGGGCCTGCTGGCAGGTGCCCCACAGTGCTGGGGGGTGGGGGTGGTGGGGGACATGAGTTGGACATGGGTGGGGGCCTGCTGGCAGGTGCCCCACAGTGCTGGGGGGTGGGGGTGCAAGGGGACATGAGTTGGTGTTCATTAGTTCAAGGAGACATGTGCCTTTGCTGGGGGGCATGCCCATGGTGGGTGGGCTGCCTGCGGGACACGACCAGGGATGCAGGGTAGTCCCCTGTGGTGTGGGCTGCCTGCAGGGGCCGTGGAGGGTGTACAGGGTACACCTGGGAGGACCCACACTGTCAAATCACATGTGGAACTTCCCGCGCACCCCTGAAATTCACGCGCCCAGGCTATTCGCGTGTGGAACTTCCAGCGCACCCCTGAAATACACGCGCCCAGGCTATTTGCGTGTGGAACTTCCCGCGCACCCCTGAAATACACGCGCCCAGGCTATTCGCGTGTGGAACTTCCCGCGCACCCCTGAAATACATGCGCCCAGGCTATTCGCGTGTGGAACTTCCCGCGCACCCCTGAAATACACGCGCCCAGGCTATTCGCGTGTGGAACTTCCCGCGCACCCCTGAAATACACGCGCCCAGGCTATTCGCGTGTGGAACTTCCCGCGCACCCCTGAAATACACGCGCCCAGGCTATTCGCGTGTGAAACTTCCCGCGCACCCCTGAAATACACGCGCCCAGGCTATTCGCGTGTGGAACTTCCCGCGCACCCCTGAAATACACACGCCCAGGCTATTCGCGTGTGGAACTTCCCGCGCACCCCTGAAATACACGCGCCCCCAGGCTATTCGCGTGTGGAACTTCCCGCGCACCCCTGAAATACACGCGCCCAGGCTATTCGCGTGTGGAACTTCCCGCGCACCCCTGAAATACACGCGCCCAGGCTATTCGCGTGTGGAACTTCCCGCGCACCCCTGAAATACACGCGCCCAGGCTATTCGCGTGTGGAACTTCCCGCGCACCCCTGAAATACACGCGCCCAGGCTATTCGCGTGTGGAACTTCACGCGAACCCCTGTAATACACGTAGCCCGCTACCCCAGGCCCGATCGCGTGAGGAACTTCACGCGAACCCCTGTAATACACGTAGCCCGCTACCCCAGGCCCGATCGCGTGAGGAACTTCACGCGAACCCCTGTAATACACGTAGCCCGCTACCCCAGGCCCGATCGCGTGAGGAACTTCACGCGAACCCCTGTAATACACGTAGCCCGCTCCCCCAGGCCCGATCGCGTGTGAAACTTCACGCGAACCCCTGAAATACACGTAGCACGCTCCCCCAGGCCCGATCGCGTGAGGAACTTCACGCGAACCCCTGTAATACACGTTGCCCGCTCCCCCAGGCCCGATCGCGTGTGAAACTTCACGCGAACCCCTGAAATACACGTAGCACGCTCCCCCAGGCCCGATCGCATGAGGAACTTCACGCGAACCCCTGTAATACACGTAGCCCGCTCCCCCAGACCCGATCGCGTGTGAAACTTCACGCGAACCCCTGAAATACACGTAGCCCGCTCCCCCAGGCCCGATCGCGTGAATAACTTCACGCGAACCCCTGTGATGCACGTACCCTGCTGTAATCGCGTGTTAGACTTCCCGCGCACCCCGGTATACACGCACACGTATTTTTTGTCAGCGGGTGTCCGTGTTTGTGGGTACCCCTTTGCACGTCATTTTTCCTGGAGGGCCACAGTATGGGACATTCATCATGGCAGTATATAGGTGCTATTTGTTGGCGCACCTTTTGGCGCACATTTCTTACAGCCGCAGAGACGCTACCGCCTGCTTTCTTGTGGCGGTCGTGTTTGTGCCTGTGCGCTGGTTTGAGCGTGCGCTTTTTTGCCCTATTCTATTCCATGAATACGTGTTGTAGGCGAGCGTGTGGGCGTTCCGCGCACTTGTGCCCTGTACTTCCCCCGTGACGCCCACGTTTTGGCAAGTTGTTCCCCATTCCGAGTGTTACGCCCGTGTTCCGCCTACTTTTGTTGCGTGCGCCGCGCTATGTGCGAATTTCGCTGTGGCCTGTGCGATTTTCGCTGTGACCTGGCGCACGCTGTTAGATGGCCTGTGCGCCAACGTGCGCCGCGCACTTTTTTATCGCACATCCGCTGGTTTTCTCGCGCACGGCCTTCCATGAATCGACGTGCGCTGCTTTTCGTGCGATTTTCGCAATTGCACTGCGATTTTCGCTATTCCACTGCGATTCGCACGTTTTTGCCCACTTGCGCCGCGCTAATTATTCCATGAATCGGCCTCTTGGTTGTCTTTTGGCAGTTACGACTTCAGCTTCTTTATATAATCTACCAGTTGAGTCGAATAGTAGGGGCAATCTACTTCGACTAAGTGTCACTCAGATTTGCTGCCTCAATGAAAGATTCTCGAGATCGTTATATGGAGTTGATTACACTCGATTACTAACTGATTATATAAAAGACAATAGTGATCCAAGCCAAAAGCGCAAATGTCATAAACATCTGTTTAGCACTATTATGCACAAGAAAAAGAAAGCCTTACGGAGAGATCTGAGACTGATAAAAAAAAAAACACATCCGGAGACACAAGGTGCTAGAGGAAGTTAGAGTAAGAAGAGCCATTTACAGGAACTGGGCCACTTCACATAGAATAATTATCAAACAAGATCGTGCAGAACTGATGCTGAAGCTTCTAATCACGAAGAACACTCGGGAAATTTGGCAAATTTTGAATATGGGCAATGTGGATGGCACAGATTCGCCTCTGAATACCATCTCAGGCGATAGATGGGCCAGTCACTTCTCCAGAGTGTTCACTAGTGAGAGCCCAGAACTGGAATTACATCCTGGGTCAGAAGGTGGGTCTTGGGAGGTTGAAATGTTGTGTGTCGACATAATTCAAGTGATTAAGATGCTAAAAAAATCTTGTGCTGCCGGAACTGACCTGATTAGCAATGTGATGCTTAAAAAGAATATATTTGTTTGGGCTCCTTTCATTGAAAGTCTCTTTAAGAGACTTGCCAGATGCAAACAACTTCCGGAGTCATGGCTATCAGCAATTGTGGTTCCCATTCACAAGAACGGCAGCTGGGACATTCCCGATAATTATCATCCCATTGCATTACTCGACTCAATCAGTAAATTCTTTGGTTCTCACTTACGATTGAACCTTGTAAATTGGCACAGGCTGCGGGTATTCTTGATGTACGTCAAACCGGCTTCTCAAAGGGCGTGGGTGTCGATGTCAACCTCTTGATACTTGGTTGTCTTTTGGCAGTTACGACTTCAGCTTCTTTATATAATCTACCAGTTGAGTCGAATAGTGGAGGCAATCTACTTCGACTAAGTGTCACTCAGATTGGCTGCCTCACTGAAAGATTCTCAAGATCATTATATGGAGTTGATTACACTCCATTACTAACTGATTATATAAAAGACAATAGTGATCCAAGCCAAAAGCGCAAATGTCATAAACATCTGTTTAGCACTATTATACACGAGAAAAAGAAAGCCTTATGAAGAGATCTGAGACTTATAAAAAAAAAACACATCCCGAGGCACATGTGCTAGAGGAAGTTAGAGTAAGAAGAGCCATTTACAGGAACTGGGCCACTTCACATAGAATAATTATCAAACAAGATCGTGCAGAACTGATGCTGAAGCTTCTAATCACGAAGAACACTCAGGAAATTTGGCAAATTTTGAATATGGGCAATGTGGATGGCATAGATTCGCCTCTGAATACCATCTCAGGCGAAAGATGGGCCAGTCACTTCTCCAGAGTGTTCACTAGTGAGAGCCCAGAACTGGAATTACATCCTGGGTCAGAAGGTGGGTCTTGGGAGGTCGAAATGTTGTGTGTCGACATAATTCAAGCGATTAAGATGCTAAAAAAATCTTGTGCTGCCGGACCTGACCTGATTAGCAATGTGATGCTTAAAAAGAATATATTTGTTTGGGCTCCTTTCATTGAAAGTCTCTTTAAGAGACTTGCCAGATGCAAACAACTTCCGGAGTCATGGCTATCAGCAATTGTGGTTCCCATTCACAAGAAGGGCAGCTGGGACATTCCCGATAATTATCATCCCATTGCATTGCTCGACTCAATCAGTAAATTCTTTGGTTCTGACTTACGATTGAACCTTGTAAATTGGCACGGGCTGCGGGTATTCTTGATGTACGTCAAACCGTCTTCTCAAAGGGCGTGGGTGTCGATGTCAACCTCTTTATACTTGGTTGTCTTTTGGCAGTTACGACTTCAGCTTCTTTATATAATCTACCAGTTGAGTCGAATAGTGGAGGCAATCTACTTTGACTAAGTGTCACTCAGATTGGCTGCCTCACTGAAAGATTCTCGAGATCGTTATATGGAGTTGATTATACTCCATTACTAACTGGTTATATAAAAGACAATAGTGATCCAAGCCAAAACCGCAAATGTCATAAACATCTGTTTAGCACTATTATGCACGAGAAAAAGAAAGCCTTACGAAGAGATCTGAGACTTATAAAAAAAAACACATCCCGAGGCACAAGGTGCTAGAGGAAGTTAGAGTAAGAAGAGCCATTTACCGGAACTGGGCCACTTCACATAGAATAATTATCAAACAAGATCGTGCAGAACTGATGCTGAAGCTTCTAATCATGAAGAACACTCGGGAAATTTGGCAAATTTTGAATTTGGGCAATGTGGATGGCACAGATTCGCCTCTGAATACCATCTCAGTCAATAGATGGGCCAGCCACTTCTCCAGAGTGTTCACTAGTGAGAGCTCAGAACTGGAATTACATCCTGGGTCAGAAGGTGTGTCTTGGGAGGTCGAAATGTTGTGTGTCGACATAATTCAAGCGATTAAGATGCTAAAAAACTCTTGTGCTGCCGGACCTGACCTGATTAGCAATATGATGCTTAAAAAGAATATATTTGTTTGGGCTCCTTTCATTGAAAGTCTCTTTAAGAGAATTGCCAGATGCAAACAACTTCCGGAGTCGTGGCTATCAGCAATTGTGGTTCCCATTCACAAGAAGGGCAACTGGGACATTCCCGATAATTATCATCCCATTGCATCGCTCCACTCAATCAGTAAAATCTTTGGTTCTCACTTACGATTGAACCTTGTAAATTGGCACAGGCTGCGGGTATTCTTGATGTACGTCAAACCGGCTTCTCAAATGGCGTGGGTGTCGATGTCAACCTCTTGATACTCACAATTTTAAAATTGGAAGCCGAGAAAGCTAGAACTAAAATCCATCTAGCATTTATTGATATGAAGCAGGCCTCCGACGGCATAAACCGTGGCTTGCTTTGGAGAACACTAAAAGAATGGAAGTGCCCAGCAAATATTCTTGACCCAATAATGGCTCTTCACTCATAAAATTCAATTCGGGTACGTCTTAACAAGAGTGGGGAACTATCAGATTCTATTCCAACAACAAAGGGAGTTAAGCAGGGTTGTCCCCTAGCTGCTGATTTGTTCAAACTATTTCTGGCAGATCTGCCGGTCTATCTCCATCAGGCACATTGTTTCCCTCCTAGAATAAACCAAGTTCCAGTAAGCTACATTGCTTATGCAAACGATCTAGTCTTGATGGACAGAACCCAGATCGGCCTCCAGCGCCTACTTATCTGTCTCTATGACTATATATCCATTAATAAACTTACAATTAATATAGAAAAAACAAAAATTGTGTCCATTGGAGATGTCACCAGTAAAAGAGACAGAGCCTTTAGGTGGGCCGTTGGAGGCCAGTTTTTGGCCTCAGTTGAATCTATACAATACTTGGGAGTCCAGTTTAACAACTCCATTTGTGAATATCAGTGTGTGAAGGAACTGAAATTGAAGACCTCAAGGCTTGCACTTCAAGCCGCAAAAAAAAAAGTTATGGTAAATTCTCCATATCACGGGTTCTGATGTTCTACCTGCAAAAGGTAGTTCCCATAATAACTTTTGGTGCTGAAGCCAGCTGGAACATCAATGAGCAAACCTGGAACTTACTTGAAGGGTGTTTCTGGCGGCGCATTCTTAAACTCCCGCAATGTGTTTCAATCATAACACTACGTCATGAACTATCACTGAACTCATTGTACAGCCATGTGATCTGGAAATCAATTTTGCTAATGCGAAAGATGATAGTTGAAAGTCCATCAACGGCTTATCAAATATTCATAAAAAAACATGATGCAAAGAATGTTAATTTACTGGATCAATGGCGACTAAGAGTGCCAGCAGGGGAAGATGCTGTGGCAATTAGTTAATGTGATCTTCTTATTTGACCACAACATGCAAAAAGAAAATGTGTGTCTTGGGCATGGATTGTTAATATAGAGAAACGAGAAAAAATTATTTCAACTCACTGGCTAGGCAATGAACAAAAAAACCGAAACAACCAGTCGACCTCCATTGTTCCTACTATTGAGAGCAATTCCTTAGATTTCGAATTAACATCTTGAAATCTAAGGAAATTTTATGGCAAAGAAAAGATCAATTGGCAAAAGTCAATCAATGCCGTTTTTGCCTTGATTCAGCAGTTGAATCACTAAAACATCTAGTCACGGACTGCCCGGCAACTTGTAATCTACGTTCTATACATCTTGTCCAATTTGCTCCTATAGACGAAGAGATGGTTGACTGGTGGCGAATGATTTCTTCTGGCAATAATGTCAAATATGCTTGCGCAATTGTGAACTATCTGGATGCGCTCTTGAAATTCTCCCCTTGAGCTGTGCTTAAGAAGTTGATATTTTGCTGCCCTAGCAAGAGCTGGCGAGATCAAATTTGTCTTAAACCTTTTGTGTGAAAGCTCTTTTTAGAAGCATGAGACTTTTTTTTCTTCTTTTTTTTGGAGTGTGAGAGGGATGGTTATTATCTAATGTATCTGTAGAATTTGAAACAAAAGTTTTTACTTTATGTTAAAACTGTAGTTTTTTTCAAATGAAAAAAAATAAGTAATGTGATTATTAGCTTTTACCCTCTAGGATAGTACTGTGATTATTAGTGTGTGCCCTCTATGATAGTACTGTGACTATTAGCTTGTGCCCTCTAGGATAGTACTGTGATTATTGGCTTACCCCTTCTAGAAAGGTACTGTGAATTTTAGCTTTTGCCCTCTAGGATAGTACTGTGATTATTAGTGTGTGCCCTCTAGTATAGTACTGTGACTATTAGCTTGTGCCCTCTAGGATAGTACTGTGATTATTAGCTTCTGCCTTCTAGGATAGTACTGTGATTATTAGCTTGTGCCTTCTAGGATAACACTGTGATTATTAGCTTGTGCCCTCTATGATAGTACAGTGATTATTAGCTTGTGCCTTCTAGGATAGTACTGTGATTATTAGACTGCACCACACCCGTACAGTTCACCACTTACTGACTTAAAGCACATCTAGAAAGTGCCGCAATTGAATAGTACTGTGATGTTTAGCTTGTGCCTTCTAGGATAGTACTGTGATTATTAGCTTCTTCCTTTTAGGATAGTACTGTGATTATTAAACTGCACTGCACCCTTAGAGTTTACCACTTACTTACTTGAACAACATCTAGAAAGCACCACAATAGAATAGTACTGTGATTATTAGCTTGTGCTCTCTAGGATAGTACTGTGATTATAGGCTTGCGTCTTCTAGGATAGTACTGTGATGATTAATTTGCGCTACACCCTTAGGGTTTACCACTTACTGCCTCTCATTCCGAGTTTGAAGGTAAGTATCATCCATAACCGGCATGGCGCAAATAGCATGTCCGAGCTGGCAATAGACCGGTAAAAGCGCACAATTACAAGTTCGCGGGCACGAGTTTTGCGCAATGCCGATAATGAACATAGCGGCATGCCGCAAAAATGCCCGAAAAACCCCCTACCGGCATGAACCGCACTGTAGCGAACACTAGCACCATAGAGCAACACAGCATTAGCAGTGACTGTAAATAGCGGTCACCGTTAAAATGCGGAACTGGAAATAGCGTCATCGCACAGGAACCCTGGCACACTGTTGACCTACCGTAAAGTTACCATCACTACTGAGGAATGCCCAAAGCGGCAAAGAAGGGAGCTGCCCGCCTCCGAAAGGAGCAGTTCAGTCCAGATGAGCTGCAAATGCTTGTGGATATCCTCCACGAGCATGCTGAGACTGTTTTCAGCAACGACATACGGAGGATGGCGGTGCTTAAAAAAAAGACATCTGGGCACTAGTGGCCCAGAAGGTGAGCGCTGTGGGCAACACCCCCCGCACCACAAAGGATTGCCGCAAAAGTTGGGAAGACCTGCGGCTGAGGGTGCAGAGCATCCTCTCTGCGAATAGAAACCAGGCCTTGGAGACTGGAGGAGGCCCAAGTTTGCCTATGAAACTCATGCCGTGGGAGGAGGCATGTGCAGCCATGATATGCTCCTAATCCATTGAAGGGGGCGGAGAAATGGAGTGTGGTGCAACATCATCCGCTGATGGAGGTGAGTGTCCAAAGTCAATACTGCCAACGCCAATGTTATGAAAGTCACTGCTAAGGTCTGGCCAAGGAGTCACTGCATGGTCGGCCACACCCCCCCCTGTAAATCATGCCGAAGCAAGTGAGACCCAAGCTAGTGCCAGGTACAAGGCCGTAATGTATATGACACATACAACACAAAGTGGCCCATTCCATGAGGTACACAGGGCAGTTGATGTAAACAGTGTGCATGTTAGACAGCACAGTACCCGGCCAACATGAGTTACACCGACATATGAATGCATTTACCACCCAAATATTGAATGATGTGCCGTTCCATACTTAAACGCCAATAACCCACAAATATCTGAATGTGCTACTGTAGCCATGTATAAATGCTGGCTCTCAAATCATCACTCATGCCGTCCGTCTCTTCCACCCCCACAGGCAGTGAGCATGACAGTGAGGAGCAGGAGAGCAACCTTCCCAGCACTTCTAGGGGCCAAGGCAGGAGCCGCCGTCTCCCAGCGAGGAAGACAACACCTGGATGTACACCACCAGCTCCAGCAAGGCCCGTGGAGGGAGCACCACCCCCACCCTTCCCTGCACTGGCTGCAGACACATGCCCAACGCCACGGTCTGAGGAGTCAAGTGTGGCTGGGGAGGTGGCAGCCACGGCCCCCCTCGAAGTTGTAGACAGCCCCAATTCCATCTATGGAGTGACAAAGGACGATACAGTTGAAGTCGTGCACACCCCTGAAGCCTACTCTAACCCCCAGGTCTCCCTTAGTGACTCGGGTGAGACTGACACACTTGAGCAATCTGACCAAGGACCAACACATGGACATGCCAGTCCTGTGCCCACTTCCCTTGAGGAAGCGCCGGCAGGACATGTCAGCCCGATCCCCAGCAGGGCCATTACCTCATTCGCAGATGCACAGCGGGCTGAGCAGCTCACAGCCCTGATCACAGATTTTGTGCTGGAAAATCGGCAGGCCAGGGAGGAGTGGCGTGATGAATTGAGGGCATGAATTGGTAATAACGGACAGAACCGACCGGCTCTGTGAGGTGCTCGGCCGTATAGCCGATGCTCTGGAGGCTGCTCATCCTGCCCAACATCCTCAGAATGAGGACAACCCTTCAACGAGCAACTCCACCCAGACCAGCCCACTCCGTCGGTCACTCCGTGCCCAGCGCCGCCGGGACATGCCTCCCCCTGGCTCCGGGAGCGCAGAGTGACTTTACTGCCAGCCACATGTGGGCTACGTGGACCCTATGGGACTAGTGTTGGGGAGTTGTGGGGTGTGGGGGAAGGGGGTGAGGGTGTGTGGGGAAGTTGGGGGGTGAAGGGGAGATGATCGTGTGTGGGGGACTTGGGGGGTGAGGGGGAGAGGGGTGAGGGTGGTGGAGGGTTTGTTTTTCACTTAGACATGTTCACTTTTAATACACTGGTTGTGTTGCAAAGAAAAACCAGTGTACATTCATCATTGGGCATGTGTCATTTAATATATCAATGCATAGTGTGCATGTATCCCCACACCCAGTGCCCTATGTCCTCAAATTATGACACCCCTGCTGACTTGTGTGTCAGAAAATGTTTCCAATCAAAGACTGGTGCACGGTACTTCCCTCCTGTGCATCGGCACCCTGATGATGTCCTGCCACATCTTCCTCCTCCCCTTCATCATCATCTGGTGGTAGCAGTTCCATGTCAGGAGGCAGGGGCACGTTCAGACGGATGCACATATTGTGCAGCATTACACATGCCATGGTGATCTTGGACACCTTCTCATGGCTGTAGAGGAGTGCCCCACCGGCCGGCTGAGGCAGCAAAATCATGCCTTTAACAGGCCAAAGGTCTGCTCAATCACCACACGTGTACGGGTATGGGAACGATTGTAGTCCTTCTCATGCCTGTTCTGTGGGTTTCAGACAGGGGTCATGAGCCATGGCTTCAAGGGATAGCCACCATCACCTGCATGAGAAGGGAATGAAGGTAAGTGTTCATACTTTCATGGTGGACAACTGTACTAGTCTCACATGGCAGCAGGTAATTTCTGCCCACACGCACATGTCTCTGGATGCATTTGCCCCATTTCTGTCCACACTATGTGTCCTGTGCAATGGACTGATGGAGTGGGTTGCATCTTCGAGATGGGTCATGGTGTGCACTGACATCTTGTTGCACGCGCATCGTATATACATGCAGCAGTGTTGGAATAAAATCATTCATGTGTTGTGTCCTGTAAGATTTTGTAGTAGGGAGTGTTGGCTGTAGTCAGTACCATATTCGTCATTCTGCACCGATCAGTTCCATGGTGGCTTGCAGCGCTCCTATGGGTGTGCGGAACCAGGGCCACACTGTGGTACCCCTGGTTGGCTCAATTTAATGCACTCCCAGGGATGACTGTCATGTGTGGTGATATGCTGGATACAGCAACATAGTGCATATGCAGTGCATAGTGCAGGATGGCCTTACGGTGTGTGAGGGCCGCCGATGAGCAGTGTATGTGTTGTGGAATGTGGGCTGGTTAACTGTTAGTCATTTAGTGATAGGTGTCGGACTTACTTCATCACTATGGAATTTGGTTGTCATGTGCCGTTTCAGTTGCTTTGGGTCACAGTGTTCGGTGATGTGCACATCGTGCACTGACGTCAACATTGCCACCCAGGTGGAGTATGCATCCCCCCTTCCCACCCAGGTGGAGTATGCATCCCCCCTTCCCACCCAGGTGATGTATCCATCCCCCCTTCCCACCCAAGTGAAGTATGCATCCCCCCCTTCCCGCCCAGGTGGAGTATGCATCCCCCCCTTCCCACCCAGGTGGAGTATGCATCCCCCCTTCCCACCCAGGTGGGGTATGCAGCCACCCGCCTCACAACCCCGATGCTCTGCCATGGGCCAGTCAGGCAACTCACCAATCAGCCAGGCATGTCGTCCAGCATGTCACTCCATGAAGCGTGGTAGCGTGGAGTGGCGCAGGACCCAAGAGTCATAAGTTGATCCTGGATATCGGGCACAGCAATGTGTGATGATTTTGCTGGCTAAGCATACCATCTGCACATTGATGGAGTGCTATTGCTTGCGGTTGCGATACACCACCTCCATGGCATGCAGGACTACCAACTCCACATGGGTGCAGTCAAGGGCACCTACAAAATTTGGCATGCCTGCCAGTGCATGGAAGGCAACTTTTGTATTGAATATCGCCTGGGGAGTCCGTGGTAGGGATATGTAGTCCCTTGTGTGCTTGAGGAGGGCATCCAGCACTTGGTTCAGTATCTGGGAAAATAAGGGTTGTGATATGCCATGCATGTGCCCCACTGTGTGCTGGTAGGTGCCTGTGGCAAGGAAGTGCAGCACAGACACTACCTTCAGTAGAGGGGAGATGGCGGTGTGTATTTCTACAAGGCTCACTATGTCGTTGTGTATCAGGTCCACTACAGTGGTGATGGTGTCACGGTCAAGCCGGTACAGGGCGTCGATCTGCTCAGGTGTTAGGTTGAAGGGGGTGGCTCTGATGCAAGGGATTGGGGGCTGCCAGCGTGGTAACGGTGGCTGCACTAGTGGGGCATGCTGGGCCTGTCTCACACTCCTTCTCCTCCTGTGTCTCCTCTGTGGTGGGGGTGGTTGTTGTTGTTGTTGAGGCCTTGCAAGCATGCCCTCCAGCTACAGTAATGCTACTACTATTTGTATCATATTGGTGTGGGAGGGGGTGTGGTGTGTGGGTGTGCTCCTTTTGTACTGGCCCTCACTCCATTGCCTCCACCTGTGTTGATTGTGTGCACCTGTGGCACTTCTAAACATTGCTCAGGGTGCTTTACACCTTCTCGGAGATGCAGGTATTTACACCATGCCTTCAGGAGGCCGTTAGTTGCATGTCCGCATTACTTGGGATCAGCTCCGATTTACGGCATGCCGCTAATGCCGGCATGGTGTGTCACGCGCATGCATAGTCTGCTATTTACGGCATCGTAAAGTACAATGCCGTAAATAGTGGTCTGGTTGGTCAGAATAGCCCGTAGTGGTAAGCGATGCCGGTAATCCTTTACCAGCATCGTTTTTCCCTTAGCGCCAACCTCGGAATGACCCCCACTGACTTGGATCACATCTAGAATGCACCACAATAGAATAGTACTGTGATTATTAGCTTCTGCCTTCTAAGACAGTACTGTGATTTTTAGCTTCTGCCCTATAGGATAGTACTGTGATTATTAGCTTGCACCTTCTGGGATAGTACTGTGATTATTGGCTTGTGCTCTCTAGGATAGTGCTGTGATTATTAGCTTGTGCCCTCTAGGATAGTATTGTGATAACTAGACAGCACCAAACGCTTAGAAATGAGCACATATTGACCTGTATCACATCTAGAAAGCACCAAAGTAGAATAGTACTGGGATTTTTAGCTACTGCCTGCTAGGATAGTACTGTGATTATTAGCTTGCACGGCACCCTTAGAGTTTACCACTTACTGACTTGAATCACATATAGAAAGCACCACAATAGAATGGTGCTGTGATTATTAGCTTGGTCCCTCTGGGATAGTACTGTGATTATTGGCTTGCCCCTTCTAGGATAGTACTGTGATTATTAGCTTGTGCCCTCTAAGATAGTACTGTGATTATTAGATTGTGCCTTCTAGGATAGTACTGTGACAATTAACTTGTGCCCTCTAGGATAGTGCTGTGATTATTAGCGTGTGCCCTCTAGGATAGTATTGTGATAACTAGACAACACAAAACGCTTAGAAATGAGCACATATTGACCTGTATCACATCTAGAAAGCACCAAAGTAGAATAGTACTGTGACTTTTAGCTACTGCCTGCTAGGATAGTACTGTGATTATTAGCTTGCACCGCACCCTTAGAGTTTACCACTTACTGACTTGAATCACATATAGAAAGCACCACAATAGAATGGTACTGTGATTATTAGCTTGGTCCCTCTGGGATAGTACTGTGATTATTGGCTTGCCCTTTTGAGGACAGTCCTGTGATCAAGCTTGTGCCCTCTAGGATATTACTGTGATTATTGGCTTGCGCCTTCTAGGATAATACTGTGATTATTAGACTGCTCTGCACCCTTAGGGCCTCATTACGACTTACGCGGTAAGGGTTTTACGGCGGCATAAACAGCGCCGACCCTTACCGCCTGAGTACGAGGTCCCTTAGCGCCATGGAGGTTTAATCCATGGCGCTAAGGGACCATGGAGTTAATTACGCCACCGTAATTTACGGTGGCGTAATTAACGCCTTTCCCACTCCCATTATGCCCTATGGGGCAAAATGGGAATGGGGAAGGGTAAATGGGAAAATGGGGATTTACCGCCCCGCCAAGGTCGGAATGGGGCGGTAAATCCGCCAACCACCATGGCGTGAACTTAGTTTACGCCATGGTGGTAAAGTCATGGCCCAGGCGGTAACTTACCGCCTGGGTCGTAATGAGGCCCTCAGAGTTTACAACTTACTGGCTTGAATCACATCTAGAAAGCACCACAATAGAATCCTACTGTGATTAGTAGCTTGCACCACACCCTTAGAGTTTACCACTTACTGACGTGAATCACATCTAGAAAGCAACACAATAGAATAGTACTGTGATTATTAGCTTGTGCCCTCGAGGATAGTACTGTGATTATTGTCTTGCCCCTTGTAGAATAGTACTGTGATTATTAGCTTATGCCCTCTAGGATAGTACTGTGATTATTAGCTTGTGCCCTCAAGGATAGTACTGTGATTATTGTCTTGCCCCTTGTAGAATAGTAGTGTGAATATTGGCTTGCGCCTTCTAGGATAGTACTGTGATTATTAGACTGCTCTACACCCTTAGAGTTTACCACTTACTGACTTGAATCACATCTAGCAAGCACCACAATAGAATAGTACTATGATTATTAGCTTCTGCCTTCTAGGATAGTACTCTGATTATTAGCTTGTGCCCTCTAGGATAGTACTATGATTATTAGCTTGCACCTTCTGGAATAGTACTGTGATTATTGGCTTGTGCTCTCTAGGATAGTGCTGTGATTATTAGCTTGTGCCCTCTAGGATAGTATTGTGATAACTAGACAGCACCAAACGCTTAGAGATGAGCACATATTGACCTGTATCACATCTAGAAAGCACCAAAGTAGAATACTACTGTGATTTTTAGCTACTGCCTGCTAGGATAGTACTGTGATTATTAGCTTGCACGGCACCCTTAGAGTTTACCACTTACTGACTTGAATCACATATAGCAAGCACCACAATAGAATGGTACTGTGATTATTAGCTTGGTCCCTCTGGGATAGTACTGTGATTATTGGCTTGACCCTTCTAGGATAGTACTGTGATTATTAGCTTGTGCCCTCTAGGATAGTACTGTGATTATTAGACTGTGCCTTCTAGGATAGTACTGTGACAATTAACTTGTGCCCTCTAGGATAGTGCTGTGATTATTAGCGTGTGCCCTCTAGGATAGTATTGTGATAACTAGACAACACCAAACGCTTAGAAATGAGCACATATTGACCTGTATCACATCTAGAAAGCACCAAAGTAGAATAGTACTGTGATTTTTAGCTACTGCCTGCTAGGATAGTACTGTGATTATTAGCTTGCACCGCACCCTTAGAGTTTACCACTTACTGACTTGAATCACATATAGAAAGCACCACAATAGAATGTTACTGTGATTATTAGCTTGGTCCCTCTGGGATAGTACTGTGATTATTGGCTTGCCCTTTCGAGGACAGTCCTGTGATCAAGCTTGTGCCCTCTAGGATAGTACTGTGATTATTAGATTCTGCCTTCTAGGATAGTACTGTGATTATTGGCTTGCGCCTTCTAGGATAGTACTCTGATTATTAGACTGCTCTGCACCCTTAGAGTTTACAATTTACTGGCTTGAATCACATATAGAAAGCACCACAATAGAATACTACTGTGATTATTAGCTTGCACCACACCCTTAGAGTTTACCACTTACTGATGTGAATCACATCTAGAAAGCAACACAATAGAATAGTACTGTGATTATTAGCTTGTGCCCTCAAGGATAGTACTGTGATTATTGTCTTGCCCCTTGTAGAATAGTACTGTGATTATTAGCTTGTGCCCTCTAGGATAGTACTGTGATTATTAGTTTGTGCCCTCAAGGATAGTACTGTGATTATTGTCTTGCCCCTTGTAGAATAGTAGTGTGAATATTGGCTTGCGCCTTCTAGGATAGTACTGTGATTATTAGACTGCTCTACACCCTTAGAGTTTACCACTTACTGACTTGAATCACATCTAGCAAGCACCACAATAGAATAGTACTATGATTATTAGCTTCTGCCTTCTAGGATAGTACTCTGATTATTAGCTTGTGCCCTCTAGGATAGTACTGTGATTATTAGCTTCTGCCTTCTAAGACAGTACTGTGATTTTTAGCTTCTGCCCTATAGGATAGTACTGTGATTATTAGCTTGCACCTTCTGGGATAGTACTGTGATTATTGGCTTGTGCTCTCTAGGATAGTGCTGTGATTATTAGCTTGTGCCCTCTAGGATAGTATTGTGATAACTAGACAGCACCAAACGCTTAGAAATGAGCACATATTGACCTGTATCACATCTAGAAAGCACCAAAGTAGAATACTACTGTGATTTTTAGCTACTGCCTGCTAGGAAAGTACTGTGATTATTAGCTTGCATGGCACCCTTAGAGTTTACCACTTACTGACTTGAATCACATATAGAAAGCACCACAATAGAATGGTACTGTGATTATTAGCTTGGTCCCTCTGGGATAGTACTGTGATTATTGGCTTGCCCCTTCTAGGATAGTACTGCGATTATTAGCTTGTGCCCTCTAGGATAGTACTGTGATTATTAGATTGTGCCTTCTAGGATAGTACTGTGACAATTAACTTGTGCCCTCTAGGATAGTGCTGTGATTATTAGCGTGTGCCCTCTAGGATAGTATTGTGATAACTAGACAGCACCAAACACTTAGAAATGAGCACATATTGACCTGTATCACATCTAGAAAGCAACAAAGTAGAATAGTACTGTGGTTTTTAGCTACTGCCTGCTAGGATAGTACTGTGATTATTAGCTTGCACAGCACCCTTAGAGTTTACCACTTACTGACTTGAATCACATATAGAAAGCACCACAATAGAATACTACTGTGATTATTAGCTTGCACCACACCCTTAGAGTTTACCACTTACTGACGTGAATCACATCTAGAAAGCAACACAATATAATAGTACTGTGATTATTAGCTTGTGCCCTCAAGGATAGTACTGTGATTATTGTCTTGCCCCTTGTAGAATAGTACTGTGATTATTAGCGTGTGCCCTCTAGGATAGTACTGTGATTATTAGTTTGTGCCCTCAAGGATAGTACTGTGATTATTGTCTTGCCCCTTGTAGAATAGTAGTGTGAATATTAGACTGCTCTACACCCTTAGAGTTTACCACTTACTGGCTTGAATCACATCTAGCAAGCACCACAATAGAATAGTACTTTGATTATTAGCTTCTGCCTTCTACGATAGTACTCTGCTTATTAGCTTGTGCCCTCTAGGATAGTACTGTGATTATTAGCTTGCGCCTTCCAGGATAGTACTGTAATTATTAGTGTGTGCCCTCTAGGGTAGTACTGTGATTATTTGCTTCTGCTTTCTAGGATAGTACTGTTATTATTAGCTTGTACCTTCTAGGATAATACCGTGATTATTAGCTGGTGCCTTCTATGACAGTACTGTGATCATTAGTGTGTGCCTTCTAGGATAGTACTGTGATTATTAGACTGCACCACACCCGTAGAGTTTACCACTTAATGGGCCTCATTACTAGGTGGGCGGTAAGGGATTACCGGCACCGGTAAGGGCACTGGTGCCGGTAATCTCTTACCGCCCTACTACGAGTTCCCTTTGCGGGTACTTCCCTAGCATCTGTTTTTTTCAGGCGTTAAGGACGGGGCCCGCAAAGGGACTCTAGAGCTATTTGCGGTACCGTTATTAGCGCCTTCCTTATTCCCATTGCGACCTATGGGGGTTCAAATGGGAATGGGTAATGTCCCTGGTGAATGGGGAATTAACGGTCCCACCAACCTTGGAATGTACCGGTAATTGCTCCATTCACCAGGGCGGAGTCGGAACGAGTTTGGAGGCAGCCATGTCGCTAATAGCACCATGGCTACCTCCAACCTCGTAATGAGGCCCACTGACTTGAATCACATTTAGAAAGCACCGCAATAGAATAGTACTGTGATTTTTAGCTTCTGCTCTCTAGGATAGTACTGTGATTATTAGCTTGCACCTTCTAGGATAATACTGTGATTATTAGATTCTGCCTTCTAGGATAGTACTGCGATTATTAGACTGCACTGCACCCTTAGAGTTTACCATTGACTGACTTGAACAACATCTAGAAAGCACCACAATAGAATAGTACTGTGATTATTAGCGTGTGCCCTCTAGGATAGTACTGTGGTTATTGGCTTGCACCTTCTAGGATAGTACTGTGATTACTAGACTGCTCCACAGCCTTAGAGTTTACCACATACTGACATGAATCACATCTAGAAAGCACCACAATCGAATAGTACTGTGATTATTAGCTTCTGCCTTCTAGGATAGTACTGTGATTATTTTCTTGCCCCTTGTAGTATAGTAGTGTGAATATTGGCTTGCGCCTTCTAGGATAGTACTGTGATTATTAGACTGCTCTACACCCTTAGAGTTTACCACTTACTGACTTGAATCACATCTAGCAAGCACCACAATAGAATAGTAATGTGATTATTAGCTTCTGCCTTCTAGGATAGTACTCTGATTATTAGCTTGTGCCCTCTAGGATAGTACTGTGATTATTAGCTTGCGCCTTCCAGCATAGTACTGTAATTATTAGTGTGTGCCCTCTAGGGTAGTACTGTGATTATTTGCTTCTGCTTTCTAGGATAGAACTGTTATTATTAGCTTGTACCTTCTAGGATAATACCGTGATTATTAGCTGGTGCCTTCTATGACAGTACTGTGATTATAAGCGTGTGACCTCTAGGAAAGTACTGTGATCATTAGTGTGTGCCTTCTAGGATAGTACTGTGATTATTAGACTGCACCACACCCGTAGAGTTTACCACTTAATGGGCCTCATTACTAGGTGGGCGGTAAGGGATTACCGGCACCGGTAAGGGCACTGGTGCCGGTAATCTCTTTCCGCCCTACTACGAGTTCCCTTTGCGGGTACTTCCCTAGCATCTGGTTTTTTCAGGCGTTAAGGACGGGGCCCGCAAAGGGACTCTAGAGCTATTTGCGGTACCGTTATTAGCGCCTTCCTTATTCCCATTGCGACCTATGGGGGTTCAAATGGGAATGGGTAATGTCCCTGGTGAATGGGGAATTACCGGTCCCACCAACCTTGGAATGGACCGGTAATTGCTCCATTCACCAGGGCAGAGTCGGAACGAGTTTGGAGGCAGTCATGGCGCTAATAGCACCATGGCTACCTCCAACCTCGTAATGAGGCCCACTGACTTGAATCACAACTAGAAACCACCACAATAGAATAGTACTGTGATTTTTAGCTTCTGCTCTCTAGGATAGTACTGTGATTATTAGCTTGCACCTTCTAGGATAATACTGTGATTATTAGATTCTGCCTTCTAGGATAGTACTGTGATTATTAGACTGCACTGCACCCTTAGAGTTTACCATTTACTGACTTGAACAACTTCTAGAAAGCACCACAATAGAATAGTACTTTGATTATTAGCTTCTGCCTTCTAGGATAGTACTCTGATTATTAGCTTGTGCCCTCTAGGATAGTACTGTGATTATTAGCTTGCGCCTTCCAGGATAGTACTGTAATTATTAGTGTGTGCCCTCTAGGGTAGTACTGTGATTATTTGCTTCTGCTTTCTAGGATAGTACTGTTATTATTAGCTTGTACCTTCTAGGATAATACCGTGATTATTAGCTGGTGCCTTCTATGACAGTACTGTGATTATAAGCGTGTGACCTCTAGGAAAGTACTGTGATCATTAGTGTGTGCCTTCTAGGATAGTACTGTGATTATTAGACTGCACCACACCCGTAGAGTTTACCACTTAATGGGCCTCATTACTAGGTGGGCGGTAAGGGATTACCGGCACCGGTAAGGGCACTGGTGCCGGTAATCTCTTACCGCCCTACTACGAGTTCCCTTTGCGGGTACTTCCCTAGCATCTGTTTTTTTCAGGCGTTAAGGACGGGGCCCGCAAAGGGACTCTAGAGCTATTTGCGGTACCGTTATTAGCACCTTCCTTATTCCCATTGCGACCTATGGGGGTTCAAATGGGAATGGGTAATGTCCCTGGTGAATGGGGAATTAACGGTCCCACCAACCTTGGAATCTACCGGTAATTGCTCCATTCACCAGGGCGGAGTCGGAACGAGTTTGGAGGCAGCCATGTCGCTAATAGCACCATGGCTACCTCCAACCTCGTAATGAGGCCCACTGACTTGAATCACATTTAGAAAGCACTGCAATAGAATAGTACTGTGATTTTTAGCTTCTGCTCTCTAGGATAGTACTGTGATTATTAGCTTGCACCTTCTAGGATAATACTGTGATTATTAGATTCTGCCTTCTAGGATAGTACTGCGATTATTAGACTGCACTGCACCCTTAGAGTTTACCATTGACTGACTTGAACAACATCTAGAAAGCACCACAATAGAATAGTACTGTGATTATTAGCGTGTGCCCTCTAGGATAGTACTGTGGTTATTGGCTTGCACCTTCTAGGATAGTACTGTGATTACTAGACTGCTCCACAACCTTAGAGTTTACCACATACTGGGCCTCATTACACGGAAGGCGGTAAGGGTTAACGGTCACCGTTAATGGCAACGGTGACCGTTAACCCTTACCGCCGTACTACGAGGTCCCTTTGCGGGTTGGAGGATATAACGCCTGCTTCTTGCAGGCGTTAAAATCCAACCCGCTAAGGGACCGCGGAGCTAATTACGGCACCGCAAAATTGCGGTGGCGTAATTAGCGCCTTCCCCATTTCCATAGAGCCCTATGGGGCAGAAATGGGAATGGGGAAGGGCAATGGCGGAAAGGGGATTTACCGCCCCTCCAACCTTGGAATGGGGCGGTAAATCCCCTTTCCGCCAAGGCGGTGCCGGTATTTTACCGGCATGAGCCATGGCGCTAATAGCGCCATGGCTCACCGCCTACCGTGTAATGAGGCCCACTGACATGAATCACATCTAGGAAGCACCACAATCGAATAGTACTGTGATTATTAGCTTCTGCCTTCTAGGATAGTACTGTGATTATTGTCTTGCCCCTTGTAGTATAGTAGTGTGAATATTGGCTTGCGCCTTCTAGGATAGTACTGTGATTATTAGACTGCTCTACACCTTTAGAGTTTACCACTTACTGACTTGAATCACATCTAGCAAGCACCACAATAGAATAGTAATGTGATTATTAGCTTCTGCCTTCTAGGATAGTACTCTGATTATTAGCTTGTGCCCTCTAGGATAGTACTGTGATTATTAGCTTGCGCCTTCCAGGATAGTACTGTAATTATTAGTGTGTGCCCTCTAGGGTAGTACTGTGATTATTTGCTTCTGCTTTCTAGGATAGAACTGTTATTATTAGCTTGTACCTTCTAGGATAATACCGTGATTATTAGCTGGTGCCTTCTATTACAGTACTGTGATTATAAGCGTGTGACCTCTAGGAAAGTACTGTGATTATTAGTGTGTGCCTTCTAGGATAGTACTGTGATTATTAGACTGCACCACACCCGTAGAGTTTACCACTTAATGGGCCTCATTACGAGGTGGGCGGTCAGGGATTACCGGCACCGGTAAGGGCACCGGTGCCGGTAATCCCTTACCGCCCTACTACGAGTTCCCTTTGCGGGTACTTCCCTAACGCCTGTTTTTTTCAGGCATTAAGGACAGGACCCCCAAAGGGACTCTAGAGCTATTGGCAGTACCGTTATTAGCGCCTTCCTTATTCCCATTGCGCCCTATGGGGGTTCAAATGGGAATGGGTAATGTCCCTGGTGAATGGGGAATTACCGGTCCCACCAACCTTGGAATGGACCGGTAATTGCTCCATTCACCAGGGCAGAGTCGGAATGAGTTTGGAGGCAGTCATGGCGCTAATAGCACCATGGCTACCTCCAACCTCGTAATGAGGCCCACTGACTTGAATCACAACTAGAAACCACCACAATAGAATAGTACTGTGATTTTTAGCTTCTGCTCTCTAGGATAGTACTGTGATTATTAGCTTGCACCTTCTAGGATAATACTGTGATTATTAGATTCTGCCTTCTAGGATAGTACTGTGATTATTAGACTGCACTGCACCCTTAGAGTTTACCATTTACTGACTTGAACAACTTCTAGAAAGCACCACAATAGAATAGTACTGTGATTATTAGCGTGTGCCCTCTAGGATAGTACTGTGGTTATTGGCTTGCACCTTCTAGGATAGTACTGTGATTACTAGACTGCTCCACAGCCTTAGAGTTTACCACTTACTGACTTGAATCACATCTAGAAAGCACCACTATCGAATAGTACTGCGATTATTAGCTTCTGCCTTCTAGGATAGTACTGTGATTATTAGCTTGTGCCCTCTAGGATAGTACTGTGATTATTAGCTTGTGCCCTCTAGGATAGTACTGTTTATATTAGCGTGTGCCCTCTAGGATGGTACTGTTATTATTAGCTTGTGCCCTCTGGGATGGTATTGTTATTATTAGACAGCGCCACATGCTTAGAAATGAGCACATATTGACCTGAATCACATCTAGAAAGCACCACAATAGAATAGTGATGTGACTATTAGCTCCTGCCTTCTAGGATAGTACTGTGATTATTAGATTGCGCTGCACCCTTATGGTTGTTAACACGTACTGTAATTATCGGCCTCTGCAGCACCTGTACAAATTTGTGGATATTAGTTTAAATCACATCTAGGAAACCTCACAATAAGAAAAATACTGGGGTTACTAACCTGCGATCTCGAGGATAACACAGTGATTATCACCCTGTCCCACACTATAATAGTACCGTGACTATTAGCCTGGACCACGCTGGGATAGCTCTTTGAATATTGGCCTATGTCACACCATTAGAGAATTGGCCTTTAAACCACTTCTAGAGGGTGCCACATTGGGACAGCGCTGTAAGTATTAGCCCTACCGCGCCGAGATGGTACTTTGATCATTGGCCCTGACATTCTGCCATAGTGCTGTGAACAGTACCCTGCTTCACACCACAGAGATTTGTTTGTTGCTCTAAGTCTTTTCCAGGGAGAGCCAC
This sequence comes from Ambystoma mexicanum, assembly GCF_040938575.1. Classification (NCBI taxonomy): domain Eukaryota; kingdom Metazoa; phylum Chordata; class Amphibia; order Caudata; family Ambystomatidae; genus Ambystoma; species Ambystoma mexicanum. The sequence goes on from NC_090928.1 coordinate 1,148,965,034, forward strand.
GTTAGGTACAGCCACTGAAAAACCATAGTGATATAAGCCTAGTACTCCTCCCTAACCGGACAGCCCAAACTCGAGAATCGGCTGAACTACCCTAGCGATATCACCTGACTAGAACACCCCAACAGACAGAGCACAATCTTATATCGGACAATCCCCCATACCCAGTCCAACACCACAAGACAGACGGACCAAAAGCACAAAGACCAACTCTGCAACAACAAACCAAACAAAAAACAACCTAAAAAAAGAAACGCTCAAAACTCAAAATGCAGGGAAAATGAATTGGACCAAAGGAAAGACACAGAGCAGAAGGAACAAACCCAACTGAAAACCACCAAAGACTCACAACTGCAGAACACGCTCCCACAGACAAGAACGATAACAGAACCAGCGCAGAGAGAAGAGAGAAATCCCTGTACCTAACTCCATACCTCGCAAATAACCACTCACCTGAATGAACCGACCCAACGTACAAATCAAGAATGACCAATAACCAAACACAACCACGCAGAAGAAGAACGAACAAAGCTAGAGATAGCACAAACATAATTGACACCCTAACCCCCAAAACAAGAGGACCCTTCGCTCGACAGCCACACAATTTAGAAGAGGAGCCTGATGACAACAAAAACCCAAGACGGAACCTAAGAGATCTTTTGGACGGCACAGACACAACTGTACCACACCTCAACTAGAGATTGACTTAGAAAGAAACCTTAACACCAGTCAGAAGACAACACTGACAGTAAAGCACAAACAAAACTATACCTTCCAAATCCACTGCAACCTAATAAATGCAAGATCCATGTCAAAACACTCAACAGAGATCTTCGTCCTTCTCTGCGACAACGGCATATACATCCTATTCATTACAGAAACATAGCTGGATGACAACTACAAAATTACACTCCAAAGCTGCCTGCACACCAACTTCAAATGCCTTCAGTTAAGCAGGAAAAATAAAAATGGAGGAGGCCTCGCAATAGCATTCAAAGAACACCTGAAAGTAAGAACAAACAAACCGCTTAACATCAAGAACTGCAAATCCATCGTCATACACCTATCAACGAATCCAAAAATGAACATTAAATTCATACTGGTTTACAGACCACCGACATACGACAACTTCATAGAAGGCATCACCAACATAGCCATCGAACACAAACATTTAATAATCCTGGGGGACTTCAAACTTTGGTTCGAAGAAAAACACACCAACTCTTAAAAATCACTAATTGGGCAGCTAAAAATACAACAGCTGGTCAAAGGGGCAACACACTCGGCAGGACACACCCTTGACGCAATGTTCGCCAAGAAACAACGTATCACCACGGCACCACCGATACAAATACTTTGAGGCGACCATCTCATTCTATTTGTGATCACACTACCAACTCAAGTTAGCATCCAGCCCCTCAAGATCCCAACCACCACAAAAAGAAAAAGGAAAACCGTCAAAGCAAGCAACCTAATAGAACAACTGGAGATGACCAAACCTTCAACAGCAGAACTGGAGAAAGCAGACCTACATGGGAAAGCGGAGCTACTCCACAAATGGATTGCTGAGACAATAGCCCCAGAAAAAGCATTCACCCCATCAAGGAAAAGGGCAATGGCAAAATGGTTCACCCCACTACTAAGCACCATAAAAAAGAACAAGAAGCTGGAATTGGAATGGAGGAAAGAATATGACCAAGATAAGAAAACCAAGTTCCAGAAACCAATCCGATCATATAAGAAGGAAATTCAAAAGGTGAAGAGAAGACATTATGATTACAGAATCACCAATGCCACAAACCCACAAAAAGTAATGTTCAACATCATTAACGAAATCAAAAACCCACCAGGTTGCGACAACACTCAAATACTCTGACAGAAACTATGCAACAACTTGGCAGACCATTTCAAAAACAAAATCAAAGACATCCAACAAATCATACAAAACAGACCAACCAACCCTAACACTCAACCAACCGGACCTCAAGAGGAGCCACAACAAAAACTCCAAAACTTCCTGGAAATATCAGTAGAGACATTTGTCAAGCTGGTAAAACATTGCAAGAAAGCAGGATCACCCATGGATCCCTGCCCCCGTGACATCTCAAAACCAATCCTCTCACAAGGAACACCATCAGAATATTACAGAAACCTCTTAAATCTTACTCTCACAACAGGGACTGTACCACGATCCTTCAAATCAGCATGACACACTAAAAAAAAGATTGCAAGATATAGGTATAACGGACACGGCACTACTCTGGATTAAATCATTCCTAGCAGACAGAACAGAATCCATATGGATAAAACCCTTCAAATCTACTCCACGAGTTAACAACTGTGGAGTACCACAAGGATCCTCACTATCACTACTATACTTCAACATCTACCAGACTCCTGTAATCAGGATCTTCAAAAAATACAACATTACATGCTAGAACTACGCACACAATGCTCAAATATCTGAAAAATCAATGATACTCAAGCCAATCACTCAACCTTAGTAAAATGTCTAAAAGAAATATTCGACTGTATGAACGCCAACAACTTGAAAATCAACCCAGGAAAGACAGAAATCATGATTATATCCAAAAACCAAGAGAACAACACCTACTTTCCCTAGCTAATGGAAATGGGAACCGTGCCCACAACATCTAAGGAAGTAAAAAACCTGGGAGTCCTAATGGACAACGCCCTAACCTTAAAACCGCAAGTAAACGCAATAATTAAGAATTGCTTCTTTCTCCTTCACACAACAAGAAGAATCCTACCTTTCCTTTACTTCACCCACAAATCAATGACAATGGTCGCCCTCATCATGTCAAGAATCGACTACGCAAAGAGCCTCTACCTCGGGATGCCGGAATACCTCCTGAAGAAATTACAACGCATCCGGAATGCAGCAGCTTGACTCCTCCTCAAATTATCCAGAAGAGACCAAATCCCTACAGCACTAAAAATACTACATTGGCTCCCAATCATACACTGTATCACGTTCAAGACAATGGGGGTCATTCCGAACCTGGCGGTAAGGGGTTAATGGTGCCGTAAAGGTGTCGGAGCCTTAAACCCCTTACTGCCTCATTACGAGTTCTGCTTGCAGACCCGCTAAGGCCGCCTGGTAAAAACCAGGCGGCCTTAGCGGGTCCCGTGAACAGCCCAGCATGCTAACAACCGGCCCGTTATTAACAGGTCCATTGTTAGCATGCTCCCCATTCCCATTGAGCCCTATGGGGGCTCGAATGGGAATGGAGATGTACCGGGTCCGGGTTCCTTGAATGAGGAATTACCGGGCCCTCCAAGGTGAGAATGGCCCGGTAATTCCTCATTTAAGGAACCCGGACCCGGTACCCGGTAAGGGGTAGCCATGCCGCTAATAGCTGCATGGTTGCCTCCTACATCTTAATGACCCCCAATGTGCATAGCACACAGGGCAATCAGCGGACAGGGAGCAGTATTCCTACAAAAGAAAATAACAATCTACAAGCCAACGAGATTCATCAGATCAAGCAGTGATATTCGCCTGGAACTAAAACCATACATCAAGAAAAAACTAGGGGGCTCCTCTTTCTCCCACATAGCCACAAAAACTTGGAACAATCTCCAAAAAGAAATAAGAAACACCAAAGACAACCAACAATGTGGAAAACCTCTCGAAACCTGGCTCTTCAACACCTTGGAACCAAATTGAAACAACTAAAACAATCAAAAAGGAAACACAAAGAACAGATTGATAGAAGGTATGATGGCATAAACAACACCCAGGACGGACTAAGGGAAACTCCTACAAGAACCAGAGACACAACGCTAGGTGGAATAGAAAACAAACGACAACCCCATGAGGACAGAAATTTAACATACATGCCCAACGCCACCAACAACCTTGCCCACTCAGAAAGGACATAGGGCATGGGCGTAGCTCGCAAGTGAATCAATCCAAAACCTAGGTTACAGCAAAGACAAACTGGGATAAAAGGGCTACCCAAATACAAAGATGGAAACACAAAAGTAGCTAATCTAGCATATTGACAAAGAGATGAGACAGTCTTATCACGCGGAAATGTAATCACCGAAAGTAAACAAACTTCTTGCAATCACAAAGGAGACTAATAGGAATATGCATCTCTCCTAACAAGGATACTAACCAACTCAAAAAACTACTAAAAACTTCTCCACCCCTCACACAGCTCTTACACTCTAACCAAACACAACCACACCTCTTAAAGCCACAGCAACGAGCATGCACTTCACCACACCGCAACAACAACCACACCACACAGACCCCCAAACAACACCACACAATCGACTTTTAACTGAATAACACACCAATATGCTTGGTGAACAGTGTTAACTGAACTGTAGCTGCCAACAGTATTTCACAGCTCCCTTGCTCGTTTCCAAACTTTGTCCTACTAACAAGCCTAACCTACCCCCCCTTTGTTACAGATCCGCCAGAGCGTGATAGTGCGCGGTACAAATATCCTTTAACATTAACTTTAACCCTCACTCTGTAAATGGGACGGGCTGAGTTTGTTCTTGAGTGTCTTTTCTTTTGAATATTACTGCCGGTCACTCTTCTAAAAGCTCTTTAACATCTTTGTCCAATAACAATATATGCCAATGTCTCCTCAAGATATCATTGATTGTGTAATGATTTTCACAATATTGTATCACAAACTTAATTTGTAAAGGTGCTTTGGCTGTATTCCTTAACTCATGTTGAAGCATCACATTATGTGTAATCCCTCTTGCTTTTTTGTGTGCTTTATCTATATTTTGGCTTGAATAGCCCCTTTCCCGAAAACGACTTTCAAACAATTTGCATTCCTGTTCGAAGATGTTCAAATTCCGACGGGCTCTTATAAATTACCCTACTGAAATGTTTCTAATCACTGATTGTTGATGGCAACGGCTAGCATACAATGTGAATTAGCTTGAGTCTATTTTCTGTATGTGCGGATTGAAATCTAAGAAATTGATTTCTTCCTGGTTATAGGTGCCAGTAAATGATATTCTGAAATTCTTTAAGTTCAGGTTAGTTATAAACTTATTCAAGTGAGTTTGCATCCCTTTTCAAATTAGAAAAATATTATCAATATACCTGCTCCATAGTAGGATGTGATTTTGATAATCCTGATTTGTACAGACAACAGCATTCTCAAAAACGCCCATAAACAGGTTTGATAGGGCTGGTGCATACTTAGTGCCCGTAGCAAAACCTTTGATTTGTTGACAATAAATCAAATTGAAAATACATGTGTTGCGGTGTAGAATGAATTGCAGCATTTCCTTAAGCATATCCAGATGTGGATAGTGAGAGGCAGAACTTTCCCTAAAAGTATAATCCAACGTCTTGATGGCTAGACTATGGGCCTCATTACGACCCTGGAGGTAGCCATGCCGCTATTTGCAGCATGGCTACCCCCATTCTGGGTACCAGGTCCGGGTTCCTGGAATGGGGAAATACTGGGCCATTCTGACATTGAAGGGCCCGGTATTTCCCCATTCCAGGAACCCAGACCCTGTACATCCCCATTCCCATTCGAGCCCCCCCGTTAATGACGGGCCCATTGTTCGCATCCTGGTCTGCTTGCGGGACCCGCTAAGGACGTCTGGTTTTACCACGCGTCCTTAGCGGGCCCCACAACCAAACCTCGTAATGAGGCAGTAGGGGTTTAACGGGGCCGGCAGCTCTACCGCCCCATTAAACCCCTACCGCTAGTATCGTAATGAGGCCCTATGTCTTATTGAAGTGTACAATGCCTTGAAATCTAGTGTGACTAAGAAGTAACATGGCTCCCAAAGGATGTCCTTTATGATGTTAAGTATGTTGGTAGTGTCTTTAAAATATGCATGTAGCTTATTAATCGATGGTCGGTTCATATTTTCAATGTATGCTCAAATTGGTTCTGTAGCCCAACCAATCTCATTTAGGATTGGTGTAGCTTCTGAAAACCTACGATATTCTTTATGTATTTTTGGTAGAAAATACATGTTAGAAAAACTGGTTCTCTGACTTAAGAAAGGATCTTTCTCCATTCGTTATCATGCCCTGCCTATGCCATTTTGAGATTAGTTCTTCAAAATGATCTAATAAAACTTCTTTTCTTGGATCTTCATGCAATGTTTTCGAGCAACTTGGGATGTTGCATTGTCATTTTTATATACTCTTGCCTGTCCAATATCACAATGCTGCCCCCTTTGTCTGCTTCCTTGATTACAATCGATTGGTCATTAGCCAGATTTTTTAGCGCAAGCCTTTCTTTAATGGAGACATTGTGTCTTCTTTTGGATTTGTTTTTACTTCAACTTTCCATTAGTTGATTAATGTCCTTGGTCACCACTTTGTGAAAGGTGTCAATCGAATTGTTGGATAACATCTGGGGTATAAATCTTAACTTGCCTTTGAATTCTGTTACCTCAAAATTCAATGGTCTGATTGAAAGTTCCCATAGTAAGTTCCTAATTCAAAATCTTCTGTTTCCACTGGACATCTTAATAAATATGTACTTTCTATATCTCCAATTGGCTAAATCCGTTCAACATATTTCGCTGCTTGGATTGCAAAGAACATCTTAAGTTTAAGTTTCTGAATACATTTAAAAAAAACACTTTGTAATTCATTTGAATCATAGTAAGTTGTGGGTGCAAAGGATATGCCTTTGTTCAATACAGGAAGCTACTCCAGCACCATATTCCTCTTAGAAAGGTTAATTACAAGATCATTTATTCGATTCTCCTGGTTACTTCCTTCACACTGGCTCTGGTTATCCTTTTGTTTGGATCTCCTGATGCACCTGGATCTGTTGGGCCTCCTGCCCCCCTCCTTCCTCTCCTCCTACTACGTTTATATCTCCTAATTTGGTTTATGAAGCCTCTCTTGTTTGACAAATTCTCAGCATTGGTCATATCATATTTGCCCCTTTCTGATCTGATCCGAGATCTGAACTCTCCAATGATGTGTTTGGGGTACTCCCTCTTGACACTGGATGTGACTTTTGGTCATATTGTGGTTGGAAGGTGTATATCTCAGAAACATTTCCTCATTTTTCGTAATTTAACTTCATCTGGATATTCCTTCAGTATGTCGTACTTTTTTTGGTAGTTTTTTTCTTTAGTTGCCGCCAAAGATTTCATTTCCACAATCTCTTTCTTGATATGCTATATTTGCTCTGTTGCTCTCATATGCTCCCTGGTTGCTTGTTCAACGAGTAGTTTTAGCATCACCTTTGAGCTTGTGTTCAGATTTTCTTCCCATTTATTAGCTAAGTCGTCATCATTGGAGAAGTCTTGAAATATCAAAATACCTAGTCCTCTTCGGATTTGTTCTGTCTTAAGGTAATTTTTAAGGAAAAACATTTCTCAATATTTAGTTATTTTCTTTTTCGACATCCTTTGAAGCTTTATACATTTTTCTCACTCTATGATGTATGTTTATAAATAATCATATATATGAATCATTGAGTCGAGATTCTGTACACTTTAACACATTTTATCCTGCATTGAGAAAGGCCTGCTGGCCGAAACACGTGTTAACTGAAAAGGGCATGTTCAGCTTGAATAAATAACTGGTTTAATCCAGTAACTTCCAGTAGAATTTTGACTATAAACTATTTTGGATTACTAGATATTGAATGGGCATGGCGATAGGTTAGAGCCCTGAGGGATACCACAGGTGATACAATGTTCGATAAATATATATACTTAAACAAATCAATCATATTTATTTATTTTATGTATTTATTCGTCGGTCATGTGTTTGACCCCTATACACAAGCGTTTCCAGGCGCCACAAAACAATAAGTGAGGGTTGGGGGGGGGAGAAAAAAAAACAACAATAACGGTCAAACTAGGCCTTGTGACATTCTTACCATGCAAGTGTAAAGACAAAAAGTGCAGGGGAGGGTGTACGAAGGGTAAATAGGAGGAGTGGAAGGGCTTGGAAGGCTTAAAGGGGCGGTAGAAGTGCAGGAGTGGGGGCCTAGGGGAGCTGAGCAAGTGCTAAAGGGAGCCACTGATGGCAAAGTGCCGGGGGAAAGGGAAACAAGTGCGACAGAAAGGGGGAGATCAGAACCAGGCTAGTCAGACAAAGGTGCCAAAGGGCAAGTGCTGAGTGGGGTTATGGGGGGACTGGCCAAGGGGGGGCTGGCCCCAGTAATGCTCAGAAAGGATCATGCACCAGTCACAGCAGCAGAGGGACATTAGCATGGGTGGGGAGAGGGAAGGACGAGGAGAAGAGTAAAGTCATGAGAAGTTTCTGGAATTTTAGAAGATCCAGCTCAAGTCTTAGCAACAACAAGGGACCCACCCCTGTAAAAGAAGATAGATGTTGCAGAACAAATGTGTGTTGGCACTCTGGATACTTTGTCAAGGAGGAAACAGGCAAGCAATGCAACAATGTTATACAAAAGGCTATGCCGTTGGTCGAAAAAGTTAAGCAAAGGAATGTCCCTTTTTCTAGAGATGAGAAGCAAGTCAAAGAAAAGCATGGACCAATCACAAAAAAATATTTGATGTAGACATAGACATGTGTACTTCAATCAATTAGTTTAACAGAAATGCCATCAGGCCTAGTACGGTAGTCTCCTGTCTGTTTCAATTTCCTTCCCACTCTCCCCCTCCCTTCCTTGTCTATGTCTTAGCTCTTGCACTATCTGAAATGTCTTCAGGACGAGTAGGATAATTAATTTCGTATCCTTAATGTCATGGGCCCTCATTACAAGCCAGGCGGTCAGTGTTTAACGGCGCCGTGAAGAGCATCGGCGCCGTTAAACACTTACCGCCTAATTACAAGGTCCCTTAGCGGGATGGTGACTTTAACGCCTGCTTTTTGCAGGCGTTAAAAACCAACCTGCTAAGGGACCTTGGCGATAATTACGGCAACCGTAATTTACGGTGCCGTAATTATCGCCTTCCCCATTCCCATTATGCCCTATGGGGCAAAAATGGGAATGGGGAAGGGGCCATTGGTGAATGGGGAATTACCGCCCCACTCACCTTGTAATGGGGCGGTAATTCCGCCACCCACCATGGCGGAATCGTAACCTTAGCGGCATGGACCATGGTGCTAACAGCACCATGGTCCTCCGCCAAGGTTGTAATGAGGGCCATGGCCTATAAGAATGTCATTGGCCCTCATTACGACCCTTGCGGAAAGGGGTTTACGCCGGCGTAAAGCATGGCGTACCTTTCCGCATGACTACGAGTTCCCGTAGCGCCATGGTGATTTTTACGCCTGCTTTTTGCAGGCGGAAAAATCCATGGCTCTACGGGACTTGTTGTTAATTACGCCACCGTAATTTACGGTGGCGTAATTAACGCCTTCCCCACTCCCATTATACCCTATGGGGCAAAAATGGGAATGGGGAAGGGTAAATGGGGATTGGGGACTTACCGCCCCGCCAAGGTCGGAATGGGGCGGTAAGTCCGCCAACCCCCATGGCGGAGTTGGCAGCTTTGCGCCATGGACCATGGTGCAAATTGCACCATGGTTCTCCGCCAGGGTCGTAATGAGGGCCATTGTATTTTCCTGTGTTCCCTCCCTTGCCTTGAAGTGCTTTGAAACACATTGGGCCTCATTACAACCCTGGCGGAAGACCATGGTGCTATTAGCACCATGGTCCATGCTGGTAAATTACCGACTCCCCCATGGAGAAAGGGGGAATTACCACCCCATTACAAGGTTGGCGGGGCGGTAATTCCCCCTTCCTCCATGGCCCTTCCCCATTCCCATTTTTGCCCTATAGGGCTCAATGGGAATGGGGAAGGCGCTAAGTACAGTGCCGCAAATTGCGGCACCATAATTAGCACCAAGGTCCCTGTGCGGGTCCCTACTTTAATGGCTGGTCTACACCAGCCATTAAGGTCGGGTCCTGCAAAGGGACCTCGTAATTAGGCACTAATAGGTTAACGACACCGCAGCCTTTTACGGCGCCGTTAACCCATTAGCGCCTGGGTCGTAATGAGGCCCATTGGGTATAGGCATTATATAAAAAGACTATCATATCATTCTTGAAAGTACAAATATGAACACACAAATATGATTCAAAAATATTTCAAAACAATGCAAAAGAATCACAAAACAATATGAATTAGGATCACAAATAGAAACACATGTAACAGCAGTGCAACCACTGTTATAGATCTCATGTAGTAATGATGCAATCACTATAGTCTGTACACCAGAATTCATGAAATAAGCCACCATGTAGTAACTGTCGGGGTGGTCAGGAAATGTCCCCATGATTACGAGGGGTTCAGGTTGCGTTCACATTATGATTTATTAGGGGTGGCGGTGATCTGAGAATTTCATAGGTATCAAAGTGTTGTTAATTATGGATCGGACATGTTACTTTATTGCTACTGTTGGGCTACAGATTGATATATATTAGCTTGCATGCATGCAGAAAGATAACATATTAAACCTACCAAATTTAAAAACATACATATACAATAATATAAATACACTGGGAATTCATGCAGGAACACAATAGTTGGGACCCCTTTTGCAAAATGTACTTTGACTTTTAAACTGACCTTGCCAGGTTTTCAGAAAGTAGGTGAATAAGTAACTTCAACCTTTGCGCTCAGTACAGCTGTAGAAAATAGCCATGAGTGTTTATGGTCTGATAAGTCTCAAAGATAGTAGATGTACAGGGTAATTCATAGAAATTCGCACAAAAGTGGCGTATGCGGTGGCGCACAGCGTATTCATGGATTTTAGCCTCAAAAACCAGCCGTGGCACAGAGTGGCGCAGCGACCCTGCAGCAGCGCCAGTTACGCCCCCAAGAACGCCCTCGCGCAAGGAAAAGCCTTCAAAATTCCCAAATCTTCGCAAAGGGCTGCGCTAACCCTGGACCAGTTCACAGGGCTGCCAAACAGCAAACGCCAAGCAGGGAACGTGTATTTCAGTGGTTCTTGGGAAGTTTCACACGCGATTGTCCTGGGTACGTGTACATCAGGGGTGCGCGGGAAGTAACACACGTGATTCCATCAAGGCACGTGTATTCCAGGGGTGCGCGGGAAGTATCACACGCAAAAACAGCAGGGTACGTGCATTTCAGGGGTACGCGGGAAGTATCACACGCGATTCCATCAGGGTACGTGTATTCCAGGGGTGCGCGGGAAGTATCACACGCAAAAGCAGCAGGGTACGTGTATTTCAGGGGTGCGCAGGAAGTACCACATGTGATTCCATCAGGGCACGTGTATTTCAGGGGTGCGCGGGAAGTATCACACGCAATTCCATCAGGGTACGTGTATTTCAGGGGTGCGCGGGAAGTATCACACGTGATTCCATCAGGATATGTGTATTTCAGGGGTGCGCAGGAAGTACCACATGCGATTCCATCAGGGCACGTGTATTTCAGGGGTGCGCGGGAAGTATCACACGCAATTCCATCAGGGTACGTGTATTTCAGGGGTGCGCGGGAAGTATCACACGTGATTCCATCAGGGTACGTGTATTTCAGGGGTGCGCAGGGAGCACTACACGTGAATTGCCTGTGTGGGTCCTCCCAGGTGTTCCCTCTACACCCTCCACGGCCCCTGCAGGCAGCCCACACCACAGGGGACTACCCTGCACATGTCCCGCAGGCAGCCCATCCACCATGCCCATGCTCCCCAGCCAACCCACATGTCACCTTGCACTACTGCCCACCAACGCATGTCCCCCTGCACCCCCACCCCCCAGCAGTGCAGGGTACCCTCCACCAGACCCCCACTCATGTCTCCGAGCACCCCCACCCCCCACCAGTCAGGGGCACCCTCCACCAGGCCCCCACTCATGTCCCCCTGCACCCCCACCCCCCAGCACTGTGGTGCACCCTCCACCAGGCCCCCACTCATGTCCAACTCATGTCTCCCACCACCCCCACCCCCACCAGTCAGGGGCACCCTCCAACAGGCCCCCACTCATGTCCCCCTGCACCCCCACCCCCCAGCAGTGCAGAGCACCCTCCACCAGGCCCCCACTCATGTCTCCCAGCACCCCCACCCCCCAACAGTGCAGGGCACCCTCCACCAGGCCCCCACTCATGTCCCCCTGCACCCCCACCCCCCAGCAGTGCAGGCCACCCTTCATCAGGCCCCCACTCATGTCTCTCAGCACCCCCACCCCCCACCAGTCAGGAGCACCCTCCACCAGGCCCCCACTCATGTCCCCCTGAACCCCCACCCCCAGCACTGTGGTGCACCCTCCACCAGGCCCCCACTCATGTCCAACTCATGTCTCCCAGCACCCCCACCCCCAAGCAGTGCAGGGCACCCTCCACCAGGCCCCCACTCATGTCCCCCTGCACCCCCACCCCCCAGCAGTGGGGGGCACCCTCCAACAGGCCCCTACTCATGTCTCCCAGCACCCCCACCCCCCACCAGTCAGGGGCACCCTCCACCAGGCCCCCACTCATGTCTCCCAGCACCCCACCCCCCACCAGTCAGGGGCACCCTCCACCAGGCTCCCACTCATGTCCAACTCATGTCTCCCAGCACCCCCACCCCCCAGCACTGTGGGGCACCCTCCACCAGGCCCCCACTCATGTCCCCCTGCACCCCCACCCCGCACCAGTCAGGGGCACCCTCCACCAGGCCCCCACTCATGTCCCCCTGCACCCCCACCCCCCAGCACTGTGATGCACCCTCCACCAGGCCCCCACTCATGTCCAACTCATGTCTCCCAGCACCCCCACCCCCCAGCACTGTGGGGCACCCTCCACCAGGCCCCCACTCATGTCCCCCTGCACTCCCACTCCCCAGCAGTGCGGGGCACCATCCACCAGGCCCCCACTCATGTCTCCCAGCACCCCCACCCCCCACCAGTCAGGGGCACCCTCCACCAGGCCCCACTCAAGTCTCCCAGGAACCCCCACCCCCCAGCAGCCAGGGGCACCCTCCACCAGGCCCCCACTCATGTCCCCCTTCACCCCCACCCCCCAGCAGTCAGGGACACCCTCCACCAGGCCCCCACTCATGTCCAACTCATGTGTCCCAGCACCCCCACCCCCCAGCAGTGCAGGGCACCATCCACCAGGCCCCCACTCATGTCCCCCTGCACCCCCACCCCCCACCAGTCAGGGGCACCCTCCACCAGGCCCCCACTCATGTCTCCCAGCACCCCACCCCCCACCAGTCAAGGGCACCCTCCACCAGGCTCCCACTCATGTCCAACTCATGTCTCCCAGCACCCCCACCCCCCAGCACTGTGGGGCACCCTCCACCAGGCCCCCACTCATGTCCCCCTGCACCCCCACCCCGCACCAGTCAGGGGCACCCTCACCCAGGCCCCCACTCATGTCCCCCTGCACCCCCACCCCCCAGCACTGTGATGCACCCTCCACCAGGCCCCCACTCATGTCCAACTCATGTCTCCCAGCACCCCCAGCCCCCAGCACTGTGGGGCACCCTCCACCAGGCCCCCACTCATGACCCCCTGCACCCCTACCCCCCAGCAGTGCAGGGCACCCTCCACAAGGCCCCCACTCATGTCTCCCAGCACCCCCACCCCCCACCAGTCAGGGGCACCCACCACCAGGCCCCCACTCATGTCCAACTCATGTCTCCCAGCACCCCCACCCCCCAGCAGTGCAGGGCACCCTCCACCAGGCCCCAATCATGTCCCCCTGCACCCCTACCCCCCACCAGTCAGGGGCACCCTCCACCAGGCCCCCACTCATGTCTCCCAGCACCCCCACCCCGCACCAGTCAGGGGCACCCTCCACCAGGCCCCCACTCATGTCCCCCTGCACCCCCACCCCCCAGCACTGTGATGCACCCTCCACCAGGCCCCCACTCATGTCCAAGTCATGTCTCCCAGCACCCCCACCCCCCAGCAGTGCAGGGCACCCTCCACCAGGCCCCCACTCATGTCCCCCTGCACCCCACCCCCCACCAGACAGGGGCACGCTCCACCAGGCCCCCACTCATGTCTCCCAGCACCCCCACCCCCCCACCAGTCAGGGGCACCCTCCACCAGGCCCCCACTCATGTCCAACTCATGTCTCCCAGCACACCCACCCCCCAGCAGTGCAGGGCACCCTCCACCAGACCCCCGCTCATGTCCCCCTGCACCCCCAACCCCCAGCAGTGCAGTGCACCCTCCACCAGGCCCCCACTCATGTCCCCCTGCACCCCCACCCCCTACCAGTCAGGGGCACCCTCCACCAGGCCCCCACTCATGTCCCCCTGCACCGCCACACCCAGCAATGTGGGGCACCCTCCACCAGGCCCCCACTCATGTCTCCCAGCACCCCCACCCCCCACCAGTCAGGGGCACCCTCCACCAGGCCCCCACTCATGTCCCCCTGCACCAACACCCCCCAGCAGTCAGGGGCACCCTCCACCAGGACCCCACTCATGTCCCCCTGCACCCCCACCCACCAGCAGCCAGGGGCACCCTCCACCAGGCCCCCACTCATGTCTCCCAGCACCCCCACACCCCACCAGTCAAGGGCACCCTCCACCAGGCCCCCACTCATGTCCCCCTGCACCCCTACCCCCCCAGCAGAGCAGGGCACCCTCCACCAGGCCCCCACTCATGTCCAACTCATGTCTCCCAGCACCCCCACCCCCCACCAGTCAGGGGCACCCTCCACCAGGCCCCCACTCATGTCCCCCTGCACCCACACCCCCAGCAGTGCAGGACACCCTCCACCAGGCCCCCACTCATGTCTCCCAGCACCCCCAGCCCCCAGCAGTGCAGGGCACACTCCACCAGGCCCCCACTCATGTGCCCCTGCACTCCCACCCCCCAGCAGTGCAGGGCACCCTCCACCAGGCCCCCACTCATGTTCCCCTGCACCCCCACCCCCCAGCAGTGCAGGCCACCCTCCACCAGGCTGCAACTCATTTCTCCCAGCACCCCCACCCCCCACCAGTCAGGGGCACCCTCCACCAGACCCCCACTCATGTCCTCCTGCACCCCCACCCCCCACCAGTCTGGGGCACCCTCCACCAGGCCCCCACTCATGTCCAACTCATGTCTCCCAGCACTCCCACCCTCCAGCAGTGCAGGGCACCCTCCACCAGGCCCCCACTAATGTCCCCCTGCACCCCCATCCTCCAGCAGTGCAGGGCACCCTCCACCAGGCCCCCACTCATGTCCCCCTGCACCCCACCCCCCACCAGACAGGGGCACGCTCCACCAGGCCCCCACTCATGTCTCCCAGCACCCCCACCCCCCACCAGTCAGGGGCACCCTCCACCAGGCCCCCACTCATGTCCAACTCATGTCTCCCAGCACCCCCACCCCCCAGCAGTGCAGGGCACCCTCCACCAGACCCCCGCTCATGTCCCCCTGCACCCCCACCCCCCAGCAGTGCAGTGCACCCTCCACCAGGCCCCCACTCATGTCCCCCTGCACCCCCACCCCCTACCAGTCAGGGGCACCCTCCACCAGGCCCCCACTCATGTTCCCCTGCACCGCCACACCCAGCAATGTGGGGCACCCTCCACCAGGCCCCCACTCATGTCTCCCAGCACCCCCACCCCCCACCAGTCAGGGGCACCCTCCACCAGGCCCCCACTCATGTCCCCCTGCACCAACACCCCCCAGCAGTCAGGGGCACCCTCCACCAGGACCCCACTCATGTCCCCCTGCACCCCCACCCACCAGCAGCCAGGGGCACCCTCCACCAGGCCCCCACTCATGTCTCCCAGCACCCCCACACCCCACCAGTCAGGGGCACCCTCCACCAGGCCCCCACTCATGTCCCCCTGCACCCCTACCCCCCCAGCAGAGCAGGGCACCCTCCACCAGGCCCCCACTCATGTCCAACTCATATCTCCCAGCACCCCCACCCCCCACCAGTCAGGGGCACCCTCCACCAGGCCCCCACTCATGTCCCCCTGCACCCACACCCCCAGCAGTGCAGGACACCCTCCACCAGGCCCCCACTCATGTCTCCCAGCACGCCCAGCCCCCAGCAGTGCAGGGCACACTCCACCAGGCCCCCACTCATGTCCCCCTGCACCGCCACACCCAGCAATGTGGGGCACCCTCCACCAGGCCCCCACTCATGTCTCCCAGCACCCCCACCCCCCACCAGTCAGGGGAACCCTCCACCAGGCCCCCACTCATGTCCCCCTGCACCAACACCCCCCAGCAGTCAGGGGCACCCTCCACCAGGACCCCACTCATGTCCCCCTGCACCCCCACCCACCAGCAGCCAGGGGCACCCTCCACCAGGCCCCCACTCATGTCTCCCAGCACCCCCACACCCCACCAGTCAGGGGCACCCTCCACCAGGCCCCCACTCATGTCCCCCTGCACCCCTACCCCCCCAGCAGAGCAGGACACCCTCCACCAGGCCCCCACTCATGTCTCCCAGCACCCCCAGCCCCCAGCAGTGCAGGGCACACTCCACCAGGCCCC
This sequence comes from Ambystoma mexicanum, assembly GCF_040938575.1. Taxonomy (NCBI): domain Eukaryota; kingdom Metazoa; phylum Chordata; class Amphibia; order Caudata; family Ambystomatidae; genus Ambystoma; species Ambystoma mexicanum. The sequence goes on from NC_090928.1 coordinate 1,148,981,398, forward strand.
CACTCATGTGCCCCTGCACTCCCACCCCCCAGCAGTGCAGGGCACCCTCCACCAGGCCCCCACTCATGTTCCCCTGCACCCCCACCCCCCAGCAGTGCAGGCCACCCTCCACCAGGCTGCAACTCATTTCTCCCAGCACCCCCACCCCCCACCAGTCAGGGGCACCCTCCACCAGACCCCCACTCATGTCCTCCTGCACCCCCACCCCCCACCAGTCTGGGGCACCCTCCACCAGGCCCCCACTCATGTCCAACTCATGTCTCCCAGCACTCCCACCCTCCAGCAGTGCAGGGCACCCTCCACCAGGCCCCCACTAATGTCCCCCTGCACCCCCATCCTCCAGCAGTGCAGGGCACCCTCCACCAGGCCCCCACTCATGTCCCCCTGCACCCCACCCCCCACCAGACAGGGGCACGCTCCACCAGGCCCCCACTCATGTCTCCCAGCACCCCCACCCCCCACCAGTCAGGGGCACCCTCCACCAGGCCCCCACTCATGTCCAACTCATGTCTCCCAGCACCCCCACCCCCCAGCAGTGCAGGGCACCCTCCACCAGACCCCCGCTCATGTCCCCCTGCACCCCCACCCCCCAGCAGTGCAGTGCACCCTCCACCAGGCCCCCACTCATGTCCCCCTGCACCCCCACCCCCTACCAGTCAGGGGCACCCTCCACCAGGCCCCCACTCATGTTCCCCTGCCCCGCCACACCCAGCAATGTGGGGCACCCTCCACCAGGCCCCCACTCATGTCTCCCAGCACCCCCACCCCCCACCAGTCAGGGGCACCCTCCACCAGGCCCCCACTCATGTCCCCCTGCACCAACACCCCCCAGCAGTCAGGGGCACCCTCCACCAGGACCCCACTCATGTCCCCCTGCACCCCCACCCACCAGCAGCCAGGGGCACCCTCCACCAGGCCCCCACTCATGTCTCCCAGCACCCCCACACCCCACCAGTCAGGGGCACCCTCCACCAGGCCCCCACTCATGTCTCCCTGCACCCCTACCCCCCCAGCAGAGCAGGGCACCCTCCACCAGGCCCCCACTCATGTCCAACTCATATCTCCCAGCACCCCCACCCCCCACCAGTCAGGGGCACCCTCCACCAGGCCCCCACTCATGTCCCCCTGCACCCACACCCCCAGCAGTGCAGGACACCCTCCACCAGGCCCCCACTCATGTCTCCCAGCACCCCCAGCCCCCAGCAGTGCAGGGCACACTCCACCAGGCCCCCACTCATGTCCCCCTGCACCGCCACACCCCACCAGTCAGGGGCACCCTCCACCAGGCCCCCACTCATGTCCCCCTGTACCAACACCCCCCAGCAGTCATGGGCACCCTCCACCAGGACCCCACTCATGTCCCCCTGCACCCCCACCCACCAGCAGCCAGGGGCACCCTCCACCAGGCCCCCACTCATGTCTCCCAGCACCCCCACACCCCACCAGTCAGGGGCACCCTCCACCAGGCCCCCACTCATGTCCCCCTGCACCCCTACCCCCCTGGCAGAGCAGGGCACCCTCCACCAGGCCCCCACTCATGTCCAACTCATGTCTCCCAGCACCCCCACCCCCCACCAGTCAGGGGCACCCTCCACCAGGCCCCCACTCATGTCCCCCTGCACCCACACCCCCAGCAGTGCAGGACACCCTCCACCAGGCCCCCACTCATGTCTCCCAGCACCCCCAGCCCCCAGCAGTGCAGGGCAAACTCCACCAGGCCCCCACTCATGTGCCCCTGCACCCCCACCCCCCAGCAGTGCAGGGCACCCTCCACCAGGTCCCCACTCATGTTCCCCTGCACCCCCACCCCCCAGCAGTGCAGGCCACCCTCCACCAGGCTGCAACTCATTTCTCCCAGCACCCCCACCCCCCACCAGTCAGGGGCACCCTCCACCAGACCCCCACTCATGTCCTCCTGCACCCCCACCCCCCACCAGTCTGGGGCACCCTCCACCAGGCCCCCACTCATGTCCAACTCATGTCTCCCAGCACTCCCACCCTCCAGCAGTGCAGGGCACCCTCCACCAGGCCCCCACTAATGTCCCCCTGCACCCCCACCCTCCAGCAGTGCAGGGCACCCTCCACCAGGCCCCCACTCATGTCCCCCTGTACCCCCACCCCCCACCAGTCAGGGGCACCCTCCACCAGGCCCCCACTCATGTCCCCCTGCACCCCCACCCCCCAGCAATGTGGGGCACCCTCCACCAGGCCCCCACTCATGTCTCCCAGCACCCCCACCCCCCACCAGTCAGGGGCACCCTCCACCAGGCCCCCACTCATGTCCCCCTGCACCCCCACCCCCCAGCACTGTGGTGCACCCTCCACCAGGCCCCCACTCATGTCCAACTCATGTCTCCCAGCACCCCCACCCCCTAGCAGTGCAGGGCACCCTCCACCAGGCCCCCACTCATGTCCCCCTGCTCCCCCACCCCCCGGCAGTGCAGGGCACCCTCCACCAGGCCCCCACTCATGTCTCCCAGCACCCCCACCCCCCACCAGTCAGGGGCACCCTCCACCAGGCCCCCACTCATGTCCCCCTGCACCCCACCCCCAGCACTGTGGGGCACCCTCCACCAGGCCCCCACTCATGTCTCCCAGCACCCCCACCCCCCACCAGTCAGGGGCACCCTCCACCAGGCCCCCACTCATGTCCCCCTGCACCCCCACCCCCCAGCACTGTGGTGCACCCTCCACCAGGCCCCCACTCATGTCCAACTCATGTCTCCCAGCACCCCCACCCCCTAGCAGTGCAGGGCACCCTCCACCAGGCCCCCACTCATGTCCCCCTGCACCCCCACCCCCCGGCAGTGCAGGGCACCCTCCACCAGGCCCCCACTCATGTCTCCCAGCACCCCCACCCCCCACCAGTCAGGGGCACCCTCCACCAGGCCCCCACTCATGTCCCCCTGCACCCCACCCCCAGCACTGTGGGGCACCCTCCACCAGGCCCCCACTCATGTCTCCCAGCACCCCCACCCCCCACCAGTCAGGGGCACCCTCCACCAGGCCCCCACTCATGTCCCCCTGCACCCCCACCCCCCAGCACTGTGGGGCACCCTCCTGTCTCCCAGCACCCCCACCCCCCAGCAGTGCGGGGCACCTGCCAGCAGGCCCCCACACATGTCCCCCAGCCAACATGTCATCACAATCCGGATCCCAGGCACCTATGCCCACCCAAGTCACACCCCACGCCACCTCAGTCCAAACACCCAACCAAGCTTTACATCCATTCAAAATTGAAATACCCATTACATGATAGATAACAAATAAGCAGTATGCGCATGAGTACAAGTCCGTCAGACCCACACAATGGCAACACATGACTGTGAAAACCCACATTGTGGCATGCATGAAACCAATGAGAGAAGTCCACACATTGAAGTAAGAAACAAAAATGTATTACAGTGTAAATGAAGTGAATGAAATCAAAGCACACAATAATGGCAACAAAAATCTAAATGCAGCATGTCCACAAAAATAATAAATAATGAAAATGGGAATCCAAAATAACCGTAATGAAATTGTGTCCAAAGTCACCGTCCAACAAAGCAAATCCAAAGGGAAAGTAAAGTGAAAATCCATTGCTCCATGGTGAAAAAATAATAAAAGATGAAGGCCACAAATCCACTGTCAAACTATGTACAAAGAGCAAATCCAGTGTCCATGATCCCAACGATGTAAATGAAACCTACAATAAAACCCACCTAACTAATAACTATATACAAAAAAGTGGGGCATAGTCCAAGCGCCCTAAATTAAAAAATAAAAAATAAAACCTAACACTAATTAACTATATACAATGGCAGCGGGCTAGTCCAATGGCTCACTTCTGGATGTTGCGGGATAGGGCATCATCGAACTCCTGCTCAATGTCCCGGAGGCGGACCTGTTCCATGGCCCCGAGGGTCCGCAGGGACGACGACATGTTCTCCTCCAACTCCCTGCGGATTGCCTCGAGGCACTCGGCCCGCCTCAGGGCACTCCGCATGGAGTTCTCCGCCCTAACCATCATGAGCCGTGCCTCTTCTGCCCGCTGCCGCTCTGCATCTATGGCGTGGCCCAACCGCTGCCACACGGAAGACACTTCCCGTCCTGGGTCCTCCTGCCCTCCGGCCGATGCCTGCCCCTCCGATGTCGAAATCCCCGAGTCATCGTGGCTCCCACCTACAGCCTCCTGCTGCTGCTGCTGCTGTCCATGTGCCCTGTCCGATGGTGCCTGCACATCCTCCTCCAGCTGGGGTGCAGTTGTTGATGTGGCCACCGCTGCTGGACGTCCGACTCCCGACTGTGGCAGGGATCTGTTGTCCACCAGCCTGGCCGCACGGTCAGAGGCAGCTCCACAGGGCACCCAGGTGATACATGTGTGGGAAGATGGCATGGAGGACCACTGGGGCATAGGGGGTTTCGTTGAGGAGGGGGTCGGAACAAGGTCCAGGAAATGGAGGAATCCAGCCATGGTGAGCTGTTCCAGTGGGTCAACGCGGTCAACGAGCCATGCGAGAAGACTTGCAGTCTCATCATGGAAAGACTGCAGGTCATCTCGCATGGCCCGTTGATGCAACGCCACCCCACCCTGGACAGGCTCAACCTGTTGCAGGATAGCCACATCCGCAGGGAGAGGAAGGCCAGTTGGTGTAAGCCAATCCCCTCCCTGAGAACGGGTCTGGAGGTAGGCATCCCTGCTGGTGCAAGATGATGCAGTGACAGGAGCAGGCACAGGATTGCACACAGGCACCTCTGTGGCGGCCTGTGCTGCCACCTGTCCCTGGTCCTGCACTGCACCTGTGGAATCCCCACCTCCAGACCCCGCCTCTGTTGCTTGCACGGCCTCCTCCACCAAACCCCCCACCAACCTGGATGACTCTGTGCCATCTTCCTCCGTTGGGCCCTGTGGAGTCCCAGCTGCCCCTTCTGCTGCCGAGGAGTCCAACTCCAACCTCCGCCTCCTGGATCTCCCCTCGGCAGCTGCGGCCTCGGATGCGGCACCGGACTCCTCACTCCCCGATGAGATCAGAACCTGGGAGGGGAGCCGGGCCTTGCGTCTCCAGCTGGTGGTGCGACCCCTGCCGCTGTGCTCCACAGCACCTTCTCCGCCCTCTTCATCAGTTGACGCTGCAGACAGGGAGAAATAAAACACAGGCATCAGGGCACTGTATAATGGACTCATAAACACATGACAGTTGTACATGAGTGGCATTGCAAACCTCAGACAAGGCATCACAATCCCCAACACACATGTCATTTCAACTTGCACACATGAGCTATACCACAGCCATATCACAACAGCCAGCACCATCCATACACATACAACAGCATGAGCAGGCAAAGGTGAGCCAGACATCACATGCGACACAGGGAATGCACTACACATGCACACACACCACCACACTTGCATGCATGTGTACACCTCCTCCAACTGTCGCAGTGTTCAGATCGGCATCCATGTCACACCTGCCAATCATTCTTCCACATCCTTTGCCATGCAAGCCTACACACACAAGCACCATCCATGTGTCACACATGAGAGCCCTCGCATGTGTCAGCCTCACGGCCCTGTACCCCCCCCATACTTGGCCACATAAAACCACATGTGCAACCTTCACACTCCTGCCACACCACCACACGCACAGCTTACAATCAGTGTGCATGTACACTTACCGCTCAACTCCAGACGGGTCTGCCTCTCAAGGACCTGGACGTGCAGCGCTGGGGATATGTGTTCCAGGACCCTCATCTGATCTTCCGACAAGTGGCCCCGGCGCCCCTTAGCATCCGCTGCTTTCAGGAGGCGCCGGGCCTTCTTGAGGGTCCTGGACCTGAAGTCCTCCCAGCGCTTCTTCACATGATGGAATAGTCGGACTGCCACCCCCTCCGCGTTGATGGCAGTCACGATGTCCATGCAGATCCGAGTCCGTCCTTCCTTGTCGGCGCGCAACCTTCCAAAGAGGGCATCATACTGCCCCAGGACATGCTCCACCAGGACACCAACTTCGGTGGCAGTGAAGCTGGTGCCCCTCTGCCTCTCTGGCCGGGGGTTGCCACTGGTGCCAGATGTTGCAGTGCCCGACATGGCAACCCCAGAGGCAGGAGTGGGTGGGCAATTGGGTCCTGGGGCTGGGCTGTGGAGCGATGGTATCCCAGTCGGGAGTCTTCGGTTCCAGCAGCGGTGGTCACATCAACAGCACCCCTGGCTGATGTGCAGGCAGCAATGGCAGGACACGTGGGCAGCAGGCAGTCAGGCAGCAGCAGATGGCAGGTGGGAGCGTGCTCGGTTCTCTGGGGGGCAGTAATTTGGCCTTCTGGGCAGGAGCGTGGTCTTCCGTGTGCTTACGCGTGGCCAGCTTGATAAAGAGTGATTTGGCACGTGAAAATCCAGCACGTCTGCGTGTAATTCGAGGAAAGGCCCTTAGCGCGTAAGCGCGTCAGCACACGTACGTTAATTCATTGGCCCAAAGGCCCCCAGGCGCATCTATGACATCATGCACATGGCCGTTGAGAATGGCGCGTGTAAAAAAAAAATACACGTCCGAGTGTCAAAGCGTGTAATTGGTGGAAATGGCCTCAGCTCATATGCGCGTCTGTGACGTGGGTATAAAAGGTACGTGTAGAACACCATTTCCTTGTACGTGCTTTTCGTGGAGAGCGAGTGGGTGAAATCTGTACTTCTTGTCGGTTCACACGCGATTTACTTCACAGCGTTTCAAGTTCGTACTCCCTGTTACCTCTGACAGCTTTTTCTCATTTGTTCTTTTTCCTGGGCCTGTTTCCTCAAACAGCGTTCCCTTCTACTGTTGTCCTGTCTCCTCAGACAGCGTACAATTCTTCTTTTGGCGGGGGTGTTGCCAACGCGCACACGCGCGTCTTTTTCACGCTTTTTTTCCTGGCAGACGGTGAGTCGCGCACGTATTTAACATCTGTGCTTGCCCTGTGTGTCGCGTACCCCTTCAGAGGTCATTCTAGGCCGCGTGTCACATGCATACGTTCATTCTTGTGTTTCTGGGTGCCACAGCGTAGTGCAGGTTTATTTTTCCACACACGTGGTCTAGGAGGGGTTGCGTGCACCTTACTTCCCTTTTTTGGGGTGCCTGTGCGTTGCGTGACCCGTCATCTTTCCCCAGGGGTGACATACAGCCTTGCTAGAGCACTAGGGTACGATTACCATCTGGTACCCAACCCCTTTGACCCCAAATTGCCCAGGACAATAGTTCACAGCGACTCCCATACGCACAATAACATCAGTGCCATGGTTGGGAGGCGATCAAGCCGTAAGGGTGGCAAAGGTGGACGAGCCCCAAGTGGTGGCCGTGGTGGATCCGGTAGGGGACGTGGCCGTGACTTGCAGGGTGCCCCTAGCCCCACATGTGTGGAGGACCAGTCAGGGACACCCATGCCCCCCCCGGTTGAGGGTAACGTGGCTGACACCATCCATGCTCAGCCCTTGTTGGACCATCCCATTGTGGCACCAGACCTGGCACAGGGTGACTCCATGGCTGACTTTCAGGTCAGCAGGTCTAAGCCACGTGCGCCGGTGCACGTTGGTGTCATCAGGCCACATGGATCAGGGGCAGCTAGGTCATCTGCTGCCCCGAGTAGGCAGGGTGGGGAGGCTGCAGGGGCAGCTGCAGCTCCATCCACTCCACCTCTCACACACCCAGCCAGGACAGTGTCGGTCCTAGTCCATCCTGCTGACATTCCCCCTGACATCATCACACTTGAACTACTGCCTGCCCCAACTCCCATGCTGAGTGTGCAATCCCACACTCCTAGTACAGAGTCCACCGGGGCTCCTGCCCCTAATGTCCAGAGCGGCGTAGGACACTCAGGATCCCCACCACCTTCCAAGCGGAAGAGGAAGAGTGCTCGTCCAGTGGAGGCTGATGCCCCAGACAAGGCTACACAGTCTGGCCCGTCAAGGAAGCCCAGCTTCAATGAGGCCGAATTGAATGCACTTGTAGAGTATGTGTCCGCACATGACCGCTGTTAGGGAGAATTCTCTGTTTAGGCTGAATTTCCAAACCTAGTGAGTCCCCCAGCAGCTTTGCTGGATTTATGGAGTTTGTTTTTTTCCATCCTGCAAAGAGTGAGACTCTTTTTCTCCCACTCTTGGACATTAATGTGTGTAATTCCTTTGAATGTCCATGTGTTCTATGGGCTATGGGGTCTTTTACTCCATAGGGTCTCATATGTTTTACTATGTGTGTTACAACGCACCCTCCGTGCCGTAGCACTGGGGCGTCCTAGCGGACCTCCATCATAGACTCCATACCCGGGGACTGAATAAGGTCTCCCCGGGCATGTAAAGTCACCATTGGCTTTACTAGACCTAAATCTACTAACATAACTAGTACAAACCATCCTATTGTGGACGTACTAGTAGGGGTAATTCGATTACTCCTGGGTCTGTTATTCGAGGGGGCACTGTCCCGTCCCCCCTCGTCGAGTTTTGGCTGGTGGCAGTGGAAACTACTTGTTATATTCGACCCTGAATATAACCCTATGGGATTCTTCCCATTGTTGGAGATTAATACTTTTTCTCTCATTAATCTCTAACATACCACCGATTTACTTATCTTAAATAAGTCTATCGGATGGTATTTTCTGCCAGAACTCGGTTTTTAAAATGGCGTCCGTGTTCGTCTCTGTGACTCCTGAACCAAAGGTTGAGCCCTTTGTTCCACTTTTGGTGGGCTTCTGTACGGAGACCCTTCAAAGTGGTGCCATTCTGTCTGGGTTACCACAGGGGTGTGGGAGGAGGTTTAGGCACCCTGGACCGAGTTGCCTTGCCAACTCCGGTCGCACTCTGGTGTGATTGGCCCAAGTGGTGAGCCACCCCGCTGTGTTTTGATTGACAGCTAGGCTGAATGAATGGGGGATTTCTGCATAAAAGCAGGGCTTTTGGGACTGGATCTTCAGAAGTCGCCACAGGACCTAAGAATCCGACGAGGGTAAAGCTGAGCTGACCTGCAACGACGACACCTCCGGTGGAGCCCTGCGGAACCGACTCACCACTTCCCGACGACAGAGGAGATCTCCCTGCCGGAGAGTCTCTTCCCCTGACTGGTGGGAACAACCAGTCCCCTCTGCTTTTTCTTCGCTCCAGGACGCAGTGGTCGAATTGCCCGTGCCGAGCACCTCGGCAACCGGATAGCCACTACCCCTGTACCGCGACCAAAATGTGGTGCCTTGTGAAGGAGCACTCCGCGGCTGGTCTCTTCCCTGGTGGTGCACCGTACTTCACTTTTCTTCGATGACGAGATCATCTCTACTCTTGGCAAAGACCCGACGTGCATCCACCACCAGGAACAACTGCCCCCGCCGGAGCTGTCTCTCCACAAACAAGGTACCGTGTCTGCCTGGCTTTCCTTTCTGCCGGATAGAGTGAGGTGTCTTAATCCTCGCCTTTCCATTGGGTCGCCTCCAAGCTTTCTTTAACGTGTTGTTCTGAACTGGTCCAATCTTTCCATAACAATTTGCGATAAAGACTCGAAGCGCATTTCCACTGAGACACTTTTTGGGACATATCGCCTTGCCTCTCTCTGAGTGGGCCTGGCCTCTGAACTTTGTGATCTGCAGTAGACCCTGCCTTACTTGCCTTGCATTTGTCCGTAAAGTATTGGTACCGAGTTGATTTCATAACCTGCCTTATTTTTCTCCCCCATCCTAACGAATACTACAGTGCCATCTAGGGTAAAGCATACACCGCTGTCTGCAAATAAGTGATGCCGGTGAACCTAGACTTGTCGAACTATTGTTAGGGGGATTGATCTTTTTCTTCGTATAGTAATTGTGATTGAAGTTTTTTGCCGTATTAGTGCCAGAGTGTTTTCTATAGATGTGTTGTTATAAATAAATACCTTTATATCTTTACACCGAAGCCTTGTTCCGTGTTTGCTTGTTCTACTGTGTATATTGCCCTATATTGTATACTCCACATACTGCCTAACTCTTCTTGAGGGAAGTCTGACTGCTCAGCCACAGCTACCAAGTGAATCTGTGTGGTACAGACTGCTACCAAGTGGGTTTACTGCCAAACACCTGTAGTCCTAAATCTTTTGCAGTGGTCCCAGAGGGAACTGCACAGGTTTCCGCCTAACACTGGTGGCAGAGTTGGGATTTGTATCGAGTATACAGTTTAGAGTGCTTTTCGACACTTTAGAATAACTAACCACAAAGCTTAGCACTAAAAAGCAACTTTCAAAAACATGTCTACTATGGAAGCTTACAATCGAGAATCCTTGTCAGGTGAAAATACTGAGAGTTTACAAGCTCTCTGTAGGCAAGGGAATCTTTCTGTAAGAGGCAAGAAGTTAGAACTGATAGCGAGATTGCTGGAAAACCAAAGTCTGGGTACTGGTTCAGAGGAACCAACTTCTCCAGCAGATGTAGATAACAGTGATGGTGTTGATCTAAATCGTAATTCTGACGATAGTGATGAAGAGGCTGAAGAGGAAGGAGAGGCTAACGAAACTGTCTCCCCTGCTCCTCTACCTGCCTTACCAGCTGTACATACGGGGCCCATACCAGGTCCCATATGTAACCCTGCTTATTTTGAACTTGAAAAATTGAAGCTCGAATTGGAATACAAACGGTTCTTGGCTCAATCTGAAAGAAACCAAGAGCTCGAGTTCAGACGGATAAATGTCCAGGCTGAGCAGAAGCAAGCCGAGTTAAGGCTCAGGGAAATAGAACTTAATCACGAGTTAGAGATGCAAAAGTTGTCTGTGGAAAATGCTTCTCTCTCCTCTGGTTCCTCTAGGAGCTCCAGTCCCAAAAGACCCGGGATACCGAAGGAATTAGTGGGTATGTATGAACCGAGATTGGATGTGTTGGATTGGTTAAAACTGTTTGAGTACAATCATGGGCTCCAGGACATCACCGGGAATGAATTACTTCCCTGGTTGTTCTCTAGGCTACCCCCTGTTGCGACTGATGTGGTAATGGAGTTGGGGGAGGCGGATAAAATGGATTACGAAATTGTGAAACTAGCTTTGATAGCTAGATTTGGGAAGATCCCTTCCCAGTATCTTAAGAGGTTTAGAACCCTCAAAAAGCATGATGGTACCCCTTGGGCTACCTGGGTGAGTGAAGGGTTGAAAAACTTAGAGGGATGGATTAAGGGTTACAAAGTGAACACTTATGAGGGTATGAAGAATCTTTTTATGTTGGAGTCTATTTATGATGCCTGTTCTCCTGAGCTCAGACAGCACTTGGCTGACACGAAGGAATTGGATTCCCGGAAGCTGGCTAAGGCTGCTGACTTATGGGTTGCCAACAGGGCTACTCATAAGGATTCTGGGGCAACTCAGAAGAAGGATGAGGGAAAACAGCCTAAAAAAGACTCAAAAGAGAATTTGAATAACTCAAATTCCAAAGAGGGCCCCAAACAAAACAAGAAGGGTAAGCCACAAGGAAAACCGCAGCAGAATAGTGTGTCTTCTTGTGCCAAACCGGAAGGAGGCTAGAACAAGCCACCATTCCAGAAAGCATTCGGTAAAAGCTTTGTTTGTGGCTCGACTGACCACGTGAAAGGAGATCCCAGATGTAAGGGTAAACCTTCAGGGGTCCAGCTTGTCTCCTTAGCCTTCGCTCCAGAGGAGGAAGTCCAAATGGCAAGTGGAAACTTTCTACTGCTAGCTGATGAACCCATTGGAGTCTCAGCCAGCGTTTCTTTAGTATCTCTGGGGTTGTGGGAACAACAGAATTTAGATGTCTATAATTCTATCTCCGATAATACTAAAGAGTATTATAAGGACAGTGTCCACGTGAATGGTCAGGAGACTCCTGCCATTAGGGACACTGGGGCCAGCATAACTGTGGTGGATACATCATTTTTTCAAGCTGAGGATGTTGCTAAGGCACCCAAACGCCTCACCAAGTTAGCTGGAGGGCCTGTGCAGATGCTTCCCCAATTACCAGTTCTCATCCAGTGTAACGACATGACTGTGAAGATACTTGTCAGCATACAGAGTGAGGTACCAGGACGCGTACTGTTGGGTAACGATTTGAAAACTCTCGGAGTTGTATCGCATACTCCCAGACCTCCTAGTAAACAGTTACAGGAGCTAACCAGACCTGCAAGAGAGAGGACCATGCGCGGTACTCTCCAGGAGATGATGAAGAAAGAAATCACTCCTGCTCCACTGGAATTGTCGGCCGCTGTCTCGAAGAAACCAGAAGCGAAAGGGAAACCTAAGACTTCTACCCCGAAACCAGCAGCCAGCATTTCAGTGCAGCCAACAAGGACTTCCCAGCGGTTGTCCAAAAATACACCCATAACTCCACCTCCAGCTGAGGCTGAGAGGTAGGTACAACCCTGTGTGGTAGAATTAGACTCTGAGGAAGAGCTAATGGAAGTCCAGGAACTCATTGGAGACCTGGATCCTGTTGACCATCCTGAGCTGCAGTCTTTACTGGCAGCAGGTGGACCCAGCAGGGCAGACTTCAGTAAGGGACAGAGAGAATGTCCAACTCTTTAAGGTCTTCACCACCAGGCCGAAGCTCAGGATGAAGGGCAAGAGCCTGGGAAATACAGGTTGCACTGGGAAGATGGCCTCTTCTACAGTGAACCGACCGAGTCTGCACCTGGAGACTACAAGCGGCTTGTAGTACCCCAAGAGAACAGACCACAGTTCTTGCAGTTAGCCTATGAGATTCCTTTAGCTGGTCACTTGAGTTTCAAAAAGACTAAGGAAAGGCTATCTCTCTACTTCTATTGGCCAAAGATGGGGGCCGAAGTAGAAAAACACTGCAGGAGCTGCCACACCTGCCAGACCTCTGGTAAGGTTGGCTCCAAGAATGTGGCACCTTTAGTGCCTCTCCCAGTTGTGGGAGTCCCATTTGAGAGAGTAGGGATTGACATTGTTGGTCCCCTTGATCCTCCAACCTCCTCAGGCAACAGGTTTATACTTGTTGTAGTAGACCATGCTGAGGCAATTCCTATGAGGACTGTTACAGCTCCGGCTGTGGCTAAGGCCCTCCTTGGTATTTTTACCAGGGTGGGTTTCCTAAGGAAGTAATCTCTGACAGGGGGTCAAACTTTATGTCCCACTACATGAAGGCCATGTGGAAAACCTGTGGAGTTACTTACAAGTTCTCAACAGCTTACCACCCACAAACCAATGGGTTGGTAGAACGGTTAAACAGAACCATGAAGAGCATGAAAGGTGCTTTAGAGGAACCCCTTAAGCGTAAGTGGGACCTTCTACTGCCATGCCTTCTCTTTGCTTACAGAGAATTCCCTCAGGAGGGAGTAGGTTATTCTCCCTTCGAGTTTCTCTATGGTCATCCCGTCAGAGGTCCATTGGCCCTGATTAAGGAGGGGTTGGAGAGTGCTCCTTCCCCCAAGCCAGTCAGAGTGACTGACTACTTGATAGGTCTCCGGAGGAGAATGTCGCACATGATGACAGAAGCAAGCGATAACTTGAAAGCTGGACAAGCATTGGTCAAGCACTGGCACAATCAAAAGGCTAACATGGTTGAGTTCGCTCAAGACCAGCTCGTTCTCGTTATGATCCCGACAAGGCAGAGGGCCTTGCAAAACAAATGGATGGGACCCTTCAGAGTTGTGGGTAAACTCAGAGAGGTCAACTATCTGGTGGACTTGGGCAATCCCAAGGAGGCTCCGACAGTCTTCCACACCAACCGACTCAAAGCTTATGTCTCCCGACCTGATGTAGGAGCGTTGCTTCTAGCATCATCCGAGGAAGAAGAAGAGAGTGAAGCTCTTCCGGATCTCCTCAGATGCTTACCTTTGGACGAAAAAGTTGAAGGAGTAAATCTCTCTTCAAACCTGATACCCGAGCAACAAGAAGAGTGCAAATCTATGTTGAATCAGTTTGCCTCTATGTTCTCGCTTTCACCAGGCTTGACCCCTTGGGGCCAGCATGACATACTCACTGGTGACTGTCTGCCAGTCAAAAGCATAGGATACTGAATGTCAGAAAACGTACGAACCCACATCAAAGGTGAAGTCAGCAAGATGCTTGATCTCGGGGTAATAGAGCCCTCTACTAGTCCATGGTCTAGCCCAGTTGTGTTAGTACCAAAGGCCGGATCTAAAGAGCTTAGATTCTGCGTGGATTATAGAGCTCTTAATGCAGTCACCAAGACTGATGCCCACCCTTTGCCAAGAACAGATGAGTTGGTGGATAAACTTGGCGCCGCCAAGTTCCTCAGCACATGTGACTTGACGTCAGGCTATTGGCAAATAGCCCTGACAGACCATGCCAAGGAGAAAAATGCATTTTCGACCCCCGTTGGCTTATACCAGTTTAAGGTAATGCCTTTCGGATTGAAGAATGCACCTGCTACGTTTCAACCGATGGTAAACCAGGTTCTGAATGGGATGGAGGACTTCTGCATGGCATACTTGGATGACATAGCAGTGTTCAGCAATTCCTGGGAAGAACATGTAACCCACCTGAGAGATGTTTTGCATGTTCTTGGACGAGCCAATCTGACCATTAAGGCGAGTAAATGCCAAATTGGACAGAGTAAGGTAGTCTATCTTGGACATGAGGTAGGAGGTGGAGAAATAAGGCCGTTGCTCAGTAAGATTGACGCTGTGCAAAATTGGACAACACCTACTACTCAAACCCAAGTGAGAGCCTTCCTAGGCCTCACTGGGTATTACAGGAATTTCATCAAGAACTATGGGACCATAGCCTCTCCACTGAATGTCATCTCCTCGCCCAAATTTCCTAAAAAGGTTAGATGGAACGAGGAGTGCAATCAGACTTTTGAAAACCTGAAAAAGGCTCTTTGCCAAGCCCCAGTACTCAGAGCTCCTGATTACCGCCAACACTTCATTGTGCAGACAGATGCTTCAAATGTAGGAATAGGTGCCGTACTCAGTCAACTGGATGGGAAAGGTAGGGAGCACCCCGTTTGCTTCATCAGCCGCAAGCTGAAGGATCCTGAAACAAGGTGGGCAACAATCGAAAGAGAGTGCTTTGCTATCGTGTGGGCTCTGCAGAAGTTTAGGCTGTACTTGTATGGTTCTACTTTTGTCATTCAGACTGACCACCAACCCTTGAGATGGTTAATGCAAATGAAAGGGGAAAACCCGAAACTATTGAGATGGTCGATCTGCCTGCAAGGGTTTGATTTCACCATTGAGCACCGGTCAGGGTGTCACCACCAAAATGCTGATGGTCTCTCTAGGATGTATGTCATCGACTAGAGGTATGAGATTCATCCAGGAGTGGATTAAATCCTCCTGTCCCTTAGTCTGGGGGGGGGGGTGAGTGTTAGGGAGAATTCTCTGTTTGGGCTGAATTTCCTAACATAGTGATTCCCCCAGCAGCTTTGCTGGATTTCTGGCGTTCGTTTTTTTCCATCCTGCCAAGAGTGAGACTCTTTTTCTCCCACTCTTGGACATGAATGTGTGTAATTCCTTTGAATGTCCATGTGTTCTATGGGCTATGGGGTCTTTTACTCCATAGGGTCTCATATGTTTTACTATGTGTGTTACAATGCACCCTCCGTGCCGTAGCACTGGGGCGTCCTTGCGGGCCTCCATCATAGACTCCATACCCGGGGACTGACTACTGTCTCCCCGGGCATGTAAAGTCAACATTGGCTTTACTAGACCTAAATTTACTAACAGAACTAGTACAAACCATCCTATTGTGGACGTACTAGTAGGGGTAATTCGATTACTCCTGGGTCTGTTATTCGAGGGGGCACTGTCCCGTCCCCCCTCGTCGAGTTTTGGCTGGTGGCAGTTGAAACTACTTGTTATATTCGACCCCGAATATAACCCTATGGGATTCTTCCCATTGTTGGAGATTAATACTTTTTCTCTCGTTAATCTCTAACATACCACCGATTTACTTATCTTAAATAAGTCTATCGGATGGTATTTTCTGCCAGAACTCGGTTTTTAAAATGGCGTCTGTGTTCGTCTCTGTGACTCCTAAACCAAAGGTTGAGCCCTTTGTTCCACTTTTTGCGGGCTTCTGTACGGAGACCCTCCAAAGTGGTGCCATTCTGTCTGGGTTACCACAGGGCTGTGGGAGGGGGTTTAGGCATCCTGGACCGAGTTGCCTTGCCAACTCCGGTCGCACTCTGGTGTGATTGGCCCAAGTGGTGAGCCACCCCGCTCACCACTTAGCGTGTTTTGATTGACAGCTAGGCTGAATGAATGGGGGTTTTCTTCATAAAAGCAGGGCTTTTGGGACTGGATCTTCAGAAGTCGCCACAGGACCTAAGAATCCGACGAGGGTAAAGCTGAGCCGACCTGCAACAACAACACCTCCGGTGGAGCCCTGCGGAACCGACTCACCACTTCCCGACGACAGAGGAGATCTCCCTGCCGGAGAGTCTCTTCCCCTGACTGGTGGGAACAACCAGTCCCCTCTGCTTTTTCTTTGCTCCAGGGCGCAGTGGACAAATTGCCCATGCAGAGCACCTCGGCAACCGGATAGCCACTACCCCTGTACCGCGAGCAAAAGGTGGTGCCTTGTGACGGAGCACTCCGCGGCTGGTCTCTTCCCTGGTGGTGCACCGGACTTCATTTTTCTTCGACGACGAGATCATCTCTACTCTTGGCAAAGACCCGACGTGCATCCACCACCAGGAACAACTGCCCCCGCCGGAGCTGTCTCTCCACAAACAAGGTACCGTGTCCGCCTGGCTTCCCTTTCTGCCGGATAGAGTGAGGTGTCTTAATCCTCGCTTTTCCATTAGGTCGCCTCCAAGCTTTCTTTAACGTGTTGTTCTGAACTCGTCCAATCTTTCCATAACAATTTGCGAAAAAGACTCGAAGCGCATTTCCACTGAGACACTTTTTGGGACATATCGCCTTGCCTCGCTCCGAGTGGGCCTGGCCTCTGAACTTTGTGATCTGCAGTAGACCCTGCCTTACTTGCCTTGCATTTGTCCGTAAAGTATTGGTACCAAGTTGATTTCATAACCTGCCTTATTTTTCTCTCCCGTCCTAACGAATACTAGAGTGCCATCTAGGTTAAAGCATACACCTCTGTCTGTAAATATGTGATGCCGGTGAACCTAGACTTGTCAAACTATTGTTAGGGGGATTGATCTTTTTCTTCGTATAGTAATTGTGATTGAAGTTGTTTGCCGTATTAGTGCCAGAGTGTTTTCTATAGATGTGTTGTTATAAATAAATACCTTTATATCTTTACACTGAAGCCTTGTTCCGTGTTTGCTTGTTCTACTGTGTAGATTGCCCTATATTGTATACTCCACATACTGCCTAACTCTTCTTGAGGGAAGTCTGACTGCTCAGCCACAGCAACTAAGTGAATCTGTGTGGTATAGACTGCTACCAAGTGGGTTTACTGCCAAACACCTGTAGTCCTAAATCTTTTGCAGTGGTCCCAGAGGGAACTGCACAGGTTTTCCGCTTAACACGTGCTATGAGGGAAACACACGCGCGCGTCACGTCACAGACGCGCTTACGCACTGAGGGCCTTTGGTCCAATGAAATCGCATATGCGTGCTGACGCGCTTACGCGCTAAGGACCTTTCCTCGAATTTCACGTTGACGTGCAGGATTTTCACGTGCCAATTCACTCCGTATCAAGCTGGCGACGCGTAAGCACACGGAAGACCACGCTCCTGCCCAGAAGGCTGAATTACTGTCCCCCAGAGCCCCGAGCAGCTTCCCACGAGCCATCTGCTGCTGCCTGCCTGCCTGCTGCCACCGTGCCCTGCCATTTTGTGCCTGCACATCTGCCATCTGCAGGGGTCCAGTTGCTGTGTCCACCCCTGCTGGAACAGAAGACTCCCAACTGGTATACCATTGCTCCACAGCCCTGCCCCAGGACCCAGCTGCCCACCCACTCCTGCCTCTGGGGTTACCATGTCGGGCACTGCAACATCTGGCACCAGTGGCAACCCCCGGCCAGAGAGGCAGAGGGGCACCAGCTTAACTGCCACTGAAGTTGGTGTCCTGGTGTAGCAAGTCCTGGGGCAGTATGATGCCCTCTTCGGATTGTCACGCGCCAACAAGGAAGGACGGGACAGGATCTGGGACGACTTGGTGGTTGTCATCAACGTGGAGGGGGTGGCAACCCGCAACATCCAGAAAGTCAAGAAGCGCTGGGAGGACTTGAGGTCCAGGACCCTCTTGAAGGCCCGGAGCCTTGTGGAGGGGGGCCGGGGCCACATGAGTACCATCCATCTGAGGGTCCTGAAACGTGTAGACCCAGCGCTCCACGCCCAGATCCTTGCGAGGCAGACCCGTCTGGAGTTGAGCGGTAAGTGGACAAGCATTGCTGTGTGAGACAGGGCATGTTGCAGTGTGCTGGTTGTCTGATGCTTGCCTGTATGTGTGACATAGGCCATGTACGCATGTATGTATGCAGGGACATCATGGTCATGCATGTGAGACCAGTAATGTGTGAACCACACGGTTGGTGCATGTGTTTAAATGCAACATGGGGTTCCCTATGCGGATTGGACACATGAGAGCATGCCAGTCTCTGTTCCTGGACATGGGTGGGGGTGAGGGATGGGTGCTGATGCCATGTAGATGTATGGTATCCATGTCTGTGTGTCTGACCTGCGTGTCTGTGACTTGTGAATGCCATGGATGCATGACACATGTCTGTGACAATGTACAGATTCACAGATGCAGCCTAGTTATCCTTGTATCCACTGTGTCTGGGGTGTACAAGGCCAGATGGATGAAACTACAGTGATGTGTGTGCATGTGATAGGCATGACCCATGATGCATGTGAGTTCCATAACAACATTGTATGTTTGGAGAGTCCCTTGGACATGTATGTAAATGTCCATAGCATGTGCCATGCCTGTTACTGCGTGTGTTTTGCCTGCACTAACCCATGTGTTGTGGAGGGACATGATGGAAGTGATCGTTGACAGTGCCACTCATCTTCTATTGCTTCCTGTCTAGGGGACCATTGTACAGTACCCTGATGCTTGTGTTCTATGTCTCCCTCTACACAGCGGCAAGTGAAGAAGAGGGCGGAGATGGCGCTGTGGATCAAAGCGGCGGGGATGCCCCCACAGCTGCAGTGGAAGGGGTGGCTGAGCCCCCACAAGGGCTTGCAACGGCGGAAGACGGTGTGGAGCCATCCAGCTTGGTGGTTTCCACAGAGGAGGAGGAGGCCGCTACTGAGGCGCACATGGGGCCTGGTGGGGGCATCCCTGCTGGTGCAAGTGGTGCAGTTCAGGGGCAGGGGCAGGAGGCAGCACAGGTCGCCGTGGAGGGGCGTGTGCATGTCACTGTCCCTGACACTGTGACTGCACCACCATGCACCAGCAGGGATGCCCCATCCCAGGCCCATCCGCAGGTAGGAGGGATGTCCATGTCATCTGACTCCCCTCCACCTGCGGACGAGGGAACCCGTGGCCGTATGGAGAAGGTCCTGATTGGTGTCGCGTTGCGCACGGGTGTCATTCGTGATGACGTGCATGCTTCCCGGGAGGAGCTTGCACGTCATCACGAAGAGCACCGTGCCGACGTGGCCCAGTTGGGATCGGCCGTGGTCGGGGGTTTCATACATGTGTCGGCCCTCTCCTCCTCTGCGGAGACTATACGCCAGTCGTTCTCCATGCCGTCTTCCGGCCCAGATGTCACCAGGGCCCCCTGTGGACCTGCCCTGACCAACGTAGCCAGCTTGGTGGGGATCCCATCCCTGCCACAGTCGGGAGTCGAAGGTCCAGCAGGGGTGGACACCACAGCAACTGGACCCCAGCAGATGGAGGATGTGCCGGCATCATTGGGCAGGGCACGTGCACGACAGCGTCGGTGGATTCCATCAGCCTGGATGCCGTCGTGCTGGCAGAGGCAGTTGCGTCGGAGGCAGCAGCGGAGTCAACTTGGGAGGCATCATGGCTCGGGCCAATCTACATCGGAGGGCCAGGCATCGGCCGGAGGGCAGGAGGACCCAGGACGGGAAGTGTCTTCCGTGTGGCAGCGGTTGGGCAGCAGATAGGTGCGGAGCGGCGGCGAGCGGAAGAGGCACGGCTCACGATGGTCAGGGCGGAGAACTCCATGCGGAGGGCCCTGAGGCGGGCCGAGTGCCTCGACGGAATCCGCAGGGAGTTGGAGGAGGACATGTCGGCGTCCCTGCGGATCCTTGGGGCCATGGAACAGGACCGCCTCTGGGACATCAAACAGGAGTTCGATGATGCCCTGGCCCGGGACACCACGGAGTGAGCCACTGGACTAGCCCGCCGCCTTTGTATATAGTTAATTAGTGTTAGGTTTTATTTCTTTTTTTAAATTTGGGGCGCTTGGACTATGCCCCACTTTTTTGTATATAGTTATTAGTTAGGTAGGTTTTATTGTAGGTTTCATTTACATCGTTGGGATCATGGACCATGGATTTGCTCTTTGTACATAGTTTGACAGTGGATTTGTGGCCTTCATCTTTTATTATTTTTTTCACCATGGAGCAATGGATTTTCACTTTACTTTCCCTTTGGATTTGCTTTGTTGGACAGTGACTTTGGACACAATTTCATTACGGTTATTTTGGATTCCCATTTTCGTTATTTATTATTTTTGTGGACATGCTGCATTTTGATATTTGTTGCCATTATTGTTTGTTTAGATTTCATTCACTTCATTTACACTGAAATACATTTTTGTTTCTTACTTCAATGTGTGGACTTCTCTCATTGGTTTCATGCCTGTCACAATGTGGGTTTTCACAGTCATGTGTTGCCATTGTGTGGGTCTGACGGACTTGTACTCATGCGCATACTGCTTATTTGTTATCTATCATGTAATGGGTATTTCCATTTTGAATGGATGTAAAGCTTGGTTGGGTGTTTGGACTGCGGTGGCGTGGGGTGGGATTTGGGTGGGCATAGAAGCCTGGGATCTGGATTGTGATGACGTGTTGGCTGGGGGACATGTGTGGGGGCCTGCTGGCAGGTGCCCCGCACTGCTGGGGGGTGTGGGTGCAGGGGGACATGAGTGGGGGCCTGGTGGAGGGTGCACCTGACTGCTGGGGGGTGGGGGTGTGTTAGGCGGAAACCTGTGCAGTTCCCTCTGGGACCACTGCAAAAGGTTTAGGTCTACAGGTGTTTGGCGGTGAACCCACTTGGTAGCAGTCTGTACCACACAGATTCACTTGGTAGCTGTGGCTGAGCAGTCAGACTTCCCTCAAGAGGAGTTGAGCAGTATGTGGAGTATACAAAATAGGGCAATTCTTCCCAGCAAGACAAGCAAACACGCAACGAGGCTTAGTGTAAAGATATTAAGGTATTTATTTATAACGAAACATCTATGAAAAACACTATGGCGAATTCACGGCAAACAAATCAAACACAATTACTCTACGAAGAAGAAACGATCAATCCCCCTAACAATATTTCGACAAGTCTAGGTTCTACCGGCACCACTTATTTACAGACAGAGGTGTATACCTCAACCTAGATGACACTCTAATATTAGTTAGGACGGGAGAGAAAAAGATAGGCAGGTTATGAAATCAACACAGTTCAATACTTCACGGGCAAGATGTACGGTAAGAAGGCAAGAACCACAATAGATCGTAAAGTTCAGAGGCCAGGCCCACTCGGAGAGAGGCAAGGCGCGATGTCCCAAAAAGTCTCTAGTGGAGATGCATTCAAGTCCTTGTAGCAAATTGTTATCGGCAGATTGAACCAGTTCAGAACAATAAATGTGACAAGCTTGGAGTCGACCCAATGGAACGGAGAGGATTAAGACACCTCACTCGAAACGATCGAAAGGGAAGCCAGGCGGACACGGTACCTTGTTGTGGAGGGCAGCTCCGGCGGGGGCAGTTGTTCCTGGTGGTGGATGCACGTCGGGTCTTTGCCAAGAGTAGAGATGATCTCGTTGTCGAAGAAAAGTGAAGTCCGGTGCACCACCAGGGAAGAGACCAGCCGCGGAGTGCTCCGTCACAAGGCACCACCTTTTGGTCGCGGTACAGGTGTAGTGGCTATCCGGTTGCCAAGGTGCTCTGCACGGGCAATTCGACCACCGCATCCTGAGGCGAATAAAAAGCAAAGGGGACTGGTTGTTCCCACCAGTCAGGGGAAGAGACTCTCCGGCAGGGAGATCTCCTCTGTCGTCGGGAAGTGGTGAGTCGGTTCCGCAGGGCTCCACCGGAGGTGTCGTCGTGCAGGTCGGCTCAGCGTTACCCTCGTCGGATTCTTAGGTCCTGTGGCGACTTCTGAAGATCCAGTCCCAAAAGCCCTGCTTTTATGCAGAAAACCCCCATTCATTCAGCCTAGCTGTCAATCAACACATGCTAAGTGGTGAGCGGGAAGGCTCACCACTTGGGCCAATCACTCCAGAGTGCGACCGGAGTTGGCAAGGCAACTCGGTCCTGGGTGCCTAAACCCCCTCCCACACCCCTGTGGTAACCCAGACAGAATGGCACCACTTTGGAGGGTCTCTGTACAGAGCCCGCCAAAAGTGGAACAAAGGGCTCGACCGTTGGTTTAGGAGTCACAGAGACGAACACAGACGCCATTTTACAAACCGAGTTCTGGCAGAAAATACCATCCGATAAACTTATTTAAGATAAGTAGATCGGTGGTACGTTAGAGATTAACGAGAAAAAGTATCAATCTCCAACAATGGGACGAATCCCATAGGGTTAGGTTTGGGGTCGAACATAACAAGTAGTTTCCACTACCACCAGCCAAAACTCGATGAGGGGGGACGGGACAGTGCCCCCTCGAGTAACAGATCCAGGAGTAATCGAATTACCCCTACTAGTACGTCCACAATAAGATGGTTGGTACTAGTTCTGTTAGTAAATTTAGGTCTAGTAAAGCCAATGGTGACTTTACATGCCCGGGGAGACAGTAGTCAGTCCCTGGGTATGGAGTCTATGGTGGAAGTCCGCTAGGACGCCCCAGTGTTACGGCACGTAGGGTGCGGTGTAACACACATAGAAAAACATATGAGACCCTATGGAGTAAAAGACCCCATAGCCCATAGAACACATTGACATTCAAAGGAATTACTCACATTCATGTCCAAGAGTGGGAGAAAAAAAACAAACTCCAGTAATCCAGCAAAGCTGCTGGGGGACTCGCTAGGTTAGGAAATTCAGCCTAAACAGAGAATTCTCCCTAACACTTGCCCCCCCCAGACTAAGGGACAGGAGGATTTAATCCACTCCTGGATGAATCTCATACCTCTAGTCGATGACATACATCCTAGAGAGACCATCAGCATTTTGGTGGTGACACCCTGACCTGTGCTCAATAGTGAAATCAAACTCTTGCAGGCAGATCGACCATCTCAATAGTTTTGGGTTTTCCCCTTTCATTTGCATTAACCATCTCAAGGGTTGGTGGTCAGTCTGAATTACAAAAGTAGAACCATACAAGTACGGCCTAAACTTCTTCAGAGCCCACATGATAGCAAAGCACTCTCTTTCGATTGTTGCCCACCTTGTTTCAGGATCCTTCAGCTTGCGGCTGATGAAGCAAACGGGGTGCTCCCTACCTTTCCCATCCAGTTGACTGAGTACGGCACCTATCCCTACATTGGAAGCATCTGTCTGCACAATGAAGTGTTGGCTGTAATCAGGATCTCTGAGTACTGGGGCTTGGCAAAGAGCCTTTTTCAGGTTTTCAAAAGCCTGATTGCACTCCTCGTTCCATTTAACCTTTTTAGGAAATTTGGGCGAGGAGATGACATTCAGTGGAGAAGCTATGGTCCCATAGTTATCTATGAAATTCCTGTAATACCCAGTGAGGCCTAGGAAGGCTCTCACTTGGGTTTGAGTAGTCAGTGTTGTCCAATTTTGCACAGCTTCAATTTTACTGAGCAAAGGCCTTATTTCTCCACCGCCTACCTCATGCCCAAGATAGACTACCTTACTCTGTCCAATTTGGCATTTGCTTGCCTTTATGGTCAGATTGGCTCGTCCAAGAGCCTGCAAAACATCTCTCAGGTGGGTTACATGTTCTTCCCAGGAATTGCTGAACACTGCGATGTCATCCAAGTATGCCATGCAGAAGTCCTCCATCCCATTCAGAACCTGGTTTACCATCCGTTGAAAAGTAGCAGGTGCATTCTTCAATGCGAAAGGCATTACCTTAAACTGGTATAGGCCAACGGGGGTAGAAAATGCCGTTTTCTCCTTGGCATGGTCTGCCAGGGCTATTTGCCAATAGCCTGACGTCAAGTCAAATGTGCTGAGGAACTTGGCGGCGCCAAGTTTATCCACCAACTCATCTGTTCTTGGCAAAGGGTGGGCATCAGTCTTGGTGACTGCATTAAGAGCTCTATAATCCACGCAGAATCTAAGTTCTTTAGATCCGGCCTTTGGTACTAACACAACTGGGCTAGACCATGGACTAGTAGAGGGCTCTATTACCCCGAGATCGAGCATCTTGCTGACCTCACCTTTGATGTGGGTTCGTACGTTTTCTGACATGCGGTATCCTCTGCTTTTGACTGGCACACAGTCACCAGTGAGTATGTCGTGCTGGCCCCAAGGGGTCAAGCCTGGTGAAAGCGAGAACAGAGAGGCAAACTGATTTAACATAGATTTGCACTCTTCTTGTTGCTCGGGTGTCAGATTGGAGGAGAGATTTACTCCTTCAATTTTTTCATCTAAAGGTAAGCCTCTGAGGAGATCCGGAAAAGCTTCACTCTCTTCTTCTTCCTCGGATGACGCGAGAAGCAATGCTCCCACATCAGGTCGTGTGACATACGCTTTAAGTCGGTTGGTGTGAAAGACTGTCGGAGCCTACCTGGGATTGCCCAAGTCCACCAGATAGTTAACCTCTCCGAGTTTACCCACGACTCGGAAGGGTCCCATCCACATATCTTGCAAGGCCCTCTGACTTGTTGGGATCATAACGAGAATGAGCTGGTCTTGAGCGAACTCAACCATGTTAGCCTTTTGATCGTGCCAGTGCTTGACCAATGCTTGTCCAGCTTTCAAGTTATCGCTTGCTTCCGTCATCATGTGTGACATTCTCCTCCGGAGACCTATCACGTAGTCAGTCACTCTGACTGGCTTGGGGGAAGGAGCACTCTCCAACCCCTCCTTAATCAGGGCCAATGGACCTCTGACGGGATGACCATAGAGTAGTTCGAAGGGCGAGTAACCTACGCCCTCCTGAGGGACTTCTCTATAAGCAAAGAGAAGGCATGGCAGTAGAAGGTCCCACTTACGCTTAAGGGGTTCCTCTAAATTACCTATCATGCTCTTCATGGTTCGGTTGAACCGTTCTACCAACCCATTGGTTTGTGGGTGGTAAGCTGTTGAGAACTTGTAAGTAACTCCACAGGTTTTCCACATGGCTTTCATTTAGTGGGACATAAAATTTGACCCCCTGTCAGAGATTACTTCCTTAGGAAACCCGACCCTAGTAAAAATACCAAGGAGGGCCTTAGCCACAGCCGGGGCTGTAACAGTCCTCATAGGAATTGCCTCAGGATACCTAGTAGCATGGTCTACTACAACAAGTATAAACCTGTTGCCTGAGGAGGTTGGAGGATCAAGGGGACCAACGA
This sequence comes from Ambystoma mexicanum, assembly GCF_040938575.1. Taxonomy (NCBI): domain Eukaryota; kingdom Metazoa; phylum Chordata; class Amphibia; order Caudata; family Ambystomatidae; genus Ambystoma; species Ambystoma mexicanum. Next base: position 1,149,006,855 of record NC_090928.1, read on the forward strand.
ATTCAATCCCTACTCTCTCAAATGGGACTCCCACGACTGGGAGAGGCACTAAAGGTGCCACATTCTTGGAGCCAACCTTACCAGAGGTCTGGCAGGTGTGGCAGCTCCTGCAATGTTTTTCTACTTCGGCCCCCATCTTTGGCCAATAGAAGTAGAGAGAGAGCCTTTCCTTAGTCTTCTTGAAACTCAAGTGACCAGCCAAAGGAATCTCGTGGGCTAACTTCAAGAACTGTGGTCTGTTCTCTTGGGGTACTACAAGTCGTTTGTAGTCTCCAGGTGCAGACTCGGTTGGTTCACTGTAGAAGAGGCCATCTTCCCAGTGCAACCTGTATTTCCCAGTCTCTTGCCCTTCAGCCTGAGCTTCTGCCTGGTGGCGAAGACCTTCCAGAGTTGGACATTCTCTCTGTCCCTTACTGAAGTCTACCCTGCTGGGTCCACCTTCTGCCAGTAAAGACTGCAGCTCAGGATGGTCAACAGGATCCAGATCTCCAATGAGTTCCTGGCCTTCCATTAGATCTTCCTCAGAGTCTAATTCTACCACACAGGGTTGTACCTCCCTCTCAGCCTCGGCTCGAGGTGGAGTTACGGGTGTAACTTTGGACAACCGCGGGGAAGTCCGTGTTGGCTGCACTGGAATGCTGGCTGCTGGTTTCGGGATAGAAGTCTTAGATTTCCCTTTCGCTTCTGATTTCTTGGAGACAGCGGCCGACAATTCCAGTGGAGCAGGAGTGATTTCTTTCTTCATCATCTCCTGGAGAGTACCGCGCATGGTCCTCTCTCTTGCAGGTCTGGTTAGCTCCTGTAACCATTTACTAGGAGGTCTGGGAGTATGCGATACAACTCCGAGAGTTTTCAAATCGTTACCCAGCAGTACGCGTCCTGGTACCTCACTCTGTATGCTGACAGGTATCTTCACAGTCATGTCGTTACACTGGATGAGAACTGGTAATTGGGGAAGCATCTGCACAGGCCCTCCTGCTAACTTGGTGAGGCGTTTGGGTGCCTTAGCAACATCCTCAGCCTGAAAAAACGATTTATCCACCACAGTTATGCTGGCCCCAGTGTCTCTAATGGCAGGAGTCTCCTGACCATTCACCTGGACACTGTCCTTATAATACTCTTTAGTATTATCGGGGATAGAATTATAGACATCTAAATTCTGTTGTTCCCACAACCCCAGAGATACTAAAGAAACGCTGGCTGAGACTCCAATGGGTTTGTCAGCTAGCAGTAGAAAGTTTCCACTTGCCATTTGGACTTCCTCCTCTGGAGCGAAGGCTAAGGAGACAAGCTGTACCCCTGAAGTTTTACCCTTACATCTGGGATCTCCTTTCACGTGGTCAGTCGAGCCACAAACAAAGCATTTTCCGAATGCTTTCTGGAATGGTGGCTTGTTCTGACCTTCTTCCGGTTTGGCACCAGAAGACACACTATTCTGCTGTGGTTTTCCTTGGGGCTTACCCTTCTGGTTTTGTTTGGGGCCCTCTTTGGAATGTGAGTTATTAGAATTCTCTTTTGAGTCTTTTTTAGGCTGTTTTCCCTCATCCTTTTTCTGAGCTGCCCCAGAATCCTTATGAGTAGCCCTGCTGGCAACCCACAAGTCAGCAGCCCTAGCTAGCTCCCGGGAATCCAATTCCTTCGAATCAGCCAAGTGCTGTCTGAGCTCAGGAGAACAGGCATCATAAATAGACTCCAACATAAAAAGATTCCTCATACCCTCATAAGTGTTCACTTTGTAACCCTTAATCCATCCCTCTAAGTTTTTCAACCCTTCACTCACCCAGGTAGCCCAAGGGATACCATCATGCTTTTTGAGGGTTGTAAACCTCTTAAGATACTGGGAAGGGATCTTCCCGAACCTAGCTATTAAAGCTAGTTTCACACTTTCGTAATCCGTCTTATCCGCCTCCCCCAACTCCATTACCACATCAGTCGCAACAGGAGGGAGCCTAGAGAACAACCAGGGAAGTAAAGCATTCCCGGTGATGTCCTGGAGCCCATGATTGTATTCAAACAGTTTCAACCAATCCAACACATCCAATCTCGGTTCATACATACCCACTAATTCCTTCTGCATCCGTTGTCTTTTGGGACTGGAGCTCCTAGAGGAACCAGAGGAGAGAGAAGCATTTTCCATAGACAACTTTTTCATCTCTAACTCGTGATTAAGTTCTATTTCCCTGAGTCTTAACTCAGCTTGCTTCTGCTCAGCCTGGGCATTCATCCGTCTGAACTCGAGCTCTTGGTTTCGTTCAGATTGAGCCAAGAACCGTTTGTATTCTAGTTCGAGCTTCATTTTTTCAAGTTCAAAATAAGCAGGGTTACTTGTGGGACCTGGTATGGGCCCCGTAGGCACAGCTGGTAAGGCAGGTAGAGGAGCAGGGGAGACAGTTTCGTTAGCCTCTCCGTCCTCGTCAGCCTCTTCATCGCTATCATCAGAATTACGATTCAGATCAACACCATTACTGTTATCTACATTCGCTGGAGAGATTGGTTCCTCTGAACCAGTACCCAGACTTTGGTTCACCAGCAATCTCTCTATTAGCTCTAACTTCTTGCCTCTTACAGGAAGATTCTCTTGCCCACAGAGAGCTCGCAGACTCTCAGTATTTTCACCTGACAAGGACTCTTGACTGTAAGTTTCCATCGTAGACATGTTTTTTGAAAGTTGCTTTTTGTGCAAAGTTTTGTGGTTAGTTATCCTACAGTGTCGAAAAGCACTCTAAACTGTATACTCGATACAAATCCCACCGCTGTACACCAGTGTTAGGCGGAAACCTGTGCAGTTCCCTCTGGGACCACTGCAAAAGGTTTAGGACTACAGGTGTTTGGCGGTGAACCCACTTGGTAGCAGTCTGTACCACACAGATTCACTTGGTAGCTGTGGCTGAGTAGTCATACTTCCCTCAAGAAGAGTTGAGCAGTATGTGGAGTATACAAAATAGGGCAATTCTTCCCAGCAAGACAAGCAAACACGCAACGAGGCTTAGTGTAAAGATATTAAGGTATTTATTTATAACGAAACATCTATGAAAAACACTATGGCAAATTCACGGCAAACAAATCAAACACAATTACTCTACGAAGAAGAAACGATCAATCCCCCTAACAAAATTTCGCAAGTCTAAGTTCTACCGGAACCACTTATTTACAGACAGAGGTGTATACCTCAACCTAGATGACACTCTAATATTAGTTAGGACGGGAGAGAAAAAGATAGGCAGGTTATGAAATCAACACAGTTCAATGCTTCACGGGCAAGATGTACGGTAAGAAGGCAAGAACCACAATAGATCGTAAAGTTCAGATGCCAGGCCCACTCGGAGAGAGGCAAGGCGCGATTTCCCAAAAAGTCTCTAGTGGAGATGCATTCAAGTCCTTGTAGCAAATTGTTATCGGCAGATTGAACCAGTTCAGAACAATAAATGAGACAAGCTTGGAAGCGACCCAACGGAACGGAGAGGATTAAGACACCTCACTCGAAACGATCGAAAGGGAAGCCAGGCGGATACGGTACCTTGTTGTGGAGGGCAGCTCCGGCGGGGGCAGTTGTTCCTGGTGGTGGATGCACGTCGGGTCTTTGCCAAGAGTAGAGATGATCTCGTCGTCGAAGAAAAGTGAAGTCCGGTGCACCACCAGGGAAGAGACCAGCCGCGGAGTGCTCCGTCACAAGGCACCACCTTTTGGTCGCGGTACAGGGGTAGTGGCTATCCGGTTGCCAAGGTGCTCTGCACGGGCAATTCGACCACTGCGTCCTGAGCCGAATAAAAAGCAAAGGGGACTGGTTGTTCCCACCAGTCAGGGGAAGAGACTCTCCGGCAGGGAGATCTCCTCTGTCGTCGGGAAGTGGTGAGTCGGTTCCGCAGGGCTCAACCGGAGGTGTCGTCGTGCAGGTCGGCTCAGCGTTACCCTCGTCGGATTCTTAGGTCCTGTGGCGACTTCTGAAGATCCAGTCCCAAAAGCCCTGCTTTTATGCAGAAAACCCCCATTCATTCAGCCTAGCTGTCAATCAACACATGCTAAGTGGTGAGCGGGAAGGCTCACCACTTGGGCCAATCACTCCAGAGTGCGACCGGAGTTGGCAAGGCAACTCGGTCCTGGGTGCCTAAACCCCCTCCCACACCCCTGTGGTAACCCAGACAGAATGGCACCACTTTGGAGTGTCTCTGTACAGAGCCCGCCAAAAGTGGAACAAAGGGCTCGACCGTTGGTTTAGGAGTCACAGAGACGAACACAGAAGCCATTTTACAAGCCGAGTTCTGGCAGAAAATACCATCCGATAAACTTATTTAAGATAAGTAGATCGGTGGTAGGTTAGAGATTAACGAGAAAAAGTATCAATCTCCAACAATGGGACGAATCCCATAGGGTTAGGTTCGGGGTCGAACATAACAAGTAGTTTCCACTGCCACCAGCCAAAACTCGACGAGGGGGGACGGGACAGTGCCCCCTCGAGTAACAGATCCAGGAGTAATCGAATTACCCCTACTAGTACGTCCACAATAAGATGGTTGGTACTAGTTCTGTTAGTAAATTTAGGTCTAGTAAAGCCAATGGTGACTTTACATGCCCGGGGAGACAGTAGTCAGTCCCCGGGTATGGAGTCTATGGTGGAGGTCTGCTAGGACGCCCCAGTGTTACGGCACGTAGGGTGCGGTGTAACACACATAGAAAAACATATGAGACCCTATGGAGTAAAAGACCCCATAGCCCATAGAACACATGGACATTCAAAGGAATTACTCACATTTATGTCCAAGAGTGGGAGGAAAAGAGTCTCACTCTTGGCAGGATGGAAAAAACAAACTCCAGTAATCCAGCAAAGCTGCTGTGGGACTCGCTAGGTTAGGAAATTCAGCCTAAACAGAGAATTCTCCCTAACAGGGTGCAGGGGGACATCAGTGGGGGCCTGCTGAAGGGTGCACCTGACTGCTGGGGGGTGTGGGTGCACGGGGACATGAGTGGGGGCCTGGTGGAGGGTGTCCCTGACTGGTGGGGGGTGGGGGTGCAGGGGGACATGAGTGGGAGCCTGGTGGAGGGTGCCCCTGGATGCTGGTGGGTGGGGGTGCAGGGGGACATGAGTGGGGGCCTGGTGGAGGGTGCCCCTGACTGCTGGGGGGTGGGGGTGGTGGGAGACATGTGTGTGGGCCTGCTGGCTGGTGCCCCTGACTGCTGGGGGTTGGGGGTGGTGGGAGACATGTGTGGGGGCCTGGTGGAGGGTGCCCCTGGATGCTGGTGGGTGGGGGTACAGGGGGACATGAGTGAGGGCCTGGTGGAGGGTGCCCCTGGCTGCTGGGGGGTGGGGGTGCAGGGGGACATGAGTGGGGGCCTGGTGGAGGGTGCCCCTGACTGCTGGGGGGTGGGGGTGGTGGGAGACATGTGTGTGGGCCTGCTGGCAGGTGCCCCTGACTGCTGGTGGGTGGGGGTGCAGGGGGACATGCGTGGGGGCCCTGTGGAGGGTGCCCCTGGCTGCTGGGGGGTGGGGGTGCAGGGGGACATGAGAGGGGGCCTGGTGGAGGGTGCCCCTGACTGGTGGGGGGTGGGGGTGGTGGGAGACCTGTGTGTGGGCCTGCTGGCAGGTTCCCCTAACTGCTGGGGGGTGGGGGTGCAGGAGTACATGAGTTGGACATGAGTGGGGGCCTGGTGGAAGCTGTCCCTGACTGCTGGGGGGTGGGGGTGGTGGGAGACATGTGTGTGGGCCTGCTGGCAGGTGCCCCTGACTGCTGGGGGGTGGGGGTGGTGGGAGACATGTGTGGGGGCCTGGTGGAGGGTGCCCCTGGATGCTGGTGGGTGGGGGTGCAGGGGGACATGAGTGGGGGCCTGGTGGAGGGTGCCTCTGGCTGCTGGGGGGTGGGGGTGCAGGGGGACATGAGTGGGGGCCTGGTGGAGGGTGCCCCTGACTGCTGGGGGGAGGGGTTGGTGGAACGACATGTGTGTGGGCTTGCTGGCCGGTACCCCTGACTGCTGGGGGGTGGGGGTGCAGGGGGACATGAGTTGGACATGAGTGGGGGCCTGGTGGAGGCTGTCCCTGACTGCTGGGGGGTGGGGTTGGTGGGGGACATGAGTGGGGGTCTGATGGAGGGTGCCCCTGACTGCTGGGGGGTGGGGGTGGTGGGAGACATGTGTGTGGGCCTGCTGGCAGGTGCCCCTGATTGCTGGGGGGTGGGGGTGGTGGGAGACATTTGTGGGGGCCTGGTGGAGGGTGCCCCTGGATGCTGGTGGGTGGGGGTGCAGGGGGACACGAGTGGGGGCCTGGTGGAGGGTGCCCCTGGCTGCTGGGGGTTGGGGGTGCAGGGGGACATGAGTGGGGGCCTGGTGGAGGGTGCCCCTGACTGCTGGGGGGTGGGGGTGGTGGGAGACATGTGTGTGGGCCTGCTGGCAGGTGCCCCTGACTGCTTGGGGGTGGGGGTGCAGGGGGACATGAGTTGGACATGAGTGGGGGCCTGGTGGAGGCTGCCCCTGACTGCTGGGGGGTGGGGGTGTTGGGAGACATGTGTGTGGGCCTGCTGACAGGTGCCCCTGACTGCTGGGGGGTGGGGTGGTGGGAGACATGTGTGGGGGCCTGGTGGAGGGTGCCCCTGGATGCTGGTGGGTGGGGGTGCAGGGGGACATGAGTGGGGGCCTGGTGGAGGGTGTCCCTGGCTGCTGGGGGGTGGGAGTGCAAGGGGACATGAGTGGGGGCCTGGTGGAGGGTGCCCCTGGCTGCTGGGGGGTGGGGGTGCAGGGGGACATGAGTGGGGGCCTGGTGGAGGGTGCCCCTGACTGCTGGGGGGTGGGGGTGCAGGGGGACATGAGTGGGGGCCTGGTGGAGGGTGCCCCTGGCTGCTGGGGGTGTGGGTGCAGGGGGACATGAGTGGGGGCCTGGTGTAGGGTGCCCCTGGCTGCTGGGGGGTGTGGGTGCAGGGGGACATGAGTGGGGGCCTGGTGGAGGCTGCCCCTGACTGCTGGTGGGTGGGGGTGGTGGGAGACATGTGTGTGGGACTGCTGGCAGGTGCCCCTGACTGCTGGGGGGTGGGGGTGGTGGTAGACATGAGTGGGGGCCTGGTGGAGGGTGCCCCTGACTGCTGGGGGTGGGGGTGGTGGGAGACATGAGTGTGGGCCTGCTGGCAGGTGCCCCTGACTGCTGGGGGGTGAAGGTGCAGGGAAACATGAGTTGGACATGACTGGGGGCCTGGTGGAGGCTGCCCCTGACTGCTGGGGGGTGGGGGTGGTGGGAGACATGTGCGTGGGCCTGCTGGCAGGTGCCCCTGACTGCTGGGGGTGGGGGTGGTGGGAGACATGTGTGGGGGCCTGGTGGAGGGGGCCCCTGGATGCTGGTGGGTGGGGGTGCAGGGGGACATGAGTGGGGTTCTGGTGGAGGGTGCCCCTGGCTGCTGGGGGGTGGGGGTGCCGGGGGACATGAGTGGGGGCCTGGTGGAGGGTGCCCCTGACTGGTGGGGGTTGGGGGTGGTGGTAGTCATGTGTGTGGGCCTGCTGGCAGGTGCCCCTGACTGCTGGGGGGTGGGGGTGCAGGGGGACATGAGTTGGACATGAGTGTGGGCCTGGTGGAGACTGCCCCTGACTGCTGGGGGGGTGTGGTGGGAGACATGTGTGTGGGCCTGCTGGCAGGTGCCCCTGACTGCTGGTGGGTGGGGGTGGTGGGAGACATGTGTGGGGGCCTGGTGGAGGGTGCGCCTGGATGCTGGTGGGTGGGGGTGCAGGGGAACATGATTGGGGGCCTGGTGGAGCATGCCCCTGGCTGCTGGGGTGTGGGGGTGCAGGGGGACATGAATGGGGGCCTGGTGGAGGGTGCCCCTGGCTGCTGGGGGGTGGGGGTGCAGGGGGACATGAGTGGGGGCCTGGTGGAGGGTGCCCCTGACTGCTGGGGGGTGGGGGTGCAGGGGGACATGAGTGGGGGCCTGGTGGAGGGTGCCCCTGACTGCTGGGGGGTGGGGGTGCAGGGGGACATGAGTGGGGGCCTGGTGGAGGGTGCCCCTGGCTGCTGGGGGGTGTGGGTGCAGGGGGACATGAGTGGGGGCCTGGTGGAGGGTGCCCCTGGCTGCTGGGGGGTGCAGAGGGACATGAGTGGGGGCCTGGGGGAGGGTGCCCCTGACTGCTGGGGGGTGGGGGTGCAGGGGGACATGAGTGGGGGCCTGGTGGAGGGTGCCCCTGGCTGCTGGGGGGTGTGGGTGCAGGGGGACATGAGTGGGGGCCTGGTGGAGGGTGCCCCTGGCTGCTGGGGGGTGGGGGTGCAGGGGGACATGAGTTGGACATGAGTGGGGGCCTGGTGGAGACTGCCCCTGACTGCTGGGGGGTGGGGGTGGTGGGAGACATGTGTGTGGGCCTGCTGGCAGGTGCTCCTGACTGCTGGGGGGTGGGGGTGGTGGGAGACATGAGTGGGGGCCTGGTGGAGGGTGCCCCTGACTGCTGGGGGTGGGGGTGGTGGGAGACATGTGTGTGGGCCTGCTGGCAGGTGCTCCTGACTGCTGGGGGGTGAGGGTGCAGGGGAACATGAGTTGGACATGAGTGGGGGCCTGGTGGAGGCTGCCCCTGACTGCTGGGGGGTGTGGTGGGAGACATGTGTGTGGGCCTGCTGGCAGGTGCCCCTGACTGCTGGGGGGTGGGGATGGTGGGAGACATGTGTGTGGGCCTGCTGGCAGGTGCCCCTTACTTCTGGGGGGTGGGGTTGCAGGGGGACATGAGTTGGACATGAGTGGGGGCCTGGTGGAGGCTGCCCCTGACTGCTGGGGGGGTGTGGTGGGAGACATGTGTGTGGGCCTGCTGGCAGGTGCCCCTGACTGTTGGTGGGTGTGGGTGGTGGGAGACATGTGTGGGGGCCTGGTGGAGGGTGCCCCTGGATGCTGGTGGGTGGGGGTGCCGGGGGACATGATTGGGGGCGTGGCGGAGCGTGCCCCTGGCTGCTGGGGGGTGGGGGTGCAGGGGGACATGAATGGGGGCCTGGTGGAGGGTGCCCCTGGCTGCTGGGGGGTGGGGGTGCAGGGGGACATGAGTGGGGGCCTGGTGGAGGGTGCCCCTGACTGCTAGGGGGTGGGGGTGCAGGGGGACATGAGTGGGGGTCTGGTGGAGGGTGCCCCTGACTGCTGGGGGGTGGGGGTGCAGGGGGACATGAGTGGTGGCTTGAGCGAGGGTGCCCCTCGCTGCTGGGGGGTGTGGGTGCAGGGGGATATGAGTGGTGGCCTGGTGGCGGGTGCCCCTGGCTGCTGGGGGGTGGGGGTGCAGGGGGACATGATTTGGACATGAGTGGGGGCCTGGTGGAGGCTGCCCCTGACTGCTGGGGGGTGGGGGTGGTGGGAGACATGTGTGTGGGCCTGCTGGCAGGTGCCCCTGACTGCTGGGGGGTGGGAGTGCAGGGGGACATGAGTTGGACATGAGTGGGGGCCTGGTGGAGGCTGCCCCTGACTGCTGGGGGGGTGTGGTGGGAGACATGTGTGTGGGCCTGCTGGCAGGTGCCCCTGACTGTTGGTGGGTGTGGGTGGTGGGAGACATGTGTGGGGGCCTGGTGGAGGGTGCCCCTGGATGCTGGTGGGTGGGGGTGCCGGGGGACATGATTGGGGGCGTGGCGGAGCGTGCCCCTGGCTGCTGGGGGGTGGGGGTGCAGGGGGACATGAATGGGGGCCTGGTGGAGGGTGCCCCTGGCTGCTGGGGGGTGGGGGTGCAGGGGGACATGAGTGGGGGCCTGGTGGAGGGTGCCCCTGACTGCTAGGGGGTGGGGGTGCAGGGGGACATGAGTGGGGGTCTGGTGGAGGGTGCCCCTGACTGCTGGGGGGTGGGGGTGCAGGGGGACATGAGTGGTGGCTTGAGCGAGGGTGCCCCTCGCTGCTGGGGGGTGTGGGTGCAGGGGGATATGAGTGGTGGCCTGGTGGCGGGTGCCCCTGGCTGCTGGGGGTTGGGGGTGCAGGGGGACATGAGTTGGACATGAGTGGGGGCCTGGTGGAGGCTGCCCCTGACTGCTGGGGGGTGGGGGTGGTGGGAGACATGTGTGTGGGCCTGCTGGCAGGTGCCCCTGACTGCTGGGGGGTGGGAGTGCAGGGGGACATGAGTTGGACATGAGTGGGGGCCTGGTGGAGGCTGCCCCTGACTGCTGGGGGGGTGTGGTGGGAGACATGTGTGTGGGCCTGCTGGCCGGTGCCCCTGACTGCTAGGGGGTGGGGGTGCAGGGGGACATGAGTGGGGGTCTGGTGGAGGGTGCCCCTGACTGCTGGGGGGTGGGGGTGCAGGGGGACATGAGTGGTGGCTTGAGCGAGGGTGCCCCTCGCTGCTGGGGGGTGTGGGTGCAGGGGGATATGAGTGGTGGCCTGGTGGCGGGTGCCCCTGGCTGCTGGGGGGTGGGGGTGCAGGGGGACATGATTTGGACATGAGTGGGGGCCTGGTGGAGGCTGCCCCTGACTGCTGGGGGGTGGGGGTGGTGGGAGACATGTGTGTGGGCCTGCTGGCAGGTGCCCCTGACTGCTGGGGGGTGGGAGTGCAGGGGGACATGAGTTGGACATGAGTGGGGGCATGGTGGAGGCTGCCCCTGACTGCTGGGGGGGTGTGGTGGGAGACATGTGTGTGGGCCTGCTGGCAGGTGCCCCTGACTGTTGGTGGGTGTGGGTGGTGGGAGACATGTGTGGGGGCCTGGTGGAGGGTGCCCCTGGATGCTGGTGGGTGGGGGTGCCGGGGGACATGATTGGGGGCGTGGCGGAGCGTGCCCCTGGCTGCTGGGGGGTGGGGGTGCAGGGGGACATGAATGGGGGCCTGGTGGAGGGTGCCCCTGGCTGCTGGGGGGTGGGGGTGCAGGGGGACATGAGTGGGGGCCTGGTGGAGGGTGCCCCTGACTGCTAGGGGGTGGGGGTGCAGGGGGACATGAGTGGGGGTCTGGTGGAGGGTGCCCCTGACTGCTGGGGGGTGGGGGTGCAGGGGGACATGAGTGGTGGCTTGAGCGAGGGTGCCCCTCGCTGCTGGGGGGTGTGGGTGCAGGGGGATATGAGTGGTGGCCTGGTGGCGGGTGCCCCTGGCTGCTGGGGGGTGGGGGTGCAGGGGGACATGAGTTGGACATGAGTGGGGGCCTGGTGGAGGCTGCCCCTGACTGCTGGGGGGTGGGGGTGGTGGGAGACATGTGTGTGGGCCTGCTGGCAGGTGCCCCTGACTGCTGGGGGGTGGGAGTGCAGGGGGACATGAGTTGGACATGAGTGGGGGCCTGGTGGAGGCTGCCCCTGACTGCTGGGGGGTGTGGTGGGAGACATGTGTGTGGGCCTGCTGGCCGGTGCCCCTGACTGTTGGTGGGTGGGGGTGGTGGGAGACATGTGTGGGGGCCTGGTGGAGGGTGCCCCTGGATGCTGGTGGGTGGGGGTGCCGGGGGACATGATTGGGGGCGTGGTGGAGCGTGCCCCTGGCTGCTGGGGGGTGGGGGTGCAGGGGGACATGAATGGGGGCCTGGTGGAGGGTGCCCCTGGCTGCTGGGGGGTGGGGGTGCAGGGGGACATGAGTGGGGGCCTTTTGGAGGGTGCCCCTGACTGCTGGGGGGTGGGGGTACAGGGGGACATGAGTGGGGGCCTGGTGGAGGGTGCCCCTGACTGCTGGGGGGTGGGGGTGCAGGGGGACATGAGTGGGGGCCTGGTGGAGGGTGCCCCAGGCTGCTGGGGGGTGTGGGTGCAGGGGGATATGAGTGGTGGCCTGGTGGAGGGTGCCCCTGGCTGCTGGGGGGTGGGGGTGCAGGGGGACATGAGTTGGACATGAGTGGGGGCCTGCTGGCAGGTGCCCCTGACTGCTGGGGGGTGGGGGTGGTGGGAGACATGTGTGTGGGCGTGCTGGCAGGTGCCCCTGACTGCTGGGGGTTGGGGTGTTGGGAGACATGTGTGGGGGCCTGGTGGAGGGTGCCCCTGGATGCTGGTGGGTGGCGGTGCAGGGGGACATGAGTGGGGTCCTGGTGGAGGGTACCCCTGGCTGCTGGTCGGTGGGGGTGTAGGGGGACATGAGTGGGGGCCTGGTGGAGGGTGCCCCTGGCTGCTGGGGGGTGAGGGTGCTGGGGGACATGAGCTGGACATTAGTGGGGGCCTGGTGGAGGCTGCCCCTGACTGCTGGGGGATGGGGTGGTGGGAGACATATGTGTGGGCCTGCTGGCAGGTGCCCCTGACTGCTGGGGGGTGGGGGTGGTGGCAGACATGTGTGTGGGCCTGCTGGCAGGTGCCCCTGACTGCTGGGGGGTGGGGTTGGTGGGAGACATGTGTGGGGGCCTGGTGGAGGGTGCCCCTGGATCCTGGTGGGTGGGGGTGCAGGGGGACATGTGTGGGGGCCTGATGGAGGGTGCCCCTGGCTGCTGGTGGGTGGGGGTGCAGGGGGACATGAGTGAGAGCCTGGTGGAGGGTGCCCCTGGCTGCTGGTGGGTGGGGGTGCAGGGGGACATGAGTGAGGGCCTGGTGGAGGGTGCCCCTGACTGATGGTGGGTGGGGGTGCAGGGGGACATGAGTGGGGGCCTGGTGGAGGGTGCCCCTGACTGCTGGGGGGTGGGGGTGCAGGGGGACATGAGTGGGGGCCTGGTGGAGGGTGCCCCTGACTGCTGGGGGATGGGGGTGCAGGGGGACATGAGTGGGGGCCTGGTGGAGGGTGCCCCTGACTGCTGGGGTGTGGGGGTGGTGGGAGACATGTGTGGGGGCCTGGTGGAGGGTGCCCCTGGATGCTGGTGGGTGGGGGTGGTGGGAGACATGTGTGTGGGCGTGCTGGCAGGTGCCCCTGACTGCTGGGGGTTGGGGTGGTGGGAGACATGTGTGGGGGCCTGGTGGAGGGTGCCCCTGGATGCTGGTGGGTGGTGGTGCAGGGGGACATGAGTGGGGTCCTGGTGGAGGGTACCCCTGGCTGCTGGTCGGTGGGGGTGTAGGGGGACATGAGTGGGGGCCTGGTGGAGGGTGCCCCTGGCTGCTGGGGGGTGAGGGTGCTGGGGGACATGAGCTGGACATTAGTGGGGGCCTGGTGGAGGCTGCCCCTGACTGCTGGGGGATGGGGGTGGTGGGAGACATGTGTGTGGGCCTGCTGGCAGGTGCCCCTGACTGCTGGGGGGTGGGGGTGGTGGCAGACATGTGTGTGGGCCTGCTGGCAGGTGCCCCTGACTGCTGGGGGGTGGGGTTGGTGGGAGACATGTGTGGGGGCCTGGTGGAGGGTGCCCCTGGATGCTGGTGGGTGGGGGTGCAGGGGGACATGTGTGGGGGCCTGATGGAGGGTGCCCCTGGCTGCTGGTGGGTGGGGGTGCAGGGGGACATGAGTGAGAGCCTGGTGGAGGGTGCCCCTGGCTGCTGGTGGGTGGGGGTGCAGGGGGACATGAGTGAGGGCCTGGTGGAGGGTGCCCCTGGCTGCTGGGGGATGGGGGTGCAGGGGGACATGAGTGGGGGCCTGGTGGAGGGTGCCCCTGACTGCTGGGGGGTGGGGGTGGTGGGAGACATGTGTGTGGGCCTGCTGGCAGGTGCCCCTGACTGCTGGTGGGTGGGGGTGCAGGGGGACATGCGTGTGGGCCCTGTGGAGGGTGCCCCTGGCTGCTGGGGGGTGGGGGTGCAGGGGGACATGAGAGGGGGCCTGGTGGAGGGTGCCCCTGACTGGTGGGGGGTGGGGGTGGTGGGAGACCTGTGTGTGGGCCTGCTGGCAGGTTCCCCTAACTGCTGGGGGGTGGGGGTGCAGGAGTACATGAGTTGGACATGAGTGGGGGCCTGGTGGAAGCTGTCCCTGACTGCTGGGGGGTGGGGGTGGTGGGAGACATGTGTGTGGGCCTGCTGGCAGGTGCCCCTGACTGCTGGGGGGTGGGGGTGGTGGGAGACATGTGTGGGGGCCTGGTGGAGGGTGCCCCTGGATGCTGGTGGGTGGGGGTGCAGGGGGACATGAGTGGGGGCCTGGTGGAGGGTGCCTCTGGCTGCTGGGGGGTGGGGGTGCAGGGGGACATGAGTGGGGGCCTGGTGGAGGGTGCCCCTGACTGCTGGGGGGAGGGGTTGGTGGAACGACATGTGTGTGGGCTTGCTGGCCGGTACCCCTGACTGCTGGGGGGTGGGGGTGCAGGGGGACATGAGTTGGACATGAGTGGGGGCCTGGTGGAGGCTGTCCCTGACTGCTGGGGGGTGGGGTTGGTGGGGGACATGAGTGGGGGTCTGATGGAGGGTGCCCCTGACTGCTGGGGGGTGGGGGTGGTGGGAGACATGTGTGTGGGCCTGCTGGCAGGTGCCCCTGATTGCTGGGGGGTGGGGGTGGTGGGAGACATTTGTGGGGGCCTGGTGGAGGGTGCCCCTGGATGCTGGTGGGTGGGGGTGCAGGGGGACACGAGTGGGGGCCTGGTGGAGGGTGCCCCTGGCTGCTGGGGGTTGGGGGTGCAGGGGGACATGAGTGGGGGCCTGGTGGAGGGTGCCCCTGACTGCTGGGGGGAGGGGGTGGTGGGAGACATGTGTGTGGGCCTGCTGGCAGGTGCCCCTGACTGCTTGGGGGTGGGGGTGCAGGGGGACATGAGTTGGACATGAGTGGGGGCCTGGTGGAGGCTGCCCCTGACTGCTGGGGGGTGGGGGTGTTGGGAGACATGTGTGTGGGCCTGCTGACAGGTGCCCCTGACTGCTGGGGGGTGGGGTGGTGGGAGACATGTGTGGGGGCCTGGTGGAGGGTGCCCCTGGATGCTGGTGGGTGGGGGTGCAGGGGGACATGAGTGGGGGCCTGGTGGAGGGTGTCCCTGGCTGCTGGGGGGTGGGGGTGCAAGGGGACATGAGTGGGGGCCTGGTGGAGGGTGCCCCTGGCTGCTGGGGGGTGGGGGTGCAGGGGGACATGAGTGGGGGCCTGGTGGAGGGTGCCCCTGACTGCTGGGGGGTGGGGGTGCAGGGGGACATGAGTGGGGGCCTGGTGGAGGGTGCCCCTGGCTGCTGGGGGTGTGGGTGCAGGGGGACATGAGTGGGGGCCTGGTGTAGGGTGCCCCTGGCTGCTGGGGGGTGTGGGTGCAGGGGGACATGAGTGGGGGCCTGGTGGAGGCTGCCCCTGACTGCTGGTGGGTGGGGGTGGTGGGAGACATGTGTGTGGGACTGCTGGCAGGTGCCCCTGACTGCTGGGGGGTGGGGGTGGTGGTAGACATGAGTGGGGGCCTGGTGGAGGGTGCCCCTGACTGCTGGGGGTGGGGGTGGTGGGAGACATGAGTGTGGGCCTGCTGGCAGATGCCCCTGACTGCTGGGGGGTGAAGGTGCAGGGAAACATGAGTTGGACATGACTGGGGGCCTGGTGGAGGCTGCCCCTGACTGCTGGGGGGTGGGGGTGGTGGGAGACATGTGCGTGGGCCTGCTGGCAGGTGCCCCTGACTGCTGGGGGTGGGGGTGGTGGGAGACATGTGTGGGGGCCTGGTGGAGGGGGCCCCTGGATGCTGGTGGGTGGGGGTGCAGGGGGACATGAGTGGGGTTCTGGTGGAGGGTGCCCCTGGCTGCTGGGGGGTGGGGGTGCCGGGGGACATGAGTGGGGGCCTGGTGGAGGGTGCCCCTGACTGGTGGGGGTTGGGGGTGGTGGTAGTCATGTGTGTGGGCCTGCTGGCAGGTGCCCCTGACTGCTGGGGGGTGGGGGTGCAGGGGGACATGAGTTGGACATGAGTGTGGGCCTGGTGGAGACTGCCCCTGACTGCTGGGGGGGTGTGGTGGGAGACATGTGTGTGGGCCTGCTGGCAGGTGCCCCTGACTGCTGGTGGGTGGGGGTGGTGGGAGACATGTGTGGGGGCCTGGTGGAGGGTGCGCCTGGATGCTGGTGGGTGGGGGTGCAGGGGAACATGATTGGGGGCCTGGTGGAGCATGCCCCTGGCTGCTGGGGTGTGGGGGTGCAGGGGGACATGAATGGGGGCCTGGTGGAGGGTGCCCCTGGCTGCTGGGGGGTGGGGGTGCAGGGGGACATGAGTGGGGGCCTGGTGGAGGGTGCCCCTGACTGCTGGGGGGTGGGGGTGCAGGGGGACATCAGTGGGGGCCTGGTGGAGGGTGCCCCTGACTGCTGGGGGGTGGGGGTGCAGGGGGACATGAGTGGGGGCCTGGTGGAGGGTGCCCCTGGCTGCTGGGGGGTGTGGGTGCAGGGGGACATGAGTGGGGGCCTGGTGGAGGGTGCCCCTGGCTGCTGGGGGGTGCAGAGGGACATGAGTGGGGGCCTGGGGGAGGGTGCCCCTGACTGCTGGGGGGTGGGGGTGCAGGGGGACATGAGTGGGGGCCTGGTGGAGGGTGCCCCTGGCTGCTGGGGGGTGTGGGTGCAGGGGGACATGAGTGGGGGCCTGGTGGAGGGTGCCCCTGGCTGCTGGGGGGTGGGGGTGCAGGGGGACATGAGTTGGACATGAGTGGGGGCCTGGTGGAGACTGCCCCTGACTGCTGGGGGGTGGGGGTGGTGGGAGACATGTGTGTGGGCCTGCTGGCAGGTGCCCCTGACTGCTGGGGGGTGGGGGTGGTGGGAGACATGAGTGGGGGCCTGGTGGAGGGTGCCCCTGACTGCTGGGGGGTGGGGGTGGTGGGAGACATGTGTGTGGGCCTGCTGGCAGGTGCTCCTGACTGCTGGGGGGTGAGGGTGCAGGGGAACATGAGTTGGACATGAGTGGGGGCCTGGTGGAGGCTGCCCCTGACTGCTGGGGGGTGTGGTGGGAGACATGTGTGTGGGCCTGCTGGCAGGTGCCCCTGACTGCTGGGGGGTGGGGATGGTGGGAGACATGTGTGTGGGCCTGCTGGCAGGTGCCCCTTACTTCTGGGGGGTGGGGGTGCAGGGGGACATGAGTTGGACATGAGTGGGGGCCTGGTGGAGGCTGCCCCTGACTGCTGGGGGGGTGTGGTGGGAGACATGTGTGTGGGCCTGCTGGCAGGTGCCCCTGACTGTTGGTGGGTGTGGGTGGTGGGAGACATGTGTGGGGGCCTGGTGGAGGGTGCCCCTGGATGCTGGTGGGTGGGGGTGCCGGGGGACATGATTGGGGGCGTGGCGGAGCGTGCCCTTAGCTGCTGGGGGGTGGGGGTGCAGGGGGACATGAATGGGGGCCTGGTGGAGGGTGCCCCTGGCTGCTGGGGGGTGGGGGTGCAGGGGGACATGAGTGGGGGCCTGGTGGAGGGTGCCCCTGACTGCTAGGGGGTGGGGGTGCAGGGGGACATGAGTGGGGGTCTGGTGGAGGGTGCCCCTGACTGCTGGGGGGTGGGGGTGCAGGGGGACATGAATGGTGGCTTGAGCGAGGGTGCCCCTCGCTGCTGGGGGGTGTGGGTGCAGGGGGATATGAGTGGTGGCCTGGTGGCGGGTGCCCCTGGCTGCTGGGGGGTGGGGGTGCAGGGGGACATGATTTGGACATGAGTGGGGGCCTGGTGGAGGCTGCCCCTGACTGCTGGGGGGTGGGGGTGGTGGGAGACATGTGTGTGGGCCTGCTGGCAGGTGCCCCTGACTGCTGGGGGGTGGGAGTGCAGGGGGACATGAGTTGGACATGAGTGGGGGCCTGGTGGAGGCTGCCCCTGACTGCTGGGGGGGTGTGGTGGGAGACATGTGTGTGGGCCTGCTGGCAGGTGCCCCTGACTGTTGGTGGGTGTGGGTGGTGGGAGACATGTGTGGGGGCCTGGTGGAGGGTGCCCCTGGATGCTGGTGGGTGGGGGTGCCGAGGGACATGATTGGGGGCGTGGCGGAGCGTGCCCCTGGCTGCTGGGGGGTGGGGGTGCAGGGGGACATGAATGGGGGCCTGGTGGAGGGTGCCCCTGGCTGCTGGGGGGTGGGGGTGCAGGGGGACATGAGTGGGGGCCTGGTGGAGGGTGCCCCTGACTGCTAGGGGGTGGGGGTGCAGGGGGACATGAGTGGGGGTCTGGTGGAGGGTGCCCCTGACTGCTGGGGGGTGGGGGTGCAGGGGGACATGAGTGGTGGCTTGAGCGAGGGTGCCCCTCGCTGCTGGGGGGTGTGGGTGCAGGGGGATATGAGTGGTGGCCTGGTGGCGGGTGCCCCTGGCTGCTGGGGGGTGGGGGTGCAGGGGGACATGAGTTGGACATGAGTGGGGGCCTGGTGGAGGCTGCCCCTGACTGCTGGGGGGTGGGGGTGGTGGGAGACATGTGTGTGGGCCTGCTGGCAGGTGCCCCTGACTGCTGGGGGGTGGGAGTGCAGGGGGACATGAGTTGGACATGAGTGGGGGCCTGGTGGAGGCTGCCCCTGACTGCTGGGGGGGTGTGGTGGGAGACATGTGTGTGGGCCTGCTGGCCGGTGCCCCTGACTGTTGGTGGGTGGGGGTGGTGGGAGACATGTGTGGGGGCCTGGTGGAGGGTGCCCCTGGATGCTGGTGGGTGGGGGTGCCGGGGGACATGATTGGGGGCGTGGTGGAGCGTGCCCCTGGCTGCTGGGGGGTGGGGGTGCAGGGGGACATGAATGGGGGCCTGGTGGAGGGTGCCCCTGGCTGCTGGGGGGTGGGGGTGCAGGGGGACATGAGTGGGGGCCTTTTGGAGGGTGCCCCTGACTGCTGGGGGGTGGGGGTACAGGGGGACATGAGTGGGGGCCTGGTGGAGGGTGCCCCTGACTGCTGGGGGGTGGGGGTGCAGGGGGACATGAGTGGGGGCCTGGTGGAGGGTGCCTCAGGCTGCTGGGGGGTGTGGGTGCAGGGGGATATGAGTGGTGGCCTGGTGGAGGGTGCCCCTGGCTGCTGGGGGGTGGGGGTGCAGGGGGACATGAGTTGGACATGAGTGGGGGCCTGCTGGAGGCTGCCCCTGACTGCTGGGGGGTGGGGGTGGTGGGAGACATGTGTGTGGGCGTGCTGGCAGGTGCCCCTGACTGCTGGGGGTTGGGGTGGTGGGAGACATGTGTGGGGGCCTGGTGGAGGGTGCCCCTGGATGCTGGTGGGTGGCGGTGCAGGGGGACATGAGTGGGGTCCTGGTGGAGGGTACCGCTGGCTGCTGGTCGGTGGGGGTGTAGGGGGACATGAGTGGGGGCCTGGTGGAGGGTGCCCCTGGCTGCTGGGGGGTGAGGGTGCTGGGGGACATGAGCTGGACATTAGTGGGGGCCTGGTGGAGGCTGCCCCTGACTGCTGGGGGATGGGGGTGGTGGGAGACATATGTGTGGGCCTGCTGGCAGGTGCCCCTGACTGCTGGGGGGTGGGGGTGGTGGCAGACATGTGTGTGGGCCTGCTGGCAGGTGCCCCTGACTGCTGGGGGGTGGGGTTGGTGGGAGACATGTGTGGGGGCCTGGTGGAGGGTGCCCCTGGATCCTGGTGGGTGGGGGTGCAGGGGGACATGTGTGGGGGCCTGATGGAGGGTGCCCCTGGCTGCTGGTGGGTGGGGGTGCAGGGGGACATGAGTGAGAGCCTGGTGGAGGGTGCCCCTGGCTGCTGGTGGGTGGGGGTGCAGGGGGACATGAGTGAGGGCCTGGTGGAGGGTGCCCCTGACTGATGGTGGGTGGGGGTGCAGGGGGACATGAGTGGGGGCCTGGTGGAGGGTGCCCCTGACTGCTGGGGGGTGGGGGTGCAGGGGGACATGAGTGGGGGCCTGGTGGAGGGTGCCCCTGACTGCTGGGGGATGGGGGTGCAGGGGGACATGAGTGGGGGCCTGGTGGAGGGTGCCCCTGACTGCTGGGGTGTGGGGGTGGTGGGAGACATGTGTGGGGGCCTGGTGGAGGGTGCCCCTGGATGCTGGTGGGTGGGGGTGGTGGGAGACATGTGTGTGGGCGTGCTGGCAGGTGCCCCTGACTGCTGGGGGTTGGGGTGGTGGGAGACATGTGTGGGGGCCTGGTGGAGGGTGCCCCTGGATGCTGGTGGGTGGTGGTGCAGGGGGACATGAGTGGGGTCCTGGTGGAGGGTACCCCTGGCTGCTGGTCGGTGGGGGTGTAGGGGGACATGAGTGGGGGCCTGGTGGAGGGTGCCCCTGGCTTCTGGGGGGTGAGGGTGCTGGGGGACATGAGCTGGACATTAGTGGGGGCCTGGTGGAGGCTGCCCCTGACTGCTGGGGGATGGGGGTGGTGGGAGACATGTGTGTGGGCCTGCTGGCAGGTGCCCCTGACTGCTGGGGGGTGGGGGTGGTGGCAGACATGTGTGTGGGCCTGCTGGCAGGTGCCCCTGACTGCTGGGGGGTGGGGTTGGTGGGAGACATGTGTGGGGGCCTGGTGGAGGGTGCCCCTGGATGCTGGTGGGTGGGGGTGCAGGGGGACATGTGTGGGGGCCTGATGGAGGGTGCCCCTGGCTGCTGGTGGGTGGGGGTGCAGGGGGACATGAGTGAGAGCCTGGTGGAGGGTGCCCCTGGCTGCTGGTGGGTGGGGGTGCAGGGGGACATGAGTGAGGGCCTGGTGGAGGGTGCCCCTGACTGATGGTGGGTGGGGGTGCAGGGGGACATGAGTGGGGGCCTGGTGGAGGGTGCCCCTGACTGCTGGGGGGCGGGGGTGCAGGGGGACATGAGTGGGGGCCTGGTGGAGGGTGCCCCTGACTGCTGGGGGATGGGGGTGCAGGGGGACATGAGTGGGGGCCGGGTGGAGGGTGCCCCTGACTGCTGGGGTGTGGGGGTGGTGGGAGACATGTGTGGGGGCCTGGTGGAGGGTGCCCCTGGATGCTGGTGGGTGGGGGTGCAGGGGGACATGAGTGGGGGCCTGGTGGAAGGTGCCCCTGGCTGCTGGAGGGTGGGGGTGCAGGGGGACATGAGTGGGGGCCTGGTGGAGGATGCCCCTGGCTGCTGGGGGGTGGGGGTGCAGGGGGATATGAGTGGGGGCCTGGTGGAGGGTGCCCCTGACTGCTGGGGGGTGGGGGTGCAGCGGGACATGAGTGGGGGCCTGGTGGAGGGTGCCCCTGACTGCTGGGGGGTGGGGGTGGTGGGAGACATGTGTGGGGGCCTGGTGGAGGGTGCTCCTGACTGCTGGGGGGTGGGGGTGCAGGGGGACATGATTTGGACATGAGTGGGGGCCTGGTGGAGGCTGCCCCTGACTGCTGGGGGGTGGGGGTGCAGGGGGACATGAGTGGGGGCCTGGTGGAGGGTGCCCCTGGCTGCTGGGGGGTGTGGGCGCAGGGGGACATGAGTGGGGGCCTGGTGGAGGGTGCCCCTGACTGCTGGGGGGTGGGGGTGCAGGGGGACATGAGTGGGTCCTGGTGGAGGCTGCCCCTGACTGCTGGGGGTGGGGGTGGTGGGAGACATGTGTGTGGGCCTGCTGGCAGGTGCCCCTGACTGCTGGGGTGTGGGGGTGGTGGGAGACATGTGTGGGGGCCTGGTGGAGGGTGCCCCTGGATGCTGGTGGGTGGGGGTGCTGGGAGACATGCGTTGATGATCAGTAGTGCAAGGTGACATGTGGGTTGGCTGGGGGGCATGGCCATGGTGGATGGGCTGCCTGTGGGACATGAGCAGGGGTGCAGGGTAGTCCCCTGTGGTGTGGGCTGCCTGCAGGGGCCGTGGAGGATGTAGAGGGAACACCTGGGAGGACCCACACGGTCAATTCACGTGTAGTACTACCCGGCACCCCCGAAATACACGTACCCTGCTGAAATCGTGTGTGGAACTTCACGCGCACCCCGGAATACACATACCCTGCAGAATTAGCATGTGGAACTTCACGCGCACCCCGGAATCCACATACCTTGCTGAAATCGCGTGTGGAACTTCCCGCGCACCCCGGAATACACGTACCCAGGCCAATCGCGTGTGGGACTTCCTGCGCACCCCGGAATACATGGACCCAGGCAATTCGCGTGTGGGACTTCTCGCGCAGCCCGGAATACACGTACCCAGGCCAATCGCATGTGGGACTTCCCACGCACCCCGGAATACACAGACCCAGGCAATTCGCGTGTGGAACTTCCCGCGCACCCAGGAATACACGTACCCAGCCAATCGCGTGTGGGACTTCCCACGCACCCCGGAATACACGTACCCAAGCAAATCGCGTGTGGAACTTTCCGCGCACCCCAGAATACACGTACCCAGGCAAATCACGTGTGGGACTTTCCACGCAGTACAGAATACACGCACACGCTATTTTTCACACAGCGGGTGTCCGTGTTTGTCACGTACCCCTTTGCACGTCATTTGTCTTAGAGGGCCACAGTATGTGACATTCATCATAGCTGTATATAGGTGCTTTTTGTTGGCGCACATTTTGGCGCTCATTTATTTCAGGGGCAGGGACACTACCGCCTGCTTTCTTGTGGCGGACGTGTTTGGGCCTGTGCGCTGGTTTGACTGTGTGCTGATTTGCCCTATTGTACTCCATGAATACGTGTTGTAGGCGAGCGTGTGGGCGTTCCGCGCACCTGCCTCCTGTACTTCCCCTGTGACGCCCACATTTTGACGAGTTGTTCCCCATTCCGAGTGTTACGCCCCGTGTTCCGCCTACTTTTGTTGTGTGCGCCGCGCTATATGCGATTTTGCTGTGGCCGTGGCGCATGCCGTTAGATATCCTGTGCGCCGGCGTGCGCCGCGCATTTTTTCAGCGCACATCCCATATTTTTCTGGAGCACGGCCTTCCATGAATCGATGTGCGCTGGTTTCCCTGCGATTTTCGCACTTACACTGCGATTTTTGCACTTTTACTGCAAATCGCACGTTTTGGCACCTCTGCGCGGGAATTTCCGGCGTACATTAATTCCATGAATCGACACTGTAATCCCCTGCTGCCTGAGAACATGACAGACGATGTTTTGTATTTATTTCGGTCAGTAGTAAAACACAGGGTAAGCCAGTGTGGAATGATATAGCATCACTAACAAAGAGATCATTTAACCAGCCTTCCTCATATCGCGTGGAATACTCATGTGAGCCTTGTGCAAATAAAGAGTTAGGGTTTAAACAACTTAGGGCAGTTATTGCTATTAATGAATTATGTTTTCAATACCAATGTTTAATCATGTGTTGATGTCATGATCTACTACAGACAAATCATAAGAAAAGGTGGGTTATGAATGTGAAAATAATTATTAAGATAAAACTGGCCAATGAAAATGTAGGAATTGGGAAAAGGTGCAATTTTTTTGAAGAGGGTTTTCTCCAATCATGTTTGGGGGGTGGCTTTCAATATAGTATGAAAGCCACCCCCCAGTGAGTGTGAGTGTTTTAACTGTTGTAAAACTGTATAAAAAATGTGAACTGATGTGGTTTATTGAGACGTGATTTAGTTTAGTCCTGCAACACCATCTAACTGCTCCCTGGAAAATTGTACAATCAACTTGCTTTTTTTACAACCATGCACTCACTTCTTAAGTGTTGGGTCTGTTTGGGTTAAGGTGATAAAAGGCCCATCGCCACATAACTAGACATAAAGATTCTCAGACTATTCAATAACTGAATCCATAGACAGATACTGTCGATGTAAATTATCCAGCATGAATGAATGAATTCAGAAAGTAAACAACACACATTTGTTCTAATATAGCCCAAGTGTGCTGGAAGTTGTAATTGTGTCTACTTAAGTACACTTACGTTTTGGCCACACAACACATTTTAAGTGGAGCCAAGACTTCTTTAGCATGCCAAAAGACACTGCATGTAGACTCTTGTAATTTTGTAATTTAAAGTAGACCCTTGAAGGAATTAAAAGGACACCATATGTGTTCAAATGTAATGTATGCACTCAAGTTCTAAGTCATTTGAACTGTATGCATGCTAGAAAAAATGAACAATTAATTGTTCTGTATGAATACATGTGCATTGGCACTTGTGGTCATCATCAGTTGGAACCATCTGGAAGAAAATACATAGAAGCCAAAAGCTAACGTTTTATTTATATAAATAAACTGGTAATGTTTTCTTAAAAGCTACATAGTATTTTTTTGTGACAGGTCTTACACCCAAAGGCCAAGGGGCCACTAGGAACCCAGGATCACATGTGGCACAACATCCAGGCATGCTAAAGAGTGAATCCTCTAATTTCATCTCTTAACTTCTATCTATGATGAAAGACAAATGTGACCCTGCAAGTATGTCTCAGTGAACGTGTTGGACGCTATGCTGGTAGCTATGGCAAGTATAGCTCACTAACATATAAATGCGATAGAAATTAGCAGCCATCTTTTCCAAAATGGAAGCCACAGCAAGCCTTTTTAATATGTAAAAGCCTCAGGACTTTAGAGAGCACAGAATGCTGGAATAACAAAATTCAGATCCATTCAGAGTTCAGACAATAGCTTGTAGCTTATCCCAAGGTTACTAAGAAATGAGGGAGGGTCAGAGCACCGCAGAAAAGGCATGAGATAGTGATTCCCAAGACATCAGAAGTATACTCCCGAATCTATTAAAGT
This sequence comes from Ambystoma mexicanum, assembly GCF_040938575.1. Taxonomy (NCBI): domain Eukaryota; kingdom Metazoa; phylum Chordata; class Amphibia; order Caudata; family Ambystomatidae; genus Ambystoma; species Ambystoma mexicanum. Next base: position 1,149,031,006 of record NC_090928.1, read on the forward strand.
TTGGAATAAGCACAACCAACCATTGTGAGCCAGGTGTGCAGGCTCTGGTAGTAAAATGTGCAAGATAAGAATTAAATAAAATGCAAATCTCAACAGTGCGTTATAGAGTTTTTTATAGCTAGACATGGAACATAGCAAGGAAAGAGATAGGGAGGATGGGTAGGAGCTGTGAGGAAAGGTACAGGGAGCCAATGAACAGTATGGAACTGCAAATATTCATGGCGCTGCTATCCTCACATTATCTTCAAACACAGGACTGTGCCAGCCAATTGGAACAAGAGTTTTCTGATGGTAAGCACATGGTGATGTAATTGAGGGGAGAAAGATTTAAAGAATGTGATGACAGAAGTGGGTTGCATGGGTTTTGATTTCAGGAATTGTGTTTGCCCAGTGAGAGGAGTACAATGTATTTTATCCATAAGGGCATGCTGAAGCCTCACCAATGAGCTTGTTTGACCTGCCCCAAAATGTAACTAATGAGGATTATGCAAGCTCTCTGCTCATCCGCCTCCAACTCCCTCAGGGTCATTTGCTGCTCCAAGCAACAAGTTGGTGGTAGATCTCTTTCTTCGGCTGGTTCCTCCCTCTGGAACAGCCTCCCTGCCTCCCTTAAACTTGAGGAGAACCATCTCTGGTTCCTGAAACACCTCAAAACCGTTCTTTTTGCTTCTGCTTTTTCTCCTCCTCTCCTCTCCTGACCTCCTGGCTGTAACAAGAACTGCACTGGCTACCTCCTGGCTGTAACCGTAACTGCACTGGCTACCTGGACACCCTCTAATCTCGGGCCCAGGTCCTTCCCCTCCAGCATCACTCACCTGCAGTGCCCACCTGGCAACCCCCATACTTGGGGACTGTTTCTGCATCCCTACAGTCCTCCTACCAGCCCTTGACACCTGATGCCTGCACATTCCCTTGCACTTGCCACATGCTGGCTGTTTACTTACTTATTGTTATCATCTTCCCATGTACTGCACTTGCCACATGCTGGCCATTCCCATGTACTGCACTGTCCCAGCCCCCTTCCCACGCACTTGCGCGATCTGAATGACACCTGGCCTAGTAGGTTCGTTGTCCGTCCTCCCTTTGTTCCCCTCACTTGCCTCGTCGCGCCTTGAAACACTTGTGTATAGGCACGTTATGAATGCCATATCATATCATATCATATCATATCAAACGTATCATTGTATAAACATGAAAGCCATAATGTGCAGAGTATATGACATTTTCAATTAGTTTGATCTCGCAGAACTGCTTTGAGATGCTTCTCCCAACTGTGGGGTTCAATAAATGTTTCAGTTTCCTGCACAGTGCCTACTTTCCATAGAGTATTTTTATCTGGTCACATCTGCAAATGAGTCCTCCTTTACAATGGTGTGTTTTATAAGTGTGTGTGCAATCAGACGGAGTGCTATGGGATCATGTGCCACAGGAGCACCTGTCATACATCCACATGTTATACATCCACACAATGTAGGTGTTATATGTGTAATATATGCACCTGTTGTAGTTGCATGTGATTAGTTACACATGTTGTAGGTGCATGTTTTGTAGGTGCATGTGTTATAGGAGCATGTGTTATAGGAGCATGTTTCTGCAACCTGGATAACAGTGTGCATTGTAAGAGTGTGAGTAATAGCAGTTAATGTCATAGGTGCACATGTCATAGGAGTATGTTTTATAAGAGTGCGTCAAGGACTGTGTGTTGTGGGAGCACATGTCATAGAAATGTGTGATAGGAGCACATGTTGTAGGAGTGTGTGTTGTATACACATGTTGTAGGAGTGTGTGTTGTAAGAGGGTGCATAGTAAGAGATTGGGCCTCATTACGAGGTAGGAGGTAGCCATGGTGTTATTAGCACCATGGCTACCCCCTTACTGCATTCCGGGTCCGGGTTCTCGAAATAGGGACTTACCGGGTCATTCCAACCTTGGAGGACCCGTTAAGTCCCCATTCTGAGAACCACTCCCCATTCCCACTCGAGCCCCCATAGGGCTCAATGGGAATGGGGATGGAGCTAATAACGGGCCCGCTATTAGCTCCCTGGTCCCTAAGCGGCGCCCGCAAAGCGACCTCGGAATACAGAGGTAAGGGGTTACCGGCACCGGCATCCTTACCAGTGCCGGTAACCCCTTACCTCCAACCTCGTAATGAGGCCCATTGGCCCTCATTCCGAGTTTGGAGGTAGCCATAGTGCTATTAGCACCATGGCTGCCTCCAAAATCGGTCCAACTCCAGTCTGGTGAAGGGAGTAATTACTGGTCCAGTCCGAGGTCGGCGGGACTGGTAATTCCCCATTCACCAGAGCCGTTCCCCATTCCCATTTGAGTCCCATTAGGGCTCAATGGGAAGGGGGAAGGTAGTAATAACAGTACCGCAAATTAGGGTACCGTTATTGACCCCGGTATCCCTTTTTGGATCCCGTCCATAACGCCTGGTAGAACCAGGCATTAAGGGAGGACCCACAAAGGGACCTCGGAATAGGGCGCAAAGGGATTACCGGCACCGGTGTCATTACCGCTGCCCGGTATCCCTTTTTGCACCCAGGTCGTAATGACCCCAATGTTAAGATCACAAATGTACATGTAGGGTTTGAATAGAACATGCACCTCCATTCTGCTCATGCCTTGTATGCCTCGTAAAGTGTACATTTTTATATGAAAAGTGTTCCTTTTTCGTATGAAAAGTTTACATGCCTACCATCACTTTAAAACTGACATCAAAGTCAGCTGTGACTTGTCTTTCATGTGATTTCTTAGGCAATGTTTTTTGTGTAATGCATGAACAGTGAAACTCATAAGTTCTTTGTACAGTTCGCATGACTTGCATTTTGATGTGAGCTTTCAGGAGATATTAATTTTGTAATGTACCAACTGTAAAACTCATACCCTGGGCATATGTGTTTGCAGTTCATGTTGTAGGTGTCTGTGTGCTATGACTATGTGTTGTAAGAATGTGTGTCATAGGACCATATGTTGTAGGAGCGCAAGTCATAGGAGCGCATGTTGTAGGAGCATGTTATGTGTATAAGGTGTGTGTGTAGTAAGTGTGCTTGTCATTGGCAAATGTATTATAGGAGTGTTTGTTTTGGGAGCACATTTGACAGGAGCATGTGTTGCAGAAGTGTGTCCCATTAGAGTGTGTGGTAAGAGTGCGTTGTAATATTGTGTGTGGTAGGAGTGTGTGCTGTAGGGGCATGTGTCACAGGAGCATGTATTGTAGGTGAATGTGAAAGCAATTGACTTATGCCTACATGTTATGTGTAGTAAGCACGTGTGTATAAGTTGTGCCTGTCGTAGGAACACATTATGAGGCCGATTCATGGAATAAATGTGCGCCGAAAATTCCGGCGCAGAGGGGCCTATACGTGCGCTGCGCCGAAAAAGAGCGAAAAGCGCAGGGAAACCAGCGCACGTCGATTCATGGAAGTCCGTGCGTAAGAAAAGCATAGGACGTGCGCTGAAAAAGTGCGCGGCGCACGCCGGCGCAAAGGTCAACCAACGGCGTGCGCCACGGCCACTGCGCTATCACTCCGAGCGCAGCGCACAGCTCTAAAGTAGGCGGAACACAGGGCGGGACACTCGGAATGGGGAATAAAATGGGGCACAACACTCGGAATGGGGAAGAATGTGGGCGGCACGGGGAAGTACAGGAGGCAAGTGCGCGGAACGCCCACACGCTCTCCGGCAACACGTATTCATGGATTCGAACAGGGCAAAACAGCGCTCGATCAAACCAGCGCACAGGCCCAAAAACGTACGCCACAAGTAAGCAGGCGGTAGCGTCCCGACGCACTCAACGAAAGTGCGCCAAAACCTGCGCCAACAAATACCACCCACATACAGCAATGGGCCATACCGTGACCCCAAAGGACTAATGATGTGCAAAGGTGTACGCCATTTACACGGACACCCACTGTTCAAAAATTCGCGCGTGTGTGTACAACGGGTTGCGCGAGAAGTCACTCGCGCGATTGCCCTGGGTACGTGTATCCCGGGGTGCGGGGAAGTCCCACACGCGATTGCCCTGGCCACGTCGATACCAGGGGTGCGTGTGAAGTTCCACACGCGAAAAGCCAGGGTACGTCATTTACAGGGGTGCGCGGGAAGTTTCACACGCGAAAAGCTAGGCTACGGGAATTCCAGGGGTGCGCGTGAAATCCTACACGCGAAAAACTAGGGTACGTCATTTACAGGGGTGCGCGGGAAGTTTCACACGCGAAAAGCTAGGCTACGGGAATTCCAGGGGTGCGCGTGAAATCCTACACGCGAAAAACTAGGGTACGTCATTTACAGGGGTGCGCGGGAAGTCCCACACGCGATTACAGCAGGGTACGTGTATTTCAGGGGTGCGCGGGAAGTTCCACACGCGAATAGCCTGGCCGCATGTATTTCAGGGGTGCGCGGGAAGTTCCACACGCGAATAGCCTGGGCGCGTGTATTTCAGGGGTGCGCAGGAATTTCCACACGCGAATAGGCTGGGCGCGTGTATTACAGGGGTGCGCGGGAAGTCCCACACGCGATTACAGCAGGGTACGTGTATTTCAGGGGTGCGCGGGAATTTCCACACGCGAATAGCCTGGCCGCGTGTATTTCAGGGGTGCGCGGGAAGTTCCACACGCGAATAGCCTGGCCGCGTGTATTTCAGGGGTGCGCGGGAAGTTCCACACGCGAATAGCCTGGGCGCGTGTATTTCAGGGGTGCGCGGGAATTTCCACACGCGAATAGGCTGGGCGCGTGTATTTCAGGGGTGCGCGGGAAGTTCCACACGCGAATAGCCTGGGCGCGTGTATTTCAGGGGTGCGCGGGAATTTCCACACGCGAATAGCCTGGCCGCGTGTATTTCAGGGGTGCGCGGGAAGTTCCACACGCGAATAGCCTGGGCGCGTGTATTTCAGGGGTGCGCGGGAATTTCCACACGCGAATAGGCTGGGCGCGTGTATTTCAGGGGTGCGCGGGAAGTTCCACACGCGAATAGCCTGGGCGCGTGTATTTCAGGGGTGCGCGGGAAGTTCCACACGCGAATAGCCTGGGCGCGTGTATTTCAGGGGTGCGCGGGAATTATCACACGCGATTTGGCTTGGTACGTGTATTACAGGGGTGCGTGCGAAGTTACACACGCGATTAGGCTGGGTGGGTCCTGTCACCCTCGACGGCCCCTGCAGGCAGCCCACAAAACAGGGGACTACCCTGCACACCTGCTCATGTCTCCCACCACCCCCACCCCCCCAGTCACCAGGGGTACCCTCCACCAGGCCCCCACCCATGCCTCCCACCACCCCCACCCCCCAGCAGTGCAGGGGCAGCCTCCACCAGGCCCACACTCATGTCTCCCACCACCCCCACCCCCCCAGTCACCAGGGGCACCCTCCACCAGGCCCCCACCCATGCCTCCCACCACCCCCACCCCCCCGCCACCAGGGGCACCCTCCACCAGGCCCCCACTCATGTCTCCCACCACCCCCACCCCCCACCATCCAGGGGCACCCTCCACCAGGCCCCCACCCATGCCTCCCACCGCCCCCACCCCCCCGCCACCAGGGGCACCCTCCACCAGGCCCCCACTCATGTCTCCCACCACCCCCACCCCCCACCATCCAGGGGCACCCTCCACCAGGCCCCCACTCATGTCACCCACCACCCCCACCCCCCCAGTCACCAGGGGCACCCTCCACCAGGCCCCCACTCATGTCTCCCACCACCCCCACCCCCCACCATCCAGGGGCACCCTCCACCAGGCCCCCACTCATGTCACCCACCACCCCCACCCCCCCAGTCACCAGGGGCACCCTCCACCAGGCCCCCACCCATGCCTCCCACCACCCCCACCCCCCCGCCACCAGGGGCACCCTCCACCAGGCCCCCACTCATGTCTCCCACCACCCCCACCCCCCAGCAGTGCAGGGGCAGGCTCCACCAGGCCCCCACCCATGCCTCCCACCACCCCCACCCCCCGCCACCAGGGGCACCCTCCACCAGGCCCCCACTCATGTCACCCACCACCCCCACCCCCCCGCCACCAGGGGCACCCTCCACCAGGCCCCCACTCATGTCTCCCACCACCCCCACCCCTCAGCAGTGCAGGGGCAGGCTCCACCAGGCCCCCACCCATGCCTCCCACCACCCCCACCCCCCCAGTCACCAGGGGCACCCTCCACCAGGCCCCCACTCATGTCTCCCACCACCCCCACCCCCCAGCAGTGCAGGGGCAGCCTCCACCAGGCCCACACTCATGTCTCCCACCACCCCCACCCCCCCAGTCACCAGGGGCACCCTCCACCAGGCCCCCACCCATGCCTCCCACCACCCCCACCCCCCCGCCACCAGGGGCACCCTCCACCAGGCCCCCACTCATGTCTCCCACCACCCCCACCCCCCACCATCCAGGGGCACCCTCCACCTGGCCCCCACCCATGCCTCCCACCACCCCCACCCCCCCGCCACCAGGGGCACCCTCCACCAGGCCCCCACTCATGTCTCCCACCACCCCCACCCCCCACCATCCAGGGGCACCCTCCACCAAGCCCCCACTCATGTCACCCACCACCCCCACCCCCCCAGTCACCAGGGGCACCCTCCACCAGGCCCCCACTCATGTCTCCCACCACCCCCACCCCCCACCATCCAGGGGCACCCTCCACCAGGCCCCCACTCATGTCACCCACCACCCCCACCCCCCCAGTCACCAGGGGCACCCTCCACCAGGCCCCCACCCATGCCTCCCACCACCCCCACCCCCCCGCCACCAGGGGCACCCTCCACCAGGCCCCCACTCATGTCTCCCACCACCCCCACCCCCCAGCAGTGCAGGGGCAGGCTCCACCAGGCCCCCACCCATGCCTCCCACCACCCCCACCCCCCCGCCACCAGGGGCACCCTCCACCAGGCCCCCACTCATGTCACCCACCACCCCCACCCCCCGCCACCAGGGGCACCCTCCACCAGGCCCCCACTCATGTCTCCCACCACCCCCACCCCCCACCATCCAGGGGCACCCTCCACCAGGCCCCCACTCATGTCTCCCACCGCCCCCACCCCCCACCATCCAGGGGCACCCTCCACCAGGCCCCCACTCATGTCACCCACCACCCCCACCCCTCCAGTCACCAGGGGCACCCTCCACCAGGCCCCCACTCATGTCTCCCACCACCCCCACCCCCCACCATCCAGGGGCACCCTCCACCAGGCCCCCACTCATGTCACCCACCACCCCCACCCCCCCAGTCACCAGGGGCACCCTCCACCAGGCCCCCACCCATGCCTCCCACCACCCCCACCCCCCCGCCACCAGGGGCACCCTCCACCAGGCCCCCACTCATGTCTCCCACCACCCCCACCCCCCAGCAGTGCAGGGGCAGGCTCCACCAGGCCCCCACCCATGCATCCCACCACCCCCACCCCCCCGCCACCAGGGGCACCCTCCACCAGGCCCCCACTCATGTCACCCACCACCCCCACCCCCCCGCCACCAGGGGCACCCTCCACCAGGCCCCCACTCATGTCTCCCACCACCCCCACCCCCCAGCAGTGCAGGGGCAGGCTCCACCAGGCCCCCACCCATGCCTCCCACCACCCCCACCCCCCCGCCACCAGGGGCACCCTCCACCAGGCCCCCACTCATGTCACCCACCACCCCCACCCCCCCGCCACCAGGGGCACCCTCCACCAGGCCCCCACTCATGTCTCCCACCACCCCCACCCCCCAGCAGTGCAGGGGCAGGCTCCACCAGGCCCCCACCCATGCCTCCCACCACTCCCACCCCCCCGCCACCAGGGGCACCCTCCACCAGGCCCCCACTCATGTCACCCACCACCCCCACCCCCCCGCCACCAGGGGCACCCTCCACCAGGCCCCCACTCATGTCTCCCACCACCCCCACCCCCCAGCAGTGCAGGGGCAGCCTCCACCAGGCCCACACTCATGTCTCCCACCACCCCCACCCCCCCAGTCACCAGGGGCACCCTCCACCAGGCCCCCACCCATGCCTCCCACCACCCCCACCCCCCCGCCACCAGGGGCACCCTCCACCAGGCCCCCACTCATGTCTCCCACCACCCCCACCCCCCACCATCCAGGGGCACCCTCCACCAGGCCCCCACTCATGTCTCCCACCACCCCCACCCCCCAGCACTGTGGGGAACCTGCCAGCAGGCCCCACACATGTCCCCCTGGCCCCAGGTCCTGACGATACACAATCATGGCAGTAATGGCCAGCATACCCAGCACAAACACCCAGGCAAGGATTGCATCCACCCACATAGTGAATGCAATCACATGACACAACCCCAATGCCAAGTATGCAAAAGAACACATGTCCGTCACACACACATACACAATGGGTGCAAGTGAATATCAAAACCCATATCATGACATGTAACAAACCAATGAGAAAATAACACAAGTGTAAGAAAATATAAAAAATGTATTAAATACCAAAAATAAGTGAATTTCTCAAACATACAACGATGTGGCTAAGTAAATAAATGGTCCATGTCCGAGAACAAAAGTGATAAACAAAAAAACAAAGGAAAAAAAAATTAAAATGAATTTGTCCAAAGCAATATCATGTAATAGGAAATTAATGAAAAACCATTACGTCATGGTGAAAACAATAAGAAATTAAAAAAATGTATCTCCCAAAAAAACCAACTATATACAGGAATGTTCCAGGGTCCATGAGCCCAACACCAAAAATGAAACCTACCACTAACTAATGAAAAATATATGTACAAAAAAGTGGCCATTGTCCGAGCGGTCCAAAATAATAAAAATAAATAAAGGAAACCTAGCACTAACTAACTAAATAACTATATACAAAGGCAGCGGGCAAGTCCTGCTGCTCACTTGGTGATGTTGCTGGCCAGGGCATCATCGAACTCCATGTCGATGTCCTGGAGGCGGGACTCTGTCCTGGCCCCGAGGTCTCGCAGGGACAACCCCATGTCCACCTCAAACTCCCTGCGAGCTTCCTCGAGGCACTCAGCCCGCCTCAATGCCCGACGCATGGAGAACTCCGCCCTGACCATGGCGAGCCGCTCCTCTTCCGCCCGCTGCCGCTCCGCACCTATCCGCTGGCCAAACTCCTCCCACACGGAACACACCACCATCCCAGGGTTGCCCTGCCCTCCGGCCGATGCCTGCCCCTCGGATCTTGATGGCCCCGAGCCATGATGCCTCCCACGTCGAGCCCGCTGCTGCCTCCGACGCCACTGCCTCTGCCAGCACGACGGCATCCAGGCTGATGGAAACCACCGACGCCGTCGTGCACGTGCCCTGCCCGATGATGCCGTCACATCTTCCATCTGCTGGGGTCCACTTGCTGTGTTGTCCACCCCTGCTGGACCTCCGACTCCCAACTGTGGCAGGGATGGGATCCCCACCGAGCTGGCTGCATTGGTCGGTGCAGGTCCACAGGGGGCCCTGGTGGCATCTGGGCCGGAAGACGGCAAGGAGAACGACCGGTGGATAGCCTGCACTGAGGAGGAGAGGGCCGTCAGATTGGCCAACACATGCAGGAAACCCCCGAACATGGCCGATCCCAATTGGGCCACGTCGGCACGGTGCACTTCGTGATGACGTGCGTGCTCCTCCCGGGAAGCACGCACGTCATCACGAATCACAGCCGTGCGCATCGCGACCCCAATCAGGACCTTCTCCACGCAGCCAGGGGTTACCACGTCCGCAGGTGGAGGGGAGTCAGGTGACATGGACATCCCCTCTACCTGCGGACGGGCCTGGGACGGGGCATCCCTGCTGGTGCATGGTGGTGCACTCACAGGGTCAGGGACAGTGACATGCACAGGCCCCTCCACGGTGACCTGTGCTGCCTCCTGCCCCTGGCCCTGGACTGCACCACTTGCACCAGCAGGGATGCTCCCACCAGGCCCCATGTGTGCACCAGTGTCGGCCTCCTCCTCCTCTGTGCAAACCACCAACCTGGATGGCTCCTCACCGTCTCCCGCCGTAGCAGGCCCCTGTGGGGGCTCACCCACCCCTTCCGCTGCAGCCGTGGGGGCATCCCCGCCGCCTTGCTCCACAGCGCCGTCTCCGCCCTCTTCTTCACTAGCCGCTGCGTAGAGGGAGACAAAGGACACAAGCATCAGGCTACTGTACAATGGTCCCCTAGACAGGAAGCAATAGCAGATGAGCACCACTGTCAAAGTACACTTCCATCATGTCCCTCCACAACACATGGGTCAGTCCAGGCAAAACACACACAGTAACAGGCATGGTGCATGCCATGGACATTTCCATGCATGTCCAATGGACTCTAGAAACATTCAATGATATGTAACTCACATGCATCATGGCTCATGCATATCACATGCACACACTTCACCTCAGTCACATCCATCTGGCCCCAAACACACCGAACACAGGCGAAACAAGGGTAAGTTGGGTGCGTCACTGAATCTGTGCATTGTCACACACATGTGTCATGCATCCATGGCATGCACAAGTCACAGACACGCAGGTCAGGCACACAGACATGGCTACCATATATGTACCTGGCATCAGCACCCATCCTTCACCCCCATCCATGTCCAGGTACAGAGACTGGCATGCTCTCATGTCCAAAATCTGCATAGGGCTCCCCATGCTGCATTTCAACACATGCAACAACCATGTTGGTCACACATCACTGGTCGCACATGCATTACCATGATGTCCCTGCACACATACATGCATACATGGCCCATGGCACACATACAGGCAAGTATCATAGAACCAGCACACCGCAACATGCCCTGTCTCACACAGTAATGCTTGGACACATACCGCTCAACTCCAGACGGGCCTCCCTCTCAAGGACCTGGGCGTGGAGCGCTGGGCGTACGCGTTCCAGGACCCTCTTCTGGATGGAACTCATGCGGCCCCGGCCCCCCTCCACGAGGCGCCGGGCCTTCACAAGGGTCCTGGACCTCAAGTCCTCCCAGCGCTTCTTGATCTTCTGGACGTTGCGGGTTGCCACCCCCTCCGCGTTGATGGCAACCACACAGTCGGCCCAGATCCTCTCCCGTCCTTCCTTGCTGGCGCGGGACGATCCAAAGAGGGCATCATACTGCCCCAGGACATGCTCCACCAGGACACCAACTTCGGTGGCAGTGAAGCTGGTGCCCCTCTGCCCCTCTGGCCTGGGGTTGCCACTGGTGCCAGATGTGGAAGTGCCCGACATGGCAACCCCAGAGGCAGGTGTGGGTGGGCAACTGGGTCCTGGGGCTGGGCTGTGGAGCGATGTAATCCCAGTTGGGAGTCTTCAGTTCCAGCAGGGGTGGACACAGCAACTGGACCCCTGCAGATGGCTGATGTGCAGGCACCAAATGGCAGGGCACGGTGGCAGCAGGCAGGCAGGCAGGCAGGCAGGCAGGCAGCAGCAGATTGCACGTGGGAGGCTGCTCGGGGCACTGGGGGGCAGTAACTCGGCCTTCTGGGCAGGAGCGTGGTGTTCCGTGTGTTTTCGGGTGGCCAGCTTGATACGGAGTGATTTGGCACGTGAAAATCCTGCACGTCAGCGTGAAATCCGAGGAAAGGCCCTTAGCGCGTAAGCGCGTCAGCACGCATACGCGATTCTATTGGACCAGAGTCCCTCAGCGCGTAAGCGCGTCTGACGTGACCCGCACGGGCGTTCCCCACTCAGCACGTGATGACGGAACACACGTGGAAATACTGCACGTCAGAGTGTCATCGCGTGATTGGCCTATGTACGTGTATTTCATTGCGTGTAATTGGACAAAAGTGCGCGTACACGCGATTGGCCTATGTACGTGTATTTAATGGGTGCGCGGCCACTTACACACGCAAGTACGTCAGCGAACCTGTATCCCGTGGTGCGTGTGAATTTCCACACGCTATTGGACTGGGAACTGGATTCCAGGGGTGCGCGGGTCACACGCTGTATCCCGTGGTGCGTGTGAATTTCCACACGCTATTGGACTGGGAACTGGATTCCAGGGGTGCGCGGGTCACACGCTGTATCCCGTGGTGCGTGTGAATTTCCACACGCTATTGGACTGGGAACTGGATTCCAGGGGTGCGCGGGTCACACGCTGTATCCCGTGGTGCGTGTGAATTTCCACACGCTATTGGACTGGGAACTGGATTCCAGGGGTGCGCGGGTCACACGCTCGCCTAGAACACGCGCAAAGCATAAAATTGCGGACTTTAACAATAACAAGCTCAGACGCCAGGATGAACATACCGTTCCTAGCAGCAGTGGCAGTGGGCTACCAAAGGAGGAGGAGGAGGATAGTCAGGGCCAGAATATTCACACCCAGAACCAGCCTTTTCGGGATGCCTGATGACCAGGTGTATGGGAGGTACAGGTTTCCACCACACATCATACTGGACCTGGTGACTGAGTGGGAGGATGACCTCACATCACCCACCCTGTGCTCCCAAGCACTCAGCCCCCTGGAGAAGGTCCTCAATGTACTGCACTTCTTAGCCACTGGATCATTTCAGCGGACAAGTGCCATAGTGGGTGGGGTGTCACAGGCCACCCAGTCACGCTTCCTACACCAGGTCTTGAACATCATGACTGCACGCCCATCAGTCCGCAGGCACATATACCTGCCCAGAACACCTGCAGAAAGGCATGCTGCCGCCCTGGATTTTTACGGAGTGGCACGATTCCCCAAAGTGCTAGGTGCCATCGACTGCACCCATGTGGCTCTACGTCCCCCCAGGGCATCAGAGCACATCTATAGGAACCGCAAGCACTGGCATTCCATCAACGTGCAGGTAGTATGTAATGCCAAGGGAATCATCACCTCAGTATATGCCAACTATCCCGGGTCCACCCACGACAGCTTCATTTACCGAATGTCCACCCTATGCCGGGACATAGATGCTGGGCGGCATGGCGATACATGGCTGCTTGGTGAGTATGTATGCCACTGCACATGCATGCATGTTGGATACTGAGCAAGGTCACAACCCCACCAATGATACCAATCACCACCTCCACAGGGGACAGTGCCTACCCTCTCAGCCCCCACATGATGACGCCAATTCGGAACCCCACCACGCCACCCCAGGTAAGATATAACACAGCCCACATTACAACCAGGGGCATAGTGGAGCGCACATTCGGAGTGCTAAAGTCACGCTTTCGCTCCCTTGACCGTTCTGGCGGGCAGCTGTTATACGCTCCCCCAGTAGTGTGCAGGATCATAGTGGCAGCATGTGTCCTGCACAACGTTGCAACACGCCGGGGCCTGGCCGTGGACATGGTGGTGGCCCCACATCCCCAACCACATGCACAGCCGCTGCGCATGGGAGGGGAAAGGGCACGGGGGGAGGCAGCCCGTACACAGCTAGTGGCTAATTACTTCACATAGAAATCACACCCCTGTGGAGTGCACACTGCCCTGGCACATTCCATCTGACAATCAATGATGACTCAACCTGACACTGATCCTGAATGTCTGGAGAATGAACCGGGAATACCATGTCAGCCTGAGATTGTTCACCTGGAAGTGTCACAATGTGTGCATCCCTACCCACACAGACACCACCAATGCAGTTTTGTGAAGTTACACATTGAAGCAGCTAAAATGAATACCCACTTGCAAAATGCAACAAGAGGACAGTGCCATGTCAGCCAACCCAACCCCAGCACCGCCACACGACACACCGTGCCATGTCATGCTAATTGCAGGTAAACAAAGTAATCCCCACAACATGACATCAGTCTCACTATGTACAGTGGCACTATTAGAAACCTGCAACACCTGAAATGCTCACAGCAATGCCGGACCAACAACATACTTGAGCACGTAGTACCATTAACATGACATCACAAATGTTACATATTAGTAGTCTCACCACCTGGAAATGCCTGCACTCCCACCACTACCAACTGTGCAGTGTTGTCGCCATGTAGAGTTGTAGGTGCACTGCTGCCAACATGGTCCCCATCTCCAGACTAGAGGTCCTTGTGTGGACATGAGGAAGGGACCTGCAAATTGGGAGGTAGACACAGAAGAAGAGTTACACATCAATGCAACATGCAGTGTACAACACAACAGCAATATGCACTATGAATGTATACACAGTATTGACTACAGACTGGCCACACAGCTCATGGGAGTCCAACGTCACTGTGTAATTCACTGTCACTTGGGCACACCCTTTGCAAGCCCATGGAAACGGGAAGCAGGAGGGGTGTGTGTGACTCAAACCCAAGCATCTGAACCAAATACATTACAAGCCTGCATGTGCCCAGCCACAATGCAGCGTATGCCCACAGGAGCCACGGAAGCCAACAGATCGAAGCCAACAGATCGAAGCCAACAGATCGAAGCCAACAGATTGTCCCAAAAAAATTGGGAATAAAAGAAATCAAAATAAAAATAAAAATAAGAAACAATCAAAAATGGCCATTGATGGGCCCGGGGGGGTTGGGGAGGCCACCCAGGAGGTCCGAGGACAGGATGCACACCAGAACCCACCTGCGTGGATCCTGGGAAGATAAAACACCTCCATGGGCTCATGGCCCACACGGCTACCCTATTGTGGGAGTATCACTGCTGTCGCTATTATCACCCTGTGCAGCTGCATCCGGAGGTGGTTGCACTATGGGAGGCAGCCCACGCAAGGCCCTAGTCTGCTCCTCCATGGCTGCAAGCATGCGGGTGTGGTAGGTCTGGTTCTGGAGGATGAGTGTGCGGAGGTCCCCATGCAACAACTCACGGGATGGCCGGACCTCCGCCCTCGTTGCCTGCATCTCAGCTGAGAGCGTACGGGTGAGACGCTCCAGCTGCTGTTCTGTCCTTTGGTGTGTTGAAGCCTCAAGCTCAACAAGAGTCGTCCTGAGGTGAAGGAGCTCCTGCCTCAGGGCTTCCCTGTGGCCCTGGGACTCAATGGAGATGGCCTCCTGCAGAGTCGCCAGTGCCGCCCGCCTGTCCCTGTTGGACCCCAACATGTCCTCCCTGTGTGACTGGCAGATGGAGTCGGTTGCCTGCTCTAGTCGCTCCATCAGCCTTTCTGGGGGGACAATGGAAGTGGCCACCCTATCCATGGCCTGAGCCATCATCTCGGATGATGCAGCCTGTTGGGTAGCCATACCGTAAATGGATTGCTCCCATGCGGTATTGCCGGGTGGCGTACGGCCACCACGTCGGCGGGCACCACACCTGTCTGGGGCAAGGCGAACTGCGCCTTGCTGTGCCGGCAATGCCTGAGGCTGCAGGACTGCATTCCCCCTCTGATCTGCTGGCCCAGGAACAGGATCAGATGTCGCGGAGTGTGACCCTGCATCCGTAACCACCGAAGGCGTAGCTGCCAACACTGACATCCCCATGGAGGGTACTGACCCTGGTGCAGGTGGGTGAGACAGAACAGAATCCCTCCCTGGAACACTCACCTGCGACGGCACGTAGGTCTCATCCGAATCAACACCTGAGTACAGCTCGGGGGAGGTGCAGCCAGAGACACCCCTTGAGAGCACGACCTGCAGCACTTGTGGGTTCTCCCCCACCACCACACCACGTCCCTCACTGGTGGTTGGTCGGCCCTGGGACACCTCCTGGGTCTGCACCATCTCCACAACCCCAGCAGTATCAGGTGCGTCTTCCCCTGCAAAGACATGAAAACAAAGAAATGGAAACAGGCATTAGCACCATGGCACACATTGAGGGCTGAGAAGCAAGAGAACCAGTACTTGATTGACACATGTCCCACATGACTAAAACCCTCCCATGCATGCACCCTCTCTGCGTATGAAGTGCAGGCAAATGGCACACACTGATGACACCAAGATGGAAGATGAACAAATTTTCTGCATGCTGCCTGGCAGTGGCATCACACATTGGCCTGTGATTGGCAGGTGAAACACACATGCCGTCACACAGATGGCATGTACCATTGCTATTGAGTGAAGATGGAGAGGAGGGAAGCACCTATTCATTCAGTCCAGTTCCCGCATGTAATAGCTTTTCTGATTCTAACAGGTCAGATTTTTCACCTGGAGCTGCCAGTCTGAAATGGTCCAATTGCACAGGGACATGTGTGTACAAATGATATCCAGGTAACAAAGTCACTCCACTTTACCATACCCATGTCAGACATGTGACTAGTGGACAGCGACATGCCTAGTGAAAGTGGTGGAATGCAAACAAACTGACTGAATGAACAGTGAAAAAGAAGCAAATATGTTGTGTCAAGGTGACACTTCAAGGGCAACTGGCGTGCAGTTGTGCTAGATGTCTACTGTTGGCAGAAGGGATACTGCTATGGCCAAATGCAGCTGCGCAGGAAGGATTGCATGAAGCACATGGCTGACCCATACGACTCAGGCGCACACACTCTCACCTGGCACCCGAACAGAAGCCCTCACACACACACCATGCACATGGATGACACACACATGCATGTGCACTCACCGGACAATGCCTCGTAATCAGCCAGATCTCCCACGCCTTGGATCTGTTCCTCCGTGACGTAGGTCCCAGCGACTGACTCATGTGGAGTGAGTTCCATGTCTACTACTGGAGACCCACCTCCAGTCACTGGAGTTGCGGCATGACTTGATTCCAGCTTACTCTTTGCCCTGCGCTTTAGGTCATTCCAGCGCTTATAGCAATCATTGGCTGTGCGCCTCACGATTCCAAGGGCACTTACGATGTCCGCAACGGTCTGCCAGTGTGCCTGGCGTTGTGCAGGTGTGGTCTTGGATCCTGCAACAATGACCATCTCGTTGTCATGTCCGGACACATACTCGACAAGTGCATTCAGTTCGTCATCCGTGAAGCTGGGCTTCCTGGACGGGCCGGACTGTGTAGCCGTGTCTGGGGCATCAGCCTGTGCCGGACGAGCACTCTTCCTCTTCCGCTTGGAAGGTGGTGGTGATCCTGAGTGTCCTGCGCCGCTCTGGACACTAGGGGCAGGAGCCCTGGTGGACTCTGTATCAGGAGTGTGGGATTGCACACTCAGCATGGGAGTTGGTGCAGGCATTGGCTCTAGTGTGATGGTGTCAGGGGGAATGTCAGCAGCATGGACTAGGACCGACACTGTCCTGGCTGGGTGTGTGAGGGCTGGGGTGGATGGAGCCGCAGCTGCCCCTGCAGCCTCTCCGCCCTGCCTCCTTGGTGCAGCAGATGACCTTGCTGCCCCAGATCCACGTGGCATGATGGCATCAACGTGCACCAGCGCACGTGTCGTAGCCCTGCTGACCTGGAAGTCAGCCATGGAGTCAGCCAGGTCTGGTGCCACAATGGGCTGGTCCAACAAGGGCTGAGCATGGATGGTGTCAGCCACTTCAGCCTCAACAGGAGGGGGGGAGGGGGGGAGGGGGGGAGGGATGATGGGTGCCCTTGACTGGTCCTCCACACATGGGGGGACAGGCTCACCCTGCAAGTTACGACCACGTCCCCTACCGGATCCACCACGGCCACCACTTGTGGCTCTTCCACCTTTGCCACCCTTACGGAATCCTCGCCTCCCAGCCATGGCACTGATATTAATGTGCGTATGGGAGTGGCTGTAGACAATTGTCCTGGCCAATTGGGGGTCAAAGGGGTTGGGTACCAGATGGTAATTGTACCCTAGTGCTCTAGCACGGCTGATTGTAACCCCTGGGGATAGATGACGGGTCACGCAACGCACAGGAGGCCCAAAAAAGGGAGATGACGTGCACGCAACCCCTCCTAGACCACGTGTGCAGAAAGAAAAACCTGCACTACGCTGTGGCACCCAGTAACACAAGAATGAACGTATGCGTGTCACACGCAGCCTAGAATGACCTCTGAAGGGGTAGGCTACACACGGGGCAAGCACAGAAGTTGGATACGTGCGTGACTCACCGTCTGCCAGGTAAAAGAGCGTGAAAAATGAGCGCGTTTGGCTGGCTAAACCCCCGCCAAAAGGAGATGTGTATGCTGTCTGAGAAGACAGGACAACAGTAGAAGGGGACACTGTTTGAGGGAACAGGCCCAGGTAAACCAGTAAAAGAGAAAAAAGAGAAAAAGCTGTCAGAGGTAACAGGGAATACGAACTGGAAACGCCGTGAAGTAAATCGCGTGTGAAACGACAAGAAGTACAGAATTCACCCACTCGCTCTCCACGAAAAGCACGTACAAGGAAATGGTGTTCTACATGTACCTTATATACAGGCCCACACGTTCAGCGTCACTTACGCGGCGTGTACGTTCACCAATCACACGCTTTGTCACTCCTGCGTGTAGATCCATTTTCACCAATCACACGCTTTGTCACTTCTGCGTGTAGATCCATTTTCACCAATCACACGCTTTGTCACTTCTACGTGTAGATCCATTTTCACCAATCACACGCTTTGACACTGGGACGTGTCACGCAACAATTTCCTGCACGTGCAGGTGACTATAGGCGCGCATATGCTGTTGACGGGTTTACGCGCTAAGGGCCTTTGCTGACGTGTGGGATTTCACTCCCTATCAGGCTGTCCACGCGTTCACACACGAGAGACCACGCTCCTGGCCAGGAGGCCAAATTACTGCCCCCCAGAGCCCTGAGCACGCTCCCACCTGCCATCTGCTGCTGCCTGACTGCCTGCTGGCCACGTGCCCCACAGTGCTGGTGGGTGGGGGTGTTGGGAGACATGGGTGGGGGCCTGGTGGAGGGTGCCCCTGGTGGCGGGGGGGGTGGGGGTGGTGGGAGACATGGGTGGGGGCCTGGTGGAGGCTGCCCCTGCACTGCTGGGGGTTGGGGGTGGTGGGAGGCATGGGTGGGGGCCTGGTGGAGGCTGCCCCTGGTGGCGGGAGGGTGGGGGTGGTGGGAGACATGGGTGGGGGCCTGGTGGAGGCTGCCCCTGGTGGCGGGGGGGGTGGGGGTGGTGGGAGACATGGGTGGGGGCCTGGTGGAGGCTGCCCGTGCACTGCTGGGGGTTGGGGGTGGTGGGAGACATGGGTGGGGGCCTGGTGGAGGGTGCCCCTGGTGGCGGGGTGGTGGGGGTGGTGGGAGAAATGGGTGGGGGCCTGGTGGAGGCTGCTCCTGCACTGCTGGGGGTTGGGGGTGGTGGGAGGCATGGGTGGGGGCCTGGTGGAGGCTGCCCCTGCACTGCTGGGGGTTGGGGGTGGTGGGAGGCATGGGTGGGGGCCTGGTGGAGGCTGCCCCTGGTGGCGGGGGGGTGGGGGTGGTGGGAGGCATGGGTGGGGGCCTGGTGGAGGCTGCCCCTGCACTGCTTGGGGTTGGGGGTGGTGGGAGGCATGGGTGGGGGCCTGGTGGAGGCTGCCCCTGCACTGCTGGGGGTTGGGGGTGGTGGGAGGCATGGGTGGGGGCCTGGTGGAGGCTGCCCCTGGTGGCGGGAGGGTGGGGGTGGTGGGAGACATGGGTGGGGGCCTGGTGGAGGCTGCCCCTGGTGGCGGGGGGGGTGGGGGTGGTGGGAGACATGGGTGGGGGCCTGGTGGAGGCTACCCCTGCACTGCTGGGGGTTGGGGGTGGTGGGAGGCATGGGTGGGGGCCTGGTGGAGGCTGCCCCTGCACTGCTGGGGGTTGGGGGTGGTGGGAGGCATGGGTGGGGGCCTGGTGGAGGCTGCCCCTGCACTGCTGGGGGTTGGGGGTGGTGGGAGGCATGGGTGGGGGCCTGGTGGAGGCTGCCCCTGGTGGCGGGGGGTTGGGGGTGGTGGGAGACATGGGTGGGGGCCTGGTGGAGGGTGCCCCTGGTGGCGGGGGGGTGGGGGTGGTGGGAGAAATGGGTGGGGGCCTGGTGGAGGCTGCCCCTGCACTGCTGGGGGTTGGGGGTGGTGGGAGGCATGGGTGGGGGCCTGGTGGAGGCTGCCCCTGGTGGCGGGAGGGTGGGGGTGGTGGGAGACATGGGTGGGGGCCTGGTGGAGGCTGCCCCTGGTGGCGGGGGGGGTGGGGGTGGTGGGAGACATGGGTGGGGGCCTGGTGGAGGCTGCCCCTGCACTGCTGGGGGTTGGGGGTGGTGGGAGGCATGGGTGGGGGCCTGGTGGAGGCTGCCCCTGCACTGCTGGGGGTTGGGGGTGGTGGGAGGCATGGGTGGGGGCCTGGTGGAGGCTGCCCCTGCACTGCTGGGGGTTGGGGGTGGTGGGAGGCATGGGTGGGGGCCTGGTGGAGGCTGCCCCTGGTGGCGGGAGGGTGGGGGTGGTGGGAGACATGGGTGGGGGCCTGGTGGAGGCTGCCCCTGGTGGCGGGGGGTTGGGGGTGGTGGGAGACATGGGTGGGGGCCTGGTGGAGGGTGCCCCTGGTGGCGGGGGGGTGGGGGTGGTGGGAGAAATGGGTGGGGGCCTGGTGGAGGCTGCCCCTGCACTGCTGGGGGTTGGGGGTGGTGGGAGGCATGGGTGGGGGCCTGGTGGAGGCTGCCCCTGCACTGCTGGGGGTTGGGGGTGGTGGGAGGCATGGGTGGGGGCCTGGTGGAGGCTGCCCCTGCACTGCTGGGGGTTGGGGGTGGTGGGAGGCATGGGTGGGGGCCTGGTGGAGGCTGCCCCTGCACTGCTGGGGGTTGGGGGTGGTGGGAGGCATGGGTGGGGGCCTGGTGGAGGCTGCCCCTGCACTGCTGGGGGTTGGGGGTGGTGGGAGGCATGGGTGGGGGCCTGGTGGAGGCTGCCCCTGGTGGCGAGAGGGTGGGGGTGGTGGGAGACATGGGTGGGGGCCTGGTGGAGGCTGCCCCTGGTGGCGGGGGGGTGGGGGTGGTGGGAGGCATGGGTGGGGGCCTGGTGGAGGCTGCCCCTGCACTGCTGGGGGTTGGGGGTGGTGGGAGGCATGGGTGGGGGCCTGGTGGAGGCTGCCCCTGCACTGCTGGGGGTTGGGGGTGGTGGGAGGCATGGGTGGGGGCGTGGTGGAGGCTGCCCCTGGTGGCGGGGGGGTGGGGGTGGTGGGAGACATGGGTGGGGGCCTGGTGGAGGCTGCCCCTGCACTGCTGGGGGTTGGGGGTGGTGGGAGGCATGGGTGGGGGCCTGGTGGAGGCTGCCCCTGCACTGCTGGGGGTTGGGGGTGGTGGGAGGCATGGGTGGGGGCCTGGTGGAGGCTGCCCCTGCACTGCTGGGGGTTGGGGGTGGTGGGAGGCATGGGTGGGGGCCTGGTGGAGGCTGCCCCTGGTGGCGGGAGGGTGGGGGTGGTGGGAGACATGAGTGGGGGCCTGGTGGAGGGTGCCCCTGGATGGTGGGGGCTGGGGGTGGTGGGAGACATGAGTGGGGGCCTGGTGGAGGCTGCCCCTGGTGGCGGGGGGGGGGTGGGGGTGGTGGGAGACATGGGTGGGGGCCTGGTGGAGGGTGCCCCTGGTGGCGGGGGGGTGGGGGTGGTGGGAGAAATGGGTGGGGGCCTGGTGGAGGCTGCCCCTGCACTGCTGGGGGTTGGGGGTGGTGGGAGGCATGGGTGGGGGCCTGGTGGAGGCTGCCCCTGCACTGCTGGGGGTTGGGGGTGGTGGGAGGCATGGGTGGGGGCCTGGTGGAGGCTGCCCCTGCACTGCTGGGGGGTGGGGGTGCAGGGGGACATGAGCAGGTGTG
Organism: Ambystoma mexicanum; assembly: GCF_040938575.1. NCBI lineage: Eukaryota > Metazoa > Chordata > Amphibia > Caudata > Ambystomatidae > Ambystoma > Ambystoma mexicanum. The sequence continues at coordinate 1,149,052,450 of NC_090928.1, forward strand.
CAGGGTAGTCCCCTGTTTTGTGGGCTGCCTGGAGGGGCCGTGGAGGGTGTACAGGGAACACCTGTGAGGACCCACCCAGCCTAATCGCGTGTGACTTCCCACGCACCCCTGTAATACACGTACCCAGCCAAATCGCGTGTGATGATTCCCACGCACCCCTGTAATACACGTACCCAGCCAAATCGCGTGTGATAATTCCTGCGCACCCCTGTAATACACGTACCCTGGCTAATCGCGTGTTAAACTTCCCGCATACCCCTGTAATACACGTACCCTGGCCAATCGCGTGTTAAACTTCCCGCGTACCCCTGTAATACACGTACCCTGGCTAATCGCGTGTTAAACTTCCCGCGTACCCCTGTAATACACGTACCCTGGCTAATCGCATGTTAAACTTCCCGCATACCCCTGTAATACACGTACCCTGGCTAATCGCGTGTTAAACTTCCCGCGTACCCCTGTAATACACGTACCCTGGCTAATCGCGTGTTAAACTTCCCGCGTACCCCTGTAATACACGTACCCAGCCAAATCGCGTGTGATGATTCCCACGCACCCCTATAATACACGTACCCAGCCAAATCGCGTGTGATAATTCCTGCGCACCCCTGTAATACACGTACCCTGGCTAATCGCGTGTTAAACTTCCCGCATACCCCTGTAATACACGTACCCTGGCCAATCGCGTGTTAAACTTCCCGCGTACCCCTGTAATACACGTACCCTGGCTAATCGCGTGTTTAACTTCCCGCGTACCCCTGTAATACACGTACCCTGGCTAATCGCATGTTAAACTTACCGCATACCCCTGTAATACACGTACCCTGGCTAATCGCATGTTAAACTTCCCGCATACCCCTGTAATACACGTACCCTGGCTAATCGCGTGTATAACTTCACGCGTACCCCTGATATGCACGTTACCCGCTTTGCGTTCCTTGTTTGGCAGCCCTGTAAACTGGTCCAGGGTTGGCGCAGCCCTTTGCGATGATTTAGCGATTTTGATGGCTTTTCCTTGCGCGAGGGCGTTCTTGGGGGCGTTACTGGCGCTGCTGCAGGGTCGCTGCGATACTCTGCGCCACGGCTGGTTTGGGAGCCTAAAATCCATGAATACGCTGTGCGCCGGATTCGGTTTTGGCGCACGCGGCTGGCGCAGACTATCGCACGCGCACGCTGTGCGCCAGCCGCGTGCGCTACTTGTGCGCTGAATTCTATGAATTACCCTGCAAGTGTTGTCATATATACAATGTTAATATCCCAAATGTACAAGTAGACTTTTATTACAGAAGGGGCCTCATTACACGGATGGCGGTAACCATGGCGCTAGTAGCGCCATGGTTGCCGCCGGAGTCTGGCATGGTGAATGGCGGAATTACCGCCCCATTCTAAGAATGGCGGGGGCGGTAATTCCCCATTCACCATGGCCCTTCCCCATTCCCATTTGAGCCCGCATAGGGCTCAATGGGAATGGGGAAGGAACAAATAACTGTACCGCAATTAGCGTTACCGTTATTTGCTCTGAAGTCCCTCAGCGGGTCCCGTCCTTAGCGTGTGGTCTGACCACACGTTAAGGGTGGAACCCACTGAGGGACCTCGTAGTAGGCCGGTACGGGATTACCGGCACCGGTGCCCTTACCGGTGCCCGTAATCCCTTACCTCCATCCGTGTAATGAGGCCCAGTATACCTTAATTCTATTGATGCACTGTATGCCTCCAAAAGTGTACAACATTTCTAAAATGTATACTTTTCATAGGAAACTGTGCATTTTCGAAGGAAATTTGTACATTTATTCCATCACTTGCCCCTTGCCTTTGATGTGCATTTTTAGATATTAATGATGTTAATTGTTTAATGTATGAAATGTAAAACTCATACTCCCTGTGCATAGTTCATATGATAAGTGGACATTTATTACATTGGCCCTCATTACGACCCTTAACGCCTGATTACGAGGTCCCTTTGCGGGTCCCGACCTTAACGGCTGGTCTGTACCAGCCGTTAATGTAAGGACCCGCAAAGGGACCTTGAAGGTGATTATGGTACTGCATTTTGCGGTACCGTAATTACTGCCTTCCCCATTCCCATTGAGCCCTATGGGGTAAAAATGGGAATGGGGAAGGGCCAATGGTGAATGGGGAATTACCACCCCACCAACCTTGGAATGGGGCGGTAATTCCCCATGTCACCATGGCGGATCCGGTAAATTACCAGCGTTAACCATGGCGCTAATAGCGTCATTGGTTAACTCCAGGGTCGTAATGTGGGCCATTGACTTTAAACTCACATCAAGGCAATTGAAACTCACCTCTGGAGTGAGTTTTTAGGAGATGTTAATTGTGTAAGGACTGCTCATTGTGTAATGTATGAACTGTAAATCTAATTCAGTCTGTCTACAGTGTGTATGAAATATATGCACTCGTTCTGCACATGTGTCATATATAGATACATTTCAACCGTTAATATCTCAAAATTGGGCAAGCTCATTTTCAAAATGTCTTCAGTGCATCAATTCCAGATCAAATCTAGGTGCCAGTAAAAGATTATGATGAAACTCGGATTGGGCAAGATTGAGATATTTGGGCTGATTTTTTCTTATTCCCTATGTGATAAACCTATGTGAAAAGTTTAAAAAGTGATGAAAGTAAAAATATGTTTAACTATGAAGCCATTAATGTACAAATATTACATTTTGCATGAACAGGTGGCTGCCCAAAAATATCACTCTGCGATTTTATCAGATTTTTTAATGCAAGCTTGGGAAGGGTATTGAGAAAAGTAAGGTGAGAACTTAATGCAACAAAATCCTGGACAAAACCCTGGACATTCAGCTAAAGCCAACTTACCTTTGCGCCCCCTGTTGCGCAGACTATGACCACAATGATGACATCACAGATCACATCACTGATGACATCACTAATTTCATTACACAGTAACTGGCATTAAGCATGGCCTTCAGCCATGGTCAGTGTGCATGGCCAAATATATTTTAACACATGAATGGGTACGAGTCATGGCCTCCAGTTATGGACAGTGGTCACAACCTTCACCCATGTGCACTGAATATTTTAAAATGCTAACAAGCTATCAACCATAGATTTTGGCCTTTACCAGTAGATGCAGCTTTCAAGAGTGTCCACAGTATATTATTTATTTGACATTGAACAGGCACTAGCCATGGACTTTAGCACCATAGTGGCCAGTGGCCACAATCTTTCACTGTGCGCACTATATATTCTAACATAGAAATTGGCTACTAGCCATAGTCTTTGACCTTCAGCAGTCTGTACATCTTTTGGCCATGTCCAGTGTACATTTTAAAATAAACAATTGCAATAAGCAATGGCTTTCGCACGTGCACACTGTGTATTACACAACACTAACCAGCCACTAGCTATGGAATTCAACTGTGCTCACTGTATATTATATACATCAACCTGCCTCTAGTCATGGGGCCTCATTACGACCCTGGCGGAGTGGGTTTACGCCAGCGTTATTCGCGGCAGACCCGTCCGCCCTACTACGAGTTCCCGTAGCGCCATGGAGCGTTTTCCGCCTGGTTTTTCCGGGCGGAGAAATCCATGGCGCTACGGGACCTTGTTGTTAATTACGCCACCGTATTTTACGGTGGCGTAATTAACGCCTTCCCCACTCCCATTATACCCTATGGGGCAAAAATGGGAATGGGGAAGGGTAAAATGGGGGATGGGGATTTACAGCCCCGCCAATGTCGGAATGGGGCGGAAAATCCGCCAACCCCCATGGCGCTATCGGCAGCTTTCCGCCGTGCTCCATGGTGCATTTTGCACCGCGATTTCCGCCAGGGTCGTAATGAGGCCCATGGTCTTTAACACAATACTAGCCAGTGGCAGCGGCCTTTGGCTGTGCTGACTGTATATTCTGACATATTAATAGACACTAGCTATGGCCTTAAGCCATGGCCACTGACCACAGCTTTCAACGTTACCTACTGTATATTTTAAAACAGTGACAGGCTACTAGGCATGGCTTTTAACCATGCACATTGATATTTTGTAAGACTATCCAACCACTAGGTATGGCCTTTGCATACAGCTTAAATTGGGCCTCATTACGACTCAGGCGGTAAGGGGTTTACGGCAGCGTAAACAGCGCCAACCCTTACCGCCTGATTCCGAGGTCCCTTAGCGCCATGGCGGATTTAACACCTGCTTTTAGCAGGTGTTAAAATCCATGGCGCTAAGGGACCATGTTGTTAATTACGCCACCGTAATTTACGGTGGCGTAATTAACGCCTTCCCCACTCCCATTATGCCCTATGGTGCAAAAATGGGAATGGGGAAGGGTAAATGGGGATTGGGGACTTACCGCCCCGCCGACCTCGGAATGGGGCGGTAAGTCCGCCAACCACCATGGCGTAAACGTAGTTTACGCCATGGTGGTAAAGGTACGACCCAGGCGGTAACTTACCGCCTGGGTCATAATGAGGCCCATTGTTATTAAATTAATCAAAGTTTTCTTGAGCTAACTTATAAATGATGTTATGTCTAATTCCATTTTGGATGTAATATACAATGCAATCAGTCTTGTCACTAGTGAAGGCATCAGTGAAGTGATTTGGAATGTCATTGTCCTCATACAACATGTAATTATTGATGTCATCAGTGATGTGATCTGTGATGTCATCATTGTGGTCATACTCTGTGCACCAGGGGGCACAAAGTTAAGGTGGCTTTGACTGAATTTACAGGGGTTTGTTGTATTAAGTTCTCACCTTAACATCCCTGCAACTAAAGATTTTTCCCTGAATTTCAAGGGTTTAATTATTGCATATTTTCTAATATTATAATTTTCAGTCGTAGCTACAGCATCAGCCAATGAATTACAGGATTTTACATGCAAAGCTAAAACGAGCAACAACTGGAGTGCTTTTATTTGCAGCTAAACTACTGCCCCTGTTAACAGTGGAACCACGGAAACAAACAAACAATTGGGAAATTTGAAATACTAAAACTGCATAAAATAAATTACAATAGATATTGTAATATATTTTGCAGTCTGTGTTCAATTATATCTATTTTTGTAACTTTAAAGACAACCCTTAAAAGGGCCATTTAGGGGGACTGAAAGATGGCGATGGAATAGGGGAGGAAAACACATAAGAATGAAACATCTAACAAACGAATTAAAATAAAAAGCAACATATATTTTTTTTATATTTCTTTTTTTTAGAAAAAAGGGAGAACTGCCACTTAAAACATGAAATAAGAATTACAGGGAATCAGGTATCCAGCGATTAACTTCTACCATTCCTCAAATGCAATACCTCCCTTGACTACCCATTCAAGTCATCATCTACACATGACTTGCATCATGGAAAGATCGGGAATTGGAACAGGAGTCTGTGCAGTTGACACCACTGTTGAAGTTGATTATGCACAACCACAGCTCACAGCTACATTAAAGATGTAATTCCACATATGAACCAAAAAAGACTCCAGCCCAGTATGGTCCAGACCATCTCATGCAATTTCCAATACACATCATCCAGTCATTCCAGAAGATTAGCACCAAATAATTCATCATAATTTATGTTCCCAAGCTTCATATGCCACATTCTTTATTGGGGTTTTCTGTTCCGAAATGCTGCAGAGTCTTCAACCGAAATAAATAAATAACATTATTACTACTCCAGGATCAAGTGGATGAAGACTTCCTTTAGATACATTGCATAAGAAAGAAAAGATCCTGCGAAAGCCTCTCGCCCATCCAAGTGGTACTGATAAACATACAGCACATCTGTAGACACTTCATGAACACCCTCCTCTCTAACGGTCTCTACCATTTCTAATAACTCTTTAAATAGAGTGCTCCAGTGCTACCAGTGTTTGAATGCTCTGGCTGTTACTAACAGCACCTTTAATGGGTGGAGAACAACCACTGCCCACAGCTACAATAAACATATCAAACCACATATAAGCCAAAAGTCTGCAGCCCAGTATGATCCAGACCATCTCATACAATTTCCAATACACATCATTCCAAGAGACTTGCACCAAATGCTTTATCATGATTGATGTTCCCAAGCTTCATCCCACATCTTTTCTCATTTCTGAAATGCTGATGTGTCTTCAACCGAATAAACACACTATTAGTAACCCGGGATCAAGTGCATGAAAACTTCTGACAGATGCATTGCATCAGAAAGAAAAGATATTAGGAAGGCCTCTCGCTCATCCAAGTGCTACTATATATATATTGGGGGAGGTTTATTCTACACAAACACTACTCACAACTACAGTGAAGATATAAGACCACATAAAAGCCCAAAAAGGCTGCAGCACAAGTACAATCAGTATTGAGGAATTAACTTGTCCCAATCATTGTTACACCTCTTCCCACAGCTACCCATGGGTGGCATAGATCACATATAACTCTCATAACATAGACCCTGGCAGACAGTAAAACTGCAACATGTGGAGTTGATACTCAGTGAAATATCTGCAAATTGCTTTTTGTTCACTGTTGCTCCTTACGGCATTGTTCATCAGCTTTTGAACCCTTATTCAGCTACATCCTTGTACCCACGAGCCATTTTCAAGATGGTGGATGGCTTTGTCTGTTGGTGAAGAGGCCACTTGCAGTGTCCTGCATTCGTGCCACCTGCATCCCCATTGGCTAGCTGGGTCTTGAAACCCACCAACCCGGGACCGTCAGGCTTATCCAGACCCTGTTCAAGGCCAACTTCTAAGGCACGTGTCTGCTCCCTGTCTGCTGTCTGGCCGGGTCTTGTTGGGTCTCTGGGGGTCCTCTCCTACACCCCCCACATACACATGGAGGACGAGGAAACCACCATCTTCCCTGGACACAGAGTGACTAATGGACTTCCAAACACTCTTCTGATGGTCAGCTCCTTTTACAAGTTGCACATCCTTCCCTCTGCATAGGGTGTGGCTACCTCTCACTTTACCAGACCTGTACTTCAACTTATCTAGCCCTGTCAGTAACTGATTGTGTCACCTGCCCTGTCTTAAAGTCACATTTAGCCTATCTAGTGTATTGCATTTCACCTGCCCTGTCCTAAAGTTGCATTTAACCTGTCTAGTATACTGCATTTCACCTGCCCTGTCCTAAAGCCGCATTTAGCCTATCTAGTGTACCGCATTTCACCTGCCCTGTCTTAAAGCCATGTTTAGCCTGTCTAGTGTGCTGCATTTCACCTGTCCTGTCCTAAAGTCGCATTTAGCCTGTCTAGTGTACTGCATTTCACCTGCCCTGCTGTATAACCAATTTTGATTGTGTGTACTGCTGTTTTGTACTCCCAATAGGCGCACCTCCCTCTGTCTCCTCCCCAGCCTCCTCCAAGTGCATTAGGGCTCAGCCTGGCAAGTGTTGCGCCCCCCCTTCTGCCTACCATGTCACTATATAACTCTCCTATCCTCTCCAACTGTTTCACGATCATTTATCCTTCGCATATCACTAAATCTGGCCAGAGGAAACTTAAGAAGGACAACCTGAGATCCATCCCAGGCCTTCCTATTGCAGATACCTATGTCAAGGCTTCCACCAGAGAGACTGTCACTGACATTCTCTTCTTCGTAAACTCACCTGACCTATGGACTTGCTACATGATCGGTCTTCTCTCTCCTATTGCCTCTTCTCCCATTAATGGTGGCACTCGCTGGGAGGTCTTCCTTGACCTCTTCACCATTCCCAGGGTCATCATTCATGTCTATTTTAATGGAACCATAATGGTTCAGGGTCCTCAACCCAACCTTCATCTCCGGCCATGGTCACTTGTCCACTGTGCCTTCATCCTCCCCTACGCAGGCCCCCTTGCCCACCACACCTTCTGTCTCCTCTGTTTAGATGCCTGGACCTTGCCCTTCTGTCCTGGCACCCTTGTTGACCTTGACTCCTCCTCTATCCACTACTATCTCTCTGGCCCTCTAGCCACCATGGGGGGGACATCTGCTCCATGCACCCCCCCGCAGAAGACTTTTAAGGATGGCAGATACTCCACATTGCCACCCTTAACACTTGCTCTGCTGTTAAACATTCAACTGATATCTGCAACCTCCTCAAACTCCTGGATCTTGATGGCTCACCATCCCTGAAACATGGTTCAAGAACAGCTCTGCCACAAGCTTTGACACTCTCCTCCCTGAAGGCTACACCATTCTTTCTGCGCCCAGGCTGGAGAAGTAAGGTGGTGGAGTAGCACTGATCTTCCCTGAATGGATACCTGTGTCTGTTATCCCTATTCAGACTTACTCCTCCTTCGAGTGCCTAGTCTGCAGGCTCTCACTCTCTCCTAAATTTTCTCTCCTCATGGCCACCTTCTATCTGCCTCCTGGACAGCTCACTCTCTTCCTCTCGGAATGGGCCGACCTAGCCTCTTCTCTACTGTCCTCCTCCTCTCAACTCCTCCTGTTGGGTGACCTCAACATTCACCTTGACTCTCCTGACTTGTCTGGACCTTTCTGCAACCTATGTGACTCTCTCCCTCTCTGTTCTACCACCTGGCTCCACTCATACCACGGGACACACATTTGATGCTCTTATCTCCACTGATATCCCACTCTCTGTCCCTCTCAGTAACTCTCTCTCTTGGACTGACCACTCTCTTCTATCAACTCTCCTGAAGCTCTTCTCTGACAGCAGCTCACCCGACACAGCCACTTGGTTTCAAGATCACCAGACCCATGAAAAAAGTGACAGTGGCTGCCTTTGCCCCCACCTATTCTGCTCCCCCATTTCCTGTGGCTGACTCCCAGCCTGACACAGCCATCACTTCCCTTAATCTCGCTATCTCCAACACTCTTGATATTCTTGCCCCTGTCATGAGGGTCCAACTGAAGCCTTCCAAAAAGTGCAACTCTTGGTACAACCTGGCTGCCCTTAAACGCGCGTGCAGGGCAACTGAGCAGAAATGGAATTTGTTTGGTGGACCACCTGACAAACTGGCCCGCAGCCTCATTCAAAGGCAATATCGACTCTGCATCCGCTCCAAGGAAAGAGTCTTTTGTTCAAGCCCCCATCTCCGTAGCAGCAAACAACACAGCCAAACTTTTCAAAGCCTGCAAGGAACTGGCCAATCCTGCAGCAGCCTCCTCCTCTGTCACTCCCGCCCAGGAACTCTGCCTGGCCCTGGCAGCACACTTCACAACAAAAACCAAAGACATCCTCTCCTCCCTTCCCACCACACCACAGCACACACCGGCACCTGTGCCACCCTTGGCCCAACCTCCACTTCCACGCTCCTCTCTCTCTCCCCGTCACACCTGATGGGGTCACCAGACAAGCCTGGTCTATGAAGGCCTCATCCAAGAAAGTTGACCCTTGCCCCTCCAAAACTAGCAAGGACAACATTGACTCCCTCACACCAGCCCTGGCTGACCTTTGCAACCTTTCCTTTTCCACTGGAGTTTTCCCAACAGCTCTCAAGTACTGCCTTGTGCACCCGCTTTGCAAGAAACCCTCTACTGATCCTTCCATTCCATCAAACTATCGCCCGATCTATATCACTCCTTTCCTGGGCAAACTCCTGGAGAAGCTGGCTATCTCTCAACTAAACCTCCACACGGAATTACTCAGTTGTTTCCACGACCAACAGTCTGGCTTTAGCGCATCTAGAGGCACAGAAACTGTGCTCCTCTGAACACCCTAAAGACCTGCTCTCAAATCTTGACACTAACACTCCCTCTGTCCTCATTCTCCTTGTTCTCTCCTCCGCCTTCGACACGGTTAACCACAACATCCTGATCTCAAGGCTTTGTGATACTTTGGGAATCACAGGTCAGGCTCTGGCTTGGTTAACCTCTTTTCTCTCCGACCGCCCATCCCAGGTCCAACTTGGACCTTTCTCTCGACTATCACCCTCTCAACATGCGGTGTTCCCCAGCGTTCTAACCTATCCCCCTGGTTCTTCAACATCTACATGGCTTCCCAGGCATGTGTGATCTCCACTTCCACTTCTAATTTCCAGTGTTATGTGGATGACACACAACTTCCCTTCAGGCTACCCTCAGCCGCCTCCTCCTCCTCACTCATACCTGACTGTCTGTCCGCTATTCAGTCATGGTGTGCAGTAAATTACCTTTGTATCCATGCCAGTAAAACTGAGATTGTTCGCATTGGGACACCTGCTCACGCTTTCCCCCCTTTCACTCTGGCCGGCCTCCCTTGGCCCTGCGCCACCCCCACCTCTGAGGCCAAAAACCTTGGGGTCATCTTCAACTCCACTTTCTCCTTCTCCTCTAACATTTCTGACATTTAAAAAAGGTCTATCAACTACACATCCTTAGAGGCATTCTACCTTTGCTCACTTTCCCTCAGCGGCTCACTTTCTGCAGAGCCCTAGTTCTCTCCAGGCTGGACTACTACAACAGCCTCTTCCTCAACCTCCCTGCTTCCGCCCTGTGCCCTCTGCAACTCATCCAGAACAGAACAGCAAGACTTATCCTTGGTCTCAAGCCCAGGGACTGCATCTTTCTGGCACTAAAATCCCTTCACTGGCTCCCGGTGGCTGCAAGGTTCACATTCAAGACCCTTTGCATTATCCACAAGGCTTTCTAGGGCCTGGGACCTACTTACCTTCAACATTGCCTTCCTAAATACTGTCCCTTCGAGTCGTATGCTCATCTACCTCCAACCCTCTGTGAGTGTGCCGGTTCTCCAAGCAGAGATTTGGAGGTAGACCCCTTCCCTCAGCAGATGCCTTCCTCTGGAAAAGCCTCCCTGCCACCTTTCATCTTGAGCCTGAAACTCTCAAGTCTGGAAACTTCTCAAGACCTTTCTCTTCTCCTCTTCCTTCTCTCTCACCATGCCCTGCTAACCTAGCACTCTGCTCTTCCTTCTCTCCCTCCTTCCACACAGCTGATTGACTGGCCGCCTGGTGTACCTCAGACTCTCAGAGGTACCAGGCACCGCAGCCAGTCCTTCTGCACTTGCCGCTAGGCCCTACATGCCACTGCACTAATAAACCCACAGAGCTTCCCTCTCCACACTTCACCAGTCTCTACTGACTGGGGGTACTTGGTCCCCTGACCCTCCCTCACACTCCTGCACTTGTACAATCTGTATACTGCCCTGCCTGATGATTGTTCTGTCTGTTCCCCCTTGTCTTAACCCCTTATTGTGCACTTGAATAAAATGCAGAATTGCTGATAGGCCTGTTTGCTGTATCTAAACTGTTAAATGTATCATATTCACATTATCTGCCTGTGCAGACCGTTATCATCTCAGAAATTCAAGAGCTCTGAGCGACTGCTGTTTTTCCCTGTGTTCCTTCCCTCCTTGAGAGTTTTGAAACACTTGAGTGTATAGGCGCTATATATATAAGCATTACCATACCATACCAAAGTCAATAGTTCATTAACTGTTGGTGGCATCGCACTGGTGGAATCAGCTACTGGACAGGGTGCCAATTTCCATGCACGTAACACATGAGTCCCAAGCATTTTCATTTTGAGGTGTGCATGCAATTTCCAATATGCATCATCCACATCATCCCAGGAGACTCGCCCCAGGTGATTTATCATGATCCATGTTCCCAATATTTGTGACAGAACATTAAACGGGCCACATTTTAGTGTTTCTTGCACAATGTGCACTGAACATTCTTTGCCTCCCTTTTACAGCATAGGGGATAATCTGCACACAGGAATCTACTGTAAAAAATACATCACTTCTGCTGTTCACATGGTAAGACATGTTCAAATGCCCAACTGGTGAGAAAAAAAAAAAAAAAAAAAATTACAACTCCAAAAGTTTGGTGGTAGCCTTGCCGGTAAAATTTCTGGTTCATTACGGCCCGGCCGGAACAGGTAATTGCCCATTTGCGGGTGCCGGAAAAAAGATGCTCCCCATTCCGATTCGGCCTCATAGGGCTGAATGGGAATGGGGAGGTCGGATGCACCGGCACTGTTTATATTGGTGCCGGTGCATCCGACATGCTCTGCTCGCGGGTGCCTTTCTGCCCGCCAGGTCTGACCTGGCAGGCAGAAAAGCACCCGCGCGCAACTCATAGTTTGCAGGTCCAGGAACTACACAACCGGCACGGTTAGTGGTACTGTAGTTCCCGGACCGGCAAACTTATAATGAGGCCCAATGCCACAAAAAAGAAAGCCTCCTCTCTGAATCTATCTAGCATTTCTAATGACTCTTCTAATCGAGTGTTACAGTTCTGCAGGTGTTTGAAGACTCTGGGCCTCATTACGACCCTGGTGGTACAGGGTAAACAGCGCCTTAAAAGGTGCTGGTGCCGTTTACCCCATACCGCCTCATTACGAGGTCCCCTCACGGGACCCAGGAAGCAACGCCTGGTCAAACCAGGCGTGCTTACTGGGTCCCGCGAGGGGAAGAGGGAGCAAACAACGGGCCAACTCGTAATGGCCCGTTGTTTGCTCCCTCTCCCATTCCCATTCAGCCCTATGGGGGCTGAAATGGGAATGGGGAAGGACTGGGTCCGGGTCCTTGGAGGGAGGAATTACGTGCCTTCCGAACTCGGAATTGCCCGGTAATTCCTCATTCTGAGGACCCGGACGCGATTTCGGCAGCAGCCATGCCACCAACAGCGGCATGGATACCGTCGAGGCCGTAATGAGGCCCTCTGTCTGTTGATGGCAGCAACTTTAATGGGTGGAGTATAATTCTGCACACTCGGCTCTAACGCCAACCTAAAAAAACTCAGCTCCAACTACAAGGCATTCAACATTGATGGCAACACCATCACAGTTGCCAAAACTGTGAAAACTCTTGCAGGGTAATTCATGGAAATTCGCAAAAAAGTGGCGCAGACGGCTGGCGCACAGTGTTCCCGTGCGATAGACTGCGCTAGCCGCGTGCGATAAAATCCATTTCAGCGCACAGCGTATTCATGGATTTTAGCCTCCAAAACCAGCCGTGGCGCAGAGTGGCGCAGCGACCCTGCAGCAGCGCCAGTTACTCCCCCAAGAACACCCTCGCGCAAGGAAAAGGCATCAAAATCCCCAATCCAGCGCAAAGGTCTGCGCCAACCCAAAACCAGTTTACCGGACTGCCAAACAGCAAACGCCAAGTGGGGAACGTGTATTACGGGTTTCGCAGTAACTTCCACACGCGAAAGGGCCAGTGCGAGCGGGGTACGTGTATAACTGGGGTTCGCGGGAAGTTTCACACGCGATTGGCCTTGGTACGTGTATTTCAGGGGTGCGCGGGAAGTTTCACACGCGAATGGGCTGGGAACGTGCATTTCAGGGGTGCGTGGGAAGTTTCACACGCGAATGGGCCAGGTACGTGTATAGCAGGGGTGCGCAGGAAGTTTCACACGCAATTGGCCTGGGTACGTGTATTGCAGGGGTTCGCGGGAACTTTCACACGCGATAGGTCCTGTGCGAGTGGTGTACGTGTATTCCTGGGGCTCGCGTGAAGTTTCACACGCGAATGGGTTGGGTATGTGTATTTCAGGGGTGCGCGGGAAGTCTCACATGCGAATGGGCTGGGTACGTGTATTTCAAGGGTGCGCGGGAAGTCTCACACGCAAATGGGCTGGGTACGTGTATTTCAGGGGTGCGCGGGAAGTCTCACACGCGATTGGCCTGGGTACGTGTATTTCAGGTGTGCGCAGGAAGTTTCACACACGATTGGCCTGGGTACGTGTATTTCAGGGGTGTGCAGGAAGTCTCACAAGCGAATGGGCTGAGTACGTGTATTTCAGGGGTGCGCGGTAAGTTTCACACACGATTGGCCTGGGTACGTGTATTTCAGGGGTGTGCAGGAAGTTACACACGCGATTGGCCTGGGTACGTGTATTCCAGGGGTGCGTGGAAAGTTTCACACGCGAATGGGCTGGGTACATGTATTTTAGGGGTGCGCGGGAAGTTTCACACGCGAATGGGCTGGATACGTGTATTTCAGGGGTGCGCGGGAAGTTTCACACGCGAATGGGCTGGGTACGTGTATTACGGGGGAGCCGGGGAGTCCTACACGTGAATTGGCAGTGTGGGTCCTCCCCGGTGTTCCCTCTACACCCTCCACGGCCCCTGCAGGCAGCCCACACCACAGGGGACTACCCTGCACCCCTGGTCATGTCCCGCAGGCAGCCCATCCACCATGGCCATGCCCCCCAGCAAAGCCACATGTCACCTTGCACTACTGGCCACCAACTCATGTCCCCCTGCGCCCCCACCCCCCAGCAGTGAGGGGCACCTGCCAGCAGACTCCCACACATGTCCCCCTGCACGCCCACCCCCCAGCAGTGTGGGGCATCTGCCAGCAGGTGAGGGGCACCTGCCAGCAGGCCCCCACTCATGTCCCCCTGCAACCCCCCAGCAGTACGGGGCACCTGCCAGCAGGCACCCACTCATGTCCCACTCATGTCCCCCTGCACCCCTACCCCCCAGCAGTGCGGGGCACCTGCCAGCAGGCCCCCACTCATGTCCCACTCATGTTCCCCTGCACCCCCACCCCCCAGCAGTGAGGGGCACCTGCCAGCAGGCCCCCACTCATGTCCCACTCGTGTCCCCCTGCACCCCCCCAGCAGTACGGGGCACCTGCCAGCAGGCACCCACTCATGTCCCACTCATGTCCCCCTGCACCCCCACCCCCCAGCAGTGCGGGGCACCTGCCAGCAGGCCCCCACTCATGTCCCACTCATGTCCCCCTGCACCCCCACCCCCAGCAGTCAGGGGTACCTGCCAGCAGGCACCCACTCATGTCCCACTGCACCCCCACCCCCAGCAGTCAGGGGCACCTGCCAGCAGGCCCCCACTCATGTCCCACTCATGTCCCCCTGCACCCCCACGCCCCAGCAGTGAGGGGCACCTGCCAGCAGGCCCCCACTCATGTCCCACTCATGTCCCCCTGCACCCCCACCCCCCAGCAGTGAGTGGCACCTGCCAACAGGCCCCCACTCATGTCCCACTCATGTCCCCCTGCACCCCCCCAGCAGTCAGGGGCACCTGCCAGCAGGCCCCCACTCATGTCCCACTTATGTCCCCCTGCACCCCCCCAGCAGTGCGGGGCACCTGCCAGCAGGCCCCCGCTCATGTCCCCTTGCCCCCAGGTCATGACGATCCTAAATCATGGCCCTTATGGCCAGCCTACCCAGCACAAAGACCCAACCAAGTATCGCATCCACCCACATCGAAAAGGCAATTACATGATGCAACCACAATGTCAAGTATGTAAATGAACACCTGTCCGTCACACACACACAATGGGTGCAAGTGAATCTCAAAACACAAATCATGACATGCATGAAACCAATGAGATAATACCACAAATGGAAGTATTAAAAAACATATATTAAAGATAACATGAACGTAAGTCAAATCAAACACACAACAATGGGAATAACAAAAGAAATGGTCCATGTCTGGTAAATAATGAAAAACAAGAAATTATAAGCCAAAGAAATCCAAATAGGAATGGTGTCCAAAGTCACAGTCCAAATAATAAAATGCAAGGTTTAAAACAAAGTAAAAACCATTGCTCCATGGTGAACACAAAAAAATATAAAAAAAGATGAATCCAATGTAGAACTATGTACAATCGAAGAATCCAGGGTCCATGATCCCAACTCAATAAATGAAACCTACCAAATACTACTACCTAATAAAAAAAACTATATACAAAAATGTGGTTCAGTGTTCAAGCGGTCCAAAATAAAGAAAAAACGAAAGGAAACCTAACACTAACTAACTAACTAATTACAAGGGCAGCGGGCAAGTCCAACGGCTCACTCGTTGATGTCGCGGGCCAGGGCATCATCGAACTCCTGCTCAATGTCCTGGAGGCGGTCCTCTTCCATGGCCCCGAGGGTTTGCAGGGACAATGACATCCGGATCTCCAGGTCCCTGCGAATGGCCTCGAGGCACTCGGCCCGCCCTGGCCATCGTGAGCCGTGCCTCTTCCGCCCGCTGCCGCTCTGCATCTATCGCATGGCCCAACCGCTGCCACATGGAAGACACTTCCCGTCCAGGGTCCTCCTGCCCTCCAGCCGATGCCTGCCCCTCCGATGATGAAGGCCCCGAGCCATCACTGCCCCCACCTTGTTGCTGCTGCTGCTGCTGTGCCGTTGCCTGTGCCCTGGCTCTTGCTGCCTGCACATCCTCCTCTGGCTGGGGTGCAGTTGTTGATGTGGCCACCCCTGCTGGACGTACGACTCCCGACTGTGGCAGGGATGTGTCCTCCACTAGCCTGGCCGCAGGGTCAGAGGCAGCTCCACAGGGTACCCAGGTGATACATGGGTGGGAAGATGGCATGGAGGACGACTGGTGCATAGGGGGTTCAGTTGAGGGGGGGGTCGGAACAAGGTCCAGAAAACGGAGGAATCCGGCCCTGGTGAGCTGGCCCAGTGGGTCAACGCGGTCAACGAGCCATGCGAGAAGACGTGCAGTCTCCTCATGAAAAGACTGTAGGTCAGCTCGCATGGCCCGTTGACGCAACGCCACCCCACCCAGGACAGGCTCAACCCATTGCCGGATAGCCACATCTGCAGGGAGAGGAAGGTCTGTTGGTGTAAACCAATCCCCTCCCTAGGAACGGGTCTGGACGTAGGCATCCCTGCTGGTGCAAGATGATGCAGTGACAGGATCAGGGACAGGATTGCACACAGGCACCTCCGCGGCGGCCTGTGCTGCCTCCTGTCCCTGCCCCTGCACTGCACCACTAGTACCAGTGCAATCCCCACCTCCAGACCCCGTCTCTGTCCCTTGCACGGCCTCCTCCTCCATCAAACCCCCCACCAACCTGGATGATTCTGTGCCATCTTCCGCCGTCAGACCCTGTGGGGTCTCAGCTGCCCCTTCTGCTGCTGAGGAGTCCAACTCCGACCTCCGCCTCTTGGACCTCCCCTCGGCAGCTGCGACCTGGGACGCGGCACCGGACTCCTCACTCCCCGATGAGATGACAACCTGGGAGGGGAGCCGGGCCTTGCGTCTCCGGCTGGTGGTGTGATCCCTGCCGCTGTGCCCCACAGCACCCTCTCCGCCCTCTTCATCAGTTGACGCGGCAGACAGGGAGATATAGGAGACAGGCATCAGGGCACTGTTCAATGGACTCATACACACATGACAGTTGCACACGAGTGTCATTGTGAAACTTCAGACATGGCATCACAATCCCCAACACACATGTCATTTAAACTCACACACATGAGCTATTCCACAGCCATATTGCAACAGCCAGCACCATCCATACACATACAACAGCATGAACAGCCAAAGGTGAGCCTGACATCACATGAAACACAAGGAGTGCACTAGACACGCACACACGCCACTACACTCACATGCATGTGTACACCTCCTACGACTGTCGCAGTGATGAGATTTGCATCCATGTGACATCTGGCAATCAGTCTTTTACACATCAGTGTCCCAGGCATCCATGTTGCATCACTGTTGCACCCTTGTCAAATACACACACATGCACACGGTGCAGACAGATGCAGCTGGAACCGACATCCATGTGTGACACCACAACCATCCCAACTTACATACACAGTCATCCAAACATGTGTGCCCACACATCAGCATTTTGCATGCAAGCTCACACACACATGCACCATCCATGTGTCACACATGAGAGGCCTCGCATGTGTCAGCCTCACGGCCCTGTACATACATGGCCCGACAAAAACACATGTGCAACCTGCACACTACTGGCACACCACCACACGCACAGCATACAATCAGTATGCATGTACACTTACTGCTCGACTCCAGACGGGTCTGCCTCCCAAGGACATGGGCGTGGAGCGTTGGGGATATGCGTTCCAGGACCCTCATCTGATCTTCCGACAGGTGGCCTTAGCGCGTATACGCGGAAGTGACGTGGGACGTGTGGGCCGGTTCAAAAGGCACGTGTAGGACGTCATTTCCTTGTTTCCTTTTCGTGGAGAGCGAGTGGGTGAATTCTGTACTTCTTGTCGGTTCACACGTGATTTACTTCACAGCGTTTCTAGTTCGTACTCCCTGTTACCTCTGACACCTTTTTTCTGATTTTCTGTTGGGCCTGTTTCCTCAAACAGCGTTCACTTCTTCTTTTGCCCTGTCTCCTCAGACAGTGTACAATTCTTCTTTTGGCGGGGATGTTGCCAACAAGTATTTTTCACGCTCATTTTCCAGGCTGGCGGTGAGTCGCGCACATATTTACCAACTGTGCTTGCGCCGTGTGTCGCGTACCCCTTCCGAAGTCATTGTAGGCTGCGTGTAACATGCGTACGTTCATTTTTTTGTTTCTGGGTGCCTCAGCGTAGTGCGGGTTCATTTTTCCACGCACGTGGTCTACGAGGGGTTGCGTGCACGTTATTTGCTGTTTTTGGGGTGCCTGTGCGTTGCGTGACCCATCATCTTTCCCCAGGGGTCACATACAGCCTTGCTAGAGCACTAGGGTACGAATTCCATCTAGTACCCTACCCCTTTGACACCCAATTGCCCAGGACAATAGTTTACTGCAACTCCTATACGCACAACAACATCAGTGCCATGGTTGGGAGGCGACCAAGCAGTAAGGGTGGCAAAGGTGGCCAAGCCTCAAGAGGTGGCCGTGGTGGGCGCGGTAGGGGACGTGGCCAGGATTTGCAGGGTACCCCTAGCCCCCCATGTGTGGAGGACCAGTCAGGGACACCCATGCCCCCCCCCCATAGTTGAAGGAAACATGGCTGACACCATCTCTGATCAGCCCTTGTTGGACCGGCCCATTGTGGCACCTGACCTGGCAGAGGGTGACTCCCAGGCTGACTTCCAGGTCGCCAAGTCTAGGCTACGTGTGGCGGTGCAAGTTGGTGTCACCAGACCACGTGGATCAGGGGCAGCTATGTCATCTGCTGCCCTGAGTAGGCAGGGTGGGGAGGCTGCAGAGGCAGCTGCAGCTCCCTCCACCCCAGCTCTGACTCTCCAGCCAGGGCAGTGTTGGTCCCAGTCCATCTTGCTAACGTTCCCCCTGACTACGTAACACTTCAGCCAATGCCTGCACCAAGTCCCATGCTCAGTGTGCATTCCCACACTCCAACTACCCAGTCCACCGGTGTTCCTGCCCCTGGTGGCCAGAGTGACGTAGGCCACTCAGGATCCCCACCACCTTCCAAGAAAAAGAGGAAGAGTGCTCGTCCACTACAGGCTGATACCCCAGACACTGCTACGCAGTCCGGCACGCAAAGGAAGCCTAGCTTCAATGAAGACGAACGTGATGCACTTGTGCAGTATGTGTCCGCACACGACAGCGAAATGTTGATAACTGCAGGGTGCAAGACCACACCTGCTCAACGTCAGGGACACTGGCAGACCGTCGCGGACATCATAAGTGCCCTTGGATCAGTGAGGTGCACATCTGGTGAGTGCTACAAGCGCTGGAATGACCTTAAGCGCAGGGCAAAGAAAAAGCTGGCCTCAAGTCATGCCGCTACTCTGGTGACTGGAGGTGGGTCTCCACAAGAGAACATTGAACTCACTGTACATGAGTCTGTTGCTGGGACCTACGTCACAGAGGAACAGATCCAAGGTGTGGGAGATCTGCCAGATTACGAGGCATTGTCCGGTGAGTGCACATGCATGTGTGTGTGATCCATGTGTATGTTGTGTGTGTGAGGGGTTCTGATTGAGTGTCAGGTGAGGGTGTGTGTGCCTGAGTGGTTTGGGTCACCCATGTGCTTCATCCATAACATTCTGCGCCCCTGGATTTGGGTATTACAGTATCCCTTCTGCCCACAGTAGACTTTTTGTGCAACATCACGCCAGTCGCCCTTGAAGTGGCATCTTGCAACAACATTGTTCCGTATTTTGCATTGTTCATTCAGGCTGATTGTTTAGATCCCCCCACTTTCACTACGCATATCTGAGCCCTATTGTCAAACGATATGTGACATGCCTATGGTACATGCCATCTGTGTGATGGCATGTGTCATGTATGTGGATTGGACATGCCACTCACAGGCCAATGTGTGATGGCTCTGCTAGCCAGCATGCAGCTAATGTTTTGCTCTTCCATCTTGGTGTCATCAGTGTCTGACATTTTCCTCCCCTTCAAACTCAGTGACAGTGCATGCATGGGAGGGTTATAGTCATGTGGGACATGTGTCAATCAAGTACTGGTTCTGTACCTCGTGAGGCCTAATTGTGTGCCATGGTGCTAATGCCTGTTTCCATTTTTTGTCTTTCATGGTTCTGCAGGGGATGACGCACTTGATGCTGTTGAGGGTGAGGAGATGGTGCAGACCCAGGAGGGATCCAGTGGGGGACGGGGTGTGGTGGTGGGTGACAACCCACTCTTGCTGCAAACCGTTCTCTCCAGGGGTGTCTCTGGGTGCACCTCACCAGACCTCTTTTCGGGTGTTGATTCGGATGATGAGACCTATGTGGCTTCGCTGGTAAGTGTTTCTGGGAGGGATTCTCTTCTGTCCGACCCACCTGCACCAGGGGTATGTCAGTGTTGGTAGGTCCGCCTTTGGTGGTTACGGATGCAGGGCCACACTCCGCAACATCTGATCCTGTTCCTGGGCCAGCAGATCAGAGGGTGAATGCAGTCCTGCAGCCTCAGGCAGTGCCGACACAGCAAGGCACAGTTCGCCTTGCCCCAGACAGGTGTGGTGCCTGCCAACGCAGTGGCCGTACGCCACCAGGCAATAGTGCATTGGAGATATCCACATACGGTATGGCAAACCAACAGGCAGCAGCATCTGAGATTATGGCTCAAGCTATGGAGAGGGTGGCCACTTCCATTGTCCCCCCAGAGAGGCAGATGGAGCAACTACAGCAGGCAACAGACTCCATTTGCCAATCACTCAGGGAGGACATGTTGGCGTCCAACAGGGACAGACGGGCGGCCATGGACACTCTGCGGGTAGCCATTTCTTTAGAGTCCCAGGGCCAGAGGGAAGCCCTGAGGGTAGACGTCCGTCACCTCAGGCAGACTCTTGTGGAGCTTGAGGCTTCCACTGTCACGAGGACAGAACAGCTGCTGGAGCGTGTCACACATACGCTCTCAGCAGAGATGCAGGCAACTCGGGAGGAGGTCGGGGCATCACGTCAGGTGGTGCATGGGGATCTCCGCACCATAATCCTCCAGAACGAGACCTTCCACACCCGCATGCTTGCTGCCATGGAGGACCAGACTAGGGCTTTGCGTGGGCTGCCTCCCAAAGCACCACCACCTCCTGTGGCGGCAGCAGCACAGGGTGATGAGAGCGACCACAGCGATTCAGAATCTCTCACATTAGCGTAGCCGTGCAGGCCATGAGTCCATTGAGGTGTTTTTTTTTCGCAACATCCACACAGGGGGCTGTTGGTGTGCGCCTTGTCCTTGGACCTCCTGGGTGGCCTCCCCCACCCCCCTGGCTCCCACATGGCCATTTTTGATTTTTGATTTTTGGATTTTGGTTTTTGATTTTTGATTTTTGCTTTTTTGTTACAGTGTGTTGCCTTGTGTGGCTCCCGTGGGCATCCACTGTATTGCGGCTGGGCACATGCAGGCTTGTCCTGAGTTTGGGTTAGATGCTTGGGTTCGTGAGACACACACCCCTCCTGCTTCCCGTTACCATGGGCTTGCAAAGGGTGTGCCCAAGTGACAGTAACTTACACAGTGACGTTGGACTCCCATGACATGTGTGGGCAGTCTGTAGTCAATACTGTGCATACATTCCTAGTGCATATTGTTGTAGTATTGTACACTGCATGGTGTATTGATGTGTGCTTGTGCATTCATGTCTCCCTCCTAATTTGCAGGTTCATTCCACATGTCTTCACAAGGCCGTCTACTTTGGAGATGGAGTTCATGTTGTAAGCAGTGCACTTCCAGATTTGCGTGGCACCAACACTGTACAGTTGGGGGTGGTCAATGTGCTAGCATCACCAGGTTGTAAGTCTACGTATCCTTTAACTTAGTACTGTCATGTGAATGCTATGTTTGGGGTGGCTAGCTGCATTGTATTGTGATAAGTCTTTGGTCATGTGTGTTGTCAGTTCTACATTAATGGGAGCACATTGTGTGTGGCCATTTTCCCATCGGGACACTGTACTTTGTGACACTTGTGTCATGTTTTGGGGATTCCTTTGTTTGCTCTCACATAGCATGACATGCCATGGTGTGTTGGGGGGGCGGTGCTGGGGAGGTGTTGGGTGACATGGCACTGTTGTCATGTTGTATCTTGCAAGGGGGTAATGATTTTAGAAGCATAGAAGTGTGTCTTTTGATGACACAGCATTGGTGGTGTTTGTGTAGGTAGGGATGCACACAATGGAACACTACCAGGTGAACAATCTCAGGCTGGTATGGTTGTGACAGTTGACTGTCAGTTGACTCATCATCATTGATAGTCAGCTGGTATGTGCCAGGGCTGTGTGCACTCCACAGGGGTGTGATTTTAGGTGAAGTAATTAGCCACCAGCTGCGTACGGGCTGCCTCACCCCGTGCCCTTTCGCCTCTCATGCACAGCAGGCGTGCATGTGGTTGGGGATGTGGGGGCACCACCATGTCCACCGGCAGGCCCCTGCGTGTTGCAACGTTGTGTAGGACACATGCTGCCACTATGATCCTGCACACTAATGGGGGAGCATATAACAGCTGCCCACCAGAGCGGTCAAGGGAGCGAAAGCGTGAGTTGAGCACTCTGAATGTGCGCTCCACTATGCCCCGGGTTGCAATATGGGCTGTGTTGTATCTTACCTCGGGTGGCGTGGTGGGGTTCCGAATTGGCATCATCATGTGGGTGCTCAGAGGGTAGGCACTGTCCCTTGGGGAGGTGGTGATGGGTATCATTAGTGGGGTTGTGATATTACTCAGTATCTGACATGCATGCATGTGCTGTGGCATTTATACTCCCCAACCAGCCATGTATCGCCATGCCGACCAGCTTCTCGGTCCTGGTTTAGGGTTGACATTCTGGGTGGACCCTGGATAGTTGGCATATACTGAGGTGATGATTCCCTTGGCATCACATACTACCTGGATGTTGATGGAATGACAGTGCTTGCGGTTTCTATAGATGTGCTCAGGTGCCCTGGGGGGACGTAGAGCCACAATGGCACCTAGCACTTTGGGGAAGTGTGCCATCCCGTAAAAATCCTGGACGACAGCCTGCCTTTCTGCAAGTGTTCTGGGCAGGTATATCTGCCTGCGTACTGATGGGCGTGCAGTCATGATTGCCAAGACCTGGTGTAAGCAGCGTGACTGCGTGGCCTGTGACACCCCCCCCACTATGGCACTTGTCCGCTGAAATGATCCAGTGGCCAAGAAGTGCAGTACATTAAGGACCTTCACCAGGGGGCTGAGTGCTTGGGAGCAGAGGGTGGGTGATGTGAGGTCATCCTCCCACTCACTGACCAGGTCGAGTATTATGTGAGGTGGAAACCTCTACCTCCCATAAACGTGGTCATCAGGCATCCCAAAAAGGCTGGTTTAGGGTGTAAAAATTCTGGCCCTGGCTATCCTCCTCCTCCTCCTGCGGTATCCCACGCCCACTGCTGCTAGGAACGGTATATTCATCCTGGCGTCTGAGCTTGTTTGTTGTTTGCGTGCACTTTTATGCTGCGCGGGTCGACGTACGCCTGCTTCCTGCTTGCGTACGTGTTTCCGGATTAGCGTGACTTTTTTTGCGTGTGCGTGTGGGCGTTCCGCGCATTTGCCTCCTGTGCTTCCACGCCCACCACAGTGATACACGTACCCCGCTCGGCCAGGCCCAATCGCGTGTGAAACTTCCCGCGAGCCCCTGAAGTACACGTACCCCGCTCGCCCAGGCCCAATCGCGTGTGAAACTTCCCGCGAGCCCCTGAAGAAGACGTACCCCGCTCCCCCAGCCCCAATCGCGTGTGAAACTTCCTGCGAGCACCCGAAATACACGCTATTTTTGACACAGCGGGTGTCCGTGTTTGTTGCGTACCCCTTTGCATGTCATTTGTCCTAGAGGGCCACAGCATGGGACATTCATCGAGCTGTATATACGGCTTTTCGTTAGCGCACATTTTTTTAATGCGCAGGGGCGCTACCGCCTGCCTTCATGTGGCGGACATGTGTTGATGTACATAGTTGACTTTTGGTTTGTGTCGTGGGATCGCCATTTCACTGCTGGGGGGTGGGTGTGCAAGGGGACATGAGTGGGGGCCTGCTGGCAGGTGCCCCGCACTGCTGGGGGGTCGGGGTGCAAGGGGACATGAGTGGGAGCCTGCTGGCAGGTGCCCTGCACTTCTGGGGGTTGGGGGTGCAGGGGGACATGAGTGGGACATGAGTGGGGGCCTGCTGGCAGGTGCCCCGCACTGCTGGGGGGTGGGTGTGCAAGGGGACATGAGTGGGGGCCTGCTGGCAGATGCCCTGCACTGCTGGGGGGTGGGTGTGCAAGGGGACATGAGTGGGGGCCTGCTGGCAGGTGCCCCGCACTGCTGGGGGGTGGGTGTGCAAGGGGACATGAGTGGGGGCCTGCTGGCAGGTGCCCCGCACTGGTGGGGGGTGGGTGTGCAGGGGGACATGAGTGGGACATGAGTGGGGGCCTGCTGACAGGTGCCCCGCACTGGTGGGGGGTGGGGGTGCAGGGGGACATGAGTGGGACATGAGTGGGGGCCTGCTGACAGGTGCCCTGCATTGCTGGGGGGTGGGTGTGCAAGGGGACATGACTGGGGGCCTGCTGGCAAGTACCCCACACTGGTGGGGGGTGGGGGTGCAGGGGAACATGAGTGGGACATGAGTGGGGGCCTGCTGGCAGGTGCCCCGCACTGGTGGGGGTGCAGGGGGACATGAGTGGGACATGAGTGGGGGCCTGCTGGCAGGTGCCCCACACTGCTGGGGGGGTGGGTGTGCAAGGGGACATGAGTGGGTCCTGCTGGCAGGTGCCCCGCACTGCTGGGGGGTGGGGGTGCAGGGGGACATGAGTGGGGGCCTGCTGGCAGGTGCCCCACACTGGTGGGGGTGCAAGGGGACATGAGTGGGGGCCTGCTGGCAGGTGCCCCGTACTGCTGGGGGGTGGGGGTGGAGCGGGACATGAGTGCGACATGAGTGGGGGCTTGCTTGCAGGTGCCCCGCACTGCTGGGGGGTGGGGGTGCAAGGGGACATGAGTGGGGGCCTGCTGGCAGGTGCCCCGCACTGCTGGGGGGTGGGGGAGCAAGGGGACATGAGTGGGGGCCTGCTGGCAGGTGCCCCGCACTGGTGGGGTTGCAGGGGGACATGAGTGGGACATGAGTGGGGGCCTGCTGGCAGGTGCCCCGCACTGGTGGGGGGTGGGGGTGAAGGGGGACATGAGTGGGAAATGAGTGGGGGCCTGCTGGCAGGTGCCCCGCACTGCTGGGGGGTGGGTGTGCAAGGGGACATGAGTGGGGGCCTGCTGGCAGGTACCCCGCACTGGTGGGGGGTGGGGGTGCAGGGGGACATGAGTGGGACATGAGTGGGGGCCTGCTGGCAGGTGCCCCGCACTGCTGGGGGGTGGGGGTGCAGGGGGACATGAGTGGGACATGAGTGGGGGTCTGCTGGCAGGTGCCCCGCACTGGTGGGGGGTGGGTGTGCAAGGGGACATGAGTGGGGGCCTGCTGGCAGGTGTCCCGCACTGCTGGGGGGTGGGGGTGCAGGGGGACATGAGTGGGACATGAGTGGGGGCCTGCTGGCAGGAGCCCCGCACTGCTGGGGGGTGGGGGTGCAAGGGGACATGAGTGGGGGCCTGCTGGCAGGTGCCCCGCACTGCTGGGGTGTGGGGGTGCAGGGGGACATGAGTGCGACATGAGTGGGGGCCTGCTGGCAGGTGCCCCGCACTGCTGGGGGTGGGGGTGCAAGAGGACATGAGTGGGGGCCTGCTGGCAGGTGCCCCGCACTGGTGGGGGGTGGGGGTGCAGGGGGACATGAGTGGGACATGAGTGGGGGCCTGCTGGCAGGTGCCCCGCACTGCTGGGGGTGGGTGTGCAAGGGGACATGAGTGGGGGCCTGCTGGCAGGTACCCCGCACTGGTGGGGGGTGGGGGTGCAGGGGGACATGAGTGGGACATGAGTGGGGGCCTGCTGGCAGGTGCCCCGCACTGCTGGGGGGTGGGGGTGTAGGGGGACATGGTGGGACATGAGTGGGGGTCTGCTGGCAGGTAACCCGCACTGGTGGGGGGTGGGTGTGCAAGGGGACATGAGTGGGGGCCTGCTGGCAGGTGCCCCGCACTGCTGGGGTGTGGGGGTGCAAGGGGACATGAGTGGGGGCCTGCTGGCAGGTGCCCCACACTGCTGGGGGGTGGGGGTGCAGGGGGACATGAGTGGGACATGAGTGGGGGCCTGCTGGCAGGTGCCCCACACTGCTGGGGGGTGGGGGTGAAAGGGGACATGAGTGGGGGCCTGCTGGCAGGTGCCCCGCAATGGTGGGGGGTGGGGGTGCAGGGGGACATGAGTGGGACATGAGTGGGGGCCTGCTGGCAGGTGCCCCGCACTGGTGGGTGGTGGGGGTGCAGGGGGACATGAGTGGGACATGAGTGGGGGCCTGCTGGCAGGTGCCCCGCACTGGTGGGGGGTGGGGGTGAAGGGGGACATGAGTGGGAAATGAGTGGGGGCCTGCTGGCAGGTGCCCCGCACTGCTGGGGGGTGGGTGTGCAAGGGGACATGAGTGGGGGCCTGCTGGCAGGTACCCCGCACTGGTGGGGGGTGGTGGTGCAGGGGGACATGAGTGGGACATGAGTGGGGGCCTGCTGGCAGGTGCCCCGCACTGCTGGGGGGTGGGGGTGCAGGGGGACATGAGTGGGACATGAGTGGGGGTCTGCTGGCAGGTGCCCCGCACTGGTGGGGGGTGGGTGTGCAAGGGGACATGAGTGGGGGCCTGCTGGCAGGTGTCCCGCACTGCTGGGGGGTGGGGGTGCAGGGGGACATGAGTGGGACATGAGTGGGGGCCTGCTGGCAGGAGCCCCGCACTGCTGGGGGGTGGGGGTGCAAGGGGACATGAGTGGGGGCCTGCTGGCAGGTGCCCCGCACTGCTGGGGTGTGGGGGTGCAGGGGGACATGAGTGCGACATGAGTGGGGGCCTGCTGGCAGGTGCCCCGCACTGCTGGGGGTGGGGGTGCAAGAGGACATGAGTGGGGGCCTGCTGGCAGGTGCCCCGCACTGCTGGGGGGTCGGGGTGCAAGGGGACATGAGTGGGAGCCTGCTGGCAGGTGCCCTGCACTTCTGGGGGTTGGGGGTGCAGGGGGACATGAGTGGGACATGAGTGGGGGCCTGCTGGCAGGTGCCCCGCACTGCTGGGGGGTGGGTGTGCAAGGGGACATGAGTGGGGGCCTGCTGGCAGATGCCCCGCACTGCTGGGGGGTGGGTGTGCAAGGGGACATGAGTGGGGGCCTGCTGGCAGGTGCCCCGCACTGCTGGGGGGTGGGTGTGCAAGGGGACATGAGTGGGGGCCTGCTGGCAGGTGCCCCGCACTGGTGGGGGGTGGGTGTGCAGGGGGACATGAGTGGGACATGAGTGGGGGCCTGCTGACAGGTGCCCCGCACTGGTGGGGGGTGGGGGTGCAGGGGGACATGAGTGGGACATGAGTGGGGGCCTGCTGACAGGTGCCCTGCATTGCTGGGGGGTGGGTGTGCAAGGGGACATGACTGGGGGCCTGCTGGCAAGTACCCCACACTGGTGGGGGGTGGGGGTGCAGGGGAACATGAGTGGGACATGAGTGGGGGCCTGCTGGCAGGTGCCCCGCACTGGTGGGGGTGCAGGGGGACATGAGTGGGACATGAGTGGGGGCCTGCTGGCAGGTGCCCCACACTGCTGGGGGGGTGGGTGTGCAAGGGGACATGAGTGGGTCCTGCTGGCAGGTGCCCCGCACTGCTGGGGGGTGGGGGTGCAGGGGGACATGAGTGGGGGCCTGCTGGCAGGTGCCCCGCACTGGTGGGGGTGCAAGGGGACATGAGTGGGGGCCTGCTGGCAGGTGCCCCGTACTGCTGGGGGGTGGGGGTGGAGCGGGACATGAGTGCGACATGAGTGGGGGCTTGCTTGCAGGTGCCCCGCACTGCTGGGGGGTGGGGGTGCAAGGGGACATGAGTGGGGGCCTGCTGGCAGGTGCCCCGCACTGCTGGGGGGTGGGGGAGCAAGGGGACATGAGTGGGGGCCTGCTGGCAGGTGCCCCGCACTGGTGGGGTTGCAGGGGGACATGAGTGGGACATGAGTGGGGGCCTGCTGGCAGGTGCCCCGCACTGGTGGGGGGTGGGGGTGAAGGGGGACATGAGTGGGAAATGAGTGGGGGCCTGCTGGCAGGTGCCCCGCACTGCTGGGGGGTGGGTGTGCAAGGGGACATGAGTGGGGGCCTGCTGGCAGGTACCCCGCACTGGTGGGGGGTGGGGGTGCAGGGGGACATGAGTGGGACATGAGTGGGGGCCTGCTGGCAGGTGCCCCGCACTGCTGGGGGGTGGGGGTGCAGGGGGACATGAGTGGGACATGAGTGGGGGTCTGCTGGCAGGTGCCCCGCACTGGTGGGGGGTGGGTGTGCAAGGGGACATGAGTGGGGGCCTGCTGGCAGGTGTCCCGCACTGCTGGGGGGTGGGGGTGCAGGGGGACATGAGTGGGACATGAGTGGGGGCCTGCTGGCAGGAGCCCCGCACTGCTGGGGGGTGGGGGTGCAAGGGGACATGAGTGGGGGCCTGCTGGCAGGTGCCCCGCACTGCTGGGGTGTGGGGGTGCAGGGGGACATGAGTGCGACATGAGTGGGGGCCTGCTGGCAGGTGCCCCGCACTGCTGGGTGTGGGGGTGCAAGAGGACATGAGTGGGGGCCTGCTGGCAGGTGCCCCGCACTGGTGGGGGGTGGGGGTGCAGGGGGACATGAGTGGGACATGAGTGGGGGCCTGCTGGCAGGTGCCCCGCACTGCTGGGGGTGGGTGTGCAAGGGGACATGAGTGGGGGCCTGCTGGCAGGTACCCCGCACTGGTGGGGGGTGGGGGTGCAGGGGGACATGAGTGGGACATGAGTGGGGGCCTGCTGGCAGGTGCCCCGCACTGCTGGGGGGTGGGGGTGTAGGGGGACATGGTGGGACATGAGTGGGGGTCTGCTGGCAGGTAACCCGCACTGGTGGGGGGTGGGTGTGCAAGGGGACATGAGTGGGGGCCTGCTGGCAGGTGCCCCGCACTGCTGGGGTGTGGGGGTGCAAGGGGACATGAGTGGGGGCCTGCTGGCAGGTGCCCCACACTGCTGGGGGGTGGGGGTGCAGGGGGACATGAGTGGGACATGAGTGGGGGCCTGCTGGCAGGTGCCCCACACTGCTGGGGGGTGGGGGTGAAAGGGGACATGAGTGGGGGCCTGCTGGCAGGTGCCCCGCAATGGTGGGGGGTGGGGGTGCAGGGGGACATGAGTGGGACATGAGTGGGGGCCTGCTGGCAGGTGCCCCGCACTGGTGGGTGGTGGGGGTGCAGGGGGACATGAGTGGGACATGAGTGGGGGCCTGCTGGCAGGTGCCCCGCACTGGTGGGGGGTGGGGGTGCAGGGGGACATGAGTGGGACATGAGTGGGGGCCTGCTGGCAGGTGCCCCGCACTGCTGGGGGGTGGGGGTGCAGGGGGACATGAGTGGGACATGAGTGGGGGTCTGCTGGCAGGTGCCCCGCACTGGTGGGGGGTGGGTGTGCAAGGGGACATGAGTGGGGGCCTGCTGGCAGGTGTCCCGCACTGCTGGGGGGTGGGGGTGCAGGGGGACATGAGTGGGACATGAGTGGGGGCCTGCTGGCAGGAGCCCCGCACTGCTGGGGGGTGGGGGTGCAAGGGGACATGAGTGGGGGCCTGCTGGCAGGTGCCCCGCACTGCTGGGGTGTGGGGGTGCAGGGGGACATGAGTGCGACATGAGTGGGGGCCTGCTGGCAGGTGCCCCGCACTGCTGGGGGTGGGGGTGCAAGAGGACATGAGTGGGGGCCTGCTGGCAGGTGCCACGCACTGGTGGGGGGTGGGGGTGCAGGGGGACATGAGTGGGACATGAGTGGGGGCCTGCTGGCAGGTGCCCCACACTGCTGGGGGTGGGTGTGCAAGGGGACATGAGTGGGGGCAAGCTGGCAGGTACCCCGCACTGGTGGGGGGTGGGGGTGCAGGGGGACATGAGTGGGACATGAGTGGGGGCCTGCTGGCAGGTGCCCCGCACTGCTGGGGGGTGGGGGTGTAGGGGGACATGGTGGGACATGAGTGGGGGTCTGCTGGCAGGTAACCCGCACTGGTGGGGGGTGGGTGTGCAAGGGGACATGAGTGGGGGCCTGCTGGCAGGTGCCCCGCACTGCTGGGGTGTGGGGGTGCAAGGGGACATGAGTGGGGGCCTGCTGGCAGGTGCCCCACACTGCTGGGGAGTGGGGGTGCAGGGGGACATGAGTGGGACATGAGTGGGGGCCTGCTGGCAGGTGCCCCACACTGCTGGGGGGTGGGGGTAAAAGGGGACATGAGTGGGGGCCTTCTGGCAGGTGCCCCGCAATGGTGGGGGGTGGGGGTGCAGGGGGACATGAGTGGGACATGAGTGGGGGCCTGCTGGAAGGTGCCCCGCACTGGTGGGTGGTGGGGGTGCAGGGGGACATGAGTGGGACATGAGTGGGGGCCTGCTGGCAGGTGCCCCGCAGTGGTGGGGGGTGGGTGTGCAAGGGGACATGAGTGGGGGCCTGCTGACAGTTGCCCCGCATTGCTGGGGGGTGGGTGTGCAAGGGGACATGAGTGGGGGCCTGCTGGCAGGAGCCCCGCACTGCTGGGGGGTGGGTGTGCAAGGGGACATGAGTGGGGACCTGCTGGCATGTGCCCCGCACTGCTGGGGGGTGGGGGTGCAGGGGGACATGAGTGGGACAAGAGTGGGGGCCTGCTGGCAGGTGCCCCGCACTGCTGGGGGGTGGGGGTGTTAGGGGACATGAGTGGGGGCCTGCTGGCAGGTGCCCCGCACTGCTGGGGGGTGGGGGTGCAAGGGGACATGAGTGGGGGCCTGCTGGCAGGTGCCCCACACTGGTGGGGGGTGGGGGTGCAGGGGGACATGAGTGGGACATGAGTGGGGTCCTGCTGGCATGTGCCCCGCACTGCTGTGGGGTGCGGGTGCAGGGGGACATGAGTGGGGGCCTGCTGGCAGGTGCCCCGCACTGGTGGGGGGTGGGTGTGCAAGGGGACATGAGTGGGGGCCTGCTGGCAGGTGCCCCACACTGGTGGGGGGTGGGGGTGCAGGGGGACATGAGTGGGACATGAGTGGGGTCCTGCTGGCATGTGCCCCGCACTGCTGGGGGGTGCGGGTGCAGGGGGACATGAGTGGGACATGAGTGGGGGCCTGCTGGCAGGTGCCCAGCACTGGTAGGGGGTGGGTGTGCAAGGGGACATGAGTGGGGGCCTGCTGGCAGGTGCCCCGCAGTGCTGGGGGGTGGGGTGCAGGGGGACATGAGTGGGACATGAGTGGGGGCCTACTGGCAGGTGCCCTGCACTGCTGAGGTGTGGGGGTGCAAGGGGACATGAGTGGGGGCCTGCTGGCAGGTGCCCCACACTGGTGGGGTTGGGGGTGCAGGGGGACATGAGTGGGACATGAGTGGGGGCCTGCTGGCAGGTGCCCCGCACTTGTGGGGGGTGGGGGTGCAGGGGGACATGAGTGGGACATGAGTGGGGGCCTGCTGGCAGGTGCCCTGCACTGCTGGGGGGTGGGTGTGCAAGGGGACATGAGTGGGGGCCTGCTGGCAGGTACCCTGCACTGGTGGGGGGTGGGGGTGCAGGGGGACATGAGTGGGACATGAGTGGGGGCCTGCTGGCAGGTGCCCCGCACTGGTGGTGGGGTGGGAGTGCAGGGGGACATGAGTGGGACATGAGTGGGGGCCTGCTGGCAGGTGCCCCACACTGCTGGGAGGTGGGTGTGCAAGGGGACATGAATGGGGGCCTGCTGGCAGGTGCCCCACACTGCTGGGGGGTGGGGGATGCAGAGGGACATGAGTGGGGGCCTCCTGGCAGGTGCCCCGCACTGCTGGGGGGTGGGTGTGCAAGGGGACATGATTGGAGGCCTGCTGGCAGGTGCCCCACACTGGTGGGGGGTGGGTGTGCAAGGGGACATGAGTGGGGACCTGCTGGCAGGTGCCCCGCACTGCTGGGGGGTGGGGTTCAAGGGGACATGAGTGGGGGCCTACTGGCAGGTGTCCCGCACTGCTGGGGGGTGGGGGTGCAGGGGGACATGAGTGGGACATGAGTGGGGGCCTGCTGACAGGTGCCCCGCACTGCTGGGGGATGGGGGTGCAAGGGGACATGAGTGGGGGCCTGCTGGCAGGTGCCCCGCACTGCCGGGGGGTGGGGGTGCAAGGGGACATGAGTGGATGCCTGCTGGCAGGTGCCCCGCACTGGTGGGGGGTGGGGGTGCAGGGGGACATGAGTGGGGGCCTGCTGGCAGGTGCCCATCACTGGTGGGGGGTGGGTGTGCAAGGGGACATGAGTGGGGGCCTGCTGGCAGGTGCCCCGCAGTGCTGGGGGGTGGGGTGCAGGGGGACATGAGTGGGACATGAGTGGGGGCCTACTGGCAGGTGCCCCGCATTGCTGGGGGGTGGGTGTGCAAGGGGACATGAGTGGGAGCCTGCTGGCAGGTGCCCAGCACTGCTGGGGGGTGGGTGTGCAAGGGGACATGATTGGGGGCCTGCTGGCAGGTGCCCCGCAGTGCTGGGGGGTGGGGTGCAGGGGGACATGAGTGGGACATGAGTGGGGGCCTACTGGCAGGTGCCCTGCACTGCTGAGGTGTGGGGGTGCAAGGGGACATGAGTGGGGGCCTGCTGGCAGGTGCCCCACACTGGTGGGGTTGGGGGTCCAGGGGGACATGAGTGGGACATGAGTGGGGGCCTGCTGGCAGGTGCCCCGCACTAGTGGGGGGTGGGGGTGCAGGGGGACATGAGTGGGACATGAGTGGGGGCCTGCTGGCAGGTGCCCCGCATTGCTGGGGGGCGGGTGTGCAAGGGGACATGAGTGGGGTCCTGCTGGCAGGTGCCCCGTACTGCTGGGGGGTGGGTGTACAAGGGGACATGAGTGGGGGTCTGCTGGCAGGTGCCCCGCACTGCTGGGGGGTGGGTGTGCAAGGGGACATGAGTGGGGGCCTGCTGGCAGGTGCCCCGCACTGGTGGGGGGTAGGTGTGCAGGGGGACATGAGTGGGACATGAGTGGGGGCCTGCTGGCAGGTGCCCCACACTGGTGGGGGTGCAGGGGGACATGAATGGGACATGAGTGGGGGCCTGCTGGCAGGTGCACCGCACTGCTGGGGGGTGGGGGTGCAAGGGGACATGAGTGGGACATGAGTGTGGGCCTGCCGTTTAGGTGCCCCGCACTGCTGGGTGGAGGGGGTGCAGGGGGTCAGGCGTTGGTGATCAGTAGTAGTAGTGGTGCAAGCTGACATGTGGCTTGCCTGGGGGGCATGCCCATGGTGGATGGGCTGCCTGTGGAACATGAAGTCCCCTGTGGTGTGGGCTGCCTGCAGGGGCCGTGGAGGGTGTATAAGGAACAACTGGGAGGACCCACACTGCCAATTCACATGTAGGACTCCCCTGCACCCCAGATATACACATACCACACTCGCACAGGGCCTGTCGCATGTGAAAATTCATGCGCACCCCCGAAATACACGTTCCCCGCTCGACCAAGGCCAATCGCGTGTGAAACTTCCTGCGCACCCCAGATTTACACGTACCCAGCCCAATCGCGTGTTAAACTTCACGCGAACCCCAGGAATACATTCACCCCACTCGCACAGGCCCTTTCGGGTTTGAAACTTCCCGCGAACCCCTGGAATACACGTACCCCGCTCTCCCATGCCCGATCGCGTGTGAAACTTCATGCGCACACACGAAATACACGCACAAGCTCATTTTTCACACAGCGGGTGTCGCGTACCCCTTTGCACGTCATTTGTCCTAGGGGGCCACAATATGGGACATTCATCAGAGCTGTTTATTCGTGCTTTTTGTTAGCGCACATGTTGGCGCATATTTTTTTCCAGCGCAGGGACACTACCGCCTGCCTTCCTGTGGCGGACGGGTTTGGGTCAGTGCACGTCTTTGCCCGTGTGCTGGTTTGCCCTATTCGATTTCATGAATACGTGTTGTAGGCAAGCGTGTGGGCGTTCCACGCACTTGCCTCCTATACTTCCCCCGTGATGCCCACATTTTCATGAGTTGTTCCCCATTCTGAGTGTTCCACCCCGTGTTCAGCCTACTTTTGTTATGTGCGCTGCGCTGTGTGTGCTTTCACTGTGGCTTTGGCGCACCCCGTTATATGACCTGTGCACCGGCGTGCGCCGTGCACTTTTTCAGCGCACATCCCTGATTTTACTTGCGCACGGACTTCCATGAATAGATGTGCGATGGTTTCCCTGCGATATTCGCACTTGCACTGCGATTTTCGCTCTTTCACTGCGAATCGCAAACTTCAAACACTGCAAAACAATGCACTTAGAACAGCCCTTAACCTACCTTCCAAGGAACACATTTCTAACAAATGAAGAGAACACAAATGGCTCAAAATCTGTGACCACATATCACTCAAAACGGCATCACTCACCTTCAAATGCCTAAACAACACAGCCTCCCGAATCTCGCAACCAGAATTGTAAAAAGAACCTCCACCTGCCCCACCAGATCCATTAACTCTTACTGCCTACAGGTACCCAAATTCAAACAAAAGAAAATGGGCGGTGGCAGCTTCCCTGTCATGGCAGCACAACATTGGAATGCTCTCCCACTCAACATTAGAACAAATCCTACCACAGCATCAGACGAAATACTCTCACCTGGTTACGATCCAACGATCCCCATGACTGAACTGAGCACTCCCACACCAACAGACCTTAGCCAACCTGACCCACACCAACAGACCTTAGCCAACCTGACTGTACATATGTACATTGCCTTAATGACCAGCCGAAATGTAACCTACTGTATGTATATATGTATAAATGCCAGTTTACAGTCCCCGGGTATGGAGTCTATGGTGGAGGTCCGCTAGGACGCCCCAGTGTTACGGCACGTAGGGTGCGGTGTAACACACATAGCAAAACATATGAGACCCTATGGAGTAAAAGACCCCATAGCCCATAGAACACATTGACATTCAAAGGAATTACACACATTCATGTCCAAGAGTGGGAGAAAAAGAGTCTCACTCTTGGCAGAATGGAAAAAACAAACTCCAGAAATCCAGCAAAGCTGCTGGGGGACTCACTAGGTTAGGAAATTCAGCCTAAACAGAGAAATCTCCCTAACACTCGCCCCCCCAGACTAAGGGACAGGAGGATTTAATCCACTCCTGGATGAATCTCATACCTCTAGTCAATGACATACATCCTAGAGAGACCATCAGCATTTTGGTGGTGACATCCTGACCTGTGCTCAATGGTGAAATCAAACCCTTGCAGGCAGATCGACCATCTCAATAGTTTTGGGTTTTCCCCTTTCATTTGCATTAACCACACGATAGCAAAGCACTCTCTTTCGATTGTTGCCCACCTTGTTTCAGGATCCTTCAGCTTGCGGCTGATGAAGCAAACGGGGTGCTCCCTACCTTTCCCATCCAGTTGACTGAGTACGGCACCTATCCCTACATTTGAAGCATCTGTCTGCACAATGAAGTGTTGGCGGTAATCAGGAGCTCTGAGTACTGGGGCTTGGCAAAGAGCCTTTTTCAGGTTTTCAAAAGCCTGATTGCACTCCTCGTTCCATCTAACCTTTTTAGGAAATTTGGGCGAGGAGATGACATTCAGCGGAGAAGCTATGGTCCCATAGTTCTCTATGAAATTCCTGTAATACCCAGTGAGGCCTAGGAAGGCTCTCACTTGGGTTTGAGTAGTAGGTGTTGTCCAATTTTGCACAGCTTCAATCTTACTGAGCAAAGGCCTTATTTCTCCACCTCCTACCTCATGTCCAAGATAGACTACCTTACTCTGTCCAATTTGGCATTTACTTGCCTTTATGGTCAGATTGGCTCGT
The DNA here is from genome assembly GCF_040938575.1 of Ambystoma mexicanum. Lineage (NCBI taxonomy): Eukaryota > Metazoa > Chordata > Amphibia > Caudata > Ambystomatidae > Ambystoma > Ambystoma mexicanum. The sequence continues at coordinate 1,149,088,269 of NC_090928.1, forward strand.
CCAAGAGCCTGCAAAACATCTCTCAGGTGGTTTACATGTTCTTCCCAGGAATTGCTGAACACTGCGATGTCATCCAAGTATGCCATGCAGAAGTCCTCCATCCCATTCAGAACCTGGTTTACCATCCGTTGAAACGTAGCAGGTGCATTCTTCAATCCGAAAGGAATTACCTTAAACTGGTATAAGCCAAAGGGGGTAGAAAATGCAGTTTTCTCCTTGGCATGGTCTGTCAGGGCTATTTGCCAATAGCCTGACGTCAAGTCAAATGTGCTGAGGAACTTGGCAGCGCCAAGTTTATCCACCAACTCATCTGTTCTTGGCAAAGGGTGGGCATCAGTCTTGGTGACTGCATTAAGAGCTCTATAATCCACGCAGAATCTAAGTTCTTTAGATCCGGCCTTTGGTACTAACACAACTGGGCTAGATCATGGACTAGTAGAGGGCTCTATTGCCCCGAGATCAAGCATCTTGTTGACCTCACCTTTGATATGGGTTTGTACGTGCTCTGACATTCGGTATCCTCTGCTTTTGACTGGCAGACAGTCACCAGTGAGTATGTCATGCTGGCCCCAAAGGGTCAAGCCTGGTGAAAGCGAGAACAGAGAGGCAAACTGATTCAACATGGATTTGCACTCTTCTTTTTGCTCGGGTGTCAGATTGGAAGAGAGATTTACTCCTTCAATTTTTTCGTCCAAAGGCAAGCCTCTGAGGAGATCCGGAAGAGCTTCACTCTCTTCTTCTTCCTCGGATGATGCTAGAAGCAACGCTCCTACATCAGGTCGTGAGACATACGCTTTGAGTCGGTTGGTGTGGAAGACTGTCGGAGCCTCCTTGGGATTGCCCAAGTCCACCAGATAGTTAACCTCTCCGAGTTTACCCACAACTCTGAAGGGTCCCATCCATTTGTCTGGCAAGGCCCTCTGCCTTGTTGGGATCATAACGAGAACGAGCTGGTCTTGAGCGAACTCAACCATGTTAGCCTTTTGATAGTGCCAGTGCTTGATCAATGCTTGTCCAGCTTTCAAGTTATCGTTGCTTCTGTCATCATGTGCGACATTCTCCTCCGGAGACCTATCACGTAGTCAGTCACTCTGACTGGCTTGGGGGAAGGAGCACTCTCCAACCCGCCCTTAATCAGGGCCAATGGACCTCTGACGGGATGACCATAGAGAAGTTCGAAGGGAGAATAACCTACTCCCTCCTGAGGGACTTCTCTATAAGCAAAGAGAAGGCATGGCAGTAGAAGGTCCCACTTACGCTTAAGGGGTTCCTCTAAAGCACCTATCATGCTCTTCATGGTTTGGTTGAACCGTTCTACCAACCCATTGGTTTGTGGGTGGTAAGCCGTTGAGAACTTGTAAGTAACTCCACAGGTTTTCCACATGGCTTTCATGTAGTGGGACATAGGGCCTCATTACACGGAAGGCGGTGAGCCATGGCGCTATTAGCGCCATGGCTCATGCCTGTAAAATACCGGCACTGCCTTGGCGGAAAGGGGATTTACCGCCCCATTCCAAGGTTGGTGGGGCGGTAAATCCCCCTTCCGCCATTGCCCTTCCCCATTCCCATTTCTGCCCCATAGGGCTCTATGGGAATGGGGAAGGCGCTAATTACGGCACCGCAATTTTGCGGTGCCGTAATTAGCTCCGAGGTCCCTTAGCGGGTTGGTTTTTAACGCCTGCAAAAAGCAGGCGTTAAAGCACCAACCCGCTAAGGGACCTCGTAGTACGGCGGTAAGGGTTAACGGTCACCGTTGCCATTAACGGTGACCGTTAACCCTTACCGCCGTCCGTGTAATGAGGCCCATAAAGTTTCACCCCCTGTCAGAGATTACTTCCTTAGGAAACCCGACCCTAGTAAAAATACCAAGGAGGGCCTTAGCCACAGCCGGAGCTGTAACAGTCCTCATAGGAATTGCCTCAGGATACCTAGTAGCATGGTCTACTACAACAAGTATAAACCTGTTGCCTGAGGAGGTTGGAGGATCAAGGGGACCAACAATGTCAATCCCTAATCTCTCAAATGGGACTCCCACAACTGGGAGAGGCACCAAAGGTGCCACATTCTTGGAGCCAACCTTACCAGAGGTCTAGCAGGTGTGGCAGCTCCTGCAGTGTTTTTCTACTTCAGTCCCCATCTTTGGCCAATAGAAGTAGATGGAGAGCCTTTCCTTAGTCTTCTTGAAACTCAAGTGACCAGCCAAAGGAATCTCGTGGGCTAACTGCAAGAACTGAGGTCTGTTCTCTTGGGGTACTACAAGTCGCCTGTAGTCCCCAGGTGCAGACTCGGTCGGTTCACTGTAGAAGAGGCCATCTTCCCAGTGCAACCTGTATTTCCCAGGCTCTTGCCCTTCAGCCTGAGCTTCTGCCTGGTGGCGAAGACCTTCCAGAGTTGGACATTCTCTCTGTCCCTTACTGAAGTCTGCCCTGCTGGGTCCACCTTCTGCCAGTAATGACTGCAGCTCAGGATGGTCAACAGGATCCAGATCTCCAATGAGTCCCTGGCCTTCCATTAGCTCTTCCTCAGAGTCTAATTCTACCACACAGGGTTGTACCTCCCTCTCAGCCTCAGCTGGAGGTGGAGTTACGGGTGTAACTTTGGACAACCGCGGGGAAGTCCGTGTTGGCTGCACTGAAATGCTGGCTGCGGGTTTCGGGGTCGAAGTCTTAGGTTTCCCTTTCGCTTCTGATTTCTTCGAGACCGTGGCCGACAATTCCAGTGGAGCAGGAGTGATCTCTTTCTTCATCATCTCCTCGAGAGTACCGCGCATGGTCCTCTCTCTTGCGGGTCTGGTTAGCTCCTGTAACCGTTTACTAGGAGGTCTGGGAGTATGCGATACAACTCCAAGAGTTTTCAAATCGTTACCCAACAGTACGCGTCCTGGTACCTCAGTCTGTATGCTGACAGGTATCTTCACAGTCATGTTGTTACACTGGATGAGAACTGGTAATTGGGGAAGCATCTGCATAGGCCCTCCAGCTAACTTGGTGAGGCGTTTGAGTGCCTTAGCAACATCCTCAGCCTGAAAAAACGATGTATCCACCACAGTTATGCTGGCCCCAGTGTCCCTAATGGCAGGAGTCTCCTGACCATTCAGCTGGACACTGTCCTTATAATACTCTTTAGTATTACCGGGGATAGAATTATGGACATCTAAATTCTGTTGTTCCCACAACCCCAGAGATACTAAAGAAACGCTGGCTGAGACTCCAATGGGTTCGTCAGCTAGCAGTAGAAAGTTTCCACTTGCCATTTGGACTTCCTCTGTACCCCTGAAGGTTTACCCTTACATCTGGGATCTCCTTTCACGTGGTCAGTCGAGCCACAAACAAAGCATTTACCGAATGCTTTTTGGAATGGTGGCTTGTTCTGGCCCCCTTCCGGTTTGACAGCAGAAGCCACACTATTCTGCTGCGGTTTTCCTTGTGGCTTACCCTTCTGGTTTTGTCTGGGGCCCTCTTTGGAATTTGAGTTATTCGAATTCTCTTTTGAGTCTTTTTTAGGCTGTTTTCCCTCATCCTTCTTCTGAGTTGCCCCAGAATCCTCATGAGTAGCCCTGCTGGTAACCCATAAGTCAGCAGCCTTAGCCAGCTTCCGGGAATCCAATTCCTTCGAATCAGCCAAGTGCTGTCTGAGCTCAGGAGAACAGGCATCATAAATCGACTCCAACATAAAAAGATTCTTCATACCCTCATAAGTGTTCACTTTGTAACTCTTAATCCATCCCTCTAAGTTTTTCAACCCTTCACTCACCCAGGTAGCCCAAGGGGTACCATCATTCTTTTTGAGGGTTCTAAACCTCTTAAGATACTGGGAAGGGGTCTTCCCGAATCTAGCTATTAAAGCTAGTTTCACACTTTCGTAATCCGTCTTATCCGCCTCCCCCAATTCCATTATCACATCAGTCGAAACAGGAGGGAGCCTAGAGAACAACCAGGGAAGTAAATCGTTCCCGGTGATGTCCTGGAGCCCATGATTGTACTCAAACAGTTTTAACCAATCCAACACATCCAATCTTTGTTCATACATACCCACTAATTCCTTCGGCATCCGGGGTCTTTTGGGACTGGAGCTCCTAGAGGAACCAGAGGAGAGAGAAGCATTTTCCACAGACAACTTTTTCATCTCTAACTCGTGATTAAGTTCTATTTCCCTGAGTCTTAACTCAGCTTGCTTCTGCTCAGCCTGGGCATTCATCCGTCTGAACTCGAGCTCTTGGTTTCGTTCAGATTGAGCCAAGAACCGTTTGTATTCTAATTCGAGCTTCATTTTTTCAAGTTCAAAATAAGCAGGGTTACATGTGGGACCTGGTATGGGCCCCGTAGGTACAGCTGGTAAGGCAGGTAGAGGAGCAGGGGAGACATTTTCGTTAGCCTCTCCTTCCTCTTCAGCCTCTTCATCACTATCATTACAATTACGATTTTGATCAATACCACCACTGTTATCTACATTTGCTGGAGAAATTGGTTTCTCTGAACCAGTACCCAGACTTTGGTTTTTACAGCAACCTCGCTATAAGTTCTAACTTCTTGCCTCTTACAGAAAGATTCTCTTGCCTACAGAGAGCTCGTAAACTCTCAGTATTTTCACCTGACAAGGATTCTTGACTGTAATCTTCCATAGTAGACATGTTTTTGAAAGTTGCTTTATATTGCTAAGCTTTGTGGTTAGTTATCCTAAAGTGTCGAAAAGCACTCTAAACTGTATACTCGATACAAATCCCACCGCTGTACACCAGTGTTAGGCGGAAACCTGTGCAGTTCCCTCTGGGACCATTGCAAAAGATTTAGGACTACAGGTGTTTGGCAGTAAACCCACTTGGTAGCAGTCTGTACCACACAGATTCACTTGGTAGCTGTGGCTGAGCTTTCAGACTTCCCTCAAGAAGAGTTAGGCAGTATGTGGAGTATACAACATAGGGCAATTCTTCACTTAAGACAAGCAAACACACAACAAGGCTTCAGTGTAAAGATATAAAGGTATTTATTTATAACGACACATCTATAGAAAACACTCTGGCACTATACCAGCAAACACTTCAATTACAATTACTCTATGAAGGAAACAGATCAATCCCCCTAACAATAGTTCGACAAGTCTAGGTTCTACCAGCATCACTTATTTGCAGACAGAGGTGTATGCTTCAACCTATATGGCACTCTAGTATTGGTTAGGACGGGAGAGAAAAATAAGCAGGTTACGAAATCAACACAGTTCAATACTTCACGGAAAAATGCAAGGCAAGAAGACAAGAACCACGATAGATCCTAAAGTTCAGAGGCCAGGCCCACTCGGAGCGAGGCAAGGCGATATGTCCCAAAAAGTCTCTTAGTGGAAATGCGTTCGCGTCTTTGTAGCAAATTGTTATCGGAAGATTGGACCAGTTCAGAACAACACGCTAAAAAAAGCTTGGAGGCGACCCAAAGGAAAGGAGAGGATTAAGACACCTCATTCGATCCGGCAGAAAGGGAAGCCAGGCGGACACGGTACCTTCTTTGTGGAGAGCCAGCTCCGGCGGGGGCAGTTGTTCCTGGTGGTGGATGCACGTCGGGTCTTTGCCAAGAGTAGAGATGATCTTGTCGTCGAAGAAAAGTGAAGTCTGGTGCAACACCAGGGAAGAGACCAGTCACGGAGTGCTCCGTCACCAGGCACCACCTTTTGGTCGCGGTACAGGGGTAGTGGCTATCCGGTTGCCGAGGTGCTCTGCACGGGCAATTCGACCACTGTGTCCTGGAGCGAAGAAAAAGCAAAGGGGACTGGTTGTTCCGACCAGTCAGGGGAAGAGACTCTCCAGCAGGGAGATCTCCTCTGTCGTCGGGAAGTGGTGAGTCGGTTCCGCAGGGCTCCACCGGAGGTGTCATTGTTGCAGGTCGGCTCAGCTTTACCCTCGTCGTATTCTTAGGTCCTGTGGCGACTTCTGAAGATCCAGTCCCAAAAGCCCTGCTTTTATGCAGAAAACCCCCATTCATTCAGCCTAGCTGTCACTCAAAACACGCTAAGTGGTGAGCAGGGAGGCTCATCACTTGGGCCAATCACACCAGAGTGTGACCGGAGTTGGCAAGGCAACTCGGTCCAGGGTGCCTAAACCCCCTCCCACACCCCTGTGGTAACCCAGACAGAATGGCACCACTTTGGAGGGTCTCTGTACAGAAGCCTGCCAAAAGTGGAACAAAGGGCTCAACCTTTGGATTAGGAGTCACAGAGACGAACACAGACGCCATTTTAAAAACCGAGTTCTGGCAGAAAATACCATCCGATAGACTTATTTAAGATAAGTAGACCGGTGGTATGTTAGAGACTAACGAGAAAAAGTATCAATCTCCAACAATGGGAAGAATCCCATAGGGTTATGTTCAGGGTCGAACATAACAAGTAGTTTCCACTGCCACCAGCCAAAACTCGACGAGTGGGGACGGGACAGTGCCCCCCTCGAATAACAGACCTAGGAGTAATCGAATTACCCCTACTAGTACGTCCACAATAGGATGGTTTGTACTTGTTCTGTTAGTAAATTTAGGTCTAGTAAAGCCAATGGTGACTTTACATGCCCGGGGAGACAGTAGTCAGTCCCCGGGTATGGAGTCTATGGTGGAGGTCCGCTAGGTGCCCCAGTGTTACGGCACGTAGGGTGCGGTGTAACACACATAGCAAAACATATGAGACCCTACGGAGTAAAAGACCCCATAGCCCATAGAACACATTGGCCCTCATTACGACCCTGGCGGATTTTTTCCGCCATCGGCGGACTTTTCCGCCATGGCGTAAAGTCCGTTTACGCCATGGCGGATGGTGGACTTACCGCCCCATTCCGAGGTCGGCAGGGCGGTAAGTCCCCATTGACCCATTTACCCTTCCCCATTCCCATTTCGGCCCCATAGGGTATAATGGGAGTGGGGAAGGAGTTAATTACGCCACCGTAAATTACGGTGGCGTAATTAACACCAAGGTCCCATAGCGCCATGGATTTTTACGCCCGCAAAAAGCGGGCGGAAAAATGACCATGGCGCTCTGGGAACTCGGGATTGGCGGTAAGGGGTCGGCGCAGCTAACGCTAGCGTAAACCCCTTACCGCCAGGGTCCTAATGAGGGCCATTGACATTTAAAGGAATTACACACATACATGTCCAAGAGTGGGAGAAAAAGAGTCTCACTCTTGGCAGGATGGAAAAAACAAACTCCAGAAATCCAGCAAAGCTGCTGGGGGACTCACTAGGTTAGGAAATTCAGCCTAAACAGAGAATTCTCCCTAACAGAGGCTGAAATACTGATTGACTCAATCTGAGTTCACCAATCGCAACCGCATGAAGACAGAAAGGAGAACTTTCAACTGAACTGGATCATTAATGTAAGTTTGAACCGTCTATTGAAATAACTGTGACTTTTCCTAATTTCTATGCATCCACAGTTGTAATAATCGTGCCCTGTGTGCAACATCCTGTAATTGATATGACCCATTCAATCGAATGCTCTGCTGACTGGGCATTACTGAATATCTGCCAGTGAACTCCTCTGAGGCCTTGCGTTTTTGCACAAGAGCGACTGCGGGCTAGTCCTTTGAGCTCTCTTTCAGCTAAATTGAACATTTTCTTTTAACTTTACCTCACTGACATCAGCCTAACTACTTTGGCTGGGCACGTCATTGGAGGAGTGACTGCGGTATTCTCCTTTGAGCTCCCCCGCATGTGAATCTTTCAGCTGTCTTGCGGCTAATTCTAAAAGTTACTTTTTATCTACACCTTGCCACCATCACCCCAACTTCTTTTGCTTGGCACCTCAATGGAGTAGTGACTGTGGGTTCCTTCCTTTAAGCTCCCCTTACGTGATCCTTTTTTAAGAAATATGATATGTGGGATGTATTGACCCACTAAGCTCTGCCCTGCGACATCACTGTGCCCTGCTTTCACCAGAACCAACAAAATGACCGCAAAATGCCCTATGCGCACCAAACCGCTGAGAATTGCGCAGTGAAGATGGAAAAGTTGGCTGCCAATCTACTTTGCCTGTGTCAGTGGTAGAACAGGAGACCACACTGACAAAACCTATCATTGGGCTGCCCACAGAGGGAAATGGAACTACCTAAAAAGGCAGTGCTTCATTGCAAGGAAACCCAGAAGTGCTGTAAAATAATTTTTTCTTTGGTTGTTGAAATTGCAAAATAATGGTTCCCAAACATCAGAAAAGATCTAACATCATTGATGGGTCTTAACCATCACCTTTTTTAAATAATCCACCTAAGCACACAATATCAGGAGAAGCAGATTTCATTACAAGAATATCCACATTAAAAAAGGTGCTTGCCTGGGAAAATCTGTCAGATATGGGTGCAGTACCGCTGGCCGCCTGTATCAAAGCTGTCATTTACTTACACTGGGAGTTTAAACTTGTACATTAAAATCAAATTGTGGAAAATAAGTGACTTGCCATAAAAAGCAATATAGGTTGCCACTATTCAATCTCTATGTTGTAAAAAGACTGGAATTAGAGATCTGTGTGTCTATGTTTGAAAATGTAAAGTTTATGTTAGCAAAGACAATTTTAAACAAAGTGTGTTAAAGTAACCTATGATGCCAGCCACAGAACTTCAAAGGCAAATTCCACAGCGTGCCCCAAACAAAGGTGCCTTCCTTTTGCTCTCTGCCCCAGGAACTCTCAGTCAGATGCTAATGAAAAGGGGAGGGGATTTTTCTCTGCTGCTTTGGGGATAGACAATAGACTTCCTGGATTGAAAGTGTATGCAAATTCAAGTGTCAACAAAAACCCCTGTCAGCAGGAAGAGAGGCCTGGATTGCTCTTGGCACACCAAAACTTTGGGGGCGGGACAGACAGATATGTGTATCCTTAAAACACAAGAAAGTAAATGTTTTGAAAAAGACTCACAGAGAACTGTGCAAAATTGTAAAAATCTGTAAAATATAGTGTTGTTAACATGAAAATCCTGGTCACATTTTGAAACTACTCTGAACTCTGTGCTATGTTCAGAGACATGACTACAGAAATTGTGATTTCGTAGCAGTAGTGATGATGCTAGAAATATGAAACTTCACAGGATTATGCCTAGATGTCAAGCGCATATATGTATAAAAAGGTGGACAAATCTGACATTGCGTTCCCAACCAAAAGCGCGGAAAACTGTCAAATCTGAACCGAAGCTCTCACTGAGATGGAACTCAGAGGAATACTTGCTCCACTAAATCTGTGATGTAAATATGCTATTGCTAGCAAGTTGGTAATATTGAAAATATTCTTTATATGAAAAATAGATTTACTGTGCAGAAACAAGGGGGACGTTCTCCCTGGATTGTAAAATACAGCATCAGCATGACACCATGTGTTCTTCTCAAATCAGAGGAAAGGACAGACCCTAACCAGTAGGATTCCTAGAGTGTGTGCCTAGTATAATTCAGCCTACCCACCTCTTTGGGAAATACATAAATAGAGACAGCTTAGGACCTAGAAGGACACAGACATTCACCCATCAACTGATTGCTAGCGGAGCACTTCTGAAAGCAGAAGGCCCACTTCCAAAGCTGAACCCTTCTCAGCTTGGCCTTTTAAAATCCTGAAACCAAATTTTACCCCAGACCTCCAAGGGGAACTACAAAGAAAAGCCTGGCTGTGCTGTTTCTGCTTTCTTGCTAAGAATTCTTGATAGAATCCAGAGATCCAAACCAGTAGAACAGAGCTGTAACCAGATAGCTGCAAACCAGAACCAACCCGTCGGATCCATCCAGAGTGCCATGCAGTGTCCAGAGTGCCGTGCTGAGTGCAGGACCCAAGCACCCTGAATTCCGTTGGGTGGGCTAGAAGAATTCCAGTCCAGAAATCTTTGACCAGATCCCTGACGGGCCCATTCCAAACAGTAGAAGTGAGTATCTATAGCATAGAATTGTCTCTAGCCATTATCTTATCCATAAGTAATCCTATCCAAACCCATTCTATCATATGCAGAACTGCATTGTAGAACATCTTTTGTCTTACCTGAATCTTTCTCTCATCCCTATAGTACTTTGATAATAGTAGTGATAATATCATCTTTGCGCTAATATATTTGCTGAGGAAAGACAAGCGTCTCAGCAGGTAGAAACCATCCGGAGATGTCGCTGGATTGGTGGCTGTGCTGTCGTGTAGCTTGTGGCTTCATAGACTCCCTAGTGTAAAGAAAATCCTGTTTGTAATTCAAAAGCACATCTTTCATTTGAAAATCTTGACTCTTTCTGAGAAAAACTGACCTCCACAAAAACCTCCTTAACTTCCTTACCGTATATGCTAGAAACAAAATTGAAGTGTCAAATTGAAACTAACATCCTCAGCTTTCCAACATATCCAATACCGCATTCCAACTCCTTATAGTTTTTCCGCAATGATGCTTCTCGCTTGCAGAAAAGTTTGCCGCAATTCTTTCATTTGGCTCAATTTCACCACATGTAAATCAGTTGTTCCTGCATCCGACCTCAGAATTAAGAGTTCAATCTGCTAGTGACTCAATAATCATTGCTAGTGTTTATGTGAAACTATACAAAGTGGCTTCCACTCGTTTTGAATCCATTTGAGTGAATTGAATCCATTTTTCAGTGTTTGTTTCCCATTCATTCAAATCCACATTTAAACCATTTTGACCTGTTTGCAATCATTCCTGTTTCTCTCTGAGTTTGCTGGGGGAAATTGGGATTGAAAATGTATTTGTTGAATTCTGTATTTTCTGAAACCTGTGTTCTCTCCTTCCATCTCTATATACTGCATATTGGGGGGGGGTGGGGATTGAGTAGTGTGCAGGGGGAAAGAGTGACATTGCATTTGACTGAACCCACACAAAGTTTTATTCTATGCTGCATTATTTTTCCTATCCATACTCCTTCTGATTAAAGAGATTGTTGATTGTTGATTGTAACATCACCCCATTGGTGATCTTTGGATAAATATTAAACAGTGCGATATCTATATATTGTGAAATCCATAAAATATTTTTTTTAACTTTGCAAAACAGCCTGCTTCCTGGTTCAGTGAGACTGGGGGGATTCAAAGAGAGGGGCGTGATATAAGAGTACATCATTCAGAAATAAAAGAACTTATAGACATAAATAAATAATTAAGGGTTCAAGCTGTGTATCACACGCTTGGCATTGACTTAGGTGGAGTGTCTGGTTGCTCCCAGACCAAAAGCCCTTATAGGGCCTCTATTAGAAACATTGATTTTAATAAATTGAGAAACACTGAGCTCAGGTTACTTGACTGACTATATTCTGTTAATACTAATACATTTGTTCTTGCTCTGTTTTTAGAAAAAGATGATTAATAATAATTATCACTATTTATTATTGGCTGTCACTGTATTTTTAGAAATATTTGTATTGTTTGACTGCCCTCTTTGATGTATTAGTTTACATCTTTAACAATATATAATTGAGTTGGTCTCTTTAGTATGCTGGCGTGCTCTAAAAGAAATCATTTACGCATTACGCAGTGGGGCGCAACATGTTCAATAAATAAACAACCACTTAAAATCTCTAAACAAACTACTAAAAAAATGGTTCTAAGCAGAAAAGTATGATAGGGGTTGTGGAATTGCTGATTACGCCTGGGATATCCTCATTAGTAACGTCCTTAAGGCAGGGGAAAATAACAACCTACCTAAAATGACAAAAAAATGGAAATATGGAACCAAGCGAACAATATAATATCCCCACTGAATGATCCATTCATGAAACGTTTCCACAATTGAACCCCTCTAACCTCCCTCTGACTGATAATAATTCTCTGATTAACCTGGTACATAACTTACAAAATGCTACAAATACCCCTACTAAAACACAACCAAATTGGCAAACTAACGCAGGTGTAAATAATGCAAATTGACTCTCTACCTAGCACCTCGAACCAACTCATCCAAATCTCCTGACCTAGATCGCATTGCAGCTGACTCATATCATCACTCCAGACTATGACATACTGACTCGTACTCATCTTCTGACAGCTCGGAAGAGGAGAGACCTAGAGAACCTGAACAACAAATCATTCTAAAAGTCCTCTATACTATCTGCTCTAAACTAGCAAAAGACCAACAGATAATAAAAGTGGGCCTTGTAAAACTGGTCAACATGGTGCTATCCTCTCCTAACCACGTAGCACCCCAAGGGAACACAGATCTTTACTGGCAGACCTGAGACTATCCTCATCTATAATTAGTATCAAGGATACTCCTACAATAGAAATGAGTGGGACACTGACCAGTGAACCAAGCAAGATACAGCCTATAGTGGTTGACGACACCAATAGAAAGAGAGTGTCTAAGAAAAGAAATATTAGCAGTAAAAACGAGAAGAAAGATGCCAAAAACAAAAGGGAAAATTATAAAGCTGTAACAATTTATCCCAGTCTTTAGCGCTATCCTCGAGTGGCAACATAACATGCACAAGACTAATCAAGGGTACAAATTAATAATAATGAAACCGCCAAAAGTCTCTTGGAAAGACAAGGAAAATCTCCCACTCCCTTGTCCACTAGATAAGTGGATTAGAAACCTAAATAAAAAAAACCACCATTGAAGAAACCACCAAAAACCTAGAGCCAAATACCCTTGGCAATGAAGATATTTCTATTACTACAAGTGATGGCATCGGATTAATCTCTCTCCCTACACCATCCATCATACAAAGGATTTACACTGAGAATTCTGTAAAGACAAAACCTAACATGACAAACTTTCTGAAACAGATAGTCTCCAGCAAAAGAAATACTACAAAAATAAAGATAGTGAACACATATGCTACATGCTATAGCCCATTCCTTAATCGCTTCAATGCACTGGAAATCATCCACTGAGTCCCTCAATTGAGAGCAATTTCCACAAGTGATTTTTCACTGGTGGAAATTCCCAAAACCATGACGTAAGCAAATTCTGCTTTGCTTCACATCCCATCCCCTATAATACTAGAACTAATTGTGTTTCATGCTACTAGCTTTGCTGAGCTTGATTATGAATTCATAAAATATGTATAACCTACCATACCTAATAAAAAGCCTGCTAAGGGTGGTGGGAAGAGAGCTTAATTTAACGGACATGGACATAGAAAAAAATAGCTAAGAAAGTGGCAGGAGCTATTGGTTATATCATGTCAACAACTACCCAAAATTACAAACTATGGGAAGAGGATCTAGAAGAAGTAGATTCACTGTTACCACAGCTCTCCATCAAAATTCTATCTTGGAATACTAGGGGTTTCAATTTGTTTGTGTCTAAAGAGGAGGCGTAAATTCCTCCTGAAAGCCAATATAATCTTGCTCCAAGAGACATGGCTTATGAGAGCCATTGCCATTGATATCATATCATCCAAAGATTCCCAAGACACAATTTGACTGTGAGACCCTTTAGTGGCCTTTTAATTGGCACAATAAATATCTTAACACTAAAACAACACAATACTAGCGGATGCCCATTTATACTTGCTGGAGTCGTAACGATTGAAACACACCTTGGCCCTCATTATGACCCTGGCGTTAAGGGTTAACGGCGCCGCAAAAGGTGTTGGCGCCGTTAAACCCTTAACGCCTGATTACGAGGTCCCTTTGCGGCTCCTGACCTTAACGGCTGGTCTGGACCAGCCGTTAAAGTAGGGACCCGCAAAGGGACTTTCGAGGTAATTACGGTACCGCAATTTGTGGTACCGTAATTACCGCCTTCCCCAGTCCCATATGGGGCAAAAATGGGAATGGGGAAGGGCCAATGGTAAATGGGGAATTACCGCCCCGCCAACCTTGGAATGGGGTGGTAATTCCCCATTTACTATTGGCAGAATCGGTAAGTTACCAGCGGTGACCATGGTGCTATTAGCACCATTGGTTAACACCGGAGTCATAATGAGGGCCCTTGAGATTGTTCTGATACTTATTATTAACATCTGTAATCCTCCAGGTGATGGGAGCCCTATAAGGTCATCCATTATTGGGTCATGCAGAATAAAGATGGGCGATATATAGTAATAGGGACCGAAACTAGCAAAGAGCTGATCTTGCGGACATGGATGATATTATCTCCCAAATATTTGGGGTCTAGGCTATTTCCCCAAAAGACCTGCATGCCTCTCCTCCGTCTGCCCCTTGGGGGATTTTATGGCACCAGACTATCTCTACCAGCTAACCACAAGCCAAATGGAATCGAGGATCCCTGCTGACACCTGGACTAATGCACATGCGTCTAGCTGGATAGACTACCTTCTGCTGCCTGGGGCGGCTTTTGCAAAAACTAGTGAATTCAACCTGTTACAAAACAAACTTAGTGATCATACCATTTCTATGTTTACCCAAAAAAGCCTCCTTAGAAACAGGGGAGACTTAAATGTCAACAGATCAGGTAACAGAATCTGTTGGAATGATTTGAATATAGGGATATTTAATCACCAACTAAACACTGATTTGAATAAGATGGACAGGCTTAGACATCAGGATAGAGTTATAGAAACTGTGATAAAAGATGCATACTCACATATGCCATCATATGGGACAAGATATACCGCAAAAGCAATGTGCGCTCCAGCAACCCTTTTGACATAATCATTATAAAGAAAAATATTGCTTACCATAAAGAGCAGAAACAAATTAAATGCACTGGGCCTCATTACGACCCAGGCGGTAAGGGGTTTACGGCGCCGTAAACAGCGCCGACCCTTACCGCCTGAGTACGAGGTCCCTTAGCGCCATGGCGAATTTAGGTGTTAAAATCCATGGCGCTAAGGGACCATGGAGTTAATTGCGCCACCGTAATTTACGGTGGCGTAATTAACGCCTTCCCCACTCCCATTATGCCCTATGGGGCAAAAATGGGAATGGGGAAGGGTAAATGGGGATTGGGGATTTACCGCCCCGCCAAGGTCCGAATGGGGCGGTAAGTCCGCCAACCACCATGGCGTAAACGTAGTTTACGCCATGGTGGTAAAGTCACGGCCCAGGCGGTAACTTACCGCCTGGGTCGTGATGAGGCCCACTGTATTGGAAGAGACACAAGAGAGAGAACTGCTTAATAATCCAAATAGTAAACTCAAATATGGGGTGAGAGATCATAAAGCCTCTATACCCACAATGCAATGGCACAATGTTTTCAGAGCTCCATGAGATTCTGATTCTCGAAGATATTGGTATCTTTATAATTCTTGGATGGAAATCACTGAGAATGAAAACGAACTTAACCCTATTGAAGCAACTGCCTGGATTGGTCACATAGAGACAGACTGTGTATATCTCTTTAAATGAAAATATATAGCATAATTATCCTTGAGTATCAGAATATATTAATATAGATCTTATGTGTACCTCAGAGGACATCAAGGGTCTAATTGTGAAGCTGAAGCCATCTAGAGCCCCTAGCCCTGTTGGAATTCCAAACATTATACTTTAAGCAGATCTTGAAGTATGGGCACGGCACTTCAAATACTTTTTAGAAACATATTTATAACTGGAATAGTCCCTCAGAGCTGTGAAGAATCTATGGTCATCGCTATCTGCAATAAGGGAGACAGGCAAGATCCTTATAATTATCGGCTGTTAGCCATGGTTGATTCTAGCTCTAAACTTTTTGCACAAATCATTATGGAGCACATTGACCAGTGGATAAAACATGCTCAGAAACCAGCAAGCAGGCTATAGAAAATGCTTCAGCACACTCTCTAACCTGTGGACTCTGTCCTACTTGATAAAGGAGGCAAAATTAAACAAAGAGCGGATGTTGTATGTCTGTTTTATAAATTACAATGCCACCTTTGACAAGGTTGATAGAGCTCGCCTATGGGGACAATTGGAGAACTGGGGCCTTAACTCAGCCTTACTGCATCTCGTGAGAGGAATGTATACTAATACCTCTATGAGAGTTTGAATTAACCAGGAAGGATTCCTTAGTGAGTCTATATTCACTAATGATGGACATAAACAAGGATGTGTGTTGACCCCACTCCTCTATAACCTCTATGTCGCAGACCTTCAAGAAAGCTTAGCGAAATGCCATCATTTCCCCCCTCGAGTAGGCCAGCAATCGGTTTCTTGGCTTTCATAGGCCTATGCCAATAACACTGTTATGTTAGATCAAACCCTGATTGGACTCCAAAGAACACTAACAGCCTTGCAGACATTTTCCTTAGTCAACGGTCTTGAAATAAATTATAAGAAAACAAAAATCATGATCTTCCATAAAAGAAATAAAAAAATAAAAACACTTAATTGGATGATCGAAAATGAACAGATAGAAAGAGTAGATAGTTACACCTACCTTGGCTTCCCTTTCTTTGAAAAAGATAATGGGGATAAACTAGGTAATTATGTTACCACCAAAACTCTCAAAAAATTCTACATGATAAGGCAGTATATAAGAGCCATTCAATAGAGGGCCTCCAGAAAGTCTACAAGAACAGTATTATTGCGAGTATCCTTTATGGTCTTGAAATATTTACATATAAAGAGACTGTGTGACTGGACTCCTAGAGGGGAATTGATGGTGATGATCAGTAGGCTAACCGAATTGCACTCCCTTAGAAGCAATTTGCTGTGAATTGGGCACTATGGCTCTGAGCACTCTCAAGAAAATCAATAGTGCTGTACTATTTAAACACATCAGAGAAGAAGGAAACAATCTGAACACAATGGGCCTCATTACACGGTAGGCGGTAAGGGATTACCAGCACCAGTAAGGGCACCGGTGCCAGTAATCCCTTACCGCCCTACTACGAGGTCCCCTAGCATGTCCCTTCCTTAATGCCAGGTCTGACCTGGTGTTAAGGACGGGACCCGTTAAGGGACTTCAGAGCTAATAACGGTACCGCAAATTGCGGTACCATTATTAGCCACTTCCCCATTCCGATTGAGCCCTATGGGGCTCAAACGGGAATGGGGAATGGTTCCCGGAATGAGGACTTACTGGGTCCTCCAAGGTCGGAATGACCCAGTAAGTCCCTATTCCGGGTCCCATTGCTACCCCCTTACCGCATTCCGGGTCCGTGTTCCCAGAATAGGGACTTACCGGGTCATTCTGACCTTGGACACCCGGTAAGTCCCCATTCCGGGAACCATTCCCCATTCCTACCGTGTAATGAGGCCCACTGTATAGTAATTTTAACCTCTTTATATATGAACCCTTCCCTAAAACCGCTCCAAAAAAATTGGCTGAAAGAAGTGTTCCAGTTTTTAGACTTGATTGGTTGTGATTTAAATATTTTCAACAATATTGTGATTGTGATTTAAGAAATAAAAGAAAAAGCAGGGATATGGGATAGGGACAAGAATTTTAGAAATCTCTCATCTAGAAAGCTATATAAGAGATATGAAATGATATGATTGTTTATTTATATAGCGCCCATACACATGTGTTTCAAAGCGCTTCAAGGCAAGGGAGGGAACATAAAATGAAATTCTTACAGGCCATGAACAGTAAAGATGTGAAATTAACTATCGTACTCAGCCTGATGACATTTCAGATAGTGCAAGAGCTAAGACATAGATAAGGAAGTGAGGGAGAGAGGGGGAAGGAAATGGAAACAGACATGCGACTGCCATACTAGGCCTGACGACATTTCCAGTAGAGCCGGAGAAAACAAAAGGTACGGGAGAGGGGTAAAGACAGGGAGGGTAGAAACAAAACAAGTGACTATCGTACTAGGCCTGACGACATTTCAGATAGTTCTGGGGGGGGACAAATAAGGGGAGAAGGGAGGAGACAGATGAGGTTGCTATCATGCTGGGTCCAGGGCCGATTCTGATAGAGTAAGTGCATAGAAGAAAGTAAGGGGAGGAGGGGAGGAGATGGGAAAAGGGAGAAAGGGAGAGGAGGAGAGAACAGAGGGTGAGCAGTCAAAACGAGTGGAGAAGCAAAAGGGGAGAGCGAATACAATTGCAGAAGTCAGTAGTAACACATAATGTTGCAAGCCTGGATACAAGATGAAGATGGGAACAGCATGATTCAGGGTCACCATGAGAAAGGGTGGCGCACCGTGAATCAATGACGTCCATATAAGTCAAATTCAGCATTGGCCACAAGACGGTGATGGTGAAACCAGAATGTATCAGGACAGACTCCCGCAGAAGTAGGCTGGAGCGGGGGCAGGGTAGAAGAATCAAGCAAAACAGGCAACATCTGTGTGCGAGAAGGGGGGGCACCAGGGAACATCACAGCGGGGAGAGAGTGGGTGGGGCTGGCCTGTGGGGACAGAGGGAGTAAACACATGTTGCTGCAGGCTTACCTGCTGTCTGAGCAGGGGTTCGGCCCTCCTGGTCCAAACATGTCCAAACAGAAATTGCCCTTTTCTTCAACAGGTCCCAACAGAAATTGCCCTTTTCTTCCAAAGGTCCAAACAGAAATTGCCCTTTCTTCGACTGCCCTTCACTTCAGATGCCCGGGTGAGAGACGCCCTTGATCTAAGAGTTAAGAGCAGGAAGGAAGAGGCAGGGCTAAGAAGGCAGGCAGGGCTTAGTCCAGGTGACCAAGGTCCACTTGCACCTGCTCCCTATCTACAAAGGAAAAGAGGCTGGAGGGCTCCTTAAGTGAGGAAAAAGAGTGGCAACCAGGAAGGCACCAGGTGGGCGGGGCTTAGGCCAGGTGACCAAGATATGTATTTCAATATTTTCCAATCAATGCCCCATTCCGATATCTACACACTAACAGAGATGGATAAGCAGGTGTTTTATGCTGCTGTTACGCGAGGCCTACTCCTTATTTTTTCTAGAGTGGAAGCCTGGGAGAACCTTGCATGGGATAACTGTATTTGCAGGTTGTGTAAACTAGAGGTGGAAACTGATAGGCATCTGCTAACGCAATGCTTAAAGATCAACCATATCTTAGATAAACGATACCGCTGCTTGGCTTCCATCTTGATTACCTGCACAGCAACCAAACTTGGGCTTTTATATTCTCTGGTACTAGTTTGACCTCAAATTATACTGTTTAGTAAATATGGTTAGAAATAGAGAAGCTGCTGAACAATAGTCATTAAGATATATGTGCTTTATATATAACTCTTCACTCATTTTAAATTGAAAATTGTTATAATGAACAAAGAATATGAAATTGATCTTAGTGAATTGACTGAACTGTGTAATATGTATCTCCAAACACACTGTACTATGAGTTACTAATGCAAACATTTTTAATTTTTTATGTTTAATAGGTATTTTTTAGTGCAATATTTCACTAATTATTAATGTGAAATGTATTAAGTGACAGCTTTTAAGGTTTTATGTAAATAAACACTTAAATAAAAAAATAAAAAGTGAGTAACAAAAATATGTTTAGAACTTAGTGTGTTTACTATTTTAAACTGTTGCACATGGAAACTTCCAATAAACCATACAACCTCTAATTTTAGAAATCTCTCTTCTAGAAAACGTTATAGAAGATATGTATTTCAATCTTTTCTGGTCAATACCCCATTCCAATATCTACAGACTATCAGAGATAGAAAAACTATGTGTTTTATGCCACTCTTACGCCTCGGCTTAATCAATAATTTATCCAGAGTGGGAGCCTGGGAGAACCTTGCTTTGGATGACTGTATTTGCAGGTTGTCTGAATTAGAGGTGGAATCTGATAGGCATCTGCTAACGCAATGTTCAAAGATCAACCTTATCATAGATAAAGGATACTGCCGATTGCGCTCCCCTCTTGACAACCTGCACAGCGACCAAACGTGGGCTTTTATATTCTCTGGTACTAGTTTGACCTCAAATTATACTGTTTATAGTTAGAAATAGAGTAGCTGCTGAACAGTAGTCTTTAAGATATGCTTGTTTTATATATAACTCTTCATTCATTTTAAATTGAAAATTGTTATAATGAACTAAGAATATGAAATTGATCTCAGTGAAATGTCTGAACTGTGTGATATGTATCTCCAAGCACACTGTACTATGAATTACTAACATAAATATTTTAAATTGTTAATGAGTAATAGGTATTTTTTAGCGCAATGTGTCATGAATTATTAATGTGAAATTCATTAACTGACAGTGCTTAGGTTTTTATGTAACTAAACACTAAAATTAAAAAAAAGAGAGTAACAAAAATATTTTTAAAAATCAGTGTGTTTCCTATTTTAAACTGTTGCACATGGAATCTTCCAATAAACCATCCCAAAATGTTACAACCTCTAATTTGTGTACTAAAATTGCATTACTGAACCTATACTGTTCTTAGTTTTAGATGCCCCATACACTCAGGGTACGTGTATTTCGGGGGTGTGCGGGAAGTTCCACACGCGATTTCACCAGGGTACGTGTATTTAAGGGGTGCGCGGGAAGTTCCACACGCAATTCCATCAGGGTACGTGTATTTCAGGGGTGCGCGGGAAGTTCCACACGCGATTGGCCCCGTGCGAGCAAGGTACGTGTATTCCAGGGGTGCGCGGGAAGTTCCACACGCGATTTCAGCAGGGTACGTGTATTTCAGGGGTGCGTGGGAAGTTCCACACGCGATTTCAGCAGGGTACGTGTATTTCAGGGGTGCGTGGGAAGGTCCACACGCGATTGGCCCCGTGCGAGCAGAGTACGTGTATTTCAGGGGTGCGCGGGAAGTTCCACACGCGATTTCAGCAGGGTACGTGTATTTCAAGGGTGCGTGGGAAGTTCCACACGCGATTGGCCCCGTGCGAGCAGAGTACGTGTATTTCAGGGGTGCGCGGGAAGTTCCACACGCGATTGGCCCCGTGCGAGCAGAGTACGTGTATTTCAGGGGTGCGCGGGAAGTTCCACACGCGATTTCAGCAGGGTACGTGTATTTCAGGGGTTCTGGGGAGTACTACATGTGAATTGGACGTGTGGGTCCTCCCAGGTGTTCGCTCTACAACCTCCACGGCCCCTGCAGGCAGCCCACACCACGGGGGACTACCCTGCACCTCTGCTCATGTCCCGCAGGCAGCCCATCCACCATGGGCATGCCCCCCAGCCAACCCACATGTCACCTTGCACTACTGATCAACAATGCATGTCTCCCAGCACCCCCACCCCCCAGCAGTCAGGGGCACCCTCCACCAGGCCCCCACTCCTGTCTCCCTGCACCCCCACCCCCCAGCAGTCAGGGGCACCCTCCACCAGGCCCCCACTCCTGTCTCCCTGCACCCTCTACCCCCCAGCAGTCAGGGGCACCCTCCACCAGGCTCCCACTCCTGTCTCCCAGCACCCCCACCCCCCAGCCACCAGGGGCAGCCTCCACCAGGCCCCCACTCATGTCCCCTATTACCCCCACCCCCCAGCAGTGCAGGGGCAGCCTCCACCAGGCCCCCACTCATGTCTACCACCACCCCCACCCCCCAGCCACCAGGGGCAGCCTCCACCAGCCCCCCACTCATGTCCCCTATTACCCCCACCCCCCAGCAGTGCAGGGGCAGCCTCCACCAGGCCCCCACCCATGTCTCCCACCACCCCCACCCCCCAGCCACCAGGGGCAGCCTCCACCAGGCCCCCACTCATGTCTCCCTGCACCCCCTACCCCCCAGCAGTCAGGGGCACCCTCCACCAGGCTCCCACTCTTGTCTCCCACCACCCCCACCCCCCAGCAGTGCAGGGGCAGCCTCCACCAGGCCCCCACCCATGTCTCCCACCACCCCCACCCCCCAGCCACCAGGGGCAGCCTCCACCAGGCCCCCACTCATGTCCCCTATTACCCCCACACCCCCAGCAGTGCAGGGGCAGCCTCCACCAGGCCCCCAACCATGTCTACCACCACCCCCACCCCCCAGCCACCAGGGGCAGCCTCCACCAGGCCCCCACTCATGTCTCCCTGCACGCCCTACCCCCCAGCAGTCAGGGGCACCCTCCACCAGGCTCCCACTCCTGTCTCCCACCACCCCCACCCCCCAGCAGTGCAGGGGCAGCCTCCACCAAGCCCCCACCCATGTCTCCCACCACCCCCACCCCCCAGCCACCAGGGGCAGCCTCCACCAGGCCCCCACCCATGTCTCCCACCACCCCACCCCCCAGCAGTGCAGGGGCAGCCTCCACCAGGCCCCCACTCCTGTCTCCCTGCACCCCCACCCCCCAGCAGTCAGGGGTACCCTCCACCAGGCCCCCACTCATGTCCCCTATTACCCCCACCCCTCAGCAGTGCAGGGGCAGCCTCCACCAGGCCCCCACTCATGCCTCCCTGCACCCCCACCCCCCAGCAGTGCAGGGGCAGCCTCCACCAGGCCCCCACATTCTTCACAGTAAGACAAGCAAACATGCAACGAGACTCAGTGTAAAGATATTAAGGTATTTATTTATAACGAAACATCTATCAAAAACACTATGGCACTATCACGGCAAACAAATCAAACACAATTACTCTACGAAGAAGAAAACGATCAATCCCCCTAGCAATATTTCGACAAGTCTAGGTTCTACCGGCACCACTTATTTACAGACAGAGGTGTATGCCTCAACCTAGATGGCACTCTAATATTAGTTAGGACGGGAGAGAAAAAGAAGCAGGTTATGAATTCAACACAGCTCAATACTTCACGGGAAAAATGCAAGGCAAGAAGGCAAGAACCACAATACATCATAAAGTTCATCCCAAAAGTCTCTAGTGGAGATGCGTTCGAGTCTTTGTAGCAAATTGTTATCGGCAGATTGAACTAGTTCAGAACAATACGTGAGAAAGCTTGGAGGCGACCCAACGGAAAGGAGAGGATTAAGACACCTCACTCGAAAGGGAAGCCAGGCGGACACGGTACCTTGTTTGTGGAGAGACAGCTCCAGCAGGGGCAGTTGTTCCTGGTGGTGGATGCACGTTGGGTCTTTGCCAAGAGTAGAGATGATCTCGTCGTCGAAGAAAAGTGAAGTCCGGTGCACTACCAGGGAAGAGACCAGCCGCGGAGTGCTCCGTCACAAGGCACCACCTTTTGGTCGCGGTGCAGGGGTAGTGGCTATCCGGTTGCCGAGGTACTCTGCACGGGTAATTCGACCACTGCGTCCTGAGGCGAATAAAAAGCAAAGGGG
This sequence comes from Ambystoma mexicanum, assembly GCF_040938575.1. NCBI lineage: Eukaryota > Metazoa > Chordata > Amphibia > Caudata > Ambystomatidae > Ambystoma > Ambystoma mexicanum. Next base: position 1,149,111,213 of record NC_090928.1, read on the forward strand.
ACTGGTTGTTCCCACCAGCCAGGGGAAGAGACTCTCCGGCAGGGAGATCTCCTCTGCCGTCGGGAAGTGGTGAGTCGGTTCCGCAGGGATCCACTGGAGGTGTCGTCGTGCAGGTCGGCTCAGCGTTACCCTCGTCGTATTCTTAGGTCCTGTGGCGACTTCTGAAGATCCAGTACCAAAAGCCCTGCTTTTATGCAGAAAACCCCCATTCATTCAGCCTAACTGTCAATCAACACATGCTAAGTGGTGAGCGGGGAGGCTCACCACTTGGGCCAATCACTCCAGAGTGCGACCGGAGTTGGCAAGGCAACTCGGTCCAGGGTGCCTAAACCCCCTCCCACACCCCTGTGGTAACCCAGACAGAATGGCACCACTTTGGAGGGTCTCTGTACAGAGGCCCGCCAAAAGTGGAACAAAGGGCTCAACCTTTGGTTTAGGAGTCACAGAGACGAACACAGACGCCATTTTACAAACCGAGTTCTGGCAGAAAATACCATCCGATAAACTTATTTAAGATAAGTAGACCGGTGGTACGTTAGAGATTAACGAGAAAAAGTATCAAACTCAAACAATGGGACGAGTCCAATAGGGTTATGTTCGGGGTCGAACATAACAAGTAGTTTCCACTGCCACCAGCCAAAACTCGACGAGGGGGGACGGGACAGTGCCCCCTTGAATAACAGATCCAGGAGTAATCGAATTACCCCTACTAGTACGTCCACAATAAGATGGTTTGTACTAGTTCTGTTAGTACATTTAGGTCTAGTAAAGCCAATGGTGACTTTACATGCCCGGGGAGACAGTAGTCAGTCCCCGGGTACGGAGTCTATGGTGGAGGTCCGCTAGGACGCCCCTGTGCTACGGCACGTAGGGTGCGGTGTAACACACATAGAAAAACATATGAGACCCTACGGAGTAAAAGACCCCATAGCCCATCGAACACATTGACTTTTAAAAGAATTACACACATACATGTCCAAGAGTGGGAGAAAAAGAGTCTCACTCTTGGCAGGATGGAAAAAAAACAAACTCCAGAAATCCAGCAAAGCTGCTGGGGGACTCACTAGGTTAGGAAATTCAGCCTAAACAGAGAATTCTCCCTAACACTCGCCCCCCCCCAGACTAAGGGACAGGAGGATTTAATCCACTCCTGGATGAATCTCATACCTCTTGTCGATGACATACATCCTAAAGAGACCATCAGCATTTTGGTGGTGACATCCTGACCTGTGCTCAATGGTGAAATCAAACCCTTGCAGACAGATTGACCATCTCAATAGTTTTGGGTTTTCCCCTTTCATTTGCATTAACCATCTCAAGGGTTGGTGGTCAGTCTGAATGACAAAATTAGAACCATACAAGTACGGCCTAAACTTCTTCAGAGCCCACAGGATAGCAAAGCACTCTCTTTCGATTGTTGCCCACCTTGTTTCAGGATCCTTCAGCTTGCGGCTGATGAAGCAAACGGGGTGCTCCCTACCTTTCCCATCCAGTTGACTGAGTACGGCACCTATTCCTACATTTGAAGCATCTGTCTGCACAATGAAGTGTTGGCGGTAATCACGAGCGCTGAGTACTGGGGCTTGGCAAAGAGCCTTTTTCAGGTTTTCAAAAGCCTGATTGCACTCCTCGTTCCATCTAACCTTCTTAGGAAATTTGGGCGAGGAGATGACATTCAGTGGAGAAGCTATGGTCCCATAGTTCTCTATGAAATTCCTGTAATACCCAGTGAGGCCTAGGAAGGCTCTCACTTGGGTTTGAGTAGTCGGTGTTGTCCAATTTTGCACAGCTTCAATCTTACTGAGCAAAGGCCTTATTTCTCCACCTCCTACCTCATGTACAAGATAGACTACCTTACTCTGTCCAATTTGGCATTTGCTCGCCTTGATGGCCAGATTGGCTCGTCCAAGAGCCTGCAAAACATCTCTCAGGTGGGTTACATGTTCTTCCCAGGAATTGCTGAACACTGCGATGTCATCCAAGTATGCAATGCAGAAGTCCTCCATCCCTTTCAGAACCTGATTTACCATCCTTTGGAACGTAGCAGGTGCATTCTTTAATCCGAAAGGCATTACCTTAAACTGGTATAAGCCAACGGGGGTAGAAAATGCAGTTTTCTCCTTGGCATGGTCTGTCAGGGCTATTTGCCAATAGCCTGACGTCAAGTCAAATGTGCTGAGGAACTTGGCGGCGCCAAGTTTATCCACCAACTCATCTGTTCTTGGCAAAGGGTGGGCATCAGTCTTGGTGACTGCATTAAGAGCTCTATAATCCACGCAGAATCTAAGTTCTTTAGATCCAGCCTTTGGTACTAACACAACTGGGCTAGACCATGGACTAGTAGAGTGCTCTATTACCCCGAGATCAAGCATCTTGCTGACCTCACCTTTGATGTGGGTTCGTACGTTCTCTGACATTCGGTATCCTCTGCTTTTGACCGGCAGACAGTCACCAGTGAGTATGTCGTGCTGGCCCCAAGGGGTCAAGCCTGGTGAAAGCGAAAACAGAGAGGCAAACTGTTTCAACATAGATTTGCACTCTTCTTGTTGTTCGGGTGTCAGATTGGAGGAGAGATTTACTCCTTCCATTTTTTCATCTAAAGGTAAGCCTCTGAGGAGATCCGGAAGAGCTTCACTCTCTTCTTCTTCCTCGGATAATGCTAGATGCAACGCTCCTACATCAGGTCGTGAGACATACGCTTTAAGTCGGTTGGTGTGGAAGACTGTCGGAGCATCCTTGGGATTGCCCAAGTCCACCAGATTGTTGACCTCTCCGAGTTTACCCACCACTCTGAAGGGTCCCATCCACTTATCTTGCAAGGCCCTCTGCCTTGTTGGGATCATAACAAGAACAAGCTGGTCTTGAGCGAACTCAACAATGTTAGCTTTTTGATCGTGCCAGTGCTTGACCAATGCTTGTCCAGCTTTCAAGTTATCGCTTGCTTCCGTCATCATGTGCGACATTCTCCTCTGGAGACCTATCACTTAGTCAGTCACTCTGACTGGCTTGGGGGAAGGAGCACTCTCCAACCCGCCCTTAATCAGGGCCAATGGACCTCTGACGGGATGACCATAGAGAAGCTCGAAGGGAGAGTAACCTACTCCCTCTTGAGGGACTTCTCTATAAGCAAAGAGAAGGCATGGCAGTAGAAGGTCCCACTTACGCTTAAGGGGTTCTTCTAAAGCACCTATCATGCTCTTCATGGTTCGGTTGAACCGTTCTACGCACCCATTGGTTTGTGGGTGGTAAGCTGTTGAGAACTTGTAAGTAACTCCACAGGTTTTCCACATGGCTTTCATGTAGTGGGACATAAAGTTTGACCCCCTGTCAGAGATTACTTCCTTAGGAAACCCAACCCTCGTAAAAATACCAAGGAGGGCCTTAGCCACAGCCGGAGCTGTAACAGTCCTCATAGTATTTGCCTCAGGATACCTAGTAGCATGGTCTACCACAACAAGTATAAGCCTGTTTCCTGAGGAGGTTGGAGGATCAAGGGGACCAACAATGTCAATCCCTACTCTCTCAAATGGGACTCCCACAACTGGGAGAGGCACTAAAGGTGCCACATTCTTGGCGCCAACCTTACCAGAGGTCTGGCAGGTGTGGCAGCTCCTGCAGTGTTTTTCCACTTCGGCCCCCAACTTCGGCCAATAGAAGTAGAGAGAGAGCCTTTCCTTAGTCTTCTTGAAACTCAAGTGACCAGCCAAAGGAATCTCGTGGGCTAACTGCAAGAACTGTGGTCTGTTCTCTTGGGGTACTACAAGTTGTTTGTAGTCTCCAGGTGCAGACTCGGTCGGTTCACTGTAGAAGAGGCCATCTTCCCAGTGCAACCTGTATTTCCCAGGCTCTTGCCCTTCAGCCTGAGCTTCTGCCTGGTGGCGAAGACCTTCCAGAGTTGGACATTCCCTCTGTTCCCTACTGAAGTCTGCCCTGCTGGGTCCACCTTCTGCCAGTAAAGACTGCAGCTCAGGATGGTCAACAGGATCCAGATCTCCAATGAGTTCCTGGCCTTCCATTAGCTCTTCCTCAGAGTCTAATTCTACCACACAGGGTTGTACCTCCCTCTCAGCCTCGGCTGGAGGTGGAGTTACGGGTGTAACCTTGGACAACCGCGGGGAAGTCCGTGTTGGCTGCACTGGAATGCGGGCTGCTGGTTTCGGGATAGAAGTCTTAGGTTGCCCTTTCGCTTCTGATTTTTAGGAGACAGCGGCCGACAATTCCAGTGGAGCAGGAGTTATTTCTTTCTTCATCATCTCCTGGAGAGTACCGCGCTTGGTCCTCTCTCTTGCGGGTCTGGTTAGCTCCTGTAACCGTTTACTAGGAGGTCTGGGAGTATGCGATACAACTCCGAGAGTTTTCAAATCGTTACCCAACAGTATGCGTCCTGGTACCTCACTCTGTATGCTGACAGGTATCTTCACAGTTTAGTTTAGTTTAGTTTAGTTTATTATTTATAGGGCACGCCATACCCTGGGGCATCAGGGCGCACAGGACAAGAATATGCTCAACTTAGTTACAAGTACATAATAAGTAGTAACAGTATAAGGGTATCATACAATATACAGTATATAGCAGGCATATATATACACAGCCGGAACTAGGTCCAGAGCCAACACAGTTTTACAGGTGTGGGTATACTATCGGGAGTATACAATAATATATACAGTAGTAATATACATACAATATATAGTATACAATAATATATACAGTAGTAATATACAGGTATCAGGAATATTCCAGTGCAAAAGGAAGTTGATTTAGATAGTCTGGTATAGGGGTGCCAGTGGAGCTTCAGTTAGTTTACCAATGGAAACAGTCAGGACAGGGTAGTTAGTTAGGCGTCATTTGCTCTCAGCCAATTGATCAAGTTCTGCCTGAATTTCGCAAAGGGCTGGGGTTCTCTGATGCCAAGGGGGAGTGAGTTCCACAGCTGCGCTGCCTTGACTGGGAAGCTCTGTCCTCCTATAGTCGCGAGTTTAAATCGCGGGACTTGTAGGCAGTTAGCATTTGCTGTTCTTGTGGGTCTGGTCGAGGTTCTAGGGTGTAGCCTATCCTTGAGGTATGGTGGTGCTTTGTTGTTCAGGCACTTGTGGATGAGGGAGGCAATTTTGAGTTGAATTTTATCCTGTGTGGATAGCTATTTATGTTCTCTTCTTACCGAGGATATATGCTCATTTCTGCTAATCTTGAGAGCTGCTCTCAGGGCATTGTTCTGGAGGACTTGGATTTTATAAATAGTCTGTTTATTATCCCCAATGTATAGTCCATTGCAATAATCCAGTTTGGATAGTATGAGGGCTCTGGCAAGCGTGATGCAGCTGTCTGTAGAAAGGAATTGTTTGCTCCCTCTGATGAGTTTGCATGTGTATGCGGTAGCTGAGGCTAGGGAGTTAACTTGTTTAGCAAAGTTCAAGGTGGCATCTAGGTAAAAGCCTAGGGTCTTCACTTCCATCGCTACTTTTATGTTGTTCCCATCGATGATGAAATTGGCATAATCCGGGCTGAGTTTGGTTATGTATGTCGGGGTGCCTAGGATAATGAGTTCAGTTTTGTCATCGTTCAGGCATAGGCCGTGTGTGGCCATCCATGCCTGAACGATGCTGTAGATTTTATTCACTAAAGCCAGATCCCTGACGTAGTCTCCTGAAAGCCGGAAGAGGATCTGGGTATCGTCTGCGTAATTGGTGTAGGCAATACCCAGATGATCCATTTCGTCAAAGAGTGGCTTTGTGAATACATTGTAGAGGGTGGGTGACACACAGGATCCCTGAGGTACCCCACATGTTATGGGGATCGGGTCTGCTGAGGCTGAAGGAGAGAAGACTCTCATAGTTCTGTTACTCAGGAAAGACTTGATCCATATTATGGCCTCTTTGGAGAAGTGGGCTGCAGAGTCTAGGTGGCTACATAAGACTGTATGGTCGACTAAATCAAAAGCCGCTGAGAGGTCTAGCAGTAGGAGAAGGGCTGCTTGGCCATTGTCTCTACATTGATCTATTTGGGCCTTGAGATCGATTAGGCCTGTCTCAGTACCATGCTGTGGGCGGAATCCGGATTGTCGTGTTCCAAGTAAAAGGTTGGATTCAAGGAAGTTTTGTATTTGCATGTATGCCACTTTGTCTAAGATTTTTAGAAGAAAGGGCACGGTAGTAATAGGCATGAAGTTGGAAGGAATGGCCGGGTAAAGGGTTTGCTTCTTTAGGAGTGGCAGTACCCAGGACTCTTTTAGGTTATTCGGTACAGTGCCTGTGGTAAAGGATGAGTTGATGAGTTTGGTTATGAATGGCGATAATTCTCTCGCAGCATCCTTGATTAATTGGGCAGGGCATTGATCGCCTTTACAGTTGGATGGTTTAAGTCCCAAGATAACTTTTTCTACCTCAATGGTCGATACCTTAGAGAAGCAGAAACGTGATTCTTGTTAAGGTTTTAGAGGTGGAACTATAGTCTGTGGGATATGAGGTGTAAGAGATGCTTTTTTGAGGGCAATTTTAGTTTGTAGATTGGCTACTTTGTTGGTGAGGGCCGACTGTATGCTGGAGCACCCATTTTTATCCTTGATGCAGTTTTCTTGGAGGGCAATAGGAGTTTCCAGTTCTTTAAGGATGCTCAACAGTTCTCTGACACTAGATTTAGATTGTGATATTCTGGTGTTGTACGTTTCCTGTTTGGCTACTAAGATGTCTTTCTTATATTGGGAAGATGCCTTGGCTAGGTTGAGTTTGTTTTCGGCTGAGGGAGAGAGTCTCCAGGTGGTTTCAAGATTTCTTTTCATTAGCCTGAGCTTTTTTAGGTGAGGAGTGAACCATGAGTTGAGGTGTTTCTTCAGTTTACTGTTACGTAGCTTGAGGGGAGCTATGTGGTCAAGGGCTGTGGTGATAGTTTCATTAAATTGTTCAACTAGCACATTTGGATCCGTATTCGCTGGGAGCGAGTTCAGATGTGGTAATATGATGGGCAGCAATTTTTCCGCAGTCATAAGTTTTTTGTTCCTCGTGGGCATGGGAGGGGCATGTGGGGACTGAGCCGTGGCCGAGTTCGTAGCTACTGTGAATAGTGATAGATGGTGGTCAGTCCAAATCTGGGGTACAGTCTCTGTGATGGTTACTCCACAGTTATGTTCCGCTATCCAGTCAAGGATGCGGCCTTTGTCATGAGTGGGAAGGTTAACTTTCTGGGAGAAACCCAGTTCTTCTAGGATCAGAGCTGCAGCTGTGGACTGGATATCCTTAGCGTCATTATAGCCTAGGTTGAAGTCCCCTAGCACTATTGTTTGGGAGGTGCTTTTTAGGTTGTTTGATATGGTTGTAGATAGATCCTCAGCGAAGGTTCCAGTAGGACCTGGAGGTCTATAGATAAGGATGAGGTTCAGTGTTTGGGAGTTAGCGGTGGCAATTTTGACCGCAAGGCATTCGCAAGATTTCGTAATAGGGGTTGTGGTAATTCTCATGTCAAGACTAAGCTTGGCTATGATAGCTAGGCCCCGACATCGAGAGGTGTGTCTGTCTGCTCGTAAGATGGTATAATTGTCTGGAACTGCTAATGATAGGGCAGGGCCTGCTGCATCATGAAGCCACGATTCTGAGATAGCCAGGAAATCGAGGTTGTCGGCGAGAATGATGTCTGAAATCTCTGTTGTATGTGCTACTAGCGACCTAGCGTTAATGAGCGCACCTTTGAGATGATGTTTGTGACTTTCAGGTTTGGGGTTCGAGGTACTGAGACTAGCAGTGGTGATGGATTTTGAACAGTTTTGTGTGAGTTTTTTGGGATTGCTATCTTTCCTGGTATATTCTATAATTGGCTTCGACAGTAGGTGTTTTTTTTTTGGGAGATTGAGTTGTTCAATTTTCTTAGCTGGTAGTTTGTGCAATTTAGGTAGGCGTGCGCAAAGTTTAAGGGTTCTGTCTGCGGTACTACAAGGCCTTTGTAAGATAGTATCTTCCTGATATTGGTTCACTATAGGTCCTATGATTTGTTGTGATATCGGCATGGTGTGGTATGGGTGGTGGGTAGGGAGTGGCCTGGAGCTGTGGGACAGTATGCTAACTTTAGTAGCTAGGCTAAGTGATAATGCTACTGATATGATGGAGGAGGTGATGAGGCGAGGTAGCTTAGCTATCCTAAGGTTGGCAGCAATAGTTTGTTTCACTAGATTTAGGGAGTACATGCTAACTGGTTAAAAGCAAGCAGCCTGGATTCGACAAACAAGCCAGGTACGGTTTGGAACGCAGGTGCACGTAAGATTGCTTAGTGCCGTCAAGCTAGGAGCGTCTGACTGGCTAGGTACAAAATTGAGATATTTCAGTGTATTTTAAGAAGGCTAGGTATAGGCGGGCTAACTGAGGCTAACAGGCATTGACAGGTTTTAAGGTGGCAGGGTGTAGATAGACTAGGTGGCGTTTCACAATATACAGCAGTCTGCGTGCCCCTAGATTCAAATATGCAGAATACAGCGCAGCTAGATTCGAATATCAGGCACATCAGGGAATGCAGTGCAAAATACAGCGCAGCTAGATTCGAATATCAGGCACACAGTCATGTTGTTACACTGGATGAGAACTGGTAATTGGGGAAGCATCTGCACAGGCCCTCCAGCTAACTTGGTGAGGCGTTTGGGTGCCTTAGCAACATCCTCAGCCTGAAAAAACGATTTATCCACCACAGTTATGCTGGCCCCAGTGTCCCTAATGGCAGGAGTCCCCTGACCATTCACCTGGACACTGTCCTTATAATACTCTTTAGTATTATCGGGGATAGAATTATAGATATCTAAATTCTGTTGTTCCCACAACCCCAGAGATACTAAAGAAACGCTGGCTCAGACTCCAATGGGTTCGTCAGCTAGCAGTAGAAAGTTTCCACTTGCCATTTGGACTTCCTCCTCTGGAGCGAAGGCTAAGGAGACAAGCTGGACCCCTGAAGGTTTACCCTTACATCTGGGATCTCCTTTCACGTGGTCAGTCGAGCCACAAACAAAGCATTTACCGAATGCTTTCTGGAATGGTGGCTTGTTCTGACCCCCTTCCGGTTTGGCACCAGAAGACACACTATTCTGCTGTGGTTTTCCTTGTGGTTTACCCTTCTGGTTTTGTTTGGGGCCCTCTTTAGAATTTGGGTTATTAGAATTCTCTTTTGAGTCTTTTTTAGGCTGTTTTCCCTCATCCTTTTTCTGAGTTGCCCCAGAATCCTTATGAGTAGCCCTGTTGGCAACCAATAAGTCAGCTGCCTTAGCCAGCTTCTGGGAATCCAATTCCTTCTAATCAGCCAAGTGCTGTCTGAGCTCAGGAGAACAGTCATCATAAATAGACTCCAACATAAAAAGATTCCTCATACCCTCATAAGTGTTCACTTTGTAACCCTTAATCCATCCCTCTAAGTTTTTCAACCCTTCACTCACCCAGGTAGCCCAAGGGGTACCATCATGCTTTTTGAGGGTTCTAAACCTCTTAAGATACTGGGAAGGGGTCTTCCCGAATCTAGCTATCAAAGCTAGTTTCACATTTTCGTAATCCGTCTTATCCGCCTCCCCCAACTCCATTACCACATCAGTCGCAACAGGAGGGAGCCTAGAGAACAACCAGGGAAGTAAATCATTCCCGGTGATGTCCTGGAGCCCATGATTGTACTCAAACAGTTTCAACCAATCCAACACATCCAATCTCGGTTCATACATACCCACTAATTCCTTCGGCATCCGGGGTCTTTTGGGACTGGAGCTCCTAGAGGAACCAGAGGAGAGAGAAGCATTTTCCATAGACAACTTTTTCATCTCTAACTCGTGATTAAGTTCTATTTCCCTGAGTCTTAACTCAGCTTGCTTCTGCTCAGCCTGGGCATTTATCCGTCTGAACTCGAGTTCTTGGTTTCATTCAGATTGAGCCAAGAACCGTTTGTATTCTAATTCGAGCTTCATTTTTTCAAGTTCAAAATAAGCAGGGTTACTTGTGGGACCTGGTATGGGCCCCGTAGGCACAGCTGGCAAGGCAGGTAGAGGAGCAGGGGAGACAGTTTTGTTAGACTCTCCGTCCTCGTCAGCCTCTTCATCGCTATCCTCAAAATGACGATTCAGATCAACACCATCACTGTTATCTACAATTGCTGGAGAAATTGGTTCCTCTGAACCAGTACCCAGACTTTGGTACGCCAGCAATCTCTCTATTAATTCTAACTTCTTGCCTCTTACAGAAAGATTCTCTTGTCTACAGAGAGCTCGCAGACTCTCAGTATTTTCACCTGACAAGGATTCTTGACTTTAAGTTTCCATCGTAGACATGTTTTTGAAAGTTGCTTTTTAGTTCTAAGTTTTGTGGTTAGTTATCCTAAAGTGTCGAAAAGCACTCTAAACTGTATACTCGATACAAATCCCACCGCTGTACACCAGTGTTAGGCGGAAACCTGTGCAGTTCCCTCTGGGACCACTGCAAAAGATTTAGGACTACAGGTGTTTGGCAGTAAACCCACTTGGTAGCAGTCTGTACCACACAGATTCACTGTTGGTAGCTGTGGCTGAGCAGTCAGAATTCCCTCAAGAAGAGTTAAGCAGTATGTGGAGTATACAAGATAGGGCAATTCTTCACAGTAAGACAAGCAAACACGCAACGAGACTCAGTGTAAAGATATTAAGGTATTTATTTATAACGAAACATCTATCAAAAACACTATGGCACTATCACGGCAAACAAATCAAACACAATTACTCTACGAAGAAGAAAACGATCAATCCCCCTAGCAATATTTCGACAAGTCTAGGTTCTACCGGCACCACTTATTTACAGACAGAGGTGTATGCCTCAACCTAGATGGCACTCTAATATTAGTTGGGACGGGAGAGAAAAAGAAGCAGGTTATGAATTCAACACAGCTCAATACTTCACGGGAAAAATGCAATCCAAGAAGGCAAGAACCACAATAGATCATAAAGTTCAGAGGCCAGGCCCACTCGGAGAGAGGCAAGGCGATATGTCCCAAAAGTCTCTAGTGGAGATGCGTTCGAGTCTTTGTAGCAAATTGTTATCGGCAGATTGAACTAGTTCAGAACAATACGTGAGAAAGCTTGGAGGCGACCCAACGGAAAGGAGAGGATTAAGACACCTCACTCGAACCAATCGAAAGGGAAGCCAGGCGGACACGGTACCTTGTTTGTGGAGAGACAGCTCCGGCAGGGGCAGTTGTTCCTGGTGGAGGATGCACGTCAGGTCTTTGCCAAGAGTAGAGATGATCTCGTCGTCAAAGAAAAGTGAAGTCCGGTGCACCACCAGGGAAGAGACCAGCCGCAGAGTGCTCCGTCACGAGGCACCACCCTTTGGTCGCGGTGCAGGGGTAGTGGCTATCCGGTTGCCGAGGTGCTCTGCACGGGCAATTCGACCACTGCGTCCTGAGGCAAATAAAAAGCAAAGGGGACTGGTTGTTCCCACCAGCCAGGGGAAGAGACTCTCCGGCAGGGAGACCTCCTCTGTCGTCGGTAAGTGGTGAGTCGGTTCCGCATGGCTCCACCGGAGGTGTCGTCGTGCAGGTCGGCTCAGCGTTACCCTCGTCGGATTCTTAGGTCCTGTGGCGACTTCTGAAGATCCAGTCCCAAAAGCCCTGCTTTTATGCAGAAAACCCCCATTCATTCAGCCTAGCTGTCAATCAACACATGCTAAGTGGTGAGCGGGGAGGCTCACCACTTGGGCCAATCACTCCAGAGTGCGACCGGAGTTGGCAAAGCAACTCGGTCCAGGGTGCCTAAACCCCCTCCAACACCCCTGTGGTAACCCAGACAGAATGGCACCACTTTGGAGGGTCTCTGTGCAGAGGCCCGACAAAAGTGGAACAAAGGGCTCAAACTTTGGTTTAGGAGTCACAGAGACGAACATAGACGCCATTTTACAAACCGAGTTCTGGCAGAAAATACCATCCGATAAACTTATTTAAGATAAGTAGACCGGTGGTACGTTAGAGATTAACGAGAAAAAGTATCAATCTCCAACAATGGGACAAGTCCCATAGGGTTATGTTCGGGGTCGAACATAACAAGTAGTTTCCACTGCCACCAGCCAAAACTCGACGAGGGGGGACGGGACAGTGCCCGAATAACAGATCCAGGAGTAATCGAATGACCCCTACTAGTACGTCCACAATAAGATGGTTTGTACTAGTTCTGTTAGTAAATTTAGGTCTTGTAAAGCCAATGTTGACTTTACATGCCCGGGGAGACAGTAGTCAGTCCCCGGGTACGGAGTCTATGGTGGAGGTCCGCTAGGACGCCCCTGTGCTACGGCACGTAGGGTGCGGTGTAACACACATAGAAAAACATATGAGACCCTATGGAGTAAAAGACCCCATAGCCCATCGAACACATTCACATTTAAAGGAATTACACACATACATGTCCAAGAGTGGGAGAAAAAGAGTCTCACTCTTGGCAGGATGGAAAAAAAACAAACTCCAGAAATCCAGCAAAGCTGCTGGGGGACTCACTAGGTTAGGAAATTCAGCCTAAATAGAGAATTCACCCTAACACCCCATCCCCCAGCAGTGCAAGGGCAGCCTCCACCAGGCCCCCACTCATGTCCCCATGCAACCCCACCTCCCAGCAGTGCAGGGGCAGCCTCCACCATGCCCCCACTCATGTCCCCTATTACCCCCACCCCCCAGCAGTGCAGGGGCAGTCTCCACCAGGCCCCCGCTCATGTCTAACACCACCCCCACCCCCCAGCCACCAGGGGCAGCCTCCACCAGGCCCGCACCCATATCTCCCACCACCCCCACACCACAGCCACCAGGGGCAGCCTCCACCAGGCCCCCACTCATGTCCCCTATTACCCCCACCCCCCAGCAGTGCAGGGGCAGTCTCCACCAGGCCCCCACTCATGTCTACCACCACCCCCACCCCCCAGCCACCAGGGGCAGCCTCCACCAGGCCCGCACCCATGTCTCCCACCACCCCCACCCCCCAGCCACCAGGGGCAGCCTCCACCAGGCCCCCACTCATGTCCCCTATTACCCCCACCCCCCAGCAGTGCAGGGGCAGTCTCCACCAGGCCCCCACTCATGTCTACAACCACCCCCACCGCCCCCAGCCACCAGGGGCAGCCTCCACCAGGCCCGCACCCATGTCTCCCACCACCCCCACCCCCCAGCCACCAGGGGCAGCCTCCACCAGGCCCCCACTCCTGTCTCCCTGCACCCCCACCCCCCAGCAGTGCAGGGGCAGCCTCCACCAGGCCCCCACTCATGTCCCCTATTACCCCCACCTCCCAGCAGTGAAGGGGCAGCCTCCACCAGGCCCCCACTCATGTCCCCTATTACCCCCACCCCCCAGCAGTGCAGGGGCAGCCTCCACCATGCCCGCACTCATGTCTTCCACCACCCCACCCCCCAGCAGTGCAATGGCAGCCTCCACCAGGCCCCCACTCATGTCTCCCACCACCCCCAGCCCCCAGCAGTGCAGGGGCAGCTCCACCAGGCCCCCATCCATGTCTCCCACCACCCCCACACCCCAGCCACCAGGGGCAGCCTCCACCATGCCCCCACTCCTGTCTCCCTGCACCCCACCCCCCAGCAGTGCAGGGGCAGCCTCCACCAGGCCCCCACTCATGTCTCCCACTACCCCCACCCCCCAGCAGTGCAGGGGCAGCCTCCACCAGGCCCCCACTCATGTCTCCCACCACCCCCACCCACCAGCAGTGCAGGGGCAGCCTCCACCAGGCCCCCACCCATGTCTACCACCACCCCCACCCCCCAGCCACCAGGGGCAGCCTCCACCAGGCCCCCACTCATGTCCCCTATTACCCCCACCCCCCAGTGTGCAGGGGCAGCCTCCACCAGGCCCCACTCATGTCTACCACCACCCCCACCCCCCAGCCACCAGGGGCAGCCTCCACCAGGCCCCCACTCATATCCCCTATTACCCCCACCCGCCAGCAGTGCAGGGGCATCCTCCACCAGGCCCCCACTCATGTCTACCACCACCCCCACCCACCAGCCACCAGGGGCAGCCTCCACCAGGCCCCCACCCATGTCTCCCTGCACCTGCACCCCCCAGCAGTGCAGGGGCAGCCTCCACCAGGCCCCCACTCATGTCTACCACCACCCCCACCCCCCAGCAGTGCAGAGGCAGCCTCCACCAGGCCCCCACTCATGTCTACCACCACCCCCACCCCCCAGCCACCAGAGGCAGCCTCCACCAGGCCCCCACTCCTGTCTCCCTGCACCCTCACCCCACAGCACTGTGGGGCACCTGCCAGCAGGCCCCCACTCATGTCCAACTCATGTTCCCCTGCACCCCCACCCCCCAGCACTGTGGGGCACCTGCCAGCAGGCCCCCACTCATGTCCAACTCATGTTCCCCTGCACCCCCACCCCCCAGCACTGTGGGGCACCTGCCAGCAGGCCCCCACTCATGTCCAACTCATGTTCCCCTGCACCCCCACCCCCCCCAACACTGTGGGGCACCTGCCAGCAGGCCCCCACTCATGTCCAACTCATGTTCCCCAGCCAACATGTCATCACAATCTAGATCCCTGGTCCCTATGGTCAGCCTCCAAATGCAAAACACCCACCCGAGTATTGCATCCACCCACTCAGAAATGGCAATAACATGATAGAACAGCAATTGCAAGTTTGGAAACGAACACATGTCCCTCACATACACCCAATGGGTGTCAGTGAATCTCAAAACCCATATCATGATATGCATGAAACCAATGAGATGATACCACACATTGAAGTTTGATCAAAAAATATGTATTAAAGGAAACATGAATTGAATCAAAAATAAACTAACAGAAATGGGAATGTAAAAAAAGTAAAAAGAAGCATGTCCGTGAAGAAATGCAAAACCAAACATCAGAATCCAAAGGAATGGTGTCCAAAGTCACAGTCCACAAAAGAAAATCCAATGGGAAATTATAATTGAAAGCCATTGCTCCATGGGTAAATTGTAAAAAGAAAAGAAAATCCAACAGTGAACTATGTACAGGTGAACAAGCCAGGGTCCATGATCCCAACAAAAGAAATGAAACCTATCTAACAACACTACCTAATAAAAAATAACTATATACAAAAATGTGGCCCATTGTCCAAAAGGTCCAAACAAAATGCAAAAACAAAGGAAACCTAACACTAACTACATAACTATTTACATGGGCAGCGGGCTAGTCCAACGGCTCGCTGGATGTTGTCATGGGCCAGGGCATCATCGAACTCCTGTTCAATGGCTTGGAGGCGGGCATGTTCCCTGGCCCGAGGTCTCGGAGGGATAAAGCAGTGTCCAGCTCCAACTCCCTGCGAAGACCCTCGAGGCACTCAGCCCGCCTCAGCGCCCTCCGCATGGAGTTCTCCGCCCTGACCATTGTGAGCCGTTCCTCCTCTGCCCACTGCGGCTCCGCACCTATCTGCTAGCCCAACCGCTCCCACACGGAAGCCACTCCCATTCCAGGGTTCTCCTGCCCTCCGGCCAATGCCTGCACCCCTGATGTTGATGGCCCCGAGCCATGATGCCTCACACGTCGAGCCTGCCGCTGCCTCCGACGCAACTGCCTGTGCCAGCACGACGGCATCCAGGCTGATGGAATCCACTGACGCCGTTGTGCACGTGCCCTGCCCGATGATGCCGTCACATCCTCCATCGGCTGGGGTCTAGTTGCTGGTGTGTCCACCCCTGCTGGACCTCCGACTCCCGACTTTGGCAGGGATGGGTGTTAGGGAGAATTCTCTGTTTAGGCTGAATTTCCTAACCTAGTGAGTCCCCCAGCAGCTTTGCTGGATTTCTGGAGTTTGTTTTTTCCATCCTGCCAAGAGTGGGACTCTTTTCCTCCCACTCTTGGACATGAATGTGTGTAATTCCTTTGAATATCAATGTGTTCTATGGGCTATGGGGTCTTTTACTCCATAGGGTCTCATATGTTTTTCTATGTGTGTTACACCGCACCCTACGTGCCGTAACACTGGGGCGTCCTAGCGGACCTCCACCATAGACTCCATACCCGGGGACTGACTACTGTCTCCCCGGGCATGTAAAGTCACCATTGGCTTTACTAGACCTAAATTTACTAACAGAACTAGTGCAAACCATCTTATTGTGGACGTGCTAGTAGGGGTAATTTGATTACTCCTAGATCTGTTACTCGAGGGGGCACTGTCCCGTCCCCCCTCGTCGAGTTTTGGCTGGTGGCAGTGGAAACTACTTGTTATGCTCGACCCCGAACATAACCCTATGGGATTCGTCCCATTGTTGGAGATTGATACTTTTCCTCGTTAATCTCTAACGTACCACCGGTCTACTTATCTTAAATAAGTTTATCGGATGGTATTTTCTGCCAGAACTCGGTTTGTAAAATGGCGTCTGTGTTCGTCTCTGTGACTCCTAAACCAAAGGTTGAGCCCTTTGTTCCGCTTTTGGCGGGCCTCTGGACGGAGACCCTCCAAAGTGGTGCCATTCTGTCTGGGTTACCACAGGGGTGTGGGAGGGGATTTAGGCACCCTGGACCGAGTTGCCTTGCCAACTCCGGTCGCACTCTGGTGTAATTGGCCCAAGTGGTGAGCCTCCCCGCTCACCACTTAGCATGTGTTGATTGACAGCTAGGCTGAATGAATGGGGGTTTTCTGCATAAAAGCAGGGCTTTTGGGACTGGATCTTCAGAAGTCGCCACAGGACCTAAGCATCCGGATAGCCACTACCCCTGTACCGCGACCAAAAGGTGGTGCCTTGTGACGGTGCACTCCGCGGCTGGTCTCTTCCCTGGTGGTGCACCGGACTTCACTTTTCTTCAACGACGAGATCATCTCTACTCTTGGCAAAGACCCGTCGTGCATCCACCACCAGGAACAACTGCCCCCGCCGGAGCTGTCTCTCCACAAACAAGGTACCGTGTCCGCCTGGCTTCCCTTTCTGCCGGATCGAGTGAGGTGTCTTAATCCTCACCTTTCCATTGGGTCGCCTCCAAGCTTTCTTTAACCTTTGGTTCTGAACTGGTTCCAAACTTTCCAATAACAATTTGCTATACAGGCTCGAACGCATTTCCACAAAGAGACTTTTTGGGACAAATCGCCTTGCCTCTCTCCGAGTGGGCCTGGCCGCTGAACTTTATGATCTATTGTGGTTCTTGTCTTCTTGCCTTGCATATTTTTCCCGTAAAGTATTGAACTGTGTTGACTCCATAACCTGCCTATTTTTCTCTCCCATCCTAACTGATATTAGAGTGCCATCTAGGTTGAGGTATACACCTCTGTCTGAAAATAAGTGATACCGGTTGAACCTAGACTTGTCGAAATATTGTTAGGGGGATTGATCGTTTTCTTCTTCGTAGAGTAATTGTGATTGAAGTGTTTGCCGTGATAGTGCCATAGTGTTTTCCATAGATGTTCCGTTATAAATAAATACCTTAATATCTTTACACTGAGCCTCGTTGCGTGTTTGCTTGTCTTACTGTGAAGAATTGCCCTATATTGTATACTCCACATACTGCTTAACTCTTCTTGAGGGAAGTCTGACTGCTCAGCCACAGCTTCCAAGTGAATCTGTGTGGTACAGATGCTACCAAGTGGGTTTGCTGTCAAACACCTGTAGTCCTAAATCTTTTGCAGTGTTCCCAGAGGGAACTGCACAGGTTTCCGCCTAACAATGGGATCCCCACTGAGCCGGCTGAATTGGTCGGGGCAGGTCCACAGGGCGCCCTGGTGGCATCTGGGCCGGAAGACGGCATGGAGAACGACTGGTGCATAGTCTCCACAGAGGAGGAGAGGGTCGCCAGATTGGCCGTCAAATGTAGGAAACCCCCGACCATGTCCGATCCCAACTGGGCCACGTCGGCACGGTGCTCTCCGTGATGACGTGCATGCTCCTCCCGGGAAGCACACACCTCATCACGAATTGCACCTGTGCGCAACGCGACACCAATCAGGACCTTCTCCATACGGCCAGGGGTCCCCTCGCCCGCAGGTGGAGGGGAGTCAGATGACATGGACATCCCCCCTACCTGCGGACGGGTCTGGGATGGGGCATCCCTGCTGGTGCATGGTGGTGCAGTCACAGTGTCAGGGACAGTGACATGCACAGGCCCCTCCACGGCGACCTGTGCTGCCTCCTGCCCCTGCCCCTGGACTGCAACACTTGCACCAGCAGGGATGCCCCCACCAGGCCCCATGTGCGCCTCAGTAGCGGCCTCCTCCTCCTCTTTGGAAACCACCAACCTGGAAGACTCCACCCCGTCTTCCGCCGTTGCAAGCCCCGGCGGGGGCTCACCCACCCCTTCCGCTGCAGCCGTGGGGGCATCCCCGCCGCTTTGCTATACAGAGCCGTCTCCGCCCTCTTCTTCACGTGGCGCTGTGTAGAGGGCGACATAGAACACAAGCATCAGGGTACTGTAAAATGGTCCCCTAGACAGGAAGCAATAGCAGATGAGTGACACTGTCAAAGATCACTTCCATCATGTCCCTCCACACCACATGGCTCAGTGCAGGTAAAACACATGCGGTAACAGGCATGGCGCATGCTATGGACATTAGCATACATGTCCACGTGATTCTTGAAACATACACTGTTGTTTTGGAACTCACATGCATCATGGGCTCATTACACGTGATGACAGAGCACACGTGGATTTCCACCAATCGCGTGTGGAACTTCCTGCGCACCCCAGAAATACACGTACCCAGGCCAATCGCGTGTACGCTCACTTCCCTCCGATTACACGCGATGACACTCGGACGTGCAATTTTACCACGTGTGCTCGCATATGCGATTTCATTGGCCCAAAGGCCACCATGCGCAGCTGTGACGTCACGCTCATGGCCGTAGAGAATGGCGCATGTAAAAATGAAGAGACACACGTCCGAGTGTCAAAGTGCGTAATTGGTGGAATGGCCTCATCGCGTATGCGCGTCTGTGACGTGTGTATAAAAGGTACGTGTAGAACACCATTTCTTTGTACGTGCTTTTCGTGGAGAGCGAGTGGGTGAAATCTGTACTTCTTGTCGGTTCACACGCGATTTACTTCACGGCGTTTCCAGTTCGTACTCCCTGTTACCTCTGACAGCTTTTTCTCTTTTCCTCTTTTTCCTGGGCCTGTTTCCTCAAACAGCGTTCCCTACTACTTTTGTCCTGTCTCCTCAGACAGCGTACAATTCTTCTTTTGGGGTGGGGGTTGCCAACGCGCACACGTGCATATTTTTCACGCTTTTGTTCCTGGCAGACGGTGAGTCGCGCACGTATTTAACATCTGTGCTTGCCCCGTGTGTCGCGTACCCCTTCAGAGGTCATTCTAGGCTGCGTGTGACACGCATACGTTCATTCTTGTGTTCCTGGGTGCCACAGCGTAGTGCAGGTTTATTTTTCCACGCACGTGGTCTAGGAGGGGTTGCGTGCACCTTACTTCGCTTTTTTGGGGTGCCTGCGTGTTGCGTGACCCGTCATCTTTCCCCAGGGGTGACATACAGCCTTGCTAGAGCACTACAGTACGATTACCATCTGGTACCCAACCCCTTTGACCCCCAATTGCCCAGGACAATAGTTCACATCGACTCCCATACGCACAATAACATCAGTGCCATGGCTGGGAGGCGACCAAGCCGTAAGGGTGGCAAAGGTGGCCGAGCCCCAAGTGGTGGCCGTGGTGGATCCAGTAGGGGACGTGGCCATGACTTGCAGGGTATCCGTAGCCCCCCATGTGTGGAGGAGCAGTCAGGGACACCCATGCCCCCCCCCTGGTTGAGGTTACCGTGGCTGACACCATCCATGCTCAGCCCTTGTTGGACCAGCCCACTGTGGAACCAGACCTGGCACAGGGTGACTCCATGGCTGACTTCCAGGTCAGCAGGTCTAGGCCACGTGCGCCGGTGAACTTTGGTGTCATCAGGCCACGTGAATCAGGGGCAGCTAGGTCATCTGCTGCCCCGTGTAGGCAGGCTGGGGAGGCTGCAGGGGCAGCTGCGGCTCCATCCACCCCACCTCTCACACACCCATCCAGGACAGTGTCAGTCCAAGTCCATCATGCTGACATTCCCCCTGACACCATCTCACTTGAGATAATGCCTGCACCAACTCCCATGCTGAGTGTGCAATCCCACGCTCCTGCCCCTAGTGTCCAAAGCGGCGTAGGACACTCAGGATCCCCACCACCTTCCAAGCGGAAGAGGAAGAGTGCTCATCCAGTAGAGGCTGATGCCCCAGACACGGCTACACAGTCCGGCCCATCAAGGAAGCCCAGATTCAATGAGGCCGAACTGAATGCGCTTGTAGAGTATGTGTCCGCACATGACCGCGAAATGGTGATTGTTGCAGGATCCAAGACCACACCTGCACAACGTCAGGCACACTGGCAGACCATTGCGGACATCATAAGTGCCCTTGGAATCGTGAGGCGCACAGCTAATGAATGCTACAAGCGCTGGAATGGCCTGAAGCGCAGGGCAAAGAATAAGCTGGCCTCAAGTCATGCCGCAACTCTAGTGACTGTAGGTGGGTCTCCAGCAGACGACATAGAACTCACTCCACATAAGCAGGTTGCTGGGACCTATGTCACAGAGGAACAGATCCAAGGCGTGGGAGAACTGGCAGATTACGAGGCGTTGTCCGGCGAGTGCACATGCATGTTTGTGTCATCCATGTGCATGGTGTGTGTGGGAGGGCTTCTGTTTGGGTGCCAGGGGAGGGTGTGTGTGCCTGAGTGGTTCGCCTCTTCCTATACATTCTTGGCAACAGCATTTGGGTATAGCAGCATCCCTTCGGCCAACATTAGACATCCAGCCCAACACCACGCCAGTTGCCCTTGGAGTGTCATCTTGCCACAACACTGTTGCTTATTTACCTCTGTTTATTCAGGCAGATTGTTTGCATACCAGCACTTTTACTCTGGATTTCTCAGTCCTATTGTCACATGTCTGACATGGCTATGGTACAGTGGACTGGCTCAGTTTCGTCGACATGATTAGTTTGGACATGTCCCTGTGCTATAGGACCATTTTTGACTGGCAGCTGCAGGTTAAACATTTGAACCATTACAATGAAAACAATCAATTATATGAACAAACTGGACTGAATGAACAATTGGTGACCTCCTCTCCCTCTTCACTTCATGGCTAGGGTACATGCCATCTGTGTGATGGCATGTGTATTTGACCTGCCAATCACTGGCCAATGTGTGATGTCACTGCTAGGCAGCATGCAGCAAATGTGTTCATCTTCCATCTTGGTGTCATCAATGTGTGCCATCTGCCTCCCCATCACACGCAGTGATGGTGCATGCATGGGAGTGTTTTCGTCATGTGGGACATGTGTCAATCAAGTACTGTTTCTGTAGCCTCTCAGCCCGAATTGTGTGCCATAGTGCTAATGCCTGTTTCCATTTGTTTTCTTTTATGTCTTTGCAGGGGAAGACGCACTTGATACTGCTGGGGATGTGGAGATGGTGCAGACCCAGGAGGGGTTTGAGGGCCGACCGACCACCAGTGAGGGACGTGGTGTGGTGGTGGGTGAGAACCCACAACTGCTGCAGGTCGTGCTCTCAAGGGGTGTCTCTGGCTGCACCTCCCCCGAGCTGTACTCATGTGTCGATTCGGATGATGAGATCTACGTGTCGTCGCAGGTGAGTGTTCCTGGGAGGGATTCTGTTCTATCCGACCCACCTGCACCAGGGTTAGAACCCTCGATGGGGATGTCAGTGTTGGCAGATACGCCTTTGGTGGTTACGGATGCAGGGTCACACTCCGCGACATCTGATCCTGTTCCTGGGCTAGCAGATCAGTGGGGGAATGCAGTCCTGCAGCCTCAGGCAGTGCCAGCACAGCAAGGCGCAGTTCGCCTTGCCCCAGACAGGTGTGGTGCCCGCCGACGTGGTGGCCGTATGCCACCTGGCAATACCGCATGGGAGCAATCCATTTACGGTATGGCAACCCAACAGGCAGCATCATCAGAGATGATGGCTCAGGCCATGGATAGGGTGGCCACTTGCATTGTCCCCCCCGAAAGGCTGATGGAGCGACTACAGCAGGCAACCGACTCCATCTGCCAGTCAAACAGGGAGGACATGTTGGCGTCCGACAGGGACAGGCGGGCGGCACTGGCGACTCTGCAGGAAGCCATCTCCATTGAGTCCCAGGGCCACAGGGAAGCCCTGAGGCTGGAACTCCTTCACCTCAGGACGACTCTTGATGAGCTTGTGGCTTCAACAAACCGAAGGACAGAACAGCAGCTGGAGCGTCTCACCCGTACGATCTCAGCTGAGATGCAGGCAACTAGGGCGGAGGTCCGTGCATCCCGTGAGTTGTTGCATGGGGACCTCCACACACATCCTCCAGAACGAGACCTACCACACCCGCATGCTTGCAGCCATGGAGGAACAGACTAGGGCTTTGCGTGGGCTGCCTCCCATAGTGCCACCACCTCCTGATGCAGCTGCAGAGGGTGAGGATAGCGACAGCAGTGATACCCCCACAATAGGGTAGCCGTGTAGGCCATGAGCCCATGGAGGTGTTTTTTTTCGCAAGATCCACAGAGGTGGGTTTTGGTGTGCACCCTGTCCTCGGACCTCCTGGGTGGCCTCCCCCAAACCCCCGGGCCCATTAATGGCCATTTTTGATTTTCTTTTTTTTTTTTTTTTTTTTTTGGGACAGTGTGTTGCCTTGTGTTTTGGGACAGTGTGTTGCCTTGTGTGGCTCCCGTGGGCATACGCTGCATTGTGGCTGGGCACATGCAGGCTTGTCATGGATTTGGTTCAGATGCTTGGGTTTTTGTCACACACACCCCTCCTGCTTCCCGTTTCCATGGGCTTGCAAAGGGTGTGCCCAAGTGACATTGACATACATGGTGACATTGGACTCCCATGAGCTGTGTGGGCAGTCTGTAGTCAATACTGTGTATACATTCATAGTGCATATTGTTGTTGTATTGTACACTGCGTGGTGTATTGATATGTGCCTCTGCATCCATCTCATCCTCCATATTTGCAGGTCCATTCCTCATGTCTTCACAATGCGGTCCACCTTGGAACTGGAGTCCATGTTGTAAGCAGTGCACCTACACTCTTGCGTGGCGCTAACACTGTATACTTGGAAGTGTTCGGAGGGCTGTCATCATCAGGTGGTAAGGCTAGCTAATTTTTAAGTCTGTAATGTCATGTTTAAGGTAGGTTGGAGGTTGTGTAGGTGATTGGTATTCTTGGTAAGTATTTGGTAATGTGGGTTGTAGGTCCTGCATTACTGTGAGCATTTCATGTGTGGACATGTTTCCATTAGGGACACTGTAGCTGCTGACACTTGGGGCATGTTGTGGGGATTAATTTCTTTCCTCTCACATTGCATGACATGCCATGGTGTGTTGTGTGGCCGTGCCGGGGAGGGGGTGGGTTTCATGTAGTATTTTGCAAGTGGGTATTCATTTCTGCAGCATGGAAGTGTCTTTTCATGACACTGCATTGGTGGTGTTTGTGTAGCTAGGGATGCACACATTGTGACACTTCCACATGAACAATCTCAGGATGCTATGGTTCTGACAGTTGACAGTCCCTTTGTTCGTCTTAATTGTCAGGTCGAGTCATCATTGCTTATCAGATGGTATGTGCCAGGCATGTGTGCACTCCACTGGGGTGTGATTTCTATGTGAAGTAATTAGCCACCAGCTGCGTACGGGCTGCCTCACCCCGTGCCCTCTCCCCTCCCATGCGCAGAGGCCGTGCATGTGGTTGGGGATGTGGGGGCACCACCATGTCCACAGCCAGGCCCCGGCGTGTTGCAACATTGTGCAGGACACATGCTGCCACTATGATCCTGCACACTACTGGGGGCGCATATAACAGCTGCCTGCCAGAACGGTCAAGGGAGCGAAAGCGTGACTTGAGCACTCCGAATTTGCGCTCCACTATGCCCCGAGTTGCAATATGGGCTGTGTTGTATCTTACCTCTGGAGGTGTGATGGGGTTCCGAATTGGCGTCATCATGTGGGTGCTCAGAGGGTAGGCACTGTCCCCTGGTGAGGAGGTGATGGGTATCATTAGTGGGGTAGTGACATAACTCTGCATCTGACATGCATGCATGTGCAGTGGCATTCATACTCACCAAGCAGCCATGTATCGCCATGCCACCCAGCTTCTAGGTTCCGGCTTAGGGTAGACATTCGGTAAATTAAGCTGTCGTGGGTGGACCCTGGATAGTTGGCATATACTGAGGTGATGATTCCCTTAGCATTACATACTACCTGCACGTTGATGGAATGCCAGTGCTTGCGGTTCCTATAGATGTGCTCAGATGCCCTGGGGGGACGTAGTGCCACATGGGTGCAGTCAATGGCACCTAGCACTTTTGGGAATTGTGCCACACCATAGAAATCGAGGGTGGCAGCCTGCCTTTCTGCAGGTGTCCTGGGCAGGTATATGTGCCTACGGACTGATGGGCGTGCAGTGATGATGTTCAAGACCTGGTGTAGGCAGCGTGACTGCGTGGCCTGTGACACCCGACCCACTATGGCACTTGTCCGCTGAAATGATCCTGTGGCCAAGAAGTGCAGTACATTGAGGACCTTCTCCAGGGGGCTGAGTGCTTGGGAGCACATGGTGGGTGATGTGAGGTCATCCTCCCACTCACTGACCAGGTCCAGTATTATGTGTGGGGGAAACCTGTACCTCCCATACACCTGGTCATCAGGCATCCCAAAAAGGCTGGTTCTGGGAGTGAAAATTCGGGCCCTCACTATCCTCCTCCTCCTCCTTTGGTAACCCACGGCCACTGCTGCTAGGAATGGTATATTCATCCTGGCGTATGAGCTTGGTTGTTTTTTGCGCGCACTTTTATGCTGCGCGGGTCGACGTACGCCTGCTTCATGCTGGCATACGTGCCTCAGGATTGGACCATTTATTTTTCGGCACGTCGTAGGCGAACGTGTGAATCTTCCCGCCCACCCCAGGAATACACGTAGCACGCTCTCACAGGCACAATCGCGGGTAAATATTCCCGCCCACCCCTGGAATACACATACCCCACTCTCACAGGCCCAATCGCGTGTGGAAGTTCACGCACACCCCGTAGTACACGTACCCAGGCCAATGGCGTGTGGGACTTCCCACGCACCCCAAAGTACACGTACCTAGGCTAATCGCGTGTGGAAGTTCACGCGCACCCCGAAGTACACGTACCCAGGCCAATCGCGTGTGAGACTTCCCGCGCACCCCGAAGTACACGTACCCAGGCTAATCGCGTGTGGAACTTCCCGCGCACCCCGAGGTACACGTACCCAGGCTAATCGCGTGTGGGACTTCACGCGCACCCCGAAGTACACGTACCCAGGCTAATCGCGTGTGGAACTTACCGCGCACCCTGAGGTACACGTACCCAGGCCAATCGCGTGTGGAACTTCCCGCGCACCCCAAAGTACACGTACCCAAGCAAATCGCACGGCTGGGGGGTGGGGGTGCAGTAGGACATGAGTGGGGGCCTGGTGGAGGCTGCCCCTGCACTGCTGGGGGGTGGGGGTGGTGGGAGACATGAGTGGGGGCCTGGTGGAGGCTGCCCCTGCACTGCTGGGGGGTGGGGTGGTGGGAGACATGAGTGGGGGCCTGGTGAAGGCTGCCCCTGCACTGCTGGGGGTGGGGGTAATAGGGGACATGAGTGGGGGCCGGGTGGAGGCTGCCGCTTCACTGCTGGGGGGTGGGGGTAATAGGGGACATTAGTGGGGGCCTGGTGGAGGCTGCCCCTGCACTGCTGGGGGGTGGGGGTGCAGGGAGACAGGAGTGGGGGCCTGGTGGAGGCTGCTCCTGGTGGCTGGGGGGTGGGGGTGGTGGGAGACATGGGTGGGGGCCTGGTGGAGGCTGCCCCTGGTGGCTGGGGGGTGCGGGTGGTGGTAGACATGGGTGGGGGCCTGGTGGAGGCTGCCCCTGCACTGCTGGGGGGTGGGGGTGCATGGGGACATGAGTGGGGGCCTGGTGGAGGCTGCCCCTGCACTGCTGGGGGGGTGGGGGTAATAGGGGACATGAGTGGGGGCCCGGTGGAGGCTGCCCCTGGTGGCTGGGGGGTGGGGGTGATGGGAGACATGAGTGGGGGCCTGGTGGAGGCTGCCCCTGCACTGCTGGGGGGTGGGGGTAATAGGGGACATGAGTGGGGGCCTGGTGGAGGCTGCCCCTGGTGGCTGGGAGGTGGGGGTGGTGGTAGACATGGGTGGGGGCCTGGTGGAGGCTGCCCCTGCACTGCTGGGGGGTGGGGGTGTATGGGGACATGAGTGGAGGCCTGGTGGAGGCTGCCCCTGCACTGCTGGGTGGTGGGGGTAACAGGGGACATGAGTGGGGGCCTGGTGGAGGCTGCCCCTGGTGGCTGGGGGTGGTGGTAGACATGAGTGGGGGCCTGGTGGAGGCTCCCCCTGCACTGCTGGGGGGTGGGGGTAATAGGGGACATGAGTGGGGGCCTGGTGGAGGCTGCCCCTTCACTGCTGGGGGTGGGGGTAATAGGGGACATGAGTGGGGGCCTGCTGGAGGCTGCCCCTGCACTGCTGGGGGGTGGGGGTGCAGGGATACAGGAGTGGGGGCCTGGTGGAGGCTGCCCCTGGTGGCTGGGGGGTGGGGGTAATAGGGGACATGAGTTGGGGCCTGGTGGAGGCTGCCCCTGCACTGCTGGGTGGTGGGGGGGGTGGGAGACATGAGTGGGGGCCTGGTGGAGGCTGCCCCTGCACTGCTGGGGGGTGGGGGTGCATGGGGACATGAGTGGGGGCCTGGTGGAGGCTGCCCCTGCACTGCTGGATGGTGGGGGTAATAGGGGACATGAGTGGGGGCCCTGCACTGCTGGATGGTGGGGGTAATAGGGGACATGAGTGGGGGCCTGGTGGAGGCTGCCCCTGGTGGCTGGGGGTGGTGGTAGACATGAGTGGGGGCCTGGTGGAGGCTGCCCCTGCACTGCTGGGGGGTGGGGGTAATAGGGGACATGAGTGGGGTCCTGGTGGAGGCTGCCCCTTCACTGCTGGGGGGTGGGGGTAATAGGGGACATGAGTGGGGGCCTGCTGGAGGCTGCCCCTGCACTGCTGGGGGGTGGGGGTGCAGGGAGACAGGAGTGGGGGCCTGGTGGAGGCTGCCCCTGGTGGCTGGGCGGTGGGGGTAATAGGGGACATGAGTTGGGGCCTGGTGGAGGCTGCCCCTGGTGGCTGGGGTGTGGGGGTGGTGGTAGACATGGGTGGGGGCCTGGTGGAGGCTGCCCCTGCACTGATGGGGCATGGGGGTGCATGGGGACATGAGAGGGGGCCTGGTGGAGGCTACCCCTGCATTGCTGGGAGAGTGGGGGTAATAGGGGACATGAGTGGGGGCCCGGTGGAGGCTGCCCCTGGTGGCTGGGGGGTGGGGGTGGTGGTACACATGAGTGGGGGCCTGGTGGAGGCTGCCCCTGCACTGCTGGGGGGTGGGGGGAATAGGGGACATGGATGGGGGCCTGGTGGAGGCTGCCCCTGGTGGTGGGGGGTGGGGTGGTGGGAGACATGAGTGCAGGCCTGGTGGAGGCTGCCCCTGCACTGCTGGGGGGTGGGGGTGGTGGGAGACATGAGTGGGGGCCTGGTGGAGGCTGCCCCTGCACTGCTGGGGGGTGGGGCTTGTGGGAGACATGAGTGGGGGCCTGGTGGAGGCTGCCCCTGGTGGCTGGGGGGTGGGGGTGATGGGAGACATGAGCGTGGGCCTGGTGGAGGCTGCCCCTGCACTGCTGGGGGGTGGGGGTGGTGGTAGACATGGGTGGGGGCCTGGTGGAGGCTGCCCCTGGTGGCTGGGGGGTGGGGGTGATGGGAGACATGAGTGGGGGCCTGGTGGAGGCTGCCCCTGGTGGCTGGGGGTGGGGGTGGTGGGAGACATGTGTTGGTGATCAGTGGTGCAAGGTGACATGTGGGTTGGCTCGTGGGCATGGCCATGGTGGATGGGTTGCCTGTGGGACATGAGCAGGGGTGCAGGGTAGTACCCTGTGGTATGGGCTGCCTGCAGGGGCTGTGGTGGGTGTAGAGGGAACACCTGGGGGGACCCACATGGCCAAATCACGTGTAGCATTCCCCGGCACCACTGAAATACACATTCCATGCAGAAATCGCGTGTGAATCTTCCGCGCACCTCGGAATACACGTACCCAGGCCAATCGCATGTGGAACTTCCCGCACACCCCGTAGTACACGTACCCAGGCCAATCGCGTGTGGAACTTCCCATGCACCCCCACCTACCCAGGCCAATCGCGTGTGGAACTTCCCGCGCACCCCGTAGTGCACGTACCCAGGCTAATCGCGTGTGGCACTTCCCGCGCCCCCCGAAGTACACGTACCCAGGCTAATCGCGTGTGGAACTTCCAGCGCACCCAGGAACACCCTCACACGCTATTTTTCACACAGCGGGTGTCCGTGTTTGTCGGTGCCCCTTTGCACCTCATTTGTCCTAGAGGGCCTCTGTATGGGCCATTCATCATGGCTGTATATGGGTGCTTTTTGTTAGCGCACATTTTGGCGCACATTTTTTTCAGTCGCAGGGGCGCTACCGCCTGCTTTCTTGTGGCGTACTTGTTTGGCCCTGTGCGCGTCTTTGACCGTGCGCTGGTTTGCCCTATTCGATTCCATGAATACAGGTTGTAGGCGAGCGTGTGAGCGTTCCGCGCACTTGCCTCCTGTACTTCCCCCGTGACGCCCATATTTTCACGCGTTGTTCCCCATTCCGAGTGTTATGCCCCGTGTTCCACCTACTTTTGTGATGTGCGCTGCGCTATGTGCGATTTTGCATGTGGCCTTGGCGCACGCTGTTGCTGTTTAGCGCACATCCAATGTTTTTCTCGCGCACGGACTTCCATGAATCGCTGTGCGCTGGTTTTCCTGCGATTTTCGCACTTGCACTGCGATTTTCACAGTTTTCCTGCGATTCGCACGTTTTGGCACCTCTGCGCGGGAATTTTCGGCGCACATTAATTCCATGAATCGACCCCATTGTATTTAAGTCTGTGTATTGTCACTCATGCTATTATATCTTGTGCCTAAATGTTTCTGTACCCAATTAACTGTCATGTATTATTCTCTGCTTTCTTTCCCTTCAGCTACCTTACATAACTACATGATCAGTGTTGTACTGTATTGATCTTTTAAGTTCTATTGTATTACAAAACCTGAAGTGAGTCCCCCCGCTTAACTAACAATGTGTTAGCGCTGTTATAATAAAAGTCAATGAACTGTAATCGTGGGTATAATTAAAAAAGATGTTTTGGTTATTAAAGGCCTCAATGTGCAAAAAAGTGCAGTGTTTGTAACCAGAAGCGTCCTTTCTAAGAATGATCTATTATGTATATATGTATGAAAATCTATGTGACTTACTTCCCTAAAGTTTCATATTGTAACCGCGGCTAGGAAAAAAGTAAATGAAATCTAGCCGTGTCATTTTAGAAAAGGATTTTTTATGTCATTTCCTTGAATTTGTCTATTTATATGTGATGGATGTTATTTTATTGTATTTTTATATTTATATATTTATGCATGATAAATTGGATTACACAGACTGTAGTGGAACAGTGCCGGTGTTTTGTGTAAGTCTGCGGGCGGTTCAGACCATTGGGGGCAGGATGGAACCCGCTCGCAGACTCGTAGAGTGAGATCCGGTAACTATCAACAAGATGCCGGTCACTTCTTTTCTAAAAAACCCTAGTTTCGAGTAAATCCCCAAGATATAGCTATCTATTTTCGAGAAAGTGGCACCCTCTTCTCAGAACAATTCTGAAATAACTACTGCATGGAATAAACCCAAAACACGCATGGATGGCAAGTCAACGATTCGTACCCATGTTATATCGGATCAGGTCCAAATCCATCCAGTGGTTTGTGCTGTGCACTTTGCCAACAATTGACCTTGTTTGTCTATGGGAAAATGAATGTGAAGTAGGCCGTCCTTTGAAAGAATATATTATTCTTAATGATCATGACTTTTTTTATTTTTTAACAAATCTTTACAAAACTTTGCAGTTAGGGGGCACACATGCTTCTTTTTTTCTTTTTCATATTTATATAACAGGTTTTTAACCACTTTCGAAATTTTGCCCAAAATCATTATGAGAATCACAAGTTATTGACAATAGAATGTTGAGGGGTTTATGGGAGTCCAACTCACCTTAAATATAGGGCGGCTATATATATTCATATACATTACAGGGCCTGCAGAAGCGGCCCTGTCGCTACGGTCAAGTTGCTCAACTCATAGGAAGAGCACTTTTTGGGTGACCAATGACCTTTCTCCCCCTGGATGAATCCTTTCCAAACTTTGTAAATAAAGTATATGGCCCGGTCTGTATCTTTCTGACAAGTTTCGTGAGGTTTCTTCAAGGGGGGCAAAGTCATAGGGGGGGTGGTCCCAAATGTTTTTTTCCATGGTCTCAATGGAAACAAAATGTTGCTCATGCCTACAGCCCAAACTGCTGGACAGAATTTCACCACATTTGCATCAGGAGTGGCGGCGTGGTCCTAAACGCGTGCTTTTGTAAATTTGGTGTAAATCCATCCAGTCGTTTTTTTTAAAACGGGACAAAAAAAGTTAAGAAAATTAGTGATATCTGGGTTCGGTCCGTGGACTCACTTCCATGTTCAGTCCGTGGACAGGCCCCCGATTGGACGGGAGGCTGACGTGATGTCCGTGGACATTGGACGCGTCCACTGATTGGATGGTGAAAAGCGTGAAGTGTGTCAGATATTTGGAAATGCCCGCCATGTTGGATTTGCAGACATCCACTGCTGTCCGCAAACATCGCTGTAAAAACCTATTAAAAAACACAGCATTGCACTGATGAGGATGGGATGGGATTTGGCTACAAGAACAGCTCGGGAACAGTCCAGTGATTTTCGCAAACACTTCAGATGTTCATGGACATCTATGCCTATTACTGCATTTCCGGGTTGGTTAAAAGCAGTTTTTGGATGGCTTATAACTTTGGCGCCACTCAATGAAACTGCATGAAACTTTGGAATTTTGGAATATTATTCAAGATCTGATTCTGAATAGGTCTGGAAAGTGTGGAGCTGTTTTGTCAAGAGAGAACAAAATTAGAGGGGGACCTATAAATATTATAAAGGTTTATACATGTGGTGCCATTTGATGAATCTACACAAAAGTTTGCAAAAACATTTTAAATCTAAATATAAATGTTTTTGTAAAGTTTGGTGGAATTTTGTCAACAGGGTGCTAATTTAGAGGGGTGGTCTCAACATTTTTGGATGGCTTATAACTTTGTTGCCATTTGATGAATGTGGACAGACGTTTCCAGAAAGATTATAGACCCAACCTTGAATGTTTGTGTAAAGACTGAATGGATTTTGTCAAGGGTGGGATAAGTTATATCACTATTGTATCTACATACATTTTGACACTTTTGAAAAAATGCAAAATGGGCAGATTTCCAGCAAACTCATGTAAGGAGCATTTGCAAGAACCTTAAAGCATGGTTTTGCAAATGTGCCCATGTTTTATTTTTTGACAAGTGTCATAATGTAGGTACAAAAAATAGTGATATACTTTTGTTGACTGAGGTATAGCCTGTGGCCATGTGCAGTGGGTCAGATTGTCCGGGTCATTGCATAAGGTCATGACCCTGACAATCTGGCTGCTGGCCATGACCACGAGGGATGACAAATGGGGTTAAAGTGGCCATGTCCACTTGGGACCAGCTTTATTCGAAAGTGGGATAGATTTGAAAGGTGAAAAAATGTGCTTGTGGTTATATGGTCATAGGTTTCTCTCTTTCCCTTTTGCAGACTGCCATAGAAAGGGAAGACGGGCTCTGTAAGGAGCCCCACCTTCCCTTTCCATAGTGGCCATCTTGCAAAAGGATTTTCCTTCCTACAGGAAGAAAAATCCTTTTTTTTAGCACCGCAGGTTTCGGCTTTGGGAACCCAGGCTTCTAATGTCCTTCATCACCCATTGCAGGGGCTGGAAAGGGAGAAAACGGTATGTAGCCCTCATTGTCTGCCTTCCCTTCGCTTGGGCCGATAACTTTGGCTGCCGGGCCATTATCCCCTGTTCCAGTACCACGAACGGGGGATGAACGCCACATTATGCCCATTAGCATAACACAAAATGCTAATGGAAATGTTGGAAAATCTTACTGGGTCTATGTACTTTACTGAGAAATATAAATTAGATGGAGTCTATAATATATCCTTTTTTTAGTTCTATTTTTTAACTGTGAAAGGTGGTTCCTAAAGGAAACTTCCTTTTGTTGTTGTTTAAATGATTGGACAATCTGGCCACTGGCCATTCCTAGGTCACAAAATATATATCACTTTTGAAAAAATAAAACACGGACACATTTGCAAAACCATGCTTGCGGGTCCTTGCCAAAGGTCCTCACAAAATTTGCTGCAAATCTGTCCGTGTTTTTTGTTGTTGAAATGTGTCATAATATATGTACAAAAAATTGTCATTTAAGATAGCCCCACTTTCCAAAATCCATTCAAAATTTGCTCAAACAATCTAGGGAGGGTCTATAAGATGTTTGCAAACCTTTGTGCAGGTGTCTTTTGCGTTGTAGCGTGCGTTTGATCCCATGTACAGGCTCTCTTTTAAATTAACTTTGGTGGGTTACCTCTCATTGTTTTGGAAAGGTCCACTGCACACAGTTTTCATTTTTTGGAACCAAACATTGCCTTTCTCCATTTATAAAACTAAATGTAATGCTGCATTCAAATTTCGCTTTGCATTGGATTCCCATGGAATCCACCTGCTTTTACATGGGAATCATTCCTTTTACGAGTTTACGCATGCATGAAAATCCTATACAGGCAAAACAATGTTTGTTCCCTTTGAAGTTGGAGCAGAAATGCAGGGCGGAAAATTTAATTTCGCTTCATGCCCCTTCTTGCCTTCTCATGGCTTTAGAAGTTCATGGAATACAAAAGTATGGCATAGATGGTTAACACTTACTTTCACATCCTGGGGCTTAGAAAGTGAACCCCATATATTTGTTTCATGTTTGTTGAGCATCACTTGAACAATCTTCATTTTGAATACAGGTTGACATATTTAATAAGTTATTGGTCTCCACTGTCCCCATTATGCGCCCTGAGGCCTGTGGCTGTGTAGCGCTATGTAAAACTTAAATACATACAATACAAAAAAATTATGTTGTATAGGGTGACATTCATTTGGCATTTTAGGATGCACTTGACAAATAGTAGCCAAACACCTATTGGCTTTGCCAGTGCTTGTTTTTATAGACAGGGTCATACGGAAGTACCGCATTACGGCTACCAGCACTTTTGCCATGGCGTAAGTCTCTCTTATTTTGGCAGGAAGTGTAAAGGGCACTGCTTTGATGTATCATATACTGCTCGCATGCACTTCAGTAATAATTATTTATTTAATGGCAAGCTAGCCATGGGAAATAGCAGAGGGGAGGGCCTCCACAGTAGGCTTAATGTGCGAATCTGCTTGCCCATTACTTGTAAATGGCATTGGACGTGTTATGCAGGAGGATGCTGTTCAGAATAAAGCAATCGAATTCTCCTGATTTGCTTGCTCTGCTCGGAATATATTGTTTTCCCCAGGGAGCCAAATCACATTTTAAATCACCGCTGATTAAAAAGGGGAGCAAACATGGGGAGCTCAGCAATTTTATTTAATGCTTCACTTGCAAAGAAGGATCGGTCAGCTCTGAAAACACAGGCCCTGTGTGCGAGTGCCCTGAAAGAAAGATGCATATCTTAATTAAACACGGCATGCCCTTGCAACACGAAACAGTGATTTTTACATGTGATTGATAGAGTCCTTTGCTGGGAAATGGATGCCAATTTCAGCACTGTTGCACCCGAACTGTACAGTGCAGCGCTGCTGCTCAAATGCGGCTGCCTCTGCTCTCCATCAGAACATGGAACGGTCGGGATAGAGCACTATATGTTCAGGGATAAGCATGCTGTGTAAAACGTGGCATGCAGCCTGGTGGTGTAAGACACCTCTGTCTTTTGTGCATGTATTTGGTTCATCCTTTACAAAGAGAGAGGGCATGGAGGGATGCATGGTTTCATTATAAATGAGTTATATCATATAATTTATGTGACACTGGGCCTCATCAGGGTTGGGCAGAGTGGTAAAAATGCAGCGGTAACCGTATTACCGCTCCAATTAATCGTGAGCGAACCTCAATTCCGCTGAAAATGCCCCATTGAGTCCTATAGACTTTAAAAAAAAATGGGGACTTACCCCACCACTGCAACTTGCACTCCGGCACTAATAGTGCCGGACCAAGTTGTGGTAACGCTGTTTGCATTGGCCAGTATTCTGGCAGATTTACCACAGGGATACCGCCCACTCTTGATGAGGCCCATCTGCACCCCTGTTCCAAGATCATGAGAATTATGAAAAACAACCAACCTAGTGGCAGGACAATCTGGGAAAATAATTCATACCTTGGTTTTGATGTGGTGGCTGATAGTTTACATAATTATTAATGCTGATCTGATTTGAAGCATACCAGTGTCATCCCTGTGAGTACTGACCAGCTATGAAAGGCTAAGTGAATTTCAGGCAACTGCCTTTCTGCATTCAAGTGAATGTGAAAAAAGACAGGATACATGACTCTCTGGGAATAATTGTAACTCCTACCTTGCTAGACCTGGGATCTCCAATCTAGAGATGTGATTAGAGCATGGCTTCAAAGAAGTCAATTCCATAACAAAGGTATACCTCACAATAGGGGGCTGCACACCACAGAGCCTTTGAAGCTGTACGAAAAAGGGAAAAAAGGGAAAACGTTCTGAGAGCACAGTGGGCTGGATGAAGGTTTCCCCTCTCTTGATTCGCAGTGGGCTTTTCTCTCCAAGGGTCACTTGTATCAAAGTCAGGGATAAAGCAGGATCACTTTCATCCATCCAATGTTCCCTTTTTCTTATAAAAGATGTGGTCTACAACTCATTCTTTGGTTCATTTTGGGATTTATCCTTGACTTCAGAAATAATTAATTTGAACCTCTTTTGGGAATGTTGGCCTTCAAAGTCCCCATCCATTGAGGTGAAGGCAGAGGCAAGCTGTTTACTCTACACGCTCCCAGGGCACACAGGAGGTGGCTTTTGCTGAAGAACTAGACCTACCACTCTACTAGCAAAAGGAGAACATAGACTGAATAGAACTCACCTTTTCCAGGATCCTCCTGCACAGGGTCTCACAGCATCCTGAAAGCCAGAACATCCAGGATCCGGATTTCAGCATTGAACCGAGTCGAGCCACCTTCAAACCAATTTGATCAATCTTCAAACCACATTTGACACTGTTGAACCAACTAGACTCACTGATGCTGCCTTTGACACTCACTCGAATGTCAAACCACCACTGTTTGCATCCATCAAATTCTCTCAATGCCACAGTGCCCTGTTTGGCTCGAGCACCAGTACATCACGTAGATGAGTTCAAACCACAGCTTCATCGACACAAGCATTGCACCCCCAGGACTTCACATAAGAGATTGACTCAAACTGCCGGATCGCCAAGTCACTCATTGATCCACACTCCAATATTGAGTTGGTCCTAGAGGCCCATCGACTTGCATCGATAGATGCCATCTTTGAACTGCACGTAGAACCTGCTCAAACGCAACTCAATTGCGACCCACTGACTGTGATCAATGTGACTCGATGCCTTTGAACCCAGTTTTTCCCAGAAGCACAACAGTTAGAAGTCTGGTTCAACATGGTCGAGCCAGTCTGGTTCAACATGGTCGAGCCACCTAACATTGGAATTTGGTATGCATGAGTGATCTTTCCCCTGGTACACGTTTTGAGACCCTACAGACTGGTTAAGTTCATGTTGCACTTTTGTCAACCAAGGATATGTCATTTTGAATTTAAAAAAAAAAAACATAATTTATTGGCTTTTTAATCCCTGCATTTCTGTTCTGCATCTTCTTTCTTCTTTTACAGGGACTGGTTTCATACTGTTTTTTTTATCAGTTTGATTAAAGTATATATTTTTATGGAAGCTTGATTGGACATTCTTTATCATGGAACTTTCTTACTATTGCTGTTTGGTTTGCTACTGTATCACATTCCCACCTCTTCTTAGACTTAAGCGTTCCCTCAGTCCACGTTACCACAAAGGCAAAGGAGGTATATCTCCTGGCTGTGCCTGTTTTAACTTTATGATTGGGATCACTGTTGGTTTGGAGGCATATGGGGGATGAGTATGCAGTTTACTTACTACTTATCCTTGTACTCCTGCAGAGTAAAAGACATTTTGACACAGTAAAACTGTCATGGGGATTTGTTGAGGTTGACCTCGGAACTCACCTATAAAAAATGATAAAAGTAGTGTAAAAAAGAGTGTCCGCAGGCAAGAAGTAATGCAGGTTTATTAAGGAGGTCCCAGACACATCTGGGACAACTATGTTCAAACAGATCACAGAACCGAACTGCATGAAAAGGCGCTGTCAAAGAAACACCCCTAAATCTGAGACTTTTATGACAATCGAGCTAATTAACATTAGTAACTTTGCAACATGAAAAAATCTCCACACACCGAGCTGATTGGTGCCCGCAGATTGTTAGGCAGAATCATATGCAGTAACCTTTGGGAACACCACATACAACTAAGACTACAAGTGACAGTACAAATTCTCCTTTGGTACAAGCCTGTACTACACAGTAAAGTGGTAGCGATGGCTGAGCAGCCAGACTTATCTCAAGAGTAAAGTGAGCAGTATCAATAGTTACACAAAGGACAGCAATTACTATGGTTCAAACAAACACTAACTCAAGGTTTCTGAGTAAAAGAATATACATTTATTTACACACCAGTTATAAACCATTTCACTAAAGTAAAGCAGTTGAAAAATCACACTCTTAATATATTACACACCACCCAATAGATTCTGGACAAGCTAAGCTCAAAAATGAAGTGTGAGCAAAATGGCACTGCAGCATATAAAAAGTTGGGGGGAGACAAGGTTAGACAAAAGTTGAGCAGCACCAACGAGTAAGTCAGCAGGGCAATCTGAAAAAAGTAAGTATAGTGAGGAAATAAAATCAAGAGGCCTGGGCCAAAATCAATGGACCAAAGTCCTTGCAGAGGATCACACAGTTCAGAGTAGTTCGCGGTTAAGTCTTTGCCAAGAGTTCAGAACTAAGTTGGTCAGACGAAAAGTTCTTTTAAAGAATAGAGATGGACAAGCCCTCAGATTGACAAAAGATTTCAAGCACTTTTACCACGGCCGGACGGAATAAATGTCCGAATTTGAACAGTACTTTAAATGTAGAAGAATGCTGTAGCTGAGGCGGACGTTCCTGGCAGATCCTGAAGGCTCACGGTTCCTAAAGCGACTGTCAGATAACATGAAGTAGGAAGACTGGAGGGTTCTGCACTGCCCAGGGAAGAAACCAGCATAAGAGCAAAGGAACAAATAAAAGGTGTGCTCCTTAAAACCCCAAGCAGGGTCCGGTCCTCCTGGCTATCCAGTTCACTGTAGCTTTGCACAGCAAATTCGACCTGAGGGGGGGGGTCCTGGCTTGCAGTTTGGTGACCTGGTTGTTCCCACCAGCTCAAGGGGAGAAGATTCCTTGCAGATCTTCCCTGTCATCGAAGTTTGGAGATTCGGACCCGCAGCAGGGCTTCACTGGGAGGTTCAGTCATGGTAGAGGTCCTCTTCTGTCAGCTTCTCTTCGGTTCTCTCGATCCAGTGGCAGCTCTGCCTTCTCAGCCCCAGAGACATGCTTTTTAAGCAGTTTTCCCCCATTCACACAGCCTGGCTGGCAATCACACAGCAGGGTGGCTGTCCTGGTGGGAGAGTCACCTAGCCAATCAAACAGGAGTGCGACTTGGGTTACCAAGGGAACCCATGGCAGGGGTCCTAAAACCCCTCCCTCACATCCTGCCTACCCAAACTTTCAGGTGCCTAAGGAGGGCTTCTGTGCAGAAGCCCGCCAAAGGACGGCGAACAAAGGAAAAAAACCTGGTTTGGCATGCAGAGTAAAACACGAGAAAGTCCTTTACAAAAAGAAATGGCGAACAAACCCAGCCGGAATCAAATAAAAGTCAATGTGGTCCAACGGATTGAAGTTCGAGGCTACTAAGGTACAGGGGCATAGCCAGGATTGTCTAGCAAATGGGGCCTGAATCTAATCTAGTTGGGCCCACCGCATTGACGAAAATATCTGAAAATGGCCACACAGCGCTGCTGAGTGGGCATTTACTAGTTTTGGGTGGGCCTTGCCCCTCAGGCCCTACCCTGTCTATGCCTCTGCTAAGGTTGCCTAAAACAATACGAAGGCTATTTAAAATAACCGCGGTAGGAAACATAGGGTAGATACCACTGCCACCAGCCAAATCTTAATGAAAAGGGAATGAAACAATGTTCCAGGAGAGACAGACAGAAAGGGATAACTATTAACCCTTTCCAGTACTCTATCATAAGATATGTTGTAGTGGGTCTGTGGTTTTAAAAAGACTAATAAAGTCAATGGCAACTTTACATGTTCTGGGAGACAGTAATCATTCCCAGAATATGGAGTTTTAAGTGGGAAGTCTGAAAAAGACAACTCTGTGTTACTGTACTAAAGGTGCTGTGTAGCACACAGTAAAAAGATGATGCCTATGAAGTAGGTGAGGCTCCACAGTCTATGAACACAAAAATGTTAAACACACACAACAAAACACATGTACGAGTGGGAAAAAAGGCTCACACTCTTACCAGTTGAAAAAAGAAATCCTAGAAATCCAGCAAAGCTGCTAAGGGACTCAATAGATAAGGGAAATTAGCCATTCTGGAGAATTCTCCCTAACATAGATTATATCCTTATAGAAAAACGTACATTATGTATGTAATTGGGTCCACAAACCTTCCCACAGCCCAAAATTAAAATATGTTACATCACAATCCAACCCCCACTTCCGACATCATTGAAACATTTGAGATGTCAAGCGGAACTTTATTCATCTGTCCCAGTCATCTCATCAAAGTTCTTGTGAGAAGCGCTCCCTACCATGACACTATTAGAGACTTGCACCATGGACATAAGTCTATACAAATGCTGCA
Source organism: Ambystoma mexicanum (assembly GCF_040938575.1). Taxonomy (NCBI): domain Eukaryota; kingdom Metazoa; phylum Chordata; class Amphibia; order Caudata; family Ambystomatidae; genus Ambystoma; species Ambystoma mexicanum. The sequence continues at coordinate 1,149,150,172 of NC_090928.1, forward strand.
TATTGAGGACTTGTCAACCTTCTTCCCGGGTGAAATGCACTAAAGGGAAATTTGAGACCGCTGTGGTTCTTCTGACTCCATCTAAAAATCATGTTTTGCAAATCACCTTGAAAAAAAACCCAGTTGTTTTGCTTCTTACCATACCAACCTGTGATCGTGGGACATGCAATGTGTTACCAGCCATTGCAGCTTTGTTGCAGAATAATAAAAAGCTAACACACGTTTGCTGCATAAGCATGCTGTAAGGCCTAGTTACCACATTTTAGCCTACATTTAAGTTTGGTTATACTTACCAGTGCCCCTGCATTTCTTTTATTTTGGGCTTGACTTGCGTAACGAACAAAAACAGCCCCCTCCCCTTTACAGTACTACTCTCGGAATTGATACGTGTGTACCTTTTCACCACACTGAACTTGCATTTGTATAACAGGGGAATTATACAGGAAAGTGTGTAAGGAATTTTACAATGGTTGCTGTTAGAAATAGCTCTTCATTTAAAAAAAAAAAAGATGAGATTCAGAGTACAAAGCAACACCAATGAACAGATAGCAAATAGACGTTAGGCAAACTAGGACACAGATTTTGACTGAAGGATGGAAAGGAGAAGAAAACTTGAGTGTCAGCTGTTCTGAGAATCCAAAGGAGTAAATGAGTTTGCTGATCGAGGTGTATTGTGTAAAGAGGAGGAGACCAACAACAGACTGTTGTGGGATCCCTAGAAATATGGTGGTGCCTGAGGGGGCATAAAAGAAAATAGAAAAGGCGATGTAAGCCAGAAAAGAGGCCACCCACCCAAGTAGGGACAATATTCTGACGGATACAATCTGAGGGAGTCTAAAGAAGGAGGAGACTCTATGGAGCTTGGTTAGAGAATTTCAATTGGAAGGAGGTCAAAGACTCTTTTGACCACCACGTAATCAGTCATGTGTTTGAAGGCTATAATCCAGAAGTCGAAGTGGGCGGGAGCGGTGCTCCTATACTTTTTTATTTTTAAGTTTCACTTTTCCTATACTTTTTATTTTAAAAAGAGACTGTTCTGGAATGGTTTAGTTTTAAAATAAAAGTGTAGGGAGAAGTTGAAGCTTGCACTTCAGTGCACTGCCCTGAACATTCCCTTAAAAGCAGGTGTGTTTGGGGGTTTGGATTGTGTGTGGGAGGGGCCCAGCAATGGGGTTTGTGGAGAGCGGTGGTGTCAGGCCAGCAGGGAACATAGTTCCACTACTTATTTTCATACACTTTGACTACTGCTATAATCCTGAGAACTTTGAAATAGCAAGGAAGGCGACAGATGTTATGATAGCTGGATCAGCAGTTGGTGCCAGCTGTGGGTATGATGTTGGTTGCCTTGAAATAGGCCCAGGAATATACCAGCGAAATGTAAAAGGTTGAAAGCCGGTCAGATATAGGAGCAGATAAGGGATTATTCCTTCTGGACGAAGTGATCAGGAGTAGCTCAGGTGGAAGTGACAACCCTGAGGATAGGTGTCAATTCACCAGGGCTTTGGTGTGAAGTCCAACAGTGAGAGGTCATGGTTGGATATGGTGGATAGAGGGAAAGAGGTGTGGGGAGGGAGGGTAGAGCTGTCAGGGTGCACCACATCTTAGGGATGCTGTAGGGAAAGTAACTCTCAACGTCATTAGATGAGAGAGAGGAACAGACAGGGTAGAATAGATCAAAAGGCGTTACCATTGATGGGGTGGCCCTGAGGATCTTGCAAGGACAATCACGTAGAGGGGATATGAGGTTAGTGTTATGAAAAGACTTGGCAGGGTAATGTTGAGAAGAGCAATACTGAGAGCATAGAGTGTTTCTTTGTTGGAACCCAGGATAGATGGACAAATGTTTAAAGAACATGGATACCCTCAGATCACATATGGCTTGGAATATCCATGGTTGAGGTTGTGGAGAGAATGAGTGAGCTTGGTAATGGTGCGCAAAAGAAGCTGCCAATGCTAAGTTGAACACCAGAAAATTCAGTTTAATGGAGTCACCAAGTGGTGGAGGGATGCACTGAGAGGAAGCCATGACTTTGTCTGGGTAGAGAGCCATGCAGTCGGATTTGTGTTCAGTGATATTAGGAGGAGCTGGAGGGAGAGTGGAGAATGGACAAAGACAGTGACATGTAGACTATAGTGGTCGGAGACTGGTGGCTCAAGAGATGTGCTCAGGAATTGATTTAGAAAGAGAGGAAGATGAAATCTAGTGAGCTCCCTTTATTGTGGGTTGGTTGGCAGGTGATAGAGGTCCACCATAGAATGGTTAGAGAGAGAGATAAGAGTTCAGCTAAAAATGATGTGTCCTTTTGGGACGAGGAAGTCCATGTGACTATGCCAGGGTCCGTAGAGGCAAGATATTTCAGAAGAGATCAAAATACAGGAGCAATAATTGAGCCTAAATCAAAAGAATAATAATTATATGCAATCCCCCAACATGCCTTTGATTTATTGAGTACACATCGTTCCCCATATGAAGTAAATGTTGTAGACCTGCCAGTTCAATGATAACCAATGCATAAACTGCCAGTTCCAGGTATATCATGTGGACAATTGTCATGCACTTTTAACCCATGTTTCTATGTATTGGAGAACTGCTACAGTTTATAACTTATTCCATATATATCCCCTAGGCTGGCAGGATAATGGAGGAAGCCGGTTGGATGGCCACGATAATATCAGGTCTGATGGTTTTTCGCTGCACTTATGATCAGGTGGCCACGCTAGTGGTCTATCACAAAGCTCTGGGTGGGTTGGTGGGAGTAGGGAGGAGAGGGGCAAGGGGAGGCAAGGGAAATAGCGAGCGCAGCCCAGGCGGCCAAAAAAGTATTTAAATGCAGCAAGAGCGCGACTCTTGGAGGGAGAGCTTACCTTCCACTAAGCTGGCACGATCTACAAAGTGGAACATATTTTTGACTGGTTGTTGGATTATCTCGAGTAAGTTTTAATGTTTGTACGTATGCATGCAGCTACATGCACATGTGTAAACGCATATGGTCCTTTATTGCATACATCTGGCCAGCAATGTAGAGATGTACAGTAGAAGGAAGGGCTATATGTGATAAGATAGGTCCATGGTATTGAATATCTCACAGCACAAAGACTGTGGAGATTTAGGGCCTGATTCACAGAGCGTTTTCATATGGGATTGTGCCATGATACAACTCCTCTGTGAATCAAGACTTTAGCCTCAATTCAGCTCAATGACATCACCTGTGGCTCCTAACTGCTAAAATGGGTCGAATCCCAGTAGATCAAAGTTTACCAATAAGACTTTCATGAATAGTAGTTTATAAAATCATAAGCCCACATGAGTCTCAAAATAAATGGTATTAATTGTTGTGTCCTGAGCCCCTCCTGGACTTGTGCACTAGCCATGTGATTTGTGATACGTTGTTGTTGTGTTGTCAGGCTAATGAATGGCCAAGCAGCTTCCTGATTGGCAGTTTTCTGCCACTGCAACCATGGCTGGTGGTGTATGATTTCAGCATGCGCTAGGGCTGAGCATCATGTAGTGGGCCTCTCCCACATGGCCCTTCATCCTTGGGCCCTGGGTCTCCTGGAGCCCACAACATCTGTCGGCGAGGATGGGATCCAGCCCCTCCCACTGATCCTAAAGAAGAAGGGATGCATACTGGCCCTCCCACGTGACCGGCGTGGTAAATGCTACCAATGGTGTTACTGAAGCCGTGGTAGGCATGACACCAGAGGCTAGAATGGTGGCCACATGTAGGGGAACAGACTCCTGGAAACCCCCTACAAGCACCAGACCTGTTGCGTCTCCCCTGCCCCCCCGGGCACCAGAGGTCTGCTGGACTCCCCTGCATGCAAAGAAAAACAAATGATGATGATAAATGCTCCCACACAGGGGAGCCCATCACGGCTTGAGAGGGACCATTGGCCGTTGACAAACTCCTGCCTGGGGGAGGGCAAGGACATCAAATTGGCCCGACAGGGCCTTGACTTTCTCCAAACGGGGTGCTCAAAGGCAGCGTGCCTGCTTTTCATGGCTCCAGTAAAGGACACAAGTGGGTGGACAGTGTAACTCTTTTTCAGAGGGCGGGCGCAATCCCTTGTTTTTTTATGTTGGCTAGCTCGTTCAAGTATTTGGCTATCAGGATTTTACTCAGGTTGTCATGTTTCCAGTGCAGCCGCTTACCCGCAAGACCACAAGCACTTATTTTGTATTGTCAGCATATTTAATTTGTCAGCATATTTATTCAAACATTTCCTCGCTCAGGTTATTTTTCTGGTGTTCATTATTTCTTTTTTTAAAGTCCAATGCTATTTCGTCTTGCTCACTTTCGTCTAAGGAGTAGCTCTATTGAACTACATTTGCATATTTCACTTCTAAGATATATGTTCTCTTACTGTGCATATATTTGTGGGTTCCAGCTTTTGATGTTCGCTATGGGGGCAAAAGTACATGGACATATGTGATTTTTGCAGCTGGTCATTTTTTTCCCTTTTACATGTGGTTAGTTGGGGTTGTGCGATGTATGATATCAGTCACCAAGACTATATTAAACAAGGGGCTTGTAGCACACTGCTTATCCAAAGTGTGTGATCCTCATCAAATCATTTAATCACACAGGGCTTTAACTAAACATATTGGGAGTTCTCAAAGTCTGCAATCTTTTATACATAAGTAAAAGCAATGGATATGTTTACAGCTACAGTGACATCAAGGGTAAAAAATCACTGCTGAAACGGGTATCTCATCCATGTATTACCCAGGACCAACACTGCTTAGCTTCAAAGTGTGGTAAAGTCCAGCTCCCCCAGGCCATTGTGGCTAACAAGTGAGACAAAGTTACAAGACCACTTAGGCAACATGGCCTGAGCGGGCCAGCCCCTTACTCACTTGAAGCTAAGCAGTACTGTGTGTATATTCATGGGTGGGTATATGTGGGAACGCCTAGAAAAACTCTCCAAAATATGACAAAACTAGTCAAAAAGGAGTGTACGCAGGTGCAAGAAGTAACACAGTCATATTCAGGGCCCCAGATGCAGCTGGGATAGCAAATTCCAACATATATTGCGGAACAGAACTGCATGAAAAGGTGCTGTCAAAGAAACACCCTTAAAATTAGAACTTTTATACAATGCAAGTAATTAGAAATGGTGATCGTGCGACATGAAAACATCTCCCCACACAAAGCTGATGGGATGTCAAACTTTGAACCCTTACAGAAAAGCATGCATTGCATTTAATAATTGGGTCCAAACATCCTCAATTACACTCTGTGATGTCACAATCCACCCCCAATTCCCACAGTACAAAGGATATTCATTGAAACATTTGAGACAACGAGCAGAACTTTAATCAGCTGCCCTGGCCAGATCATCCTGATTCTCATGAGAATTGCATTCCACCATGACACCGCCAGAGCCTTGAATTACGGACATACTGCTTTAAAAATGTTGCATATTGGGGACACTCTAACCTTTTGCCTGGGAGAATGTTCTATGGGGAAATTTGAAACCGCTATGGTTCCTCTCGGCTCCATTAGAAAATCATATTTCATAATTGATTTTGCATGATTAAATGGTCATGTATTAATTACTCATTAGCATAATCTGTGAGTTCTAATCTGTGACCTCAAAATATAACAACCACTGTGTACTTCTCTCAGCGCTGGCCTTGAATCGCAGACTCTGCACTAAATCACCATTTACTTTGCTGCACACAAAATGCTAACACTCGTTTTCTTCAAAAGCAAGCTGTTAAGGCCTATTTACTGTGTTTCCTTCTTCCACTAAGTTTGATTATACTTACCTGTACCCCTGTATTTATGGATTCATTTTATTAAGTATTTTATTTCACAGATATCATAAAGAGCCCCTAAACCTTTTACAGTGCTACTCTCGCAGTTGATAAGTGCGTTCCTTCATACTGCGTCGAACTTCCATCTTTATTACAGGTGTCATCTTTTGATTTGTTATTCTTGCAGCCGGTAATTTTTTCCGGTTTCTGTGTTGCTTAAATGTGGTTAATTGGGGTTGTGCGATGTATCACAACAGTCACCGAGGGACTGGCCAGAAAACAAGGGGCTTGGAGCATGGGCCAGGACATTTTGCTGCAGATCCTTTTTGGGCACACCCAGTTAGATGCAAAGAAGTTGGGTGCAGGGACCTCTCAGTGCAAGGATGTTTTGTGGCAAGAGGTCTCAATTGGCATGGCATGAACCTGCAGGCACTTTGCATTTTGTACCTCTTGTTGCAAGGATGTTTTGGCATGAGAGGTCGCAATTGGCAGGATCCTACAGGCACTTTGCATTTTATAACATGGATTAAACATAAAAAATCATTTATTTACTGCAACATTATCAAACAGAATGAGACATGTATTACACTGTCTCTGGGCAACATTGTAAAACTGAAAAATCACATTTGTGCAGAACGCTGCCTTTGAGAACCCTGGCCTGCAGGAGATCAAGAAGCCGCACTTAATCATTATGCTACAATGACATTACTGTTTGGACCCTCACAAGTTTCATACTTAGCCATTTACAATTGGACATAGTACATTGTAGGCTAAGTATGAAATGTATACACAATGTGGCACTGAGCTATTGTGGCGTAGTGGTTGAATACTGGTCGGGCAGACCAGGCTTCAAGAGTTTTTTGTTTTTGTTTTAATTTAAAACAGTATATTTTGGTAAACACTGTGTATTCTAGATTATGTAGTCTTATCAGGCATGCCTTTGATCCATATGGACTCCTTCATGGAAACGTTGACCGAATGACTGCATGATTTTAAGAAGATCTTTTGAGCTGCACTACCAATGGTTTAATAATAGTTGTGTGTCTTCCAGTGCATGTGAGCCAGTGCAAACAAGACTTTCTTTGCAGCTCAAGGGAGGGGCTTGACACACAGTCCCATTATTCCCTTAATATATTGCGCTACTTTTAGACTTTGAAAACGGCATGGGCAAGAAGAAACCACTCCTCTCCAGCCCCTTGTGCTCAGTTTCCCCAGCTGAAAAAAACATATTTTACTTGTGTTCCCCCTCCTCTAATTCTACACTACGCACCTCCTCATTCAACAGCTTACAGATTCCCTACTGCCTTTCAACCAAACAAACAGAGGTGCAGGAGAAGTTACATGTGTTGTAAATATTGTTATATGCCACATGTCCCCTGTTATTTGAAAGATGATCATTCAGATTTCCTTTTAACTTTGCATTTTGGGACTTGTAGTACAGGACACTTGATGGACAAAACAACTTACTTGGAACCATAACGTCCCTTTAACAAAGTTTTTTTTACTGAATTTCATAGGTTTTTAGTAGCGCAACTTAACCACAACGTCCCTTTAACAAAGTTTTTTACTGAATTTCATAGGTTTTTAGTAGTGCAACTTAAACATAACATCCCATTAACACATTTTTTTTACTGAATATACATTTTCATAGTGTGAATTTGATAGATGTTTACTAGGATTCCCTTACTTTATGTACATGAAACATAGAACATACTGAATCCCCCGCTAATGATATTGATGTCCGTGGACTGTGCGTACGTCGTGAACGGTCACGGACGACATCAGCACAACCCAAACACTCAGGGGGTATCTTAAATCTTTCTATCATACCATATAAACACTGCACAAGTTCAAAAACCAGCACATACACACATTATATGTAATAATGAATAAGCAGTGTAATCTACATATCTAACACATCAACCATCAATTTAAATACCATATGTACTAAAATGGAATATACCAAAACAAAAAAGAAATGCCTCCAACATAATTACCTCACAGAAGCTGCAGAGCTAGAAGCAACAGTAGATTAACACAACACTATGAATACAATTTACCAGAAACTAGTAAGTAAACTTCATTTTTCTTATACATTTCGAAACGTTTTGTATTAGGTACACTACAATTAATATATTTCTTTTTTTCACGCAGAAATGTGTAGTACTTTGGAGTGGCTTGAGGAAAATGTTTCACATGAGGAAATGTCTGAAGACAGTGATAATAATGATAGACTCTTCCCTATATAAGCAAATTAATAATCATTACTTTATGTGCACTTAACATATATATATTTATTTTTAACAGACAATACAAACATTGAAAATAATACGCCAAAATACACATTGGAAAAGACTATGCAACACATGGAACAGAAAATAGACATGCTCAAGGAAAATGTCAATGGTTTGAAACAGTTTGTGGAGGACCACATAAAAGAAAAAAATAAATACCATTGTCCCACATGTACATGTTCCCCCTCTCCATGTCCCAGTGAACTATCCCCAAACCCTGAACACCAAGAAAAACGTTTTGATGAGATTTCCATCCCTTCATCCCCTCCCATCCAGCCTCTCCAAACCCCTAATTCCCATGTATTTGTATCAGTTTCTGCTTACCCCTCTCTTTCATAAATTGTGTATATGTATATAATAAAAAAAATATGTTTCTTTTAATGAAATTCTTTGTTAAAATGTCCGCAGACAGCGCGGCTGTCCGTAATTAACGAAATGGGGATGTCCTAAAGACACTATGCCTGTCCGTACCATTCGCAGCAATGATGGAACTGTTCTTAGAACACACCCGGTGTCCGGGATGTCCATAAATGAACAAAATGAGGGTCTCCTAAGGACACTATACCTGTCTGTACCGTTTGCAACCAAGATGGATCTGTTCTTAGAACACACCCGGTGTCTGGCATGTCCGTAACTGAACAAAATTCAGGAATTTTAAGGACACTTTAGCTGCCCGTACTGTCCGCAGCCAAGTTGAAAATGTCCTAAGAGCACGCGCGGTGTCCAGGATGTCCGTAGTCAAACAAAATGGAGGTATCCTAAGGACACTATACCTGTCCGTACAGTCTACAGAACATCTACACACATGCGCACCACACCTGTAAGTTCTGTGAACATTGCGCCTGTCCGTAACTTTCTGTCTCACTTGTGTTGCACTTTTAATTTGTTTGAGGACCCGAACACTGTCCGTAGAACACCTGCGCGCATGCCCATGATGTTCCCATGCATTTGGTGTCCTGCGGACACCCGTTCCCTTCGCGGGCATGTTCCCGATGTCATCATGTGACCGCATCCATGCTGAGTGTGTATCCTAATTTGCGAACACTGTCCGGTTCCCCAACATTTTAAAAGAACTAATTTAGACAATCCAATTTATTTTTCAGTGAAAATTCACCATTGCACATGTCCCAGACAATGACCCTGGCTTTCCACATTTTTGAACCTTTTTGAGTGTTGAATCTGTTCGCGAAGCACACACCTCCACTCCTATAAAAGGCCACACCCCAGAGCTGATCTTCATTGTACTTTTGCCCATTGCAGATTGACTTTTGCTGCTCTAGCTGAGATTATCTCATCAATCCTGATGGCATCCATAGCTGCTGTTGCTACATCTGCCTCAGCAGCAGCCCCCAACACTCCACCACCACTCCCCAAGGGCCTGCAGAGGGGAACATGCATGAGGATGTAGAGAACGAGGATGAAGAGGATGAAGAGAATGAGGTCGAGGAACTCCCTACTACCAGCACTCACCGGGAGTCTTGGGTGTGGCGGTTGTTTACCATTCATGGTACAGTACCAAACGCACGTGCAAACAAGGTCACCTGCAACCAGTGCAACATGGTGCTGAGTCGTGGGAGACGTGGTTCGTACAGCTTTGATACGACATTCATGAAGCAACACCTAACATTGTTCCACAGTGCAGACATTCACAAGGTTGTACCTTGTGATAAACGTAGTAAGTTGAGTTCCTCTACAGCATCCTCCGTTTCCACTCCTCTCACCACAAGAGACACTCCTGTGGGAGAGCGCATCCCTCCAGCTGCTTCACAGGCCATTCACGATGCTGTTGAACCTTACCTTTCGAGGGTCACAATATTGTGTATGTACCGCGATGCAGTATTCTGCAGGGGGAGAGTCTTCGAAGTGCTTTCGAGACTACGGTCAAGGAGCATCAGAAGAGCTGCTACCTACCTAAGTAAGGCCCACCCTACATCTTCCTCTCTCCACCTGCCCTTTCTTATCCCCGTGGTTGATGTCCTTCCTTACCCTCCTTTCCCCTCGTCTCCTATTGTGTCGTGTGTAAAAAAAAACCACAAAAAACCAACAAAAATCCCCCAAAAAAGGCTCTTTTCAGAGCCGGCTTTCACAGTTTAAAAATAGAAGTGGCAAATAAACAGTGCAGGGCCCTGTGCATTTTTTGGAAGTCCGTGGACAGTCCTAGGACATATGACATTTTAGGGTGCTGCCCTAGCAAAACCAATGCACTTTTCTCTGGGAGCAAATGGTGGCTCTGAAAAGAGCCTTTTGGTGGTGTTTTTGTGTGTTGAAAAACCTGAAATCGTCAACATCTACTGCAAAATAGGAGACTCCAATTAAAAAAAAAAGTCGCAATGCATTTTGTACATTTCTCAGAAAAATCTGATTGCCAGCATAAGTAAGATCTCCATCTCTGCGAAAAATGTATGTGCTACGAAATATAATATTTTCATTGTGAAAAGAGGACATGCCAACATCTCTTAGAAAGGCACAAACAGCCTTATTGACATTGCGCCTCACTTTCTCCATTTGTGGACCAAATAAAAAAGAACGCAGCCACATTTGTCTTTGCGCAATAAGAGAAAAAATTACTTGGGAATTTGGAAACATGTCCATGACCTTCTCAAGTCCTTCTTTCATTGCAAATTGCAAAGAAATTGCAGACACATGTCCTACACTGTGCCCTCCACAATGAATTATAATTATGTCTGGATGATGCTCTGTCTCTAAAGTAGCACAGAGAGGTACCAAGTCCAGCCACTTCATTCCACGCACTCCATGCCAGTGCACTTCCACATGAGGAGATCCAAGATCTGCAGCTACTCCACAACGTTCTGCATGCACCTCCAACCCATGTATCCATGAGTCTCCCAAAATCCAGATAATCTGTTTTCGGAAACACACAGCTATAGATATCTGTTCTTCTCTCAGGAAAAATACGTTCTGACAAAATCTCTCCTTACACAACACACCCAGTAAACTTTATTGACCAATCCCTAGTTCCGCTCATTCTCATTTGTATGCCTCTCCACCCCAGAATCCCCATATGTAATACGCGCTGTCCGCAGACTACCGCCATGTCCGCGGACATATCGAAAATCTGAGCATGGTGAATGTACATTTAAATAGTGTGCCCCATTCCCCCTTTGAGGTGGGCTCTGAAAAGAGCCGTTTTTTGGTTTTTTTTTGCAGATGCATGACAGACACCTGTTATTTTGTATTTTTTGGGGGGGTGGGTTTTTTCTTACTTTACAACTAAAATCTTCACATAACCTTCTCCAAAGCAACCCTTACATTCCAAAACAGCATGGCATTTCCCAAAAAAGATAAAGAAATTGCATCTTCTTCAAAATAAACAGCATTACTCAATTCAATATTCTCACTATTACAAAAAAAAAAAAACTACCAGCTCTAAGCATGAAAGCAATGTTTTGCTGAGAACAAAAAATAGAACTATTGTCCCATATTGCCCTAGGTAGTAATCAGAAAAAATTACTTTCGCATTTGGAAGGATGTTCATTACTGCTTGAACCAACTGTTTCAAATCTGCCAACAAAGTAGGGGCACTGACGTAGCCCAAATGAAAAGCACCATATTGCAAAACTACCAGATGGGGACTGTTCATCCTACGCATATCTTCAAAAACTTGTAGAATTACCTCTACATTGCAATCAGGCACAGCGCTCCACACCACCTCCACTCCTTTAACATTGAAATTGTTTTCCACATGCCTGAATTGAGCATACTGCTGTAAACCATGGACAAACATATCTCCAAGCACCAACACCCTGACTTTCTCCACCTCTGCCATCTTCACTACACACACTCTCTTTCTACACAAGTCCACAACGTCAACATCTGATTGGCTGATTCCTACGGTCCCCTTTCCATACTGGATTTGCTGGAAAACCCCGGATATAGCACGCCCTATCCGTGGCCAGCCGTGGTGTCCGCGCGGCACGCAACTGTCAGCCCTTCTAACCTTTCCACATCACTCTCTGTGCCATTCACTCATTGGATACAGCTAAGCAGTCATACAAGAATCCACTAATCACATCCAAGACCTCTACATCTAACTCCATCATCAGAGTTCCGCACTTCAAATGTACTGTTGAGCACTCTGAGTACAAGTCTCATATCATTGGAAAGCACCTACGACAAAAACTACTGTACAAGTCTCCAAGATTTCTACTTACAGCTCCATGCATATCCACATGCATGAATACAAACTACATGTATGCATATGTTATTCAGAGTACATGTAGAACTCTTATGAATGCATATAAACAGAGTAATGCCACTAAACCTGTATAGCCTATACATACATGCCAATCCTACAGATTTAAGCGCGAGACTCACGATTTTTCATTGAAGAATCGCACTATTTTTTACTGTCTCCTGCATAACCTATACATACATGCCAACCCTCCCGATTTAGGCACGAGACTCACAATTTTTCATTGAAAAATTGCACTATTTTTTACTGTCTCCCGCCTAAATTAATGTTAATCCCAATGCAATCCTATGGGAAAAATAAATGTTCCCGATTGCTGTGGTGAAATCTCCCTCTCAGGGGCTCCCGATTGTTGGCATGTCTACCTATAAAATGAACTTATTGAAATGTTTCCCAACTACTATAATCAAATGTCACTTCCAAACCTGTCTGCTATATTCAACACACCTTTAAAAAACCAAGTGAATTTCATGCACTTAAAATTCTACTCATTTGCAAAGCATGTTGAACTAACATATTGTAAATAAAATATAAAGGCTGCACATAGTCAAATGAAATGCATGCATACACTATGTTCAGATATCAAACAAGAATACTACCACAAAAACATAAAAATCAACGTCTACATTAACATCAGTGCTATAAACACACAAAATTACTAACTTCTTTCTTTTGCAATTGCAGTGAAGACCACTCTTCTGAAAATCAGCAGCATCTGAACTACAAACAACATATCCGAAGAAACCTGCTCATTCCACAAAACAAGAGTAAGCACAATACTACCTTAATATTCTTACTGTTCCTCAAACACACTGTGCGGTTCATTCATGTAATTTGAGCACAAAAAAAACAGCAATTTCTGAACCATTCTGCCCACAAATCCCCGTTTATTAAACAGAGATTAGCAGTCAGAATGGCACACAAATATCTGTTATTTTGGAACACAAATAACATACTCAACCCTTAGAATGTTAGTACTACAAAACAAAGAACTGTTTTAATTTTATACCATTACATTTACTATTAATACTTCTCCTCACCACTAGCTCACTTTCTACTCTCAACTGAACCGCAGTTTAGTAACACACAAATAGAAGAATAGCCTTCCCAACTAATTGTAACTGCCCAATGCACAATCACACACCACCACATACATCTTTCCCATCATACTCAGACACTCATGCACACAGCACACATACATTGCAGAACGGCCCAACCCGTAACTTCTTTTTTTTTCAACAGACCCCAAAGAATGTCTACCAAAAAGCAAGTCCGTAGAAAGCAATGCAGAAATAGAGCAAAGGAAAATTAAAGTGTCCAAAATAAGCATCCATCTCTACCAGAGTTTTCACAACACGTTCAAACAAAACAGCTAATACAGTCATTTAGAAAATCAAAACAAGCTTCTAGTACAGAAACTTTGCCTCCTCTATCAAAATGTAAAACGAAACAAAAAATGCTTAACAAGAATTAGGCTACCACTACTGCTAAAACTGCTCCTATAAATCTTGATATACTAGCAAGTAACCATACCAAAAAAAGTGTTTTAGCAAAAATGTTCTGCCACACAGTCCTTCAGAATCTTATAAAAACAGGAGACAAATCATGCAAAACCCTTCAAGCCTACTGTAGAAAATTCATCTTAGAAGCTTTAATAGACAGTGCAATCCTTCTCAAAAGAAAGTTATTCATTTTAGTGTTAAACAGAATGAAAGCACTAACAAAACTAACTACTAAATTACAAAAAATACTTCTCAATAAACGTAATGTCAACAAAAATAACGTCTTAAATATGTGTGGAGGTGAATGGAGTCACACCACGAGCACAGAACCATATTTTAATGAAGAAACATACAAACAAAACCAAACAAACACAATTGCCATCGATAGCAGTGGACGAGGTTATGAAATAATTATTAATACCATAATGGAACACAAAATACTGCTTACAAAAATATCCCCAGAAAACTCAGAATTACCTCTCCATTCAACTGAACCAGAACGTCCAGTATACAAATGGCCATCCACATCAATGTGTAACATTCCCAAAAAATCTTTCAAATCTTTACGCCAGTTCCTCATTCAGTATGTGAAAGGCAAAGACAAAATCAAAATGAAAGTGCTGCAAAATATGGATACCTGTCCAGTGCGCAAATACACAGGACTACAAGGACATTCATTAGCCTGCATTTCAGGACCTATTTGCAAAAGCACCTTCCATCATATCAAAATGATATCAACACATCATTCAACTAGAAGAAATCTAGTCTATAAACTGTACTATGCTAAAAGTCCTGCTTTAGCACTAGCCAATTTAAATAACGCTCTTCTACATGGTACACCCAAAGACTTACTCAAAGAAGTGAAAGCCACTTACAAAATGCAATAGCTTTACAACAGACTAGCAACAATTCTGCACATGCCAACCTTCTACTACACACATAAAAAAAGAAATACTAAAATGTAAAGGTACATCCACTGAAGTACCAAACCATGTGTGTGTGTGTTGCCGCAGAACTTTTTATAAACGTAACACAAAAACTATAGACATAACATACAGAATAGAAGACAATGAAGATTCCAAATGGTTTGAATTAGCTCTCTACCTTGTAGCAGAAAACAAATACGAAATAACTGCAACTTAATACTTTGCAGTTACTGCACTACAAAACTTGACAACAACCAAACTCCTTCACGTGCTATCACAAATAACTTGGAATTATTCCCACTACCAAAACCCCTGCAACAACTCAATTTATATGAGAGCATCATAATTCAAACAGTGCACCCATTTCGAGCAATAATACGACTTAAACCAAAAACAGCAAAATACCTCCCTCTGAATTGGAGTAAGGCATTCGTGGCAAAGTAGTTTATTTACCATTAGATCTGAAAGAAAATGTGCACACTCTGGGAGTGCAATGTCCAATACAGCAATCTTTAATTCTCTTAGTAAATGGTGTACCAACAAAAGACAAAAATATTTGGCAACAACTCTTGAACTTACTTAAAGTAAGACGAGCCTTGCAATATCTAAAAGACAATAATGAATACTACAAAGAAATGAATATTAAAGAAAACTTAAGGGAAACAACTGAAATAATTCAAGAGTCACCAGAAACTGGTCAATTTGAACTTCTAGATCCTGCTACAGTATCCAATATTTTAGACCATTATAGAATTCATTCATTACACTCTAATGACACCATAGATGATGCACTAGAAACGTACCAAATGCAACAAACCAAAGGATCACCAATCAGCATATGGGAAAAAAGTATAGAAGGAGGTGCTTTTCCTCTACTCTTTCGTACTGGCAAAGGAGGAAGGTAAGATGATAGATAACAGCATCAGAATACCGCTCATTATGAATGCATTCTGAAGATCCCAGATTTCGATAAAATGTGGAATACATATTCCACCTTTTCTTTGAAAGTGAACTAGCAACTCTATGTTACGGGGTTGCACACATACTGAAATCAGGAACCCACTTTCAAAATATGTCAGCTACGTAATTAATACAATAAGTACAAGAAAAAGATAAGGTTTTACAATCAAGCATTACAAATCTGTTAGTAAACATGTGTGGTAAGAAAGAGTATGGGTTCCGATGTCACAGAGATGTACGTTGTATGATAAGAAAGCTTGGCCCACCCCCTTGGTTTATTACATTAAGTTGTGCAGAATATGCATGGGAAGATTTACATTATTTCCTACGCATATCAAACAAAAACAAAAACAAACATAGATATACTAACACCTGGAGAACTTTGCTTTCTAGATCCTGTTAATGTTTCAAGATATTTCCATCATTGTTTCATTGCTATGCTACACTTTATTTGTAATAAAACTGTTCCTCGGATCGGAGAAGTGCAACACTTTTTTTGGAGAAAAGAATACCAAGGCAGAGGAGCACCACATATCCACATGCTTTTATGGATTAAAGATGCTCCTAAATTTGTTCAAGACAGTGATTCCATTGTTTTACAGTTTATTGAAAAATATGTCACTTGTGAAATTCCATCGTATCATCAGTTAGAAATAGCGTTAAAGGTAAATCACCTAAGAACACGTATTACATAAAAAGAACAGAAGAATCAAATATATCAATGATTACAACACAATCATTGCCCTCTTATGGAATGCAAACACAAACATAGATGTGCAGTACATTGCAGACAATTCCACTGCAGGTGCACGATATGTTAAAGCCTACTTAACAAAAGCAGAAAACACAGACCTTCAAGACCTCTGGAATGACTTATCATCAGACAAAACACTATCTCAGAAATTGTACAGCTTAGGCATAAAAATGCACTCTCATAGTGAATGTGGCTCCTATGAAGCGGCAGATCGTTTAACCGTTACTGCTTTGTAAAGAAAATCTGAAAATATAGTATGGCTAAGTCTTGTTCATGCTAAATCTAGAAAAAGAGCTCTCAAATCATATGAGGACATAGAAACAGTAGCCAAAAATGATCCCAACAGCCAAAACATTTTGAAAAACAATTTTCTAGACACATACTATCCGAACAGGAGTACCATTTTGGAAACCATGTGTCTATACCACATAGCACAAAACTTCACATACAAAAATAATATAAAATAATATAAAACCAGATGAAAAAAAAAGGCAGCTTAGTGAAACTTACCAAACAAAGCTTAATTAATCATATCAAATTGTCATTAAAAACTCCTCAACAGAAATAACTATATTACATGTCCCTGCTACAACTTTTTAAACCATGGAGAAAAGAAGAAGAGATACTAGAAAACTATGACTCCTATGAAGATGCTTTCAAAGCAAATGAAAGTACTATCACCGATATAAACTTTACGCAGTACAAAACAATGTTGCACAATGAACAGCAACACGAAGAAGAACTCCAGGCCAAACTAGATAAGGACACTCCCGACAGTAGTCAACCTTCTGTAACAGGAAATCAAGAACCACTGGGACAGCCACTAATAGCAAATGAGGCAGAATTAGCTATTACGTAAGTAGAAAACACCATGTGTCACTATGAAGAAGATAAAGAAGACTTAAATGTACTACAATCAAAACTGAACAAAGAGCAGCACACCATTTTTCAAGAAGTAACAAAAGAAATTGGACATGGTGTACAACATGCAAATAAAGAATGTACCTGCCAAAATTACAGACCTATACTACTATACATCAGTGGTAAAGCTGGTTCAGGCAAAACATTCTTAATGAAAATCATCAGCATTTTCCTTCAACAATTGACAAACATCAAACTGTCAGCTGTTATAACTGCCCCCACAGGTTTAGCTGCCTACAACATAGGCAGTGTCACTTTACACCGATTACTACTCCTTCCAGTATAACACCAAAACAAATTAGACTATTACACACTTTCTACAGAAGCTGCAATGGAACTATGCAGAGTGTTAAAACAAATGAAAATGCTATTAATAGATGAAGTGAGCATGGTCTCCAAACTAATGTTGGCTTTGATTCACCTCAGATTGCTAGAAATACTTAAAACAAACTACAAAGAGCTCCTTGGAGGAAAACACATTATTGTTTTCGGAGATCTTCTTCAATTGAAACCAGTGAAAGGTGAACCTATTTTTAAAACCTTAGGACACAAACTTTGCCGTAAAACTGTTGGCAGCATAGGAAATGTCAATCTTTGGCAACATTTCCAATACAGAGAATTAACAGAAAACATGTGCCAATCTGCAGACCTCACTTACGCCAACATTTTAAAAAGTATTAGAGTTGGTCTACTATCTCAAGAAGCACAGGCAATATTAAAAACTTGTCACATCCATGCACTTTATGGCCATAACTCATGTGCTACTGATGTTATGGAACAATTAGCGCACACAAATGTCAATGGTATGTCCTTAATGCCAACTCTTGCAAGCTGTTCCAAATTCAATGAAACAATGTTGAAAAAAGAAATGCAATAATTGAAATTTGGTCCACAGACAAACTGGACGTACATGGTATGACACTACCCATGTGTCAACAAGCCACAACAAGACTAAATACCTTAGCAAATTCTATCTCCATCTATCCATCTATCTCAGCTGGTTTGGAGAAAATATTAAAATTATCCTTAAACTGTAGAGTAAAGCTTAAAAGTAACCTTGACGTGGAGCAAGGACTAGTTAATGGAGCACTGTGTACAGTTGTTGGGTTTCAAACATACCAACGTGACAACAACATTCAGTTTGTCAACATTCTCTTTGACAAACTTTCAGAAGTAAAAAGGATAGGGCGCTCAACAGCTTGATTCCTTCTCTTCAGAGACATGTATGTACGCAGAGAACAATTTTCTCTACCTCTAGCATATGCAGTCACCATTCATAAATCATAAGGTATTACCCTAGACAAAGCATTGAGAGATTAGATATAGGTAACACAGTCTTTAAAGAAGACATGAGCTACATAGCACTATCACGCTTACGTACATTTGATGGTCTATTTCTAATCAACTTTGATGCAAGTGAAGTAAACATTGATATTCCTTGCATTATAGAATATAATAGACTACTATACACCCCCATCTAAAAACATATCCTGTTCCACAAAAAGGAAAACGTTGTAAAAGAAAACTAATTCAAACAGAAATGCAACAGGATCTGACTGCATATCCTCCAAAGAGAGTAAAAGAAGCTAATACTTCATCAATTACCACAACCAAAGAAGAACCTATTACTCAATGTAACTCAGGTACTTCTTCAAAGAAGCAACACACACTCCAAAAAAGATGACTTGGACACAGAACTATCTGGTCCATTCAAATTTTCAAATATAACTGGTGTAAGTTGCTATGCAAATGTAGCAATGAATATTCTATTTCAATTGCCACCAATTGTTGACAACATTTACTTACACAGTACAGACCAATTGTGTTGTGTTTGCAAATGTTATTACTTCATAGAAACGCAACAAACACTCCTGACAACACGTGTAGTGTTCATGGAATACGACAAGAATTGGACTACTGTGCTGGAATGGTGAAATTCACTATAAACTCACAGGAAGATCCACAAGAATTTCTAATGTACTTACTACAAGTACTGGAAAACAAAAACATACCTATAAATAAAATCTTCCAGATTTCATACATGTGGAAACATACATGCACTCTCTGCAACAATGTGACACAGAAACAAATCCCTAATGAGCACTTTGTGAATGTATCCATGCCTAATAGTGAATCCGTTCCATTTCAGCAACTTGTACAAAATGCAAACCACGGTAGATTATGAACTACCTTCAATTCAGATAATCGCTCCACCTTACTAATAAACACACATAGTAAATACGTAATACTAATGCTTCTACGTTACTATGCAGATGGTACCAAAAACAACTGCAAGCTGACTGGATTCACACATGGTCAAGTATCACTTGGTAAGAAAACCTTCTAAACAATAGGTATAATCTACCACGCAGGAGCCACAACCAATGCAGGTCACTACACTGAATATATAAAAAAAGAAATGTGGATGGTTCGGATGTAATGATAGTACCATTACTCTAAAGCAGAGATTACCAGCAAATCTTACAAACGCTTATTTAATCTTCTTAAAACCAAAATGTAATAACTAATCTGTACTTAAACATTAACAAAAATTCAATTAAAAAACTATAAACTGTTAGAATACGCCAACAGGTATCTAACTGCCCCAAGATTTTGCAACAACCAAACAGATAAATCAATACCACTAAATTGTAACACAAAGTAGACTATTAGAAATACACCAACAGGTATCTAACTGCTCCAAAAATCTGCAACAAGGCTACAGATAGAACATTAGCCAGAAACAACAAGTGAACACTGAAAACAAACAAACAAAAAAGACTGTAGCATAACAAAAAAGGGCTTTTTCAATCCGACATGGATTTTTTTCCCACAGACCCAATGATTTGAAAAACAAACACAGAAACTGAGCAAATTTCACAGTACATTGGTTTGTAAACTACTAAATATGAGGGTCGAAAAAAAGCTGAAATGTCTATTATGCAATGTAATAAGTCTTTATAAAATACATACACTAACGTGCTCTTTTCTTTTATCACAGAAATCGAAAAAGAATATGTACTCCAGTTACCAAACTCATGAAAAAAATATATCCAATCTCAAAAAATCAAACAGTAAGTATATTCTAATAGAATGCATAAATACTGCTGCATAACTGAATCAATGAAGCAAACATCTAACCATACACACAAAATGTTCACTTCCCCGGGTATGTTATACTACAGTGCTTGATACCAACTCTACAATCTTAATGACATGACGTAGCCAAAACTTCACATACAAACTGTACAAATCAAACAGTACAGGCCTTGGTTGTATGTTATGTAGATTTGCAAACCATTGATAGATATTCGATTATATGGGGGTGATCTATGGGTATGATATGCTGCGGTGGTTCTGGCCAGGACCTTGGTTGTATGTTATGTTATGTTATGTTATTGTTATGTTATTTCACATTTATATAGTGCCTTATATACCATTGGTATGGTCTTAAGGCGCTGGTAGGTTGAACGCCCATGGGAACCGAAGTTCAGATCAGTAGAGAGAGCAGAGAGAGTCAAAGGTGCATTTGAGCACCTGGTATGTGTGCAGCTGGTGCAGTATTTGTATAATAGCTGCTTCTTAGCGGTAGCTGTGGTGGTTGAGAGATCAGGAGTATGCGTTAGTTCTGGCAGGATTTATCCAGACCGAATGTGGCTGCGTTAGGCCTGAGGAAAATGCCTGGCTAGGGGGTGTGTAACCAGCAGTGTTTATTTAGAATGATGGGTAGTATGCAGCGGATGTTGATATGAGAACAGTTATACCGAATGGTGTCATAGTATCTCTGTGTTCTAGTTGAGTGGTGGTGTAATGGGGAGAATAAGCGTGGTGGTGTGATGATGGGTTATATGCTCTATCAAACGTTCTCTGCATTTCAAACCATACTATGTATGTCACGCAATTCTATGCGCTCCAGTCCATTTCATGCACTCCTATACGCTCCATGCACCCCAGTCTGCTCCACACCCTCCGGTCAGCTCGACGCCCTCATGTCTTCGGCCATGCACCCAAGACTCTAGGTCCTGGCCACAACCACTGCAGCATATCACACCCATAGATCACACCCATAGAATCAAACATTTTAACTGTCTATGTGGGCCCACCCATTTCACACTTTCTGCAAAGTTTGGTGAGAATTCATACAGGGAGAGCGAAGTTATAAGCCACCCATATAACTTCCATGCATATAACTTCAGTCTTGGGTGCTTGGCCTTTGGTCATGCACCCAAGACTCTAGGGCCTGGCCACAACCACTACAGCATATCACACCCATAGAACCAAACATTTTAACTGCGGCATATGGTCAATTTTCATGTCCACTGACACCGCACGTGTCCTTAGAACAGTTTCAACTTGTCTGCGGACAGCACGGATGTGAATACTATCCTTAGAAAACCCCTCATTTTCACTAATTACGAACATCCCGGACAGTGCGGGCATGGAGAATACATCAGTAGCACCTGCCACCTAAACAAATACAATATTTGACCCATCTCTTACTCCCCACCAAGCTGCTGCTCCTGCCACAAATTTGGTGAAAATCCATCCAGCGGTTTGGGCTGTAGGCATGCGCAAAGTTTTTTCCCCGGTCACCCCTAGAGTCTTGGGTGTATGGCCTATGGCCTACGGCCTGCGGCCATGCACCCAAGACTCTAGACCCTGGTCACAACCACTGCAGCATATCACACCCATAGATCACACCCATAGAATCAAACATTTTAACTGTCTACATGGGCCCACCCATATCACACTTTCTGCAAAGTTTGGTGAGAATTCATCCAGGGAGAGCTAAGTTATAAGCCACCCATGGTGGCTTATAACTTCAGTGCATATAACTTCGGTCTTGGGTGCATGGCCTGTGGCCATGCACCCAAGACTCTAGGCCCTGGCCACAACCACAGCAGCATATCACACCCATAGAATCAAACATGTTAACTGCGGCATATGGTAAATTTCTATGTCCGCTGACACCGCGCATGTCCTTAGAACAGTTTCAACTTGCCTGCGGACAGCACGGACGGGAATACTATCCATGGAAACCCCTCATTTTCACTAATTACGAACATCCCGGACAGCGCGGGCATGGCAAATACATCAGTAGAACCTGCCACCTAAACAAGTACAATATTTGACCCATCTCTTACTCCCCACCAAGCTGCTGCTCCTGCCACAAATTTGGTGAAAATCCATCCAGCGGTTTGGGCTGTAGGCATGCGCAAAGTTTTTTCCCCGGTCACCCCTAGAGTCTTGGGTGTATGGCCTATGGCCTACGGCCTGCGGCCATGCACCCAAGACTCTAGACCCTGGTCACAACCACTGCAGCATATCACACCCATAGATCACACCCATAGAATCAAACATTTTAACTGTCTACATGGGCCCACCCATATCACACTTTCTGCAAAGTTTGGTGAGAATTCATCCAGGGAGAGCTAAGTTATAAGCCACCCATGGTGGCTTATAACTTCAGTGCATATAACTTCGGTCTTGGGTGCATGGCCTGTGGCCATGCACCCAAGACTCTAGGCCCTGGCCACAACCACAGCAGCATATCACACCCATAGAATCAAACATGTTAACTGCGGCATATGGTAAATTTCTATGTCCGCTGACACCGCGCATGTCCTTAGAACAGTTTCAACTTGCCTACGGACAGCACGGACGGGAATACTATCCATGGAAACCCCTCATTTTCACTAATTACGAACATCCCGGACAGCGCGGGCATGGCAAATACATCAGTAGAACCTGCCCCCTAAACAAATACAATATTTGACCCATCTCTTACTCCCCACCAAGCTGCTGCACCTGCCGCAAATTTGGTGAAAATCCATCCAGCAGTTTGGGCTGTAGGCGTGCGCAAAGTTTTTTTCCCGTTCACCCCTAGAGTCTTGGGTGTATGGCCTGCGGCCATGCACCCAAGACTCTAGGCCCTGGCCACAACCACCGCAGCATATCACACACATAGATCACACCCATAGAATCAAACATTTTAACTGTGTATATGGGCCCACCCATATCACACTTTCTGCAAAGTTTGGTGAGAATTCATCCCGGGAGAGCGAAGTTATAAACCACCCATGGTGGCTTATAACTTCAGTGCATATAACTTCGGTTTTGTGTGCATGGCCCCTGGTCAAGCACCCAAGACCCTAGGCCCTGCCCACAACCACAGCAGCATATCACACCCATGGTGGCTTATAACTCCAGTACTTATAACTTCGATTTTGGTTGCATGGTCTTTGGCCATGCACCCAAGACTCTAGGCCCTGGCCACAATCACCGCAGCATATCACACCCATAGATCACACCCATAGAATCAAACATTTTAACTGTCTATATGGGCCCACCCATATCACACTTTCTGCAAAGTTTGGTGAGAATTCATCCAGGGAGAGCGAAGTTATAAGCCACCCATGGTGGCTTATAACTTTAGTGCATATAACTTCGGTCTTGGGTGCATGGCCTTTGGCCTTTGGCCATGCACCCAAGACTCTAGGCCCTGGCCACTACCACTGCAGCATATCACACCCATCGTGGCTTATAACTCCAGTACTTATAACTTTTGTTTTTGTTGCATGGCCTTTGGCCATGCACCCAAGACTCTAGGCCCTGGCCACAACCACCGCAGCATATCACAACCATAGAATCAAACATGTTAACTGCGGCATATGGTCAATTTTCATGTCCGCTGACACCGCGCATGTCCTTAGAACAGTTTTAACTTGCCTGCGGATAGCACGGACGGGAATCCTATCCTTAGGGCACCCCTCATTTTCACTAATTACGAACATCCCGGACAGCGCGGGCATGGCGAATACATCCGTAGCACCTGCCACCTAAAAAAATACACTATTTGACCCATCTCTTACTCCCCACCAAGCCGCTGCTCCTGCCACAAATTTGGTGAAAATCCATCCAGCGGTTTGGTCTGTAGGCGTGTGCAAAGTTTTTTTCCCAATCACCCCTAGAGTCTTGGGTGTATGGCCTACGACCTGCGGCCATGCACCCAAGACTCTAGGCCCTGGCCACAACCACAGCAACATATCACACCCATAGATCACACCCATAGAATCAAACATGTTAACTGTCTTTATGGGCCCACCCATATCACACTTTCTGCAAAGTTTGGTGAGAATTCATCCAGGGAGAGCAAAGTTATAAGCCACCCATGGTGCATATAGTGCATATAACTCCAGTCTTGGGTGCATGGCCTTTGGCAATGCACCCAAGACTGTAGGTCCTGGCCACAACCACTGCTGCATACCACACCCATACTGGCTTATAACTTCAGTGCTTATAACTTCGGTAGGCCCTGGCCACAATCACTGTAGCATATCACGCCCATAGACCCAAACATTTTAACTGCGGTATGAAATTCATAGTGGGCCATATACTTTTTTTGCAAAGATTGGTGAGGATTCGTCCAGGGGTAGCAGAGTTATAGGCCGCCCAAAAAGTGCTCTTTCTATGGAAACAGCAACTTAACCATAACTACACAGCCACTAGCATGGCTGTGTAATATATATATTACACAGTAGTGGCCATGTAAAAAAACTTTGCAAAAAAAGTAGTTGGTTCACTCTGAATTTTTTTGGTGAGGATTCGTCCGGGGGGGGGAAATTTATAGGGGGGCTCCCAAAACTTATAGACTGAATGGGAAAAAACTTTGCGCACGGCTACAGCCCGAACCGCTGGACGGATTTACACCAAATTTGCGGCAGGAGCGGCGGCCTGGTCCCAAAAGCGCGCTTTTGTAAATTTGGTGTAAATCTGTCCAGTAGTTTTTTTTAAAAATGACTAAAATGTAAGGCAAAAAAATGAGTGATATCTGCGTTTGCTTCGCGGACGGACTTCCCTGTTCGCTCTGCGGACAGCACCCCGATTGGCCCATGGGCTTGCGTCATGTCCGCGGACATGCGACGTGTTCGCTGATTGGACGGCGAGGGGTGTGGAGCGCGTCAGATTTTCTGTGGCGTCCGCCATCTTGTATTCGCAGTCGACCGCGTACAGCGCAGTGAAACGTGGATAAAAAATTGTATTTAGTGCCGTGTGTTGGTGTGTAAGAGTGTTTGGGGAAGGTGGGGGAGTATGAGATAGGTTCAATGCTTTGTTTTTTTATGTGCTAGACCTTTTTGTTGCGTTCGATTTGTCCGCGGAGAACACGGCTGTTCTGCCATTTGTAAATAAACTAAATGGTGGGGTGTTTAGAGGACGGAGTATGTGTCATTTTTGTTCGCAAGGAAGGTAAAAATGAGCTATGAACACTCGCGGTGTACTTAATTGTTCGTAAATACACAAACTGGGGGTGTCCTCAGGACGCTGTCCGTATTGTAATCTGTCTAGTTGAATGTGTTCTAAGAACACTCACAGTGTCCCGAAATGGTTGCAATTACACAAAATGGGGGTGTTCTGAGAACGTTGTTTGTATTGTTCGTTGTCAGGGTAAAAGTGTTTTAAGAGCACTCCTTTTGTTCGCTAATAGTACAATTTCCTAGGGGCGTCAACCGACTTTTTGTCCACTAAAGAAACGATAAATCCGGCTGGTGTGCGTCGACATTATGTGATAATCCTATGACTGGCGCTATTGACCTGGCTGACTTGATTTTGCGACACTAAATCATATCTCCCGCCACTAAGCCTGATATTATCAAAGCATTCATATTCCCCGCCTTTCACCGTGACGTTACAGGGTGCATAATGAAACGCGCCCAGTCGTCTCCAGTACTACGCGACTTTACACAGAACCCGGAAGACAACACACATTATGTCACAACACAGCGCACCACAATTCAGAATATGAAATTGTGATTTAAAAGCAAAGAGCAAGATTGTAAATGTTGTAAAGTACATTTATTTGACATCAAATGTTTAGAGAATATTCAGCAATTTGCATTTGTCTTTGTTGTCGATCCGCAAAAGTTCATGTTGAGACACGCGATGTTCCTTTGCGGTACAGAGAGTGTTAGATCAGGTTACAACTCAGTGCGCCACAATTCGGAATATGAAACTGTGGTTTAAAAGTAAACAGCAGGATTGTACATTTGGTAAAGTACATTTATTTCACATGAAATGTTTAGTGAATATTCAGCGATTTGCTATTGTCTCTGCTGTTGATCAGCAAAAGTTTATTTGGAGCCACGCGTTGTTCCTTTGCGGTAGATAGGCTGTTGGTTTATGATAAAAGCAGTAAATGGTCTCTCTGATAATCGGAAGATTGCTCCAACAACGAGCCATTAGACCACCGTATTGGTTGGTATGTTGTTTGTAGCCGCTAGTACTGTGCAAGGGCATATTGGTTCTTGGCGGTTGTCCCATAAAATGGTGAGGGTCATGAAGTTCCATATTTGGACTTGCACCTGGCAGTTGAAGACCCCATCCGCTGGAGTCTGTAAATCGTGACATAGACAAAACGGGGCCACGTACCTGTTTTAAAAAACATACATTAGTCTCACCAGCCGATCTTCATTAAAAATCATCATTTTATTTATTAGGGCGTGAAACTATTTGCTATCGAAGATAGTGCAACAGAGTATGTTAATAATAAAATAATAATATTTTCCCATTCATATAGCGCTAAGAACCGTGAGGTATCTAAGCGGTGCTTATTATTAACCACGGTGTGTGGTGCTCATTTATCGACCACGGAAGGATGAAAGGCTGAGTTTGGGCTTACCGGGATTTGAACTTGCGTTAGCAAGCTGTGCACGGATGTCAAAGCGAGCGCTGTACTCGCTGTGCCACTTGACAGGCTACAGTGAAGTGGCACAGCGAGTAGAGCGCTTGACCGTCTATAGACCGGTTAAATTATTTATATTAACCCACTCTGTGTCGTCTGCCTTTTTCAGAGCCCTCTAAACGACAGGGGATCAATTCGGCGGTGATAGTGCGCTGTAGAAAACATTATGCCACTTTCAACGAACAAGTTCAACTTCAGCGGTCTTTAATGCTACGCTATTGTAATTATATTTGGTATAAAGTAATGTAAAGGGTTACTTACAGTACAATTGCAATTTCCATTGTCTACGAGTGGTGCAGTCCGAAAATACGACTCTGCGTGTGCCAACGATCTTTTGCATAGTGATAGAATATGTAAAGTGGTTTCGTTTCAGAAATGTCATCTTTATCTTCTCTTACGTTTTAGCAACACTCCTTCAAGAGAAGTCTTTCATCACAATCTCTGTCTGTCAAGGTCAAAACACAATACAACCTTAGAGTCTGCTTCATGAGCCTCTCCGGGGCCCGAGAAAAAAATGAAGCAGCTGACCTTCACTGTGAACGAGCATAAATTCTTACTTTGCAACATTCTGTGTAAAGCCATCTGTAGAAGTTGGTTTTTGCACGCCATGTTTGTATATTGTTTGCGTGATATTAAAAAAAGTTTGTTTAAAGGACGTTATGGTTCTAAGTACAGCCGAAAGACCCCTGAAAATAGCAAGTTATGGTAAGCTATGAAAAATAACTCGCGCCAACACTATGCACTGCTAAGACTAACACCCAGGACATCAAAGATGACATCGCAAATGTCATTGATGAAATCACTGATGAAATCACATGTGTATGTACTTTTCATGGAATTTGTGTAGTAGGGATTTTCATTATAATGTTCCGAAAAAAGTGTCAAGGATATTGCAATAAATATCATACCGTTATTAGTGCTTTGAACGATGCATTTATATCAATAAATAGCATTGTATTATGGGATTCTATGTAGTATACTGAGCTGCTAATGGAGAAAGATAGCATTGTGTGCAGAGTACACGATAAAAGTATAATATTTGTAATGTTAATATGTAGAATAATGAAATGATAATTGTCCTGAAATGTTGGAAAATTCACAAAATGGGGGTGTTCTGAGGACGTTATTCTATTGTGTGATTGCTTAGCTGTATGCAATGAGGGAATGGTACAGAGAGTAAAGTGGACGCCGTCCGCGGACACCGCGGCTGTTCGTGGACAGGGCGTGGTTAATCCAGGTTTTTCCAGGAAATCCAACATGGAAAGAAGACTGTACGGATCAGCCAATCAGATGTCGAGGTTGTGGATTTGTGTTGAAAGAGACTGTGTGTGGTGAAGATGGCAGAAGTGGAGAAAGTCAGGGTGTTGGTGCTCGGAGATATGTTTGTGTATGGTTTACAGCAGTACGCTGAATGCAGGCATGTTGCAAAGAACTTTGATGTCAAAGGAGTGGAGGTGGTGTGGAGCACTGTGCCTGATTGCAATGGCCACGATGAACAGTCCGCATGTGGTAGTTTTGCACTATGGTGCTTTCCATTTGGGCAACGTCAGTGCCCCTACTTTGTTGTCTGATTTGGAATGCTTGGTTCAAGCCGTAGTGAAGATCCTTCCAAATGCGAAAGTAATTTTTTCTGGATTACTACCTAGGGCAATATGGGACAATAGTTCAGTTTTTTGTCCTCAGCAAAACATTGCTAGGTGTGTCATCAACCGAGGCATGTGTGCCTTCATGCTTAGAGCTGGTATGTTCTTCTGTAACAATGAGAATATTGATGCCAGTAATGCTGTTCATTTTAAAGAAGATGGCATTTCTTTATCGTTTACCGGAAATGCCTTTTTATTTTGGAATGTAAGGGTTGCTTTGGAGAAGGTTATGTGAAGATTTTAGGAGTAAAGTAAGAAAAAAAACAAGAAAAAAAATATAAAATAACAGGTGTCAGTCAAGCATCTGTAAAAAAAAAAAACGGCTCTTTTTAGAGCCAACTTCAAAGGGGAAATGGGGCACACTATTTAAATTTACATTCACCACGCTCAGATTTTCGATGTGTCCGCGGACATGGTGGTAGTCCGCGGACATGAAAATCACTACGAGGGGGTTAGTATGTTCTATGTTACATGTCAGGGATATTATGGTTAAGTTGTGTTACTAAAAACCTATGAAATTCAGTGAAAAAACTTTGTTAAAGGGACGTTATGTTCCAAGTAAAACCGAAAAACCCTTGAAATTCGCCAGTTA
This sequence comes from Ambystoma mexicanum, assembly GCF_040938575.1. Lineage (NCBI taxonomy): Eukaryota > Metazoa > Chordata > Amphibia > Caudata > Ambystomatidae > Ambystoma > Ambystoma mexicanum. Next base: position 1,149,179,474 of record NC_090928.1, read on the forward strand.
TGGTAACATAAGCAACCATAACTCGCGCCACCGTGCACTGCTAACACTAACACCCAGGACATCAAAGATGACATCACAAATGTGATTGATGACATAACTGATGATATCACATGGCTGGCTCTCCCTTTTTATCCTTTACTGACATATCGAAGCCACGTAGTTTTCTACAGTAACAGTCAGGAAGTAAAAATTGAAAAGGTACTATTTTTGTAGACTTGGGGTCCTGTCACATCATATATGAAACATGTACATAGTGGAAGATACAGGTTTGAAAGAGAGGAATCCTGTCTGTGCATGAAGATAATCATTATGGTTATCAGCACTTTGTCATAGTTTTATTTTTATTACTCTACCTTCCCTCCATATGCTCATATTTGTATACATTATACTCACTCTCCATAGAGTGAATGGGAAAAAAAATGTGCTCGCGTCTACAGCCCAAACCGCTGGACGGATTTCCACCAAATTTGGACCAGGAGCAGCGGCTTGGTCCCGAAAGCGTGCTTTTGCAAATTTGGTGAAAATTCGTCCAGTAGTTTTTTTTTTTAAATGACCAAAAAGTAGGTAAAAAAAAATTAGTGATATCTGTGTTCGGTTTGCGGATACACTTCCCTGTTCGCTCCGCGGAAACTGTCCTGATTGGCCAATCGTCTTGCGTGATGTTTGCGGACAAGCAAAGTGTTCGCTGATTGGACGGCGTGGAGCGTGAAGCGCGTCAGATTTTTCGGTAGCGCCCGCCATATTGGATTCGCGGACGTCCCCGGACAGCGCGGTGAAACTTTGTTCAAAATGTGTATTTTGCAGAGTGTGTTGGTGTGTAGGAGTGTTTGGGGATGGTGGGAGTGTGTGAGATAGGATGAAAGTTATGTTTTTTATGTGTTAGACGTTCTTTTTGTGTTCGATTTGTTTGCGGACATCACAGGTGTTCTGAAATTTTCTAAATAAACTGACTTGGGGGTGTTCTAAGGAGTCAAAATGTGTCTGTTTTGTTCGCAAGCAAAGTGAAACTGTTCTAGGAACACTCGCGGTGTCCGGGGAGTGTTCGTAGGTGGTGTCCTGAGGACGCTGTCCGTATTGTTCTCTGTCAAGTTGAATGTGTTCTAAGAACACGCGCGGTGTCCTGAAATGTTTGCCAATAAACAAAATGGGGGTGTTATGAAGACGCTTCTAAGAACACTTGCGGTGTCCGGGGAGTGTTCGTAGGGGGTGTCCTGAGGACGTTGTCCGTATTGTTCTCTGTCAAGTTAAGTCTGTCCTAAGAACACTCGCGGTGTCCTGAAATGTTCGCAAATAAACAAAATGGGGGTGTTCTGAAGACGCTTCTAAGAACACTCGCGGTGTCCGGGGAGTGTTCGTAGGGGCTGTCCTGAGGACGCTGTCCGTATTGTTGTTTGTCAAGTTGAATGTGTCCTAAGAACACTCGCGGTGTCCTGAAATGTTTGCAAATAAACAAGATGGTGGTGTTCTGAAGACGCTTCTAAGAACACTCCCAGTGTCCGGGGAATGTTCGTAGGGGGTGTCCTGAGGACGCTGTCCGTATTGTTCTTTGTCAAGTTGAATGTGTCCTAAGAACACTCGCGGTGTCCTGAAATGTTTGCAAATAAACAAGATGGGGGTGTTCTGAAGACGTTTTTGAGAACACTCCCGGTGTCCTGGAATGTTCGTAGGGGGTGCCCTGAGGACGCTGTCCGTATTGTTCTCTGTCAAGTTGAATGTGTCCTAAGAACACTCGCGGTGTCCTGAATTGTTTGCAAATAAACAAGATGGGGGTGTTCTGAAGACGTTTTTGAGAACACTCCCGGTGTCCTGGAATGTTCGTAGGGGGTGTCCTTAGGACGGTGTCCGTATTGTTCGTTGTTAAGTTGAAAGTGTTCTAAGAACTATCGCGTTGTTCTGAAATGTTCGTAGGGGGTGTCCTGAAAACGGTGTCCGTATTGTTCGCTGGCAAGTTCAAAGTGTTCTAAGAACACTCACATTGTTCGCGGACATTAAAAGTTTCCCATAGATCATAGTTGAAATGTTTGACTCAATGGATGTGATATGCTGCGACGGTTGTTGCCAGGGCATAGAGTCTTGGGTGCATGGCCGTTTGGCCATGCACCCAAGACTCTATGCCCTAGCAACAACCACCGAAGCATATCACATTCATATTTGTTTATAACTTTGGGTGAAAAACAAATGTATAAGGAACAAAGGTATTAGATACTATGGATGTGATGTGCTGCTATGGTTGTCCTTATTATTGTATACTTACTGTTTGGTCTAGTAATGGGAGTCCATGTTTTTTTTCTTCATTTCTGTGATAAAAGAAAATAGCATGTTAGTATTAGTATTTTGTAATGACTTATTACATTGTATAAGCAATATACTTTTATTTTTTTTCGACCCTCATATTTAGTAGAGTACAAATCAGAGTACTGTGCAATTTGCTCAGTTTCTGTATTTGTTGCTAAAATCATTGGGTCTGTGGGAGAAAAAAAATCCATGTTGGATTTAAAAAAAACCCTTTTTCTGTTATGCTACAGTTTATTTGTTTGTTTGTTTTCAGTGTTCACTTGTTGTTTCTGGCTAATGCTTTATACTTTGCTTTGTTGTATTTCTTTTGGAACAGTAACAGATTCTTCATTTGTTTTGATATTATAAAATTTTGGAGCAGTTAGATACCAATTGGCGTATTCTAACTGTCTATTTTTTTAATATATTGTAGTGGTTTTCATTTACCTATTTGGATATTGTTAAATTTTGCAACAGTTAGATACCAATTGGAGTATTCTAACTGTGTATTTTTTGGCCTAATTTAGTGGTATTCATTTATCTGATTAGTTGTTGTAGAATCATTGAGCTGTTAGATAGCTTTTGGAGTATTCTAACAGTTTATATTATTTTAACACACATTTATAATTTTGGGACAGTTAGATACCAATTGGCGCATTCTAACTGTGTATTTTTTGGTCTAATTTAGTGGTATTCATTTATCTGATTAGTTGTTGTAGAATCTTTGAGCAGTTAGATATCTTTTGGAGTATTCTAACAGTTTATATTTTTGTAACACAAATTTACTTAAAGGTTTATATACAGTTTATTTATCAAATTTTGGTTTTAAGAACATCAAATAAGCATTTGTAAGATTTGCTGGTAATCTCTGCTTTAGAGTAATGGTACTATCATTACATTCAAACCATCCACATTTCTTTTTTATGTATGCAGTGTAGTGCCCTGAATTGGTTGTGGCTCCTGCGTGGTAGATTATACCTATTGTTGTGAAGGTTTTCTTACCAAGTGATATTTGACCATGTGTGAATCCAGTCAGCTTGCAGTTGTTTTTGGTACCATCTGCATTGTAACGTAGAAGCATTAGTATTACGTATTTACTATGTGTTTGTATTACTAACGTGGAACGATTATCTGAGTTGCAGGTAGAGCATAATCTACCATGGTTTGCATTTTGTACAAGTTGCTGAAATGGAATGGATTCACAATTTGGTATTGATATATATATGAAGCGTTCATTGGGGATTTCTTCTTGTGTCACATTGTTGCAGAGAGTGCATGTATGTTTCCACATGTATGAAATCTGAAAGATTTCATTTATAGGTATGTTTTTGTTTTCCAGTACTTGTAGTAAGTACATTAGAAATTCTTGTGGATCCTCCTGTGAGTTTATAGTGAATTTCACCATTCCAGCACAGTAGTCCAATTGTCGTCTTATTCCAAAAACACTATGGGGCCGATTCATGGAACAAACGTGCGCCGAAAATCTACGTGCAAGTAGGCGCAAGCAGGCGCAAGCAGGCGCAAGCGGAAAAAAACAGGCGCACGCGCACGCGTGCGATTCATGGAAGTCCCTGCGCGTGTTCACCGTGGGATGTGCGCCAAACCCGTGCATGGCGCACAAGTCACTGCAACATCGCGAAAGGCGTGCGCGACGGTGCGCGACGCGCACAGTGAAAGCGCACAACCTCAGCGCACACAGCAGAAAGTGGGCGGGACATGGGGCGTAACGCGCGGAATGGGGAACAACACGCGAAAATAAGGGCGTAACTGGGGATGCACTGCACGGAAGCAGAGGTAACGCCCACACGCACACGAACCACACGTATTCATGGAATGGAATAGGGCAAACCCACGCACAGCCAAAGCCGCGCACAAGCTGAAACACGTCCGCCACACGAAGGCAGGCGGTAGAGTCCCAGCGCATCAAAAAAGTGGCGCCGCGGGAAGTAAAATACGCGATTGAGCGGGGTACGTGTATTCCGGGTGTGCGCGGGAAGTTCCACACGCGATTGAGCGGGGTACGTGTATTTCGGGGGTGCGCGGGAAGTGACACACGCGAATGAGCGGGGTACGTGTATTACGGGGGTGCGCGGGAAGTTCCACACGCGATTTGGCCGGGTACGTGGATTCCAGGGGTGCGCGGGAAGTGACACACGCGATTGAGCGGGGTACGTGTATTTCGGGGGTGCGCGGGAAGTTCCACACGTGATTTGGCCGGGCACGTGGATTCCAGGGGTGCGCGGGAAGTCCCACACGCGATTTGGCCGGGTACGTGGATTCCAGGGGTGCGCGGGAAGTTCCACACGCGATTTGGCCGTGTACGTGGATTCCAGGGGTGCGCGGGAAGTTCCACATGCGATTGAGCGGGGTACGTGTATTTCGGGGGTGCGCGGGAAGTTCCACACGCGATTTGGCCGGGTACGTGGATTCCAGGGGTGCGCGGGAAGTTCCACATGCGATTTGGCCGTGTACGTGGATTCCAGGGGTGCGCGGGAAGTTCCACACGCGATTGAGCTGGGTACGTGTATTTCGGGGGTGCGCGGGAAGTTCCACACGCGATTTGGCCGGGCACGTGGATTCCAGGGGTGCGCGGGAAGTTCCACACGCGATTTGGCCGGGTACGTGGATTCCAGGGGTGCGCGGGAAGTTCCACACGCGATTTGGCCGTGTACGTGGATTCCAGGGGTGCGCGGGAAGTTCCACACGCGATTGAGCGGGGTACGTGTATTTCGGGGGTGCGCGGGAAGTGACACACGCGAATGAGCGGGGTACGTGTATTACGGGGGTGCGCGGGAAGTTCCACACGCGATTTGGCCGGGTACGTGGATTCCAGGGGTGCGCGGGAAGTTCCACATGCGATTTGGCCGTGTACGTGGATTCCAGGGGTGCGCGGGAAGTTCCACACGCGATTGAGCGGGGTACGTGTATTTCGGGGGTGCGCGGGAAGTGACACACGCGATTTGGCCGGGCATGTGGATTCCAGGGGTGCGCGGGAAGTTCCACACGCGATTTGGCCGGGTACGTGGATTCCAGGGGTGTGCGGGAAGTTCCACACGCGATTTGGCCGTGTACGTGGATTCCAGGGGTGCGCGGGAAGTTCCACACGCGATTGAGCGGGGTACGTGTATTTCGGGGGTGCGCGGGAAGTTCCACACGCGATTTGGCCGGGTACGTGGATTCCAGGGGTGCGCGGGAAGTTCCACACGCGATTTGGCCGGGTACGTGGATTCCAGGGGTGTGCGGGAAGTTCCACACGCGATTTGGCCGGGTACGTGGATTCCAGGGGTGTGCGGGAAGTTCCACACGCGATTTGGCCGGGTACGTGGATTCCAGGGGTGTGCGGGAAGTTCCACACGCGATTTGGCCGGGTACGTGGATTCCAGGGGTGCGCGGGAAGTGACACACGCGATTGAGCGGGGTACGTGTATTTCGGGGGTGCGCGGGAAGTTCCACACGTGATTTGGCCGGGCACGTGGATTCCAGGGGTGCGCGGGAAGTGACACACGCGATTGAGCGGGGTACGTGTGTTACGGGGGTGCGCGGGAAGTTCCACACGCGATTTGGCCGTGTACGTGGATTCCAGGGGTGCGCGGGAAGTGACACACGCGATTGAGCGGGGTACGTGTATTACGGGGGTGCGCGGGAAGTTCCACACGCGATTTGGCCGGGTACGTGGATTCCAGGGGTGCGCGGGAAGTGACACACGCGATTGAGCGGGGTACGTGTATTTCGGGGGTGCGCGGGAAGTTCCACACGTGATTTGGCCGGGCACGTGGATTCCAGGGGTGCGCGGGAAGTCCCACACGCGATTTGGCCGGGTACGTGGATTCCAGGGGTGCGCGGGAAGTTCCACACGCGATTTGGCCGTGTACGTGGATTCCAGGGGTGCGCGGGAAGTTCCACACGCGATTGAGCGGGGTACGTGTATTTCGGGGGTGCGCGGGAAGTTCCACACGCGATTTGGCCGGGTACGTGGATTCCAGGGGTGCGCGGGAAGTTCCACACGCGATTTGGCCGTGTACGTGGATTCCAGGGGTGCGCGGGAAGTTCCACACGCGATTGAGCGGGGTACGTGTATTTCGGGGGTGCGCGGGAAGTTCCACACGCGATTTGGCCGGGCACGTGGATTCCAGGGGTGCGCAGGAAGTTCCACACGCGATTTGGCCGGGTACGTGGATTCCAGGGGTGCGCGGGAAGTTCCACACGCGATTTGGCCGTGTACGTGGATTCCAGGGGTGCGCGGGAAGTTCCACACGCGATTGAGCGGGGTACGTGTATTTCAGGGGTGCGCGGGAAGTGACACACGCGAATGAGCGGGGTACGTGTATTACGGGGGTGCGCGGGAAGTTCCACACGCGATTTGGCCGGGTACAAGGATTCCAGGGGTGCGCGGGAAGTTCCACACGCGATTTGGCCGTGTACGTGGATTCCAGGGGTGCGCGGGAAGTTCCACACGCGATTGAGCGGGGTACGTGTATTTCGGGGGTGCGCGGGAAGTGACACACGCGATTTGGCCGGGCACGTGGATTCCAGGGGTGCGCGGGAAGTTCCACACGCGATTTGGCCGGGTACGTGGATTCCAGGGGTGGGCGGGAAGTTCCACACGCGATTTGGCCGTGTACGTGGATTCCAGGGGTGCGCGGGAAGTTCCACACGCGATTGAGCGGGGTACGTGTATTTAGGGGGTGCGCGGGAAGTGACACACGCGAATGAGCGGGGTACGTGTATTACGGGGGTGCGCGGGAAGTTCCACACGCGATTTGGCCGGGTACATGGATTCCAGGGGTGCGCGGGAAGTTCCACACGCGATTTGGCCGGGTACGTGGATTCCAGGGGTGTGCGGGAAGTTCCACACGCGATTTGGCCGTGTACGTGGATTCCAGGGGTGTGCGGGAAGTTCCACACGCGATTTGGCCGGGTACGTGGATTCCAGGGGTGTGCGGGAAGTTCCACACGCGATTTGGCCATGTACGTGGATTCCAGGGGTGCGCGGGAAGTTCCACACGCGATTGAGCGGGGTACGTGTATTTCGGGGGTGCGCGGGAAGTGACACACGCGAATGAGCGGGGTACGTGTATTACGGGGGTGCGCGGGAAGTTCCACACGCGATTTGGCCGGGTACGTGGATTCCAGGGGTGCGCGGGAAGTTCCACACGCGATTTGGCCGGGTATGTGGATTCCAGGGGTGTGCGGGAAGTTCCACACGCGATTTGGCCGTGTACGTGGATTCCAGGGGTGCGCGGGAAGTTCCACACGCGATTTGGCCGGGTACGTGGATTCCAGGGGTGTGCGGGAAGTTCCACACGCGATTTGGCCGTGTACGTGGATTCCAGGGGTGCGCGGGAAGTTCCACACGCGATTGAGCGGGGTACGTGTATTTCGGGGGTGCGCGGGAAGTGACACACGCGAATGAGCGGGGTACGTGTATTACGGGGGTGCGCGGGAAGTTCCACACGCGATTTGGCCGGGTACGTGGATTCCAGGGGTGTGCGGGAAGTTCCACACGCGATTTGGCCGGGTACGTGGATTTCAGGGGTGCGCGGGAAGTTCCACACGCGATTTGGCCGTGTACGTGGATTCCAGGGGTGCGCGGGAAGTTCCACACGCGATTTGGCCGGGTACGTGGATTCCAGGGGTGCGCGGGAAGTTCCACATGCGATTGAGCGGGGTACGTGTATTCCGGGGGTGCGCGGGGAGCAGCACACGTGAATTGCACGTGTGGGTCCTCCCAGGTGTACCCTCTACACCCTCCATGGCCCCTGCAGGTGGCTCACACCACAGGGGCCTACCCAGCACATGTCCTGCAGGCACCCCATCCACCATGGCCATGCCCACCAGCCAACCCACATATCAACTAGCACTACTGCCCACCAACGCATGTCCCCCTGCACCCCCAGCCACCAGGGGCAGCCTCCAGCAGGCCCCCACCCATGTCTCCCCCCACCCCCACCCCCCAGCAGTGCAGGGGCACCCTCCACCAGGCCCCCACTCATGTCCCCCTGCACCCCCACCCCCTAGCATCCAGGGGCACCCTCCACCAGGCCCCCACTCATGTCTCCCACCACCCCCACCCCCCAGCATCCAGGGGCACCCTCCACCAGGCCCCCACTCATGTCCCCCTGCACCCCCACCCCCTAGCATCCAGGGGCACCCTCCACCAGGCCCCCACTCATGTCTCCCCCCACCCCCACCCCCCAGCAGTGCAGGGGCACCCTCCACCAGGCCCCCACTCATGTCCCCCTGCACCCCCACCCCCTAGCATCCAGGGGCACCCTCCACCAGGCCCCCACTCATGTCTCCCCCCACCCCCACCCCCCAGCAGTGCAGGGGCAGCCTCAAACAGGCCCCCACACATGTCCCCCTGCACCCTCACCCCCCAGCATCCAGGGGCACACTCCACCAGGCCCCCACTCATGTCCCCCTGCACCCCCACCCCCTAGCATCCAGGGGCACCCTCCACCAGGCCCCCACTCATGTCTCCCCCCACCCCCACCCCCCAGCAGTGCAGGGGCACCCTCCACCAGGCCCCCACTCATGTCCCCCTGCACCCCAACCCCCTAGCATCCAGGGGCACCCTCCACCAGGCCCCCACTCATGTCTCCCACCACCCCCACCCCCCAGCATCCAGGGGCAGCCTCAAACAAGCCCCCACACATGTCCCCCTGCACCCCCACCCCCTAGCATCCAGGGGCACCCTCCACCAGGCCCCCACTCATGTCTCCCACCCCCCCCCACCCCCCAGCAGTGCAGGGGCAGCCTCAAACAGGCCCCCACACATGTCCCCCTGCACCCTCACCCCCCAGCATCCAGGGGCACACTCCACCAGGCCCCCACTCATGTCCCCCTGCACCCCCACCCCCTAGCATCCAGGGGCACCCTCCAGCAGGCCCCCACCCATGTCCAACTCATGTTCCCCACCCAACATGTCATCACAGTCCAGATCCCTGGTCTCTATGGTCAGCCCCCAAATGCAAAACACCCACCCGAGTATTGCATCCACCCACTCATATTCTGCAATTACATCACAGAACACCAATTGCAAGTTCCAAAACAAACACATGTCCCTCACATACACCCAATGGGTGTCAGTGATTTTCAAAACACATAACATGAAATGCATGAAAACAATGAGACACCACACATTGAAGTGCAACAAATAAATAATGTATTAAAGGAAAGATGAATAGAAACAAAAATGAATAAACAGAAATGTGAATGGAAAAAAATGAAAAGAAGCATGTCCGTTCAAAATAAAAAAACAATTAAAGAATATAGAAATCCAAAGTAATGTAGTACCAAGTCAAAGTCCACCAAACAAAATCCAATGTGAAAAAAAAATTATAAGCCATTGATCCATGGATAATGTTAAAAAAGAAAGTATGTACAAGTCCACAACTATGTACAATCCAAGAAGCCAGGGTCCATCATCCCAACAAAATAAAGGAAACCTAACTAACTACACTAACTAATAAAAAAAACTATATACAAAAATGTGGTCAATGTCCAAAAGGTCCAAATGAAATAAAAACAAAAATGAAACTTAACACTACCTACATAACTATGTACAAGGGCAGCGGGCTAGTTCCACGGCTCACTTCTGGATGTGCCGGGCCAGGGCATCATCGAACTCCTCCTCAATGTCCCGGAGGCGGTCCTCCTCCATGGCCCCGAGGGTCCGCAGGGCCTTCGACGTGTCCACCTCCAAAGCCCTGCGGATTGCCTCGAGGCACTCGACCCGCCTCAGGGCCCTCTGCATGGAGTTCTCCGCCCTGACCATTGAGAGCCGTGCCTCTTCCGCCCGCTGCCGCTCCGCATCTATGGCGTGGCCCAACCGCTGCCACACGGAAGACACTTTTTTTTCCTGGGTCCTCCTGCCCTCCGGCCGATGCCTGCCCCTCCGATGTCGAAGGCCCCGAGCCTTCATGGCTCCCACCATGGTGCTGCTGCTGCTGTGCCTCTGCCCCTGCACTGCCTCCTGCTGCCTGCACATCCTCCGCCGGCTGGGGTGCAGTCGTTGACGTGGCCACCCCTTCTGGACGTCCGACTCCCGACTGTGGCAGGGATGCCTCCTCCACCAGCCTGGCCGCACCGTCAGAGGCAGCTCCACAGGGCACCCAGGTGACTGATGGGTGGGAAGATGGCACAGAGGACGACTGGCGCGTAGGGGGTCCAGCTGAGGAGGGGGTCGTGGCAAGCCCCATCAGACGGAGGAATCCGGCCTGGGTGACCTGTCCCAGCAGGCTGACGTGGTCAACGAGCCATTCGAGATGACCTGCAGTCTCTTCATGAAAAGACTGCAGGTCACCTCGCATGGCCCGTTGACGCAACGCCACTCCAGCCAGGACAGGCTCAACCCGGGCCTGGATAGCCACGTCCGCAGGCAGAGGAAGGCCAGTTGACATCAGCTCATCCCCTGCCTGAAAACTGGTCTGGACATGGGCATCCCTGCTGGTGCAAGATGATGCAGGGACAGGATCAGGGACAGGATTGCACACAGGCACCTCCGCGGCGGCCTGTGCTGCCTCCTGTCCCTGGTCCTGCACTGCACCACTAGCACCAGTGGGATCCCCACCCCCAGACCCCGTCTCCGGTGCTTGCACGGCCTCCTCCTCCACCAAACCCCCCACCAACCTGGATGACTCTGTGCCATCTTCCCCCGTTGGGCCCTGTGGGGTCCCAGCTGCCCCTTCTGCTGCCGAGGAGTCCAACTGCAACCTCCGCCTCTTGGACCTCCCCCCGGCAGCTGCGGCCTGGGACGCGGCACCGGACTCCTCACTCCCCGACGAGATGACAACCTGGGAGGGGAGCCGGGCCTTGCGTCTCCGGCTGGCGGTGGGATCCCCGCCGCTGTGCTCCACAGCACCTTCTCCGCCCTCTTCATCAGTTGACGCTGCAGACAGGGAGAAACAAAACACAGGCATCAGGGCACTGTACAATGTACACATACACACATGACAGTTGTACATGAGTGGCATTGGCAAACCTCTGACATGTCATCACAATCCCCAACACACATGTCATTACAACTTGCACACACGAGCCATACCACAGCCATGTTGCAACTGCCAACACCATCCATACACATACAACAGCATCAGCAGCCAAAGGTGAGCCAGACATCACATGCAACACAGGAAGTGCACCACACATGTACACACACCACCACACTTGCATGCATGTGTACACCTCTGCTAAGTGTCGCAGTGTTCAGACGGGCATCCATGTCACATCTGCCCATCAGGCTTCCACATACCGCTGTCACATGCATCCATGTTGCATCACTGTTGCACCCTTGTCAAATACACACACATGCACATGTACACAGCGCTGATACAATCAGCTGAAAACAACATACATGCGTGACATCACGGACATGTCTACTCACATACACATTCATACAAACTTGTGTGCCCACACAACTGCATTTGGCATGCAAGCCCACACACACAGGCACCATCCATGTCTCACACATTACAGCCCTCGCATGTGTCAGCCCCACGGCCCTGTACACCCGCACCCATACTCGACCCCATACAAACAGCACACTACTGAACAATCAGGATGCATGTACACTCACCGCTCGACTCCAGACGGGTCTGCCTCTCAAGGACCTGGACGTGGAGCGCTGGGGATATGTGTTCCAGGACCCTCATCTGTTCTTCCAACAAGTGGCCCCGGCGCCCCTTGGCATCCGCTGCCTTCAAGAGGCGACGGGCCTTGGTCAGGGTCCTGGACCTGAAGTCCTCCCAGCGCTTCTTGACATGTTGATGGCAGTCACGATGTCAGTCCAGATCCGAGTCCGTCCTTCCTTGTCGGCGCGGCAACTTCCGAAGAGGGCATCATACTGCCCCAGGACTTGCTCCACCAGGACACCAACTTCGGTGGCACTGAAGCTGGTGCCCCTCTGCCTCTCTGGCCGGGGGTTGTCAGTGGTCACAGATGGAGTTTGCCCCGACATGACAACCCCAGAGGCAGGAGTGGGTGGGCAACTGGGTCCTGGGGCTGGGCTGTGGAGCGATGGAATCCCAGTCGGGAGTCTTTGGTTCCAGCAGGGGTGGTCACACCAACAGCACCCCTGGCTGATGTGCAGGCAGCAAATGGCAGGGCACGTGGGCAGCAGGCAGTCAGGCAGCAGCAGATGGCAGGTGGGAGCGTGCTCGGGGCTCTGGGGGGCAGTAGTTCGGCCTTCTGGGCAGGAGCGTGGTCTTCCGTGTGCTTACGCGTGGCCAGCTTGATACGGAGTGATTTGGCACGTGAAAATTCTGCACGTCAGCGTGTAATTCGAGGAAAGGCCCTTAGCGCGTAAGCGCGTCTGCACGCATACGCATTTTCATTGGACCAAAGGCCCTCAGCGCGTGAGCGCGTCTGTGACGTGACGTGCGAGGGAGTATCCCTCATTGCACGTGATGACAGTACACACGTGGATCCCAACCAATCGCGTGTGAAAGTTCACGGGACCCCGAAACACACGTACCCTGGCCAATCGCGTGTGGAACTACCCGCGCACCCCGAAACACACGTACCCAGGCCAATCGCGTGTGGAACTACCCGCGCACCCCGAAACACACGTACCCAGGCCAATCGCGTGTGGAACTACCCGCGCACCCCGAAACACACGTACCCAGGCCAATCGCGTGTGGAACTACCCGCGCACCCCGAAACACACGTACCCAGGCCAATCGCGTGTGGAACTACCCGCGCACCCCGAAACACACGTACCCAGGCCAATCGCGTGTGGAACTACCCGCGCACCCCGAAACACACGTACCCAGGCCAATCGCGTGTACGCTCGCTCCCCTCCGACCACACGCGATGACACCCGAATACGGGAAACCAACGAGTCCGCCCACACGGAGGCGTCCCGCGCCCGCGCACAGCATAAAAGTGCGCGCAAACTACAAACGCGTATATACAGCGACGATGAATGCCCCATTTGTTGCTGCAGTGATTGTGGGACACCGCAGGAGGAGGAGAATAGCCAGGGCACGCATTTTTGCACCACGGACAGGCCTTTTTGGGATGCCTGACGACCAGGTCTACGGCAGGTATAGGTTTCCACCCCATATCATCCTAGACCTGGTCAGGGAGTGGGAAGATGACCTCACATCCCCCACCCTTTGCTCCCAAGCATTGAGCCCCTTGGAGAAGCTGCTCAATGTCTTGCATTTCTTGGCCACTGGGTCGTTTCAGCGGACCACTGCCATAGTGGGGGGGGTCTCACAGGCCACGCAGTCACGCTGCCTACACCAGGTACTGGCAATCATGACAGCGCGCCCCTCAGTCCGCAGGCACATATACATGCCCAGAACACCCGCAGAAAGGCAGGCCGTTGTCCTGGATTTTTTCAGGGTGGCACACTTCCCCAAAGTGCTCGGTGCCATAGATTGCACCCATGTGGCCCTACGTCCACCTAGGGCCACTGAGCACATCTACCGAAACCGCAAGCACTGGCATTCCATCAATGTACAGGTGGTATGCGATGCAAAGGGAATCATCACCTCTGTGTATGCAAACTACCCTGGCTCCACCCATGACAGTTTCATATACAGAATGTCCGCCCTGAGCCGGGCCCTGGAAGCTGGGCAGCATGGCGACACATGGCTCCTAGGTGAGTACAAATGCCCTTGCACATGCATGCAAGTCACACACAGACAAATATACCAACCCTAATAATCTGAACAATTATCACCTCCCCAGGGGACAGTGCCTACCCTCTGAGCAACCACATGATGACGCCAATCCGGAACCCCACCACACCACCCCAGGTAAGATACAACGCTGCCCATATTGCAACCAGGGGCATAGTGGAGCGCACATTCGGAGTGCTCAAGTCACGTTTCCGCTCCCTTGACCGCTCTGGTGGGCAACTACTCTATGCACCAGCAGTTGTGTGCAGGATCATTGTGGCAGCATGTGTCCTGCACAATGTTGCAACACGGCAGGGCGTCCCGGTGGACATGGTGGTGCCCCCACATCCCCAACCACAGGCACAGGCGCTGCCCATGGGAGGGGACAGGGCACGTGGCGAGGTAGCCCGGACCCAGCTTGTGGCCACATTTTTCACCTAAACTCCAACCCCTGCGGAGTGCACACAGGCCTGGCACATACCAGGTGACAATCGATGATGACAAAGTGACAGTCAACTGTCACAACCCTACCACCCTGAGATAGTTGCCATGGAAGTGCCACATCGTCTGCATCCCTAGCTACTTAAACACAAGCTATCCTGTGCAACCAAAATGCACACATGACATGTGACATGACATGAGCCATACACAAGTATTACAAGGCACAATGAGGCAGGGGGGGGGGAACAAGGGAACACAGAGAACGGTACTACTAGGCCAGGTGTCATTGTGATTGTGCAAGTGCAGGGGTAGGGGGAAGGGAAAAGTGCAAGGGTGGGGGGGAGTCCAGTACAGGGGAAGTAGGCCAAAAAATTATACATAGGTCGCCTGGTGGCAACTGCTAAGGTAAGTGCAGACGAGTGCTGGGAAGGGAGGGCTGTAGGGATAGAGAGACAGTACTGCAGTGCAGGGGTCGCAGACAGAGGAGTGTCCACATCAGAATCACTCACCCCTGACACATGGACTTGATGGTCATCCAACTCAACATGGACGTCAGAGTCGTCATCAAGGCTGGACTCATAGGCAGCCAGAGACAGGATGGACTGCAGCACTTGGGGGTTTTCGTGGCCTACCACCCCACGACCCCCACTAGTGCCGGGTTGATGTGGTCTTACCAACCCTGTGTCTGGCATGACAACACCATCCTCTGCATCCATTGCGTCATCACCTGAAAAATAGAGAGGAAAAGGTCAGTACACATGTCAGAAGCACACAACACACACACACACACCGACAGCAAAGGCATCTGGCAGACATGTGACACACAACATATGACCTTGCATGCATGCTGGGTCTACTTAGAATAGCTTCTGTGATCAGACCTGTTGGAAGGTGGCAGTTTGCATGGAAGTGGGTCTAAGCAGTGCAGAAAATGTGTACGCCACTCACTACCTACATGTACAAGCACTCCATGGTGTGTGCCAGGAAATGTGAAGGCAGTGCAATTTCAAAATCAGACATCACGTGCATTGTGTATTCAATGTGTACCATGTCTAGAAGGCAAGCACCCCTCCACCCCAGTACCAAAGCAGGGATGCCTAGCATGGTATCAAAAGGCTGACCATACACCTGTGTATTGACAAGCAGTGTTGACTGGCATCAACAGCTTAATGTGATTTCAATTACAACACTGCAAATGATGCTGGGACAGTGGGCAGGACACATGATGGAAGATCCGGAGGCCGGCCACGTGTGAAGAAGACACGACAAGAGTTGGACAGAGTCATTGGCCATTGAACAGGCTGAGGCCTGTGAGCCACACAGATTGTCAGAGCCTAAACATGTGTGCAACGCAGGACTGAGCCACAGTTGACATGGGGAGGCCGATGATATGGCAGGCAATGTATGTAACCAAGGACTCATATTACAGTGATCATCCAGTCAAGGACACATAGGGGCATGTGTGCAATGCACATGGAGCATGAAGGGGCACTCATGTCCCTGCGGGACATCTGACCCATGCACAGTACAAGTGGGATGCCCTGCATCGAGTACTAAGGCTGTACCACACGGCATATGTCTGGCAGTTTCTAAGCTGGATGTTAGCATCTACACAGGACACATGAACATAAAACTACACATTGGCAAGAATGTAGCAGACCAGTGCAAAGGTGGAACTGGGGTGCAGAGTGGCGGAGGGGGGGCAAGGGAGCATGGCCACATGGAGTCCCGCATGCAGGCAGAGGAGACACGCATGACGGTGGCATTGCATTACTTACACATCAGAACCATGTACAGGTCACATGTAGCAGCAATCATGCACAACACATCCCACAAGTGAAACACACACGTCCTCAACAACTACGCATCAACACTCACTGGACTGGGCATCAAAGTCCAGCATCTCTCCCACACCTTCGACCAATTCTGGTGGTATGAACTCCGCAACGAGAGCCAAATGCGGAGTGAGTTCTTCCTCCTCTGGTGCAGGCCCACCGCCAGTCACCAGAGTCAAGTTGTAATTTGAGGCACGCTTGGCCTTAGTGCTGCGCTTGATGTCATTCCAGCGCTTTTTGCACTCCTGCGCCGTGCGCACCTCATGGCCGAATGAACTGACATGTTCCGCCACATGCTTCCAGTGGGTGTCACGTTGGGCAGCCGTAGTCTGACTATTGGCACCCACTAGCATGTCACGGCTGTGTCCCCGCACGTAGTCCACAAGGAAGTCCAGTTCATGCTTACAGAAAGGCTTCTTCCTCGACGTGCAGGAGGTCGTGGCTGTGTGTGGGGTCCCAGCCTGTGCTGCAGATGCAACCTTCCTCCTCTTGGACTGTGGCGCAGACCCTGGCTGGCTAATGCCGCCCTGACCAGTATGGCCAGTGGGTTGGGTGGATTGAGCCGAGGGAGTGGCAGGTGGAGGGATGACCAAAGGCCTGACTTGTGTCAGTGGCAGCTGGGTGCCCACTAATGGACCCTGCGCAGCAACATCAGCTGTGGCAGGGTCATTGACCGCAACGGTCCTGGTTGGCAGGCTCACAACCGGGGTGCTGTTGGGTGCATCTGCCCCTGCATTTGCCAACACCCGGCTGTTCGGGGCAGCAGATGACATGACTGCCCCAGGGACACGTGTCTTGGTCTGAGCAGCCCGGCCTGCCCCAATGGTTTCCCCCCTGGCCTGTTGGAGATCTACCAAGGGCTCTTCAAGTGCCAACGCAGCCTGCGCTGGCAGACCCTGAGCCTGGGTGGCGGTGTCCACAACTGCACCTGCAGCTACCGCTACCCTTGGGCCCGTGGCAGTCGATGAAACGGACTGCCGGGTCATACGGGTGCCAGTGCCAGATGCAGGAGCTGCATCCCCCTGAACCACAGGGGGTGGTGGCATGGCTGCACCAACACATGGCACAACATTGTGCTCAAGTGGCGCACCCCTGCCTCTTCCCCCTCTGTGGCTGCCCTGGACAACCTGGAGTCCCCCTACTCCCTGGTCACCACGGCCACGTCCCCGACCACGCCCGCCACGAGGAGGACGCCCAGCTGAGGCGCCCCTCACCTTTGGTAGCCTCCCTACCATGGCACAGATGTAATAGTGCTGGCACAGATGGAGTGGTGCCAATGGGAGGTGTACAGCACAATTGACCTGGGCAATTGGGGTGAAGGGGGTGGGAAGCAAGATGTTAACAGCCCCCCTGCACCTGCAAGGCTGTATGTGACCCCAGTGATGTGTTGACGGGTCACGCAACGCTCAGGCACCCCAAAACTGCAGTAAAACCGTGCACGCAACCCTGCAGCCTACGTGCGTGGATTAAACCTCCCGCAGTACGCGGTGGCACCCAGTAACACGTATAACGCGTACGCGTGGGACAGGCAGGCTACGATGACATCGAAAATGGGTGCGATACACAGGGGCACCCACAGTGGGAAAAGGAGCGTTTGCGACTCACCGTCTGACTAGCGCGATGCAGAAAAACACGCGTAGCCAATACCCCCGCCAAAAGAAGAGATACGTCCTTGAGAGCTGTGAAGTAGATGGCGCGCGAAACGACTGGAAGCAGCAACACACGTCGGTCTCCACGAAAGGCACGTACAGCGAACTGCTGGGCCCGCTCACCTTTAACCCGTGCTGAGGGAAACGCACGCGCGCGTCACGTCACATGCGGACGTGCACTTTTTCACGTTTGATTACGCGCATTACACGCGGACGTGCAGTTTTTCACGCGCGCACGCTTATGCATGGACCCTTTCCTCCTATTACACGCGGACGTGCAGTTTTTCACGCGCGCTTACGCGCATTACACGCAGCGTGCAGATTTTTCACGTGCCTATTCACTCCGTATGAAGCTGGCCACGCGAAAACACACGGAAGACCACGCTCCTGCCCAGAAGGCCAATTCACTGGCCCCCAGTGCCCCAAGCAGCCTCCCACATGCCATCTGCTGCTGCCTGCCTGCCTGCCTGCCTGCCTGCTGCCACCGTGCCCTGCCATTTGGTCCCTGCACATCAGCCATCTGCAGGGCTCCAGTTGCTGTGTCCACCCCTGCTGGTACAGAAGAGTCCCGACTCAAATGACATCGCTCCACAGCCCAGCCCCAGGACCCAGTTGGTCACCCACTCCTGCCCCTGGGGTTGCCATGTCGAGCACATCCACATCTGACACCAGTGGCAACCCCCGGCCAGAGGGGCAGAGGGGCACCAGCTTCACTGCCACCGAAGTTGGTGTCCTGGTGGAGCATGTCCTGGGGCAGTATGATGCCCTCTTCGGATCGTCCCGCGCCAACAGGGAAGGACAGGAGAGGACGCGGAGGGGGTGGCAACCCGCACCATCCAGAAGGTCAAGAAGCGCTGGGAGGACTTGAGGTCCAGGACCCTCATAAAGGCCCGGCGCCTTGTGGAGGGGGGCCGGGGCCGCATGAGTTCCATCCAGTTGAGGGTCCTGGAACGCGCACACCCAGCGCTCCACAGCGAGGTCCTTAAGAGGGAGACCCGTCTGGAGTTGAGCGGTAAGTGGCCAAGCATTGCTGTGTGAGACAGGGCATGTTGCAGTGTGCTGGTTGTCTG
This sequence comes from Ambystoma mexicanum, assembly GCF_040938575.1. NCBI lineage: Eukaryota > Metazoa > Chordata > Amphibia > Caudata > Ambystomatidae > Ambystoma > Ambystoma mexicanum. Next base: position 1,149,198,370 of record NC_090928.1, read on the forward strand.
ATACTTGCCTGCATGTGTGACATAGGCCATGTACGCATGTATGTGTGCAGGGACATCATGGTAATGCATGTGCGACCTGTAATGTGTGAACCGCATGGTTGTTGCATGTGTTTGAATGTGACATGGGGAGCCCTGTGCAGATTGCACACATGACAGCATGGAAGTCTCTGTTCCTGGACATGGGTGGGGGCCTGGTGGAGGGTGCCCCTGGTGGCGGGGGGGTGGGGGTGCTGGGAGACATGGGTGGGGCCTGGTGGAGGGTGCCCCTGGTGGCTGGGGGTGGGGGTGCTGGGAGACATGAGTCGGACATGGGTGGGGGCCTGGTGGAGGCTGCCCCTGGTGGCTGGGGGGTGGGGGTGCTGGGAGACATGGGTGGGGGCCTGGTGGAGGCTGCCCCTGCACTGCTGGGGGGTGGGGGTGCTGGGAGACATGGGTGGGGGCCTGGTGGAGGCTGCCCCTGGTGGCTGGTGGGTGGGGGTGCTGGGAGACATGGGTGGGGGCCTGGTGGAGGCTGCCCCTGGTGGCTGGGGGGTGGGGGTGCTGGGAGACATGGGTGGGGGCCTGGTGGAGGGTGCCCCTGGTGGCTGGGGGGTGGGGGTGCTGGGAGACATGGGTGGGGGCCTGGTGGAGGCTGCCCCTGGTGGCTGGGGGGTTGGGGGTGCTGGGAGACATGGGTGGGGGCCTGGTGGAGGGTGCCCCTGGTGGCTGTGGGGGTGGGGGTGCTGGGAGACATGGGTGGGGGCCTGGTGGAGGCTGCCCCTGCACTGCTGGGGGGTGGGGGTGCTGGGAGACATGGGTGGGGGCCTGGTGGAGGGTGCCCCTGGTGGCGGGGGGGTGGGGGTGCTGGGAGACATGGGTGGGGGCCTGGTGGAGGGTGCCCCTGGTGGCTGGTGGGTGGGGGTGCTGGGAGACATGGGTGGGGGCCTGGTGGAGGGTGCCCCTGGTGGCGGGGGGGTGGGGGTGCTGGGAGACATGGGCGGGGGCCTGGTGGAGGGTGCCCCTGGTGGCTGGGGGGTGGGGGTGCTGGGAGACATGGGTGGGGGCCTGGTGGAGGCTGCCCCTGCACTGCTGGGGGGTGGGGGTGCTGGGAGACATGGGTGGGGGCCTGGTGGAGGCTGCCCCTGGTGGCTGGTGGGTGGGGGTGCTGGGAGACATGGGTGGGGGCCTGGTGGAGGCTGCCCCTGGTGGCTGGGGGGTGGGGGTGCTGGGAGACATGGGTGGGGGCCTGGTGGAGGGTGCCCCTGGTGGCTGGGGGGTGGGGGTGCTGGGAGACATGGGTGGGGGCCTGGTGGAGGGTGCCCCTGGTGGCTGGGGGGTGGGGGTGCTGGGAGACATGGGTGGGGGCCTGGTGGAGGGTGCCCCTGGTGGCTGGGGGGGTGGGGGTGCTGGGAGACATGAGTCGGACATGGGTGGGGGCCTGGTGGAGGCTGCCCCTGGTGGCTGGGGGGTGGGGGTGCTGGGAGACATGGGTGGGGGCCTGGTGGAGGCTGCCCCTGGTGGCTGGGGGGTGGGGGTGGTGGGAGACATGGGTGGGGGCCTGGTGGAGGGTGCCCCTGGTGGCTGGGGGGTGGGGGTGCTGGGAGACATGGGTGGGGGCCTGCTGGCAGGTGCCCCACAGTGCTTGGGGGTGGGGGTGCAAGGGGACATGTGGCTTGGCTGGGGGGCATGGCCATGGTGGATGGGCTGCCTGTGGGACATGACATGGGGTGCAGGGTAGTCCCCTGTGGTGTGGGATGCCTGCAGAGGTCGTGGAGGGGGTAGAGGGGAGACCTGGGAGGACCCACACTGCCAATTCACGTCTTGAACTTCCCGCACACCCACCACCCGCGCACCCCTGAAATCCACGTACCCAGGCCAATCGCGTGTAGACTTTCTCGCGCACCCCTGAAATCCACGTACCCAGGCCAATCGCGTGTAGGCTTTCTCGCGCACCCCTGTAATCCACGTACCCAGGCCAATCGCGTGTAGACTTTCTCGCGCACCCCTGAAATCCACGTACCCAGGCCAATCGCGTGTAGTCTTTCTCGCGCACCCCTGAAATCCACGTACCCAGGCCAATCGTGTGTAGACTTTCTCGCGCACCCCTGAAATCCACGTACCCAGGCCAATCGCGTGTAGACTTTCTCGCGCACCCCTGAAATCCACGTACCCAGGCCAATCGCGTGTAGTCTTTCTCGCGCACCCCTGAAATCCACGTACCCAGGCCAATCGCGTGTAGTCTTTCTCGCGCACCCCTGAAATCCACGTACCCAGGCCAATCGTGTGTAGACTTTCTCGCGCACCCCTGAAATCCACGTACCCAGGCCAATCGCGTGTAGACTTTCTCGCGCAACCCTGAAATCCACGTACCCATGGCCAATCGCGTGTAGTCTTTCTCGCGCACCCCTGAAATCCACGTACCCAGGCCAATCGTGTGTAGACTTTCTCGCGCACCCCTGAAATCCACGTACCCAGGCCAATCGCGTGTAGTCTTTCTCGCGCACCCCTGAAATCCACGTACCCAGGCCAATCGCGTGTAGACTTTCTCGCGCACCCATGAAATCCACGTACCCAGGCCAATCGCGTGTAGACTTTCTCGCGCACCCCTGTAATCCACGTACCCAGGCCAATCGCGTGTAGTCTTTCTCGCGCACCCCTGAAATCCAGGTACCCAGGCCAATCTGTGTAGACTTTCTCGCGCACCCCTGAAATCCACGTACCCAGGCCAATCGCGTGTAGTCTTTCTCGCGCACCCCTGTAATCCACGTACCCAGGCCAATCGCGTGTAGACTTTCTCGCGCACCCCTGAAATCCACGTACCCAGGCCAATCGCGTGTAGACTTTCTCGCGCACCCCTGAAATACACGTACCCAGCCCAGCCGCGTATGGAAACACCCGCACACCCCTGGAATACACGCTCCCAGCTCTGCGTTTGCTGCTGCCCTTTGCGCTGGATTGGGGATTTTGATGGCTTTTCCCTGCGCGAGAGGCGTTCTTGGAGGCGTAACTGGCGCTGCTGCAGGGTCGCTGCGCAACTGTGCGCCACGGCTGGTTTTGGTGGCTGGAATCCATGAATACGCTGTGCGCGGAAATGGATTTTAGCGCACGCGGCTGGCGCAGGGATTCGCACGCGCACACTGTGCGCCAGCCGCGTGCGCCACTTGTGCGCTGAATTCTATGAATCGGCCCCTATATGTGTTGTCAGGATTGTTTGCTGCATTTATGTGAAGTACTAACATTTGCAAACACAATGGGTTTGTACTGTGTGAGTAAATGTTGTCAACAATTGGTGGTAATTGAAATAGAATATTCATTGCTACATTTGCATAGCAACTTACACCAACTATATTTGAGAATTTAAATGGTCCAGGTAGTTCTGTATCTAACTGCTTTTTTTGGAGTTTGTCTTCCTTCTTTAAAGAAGTACCTGGTTTACTTTCTCTAATTGATTCTTTTTTGTTTGTGGTACTTGATGGAGTATTAGTTTCTTTTACTCTCTCATTTCCAGTGACGTCCTGTTGCATTTCAGTTTGATTTAGTTTTCTTTTACAACGTTTTAGTTTTTGTGGAACAGAATATGTGTTTAGATGGGGAGTGTATAGTGAGCGAAGTCTATTATATTCTAAAATGCAAGGAATATCAGCGTTTACTTTACTTGCATCAAAGTTGATTAGAAATAGACCGTCAAGTGTACGTAAGCGTGATAGTGCTACGTAGCTCATGCCTTCTTTAAAGACTGTGTTACCAATATCTATCATTGCTTTGTCTAGGGTAAGACCTTGTGATTTATGAATTGTGACTGAGTATGCAAGAGTTAGAGAAAATTGTTCTATGCGAACATACATATCTTTGAAGAGAAGGAATCTAGCTGTTGAGCATCCTATCCGTTTTACTTCTGAAAGTTTGTCAAAGAGTATATTGACAAACTGAATTTTGTTGTCACGTGGGTATGTTTGAAAGCCAACAACTGTACCCAGTGCTCCATTAACTAGTCCTTGGTCCACATCAAGGTTACGTTTAAGCATTACTCTGCAATTTAAGGATAATTTTAACATCTTTTCTAAGCCTGCTGTGTTTAAGATTGATTTTTCTAAATTATTTAGTCTTGTTGTGGCTTGGTCACACATGGGTAGTGTCATACCATGTACATCTAGTTTGTCTGTGGCGCTAATTTCCATTATTGGTTGCATTTCTTTACTTAGCATGATTTCATTGAATTTGAAACAGCTTGCAAGAGTTGGCATTAAGGCCATACAATTGACATTTTTGTGGGCTAATTGTTCCATAACATCTGTAGCACATGCATTATCGCCATAAAGTGCATTAATGTGCCGGGTTTTCAATGTTGCTTCTGCTTCTTTAGAAAGTATACCAACTCTCAAACTTTTTAAAATGTTGGCATAAGTGAGATCTGCCGATTGGCGCATGTTTTCTGTTAATTCTCTGTATTGGAAATGTTGCCAAAGGTTGACATTTCCAATGCTGCCAACAGTTTTACGGCAGAGTTTGTGCCCTAATGTTTTAAAAATAGGTTCACCTTTTACTGGTGTTAATTGAAGCAGATCTCCAAAAACAATAATGTGTTTTCCTGCAAAGAGCTCTTCATAGTCTGTTTTGAGTATTTCTTGTAATCTGAGGTGAATCAAAGCTAACATCTGGTTGGAGACCATGCTCACTTCATCTATTAGTAGCATTTTCATTTGTTTCAATACTCTGCGTAATTCCATTGCAGCTTCTGCAGAAAGTTTGTAATAGTCTAATTTGTTCTGGTGTTCTACTGGTAATAGTAGTAATCGGTGTAATGCAACACCACCTATATTGTAGGCAGCTAAACCTGTGGGGGCAGTGACAACAGCTGACAGTTTGTTGTTTGTCAATTGTTGAAGGAACTTACTAATGATTTTGATTAGGAATGTTTTGCCAGAACCAGCTTCACCACTGACGTACAGTAGTATAGGTTTATAATTATGGCAGGAACATTCTTTATTTTCATGTTTTACACCATGTGCAATTTGTTTTGTTACTTCTTGAAAAATGATACTTTGCTCATTGTTTAGTTTTGATTGTAGTATAGTTAAGTCTTCCTTATCTTCATACTGACACATGGTGTTTTCTACTTCTATCATAGCTAATTCTGCCTCATTTGTTATTAGTGGTTCTCCCAGTGGTTCTTGGCTTTCTGTTACAGAAGGTTGACTACTGTCAGGAGTATCCTTATCTAGTTGAGCTTGGAGTTCTTCTTCATGTTGCTGTTCATTGTGCAACATTGTTTTGTACTGTGTAAAGTTTACATCAGTCATAGTGCTTTCATTTGCTTTGAAAGCATCCTCATATGAGTCATAGTTATCTAGTAATTGTTCTTCTTTTCTCCATGGTTTGAAGAGTTGTAGCAGGGACATGTAATATGCTTCTTTATGTTGAGGAGTCTTCAATGACAATTTGATATGATTAATTAAATTTGGTTTAGTGAGTTTAACTAAGCTGCCTTCACAGTCTGTCACTCTCTATTTACCTTTTTTTTCATTGGGTTTCATATTATTTTTGTATGTGTAGTTTTGGGCTATTTGGTATAGACACATGTTTTCCAAAGTACTACTTCTGTTTGGGTAGTATGTGTCCAATAAATTGTTTTTTAAAATGTCTTGGCTGTTGGGATCATGTTTGGCTATTGTTTCTATATCTTCATATGATTTTAGAACTCTTTTTCTAGATTTAGCTGGACCAAGGCTTAGCCATACTATATTTTCAGATTTACCATACAATGAAGTACCAGTTAAACGATCAGCTGCTTCATAAGATCCACATTCTCTATGGGTGAGCATTTTTATGCCCAAGCTGTATAATTTCTGAGATACTGTTTTATCTGATGACAGGTCATTCCAGAGGTCTTGGAGCTCTGTCTTTTCTGCTTTAGTTAAGTATGCTGTGACATATCGTGCAACTGCAGTAGAATTGTCTGCAATGTACTGCACATCTATGTTTGCATTCCATAAGTGGGCAATGATTGCATTATAATCATTGATATATTTTTCTTCTTCTTTTCTTTTTATGTAATATGTATTTTTAGGTGACTTTCCTTTAACAGTATGTCTAACTGAAGACATGAGGTTGTTTACTTGACCTGTATTTGTAACTGGTCTAGGGAAACCAAATCGGCATTTGATGTAGTATTTGCCTTTGTTTTTGTATTTGCGACGCCAATATTTTCCACATTTGTGTCTTTGAAATTGTAAAATTTGTGCACAAAGATCACTATTTGTGGCTTCTGATGGAATTTGACAAGTGACATATTTTTCAATAAACTGTAAAACAGTGGCATCACTGTCTTGACCAAATGTAGGAGCATCTTTAATCCATAAAAGCATGTGGATATGTGGTGCTCCTCTGGCTTGGTATTCTTTTCTCCAAAAGAAGTGTTGCACTTCTCCAAGGGGAGGAACAGTTTTATTACAAATAAAATGTAGCATAGCAATGAAGCGATGGTGAAAATATCTTGAAACATTAACAGGATCCAAAGAACAAAGTTCTCCAGGTGTTAGAATATCTATGTTTGTTTTGTTTTTATTTGATATGCGTAGGAAATCATGTAAATCTTCCCATGCATATTCTGCACAACTTAATGTAACAAACCAAGTGGGTGGGCCAAGGTTTCTGATCATACAACGTACATCTCCATGACGTCAAAACCAGTACTCTTTAGTACCACGCATATTTGCTAATAGATTTGTAATATTTGATTGTAAAATCTCATCCTTTTGTTGTACTTTCTCTAATAATTGTGTAACGGTCATATTTTGAAAGTGTGATCCTGATTTTAATATGTGTGCAACTCCGTAACATAAAGTTGCTAGTTCACTTTCAAAGAGTAGGTGGAATATGTATTCCACATTTTGTCTAAATCTGGGATCTTCAGAATACATCCGTAATGAGCGGTATTCTGAAGCTGATATTTGAATAGGTCTATCATATCTTCCTCCTTTGCCAGTTGGAAAGAGTAGAGGAAAAGCACGTGCTTCTATACTTTTTTCCCATATACTGATTGGTGATCCTTTTGTTTGACGCATTTGGTAAGTGTCCAGTACATCTTGTACGGTGTCATTACAGTGCAAAGGATGAATTGTATACTGGTCTAAAGTACTTGATATTGTAGCAGGATCTAGTAGCTCAAATTGACCATCTTATTGTGTTCTTGAATTATTTCAGTTGTACCTTTCAAGTTTTCTTCAATATTAATTTCTTTGTAATATTCATTATTCTCTTTAAGATATTGGAAGGCTTGTCTAACTTTATATAAATCTACCAGCTGTTGCCATATTTTGTTTGTCTTTTGTAGGTACTCCATTTACTAATATAATTAAAGATTTGTGCATTGGACGTTGCACTCCTAGAGTATGCACATTTTCTTTTAGATTTAATGGTAAATAAACTACTTTTCCACGAATGCCTTTTACCAATTCAGAGGGAGGTAATTTTGCTGTTTTTGGTTGAAGGCGTATTATTGCTTGAAATGAGTATACTGTTTGAATTATGATGCTCTCATATAAATTAAGTTGTTGTAGAGGTTTTGGTACTGGGTATAATTCCAAATTATTTGTGATAGAACGTGAAAGAGTTTGGTTGTTGTCAAGTTTTGTGGTGCAATAACTGCAAAGTATTAAGGGCTCAGTTATTTCATATTTGTTTTCTGCTAGAAGGTAGAGAGCTAATTCAAACCATTTAGAATCTTCATTGTCTTCTATTTTGTATGATAGGTTCACAGTTTTTGTGTTACTTTTATAAAAAATTCTACGGCAACATACACATACATGGTTTGGTACTTCAGCTGATGTACTTTTAAATTTTAGTATTTCTTTTTTGTATGTGTTTAGCAAAAGGTTGCCATGTGTAGAATTGTTGCTTAATTGGTTTAAAGCTATTTCATTCTGTAAATGGCTTTCACTTCCAAAATATTTTTTCTGGATATAGTGAATTTCTTCAAGTAGGTCTTTTGCTGTACCATGTAGAAGGATGTTATTTAACTTTGCTAGTGCTAAAGCAGGACATTTAGCATAGTACAGTTTATAGACTAGATTTCTTATAGTTGAATGATGTGTTGATATCCTTTTGATATCATGGAAAGTGGTTTTACAAGTAGGTCCTGTAATGCAGGCCAATGAATGTCCTTGTAGTCCTGTGTACTTGCGCACTGGACATGTATCTATATTTTGCAGTAATTTAATTTTGATTTTGTCTTTGCTTTTTACATATTTATTGAGGAATTGGTGTAAAGATTTGAAACATTGTTTGGGAATGTTACACATTGACATGCATGGCCATTTGTACACTAGACGTTCTGATTCAGTTGAATGGAGGGGTAATTCTAAGTTTTCCGGGCATATTTTTGTAAGGAGTACTTCTTGTTCCATTATGGTATTATTCACTTTTTCATAACCTCGACCACTGCTATTTATGGCAATTGTATTTGTTTGCTTTTGTTTGTACGCCTCTTCATTAAAATATGGTTCTGTGCTTGTAGTGTGATTCCATTCACCTCCGCAGATACGTAAGAAGTTCTTTCTGTTGACATTTCGCTTATTGAGAAGTCTTTTTTGTAATTTAGTTATTAGTTTTGTTAGTGGTTTCATTTTCTTTAACAGTAAGATAAATACATTTCTTTTGAGAAGAATTGCACTGTCCATCAATGATTCTAAGATTAATTTCCTACGATAGGTTTTAAGCTTTGAACCTGATTTCTCTCCTGTTTTTATAAGATTTTGAAGGACTTTGTGACGGTTTATTTTGGCTAAAATACTTTTCTTGGTATGCTTACTTTGCACTATATTAAAATTTGAAGAAGTAGTTTTATCTGTACTGATAGCTGATTTTCTTTTAATTGTTTTTTGGTTTGTTTTACATTTTGATAGAGGAAGCGAAGTTGTTGTACTTGAAACTTCTTGTGTTTCACTAAATGATTGTATTAGCTGTTTTGTTTCAACTTTTTTTACAAATTCTGCTAGAGATGGATGCTTATGTTGGACACTTTTATTTTCATTTGCTCTAATTTTGCGTTGCTTTCTACGGAATTGTCTTTTGGTAGGCATTCTTTAGGGTCTGTTGAAAAAAATAAAGAAGATATGGGTTGGGGTGTTCTGGAATGTATGTGTGCTGTGTGCATGAGTGTCTGAGTAAGATGATAAAGATGTATGTAATGGTGTGTGATTGTGCATTGGGAACTAAAACTAGTAGGGGTAGCTATTCTTGAATTTATGTGTCACTAAACTGGGGTTCAGTTGACAAAAAAAAAGTAAGCTAGTGGTGTGGAAAAGTACAAATAGTAAATGTAATGGATACAATTAAAACAGTTGTTTGTTCTGTAATATGAAAATTGTAGTGGTTCAGTTGGCTAATTTGTGTGTCCAAAAATAGAAATTTGTGGGCCATTCTGGTTGTAAATCGCTGTTTACGACATGGAAATTTTTGGACAAAATGGTACAACATCTCTATTTTAAGAAACCAAAATGGCTGGAATTAATGTTACAGTATATTTGATTAATAATATAAATAATATGGTGATATTTTACTTACTTTTTTTTTAAATTAACAGGTAACTTCTTAGTTTTTCTTTCTTCTTCGAATTCGGCTGCTTCTTTTCAGGAAACTGGTCTTCACTGCAACTGTGAAAGCTTCAAATTAGTAACTTTGTTTGTATATAGCACTGTTTTTAATTTAGATATTGATTTTTTTAATTGAATTCCTCAGTGCCTTCTGTAAAACTATTAAACTAATTTATTTACATAAGATACATTGCATCAGTTCAGTGTATATGATATGTTCTTAATGAACAAATTGTATTGAATGACTAACTGTAGCAAAAATAAAATATCTTTACTATGTCTTGTGAAATGTATAATATATTAGTAAATACCACTATTTCTGTAAGTAAACTGTTCTAGGTAATAGCGCCTCAATGTCATGTCTAATTTAAAGTAATTAAGTAAATAAATAAATAAAACCAAAAAATATGACATTTTATAAGTATTTTTATAAAGGTTTAAACATAGATTGTGTTTGCATGCAATTTTGTTTGAATGTATGTAGTCTATATATTTCATTTAAAACATGTTAGTTTAACATGATTTCAGTGTGTGTGTTTAAAGAAAGTAAAAAGTATAAAGGTGTATAAGTGGTAGTTGATTTTAGGAAATTGAAAAAAGTACAGTAAATTAATTTAACAGATTTTACATGGTAAAAGTCTGTTTGAAAATGTGTTCATCTACCATAGCTCTGAAGTCACACGCTTTTGGCGGGTGTCACACGCCTTGTAAAGGGCAGACTCACTCGCCAAGCCTCCTGCATGCCCATTCATTCCAATGGGCGTCTCACCGGCTAAAAACAAAATCGGGTGATTTCACCCGCCTGTAAAACAAAAATGGTTGAGAGTATGTCATGTACTATACAGAAAATATGCATACCTGAAGTTTGTGTTCATGCATATGGATATGCGTGGAGCTGCAAGTAGAAATCTTGAAGATTTGTACAGTATTTGTGGTAGATGCTGCTTGCCAATGATATGACACTTGTACTCAGAGAGATTCAGAGTACATTTGCAGTGCTGATCTATGATGATGCAGTTAGATGTGGAGGTCTTGAATGTGATTGGCGCATGGTCATGTGATTTTTGAGGTACATCCATTGAGGGAATGGCAGAGAGAGTGTAGTGGAAATGGTAGAAGGGCTGTTCATGTTACGATATGTCCGCGGACATGGCGGTAGTTCCAGGACATCGGGAGTTACATCCGGGGATTTTTGGGTTCAGAAGTCATGCAAATGAGAATAAGCACTGAAAGGGATTGGTCAGGAAAGTTTGGTGGGTGTGTTGTGCCAGGAGAGATTTTTTGAGATACTCTTTTTGCTGAGAGAACAAAAGATAGCTATGGCTGTGTGTTTCAGAAAACAGATTGTTTGGATTTTAGGAGATTCGTGGATACATTGGTTGAAGGTGCATGCAGGAAGCTGTGGAGTAGCTGTAGATCTTGGATTCCCACATGTGGAAGTACACTGGCATGGAGTAGTGGTTGGATTTGCTACCTCTCTGTGCTACTTTGGAGACAGAGCAACATCCAGACATAGTTGCAATTCATTGTGGAGGGAAGAGTTAAGGGCATGTGACTGAAATTGTTTTGCAATTTGCTATGAAAGAAGGGCTGAGGAAGATTATGGACATGTTTCCTAATTCGCAAGTGATATTTTCACGGATTGCGCAGAGACAAATGTGGCTTCGTTCTTCTTCATTTGGTCCACAAATGGAGAAAGCAAGGCGCAATGTTAATAAGGCTGTTTGTGGCTTTCTAAGAGATTTTGGCATGTCTTCTTTTCACAATGAAAATATTATGTTTTGTAGTACATACATTTTTCGCAGAGATGGAGTCCATCTTACTTATGCTGGCAATCAGATTTTTCTGAGAAATGTACAAAATGCATTGCGACCTTTTTTGGAATTACAACAACGATTTTGAAGTAGATGTTAAGCATTTACAATTTTTGACTTACAAACACCACCCAAAGGCTCTTTTCAGAGCCACCACTTCTTTCCAGAAAAATTACAATGTTTGTGATGGAGTAGTAACCCAATTTTTTTAATGTTCGTGAACTGTTCGCGGACTTCTAAAAAATACAAAGAGCTCTGCTTCATTTATTTTCACTTCTATTTTTTAACTGGGAAAGGCGGCTCTGAAAAGAGCATTATTTTTTTTTGATTTTTGTAATTTTGTATTTTTTTTGGTTTTTCAGACATGACACAGTAGGAGAAGAGGGTAAAGGAGGGTAAAGGGGGGGACACCAACCACAGGGATAAGAAAGGGTGAGCTGAGAGAGGAAGATGTAGAGTGGGTTTTATTTGGATAGTGAGCAGGTCTTCTCGTGCTCTGAGACGATAGTCTCAAAAGCACTCCGAAGTCGCTCCCCCCTGCAGAGTACTGTGTCACAGTACATACATACAACTGTGACCATCGAAAGGTAAGGGTCATCAGCATTCTGTATGGCCTGTGAGGCAGCTTTAGGAAGACGCTGTCCCACAGAGGTGGTCCTTGTGGTGACAGGATCAGAAACAGAGGATGAAGTAGAGGAAATCAACCTGCTACGTTCTTTCGCAAGGTACAACCCTGCGAATAGCCCCAGAGTGAATGGTAAATAACCGCCACACCCAAGCAGGGTGCAGCACCAAGTGGCAGTTCAGCAGCCAAGGATGCCATGTCGATGATGGTGTAGTCTGCAGGTGGCAGCAAAAATCACTGTGTTCTAAATTGACTGGGATATGGTGAGGAGGGACAAGTACATGTGGGGCAATGGTATGACATTTTTGTTTTAAAATGATCTTCAACAAAAGTTTTTAAATTATTAAAATTGGTCAACAGTAAAACAATTTAGTTTTTTCTTTGAATTTCATTGGTTTTTATTAGTTCAACTTAACCATAACGTCCCTTTAACAAAGTTTTTTCAGTGAATTTCAAAGGTTTTTATTAGTGCAACTTAACCATAATGTCCCTTTAACAAAGTTTTTTCATTGAATTTCATGGGTTTTTACCAGTGCATGCTATTTTCCTACAACTTACTAATATCATTCTTAGCCAATATAGCAATATTTGTGTCCAATTTCCAAATTTGCACCTTAAAACTCTGCCATTTCACACCATCTGGACTAATATTTAACACTTTTATACACTTCTTGCAACTATTTGAACTAGTTTTGCATCTGTAGACGTCTACGAACATCTGACTTCATGAAGGAACTTGCGGACAGTGCCACATGACAATACGCAGGTGCGCAGCATGATGACGTGTTTGACAACCCCAGCGCACTTCACGTTCGCACTTCACATAAGATCTCTGCTTGGCGGACAGTTCGGAACTGCATTATCCACTAATCTAGGAACTTCCAACTTCAAAATTTCCCTTGCACAGCTCCAACACCTATTCCTACTCATTATCCATTAACAATCTAGTACACAGTACATACTTTTAGCAAAACTGCTATTTATCTTAAAATGGCATCATCTAATGCCATCCCTCCGCCCCAAGAGCCACCACCACTCCTGTAATCAAGGACCATGAGAAACAGTGCCCCCTAACTTAGAAATAACACACACGCTACATTTTCCCTTGTCCACCTACCCCTCCATATTAGTGTTTGGTTGCTCTTCCCTCATTTCCCTCCCCACCTTTCGTTCTCAGCTCTCCTGCCAAAAAAAAAATATACAAAAACAACAAACGACAAATTCCTTTAGGAACCACCTTTCACAGTTAAAAAATAGAACTAAAAAAAAATGTATAGACTCCATCTACTTTATATTTCTCAGTAAAGTACATAGACTAAATAACATTTTACAACATTTCCATTTGCATTTTGTGTTATGCTAAAGGGAATATTGTGGTGTTCACCCTCTGTTCCAGTGACTGGAACGGTGGATACTGGCCCAGCAACCCAAGTTATCAGCCCAAGCAAAGCGAAGGTGTATAACGAGGTCTCTGGACCATTATCCCCCCATTCCAGCCCCTGAAATGGGGGATGAAGGCCATTAGCACCCTAGGTTCCCAAAGCGGGAACCCGTGGTGCTAAAAATAGGATTTTTCTTCCAACATCGAGACGCCTGTGGCATCCCGATGTAGGAAGGAAAATCCTTTTCCACGATGGCAACCATGGAAAGGGAAGGCGAGGGTTCCATACAGGGCCCCCCTTCGCTTTCCATAGCAGCCTGCAGAAAGCAAAAAGAGAACCCTATGGCCATATTACCACAAGCACATTTTTCTTCCCTTTCAAATCTATCCTAATTTTGAATAACTTTACCACAAAGCCAGACCCAGGTGGACATGGCCACTTTAATCCTACGTTTTGTCCCTTGTGATCATCATGGCCAGTAGCCAGATTGACCGGATCATGACCTTATTCCATTACCCGGACAATCTGGCTACTGCCCAGGGCCACAGGCTACCCCTCAGTCACTAAAGGTATACTGCTATTTTTTGTAGCTACATTATGACACTTGTCAAATAATAAAACACTGGCACATTTGCAAAACCATGCTTGTAGGTCCTTGCCAATGATCCTTACGCAAGTTTTCTGGAAATCCACCCATGTTTTATTTTTTCAAAAGTGTCAAATGTATGCACATACAATCGTCATATAACCTAGCCCCTACTTGACAAAATCCATCCAGACTTTACGAAAACATCTAAATGTAGATCTATAATCTTTTTGCAAACCTATGTGTAGATTCGTCAAATGGCAACACATTTATAAGCCTTTATAATATTTTAGGACCCCCACTCTAATTTTGCTCCCTCTCGACAGAATCCCAGCAAACTTCACAAAAACATGTATATCTTGATCTATTATCAGTTTCCCAAATAAAGTGTAGATTCATCAAATGGCACCTCATTTATAAGCCTTTGCATTATTTTGGGACCCCCCCTCTAATTGTGCCCCCTCTTCACAAAATCCTACCAAACTTCAGAAAAACATTCATATCGAAATGTATTATCAGTTTCCCAAATTAAGTGAGGATTTGTCTAATGGCACCTCATTCATAAGCCTTTACATTATTTTGGGACCCAACCTGTAATTTTGCCCCCTCATGACAGAATCCCACCAAACTTTGAATACCCACTCAGAATCAGCCCAGGTATATACATGCAGTTCTATGAAGTGGCACCAAAGTTATATATAGAATTGCATTTCACCAACCCTGTAATGCTGAGGTGTTCGCAAACTTTCAAAGGACTGTTCGCGAACATCCGGGCTGTTCGCGAACATCCGAACTGTTTGTGGACTTTTGCGGCAAAAAACACCCTTTATTTTTGCTTCTTGCAGCCATATCCCATCCCATCCTCATCACCCCTCAGCTCCCCAGAGATTATTTGACAATTGGAATGCTGTGTTTTTTCATATGTTTTTACCTCGATGTCCGTTTTACATCGGCCGCTGTTCGCGAATCCAAGATGGCGGGCGTTTCCAAAAATCTGACGCACTTCACACTCCTCACCATCCAATCAGCGAACACGTTGCATGTCCACGGACATGACGCAGGCCGATTAGCCAATCAGGACACTGTCCGCGGACCGAACAGGGAAGTGTGTCCGCGGACCGGACATAGATATCACTAATTTTTTGTGACCTACTTTTTGGTCATTTTGTAAAAAACTGCTGGGTGGATTTTCACCAAATTTACAAAGGCACGCTTTCAGGACCAAGCCGCTGCTCCTGCCGCAAATTTGGTGAAAATCCATCCAGCGGTTTGGGCTGTAGGCGTGAGCAAAGTTTTTTCCCCATTCAGTCTGGAAAAAAAGACATTTTCGGACCCCCCTAACTTTGCCCCCCCGGACCAAACCTCACCAAACTTTGCAAAAGAATTCAGAGTGGGTCATATACTTTTTTTTTGCAAAGTTTGGTGAGGATTCGTCCAGGGAGAGCGAAGTTATAAGCCATTATAAGCCGCCCAAAAAGTGCTCTTCCTATGTAAACAGCAACTTAACCATAACTACAGTCCAGGATGGACGCGTTTCGTGCTTTCCACAGCGCTTGTTCACCAATGGGGGTGAGTAGTTAAACATGGTATAAATAGCAGTGTAAATCCCTTGATAGTGTCTATGACCCAGTAGAGGTATATGTCTAAAGGTAAGGCTGATGGCAGACATCTTGTAACATAAAACCACATACCTGCATCATGTTAAAAGCCTCAAATGCAACAGAAAATGCCACAAAGAGCAGCCACGGTTAATTAAAAAAAGAGGCAATACAATAAGCCACAATGTTATTCATGAAAAAAACAGCATGTCCGTCCATATAGACCAATAAGACTATGAACAATAAAAGTCTAAATGCAAATGCTAAGGAGCAACGTTATGGCATGCATAGTACAACGGCTGAAATGCAACATAATGAAAGATGTAACAATGTAACAGTGTTTCCATCCAAACGCAGCAGTTGTGGTGTTAACATCACAAATTAAAAGCAAAATGCAAGATATTTAAGATGCAATAAAGTAATGGCAAAGTGCAAAGACATATTATAGCAGCATTATGGTCACAATAAAGTGCAAGTGCATATCGATGACTAAATAAAAATGCATTGGTTAAAGATTGAGAAGCAGCAAAATGTGGGCAAAGTGCAAAAATATTGTGTAGCAGTTATTAAAATCAGAATAAAGTGCAAGTGCATATCAATGGCTGAGTATAATTACATCAGTCAAAATAGCAGCAAGATTACTGCACAATGCAAACACTGAAATAACATGCTAAAACACAATATAAAGATGGATAAAAATACACGACTAAAAAAACATCAAAAGCGCTGCAAAAGTGCAAATGCAAGTACAACGTGACGACTGGGCTGATTGTGGCAAAACGGATGATAATAATAATGCCCAGTGGTAGGATACCAATGCTTACCTGACAACATAATAACTAAACATTACGTTGAGACAGACCAAAGGAAAAACACTGAAAGCTTAAGAAAATGCATAACAATGAAAATACACCATGAAGGACCCCCATTGACACAAAGAAAGTAAAAAAGCAGCAACCAATGTAAAAAATCAAAGGTATATATGAGGAAAACGAAACCCTCATACAGGCAGAATTAAGGTCTAGGCCAACTGCCAGTACAACGTGAGCAAAAAACATAGAAAAAAATATGTATAAACATGCCAAGTACATGAAAAAATCAAGAAAGCATAAGAATGAAATTGAAACAAAAAAGATTATATCAAAATGCAGAAGGTTCCCCTGTAACACACAATCTAGACTCCCAAAAAGTTATACAGCTCCTCGTCAATGTTATGGCTGTTGGGTGTCTTGGTGTCAAATTCCAGAATGTACTTGGTTTCAAGCTGTCATAATTTTAAAACTCTGTCAACTCCTCTGGGGTTCTTACCCACATGTGCCACTGCAAAGAAGCTGAGCAAACGAAAGGCATTATCATGTTTGTCCTTAAAATGTTTAGCCATATGGTACGCCGGGTCGGAATATTTTATCGCCCTCAGATGTTGCAATATTCTAAGTTTCAATTTGCATGTGGTGCTCCCCACATACCATTTCTGGCAGGGGCAGCACAGGACATAAACAACAAATGCAGTATCACAGTTCAAGAGAGGCCATTTCGAATAAAAAATGTAATAAAAAAGAAAGTCAACATTATATTTTCGATTTTTTGACTTTCGACATTTTGGTTTTCGGTTTTATGACTATAAACCGGAAGTCACAGGGTGAATGAAAAATTTCTGTATGATAGCATGTGTGCAAACTCTACATTTGGAACATTTTGTGAACCCCAAAGCAGGAGTATCAAGCCAATTGGCAGACTTAGAGACATTAGGTAGAGGAGACAAAAAGCTGGATACAAGTTTGTCTTTAAGAGACAAAGCTCTTTTGTATGTTAGCGTCAGTCGTGTAGATAGTACTGAAAGAAGGTCCTTGTCCAGCCTTAAAACCCGCCAATGAATTTGGATGATTTTCCTAACATGAACAGATGATTTGTCATAGGTGATAATGAGGCGTGGATCATCATTGTAAGCAGACTTAATGGGTCTATTGCCATGCAGTAATGTATCCCAAGACAGGTCACATGCCTTTTTGTAGGCAGTTTCAATGACAGTTTTGGCATATCCCTGTTTCAAAAAATCTACCGCTGCTAAGGCACAAAAATTATGAAATTGCCCTACCTCAGTGCAATTCCGACGGTAGCGGCATGCAACGGTAAACCGGTGTTAGCAGATTTTTTATAAAGGGAAGTGTGAATACCAGAGATGTCTAGACTAACATTGACATCTAGGTACACAATTTCAGTCACACTGTGTGCCTCAGTAAAAATCAAATTCACCTGATTAATATTAATATGTCTAACAAATGATAACCAGTCGCGTTCAGTGGCTTTCCATATGACAAAAACATTGTCGATATACCTCAACCATGCAATAATCTGTGTGGGAAAGTGAGCAGAAATCAAATCAGACAGTAATGTGGTCTCCCACCATCCCATCATGAGATTGGCATACAAGGGTGAAAATGTACCGCCTATCGCGGTGCCTCTCATCTGGCGTAAAAAAGAACCCTCAAACAAAAAAACATTATTGATCAAACAGAAAAATAACATTTCCAAAATCATAGTAGGGTGACTCAATAAGTTTAAAGAACGAGAATCCAGAGGTGCTTACAGGCCCTCAACCCTATGTCATTATCGATGGAGGTATATAACGAAACAACATCTAGAGTGGCTAAAATAAGACCCTCTTCCCATGGGACGTCACTAATATGTTGCAGAAAATCCTTGGTGTCACCTGTGTGGGTGTGTGTGTGTGTGTGTGTATCACTTTCTTACTATATGGAATTCATTGTGAGACTCTTTAAGTCAAATACATTCAAGGGGTAATTCATGGATTATTTGTGCCAAAAAAATGGGATTTGTGCACCATTCTGCCCGCAAATCCCCATTTGTTAAACAGGGATTTGCGGGCAGAATGGTGCAGAGATCCCGTTTTTATCGGCACAAATAATCCATGAATTACCCCCTCAGTGTTACCAGTGCAACAGTGCTAAATCATCAAGCTATACAATACTGTTGATCTTGATATAATTATAAGAGCATATATTTCTTTCTTACTTGAAATGTAAATAATTTGAGACATATTCTTCATATATTTCAATACACTCTACATGTTTCTGTTCATTCGTGTAGTAAATATTGAACGTTCACCAGGAACGGAACATGGAGGATAGCAAAGGGACAGCAAGCTAGTCTTTGAAGCCAGCCCACACAGAGCAACAGAGGTTATACTCCTGGATTTGTGCTTAGAACTACACTCCGGTATGGTATTAGGTGTGTTATACAAAATCAGTAAAATAGATAAAATAATAGCTATACGCAAAGTATTGACAATAATCGAGAATCTTGATTTGTGCATGTAAATCGTACAAAAAGTGCTGGATTTGTATGTAATCTTATGACACTCTACACCCTCATTAAGACCTGTATGCCAGCTTTTAGTAGCCTTTATTAAGGACTTTCTCTTACTCTTTTGAATATGTCATATTGTGATACATATATCACAAGAGTCTTCCACTCCTGGTTGTCCTTCGATTATCTTCCCAACCACTTCTGTCTGGGCCCCTCTCTAAAAAGACTGTCTATTTCTTGCCCTATTTCTCATATTTCTTGCTAGTATCACCTCATGTGTTGAAATTATTCATACCTGAACCCAATTGTCCTGCTCTGCCCTATTTGTAGTCATTACTACTATTGTCCTCACTGGTGCTATACAAAGTATTCCTAAAAGGTACTCTTCTAGTAGATTTTGCTGAAGTGTTGACTTCTACCTCCTCCTCACTTGTTTTATAATCTTCGCTAGTGTAAGGCAAGGTTTTTGTGTGTTCAGAATTACAGAGGCCTATGTTTAATTCACTCTGCTGTAGCTACTTTCTTAAATTCTTCTATCTTGGTTTGAATTTCTTCAAGTCTCTTTTGTATGTTTCTATGAGGACCATTCCTTTATCATCGATCTTTGATAAATCAACTTGTATTATTTGTACCACTTCTATAGCAGTATGAATAATACAAATTATCCAGTCCCTTCCGCCTTTGTTAGATATATAACTCCATTTAATACTGAATTAATTATTATCTAGAAACACCCTTGGTTCATTGCGGACTATTAATCCCTCGGGTAAAGCTTTTTTATTGAGATACTCCAGCATGATAGCTCCATGTAGCTCTGTGCAAATTAATCTTTTGTGTAACTGTATAACCTCATCCCAATCATTCGTAGACAGCATCATATTCTCACCATAATCATCCATAAGCAGAGAGAAAGCTGTCATAAATGAATTTGCACAATCATCACTAAATGCTAAACATTTGTCCTCTGCCATTGTTGTAAAATGACACAACTGCTCAACAGCCTCTGTAATTCAATCAAGATATGTATCCAACCACTTATCCTCATGACTCATCCGCCACCAAAAATATTATTAACAAAAGAGGAGTCTGCTAACAACAGATGAGAAGGATTTACCTAGCTCGGTATAAGACCAACTCTTCTGAGAACTGAAACATCCTAACTGCTTACAGATGTACTTATTTGAAAGTGCCCACCGGGCAACTGGGAGGGGGGAACAAGGGAATGAAAAACCAAATAAAACAATGATAGAAGCAGACCTAGGAGGGCGTGTGAGCATTCAGAACGTGCAAGTGCAGAGGGAGAGAAGGGATGAGGGAGTGGGGTGGAAGTGCTAGGCATATCCAGAGAGAAGTGCTAGGGAGTGACGCAGCTGTAAGTGCTTGGGTGAAAGTGGTCAGCTGCCAATAGATAGGCAAGTGCAGGCCTGTGGTGTTATATGCCAATGGGTGCCAAAGCAAGTGCTGGGAGCGGGTGGAGGCTGAAGGCGATTGGGTGTGAAAAGCCAGAACTATTGAGGACATGTAAGGGCCCTGGTCACAAATCTCAGCAGCAGTGGGGTTTAGCGAGGGAGCGGGGAAGGGAAGGAGGAGGTGTAAAAGAAAGTCTTGAGGAGCTTCTGGAATTTGAGTCGATATGGTTCAAGATGAAGAGGAAGGGGGAGGCTGTATAAATAGGAGGGAGCCTTCTGAGGAAAGAGATCAGTCACTAGCTCGCTGTTTGGAAAGGCGCTTGATACAGAGGGAGTTGGTGATGGAGGAGTGTAAAGATCTGGAGGGAGAGTACTTAGTGAGAGAAAGTTGTAGATAGCGTGGTCCCCAGACAGCCTTATGCATAATGAAGAGGGATTTTAATTTGATCCTCGCAGCAACCTGATGTCAATGGAAAGTTGTTGGGCTGGAGAGATGTGGTCCCTGGGCTTGAGGACAAGGATACGGCTTGTACCCCTATTCTGGATTAGCTGGAGGAGTCGTAGAGAAGAAGAGGGTAGATTCAGGAAGAGGTTATTGCAGTAGTCTAGCCTGGAGAGAACCAGAGCTCTAGAGACACTGAGTTTCTGGGGGAAAGTGAGGAAAGTAAGAATCCCTTTGTGAGGGAAGAGTTGAAAGTTGGCCTTCTTGGCAAGGTCTTGAATGTGAGGGGGAAGGAAAGAGAGGAGTCGAATTTCTGGCGCCAGATTAGAAAGTAGGGGAGAGCCCATAGACGATTGCCATAGTGCGGGGCAGAAAGAGGGAGCAGGAGTCACAATGGGAAGGATCTGAGACTTGCTGATGTTGAGGCAGAGGTCATTGGAAGGACACCAGATAGGCAGTCAGGGATGATGGAGGAAGTAAGGAGAGGCTCAGAAGGACGTTTGATGAAGAGTTGTGTGTCATCTGCATAACACTGGACGTTTGGGGAGAGGGTGGAAATGAGGTGTGCAAGCAGGGCAAGATAGGTGTTAAAGAGCAGGGAGAAAGGTTTGAGCCCTGAAGGACACCATAGGTGGAGATAGAGGTGGTTGAGGACAAAGATCCCAGAGTGACCTGGGATTGACGGTCACTGAGGAAGGAGGTCAGCCAGTCCAGTGCAGGCTCTGAGATACACATGGTATTGTAGGGTCCATTTATGAGGATGGAGGGGTGGAACGAATCAAATGCAGAGGAGAGATCAAGTAGAATAAGAACAGCTGGAGAGTTGACATTAAGAGATGCAAGTGGTTTCTCACGGGTGTTCAGGAGAGCGGTTTCCGTGTGGACAACTCCGGTAATCTCATCAGGTGTGGTAAGGGAGAAGGAGGAGAGAGAGGCAGATGGAGGATGGTAAACCATAGGAGGCTGGGGGTTTGGAGAATGGGAGGGAGTAGTGCAAGGGTACTCAGGATGTCCTGAGCTTTTGCATTAAATTGTGTGGCCAGTGCGTTGCAGAGGACCTGGGAGGGAAGAGGTGAGGAGGAGACTGCAGAAGAGTTGACTAATTCCCTGCAGATTTTAAAGAGTTTGTCTGTGTTGTAAGATGCACCAGGGACTTGAGCCTGGATGTGGGCCCTTTTCTTGGTGCAAATGGAGAGTCTCTATTGCCTTTGGAGCAGGTGACAGGTCAGTTTGTCAGAGGGTGAGCCTGATATTTGCCACATCCATTACACAGCTCTGTACTTGCATTTCAAGGCTGCATGTTCAGAGTCTTACTAGGTTTTATGCTTGGAAGAATGTTTCAGGTGGAGCCTGATGACTGGGGCAAGAATGTCAAGGGTATTAGTAATGGCAAGATGTAAGTTGCTGAGAGCAGATTCAGTGATAGATTATGCAGTGGGGGAGGGATGAAGGTTGCAAACGCAGCAGCTGACACTCGTTTCATCCGACAGATGTTTGTGAACAAGGTTGGCAGGGCTGGAGGTGGTGTGGTCAGAGGGCCGAAAGGAACCAGATGAGTGGAGAGGAGTGAGTGGTCAGACCATGAGAGAGGGGTGGCCAGTGAGGGGGAGAGTGAAAGATCAGTATGGTTGAAGGCATCAATAGTATGGCTGGCTGAGTGGGTAGACCCAGAGGAGGGAATGGAAAGGGAGAACAAGGTGCAAAGGTCACAGAAGAGTGTGGATGCTGTGATTGAGGAATCAAGGTGGATGTTGAAGTTACCCACAAAAATATGTTTAGAGGTGGTTGTAACGAGAGACAATGCAAAATCATCCCATTCAGAGATTAACAGGGTGGTAGAGCCAGGTGGCATGTATATAGTGGCAATGGTCATAGAGGAGTTTGGAGACATGACCAGCTTGCACACCAGGCTATCAAAGGAAGAGTAAGGCTGGGTGGGAATGAGGGAAGAAGGGACCCACTCAGGGAAAATCAGAGCAACCTCACCGCCAGCACAGTTAGGGCAAGGAGATGACTGAATAACCATCAGAGAGAAAGGAGTCAAAAGCAGTGACTAAGCTGGCACTGAACCAGATCTCAGTGAGAGCAACTATATCAAGGTCAATGTCCTCAAGAAGGAGGGAGATTTCGGCAGAGTGTTTGATGGCAGGCCGATTATTAAGTGTGGCTAGCTGCAAGAGGTCACCAGCTTTGAAGTTTTTCCGATAAGGGGTACAAGATTGTGGCACACTAGATGGAGGAGGTAAACAGATAGAGTGAAGGAAGGAGCAGCAGGGGTGGGAATGGGAGGTTGGGTTGAGGACCCTGAACCAAGATAGTGGCAGTGTGATAGATATTAATGATACACTTGGATGATGTCAAGCCCGCCAAGTGGACTTGCCATTTGGTGCCACCATTGATGGGTGAGGATGAGAGAGGAGAGAGAGTAGAGAACAGATGAGGAGTCCACAGATCTGGAAAGGGGACAGAAAAGAATATATCAATAAAGACCTGTCTGGAAGTAAAGCTGGCATTGGTGTATGCAATAGGTAGGCCAGGGTTAGTACTGAGGGTTTCGTTTTTGAGATCTTTTCTTCCAGACTTGGTGTGAGTAGGAGGATAGGTAATAGTGTAGCAGTTAGCAAAGATAGGGTAGATGGTGAGTGTCATATGGGTGGTGAAGAATAGTGAGGAAGAGAAGAAAGAGGAGGAGTTGCAGAGCTCAGGGTGAGCACCACAAGCCCATCAGGTGGCCTAGTAGCAAGGCAAACAATGGAAATGGAACAGATGCAATGGAATACTTCAGTACTTCAAATGGGTGTGAAACACACACCAGGTTTCGGTTTGGCAAAAAGAGACACAAAATGCAATGAACAATTGGGAGCAAAAGATATTAAAAAGACACATCAGGTTTTGATTTGGCAAAACGAGTCACAAAATGCAATTCAAAATGTGGTGCAAAAGATGTTTAAAAACACACCCCAGGTTTCGGTTTGGGAAAAAGAGACACAAAATAAAATGCAAAATGAGGTGCTAAAGATGTTAAAACACACAGCAGGTTTCGGTTTAAAAAAAGAGACACAAAATGCAGTGGTAGAAGGAAAAAGAGAGAATACGCAAGGAAAGGAGACAGAATGATGTAGGCACACTTATGTTCAGCAATTGGTATTGGTCGTAGAGAGACAATGTCAATGTCAAATCTTCACTCACTGTTCAACAACGGGACGCGTGGAGTTGCAGTGGTCCAAAGGTTGTGATGTAGTAGCCTGCCTACCTGAGGACTGATAAATGGTTTACTGTGGGGGAGAGTAGAGGGGCCTCCGAGCCCCCCAATTCCCGACAGGCACAGACAGGGTCCTTAGGAGCTGGGCCAGTGTTTGCCTGCTGCATACCGGATCGGCTACTATATGTGGCTCACAAGCCAATCAGAGCAGCATCAGGCTGCATCAGGTACAAATCAATTCCGTTAGGTCAGTGCGGTCATTTTGGAACGGTGCAGCAGTAACAATAGGTATGGCGCAGGTTAAAAACAGACACTGATTCAACAGCACCCTCACAGTTTTTCAAAATTATTCAATTGATTGTACAGGTAAACAGTGGATACATAACATATTTCTTGTACATCCATTTTTGGTACGACCATGATCGCTTGAACATTAAATCAACAATGATAGGAATCCTGCTTATTTCTTCTAAATAGGTGGGATCCCACTGTTAAAATGTGAAGGAAATGGGAATTAGATCATTTACTTATGATAAGGTTTTTATAACCTTAAAATATGTTCTTACATCATATGTAAGAGAATTCCTACTGAATGTATGATGTGTCATGTGTCAAGAGGATGTGTCTTTTGTTAAAAAAGTCAAAAAAAGAAAGACCATTTTTATTTAAAATTGTTTTCTTTTGAAACCTTCACCAGCTCATTATAGGACTCCGTTTTGTGTCAATACTTTGTGTTTAGTGATTACCATGCTCCTGATGCACGTTCCATATTTACTATGCTATTGAACAGAAAAACTTAGAGTGTATTATGATGTATATGAAGACTATGTCACAAATGAATTACATATAAAGTAAGAAAGAAATATATGCTTTAACAATCATATCAGGATCAACAGCTTTGTATAGCTTGATGATTTAGTATTGTTGTACTGTTAGCACTGAGTGTATTTGACTTAAGCACACAAGGAGTGATGTAATGAATTCTGTGTAGTAGGGATGTTTTCTTATGTAGAAGGTGAAACACATATATATATATATATATATATATATATATATATATATATATATACATATATATATATATTTATATATATATATATATATATATGCATAAATATATATTTTTGGATGGGATTAGTACATTTTGAAACACAAAATAGAAATTAATTAAATACATTGAAGACTATGTATATGTAACTCATATGACTTGTAACTGCAGTGATTATTTTTCCTACAGTAGCCATTGTTTATAGAATTATGATGTTCGTCTGTGTTTTCCATGGAGTATTTATCTCAACTCGTCTTTTGTTAATAATATCAGTAACAACCTAAACAGCACACTATAACAGTTCAAGGTAAAGGGAATGTCCAGTCCAGGTTATATAAAAAATATACATACTTTAATTTAACACACCATCTGCAAGAAAACTACATAGAAAAACACTGTACAAAACCCACATCTGTTGAAAGAACAGAGAATACGCAAGAATAGAGAGACTACACCACTTTGGGCACAAACACAGGTGTGAAAGTCAATTCAATATCCTTTGACAATGGCAAATCAGACTTCTCTGTGCAGTTTGTGTGGTTGAAGTGGCTCAAATGGGGCGGTCCCCTTGTTCTATACAGGAAGACGTGTTGAGCATGGGTCGAACAAGAGCTTGTTGCAGTTTGAAGGATCAATTCGACAGCAAAGATGCTGGTGGCTGGATGTGCTGTTTTATGTGGTCAGTTTGATGAGTCCCTTGAGGAATTGCAGATTGTGAGGACCAACAGGGTCAGATTGATGGGCGGTTCGATGGCGAAGATGTCGGTGACAGTTTGATTTGGTTGGTTCAATGTAGCATCCATTGATGGTGGTTCGATGGTCCATAATGGTTGGCTCAATAAAGATCTGCAGGAGACCTGGGTGGACACTCCTGGCGCCTTTGGCACCAGGCTCATGATCAAAAGTAAACAAGAACATCCATTTCACAACAAAATCTTTTATTATGGACATAGCACTTCAGATGCATTACCTTGAACATTCCATCCATTAAGCAGGATGCATTAACCTTGAACATTCCATCCATTAAGCAGCCCCAAGTTTATTCTTGGGTGTGGCTGCTAATGGATTGCCTTTGCACATGCTCACTCTCTAGGAGTGGCAGGGTGTGGCTGGAAAGCCAGCCCCAATGGGCGTGCCCATGTTCTCAGCTATATAGGCTGCCCCGATCCTCAAGACAGATGCTTCGCGTTATTCTGCACTTGCAAGCAGCGTAACGCTCGCCATCGCCTGAGGTCAGACTTACCTTTGAAGATCCTGCTTCCTGGACATCCTGATTCCTACCAGCATACTTACCAACTGGGGGAAGCTGTTCTTACCTGTACATTTCTTCGGCAAACCAAGTATTCAACTTTACACTTTCTGGAACACCAAAATCTTCATCTTGGCCCACAGCGCGACACGCTCCATCATCGACAGCAGCGCCTGCAAGGAAAAACAGAAGACAAAGTTAGACATCGAAAAAACAGTCAGTTTAAGGTTGCGCTTCTCCATACTTCAAGCTTTCCTAAAACCACCACTTACCTGCTGTCGAATATTGCGGTAGCATCCATCCCCCATCCGGCCGCGTCTCGCGTCTCACAGCTGCATTGAGGCTGCATTTCCATCTAAGGTAAGAAAACAGAAGAGAGACATTATTGTGGGCATAAATAGGAGCAACATATAAAGACATTAAACAGAACGAACAGCATCACAACAGCCCAAGAAAGACTTACCAATCATAAGGAGAAGCATAGTCGCATCTGGACTGGATTAATCCTTATCAGGGATCAGTCAAGGAACGAGATCCCATTTGACGTGTCCCTACCAGAAGTCGCAGGACGTAAAGCGTATCTTCCATAATTCACAGTTGAGCTATATGGGCCAGCGTATGCTCACAGAAACAGTACTTTGGGGTGAAGGGTTTGATAGGTACAACAATCAAAGATTGGCACACTCACACACTGTTATCTCCACGAAGGAGCAGTATCACCACGTACCACCGCTCACAGCTTTTCTACTGAGGGAGAGACCTGAAGGGGTTGATTCAAGTTTAGGGAGGGCTGCAACCATGCCCCAATGCCTCTGCAGAGACCAGGTGAGCGTAACACTGCCCTGACAGGGTTTTGATTCCTATTTACCGGACCCACCTCTTCTCCACATCATAAGCTTGTTCCTCCTCTGACTGTGGGTCCAAGCACTTTAGATCAAGGCCTTCACCTTATTCACTGCCATGGTGAGATGTGCCTTATTTGGACCGTCTTATTCCTACTGTTTCACTCATCACACTATGTCTACCTTATGATTTTTACCAGTCTCAGCATGCTGTCTCTTTTCTACCACCTTCTCTTAATGTGGGTCTCCATCATCCCCCTCCTCTCATATGTAGGCTTCCTTCACCTGGTCTCTTGCTCCGTCCACCTCCTCTCAATCTTTACCTTCCTCCTGCTGCACTATTTATCCTCCCACTTCCTCCTGATATTGACCTTCCTCCTTCTGCTCTCTTATGCCTACCACCTTCTTCTCCTCCTCTGGGCTTCAACTGGCTCCTTCTCCTCCACAAACTCCTATCAATATTCCACAATATTTCCCAATTATCTCCCCACCTGCACCAATCTCCGTCAAACACCAACCCAGCATGATTGAAAACATTATGGGATTATATAGCCTGATTTTCCTATCCCCCTGAGTTGGTCTTCCCGCAAGGATACACCTTGGTAAGTCATTTAGTGAGGGCCTGAGAGCAGCGTGAATTTAGTTTGTAGACTTGCATATAGACTTTCTTTTTTTTTAATCTGGCCCCACACATCAAGGCCCAGCACTGTAAGGCCCCTATCTGCTCTGAGGTCCATCCATCTCACCCGGCGCTGCAACACCCACCCGGACCATTGTGGGTAGCTTATGGAGAATCATACCACTCCTGCACTACATCGAAGGTAAGCCCCGTTGGGCTTCTGTGTATAGAAAATATCTGCAATATTTGCATCTTTTAATTTGAATGTTATCGATCATGCATTCTGACTGTAATTGTCTGAAACTGCCGGCGCCGCACTACAAAGTAGATTTGTCCACCTGGAAGTGATCCACTGCCTCACTTGCAGCTTTTCTCATTGTAAAATATGAAAAGTTTCTCTTCTATAAAAATGGCTGCTGCATTAGCGTGGCCATGGCGCTTCATCTTCTCAGCTTGCTGCCTTCCCTGATTGGGCAGATGCGGTGCTCTTAAGCAACCAGCAACCACTGCCAGGCTTTAGCTAGCCCAGCACATCAAGACCCAGCATTGTAAGGCCCCTGTCTGCTCCGAGGACCATCCATCTCACTGGGCGCTACAACACCCACCCCCGACCATCACAGGTAGCTGCTGGAGGAGCATACCACTCCTGCACTACATCGAAGGTAAGCTCCATTGGGCTTCTGTGTATAGAAAATATTTGCAATATCATATCTGCATCTTTTAATTTGAATGTGAACAATTGTGCATTCCGGCTGTCATTGTTTGAAACGGCCGGCGCCGCATTACAAAGTAGATTTGTCCACCTGGAGGTGATCCACCACCTCAATTGCAGCTTTGCTCATTGTAAAATTTGAAAAGTTTCTCTCCTACAAAAATGGCTGCTGCATTAGCGTGGCCGTGGTGCTAAATCTTCTCAACTTGCTGCCTTCCCTGATTGGGAAGCTGCAGTGCTCTTAAGCAACCAGCAACCACCGGCAGGCTTTAGCTCGCCGAACACATCAAGGCCCAGCACTGTAAGGCCTCTGACTGCCCCGAGGTCGATCCATCTCACTGGGCGCTACAACACGCACCCCGACTATTACGGGTAGCTGCTGGAGCAGTATACCACTCTTGCACTAGATCGAATGTAAGCCCAATTGGGCTTCTGTGTATAGAAAATATCTGCATTATCTGCATCTTTTAATTTGAATGCAAATGATTGTGCATTCTGGCTGTAATTGTCTGAAACTGCAAGTGCCGCCCTACAAAGTGTATTTGTCCACCTTGATGTGATCCACAGCCTCACTTGCAGCTTTGCTCATTGTAAAATATGAAAAGTTTCTCTCCTACAATAGCGTGGCGATGGCGCTTCATTTTCTCAGCTTGCTGCTTTCCCTGATTGGGCAGCTGCGGTGCTCTTAAGCAACCAGCAGCCACCGGCAGGCTTTAGCCGGCCCCACACATCAAGGCCCAGCACTGTAAGGCCCCTGTCTGCTCCACCTTCCATCTCACCGGGTGCTGCAACACCCACGGCCAACCATCATGGGTAGCTCCTGGAGCAGCCTACCACGCCTGCACTACATTGAAGGTAAGCCCCATTGGGATTCTGTGTATAGAAAATATCTGCAATATCTGCAACTTTTCATTTGAATGTGATCAATCGTGCATTACGGCTGTAATTGTCTGAAGCTGCCGGCACCGCACTACAAAGTGCATTTGTCCACCAGGAGGTGATCCACTGCCTCACTTGCAGCTTTGCTCATTGTAAAATATGAAAGGTTTCTCTCCTACAAAAATGTCAGCTGCATTAGCATGGCTGTGGTGCTTCATCTTCTCAGCTTGCTGCCTTCCCTGATTGGGCAGCTGCGGTGCTCTTAAGCAATCAGCAGCCACCGACAGGTTTGGCCGGCCCCACACATCAAGGCCCAGCACTATAAGGCCTCTGTCTGCTAACGGGATGCTCAACAGGACTGGCACTCCTGCTCTCCCCGGCGGAGCCAGAATGACGGGTATGCCTACACTGTTATCAACCATGGATTAGCTGCCTCTCCATACTTTGCTCCACTGACTTTCCCCCCTGACTTTCCGAACTTCACCATCCCCCCACCCCTTGGCTCATTTGACAGTTGCTGTACTGTATTCTACCTGCCACCAATTTGAACTTAGCTGTGCCCTTGTGGCTGATTTCACCTGCCGCCAATTCAAACTTTGCGGTGCCCTTGTGACTGATTTCACCTCCCGTCAATTAAAACTTTGCTGTGCCCTTGTGGCTGATTTCACCTGCTGTCTATTCGATTCGAACTTTGCTGTGCCGTTGGTACTCTTTCCTCCTGGCCCCTTTCCACTCCTCTAAGGTCATCATTAATATTTACCTGAATGGAATCATCTTGGTCCAAGGCCCTCAGGCCAACCTTCTCCTCTTTGACAGACCCTTCCCACGCCTACTCAATTTCCTTTCTTCTCCTGCTATCCCTTCTCTCCCTTCTTTGGCTTCCTTGCCTCACCCCTCTACCTCCTCCTTGGCTACTATGCCTTGGCTACCATGCCCTCTCCACCTTCATCTTTTGCCCTCTCTTGGGCTCCTTCTACACCTTCACAGGGCGTACCTCTGATTTGTACTCTTCCCCGGTAGTCCTTCAAAGATGTAAACCTTCTCCATATTGCCACTCTCAACGCTCGCTCAGCTTTCAAGCACTCGTCTGACATCTGCCGCTTCCTGGAAGAACTTGATCACGATGTCCTTGGTCTCACCGAGACATGCTTCACAGCCAGCTCTGTCATGAGCTTTGACACTCTGCTCCATGATGGCTACAAGAACCTCTTGTGCACCAACTTCTCAAGAAACCCGCAGCCGACCACTCCTGCCCAGCTTTCGCCCGATCTCTATCACTCCTTTCCTCAGCAAATTCCTGGAAAAGCTGGTCATCACCCTCCTTAAACTTCACACCAATTCTGTTGTTTGGTTCTATGACCATCAGTCTAGCTTCATAGCTGCCAAAAGCACAGACACTGCCCTCCTGAGCATCCGCAAGGACCTGCTCTCCAACCTTGATTCCAATATCCCATCTGTCTTCATCCTACTCAATCTTTCTTCTGGCTTTGACACGGTCAACCATGTCATCCTGCTCAATCGCCTCTGTGATAAAATGGGTATCACTGATCAGGCCCTGGCCTGGCTACCCTCCCTCCTCTCCAACCAACCCTCCCAGGTTCAACTTGGGTACTTCCTTTCCTCTATCTCACTTTCTACCTGTGGTATTCCCCAGGGGTCTAACCTCTCTCCCTGGCTTTTCAATCAATACCTGGCACTGCTCGCCCAATGAATTGATGCTCTCTGCTCAAACTTTCAGTGCTATGTGGATGACACCCAACTTGTTTTCAGGCTCCCCTCTTACACCTCTTCTCCCTCTCTCATCTCTGACTATCTGTCTGCAATCCAGGAGTGGTGCACAGCCAACGACACTGCCTTAATGCCAGTAAGACAGAGATCCTCCTCATCGGCACACCTGCACCTTCCTTTCCTGTCACTCTCTGGCCGGCCTTCCTTGGCCCTCTCCCTGCTCCCATTTGCGTGGCTAAGAACCTCGGGGTCATCTTCTACTCCACGCTTTCCTTTTTTCCACACATCTCTGACATCTCAAAAAAGTTTAACTACCACATGCACCTCCTCAGTGGTATTCTTCTTTTCCTCTCCTTCCCCCAGAAGGCCATTGGTTCTAGAGCTCTGGTTCTCTCTAGGCTGGACTATTGCAACAGCCTCTTTCTAAATCTGCCTGCAACCACTCTCCGCCCTCTGCAGCTCATCCAGAACAGGACTGCGAGACTTGGCTGTGTTTGTTCACGGGAGAGGTGAGGCTGCTCCCCTGAGCATGCTATTATAAAGCCACTCTTAGATCTATTTTAAAATTCTGTTGTCAAATTGTTTTAATTGTTTATTATTGCTGCAACTGACATACTGAAATTCCTGAACTACTATTATTGTGCATTACGGTTACGCTGTGTTTCACTGTAACTTGACTCCATTGGAGTTCCTTTCCAGGACGCAGCTCCGTTCCGCAGTCCTCTTTCTTTGACCATTGACAGGGCAGGCTTAGCCTCCCTTCCCTCCACGTTCCGGCATTTATTTGCCACACATACTGTTGGTCAGACAACTTTTGGTGCCCTTTTCCATTCAGTTAAAAGCGCCTTCTGTTGCTGCAGTAAAGCCTGCGGTTCACAGGCGCAGCTGGAAAGCTGTCGCTAAATCATCAACCTGTTACAATCCTACTGCAACTCTGCGGATAGTTGCTCCCTTACTACACTACAGGATGCCATCATTGCTACTGTGGATGTGCTGGCACCTTATAAATTATGTAAACAATGCAGTCGACCACCTGATCCCTGGTTCTCGCCAAAGCTCAAGGATAGTAAACTCCAGTGTAGGCAGACAGAAAGAAATTGGCGTCATAGCTACTCTCCCAATCTAAAAACTCTTTATAGGAACACACTTGCGGCCCACAATAGAGAAGTCGTAAATGCTAAAAGAGCCTACTTTCCTCAAACTATAGAGGAGGCTATTAACAAGCCTAAGGCTTTATTTGACCTGGTGCAGTCTCTCTCTATGCCGAAATTAGCACAAGATGCAGTCCCACCCTCCCAAGAGCTCTGTGACTCAATTTCTACCTTCTTTATTTCTAACATAATCACCATTCGAGATAATACCAAGACTGGGGCTGCAGCAATTGTTGCCCCCCCAGTTTTTGCGATACCCCCCTCTACTGGAGGGTGCAAGTCATCTTTCCCCCTTTTTTCTAATGCAGAATTTCAATCTACAATATAAAAGCTTAAATCTGTATCCCCTACAGAGCCATACCACTCACTCTCCTGCAGGAGATGTCTGCTGATCTGATTAATCATATCAATTCAGCAGTTAATAACTCTTTCATTACAGGAGTGATCCCGGACTCACTTAAACATGCGTTAGTGATTCCTCTCTTCAAGAAGCCTTCTTTGGATCCTGAAGTGATGGCCAAGTATCGACCTATTTCACTTCTGCCATTTCTGATGAAGGTTTTGGAGGCACTAATATTTCCACTGCTATCCACATTTCTGGAATCTACACAGTTCCTTGATTCATTTCAATCTGGCTTTTGGCCTGATAGAGGTCCTGAATCCATTCTTAACTCAGTGATGGATGACTTAATGCGTCTTGTCGATCAGGGCGGTGCCGGAGCAGTCCT
The DNA here is from genome assembly GCF_040938575.1 of Ambystoma mexicanum. Taxonomy (NCBI): domain Eukaryota; kingdom Metazoa; phylum Chordata; class Amphibia; order Caudata; family Ambystomatidae; genus Ambystoma; species Ambystoma mexicanum. The sequence continues at coordinate 1,149,231,283 of NC_090928.1, forward strand.
GCTTTTAGATCTGTCGGCTGCGTTCGACACCGTCGATCACTGTCTTTTAATCTCCTGGCTCTCTGAAGCCGGAATCTCTGGCCAAGTCCTCAAATGGGTCATAGCTTTTCTCACTAGTCACTCTCAGTCAGGTTCGCTTCCCCCTTTTTGTTCTGCCCCTGTCTCTCTCTCTTGTGGTGTCCCTCAGGGCTCGGCACTCTCCCCTATTTTGTTCAATATCTACATAAGATATCTACTGTTTCTTATTGAATCTCATGGGTATCGCTTCTACTCATACGCCGATGATTCCCAGATACTGGTCCGTTGGGACCTTACAAAACCTGAAACAGCTAACAGGCTAAAAAACTGCCTGGAAGAACTGGGAATATGGATGACGCTGAACTGGCTCAAACTAAACGGCACTAAAACTGAAGTCCTGGTTGTGGATACTTCCACCCCTCATGTGTTCTGGGCGGCTGACATTTGGCCCCTTCACTGGGCCCTATACCTGTTCTATCATTTAGGAATTTGGGAGTACACTTCTCTGCCACTCTGACCATGGATGAGCAGGTTGGAGTGGTTTGTAAATCGGGTCATTTTAAACTTAGGGTTCTCCGGAAAGTCCTTCCTTTCATTCCCACAGCTAGTCAGGCACCAGTGGTGGGAGCCCTGGTCCTCAATGTCCTGGACTACTGTAACTCACTATATCTGGCCCAACCTGGCTACCTTATTGAGTGTCTGCAGCTACTTCAAAATGCTGCAGCCTGTTCTATCATCTGCCCGCCTTTTGGAGCCCACATTACTCCCCTACTGAGATAACTACACTGGCTCCCTTTTGTCCAGCGGATCTTGTTCAAGTCCATGTGTATAGTACACTGGGCCTTTTATGGAATGGGAGCAGAATATCTGCAAGGAAAATTCACTCCCTACCAACCCACTCTTACCCTTCGCTCTCAAACCACCCAGCGGGTGGCTGTGCCTTAGTTTAAGCTGGCCCGCAAGGGTGGCCGTGCTTTCTCAGTTGCTGCTCCAACATTGCGGAACAACCATCCTATTCCTTTGCGTGACATCTCTGATCACCTTGCCTTCTGCCGAGGCTTAAAAACTTTGCTTTTCTAGCTGCGCTATGACATTACGCCATGATTCCTCAGCGCCAATAGGCCCTTGGGTGTACGTGTGCTTACAGAAATGCCCATAACATAACATAACTTGTCCTTGGCCTCAAGCCTTGGGATTGTATCTCTCCAGCCCTGAAATCTCTTCATTGGCTACCAGTGGCTGCAAGGATTACATTCAAGACCCTTTGCATTGTCCACAAGGCTTTCTGAAGCCTGGGTCCACAATACCTTCAACTCTCCCTCTTTAAATACCTTCCTACTCAAACTCTTCGCCCTTCACCTCCAACTCCCTCAGGGTCAGACACTTCTCCAAGCAACGAGTTGGGGGTAGATCTCTTTCCTCGGCTGGGGCGTTCCTCTGGAACAGCCTCCCTGCCTCTCTCAAACTTGAGGAGAACCACCTTCGGTTCTGGAAGCACCTCAAGACCTTCCTCTTTGCTTCTGCCTTCGCTCTTCCTCTCCCTTGCTGATCTGTCTGCTTTGGCACTGAGCACCTGGTTACCCTCTGATTTTGGGCCTAGATCCCTGCCCACCCAGCCCCACACCCGCACTCCCTCCTGGCAACCCTTGCACTTGGGTCTGTATCTGCTATCATACAGTCCCCTTCCTGCACTTATTAGACACCGATTGTCTACACTTCATTCTGGCACTGGATGCCTGCTGGCTGCACTACCTTCCATTGTTCTATAAGGTGTTCAACACTTTCGACTCCTCCCCTGCCCCTCGCATTTTCTCCTTCCCTCTCCCATGCACTTGCACGTTCTCAATGTCACTGGACGTAGTAAGATGTGGTTTTGTCCTCCCTGGTTCCCCTCCAATGCCTCAACACGCTCTGAAACACTTGTGTATGGACGCGATACAGATAAAATATTATATCATATCATATATCATTATGAGTGCCCGGTGGGCAGTTGCACCATTTTGGAGTTCCCTTGTGCCTTGGTTGTGTCCCGGTGCCGCGGACTTGGGCACCAAGTTAATCTGGGGGCAAAGGGGAATAATCAGAGTGGGGCAGGGGAAGGGAGCGAAACACAGACAAGGGCTGACAGACAGCCTTGGACACATGACAGGCAAAGAAAGCAGCCCGGCGCAAACAGATCCACCCCCCCAGCAACACTTGTTGGACCACAGCGAGGGAGGGGGGGTGAAGACAAAGGGGAAGCAACAGAACCAAAGGTAGGTAGGAAGGGAGGTAGGGCCACACACCTAGGTGTGAATGGCCGTCGGTGTCGGCCGGCCATGTGCAAGGAAGCCCTTCCAAGGTGTAATGCATGCCCTCAGGCATGGAAAAAGAGAATATAAGGAGAAGCCTGGCTGGGGGAAAGCCAGTTCTCCTTGATACTCTGCTCGGAGTATCATCTGTCTGCTGTGTATGAGAAGACAGCATTCCTTCTTTTCCCAAAACCCACGCACCAGAAGGAAAAGAACAAAGCAAAGAACAAGAGAGCAGCGAACGGGGCCCACAAAGTCGTGGGAAGAAGTGGCGGCACAGGCAAAGTAAATGCCACTGGTCCGGTGCACAAGAGATGACAGTTTTGGTCATCATTTTGTCTCTTGTTTTTGGATAAATAAATGTATCCAATAATTATGATATTACTGTCTGTAATAAAACACCATAGCCTTTTATTATTGGTCATTAGTAGTCATTTCTGCAATGCACGGTAACTGCAGAAGGTAACAGGTCCGGACGGCTCTGCCTCCTCCGATTATGGATTCCCAGTGTTGTAGGGGTTGCTATCTGGTGTTTTCAGAGGAGGTGTTTGGTGGAAGATGTGGAAAGGGAAAGGGTAAGCAATTCTGTATTCCTCCCTGTTGTGACATACACTCAGTTCGTGGAGAGAGTGTAGCCGGCATTATCTGAGGCAATCACGGCTGATAGCAACTTTGCTGTGCAAACCTCACAGAGAGCCTCCATCCCTCGCTGAGTCTCTTGGGAATCTCAAAGAAAAGTCATGTTGAGAGTAGACAAGGAAAGGTTTCACTTGATTTGAGTGAGTCATGGTGCGGCTCAGCGGGTTTCCACAAACTGTATGTATATTGCCTGGATTTCAGATGGTCACAAGTCCTGTCTTCTTACAGGGACAAAACCAATGGGTGTTACACACTTTTGTTCATTTTTTAAGGCGAAGTACTTAAAGGTCCATGGTCACTTTTCATTAGTTGGCTTTTTAGCCGCTCTTAAATCCCAGGTCTGTAACGGGACAGGGTATTTTTCATTGATTGGGGGTTCCAAAGGACTGTCTCCTTTCATGCACATCTGAGTGCAGGTGGCTGGTGGGGTTCATTGATTCTGATATCAGATAGAAAGCCACACTTGTTTTAATGGCGTCAAGTTAACTTGGGGGTGGGGGGTCATTGGCAACGACCCATTTGCCACTGCCACTCAAAGCTCATGATCCACAGCCCAACAGTTTGCGAGAGGGTTGACGTTCGTTGTTCAATTGGTCAGAACGCTTGAGGATCTACTGAGCAAGTGGTGTAAGCTTCTTTTTACACACACACTAGAGGATCAGATATAAAATGTGTAAACTTGCCAAATAGGCTGTGTATCAAAATGCTGTAAAGTATCTGTTCAAACTTTACAGGATAGGGAGAGATGTTACTGTGGTGTGAAGACAGGGATCTCTTCAGCCGCACTCTCTCAAATGGGCTGCTGTTTGATCCTGCAGAGAGTGGTGCGGTAGTGTATGTCACAGCAGCCATACAGCAAGGCTTTCATTAGTTGCACAGGGTGCTCAGTGCAATCAAATTGCATGGGAGCATTGTGTTAGAATGGAGTGATTGCAATATGTAATGAGGATTTGGTGTGCTTCGCTCAGTCTTATTGAATGGAGAACTGTGTTCCCTAATACCACCTACCTTAAATGCCCCAGCGCCAGCAGCCAAGAAGATAATTTGGCATGTTGCTCACAATTTATGTTAACATGGCTTGAAGGCAGGATGGCAGAATGAGAATTACATGTATCGGCTCACCATGCAGCAGTAAGTCGAACAATCTTCCAATCTACCCAACAGTTGAGTTACACCTCAGAGCTTAAAGAGGGTTCCGCCTCTGGGGGTGGGGTAGCGGTTCACATGCTCTACCAAGCACTGCACTACACCAGCTGTGAGCAGCCAACCTGTAGTGTGGTCCTGCTCGGGCTGACACATTGCCCTAGGTAGTCATAGCTGGTAAAATAGCTCAGCACGGTGAGCGCTCAGTGATAAAATCTGTAGGTTGCAGGTTCGAATTATGGCAAGGCTTAGTTAGATTTTCTGCAGTCGATAAGTGAGCTGCAACTTTGCATGGAGGATAATTGTATATGAATATGCTCTATGTACAGCGAAAGAGCTATATAAATTACAAATCATTCTCCTATATGTGGTTGTTGCAATCCACATTGTACTGTTGTTCAATAATGGTATTTTTCAACATAGGAGACCGATCTCAGGAAGAGGTGGCCATCTTGGCAGGAGCCCTTTGGTGATGTAGTACATTGTTTATTTTTAATTACTATGTCCGGTGTATATTGTAGCAATAATAAGAACGTTACAATTGCCTTACTAAGCAAAGTGCATTATCAAATCCTAAAATAACCCTGTACATATATTTTTTGAAAGATTATCATTCCAAGATCGATAGTCTAATACACGCTTTCAAAAAATAAATACCAATGGGAAGAAGATGAATAGCACCTGTTAGGGTTGCTGGCTGATTTTCATACAATAATGAGTATTGTTTATCTCTTAGCATTTAGTGTAAATGAATACAAACTTTTGCTTTAAATTTCCCAACTTTAAAACCCAGCCAAACCCAGAATATATTGTGGCAGCTCATATCCCAGGTTGCAGAATCCACGGTCTTTGAGATGAGTACTATTCCATGTGACATTCGCATGGATGCACAAGTTTCAATTTGCTGTTGGTTTGGCAATGTATAAATAGAAAGAAATATTCCACGTTCAATTTGGCAATGTTCGTTGTTGCAGGGCTTCATCCTCACACGAGAGTCTCTTTATCAGCATTTCTAAAAAATATGCCCAGTGCTCTAGTTGTCTTCTGGTTTGGATCATCATACACGGCTGCCCACCATAAATGCAAATTGATGTCACATGATGTTGTTAGCACCCTATGTAGCAGTTTTATTCTTTCCATTTTTAGTTCTTTGCAAAACAGAATTATGAGGGTAATTCATAGAATTCGGCGCACAAGTGGCGCACGCGGATGGCGCACAGTGTGCGCATGCGGCAGTCTGCACCAGCCGCGTGCGCCAAAATCCATTTCCGCGCAGAGCGTATTCATGGATTTTAACATCCATAACCAGCCGTGGTGCAGAGTGGTGCAGAGACCCTGCAGCAGCGCTAGTTACGCCCCCAACCCTGCCCCGTGCACCATGAACAGCACACAAATCCTGTACATGGCGCACAGGCCAGTGGACCAGCATACAGCTCCCCAACCACGAAAACGTGTGTAAAACTCCCCACGCACACCTCAGAATACACATACCCCTCCCGCACTAGGGAATTTGCGCGTAAAACTCCTTCGCACCCTCTGAATACACGTACACCTCTCGCTGTATCAAAATCGTGTGTAAAACTCCCCGCGCACCGCTCCGAATACACGTACCTCGCTTGCGGCAGGTAAATTGCGCCCAAAAATGACCCCCCTGTGGCGTGGGCTGCCTGTGGGGCATGCCCAGGGTGGATGGGGTGCCTGCATTTATTTGGGGGATGTGTGTAAAGTTTCACACGTGGTAGGCCCTGTGCGAGTGGGTTACGTGTATTTTTGGGGTGCGCGGGAAGTTTCACACGCAATAGGCCCTGTGCGAGCGGGGTACGTGTATTTCTGGGGTGTGTGGGAAGTTTAACACGCGATAGGCCCTGTGCGAGTGGGGTATGTGTATTTCGGGGGTGCGCGTGGAGAATCACACGCGAAAGGCCCTGTGCGAGCGAGGTACATGTATTTCTGGGGTGCGTGGGAAGTTTCACATGCGATAGGCCCTGTGCAAGTGGGGTACGTGTATTTCGGGGGTGCACAGGAAGTTTCACATGTGACAGGCCCTGTGCGAGCGGGCTATGTGTATTTCTGAGGTGCGCAGGAAGTTTCACATGCAGTAGGCCCTATGCAAGTGGGGTATGTGTATTTCGGGGGTGCGCGGGAAGTTTCACACACGATAGGCCCTGTGCGAGCAGGGTACGTGTATTTCAGGGGTGCGCGTGGAGAATCACACGTGAAAGGCCCTGTGCGAGCGGGGTACATGTATTTCTGGGGTGCGCGGGAAGTTTCAGATGCGATAGGCCCTGTGTGATCGGGGTACGTGTATTTCTGCGGTGCGCGGGAAGTTTCACACGCGATAGGCCCTGTGTGAGTGGGGTACATGTATTTGGGGGTGCGTGTGGAGAATCACACGTGATAGGCCTTGGGGAGTGGGGTACATGTATTCTGAGGGGGGCGCGGGAGAATCACATGCGATAGGACTTGTGCAAGCGGGGTACGTGTATTTGGGGGGTGCACATGGAGAACACACGCGATTGGCATTGTGCGAGCGGGGTATGTGTATTTGGGGGTGCGCGTGGAGAATCACACGCGATAGGCCTTGTGCGAGCGGGGTACGTGCATTTTGGGTGTGCGTGTGGAGAATCACATGTGATAGGCCTTGTGCGAGCGGGGTACGTGTATTTGGGGGGTGCGCAGGGAGTTTCACACGCGATTTCGCTTGCAGAGCAGGGTACGTCTATTCTGAGGGGTGCGCAGGGAGTTTCACACCTGAATTGGCAGTGTGGGTCCTCCCAGGTGTGCCCTCTACCCACAGGGGACTACCCTGCACCCCTGGTCATGTCCCGTAGGCAGCCCATCCACCCTGGGCATGCCCCCCAGCCAGCCCACATGTCAACATGCACTAGTGAGCACCGACTCATGTCCTCCAGCACCCCCACCGATCCAGCATTGACGGGCACCTGCTAGCAGGCCCCGACTCATGTCCCCCAGTACCCCCACCCATCCAGCATTGACGGGCACCTGCCAGCAAGCCCCGACTCATGTCCCCCAGCACCCCCACCCATCCAGCATTGATGGGCACCTGCCAGTAGGCCCTGACTCATGTCCCCCAGCACCCCCACCCATCCAGCATTGATGGGCACCTGCCAGCAGGCCCCGACTCATGTAACCCAGCACTCCCACCCATCCAGCATTGACGGGCACCTGCCAACAGACCCCGACTCAGGTCCCCCAGCACCCCCACCCATCCAGCATTGACGGGCACTTGCCAGCAGGCCCCGACTCATGTCCCCCAGCACCCCCATGATCCAGCATTGACGGGCACCTAGCAGCAGGCCCCGACTCATGTCCCCCAGCACCCCCACCCATCCAGCATTGACGGGCACCTGCCAGCAGGCCCCGACTCATGTCCCCCAGCACCCCCACCCATTCAGCATTGACGGGCACCTGCCAGCAGGCCCCGACTCATGTCCCCCCCAACATGTCATAAAGATGCACATTCATGGGCCTCATGTCCACCAAAATACCACTGCACGCCACCCCCGTCTTGCGACCCAATCAAGTTTCCTATCCACCCCACACTGAAAGGCCTATTTCATGACACAAACCAAAAGTCAACTATGTACATCAACACATGTCCATCACACACCCACACTGGGTGCCAGTGATTGTGTAAACCCACATTGTGACCTGCAGTAAACCAATTAGCGAATACCACACATGGAAGTAAAAATCAAAATGTATTTTGCACAAAATGAAGGAAATGGAATGAGAACATGAAAAATATTTTAGACAAGAAAAGAAATGCATGTCCAAAAATGAAAAAAAGAAATGAAGTCTCAATCCAAAGTAATCGAAAAGAAAGTTAGTCCAAACTCTCCGTCCACCAAAGCAAATCCAAAGAAAACGTAAATTGTAAAATCCATTGATCCATGGTGATTTAAAATAAATTATTTGTCATAAATCCACAGTTCAACTATGTACAACGATTCAATCCAGGGTCCATGAGCCCAAAGAATGAAATGAAACCTATCAAAAAAACCCTACCTAATGAAGAACTATATACAAAAACGTGGGGCACTGTCCAAGCGTCCCAAAACAAATAAAAACAGAAAGGAAACCTAACACTAACTAACTATATACAATGGTGGCGGGCAAGTCCTACGGCTCACTCTGTGATGTTCCGGGCCAGGGCATCATCGAACTCCATGTCGATGTCCCGGAGGTGGGTCTCTGCCCTGGCACCGAGGTCTCGCAGGGATGCAGTCATGGCCTGGTCCAACTCCCTGCGAGTTGCCTCAAGGCACTCCGCCTGCCTCAACGCCCGGAGCATGGAGAACTCCGCCCTGACCATGGTGAGCCGTGCCTCTTCAGCCTGCCGCCACTCCGCATCTATCCGCTGGCCCAACCGCAGCCACACGGAAGACACTCCCATTCCAGGGTCCACCTGCCCTCTGGCTGATGCCTGCCCCTCTAATCTTGATGGCCCGAGCCATCATCGATCCCACCTTGAGCCTTCTGCTGCTGCTGTCCATGTGCCCTGTCCGATGATGCCTGCACATCCTCCATCTGCTGGTCTCCAGTTGGGGGGTGTCCACCCCTGATGGACCTCCGACTCCCTACTGTGGCAGGGATGGGATCTCCACCAAGCTGGCTGTGTTGGTCGGGCCAGGTCCACAGGGGGCCCTGGTGGAATCTGGGCCGGAAGACAGCAGGGAGAACGACTGGCGCATAGTCTCCACAGAGGAGGAGAGGTCCGCCAGAGTGCGCGACACATGTAGGAACCCTCCGACCATAGCCCCTCCCAACTGTGCCATGTTGCCACACAGCTCTTCGTGATGGCGTGCCTGGTCCCCCCAGGAAGCATGCACGTCATCACGAATGACACGCGTGTGCAACGCGACACCAATCAGGATGGAGCCCATACGGTCATGGGACTCCTCATCCGCAGGTAGTGTAGTGCCAAATGACGTGGGCCTCCCCCCTACCTGTGGAAAGGCCTGGGGCGGGGCATCCCTGCTGGTGCATGGTGGTGCAGTCACAGGGTCAGGGACAGCAACATGCACAGGCCCCACCGCAGCGACCTGTGCTGCCTCCTGCCCCTGGCCCTGGACTGCACCACTTGCACCAGTGGTACTACTTCCACCAGGCCTCATGTGCGGCTCAGTAGCGGGCTCCTCCTCCTCTGTGGAGACCACCAACCTGGATGTCTCCCTACCGTCTTCTGCCATTGCAAGCCCCTGTTGGGTCTCACCCAGCCCTTCCGCTACAGCCGTAGTGGCAGACGCGGCACCAGTCCCCTCACTCCCGGATGATGGCAATTCATGGGAGGGTGGCTGGGCCTTGCGTCGCCGCCCGGTGGAGGCATCCCCACCGATTCGCTCCACAGCGCCGTGTCCACCCTCTTCTTCACTCGACGCTGCGTAGAGGGAGACATAGAACACAAGCATCAGGGTACTGTACAATAGTCCCCTAGACAGGAAGCAATAACACATGAGTGGCACTGTCAAACGTCACTTCCATCCTGTCCCTCCACAACCCATGGGTCAATGCAGGTAACACACATGCAGAAACAGGCACGGCGCATGCAATCAACATCAGCATCCATTTACAAGGGCCTCTATTGACATAAAGGTTTGGCTTCAAACTCACATGCATCATGGCTCATACTGATCCCATGCACACACATCACCGGAGGGTCATGCATCAGGGCTCGTACACCACAGACACAGTGGATACAAGGAGGACTAGACTGCATAAGTGAATCAACACATCGTCACGGATGCATGTGTGCATTCCGCATGCAGCTCCCCATGTTGCATTGGAACACATGCACCATCCATGTGGTTCCTGCATGAATGGTCTCACATGCAGCACCATGATGTCCCTGCACACACACATCCATACATGGCCCATATCACACATACAGGCAATTAGCTGACTATCAGCACACTGCAACATGCCCTGTTTCACACAGCAATGCATGGCCACTTACCGCTCAACTCCAGACGGGTCTGCCTGTCAAGGATCTAGGTGTGGAGCGTTGGGCTAATGCATTCCAGGTTCCTCATCTGGATGTTGCTCAGGCTGCCCCAGCACCCCTCTGCATCCTCTGCCTTCATGAGGCGCCGGGCCTTGCTGAGGGTCCTGGACCTGAAGTCCTCCCAGCGCTTCCAGACGTGCTTGATGTCACAGGTTGCCACCCGCTCCGCGTTGATGGCAACCACTACGTTCTCCCAGATCCTCTCCCGTCCTTCCTTGTTGGTGCGCAATGGTGTGAAGAGGGCATCATAATGCCCCAGAACTTGCTCCACCAGGATACCTTGTTGCTGAAGCTGGTTGCCCTCTGCCTCTCTGGCTGGGGGTCACCAGTGGTCTCAGATGTTGTTTGCCCTGACATGGCGACCTGCGAGGCAGGTGTGGGTGGGCAACTGGGTCCTGGGGCTGGGCTGTGGAGCGATGGTATCCCAGTCGGAAGTCTTCTGTTCCAGCAGGGGTGGACACAGCAACTGGTCCCCTGCAGATGGCTGACGTACAGGCACCAAATAGCAGGGCATGTGGGCAGCAGGCAGGCAGGCAGCAGCAGATGGCAGGTGGGAGTGTGCTCAGGGCTCTAAAATGGCCTTTTGGGCAGGAGCGTGGTCTTCCGTGTGTTGTCACGTGGCCAGCTTGATACGGAGTGATTTGGCATGTGAAAAAACTGCATGTCAGCATGTAATTCGAGGAAAGGCCCTTAGCGCGTAAACGCGTCTGTGACATAACGCGCACGGGCGTTCCCCTCGTGACTGGTGCATAGCATAACAGCACGTGAGAAAACAGCACGTCCGCGTGTTAATGCGTGTAATCCGAGGAAAGGGCCTAAGTGTGTAAGTGACATGACGCACGCGGGCGCTTCCCTCAGCATGGGTTAAAGGCGAGCGGGGCCAGCAGTTTGCTGTACGTGACTTTCGTGGAGACCGACGTGTGTGTTGCTACTTCGTGTTGTTTCGCGCGCTATCACAACTTTACAGCGGATCAAGGATGTATCTCTTCTTTTGGCGGGGGTATTGGCTACGCGTGTTTTTCATTATCACTCTAGTCTGACGGTGAGTCGTGCACACTATTTTTCCCACTGCGGGTGCCCCTGTGTATCGTGTACCTGTTTTCAAGGACAGTAGCCTGCGTGTCCCTGTTCGTGTCCCTGTTCGTGTTCCTGGGTGCCACCGCGTACTGCGGGAGGTTAATTCCACGCACGTAGGCTGCAGGGGTTGTGTGCACGGTTTTACACCAGTTTTGGGGTGCCTGAGCATTGCGTGACCCGTCACTTAATCACCGGGTCACATACAGCCTTGCAGGTGCAGGGGTGCTGTTAACATCTTGCATCCCACCCCCTTCACCCCAATTGCCCAGGACAATTGCCGTGCACACCTCCCATTGGCACCACTACATCTGTGCCGGCACTACTCCATCTGTGCCATGGTTGGGAGGCCACGTAAGGTGAGGGGCGCCTCAGCTGGGCATTCTCCACGTGGTGGGTGTGGTCAGGGACGTGGCCGGGGTGACCAGGGAGTAGGGGGACTCCAGGGTGTCCAGGGTGGCTGCAGAGGGGGAAGAGGCAGGGGTGCACCAGCTCAGCATGATGTTGTGCCACATGTTGGTGCAGTCATGCCACCACCCCCTGCGGCTCATGGAGATGCAGTTCTTGCATCTGACACTGGCACCCATGTGACCTGGCAGTCCGTTTCATCGACTGCCACAGGCCCAAGGGTAGTGGTAGCTGCAGGTGCAGCTGTGGACACCACCACCCAGGCTCAGGGTCGTGCTGCGTTGGCAAATGAAGAGTCCATGGAAGAATTCCAGGTGGTCAGGAGGCACAATGTAGGTGCACGCAGGGCTACCCTGACCGAGGCATGTGTCCCTGGGGCAGCTATGTCATCTGCTGCCCCGACCAGCCGGGTGTTGGCAAGTGCAGGGGCAGATGCAGCCGACACGAACCCGGTTGTGAGTCTACCAACCAGGACAGTCCCGGTCAATGACCCTGGCACGGCGGATGTTGCTGCGCAGGGTCCATTCCAGGGCACCCAGCAGCCACTGACGCAAGTCAGGGCTTCACTCCATGTTCCATCTGCCACTCCCTCGGCTCATTCCACCAGCGCTACTGCCCCTACTGATCAGGGCGGCATTTGCCAGCCAGGGTCCGGACCAGCGTCCAAGAGGAGGAAGGTTGCACCAGCAGTAGAGGCTGGGACCCCATACACAGCTACGGCCTCCAGCACATCGAGGAAGAAGCCTTTCTGCAAGCAGGAACTGGACTTCCTTGTGGACTACGTGCGGGATCACAACCATGACATGCTAGAGGGGCCGAATTGTCAAACTACACAGCATTCCCTGTTTACATGGTTCTCATGTGCAAGTAATGGAATGATTGTATGATACGTGCCTGCTGTGCAGGATGTGGACATGTAGAGCTGACAGGGTCTGTCTTACCACTACACGTGCACCCTAATCAAATGCTAGTCACCCAGCTGCCCCTACAGTCCATGTTTCAGCTCTATGGCCCTTCTGCATGTAGCCTGGGGTGTGTTTCCTCTCAGCACTGGGACTGTGTCATTGCATGACTGACGTGCATGTGTCCTCTGCATGCATGCAGGTACTCCACATAGGCATGCTTCCTTGCCCCTCCACCAACCATGTGCCCCAATTTCGTCATTGCAGAGGTGTGCATCACATTGGTGTACTGCAATGGCCTGTTCAAGACTCCTGTGCACATGCAAACTTCCACCAGCCAACCTGGCAGACACATGCAGTGGTTGTACGTCCTCTGCACTTCATGCATGTTGTATCACTTGTACAGTGCAGCTGGCAGATGCTCTGCTGGAACAGGATTGCACATCCATGCTCCATGTGTATTACATGCATCCCCATATGCGTCCTTGACTGGATGATCATTGTAGTACGTGTACAGGATGCAGTACATTTCTTTGATTTTGATCATCCATTCCATACCCACTATGGATCAGCCCCGCACCACACACATGTTTTGGGTGTCACAGTCTGTGCAGGGCACAGGCCTCACCACGTTTCAGGCCCACTGACTCTGTTCAACTGGTGAAGGGGCTTCTGCACACATGTCTGTACTACTGAGGGGTCATCATATGTCCTGCTTTCTGTCCCATCATCATCTGCTGTGTTGTCAGTTGAGTCAGATGATGCAATTGATGTTAGACAGCACTGTCTGCCAATGCACAGGTCTCTCGTCGCCCTTTCACTGACAAGCAATGCATCGCTTAAGTTTCACTGGGGGTGTGGTTTCTGGCAGTCATGCAACACATTGCATGCACATTGCACGTGATGCCTGGACTTGCCCTTGCACTGCCTTCAAGTCAATTGATACTCATCATGATGTACTTGTTCATGTGGATAGTGGATAACGTACGCATATCCTGCACTGCATCAAAACACTTCACAGCTGTGTGCCAACTTTCTGCAAGCCTAGTCCCTGATGCTATGTCAAAGTGCCGGCCATGCATGCAAGCTTCACATTTGTGTGTGACATGTGTGAATCATGTGTTTGCCGTCAGTGTGATGTCTATGTCTGTGTGTGTTATGTGCTTCAGACATGTGTACTAATGATATATTTTTGTACACTTTCCAGATGATGACGCAATGGAGCCAAAGGGTGGTGTTGTCATGCCAGACACAGGGTTGCTATCACACCAGCAACCCGGCACTGGTGGGGGTTGTGGGGTGGTAGGCCATGAGAACCCACATGTGTTGCAGACCATCTTGTCTGTGTCTGGCAATGAGTCTGTAAGAGGATTCAATTCAACACTACAGCTAAGTCAATGCCTAGTCTGGGATACTGAATGGAAACCCTTATTGATATATCTTTACGTCCAGTTCATGCGTTCTGGATGACTACCCCTATATAACACCCCTCTCTTGGAATCCCCCTGACCCCACTGAGCCAAGAAGTAGTTCTGTTTTGCAAGTTTAAAAGGTTTATTTGATAATTTAAACAATAGATATATATATCACACTTTATAATAAATTAATAATTGAATATCACACTTAATCTGAGCAGTAATCAATAATGGATAGTCCGGCACTAGCACACTTCTTTATAATCAATGATGAGTGGTTATAAGATGGATAAGATAGCAACAATACTTTTATGGTTTCAAATGGATGCAAGGTGGAATGAAATTGCAGTACAGAAATACTCAATATGATTTCAACAAAACAATGTAATCACTTTTCTCTGGCAATCCACTCCCCCCTTTATGCAATGCAAGGAAATGGAAGGAAAGCACACAGTTCTAAGAAATGCAATCAAATGTAAATCAGTTCACCCCAGCAAGCTTAGACTACAGAAGTTTGAAACACAGGCCCAAAATGTTTTTATATGTGCTGGCAATGAAGTGAAAAATATGCTAAAATGCTTTTAATTCCCTCTAGAGGTTCAGGGTGAGTGGTATCTAGTTAATATTAGTCCAGGCTCACTCTAGCAATGATTCAGGGATGGTTCTTAAGAGGCAAAACATTTTTAGCAAGGAAATCAAGGAAATTTGCTGTTTTCACACGTGGCTGGATTTTTAGCCAAATCGCAAATCGCGGTAAAATTCGCGAGTGTGAGAATCGTGATTACGGCAAAAGTATGAGGAGTAGGAAGTCGGTTCTAGGCTTGTTGAAAAGGAGGGATTCTAAGCTTTCAGAGGAAAGTTAAACCAAGTTCCTAGCCCAAACGGTTCCAGAGATATGAACGATTAAATAAAGGTAGTTTTTCGGATTTTAAATTTTAAAAGTTCAAAGCGACAGGTTACAGCTTGCAGATAGAAAATCACAGGTGACAGCTTTGCAAATGACAGGTGAGAGTTAGGCGGCACTTCTGGTTAGATTAAAATAGATTGAATTATATTATTTTAACTAAGAGATTGGTTCTGCACAGTTCTGCTAGGTACTCACAATATATTTAGAAATAGGCCTCGCCACGGATCTGATCAGCAGGTTTTCTTCACTCGCCACGGACGGTTTCTGCACACAGCGTCTGGGTCAGCTCTACTCTGCTGGCCTGGTCTGGGTCTCTGGTTCTGATCAGGTCTGTGGGTCCGGATACAGCGGTCTCCGGTTCAGCTGGTCTCTCTCTGGATACAACACTGCTCTCTGGCAAATGGCAAGAGTTCTTGCAAAGAATTCAAACAGCTCGCCTGGCTGTGAATAGTGGCAATGATTTGAGGCCTGCTAAAGAGGGATTTAGCTTGTAGTTGACCTTTCTGCTACAAATTCTGAAGTAAAGTCTTGGTCTCTGAAGGTGGATAGATTGAAGTCTCTGTGTTGGCTCTCTGGAGGTTGATGGAGGTAAAGTATGGATTTTCCCGGCAGAGCGTCCCGCAGCAGATGGAATAGAATGTCCCTATCTGTCCTGACTGTCTGCTTTTATGTGTTTTGAAAGTGGGAGGAGAGGCTAGCTTTCTAGGCCCTACCCCTCTCCACTTGTCATTGGCCACTTCCTCCTCTTCCCCTTGATTGGGGGAATGAAATGAAGTGTCATCATGATGAGGTCTGTTTATGATACAGAGAACCCACCCCTGTCAACTTTACACACAATCTATATCTGATCCTAATAGACATATTTCATAGATAGACAGTTGTTTGGCATTGCATACACGCATCATGCATTTACTGATGGTAGCCCCTGTTCCAATTCTGTCGTTTCTAGGAGCTTGGGTTAAAAAATGGCAACATATTTCACTTTTTGGTCGGGTTACCAATATTGGATTTGGCCCTGCATTTACACAAATGTTCGCAAAGCATGTGGGCATTAGGTGGTGGAGTGTCAGATTTTTAACATACATACATTTAGAGTAATATCCTCTTTTCCGCTAAAAACCCCCCTGAACATACCACCGGGTCCTAACACGTCTTCAAATGTGCACAGAAAAATCACAAGAATAATGAAATCACTTATAAAATTTTCACAAGTCCGCTCTATGAATGATCCATCTTTTTAGATTTATGTTCTGGCCCCAAAGGGGTGTGGTTTCCCCCAGCACAAGGTTGAATTTCTGGTTTTTCCAGTTCTGCCAAGCCAGCTTGCTCTCACAGGCAGTGCTCCTCCCCTTTCCTTCCAGGAGGAAGCCACTTTTACGACCCCCCCCCCAATAAAACATTTGCCTGAGTCAGGATAGGGCTTTGTTCAATTTCCTGCAGAGCCCAGGTAATTCAATCAGAGAAGTGTCATATCCCTTTTGGTGGGAAAAGCAAAAGGCAGCTAGGCCTGGGAACACAGCTGTTGTGCAAGTCTCAACTCCTGTCGGGGGTAGCTGGTGGGCAGAATTCAGTTTCATTAAGCCAGGTTTCAGATAAAATGTCACTTTTTGTTCCCCAGTTTAAGTCAAGACAATTTTTACATATGCAGCTAGAATGCTGATTCTAAGTTCAAAACTATGACATTTCAACAGTGACAAACTATGTGACACTCAAAAGTAGGTCACTCAGTTAATTTAAACATTTTCGATTTTTGGTAGTTTTAAATCCAGTTTCAGTTAGGCTGCTGCAGACCTGCAGAGCTCAGCCAGTCTTGTTATGAACATTCAAGTCACTTCAGAATATAACTTTACATTGTATCCACCTCTCAGTAAGTCTTTCTTTGGCCTGCTTTGGGTTCATTTATTCAGTTTTACACAAAAGTCTGGTGGTTTTAAAACGCCGGCTTTCTGATAGTGGTGAGTACTGGTAATGCAACCATTTTGGGGATTTAAGAAAATTAATTCCCCACAGTTCTAGGTTGCTTTTGGCAATCAGCATTGCCATTCCCAGTGGTTTCAGGCTACTGTGTGGGTAGTCCAATGGTGGTTTTAGGCAGTGCCCTTCTGTGCCCATAACATCGGCAAAAATGGGTGGCAGCCTATTCTTCATGCATTTCCCTGGGCATTTTCTGAGAAGCTCTAGCTATCATGATGTTTTCAATGCCAGTACTGCACAGTTTTTGTGGTAGGGCTCGGATGCATGGGTAAAAACATCCCACAAGCCCCCCTCTTGCGATGGCCATTCTGTTTCACTGATGGAACTCGCAAGATCTGGGATGTTTCCTCATCTTCTTCCAATAGATGGCACAGTTCAGCATCTTTTTCTCCATCCGGTCGGATCGATCGGTTCTCCTCGCTGGTCCTGATGGGAAGATTGGGCGGTACCCCGGGCCCCTTGCGTCTCTGCTCCCGGTCTCCGGATCGTCCTCCCTGGCCAGTCTCAAGGTTTTCTTTCTCCTAGGATGACAAAGGAAGAGTGGCAATACCTATTCATAGACATTTTTCCCCACCATTGATATAGTGGGGTGGCATATAAATTTATAGTCAAAACATATGAACATGCACATTTCTTTTTGCATTCAAAAACGAAAACACCCACATTGAGAAACTCAGTATTTGATAGGCGATATGTAAGTTATTTTAAGTTAGAACTGAATTAATCAGAGACAGTACCCACTAGGATTACCGAGGACTCCTCCAGTTGCTGCAAAGTGTGCCTGGGATGGCAACACTTCAACTGGTTTATATGGACCCACTTGTCTTCCCCCTCTGCCAAACCGCCTTTGGGGATGCGGATCTTGTAGGCCACAGGGGAGATCTTGTCTATAATCTCATAGGGTCCCTTCCATGTAGGCAAACATTTTCACTGCTTGGCCTGGTTCCTTTGGAAATTGTATAGATAGACCCCGTCCCCCACCTGATATTCCTTCCTGGAAGTTTTCAGGTCATAGTGGGTCTTCATACTCTCAGCTGATCTTTCTAGATTCCGCTGAGCATAGGCAAAAGCATGCTGAAGGTGTTTCCTTAAATTCTCCACATACTCATGAGTTGTGGAGGCATTTATCAACGTTTGCTCTTGGGTTCTGTAGAGCAAATGCTGAGGAAGCACCATCTTGCGTCCAGTCATCAACTCAAATGGTGACATTTTGGTTGCAGATGAAGGGGTAGATCTGATGGCCATTAGGACCAGAGGTAATCGGATATCCCAACTTGGCCCAGAATCTGCCACAAACTTTTTTAAGATGCTCACAATGGTTCGGTTATATCTCTCTACTGCCCCAGAAGAAGCTGGCGGGTAAGCAATATGCAACTTCCTTTTGACCCCCAGTATCTCCCACATCTTTGTCATCACTTCACTGGTGAAGTGGCTACCTCTGTCTGACTCAATCCTTTGAGGTAGACCAAAACGGGAAAATATGTGGTTAATCATCAAGGCAGCTGCCGTTTCTACCTTGCAGTTTGGGGCTGGGAGACATTCCACCCACTTGGTAAACAAGCATTTCACAGTCAACATGTACTTATTCCCCCTAGCAGAGCGAATCACGGGGCCTACAAAGTCGATATGCAAATCTGACCATGGCAGTGTCATCCCCCTCTTTTGGAGGGGTGCACGGTGCGTGAGGGATGATGGCTGAAATTGTGCACACACAAGACACCCCTTCAAGTATTGGTCAAGGTCCTGCCCCATGTGTGGCCAGTATGCAACCTCTCTTAAGATTTCCAGTGTTGTGTGAAACCCCCTATGACCGGCGGTGGCCGCATCATGGGCGTGACTTAACATCAGGCTTCGGAATGAGGTAGGAACCACCCACTGATCGTGGCCAGCTTTGGATTTCCTTACCAGCAAACCGTCTTGGATTCGGAACATTTTTGGACATTTCATCAACACTCTTAGGTCCTCTTTCCCAATGTAATCGGTATCCGTCAGGGGAAAGTTCTCAGGGTCCTCAAGGTGTTGGTATAACTTACCAATAATTGGATCCCCCTTTTGAGCTGTAATCAAATCAGCATCAGGGGTCTCCTTACTCCATTGTGCAATTGAAAGATCATTATGAGCATTTGTCTGGGACCTAGTGATAGCAGTCACCTGGATTTCGCCCAACAGGGACTCAATCTCAATTAGATCCCCTTGGATGGCCCCGGTTTTGGCCAGCTGATCAGCTAAGTCATTTCCAGTTTTGTCTGGTCCCTCTACTTTGGAATGACCCTTGATCTTTTTGCAATAG
The DNA here is from genome assembly GCF_040938575.1 of Ambystoma mexicanum. Classification (NCBI taxonomy): domain Eukaryota; kingdom Metazoa; phylum Chordata; class Amphibia; order Caudata; family Ambystomatidae; genus Ambystoma; species Ambystoma mexicanum. Next base: position 1,149,250,369 of record NC_090928.1, read on the forward strand.
ATGGTCATCTCATTCGAGGTGACCAGATCGTCAATGTTTTGGATCAACTTCCCATGTTTCAAGGGTTTGTTGTTAGCACATAACATGCCTCTGGTTTTCCAATTAACCAGGTGCTCCACGAACCCGTTCCGTACATAATCAGAATCTGTGATTATGACCAGTTTGTGGAGTTGATGTTGGACAGCAGTGAGGATGGCTTGATGCACAGCCATCAATTCTGCCACCTGACTACTTCGGGGACCAATTTTGTATCAGGCGGAGGGTTCTGGGAACTCCTTCACCCATGCATTCCCTACGCCAGCCACCAGTTCTTTCTCCCCGTTGTTGTCAACATGGTAAGAGCATCCATCCACATAGACAGTGGGCATTCCCTCACACTTGTCTTCTTCAAAGACTTTGTGTGGAAATGAAGGTATGCCTCCGTGTTGTCCTTGATCTTTAGACTTTCGTCCTCGAGACAGTTTTCTCTGGCACAATCCTGCAAGTCAGCCAGACCTTGCGCGAGGGGACTCTTCTTGTTTTGGCCATATCTGACCTCCACAGGAAAGCCTTGCATTGACAGAATCCAGGAAGTAATTCGGGAATTACTCACATTTCCGGCCCGGATTCTGTCACTTTGGAGATATTGCAGAGGCTGGTGTGGAGTCTCCACTATGATGTGTTCCCCCTGGATAAACGGGCGGTAATTCTTCAATGCCCACACCGTTGCCAGGAGTGCCTTCTCACAATCGTTGAATTTTTCCTCCACAGAGGATAAAGTTTTGCTCGCATAGGAGATTACTTTATTGACCTTGTCATGCTTTTGGTATAATACCGCCGTCAAGCACGTATTAGAGAACCCCTTCTCCAGGAAGAACTCCTTGTTTCTGACAGGGTAAGCTAGGCAAGGCGCTTGTGAGAGGCTTCTCTTGAGTTGTTTTACCGCCTCCGCTTGTTCTGGACCCCATTCCCACTTGGAGATGAATCAGGGGTCTGGTGATCTCTGCGTAGCCCTCAATGAACTTTCTGCTGTAATTAGTCATTCCAAGGAGGCTCCTTAGTTCCCGCAGATTTGTGGGCTCTTTCAGTTTCTGAAGTGTTTCCACTTTCTTTTCCTGGGGACAGAGACCCTGAGGAGTAATCTCATGCCCCAAGACATTAACACGGGTTCTACACCACTGTGCTTTCTGAAAGGAAAGTTTTGCTCCGGCGGCCCTCAACTGCGTCAGAACATAACGGATCTCCGCTATGTGCTCTTCCACAGGTGAACTTTTGATGAGGACATCATCTACATAAGCCAGGTTACCCCTTGCACCCAGGTCGGGCATGGCTTGTGTAGGAAAATGTTGAATTCATTGCCGGAGTTGAGGTATCCGAAGTGAGTCCGGGTCCATGTGTACTGCTGGCCCCCAAAGGTAAAAGCCAGCTTGTATTGGTCCTCCCTACTGACAGGCACAGTCCAGTATCCATTGGTCAGGTCTATTGCAGTGAATACCTGTGACCCCTGGATCTGGGCCAGCCCTTGGTCAATGTAGGGCAGAGGCCATCGGGAAGTATGGACCCGTTTGTTGAGCTCCCTGAGGTCGGCGCAGAGTCTCCATTGGCCGTTTGGCTTCAATATTCCCAGCACCGGATTATTGAAGGTGCTGTGAACTGGACGGATTATTCCCCGGGACTCAAGGTTCTTAATTATTTCAGTAAGGGACTCCATTGATGCGAGAGGCAAGCGATATTGCTTCACAAACACTGGAGTCATGCCAGGGTCCGTGGGGATTGTTATTGTGTGGATGTCGGTGCGGCCACAGTCATATGAGTCTACCGCAAAGAGATCTTGGAAATCCAAGAAAACTTGTTTCAACTTTTGCTTCTGTTCCAGAGTCACACAGGCATCAGCTAGGTTGACTCTCTCTTCCACCATCTGCCTGAAGCCTGGAAAGACTTCTGGTTTGGCTATCTCAGTGGCCTCCTCCAGCTGGGTGGAGAAGTCCCTGGTCAGAGTGCTGATTTGGACTGGAGGCCTCAGGTGGGAAAGGCAACCATCATGGACCTGGAAAATCACCTCATCCCTCCTGAAGTTACAAGTCACATCTTCCTTACCATAGGGCCAGGAAGTGTACACCAGGAAGTTCCCCCCATGCCGGGTAAAAATCCTGTCTGTTGTTGTATTGTCCTCACTGTCACTGTCAAAACAGTCCTTGGGGATTGGTCCTAACAGTTCATTTCCTAAATCGATGGAAAAATGTCGGTCATCAACCGCCATTCCAATAATGGTGCCTGCGGCTAGAGTAATACTCTTTAAGTCGCTGTTATCCACCTCTATTAGAATGGTGTCATGTTCTATGTTGACTAATGGAGTTGGGTTTACCCCCAACCCTTGCTGTTGGAGAGAAGCATTTAGGTGTATATAAGCATCAGGGTTTTTCAAATGTTGTCCTCTTTTAACTTTCACTTCCAGGGAGAATTGTCGGGTCCTTTCTGGGATGGTGACTTCCTCTTTGATCTGAATCTCAACTGCATAAGGTAGCAATTGAGCCGACCTAAATCTTTTTTCTGGATCATCAAAGCCCATGGGATTATCCGCTAATCGGGACCAAGCTTTGAAGTTTATTAGGTCCAAACTAATGGTAAAGCGATTGAGAATGTCACTGCCTAAGTAAAAAGCAGCAGTGACGTCTAGCACGACCCAACAATTGTGGACTATGCTCTTGTTGCCAATGGAGATTTTGAGCATACACCTGCTTGGCAGGAGATGTTTGGAATTGGGTGCATCCAGGTCCATTTCCCATTTGTCTATCAGTTTGAATGTGGGAATGGCTGGATCTTTTGGGAGTTGGCGGAACATGGCTTCACTGATGAAGCTCTTACCGTTGTTCACACACACTCGAGCGAGAACAGAGTGCTTCCCATCATTTAACTGAACAGGGATGAACAACTGCTCTCCAATTCGCTGAATATCAGCCAGGCTCTGAGCTGATTTCACATCTTTCTGGACTATAGGAGTGGGAGTTTCTGATTGTGGATTAGTAAAGAATTTCAGGGTGTTTCCTTCCAGTGTGGAATACCACCTTAAACTGGAAGGGAGGTTGATTTTCAGAAATAGAGAGGACCCGCCATCACCAGTCTGTTGTCCTACTGCTATTACTGTCACGTCTGGAATTTGGTTGTTCTGGAAGTGAAATTCTACTTGGTCAGATTTTTGTTCAACCATGTGGCAGGTGCCGTTTAAACTAACATGGTTGACACTATGTTTTAATTTTATTGGTCGGCTAGTCTGGGTCCAGAGGACCTTGTTTACACAATCTATTAGGGGTGACAACCTTCTCAGGAGGTCATTCCCTAGTAAACAAGGGGTGCCCTCTGGAGTCCCTACTATGACCGGGTGTTTCACCTTGTGTCGCCCAATTTTGATGTCCAAGTCTGCAGTCCCCTCAACGGGAATTTCCTTCCCGTCAAAGTTCTGCAGTTGTCCAGGAAGAGAGGTGAGAGGAATACGGTAATTCTCCCTCCTTCCGGCATTTAGTTCCTCAAAGGCCCTTTTGGACAGAAGGGTAGCTTGGGATCCAGTGTCTACCAGTGCCAAAATTGTACCCTGCCCCTGTACTTGTACCGGGGCATAGTATCTTCCCTCCTTCTCCTCAATGGGGCACAGATAATGCACATTTTTGGACAACTGGTGGGCTAACTTTCTGGTTTTGGACATCGCTAGCGAAGAGATTTGGGAGGATCCCTCTCCCTCAAATTGGAAGACCTGTACCTCCTCCACAAAGTGGGTCTGTTTGGGTCCTTTGTTTCTCCTACCCCCCCTCTGCTCCTTGGGAGGCGGGCTTTCAGGGGCAGGAGATTTTGTTTCCGGTTCCTGGTTTTCCAGGGGCTGTTTACAAGTTGGGTAGGAAGCTTCCTCCAAGGCTTTACACCCCCCTTCCCCTTGTGCCTCCTCCCTGGGAACCGGTGTGTTATCGGGGTGCTGCACCCGTCATTGTTCTGGAGCACCAGGTCCAGAGTTTGGGGCATTCTGCGGTGGCATGCTCATCTGAGGGTTCTGTTGAGCCGTCAGTATGTGACCCAGATCCCGTGCCATATTTTGGACCTGGCGCTCTAACTGCGAAACCCGCTCAGGCTGATACGGGGCTCTATTTTCTCCCCTGGGCTGATCCCGGGAAGGGTAGCTATCCCTTCTCTGGTAGTACCCCTGGTTGGGAAGATTTTGGTACCCCTCCACCCTTGGCCTCCCCTCTCCCGGATTAGGTTGTCTGGGCTCAGGGAATTGGGGAAAGAAGGATGGATGATTTTGGGGCTGGAAATTGGGTGGATACCTGGGGAAAAAGTTCTGCCCAGGATTTGGAGAATTTCTGCCCTCCTGGGGGAAGTTAGGAGGGAAGTTCCCTGGGTCAGGTGCTTGGCTGGATCCCCCCTTGGGCTGGAGGAGTACACACATAACCCAGGATTGGTCTGTTTCCCTTGTAACGGGGACTTACATAGTCAGGAGAGCGAGGGACCCCATTTGTGGGACTACCTCTTTCACTCCCTGTCTGTGACTGGCCCGAGGACCTTCTGGGCCTAGCATTATTAGGTGCAGGTAGGTTTTTAGGCCCCCCCATCTCCAAATCCAAAACGGGGGTGACCTTTACCTCTGCCACCTTGGCAGCAGCAGGGGTGCTGTTGGTTTTGGGGTTTTTCGGCGCGTTATTTTTATTTTCGATAGGCTTCTGTACCTCATAGATCCGGGTAGCCTGTTCAATGACCCAGTCTAAAGATTTTTTCTCATGAAAATCTCTCACGAGCTGGGTCATTATATATTTGGGCAAGGCATGGAAAAATGTATTGACAAATTCTCTGCTGTCTGTGCGCACATTTCTGGTGGTCTGCGCAAAGGCACGTTTCAGTTCTTGCCCGAATTCTTGTGGGGCCTGATCCTCCCCACATTGCAAATTGTAGGCTGCCTTGCGAGCCTCTTGGGGATTTCTGTGAACAGAATTTTTTTTTAATATGGCCGCCCTATAGGTGGACCACCTTGAATGATTTTGGTCCTCCAGCCCCGCAAAGAAACTGGAGTACTCTGGGGAGAATGTCCACTTTACATATTGGATACAGCTTTGGCTGTCCTTCAAATGAAAAGTCCCCATCATTTGCTCATAGAGCTCCAAGTGTTCCCAAACAGAGTACTTGGCGTTCTTATGATAAGGCGTGATGACACTCCTGATTGCCTTAATCTGTTTCAATGGGTCCTTAAGCAAGGCCCTTTTTGCCTTTTTGGCCTTTTTGGTTCGGGTAACCCTGGTCCATTCATCCTCTGACTCAGAGGCACTGCTCCCAGAGGTTCCTGTCTGATCTTCCAGGTTTTCCCGGATTCTGCGAGCCTGGGAATGGCTGGCAGAATGTGGGGACCTGGTCTCCTGTGTCCTGCGCCATTCAGAGGCGTCTTCAGATTCCTCTTTGCTGCCAGGATAAGATGGGTACCCCCCCCACTGACCTAACTGGGCAGAGGTTTTCAGGATGCCCTTAATGGGCCTACCCTCCTGGGGTTCCCCACTAAATTGCACTGTGCTTGGGTGCCCAAACCCGGTTGCCCGCCCATCCATTCCTGGGAGGTACTGGCCTATGAGCCCCATGCTTCTGGCTGGATAGTAATCTGCCATCCCTGTGGCCCGGTGCTCATGTGCGCCAGGGGACATGGGGGTGGCAGAGTCCAGGGACTGAGAGAGATAAAGGCCTCTGGTACTAGGGCTCCTGAGGTTATGCTCAGGAGTTTCCCTTTCCCAGCGAACCTGGTCTCTATCCGCCCCTGCTCCCTGTTGCAATGCAAGAGCCTGCGCCTTCAGTTCCTCAGTTAAGACCTTACTAGACTCTTTCAGTCTCTCCTGCATCGCTACCTGTTGTTGGAGCCTATCATTGTGCTGGCAGAGAGCCTCATTCTCTCTCTGCGTTTCCTGATTGGTCCTGGAGCACTGGGCCAGTCTTTGCTGCAGGAGGGTTACCTCCTGAGTCCCCTCCCTACTGGCCTGCTCCTGTCTTGCCAGAGCCTCCTCCATCCTCCTGGTGTGCTCTAGCAAGTCCTGGTGTTCTTTTTGGAGGTCACCCAGTCCCTGGTGGGCCAGGTGATTTTCTTCCATTTTTCTTCTTAAGTGGCAGACTTCCTGGCCTAAGGTGTCCCTTTCCTGACCAAGAGCTTGAATTTGTGACGCCAGGTCGTCCCTTTGCCTTTGGAAGGCACCAGCTTTCTGGCGCTCCTGATCAAACTCTGCCTGGGTATCCAGGTCTTTCAAGATCAGTTTATTGCTCTCCTCTTTCTCTCTGTCTAGTTGGATTTGCAGGGTGGTTACCTGCTCTGTGCATGCCCTGTTGAATTTGATCTGTTGCTCCTGCTTTTTCTGGCTCTGCAGTAGGGAGTCCAAACTGTCCTGGCGTTCCTTCTGCAAAGCCAGAATTCTGGACTCCTGGTCTGTCTTTTCCTGTTGCAGTATATCCATGTCCTCTTTTATTTTAATGATATATTGCCTACTATCATTTTCTGACTCCTGGCTCCCCTGCAGCCTCTGCTCAGAAGAGACCAGGTCAGATTGGACCTTCTGTAGTGCCAGCAGTTGCCTACTCGCCAGATCTTGGCCTTCAGCACATTTGTCCTGCATGGCTCCCATGTGTAAATATAAATATGCCGCTACCCTGGCAATCTTGTGGTGCTCATCCTTGGCCTTCGGGGCCATATATAGTTTGCTCAGGGCCACATGTACGGACCCTGATCTCCCCATATATCTGACCCTGTTTCAGTGACCTGTTGCGCGATTGCCTGCAACCAGAACGTTTGGTCCTGATGAGTCCACTCACCTCTCACAAATAGCTTATGTAAGAAGTGTTCTCTGGCTATTTTCATATCTACCAAGGTCGTCATTCTAGAGATTGGTCTCTGTCCTGACTTACAGAAGTTTGTATTTTATTTTTGCAAAACAGACCTTTTCCTTAGAGCGTTCCTTTGAGGAGTGCTTTACAGCGTAACACAGTGTGGTGATCCGACCGGATATGTGTATCTGGTCAGCTGGCACGCTGTATTAATCTGTACAAGTGATAGATCTAACCCAAACGTCCGACTCGAGCCCCCAATTTGTAAGAGGATTCAATTCAACACTACAGCTAAGTCAATGCCTAGTCTGGGATACTGAATGGAAACCCTTATTGATATATCTTTACGTCCAGTTCATGCGTTCTGGATGACTACCCCTATATAACACCCCTCTCTTGGAATCCCCCTGACCCCACTGAGCCAAGAAGTAGTTCTGTTTTGCAAGTTTAAAAGGTTTATTTGTTAATTTAAACAATATATATATATATATATATCACACTTTATAATAAATTAATAATTGAATATCACACTTGCAGGGTAATTCATAGAATTTCGCAGAAAAGTGTCGCAAGCGGCTGGCGCAGAGTGTCCGTGTGCGATTGACTGCGCCAGGCACGTGCGCTAAAACCGATTTCCGCGCACAGCGTATTCATGGATTTTAGGCTCCCAAACCAGCCGTGGCGCAGAGTATCGCAGCGACCCTGCAGCAGCGCCAGTAACGCCCCCAAGAACGCCCTCGCGCAAGGAAAAGCCATCAAAATCGCTAAATCATCGCAAAGGGCTGCGCTAACCCTGGACCAGTTTACAGGGCTGCCAAACAAGGAACGCAAAGCGGGTAACGTGCATATCAGGGGTACGCGTGAAGTTATACACGCGATTAGCCAGGGTACGTGTATTACAGGGGTACGCGGGAAGATTAACACGCGATTGGCCAGGGTACGTGTATTACAGGGGTACGCGGGAAGTGTAACACGCGATTAGCCAGGGTACGTGTATTACAGGGGTACGCGGGAAGTCAAACACGCGATTGGCCAGGGTACGTGTATTACAGGGGTATGCGGGAAGTTTAACACGCGATTAGCCAGGGTACGTGTATTACAGGGGTACGCGTGAAGTTTAACACGCGATTGGCCAGGGTACGTGTATTACAGGGGTATGCGGGAAGTTTAACATGCGATTAGCCAGGGTACGTGTATTACAGGGGTACGCGGGAAGTTTAACACGCGATTAGCCAGGGTACGTGTATTACAGGGGTATGCGGGAAGTTTAACATGCGATTAGCCAGGGTACGTGTATTACAGGGGTACGTGTGAAGTTTAACACGCGATTGGCCAGGGTACGTGTATTACAGGGGTATGCGGGAAGTTTAACATGCGATTAGCCAGGGTACGTGTATTACAGGGGTACGCGGGAAGTTTAACACGCGATTAGCCAGGGTACGTGTATTACAGGGGTACGCGGGAAGTTTAACACGCGATTGGCCAGGGTACGTGTATTACAGGGGTATGCGGGAAGTTTAACATGCGATTAGCCAGGGTACGTGTATTACAGGGGTACGCGGGAAGTTTAACATGCGATTAGCCAGGGTACGTGGGGTACGCGGGAAGTTTAACACGCGATTGGCCAGGGTACGTGTATTACAGGGGTATGCGGGAAGTTTTACATGCGATCAGCCAGGGTACGTGTATTACAGGGGTACGCGGGAAGTTTAACACGAGATTGGCCAGGGTACGTGTATTACAGGGGTAGGCGGGAAGTTTCACACGCGATTAGCCAGGGCACGTGTATCACAGGGGTACGCGGGAATTATCACATGCGATTTGGCTGTGTACGTGTATTACAGGGGTACACGGGAAGTTTTACACGCGATTCGGCTGGGTACGTGTATTACAGGGATGCGATTTGGCCAGGTACGTGTATTACAGGGGTGCGCAGGAATTATCACACGCGATTTGGCTGGGTACGTGTATTACAGGGGTGCGTGGGAATCATCACACGCGATTTGGCTGGGTACGTGTATTACAGGGGTGCGTGGGAAGTCACACGCGATTAGGCTGGGTGGGTCCTCACAGGTGTTCCCTGTACACCCTCCACGGCCCCTGCAGGCAGCTTACAAAACAGGGGACTACCCTGCACACCTGCTCATGTCCCCCTGCACCCCCACCCCCCAGCAGTGCAGGGGCAGCCTCCACCAGGCCCCCACTCATGTCTCCCACCACCCCCACCCTCCCGCCACCAGGGGCAGCCTCCACCAGGCCCCCACCCATGTCTCCCACCACCCCAACCCTCCCGCCACCAGGGGCAGCCTCCACCAGGCCCCCACCCATGTCTCCCACCACCCCCACACCCCCACCACCAGGGGCACCCTCCACCAGGCGCCCACCCATGTCTCCCACCACCCCCAACCCCCAGCAGTGCACGGGCAGCCTCCACCAGGCCCCCACCCATGTCTCCCACCACCCCCACCCCCCCGCCACCAGGGGCAGCCTCCACCAGGCCCCCACCCATGTCTCCCACCACCCCCACCCCCCCGCCACCAGGGGCACCCTCCACCAGGCCCCCACTCATGTCTCCCACCACCCCCACCAGTGCAGGGGCAGCCTCCACCAGGCCCCCACCCATGTCTCCCACCACCCCCACCCCCCCGCCATCAGGGGCACCCTCCACCAGGCCCCCACTCATGTCTCCCACCACCCCCACCAGTGCAGGGGCAGCCTCCACCAGGCCCCCACCCATGTCTCCCACCACCCCCACCCCCCCGCCACCAGGGGCAGCCTCCACCAGGCCTCCACCCATGTCTCCCACCACCCCCAACCCCCAGCAGTGCACGGGCAGCCTCCACCAGGCCCCCACCCATGTCTCCCACCACCCCCACCCCCCCGCCACCAGGGGCAGCCTCCACCAGGCCCCCACCCATGTCTCCCACCACCCCCACCCCCCCGCCACCAGGGGCACCCTCCACCAGGCCCCCACCCATGTCTCCCACCACCCCCACCCCCCCGCCACCAGGGGCACCCTCCACCAGGCCCCCACTCATGTCTCCCACCACCCCCACCAGTGCTTGGGCAGCCTCCACCAGGCCCCCACCCATGTCTCCCACCACCCCCACCCCTCCTGCCACCAGGGGCAGCCTCCACCAGGCCCCCACCCATGTCTCCCACCACCCCCACCCTCCCGCCACCAGGGGCAGCCTCCACCAGGCCCCCACCCATGTCTCCCACCACCCCCACCCCCCCCCCCGCCACCAGGGGCACCCTCCACCAGGCCCCCACTCATGTCTCCCACCACCCCCACCAGTGCAGGGGCACCCTCCACCAGGCCCCCACCCATGTCTCCCAACACCCCCACCCACCAGCACTGTGGGGCACGTGGCCAGCAGGCAGTCAGGCAGCAGCAGATGGCAGGTGGGAGCGTGCTCAGGGCTCTGGGGGGCAGTAATTTGGCCTCCTGGCCAGGAGCGTGGTCTCTCGTGTGTGAACGCGTGGACAGCCTGATAGGGAGTGAAATCCCACACGTCAGCAAAGGCCCTTAGCGCGTAAACCCGTCAACAGCATATGCGCGCCTATAGTCACCTGCACGTGCATGAAATTGTTGCGTGACACGTCCCAGTGTCAAAGCGTGTGATTGGTGAAAATGGATCTACACGTAGAAGTGACAAAGCGTGTGATTGGTGAAAATGGATCTACACGCAGGAGTGACAAAGCGAGTGATTGGTGAACGTACACGCCGCGTAAGTGACGCTGTACGTGTGGGCCTGTATATAAGGTACATGTAGAACACCATTTCCTTGTACGTGCTTTTCGTGGAGAGCGAGTGGGTGAATTCTGTACTTCTTGTCGTTTCACACGCGATTTACTTCACGGCGTTTCCAGTTCGTATTCCCTGTTACCTCTGACAGCTTTTTCTCTTTTTTCTCTTTTACTGGTTTACCTGGGCCTGTTCCCTCAAACAGTGTCCCCTTCTACTGTTGTCCTGTCTTCTCAGACAGCGTACACATCTTCTTTTGGCGGGGGTTTAGCCAGCCAAACGCGCTCATTTTTCACGCTCTTTTACCTGGCAGACGGTGAGTCACGCACGTATCCAACTTCTGTGCTTGCCCCGTGTGTAGCCTACCCCTTCAGAGGTCATTCTAGGCTGCGTGTGACATGCATACGTTCATTCTTGTGTTACTGGGTGCCACAGCGTAGTGCAGGTTTTTCTTTCTGCACACGTGGTCTAGGAGGGGTTGCGTGCACGTCATCTCCCTTTTTTGGGCCTCCTGTGCGTTGCGTGACCCGTCATCCTTCCCCAGGGGTTACAATCAGCCGTGCTAGAGCACTAGGGTACAATTACCATCTGGTACCCAACCCCTTTGACCCCCAATTGCCCAGGACAATTGTCTACAGCCACTCCCATACGCACATTAATATCAGTGCCATGGCTGGGAGGCGAGGATTCCGTAAGGGTGGCAAAGGTGGAAGAGCCACAAGTGGTGGCCGTGGTGGATCCGGTAGGGGACGTGGTCGTAACTTGCAGGGTGAGCCTGTCCCCCCATGTGTGGAGGACCAGTCAAGGGCACCCATCATCCCCCCCCCTCCCGACCCTCCCCCCCTCCCGTTGAGGCTGAAGTGGCTGACACCATCCATGCTCAGCCCTTGTTGGACCAGCCCATTGTGGCACCAGACCTGGCTGACTCCATGGCTGACTTCCAGGTCAGCAGGGCTACGACACGTGCGCTGGTGCACGTTGATGCCATCATGCCACGTGGATCTGGGGCAGCAAGGTCATCTGCTGCACCAAGGAGGCAGGGCGGAGAGGCTGCAGGGGCAGCTGCGGCTCCATCCACCCCAGCCCTCACACACCCAGCCAGGACAGTGTCGGTCCTAGTCCATGCTGCTGACATTCCCCCTGACACCATCACACTAGAGCCAATGCCTGCACCAACTCCCATGCTGAGTGTGCAATCCCACACTCCTGATACAGAGTCCACCAGGGCTCCTGCTCCTAGTGTCCAGAGCGGCGCAGGACACTCAGGATCACCACCACCTTCCAAGCGGAAGAGGAAGAGTGCTCGTCCGGCACAGGCTGATGCCCCAGACACGGCTACACAGTCCGGCCCATCCAGGAAGCCCAGCTTCACGGATGACGAACTGAATGCACTTGTCGAGTCTGTGTCCGGACATGACAACGAGATGGTCATTGTTGCAGGATCCAAGACCACACCTGCACAACGCCAGGCACACTGGCAGACCGTTGCGGACATCGTAAGTGCCCTTGGAATCGTGAGGCGCACAGCCAATGATTGCTATAAGCGCTGGAATGACCTAAAGCGCAGGGCAAAGAGTAAGCTGGCCTCAAGTCATGCCGCAACTCTAGTGACTGGAGGTGGGTCTCCAGTAGTAGACATGGAACTCACTCCACATGAGTCAGTTGCTGGGACCTACGTCACGGAGGAACAGATCCAAGGCGTGGAAGATCTGGCTGATTACGAGGCATTGTCCGGTGAGTGCACATGCATGTGTGTGTCATCCATGTGCATGGTGTGTGTGTGAGGGCTTCTGTTCGGGTGCCAGGTGAGAGTGTGTGCGCCTGAGTCATATGGGTCAGCCATGTGCTTCATGCAATCCTTCCTGCGCAGCTGTATTTGGCCATAGCAGTATCCCTTCTGCCAACAGTAGACATCTAGCACAACTGCACGCCAGTTGCCCTTGAAGTGTCACCTTGCCACAACATATTTGCATCTTTTTCACTGTTCATTCAGTCTGTTTGTTTGCATTCCACCACTTTCACTAGGCATGTCGCTGTCCACTAGTCACATGTCTGACATGGGTATGGTAAAGTGGAGTGACTTTGTTACCTGGATATCATTTGTACACACATGTCCCTGTGCAATTTGACCATTTCAGACTGGCAGCTCCAGGTGAAAAATCTGACCTGTTAGAATTAGAAAAGCTATTACATGCGGGAACTGGACTGAATGAATAGGTGCTGCCCTCCTCTCCATCTTCACTCAATAGCAATGGTACATGCCATCTGTGTGATGGCATGTGTGTTTCACCTGCCAATCACAGGCCAATGTGTGATGCCACTGCCAGGCAGCATGCAGAAAATGTGTTCATCTTCCATCTTGGTGTCATCAGTGTGTGCCATTTGCCTGCACTTCATACGCAGTGAGGGTGCATGCATGGGAGGGTTTTAGTCATGTGGGACATGTGTCAATCAAGTACTGGTTCTCTTGCTTCTCAGCCCTCAATGTGTGCCATGGTGCTAATGCCTGTTTCCATTTCTTTGTTTTTATGTCTTTGCAGGGGAAGACGCACCTGATACTGCTGGGGTTGTGGAGATGGTGTAGACCCAGGAGGTGTCCCAGGGCTGACCAACCACCAGTGAGAGACGTGGTGTGGTGGTGGGGGAGAACCCACAAGTGCTGCAGGTCGTGCTCTCAAGGGGTGTCTCTGGCTGCACCTCCCCCGAGCTGTACTCAGGTGTTGATTCGGATGAGACCTACGTGCCGTCGCAGGTGAGTGTTCCAGGGAGGGATTCTGTTCTGTCTCACCCACCTGCACCAGGGTCAGTACCCTCCATGGGGATGTCAGTGTTGGCAGCTACGCCTTCGGTGGTTACGGATGCAGGGTCACACTCCGCGACATCTGATCCTGTTCCTGGGCCAGCAGATCAGAGGGGGAATGCAGTCCTGCAGCCTCAGGCAGTGCCGGCACATCAAGGCGCAGTTCGCCTTGCCCCAGACAGGTGTGATGCCCGCCGACGTGGTGGCCGTACGCCACCCGGCAATACCGCATGGGAGCAATCCATTTACGGTATGGCTACCCAACAGGCTGCATCATCCGAGATGATGGCTCAGGCCATGGATAGGGTGGCCACTTCCATTGTCCCCCCAGAAAGGCTGATGGAGCGACTAGAGCAGGCAACCGACTCCATCTGCCAGTCACACAGGGAGGACATGTTGGGGTCCAACAGGGACAGGCGGGCGGCACTGGCGACTCTGCAGGAGGCCATCTCCATTGAGTCCCAGGGCCACAGGGAAGCCCTGAGGCAGGAGCTCCTACACCTCAGGACGACTCTTGTTGAGCTTGAGGCTTCAACACACCAAAGGACAGAACAGCAGCTGGAGCGTCTCACCCGTACGCTCTCAGCTGAGATGCAGGCAACGAGGGCGGAGGTCCGGGCATCCCGTGAGTTGTTGCATGGGGACCTCCGCACACTCATCCTCCAGAACCAGACCTACCACACCCGCATGCTTGCAGCCATGGAGGAGCAGACTAGGGCCTTGCGTGGGCTGCCTCCCATAGTGCAACCACCTCCGGATGCAGCTGCACAGGGTGATAATAGCGACAGCAGTGATACTCCCACAATAGGGTAGCCGTGTGGGCCATGAGCCCATGGAGGTGTTTTATCTTCCCAGGATCCACGCAGGTGGGTTCTGGTGTGCATCCTGTCCTCGGACCTCCTGGGTGGCCTCCCCAACCCCCCCGGGCCCATCAATGGCCATTTTTGATTGTTTCTTATTTTTATTTTTATTTTTATTTCTTTTATTCCCAATTTTTTTGGGACGATCTGTTGGCTTCGATCTGTTGGCTTCGATGTGTTGGCTCCGATCTGTTGGCTCCGATCTGTTGGCTCCGATCTGTTGGCTCCGATCTGTTGGCTCCGATCTGTTGGCTCCGATGTGTTGGCTTCGATCTGTTGGCTTCGATCTGTTGGCTTCGATCTGTTGGCTTCCGTGGTTCCTGTGGGCATATGCTGCATTGTGGCTGGGCACATGCAGGCTTGTAATGTATTTGGTTCAGATGCTTGGGTTTGAGTCACACACACCCCTCCTGCTTCCCGTTTCCATGGGCTTGCAAAGGGTGTGCCCAAGTGACAGTGAATTACACAGTGACGTTGGACTCCCATGAGCTGTGTGGCCAGTCTGTAGTCAATACTGTGTATACATTCATAGTGCATATTGCTGTTGTGTTGTACACTGCATGTTGCATTGATGTGTAACTCTTCTTCTGTGTCTACCTCCCAATTTGCAGGTCCCTTCCTCAAGTCCACACAAGGACCTCTAGTCTGGAGATGGGGACCATGTTGGCAGCAGTGCACCACAAATCTACATGGCGCCAACACTGCACAGTTGGTAGTGGTGGGAGTGCAGGCATTTCCAGGTGGTGAGACTACTAATATGTAACATTTGTGATGTCATGTTAATGGTACTACGTGCTCAAGTATGTTGTTGGTCCGGCATTGCTGTGAGCATATCAGGTGTTGCAGGTTTCTAATAGTGCCACTGTACATAGTGAGAGTGATGTCATGTTGTGGGGATTACTTTGTTTACCTGCAATTAGCATGACATGGCACGGTGTGTCGTGTGGCAGTGCTGGGGTTGGGTTGGCTGACATGGCACTGTCCTCTTGTTGCATTTTGCAAGTGGGTATTCATTTTAGCTGCTTCAATGTGTAACTTCACAAAACTGCATTGGTGGTGTCTGTGTGGGTAGGGATGCACACATTGTGACACTTCCAGGTGAACAATCTCAGGCTCACATGGTATTCCCGGTTCATTCTCCAGACATTCATGATCAGTGTCAGGTTGAGTCATCATTGATTGTCAGATGGAATGTGCCAGGGCAGTGTGCACTCCACAGGGGTGTGATTTCTATGTGAAGTAATTAGCCACTAGCTGTGTACGGGCTGCCTCCCCCCGTGCCCTTTCCCCTCCCATGCGCAGCGGCTGTGCATGTGGTTGGGGATGTGGGGCCACCACCATGTCCACGGCCAGGCCCCGGCGTGTTGCAACGTTGTGCAGGACACATGCTGACACTATGATCCTGCACACTACTGGGGGAGCGTATAACAGCTGCCCGCCAGAACGGTCAAGGGAGCGAAAGCGTGACTTTAGCACTCCGAATGTGCGCTCCACTATGCCCCTGGTTGTAATGTGGGCTGTGTTATATCTTACCTGGGGTGGCGTGGTGGGGTTCCGAATTGGCGTCATCATGTGGGGGCTGAGAGGGTAGGCACTGTCCCCTGTGGAGGTGGGGATTGGTATCATTGGTGAGGTTGTGACCTTGCTCAGTATCCAACATGCATGCATGTGCAGTGGCATACATACTCACCAAGCAGCCATGTATCGCCATGCCGCCCAGCTTCTAGGTCCCGGCTTAGGGTGGACATTCGGTAAATGAAGCTGTCGTGGGTGGAGCCGGGATAGTTGGCATATACTGAGGTGATGATTCCCTTGGCATTACATGCTACCTGCACGTTGATGGAATGCTAGTGCTTGCGGTTCCTATAGATGTGCTCAGATGCCCTGGGGGGACGTAGAGCCACATGAGTGCAGTCGATGGCACCTAGCACTTTGGGGAATCGTGCCACTGCGTAAAAATCCAGGGCGGCAGCATGCCTTTCTGCAGGTGTTCTGGGCAGGTATATGTGCCTGCGGACTGATGGGCGTGCAGTCATGATGTTCAAGACCTGGTGTAGGCAGCGTGACTGGGTGGCCTGTGACACCCCACCCACTATGGCACTTGTCCGCTGAAATGATCCAGTGGCTAAGAAGTGCAGTACATTGAGGACCTTCTCCAGGGGGCTGAGTGCTTGGGAGCACAGGGTGGGTGATGTGAGGTCTTCCTCCCACTCACTCACCAGGTCCAGTATGATGTGTGGTGGAAACCTGTACCTCCCATACACCTGGTCATCAGGCATCCCGAAAAGGCTGGTTCTGGGTGTGAATATTCTGGCCCTGACTATCCTCCTCCTCCTCCTTTGGTAGCCCACTGCCACTGCTGCTAGGAACGGTATGTTCATCCTGGCGTCTGAGCTTGTTATTGTTAAAGTCCGCAATTTTATGCTTTGCGCGTGTTCTAGGCGAGCTTGTGACCCACGCACCCCTGGAATCCAGTTCCCAGTCCAATAGCGTGTGGAAATTCACACGCACCACGGGATACAGCGTGTGACCCGCGCACCCCTGGAATCCAGTTCCCAGTCCAATAGCATGTGGAAATTCACACGCACCACGGGAAACAGCGTGTGACCCGCGCACCCCTGGAATCCAGTTCCCAGTCCAATAGCGTGTGGAAATTCACACGCACCACGGGATACAGCGTGTGACCCGCGCACCCCTGGAATCCAGTTCCCAGTCCAATAGCGTGTGGAAATTCACACGCACCACGGGATACAGGTTCGCTGACGTACTTGCGTGTGTAAGTGGCCGCGCACCCATTAAATACACGTACATAGGCCAATCGCGTGTACGCGCACTTTTGTCCAATTACACGCGATGACACTCTGACGTGCAGTATCTCCACGTGTTCCCCGTCATCACGTGCTGAGTGGGGAACACCCGTGCGGGTCACGTCACAGACGCGCTTACGCGCTGAGGGACTCTGGTCCAATAGAATCGCGTATGCGTGCTGACGCGCTTACGCGCTAAGGGCCTTTCCTCGGATTTCACGCTGACGTGCAGGATATTCACGTGCCAAATCACTCCGTATCAAGCTGGCCACGCGAAAACACACGGAAGCCCACGCTCCTGCCCAGAAGGCCGAGTTACTGCCCCCCAGTGCCCCGAGCAGCCTCCCACGTGCCATCTGCTGCTGCCTGCCTGCCTGCCTGCTGCCACCGTGCCCTGCCATTTGGTGCCTGCACATCAGCCATCTGCAGGGGTCCAGTTGCTGTGTCCACCCCTGCTGGAACTGAAGACTCCCGACTGGGATTACATCGCTCCACAGCCCAGCCCCAGGACCCAGTTGCCCACCCACACCTGCCTCTGGGGTTGCCATGTCGGGCACTTCCACATCTGGCACCAGTGGCAACCCCAGGCCAGAAGGGCAGAGGGGCACCAGCTTCACTGTCACCGAAGTTGGTGTCCTGGTGGAGCATGTCCTGGGGCAGTATGATGCCCTCTTTGGATCGTCCCGCGCCAGCAAGGAAGGACGGCAGAGGATCTGGGCCGACTGTGTGGTTGCCATCAACGCGGAGGGGGTGGCAACCCGCGACGTCCTGAAGATCAAGAAGCGCTGGGAGGACTTGAGGTCCAGGACCCTTGTGAAGGCCCGGCGCCTCGTGGAGGGGGGCCGGGGCCGCATGAGTTCCATCCAGATGAGGGTCCTGGAACGCGTACGCCCAGCGCTCCACGCCCAGATCCTTGAGAGGGAGGCCCGTCTGGAGTTGAGCGGTAAGTGTCCATGCATTACTGTGTGAGACAGGGCATGTTGCGGTGTGCTGGTTCTATGATACTTGCCTGTATGTGTGCCATAGGCCATGTATGCATGTATGTGTGCAGGGACATCATGGTAATGCATGTGCGACCAGTGATGTGTGATGCACATGGTTGTTGCATGTGTTGAAATGCCGCATGGGGAGCCCTATTCAGATTTTGAACATGAGAGCATGCCAGTCTCTGTACCTGGACATGGGTGGGGGTGAGGGATGGGTGCTGATGCCAGGTACATATATGGTAGCCATGTCTGTGTGCCTGACCTGCGTGTCTGTGACTTGTGCATGCCATGGATGCATGACACATGTGTGTGACAATGCAGCGATTCAGTAAAGCAGCCAAATTACCCTTGTATCCGCTGTGTTTGGTGTGTTTGGGGCCAGATGGATGTGACTGAGGTGAAGTGTGTGCATGTGATGGGCATGAGCCATGATGCATGTGAGTTACATATCATTGAATGTTTCAAGAGTCCATTGGACATGCATGGAAATGTCCATGGCATGCACCATGCCTGTTACTGTGTGTGTTTTGCCTGGACTGACCCATGTGTTGTGGAGGGACATGATGGAAGTGTACTTTGACAGTGGTGCTCATCTGCTATTGCTTCCTGTCTAGGGGACCATTGTACAGTGCCCTGATGGTTGTGTTCTTTGTCTCCCTCTACGCAGCGGCTAGTGAAGAAGAGGGCGGAGACGGCGCTGTGGAGCAAGGCGGCGGGGATGCCCCCACGGCTGCAGCGGAAGGGGTGGGTGAGCCCCCACAGGGGCCTGCTACGGTGGGAGACGGTGAGGAGCCATCCAGGTTGGTGGTTTGCACAGAGGAGGAGGAGGCCGCCACTGGGGCACACATGGGGCCTGGTGGGGGCATCCCTGCTGGTGCAAGTGGTGCAGTCCAGGGCCAGGGGCAGGAGGCAGCACAGGTCACCGTGGAGGGGCCTGTGCATGTCGCTGTCCCTGACCCTGTGAGTGCACCACCATGCACCAGCAGGGATGCCCCGTCCCAGGCCTGTCCGCAGGTAGAGGGGATGTCCATGTCACCTGACTCCCCTCCACCTGCGGACGTGGGAACCCCTGGCCGTGCGGAGAAGGTCCTGATTGGGGTCGCGATGCGCACGGCTGTGATTCGTGATGCCGTGCGTGCTTCCCGGGAGGAGCACGCACGTCATCACGAAGTGCACCGTGCCGACGTGGCCCAATTGGGATCGGCCATGTTCGGGGGTTTCCTGCATGTGTTGGCCAATGTGGCGGCCCTCTCCTCCTCTGTGCAGGCTATCCACCAGTCGTTCTCCTTGCCGTCTTCCAGCCCAGATGCCACCAGGGCCCCCTGTGGACCTGCCCCGACCAATGCAGCCAGCTCGGTGGGGATCCCATCCCTGCCACAGTCGGGAGTCAGAGATCCAGCAGGGGTGGACACCAGAGCAACTGGACCCCAGCAGATGGAGGATGTGACGGCATCATCGGGCAGGGCACGTGCACGACGGCGTCGGTGGTTTCCATCAGCCTGGATGCCGTCGTGCTGGCACAGGCAGTTGCGTCGGAGGCAGCAGCAGGCTCAACGTGGGAGGCATCATGGCTCGGGGCCATCAACATCAGGGGTGCAGGCATCGGCCGGAGGGCAGGAGAACCCTGGAATGGGAGTGGCTTCCGTGTGGGAGAGGTTGTGCCAGCGGATAGGTGCGGAGCGGCAGCGGGCAGAGGAGGAACGGCTCACGATGGTCAGGGCGGAGGACTCCATGCGGAGGGCGCTGAGGCGGGCTGAGTGCCTCGAGGGTCTTCGCAGGGAGTTTGAGCTTGACACTGCGTTATCCCTGCGGGACCTCGGGGCCAGGGAACATGCCCGCCTCCAAGCCATTGACCAGGAGTTCGATGATGCCCTGGCCCATGACAACAACCAGTGAGCCGTCCGAATAGCCCGCTGCCTTTGTATATAGTTGTATAGTTAGGGTTAGGTTTCCTTTGTTTTTTTGATTTTTTTTTGGTTGCGATTGGACAATGCACCACTTTTTTGTATATAGTTCACTTTTTAGTTAGTAGTCAGTTAGGTTTAATTTGGTAGGGCTCATGGACCCAGGATGATCTTCTTCATTGGCTTATTTTAAATCTTCAGATTATTTTCTTGGACATTCATCTTGTTTTGTTTGATTTGCTTTGTTTATTTTCTTATTTCATTTCCATTCTACTTGCTGTTAAATACATATTATTTTTTTAATCTTCAATGTGTCGTATCATCTCATTGCTTTCAGGCATGTCATGTTGGGTGTTTTGTCATTCACTTGCAGCCATTGTGTGTGACAGACATGTGTTAAATTGCATTATTTAAATTGGGGGTGTAAAATGTAATTGCCTTTGATATGTGGGTGGGTGTGATAGTTGGTTGGGCCTTTTGGCAGGGGAGGATGGGCATTACGGACATGATTGGGGAATGTTGGGACCCAGGTGCAGGGGGGCATGGATTGGACATGGGTGGGGGCCTGCTGGCAGGTGCCCCACAGTGCTGGGGGGTGGGGGTGGTGGTAGACATGAGTGGGGGCCTGGTGGAGGATGACCCTGCACTGCTGGGGTGTGGGGGTGGTGGGTGACATGAGTGGGGGCCTGGTGGAGGGTGACCCTGCACTGCTGGGGTGTGGGGGTGGTGGGTGACATGAGTGGGGGCCTGGTGGAGGGTGACCCTGCACTGCTGGGGTGTGGGGGTGGTGGTAGACATGAGTGGGGGCCTGGTGGAGGGTGACCCTGCACTGCTGGGGTGTGGGGGTGGTGGGAGACATGAGTGGGGGCCTGGTGGAGGCTGACCCTGGTGGCTGGGGGGTGGGGGTGGTGGTAGACATGAGTGGGGGCCTGGTGGAGGGTGCCCCTGGTGGCTGGGGGGTGGGGGTGGTGGGAGACATTAGTGGGGGCATGGTGGAGGCTGACCCTGGTGGCTGGGGGGTGGGGGTGGTGGTAGACATGAGTGGGGGCCTGGTGGAGGGTGCCCCTGGTGGCTGGGGGGTGGGGGTGGTGGGTGACATGAGTCGGGGCCTGGTGGAGGGTGACCCTGCACTGCTGGGGTGTGGGGGTGGTGGGTGACATGAGTGGGGGCCTGGTGGAGGGTGACCCTGCACTGCTGGGGTGTGGGGGTGGTGGTAGACATGAGTGGGGGCCTGGTGGAGGGTGACCCTGCACTGCTGGGGTGTGGGGGTGGTGGGAGACATGAGTGGGGGCCTGGTGGAGGCTGACCCTGGTGGCTGGGGGGTGGGGGTGGTGGGAGACATGAGTGGGGGCCTGGTGGAGGGTGCCCCTGGTGGCTGGGGGGTGGGGGTGGTGGGAGACATGAGTGGGGGCCTGGTGGAGGGTGACCCTGCACTGCTGGGGTGTGGGGGTGGTGGGAGACATGAGTGGGGGCCTGGTGGAGGCTGACCCTGGTGGCTGGGGGGTGGGGGTGGTGGTAGACATGAGTGGGGGCCTGGTGGAGGGTGCCCCTGTTGGCTGGGGGGTGGGGGTGGTGGGAGACATGAGTGGGGGCCTGGTGGAGGCTGACCCTGGTGGCTGGGGGGTGGGGGTGGTGGTAGACATGAGTGGGGGCCTGGTGGAGGGTGCCCCTGGTGGCTGGGGGGTGGGGGTGGTGGGTGACATGAGTCGGGGCCTGGTGGAGGGTGACCCTGCACTGCTGGGGTGTGGGGGTGGTGGGTGACATGAGTGGGGGCCTGGTGGAGGGTGCCCCTGGTGGCTGGGGGGTGGGGGTGGTGGGAGACATGAGTGGGGGCCTGGTGGAGGGTGACCCTGCACTGCTGGGGCGTGGGGGTGGTGGGAGACATGAGTGGGGGCCTGGTGGAGGCTGACCCTGGTGGCTGGGGGGTGGGGGTGGTGGTAGACATGAGTGGGGGCCTGGTGGAGGGTGCCCCTGGTGGCTGGGGGGTGGGGGTGGTGGGAGACATGAGTGGGGGCCTGGTGGAGGGTGACCCTGCACTGCTGGGGTGTGGGGGTGGTGGGAGACATGAGTGGGGGCCTGGTGGAGGCTGACCCTGGTGGCTGGGGGGTGGGGGTGGTGGGAGACATGAGTGGGGGCCTGGTGGAGGGTGCCCCTGGTGGCTGGGGGGTGGGGGTGGTGGGAGACATGAGTGGGGGCCTGGTGGAGGCTGACCCTGGTGGCTGGGGGGTGGGGGTGGTGGTAGACATGAGTGGGGGCCTGGTGGAGGGTGCCCCTGGTGGCTGGGGGGTGGGGGTGGTGGGTGACATGAGTCGGGGCCTGGTGGAGGGTGACCCTGCACTGCTGGGGTGTGGGGGTGGTGGGTGACATGAGTGGGGGCCTGGTGGAGGGTGACCCTGCACTGCTGGGGTGTGGGGGTGGTGGTAGACATGAGTGGGGGCCTGGTGGAGGGTGACCCTGCACTGCTGGGGTGTGGGGGTGGTGGGAGACATGAGTGGGGGCCTGGTGGAGGCTGACCCTGGTGGCTGGGGGGTGGGGGTGGTGGGAGACATGAGTGGGGGCCTGGTGGAGGGTGCCCCTGGTGGCTGGGGGGTGGGGGTGGTGGGAGACATGAGTGGGGGCCTGGTGGAGGGTGACCCTGCACTGCTGGGGTGTGGGGGTGGTGGGAGACATGAGTGGGGGCCTGGTGGAGGCTGACCCTGGTGGCTGGGGGGTGGGGGTGGTGGTAGACATGAGCGGGGGCCTGGTGGAGGGTGCCCCTGGTGGCTGGGGGTGGGGGTGGTGTTAGACATGAGTGGGGGCCTGGTGGAGGCTGACCCTGGTGGCTGGGGGGTGGGGGTGGTGGTAGACATGAGTGGGGGCCTGGTGGAGGGTGCCCCTGGTGGCTGGGGGGTGGGGGTGGTGGGAGACATCAGTGGGGGCCTGGTGGAGGGTGACCCTGCACTGCTGGGGTGTGGGGGTGGTGGGAGACATGAGTGGGGGCCTGGTGGAGGCTGACCCTGGTGGCTGGGGGGTGGGGGTGGTGGGAGACATGAGTGGGGGCCTGGTGGAGGGTGCCCCACAGTGCTGGGGGGTGGGGGTGGTGGGGGACATGAGTTGGACATGGGTGGGGTCCTGCTGGCAGGTGCCCCACAGTGCTGGGGGGTGGGGGTGGTGGGAGACATGAGTGGGGGCCTGGTGGAGGCTGACCCTGGGGGGTGGGGGTGGTGGTAGACATGAGTGGGGGCCTGGTGGAGGGTGACCCTGCACTGCTGGGGTGTGGGGGTGGTGGGTGACATGAGTGGGGGCCTGGTGGAGGGTGACCCTGCACTGCTGGGGTGTGGGGGTGGTGGGTGACATGAGTGGGGGCCTGGTGGAGGGTGACCCTGCACTGCTGGGGGGTGGGGGAGGTGGGGGACATGAGTTGGACATGGGTGGGGGCCTGCTGGCAGGTGCCCCACAGTGCTGGGGTGTGGGGGTGCAAGGGGACATGAGTTGGTGTTCATTAGTTCAAGGAGACATGTGCCTTTGCTGGGGGGCATGCCCATGGTGGGTGGGCTGCCTGCGGGACATGACCAGGGATGCAGGGTAGTCCCCTGTGGTGTGGGCTGCCTGCAGGGGCCGTGGAGGGTGTACAGGGTACACCTGGGAGGACCCACACTGTCAAATCACATGTGGAACTTCCCGCGCACCCCTGATATACACGCGCCCAGGCTATTCGCGTGTGGAACTTCCCGCGCACCCCTGAAATACACACGCCCAGGCTACTCGCGTGTGGAACTTCCCGCGCACCCCTGAAATACACGCGCCCAGGCTATTCGCGTGTGGAACTTCCCGCGCACCCCTGAAATACACGCGCCCAGGCTACTCGCGTGTGGAACTTCCCGCGCACCCCTGAAATACACGCGCCCAGGCTATTCGCGTGTGGAACTTCCCGCGCACCCCTGAAATACACGCGCCCAGGCTATTCGCGTGTGGAACTTCCCGCGCACCCCTGAAATACACGCGCCCCCAGGCTATTCGCGTGTGGAACTTCACGCGAACCCCTGTAATACACGTAGCCCGCTCCCCCAGGCCCGATCGCGTGAGGAACTTCACGCGAACCCCTGATATACACGTAGCCCGCTCCCCCAGGCACGATCGCGTGTGAAACTTCACGCGAACCCCTGTGATGCACGTACCCTGCTGAAATCGCGTGTTAGACTTCCCGCGCACCCCGGTATACACGCACACGTATTTTTTGTCAGCGGGTGTCCGTGTTTGTGGGTACCCCTTTGCACGTCATTTTTCCTGGAGGGCCACAGTATGGGACATTCATCATGGCAGTATATAGGTGCGATTTGTTGGCGCACCTTTTGGCGCACATTTCTTACAGCCGCAGAGACGCTACCGCCTGCTTTCTTGTGGCGGTCGTGTTTGTGCCTGTGCGCTGGTTTGAGCGTGCGCTTTTTTCCCCTATTCTATTCCATGAATACGTGTTGTAGGCGAGCGTGTGGGCGTTCCGCGCACTTGTGCCCTGTACTTCCCCCGTGACGCCCACGTTTTGGCAAGTTGTTCCCCATTCCGAGTGTTACGCCCGTGTTCCGCCTACTTTTGTTGCGTGCGCCGCGCTATGTGCGAATTTCGCTGTGGCCTGTGCGATTTTCGCTGTGACCTGGCGCACGCTGTTAGATGGCCTGTGCGCCAACGTGCGCCGCGCACTTTTTTATCGCACATCCGCTGGTTTTCTCGCGCACGGCCTTCCATGAATCGGCGTGCGCTGCTTTTCGTGCGATTTTTGCAATTGCACTGCGATTTTCGCTATTCCACTGCGAATCGCACGTTTTTGCCCACTTGCGCCGCGCTAATTATTCCATGAATCGGCTTCTTAATCTGAGCAGTAATCAATAATGGATAGTCCGGCACTAGCACATTTCTTTATAATCAATGATGAGTGGTTATAGGATGGATAAGACAGCAGCAATACTTTTATGGTTTCAAATGGATGCAAGGTGGAATGAAATTGCAGTACAGAAATACTCAATATGATTTCAACAAAACAATGTAATCACTTTTCTCTGGCAATCCACTCCCCCCTTTATGCAATGCAAGGAAATGGAAGGAAAGCACACAGTTCTCAGAAATGCAATCAAATGTAATTCAGTTCACCCCAGCAAGCTTAGACTACAGAAGTTTGAAACACAGGCCCAAAATGCTTTTATATGTGCTGGCAATGAAGTGAAAAATATGCTAAAATGATTTTAATTCCCTCTAGAGGTTCAGGGTGAGTGGTATCTAGTTAATATTAGTCCAGGCTCACTCTAGCAATGATTCAGGGATGGTTCTTAAGAGGCAAAAAATGTTTAGCAAGGAAAGCAAGGAAGCTGCTGTTTTCACACGTGGCTGGATTTTTAGCCAAATCGCAAATCGCGGTAAAATTCGCGAGTGCGAGAATCGTGATTATGGCAAAAGTATGAAGTCGGTTCTAGGCGTGTTGAAAAGGAGAGATTCTAAGCTTTCAGAGGAAAGTTAAACCAAGTTCCTAGCCCAAACGGTTCCAGAGATACGAACGATTAAATAGAGGTAGTTTTTCGGATTTGAAATTTTAAAAGTTCAAAGCGACAGGTTACAGCTTGCAGATAGAAAATGACAGGTGACAGCTTTGCAAATGACAGGTGAGAGTTAGGAGGCACTTCTGGTTAGATTAAAATAGATTGAATTATATTATTTTAACTAAGAGATTGGTTCTGCACAGTTCTGCTAGGTACTCACAATATATTTAGAAACAGGCCTCGCCACGGATCTGATCAGCAGGTTTTCTTCACTCGCCACGGACGGTTTCTGCGCACAGCGTCTCGTTTAGCTTACTCTGCTGGCCTGGTCTGGGTCTCTGGTTCTGATCAGGTCTGTGGGTCCGGATACAGCGGTCTCCGGTTCAGCTGGTCTCTCTCTGGATACAACACTGCTCTCTGGCAAATGGCAAGAGTTCTTGCAAAGAATTCAAACAGCTCGCCTGGCTGTGAATAGTGGCAATGATTTGAGGCCTGCTAAAGAGGGATTTAGCTTGTAGTTGACCTCTCTGCTACAAATTCTGAAGTAAAGTCTTGGTCTCTGAAGGTGGATAGATTGAAGTCTCTGGGCCTCATTCTGAGGTTGGAGGTAAGTACTGGTCGTTTCCGGCATGGCGGAAAGTACGACTCCGGCAAAGTGACAGACCGCTAATTGCGTCCCATTCCGACCTCGCGGACACGCGCTTTTCGCCATGCCGGAAAAGTACCTAGTAACATGCCGCAAAACCCCCCGAAAAACCCCTACCGGCCTGCTGCGACACGTACATTACAACACCGCCATGGAAGCATCAGCGACAGTAAATAACGGGGACCGTAATTTACGGATCCCGTAAATTACGGTCACCGCAAAACAACGGAACCGGAAATTACGTCATCGCACAGGAACGGGAAGGAGCGCGGCGGCCATCTTTAAAAACACAATCCATTGCCATCCTCATCAGGCAGCACCCTTGGGAGCAATCCGAAGTTGGGGAAAGCATCAGGAACCCAGGAACTATGCCTAAAGCACCTAAGAAGTCTGCGGACCAGCTCCGCAAGAAGCGATTCTGCCCTGATGAGCTCCAGGTCATGGTGGACTACCTGGCAGAACACGCTGACGTGGTGTTCAGCCCCGACATGCGGAGGGAGTCCACTATCCGCAAAAAGAACATCTGGGCAGAAACCGCCCAAAGGGTGAGCGCTGTAGGCTCCACCCCTCGCACCCCCAAGGACTGCCGCAAGCGGTGGGATGACTTGCGGGTGCGGGTGCGGGGACTCCTCACTGCCAACAGGAGTCAGGCCATGCAGACTGGAGGGGGCCCAAGTTCCCCTGTGCGACTTGAGCCATGGGAGGAGACATGCGCCGTAATGATTGGCACGGAATGCATAGAGGGCATCGGTGAAATGGACTGCGGGGCAACGTCGTCTGCCGATGGAGGTGAGTGTCCAAAGTCAACACTGCCAATGGCAATTGCATGATGTAGACTCCCCCAAGGGCCATAAAAGGCACCTTGTCATGTAGCCACCCCCCCATCCAACTAATGCAGAGTCAACTGCAACGCAATCAAGGGCCAAGTGCAACTACATAACACACATCAGCCATAGTGCAGTAACTTGCACATTCCATCATGCACATTGTGCATCAGGTTCGGCAGTGTGTGAGCCAGACTGCACATTACTATGGCAGGATGAGTCACTCCGACACATGCGTACACATGCGTACATTCAATTTACATTCATATGTACTAGTACTGTTGCAACGCCTAGAGGGCCACAAACCCCAAATTACAGAAATGTGAATGCAGCGATCTATGCAATTAGCGCATCATACAATCACTCATGTCGTCCCTCTCCTCTACCCCCACAGGCACCGATCATGACAGCGGGGATACCCAGACGACCCGTCCATCCACCTCCATGTGCAGAGGCCGGTCCCGGAGCATTCCAGCACGGAATAAGAAAACAACCCAGGCACCACAAACGCCAGTGGAGGATGCACCACCACAATCCCTCCCTGCCTCGGCACCTGCCACATTAGACACCCCAAGGTCGGCAGAATCAAGCATTGCTGGGGAGTTGCCAGCTACGGCCACCCAGGAGAATGTGGACAGCCCCTTATCGATCTCTGGTGCCACTGAGGAGGACTTTTACCCCACAGTCCACACCACGGAGCCCACCAATGTCCCCCTGCCATCAAGCAGTGACTCTGTGGAGCAGGAAACACCTGGCCGTAGTGCTCCGGCAGATCCTGGACCTATTCCACCAGTTGAGGCCATGCCAGGGCAGGTAGGCCCAAGACCCGCCAGGAATGTACCTACATACATTGATGAACCACGTGCACATCAGCTGACGGACCTCATCAATGTGTTCATGGAGGACACCCGCCAGGCCAGGGTGGAGTGGGTGGATGAGCTAAGGCAGATGCGTCAGGCGGTCACTGACAGCAGCAATAGGTTGTGTGCGGTCCTGGGACGCATCGCGGATGCCCTGGAGGCTGCACCTCCCACACGACAGCCCCAGCGGGAGGACACACCGTCACAGTGCTCCTCCACCCAGACCAGCCTGCTCCGATGCTCATTGCGTACATTGCGCCGGCCCAACATGGATCCCCCTGGCTCTGGGGGCACGCCTTGAACATGCTGGCACACACATGTGGCCTATGTTGGCCTTATGGCACTATTCTGGGGTTGTTGTGGGTGAGGGGGAGGGGAGTGAGGGTGTGTTTGGGAGTTGGGGGGAGGGGGAGGGTGGTGGAGGTTTTGTTGTACACGTTTCATGTCAATTATTCAATACACTGGTTGTTCATAATGTAAAACGGAGTGGACATTGATCATTGCGCAGGTGTCATTTGATGTCTCACAGTGCATGGAAGGCAACATTTGCATCCTGGGGAGTCCGTGGTAGGTATATGTAGTCCCTTGTGTGCTTGAGGAGGGCATCCAGCACTTGGTTCAGTATCCGGGTAAATAAGGGATGTGATATACCATGCATGTGCCCCACTGTGTGCCGGTAGGTGCCTGTGGCAAGGAAGTGGAGCACAGTCACTACCTTCAGTGGAGAGGGGATGGCAGAGCTTTATTCTATGAAACTCACTATGTCGTCATGTATCAGGTCCACTATGGTGGTGATGGTGTCATGGTCAAGCCGGTACAGGGTGTGGATCTGATGTGGTGTTAGGTTGAAGGAGGTGGCTCAGATGCGAGGGATTGGGGGCTGCCGGCGTGGTAACGGTGGATGCACTGGTGGTGCATGCTGGGCCTGTCTCACCCTCCGTCTCCTCCTGTGTGTCCTCTGTGGTTGGGGCTGTGGTTGTTGTTGTTACTGCCTTGCAAGCAAGGCCTCCAGCTCCAGTTGTGCCACTACTATTGGTATCATCTTGGTGTGGGAGAGGGTGTGGTGTGTGGGTATGCTCATTTTGTGCTGTGCCAGACTCCATTGGCTACACCTGTGCTGATTGTGTGCACCTGTGGCTGTGTAAACCACTGCTCAGTGTTCTTAACTCCTTCTCTGAGATGCCTGTATGTACTCCA
Organism: Ambystoma mexicanum; assembly: GCF_040938575.1. Classification (NCBI taxonomy): domain Eukaryota; kingdom Metazoa; phylum Chordata; class Amphibia; order Caudata; family Ambystomatidae; genus Ambystoma; species Ambystoma mexicanum. Next base: position 1,149,279,321 of record NC_090928.1, read on the forward strand.
TGCCGGTAAGGTACTTTACAGCCTTAAGGAGACCGTTATTTACGTGTGCTCCTTACTTGCGATAAGCTCCGGTTTACGCCATGCCATTGATTATGCCATGGTGGGGTGCGCGCGCGACCCAAGACCGTAAATTACGGCATTGTTGTTTACGGTGCCGTAATTTACGGTCTGAAGGGTCGGAATGGCATGGAGCGGAAATCCATGCCGGTAAATCATTACCGGCATGGTTTGTACCTTACCTCCAACCTCGGAATGAGGCCCTCTGTGTTGGCTCTCTGGAGGTTGATGGAGGTAAAGTGTGGATTTTCCCGGCAGAGCGTCCCGCAGCAGATGGAATAGAATGTCCCTATCTGTCCTGACTGTCTGCTTTTATGTGTTTTGAAAGTGGGTGGAGAGGCTAGCTTTCTAGGCCCTACCCCTCTCCACTTGTCATTGGCCACTTCCTCCTCTTCCCCTTGATTGGGGGAATGAAATGAAGTGTCATCATGATGAGGTCTGTTTATGATACAGAGAACCCACCCCTGTCAACTTTACACACAATCTATATCTGATCCTAATAGACATATTTCATAGATAGACAGTTGTTTGGCATTGCATACACGCATCATGCATTTACTGAGGGTAGCCCCTGTTCCAATTCTGTCATTTCTAGGAGCTTGGGTTCAAAAATGGCAACATATTTCACTTTTTGGTTGGGTTACCAATATTGCATTTGTCCCCGCATTTACACAAATGTTCGCAAAGCATGTGGGGATTAGGTGGTGGAGTGTCAGATTTTTAACATACATACATTTAGAGTAATATCCTCTTTTCCGCTAAAAACCCCCCTGAACATACCACCGGGTCCTAACACGTCTTCAAATGTGCACAGAAAAATCACAAGAATAATGATATCACTTATAAAATTTTCACAAGTCCGCTCTATGAATGATCCATCTTTTTAGATTTATGTTCTGGCCCCAAAGGGGTGTGGTTTCCCCCAGCCCAGCACAAGGTTGAATTTCTGGTTTTTCCAGTTCTGCCAAGCCAGCTTGCTCTCACAGGCAGTGCTCCTCCCCTTTCCTTCCAGGGGGAAGCCACTTTTATGACCCCCCCCCCAATAAAACATTTGCCTGAGTCAGGACAGGGCTTTGTTCAATTTCCTGCAGAGCCCAGGTAATTCAATCAGAGAAGTGTCATATCCCTTTTGGTGGGAACAGCAAAAGGCAGCTAGGCCTGGGAACACAGCTGTTGTGCAAGTCTCAACTCCTGTCGGGGGTAGCTGGTGGGCAGAATTCAGTTTCATTAAGCCAGGTTTCAGATAAAATGTCACTTTTTGTTCCCCAGTTTAAGTCAAGACAATTTTTACATATGCAGCTAGAATGCTGATTCTAAGTTCAAAACTATGACATTTCAACTGTGACAAACTATGTGACACTCAAAAGTAGGTCACTCAGTTAATTTAAACATTTTCGATTTTTGGTAGTTTTAAATCCAGTTTCAGTTAGGCTGCTGTAGACCTGTAGAGCTCAGCCAGTCTTGTTATGAACATTCAAGTCACTTCAGAATATAACTTTACATTGTATCCACCTCTCAGTAAGTCTTTCTTTGGCCTGCTTTGGGTTCATTTATTCAGTTTTACACAAAAGTCTGGTGGTTTTAAAACGCCGGCTTTCTGATAGTGGTGAGTACTGGTAATGCAACCATTTTGGGGATTTAAGAAAATGAATTCCCCACAGTTCTAGGTTGCTTTTGGCAATCAGCACTGCCATTCCCAATGGTTTCAGGCTACTGTGTGGGTAGTCCAATGGTGGTTTTAGGCAGTGCCCTTCTGTGCCCATAACATCGGCAAAAATGGGTGGCAGCCTATTCTTCATGCATTTCCCTGGGCATTATCTGGGAAGCTCTGGCTATCATGATGTTTTCAATGCCAGTACTGCACAGTTTTTGTGGTAGGGCTCAGATGCATGGGTAAAAACATCCCACAAGTCAAGCCCAGACGATCACTCTGACGACCATGTCGAGTTGGATGTGCATCAGGTCCATTTGTCTGGGGTGAGTGATTCTGATGTGGACCCTCCTCTGTCCGCGACACCTGCGCTGAGGGGCCAGATGGTGGTTGGACCTTCGCCTGTGGTGGATCGGGATGCAGGGTCACCCTCTACACCAGTTTCTGATGTGCCTGGGACATCACATAGACGCGGAACTGTAGTCCTGCAGCCGTGGGCGGTGCCAACCCAACAAGGTCTTCAGCGCCTTGGGCACCGCAGGTGTCAAGCCCAGCAACGCAGTGGCCGCGCACCACCGAGGTATACTGAGTGGGAGCAAGACATGACTGCCAATTCAGAACGCCAGGGGGCAGAAATGGAAAACATTGCTGTGAGCATGGAGTGTGTGGCCCAATCCGTGCTACCCCCTGCTAGGCAGATGCTTCTCCAGCAGCAGGTGGCACAGTCCACGGCCCGCTCGCTAAGGCTGGGCATGGCGGCCACAGACAGGGCGGGCTGGGCTGAAATATTGTCTTTGCATGAAGCAATTGCTGCTCACGCACAGGCACACATGGAGGCCCTGAGGGAGGAGTTTGCTTCCCTCAGATCCACTCTGGGTGTCCTTCTGATGTCCCAGAGGGAGCGGTCAGAGGAGAGGTTTGCGCAGCTTGAGCGTTCCATCTCGGCTGAGCTACATGCTTGCCGGGAGGTGCATCAGTTGTCCAGCCAAGCCACGCAGGAAGAACTCCGTGTTACACGTGCTACCTTGCAAGAGGAAGCATGCGTATCACGAGAGGTTCTGCAAGCTGACCTACGTGTCATCGCCGCACAGAACCTGGCTCACCCGTCCGGCAGACTTGCTGCCGATGAGGGGCAAGCTGCACCTAGGTGTGGTCAGGCTCCTGTACCATGTCTACCTTTTCTGGAGGAGGCTGACTCGGACAACGAGATATCTCCCACACAGGTCTAGCTGTGCAGTCGTTGATCCCATGGAGTTTTTTTTTTTTCCTCAACATCATCGCATGTACCCCCCCCATGTCATATGTGGCCATTTTTTATTTTTATTTTAGTTTAGTTAATTAACATTCTGTTTGATAGTTAGTTTAAATAGGTAATGTAGGTTTTTCATAGTTAGTGTAATTAGTTAATATAGTATAAAATTGCTTGTCTATTGTGCTTTCATGTGACGGTGTGGTGCTTTGTGGCTTTTGAAAGCATCCACTGTCTGTTCCAGCTGGGCCCTTAAGGCTTGTCTCGTGTGTGTGTTTGCAGTTTGGGGTCCTGACTCACATAGGCTACTCCTGCGTCCCTTAACCATGGGCTCGCAAGGATGGTTCGGTGTTACAGCCTATTTTACAAGGGCTTTGGACTGTCATATCTGTGGCGTGTCTGCTGCTGTACTACTTGTGTTAACACCCCTATTGGGGATAATAGGGGTCTTATCGACCGCATTTATTCATTTGAGAGATGGGTGATTTAATGATTCATGTGTACATGAATTGCTATACATTGTGTAGTATGTTTATTATCTTTACTGTACATGTGCTTAATGTAATTCATGCTGTAGACAGTGGCCACCACACTTTGCCTGTCAAAGTCACACTGATGGTGTGGTGAATTCTGATGTACGTCTCTGACATGGTCCAGTCATAACCTGCATGAAGAGAAACACACAGGGGAATTTCCAGCATTAATTATGTGTTTTGTGACCTATCTGCAGGGAAATGAGCCTCCAGACCGCCTTTGCCAACAGACATGGGCCATTGGACATCTGGCAGCTGGACATGTTTTGTGGTGCAGACATGCACATGTGTGCGCAAGCAGAGCCACAGGGATTGCGCTCATACATTTAAATGATGCAGATGTGTTTCCAGGCACTCCGGGCAAGGTGAGCAGCACAAGGGGTCCACACCGCAGCCAACCTTCCACCAGGCCAGTTGCACATACATGCTAAGTAGCGCCACTGACAGTGAGCTTGGGCAGATATTGGTGTTGAAGCGCACAGTAAAGCTGAGATGCGTTGGTGGACTAATAACAAGTTGATGTCAAAGTTGTCAGGGGCACACACAGGGGCAGTTGCACATATCTTCCGGTCCACCATGCTCCATTGAGGCAGATGTATTAGCCCTGTAGCGTTCAGAGCCAGGGAAAAAAGCAGCGCACAGGGACACCCAGCAAGGGACAGACTTGTGTGCAGTGCATGTCATTTGCATGTTGGCAGATGCCGGAACATGACTTGTACTGAAGTCGTACCTCGCTGAATGCATCTAGCTGCTTACCCAGGGAACATTGCATGTTGTGTCAATCTTGACACATTGGTCTTCCATTTGCAACGCACCCATGTGCGCCTGACTTGCTGCCTTGACTGTGTATGAACCATCAAGGGGGGAATCTTACATATGGGTACAAAGCAGCACACAATATTGTTTGTTTGTGGAGGAGTTGGTTACTTTGGGGCATGTATGGTGGTGTGTGTGCGTTATGGGCACACACAGATTAGTAACTCTAACTCTCTTTGCAGCATTGCACTGCTCCTGTTACCAGACTGAGAATGTTCAGGCAGGAGGCCAGCACTCACCCCAGAGATAAGTTTCTCTTTGACTTCCATTTGAGTCATTCGGTACTATGTGCATGATGAAAACGTTTTGTCTGATTGTGTATGTGTCAATGTGAATAGTAGAAATTTGTACCCTCTTTCTGGTTATCCAGAATACCAATGCCGGTCCAGTCAACATATCCCTGACCCTCCTTCCCCACCAGGGTCTCAGAGGCCTGTGTAAGTTTGACCTTGCAGGCACACAGACCACGGTGGGGCTGGTTGGTTCGTGCCACTGCTGCGCCTGTACACCGGAGCTGTGACACTACACATCAGTTCGTGGTGCATCATTGTATATTATGTACCAAACATGGTACACATCCTGTTGTGGCATTGTTTCACTGTGCTCCCTTGGTTGTTCCATCATTGTGCTAGTACTTGTGCTTTGTGATTTACTGCTACTTCAAATCATCTACTGGAGACTCTTCTGGTGTATTTCGCTGCCTACAGACTTTTTCTTGGCTTGTGTGTTTGGCTCCTTTGAGTTCTCTTCGATTTGGTATATTTTCCAGTCAAGGTGGCCTCTGAGGGTGCTGGACACTTTCTACACGCAAGGTGAAAGATGGAGACAAAGGGGAAGGGTTATCCTGTGGCCAGGTAGACTTCAAGGAAGAAGGCTACATACCCCAGGCACAGTTGTTCAGTGGGTAATGGTGATATGTGAAGGGGGGGGGGGTATTTGGTTGTTGGACAGCTGGCTTGCCCTACACTGTGATGGTCACCCTGACATTGTAATTGTGGTGTCCTATGTACATGATGTGTTCTGCTGGTCAATGCCTGTTCATGTGTTGGGTTTACCTTTCAGGTGTCAGTGGATTGGTGTGGTTTGACATGCTGGGGTGTCCACATGGGCAATGTTCACATGTGATGTGTAGAGGACACTGATGGTCACTTGATTGCACATGCATGTATTGAGTGCATGTCCCTACTGACACACACACTCGCATTATGATCCACAATATGTACAACCACCCTTCCATCTCCACATGTGCACTCAGTTAGCCTTCTGGGGACCACTGTGTCCCTGCAGCACATAATCTATGACCATTTGTGGATCTTGTACATGTGTCAATTGTTTTTTTATTTAGTTTGTCCTTTTCATGTGATGCTCAAGGTGTGCGTCACACACAATGGCCGGTGACTATGCTGTGTGCTGAGCAGTGTGTTGCAGGAGATGGACACAGCACACGGATTCTGCAGTAGGGATTTTGACATGTGCAATGTGCATGTAAACAGGCATTCATTGTTATGTTCATGCTACAACTGTTGGTATGCATTTGGGTATGACTTGTTTTGTGTGGGAGGTTGTTGGTCAGTCATTTCATCTGATTCCATGACATGCGTCATTGTCTGACGCCACTTTCCATTTTTCACATGTCAATTCGTACTTTATTGGTACTGTGTTGGGGTTTTGATATTGCTTGCCATGTCATGGTGTGGCAGGCAAGGGTGATGTGGTTTTGGAGGTTTTGGGTGACATACCAGTGATTGTCATGGCCTGTTTTGCGGGGGGTGTGATACACACCTTGCATGTGTTCCTTTCGGTCACACAGGATTGGTTAGGTTTGAGTAGCTAGGGATGCACACAATGTGGCACTTCCATGGCAACATTCTCAGGGTGCTAAGGTTGTGACAGTTGACTGTCTCTTTGCCATCATCGAATGTCACCTGGTATGTGCCAGGCCTGTGTGCACTCCGCAGGGGTGGGAGTTTAGGTGAAAAATGTGGCCACAAGCTGAGTCTGGGCTGCCTCGCCACATGCCCTATCCCCTCCCATGGGCAGCACCTGTGTCTGTGGTTGGGGATGTGGGGGCACCACCATGTCCACCAGTACACCCTGCCGTGTTGCAACATTGTGCATGACACATGCTGCCACAATGATCCCGCACACTACTGGGGGTGCATAGAGTAGCTGCCCGCCAGAGCGGTCAAGGGAGCGGAAGCGTGACTTGAGCACTCTGAATGTACGCTCCACTATGCCCCTGGTTGCAATATGGGCAGTATTGTATCTTACCTGGGGTGGTGTGGTGGGGTTCTGGATTGGCGTCATCATGTGGTTGCTCAGATGGTAGGCACTGTCCCCTGGAGAGGTGATAATGGTTGTGGTTATTGGGGTTTGTGTATTTGTCTGTGTGTGACATGCATGCATGTGCACGGGCATTTGTACTCACCTAGGAGCTATGTGTTGCCATGCTGCCCAGCTTCCAGGGCCCGGCTCAGGGCGGACATTCTGCATATGAAGCCTTCTGAGGCCAATTGGTAGGAGTCTGAAACTCTGCCTATGTTTTGCATCCCTAATCAACTTTAACATCTGCAGCTGAGCTGGAATCCTGACTGTAATAAATAGCTCAGAGTCAAGAGCGCTACTTTTTCAAATGGCACAAAAATGTTGAATATGGAAAGCACATCAAAAAAGTGACTGGGAGTCTCCCGTGTACTTCTCTTGTTGGGGCAGGCTAGCAATCATTATGTTAGTGTTTGCTTCTAATATACTACACATTCTAGGCAATATCATAATATACCTTCTTGCAGAATTTTACGGGATTTATAACACACTTAATGCTATTCTCTGGGCCAAGAAGAAGCCAAATGTTAAGTTGAGTGCCCTTCAAAGGTAGAGAAAAATAGGTTGAGTGAATTTGCCCAGGGTACACCACTATCAGAGAGCTTGTATTACATGCCATACCACCAAATGGAACAGCAGAGATAAGAAGCATGCTTCCCTACCGCAGCTCGTAGTTGAAGAGCCACAAATTCACTCTCTGGCCCTTAAGGCTGCCCTCTTTGCTTCGTCAAACCGATGAACATATATTCCCATAATTGTCTTTGCTAACAGAATGTTCAGATCAATAGGTGATCATGGTTCAAGCCAATCATGTTCTGCTGTGCATGAATCCTTGTGGTGCAGTTCGCATATCAAAGTTGATGGTATGCCTATTAAATGGCCCTGGTTAATTAAGAAAGGTTTCGTTTTTACAGAGGAAACTGTCTGACAAGCCACCATCAAGTCATTAGCATAATCAAGCAAGGGTTTGACCTTTCAGATGACATGTTCTTACAGTACATACAAATAAAGAAGGCTTCTGTACTGATGCTCAATGTATACGTTTTATCTCATTCCATCCGTTGGCAAGTGGAGCCAAACTAAGGCCACACACTGTGTGTCATTACGAGTCTTGCAATATATGGGTGGTATATCTGTCTACTCATTGCCATACTGATTTGCTGTTGCCACCACTCATTTCAATGGGGTTATTACGTGTGGTGGTATGGCAGTGTAAATCCCAATTTTTCGGTGGATTTCGGTGCAAACAGTCATTCTTATATAGCTGACCATAGTATGAGTGCCATACCACTGTATCACATTTTATGTAAACTGTTGTGCGCTCAAGCAAGTATCCTGTAACAGCGCCACAATGCCCCAGGGCCGCTGCGCGCTGTATACATTCAAATAAATAAATACATTCTCTGGGGTAAATCCGTGGATTTTTTACTTTAAAGTGGAGGATTTACCTCCAGCATCATGTTAGAGGTGTATCCTCCACTCCAAGGCCAAACCAATAATTTGGAAGTGTGGCATATTGGCTTTAATTGTGTTACTGCCAAAAAAAAGTAACAGTATAGAAATGACCATCACTGTTTAGCACACTACCAAACTGGTAATGATGCCGATTGTTACAAATGCCCCCACTCGATAGATAGCTCTCACAAGCTGAACTCTGATGCAGTGTGGACAACCTCAACGCGATTACTCATTGAGTGACACTCAATTTTCCAGGATTAGAGTGGGCAGGGACATTGCATTCAGCATCTCTCTTAGAAACAGTGTAATGGGTAGCATCCAGAATTCGCTGAACCTCAAGAAATAATATCTTTTAAAAGAAATATAGATACAACTAAAATTTTGGCAATTATTCCCCAGAACAAAGACCAAAGGTTATAGCTGGATCATAAAGGAAAGAAAAGTCGAACAAATTAGTTCATACAAATACTCGGGGGTCATAGTGGATGATATATTGAAATGGACAACTCATTGGGAATATGTAACTGGTAAAATGTGCGCAGCAAACTGAGCTCCTAGTCAATTTTATGGCAAGAATGGCGGATGTACATTGCATACAGTACTCACCATCTATAAGGGAAAAATACTGCCACGTATGTTATACAGGACTGAAATATGGGGTGGAGGTTCATAACGGCTTTGAACATCTTAGAAGTCAATTCATGGAAAATGCTACTGAGGCTTGCTATATCCTTGCCTACTGATTATGTTCGTGTGGAATGCAATGCAACTAGCACAGAGACCATATTAGAGAAACAGTGATTGCTCTTAAATTGGAAGTTCTACACGCTGGATCAGGAAACTACCATTTGCAGACTAGCCAAAAACATACAAGAATATTCCTAATAGAATGGGTATCTGTTGTATGGGATGGATGGATCAAACTGCTGAGCATTGGGATGTCAGGTAAGGCCTCGTGACATGCACTTGCCCTTGCCAGCCTATAAAGCTATGGCAACGAAGGTAACTAAAATCATATGATAATGAAAGGGCTTTTGTTTCATTAGCGACTAAGCTGAACAGGTGGGTACTCAGCTATAGGATTGTGAGCAGTGGCTATCTGGAGAACATATGTGCCTATCCACATAGTAACATTGTCAGACGCTATAAGTTTTAATAGGGCTGGTACGTTGGAAATAGAAGGTGCCTGGTGAAGTATTCCTAGTAATGAGAGATATTTTAGACTATCTGGTGAACTAGTCAATGAACCTATTAGGCATCTCATTATAGAATGGGCCAGTGTGAACTTGCTGCAACGTCGCTTTCTGGTTCAGTGTAGGAATGATGCAGCTGGGCTCAGTCCACTAGAGACGTGGAAAAATATTATGGCTGGTAACGACTGTCATTGGATATATTATGTTGTTAAACTTTGCGATTGTATCCTGGAGATTTTAGATGAGCTTGCACAATGATCTGGGATGTTATGTGTTATGAATTGAGATGATGGTTTACTTTTGCTGTATATCTCTTCTTTTATGTGATCATTTATTTGTTATATACACAGTTGATAAGTGACTATTTGTATGCTCAAATAAACACAAAAAATATTATCTTTTGAAATTACTAATAAGAGATAAGCATTGCAGGTTTCATGATAGTTAAGTTGAGTCCCTCCACTATATGTTATAATGTTATATTCATGGAAACAGTTACAATAATACTTGAACTAGGATTGGAAAGTAAGGTCAAACATTCTCAATATCACCTTCACATCATGAACCTCACATAGCACATGAAAGACTCAGCTCTTAGGAAAGTTAATATCCTTGAACTCACCATCAACACCCTGCCCACCCTTCATCACAGCTCAACAATCCCGCTCAACTGGTCAGACCACCCTTTCGCATTAGTCACACCACACCAATTAAGCAAACCCATCGGTAAACACAGCAAACAAGCTTCAGATTATTCAAACACTTCCCAGTGGAGGTTCTGATGGAATCCCTTGTCAAACCCCACCTCACATTGGCTGATCTGCATCTGATAAATCAGGACTCTGACTCCCTTCTACAAGAACTCAACAACACCCTCACAAACAACATCAACCATCATGACCCAGTGAAACAACGCACCTCTAAGCCTAAACATTCCTCAACCTCGACAAATCTTAGTTAAAGAATGAACCATCAGAAAACTAGAAAAGAATATGAGAAACTCCTGCAGCACATCCAAACTTGCCATGCTCTAGGAGTGCTGACTACTACCAAAACACCATAGCCAAGGCCAATAATGAAAGCAGCACCTTTTTCAAAGCCATCAAGCTCTGCAATTCTCTAGCTGACCCACCCATACTGCGCTCCATCGAACAAATTCACAGCTATCAACTTTTTCTTCATTAACACGATCAGCATGAACCTCCAACACATAGACACCAATGCTAGAAATTACAGCATACCATACATCCCATCTCACAAAACCACAACTGCCAAGAGAACTTTCAAGACACTCACTATGGAAGACCTCACTGCTACCCTAACATCCTTTAAGACCACTTCATGTGTGGATGGCATCCTCACTGCCTCTGTATTAAAGATCCTTCCAACTGAAGGACTATTGCCTTAGCTGACAATCATCAACAGCTCCCTAACTCATGGCATCGTCTCCTCAACCCTTAAGACAGGACAACTCCTTATGCTTCTCAGAAAACCAACAATGGACCCTGCTGACCTTATTAATTATTTCCCCTTCACTCATCTTCCCTTCCTAGGTAGGTTCCTTGAGACTGCAGGAGCTACGCAACTCTTCCAACACATCGAAGTCAACAATCACCTTCAGCTCTACCAATCTGGCGTCAGACCCAGATTCAGCAAAGAAACAGCTACAATCAAGGTAATCAACAATTCCCTTAAAATGTTAGATGATGGCTATCCTTGCCTCCTGGTTCGCCTTGACCTCTCAGCACCATTCAATACAGTAGACCACCAGATACTCACCGACAACCTAGATCTCTGCATGGGGACCCACAAGATTACCCTCAACTGGTTCAAATCCGTCCTTGCTAAGCACCACAGTTCATACAAATGGATTATTCCAGATCAGCAACTCTACCTATCACCTGTAGAGTCCTGCAAAAATCCATCGTCTCCCTGGTGATCCTCCATCTTTACATGGAACCACTTGGAATGCTCCCTGCTCCACACAACATCCACATTCAGCAATACGCAGATGACATGCTGCTTTAACTCAAGATATCCTCCATTAAATGCATCCACAAGCTCAAGGACAGCCTCACATTGATCCAGTCGTGCTTACCTGAAGCTCAACCCCACCAAGATTGAATTTGTAGAGCTGACCAGCAACACCGAACATCGTGACATCCAGATCTGGCTCTCTGCTATGCACCTCGAATTCTTAACACCACAGCTTGCCACCTGTGCCAAATCCCTGGGGTTTAAACACACAGACATGTTTCTTTCAAACAACACATAGCAAGCATGACAGAAACGGATTAGCACCAACTTTCTCTTCTGGGGAAAATCAAGCCTTTCTTCAAATAAGACAACTTCAGATATGTGCCCAAATATTGGTCCTATCCCATCTAGATGGTGGTGACAACACAAGCAGAGCCCTCTTCAAAGTAGTCAACTGTTGCGTTAACCTAGTACCCGACCCTACCATACCACACTCCATTGAAAAATCCAGCGCCATTAACACCTTCTTCATTGACAAAATCAGCAATATTTGCCAGCATGTAGACACTGCATTCACAGACCCACCTCACATCCCTCCTCACAAAATCTCCACACCTTGGACAACATTCGAGACACTCTCTACAGAGGACCTGGTAGAAAACCTGACCACCCTCAAAAACACATTAAATACATACAACATCCACCCAGCATCCATTCTCAAGACCCTAACCGCAGAAGCTCTCCTTCCCTATATAGAGATCATCAACAGCTCCCTAAATCAAGGCACCTTCACATCGACCCTAATGACAGGACTGATCCTCCCTCTACTAAAGAGAGCCACTCAGGATCTTGACATCAAAGGAAACTATTGGCCAATCACCCATCTTCCCTTCCTATGTAAGGTCATTGTGAAAGCTGTAACTGTGCAACTGCAGCAACGCATCGACACCAACAATCTCCTCCAAATCTACCCATCCGGCTTCAGACCCAGATGCAGCACGGAGACGGCAACCATACAGGTGGTCATCAAGGCCCTCAACATCTTTGACGATGGCCACCCCTGCCTCTAACAGTCAGTTTTACAATAAGCCTTCTTTAGAAAGGAGCAAATATGTAACACTTACTGTTAAATTAATAAATACATATGTAATCAAGAAACCTTGAGTATACGTGTTATTGGCATGCTTGTCGGTGTGAAACTCTATGTTGCAACCCTACAGCTCACATTGACCCCTCTTGAGATAAGCCTGGCTGCTCAGTCACCCTACCAACTTGCGTAGTACAGACTTATACCAAAGGTTGGGTTACCTATTGCCAAGAGGACAAGGCTGGTGCAGTCTCCCACAGGTTACTGCATACAATCTTGTCTTACACTGGTGCAGGCATTGAGGATCTATTGTACAATTGTTACACTGAGTATTTTGCTTTGCTCGTGTTCAACTAAACCCCCACACGGCAAAGCTCCATCAGAACAGCAAATGTAACATGTCAAATATGGATAACTTCAGCCCGGAAACCCTGATAATTTTAACAGTAGATCAACTGAAAGAAATGTATAAAGATAGGGATCTTACTGTAAAAAGAAAGAAAAATGAGTTGATTACAAGGTTGTTGTATCACCATAGTTTGGGTAGTAGGCTTACAACACGTACAAACCCAAGAAATGTGGACATTGATAATGAGGATGATAGTTCATAGCCTAACTCTAATGTCTTAGTAGTCAGAGGAGTTAAGTTTTAAGTAGACCAAAGAGAGGATATCTCTTTATTTCTACCTGCCCAAGATGGTGGCTGATGTAGATATGTTCTGTAGGAGCTGTCACACTTGTGAGATTTCTGGCAAGAGTAGAGCCAAGATCGTGGCATCCTTGGTGCCTCTCCCAGTGGTAGGAGTTCCTTTCCTTTTGAGAGGGTAAGGTTTGGCATTGTTGGTCCCCTTGACCCTCCCACATCTTCAGGCAACCGATTTATATTGGTTGTGGTAGACCATGCTACCAGGGATCCTTAAGCCATACCTATGAGAACTGCTACTGCTCAGGCATTGGCTAAGGCCCTCCTTGGTATTCCTACCGGGGTTGGTTTTCCTGAGGTGGTTATCTCAGACAGGGGGACCAATTTTATGTCCAACTACATGCAGACCATGCAGAAAAACCGTGGCGTGACCTACATGTTCTCAACAGCCTGCCATCCCAAAACAAAAGGATTGGTGCAGACGTTTGATAGAACTATGAAGGGCATGATTGGTTCTTTAGAGGAACCCCTTAGAAGAAAGTGGGACCTTCTACTGCCATGCCTTCTCTTTGCTTATAGTGAAGTCCCCCAGGAAGGGTTTTGTGTCAGCCCCTTTGAGCTCCTCTATGATCTTTCGGTTAGAGGTCCATTGGCCCTAATCAATGAATGGTTGGAGAGTGCTCATTCCCTCAAGCCAGTGAGAGTCACTGACTATGCATTAGATTTCCGAAGGAGAATGACACAAATGTTGACAGAAGCTTCTGAAAACCTGAAAGCGGGTCAACCCTGGTAAAACTTTAGCATGACTTGAAGACCAACATGGTAGAGTTTATTCGAGACCAGCTAGTTGTAGTTATGGTACCTACAAGGCAGAGGGCCTTACAGAACAAATGGATTGGACCCTTCAAGGTTGTGGGCAAACTTGGAGATGTCAATTACTTAGTGGACTTGGGCTATCCCAAGGAGGCCCCTAGGGTCTTTCACACTAACTGCCTAAACACACATGTATCCAGACCAGAAATAGGAGCTTTGTTCTTAGCATCTGATCAAGAGGAGGGGGAGAGTGAACCTCTACCTGATCTCCTCAGGCGACAGCCTTGAGATGAAAAAATAGAAGGAGTTCATTTCTCTTCTGATCTGACTCTGCAACAACAGGAGGAGTTCAAAGCTCTGTTGAACCAGATTGCTGCCAGTTTTCATGAACACCAGGCTTGATCCCTTGGGGCCAGCATGATATACTCACTGGTAACTGTCTCCCTTTCAAAAGCAGAGGTTACAGAATGTCAGACCATGCAAGAACCCACATAAAGGAAGAGGTCAAGAACATGCTTGATCTTGGGGTAATAGAGCCATCTAGCACTCGATTGGTTAGTCCAGTTGTAATAGTGCCAAAGGCAGGATCCAAGGAGTTGAGATTTTGTGTGAATTATAGAGCTCTTAATGCAGTCACCAAGAATGATGCCCATCCTTTACGTAGGACAGATGAGCTGGTCGACAAAATTGGTTCAGCCAAGTCCCTCAGTGTTTCAACCCTATAGCTCACATTAACCCTCTTGAGATACGCCTGGCTGCTCAATCACTCTACCAACTTGTGTAGTACAGACTTATACCAAAGGTTGGGTTACCTATCACCAAGAGGACAAGGCTGGTGCAGTCTCCCACAGGGTACTGCATACAATCTTGCCTAACACATATGTTTTACTGTTTTCTTTTGGACGTACAATTGAGAAATTTTATAAAATGGCATGAAGGTTGATGCTACAGACTTCATGTAATATGCATGTAGGCATTAAGCACACATGAGGAATATCAGGGCCTTTTTTGCCTTTAATGAATAGAATGTTTTGGTATAAAGGCAAAGACTGCAATATCTTGACATAAACGTTTCTTGGTGATTCCTTTGGGAATTAACTCCATACAAAGCAATGCAACATCTCATCTCATGATGTATTCTGCAAGGCTGCAATACAGTAATAGGTCTACAAATGTTATTCTTTATTGGCCAAACAGCCCTCTCACCAATACATTTTACTATCATTCCGACCCCAATATACACTTGGACAAGACCTTCTCAGGCTCTGCCTATCAATTCACCACTAGCTGGACCATTGTTATTCATTTGGGGTTGAATCCATGCCACCTGTTTGCACTGTTAAAAACCACTGCTGCACTCTGAGGGAGATGAGAGTTTGACATAAACGTCCTTTCCAGCACATAGGCGCTGAGGCTGTCATTGTACCCCAAAACATTGGTGGACTCATGGTTGAACGCTCACCTGGAGGACGTTCAATCGAGAGGTAACTATAGTGTGATCTTGGTTAACCCCTCAATCAACTGGGGAAATTCCCTTAATCCTTTGTTTACCATGTTTAGATCAGCAAGACACGTTAATGTGTTGCTGTTTACAGTAGATTCAATACATTGTTTGTATTTACTTCTATTTATTTATCGAGTACTTTTATTAATTCCTTTTATGTCAACATACCAATCATGTGTGTATAACATCATGTCAAAAGGCGTTCATGTTACACCCACCCCCAGAAAGCTAATAGGACATACACACAGGGCTCCAATCAAGTGAATGTGTGTATAACATGGACGTCATTTCACCGAAATGCCAGGGGTAGCGGAAGTGACATCACATCACTTTTGACATCTGATGACATCACAGGAAGTGATGTAATTTGACCCCACCGCAAAGTAGCATCATGCAAAGCGATAGAACACGACTGTTCATCTCTTTACTGAGTATAGCAATTATTGTACAGAATTCCAGAAAAACAAATCATTTGTTATTCCTATTCTTTTTTAGGGTCACTGCTCCAAGTGTTACACTTGTGGAACCCACTGTTTTTTTTAAGAGGCCTTAACAAAAATGAAAGCTACTTCATAAACAGGGGTAGCAAGGGAGACCACAGGGGTAGCAAGTAATACCTCAGGGGTTGCGGGTGCGACTTCTGGCGACCCCCGAAGCAATTCCCTGCTGTGTAATACAGTACATGTTGTGCCTGAACCACTAAAGCAGTGGGCTATTTTTAGCAACAATATTCTAAAGGATTCAGGGCTCCATTCCTGACCTCTGAGTTGTGCAGGGCGTCAGTAAAGGTGAACTGGCTAACGCTTACTTTGAGTTACAACATACAGTGTACAGTTACAGCAACAGACTTGAACATGGCATCCATAGAAGAGGGGAACTGACCAAGGCCTCCTCTGCCTATTGTATAATCATGGGGCACCATTGTAGTGAATACAGTCAGTATGCAGCTGAACATTTAACACAATGTTGGTGTCACAGAGATGTGTGGCAAACACGCTTTATTCATTATAATTGCACACATGCAAAGATATTTGTGTAGGCTTGTGTGAGCTTTGGCCCTATAAGGTGTGATATTCTAATGTTCATTTTAACATCTATGCATTAGAAATGCATCCCATGCACAGTCAGGATCTGCTCTTCTTGATGCTCCTCCCCCACAAGTGGGCAGGGTAACAGACCCTGATCCTTTCAAACTGTTCCTCTCCTACAACTTCCCTCCCCTCCCTGCCTCAACCTTTCACACAAGACTCACCCCAGACAACTAAGGGTTTACGGTTCAGAAGGACATTCTAGTCTATCATTACGAGGTCAGCGGCAACCGGCCGCCGGGAGGATGTAGCTCCGTAAATTAAGGTGAGTGTAGGACTTGCCGCCATTACATTGCAAAGTGTCAATCTCTTGAAACGCAAGAAACCTTTATTTAACGCAGGGTGGCAGAATTGAGTGCTGCTTAATGTGGTCTTGAGTGTTTTTATCACCTTTTGGGAGTCACTAGGAATCACTGGGCTGATCAAGATTTGTATATTTACCGACAAGACAATATTAAACATGATGCCTGAGGGACTTACACCATCATTTCAGACTTGTGCTGGCACTATCTTCCAATATGTGAATCTCGTGTAAAACAAGATACCTTTACTTATTTAATCGAGTGCTGCGTTATATTGAGTGGTATTCTCATTTAATGGGAGTCCCTAGAAACAACTGGGCTGATCAAGAATGACATGTTTAACCTATAAGACTATTAATTTTGAGGCACGAGGGACTACAATTGTAATTTCAGATTAGTGTTATTGTGAGTGAGAGCTGTACTTGTAAAAATATAAGAGGTTAGCTTTGGTGCTGTGGAGTTACTGTAAAACCTGAATAGGGGCTTTTAATGGAACAACACCATAGGGAGTTTTCACTGGAAGGGAAGAAGTGTAAAGGTTATTGCTACCTGGTCTCAGCCTAGTATGCAGCACACAACCGAAATGCCTATTTTGTTATATATATGGATGCAATATTTGAGAGATACACCACTCATATCACACCCCTTTTTCAAATACCCCGGGTCATGGTGGACCAACAATAGGAATGTAGGCAATGCACTCAAATTAACCCTTTAGCAACACAGATAGAAAACACCAGAGAATAGAGACACTTTTGAATTTTTAGAAAGATAGCACTCAAATTAGGATTTCCCTCTGCAATATTCATCAACCCACAAATAATCAATTCTAAATAGCTATAAAGAAGCAGCATGTCATCAGGAATGAGGAGTAAGAAACAACATTTGAATCCAACATCCCCTCCCAAACAAGAGAGAAAACGGATTTGAAACCCTTGCAATGTTAAAATGACACTCGGAAATGGCTGAATAAAACAATGAATGTGTGTAAAAATCCTTAAATAAGTACAATTCTCTACGGGAGCAACACTGGAAAGTTACAAGCAATCATAAGCAATAGATTGAGCAAAAGCATACAATTTGAAAATGAATGGAAGGTTTAAAGGAATGGTTCGCCCAAAACTTTTTATTTCAAAAATAGATAGGCAATATTAAAAAAAAATCGATTGCCATTTCTTTTTTCAAGTCCCTATGTAAAATTTTGAGCAATTCAAGCTCAAAATTTGCAAAAGCAAGCAAATGGGGGCATCTATTTTGTGAAATGGATGCCCGCCTGTGCTGCCTTTTACTTTTGCGGCACTAATGAAGGAAAAGCCAGCCAGCTGCAGTAAACAAAAGCTACCACTGGGTGGCTTTTCCTTCATTGGTGCCGGGACTCGGAGGACGCAGACCAGAGACTACAGGCAGAAAAGCTACAGCTGCATCTCGGTAAGTGCTATTTTTTTTTTTTAAATAAGCACTAGCTGCAGGTTTTTTTTCTAAGTTTTCCGGGCTGGAGGAGCCCGGAAAACTTGAAATAAAACCGCAGCTTTAAAAACGTTGTATTTATGTTTGCGGTCGCTTTTGAAGCGACCGCAAACATAAATATAATGTTATTGTGTTTGAAAACGCTGCAGTTTTTCTTTCTAAGTTTCTCAGGCTTCTCAGAGCCTGAGAAACTTAGAAAGAAAAACCGCAGCATTTTCAAACACAACCGCGGGGAGTACTAGAGCCCCAAATTGGAAAGCAGATTTAGGCAGAAACACTGCAGCATTTAGCATTGCAGAAAACAACCGCGTAGTGTTTCTGCCTAAATCTGCTTTCCCATTTGGGGCTCTAGGGAGCCCCAGAGCCCCAAATGGGAAAGCAGATTTAGGCAGAAACACTGCAGCATTTAGCATTTCCCATTTGGGGCTCTTGGTCTCCCCATGGGGAGCCCGAGAGCCCCAAATGGGAAATCAGCTATAGGCAGAAACACTGCGGCATGTAAACACAACCGTGTTGTGTTTCTGCCTGTCCTGGCTTTCACTTTGGGTCTCCGGTGCTTTCTTGGGGGAGCACCGGAGACCCAAAGTGATAGCCACAGGCAGAAACACAACACGGTTGTGTTTGAAAACGCTGCGGTTTTTCTTTCTGAGTTTCTCAGGCTCCTCTGAGCTGGAGGAGCCTGAGAAACTTAGAAAGAAAAACCGCAGCGTTTTCAAACACAATAACGTTGTATTTATGTGTGTGGTCGCTTCAAAAGCTACTGCAAACATAAATACAACGTTTTTAAAGCTGTGGTTTTATTTCTAAGTTTTCCGGGCTCCTCCAGCCCGGAAAACTTAGAAAAAAAAATGCAGCTAGTGTTTATTTTTATTAGAAAAATAGCACTTACCGAGATGCAGCAGCAGCTTTTCTGCCTGTAGTATCCGGTCCCCGTCCTCCGCGTACAGCACCAATGAAGGAAAAGCCAACCAGTGGTAGCTTTTGTTTACTACAGCTGGCTGGCCTTTCCTTCATTAGTGCTGCAAAAGCCAAAGCGAGCACAGCGGCGGGCATCCATTTCACAAAATGGATGCCCCCATGTGCTTTCTTTGAGCTTGATCTGCTAAAAATGTTACATAGGGACTTGGGGAAAAAAAATTGCCAATCGATTTTTTTTAATATTGCCTATCTATTTTTGAAATAAAACATTTTGGGCGAACCATTCCTTTAAAACAATTGATAGTATAAATAACACGTGTAAAACTTTGCAAAAATGCTCATTCCCGCCTGAAATTAACCAAACGGTTTTTTATGAAAATGGGTGAAATTCATGATTTGGAGTGTGGTTTTTTGGTTGGGGTGTAGCTATATATCTTAAGTACAATCATGAGGGGAAATGAAGTCTCTAGCTATTAAATTGAGGGAGATATGCAATGTAGAATAAGAGGCGTTTTCAGAAAATTCAGTAGTGGAAACAGAAACGAAATTCAGTTTGGACAAGAATAGTTTTACTCTATACTAAAGCATTCAGGCTAGAATACCAAAGAGGGACACAGTAAGCTCCAGTGTTGAATCATGAGTTCAAACCTAGCACCCCAGCCCCCACCCTGAAGGAACCAGTCTGATCACCCGAAATAGGATTGATAGCTTAGGATTTACAAGACAAGATGAAAATGACTACAGAAATGGCATTTCGCAAGATAAATCAATGACAGGGTTTCAATAAGTATTCTGACAATGTTACAAGTTACTAAGGTAAGGATAGGATGGTTTAGCGATTGGGATAGGGCAAGACAAGTTATGCTATGGTTCTTTGGTTCCTATTGATACTCACAGTACACTTTTAATTTGGATTTTTGGACAGTCAGCACTCTGGATCACCACATGGATCTGGACTAACACAGGACAGCCGGACAAAATCAGCAGGCATGGACTGGATACCGGGTAGCACTTCTGATTACTGGATAAGATCAGGAGAGCAGAATGGCAGCAGCATTTATTGAGTGGCAAGCCAGGTTAGTTCAGGATGCTTCTCCAAAATTTGTGTAATGGGATTTTAGAATAGAGGTTTCAGATTGAGGCCTTACTGGGAATGGGGTCAGCAATGCATAGGCCTTTGCTTTGCAAAGAAAATCAGGAATCAGGATCAAAACAGGATGAAGGAAACAGGAACCAGACGCCAGGCAGAAATTCAGGAAGAGAGTCAGGAATCAGTGAGTGTCTTGAGTGCTACTGAGGGGTACTTATTTATAATGCCAGATGACATAATTACAGTATATGACAGGGGCAGGATTCACTACGCCCGCCTCTAATAACAGGATTGGGCAAGGGTAGAAGTCTCCACCTAGCTATTTGCTGATTGGATTTCAGGAAAAGAATGTCATGTTTATGAGGTGATTTATTTTATTGTATCTGGAAACTCCCACATTTACTTTACTGAAAATCCGATTTTTGCCAAAAACAGATATTTATGCAGTAGCAACCTCTCAGTAAATCAGATACACAGGTTACATATTTTGTGCAGCACAGATTAGTCCAAACCTCCAGTCTGTGCGACCTTGTTTTGCCTTTCTGACACATTTGGGTAATTTTACACATTAAAGATTTAGCCTAAAATTCAACAAATGTATACACAGATGTGAATTGCCCCCAGGGATGTATGTACAAAATTTGACATTTGCAACACAGATGTTTTTCTGGCAATACAACATATATCACCATTTCTGTCCAGAGTGTGTCATGACATTCTACCAAGTTTTTCAAACACAGCCCACAATTCCACTTTTATGCTGTGAAAATTCCACATTTTAACCAATTTTGACAGCTGAGCTATACGTTTGTTATAAAATAGTCTTAAGACAAATGGGGGTCATTGCCTGTAGTTTTTTGTCCTCCCGCTAACACCAACTGGCAGTTTCTTCCAAGCAGGATGGGGTGCCTATCTCTTAATTGAAGGTTTTTTGCCCTTCACACTTGACTTTTGAGTGTCCCAAGACTGCTATTATCCCAGCCTGGAGCACAGACGAATGTCTGATGAGTTTGTGATCTCCCATTGTCCTGTCCCATACAACGTTTTTCAAGCTGGCAATTAGCACTTTTGGTGTCCTGGAACTTAAGGTGTTCCTCACTTCCTAAAGGAAGTTACAGGGCTCGAACTCGAACAACTGGAAGACCTGTTTTTTTTTAGAGCTTACCATCTCAGCTCAGTTGATTTAAAAGTCTTTATTTCCTGATTTCTGAGTATTGATTTAACAAACCTGTGGAATAAAAATAGCCTATGAATGTATTATCACCAGCCACATAATCCATTTACATTGCTAAATAAGCAAGCCTTCACTCAACAATTTACTTTGAAATAGGCAATTTTTCTTCAGTCAGCAAATCCCATTTTACCACATGTGTTTAAAAACTGCTAACATTTGTTTCTTCTAAATTTGATTTTCATCTCCAGCAAATTCACACACTTCCATGCAGCTATGGTTATTCTCTTGAATGCTGGAGTTGTTCTAGAGCATGGATACATTTAAACAGGCATGGCTCAGCTATTTTGAGTCTTTGGGCCTCATCACGAGTTGGGCGGTAACGCTGGCGCTAATCGCGCTGGCGCTATCTGCCCTACCGCCAAACCCACCGGCGCTATTAGTGCCGGATCACGGGTTTGGCGGATTTGGAAATATCCCACACATTGCCCCCCCCCGACTTCTTCTGCACTTCCAGTCGTGGGGGAGTATGGCAAGTTGGATTTCTTTCTTGAAAAAGCAGGTTCAGTCGGGTATGAGTCCTTCTTCCATCAGCGAATGATGTGACACGCTCCCCTCGCTGCCTCTGGTTGGAACATGGAACGAAACCCCTAGCCTTCTCTCGGGTCTTTCTTTTCTGGTGTGGAGCAACGCCCCAGATTTCCTTGGGTTTCTCCTTCTGGTACCCCGAGCAGGACCAACTTGTGTTAAGTATTTCAATTAGGCGATACACCCTGGTCTCAGCCTAGTATGCAGTGCACAACGGAAATGCTTATTTTGTTATACATGTATGTTCAATATTTGAGAGATATACCACTCATATCACACCCCTTTCCAAATACCCCAGGTCACGATGGACCAGGAATCCGGCTGGTTAGTAAAGGTAATATTTATTTATTTATTTAACATTCCAATCAAAAATATACTTTTTAATAGGGAGCAGCAATCACCAATGTGGTGACAATAGCAGATTGGAATGTGAACAATGCCCTTAAATGAACCATTTAGCAACACAGATGGAAAACACCAGAGAATAGAACACTTTTGGGGTGTTTGGAAAGATAGTATTTAAGTTAGGATTTCCCTCTGCAATATTCCTCAACCCACAAACAAGCAATTCTAAATAGATACAAGGAAGCAGCGGGTAATCAGGAATGAGGAATAAGAAACAGAATTCGAATCCAACCTTCCCTCCCCAAACAAGAGAGAAAAACGGATTTGATCCTTTGTAATGTTAAAGTGACACTCAGAAATGGCTGAATAAAACAATGAATGTGTGCAAAAATCATTAAATAAGTACAATTCTCTACTGGAGCAACACTGGAAAGTTACAAGCACAAGCAATCATAAGCAATAGATTGAGCAAAAGCATACAATTCTAAAATGAATGGAAGGTTTAAAACAATTGATAGTAAAAATAACACGTGTAAAACTTTGCAAACATGCTCATTCCTGCCTGAAATTAACCAAACGGTTTTTAATAAAAATGGGTGAAATTGTGCAGTTTTGGGGTTGGGGTGTAGCTATAGGTCTCAGGTATAATCAAGAATTGAAATGAGGTCTCTAGCTATTAAACTGAGGGGAAATGCAATGTAGAATAAGAGGCATTTTTAGAAAAATTGTGTAGTGAAAACAGAAAAGAAACTCAGTGTGCACAAGAATAGTTTTACTCTAAGTTTTACTCTATACTAGAGCATTCAGGTTAGAATACCAAAGAGGGACACAGTAAGCCCTAGAGTTAATTAATGACTTCAGCCCCAGATCCCCAGCACCCGCCCTGGCGGAACCAGTCTGATCACTCGAAATAGGATTGATAGTTTAGGATTTACACAAGATAAAAATGACTAAAGAATTGGCGCTTAGCAAGATAAATCAAGGACAGGATTGCAATAAGGATTCTGACAATGTTACAAGTTATTAAGGTAAGGATAGGATGGTTTAGAGATTTGGATTGGGCAAGGCAAGGCAAGGTATGCTATGGTTTTCTATGATTCCTATTAATCCTTAAAGTCCACTTTAATTTAGGATTTTGAACCATCAAGGGTTCTGGTCACCACACAGATGGTCTAACACAGGACAGCTGGGCAAATCTGGGGGGACAGGATCAGCTGGGCCGTTCTGGTCACCGGACTGCACTGGACTGGCACTTCTGGTTACTGGATACTACAGATCAGTGGAATGGCATGTTTGCAGCAGGCATGCATCTATTAGCGGCAAGCCAGGCTGGATCAGGATGCTTCTCTTGGGTTTTTATTTATTTTTTTTTTATTTGAGGCCTAGCTGAAAATGGGGTCAGCAATGCATAGGCCTTAGCATTGTAGTGAAAATCTGGAATCAGGAACGAACAGGATGAAGAAATCAGGAACTGGACGCCACACAAGAAATCAGGAACCGGACGCCACACAGGAATTCAGGAAGAAAGTCAGGAATCAGTGTGTACCATGTGTGCTTTCAGGGACCCTTATTCATCATGTCAGATGACATCACTACAGTATATGGCAGGGGCAGGCTTACTACCCACGCCCCTAATACTAGGATTGTGCAAGAGCATAGTGTCCGCCTTGCCCACAGCTGATTGGATCACAGAAAAAGGATGCCATGTTTATGTGGTGATTTCTACTTTGTTTAGAAACCTCCCCTAGCTACTAGAACCAACATCTAATTTTGCCACAAACACATATGTATGCAGTTGCCACCTCTGAGAAAATCAGATACACAGGTTACATATGTTGTGCATCATTTTGGTAATTTTAAACATGAAAGATTTGGCCTAAAATTCCCCAACTTTGTACATAGATGCAAATTATTCCCAGGGATGTATGTACAAAATTTGACATTTGCAACATGGATGCTTTTCTGGTAATGCAACATATATCACCATTTCTGTCTAGAGTGTGTCACAACATTGTACCAAGTTTTAAAATACAGGCCATAATTCCACTTTTACTTTGTAAAAAATTCACATTTCTACCAATTTTGGCAGCTGAGATATAAGTATTTTTAAAGTTCTTCATAAAATCATCTGAAGCCAAATGAGAGTCATTGTCTGTCATTTATTTTCTCCCAGTTAATACCAACTGTCAGTTACTTTGAAGCAGGATGAGAGCCTCTCTCTTGATTGAAGGTATTTTGCCCCTCACACTTCACAGGTGAGACTCTCAGCCTGCTATTGTCCCAGCCTGGAGCAAAGACGAATGCCCGATGAGCTTGTGAAGTTTCTTTGTCCTGGTGCATTCAAAGTCTTTCAAGCTGGCATTTAGCGCTTACCTATGCCAGAAGTTTATGATGTGCCTCTCTTCCTGAATGAAGTTACAGGGTTGTAACTTGAAGAACAGTTTTTCTTTATAGCGTGCCAACTTAGCATATGAGTTTTAGCTTTTAATTTCTCATTTTACATCTTGATTTAAAACTGTGGAATAAGAACAGTTTATAGGTGTATTTTTTACCAGCAACAAATCCTTTTATATTGCTAAGTAAGCAGGCCTTCACACAACAATTTACTTTTAAATAGGCAATTTTCTCTGTTCAGTCAGAAAAGCACATTTTACTATTTCTTTATATTCGTTTTTCATCTCCATCAAATAACATACTTTATGCAGCTACAGTTATTTTCTTGAGTGCTGGAGTTGTTTTGCAGCATGGATACATTTAAACAGGCATCTATTTAGAGTCTTTCTTTGAACAGCTGCTTTTTAGATACTTTGGCAAAGCAAATAGACGTGTTTCCCATGTAAAATGAAAACAAAGCCCCTGGTTGATTTTTCAAAGATACTTTTGATAGGAGCTGTCATTCAAGAATTAGGCCCTGTTCTGCTGAGACACAATGGATGATCCTGGGCATTGAGAGGGCCTTTTTAATCACAGTGGTTCATAAGAACTGGATGAGTTTAGCGCCAAGCAGCACTTTTAAAGGTTGAAAAAGGTGTCATTTTAAAGAGGAATTTTGGGTTTTCAGCAAAGTAATGCTGCCTCTTTCATTTCACTCCATGCTAGATGTTGCAGAGCACACTGGCACATTCCTGCAGTGAGTCCTCTGTTCCACCCCACTTGAAATGTGTGTGGCAGGGTGGTGCAGCCATTTTCTGGTTGTTGCAAAAATGCAGTTTTGAGATTCTGATGTGCACAGAAGTCAGCGCGGCCATTTTGCTGGTTCTTGCACCACTGCAGCAAAGTGATGTAGTATAGCACAGCTGAGTGGGTCAATATATCCCACAGATACCCCCCCCCCGACTTCTTCAGGACTTCCAGTCGTGGGGAAGTCAGGCAAGTGGGATTTCTTCCATGTGAAAAACTGGTTCAGTTGGGTATGAGTCCTTCTTACATCAGCAAACAATACAACATGTTCCCCTCGCTGCCTCTGGTTGGAACGTGGATCGATGCCCCCGGCCTTGTGTTGGGTTTTCCTTTCTGGTGTGGAGCGACACTCCGGGTTTCCTTCGGTTTCTCCTTCTGTGTCCCTGAGAAGGTCCTCCTTGGTAATGATGGTGCAACTAGTGCAAATCTAGGAATGAAGCACAAAAGGTTAATACAATTTTCCCACTAAGACCCACCAATTGAGTTGACAGCAATGGGATACACATGCATTTATTTATAATTACACTATTTCTATGTTTCTGATGTATTCCCCTCTGGGTTTTCTCTAGACTCCCCTATTTGCTGCAAAGTGTGCCTGGGGTGGCAACTCTTTAGCTGATTGGTGTGGACCCACTTCTCATCTGTTCAGTTACCTTTGCGGATGCAGATTCTGTAGGCGACTGGTGAGATCATGTCCACAATTTTAAAAGGTCCCCTCCAGGTAAGCAAAAATATGCGCTCTTTGGTCTGGTTACTTTGGAAATTGTACACTTAGACCCTGTCTCCTACTTTGTATTCCTTTTTGGTTGTCTTTAGATCATATTGGGTCTTCATGCTGTCTGCAGATCTTTCTAAATTCATCTGAGCATACACAAAAGCATGTTGATGGTGTTTTCTCAGATTCTCAACATACTCATGAGTTGTGGAGGCATTTATTAGTGTCTGCTCTTACATTCTATAGAGCAGATGCTGGGGTAGCACCATCCTTCGCCCAGTCATCAGCTAAAATGGAGATATCTTCTTGCAGAAGAAGGGGTAGATCTGATGGCCATCAGGACAAGCGGCAATCGGATGTCCCAACTTGGCCCAGAATCTGCCACAAACTTTTTTAGTATGCTCCCAATGGCTTTATTGTACCTCTCTACTCCACCACTAGAGGACTGCAGTATGAAATATGAAGTTTCCTTTTTACCTCAAGAATCTCCCACATCTTTGTCATCACTTCGCTGGTGAAGTGACTACCTCGGTCTGACAGCAGTCCAAAACGCGAGAAGATGTGATTGATCATCAGGGCAGCTGCTGTTTCTGCCTCGCAATTTGGGGCCGGGAGACATTCCACCCATTTAGTAAACAAGCATGTTATGGTTAACATGTACTTGTTCACCCTAGAGGAGCGAATCACGGGCCTGATGAAATCTACTTGTAAATCTAACCAATGCAGTGCCATCCCCCTCTTCTGGACGGCAGCTCGGTGTGTGAGTGATGTTGGCTGAAATTGTACACCCACAAGACACCCCTTCAAGTGTTGGTCGAGGTCCTGCCCCATGTGTGGCCAGTAGGCAACCTCTCGCAAGATTTTGAATGTAGTATGAAACCCCTGATGACCAGCTGTGGCCGCATCATGGGCGCGACTTAGCATCAGGCTTCAGAATGAGGTAGGGACCGCCCACTGGTCACAGCCAGATATGGATCTCCTTACCAACAAACCGTCTTGGATTTGGAACATTTTTGGACATTTCATCAACACCCTGAGGTCCTCTTTCCCAATGTAATCGGTATCCTTCAGGGGAAAGTTCTCAGGGTCCTCAATTTGTTGGTAAAACTTACCAATTATTGGATCCCCCTTCTGAGCCGTGATCAAATCAGCATCTGGGGTCTCCTTACTCCACTGGGCAGTTGAGTGTTTATTGTGAGCAGTTGTCTGGGACCTAGTGGTAGCAGTGACCTGGATTTCCCCCAACAGGGAGTTGATCTCTAGGAGCTGCCCCTGGATGGCTCCGGTTTTGGCCAGCTGATCAGCTAGGTAATTTCCAGTTTTGTCTGGTCCCTCTATTCTGGAATGACCCTTGATCTTCTTCCAATAGATGGCCATCCCTATAGAGGTGACCAGATCATCAATATTGTGGATTAGCTTGCCATGTTTAAGCAGTTTGTTGTTAGCAGATAGCATGCCTCTGGTTTTCCAACTAACCAGGTGCTCCACGAACCCGTGCCGGACATAATCTGAATCAGTGATTATGACTAGTTTGTGGAGTTGGTGTTGGACGGCAGTGAGGAGGGTTTGATGAACTGCCATCAGCTCTGCCACCTGACTACTACAGGATCCAATCTTGTACCCAGCGTACAAGGGTTCCGGGGCATCATTCACCCAGGGATTCCCAATGCCGGCCACGAGTTCCTTTTCCCTGTTGTTGTCAACATGGTAGGAGCACCCATCCACATAAACAGTGGGCATTCCCTCGCACTTGTCTTCTTCATAGACTTTGTGCATGGAATTCAGGTATGCCCCTATGTTGTCCTGGGTTTTAAGACTTTTGTACTCGAGACAGTTTTCTCTGGCACAATCATGCAAGTCATCCAGACCTTGCGCGAGAGGACTCTTCTTGTTTTGGCCATATCTGATCTCCACAGGTAAGCCTTGCATTGACAGAATCCAGGAAGTAATTCTGGAATTACTCACATTTCCGGCCTGGATTCTGCCACTTTGGAGATATTGCAAAGGCTGGTGTGGAGTCTCCACTATGATGTGTTCCCCCTGAATGAACGGGCGGTCATTTTTCAATGCCCACACCGTTGCCAGGAGTGCCTTCTCACAATCATTGAATTTTTCCTCCACAGAGGATAAAGTATTGCTTGCATAGGAGATGACTTTATTGACCTTGTCATGCTTTTCATATAATACTGCTGTCAAGCATGTATTCAAGAACCCTGTCTCCAAGAATAATTCCCTGTTTTTGACAGAGTAAGCTAGACAAGGCACTTTTGAGAGGCTACTTTTGAGTTGTTTTACTGCCTCAGCTTGTTCTGGACCCCACTCCCACTTGACCCCCCTCTTCAACAGATGGATCAGGGGTCTTGTGATCGCTGCTAATCCTCAATGAGGCTTCTTAGCTTACGCAGAGTTGTGGGGTCTTTTAGTTTCAGGAGTGCTTCCACTTTCTTTTCCTGGGGACAGAGACCCTCAGGAGTTATCTCATGTCCCAGAAAATTGACACGGGTCCTGCATCACTGTGCCCTCTGGAAGGATAGTTTTGTTCCGGCCACCTTCCACTGTGTCAGAACATAACAGATTTCTGCTATGTGTTCCTCCATAGTTGAGCTTTTAATCAGGACATCATCTACATAGGCCAGGTAACCTCTTCAACCCAAGTCAGGCATGGCCACTATGTAAGAAGATGTTAAATTCGTTGCTGGAGTTGATGTAACCCAAGGGGGTCCAGGTCCAGGTGTACTGCTGCCCCCCGAAGGTAAAGGCCAGCTTGTATTGGTCCTCCGTACTGACAGGTATGGTCCAGTACCCATTGGTCAGGTCAATGGCAGTGTATACCTTTGACCCCTGGATCTGGGCCAACCCCTGCTCAATGTGGGGGAGAGGCCATCGGGACATATGGACCCGTTTGTTCAGCTCCCTCAGGTCATCACAGAGTCTACAATGGCCGTTGGGTTTTACAATCCCCAGCACCGGATTATTAAAGGTGCTGTGGACTGGACGAATTATCCCACGGGGCTCAAGGTTTTTGATAATTTCCATCAGGGACACCATGGATGTGAGAGGCAAGCGGTATTGCTTCACAAACACTGGAATCATACCAGGGTCCATGGAAATTGTTGTTGTATGGATTTCGGTGTGACCACAGTCATATGAGTCCATCGCAAAGAGGTCTTGAAAATCTTAGAAAACTTTTTTCAACTTTTGCTTTTGCTTGGCAGTCTCACAGGCATCAGCTAGGTTGACTCGCTCTTCAACCATTTGCCTGATGCCTGGAAAGACTTCCAGTTTGGCTGTTTCAGCGGCCTCCACCAGCTGAGTGGCTCTCAAAAGGATCTTTGTCCTTGGTTAAAGTATTGAACTGGACAGAGGGTTTCAGGCAAGGGAGGCGGTCCTTGTGAACCTGGAAGATCACTTCATCCTGCCTGATGTCACCGGTCACCTCTTCCTCAATGTAAGGGCAGGAAGAGTATACCAGGAAATTCCCCCCTTGCTGGATGAAGAGCCTTTTTGGTGTTATGTCATTGTCACTATCACAGTCCAAACATTCATTGGGGATTGGTCCTATCAGTTCATTACCAAGATTTATGGAAAAATGTCGGTCATCAACCGCCTTTCCAATAATGGTGCCCGCTCCAGAGTGATACTCCTAAGGTCGCTGTTATCCATCAATATTGGAATGGTGTTGTGTTTTACATTGACTAATGGTGTTGGGTTTAACCCCAACCCTTGCTGTTGGAGATGGGCATATAGGTGTACATCTGCATCAGGATTTTGCAATTTCTGTCCTCTTTTAATTTTTAATGCAAGTGGGAATAATCGTGTGCATCCTGGGATGGTGACCTCCTCTCCAATTTGCACTTCAACTGCATACGGCAGCAATTGGACTGACCGAAATGCTTTTTCTGAATCATCAAAGTCCATGGGATTACCCCCTAATCGGGACCAGGCTTTGTAATTTATCAGGTGCAAATTAATTGCAAAACGATTGAGAATGTCACTGCCTAAATAAAATGCAGAAGGAACATCTTGCACGACCCAACAATTATGCACTATGGTTTTGTTTACGATAGAGATTTTGAGCAAACACCTGCTAGGCAGGAGATGTTTGGAATTGGGAGTTTCCAGGTCCATTTGCCATTTATCAATCAATTCAAATGTGGGAATGGCTGGATCTTTTGGGAGTTTTCGGATCATGGCTTCGCTGATGAAGCTCTTACCGTTGTTCACGCACACTCTGGCAAGAACAGATTCCTTCCTCTCATTTATATGAATAGGGATGAATAGGTGTTCTCTAATTTTCTGAATGTCAGCTAAACTTTGAGCTGGTTTCTCATCACTCTTGACTATGGAATTGGGATTTTCAGATTGTGAATTGGTATAGAATTTCAAAGTATTTCCTTCCAGTGTGGAATGCCACTTGATTCTGGAAGGAAGGCTGATTTTCAGAAATGGAGAGGAGTTCCCATCACCAGTTTGTTGTCCTACAGCAATTAGTGTCACATCAGGTACTTGGTTATTCTGGAAATGAAACTCAATATGATCAGGTTTTTGTTCAACCATGTGGCATGTACCATTTAAACTAACATGGTTGACACTATGTTTTAATTTGATTGGCCTGTTAGTCTGGGTCCAGAGGACCTTGTTCACACAGTCTATTAAGGGGGACAACCTCCGCAGGATGTCATTCCCTAGTACACAGGGTGTGCCATCTGGAGTTACGACTAAGACAGGATGTTTCACCTTATGTCGCCCAATTTTTATTTCCAAATCCGCAGTCCCCTCGACAGGAATTTTATTCCCATCGAAGTTCTGAAGTTGTCCAGGAAGAGGGATGAGAGGGATCTAGTATCTCTCCCCCTTCCTGAATTCAGCTGATCAAAGGCCCTCTTTGACAGAAGAGTGGCTTGGGATCCAGTGTACACCAGTGCTGAAAATGTACATTGCCCTTGCACTTGGACTAGGACATAAAATCTACCCTCCTTCTCCTCCAATGGGCAAAGGTAATCGGCATTCTGGGCAAGTTTGGTGGTCAATTTCCTTATTTTCGACTCCGACACAGGGGTAGTTTGGTCATGATTCAGTGTTGAAGTTTGGGGTTCTGACAGAAGAATTTGACATTGGGATATGTGGGGAGTTGTAGGCTCCCCTTCTTCTGATTCTGGGCCCCCCCTTTTTGGAGGCAGTCCCCAGACTTGGTTTGGACAGTATGGTTTCCTTGATGCTCATTCTGGGGTTCAATGGTCAACCATAGGTGAGTCACGTGAAGGGTAACTATCCCTTCTCCCATAGGGGTATGGAGAATTTTGGTAACCCTCCACCCTTGGCCTCCCCTCTCCTGGATTGGGCTGTCTGGGCCCCTGAAATCAGAGAAAGAAAGAAGGGTTGTCCTGCAGGTTGGGGTTTTGTGGGTACCGGGGAAATAAACTCAACCCGGCATTTGGGAAATTATCGCCCTGCAGGGGAAAGTTAGGAAGGAAGGTTCCTGGCACGGTACTTACCTGGTTGGACCCCCCATTGGTCTGGGGGAGTCCATAAATACCCCAATATGGGTCTGTTACCCTTGTATCGGGGGCTGATGTAATCAGTAGAGTTAGAGGTCCCATTTGTGCGATTACCTCCCTAACTACCACCTGTCTGGTATTGGCCTTCAGGGTCTTTGATTGGGTTGATTTGGTACAGGTATTTTTTTAGGCCCCTCCATCTCCAGATCTAAAATGGGTGCAACCTTTACCTCCCCACCTTAGCAGCAGCAGGGGTGTTGGCTGGTTTGGGGTTTTTGTTTGGATTTTTGTTATCTGCCGGTTTTTGTACCTCATAAATGCTGGTCGCCTGTTCTATGACCCAGTCCAGTGATCTTTTCTCATGAAAGTACGTCACCAGCTGTGTCATTATGTATTTTGGGAGTGCATGAAAGAAGGTGGTGATGAACTCCCAACTATCTGTGAGCACCATCCTTGTGGCCTGTGCAAATGCCCCTTTGAGCTCCTGCACACATTCTTGGGGGGCTGATCTTCCCCACACTGCAGATTGTAGGCCACCTTGCGGGCCTCTTGGGGGTTTTTGTGCGCAGAGAAATGCTTGAAGATGGCCGCCCTTTTGGTGGACGATCTTGAGTGGTTCTGGTGCTCCAGTCCCGCAAAGAAACTGGAGTATTCAGGGGAGAATGCCCATTTCACATACTCTATGCGATTCTGCCTGTCCTTCATATGAAAAGTACCCACCATTTCCTCATCTAATTCTAGGTGTTCCCAGACAGAATACTTTGCATTTTTATGATATGGAGTTATAACACTCCTAATGGCCTTGATTTGCCTAATGGGATCTTTGTTCATGGCTCTTTTAAGTTTGTTTGCCTTCTTTGTTTTAGTCACCCGATTCCACTCATCCTCAGACTCAGAGGCGCTGCTACTGGAGGTCCCTTCTTGATCCTCTAGGCACTCCCTGATTCTGCGAGTTTGAGAAGTGCTCGCAGAATGTTGGGGCCTCGTTTCTCTTTTCCTGTGGTGCTCAGAAGAGTCTTCTGACTCTTCCCTGCTCCCAGGATTGGCAGGGTATCCCTCCCACTACCCTAACTGGGTAGCGGTCTTCAGGATTCTCTTTTTGGGCATTATTTCCTTGAGTTTCCCACCAAATTTCACAAACTGGTCCCTTGGAAGGTGGTATTTCAGTGGATCTGATTCCCTGACCCTCCCCTCATAGGAGTATTCCTTCTCAGAGATATCAGCCCTAACATTTGGGTATTTGTAGAGGGACGCCCGTCCATCAATTTCTGGGAGGCATGGATCTGTCAGTCGCATCATACCAAACCTACTGAATTCTGCCAGCCCCATGGCTCCCGGCTCATTTGAGCGAGTAGACATGAAGTTGGCAGCGTTCATGGTATTGAATGGGTTTGAGTTCGAGTACAGAGGTCCTGATGCTACGATCATGGGTTGCCCTGTCCCTCTCGACCTGTTCAGGGTACCTCCAGTTAGGATTTAGTCTAGCACCCTCTTTCTCCAACCATGCTAGCTTTTCTTTTTCAGCCCCCATTTCTTGGTAATAAGCAAAGATCTGAGCCTTTTGTTCATCTATCAAGGCCTTAATGGTCTCAATGATCTGCACTTGCACTGCCACTTGTTGGTGGAGCCATCATTCTTTTCACAGAGAGCCTCATTGGGCCTCATTCCGAGTCTGGTGCTAACCAATGGCGGTAGTAGCGCCTTGGTCGGCACCGGACCCGTACCGGCACCGCCCTGGTGGAATGGGAAATTACCGCCCTATTCCGAGTTGACCAGGGCGGTAATTTCCCATTCCCCAGGGCTCTTCCCCATTCCCAAATGAGCCCCCATAGGACTCAATGGGAATGGGGAAATTGCAAATAACGGTGACCGCACTTTACGGTCACCGTTATTGGCTAAAAAGCCCCTTTGCGCCCTCGTCCCTAACGCCTGCTAAAAGCAGGCGTTAGGGACGAGGGCGAAAAAGGAACTCGGAATGTGGCGGTAAGGGATTACCGGCACCGGTCTCGTTAACGGTGACCGGTATCCCTTACCGCCATACTCGGAATGTGGCCCATTGTCTCTCTGCGCTTCCTGTATGGTGTGAGAATACTGGGACAATTTCTGCTGCAGGAGACACACCTCCTGAGTTTTAGCATCTTTGGTCTGGGTGTTCTCTTCTAGAGCACCCTCTACCCGGCTGGCGTGCTCAAGTAACTTCCCATACTCTGTTTTTAGTTCATTGAGCTCCTGGAGGGATCACTCTCTTCCCTCTAACTCGGTTTTTAGCTTGCTTATTTCCTGGCCTAGATAGTCTTTCTCTTGATTTATGGTGTTCCTCTGTTCAGCTAGGTCATCCCTTTGTTTTTTGATAATATTGGATTTCTGGCGCTCCTGATCAAATTCCTCCTGAGAGTGGAGGACTTTCACAATTAATTGGTTATTTTCCTTTTCCAATTTCTTTATCTGATCTTGTAGAGTAACTATCTGCTCTGCGCAGTCCCTATTATATTTTATCTGTTGGTTTAACTTCTGGTGACTCTCTTGCAGAGAGTCAAATTTTTCCCTACACTACTCTTTCAATGCCTCTACTTTAGTCTCTTGATCTGCATTATCCTGCTGTAGGCGAGCCAAATCCTCTTTTAATTTGGTGAGATAATCTCTAGATTCTTCCTCCCATTATTGACTCTTCTGTAGCCTTTGTTCTGCTGTGTCTAGATCAGTCTGGATTTTATCTAATAATTCACTTTGATTCTGTGCCAGAACTGTGCTTTCAGCATGCTTTTCCTGTATCACTCTCAGTTGGAGATATAGTTAGGCCGCAATGCTGGCAATTTTGAGGCCATTAATAATTCTCTCAGAGCTTGGTGTTATAGGCCATTGTCCTGCCATGTACCCAGTTTCATGGCAGTAACCTGTTGCGTGATTTCCTGCAGCAAGACATTTTCATCATGTTCTGGCCATTCACCCTTGACAAAGAGCTTGTGCAGGGGGTGCTCCCTACCCTTACTGATTTCTACTGGAATAGACATATTGGCAATGTTCTTTCTTTATTAATCATATTGAGGTTGATTTAATTTTACTTTTATAGACCGGCCTGGTGCTTAGAGTATATGTTTGGTCGGCGCTTGTACAGTGTACCACAATATTCACGCCCCACAAAGTCTTACTACTCTGCAGGTTAGTCTGCTGTGTTAGACTGTCATGGGTGGTAACCAAACTCAAAATCCCGGATGAGCCCCCAAATTTGTTAAGTATTTCAACCAGGCAATACACCCTGGTCTCAGCCTAGAATGCAACGCACAACCAAAATGCTTATTTTGTTATATATATATGGATTCAATATTTGAGAGATACAGCACTCATATCACATCCCTTTTTCAAATACCCCGGGTCACGGTGGACCAGGAACCAGGCTGGTTGGTAAAGGTAATATTTATTTATTTATTTAAAATTCAAGAAAATCAAACACTTTTTAATATATGGGGCAGCAATCACCAATGTGGTGACAATAACAATATGAATATAGGCAATGCACTTAAATTAACCATTTAGCAACACAGAAAACACTAGAGAATAGAGAAACTTGACGTTTTAGAAAGATAGCACTCAAATTAGGATTTCCCCCTGCAATATTCCTCAACCCACAAATAATCAATTCTAAATAGAGATAAGGAAGCAGCAGGTCATCAGGAATGAGGAATAAGAAACAAACTTCGAATCCAACCTTCTCTCCCCAAACAAGAGAGAAAAACGGATTTGAAACACTTGCAATGTTAAAATGACACTCGGAAATGGCTGAATAAAACAATGAATGTGTGCAAAAATCCTTAAATAAGTACAGATCTCTATGGGAGCCACACTGGAAAGTTACAAGCAATCATTAGCAATAGATTGAGCAAAAGCATACAATTCGAAATGAATGGAAGATTTAAAACAATTGATAGTTCTTTGGTTGGGATGTAGCTATAGATCGTAGGTACAATCAGGAGGTGAAATGAAGTCTCTAGCTATTAAACTGAGGGAGATATGCAATGTAGAATAAGAGGAATTTTTAGAAAAACAGGTAGTGAAAACAGAAAAGAAATTCAGTTTGGATAAAAATAGTTTTAAACTATACTAGAGCATTCAGGCTAGAATACCAACGAGGGACACAGTAAACTCCAGGGTTGATTCATGAGTTCAACCTTAGTTGCCCAGCCCCCGCCCTGGCGGAACCAGTCCGATCACTCAAAATAGGATTGATAGTTTAGGATTTACAAGACAAGATGAAAATGACTACAGAAATGGCGTTTAGCAAGATAAAATAATGACAGGGTTGCAATAAGTATTCTGACAATGTTACAAGCTATTAAGGTAAGGATAGGATGGTTTACAGATTGGGATAGGACAAGGCAAGGCAAGTTATGCTATGGTTCTATGGTTCCTATTGATGCTCACAGTCCACTCTTAATTTGGATTTCGGACAGTCAGCGCTCTGGAGCACCAAACAGATCTGGTCTAATACAGTACAGCCGGACAAAATCAGTGGGCATGGACTGGATATCGGGTAGCACTTCTGGTTACTGGATAAGTGCATCAGGAGAGCAGGATGGCAGCAGCATGTAGTGAGTGGCAAACCAGGTTAGTTCAGGATGCTTCCCCAAAATTTGGGTAATGGGATTTTAGAATGGAGGTTTCAGATTGAGGCCTTGCTGGGAAGGGGGTCAGCAATGCATAGGCTTTGCAAGGAAAATCTGGAATCAGGATCAAAACAGGATGAAGGAGACAGGAACCAGACACCACACAGAAATTCAGGAAGAGAATCAAGAATCAGTGTGTGTCTTGAGTGCTACTGAGGGGCCCTTATTTATAATGCCACATGACATAATTACAGTATATGACAGGATTTTTTTTACTGTATCTAGAAACTGTCACATTTACTTTATTGAAAATCCGATTTTGCCAAAAACAGATTTTTATGCAGTCTCAACCTATTAGTAAATCAGATAAACAGGTTACATATTTTGTGCAGCACAGATTAGTCCAAACCTCCAGTCTGTGTGACCTTGTTTCGCCTTTCTGACACATTTTGGTAATTTTACACAATAAAGATTTGGCCTAAAATTCCACAATTTTATACACAGATGTGAATTGTTCCCAGGGATGTATTTACAACAATTGACATTTGCAACATGCATGCTTTTCTGGTAATACAATATATATCACCATTTCTGTCCAGAGTGTGTCACAACATTCTAGCAAGTTTTCAAACACAGCCCACAATTCCACTTTCATGCTGTGAAAATTCCACTTTTTTACCAATTTTGACAGCTGAGATATAAGTCTTTTTAAAGTTCTTCATAAAATAGCCTTAAGACAAATGGGGGTCATTGTCTGTAGTTTTTTTCTTCCCAGCTAACACCAACTGGCAGTTTCTTCCAAGCAGGATGGGGGGCCTCTCTCTTAATTGAAGGTTTTATTGCCCTTCACACTTGACAGGTGAGTGTCCCAAGACCGCTATTGTCCCAGCCTGGAGCACAGACGAATGTCTGATGAGCTTGTGAACTTCCATTGTCCTGTCCCATACAAAGTTTTTAAGCTGGCAATTAGCACTTTTGGTGTCCTGGAAGTTTATGGTGTGCTTCACTTCCTAAAGGAAGTTACAGGGCTGGTACTTGAACAACTGGAAGACCTGTTTTTTTTTTAGAGCTTGCCAACTTAGCCAGTTGATTTAAAAGTCTTTATTTCCTGATTTCTGAGTCTTGATTGAACAAACCTGTGGAATAAAAATAGCCTATGCATATATTATCACCAGCCACATAATCCGTTTACATTGCTAAGTAAGCAAGCCTTCACTCAACAATTTACTTTGACTTATAGGCAATTTTTCTTCAGTCAGCAAAGCCCCTTTTACCACATGTGTTTAAAAACTGCTAACATTTCTTTCTTCTAAATTGGATTTTCATCTCAAGCAAATTCACAGACTGCCATGCAGCTGTAGTTATTCTCTTGAACGATGGAGTTGTTCTGCAGCATGGATACATTTAAACAAGCATGGCTCACCTATTTAGAGTCTTTCTCCGACAGCTGCTTTTTAGATACTTTTGCAAAGCAAATGGACGTGTTTCCTGTGTAAACTGAAAACAAAGCCCCTGGTTGATTTCTTTCCAAACTCAGATGACTGGGCCTATCATTATGGAACTAGATATGGTTTTGCTAATGCACAATGACTTCTTCTGGGCATGGCCGGGCCTTTTCAATCACAGCAGTTTCATAGTACATGGATGGAATTAGCCTCAAAAAATCATTTTTAAAGGTTGGAACAGGTGTCATTTTAAAGGGAATTTTGAGGTTTTCAGCAAGGCAATGTTGCCTATTTCACTTAATTCAATGTTAAACATTGCAGAGCACACTGGCACACTCCTGCGGTGTGTATTCTGTTACTCCCCATCTGAAATGTGTGTGGCAGGGTGATGCAGCCATTTTCTTTGGTGGTTGAAAAAACGCGATTTTGAGATCCTGGTGCGCACAGGGGTTAGCACAGCCATTTTGCTGTTTCTTGCACCAATGCAGAAAGGTGGTGTGGTAACACATCTGAGTGGGTCAATATATCCCACATTATACAATGAATCACCCATGATATGTGTAGTTGCTACATCATGTTTATCTTTATAGAATTTTCAAGGGATTATTTATTTATTTATTTATTTATTTATTCGTTCATTCATTCACATTTGTTAAGCGCACATCAGACCGAAGGCATCGTGACGCTGGTTACAGTGTTTCTTAAACTTAGTTACAGACAGTTGTACCCTTGGTTACATTTGGGTAGTGGTTATGCTTAGTACATGTACATCGAAAACACGAGAGTGGTCAGGTGCACAAGTTAGTTGAAGAGAGCAGTTTTAAGTTGTTTCCGGAAGGAGAGGAGGGATGTTTCTGCTCTGAGGTTGGTGGGCAGTGCGTTCCAAAGCTTTGGTGCCAGGTAGGGGAAGCCTATACCTCCTGCCTTGGATCTATTGATGTGCGGTATGGTTAACCCGGAATTGATGCATCATTGAAAATCACATTATCCAACTGCAAGAAGTAAGTCTATATATTCTTGGGGTGGGTACCATATTTTGAATAATGGATGTGTAGAGCCCAGCCAAAGGTTGGTGATGGATCCATGCTGCACGCACTATATCTGATTATTCAACCAATGTGCAGTTTTGAAAAAGGCCCCAAGGGAAAAACATGTGTAAACCAAAAGGGCATAATCAGCAACAATAAAAAAAAAAAAAAATGAATGGTGCAGTCTGAGCAGTCCCCTTTCCACTTATTACATAATCTCTAGTAGTATATTGATGCTGAATCTTCTTGTTTTCCTGTGTTACTATGAGAAAAATATTTCCCCTTGTGTGGAATATTCTGAAGTGGTTTCTCCTTTTGACTGGTAACCAGTGTAGAGCTCTTAGAGATGGTTTTATGTGTTCTTGCAATTTGAGTACCTTTTTGTATTTATTTTACTTTATTTAGTATAGCGCAAACCTAGCTCAAGAGCAGTGGATTGCTTTACAACGGGATTGTACCGGAATTGGGCTTGGCATTTTCTACAGTAATGCAGTACTGTTGGTAGAGGGAGAGCAGGATTTTTAGCCCTCCCTTAGGTATTGTTGAAAGAGACCCATGTTTAGTGTTTTGCAGAACTGGAGTATGGTATGGGCATTTCAAGTCTCTACTGGGATTGAGTTCCAGATGGTCGAGCGTGGCAGGAGAAGGACTGCTTGCAAGTCCTCTCTCCGGGGGGTACCTTTGAATGCCACCTTTTTGATCATTTTGTTATGTGAAGTGCAAGAGCCTCCAGTGGTAGTGAATTTAACCACCAAGTATGTTGGTGTTCCGATTGCGAATGCTTTGTAGGTGATGCATGCAGTTTTGATCATGATCCTGGTGGGGAGGGAGAACCAGTGAAGCATGCACAGTGTGGCAGAGATACAGTCAAATTTGCGGGCACTTGTAATGTGTCAGGCTGCAGCATGGTGGGCTGTTTTGAAAGGGGTAGATGTGTGGCTGGAAGCCCAGTAAGCGGGCATTAACTCTATCAATGTCTGAGAAAATGAGGGCTCGAACCGCTGTATGAAATTTGTTCTGGGGAATTAAGGGTTTGATTTTGTGGAGTGTGTGAATCTCACTGTATCCATGCCATTTGCACCTTTTTGGCTATGTGGTTTTGGAATAAAAGGCAGCAGAGAACAATGAAGCCCAGGGATCTGGCTAGCTGAGAGGCGAAACCTTCCAGGCAGGTGTCATTCAGACATTGTTGCACAAGTTGTTGTTTGATGTGGGAACCGATGAGGACTAATTTGGTCTTGGTCGGGTTCTGTACACTCAAACTGTGGGACGTTTCGTACGGTAAAGTACTGAGTAATAATCTTGCGGCAGTACTGAAGTTTGTCATTGAGGTACTCTAGCATGCTGAGATAAACTCTGTTAGCATTGTCAATCCTTAATAAAAATAAGCTTAATTCTAAACCTTCCAGCCATCACCTCTTTTCTTTTGCTGAGTCGTTGGACGGGCGTGCCCAGAGGTGAGGCTTGTGCCTGCTGGGCCTAGATATTCAAGCTAAGCCTCTCTAATGCCCAATGAGGACGACATATGTTTGAGGTTGCTTGTGGTCCTTTTTCAGAAGGAATGTGACAAAGCACTTTGGGCTAGCCTGATTTGCATATGGTCCTACTTTTAGTGGCTGCCTGTAATCAACCTCATATAGTCTACAGTACATATAATTTAAAAGAGCCCGGCACAAAACTTGTATCTGCAAAATGCCTTATCGGACATGAAATCCTAAGTAATCCAAATGAAAAAATTAAATAAACAAAAATGTAACTGTGAGTGTTTTTGCTCCCCAAAGTGTGCAGTACTATTAATTACTGGTATTTAGTTAGTGGAATTAGTTGTGAAAGGAAATCTAAGGGGTTGCCAGATCAAATAAAGACTCGGAATGCAAGGGAATTATTTTTTATTTTGCATTAAAACAAATAAAACATCTTCAAACATGCTTAAGAAAATCATATTAGGATTCATTTTGAATAAAGTTTTACAAGATAATGAATCAGATAACTCATGTGACATTGATCTAACTTTCCCATGTTCCAAATTATACTCTTAATTAACTATGGCTTTTCGAAAATATAACTAGCAGTAACAGCCCATGAAACATCTGCTGAGTAATGCCAAGTTGTGGGAGAAGACGTCACGAGGAGACGTGTGTTTTTCTTAGTTTTTCACATGGGCTGTTAAATAATTAATGAATAGCGTGGGAAGTATATCAAACACGTCCCCTTGATAGGAGGAAGCAGAAGTCTTGCAGCCAAGTAATTATATGAAAAGGTACCTGAGAGAGGAATACACTGATTAGTGAGAGCTACTTTCATCACTCATGAATAGTGTATGTTGAGAAATATATATCTGTAAAGACAATACAGAAATATATATTTTGATTTGAATGCATAAACACATCATTTTAATGTATGCTTAAAAAGAATACCACAGAGTAGTCCTTGAGTGAAAGGGTCGGTATTCAATTAGAGAAAATATTGTCACTTTGATTGAAAAAAGGAAGGCCAACAAACACATGTCAAAATAAATTGGGTGTAGTTTAAACTGGGGGATTAAGTTATAACAGAGACACAAAGAATTAATTGCTGCAATTAAATAAGTAAGTGCAATTAGCTCAGATAAGAACCCTAGAACACTGGAAAGTAATCAAAAACGTTTAAAGGAAGATTACAGATTAAGGGCCCGATTCATAGAAAAGTGTTCATTGATCCCACAAAATCCCAGCACCGAAAATGACTTTGTGCGTCCCAGCGCGCAAACTTTCATATGCGCACTTCGTGTATTCATTGAATGCAAAGCGCAAAGTAACCCGACCCGCAAAGAAAATGGTGCTGTGTGAGGAGCACCCACGGCACGCCCCCACGCAAACAAAAACCATTGCCCAAGAAAAAACCTTCGCGCAAACCTTTGCGTCCACCTCTGATACACCATCAAACACTCCTGCGAAACTGCATGCGGTCCCCCGTAAGTCAAGGCTGCACCCCGACGGAACTGCACAAGGTCCCCCCATTGTGGGGTGCATTTGAAGGCACTAGACAGAAGCCTCTCTCAAATTAACAGCAGCATTGAAACACTTCCACCAAAAAAAGCCTTGTTTTGCACTTATTTCAAATGAAGGGCAAGCATTTCAACACTACAACCAAAAATGGCTTTTGCTCTCCCTTGCACATGAAAAGAAGCCCTTTAAACACTGCAAACAAAAATGGCGTGGCTTCTTCTTTGTGTTCATTTTAAATTAAAGAACCATGGGCAAAGGGGGCCTACCTGTCATCAATATAATGAGAAATCAAAGAATACTGTAACCTGCAAGACAGGATTGTAA
Organism: Ambystoma mexicanum; assembly: GCF_040938575.1. NCBI lineage: Eukaryota > Metazoa > Chordata > Amphibia > Caudata > Ambystomatidae > Ambystoma > Ambystoma mexicanum. The sequence goes on from NC_090928.1 coordinate 1,149,321,371, forward strand.
ACATTAAAAGCAAAAACGGCCTGCACATGTGTGAAAATAAAAACAGCTTTAAAAACCACAGTGGAATAAGATATCACTGCTCACAGGAAATGTCAGAAAGCAAAGCCTGATGTGGGTGGGGTGACAAAGCAAATTTATATTATGTTTCCCCCACCAGACTCCAGTGACCTTTGAAGATAAACTTTCTGCAGGAAACAAGAGTTCTGGATGAGTGCAGGAAACTTCACAATTAAAAGCCCTGCTTCCAGCTGCAAGTTGCACCTACTAGTGAAAAACACTAATGAAATGTGATGCTGCTCAGGGCATTATTATTCCCTGCTCTGCAGACATGAAGGCAGGAGCCCAGAGATTTAAAAAAAAATGCAAAGTGTGGCTGAAGCTTGACCAGGTGGTGTGAGCCCTTCCTGCATCCACTTCAAAGAGCAAACTGTCCATTTTAAAGGGAGTCATACAAATCTCTGGTCACCGGCTAAGTCCAGAGGAAGACAGATGGCTGTGGGAGATGAAGCAGCCTTCCCACAGGTTCAACAAGACACTCCCAATTGACATTAAAAGACTGATTTCATTTTAGGCATTTTTCACAGCAATCAGAATGAGGATTAATTTTGTTTTATGCCATTTTGTTCATGTAATTTACAGGTGGTTTAAAAAATATAAATTGCATTTTCCTAGGGCTTTGGGGACTGAAATGGCCAGTTAAGACTAGTTTCTGGCTGATCTAAACAGGTCACAAATATGACAGTTGGTGAAACCTCAGTATAAAGACATTTCGATTTGCCACTGTATTTTCCTTTTGCATTTGCTTTTCTCCCAGAACTGATTTGCCCACTTCATTTCTATTGTTGCCCTGGGGTGCTGATTAGTATTCTCAAAACTTCCCTTACCTCCTAAAGTGTAAACAATTCGAATTTCCTTTCATTCTGTCCACTAGCACTTGTGAGTAATAATCAACATCCCATTCTGCCATTTGCTCCAACAATGGGGTTTCCCTTTCTTTGCTGACTTCCCATCTGGCTTTACCCCAAATCTGATTTTCTCTCTATTCCTAATCTTTGCCACTGCCTTCCATTCAAACGAATCAAGTCTAATTGATGTTTAAGGGTGAGCATTGCACTGGGGAGTGATAAACCATTGGTGCTATCACTTGGTGAAAAATTGTTCTTTTTCTGTTTTGCCATTAAAGACCTGTGTGAACTGTAATAGGATATCTTAACCTGATGGTTCGGTAGAGATCATTGCATTTGTGTTGCCACAACATTGGTGGCTGTGAAATTGTTTGATTTTATTTTTTCATTAAATAATAAACTAATAAATATCTTATTGATACACAACAGCCTGGTTCCTAGTCCATTGTGACACTGGTTGTTTGTGGAAGTTGGGTGCAAGATGGGTTGGAGGCCTACTCAAAAAGAATCCGGAGTATATTAAAAATAAAAAGTGTTTTCTTGTACACCACATTCATTGTCAGGGAAGGAGTCCCTGGCTGGAGTGTGCCATGTAATTAAACTGTGACACCCTAAGCTATGGATGCACCCCAGCAAAACTGTGTAAACTCTCCCGCAAGCCAAGGGTGCACCACTGTGAAACTGTGCAAGCTCCCCCATGAGTAACAACTACACCCTAGCAAAACTGCATGAGGTCCCCCGTAAGTATTGGCTGCACCCCAGCAAAACTGTGGAGCGTCCCCCCTACTCCCAAGGCATCCTAACTGCTGCCAGTCTCCCCTAAATTATAGCAGCCCCCTCTAGCCCCAACACCACCCACCATGCCCCTTCACTTCTGACACTACCCTCAGACAGCCCCCACAAGTCCTGACACCACCCACCAGACCCCCTCATCTCTGCCCACTACCCCAGTCTGGTCCTGCCACATTACACTGCTACCAGTCCAATGTTGACCAACAATTTACCTCAACTCCACTGGTCTGCCTCCACATCAAGCACACCGGCCACATATCCCCCCCAGCCTTAACAACTGGGGCACTTCTGCAGCATCCATGTCCGTAGCCCATCACAAGATTCCCTGGTACATCACACTCATCAAGAGGACAGCAGAATGTAAGCGCTGTAGGTGAATGACCTTGGAGGACGCAAGTCCAAGACATCACTGAGAGAACAGTGTCACATGTAATGAGTGAGTGCATTGTAGCCTGTAAAATCAATGAAGGGAGTCAGGTAGGAAGGCATAGCTGTTAAGGTCCCTGCAAGTAACACACGTAGAACAGGCATGTGAAGGCTGTCTAAGAGTGTGTGAGTCAAGGAGATGGATGATGTGTACAGCCAGACTTAAAAAATAATTTGTGTGAAAATGTAGCATTTGAGTGGTAGAGGTGCAGCATGAAATGAGAGTATCTTCTGGGCCTCCGTTCTTGACTGAATGGCTTGCAGGCCCCCTACTGTCCCTCTCCCCTCCTCATCTGCAACCCTGCAAGCCTCCTCCAGGATGGCAGTCCACCTCACAGTACGCCGCTCCACCACCCTTCCCTGGTATTGCAATTCTTGCTTCGCTAGCTCACTGCCTTTCTTTCATCAGCTGCCTATGTCCTGAGCCACACCATATCCAGCAGTTGCCTCAGTTCCTCCTGCCAGACGGCACAACTGTCCTGCCTGACTTGCCTCCTCGTTGACGAAGGGCTCTGCCTTGATTGCCCTGGAGACACCTCATCTGCTGCTGCATTGCTGAGTGTAGGCTGCACAGGTACGCCTGCCACCTGGATGTCACACGTCAGGGGTGTGCAGTGCCAGCATTGTCCCAAGGTGCTAGCTGGCCGACTGCTATCTTCCATGTGTCGGTCTTCTGTTGCACCAGATGCAGGGATGGATTGGCCTAGAAGGGGCTTTGATGGAAACTAAGGCTCCCCGGAGGATGACTGGTGCACAGCGGAAGGGCCAAGTGAATGTGTCAATGCACAGAGACCACCCGAGAGAGGTGCACGTGCCAGCTGACCCAAATAGAGCCACATCAAATTGTGATGCTATGCCAGCTCCTCATGAGTAGCTGTCACAGCATCACAAATTGTGCCTGTCTGCCTTGCCAGACGAGCCAGCAGGGTGTGCACCAACTCTGGGCTGGTCTCCTTTTGCACAAAGGGGGGCTTAGTCTGGGTGGGGGCATCCACGACAGTGGTCACTGTCGCAGTATATGGACCAGGTACAGGAGGATGTGCAGCTCACTCCATTGTGGACTGCACATCCTTGTGTCCTTGGCCCAGGGGTGCATCCTGAACACCCTCCTGGATGTCCCCACCAGACCCCAGGTGCTGGCCTTCACTTTCTTCCTCCTCCTCCACCACCATCTCCATTTCACTGGATTACTCCTGAGAGTCTTCCTCCCTTGATGGCCACTCTGTGTCCACACCCTGGCCAACAGCCACTGAGGAGTCTCCCACCTCAACCACCTCCTGGGACGTACCGCCAGCAGCTTCTCCTAATGGTACTTGCACTCCCCCAGCTATCTCTCCTTCCAATGAGGTGGTGACAATGGTGGCTGGCTGGGGTTTGTGCTTGGGTCTGGTGGTCCGGTCCCTGCCCTTCTGTGCCAAAATAAGGCCTCTGTCCTCTTTCCGAGCTGCAGCAATTGTGGAAGATAGGATAAAAACAATTGACTTCAGTTATCGCTGTCAATGTATGTGTGGCATACACAGAATAAACATCACCAATCATGCAGCATGTTGCATCCAGAAACTGTTACACACACAACATACACGCGGACACGTCCATGCAAACAGCATGTCTACTGCCACATTAGTGTTATGTGAACGATGACTGACATGCATGACACGCGCCCATGTCAAGAAAACACATTGTCGTGTGGCCACAAACACATTACCAAAAATATGCAACGCCACCATACCAATGACCAACCAGCGCAGTTATGATACTCAGCCAGGATCATGGGAACTATTCCAGTGCACCTGGCCACACAATCACAGCCACCAACATGCATCTGTGACAGCCTGACCTGCAAGTAAGCAACATGCACAGGCACACATACCTGGAAATCAATTGCTCATGTTGTGTCACTCAGCATACACATATTGCATGTACACATGTACACTTGTGCTTCAAATGCAGTGGGATAACATGTCACATCCGTGTCCCTAAAATGCCAATACAGCAACCTGACATTCATAGACATCCAGGCACATGTGTCACTCTCAGCAGATGTGTCTGCCTGGGAGCACTTGTGTACCACACATGGAGGTGTGTTTCATGCACATACTTCACATGGCCACAACATAGCATGCACCTATCTGTACTGTCCCTGTATTTGGTCCATGACACCCACACAGCATGTGCCCGAGTCAAAGTCACAGAGGAAAAATTCAGCTAACACCCAAGCATATACCAGAAGACAATGTTTGATGCCACATGCGACCATCATTGGCATGAGGCTGCATGCTGCTGCATCTCACACCTACACTCAAGATACATACAGCATGGGGCATCTGCAATCATTCATGCCACACATAAACAGTAGAGCATTGCTCCACATGGGTATTCACCAGCAGCTTCAAGAATACTTCTCCATGGACAGCTCTGGGTGTGAAGGTCTGGATAAAAACTCTCAAGGACCTGCAGCTCTATCTGAGGGAACTGGTGGCAGCCTGCATGGTACACCTCAATGGTGGACTCCTTGGCGAGAACTGCCTCCACCTTTGGAATGGCTTCATCGGACGGTCTGCCAACCCCTCTGTGTTGATGGCAGCCGTGATGTTGTTGCAGATCTGTTGAAATGTGTCATTATGAAGCTGTGTAGCAGGGTTGAAGAGGGCATCATAGACTCCCAGGACCCGATCCATCAGGATGCCAACTTCAGTGGTGGTGAAGTTGGCATCCCTCTGCTCGCTAATGTGGGTCCGCTGCACTCTTCAGAAGAGGTAGATGGACCAGACATGGTACCCCGAGGCAGGTATGGCTTAGCTGGGTCTTGGATAGGTGCTGTGGAGTTGTGGTGGGGTTTTCTGGGAGAGATGGAAGTCCCAAATACAGAAGAGGTGATCACAGGCCCAGCACATGAGTACAGGCAACAGCAGGACAGCTGGCACTCCGGGACAGTGTTGGAAGCAAGCAGGCCCTCACACTCAATCAGGCAGCAGCAGTTAAGGAATGTCTGAGTCAAAACAGGGCCAGAGGAGGTAAAAGCATTGGTTGGCATGCAGGAGGAACTCTGGTGTGCATCTCTCATCTGTAGCAGCAAAAAAGTAAAGGTCGTAACCACGTAAGTTACGTCCCACACGCTGGGCGCATCACGCCTATGTGGCTTAAGGCAATGATGGTGTAAGGTAAGGGGCACGGCCCGCGCACTGGTTGTGCATTCAAAGCTACAAGACGGACGAGTATTGCATGCACATATTTGGGGTTGCTACGCAAGCCGTTTCCTTCAGTTAACACGTACCATATTATAATTTTTGGGGTTGCCTCTGTGCATACATGCAGTATTTTTGCTATTTAGATTCCTACAAAGTATAGTGTATGCATGTTTTGGGGTGCCTCTGTGTATCGTGTACTGCTTTCTTCACCTTTTGGAAGCATTGCAGGTAACGCTTACGCAATTCTAGTTTTTTGGGGTGCCCCTGTGTATGCATATTTTTGCTTTTGTGGTACATTGGATCCTTGTTGAACCACAAATCTATGTTGCACATTACATAGACAGTTTCCTTCCTAATATTGCCCAGAAGAATATCTTGTTGTGCCTTCCATGTATCCATTACATTTGCACCAGGGGCCTCATTACGAGGTTGGAGGTAGCCTGGCCGGTAAAACCAACAAGGCTACCTCCAACCTAGCATCAGGGTCCGGCACCCATGAATGGGCAATTACCGGCCTATTCCGGCCCAGCCAGATCCCGTAATTGCCCTTTCGCGGGTGCCAGGCCGGTACATACCCATTCCCATTTGATCCCCATAGGGCTCAATGGAAATGGGGACGTCGGATGCACCGGCACTGTTTACAATGGTGCCGGTGCATCCGACATTCTGTGCTCGCGGGTGCTGCACTGCCAGCCAGGTCAGACCTGGATCTACCACCGTGACCAATACAGTCATTATCAACCACAAGTTATGGAAGCTTAGAGACCACACGACGTGCAACTCAAAAAATGCGATCCATGCTGTCATGTGTCCTTGTAAAAAAACATATATAGGCAAGACCTCTAAGCCTATTAAACGTAGGATATCAGAGCAGTCGTCCAGAATCAGGACTCAAAACTTTTCTTCACCGCTAGTTGCCCATTTTATAGAGCATCTTCACAACTGTGAGGATTTACGATGGTGGTGTTTGGAACATATAGTAGGATCTGACCAATTCGCCACGGCTAATAGACTTGCCTCACGTGAACACTGGCGGATATATAACACCCAAAGCCACAGTTTGGGCTTGAAAGCCCAGGAAGAATGGCAATCAGTATTTAACAAATAGATAATTCCAGATAAAAGGTGCAAAGAGCTGGTTACGCTTTATACTATCCTAAGCCACAGTTTGGGCTTGAACGCCCAGGAAGAATGGCAACCAGTATTTAATAAATAGACCATTCTAGAACAAAGGAACAAAGAGCCGTCTGCATGTTGCCATCTGTTATATCTTTTCGCTCTATAACCAACAGGTTATACTCCTGTAGCCATCCATTCCCTGTGCCCTATTCAGAGTTTCCGGGGGGTCTATACAAACATACCTAGTTGTATTGACTTGAGATTTTAGTACTTGCTTTTTTGCCTCTTTTAGATTTTTTCCCCCCTTTTTTGGATTTCTTTGATCAGTATTCATTTCTTGGCACGTTTCACATTGTGATCGGCCATACACTATTTGCCTAGTGACTCACTGTTTATTTGTTGCTCCTTTTCTTTTATTTGTTGTCCCCCCTCTTTCCCCCCTCCATCCCCCCCTTCCCTCCCCTTCCTCAGTCGACTAAGACCAAGATCATTGTTTACCTCCACTAAGGTCAGTTTCTGCCCTCCACTTAGCATTGGATTCATCTGTTCCTCTGCGATTACGCTTTTGGAGTGCCCTCGTCTCACTGTGTGGGCGCACAGAGACACTGTTCAAGATTAGAGATGTGTCCATTGTAGGTGCGTTCCATTATTTAAATTTATTTCTCTATATTACCTTGCCTTTGCGCAGTCTGAAGTCGACAGCGAATAGGTCAATACGCTTTCCACGGCTTGGCGAGTGTCCCCGCTTCCTTTAGCTGGAACACGCCCAACGAGACACGTCATGCGCAACACGTCCTGAGACGTGTATTTAGGCTGGGATGTGTTGGATAAACGATGGCCCAGCATTTCCGGTTTGTTCCATTGGAGTACGATCCATGTCTGTTCCAGAATAAACACAGATAACATCCAGGCGCTTTGCAGATAGAATTGGTGTTCTTTTCCCAGTGCACTTTACAAGAAGGAGCTTTATACTTGTTTTTAACAAAATTTTTAGTTACTAGAGTTCCTCAGAGCGAAGGTTTCTGAGAACTGGCTTTTGCTAATTGAGTCAGCGTACATGGGCAGCTATCTATCGATTGCTACTCAAATTTCTTGATTCCAGCTGGTCTGCTAGTCAGCCGCTTCATGACTGTATATATGGTTTGCAGACTCTGCCTGTTCGGGAGCCACTAAATTGCTCTTTCTGTATCAAATGCATCTGTGAAAACACTATACGGTTGTGTTCACGGGATATATTTACATACATTTACCCATTTCTATTAGGTTTTTTCATTGGCCTTTTGGGAATACAGAAGTCCGACTACTTTGGATAGAATGGACAAATAGATTTACCGCTCTGCCGTGCCCACACCCTAGCCAGAGCTTAACTTGCTTTGAAACTTTGCATCGTGTCTTCCGGGTTATGACTACTAGCACCTGAATGACCTAGTTGGCCTAAAGGTGAGTTGATATGCTCAGACTTCAGTTTTTAGTTTTTAGTTTTTAGTTTCTATCCCTTATTATTCTCCTTTTCTTTTAGCTATTCAATACACAAATTACCACCTTAGGACTCACTATTGATCCAGTCATTCAAATGCATTTTATTCCAATTTATTGTTTGCCTTCCCTAGCTTAAATTTCCTTCCCTTTCCCTTTTGATGTTGGGTTAAATGGACAATATCACCCCTATGAACCTCTTTGCTTCACTCTAACTCTGGAGTATTTTTTTGAAAACCAAGTAAACTTTATTTTGACCATGCTGTTTTATGGCTAATTGAAATTAAAGTCGTGCATTGATACCTTGCTTTTTAGATCTTATTCATTTGAGATCTTCCTCTGGCAGTGGCTGAGTTGTTATTCCCTGGACTTATTGACAGGCTTGCGGTACCAGCCCCCAAAAAGGGTAGAGGCCACAGTAATGACCTTTTCTCCCCAGTCACATATAGGGCCTCATTACACGGTAGACGGTAACAATGGCGCTATTAGCGCCATGGTTGCCGCCAGTATTTTACCGTGTCTGCCTTGGTGGATGGCGGAATTACCGCCCTACTCCAAGGTGAGCGGGGGCGGTAATTCCCCATTCACCAAGGCACTTCCCCATTCCCATTTTTGCCAACATAGGGCATAATGGGAATGGGGAAGGCGCTAATTACGGTACCGCAAATTGCGGTACCGTAATTAGCTCCAAGGTCCCTTTGCGGCACCCTACTTTAACGGCTGGTAAAACCAGCCGTTAAGGTCGGGTCCCGCAAAGGGAACTCGTATTAAGGCGGTAAGGGTTTACCGGTACCGGTGCCCTTACCGGTACCAGTAAACCCTTACAGCCTAATGTGTAATGAGGCCCATAGTGTCACATGACATGTTTGAACCGATTGATATGGGAGAAGTCCCAGTTGCTACATCCACAGATCATCTATTTTTAATCAGTGTTTATCCTGTTATTCATTATGTGTTTTTCTTTTTCTTTCCTTTTTCCCTGCCACCTTGTTCTAGGTGTAATTGCTTCTCTTTATATGTTTAAATGCATATGTGAAATTTGCGTGTGTGTGTTTTACTGTTTTTTCTTTGGAATCAATATAATTTCTTTCCTAGATTCTTGTCTGCTCTTAAATTGAACATTGGAATGATCTTTTCTCTTTCTAGAGTACTAACACTGTTTAGATTGTGTCATTGACATACATCTTACTGGTTACAAATTTAGTTTGGTCAGGGCGACCGGGGGTTCCCCATCGGAGTGATCCCCTTCACTCGCTTGGGGCATCCTTACGGCATGAATATTTAAGAATAATGTGATTCATTTCCTTGTGACTTTTTTGCAGCAGCCAAATATCTGAAACTAGCATTTTAACACAGTATGCACTTTTTTATATAGTTGCTTGATATATTTCTGTACATTGTACTATCACTTTAGATGATGTAATACTCTGTTTAAAGATTTAAAATTTGAAACAAATAAATATAGTATTTTACATTACCTTTTGTCTCATGTATGGTGATCTGTGTTGTAGCTAAGGAGACTTTCCCCTCTCTACATGGTTCGACGATATCCTTTGAGTAAACAATTTTTCTTTTCCGCTGGCTCAACCCCTGTTTACTACCAATTGACAGACTTTGACCGGCAAAACATTGAAAGCTACGGGAGACAAATCCTGTTCGATAGAAAAGGAGAAAGAACTGTATGTGTGGCAAGAGTGAACCCGATAGAGTGATGTCAGCAGTTTGTTGTTTAAAAAGACATTAAGACTTGTGATTGCCACCAGTACTAGTGTGCCGAATAGAACCTAACAGTCGAGAGGGGTCTGAGCCCGGCAGAGGGGGATCCAAGGGTGAAGAAACGAACACCCCAAATTACAATTGGAAAGGAACATTTTTTGTTTGTTATTTTCTGATCCTTGAAGACAAGATACTTTCAAGTGTAAAGAGACTAATGAGGCTCTTCAGAAGTTGAGAACAGAAATGTTGTCTCGTGTTGGGGAAGCTCAAGAAGTGTGCTGTGCTCAAAGGTCCCACCTTATTCCATGCTCAAAACGTGAGGAAGGGTGACCCTGACTACTGCATCCTGACATATTATTTGTGAACACTTCTTTCTTTCTTATGAATCCTATCGCACACTCTTTTGTATGTAGTTGTAACGTTTGGCAATAGTTTTTCTTTTTAGTAGTCGAAGTTTTCTCCCATCTTAGATTTAGGTTTAGATTAGGTGTTTATCTCACTCACTTTTGCAGTTTAATAAGCACCATTGAACTGGGAACCAAGTGATCTGTCTTTAATGTTGCCACAATGAGTTCCTTACATAACGCTCTTAATACCGAAGAGGTTTCTAAGTACAGACCCGGGATTCAAACCTCTGTTGCCCTGCGTCATCTTGCTTCCAAGATGAGCACGTACCACTGAGGTATACTACCCGTGTCAGTAACATAGGGTACATTGTCACACAGACTTATGTTCCCTTAGAATTTCTTCTCTGATGTTTCATGCTAGCTTTCCTGGTAAGTGGCTCTTTGCACACCCAGACCTGCCTCACCATGCTTAATTTTTGAGTAAGAATGATTTCTTTGTGACTTTTGGAAAGGTGAATGAGCACTCGGTTATATATTTGCAATGATTGCAGGCATTTGAAGATGGTGTGTGCGTGTGCACAGATATGAAAAGGCTGATTCTGGTTGCAAGTTGTCCAGAAGATGAGCACTTTACATTATGTGACATATACAGTGCTTGAAAAGTGCATATTCCTGCTCCATATCCACAGTACACTCCACAGTACACTATATTGCATGCACATGACTCACAGTCTCATATTGTTAACTCTTTGTTGCAAATGATAACTCCAATGGCCCGTTTGCCCCGCAAATGGTCAATGAATGAGTCTCAATCACTTGCCCATATCTTACAAATCTATTTAACCTCTCTCTCCACTGGTCTGTTCCCTGCCTCTTTAAAATCTGCAACTGTCTTATCTCTATTGAAGACACCCACTACTGACCCAACCATCCCAGAAAACTATTGCCCAGTTTATCTGCTTCCCATTATTCAAAGGTCCTTGAGCAGGTGGTCTTCAACCAGATTACTGAGTGCCTTGAGGATAATGTTCAATCTGGCTTCCATGTTAAAAACTCCATCGAGGTAGCACTCATGCATGTCTCCAACTTTCTCGCTAATGCTCTCCTCTCCAAACTCTCTTCTATATTCTTCCTTTTGAACCTTTCTGCTGCTTTTGACACTATCGACCACTCCTCTGCTCTTGCCTGGATTGCTGCCTACCTGGAAGGTCGATCCTTTAAAATATCTTAGAACTCACACACCCGTGACCCCACCACTGTCCCTGTCGGAATCACCCAACGAACAGTCCTTGGACATCTGCTCTTCACCCTACATACCTCTACCCTAGGAACATGTATCTCATCCGTTGGATTTTATTATCACCTTTTTGCTGACAGCACTCAAACATGTTGCTCCTTTCCCTCGTTCACCCCAGCCATCTTGTAATAGATTATAAACTGTCTCACTACAATTCGTCCCTGAATGGCTCTCCACTGCCTCGCGGTGAAATCCTCAAACACAGAAGGCATATTTCGCTCTGCTTCCAATGCCATCTCTCCCCTCTCCTATCCCCTTTCCATCTGACCATAACACTCCTTCAGTCAAGGATAGCAATCGTGGGGTTCTCTTTGATAGAGACCTTCGACTGCAACAATTCATCAATGCCACATCCGTTGCGTCTCGTATTTGCCACCTCAACACTCAAATAATGTGTCCTAATCTTATTAACCGCTCTACAAAAACTCTAATCTCCACTCTTGTGCTCAACAAACTGCACTACATCTCAAGCCTACTCCTTGGCCTTCCTTTCTATTTATTCCTCCCTCCAGACAACCTCTTCAACTTTGCTACCCCACACTCTCTACAACCTACACAGAACCCCCCCCCCCACACACACACTTCTACCTATCAACAGCATGCTGGCTGGCTCTCAATGCACAACCACTCTCTTTTCAAGTTCCTTTTCGTAGGTGCAAGAATATCAATGGTGTTGCTGTACCTGTTATGTTTATTTATACTGTGCACCGCCACCACCCAGGTGCAGTATCCAGGTGCACCAGTGCCTCTGGAAGAAAAGGGTTGTGGGGAGGTTAGTGAGGAAAGGACGAGAGGATTGGTTCATAACCAAGAGGAACTGACATATGTGAGTGTTGTTTAGCATGTGGGAGTTGATGCAGAAGTCCTGGTGCATTGTAACCATATGAGTAAGACTCAGTGCCGCCGGTGTGTGCGAGTGTTTGTGTTGGTGTTAGTGTGTTGTGTGGTGTTGGGATGGGTTGTGGTTGTGCGTACTGGTTAGATCATGGGAACCCTAGCTGTAAGACTCTCTGGTGTATTTGCGCTTTTACTATTTTATGGACTATGTGGAGTGGTTCACACTAGGTGTGCTTCGAGCATATCAGAGATGGTGGGTGTGAACAAAGAATTGATTTGTGGTTTGTTTATGTGAAGTGTGGCTAGACCAAGGTCTGGAGTAGTGGCATTGGTTGTGTCGGAGGAGCAGGAAGAGGAAGTGGGTTAGTAATTCTGTACATTTGTTGGAGCTTCTTGAGTGACTCTTTGGTTGACGCTCGATAGTATCTACCCAGGTTCTTGGTTATGTTATGTTATGTTGTGTTATATAGTCTTATAGAGCGCACGTACGCCATAAGGCATCTTGCTGCTGAGCAGAGGAAGGTGGACCAGAACATTCATGTCAAGGGGGGGATCATCAGAAGAGAAGGGTCTTCAAGGTACCGAGGAAGGCCAAATGGTTAGAAGTTGAACGCATTGTCCAAGGCAGTTGGTTCCATGCAGTAGCGGCTGCCATAGAGAAGGCATGGCCACTGGTCCTGGTCCATCTAACACAGGGGACTGATAATAGTAGGTCAGCCAGAGACCGAAGGAGCCAAGCAGGGACATAGTGGATTCATTTTTCTTGAAGATATTCAGCTCCTAGCTTGTAAAAAGCACGATGCACCACGCACATAGATTTAAACAATATTCGCTTTTCGATCAGAAGACAGTGCAGTTGTTTCAGGAGCGGTGACATGTGGGTGCGTGCTGGGGGGCGCAGGACTACTCTGGCCGCATCATTCTGGATCATTTGAATACAATTTATTAGGTAGCACGGTTGGCATAGGTACAGTGAATTACAATAATCAGCTGTGCTAAGAACCAACACTGCTACCACCGGCGCATGAAAGTGACCCGGAACAAAAGGAAGAACCTTTGGCAGGGTGTGCAATTTAAAATGACCTGATTTGCAGACTGCATCCACCTGCTAGGTCATAGCCAACGAAGATGAGAACTTTAACCCCAGATTACTCACTTCAGGGGACGGAGAGGGGAAAGGGACAAAACAAGCAGGCCAAAAGTCAGAAATCCAGTAAGTGAGAAGACTAGTCGTTCCTGGCACAAGGATTTCTGTTTTGCTGCCATTGAATTTTAGAGAGTTGTTTGCCATCCAAGCACCCAAATCCTCTGGGCAACTCCTGAGCCAGGCTACAGTCTCAGGGTGAGAAAGATCTAGGCGAACCAGGATCTGCGTATTGTCGCATAGGAATAAAAGCGGAAGCCATCAGACATGATTAGAAGAACAAGAGGGTGAAAATAGATGTTAAAAATAATTGGTGAAAACGCAGATCCTTGCGGAACACCGCAGAACAGTGAGATGGATTCAGAGCAAAAATGTGGCAGAAAGACTGACTGGGACCAGTCAGCCAGGAAGGCTGCAAACCATTTCAGTACCTGGCCTCTAAGGCCCACGCTCGACAAACGGGAGATCAGGAAAGAATGATCTACCGTGTCGAACGCGACTGACCAGTCAAGCAGGAGGCGAGCTCCCACACTGTCTTGGTCAACTAGGTGGGTGAGATTGTCAAATACAGAATTAAGAACTGATTTGGTTGTTCTCCCTGTTCTGAAACCAGACTGAAAACTATCGAAGAACTCAGATGGTTCCATAAAAGATGACAGGAGGTGAGAGACCAGAGCCTCAAGCACTTTCATCAAAAACGGAAGAAAGGAGATGGGACGGAAGTTAGCCAGCATGGCTGGATCCTGCGAAGGCTTCTTCAAAAGTGGAAGCACACGTGCATGCTTCAAGGCTCTTGGAATCAGCCCATCTTGAAAGGAAAGTTTATTTGGCTTGTGCTTCATTGGGTTGTGAATCATTGGCCAATCTCGCCTCCTCTCTAGTTGTTTATCTGTGATATTATTGCTGCTGGTATCCCTTAGTGGCTGTCATTGTCAAGCAGGTTTTGAGTAGTTTCCTGAAGGTGGTTCTAATTTCTTTGGCATGGTGTTCCAGAGGTTAGCACTTAGACGTGAGAATACTGTACCACCACATTTTTTTTTCATACTGTATTGCCTCTATTTGTAGGTGCTGCTGGATCTTAGGTTCCTTCTTTGGTGTTAACGGCTCATCTTGTCCTGGGGGAATTCAGCTCCTTCTCTGTGCAAGGCTCTGTGGGAAATGCAGAGTGTTTTGAATTTGATGCATTTTTCTTACTGGTAACCATTGTAGGCTTTTCAGTGCTGGCATGATGTGATCTCTTCTGTTTAGTTTTAATGGGATCTTGGCTGCTCTATTTTGCACCCTTTGGAGTTTCTTGCTGAGTCTTTCCAGCATTCCTACGTAGAGGCTGTTTGCGGGGTCAATTCTTATGAGTATCATGGATATGATTGTGAGTGTTCTGTGTGGGAAGGAGAGGTAAGGGTTTAGTCCTCTGAGTAGTCTTAGTAGGAAGAATCATTTGTTGGTGATTGTGTTGACTTGCGGTTCCAGGGATAAGATGTTGTCCATTAGTATGCATAGGTTATTTTCTACATTGGTAGTCTCTGGTTGCCTTCCCATTACAGCTGGCCAGTCCGGTTGTGGGTCCCTCCATCAAATCCTGTGGGTGAGAGCATTATTTCCTTTTTTGCCAGGTACAGTTATGCTATGATATGATATGATGTGGCATTTTTAATGCGCTTGTACTCACAAATGTAAGGATGTTTGTTGTCATCTGATTGTAGATGTCACTGAGGCTGTTGTTGAGGTGGTTATTTTGTTCCTGGTACTGTCACAATCAGTTGTGTGTTGTCTGCGTAGTTGTAGGCAGTAAGTCTGTGGGTTCAAATGATTTTCATCAGTGGGCACATGTAGATGTTGAAAAGCCAAGGAGAGAGGCTGAATCCCTGAGGGACTCCACAGGAGATATTTTTGGTTTTTGAGGTGAACAGTGTTAGGTAGGTTCTTTCATTTTGGTTTGTTAGGAATGAGGTAAGCCACATAAGTGTGGATTCCTGTATGCTACATTCCATCAATCTTTGTATTAGTGTTGTGTGGCTAGTTGTGTCAAATGCCACTGATATGTTCAGTAGTATGATAGCCAATTGGGCATTGTCGTCTGTCTTTATTTTCAGGTCGTCCCATATTGATAGGAGTGCTGATTCTGTTCGTCTCATTGGTCTGAAACCAACTTGTGAACGGTCGAGTATTCCGTTTGTTGTGACGTATTTAAGTAGGATTTTGTATACATGGTTCTCCTGGGTCTTTACCGGGTAGGGTATGTTGGATATTGGTCTGTAGTTGATAGGGTCTTCTGAGCTTTCGTATTCCTTTATTTTCAGTGGTTTGATGCATGCTGATTTGAAAGCAGACTGTACAATTCCTCTTTTGAGTGATAGATACATTAGGTTCCAGGAGTGCGTTGCCGGAGTTCTGTGGTTGAGGATTCCTTTGAAGATGTCAGGGGGGCAGGGGTACCTTTGGGATTCTGCAAGGTTGGTGTTCATGATCACTGTGGCAAATGTTTCTTCTGTGATTGGTTCTAGGCAGGTGAGTGTTGCTGCATTATGCCTTTCACATGGTGTCTGTGGTCTGGCAGTTGTGGTTGTATTTGCCTGGGCTGTGTTGACGGTCTCCTGGATTGTGTCTATTTTTGATCTTAGGTGGTTGGTGATGTTGTCACAATGTGCTTGTGCTGGGTCGGCGGAATTCTTTCAGGATGAGGTTTTTTTTATCTCTTTGATGATTTTTAAGAGTTCTTTCTGTCAATTGATTGCTGATTCTATTATTGTGGCATACTAGTATTTATTTGCTTTGAGGACTGTTGATTTGTATAGTTTCAGCTTTCTTTGGTATGTTATGGTGTCTTGTTGGTTGTATTGTTCTCTCCATTTTGTTTCCAGTTTACGGTTGGCTTTTTTGAGTTCTTTCAGTTCTTCTATGAACCATTTTGCTGGCAGTTTTGTTGGTGCTGCATTGAATGTTTTTGATGGTGCCAGCTGGTCTAGGCCCTTGGTGATCCACCTGTTGAGTGTGTATTCTGCTGTGTCTACTGCTGTTTTGGTGGGTTTGGTTCTGCTTGGGAGGTCGAGTCTAGAAGGTTTGTAAGGGTTTCCAGGTCTAGGTTCGACCAGTTTCTTTTCTGGATGGCATGGAGTTTATGCTTTCCAGCTGGTAGGCAGGTTTGGGATGTGATGTAGAATGGTATCAAGTAGTGCTTGCTCCATACCATCGGAGTGGGTGGCACAGATGTGCATAGACCATCTGTGCAGAAAATTGCATCCAGGGTGTGTCCGGTGTTGTGAGTGGATCCATTTAATATTTGCTTGAAATGCAAAGTTTCCAGGAGTGTGCAGTGAGTTTGCGGTAGATTCGATTTCTTTTCTGAGTGAGATGTTGAAATCTGCCACTATGACTAGGTTGTTGTGGTAAGTTGATAAAATGATGACTGCGTTGTTGTTGCAAAGCAGCGGTTGTAAGATGGCGGATTTGCAGATCAGGAGGAATATTATGTTAGTTTGGTTGTTGAGTTCTATCTTCATGAGGAGGGATTCACAGTCTTCTACATTGGTAGTGATGAGTTGAGAGGCTCGGATGTGTTCTTTGTGTATGATTGCGATTATGCCTCCTCTTCGGTTTTCTCTGTTGGCGTGTATTAGTTTCAAGTTATCTGACATGGCTTTGTTCGTGATGGTTTTGTAGTTGTCTGATAACAAGGTTTCTGCAAGAAAGAGCACGTCTGTGCCTCCTGTGCTTTGGAGGTCATGGATTTCTATTGAGTGTTTTGCCATGGATCTAATGTTGAGAAGGTTGCAATGTAGTTTGTTTGATTTTCCTTTTGGGTTGTCGATTTGGTTCGCTTGTTGGTTCGCTTCGATGTGTTTTCAGTTGAGTTTTCGTTGCTGGCAGTTCTCTCTTGGTTTTGCCCGCTGGGGGTGGAGTTATTTGGTGGTCCGTCTCTTCGCCGAGTAGACTGATAAGGTTGATGACAGGTTTGGTTGCTTTTGGTTTGTTCCAGCTGGTGAATTGTTCTGGTACCCTTCTGTTGTTCAATTCTTTTGTGATCTAGGGCGTGTAGAGGGTAATGGCTTCCAGTTTGTCCCTGATTCTGGTTGGGGTATCGGCCTTGGTGTAGTCCGGCTTGGGGTGGTTTATCAATTGTCATGTTAAATTTGGCATCCCAGTGGGGTCTGTATTAGTAACACGTATTGCCTGTTGGTTTGTTGTTGCTGGTCTGTCTTTGCTTACCAAGAAGTCATATGTGGAGGGGTAGTGAGCGATGTAGTCCACCTTTGATCTGTTCTTTGTATGTGTCATCAGGCCCAGTTTTTCAGAGTTGTGGTATTTGGCTGGTCTACACCTTCCCACGTGTTGGGGTGTCCTTATAATTTCTCTTGTCAATTCTGGCTTCTTTGTCTATCTTGTGATGAGGCATGGTGCTTTGGTTGTGGGTAGTTTTCTTTTGGGTGGCCTTCCTCTTTGGATTCAGTTGTTTCCTGGTTCTTGGGGCTTAGTTTTTGCTGTTTGTGGTTAGTTGTTGTTTGTAATTGGTGAGATTGTGGTTGTTGAACCAGGGGTTGTAGACACTTGCGGTTCGGTCATTTACTGCTATTTAGTTTGTGGTTCTAATGGTGTTTTCAGTGTTTATCTTCGGGGTCTTTTGTTTGTGGTTGATGAACCAGGGGTAGTAAACCCTCACGGTTTTGGTTGTTTGCTGGTATTTCCTTTCTGGTTCAGATGTGGTCTGTTTCCTTTTTCAGCTTGAAGACAGATTGAGGACACAGCAGCAACGCCAGTTAAGGCTAACATACGCAGTTGATATAGATGCCTGATGTGGCTAACCTTAATATGGCTATATTATATCTAGTAACACCTAGATCTGAGACACCTGGATATAGGGAGTGGGTCCAAAATGATGGCACAAAAGCAATGCTGCTAACCCCGGCCCAGGACTCCTATCAGGCACAACAATAAGTGCAACAGCAATCTGAGATTGGGGATACCTGGATAGAAGGAGAATGGCCCAAAGTGGGGACACAACAGTAAATGCAGTAACACCTAGATTTGGGACACCTGGATTGAAGGAGAATGGCCGGCCCAAAGTGGGGACACAACAGTAAATGCAGTAACACCTAGATTTGGGACACCTGGATAGAAGGAGAATGGCCCAAAGTGGGGAAACAACAGTAAATGCAGTAACACCTAGATTCGGGACACCTGGATAGAAGTAGAATGGCCCAAAGTGGGGACACAACAGTAAATGCACTAACACCTAGATTTGGGAAACCTGGATAGAGGGAGAATGGCCTAAAGTGCAGTTACAACAGTAAAGACAGTAACAATTAGATCTTATGGTTTACCAAAATAAGCTGGCTAAATGCAACATATGGCTGACTAACGCAATCTGGCTAGATAGAAGATATGGCTGAATAACACAATCTGGCTAAGTGCGAGATATGGCTGACTAACACAATCGGGATAAATGCAACATATGGCTGCCTAACATAATTTGGCTCAATGGAAGAGATGGCTGACTAACACAATCTGGCTAAATATGAGATATGGCTGGTTAACACAATCTGGCTAAATGCAAGATATGGCTGACTAACACAATCTGGCTAAATGTGAGGTTGTCTGACTAACACAATCTGGCTAAATGCAAAATGTGGCTGACTAAAACAATCTGGCTAAATGGAAGATATGGATGAGTAACACAATCTGGCTAGATGCATCACATGGCTGACTAATACAATCTGGCTAGATGGAAGATATGGCTGACTAACACAATCTGGCTACATGTGAGGTATGGCTGACTAACACAACCTGGCTAAATGCAACATGTGGTTGACAAACACAATCTGGCTATATGCAACATATGGCTGACTAACACAATCTGGCTAGATGGAAGATATGGCTGAATAACACAATCTGGCTAAGTGTGAGATATGGCTGACTAACACAATCGGGCTAAATGCAAGATATGGCTGACTAACACAATCTGGCTAAATGCAACATGTGGCTGACTAAAACAATCTGGCTAAATGCAAGATATGGATGAGTAACACAATCTGGCTAGATGCATCACATGGCTGACTAATACAACCTGGCTAGTTGGAAGATATGGCTGACTAACACAATCTGGCTAAATGTGAGGTATGGCTGACTAACACAACCTGGCTAAATGCAACATGTGGTTGACAAACACAATCTGGCTATATGCAACATATGGCTGAATAACACAACCCGGCTAGATGCAACATATGGCTGACTAACACAATCGGGCTAAATGCGAAATATGGCTGACTAACACAATCTGGCTAGATGGAAGAAATGGCTGACTAACACAATCTGGCTAAATGTGAGATATGGCTGACTAACACAATCTGGCTAGATGGAAGATATGGCTGACTAACACAGTCTGGCTAAATGCGAGATATGGCTGCCTAACACAATCTTGATAGATGGAAGCTATGGCACTAACATAGCTCTTGTAGCAAGCGTTTTGTGTTTCCTCACTAACATTGCTTTCTTAGCAATCTTTTGATATGTTACCTCACTCACATTCCTCTCTTAGCAAGCTTTTTATATGTCTCTTCACTAACATTCCTCTCTTAGCAAGCTTATTACATATCGTGTCACTAACATTGCTTTCTTAGCAGGATTTGTATGTTCCCTCACTAGCATTGCTCTCTAAGCAAGCTTCTTAATGTTTCTTCACTAACATTATTCCCTTAGCACGATTTTTTAGAGGAATCTACAAGAAACTATCCAGTACATCGGTAGTCTCTACCTTGCTTCTTCCTTCTCAGGCCCTCTGTAATGCATTGGCATGCCATTTCACCTCTAAAACACAGGACATTTTGGGGTCGCTTCATGGAATTAATGTGCGCCGAAAATTCCAGCGCAGAGGTGCCAAAACGTGTGAATCGCAGGAAAAGTGCGAAAATCGCAGTGCAAGTGCGAAAATCACAGGAAAACCAGCGCACAGCGATTCATGGAAGTCCGTGCGCGAGAAAAACATTGGATGTGCGCTAAAAATGTGCACCGCGCATGCCGGCGCACAGGTCATCCAACAGCGTGCGCCACGGCCACTGCGAAATCGCAAATAGCGCGGCGCACATCACAAAAGTAGGCGGAACACGGGGCGTAACACTCGGAATGGGGAACAACGCGTGAAAATATGGGCGTCACGGGGGAAGTACAGGAGGCAAGTGCGCGGAACGCCCACACGCTCGCCTACAACCCGTATTAATGGAATCGAATAGGGCAAACCAGCGCATGGTCAAAGACGCGCACAGGGCCAAACAAGTACGCCACAAGAAAGCAGGCGGTAGCGCCCCTGCGACTGAAAAAAATGTGCGCCAATATGTGCGCTAACAAAAAGCACCCATATACAGCCATGATGAATGGCCCATACAGTGGCCCTCTAGGACAAATGAGGTGCAAACGGGCACCGACAAACACGGACACCCGCTGTGTGAAAAATAGCGTGTGCGCGTGTTCCTGGGTCTGCGGGAAGTTCCACACGCGATTAGCCTGGGTACGTGTACTTCGGGGTGCGCGGGAAGTTCCACACGTGATTGGCCTGGGTAGGTGGGGGTGCGTGGGAAGTTCCACACGCGATTGGCCTGGGTATGTGTACTACGGGGTGCACGGGAAGTTCCACACGCGATTGGCCTGCCTAGGTGGGGGTGCGCGGGAAGTTCCACACGCGTTTGGCCTGGGTACGTGTATTCCGATGTGCGCGCAAGATTCACACGCGATTTCTGCAGGGTATGTGTATTTCAGTGGTGCCGGGGGATGCTATATGTGATTTGGCCATGTGGGTCCCCCCAGGTGTTCCCTCTACACCCTCCACGGCCCCTGCAGGCAGCCCACACCACAGGGTACTACCCTGCACCCCTGCTCATGTCCCACAGGCAACCCATCCACCATGGCCATGCCCACCAGCCAACCCACATGTCACCTTGCACTACTGATCACCAACACATGTCTCCCACCACCCCCAGCCCCCAGCCACCAGGGGCAGCCTCCACCAGGCCCCCACTCATGTCCCCTATTACCCCCACCCCCCAGCAGTGCAGGGGTAGCCTCCACCAGGCCCCCACTCATGTCTCCCACCACCCCCACACCCCAGCAGTGCAGGGGCAGCCTCCACCAGGCCCCCACTCATGTCTCCCACCACCCCCACACCCCAGCAGTGCAGGGGCAGCCTCCACCAGGCCCCCACTCATGTCTCCCACCAACCGCACCCCCCAGCAGTGCAGGGGCAGCATCCACCAGGCCCCAATCATGTCTCCCACCACCCCTACCCCCCAGCAGTGCAGGGGCAGCCTCCACCAGGCACCCACACATGTCCCCTATTACCCCCACCCCCCAGCAGTCAGGTGCAGCCTCCACCAGGCCCCCACCCATGTCTACCACCACCCCCACCCCCCAGCAGTGCAGGGGCAGCCTCCACCAGGCCCCCACTCATGTCTACCACCACCCCCACCCCCCAGCCACCAGGGGCAGCCTCCACCAGGCTCCCACTTATGTCTACCACCACCCCCACCCCCCAGCCACCAGGGGCAGCCTCCACCAGGCCCCCACTCATGTCCCCTATTACCCCCACCCCCCAGCAGTGCAGGGGCAGCCTCAACCAGGCCCCCACTCATGTCACCCACCACCCCCATCCTACAGCCACCAGGGGCAGCCTCCACCAGGCCCCCATTCATGTCTCCCACCACCCCCACCCCCCAGTAGTGCAGGGGCAGCCTCCACCAGGCCCCCACTCATGTCCCCTATTACCCCCACCCCCCAGCAGTGCAGGGGCAGCCTCCACCAGACCCCAACCCATGTCTACCACCACCCCCACCCCCAGCCACCAGGGGCACCATCCACCAGGCCCCCACTCATGTCTCCCACCGCCCCCACCCCCCAGCCACCAGGGGCAGCCTCCACCAAGCCCCCACTCATGTCTCCCACCACCCCCACCCCCCAGCAGTGCAGGGGCAGCCTCCACCAGGCCCCCACTCATGTCTCCCACCACCCCCAACCCCCAGCAGGGCGGGGGCAGCCTCCACCAGGCCCCCACTCATGTCTCCCACCACCCCCACCCCCCAGCAGTGCAGGGGCAGCCTCCACCAGGTCCCCACTCATGTCTACCACCACCCCCACCCCACAGCCACCAAGGGCAGCCTCCACCAGGCCCCCACTCATGTCTACCACCACCCCCACCCCCCAGCAGTGCAGGGGCAGCCTCCACCAGGACCCCACTCATGTCTCCCACCATCCCCACGGCCCAGCAGTGCAGGGGCAGCCTCCACCAGGCCCCCACCCATGTCTACCACCACCCCCACCCCCCAGCCACCAGGGCCACCCTCCACCAGGCCCCCACTCATGTCCAACTCATGTTTCCCACCACCCTCACCCCCTAGCCACCAGGGGCAGCCTCCACCAAGCCCCCACTCATGTCTCCCACCACCCCCACCCCCACCCCCCAGCAGTGCAGGGGCAGCCTCCACCAGGCCCCCACTCATGTCTCCCACCACCCCCAACCCCCAGCAGTGCAGGGGCAGCCTCCACCAGGTCCCCACTCATGTCTACCACCACCCCCACCCCCCAGCCACCAGGGGCAGCCTCCACCAGGCCCCCACTCATGTCTACCACCACCCCCACCCCCCAGCCACCAGGGGCAGCCTCCACCAGGCCCCCACTCATGTCCCCTATTACCCCCACCCCCCAGCAGTGCAGGGGCAGCCTCCACCAGGCCCCCACTCATGTCTCCCACCACCCCCATCCCACAGCCACCAGGGGCAGCCTCCACCAGGCCCCCACTCATGTCTCCCACCACAACCATCCCACAGCCACCAGGGGCAGCCTCCACCAGGCCCCCACTCATGTCTCCCACCACCCCCACACCCCAGCAGTGCAGGGGCAGCCTCCACCAGGCCCCCACTCATGTCTACCACCACCCCCACCCCCCAGCCACCAGGGGCAGCCTCCACCAGGCCCCCACTCATGTCTCCCACCACCCGCACCCCCCAGCAGTGCAGGGGCAGCCTCCACCAGGCCCCCACTCATGTCTCCCACCACCCCTACCCCCCAGCAGTGCAGGGGCAGCCTCCACCAGGCACCCACACATGTCCCCTATTACCCCCACCCCCCAGCAGTGCAGGGGCAGCCTCCACCAGGCCCCCACCCATGTCTACCACCACCCCCACCCCCCAGCAGTGCAGGGGCAGCCTCCACCAGGCCCCCACTCATGTCTACCACCACCCCCACCCCCCAGCCACCAGGGGCAGCCTCCACCAGGCCCCCACTTATGTCTACCACCACCCCCACCCCCCAGCCACCAGGGGCAGCCTCCACCAGGCCCCCACTCATGTCCCCTATTACCCCCACCCCCCAGCAGTGCAGGGGCAGCCTCAACCAGGCCCCCACTCATGTCACCCACCACCCCCATCCCACAGCCACCAGGGGCAGCCTCCACCAGGCCCCCATTCATGTCTCCCACCACCCCCACCCCCCAGTAGTGCAGGGGCAGCCTCCACCAGGCCCCCACTCATGTCCCCTATTACCCCCACCCCCCAGCAGTGCAGGGGCAGCCTCCACCAGACCCCCACCCATGTCTACCACCACCCCCAACCCCAGCCACCAGGGGCACCCTCCGCCAGGCCCCCACTCATGTCTCCCACCGCCCCCACCCCCCAGCAGTGCAGGGGCAGCCTCCACCAGGCACCCACCCATGTCCACCACCACCCCCACCCCCCAGCCACCAGGGGCAGCCTCCACCAGGCCCCCACTCATGTCCAACTCATGTCTCCCACCACCCCCACCCCCCAGCCAAAAGGGGCAGCCTCCACCAAGCCCCCACTCATGTCTCCCACCACCCCCACCCCCCAGCAGTGCAGGGGCAGCCTCCACCAGGCCCCCACTCATGTCTCCCACCATCACCACGGCCCAGCAGTGCAGGGGCAGCCTCCACCAGGCCCCCACCCATGTCTACCACCACCCCCACCCCCCAGCCACCAGGGGCACCATCCACCAGGCCCCCACTCATGTCTCCCACCGACCCCACCCCCCAGCAGTGCAGGGGCAGCCTCCACCAGGCCTCCACCCATGTCTACCACCACCCCCACCCCCCAGCCACCAGGGCCACCCTCCACCAGGCCCCCACTCATGTCCAACTCATGTCTCCCACCACCCTCACCCCCCAGCCACCAGGGGCAGCCTCCACCAAGCCCCCACTCCTGTCTCCCCCCCCCCACCCCCCCAGCAGTGCAGGGGCAGCCTCCACCAGGCCCCCACTCATGTCTCCCACCACCCCCAACCCCCAGCAGGGCGGGGGCAGCCTCCACCAGGCCCCCACTCATGTCTCCCACCACCCCCACCCCCCAGCAGTGCAGGGGCAGCCTCCACCAGGTCCCCACTCATGTCTACCACCACCCCCACCCCCAGCCACCAGGGGCAGCCTCCACCAGGCCCCCACTCATGTCTACCACCACCCCCACCCCCCAGCAGTGCAGGGGCAGCCTCCACCAGGACCCCACTCATGTCTCCCACCATCCCCACGGCCCAGCAGTGCAGGGGCAGCCTCCACCAGGCCCCCACCCATGTCTACCACCACCCCCACCCCCCAGCCACCAGGGCCACCCTCCACCAGGCCCCCACTCATGTCCAACTCATGTCTCCCACCACCCTCACCCCCCAGCCACCAGGGGCAGCCTCCACCAAGCCCCCACTCATGTCTCCCACCACCCCCACCCCCCAGCAGTGCAGGGGCAGCCTCCACCAGGCCCCCACTCATGTCTCCCACCACCCCCAACCCCCAGCAGTGCAGGGGCAGCCTCCACCAGGTCCCCACTCATGTCTACCACCACCCCCATCCCCAGCCACCAGGGGCAGCCTCCACCAGGCCCCCACTCATGTCTACCACCACCCCCACCCCCCAGCCACCAGGGGCAGCCTCCACCAGCCCCCCACTCATGTCCCCTATTACCCCCACTCCCCAGCAGTGCAGGGGCAGCCTCCACCAGGCCCCCACTCATGTCACCTATTACCCCCACCCCCCAGCAGTGCAGGGGCAGCCTCCACCAGGCCCCCACTCACGTCTACCATCACCCCCACCCCCCAGCCACCAGGGGCAGCCTCCACCAGGCCCCCACTCATGTCCCCTATTACCCCCACTCCCCAGCAGTGCAGGGGCAGCCTCCACCAGGCCCCCACTCATGTCACCTATTACCCCCACCCCCCAGCAGTGCAGGGGAAGCCTCCACCAGGCCCCCACTCATGTCCACTATTACCCCCACATCCCAGCAGTGCAGGGGCAGCTTCCACCAGGCCCCCACCCATGTCTACCACCACCCCCACCCCCCAGCAGTGCAGGGGCAGCCTCCACCAGGCCCCCACTCATGTCTCCCACCACCCCCACCCCCAAGCAGTGCAGGGGCAGCCTCCACCAGGCCCCCACCCATGTCCAACTCATGTCTCCCACCACCCTCACCCCCCAGCCACCAGGGGCAGCCTCCACCAAGCCCCCACTCATGTCTCCCACCACGCCGACCCCCCAGCCACCAGGGGCACCCTCCACCAGGCCCCCACTCATGTCCAACTCATGTCTCCCACCACCCTCACCCCCCAGCCACCAGGGGCAGCCTCCACCAAGCCCCCACTCATGTCTCCCACCACGCCGACCCCCCAGCCACCAGGGGCACCCTCCACCAGGCCCCCACTCATGTCCAACTCATGTCTCCCACCACCCTCACCCCCCAGCCACCAGGGGCATCCTCCACCAAGCCCCCACTCATGTCTCCCACCACCCCCACCCCCCAGCAGTGCAGGGGCAGCCGCCACCAGGCCCCCACTCATGTCTCCCACCACCCCCACCCCCCAGCAGTGCAGGGGCAGCCTCCACCAGGCCCCCACTCATGTCTCGCACCACCCCCACCCACCAGCAGTGCAGGGGCAGCCTCCACCAGGCCCCCACTCATGTCCCCCTGCACCCCCACCCCCCAGCAGTGCAGGTGCGGCCTCCACCAGGCCCCCACTCATGCCTCCCACCGCCCCCTACCCCCCAGCAGTCAGGGGCACCCTTCACCATGCCCCCACTCATGTCTCCCACCACCCCCACCCCCGAGCAGTGCAGGGGCAGCCTCCACCAGGCCCCCACTCATGTCTCCCACCACCCCCACCCCCCAGCAGTGCAGGGGCAGCCTCCACCAGGTCCCCACTCATGTCTACCACCACCCCCCAGCCACCAGGGGCAGCCTCCACCAGGCCCCCACTCATGTCTACCACCACCCCCACCCCCCAGCAGTGCAGGGGCAGCCTCCACCAGGACCCCACTCATGTCTCCTACCATCCCCACGGCCCAGCAGTGCAGGGGCAGCCTCCACCAGGCCCCACCCATGTCTACCACCACCCCAACCCCCCAGCCACCAGGGCCCCCCTCCACCAGGCCCCCACTCATGTCCAACTCATGTCTCCCACCACCCTCACCCCCCAGCCACCAGGGGCAGCCTCCACCAAGCCCCCACTCATGTCTCCCACCACCCCCACCCCCCAGCAGTGCAGGGGCAGCCTCCACCAGGCCCCCACTCATGTCTCCCACCACCCCCACCCCCCAGCAGGACGGGGGCAGCCTCCACCAGGCCCACACTCATGTCTCCCACCACCCCCACTCCCCAGCAGTGCAGGGGCAGCCTCCACCAGGTCCCCACTCATGTCTACCACCACCCCCACCCCCCAGCAGTGCAGGGGCAGCCTCCACCAGGCCCCCACTCATGTCCAACTCATGTCTCCCACCACCCTCACCCCCCAGCCACCAGGGCCCCCCTCCACCAGGCCCCCACTCATGTCCAACTCATGTCTCCCACCACCCTCACCCCCCAGCCACCAGGGGCAGCCTCCACCAGGCCCCCACTCATGTCCCCTACTACCCCCACCCCCCAGCAGTGCAGGGGCAGCCTCCACCAGGCCCCCACCCAGGTCTCCCACCACCCCCACCCCCCAGCAGTGCAGGGGCAGCCTCCACCAGGCCCCCACTCATGTCTACCACCACCCCACCCGCCAGCCACCAGGGGCAGCCTCCACCAGGCCCCCACTCATGTCTCCCACCACCCCCACCCCCCAGCAGTGCAGGGGCAGCCTCCACCAGGCCCCCACTCATGTCCCCTATTACCCCCACCCCCCAGCAGTGCAGGGGCAGCCTCCACCAGGCCCCCACTCATGTCTCCCACCATCACCACGGCCCAGCAGTGCAGGGGCAGCCTCCACCAGGCCCCCACCCATGTCTACCACCACCCCCACCCCCCAGCCACCAGGGGCACCATCCACCAGGCCCCCACTCATGTCTCCCACCGACCCCACCCCCCAGCCACCAGGGCCACCCTCCACCAGGCCCCCACTCATGTCCAACTCATGTCTCCCACCACCCTCACCCCCCAGCCACCAGGGGCAGCCTCCACCAAGCCCCCACTCATGTCTCCCACCCCCCCCAACCCCCAGCAGTGCAGGGGCAGCCTCCACCAGGCCCCCACTCATGTCTCCCACCACCCCCAACCCCCAGCAGGGCGGGGGCAGCCTCCACCAGGCCCCCACTCATGTCTCCCACCACCCCCACCCCCCAGCAGTGCAGGGGCAGCCTCCACCAGGTCCCCACTCATGTCTACCACCACCCCCACCCCCCAGCCACCAGGGGCAGCCTCCACCAGGCCCCCACTCATGTCTACCACCACCCCCACCCCCCAGCAGTGCAGGGGCAGCCTCCACCAGGACCCCACTCATGTCTCCCAGCATCCCCACGGCCCAGCAGTGCAGGGGCAGCCTCCACCAGGCCCCCACCCATGTCTACCACCACCCCCACCCCCCAGCCACCAGGGCCACCCTCCACCAGGCCCCCACTCATGTCCAACTCATGTCTCCCACCACCCTCACCCCCCAGCCACCAGGGGCAGCCTCCACCAAGCCCCCACTCATGTCTCCCACCACCCCCACCCCCCAGCAGTGCAGGGGCAGCCTCCACCAGGCCCCCACTCATGTCTCCCACCACCCCCAACCCCCAGCAGTGCAGGGGCAGCCTCCACCAGGTCCCCACTCATGTCTACCACCACCCCCACCCCCCAGCCACCAGGGGCAGCCTCCACCAGGCCCCCACTCATGTCTACCACCACCCCCACCCCCCAGCCACCAGGGGTAGCCTCCACCAGGCCCCCACTCATGTCCCCTATTACCCCCACTCCCCAGCAGTGCAGGGGCAGCCTCCACCAGGCCCCCACTCATGTCACCTATTACCCCCACCCCCCAGAAGTGCAGGGGCAGCCTCCACCAGGCCCCCAGTCACGTCTACCACCACCCCCACCCCCCAGCCACCAGGGGCAGCCTCCACCAGGCCCCCACTCATGTCTACCACCACCCCCACCCCCCAGCCACCAGGGGAAGCCTCCACCAGGCCCCCACTCATGTCCACTATTACCCCCACCTCCCAGCAGTGCAGGGGCAGCTTCCACCAGGCCCCCACCCATGTCTACCACCACCCCCACCCCCCAGCAGTGCAGGGGCAGCCTCCACCAGGCCCCCACTCATGTCTCCCACCACCCCCACCCCCAAGCAGTGCAGGGGCAGCCTCCACCAGGCCCCCACCCATGTCCAACTCATGTCTCCCACCACCCTCACCCCCCAGCCACCAGGGGCAGCCTCCACCAAGCCCCCACTCATGTCTCCCACCACGCCGACCCCCCAGCCACCAGGGGCACCCTCCACCAGGCCCCCACTCATGTCCAACTCATGTCTCCCACCACCCTCACCCCCCAGCCACCAGGGGCAGCCTCCACCAAGCCCCCACTCATGTCTCCCACCACGCCGACCCCCCAGCCACCAGGGGCACCCTCCACCAGGCCCCCACTCATGTCCAACTCATGTCTCCCACCACCCTCACCCCCCAGCCACCAGGGGCATCCTCCACCAAGCCCCCACTCATGTCTCCCACCACCCCCACCCCCCAGCAGTGCAGGGGCAGCCGCCACCAGGCCCCCACTCATGTCTCCCACCACCCCCACCCCCCAGCAGTGCAGGTGCAGCCTCCACCAGGCCCCCACTCATGTCTCGCATCACCCCCACCCACCAGCAGTGCAGGGGCAGCCTCCACCAGGCCCCCACTCATGTCCCCCTGCACCCCCACCCCCCAGCAGTGCAGGTGCGGCCTCCACCAGGCCCCCACTCATGTCTCCCACCGCCCCCTACCCCCCAGCAGTCAGGGGCACCCTTCACCATGCCCCCAC
Organism: Ambystoma mexicanum; assembly: GCF_040938575.1. Classification (NCBI taxonomy): domain Eukaryota; kingdom Metazoa; phylum Chordata; class Amphibia; order Caudata; family Ambystomatidae; genus Ambystoma; species Ambystoma mexicanum. The sequence goes on from NC_090928.1 coordinate 1,149,350,838, forward strand.
TCATGTCTCCCACCACCCCCACCCCCGAGCAGTGCAGGGGCAGCCTCCACCAGGCCCCCACTCATGTCTCCCACCACCCCCACCCCCCAGCAGTGCAGGGGCAGCCTCCACCAGGTCCCCACTCATGTCTACCACCACCCCCACCCCCCAGCCACCAGGGGCAGCCTCCACCAGGCCCCCACTCATGTCTACCACCACCCCCACCCCCCAGCAGTGCAGGGGCAGCCTCCACCAGGACCCCACTCATGTCTCCTACCATCCCCACGGCCCAGCAGTGCAGGGGCAGCCCCCACCAGGCCCCACCCATGTCTACCACCACCCCAACCCCCCAGCCACCAGGGCCCCCCTCCACCAGGCCCCCACTCATGTCCAACTCATGTCTCCCACCACCCTCACCCCCCAGCCACCAGGGGCAGCCTCCACCAAGCCCCCACTCATGTCTCCCACCACCCCCACCCCCCAGCAGTGCAGGGGCAGCCTCCACCAGGCCCCCACTCATGTCTCCCACCACCCCCACCCCCCAGCAGGACGGGGGCAGCCTCCACCAGGCCCACACTCATGTCTCCCACCACCCCCACTCCCCAGCAGTGCAGGGGCAGCCTCCACCAGGTCCCCACTCATGTCTACCACCACCCCCACCCCCCAGCCACCAGGGGCAGCCTCCACCAGGCCCCCACTCATGTCTACCACCACCCCCAGCCACCAGGGGCAGCCTCCACCAGGCCCCCACTCATGTCCCCTACTACCCCCACCCCCCAGCAGTGCAGGGGCAGCCTCCACCAGGCCCCCACCCAGGTCTCCCACCACCCCCACCCCCCAGCAGTGCAGGGGCAGCCTCCACCAGGCCCCCACTCATGTCTACCACCACCCCACCCGCCAGCCACCAGGGGCAGCCTCCACCAGGCCCCCACTCATGTCTCCCACCACCCCCACCCCCCAGCAGTGCAGGGGCAGCCTCCACCAGGCCCCCACTCATGTCCCCTATTACCCCCACCCCCCAGCAGTGCAGGGGCAGCCTCCACCAGGCCCCCACTCATGTCTACCACCACCCCCACCCCCCAGCCACCAGGGGCAGCCTCCACCAGGCCCCCACTCATGTCTACCACCACCCCCCAGCCACCAGGGGCAGCCTCCACCAGGCCCCCACTCATGTCCCCTATTACCCCCACCTCCCAGCAGTGCAGGGGCAGCTTCCACCAGGCCCCCACCCATGTCTACCACCACCCCCACCCCCCAGCCACCAGGGGCAGCCTCCACCAGGCCCCCACACCTGTCTCCCACCACCCCCACCCCCCAGCAGTGCAGGTGCGGCCTCCACCAGGCCCCCACTCATGTCTCCCACCACCCCCACCCCCAGCAGTGCAGGGGCAGCCTCCACCAGACCCCCACTCATGTCTCCCACCACCCCCACCCCCAAGCAGTGCAGGGGCAGCCTCCACCAGGCCCCCACCCATGTCTACCACCACCCCCACCCCCAGCCACCAGGGGCAGCCTCCACCAGGCCCCCACTCATGTCTACCACCACCCCCACCCCCCAGCAGTGCAGGGGCAGCCTCCACCAGGACCCCACTCATGTCTCCTACCATCCCCACGGCCCAGCAGTGCAGGGGCAGCCTCCACCAGGCCCCACCCATGTCTACCACCACCCCAACCCCCCAGCCACCAGGGCCCCCCTCCACCAGGCCCCCACTCATGTCCAACTCATGTCTCCCACCACCCTCACCCCCCAGCCACCAGGGGCAGCCTCCACCAAGCCCCCACTCATGTCTCCCACCACCCCCACCCCCCAGCAGTGCAGGGGCAGCCTCCACCAGGCCCCCACTCATGTCTCCCACCACCCCCACCCCCCAGCAGGACGGGGGCAGCCTCCACCAGGCCCACACTCATGTCTCCCACCACCCCACTCCCCAGCAGTGCAGGGGCAGCCTCCACCAGGTCCCCACTCATGTCTACCACCACCCCCACCCCCCAGCCACCAGGGGCAGCCTCCACCAGGCCCCCACTCATGTCTACCACCACCCCCACCCCCCAGCAACCAGGGGCAGCCTCCACCAGGCCCCCACTCATGTCCCCTACTACCCCCACCCCCCAGCAGTGCAGGGGCAGCCTCCACCAGGCCCCCACCCAGGTCTCCCACCACCCCCACCCCCCAGCAGTGCAGGGGCAGCCTCCACCAGGCCCCCACTCATGTCTACCACCACCCCACCCGCCAGCCACCAGGGGCAGCCTCCACCAGGCCCCCACTCATGTCTCCCACCACCCCCACCCCCCAGCAGTGCAGGGGCAGCCTCCACCAGGCCCCCACTCATGTCCCCTATTACCCCCACCCCCCAGCAGTGCAGGGGCAGCCTCCACCAGGCCCCCACTCATGTCTACCACCACCCCCAACCCCAGCCACCAGGGGCAGCCTCCACCAGGCCCCCACTCATGTCTACCACCACCCCCCAGCCACCAGGGGCAGCCTCCACCAGGCCCCCACTCATGTCCCCTATTACCCCCACCTCCCAGCAGTGCAGGGGCAGCTTCCACCAGGCCCCCACCCATGTCTACCACCACCCCCACCCCCCAGCCTCCAGGGGCAGCCTCCACCAGGCCCCCACACATGTCTCCCACCACCCCCACCCCCCAGCAGTGCAGGTGCGGCCTCCACCAGGCCCCCACTCATGTCTCCCACCACCCCCACCCCCCAGCAGTGCAGGGGCAGCCTCCACCAGGCCCCCACTCATGTCTCCCACCACCCCCACCCCCAAGCAGTGCAGGGGCAGCCTCCACCAGGCCCCCACCCATGTCTACCACCACCCCCACCCCCAGCCACCAGGGGCAGCCTCCACCAGGCCCCCACTCATGTCTACCACCACCCCCACCCCCCAGCAGTGCAGGGGCAACCTCCACCAGGACCCCACTCATGTCTCCTACCATCCCCACGGCCCAGCAGTGCAGGGGCAGCCTCCACCAGGCCCCACCCATGTCTACCACCACCCCAACCCCCCAGCCACCAGGGCCCCCCTTCACCAGGCCCCCACTCATGTCCAACTCATGTCTCCCACCACCCTCACCCCCCAGCCACCAGGGGCAGCCTCCACCAAGCCCCCACTCATGTCTCCCACCACCCCCACCCCCCAGCAGTGCAGGGGCAGCCTCCACCAGGCCCCCACTCATGTCTCCCACCACCCCCACCCCCCAGCAGGACGGGGGCAGCCTCCACCAGGCCCACACTCATGTCTCCCACCACCCCCACTCCCCAGCAGTGCAGGGGCAGCCTCCACCAGGTCCCCACTCATGTCTACCACCACCCCCACCCCCCAGCCACCAGGGGCAGCCTCCACCAGGCCCCCACTCATGTCTACCACCACCCCCACCCCCCAGCAACCAGAGGCAGCCTCCACCAGGCCCCCACTCATGTCCCCTACTACCCCCACCCCCCAGCAGTGCAGGGGCAGCCTCCACCAGGCCCCCACCCAGGTCTCCCACCACCCCCACCCCCCAGCAGTGCAGGGGCAGCCTCCACCAGGCCCCCACTCATGTCTACCACCACCCCACCCGCCAGCCACCAGGGGCAGCCTCCACCAGGCCCCCACTCATGTCTCCCACCACCCCCACCCCCCAGCAGTGCAGGGGCAGCCTCCACCAGGCCCCCACTCATGTCCCCTATTACCCCCACCCCCCAGAAGTGCAGGGGCAGCCTCCACCAGGCCCCCACTCATGTCTACCACCACCCCCACCCCCCAGCCACCAGGGGCAGCCTCCACCAGGCCCCCACTCATGTCTACCACCACCCCCCAGCCACCAGGGGCAGCCTCCACCAGGCCCCCACTCATGTCCCCTATTACCCCCACCTCCCAGCAGTGCAGGGGCAGCTTCCACCAGGCCCCCACCCATGTCTACCACCACCCCCACCCCCCAGCCTCCAGGGGCAGCCTCCACCAGGCCCCCACACATGTCTCCCACCACCCCCACCCCCCAGCAGTGCAGGTGCGGCCTCCACCAGGCCCCCACTCATGTCTCCCACCACCCCCACCCCCCAGCAGTGCAGGGGCAGCCTCCACCAGGCCCCCACTCATGTCTCCCACCACCCCCACCCCCAAGCAGTGCAGGGGCAGCCTCCACCAGGCCCCCACCCATGTCTACCACCACCCCCACCCCCAGCCAGCAGGGGCAGCCTCCACCAGGCCCCCACTCATGTCCAACTCATGTCTCCCACCACCCTCACCCCCCAGCCACCAGGGGAAGCCTCCACCAAGCCCCCACTCATGTCTCCCACCACGCCGACCCCCCAGCCACCAGGGCACCCTCCACCAGGCCCCCACTCATGTCCAACTCATGTCTCCCACCACCCTCACCCCCCAGCCACCAGGGGCATCCTCCACCAAGCCCCCACTCATGTCTCCCACCTCCCCCACCCCCCAGCAGTGCAGGGGCAGCCTCCACCAGGCCCCCACTCATGTCTCGCACCACCCCCACCCACCAGCAGTGCAGGGGCAGCCTCCACCAGGCCCCCACTCATGTCCCCCTGCACCCCCACCCCCCAGCAGTGCAGGGGCAGCCTCCACCAGGCCCCCACTCATGTCTCCCACCGCCCCCTACCCCCCAGCAGTCAGGGGCACCCTTCACCATGCCCCCACTCATGTCTCCCACCACCCCCACACCCCAGCAGTGCAGGGGCAGCCTCCACCAGGCCCCCACCCATGTCTGCCACCACCCCCACCCCCCAGCCACCAGGGGCAGCCTCCACCAGGCCCCCACCCATGTCTACCACCACCCCCACCCCCCAGCCACCAGGGGCACCCTCCACCAGGCCCCCACTCATGTCTCCCACCACCCCCACCCCCCAGCAGTGCAGGGGCAGCCTCCACCTAGCCCCCATCCATGTCTACCACCACCCCCATCCCCCAGCCACCAGGGGCAGCCTCCACCAGGCCCCCACTCATGTCTCCCACCACCCCCATCCCACAGCCACCAGGGGCAGCCTCCACCAGGCCCCCATTTATGTCTCCCACCACCCCCACCCCCCAGCAGTGCAGGGGCAGCCTCCACCAGGCCCCCACTCATGTCCCCTATTACCCCCACCCCCCAGCAGTGCAGGGGCAGCCTCCACCAGGCCCCCACTCATGTCTCGCACCACCCCCACCCACCAGCAGTGCAGGGGCAGCCTCCACCAGGCCCCCACTCATGTCCCCCTGCACCCCCACCCCCCAGCAGTGCAGGGGCAGCCTCCACCAGGCCCCCACTCATGTCTCCCACTGCCCCCAGCAGTGCAGGGGCAGCCTCCACCAGGCCCCCACCATGTCTACCACCACCCCACTCCCCAGCCACCAGGGGCACCCTCCACCAGGCCCCCACTCATGTCTCCCACCACCCCCACCCCCCAGCAGTGCAGGGGCAGCCTCCACCAGGCCCCAACCCATGTCTACCACCACCCCCACCCACCAGCCACCAGGGGCAGCCTCCACCAGGCCCCCACTCATGTCCAACTCATGTCTCCCACCACCCTCACCCCCCAGCCACCAGGGGCAGCCTCCACCAAGCCCCCACTCATGTCTCCCACCACCCCCACCCCCCAGCAGTGCAGGGGCAGCCTCCACCAGGCCCCCACTCATGTCTCCCACTACCCCACTCCTCAGCAGTGCAGGGGCAGCCTCCACCAGGCCCCCCCATGTCTACCGCCACCCCCAACCCTCAGCCACCAGGGGCACCATCCACCAGGCCCCCACTCATGTCTCCCACCACCCCCAGCCCCCAGCAGTGCAGGGGCAGCCTCCACCAGGCCCCCACTCATGTCTCCCACCACCCCCACCCCCCAGCAGTGCAGGGGCAGCCTCCACCAGGCCCCCACTCATGTCACCCACCACCCCTACCCCCCAGCAGTCAGGGGCACCCTCCGCCAGGCCCCCACTCATGTCCAACTCATGTCTCCCACCACCCTCACCCCCCAGCCACCAGGGGCAGCCTCCACCAAGACCCCACTCATGTCTCCCACCACGCCCACCCCCCAGCCACCAGGGGCACCCTCCACCAGGCCCCCACTCATGTCCAACTCATGTCTCCCACCACCCTCACCCCCCAGCCACCAGGGGCATCCTCCACCAAGCCCCCACTCATGTCTCCCACCACCCCCACCCCCCAGCCACCAGGGGCATCCTCCACCAAGCCCCCACTCATGTCTCCCACCACCCCCACCCCCCAGCAGTGCAGGGGCAGCCGCCACCATGCCCCCACTCATGTCTCCCACCACCCCCACCCCCCAGCAGTGCAGGGGCAGCCTCCACCAGGCCCCCACTCATGTCTCGCACCACCCCCACCCACCAGCAGTGCAGGGGCAGCCTCCACCAGGCCCCCACTCATGTCCCCCTGCACCCCCACGCCCCAGCAGTGCAGGGGCAGCCTCCACCAGGACCCCACTCATGTCTCCCACCGCCCCCTACCCCCCAGCAGTCAGGGGCACTAATCACCATGCCCCCACTTGTGTCTCCCACCATTCCCACCCCCCAGCAGTGCAGGGGCAGCCTCCACCAGGCCCCCACCCATGTCTGCCACCACCCCCACCCCCCAGCCACCAGGGGCAGCCTCCACCAGGCCCCCACCCATGTCTACCACCACCCCCACCCCCCAGCCACCAGGGGCACCCTCCACCAGGCCCCCACTCATGTCTCCCACCACCCCCACCCCCCAGCAGTGCAGGGGCAGCCTCCACCAGGCCCCATCCATGTCTACCACCCCCCCATCCCCCAGCCACCAGGGGCAGCCTCCACCAGGACCCCACTCATGTCTCCCACCACCCCCATCCCACAGCCACCAGGGGCAGCCTCCACCAGGCCCCCATTTATGTCTCCCACCACCCACATCCCCCAGCAGTGCAGGGGCAGCCTCCACCAGGCCCCCACGCATGTCCCCTATTACCCCTACCCCCCAGCAGTGCAGGGGCAGCCTCCACCAGGCACCCACCATGTCTACCACCACCCCCACTCCCCAGCCACCAGGGGCACCCTCCACCAGGCCCCCACTCATGTCTCCCACCTCCCCCACCACCCAGCAGTGCAGGGGCAGCCTCCACCAGGCCCCCACCCATGTCTACCGCCACCCCCACCCCCCAGCCACCAGGGGCAGCCTCCACCAGGCCCCCACTCATGTCCAACTCATGTCTCCCACCACCCTCACCCCCCAGCCACCAGGGGCAGCCTCCACCAAGTCCCCACTCATGTCTCCCACCACCCCCACCCCCAGCAGTGCAGGGGCAGCCTCCACCAGGCCCCCACTCATGTCTCCCACTACCCCCACTCCCCATCAGTGCAGGGGCAGCCTCCACCAGGCCCCCCCATGTCTACCGCCAACCCCAGCCCCCAGCCACCAGGGGCACCATCCACCAGGCCCCCACTCATGTCTCCCACCACCCCCAGCCCCCAGCAGTGCAGGGGCAGCCTCCACCAGGCCCCCACTCATGTCTCCCACCACCCCCACCCCCCAGCAGTGCAGGGGCAGCCTCCACCAGGCCCCCACTCATGTCACCCACCACCCCCTACCCCCCAGCAGTCAGGGGAACCCTCCACCAGGCCCCCACTCATGTCCAACTCATGGCTCCCACCACCCCCACCCCCCAGCCGTGCGATTTGCCTGGGTACGTGTACTTCGGGTGCGCGGGAAGTTCCACACGCGATTGGCCTGGGTATGTGTACCTCGGGGTGCGCGGGAAGTTCCACACGCGATTAGCCTGGGTACGTGTACTTCGGGGTGCGCGTGAACTTCCACACGCGATTTGCCTGAGTACGTGTACTATGGGGTGCGCGGGAAGTTCCACACGCGATTAGCCTGGGAACATGTACTTCGGGGTGCACGTGAACTTCCACACGCGATTTGCCTGGGTACGTGTACTATGGGGTGCGCGGGAAGTTCCACACGCGATTAGCCTGGGTACGTGTACTTCGGGGTGCGCGGGAAGTCCCACACGCGATTGGCCTTGGTACGTGTACTTCGGGGTGCGTGTGAACTTCCACACGCGATTGGGCCTGTGAGAGTGGGTTACATGTATTCCAGGGGTGGGCGGGAATATTTACCCGCGACTGTGCCTGTGAGAGCGTGCTACGTATATTCCTGGGGTGGGCGGGAAGATTCACACGTTCGCCTACGACGTGCCGAAAAATGGCCCAATCCTGAGACACGTACGCCAGCATAAAGCAGGCGTACGTTGACCCGCGCAGCATAAAAGTGCGCGCAAACAACAAACAAGCTCATACACCAGGATGAATATACCATTCCTAGCAGCAGTGGCCGTGGGTTACCAAAGGAGGAGGAGGATAGTGAGGGCCCGAATTTTCACTCCCAGAACCAGCCTTTTTGGGATGCCTGATGACCAGGTGTATGGGAGGAACAGATTTCCCCCACACATAATACTGGACCTGGTCAGTGAGTGGGAGGATGACCTCACATCACCCACCCTGTGCTCCCAAGCACTCAGCCCCCTGGAGAAGGTCCTCAATGTACTGCACTTCTTGGCCACAGGATCATTTCAGCGGACAAGTGCCATAGTGGGTGGGGTGTCACAGGCCACGCAGTCACGCTGCCTACACCAAGTCTTGAACATAATCACTGCAAGCCCATCAGTCCGTAGGCACATATACCTACCCAGGACACCTGCAGAAAGGCAGGCTGCCACCCTCGATTTCTACGGTGTGGCACAATTCCCAAAAGTGCTAGGTGCCATTGACTGCACCCATGTGGCACTACGTCCCCTCAGGGCATCTGAGCACATCTATAGGAACCGCAAGCACTGGCATTCCATCAACGTGCAGGTAGTGTGTAATGCTAAGGGAATCATCACCTCAGTATATGCCAACTATCCAGGGTCCACCCACGACAGCTTCATTTACCAAATGTCTACCCTAAGCCGGGACCTAGAAGCTGGGCGGCATGGCGATACATGGCTGCTTGGTGAGTATGAATGCCACTGCACATGCATGCATGTCAGATGCAGAGTTATGTCACTACCCCACTAATGATACCCATCACCTCCTCACCAGGGGACAGTGCCTACCCTCTGAGCACCCACATGATGATGCCAATTCGGAACCCCATCACGCCTCCAGAGGTAAGATACAACACAGCCCATATGGCAACCGGGGGCATAGTGGAGCGCACATTCGGAGTGCTCAAGTCTCGCTTTCGCTCCCTTGACCGTTCTGGCGGCCAGCTGTTATATGCGCCCCCAGTAGTGTGCAGGATCATAGTGGCAGCATGTGTCCTGCACAATGTTGCAACACGCCGGGGCCTGGCCGTGGACATGGTGGTTCCCCCACATCCCCAACCACATGCACGCCCACTGTGCATGGGAGGGGAGGGGGCACGGGGTGAGGCAGCCCGTACGCAGCTGGTGGCTAATTACTTCACATAGAAATCACACCCCAGTGGAGTGCACACAGGCCTGGCACATACCATCTGATAAGCAATGATGACTCGACCTGACAATTAAGACGAACAAAGGGACTGTCAACTGTCAGAACCATAGCAGCCTGAGATTGTTCACGTGGAAGTGTCACAATGTGTGCATCCCTACCTACACAAACACCACCAATGCAGTGTCATGAAAAGACACTTCCATGCTGCAGAAATGAATACCCACTTGCAAAATACTACATGAAAACAGTGCCATGTCACCCACCCCCTCCCCGCAACGGCCACACAACACACCATGGCATGTCATGCAATGTGAGAGGAAAGAAATTAATCCCCACAGCATGCCCCAAGTGTCAGCAGCTACAGTGTCCCTAATGGAAACATGTCCACACATGAAATGCTCACAGTAATGCAGGACCTACAACCCACATTACCAAATACTTAGCAAGAATACCAATCACCTACACAACCTCCAACCTACCTTAAACATGACATTACAGACTTAAAAATTAGCTAGCCTCACCACCTGATGATGACAGCCCTCCGAACACTTCCAAGTATACAGTGTTAGCGCCACGCAAAAGTGTAGGTGCACTGCTTACAACATGGACTCCAGTTCCAAGGTGGACCGCATTGTGAAGACATGAGGAATGGACCTGCAAATATGGAGGATGAGATGGATGCAGAGGCACATATCAATACACCAAACAGTGTACAATACAACAACAATATGCACTATGAATGTATACACAGTATTGACTACAGACTGCCCACACAGCTCATGGGAGTCCAATGTCACCATGTACGTCAATGTCACTTGGGCACACCCTTTGCAAGCCCATGGAAACGGGAAGCAGGAGGGGTGTGTGTGACAAAAACCCAAGCATCTGAACCAAATCCATGACAAGCCTGCATGTGCCCAGCCACAATGCAGTGTATGCCCATGGGAGCCACACAAGGCAACACACTGTCCCAAAAAATAAATAAATAAATAAATAAATATATAAAGAAAGAAAGAAAAAAAAATCAAAAATGGCCATTAATGGGCCCGGGGGGGTTGGGGAGGCCACCCAGGAGGTCCGAGGACAGGGTGCACACCAAAACCCACCTGTGTGGATCTTGCGAAAAAAAACACCTCCATGGGCTCATGGCCTACACGGCTACCCTATTGTGGGAGTATCACTGCTGTCGCTATCCTCACCCTCTGCAGCTGCATCCGGAGGTGGTGGCACTATGGGAGGCAGCCCACGCAAAGGCCTAGTCTGTTCCTCCATGGCTGCAAACATGCGGGTGTGGTAGGTCTTGTTCTGGAGGATAAGTGTGCGGAGATCCCCATGCAACAACTCACGGGATGCCCGGACCTCCACCCTAGTTGCCTGCATCTCAGCTGAGAGCGTACGGGTGAGACGCTCCAGCTGCTGTTCTGTCCTTCGGTTTGTTGAAGCCTCAAGCTCAACAAGAGTCGTCCTGAGGTGAAGGAGTTCCAGCCTCAGGGCTTCCCTGTGGCCCTGGGACTCTATGGAGATGGCTTCCTGCAGAGTCGCCAGTGCCGCCCGCCTGTCCCTGTCAGACGCCAACATGTCCTCCCTGTGTGACTGGTTGCAGATGGAGTCGGTTGCCTGCTGTAGTCGCTCCAACAGCCTTTCGGGGGGGACAATGGAAGTGCCCACCCTATTCAATGCCTGAGCCATCATCTCGGATGATGCTGCCTGTTGGGTTGCCATACCGTAAATGGATTGCTCCCATGCGGTATTGCCAGGTGGCGTATGGCCACCACGTCGGCGGGCACCACACCTGTCTGGGGGAAGGTGAACTGCGCCTTGCTGTGCCGGCACTGCCTGAGGCTGCAGGACTACATTCCCCCTCTGATCTGCTGGCCCAGGAACAGGATCAGATGTCGCGGACTGTGACCCTGCATCCGTAACCACCAAAGGCGTACCTGCCAACACTGACATCCCCATTGAGGGTTCTAACCCTGGTGCAGGTGGGTCGGACAGAACAGAATCCCTCCCAGGAACACTCACCTGCGACGGCACGTAGGTCTCATCATCCGAATCAACACCTGAGTACAGCTCGGGGGAGGTGCAGCCAGAGACACCCCTTGAGAGCACGACCTGCAGCAGTTGTGGGTTCTCACCCACCATCACACCACGTCCCTCACTGGTGGTCGGTCGGCCCTCAGACCCCTCCTGGGTCTGCACCATCTCCACAACCCCAGCAGTATCAGGTGCATCTTCCCCTGCAAAGACATAAAAGAAAACAAATGGAAACAGGCATTAGCACTATGGCACACAATGAGGGCTGAGAGGCTACAGAAACAGTACTTGATTGACACATGTCCCACATGACTAAAACACTCCCATGCATGCACCGTCACTGCGTGTGATGGGGAGGCAGATGGCACACATTGATGACACCAAGATGGAAGATGAACACATTTGCTGCATGCTGGCTAGCAGTGGCATCACACATTGGCCAGTGATTGGCAGGTCAAATACACATGCCATCACACAGATGGCATGTACCCTAGCCATGAAGTGAAGAGGGAGAGGAGGTCACCAATTGTTCATTCAGTCCAGTTTGTTCATATGATTGATTATTTTCATTGTAATGGTTCAAATGTTTAACATGCAGCTGCCAGTCAAAAATGGTCCTATAGCACAGGGACATGTCCAAACTAATCATGTCCACAAAACTGAGCCAGTCCACTGTACCATAGCCATGTCAGACATGTGACAATAGGACTGAGAAATCCCGAGTAAAAGTGGTGGTATGCAAACAATCTGCCTGAATAAGATGACACTTCAAGGGCAACTGGCGTGGTGTTGGGCTGGATGTCTAATGTTGGCCGAAGGGATGCTGCTATACCCAAATGCTGTTGCCAAGAATGTTTAGGAAGAGGCACATGGGTGAGCCGAACAGCTCAGGCACACACACCCTCCCCTGGCACCCAAACAGAAGCCCTCCCACACACACCATGCACATGGATGACACACACATGCATGTGCACTCACCGGACAATGCCTCGTTATCTGCCACTTCTCCCACGCCTTGGATCTGTTCCTCCGTGACGTAGGTCTCAGCAACCTGCTCATGTGGAGTGAGTTCTATGTCGTCTGCTGGAGACCCACCTCCAGTCACTAGAGTTGCTGCATGACTTGAGGCCAGCTTATTCTTTGGCCTGCGCTTCAGGTCATTCTAGCGCTTGTAGCATTCATTAGCTGTGCGCCTCACGATTCCAAGGGCACTTATGATGCCCGCAATTGTCTGCCAGTGTGCCTGACGTTGTGCAGGTGTGGTCTTGGATCCTGCAACAATCACCATTTCGCGGTCATGTGCGGACACATACTCTACAAGTGCATTCAGTTCGGCCTCATTGAAGCTGGGCTTCCTTGACTGGCCGGACTGTGTAGCCGTGTCTGGGGCATCAGCCTCTACTGGACGAGCACTCTTCCTCTTCCGCTTGGAAGGTGGTGGGGATCCGGAGTGTCCTGCGCCGCTCTGGACACTAGGGGCAGGAGCGTGGGATTGCACACTCAGCATGGGAGTTGGTGCAGGCATTATCTCAAGTGTGATGGTGTCAGGGGGAATGTCAGCATGATGGACTTGGACCGACACTGTCCTGGATGGGTGTGTGAGAGATGGGGTGGATGAAGCCGCAGCTGCCCCTGCAGCCTCCCCAGCCTGCCTACGTGGGGCAGCAGATGACCTAGCTGCCCCTGATCCACGTGGCCTGATGACACCAACGTTCACCAGCGCACGTGGCCTAGACCTGCTGACCTGGAAGTCAGCCATGGAGTCACCCTGTGCCAGGTCTGGTTCCACAGTGGGCTGGTCCAACAAGGGCTGAGCATGGATGGTGTCAGCCAGGGTAACCTCAACCAGGGCGGGGGTGGGCATGGGTGTCCCTGACTGCTCCTCCACACATGGGGGGCGAGGGGCACCCTGCAAGTCACGGCCACGTCCCCTACCGGATCCACCACGGCCACCACTTGGGGCTCGGCCACCTTTGCCACCCTTACGGCTTGTTCGCCTCCCAGCCATGGCACTGATGTTATTGTGCGTATGGGAGTCGATGTGAACTATTGTCCTGGGCAATTGGGGGTCAAAGGGGTTGGGTACCAGATGGTAATCGTACCCTAGTGCTCTAGCAAGGCTGTATGTCACCCCTGGGGAAAGATGATGGGTCACGCAACGCACAGGCACCCCAAAAAAGCGAAGTAAGGTGCACGCAACCCCTCCTAGACCACGTGCGTGGAAAAATAAGCCTGCACTACGATGTGGCACCCAGGAACACAAGAATGAACGTATGCGTGTCACACGCAGCCTAGAATGACCTCTGAAGGGGTACGCACATCACGGGGCAAGCACAGATGTTAAATACGTGCACGACTCACCGTCCGCCAGGAACAAAAGCGTGAAAAATATGCGCGTGTGCGCGTTGGCAACACCCCCACCAAAAGAAGAATTGTACGGTGTCTGAGGAGACAGGACAACAGTAGTAGGGAACGCTGTTTGAGGAGACAGGCCCAGGAAAAAGAGGAAAAGAGAAAAAGCTGTCAGAGGTAACAGGGAGTACGAACTGGAAACGCTGTGAAGTAAATCTCATGTGAACTGACAAGAAGTACAGATTTCACCCACTCGCTCTCCACGAAAAGCACGTACAAGGAAATGGCGTTCTACACGTACCTTTTTTACACACGTCACAGACGCGCATACGCAATGAGGCCATTTCCACCAATTACGCGCTTTGACACACGGACGTGTATCTCTTCATTTTTACACGCGCCATTCTCTACGGCCATGCGCGTGACGTCACAGCTGCGCATGGTGGCCTTTGGGTCAATGAAATCGCATATGCAAGCACACGTGGTAAAACTCCACGTCCGAGTGTCATCGCGTGTAATCTGAGGGAAGTGAACGTACACGCGATTGGCCTGGGTACGTGTATTTCTGGGGTGCGCAGGAAGTTCCACACGCGATTGGTGGAAATCCACATGTGCTCTGTCATCACGTGTAATGAGGGAAACACCCGCGTGCCTCACGTCACAGACGCGCTCACACGCTAAGGGCCTTTGGTCCAATGAAATCGCATATGCGTGCTGACGTGCATACGCGCTAAGGGCCTTTCCTCGATTTACACGCAGACGTGCAGGATTTTCACGTGCCAAATCACTTCGTATCAGGCTGGCCACGCGTAAGCACACGGAAGACCACGCTCCTGCCCAAAAGGCCGAATTAATGCCCCCCAGAGCCCCGAGCAGCCTCCCACGAGCCATCTGCTGCTGCCTACCTACCTGCCTCCCTACCTGCTGCCACCGTGCCCTGCCATTTGGTGCCTGCACATCAGCCATCTGCAGGGGTCCATTTGCTGTGTCCACCCCTGCTGGAACAGAAGACTCGCGACTGGGATACCATCGCTCCACAGCCCAGCCCCAGGACCCAGTTGCCCACCCACTCCTGCCTCTGGGGTTGCCATGTCGGGCACTGCAACATCTGGCACCACTGGCAACCCCCGGCGAGAGAGGCAGAGGGGCACCAGCTTCACTGCCACCGAAGTTGGTGTCCTGGTGGAGCAAGTCCTGGGGCAGTATGATGCCCTCTTCGGAAGTAAGCGCGCCAACAAGGAAGGACGGACTCGGATCTGGACGGACATCGTGCCATCAACGCGGAGGGGGTGGCAGTCCGTGACTACCGTGACTACCAACATGTCAAGAAGCGCTGGGATGACTGCAGGTCCAGGACCCTCTTGAAGGCCCGACGCCTCTTGGAGGGGGGCCGGGGCCGCATGAGTACCATCCAGACGAGGGTCCTGGAACGCGTAGGCCCAGCGCTCCACGCCCAGATCCTTGAGAGGAAGGCCCGTCTGGAGTTGAGCGGTAAGTGGCCAAGCATTGCTGTGTGAGACAGGGCATGTCGCAGTGTGCTGGTTGTCTGATACTTGCCTGTATGTGTGACATAGGCCATGTATGCATGTGTGTGTGCAGGGACGTCATGCATGTGAGACCAGTAATGTGTGAACCACATGGTTGGTGCATGTGTTCAAATGCAACATGGGTTGCCCTATGCGGAATGGCCACATGAAAGCATGCCAGTCTCTGTTCCTGGACATGGGTGAGGGATGGGTGCTGATGCCATGTACATGTATGCTGTCCATGTCTGTGTGTCTGACCTGCGTGTCTGTGACTTGTGAATGCCAGGGATGCATGACACATGTCTGTCGCAATGTTCAGGTTCACTGATGCAGCCTAGTCATCCTTGTATCCACTGTGTCTGTGGTGTACGAGGCAAGATGGATGAAACTAGGGTGAAGTGTGTGCATGTGATAGGCATGGCACATGATGCATGTGAGTTCCAAAACAACAGTGTATGTTTCAAGAAACACTTGGACATGTATGCTAATGTCCATGCCTGTTACCGCATGTGTTTTACCTGCACTGAGCCATGTGTTGTGGAGGGACATGATGGAAGTGATCTTTGACAGTGCCACTCATCTGCTATTGCTTCCTGTCTAGGGGACCATTGTACAGTACCCTGATGCTTGTGTTCTATGTCTCCCTCTACACAGTGCCACATGAAGAAGAGGGCGGAGACGGCTCTGTGGAGCAAAGCGGCGGGGATGCCCCCATGGCTGCAGTGGAAGGGGTGGGTGAGCCCCCACAGGGGCTTGCAACGGCGGAAGACGGGGTGGAGCCATCCAGGTTGGTGGTTTCCACAGAGGAGGAGGAGGCCGCTACTGAGGCCCACATGGGGCCTGGTGGGGACATCCCTGCTGGTGCAAGTGTTGCAGTCCAGGGGCAGGGGCAGGAGGCAGCACAGGTCGCCGTGGAGGGGCCTGTGCATGTCACTGGCCCTGACACTGTGACTGCACCACCATGCACCAGCAGGGATGCCCCATCCCAGGCCCGTCCGCAGGTAGGGGGGATGTCCATGACATCTGACTCCCCTCCACCTGCGTACGAGGGGACCCCTGGCCGTATGGAGAAGGTCCTGATTGGTGTCACGTTGCGCACAGGTGCAATTCGTGATGAGGTGCGTGCTTCTCGGGAGGAGCATGCACGTCATCACGGAGAGCACCGTGCCGACGTGGCCCAGTTGGGAACGGCCATGGTCGGGGGTTTCCTACATGTGTCGGCCAATCTGGCGAACCTCTCCTCCTCTGTGGAGACTATGCACCAGTCGTTCTCCATGCCGTGTTCCGGCCCAGATGCCACCAGGGCCCCCTGTGGACCTGCCCCAACCAATGCAGCCGGCTCGGTGGGGATCCCATCCCTGCCACAGTCGGGAGTCGGAGGTCCAGCAGGGGTGGACACACCAGCAACTGGACCCCAGCAGATGGAGGATGTGACGGCATCATCGGGCAGGGCACATGCACAACGGCGTCGGTGGATACCATCAGCCTGGATGCCGTCGTGCTGGCACAGGCAGTTGCGTCGGAGGCAGCGGCAGGCTCGACGTGGGAGGCATCATGGCTCGGGGCCATCAACATCAGGGGTGCAGGCATCGGCCGGAGGGCAGGAGAACCCTGGAATGGGAGTGGCTTCCGTGTGGGAGCGGTTGGGCCAGCAGATAGGTGCGGAGCGGCAGCGGGCAGAGGAGGAACGGCTCACAATGGTCATGGCGGAGAACTCCATGCGGAGGGCGCTGAAGCGGGCTGAGTGCCTCGAGGGTCTTCGCAGGGAGTTGGGGCTGGCCACTGCTTTATCCCTGCGAGACCTCGGGGCCAGGGAACATGCCCGCCTCCAAGCCATTGAACAGGAGTTCGATGATGCCCTGGCCCATGACAACATCCAGTGAGCCGTTGGACTAGCCCGCTGCCCATGTAAATAGTTATGTAGTTAGGGTTAGGTTTCCTTTGTTTTTGCATTTTCTTTGGACCTTTTGGACAATGGGCCACATTTTTGTATATAGTTATTTTTTATTAGGTAGTGTTGTTAGATAGGTTTCATTTCTTTTGTTGGGATCATGGACCCTGGCTTGTTCACCTGTACATAGTTCACTGTTGGATGTTCTTTTCTTTTTTACTATTTACCCATGGAGCAATGGCTTTCAATTATAATTTCCCATTGGATTTTCTTTTCTGGACTGTGACTTTGGACACCATTCCTTTGGATTCTGATTTTTGGTTTTGCATTTTTTCATGGACATGCTTCTTTTTTTTTTTTTTTCCAAAATTATTTTTATTGTTTTCAACATAACAAGTCATGTAGAGGTTAAGATCATTGCATGTATGTCAACTTGTTAGAACATATAGCTAGGAGAACATTACTTTGCATGCTTTAGTCTTAGCTAGTCTTGCGTTCTCTTCAATAATAAGGACAAAAGAAATAATAACAGTAGCAACTACAACAGGATGGGGGGGAAGAAAGGGGGGGGCAAGAGACAAGGAGCAGTTTTCTCAGGGAGCTGTTTTCAAACAAGAACAGGTTACTGTCTATTTCGCCAAGGAGACTATTTCAAGGGTTCGAGGTGGGGCTTCGCTAGATTACGCCAGGGTGCTTTAGTGTCGGGTCTTCCAAGTCAGGGGAACTCGATTGGTCGTTCGTGGCACTTCGGAGAACTGGAGGAGCTCAGTTGCCTGTCTGGCTTGGAGCTGTGCTTTCTTTTTCAGTCTTGGGTTTCCATCCAGCGTAAGTTAGGTGGCTGCCTTGCCACCCCAGGGAATTGCCGCCCATAGTCCAGAAAGGGCGCCCATGTGCGTTCGAATTTGGGTTTATTGCCTGACCTGATGGCTGTGACTTTCTCCGCTGCGGCGATTTCCCAGCACTTAGACCACCACATCTGTGTGGATGGACCCTCCGGGTTTTTCCAGAGTCTGGCGATAGAGATCTTGGCGGCTGTTAGGAGATGGGAACATAGGTCCGCCAGATTGCCGGTTAGAGGGAATTGGGCATCTCCTGTCGACCCCAGTAGCGCAATCCCTGGGTCCCAGGGGATGTTGAGTCCGGTGATTGTCTTAATTTGTTCCAGGATGTTTTCCCAAAATAGGGTGGCTTTGGGGCATGACCACAAGAGGTGAAATAGAGTTCCGCGGTCCGGGCACCCCCTCCAGCATTGCGCTGGGATAGCCGGGTTGCATTTGTTGAGGAATGACGGGGTTCTGTACCATCTGTAGCAAACTTTAAACGCACTTTCTTTGTTCGTCACACATTTCGAGCTTTTCAAAGCACGGGACCAGATGTGCTGCCATTCCTCCAGCTCAATTGGTCTCCCTATGTCCTCTTCCCATTTCACCATATATGGTTCTTTTTTTTCGGGATCTGTTCTGTCTAGAATTTTGTACAGGGCTGATATTTTCCCCTTAGGGGGGGTTGTCAAGAGGGAGTGTTCCAATACTGTTAGCTCCCTGCTGCCTAGTTTCCTAACCTGAGGGTGCGACAGCCAGTGCCTCAGCTGGGAGTAGCGGAACCTTTCTGTTTCCTGGATCTTGAACTTTGCTTTACACTCTTCGAAGTTCAGGGGGAGGCCGTTTTCGAAGAAATCAGAGATAGTTTCTAAGCCGCCGGCTCGCCACTCCGTGAACTGGTTTGGTGTGATTCCGGGGGAGAAGTCGGGGTTGTTCCAAATTGGCGTGAGTGGACCCATTGTGCTCCTGCATTTCCACCGGCGTGCAGCCGCCCTCCAGCTGGCGACTGTGTTTCTTGTTGCTGATAGGGGGCCCAGGTCCCTGGCCCCCTTGGGCTCCCTGGAGTGGGGCAAGGATTCCAGTGGGGTCTGACACCAATCCTCCTCCAGAGTTAACCACCGGGGTCGGTTGGTTGGAAGCTTCCAGGCAAAGGCCGGGGCTAGTTGGGCTGCAAGGCAGTACCTTGACACGTCTGGGACCCCTAGGCCGCCCAGGGCGGTGCTTCGGAGCATTATGCGCTTTGGGATGCGGGATTTCTTTCCTTCCCAGACTAGATTCAGCACCTCTCTTTGCAGTTTCTGCAGGGCCTTTTCCCGGATCGACACCGGCAGGGCTTGGGCGTGATATAGCAGCCGTGGCGTGAGATTCATTTTTATCGCAGTCGTTCGGCCAAACCAGGAGATTTCCTGTTTTTTCCAGCGGTTGATGTCCTTTCTCAGGTCTCTGAAGAGTGTCGGGAAGTTGGACTTGTACAGCTTCTCAGTTTTATTGGGTATCTGCACCCCCAGGTAGTTGAAGCTGCTTCCGGCCCAAGGAATTTGGAACCCCTCTTCGAGATGAGCCTTGGTCTTTCTTGGGATGTTTATGCCCAGTGCGGTGGATTTGGAGATGTTTATTGTGAATCCCGATGCTGCTCGGAATTCTTCGAGCGTTTGCCATAGGGCTCTTATTGACTCTTCAGGGCTGGTGAGTGTGAGGAGCACGTCGTCCGCGTAAAGCGCAATTTTGTAGGATTCTTTCTTGTGCGTTAGGCCTGATATTGATGCGTTTCGGCGGACCCTTTCTGCGAATGGTTCCATAGATAGGGCAAATATAAGTGGGGAAAGAGGACATCCCTGTCTCGTGCCTCTAGTTATGTTTATTCTGCTGGATTTAGTCCCGTTGAGGCGAAGGTTTGTAGAGGGTTTTTGGTAGATGGCCAGAACCCATTTTGCGAAGTTCGGGCCAAAGCCGAAGTGCTCTAGTATGTTCCTAATATAGCCCCAGTCAAGCATGTCGAAAGCTTTATGCGCATCTAAGGAGAGGACTGCCAGTTTTGTGCCCAGTCTGTTCGCCGATTCGATGATGTTGATGGTTCTGCGAATGTTGTCTTGGGTACCCCGGCCCAGGATGAATCCGGTCTGGTCCGGGTGAATGAGCTCCGGGAGGAAAGGGGATAGCCTATTTGCTAAGATTTTTGCAAATATTTTCGCGTTGTTGTTTAGGAGCGAAATGGGCCTGTACGATGAACATTGTGTTTGGTCTTTTCCTGGTTTAGGGATCAGCACTGTTATAGACTCGTTCATGGAGGGGGATGTGAGGCCGGTGGACAGGAATGAGTTGAATAGATTTGCCAGCTGTGGGACTAGCAGGTGAGCGAATTTTTTGTAGAATTTTGCTGAAAACCCATCCGGGCCAGGTGTTGTGTTCTTCAGGTGGCGGATCGTCTCGCTAACTTCCTCCTCTGAGATAGGGCCCTCTAAGTTCACTAGGGATGGAGGTGGCTGTATCTTTGGTACTGGGGTCAAGAATTGGGTGATGGCTGTGGTGGCTGTCGGGGGCCCTGCCATGATTTCCTCGTGGTGTTGCACCATTAACCCGAGTTTTTCGGGGTCCCGGTGGAGTAAGGTGCCGTTCCTGTCTTGCAGAGATTGGATATGGTTCCTGGTCTGAAGCTTTTTCAGTTTGTATGCTAAGAGTCTGTTCGCTTTGTTACTGTTCAGGTAATAGTATTGTTTGGTATAAGTTAATGCTTTGGCGGCTCGGTCCGCCAGGTGGATCTCGAGCTCTCTTTTCGTTTTTTTAAGTTCTTGGTGCGTTGTTTTCTTGTAACAGGCCTTGAGTTTGTCTTCCAGGGCTGTGAGTTTTTGCTCGAGCTTTTGTTGCTTGAGTAGGTTTTGGCGCTTGAGTCTGGCTGTTAGGTCCATGGCGACCCCTCGAATCACCGGTTTCATGGCATCCCACACCATGGCTGTTGAGGAGTCGGGGGTTGTGTTCTCAGAGAAGTAATTCCGAATTGCCTCAGCGAGGTCCGAGCTAGCCGATCTATCTGTCAGGATATAATCTTGCAGGTTCCATTGCCTCTGGGCAGGTTCCGGGGCCCCGTGGATAGACACCACCATCGTGACTGGAGCATGGTCCGATATTGCGATCGGTCCGATTTGAATCCTCTCCACGCAGGGGGCCAGGTTATTCGTGGCGAGCAAGAGGTCGATGCGTGAATAGCCTTTGTGCACGTGCGAAAAGAAGGTGTAGTCCCTATCCCCTTGGTTGTGGAATCTCCATATGTCTATTGTTTCGGTTTCCCGCAAGAATTTCGCCAGGGCGAGGGATTTGCAGAAGTCCTCCCTTGAGGCTGGAAGCGTCTTATCCATTGTCGGATCCGGGGGGAGGTTGAGGTCCCCTCCGATTATTAGGCAGCCTTCTGCGAAGGATGTGATGATTGGAAGGAGGCTAAGGAGGAATTGGTCTTGTTCTTTGTTTGGTGCATAAGCGGCCACCAGGGTGATCGGTAGCTCCACTAGGAGACCTTTCAGGAGTAGGAATCTGCCCTCGGGGTCTCTTTTGATGGTGATCTGTGTTAGTGGGAGATCTCTTTTTAGTAGGATAGCTACGCCTCTCTTTTTCTGTGTGGCTGAGGCGAAATAACGTTTTGGATAGTGCCAAAATCTTAGTCGGCTTTGGTCGTCCGCAATGAGATGGGTTTCCTGAATGCAGACAATATCAGCTGCTAGTTGGTCTAGTTTGTGTTCCACTGCTTTTCGCTTTCTGGGTGCATTAAGCCCCTGCACGTTCCAGGTTGTGATGGTTAGGGTTTTGTCTAGCGAGCCCATCTTTTGGATTTCGTGTAAGTCGGTTCAGATTGTTCCTTGAAGCTCTCTTGTTCCTTGTTCCTGCATGGCCAAATTCTCCGTTCTTTCCTCTTTACAATGCTGTCCTCCGCCCCTCGTCTCCCCCCAACCCCCCACCCCCCACCCATCAAACCATAACAAGGTTTCCGGGCCAGCCTTCAACCAACGGGGCATACGGCCGGACCGGTATGTGAATTCGGCATGGAGGCAAACTTTGCCTCTTCCTTTGGCCAGTAAATGTTCAGGATAAGTTTAACTGATTTGAGCACTGTAGGCATCTCGAGGAGGCTCGGCTCCACCGTCAGAGGGGCAGATAACTCGGCCAGGGGGGAGCTTGTGTTTTCCGTGTTCTAGGCTGCCCCTTTAGCGGTTGTTGTCCCTTTTGAATTTGCCCGCGGGACCACGGGGTCTACGGCGGCTAGGTACCTTGGTACAGGCTCTGGTGGATTCCCCGCGGGTACCTCCGGGGACCTCGGCAGCGTTAGGGGGAGGCCCCTCTTCGCTTTCCGGATTCATGAACCTCTCGGCCTCTTTGGGGGAAGGGATAGACCAAGATCTGCCCTCCCAGGTGAAGAGTAAAGAGGTGGGAAAGCCCCAACGGTATGTTGTTTTTCGTTCGCGCAGCCACTCGGTTAGTGGCTTAAGAGCCTTCCTTTTCGTGAGGGTGGACACCGCTAGGTCCTGGTATAGGGATATTTCGGCGTCCCGGAAGAGAATTCGGGCGGAACTTCTGGCTTCTTGCATAATTTCTTCCTTTACTCTATAGAAGTGGATTCTTGCTAAGACATCAGGCGCCAAATTTGCGTTTTGTCTAGCTCTAACTCTGTGGACCCTATCCAGTTCCAGAGGGGCTCCGTCTGGAAGCGTTATAATGAAGCGAAATAAGTCGTTGACATAGGAGTTGAGCTCCTCGTCGGAGACCGAACTCGGGATTCCCCTCAGGCGGATATTGTTACGTCTAGACCTATTTTCAGCCTCTTCTTGTTTGTTCTCAAGGGACTCACATCTGGCCTCGAGAGCGGAGAGTCTATCGGCCCCCTCCCCGATCTCAAAGTTCTGTTCGCACAGGGTGGTTTCTATTTCTGTTGTTCTGGTTTCGATCTCGCCCACTCTCCCATCCAGGGACGCAATTCTGTCTTTCAGTTCCTCTGTCCCTTTCTGGTATTCCTTGGTTATGGCGGAGAGGAGCTCCTGTAGGTCGGCTTTAGTCACCGCTTGGGCTGTGGACCCCCGTTGGGTTCTTGAACGGTTCCCCCCATGTCGCTGCGGTCTCCTTTCTTGTTCTTTTCACCTGTGTTAGTGGACAGCAGTGTCGCGATGTCTGTTTGTTTGGTCACTTTCGGATTTCTGGACATTGTTACTTGTGGAATACTCCGGGGCCCGACCCACTCGGGGGTAGAGTGTCTGTTATAGGGCACCTGGGCCTCTCTCCGGGCCCCCCTTACGCCGCCTCTACAGGCCAGCCAGTTCAAGTTTCGGAGCCGATCCTCAGAAGGACTGCATCTAGGTGGCTGGTTTGGTCATCCCTGGGGTGCTAGGATAGGCCGGAGGGGCGGGGAGAGCCCTGCAGTTGCGGCAGGTGCCGCCTTACCTTCCTCCAGGAGCGTTCTTCGGGCTCCACGCCCCCGGGAGGTCGGCAGGCTGAGCCTTTCAGTCTCTTTTCCACAGTTCAGGGTTGCGAGGGTCTTCCCGCCTCGAACCCACCAGGCCGTCGGATGGGGGGGCCACCTTCTTTTCCCCTGCGTTTGATGGGGCCGGCTGGGCTCTCCGCCTGCTGAGCTGCTCCGTGCAGTCCCCGGAGGAAGGCCGGAGGAAGGCCGGAGGGAAGCCGGGACCCGCGTCCCTGGGGGGGGAGTCACAGAGTTCGTCCGGGGAAGTTGTAGGGTGTAATCGGCCCTCCGGTTGCCCGCTGCTCCTCCGGGGCTCCCGACGACGGCCAACAGCTATAGGGGGGCGGGCGCGGGCCCAACTATGCAGGGGTGGCGGGAGCGGGAGATTCGGGTCCGCCGCGGGACTCCCGGGCCGGGGAGGGGGGGGACTTCAGCTTGTTTCCGTGTTCGGCGGAGTATCGTGCGGGCCCCTCGCTCGTCGCCACTCCTCCCGGCAGCCCCCCGAGGGGTGGGTGGCTGTGGGTGTCGCGGGGCTCAGCAGGACTTGTACCCCGGCTCTCGGGAACTCCGGCGGAGGGGAGATCCCGCGCCGATGGTCCTCGGGCCGGGCTCGGCTCACGTCTCCGCTATCAGGTGGTGCAGGCAGTGCTACCAGTCAGGCTCTTCCGGGAGGGTCCGCGGTTGTGTGCTTCGGAGGGGGAGGCTCCCTTAGTTCCAAATCCGCTCGTACATCGGAGGTGCTTTCGTTATGTCGGCCCACTGTCCGCCATCTTGGCTCGCCGCGCACCTCGGAGTCTCCTACGGCCCGACACAATCCCCACTTCGAACTGCTGAAATTAAAGCATGAGCAGCCCGAGCCTCCGGGCTTTGCAGGGTAACACTTTCCTTCGCCTAGTCTTGCTGTTTACTGGGGCATTTTAGGTAATACTCGGTCGCGGCCGGGAGCTCTCACCGGACCCGACCGTTCACCATGGCGCCAAGCCACGCCCCCTGACATGCTTCTTTTTACTTTTTTTTACATTCCCATTCAATTCATGTTTTCTTTAATACATATTTTTTGATCAAACTTCAATGTGTAGTATCATCTCGTTGGTTTCATGCATATCATGATATGGGTTTTGAGATTCACTGACACCCATTGGGTGTATGTGAGGGACATGTGTTCGTTTCCAAACTTGCAATTGCAGTTCTATCATGTTATTGCCATTTCTGAGTGGGTGGATGCAATACTCGGGTGGGTGTTTTGCATTTGGAGGCTGACCATAGGGACCGGGGATCTAGATTGTGATGACATGTTGGCTGGGGAACATGAGTTGGACATGAGCTGAAATCGCGTGTGGAACTTCCCGCGCACCCCTGAAATACACGTACCCTGCTCGCACTGGGCCAATCGCGTGTGGAACTTACCGCGCACCCCTGAAATACACGTACCCTGCTGAAATCGTGTGTGGAACTTCCCGCGCACCCCTGAAATATACGTACCCTGCTCGCACGGGGCCAATCGCGTGTGGAACTTCCCGCACACCCCTGAAATACACGTACCCTGCTCGCACGGGGCACGGGGCCAATCGCGTGTGGAACTTCCCGCGCACCCCTGAAAAACACGTACCCTGCTGAAATCGCGTGTGGAACTTCCCGCGCACCCCTGGAATACACATACCCTGCTTGCACGGGGCCAATCGCGTGTGGAACTTCCTGCGCACCCCTGAAATACACGTACCCTGCTGAAATCGCATGTGGAACTTCCCGCGCACCCCTGGAATACACGTACCCTGCTGTGAGGCCTGCTGGCAGGTGCCCCACAGTGATGGGGGGTGAGGGTGCAGGGGAACATGAGTTGGACATGAGTGGGGGCCTGCTGGCAGGTGCCCCACAGTGCTGGGGGGTGGGGGTGCAGGGGAACATGAGTTGAACATGAGTGGGGGCCTGGTGGAGGCTGCCCCTGCACTGCTGGGGGGTGGGGGTGCAGGGGGACATGAGTGGAGGCCTGATGGAGGCTGCCCCTGCACTGCTGGGGGGTGGGGGTGGTGGGAGACATGAGTGGGGGCCTGGCGGAGGCTGCCCCTGCACTGCTGGGGGGTGGGGGAGGTGGGAGACATGAGTGGGGGCCTGGTGGAGGCTGCCCCTGCACTGCTGGGGGGTGGGGTTGGTGGGAGACATGAGTGGGGGCCTGGTGGAGGCTGCCCCTGGTGGCTGGGGGGTGGGGGTGGTGGTAGACATGGGTGGGGGCCTGGTGGAGGCTGCCCCTGCACTGCTGGGGGGTGGGGGTGGTGGGAGACATGAGTGGGGGCCTGGTGGATGCTGCCCCTGCACTGCTGGGGGGTGGGGGTGGTGGGAGACATAAGTGGGGGCCTGGTGGAGGCTGCCCCTGGTGGCTGGGGGGTGGGGGTGGTGGTAGACATGGGTGGGGGCCTGGTGGAGTCTGCCCCTGCACTGCTGGGGGCTGGGGGTGGTGGGAGACATGAGTGGGGGCCTGGTGGAGGCTGCCCCTGCACTGCTGGGGGTTGGGGGTGGTGGGAGACATGAGTTGGGGCCTGGTGGAGGCTGCCCCTGCACTGCTGGGGGGTGGGGGTGGTGGGAGACATGAGTGGGGGCCTGGTGGAGGCTGCCCCTGGTGGCTGGGGGGTGGGGGTGGTGGTAGACATGGGTGGGGGCCTGGTGGAGGCTGCCCCTGCACTGCTGGAGGGGTGGGGGTGCAGGGGGACATGAGTGGGGGCCTGGTGGAGGCTGCCCCTGCACTGCTGGGGGGTGGGGGTGGTGGGAGACATGAGTGGGGGCCTGGTGGAATCTGCCCCTGAGGGGTGGGGGTGGTGGTAGACATGAGTGGGGGCCTGGTGGAGGGTGCCCCTGACTGCTGGGGGGTAGGGGGTGGTGGGAGACATGGGTGGGGGCCTGGTGGAGGCTGCCCCTGCAAAGCTGGGGGGTGGGGGTGCAGGGGGACAAGAGTGGGGGCCTGGTGGAGGCTGCCCTGGTGGCTGGGGGGGTGGGGGTGGTGGTAGACATGAGTGGGGGTCTGGTGGAGGCTGCCCCTGCACTGCTGGGGGGGTGCAGGGGGACATGAGTGGGGGCCTGGTGGAGGCTGCCCCTGCACTGCTGGGGACTGGGGGTGGTGGGAGACATGAGTGTGGGCCTGGTGGAGGCTGCCCCTGCACTGCTGAGGGGTGGGGGTGGTGGGAGACATGAGTGGGGGCCTGGTGGAGGCTGCCCCTGGTGGCTGGGGGGTGGGGGGGTGGGAGACATGAGTGGGGCCTGGTGGAGGCTGCCCCTGCACCGCTGGGGGGTGGGGGTGCAGGGGGACATGAGTGGGGGCCTGGTGGAGGCTGCCCCTGGTGGCTGGGGGGTGGGGGTGGTGGTAGACATGAGTGGGGGCCTGGTGGAGGCTGCCCCTGCACTGCTGGGGGGTGGGGGTGCAGGGGGACATGAATGGGGGCCTGGTGGAGGCTGCCCCTGCACTGCTGGGGGCTGGGGGTGGTGGGAGACATGAGTGGGGGCCTGGTGGAGGCTGCCCCTGGTGGCTGGGGGTGGGGGTGCAGGGGGACATGAGTGGGGGTCTGGTGGAGGCTGCCCCTGGTGGCTGGGGTGTGGGGGTGGTGGGAGACATGAGTGGGGCCTGGTGGAGGCTGCCCCTGGTGGCTGGGGGGTGGGGGTGGTGGTAGACATGGGTGGGGGCCTGGTGGAGGCTGCCCCTGCACTGCTGGGCGGTGGGAGGGGTGGGAGACATGAGTGGGGGCCTGGTGGAGGCTGCCCCTGGTGGCTGGGGGGTAGGGGTGGTGGTAGACATGGGTGGGGGCCTGGTGGAGGCTGCCCCTGCACCGCTGGGGGGTGGGGGTGCAGGGGGACATGAGTGGGGGCCTGGTGGAGGCTGCCCCTGCACTGCTGGGGGGTGGGGGTGGTGGGAGACATGAGTGGGGGCCTGGTTGAGGCTGCCCCTGGTGGCTGGGGGGTGGGGGTTGTGGTAGACATCGGTGGGGGCCTGGTGGAGGCTGCCCCTGCACTGCTGGGGGGTGGGGGTGGTGGGAGACATGCATTGTTGATCAGTAGTGCAAGGTGACATGTGGGTTGGCTGGGGGGCATGCCCATGGTGGATGGGCTGCCTGCAGGACATGAGCAGGGGTGCAGGGTAGTCCCCCGTGGTGTGGACTGCCTGCAGGGGCCATGGAGGTTGTAGAGCGAACACCTGGGAGGACCCACATGGCCAATTCACGTGTAGTACTCCCCAGAACCCCTGAAATACACGTACCCTGCTCGTACGGGGCCAATCGCGTGTGGAACTTCCCGTGCACCCCTGAAATACACGTACCCTGCTGAAATCGCGTGTGGAACTTCCCGCGCACCCCTGAAATACACGTACCCTGCTGAAATCGCGTGTGGAATTTCCCGCGCACCCCTGCAATACACGTACCCTGCTGAAATTGCGTGTGGAACTTCCCGCGCACCCCTGGAATACACGTACCCTGCTCGCACGGGGCCAATCGTGTGTGGAACTTCCCGCGCACCCCTGAAATACACGTACCCTGATGGAATTGCGTGTGGAACTTCCCGCGCACCCCTGAAATACACGTACCCTGCTGAAATTGCGTGTGGAACTTCCTGCGCATCCCTGAAATACACGTACCCTGCTCGCACGGGGCCAATCGCGTGTGGAACTTCCCGCGCACCCCTGAAATACACGTACCCTGCTCGCACGGGGCCAATCACGTGTGGAACTTTCCGCGCACCCCTGAAATACACGTACCCTGCTCGCACGGGGCACGGGGCCAATCGCGTGTGGAACTTCCTGCGCACCCCTGAAAAATACGTACCCTGCTGAAATCGCGTGTGGAACTTCCCGCGCACCCCTGGAATACACATACCCTGCTTGCACGGGGCCAATCGTGTGTGGAACTTCCTGCGCACCCCTGAAATACACGTACCCTGCTGAAATCGCGTGTGGAACTTCCCGCGCACCCCTGGAATACACGTACCCTGCTCGCACGGGGCCAATCGCGTGTGGAAATTCCCGCGCACCACTGAAATACACGTACCCTGCTGAAATCGCATGTGGAACTTCCCGCGCACCCCTGTAATACACATACCCTGCTGGAATCGCGTGTGATACTTCCCGCGCACCCCTGAAATACACGTACCCTGCTGAATTCGCATGTGGAACTTCATGCGCACCCCTGTAATACACGTACCCTGCTGGAATCGCGTGTGATACTTCCCGCGCACCCCTGAAATACACGTACCCTGCTGGAATCGCGTGTGATACTTCCCGCGCACCCCTGAAATACACGTACCCTGCTGATTTTGCTTGTGATACTTCCCGCGCACCCCTGATGCACACGTACACAGGACAATCTCGTGTGGAACTTCCCGCGAACCACTGAAATACACGTTCCCCGCTTGGCGTTTGCTGTTTGCCAGCCCTGTGAACTGGTCCAGGGTTAGCGCAGCCCTTTGCGATTATTTGGGGATTTTGAAGGCTTTTTCTTGCGCGAGGGCGTTCTTGGGGGCGTAACTGGCGCTGCTGCAGGGTCGCTGTGCCACGGCTGGTTTTGGATGCGAAAATCCATGAATACGCTGTGCGCGGAAATCGATTTTAGCGCACGCGGCTGGCGCAGACATTCGCACGGGCATGCTGTGCGCCAGTCGCGTGCGCCACTTTTGTGCGAATTTCTATGAATTACCCTGTTTGACTTCTCTCTCTTCCTCCCCTTCTTCTATTCCTCATCCCGTTGCCCTGCCTCCCTTGGCCTCTCTTCCACCCCCGCCCACTCTCTCCTCCTTCTCTCCTACCACAATGGATGAGATCTCTAGTGTAGTCCGCTCAATGAAGGTATCTCCCAAACAGGTCTCTCCTTGTCCTTCAAGAACCATTAAGGACAACATCCCCTCTCTCACTCCAGCTCTTGCCGACCTCTGCAACCATTCCTTAGTATCTGGCTCTTTCACTTCTTCTCTCAAGTACTCCATTGTGTACCCCCTCCTAAAAAAGTCTTCGGCGAACCCCTCGTCTCCAGCCAACTTCCACCCTATCTAGTACATCGTTGGAGAACTTGGTCTTCCCCCAAATAACCCAACACACTGAGCTTGTTGGTTGTTTACACAACCTTCAATCTGGATTCTGAGCACCCAGAGGCACAGAAACTGCTTTCCTGAACACACACGGGTTAGGTTTAGGGTTGGGTTGGGGTTAGGGGGGTGCCCTTGAGGGTTGGGGGTTTAGGGAGGACCCCCCCAATAAACAATAAGCACTAAAACGTTACATGAAGCTGGCCAGTGCCGAAATACTTTCAAGATTTCAGGACTGGACAGCTCCATGTAAGGTCATAACGTGAAACATAAATGCATCAAAATGCTATCTTTTACATTTAAAAGTACATATCCATTGAAACTTGTCCATTCCTATAACCGTTGGACATGTACTTTTAATTCAAAAGTTAGCATTTCGATGCATTTTTTTCAATGGATTTGTTTCTATGGATTTTTATTTCGATGCATCATTTGAGATGCAAAGACCATAAACCCACTCCGGCCGCCCTCTATGGGCTCTCCTCCCTCTCCTTACACTTCTGCCAGAAACCTTGGGGTCATCTTCGACTCCTCTCTCTCCTTCACTCCTCGCATCTTGGACCTTGCCAAGAAAGCCCACTATCAATTTATCCTCCTCAGAGGGACTCTCCCTTTCCACTCCTTCCCCCAGAAGCTCAATGTCACTGGAGCTCAGGTCCTCTCCAGAGCTAGATTATTGCAACAGCCTCTTTCTCAACCCACCTCGTTCTTCCTTCCAATCTCTTCAACTAATCCAGAATAGACTTGTGAGACTTATCCTTGGCCGGAAGCCAAGGGACCATATCTCTCCAGCCCTACAATCTCTCCACTGGCTGCGGTTGTCGCAAGGATCAAATTCAAGACCCTTTGCATCATCCATAAGGCTGTCTGGGACCTGGGACAATGCTACCTGCAACCCTCTCCCACTAAATGTTCTCAATCCAAATCCCTTCGATCTTCTTGCTCCAATTCCCTGCTGGTCAAATGCTTCTGCAAGCAGAGAGCTGGGGGGCATATCTCCCTCTTCAGTTGGCTCCCTCCACTGCACCAGTCAACCCCAAAAGGCACCCTGGCACTTCCCCCCCATACGGTGTCCTTACCACTTACTCCCTCGCCCCGTACCCCCTCTTTTTTCTGCACTTGCACGCTCTGAATGTCACAAGGCCTAGTAGGACCATTGCCTGTTGTTTTCTTATTCATTTCATTGTCGCTCCCATGGTTAATTTGCTTCCTTGTTCACTTCCCGTTGCCTCGTAGCGCTTTGAAACTCTGTATTGTTGTATAAATGACAAATAATTACATTTTAGTGAGGAAACAGAAAAAGCTTCCCAAGAGAGCAATGTTAGTGAGGAAACACAAGCAGTTTTCTAAGAGAGCAACCTTATTGAGGAGACGCATAATAAGCTTGCTAGCAGAGCAATGTTGGTAAGAAATTTGAAGCTATGTCTTCGTCCTAACAAGAAACAGGCCAAAACAGTGTCATGATATTTAATCTAAAATAAAAGGCGTCAGATTAAAATAGCACTTCACAAAATAAGTGGATTTCTAAAATCGGTTTATTTAGATGTTTGTTGGCGTGCAACATGATGCCTTCAAATTGGATGTCCACCGAGCCGTTATTGCAGAGATGGGATCCCCACCAGCTGTGATCTGCTGGTCAAGAGCTAGAGCAAGAAGAGGCATCACGGCCACAGAGGAGTGTTTAGCCTCCCTCTCTGACAGGAGCGAGCTGTGCATATATTATACAGCTGGATAGAAGGTGAATACTTCCTTGAACAGATCTTCCTTCCTTTGATGTGTGTTCTTATCTAATTCCGTGCAGGCTTGCCACATGTCTGAGGCGAGCACTTAACCCGTGAGCTATCGACCCAGAGCTAGGGAAGCTCTGAGAAAGATGTCAGTTTGTATGAATGGATGCATTTGAAAACACATTACACTGCACCACCAGTTCCATGTACATATAATGAGGTGTACACATAACCCCGGTAGCCCCTACATATCGAGAACGTGTGTGTCTGGTGAAACATTTAAAAAAGAAATGCATAGCCGCGTTCAGGAGCACACTACACAGAAAGCCGCCTGGAAACCTGGTGCGCATGAATCGCACAGATGTGCCATGAGCCTGCATTGCATCCGGTAATTACATCAGAATCGCTGTTCAAAGCGTAACAACTAGAAATGACCGATGTAGCAACATTCAACGGCAGTTTTACATATTAGGGCTGTTATCCGAAGCGACTGTAATTAAGGCTAGAACGTTTATTTAAAATGAGTTTAAAAATGCATTAACACAATTTCGATTCACATCAGATTGAATTTGGATTGATAAGTAAATATGATGTTTTAAATTATGTAAATAACTGTATCAAACAAACAGGCTGAACCGTGCTTAATGTCGCATGCTAGCATGCAAATAGTCCAGTGAATACATTTTCATAAATACTAGTGGTGTCATACAAATGGAAAAAAATAAACCGGCCTTCCCAAAATATCAAACTAGTCAGAGGAGTCTGAGAATGGCGCGCATTATGAGTGTGGTTATTTTGTCAAAATAACACAGTGTTGTCCATCTGGATTAACCGTGTTCATTAGAAGTAGTGAGGTGTTTCATTCCTGCTTATCTTAGAGTTATGCTTGCACAATTGTGGGCTGAAATAACCAGAAAGCAGGGCTACTTTTTTCTGGCACCGCTTCCCAAAACATGTTTTTGTTTAGATGAATGTTTTCGCTGGGGGGTCCCTTCACTAATTGTATTTAAAGATGCAGAGTTAATTTGATGTTGCTCACACTTAGAAAAGAAAAATGCACAGGGGGGGTCGTTACTGCCCTTTCTGTATATTGAATCTTCCAAGTGGATTTTTAATTTTTTCCCCCAACACTGATATGGTGTATTTCTGACATGCTGCATGTGTTTTTTAATGATTCTCTATCACTATCTGTCACGTGCTGTTCTGCACTTAACATTGTACTGCCACCCGTTGGCCGCACTTCTTGTTTCTTGATGTTTAGATACTATGGGCCTCATTCCGAGTTTATGGCTGCCTCCAAACCGGAATCCTTTACCGGGTTCCTGCAATGAGGAATAACCGGGTTATTCCAACATTGGAGGACCCGATCATTCCTCCTTGCAGGAACCATTCCCCATTCCCATTGAGCCCCCATAGGGCTCAATGGGAATGGGGAGGGAGGTAACAACGGGCACATTATGTGTGCCCCGTTGTTACCTCATTCTTCCTCTCGCGGGACCCGGAAAGCACGCCTGGTTTTACCAGGCGTGCGATCCGGATCCCGCGATGGGAAGCTTGGAATCAGCCCTGTCGTAATGAAAGGGGCTGGTCCCGTACCAGCCCCCTTCATTCCGACACCGCACGGGTCATTATGAGGCCCTATGTCCTGCACTTGCCCCCCCCTTCCCTCAGCACCTTTCCTGTTCCTCTCCCCTGCACTTGCACGATCTGAATGACACCTGGACTAGTAAGATTGTTGTCTTGCCCCCCCCCCCGTTCCCCTCTCCTGCCTCGTCGCGCTTTGAAATACTTGTGTATGGGCACACTATAAATAAAATATCATATAATTCTGCCCTGACTTAACTGCCTAGCCTACAAGCAGACCCCTTAAAAGGTCACATTCAGAAACTGCAGTTACTGCATGTGCTAATTCTTTGGAGGCAATTTAATACATGATAATGAGTTCTAGTGTGGTGAACAATATGTAGACCAATATGCACACCTGCAATGCTGATGCCGGTAATGACAGCTTCTTTTTGCAGGTAGAGCGCCTGGCTTACCTCCAGCTGGAAGTAACCCACGTGCCCCACCGGCAAACCCAGAGTCAGCCTGTCCAGTAAAGTGCTGGTATCCATGAATACTGGCACATTTGTACCAAACCGGCCGACGCAGAATATTGTCTGGTGGCCAAGCTAGAATACCAGCCTCAACACTATGGTTCCACTCTCCAATTAGGCTACCTAAAGACTTCTCCAGAGTGAATGCATTTTGCCATTCTTTGTAAGTGGAAGATATACACTGGTATGCTGCCCCCTGCTGGCGAGTTTTTATAGCACTCTTTTCGAGAGACTTAGATATGATATGATATGAAATGATATGATATGACACTTATACGCCTATACGCAAGTGTCTAGCAGTAGAACTATACCATATCATTGCCATGATATTCTTTTTCTTACAAGTACTCTCTTGTGAAGGTGTGCTGTATTGTAGCACATTTGGTGTTACTCTCAGCCGCCGAGAGAAGAACAGGTAAGGTGGTTTTGCCAGGATTTGGTAATGCTATCTGGTGTTACCTGAACATATACCTCTGCAACAGGTTCCTATTACACTGCAAACATTTCTTAACCATCCTCTAACTTAGCAATATGTATTTTTCAGCTTTGTTTATTGCATAAGATGAATATGTTCTCAGAGGAAAGGTGAAACCACCAGAGAGGTCGGGCTATAGTGAGCAATGAAACTGTATGTAATAGGTGAACTCTGAGTGCCTCACAGGATTAATTGATCAGATCACAATCTCCTTGTCAAAACCATAACAGGTTCTCAGCCTGAACATCAATCACCCTGTCCTTCTTGGCATGTGTCATTTAAGTTTTGGAAACAATTCTGGACTGGCTTCTTTGTATTAAACAGCCAGGTGCGACCCTCTCTCAGGGTGTTATTCCAGGACAGGTACCCTATTTGTCCCATCATTATGGGACCTCATCTGGCTACGGGTGGTATTATGAAACATTTGCACATGCCCAAAAACTGTATTCACATGAAGATATACGATCAGTTTGAATAAGCACAATCATATGGTATCAGTTGAAGTGATCCTGTGCTGAATTTACACAGGAGCTTCTCTGGTTGCAAATGTCCAAAACAACAGTGGGCCTCATTACGAGGTAGGAGGTAGCCATGGTGCTATTACCACCATGGCTACCCCCTTACCGCATACCGAGTTTGGGTTCTCGGAATGGGTACTTACCGGGTTATTCCAACCTTGGAGGACCCGGTAAGTCCCCATTCTGAGAACCATTCCCCATTCCAATTTGAGACCCCATAGGGCTCAATGGGAATGGGGAAGTAGCTAATAACGGTACCGCAGTTTGCGGTGCTGTTATTAGCTCTTAAGTGCCTTAGCGGGTCCCATCCTTAACACCTGGTCAGAGCAGGCGTTAAGGAAGGGACCCGCTAAGGGACCTCGGAATATGGAGGTAAGGGATTACCGCACCGGCACCCTTACCGGTGCCGGTAATCCCTTACCTCCAACCTCGTAATGAGGCCATTGTGTTTATGCTTTCAAGATGTGTTACATGATTTTCTTTAGTGTATGTTTTTGTTTGTATGTTTCTTTGTTGTATGTGACTTACGATCTTTGAGGATGAGGAGTATGGTCAATTAGGCGTGGTTAGCTCTGTTTGTAAGAGTTATTTGGTTCTGGAGACCAGTTGTTTTGTTTCATTAAGGGGATGTTGCATCCATTGCGCTAGTTTAGATGTGACGATATGTGCTGTTGTGGCTTTGTTGTGGTGGTCTGTCTTTGTTTCCCATCATAGGAATTATGGGCGGATCTCTATCGAGACAGGTTTTAGGAGCTTGCATAATGTCAGATGGTCTTCTGTCATCCTGACATCTTTTGGGACTGAGTTTCCATATTTTTTCTATGCGGATGGAGAAGGCAGTCGAGCGTCCTTATTTGTCCCATAGTGCTTTGATTTTATAAGTAAGTCATTGCTTGAGCTCAATGTTCTTCTCGGTTGGTAGTGGATGACTTTTGCTTGGAAGAATTCCATCCCCTTGCCATGCTGTGCCCTGTGAGCTATGCAGAGTGCTTTGAAGTGGATTATTTTCTTTACTGGTAACCAATGTAGGGTTCTCAAGGCCGGGGTGATGTGTTTTAGACTGAGCCGAAGTATTGCTGCCATGTTTAGGATGCATCTAGGTGAGGTAGTCAGACATTCCTAGCTATACACAGTTTGTGTACTCTATTCTTGTGAGTATCAGTGATATGATTTTGATTGTCCAGTGTGGGATGTTTAGGTATGGAATGATTTGTCTAATTGAGCGTCGGTGATAGAAGCATGTCTGTACAATTGAGTTGATCTGTGGTTCTAGATTGAGTCTGATGTCCATGAACATTCCCACATTTTCTGGTCTTGTTCCCATTTCTGGTGGCGAACAGAGTGGAAACTTTGGTGTATTGCCGTTGTGCTGGGTGTTGTAGGGTATTTTGTGGAGATTTGGGGCCTGACGGTATTTTATTACCGCCGAAAAATAACTTAGCAATAATCACTCTTTGTATTCAGATTTGGCCATGTGCAACAATAATACAATGGACATGCATTATTTCAGCACCCAGACCTGCATATTTGGTATTCGTGGTTGGTGGTATTTTGGTGAGCATAATTCCCTTGTTTTATTTGTGGCCCCAATGTCCAGAATCCCTTATCTTTGCTTAGATTTTTCGTGTGATCACTAGAGAGACCTCAGACCTGCATTCTAGGAATACCACATTTCCAGTGATAGTGTTGGTGCGCCACCATGGGCGAACTCACTGACTTATTTACGACAGAGAGCTATATGTGGTAGTCTTGTGGTAATTTCCACTACCTTATATACGGTAGGGAGCTATTTTCAGAGAGTCCCTCTTCCCGTTGGCTCATGTACCTCCAACAAGTTATGCTACAGTTACTCACAATTATTCATACTGATTCTGACATACACACATCTGTCTTAAAATGACCATTGCACTGTTTAAAAATCTCCCCACATCATTGGCATTGTAATGGTAAATAGAAAATAAACCACCCGTCTGTTTTCAAATATTTTCTGTATTATAAAAGTTGCATTTAGACATGATCTCATTCTTTACAGAAATAAATAAAATGGTACAGTAAAAGCATTTTCTATGTCACACTGCAAAGAGCGTGGCGGAGAACAGAACTCAAATTGCAACATTGGTATTTGATTAAGACACGCACAGGAATCCTACACTGACTGCATATTTTCGTGCACACACCCGGCTCCCACGCTTAGGTAATTACCTTATCTGAGTGTTCTTCAGTTGTTCTCTTTGTGAATGTGGCTCTCTTGGATTAACTCCAGCAAAAAGGAACGCTTGCCTTCTCAAGCCGGGGTCATTGCCTGGAATTCTCAGCTTTTTCAGATAGGAATGCCTCAGCCAGTGGAAAGGTTTTTCTTTCAGCTCTCCCCAGTCTCGACTGCAGCAGGACACCGGAATTTGCATTCAGTCAGGACCCCACAGCCAGGTCTTCTCCCCAGTAGTGCAGAAAGATGTCTGCCTGTCTTTTTCCCTGATACTGCCCACTAAAACTTTCCTCTCAGCCCTCTGTATGACGTGTCCCAATGAAATCCATCATCTCTCATCCTCCTACTCTTCAACAATAGCTTCGCTTATACATTTGCAATTGTTGCAAATCTGACTTCCTCCTTCCTGCAGTTACTGTGCACAAAAACACGGAGAATCAGGCAGAGAAGAGAAGAGAAAAAATCTGCACACACATTTAAATGGTTTTCAGAGTATGCCTAATTCTGCAGTGGAGAACACATTTTATTAGTGGGTTATATTAAAATAAGGTTTTATTAGTCAGGTTAATGGTTAATAGGTTAGCTGTTAATTTTCAAATGTGTCTCTAGCAATATAGGCATCTCAGGTGAAAAATAGTGTGCATTTTTAAATGAACACGTGTGCTTTTAACTGTAAAAATAGATTTGCATCTTATATGTTAAAATCGTTTTTGACTGAATAGTCTGTCTTTCCTTGTTAATCTGCTAACCCATATAGCAATGCACCGCACCCTTGTGGTGGTGGTGCTGCAAAAAAAATGTTGCTACTTGTGCAGTATTGCTGTACTCTGTACTGTAACACGCCAAATATCCTTACATATACCCTCCTTTTGTTTTTAGAACTTGGCTATAATCCAAGCCAATTCCTAAAAACAACTTGTTCTATTTTTTTTTTACAATATAGCAATCCAACAAAATGAATATTCATGTGCATCAATGAAAATTTGCAATCAACATTTCATCTGAGTCCATCAGTTCATAAAATGTTCCACATTTGCCCTCTCAATGGAAGTGGCATTACTTTAAGTTTAAATTTTCCAAGTCAATTAAAAACAATGAAATAAAACAACTAACTAAAACAAATAAGTAATATAACAAGTTAAAATAAATAATTAAAATAATAAATACGTGGAACTTCATATGCCGGAACTTTTGTTTTGTCTCTTTTGGTATGTCCCGACCAGCGATGTTATTCGGTTCATTCGAGTACTCTTTCATCTTGGCAATCTTGAATCCACAGTAGTCATCTCTTTTGGCATTCCGGTTATTTTGTCTTCACCTCCACCTGGAGGGAGGCATCTTTTGGTCTTCATCCAGGGGACTCCAGGACTCCATCGTCTCCCGTGGCCTCTGATCCCGGAACCTCCGACCAAATAATGTTAATTGTCTAAATCAAGATAGAAAATAAACAGATTAAGTACATAGCACAATACTAACTTCATCCTTTTGCCAAAAATAAAACATGCTTGGTAAAAATATTTCGTTTATATTTTTTTCTGTTTTTTTTCTGAAATCAAATACAAGTTAAAAGAAAACAAGCATATATAAAACAGCATTCAATATTTAATACACTTTCTCTCTGCACACCAACCATGAGCTTCCATTATATGTGCATTTATTTATTTATTTATTTATTTATATTTATTTTATATTATATTTTACATATACTACAGTGTTTATGTGCCATCATAACAATCAACTTTTTTTTTTTTAACTTCTTTGTCACTGCCTCCTGATTACACCCATTTATTTTCTCAAGGGACTCTATCCGTTTCCACATGCTCAAGCTGCCTGATCTCATGTCTGGGATGGCATGGTTTGATTTGATTTACATGGACAAACTGCTCTATTGCTGTTTCACCTTCATTTTTCAAAATTTTATACACTACAGGAGAGACTTTATCTATAATTCGAAATGGCCCCTGCCAGGCTGCTAGAAATTTAGAATTTTTCTGTTTACTTTTTCCAAAATGAAACTTGTACACCTGATCCCCTACACTGTATTCCTTTACTGATGTCTTTTTATCATAATATGACTTTGCACTGTCAGCAGCTCTTTCCAGATTTCTCTGCACAAAAGCAAATGCATGTTGCAAATGCCTCCTCAGTTCATCAATATATTCATGAACTGTGGATGCACTCACTAGAGTTTGCTCATGTGTTCTGTATAGTAGGTGTTGTGGTAACACCATTTTCCTACCTGTTAAGACCTCATGGGGGCTAACACCTGTTGCTTTGGCAGGAGTCGACCTGATTGCCATCAGAACCAACGGTAAACGTAAATCCCAGCTGGAACCTGCTTCTGCCACAAATTTCTTTAAAATATCCACAACAGACCTATTGCTTCTTTCAACTGTACCTGAAGACGCCGCCCGATATGCGATATGTAGTTTCCTTTTCACACCTAGTATTTGCCATACCTTGCTCATTAGAGTACTTGTGAAATGACTTCCTCTGTCTGACTCAATTCTTTGCGGCAACCCAAACCTTGAGAACACATGGTTCACCAGCAATGTGGCTGCTGTTTGCGCACTACAATCTGGTGCAGGAATGCACTCAATCCACTTTGACATCAAACATACCACACTCAAAATATAACGGTGTCCCCTGCTCGACCTTTTTAAAGGACCTACATAGTCTATTTGCAAATCTGACCATGGGAGAGTTAGGCCTCTTTTCATCAATGGTGCTCTATGCATTGGTGAAGCAGGTTTAAATTGGGCGCATACTAGACATCCTCTAGTATATAATTCCACATCTTGGGACATATGAGGCCAGTAAGCATAATCTTTTAGTATTTCTAATGTTTTTTGTGAACCTCTATGGCCTGCAGTTATGGCATCGTGTGCATGGTGTAGCATTAGTCCTCTGAATGAAAGGGGTACTACCCACTGTATTTGCCCTGTTATGGACTCTCTAATCATGAGCCCATCCTGTAATCTAATTCGTGTTTTGTTCTTTAATAACACCCTCAACTCTTCTTTTCCCATACAATCTTTTTCTGTTACAGGATTTTGTTCAGGATCTATCAAATGATTATAATAGATTCCCAAAATGTGATCATTCTTTTGTGCCTCAATCAAATCTTGGTCTGGCGTGTCATGACTCCACTGCACCACCGGTTGATCTACCTCCTTTGGTGCTTTAGAACGTGTGACTGCATCAATTTGTATTTCACCCATTAAATAATCAATAGGTAGCAATTCTCCCATCACAGCCCCAATCTTAGCCAGATGGTCTGCCTTATCATTTCCCTCCTTATCCTCTCCTGGTGTTTTTAAATGCCCACGAATTTTTCTCCAGTATATTGTTAAATTATTTTCTGACACCAATTTGTCTATGGCTTGTATCATTTTTCCATGTTTAAGTGGCTTTTTGTTGTATGTAACCATGCCTCTTGCTTTCCAACCAGGCAAATACTCCACAAAGCTATTCCGTGCATAGTCAGAATCAGTCACCAGGACAATTTCACTGAACCTTTTATCAACTGCAGTAGCAATTGCTTTATAGATGGCTGCCAATTCCGCCACCTGACTGCTCCTATCTCCAATCCTCATCCCTATACTAGGAACGCCTTCACATTTCAACCAGACATTTCCTATTCCTGCCACTAATTGTTTATTATTGTCATTTTCAATGTGAAAAGCACAACCGTCCACATATACAGTTGGCAAATCCTTGCATGTTTTTTCATCAAAAGCTTTGTGTGGTGATTGTTCAAATTCCTGTAAACTAGCTTCCACATCCATTTCATTTGTTATTTGTTCAGCTGCACAGTCATGTAAGTCAGCTAACCCTTGAGCAATTGGGCTCTTTTTATTTTGTCCATATCTTACTTCTACGGGAAAACCTTGTAATGCCAGCGTCCATGAAGTGATTCTGGATTGCGCTAGATTGCCTGATCTAATTCTTTTACTCTCTAAAAATTGCAACGGTTGATGATTTGTTTCAATAATCACCTTTTCTCCCTGAACAATGGGGCGAAAATGTTGTAGCGCCCACACAGTGGTTAATAGGGCCTTCTCACATTCATTAAATTTCATTTCAACTTGGGAAAATGCCTTACTTGCATAGGCAATGGTTTTGTGATTCAAATCGTGTTTTTGTGATAACACTGCTGACATACAATGTTCAGAAAAGCCTATTTCTATAAAGAAATCCCTGTCCTTTATGGGGTATGCTAAACATGGTGCCTTTACAAGACATTCCTTCAATCTAGCCACTGCATCAGACTGCTCTCTTTCCCATCTCCAGGGAGTATTTAGTTTAAGCAGTTTAGTCAATGGTTGAGTGATTTCTGCATAATTCTCAATGAACTTTCTGTTATAGCCTGTCATCCCTAATAAACTTTTTACTCCTTTCACATTTTTAGGATCTTTTAATCTTTGTATGGCCTCTATTTTCTTCCTTTGTGGATTTAGCCCATGTTCAGTCACTTCATGCCCTAGAAATTTCACTTTTTTCTTGCACCATTGTGCTTTTTGCAAAGATACTTTGGCGCCTGCTTTCTGCAATTGGCCAAGCACATGTCTTATTTCATCAAAATGACTTTTAAGGTTTTCATTTTTTATCAGGACATCATCCACATAAACTATTGTTCCTCTTTCCGCTGCATCTGGCATGGCCTTTCTCAAAAATATGCCAAATTCACTCCCACTATTGATGTACCCGAACGGAGCTCTAAGCCAGGCATATTGAGTCCTGTCAAATGTAAAGGAAAATAGGTGTTGTATCTCCTCTGCCAATGGCACACACCAATATCCAGATGTGAGATCTAATGTGGTAAATACATTTGAACCATGTATCTGAGCTAGGCCCTGATCAATGAATGGTAGTGGCCATCTAGATACTGGTACTCTTTTATTTAACTCTCTTAAGTCTGCACACAGCCGCCATTGACCATTTGGCTTTAACACACCTAAAATAGGCGTATTGGATGTGCTATGAATGGGCCTAATTATTCCCCGTGATTCCAAATTTTTAATAATCTCTGCCAATGATTCTAAACATGCCAGCGGTAGTCTATACTGGCGTACAAACACTGGATTTCTGCTACAACCTTCTGGTAGTGTGGCCACATGTAAATCAGTTAAACCACAATCATAAGCATCTTTTGCAAATACATCCTTAAACTCCATAAATATTTCCCTCAGGTCGTTTCGATCCCCATCGCTGTCACATGCATCCGCTAAGGAGATCTGCTCTTCTACCATTTTGGAAAATTCTGGAAACTCTTCTGGTAAAGGAATCTCAGCGCTTTCCTCTAACTGTGTGGCTGTGTCTTTTTGTAGAGCTGCCACTTTCAAATATTTTGGCATATCAGCTTCCACTTCAATGGGCTGATTTCCTGTTTCATTTTCATTTAAATTAAATATTATGCAATCCTCTTGATGGCAGCACACTGTCTCATTTGAATCATAAGGATACACAGAATGAATTTTAAATATTCCTTTGGGCTGAGAGTCCAGGTGTTCTGGCAACTCGCCCTTGGCATCTACATATTTTTCAGGAATATTCCCAATCACCATGTTATTTAAATCTGCCGTATAATGTGATTTTTGTATGGCCATTCCTAATGGGGAGTTTTCCTCTAAATGAATATCCTGACAACCTTTATTATTTACCATGATTTTTACAGATCCCTCACCAATGTCTACCAATGGAATGTATTCATAATCCAGGCCTTGCTGTTTTATGGATTCATTCAGGCATACAAATGCATCAGAGCCTTTCATCTGCTGTCCATTTTTGCATTTCAGTGTTATTGCAAACTGTTTTGTAAATGCAGGAATAATAGTATCTTTCCTCATTTGTAATTCGACTGCATAAGGAACCAGTTGTGCACAATGATAAGCCCTTCTTTTGTCTTCAAATTCAGGTGCCGGCCCACCTAGGCGTGACCATATTTTTTGATTAAGGAAATCTAACACCATACACATTCTGTGCATGATGTCATTGCCCATGTAAAATTCATTTTGTGCTCCATTCACTATCCATACATTATGGTAAATTGTTTTCTGCCCAATGCTAATTTTAAGCATGCATCTGCCTGTAATTCGGTTTTCAAAGTCTGGACTGTCCAACCCAGAAACATATTGGTTTTTAATCCTAAATTTCGGGATTTCTTCCCTCTCCATAATTTTTTGCAACAATTTCTCATTAATGAAACTCCTTTCATGTTCAAGCGCTAAAGTGGCTTTTATTGTTTTAAGATAATCATTTATACCAACGTGAACCCATGGTTGCTCATCTTCCATGTGTATTTCTGCCAGAGTGGTAATGTGTTTTTCTGAATCTGTTTTAGGAACAATATTCTGTTTGCATGTTTTCTCTTTTAAATAGAAACGTAATGTGTGTTCGTCTATGGCAGTCTGCCAATCTTTCCTTGGGTCCAAGTATATTTGTACAGGTAGTTTTTCATTGTCGCTCTGATCTTTGTCTTGACACATTAATATAACAGTGACACTAGGTATGCAGCTATTCTGGAGATATACCTCCACAGCATCATTTGTTTTGGCAACGGTGTGACATTCTTTTATATTGCTGTTTTGTGATTTTAGTTTCTTAGGCCTCAATGGTTTTTTGGTTAAGGACCACAGCACTCCATTCACCCCATCTATGAGAGGAGACAATCTTTTCAGGCAATCTGTCCCCATCAGAAATGGAATTTCACAAATAGATGTGATCAATACCTCTTGTTTCATTCTGTGCTTTCCTATTTTTATGTCAACCTCAGTTACACCTATGATGGGCACCTCCTCCCCATTAAAGTTATGCACTGGGCCTTGATTTGCCTTCACTGTGATCTGACTCTGTGGAGGCCTCCCTTCATTGATACTCTTTACCAGCTCCTTGGACATAATTGTGGCCTGTGCGCCAGTGTCAATCATAGCGAAGGTGTGGCATTTTTCTTCTACAGTGATGGGTGCATAATATCTGTCCTCAACTTCCTCTAATACACATAAGAAATGTGAATTCTTACTGATTTCAGGGCTCACCTTTCTCAGGTCTTTTTCACTTTTGGCTAAGCACATTGGTAAATGAAAAGACATTTTTCCCTCCTTTTTACCCATTTCTGTGCGAGATATTTTATTCATTTCTCCATGTTCAGAGGTTTTTTGGAGTGTGGCCACTGTTCGCCCATCCATCTGGGTAACATCAGAGACCACATTACAACCTCCCAACTGAACATGTGTAACAACATCATTCAGCAATTTGTCATTTTTTAATTCTGTGCATTTGTGATCATTTAGTGTAATACCAGCCCTTTCAGCTTCTTCAAAAATATGTGGCTCAAAGAATTTTTCAGGTGATTGACTTGTACCCTCCTTGTGAGTATTTCCTTTTTCTGTCTGTGTTTGGTCATTGTTTTGCTTGCCCAGGGAAGGAGCTATGGCATCCCCACTTACTCCCTGTTCACTGGTATTCCCCATGCATGAGTCATTTTTCTTAAATCTGTCCCTTTGTTCTTTTGGAATTCCTAATGTTTCTTTTTCATTTGTGCAAATCTTTACTGTTTTATTTAGCTCTA
Organism: Ambystoma mexicanum; assembly: GCF_040938575.1. Taxonomy (NCBI): domain Eukaryota; kingdom Metazoa; phylum Chordata; class Amphibia; order Caudata; family Ambystomatidae; genus Ambystoma; species Ambystoma mexicanum. The sequence goes on from NC_090928.1 coordinate 1,149,394,934, forward strand.
AGTTAAACCGTACCTCTTTTTTAGAAGTATTTGCACTTTCTGTCACAATTTCATTTACTGGTACTTTCATTTTTAATCCATTAGTCACCTCAGAGTTGTCATGCAAAATTATATCAGAGCAATCTGTCATTTTGGCACTGCGATTATCATGAGTACTTAGTCACTTTTCGGAAGCCCCCCGGTCATTGCTATGGCCATCAGCCCCCTCTTTGGAAGGTTGTTTTTGCGCTGTATAGAGCTTTCCTATTTGCTCAGCTAACATTTTCACTTGGGCCTCAAGGCACTGGAACCTTTCCATCTCTCTAGGATCCTCTTTCTGTGGCCTAGGTCGATATTGGTTGTTTTCCCCCTGATTGGATCTATTCTGATACCTCTCAGGTGATTTATACCGGTTGGGATGGCTTCTGAACTCTTGATTCATTTGTGGAGGGGAGCGGGTTGCACCCATCCTTTGATTATAGTCCCCTGGTGGGGAATCATTGTACTGGCGTGGACTGTAGTTCACGTTTTGCCTCATGTCCTGTCTCTCAGATTGTGGGTACTGGCCCCTATGTTGATTTCCATTATCAGTAAATCGATCCACATATCGGGGCCTATCCTGATTACCATATATCATGGTGTTGGGATCAAACCTACTCTGTGTCCCCAATGACTGGTAGGGACCATCATTTCTTTGATCTTGATTTTGTCTCTGGTTATTGTTCATACCTGCCATATCAGGCCGATATCTTACCCGGGGTCTATCCCCTAAATATCTAGGGCTGATGTAGCTCTCTCTATTACTAGGATCATGTGTTTGGAACATTGGTACAGGAAATGGCGATCTTTGTTGATTACCCCTTTGTTCAGGTGTCACATTATTTTTACCTTGGCTTTGAGCAGACTCAAGGGACATTTTGGCTGACCTGATTTCCATTACTGTGGCTGAGGGTTCTTTAGATTTAGGCCTAGCATCTTTCATTTTATCACTTTCTCTACCCTGACAATAGAGTACCTCATATAGCTTTGTGCTTTGATGTACAATCCATTCAAGGGACTTGTCACGGTCAAATTCACGGACCAATTGGGATATGATGTCTTTCTGTAGCCCATAGAAGTATGCAGTTTTAAACTCATTGGAATTTGAGTCAAAAGATACATCAAAGCGAGAGAATGCTCTTTTTAAGTCTTGTAAAAATTGGCGAGGGGATGTATTAGGTCCAGCAGTAATTGTGTACGCGACTTTCTTTGCCTCCTGCAATGACTGAAAAGGAGAAAAATGACGCCTAATTTCCTTTTCAAACTCCAGCCATGTCATATTCTGCTGTTCATTTAATCCCCTTATGATGCTGGCCGTCGGGGCATCTAAAGTTAAATGAAAATATTGTCTGTACTGTTCCTTAGGTATCTGGAGCGCTTTAAAAATGTCATGTACCGCTTCTAAGTGATCCTCAATGCAGCATTCACCTCCCTTTTTAAATGGTTTGATCAGGGTTTTAATGGATTTCATTATTTTTATGGGGCTACTTGTTGCAATGCATGGAATTGCACTATTTTGTGATTCCATTCTGTTTTCAGGTGTATGAGATTGGTGGCTGCCCCCAATGGGAGTATCAAATCCCCCAAGGGCGCTGCAACCAAGTTCAGTCACCGGCCCAGTCACTGGGGCACTAGCTCTTTGGGCAGAGCTAGAATTCACCTCCACTCCATTGAATGTGGTACCCTGCCGCCTCTCCTGTGACCTGGGAATGCACATTTGCTGTTCTAAGTCCTTACATTTTTTAAGGAGTCTGTTGGCTTCATCATGCAAATAATTATTTTCATCACTCATTTTATTAATTGCCTCCTGCATATCGCACATTTGCATTTGGCATTCATTGAACTCTTTATTTCTCTTGTCTCTTTCTTGGATCATTTTAATCATTTCTTGTTCTGCACTCTGGAGATCACCTTCTTTTTCGCAATGTTCTTTTTGTAAAATCTGCATTTCTGAAACAACCTCATCTTTATCCTGCCTAATGTGATCCACTAAGGCTTTTAAGTGTGTCAATTCTTGCTCACTATCTTCAAATTGTTTCTTGCTTTTGGATATCTGAGTATCAAAGTCTCTGCATTTTAATTGCATGTCTTTTTGGCATACATCCAATTCTGCTCTCAACATTTCCTGATTTTTACTTGCCCCATCTAATTCAGCCTTTAACCTGTTAATTAGCTGAGTATCATTCTCTTGCATTCGCAGGGACTTGTTTAAAATAAACCATATTTTGCCGCATAGCCGTATTAAACAGTCTTTCTCTGCACTTTTATCGGCTGCATTCAATAATCTTGTAAGGCAGACCTGAATTATGCTGCCTTCTGCAAAAATATTGTCTAGTTTTTCTTTCTGCACCTCACCCTGAATGCGGTTACTCCAGTCTAACGTGCTATTCGAAGACCAATTCCCATGTGCAAATAACTTTGCCTCTAAATATTGCACTAGATCTGAGAATGTGGTTTCCCTTTGTGACATTCTGAAATTCGTTTTTAGTGGCACACTGCTATTATAAAATGGGTTCCCTTTAATGTGCCAATGGCAGTGTGAGACACGCTTGCCACGCCCAGTAGGTACTCTATGATCACTTTCCCGGCCTGCAACGCACCATAAATATGTAGGGTATTTTGTGGAGATTTGGGGCCTGACGGTATTTTATTACCGCCGAAAAATAACTTAGCAATAATCACTCTTTGTATTCAGATTTGGCCATGTGCAACAATAATACAATGGACATGCATTATTTCAGCACCCAGACCTGCATATTTGGTATACGTGGTTGGTGGTATTTTGGTGAGCATAATTCCCTTGTTTTATTTGTGGCCCCAATGTCCAGAATCCCTTATCTTTGCTTAGATTTTTCGTGTGATCACTAGAGAGACCTCAGACCTGCATTCTAGGAATACCACATTTCCAGTGATAGTGTTGGTGCGCCACCATGGGCGAACTCACTGACTTATTTACGACAGAGAGCTATATGTGGTAGTCTTGTGGTAATTTCCACTACCTTATATACGGTAGGGAGCTATGTTCAGAGAGTCTCTCTTCCCGTTGGCTCATGTACCTCCAACAAGTTATGCTACAGTTACTCACAATTATTCATACTGATTCTGACATACACACATCTGTCTTAAAATGACCATTGCACTGTTTAAAAATCTCCCCACATCATTGGCATTGTAATGGTAAATAGAAAATAAACCACCCGTCTGTTTTCAAATATTTTCTGTATTATAAAAGTTGCATTTAGACATGATCTCATTCTTTACAGAAATAAATAAAATGGTACAGTAAAAGCATTTTCTATGTCACACTGCAAAGAGCGTGGCGGAGAACAGAACTCAAATTGCAACATTGGTATTTGATTAAGACACGCACAGGAATCCTACACTGACTGCATATTTTCGTGCACACACCCGGCTCCCACGCTTAGGTAATTACCTTATCTGAGTGTTCTTCAGTTGTTCTCTTTGTGAATGTGGCTCTCTTGGATTAACTCCAGCAAAAAGGAACGCTTGCCTTCTCAAGCCGGGGTCATTGCCTGGAATTCTCAGCTTTTTCAGATAGGAATGCCTCAGCCAGTGGAAAGGTTTTTCTTTCAGCTCCCCCCAGTCTCGACTGCAGCAGGACACCGGAATTTGCATTCAGTCAGGACCCCACAGCCAGGTCTTCTCCCCAGTAGTGCAGAAAGATGTCTGCCTGTCTTTTTCCCTGATACTGCCCACTAAAACTTTCCTCTCAGCCCTCTGTATGACGTGTCCCAATGAAATCCATCATCTCTCATCCTCCTACTCTTCAACAATAGCTTCGCTTATACATTTGCAATTGTTGCAAATCTGACTTCCTCCTTCCTGCAGTTACTGTGCACAAAAACACGGAGAATCAGGCAGAGAAGAGAAGAGAAAAAATCTGCACACACATTTAAATGGTTTTCAGAGTATGCCTAATTCTGCAGTGGAGAACACATTTTATTAGTGGGTTATATTAAAATAAGGTTTTATTAGTCAGGTTAATGGTTAATAGGTTAGCTGTTAATTTTCAAATGTGTCTCTAGCAATATAGGCATTTCAGGTGAAAAATAGTGTGCATTTTTAAATGAACACGTGTGCTTTTAACTGTAAAAATAGATTTGCATCTTATATGTTAAAATCGTTTTTGACTGAATAGTCTGTCTTTCCTTGTTAATCTGCTAACCCATATAGCAATGCACCGCACCCTTGTGGTGGTGGTGCTGCAAAAAAAATGTTGCTACTTGTGCAGTATTGCTGTACTCTGTACTGTAACACGCCAAATATCCTTACAGTGTTCAATATTTCGGTTGGTTTGGTTTTGGTTTGAGGTTTTTGTTGGTCATCCAGAGATGATATACAGTAGGTCCAATGAGCAGCTATCCATGTTTTACCTGGCTTCACTTATTTGCAAATAATGGAAGCACTCAAAAATGACCTATCCATTATGTGGAGTGTTACGAAAAACACATTTTGACAAAAACTAGAGTTCTGACTTTTGTGTAGGTATAGCAAAGATATTTACAGCCCAGGTAATGCAACAATGCCCGTGTATTGCCATCCCATGCCAATTTAAGGCACTTATGTTTATGTTCTAGGTATTTGCTTGACCTCCTCTGGTACTCGAATCGTATTGCCAGTGTTACTATAATGAACCAAGCAATGAATTAAAAAGCCCATGTTCTCCCATTATTACCATGTTTTCCCAACAAAACTGCAGATGCTCACCCCAGTAACAGCTATCATAAACATACATAATTCTCCTACATTGTTTGTTCATTGTGAACTGAGCACGTGCACAGCCAGACACAGATAACATTTCACAGAGTACCTTGGGCACCGGGGCAGCAAATGATGTCACAGCCAAATAATCGTCAACTCCAGCTCCTTTAGCTGCCATAATCGATAGTTATGTTACAATGTTACAAACATTTTGATTTTAGGGTGAGTGCTGTGGAGAGCGAAATGAACAGTAAGCCCGGTGTGCATTATACTTCATTCATTCATACAACTCTTTCATCACAGACACATTTATCAAATGTAAAGATCTGAGGTTATTCGCATGTTCCCAACATGTTCTTTGATTTTATGCAAAGCAGACTGGAACCCTAACTGGTGCTATTTGTCCCATTACGTATATTATGAAGGGGTTACTCGCCTAAAGTAAAACAACAGGCTGAACTACCCCTTCAAAGGTGTTAAGGGAATAATAATAATAAGGAAAAAAGGTGACTTTTGAAAGAGTAAAATAGATGTATAAAAGACTGTCCACCTTTGAATGTTAATCTTCTTTCAGGCAATAATGTAGATTTATTTTCTAGGTTTCACTAATGTGCTTTGCTCAGTAAGACAAGTGTAACGTTTATATTATGACTGCAACATATACTGCTAGTGATCATTAGAAATACACATAGGAACTTTGCTTTATTAAAAACCTGTTAACAATGTAAGTTTTAATAGCTATTGTTTGCAACAAAGCAAGGCCCTTTTTAACCAAATATATCTGTTTTTTCCTGTGGATACACATATGTCAGCAATGGCCATGGTGCCAATTTTCTGAACCACATAGAGAGTCACAAAGGTGGGCTTCATTACAAGTATGCCGGTGTGGAAATAACGTGCCAGTAATAACGTTTATCGCCATGTTTCCGCACGGGCATACTAGACGTTTGGTGATTGGGTGGCCGGATTTACCGGCAGCTCTGAGCTGCCAGATAATTCCAGCACCCAACCACCAAAACATGCTGGTAATACTGGCACAATACCAGCAATTCTCCCATGTGGACTCGATGGGAACGGGAATGCTACACGCTTACCACCAGCAAGTGGCGCTAACTCTATTACTGTTTGGTGGTATCCCACCGGATTTACCTTTGGGATATCACCAAACTTATAATGAGGGCCTATAGAGTGACACAGAGAGAGTGAAACAGAAAGGGGATGAGCGAGAAAGAAGGACAGAGAACGTGTTAGATTGGTGTGTGATACATGGTTCAAAGCTAGTTTGTATTGCGAATTCCTTTTTTCAATTGTGCACATAGTTTATTACACACTTTAGGCACATTATTTAAGACTTGAAAAAGGGAAAAGAATATCATTAAAATGTGTTAGGTAAAATATGCACTTAATACACTTAAGAAAAAACATAACATTTCACATTTGATCAATCACCTCAAACATTTTGCTTCACCAGCAAACAGGGTCAAATCTGCTTACTACTAATATGTGTAATCAATTTACCACATATCTAAGTTAGTTATCATGTTTCTTCAGAACTTCCTTCCATATGTCGAAGGCCACAGCCCTAATGACTATGGATATCGCCCCCATTATGGTCGATCAAAAAATTGCGACTTCCTAATGTCCCTCCAGAGATCATGATGCGAATGAACACACTCGCCTGCAGGTGTACCAACTAAAAGGTTCCACTGGGCAGCAACCCTCCCTGGCATGTTCTCCGTCTTATCCCAGCATGCATCTCTTCAACGTTAGTACTGATGGACACCAGGATTCACTCACCCACTCCTGTATTCACATTTCTGGCCAGTGACACGTTTTATTTACATGTGCATGCTCTAAATGCTGACCTCTAAACCCAAACTGCTCCCTGATCAGCCAGGCAGCCTGCCCCATCGTCATATGTCACCTGGCTATTAGCATGTCTGATTCCCTGGATTATCCAGACACCTTATGTTGCGAGTGCTGCAAGCTGTGGCCAATTTCAAGTGGCAACACACATTTGCATTGATTTATAAGCCCCGCTCGGCGTGAGACGTGGGATTGCGTGCGATAGAACAGATAACGACAAACAGCATGCACGGATTTCAATTCCGAACACAGTTTCATTCGGCCATGTTTTTTTCTGCTTCATCCCAATTATAACTAGGAGGGAACTGTGAAAGGCTGTTGCAGTCAGGCAGGTGTTTGCATAAGACTTCAGGCACACACTTGAGAAGAATTCTGCACATAACTGGGGAAAGGGCACAGATAAAGAAGAGTTTGGGTGGGGGAGGAGGGGTTAAGTAGAAACCAGGACCCTCGAAAAAACAACTGATGTTCATTGAATAGTAACATTTTCAATTTCTTTCAAAAATCAACAAGAGAGTGAGCTTTCTGATGTGCACTGGACCTTTTTGAGTGGTTTATACAATTTGTAGTCGATGGTGATAGCTCACCACACTGTGTTTGGCCATCTCTGCATTTGCTTTAAAATTATATTGCATCCATTATCTGCTTATTTTCATTTTTTCGCTCTTGGCGTTTGAATCCTTTGTAGGCAAAACATGTGAATTTAATTATGGCTTCTCTCCTGATGATCCGGTTGGGTGTGTAGAATAAATAAATAAATAAATACATACATATATATAAATTACTGTCCTGTGCTCGTTCTCTTTAGTACACAGTAGGCAAGCCCACCGGGATGCTTTAACGCTGCAGAAACCCGGGCCAGATTGCGTAATATCCAGAAGATCACTGAAGCCATTCCTAATCCAATCCGTGCTTATGCACTCCGCAATCCACTGCCTTAAGGTTGTGAACCATTTCCCAGAATCCCTCATCATCTATCCTGTGCCTTTGTTGATGACTTGACCAAATGTTGAGTTCACAAACTATAGCCTTGGGAAAGTAAAGGTATGCATGCACGTGTGTGTGTGTTAGCAGTGAATAGCTGCCTCAATTTAATTTTCTGACAAGTGCAGTATGAATGTGAAGGGTCTTTTGTACTGTGGCCTGCTGGTAGAAGATTGAAGCGAGATGGTAAAGGAGAATGTGTTGAGGGCATGATTTCTTTAATCAGGATTGAGGAGATACCGGGGCTACAGAATGAGAAGTCAGTGGTTAATTCTGCATTAAGGGAGCAATCACATTTGTTGAAGGTGCCACATGTTCTTTAGAGAGCTATGAGGCTGTATAAGGTGTACAATGTATTATTTTTTGAGTGTGAGGGAGAGCCATATTGCAAGGGGGGCAAAGACCAAAACCCTATAACAAAAGAAAACTGGGAGGATCGTCCGTCTCTCACCAAGCCCCGAAAACCTGGAACGACCTTCCAAAGTACATACATAACACAAGAAACCACCTACTATTCAGCAAACTACTCAAACCCTGGCTCTTCACAACATAACTAGAAAGACCAGCCACAGGGGCACACACACAACTAAAACATGTGTGCGTGCTGATGAACAGAGAGAGAGACCCGGATCCACACCGAGCAATCAATGGGAAAAACACTCAGGAAAATATCCTACGACATACTAAACGACTAACCGGTAGACAACCGCAATACGACAAAAGACCGTACACATAGCAAGACAAAGACAGAAACACTAGGACGAATCATCAAGAGGACCCTGACCTTAAACTACAGCCTTTCCCAACAGACCTAAGGACAACAGATAGAGAGGGAATTAAACACTACACCACAAGCCCCAATCCAGTGGGTTAGAAACAGAATGTTTCATCATTACACACTGTCCATCAACTACACAGCAGGAAGCACTGTGCCCCATCACACAAACTACAACTAAACAACAGCCACAAGGATGCTCACCCCACAGAAACCAAGGAACCAACTGAAAGACAGTCATGACAGGTGGAAACGAACAACCGAACAAACAGGCTCACCAAGACGGAAGCACTATAACGCCACACCAACACCACTCCAACCCTGAGCCTTTCAAAAGCTCAACTGACCAGTGTCGAGCTAGATAACAAGAGATAACAAGAGAATAGATATTACCATCCCAGTCCCACACCCGAAAAAAATCAAATCCAAACATGAAACAGCGGGGTCAGCGCAGCACCAACAAAGCAAATCTTCCTACGAGGAACCAGCATCAACCCAACCCACAGAGATACAACTCTAACGGAATTAGAAGGACCTGAATCAGGACACAGACCCGCTAACACAATCCTCAATCTTCTGCATACTTAAACCACACAAAGCCACACAACCATCTCTCTCCCAGCAATCCGCATGCACTTTACCACACCGCACCAACAACAAATAATCGTCACCTACAGCACTCGAGGTTTCTCCCGATTCAAAACTAGCACCAAAGCCCTGCACTCGGTGTATACCGAGCTGAAGCTGCCAACAGCACATCACTTCTCCCACTAACCTGCTCCCCTCCCCCCAAATAACCCTATCCCATCCTTCCTGTTTACAGATCTGCCAGAGCGCCTGTGGACCAATTCCGTTGGTGGCGGTGCGCAAATACCTTTAACATAACATAACACTCCGAGCACTGCAGCACTTTCCAGGACCCTTTTGGGCTGATGTGTGCCCCTGCCCGCGCTGCCTATGATTGGTGTTCTGAGCCAGGAGACCTGGAAACCCCATTTTCTGATGCTTGTTAATCTGCTTAGAATCACATGTTGTGCATATATTCCGACATCCAGTGGTAACCGCAGAGTATTGCATCTTGTTTCGAGAATCGAAAGGGGACGTCGACATAGGCGTGCCTGTAACACTAACCCTAACGTGACGTGTAGTGTACCCAAGATCCCTCATGCATCTATGTCCCTCAGATTGTTTTTTTCCACCCAGTTATCTGGTCGCCTTTATGCAGAGCTCTTCATAAGAGATCACGTTATTTGTTATATTATCGACCTTTGGTCGTTTATTCATGTTATGCCACTTTGACTGTTGAATCCTGTGCACTGCTGGGAATTTCAACGCCTGTTGATGTGGCGGGCGTGGGCGACCACGTGGCGGGGCCATCTGGCCGGCCTGCACAGTAGGGAGTGGGGTTGGGTCATCATTCTTTCAAGAATATCTTTACTTTTACCCTCTTAGTTCCCTGGGTTTTGTCGTCGCTATATCTAGCCTGCACAATGGACAGGACTCCGTTTAGATTTTGTCCTACGTGTAAGGCCACATATCAGTGGAAAGACGTAGCACCGTTGGTGCAATAATTGTCTCCCCTTCAATCAGAATGAGGCGGCCTGTAAACTCCTGCGTCCAAAGACGCTTAAGGAGCGCCGTTTGAGGGGGATGTCTTGAGCCGATGGAGTAGAGGAGTGCCTGGACGGAGCTCCTATCATGATGCTGATGTAGATCCTTAAAAACTACAAAATAATATTATATAAAGCTAGACATCTACTACTGCAGGAAGTGAATCCCCAGCCTCCCAAAAGAATGGCGGCTAAAATCGGACTACCACGACTGCAGAAACGGCTCTGATGGAGGTGCCCTGAGGAGCCCAAGATGGCAGCTGTTGCTGCGGGTTGGCGGTAAGAAGGAGGCGGAGCTGATCCTCGCGTGAAGTGGTCTGTGACAGAAGCAACAGGGGACGTACAATGCAGCGCCCGCTCTAAAGGGAAATATAGAGCCCACGAAGGAGAGGGTCATGCAGGCAAGAGCTGATCCTGCTGTGCCTGCTCACCAAGTGGAGGACGAGATTCAGCTGCGACACCCACGCCTGAGCGGAGCAGAAAGCTTGATGCCCGGCGGCGAACTAGAGAGGACACCTCGCAGACTAGGGTGACCAAAAAGAAGTGGAACAAGCACTGGCAGCCGCAGGTCAGACACTGCAAGCTAGAGCGGGGACTGTAACAGCGATCGCTACTACAACCAGCGTCCTGAGATGTTGGACCGCTGCTGTGAAGCCCTGGGCTGCCATGAAGGTCAGGTAATAGCCAGCAGAGACGGTTAAACACCTGGCAGCCGCCAAAAAGACAAATTACGAAAAACATTGTCTAAAAGAGTCCGGCCAGGTAAATGGCAATCGAACCCAGGGCAGCCAAAAAGTTCAACAAGAACCAGGGGGAGAGCGACAATGTGACCAGGAAGTAAAGCGCCGCCAAGTTCAGCTGAGGGCTGCGGACACGGCACAGTTGATGGTAGCCCTGAATCAGAGGCACAGCCTACTGGGTAGGAGACACCCTGCCAGAGCCACGCTCAACAATGGTACTGAGGCGCGGTCGGGAAGACAGATGACCGTCTACGCAGATCGGAAAAGGTGGGCCAAGTTGGTATTATTGAATTGTAAGGCTAACATTTGCTGCACTGGACTCTGGTTCGAACAGGTTTCCTGCAAAGACACTAACAATCGCAGAAGCGTTGAAGGACTGGCTGAGTTCCATGCCATGTGCAGCTGAGGTACTATAGGACGCGCTGGCCCCTGGACCGTAGGAGCGCCCCTGGCAGGACTGCATAGTAACCAGATTTGAAGCGCTCTAATGTAGGTAATCCCCACGATACGGCAGTGAGCAATTATTCGCCGAGCAAGTGCAGCAAATAAACAGCATAAAGGCAGAAGGTACGAGATGTGTGCACTCCACGCAGGGAGTACTGGGACACAAGGGGAAGACTAGCTACAGGAACGGTTGCTCAGTGAGGGTCCACTCACTAAACAAGCAGGTCCCAAGCAATATACGAAAGACACAACGCGACCCCCTTCATTTTTTTAAATTACATTTGTTATACCCACAGACCCTGAGGTATCAAGGCGTAATTACAGACAGTACACATTTACGTTCTTACAGTTGTGAGACAATGCTTAGTTACAGGTAGTTTAAAGTTACATACTTGACAATTGTGGGCAGATGGGCCCAGAGGTAAGTAAGAGCCAGAGGAAGAAGAGAGGAAGGCTGGAATGTCCTCTAGGGTTTGGGTGGGTAGTATTGGTTGAATAACCAAGTTTTCAATGATTTTTTGAATAGTTGGTGAGACTCTTCTTTTGTTGGGAGGGCATTCCAGTGTTTTGGGGCTAGAACTTTGAAGCTGCTGCCCCCTGCTCTTGAGCTTTTGAATCTGTAGATGGCGCGGAGGAGGCTGTTGCTGGATCTGAGCTGTCTTGAGGGTGCTTTGTATGTAATAGTATTGTTGAGATATTTAGGAGAGTTATTGGCAATGCATTTGTGTGTGATGCATAAGGTTTTGAAGATAATTCTAGCCTTTATTGGAAGCCAATGGTTATTTTTCCTGATGGTAGAGATGAAAAACGTGGAGCCGATGGAACACATGAAATGTGTGGAGCGGAAGGAACGGATGAAGAGTGCTGGAGCGGATGAAGAGTGCGGAGCGGATGAAGAGTGCTGGAGCAAATGAAAAGTGCGCAGCCGATGAAGAGTGCGGAGTGGATGAAGAGTGTGGAGCGGATGAAGAGTGTGGAGCAGATGAAGATTGTGGAGTGGATGAAGAGTGTGGAGCGTGTGGAGCGGATGAAGAGTGTTGAGCGGATGAAGAGTGTGGATCGGATGAAGAGTGTGGAGCGGATGAAGTGGGTGGAACGGACGAAGCAGATGGAACGAACGAAGCAGATGAAGCGGGTAGAACGGGTGGAACAGATGAAGCGAGTAGAACAGATGAAGAGGATGGAACAGATGAAGTGGGTGGAACGTATGGTATGCATGGATGGAATGAAGTGCATAGACCAGAAGGAATGCATCAAACAGATTGAACAGATGGAGTGCATAGAACTGAGGGAGTACATGTGACGGAAGGAAGGCATGGAACAAATAGAGAGCATGAAATGGACACTGTACAAGAATGGTTGGAGTGCATGGAACTACCGGAATGCATGGAAAGGTTGGAGTGCATGGAATCGGTTGCAGTGCATGGAATCGGTTGCAGTGCATGGAATTGGTTGGAGTGCATGGCACCGGTCGAGTGCATGGAATCGGTTGAGTGCATGGAATCAGCTGGAGTGCATGGAATAAGCTGGAGTGCATGGAGTCGGTTGGAGTTCATGGAACAGTTGGATTGCACAGAACATTTGGAGTGCATGAAACGGTTGGAGTGCATGGAACGGTTGGAGTGCATGGAACGGCTGGAGTGCTTGGAACGGCTGGAGTTGAAATGAATGGAATGGTTGGAGTGCAAGGAACAGTTGTAGGGCATGGAATGGTTGGAGGGCATGGAACGGTTGGAGTGCATGGAATCGGTTGGCGTGCATGGAGTGCATGGAGTCGGTTGGAGTGCATGGAATCGGTTGGAGTGCATGGAACAGTTAGATTGCACGGAACGGTTAGAGTGCATGGAACGGTTGGACTGCATAGAACGGCAGGATGGATGAAATGGTTGGTGTCCATGGAACGGCTGGTGTGCATGGAATGCATGGAGTAGTCACTAGAGATGGCTCAGACTCAACGGATGGAGTTTAACAGACAAAGCCACCGGTTGGAGTGCATGGAACAGCGGGAATGGTTGGAATGGTTGGTGTGCATGGAATGCATGGAGTAGTCACTACTGGTGGCTCGGACTCAACGGATGGAGTTGAACAGACAAAGCCACCGGAACAGACTGAGTGAATAAAACAGATAGAATAAAGGGTTCAGCTTTGCACTCGATCTCAAGCACCTACTGAAAACCACCATATTGCTTCCCAACTCTGCTTACTCTCTTCTATACACCACCACTCAACTAGAACACAGCAATACTATGACACATTCGGTATAGCTGTTCTCATACCAACACCAGCCGCATAATGCCCTTTATCCTAACTAAACACAGCTGGCTGCACCCCACCAGCCTAGCCGTTCTCCTCAGGTCTAACGCAGCCAGAATCGGTCTGATATCACCCTGCCAGAATGAACACATACTCCTGATCTCCCAACCACAACACATACCGCTAAGAAGCAGCTATCACTCGAGTGCTACACCTGCTGCACACATATCCGGTGCTCACACGCACCTTATGACTCTCTCTTTCTCTCTCTACTGACTTGAACTATGGTTCCCGAGGGCGTTCAACCTACCAGCGCCTTGAGATAATACCAATGGTACATAAGGTGCTATATAATTGCAAAGTAACATAACATAACATAACATAACATGATGTGGGTAGCTCTATCTCCAAAAGGATATTCTGCTGATCAGATTCCCCTTTCAACAAACTCCTTGCAAAAGTATAGTATGCATCTGTGGGCAGATGCATCGGTATCCTGAGTAGCAGTGCGTGCTCTGCCAGTGGCACTGAGTAAGACTAGAGGTCACAGATGCCCATGTGACAGTGACAGAAAAGTTGCTGCCATGTAGGGCTGGCACTTGAGATATGCACCCCTGCACCATACGACAATAATCTCTCAAATAAAGGTAGGCATAGTGCATTGGACTACTCATGATCACAGCCACCACATTCCAATTGGTGTCGCATATGTGTCAGCTCCTGTGAGTCAGCTCTGAAGCGGAAGGTGATGTAAATTCTGGTCAGCCTACTCTTTAATCTCATTGTGAGGGCAGGTAACACCCTCTGCCCGAGACAGCATGCATCAGGCAGCTGACCTGGGCCCAGGTATCAAAGGAGCATGCCCATTCAAAAGGAGTAAACTCACATCAGGGTGCTGAGACTGTAAAGGTCTTTGTTCTCAGTGAGAAGGGAAGGGGGTAGGGTTATGAAAGACACTCTGGTCAATGAAAGAAAAATACGTTAACCATCTTGATTCTCAATGTCCATCTCTCTCTTTCCTGTCCCGTCCACTTCCTCTGGAGCAAAGCACTTTGGATGCGAGATCAGAAGGGCAAAGTCCACTCAGTCCAAGATCAGGGATTCGACCACTGATGGCGGCTAGCTTTTAGTCCTATCCCTGGGGGACTTTTGCCTTTAAAAGAAGAGCTCTCTCAACCCTTCATCAGATCCACTTAGATCCTCTCAGCAATTTCAAATGCCCTCAGCCTGAGGTGAAGAAGGAATCATCGAAGACAGAAGAAAGCTTGTTTCCCTATCCACTCTCAGGGAACATTGGATGTGATCTCTGCTTTGGATGAGTACCTACAACTCTGCACCAGAATCTCCTGACCTGGAAGTGAACACGCTGAAAGGAACCATCCTATCCTCTAGTTCCCCTGAGTGGGCTAAACAGCAACCGGAGGACCAGACCCGCCAAAGATTCCTGTTCTGTTGCACCAAACAGGTCGATCCATGTTCATCGCACCTGGAACAAGCGGGACGTCGCCGCGCTGGATGCTGCACTCCTCCACCACTCTAAACCTGCTTGCCCCTAGCTCATCACCCGGTAGGCCTGAAGTGACTGCTCATTGTCAGAACCCAAACTGAATCACTGGAGAGCACACTATAAGTAGGGGTAACAATCACAGCTTGGCCCTTCGAGTACTTGAACTGTCACCTCATCAATCCCACATTGTTGCACCCAAGATCACAGCTTCAACAGTCGTCGCCTGCCAACTCAAACTGCTGGAGCGTCACTCATCGACCTCTCCTGGCAGCTAAATCCTTACTCGGCCAGGCCAAATGCAAAGTGTCCCTCGGGCCACCCTGACCTTCATCATTTAGAGCCACCCTTCTACCGCAGCAAACATCTGCTTCACCCCCATTCAATGCCCGCTTGCTGCTTGTGCCCACACTATCCAACGTGCTTGAGCTGAGCTTGATCCACTCGCATCTACGTTCGACTCTGGGTCTGACTGTGTCATGCCACTAAGAACTGAATCCAGGTACTGTTGACTCTGAAATGCCCCCTCGGTCCACTTGCACCCAAGAGACCTCTTAGGTCATAATTGCTCCTGTTTTCAACCAAGATATCCTTTTTGTGGTTAGTGATTTACCTACCACCCCAGGAACTACACTCGTACCTTCGCCAGTCTGTTGCATCTTCTCTGTTCTTCCTTCTTCAGCTTCACACCCCCCTTAAAAGCATAGCCTTCTCTTGGCCAACGTTACCACAAAAGGGCGAAGAAGGTATATCTCCTAACTTTCCCTGTTCTTCCTTTATGAGTGTGTTGGGTTTTTGTCTGTAGTAGTGTGAGGGTTGAGGGGGCTATTTTACCCTGATTCATCCTTATACTCCTGCAAGGCAGAATCCAATTCATCACAGTGAGCTCAAGGTGCTCTCTCTCTATACATTGGAAAGAGTAGTTGTTGAAAAAATGTCCAACTAGGTCTGAGTGAGATGGGCTTGATGATGAAGCACTCGGGGTGTCTAAAAAAACAAGATGAATGGTTAATTGGCATTAAACGCTTCTTTTGTGTGAAGGAGTTCAAAGAACCAGTTTCTTGAAACGGATTATAGAGGTCAATGGCAAAAACTATTCCTCCTTCTCTGATGTCTGTACTGTGTTGGCAGATTAAGTGAAAACATGCTAAATTTAAAATATCTCTTTATCCATATGTGTAAAGGAGAAACAAATACAATGGATGTTTTTTTTTTCTGACGGTCGGAACCCAACGTTTTTTTTTTTGTTTTGTTTTTTAACATACCTTATTCAGGTTACATTAAAAGGTCATGGTAAATGCATGCACTACCAGCAATGCATATTGCCTCTCGTCGCTCTGCTTTATCAGGGCTGGTTAGATTACAATTCACAGTCCTTTAATGATGTTCATTATCCCAAGATCATATGTCTAAAAGTGTAAAAAGGCTGCATTTCCACCAATGGGAAATACAAACACAGTCTCCATACCAAAGTATCTGTATTATAATGTGGGGGGAGGGGCAGCTCTCACACAGTGATCACAACACTTTGCGGGACACTCCAGGAGCCACCCTCACAACACAGGATTTATGGAATGGAGGATGTCTGAGAAATGGTAAGGGATGTTAGGATTCTAAAGGACTGAAGCTCAAAGTTATAAAGGGGTGCCAGATTCCCCTCTCAAGAAACAGTGCAGTAGAATCACAAAGAATACACGTACCTCTAAACCTGCGTGACCACTTCACCCTCTTTCCTTCACGATGGTACACATGGCCTGTCTTCACTCATAAGTGCCTTATATTAAGATGGGGCCCTTCTGGAATGGAGAGGACATTACAGGAAAGGTGCACTCTACCGGCTGCGTCTCTGTAAGAGAGCTTGTAATGTCAGCTTGAGCCATGCTAGACCTGAACTACATCATCGGAAGGCAGCATATGGGATGTGCATAAAGACTGTGAGGCAGGCTGCCAGGAAGAAGGCACAACAAACCCTAGCGCTACCTGCCATTCAGCTGAAACTGAAATGATATGCCCCGGTGGCCGTCCCATTCGCTGCCATCTGCTGTTTGCTGAAGAACTCCTTTTTGGAGAACCACTCCCTCAACCTGGAAGAAATCCATTGGAGGACTAGTTTCTGCTTTACTGATGTGTCTTTCCATCTTACCACAATGGAAATACATGCTTAATCAATTAGACAGTATGGATCAATTGTGCTTTCCAGATACCTGATTCATGCTTTAAAACCCCAGTAGAACTAATAACCAGGCTTGTATTTTCTTTAATCAAGTGAGGTTTTTCGATTGAAACCGGTATTTTACGAAAAGCATTCCATTCGCCACAAAGAACAGAACAACCTACCTTGTTACAAACGTATGTTTGAGCTAAAAAGCATGACTACCATTTTGTTGATTTTGTTATGAATTTTAAAGGCCAAATGCATACGATTCATGATGAACACAGACTTCTACCAAACAGCATTTCCATAGTCAGTGCACCCACATGGGCTGCTTGGCGATTACTATAATGCACTTTGACTTGCATGGACAGGTAGAGGAACATGCATGTGATACAGAGAGAGGAGTGGTACCCCACATATGCAAACCATGTCTTCCACTCTGTACTGAAGGTGGATTTTGTCTGTCTTCTGTGGGTTGTGAAATGGTGTCCTTGGCACGAGGGAAAACCCTTCATCATTATGAGTGAAAGGATTTCTTTCAGCCACTGTGTGAATATTGTTGTTTTGAAATGCATATATAGAAGTTGTTGCTTTAATATGTGTAGGATGATGTGGAATTGAAGAGGGGTGCGATTTCCAGGGTCTTTGTGGACAGCTGGAGCCTTTCCTTATCCTGTGGCACTCCCACTGGAAACAACACTTTCTATATCACTGACACTCCATCTGGTTAACTTGCCTACGATACTTCTGGGTTGTCCCCTGTGTGTGGCCGTGCACTCTGGCAGGGTACTCTAGCACAGTATCACCAAGTTATGTGTTGACAGTGGGAAGCAGGTACATCAATGGGTGAGGTTTAGGTCTGAGGTATGCCAATGAGTGGTGGTTAGGTCTGAGGTGTATCAATGGGTAATAGTTAGGTCTAATATATACCAATGAGTGATGGTTAGGTCTGAGGTATATCAATGGGTGATGATTATGTCTGAGGTATACTAATGAGTGATGATTAGGTCTGAGGTATATAAATGGGTGATGATTAGGTCTGAGGTATATCAATGGGTGATGGTCAGGTCTGAGGTATACTAATGAGTGATGATTAGGTCTGAGGTATATAAATGGGTGATGATTAGGTCTGAGGTATATCAATGGGTGATGGTCAGGTCTGAGGTATACTAATGAGTGATGGTTAGGTCTGAGGTATATAAATGGGTGATGATTAGGTCTGAGGTATATCAATGGGTGATGTTCAGGTCTGAGGTATACTAATGAGTGATGGTTAGGTCTGAGGTATATAAATGGGTGATGATTAGGTCTGAGGTATATCAATGGGTGATGGTCAGGTCTGAGGTATACTAATGAGTGATGGTTAGGCCTGAGGTATATCAATGGGTGATGATTAGGTCTGAGGTATATCAATGGGTGATGATTAGGTCTGAGGTATATCAATGGGTGATGGTCAGGTCTGAGGTATACTAATGAGTGATGATTAGGTCTGAGGTATATAAATGGGTGATGATTAGGTCTGAGGTATATCAATGGGTGATGGTCAGGTCTGAGGTATACTAATGAGTGATGATTAGGTCTGAGGTATATAAATGGGCGATGATTAGGTCTGAGGTATATCAATGGGTGATGGTCAGGTCTGAGGTATACTAATGAGTGATGGTTAGGTCTGAGGTATATCAATGGGTGATGGTTAGGTCTGCACTGCTGGGTCCAGATTACAGAAAGTTTGCACCGGTGCAAGTGTAAATTGCATGGTATCAGCATAAGGGCAAAGTTTGCCCTATTATTAAAAACACTGCGACATGTAAGAAAACTGAGTCACCATGACAAGTGCAGTTTGGCATGGCAAAAGAATAGCATTCCGTATTAGCACTAGGGCAAAGTTTGCCCTTTTGCAATAATGCAGTGAAAATGTATCCTTTTTGTCTGGGGGTTATTTTTACCCTGGTGCTTATACCATGCCAAACTGCAATTGTCATGGTGCAATAGTTGCTAATATGTCCCAGTGTTTTTAAAAGTAGGGCGCCCTAGTGCTAGTAGGGTGCAACTTTGCACTTGCACCGGTGCAACGTTTTTTGTAATCTGGCCCCAGCTCATGTATACACTGAGGGTGTGCTGTGGTTTGTTTTTCCTGTTGCATGGGGTGGCAACAATCCAGGGAACCTAAGATATTATGGAATCAAACCATGTCATGAAAATATCCTTTCCTATCATGTATGCCCTTCGGGGTTGTTGAGAAGACTATGGGCCTCATTCCGACCGGTGCCGGTAATCTTTTTGCGCCCTATTCCGAGGTCCCTTAGCGGGAGCCACACAGGGACCAGGGAGCAAATGACGGTACCTCAAATTGCGGTACCGTTATTTGCACCTTCCCCATTCCCATTGAGCCCTATGCGGACTCACATGGGAATGGGGAATGGTATTTTCAATGGGGACTTACCGGTCCCGCAAAGGTCGGACTAGACCGGTAAGTCCCCATTGAAGCAGGGCGGAGTCGGAACCGGTTTTGGAGGCAGCCATGGCGCAAATAGCTCCATGGCTAGTTCCAAACTCGGAATGAGGCCCAATGTTGAAGGAGAGCATAACAAACCTGCACTAGTACACAGGAACATGTACCTGTGACATGCTATCCACCATGATACTAAGTGTTGGAATGTGACTGTGAACCGCAATGGGGGATGGCTACTAACCTCAGTAGAGGGAGTAGGGCAGTCTCTGTGGTTATTTGACTATCTGCATCTCTTCACTCCGATGCAGCACGTGTATGGTGGTGGCCCTGACTATGAGGTATAATGCCCTTTTTCTTTCTGGCAGTTACTGCTCACGTGGACAGTCTAACCCACACTATGCTTGGCCACCGCATTCTCCTCTTTGCCGATAGAAGGCACTGTCAGCTACATGCGTCATTTCACCTGCCCTCGAAGAGTCGGTGCAGCTCCCAATGTATATTGACGTGAATACGTCTGAATGGATGGTGGTCTGTGTGCTGTGTGAGGTTTGCGTTGGCTTTTTCCATATTTATGGAAACTGCCTGCACCTGAATATCCTGTGTCCTCACGTGGTAGTCATTGCCGTCTCTTTTTTACTATGGGTAAATAAATGTTGGAGGGGTTTCTGCTTTTATTTCTGGATAGAGTCGTACTTTGAATCGAGCAGTATTTGCCAGGTGTGTTGGTATATCGTGTTTTAGCATCTTCAACATAGTCCTCTGACTCCATGTGTACTCATGGCGTGAGTTCAGTGTTCTACCACTAACGCCGAACTCCCAATGATGACCACAATATATGCATAGCCGCTAACTGCAAATTCGTTTGCGCTCCATTTCCCACCCTTCGGACGCTCAGATGTTTTGAATGACATGGACAATTGGCCCAAACGTCACAGTTAACAGCTGATCCATTCAACAGACAATTTTGTGCACAGCTCAAACCAATTGTATGCTTAAAGTTATTTTTCCCAACAAATGTTCATGTTTGCGGGAAGATGCCTAACACGCAGGAAATGCACACAGGAACGAAACATTCCATTTGACCAGCCACATAAGGACATTTTGCTTTGTAAGTCTCACACGGGAATGAAACCTTAATGTATTTCATGACACATTTGCCACCATTGCAGGAAGTATGTAAATACGCAGGTGCCTTGCATGACATGGACAATTAACTCTATACTGACCAGTAACAGTGAAGAATGGAAATACTATGAAGCTGATTCATCGAACTATTTGCGCCGAAAAACGGGATTTTTGCGCCATTCTCCCCACAAAACCCCATTTGTTAAACAGGGATTTGCGGGCAGAATGGTACACAAATCCCTGTTTTTCGGCGCAAATAATTCCATGAATCAGCCCCCTAAGTGATAGCATAAACAAACACGCACGTATGTGGAGACACACGCACACACGTATGTGGGGACACACACACACTCTCCTTTGGGGATTTTAAGGATAAAATAGCATTATGTGTGCAGAAAACCTCGTTGTTATAAAATGGCGCTGAAAATTACGTAAACTAATATTTTCAGAATATGAAAAGTGGTCACTTATTATTAGCGAAGCTTAATGTTGGTTGAGATTTGTCATTGTTTGATTCACACCATGTGACTGCATTCCACCAGAAGTCTACCATTGAGTTAATCCTGGTAAACATTGGAACCCAAGGGAGAACTCATTGGGGCATATCCTCAAACACATGTGCATCTTAATAAAATGTGCAATGGAGCAAAGATGCAAGATGCACCTGAGACATTGTGCATCTCATTGGAGGCGGCATGTCAAAAAGAAAACATCAAAAAAATGCCCAGTGCACAGGAGTGCACAAAGTGCTGCACAAAAGAGATGCAAGGAAGGGGGCATTAAAGGGCACATCATATGAGCAGCGCATGTTTCTTGCTCATGTGTCAGATGCACACTTTTTTATGTGCAAATGCTGACACGAGCATCTATTTTCCTCCAAAACATGTGCATCTCATTCAATGCCCCTCAAATGAGTGCATTTACCCTGCAAAACACTAGCAAAGCATTTCAGACACTTGGCTTAATGTTCGTTCTCTTTTGTCTTATATGCATACTAAGTCTGAGAATAAGACAATAATGCATATTTGTGCATTACTGTCAGCTGTGTGGTGAGTTTATCTAGTAAAGTGGATCCTTTCCCATGGGAGTAAGTGAATACCATTTAAATGTCTAAGGTGTTAGTTCATTCAGGAATATCATAGCGTGCTGTGTATGACTGTGTAGGTGTAGATTAGGATTTATTTATTTATTTATTTTGACCTTTGTAAAGTGCACCCAACCCTGAGGCATCTGGGCGCTGGTTATGCAGTTTATATTTCATATATGTATGCAATTTATTTTGTGTATACATCTTATATACATATTAAACTGCATAGTAAAGTTAGTCCTGACTTGGAAGTGATATTTTAGAAGCCTTGTAGTGCACATGCACCTAATATACATTCCATACTCATACATGTTCAGTTCATGTGTAAGATGTTCATTCATTTAATATATGCCTTGTAGCTCTTCTTTCTATGTGCAGGTGACTGGGGGGCATATGTGTGTGCCATAAGTGAGTGTCATATGAATGTGTGGTGTATGGCTTATGAGTGTTTAGTGAGTAAATGTCTGGCATGTATGTATGGCATAACGTATTGTATGAGTGTTTTCTATGAAGACATATGAAATGCACATCTCCTGTATGTTTCCACTGTTTATGCCAACTTGCATACATGTGATGTTTCACTTTGATGTGAATGTCTGTACATTTGAGAGGCATATAAACGTTTCACACTTCATACATGTACACACTTAAGATCTCATGACATGTGAAAAGTGACTTCAAAGTCAGTCCTGCGTTAAATGTGAGTATTCATACATATATAAGTGTACATGTATGAAATTAACATATCCCACATGTATGTGTACAGTCGCATAAAAGATCTGTGTGTCATAAGGCTATGTGCCCTAACATTGTGCATTGTGAGAGTGTGTGGTTTAAGAGCATGTGTTGTATATGTGTGTGCCATAGGTGTGCATGTTGTAAGTGTGAGTGTCCTAAGTGTATGTGTGTCTGTCATTATTATGTTTGTCAAAATGTGTGGTGTGTGTCATACGTGAGAGTGTTGTAAGTGTGAGTGTGTGCCATAAAAGCGTAGGTTGAAAGAATGTGTGTCATCCGTGTGTGTGTGTGTGTCTTAACAATATGCAGTTTAAGAGTATGTGGCATACGTGTTTGTTTGTCATAGGTGTGTGTCATGTGTGTATTTTTCACAAGAGTGTGGATTTAAGGTGTATGAGTGTTCGAGGTGTATGTTTCTAGCATGTAAGTGTATGGCATATGAGTAAGTCTGGTCTTACAGAGGATGGTAAGGTCACTGTGTTCCATGTAATGACATCATCATACTGGGCATGTTCACATTGCTCTGCTGCTGTGAATGCGAGCGACGCTGTTTTTATTATGACAATGTGTTTGACAGTTAGCACACTTGATCTGTCACACATTTGTGACACTTTGATCTTACGATGACCCACACGTTAGGTATGGCTTGCTGACCTTTATCCCTTCATGGATATGGCTATATTTTAGTGAACCGTTATTTTTTTATTGTGGTGTACTTGTTTTTGGGATAGTTTGCTTCATTACACATTTGCAACTTTTCAATGGGTAGAGCTGAATCGAGCTCTTTACCTATGAGTGGATCTTTTCAAGATCCAACACGGGTGGCACAGTTATAATTGACACTCTATTTTATTGTTTCTCTCTAATTTCATTTGTTCTTTGTTCAACAAACACATATATTTGTTTCTCCATGTGCTTATAGCCACCTCTCTAGACTTTTCAACATCAAAGATTCAGGTTTGCGATATATGTGAATAGAGTTCTGATTAGGCTTAATTATCACACATGGATAAACATGTTTGATTACATGTCTGTGATAAATTACTAATGAGTACTTTAGGTTTTGTTTTTTTATTTCTAGTTTTATTATTTCCATACACCTTCCGCTGATGACAGAAGTCTGAAATGAAGTATTTCTGTTGAGTCTGTTTTTTATCATCTCACGTTATATTACAAACATTAAATAACCATATCATTATTTCGTAAAAAAAAAAAAGTCTTATGAAAATGTCGTATAAATGAATCCACCTCAACACGTGTTTCTTCGCTAACTATGGTTTCTTCAGAGCAATTTTGTCAATTTTTATTATAACTTAATATTCCTGAGAAAAAAATAAATTAATAAATAAAGAACATTTGAATTTATACTAAAAAGGGTTCATGTAAATGCCATCATTTTATTACCTTCAATAAAGAATGTTAAATGACACAGTGCTTACCTAGTCTTTCTTGTGTATGTAAGCCTATTTGAATTAATTAATTATTGTCAGAGTGCTCACAATTTGTCTAAGTTAAAATGGTGACTTGATATCTTTGTTCTGACCCATCAAGTAATGGCAAGAGTCCAAAAAAATCACACTCAGCGCTACTTTAATGGGTAAACATATAGTTAATGGGTTACTCCTTTGGAGGCTCTTTGCCTCTTTTCTCTGTTCTTTGCCCATTTCTGTCCCTAATTTGTTTCACTCGCTCACTTAGCAGTTGATCTATTACCCTGTCACTACATTCACTCTTTGATTCCACTCCTCTGCTGTCATGAGAAGAGAGGGGACTGATAACCATATACACCATGGGTTGGACCTGACAGGGTCATGGGGCACTCAACCTGTAAGCATTTACTTGTCCCTATTTCCCTATTGTTCCGGCACTCCAATCCCCAATTTCCCCTTGCATTTGTTCCTTACTCCAAACCAGAAAAACAGATAATATAGAGAGGTTTCTTTTGAATACCTTCTCTTTCCAGACGCTGAATGCATCTGGGACTACAATATCATACATATATCCAGAATCAGCCCAACTAATTAATTAATATAAATATTTTGCCAGATCTATTCCAGGGCAGAAATAAACAATTGCTAAAACCACTATGACCCATATAATTTACCCAGCCCAGAACTTCCATCCCATTTGGGCATAGCCCCTAAATAGATTTGTAAAAGCCATCCCCTTCCCTTTGCAGCCCTGGATGCATATTCATCAACCTGTCATCCTCCTTCCATAACCCCCTACTAGTGTTTAACAAGGACTCCTCACCTTATTATTGGTGTGCGCAAAGGATCTTCAGGAGACAGTACTCCTACCGCATACAGTGGTGGCTGGTTAACTTTTAAAGTGGCGGGGCGTAAATGTATTTTCCAGTGAAATGGGAGAGAGCAAGCACAGTGAGAGACCCTGACTCATAAAAAGGGGATCCATGGAATGCCCCCTGTGAACATTCTTTTGAAATTAGGAGTGGAAAATGGGGCATTTTAAAGTAATTCGGTCAGTATTTAACATTGGCTCTATATGCATCTTTCACTGAGAGTTATCAAAGTGGCCCTCTTGGTCATGGGCACAAACATTTGGCAGAGACTGCCCAGTCGGACTATCCCCATTTTGTCCAGTATGCCAGCATCTTGTAGTTCAGAAGCAAGCATGGGTTGACCCTACTGCACTTCATGCCAGACCAGGCTAGACAATGCCTACTTCTGAACTAAAACCCGAGATGGAAGTGTAATATACATCATTGGTTGGTTTGTGTTTTACAGAGCGTACCTTTAGTTCGAAACTTCAAGAAACGCGCCCTGGGCTCTTTTCTTTTTCCTGAGACAATCATAGAATCGGCTCAGGCCGGACATTCAAGCACTGGCCGTTTCTCAAGTCAGAGCCATGCGTGGACACAGACAGTGTTTGTGGCTGTGCACCCTGAGAACCTTAACGCCCTGCAAACACATTTCTTTTATCAGTGGCAAAATCTTTCATGGGCTTGAATCAACATTATTAACTCAAAGAGCTCGCAAAGCACCAGTTGGCAAATCCCTGATAGTTAAAGCACCCATTTAAAGATTTCTTTCTTTTCACAATGTCTACTAGCTTGACATGCAAAAAGAAAAATTGCTTTATGTCACGATGCAAATGTTTTCAACATCATGAAGAACAACGAGCTAGAGGTTTGTGACAAAACCTCCATATATTTCTGAGATCATTACACAACTTATTTTATTGCATGCCTTAAATCACTGAACGTACGGTGGGGTATATTGTTCAGGTTGGCATTATCTTGCATTCTGGGACTTATAGTTTATCATTCAGGATGTGAACATTTAAGCCACAATGATATTCCTTTGGCTTAACATGTTGCTTTAAGGATTTGCATGTTGTCATGGGGCTTTACTATGCAATTATTAAACTCTGTATGACATTATTACCGAAGGCCTTTGAATCCACACTATGTGTAGTGAGTAAAGCTTGTAAGGTAGTGGTCAAATTTGTAGAGTGGATTAGAATCCCTGCTTCACTGTTGAGCAAATGTTTGTGATCCTGGTCCCCCCACCTGTCCAACACCACCCGCAGCCTCACACTGTACCACCCACCACACCCTCACACTGACTGGCCATCCCAATCCCTCCTTTTTGGATACAGCCAGAGTCCCACTAGTTCCTTTTTTTCGACTTCCACCGGGGGTTTGTGTGCAGTGTGAAAGTGTGTTGTAGTCAGGGACACTAACTACAACACACTTGCAAACTGCATGCAATGAGTACCCAGTAAAACCGAATTACTCTAGGAATGTTTGAGAACATGTAGCAAACTCCTTCTGAGAAAAAGAAAGGATTGGAACTATCAAAGCTGCAACAGTCAACAACAACAAATTAGCTTTATTGTCTAAGTATAAAACAGCTTCATTAGATAAGGTCACATATCAATTTGCTAAAAAGGAAGATAGAAGGAAGAAATAAGGTAATACTTGATTGAAAACTGCATCAGAATCCCTCCAGGCTTGAACTGTCCTATAGGGCAATAGGCCAGTGCTCAAATGACAGCTTGACCGGCCAGTGTGGGCTCTTTTTGGGTCAGTTTGATGAATTAATACACAATGCAACTAGTAGTTTTGACCAGTGCTACTGTTCCAATGTGTTTGAAATCCGACCACCTCCCACAGCTTTTCCAAATATTATAACTTTAAGAACTGCTCACATAGTTTTGCCAAATAAAGGTACAAATTAAAATTTGCAAATGAGTCCAGTTTATTTTGTTGCTCAAGCATATTTTATCTCGTAATCCCACACGTATGTCCTATCCTAAAACTAGCAAATAGGCACACATTCACAGCTCCATTATTAAAAGCTAGTGTGACATAAATATGCCCCAAAAAGGCTAGTAGAGATTTTCCCAGCAAAGCTTTTTCTGCCCCTCCTTAGCTCCTGCTCAATGAAGCTTTGCAGTTCAAACATAGTACAAAAAGTCTTGTTAAAATTGGAAAAATGTTGCAATGGTGGTGAACTTACTCAGGCACTCACTCATTCATTCACTCGCTCTCCCTCACTCACTCAGATCTTCCTACAGATGTATTTATTTGTTTGTTTTGAGTGAATTATTAAGTGCCACAGA
This sequence comes from Ambystoma mexicanum, assembly GCF_040938575.1. NCBI lineage: Eukaryota > Metazoa > Chordata > Amphibia > Caudata > Ambystomatidae > Ambystoma > Ambystoma mexicanum. Next base: position 1,149,421,994 of record NC_090928.1, read on the forward strand.
TATTAAAGAGTAAGAATTCCCTGAGGTAGGTGTTGGTGACTCGGAAGCTGCCTCTGTGTGACGATAGACGTGAGAGGTGCGGCTTGATTCTCTCGTATTCTCACATTCCGCATTCCTATGCTTAGAGGTTCTTTCCTCTAATTTCTTTCTTCACTTCCGCGAGAGTGAGCTACTGCCGGCGTGGAAACTCCTGAAGCTCTGAAGCCTGCGGAAGCCCCGAAGCCAGCCTGAAAGCCTGAGAGCTCACCCCACTCCACCCTACCCCAGTCTAGCAGTACGCAGGGGGTAGTGGGGCTGTCAGGCACCAGGTGGGGAGCGCATATCTTTGCCTGGTGAGAAACTAAAGGGTAAGGCGGCGCCTAGCTTCCAGAGCTCCCCACCAGGCAGGTGAGCGGAGAGTACTAAAGCTACAAAGCTACAAAGTCCATAAGGAGAGCCTCTAAGCAACTTCTACATTAAACAGAAAACTTTCCCTCACGTGGGGTGGGGTGGCCATAATTAACTTAGCCTCCCCTGACAAAGCTGCTGGGGTAGATATATTCGGAATAGCTCTGGTAACTTAACCTACGCACCCGGTCGGGAGACTGCGGGAAGTAATCCTTTGATCATGACCGGAGCGCATACTCTCATCTACACCCATTCAAACACTGCACTTTCTACTACTACCTTAAAGGAAGCCTTCTTCTTTGCACCAGGAACACACTGACTTACTATAAAGGGGCAACAAAGTGTCACCTCATAGTCTGCAGACAAGCACACGTACAAGCATAAGTACAAGCGTCTGTGATTTCAGCCAAACCACTTTTTCCTGTGTTCATTCGGGGAATTATGATAACTGAGGCCCCAAGTTTAGATGAAACCTAGGGAGGGGAGACACCCAGTAGCCTTGACCTGGAGCCTACTTTAAATTATCCGCTAGAGGCACGAGTTGACATAGTGCAAAAAACTGAATATGCCCGGAATTTGTTGGACTCCGTGAGGGATCTTGACCCTGATCTTGGCCAAATGCTGAGGTAAATATCCCTCTAAACGAAACAGGGTCAGAATTACACCAAGATGCACTTAATGATACACTTGAAAAATGCCAAACATGACCCACAGGTGTCCATTATAGGGTCACCTGCGACTCCAGACAGTTGTCCTTTGATCCTCAAAAATTCAAACATCACATGCCCCTCTCAATCTAACAAATTGATTATTGTTACTACTGAAGAGGACGATAATCTGCAAATGGCAGTCTTGCCCTGTGAAACAGCTTCACCCAATGCTTTACCTAAGCCCCTGGTGCAGAAAACCTTCAAAAATCCGTATAGAGGCACCTTAAATTGACCAGCCTGGAAACCCAGTGGCTTAAGTTTGGGCTACCATCTTGGGAACCCACGCTATATGCAAAGTGGCACCTTCTTAAGTACTACAACCCCTACGCAACCTACTGTCAGGTTATTCGGCTCAAGTAAAAAGGGGGATTCTTTACTTCATGAGAAAAAACAAGAGGCTTTACCTGGCAAAACAAGACAAACTTCGATTACTCAACATGTCATTACATACTGGGCAGAGAAAAACCTGGGTAAATCAAACTTAGAGCCTCTTGGTGAGATGGAACCGACCCTCGCCATTGACAAACCAAAGACTCCAACCTCTCCACCTCGATCAGACAAGAGAGTGAACAACTGCGAAGATGATGAAATCCAGCCCAGTGTGAGGAAGAGGAACACATCTGCAGTAAAACATTTAAGGCCTTCAGATCCTTAGCCTTCACTGGGGACAAGCTGCCCCAGGAAACACTGTAGGCTCTCCACTTCGATGGAGGCTGACTTGAGGACTAATGTGTCTATATCAGACGAAGATTATTGGACATGATTGCTGCCCAGGTGAAGAAAAAGTAATCTACGAGTGCAACCCTAGACGTGAACATGATTGCAGCATTCTCTGTCACCATGAGTCCCTTCATGAAACTGTACGAAAGCATTGCCGATCAACTAAAAGATCAATCCACCTTGATTGCTATGCTCCACACTCAAATTATTTTTGTGGAAGGGTTCATCTCTACCCTAAATGAAAACAAGCATAAGAAGGAAGAATACATTACCAACATTTTGAAGTCTATTCTGGAACCCTTGATTAAAGACAAGGAAAAAAGGTGACTATCTATGTCAAGCTCGATCCAAAACAGTACCATTTTTGACAGAGCCTCAAGTAACACCCCTGCAAGCCTTGGGGGAACTGATACAAACCCGGGTGCAATAATAACTTTATCAATTCCAGCAAATAGTTCCATCATAGTAGTGGTCAACCCTGATGATACTGATAAATCCTCTTGGGAAGGTAATAAGTTGAGCCTAAAATCAACCAACAACGGAACACGCACGAGAGTACATTCAGAGGTCGTCATGCCTCCTCTAGGGTAATGGAACCTCACTGGAGTAAAGAACAATCAGGTCCCCGGGACCTCAAAGCAGATCCCCTCCAAGAGACAAAATAGAGGGATCAGCGACGATGGGAGGACAACCCCATGCCAGCCAAAACTATTGAGACCATTGGGCCACTTGCAGTAGTGTCCTCTTTGTCTTCGAAAACCTATGACATCTTCATAAATGGTGGTGACATAGGTAACAGCCCCATAGGAAAGACTGGCACGGGAAAGACATTTCCCCAGCCCAACAAACAAACTAAACTTGGGAATTTTGCACAAAAAAAACTGGCGAAAGCAAACAACCAGGTCCACCTACGGTCATAAAGAACTTCAAGGACATGGATCACAAACAAGGAAACTGGCAAGATGGGACCCAAATACCAGGAAATATGGATCTAAATGAAGCTTCTTTTACAAACGTGGATTCTGTTGAACTTACACAGAAAATTAGAAAGAACCCAATTGGCTCAAATAACACAACAAGGCCAAAAAACATTTTGAATTCCGTAGACCTGGAGGATCTGATGAATATCTCGCTGATTGGAATGAGGTCGTTGAGATTGATATTTCCTTGGAAGACAGCTCTAAGGCACTGATAACTGTTAGGGAGAATTCTCTGTTTAGGCTGAATTTCCTAACCTAGTGAGTCCCCCAGCAGCTTTGCTGGATTTCTGGAGTTTGTTTTTTCCATCCTGCCAAGAGTGAGACTCTTTTTTTTTCCCACTCTTGGACATGTATGTGTGTAATTCCTTTGAATGTCAATGTGCTCTATGGGCTATGGGGTCTTTTACTCCATAGGGTCTCATATGTTTTTCTATGTGTGTTACACCGCACCCTACGTGCCGCAACACTGGGGCGTCCTAGCGGACCTCCACCATAGACTCCATACCCGGGGACTGACTACTGTCTCCCCGGGCATGTAAAGTCACCATTGGCTTTACTAGACCTAAATTTACTAACAGAACTAGTACAAACCATCTTATTGTGGACGTACTAGTAGGGGTAATTCGATTACTCCTGGATCTGTTACTCGAGGGGGCACTGTCCCGTCCCCCCTCGTCGAGTTTTGGCTGGTGGCAGTGGAAACTACTTGTTATGTCTGACCCCGAACATAACCCTATGGGATTCGTCCCATTGTTGGAGATTGATACTTTTCCTCGTTAATCTCTAACGTACCACCGGTCTACTTATCTTAAATATGTTTATCGGATGGTATTTTCTGCCAGAACTCGGTTTGTAAAATGGCGTCTGTGTTCGTCTCTGTGACTCCTAAACCAAAGGTTGAGCCCTTTGTTCCACTTTTGGCGGTCCTCTGTACAGAGACCCTCCGAAGTGGTGCCATTCTGTCTGGGTTACCACAGGGGTGTGGGAGGGGGTTTAGGCACCCTGGACCGAGTTGCCTTGCCAACTCCGGTCGCACTCTGGAGTGATTGGCCCAAGTGGTGAGCCTCCCCGCTCACCACTTAGCTAGTGTTGATTGACAGCTAGGCTGAATGAATGGGGGGTTTTCTGCATAAAAGCAGGGCTTTTGGGACTGGATCTTCAGAAGTCGCCACAGGACCTAAGAATCTGACGAGGGTAACGCTGAGCCAACCTGCACGGCGACACCTCCGGTGGAGCCCTGCGGAACCGACTCACCACTTCCCGACGACAGAGGAGATCTCCCTGCCAGAGAGTCTCTTCCCCTGACTGGTGGGAACAACCAGTCCCCTTTGCTTTTTATTCACCTCAGGACGCAGTGGTCGAATTGCCCGTGCAGAGCACCTCGGCAACCGGATAGGCACTACCCCTGTACCGCGTCCAAAAGGTGGTGCCTTGTGACGGAGCACTCCGCGGCTGGTCTCTTCCCTGGTTGTGCACCGAACTTCACTTTTCTTCGACAACGAGATCATCTCTACTCTTGGCAAAGACCCGACGTGCATCCACCACCAGGAACAACTGCCCCCACCGGAGCTGCCCTCCACAACAAGGTACCGTGTCTGCCTGGCTTCCCTTTCGATCGGTTCGAGTGAGGTGTCTTAATCCTCTCCTTTCCGTTGGGTCGCCTCCAAGCTTTTCTCATTTATTGTTCTGAACTGGTTCAATCTGCCGATAACAATTTGCTACAAAGACTTGAAGGCCTCTCCACTAGAGACTTTTTGGGACATATCGCCTTGCCTCTCTCCGAGTGGGCCTGGCCTCTGAACTTTATGATCTATTGTGGTTCCTGCCTTCCTGAGTATACACCTCTGTCTGTAAATAAGTGGTGCCGGTAGAGCCTAGACTTGTTGAAATATTGCTAGGGGGATTGATCGTTTCTTCTTCATAGAGTAATCGTGTTTGATTTGTTTGCCATGAAAGTGCCATAGTGTTTCTGATAGATGTTTCGTTATAAATAAATACCTTAATATCTTTTCACTAAGCCTCGTCGCGTGTTTGCTTGTCTTGCGGTGAAGAATTGCCCTATTTTGTATACTCCACATACTGCTCAACTGTTCTTGAGGGAAGTCTGACTGCTCAGCCACAGCTACCAAGTGAATCTGTGTGGTACAGACTGCTACCAAGTGGGTTCACCGCCCAACACCTGTAGTCCTAAATCTTTTGCAGTTGTCCCAGAGGGAACTGCACAGGTTTCCGCCTAACACTGGTGTACAGTGGTGGGATTTGTATCGAGTATACAGTTTAGAGTGCTTTTCGACACTGTAGGATAACTAACCACAAAACTTTGCACAAAAAGCAACTTTCAAATTGTCTACGATGGAAACTTACAGTCAAGAGTCCTTGTCAGTTGAAAATACTGAGAGTTTGCGAGCTCTCTGTAGGCAAGAGATTCTTTCTGTTAGAGGCAAGATGTTAGAACTAGTAGAGAGATTGCTGGCGAACCAAAGTCTGGGTACTGGTTCAGAGGAACCAATCTCTCCAGCAAAAGTAGATAACAGTGATGGTGTTGATCTGAATCGTAATTCTGATGATAGCGATGAAGAGGCTGACGAGGACGGAGAGGCTAATGAAACTGTCTCCCCTGCTCCCCTACCTGCCTTACCAGCTGTGCCTACGGGGCCCATACCAGGTCCCACAAGTAACCCTGCTTATTTTGAACTTGAAAAAATGAAGCTCGAATTAGAATACAAACGGTTCTTGGTCAATCCGAATGAAACCAAGAGCTCGAGTTCAGACGGATGAATGCCCAGGCTGAGCAGAAGCAAGCTGAGTTAAGACTCAGAGAAATAGAACTTAATCACGAGTTAGAGATGAAAAAGTTGTCTATGGAAAATGCTTCTCTCTCCTCTGGTTCCTCTAGGAGCTCCAGTCCCAAAAGACCCCGGATGCCGAAGGAATTAGTGGGTATGTATGAACCGAGATTGGATGTGTTGGATTGGTTGAAACTGTTTGAATACAATCACGGGCTCCAGGACATCACCGGGAATGCTTTGCTCCCCTGGTTATTCTCTAGGCTCCCTCCTGTTGCGACTGATGTGGTAATGGAGTTGGGGGAGGCGGATAAGACGGATTACGAAAGTGTGAAACTAGCTTTAATAGCTAGATTCGGGAAGACCCCTTCCCAGTATCTTAAGAGGTTTAGAACCCTCAAAAAGCATTTTGGAACCCCTTGGGCTACCTGGGTGAGTGAAGGGTTGAAGAACTTAGAGGGATGGATTAAGGGTTACAAAGTGAACACTTATGAGGGTATGAGGAATGTTTTTATGTTGGAGTCTATTTATGATGCCTGTTCTCCTGAGCTCAGACAGCACTTGGCTGATTCGAAGGAATTGGATTCCCGGAAGCTAGCTAGGGCTTCTGACTTATGGGTTGCCAACCGGGCTACTCATAAGGATTCTGGGGCAACTCAGAAAAAGGATGAGGGAAAACAGCCTAAAAAAGACTCAAAAGAGAATTCTAATAACTCACATTCCAAAGAGGGCCCCAAACAAAACCAGAAGGGTAAGCCACAAAGAAAACCACATCAGAATAGTGTGTCTTCTGGTGCCAAACCGGAAGAAGGTCAGAACAAGCCACCATTCCAGAAAGCATTCGGAAAATGCTTTGTTTGTGGCTCGACTGACCACGTGAAAGGAGATCCCAGATGTAAGGGTAAACCTTCAGGGGTCCAGCTTGTCTCCTTAGCCTTCGCTCCAGAGGAGGAAGTCCAAATGGCAAGTGGAAACTTTCTACTGCTAGCTGACAAACCCATTGGAGTCTCAGCCAGCGTTTCTTTAGTATCTCTGGGGTTGTGGGAACAACAGAATTTAGATGTCTATAATTCTATCCCCAATAATACTAAAGAGTATTATAAGGACAGTGTCCAGGTAAATGGTCAGGAGACTCCTGCCATTAGGGACACTGGGGCCAGCATAACTGTGGTGGATAAATCGTTTTTTCAGGCTGAGGATGTTGCTAAGGCACCCAAACGCCTCACCAAGTTAGCTGGAGGGCCTGTGCAGATGCTTCCCCAATTACCAGTTCTCATCCAGTGTAACGACATGACTGTGAAGATACCTGTCAGCATACAGAGTGAGGTACCAGGACGCGTACTGTTGGGTAACGATTTGAAAACTCTCAGAGTTGTATCGCATACTCCCAGACCTCCTAGTAAACGGTTACAGGAGCTTACCAGACCTCCAAGAGAGAGGACCATGCGCGGTACTCTCCAGCAGATGATGAAGAAAGAAATCACTCCTACTCCACTGGAATTGTCGGCCGCTGTCTCCAAGAAATTGGAAGCGAAAGGGAAACCTAAGACTTCTATCCCGAAACCCGCAGCCAGCATTCCAGTGCAGCCAACACGGACTTCCCCGCGGTTGTCCACAGTTACACGCGTAACTCCCCCTCCAGCCGAGGCTGAGAGGGAGGTACAACCCTGTGTGGTAGAATTAGACTCTGAGGAAGAGCTAATGGAAGGCCAGGAACTCGTTGGAGATCTGGATCCTGTTGACCATCCTGAGCTGCAGTCTTTACTGGCAGAAGGTGGACCCAGCAGGGCAGACTTCAGTAAGGGACAGAGAGAATGTCCAACTCTGGAAGGTCTTCGCCACCAGCCAGAAGCTCAGGCTGAAAGGCAAGAGCCTGGGAAATACAGGTTGCACTGGGAAGATGGCCTCTTCTACAGTGAACCGACCGAGTCTGCACCTGGAGACTACAAATGACTTGTAGTGCCCCAAGAGAATAGACCACAGTTCTTGCAGTTAGCCCACGAGATTCCTTTGGCTGGTCACTTGAGTTTCAAGAAGACTAAGGAAAGGCTCTCCCTCTACTTCTATTGGCCAAAGATGGGGGCCAAAGTAGAAAAACACTGCAGGAGCTGCCACACCTGCCAGACCTCTGGTAAGGTTGGCTCCAAGAATGTGGCACCTTTAGTGCCTCTCCCAGTTGTGGGAGTCCCATTTGAGAGAGTAGGGATTGACATTGTTGGTCCCCTTGATCCTCCAACCTCCTCAGGCAACAGGTTTATACTTGTTGTAGTAGACCATGCTACTAGGTATCCTGAGGCAATTCCTATGAGGACTGTTACAGCCCCGGCTGTGGCTAAGGCCCTCCTTGGTATTTTCACTAGCATCGGGTTTCCTAAGGAAGAAATCTCTGACAGGGGGTCAAACTTTATGTCCAACTACATGAAAGCCATGTGGAAAACCTGTGGAGTTACTTACAAGTTCTCAACAGCGTACCACCCACAAACCAATGGGATGGTAGAACGGTTCAACCGAACCATGAAGAGCATGATAGGTGCTTTAGAGGAACCCCTTAAGCGTAAATGGGACCTTCTACTGCCATGCCTTCTCTTTGCTTATAGAGAAGTCCCTCAGGAGGGTGTAGGTTACTCACCCTTCGAACTACTCTATGGTCATCCCGTCAGAGGTCCATTGGCCCTGATTAAGGAGGGGTTGGCGAGTGCTCCTTCCCCCAAGCCAGTCAGAGTGACTGACTACGTGATAGGTCTCCGGAGGAGAATGTCGCACATGATGACGGAAGCAAGCAATAACTTGAAAGCTGGACAAGCATTGGTCAAGCACTGGCACGATCAAAAGGCTAACATGGTTGAGTTAACTCAAGACCAGCTCGTTCTCGTTATGATCCCAACAAGGCAGAGGGCCTTGCAAGATAAGTGGATGGGACCCTTCAGAGTTGTGGGTAAACTCGGAGAGGTCAACTATCTGGTGGACTTGGGCAATCCCAAGGAGGCTCCGACAGTCTTCCACACCAACCGACATAAAGCGTGTGTCTCACGACCTGATGTAGGAGCATTGCTTCTAGCATTATCCGAGGAAGAAGAAGAGAGTGAAGCTCTTCCGGATCTCCTCAGAGGCTTACCTTTAGATGAAAAAATTGAAGGAGTAAATCTCTCCTCCACCCGAACAACGAGAAGAGTGCAAATCTATGTTGAATCAGTTTGCCTCTCTGTTCTCGCTTTCACCAGGCTTGACCCCTTAGGGCCAGCACGACATACTCACTGGTGACTGTCTGCCAGTCAAAAGCAGAGGATACCGCATGTCAGAAAACGTACGAACCCACATCAAAGGTGAGGTCAGAAAGATGCTCGATCTCGGGGTAATAGAGCCCTCTACTAGTCCATGGTCTAGCCCAGTTGTGTTAGTACTAAAGGCCGGATCTAAAGAACTTAGATTCTGCGTGGATTATAGAGCTCTTAATGCAGTCACCAAGACTGATGCCCACCCTTTGCCAAGAACCGATGAGTTGGTGGATAAACTTGACGCCGCCAAGTTCCTCAGCACATTTGACTTGACGTCAGGCTATTGGCAAATAGCCCTGACAGACCATGCCAAGGAGAAAACTGCATTTTCTACCCCCGTTGGCTTATACCAGTTTAAGGTAATGCCTTTCGGACTGAAGAATGCACCTGCTACGTTTCAACGGATGCTAAACCAGGTTCTGAATGGGATGGAGGACTTCTGCATGGCATACTTGGATGACATTGCAGTGTTCAGCAATTCCTGGGAAGAACATGTAACCCACCTGAGAGATGTTTTGCAGGCTCTTGGACGAGCCAATCTGACCATAAAGGCGAGTAAATGCCAAATTGGACAGAGTAAGGTAGTCTATCTTGGACATGAGGTAGGAGGTGGAGAAATAAGGCCTTTGCTCAGTAAAATCGAAGCTGTGCAAAATTGGACAACACCGACTACTCAAACCCAGGTGAGATCCTTCCTAGGCCTCACTGGGTATTACAGGAATTTCACAGAGAACTATGGGACCATAGCTTCTCCACTGAATGTCATCTCCTCGCCCAAATTTCCTAAAAAGGTTAAATGGAACGAGGAGTGCAATCAGGCTTTTGAAAACCTGAAAAAGGCTCTTTGCCAAGCCCCAGTACTCAGAGCTCCTGATTACCGCCAACGCTTCATTGTGCAGACAGATGCTTCAAATGTAGGGATAGGTGCCGTACTCAGTCAACTGGATGGGAAAGGTAGGAAGCACCCTGTTTGCTTCATCAGCCGCAAGCTGAAGGATCCTGAAACAAGGTGGGCAACAATCGAAAGAGAGTGCTTTGCTATCGTGTGGGCTCTGAAGACGTTTAGGCCGTACTTGTATGGTTCTACTTTTGTCATTCAGACTGACCACCAACCCTTGAGATGGTGAATGCAAATGAAAAGGGAAAACCCAAAACTATTGAGATGGTCAATCTGCCTGCAAGGGTTTGATTTCACCATTGAGCACAGGTCAGGGTGTCACTACCAAAATGCTGATGGTCTCTCTAGGATGTATGTCATCGACTAGAGGTATGAGATTCATCCAGGAGTGGATTAAATCCTCCTGTCCCTTAGTCTGGGGGGGGCGAGTGTTAGGGAGAATTCTCTGTTTAGGCTGAATTTCCTAACCTAGTGAGTCCCCCAGCAGCTTTGCTGGATTTCTACAGTTTGTTTTTTCCATCCTGCCAAGAGTGAGACTCTTTTTTTTTCCCACTCTTGGACATGTATGTGTGTAATTCTTTTGAATGTCAATGTGCTCTATGGGCTATGGGGTCTTTTACTCCATAGGGTCTCATATGTTTTTCTATGTGTGTTACACCGCACCCTACGTGCCATAACACTGGGGCGTCCTAGCGGACCTCCACCATAGACTCCATAACCGGGGACTGACTACTGTCTCCCCGGGCATGTAAAGTCACCATTGGCTGTACTAGACCTAAATTTACTAACAGAACTACTACAAACCATCTTATTGTGGACGTACTAGTAGGGGTAATTCGATTACTCCTGGATCTGTTACTCGAGGGGGCACTGTCCCGTCCCCCCTCGTCGAGTTTTGGCTGGTGGCAGTGGAAACTACTTGTTATGTCCGACCCCGAACATAACCCTATGGGATTCGTCCCATTGTTGGAGATTGATACTTTTCCTCGTTAATCTCTAACGTACCACCGGTCTACTTATCTTAAATATGTTTATCGGATGGTATTTTCTGCCAGAACTCGGTTTGTAAAATGGCGTCTGTGTTTTCGTCTCTGTGACTCCTAAACCAAAGGTTGAGCCCTTTGTTCCACTTTTGGCGGGCCTCTGTACAGAGACCCTCTGAAGTGGTGCCATTCTGTCTGGGTTACCACAGGGGTGCGGGAGGGGGTTTAGGCACCCTGGACTGAGTTGCCTTGCCAACTCCGGTCGCACTCTGGAGTGATTGGCCCAAGTGGTGAGCCTCCCCGCTCACCACTTAGCGAGTGTTGATTGACAGCTAGGCTGAATGAATGGGGGTTTTCTGCATTAAAAGCAGGGCTTTTGGGACTGGATCTTCAGAAGTCGCCACAGGACCTAAGAATCCGACGAGGGTAACGCTGAGCCGACCTGCACGACGACACCTCTGGTGGAGCCCTGCGGACCCGACTCACCACTTCCCGACGACAGAGGAGATCTCCCTGCCGGAGAGTCTCTTCCCCTGACTGGTGGGAACAACCAGTCCCCTTTGCTTTTTATTCACCTCAGGACGCAGTGGTCGAATTGCCCGTGCAGAGCACCTCGGCAACCGGATAGGCACTACCCCTGTACCGCGTCCAAAAGGTGGTGCCTTGTGACGGAGCACTCCGCGGCTGGTCTCTTCCCTGGTTGTGCACCGAACTTCACTTTTCTTCGACAACGAGATCATCTCTACTCTTGGCAAAGACCCGACGTGCATCCACCACCAGGAACAACTGCCCCCACCGGAGCTGCCCTCCACAACAAGGTACCGTGTCTGCCTGGCTTCCCTTTCGATCGGTTCGAGTGAGGTGTCTTAATCCTCTCCTTTCCGTTGGGTCGCCTCCAAGCTTTTCTCATTTATTGTTCTGAACTGGTTCAATCTGCCGATAACAATTTGCTACAAAGACTTGAAGGCCTCTCCACTAGAGACTTTTTGGGACATATCGCCTTGCCTCTCTCCGAGTGTGCCTGGCCTCTGAACTTTATGATCTATTGTGGTTCCTACCTTCCTGCCTTGCATTTTACCCGTGAAGTATTGAACTGTGTTGATTTCGTAACCTGCCTATATTTTTCTCTCCCGTCCTAACTAATATTAGAGTGCCATCTAGGTTGAAGTATACACCTCTGTCTGTAAATAAGTGGTGCCGTTAGAGCCTAGACTTGTCGAAATATTGCTAGGGGGATTGATCGTTTCTTCTTCGTAGAGTAATTGTGTTTAATTTGTTTGCCGTGAAAGTGCCATAGTGTTTCTGATTGATGTTTCGTTATAAATAAATACCTTAATATCTTTTCACTAAGCCTCGTCGCGTGTTTGCTTGTCTTGCGGTGAAGAATTGCCCTATTTTGTATACTCCACATACTGCTCAACTCTTCTTGAGGGAAGTCTGACTGCTCAGCCACAGCTACCAAGTGAATCTGTGTATTACAGACTGCTACCAAATGGGTTCACCGCCAAACAACTGTAGTCCTAAATCTTTTGCAGTGGTCCCAGAGGGAACTGCACAGGTTTCCGCCTAACAATAACCAACGACGCCTGGGTATCCTCGCCTAGCATTCTACTGGAGGCCATTAACTTTTAGGGTATCGACGGTGAAACATCAAGTGATTCTGATTGCAAGGATCAACAAAAATTGCCCCCGACCTCGACTGCAATCCCTCGTTTCAAAACAAAAGTTCTATCTAGAGTTCACATGAACAGATCCTTTAGAGAGGATACCCTGCCATTGGTGGGGAGAAAATTCACGAAGTTCAAACAAAATAGCAGGGCAACTGATAAACAATCACAATGGTCAGATAGGAATTACACCGTGGACAACAGGAAATATGAGAACAGCGCCTTGAAGGAGACTATATCAGCTCCCATTTGCATGGTATTAAGTAGAATCCTTTGTATTCAAGATAACCTTGTTTTAAATAGAGCTAATATTTTGAGGCTCTTTCATAGTATTAATACACTTTCTGGGTTCAGTAGTAAGGATCTCCTTCTAGCAGAATTTTCGGATGATTCTAATTATGTCATGTCATACTGCATCTTGCATCCTTGGAAGTGAAAACCCTATTACTGCAAAACATTGACCTGTTAAAAAATAGGAGGTTTTCTCTAAAGGCCATACCAACCTCGGGCCATGAAAGAAGAGAAGAGGAAAAACTGCATGCTCGGTTGCCGGTCGAAAATTCCCAAATTAATAGCAATAATTCAAGACCAGGAAGTGGGAAGAAAGGCAACAGCGAAGGTAATTGGCCTTTGCGTATAAACAAAACTCTAAGTGACTAAAGGCTGAGTAAAACCCATGAAAAGTTCATAATTCTAATCAATAACTATAAATCGTCAAAGACTTAGACTCAGTTGGTGCAGCACGGGGGCCCATGAACAATAAGGATGGGGACAACTGGGACTGGTTGGCTAGTACATTGGCCCGAAGATCATAATGCCAGGGCTCAGGAAACAACAAACCCCCACCCTATGTTCATTTGGGCTGCTGGAACACACTGGGCTTTAAACACTTGTTGGGAGAAGGCAGTATTCGGCTCAGAGACTTTGATGTTATTTGTCTCCAGGAGACGTGGCTGTGTGTTCAACCAACACTTGAGTGCTTTGTTGTCCTCTTCAATCCGGCTACAAAGAGCCCAAAGGGAAGACCGATGGTGGGCCTACTGACCGCAATTAAGGAGAGTTGAGGTCTAAGAGTATTATGGTCAAAAAACATTTCACCACTAATCCAAGCCCACTTGCTGGAATATCAAACTGGGGAGGATGACACCACGAGGTCAATTCTACTGTGCAATTTGTACTGGAACTGCAATCATCCAGTGGCCAAGAACTTCCTTGACCAGTTGCTGGAGGAGGTTGATGATGCAATAATTGATAACTCCAACTTGAACGTGATCCTATGTGGGGACCTAAACATTCATTGCTTTAATAATTGTGGTGTCCTCATAAATCATTACACTAGCAACTTACAAGAAGTGGAAAAACGAGGATTGTCATTTAGGAAACAGGTCCAGTTAAGAAACATCTCATTTCTAAATGGCTCAACATCGGGGGATATTTTGCCAAACCCCACCTAGAGGAGAGGGACTGAATCTAATATTTTGGACTACTTTCTCGCCTCCGATAACTTCCATGCTAGCGTAGTGGCCTTGACAGTCATTGATACACCACAATGTGATCACAATATGTTGAAACTATTCCTCGAACTGGGTGAAAACACACAGCCCCTACTGGCAGGAGATATTCTGGAAGTCCAGTCAGGAAGGAACAGACTGAGACTATCGCCCAATCATGTAACAAAACTATCAAGAGTTTTAAGAGATAATGGCAGGCCAGAAAACATAGACTATACATAGTCTCTGATAATCTACAGTGGAATAATTGGTCCAGGCAGATTCAAGGAATTTTTCCACAAATATAACTTTGACCATGAAGTTGACACAAGAAAAAAAGAACTAAAGCGAATACAAAAAGCGCACAAAAAACATCCTTATCTGGTATCATATGCAGTTGTCAGGAAAACCAGAACAGCGCATAACAATCGGTTGAAGTATTATAGAAAATCCCTAATGCAATCTAACGTGGAGCACATGCTGCAACTGGTCGCATCCAGAAATTCAAGGGAAATTTTCCAAATCTTTAACATGTTGGATGGCCCTCAGTAAAGTCTTATTACCAACCCCATTTCAGTGAAGGATTGAATGGATGACTTTTCCATGCTCTTCTCAAAGCCCAACTCACACGTTATAAAGCCTGTAGATGAGATGGGAGTTTGGGACTGAAAGGGAGGATATTCTTGCCTTAATCAAAACCTCCAGCAACTCCAGAGCCTCAGGCCCCGATGGCTTTATGAATTGGACTCTAAAACAGCACGCAGAGGAATGGGCAACCTTCTTACATCGCCTATTTCTCTTGGTGAAATCAAAACGTACTGTTCCGGCCACATGGACAAAATGTATAATTGTACCAGTCTTCAGGAAGGGAGATAGGTCTGTGGCAACAAACTACAGACCTATCGCCCCATTGGAAGTTATTGGGAAGCTTTTTGCGACTTTGGTACTGAATAATCTCACGGACTGGAGCTGGGACTCCAAACATCGGGATGGCTGGCAAGCGGGTTCGAAAAAGAAATTGGAACATTGTTGAACCTTTTTCTAATCAACTATCTGAAACTGAGAACTGCAAAGAAGAACAGTAAAAATATATACCTGGCATCAGTGGACTTGTCGCAAGCCTTTGACTCAGTAAATAGCGATAAGCTTTCGCTGAAGTTAAGGGACTGGGGTGGCCCAGAGGATTTACGTGAGGCCATGGAGGCTCTTCACTCAAACACGAGCATTCAGATCAAACTCAATCAAAAGCATGACATGACAAATCCGAATAAAATAGGAGTGGGCCTCAAACAGGGGTGCCTCCTAGCCCCAGCCATCTTCACACTGTATATCTCAGACATGGGTGACACCTTCACGGATATTAGGTGCTTCCCACAATGTATTGCAGGCACCCCAATGAACAGATTGTTGTATGCCGATGATGTTATCCTCTTGGATGAAACTCTGATTGTGCTTCAGCTTCAATTGGATGCCTTGGCATCTTTCCTGTCCTCCAACGATCTGAGAGTAAATGCTACCATATCAGCGGTGCTCATTCTTGGTAAGCTAAGGCACCAGTCTTTAAAGTTCAAGGGCTGGTATATAAATGGGGTGATCAGATTTGTGGGACAACGCAAATGCTCTACTTAGTTATACCAATCAATGCAAGCTATAGTGAAGCCCCAAGAGAAGTAGTGCTGAGGTGTAAGTTGAAGATGTTAACAGCCCAGGCAAGACTGATTAAACGCAGATACTGCAAATTCACATTGGCTCCCCTGCTACGCTTTTACAACATGAAGGTAGTCCCCATTGTGACCTATGGGGCCGAGTGTTCTCTCCAGTTGAGTTGGAAACTGTGGCAAATTGTAGAGGGTCTCTTTTGGAGAGCCGTACTCAATCTCCCTAATTGCATGCCAATGGCGGAGATAAGGAAAGAGTTTGGACCTACTCTCTCATCACCTATGTCACTTGGAAAACTCTATCCTTCTACCGCAAATGCCTGTTGCCTCCACCGGATAGCGGCTTTGGGTTGTTGGGACAGGCGCTTAAAACAGGAAAAGAACAATTACTCATCGAATAGAGT
The DNA here is from genome assembly GCF_040938575.1 of Ambystoma mexicanum. Classification (NCBI taxonomy): domain Eukaryota; kingdom Metazoa; phylum Chordata; class Amphibia; order Caudata; family Ambystomatidae; genus Ambystoma; species Ambystoma mexicanum. The sequence continues at coordinate 1,149,437,952 of NC_090928.1, forward strand.
ATTAAATGAGTGGGACTGTTGGACTCAATAGACACTACAGAAATACTACTCATAGAAAATCCTGACCTTAAGTAAAAACGTCTGTATGAGTATGGCTGGATTGAGTCGTCCAAGTGAGCACAGTCGTCTCAACTTCATGGAAAATACTGTGTATCCCTGAATAAGCGCGGCTCAACTCCGTTGTATCTGAGTATGTTTCCTTCGGCTGTGCTGCAACAACAATTTCTTAGACTGCGCCTCAACATCTTCCCGACAAAAGAAATTCTCTAAGCCAGGAAACCGAAGAGCATTAGAAAGTACAAATGCAGGCTGTGTGGTCATAAAATGGAAACACTCCGCCATCTGATTATGAGCTGTCAGGGCGTCTTGGATATCCGACACAACCTACTAGGCCGATTTTTCATGAACAATCGAACTCTAACGAAGAAAACATTTGGTTACAACTGCTACAGGGTTCAAGGTTATCTGTAACTTTTGCATTGCTAGAGATGGTATCAATCATTTTCAAAAAGCTTGAAGAAAACAAGTGAATTTAGATTGATAAGAGCTTATTTTGCATATTGTGACAGTAAGAGCTGTTGACTATCTTTTGTTTTTAGTTTTCATTATCCTTATTTTTTTTCTTTTGTCCTGTTTGTTTTTTTTCCTTTTCTTTTTTCGTATTCACTAGATGAATTGTTTGCACTATGTGTTTTTACTCTCATGGAATGTTCTTTTATATTTAAACTCTAAATGGCAAAAAGCTTCTTTGAAGCTAAATGCTAATAAAAAATGTATTGATAATTGCACCAGGGTGCCCATGGCCCAGAGAGGTTGGCACTGGATGCCCAGGGCTGCTGCCATCTTCCCCACCATGCAGTTTGCAGCAGGGTCAGAGCCATCCACAATTAAATATGTAAAGTGGGCAACAGCGACAGAATACAGATTCCACCTGGTCACTCCAGGGATTGTTATAGTCATCTGCCTCTTCACAGGACTGGAAACATGGAATTAAGAAGGGAGGCTAACATTCGGATGGGATGAATACCAGAGATAGGATTCATACAGCCACGCCACCAGCCTCATGGTCTGTGCCAGTGAACACTGACAAACTGTTTCAGTTAAGTCCATGCACAGCATTTTACAGTCCAAAATAACTCACAAAACATTTTGAAATAGGTGCAACAGAGTTGGAGATTTCCATATATTGCACACGTTTTCAGAGTAAACGCAAGCAATGGGAGACACCCTATCCTTGAGGTGGCAGTTGAAAGAGGAGGGGGTGGCGAGCACTGACCAGGCAGGGGCTACAGAAAACTGATGCTGCTGGCGATGGAGGTAAGGCCAGCGCCAGCAGCATCAGTTTTCTGTGTGATAGTCTGCTTTTGGATTTTGAATAGCAGGTGGCCTGCTATTCAAAATGGAAAAGCAGACAATCAGGAGTTGCATACCAGCTGGACCGACTCCTCTCACACAGCCCGGGAGTGCCCAACGTCGGGCCAGAGTTCTGCAGTGCAAACTCGGGAGAGACATTAAATCAAATTATAATAAACTTACTGGTATCACGAAGGCTGCCAGCCTGCCATGCTCCCCCTTCCTCTGGTCCAGACAAAGAGATGTGACTCGTCTCTCTTGAGGTCCTAGAGCGCAACTGTGGAACCCCACCCACGTGCATGATCTTGAGAGAAACCAAAACCAAACACCCCATGCTCTGTTTGGTTTTGTTTCTCTCAATGTCCTTCACATGGGTGGGGCCCCACAGTGACATCACTGTGTTGTGTCCTGCTTCTTCCCCTGCCTCTGACCATTGACCCTCCTCCTTAAATGAGGGCCAATGCTCAGAGGCAGGGGAGGGACACCTGACCCTCCCTTAGCTTCCCGTCCCTGGCCCTCTCTCTTTCACAGACTGGACTGCAAATTCTGACCCTACCCTAGTCTGTTTGAGGGACAGGACAGGGGGCTGAGTGAAGTAAAGCATGGCTTGGGGCATTTCTTTCTTAACACCCCCAGGCATCCTTTTCAGCTGGGTTTGTCAGCATGAATTGCTGGTCCGGGACAGCCTACACTGCACATGTTCAGCAGCAATGGCTCATTACAGCGCTTCCCAGCACATTCAATGCAGCCCCCACCAGGTCCATGAGTAACAGGATGTTGCTATTACTCATCGACTTGGTGGGGGGTGTCATTGTTGGTGGGGCGCCATCCTTCCCAACCCCATGGGCCAGCTGTGCCTGAACAGATACAAAAATAACTCATTGCATTGTCACAAAAGTGCATGTTCTATTTCCATGACTCTACGCTATCACTTGGCAATTGACTTCCTGGTCACGAAGACGAATCTGGCACCTTCTGTTGCGTGCTTCTCAGGTGAGAACCATAAGTCCTTTTCCCCTCAGTGTCTTTTCTAGTTTTAAATTGTAGCATTTGCAAATGATGGTCTGATGGCCTTCACTCAAGCTTGTTAAAAAGTTCTGAGCTCAGCAAATTCTGGTGCATGCATACCCAGTTCTTATTATCAAGCACAAGCATTACCTTCAGAAAACTGCATGGGAAAGCCTTCACCAGAATCTGCTGTGATTTAAAGAAAATTAAATAACAGTGGGGCCAGTAACATATGGGAATGGCAAAGGGATCACAAGGGGAAATAACAGTTGCATCTTGAAAGGTATCTGCACACTCCCCTTTACATTACTTTATTTTATTTATTTGTAAGGCGCAACAAAGTGGGCTGGGGGCATACAGGCGCCGAAGGAGTGTAAAGCCAGAACGGGGAGGAAGAACCCACCAGGAGCGGGAGACCCTAACCCCAATTATCGGAAAAGATATGTTTTGAGTTGTTTCTTAAAACAATCTAAAGACAAGCAACTTCTAAATTCCAATAGCAAGGAATTCCACAAAGTGGGTGCTGCTTCCCAGAAGGCGCTCTTATTTTGCCAAAGCTAAAATAGCTTTCGGTATTTGAAGAGGTTTCTGCCTATTAGAAGGCAAAGTTCTAGTTTCCACTTTATTTTTGAGCCTGCAGGCTATGTAGTCTGGAAAAAGACCTGCCAAGGATGTGTAAGTGATAGTCGATAGCCTGAAATCTATCCTGTCCTCTACAGGGAGCCAGTGCAGAGCAGACTCCTCCGCACTTCGGACATATGCTCATATTTCCACATTCCCCACAATGGCTCTAATGGTACTGTTTTGTACAACTTGTAGTTTGGCCAGGTTTCCTTTGCCAAGTCCCACTAGGGGACTGCTACAATAGTCGATTTTGGAGGAGATAATGCCCGAGCTACCGTTTTTGCGAGAGAAATGGATGAATATGAGAGACTAATCGAATATAGTAAGCTTACGACGGAACAAGACTATTCACCTGCGCTGTCATACCTAGTGTCTGATTGAATATGACTCCTAGTATTTTTTATCCTGTCTTTTGTAGTAATATCATGGTCATCAATACAAAATGTTTTATATTCTCTGTCAAGCTTATTCAGTCTAGTCATAGAGCCTACAATCATTCAGTTCTGTTTTTTCATGGTTCAAGGAAAAACCACTCATCCCCGCTAGATGCGTCATCTTCCGCACACTTGCACATATCTCGCAATTACAGTAGTCTACTTCATTATAGCAACTGTGGTAGGGGACCACACGTTCACACCAGTGCAATGCGGCGGATGTAGTACTGCACACTGTGGAACTCTTTTCCATATCTTCCATTGGAGCAGCACTATGCATTATGGGCAATGTTGTAATAAATATTATACATTAGCACCCTGGTGAGGGAGACAGCCAATCAGGAGGCTAGGAACGCAGGCCTGAACCACTGGTGAAAGCCCACGTTCCATCCCACCTGATGGCCGGCTCCCCCTGCCGCCATCGTCCCCCAACCTCTATCCCGTTATTCTTTGTCCCTTCCCACCCCCCACTTACCTTATTTCTGTGGTGGCGGCATTCCCCACCACTGCTGCTCCTGCAGGCCGCAATGGAAAGAGAAGCAGGGATTCGTACTGAGCCCAGATTCCTTTTCCATGGTGGCCATCTTGGAAAAGCATTTTTGCTTCGTTCAAATGAACACTACGCTTGTCGTGTTGAACAAAAGAAAATACTTTTTTTTAGCACCCTGTGTTACTGCTTTGGTATCTCGGGGTGCTAACGGCCTTGAGCCCCTGTTCCAAGTGGTGGAACGGGGGAAATGGCCCAGAGCCCTCGTTAATGGCTGTGGCCTTGCTCGGGCCATTAACTTAGGCTGATGGGCTGTTACCCCCGTTCCAGCCCTTGGAACGGGGGCTTAATGCCACATTAGAGTTCAATGCACTGCAAAAACAGTGCAGTGCAATGTAGATGATGTTATTTACATTTTGCACATGCCAAATGACACAGATTATAATAAAGGCTTTTTTTTTTTTTTAAATAACCTGGAGTTTCCATACCTGAACCACCACATTCTTCCTTTACTGGCCACAAATATAGATAGGCCCTAACACGTATGGCTACTTTTCCAAGAGGAATCCTCCATGATTACTTTCTCCTTAATGCGCAAGGCTCAGATGGTAACCTGAAGAATAAACACTGACCTCTGCCTTCCTGAGAGTCCAGCCAATAGGACCACCGGCACCCACATTGCTTGAAGAATTGGGGGTGGATGGGAGGGATGCATAAAGGTTGACTGATTCAGAACAGGCAGGGGGAGTTGGATATTCTTTAGAGCAGGAATTTAGTTTCTGGCTTCCCACATTGTCACACAGGCTCGATCATGGAATGATAGGCACTGAACAACCACTGGAAGCTTGTGCACCTTCTAGCATCGTGCAACTGCTTTCTGGCATGCCAGAGCCCTTTACTTAATGTGTTCTACACTAGCACTAAGTGCATAAAAAGAGATTAGGCCTCATTACAACTGTGGCGGCCACGGAATGAACGGTGCCGGTAAGGGACTGGCACCGTTCATACCGGGCTGCCACATTACGAGTTTGCTTGCGAAGGCCACTCTGCACGCCTGGCCAGACCAGCCGTGCATAGCGGGATCCGCTAGCAGAACAGGATGCTAACAACGCGCCCGTCATTAATGGGCCCGTTCTTAGCATCCTCCCCATTCCCATTTGAGCCCTATGGCTCAAATGGGAATGGGGACGTAACGGGTCCGGGTCCCGCGAAAGGGAATTACCGGGCCCTCCAAGGTAGGAATGGCCCGGTAAGACCCCTTTTGCAGGACCCGGACCCGAGTTTGGAGGTAGCCATGCCGCTAAAAACGGCATGGCTACCACCAAACTCGTTATGAGGCCAATTAACTTTCTGAAGGATAACATGTAACAACACAGTGCTGTGGCATAATCATCGGACTGTATGGCACTGATCGAGTATTGTCTGTACTACACATCTCTTTTCATTATATCAGAAACCATTTGTTCTTATGAAATCAGGTAGATGCATTCGAAATGAATCATTCAGTATAATTAATGATGTTTTTCCATTCCAGATATGAACAGCAGATGGCTTCTCCCATTAACCATGTCCTGCAGCATTTTTCTGTTCAATGAAAAACGTATTCATTTTGTAGCGTTCAATTAAGTGCAGCTGCGGGCCCTGCCACATCCTCTCCTCTTATCTCATTTTGAAGCCTTCTGTGATTCACAAGTCCAGAAGCAAACACAAGTAACACATAATAACAAGAGGGGGTTGCTCTGCTGTTTGACATACACAACATTTTAAGTGTGAGAAATACAACTGGTTTTTGGTACAAGACACATGTACAGTCTGACCCTTAAATTTATTGTGTGAGCTCGGTGAAGACGTAGCATATATCCGGGTTACAATGTGTGGGTTCCATGTTGTTTCATCATCATGAATTCCTTCAAAGTAATTTATTGAATTATGCCGAACGGTGCCAGTGCTTCCTTACTGGCTTGCTTACCATGGCCGCTGTGTCCAGCAGGGTTGCTCTTTGCTTTTAAGTGTAAGAAATACAACTGGCTTTTGGTACAAAACACATGTAAAGTCTGACCTTTGAATTTTTTGTGCGAGCATGGTGATGACGTAGCATATATCCGGGTTACAATGTGTGGGTTCCATGTCGTTTCATCACCATGAATCCGTTATTCGTTCGAAGTAATTTACTTCGAATGTATTATGCCAAACAAACTCCTCAATTTCTTTTTTAAATTGGGTGGGTTCGCCCTAAAACCTCTTTTTCCTATACTAGTCCCCCTACCCCAAGTCCCTCCCCACCCCTTTAAACCCGTTATCCCCGATGTAATTTGATGAGTTTTTTCAGCATAATTCCTTTGTAGTAAATTACTTCAAAGGAATCCCTTTTGGCAAAACGACGGGATACACATGTGTGTACGTTCTGCAAGATGGATGCTATTTCTGCAATGTTATATTCATCCTGGTAGTAAAACCAGTATTCGGGATGAAGAGGAACCACACAAAATACCCCTTTGCTCCCACTGCTCCGTGGTTCCATTTCTGCCTGGAGCACCAGGCAGGAATGACTGCACCTAGCAGAGAGCAGTCATGGGAATGAGGGTGGGATGTGCTTCTTGGGAACCCACAGCAGGCTGGTCAGGTTAGGGAGTCCTTCCGACACATCTGAATCACTACCGAGAATTGGTCACACTTTGGCCTTATTGAGTTTAATGGATGCTTGCCCCGTTTCTGCTGGCATTGTAATCCCAAAGTGTGTCACTGCACTGGCAAAGGTAAGAGGCACCTGGGAATGATGTATTCTCTGCAGAAAGAGCAAACACAAGTGTAAACTTGCTACCCAAATTTGTTCAAGGAATTGGAAAAAGATGGAACTTTGATAAAGACATTTACATGAGTGGTAATGACCCCAAAATCTCATAGCATGCAAGTCCACAATACGGTCCTGGGCATCACTTTGAAATTGAGGATACCATCTAGATAGGCTGCAAGTAGTGTGCTTTGGACTACCACTTGCATAGATAGGTGAAGGTTAAGACCATGTGGAGCCAAGCCGAATTGGCATTTCACACGGGAATATATAAACGAGTGTGTAAAAGACTAATTACTGGGTCATTTCTCATTTAAATCCCGGTCACAAAATTAAACGAAGTCATTTCCTTAAACACAAGGGCCCTGAATGCTCTGGCCATACGTTATTTTCGTTATTGTAATTGTGTTGCATATGATCTTTTCTTTTAAACTACTAATGGTGTTGAATACAATTTGCTTTTGTCAAGTCGGTGCTCACTTTCTGAGATTACCCTACAAAGTGTGACTCGGGAGTTTTCAAACATACCTCAGTTGACACTGTCAGGGTAATTCATAGAATTTCGCACAAAAGTGGCGCACGCGGCTGGCGCACAGTGTCCCCGTACGATACACTGCGCCAGCCGCATGCGATAAAATCCATTTCATCGCACAGCGTATTCATGGATTTTAGCCTCCAAAACCAGCCGTGGCGCAGAGTGGTGCAGCGACCCTGCAGCAGCACCAGTTACGCCCCCAAGAACACCCTTGCGCAAGGAAAAGCCATCAAAATCCTCAATTCATCGCAAATGTCTGCGCTAACCCTGGACCAGTTCACAGGGCTGCCAAACAGCAAACACCAAGCGGGGAACGGGTATTTCAGGGGTGCGCGGGAAGTTTCACATGCAAATTCAGCAGGGTACGTGTATTTCAATGGTGCGCGGGAAGTTTCACACGCAAATTCAGCAGGGTATGTGTATTTCAGGGGTGCACGGGAAGTTTCACACGCAAATTCAGCAGGGTACGTGTATTTCCGGGGTGTGCGGGAAGTTTCACATGCAAATTCAGCAGGGTACGTGTATTTCAGGGGTGCGCGGGAAGTTTCACACGCGATTCCATCAGGGTACGTGTATTTCAGGAGTGCGTGGGAAGTTCCACACGCGAATGTCCTGTGTACGTGTATTTCGGGGTGCGCGGGAAGTTTCACACGCAAATTCAGCAGGGTACGTGTATTTCAGGGGTGCGCGGGAAGTTCCACACGCGAATGTCCTGGGTACGTGTATTCCTGGGGTGTGCGGGAAGTTTCACACGCAAATTCAGCAGGGTACGTGTATTTCAGGGGTGAGCGGGAAGTTTCCCACGCGATTCCATCAGGGCACGTGTATTTCAGGGGTGCGCAGGAAGTTCCACACGCGATTGTCCTGGGTACGTGTATTCCTGGGGTGTGCGGGAAGTTTCACACGCGAATTCAGCAGGGTACGTGTATTTCAGGGGTGCGCGGGAAGTTCCACACGTGATTATCCTGGGTACGTGTATTCCTGGGGTGTGCGGGAAGTTTCACACGCGAATTCAGCAGGGTATGTGTATTTCAGGGGTGCGCGGGAAGTTTCACACGCAAATTCAGCAGGGTATGTGTATTTCAGGGGTGCGCGGGAAGTTCCACACGCGATTCCATCAGGGTACATGTATTTCAGTGGTGCGCGGGAGGTTCCACACGCGAATGTCCTATGTACGTGTATTTCAGGGTGCGGGGGAAGTTTCACACGCGAATTCAGCAGGGTACGTGTATTTCAGGGGTGCGCTGGAAGTTCCACACGCGATTCCATCAGGGTACGTGTATTTCAGGCGTGCGCAGGAAGTTCCACACGCGATTGTCCTGGGTACGTGTATTCCTGGGGTGTGCAGGAAGTTTCACACGCAAATTCAGCAGGGTACGTGTATTTCAGGGGTGCGCGGGAAGTTCCACACGCAATTGTCTTGGGTATGTGTATTCCTGGGGTGTGCGGGAAGTTTCACACGCAAATTCAGCAGGGTACGTGTATTTCAGGGGTGCGCGGGAAGTTCCACACACGAATTCAGCAGGGTACGTGTATTTCAGGGGTGCGCGGGAAGTTCCACGCGCAAATGTCCTGTGTACGTGTATTTCAGGGGTGCGCAGGAAGTTCCACACGCGAATGTCCTGGGTACGTGTATTCCTGGGGTGTGTGGGAAGTTTCACAAGCAAATTCAGCAGGGTACGTGTATTTCAGGGGTGCGCGGGAAGTTCCACACACGAATGTCTTGTGTACGTGTATTTCGGGGTGCACGGGAAGTCTCACACGCAAATTCAGCCGGGTACGTGTATTTCAGGGCTGCGCGGGAAGTTCCACACGCGATTGTCCTGGGTACGTGTATTTTGGGGTGCGCGGGAAGTCTCACACGCAATTTCAGCAGGGTACGTGTATTTCAGGGCTTCCGGGGAGTACTACACATGAATTGGCCGTGTGGGTCCTCCCAGGTGTTCGCTCTACAACCTCCACGGCCCCTGCAGGCAGCCCACACCACGGGGGACTACCCTGCACCCCTGCTCATGTCCCGCAGGCAGCCCATCCACCATGGGCATGCCCCCCAGCCAAGCCACATGTCACCTTGCACTACTGATCAACAACAGATGTCTCCCAGCACCCCCACCCTCCAGCATCCAGGGGCACCCTCCACCAGGCCCACACTCATGTCTCCCAGCACCCCCACCCCCCAGTATCCAGGGGCACCCTCCACCAGGCCCACACTCATGTCTCCCAGCACCCCCATCCCCCACCAGTCAGGGGCACCCTCCACCAGGCCCCCACACATGTCTCCCAGCACCCCCACCCCCCAGCAGTGCAGGGCACCCTCCACCAGGCCCCCACACATGTCTCCCAGCACCCCCACCCTGCAGCATCCAGGGGCACCCTCCACCAGGCCCCCACTCATGTCCAACTCATGTCCCCCTGCACCCACACCCCCCAGCAGTCATGGGCACCCTCCACCAGGCCCCCACACATGTCTCCCAGTACCCCCACCCCCCAGCAGTGCAGGGCATCCTCCACCAGGCCCCCACTCATGTCCAACTCATGTCCCCCTGCACCCACACCCCCCAGCAGTGCAGGGCTCCCTCCACCAGGCCCCCACTCCTGTCTCCCTGCACCCCCACCCCCCACCAGTCAGGGGCACCCTCCACCAGGCCCCCACACATGTCTCCCAGCACCCCCAACCCCCAGCAGTGCAGGGCACCCTCCACCAGGCCCCCACTCCTGTCTCCCTGCACCCCCACACCCCACCAGTCAGGGGCACCCTCCACCAGGCCCCCACACATGTCTCCCGGCTCCCCCACCCCCCAGCAGTGCAGAGGCACCCTCCACCAGGCCCCCACTCCTGTCTCCCTGCACCCCCACACCCCACCAGTCAGGGGCACCCTCCACCAGGCCCCCACACATGTCTCCCAGCACACCCACCCCCACCAGTCAGGGGCACCCTCCGCCAGGCCCCCACACATGTCTCCCAGCACCCCCACCTCCCAGCAGTGCAGGGCACCCTCCACCAGGCCCCCACACATGTCTCCCAGCACCCCCACCCCCCAGCAGTGCAGGGCACCCTCCACCAGGGCCCCACACATGTCTCCCAGCACCCCCACCCCCCAGCAGTGCAGGGCACCCTCCACCAGGCCCCCACACATGTCTCCCAGCACCCCACCCCCAGCATCCAGGGGCACCCTCCACCAGGCCCCCACTCATGTCCAACTCATGTCCCCCTGCACCCCCACCCCCCAGCAGGCATGGGCACCCTCCACCAGGCCCCCACACATGTCTCCCAGCACCCCCACCCCCCAGCAGTGTAGGGCACCCTCCACCAGGCCCCCACTCCTGTCTCCCTGCACCCCCCACCAGCCAGGGGCACCCTCCACCAGGCCCCCACACATGTCTCCCAGCACCCCCACCCCCCAGCAGTGCAGGGCAACCTCCACCAGGCCCCCAATCATGTCCATCTCATGTCCCCCTGCACCCCCACCCCCCAGCAGTCAGGGCCACCTGCCAGCAGGCCCCCACAAATGTCCCCCAGCCAACATGTCATCACAATCTAGATCCCTGGGCCTAATGGGCAGCCTCCAAATGCCAAACACCCACCCAAGTATTGCATCCACCCACTTAGAAATGGCAATTACATGAAACAACCCCAATGGCAAGTTTGTAAATGAACACATGTCCCTCACATACACACAATGGGTGTCAGTGAATGTCAAAACCCATATCATGATATGCATGAAACCAATGAGATGATACTGCACATTGACGTTTGAAGAAAAAATATGTATTAAAAGCAACATAAATTGAATCAAAAATAAACAAACGAAAATGGGAATTAAAAAAAAGAAAGCAGCATGTCCGTAAAATAATGTAAAACCACAAATCATAATCCAAAGGAAAGGTGTCCAAAGTCACAGTTCACAAAAGTAAATCCAATGGAAAATTAAAATCGAAAACCATTGCTCCATGGGTAAATCATAAAAAAAAAAATAGAAAATCCAACAGTCAACTATATACAGATAAACAATCCAGGGTCCAGGGTCCATGATCCCAACAGAAGAAATGAAACCTATCTAATAACACTACGTAATAAAAAAAACTGTATACAAAAATGTGGCCCATTGTCCAAAAGGTCCAAAATAAATGCAAAACCAAAGGAAACCTAACACTAACTACAGAACTATTTACAAGGGCAGTGGGCCAGTCCAACGGCTCACTTCGGGATGTTCCGGGCCAGGGCATCATCGAACTCCTGCTCAATGTCCCGGAGGCTGTCCTCCTCCATGGCCCGAGGGTCCGCAGGGCCGTCGACATGTTCACCTCCAACTCCCTGTGGATTGCCTCGAGGCACTCGGCCCGCCTCAGGGCCCTCCGCATGGAGTTCTCCGCCCTGACTATCGTGAGCCGTGCTTCTTCCGCCCGCTGCCGCTCCGCATCTATGGCGTGGCCCAACCGCTGCCACACGGAAGACACTTCCTGTCCTTGGTCCTCCTGCCCTCCGGCCGATGCCTGCCCCTCCGATGTCGAAGGCCCCGAGCCATCATGTCTCCCACCTCGTTGCTGCTGCTGCTGTGCCTCTGCCCGTGCCCTGGCTCCTGCTGCCTGCAGATCCTCCACCGGCTGGGGTGCAGTCGTTGATGTGGCCACCCCTGCTGGACGTCCGACTCCCGACTGTGGCAGGGATGCCTGCTCCACCAGCCTGGCCGCACCGCCAGAGGCAGCTCCACAGGTCACCCAGGTGCCTAATGGGTGGGGAGATGGCACGGAGGACGACTGGCGCATAGGGGGTTCAGTTGAGGAGGGGGTCTGTGCAAGCCCCATCAAACGGAGGAATCCGGCCTGGGTGACCTGTCCCAGTAGGCCGACGTGATCAACGAGCCATTCGAGATGACGTGCAGTCTCCTCATGAAAAGACTGCAGGTCACCTCGCATGGCCCGTTGACGCAATGCCACACCAGTCAGGACAGGCTCAACCCGGACCCGGATAGCCACGTCTGCAGGCAGAGGAAGGACAGTTGTTGTGAGCTCATCCCCTGCCTGAAAACGGGTCTGGACGTAGGCATCCCTGCTGGTGCAAGATGATGCAGTGACAGGATCAGGGACAGGATTGCACACAGGCACCTCCGCAGCGGCCTGTGCTGCCTCCTGTCCCTGGTCCTGCACTGCACCACTAGCACCAGTGGAATCCCCACCTCCAGACCCCATCTCTGTTGCTTGCACAGCCTCCTCCTCCACCAAACCCCCCACCAATCTGGATGACTCCGTGCCATCTTCCCCCGTTGGACCCTTTGGGGTCCCAGCTGCCCCGTCTGCTGCCGAGGAGTCCAACTCCGACCTCCGCCTCTTGGACCTCCCCCGGGCAGCTGCGGCCTGGGACGCAGCACCAGACTCCTCACTCCCCGACGAGATCACAACATCGGAGGGGAGCCGGGCCTTGCCTCTCCGGCTGGCGGTGCGATCCCCGCCGCTGTGCTCCACAGTACCTTCTCCGCCCTCTTCATCAGTTGACGCTGCAGACAGGGAGAAATAAAACACAGGCATCAGGGCACTGTACAATGGACACATACACACATGACAGTTGTACATGAGTGGCATTGGCAAACCTCAGACATGGCATCACAATCGCCAACACACATGTCATTTCAACTTGCACACATGAGCCATCCATACACATACAACAGCATGAGCAGGCAAAGGTGAGACAGACATCACATGCAACACAGGGAGTGCACTACACATGCACACACACCACCACACTTGCATGCATGTGTACCCCTCTGCCAACCATTGCAGTGTTCAGATGGGCATCCATGTCACATCTGCCAATCAGGCTTCCACATCCCGCTGTCACATGCATCCATGTTGCATCACTGTTGCACCCTTGTCAAATACACACACATGCACATGTACACAGTGCTGATACATGCAGCTGAAAACAACATCCATGTGTGACATCACGAACATGCCTACTTAAATACATATTCATCCAAACATGTGTGCCCACACAACTGCATTTGGCATGCAAGCCTACACACACAAGCACCATCCATGTCTCACACATGACAGCCCTCGCATGTGCTAGCCTCACGTCCCTGTACAGCCCCAGCCATACTCGGCCCCATACAAACACATGTGCAACCTGTACACTACTGGCACATCACCACACGCACAGCTTACAATCATGATGCATGTACACTTACCGCTCGACTCCAGACGGGTCTGCCTCTCAAGGACCTGGACATGGAGTGCTGGGGATATGCGTTCTAGGACCCTCATCTGATCGTCTGACAAGTGGCCCCGGTGCCCCTTAGCATCCGCTGCCTTCAAGAGGCGCCGGGCCTTGTTGAGGGTCATGGACCTGAAGTCCTCCCAGCGCTTCTTGACATGTTGGAAGTCGCGGACTGCCACCCCCTCCGCGTTGATGGCAGTCACAATGTCTGTCCAGATCCGAGTCCGTCCTTCCTTGTCGGCGCGCAAACTTCCGAAGAGGGCATCATACTGCCCCAGGACTTGCTCCACCAGGACACCAACTTCGGTGGCAGTGAAGCTGGTGCCCCTCTGCCTCTCTGGCCGGGGGTTGTCAGTGGTGCCAGATGTTGCAGTGCCTGACATGATAACCCCAGAGGCAGGAGTGGGTGGGCAACTGGGTCCTGGGGCTGGGCTGTGGAGTGATGGAATCCCAGTCGGGAGTCTTCGGTTCCAGCAGGGGTGGTCACAGCAACAGCACCCCTGGCTGATGTGCAGGCAGCAAATGGCAGGGCACGTGGGCAGCAGGCAATCAGGCAGCAGCAGATGGCAGGTGGGAACGTGCTCGAGGCTCTGGGGGGCAGTAATTCGGCCTTCTGGGCAGGAGCGTGGTCTTCCGTGTGCTTACGCGTGGCCAGCTTGATACGGAGTGATTTGGCACGTGAAAATCCAGCAAGTCTGCGTGTAATTCGAGGAAAGGGCCTTAGAGCGTAAGCACGTCAGCACACGTACGCGAATTCATTGGCCCATAGGCCAACAATGCGTATGCGCATCTGTGACATGCGTGCGCGGGCATTTCCCTGTACATGGGTGCATGTTACACGTCCAATGACTGCACGTCAGAGTGTCAGCGCGTCTAATTGGAGGATGGGGCCTTAGCGCGTACACGTGGAAGTGACGCTGGACGTGTGGGCATGTTTAAAAGGTACATGCAGAACGCCATTTCCTTGTACGTGCTTTTCGTGGAGAGCGAGTGGGTGAAATCTGTACTTCTTGTCGGTTCACACGCGATTTACTTCACGGCGTTCCAAGTTCGTACTCCCTGTTAACTCTGACAGCTTTTTCTCTTCTTGTCTTTTTCCTGGGCCTGTTTCCTCAAACAGCGTTCACTTCTCCTGTTGTCCTGTCTCCTCAGACAGAGTACAATTCTTCTTTTGGCGGGGGTGTTGCCAACGCGCACACGCGTGTATTTTACACACGATTTTTCCTGGCAGATGGTGAGTCGCGCACGTATTTGACATCTGTGCTTGCCTTGTGTGTTGCCTACCCCTTTAGATGTCAGTTTAAGATGCGTGTGACACGCATACGTTCATTTTTGTGTTTCTGGGTGCCACAGCGTAGTGCAGGTTTTTTTTCCACGCACGTGGTCTAGGAGGGGTTGCGTGCACATTATCTCCCTTTTTCGGGGTGCCTGTGCGTTGCGTGACCCGTCATCTTCCCCCAGGGGTCACATACAGCCTTGCTAGAGCACTAGGGTACGAATTCCATCTAGTACCCTACCCCTTTGACTCCCAATTGCCCAGGACAATAGTTTACTGCAACTCCCATACGCACAACTACATCAGTGCCATGGTTGGGAGGCGAGCACGCGGTAAAGGTGGCAAAGGTGGGCGAGCCACAAGAAGTGGCCATGGTGGATACGGTAGGGGACGTGGCCAGGACTTGCAGGGTGCCCCTAGCCCCCCATGTGTGGGTGACCAGTCAGGAACACCCATGCCCCCCCCGGTTGAGGGTAACGTGGCTGACACTATCCCTGCTCAGCCCTTGTTGGACCAGCCCATTGTGGCACCAGACCTGCCACTGGGTGACTCCATGGCTGACTTCCAGGTCAGCAGGTCTAGGCCACATGTGGCGGTGCACGTTGGTGTCACCAGCCCACGTGGATCAGGGCAGCTATGTCATCTGCTGCCCCGAGTAGTCAGGGTGGGGAGGCTGCAGGGGCAGCTGAGGCTCCATCCACCCCAGCTCTGAGTGTCCCAGCCAGAACAGTGTCGGTCCTAGTCCATCCTGCTGACGTTCCCCCTGACTACATCACACTTCAGCTAATGCCTGCACCAAGTCCCATGGTGAGTGTCCATGCCTGCCCCTAGTGTCCAGAGCGACGTAGGACACTCAGTATCACCACCACCTTCCAAGCGGAAGAGGAAGAGTGTTCGTCCAGTACAGGCTGATGCCCCAGACACGGCTACACAGTCCGGCCCACCAAGGAAGCCCAGCTTCAATCGGGTCGAACTTAATGCACTTGTGGAGTATGTGTCCGCACATGACAGCGAAATGGTGATTACTGCAGGATGCAAGACCACACCTGCACAACGTCAGGCACACTGGCAGACCATTGCGGAACTCATAAGTGCCCCTGGATTTGTGAGGCGCACAGCTAATGATTGCTACAAGCGCTGGAATGACCTTAAGCGCAGGGCAAAGAAAAAGCTGGCCTCAAGTCATGCCGCAGCTCTAGTGACTGGAGGTGGGTCTCCGGCAGAGGACATAGAACTCACTCCACATGAGTATGTTGCTGGGACCTACGTCACAGAGGAACAGATCCAAGGCGTGGGAGACCTGCCAGATTACGAGGCATTGTCCGGTGAGTGCAAATGCATGTGTGTGTCATCCATGTGCATGGCGTGTGTGTGAGTGCTTCTGATTGAGTGCCAGGTGAGGGGGTGTGTGCCTGAGTGGTTTGGGTCACCCATGTGCTTCATCCAATACATTCAGCGCACCAGGATTTGGGTGTTGCAGTATCCCTTCTGGCAACAGTAGACATTCAGCCCAACCTCACGCCAGTTGCCCTTGAATTGTCATCTTGCCACAACATAGTTGCAAGTTATTCTGTGTTCATTCAGGCTGATTGTCTGCATTCCACCACTTTCACTAGGCATTTCTCAGTCCTATTGTCACATGTGTGACATGGCTAGGGTACATGCCATCTGTGTGATGGCATGTGTCATGTATGTGTATTGGACATGCCAATCACAGGCCAATGTGTGATGGCACTGCTAGGGAGCATGCAGCAAATTTGTTGGTCTTCCATCTTGGTGTCATCAATGTGTGCCATTTGCCTCCCCTTCATACGCAGTGACAGTGCATGCATGGGAGGGTTGTAGTCATGTGGTACATGTGTCAATGAAGTACTGTTTCTGTTGCTTCTCAGCCCGAATTGTGTTCCATGTTGCGAATGCCTGTTCCCATTTCTTTTCTTTCATGTCTTTGCAGGGGATGACGCACTTGATACTGCTAGGGTTGTGGAGATGGTGCAGACCAAGGAGGGGTCTCAGGCCCGACCGGGCACCAGTGAGGGACGTGGTGTGGTGGTGGGTGAGAACCCCACACTTGCTGCAGGCCGTCATCTCAAGGGGTGTCTCTGGGTGCACCTCCCCCGAGCTGTATTCAGGTGTCGATTCGGATGATGAGACCTATGTGCCGTCGCAGGTAAGTGTTTCTGGGAGGGATTCTGTACTGTCCAACCCACCTGCACCAGGGGTAGAACCCTCAATGGGGATGTCAGTGTTGGTAGGTCCACCTTTGGTGGTTACGGATGCAGGGTCACACTCCACTACATCTGATCCTGTTCCTGGGCCAGCAGATCAGAGGGGGAATGCAGTCCTGCAGCCTCAGGCAGTGCCGGCACAGCAAGGCGCAGTTCGCCTTGCCCCAGACAGGCGTGGTGCCCGCTGACGCGTTGGCCGTATGCCACCTGGCAATACCGCATGGGAGCAATCCATATACGGTATGGCAAACCAACAGGCAGCATCCACTGAGATGATGGCTCAGGCCATGGACAGGGTGGCCACTTCAATTGTCCCCCAAGAAAGGCTAAAGGCCAGTCACACAGGGAGGACATGTTGGCGTCCAACAGGGACAGGCGGGCGGCACTGGAGACTCTGCGGGAAGCCATTTCCATTGAGTCCCAGGGCCACAGGGAAGCCCTGAGGGTGGAACTCCATCAGCTCAGGGCAACTCTGGTTGAGCTTGAGGCTTCAGCTAACACGAGGACAGAACAGAAGCTGGAGCGGCTCACACATATGCTCTCAGCTGAGATGCAGGCAACCAGGGCGGAGGTCCGGGCATCCCGTGAGTTGTTGCATAGGGACCTACGCACAATTATCCTCCAGAACCAGACCTTCCACACCCGCATGCTTGCTGCCATGGAGGAACAGACTAGGGCTTTGCGCGGGCTGCCTCCCATAGTGCCACCACCTCCTGATGCAGCTGCAGAGGGTGAGGAGAGCGACAGCAACGATTCTCCCACAATAGGGTAGCCGTGCAGGCCATGAGCCCATGGAGGTGTTTTTTTTTTTCCGCAAGATCCACACAGGTGGGTTTTGGTGTGCACCCTGTCCTTGGACCTCCTGGGTGGCCTCCCCCAACCCCCTGGGCCCATTAATGGCAATTTTTTTATTTTTTATTTTTTTGTAAATTTTGATTTTTGATTTTTTGGACAGTGTGTTGCCTTGTGTGGCTCCCGTGGGCATACGCTGTATTGTGGCTGGGCACATGCAGGCTTGTCCTGAATTTGGGTCAGATGCTTGGGTTTGTGAAACACACACCCCTCCTGCTTCTCATTTCCATGGGCTTGCAAAGGGTGTGTCCAAGTGACATTGACTTACACAGTGACGTTGGACTCCCATTTGATGTGTGGGCAGTCTGTAGTCAATACTGTGTATACATTCCTAGTGCATACTGTTGTTGCATGGTGTATTGATATGTGGCTCTGCATCCATCTCATCCTCCTAATTTGCAGGTCCATTTCTCATGTCTTCACAAGCCGGTCTACTTTGGGACTGGAGTCCATGTTGTAAGCAGTGCACCTACACTCTTGCGTGGCGCTAACACTGTATACTTGGAAGAGTTTGAAGTGCTGCTATTATCAGGTAGTGAGGCTACCAATTTTTTAAGTCCGTACTGTCATGTTTATGGTAGGTTGGAGGTTGTGTAGGTGATTGGTATTCTTGGTAAGTATTTGGTAATGTGTGTTGTTGGTCCTGCATTACTGTGAGCATTTCATGTGTGGCCAGTTTCCATTAGGGACATTGTAGTTGGTGACACTTGGGGCATGTTGTGGGGCTTAATTTGTTTGCTCTCACATTGCATGACATGCCATAGTGTGTTTCGTGGCCGTGCCGGGGAGGGGTTGGGTGACATGCCACTGTTCATATGTTGTATTTTGCAAGTGGGTATTCATTTTTGCTGCATGGAAGTGTGTCTTTTGATGACAATGCATTGGTTTTGTTTGTGTAGGTAGGGATGCACACATTGTGACACTTCCAGATGAACAATCTCAGGCTGCTATGGTTCTGACAGTTGACTGTCCCTTTGTTTATCATAATTGTCAGATTGAGTCATCATTGATTGTCAGATGGTATGTGCCAGGGCTGTGTGCACTCCACAGGGGTGTGCTTTCTATGTGAAGTAATTAGCCACCAGCTGCGTACGGGCTGCCTCACCCCGTGCCCTTTCCCCTCCCATGCGCAGCGGGTGTGCATGTGTTTGGGGATGTGGGGGCACCACCATGTCCACAGCCAGGCCCCGGAGTGTTGCAACATTGTGCAGGACACATGCTGCCACTATGATCCTGCACACTACTGGGGAAGCGTATAACAGCTGCCCGCCAGAAGGGTCAAGGGAGCGAAAGAGTGACTTGAGCACTCCGAATGTGCGCTCCACTATGCCCCGTGTTGCAATATGGGCTGTGTTGTATCTTACCTCGGGAGGCGTGATGGGGTTCCGAATTGACGTCATCCTGTGTGTGCTCAGAGGGTAGGCACTGTCCCCTGGGGAGGTGGTGATGGGGATCATTAGTGGGGTATTGGCATTACTCTGTATCTGTCATGCATGCGTGTGCTGTGGCATTTCTACTCACCAAGCAGCCATGCATCGCCATGCCGCCCAGCTTCCATGTCCCGGTTAAGGGTTGACATCCTGTAAAAGAAGCTGTCGTGGGTGGACCCTGGATAGTTGGCATATACTGAGGTGATGATTCCCTTGGCATCACATACTACCTGGACGTTGATGGAATGCCAGTGCTTGCGGTTTCTATAGATGTGCTCAGATGCCCGGGGGGGACGTAGAGCCACATGGGTGCAATCAATGGCACCTAGCACTTTGGGGAATTGTGCCACCCTGTAGAAATCCTGGCTGACAGCCTGCCTTTCTGCAAGTGTTCTGGGCAGGTATATGTGCCTGCGGACTGATGGGCGTGCAGTGATGATGGCCAAAACCTGATGTAGGCACTGTGACTGCGTGGCCTGTGACACCCCCCCACTATGGCACTTGTCCGCTGAAATGATCTGGTAGCCAAGAAGTGCAGTACATTGAGGACCTTCTCCAGGGGGCTGAGTGCTTGGGAGCACAGGGTGGGTGATGTGAGCTCATCCTCCCACTCACTGACCAGGTCGAGTATTATGTGTGGTGGAAACCTGTACCTCCCATACACCTGGTCATCAGGCATACCAAATAGGCTGGTTCTGGGTGTGAAGATTCTGGCCCTGACTATCCTTCTCCTCCTCCTGCGGTATCCCATGGCCCCTGCTGCTAGGAACAGTATATTCATCCTGGCATCTGAGCTTGTTTGTTGTTTGCGCACTCTTTTACGCTGCGCGGGACGTGCACCTGCTTCATGCTGGCATGTGTGTTTCAGGATTAGTCCTTTTATTTTTTGGCGCGTTGTAGGCGACCGTGTAAATCTTCCCGCCCACCCCAGGAATACACGTAACACGCTCTCCCAGGCCCAGTCGCGAGTAAATAATCCCGCCCACCCCTGGAATACACGTACCCCACTCTCACAGGCCCAGTCGCGTGTGGAACTTCACACGCACACACCGAAATACACGTACCCTGCAAATTTGTGTGTGAAACTTCCTGCGCACCCTGAAATACACGTACCCTGCTGGTATTGCGTGTGGAAGTTCACGCGGACCCATGATACACGTACCCTTATGGAATTGCATGTGAGACTACCCGCGCACCCCTGGAATACACGTACCCAGGCAAATTACATAGCTGGCGGTTGGGGGTGCTGGGAGACAGGAGTGGGGGCCTGGTGGAGGGTGCCCTGCACTGCTGGGGGGTGGGGGTGCAGGGGGACATGAGTTGGACATGAGTGGGGCCTGGTGGAGGGTGCCCTGCACTGCTGGGAGGTGGGGGTGCAGGGAGACAGGAGTGGGACATGAGTGGGGGCCTGCTGGCAGGTGCCCCACAGTGCTGGGGGGTGGGGGTGCAGGGGGACATGAGTTGGGCATGTGTGGGGGCCTGGTGGAGGGAGCCCCTGCACTGTTGGGTGGTGGGGGTGCAGGGATACATGAGTTGGACATGAGTGGGGCCTGGTGGATGGTGCCCCTGGATGCAGGGGGGTAGGGGTGCAGGGGGACATGAGTGGGGCCTGGTGGAGGGTGCCCCTGACTGGTGGGGGGTGGGGGTGCAGGGAGACAGGAGTGGGGGCCTGGTGGAGGGTGCCCTGCACTGCTAGGGGGTGGGGGTGCAGGGAGACAGGAGTGGGGGCCTGCTGGCAGGTGCCCCTGACTGCTGGGGGGTGGGGGTGCAGGGAGACATGAGTGGGACATGAGTGGGGGCCTGCTGGCAGGTGCCCCACAGTGCTGGGGGGTGGGGGTGCAGGGGGACATGAGTTGGACATGAGTGGGAGCCTGGTGGAGGGTGACCTGCACTGCTGGGGGGTGGGGGTGCAGGGAGACATGAGCTGGACATGAGTGGGGCCTGGTGGAGGGTGCCCCTGGATGCAGGGGTGGTGGGGGTGCAGGGGGACATGAGTGGGGCCTGGTGGAGGGTGCCCCTGACTGGTGGGGGGTGGGGGTGCAGGGAGACAGGAGTGGGGGCCTGTGGAGGGTGCCCTGCGCTGCTGGGGGGTGGGAGTGCAGGGAGACAGGAGTGGGGGCCTGCTGGCATCTGCCCCTGACTGCTGGGGGGTGGGGGTTCAGGGAGACATGAGTGGGACATGAGTGGGGGCCTGCTGGCAGGTGCCCCACAGTGCTGGGGGTGGGGGTGCAGGGGGACATGAGTTGGACATGAGCGGGGGCCTGGTGGAGGGTGCCCTGCACTGCTGGGGGGTGGGGGTGCAGGGAGACAGGAGTGGGGGCCTGCTGGCAGGTGCCCCTCACCGGTGGGGGGTGGGGGTGCAGGGAGACAGGAGTGGGGGCCTGCTGGCAGGTGCCCCTGACTGGTGGGGGGTGGGGGTGCAGGGAGACAGGAGTGGGGGCCTGGTGGAGGGTGCCCTGCACTGCTGGGGGGTGGGGGTGCAGGGGGACATGAGTTGGTGATGAGTGGGGGCCTGGTGGAGGGTGCCCGTGGATGCAGGGGGGTGGGGGTGCAGGGGGACAGGAGTGGGGGCCTGGTGGAGGGTGCCCTGCAGTGCTGGGGGGTGGGGGTGCAGGGGGACATGAGTTGGACATGACTGGGGGCCTGGTGGAGGGTGCACCACAGTGCTGGGGGGTGGGGGTGCAGAGAGACAGGAGTGGGGGCCTGGTGGGGGGTGCCCCTGGATGCTGGGGGGTGGTGGGGCTGGGAGACATGCGTTGGTGGGCAGTAATGCAAGGTGACATGTGGGTTGGCTGGGGGGCATGGCCATGGTGGATGGGCTGCCTGCGGGACATGTGCAGGGGTGCAGGGTAGTCCCCTGTGGTGTGGGCCGCCTGCTTGGGCCGTGGAGGGTGTAGAGGGAACAGCTGGGAGGACCCACATGGCCAATTCACGTGTGGGACTCCCCGGCACCCCCGAAACACACGTAGGCCGCTGGATTTGCGTGTGGAATTTGCCAAGCACCCGGAGTACACGTACCCTGCTGAAATTGCATGTGGAACTTCACGCGCACACCGAAATACACATAGCCTGCTAATTTGCGTGTGAAACTTCCCGCGCACACTGAAATACACGTACCCTGCTAATTCGCTTGTGAAACTTCCCACGCACCCCGAAATACACGGACCCAGGGCAATCGCGTGTGGAACTTCCCGCGAACCCCGTAATACACGTACCCTGCTGGTATCGCGTGTGGAAGTTCACGCGGACCCATAATACACGTACCCTGATGGTATCGCATGTGAGACTACCCGCGCACCCCTGGAATACACGTACCCAGGCAAATCGCACAGCTGGGGTTGGGGGTGCTGGGAGACAGGAGTGGGGGCCTGGTGGAGGGTGCCCCTGGATGCAGGGGGGTGGGGGTGCAGGGGGACAGGAGTGGGGGCCTGGTGGAGGGTGCCCTACAGTGCTGGGGGATGGGGGTGCAGGGGGACATGAGTTGGACATGAATGGGGGCCTGGTGGAGGGTGCACCACAGTGCTGGGGGGTGGGGTGCAGGGAGACAGGAGTGGGGGCCTGGTGGAGGGTGCCCCTGGATGCTGGGGGGCGGGGGTGCTGGGAGACATGCGTTGGTGGGCAGTAGTGCAAGGTGACATGTGGGTTGGCTGCGGGGCATGGCCATGGTGGATGGGCTGCCTGCGGGACATGTGCAGGGGTGCAGGGTAGTCCCCTGTGGTGTCGGCCACCTGCAGGGGCCGTGGAGGGTGTAGAGGGAACAGCTGGGAGGACCCACATGGCCAATTCATGTGTGGGACTCCCCAGCACCCCCGAAATACACGTAGGCTGCTGGATTTGCGTGTGGAATTTGCCGTGCACCCGGAGTACACGTACTCTGCTGAAATTGCGTGTGGAACTTCACGCGCACACCGAAATACACGTACCCTGCTAATTCACGTGGGAAACTTCACGTGCACCCCGGAATACAAGTGCCCAGGCCAATCGCGTGTGGAACATCCCGCGAACCCCGTAATACACGCATACGCTATTTTTCACACAGCGGGTGTCCGTGTTTGTCAGTACCCCTTTGCACCTCATTTGTCCTAGATGGCCACTGTATGGACCAGTCATCATAGCTGTATATGGGTGCTTTTTGTTAGCGCACATTTTTTGCGCACATTTATTTCAGGCGCAGGGACGCTACCGCCTGCTTTCTTGTGGCGTACTTGTTTGGCCCTGTGCGCGTCTTTCACCGTGCGCTGGTTTGCCCTATTCGATTCCATGAATACGAGTTGTAGGCGAGCGTGTGGGCGTTCCGCGCACTTGTCTCCTGTACTTCCCCCGTGACGCCCATATTTTCACGCATTGTTCCCCATTCCGAGTGTTACGCCCCGTTTTCTGCCTACTTTTGTGATGTGCGCCGCGCTATGTGCAATTTCGCAGTGGCCGTGGCGCACGCCATTTTATGACCTGTGCGCCGGCGTGTGCCGCGCACTTTTTCAGCGCACATCCAACTTTTTTCTCGCGCACGGACTTCCATGAATCGATGTGCGCTGGTTTCCCTGCGATTTTCGCAGTTGCACTGCGAATTTCGCACTTTTACTGCGAATCGCACGTTTTGGCACCTCTGCGCCAACATTTTCGGCGCACATTAATTCCATGAATCGGCCTGTGTGTCAGTCGCATATGTCACTGTTTTCAGAGTTCGCATCATGTCACACTACAGAAAAACTAGCTAGCTTTGTTTAATCATTTGTAAGTGCGTGAGATGCCTATATCACGAGACCCTCCCTAAACACCTAGAATGCCCACCTTAATAACAATGGACACACACAAAGGTTTAAAAAAAATGTATCGTTGATGAGCCACATTTTTGTTGAATTTTGAGTCAGGCCACATTACGCTTATCTCTACAACAAAGACACAAACAGGGCAATCTCTCTCATTAATGTAGCCTCTGCTCCAGTTCAATATGTTTCTGTCATAAAAGCCATCATATTTATCTCGCTTACATTGATTCAGGACTTCATCAGGGTTGTATTTTTTCAGAAGAAAACATAAGTAGAGCCATCTTAGTGCTCAAAATACATTTGCATAAGTAACAAGATGTACCGCTAACTACAACTAATCAAATACCACTCGAGCTGACCCACCTTATAATATGAATCTATGAGACACAGAATGTTATAGGCAAACGAATATAAAAGGGAGACATATACAGCAGATAGAAGTGACATTGTATGCAAAAAAAAATCTAAAGATGGAGAGACATGTTTGACTCCAGATCCATTGCAAGCCTCTATAGCACAACCTTATTTATGACACAGCTTCATATGTATACTTCCACCAAGGTTTCCCAGACAACTATACATTTCCTAATTGCTTTCCTTATGCTCACCTACATTTGCTCAGAAGAAGTTACTACATGACTAGTAGCTTTCCATGATATGATGTGATATGATATGGCATTTATAACGCGCCTATACACAAGTGTTTCAAGGCACGACGAGGCAAGGCAGGGGGCACAGAGGGAAGGCAGGCAGCGATCCTCCTAGGGCAGGTTTCATTCAGATCGCGCAAGTGCATGGGAGGGGGAAGTGGGAAAGCGCGGGGGAAGGAGAGGGGACAGCGCAGTACATTACAGAATAAATGACAGTAAGTAAAAGTACAGCCAGCAGGTGGCAAGTGCAGGGGTCAGTGCAGATAAAAGGTGTCAGGTGCTGGTAGTGGGACTATAGGGATACAGAAACAGTCCCCACGGGCAGGGGTTGCCAGGAAGGCAGTGCAGGTGTGCGACTAGCTGGGGAGGGGAACTGGGCTGGAGGTCAGGAAGGAAGATATTTAGGATGTGAGAGTTGGTGGTATGTGTTGGGGGTCTGTCAGCACCCCCGTGCGTGCCCGTGAGCCCCTCAACCCACAGACCTCACTCGGCACACGTCTGTGTAGTTCGGGCTCCCCGGTCGCTCTGTTGCGGCCGGGAATGCCCCGTTTATTTAAGCCACACGCGGCGACGTGCAACGTCACGCCGCCGCGTGCGCAGACCCTCACGGGGCAACGCCACACTCCTCCTTTTTCGGGAGGAACAACAATACTACACATTTCTAAATGTTACACCGCACACAAAACAACAACTAAAACTCAGAGCCCATGCCCCTTTAATATCAGCCACCCGGGTCCCCTCACTCCGGGAGGCACTGAACCGGTCCTAGTACATAGTCACCGAGGTAGGCAGGTTTCCCTCGCCCAGCCCTCTGGGGGTACCTCCCGCCTACCTCCACCGCAGGACTCCCCATCCTCCCAGTCCCTCGATGTGGCGACACCGGGATTTCCCCCCGGGGTGTGTCTTCATCCGGGAGGTCCACCTCATCGGGGTCCGGCGGGAGCTCCGCTCGAGAGTCACCCAGCTTCTTGAAGAAACTCACATTTCGAGTGACGGCCAATTTCCCATCCGAGGCAGTCACCATTGACCCTTTTACGGCTACCACGTCCAGTGGCTCCGGTTCGTACGGGAGCGAGAGCTTGCCATGAGGATGTCGATTCCGGATCAGTACCTCGTCACCCGGCTCTAGCCGCTGCGGACGGAGGCCCCGCCGCAGATTCTCCTGATTTGTCCGTGTCTGTCGCTCAGCCTACACCCGCTGATCGTCTATCACGCCGGGCTCCTTTTCTTGTACCTCCGGCAGGAGGCCTCGGGGGCATCGTCGGAATAGGACCTCAGCTGGGGCAACCCCAGTCGAGGCGTGTGGGGTGGTGCGGTATACCCTCAGGAATTGATACAATGCCCGCTGGAGGGGCTGGCCCTGCCCTTGGGCTATCCGGAATGTTTTATTCAGTGTTCTCATCAGCCGTTCTGCGTCCCCGTTTGCACGGGGCCACAAGGGGGAGACCTTCCTGTGTATCACTCCGCAGCTCTCTAGGATCTCCGAGAACCGTGCACTCTGGAACGGGACCCATTGTCCGAGCACAGAGTCACCGGAAAACCATGGGTGGCAAAGATCTTCTCCACTGCTCCCACCACGTGCTCAAACGCCACTAACTCTACTTCGGGGTACCGGGAGTACTCGTCCACTATGGCCAGGAAGTGGGTGCCCAATGCCGTGGACCCAAAGTCCGCATGTACGATCTCCCACGGCTGGGTCCCTCGTGGCATCATCTCGATTTCAGGTTCACGCTGCACCGGGGAGGCCGCCTGGCACCACACGCAGGCCGCCACGAAGTCGTCCACCTTCCGCTCTAGCTCGGGGAACCACACCTTCAGCCTCAGCCTCGCCTTTGTCTTGGCGGCTCCCTCGTGCCCCTGGTGTGCCAGATTGATGACCTCATTGATTTTGGAACCAGGCACCACCAGGCGATCGCCCCGCAGCAGAAGGCCTGACTCCGAGAAGGACAACTCGTCCTTCACTTTCCAGAGCTGTTCTAGGGTCACTTTGGCCTCTTGAGTGCGCCCCGCCACCATCTCCAGCACGGACTTCCAGGATCCCGACCGCATCGAGCTCCTCAATATTCGGAAGCACTCGTCGTCGGCCGCAGCTGCCTCCAGTTCTGGTAGCGGCATCGCGTTGGGGGTGGCACCCTCTACCACCATTCTGATGTGATCATCGGCCTCTTCGGCGCAGGTGTCCTGCACTGGACCTCCACGCCCTCCCGGGTGTCGGGACAGGTAGTCAGCCGCGTTGTTGGCACCCGGCCGGTATATCAGGGTGACTCCATATTCCAAAAGAGCAAGCATCCACCTCTCGATTCTGGCCGGAGGCTTCGATGATGATCCAGCCATGATCGGGAGCAGCGGCTTATGGTCAGTCACCACCGTTACAGGTCTTCCCAGCACATACAGACGAAAATGCCGACAGCCCCAAAGGACAGCCAGGGCTTCGCGTTCTATTTGGGAATACCTCCGTTCTGTTTCTGAGAGGGCTTTGCTAGCGTAGGCCACTGGTCTGATCCTTCCATCTCGGCCCACCTGAGTAAGCACTGCTCCCAGACCGAATGGGCTTGCGTCCACAACAATTTCCGACTCGAGAGCCGGGTCGAAGAAAGCCATGGTGTCCTCTGCCGTCAGGGCACCCTTAATGTCCTCAAACGCCGACTGCTCCAACGGACCCCACTGCCAAGCTGTTTCCTTCTTCGTCAGGGCCCTGAGCGGCTCCGACCTCGAGGCCAGGTTCTGGATGAAGTGCCCGCAGTATGTCACCATACCCAGGAAGCTTCGCACGTCCGATGCCGATTCAGGCGGTTGTGCCGTCTTGATGTCACAGACTTTCCTCGGGTCCGGCGACACACCGCCCTCCTTAAACACGAACCCAAAGAACTCAATAGTCGGGCGCAGGAACTAGCACTTGTCCTTGTGGAGGGTGAGTCCCAGCGACTGCAGCCTCTCGAGGGTCCTGGCAAGGCGTTTCAGATGGTCCAGCTCAGTCTTAGCGAAGACCAGAATATCGTCACTAATGTTGAGGACACCCTCCAGATCTGCGAGGGCGCCTCGAATTATGTTCTGAAACACTTCGGCTGCTGACGATACTCCGAAGCTCAGCTGCTTGTACCGATAGAGTCCCCTGTGAGTGGTGAAGGTCGTGATGTAGCGGGACTCTGGGTGGAGGACAACTTGATGGTATCCTGCTCGTAGGTCCAATTTGGAGAAGAACCTTGCCCCTTGAACTTCTGCAATTATGTCGTCAATGGTCGGGGTCAGGTGCCGCTCCCTCCTGATGGCCTTGTTGGGCAACCTCATGTCCACACAGATCCGGACAGAGTCTGGCTGTTTCGGTTTCCTCGCAACCACGATGGGGGACACCCAGGGTGTTGGGCCCTCCACCTTCTCGATTATGTCCAGGTTCACCAGGTTGTCTAGTTCCTTGTCAACCTGGTCCCTTAGGTGGAAAGGGACCCTTCTGTGCTTCAAAGCCACCGGCTGCACCGACTCATCAATGTGAAGCCTCACCGGGTCGCCATTCATTCTTCCAATGCCCTTAAAGATAGCAGCGTACTTATCCAACAGGTCGTTTATGTCTTCTAAGTAAACTGAGTACGCGAAACTCACGATGCCAAGAGCCTCCGCTGCCGCACAACTCAAGAGGGTGTTGCTGCTCATTGGAGTCACGTAGAAACAGGCCTTGATCATGGACCCGTCATGCTCTACCTTTGCAACGAATGCGCCGTCCAGTGGCAAGGGCTCCCGCCCACCAAACGCAAAGATGCGGGCCCTCGGAATCGCCAGACTCGGTGGTGGTTTGAGCGCGGCATAGTGTCCCCTCGCCATTACGTTGACTGATGCCCCAGTGTCGACCAGCACCGGGACAGGCAAGCAGTTCACTTCCACCACGCATCTCGGCTGTCTCCTGCTCTTCCCCTTGAGGACTTCCATGCTGGAGACAAAGAAGATGTTCTCCTCGTCCTCCTCCTCAGCGTCCTCCGCCGGAGCATCTTCTTCCGCGTGGTCTACTTGAGCCACATTGGGCGGCCGATTCTGGCGAGGAGCCAAAGCCGGGGTTGTCCTCTCGGAGTCAGTACGTGTAGGGCCGCCCTACATACCCTCGAGAAATGGTCAGGTACCCCACATCGGCCACAGATCTTCCCTATTGCCATGCATTCAGATGAGTGGGGGAGGTCATAGCCGCACTTCTGGCAGGACTCCACAGGCTTTCCCGCTCTGTCTCTGGCTGTTCCACTGGGCCTTCGCACCCCTCTACCGCCCCGCCAGACGGCGCACACCTCTTCAGGCCGCGCGGTGCGGGATCCGGCTTCCATTTTGTTGGCTCGGGCCTCGGCTACCTCATGACATCGCCCCAGCTCAAGAATGCGGGGTAGAGTGAGGCGGGGCTCTCTCAGGACCTGTCGCCTCAACTTGCCAGATGAACAAGCCTGGATTAGCATGGTCCGCATCATGTCCTCAGCATCTCTCCACGCACACCCTTGGGAGAGGCGGCACAGGCGACCATAGAAGGTGTCAAGAGTCTCATCGTCCTTCTGCCTGGCCGACAGCATAACGAATCTCTCGTAGTCCACGTTGGCAAGGGGAAGGAAGTGTGCGAGGAGAGCGGCTTTGGCCTGGTCGTAGGAGTTATCCACTGGAGTCAATGATTCAAATATCTCCTGGACAGAGGCTCCCGCTGAGTATAACATAGTGGCTATCTTACTGTCATTGTCCGTCACTTGGGCGGCCCTGAAGTACATGTCCAGGCGTCCAATCCATCTTCTCCACCGGGGGCCCAGGCTGGACGGGGGACCTGTGGTGTGAAATTCTGGAATGGGCTGCAGGGCTGCTTGCGCCCTGGCTTGGGCCATGGCCGGAGGAGTTGGCTGAGCGCCCTGCAAAACCCCAGGTCCTGGCTGATTCGGGGGAGCAGTGGCACCTACCGCGGGACTCGGCAGTCCAGATGTTGCAGGTAGTGGTGGCTGCTGGGGAGATAGATCTGCCAAGCCTTCGTCCTGTGAATCCTCCGAGGTCGTGGCAGACGCACCCTCCAGGGCGCCGATGTCACTCATAGGACCGAGCGCACAGGCACCCTCCTTCCAGTTCTGAGGGCCGCAACTCAGTCCCCTCCCCACACCAAGACTTTCAGCAGACCGTGCCACGTGGGCCCACCAGACCCCTTACTGCCACCACCCTCGTGATGATGAAGGGGTTGAAGAAGATGCGACAGACGAAGGCCGCCGCAGACCTCCTTGATGTGGATGTCCCAAAAATTGAGCTCGAAATATTGGAGTGGGCTGAGAAGGCCCAGCCACCTCAGTCCTTCTCCGAGCTATCACACGACGTAGGGGACCCAAAACAGGTCAAAACGTCAAAACGCAGGCATGGGCCTGCAGGTTAGGCTGCCCGCACTCAGCATGTCCAAAAATTTGGCTCGGATCACCTTCCGACTCCAAACCGGAGCTCCTGGAAGTTCCGCAACCACGTGTGCAAAATGCCCGCCAGCCGCGTGTATGGTCCGCGGCCACGGCGTGAGACGAAACATCCGCGGATGTTCCGACACAGGAAGAAAAATTCAGGGATGGCTCTCACCACCAGGCCCGGGCATCCAATACCTTCGTCGCCACTGTTGGGGGTCTGTCAGCACCCCAGTGCGTGCCCGTGAGCCCCTCAACCCACAGACCTCACTCGGCACACGTCTGTGTAGTTCGGGCTCCCCGGTCGCTCTGTTGCGGCCGGGAACGCCCCATTTATTTAAGCCGCACGCGGCGACGTGCAACGTCACGCCGCCGCGTGCGCAGACCCTCACGGGGCAACGCCACAGTATGGAGGCCCCAGAAGGCCTTGCGGACAATGAGGAGGGTTTTGAACTTAATCCTCGCAGCCACTGGGAGCCCGTGGAGAGATTTCAGTCCTGGAGAGAAACGATCCCTGGGCTTGAGGCCAAGGACAAGTCTTGCAGTCCTGTTCTGGATGAGTTGCAGAGGGCGGAGGGTAGCAGGCAGATTTAGAAAGATAGAAAGAGGCTGTTGCAGTAGTCCCGCCTGGAGAGAACCAGAGCTCTGGAGACAGTGAGCCTCTGGGGTAAGGAGAGGAAAGGAAGAATACCTCTGAGGAGGTGCAGCTGGAGGTGTGACTTCTTAGAGACATCAGAGATGTGAGGAGAGAAGGAGAGTGTGGAGTCGAAGATGACCCTGAGGTTCTTAGCCTCGCAGGTGGGAGTAGGAAGAGGGACAAGAGAGGCCAGCCAGAGAGTGACAGGAAAGGAGGGAGCTGGTGTGCTGATGAGGAGAATATCGGTCTTGCTGGCATTAAAGCAGAGATCGTTGGCGGGACACCACTCCTGGATGGCGGACAGACATTCAGAGATGAGAGAGGGAGAAGAGGTGGCTGAGGGTAGCCTGAAAATGAGCTGAGTATCATCCACATAGCACTGGAAGTTGGGGCACAGCGCAGCAATGCAGTAGGCCAGAAGTGCCAGGTATTAGTTGTACAGCGAGGGAGAGAGGTTAGACCCCTGGGGAACACCAAAGGTAGAGATAGAGATGGAGGAGAAGAAGGACCCAAGATGAACCTGGGAGGGTCGATCAGAGAGGAAAGAAGTCAGCCACGCGAGGGCCTGACCTGTGATACCCAGGTTTACGCAGAGACGGTTGAGCAGGATGGCATGGTTGACCATGTCAAAGGCAGAGAAGAGATCAAGTAAGATGAGGACACAGGGGGTGCTGGAATCAAGGTTGGAGAGCAGGTCATCACGGATGTTTAGGAGAGCAGTTTCCATTTTTCTGGCAGCTCTGAAGCCAGACTGATGATTATGGAGACAGCCAACAGATTCAGTGTGAAGATTGAGCTGGGAGATGCACAGCTTTTCCAAGAGTTTTCCCAGGAAAGGAGTGATGGAGATTGGGCGATAGCTAGCCGGGCAGGACGGGTCGGCAGAGGGTTTCTTAAGAAGAGGATGCACAAGGGAGTGCTTCACTTCAGGGGGGAAGGGAAGACTCCAGTGGCAAAGGAGTGGTTGCCGATGTCGACCAGCGCAGGAGCCAGGGAGTCAATGTGGTCCTTGATAGTTTTGGAGGAACAGGAATGGACCTGTTCTGATGAGACTTTCATAGATCTGACTTGTCTAGTAACCTCCTCAGGGGAGAACAAGGGAAAGGCAGAGGAGGAGGGAGGAGAGGTGGCTGTAGAAGGTCCAGAGGAAGAGCAGGGAGCAGAGGAATGAAGAGGAGAGGAGGAGAGAGAGGACAGGATGTCCTGAGTTTCAGAGATGAAGTGAGAAGCCAGTGCCATGCAGAGGGCCTGTGAAGGAAAAAAGAGGTAGAGACTGCAGCAGGATTGGCAAGTTCCTTGTAGATTCTAAAGAGTTCCGCTGAGTTGTTAGATGCCGCAGAGACGCAGGCTTGGATGTGAGCTCTCTTCTTGGTGAGGACAGAGAGCCGGTATTGCCTTTGGAGTAGGCGGCAGGCCAGTTTGTCAGAGGATGTACATGAAGCACACCATTTCCTCTCAGCCACCCTGAACGTGCATTTAAGGGTGACGAGGTCAGAGACGTACCAGGAGTTGTACTTGGCTTTGGGTTTCAAACGGATCCTCATGACAGGAGCAAGAACATCAAGAGTATCAGATATAGCTAAGTGGAGAATGAAAAGGGCTGTGTCAGGGTGTGAGTCAGCCAAAGGGGAGGGGGGGGTGAGAAAGTGGCGGCAAAAGCCTCAACTGACACGCGCTTCATGGGTGGGATGACCCAGAAGATGGGTGGAAGTGATGGAGTTGGCTTGGCCTGAGGAGTATAAAGGGTGAGCTGGGAGGAGAGGAGAAAGTGATCTCTCCAGGAGAGAGGAATAGTGAGAGGAATAGAAAGGGGAAGGTCTGAGGAGATCAGAGCATCCAGAGTGGGCCCTGCAGAGTGAGTCGGGCCAGAGGGGAGAATAGAGAGTGAGAGAGAGTCTCAAAGGTTGCAAAAGATTCTGGAGGAAGGACAAGAAGCATCCAGGTGGATGTTGAAGTCTCCAAGAAGGAGGAGTTGAGTGGTCGAGACCAGGAGGGAAGAGGAGAGGTCCACGCACTCAGAGAGGAAGGAGGAGAGCTGACCAGGTGGCTGATAGATAGTAGCCACAGTAAGGGAATGGCCAGGCAAGAGAGAGAGCCTGCAGACGAGGCATTTGAAAGAGGAGTAGGCGTGCGCATGAACGACAGAGGCAGAAATCCACCTGGGGAAGATCAGAGCTACATCCCCTCCAGAACGGTTAGACCTGGGTGCGGAGAGGATCTTGTAGCCATCAGGGAGGAGAGTGTCAAAGCTCGAGACAGAGCTCATGACTTTCACAGTCAGGATACTAGGACATTATCAGAGTCTCAGTATCACAATTTTCCAAATCATCAGGCTCTTTAATCGACATACTATAACACCCCGGCACATTGCATTCAAACCTCCACACGTACCTAGGAAGATCACATTTTAGAGTAACAGATTTGTTGTCTAAGTATCAGTTTCACCAAAAGAAAAATATCATACAGAAGATTCTCCAGTCTTCTACAGCACCCAACACGTATCCTCTCATTTGATTCAATTATGGTGTGCATCCGGTAGACACCTTCTGCTGTTTTAAAAAACAATTTGATCCATCATCAGGGTTCTTTTCAGTACGTAGAGGACTCAGTCTCTAAGCCATTTTGTGCTCACCATTCTTGGAAATTGACTTTCTAAGGCAGAGGGCCTCATTACGGTTCTGGTGATAACTGTGCCGGTAAAACTGGCAGGTTGTTGCCGGACCCATAATTAATTACCAGCGCCTGACTTCCCAGTGCCACTGGGCTATTCCTAGTCCGGCGGTCAGGAAGTCAGGATCTAGTCATTTTGTAATTCCCTATTCACATTGAGTCCAAGAGGACTCAATGGGAATGGGGAAAACAGTAACACCACCACCATTAATAACAGTGCCAGTGCTTCCATACTAGCTTGTTTACCACGGCCGCTCTGTCCGGCAGGGTCTGCCCTGTCGGGCACAGCAGCTCCGGCAAGCAAACCTGTAGTGTGCCGGTCTGGTAACAACTGTGCCGGTAGACTTACCAGCACTACTGTTACCGGACCGGCACGCTCATAATGAGGCACAGAGTCACTGTGGCTGCCATTTTACGTGAACTCAAGCCTTCTTGTAACTTCAAGCCATGGCATAGCAAGGGTGCGCCAGGCCTTTATTCTGACAGAGTTCCTGTGGCTATTTCGATATGTGGCGGAAATCAGCCAAAGCTATTATGCCTGGTTATGTTGAGTGGGGTATCATGGTCATGCATGTCTTCGACCCCTAGAACAAGGAACATTTGAGCTCCATCCTCAAATGTGTGTTTACCGCTGTAAAGATTGGAAGGGGCTTTCTCTACTCCTGCCCGTTATATGGCAGAGTAGATGCATGGAACACCCCAGCCAAGTTTCCCTATTGTTGGTTGCAATGGAGGAGCAACCAAGGCTTAAGCTCTCAAGAGGTGATGCAGGCTGGTCCTTAAGCACAGTGTAGTCCCCAAGACCTCACAAAGGAATGTCCACACACTATGCTATGTGAAAACACAGTTCTCTATATAAATATGGTTCAGAATATATACACAATCAATAACACACGTTGTGCTTTGGCAATACTAATATGATAAATATGTACAATGTCTATGTGTTACCACAGTGAACTCTTGACTCCTTTGAAATGCACCAACTACTGACAGTGTAAATGACATACAAGTCCAATAGCAATGTGAATCAAGATCAGACATAGGAAGGAAGACACGTTAGTTTAAACAATGGCAGAATAGTTTGTCCCACTACCATGAAACAGTTCTGTGTGAGGATCCCCCCACCGGGGCAACCTGTAAATAAAGTGTATCAGCAAGCCCAGTCCATATATGTTTAAAATACTCTTGTTTCCTGCTAAAATGTTCTACTACCCCAATGTACCTGGTTTAGCAGAGTTTCTTCGATGGCTCATCGAGGTGTCCCTCGTGTGTGAAATCCGTTTAAGGCAGGAACCACAGGGCGTCGAGATTCCTCGAAGTAAATGTGAACACTGTCGTGGAGAGAGCAGCTTCGACCTTTGCGGCGCTCGTTGACGATCGGTCGGGGACATCCTATGAGGATGTGGCATGCAGGGCACCTTGATGACAAGAGTTAATTGCCGCAAAGCAGATTGCTGAAGAACGTAGGCCCGGCAGCAGGTCATCGGGTGTCGGCGTTGGCGATGATGGTGGTACTCAACCACGGTTGCCATTTGGATCTTCGGTGATCTGTGTCTTTTGGACTTTGGGTGGCGGGGAACCCACCGGTTGATTCTCCTCAGCTCGGCGAAAACCTTGACTTTTTTCAGCAGAACTAAGCAGTCAATGGTGATGGCAAGGGAGTCCTTCATTTCAAATGTCTTTGGCAAAAGTGAAGCTTCGCAGCTTGGGTCGTCCAGGAGCACAGCGTCAAGCGGTCTCCGCTTCTGGGCAACACGACTTGACGGGCTTCCAGCAGTTACGGCAAACCTCAGAATCCTGCTCGACTATGATGGACTTCTATTTCCGAGTGCTTCACTTCAGGATTCCTCAGCCGCCCCGTCTCTGGTCGACAGTCTTTTGGGACTGGCTTCCAGGGTGCTTTGGTGAAGGTTAGCTTTTGCATGATGTTCCCTCGTAGCTCGGGAAAAGGTCTCCTAGCCAGGTTCTCTCTTGGATCAGTCCTCGACAGACAAAAAATCTTTCAGAATTTGATGACGGCAAGCAGCAGCAAAATCTTCTTCTTCCAGCTGGGCTTCAAGGATGCGCATCAAGTTTCAACTTCAGCTTCTGAACAATTCTGGTACGTGAGAGGTCCCCAGATATACTGTTCTGTCTCTCATTCATACTGCTGAGCCAAGCTCAGGCAGACAGTCATTCAGAAGGACATTCATACAGGCAGGCAGCGAATCAGGCTCATGGTGCATTCAGACCATTCTCTTCCATCCAGACACCCATAACAAGGAATGTGGATTGGGGCAAGCACCCAGCCTTTCAGCACACCACACTGCATTCACGTCAGTTTCAGGCAGGGTTGTCTCATTCCTTGTGTCACACACACAGATACCCAGACACCCATAATATGAAGTGCATATTTGTGACACACCCCATTCACCCATGTCCCACCCCAAGGGTGTACCCACAACATCCAGTCACTGGGAAGGCTCCAACCAGTCTGCCTGGACTTCCCCACAATACCTTATATGGGTCTTCCACCCAGCAGCCAGTCAGGGGAAAGGACAGAGTCAGGGCTATCCAGGACTTTGGGGAAACAAGGTAACAGGTAATAGAAACCAAGCGGCCACAGTCTCCTAACAGGAATCCACTGATTCCTATGGCAAGGCCTGGGTATCCCAAAAATGGAGGCTTCTCAGAGCACCTGTCAAATTCAGTATGGAGCTGCCACCCGCCCATACACTAGGGGTACAGTGTTGTACCCCCCTCATGGGTGCCATAAGGGTATCCCAAGTGTCTCTGTTCACCACAACCAAAAGGAGGAAGAGCTACACTGCCAGGAGTCCCACATGGACTACAGTAAACAAAACAACACAAAATACACATGATAAGGGAGTACAGGACAAGGACATGGGGGCCCTGTTCCTCCAATATATTTCCAGCATCATACCCCCCAGTGAGAATCATGCATTGCTCTAAAAATGATGATTGTTTATAACAACACTTTAAAGTATCAACACATGAGGTAGCAAATGTCATATCAAAAATAAGTTACTAATAGCCTGAATGTGGGTTGTGAAACAGAGAACCTGTTGACGGGTGTGCAAGAGACATAGGCAGACAGAATTGCATTTGCCCAGCTTGCTGAGGTCAACCGTGTTATTTAGGGCCTTTAAGTGGCGATAACGGTGCAGTGTCTGGGCTAGTGATTGTGGGTAGAGATAGTGGTCCCATGAATGACCATGAAAAGCAACATTGCAATTTCAAAATGATCTTAAAGTTTGCGGACAAAGTCCCAGGAACAGGTGGAATAGAAGGATTAAAAGGGGCGAGTGGACATTTTGGCCAGTATAAAAATAGGTGCACTTTGACCAAATTATATTTTCTCAAATAATGCACATTTAGCTGTAAAACATTTATGTAATGCATTGGAGGTTTGTCTATAGTGAGGTTTCTCTCCCTACCAAAGATTGTGCAACAGTATAGGGTCTTTGTGTGAGCAATTGCCATCTGGCAAGGGTGCAAAGCCCTGACGTGTTTTTGATTTTTATTGATAAATAAAATGATGCTGGTAATTCCATCTCCAAAAGGGTAATTTGTTAAACAGATTCCCTTTTTCGTCAAATCCTTGCCACAATCATAGTCTACTTGTGCCCTACTGCATCAGTAGCCTGATCCGCAGTGCCTGTTCTACTTGGGGCGAAGAGCAGATTCAAAGTTTACAAGATGCCCACTCGACAGCCACAGTCACAGCCAAGTCACAGCTTTAAGATATTCCCCCTGTACCACAACTGTGATAATCAGAAGTAACCCATGCTGTTGGCAGGGTAAACTCTACATAAAGCCATGCCTGTTTTTGGCATGGAGTATGGTACTAATTATGATCATGGCTGCCATATCCCAATTGATATAGCGCATGTGTCAGCTCCTGTGAAAAAAGCTCTTCTGTGGAATGTGATGTGTATTCTGGTCAGCGTGGCAGAGACTGCCAAATGTTAGGAACCTGGATGGCTAGGCCTCTTCTTTGATCCCTTTGTGAGGGCAAGTAACACCCACTGCCAGAGACAGCCACAAAGCAGGCAGCAGTCCCGGGCCTGGGCATCATAGGAGCACACCTTTTGGAAAGGAGTAACCTCACACCACGGTGCTGCATCTCTAAAAGCCTTTGTTCTTAGTGAGAAGGGAAGGGGGCTGGGTGAGAGTAGGAATCGGTGCTATGGTCAATGAAAGGAGACTGCCACAATTATGTTTCTCTCTGTCTCTCTCTCTCTCTCTCTTTCCTGTGTCTTCACTTCCACTGGAGCAAAGCACTATGAATGTGACATCAGAAGGGCAAAGTCCATTCCCTCCAAGATCAGAGATTGGAACACTAAGTCAAGCTAGCTTTAGCCCAATCACCTGGGGACTGTTGGCTTTAACAGAGGGGCCTGCCACACCTTCTGGACATCCTCTCAGATGTTCTTAAGACATCAAGTTTCACTCTGAATGATCTGATATTTACTCACTGGATTTCCTTTGGGAAAGTTGCACTTTCCAAAGCCCTTAGCCTGTGGTGAAAAAGGACTGCCCAAGGCAGAACAAAACCCTGCTTTCTATCCACTCTCAGGGAACATTGGGATTGACCTTTGCTGTGGACCAGGACCTGCCACTCTGCACCGGAATCTCCTAAAGATGGCAGAACAGATCCTGACTGGAACCATTCTGTCCTCACGGCTCCCTGAGTGGGCTTCAACACAGCTGGTGGGTCAGACCTGCCGAACCTCCCTGTTCTGTCACTCTGTGCTCACTGCACCTTGAACGAGAGGGAAATGCTGACTATGACTTTTGTGCTCTTTCACCAATCCAAACTATTGCTTGCACTGGAAAGAAGCACAATGATGCATCATGTTCTAGCGCAGCCTCAAATGTTTGACGCTGGACCCATTCTGAATCCTTGGAAAGTCACACGCTGACTCTCACTAGGGGATACAATCACAGCCTCATCCCAGAAAGCCCTTGAATGGCTGCTTCACCGACCTTCTTATCGACACACCCAAGATCATGACTTTGTCTTTCACAGAAGTGGGTTTTTGTACAGTGTTTCTACTTTGTGCTATTGCAAATGGTGTGTTTAATAAAGTACATATTCTTTTATAGAAAATTGTTTGACATTCCTGTTTTTTTTGGATGGTGTTAGTGTGTTGTTTATGCCACTATGGAATACTATTCACACCACTCTTAAGAGCATAGCCAACCATTGGCCCACGTAACCACAAAAAGCAAAAGGGGTATATCTCTTAACTGTCCCTGTTGTACCTTTATGAGTGTGTTGGGTTTTGGTTTGTAGCAGTGTGATGGCTGAGGGGTCCATTTTACCCCTACTCATCTTGTACTCCTGTGGAGCAGAATCCAATTCGTCACACCCAATCAGCTTCTTCCTCATGCAGGAAGAGTGAATCCTGAGGTTATAGTGGCAGTCACCTTTATTAAACTAGTGAATCTATATAAGGTGGGGAAAGAGGTATCAAATGTTGTTTTTTAAAAGGTGCATTTCTTTCCCTGTTGCATGGTACAATTGACATATTTTCTTCTTTTATGCTACATTGTAGTTTGGTTTAAGAATATAATATCAAGAAACTTAATCCACAAGAATGAAGTGCTACATGATGCATACAGTGGATATGTGCAGCTTCACAAAAATAGTATTTTCATGGACGCTATTGTGTTATTTATTTTATTTGTATTTATTTTTATTTTTCCCTTTATAGCAGCACACACACCCTGGAGGCAACTAGGCGCTAGTTAGATTGGTTACAGGTCAAATCAGGTGGATTACAGATAAGTTAGGTTACATATGCAGCACAAGGCTGCCAGTCAAATCAGGTAGGTTGCAGATCAGTTAGGTTACATATGCAGCACAAGGCTGCCAGTCAAATCAGGTAGGTTGCAGATCGGTTAGGTTACATATGCAGCACAAGGCTGCCAGTCAAATCAGGTAGGTTGCAGATCGGTTAGGTTACATATGCAGCACAAGGCTGCCAGTCAAATCAGGTAGGTTGCAGATCGGTTAGGTTACATATGCAGCAGAAGGCTGCCAGTCAAATGAGGTAGGTTGCAGATCAGTTAGGTTACATATGCAGACCAAGGCTGCCAGTCAAATCAGGTAGGTTGCAGATCAGTTAGGTTACATATGCAGCACAAGGCTGCCAGTCAAATCAGGTAGGTTGCAGATCAGTTAGGTTACATATGCAGCACAAGGCTGCCAGTCAAATCAGGTAGGTTGCAGATCAGTTAGGTTACATATGCAGCACAAGGCTGCCAGTCAAATCAGGTAGGTTGCAGAAAAGTTAGGTTACATATGCAGCACAAGGCTGCCAGTCAAATCAGGTAGGTTGCAGAAATGTTAGGTTACATATGCAGCACAAGGCTGCAAGTCAAATCTGGTAGGTTGCAGATCAGTTAGGTTACATATGCAGCACAAGGCTGCCAGTCAAATCAGGTAGGTTGCAGATCAGTTAGGTTACATATGCAGCACAAGGCTAACAGCCAAATCTGGTAGAATACAGCCTGGCAGTATTATCATTTATTGTGTGTCAACTTGATGATAATATTTTTATCCAGTGTGCTTTTTCTTTGTGTGATAACTTTATGCTGGGGCATTCACTTCACCCTGTACTATTAGGCGGTAACCTCTGCTGCACACATTTACTTCCGTATACTAAAGTGAACATATCTCTGTATTCTAGTGACAGGGGAACATTTTTACTTACAGATTACAGTAAATATTGATAGCATTTCTGCAAGATAAGCAGTAAAAAATGAGCGGCCAAAAAGGGTGTGATTTTATCTGGCTTGCTTTATGTGTTTCTTAGCTCCGCCACCTTTGGTTCCTATCTATGATCATGGTGTAGCTTATTGCGGTGTGCGCTGTATGGGGTGTTCTAATCCTGCACCCCCATTTGCACCTTGGTGCTGGATTAAAAAAAGTTGAGTTTGGTCTGTAGTTGTGCATAAGAGCACAATCTGGCACGACTGGCCTACATATAAAAAAGAGGGGCTCCTGGCACTTCCATGATCTCTCCAGGTAGGTCACACTCTATATAAACAATAGATCTGGGCGACCCCGGCTGTACAGAAACACGCACAATTATACAATGATTTAGACATACAAATCCTATTGTGTATTACAAATAGGTGAAAAAGTTGCCACAGGTCATTGAACCCAATGCATTTCCTATGAAAGAAACAAATACATCTCTTTACATATAAATGGAATAATTGTATTATCATTACATGACTGACAATATACATCCCCTTGTTTATTATGTGGGGTTTAACAATGGTGTAGAACTAAACAGTAGATATTTTGTATCTGGTGTCTGTAGCGACACAAACATTCATAAACAGTCGACACGTCTGTGTTTCTTCCTATAGCAGTTCAACAAGCTATTGCTAACAACGGCCTTCATCAGGACTGGGAATTGTTTTCCAGGTTCTTGATAACCTTTTCTTTGGTGTCACTCATGCTTCAATTTAGTTGCATGGCCTATCGCCACACAGTCATGTTTAAGCTCTGGCCACGTAGTCCTTTGGCTTGGACTCAGTGTGATAGGACTTCTGATATCCTCATAGTGCCCCAGTCAGGAGATCGGGACAATAGGATGGCGACGGTTTGGGTCCTCTCTGGTCCCCGGATCTGCTTGGATTCATCCTTGCCTACATCAAATGTTCCTGCAGAGCCTCCTTTTAGAAAATGCATTCTGTCTATATCCGCTGAGCTGTAATTTATAACCCTTCCATCACGTACGCCTTTCTCAGCGTAGAGGCATGTTCCCCTTCAGAGACCTTTTCATTTGGAAAGTCCCAAATCTTCATGAAGCTTATGCTGTGGTTGTTAATAGTGAAATTAAATATGTGTTTGCAGTAAAGTCCCAACTATTGTGAGTGTGAGACACATGGTTTGGGCTCAAGAAACAGGACAGGCGTAACATCTCATATTTGACATTGAACAGAAAAAGCGCACTGTTTCTCCATATTCTTTGAGAAATGAGTCTAAAGGGAGTGAAGTTGACAGTAGTTTGTTAACAGTAATACCTTTATTGGCCTTGAAAATGTTTCCCCGGATTATAATTTGCATGCAGATTACTATTATGAAGGTAAACAATCCAAGCTATACTGCTTCTCTACATTGCCAGATAGGACATCTCATCATAATAACATCTTATAGGTTTCTGGCCATAATACTCCACTGACAGAAGTGTGTGACCAGGAAAATGTGTCTTTTTTCTTCTTTGTTTCTGATCAGCATTGGTGAATGTTTCTAGTAGAGACAAATATGCTGTAAGTAAGTCTTTCACAAGTGGATAGTGGGAGAATTTGTGGCTATTATAAACAGACCCCATGTTTTTCGTGTTATGATTACTTGACATGGTGTTGTTTCATTGAAATCGATGAAATACGGTGGGCCCTAGCAAGACTCAAACCTGTGAGTTAAAGATCACACCCAAATCTCTGCTGTAGGTTCTCAACCCACCAAGCTATTTTTCTATCATCTCCGATAAGGTAATTAAGGTATATGCTGTTGCATTTATTTGAAATGGCCACACTGACCAGTCGCTAAATTTTATATGAACATGTGTTTTTTTAAATTTTAACCAGTTTATCAACTTCTCAAATAGTTCACTGATGTTAAGATATATGCAGTGGTTTCACTTTGCTGCATTTTTCATTGTTCTGTAGAGAATGTTCTTATTTTGGAAATACACATTTACCCTTTCAGAGTAAATCATATTTGTGTAGCTAACATCTTTCTATAAGGATTTCTTTTATACTGTCGGATTTGTTTGCTATGTGGTTTGAAAAATTGCAACTCAGATTTATCAAACAAATAGGGTATTATTTTTGTAGCACAAAGAACAGGTTTGTCAAAACCTGTGTAAAAGGGTTGCTTTAGCGTTACCCTGCCCTTTTTACACTGAAGGAGATGTTCTACATTTTTTCTGTCCGAGTGATAACATAGAACAGGTCGTCTGTTTCCCATGCACATACCCAGACAGTATGCAATAACCAAATGTTATGATAGCATACAATCAGTGGATTCCAAGACAATCCCTGTGTCTTTTGCACCTGCAAAAAGCCAGTGGATTTTGTAGAAATCCATTTTAAATGCCCTGCTGCAAGTGTAACTTGCAGCAGGGCATTTATACTTTTTGTAATACAAAGGACAACATTGCAAACAATGCAACTTAAGGTGACTTCACTGGTTTTAACACGTTTTAACACTGAATAGTGAACATTACAAGCAGTGCACATAGGGAATCGATGTGCACATAAATTCAAGCATTGGCAGTCACCTCTGGGTATTTTTTCTTTTTTCCTTTTTTAAATGAGAACAGTAGTGCCAATTTAGCCTTTGAAACAGAATTCATTATATGGTAGTGTGAAAGTAAATATGGTATAGGAGATGTAGGGCCTCATTACACGGATGGCGGTAAGGGTTTACCGGTACCGGTATTTTACCGGTACCAGTAAATCCTTACCGCCTTACTACGAGGTCCCTTTGCGGGTAGGGGAATTTAACGCCTGCTGTTTGCAGGCGTTAAAAACCAACCCGCAAAGGGACCAGGCAGCTAATTACGGTACCAAAATTTGCGGTACCGTAATTAGCGCTTTCCCCATTCCCATAGAGCCCTATGGGGCAAAAATGGGAATGGGGAAGGGCAATGGTGGAAGGGGGAATTACCGCCCCGCCAACCTTGGAATAGGGCGGTAATTCCCCTTTCCACCAAGGCGGTGCCGGTATTTTACCGGCATGAACCATGGCACTAATAGCGCCATGGTTCACCGCCATCCGTGTAATGAGGCCCGTAGTCTAATGTCTGAAATACAAACTATGCCAAGAATCCAAGCTTCACCACTTGACTAAAGTATGTTTTTCTAGGCAAAGCACTTTACATCACTGGCCCTTATTTACCTTCACTGAGAAAAGTACATCACCTCGAATTGGTTATTTTAAATGTGCAGGACACAAAGAGACTTCCCCCTGCATGTTTTAACAGCTCTGTGTGCAATGTTATGTTTTCCTATTTACAAAGCGCCTACCACAAATATTACTTTTGTAACTCATGAGAGTTCTGATTGTATGCCATTATTGCCTCATCATGGATAAGGTGGAGCTATAAACTGAGCTCCCTAAATTCGGCCATTTTGTCCAAACTAGATGGGTGTTTTGAACTGAGTGATGCAGGTGGTTCTGGATAAATAGTGGGACTAGGGATGCATGGTTTCATTTTGGAAACATTACTTTGTAGGCAAGAGGTTTCCCGCCAGTGGAGAGAATAGTTGAGAGATAGGTAGCACATTGGTAGGATTTATTTGAGGGAGAGGTAAAAAAGTAACATATAAGTAAAGGGAGAGTTAAAAGGTTAAAGTAGGGTTACTTTGGGGATGGGTAGACAAAGAATGAAATAGGACTGAATTGATGGAAAACATGAAAACTGAAATAAGACTGGTAATATTTTGGTGCTACTTACCTTGCATGACAAAAATGCATATGCAATTGTTTGTGACACTCAGGGAGTATACTCCCTAGATCACACAACTGTTTAGAGTCAGCTGCACAAAGGAGATTAAATTCAGTGTCGGCAGGGTCATTTTCTCATCATTAAATTAAGTTGTGAAAGCAAAGCGTAATCCTTTTACACCTCCATTTAAGACTCTG
Organism: Ambystoma mexicanum; assembly: GCF_040938575.1. NCBI lineage: Eukaryota > Metazoa > Chordata > Amphibia > Caudata > Ambystomatidae > Ambystoma > Ambystoma mexicanum. The sequence continues at coordinate 1,149,481,969 of NC_090928.1, forward strand.
TGCCATTTACAGCTTGTGTAAGGATTAGGAGGGCAGCAAAGCAGAGTTTGCATGTCTGCTTACATTTCCTCCTCAGTATTCGAGGAGCACCCAGTTTTAAGCCACCATCAGATTTGTATGCGGGTGTTAACTCAAAGGATTCCAATGGAATATACCTTGTGCTTACACTAAAGGCCTGATTCATGGAATTATTTATGCGTAAAATTGGGAACTTGCGCATCAAACTGCAAATGTTCATCTCAGTGCATGAGAATTGTGGGGAAAACTAGCACTTTTCCATAAATCAGGCCCATAGGTTCCGATTCATGGAATGATTTGTGTTGAAAATCAGGGATTTACGTGCCATTCTGAGTGCAAAATCCCATTCATTGAATCATGGGATAGTCTGCGTGTCACTTTTTCGTAACTTCTATGGACTTCGGACATGCTCATCACATCGGCAAGCGTTTGCGGTTGGGTGCTTGCGCGAGACACCAGGCAGAGCATGGGCGAGGCCTGCGCATAGGGCGGAGTATGGGGCAGAACTCGGAAAATGAGGAAGAACAAGGGAAAAAGTTGGTGTTCCAAGGGACAGGCCAATAGCATGTTCACAAATGCATACGACAAAATGTATTCATGGATGTAACCGCGCAACCTATTGCCTGCAAAATGCCCACCCAAATCCCTCCATTTCTCTGCCACCCGAACGCAGCCGTAAAAACACTTGTGCATAGCAATAGCAGTGCAGAGGTGGGTTTGCATGTCGGATTTAGGGATACATGTTTGCAGCTGGGAATCCGATCGGACGTAGGGGCACACATACGCAGTGTAGTGCAGTGCAGGAATGGTTAGGGTTTTTTGCACGCAGTTCTATCCAAGCTTACATTTATGGGAGACCAAGTGCAGGGTCCCCGAGATGCAGGCTCACTTGTTGGGGACCCTAAACACTGTTTAAAGGGTGCACGTAGTTGACCCGGGGAGCACACAAAGGTAGCTGTTCTGGCTTCTTTTGATTTGTGTGGGGGCGTGTCAGGGGCTTTCTTGCTGCACCTTGCATATTGTGGGCCTGATTCATGGAATTACACACAGAAATCGTGCAATGGCCGTGCGCCGAAAAGGCCACTGCACGAGCCTGCACGATTAAGAAAATCTCTGCGTACTGCATATTGATGGAATTGTTCGTGCAAAGTAACCGTATTCGCAAGTCCCAGCTGGAATGCCCTGACAGGCCCACATGCAAAGCAAGAAACTGCCAGATCAGCCACCTTTGTGCAGTCCCCCAGGCGCGAATATACACACCCTTCCAATAGTGCATGGGATCTCTCGTAAGCAGGCCGGTGACTCGGGGAGCAAGCGCGCTGTCCCCCATCACTGTTTCTGGCACCTCGACAACATGCGTATGAAAAATCATAATACGGCAAAAACTAAGGAAAAGTGCATGTAAACCCACGTAAAACGTTCCTTTACACTGCGACACAGCATACGCGCACCCCTACATTACATGAGAACCCTGATTGAGTACACGCACCCCAGAATACAACACGCAATCCCACCTGCATGCTGAAAATCCTATGCGCAAGTGTACTTCCGCCAGCCTTTGGGTGGCGGATCCTATGAAGGACTTGCGTGGGCATTTCCCAGCCGAGACGTTGCACGATCGATTCCATGAATACTTCTCTTGCCACGCAATGTTGGGTGTTCGAGGGACTGCTTTCATGCTGTACCTCAGAATGCCCACTTCTTCGTAAGTTATTCCCCATTTACTGTGTTCAGCCCCCTTGCCAGCCCTCTGCACAAGCCACGCCCACCTACTGCTCTGAGTCTCATGCAAGCTCCTCCAGGCTAGCGCAAAATTCACGGAAGTCCAGGAAAAATCCTGCTCATTTGACAGAGTTGCGTGCGCAGATTGTGCGCAAGTAGTCTATTTTCTGCGCAACAAAATCCATGATTCGGCCCCACCGTTACTTTGCGCAGAACATTACATGAATACGCAGGGCGCGCATTTTTTATTCTGCACGCAGGCTAACAGTGTCAATTCTCTTTACTGGGCAAATGCACGCTTTTCCATTAATCAGGCCGTTAGTATGTAGCAAGACGTTTACATTACATACATTGGAATTCATTATAAAATGCTATATGCTAAGCATAATCTGGAGGCGGTATTTTATTTTCCCCCTAAGTGGAAAGTAAAAGTGAAGTGTGAGGGTGATTTTGCTTTGTTTGACTCTTCACATTCACTGTCTGCTTTGAAAGTGATGAAAATTGCATGCAGGGGACATAACAGCACGTAAGTGCAAATCATGGTGGCCTGCATGCAATAAGCATTTCATTTAAAATTAACACCAAAGATGTTGGTGGCAGGGAAAAGTTTTCGAATTCATTTAATATATGAAAAGTGTTTGATTTTTTTGGCGAATACAGAACCGTCTTACTCATTTTGAGAATAATATGTCTTTAAAAACATTTTAGGCAAGAAAATGGATGCAGTGGCTGTAACTGTATGCTTTATTGTTTTGTGGCCCGTCCTCCCACTTGCAGCTTAGACAATCTTCAGTGGCTATAACCGGGTGCATCATCTTTCAGTGGCTAGTCCATATACTTCTTGTTAGCAGAGAAAAGTATAAAGGCCTGCTTATGAATTTGGTGGTATTACCCGTGTTAACGGCACCAAACAAATGATTCCAGCATTCCTGGTGCCCAGGAAGATCTGCATGATAACAAGTCACATGAACCTATCTGCTTTTACCCATTTTGGAGCCCCATAGGACTACTTCCGGTGCGGTGTTCACTGCATTTGATAATGTTCACTGTAGATGTCTCCTCATGTCGATGGAGAAAGGCAGTCATTTTACCATGTGACGCTGCTTTTTCCATCTTGCCCCTCCCCACTTCGATATTTTGAAGTACCTGCTTTAATTTTGTACAGTTTACTTTTCTTTAAATTATAGATTGTATTCTTCCTTATAACCTTCCCAGGAATCGTGGTAACAGGGGAGTTAAGCCTGTAAACAATAGTCACGTTTAAGAGCAGTCACAAGCGGTAACCATTCAAAGTACACATAATGCTTACTGCTGTCACCTGTATACGAAACAGCGTTCTCCACATCCAAATCTCTGATACAACCTGCCTTGTCACAGACAGACGAGATATTTAGTTACTCTGTAGAGCCCCCAGGAGAACTACAGGAAAACCATTTTTGCAACAACTTAGCGAACCGCGCAGTGCTACCATGATGCCGCTGTGGTCTTGTAGCCGGTACTTCACAAGCGAGATGAAAGACAGACTGCCCCATGATAATATACTCCGAAATAGTATCACTTCTTCCATAACAATTATAGAGGTGGGGGACCAAATAGAAGCTTTCCCTCAAGGCGTTTTTATTAGAACATTGTGTTTTACAGCAGGATTGTCTTATACAAACAAAAACATTACAACAACAAAAAAAAACAATAGGGTCTCACAATGGGCTTGGCAAAGGCTTTCTTTTGTTTCTTTTTTTAGGGTGGAAGGTTTAACCAAGAGATCAAGGGAAGCCAAACACAACCATAAAAGGATTTCCACATTGTTTCTCAAAAGAGGAATCAGACTTTAGGGAACTTTATGAAATAATCACAATACAAAATAAAATGACACTTACATAAACTGAAATATGAAAAATATCAAAATAAAGCACTAGTTGTCTACAGCAAAGAATACTATTTCCTTCTCTCTCCACTCAGTGGATCAGCTCTGTTCTTTTCTCTAACAGCCAAGCCCAACACAGAGACAACCTCAAAAGGGCCTGGGCCTAGACTTAAGTAATCAAACCTTCCCAGAGATGTGTGGACTCAGATTGCTGCATGGAAGTTCTGCATGATGATGGGAATCACCTGGGGTGGGACACACTACCCGTAAAGAGTTGACCTTCCTGCAGGTCAATTTTTGGAGGGTTAGAATATTAGGGCCATACATAAATAGCATTAGCAAGAGGGGTGTAGCCCAAAACATGTGATCATTACACATTTTTGCATTTTGTACCTGCATGTGGGACATTCTCACATTGAAGGGCTAGGGTCAATTTCATTACAAGTGTCACCGTCCACATCATCATAAATATAGGAATCTATCTCATGGATGATTTGGGTTTAAGGTTATGAAGATCACTAGCAAAGGATCTAGGCATTATCACAGTATCCCTCTTCCTCGTCATTCTCCTTCATTAATTATACAGACTGAACGATGAAGAGGCACTAAGAGTATGATAATATGATAAGTTATTTATAACGCGCATAATACCCAGAGGTTTCTAATCGCGGACCCAGGGATCGAACCTGTGATGCTCCGTGTCTTTCCTTCCAAGTTAAGCATGTTGCCCCTGAGCTATCCTCCCGATGTCGATTTCTTACACAAAATATTGTCATTTTTGTAGAGGAGTCAGAACCCCCCCCCCTCAACTGAGTACAGATAACATGATAGGCAAATAAATAGTTCCATTACTACAGAAATTAGGATTGTAGAGCCTTTATTTTTACGGGAACAAGTACACATGGCACAGCGCATATTTGGGTTAAAATGACCCAGGAAGTGGAGGGTGCTTTAAGGATCATACAAATATCATGACTATATAAAAATATATTCTGAAAAAAACATAAAAAGAAATGCTTAAATAATTAAATATTGGCTCCGTGAATGGTAGCACAGTGGCAGACTAAGATATATTACAAAATGGATATCTGGAGCAAGATGGTGTCTAGTGTGAAATCCCTGACTCATACTGATACTGATACTGATACAGTAGAAAGTCTTTGGCAACATCTCACTGTAAGATAAGTAAGTCTGGAAAGTTAATCTTAGAACTTGGCAGGAAAGGCAGACAAGATTGATGGTAGAGTTAGAAAAAGGCAAGGGAAATTACCTATTTGGACAGACCAGCTACATTACCTGGCATCAAAAAATTGAGCTTATTCATTTTTCCACGGTACAAGTGCTAATTAAACTTGGCAAGGCCTCAAAAAGCAGATAAGGGAATGACAGTGATGTGATAAAATTGTTCTTGGCAAAAGATGAAGAATTATGTAATTGTGTTCAGCCGGGTCTAAAATAGCCTATCAGTCTATGGGCCTCATTCTAGGTATGGCGGTAAGGCAACAGCACTGTTGCTACCGTACCACCATATTAGGAGTTCTGCTCACGGGTGCCCTTGCAGCCACCAGGTCTGACCTGGTGGCAGTACCAGCACCCGCGAGCAGAACATAATGGTAGCACCGGTACTGTTATTAATGGTACCAGTGCTACCACCCTCCCCATTCCCATTGAGTCCATTAGGGCTCAACGGGAATGGGGATGTACCGGGCCCGGCACCCATGAAAAGGGAAATTACTGGGTCTGGCAGGGCCGGAATAGCCCAGTAAATGCCCTTTCGCGGGTGCCAGTTCCGGGTGCGAATTTGGATGTAGCCTTGCCGGTAAAACTGGCAAGGCTACCTCCAACCTCGTAATGAGGCCCTAAGTGTCAGCCAGCAAGTGTTAATGCCAAGTATGACTAATGTGGGCTTGGTGTGCTTCAGATAAGTCATCCAATTGGATGAAAGGAGGGGTTTTCTCTGGCTAAAAGCAGATATAAGATATATGCTCTCACAAAGTAGTAATTTGCATGAGGATGTTGCACCATCCAAAAAAGCCTCTATAAGCAGGTTGAAGGCAAAATGTTGGTGTGTGTTTTTTTCAGAAGTGTCTTGTAACCTCTAATAAAGACTGCTGTGAGAACCACCCAATAGTATGTTCTTTTGTTCCTGGTCCTTGCCTCAAAATGATTTCACAGATGCCAGAAAGAGATCCCCCTTTTCACTTGGCGACCACAAGAAGGGACCCTAAAGTCTTTCATAAAGATCCAGGGACAAGGACCCAGGCTTCATGTTGGTGTGCTGACAGAAATAGGCAGATGCCTGAGGGGAATGGCAAGGGCTATCGCTAGAGCCCTAATCGGCTCCAGACTGGACTATTGTAATGTCCGCTTTATTGGCACATAGGCAAAAAATCTGGACAAACTTCAAACTATCCAAAACAATGCCCTATGCACCGCCATAGACATCCCCAAAAGGAAACACATCACTTCAGCCAGACGGCAAGCCCACTGTCTGCCCGTTCGTGAACATGTCCTCTTTAAAACACTGGCCCTTACTCACAAATGCATCCATCGTCCTGCCCCTGACTGTCCCCATAGTTAAGTGTGCCAGAGGACGGGGCGTAAGCTTCCCATTCATCGCTGCCAGGCAATATAACTCCCTCCATCTCGCCCTCATATCTGAACCTTTACTCCTCACATTTTGCAAAGCGATCAAAACCAGACTATTCGCCTAAACCTCCCAAGTAATGTAATAAAATTCCCAGGACCACCCACATGTGTACCCAAATGACAACATATCTTTGTAATTTAAGATGTAGCAATATGCTATGCACTATGCAACCTTGTGTGGCCCTATCAACCTCCATGTAATGCATCATGCACAACTAAGTACACATATGTGCAATTTTAACGAAGTCGAGTTCATGCAACAGCGCCATGATGCCTCTGGGCTGTTTTGTGTGCCTTATAAATGCAAATAAATAAATAAATGTGAGTGACAAATCTGCAGTATGCTCTAATTTCTGTCGGGGATTCTCCCCATGACCTTCAGCATGGCACACTTGGCATCTGTGAATTATGGTATGTCTTATGAGGGACAGAGTCAAAAGAAAAAGAAAACATTTAATGTATATATTAAGGCGATTGTGGTCATTTAAAAGTAACAGGAGATTTTTTTTATATGAAGAGAGAGAAGGCCCAGGAGTCCTAACCCAAGACATTTTAGAAGAGATTGTCTCACACTCCAACAGAAGGACTCTAGGCTAACGTGCAGGACAGGTCCACGTAAGGTGACAATATAAATCCTGTGACAGGATATTAATTAGGGGCGAGGAAAACAAAGGGTGATCACTGTGGTTTAAATGTAAAGAGTCAACTAGTTTGTTTGTTTTGTGAAATAATTTGAGGAGCAACAGTGAGTGAGCATAGCAAAGTGATTGATGCCAATCAAAAGAATAGACAGGCTGTTGAAGTTAAAGGTTTGAGCAGCGATTGGTGGGTCACACTCATATGTGTTGTCTGAGATGTTTTGGAGAAAAAATATGCAGTCAAATTGTGACTCTACTTTGCACCTTTAAAACCAGTAAAGGGTTACAATGTATATATGCACAATAAGAAGACTTTTCACAAACTGAAATGCTTTGCACTGTAGAAATTAGACAAACCAATCATACAAACGAAGAAGAAACAGATAGGAGATGTGGGAGAAATCAGTCTGGGAGAAAGTGGAGATGTGGGAAAAAGTCTGTAGTTGGAATACAGTCTTTAAATTGAGTTATGAGTCAAAGTCCAACAGTAGGTTCCTTTTCTGTTTTAGCAAATGAAGGTAATTTGGTATGTGACATGTTTAAAAAAGATAACATGGCAGAAATATAGCTATTTATTACAAGGTATGCAGCTGATAAGGAGCTACGCACTGACATGCACAGTAAAATGTATGTTCCAAACTGCAGTGCTTTTGAAGATTAGCCAAGGCTGCTAGAGCTGACACAATTCCAAGAAGTAATTAAATAGTTGCAGGGAGTCAAGGCTGTGTGAATTTTGAAAAGAAAAAAACACAAGATTGCTTTGTTAGACAAAATAGCTGTGTATCAGTTTGCACAGTGGAACAGCAATATGCTGTTGACAATGTCACTGAAACACTAGCAGAATCTTGGACAATTTAGGAACGTGTATCTATGTGTATTTAACATTGAAACAGGAAAATGAATACAAAAGTAATGAAGATATGATTGAAACAAGTGACAATCAATAGTGCCAAAGCGGATGTATATATGTATATATGTTTGTTTGAAACAAGTTGTGGGATGTTTTTACCCATGCATATGAGCCCTACCACAAAAACTGTGCAGTACTGGCATGGAAAACATCATGATGGCCAGAACTTCCCAGAAAATGCACAGGGAAATGCATGAAGAATAGGCTGCAACCCATTTTTGCCTATGTTGTGAGCACAGAAGGGCACAGAACCTAAAACCATTGTAAAAGGGGCAATGCTGATTGCCAAAAGCAACCCATAACTGGTGGGAATTCGTTTTCTTAAGGTCAAACATAGCTAATTTATGGGCACAAAATTATTGTACTGCAGAACTACACCAATGCCATTTGTTGAACCTGGACAATATACTTCCATGTAATATCTCTTGTTTGAAATGCTTGAATTCAAGACTGATCCAAAAAAATTGCATGCAGTACCCGCTTTTGACTGAGGGCGGCACTAGCGGTCTAAACTCTGACAGGGAAACTGCATGTCAGGAGTTTCAGGAGAGGCCTTTACATCAAAGGCTGGGAGTTAATTAAAATCTTAACCACATGCTGTTCCCTGAAGACAATCTGATTTAATTAACAGGCCAAAGGCTGGGAAACCTCTCACCTCCAGAGATTCACACCAGGAGTTAGAATCTCACATGACCTCTTGATTGATAGAAGGCAGACTGGCTGGGAGCCTCCTGGAGACCACACAATAGGCTCTTGCATTTGAATAGAATATGTTGATTTTGACTGTTTCCTGTCAACAAAGGCCTGCCTGCCAGAAGACACATGTGATCACTGACCCACCCAAGTCTTGGAGGCGGACTCCAACACTCTGAGAACTGATTTGAAAGCAAAATATATATTTTACAGAAACACTGATAACTCTTTGTAATCAAATGACCGGAATGTATAACTTTGAGAGCCTTTATTTAAAAAATGTACCTTCGATTCAAGCCCAAACTCCAATTTGTGTGATGTTCTGGGGCAAAACCCTGCTATTTATTGACACCACATACTCTGTGTTTAAGCTAGAGATATGGGAATTTACTGGAGTAGGTATGGACAGCCTGTGTATATGTGTATAACTTTTAATGAAGAACCAAGGTTGAATAACCCACTAAAATCGAAAATAAGTTGCCATTTTTGAATGCAAGCCCTTAGGAAGAGCAGAGTTTGAACAGAGTATACCTATTGCGATAGGTAATATGTACATGCAATGACAAACCACTATGTATTTGAGAAATGTGTATTTTGATCAAATATAGATTCGTGTGCAATTTGACAGGGGAGTGTCCTTTTTGCAAGCCATTAAATGACATCATTCTGACACACAATCCTGCTCTCCAGTGAGAACGCAAAGAATTCTCCAACCTATCAGAACTCTGAAGGGGTTGGGCCTAGAAAGCTAGCCTCTCCACCCACTTTCAAAACACATAAAAAGAGACTGCTGGGACAGGTAGAGACATTCAATTCCATTTGCTGCGGAGCATGCTGACCGACGACTTCACATCCAGAGATCCTACACTTAGACTTCCAAGCTAAACAGAGACTACAGAACTTTGAACCAAGAAGGTCCACTGCAAGCAAAAGTATTTGTCAGCAGGCCTAAAAATCATTTGCAGACTATTCACAGCCGGACCCAGGTGTTGATTCTGGCCTGAAACCCTGTGCCAGAAAGATCCAGAAGCAGTGCTGTACCCAGAGAAAGCAGAGCAGTATCCAGAACCAGAGGCCAGAGATCCAGAGTGACCCAGACCGCTGTTAGCAGAACCAGAGAGCTGACCCAGATCACTGTGAAGTGCCGAGACCAGAACCGGAGTCCAGTCCAAAACCTGACCAGATCCGTGGGGAGGCCTATTTCAAAATATATTGTGAGTACCTAGCAGAACTGTGCAGAACCAATCTCTTAGTTAAAATAATATAATTCAATCTATTTTAATCCAACCAGAACTGCCTCCTAACTGTCACCTGTCATTTGCAAAGCTGTCACCTGTCATTTTCTAGCTGCAAGCTGTAACCTGTCGCTTTGAACTTTTACAATTTCAAATCCGAAAAACGACCTTTATTTAATCGTCCGTATCTCTGGAACCGTTGGTGCTAGGAACTTGGTTTAACTTTCCCCTGAAAGCTTAGAATCTCAGCTACTCCTTATACTTTCGCCGTAATCGTGATTCACGCATTCGCGAATTTTGCCTCGATTCGCGATTTGGTTAAAAATCCAGCCACGTGTGAAAACAGCAGCTTCCTTGCTTTCCTTTGCCAAAAATTCGTTTAACCTGCTAGTGACTCCTAGATCCTTGCTAAAGTGAGCCTGAACTCATCCCAAGTATATTTCACTCACCCTGAACCTCCTAAAGGGAACTAAAAGCATTTTCAGCATATTTCTCACTGCATTGTCATCATATTCAAAGCCTTTTGCCTGTGTTTCAAACTTCTGTAGTCTAAGCTTGCTGGGGTGAACTGAATTACATTTGATTGCATTTCTCAGAACTGTGTGCTCTCCCCTTCATTTACTTACATTGCATAAGGGGGGGAGTGGATTGCCAGAGAAAAGTGATTACATTGTTGTGTTGAAATCATATCAAGTTATTTCTGTACTGCATTTTCATTCCACCTTGCATCCATTTGAAACCATAAAAGTATTGTTGCTATCTTATCCATCCTATAACCACTCATCATTGATTATAAAGAAGTGTGCTAGTGCCAGACTATCCATTATTGATTACTGCTCAGATTAAGTGTGATATTCAATTATTAATTTATTATAACGTGTATATATATATATATATATATATATATATATATATATATATATATATATATTGTTTAAATTCTCAAATAAACCTTTTAACTTGCAAAACAGAACTACTTCTTGGCTCAGTGGGGTCAGGGGGATTCCAAGAGAGGGGTGTTATATAGGGGTAGTCATCCAGAACTCATGAACTGGACATAAAGATATATCAATAAGGTTTTCCATTCAGTATCCCAGACTAGGCATTGACTTAGCTGTAGTGTTGAATTGAATCCTCTTACAAAGTGGGGGCTCGAGCCGGACGTTTGGGTTAGATCTATCACTTGTGCAGATTAATACAGTGTGCCAGCTGACCAGATACACATATCCGGTCGGATCACCACGCTGTGTTACGCTGTAAAGCACTCCTCAAAGGAACGCTCTAAGGAAAAGGTCTGTTTTGCAAAAATAAAATACAAACTTCTGTAAGTCAGGAAGGAACTCAAATTCCAGAATGACGACCTTGGTAGATATCAAGGAGGTAGTCTCACAAATGGGGTCCCCCGCTCCCCTGACTATGTAAGTCCCCGCTATAAGGGAAACCGACCAATCCTGGGTTATGTGTGGACTCCTCCAGCCCAAGGGGGGGATCCGGCCAAGCACCTAACCCAGGGAACTTCCCTCCAAACTTCCCACAGGAGGGCAGAAATTCTCCAAATCCCGGGCAGAACTTTTTCCCCAGGTATCCGCCCAATTTCCAGCCCCAAAATCATCCATCCTTCTTTCCCCAATTCCCTGAGCCCAGACAACCTAATCCGGGAGAGGGGAGGCCAAGGGTGGAGGGGTACCAAAATCTTCCCAACCAGGGGTACTACCAGAGAAGGGATAGCTACCCTTCCCGGGATCAGCCCAGGGGAGAAAATAGAGCCCCGTATCAGCCTGAGCGGGTTTCCCAGTTAGAGCGCCAGGTCCAAAATATGGCACAGGATCTGGGTCACATACTGAGGGCTCAACAGAACCCTCAGATGAGCGTGCCACCGCAGAATGCCCAAACTCTGGACCTGGTACTCCAGAACAATGACGGGGGCAGCACCCCGATAGCACACCGGTTCCCAGTGAGGAGGCACAAGGGGAAGGGGGGTGTAAAGCCTTGGAGGAAGCTTCCTTCCCAACTTGTAAACAGCCCCTGGAAAACCAGGAACCGGAAACAAAATCTCCTTCCCCTGAAAGCCCGCCTCCCAAGGAGTAGAGGGGGGGTAGGAGAAACAAAGGACCCAAACAGACCCACTTTGTGGAGGAGGTACAGGTCTTCCAATTTGAGGGAGAGGGATCCTCAGAGGATCCTGGGGAAAGGACCTTCTCCTTCAGAGATGGGGGAACTCCTCCCAAGGAAAAATGGGTCCCAAGGGATGCCAATTCAGACTGGGGAGATATGGAGACTGAGCTACCGCCGCCCATTATCTCATCCCAGAACCCACAATACCAAAATCCCCTGGTTCAAACCCATCCGGATGACTGCCTCCAAAAAGGGCGGGGCGGCCCAGAACCGGAACCAGGGGAACCCACAATGGCTCTGATCTCCAGTTGCCAACTTTTTCTTTCAGATTCCCAAGGCTCTCCACAGAATTCTGTCTAACAGGCCGAACGGCCTAATGGAGTTGATAATCCGAAGATTATTTTGAAAGTTTATGAATTTCTTTATATTCAAAATACAGAAGATTTAGGAAAAACACATTCAATAGACAATTAGTGATCATCAACAGTAAATTATGTTATTTATTTGTGTTTCCAAGTGCCCAACGCGTTTCGAGTCGAAAAAACTCTTCATCAGGGGCGACATATTCATCAAACAATTTCTATAAAAGGAAAATTATATACAATATATTAGTGCTTTAGATAGACTTAATGGTGAACAAAATCTAACAACAAAATCACATTTGTTATGAAGACAGTAATTAGCTTAAACATTTTAGCTGTATTGGTGGGTAACACATTCTATTGAAAAAAAGCCCAACATTACCCTAGTCTTTCCACATTCACCAAGTTAGTGTGATTATGCCACATATGTGTCTATATAGAAAATAGGTAGCTGCCCCTATATTTTGCCTTTGGCGCAGTGAATTTTGGGGGGATAATTTATTACTAAGTAGTGCAAATTATTGTGCTGCATTGATGCAAAATGACCTCTTACCTTGAGTTATGCTAATAACCAGCAAGGACTCAGAGGGTAGACGATTGTGTATTGTCCACTAGGCTCACGGTAACTAGTTCTTTTAAATCTGTGACCAATGGGGACCGATGGCAGAAGCGAATCTCTCAAGCCTAGAGAGAAGGAAAGATATTTTATAACAATGTATGTGAAAAGCTTTCTAAAAGAAAAAAATAGGCTTAGAGCCCAAAGTTAAGTGCGTTTACTAAGTAGTTTTAAAGTCCGGTCTAAATACTCACTTCGATTCACACCAGCAATCTAGGAGGAGTTCAGGAGCCGTAGGAAACGGCAGATGAATGAGCCTCTCTCACATTTTGCGTGTTTTTATATTGTTAAGTGTTATGACGTCACTCGCGCATGCGTTGGCGGCGTCACGCTTACGCATGACGTCACCCGCGCATGCGCGGAGTGATGTAAACAATCCCCCATGTTGTGTATGAATTAAAATGCAGCATTCTACCATAGGCGATCCATATGGGGAAGCAACGATATCGATTTTTAATTATATGGCGTTACTTAGTAAAAAGTGATGGCCGTAGATGTGTATTTCTAATCTAAAATTTGAAATAGCGGTAATCCGTGAACCTCGATATGGGCAAAAGTGGGTCAAACGGGCTAATGATTAGGCTTTTGTACTAGGGCAACTGAAGAGAGTAGGTTGTTCTCTGAATTGTGATGTTATGTAATTATAATTTGTGTATATATCATCAACAATACTGTCGTGGAAACTTTGTTTAACACATTTAGCATTTTTCAGACCCTTATAAACGTTTCTTAGTTAATCAGTGGAGCATAAGGAAAACACACATTTCAATCACAATGACATAGCAGAATCCAAAAAAGGATAAGGTTTTGAATGTAAAGAATTAAACCGAAAATAGCTTCTAAAAGACATGTCATTGGTTCGGAAAGTTATATCTAGTGTAAGGTTGACCTATGTGAGTGAGACTAAGATGGCTACCTCCTTGTAGTGGGAGTTCATAGGAATGGCCCTAGAAAATAGTCCTCATTAATTCCCAGGGGTGTCATAGCGTCCAATTTGTTGATCCAGAAGAGTTCTCTTTGTGCAAGCTTTTTAGGAAGATTTCCACCTCTACTTGATGGTCGTAGGACCTCCAAAACCACAAATCTCAACTGTGAGATATTGTGTTTTTTCTCTTCAAAATGTCTATAGACTGGGGATTTGCAATTTTTGGTCCTGATGCAGGATTTATGCTCCGTCCATCGGTCTTTAACTTTCCTGTTTGTTCTCCCCACGTAGTATATACCGCATGGGCAACGTATAGCATAAATTACATTCTTGGTATCGCATGTTGCAAATTGTTTTAACGAGATTTTCTTGCCGTTGTAGGGGTGTCTGATATGGTCTCCTTTTATTACATTATTGCAATGTTGGCAATGTAGACATGCAAACGTACCAAGTTTTTGTTTACTGAGAGTTGTCTGTGATGGTTGTTTTGGTTTCTCTGCCTTAATCAGTTGATCTTTCAAATTTCGCCCTCTTTTGTAAGCCATCATAGGTGGATCCGGGAAAAGCTGAGCAAGCGTATTGTCTGATTTAATAATGTCCCAGTTTTTGTGTATAATTCTTTTGATCTGATAGCTTTGGCTTGAGTATTTAAGTGTATGGATTAATCCCTTCTCGTTCTTCTTTTGATGGCCTTCCAATAGTGCATTTCTTTCCTGGGTTTCTGTGCATATTATGGCTCTTTCTACCACTTCCGATGGGAATCCTCTATCCAAAAATCTTTGTTTCATAGTGTTATATTCTCCCTGGAGTGTATCTGTTTCTGAGGTGATTCTTTTGAGCCGTAATAATTGGCTGTAGGGTAAATTGTCTTTCAAATGCTTTGGATGGTGGCTTGTGTGGTGGAGACAACTATTCACATCCGTCGGTTTTCTGTATAATTTAGTTTTAAGTGAAGTCCCTGTTATTTCAACAGTGACGTCAAGAAAGTTCACATGTGGTTTGCCGATATCCATAGTGAAACCTATTCTTGTATTACAGGTATTTAGAAATTTCCAAAACTCTTGTAGTTCTGTTTCTGTGCCTTTCCATATCCCGAAGACGTCATCTATATACCTCTGCCAGCATTTGATCTTATTCGTCCAGGTTGGATTGTCCAATACATAATGTTTTTCAAAATGATACATGAAGATATTGGCGTAAGATGGGGCCACGGAGGACCCCATTGAGGTACCAGAAATTTGTAGGTAGAACTGCCCATTGTGTCGAAAATAGTTATTGTAGAGTATGATGTTAATTAACTCCAGTGCCAGAATCTTGTGGATTTTTACTTGTCTATTGGATAATAAAAACCATTCTAGAGCTTCAATTCCCTCGGAGTGTGGAATAGAGGTGTATAGACTGTTCACGTCCATGGTGAATAGTATCAGGTTGTCTTCTGTTGGTTGTAATGTTTGTAAAATTTTCAAAAAATGAGTCGTATCCTTAAGATAAGTCGATGTTGCTTGGACCAATGGTTGTAGGGCTGTATCTAGATAGATAGCAAGAGGTTGAAATATACTTTCTGTCCCGGCCACAATTGGACGAAATGGTGGATCTCGAAGGTTTTTGTGTATTTTCGGCAGTCCATAAAAGACCGGTGTTATGGGATATTTCTGTATCAAAAAGTCAGCTGTTTTATCTGTTATCCAGTCCATCATGAGAGCCTTCTCCACAGTTGTATTGATAATGTTAGTTATCCCAAGTATTGGGTCACTATCCAGTGGTGTGTAGGTCCTAGTATCTTGTAAAAGTTTGGAACAGCCTAAATCATAGAGGGTTGTATCCATTAGTACCAGAGCTCCGCCTTTGTCTGCTTGTTTGAGAGTCAAGCTGCTGTCCTCTGCCAGTTGTTTAATTAGTTTCAGTTGGTGCTTGCGGATGTTCTGTTTTTTAGGCTGGGTGTACTTCAATCTTTTAAGGTCTTTTATGGTTTTTTTTGAGTGTATCTATTTGGGCCGAGGTAAGAGGTTTGGAAGATACACTCAATTTGGGTATCTCATTTATACCAACTAACTCCACTACGTTCTTCGAAGAAGAAGTCAACATCTTTAAACTTATAAGGAAGATGGAATTAAAGGTCTTTTTTAATAACATTGAGGATAACATGCAAACCAGAACAAAATCAAAATACCTAGAAATGAAAAATAAAAGCAACTTCTACCCGCAGGTCAATCACCCATTGATTCATCTATTTAAACAAAAAACCATAAAAGACCTTAAAAGATTGAAGTACACCCAGCCTAAAAAACAGAACATCCGCAAGCACCAACTGAAACTAATTAAACAACTGGCAGAGGACAGCAGCTTGACTCTCAAACAAGCAGACAAAGGCGGAGCTCTGGTACTAATGGATACAACCCTCTATGATTTAGGCTGTTCCAAACTTTTACAAGATACTAGGACCTACACACCACTGGATAGTGACCCAATACTTGGGATAACTAACATTATCAATACAACTGTGGAGAAGGCTCTCATGATGGACTGGATAACAGATAAAACAGCTGACTTTTTGATACAGAAATATCCCATAACACCGGTCTTTTATGGACTGCCGAAAATACACAAAAACCTTCGAGATCCACCATTTCGTCCAATTGTGGCCGGGACAGAAAGTATATTTCAACCTCTTGCTATCTATCTAGATACAGCCCTACAACCATTGGTCCAAGCAACATCGACTTATCTTAAGGATACGACTCATTTTTTGAAAATTTTACAAACATTACAACCAACAGAAGACAACCTGATACTATTCACCATGGACGTGAACAGTCTATACACCTCTATTCCACACTCCGAGGGAATTGAAGCTCTAGAATGGTTTTTATTATCCAATAGACAAGTAAAAATCCACAAGATTCTGGCACTGGAGTTAATTAACATCATACTCTACAATAACTATTTTCGACACAATGGGCAGTTCTACCTACAAATTTCTGGTACCTCAATGGGGTCCTCCGTGGCCCCATCTTACGCCAATATCTTCATGTATCATTTTGAAAAACATTATGTATTGGACAATCCAACCTGGACGAATAAGATCAAATGCTGGCAGAGGTATATAGATGACGTCTTCGGGATATGGAAAGGCACAGAAACAGAACTACAAGAGTTTTGGAAATTTCTAAATACCTGTAATACAAGAATAGGTTTCACTATGGATATCGGCAAACCACATGTGAACTTTCTTGACGTCACTGTTGAAATAACAGGGACTTCACTTAAAACTAAATTATACAGAAAACCGACGGATGTGAATAGTTGTCTCCACCACACAAGCCACCATCCAAAGCATTTGAAAGACAATTTACCCTACAGCCAATTATTACGGCTCAAAAGAATCACCTCAGAAACAGATACGCTCCAGACAGAATATAACACTATGAAACAAAGATTTTTGGATAGAGGATTCCCATCGGAAGTGGTAGAAAGAGCCATAATACGCACAGAAACCCAGGAAAGAAATGCACTATTGGAAGGCCATCCAAAGAAGAACGAGAAGGGATTAATCCATACACTTAAATACTCAAGCCAAAGCTATCAGATCAAAAGAATTATACACAAAAACTGGGACATTATTAAATCAGACAATACGCTTGCTCAGCTTTTCCAGGATCCACCTATGATGGCTTACAAAAGAGGGCGAAATTTGAAAGATCAACTGATTAAGGCAGAGAAACCAAAACAACCATCACAGACAACTCTCAGTAAACAAAAACTTGGTACGTTTGCATGTCTACATTGCCAACATTGCAATAATGTAATAAAAGGAGACCATATCAGACACCCCTACAACGGCAAGAAAATCTCGTTAAAACAATTTGCAACATGCGATACCAAGAATGTAATTTATGCTATACGTTGCCCATGCGGTATATACTACGTGGGGAGAACAAACAGGAAAGTTAAAGACCGATGGACGGAGCATAAATCCTGCATCAGGACCAAAAATTGCAAATCCCCAGTCTATAGACATTTTGAAGAGAAAAAACACAATATCTCACAGTTGAGATTTGTGGTTTTGGAGGTCCTACGACCATCAAGTAGAGGTGGAAATCTTCCTAAAAAGCTTGCACAAAGAGAACTCTTCTGGATCAACAAATTGGACGCTATGACACCCCTGGGAATTAATGAGGACTATTTTCTAGGGCCATTCCTATGAACTCCCACTACAAGGAGGTAGCCATCTTAGTCTCACTCACATAGGTCAACCTTACACTAGATATAACTTTCCGAACCAATGACATGTCTTTTAGAAGCTATTTTCGGTTTAATTCTTTACATTCAAAACCTTATCCTTTTTTGGATTCTGCTATGTCATTGTGATTGAAATGTGTGTTTTCCTTATGCTCCACTGATTAACTAAGAAACGTTTATAAGGGTCTGAAAAATGCTAAATGTGTTAAACAAAGTTTCCACAACAGTATTGTTGATGATATATACACAAATTATAATTACATAACATCACAATTCAGAGAGCAACCTACTCTCTTCAGTTGCCCTAGTACAAAAGCCTAATCATTAGCCCGTTTGACCCACTTTTGCCCATATCGAGGTTCACGGATTACCGCTATTTCAAATTTTAGATTAGAAATACACATCTACGGCCATCACTTTTTACTAAGTAACGCCATATAATTAAAAATCGATATCGTTGCTTCCGCATATGGATCGCCTATGGTAGAATGCTGCATTTTAATTCATACACAACATGGGGGATTGTTTACATCACTCCGCGCATGCGCGGGTGACGTCATGCGTAAGCGTGACGCCGCCAACGCATGCGCGAGTGACGTCATAACACTTAACAATATAAAAACACGCAAAATGTGAGAGAGGCTCATTCAACTGCCGTTTCCTACGGCTCCTGAACTCCTCCTAGATTGCTGGTGTGAATCGAAGTGAGTATTTAGACCGGACTTTAAAACTACTTAGTAAACGCACTTAACTTTGGGCTCTAAGCCTATTTTTTTCTTTTAGAAAGCTTTTCACATACATTGTTATAAAATATCTTTCCTTCTCTCTAGGCTTGAGAGATTCGCTTCTGCCATCGGTCCCCATTGGTCACAGATTTAAAAGAACTAGTTACCGTGAGCCTAGTGGACAATACACAATCGTCTACCCTCTGAGTCCTTGCTGGTTATTAGCATAACTCAAGGTAAGAGGTCATTTTGCATCAATGCAGCACAATAATTTGCACTCCTTAGTAATAAATTATCCCCCCAAAATTCACTGGGCCAAAGGCAAAATATAGGGGCAGCTACCTATTTTCTATATAGACACATATGTGGCATAATCACACTAACTTGGTGAATGTGGAAAGACTAGGGTAATGTTGGGCTTTTTTTCAATAGAATGTGTTACCCACCAATACAGCTAAAATGTTTAAGCTAATTACTGTCTTCATAACAAATGTGATTTTGTTGTTAGATTTTGTTCACCATTAAGTCTATCTAAAGCACTAATATATTGTATATAATTTTCCTTTTATAGAAATTGTTTGATGAATATGTCGCCCCTGATGAAGAGTTTTTTCGACTCGAAACGCGTTGGGCACTTGGAAACACAAATAAATAACAGAATTTACTGTTGATGATCACTAATTGTCTATTGAATGTGTTTTTCCTAAATCTTCTGTATTTTGAATATAAAGAAATTCATAAACTTTCAAAATAATCTTCGGATTATCAACTCCATTAGGCCGTTCGGCCTGTTAGACAGTGTGCAGGGGACGCGGCTATCCCTCACGGATTGCTTTCTCTTTTTTGCATATGTTTCCAGCCTAGATACCAAGGCTGTGTATTTTCTCCCCTGCACCTTGAACTCTGTAATCATTATTTGGAACAGTCCTCATTTTACAAATTTGAATTGTTATTAATTTGGTGTGCAAGTGTATTTACCAGTTTGTGTTCTCCACAGAATTCTGCCCAAATCTCTTCTCTCGCCATGTCCAAAACCAGAAAGTTAGCCCACCAGTTGTCCAAAAATGTGCATTATCTGTGCCCCCTTGAGGAGAAGGAGGGAAGATACTATGCCCCGGTACAAGTACAGGGGCAGGGTACAATTTTGGCACTGGTGGACACTGGATCCCAAGCTACCCTTCTGTCCAAAAGGGCCTTTGATGAACGAAATGCAGGAAGGGGGGAGAATTACCGAATTCCTCTCACCTCTCTTCCTGGACAACTGCAGAACTTTGATGGGAAGGAAATTCCCGTTGAGGGGACTGCAGTCTTGGACATTAAAATTGGGCGACACAAGGTGAAACACCCGGTCATAGTAGTGACTCCAGGGGGCACCCCTTGTTTACTAGGGAATGACCTCCTGAGAAGGTTGTCACCCCTAATAGATTGTGTAAACAAGGTCCTCTGGACCCAGACTAGCCGACCAATAAAATTAAAACAGAGTTTCAACCATGTTAGTTTAAACGGCACCTGCCACATGGTTGAACAAAAATCTGACCAAGTAGAATTTCACTTCCAGAACAACCAAACTCCGGACGTGACAGTAATAGCAGTAGGACAACAGACTGGTGATGGGGGGTCCTCTCTATTTCTGAAAATCAACCTTCCCTCCAGTTTACGGTGGTATTCTACACTGGAAGGAAACACTCTGAAATTCTTCACCAATCCACAATCAGAAACTCCCACTTCTATAGTCCAGAAAGATGTGAAATCAGCTCAGAGCCTGGCTGATATTCAGCAAATTGGAGAGCAGTTGTTCATCCCTGTTCAGTTAAATGATGGGAAGGACTCTGTTCTCGCTCGAGTGTGTGTGAACAACGGTAAGAGCTTCATCAGCGAAGCTATGTTCCGCCAACTCCCAAAAGATCCAGCCATTCCCACATTCAAACTGATAGACAAATGGGAAATGGACCTGGAAGCACCTAATTCCAAACATCTCCTGCCAAGCAGGTGTATGCTCAAAATCTCCATTGGCAACAAGAGCATAGTCCATAATTGTTGGGTCGTGCGAGACGTCACTGCCGCCTTTTACTTAGGCAGTGACATTCTCAATCGCTTTGCCATTAGTTTGGACCTAATAAACTTCAAAGCTTGGTCCCGATTAGCGGATAATCCCTTGGGCTTTGATGATCCAGAAAAAGCATTTAGGTCAGCTCAATTGCTACCTTATGCAGTTGAAATTCAGATTAAAGAGGAAGTCACCATCCCAGAAAGGACCTGACAATTCTCCCTGGAAGTGAAAGTTAAAAGAGGACAACATTTGAAAAACCCTGATGCTTACATACATCTAAATGCTTCTCTCCAACAGCAAGAGTTGGGGGTAAACCCAACACCATTAGTCAACACAGAACATGACACCATTCCAATAGAGGTGGATAAAAGCGACTTAAAGAGTATTACTCTAGCCGCAGGCACCATTATTGGAATGGCGGTTGATGACTGACATTTTTCCATTGATCTAGGAAATGAACTGTTAGGACCAATCCCCAAGGACTGTTTTGACGGTGACAGTGATGGCAACACAACACCAGACAGGATGTTCACCCGGCATGGGGGGAACTTCCTGGTGTACACTTCCTGCCCCTATGGTAAGGAAGATGTGACTTGTGACTTCAGGAGGGATGAGGTGATTTTCCAGGTCCATGAGGGCTGCCTTTCCCACCTGAAGCCTCCGGTCCAAATCAGCACTCTGACCCGGGACTTCTCCACCCAGCTGGAGGAGGCCGCTGAGATAGCCAAACCAGAAGTCTTTCCAGGCTTCAGGCAGATGGTGGAAGAGAGAGTTAACCTAGCTGATGCCTGTGTGACTCTGGAACAAAAGCAAAAGTTGAAACAAGTTTTCTTGGATTTCCAAGATCTCTTTGCGGTAGACTCATATGACAGTGGCCACACCGACATCCACACAG
Source organism: Ambystoma mexicanum (assembly GCF_040938575.1). NCBI lineage: Eukaryota > Metazoa > Chordata > Amphibia > Caudata > Ambystomatidae > Ambystoma > Ambystoma mexicanum. Next base: position 1,149,503,625 of record NC_090928.1, read on the forward strand.
CAACAATCCCCACGGACCCTGGAATGACTCCAGTGTTTGTGAAGCAATATCGCTTGCCTCTCGCATCCATGGAGTCCCTTACTGAAATAATTAAGAACCTTGAGTCCCGGGGAATAATCCGTCCAGTTCACAGCACCTTCAATAACCCGGTGCTGGGAATATTGAAGCCAAACGGCCAGTGGAGACTCTGCGCCGACCTCAGGGAGCACAACAAACGGGTCCATACTTCCCGATGGCCTCTGCCCTACATTGACCAAGGGCTGGCCCAGATCCAGGGGTCACAGGTATTCACTGCAATAGACCTGACCAATGGATACTGGACTGTGCCTGTCAGTAGGGAGGACCAATACAAGCTGGCTTTTACCTTTGGGGGCCAGCAGTACACATGGACCCGGACTCCCTTTCGGATACCTCAACTCCGGCAATGAATTCAACATTTTCCTACATAAGGCCATGCCCGACCTGGGTGCAAGGTGTAACCTGGCTTATGTAGATGATGTCCTCATCAAAAGTTCATCTGTGGAGGAACATGTGGCAGAGATCCCTTATGTTCTGACCCAGTTGAGGGCCGCCGGAGCAAAACCTTCCTTTCAGAAAGCACAGTGGTGTAGAACCCATGTTAATTTCTTGGGGCATGAGATTACTCCTCAGGGTCTCTGTCTCCAGGAAAAGAAAGTGGAAGCACTTCAGAAACTGAAAGACCCCACAACTCTGCGGGAACTAAGGAGCCTCCTTGGACTGACTAATTACAGCAGAAAGTTCATTGAGGGCTACGCAGAGATGACCAGACCCCTGATTCATCTCCTGAAGGGGGGGTCAAGTGGGAATGGGGTCCAGAACAAGCCGAGGCAGTAAGACAACTCAAAAGAAGACTCTCACAAGCACCCTGCCTAGCTTACCCTGTCAGAAACAAGGAGTTCTTCCTGGAGACAGGGTTCTCTAATACGTGCTTGACGGCAGTATTATACCAAAAGCATGACAAGGTCAATAAAGTAATCTCCTATGCGAGCAAAACTTTATCCTCTGTGGAGGAAAAATTCAACGATTGTGAGAAGGCACTCCTGGCAACGGTGTGGGCATTGAAGAATTACTGCCCGTTTATCCATGGGGAACACATCAAAGTGGAGACTCCACACCAGCCTCTGCAATATCTCCAAAGTGACAGAATCCGGGCCGGAAATGTGAGTAATTCCCGAATTACTTCCTGGATTCTGTCAATGCAAGGCTTTCCTGTAGAGGTCAGATATGGCCAAAACAAGAAGAGTCCCCTCACGCAAGGTCTGGCTGACTTACATGATTGTGCCAGAGAAAACTGTCTCGAGGAAGAAAGTCTAAAAATCAAGGACAACACGGAGGCATACCTTAATTCCCCACACAAAGTCTTTGAAGAGGACAAGTGTGAGGGAATGCCCACTGTCTATGTGGATGGATGCTCTTACCATGTTGACAACGACGGGGAGAAAGAACTGGTGGCTGGCGTAGAAAATGCATGGGTGAAAGAGTTCCCAGAACCCTCCGCTGGATACAAAATTGGTCCCCGAAGTAGTCAGGTGGCAGAGTTGATGGCTGTGCATCAGGCCATCCTCACTGCTGTCCAGCATCAACTCCACGAACTGGTCATAATCACAGATTTGGATTATGTACGGAACGGTTTGTGGAGCACCTGGTTAATTGGAAAACCAGAGGCATGTTATGTGCTAAAAACAAACCCTTGAAACATGGGAAGTTAATTCAAAACATTGATGATCTGGACACCTCGAATGAGATGACCATCTATTGGAAAAAGATCAAGGGTCATTCCAAAGTAGAGGGACCAGACAAAACTGGAAATGACTTAGCTGATCAGCTGGCCAAAACCGGGGCCATCCAAGGGGATCTAATTGAAATAGAGTCCCTGTTGGGGGAAATCCAGGTCACTGCTATCACTAGGTCCCAGACAAATGCTCACAATGATCTTTCAACTGCCCAATGGAGCAAGGAGATCCCTGATGCTGATTTGATTACTGCTCAGAAGGGGGATCCAATTATTGGTAAGTTTTACCAACACCTTGAGGACCCTGAGAACTTTCCCCTGACGGATACCGATTACATTGGGAAAGAGGACCTAAGAGTGTTGATGAAATGTCCAAAAATGTTCCGAATCCAAGACGGTTTGCTGGTAAGGAAATCCAAAGCTGGCCACGATCAGTGGGTGGTTCCTACCTCATTCCGAAGCCTGATGTTAAGTCACGCCCATGATGCGGCCACCGCCGGTCATAGGGGGTTTCACACAACACTGGAAATCTTAAGAGAGGTTGCATACTGGCCACACATGGGGCAGGACCTTGACCAATACTTGAAGGGGTGTCTTGTGTGTGCACAATTTCAGCCATCATCCCTCACGCACCGTGCACCCCTCCAAAAGAGGGGGATGACACTGCCATGGTCAGATTTGCAAATCCACTTTGTAGGCCCTGTGATTCGCTCGTCTAGAGGAAACAAGTACATGTTGACCGTTACATGCTTGTTTACCAAGTGGGTGGAATGTCTCCCAGCACCAAATTGCAAGGCAGAAACAGCAGCTGCCCTGATGATTAACCACATCTTTTCCCGTTTTGGTCTACCTCAAAGGATTGAGTCAGACAGGGGTAGCCACTTCACCAGTGAAGTAATGACAAAGATGTGGGAGATACTGGGGGTCAAGAGAAAGTTACACATTGCTTACAGGCCAGCTTCTTCTGGGGCAGTGGAGAGATATAACCGAACCATTGTGAGCATATTAAAGAAGTTTGTGGCAGATTCTGGGCCAAGTTGTGATATCCGATTACCTCTGGTCCTAATGGCCATCAGATCTACCCCTTCATCTGCAACCAAAATTTCACCATTTGAGTTGATGACTGGACGCAAGATGGTGCTTCCGCAGCATTTGCTCTACAGGGCCCAAGAGCAGACACTAATAAATGCCTCCACAACTCATGAGTATGTGGAGAATTTAAGGAAACACCTACAACATGTTTTTGCCTATGCTCAGCGGAATCTAGAAAGATCAGCTGAGAGTATGAAGACCCACTATGACCTGAAAACTTCCAGAAAGGAATATCAGGTGGGGGACCAGGTCTATTTATACAATTTCCAAAGGAACCAGGCCAAACAGCGAAAATTCTTGCCTACATGGAAGGGACCGTTTGAGATTATAGACAAGATCTCCCCTGTGGCCTACAAGATCCGCATCCCCAAAGGCGGGTTGGCAGAGGGGGAAGACAAGTGGGTCCACATCAACCAGTTGAAGTGTTGCCATCCCAGGCACACTCTGCAACAACTGGAGGAGTCCTCTGCAATCCCAGAGGGTACCGCTCCATAGTAATTCAATTACATCCCTAAAATATCCTACATATAACCTATCAAATTCTGTGTTTCTCAAGTTTATGTGTTCCTGTCGCTTAATTTAAAAAAATGTGCATGTTCATATCTGTTGAGTTCTAAAATATATATGCCACCCCACTATATCAATGGTGGGGGAGAAATGTCCATGAATAGGTATTGCCGCTCTTCCTTTGTCGTCCTAGGAGAAAGAAAACCTGGAGACTGGCCAAGGAGGACGATCCGGAGACCGGGAGCAGAGACGCAAGGGGCCCGGGGTACTGCCCAATATTCCTATCAGGACCGGCGAGAAGAACCGATCGATCAGTACCGGATGGAGGAAAAGATGCTGAACTGTGCCATCTACCGGAAGAAGATGAGGAGAACATCCCAGATCTTGCGAGTTCCATCAGTGAAACAGAATGGCCATCGCAAGAGGGGGGGGCTTGTGGGATGTTTTTACCCATGCATCCGAGCCCTACCACAAAAACTGTGCAGTACTGGCATGGAAAACATCATGATGGCCAGAACTTCCCAGAAAATGCACAGGGAAATGCATGAAGAATAGGCTGCCACCCATTTTTGCCTATGTTGTGAGCACAGAAGGGCACAGAGCCTAAAACCTTTGTAAAAGGGGCAATGCTGATTGCCAAAAGCAACCCATAACTGGTGGGAATTCGTTTTCTTCAGGTCAAACATGGCTAATTTATGGGCACAAAATTATTTTACTGCAGAACTACACCAATGCCATTTGTTGAACCTGGACAATATACTTCCATGTAATATCTCTTGTTTGAAATGCTTGAATTCAAGACTGATCCAAAAAAATTGAATGCAGTACCCGCTTTTGACTGAGGGCGGCACTAGCGGTCTAAACTCTGACAGGGAAACTGCATGTCAGGAGTTGCAGGAGAGGCCTTTACATCAAAGGCTGGGAGTTAATTAAAATCTTAACCACATGCTGTTCCCAGAAGACAATCTGATTTAATTAACAGGCCAAAGGCTGGGAAACCTCTCACCTCCAGAGATTCACACCAGGAGTTAGAATCTCACATGACCTCTTGATTGATAGAAGGCAGACTGGCTGGGAGCCTCCTGGAGACCACACAATAGGCTCTTGCATTTGAATAGAATATGTTGATTTTGACTGTTTCCTGTCAACAAAGGCCTGCCTGCCAGAAGACACATGTGATCACTGACCCACCCAAGTCTTGGAGGTGGACTCCAACACTCTGAGAACTGAATTGAAAGCAAAATATATATTTTACAGAAACACTGATAACTCTTTGTAATCAAATGACCGGAATGTATAACTTTGAGAGCCTTCATTTAAAAAATGTACCTTCGATTCAAGCCCAAACTCCAATTTGTGTGATGTTCTGGGGCAAAACCCCGCTATTTATTGACACCACATACTCTGTTTTTAAGCTAGAGATATGGGAATTTACTGGAGTAGGTATGGACAGCCTGTGCATATGTGTATAACTTTTAATGAAGAACCAAGGTTGCATAACCCACTAAAATCGAAAATAAGTTGCCATTTTTGAATGCAAGCCCTTAGGAAGAGCAGAGTTTGAACAGAGTATACCTCATGCGATAGGTAATATGTACATGCAATGACAAACCACTATGTATTTGAGAAATGTGTATTTTGATCAAATATAGATTTTTGTGCAATTTGACAGGGGAGTATCCTTTTTGCAAGCCATTAAATGACATCATTCTGACACACAATCCTGCTCTCCAGTGAGAACGCAAAGAATTCTCCAACCTATCAGAACTCTGAAGGGGTTGGGCCTAGAACTTTCAAAACACATAAAAAGAGACTGCTGGGACAGGTAGAGACATTCAATTCCATTTGCTGCGGAGCATGCTGACCGACGACTTCACATCCAGAGATCCTACACTTAGACTTCCAAGCTAAACAGAGACTACAGAACATTGAACCAAGAAGGTCCACTGCAAGCAAAAGTATTTGTCAGCAGGCCCAAAAATCATTTGCAGACTATTCACAGCCGGACCCAGGTGTTGATTCTGGCCTGAAACCCTGTGCCAGAAAGATCCAGAAGCAGTGCTGTACCCAGAGAAAGCAGAGCAGTATCCAGAACCAGAGGACAGAGATCCAGAGTGACCCAGACCGCTGTTAGCAGAACCAGAGAGCTGACCCAGATCACTGTGAAGTGCCGAGACCAGAACCGGAGTCCAGTCCAAAACCTGACCAGATCCGTGGGGAGGCCTATTTCAAAATATATTGTGAGTACCTAGCAGAACTGTGCAGAACCAATCTCTTAGTTAAAATAATATAATTCAATCTATTTTAATCTAACCAGAACTGCCTCCTAACTCACCTGTCATTTGCAAAGCTGTCACCTGTCATTTTCTAGCTGCAAGCTGTAACCTGTCGCTTTGAACTTTTAAAATTTCAAATCCGAAAAACAACCTTTATTTAATCATCCATATCTCTGGAACCGTTTGTGCTAGGAACTTGGTTTAACTTTCCTCTGAAAGCTTAGAATCTCAGCTTTTCAACAAGCTTAGAACTGACTTGCTTCACGAATTTTGCCGCGATTTGCGATTTGGTTAAAAATCCAGCCACGTGTGAAAACAGCAGCTTCCTTGCTTTCCTTTGCCAAAAATTCGTTTAACCTGCTAATTACTCCTAGATCCTTGCTAAAGTGAGCCTGAACTCATCCCAAGTATATTTCACTCACCCTGAACCTCCTAAAGGGAATTAAAAGCATTTTCAGCATATTTCTCACTGCATTGTCATCATATTCAAAGCCTTTTGCCTGTGTTTCAAACTTCTGTAGTCTAAGCTTGCTGGGGTGAACTGAATTACATTTGATTGCATTTCTCAGAACTGTGTGCTCTCCCCTTCATTTACTTACATTGCATAAGGGGGGGGAGTGGATTGCCAGAGAAAAGTGATTACATTGTTTTGTTGAAATCATATCAAGTTATTTCTGTACTGCATTTTCATTCCACCTTGCATCCATTTGAAACCATAAAAGTATTGTTGCTATCTTATCCATCCTATAACCACTCATCATTGATTATAAAGAAGTGTGCTAGTGCCAGACTATCCATTATTGATTACTGCTCAGATTAAGTGTGATATTCAATTATTAATTTATTATAAAGTGTGATATATATATATATATATATATTGTTTAAATTCTCAAATAAACCTTTTAACTTGCAAAACAGAACTACTTCTTGGCTCAGTGGGGTCAGGGGGATTCCAAGAGAGGGGTGTTATATAGGGGTAGTCATCCAGAACTCATGAACTGGACATAAAGATATATCAATAAGGGTTTCCATTCAGTATCCCAGACTAGGCATTGACTTAGCTGTAGTGTTGAATTGAATCCTCTTACAAAGTAGTGGTTTGTTTTTGAAAAATTCTTATTTTTGTACCGAGATGTAATTGAGCCAGGGCTGACTCTGACCCTTATGGAAATATAGTTTTGAACCAGAACTGTTTTGTGATAAACACATGTAAATGCTTGTGTTTTAGAATAAGGAACCTCATGTCATGATGCCTACCCCCGGAGCACCAGGCCAGGCCCAGCACCCCCGGGAGCAGGCATCATGCCCCCGGGTAAAAGCCCAGCGGCCCCTTATAGGGGCTCTTTGGACATCAGTCCTGGCACCATAGGCGCCAGGCTCATAAAGGAAGGTGTTTTGTGCACTTACCTGATGCAGACCATGCTGCAAGATTCAGGCCTCCCTGAGACCTGAAAGGGACTATTTTTTCATTGGGACTATTTTGCCACTCAGGCGTGGCCAGGGAAGGATACTTACCTGGAACTACTTTGGGGGCTATTTAAGCCACGCCCAGACAGTAGCTCACGCTTCACGTTGTTCTGCATCCAAGCAGCTGAACGCTCACCGTGTCTGCTCCTGCATCTGGTCTCCAGCCACGCCCGCCTCGATCCTGGAAAACCTGTAAGGAAAGAAGAGAAGAGAAAGGTGAAAACCAAGAATTTTATCAAACTTCTTACCTGCATCCGGAACCTTCACGCCAGCGTTCCTGAGAAAAGACTTTCAATTAAAAGCACCGCGTTGCTCACTGCAGCGCCGCGCTTCACTCACCTGTCCTCGGGAGTTCTTCTGGCTCCACCGCGACTGTCTGCACCGGTCGCCACATCTCTGCGCCTAGGGGAGAGAAGAAGAGACAAAAGGTGAGCAGAAGGAACATATGAGGAAAGCCTAATTTTCCGCCATAACACTTACCGGTCTACTGTTGGTGGATCATTCCTCATTTCGGGTCGGCGCCGCTACGTTGGCAGGTACCGCACCCCGGCCCCTATGGGGAAAGGACAAAAGACATTACTGGAGGAATATAAAGACATTAAGAGGGATCGCCCCCATCGCTAACTCACCTGAGTTTACCATCGGCAAGTCAATCCCTCAACGCATCGCCTTCATTCTGCACCTGAAATAAAGGACAGATCACAGGTTAGGGAGGCAACATAAAAGGAGGCTCAACACTTGAACTTTTGTAATCTTCTTACTTACGGCATTCCGCTCGGAAAAGTCAAGTGGATTTTGCCAGCGCCATTCTGAAAACCAGTGAAGTAACTGGACAAACACGCGCCCCTGCACCAAAAGCAGGATGGAGAGTTCATCCTTTCAAACCATAAGGTGAGCTTCAACCGGGGATTTCGGAGGAAGTTAGAGAAGAACGAAGGGGGGAAAGGGGGAGCAAGCACACTATTCTGCAGACTGTTAATCCCCTTTCTCATCTGCAGAAGGATATTCCTACGGGCCAGACAAGCAAGATTTAAGCGTCCTGTTCAGTCAGTGTTCCGAGTTCTGCGCATCACGCTTGAAGAGGCCACAGCAACCCAGACTAGACCAGCGCCTCCGTGGGAGTCAGGTGAGCGTTACAGAACGTGAAGCCTTCCTACAAATTCCCACCCAGGCGCTATGGAAACTTCTGAGACTGATCAGTTGGCCCAACTACTGGGGGAATTACGGGCCGAAGTACACGCCGCTCGTTAAGAGACTAATGCTCTCAGGAGGGAAGTGATTGTATCAAAGGAAAGAACTGATGACCTGTCTAGACAGTTTTGGCAAGGTCAAGCTGGACACACTCCTCTACCCAGTTCCGGGGGGAACCTCGCTCCTGTGGTTCCCAGTAACCCTGTGCAGATTAATCTACCTGGAAACAGGCCGCTGGCCCCACCCGAACGCTTTGCTGAGGACCCCAAACAATTCGCCGTATTGATGAATCAGTGTCGTTTGCACTTCCTATGCAGACCTGGGGCCTTCCCTAATGACCAGACCAAGGTAGCCTTTGTATTGTCATATCTCAGCGGCTGTGCTGCCGATTGGTCAGTTCCACTGGTTCCTCAAGATGACCCGATCTCAATGGGAATGACTTGGTTAGAGACACATAATCCTTGAATTGATTGGCGAGCGAAGAGAATAACCTTCCCGGATTGTGCACAAACCTGCTACCCAGAAAATCTGAAGATTAGTCTAGCATCTGTAACCTCTGTCTCCATGCAACTACCTCCAGAATACCAAGACTTTCAGGACGTCTTCCAAAAGGAACAGGCCAACACGTTACCCCCCCACAGATCATACGATTGCCAAATCGATCTGGTGCCAGGTGCACAACCCCCTTGTAGCAGGATTTATGCCCTTACTGAACCTGAGAATCTGCATTTGAGACAATAGTTAGATCAATACCTAGCCAATGGTTTCATTCGCCCGTCAAAGTCTCCGGCATCCTCGGCTTTGTTCTTCGTGCCCAAAAAAGAAGGCGACCTTAGAACTTGTATCGACTACCGCGCATTGAACCAGATAACTGTTAAAAACCGTTACCCTCTGCCTCTGATCCCTGAACTCCTTGACCAGGTGAAGGACGCTTGCGTATACACCAAGTTAGATCTCCGGGGGGCTTATCATCTGGTGCGAGTAAAAGAAGGCGACGAATGGAAAACGGCCTTCCGTACAAAATATGGATTATTCGAATACTAGGTGATGCCTTTCGGGTTGTCCAACGCGCCTGCTGCCTTCCAATTCTTCATGAACGATGTCCTTCGGGAACTCATCGATATTTGTGTTGTTGTATATATCGATGACATTCTTGTGTACTCCTCTTTGGAATCTGATCACAGAAAGCATGTCAGGGCCGTCCTTGAGAAATTGCACCAGCACAAACTGTTTGCAAAGCTGGAAAAGTGCATTTTCCATACCACCGAGGTTGAGTTTCTTGGATTCATCCTGACAACTAAAGGGGTCCGAATGGACTCACGAAAAGTGGATGCCATCCTCAAATGGCCATCACCTAGTTTGGTGAAAGGTGTCCAAAGCATGCTTGGTTTTGCCAATTTTTATCGCAGATTTATCCCGGAATTTTCACGTGTGGTACAACCCATCACTGCACTCTTGCGGAAAAATAAATGCTTCAAATGGACCGAGGAAGCCGAACAGGCCTTTCAGGAATTGAAAGCTAAATTCACGTCCGCACCTATTTTGAAGCACCCGCGTCCCGATCTCCCATATATAGTCGAAACGTACGTGTCCAGTTTAGCCATGGGAGCTGTCCTGTCTCAGAGAGACCCTGAAACCAACCAACTGCACCCCGTAGCATTTTGGTCCAGAAAGTTCTTGCCGCCTGAGGTAAATTATGCAATCACCGACAAGGAATTATTAGCCATTAAGTCCGCCTTTAAGGCTTGGCAGCATTATCTTCTTGGCGCCAGGCATACCATCACCGTGATCACTGATCACCAAAACTTACAATATTTAAAAACTGCCAAGGCTCAATTGTCACGTCAGCTCCGATGGGCTTTGTTCTTTGCTGAGTTCGATTTTGTAATCACTTACCGCCCCGGCTGTCAGAATGGCAAAGCGGACGCGCTATCTCGAATAGGAATGGGAGAAATAGACACAAACTCAGAACATGTGCTGATAATTGCCGAACAAAGAATTTTGGGGATAACCTCTTTACAAACCCTTGAAGACATTCAAGCACGGGTAAAACAACTCCTGGACTTTACAGCCTTGCAGGATTGGATCCAAAGAGGGTCTTACTTTTCGGTCAACGATGACCTACCTTACTTCCAAGGACGCTTATTTCTGCCAGAAAAGGAATTGCAAGAACTGGTTATTTCCCGTCATCATGATACCCTGATGAAAGGACATCCTGGCATTGCCAAAACTGAGGAAAAAATTAAACGACAATTCTGGTGGCCTTCCTGGCGAAAGGATATTAAATCTTTCGTGATGTCCTGTGGAGTTTGTGCCCAAAACAAAGGCCAAAAGACAAAACCCGCCGGTCTTCTTCAGCCTCTAGACATTCCACCAGCACCTTGGCACACCTTGTCACTAGATTTTATCACGGACCTGCCCCCTTGTAATGGATACAATACTATTCTGGTTGTGGTGGATTTATTTTCCAAGATGGCCCATTTTATTCCGTTGAAAGGATTACCTTCAGCTTCTGTCCTAGCCAAGGAATTCCTCGAAAATATCATCCGTTTGCATGGATTCCCGTCCATACTAGTCTCCGACCGGGGAAGACAGTTTATTTCTCATTTTTGGAGAAAGTGTTGTCAACTGGCACAAATCGACGTAAGACTCTCAACCAGCCACCACCCACAGACCGATGGTCAGACGGAGAGAACGAACCAGACCCTTGAACAATACCTACGATGTATGTTGCACCAATCGGAGGGTAATTGGAAGGATATTTTATGGCTGGCCGAATATGCATACAATAACTCGGTACACTCTGGAACTGGACAAAGCTCCTTTTATACCCTATATGGACATCACCCTCGTACTTCAGACCTGGACTCACCTCTGAGCCTTGAAATGCCCGCAGTGGACCATTTGCATTCCACGATAACTCAAGCCTTCAAGGATGCAACTGCACATTTGCAACAAGCAAAAGGGAAATACAAAAAGAATGCGGATCTGCAGCGGAGTGAGGCGCCTCCATACCAAATAGGGGATCAAGTATGGTTGGCTACCAAACACTTATTGCTCAAGGGACCTCGAACTTTTAATCCAAGGTATTTGGGCCCTTACTCGATCAAAGCTATAATTAACCCAGTGGCAGTCAAGCTCGATCTACCAGCTAACATGCGGATTCACCCCGTTTTTCATGTGTCACTTTTGAAACCAGTGCAACCAGGAACCAGATTAATAAAGCCACCAGAACCAATCCAGATAGATGGGGAGCCTGAATTCGAGGTGAAGAACATTTTGGATTCTAAGATCTCAAAATCAAAACTTTTCTATCTAATTGATTGGAAAGGGTACGGCCCTCAGGAAAGGTCTTGGGAACCCAGTGACCACGTACATGCACCTCGGCTGGTAAAAAGGTTCCATCGGAATTTCCCAAACAAACCGAAACCTCCAGAGAGAACGACCTTGGGAGCGGCCTTGGGGGGGAGTGCTGTCATGATGCCTACCCCCGGAGCACCAGGCCAGGCCCAGCACCCCCAGGAGCAGGCATCATGCCCCCGGGTAAAAGCCCAGCGGCCCCTTATAGGGGCTCTTTGGACTCTGTCCTGGCACCGTTGGCGCCAGGCTCATGTTGGACATCAGTCCTGGGGCCATAGGCGCCAGGCTCATAAAGGAAGGTGTTTTGTGCACTTACCTGATGCAGACCATGCTGCAAGATTCAGGCCTCCCTGAGACCTGAAAGGGACTATTTTTTCATTAGGACTATTTTGCCACTCGGGCGTGGCCAGGGAAGGATACTTACCTGGAACTACTTTGGGGGCTATTTAAGCCACGCCCAGACAGTAGCTCACGCTTCACATTGTTCTGCATCCAAGCAGCTGAACGCTCACCGTGTCTGCTCCTGCATCTGGTCTCCAGCCACGCCCGCCTCGATCCTGGAAAACCTGTAAGGAAAGAAGAGAAGAGAAAGGTGAAAACCAAGAATTTTATCAAACTTCTTACCTGCATCCGGAACCTTCACGCCAGCGTTCCTGAGAAAAGACTTTCATTTAAAAGCACCGCGTTGCTCGCTGCAGCGCCGCGCTTCACTCACCTGTCCTCGGGAGTTCTTCTGGCTCCACCGCGACTGTCTGCACCGGTCGCCACATCTCTGCACCTAGGGGAGAGAAGAAGAGACAAAAGGTGAGCAGAAGGAACATATGAGGAAAGCCTAATTTTCCGCCATAACACTTACCGGTCCACTGTTGGTGGATCATTCCTCATTTCGGGTCGGTGCCGCTACGTTGGCAGGTACCGCACCCCGGCCCCTATGGGGAAAGGACAAAAGACATTACTGGAGGAATATAAAGACATTAAGAGGGATCGCCCCCATCGCTAACTCACCTGAGTTTACCATCGGCAAGTCAATCCCTCAATGCATCGCCTTCATTCTGCACCTGAAATAAAGGACAGATCACAGGTTAGGAAGGCAACATAAAAGGAGGCTCAACACTTGAACTTTTGTAATCTTCTTACTTACGGCATTCCGCTCGGAATAGTCAAGTGGATTTTGCCAGCGCCATTCTGAAAACCAGTGAAGTAACTGGACAAACACGCGCCCCTGCACCAGAAGCAGGATGGAGAGTTCATCCTGTCAAACCATAAGGTGAGCTTCAACCGGAGATTTCGGAGGAAGTTAGAGAAGAACAAAGGGGGGAAAGGGGGAGCAAGCACACTATTCTGCAGACTGTTAATCCCCTTTCTCATCTGCAGAAGGATATTCCTACAGGCCAGACAAGCAAGATTTAAGGGTCCTGTTCAGTCGGTGTTCCGAGTTCTGCGCATCACGCTCGAAGAGGCCACAGCAACCCAGACTAGACCAGCGCCTCCGTGGGAGTCAGGTGAGCGTTACACCTCAGCTGTAGGTCCGTATGAAAACTTCAGCTGAGGAAATTGAAAATTAAGTAAGTTTTGAAAAACAGCCTTTGTTCATCGCATTTGTGTATGTTTATTGAAGCCAGGTGCTGTGAGAAGCACTGGATTGAATTGTGTGACATTATGGGATAGATGAACCCCTTGTTGTTTGTGTTAAGCAAAGGTATATATTTTGAAATATTTTTGTTTTTTGACAAAAAAAGTGGGTGAATGTATTGTTTTACAGTAGAGGCTGCTCCCAGTTATTGCACAGTGTCAACAAGGGTGGTCCCATTGGGTCACTGGTTGAAAGTCACACAAGTCACTTCACATTGTAAAGGGGGTTGTTGGTTACTTTTGGAGTTGATATTGGATACTTTCTCTGTTAAGCACACATTAGACTACCCCTGATTTGTTAAAATTCATTTTGAAGCAATGTGGCCATTTCCATTGGTGATAAATGGGACATTTGAAAGGAGCATAGATCATGAGGTATGGTTGGGCCAATCACATGGATGAGGAAGAGAAGTAAGGTATATCGCTAAGAGATTTCAGTGCACTACAAAAGGAAATAGAGATTGCTAAATGAAATGCACAGGGGAGTGCTATAAGTAACCAGAACAGTGAGAACATTAGTAATAATGGACAGAGAGAGGAGATATGGGATATGCACCATAATACAATGCAGAGTCATGGGGATGTTATACATACAGACTCAGGTATGAGCACCAGAGCCACAGCAGACTGGACAGTCTTTACGAGGAGGGACAGTATTCCCCCCACTACACAGCATAACTACACAATATAGAGGCTTATGAAAAACAAATGTAAAAAATATGTCTAAGATCACACAATTTGTGAAGCATGAAGCTGAGAATAAACATGTGATTGTGAGTGCACATTACATAAAAAAGTAGATTAATGCAATAATTCCACATTGCAAAATTACCACTAACACAGTTCCAGCAGCAAAGCCACCATTGTGCTGATACCCTCAGCTCTCTGCATGAAGTCATAGTTATTTCCACATGCAGTATTTTTCAATGAAAGTCTGTTGACATCATGATGAGCACCTGAGTATGAACGGTGTAGACTTGGGATATGATAGAGGGAACCAGTGTTGCATTGATCTTCAGAGGGAAAGCAATGGGAACAATCAACTACTAAACTGTCATGCATTACTTTTGCAGAACCTCTGTTTCCTGTAGGTTCCTGAATTATGGACTGGTAGTTGAGTGATATGCAACTGGGCATCGAACTGCACAGTTACAGAATGTACATATACACTCCTCATATTCACCACCTGCACCCTATAGCATGTGCCCTGCTCCCTTCTGTCTCTCATCATCATGCCCGCTGTCTCTCTGTGCACATGTGATACTTCTACAAATGTTTATTATTGTCTTCAATTGCATTCTCTGTCCCAACTAGCTGCCACCATCTCCCGCTACAACTCTTCTATTTGCACCTTTTCATCTACTACCTTCCTGAATCCATTTGTCCCTTACCCGTCCTATGCACCATTTTGCTCCGTCTCCTTCTTATCCTTGCCCCTCTCAACTGCAACTCCGTTTTTGCCTGCAATAAAAAAAAAACATCAACATTCACGTATTCAAATCAGTCCTGAAGCTCTCCCTCCTTCAGTAAGGCACCCACCCACTATAACATTATCACCCTCCTATTATTACTATACTTCCTTCCGAAAGTATATTGCAAGATACCTGTTTTGCTGTCTACCCAGGCTACTGTGCATAATAACTCTGAGGTATTTCCAATCTACACTCCATGTCCTGAATAAGATACAAATAAATAAATACATTCACAAAATGTAAATCCATTGTATCACTGATCACAATGGCCCTCATTACGACCCTGGCGGAAAGTGACTGACCGGACCGCCACAGCGTAAATAGCGTTTCCGCCATTGCACGATGGAGCAAAGTGCGGCCCATTCCGACCCATCGGGCACGAGCACCACGGCATGGCGGAAGTGCAAAGTCCGCGATGGCGGAAATGACCCCAAAACGGCCCACACCGCCGCCGTACGGCGCCCTAGGTGCAATACCGCCACCCATCTTAGCGGACACCGCAGTGAGCGCCAACCGGAAAGTACGGTGACCGTAAATATACGGAAACGGAAGTAAAAACATGGGCCCGGAACGGGAAACAACACGCCGTACACCTATAAAACCACAAAATCCACACAACCACTAAAAACACTACCCTGAGACACATCCCAACCCGTCATCCACCCTAGTGAAACCAAGAAAAATGGGAAAAGTAGCGAAGAAAGCGTGCGACCGCAAGCGGCAGGTCCACTTCTCCCGTGAGGAACTCACCGTGCTTACAGAGACCCTCCAGGAGAATGCCGCCGCCGTCTTCTCCACGCAAATGACCAGGACGGCACTTTGCAACAAGAAGGCCATATGGGCCCTGGTGGCACAGCGGGTAAGTGCGGTGGGGACCGCACCCCGCAACCCACATTAATGCAGAAAGCGATGGGACGACCTGCGGATACGCGTCCGTAGCATACTTTCTGCCAACCGCAACATTGCCACAGCCACCGGGGGAGGATCGGAATCACCCATCAAGTTGACCCCCTGGGAAGAAATCTGTGCCTCCACCATAGGAATGGAGAGCATAGAGGGAGTCGGAGGGATGGAGAAAGGAGTGCAGACATCCGGAGAATCCGGTAGGTGGCCCAACTAAAACCATGCCAAATCCACAATGTCCAATCATGTGAATCACATGTGTCCACATAGCGCAACAGTAACACATGGCCAGGAGAACGTCCACACACATTGGCCTGATAGCGCATTTTAAAACTCACAATAAATACATAAATAATTAAAAACCCCAAAAACACCCACTACACGTGCAGCAGGCACACCCTAACTGCAGGCTGCCAAACAACTGCACCCTCACTCCACACACAAATGAAACCACCTCCAAGGCCCCGACCCAAATCACCCTCAGGTACCACCCCAATGCATGTGATACATTGCCATTCCAATTCCCACAGACCCATTAATAACGCTCGCCCTCCTTTACTCCACCACAGGGTCCGATCCAAACGACGAGCTTCAGGACACCCCTACCAGCACACCTGCAAAGAGGGCCAAGACCAACGGCCAAAGACCCTCCACCTCAGCTGCACGCATCAAGACACGGCAGCAGCACAAATCAAGTGGCAGCACAGAGGAGGGAACATCAACATGCACCCCAGCAGCCAGCATGCCCACAACAGCAGCACCACAGGTCCCCCCAATGGATGCCACAGAAGGCACTGCCTCTGGTGGCAGCAGCACCATAGGTGACACCCCATTAATGGCAGCATGCTCCGACACAGAAGACGGGGATGTCGAAGTCAGATCCATCCATGACCTGTCCCAATCCCCCTGTCTGTTCCATCCCGTACACCATGAGGATACCACGCAGGGGCACCCACAAGACGACGACTGGCCATCCCCCACAAGCCCTGTGGCAGGGCAACATGAGGCGAACAGCCACTCTGTGACACCACCGCAAATGGCCATGGCCCAGCAGAGGCAACAGTCCCTCGACCAGTTAATCGTGCAACAGCAGCAACTGGCCACGCTCCTCAAGGACCATGCCGATGAATGTGGGGGCACTAAGGCAGACATAGAAACATCAACTGAGACACTCAGGGCAGAAATGGAGAGAAGTACAGAGACACTAAGGGCACAAATGGAGAATAGCACCGAGAGCCTGAGAGTCCAAATGGAGAGTAGCACCGAGAGCCTGAGAGTCCAAATGGAGAGAAGCACCGAGAGCCTGAGGGGGGAACTGCATGCGACGTCCAAAGACGTATGTGCCGAACTTGCCGCAGTGCGCCGTGTGCTCACTGAGCTCTCACAAACCCTTAGGGACATGCATGGACGTGAGCAGGCAGAGACATCATCCGTTGCAAGTTCCGTCCAGGGCAGCCCCCAACGTAGATCTGGGAGGAACCTGCGCTCCACAGGCAGGGGTGCCCCTGATACCCGCAGAGGGGGCTTGCAATAGCGACTGCCCACTGACAATGTGCATCTTTGGACACTGGTGTTCGGGGGGGAGGTAGGAGGGTGGAGGGGGTGTGTTGGGCTCACTTGGGTGGCGGGTCGATAGGGTGTTCAACATGATATCACATATGCCATAAACAATGCACGATCAACCAATGAGATGTGTGGACAATGATCTTTGTGTACTAGGCCATCATAGACGTACAGTCCATATTGTGCATGTACCAGACACACACAGTGCCACGAGTCCCGTGTCCATGTATCAGCCACCAGGCGTGAGTGCTAGAAGCATGCATCAATGAGATGCTGACGAATGTCACGGCCCTCCTGTGCCTCGCGGACTCCTTGAGGTGCTGCCACATCCCCACCCTCATCATGACCATCTTCAGGTGCTTGCAGTTCTGCGTCAGGGGGCATGGGCACATTTCTACGTACGCACATGTTGTGTAGCATGACACATGCCATCACCATCTTTGCAACCTTCTCATGGCGGTACAGGAGTGCCCCGCCAGACCTGCTGAGGCACCGGAAACGAGTCTTCAGTAGGCCGAATGCCTGTTCAATGACTACACGGGTACGTGAGTGGGCATGGTTGTAGTCCTCCTCATGCTGGTCCCGTGGGTTCCGGACTGGTGTGAGGAGCCATCTCTTCAGTGGATATCCGGCATCACCTGTATGTGGACGATAAACGAATTATGTGGAATGCCATTGCTACGTACGCACCCCCCCCCTTCCTGCCAGGTCATTGCCGCATCACATACCCCACATCATCATGCATGAAATGAGACTCACCGAATAGCCAGGATCTGTACCCTGCGTGTCGCTCCATGTAGCGTGGAATTGTTGAGTTCCTCAAGACCATAGAATCATGGGTTGATCCAGGGAATCGGGCACAACAATGTGTAATGATCCTGTTGGAGTCACACACCATTTGTACATTCAGAGAATGAAATTGTTTTCGGTTGCGGTACTGGGCCTCCATGGCATGTGGGACGACCAATTCCACATGGGTGCAGTCGATGGCACCAAGGCAACCCGGTATGCCGCCAAGTGCATGCAATCCCACTTTTGTGTTGGTAATTTCCTGCTCCGAGCGTGGTAGAGAGATGTAGTCGTCTGCGTGCTGCAGGAGGGCATCGAGCACTTGCAATAGTGTCCGTGAGAACAGTGGCTGAGAAATGCCATGCAACTGTCCGACTGTGTGCTGGTAGGTGCCTGTGGCCAGGAAGTGGAGTACAGACACCACCTTCAGTAGGGGTGGGATGGCGGTTGGGCTATCTATCATGCTGACAAGGTCAGCCTGTGTCATGTCCACAATGGCGGCTATGGTGTCCCGGTCCAAACGGTAGAGGGTGTGGATCTGCTCATCAGTGAGGTTGAACGGATGTGCTCGGAGGCGTGGGATTGCGGGCTGCCTGCGTGGTGGTAGTGGCTGTGCTGGCGGCCCTTGCTGGCCCTGCCTTGCCCTCCTCCTCCTCCTGCGTCTCCTCCGTGCGGCCGGTTGTAGTTGGTGTTCGTCTTCTTCTTGAAGTTGGAGTACTTGCAGTGCTATCAGGTCCCCCAGGGCCAACATAGCTAGTCCTGCCGGTAGCATTTCGGAGTGGGTGTGGTTGTGGGAGGAGACTGGGTGTGCAATTTATGTGTTTTCAGGCTGTATGGCCTCCACCTGTGGTGATTCATTCCACCTGTGCAAGCTGCTCTCCCCTTTGGCCGAGCACGTCCCGCACACAACGCTGCAATTCGAGGAATGGCTTCTTGCTATTACAATCATGTATTTGTACCCGATGGCCGTGTAACATTGGTTGATATGTTCATTCGGCTATGGTCCCATTGTTTCACATACTATCTTAGCAGTCGCGAACAGACTTGTGAAGGGTCAGTGGAACGTAGTACTCGAGTAACGGTGGACCCTCATGCATCACTGTACCGAGTTGCAACGACGGGCGGGGCGTCCCATTTGTGAGTGAAGGCAGTTGCCATTTTCACACACAGCCGCACTCGATGGATTAATTTGTGATTTCAAGCGGCCACAGATGCCTTTTCGACGTGATGTTGCAAATGAGGAATTCGAAGGGCGGCGCTTTCGGTTATCAGCTAGCGGCGAGGAGATGCCCACAGGTCTGACTGCAAATATAACATTCTATTGTTCAATGTCCTTGGGACAGGGGCCATGGCGAGGATGCAATTATTGATATGAATAGTTTGGGATGCGCAATAGCGAAGTGGACGATGAGGCCGGACGTTCCCAAATACATGTTACTTCACAACACTGGAATTACGGGCTGGGGCACAGTGGATTTTGCAGGCTGCATAACGCACAGACTCAATGGAATTCTCACATGTTATGTGAGTATGGAAACAGGCGTTATCATTATGGGATGAGGGAATGATGAATGGATGCATGGACAGATGATTTGATACAGTGTTTGCCATGTACAGGGCTTCTTGGAATCTGTCCGCCTCCCCTGCGCTATGTGATGCAGGGCTGCCATAGTGGGACCATCGTCTATCTGGCCTTGTTGAGCCCTCCCTGTCTCGACGCGCCTTCAGACACTTGTGTCCATGCACGTTACCAATCCCATCTGATGGATTCTGTTTTCACAGACGCATGCACAGGTACACTCGTTAGTGATGGTGTTTTCACCTCGATATAGATAGTTATGAGTCGCAAGTGGTTTTTGGGTGGTGATGATCCTTTGGAGTGGGCTAGCATGCATATGGCTGTGGATTTAGTGTGATCATTGAAGTGAGTTGTTCGAATGTAGTTCTGATGGCCATTCTATTCTTTTTCTTTTCTTTTGGTTGACAGGTATCTCCTCCCCTTTTGCCACTGCCATCTGTATGCCACTCCTGCAGATGGCTTTTACTCCCGACACCTGCTGCTTCGTGTTAATCAGTGGAGCAGCATTACGATCTTATGGGACGATCGCCAATGGGCCACATGCCCTTACGCAGTACTAGTGGCTCGGAGCAATATTTCGGCCTTTCAGCTGGACTAGTGCCTCCCCATTGGGACGGCCCTGCGGTTCTGTGCGCTTCCATGTTGCCTTTTCGTACGAGAATGTGGCCCTGTGTACCATGAAGGAACAGGGCGTCACACAAGAAGTAGCTGGTCATTTCTTGCGGATGCAGCCCACAATGGTGAAATGTGTTTTGGAGTTCATGGCCTAATGGCTGTATGGGCTTGGTGAATTTGTTGTGCATTAAATTTCTATTCTGATATGGGCCGTGTAGCGTTCTTCTCTGCAAGTGATGTGGCATATTCCTATTTGGGGAGCGATGTATTGTGAGGAGATCTGCATTGGGTTCCAGCTTCGGAGTATAGTTGCGTGGTACTGTGCTGGGCACGTTTGCCTACGAAGCCCAGTGAGGTCAGGGATGAGGGCTGCCAATATGACTGTATGAATGATGTCATGCTCAGGGGCGGGGGATTAGGTTTTGTGTAACAGATGCCGGTCAGCCAGGTGGACTGGTGGAAAGATGTGATTTTCGGAATATTGCTGGTCACAGGTGCCTGTGTTTGCGTGCGTTTCTTGGTGGGAGACTGAGGTCATGTCCATTGGAATGGCTTCTGTATTCGTGCCATCTGTGCCCTGCAGCTCCCATTGGCCCCTCTTGAGATTCTTTTGTTCGTTGGCATGCATGGGTGAGTTGTACATTTCACTGGTTGCATTGTGACTTCATTGCACCTACGGGGAGTTGTACAATGTGGCCAGGGAATGGTGTACAGGCACTCAGTGGGGCCGTTTACGGTTGATTCGCGATGCCGTACTTCTCACCATGGCGGAATGGTACTTTCCGCCGTGCTTGATGGCGTTAGGTACATGTCCGCTAGGGTCGGAATTCGCGTACCGTTGCGCCATGGTGGTATTTACGGTTTGGCATGGCGCGCGCGCGCGTACTTGGTGCAGTTAGCGTTGGCGTTCACTACGGTGTCGCTAATGGCATCGTACTTTGCGGTGACGGGTCATAGTTGCACCGAGCGCTATTCGATGGCGGTATTGCATTTCCGCCATCGTTTTTCGATTTCCGCCAGGGTCGTAATGAGGGCCAATATCTTCTGTCAGTTATGGAGGCATGTGTACTATGCATGTACAAACATGACAATTGTTTCTTTGTAGATGATGTAATCAGGACTACACATCCCATAATCTTTTTCTTCAGTATTTCTGAATTTGCAGTATCAATTGAAAAGAAATCTATATCTTGCAGCCGGATCAAATAAATACAAAGAGATTGGGCCTCATAATGAGTGTGCCGGTCCAGTACCAATGGTGCCTGCAACCCTACCGGCACCGTTGTTACCGGACCGGAACACCCCGAGTCTGCGGGTGGCTGCTGTCCTCCCTGCCAGGTGTGTCCTGGCAGCCGGGATGGCACCCGCCCACAAACTTGCACGGTAGTACGGACACCGTTATTTACGGTGGCGGTGCTTACGCTATCCCCATTCCCATTGATACCTATGGGACTCAAATGGGAATGGGGATTAATTATTTTCTGGCACTTGACTTCCAGGAACATCGGTGTGGTAATCCCCTGGTGTTGCCGTGAAGCCAGGCACCGGAAAAAATCACAGCTCTGGCGGCATCACAACTTTAAATGATAAGTTAGCAAAACCACTTCAGTTAATAATAGCTGTGACAAATTGCCATTTGGCAAGAATGTAGGAGCTCTAGCTTTTTTGATTTTCATTAAATTAATAAAATTATGTGGGAATTCCATTTCGGAAAGGGTAATTGTTAAGATGGATTTCTGAACTCGGACCTGGAGGGCCAGAGGTTCAGAAGGCCAGCCTAGTTTCTTGGAATAGGGTAACCTCTGGACAAGCCAGATCAATCAGGGTAGTGATGGCCAAGACTACGTCTCAAGAGGGGTGAGGGTGACTGAAAGCCCGCAATGAGCACGCAAAGCAAGGACACTTACAAATTACTTCAGACAGGTGTTATATTAAAAATATAGACACATTTATTACAAGGCCTTTGTAACATCGACCATAGCAAAGAATCACAATAATACTAAAGTAAACCAACACTTTACATCACAACACATCACAATCAATATAATATATATACAAGACCGAGAGGTCTAAGGAGTTAGGGGCATGTAATATGTAGACCACCTAGATGGGGAGGAAAACAGGCAGTTCAAGTAATCATTAGGCCCAGTTCGACATCTGAAATACACCTAACTAGGAGGAAGTCCGAGCCCTACGAAGAGAGGAGCCTTATGCTCAAAAGTACCTGCACGCGCTGGTGACAATGGACAAAAGAGGGCCTCTTCAAGGATCTCAGGCAGTTCAGGAAGGAGAATGAAGCGATGCAGAACAAGTCCCCACTAGTGAAGCCAGGCCTCCACTTGTGGGCAGAGGCAGGGCGAGAGTGAGGGATAGAGTCGCTATTTCGCAACAGCGGTAGAAAAGAAACGGGCTTCTGCGTGAGGGGCCACCGGTTGGGGTATGGACTACTCACCGGTCCCCGACGCAGGCAGACCCAGACTTCTCCAGTTCAGTTCACGATGCTGGCAGGTTCAGCTGCGGTCATCAGGGCGTCTTGACACCATGTAGATTCTGTGTAGCAGGATGCAGGGTCGAGGGTGTCCCAAATGCAGCGGACATGCACAGGTTGTTACCACAGCAGGGCAACACGGCAACCGCGTTTACTCTAATCCAGGCGCACTCGTCTCTCTTCAGACCTGGGAATGCCAAGTGTATGAAATTCAATGTGAGGGTGCCGTGGACACAGAGCAAGCGGTAGACCAAGTTTCGAAGGCTTCCCCAAAACAGCAGCGGTGACAGAGCAAAGAGTCCTGTGTAAGCTGGTCAGCCCACTGGGTGGCCCATGGACA
Source organism: Ambystoma mexicanum (assembly GCF_040938575.1). NCBI lineage: Eukaryota > Metazoa > Chordata > Amphibia > Caudata > Ambystomatidae > Ambystoma > Ambystoma mexicanum. Next base: position 1,149,526,652 of record NC_090928.1, read on the forward strand.
CTTCCAAAGAGGCTTACTTGCAGGGTTTGATGAAGGTGCCGGGAATAGTTGATCCCACTATTCCAATGGGTCGAAGCGCATTCGCAGACCTTCTAGGACGATCAGATTCAGAGGGGCCTCACAGGACGACAGCGGCTCAGGGTGCCAAACCTTCAGCGGTCTCCAGCGGTTCCTCGACTCATCTTCTTGTTGCAGGATACTTGGCTCCTTATTCCTTGTTCGGTGTGAACTCAGGAGATCAACCTGGTTGTGGTGTTTTCATCCTCCTCTTATCCAAAGTTCCCTTTGTGCCAAAAGAGAGAGGACCCAATGGGAGATCTGCTCACAAACACTCACACCATACGTGGACCTAGCACGGACCACAGTGGTCCCAGGCATTCAGGACACTCTAGACTCTCTGGCACCCAGGATGTGTATTGGGAACAGACAGCCCAGCCCACATCCTGGAGGCACACACCAGGCATGCAGAAGCCCGCAAAAGCTTTGGGGTTTTGCGGGAAAGTGCATGACCAAATAAGGACGGCCCCGGGTCGGCTCGACCTGGGGGAAGGTGAAGGGGCAAGACGGTCAGCAGAAAGGACAAAGAACCGCGTGGCATGGCGATTTTGGAGCCAGGCCACTTACTCGTGCCAAACGCGGTAAGCGTGGATAACATGGCAAAAAAGGGTTCAAAACACAAAAGAAACGATAGCTGCCACTAGTCCTGTCCGTGACACATTTGCACGGTTCATAATAAGTCCAGCGAGAGTTTCTAGGGCCTTTGGAATGACTAGAGACCCAAGAGTGCAGTAACTTACGTTACAGTGCCCTCTTGTGTTACGTTGCACAAAAGCTGCAACATGAGAAAAGGACTAAGGGAAACAAAGTCTCCCCCTACTGACTGTCTTAAGGGCATGTCAGTCTCCCCATAAGAATTGAGCGAAAGCCCAGAGGAGTTCGGCGGAAGGCTGCGCTTCTCTGGCAAAGTCTAGATCAGGGTGTGAAACAGCAGCAAAAAGTTTGGGGGTTGCCACATGGAGGGTAAATTACATACAATATGAAATCTTTCCTAACAGTGATCTTCTGATCAGATTTGTCTTTCATATAACTCCATGCTAAAAGCAAAATGTGTATCTCTTTCCTGCTTGCTGCATCAGTATCATGTCTTGCAGCACCTGCTCTACCAGTGGCACAGAGCCGGTTCAAAGGCCACATATGCCATTTCACAGCTACAGTGACAGCCAAGTCTCTGCGATGCAGGGGTTGAATTTTAGATATGCCCACTGTACCAAAGGTCAGAGGATCCTAAGTAGCTCATGATGGTGGCAGGATAAACTATAAAATAAAGTGATGCATGCGTTTAGCAATGGTTCATGACACCACTTATGAGCATTGCACCCACATCCAATTTGATATCATACATATGTCAGCTCATGTGAATCATCACAGCTGTGGAAGGTGATGCATATTCTGGCTAGACAGGCTGAGCCTACCAAATGACAGGACAGGAACCTGAATGGCCATGTTTTTTCTTTGATTTCTTTGTAAAGGTAGGTAACACCCTCTCCCAGAGACAGCTCTCCAGGCATCAAAGGAGCACACCATTAAAGGGGTGTAGCCTCACACCAGGGTTCTGCATTTCTATCATGGGCATAATTTTAGGGGGGGACAGGGGTGTTTGTCCCCCCCAACTTTCATGGCACTCCATTTTGTCCCCATTCATTTGGCTGGGGCACCTTTTCTACGGATGTCATGTCCCCCCCAACATTTTCAGCAAAGTTACTCCACTGATTTCTATAGTTCTTTGAAGAGAGGAGAAGGTGGCAGGGTTAAGTTAGTCAGTAGGGTTCCATACAGTGAGGGAGACCTCGACACTTTTGCTGCTCTCTGTCTCTTTTTCTCCTTTCTGTCCCCTACACTTCCTTGAAAGCAAAACGCTTTGGGTGTGACATCAGAAGAGCAAAGTCAACTTCTTTCAAGAACATGGCTTTGATCACTAAGGCAGGCTATCTTTAGTCCAATCACCTGTGGACATTTCCACTTAAAAGAAGGGGTCTTTCACCACTATTTTGATTCACTCCAGAACAACACTTGAAAGGGATTCAATGGACCTCTTTCTGGAGAGTTGTACTTTCCAAAGTTCTCAAGCACTGAGGTGACAAAGGAGCAGTCCAAAGCAGAGGTGAGCTCTGCCCCCTACTCACTCGAAGGGCATGCTGGGAGTGACTCTTGCTGTGGACCAGGACCTGCCACTCTGCATCAGAATCTCGTAAGGCTTGGAGGCAGACCCTGAAACAAAACATCCTGAGCTAGAGCCCCTGGAGTACATATCACACCATCTGGAGAACCACATCAGCTATGGCTCCATGTTCTGCTGCACCAAGCCGGTCGACCTGTTGTTGAACCATGTTCACTGCTCATCAACCTAGAGGGATCTTGCTGGTGCTGCTTTTGGCATTCCCCCCACCATTCCAACTTCACTGTCTGCATCTCGAACAAGCTCAGCGCTGTATAGTGCCCATGCTAAGCCTGTCACCTACTAGGCTTGAATCAATCGCTCTCACGGTGTCCCGACTCAACCTTCTGCAGAATCACTTGCTAACTCCAACCTGGGGTAGCACCACAACTTACCTTTGAACTGCCAATCCACCAAACACCACACCAGAGCAACAAGATCACCAATTCATATTACCTGTCAGCCGACTCAAACCGCTGGAATGTCACTCGTTGACCCTTCCCAGTGGTGGTTCCAACCAAACTCGACATGGCACTTTTGAACAGATCCTGTTGAGCACCCCGAACAGATTTGCTGAATGCTGCATCCAAACCTGGCAGGGCTACCTCATTTGAACCTGCTTGATGCCCACTAGGTGCTTGGGCACACATGATCCAAAATACCCAAACTAAGCATGATTGCTCACATTACTATTCGAAGCATTAAGAACTCCAAAAAGGTATTATTGATTATTAACTGTCCCTTGGTCCAGTCCTTGGTCCAAGAGACTGGTTAGGCAACTATTCCCATTTTTACATCCAAGAAACATATTCTTTTTAAAAGATGTTGTGGTTTTTACATGCCTTATACCCCTGGTTTATTACTCAAAGTGCTGCATTGAGCTATCTTTGCTTAGTTTCTATTCTTTCCTCAGGGATGGGTTTTGTGTTTTGTTTTCTATTCATTTAATTTGCAGATTGTGGGCCTCACCAGGGGTAGAGTGGAGCGGCAAAAATGCGGTGGTAATGCTATTACCACCACTTTACCACTCCACCCAATCCCAAGTTTGGGCAGAAAGCTGGAGATTTCTGCCCATTTTTGGTGCTATTACCACCGGCAGTAATAGCACCGAAAAGCCCCTAGAGTCCTATGGACTCTAACTAAATGGGGAATTACAGCACCACCGCAAACTGAGTTGCAGTAACGCTAATAGTGTTGGCGGTATCCGAGCACAATTAAAGCCGGGTGCCGCCAAGACCCCGATGAGGCCCTGTGTGTTTTAGTAACGCATATCTTTTGTTATAGAACTTTGATTGGATATTCCCCTAATATTGGAGAGTTATGCTTGGCTGTTTGGGTCTCTACTGAATCACATTCACACCCCTCTTAAGAGCAAAGCCTTCCCTCGACCCACGTTACCGCAAAAGGTGCAAGAGGCATATCGTTTTCCCTTGGTTTGTAGCAGTGTGAGGGCTGAGTGGGCATTTTGTCCTCTACTCATTCTTGTACTTCTGCAAGGCAGAACCAATTCGTCAGAATAGCACATTTTGTATACAGTGCTTCCTGTCAAAAACACTCTCTTCTAAGGGTTACAACAAAAGGTGTTATTAATATATTACCCATTTTAATGTTTCTCACTTTATCAACTTCAGAAACATAAAGGGCTGCGTTGCTATTTGGACATGTGTCTGCAGGTGCCATCCAGATGTTTTAAGTGAGCTAGTCAATCTCTCTGCTAGCTTACTAGTTGGGATGTACACATGGGCCACTCTTTTTCTGGATATATTCATTAACTCAGAAAGTTCACACTACCTACCTTAAGCTTGGTAATCACAATGTCAATCCAAAATAGGGTTATTTATGTTATAGTAGGAGAGACTTTTTTTTGACTGGCAAAATAAATAGCTCTTAGTCGCCTTTCTGCAACATTACTGGCCAGTGCTGGAATCAGGAGGCGCTAGGATCAGTCCTATGTTAATATGGTATAATTAAGCGTTGGGAGCACACTCACCAATCTCAGATCCATTGGCTGCCAGCACACGGGTAGTTGCTGACCTCAGCAGGTCCCAGCCCTCATTCCACCTGGGTACGATAGCACAGTTCAGTGGGGGCTGGAAGGCGGCACAGTGAAGCTGAAAGTGGTCACGGCGGGAGACCACCATGTTGGGCACATCCACCTGAGAGTTAGGGATTCAAGCCTTCCTCACGACCGGACCCCTGGAGAACCCCTGACAGGTGTAGCCTGTGTCTGACACAGCCATATGTCTGCGCACGTATTGCAGAATACGCATTTCAGCAGGATCCATGCGCACGTATTGCAGAATTCGCATTTCAGCAGGATCCATGCGCACGTATTGCAGAATACACATTTCAGCAGGATCCACTTGCAAATTGCATTTTTTTTCCGAAACTGAAATGAACAGTTTTGTCGTGCAAATTACAATCATAGTTTTTTTAATCGGGCTTATTTATTGTACTACTCTAATACAGCTGTTGCCTTTTAACTATATCTCTTCTGCAAGTGTATGATTTTCACGTTTGCTCGCTGTAAAGGCCTGCGGTCCTTGGTTGGCTAGTTTGTCTGTACTGCTGTGGGTAGCACAGGTTTTTCTCAGCTTCAGATGCAGCATTTAAAACACCAGATGGCGCCAAAGAGATACTCGTACTTTGAATATTGTTTTTTTACCTGTTCCTCTCTATCTGCTTTCGCTTGGAAATCCGAGAAGAATTGCTCTAAAAGGTCTGAGCAAGGGATCAGCGGGGCTTCAAGGCTGTAGTATTAGTGCAATGTCGATACCCACCTTTTTAAACGAGTATCCAAAATAAGGGTCTTATATTGTACAATTGAAAACACTTTCTATGGCTTCTCTCCCTGAAAATGTAGATTTGGTTTTTGTAATACGAAAAGGATAAGACACAATACCCGGGGTTTTCAAATCGAACACAGTTACTGGAACTGACAATTTTGTCAGTGAATTATTTGTTATGACAAGTTAAACTCCACAGTACAATGTGAACATATAGGGCCTCATTACGAGGTTGGAGGTAGTCATGGCGCTATTAGCGCCATGACTACCTCCAATACCGGTACCGTGTCCGCCCTCATTCAAAAGGGAGTTACCGGTCTATTCCGACCTTTGCGGGACCGGTAAGTACCCATTGAAAAAGCCATTCCCAATCCCCATTTCAGCCCCAATAGGGCTCAATGGGAAGGCGCTAATAACGGTACTGCAAATTGCGGTACCGTTATTAGCTCTGAAGTCCCTTAACGGACCCCGTTCATAATGCCTGGTAAAACCAGGCGTTAAGGAACGGACCCGCTAAGGGACCTCGGAATAGAGTGCAAATGGAATACCGGCACCAATGTCCTTAATGGTGCCCGGTATCCCTTTGCGCCCACCTAGTAATGAGGCCCCTAGACGAGTACACAATTGCTAAGTTGGCTGTCCGTGAACCATATGCCATACGGGGGCTGGCGTGAGGGGGTGAGGGGTGGCATGAAGTGGGGCGGGGGGGCGTTTGCGCGGAGGAGCCCATGTGTACACTGGGTGAGCCTACTACTTGGATAAATGGTTCACCTGAGATCGAGTGGACTTCGTATTTCTCTTCCTGGGACTAAAACGTGTAGGATTCCAGGAAAAGCACCATCTAGAAGTAAAACCCACCTCTCACATTAAACCATGTGGCCTCAGGTCGGAAAAAAAACACTCATTAACCCCATGGCCGGCGGGAGCAGGCAAACGGAAATGGAGAGGATTGAAATGGCAGGAAATGTTAGTGCAGCAGTACTCGCCACTGAAGGCACGCGAGGGAAATCACTGCCTTTTAACCCAACAAGGGGAATAACACAGAAAAGCAGACGCAATTGACAGATGTTACTGGGGTTACCAGCATTTAGAGGCGAGCATGAATAATTTGCTGCAGGATATTGATAACAATTCTGTTATGCCTTGCATAACAGCAGCCAGACTCAGGGCTTTAAGTCTCCGAAATCTCGTTTTGCGGCGGGGCCCTGCCGGGGCCCACTAATCTGCCCTGGTACCTCCGGCCACTACACGAAAAGGCTTTTTTTCTCTAAAGCCTGAATCTCTCGCGCGTGTGCGAAAGCTTCAGGCTTCAGATAAAAATGCCATAATGTTGGCGCCGCACCTGCGAGGTATCCCTTCAGGCAAGAGATGCCCGTGGGCCGGCGCCACCATTATGGAGAAAACGTGAGGCCGCTGAAAGCAGAGTTCTTGTTTTCTAAATCCTGAAGCTCGAACGCATTCGCGGGAGTTTCATTCTTCAGGAAACGGCCTCAGCTTCCAGCAGCCTCACCCTTTCAGCCCTAATGGTGACACTGCCCCTCCCCAGCTGGTGAGGGGCAGCGCCACCATTAAGGCTGAATAGGCGAGGCACTGTCTCCTGCCAGGCAAGCCTTTAGAAAATAAAGGGAGAGATCAGCACCCTCTCCAGCAAGGGGAGAGGGTGCCGATCTCTACAAAAGGCTGCCTGGCAGGGGTGCAAGGGGAGAGGATGCCGATCTCTACAAAAGGCTGCCTGGCAGGGGTGCAAGGCGAGAGGGTGCTGATCTCTACAAAAGGCTGCCTGGCAGGGGTGCCATGAGGCCACGCCCCCTTGATTAGCCCCAGCTCATTTTGTAGCGCCACTTACGGCACTGCCCAGACTGGTACTGTACGGTATTGTTAGCAATGAAAAGTCATAGGTTACTGTCGGGGGAGGGGAGACTGGCACAAGCAGACACTCAACCAAGACATTTTGAAAGGCTAAAATTGGTTTATGACAAGAGCAGCGAGATTATTTTACAAGTATCCAGTAATGCACAAAACTTGCATTACAACTTTGGTGAAGACTTTATGTTGAATTCAAGCCTTGGAGTGTTGAATTTCGCCGTCAAGATATTGCTTAAACTTTGCGGTACTATTCATGAAGAGCTAAAGCGATAAGGGGAAGTAATTACGCAACTACATGAGCTTGCAGTTCACAAAGTGCCTACAATTGAAGCAGGCAAATGACAGGGTTTCATCTCCCATTTCACATCTTATCAGAGTCATTCAGTCTGATTCTCAAGATGATCATAATACAAGTGAGGAAGGCTTAACCTCTCCAACAATCACCTTACCCACAAACCACAACGGCTAGCGAAGCGCCTGCAGGAATGACATGCACAAATAAGGGAGCACGGCAAGCATTGGTTGGTATCGCGGCTTTGCACCCTCTAATAAGATCTGTCCCAACTGCAAAGCCTAAAAAGAGAAGTGTGACGTAGAAGGAAGTCTGAACAAAATGTGGGTTCATTAACCAGCTGCTTGGTGAAGGATGCAGCTCCAGCGCAGGTTGTAGCTCTTGTGGATCCATGCTTGCAAATCACCAGAGAACCTAGACAGCAACTTGGGGCTACATTGCCCAAGCGTGCTGACGCGAGTATGGATGACAGCATCTCAGTACCTCCTGAATACCAACAAAAAAGTCCTGATGACATACTGGTAGTAGAAGATCTTGATTCTAAAGTTTTTACTATTGGTCCGGCAATAGTGTCTGAAGGCCAATGGAACTTTAATCGCTCAGCTTTGATGGACTTATTCCATAAAGTGCCTTCATTGAGATTGCTGAATTCAGGCGTCTTTGACTTTGTAGCACCTTTGATCACATTACCCAGGAAGGTATCTCGGACACATTGCTGCTTGCCTGAAACGGTAACGCTGATACGACAACAACAGGCATATTTGAAATATTTGAGCTCTGTTTTAGACCAAAAGATGGGCAGCCCAAAGCCATCGGCATGTTGATCACAATGTAAGAGATTTCAGCCTACTAAAAATGTTGCAAATGTAACACTCAGCTTTAAGACAACTGTAAAGTATGATGATGCTAAGGGTTGGGAATGGCTCCAGAGATTTATTCCTAAGACAAGAGGCACCCATTGAAGTAGCACGATCGTGAGTCGGAACAGCCAGGGGTTTTACCACCTGCTAAAGACGGGCAAATCAATGGCTAAATTGTGTTGTAATGACCTATCTGCCCCTTCAAGAGACTTGGGCAACATTTGACATTGGGATAGATGGATATGTGGTCTTCCAATCAAAAGCAGCGAAAGGAAGCTTGGACCGCCCAAAGGGCGATCTTATAATTGGAATGATGACCTCAATCCCTCCTTAGTGTTGCCAAGGGATACTAGGGGCAATGTTTCGCCGTTCAGGTACAGATTAAAGCAGGTGGGGCGACTACACAAATGCTGGTCATAAACATTTATGGCCCCCCAGGAAATTGTGTCTCATATGTAGTGCTTGATTACCTAGATGTAGTTTTGACACAGTGGGGAGATTTGGCTGCCAACAAACCTGTAGTAATATGTGTTGACTGGAATTCTAGATATATTGACAGGAAGAGAAGTCATCTGAAAACATAGCAGAATATAGCATAATGCCACATAAAGTATCCAATTCTCTTGGGTTGCAGTGGCTCCTTTACCTATGGGAATTGGAACTGACTGTGCTGAATGGACGGGCCCTTGGTGACCGGCCGGGTGGTTCAACGTGGTCTTGTGAAACAAAGAGGGCCACGTTGGGCTACTTTGCTGGGAACAATTGCTTATTGGAGCACGTAAATTCTCTTAGGGTCTTACCAAATGAATATAGTGATCACGCCATGCTTGTATTGGACATTAAACTAAATGTAAAACAGATAGATAATCTTAAGTGTAGTGATTTAGTCCCTAACAGTGTGGCTAATCGGTTAAGTTGCACCAAGGTCAAGATTGTGAAAATGTGTGCGACCATCTTTGATCAGGGTTTATTTGCTTATAATGCTTGCCACAGTTAAGGGTGAGAGAGTAAGTGGTGCAGTCTGGAGTGGCCATAAAAGATCACAATTCTTTGAATCAACAGCTTCACATGAAGATATCAATGTAAGTACCACCTGGCTGATGGATGGTGGCTGTAAGACCATTGAGGCTGCAATAATTAAATTGAAGAGCTCAAGATCACCTGTCCCCAATGGCTTAGCCAATGTGGTCCTAAAGAGTGACCCAGGTAATTGGGTGCACGCAAGGCTGGTACTATTAGCTCGAGTTTGTAGGGAGCGAAAGGTGCCGTCCCCATGGCAGCAGTCTGTGTCCATACCTATATATTAAAAGGGTGATCAGACGGATGGAATTTACTACAGACTACTGTCCATGTTGGACAGCACTGGCAATTTTTTCGCTACCCTGGTATTAAGAAATCTGCAAAATTGGGTGGATGTTATTAACATTTTACACCCATTTCAGATGGGTTTTCACCCAGGCTCTGCCCCCGTCCATAACATTAGAGCATTAGACTCCTTGACACAGGGTACACATAGCAAAGGTGGATCAGCATCACATGCTAAATTTGTAGACTTGAAATCTGCTTTTGATCAACTAAATAGAGCTACTCTGTGATCTAAACTGAGACAGCTTGGCTGCCCCAGCTGGCTATTGCAAATTCTGATTGAATTCCACAGTAATAATTGGGGCTGTGTTTGATTTGACAATGAGGGTACGGTGACAACTTCGATGCAGATCAACAGGGGAGTTAAGCAAGGATGGGTCTTGGCTCCCCTTTTAATCTATATATAGCCGACCTGCCGCAGTGCCTATTGGAAAGATCGAACTGTCCACCAAGGCTTGGCAGTGTTGCCTTGGTCACCATGCTTCTTGCAGACGACCTGGTTATGTTTGATTGTACTATTACTGGAATGAGGAGTATGCTGAATGAATTGTCAGGATTTGCTGATGAGCATGAATTGGTTATCAACCTAGATAAAACAAATACAATGCTGATATCAGGTAAGAGGGTAAATAGAGTTAAGATCGATACTCATAGGGTACTCATAATTATGCATTATCTTACCGCTACCTGAGCCTGGAATCATGTGCATCTTCTAGCTACACTTATATAGCTGAGACTGGAACAGAAAGGTAAACAGCGTACTCCCCAGATAAGGAAACCTGCCAGGGACTATGCCAGAGTTTCATTTGCCAGCATCCTTTCCCTTTATAAGCAATGCTTCTGACCTGCTATACTTCATGGGTTTGAGGCACTAGCTATGCAAAATCTAAATTGATTAGATAAGATAGTGAGCTTATTTTGGCGAACCCTGTTGGGTATGAGCCCTTCTTGTCCTGTTGAAATTATGCGGCTGGAGCTAGGTCTGACTTCCCTACGGGGAATGGCCCTTCGGGCAAGAGGCCTGCTTTATATTTAATCTAGACCAAGCCGGCTATTGGCAGGCCTTGGAGAAAATTGTGATAATGAGGTGTCACTTATGGGAAGCAATTATGCATCATTGAATAATGAAATCTTTCTAAAGATTGATTGGAAACCAAATTTTAACACAGAAGCCATACGCCGTCTTGAAAGTGGCTTTTGAGGACTCAACAGATGGGACTGGTATAGTACCTATTGCCACCTGTCAAAACCTAAGAGCTCCGTGGCGGTGGCCAACGTGGTACATCGTTATAGGAAAACCCAGACTTATTTTCTCTTATCTGCTGAGCCGGAAGTCAGACACTTTACTCTGTTGCTTCGAACCAATCAATTACCCCTACTGGCCATGCGTGGTCCACAGCTACTCCTTCCATCTTATTGCTGCATCTGTAAAAGTATTCAGAAAATTGCAACAGCGTCTTAACGGAGAGCTGGGTCCTTTATATATGTGCAAGTTGGGTGGCCTAGCCAAAATTATGAAGCAATTAAAACAAAGGCTTTCTGGGATTACGGTCTCAATACTGATTCCATTTCCCCCCAGATAGCCTTGTATCATGTATGGTAGCAAATTAAAAACCATTTAGGTTAATAGTATTAAGGTATTACTGAAAGGAATGTATGCCTGACCATGTATATGGTGTTAACATGATTTATGTATGGTCATAGAATGAACTCTTATGAATTTTCAATATGAACTCTTATTATTATTATTGATATGTGATCTTTGCTAGTCTGTGTGTCTGTTTTAAGTGTTTTTTTATGTTGTATTCATGAAATATGTTTTTTTAATGTTGTGCTTTTATGCTGTTTATTGTTATATGAATTGTGTAAATTCAATTTGAGCTAAAACACAATAAAGATTATTATTATTATTATTATTATTATTATTATTATTATTATTATTATTATTATTATTATTATTATTATTATTATTATTATTATTGGCTGAGCGATTCGCCTAGAATCTGCACAGAACAGACAAAGCGAAAGAGTGAAATGGAGGGAGGATAAAACAAAACAAGGGAATGCCAGAGATAGACTACATAAATCACGTACATCTATGTGCTGTATCCGACCTTCCACCACATCTTGCATTATCTACTCACAAAGAGAGGTGATCCACAGGTCCTCTAAGCTTCCCTTGCTTCCCACTGAAAGTAGTTCAGTGCATGTGCGCCTCTTCGTGCAGGGTGCAAGTAATCAACATCTTCTATGCATTCATTTATTTAAGTCCAATATGTTTCATGTACTATTTATTATTAGGGCGCATTTGTAAATCACATTTTGGTGTTGGCGATATGCCAAGAACGGGCTAAATTACAGCCAGGGCGCATAGCATTCGATCTAACATGAATACATGCATGTCTACAGAAAATCTCAGCAAATACTTTAAAAAAACCTCACCTAATAGAGATCGGATGAGCATTAGAGGATACGCCAATGATGCATAACTACAAGTTCAACTCACCAGCATCAGAGCACAATAATGTACACAGTGAATACAGTGTTTAATACAGAAACAGGGCTTATTGCCTTGATAAAGACCAAAGGGTCGAAATACGTGTCAGCAATTTGACAATTTGGTCAACTCTATGAAAAGTTATGATTTACTAATGTGCTATATAAGTACCTGGTAAAGCATGCCTTCGACCTCCCAGCTAATGAGGATGGACAGAACAGGGGCTTTACCACATGGTAGAGACCCCGCTCCGAGCTTCCTCCAAACTGGAGGCCACATTTCTCCTTCCGGATACTGGGTAAGGGAGAGCTCCCCTGCATTCCCTTCCCCTTCCCTTCAGCCCCCTTTTCCACATCTCGTCTAAACCCTACCACCTCCAGCCCACTTACCTGCCACTGCTTGTTCCCTCTCCGGCTCATGAACACTAGTGTTCCTGGTCCGTCACTGACCTGGCAATGGCCACCATGGAAAGGGAGAAGGGACTACGATCCATGGTGGCCATCTTTTTTGTAGTCTTTTTTTAAGTTGAGAAATGGCAGACAAGTTGTTTGAAAAAACACTATAAGTACACTAGTTCAACCTGCCTGGGTACTAATAGCAATATTACCCTCGCAGGGGGGGGCATTACCAGGGCAAGTTATGTCCTGGGATATTCATAAAGCCATCACTTTGCTCAGGCTTCCAACTTCGCCGGGGCATTACCTGGCCCTCTAATGCTCCCCTGCTTGGGTAATATTGCTTAATTAGTCCCCGGTTGGGGTGTGGCTTCAACCTTCCAGCCAATGAGGGGTCTGAGGCTCTTCTCAGCTGGAGCACGCCATCTTCCCCCACCATATAAAGGTAATGGGTGCTCCCCCGTGTCCCTTTCCCCCACCTCAAACCCACTTTTCCACATCTCCTCTCACCCCCACCACACTTACATGGCCCGGCTATGGCCCTCACCCGTGCCGGGAACACTTGTGTTCCCATCACATCACCGACCCGATAATGGCCGTCATGGAAAGGAAGAAGGAGCTACTTGTAGTTAGTTCCCTTCTCCCCAATCCATGGTGGCCATCTTAATTTGTTTTTAAGTTGAGAGACAACAGACAACATGTAATTTCTCAACTTAAAGAAACACACTATTAGTAACCCGGTACAACTTGGCGGGTTACTAATAGCAATATTACCTGAGCAGGAGGGGCATTACCGGGGCAGGTAATGCCCTGAGCAATCATTAATACCCTCACTTCACTCAGCCTCTAACTAGCCCAGGGCTTTACCTGGCTCAGTAATGCCCCTAACCCCCCCTCCCCCCCCCGCTCGGATAATATTGCTTAAATAATAAATTGTACATGAAACAAATTGGACTTAAACAATGTAATATGTACAAGTTTTGGATTACTTTCGCTGTGCAAAAACTGGGGCACAAGTACATAAATCATTTGACTGGCTTTATATATTTTCATGGCATTCACAGTTTCTATTCTGTGTTTAGATGCACACTATTAAAGGTCAGAGGCGCGAGAGGAGATATTTAGGGAACCACCATTTCTTTCCCTTACTTTTCTCCCAATGGTCATATCAAGGGGTTCAAGACTGAACATGGACACATATGATGGATGGCCATCCCCTTTAATACCTGGCCTCATGCTTAATGTAATGTCGGAGATCTTCAATTTTCCGATGATACTTATAATCTATGAGGACTATAAACTAAAATCTAATATGCAGCTTATAATGGGTTGCTGAAAATGAGTGTAATATAATGCATCTAAAACGTGTTTGTTGTGTGCCTTAAAATAAGTGATACCATGAAGGGTTTTGCTCTCATGTGTTAAAATCCATGCACAAAATAAAAATACTATGATAAACAGTCCCTTGGCCCTCATTAGGACCCTGGCGGAGAGGGGTTTACGCCGGCGTAATGCATGGCGTACCTCTCCGCCAGATTCCGACTTTCCGTAGCGCCATGGTGATTTTTACGCCCGGATTTTCCGGGCGGAAAAATCCATGGCGCTACGGGACCTCTTGTTAATTACGCCACCGTAATTTACGGTGGCGTAATTAACGCCTTCCCCACTCCCATTATACCCTATGGGGCAAAAATGGGAATGGGGAAGGGTAAATGGGGATTGGGGACTAACCGCCCCGCCAACCTCGGAATGGGGCGGTAAGTCCGCCAACCCCCATGGCGGAGTTGGCAGCTCTGCGCCATGGTCCATGGTGCAAATTGCACCATGGATCTCCGCCAGGGTCGTAATGAGGGCCCTTATCAGTTGCTGGCTGTAAAGTGTCACATAAAGCAATTTTACAAGAAAATAATTTGAAAAGATTGTCACCCTAGTAGTGATGCAAATTAATTATTGCAGGTCAGTAGTGATGTCACACTAGCTTGTAATAACGTAATTTACAGGTTTTTATACTGAGATGGTAATTTTGCACCCAAAAATCATCTGAGGCAATGGAATAATGCCCAAGAAAAGAGCTAAATGTTTGCATGGACGTTTTAGGAGCATACAGCTCTCGGCCCAGGACTGTAAGATAAATAACCACCATCCGGTAGAGGTTGTACCAGCCAAACGCAAATGTGACAGTGCATGCTGTAGATCACGTGAATGTGCCTGGTTAATTCACACAGGGCCTGATTTACATGTTTTTGCATGGCACAAAATGTCTTTTCGTGCAAAACCCAATTACTGATTCACTGATCGGACTTTGCGCTGGCCCTTCCCACCTTGTACTGTGCAGAAGCACTTTGCGCGACACAGAGCGTAACACTATGGGAATGGTCAGCGCAAACAACTAAATAGTGGGCGGAGCATTCAACATCCCCACTCAAGGAGGAGAATGAGGAAGAACATGTGAATGGGGGGGAGGTAACGTACAAACAACTTACATGCCCCAGCAAGCACTAAGGAAACCCTATTCACAGAAGCTATTGCTCAATTGCCTGGACTTCCCATGTCATTCTAGATCTGGTCAGGGAGTGGGAAAATTACCTTGTATCACCCACTGCAAGCTCACAGGCTGTCCCACTTCTGGTCAAAGTGTGTACAGCCCTACATTTCCTGGCCACAGGATCATTCCAATACACCACAGCAATTGTGGGGGGTATATCACAGCCCACATAATCAATGTGCCTCCGCCAGATCCTGCACAGCATCCTTGCACGTGCGCATAGGCACATTCACATGTTACGCACATTGCAGGAAGGACAGAGAGTGTGCCAGGAATTCTATACATTTCTACACGTTCACTGGGTACTGGGAGTCATGGACTGCACCCATGCAGCACTGCAAACCTCTTACCCCAAGGCATTAAGCACACATTCCAAAACAGGAAACATAGGCATTCCATCAATGTGTAGGTGATCTGTGATGCCAAGGGACACATCATGCATGCCAATGCCAATTACCCATGGCACCCACATGACAGATACATCTTCCACCATTCGCCATATACCAGCCCCTTGCATAGGGATCCTTCGGAAACACCTTGCTGGTATTAACTATCACGCACACACAGGCAGTCACATGACACACAGAAACACAAAAAATGTGAATACATGCAATTAACAACCATTTACTCCTTTGCAGGGGACAGTGCCTGCTCGCGGTCAAAATTCCAATTGACACCCATGAGAAATTCAGCCACCCTATGAGGTGCACTGCAACGTAGCATGCATAGCCAATAGGTGCATAGTGGAGCGCACATTCGGAGTGCTAAAGTCACGCCCCCTCTCCATTGACCACTCAGGTGGGATATTGCTATATGCACACCCTGTAGTATGACAAATCATTGTGGCATGTTGTGTAGTGCATAATATTGCCACACACCATCGCATAGCAATAGAGGGTCAGGAGGGCTTCCGTCCTCATCTACGGGCACAACCAATTCCCTTAGCAGGCCAACGGGCACAGGGAGAGGGCACCCACAATCAGGTAGTACACCCCTACCTCAGTGCAATGCCAACCACTTTGGAACATCCCTGATGTCCTTCAATGCTGCAATTGGACTAATGCAGCTTGCTCATAACAACACCCTGAGAATGCACCTCTCAGACTGCCAAGCAGTGTGTGATGCAAAACACAAAAATGACAATTCTACCCCATCGACATCCATCACATGAAGTGCACAAACCACTGCCATAGTCATTTCAAGTGGATGAAAAGTTTGCATGGCATAGGTCGAAAATGCAAGACATGGAAAAGGCAGACCCTGACACAATGTCCCCATACCATGTGGCCCCTGAGAGGCATTCATCAAGTGCAAAAAAGGGGTCACCTGACTGCCATTGTGATGATGTGTCCATCTGCACCATTGCTGCAGATCCTGCCCACCTCCACTCTCCATTAGCCAAAATGCAAAACAGAGTGTATCCAGGCTTTGGCACAATGTTCCTATACCATATACCCACCCCTCTGAGTGGCATGCATCAAATGCAAAAAATGGCTCACCTGATTGCCATTGTTATGAATTGTCCCTCTGCACCATTGCTGTTGGCCCTGCCCACCTCCAAACCACTTCCATGTACGGCTCCTACAATGGATAAATCAACAGCTGCCCACCCACTCCCTCCACATGTATTTCTCTGATACCCTTAACATGTCCTCTATCCAACCATGAATATGTCCTCCGGGAATACCAAAAAGAAAAATATCCAACCACAGGATAAACAAACATAAATAAAAAGGTAAGGCAACACACCTGTAAAGACCGAAGCAGGGGGTCTGCCATTCTGCTCTCTATATGGTAGAGGGGAGGCACAGAGACCCCGGCCAAGATTCTCTATTATGGTAACATAGTCGAGCAATCAAGGCCTAGCTTCTCAGGAGGTGATGAGAGCTGGTTCTTAAGTAAAGTGTAGTCCCCAAGCACCCACAAAGGAATGTCCACACACTGAATCGGTTAAAACACAGTCTTTATATAATTAATATTTAAGGTCATATACACAATCACAATAACTCACTTCGTACTCCGAAAATCAACAATGGTAAATATGTACAATTCTAAAGTGGTACCACTAAGGTTATTAGATCTTAATCAAGTGCATACGGTCAGAAGGACACACAGATCCAAATAAAGAGGAAACCAGCAGTAGAGAGAGGAAGGAAAGCAAGAGGGTTGAACACTTAGCAGAATACTGGTAACTACCATTAAACACAGCTCTGTGTAGATATCCCCCCACCTGAGCAACCTGTAGAAGAAAGATACAAGCCCAGTCCATATATTGTTCTCCCCTAGACTTCCCAAGAGTTCTGCAACCCTAAAGTACCTTGGTGTTGTAGCGTCCCACGTCAGGGAAATCGACAACCCTTCTTGAGTGTCCTCCCTTTCAGGCAGGAGTCACGGGTCGTCGAACGTCCAACGGAAAATAGGTCGAGCTACGACGGTGAAGTGGCGGTGTCGTTCCTGGCGGTGCTCGTTGATGGGGAAGTGTAAACGTCCTGCAAGGAAGAGGCGTGCGGGGCACCTCGGTGTCGATAGTTCTGGACTGCAAAGAGTTGAAGAACTGTGGCCCAGCAAGGGCGTCGAGTCGTCGGCGTCTCTGTGGTCTTTGGGTGGGAAACCCACTGGTGGATGCTCCTCGGTGCGTCGACGGTCAGGCCTTCTCCAGCAGGATACAGCAGCGATGATGCGGGCAAACGCGTCCTTGGATCAATTAAGTTTCTTAGGCAACGGGAGCATGGCGGCTCCAGTCGGCGACAACGGTCGATGACAGTGACTGACAACAGTCCGGGCGCTTCTCCTTGGAGTTCCGCCATCCCCGTATCAGGTCAGCAGCCTGTCGAAGGTCTGTCTACCAGGGAGCTTAGGCAAAGATCAGCTGTGCACGATGGTCCCTTGTAGCTCGGGAAGAGGGCGTCTTACCAGGTCCTCTCTGGGTCAGTTCTTGAAGCACAGCAGCTTTCAGATTGCAAAGGAGTGCAACAGCAATTCTTCTTGTCCAGCAGGGCTCAAGGTCAAGCTTCACTCAAGTTACTCGTCGTAGTGGACTTCAGCTTCTGAACACGATTCCTAGCAGTGAGAGGTCCCGAGATATACTGTTGATCTACCATTCATTCCGCTGGGTCATACTCAAGCATCCAATCGAGACAACAGGCATTCATGCAGGCAGGCAGCCAATCAGGCACATGAGGTATTCAGGCAATTCACTTCTCTCCAGACACTCACAAAAAGTGATGTGTATTGGGACAAGTACCGAGCCATTGAACACTCCAAGCTGCATTCATACCGGTTTCGGGCAGGGCTGTTTCAACCATTCTGTCAAACACCAGATACTAGACAGTCACAACATAGAATGTATATTCGTCACACACTCCATTCACCCAGGTCCCACCCACAGGCGTATCCACAACATACGGTCGTTGAGAAGGCTCCAGCCAGTCTGGTCGGCACTTCCCCACACTACCATATACGGAACTTCCACCCAACAGCCAGTCAGGGGGAAGGGACAGAGGCAGGGCTTCCCGGGACTTCGGGAAGATCAGGCTATCAGGTGATGGAAGGCAAGAGGCCATGGGGGCCATTTTGTCTCCATCCGGAATCTACCGGTTCCAATGACAGGGCCTGGGCATCCCAAACTGGAGGACGCTCAGGGCACCAGTCATTTCAGCACGGAGCTGCGACGAGCCCGTACTCTGCTCTGTGGGTCACACACAGGTGCCCAAAAACATACACTAGGGGCACAGGGTTGTACCCCTACCCATGGGTGCCATAAGGGTATCCCATGGGGCTGTTCACCAAACCAAAAGAGAAAGAGCTGCACCACCAGGAGTCCCACATGAACTCCTGCGCAGAAAACACGACAGAACACACGATAAAAAGCAGTAAAGGACAAGGATACGGAGGTCCTGTCCCTCTGATGCATTTCCAGCATCACAACACCCCTCTCCATCAACATCCCTTGAACATATTAATGGAACACATCAGCACAATTACACATGACACATGAGAAGGACATTCCAGCCACTGACAAATGCACTTCACCAGCAATGCACTGCATACTACACACTTCACCCACATCATGCTTGTCAACTGGATCATCCACCTATGTGAATTGTGACAACATGGACAGGGGTGGACTGGGAACCAAAAGAGGACATGGACATAACATGCAAAACCGAACCCATATTACACTTCTACTACAAGGCCAACCCTACTGCCATGAGAACATTTGGAAAAACCACGCAAAAGAGGCAAAGGGTTCAGAGTCCTACAGTGAAAGGCCAATCCACACCTGATTATGGAGTGGCTACCCGACATGACACATACATGGAGATGGCATGCAAACTGACATGCCAGTAGTGCAAATGTAATGCCACACAACTAATTAAGCTACTACATCAACCCTCACCAAAATAATGTGCACAGGGACATCCTGAAGAGAATGACTCCTTGCAGCAAGTCGCAGATTTGCAACCAGTAACCAAAAGCACATGCATAGCTGATCAAGGAGACATGCAAACACAATGATGTATTACAACACACTCCTACAGTGACAGTGATCATTACCAGAACATTATCAAATCACATCATACATGTAATGCCAACATCGGCCACATCCTTCCACTGTTGTGTTGCATATGTCACCAGTCATGAAAATTCATTACTGTGAACAACTTTACCTGATGGTACAGCTGTGCTGCTGTGAATCCCTCACCACCTACATCTAACCCTGGGCCTCCTCATTGGTGCTATGAGAGCTAGTGTCCAGCTGAGAGAATGTGGATTTGGGTGCAAATAGTGATCTGGGTGGGTCCTCTCAGGGAGTTTGGGCATGATATGAGGCACCACACCTGAATTAACATTGGACATTTGTTTAGACCAGCGCCGGGTGTATGTCTGACAGACTGCACATATACACATCAATGTTCACCTGAATGTAGGGGGCTGTAGTTTTCCATAACCAGATCAGTTGCCTCCACTGAGCATGGCTGCATGTCCTGCGCCCAGTCCAAAATTGGGCCCACTACCATGAGCAGTTGACTCAATGCCCACGTGAGCACAATGGTCCTGACATGAGGACAAAATAAATGAAACAGTCCACCATGGATGATGATAACAAAGAAATACAGTCCACCTTGGACAGGGGTAAAAAACAAAGACTGTCCACCTTGCACCGGGGTTAAAAGAATGTTCCCAAAAAAACATGTCCAACATGGATTGTGGTGAAAATAAGATCGAAAAAATACATATTCCTTCCACAGGCTCATGAACACCAGGGTGCATGAAGAAGGAGTGGTGGTGGCAAGAGGAGTGGTGGGGCAATGGTACCACCTGTGTGGTTTAAATGGAGGACCCATCCTCTGGTGGATCCTGCGATGGTGCACTCTGACCATGCAATGCCAAAGCCTGGTCCTCAATGACTATGGTCATTATAGAGAGCGATGCATGCATGAGGCCCCCAATAGCTGCAAGGTCCTGGTGATGCATGTCACGAGTGGCCAACAAGTCATCATGCATGATGATATGATATGACATGGCATTTATAACCTGCCTATACACAAGTGTTTCAAGGCGCGACACGGCAAGGGAGGGGAACAGAGGGAAAAACAGTGAGAGCAATCCTACTAGGCCAAGTGTCATTCAGATCGCGCAAGTGCAGGGGAATGGTGTGACAAAAAGTGTGGCGTGAAGGGGGGGTAGGGAAAGTGCAGTACATGGGGTAATAGAATATATATACAATAAGAGAAGTAGGGCCAGCTTGTGGCAAGTGCAAAGGGTAAGTGCAAACAACAGGTGTCAAGTGGAGGTGGGGGACTGTAGGGGTACAGAAAACAGTCCCCAAGTGGGGGTGATGCTAGGGAGGCAGTGCAGGAGTGTAACTGGCAGGGGAAGGAACCTGGGCCCGAAGAACAGAGGGGGATCAGGTGGCCAGTACAGTTTCAGCCAGGAGTTCAGCAGGGGAGAGGAGGAGAGAAAGCAGAAGCAAAGAGGAAGGTTTTGAGGTGCTTCCGGAACCATAGATGGTTCTCCTCAAGGGAGCCTTATATCGCCTGTCCTGTACATTAAGTTGACCCTTGATGTCTCCAGCTGCATGTTAAAAGTTAATCTCAAGAAGTCCATCTCTTGGCTGAGATTGTCCCTTGTGGCAAACATTTAATCATGCAGACATTGCTTCAAGGAATCCATGGGCCTCATTACGAGGTTGGAGGTAGTCATGGCGCTATTAGTGCCATGACTACCTCCAATACCGGTACTGAGTCTGCCCTCGTTCAATGGGGACTTACCGGTCTGTTCCGACCTTTGCGGGACTGGTAAATCCCCATTGAAAAAGCCATTCCCCATTCCCATTTCAGCCCCCACAGGGCTCAACGGGAAGGGGGAAGGCGCTAATAACGGTACCGCAAGTTGCAGTACCATTATTAGCTCTGAAGTCCCTTAACGGGCCCCGTCCATAACACCTGGTAAAACCAGGCGTTAAGGAAGGGACCTGCTAATGGACCTCGGAATAGGGCGCAAAGGGATTACCGGCACTGATGTCCTTAACGGTGCCCGGTATCCCTTTGCACCCACCTCGTAATGATGCCCCATGTCTTGATGGTGGGACTCCCTCAAAGCCAACATCTCCACCTGCCGGTATTTACTCTGGGATTCTACATCTTGACGTTGGGATTCCCTTAAGGCCAACATCTCCACCTGCAGGCATTTACTCTGAGATACCGTGTCTTGACATTGGGATTCCCTTGAGGCCAACATTTCCACATAGTGTTTCCCTCAAGGTGTCCATCTCCAGCCGCTGTTGGTATGGTATGGTATTGTTTATTTGTAAAGCGCCTATACAAAGCAAGTGTTTAAAAGCACTCAAGGAGGGAGGGAACAAGTTGAAATAAACACAGTCATTCAGAGCCCTTTAATTTCTGAATGATACAAGTCTGCACGGGCAGAGTGGGTGCATAGAACAAGTGCATATAATACAATTAACAGTGTAAATAACAGCAAATAGGTTGGACAACGATTCTGCAGTTTTTCCAAGTGCATTCAGGTGCCACCAAGCAAGGACGGGATACACGGGGAAAACAGATAGACGATCTTCATGACATGGTGTATTCAGATCAAGCAAGTGCACAGACAGGTGCAGGAGAGGGGGACAAGTGCAGGGGGTGAGGGAGGCAGGGGACCAAGCGCGCCCAGTCAGTCAGAAAACTGGGATAAGTGCTGAGAGATGGCACTCTCAGGGGGCATTGACCATATGCAGGAACAATGAGGCAAGTACAAGGCCCGGAGGTAAGTGCGAGAGGACTGGTGAGGGTGCCAAGGACCTGTGAGATTCTAGGTACACCAGGCAGCCAGTCAGCAGGCTGCACGTGAAAGGAGGGAGAGAGGGACAGAGCAGAAAGAAAGGTTAGCAGGGTAGAGGGAGAGAGAAGGTAGAGGAGAAGAGGAATGTCTTAAGTAGTTTCTGGAATTTAGGGAGATCAGGCTCAAGACAGAGGGCGGCAGGGAGACTGTTCCAGAGGGAGGTCCCTGTCATCCTCCGAATCTCTGCTTGGAGAACCGGCTCACTTGTATAAGGTTGGAGGTAGATGAGCGGAGGGTTTAGGAAGGACAGTATTTATGTATGCAACATTGCAGATAGGTAGGTCTCAGGCCCCAGAAATCCGTGTGCACAATGCAGATGGTCTTCAACTTGATTCTTGCAGTCATGGAGAGCCAGTGGAGGGATTTCAGTGCCGGAGAGATGCAGTCCTTGGATTTGAGGCCAAGGATAAGTCTTGCGGTTCTGTTCTGGATGAGTTGCAGAGGGCACAGAGCAGAGGCTGAGAAAGTGGCTGTTGCAGTAGTCCAGCCATGAGAGAACCAGGACTGAGTGAGCCACTGTGGGAAGGTGAGAAAAGGAAGAGTACATCTGAGGAGGTGTAACTGGTAGTTGGACTTTTTAGAGAATGTCTGAAATGTGAGTTCCGAAATGTGAGTGGAGAAGGCGAGAGTGGAGTCGAAGATGACTCCAAGGTTTTTTGCCGTGCAGGTGGGTGCGGGCGCATGGCAAAGGGAGGCCAGACAGAGTGAGAGTGGGAAAGCAGGAGCAGGAGTCCCAATGCAAACAATCTCAGTCTTACTGGCACTGAGGCAGAGGTTGTTTGCTGCACACCATGACTGAATTGCGGATAGACAGTCGGATATGAGTAAGGTAGAGGAGGTGGCTGAGCGTAGCCTGAAGGAGAGTTGCTTGTAATCCACATAACACTGGAAGTTAGAGATGAAAGTGGCAATCACATGTGCAAGGGCAGCCATATAGAGGCCAACAACTCAACATGCAGGGATTGTCTCAAAGCCGAATCATAATCGCATATCACCTGCTTCAGTTGTTCCATATCTTTTCTCGTCCCCTGCCCCAATAGGCAGTGTTAGGCAGTGTGTGCAGCATTTGAGGAGATTGCATTTTCTTCCAGGCAATGGATGTTCCAGGTCATCTCCTTCAGGCCCTCAAACCATTGAGCATTTGCACGCAGCAACTGCTCCTCCCGTCCTGAGTGTCTGGCAGGCACACATCCACCATGTGTGTGGGACCTACCATGCTGGGATGCCGAAGCCCAGGCCCGTCGCAGTGAGTGCATTGTCATTGGCTGGTGGTGTATAACACTCTGACTGACACAAGCCTCTGCTGCTGGCTCCATGATGGGTGAAGGCATACTTGCAGACACTGAAGCCACCTTTCATGCAGGGCTTCCCACAGCCAGGTCCAGGGTCTCGTGGCTCTCCATCCTCAACTCAGTAGTCTCTAAGTACTCAAAGAGCTCTGTGGCATCCAGAGTAATCAGTGGTGTACCCTTATTATGCCCGCCACATCCAATTGGCGCATCATCTGAAGAGTCAGCAGGCCTGTTGATTATGGGATGTATCATGAGGGAATTCTTACCAGGCATAGGGCCGTGCACTGCACTGGTAGATGGTTGTGCCTCATCCGCCTCCTTCTCCTCCTGCACCTCCTCATCCACGGCGTCCTCACCTCCACATAAGCAGACGACAATATTCAGAGGCCTACCCATCTGGCTGAACATGCATATGTGAATCCAAATGCACACAGGCACAACAGGGACAGCCATGCATACATCACACATTGACACTGGGCACTCTGACATGTGAAAGGCACAGCTGTTTGACCTTCAATGCTCTGTGCTATCATGCTGGTGAATATCAGGCCCTGCAACAAGACATGGATTGAGGGAGATAGTGTTGCCAAACTCCCCCATGCCCCCATCCCCACATTGTGCACGGCTGGATTTGTGGTTACACACGCTCACATGCATTGCAACTATGTGTGAGGAGAGTTCAACAGGGAAATGACCTATGTGCACTTGCATGAGCACTGAACAATTGACACTCCAAATGTTGAATGAACATCACTCAAGCATCAATTGGCCAACCACAGTAACTCATGTCTGGTACACACCCTCATTTAACTTTGCACTGGCATTGTTGCTCCTCCATGTCGAATTATCACCATGGCAGTCAACGGATAACTCTAACGTTGTCAACTGCTTTCTGTCATTCCATGTGAGTCAGTATTTGTGTTCCCAAAACACTCTACACTAGTATGAAACTTTGCGCGAGTCAGTGATATGTGTCTTGCAGGCAATTGCCGCATACAGGTTTACTTTTGTTGTTAAATCATCAGAAAACATTGATGTGTGCTGTCAAATCGAAGTCAACTACACACTGAGGTCAAACATCAATCTTGTAGAATGTGTGACATGTGAATGAAGTGGCCATGGAAGCATCACTTCACTGCTCATGGATGGGTCTGAAGTGTGGGACAACTGTACCACATTGGACTGTATCTCATGTGAAGATAGAAGCATGCATGACATGCACACATGGCACCTACCTGATGAGGCTGCAAAGTTATCCATGCCTCCCACGCCAACCTCCTGCTCACTGCTGATGAGTCCACTGGCATTCCTCTTCAAATAGAGTCAGCTCTGCCACATGATATTTAGATTACACGAATAGAGCTCTCTCCCACTATACAGGTCTCTCTAATTTTGTATAGGGGTTCAGGGTCCATATTGCAATGTGTGATGTTTAGATAGCATTGTTGGGCCTCTCCCACAATACAGGTCTCACTAATCTATAGGGGTTCTGGGTCCTTATTGCATTGCGTGATATTTAGATGGCATTGATAGACCTCTCTCCCCCTTTATAGCTCTCTAATTTTATAGGGGTTCTGGGTCCATAATGCATTGTGATAATTAGATTGCATTGACAGGCCTCTCTCCCTCTATACAGGTCTCTCTAATTTTATAGGGGTTCTGGGTCAATATTGCCTTCCTGCCTATACAAAATGCAATACGGATAAAATATTGCAATGATGAACAGGTACATCTAAAAGATAGATGGAGTAGATAGATGCCATGAGCCACACTGTTGGAATTGGATCTCTTCTCAAACAGATTCACTTGTTTTCAGTAGCACATATTGCCCACCATGGATGATGGGTCTATCATAGGTGCTAAAGGATTGGTAGATGTCCCTCCTATAATCCTAAAACCCTTTATTGTGAACATGTAGATTACGCCGACCCTTGCAACATATGTTTTTTTTAGTACGATGCCACATCATAGCAGACTGAAGAGGAAGATCGTATACCCAATAAATGTTGAAGATATTCTCTGAAGTACCAGCTGCAATTACCACACCAACCAATTATATCAATATTGTCATTAAAAAGGCATGTTCATGATAACTGTGCCAATATCTGCCCTTGTTACCTCTATATGATCATGTTGGCTGTGCCCAAATCCAGTACAGCAAATAAGAACACAATTATGGTGGTAGTGCCTAATAATGACAACCAATATCATGACTGTAAGATGGTTTATGCTGGCTGTGCCAATATATGCCAGTATTGCCTGTCAAGTGACTTCAATTCAGCATTTCCCACTTAGTCAGTGCCTCGTCTGGGACGCCCAAGGGAAGCCAGTATTTATATTTTTTTATGACAAGTTATAATCTGGATGATAAACCCTTATATAACACCCTTCTCTTTGAATCCCCCTGACCTCACTGAGCCAAGAAGTGGGTTTGTTTTGCAATTTAAAAGATTTATTGAATAATTAAACAATATATATATCACACTTTTATAATAAATTAATATTTGATATCACACTTATGAGTATAATGTCGATCAACAATGGATAATGTTATACTAGTACACTTATTATATTACTTAGGAGTTGGTATGGAAAGAACAAGGTAGCTGAGAATACTTTTATGATTTCAAGGAATGCAGTGATGGAAAAATGCAGTACAGGAATAAACTGATATGGGTTCAACAAGAGCTAATATGTTCACTCTTCTCCTTGTGGCAATTCACTCCCCCCCTATGCAATCTAAGGAGATGGAAGTAAAGCACACAGTTTTCAAGAATACAATCAAAGGCAATTCAGTTCCCGTTCCCCCCAGCAAGCTTAGGGCAACAGGGATGATTTTAAACACAGGCAAAAGTACCTTAAATGTGGTATGCAAAGAAGGGAAAAGTATGTTAAAAATGATTTTAATTCCCTATAAGAGATTCAGGGTGGGTGATAGCTACTTTGTATTAGTTCAGGATCACTTTAGCAATGCTCTATGAATGATTATCAGGTTGCAAACGAATTTCAGCAAAGGAAAGCAAGAAGCTGCTATTTTGAAAAGTGAAGAAATTTGAGCCAAATCACAATCGGTTCTGGGTTCGTTGGAAAGCCTGGAATCTTAGCTTTAAAATGAAAGTTTAATCTCGCTTCTATCACAAACGGTTCAAGAGATAAGGACGATTTAGTGAAGGTAGATTTTCAGAAATGAAATTACAGTTTCAGAATGACAGATGCGCTGTGAAAGGTTTTGGATCAACAGGATGGACACACAATTCTATGATGCAGTTGTGGACAGGTTAAATTGGATTGAATCAGATTATTTTAGACTAAGAGATTGGTTCTGGCGCAGTTCTAGCTAAGTACTCACACTATAAGTTTGAAATGGGCCGTCAAGGTCTGGTCAGGTTTGCTCTCTTCGGTACTGGATCTGCTCACAGCGATCTGGTCTAGGTCTGGTCTGCGGTTCAGGATCTCTGGTTCTGGTCTGGTCTCTGGTTCTGGCTACAGCTCTGCTTTCTGGGTGTTTCTGGCACAGGGTTCTAGGCCAGAATCAAACAGCTCAGCCTGGCTGTTTGAATATTGGGTTGCAAATGATTTTGAGGCCTGCTGAAAAAGGATTTAGCTGGTGGTTCAGGCCTCTCCTCTTTAAGTTGTGGCTTGGTTCTGGATCTATCTGGAGTTAAGTTCTGGATCTCTGGAGTTAAGTTTGGAGTCTGGATGTGAAGTCGTCCGTCAATATGCTCTGCAAGAAAGTGGAAAGTGAATGTCTCGCCTGTCCAAGCAGTCTCTTTTTTATGTGTTTTGAAAGTGGGTGTGTGCCTGGGCATAACTAAGCATGCCCCTCACAACTTATCATTGGCCAAGCTCTCCCCTCTCCCTTGATTGGGGGAAGGAAATGGATTGTCATAGTGATGAGGTAGTTTATGGGTCAGAGGATCCACCCCTGGTCAATTTGCACACAAATATATTCTTGATCCAAATACATATTTATCTACGTACAATTTTTCTAATATTATATGTCCAGTTAACATATTTTCTGTAGCACCAAACCATCCAATCCCTGTCTTTGTAAGATGTCGTGTCCACTTATGACAGAATTCTGCCCTTTTCATCAAGAACACAACCTCTAAACTTTTCCAGAATTTACACAAACATGCACGAGGAATATGGGCATCAGATGATAAAGTGTCAGATTTTTAACATACAGACATTCGGAGTAATACCTTATTTTCCACTACTACCCCCCAGAACATACCACAGCGTCCTAACACCTCTTAAAATGTGCACAGAAAAATCACAAGAATAATGATATTAATTATATAATTTTGACAAGTCCGTACTATGAATTATCCATCTTTTTAAAATTATGCTCTGGCCAAGAGGGGTGTGGTTTCCCAAAGCACATGGTGGAATTTCTGGTTTGTCCACTTCCTCCAACTCAAGTTGCTCACAGAGGCACTGCCCCTCCCAGTTTCTCTCAAGAGGAAGCCATTTACGACCCCCCCCTAATTTAACATTTGCCTGAGCCAAGGAAGGCTCATTGTTCTGTTTCCCTGCTCCCAGGTGCTCCTCCCCTGATTCATTCAGAGAGATGTAACCTCCTTTTGGTGGGAACAGCAGAAGGCAGCCAGGCCTGAGAATGCAGTGGCTGGGCAAGTTTCAACTCCTGTCGGGGGTAGTTGCCGGGCAGAATTCAATCTCTTCAAGCCAGGCTTCAGCCAAATGTCACTTTTGTTCCCAGTTTTTCTTCATTCAAATCAAACTTACAATTTTTACACATGCAGCTAGAACGCTGATTCTAAGGTCAAAACTATGACCTTTAAACTGTTGCAACCTATGTGACACTCAAAGTAGGTCACTCATTCATTTTAAACATTTCGATTTTAGTGGCTTTAAGTCCAATTTCACTTCAGCTGCTGACATCCACAGCTCAGCCAGTTTTGTTATAAACATTGTTTTGGGTTCTTCATCTTTCAAGATTTTGTACGCCCACAAGACTACATTCTGACAAATGTCTGCTGGTGTTCAGTGAGAATTTTGAATATTTTGCAATGTTTAAAATAGGCATTTGTAGCTTGCATTTCAGAGAAACAAAGGTGATTTCAATGCGCTTTTAAGCTAACAGGCACTGCTGGTTTTCCTTTGGCACACATTCCACTCATGGCACTCTTGGCCCATCACGCTCGCACTGGTGGGTGGCAGGTTAGGCGACCATTTTGGTGTGCGCAAACTGTGCGGTTTTCCTGGATTCTGGCGCAAATGTGGGCTTTTCGCCCATCTTGGATTTTCTGAGCCCACTGCACCAAATGTTGCAGCATAATAACTTGAACGTGGGTCAAGACACCCAACAAGCCACGCCGCCCGACTGCGCTTTGATTTCGAGTCGAGGGGGAGTCGGGTGCAAAGGATGTTTTGATCCACATGCTGGGATGTCCGCATCATCTTCTTCCGATTCCGCAGATGGCACAGTTCAGCATTTTTCCTTCATCAGGGTCGATCGATCAGTTCTCCTTGCCGGTCCTGATGGGAGTATTGGGCGGTACCCTGGGCCCCTCGGATCTTTGCTCCCAGTCCCCAGGTCGTCTTCCGTGGTCAGTCTCCAGGTTTTCTTTCTCCTAGGATGACAAAGCAAAGTGGCAATACCTATTCGTAGACATTTCTCCCCCACTATTGATATAGTGGGGCTGCATATACATTTTATAAATCAATAGACATTTACATTCTTATTTTTAAAAAAACAAGATATAATCAAGAATTATTTTCATTCAAGAATCATAATATTTTAGAGACTATATGTGGGATAATTTAGGGTTGGAACTGAATTACTCTGGAGCGGCCCCCTCTGGTATTGTAGAGGACTCCTCCAGTTGCTGCAGAGTGTGCCTGGGATGGCAGCACTTTAACTGAATTATATGGACCCACTTGTCTTCCCCTTCCGCCAAACTACCTTTGGGGAGGCGGATCTTGTAGGCAACTGGGGAGATCTTATCTACAATTTCAAACGGTCCCTTCCATGTAGGCAAACATTTTCGCTGTTTGGCCTAGTTTCTTTGGAAATTGTATAGATAGACCTGGTCTCCCACATTGTATTCTTTCCGGGTGGTCTTCAAATCGTAATGGGTCTTCATGCTATCAGCTGATCTTTCTAGATTCCGCTGAGCATATGCAAAAACACGTTGAAGGTGTTTCCTTAAATTCTCCACATACTCATAAGTTATGGAGGCATTTATCAATGTCTGCTTTTGGGTCCTGTAGAGCAAATGCTGGGGAAGCACCATCTTGCGTCAAGTCATCAGCTCAAATGGTGACATTTTGGTTGCAGATGAAGGGGTAGATCTGATGGCCATTAGGAGCAGAGGCAATCGGATATCCCAACTTGGCCCAGAATCTGCCACAAACTTTTTTAAGATGCTCACAATGGTTCTGTTGTATCTCTCCACTGCACCAGAAGAGGCTGGCCGTTAAGCAATATGTAGCTTCCTTTTAACCCCCAGTATCTCCCACATCTTAGTCATTACTTCGCTGGTGAAGTGGCTACCTCTGTCTGGCTCAATCCTTTGGGGTAGACCAAATCGCGAAAAGATGTGGTTGATCATCAGGGCAGCTGCTGTTTCTGCCTTGCAGTTTGGGGCTGGGAGACATTCCACCCCCTTGGTAAACAAGCATGTAACGGTCAACATGTACTTGTTTCCTCTAGACGAGCGAATCCCAGGGCCTACAAAATCGATTTGCAAATCTGACCATGGCAGTGTCATCCCCCTCTTTTGGAGAGGCGCACGGTGTGTGAGGGATGTTGGCTGAAATTGTGCACACACCAGACACCCCTTCAAGTATTGGTCGAGGTCCTGCCCCATGTGTGGCCAGTATGCAGTATGCAACCTCTCTTAAGATTTCAAGTGTTGTATGAAACCCCCTATGACCGGCGGTGGCCGCATCATGGGCGTGACTTAACATCAGGCTTCGGAATGATGTAGGAACCACCCAATGATCATGGCCAGCTTGGGATTTCCTTACCAACAAACCGTCTTGGATTCGGAACATCTTTGGACATTTCATCAACACTCTAAGGTCCTCTTTCCCAATGTAATCGGTATCCGTCAGGGGAAAGTTCTCAGGGTCCTCAATGTGTTGGTAAAACTTACCAATTATTGGATCCCCCTTTTGAGCCGTAATCAAATCAGCATCTGGGGTCTCCTTACTCCATTGTGCAGTTGAAAGATCATTGTGAGCATTTGTCTGGGACCTAGTGATAGCAGTGACCTCGATTTCCCACAACAGGGACTCAATCTCTATTAGATCCCCTTGGATGGCCCCGGTTTTGGCCAGCTGATCAGCAAAGTCATTTCCAGTTTTGTCTGGTCCCTTTACTTTGGAATGACCCTTGATCTTTTTCCAGTAGATGGTCATCCCGTTCGAGGAGACCAGATCATCAATATTTTGGATTAACTTCCCATGTTTCAGGGGTTTGTTATTAGCACATAACATGCCTCTGGTTTTCCAATTAACCAGGTGCTCCACAAACCCGTTCCGTACATAATCTAAATCTGTGATTATGACCAGTTCGTGGAGTTGATGTTGGACAGCATTGAGGATGGCCTGATGCACAGCCATCAATTCTGCCACCTGACTACTTTGGGGACCAATTTTGTACCCAGCGGAGGGTTCTGGGGACTCCTTCACCCATGCATTCCCTACGCCGGCCACCAGTTCTTTTTCCCCGTTGTCAACATGGTAAGAGCATCCATCCACATAGACAGTGGGCATTCCCTCACACTTGTCCTCTTCAAAGACTTTGTGTGGGGAATTAAGGTATGCCTCCATGTTGTCCTTGATTTTTAGACTTTCGTCCTCGAGACAGTTTTCTCTGGCACAATCATGCAAGTCAGCCAGACCTTGCGCGAGGGGACTCTTCTTGTTTTGGCCATATCTGACCTCCACAGGAAAGCCTTGCATTGACAGAATCCAGGAAGTAATTCGGGAATTACTCACATTTCCGGCTCGGATTCTGTCACTTTGGAGATATTGCAGAGGCTGGTGTGGAGTCTCCACTATGATGTGTTCCCCCTGTATGAACGGGCGGTAATTCTTCAATGCCCACACCGTTGCCAGGAGTGCCTTCTCACAATCCTTGAATTTTTCCTCCACAGAGGATAAAGTTTTGCTCGCATAGGAGATTACTTTATTGACCTTGTCATGCTTTTGGTATAATACTGCCGTCAAGCACGTATTAGAGAAACCGGTCTCCAGGAAAAACTCCTTGTTTCTGACAGGGTAAGCTAGGCAAGGTGCGTGTGAGAGGCTTCTTTTGAGCTGTCTTACTGCCTCGGATTGTTCTGGACCCCATTCCCACTGTACCCCCCCTTCAAGAGATGAATGAATCAGGGGTCTGGTGATTTCTGCATAGCCCTCAATGAACTTTCTGGTGTAATTAGTCAGTCCAAGGAGGCTCCTTAGTTCCCGCAGAGTTGTGGGGTCTTTCAGTTTCTGAAGTGCTTCCACTTTCTTTTCCTGGGGACAGAGACCCTGAGGAGTAATCTCATGCCCCAAGAAATTAACACGGGTTCTACACCACTGTGCATTCTGAAAGGAAAGTTTTGCTCCAGCGGCCCTCAACTGTGTTAGAACATAACGGATCTCTGCTATGTGTTCCTCCACAGATGAACTTTTGATGAGGACATCATCTACATAAGCCAAGTTACCCCTTGCACCCAGGTCGGGCATGGCCTTGTGTAGGAAAATGCTGAACTCATTGCCAGAGTTGAGGTATCCAAAGGGAGTCCGGGTCCATGTGTTCTGCTGGCCCCCAAAGGTAAAAGCCAGTTTGTATTGGTCCTCCCTACTGACAGGCACGGTGCAGTATCCATTGGTCAGGTCTATTGCAGTGAATACCTGTGACCCCTGAATCTGGGCCAGCCCTTGGTCAATGTAGGGCAGAGGCCATCGGGAAGTATGGACCCATTTGTTGAGCTCCTTAAGGTCAGCGCAGAGTCTCCACTGGCCGTTTGGCTTCAATATTCCCAGCACCAGATTATTGAAGGTGCTGTGGACTAGACGGATTATTCCTCGGGACTCAAGGTTCTTAATTATTTCAGTAAGGGACTCCATTGATGCGAGAGGCAAGCGATATTGCTTCACAAACACTGGAGTCATTCCAGGGTCCGTGGGAATTGTTGTGGTGTGGATGTCGGTGCGACCACAGTCATATGAGTCTACCGCAAAGAGATCTTGGAAATCCAAGAAAACTTGTTTCAACTTTTGCTTCTGTTCCAGAGTCACACATGCATCAGCTAGGTTGACTCTCTCTTCCACCATCTGCCTGAAGCCTGGAAAGACGTCTGGTTTTGCTATCTCAGCGGCCTCCTCCAGCTGGGTGGAGAAGTCCCTGGTCAGAGTGCTGATTTGGACTGGAGGCTTCAGGTGGGAAAGGCAGCCCTCATGGACCTGGAAAATCACCTCATCCCTCCTGAAGTCACATCTTCCTTACCAGAAGGGCAAGAAGTGTACACCAGGAGGTTCCCCCCATGCCGGGTGAAAATCCTGTCTGGTGTTGTATTGTCCTCATTGTCACTGTCAAAATAGTCCTTGGGGATCGGTCCTAACAGTTCATTTCCTAAATCAATGGAGAAATGTCAGTCATCAACCGCCATTCCAATAATGGTGCCTGCGGCTAGAGTAATGCTCTTTAAGTCGCTGTTATCCACCTCTATTGGAATGGTGTCATGTTGTATGTTGACTAATGGTGTTGGGTTTACCCCTAACCCTTGTTGTTGGAGAGAAGCATTTAGATGAATATAAGCATCAGGGTTTTTCAATCTTTGGCCTCTTTTAACTTTCACTTCTAGGGAGAATTGTCGGGTCCTTTCTGGGATGGTGACTTCCTCTTTAAGCTGAATTTCAACTGCATAAGGTAGCAATTGAGTTGACCTAAATGCTTTTTCTTGATCATCAAAGCCCATGGGATTATCCGCTAATCGGGACCAAGCTTTGAAGTTTATTAGGTCCAAACTAATGGCAAAGCGATTGAGAATGTCACTGCCTAAGTAAAAGGCGGCAGTGACGTCTCGCACGACCCAACAATTATGGACTATGCTCTTGTTGCCAATGGAGATTTTGAGCATACACCTGCTTGGCAGGAGATGTTTGGAATTGGGTGTTTCCAGGTCCATTTCCCATTTGTCTATCAGTTTGAATGTGGGAATGGCTGGATCTTTTGGGAGTTGGTGGAACATGGCTTCGCTGATGAAGCTCTTACCGTTGTTCACATACACTCGGGCGAGAGCAGAGTCCTTCCCATCATTTAACTGAACAGGGATGAACAACTGCTCTCCAATTTGCTGAATATCAGCCAGGCTCTGAGCTGATTTCACATCTTTCTGGACTATAGGAGTGGGAGTGTCTGATTGTGGATTGGTAAAGAATTTCAGAGTGTTTCCTTCCAGTGTGGAATACTACCTTAAACTGGAAGGAAGGTTGATTTTCAGAAATAGAGAGTACCCCCCATCACCAGTCTGTTGTCCTACTGCTATTACTGTCACGTCTGGAAACTGGTTGTTCTGGAAGGTAAATTCTACTTGGTCAGATTTTTGTTCAACCATGTGGCAGGTGCCGTTTAAACTAACATGGTTGACACTCTGTTTTAATTTTATTGGTCGGCTAGTCTGGGTCCAGATGACCTTGTTTACACAATCTATTAGGGGTGACAACCTTCTCAGGAGGTCGTTCCCTAGTAAACAAGGGGTGCCCTCTGGAGTCACTACTATGACCGGGTGTTTCACCTTGTGTCGCCCAATTTTGATGTCCAAATCTGCAGTCCCCTCGACAGGAATTTCCTTCCCGTCAAAGTTCTGGAGTTGTCCATGAAGAGAGGTGAGATGAATACGGTAATTCTGCCCCCTTCCTGCATTTAGTTCATCAAAGGCCCTTTTGGACAGAAGAGTAGCTTGGGATCCAGTGTCCACCAGTGCCAAAATTGTACCCTGCCCCTGTACTTGTACCGGGTCATAGTATCTTCCCTCCTTCTCCTCAAGGGGCACAGATAATGCACATTTTTGGACAACTGGTGGGCTAATTTTCTGGT
Organism: Ambystoma mexicanum; assembly: GCF_040938575.1. Classification (NCBI taxonomy): domain Eukaryota; kingdom Metazoa; phylum Chordata; class Amphibia; order Caudata; family Ambystomatidae; genus Ambystoma; species Ambystoma mexicanum. Next base: position 1,149,561,171 of record NC_090928.1, read on the forward strand.
TGTGGACATTGAGAGAGAAGAGATTTGGGCAAAATTCTGTGGAGAGTCTCGGGAATCTGAAAGAAAAAGTTGGCAACTTGAAAGAGGATATTCGAGTTCCCCTGGTTCCGGTCCTGGGCCGCCCCCCCCCCTTTTTGGAGGCAGTCACCAGAATGGGTTTGAACCTGGGGTTTTTGGTATTGTTGGTTCTGGGATAGGATGCTGGGCGGCGACAGCTCGATCCCCACATCTACCCAGTCAATTGTTTCGGTTTTAGGTTCCCCTGGTTCCGGTTCTGGGCTGCCCCCCCCTTTTTGGAGGCAGTCACCAGGATGGGTTTGAACCAGGGGTTTTCGGTATTGTTGGTTCTGGGATAGGATGATGGGCGGCGACCGCTCAATCTCCACATCTACCCAGTCTGGGTTGGAATCCATTGGGACCCATTTTTCCTTGGGAGGAGTTCCCCCATCTCTGAAGGAGAAGATCCTTTTCCCAGTATCCTCTGAGTATCCCTCTCCCTCAAATTGGAAGACCTGTACCTCCTCCACAAAATGGGTCTCTTTGGGTCCTTTGTTTCTCCTACATCCTCTCTGCTCCTTGGGTGGCAGACTTCCAGGGGTAGGAGGTTTTGTTTCCGGTTCCTGGGTTTCCAGGGGCTGTTTACAAGTTGGGAAGGAAGCTTCCTCCAAGGCTTTACACCCCCCTTCCCCTTGTGCCTCCTCCCTGTGAACCAGTGGGTTGTCGGGGTGCTGCCCCCGTCATTGTTCTGGAGCACCAGGCCGACAGTTTGGGGCATTCTGCAGTGGCATGCTCATCTGAGGTTTCTGTTGAGCCCTCAGTATGTGACCCAGATCCCGTGCCATATTTTGGACCTGGCGCTCAAGTTGGGAAACCCGCTCAGGCTGATACAGCGTTCTGTTTTCTCCCCCGGGCTGATCCCGGGAAGGGTAGCTGTCCCTTCTCTGGTAGTACCCTGGGTTGGGAAGATTTGGGTACCCCTACACCCTTGGCCTCCCCTCTCCCAGATTAGGTGGTCTGGGCTCAGGGAAGTGGGGAAAGAAGGATGGATGATTTTGGGGCTGGAAGTTGGGTGGATACCTGGGGAACAAGTTCTGCCCAGGATTTGGTGAATTTCTGCCCTCCTGGGGGAAGTGCGAAGGGAAGTTGCCTGGGTTGCGCGCTTGGTTGGATCCCCCCCCTTGGGCCAGAGGAGTCCACACATAACCCTGGATTGGACTGTTTCCCTTATAGCGGGGACTTACATAGTCAGGGGAGCGAGGGACCCCATTTGTGGGACTACCTCCTTGACTCCCTGTCTGTGACTGGCCCGAGGGCCTTCTGGGCTTAGAATTATTCGGTGCAGGCAGGTTTTTAGGTCCCCCCATCTCCAAATCTAAAACGGGGGCAACCTTTACCTTGGCCACCTTGGCAGCAGCAGGGGTGCTGTTGGTTTTGGGGGTTTTGGGCTGATTTTTATTTTCCACCGGTTTCTGCACCTCATAGATGCGGGTGGCTTGCTCAATGACCCAGTCTAAAGATCTTTTCTCGTGAAAATCTCTCACGAGTTGGGTCATTATGTATTTGGGTAAGGCATGGAAAAACGTATTAACAAATTCTTTACTGTCCGTGCGTACCCTTTTTGTAGTCTGCGCAAAAGCACGCTTTAACTCATGCACAAATTCTTGTGGGGCCTGATCCTCCCCACATTGCAAATTGTAGGCTGCCTTGCGAGCCTCTTGGGGATTTCTGTGAAGAGAAAAATGTTTCAAGATGGCCGCCCTGTAGGTGGACCATCTTGAATGATTTTGGTCCTCCAGCCCCGCAAAGAAAGTGGAGTATTCTGGGGAGAATGTCCATTTTACATACTGAATGCAGCTACTGCTGTCCTTCAAATGGAAAGTCTCCATCATTTGCTCATAAAGCTCCAAGTGTTCCCAAACAGAATACTTGGCGTTCTTGTGGTAAGGCCTGATGACACTCCTTATTGCCTTGATCTGCTTTAAGGGGTCCTTAAGCAAGGCCCTTTTTGCCTTATTGGCCTTTTTGGTTCAGGTAACCCTTGTCCTCTCATCCTCTGACTCAGAGGCAATGCTCCCAGAGGTGCCCGTCTGATCTTCCAGGTTTTCCCGGATTCTGCGAGCCTGGGAATGGCTGGCAGAATGTGGGGACCTAGTCTCCTGTGTCCTGGGCCGGTCAGAGGAGTCTTCAGATCCCTCCTTGCTGCCAGGATTTGATGGGTACCCCCCACTGACCTAACTGGGCAAAGGTTTTCAGGATGCCCTTAGTGGGCCTACTCTCCTGAGGTTCCCCACTAAATTGCACTGTACTTAGGTGCCCATACCCGGATGCCCGCCCATCCATTCCTGGGTGGTACTGGCCTATGAGCCCCATGCTTTTGGCTGGATAGTAATCTGCCATCCCTGTGGCCCTGTGCTCATGTGCGCCAGTGGACATGGAGGTGGCAGAGTCCAAGGACTGGGAGAGATGAAGGCCTCTGGTACAAGGGCTCCTGAGGTTATGCTCAGGTGTTTCCCTTTCCCAGCGAACTTCATCTCTGTCAGCAATGCAAGAGCCTGCGCTTTCAGTTCCTCAGTTAAGGCCTTACTAGACTCCATCAGTCTCTCCTGCATGGCTACCTGTTGCTGGAGCCTATCATTGTGCTGACAGAGAGCCTCATTTTCTCTCTGCGCTTCCTGGTTGGTCCTGGAATACTGGGCCAGTCTTTGCTGCAGGAGGGTTACCTCCTGAGTCCCATCCCTACTGGCCTGTTCCTTTCTTGCCAGAGTATCTTCCAGCCTCCTGGTGTGCTTTAACAAGTTCTGATGCTCTTTTTGGAGGTCACCTAGTCCCTGGAGGGCCAAGTGATTTTCTTCAATTTTTTCTTTTAATTGGCAGACTTCCTGGCCTAAGGTGTCCCTTTCCTGACTAAGAGTCTGCATCTGTGCCGCCAGGTCATCCCTCTGCCTTTGAAAGGCACCAGCTTTCTGGCACTCCTGATCAAACTCTGCCTGGGTATCCAGGTCTTTCAGAATCAGTTTGTTGCTCTCTGCCTTCTCCCTATCTAGGTGGCTTTGCAGGGAGATTACCTGCTCTGCGCATGCCCTATTGAAATCTAGTTGTTGCTCCAGATTCTTCTGGCTCTGCAGTAGCAAGTCCAAACCTTCTTGGTACTCATTCTGCAAGGCCAGGAATCTGGTATCCTGGTCAGATTTTTCCTGTTGCAGGATACCCATATCCTCTTTTATTTTAATGATATACTGCCTACTATCATTTTCTGACTCCTGGCTCCTCTACAGCCTCTGCTCAGAAAAGGCCAGGTCAGATTGAGCCTTCTCTAATGCCATCTGTTGCCTATTTGGAAGATCTTGGCCTTCAGCACATTTGTCCTGTATGGCTCCCATATATAAATATAAATATGCTGCTATCCTGACAATCTTGTCGTGCTCATCTTTGGCCGTAGGGGCCATATATAGTTCACTCAGGGCCACATGTAATGGACCCTGATCTCTCCATATGTCTGACCCTGTTTCAGTGATCCGGGGTGCGATTGCCTGCAAGCAGACCGCCTGGTCCTGATGAGCCCACTCACCTCTCACAAATAGCTTATGTAAAAGGTGTTCTCTGGCTATTTTTATATCTACCAAGGTCGTCATTCTGGAAATTGATTTCCTTCCTGACGTACAGAAGTTTGTATTTCATTTTGCAAAACAGACTGTTTCCTGAGGTGTTCCTTTGAGGAGTGCTTTTACAGTGTAAAACAGCGTGGTGATCCAACAGAATGTATATATCCTGTCAGTTAGCACACTGTAATAATCTGCACAAGTGATAGATCTAATCCAGAATCCCCGGCTCGAGTCCCCAATCTGTCAAGTGACTTCATTTCAGCAATCCCACTAAGTCAGTGCCTCGTCTGGGACGCTCAAGGGAAGCCCTTATTTATATATTTTTATGACAAGTTATAATCTGGATGATAAACCCTTATATAACACCCCTCTCTTTGAATCCCCCTGACCTCACTGAGCCAAGAAGTGGGTTTTTTTTGCAATTTAAAAGATTTATTGAATAATTAAACACTATATATATATCACACTTTTATAATAAATTAATATTTGATATCACACTTATGAGTATAATGTCGATCAACAATGGAAAATGTTATACTAGCATACTTATTTTATTACTTAAGAGTTGGTATGGAAAAAACAAGGTAGCTGAGAATACTTTTATGATTTCAAGGAATGCAGTGATGGAAAAATGCAGCACAGGAATAAACTTATATGGGTTCAGCAAGAGCTAATATGTTCACTTTTCTCCTTGTGGCAATTCACTCCCCCCCTATGCAATCTAAGGAGATGGAAGTAAAGCACAATGTTTTCAGGAATACAATCAAAGGCAATTCAGTTCCCGTTCCCCCCAGCAAGCTTAGGGAAACAGGGATGATTTTAAACACAGGCAAAAGTACCTTAAATATGGTATGCAAAGAAGGGAAAAATATGCTAAAAATGATTTTAATTCCCTATAAGAGATTCAGGGTGGGTGATAGCTACTTTGTATTAGTTCAGGATCACTTTAGCAATGCTCTATGAATGATTATCAGGTTGCAAACGAATTTCAGCAAAGGAAAGCAAGAAGCTGCTATTTTGACAAGTGAAGAAATTTGAGCGAAATCGCAAATTGCGGCACTTTTTCCGAGTGTGTCGAGCTCGATTACGGAAAATCTCGCTTCTATCACAAACGGTTCAAGAGATACGGATGATTTAGTGAAGGTAGATTTTCAGAAATGAAATTACAGTTTCAGAATGACAGATGCGCTGTGGAAGGTTTTGGATCAACAGGATGGACACACAATTCTATGATGCAGTTCTGGACAGGTTAAATTGGATTGAATCAGATTATTTTAGACTAAGAGATTGGTTCTGGCGCAGTTCTAGCTAAGTACTCACACTATAAGTTTGAAATGGGCCGTCAAGGTCTGGTCAGGTTTGATCTCTCCGGTACTGGATCTGCTCAAAGCGATCTGGTCTGGGTCTGGTCTGCGGTTCAGGATCTCTGGTTCTGGTCTGGTCTCTGGTTCTGGCTACAGCTCTGCTTTCTGGGTGTTTCTGGCACAGGGTTCTAGGCCAGAATCAAACAGCTCAGCCTGGCTGTTTGAATATTGGGTTGCAAGTGATTTTGATGCCTGCTGAAAAAGGATTTAGCTGGTGGTTCAGGCCTCTCCGCTTTAAGTTATGGCTTGGTTCTGGATCTATCTGGAGTTAAGTTCTGGATCTCTGGAGTTAATTTTGGAGTCTGGATGTGAAGTCGTCCGTCAAAATGCTCCGCAAGAAAGTGGAAAGTGAATGTCTCGCCTGTCCAAGCAGTCTCTTTTTTATGTGTTTTGAAAGTGGGTGTGTGCGTGGGCATAACTAAGTCTGCCCCTCACAACTTATCTTTGGCCAAGCTCTCCTCTCTCCCTTGATTGGGGGAAGGAAATGGAGTGTCATCGTGATGAAGTAGTTTATGGGTCAGAGGATCCACCCCTGGTCAATTTGCACACAAATCTATTCTTGATCCAAATACATATTTATCTACGTACAATTTTTCTGATATTATATGTCCAGTTAACATATTTTCGGTAGCACCAAACCATCCGATCCCTGTCTTTGTAAGATGTCGTGTCCACTTATGACAGAATTCTGCCCTTTTCATCAAGTACACAACCTCTAAACTTTTCCAGAATTTACACAAACATGCACGAGGAATATGGGCATCAGATGATAAAGTGTAAGATTTTTAACATACAGACATTCAGAGTAATACCTTATTTTCCACTACTACCCCCCAGAACATACCACAGAGTCCTAACACCTCTTAAAATGTGCACAGAAAAATCACAAGAATAATGATATTAATTATATAATTTTGACAAGTCTGTACTATGAATTATCCATCTTTTTAAAATTATGCTCTGGCCCAGAGGGATGCGGTTTCCCAAAGCACATGGTGGAATTTCTGGTTTGTCCACTTCCTCCAACTCAAGTTGCTCACATAGGCACTGCCCCTCCCAGTTTCTCTCAAGAGGAAGCAATTTACGACCCCCCCTAATTTAACATTTGCCCGAGCCAAGGAAGGCTCATTGTTCTGTTTCCCTGCTCCCAGGTGCTCCTCCCCTGCTTCAATCAGAGAGGTGTAACCTCCTTTTGGTGGGAACAGCAGAAGGCAGCCAGGCCTGAGAATGCAGTGGCTGGGAAAGTTTCAACTCCTGTCGGGGGTAGTTGCCGGGCAGAATTCAATCTCTTCAAGCCAGGCTTCAGCCAAATGTCACTTTTGTTGCCAGTTTTTCTTCATTCAAATCAAACTTACAATTTTTACACATGCAGCTAGAACGCTGATTCTAAGTTCAAAACTATGACCTTTAAACAGTTGCAACCTATGTGACACTCAAAGTAGGTTACTCATTTATTTTAAACATTTTGATTTTAGTGGCTTTAAGTCCAATTTCACTTCAGCTGCTGACATCCACAGCTCAGCCAGTTTTGTTATAAACATTGTTTTGGGCTCTTCATCTTTCCAGATTTTGTACGCCCACAAGACTACATTCTGCCAAATGTCTGCTGGTGTTCAGTGAGATTTTTGAATATCTTGCAATGTTTAAAATAGGCATTTTTAGCTTGCATTTCAGAGAAACAAAGGTGATTTCAAAGCGCTTTTGAGCTAACAGGCACTGCTGTTTTTCCTTTGGCACACATTCCACTCATGGCACTCCCGGCCCAACACGGTCGCACTGGTGGGTGGCAGGTTAGGCGACCATTTTGGTGTGCGCAAACTGCGCGGTTTTCCTGGATTCTGGCGCAAATGTGGGCTTTTCGGCCATCTTGGATTTTCTGAGCCCACGGCACCAAATGTTGCAGCATAATAACTTGAACGTGGGTCAAGACACCAAACAAGCCACTACACCAACACGCTGATATTTGAGTGCCCAAGAAAAATGCACGTTTTTTACTGAAATTATTGGGCTGAACAGGATTGACACTAATATGTCTTATGCAGGTTCTGCTAATATAAAATATTTCCACTTTAGAAACACACCCTTCAAAACAACAAAAACAAACTGAAATTGACTATGCTGAAAAAGGCCACTGTAAGGACACACTCAAGTTGGATATGCGCAACAAGGCAAATATTGAGTCTAACAAGACATGTGCATGCTAGTATGATTATGTATGACAGTATTGCCTCTTTAAAAACATACTTTGAATATGCTCACTAGGACTCCTGCAGCAACTGTAAGAACAGTGTCAAAATGCCTATGGCCTGCAATGCCAGCATTGCCACAAAGAAGATGTTTTAATTTTGCCTATGAAAATATCTGATGGAATTGCGACAAAAAAAAATACACTCACACTGGTTATGCATAATTATAACAAAGACAGGAGCAGGATTATAGCAATCACCCACTCGACCGCGTGAGGGCGGGGGGGAAGTTTCAGAAAGGCCCAGCGAAAAGCCTGCTAGCCCGAGCCTAGGCACTTTTAAGCCTCAGCGAGGGCCGTGGGCCATTGCTGGCCATGTCCACCCCCCACCACACGGGGGTGATAGCTATGTATTTATTGATTTGTTTTATTTTAGTTATTTATTGAGCATTTGTCAGGCTCCTCTACAACAGAAATGTGTTTCCAGGTGCCACAAGACAAATAGGGAGGGATCAGGGGAGTAAATAACAATGGCAAAAACAGTAATATACAATTGTGGTCCTACTAGGCCTTGTGACATATTGACGGGCAAGTGCAGTGAAGAGAAGTGCTACAGTTAGGGAAGGGAGGGGCAGGGGGAGCAAGGTATGGATACGTGCTGGTGGGAGTCTGGGAAGGAAGTGCAAGGGGAGCCAGAAAGGAGGTCACTGGCTGAGTGCTAGGGTGAAAGAATCCCAGGCAGGAGGCAAAACCACCAAGCAGGGGGCCCACAGGGGTAGTGTTAAGGGACAGTGAGAGTGAGAGACCCCCAGCCCTGCTGGCAAATTACCCAAAAAAGTCAATAAAGGTACATCCCACGAAGGAATAAGACCAAGACCAAGTGAGAGTATGATTAAAGGCTTTTATCTAAAGTTAGGGCAAGCAGAATCTACTCTGCTCACGCTGAGAGCGCTCTGCAGAAACCATGTTACAAATTACTTTAATACAACTTATATCGTCATCGAACAAGGGGAAGGCCTAAGGGGCACAGAGTCAATCGGGATTGGACACCAAGAGTAGGCACCTATGGGTGCTATAAGGTCGGTGATGGCCGATTGGTCCATGGGCAAGTGGCGAGATGACGTGGTACGCAGGGTCAAATGTTCAGCTGGGCTCATCGGTCCGGCATCCGCTGTTGACTCTCGGACATCCTATCTTAGCAACATTTGCCCTTGTGGCCACACATTCTCATCCATTCATGCTTTTGACCTGTTCCTCTGGCAGCAAGGCCAGTAGTTTGCACGTGTGAAAACAAGGCTCTGAGCCTTACTGAACATGAATTGTATGTTTTTATCAGAGGTATCACTCTCCTGTTTATACATAGTCAAATACTAGGTCGGTGGTGGGGGTTATGGGGTCAATGTGTAGCCGGGGGTGTTCATTCAATATTGACAAGGGGAAGGTTGGAATATATGGCTGTGATGACTGGGTTACAAAAGATACATTTCATTCTAAAAATGCACTTCCTTGGAGGGGGCTTTTAGAGACTGAATGTCCAGACAACATAACTCTTTGCTGACGCCAGGGTGATCAAAGATGAGCTGAGGCCCCCCTTCATAGTTTTAGTCCCACACTACACAATGGCTGGGAGTCTTTCTAATGACATGCAACATACTACCTTTTAACATACGGCTAGCTGGTTTACATTTTAGTCAAATAGGCTTAAGACATACTCTATACAACAGGGCAATGTCATAACAAACAGGGAGTGAGAGAGAGAGGGAGAGAGATTGCCGACGAATAATCACATAATAATGACAGCCAAGGGCGGTTAACTTCTATACTGCATTTTTCTGACACTGTACATGTAATTAAATTCAATGTTGTCAAAAGTGAGGTAGCATTGCGTGAGTATGCATAGATCCACAGTTCATTACCCATTATAATATTACAGTTGGTAGCGTAGATGCTTAACATTACAAGTCGACATATATTCTGCTTTCAATACAACAGGTTAGCATAGGAGCTTCCAGTTACACACATATATGTATTTACATTGCTTACTCATAGGCCTTCTTAGGTTATCATCAGCTAATATAATTTTGCACAAGATGAGGAAGCAGGTTTTCATTTGCATAAGGCAAAGGGAAGATAAGTTCACTGGTTTAAGGGTCCTTTCGACTGTTTACTTTGCTCTGGGATGCATGGGAATTATGTTTATGGCCAGGGTTTGCGGGGTGCAGGGCAGGTTTACAGAGACAGCTAACCCTGGCTCTGGCCCTCATTCTGGGCCGCATCTGAATCAATGGAGGGAGTCGGACGGCAAGTGATACAGTGTGGATTTTGTTGCATTCCTGCTGCTAGCCTTCTCATGGGAACCAAGTAGTTATGTTGACGGCAGAGGGGACAATATGGGGTGGAGAGTCGCGCTGGCTGTACGTGCTTGGCGGGGATGGCTGCAGGCTGGAGTGAAGTCTTAATATCCTTCTGCTATTTGAAAATGGAGTCTGTGAGTTACAAAATGGAGTCCCTTGCACCCTTAGTTTTGCTTTACAAGGGTGTGCGTGGGGATATTGCAGCACCCAGAGATATTCTTGTATGAAAGGGATCATGGTTCTCAGAGGTGTTCCTGCATGAGTGCCCCAGGGCCGGGGCCCCGGACCTGAAGCAGCCATGGCTGGGTCCACCCGGGAAGCATAGGAATAAGGGCGGGGGGGTCTTAAGTATCCCCTCCTTCCACTCAACAGGAAGGTGCTGGTGTTGAATGGGTAGAGGGCCTGGCACCTGCGAGATTCATGAAGGTCGAGGCCATCAGTCTCAGCTGCAGTGGGGTGATTAGCACGGTCGGGAAAGAGAGAAAGAGGTAGAGAAGAGCAGGGGTTTGGGAAGTTTCCAGACCTTAATGAGGTCCAGCTCAAGTCTGAGAGGGGCAGGGAGGCTGTTCCGGAGAGAGGCACCTGTCAAAGAGAGAGATCTGCCCCCCACTCTGCTTAGAGAAGCAGAGAGTTGGAGTTAGAGGAGCAGAGAGTTCTAGCAAGGAGGGAGAGTTGGAGATAACGTGATCCCAGGCCCAGAAAGTCTTGTGGATGATGCAGAGGGTCTTAAATTTGATCCTTGCAGCCTCTGGGAGCCATTGGAGAGATTTTAGGGCTGGAGAGATACGGCCCCTGGGCTTGAGGCCAAGGATAAGCCTTGAAGCCCTTTTCTGGATTACATGAAGGTTGTGTAGGGAGGAAAGAGGGAGATTGAGGAAGAGGCTGTTGTGGTAGTCCAGCCTGGAGAGGACCAGAGCTCTGGAGACGTTGAGCTTCTGGACAAGGGTGAGGGAAGGGAGAATGCCTCTGAGGAGGTTCAGCTAGAAGTGGGCCTTCTTGGCAAGGTACAAGATGTGAAGGATGGAAGAGAGAGCAGAGTCAAAAATGACCCCAAGATTTTTGGCCACATGGTATGTTGAAGGTACAGGGCCCATGGAGGTTACCCAGAGGGTGGGATGGAAACAGGGTGCAGTTGTCCCAATGAGAAGGCTCTCCGTCTTACTTGTATTAAGACAGCGATCGTTAGCCACACACCATGCCTGGCTGGCGGTCAGACTATCAGTGATGAGACAGGAGGAAGAAGTGTTAGTAGAGGGAAGTTTGAAGGAAAGATGTGTTTCATCAGCGTAACACTGGAAAGGAAGGAGGAGATCAGGTGAGAAAGAGGGATGAGATATATATTTAAGAGCCACGGTATTAGGATAGAGCACTGGGGATGCTCTAGGTAGAGAGTGAGGTGGTGGAGGAAAAAGGCCCCGTTGCAGTTGAGAAGGCTGGTAAGTGAGGAAAGAGGTCAGCAAGTCCAGTGCCCGGTCCATGATGCTGAGGTTGTCACAGGGCCGTTTTATTGGGATAGAATGGTTGACCATTTCAAAGGCAGAGGAGAGATTGAGGAGAATGAGAACAGCAGGGGAGTTAGAGTCGGGATTTGCCAGTATGTCTTCATGGGTGTTCAGGAGAGCAGTTTCCATGCCACTGGATACCCGGAATCCAGATTGATGGTCATGGAACCAGCCAACAGATTCGGTATGGAGGATCATTTGGGGAGCACCAACTTCTCCAAGAGTTTACCCAGGAAGGTGGTGGTTGGATTAGGGCGATAGTTAGCCAAGCAGGAGGGTCAGCAGATGGCATTTTCAGGAGAGGGTGCACAAGGGAGTGCTAGAGGTATAGAAGGAATGGGCTAGTGGCAAAGGAAGGGTTGCAGAAGTTGACAAGAGCCGGGGCGAGAGAGGAGATGTCCTTAATGGTTCTAGAGGAGCAGAGGAGCACCCAGGGTTTGCAGGGTTGCAAACAGTTTATTTTATTTTTTAACAGGAGATGGGCCGCGCATGTATTGTGCAAACTCAGTCTCCAGTACAAAATGTAAAAAAAACAAGAAGGCCACTGCCATAATAAAAGGGATTAAGTCCCTTTTCCATTTCCATAGTGGCTGCAGCGGGAGGAGTCCCAGGACCGTAACACAAAGCTCTGGTCCAGTAGTTAAGTGGGGAGGGGGAGGGGATGGGGAAAGGTAGCAGGAATTTTTTGTGGGTTGAGGGGGATTGGGATTTGGGGAGGCATCAAGGTGAGGCTCGCTGTTGCCTCCCCAGAATAAAGATGGCGCCACTCGGGGAAGGTCCTCGGGTGAATGGAAACTGCCTCTGTTGGGTGAGACCAAGCCTGATTTGCATATGGTCTTTCCTGTTCTGTAATGGCTTGGTAGGCTGAAGAACAATGTTTTGGAGGGCTGTCCAGAGCAATGCTAGAGGTTAGGATTAATTCCAAACATTCCGGTAATGACCTTTTTTTTGTGCACAAGTCACCCTGAGTAGGACTGGTATGCCCAAATGGGGGCCCCATACCTGCTGAGCCTAGAGACCCAAGATACTCATCACTGATGACACGCAAATAGGCCAAAAAATGCCTGGAGATACTTACGGCTGCGTGCAGAATGGATGTGACCTAGGACTTTGGGCTGGACTGACCCTTTTGGGGTGGGACCACGCCTGATTTGCATATGGTCTTTCCCCTTCTGCAATGATTTGGCAGGCTGAAGAATTATGGTTTGGAGTATTTCCTAGAGCAATGGCAGAGGTCAGGATTAATTCCAAACCTTCCAGCCATCACCTCTTTTGTTTTTCATAATTAGAATTGTCCACAGAATGTAAATGACACCTGGTTTGCTGACTTACATATAGATTGGCAAGACCCAGTTTAGAACAATAGAGGTTATGTAGATAGTAATGTACTGAGCCTATGCATTTACTACCAGTATATATGTAATTACAGAGATGCCAACTAAAGGCCTCACGTAAGTACATGTAGCATTATTGTGAGTCTGTCCCTATCCTCTCTCTCAGCCCCATTACCAATGACACTCTTCTTGACATTATTTCAGGACTGAAACCCACCACCTGTCCTGGTGATATATGTCCAGGCATCGTAATCATGGACTTCATTCAGTGTCTCTACCCACTAGTATTGAATATAATGAACTACTCCTTTTTGCATGCTGTTGTTCCTTAATGTCTTAAGGAGGTCTGGGATACTCCTATTCTTAAGAAAGCTACACTTGATCCTGAGGCCATAGGGCATGATCACCCTAAATGACTGTGCCCTTCCTACTAAAGGTTCTTCATAGGGCTTTGTACCTTCAATGTCAAAGGCATATCAACAGTAACAATCTATTGCGGGAACACCACTCTGGTTTTCGTTCCATAAAAGGGACAGAGACTGCAGTGTTAAATCGGAGCGACAACTTGGTCGAGATTGCCTAGGGGGACAAAGTAGCTTTGTTAATGCTGCTTGACATCTCTGGGCTTTCAACCCGGTGGACAACTCTCTGCTTTTGCAGAGATTGGGCCCTCTCACTATCTGCTCTGAGCAGACCATGGAATGGATGCTGTCCTTCCACAGTCAAAGATCAGCAAGAGTTGCCACTGGGCAGGTTTCAATCATGGCCTGAGACATTGGTATGTGGCGTCCTACAAGGTGTATGCCTTTCACTCACTCTGTTCAACATTTACATACGTCATTTGTTTGACATGCTTGACAGATGGATGTGAAATACACTAACTACACTGTTGATACACACTCAGCTATTGTTCGACCTTTATGGCAATTACGAGCTTGATACTGGGAGGATTAACAAAGTCTATAAATTGATCCAAGATTGGATGGTGAACTCCCTTTCTTTAAACAGTGACAACACTAAGCTTATGCTTGTTGGCTCAGCTAATCGTTTAACAAAGCTGGACAAGAGACTTAAAAATTGCAAATTGCATTATACAAACTAGCTCTCAAGTTAAGATACTGGGAGTTCTTTTACATAGCCGAATCAACACGCAGAAACATGTTCTTCCGGTGAAGGCCTCATGTGCTTATGTTAGCAAATTGTTTTTAACAAATTAGGCCATATCTCACCACCTCCAATCTGGCGTCTGTTGCATCTGCTTTAGTTATTGCTCGTATTGATTATTGTAACAGGCCGCTGATTATAATATCAATAGGTAACATTAGAACACTTTAAGTGGCCCAGAATTGGGGCAGTTAGAGCAATCTTTGGAAAGAATAACAGAGATCACATAACCAATGCTCGAAGATCTTTGCATTGGTTGTGGTGTGTCAAATTATCAACCATAAAATCCTTACCCTTGATTACAAGTGCATCTGTGGCAAAGCCCCCGAATGCCTTAAAAACCATATACACGACGCACCTGATTCGAGACATTTAAACTCCAGCGGAACGAACACGCTTGCTTTTCCTAGGCACAAGCTGAAAGGTTTTGGTGGTACTAGCTTCAATGTCTGTGCACCTACATTTCGGAATTCTATCCCTCAAAGTATTATCAAACTAGCATGTCTCGCTAACTTTAAAAAGGCAGTCAAAACACATCTTTTTAAGTCCAAGGACAAAAGGTGCTCCCCGTCTGTTCACTCTTTTATAAATTGACCTGTTTGCCTTGTCTGTATGTCTGGTGCCTGTTTTTTGTGCGCACTGAGGTCTACATGTGTGTTACGCTCTATAAGCAACTTAATAAGAAGAAGAAGAAAAGCACTTATAACACAAAGAAATAAGGCCTCACGTAAGCCATGCATTCACTAGGTACGTAGGTAATTACTAAATTGCCAACACAATACCTCAAAAGCTACACATTCTACACACACACAATAGAAGCACGTGTCATATATTGCATACATGTACCTCTGAAATGAACAGCTTACAATCACTGGCAAGCTAGATACCCTTTTTTAGAAAGAGCTTGTACACCTTTTGTACACCTTTTTTAGAAAGAGCTTGCCAACGTTTGTTTGATATATGCATTAAGGTTTGATTTATGGAGGAACACCTAATAGACAAATAATGCCGAATATATTATATTGCAATCTTGCTGACACTGTGTCAGGAAAAACCCAGAGTATGAAGAGTCCATTCTCAAATCCCATGGACCAATTATGCCAAGCAAGATGATAACAAGGGCTGGAAACACCCGTGGTGAGTAGATAGGACAGGCTGGGGAAGATTCCACACCCAGAAATGGAAGGGTCCACAAATGTGACCAAGACCTCTTTTATTAACAAACCATATAAAACAGAGAGGTGCAGAGGTCACAGAAGAGAGTGGAAGCAATGACTGAGGGGTCAAGGTGGATGTTGAAGTCACCAAGGATGAGGAGTTTAGAGGTAGATGTCAGGAGAGAGGAGAAGAAATCATACCATTCTGAAAGAAACAGGGTGAAAGAGTCAGGCGGCCTGTAGATAGTGGCAATGGTCACCAGAGGAAGTATGAGAGATGCCAAGCTTGCAGACCAGGTTCTTGAAGAAGGAGTAGGTCTGGGTGGGTATGAGGCAAGAAGGGACCCACTCAGAGAAGATCAAGGCAACCATACCATCACTACAGTTAGGGCGTGGCTTAGAGATGATCTTGTATCCATCAGGGAGAAGGAAGTCAAAAGCAGTGACTGAGTTGGCATTGAACCACATCTCGGTAAGAGTGATGACATCGAGGGCAAGGTCTTTGAGAAGCAGGCAGATGTCAGCTGAGTGTTTGATAGCAGATCGAGCATTAAGTGTGGCTAGATGAAGCAGGTCTCCGCCTTTGAAGGTTTGTCAAGGAGAGGTACAGGGGGGTGGTACTCCAGTTGGAGAAGGAGGAGGGCCACAGATAGAGGAAGGGTGAGTAGCAGGCATAGGAAGGAAGTTGGTGAGGGACAGGAGGTGCCGGTCGAAGAGGAGAAGGTTGGGTTGAGGACCCTGAGCCATGGTAGTGCGATTGTGATAGACATTTTTATTACACATGAATGATGAGAAGCCCGCCAGGAGTACTTCCCATCTAGTGTCACCATTAATGGGTGTGGATGTGAAAGGAGAGAGAATGGAGTTCAGATGAGGAGTCCAAATATATGGAGAGGGGACAGAAAAGAGGATATCAATAACAATCTGTCTAGAAGTTGCGCTGACGTAGGTGTCTGCGAGGGGTCTTTTTAAAACTTTTTTCTTTCAGGCTTCGTGAGCAAGGGAGGATATGTGATAGCATAGCAGTTAGAATAGATACGGGAGATGGCGAGTGCCATTGTGGTGAAGAAAGCGGTAAAGATGGAGGATAGAAGGAGAGACTGCACAGCACAAACACAAACTCACCAGGTGGTCTAGCAGCTGGAAAAGGTGTAAGGCACACCACAATTCAAAATAGCCAGAGAGCACACAAATGCAGTAAAAAATGGTGTGCAGAGATGTAAAATCACACCTAGGTTCAAAATTCCAAACAACAGATAAATGCAGTACGAAATGGAAGTGGAGTAATGCAATGGGAACAGCAGAACATGTCTAAAGGCACAGCTAGGTCCAACATATGTAGAAGCACACTAGTGTGCAGTCTATAAGGCACAGCTAGGTATATGTGATGTCCATGCACACAATTGATCAATTACATTTAGAAATATAAACCATGCTATGTAGGCAATGTATGACCAGGAACATGAATGAAAGATAATGACAAGGAATAAGTGATTAGGCATATAGGTAGTCCAGATCATTACTCACAGGAACACTTGAAATGGGAGATCCTAACTCAAGGAGAGGATCGAGTTCAGAGAGTAACTGGCTGCATGCTGGGGCCCTGTCTCAGGAAGGTGAAAGGTGGTGGACAGCATGGGTGGTGTGGTGGAGGAGATGGGTGGCCCTCCGAGCGCGCCCCAGGCCCGGACAAGGCCAGGCAGGGTAAACCCTGGGGCTTAGGAAGAGGGCCTTGTGGAGGGGCCATCTCACTGCCTGCCAGCTCCCCTGGTTGCGCAAAGGGGAGCCAGCCAACCAATCAGGCAAGGCGGGCAGGCTCAGGCTGCCCACAAGAAAGGAAAAAATTGTAAAATATTACGGTGGCCATTTTGGAAAGGTCGGCGTGGCATAAGAAGTTGGAGAAGCTTCACTCTGTAGAAGCGGTTCAGCAAGCACTATGGATGAATTAATGTACATGTGTGGCCCAAGTGGGCAATGAGAATAAATATTAAATGCAAAATTCAAACGATGTCAGCAATGTCCATATGTGGAAGCCCTTGGTGGAGGAATTTCCATATGTGAATTTAATGCCACATAATGCCAGCAGCAGAGAAGCAGGTTTAATCAGCAAAACCATTTAAATCCACAATCCACCAATGAAAAATAAGTATCTGTAAGATCTTACCCATACCACCACCAATCTGCCAGGCCAGTGACCAGGGCATAGAGGAAAATTCATTCCTGCTATGTTTAAACGTTCAAGACCCAAACAGGGACGTAGAACAAAACAAATCACAATTGTATTGGGGAACTGAGGTCAAACTCCTTTACATTGTAGGACATCTCTGTATCTAGGGGGAAATACCACAGTTAATAGTATTTGTCCCATACCAAAATCCAACACTGAGATTGTGAGGAAAATAGAACAGACTAAAACTGGGTCAACCATTAGCCAATTTTGGAGGTGCTGGAGAAAAGTGAAAGACAAATGCAAGAGATCTTTGAAGGCAGATAAACTGACAGGTGTATCAGAAGATTATCTATGTTATAGAACTAATTAGTGCACAGTTTAGTTTCACAGACTATTGCATCTGTATCAAGACTGATATTGGCGCAGCTGCATTGGTATAGAAGCACGTGTCATATATTGCATACATGTACCTCTGAAATGAACAGCTTACAATCACTGGCAAGCTATGTACCCTTGGAACCAATGTGCAATGATAATGCCTACTGACTTTGACAAGGTAGAGCAAACAGATAGAAAAATGCATTTTCAGATATGTGAATTGAAACCGATTGGTTTTGACATTTATTACCTGCAAAAACAAGTAAGATACACATAACTATTATTCAATCGTGTTCAACTGCGTTGGAAACTGGTGAAGAAAACCCGCGTTCACAGCAAAAAGTTGCCCTCTCGAAAAGTTGACGTCATGAAAGAAAAATGCTTAATCATGCACTGTCAGTAATAAGGAGATGATAACTGACAGCAACTTCAATGGACGGATGAATATGTTATAATCTAAAAGTTCTTAAGTGGAGATTTTGCAAATTCAATGCTGATTGAATGAATTGCGGAATTCCCATTTGGTTTCATTGACCAAGAATAGACGATTACAGGACACTTTACTATGCAAAGATTTGGGGCCTCATTACACGGATGGCGGTAAGGATTTACCGGTACCGGTAAAATACCGGTACCGATAAATCCTTACCACCTTACTACGAGGTCCCTTTGCGGGTTGGGGGATTTAACGCCTGCTTTTTGCAGGCATTAAAATCCAACCCGCAAAGGGACCTCGGAGCTAATTACGGCACCGCAAAATTGCGGTGCCATAATTAGCGCCTTCCCCATTCCCATAGAGCCCTATGGGGCAGAAATGGGAATGGGGAAGGGCAATGGTGGAAGGGGGATTTACCGCCCCTCCAACCTTGGAATGGGGCGGTAAATCCCCTTTCCACCAAGGCAGTGCCGGTATTTTACCGGCATGAGCCATGGCGCTAATAGCGCCATGGCTCACCGCCTACCGTGTAATGAGGCCCTTGGTGTTAAAAACTATTGATTAAACTAAGACCTTCACTAGTGAGAATTGGCTAGCAAAGAAACAAAGGAGGTTCAGGTGGCTAGCTCGTCTTGGGAGTATAGCTCAGTGGCAACATGCTCTTCTTGGAAGCAAAATTAACACAGAGCAACACAGGTTCGATCCCCGGGTCCACGCTTAGAATCCTCTGGATATTAAACGCGTTATAAATAACCTATCATATCATGTGTGTGGGCTCATTTTAGGGCATTTGTGTAACTGAGTGATACAGTGAGCCAGTGGAATGAGATCAACTGTGCGCAGCAACCTCTACTTCAAGACTCTAAAGTGAAATTATGGCATTTTCAAATCTTAAAAACACCACAGAGGTGTCTTTACTGTGATTTAAAATAAAGTTTTCAGGGTAGGATTAGAGGCCAGCTTATTTATGATACTAAGAATCCTGAGGTGGTTTTGCTGGTGGTGCGCAGATTCTGCCCTGCTATCGGATATCAGTATCTCCTTCATTCTCTCGCCAACATTAAAAGTAAACGCTTAAGAGAGATGCAGCGACAGAGTGAGTTGGTGAGAGACAGAGAAAGAGAATGTGAGTGAGTAAGCACTATAAAGTTGGATAAATTGTGCAGAGCAAGAGACAGACTCAGAGGGAGAGAGACAGGGAGAAAGAGCATGTAGAGAGTGCACTAGATTGACCAGGTACCGCTACTATTGTATAGAATATGTTTAGGTCTTATGCTTTGGATAAAAGAAAAGTGAAGTCACATGAAATGTAATCATAGCACCCCCATGTATTCTGTTGAGCAGTTAAACAAAAGGAACAACATAACAAACATTTGAGCATTGCAAATCTGACATTTGAAAAACAGCGATTTATAATTACACGGTCATAATACAGAGAAATGTGTTTAGGTTAGTTTATGGAAATAATAAATACAAGTAGAAGCTGACTCACTTTGTCAGTTTCAAACACATTCTCAAACCTCAAGATATACAATTACATGTTTTATATAGTCTTTAAATCCTTCTGGTATTTCCAATAACTGTAAATAACATGCTGGTTTTATCCAACTTGTTGACACAGCATTTTCTATTACAAGGATTCAAGCAGACTTACCAATTCCTGCCAGGGCATTTACCTGTAACCAGCAGGCCACACACAGAATAATGTAGGCTGCAGCATGTGCATTACCCCACTGGGACACCCCGATATAAGTATAGTGACAAGTTTTGCTGGCCAACAACCAGTTTACAAAAAAAAAAGAGAGATACTAGACTCTCTGACTCCATATGCGGCACACTAAATGCTCCCTAAATGTGCACATGATGTATGAACAACCCGGTGTACATGCTGCTACATACGTCACAGTGATGAAGGGGGGTGGGGTGAAAGTAAAGGCAGCCGAATTGTAAAAGAAGAGAAAGCTTTGGAAGTTTACTGGGTGCAGTGCACCCACAGTGAACTGAAAGGCTGTGCGCATGCGCATGAAACATTACCATCCATGATATGGGTGTTACTGTATTATGGTGTGTTTCGACCACAAAGGCCAGGCCAGGCCCCCTTCTGTGGCGGTCACACACTACTTCATCAGGATAGCTTGGCCATTTAACTCATCATTACAATACTGAGTAATTCATGCTTTGTAGGCAATGATTTCACTTCAGTGTTTCATCATGTCGTATTCCTAAGTAGCCTGTAGTGCTACCTGTTAGTAGCAGGACACAAAGACGTGCAAGCTCGACTTTCTTTACACCGCCTGCAAGTATACAATGCACTCTCAAAAGCAGGAACTGCCAGTGGATGTTACAGGTGCATTGTCTTGCTGTCCTTATAATGATCGGATGCCCGGACCAGGAATGATGAAGCCACGTAGTGTCAGAAATTCAATTTCCCGTCCCTATTCCGACCCCAGACAGGTTAGGACTTGGCTGTAAATGTGACTGACACCAGCTCAAAGCCAGCTGCCAACCAATAATTGCAAATACTGTATGATTACTAACTACCCACACAACTTCAAGTGTAAAGGGTTGAGCACGTAACAGACAGGCCATGTTCCGTAGAATCTGTCTCTGACATCCTGATGCTGGTTAACATGGTAGTGCCAGTCCTGCCGAGTCCAGCAGAGAGGGAACGTGCTAGGATCTAGGGCTGTAAGATGAAGGCGTTCCAGTGGTCCAAGTGGGCTGGAGCGGTGCTCCTCTACTTTATGTTTTTTTAAAGGTTTTACTGTTCCTATACTTTTATTTTAAGATCAAATGGTTTGGTTTTCAAATAAAAGTGTAGGGAGAAGTTGAAAGCTGCACTTCAGTGCACAGCACGGAGCAACAGCAGGTGTGTTAGTTTGGGGTTTTGGATTGCATGTGTGTAGGCGGCATGGCGATGTAGCGTGGCCAGTTCAGCTACTTCTTTGCCTACACTTCATCCACTGAGCTGGTGGCCTCGCATGAACAATATCTCCCGTATCTAGGGCCCATTATAGAGTCTCGATGCGCCGGGAGGATAGCTCAGGGGCAATGCGTTTGTCTCCGAAGCAAAACAACGCGAAGCAGCACGGGTTTGACTCCTGGTCCCACTCTCAGAAGTCACGAACTATGTTTCTATTTGAATCGGTGTTGGGAACAGCATACTAGCACTTGCCAGAAAATGCCTGATGCCATTTAAGCATTGTAGAGGTTAGTCTATCTACAAGCAGGTAGTTACCGACCATACTTTACTGAAGCTATTACATATATTGCAATCATTTCGTTTGTCGGCACAAAGCAATATGCTGTTGAGTGCTGATTGCAATAGAGTAAGACACAGAAAGGCATGAAGTGAGTTGGTTGATCCTTTACTCATGATCATCGTCATAGCTTAATCCTACAAGCCACACCCCATCAGTGTGGCCCATTAAGAACAAGGGAGCTTTATGGAACACACTGGGCCTCATTACACGGTAGGCGGTAAGGGATTACCGGCACCGGTGCCGGTAATCTCTTACCGCCCTACTATGAGGTCCCTTAGCGGGTCCCTCCCCTAACGTCTGGTTTTACCAGGCGTTATGGACGGGACCCGCTAAGGGACTTCAGAGCTAATAACGGTACCGCAAATTGCAGGACCGTTATTAGCTCCTTCCCCATTCCCATTGAGCCCTATGGGGGCTCAAATGGGAATGGGGAATGGTTCCCGGAATGGGGACTTACTGGGTAAGTCCCTATTCCGGGAACACGGACCCGGAATGCGATAAGGGGGTAGCCATGGCGCTAGTAGCGCCATGGCTACCACCTACCGTGTAATGAGGCCCACTACCTTTTGCATTGGGTGATACTAAACACTTCCTGACGTTTTGCTAAAGCATTAAGGGCCTGATTCATGGACATTTTAGCGCTGTGCAAAGTGTCTTTGCACTGCCACCAAACACCCTGATTCACAGAGTGGTGCACAGTGTATTTCTGCAGTGCAAAGTGCCTTTGCACCACTTTTGCACCAGTGCAAAGTCACTTTGAGCTGCTGACAAACACCCTGATTCACAGAGCGGTGCAAAGTGTATTTTTGCAGTGCAAAGTGACTTTGCACCACTTTTGCACCAGTGCAAAGTCACTTTGCACTGCCTACAAATACCCTGTTTCACAGAGTGGTGCACAGTGTATTTTTGCAGTGCAAAGTGACTTTGCACCACTTTTGCACCAGTGCAAAGTCTCTTTACACTGCCAATAAAAACCCTGTTTCACAAAGCAGTGCAAAGTGTATTTTTGCAATGCAAAGGGACTTTGCACCAGTGTAATGTCACTTTACACTGTGCTCAAAATTCCATGAATCGGGCCCTAAGACTTTTCCTTTTAGCCCATGTGTGTGTGTGTGCATCATCACCTTCCTCGTGGAATGTGGTCGTTAACACCCAGCATGACCGCAGTTGTACCTGCAAAGAATGTTAGCATAACAAAGGAAATTTCAAGTCCCACCAGATCTGACAAAAAGTATCTCCTGTAAAAGGGGGAAAAGCTGACGGGGATGGAGCTGGACTTCCAATGGCCTGGCCCACACAATGAAGTGGCGCTTCACTGCTATGCCCAATGCGCGCAAAGATGCACCTGTATAATTGGCTGCAGCATCCCAGCAACAGCCTACCTTATTAATGCTTGACATTCGTGCCTTACCTGTGCATGCAATTCTGGGAAAGGAGGCAGTGCACGGGCCAGGGCTCAGCAGAACAGCGCATGGGACAGGAAAAAAGTTCATCTGTTACACCACCACACACTAAAAACAAGACATTACTTGAGTCAACAGTTGTTGCAAATATACAGAAAAGGGCCAGTATTCAGAATCATCAACATCAGCTCTCCCACAATGGATTGATGTGAAAAGTCACTGCAGCTACAAAATTGCTAATTGTATCTTCTACTATGAAAACTGGAACTACATCTTAACAATCACGTGATGCGTTTGTGAACAGAGACCCATGCTGACGTTGTTAGTAAGCAACTGAAATGTGCAGAGAACACCTTACATTCTTGTCACTATGGTGATTCAACATTTGTCTTTCAGAAGCAGCCTCTGCTCCAGGTTGTTTCTTGGTGTTTGATGAGCGATCATCTGGTGCAATTACTTTACAGAAAGCCCAGGGAACCGCAGGTGGGAACTCGCATTGTGAAGAGGCGGCCCTGCTCCTGGCAGCATACAACTCTCTGCTCCTGAAATAGTATCCCCACAAGGCTAGTAATCAAGGACATGTTTGATCCTGGAAATGACAGGCTGGCACCAGCAGAGGGAGAAAAACAGCTGCTTTTGGTCATTGTGCCCTGGACACTGAAGTGAAGATGTCCAATGGCAGGCACGCTGCAAAAGGACCAGTGGTCGAAGTGTACGAAAAAAAGTAGTGGAACTACGTGCCCTGCTGGCCTGTCCCCACTCCCCACAAACCCCATCGCCACGCCCCATCCTATGAACAAAACAAAACCCCAAAACAAACGTGCATGCTATTTAAGTGAAAGTTTAGTGCAATTCAAATGTCAACTTCTTCCTACACTTTTATTTTAAAACCAAATCATTCCGGTACAATAAAAAAAAAATCTTGTAAATACGACAGCTTTATTATTTTCCTGTGTACATTTACGCAGTGATGAGCCCCAACAAGGCTGAAACACGTGTATGGGGTTGCTGGTGGTACTTTTGTTCAGAGAGGAATTGCCATAGCATTTCGGGCTGGACTGCCCATGTGGGTGGGACAAAGACTGATATGCAAATGGATATTTCCTATCTGGAAAAGGTACAGTGAGCAAAAAGCGTGTGCTGCAAACTCTCATCTCAGAACAGGTTATCATGCCATGTTCTTTCTGGAGAGGAGCGCCTGCTACCTTTTTTAAAATATTTGCAAGGAACTTGGGGTTGTTCACCCTGAGTTAGCTGGGGGCAACCAGACGTGTACTCCCTGCTCACTGTGATCACAGAGGCACAGCTTCACCTCACTGATGAGGCCCAACAAGGCTGAAACATGTGTGTGGGGTTGCTGTTGGTACTCTTGTTCAGAGAGGAATTGCCACAGCATTTCGGTGCTGGACTGCCCAGGTGGGTGGGACAAAGACTGATATGCAAATGGATATTTCCCATCTGTGAAAGGTACAGTGAGCAAAAAGCGTGTGCTGCAAACTCTCATCACAGAACAGGTTATCATGCCATGTTCTTTCTGGAGAGGAGCGCCTGCTACCTTTTTTGAAATATTTGAAAGGAACTTGGGGTTGGTCACCCTGAGTTACCTGGGGGCAACCAGACTTGGACTCCCTGCTCACTGTGCTCAGAGAGGCACAACTTCACCTCACTGATGAGGCCCAACAAGGCTGAAACACGTGTCTGGGGTTTCTGATGGTACTCTTGTTCAGAGAGGAATTGCCATAGCATTTCGGAGCTGGACTGCCCATGTGGGTGGGATAAAGACTGATATGCAAATTAATATTTCCCATCTGGAAAGGTACAGTGAGCAAAAAGCGTGTGCTGCAAACTCTCATCTCAGAACAGGTTATTATGCCATGTTCTTTCTGGAGAGGAGCGCCTGCTACTTTTTTAAATACATTTACGCACATGTTTAGATGGCAGTGCAAAGGTCACGTTACTTGACAGAAACCAGAACTCTTCTTTTGATGTTTATCTGCATGGATGTAAATTCAAGCTTTAGAGAAAAGCCTCTGAAACATTTATTCCCAGAAGCCTTTCAGATAGAAATTGCACAGTTATGTAAGGAATGGTTTCTTTCTGTTTAGTTTCTACTGTGTTGTGTGTGTAGATGCAATGAAGCAAGAAGAAGCAGTGTGCATGTTTATTTTCCCAACAGTTTAGGAGCATATAATTCATAAAATGGAAAAATGAGTTACAATTGCAAACTGCTTTGTTTCTAATGGCTCAGATTCATTTTCAGGTTTTGTCATGTTTAGGGTGCCTGTTGCATACTTTTACACTTATAACGTTAATGTACATTCTAATTATAAAATGATGAGTATGCAAGGTCTAGTTTACATCCATTCGGCCATAACTTGCATCCAATGGGGTACATTACTATAAATGGTCACTGGCAGCAGAGTCCTTGCTCAAGGGTGAGTGATTGTAATTACAGCAATCACAGGTGTTATATCCTCTTTCAAATCTTCAAGACTGCAATTAAAACATCCAAAACCTGACTCTCCCGGAAGTGCAAGCGCTGTTCAAAAACACACAAAAAATGAGTTGCATTTGTAAATTAAGTAGAAACCCAGTAAAACCTTTCCCTGTAGTGATAATCCGGATAGGTATTTAACTGTTAACGCATCACTTCATGCACAGTTCATCCAACTTCTAGGCGCTGTACAGCGGCATAGACAAAGTAGGGCCAGAGCAGGCAAAGCCCACCCAAAATCTGCTAATGCCCATTTAGCAGCGCTGTGTGGGCATTTATAGATGTTAACGTCACTGTGGTGGGTTCAACTACATTAGCTTTAGGCCCCACTAGTTAGACAATCCTGGCTACCCCTCTGGCACTTTGATTATTATACCTCAGTTGATAGTCAGTTTACCAACCTCTGTAGGATGTTAGCCGGTAAGATAGCATAGCCAGTTGAGTGCTTGCTGTTGCTGTCTGTGCGTGATCTGCAATTCGCAGGTTCGAATCCCGGCAATGCCAACGCAGCCTTACATCCTTCTGAGATCAATATATAAGTACCAACATCTGTTGGATGATAACTGTATGTAAATATGTTCTATGTCATCACTTAAGCGCTATATAAATAACAAATCCTTAACTCTAGCCAGCCAGAATTGGACCATGAGGTTAGGTATTGAATTTAGCATTGCGTCTTTATGTCACTGCATTATTGTATCATAACACTGGCATCCCATTAGGTAGTAATAGTTCCAGGAAATTAGGACTTTCATGAAACATCAAAGGACAAGTCTATCAAACCTCGAAACACACAATACAATTCATGTTTGCATTACTGTGTAATTGGATAGCTTTCTTGTGCTTTAAAAATATATCCATAAGAGATGAAATGGTCAGACCTTAGAGAAATAATGAAAGGAGTATTGAGTGACTATCACCCTGTATTAGATTAACATCCCCTTTTGCAGCATGCTTTTAGGAAGTGAACCAGCTGTGGAGTGGCTGGGAATTGGTATAGAAATAATTTGGTTTTCTAAGGCTAATTATGATTTACTGAATTCCTACTATGCAAAGCTTTTCCGGTTAGAGTAAGCTGGTCGCTATCAATGTTATATCGGTTCTATCTTTGAATCTTTGAGAATCTTGCACTGCTGAGGCAATTTACCATTCCTCTTCTATGTGGGTGGTTCTCCCACAGCTGTATCGGTGAGACAAATGTTGGGCATGTTCTTTGTGACAGTAATTTGGTCTGCTGAGGCCTATGATGTTCCAGTTATATGTGAGTGTTACTTGTACTGCTGTGGTAAGGCCCCTCATTTAACACCTCAGTGTGGGGGTGCTTGCACTTCTCCATCCCATGCAGTTCTTGCTCTGTGCAAGTGGAACCTCTACTGTTATGACCCACAATGTATCTGTTCCAAGTGTGGCAAGCTTGCATTGTTGAGACTCGCAATGTTCCTGTTCTATGTGAGGAAAGCCTGATCTACTGAGATCCATGTAATATAATTTATATGTTAGGAGTCGGGTGTGCACTAGCAAAGCTATGTTACACTTGTTGTATATGGGAGGAGCTTCCACTGCACAGACACATTCCTGATCTGTTCTCTCTACCATTGCTTTACACCTTGCACTGATTTCCACCTGTTCTACATAATTAAAGCTTGCATTTGGGCTGCCCTGATTCGCCTTTTCGGTTTGTGTGGGGGAAGCCTGCATGGTTTCTACTCAAGCTGTCTTGCTCAGTGTGAGTGTAGAGTTACAAAGTATATAATACCATTGTGCCATTTCTTTATATGCAAAGGAAACTCTGTGTTGGTGCTCATTTGTCCCATTTGTGAGAGTGTGTGTTTGTCACTGCACCGTGTGCTTCATCTGTTCATTGTGAGTGAAACCTGCTTTTCTGTTAAGAGGCAGAAAGCTGCCACATGGTAATTATTTCCATACAGTGCTTGCACACGTCGGCTGGATGTCACATACCTTTTAATCTCTTGCAAAGGAGAAAACTCAATGTAATACTCTTGAATTTGCATTTCTTCTCAAAGTTTAAAATTAGGGGGTAAAATACTCCCACCTCAAAATCTTATCTGGACCGCTGGCTTCATAGTTTAAAGTGTGCGAGTGCCCACTTGTACACCTTATAGTAAACACTGCCCATAAGTGTATTTGTATCTAAAATTGGCATTTTGCCAATTTTTACAAATTCAGATTTTACAGAGATGAATTGCTTTGGTAGGAAGAACTAAAATTAATCTTCTAATTATTTGACTGTTTCAATATTTTGGAGGCTAAAATAAGCCCTTTTGTCACATTTCTTTTTCCTTTTATGGTTACATCATTAAGAGACACCTTGATGTATTTGTGTAAGACAAGCCTTTCACCCATGTCTGTGCCGGTGAAACACTGACTTTGTTTCATGTCTACTGCATGCTGAGTGCGCATTCCAAATCTTAGGGCCAATACGAGAGAAAATCTGCGGATGCATTTTTTGTTCCCAGGTATTGAGGTATGGAGAAGACGGGGTGCTTGTGATCTGATGATCCTGGTGGGGGTGTAATGGTTCACCAGTTTGTGATGTAGTCAATGCCTGTGCCCAATATTCTCAATGCATCAACAGAAGAGCTTGAAGTCCTCCTTCTATTCTACTGTAAGTCCTTTGATTGCTTTTAGTGGTGGAAGCAGAACTCACCTACTATTTGCGCCATTGACAACATTTAACATCAAAACTTGTTGCAGATTGTTGTGGACCCTGCTCTTTATCCCACTTTATAGTGGCCTAGATTGCAACGCTCGCTGCCTTCCAGACATGTTTAGATTTGTGGACCAACACTTGTAGAGGCAGCTGAGGTGTTGGCATACATTAAAACACACATACTGTTGATTAAAACATTTGATGGGTGCCTTTGCTGTGTGCTTTGTATGCAACACTGGCACAACGTACAGTTCATGGGTCTATAAGAGTGCTTCAGCTGTGTTTAAGTCTAAGAATAGGAGAAAGGGGGAAGCAAGATGATCAGTGACTTTTACTGATGGTATTTTAAGCAGTTTAACAAGAGTTTAACAACTGCTCTACTGAGAATCAACATGGTTCAGATGATTTGCACTATGGGATTTCTTCTGCTCAGTAGGGTCTACAATAACATTTGAGCTCATTGACCTTTCACAGAGGAGAAATATCCATTTACAGTCTGGTCCCACCCACAAGGGCAGCGGTTTCAGAGGCTGAATCTTAACTTTACCAGAAACAGTTTTTATGTTCTGCCTGAATAGCTCACAACCGATGGCTGCCTTTCTTAAGAGTAAAAATAGTATAATGAATATGTATTTGCAGATGACTCAACAACATGTAGTCATACATTAAGTATGTGCCAAGATTACATCTTAAGATGCACAGCCTTTGCAGAGAAGCATAATAGCACTGCTCATGTGAAGGACTAGCACCAGATCTCTCTGTCATTTCCCCTATGAGCATTGGTCACCTCGGTGTTCCTGCAATTTTTTTATTTTACACCATTGAAGGTAAACATTGCATTCATATCAATGTCTCAGTGATGCGCAGGAAATGAAACAATTAATTCACATGCAAAATGGTCACGAATATAAAAGTGCCCATTAATGCCATGCACTTGAAATTGCTGTTTTGAAGAGCCTACTTTTTTGTGTTTTAGGCATCGCCGAAGAGAGTCTGAAAATGTGCTCTCAATTAAGCACATCTGTTTTTTTTAACTGAACTTGCAAGAACATGCTGGGAGGCTTTGGTATTCATTGTATCCTAGTTAAATTAAACTAAAGAGCTTTTAGGTGTGTCTGCTATCTATTTCTTTTGTTCTGCTAGAACCTCTTGGGAGACTGATACCTTCCCTTTCTTTAATTTACAAAATCTATAGCAGAGGTAGCCATCCTGTCACCTCTCAGATGTTTTGGCCTAAACCTCCCGCATCAACTCGCCACTGATTATTCTGGGTGTGGCTGATGGGATTGTAGTCCAAAACATCTGGTGGGCAATAGGTTGGTTACTCCTAATCTAAAAGATGTTATCTCTTTCAGAACCAATTTCACAACTACTTTGACAAAAAGTTATTTAAATACCTGCAAATATGCCACCAAGTGCTCCCACTAAAGAATAATTGTAATTGTAATTGTTTATTTGTAGAGCGCTTATACACAAGTGAAGTGCTTCAAAGGTGCTTCAAGATGAGGATACAATTCAGGCTTTCCAAGAAATGTACTGCTCGGTCTGACAAATATATGGTGTCCAGACATAAGAAAGGGACATTAGGCGTTATTTTGCAAACAGATTTATGAATGAGAAATAGATCCAGGTCAAGCTTTGGTGTGATTTCACCTGTCATGGCAAAATCAATTAAACCGAATGACAGCTTCCAGATCATATGTGCTTTGACCTATAAAATTTGAAGGCAAGAAACGTATATCCTACCGGACATTATACAAACATTAAGTCCATTGATGAGCACTTTGATATAAGCTGCAGAATCATCTGTAGCCTTGTCCTAACAGATCACCAGATCATGTGCCATAAAAGGGTCTTTAATGGCTAAAATCTGTTTGGTGCTGAGAAACTAAAATAGGACATGTTGACAGGACAAGTTTTGGTTTAGTATTTACAAATGCCAGTAACTATTCAGAATTTGATGGCAGAAAAAAATAACCCTTACAATTGTATTAAAAAGACTATCCTTACAAGTCAAATGGCATCATTGTGAAAAAGGGCAGGGAGTTATCAAATCATCTTTATCATGGTATGTAAGTATTTTGACAAGAATATAATTGTGTAATGTAACTGAAGTGTGTGTCTTAAAGGGCTGAAAAAATGAGCATTCAACATTGCCAGGCTGAGGAGGTGTAGTGTAACTCCTCAACAACCAGACATAGAAAAAACAACCTGCTAGTGAAAAAAACTAGTGAACCCTTTTTCAAGTAGAACACAAGTTTTATTTTCTATACAAAAACGAAAATGGCTTTAATGGTAGTATAAATCCACTGCCACAGAGCTCTCTCTCTCCTCCTGAAGATGGATGCCATTTTATAAGCACAGAAATTGTCATTGATGATCCATTCGATATACAGCATCAATCCCCCATCCTCATTGGCTACATCTTACATACATGCTAATAATCACATATGGCCCATGTGCCGACTGGTGATGATGTCTTCACTGCCATTTTCTCCACACTTCGGTGAGGAGTTCTTGTCTTCAGAATGCTGCAAGGTAATTGGTTAACATAAAAAGGCAACATCCTACCTTCACTTCTAACCATGTGAAGTGCACCTGGTCATCAACAGAAACTCAGAAGATAACTTCGAGGTCAGTCTGGTCCTTGCAAACAGGGCAATTATTTCCTCATCCCAGACATGTAGGCACGACCATTGTGCCGTCCATCATAATTTCTGTAACTTGGCATCACCCTCTGCTCTTCCTGGCACAAATCACAGACCCTGTTGTGCTCAGCTCTGCCCTATATCAGCTACCCCTCCCGGGGGATGGACCTAAGGACCCACTAATCCATCCAATTCATGAATGATTTACAAACACTATTTCTGTGCATCTGGTAGTTCAAATAGAATGACCATTCTTCTGGGGGTGCTAGCATCCTAAATCTCAGTTCCTGATTTGGCAGCTCAAGGCCACTGCCCCGGCTCCCATGAGTGTGGCCTTCTCACTAGGCCTTAGCCCATCTCCCATTCAGCTTCTAGCATTCCTACCTAACTGTTCAAAAAACTCACTTGAAAAACATATATGGGGGTATGCGTGTGTGTTCCTTGCCACCCTTGGGGATTGGAATGTGATAGCTAAGCGAAAAATGAGGCCTTGTTGTTCTGTGTTTCCAACATGGCCTGCAAGGATTCAGGACTAGTTTAGTTTAGTTTAATTTATTATTTGTATAGCGCTGTGTGGCCCTAGGGCATCCAGGTGCTTGATATAGTTACAAACATAAGCAGTAAATTGCAAACATGATCAAAGTATAAACAATACAGGTAATATAGACATTATAGGACAGTATTATACATTATAGGTAATATACATGACATAACAATTTTTGCAAGGAAGGAGAGTGTACAGTATAAGTGAGCATAGAGTACATTAGCAGGTGGTAATTGTTGTTCTAGGCTTCTTTGGCTACAAGCCAGGTTTTGGCACTATGTCTGAATCTATGAAAGGATGGTTCGGATCTAAGATCGGTGGGTCGTGAGTTCCAGAGTTTGGATGCCAATACAGGGAAGCTAGAGCCTCCTGCTTTTTGGAGTTTGTTTCTGGGGGTATTTAGGCAATGACTTTGGGCTGATCTGGTTGGTCGAGACAGGGTGTGGTTTATGAAATTGTCTGATAGATATCTGGTGGCTTGGTTATGAAGGCATTTGTGAGTGAGGGAGAATGTTTTGTATTCAATTCTCTGAGGTAGATAGCCATTGGCAGGATCGGCTGGCGTCCGATATGTGAACGTGTTTAGGAATGTTCAGGGCTGCTCTTAGTGCATTATTTTGGATAACTTGAAGCTTGTTGATGTTTTTTTGACTGGTCCCCAGGTAGAGAGCGTTGCAATAATCCACTTGGGAGAGAACTAGTGCTCTGGCTAAGGTGGTACAATTGGAAGGTGAGAGGTAGGGTCTGTTAGCATTGATAAGCGTACATGTGTAAGCGGTCGCGGATGAGATGTCGTTGATCTGTCTTGTCAGTGTAAGAGAGGAATCAAGGTATATCCCTAGAGTTTTGACGCTGTTGGAGATGGATATGTTGTTGCCATTGATAGTGAATGTCTGATAGAGTTTGTCAAGTTTGTTGAGTCGGGATTGGAAGCCCAGGAGTAGAAGCTCAGTCTTATCGTCGTTGAGACAAAGACCGTGTTTGGCCATCCATTCTTGGATAATGGAGTAAATGTTGTTAAGTACTGAGTTGTCAGTTGTATAGTCGCCTGTTAGTGGGATGAGTATTTGAGTGTCATCTGCGTAATTAGTGTAGATGACACCCAAACGGTCCAGTATGTCGAAAAGGGGTTTTTGTATACACGTTATATAGTATAGGGGAAATGCAGGAGCCCTGAGGGACGCTGCATGTGACTGGGGCTGGTTTGGCCAAGGCTGAGGGAGAAAAGACCCTCATGGATCTGTTGTTCAGGAAGGACTGTATCCAAGCTATTGCCTTGTCAGAGAAGTTAGCTGCTGAGGTTAGGTGTTTGCAGAGGATGTCATGATTGACCAGGTCGAAGGCGGCCAACATGTCAAGGAGAAGAAGAAGTGCGAGTTTGCCGTTGTCTTGGATGTTGTCTATTTGGGTCTTGAGGTCTATCAAGGCAGTCTATGTGCCATGTTTGGGGCGGAACCCTGATTGTCTTAATCCCAGTATGTTATTTTTCTCAAGGTGGTTCTGTATCTGTAGATAGGCAGCTCTGTCAAGGATTTTTAGGAGGAAGGGCACAGTCGTGATAGGTCTGTAATTCATGGGGATATTTGGGTCTAATGTGGGTTTCTTGAGTAGGGGTAGGACCCAGGAATTGTTTAGGTTGTTGGGAACTATGCTGGATGTGAAAGATGATTTTATGAGGGATGTGATGAAGGGAGCAAGATGCTTGGCTGCGTCTTTGATGACTGGCACTGGGCAGATGTTGCCTTGTCATTTAGAGGGTTTCAGGGAATTGATTATATCTTCGTACCCTGTATCTGTACCCTCTGATAAGCCCTAGACCATGTTATGAATGTCACCCGCATGCAATGTATTCTGTCTGACACTATCACAAAGTAATGGTTACTGCTGCTAAAATACATGTGTCCCACATCGACTACTTCCACCCAGAGGTTCCCCGTAGCCCCTATACCAGGCATTCTCCACTGTTTAACATATTTTTGGCAAGCTAAATCATTTGGGAGCGGCAGTGATCTGCACGTGCATCTCGACATTCTCATCCTTAGACAGCCATACTTTATGTACATAACACAAACTTTCCCCTTATTGGGCATGTTTTTCTAGGATACATGTGAGGTAAAGGGAATCCCTACCCCTTGATAAATTGACCCAATGCTCCACATAATTATCTGCATCTAGTGGGGGTCTATTGGTCTTTCAATTATCACCATTCATGGTTTATTTGGTTCCTCTTTTTGAGCCTGCCCATCCTTTGTACCTAGGA
The DNA here is from genome assembly GCF_040938575.1 of Ambystoma mexicanum. Classification (NCBI taxonomy): domain Eukaryota; kingdom Metazoa; phylum Chordata; class Amphibia; order Caudata; family Ambystomatidae; genus Ambystoma; species Ambystoma mexicanum. The sequence goes on from NC_090928.1 coordinate 1,149,594,100, forward strand.
GAGCCATTCTTGCCCCAATAGTATTCATCATCATTGCACTGTACAACATAGAAGCATGTCTGCCTTCTGCCTTCTCTCTTCCTCTACTCTGCTGATTTTCTGTTTGATATTGCACTGGTCACCTGGCTACCTGCACTGTCTCCCAGCAACCCTTCTACTTGGGTCTGTATCTGTAACGCTACAGTCCCCATACCTGCACTTTTGGACACCTGCTGTCTGCACTTACCCTTGCACCTGCCACATGCTGGCCACACATCTTGATATTGTTTTGATTCCATATACAGAACTGGCCCCCTCCCGTTTCCCCTGGCTCTTCCCCCCCCTCACCTGCATTTGCTCAATCTCAATGTCACTTGGCCTTGTAAGATTCTTGTCTCTGTGCTCCCTCTGTTCCCCCTTCCTTGCCTTGCCGTGCCTTGAAACACTTGTGTATAGGCACGTTAGAAATGCCATATCATATCATATCATATCATATCGGGCATGTGCAGAACAACATCAGCAGGAGCACCACGATCAGAAGCAATATCTTTAACACTGCACCAAACCATGATCCTGCCCTTGCGAACAATGCTCCAAACACATTTTCGTCCTGCACTCCTGCTTCAGTTGCCAAATCAGTCTTTAACTTGTGCAGGGACCCTAGAGTGTGTGCCAGGTGCCATTCTCAGCATCATTTGGAGACACGTATGTAAGGCAAGATGACAATATTATTTTGCACACACTGCCTTCCATAGCCCTCAGGAGATCCAGGACATATCGGCTTTGATGCGTCATCAACTGGATTGCCCTCAGCTCAGTCTTGATGGCATTCAAACCATACTCAGTGTCATATGCCAACTGCATCACTTCCCACATGTCAATCTACAACCACTTAGCATTCGCTGTAGCCTGGATCTCCGGAAGTAACAGTGATGCAAAAAATACCTCTGTCTTGGTGTACTTCCAGTATTTATCTGGAATCGTTTTGAGCAGTTTAGTCGAATCTTGTGACAGATAGTTCGATCTGCTCCTTTCGCTGTTTCACCGACCCCTTCTACTTCTCTGGTTCAGGGGGTTGGATGGAAAATGAAATAGATTGCGACACTCCATGCTTCAATGCTATTGTTAGACGAGCTTCAGGTTCCACTAGGATAGCTGAGTGCAATGTTGTTAATGCTCATGTTCCTCGCCAGAAAGAAGGGAGATGCAGGTATGCTCGCTGACTGCATACCCAGTCAAGTCCATTAAGGCGACAGTTCCTTTTTGCAAAATCTGGGATTAACATTGTTTTATTACGCTAAGTGTTAGTGCCTGTAAGTGTTAGGAACAGTCCCATGCCCTTGAAAACAGAACTGACCGTCTTCTGCTGGTTGAACTTTCACTGGTGTTTCACATGCTTCTATCCACAATAGCTTTGATACATGCATGGTCCATATTTCAAAACAGTTCTTTGAACATTGCATATCACTTCTTCTCCTTACCCTGCCAACCCCCCCAGCCGAGCAACTCACCACTGCCTTTTCCAATCAATTCAACACAAACAATAATCCATCCAATTTTAACATGTGCCATGGCTTATGTTGGTGTACTGTTGTGCTTGTCACACTGCTCTTCATCCTTGTCCATTAGTACAACGTACACCTTATGCCCCTGAAACAGACTATGAACTCGACACAGCGCTAAGTACACCAAACACTGGGTTTCCAAGGGTAATATTTCTTGGGGTACTCATATTATGGGTGCCCCAGACGCATGGGGGATGAGGGAGCAAACATAACAACTCCTGTTATACCTCTCTTTCCCCACTGAGTTCATATGGCTGTACCACATATTACTAAATTCTGGATGGCTCACATCAGATCTTTAATGAAACACTAAACCTTTCTATTTATTATTCTCGTTTTCCTCGTCTTTGCATCTTTTAACCCACACATGTAACTTCCATATTATTTGGTCATATATCTTCACATGTTTAAAATTCATCATACACTCATCACTTGGTATTGTAGGATGAATAAACTGAGTAGTTTGACACCCTCCTACGTTACACCCTACATCCCCTTGATATGACCTAACCATGTTACTTTACTAGAAAAATACAATGATCCAAAGAAAAACCCACACATGAAAGGAAAAAACATCCTTTTATAAAAAAACAGGAAAACATAGTACGTTAAAATCCTTAAAAAATGCAAAAACTGGCAAATGCACGGTCAAAAATGTCATCTCAATAAACCACTGAAAACACAGATTTGAACAATGCCTGACCACTAAGCAACAAATAACCTTAAAAAAGAAACATTACAGATAACATATTTACATAAAAGAGAAATTACAGTTTAAAAACATTCTGATAAAATGGTGGTTGGGGAAGGTAAAGTTTGTGGTGCCTGCCTAATATCAGATAAATGCACACAATACCGTCATTCCTTTACTTTCACTGCAAGTGGAGTAGCATGCACCACGGTGTAAGGACTGTTGTACTGAGGCTCACTCCACCTGTGGACAACGTTTTTAATATAGACTTTATCATCAGGAAACAATTGTAATGGCAGCGAGCTTGCAGTCTCTTGTGCAGCGCTGTTTTCACCTTCTTCCGTTCTACATGGAGCAATCTGTTGAGAAAGGTATTTAATACACTTTGTTACCTGAGTTAATATTAATGGAATTTACCCCCAAAATTGACGTGGCCCTGTGAGCATCAGTTGCACTGTACACAGGAGATAATGGCATGTGCATACGTCTCCCTGTCACTATTTCGAGGGGGGAGAGGTGATATTTCTTACAGGGCTGGGTCCTTAAACCAAAAGATTAAAGAATTTAAGATTGGAGACTGTACATGGGTCCTACCACACCTTACCAACTGCAAAACAAAACAAGTGGTTTATTGTATTGAGTGCCCTTGTGGGCTAAAATACGTGGGACAGACAAGCAGAGCGTTAAACATTAGGATATCTGAACATCGTTCACGCATTAGGTGCAAAACCACCTCAGCTCCTCTTGTTAATCATTATCTAGCACTGACGCACTCGCCAAATGATCTGTTGTGGTGGGTATTGGATACAGTAAAGAACTCCACGAATACATTCAGAAATCTACTTGAAAAAGAAGCGCATTGGATCTTCCGGATGGAGACCCATACATTAGGTCTAAATGAAGAATTCATTCCACCTTTATAAGACCTACTTGGGTCAATTATACATTTATTCACCTCCATGAAACACTGTATATATGGAGTTGCATTGACACATCGCACATTGGCCCTATTATTTATGTACGCAGGCACGATTGCATCTGTGGCATTCTTTGCATTTCTGCAGTTTTGCAGTTTCACACACAAAATGTTCCTCATACACATTGTGATTCAACCTCTTGCATATCCGTCTGGTAATGGTTTCTCAGCTTTTTCACCTATCAATACAGTGAGGTTCGCAATTCAACCGCTGAACGTTCCGGGCATAACATTTGCATGGCCAGACTTTTGGCCCCCTCCCCATTGGTAGAGATTTGGTTCCCATTTATTTAACTCTTTTTGAACCATTTCTATAACATGCTCACCAGTCCTCTTTTGGTAGCTATGTGCCGTTTTTTTGTCACATATTCTGTGTCATTCGGCACATTTCTAACCATTTTTTGTAAGCACATGCATTTTCAAACCATATCTTTGCAAATGTATGCAGCTTTGTGATGACAATTCAGTAGGTGCCACGTCATTCATTACCCATTTTCCTCCTTAGGATAGTGTACTTCAACAGAGGCGTTTATTCCCATGAAGAGGCCTGTGTTTGCATTCACTGACAATATGCAGTGCCGGCGGCCATTACCATTTCCCAAGCGAACAACCAAAGGTTTCGCCTAAACCTAGGATAGCGTGATTTAGCACATGGGTTTTCTCTTACAAAGACGCCAGTATTCATATTTACGAACTACATGCTGCACTGGCGATCATCGCCATGCCCGAGGCGTAGCAACATAGGGCTCGCCTCCATCTATCAATCATAACGTGCACACTGACTGATAGGAGGGTGTGATTTTCTCCATCCTATCAGCAGGTTCCACGTCATCAAACAGGGAATACTGTATCTGAATTCACCGATAATATGTAGTGCCAGCAGTCAACGCCGCACCTTAAGCAAACTAAATAGAGGTCTCGCCTCAACCCAGGATAGCAGGACTTCACTTCACACATGTGTTCGTACTTACCAACAATATACAGTACTGGCGGACACCGCCTCACCCGAGGTGAACAAACTAAGGGCTCGCCCCAAGCCACCAATCATAACGTGCACACTGACTGATGGGAGGGTGCACCTTTCTCAATCCTATCAGCAGGTGCAACGTCGTCCAGCAGGAAATACCTTGAAGTATCCGGCCGCTCGGCAGGCCTCTCTTACAGCACAGCTTCATCCAAGCTGCATGGCCAGACCTTGTAGGCTGCATTTTTGGTGCCAAGGGTAAGCAATTGAATAGGGGTCTTTTTCTTCCATGCATGAGCAGTGGGCACAATAGGTTATGTTAACCGCACATTTCACGCAACTGAACTACAACAATACTCTATCGGGAATCAGTAAATTACAAAAACACACTTTGCCAATTATGACCGTTGTCTAATTTTTGAATGAACCCATTCAAACAGAATAGTGCTAGCCAACACTTGGTTTTGTTATTTCAGGTCTCCAGGACTACAGCGGACCCTTACTGCACGTCGGAGGTCTATACCACACACGTAGCGATCAGTTACCTCATTGCTGATATTGAATTTTTTTCGTTCAGCAATAGAAGTAAGTTATGTTTATCTTTACTTGAATCTGCTAGTCGTAATTACATTTTAAACACTTGACTGTGGTGGCATTTGCAGCAACTACTTTGGCTGCATTCCAACAGTATTAATTCTAGTTATTTTTGTCCAACCAGATCACAGACTGTTGTATATTGCAGTCCATTTTTCGAGCTGGTCCACCCCTTGATGCAAGATTAAATCAGGCCATTTGTGTACACCACCGATTCATTTTCCAGGTAGGACACTGTCCCCTTAAGCTAATTCATTTACCTCCATATCACTCTAATGCAGGCGATTACAAGGCAATGGCTTCATTTAATTTGTTTACACAGGGAGGATTTGCTCGCTGTCCCAGACCCTCTGAATTTGATGTGCCACGTCTGCCTGCCATGACGTGGACCTGTGTCGAGTAATTTTAGTCCGGGAACTCCCCCTTGTATCATTGGGTAAAGTCTGTTCCGGACTTCTATTTTTAATCAGGAGTCTTTTAATGTTAAATTAAGTTATATGTTTCATTGGCCTTAGGCCTTATCCTAACTCACTGAGAGAAAAAGAGAGAAATTTAGAACAAATACACTCAATATGCATTTGTCTGCTCCCCCTAGGGACTATTCCTTTTCATTTTGCCCCGAGGAAGGCGTTTTTCAGATTTCGAAGGCCGACAGGTGGCCCGCCGAAACGTGAACCGAGTCCTTGATAGTTGGAATGTTTTCTTTACGTTCCCTGATTTTATCACATCCTGGACCTTCCAACATTGTTTTGGATACTAGTTACTGTAGAATCTTATGGAGACAGACCTGCTATTTAACATTTATTGTTTGATCTTTCAGCATTCAGGTACTGGCAGACTTGTTATTCGACATTTATTGTTTGCTCTTTCAATATTCATGTTCTGGCAGACTTCTATAATTGACATTTACTGTTTGCTTTGATTATTTATTTTTCTCATGTTTTGAGGCACACTCATTTAATTTAGCAAAGTATTTTTTCTGTTGCTCAAGATTTGCAAATTGATTTCACAGCTGCAACACTTGTATTATTTATCGCTATGCACTTTATTTGTTTTCTGTTATGAAGTTGTATTTTTTGATTATTTATTCATTGTCAAATAATATACAATACTATATTCTTTCAAAGTTTCTCTTTTTTGATTTCCCTATTTTGCTCTTATAAGTAAGTTTTGTTCAGAAGGGCTATTTAATAAGGACATCTTTGGATACCAGCCTAGAATAAGTATGAGGATCTAATTTCTGATTTATCACACAGCTTTGTGGTTTCTTTGTTTTTCAGCACAAAGTTTTGATAGCTTGGTCTTCAGTAACCTGTTCACCCTAACAACAAAACTTTTGACCTTGGGGTTATAAATGGAACACATATTGTGTTTGATTCCCAAAAGAGCTGGTACATCTTTGAACAACTTGTTAAAGAAATGTGTGATATTGTCATTTTTAAGTGTATCACACCCCCCGCATCAGGGGAACACTTCTCTTACCAAAAACGTGGCTGCAGAATTGGCATCAGGATGTGCTCATGGACAAGCCTCATTCCAAGAGGAGACTGGGCAATCTACAACTATGAGATAGCAGAAGGTGTTGCATCTCCCCCACATGAAACGGACCAAATGGATGAGGCAGAGTTCCCCTCAATGTTTTTAATGTCTGCACAGTACTATCTGTCTGGCAAACCACACAATTAAATGCAAACATAGACAACAGCTCCTGAATATTGGGCACATACCAATCTGTGGGATGTATTGACCCACTCTGCTATACTATGCAGCATCACTCTGCTAGTTATGGTTCAAGAAACAGCAACAATGGCGGCAAAACTCTTGTGCGTGCCAAAAATCTCCAAAGCACGTTCTTCAAAACACAAAAAGATGGATGCACAACCTACCACCCATGGTGCATGTGTGGGGGAATAGAGTGTATACTGCAGAAAATGTGCCAGTGGGCTCCATGACAAGCAAACAGAGTGCAGAAGGAAAATCAGCACTTTGCAAGTGGAACTCCAAAATTCACCTATAAAGGACATTTACTTTGTTGCTAAAAACTCCAAAATGCCAGTACACAACACTTCTCAACATTCAAAATCTTGTTTGCCGCTAAAATTCAGTTAATCTAATGAAGCATTGTGAATGTACAAGGTCCAAAAATGTGAAGAGCAAAACATTTTCTCAGAAAAACTGGATTGCCTTTGAATGACAGCCCTATCAGATGGGCTCTCCTGATGAAACTTCAAATTGATCTAAACTAAAAGTCTGCCGGAAAAGCAAACATGAAAGGATTTGTTGCTGAAAAGAATACAGATGTGTGTTATTTTTGATCCCACAGGTTTAAACCTAAGAAAGTAACTTATCCATGTCATTGGATGCAACTAGTTTGGTTTCTGCTGGATTTTAAGAATTTAAGAATAAATTAGCCTGGCTGTGCCTGCAAGGAGTGTAAAACAGGTTTCTCCCAAAGGGAGGGAAATCCTCTCAGCAGAAACTCACTGATAGATGATAATTGTGGGTCAGACTATTCGTCTACAGCCAGGAAATTAACTCCCCAAAGAAGGGGGCTGCTCCTTGAGCTCCAGGGAGAGACAAAAAGGCGGGCCATTTGATGCTAAGAATAAATAATGAAACATTTTTAGAGACTCATAACATGTTATCCAAAGTGGTGAAAAATCTAAAAAGGACAGATTTCTTAGTCTAATTTTTGGCTGTACGTTTCAAGAGGCGGTGGAACTGAGTAACATATTCTGGACAGGAATGGCATATATGTGGTTTTATGTGAACTGTATTAAGGCTAGAAGTGTGAAACTTTACACACACATTCCTATGGTAAACACACACATTTGTGGAAATTTGCAGACAGTTTGGAAAAAGTGTTCATGATGAAATGGACAAAATTCTGTAGAAAAGTGAAACAAGGTCTCTCAGCTGCGGGATTTTGATGAACATATACTGCATAAAATATAGAATTGTTGTGTGTGATTTTTGTAGAGGTAACCAATGTATATACCAATAGGTATTTAGGATAAAATTCGATTTTAATACCAGTGTCTAGGGGAGGATCCTGAGGACATACAAAAAGCCAAATCATAAATGTGACATCATCCGTCCTTGACCCAATCACTCAGATGCACGGCGGAGATGAGGTTCTGATCCAATCCCAGTTCACAGGGGCAAGCTTAGTTAAGCCGGCCCATACACCCATTTTCGTGATGTCATTTGAAAGGATAAATAGAGACAGCTGACAACACTCACTGACTCACTCACAGACTCACTTTCCTGATTCCAGCAAAGCACTTTGTTCCAGCATTCAACATCCAGCCTTTAACATCCTTCCAGATCCAGATGCCAAGAATCTTGCCAAGCAGTAGCTGAACCATTTTCAGCAAGGCCTCAATCCTCAAACTTATTCTCGCAACCCAGTGGAGTGCTGTGGTGTGGGAACGCATCCTGAAGTAGCATCCTGAAACTATCTGGCTTGCTACCATAAGGCTTTCCTGATGAACTCGCTATCCCCCTATTTTAAATACCCAGAAACCAGAAGGGCAGATCCAGTCCCGTGCCTGATGTGCTGTTTGGACCCAATCCATTGACCAGAACCGTGACTGGCCAAAAATCTTAAATCCCAGTGGATTGTGAGTATTAATAGGATTCTCGAGAACTATTGTATACCTTGCTTATCTTGTTCTACTCTAATCTCTGAACTATCTCTACTTTCATAAACTGTAACAGTGTCAAAATCTTTAGTGCTATTTTCTTCTGTCTAGTTGCTAAAGTGCCATTTTCATAGTCATCTTTATTTGTGTAACTCTGATCCATAAGTCACACTTTGAGTCTTTGGACTGGTGCCACTGGGAAAGTGATGGGGATCTGTTATTGAAGTAATGAATCAGTCTCAGAATTTACTGTGTCGCGAATTGGTTGACTAGCCAAACGCTCTAGCCTTGAGTAAAAGCCTAAGCCATATTTTCCAATTCTAAACTGAAGTCTTGTCCAAATTTCGTGTCTTTATTTTCAAAAAACACCTCTTACTTAATGCGATTCACCCGTTATATCAAAAATTGCATAAGGAAAAATTTGCAGCGAATTGACATTTTGACAAGTTTTACACGTGTGAATTAGCTTTAAATAATTTCCTACTTGGCCTTTGAGATTTCAAATGTTTTCTTTTGATTAAATCATTGCTTGTGTTTGCTTGCATCTGTCCAAAGCAGCTCCCATAGCAAGGTATAATAATTTAAGCATTTTTGCCCACATTTGGTGTTTTTGCTCAGCCAATTTCAAAGCCATCTGATAGTTGAAAAGTCAATTCCATTTTTCTCTTGTGTTTAAAGGGGGAAGGTGGGAGTGATATTCTGTTTGATCTGTGTTATTCTTGAGTACCAGCTCTCTCCTCAAATCTATTGTAGAACCTGATAAAATGAGCAGCCTGGATTTGTTATCATTAGAGAATCAATAGACTCTCAATTAGAGAACCATTACTCTTTGTTACAGAACCATTATTTAGTATTACCCCTTTAGGAATCATTGCATCATGTTTAGTTATCATCATATATTCTGTTTAGTCCTGATTAGTACTGAATAGCAACAACCATGCATTTGAAGAGAGAAATAGGCCCTGTTATATGAAGGGTTTGCTTAGTTATGTTATTGCCATATATGTTGAAAGAGATGCTTTTAGAATTATGTATTATGCATTAGGTAGCGCTTGCCATTGAGAGAGAAACATGCTTGGCACTATAGAGAATGAATGAGGCCTGAAATGCCATGAAATGACACGTAGAACCATTTAGAATGACACATTGGTATGTTTTGTAGTTACATGTACACATGTATGTATTGTAGAGACACCATGCACGTAGAGTGTGCACTTAGAATATGTTTGCATTAAGTAGATAGCGCTTGGATTTGCGAGAAGAAGAAATCGTCCTTGATACCTGGCAGGACAAGGGTCCATTACATCAAGTGCTTAGCGATCCATACATGGCCCCCAAAAATAAAAGAGGAGCAGTGTAAAATTGCCAAAACAGTGGCATACCTGTACCTCCACATAGGAGTCATACAGGAAAAGCACGCAGACAATATAGATTTGACAAAGAGGTAAGGGGAAGCACTGCAGAAAAATCCAGAGCAATCTGGACTCTGCAGAGCAAAGGCTCCAGGACAGCAGAGAATCAAAAACAGAGGCTAGGCAGTATATCACCAAACTCCAAGAAGATCTGGCTCTCTTACAACAAGAGAATGCAGAACAACATACTGAAGTACAGACACTGCAAAAAGAGTATCAGGAAAGGTTTGACTCTTTACAACAGAGTCAACAAAAGCTGGCTCAACAATTAACTTTTAATAGAGTTTGCGCAGAACAGGTGGTCATCATGCAGGATAGACACATTTAAAGAGGAAAATAATACATTAATTATTTAAGACATCCACTCTCAAGAGGAGTTTGGTGAGGAGTGCCAAAAAGCTAGTGCATTTAAAAAACAGAGGGATGACCTGGCTGCACAGAGGGGCACTCTAACTCAGGAGAGGGATGCCTTAGGCCAGGAAGTCAGCCAATTAAAAACTAAGTTAGAGGAAAGAAAGTTGGACCTTCAGGAGTTTGGTGAAATCAAAACTGATTATGAAAAGCTGCTAGAGCACACAAGGAGGGTGGAGGATGCTTTGGAAAAGAATAGTTAGACCAATAAGGACCAAACTCAGGAGGTGAGTCTCCTGCAGCAAAAATTGGCCCGGTATTTCCAATCCAGGCAGGGAGACAATGAGGCTCTCTGTGAAAAGAATGACAGGCTCCACAAACAGATAGCTGTGCAAGAACAAATCATAGAGATCAGTAAGGCCCTAATAGAAGAGCAAAAGGGTCCTATTTTGGCATGTCATCAGGGAACAGGGGCTGAAAAAGATGAGGTAAAATGAGAAAGAGAAACCCCTGAGAATAACTCAGGACCCCTGGCATCAGGGCCTTTAATCCCTTTAGTGCCATGGACTCTGCCACCCACATGTCCACTGACTCATATGAAGCAAGAACCACGGGGTCGGTAGATTTCAGCACAATGGGAAATATGGGACTGACAGATCATCGCCTCCCAGAAATTGATGGGTGGGCATCTATGTACAGATTCCCAAATATTAGGGCCAGCCTCTCTGATCAGGAAGACTCTAGTGAGGGGAGAATCAGAGAACTAGATGTTCAAAGATATCACCTATCAAGGGAACAGTCAGTCAAATTTGGTGGGGAGTCCATGAAACTAGGCCCACAAAGAGCATCTTAAAAACCTCTTCCCAGCTAGGGCAGTGGGGGGAGGCGGGGTACTCAGACAATCCTGGGAGCAAGGGAGAGTCAGAAGACTCTTCTGAGCGCCACAGGTCTCAAGAGACTAGGCCCCCACATTCTGCAAGCCATTCCCAAGCCCGCAGAATCAGGGAGAGCCTAGAGAATCAGACAGCCACCTCTTGTAGCAGTGCCTCTGAGTCAGAGGATCAGTGGACAAGGGCAGTGGTCGAAGTGTACAAAAAGAGTAGTGGAACTATGTTCCCTACCGGCCTGCACTGCTCCCCACAAACCCCATTGCCGCGCCCACTCCCATGCACAATGCAAAACCCAAAACACATGAACCTGCTGTTTAAGGGCACATACAGTACAGTGCATTGAAAGTGCAAGTTTCAACTTCTTCCTACACTTTTATTTTTAAACGAAACCGTCCAGAGCGGTTTCTTTTTAAAATAAAAGTATAGGAACGGTAAGACTTAGTTAAAAGAAGTGGAGGAGCACCGCTCCCGACCGCTTCCACCCACTTCGACCACTGGACAAGAGTGACCAAAACTAAAAAGGCCAACAAAATTAAGAGGGCCCTACTGAAAGATCCCCTGAAGAAAATAAAGGCCATTAGGAGCGTCATAACGCCCTGTCATGAAAATTCCAAGTATTCAGTTTGGGAGCAACTCGTGTTGTATGAGCAAATGATGGATACTTTCCACCTGAAGGACAGCCAAAGTTGTATTCAATATGTCAATTGTACATTTTCCCCTGAATACTCCAGCTTCTTTGCGGGGCTTGAGGATCAGAACCACTCAAGATGGTCCTCCTATAGGGCGGCCATCTTAAAGCATTCCTCAATACATAGAAACCCTCAAGAGGCCCACAAGGAGGCCTACAATCTGCAATGTGGGGAAGACCAGGCCCCACAAGAATTTGTACAAGAGCTGAAACGTGCCTTTGCGCAGTCTGCAAGGAGGGTGCGCACAGACAGTAGGGAGTTCATCAATACCTTCTTTCATGCACTCCCTAAATACATTATGACCCAGCTGGTGAGGGACTTTGATGAGAAAAGATCACTAGACTGGGTCATTGAACAAGCAATTTGCATTTATGAAGTGCAGAAACCGCTAGAAAATAAAAGTGTCAATAAAAGGCCAAAAGCAACCAACACCCCTGCTGCTGCTCAGGTGGCAGAGGTGAAGGTTGCCCCCATTTTAGATCTGGAGATGGGGGTGCCTAAAAATATTCCTGTGCAAAATCCTCCTAACCAAAGACACAGGAGGCCCTCGGGCCAATCCCAAACAGGTAGTCGGGGAGGTAACCCCACAAATGGGACCCCTAACTCCCCTGACTATATCATCCCACGTCACAAGGGCAGCAGACCCATCCTGGGCTATGTGTGGACTCCTCCTGCCCAAGGGGGGGTCTAACCAGGCAACTGCCAACCCAGGAAACTCCCCTCCTAACTTTCCCCAGGAGGGCAGTAATTTCCGCAAATGCCGGGTTGAGTTTCTTTCCCCAGTACCCGCCAAACATCAACCCCCAAAACTGCCCTTCTTTCTTTCCCCACTTTCCTGAGCCCAGAAAGCCCAATCCGGGTTAGGGGAGGACAAGGGTGGAGGGGTACCAGAACTATCCCAACCAAGGGTATTATGGGAGAAGATGGACCAGAGAACCCCGTACCAGCCGGAGCGGGTGTCCCAAATGGAGCGTCAGGTCCAGAACTTGGCACAGTATCTGGGTTGTATGTTGAGGGCTCAGCAGAAAACCTCAGATGAACAGGGCAGCCCAGAACAAATCAAGGGTCTGGTACTCTGGAGCAATGTCGGGGAGAGAACCCCGACAACCCACCAGTTCCCAGGGAGGAGGCACAGGGGAAAGGGGCGTGCAAAGCCTTAGAGGAAGCTTCCTTCCCCACTTGTGAAAAGCCCCTGGAAACCCAGGAACCGGAACCAGAATCTCCTGCCCCCAAAAGTCTGCAACCTAAGGAACAGAGGGTGGGTAGGAGAAATAAAGGACCTAAAAAGACTCATTTTGTGGAGGAGGTTAGAATCTTCCAATGTGAAGGAGAGGGGTCCTCAGAGGATTCCGGGAAAAGGATCTTCTCCTTCACGGATGGGGGAACTCCTCCCAAAGAAAAATGTGTCCCGAGAGATCTTAATCCAGACTGGGTAGATGTGGGGACCGAGTTAAAACCGCCCATCATTGAACCCCAGAATGACCAGCAAGAAAATCACCTGGCCCAAACCAATTCTGGTGACTGCCCCCAAAAAGGGGGGCAGCCCAGAATCAGAACGGGAGGAGTCCAAAACTCCCCCCATATTCAACTGTCACCTTTTTCTTACATGTTCCCAAGATCCCAAACAAAATCCTGCCCAAATCACCCCTCTGTCAGAATCAAAAGCAAAGAAATTAACCCACCAATTGGCCCAAAAGGTGCATTATCTTCGCCCCCTTGTGGAAAAGGAGGGAAGATTTTATGCCCCGGTAAAAATAAAGGGCCAATGTACATTTTTGGCACTGGTGGATATTGGATCCCAAGCCACCCTTCTGTCAAAAAGCGCCTTAGATCAACTGAATTCGGGAAGGGGGGAGAAATATCAAATCCCTCTCACCCCTCTTCCTGGACAACTTCAAAACTTCGATGCAAATGAAATTCTTTTCTAGGGGACTGCAGATTTAGATATTTAAATTGGGCGACACAAGGTGAGACACCCGGTCATAGTTGTGACTCCAGAGGGCACACCATGTTTTCTAGGGAATGACACCCTGCGTAGATTGTCCCCCCTAATAGATTGTGTAAACAAGGGCCTCTGGACCCAGACTAACCGACCAATAAAATTAAAACATAGTGTCAACCATGTTAGTTTAAATGGCACATGCCACTTCCATTTCCAAAACCACCAAATCCCTGACGTGACCGTAATTGCAGTAGGACAACAAAATGGGAATGGGAAGTCCTCGATATTTCTGAAAATCAACCTACCTTCCAGTCTCAAGTGGCATTCCACATTGGAAGGAAATACTCTGAAATTATATACAAATTCACAATCAGAAAATCCCACTTCTGTTGTCCAAAATGATGAAAAACTAGCTCAAAGCTTGGCTGACATTCATAAAATTGGAGAACAGTTGTTCATTCCTATTCAGTTAAATGAGGGGAAGGGCTCTGTTCTTGCCTGAGTGTGTGTGAACAATAGTAAGAGCTTCATCAGTGTTCCGAAAACTCCCAAAAGATCCAGCCATTCCCACATTTAAATTTATAGACAACTGGGAAATGGACCTGGAAACACCCAATTGCAAACATCTACTGCCTAGCAGGTGTATGCTCAAAATATCTATAGGCAACAAGAGCATAGTCCATAATTGTTGGGTCGTGCAAGATGTCCTTGCTGCATTTTATTTAGGCAGTGACATTCTCAATCACTTTGCCATTAGTTGGGACCTAATAAACTTCAAAGCCTGGTCCCGATTAGCGGGTAATCCCATGGACTTTAATGACTCAGAGAAAGCATTTTGGTCAGCTCAATTGCTGCCATATGCAGTTGAAATTCAGATTGGAGAAGAAGTCACCATCCCAGAATGGACCCGACAATTCTCATTCAAAGTAAAAATTAAAAGAGGACAGAAACTGCAAAATTCTGACGCATATGTTCACCTCAATGCCCATTTCCAACAGCAAGGGTTGGGGTTACACCCAACACCACTGGTCGATACAGAACACGCCACCATTCAAAAAGAGGTGGATAACAGCGACCTTAGGAGTATCACTCTGGGCGCAGGCACAATTATTGGAATGGTGGTTGATGACCGACATTTTTCTAAAGATTTAGGTAATGAACTGGTAGGACGAATCCCCAATGACTGTTTTGACAGTGATAGCAACAATGACACAACACCAGACAGGATCTTTACCCAGGATGGGGGGAATTTTCTGGTGTACTCTTCCTGCCCTTATGGTAAGGAAGAGGTGACCTGTGACTTCAGGAGGGATTAGGTGATCTTTCAAGTCCACCAGGACTGCCTTCCCCACCTGAAGCCATCAGTCCAAATCAGTACTTTGACCAGGGACTTCTCCACCCTGCTAGAGGAGGCGGCTGAGATAGCAAAACCAGAAGTCTTTCCGGGCTTCAGGCAGATAGTTGAAGAGAGAGTCAACCTAGCTGATGCCTGTGAGACTCTGGAGTAGAAGCAAAAATTGAAACTTGCCTGATGAACTTGCTATCCCGCTGATTGAAATACCCAGAAACCAGAAGGGCAGATCCTGTGCAAATCCGGTGACCAGCCTAGCTGATCCAGTCCCACGCCTGATGTGCTGTCCTTCCTTGATAGACCCTATCCATTGAGCAGAACCGTGACTGTCCAAAAAACTTAAATCCCAGTGGATTGTGAGTATTAACAGGACGCTAGAGAACTATTGTATACCTTACTTATCTGGTTCTACTCTGATCTCTGAACTATCCCTACTTTCATAAACTGTAACAGTGTCAAAATCTTTAGTGCTATTTTTTTCTTCTGTCTAGTTGCTAAAGCACAATTTTCATAGTCATCTTTATTTGTGTAAATGTGATCCATAAGTCCCACTTTGAGTCTTTGGACTGGTGCCGCCGGGAAAGTGATGGGGATCTGTTACTGAAGTCATGAATCAGTCTCAGAACTTACTGTGTCCTGACTTGGTTGCCTAGCCAAACGCTCTAGCCTTGAGTAAAAGCATAAGCCATACTTTACGATTCTAAACTGAAGTCTTTTCCAAATTTCGTGTCTTTATTTTCAAAAAACACCTCTTACTAAAACCTCCATAACTCCCTCAATTCTTAAGATAGAAGCGAAATCTCAACTCCCACTTGTACCTAACATCCTTAGGTAGCTTTACCACCCCCAACCTCAGTGTGAAACAGTGTGATTCACCCATTATATCAAAAATCGTATAAGCAAAAGTTTGCCACAAATTGACGTTTTGACAAGTTTTACATTTGTGAATTAGCTTTAAATAATTTCCCACTTGGCCTTTGAGATTTCAAATGTTTTCCTTCAAATAAATCATTACTTGTGTTTGCTTGCATCTGTCCAAAGTGGCTCCCATAGACATTTATAATAATTTAAGCATTTTTGACCACATTTGGTGTTTTTGCTCAGCCAATTTCAAAGCCATCTGACATTTGAAAAGTCAATTCTGTTTTTCTCTTGTGTTTAAAGGGGGAAGGTGGGATTGATATTCTGTTTGATCTGTGTTATTCCTGAGTATCTGCTCTCTCCTCACATCTATTTAAATTGTCTATTGGGGGGTTGAGGTGTGTTGCAGGGGGAACCTTTAACCATAGTGCTATCTGTTCTAAACCAATCCAAAAGTATTATTTTCTTTGCTGCATTTGTTTTTGTGCTCATTACTTGATTCCTAGTGTATTAAAGATATTATTCAGTGTTATCTCACCCCATTGGGGATTGTTGTTACCTATTTAAATGCATTGTGATTTAAATTCAAATACATAAATAAATATTTACCTTTGCAAACTAGCCTGATTCCTGGTTCAGTGTGACCGTGGGGGTCTCAGGAGAAGTGTATGATATGAGTGGTATATAATTCGGAATAATGAACCTATAGATAAAAATAAATAAGGGTTTCATTTATGCACTACATGCAGGGCGAGACTTGTGTGTGTGCCAGATTGATACCACTTACAAATCATCCTAGATATCTGCAGCAATATGCTGTTTGGACACATGTGCAGTATAGTGACGCAGATCGAATGCCACAAAAGCCAAATGTTGGGGCGGCACCACCTTTCCTGTGATTTATGTGTCTGTCTCCACTGCGCACACCCTCTCTTAAGCCAATTTAACTTCTCACTTTGCAATGCTTGACCTTGTATTTCAATTATTTCTCTTATTGGAAGTGCAGTATATGTAACATGTAATTGTAACCTCATTTTTGTGAGCACTGGATGCTCAGGAATGTCTGGTTCTGGAAAGTACATGGACAATTTTGCTGACACATTTGCTGCTTCATTCCCAGGGGAAACAAAGTCTGCACCACTTGTGATGGTGGTATGACAGCAGCGAATGACGGTTGTGATAGAGCATCGATCAATCTATCTAGAAATGTTGCATGCTGAACTGGAGACCCGCCTGCTCTCCAATAGCCCCTCCTCATCCACCTGGACAACCCTGAATGAACGGTGGTGGTTACGTAAGCTGAATCAGAATAGATTGTGCCCTGACAGCCTTGCCCTGCCTTAAGCACTTAAATGATGTCAATTAGTTGGGTTGCCTGTCCTGAATAGAGACCTGGCAACCTGTGCTGTACCAGAACATCATACTCTCCATTAACTAACCACACCACTGCTGCCCCAGTATGTCTCTGGCCCGTCTTCTGGTCAATCATGGAAGACCCATCAACAAACAACACCTCTTCATCATCTAAAGCATAATCACGTGCTTTGGGAATACCATCCTCAGGACCCTCATAAGTAACACAGTTGTGCACTTCGTCATCTTCAATAATGGCCTCAGTCAAAAACGTGGCTGGATTTACAGTTTTACAATGAACAATGTGAATGGATATACGCAAAATAATTACTTCATAAGCAGAGACCCTCTGAGTAATCAATGTGGATTTGGACCTTTCTAGTATTGCAAAAACAGCGTGTTCAATGTACATCGTTAGTGAACATTTCATAACAATAGTTTCATATTTCTCAATAGCAAAAGCAGCTTGAGCTAACGCCTGTTCACAAAGGAACTGTCCTTGCATCACATAATCTAACATACCTCTGTTACAGGCTAGGGGCTTATGACCCATGGTGCTACATTGTGTCAATACATGGTCATCATCTGAACATAGGAATGGGAAAAGAGATAAAACTCTTTAGTATAGTCAGGAGTTCCAAAACAGGAGCCATGGAAATTATATTCTTCAGCTCCTGAAATCGATTGGCCATCTCATCAGTCCAAACGATAGTGTTCCTTGTTCGCTGCAGTTTCTTGAGTGCTTCAAGCAAGGATCGATTGTAAGATGTATAATCAAGGATCCATGCTTTACAATAACTACATAACTCATAAAATGTTTGCATATCCTTAACTGCCACTGTCTGAGGGGTGGAAAGCAATGCGACTGCATATTCTGGAGTCACTTTCTTTCCATTCACTGATATTAGTTGACCCAAATACAACACCTCACACTGACAGTACTGCAATTTTGCTCTGTCTACTTTATATCCCCTTTGTGAGCCAGCAGTTGTAAGAAAGCAATGAAATGCTCACTACAATGTTGTTCGATGGTGCTGCATACCAACAGATCGTTCACATACCAAATAATCATATTAGGTACGTCAATGTTCCCAAATTTTCATGCAGAACCCTGTTAAAAGTACTTGGGAATTCACAGTACCCTTTGAGGTTGCCGAGTATGCTTGCATCGGCTCCCAGCAAATGTAAACACTGTGAGATACTGCGAGTCTGGATCCAAGTGCACTGAAAGCATTTTTCAAGTCCACCATAGTGAAATGGGTCACCTCAACAGGTTTTTTACACAATAGCGTGTTAGGGTTTTGAACCAACAGAACCTCTGCCAGCACCACATCATTAAGGGGGTGCAGATCCTGAATCATCCTCCAACTAACCCCATTTGATTTCTTTTCTGGATAAATAGCTGTGTTACACAGGGAATTAGATGGTACTTTTGACCATCTAAAAAATAAAGAATAATTCTTCCAAAAGAACATGAGTAATTTGTTTGCTCCTTTACTCTGGGCACGACAGTGCCAGGTTTGAATGTGATGCGCACTGGTGCAATACTCCGTAAGAGCCCTCCATTGTGTGGGTTACTTGTCCATGACATATCAGGTACCTGAGACAAGTTTTCTGAAGCAAATGAGGGAGCAGTCCCTACAAGTAGCATAGAACAGGCCACATGTTTATATTGGATAATTATCTCACACAGGACAGATACTTCCAATATTATCTCCCCCTCGCTTTCTTTATTCAAAAAAAGGTCCTCATCGAAAACATTTTTCATCGGTATTGTGGGATCGATACACAACATTGTGCGCCACACTCTATTGTCAGAGTTAACTGCGATCAACAAAATTCTATCTTTTGACGCTAGAACTCCTACTATGACAAGCATGAGGTTTGTCCCTGCAACTACCTCCTGGGGTTGGTTGAGACAAAACAAGAATTCAGAGGGCACATGCCAGTATTGGTTGGCCACCTGTGGTATTGCACTGAGCAGAATCATAATGCCTTACATGAACAGGCCAGGTGCTACTGGTATTCCCCTCACTGTGGATTCAATACTCAATGAATGTAAAGTCAGCTTCAACCTCACAAAACACATACGGGGCGTTGAACACGCCAAACACCCCTCTCTGTGGACAGATGGTCATTTTGAGCTTACAATACACTTACATACTGCAGAAGCAAGAGTTTTTTCGAAAATAGGGTATTACAAGAACTTACTGCATTAGAGAAAGATACAGAAAAAGAGAAGATCTTTCAAAATCTAAGTCAAGAAGAGAAAACCACATTAAAGGGGCTGCTTTTTATTGAATCTATCATAATACGAAAAGCTGATAAGGGAGGAGCTACCGTTATTCTCAATAGAAAGGACTACATTGAGGAATGTATGAGACAACTAGGAGATGGCCAAAGTTATCATAGACTAGACGACAATCCAACACAAATATTGGACGCAATGATCCTTCTGAAAGTGACCAA
Source organism: Ambystoma mexicanum (assembly GCF_040938575.1). Lineage (NCBI taxonomy): Eukaryota > Metazoa > Chordata > Amphibia > Caudata > Ambystomatidae > Ambystoma > Ambystoma mexicanum. Next base: position 1,149,613,831 of record NC_090928.1, read on the forward strand.
AGCCGAGGAAAGGAGATGGATCACAAAGAAAGAAGCAGAATTCCTACGAGCAGACAGACCGAGGATATCGCAATTTTATATTCTCCCGAAAATTCACAAAACCCTAAATAGACCTCCAGGGAGACCAATAGTGTCAGGTTGTGACTCGGTGTTAGAACCCTTATCTAGGTTCGCGGACCATTTCATGCAACCAATGGTCAGAGAGATGTCCTCCTTTATCAAGGATAGCACACAGATCATAAAGGAAGTAGAAGGGAGACCATTCAACCCAGCTGAAGAAATTCTGATATGCCTTGATGTAGTATTGTTGTATACCAACATACCACAGAGGGCCTCACTTGTGGTTTTGGAAGAAAGACTACTGATGGGGAACAGAAACACTGAAACCCCAGACTCGTTTATCCTTTGGTGCACGGAAGTAGCACTAATGGAAAACTACTTCCACTTCAATGGATGCTACTACAAACAAAAACAGGGAACGGCTATGGGGGCAACATTAGCCCCCAGCATTGCAAAACTCTATATGGAGACTTTCGAAATAAGTACGATCTATGGTGACAACAACCCCTTCAGAGATAAGATCCAGGTCTGGAAGAGGTACATAGACGATATTCTACTAATTTGGAAGGGCGATGAGAGCGAAGCAATTTCCTTCTTCAAATGGCTGAATGAGCAAAATCAACATCTAGAGTTAACTGAAAATTACAGCACAGAGGAAGTGAATTTCCCGGACATAACAATAAAAGTTCATATCAACAAAGGAGAACTTTTTGTTAAACCATATAAAAAGCCAACTGATCGCAATGCATTATTACATTATACCAGCTTCCACCCCACCATACACGGGACAACATGCCTTATGGACAGTTTCTACGGCTTAAGAAAAACAGCACACACAGAGAAGATTATAGAGAAGGGGCCAACAGAATGAGAACAAATCTACATGAAAGAGGCTACCCAAAAAATTTACAAACGGATCTATGCAGAGGGCTGACAATAACCATCAGGAAAGTTACTTGAACAACAACCGGTATCTAAAAAAAGGAAAAAAGAATGACAAATTGGTTTTTGTCAACACGTATAGTAATTTGTCAAATCAGATTAGAAGAATCATATACCAAAACTGGACGATTATGGAAAAAGGAAAAAGCCCACTGGAAAAACCACTAATAGCCTTCAGAAGAAGTAAGACTGTGAAAGATCAAATAATTTGTAACAATATCACAGAGCAATATAAAATCCAACCAACACTTACAGAGAGCTGGGGAATGAGAGCACCGGAGGGACATGTGCCATGTGGCAGCTGCACGTGCTGTCCACAAACAAAGAAATCAACCCAAATAGATCTAGGTTTTAGGAGCAATTGGAAACAGAAAACACTGACGAATTGCAACTCCAAATTTTTTGTCTATGTGATATGGTGCCCTTGTAAAAAAATCTACATAGGGAAGACTGAAAGAAAAAGAAAAACCAGGATAATGGAGCATAAGAGTTGCATAAGGAACAGAATTCATTCTGCACCTATGGTAGGACACTTCATTGAAATGATCCATAAGGCAGAAGAATTAAAGTGTCTGTGGTGTATCAGGTAAAAGAGAGTAATGATACTAACATTGACAGGAAGAAACTACTAACAAAAGAAAAGGAATTCATTTTTCTTACTAAATGCTGTGAGACGGGTCTCAACGAACGAGTTGAGTGATGCAGTATGGACCAATGGGAATGGATGCTGTAACGTGTCTTATAAAGAAACGTGCACTAAATGAATGCTGCAATATAGATTAAACAGAAATGTGCACAAATGTGAAAAGTATCTGTCCTAAAAGCAATCGATGATAAAATACTAATGAAACTAATTTGCTCACCTCCCCTGGCGGATACAATATGAGCATATCGGGAAAGGACATGGACAAACAGTTGCTGAATATAAACATTGCAGGATTAGGAAATAAGAGACTTACGAGCGATGCAGGGTCGGCGGCAACAGAGATGAATGACACAGATTAACGAAGGTAAGAAAAAAGGACATTCGATCCCGAAACGATGACGTGATGACGTGACGGCATGTGATTGGACGAACGGAACCGTGCCTACCAACAGGAACTTAGAAAAGAACACGGAAATTACCACAAGCCGGAAAGAGGAACCAGCTGTGAAGCGAACGGGCCCCTATGGTTGTGAAAGAAGAGACAACAGAGTTCAGTAGAAGTAAGAGAATGCCGGCAACAATCCACCAGGCAGAGGGACCCAGCCATTGAGACAGAAGGTAAGAAAAGTAGCAGAAGCAACGATTGGTAGACTATAGGAGGGTCACACAATGGAGCGGAATACTTTAATGTAAACAAACACTCGTTTTACCTCGGTAGGTGCCCACGCTTAGAAAAATTAATGAAACTGAAGGAAGACCACGTGGGAATCCGGGGCGATTGAGGTCACAACCAGTAAGTATGGCTCTAAAACCTAATAGCTCAAAAATGAAATTTAGCCCCAATTAGGATGTAGGACATAAGACGTGAAACTGTCTATATTTCTCCCCCTAACTCTACTATAGTACAAGGAGGTACCTACCTCGAATGAAAATCTCGGAGGAGTAGGGAGGAGCTGCATACTGCCAACGTGGCTGACCTTTTAAAAAAATAGGAGCATTTAACTAAGGTACATCTCCCAAAACGATGTTAATTGTCATATTGTGAGTAACACACAAAGGACATACATTATTAGTCCAATTATGAGTACTTGTAAGCCATACCCCTGTACCTATATGTTTTAAAATAGGTGACTACAGAAAAGATAATACATCAGTATCGGGAACAAAAGAGTATTCAGAGATAGACATCTGGATGACTGGAAATAAACAACCGGTATACTAAAGTCAAAAGGTAAATAATGTACTTTTATAGTAGTATGATTCTTGAGAAATGAAATAGGCCCATTGAAGAACAGGGGAACTACTGTTAAATTTAGAGAGGGTAGGCTACCATATTGATGGTACACCACCTTATGAAATGATGCTGTGCTGTGATAATGTCCCCCACCAAGTCTTGCATGTTAGTACCAAATTAATGAAGGAAGCTTATCTCTTCCATGGTAAATTAATACCCTAAATGTAGTAATAAAACTACAGAAAAGTTGGTTTAATAATTAAATCCATTCTTCATACACTTGCTTCTCACAGATCCCTTCTTGTGGAATTCTGGCTCAGAAACGAAACAGACGTCAGGCGAACACATGAGTCCTGACCAAGAAGTCTAAAGAACATAAGAAGACCAAATGGTCGCTACATAACAGACTGTTGCTATACAAAAATTAACCCCTGAAGAATTTCCTTGAATTGTGTAAATCAATATAGGAAAGAAACATGTTGGATAGTGTGGATTGTAGAATGAGAGGATGTATGGATGACATGAGGGTGCTTGGGGATTTTCGAGCACCCAGTGAATATATGAGAGGACATAAAAACAACTTAAGAACTGAAAAGTTTGCCCTCTACTGATGAATGATTTGACAGCAAAAACAGGTATTAGATAAATGATTGTTATGTAGGTCTTTTTTTGTGGTCAATGATGCCAAACATGGAGAAAAATGTGCAATAACTGATCTTAGACAAAAGTGCAATAATTTGTATTAGAGAAATGTATGAATGTTTTTTTTAGTGATGTTTTTATTAAGAGTGAATAAATTGATATTTTTGATTAAAAAAACTGCTTGGAATAAGTATGTTGTGATACAATGAACTAAACAACAAGCACTATTGAGTCAGAAAAAGGTACTGGAGAAGCAGGGGACCCTTTAAGCATTAGTGTGGTATATTCCAGTATATTCGAGTCTTTCTATGTGTTGAGGGTTGTCTTAAAGAGGTCCAGAAAAATATTCCCACTAGTCTCTCAAAGTTGTATACATGTTGAGCTTACTCAAGATGTCTCTTCACAATAGGTTGATCAGGGTTGCAGTGGATTACAACAAGGGGGCCCACACTTATGCACTGCCCACCTTTATGGGTAGTATTTCATGAACGGAATCAATTGAATTGCTCCAGAGAAGCCCTGCATATCCATAACGTCACCTCACAAAGGGAATCCTCCCTCACTAAAGCACAATTTAGTTGCACCTGTGTCTACCATACAAATTAATGATTTGTTTCCTATCTCCATGCCCATCAAGTGTTCTTCTTCTGGACACGCTAAGGCTCTATGTGGACTTTCCTAATCTAGATATGTGTTTGTCCCTGGAAAGACAAATGGATTGCCTCTGATCACTGTGCCCCGTTGGTAATGTGTCACTGTGCCTTTTGGCACAGCATTACTGTTCTGTATCTGGGAACCCTGCTGCTGTCCATGTTGCACTACATACAGTGGCATATTATTGAAGCCTGGTGCTGGCAACTGCAGGAATTATGGTGGTGGGGGAGGAGGCGGGCCAACAGACACTGGTGCACCATAATGAACTGCCTGGTGTTGTGGATAATAACTGGGGGTACGGGCCAGAGCTTGATGGGGATAAGGGTACATTTGTTGCTGGGGGTATGGAAATGATTGCCTACTTCTGCACTCTCTGGAAAAGTGACCAATTTGCCCACATTTCCAGCATTGGCTGCTCCTCCTCTTCGAGGGCCGATTCCTCTAAACCCTCTGCCCCCTCCATGGGCCCTGAAAAAAACCCTCTTCCTCACTGATACCTCCCCGGAAATCCCCTCTGGTACTGTGATTGGTACCCACCTGTCCACTTGTTTTCACCTCCCCACCTCGGGGCTGCTCGCACATCGGGTTGGAATGCTCTAAAGTCTGCCAGTTCTTCTGTCTGCACTGCCACCACAGCTTCTTTCAACGCAACCTCTGCTAACGTCTTTTGACCCAGTTTAGCTTCCCCCATTTGCACTCGCTGTGACACTTCCTTCTCCTTTTCTTTCAACTGTTTACAATGGTGGATAATACTAGACTGAATTTCCGCCCACCCCTTTGCTTCAATCCACACTATCTTGTCAAGTGCTTTCTGTACCTGTTTTGAAGGTCCGCTTTTCACAACAAAATAAAATAATGGAATCACCCAGTGCCAAGAATCTCCTGTTTCTGCCCTCCACATTTCCTGGATGTGCAATATATACTGAGCTGGGCCCTCATCATCCCGTATTGTTCTGTGCATAATCAACTGGAGATCAGGTGTATCGGTATATGTGCATTGCAATGCTTCCCACACTTGAGGTCTAATGTTGATTAAATGTGCCCCATCATAGCTATCATAACCCAACTTCACACTCAGATACCCAGCCTAAACCCATATGTCGTCAGCCTGGTCTTCCGTTAACGAAACCAACAAACTCTTCAAATCCCCTACAGCCAAAGTTGTACCAGCTGTTTGTTTTTCAAAAGTATATATCCACTTCCCCGCCCCAGCAGTAAGGGATGGGATTGCCTTTGTTCTTATCCATTTGAGTCCATGGTATATATTGCGCACTCCCAGGTCCTTTGTCTACTAATGGAAATTGTACTCCAACCGTTTTCACCACATTTCTTTTTCCTGCCACACATCTCTTAGCGACTGCCATACAGCTATGCCTGTTTCGTAACCTAGGTCCCCGTAGGCTTTCCACTCACTGTGAAATAACAGGTGGCCGTTCCTCCTCTTCCATCTTATATACAGTATCATTCTCTCTAGTACCATCATATTCTTCACTCGTCCGTACAGCAATCCAAACTCTCCCATTGTCTCCTCCTTTCCTCCGTGTCCTGTTTTATATGTACATCCTTGATAGCTGTGCTATGTATTCAAAAAAAGAATATCACCCGCCATCCATTCATCCATTCCCGCAGGTACACACTGTATGTCTCTTCTATCCAATTTTAATCATGCCAGTTCAACTTCCACTTTCTTTAATGTGTCTACTAACTCCTTCCATTGCTTTGTATCACTTTTTTCAGGAGGTATTTTACCCCGTGCAGCGGCAAATGCTGTGGGATTAGGGCATTTCTGATATTGAGATGTCGTAGGTGGCGGGGGAGCTGTGGTGGACTGTGGAGTATGTGTGAGATTCGTATTTCCTGAAGCAGCATGCATAGGATAACATCCTGCCGGAGGACACTTAGCAACCTCAATGGGGGGAGCAAGAGCACTGGGTACGGTGGGCATAGTTATTTAAGAGCACAGGAGCTTACTACCTTGCTCGTCATTTTAAGAGATTCTGTAGACATATCTTCTAAATCCTTCACCATTTTCCATAATTCCAAAACTTCCTTTCTATTTTAATTTTTTTTCCCTTTATATTTATCTGCCAGAAATGTATACATGTGACTTAGTATGTCGCTCTAATTTGTCCTCTGTTCAAGCAATGGTGTATACATTCCTCCTTTAGTTTATGCAAGCCATTCCTTGTACACTTGAGAATCTTATCTCGGTACAAAAGAAAGGCCTTGCACATGTACTCCAATGGGGTTGCAAGCTCCATTATAGCCACACCGTCTCACTATTTTATAATGCCCTCAACAACCTCACCCCAACCCAACAGGCAAAGCCCTACTTCCCAGTGCTCGTCCCCTCAACTTTCACTCCCCTGCACCTTCTCCACACACACTCAAATCATCAACACTAAAAAGCCACAAGAATGTCTACTTTTTTGTTCCAAAACCCCCTGTATATTGGGTGAGGAGTTCCTAGGCCCCTAGGGTCCTCAACCACAACTACTTCTCATTCTCTCCCCCCCCTTTATATTGGGCAGAGAGATTCCCAGACCCACTAAAGATATGGGGTCTTTATCCACATCCTGTTTAATCCATTATTCAAAGGTGTCTTCTTCCCTAATCTTATAGGAAAGGGTCCCGGTACACCAAAATCATTTATATAGAAAAAACAAATCCAACATAATGTATGTATAACATCACATGGTTTTCTGATCTATCAATGCACACACAAAAACATGCCACTCTTCACACCCTCAAACACTCATATTCCCTCCACATTCCCACTTGTTAAGATGTTGCACTGACGTCTGTGTGTTCACCCAAAATCCTCCATCACGCGGTCCCATTAATGACCTGCATAATCTGGGGACAGTGCCCCGCTCCAAAGAACAGAGAGAAATTCTGATTAGACAGCTCCTGTAAGCCTCTCGAAGGTGTGTGCAAAGGGGACTGGTCGCTACAGGTGGAAGCAGCCCCTCCGGGTGTGCAGCCAGAAATCCTCAACCTTTGCGGGGGAGTCGGGGTTAATGTCTGGGTCTCCAATAATGTAGGGTAACTCCTCAACAACTAGACATAGAAAAAACAACATGCTAGGGAAACAAGCTAGTGCCCCTTTTTTAAGAAGAACACAAGCTTTACTTTGTATAGAAAAAGGAAAATGGCGACAATGGTATTATAAATCCACTGCCACAGAGCTCCTCAAGATGGAGGCCACTTTATAAGCACAGAGATCATCATTGATGATGCATTCTATACACAGTCTTAATCCCCCACCCTCGTTGGCTAGCATCAATACACATGCTAATAATCACATATGCCCCTGTGTCGATTGGTGATGATGTCTTCTCTGCTGTTTTCTCCACACATGGGTGACAAATTCTTCACTTTAGACTAATGCAAGGTAATTGGTTAACTTAAAAAGGGGATATCCTTCCTCACGTCTAACCACGTGATGTGCACCTGGTCATCAACATGAACTCATTTTCCCCTTCATTCCTATTTCATCTCATGTTTTACCTTCTTCCTCATGCTCTTTGCCCTCTTATTTCTTGCCTTCTCCTTTCCTCCTCTGCCTATCCACTCTCTCCTTTTCTCCCCTCTCCTCTAATACCCTCCCTTTCGCCTACTCAAACCCACTCTCTCCTTCTCTCCGTATTCTTCCCCTCACTATGCTACCATGCCCCTGTATTTTTCATCTCTCCTTCACCTCTGCACTCCAAGACCTAACTCTCAAACCTTCCTGCTATTCCATGTTCGTATACGTTCTAGATGGTTTGCGCACATGCTTTGTGAATGAGATTGGTATTAGCTGGTTATGAGTTGCAAGCAGACTTGGTGATTGTGTAATCTACATTCTCCATACCTATACCTCCATACAACACCTAAGGTGTTTTGTGTAACGTCCCTCGTCTGTGCATGCCAAGGTTGGTTAGAAAAACAGGTGTATGTCATCTTGGATTTAGCCTGGCTGTGTCTCCCAGTCATACACTCCCTCATGGGAATGCCAGGATTCATAGTTCATTTCTTTTTAATGTATGCTGTTTGCATTTCTTAACCAGAGACCTCCATGATCTCAGGTGAATCAGTCTTGTGACCTCATCCATGCACTGGGGACACAGGTGTGTGTGTTTTAACTGTCAAGATGCAGTACTGTTTATGCCTAGTCACATACTTCCACAGTAGTCGTCCCTTGAGTGGCTTGTTCTTCAACCTTCCAGCTTCCCTTCTCCATTGAAGGCTTTTGATGAACAAACTATTTTTCTAGATGGGTAAACCTTCTACAAAAAAGCACATTGACTGGCTCTGAGGCATTGGTTTCTGGTGCTCTGACAGCAGACGAGGTAGCATCAAGTCCGGAGCTGGGGCAGATCAGGGAAGAAAAAAAAGCACATTTTTATGTGAGTATGCATGTATGTGATTATGTATATATTGAAGTATCTGTGCATGTGTACATACTACGAAGGGGTTGCCAGCCTGGTTGTTTCTTTGCAGGGACATGGATTGTTCTACGGGCATTATTTGGGTAAAGACAATTTGAGGAATGTCCTTCCATAGCGGAGGATGTTGATTACATTGGGGCAGCCAGCATGGACATTTCTTTACAGTGCCATAGCAGGATTTTACTGGCGTTATCAGGGCAAATGCAACTTGATCAGCATTCCTAAATGTCATGGAGGGAGAGGGATTATATGGAGCTGCATGTATGCATGCTTTTTACAGTGGCATAAAACATGTTACTAGCATAATATGGTCTAAACCATACAGGGGGATTACATTGATGTGCATTTACAGTGCACAATATATTTTACTGGCATTATGGGGAAAACCAACATGATTAATGTTAATGAATAATGTTGAATACTGGCCTATGCTGGTGTATGGACATGTCATCTAGCAGGGCATGCCATGTTTTTATTTTTTTACCAGAATTGTGGACAAAAGTAATAATCTGAGTATACATATGCGGGCATACAGACCTGTTTTGGTGCAGTCAGCATGTACATGTTTTCTTACAATGGAATTGTCTTTTTTTATACTGGCTTTCTTCCTAGCATTCTGGGCAAAACTAACAGGAGTATGTCCATACATGGGAATACTAGCATACATTGGCAGAGCTAGCATGCACTCTTTTGCTGGCATTACAGGCAGTATGGATATAGCAAATATGAATGTTCTTATGTAGAAACACATTTATTGATAGAGCCAGTTAGCATGGACATATATGGACACAGGCCGCATGGAGATCTTCTTTTACACTGGCAGACTACAGGAATACAATGAGGGCAAAGGCATCATGATAATGTGTTGGGAAACGCTCTTGTGCAAGGTTGGTGGCATGGCATCTATTGGATTTTGTTATGTTACACTACAAAGCCGATAGTCAACCGGGTGGCTTTTTTACCCATTTTTCACAGAAAGTGTGCTGTGAAATGTGCAATTTTAAAATATTGTATAAAAAATGTTCTTGGAAGGAGATTCCCACAAGCCCCCTAGGGTTCGCTGAAGCACCTTTTCTATACTTGGTAACTCCGGCATTATATCGGAAAAGTCAAATGCCCCTCCAATCCAAAGATTCACGAGCCGCCATTGCATTCCATTCATGTCAGTAGCTCAGTGATATGCTGCAAGTCAATCACTAAATTCAGGTGTAAAATGGTCATACAACATTTAAATGCTCACTGATGCCATTCACATAAAAATGCTGCTTTGAAAAGTAAACATTTTATATGGATGGGATAACCTGCGCATACAAATCCATATATATCTAAATAATGAGTGTGTGACGCAGCTCAAAAGATTTGGACCATTTAAAGCTGGGGCTCAAAATGGTTCAAAATATTTGAAGTTGCATTTTAGCTACTTGTATAGATATGAGAATTTGATGGTTCGACTCCAACCTAGCTCTTTGATAATACTGAATTGTAGGTTATTGGATAAATATCCCATAATTCAGTATTACTGGTGGCTAAGGAAATAACACAATTGGGACATGAAAATAAACATGGCACTAGACACGGCACAGCAGAAACATTACATGATACAGAATCAGGAGAGTTTGCTGACACAAGGAAAGTTACAGGCAGAAAGGTTGTCACAAATGACAATCCTAGAGATCAAGCTACCAATCTAATCCCCCAGTAACTTGGAAAATTGCCTCAGGTAGGATATCAGTACAGTGTAGCAGAATCAAATAATTCTATGATGATGACATGGGAACGATAATCAGATTGAACCAAGATTGTGGATAGATTCATTGAAACAGGCACTCAACAATGGGAGCAATATCAGCTTAAATAAAGACATAATGTGACATATAGACCATGTTCCTATGCTCAAGCCACAGTGCAAGGGAGTTATGGACAAGGAGTAACATCATGTTCAGCACCTCCTCTATCACAGAAATTCAGGGGAAATACTAACCAAATTCAGTCACCTGAAGGTAATCAGAGTAACCAAAAAAGCCAGGGCAATTTGAATCAAATCAATATAGGCCCAGAGCACAAAGATATGAATTTAGGGATCAAAAAAGATTTCAGAGCCTAGAGACCCAAGTGAAGATGTGTGCTGAGCAAGTGGGAATACTGTGTGCTAGCCAAGGAATTCACCAACACTTGGTGAATCAGAATGAAGAGAATAAGAGTGACATTGTTCAAGGAACTATAAAGTAACTAGTAAGGCAAATACTCCACACTGGCAAACAGGTGCAAGAGGACACACTATTAGATAAATGTACAGAAAGGCACAGTATCTTAGGTTTGGGAAAACATAGTTGTAATGGCATTGAAAATAGGACATGCACAAGAAAGGAGTGTGGTCTAACCTAGAATTAAATCAAAACATTGCGCCTCATTACAACTTGTGCGGAATGGGTTTAACGGCACCGGTAATGGTGCCGGCGCCGTTAAACCCGCTCCACACTATTACGAGGTCCCTTCGCGGGAGCCGCTCTGGACGTCTGGTTTTTCCAGACGTCCATAGCAGGTCCCGCGAGGGGACCTGGGAGCTAACAACGGGCCATTTCGTAATAGGCCCGTTGTTAGCTCCCTCCCCATTCCCATTGAGCCCTGTGAGGGATCGAATGGGAATGGGGAAGGACCGAGCCCGGGTTCCCTGAAGGAGGAAATACCGGGCCCTCCATACTCGGAATGGTCCGATATTTCCCCATTCAGGAAACCCGGACAAGATTTTGGAGGCAGCAATGCCCTTATTAATGATCAAGCAGGGTGGGATATTAGAAGATATTATGAATTTTGTGAACGCAGTGAAAATGTTCCTTACCACATTTGTTTGGGAAGTTCAATACAGGCTTTCTCAGTTGATACTCTTTCCAACATTAGATATTTGGGTAAAGTTGCATATACTGAGGGAAACCATTCACACCATATGCAACAAATGTGCTGTGTGGGTTGCAGACATGAAAGAGTATTACAGAGGGATGTGTTGTATCAATAAGGAATCTGAAACCTGAACAGCAAGCACATGCTGAATTAATTAAGCACAGGTTGTTGGTCAATAAATGTACAGTGAATTATGCAGTCACACACCTCAGTCATGGGTCATTTGTTGTCAGGCCATTGGAGTACAATCTGTTCTTTATAACAGTATCTAAGGATATTGTGGTAACAGTTCGAGGTCTAACATTGTTTCATGTAGATGGTGATCTATGGGAAGGAAGAATAGAAAATATAGAGCTATTCCAAATAAACGCACTTCAAATGGATCCTAATATCGAGTATCTACTGAAACATAACGAAGCACACACAATCATTTAGAATGTACAGGTGTTTGACAGAAGGAGATGCACACACGGCAGGCTTTGCAGAGGATATATAAGGTACTGATAATTGTAAGTGTGTCTATTGTTGCCATCATAATATGGTTAGTGGTGCTTATGGTGAAGTTACATAACAATTCAACTGGGGTGACAGTCATGGAAAAGAATAGAATGCGTGTGAATGGTGCGCATGATTTCTAGTCTTGGAAGTTGGCAGTTCTGCAGAATCCCATGTTTTGATCAGTTTCCTCTGCAGAAAACAGGGGAAATGTTAGAGTATTTATGAATAAAGGATTTGTGCAGTATTTTCAGTGTATACTTTAACATTTGAATTTAGCACTTATAATTGGGTGTAAATAGAGTGGTTCTGATGTGCTTAGGCCACAAGTGCTGTCATAGCTGCAGGCGGTCAGGCCTAGAAAATAACTCAAATTTAAAAGGTGAACAGCAGTAGTTTGCAAGGAAAAATTCAGATTTTGCGATGTAAAAGCACGATGGACCTTGAAAATAGAACACTCAGTTTTTGCGCAAAGCAGAAAAGGAGAAGAAAAAGCAAAGTGAAGTGCAACATTATTGGCAGCTAAGCGAAATACTGCTCAAAGATCACAGAGGGGCTAAGGTGGGTGCTGGAAAATTCTGGTAAGTGACTTGGCCAGTGTTGACATCATGAAAGAAGCTGGGAAAAATGAAAGCAATTTACAGAAACATACAGAGGAGGCAATGTTGAATAAGGGGTTTGAAACAGAGGGAGAACAGAGAGGGCAGGGTCTGTTTCACGTGGCTGGATTTTTGGCAAGGATCGTCTGCTGGGCTGCCGATAAGTATAGCTTAGAGTGGGAGCTGTAGGGAACTCATTGGAGGCTGTGATTCAACTCCCAGGCAGTGTCCTGTCAAAGACAGACTGAGGCATACCTATCTGCAGGAAAGGAGATTGCGAGCCAAAGGTGAGATGGTCTTTATGAAGGACAGTTTAAGACAAGACTCATACATGGTGAGTATAAATAGGAAGACAAATAAGCATGACCCCTCTGCAGGGTAATTGGCAGGGTGTCAGAGAGGACACAAAAGGCAATACTTCCTTAATCTATTAGGTGCCATTCAGCGCAGAAGGGGCAATAATTAGATGAGCCATCTAATGATAACCAAGAGACGGAGAATATCAGTGCACTGAAAATGTAATGGTTTTATGATGTTTTGGTAATCGTGTGGTTAAAAAGAAAAGAATACATTAGAAATGTCATGCTAATGTGAAATGTGTTTTTGTACATGTGCCTTATGGTGAATGCTTAGTTGTATTTTGTATACGTGCTCAATTAATGACATAATAGAGTTCACTTTCTCTTGCTGATGAAATTGAAAAATATAAAGTATCTAACTGTGAAAAGGTGTGATCGTCTTTATTGTGTCCAGTAAGTAAATGAGTGATTAGCAAAAGGGTACAGTGTGAAGCCTGATGATGCATAGCTAAGTTCCTGTTGTACCAAATGAGTGGCAGAAAAGAAGAACCAGGCTTTTTCTTCCCACAGTAGTGATATCTGCAGAATTGCTGATACAGGTGGAAGATGGAGTCGGAAAGGTACTGTGGTAGAAGCGAGGTCAGTGTTTTAAGATGGCAGCAGAGTCTCCATATTGGATGTTAAGGCTTGGTACCAGGAGACTGGCCAGAGACACACAGGTGCAGCCGTGGTGTGCCTTGTAAATGGGGAATACAAGGTTATACTTTAGACAAGATGGCCAACACATTATTTGACTTAGGCAGTGGAACTGATTGCCTTAATTGAATCATTAAAAGCATACCAAGTATGCTTAGTGACCATCTATTCAGCTGCCACATACTTTACCTCCACTGTACACTCAGGGTTGTCCAGACCAAAAAGGAGGGGATTTCGGAGGTCAGACGGCACACCCATACAGCAGGCAGCCTTGTTAGAGAGAATGATTCATGCTTTGTCCTGCCCAACACTACTAGCAGTGGTTAAATGTGCCACCCACACCCATAATATAGGCCCCATATATCTTGGCAAAGATGCAGCAGACAAACCGGCCAAAGAAGTGGCATACAACAGGGACCCGAAAGTTACTACATATCCTGAGGTGGCAAACCAACATTTGTAGTAAGCTATCTCATACACTGCAGTACCACATCTGCAAGTTATAGAATTACAAGGACAGGCACCCAAGGAAGAGAAGGAACTTTGGGTTAAAAGGCAGTACTCACAGTCACCGACTGATTTGATATTGAGATAAAACATTACAGGTAAAGTAGTAATGTCACATAGTTGCTTTTGAGCAGCTGCACTACAGAGTGCATGTTTCAAAACAGCACATTGCTGTAGATATTCAGAAGGACTGGTTTGACCCCAATCTACAGGAATACAGCATGTGCCAGACTCCTAGGACATTGTGTGACACATTGCACAATCTATTGCAAAATGAGCAGCAACATTCCTGGTACACAAGTTATTTTCCTGCTGAGGGGTATGTGAGGCCCTAAAATTGGATAATGGGACTCACTTTTTAACAAATTGTTTAAATAGATTGCATCTGTATTGGAGATACGTCACAAACTGTGCTCTATATATCACCCTCAAGCCAACCAGATTCTAGCAAAATTAAATGGACTATTGAAGAGTAAATTGTCTAAATGATGCATGTTAACGAGGAACGGGCTGCACTGTCTCTCTTTGGATTTGTTTATTTAGCCTGAGAACACAGCTCAGTAAAGACCACCACTTGTTCCAACACTAGATAGTAATGGGGAGAAGGGTGCACACGCCTCTCACAGCAGATGCGCACATGGAAACATGAGTTTTGGGGGAGGAGTTTCTGGGGTATTTGAGGGAGCTAGCAAAGAGTATAAAGTGTTGTCTCGCCAGATTGCTCCTAGAGAGAAGACACAGATGAAGCATTGCCAACAGTTGAATTGAATTTACCAGCGCCACAGTTATATCTGAGGGAAGAATTGTGTCTGCCGCTTGACTGAACAGATGTTCCAGGGGCTATACACTGTTGTCTTTTCGACGCCCTTTGTATTACATGTGAAGGAGTTGCAGTACTGGTTACACATATCCGATGTTCAGAAAACACCCGGCACTGCTCCACGCTCTCGCAAATATTTTCAAAGTACTCAATGATATTAAAGTATAATCTGCGGCATGGCTCCTTATGACAGTTGCTCAATCCTTATACCATGATGAAAAGTATGGATTTGTCTGTATATTATTCTGCTTTTTCTATACCTCTGCAGGTACAACACTACAAGCGTCATGTAATACATATGTTACGGTGTATATGGTGTTTTTTTCTTTGCAGTTTTGATATTTTCTTTGTGTAGTTATTTTATATGTTGGGGCATATAAAGGTGGGTATGGAAATGAAAATGAAAATGACACACAGATAAAGATGCGACTTTGGGGATGACAAGAACCAGGAGGAAGACTGAGGCCAACATAGAATGTATCCCGTATAATGTGATGTTGGGCACCGTTGCTGATGTGCACCACCCCGAGTCAGACAACATGTGGTATAATCACATGCTCAAAGTGGGGAGAGAGAAGTCAAACAAGAGATACTATGTATGCTCTTTGATACCTCATGCCATGGGCGGACCCACGCTGTTTATACCTCAAGAAATGCTACCTCTTATAGCTAGTGTTTGGTGCATCTGGCACTGTTCAGAGTACAAAGTCTTTTCCAAGGCCACATGTTCCAAGCAGTCATAATGGACAGAAAGGATGAAGAATGTGCCAAGAAGAAATAACAAACCTAGTGTAAAATAAGACCATTGCTGAAAATGGAAGGAGTGTTATTTTCCAATTATAGATAGGTGGCAGGAGTAGGTAGCTTTGTAGCAGAGGGACTATTGGGGTTCTCAGAAGATGTAATGGCATGTGTCAATAAGAACTGTGGCAGGACATGGGGAAATTACATGCCCGAACTGACATGGTTTGAGTTCAACGAAACCCCAGCAAAAGTACTGAAATGAAGCTGATGATGTCATCACTTCTTTCCCAGAGGTAGCTCTCCTCATGTGGCTAGGGGACATCAGCCGCTACCTGATACTGACCGTGGGGGCAGATATTTGAGGGAGGACCACATAGGGGAGTCAACCCTCCGGCCAAGGAACAGACGTCATTGGATGAGACATTGTATCCCAGTTCCGTTTTAGGTATACCCCCTTAATACTTCAGGCCCTCGTGGCATTTGACAGTAACCTGCAATATTCTCCAACACTTGACCATAACATTTCTAAACATTGTGTAGTTACAGCTGTAACAAGGACTGACACGAGGAAGAGGATAACCATATGAAGATTTCTCAGCTGAAACAAAGTGAGCGTTCTTGTTAGTGGGGAAAGCCGATTGATTCCAAACAACTCCTTTCAGTAGTGCAGGAGTTTAAAAATTCAACCATCGAGAAACATGGAGAGATCCAACCGGCTAAGTGCTGCCAGAGAAGCCAAAGATATGCAAGAGAATCTAGAAGCTGGCAAGCATGGCGAAGAAACAAAAAAAAAAGAGGAGGAGGTGGCATCTCGAGCAGAGACACTTTCCCATTGGTGACAGAGAAACCAAAATGGGAAAGAGAGCATATAAGTCTCACACCAGCAAGGAAAGCCAGAGAAGTACACCGAATGCCTCCATCTGCAGAACAATGCTCCACAAGCTTGTTCAACAACCGAAGAACCCCCCAGAGACAATGTGCTGTCGGAGGATAAGCTACCAGACAGAGTGTCATGCAAAAGAAGGGCCTCAATCTATATCTCTAAAGTCTCTTCCTAACTCTTGGCACAAATACCTGACCAGTTCAAGCTGTCCAACTCTGCAGAGACATTTTTTGCATTACTCATACCAAGCATCCAGGCACGAGCAAACACCAAGTGGTTACAAATTATGAGGTGGGAGCTGATCCAGTTAGCCAATGACACTGAAGAAGGGTTCAACGTCATCAAGGTGGAACTCAGAGCCCAGCGTTTGATGACCATGCTAAACCGGTATGTGTTGGACTTCCTCACAGCAATGGAAGGCAGTGTTTGCCGAAAAATTGGGAGTACATGTTGCACATTCGTGCCTTCTGCAGACGCTGTCAATGGGACATTATCAAACATAATAACTGCAGTGCACAATCTCGGAGAAAGAATTAAAAAGGAAGGTGGTGTGCCGCAAAGTGACTGGTTCGACATGGTTTTTGATTGGGTACCATCCTGGTTCAGGACTGCAATGAAGCTAATGGTCCCCATCATAGTATTTTTGCTAGTAATTTTTTGTGTGCCAGGCAGAGGTTTGATGCTGTGTAAAATCTATGCCTAGTAGTGCAATGATGATGGTGACAATGGACAGCCCTAAAAAAGTGCCTCATGATGTGAAAGACGTACACGTGCAAACAGGGAAGAACCAGGAGCCTAAATACTGCATGACAGCAGTATACAACACAGGGGACAATTTGTGGCATAAAACTATCAAGGAGCCCCATGAACAAGAATGGAATAAGGAGGTGTGGGTAGATTTAGAAGGGGGTGGTGGGTGTATGACATTGACTCCTGATGAATATGCAAGAAGGGGAGAGATCTGTGTGCAGGGCCTGGATGCCAATAAAAGGAACACCAGCTTTGGATGAAGCAGTAATGGAGGCAGAAGAACAAAGGTGCACAAACAACAAATAGTTATTTGTAACTTTAGAAGTACGGAAAGAGAGGAATGTAAGGGAGGAAGGGTCTTTTTGCCCCCTGTGCATTCCGCATAAAAGAAGTCTATTTGCTCAACCCATCGCAGTGAGACGTTCCCCTTGTCTTTCCTCTGACGACAGTGGAAGGAAGCCATTGGATGATTGTTAGGCAGAACCACCTGCAGTACCCTTTGGGAACACTATAGGTAATTAGGACTACAAGTGTATGCACAATTTCACCTTTGGTACAAGCCTGTACTACACAGTAAAGTGGTAGCGATGGCTGAGCAGCCAGACTTATCTCAAAAGTTTAAGTGAGCAGTAGAACAAGTTACACAAAGGATCAACCAATACAGTGATTCAAGTAAACACTTACTCAAGGTTTCTTTGTAAAAGAATATACATTTATTTACTCAATCATTTATAAAACATTACACTAGCATAAACAGCTCAATATTACACACTAATACACCACAAAAATCCAGCTGCTAATTACCTGAACAAGTTTAGCTCAAAAATTAAGTAGGAGCAAAACGGCACTTCAGATACTTAGAAAAGGGAGGAAAAGACAAGTTTATAAGAATAGACAGCCCAAATACATTTATAGGCAGGGCAAAGGGTTTCAGTTAAATACAACCAGGAATCATTCTCAACAGGCCTGGTCCAAAGTCAATGGTTCTGAGTCTTTTGTAGAGGATAGCACATTCTGGTATATAACGTTACAGTTTTGCCACATATTTTTTAAGAATTTGGCTGGGCGAAAAGTTTGACGAATGTTTAGGGAAGGACAAGCCTTGGTAGTAGAGGAAAGTTTCACGCACTTTCTCGATGGGCGAAAAGACTTCTGTACCGCATTTGCACAGTACCTTTTTAAATAAAGAAAGCTGTAGCTGAGGCAGTTGTTCCTGGCAGTTCAAGCAGATCATGCTGTTTCTGTGCTTCAGTCGTGGGGAGAAGAAGGAGGACGTTGGGAGGTTCCTGCACTGCCCATGGAAGAGGCCAAAATCAGTAGCAAGACATCAGATTAAGGTGTGAGTGCTGTAAAGTCCCCCTGGTTTCCTTCCCTTTGGCTATCTGGTTTTCAACAGCACTCTGATGAAAATTCAACCAGGATAGGAGTGTGTCCGGGTGGCTTGCGAGTTGGTTGTTCCCACCAAACTCAAGGGAAGAACTGAACCTTGAAGGGCTTCTCTGTCGTCGGAGTTTCAGGCAATTCCGACCTGCAGCAGGGCTTCACCAGTCGTCCAGGAGTTGCAGCAGTCCTCTTCCTTCCTTTCCTCTTTGGTTCCTTCGTTCCAGTGGACGACTCTGCTTTCCAAGTCCCAGAGACCCGCTTTTAAACAGTTTTCCCCCATTCATTCAGCCTGGCTGTCACTCACCCAGCAGGGTGGCTTTCCTTGCCGGACAGTCAGCCAGCCAATCACACCAGAGTGCATTCAGGTCTCCTAGGAGACTAAGCACAGGGAGTTTTGGGCACCTCCCTCACATCCTGTCCACCCCAGACACTCTGGCACCAGAGGAGGGCTTCAGCACAGAAGCCCGCCAAAGAGAACGAACAAAGGGAACAAACCTGGTTTGGCACGCAGAGACAAACACAAGAAGGAATTCTCCTAAAGGAAATGGCGAAAAAAGATGACCAGAGTCAGTTTTTACAGATAGGTCTGGGGCGCCAAATTGAAAAACATGGCTACCCCTGATTTTGATCTACCGTTGTTAGCGGTTGCAAAAATCACAATAGTTGATCTAAACCACTGCCACCAGCCATTTAAAATAGGAAAAGGTAACATTTTACTGTTACATGAGTGTTTAGATTCAGGGGAAGCCAGGCAACCCCTCCAGCACTCTATACTAAGATAGGGTGTGCTGGGTCAGTACATTTAAAGAGACTAGTAAAGTCAATTTAACTTTACTTGCCTTGGGAAACAGTAGTCAGTCCCAGGGAAGGTATTTAAACCTTTGGGAGTCTGAAAGACACCCATGTGCCACTGCACTGAAGGTGTTGTGTGACACACAGACAATGATTATGCCACTGGAGATGTTTTATAAACTCCATAACCAAAGAACAGAAAAGTAAAACACACACAAAATACATGGAAGAGTGGGATAAAAAGGCTCACACTCTTCCCAGGTAAAACATTAAATCCTAGAAATCCAGCAAAGTTGCTGGGGGTCTCAAAAGGTAAGGGAAATTAGCACATTTGGAGAATTCTCCCTAACACTCATCCCCCGAAGACTAAGAGACAGGAGGATTTAATCCACTCCTGGGTGAATCTCCTTACTGCAGTTGGTCAAACATCCTGGAGAGACCATCAGCATTTTGATGGTGACACCCTGACCTGTGTTCAAAGTTAAAATCAAACACTTGCAGGCTGATTGACCATCTCAGTAGTTTTGGGTTTTCCCCTTTCATTTGCACATTTGCATGAACCATCTCAAGGGTTGGTTGTCAGTCTGAATCACAAAAGTAGATCCATACAAGTATGATCTAAACTTCTTCAATGATCACACAATAGCAAAGCATCCAAGCTCAATGGTTGCCCATCTTGTTCTGGTTCCTTCAGCTTCCTGCAAATGGGGTGCTCCCTACCTTTCTCATCCAGTTGACTAAGGACTGCACCTATACCTGTATTTGAAGCATCTGTCTGCACAATGAAGGTTTGGTTATAGTCAGGAGCTCTTACGTCTGGAGCTTGACATAGGCTTTGTTTAGGCCTTCAAAGGCTTGAGGGCACTCCACATCCCACCTGACCTGTTTAGGGAATTTGGGAGAGGAGATCACATTCAAGGGAGAAGCTATGGTTCCATAGTTCTCTATGAAGTTCCTATAGTAACCAGTGAGGCCTAGGAAGGCTCTCACGTGGGTTTGAGTAGTAGGGGTGGCCCAGTTTTGTACAGCCTGTACTTTGCTAGACAATGGCCTGATTTCACCTCCTCCTACCTCATGTCCAAGGTAGACCACTTTACTCTGACCAATTTGACATTTACTAGTCTTTATGGTCAGATGGGCCTGCTCAGGAGCCTGTAAAACATATCCTAAGTTGTCAACATGTTATTTCCAAGTAGGGTTGAACACTGCAATGTCATGCAAGTATGCCATGCAGAAGTCCTCCATCCCATTCAGAACCTGATTAACCATCCTTTGGCATGTAGCAGGTGCATTCTTTAATTCAAAAGGCATTACCTTAACCTGTTAGAGGCCTGATGGGGTTGAGAATGTAATTTTCTCCTTAGCATGGTCTCTCAGTACTATTTGCCAATAGCCTGAAGTTAGATCAAATGTACTGAGGGACTTGGCTGAACCAAGTTTGTCAACCAGTTCATCTGTCCTTGGTAAAGGGTGGGCATCAGTCTTGGTGACTGCATTAAGAGCTGTATAGTCCACACAGAATATCAACTCCTTGATTCCTGTCTTTGGTACTAGAACAACAGGACTAGACCCTGGACTGGTAGAGGGCTCTATTACCTCGAGATCAAGCATCTTGTTGACCTGCTCCTTTATGTGGGATCTTACATGATCTGACATCCTGTAACCTCTGTTTTTGACAAGTATACAGTCAGCACTTTGAATATCATGCTGGCCCCAAGGGGTCAATCCTTGTAATATTGAAAACAGGGAGGCAAACCGATTTAACAGAAACTTGCACTACTCCTGTTGTTCAGGTGTCAAGTTAGAAGACATAGTAACTCCTTCTACTTTCTAATCTAAAGGCTGGCCTCTGAGTAGGTCAGGTAGAGGTTCACTCTCCTCCTCTTCTTGGGCCAAAGCTAGAAGCAAAGCTTCCACTTCTGGTCTTGAGACATAAGCCTTTAAACGGTTGGTGTGAAAGACTCTGGGAGCCTCCTTAGGATTGCCTAAGTCCACCAGATAGTTGACCTCTCCACGTTTATCCACAACCTTGAAGGGTCCTATCCAATTGTCCTGTAAGGCCCTTTGCCTTATAGGTACCATAACCAAAACTTGCTTGTCTTGAGTAAACTCAACCATGTTGGCCTTCTGATCATGCCAATGTTTGACCAGAGTCTGACCTGCTTTTAAGTTATCTGATGCTTCTGCCATCATGTGTGACATTCTCCTCAGGAGACCTATCACATAGTCAGTGACTCTCACTGGCTTGGGGGAAAGAGCACTCTCCAACCCCTCCTTAATTAGGGCCAAGTGGCATCTAACTGGATGGCCATAAAGAAGTTCAAAGGTACTGAATACAACTCCCTCCTGAGGGACTTTTCTATATCGAAAGAGAAGGCATGGCAGTAGAAGGTCCCACTTTCTTCTAAGGGGTTCCTCTAAAGCACCTACCATGCTCTTCATTGTACGGTTGAACCTCTCTACCAATCCATTTGTCTGAGGATGGTAGGCAGTTGAGAACTTGTAAATTCCTCCACAGTTTTTCCACATGGCCTGCATGTAGTGGGACATAAAATTGGATCCCCGGTCAGATATACCTTCCTTAGGAAAACCTACCCTGGTAAAAATACGAAGTAGGGCCTTAGCAACAGCCTGAGCTGCAACAGTCCTTGTAGGTATTGCTTCAGGATACCTAGTCACATGTTCTACTACAACCAGGATAAACATGTTTCCTGAAGATGTGGGAGGGTCTAAGGGACCAGAAATGCCAATTCCCACCCTCTCAAAAGGAACTCCGACCACTGGGAGAGGCACCAATGGTGCCACATTCGTGGCTCCGCTCTTGCCAGAGTTTAGGCAAGTGTGACAGCTCCTACAGAATTTACTTACATCAGACCCCAACATAGGCCAGTAGAAATATAAAGAGATCCTTTACTTGTCTTCTTAAAACTTATGTGATCAGCAAAAGGTATCTCATAGGCTAACTGTAGGAACTGGAGTCTGCTTTCAAGAGGCACTACAAGTCTTCTGAAGTCCCCTGGGATAAACTCAGTCGGTTCACTTGAGAGGAAGGCATCTTCCCAGTACAACCTATGCTTCATTGCTCTTGCCTGTCCAGCTGGGAAGCTGCCTGTTGGCAAAGACCTTCATGAGTAGGAAACTCACTTTGACCTCTGCTGAAGTCTGCCCTTCAGGGTCCACTTTCTGCCAGTAAAGACTGCAGCTCAGGATGGCCTGCAGGATCTAGATCTCCAACAGGAGCAACATCCTCTTCCAGCTCTGATAACTCAGCAGCTGACTCAACCACACAAGGTTGTTCCACACACTCAGCTGGTGGATGGCTCACATATGTGATCTTGGGCAGTCATCTCGGGGATGTCCTTGTTGATAGCACAGGAGTGCTGGCTGGTTTCTTCCTGGAGGTTTTAGGTTGTCCCTTTTCCTCCTTCATCCTAGAAATTGCAGTCAGTAAGTCCTGTGGACTGGGAGTTTCCTCTATAATCTCCTCTGGAGAACCCTTAAGGTACTTTCTCTCGCCTTCCTAGTCTGCTCATGTTTCCTTTTGCTGGGAGGACGGTGGGTGCTTGATACAACTCCAAGAGTCTTTAAGTCATTCCCCAACAGGACTCTCCCAAGTACTTCACTCTGCACACTTACAGGTATTTTGACAGCCAAATCATACACTGGATGAGAGCTGGTAACTGTGGAAGCATTTGGACAGGGCCTCCAGCAAGCTTAGTTAAGATTTTGGGTGCCTTAGAAACATCCTCAATCTTGAAAAATGATACATCAACTACAGTTATGCGGGCCCCAGTGTCTAGAATGGCAGGGGCCTCCTGACCATTGACAAGAACACTGTCTTTGTAATACTCTTTAGTATTATCTGAGATATAGTTGTACACATTTACATTCTATTGTTCCCTTAGACCCAGGGACACTAAAGAGACACTGGCTGAGACTTTCATGGGTTCCTCAGCCAGTAAGTGAAAGTTTCCACTTGTCATGGGTACTTCATCCACTGGGGAGAAGGCTAAGGAGACACTGTGGTCCTCTGAAGGTTTACCCTTGCATCTGGGATCCCCTTTCACATGGTCAGTTGACTCACAAGCATAACATTTACCAAATGTTTTGATGAATGGGGGTTTGTTCTGACCTCCTTCTGGTTTGTCCCCAGAAGGTACACTAGCCTGATTCGGTTTTCCCTGTGGCTTACCCTTGTTATGTTTGGGGCCCTCTTTTGGATTGGAGGTATTAGAATTCACCTTGTTTTCTTTCTTGTGCTGCTTCCCCTCATCCTTCTTCTGAGTTGCCCCAGAATCATTGTGCGTAGCCCTGTTGGCAACCCACAATTCAGCAGCCCTTGCTAACTTCTTTGGATCAATTTCCTTAGAGTCAGCCAAGTGTTGTCTCAGCTCAGGAGAGCAGTCATCATAAATAGACTCCAACATGAACAGATTTCTCACACCTTCATATGAGTTCACTCTGTAAGCCTTAACCCAACCTTCTACGTTTTTCAAACATTCTGTCACCCAGGTAGTCCGGGGGTACCATCATGCTTTTTGAGGGTTCTAAACTTCTTAAAATACTGAGAAGGGGTCGCCCCAAATCTAGCTATCAAAGCTAGCTTCACAGTTTTATACTCATTTCTGTCTATATCCCCTACCTCCATTACCACATCAGTGCAACAGGGGGTAGCCTAGAAAAAAGCCAAGGAATCAACTGATTCCCTGTAATGTCTTGAATCCCATGGTTATATTCAAAAGCAGCCAACCAATCCAAAATATCAAGCTTAACCTCATACATACTTACTGCATTTTTGGGCTTGCAAGGCCTCTTAAGACTGGAATACCTAGAAGACTCTGGGAGAGAACCAGTTTCAACAGACAACTTTTACATCTCTAGTGCATGGTTCGATTCCATCTCTCTGAGTTTAAGTTCTTGATGTTTGCATTCAGTTTCAGCTTGGATTATTTTAAACTCTAACTCAAGTCTCATTCTTTCTAAAGAGACAAAATCAGGACTTAATGTTGGACCTGGTGGGGTCCCTGTGGTCAGATATTGAGGCCTATGAGCAGGTAGGGGTAGAACAGGGCCTACATTTGAAGACTCTTCTGCCTCATCTAACTCATCCATAACATTTCAGTTACCCTCAGAACCGTTATCATCCTCATCAAAATTTTCCACATTTGCTGCAGGTGTGGGGGATTCAGACCCACTCCTCAGACTTTGGAATTCTAACACCTTTTCTATCAATTCAACCTTTTTGCCTTTTACAGTGATATTCCTAGCTTTACACATATCTATCAATTGATCAACAGTTAAAGTCACTAACGTCTCTTGTCTGTAGCTTTCCATATCAGTCATGATAAAATAATTGCTTTACTAGTGTTGCTTTGTCTTGGGAGGATTATTTGAACAAAAGTAAACGTAGCACTCTAAATGTAACAAGTATACTTTATCCTCACCACTGTACACCACTGTTAGGCAGAATCACCTGCAGTTCCCTTTGGGAACACTACAGGTAATTAGGACTGCAAGTGTAAGCACAACTTCACCTTTAGTACACGCCTGTACTACACAGTAAAGTGGTAGCGATGGCGGAGCAGTGAGAACAAGCAGCAGTAGAACAAGTTACACAAAGTACCAACCAATACAGTCATTCAAGTAAACACTTACTCAAGGTTTCTTAATAAAAGAATATACATTTATTTACTCACTCATTTATAAAACATTACACTAGCATAAGCAGCTCAATATTACACATTAATACACCACAAAAATCCAACTGGTAAGTAACTGAACAAGTTTAGCTCAAAAATGAAGTAGTAGCAAAATTGCATTTCAGATACTTAGAAAAGGGATGAAAAGACAAGGTTATAAGAATAGACAGCCCAAATACATTTATAGGCAGGCCAAAGGGTTTCAGTTAAATACAACCAGCAATTATTTTCAACAGGCCTGGGCCAAAGTCAATGGTTCAGAGTATTTTATATAGGATGGCACAGTTCTGGTATATAACGTCTTTGCCACAGATTTTTCAAGAATTTGGCTAGGCGAAAAGTTTGACGAATGTTTAGGGAAGGACAAGCCTTTGTAGTAGTGGAAAGTTTCACGCACTTTCTCTATGGCCGAAAAGATTACCGGACCGTGTTTTAAATGAAGTTTCGGGCATCTCTCTCTCACATCCTGTCCACCCCAGACACTCTGGCACCAATGCCGGACTTCAGCACAGAAGCCCACCAAAGGGCACAGACAAAGGGACCAAACCTGGATTGGCGCGCAGAGACAAACACAAGAAGGACATTTCCTAAAAAGAAATGGCGAAAAAAGATGACCAGAGTCTCTTTTTACAGATACGTCTGGGGTGCCATGTTAGGGAGAATTCTCCAGAATGGCTAATTTCCCTTACCTGCTGAGTCCCTCAGCAGCTTTGCTGGATTTCTAGTATTTATTGTTTCACCTGGTAAGAGTGTGAACTTTTTTTTCCCACTCCTACATGTGTTTTTGCTGTGTGCTGTACATGTTGTGCTCTTGGACTATGGAGTCTCATCTACTCCATAGGCATCATCATTTTACCTTTAGTGCAGTGACACAGGGTTGTCTTTTCAGACTTCCGCTGTTAAACTCCATTTTCTGGGACTGACTACTGTCTCCCAGAACATGTAAAGTTGCCTTTGACTTTACTAGTCTTTTTATCTTTACAGGCCCAGTAAAAACTATCTTCCATAGAGTACTGGAAGGGTTAATAGTTATCCCTTTTTGTCTGTTTCTCATGGAACATTATTTTGTTCCCCTTTCTCTAAGATTTATGATATGATATGATATGATATGGCATTTGTAACACGCCTATACACAAGTGTTTCAAGGCGGGACGAGGCAGGGAGGGGGAACAAGGGGAAGATAGACAACGATCCTACTAGGCTAGTTGTCATTCAGATCGCGCAAGTGCAGGGGTAGGGGGAAGGGAAGAAGTGCAAGGGGAAGGGGAGGGGGGAAGTGCAGTACAAAGTAAGTAGAATAAAAATAAATAAATAGGGCCAGCTGGTGGCAAGTGCAAGGTAAGTGCAGACAAGAGCTGGGAAGGGGGGGGGGGCTGTAGGGATACAGAGACAGTCCCGAAGTGCAGGGGTTGCCAGGGAGGCAGTGCAAGTGGAGAGTGGCTGGGCCCAGGACCGAGGTCGCTGAGAGTGGCCCAGTTGCAGATTCAGTGCAGTTTCAGTGAAGAATTTAGCAGGGGAGAGGGAGAGAGAAAGCAGAAGCAAAGAGGAAGGTTTTGAGGTGCTTCCGGAACCGGAGATAGTTGGCTGGTTGCAGTGGTATCTACCATTTTTATTCTACCGCGGCCTATGGTGGTAGCTTCAAACTCTAATTCGCTGGACCCCTTTTAATTTTATTTGGTTTCGGTTGAGTTTATTCACCATTTCTTTTTGTAAAGGTCTTTCTCTTGTTTTACTCTGCGCGCCAAACCAGATTTGGTTCCTTTGTTCGCCGTCCTTTGGCAGGCTTCTGCACAGAAGCTCTCCTTAGGCACCTGAGAGTCTAGGTGGACAGGATGTGAGGGAGGGGTTTGATGCCCCCTGCACGAGGTCTCCTTGGAGACCCAAGTCACACTCTAGTTTGAGTGGCTAGGTTGCTGTCCTGCCAGGACAGCCATCCTGCGGTTTGATTGACAGCCAGGCTGTGTGAATGGTTGAAAACTGGTTAAAAGCAGGTCTCTGGGACTTGGAAGGCAGAGTCGCCACTGGAATGAGAGAACCAACGAGGAGCTGAAGGAAGACGACTGATGCAACTACTGGACATCCCGGTGAAGCCCTGCTGCAGGTCCGAATCGCCTGAAACTCTGACGACAGAGAATATCTGCAAGGAATCTTCTTCCCTTGAGCTTGGTGGGACCAACCAGCTCGCCAAACACCAAACGCTGGCCTTCCTCTCCTGGTCAAATTTGCTGTGCCTCGCTGCAGTGAACCTGATGGATTTGAGAAATGGAACCTGTTTGGGTTTTAAGGGACGCACCTTTTATTTGACGCTTTGGTCTGCTGTTGGCCTCTTTCCTGGGCAGTGCAGGACCCTCCAGTCTTCCTCCTTCTTGTCACCACGACAGTCACTTCAGGAACCGTGAGCCTGCAGGAACTGCCAGAAACAACCGCCTCAGCTACAGTATTATTCTTCATCTAAGATACTGTTCAAATCCAGTCATTCGTTCAGTCCGACCGAGGTGAAAGTGTTTCAAATCTTTCGCCTCTCCGAAGGATTGTCCTTCTCTTCTCTTTTGAATAACTTTTCCTCCAACCAACTTCATTTTGAACTCTTGGCAAAGATTTAACCGAGAACTACTCTGAACTGTGTGATGCTCTGCCAAGGCTCTGAACCATTAACGTTGGCCCAGGTCTATTGACTTGAATCCTAGTTGTAGTAATCCTTTTCTAGATTGCCCTGCCGATCACTTGTTGGTGTTGTTGATTTTGGACAACCTTGTCTTTTCCTCCCTTTTAAATTGCTGGAGTGCCATTTTGCTGACACTTCATTTTTAGCCTAACTTGTCCAGAATTGGTTGGGGGTTATTGTAGTATATTCAATCTCACCCTAGTGTAGTACGCATCTCCCCCCACAACCTCACCCTAGTGTAGTATGCATCTCCACCTCCACCCCACAATCTCACCCTAGTGTAGTATGCATCTCACTCCACCATCATGCTCCCATTTGCTTGCCATGCAACTCACCAAGCAGCCAGGCACGTGGTCCAGCATGTCGCTCCATGTAGCGTGGTAACGTGGAGTTCCGCAGGACCATTGAATCATGGGTTGATCCGGGATATCGGGCACAACAAAGTGTGATCATGTGGGTTGAGTCACATACCAGTTCCACATTGATGGAGTGGTATAGTTTACGGTTGCGGTACACTGCCTCCATGGCATGTGGGACCACCGATTCCACATGAGTGCAGTTGATGGCACTGATGCAATTTGGCATGCCTGCCAGTGCATGGAAGGCGATTTTGGTGTTGGAGATCTCCTGGGCAGTCCGTGGAAGGGATGTGTGGTCACTTTTGTGCTTCAGGAGGGCATCGAGCACTTGGTTCAGCGTGCTTGAAAATAATGGCTGTGATATGCCATGCATGTGCCCCACTGTGTGCTGGTAGGTGCCTGTGGCCAGGAACTGGAGCACAGACACCACCTTCAGTAGAGGGGGGATGGTGGTACGGATGTCAATGAGGCTGATGATGTTGTCATGTATCATGTCCACTATGGTGGTGATTGTGTCCCTGTCCAGGCGGTACAGGGTGTGGATCTGCACAGGGGTTAGGTTGAAGGGGCTGGCTCTGATGCGAGGGATTGGTGGCTGCCAGTCTGGTAACACTGGCTGCATTGGGGGGACTTGCTGGGCCTGTCTCACCCTCCTTCTCCTCCTGCGTCTCCTCTGTTGTGGCTGTTGTAGTTGTTGGTCATGGCGTAGCTCTGCGAGCATGACATCCAGGCCCAGTATGGCAACTGCAATTGGGATCATTTTGGTGTGGGAAGGGGTGTGGTGTGTAGGTGTGCTCCTTTTGTGCTGGGCCAAGCTCAATTGGCTCCACCTGGGCTAATTGTGTGCACCTGGGGCAGTTGGTAGCACAGCTTCTTACTGTTAGTGGTTGGTCCACGATGGCAGTGATACCAGCAAGGCGGTATGTGTTATTAGCGCACTCACGGCACCGGTAGGGGCATGTACGCATGTCTTGGGATCTACCCCTGTTAGCGCCATCCCGGTAATGCTGGCCCATGCCCATGCCGCTACTAGAGGCACCATTATGTACTGTGCTGCTAATAGTGGTTTGGCAGGTCAGAATAGCCCGGAGTGTTAAGCGATGCTGGTAATGCTTTACTGGCATTGTTTTTCCCTTACCTCCAACCTCATAATGAGGCCCATTGTCTACTGAGAATGCTTCTCTCCCAGAGTCGTCTAGGTCTTCCAGTCCTAAGAGACCACAAATGCCTAAGGAAATTGTGGGTATGTATGAGGCTAAGCTTGATATTTGGGATTGGTTTGCAGTGTTTTAGTATAACCATGGGATTCAAGACATTACAGGGAATCAGTTGCTTCCTTGGCTCTTCTCTAGGCTACCCACTGTTGCATCTGATGTTCTGATGGAGTTTGGGGAGGTGGATAGGATGGATTATGAGTGTGAAGCTAGCTTTAATTGCTAGATTTGGGAAGACCCCTTCCCAGTACCTTAAGAGGTTTAGGACCCTAAAAAGCATGATGGTACCCCCGGGGCTACCTGGGTATGTGAATGTTTGAATAACTTAGATGGTTGGGTTAAGGGTTAGAGAGCTAACACTTATGAAGGTATGAGAAATCTTGTTATGTTGGAGTCAGTATTATGCCTGCTCTCCTGAGCTAAGACAGCACCTGGCTGATTCTAAGGTGATAGATCCAAAAAAGTTAGCTACGGCTGCTGACTTGTGAGTTGCCAACAGGGCTACTCACAAAGATTCTGGGGCAACTCAGAAGAAGGATGAGGGAAAGCAGCCAAAGAAAGATAACAAGGAGAATTCTAATACCTCCAATCCAAAAGAGGGCCCTAAACAGAATAAGGGTAAGACAGAAGGGAAACCGAATCAGGCTAGTGTACCTTCTGGACCCAAACCAGAAGAAGGTCAGAACAAACCCCCATTCATCAAAACATTTGGGAAACTGACCATGTGAAAGGGGATCCCAGATGCAAGGGTAAGCCTTCAGGGGTCCACCCTGTCTCCTTAGCCTTCTCCCCAGAGGAAGACGTACTTATGGCAAGTGGACACTTTCACCTACTGGCTGATGAACCCATGAGAGTCCCAGCTAGTGTTTCTTTCGTGTCCCTGGGTTTGTGGGAACAACATAATTTAGATGTCTATAATTCCATCCCAGATAATAATAAAGATTATTATAAAGATAGTGTTCTTGTGAATGGCCAGGAGACCCCTGCCATCAGAGACACTGGAGCCACCATAACTGTGGTTGATGAATAGTTCTTCAAGGTAGAGGATGTTGCTAAGGCACCCAAACACCTAACCAAGTTAGCTGGAGGCCCTGTGCAAATGATTCCCCAATTACCAGCTCTCATCCAGTGCAATGACATGACTGTCAAGGTACCTGTTAGTGTGAAGAGTGAAGTGCCTGGGAGAGTCCTGTTGGGTAATGACCTGAAAACTCTTGGAGTTGTGTCTAGTATCCCTAGGTCTCCCAGTAAAAGGAGAAAGGAGCTCACTAGGCCTGCAAGGGAGAGGACCTTGAGAGGCTCTCCAGGGGAATTGATAGAGGAAACTATCACCCCCGGTCCACAGGACTTACTAACTGCTATTTCGAAAAAGAAAGAGGGAAAGAGGAAACCTAAGACCTCCAAGAAGAAAGCATATAGCACCCCTCTGCAACCAACAAGGACATCCGCAAGATTGTCCAAAGTCAAACCTGTGACTCCTCCACCAGCTGAGGCAGAGTGTGAGGGAAAACCCTGTGTGGTTGATCCATTTTCTGAAGTGTCAGATCTGGAAGAGGACCTTACTCTAGTTGGAGGCCTGGATCCTGTTGACCATCCTGAGCTGCAGTACTTACTGGCAGAAGGTGGACCAAAAAGGGCAGACTTTAACAGAGGACAAAGAGAGTGTCCTAATCTTGAAGGTCCTCACCTACAGGCAGCTTCTCAGCTCGATGGGCAAGAGCCTGGGAAGTACAGGGTACACTGGGAAGATGGTCTATTCTACAGTGCACCGACTGCGTCTATCCCTAGGGACTGCAAAAGACTTGCAGTGCCCCTAGAAAACAGACTCCAGTTCCTACAGTTGGCCCATGAGATGCCTTTAGCTGGTCATTTGAGCTTCAAAAAGACCAAGGAAAGGCTCTCTTTATACTTCTACTGGCCTAAGATGGGTGCAGACATTGAGAATTCTGCAGGAGCTGTCACACTTGCCAAACCTCTGGCAAGAGTGTAGCCAATAATGTGGCACCATTGGTGCCTCTCCCAGTGGTGGGAGTTCCTTTTGAGAGGGTGGGCATCAACAATATTGGTCCCCTTGACCCTCCTACATCTTTAGGAAAAAGGTTTATCTTGGTTGCAGTAGACCATGCTACTAGGTATCGTGAGGCCATACCTATGAGAACTGTTATGGCTCATGCTGTGGCTAAGGCTTTACTTGGCATTTTTACCAGAGTACAGTTTCCTAAGGAAGTGATATCCGATAGGGGATCCAATTTTATGTTCCACTACATGCAAGCCATGAGGAAAAACTGTGGTGTCACTTACAAGTGCTCTACAGCCTACCATCCACAAACCAATGGACTGGTAGAGAGGTTTAATCGTACTATGAAGAGCATGATAGGTGCTTTAGAGGAACTCCTTAAAAGAAAGTGGGACCTTCTACTGTCATGCCTCCCTTTGCTTATAGAGAAGTCTCTAAGGAGGGAGTTGGATACTGTCCCTTTGAAGTTTTCTATGGCTATCCAGTCAGAGGTCATTTGGCCCTGATTAAGGAGGGGTTGGAGAGTGCTGCTTCCCCCAAGCCAGTCAGAGTAACTGACTATGTGATAGGTCTCTGGAGGAGGATGTTACACGTGATGGCAGAATTTATTGATAACTTGAAAGCAGGTCAGGTTCTGGTCAAACATTGGCATGACCAGAAGACCAACATGGTTGAGTTCACTCAAGACCAGCTTGTACTAGTTATTGTGCCATAAGTCGATAGGACCCTTCAATGTTGTGGGAAAACTTGGAGAGGTGAACTATCTGATGGATTTAGGCAGACCTAAGGAGGCTCCCAGAGTCTCTCACACCAACCATTTGAAACCATATGTCTCGAGACCAGAAGTGGGAGCTTTGCTTCTAGCTTCAGCTCAAGAGGAGAAGGAGAGTGAACCTCTACCTGACCTACTCTGAGGCAAACCTTTAGACGAGAAAATAGAAGGAGTTAATCTCTCTTCTAATCTGACATCTGAACAACATGAGGAGTGCAAGTTTCTGTTAAATTAGTTTGCCTCCCTGTTTTCACTTTCACCAGGCTTGACCCCATTGGGCCAGCATGAGATACTCACTGGTGACTGTTTACCTGTGAAAAGCAGAGGTTACAAATGTCAGACCATGTAAGAACCCACATAAAGGAGGAGGTCAACAAGATGCTTGATTTCGGGTTTATAGAGCCATCTACAAGTCCATGGTCTAGTCCAGTTGTTCTAGTACCAACGGCAGGATCCAAGGAGTTGAGATTCTGTGTGGAGTAAAGAACTCTAAATGCAGTCACAGAGACTGATGCCCATTCTTTACCAAGGACAGATGAACTGGTGGATAAACTTGGTGCAGCCAAGTTCCTCACTACATTTGATCTGACGTCAGGCTATTGGCAAATTTCCCTGTCAGACCATGCCAAGGAGAAAACTTCATTTTTGACCCCAGCAGGCCTCTGCCAGTTTAAGGTTATGCCATTTGGATTAAAGAATGCATCTGCTGCATTCCAAAGGATGGTTAATCAAGTTCTGAATGGGATGGAGGACTTCTGCATGGCATACTTGGATGACATTGCAGTGTTCATCCCTACTTGGAAAGAACATGTTGATCACTTAGGATATGTCTTGAAGGCTCTTGAGCAGGCCCATCTGACCATAAAGGCGAGTAAATGTCAAATTGGTCAGAGCAAAGTGGTCTACCTTGGTCATGTGGTAGGAGGAGGTGAAAGAAGGCCACTGTCTAGCAAAGTACAAGCTGTGCAAAACTGGGCCACCCCTACTACTCAAACCCAGGTGAGAACCTTCCTAGGTCTCACTGGGTACTACAGGAATTTCATAGAGAGCTATGGGACCATAGCTTCTCCCTTGAATGTAGTCTCCTCTCCAAAATTCCCTAAAATGGTTAGATGGAATGAGGAGTGCACTCAAGCCTTTGAAAACCTGAAGAAATCCCTTCGTCAAGCTCCAGTCCTAAGAGCTCCTGATTATCACCAACCCTTCATGGTGCAGACAGATGCCTCCAATACAGGTATAGGTGCCATCCTTAGTCAACTGGATGAGAAAAGTAAGGCGCACCTCATTTGCTTCATCAGCAGGAAGCTGAAGGAACCAGAAATGAGGTGAGCAACCATTGAGCGTGAATGTTTTGCTATTGTGTGGTCTCTGAAGAAGTTTAGACCATACTTGTATGGATCTACTTTTGTGATTCAGACAGACCACAAACCCTTGAGATGGTTAATGCAAAAGAAAGGGGACAACCCAAAACTACTAAAATTGTCAAACAGCCTGCAAGGGTTTGATTTCACCATTGAGCACAGTTCAGGTTGTCACCACCAAAATGCTGATGGTCTCTCTAGGATGTTTGTAACCGACTAGAGTAAAGAGATTCATCCAGGAGTGGATTAAATCCTCCTGTCCCTTAGTCTGGGGGTGGGAGGGGGCAGTGTTAGGGAGAATTATCCAGAATATCTAATTTCCCTTACCTGTTGAGTCCCTAACCAGCTTTTCTGGATTTCTAGTATTTATTTTTTCACCTGGTAAGAGTGTGAGCCTTTTTTTCCCACTTGTACGTGTGTTTTTGCTGTGTGTTGTGCATTTTGTGATCATGGACTATGGAGTCTCACCTACTCCGCAGGCATCATCTTTTTACTGTGTGTCACACAGCACCTTTAGTGCAGTGACACAGGGTTGTCTTTTTAGACTTCCCACTGTTAAACTACATTTTCTGAGACTGACTACTGTCTCCCAGAACATGTAAAGTTGCCATTGACTTTACTAGTCTTTTTAACTTTACAGGCCCAGTACAAACTATCTTACATAGAGTAGTGGAAGGGTTAATAGTTATCCCTTTTTGTCTGTTTCTCATGGAACATTATTGAATGTTTTGCTATTGTGTGGTCTCTGAAGAAGTTTAGACCATACTTGTATGGATCTACTTTTGTGATTCAGACAGACCACCAACCCTTGAGATGGTTAATGCAAATGCAAGGGGACAACCCAAAACTACTAAAATTGTCAAACAGCCTGCAAGAGTTTGATTTCACCATTGAGCACAGTTCAAGATGTCACCACCAAAATGCCTTTCACTAAGATTTGGCTGGGGGCAGTGGTATCTACCATTTGTATTCTACCGCATTCTATGAAAATAGCCTTGGTACTGTTACACTCTATGGTGGTAGCCTCAAACTCTAATCCGCTGGACCCCTTTTAATTTTATTTGGTTCCGGTTGGGTTTATTCGCCATTTCTTTTTGTAAAGGTCTTTCTCGTGTTTTACTCTGCGCGTCAAACCAGGTTTGGTTCCTTTGTTCGCCGTCCTTTGGCAGGCTTCTGCACATGTCTGCCCGCCCGACCAAATATGGTCAAAGATAAAAGAATATGTCCTGCTACACTTGCCCCACCAAAGCCCCCATAATTCCACTACCTATGGTTGCATACCCTTTCAAAAGGATAGGTGTGGACATTGTGGGTCCTTTGGATGACCAAACCTCCTCAGGAAATGGGTACATTTTGGTCATAGTTGATCATGCCACCCAGTACCGTGAAGCTGTACCTCTGAGATGCCCCTGTGGTCACGAAGGCTCTCATTGGCATATTCTTTCATTTAGGATTCCCCAATGAATTAATTTCTGATAGAGGGTCCAACTTTATATCCATGAATATGAAGGCAATATGTGATGAATGTGGAGTAACCTACAATTTCTCTGCAGCCTTTCACTCAAAAACCAACAGGCTTGTTAAGCGGTTTGAACATGACCTTCAAGTGCAAAATCTAAGGCTTGGAAGAGACCCTCAGGAGAAAGTGCTATATTATCATGTTTTCATACCGGTAGATACCACAAAACGGGATGGGGGTCCATCCCGTTGATCTTCTGTTTAGGTATCCCGTTAGGGGCCACTAAGTCTGGTGCACGAAGCATGGCAGGGCAATACCTGAAATCTTTCCCACAGCATAGTAGTATTATGTGCTTAGCCTCTGATCAAAAATGGTCAAGTACAGGGACCCAGAACCTGAAGGCAAGCCAGGAGCTCAACAATGACTGGCATGACCAGAAAGCCCATGTGGAAAAGCCCTTGCTCACTGTTTAACGCTGGTTAGCATGTTGCGTGTAGGGCAGAACAGCAGACCCTTGTCTGATTATCCAGCCCATTTAACCTCCAGATCTCGTAGCCCATTATAAAGATGTAATATGGACCAATAGGCTGCTAGGGCTGGCCTGAACCAGCAAACGGTGGTCTCGCAGTGAATGCAAGTCGAGCACAAAGCTGCTGTGCTTGAGTCACGGAACCAGCGACAGTTGCAGGTACTCTATGCAGAAGTCTGAATAACGTCAGCATCTGCAGTGGGATTGAAGCTCCACAGTCACACATCCAGGACCATTTCGAGGAGAGAAGACACCAACTTCGAGGACTGGTCCATTTGAATTTAATGAAGCTATATCTATCCACTTTCAACAATAACAGCGTCACTATTTGCCAGCTGTCCCAGCCCTGAAGAAAGTGGTCTTCACCACTGAAACCGGTCGGCTCATTACAATACTGTATCTGCACAACTGAATGTCACATGCCAGATTACAGTTTGATCTATCCAAATAAAGACAAGGACTGATCAAGGATCTTTACTGTGTACCCAACACACAGGGGCATAGAGGAAAACACTCTCTATATTTTTAATATTAAGAAAAAAACAAAAGAAGAACAAAAAGAAATTGACACGAGGACCCCAGGTCCAAGATGTACTAATTATACCCACTTCGCAGCAAAACATCAATTAGGGAATAGTGGGTCTTTTTAAGAAAAACCTGCCCTCAGGGAAAACCTAATAAAGCTAATATTACTTTACTTTGAGGACAGTCTTTTTATGACAAATAACAAAGCTCTGCAAAATCTTTGTTTTTTTTAGGAAATTATTCAAATAATAATACCCAAATCCAAGTGGAAAATATGACCAGAAGTCCATCATGATGGAATACCCACCAGGCCAGATGGTCGGGATTATGGACCCCTTCAAGCTCAGTGCCCTGCATGACAAGAGGACATGGCCCGATGTGTTGCTGGAAAAGATTGGTGAGTTTAACTATCCCAATGACACTAATACTGAGCGGCAGATGCATTGGATCTTCAAGGTCAACCGGCTAAAACCACTTTACAGTCTGGATAACTTTGTGATGGCTCTGGTCAAGGATGATGAGACAGAGGAGGAGACTAACCCCTTCCCCAACATGTTGCATACAGAGCCAACTGACCAGTCTCTTGAGGTTGTTCAAATCGCTCCAGGCTTCCGGAAACAGCAAATGGAGGACTGCCAGCAATTTCTGGAACAGTTGCAGGACTTTTCTCAAAGACTCCCTGGAAGATTGATTGGTGTGTCCATGATTAAGCACTGGAGACAGTAAACCTTTGAAACGCAGGATTCACCAGATGCACAACAAGGTCAAAGACACCATCAAGAAGGAAGACGTTGAGGATATTGAGCTGTCCTGGTGCCTCTGGGCTAGTCCAGTGGTACTGGTCCCTAATATGTCCAGTAGCATGAAAACCGAGGTCCGCTTTTGTGTGGATTAGTGGGGGCCCAACTCTGTCATGAAGTCTGACGCACACCCAAGCCTTCAGGAAGATGAACTCACTGAACAGTTAGGAGCTGGCAAGTTCATGAGGCCTGACCGATCACACAAAAGAGATGTCATAATTCTACTCCCCGGACGGGCATTATCAGTTTACGTTTATGCCATTCAGATAAAAAAATTATCCTGCCACCTTCAAAAAGGACACTGAATCAGGTCATAAAGTGGCTGGAAGACTTCATAGTCGCCTACCTAGCCAACGTTGCTGTATTCAGCAACACCTTAAAAGCCCCTCTATCCCATCTGGAACAGGTGTATCAAGCCATGTGGAAGGCTAACTTGACTATCAAGGCATGCAAATGTTGTGTAGCACAGAGTAGGGTGATGTACTTTGGTCACCAAGTAGATGGTGATAAGAAGCAGCCTCTCCAGGCCAGAGTTCAGGTGGTTAAGGATTGGGACATCCTCACAACCTAGACTCAAGTGAGGGCCTTGCTAGGCCTCCCACGTTATTACCAGCCTTTTATTAAGCAGTATGCAACCTTTGCCCTTTTCTTAAATGACATTGAATCAAATAAACTGCAGAAGAAGGCCACGTGGACCCCTGCCTGTCATCATCCTTCCAGAGCTTGAAGGATGACCTGTGTCAAGCCCCATTTCTGAAGGTCCTGGATTTTGGGCAAGAGATTATCATCCAGACAGATACTTTTGAATTTAGCATCAGTGCAGTATTAGTGAAACTTAACTCAGAATTGGTAGAACAACCTTGTGCGTACCTATGTAGGCCCTTGACCAAGCAAGAGAGCAAATGGGCTACCATTGAGAAGGAGTGATTTGCAGTAGCTTGGGTGGGACTCACACTGAAACCCTACATCTTTCAGTCCCACTTCACTGTTCAGTCCGACCCCAGACCTCTGAGGTGGCTTATGGCCATGAAGAGATTGAACTTGGGCATCCAACTGAAAGCTGGGTGGTAGAACTCCAATGCAGAGGGCCTCAGTTGGTACTTTTGCCAGGAGAAAGAGACAGACCTTTATAAGGGTGAGGAATTACCATCTGGCAAGGGTGCAAAGCACTGGCATGTTTGATTTGTATTCAATAATAAAATAATGCAGGTAATTTCATCTCTGAAAGGGTAATACGCTGATCAGATTTCTCTTTTTATCATGTATCTGTCTCTTGCTGCATCCGTATCCAGATCAACAGCACCTGCTCTACCCATGCCAGTGAGCAGGGTCAGAGATCGCAGATGCCCAATTGAGAGTGGCACTGACAGATAGGTCTCTGTGTGATGAATTGGATTCTGCCTCGCAGGAGAACAGCGATGATACAATCATAAAGGTAAAACAGGGACAATCAAGAGACATTCCTGATTCGTCTTTTGTGGTAGCGCCGGCCGAGGGAAATCCATACTCGCGAAAGGGGTGTAAAGGTGAACCAGTAGTGACCAGAACTACACAGTATCACAGTCCAAAATAAAAGGAATATCCAAAAGGTTGTATAAAAATATAAACATTTTAATAAAATGCAAAATCTGCAAGTAGAACGAAAAGAGATTACTATACAAAAACCTACGACAAAGGAAAAAGCATGGAAGATGAGACAGGCTGCTGAAAATAGCACTCTGAGTGTAGTTCTAGGGGTAGTAGGTAAGGTACTACCATAAAATGGATATTGAGCTGAAAAACAGAAGGGATCATGACCTAACCAGTCTCTCTTGCCCAAGTGGACCGTGGGGGCAGTTCAGTGTCACAGTACCTGGATTCAGTTCTTGATGTGCTGACGCATCAGACCCTCTTAGAACATAGATGTGAGCTGATCCGGCTCAGTCGGGCATGTAGGATCGTGGAGGTCCTGGTGTACAAGTGGACTTCGACTAAGGTTGAATGAGGGTGTGCAGTAGCACCATGAGCGTTCCAAGTGCTGAATGGGATTACTACAATGAATGATATCAGGCCCAAATAACCAGACAGACTCAAAGAATATAGCAAACTACCATTTTATTATCAGTTCAATAAAGTAGGGAAAACCTGGCGAACCAACAGATTGTAGCTCACACACTGCATTTCAGTTACACAAAATGATGTATACCTTGATGTACATCAGCTATGACATCATTTTATGTGGCAAACAGTAAAACCTATTGAGCGGAGGTATTGGTTAAGGGAACATATGTACCTATAGTCTTTATATGTGTTAGTATGATCATTGACTACCCACTAGCTTGTAGGGACAATTTGAACAACCTCTGACTACATAAAATACTGATAATTACATAATACCGGCAGTGGATAGGCTTCTGCAACAATGTATGGTCCACCATTACATAGGCCTTCATGATTGGTTGGCAATCTCCTCCAACCTTGGACCTTAGGCTCATTAGCAGCACTTAAGCAGCAAATCCCAGGTGCAAGGGAACAACGTCAGACAACTGCCTTTCTTAGCTAATTAGCCTACTATCTCTCTTCAGTTCGCCCCTAAGCCAAGGATTTGTCATGATGCCCGCTCCCGGGGAGCCGGTTCAAGCCCTGCGTCCCCGAAAGCAGACATCCAGTCCCCAAGGAAAGACCCAGCAACCCGATATAGGGGCCCTTTGGACAGTGTCCTGGTGCCTATTGCGCCAGGCTCATTATGAGAGTGCTTGGGTGCACTTACCTGATGCAGACCATGCTGCAGGATCCCGGCCTCCTTGAGGCCTGAAAGGAACTACTTTACCTGTGGGACTAATTTACCATCCGGGCGTGGTTGGGGAAGGATACATACCTGATTGGAGGAAAGATACATACCTGGAACTTCTTCCAAGGCTATTTAAACCCCACCCGAACAGCCACACTTGCTTCTCGTTGTTCTGCATCTAGCAGCTGGACGCTCACTGTGTCTGCTCCTGCATCCTGACTTCTGCCACGCCTGCCAGCATCCTGGATCACCTGCAAAGGAAGAGAAGAAGAGAACAGAAGAAGGAAAAGTCCTTACCTGTTAAATCCGCATCCCGGAGACATCTCGCCGACAATCCTGAAAAGGAAGACTTTTATTTAAAAGCTCATTGCGTCGATCGCTGCAGCACCACATTCCACTCACCTTTACAGGGCGCCTCCATGTTCAGCAGCGATCATCCGGATTCGCAGTCACGCCCCAGCGCCTAGGGAGAAAAAGGCAAGAACAAAAGGTGAGAGAGAGAAGGGAATAAGGAAAGCTAAATCTCCATGTAAAGACTTACCTGTTGATTCATTCCCTCTTCATTTCGGGTCCGCGCCGCATCCTGGCATTTCCGGACCCCGGCCCCTAAGGGGAAAAAGAGACATCAGTGTTAATGAGCGAATGAAAAGACATTACCAAAAAACGTTCATTAAAAACTTACCTGATTTCTACAAGGATTTCACCTCTCATCTCGGGTCGGTGCCTGTTCCCCGGCATTCCGTACCCCGGCCCCTATGGGGAAAAAGACACTAGCATTAGTACATTAATGCATGGACACAAGGGGAACCTCTTATCAAAAAAACTTACCTGGAAGCCAAGCAAGTTTGGTTCTCACCAATCCGAAAATCCAGTGAAGTAACTGGATACCAACGCGCCCCTGCATCAGAAGCAGGATGGAGAGCTCGTCCTTCCAGACCCTAAGGTGAGACGCTACGGGGAATCACAGAAGGGTTTCGAGGAGGGTGAGAGGGGAAAGTGGGAGGCTGATTGCATTACCCCGCAGACAGTTAATCCCCAATTTTCACCTACAGAAGGATACTTCTGCGAGCCAGACAAGCCAGATTTGGGGGCCCGGTCCAGTCCATCTTCCGAACCCTGCGCATCACCTTAGAAGAGGTCACAGCAGCGCGAACCAGGCCAGCGCCTCCGTGGGAGTCAGGTGAGCGTTACAGAACGCGAAGCCTTCCTACAAATTCCCACCCATGCGCTATGGAAAGTTCTGAGACTGATCAGTTGGCCCAATTACTGGGGGAATGACGGGCCGAAGTACATGCCGCTCGTCAAGAGACTAATGCCCTCAGAAGGGAATTAATAATATCAAAGGAAAGAACTGATGACCTGGCCAGGCAGCTTTTGCAAGGTCAAGCTGGGCAAACTCCTCTACCCGGTTCCAGAGGGAACCCCGCTCCTGTGGTTTCCAGTAACCCTGTGCAGATTAATCTACACGGAAACATGCCGCTTGCCCCACCCGAACGCTTTGCTGGGGACCCCAAACGATTTGCTGTATTTATGAATCAGTGTCGTTTGCACTTCATATGCAGACCTGGGGCCTTCCCTAATGATCAGACCAAGGTAGCCTTTGTATTGTTATATCTCAGCGGCTGCGCTGCTGATTGGTCAGTTCCACTGGCTACTCAAGATGACCCGATTCTCCGTGATTTTCAAGGGTTTCAAGCAAGCATGGAAAGGTTATTTGCTCGACACTCTCAGAGCAGGCTCTGGATGACGAACTTCTATCCCTGCGAGAGGGCAACCAGGACCTCCTATCCTATATTGCAACCTTTAATAGACTAATTGTGGAAACGGGGTGGCCAGAGGATAAAAGAGTCACGTTGTTTTATCGAGGCCTACGCGGAGAACTTAAAGATGTCTTGGCCCAAGTTGTAAATCCGCCCCAAGAAAGCACAGAGTATATAGACTTAGTGGTCCGATTGGATCACAGACTTCAAAACAGAAAAGCAGATGGGTCCAGGTTTGAGACCCGGTTGTTGGTCAAGACCCATGCTAATCCCAAGGGAGTTGATGTCTCTGAGCCTATGCAAATTGGAGGGGTTAAAGGACCCTTAACTCAAAAGGAACGTGAAAGGAGGCGGCAGTTAAAATTACGTCTTTATTGTGGGAATTCTGGACACTTTCTACGAGATTGCCTGGCAAAACCGCCCCGAAAGGCGGTAGGAGCCGCTGATAAAAACCATGAAGACTCTGCTTCTGGAAACGACTCCGCCCGACAAAAGTAGGGGTCCGCTTGCCGAGCTTGAAAACTAACTCTCAGACCTCGCATTTCATTGTGCCAATGGTTCTCGTAGATCAAGAACAGCCTAAGCGGATACATGCAATAAAGGCATACATCGATAGTGGGGCTATTGGAAACTATGTGGATCGTGAATTGGTCTCTAGGATTAACCTCCCTCTCCGTCCTAAAACCAGCAAAGATGTCATCACCACAGTCGATGGAACTAAAATTGCCTCTGGACCGGTAACACATTCCACTACTGAGGTGACTCTTATTGGTCCCGACGGCCATCGGGAGGATGTTGTGTTTGATGTAATCAAGGCTCCACAGTTTCAGGTTATTCTTGGAATCCCTTGGTTAGAGACACATAATCCTCGAATTGATTGGCGAGCTAAGAGAATAACCTTCCCGGATTGCACACAAACCTGCTACCCAGAAAACCTGAAGATTAATCTTGCATCTGTAACCTCTGCCTCCATGCAACTACCTCCGGAATACCAAGACTTTCAGGACGTCTTCCAAAAGGAACAGGCCAACACGTTACCTCCTCACAGATTGTACGATTGCCAAATCGATCTGGTGCCCGGTGCACAACCCCCTTGTAGCAGGATTTATGCCCTTACCGAACCTGAGAACCTGCATTTGAGACAATATTTGGATCAATACCTAGCTAATGGTTTTATTTGCCCGGCATCCTCGGCTTTGTTCTTCGTGCCCAAAAAAGAAGGCGACCTTAGAACTTTTATCGATTACCGCACATTGAACCAGATAACAGTTAAAAAACGTTATCCTCTGCCTCTGATCCCTGAACTCCTTGACCAGGTGAAGGACGCTTGCATATACACCAAGTTAGATCTCCGGGGGGCATATCATCTGGTACGAGTTAAAGAAGGCGACGAATGGAAAACTGCCTTCCGTACTAAATACGGATTATTCGAGTACCAGGTGATGCCTTTCGGATTGTGTAACGCGCCGGCTGCCTTCCAATACTTCATGAATGATGTCCTTCGGGAACTCATCGATGTTTGTGTTGTCGTATATATCGATGACATTCTGGTGTACTCCTCTTCGGAATCTGATCACAGAAAACACGTCAGGGCAGTACTTGAAAAACTGCGCCAACACAAACTATTTTCTAAATTGGAGAAATGTGTTTTCCATACCACAGAAGTCGAGTTTCTAGGTTTCATCCTGACATCCAAAGGAGCCCGAATGGACTCAAGAAAAGTGGATGCCATCCTCAAAGGGCCATCACCTAGCTCTGTAAAAGGGGTTCAAAGTATGCGCAGCTTTGCCAATTTCTATCGCATGTTTATCCCGGAATTTTCATGCGTGGTACAACCCATTACTGCACTCTTGAGGAAAAATAAACGCTTGGAATGGTCTGAAGAAGCCGAGCAGGCCTTTCAGGATTTAAAAGCTAAGTTTACCTCCGCACCTATATTGAAACACCCGCGTCCAGATCTCCCTTATGTCGTCGAGACTGACGCATCCAGCCTAGCCATGGGAGCTGTCCTGTCCCAAAGAGATCCCAAAACCAACCAACTGCATCCCGTAGCATTTTGGTCCAGAAAATTCTCGGCACCCGAGGTTAATTATGCAATCACTGACAAAGAACTGTTAGCCATTAAGTCCGCTTTTAAATGTAAGAGGATTCAATTCAACACTACAGCTAAGTCAATGCCTAGTCTGGGATACTGAATGGAAACCCTTATTGATATATCTTTACGTCCAGTTCATGAGGTCTGGATGACTACCCCTATATAACACCCCTCTCTTGGAATCCCCCTGATCCCACTGAGCCAAGAAGTAGTTCTGTTTTGCAAGTTTAAACGGTTTATTTGATAATTTAAACAATATATATATATATATCACACTTTATAATAAATTAATAATTGAATATCACACTTAATCTGAGCAGTAATCAATAATGGATAGTCTGGCACTAGCACACTTCTTTATAATCAATGATGAGTGGTTATAGGATGGATAAGATAGCAACAATACCTTTATGGTTTCAAATGGATGCAAGGTGGAATGAAAATGCAATACAGAAAATAACTTGATAGGGTTTCAGCAAAACAATGTAATCACTTTTCTCTGGCAATCCACTCCCCCCCTTTATGCAATGCAAGGAAATGGAAGGAAAGCACACAGTTCTCAGAAATGCAATCAAATGTAATTCAGTTCACCCCAGCAATCTTATACAACAGGTAGGAGTTTTGAAACACAGGCAAAATGCTTTGAATATGGTGACAATGAAGTGAGGAAGATGCTGAAAATGGTTTTAATTCCCTTTAGGAGGTTCAGGGTGAGTGAAATATACTTGGGATGAGTTCAGGCTCACTTTAGCAAGGATCTAGGAGTAACTAGCAGGTTAAACGAATTTTTGGCAAAGGAAAGCAATGAAGCTGCTGTTTTCACACGTGGCTGGATTTTTAACCAAATTGCAAATCGCGGTAAAATTCGCGAGTGCAAGAATCGTGATTACGGAGAAAGTATGAGGAGTAGGAAGTCGGTTGAAAAGCTGAGATGCTAAGCTTTCAGAGGAAAGTTAAACCAAGTTCCTAGTCCAAACGGTTCCAGAGATACGGACGATTAAATAAAGGTAGTTTTTCGGATTTGAAATTTTAAAAATTCAAAGCGACAGGTTACAGCTTGCAGCTAGAAAATGACAGGTGACAGCTTTGCAAATGACAGGTTACAACTTCTAGGAGGCAGTTCTGGTTAGATTAAAATAGATTGAATTATATTATTTTAACTAAGAGATTGGTTCTGCACAGTTCTGCTAGGTACTCACAATATATTTAGAAATAGGCCTCGCCACGGATCTGGTCAGGTTTTCGGACTGGACTCCGGTTCTGGTCTCAGCACTTCACAGTGATCTGGGTCAGCTCTCTGGTTCTGCT
The DNA here is from genome assembly GCF_040938575.1 of Ambystoma mexicanum. Lineage (NCBI taxonomy): Eukaryota > Metazoa > Chordata > Amphibia > Caudata > Ambystomatidae > Ambystoma > Ambystoma mexicanum. The sequence goes on from NC_090928.1 coordinate 1,149,658,641, forward strand.
AACAGCGGTCTGGGTCACTCTGGATCTGATCAGGTCTGTGGGTCCGGATACAGCGGTCTCCGGTTCAGCTGGTCTCTCTCTGGATACAACACTGCTTTCTGGCAAATGGCAAGAGTTCTTGCAAAGAATTCAAACAGCTCGCCTAGCTGTGAATAGTTGCAATGATTTGAGGCCTGCTAAAGAGGGATTTTGCTTGTAGTTGACCTCTCTGCTACAAATTCTGAAGTAAAGTCTTGGTCTCTGAAGGTGGATAGATTGAAGTCTCTGTGTTGGCTCTCTGGAGGTTGATGGAGGTAAAGTATGGATTTTCCCGGCAGAGCGTCCCGCAGCAGGTGGAATAGAATGTCCTTATCTGTCCTGACTGTCTGCTTTTATGTGTTTTGAAAGTGGGTGGAGAGGCTAGCTTTCTAGGCCCTACCCCTCTCCACTTGTCATTGGCCACTTCCTCCTCTTCCCCTTGATTGGGGGAATGAAATGAAGTGTCATCATGATGAGGTCTGTTTATGATACAGAGAACCCACCCCTGTCAACTTTACACACAATCTATATCTGATCCAAATACATACTTCCCCGATAGACAGTTGTTTGTCATTGCATACACACATCATGCATTTCCTGATGGTAGCCCCTGTTCCAATTCTGTCGTTTCTAGGAGCTTGGGTTCAAAAATGGCAACATATTTCACTTTTTGGTCGGGTTACCAATATTGGATTTGTCCCCGCATTTACACAAATGTTCGCAAAGCATGTGGGCATTAGGTGGTGGAGTGTCAGATTTTTAACATACATACATTTTGAGTAATATCCTCTTTTCCGCTAAAAACCCCCCTGAACATACCACCGGGTCCTAACACGTCTTCAAATGTGCACAGAAAAATCACAAGAATAATGATATCACTTATAAAATTTTCACAAGTCCGCTCTATGAATGATCCATCTTTTTAGATTTATTTTCTGGACCCAAAGGGGTGTGGTTTCCCAGGTCAATGGTGTAGAAACCAGTTTATCCAGTTTCTGCCAAGCTCAGAGACCCTGCCCCTCCCAGCTTCTGCCAAGAGGAAGCTATTTTACGGTCCCCCTAATAAACCATCTGCTTGGGCCCTGGAAGGCCCATTGTTCAAGAGGAAGCCATTTACGGCCTCCCCCCAATAAACCCTCTGCCTGGGCCCAGGACAGGCCTTTGTTCAACTCCCTGTAGCTGCTCCACCCCTAATCTAATCAGAGGTGACAACTCCTTTTGGCAAGGGGAAGAGTGGCTGAGCAGGTTTTAACTCATGTGGGGGTAGATGTCAAGCAGAATTCAGTTTCCTTAAGCCAGGTTTCAGATAAAATGTCATTTCTAGTTACCCAGTTTTCTGCATTCAAATAAACTAACAATTTTTACACATGCAGCTAGAATGCTGATTCTAAGTTTAAAACTATGACATTTAAACAATTGAAACCTATGTGACACTCAAAAGTAGGTCACTCATTTATTTTAAACATTTAGATTTTTAGTGTCTTTCAGTCCAAATTTACTTAAACTGCTGAAATCCGCAGCTCAGCCAGTTTTGCTATGAACATTATTTTAGGCTCATCCTCTTTGCAGATTTTGTATGCCCACAAGACTTTATTCTGTCAAATGTCTGCTGGTGTTCAGTGAGATTGTTGGATATTCTGCAATGTTTGAAATGGGCATTCTGAGCTTGCCTTCAGAGAAACAAAGGGTGATTTTTAAAGTGCTTTCTAGCGAACAGGCACTGCTGTTTTTCTCTTTGGCACCCCATTTCACTCATGGCTCTTCTGACCCAGCACACCCGCACCGGGGGGTGGCAAGTCAGGCGACCATTTTGGTGTGCGCACAAACTGTGCGGTTTCCATAGATTCTGGCGCACATGTGGTCTTTTTCGGCCATCTTGGATTTCCTAAGCCCACAGCACCAAATGTTGTAGCATAATAGTCCAAACGTGGGTCAGAACACCCAACAAACCCCCCCGCCCGACTGCACTTGGACTGAGTCGAGGGGATGTCGGGTGCTAAGGATGTTGACCCACGTGCTGGGAGGTCCGCATCATCTTCTTCCAATTCCGCAGATGACAAAGTTCAGCATCCTTTCCTCCATCAGGGGTGGATCAGTCGGTTCTCCTCGCCGGTCCTGATGGGAGTATTGGGCGGTACACTGGCCCCTCGGATCTTTGCTCCCGGTCCCTGGGTCGTTCTCCTTGGTTTCATCTCTCCTAGGACGACAAAGGAAGAGCGGCAATACCTATTCATAGACATTTTTCCCCCACCATTGATATAGTGGGGTGGCATATACATTTATAGTCAAAACATATGAACATGCACATTTCTTTTTGCATTCAAAAACCAAAACACCCACATTGAGAAACTCAGAATTTGATAGGCGATATGTTGGATATTTTAAGTTAGAACTGAATTAATCTGAGACAGTACCCTCTAGGATTCCAGAGGATTCCTCCAGTTGTTGCAGAGTGTGCCTGGGATGGCAACACTTTAGCTGATTTATATGTACCCACTTGTCTTCCCCCTCTGCCAAACCGCCTTTGGGGATGCGGATCTTGTAGGCCACAGGGGAGATCTTGTCTATAATCTCAAAGGGTCCCTTCCATGTAGGCAAAAATGTTCGCTGTTTGGCCTGGTTCCTTTGGAAATTGTATAGATAGACCCAGTCCCCCACCTGATATTCCTTCCTGGAAGTTTTCAGGTCATAGTGGGTCTTCATACTCTCAGCTGATCTTTCTAGATTCCGCTGAGCATAGGCAAAAGCATGTTGAGGGTGTTTCCTTAAATTCTCCACATACTCATGAGTTGTGGAGGCATTTATTAGTGTCTGCTCTTGGGTCCTGTAGAGCAAATGCTGCGGAAGCACCATCTTGCGTCCAGTCATCAACTCGAATGGTGACATTTTGGTTGCAGATGAAGGGGTAGATCTGATGGCCATTAGGACCAGAGGTAATCGGATATCCCAACTTGGCCCAGAATCTGCCACAAACTTTTTTAATATGCTCACAATGGTTCGGTTGTATCTCTCCACTGCTCCAGAAGAAGCTGGCCTGTAAGCAATGTGTAGCTTCCTTTTAACCCCCAGTATCTCCCACATCTTTGTCATTACTTCACTGGTGAAGTGGCTACCCCTGTCTGACTCAATCCTTTGAGGTAGACCGAAACGGGAACAGATGTGGTTAATCATCAGGGCAGATGCAGTTTCTGCCTTGCAATTTGGGGCTGGGAGACATTCCATCCACTTGGTAAACAAGCATGTAACGGTCAACATGTACTTGTTTCCTCTAGTCGAGCGAATCACAGGGCCTACAAAGTCGATTTGTAAATCTGACCATGGCAGTGTCATCCCCCTCTTTTGGAGGGGTGCACGGTGCGTGAGGGATGATGGCTGAAATTGTGCACACACAAGACACCCCTTCAAATATTGGTCAAGGTCCTGCCCCATGTGTGGCCAGTATGCAACCTCTCTTAAGATTTCCAGTGTTGTGTGAAACCCCCTATGACCGGCGGTGGCCGCATCATGGGCGTGACTTAACATCAGGCTTCGGAATGAGGTAGGAACCACCCACTGATCGTGGCCAGCTTTGGATTTCCTTACCAGCAAACCGTCTTGGATTCGGAACATTTTTGGACATTTCATCAACACACTTAGGTCCTCTTTCCCAATGTAATCGGTATCCGTCAGGGGAAAGTTCTCAGGGTCCTCAAGGTGCTGGTAAAATTACCAATTATTGGATCCCCCTTCTGAGCGGTAATCAAATCAGCATCAGGGGTCTCCTTACTCCATTGTGCAATTGAAAGGTCATTGTGAGCATTTGTCTGGGACCTAGTGATAGCAGTGACCTGGATTTCCCCCAACAGGGACTCAATCTCAATTAGATCCCCTTGGATGGCCCCGGTTTTGGCCAGCTGATCAGCTAAGTCATTTCCAGTTTTGTCTGGTCCCTCTATTTTGGAATGACCCTTGATCTTCTTCCAGTAGGTGGTCATCCCATTCGATGTGACCAGATCATCAATGTTTTGGATCAACTTCCCATGTTTCAAGGGTTTGTTGTTAGCACATAACATGCCTCTGGTTTTCCAATTAACCAGGTGCTCCACGAACCCGTTCCGTACATAATCCGAATCTGTGATTATGACCAGTTCGTGGAGTTGATGCTGGACAGCAGTGAGGATGGCCTGATGCACAGCCATCAATTCTGCCACCTGACTACTTCGGGGACCAATTTTTATCCAGCGGAGGGTTCTGGGGACTCATTCACCCATGCATTCCCTACGCCGGCCACCAGTTCTTTCTCCCCGTTGTTGTCAACATGGTAAGAGCATCCATCCACATAGACAGTGGGCATTCCCTCACACTTGTCCTCTTCAAAGACTTTGTGTGGGGAATTAAGGTATGCCTCCGTGTTGTCCTTGATTTTTAGACTTTCGTCCTCGAGACAGTTTTCTCTGGCACAATCATGCAAGTCAGCCAGACCTTGCGCGAGGGGACTCTTCTTGTTTTGGCCATATCTGACCTCCACAGGAAAGCCTTGCATTGACAGAATCCAGGAAGTAATTCGGGAATTACTCACATTTCCGGCACAGATTCTGTCACTTTGGAGATATTGCAGAGGCTGGTGTGGAGTCTCCACTATGATGTGTTCCCCCTGGATAAACGGGCGGTAATTCTTCAATGCCCACACCGTTGCCAGGAGTGCCTTCTCACAATCGTTGAATTTTTCCTCCACAGAGGATAAAGTTTTGCTCGCATAGGAGATTACTTTATTGACCTTGTCATGCTTTTGGTATAATACTGCCGTCAAGCACGTATTAGAGAACCCTGTCTCCAGGAAGAACTCCTTGTTTCTGACAGGGTAAGCTAGGCAGGGCCCTTGTGAGAGGCTTCTTTTGAGTTGTCTTACTGCCTCGGCTTGTTCTGGACCCCATTCCCACTTGACCCCCCCCTTCAGGAGATGAATAAGGGGTCTGGTGATTTCTGCGTAGCCCTCAATGAACTTTCTGCTGTAATTAGTTAGTCCAAGGAGGCTCCTTAGTTCCCGCAGAGTTGTGGGGTCTTTCAGTTTTTGGAGTGCTTCCACCTTCTTTTCCTGGGGACAGAGACCCTGAGGAGTAATCTCATGCCCCAAGAAATTAACACGGGTTCTACACCACTGTGCTTTCTGAAAGGAAAGTTTTGCTCCGGCGGCCCTCAACTGTGTCAGAACATAACGGATCTCCGCTATGTGTTCCTCCACAGATGAACTTTTGATGAGGACATCATCTACATAAGCCAGGTTACCCCTTGCACCCAGGTCGGGCATGGCCTTGTGTAGGAAAATGTTGAATTCATTGCCGGAGTTGAGGTATCCGAAGGGAGTCCGGGTCCATGTGTACTGCTGGCCCCCAAAGGTAAAAGCCAGCTTGTATTGGTCCTCCCTACTGACAGGCACAGTCCAGTATCCATTGGTCAGGTCTATTGCAGTGAATACCTGTGACCCCTGGATCTGGGCCAGCCCTTGGTCAATGTAGGGCAGAGGCCATCGGGAAGTATGGACCCGTTTGTTGAACTCCCTGAGGTCGGCGCAGAGTCTCCACTGGCCGTTTGGCTTCAATATTCCCAGCACCGGATTATTGAAGGTGCTGTGAACTGGACGGATTATTCCCCGGGACTCAAGGTTCTTAATTATTTCAGTAAGGGACTTCATGGATGTGAGAGGCAAACGATATTGCTTCACAAACACTGGAGTCATGCCAGGGTCCGTGGGGATTGTTGTTGTGTGGATGTCGGTGCGGCCACAGTCATATGAGTCTACCGCAAAGAGATCTTGGAAATCCAAGAAAACTTGTTTCAACTTTTGGTTTTGTTCCAGAGTCACACAGGCATCAGCTAGGTTGACTCTCTCTTCCACCATCTGCCTGAAGCCTGGAAAGACTTCTGGTTTGGCTATTTCAGCGGCCTCCTCCAGCTGGGTGGAGAAGTCCCTGGTCAGAGTGCTGATTTGGACTGGAGGCTTCAGGTGGGAAAGGCAGCCCTCATGGACCTGGAAAATCACCTCATCCCTCCTGAAGTCACAAGTCACATCTTCCTTACCATAGGGGCAAGAAGTGTACACCAGGAAGTTCCCCCCATGCCGGGTAAAAATCCTGTCTGGTGTTGTATTGTCATCACTGTCACTGTCAAAGCAGTCCTTGGGGATTGGCCCTAACAGTTCATTACCTAAATCAATGGAAAAATGTTGGTCATCAACCGCCATTCCAATAATGGTGCCTGCGGCTAGAGTAATACTCTTCAAGTCGCTGTTATCCACCTCTATTAGAATGGTGTCATGTTCTATGTTGACTAATGGAGTTGGGTTTACCCCCAACCCTTGCTGTTGGAGAGAAGCATTTAGGTGTATATAAGCATCAGGGTTTTTCAAATGTTGTCCTCTTTTAACTTTCACTTCCAGGGAGAATTGTCGGGTCCTTTCTGGAATGGTGACTTCCTCTTTGATCTGAATCTCAACTGCATAAGGTAGCAATTGAGCCGACCTAAATCCTTTTTCTGGATCATCAAAGCCCATGGGATTATCCGGTAATCGGGACCAAGCTTTGAAGTTTATTAGGTCCAAACTAATGGCAAAGCGATTGAGAATGTCACTGCCTAAGTAAAAAGCGGCAGTGACGTCTCGCACGACCCAACAATTGTGGACTATGCTCTTGTTGCCAATGGAGATTTTGAGCATACACCTGCTTGGCAGGAGATGTTTGGAATTAGGTGCTTCCAGGTCCATTTCCGATTTGTCTATCAGTTTGAATGTGGGAATGGCTGGATCTTTTGGGAGTTGGCGGAACATGGCTTCGCTGATGAAGCTCTTACCGTTGTTCACACTCGAGCGAGAACAGAGTCCTTCCCATCATTTAACTGAACAGGGATGAACAACTGCTCTCCAATTTGTTGAATATCAGCCAGGCTCTGAGCTGATTTCACATCTTTCTGGACTATAGGAGTGGGAGTTTCTGATTGTGGATTGGTAAAGAATTTCAGGGTGTTTCCTTCCAGTGTGGAATACCACCTTAAACTGGAAGGAAGGTTGATTTTCAGAAATAGAGAGGAACCCCATCACCAGTCTGTTGTCCTACTGCTATTACTGTCACGTCTGGAATCTGGTTGTTCTGGAAGTGAAATTCTACTTGGTCAGATTTTTGTTCAACCATGTGGCAGTTGCCGTTTAAACTAACATGGTTGACACTCTGTTTAAATTTTATGGGTCGGCTAGTCTGGGTCCAGAGGACCTTGTTTACGCAATCTATTAGGGGTGACAACCTTCTCAGGAGGTCATTCCCTAGTAAACAAGGGGTGCCCTCTGGAGTCACAACTATGACTGGGTGTTTCAACTTGTGTCGCCCAATTTTAATGTCCAAATCTGCCGTCCCCTCGACGGGAATTTCCTTCCCGTCAAAGTTCTGGAGTTGTCCAGGAAGTGAGGTGAGAGGAATTTGGTAATTCCCTCGCCTTCCTGCATTCAGTTCATCAAAGGCCCTTCTGGACAGAAGGGTAGCTTGAGATCCCGTGTCCACCAGCGCTGAAATCATACCCTGCCCCTGTACTTGTACCGGGGCATAGTATCTTCCCTCCTTCTCCTCAAGGGGGCACAGATAATGCACATTTTTGGACAACTGGTGGGATAACTTTCTGGTTTTGGACATTGCTAGCGAAGAGATTTGGGCAGAATTCTGTGGGGAGCCTTGGGAATCTGAAAGAAAAAGTTGGCAACTGGAGATCAGAGCCATTGTGGGTTCCCCTGGTTCCGATTCTGGGACGCCCCGCCCTTTTTGGAGACAGTCATCAGGATGGGTTTGAACCAGGGGATTTTGGTATTGTGGGTTCTGGGATGAGATGATGGGCGGCGGTAGCTCAGTCTCCATATCTCCCCAGTCTGAATTGATATCCCTTGGGACCCATTTTTCCTTGGGAGGAGTTCCCCCATCTCTGAAGGAGAAGATCTTTTTCCCAGGATCTTCTGAGGATCCCTCTCCCTCAAATTGGAAGACCTGTACCTCCTCCACAAAGTGGGTCTGTTTGGGTCCTTTGTTTCTCCTACCCCCCCTCTGCTCCTTGGGAGGCAGGCTTTCAGGGGCAGGAGATTTTGTTTCCGGTTCCTGGTTTTCCAGCGGCTGTTTACAAGTTGGGAAGGAAGCTTCCTCCAAGGCTTTACACCCCCCTTCCCCTTGTGCCTCCTCCCTAGGAACCGGTGTGTTATCGGGGTGCTGCCTCCGTCATTGTTCTGGAGTACCAGGTCCAGAGTTTGGGGCATTCTGCGGTGGCACGCTAATCTGAGGGTTCTGTTGAGCCCTCAGTATGTGACCCAGATCCCGTGCCATATTTTGGACCTGGTGCTCTAACTGGGAAACCCGCTCAGGCTGATACAGGGCTCTATTTTCTCCCCTGGGCTGATCCCGGGAAGGGTAGCTATCCCTTCTCTGGTAGTACCCCGGGTTGGGAAGATTTTGGTACCCCTCCACCCTTAGCCTCCCCTCTCCCGGAGTAGGTTGTCTGGGCTCAGGGAATTGGGGAAAGAAGGATGGATGATTTTGGGGCTGGAAATTGGGTGGATACCTGGGGAAAAAGTTCTGCCCAGGATTTGGAGAATTTCTGCCCTCCTGGGGGAAGTTAGGAGGGAAGTTCCCTGGGTCAGGTGCTTGGCTGGATCCCCCCCCTTGGGCTGGAGGAGTCCACACATAACCCAGGATTGGTCTGTTTCCCTTGTAACGGGGACTTACATAGTCAGGAGAGCGAGGGACCCCATTTGTGGGACTACCTCTTTCACTCCCTGTCTGTGACTGGCCCGAGGACTTTCTGGGCCTAGCATTATTAGGTGCAGGTAGGTTTTTAGGCCCCCCCATCTCCAAATCCAAAACGGGGGTAACCTTTACCTCTGCCACCTTGGCAGCAGCAGGGGTGCTGTTGGTTTTGGGGTTTTTCGGCGCGTTATTTTTATTTTCGATAGGCTTCTGCACCTTATAGATCCGGGTAGCCTGTTCAATGACCCAGTCTAAAGATCTTTTCTCATGAAAATCTCTCACGAGCTGGGTCATTATATATTTGGGCAAGGCATGGAAAAATGTATTGACAAATTCTCTGCTGTCTGTGCGCACCCTTCTGGTGGTCTGCGCAAAGGCACGTTTCAGTTCTTGCACGAATTCTTGTGGGGCCTGATCCTCCCCACATTGCAAATTGTAGGCTGCCTTGCGAGCCTCTTGAGGATTTCTGTGAATAGAAAAATGTTTCAAGATGGCCGCCTTATAGGTGGACCATCTTAAATGATTTTGGTCCTCCAGCCCCGCAAAGAAACTGGAGTATTCTGGGGAGAATGTCCATTTGACGTACTGGATGCAGCTACTGCTGTCCTTCAAATGGAAAGTCTCCATCATTTGCTCGTAAAACTCCAAGTGTTCCCAAACAGAATACTTGGCGTTCTTGTGATAAGGCGTGATGACACTCCTTATTGACTTTATTTGCTTCAATGGGTCCTTAAGCAAGGCCCTTTTTGCCTTATTGGCCTTTTTGGTTCGGGTAACCCTGGTCCATTCATCCTCCGACTCAGAAGCGCTGCTCCCAGAGGTTCCTGTCTGATCTTCCAGGTTTTCCCGGATTCTGCGAGCCTGGGAATGGCTGGCAGAATGTGGGGACCTGGTCTCCTGCGTCCTGCGCCGTTCAGAGGAGTCTTCAGATTCCTCCTTGCTGCCAGGATTTGATGGGTACCCCCCCACTGACCTAACTCGGCAGAGGTTTTCAGGATGCCCTTAATGGGCCTACTCTCCTGGGGTTCCCCACTAAATTGCACTGTGCTTGGGTGCCCATACCCGGATGCCCGCCCATCCATTCCTGGGAGGTACTGGCCTATGAGCCCCATGCTTCTGGCTGGATAGTAATCTGCCATCCCTGTGGCCCGGTGCTCATGTGCGCCAGGGGACAGGGGGGTCGCAGAATCCAGGGACTGAGAGAGATAAAGGCCTCTGGTGCTAGGGCTCCTGAGGTTATGCTCAGGAGTTTCCCTTTCCCAGCGCACCTGGTCTCTATCCGCCCCTGCTACCTCTTGCAATGCAAGAGCCTGCTCCTTCAGTTCCTCAGTTAAGGCCTTACTAGACTCTATCAGTTTCTCCTGCATCGCTACCTGTTGTTGGAGCCTGTCGTTGTGCTGGCAGAGAGCCTCTTTCTCTCTCTGCGTTTCCCGATTGGTCCTGGAGCACTGGGCCAATCTTTGCTGCAGGAGGGTTACCTCCTGAGCTGTGTCCCTATTGGCCTGCTCCTGTCTTGCCAGAGCCTCCTCCACCCTCCTGGTGTGCTCTAGCAAGTCCTGGTGTTCTTTTTGGAGGTCACCCAGTCCCTGGTGGGCCAGGTGATTTTCTTCCATTTTTCTTCTTAAGTGGCAGACTTCCTGGCCTAAGGTGTCCCTTTCCTGACCAAGAGCTTGAATTTGTGACGCCAGGTCGTCCCTTTGCCTTTGGAAGGCACCAGCTTTCTGGCGCTCCTGATCAAACTCTGCCTGGGTATCCAGGTCTTTCAGGATCAGTTTATTGCTCTCCTCTTTCTCTCTGTCTAGTTGGATTTGCAGGGTGGCTACCTGCTCTGTGCATGCCCTGTTGAAATTGATCTGTTGCTCCAGCTTTTTCTGGCTCTGAAGTAGTGAGTCCAAACTGTCTTGGCGTTCCTTCTGCAAAGCCAGAATTCTGGTATGCTGGTCTGTCTTTTCCTGTTGCAGTATATCCATGTCCTCTTTTATTTTAATGATATACTGCCTACTATCATTTTCTGACTCCTGGCTCCCCTGCAGCCTCTGCTCAGAAGAGACCAGGTCAGATTGGACCTTCTCTAACGCCATCTGTCGCTTATTCGCCAGATCTTGGCTTTCAGTACATTTATCCTGCATGTCTCCCATATATAGGTACAGGTATGCCGCTATCCTAACCATCTTGTCTTGTTCATCCTTAGCTTTAGGAGCCATGTATAGTTCACTCAGGGCCACATGTAAGGGACCCTGATCTCTCCATGTATCTGACCCTGTTTCAGTGACCTGTTGCGTGATGGCCTGCAACCAGACCATGCGGTCCTGGTGAGTCCACTCACCTCTCACAAATAACTTATGTAAGAAGTGATCTCTGGCTATTTTCATGTCTACTAAGGTCGTCATTCTAGAGATTGGTCTCTGTCCTGACTTACAGAAGTTTGTATTTTATTTTTGCAAAACAGACCTTTTCCTTAGAGCGTTCCTTTGAGGAGTGCTTTACAGCGTAACACAGCGTGGTGATCCGACCGGATATGTGTATCTGGTCAGCTGGCACACTGTATTAATCTGCACAAGTGATAGATCTAACCCAAACGTCCGGCTCGAGCCCCCAATTTGTAAGATGATTCAATTCAACACTACAGCTAAGTCAATGCCTAGTCTGGGATACTGAATGGAAACCCTTATTGATATATCTTTACGTCCAGTTCATGAGGTCTGGATGACTACCCCTATATAACACCCCTCTCTTGGAATCCCCCTGACCCCACTGAGCCAAGAAGTAGTTCTGTTTTGCAAGTTTAAACGTTTTATTTGATAATTTAAACAATATATATATATATCACACTTTATAATAAATTAATAATTGAATATCACACTTAATCTGAGCAGTAATCAATAATGGATAGTCTGGCACTAGCACACTTCTTTAAATCAATGATGAGTGGTTATAGGATGGATAAGATAGCAACAATACCTTTATGGTTTCAAATGGATGCAAGGTGGAATGAAAATGCAATACAGAAAATAACTTGATAGGGTTTCAGCAAAACAATGTAATCACTTTTCTCTGGCAATCCACTCCCCCCCTTTATGCAATGGAAGGAAAGCACACAGTTCTCAGAAATGCAATCAAATGTAATTCAGTTCACCCCAGCAATCTTATACAACAGGTAGGAGTTTTGAAACACATGCAAAATGCTTTGAATATGGTGACAATGAAGTGAGGAAGATGCTGAAAATGGTTTTAATTCCCTTTAGGAGGTTCAGGGTGAGTGAAATATACTTGGGATGAGTTCAGGCTCACTTTAGCAAGGATCTAGGAGTAACTAGCAGGTTAAACAAATTTTTGGCAAAGGAAAGCAATGAAGCTGCTGTTTTCACACGTGGCTGGATTTTTAACCAAATTGCAAATCGCGGTAAAATTCGCGAGTGCTAGAATCGTGATTACGGAGAAATTATAAGTCGGTTCTAGGCTCGTTGAAAAGCTGAGAAGCTAAGCTTTCAGAGGAAAGTTAAACCAAGTTCCTAGCCCAAACGGTTCCAGAGATATGGATGATTAAATAAAGGTAGTTTTTCGAATTTGAAATTTTAAAAGTTCAAAGCGACAGGTTACAACTTGCAGCTAGAAAATGACAGGTGACAGCTTTGCAAATGACAGGTTACAACTTCTAGGAGGCAGTTCTGGTTAGATTAAAATAGATTGAATTATATTATTTTAACTAAGAGATGGGTTCTGCACAGTTCTGCTAGGTACTCACAATATATTTAGAAATAGGCCTTGCCACGGATCTGGTCAGGTTTTCGGACTGGACTCCGGTTCTGGTCTCGGCACTTCACAGTGATCTGGGTCAGCTCTCTGGTTCTGCTAACAGCGGTCTGGGTCACTCTGGATCTGATCAGGTCTGTGGGTCCGGATACAGCGGTCTCCGGTTCAGCTGGTCTCTCTCTGGATACAACACTGCTTTCTGGCAAATGGCAAGAGTTCTTGCAAAGAATTCAAACAGCTCGCCTGGCTGTGAATAGTTGCAATGATTTGAGGCCTGCTAAAGAGGGATTTAGCTTGTAGTTGACCTCTCTGCTACAAATTCTGAAGTAAAGTCTTGGTCTCTGAAGGTGGATAGATTGAAGTCTCTGTGTTGGCTCTCTGGAGGTTGATGGAGGTAAAGTATGGATTTTCCCGGCAGAGCGTCCCGCAGCAGGTGGAATAGAATGTCCTTATCTGTCCTGACTGTCTGCTTTTATGTGTTTTGAAAGTGGGTGGAGAAGCTAGCTTTCTAGGCCCTACTCCTCTCCACTTGCCATTGGCCACTTCCTCCTCTTCCCCTTGATTGGGGGAATGAAATGAAGTGTCATCATGATGAGGTCTGTTTATGATACAGAGAACCCACCCCTGTCAACTTTACACACAATCTATATCTGATCCAAATACATACTTCCCCGATAGACAGTTGTTTGGCATTGCATACACACATCATGCATTTACTGATGGTAGCCCCTGTTCCAATTCTGTCGTTTCTAGGAGCTTGGGTTCAAAAATGGCAACATATTTCACTTTTTGGTCGGGTTACCAATATTGGATTTGTCCCCGCATTTACACAAATGTTCGCAAAGCATGTGGGCATTAGGTGGCGGAGTGTCAGATTTTTAACATACATACATTTTGAGTAATATCCTCTTTTCCGCTAAAAACCCCCCTGAACATACCACCGGGTCCTAACACGTCTTCAAATGTGCACAGAAAAATCACAAGAATAATGATATCACTTATAAAATTTTCACAAGTCCGCTCTATGAATGATCCATCTTTTTAGATTTATGTTCTGGCCCCAGAGGGGTGTGGTTTCCCAGGTCACATGGTGTAGAAACCAGTTTATCCAGTTTCTGCCAAGCTCAGAGACCCTGCCCCTCCCAGCTTCTGCCAAGAGGAAGCTATTTTATGGTCCCCCTAATAAACCATCTGCCTGGGCCCTGGAAGGCCCATTGTTCAAGAGGAAGCCATTTATGGCCTCCCCCCAATAAACCCTCTGCCTGGGCCCAGGACAGGCCTTTGTTCAACTCCCTGTAGCTGCTCCACCCCTAATCTAATCAGAGGTGACAACTCCTTTTGGCAAGGGCAAGAGTGGCTGAGCAGGTTTTAACTCATGTGGGGGTAGATGTCAAGCAGAATTCATTTTCCTTAAGCAAGGTTTCAGATAAAATGTCATTTCTAGTTACCCAGTTTTCTGCATTCAAATAAACTAACAATTTTTTACACATGCAGCTAGAATGCTGATTCTAAGTTTAAAACTATGACATTTAAACAATTGAAACCTATGTGACACTCAAAAGTAGGTCACTCATTTCTTTTAAACATTTAGATTTTTAGTGTCTTTCAGTCCAAATTTACTTAAACTAAAATGGCCCACTTTATTCCTTTGAAAGGTTTACCTTCAGCTTCTGTCCTAGCCAAAGAATTCCCTCGAAAATATTGTTCGGCTACATGGAGTCCCATCTATACTAATCTCTGACCGGGGAAGCCAATTCATTTCCAACTTCTGGCGCAAATGTTGTCAAATGGCGCAGATCGACGTAAGATTATCGACCAGTCACCACCCTCAGACCGATGGTCAGACCGAGAGGACAAATCAGACCATTGAGCAGTACTTACGGTGTATGTTACAGCAATCTGAATGCAACTGGAAAGACATTCTTTGGATAGCCGAATACGCATATAATAATTTGGTACACTCTGGAACTGGCCACATTCCTTTTTATACTTTGTTTGGGCATCACCCTCGAACCTCAAACCTTGACTCACCTCAGAACCTCAGAATGCCTGCAGTAGAACATCTGCATTCTACAATTACCCAAGTCTTCAAAGAGGCAACTACGCATTTACAACAAGCCAAGAGAAAATACAAGGAGAATGCTGATCTACATCGGAGTGAAGCACCTCAGTATCAGATTGGGGATCAAGTGTGGTTAGCTACCAGACATTTACCACTCAAAGGGCCTCAAACTTTTAACCCAAAATATCTGGGACCTTTTTCTATTACGGCAATAATGAACCCAGTGGCTGTTAAACTTGATTTACCAGCTAGTATGCGAATTCACCCTGTTTAACATGTGTCACTTCTGAAACCAGTGGTACCCGGAACCCGACTACTCAAACCTCCAGAACCTATTCTAATAGATGGGGAGCCCGAATTCGAAGTGAAGAACATTTTAGACTCAAAAATGTTTAGGTCAAAACTGTTCTACCTAATTGATTGGAAGGGGTACGGACCACAGGAGAGGTCGTGGGAACCCAGCGACCATGTGCATGCACCTCAATTAGTCAGGAAATTCCACCGACTCTTCCCAGACAAACCAAAACCCCCAGAGCGAACAACCTTGGGAGGGGCCTTGGGGGGGAGTGCTGTCATGATGCCCGCTCCCGGGGAGCCGGTTCAAGCCCTGCGTCCCCAAAAGCGGACATCCAGTCCCCAAGGAAAGACCCAGCAACCCCATATAGGGGCCCTTTGGGAGTGCTTGGGTGCACTTACCTGATGTAGACCATGCTGCAGGATCCCGGCCTCCTTGAGGCCTGAAAGGAACTACTTTACCTGTGGGACTAATTTACCATCTGGGAGTGGTCGGGGAAGGATACATACCTGATTCTAGGAAGGATACATACCTGGAACTTCTTCCAAGGCCATTTAAACCCCACCCGAACAGCCACACGTGCTTCACGTTGTTCTGCACCTAGCAGCTGGACGCTCACCATGTCTGCTCCTGCATCCTGACTTCTGCCACGCCTGCCAGCATCCTGGATCACCTGCAAAGGAAGAGAAGAAGAAAACAGAAGAAGGAAAAGTCCTTACCTGCTAAATCCGCATCCCGGAGACATCTCGCCGACAATCCTGAAAAGGAAGACTTTTATTTAAAAGCTCATCGCGTCGATCGCTGCAGCGCCGCATTCCACTCACCTTTACAGGGTGCCTCCATGTTCAGCAGCGATCAACCGGATTCGCAGTCACGCCCCAGCGCCTAGGGAGAAAAAGGCAAGAACAAAAGGTGAGAGAGAGAAGGGAATAAGGAAAGCTAAATCTCCATGTTAAGACTTACCTGTTGATTCATTCCCTCTTTATTTCGGGTCCACGCCGCATCCTGGCATTTCCAGACCCCGGCCCCTAAGGGGAAAAAAAGACATCAGCGTTAATGAGCGAATGAAAAGACATTACCAAAAAACGCTCATTAAAGACTTACCTGATTTCTACAAGGATTTCACCTCTCATCTCGGGTCGGTGCCTGTTCCCCGGCATTCCGTACCCCGGCCCCTATGGGGAAAAAGACACTAGGATTAGTACATTAATGCATGGACACAAGGGGATCCTCTTATCAAAAAAACTTACCTGGAAGCCAAGCAAGTTTGGTTCTCACCAATCCGAAAATCCAGTGAAGTAACTGGATACCAACGCGCCCCTGCATCAGAAGCAGGATGGAGAGCTCGTCTTTCCAAACCCTAAGGTGAGACGCTACGGGGAATCACAGAAGGGTTTCGAGGAGGGTGAGAGGGGAAAGTGGGAGGCCGATTGCATTACCCCGCAGACAGTTCATCCCCAATTTTCGCCTACAGAAGGATACTTCTGGGAGCCAGACAAGCCAGATTTGGGGGCCCGGTCCAGTCCGTCTTCCGAGCCCTGCGCATCACCTTAGAAGAGGTCACAGCAGTGCGAACCAGGCCAGCGCCTCCCTGGGAGACAGGTGAGCGTTCCAGGATTCTTCTCTGTAGTTGACCTTGCTGACTGTTTTCTTCACCGGACAATTGAAGGGAGTGACGGTACATTGCTATCTTCGTCTGGAGACTTATGAATAGGCCTTGTTGTCTGGTCTTATACCACATGTGAAGAGACCATGATTGTGTCCCTTCTGTCCTTCTATTTAATGATATTTGATTCAATTATATTTAAGCAATATGCCCCGAGTGGCAGGGGCATTACTGAGTCAAGTAATGCCCTCACCGCGAGGGGCATATTGCTATTAGTACCCTGGCCCGCAAGATCTGTGAGACCCGGGTACCAACACAGTTTCTTTCTCTCCTGAAATGTTGCAACGTTTCGGAACATAAAAGAAAAAGAAATGACTGAGAATATGGCTGCCGGGGAAGGGAAAACAGAGTCTGTTTTCCCTTTCCATGGTGGCCATCGGGAGCAGACACGCTGGAAACACTTCTGTTCCCAGCGCGTCTGCTCCTGAAAAAATAAAGAGAAGAAGGTAAGTGGAGTTTGGAGGGGGGAAGGAGGAAGGGAGGGGAAAAAAATGTGAAAAAAGAAAACGTGCCTGGTCCCCGGCTGAGGACGATTGAAGCCTCCAGCCACGTACAGGCTCGGAGCGGGGATGGCCCTGCTTCAAGTCTCCACACAGCTGGAGGCTGCCATCGTCCCCCGCTGGGGCAAAGCAGGCAGAAGGTAAGTAGAGTTGGGAGGGTGGGGAGATGGGGGAAAACAACAAAAAAAAAACATACCTGAATTCCTGGCGTGGGACAAAGGCAGCCTCCAGCCGTGTGGAAACTCGGAGCGGGGATGGACCCGGTTCGAGCCTCCTCATTGGCAAAAGGGCAGCCACGACCCCCGCCCGGGACTAAGACGTGGAATCCGAGGGTTCCCGGCCAGGAAATGCCCCGGCAAGGGCCAATCAGAATGGTTCTTTCATTCTGATTCTCCCTCACCGGGTAATAATAGGTGCTATTATTTGTCTTGGCCTCTGGAGACTTGGTTGCTCCGTCTTGCATGTGCTTCCTGCATCTTTGATTGTTCAATGCTTGGCATTCATAATTATTGACTCCTTTACTTAATCTAAGAGAAATATGTCTCACGTACATGGCTTATCCTCTTCGACTCCTTTTGTGCCTTGCAGGTGCTTCTTGCTGTGGCATCCTTGATCCTATACCATTTACGCAAAATGGCTGCTTTACTTGCATCATATTTGCTACTTTAGCAAGCTTCTACGTTGTCTTGTCTACCTTGCGTTTCTACTATATCTATTGTTACTTATCTTCAACGTGTATATAGTTTTCTTCATATTGTATACAATTTTCCTTATATTTGCATATACATTTACTTCGTTGCTTGAATAAATTCTTTAGACATCTATACATCAAGTTCAGTATGTCCACGTATCATCTCTTCTTTATGACATCACTTCAGTTCTGTCTGACGTTGCTTATAACTCTTCTATCTCGAGTGGTGCCTGCAGACTCATGTCTACTGCATCAGTTAAGGGATGCATTCGGTACGGTTGTCTGATGCATAACATCTCTCATACCTCTAATGTGGTATTGGAATGATACCAGGTGTCATGCACAGTGTTCTCTTGCTGCTCTTCCAGTAAGACAGAGGTGAGAGGGTGAGCTCTATACAAGATGTGTACTGGGGCACTGTGCAATCTAATGGTGTCAGTTCAAGTATTGCAAGTTGAGGCAATCCCAAAAACGCTTCACACTTGGCTAGGTCGAGTAGGGCTTTGACCGCTGGTAGAGCTCAGCAAGTCGCACTCTAGCATTTCAAGTGGGTGGGCGACGGTCATTAAAGTGGTGGTTGAGGGGCATCAATGTACAATCTTTATGGTAGCGGATCTTGAGCTAGCTGGGCTGAGCCATGGTTGTAACTCCTGGTTAGAGTCAGCTAGTCACCTGCCAGAGATGCGGTTCAGGTTCTGTCACTGAGCAGATGCTTCAGGCCTACAATGAGGTACTTGCTAGGACATGATTCAGTGTCGAGCTGGATTAGAACCAGTTTGTCTGGTTGGAGGAATGCAGACACCAGCACCAGCTTCTTCCCTATTGCTCAGGATGCAGCGAACATGGAGCAACTCATTGCCCTTCGGAAAGGACTCGAGGACAGGACACTCTGGTTCAGGGTCTGCTCTTCTGGCACAGATGATCTGTTGCAGAATGTTTGATCCTGGTCCTCACCACTGGTCACTCCCAATGTTCCCCGGGAGTGATTAGGGGACAGATCTTACTTCTGTCTTGGATGGCTCCTTCTTCATCTCCAGGAGAGGGCTTTGCACAGCGAAAGTCCAAATGAGAAACTTCAGAATGTCTCTTTGGCCTTAAAGGATCCTTGAGGAACTGAGGCAATTCTGCTGAAGGGGTGCACGACTCCTACATTTAAGGGCACAAGTCCTCAGGTTATTGGTCTACAGCTAGCATGCTTTAAGTAACCATTCACTGTTCCTTGTGGCTGGAGTGGACTTTGCCCTCTTGATCTTGCACTCAAAGTGCTTTTCTCCAGGGGAAATGGAGGAGACAGGAATGGGAAAGAGAGACAGTGAGAAACACAATGGTGGAAGGCTTCTTCCAGTGCCCAGAGCACTCTTGCCTACCCTACTACCGCCCCTACCCTCCTACTGACAACAAAGACCTTTAGATACTCAGCACCTTGCTGTGAGGCTACTTCTCTTGCATGGGTATGCTCCGTTGATACTTGGGCCCAGGACAGCTGCCTATTATGGGCTGTCTCTGGGGGAATGGTTACTGGCTCTCCTGTTAAGATGGATTTCTGAACTCTGACCTAGAGGGGCTTGCACAGGTCGTTGCCACAGCAGGCAACATGGTAACCGCATTTACTCCGGTCTGGCCGCGCTCGTCTCACTTCAGACCTGGGAATGACCAGAGCCAGCAGTATACCAAGTTTTGAGGGCTTCCTTGAAACCGCAGCGATGAAAGAGCAAACATCATGCGTAAGCTGTTCAGCCTACTGGTTGGCCCATGGACACTTCCGAAGAAGCTTACTTGCAGGGTTTGATAAAGGTGCTGGGAATAGTTGGTCCCACTATTCCAATGGGTCCAAGCGCCTTGGCAGACCTTCTAGGACGATCAGATGCAGAGGGGTCTCACAGGATGACAGCAGGCCAGGGTGCCAAACCTTTCAGTGGGTCACCAGCGGTTCCTCGACTAGGCTTCTTGTTGCAGGCTACTTGGCTCCTTACCCTTTGTTCGTGTGAACTCAGGAGATCGACATGGTAGTGGTGTTCTCGGCCTCCTCTTATCCAAAGTTCCCTTTGCGCTAAAACGGAGAGGACCCAATGGGAGATCTGCTCACAAACACTCACTCCATGCATGGACCAATCACGGACCACGGTAGTCCCAGGCATTCAGGACACTCCAGACTCTCTGGCATCCAGGATGTGTATTGGGAACAGACATCCCAGCCCACATCCTGGAGGCACACACAAGGCATGCCGAAGTACGCGAAAGCTTTGGGGTTTCGCGGGAAAGTGCATGACCAAATATGGACTGACCCGGGTCGGCTCGACCTGGGGAGGGTGAAGGGGCAAGATGGCTAACAGACAGGATGAAGAACCTCGTGGCATGGCCATATTGGAGCCAGGCCACCTATTTGTGCCAAACGCGGTAAGTGCGGATAGCATGGCAAGAAAGGGTTCAAAACATAAGATAAATGATCGCTGCCACCAGTCCTGTCCGTGACACATCTGCACAGTTCATAAAAAGTCCAGCGAGAGTTTCTAGGGACTTTGGAATAACTAGAGACCCAATGGTGCGGTAAAGTAAGTTATATTGCGCTCTTGTTACATGTTGCACAAAAACTGCAACATGAGGAAAGGACTAAGGGAAACAAAGTCTCCCAGTACTGACTGTCTTAAGGGCATGTCAGTTTCCCCATAAGAAGTGAGTGAAAGCCCAGAGGAGTGCAGCTGAGGTCTGCGCTTCTCTGGCAAGGTTAGATCAGGGTGTAGAACAGCAGCAAAAAGTTTGGGGGGTTGACACATTGAGGGAAAATTACATTTCAATATGAAATCTTTCCTAACACCTCCCAAAGAGAATCAAAGCGAGGTTGGGTTCTCAGGGTTCTTTCCTACCATGTGGCAGTATTGGCCAGTCTGACCCGAATGCACATTCCCTTCCATAGCAGAGCTGACACATGTGCAATACAATTGGGTTGTGACAGCCATGATCATAAGCATCGCCATGCGCAATGCTTAAGATCAGGCATA
This sequence comes from Ambystoma mexicanum, assembly GCF_040938575.1. Classification (NCBI taxonomy): domain Eukaryota; kingdom Metazoa; phylum Chordata; class Amphibia; order Caudata; family Ambystomatidae; genus Ambystoma; species Ambystoma mexicanum. The sequence continues at coordinate 1,149,679,375 of NC_090928.1, forward strand.
GCTTATTCTGAGTGATTACCCTACTACCACTATGGCGTAATCATGATCAATGTAGTTTTGGGTTCAGTGGTGCAATTAAGATATGAATTTCTGTACCAAAACTATGATGATCATAAGTAACCCATGATGGTGGCAGGATAATCTCTAAATTAAAGCTATATCTGAGTTTAGGCATAGTGCGTGCCATTACTTATGAATATGGCCGCTGCATCCCAATTGATATTGCATGTGTCAGCTCGTTTGAGTCAGTTCTGCTTTGGAAGGTGATGTGTATTCTGGTCAGCTGGGTGTAGTCTGCCAGATTTTAGGACAGGAAACAGGAGGTTCATCCTCCTCTTTGATCTCTTTGTGACAGCAGATAACACCCTTGCCCGAGACAACCGCCGAGCAAGCAGCTGCCCTTTGCCCAGGCATCAAAGGAGCAAACCCACTCAAAAGGAGTAGCCTCACATCAGGGTGCTGCATCTCAAAAGGCCTTTGTTCTCATTAAGAGGGGAAGGGGGCATGATTATGATAGGTTGGACTTTCACCATTTTGGTTCCCTCTGTCTCTCTCTCTCTCTCTCTTTTTCCTGTTCCCACGCACTTTGGGTGTGACATCAGAAGGGCAATTGCCTGGGGACTCCAACCCCTTCCTCTGATTCTCTCAGGTCCTCTCTGATCCTTTAAGTATGCAGATTTGATCTGAAGAACTCACTGGACTTCCTTTGGGAAAGTTGGACTTGACAAAGCCCAGAGCTTGACATGAAGAAAGAATCATCCAAGACCTGCCTATACCCAGACACATCAGGAGTGCCATCTGCTGTGCACCAGGAGCTACCACTCTGCCCGGAATCTCCTTAGTTGGGAGAGCAGACTATGAACCAAACCATCCTGTTCTCAAGTCCCCCTGAGTCGGATTCACCAAAACTGGAAGGCCAGACCAGATATTCTACAGCACTAAACTGGTCGTTCTGTGTTCACCACACCTGGAACAAGAAGGAATTGGCCTGCTCCTCCAACACTTAGAACTTGCTTGCACCTTAAATCAACTCGAGCTAAAGCTTATCACCTGCTAGGCCTGAAGTGAAGGCTCGATGCCGGGTCCCGAACTGAATCACACGCCGACTGTACGACTACGGCTAGAACCAACTAGCCCTTGAACTGCCACCTCATTGATAGCACATTGATGCACCCAAGATGACCACTTTGATGATTGTTACCCACTGACTCAAACTGCTGGAGTGTCACTCATCGTGCCCTCCCTGTGGTAAAAGCTCAACACGGCCTGGTGAATTATGAAGTGTTCCTGGGACCACCACAGCCTGCATCCTTGAGAGCCGCCAATCAACTGTACAGAGCAACTGCCTACACCCCTACTCAAAACTTGTTGCTTGGGCTCACAGTTGCATTTGGAAGATACCAATCAAGGGCTGGAGGTATGCCATTGCTGCTTCCTGCACTTACACACACATACACATATACACAAACTCTCTGCACATGAACTCAGACTTTTATGCCCAGGCACATTTCCCACATATGATATGGTAATTGACAAAACGCACACGCTGATCTTCCCACCAGCTGACATGCAGCCTGTGCAGTGGAAAGCAAAGGTACAGCACTTAATCAATATCCAGGTGGTAGGAGATGTCAACCATCTGTAGGTGGACAGAGTGGCTCCAGATGCTGGTAGTGCTAATGGCTCATTTATCTATAGACACAGCAACATACTTTCAAAGCTAGAACAAGTTGATGTATGTAATGCATGTAAAGTGGCCTTCTATAATACAATTTGCAATGTTGGCAGCCTTGCTAACCATAAACCTGCAATAAAAAACAAGGGGGTTATTAGTGGCATGGAGAGAACAGCAGTGTTGTTCTATGCAGGCTAGAAGTAGAGTCCCACGTGTCTGAATGATTCTAGGAGGGTAATGGATGAGAGTCCAACAATGTGTGTTTAATCCAGAACGGAGAGGCCAAGTTCACTCGGTTGAGGGCAGTGCAGCATAGACGTGGTCAGCTCTTGGTGTTGGGGCTCAAATGGCTTGGGAAGGGAGCCATGGTGCTGCTATTTTATAGAGTATGTGCATGAAGGCAACTTGGGGGGAAAACACGATGGTAGTTTGTGAGAGTAGTGTAAGTTGAAGAGTGATAAAGATGTAAATCTGTCAGAGAGGATGGGTTAATTATTAAGAGGGTGGGTACCTTTGCGTTCAAAAGCATTGCTTGGTGTTTTTGGAGTATTTTGATGTGGTGTCCATTGATAGGGTTTTTTGCTGCCGTGGCTTATTTGAAAATGCATGGGCAGACTGATCTAAAGGAGTTCCATCTCTCTTACTACAGGGCTGAGGTGCTTCTGCATGTTCATGAGATTATTGTTCAGATTCCATTTAAAGGTTGTGTGGAGACTGACCAGGAAGAGTCTGATTTACCCAACTCGTTGGCTGATTGATTTGTCCAAATCCATGTAAAAGTCATGGGAAGACTGAGCCGAAGGAGTCTGATCTCCTGTAGTCCTTGTCCGATGAGTTTGTTTAGATTTATGGTGTGATTGTGTAACTAGGCAGAGGTGATTCGTAAAGTTGGAGTTGCCGAGAGTGGGTGTTTGCTGGATAATGTGTTTGTGTTTGCTTTGTACTGGTATCAGTTGAATATTCCGTTTTTTAGGGATTTTCCGAAGGTTTCCTCGTTTTTGTTTGTACACAAACATCCAAGCATAGAATGTGAAGGATGCTTGGTAGGATGGGATGCTTGACAGGAAGGGATGCTTGACCTGATGGGGTGCTTGACAGGATGGGGTGCTTGACTTGATGGGGTGCCTGACAGGATGGGGTGCTTGACAGGGTGGGTGCTTGACAGGGTGGGACGCTTGACAGGATGGGACGATTGACAGGATGAGACGATTGATAGGATGGGATGTTTGACATGATGGGATGCTTGATAGAATGGGGTGTTTGACTTGATGGGGTGCTTGACATGATGGGGGTGCTTGACATGATGGGATGCTTGACAGGATGGGATGATGGGTTGCTTGACAGGATGGAGAAGAAAGATCCTCAGTGGCTTATACAATTCCATCTAGACACCATTAGTGAGGCTATATTGCTGGATTGAAGCATTCTTGATGGTTGTCAATTAATTTGGATCTGGTGGATTCCAGGACACTGTTTGTGGCAGGCACGTTGGGTTAAGCGTACTTAGAAGAATCCTTTGTGGGAGCCAGCACAGTGTTCAGGGGGCTGGCTTGATGTGTTTATGTCTTTTGAATCTCAGAAGTCTATCTGCCCTGTTTTGGGCTGTATATACCCTGTTCAGTATGTAATCTAGAAGCCAGGGTTGCAGCTGTTTGTGTGATCTAATCTTCATTTGACTAGCGCAGTCACTGCCATGGTTCTATGCGTGAAGAGCATGATGGTTTCTCAGTAAGTGCAAGGCAATCGCTTTTAACTCCACACTATCATTTACTCATAGAACACTGTACATGCATGCCCATGAATACCAGCATGAAACAAACTGCACATTTTAGATTGATGCAAAAGCTCATGACAGCAAAAGAAGGCACTAAAGACAGTTCAGAGGAGTACATGATCTCCTTTCCCAGGTAGAATAAAATGACGGAAACGTTGCTGATTTACATGAATTTAGATCACTTCAATCAAATATGTGCCCACTTGGGGTTCTTTTTAAGAAGAGGTCATTCGCCATTATAACACGCTTCTGTAGATCAGGCCCTATTCCTCATTGCTTTATCCCAGGATTGTCCAACTCCAGGCCTCCAGGGCGGGATTTCTGGATATTCCTCGTTAATATTCAAGATACAAAACTTGCATACTTTTAAAATCATCATATGCAAATTTATCTCATGAAGGGATATCCTGAAAACCTTTCAGGATTCCGCTCTGGATCAGAAGGTTTGTATACAGTTTTGACGTGTGTGGAATGGTTTGTCCATTGCAGTCCTCTTGCCATTTTTGTAGGAAAGCGACAGGCAACAATGTATTTAAATTAAAGGTGCAAATAACACGGCATGGAAACATACTTATTTCTTTATTTCAATGTAACCCATTTTCCCTGACAGATTTAAAATTAAAAATGGAAAACCAATAAGACTATGGAGGCAAGAAATGGGCCCCTTCATCTGTCTTTCACATTAGACTCCTGATTTCCTGCCGATTGGGTCAGGTGTATCCATCATCCGCGATCGCGACACGAATCGTGTTTACGAACCTCCGGTGGAGCATTGCTGATGGGCAACAAGCAATGCATATGCGGGCAGCAATTATAATGCAATGTAATGTGATATGGCATTGAAAGATGCCTCGCAACAGACACAAATTTGATTAAGGGAGGCCATCCATCACTGTGAAGAAACAATGAGTTCTTCGTCCTCAGGGGAACATACATTATAGAGACAAAGGGCCGGATTTACAGAAAAACGTGCAAAGTGCATGCAAAAGTTTCAGCCCGTGCGCTAGGAATGCATGGTGCAAATGCATCGCATGAGGAAGAGATTTACAGAAATAAGTGCAAGCAGTTACCTACAGTGCAAGGAACGTGCCCACAACACCACCCCAGTCCAAACCAAGGACCCACTGAAATAGACCGTTTTTCTGCACAATGTGTACGATATGCAGTGAAAATATCACAAATTGTAAAGCGGTTACTCACAAGTAATCAACATTACTTGCACCAATACCAACCATTAAAAGTCCCAGGAATGTCACACATCTGTGCCCCCCAACACGGAGTGCACCTACAACCACCATTCCTACTCCCTGTACACCGGCCAATCTGAGTCCCCCACATGCAAAGTGCACCTGCTCCCATCTGAGTCCCCCACATGCAAAGTGCACCTACTCCCACTATTCCTACTCCCTGTACACCCAACAATCTGAGTCCCCCACATGCAAAGTGCACCTACTCCCACTATTCCTACTCCCTGTACACCCAACAATCTGAGCCCCCTAAATGCAAAGTGCACCTACACCAATATTCCTACACCCTGTAGACCCCCAAATCTGATGCCACCAAATGCAAAGTGCACCTACACCCACCAGTCCTATTCCCTGTACACCGGCCAATCTGAGTCCCCCACATGCAAAGTGCACCTACTCCCACTATTCCTACTCCGTGTACACCCAACAATCTGAGCCCCCTAAATGCAAAGTGCACCTACTCCCACTATTCCTACTCCCTGTACACCCAACAATCTGAGTCCCCCACATGCAAAGTGCACGTACTCCCACTATTCCTACTCCCTGTACACCCAACAATCCAAGCCCCCTAAATGCAAAGTGCACCTACAACAATATTCCTACACCCTGTAGACCCCCAAATCTGAGGCCACCAAATGCACAGTGCACCTACACCCACCAGTCCTACTCCCTGTACACCGGCCAATCTGAGTCCCTCACATGTAAACTGTTCCTACTCCCACTATTCCTACTCCCTGCAGACCCACCTATCTGAGCCCCCAATTGCAAAGTGCACCCACTATTCCCACTCCCTGTACACCCACCAATATGATTACTTTGCATGCAAAATGCACCTACACCCCCTAATCCTACTCTCTGTACAACCACCGATCATCATACACATAACCCCAAACCCACACATCCCCTGCAACGTACAAGCACCCACAAGCAGCACCCCAAATCCTTACCACTCTGCACCCACGCATACCGCTCAAAGTACAAGTATCACCAAAGAGCACCCCAACTGCTCAGTAGTTTTGAGTTGGTATTGGCGCAGACAGGTGTAGGGGTGGCAGGGTAGTAGTATCTCCTCTGGGCATAGTATTTTCAGGGGGGAAGTCCACTGCCAGTTTTCATAATAGTTGGGTGAAGGTTGTTGTTTGCTATGTCATGGTAGAATAAGGTTGTTGCTATGGGGGGGCGGGGCATTTAGAAGGATCATGATTATTATCAGCAAGACAATCTGTCAATAATTATTTATGTATTGAGGGTTGATGAGTCACTAACAGGTAATATAAGTAGGTAAATGTGGGAGGAGGTGACAAGCTGTTTGTTTGACAATGTTCAATAACTCATGTCCATGTTACTTCTATGATAGTCTGTGAGGTCGAGTGACCCTGTTATCTGTATGTGTATGTTTGGGAGAGTGACTTTGAAAAAGCAATATGAAATACACAAAGTTTGCTCATTTTTCTGCATTGTATGTAAAGGATGTGGATGGAGGAGATGTGTGATTGTTTGAGTATAAGGCACACACCACATGTCTACCTAGGACAGATATTCTCAGGTGCTTTTTTATGGCCCAACTGTAGTTACCATGTTTCATCACTGAATGTCTTCAGGGAAGTGGCTATGGAGTGTGCCTTTCACACAGGATGTAAATAATGTGAAGTATATCTGGACAAGCTTGTTGCGCATGTGCTATCCACTCATCCTTCGGCCTGCTAAGGGTAAGGGTAGTGTGCCAGGAACCAGCGCAAAAGGAGTTCTGTAAATTGGTGGATATCTTTTTGCGTGGCACAGGGTGCACTTTGTGATGCAAAGTACATTTGCGCCACGTAAAACTATTTGTAAATCTAGCCTGAATGGTTCTAACAAGGAATGCACTATATTTGAAATGCGGAACCCATTGTACAGAACCGAGACGTGAAGCGCGGAAATGGGAGCGATATTTTAGATCACATCAAGTCCATTTGATGTATGTGTTCAAACAGATTGCCCATTGTGACGCAAAAAAATTAATCAGTGTCAGGCCAGCAGTGTTCAGTTTGCAAATGTACATGTGTTTACAGCTTTGATAGGTAGTTAGTAGCCATTTTTATAAGCTGTGTATATGTATGTTAAAAGCATTAGATACTTACCAGCCTCTGAATATTGTGTCTTCAAAGATGCCCAAATAAGGTTATTACAAGTTCGCTAAATTGATTACAGTCACTATCGAAATATTATATAAGGGTACCTGGTAAAGTCTTGATCTCCCAGGGTATTATAACATGGCACAAAAAAGAACTGTGATTAAGACTGCTAGTGCTACACAGAAATCATCACTCACTAAATGATATCTCTTTGCCCATTTGTTGTCACAATGAATATATCTTTCCATTTTATTGCTTGAAACCATTTTATCATACAGATATTTACATTTGTTACTTATAGTTCAATAGACACCCAATATTATCTTTCTGAAAACATATTCCACAATTCATACAAGTTTGTTCCCAACTGTACAATTTACCCATAGTTCACTCTCACACCCCCAATCTTACTTCCAGGGTTACTAACATCACACATCTACCATTACTAAACACACAAAACTAATCAATCTATATATACAAATATTCAGTAAAAAAACTTTGTTAAAGGGACGTTATGGTTCAAAGTAAAACCAAAAAATCCCTGAAATTCACTAGTTATGGTAAGGTAAGCAACCATAACTCGCGCCACCACTGTGCATTGCTAAGACTAACACCCAGGACATCAAAGATGACATCACAAATGTCATTGATGTCATCACTGATGACATCACATGTCTGACTCGCTCTTTTTTCCTTTACTGAAATATCTTGGCCAGTAATAGTTAGGAACAAAAAATTCAAAAAGTACTATATTTGTAGACTTATACTTCAAATATGTTCTTACAATAATTCACTTAGGGTCCACTCACAGCATATGTAACATATACATAAAGACATATACACTTGAAAGACAGCAATGCTTTCGGTATATGAAGACAATCAGTAAGGTTATCAACACTTACTTATTGCTCTGCTGTTTTTTTATTACTGTTCTTTCTCTGGATATACTCATATTTGTATTTGCATTACTTTTCTTTAGGGTGTAGTCACATCATGTGATAGTTATGCATAGGGAAGTAGTAGGTTTGAAGCAGAGCAATCATTTCTGTGCATAAAGATAATCAGTTAGGTTATTAACACTTTATGGTTATACTGCTGCTATTTTGTGTACTACACTTTCCCTTTATATACTCATATTTGTATGTGTTGTTCTGTCTTTGTGTTTTGTATGTATTGATGAAATTATGTAGTAAGTGGGTTTTATTAACTACTTATTACATGTTGCACAGTATGCAAAACTCTAATAAGAAATTATTTATCATTTCACTATTCAACATGGGAAAATTATGAATATTGCACCTATATCAGGTATGCTGTACACGATGCTTATGTTTATATATGAGTAGCTTGCTATACTGTAAAGAACTTCATAATAGAATGCTATTTATATCAATGCATTGCATAATGCACTATATAACTCATGATATTTATTCCAATGACCCTTCACACTTGTTTGTCAACATTATAATAAGAATCCCTTCTATAGACTTTGCATGAAAAGTAAATGCACATGTGATGTCATCAGTGATGTCATCAATGACATTTGTGATGTCATTTTTGATGTCCTGGGTGTTAGTCTTAACAATGCACAGTAGTGGCGCGAGTTATGGTTGATTAGCTTACCATAACTAGCGAATGTCAGGGGGTTTTCAGATCTACTTTGAACCATAACGTCCCTTTTACAAAGTTTTTTTACTGAATTTCATAGGTTTTTAGTAGCACAACTTAACCATAACATCCCTTTAACAAAGTTTTTTACTGAATTTCATAGGTTTTTAATAGCGCAACTTAACCATAACCTCCCTTTATAAAAATTTATTTAACTGAATATACATATTCATAGTGTGAATTTGATAGATGTTTACTAGGATTCCCTGTCTTCATATACATGTAACTTAGAACATACTGAACCTCCTGCTAGTGATTTTGATGTCCGCAGACTTTGCGTATGTCCGTGGATGGATGCGGACAACATCAACACTACACAAAAGCTCAGGGGGTATCTTAAATTGTTCAATCGTACCATATAAACTTTGAAGAGTGGTTGCTGAGTGGGCTGTCTTGCTGTCTTCCATGCTGTTCCTGTGACCTGTGCAAAGATCGATTTTGGATTGGACTCTGTTTGCTTCTGAAGAACCAGAACTTTGTACATTGTGTAACCAGTCCATGTCATTGACGATCATTGGGTCATTTCTCGACTTCCTGCCTGCCCCTTTTCCAGCATCCTCTTTAAAACCATCAACGCTGCGCGTTTAGCGCGCGCGTTTAGCAAGAGTGGTTGCTGAGTGGGCTGTCTTGCTGTCTTCCATGCTGTTCCTGTGACCTGTGCAAAGATCGATTTTGGATTGGACTCTGTTTGCTTCTGAAGAACCAGAACTTTGGTACAAATTGTTTTTAAAAGGGTCTACTAAGGAACTGATTGACTTTATCCAGCGAATAGTGGCTTATTTTCCTTATTTTCTCTATTTTTCCATAGTACATTGTGTAACCAGTCCATGTCATTGACGATCATTGGGTCATTTCTCGACTTCCTGCCTGCCCCTTTTCCAGCATCCTCTTTAAAACCGTCAACGCTGTGCGTTTAGCGCGCGCGTTTAGCAAGAGTGGTTGCTGAGTGGGCTGTCTTGCTGTCTCGCGTGCAAGCGTGCTGCGGCTGCTTTCTCGCTCTGCCTAATTAGCTGTTCACCAACTTAATATGTCAACTACGGTCAGTAAAAAATTTAAATTAACATCAGGCATGCCTGCAATTAATCCTGGCCAATTATTTAATTTAGAGATGGCCGCGAATAAAAGCAATAATAGACTAAACCGCAAAAAGCATAATCTCCAGCGCTCAATGTCACTTTCATCTGACATTCGTTTGTATTATTCCCAAGACACCCTGTCCAGTCTAGAGAGTGGGTCTAATGTGTGTTTGTCAACCAGTCCTCCGACACTTTTGACCGCAACACAATCATTATGTTTGGAGACTGAGTCAGAGAGCGTGTTGGCTGAGACCAGTGTGAGTGACAGTTCTGGACCTTTGCCCATTATTAGCACATACATAAAACCCCTTGGTGTTGATGAAGTCGAAAATATGAATGAAATCCCCAGTACATTGATTGTCGCTGATGTGCATGTAACTCCCAATCTTTCAAGCGAAGTGACAGATTTGACTCTTGTGACAGCCTGTACTCTGGATGATCCTCAGGGTGGCGGAGAGTCCCGGACCCAGGCTGATGTATACACTCAGCCAATGTTCGAGCCCATTTGCTGCATAGCAGCAGCCCAACATTGTTTGCATGCTGCCCATGAGGAGTCTGTTCGAGCAGGGGAAATTGATGAGGAAGTCATGGAATTTATGAACATTTCGGGAGGATTGAGTTCTCCCTTAGCAGATGTTATGTATATTTGTTCAAATACTGGGGATTTAATTCAATTACAGCCAGATAATACTATGGGGATAGAAAATCAGGTAAGCAATTCTGGAGGAGCGGTGAAGCCTACTGAAAATTGTCACCAAACCCCCCCAGACAATAATCAAATGTCTAACTCCAATTATATTGAGGAATCGCCCTCTTTCATTGCTCCGACTCCTCGAAGGACAAGGTTTGAGGAACCTCATCGAGAGTCTGACTTTTTTATTAATAAGAACTGCTCCAAGCGGTTTTCTTTTCCGGAAGCCCCGGCGCTTAATAACACTCTTAGCGCCATGAATACTGCGTTGCTTGCTTTAGCGAAACTTTATGAAGTACTAGATGGCAAGCTCAATAATCAAACCATCCTACTAGAGCAATGCAGTAACGGTATAGCGGTGCTTTCACAAAAACCGCCTGTGGAGCAAGTGACCTTGCGGTCCAATGTTGAGACTGTTCAAGGCTATCGGTCTGATTCATGTAGCATAATGAATGCTGATAGTATACAAGTGTGTGTGCTGTCTGAAACAGACAATAACCAAAGTCTGTGTGAGGTAGATCCCAATGGTTGTGATCAACCAGCCTTGCAAATGGTTGCTGAATTTGATCCATCTACATCCAATAGAGATACAGTACAAAATAATTCCAGCAAATGTATTGATAGCATAGTTACCCATGACCCTGATGGTCTGATCAAAGAGAAAGAGTCCTTACCTACCACAGTATTGTCAAACAATACATTTTTTTCATCTAAACCTATTAGGATGAATCTAACTAAAACATCGGCAGTAGTTACTGACCCTCTGCCTACTGCCTCCAGAAAACTATTTACGAAAGGCAGAGGTGCCAGATCCCAGGTTGCAGGCCGTAAGTTCATCAAAGCCCTCTCTAGACATGAACAAACTGCAAAACTTGCAAAAGTCAATTTGGTAAAATCAGGCCCTAAAGAAGCTATGCAAACCTTCATGCCTTACGGGCCCCTGGATGACTTGGTCACTATTTCAGCTGGTATGGGTGCCCAAGACTCAGCACGGTGCATTAATTTTCCAAAAACATCAAATAATACTGACTCCAGTGATAATAACTCCGATGGTGTAGGATCATGTAATGTGGGACAAGTTGACACACAGACTAGGCCACCTACGGGTGGGAGTGATGGGCTTCTGAGTCAAGCAAATTTAGCGGCACTCAGAGAGGAAATTAGAACATCCATCAAATCATACATGTCAGACATACCCGGGGCCTCCACAGAACCTTTGAACAGTGTAAGTTCTATGTTAACCAAGGGTATTAATGCGGAGAAGGTGTCAGCTTTAGTGAAAAATCCAAAAACAGTAGCAACTAGTGAAACCCATTTACAAAATGATGTGAATACAACATTCGGCTCTTTTCTTCCATTGCAAGTCGACTCTTCTGGCCGACCCGAGCTTTCAGCCCTGCCCCGTCAATCAGTAGATGCATCGGGTGTTTCCTTACCCCAACAACATGGCCCCTCACAAATACATGAACAGATGTCGTGGCCCGAAGCTGCCATCCAGACCCAGGACATTCGATATATCATAAAATCATCAATTGCAGCTTATATTGGCGAAGCCAGCCAAAATTGCCAAGGTGCTGGCGGTACGCAATTATTGCGTTATCCTGACGTGAGCCAGTTATTAAAGGGTCCGGCACAGCTGGGCAATCGAGTAGCGCAAGGAAATGATATGCCTTCAAGCCTTTGTTTCCAGACAAATGCTCAAGCCCACAATATGAATATCAAGGATGGTAATAAATTACAAGTCAAGTCCAAGTCTAATTGCCTAGTGATTAGATGTCGCGAAGACCCTTATCCCAAATATGTATTAAATCGGGCTAGCATTTTGAACATATGCAGTGAAATCCCGTCCCTGTCTGATATATCATCAACAGATATAACCTTGGTTGAATTTACTAATACAAATGACCTTTCTGAAGCAAGAATCCATCTTCAATCGACAATTGTAATGAATATATTGTGGCAATCTAAAACAATCCTATATGAATTGGGTTTTAATTTGTTTCAAGACCCTTTTATCACAAATAATGTGACGGACAAAGCTCAAATCAGAACATATCAGTCCATCAAGAATAAAGAATCGAATCAGATTGTTAACTCTGCTCCACGAATGGTGGCATCCCAGGACTTCTTTACTAGATCATAATATAATGCAGGTACAGGTAGCCTACTCTCGTGGAATACGAGAGGCTATAAGCATTTATTTGACCTTGCAAGTAGAGATTTAGCAACTTATGATCTGGTAGCCTTACAGGAAACCTGGCTTGTTGATTGCCCAATCTGGGCGTCCCATGATATAATTATAACACCGGCCATACAACATCATAGAGGTCGACCCAGTGGTGGTCTATTGCTTGCAATCAAGAAAGCTACAGGCTTTGTAAGTGAAAAATTAGTCTCTCCTTCCTCATATTTTCAAATTGTTAGACTCCACAGAGGTGGTGAGCTCTTGGTTATTGTCAACATTTATTGGAGCAGAGGTAATATGACCGCAGAATCTTTTTTTGGGTCACTAAACTCGATTCTTGATCGCCTGACTTTTGAAGGTAACATATGTCAAACCATCATAGTAGGGGATTTAAATCTCCATTTGTTATCACAAACTTGTACTGACCATACTGATGATGAATTAACCTGGACAAACATGATGCATGAGAGAGGATTTGTGATGCTGAATGGTGCCATCATAGGGGATATCCCTGCTGAGTATACATGGAGTAGAGGGTCACAACGGGCAATACTTGACTATGTTTTTGTCCACAAGACATTTTTAAACTGTGTACTTTCTATGCAAGTGGTTGCAACCGACCACAGTGATCATAATAAGTTAACTATGCGATATTCAAGGTCATCATTTGTAAGTTCGTCTATGGTTGAGATTTATCCCTATCGAAATCTTGTAAATAACAGCGGCTCGCGAGTGAGATGGAATAGAAATCGACTAAAACAATTTCATGCGGCCCTTCTTGTGTCTTCTGGGTCAACAGACTGTTATGTTACAGTAATGCATTTGTTTAAGAAGGTAAAACTGCCAGACCAGAGTGTTCGTTATAAACATTGCCATCCCTTTGACCCAATAGTACAGTCTAAGAAAGCTGAATTGCGAAGAGACCTAAGTAATTTAAAATTTGTTCCTATAACCTATCGTTTGCTTTTAAAAACAAAATTAAAAGCATCCTATAGAACATGGCTAAAGGGTCAGAGAGCTGTGCGTTACCAGCAAAATGGGGAAACCATGATGTCCCAGATTATTAAGAAGTCCACAAGTGGTATATGGGCTTGCCTAAATGAGGCTACGCATAGAACACAGGATGCTGTTCAAACAAATGCTATTCCGAATGCAATCTGGAAAACTTACTGTGAAAAGCTTTATGCATCGCCCTTTTCGAACTTGATTCCAAAGACTTACTCCCTAGGCTGGTCTTATTTCTTTACCATCACTATCAATGATATACTGATATGTATTAAAAACTTGAGCCGCTCAAGCGCGATAGGCCCGGATGGTCTCCATAATAGCACACTTAAAGATCACCCACAAGAATGGGCAATGATCCTTCATCAGATCTTTAGCAAAGTCATCTCAACAGGGGTCATTCCTAAATCTTGGCAGAAGTCTATCATTTTGCCCATATTTAAGAAAGGGGAGCGTGATGACCCAGCTGCATACCGCCCCATAGCACTCTTGGATTGTCCTGGGAAAGTTTTCGCCCGACTAATCCTGAATAGATTTAACATTTGGTTGGAAGTAAATAACTATCGAGACATCTTCCAAACAGGATTTTTGCCTGGAAATGGGACGACTATAAATGTTATTACCCTTACAAGTATTATTCAGAAGGCTTCCCATCAACACCAGCCACTCTATATAGCTTTTATAGATTTTAAAATGGCGTTTGACGCTGTTCCTCGTGAACTCCTTTTTAAAAAACTTATGGATAAAAAATGTCCCTGGTCAATTGTCAAGTGGATAATTGACTTACATACAGATACCTCGATACAAATCAAACTTTCTAGCGAGGGACTACTGTCTGATCCAATTAAGACTGCATGTGGGTTGAAACAAGGTTGTTTGCTAGCTTCTGCTTTATTTACTTTTTTTTATCTCAGATATTGGTGTAGATCTTAGTAAAACTGTGGCAGATTCACCCAAAATTAATGGGGTTAATGTTACCTATCTACTCTATGCTGACGACATGGTGTTTTTCTCAAAGACTCCCAAAGGATTACGGGCACTTTTGTGTGCATTGGATACCTATACCAAAAAGAACTGCATCGCCTTTAATTTAAGTAAAACAAAGGTTATGCAGTTTGGTAAAAGCATGCAAAGGAAAGCCACCTACAGATGGCCTTTACAAAATGTCAACTTATCTTCAGTTTCCTTTTACATCTATTTGGGGGTCTTTATAAGTAATTCACCAGTTAAGAATGCGAATCACCAACATCTAAAACAGCGTCTAACGACAGCTATATCACAAAGCAGACTAATAAGGAGTAAATATTGTAAGTTTTCAATAGTACCATTATTGGTTTATTATAGACAAAAATTCATTCCGGTAATTCTTTATGGCTCAGAGGCTGTCTTGGGAAAATCATATCAATACTGGGCCATTATGGAAGGATGCTATTGGAAGCGTGTTCTCAACCTTCCATTGTCAGAACCCATTTGCATCCTGCGACACGAGCTAGGACTCCTGTCTCTATATGCCATCTATAAGTGGAGGCTATGCTCGTTGTATCGAAAATGCATATTAAGCGTTAATCATCCTGGGTTGTTAGGAATGATTGCTATTTATCTTTTAAGATCTGATGATCCATTTGCATTGTCGTGGAGAAATCACGCAGAAAAAATCATTATTAATATCGGATTTTCAATGGCACTATTGTTAGGTAATCCCACAAAGGCAAAAAAGCGGATATGGGAAGATGACTGGATAAAAACAAGATCTGCATGTCTCCTATACAAAAAGTTTAAGAAAAACCCATTTGCCTTAAAACGCTATGGGGAAACAGAAAGTTACTTAATGATGTTCCCACATTCCCGGCAGCGGGATGATTATTTAAGATTTCGATTAAATATTTGGCCCATAAAAGAAATTCTGTGCCATCGCAGAATTACCGGAAAAGACGATGCTTTGTGTCGGTTTTGCCAATTAGCTGTCGAAACAATGCAACACTTATGTGTGGAATGCCAAAGTTTGCAAACAAAAAGAACTGTGCATTTTGAACATTTATTTACTGGGTACATGACCATGTCTCAAACACGTTGCTGGTTTCTCCTATTTATTAGTCAATTGAAAGTTGTTAGATATGCAATATTGAGTTTTTTGTATAGTTTGGGACTTAAAAGCAAAGTTAGTGTGCAAAGTCGCACTTAAGGAGTTCACTAATCAAGTTTAAGATACAGAATTTATCTTATGATTTGTTTTATGATTGATCTTATTTTGTTTAAAGTGATTGGGTATATATATGTATCTAATTAGTTTGTTGTTAATGACTATGTAAATTTGTATATGGACGTTATTTTTGTTAATATCAATTTTATTTTATTTTTCATAATATGTTCCCTTGAATTTTAAATACGTTATGTAAATTTTGTATGTTGAAAAATCAAGATTTACTTGATTAAAACAACTTTTAATAAAAAAAAAAAATAATAAAATAAAAAAGAAATAAACACTGAACAAGTTCAAAAAGCAGCAGATAAACACATTATATGTAAAAATAAATAAGAAGTGGAACCTATATGTGTAACACATCAACCGTCCCGGTAGATAGCATATGTACTAAAATGGAATATACCAAAACAAAAAAGATAAGCTTCCAACATAATTACCTCACAGAAACTGCACAGAAAGAAGCAACAGCAGACCTACACAACAGTAACAACAAAACTTACCAAACTAGTAAGTAAACTTCATTTTTCTTATATATTTCTAAACTTTCTGTATTAGGTATACTAAAAGTAATATATTTTTTTTTTACACAGAAATGTCCAGTACTTTGGAATGGCTTGAAGAACATTTTCCACGTGAGGAAATGACTGAAGACAGTGATACTAATGGGTGACACTTCTCTATATAAGAAAATTAATAATCATTACTTTATGTGTACTTAACATATATATATATATTTTAACAGACCATACAAACATTGAAAATAATATAGCAAAAGAGACATTACAAAATACTCTGCAGCGCATGGAACAAAAAATGGATATGCTTATGGAAAATTTCAATCTTTTAAAACATTTTGTGGAGGACCACATAAAAGAAAAAATGAAATATCATTGTCCCACATGTACCTGTTCCCCCTCTCCATGTCCCAGTCAACTATCCCCAAACCCTCACCACCAAGAAAAACGTAATGATGAGACTTCCATCCCTTCATCCCCTCCCATCCATCCTCTTCAAACCCCTAATTCCGCTGTATTTGTGTCAGTTTCTGCTTCCCTGTCTCTTTCATAAATGTTATAACTGTATAGAATAAAAAAAAAAAAATAGTATGTGTGTTTTAATTGAGTCCTTTGTGTCTTTTAAAAAAAAGGAATTTGGGGAGTCCGCGGACAGGGCAGGTGTCCGAGATGTCTGCAATTAACCAAAATGGGGGTGTCCTAAGGACACTGCACATGTTCGTACTGTCTGTAAGCAATATGGAACTGTTTTTAGAACAAACTCGGTGTCCGGAATGTCCGCAAGTAACCAAAATGGAGGTGTCCTAAGGACACTATACCTGTCCTTGCTGTCCGCAATCAAGATGGAACTGTTGTTAGAACACACTCAGTGTCCGGAATGTCGGCAATTAACCAAAATGGCGGTGTCCTAAGGACACGATACCTGTCCGTACTGTCCGCAAGCAAGATGGCACTGTTCTTAGAACACATTTGGTGTCTGGAATGTCTGCAATTAACCAAAATGGCGCTGTCCTAAGGACACTATATCTGTCCGTACAGTCTGCAATCAAGATGGAACTGTTCTTAGAACACACTCGGTGTCCAGAAAGTCCGCAATTAACCAAAATGGCGGTGTCCTAGGACACTATACCTGTCTGTACTGTCTGCAAGCAAGATGGAACTATTATTAGAACACATTTGGTGTCTGGAATGTCCGCAATTAACCAAAATGGAGGTGTCCTAAGGACACCATACCTGTCTGTACTGTTTGCAAGCAAGATGGAATTGTTCTTAGAACACACTGAGTGTTCGGAATGTCCGCAATTAATAAAAATGGAGGTGTCCTAAGGACACTATACCTGTCCGTACTGTCTGTAGAATATCTACACACATGCGCACCACACCCATAAATCCTACAAACATTGCGCCTGTTCGTAACTGTCCGTCTCTCTGTCCGACACTTTTAATTAGTTTGAGGACCCAAACACTGTCCGTAGAACAGCCGCGCGCATGCGCACGACCGTTCCTACGCATTTGGTGTCCTGCGGACACCCGTCCAATTCGTGGACCTGTTCGCGACGTCATCATGTGATCGCACCCACGCTGAGCATGTGTCCTGATTTGCGGACACTGTCCGGGTCGCCGAACATTTTAAAAATACTTTTTTGGACAATCCAAAGTATTTCACAGTAAATATTCACCATTGCACATGTCCCAGACAATGACCCTGGCTTTCTACATACTTTTTGGAACTTTTGAGCCTTTTTGGGGTTTTCAATCTGTCCACGGACAGCGCGGGTGTCCGCGAAGTGTGTACCAGCACCCCTATAAAAGGCCACATCCTAGAGCTCATCTTTATTCTGTCTTCCTACTATTGAAGGTTACCTGCTTTTGCGGCCTTTGCTGTTGAATCATCAAACCTGATGGCATCCATGGCTGCTGTTGTTCCAGCTTCTGCCTCAGCACCACCCCACCCCCTCCACCACCACCACTTCCCCAAGGGCCTGCAGAGGGGAACAGGCATGAGTATGTAGAGGAGGAGGATGAAGAGGATGAAGAGGATGAGGTAGTGGAAGTCCCTACTAGCAGCACTCGCCGTGAGTCTTGAGTGTGGCAGTTGTTTACCATTCATGGTGACGTACCAAAAGCACGTGCAAACAAGGTCACCTGCAAACAGTGCAAAATGGTACTGAGTCGTGGGAGACCTGGTTCGTACAGCTTTGGTATGACATCCATGAAGCGACACCTAAGGTCATTCCACGGTGGGGCCGTTCGCAAGGTTGTACATTGTGATAAACGTGGTAGGTTGAGTTCCTCTACAACATCCAATGTTTCCGCTACTGTCACCACAAGAGACACTCCTGTGGGACAGCGCATCCCTCCAGCTGCCTCACAGGCCATCCATGATGCTGTTGACACTTACCTTTCGAGGGTCTCAATATTGTGTATGTACTGTGATGCAGTACTCTGCAAGGGGGAGAATCTTTGGAGTGCTTTCGAGACTGCGGCCAAGGAGCACGAGAAGAACTGCACACTACCTGAATAAGGCCCACCCTTCATCTTCCTCTTTCCACCTGCCCTTTCTTATCCCCGTGGTTGGTGTCCATTCCTTACCCTCCTTTCCCCTCCTTTCCTAGTGTGTCATGTGTAAAAAACCAAAAATAATATAAAACAACAACCCCTCCCAAAAAAAGGCTCTTTTCAGAGCCACCTCTCACAGTTTCAAAATAGAAGTGGCAAATAAATGGAGAAGGGCCCTGTGCATTTTTTAGGAGTCCGTGGACATTTATTTTTTGGGGGTGCTGCCCTATCATAACCATTGCACTTTTCTCTGGGAGGCAGTGGTGGCTCTGAAAAGAGCCTTTTGGTGGTGTTTGTTTGTGTTTGAAAAACTTCAAATGGTCAACACCTACTGCAAAATGGATGGCTGTAATTCCAAAAAAGGTCGCAATGCATTTCTCAGAAAAATCTGATTGCCAGCATAAGTAAGATGGAGTCCATCTCGGCAAAAAATGTATGTGCTACGAAACATATTATTTTCATTGTGAAAAGAGGACATGCTGAAATGGGAGAATGGGACAAGACCCTCCCCCAATCTCAACCATACCATGGTCTAGAGGATCACGGCCCAGACACCCCCCACGAGACGAGTTCGTCTATTTACCAGATGATAAAATACCCTGATTCAGAAACTTACAAATAAGAGAAGCATGCCCACCAGCACGCCAAGCTCAAGCTGATGCCTGCAACATGGATGAGCTCGACTAAGAACAACAGCCACAAGTATCCACATCGTTAGAGATGCCATAACAACATAGCCAGCAGACGAGAACACACGTGCCACCATGCACACTGGTCACTCACACACCAACCTACACGAAGAACATACTCAGTGCTATGACGAGGGGACTGACACACCCACTGACGTGCATCGTTGTTATTTTTTACATAGGCCTTTTTTCAGCACCGCAGAAACGCAAGACGCTGAAGAGCTTGTGTACATGCTTGCTGACGCTTCTTCCGCCACCCATCCTATGACGACACCACCATGTATATCTACTGCTGCGTGTGACACTCTGTTTTTCCCGCGATCTCCATGCTATGGATTATGTACCGCCACCCATGAACTAGGCCCGAGTAGGCCGCAAGCAAGAGTCCCCAGGCAGGAGTCTCGCAATGAAAATCCTCTCAGAACAAGAGTACAAGTGCTGACCATGCAGGATGAGCCCCCAGCGAGAGCTCACAGCCAAGGCCACGATGTTGCAACTCGCATGCCGCGAGCTCAGAGCCAAGGTTACACCTGTAAGTGCCAAGCACTCAGAGACGAAATACAAATCTAATGCTCATAATTCTGCTCCAGCTACGGTCTCTCCACACGTGACCAAGCCGAACTGAAAAGGTGCCAAGCTCACGAGAAGGGAAGCCGCTAGGGTCCCACGTCTGGGACACAGGCTGCAACAATGAAGCGGCAAGATGGACACCTACAGAGATGGGAAAGACCTGTCCACAAGCCCATGAGCGGACCTGTCCATTGTGTGCACAAACACATAGTTGCACATTGTTGCTAATGACAGGTACACCGCGAGCTGGGAACGGCGATGGTCATAGGCTTCGGGGCTTGCGGGAGAACCAATCAGAATACAGGGGGGCTTATTACTGATGCCATTACTCTTAGCCAATCACCAGGTTCCCTCTGTAACAATTCTAAAGTAACAACTGCAAGGGACAACCCAAGCGTACCACCTGACCCATCCTCAGCCACTAATATTTCTTTCCATATGTTACCTATACTAACCCTACCACTCGGGGAACCCATCCAGAGTGGCGATAGGTTTTGTGCTGGCTTTCCCAGGTGACGCGAGTAGCGCGTCATACTGCCATAAAAAGGGCCTGAGAGCCCCACTACGAGTGAGAGTCCCGTCGGATACATACGAAGCAAGACTCATCCCTGCCGTTATTATAATAAACTGCAGTACCGCCTTGCTTCTTGTGTGTGTCTCATACTCCTTTTGGGGACATGGGAGGAGTTGGGGCCTCCCCAGCCCGGAGGTCTGTGGACGGCTCTGCCGGCCCCGGGAGAATCACCCCGACAAGTTGGAGGCACTGCTGAGATCGGTTGATGTCCGTTGGCCTGGTAATACAAGTCCAAGGCCCTTGCAGCGAGGCGACCCGGCAGCGCGGCCCCCTCTTCCGTTGCCCCCTTTGAGGACTACAGGACCATTGCGGAACTGCGAGAAGACCGGACAGCGCAATCCGGATATTGGCCCTCGGGAGTCGATTGAGAAGTATCCCGCCCGCGGTTGGCGAGTGTCCAGACGTGGTCCAGACGAGGGGAGGTGGCGAGCCGCTTGGAGGGGTGCACGCAGTCGAGCGGCCCAGCATCAAGGGAAATTGGTGTGTATGACACACCCAACAAGCAATGTGACATTGTGAGGGAGGGGGGAGGAAGTGTAATAAGGGCGGCAGGAGGTGTTTTTACGGTGTGTTGCACGAATTTGATTAATAAGTGTTGATAGACGAGTGAGCGGTAGCGGGGCAGGCATGAAGGCTGTCTTCTACCGCATCACAGAGCAGGGTGGGTGGAGCCAAAAGGCACCACGTGTGGTTGGTCGAAGGTGCTGATTTGTCTAGATCGCGGGCACCTGTAAAAGGGTGTGTGGCTTTCCTATGAATTGACGTTGTAGATCAATGAGTAGATGAGGTTCCTTGCTGATTGAGCGCTTTAGTTCAGTGAGTGGATGATGTTTTCCCGTAGGTGGTAGCTAGGTTGTTGCCAAGTGCGGAGTATAATTGGATGATTAAGCTCCCCTGGCGAGGGGCGTATCACATGCGATGCGACGCAGCGTGTGCAGTCCGATTATAAGAGTTTTTTGTTGAGTACCTTGCTCCGGGCGTAGCGAGAGGACAGCTGTGGGGTCGACGAGGGCAAAAGTATAAAACATATTGCGCGCTCCATTAATGTTATAAGAGGTTCTTACCGGTAATAGTTTGAAGAAGTTGGTGACGTCACCCATAGGGCTTCCTTAGGACACCGCGGCCACACCGTATTAACCAAAGGGTGGCCAGGGGATATGTATCGGGATAAGGGCGGCATAGAAGAGGTGGGGAGGCCACGCACGGAGAACGCCGTCAACCCTCGATAAGGGGAGGGCGAAAAGGGGAAAAGTGGCCGCGCACGGGGAACGCCAGTCACGTTGAACAAGGTGGTTGAAAAGAGGGGGGAGAAGTTTGAAAAAAAAAAAGAGGTGGGGCGGCTGTATCAGCATGTCACACAGGGCACGCAGCCGCAGGGGCTCAGTGCGCCGTGGCCGCAGGGGGCCATATGAGTGGTATCAGAGGACGAAAAACAATAGAGGAAAAGAACTATATATCAGCAATTGTATTACCTTTCAGCGGACGGTCAGAAGTCCCCAATTTACGGGGCCAGGTAAAGACGGTGGTTGCTGAAAAAAGTTGAAGTATAACATAACAATGTCCCACGGGTCAGTGTCCGGATGGTGGGGAAACACTCTAACCACCCCGCTCCAACATATTTGCAAGACACTATCACCTTACAAGGAGAAGCTTATCAAGTATAGAATAGACTGGACACAAGGAACAACAGCAAAATGACGACACCATGGCTGCCTAACGGCAGTTTTGACCCATACGTCCAACACTCGCTATTGACATACATACATAACACATACAAGGGGAAGAAATTAGCTCATCATATAGAGATATTTAACTTATGGAGGATGTTCCAGGGCTCCAGGCCAGGAGCAACAGGAATGTTTACTAAGGAAGGGGCAAGAGAGGAGAAGAGGAGCAAAGAAACAAAGGAAGGTAAAGAGGTGAAGGAAGAAGAAGGGGACGTGGGCACGGTGAGCAGCAATGCACCACGAGTGAAGGAGGGCATGAAGGAGGAAGGAGGATCGGTTGCAGTATCAGAAGTAAAGATGGAGAAGGAAGGGACAAACGATACGCCTCTGGCGAAAGTAGTAAAGAAGGAGCAAGGAGGATTGTACCCAGTGACGGAATTAAGAGAAGCCGCCAGGCCACAATGAACAGCTGCTGAGGGATATTCAAACCCCGCGTACAGCCCTCCACCTTACGCCCCTAATGATAGCTACCAGAGGGGGGCGGCGGCAGCGGCGCGCACGTTAGGATTAAACACAATACAGGTCGGCACAGGGGGAGGGAAGGAAAGTGGAGAACACGTTGCAAGAATAGGACCAGCACAGGTACTCCTAAAGCTCAGAGGGACACTAACAAGGGAGGAGGAGGACGCAGTGAGGAAAACGAAAGAGGAAGAAATGGACAAAACGCAGACAGGGACTGAGGTGAGTAATGCAGAGGAAGGACGACTGTCACAAGCAGAGGAAGAGATGTTGGAGGAAGGGTTGGCCGATCTGAGAGAAGTACGAAGTGACCTGATTAGACAGTACGAGCAAGAAATAAGGGGAAGGAAGAAGGAAAGAAAAGAGAGTAGGGAGGAGCAGGAGAGGTGTAACGCTCACCTGATTCCCGTAGAGGCGCCGGTCTTGACTGGGCGTATACCGTATCTTCAAAGGTGATGTGTAACACACGGCTGGCTCTTTGGGCTGGACCTCTGTGCACTGTATGTCTGACTCGAAGGGTAAGATGTCTGCAGATAGAAAATATGGGATTAAGGAACTGGGTTATTGAATGTCTCTCTCTTCTTCCCTTTCTCTTCTCCTGTAGAACCCCAAAGGTTAACGCTCTCACCTTAGGTAAGTGAACGCTGTGCTCTCCATCTGCCTCGGGGCAGGGTGCTGTAACCAGTTTCTTCACTGGATAAGGGGAGCAGGCCTCTTGACTTCAGAGGACTGCTGTCCGTCGTTTACTGCACGAACGGTAAGTTCCGAGTAATTCTAATGTCTTTAAAGTCTTTAGTAATGATGTCTCTTGTTTTGCAGGGTTCCGGCGATGGCGGATGACGGGCTGAAGTGAGTTGAAGATGGAGCCCATGTGATGAATAGAAGCGCCTGGAAGCACGTAAGTAAGCGCTTGTTGCCTGCTTCACGATGCGCTCTAACTGTCTTTTTATTTTGCAGGTACAAGTTCGGAGCGGCTGCAGGGTGCCGGAATACCCACTGGGTTAGATGTGGAAAGGAGTAATGGCACGTGAGTATTAAAGTTCCCCAATGTCTTTAAACGCACCTTGTTTTGTCTTTCAGATGCGGGATGCAGCGCCGAAGGCCTCCGGAGCGTGCGAAGAGTTGGTAAGCTTTTGTCTTTCAGATGCCGGAATGCAGTGTGAAGACCTGCGGAGCGCACGAAGAGTAAGTAAGCCTTTGTCTTTCAGATGCCGGAATGCAGCGCGAGGCGTTGGTGACAGCCGATGGACCAGGTAAGTGAAGAGCTGTCACTGAAGACCGTAATGCTAACCTGTTCTTTCTTGTCTTTATAGGTGTTGCTGAAGACTGGATTCAGGATGGTAAGCCTTTTTCCTTAGGCCCAGGATCAGATGCAGAAGACACGATGAGCGTTCTGCTGCAGAGGATGCAGAATAACGCAAAGCAAGATTCATCCATCGGGTGTGGTTTAAATAGCCTCCTGTAGTGCTTAGGTGTCTCCTTCCACAGCCACGCCTAGGTAAGAAAAGAGTTCCTGCTTTCCAGAAGAGTTCCAGTGTTCTGAATCTAGGGAGTGGCTCCTGCCCCACCCAACAGGAAAAGTAGTTCCAAACAGAAGAGGATCAGAGGCTCAACTGGCAGGCAAGTAAGCAGCATGGTCTGCTGCAGGTAAGTCCACCCAAGCATTATGAGCCCGGCGCTTCCAGCGCTGGGACTGGGCATATTTATGAGCCTGGTGCCACTGGCGCCAGGACTGGGTCCAAAAGGTCCCAATTGGGACTGGTTGGCACTCGGAACCTGGGTTATGGATCTGCTTCCAAGGGAGTTGGGAAAACCCTGACCTTTTGGAAGCAGAGATCATGACAAGAGGATAAGGGAGAGATTGGAGGAGAGAAAGAAGGAAGCGGAAAGGATGAAAGCGATAGCAGAGGGGGTGTCACGTATGGAGCAGCGGGAAATGAAAAGGAAGGAGGAGGAAAAGGAAAAGGAAATGGAAATGTGGAAATAGAAAATATTGTCTGGAAGCACCCAGAAATATGAAGAAGGTAAAGTAATAGAGAGCATATTGAAAAGAGGAGGAGCAAACTGTGGAAGACGGGAAAAAGACGAAAAGATACTGGCGAAGGTAAGTGATGAAGTAATGAAGGAATTACGGAAGAAGAGAGAGGAAATAGGGGTGATGTATTGGGAAACGAGGGAAGGGGGAGAGGAGATAGGAGAATGGAGCATGAAGTAAGAACTTACACTCGCCAGAACTCGGAGGCACCTACAAAATCAACACAGGGAACAACTATTAAAAGAGGAGAACATAACAAAGGGAACTTGATCGATTTAAAGACGGTTACAGCGGGGGGAAAACTGACAGACTGGAGATTGTCTTTCCTTGATGAGTTTTGCAGCAAAGAGGAAGGATGTTTGGGAAAGAATGGAGGAGATGACAATAGGGAAAGCTTAGATATACTGTACATCACACGGGTAAATTGCGAGTCACCTTGGGCATGCGTGAAAAGGGAGGAGAAAAAGACGAGCGAAGAACAGGTAAGAGAAGTAGCAGGGAGAACGCCACATTCAGTAAAACCAACGCCGCGCCAACTTCGCCCACCAACACCACGCCCACAGAAGACTCCATATGTTGACAGACTCAGAGATCTCCCGGGACATAGACAGGAAGAAAGGACGAGCACACTCGCGGTGAAACACGAGGGTAACACAAGAGGAAGGGAGAATGAAGGGGACGACAGAAAAGATAACTGTAATGATCTAATGATAGGATCACATGTCACGGAGGAAGAGGATGAGTACACTGATATAGCCCCACGAGCATTAGGGGAAACGAAGGGGGGGAACTTAATGCCACTCCTAGAGAGGGGAGGGGCCAGACCACAATATGTCCCATGGAAGCATGCCAACAAGGAAAATATAAAATGCAGACTCCCCTCCCTAAGTGGGGGAGCTGGGAAATGGATATATGAAATGGAGAAACACACTGCAAGACAAAACTAGCGGTGGGGGACGTGAAAGGGCTCCTAATATCAATATTAGGGGATGCTGCAGATGACATCTGGAGAAGGGCAGGCTTCCCAGGGGTCACAGTAACAGATATGTTGCATGATGGGGCACCATTTGCCAACTGCAGGCACGCGCTGTGGCAGGCATTAAGCATTCAGTACCCAGACACATCAGACATAGGAGCAATTACGTCACGCAAAATGCGTGAGAATGAAGATCCTGTTGATTACATCCAGGAGATTCAGGAGAAGTGGAGCTTGGAAACTCGGGAGCCGTGGGATAAAACATTAGCAATTTTCTACCACATACTAATACAAGGTCTCCCCGAACCAGTTCAGAAACAGCTGAAGAAAATTGTGGGGATGGAAGTTAAAGCTTGGCCAGAAATACAGCTAACTAAAGTGCATCACTGTAGGATGTGGTAGGAAAAGATGAAACAAAAGGAGGAAGGTAGGAAGGCAGAGAAGGCAAAACTGGTACAGAAGAAGCTGATGTCATCAATGACATTTGTGATGTCATTTTTGATGTCCTGGGTGTTAGTCTTAACAATGCACAGTAGTGGCGCGAGTTATGGTTGATTATCTTACCATAACTAGCGAATTTCAGGGGTTTTTCAGATCTTCTTTGAACCATAACGTTCCTTTAACAAAGTTTTTTTACTGAATTTCATAGGTTTTTAGTAGCACAACTTAACCATAACATCCCTTTAACAAAGTTTTTTACTGAATTTCATAGGTTTTTAATAGCGCAACTTAACCATAACCTCCCTTTATCAAATTTTATTTTACTGAATATACATATTCATAGTGTGAATTTGATAGATGTTTACTAGGATTCCCTGTCTTCATATACATGTAACTTAGAACATACTGAACCTCCTGCTAGTGATTTTGATGTCCGCAGACTGTGCGTATATGTCCGTGGATGGATGCGGACAACATCAACACTACACAAAAGCTCAGGGGGTATCTTAAATTGTTCAATCATACCATATAAGCACTGAACAAGTTCAAAAAGCAGCAGATAAACACATTATATGTAAAAATAAATAAGAAGTGGAACCTATATGTGTAACACATCAACCGTCCCGGTAAATAGAATATGTACTAAAATGGAATATACCAAAACAAAAAAGATATGCTTCCAACATAATTACCTCACAGAAACTGCACAGCAAGAAGCAACAGCAGACCTACACAACAGTAACAACAAAACTTACCAAACTAGTAAGTAAACTTCATTTTTCTTATATATTTCTAAACTTTCTGTATTAGGTATACTAAAAGTAATATATTTTCTTTTTACACAGAAATGTCCAGTACTTTGGAATGGCTTGAAGAACATTTTCCACGTGAGGAAATGACTGAAGACAGTGATACTAATGGGTGACACTTCTCAATATAAGAAAATTAATAATCATTACTCTATGTGTACTTAACATATATATATTTTTTTAACAGACCATACAAACATTGAAAATAATATAGCAAAAGAGACATTACAAAATACTCTGCAGCGCATGGAACAAAAAATGGATATGCTTATGGAAAATTTCAATCTTTTAAAACATTTTGTGGAGGACCACATAAAAGAAAAAATGAAATATCATTGTCCCACATGTACCTGTTCCCCCTCTCCATGTCCCAGTCAACTATCCCCAAACCCTCACCACCAAGAAAAACGTAATGATGAGACTTCCATCCCTTCATCCCCTCCCATCCATCCTCTCCAAACCCCTAATTCCGCTGTATTTGCGTCAGTTTCTGCTTCCCTGTCTCTTTCATAAATTTTATAACTGTATAGAATAAAAAAATATATATATTATGTGTGTTTTAATTGAGTCCTTTGTGTCTTTTTAAAAAAAGGCATTTGCGGAGTCCGCGGACAGGGCAGGTGTCCGAGATGTCTGCAATTAACCAAAATGGGGGTGTCCTAAGGACACTACACATGTTCGTACTGTCTGTAAGCAATATGGAACTGTTCTTAGAACAAACTTGGTGTCCGGAATGTCCGCAAGAAACCAAAATGGAGGTGTCCTAAGGACACTTTACCTGTTTGTACTGTCCGCAAGCAATATGAAACTGTTCTTAGAACACACTCAGTGTCCAGATTGTCCGCAAGTAACCAAAATGGCGGTGTCCTAAGGGCAATATATCTGTCCTTGCTGTCCGCAATCAAGATGGAACTGTTGTTAGAACACACTCAGTGTCCGGAATGTCAGCAATTAACCAAAATGGCAGTATCCTAAGGACACGATACCTGTCCGTGGTGTCCGCAAGCAAGATGGCACTGTTCTTAGAACACATTTGGTGTGTGGAATGTCCGCAATTAACCAAAATGGCGGTGTCCTAAGGACACTATATCTGTCCGTACTGCCTGCAATCAAGATGGAACTGTTCTTAGAACACACTCGGTCTCCAGAAAGTCCGCAATTAACCAAAATGGCGGGGTCCTAGGACACTATACCTGTCTGTACTGTCTGCAAGCAAGATGGAACTGTTCTTAGAACACATTTGGTGTCTGGAATGTCCGCAATTAACCAAAATGTAGGTGTCCTAAGGACACCATACCTGTCTGTACTGTTTGCAACCAAGATGGAATTGTTCTTAGAACACATTGAGTGTTCGGAATGTCCGCAATTAATAAAAATGGAGGTGTCCTAAGGACACTATACCTGTCCGTACTGTCTGTAGAATACCTACACACATGCGCACCACACCCATAAATCCTACAAACATTGCGCCTGTTCGTAACTGTCCGTCTCTCTGTCCGACACTTTTAATTAGAGGACCCAAACACTGTCCGTAGAACAGCTGCGCGCATGCGCACGACCGTTCCTACGCATTTGGTGTCCTGCGGACACCCGTCCCATTCGCGGACCTGTTCACAACGTCATCATGTGACCGCACCCACGCTGAGCATGTGTCCTGATTTGCGGACACTGTCCGGGTCGCGGAACATTTTAAAAATACTTTTTTTGACAATCCAAAGTATTTCACAGTAAAAATTCACCATTGCACATGTCCCAGACAATGACCCTGGCTTTCTACATACTTTTTGGAACTTTTGAGCCTTTTTGGGGTTTTCAATCTGTCCACGGACAGTGCGGGTGTCCGCTAAGTGTGTACCAGCACCCCTATAAAAGGCCACATCCTAGAGCTCATCTTTATTCTGTCTTCCTACTATTGAAGGTTACCTGCTTTTGCTGCCTTTGCTGTTGCATCTGCCTCAGCACCACCCCACCCACTCCACCACCACCACCTCCCCAAGGGCCTGCAGAGGGGAACAGGCATGAGGATGTAGAGGAGGAGGATGAAGAGGATGAAGAGGATGAGGTAGTGGAAGTCCCTACTACCAGCACTCGCCGTGAGTCTTGAATGTGGCAGTTGTTTACCATTCATGGTGACGTACCAAAAGCATGTGTGAACAAGGTCACCTGCAACCAGTGCAAAATGGTACTGAGTTGTGGGAGACCTGATTCGTACAGCTTTGGTATGACATCCATGAAGCAACACCTAAGGTCATTCCACGGTGAGGCCGTTCGCAAGGTTGTACATTGTGATAAACGTAGTAGGTTGAGTTCCTCTACAACATCCACCGTTTCCGCTCCTGTCACCAGAAGAGACACTCCTGTGGGACAACGCATCCCTACAGCTGCCTCACAAGCCATCCATGATGCTGTTGACCCTTACCTTTCGAAGGTCTCAATATTCTGTACGTACTGCAAGGGGGAGAATCTTTGGAGTGCTTTCGAGACTGCGGCCAAGGAGCACGAGAAGAACTGCACACTACCTGAATAAGGCCCACCCTGCATCTTCCTCTTTCCACCTGCCCTTTCTTATCCCCGTGGTTGGTGTCCATTCCTTACCCTCCTTTCCCCTCCTTTCCTAGTGTGTCATGTGTAAAAAACCAAAAATAATTTAAAACAACAATACCCCCGACCTCCCCAAAAAAGGCTCTTTTCAGAGCCGCCTCTCACAGTTTCAAAATAGAAGTGGCAAATAAATGGAGAAGGGCCCTCTGCATTTTTTAGGAGTCCGTGGACATTTATTTTTTGGGGGTGCTGCCCTATCATAACCATTGCACTTTTCTCTGGGAGGAAGTGGTGGCTCTGAAAAGAGCCTTTTAGTGGTGTTTGTTTGTGTTTGAAAAACTTCAAATGGTCAACACCTACTGCAAAATGGATGGATGTAATTCCAAAAAAGGTTGCAATGCATTTCTCAGAAAAATCTGCTAGCATAAGTAAGATGGAGTCCATCTCGGCAAAAAATGTATGTGCTACGAAACATATTATTTTCATTGTGAAAAGAGGACATGCTGAAATGGGAGAATGGGTCAAGACCCTCCCCCCAATCTCATCCAGACCATGGCCTAGAGGTTCACTGTTCAGACACCCCCCACGAGACGAGTTCGTCTATTTACCAGATGATAAAATACCCTGATTCAGAAACTTACAAATAAGAGGAGCATGCCCACCAGCACGCCAAACTCAAGCCGATGCCTGCAACATGGATGAGCTTGACTAAAAACAACAGCCACAAGTATCCACATCGTTAGAGATGCCATAACGACATAGCCAGCAGACGAGAACACATGTGCCACCATGCACACTGGTCACTCACACACCAACCTACACGAAGAACATACTCAGTGCTATGACGAGGGGACTGACACACCCATTGACGTGCATCGTTGTTATTTTTTACATAGGCCTTTTGTCAGCACCGCAGAAACGCAAGACGCTGAAGAGCTCGTGTACATGCTTACTGACGCTTCTTCCACCACCCGTCCTATGACGACATCACCATGTATATCTACTGCTGCGTGTGACACTCTGTTTTTCCCGCGATCTCCATGCTATGGATTATGTACTGCCACCCATAAACTAGGCCCTAGTAGGCCGCAAGCAAGAGTCCCCAGGCAGGAGTCTCGCAATGAAAATCCTCTCAGAACAAGAGTACAAGTGCTGACCATGCAGGATGAGCCCCCAGCGAGAGCTCACAGCCAAGGCCATGATGTTGCAACTCGCATGCCGCGAGCTCAGAGCCAAGGTTACACCTGTAAGTGCCAAGCCCTCAGAGACGAAATACAAATTTAATGCTCATAATTCTGCTCCAGCTACGGTCTCTCATACGTGACGAAGCCGAACTGACACGGTGCCAAGCTCACGAGACGGGAAGCCGCCAGGGTCCCACGGTTGGGACACAGGCTGCAACACTGAAGCGGCAAGATGGACACCTACAGAGATGGGAATGACCTGTCCACAAGCCCAGGAGCGGACCTGTCCATTGTGTGCACAAACACATAGTTGCACATTGTTGCTAATGACAGG
This sequence comes from Ambystoma mexicanum, assembly GCF_040938575.1. Taxonomy (NCBI): domain Eukaryota; kingdom Metazoa; phylum Chordata; class Amphibia; order Caudata; family Ambystomatidae; genus Ambystoma; species Ambystoma mexicanum. The sequence goes on from NC_090928.1 coordinate 1,149,710,426, forward strand.
TACACCGCGAGCTGGGAACGGCGATGGTCACAGGCTTGGGGGCTTGCGGGAGAACCAATCAGAATACAGGGAGCTTATTACTGACGCCATTACTCTTAGCCAATCACCATGGTTCCCTCTTTAACAATTGTAAAGTAACAACTGCAAGGGACAACCCAAGCGTACCACCTGACCCATCCTCAGCCACTAATATTTCTTTCCATATGTTGCCTATACTAACCCTACCACTCGGGGAACCCATCCAGAGTGGCGATAGGTTTTGTGCTGACTTTCCCAGGTGACGCGAGTAGCGCGTCATACTGCCATAAAAAGGGCCTGAGAGCCCCACTACGAGTGAGAGTCCCGTCGGATGCATACAAACCAAGACTCATCCCTGTCATTATTATAATAAACTGCAGTACCACCAGTCTGCGGACGGCTCTGCCGGCCCCGGGAGAATCACCCCGAAAAGTTGGAGGCACTGCCGAGATCGGTTGATGTCCGTTGGCCTGGTAATACAAATCCAAGGCCCTTGCAGCGAGGTGACCCAGCAGCGCGGCCCCCTCTGCCGTTGCCCCCTTTTGAGGACTACAGGACCATTGCGGAACTTCGAGAAGACCGGACAGCGCAATCCGGATATTGGCCCTCGGGAGTCGATTGAGAAGTATCCCGCCCGCGGTTGGCGAGTGTCCAGACGTGGTCCAGACGAGGGGAGGTGGCGAGCCGCTTGGAGGGGCGGCAGTCGAGCGGCCCAGCATCAAGGGAAATTGGTGAGTATGACACACCCAACAAGCAATGTGAAATTATGAGGGAGGGGGGAGGAAGTGTAATAAGGGCGGCGGGAGGTGTTTTTACGGTGTGTTGCAAGAATTTGATTAATAAGTGTTAATAGACGGGTGAGCAGTAGCGGGACAGGCACAAAGGCCGTCTTCTACCGCATCACAGAGCAGGGTGGGTGGAGCCAAAAGGCACCACGTGTGGTTGGTCGAAGGTGCTGATTTGTCTAGATCGCGGGCACCTGTAAAAGGGTGTGTGGCTTTCCTATGAATTGACGTTGTAGATCAATGAGTAGATGAGGTTCCCTGCTGATTGAGCGCTGTAGTTCAGTGAGTGGATGATGTTTTCCCGTAGGTGGTAGCTAGGTTGTTGCCAAGTGCGGAGTATAATTGGATGGTTAAGCTGCCCTGGCGAGGGGCGTATCACATGCGATGCGACGCAGCGTGTGCAGTCCGATTATAAGAGTTTTTTGTTGAGTACCTTGCTCCGGACGTAGCGAGAGGACAGCTGTGGGGTCGACGAGGGCAAAAGTATAAAACATATTGCGCGCTCCATTAATTTAATAAGAGGTTCTTACCGGTAATAGTTTGAAGAAGTTGGTGACGTTACCCATAGGGCTTCCATAGGACACCGCGGCCACACCGTATTAACCAAGGGGTGGCCAGGGGATAAGTATCGGGATAAGGGCGGCAGAGAAGAGGTGGGGAGGCCGCGCAAGGTGAACGCCGGCAACCCTCAATAAGGGGAGGGCGAAAAGGGGAAAAGTGGCCGCGCACGGAGAACGCCGGTCACGTTGAACAAGGTGGTTGAAAAGAGGGGGGAGAAGTTTGAAAAAAAAAAAGAGGTGGGGCGGCTGTATCAGCATGTCACACAGGGCACGCAGCCACAGGGGTTCCGTGCGCCGTGGCCGCAGGGGGCCATATGAGTGATATCAGAGGACGAAAAACAATAGAGGAAAAGAACTATATTTCAGCAATTGTATTACCTTTCAGCGGACGGTCGGAAGTCCCCAATTTACGGGGCCAGGTAAAGACGGTGGTTGCTGAAAAAGTTGAAGTATAACATAACAATGTCCCACGGGTCAGGCTCCGGAGGTTGGGGAAACACTCTAACCACCCCCCTCCAACATATTTGCAAGACACTATCACCTTACAAGGAGAAGCTTATCAAGTATAGTATAGACTGGACACAAGGAACAGACAGCAAAATTACGACACCATGGCTGCCTAACGGCAGTTTTGACCCATACGTCCAACACTCGCTATTGACATACATACATAACACATACTAGGGGAAGAAATTAGCTCATCATGTAGAGATATTTAACTTGTGGAGGATGTTCCAGGGATCCAGGCCAGGAGCAACGGGAATGTTTACTAAGGAAGGGGCAAGAGAGGAGAAGGGGAGCAAAGAAAGAAAGGAAGGTCAAGAGGTGAAGGAAGAAGAAGGGGACGTGGGCACGGTGAGCAGCAATGCACCACGAGTGAAGGAGGGCATGAAGGAGGAAGGAGGATCGGTTGCAGTATCGGAAGTAAAGATGGAGAAGGAAGGGACAAACGATACGCCTCTGGCGAAAGTAGTAAAGAAGGAGGAAGGAGGATTGTACCCAGTAACGGAATTAAGAGTAGCCGCCAGGCCACAATTAACAGCTGCTGAGGGATATTCAAACCCCGCGTATAGCCCTCCACCTTACGCCCCTAATGATAGCTACCAGAGGGGGGCGGCGGCAGCGGCAGGCACGTTAGTATTAAACACAATACAGGTCTGCACAGGGGGAGGGAAGGAAAGTGGAGAACACGTTGCAAGCATAGGACCAGCACAGGTACTCCTAAAGCTCAGAGGGACACTAACAAGGGAGGAGGAGGACGCAGTGAGGAAAACGAAAGAGGAAGAAATGGACAAAACGCAGACAGGGACTGAGGTGAGTAATGCAGAGGAAGGGCGACTGTCACAAGCAGAGGAAGAGATGTTGGAGGAAGGGTTGGCCGATCTGAGAGAAGTACGAAGTGACCTGATTAGACAGTACGAGCAAGAAATACAGGGAAGGAAGAAGGAAAGAAAAGAGAGTAGGGAGGAGCAGGAGAGGATGAGGGAGAGATTGGAGGAGAGAAAGAAGGAAGCGGAAAGGATGAAAGCGATAGCAGAGGGGGTATCACATATGGAGCAGCGGGAAATGAAATGGAAGGAGGAGGAAAAGGAAAAGGAAATGGAAATGTGGAAAAAGAAAATATTGTCTGAAAGCGCCCGGAAATATGAAGAAGGTAAAGTAATAGAGAGCATATTGAAAAGAGGAGGAGCAAACTGGGGAAGATGGGAAGAAGACGAAAAGATACTGGCGAATGTAAGTGATGAAGTAACGAAGGAATTACGGAAGAAGAGAGAGGAAATAGGGGTGAAGTATTGGGAGCGAGGGAAGGGGGAGAGGAGATAGGAGAATGGAGCATGAAGTAAGAACTTACACTCGCCAGAACTCGGAGGCACCTACAAAATCAACACAGGGAACAACTATTAAAAGAGGAGAACATAACAAAGGGAACTTGATCGATTTAAAGACGGTTAGAGCAGGGGGAAAACTGACAGAATGGAGATTGTCTTTCCTTGATGAGTTTTGCAGCGAGGAGGAAGGATGTTCGGGAAAGAATGGAAGAGATGACACTAGGGAAAGCTTAGATAAACTGTACATCACACGGGTAAATTGAGAGTCACCTTGGGCATGCGGGAAAAGGGAGGAGGAAAAGACGAGCGAAGAACAGGTAAGAGAAGTAGCAGGGAGAACGCCACATTCAGTAACACCAACGCCGTGCCAACTTCGCCCACCAATACCACGCCCACAGAAGACTCCATATGTTGACAGACTCAGAGATCTCCCGGGACGTAGACAGGAAGAAAGGACGAGCACACTCGCGGTGAAACACGAGGGTAACACAAGAGGGATGGAAGTTAAAGCTTGGCCAGAAATACAGCTAACTATAGTGCATCACTGTGGAATGTGGCAGGAAAAGATGAAACAAAAGGAGGAAGGTAGGAAGGCAGAGGAGGCAAAACTGATACAGAAGAAGCTATCCAAGTGCGCCATGGAGGGAGCACTATTGACAACACCCGTGGTAGCCACACTAGCACCTACTCAGGCCATAGTTGCACAAGGCATGACACAACATATAGCACAAATTCAGCAGCCAGCGCAAATAATAACACAACAAATGCCCCACCCCCACCCTATTGGCAAATACAGCAGGGGGATACATGCAAATGGGAAATGGATACTATAACAACTACAGAGGGAGGGGCGGACTGATGAGAGGAATGGGCTATGGCCAGCATGCACAGCAACAAGGGGGGACATTCCAGTGATACTACTCGAACGGGCAGCAAGGGTATCAGGGTAACACGGGGAACTTTCCATGGCAGGCCAGGGATCCACCAACATGTTGGGTTTGTGGAATGGTAGGACACATGTCGCGCACATGTAGAATGTGACCCACCCTACCAGCTTGGGGGGAGCCGGGGCAACAAGGGCATATGGGGAGCAACTAGTTTACCAACAGCAGAAAGGAACACAACAGTGCACCCCGCAATAACAAACGTCCACGCAACAACCACAGCAACAGATACAACAGCATACTGCACCGCAACAACAGGTACAGGCATACACAGAGCCACAACAACAGGTAGTAGTAACACAACAGCACCGGGTACAACCAACTCAGCAGCTTACGCAGATACAACACAATCAGGTGTCAACAACTGGTACGCAACTACAACAAACACAGTTGGGGAAGGTGACCATATTGGGGCATAACCCTTACACAGGTAGTGGTCAGTCACTATATCCACAATAGGACAGCCCACAGATGTCTTTGATGTGTCCCATCCTATCGGTAACACCTAACACTGCAGAGGAACCACGCATACAGGTAGCGATAGGTGACAAAAAATGTTCTTTCCTTGTTGACACCGGGGCCACTAGGTCCTGCATAAGGGAGGGTACATTTAAACTGTCAGGCGAGGCCATGCACACTCAAGTATTCTCTGGGGCTCGAGGGTTTGTTCCCTTCACTGATAACATCTCCTTATCTATAGGAGATCATGATATGTCTTTCCCGCTCCTGTATTGGAAGCAGTCACCAGTAAACATTCTTGGGAGGGACATAATGAGCAGACTGAATATGAGAATTTCCTTCACGGAGAACGGCATAATCTGCTCCACGCCAGGAATAAACATGCTCACAGCCCGACAAATATTACAAGCTTACTGTGGCCAAACAATGGCTCGGGCTGAACCTGTAGATGGAGAACTATTTCAATATGGGACAGACATGGCATTTGCATGGATGCCTGGGATTGAGGGCAAGATTTGGAGGAGGCCAGCAGCATACTCGTTCAGACCAGAGACCCCGGCAAGTGATCCGGAGGGGAAGATAATTTCAGCGAGCATCGAGAGCATCATGGCAACTGCAGATTACATCGCAGTACTTGCCCAAGACAGAGAAGGGAGGGCCTGGAGAGCAGTAATAGCACTGGCTGAGGGGTGCAGGCTCACACATGTGTCTGATGAGGAGCTCTTCTCCGACAATAAAGAAGGAGAGATGGTGTTTATGATGAGTGTTGACCTCTGGCTATGGGTGACATACAAGCAAGTGGCACTAAAAATGGCAATGGCACTAGAGGCTCCTGCATCCACACCAGTACCATACAGGAAGACATGGCAAAAGTACCAGCATCACTGTTGACCACCAGTCCATATGACGTGGGCTGCATAAAGAGCATTGGAGGAGTAAAAATAAAATTGAAAAAGGGAGCAATATTACCTAGGGTAAAGCAGTCCCCACTATCAAAAGACGCAGACGAGGGCATATATGAAACAATAACAGCATTGATAAGCAACGGCATATTAGTACCATCAGAGTCACCATGTAACACAGCCGTGTACCCAGTGCGCAAAGCAAAAGGAGGGTCTTGGTGTTTAATCGACGACCTTAGGCCCTTGAATTACATTGTAGAAGCAGAGTACCCCATAGCAGCAAACCCAGCCACAATACTATGTGGAATACCAGCAGAGGCATCAAGGTTTACTGTAATTGACCTCAAAAACGCCTTTTTCTCGATACCTTTACACCCAGATTCACAAGACCTCACAAGCTTCACATACAGGAACACAAAATGGAAACATACAAGGCTGCCTCAAGGGTACTGTGAGTCACCATCCATCTTCAACAGAATAATACAGATGGATTTAGGGAATATCGAAATGGAGAGCACGGTGCTAGAATACGTTGATGACATCATTTGCAGCACCACTGAAGAAAGATGTATGGAAGACTCAGTAAAGATGCTCACAGTGTTGGCTGAGAAGGGGTACAAGGTGGACAAGGAAAAGTTACAGTACTGTCAGGAACAGGTACTGTACATTGGCCAACTTATCTCTCAGCACAGGAGGAACCTTGCACCACAAAGAGCACAAGCAATAACCAACGCACCACAACCACAGACAATGAGAGAACTACAGCAATTTCTGGGCCTATGCAACTATTGCAGGGCATGGGTTTTTGACTCAGAGACGCACAAAAAGGGGACAAAAGGTTGGGGTGGACAAGAGAAATGAAAGAGGCGTTTGATGAATTGAAACATGCTATATCTACAGTTCCTGTACTCTGCCACTCTGAACTATGAACACCAATTTTTCATTTTTTCACATTGCGACTCAGCAGTTATGAAGGCAGTACTGACACAGAAAACAAGCATGGGCCACAAGCCCGTAGCCTTCTAGACCGGACACTTGCACCCTGTAATGTTAGGCCACTTCCCTTGCGAACAAAGCCTGGCCGCCGCAGCTTTTGCTGTGGAAAAATCATCATTGATAACAATGGGGTGCCCGACCACACTATTTGTGAAACATGCCCTCTTTGCCATTTTGAACAAGCCTAAATCTACACTGACCACCCAGAGAGCTTCAGGTTATGAAATTATTCTTTCCATGCCAGAATTGACAATTGTAAGGTGCAGCAATGTGAACCCGGCAAGATTCATAGCTGAGGTAGTTGAGGCGGGTGACTGCACTCATGACTGCACACAAGCCATTGAACTTTACTCCAGCACAAGAAGAGTTGAGGAAAATGCCCTAGAAGGGGGGGAAATAATGTACATTGATGGGTCATTGACGATAGATCAAAGCGATGGTGTTAGAAGGACAGGAGCAGCAGTGGTTAGGTTGACGGAAGACTGGGTGTATGTGCCAGTAAAATGTGTCCAACTACCACAACATTATTCGGCACAAGCCGCAGTGCTAGTGGCCGTACTATTGGCATTAAGGAAGAGTTTTGATAAAAGAGTGATGATATACTCTACAGTGCATATGTCACGTCAACAGTCCACTCAGGAGTAATAGAATGGCAGAGGAGTGGATTCAGAAGAGCATATGGTACGCCAGTACAACATGCTCTATTACTAGCAGAACTAATTGAAGTAATTAATGACCCGAAAGAGATTGCTTTGGTTAAGTGTCAGGCCGACACCAATGGGGATGACCCTATCTCAAAGGGTAATGAAACAGCAGATGCACATGCAAAGCATGCTGCGTATTTTGCAGAAATGTGGACACCCCCAGGAAAAGACAAAGATAGGGGGAGGATGGGAGCGAGACAAATGTTGATGAAGGATGGATATACACACATCCCCGAAACGCAGATACTAGAATTAAAGGCAGCAGCACCTATGGCAGAAAAGGAACTATGGGTAAAAAGAGGATGCACAATGTCACCTACAGATGCATTGTGGCGTCAGAGCAATACAGGAAAGGTAGTGATGCCCCTAGCATTACTAAAAACAGCCCTAGCTCAGCTACACCATCCAGCACACACAGGAAAGGAGGTGATTGCAGCATGGATAAAGGAAGATTGGTTTTGTCCTGAGCTAAATTCACATGTTGCAGCATTTATCAGCAATTGCTCAACGTGGCAACAGTTTACAGCCGGTCACACGCTGCAAGTGATAAAAGGTACTATACCCCGGCCTGAAGGACCCTTCCTGCACTTACATATTGACTACGTTGACATGATCAACGTATGTCAAGGACAAAGATACATGTTTGTATTGGTGTGCCCATTTTCAAGGTGGATTGAGGCTGCACCCTGCTCCCATGCGGACGCGTTCAGAGCAGCCAAATTCTTAGTGAGGGAAGTCTTCCTAAGATGGGGAGTGTGCGAAGTGCCACGGTCAGACAATGGCCCCCACTTTGCTAATGAGATGTTCGAGCACATAACTGCAATGCTCGGCATAAAACATAAGTTTGCATGCGCGTACCACCCGCAGGCTAATGGTATCTGTGAACGCCTGAATGGCCTGCTAAAAGAAGAAATAGCCAAGATACAGCAGACAACTAAGAAAAGCTGGTTGTACTGCCTTCCCCTGGCTCTGTTTGAGCTGAGGAATAAGCCAGGATCCAACCACCACCTCACTCCCCACGAGGTGGTGACTGGACCTTAGATGCACCTTCCATTAACGCCAACATCAAGGGCCTTCACCGACCACGAAAGTTCTGCAAATGTATTTGGTGATGAAATGTATCAATACGTGTCTTCCTTGATTACTAGTGTTGCTTTTATCTCTCAACAGCTCGAGCGCACACGGGGCGAGTCGAAGATCACCCAACCAGAAGGAACAAACGAGGAACAAGAGCAGCAAAAACAGTAACAATTGTGGAAGGAGTCTACGTTCTCCTCCGCAACTTCAACAGGAAGTGGAACAGCCCAGGTTTACGGGGCCCACTTAGTGGAAGCAGTAGCTCCCAGAGCAATTAAAATAGTTGACAAGAAGGTCTGGAACCACCTCCACGACCTCAAGCGCTACAAAGGCCAGACCCTCCCTCGCGTTGATGACAGGGCCACCGAAAAAAAAACGGCATCAGCAACACCAACAACAGACAAAGACACAGTAACCGCAGACAAGGACAATTGTGACACTGCCCCTGACCCCTCCCCAGTCACAGACACAGCCATAGACTTTGGACAATCACTCATAGCCCACCCCATGGTCACAAGATCTCAAAGCAAACAAACCTCCGCCCCGCCCAGCCCCTCCCTGCCATCACTGAATAAAGGAAATTGTATAACAAACTGAAATGTTGCACACACATACATATTAACATGTGCATGTTCTCTCTCTCCTTTTTGTCTCGCACATGCAGGCACCGCATATTACTGTATTGTTTAGAAAGTAAAGTAACTAACATCGTGTTCTGCCCAGGACTAAATGCTACCCACAGAAGATAACGCCCCTGAGGCCCTGTCACATCAATTTGTATACCATATAAAGAGGCCAAAGTATCTAAAAAAGAGAAGGGTAGTGTGTGTACTACAATGTGTTCATTTTGACCATAGAATAATCATTCTCACATCTCCACGAGCACTTACAAGCTCTGAGAGATAGGTCACTGAGACTAGTGTGGGAACAGCTTTTCGCCTGGGCACTAAACGACTACCTGATAGGCACAGCTTGATTAAAAACACTTACAAATAACGCACATTTTCAGAATTTTCAGGCGGGCATCTTTAACATCGCAAGAATAAGCTGCAGGACCGCAGCAAAGGTAAGAGCAAAAGATGCCAGTGAGATTAGCTATTGTAATAAAGTTAATAGAAGTGTTGGTTGTCACTGGTCTATTAGCTGCCTCTGTCTGGCAGAAACACTATGCTTATGATGTGATGCCTGTACCCCAAACTAACTCACCCCCTCCCACAGCTGCAAAGGGTACGGTGTCAGGTGGTACAAGTAACACAAGAAGTAAGGAACACAGGGTTAAACGCAGCACATATGGAGATGATAAGGGAATTGACACATACCTCACAGACTCAGCACATGTCTCGAACAAGATGTGGTACCAGCACATGACCAAAATTGGTAAGCAGACAACTGAGGACAACTGCTATGTTTGCTCGTTGATCCAATACGCTATGAGTGCATTAAGAACATTTGTAGCAACTAAAATACGAGCAAAGACAGTGGAATGCCTGATATATTTGGCACTCTTCCAAACAAAAGGACGGTTTCAAGGGACAGTGGTGACACTTCAATGGAAAACAAGGGATACATATCCATACGAAAATAATTTAATCAAAACATATTTGATGTACCACAAAAGAAGCCTCCATACTGAAGCTTTCATATACATGATAGATGACCCCGAAAAAGGAGAAACGAAGTTACAATACCTGCCATGCGATTGGTATGCAAACGAAGTTGCTGGTCAACAAGGGTGTTGGGAAAGACCTCTAATAATTATAACTGGGAAAATACATACAATTGAAGGGTGGGAAATAGGAGTGGTTGGGAGAAACATGGTAACAAGAGAAAATATTAGCTCCATAAAAGAGCACAACGACAGATGTTGGACGACGTGGGAAAAGTATGAACCGATGTTAACATGGCTGGAGAAGGACGAAGATCCAATAACTATACTACCGCTCACAGCACCCGCACTGTGCTATCAACACAACAGCGATGTGGATGTGGGGTATAACACCAACTGTGAAAACACAATCGAGATACCAGAGGGGGGCGCCGGCACAGCAGTCATAATGAACCACTATTGGGCCTGCAGCGGTAAGGCGTACCACACCTTGCCTTCATCATGGAATGGAATATGCAATATGGTGCACATCAATGTTCTATCCCTGGTTGTTCCTCAGAAACACGTCAACATGGCCAACTTTCCCCAGATGGACGAAGGAAACAAGAGGAGGAAAAGATCAGTAGAAGTAGAAGAAGGTGACGAGAACAACAACAATAACGTTTTGCCAAGAGTGAAAAGACAAGGAGAACACCTGACGGGAAACTACCTGTGGGGAAGATCAGAAACAGCTCTCACCTCCATCCCACCAGAACACAGACTATTCAGCAGAGCAGCAATGTTCTTCTCATCCATAATACACCCGGGAATACAGGCATATGCAAATGCAAAATGGTTGCAGATCACCAGATGGGAGCTGATGATGACAATAAATTTGACAGTAAACGGATTCAACGCAATAAAAGAAGAACTGAGAGTGGTAAGAATGGTAGCACTACAAAACAGGTATGTGCTAGACCTTCTCACGGCAATGGAAGGAGGTGTTTGTGCAGAAATAGGGCAATCATGTTGCACATTCAGCTCTGCTAATGAGGCAGACAATGGAACACTTACTGAAGCAGTATCACAACTTGCCCTGATGCACTCCAAAATGGTGGAAGAAAGTAAAGGAGTAGAGAAAGACAGCAGCTGGTTTTAATTCCTATGGTCATGGATGCCTTCATGGCTATCAGATGGGCTGAATATAATAGTAGGATGCATAATATTGGCTGCAGCTGTGTTGATTGTAATAAAGTTTTGGAAAGCTAGAAAAGCATGTACAACAGACGAAATAATGGAGATGGTAGGCATGCACGCTTTACTGCCAGCTGATGATGGAGAGCACACCGACATGATAATAAAGGAAAGAGAGAGGCTGCGCAAACAGATCCTTGACAACCATATGGATCTGCCATCTGTGAAGGTGGAAAACCCAAGAAACCCAAGGAGCTATGTTGGAAGATGGGTATACTGCAAACATGGCGGCGGCTGCATTTACATGTACTGGTCATTTGAAGATCATGTCAACCACTATGGACACTTGGCTGGAATAACTAAAGTATGGAGAGTGAAAGGAGATAAGGAAAAGGATGAGTTTGTGGTCAAGTCGACCAGCGGGGGGACTGAAGTGGGAGAATGGGACAAGACCCTCCCCCAATCTCATCCAGACCATGGCCTAGAGGATCATGGCCCAGACACCCCCCACGAGACGAGTTTGTCTATTTACCAGATGATAAAATACCCTGGTTCAGAAACTTACAAATAAGAGGAGCATGCCCCCCAGCACGCCAAGCTCAAGCCGATACCTGCGACATGGATGAGCTCGACTAAGAACAACAGCCATAAGTATCCACATCGTTAGAGATGCCATAACGACATAGCCAACAGACGAGAACACACATGCCACCATGCACACTCGTCACTCACACACCAACCTACACGAAGAACATACTCAGTGCTATGACGTAGGTGACTGACACACACACTGACGTGCATCGTTGTTATTTTTTACATAGGCCTTTTTTTCAGCACCGCAGAAACGCAAGACGCCCAAGTGCTTGTGTACATGCTTGCTGACGCTTCTTCCGCCACCCATCCCTATGACGACACCACCATGTATATCTACTGCTGCGTGTGACACTCTGTTTTTCCCGCGATCTCCATGCTATGGATTATGTACCGCCACCCATAAACTAGGCCCGAGTAGGCCGCAAGCAAGAGTCCCCAGGCAGGAGTCTCGCAATGAAAATCCTCTCAGAACAAGAGTACAAGTGCTGACCATGCAGGATGAGCCCCCAGCGAGAGCTCACAGCCAAGGCCACGATGTTGCAACTCGCAGGCCGTGAGCTCAGCGCCAAGGTTACACCTGTAAGTGCCAAGACCTCAGAGACGAAATACAAATCTAATGCTCATAATTCTGCTCCAGCTACGGTCCCTCCACACGTGACCAAGCCGAACTGACAAGATGCCAAGCTCACGAGACGGGAAGCCGCCAGGGTCCCACATCTGGGACACAGGCTGCAACAACGAAGCAGCAAGATGGACACCTACAGCGATGGGAAAGACCTGTCCACAAGCCCATGAGCGGACCGGTCCATTGTCTGAACAAACACATAGTTGCACATTGTTGCTAATGACAGGTATACCACGAGCTGGGAACGGCGATGGTCTCAGCCTTGGGAGCCCACGGGAGAACCAGTCAGAATACAGGGGGGCTTATTACTGATGCCATTACTCTTAGCCAATCACCAAGGGTCCCTCTGTAACAATTCTAAAGTAACAACTGCAAGGGACAACCCAAGTGTACCACCTGACCCATCCTCAGCCACTAATATTTCTTTCCATATGTTACCTATACTAACCCTACCACTCGGGGAACCAATCCAGAGTGGCGATAGGTTTTGTGCTAACTTTCCCAGGTGATGCGAGTAGTGCGTCATACTGCCGTAAAAAGGGCCTGCGAGCCCCACTACGAGTGAGAGTCCCGTCGGATGCTTACGAACCGAGACTCATCCCTGCCGTTATTATAATAAACTGCAGTACCGCCTTGCTTCTTCTGTGTGTCTCATACTCCTTTTGGGGACACAAGAGGAGTTGGGGCCTCTCCAGCCCGGAGGGCCGCGGACGGCTCTGCCGGCCCTGATAGAATCACCCCGACAATGCCAACATCTCTTAGAAAGGCACAAACAGCCTTATTCACATTGCGCCTCGCTTTCTCCATTTGTGTACCAAATGAAGAAGAACGCCAGCCACATATGTCCCTGCGCAATACAATAAAAAATTGCTTTGGAATTTTGTAAACATGTCCATGCCCTTCCCAAGTCCTTCTTTCATTGTAAATTGCAAAGAAATTCCAGACCATGTCCTAAAGTGTTCCCTCCACAATGAATTATAATTATGGCTTCATTCCACGCGCTCTATGCCAGTGCACTTCCACATGAGGGAATCCAAGATCTGCAGCTACTCCACAGCGTTCTGCATGCACCTCCAACCAATGTATCCATGAGTCTCCAAAAACCAGATAATCTGTTTTCTAATACACACAGCCATAGCTATCTGTTCTTCTCTCAGGAAAAAGACTTCCTAACAAACTCTGTCCTTACACAACACACCCAGTGAACTTTATTGGCCAATCCCTTGCTGTACTCTTTGTCATTTGCATACCTCTCCACCACAAAATCTCTGTATGTAATACGCGGTCTCCAGGGACTACTGTCATGTCTCTGGACATATCGAAAATCTGAGCGTGGTGAATTTAAATTTAAATAGTGTGCACCATTTCCCCTTTGAGGTTGGCTCTTAAAAGAGCCGTTTTTTTGCAGATGCTTGACAGACACCTGTTATTTTGTATTTTTTGGGTTTTTTTTCTTACTTTACTCCTAAAATCTTCACATAACTTTCTCCAATGCAGCCCTTACATTCCAAAACAGCATGGCAGTTCCCTTAAAAGATAAAGAAATGCCATCTTCGTTAAAATAAACAGCATTACTGGAATCAATATTCACATTATTACAGAAGAACATACCAGCTCTAAACATGAAAGCACACATGCCTCGGTTGATTGCACACCTAGCAATGTTTTGCTGAAGAAAAAAACAGAACTATTTTCCCATATTGCCTTAGCTATTAATCCAGAAAAAATAACTTTGGCATTTGGAAGGATGTTCATTACTGCTTGAACCAAGTGTTCCATATCTTCCAACAGAGTAAGAGCACTGACATAGCCCAAATGCAAACCACCACAGTGCACAACTACCACATAGGGGCTGTTCATCCTGCGCATATCTTCACAAACTTGTACAATTCCCTGTACATTGCAATCAGGAAGAGTGCTCCACAACACCTCCACTCCTTTAACATCAAAATTGTTTGCCATATGTCTGCACTGAGCATACTGCTGTAAACCATGCACAAACATATCTCCAACCACCAACACCCTGACTTTCTCCACCTCTGCCATCTTCACTACACACAGCCTCTTTCAACACAAAATCCACAACCTCAACACCTGATTGGCTAATCCCTACCGTCCTCTTTCCATGCTGGATTTGCTGGAAAACCCTGGATGTGGTGTCCGCGGAGCACGTAACTCTTAGACAGTCCTTTTACCCTTTCCACTTGACACTTTGGGCCATACCCTCATTGGATACAGCTAAGCAGTCACACAACCATCCACCAATCGCATCCAAGACCTCTACATTTAACTCCATCATCAGAGTTCAGCACTTAAATGTACTGTTGATCACTCTGAGTACAAGTCTCATATCATTGGAAAGCACCTACTACAAAAACTACTGCACAAGTCTCCAAGATTTCTACTTGCAGCTGCATGCATATCCACATGCATGAATACAAACTACAGGTTTGCATATTTGATGCAGAGTACATGTACAACTCTTATAAATACATATAAACAGAGTAACTGCTACTTAACCTGTATAACCCATAAAATGAACTTACTATTATATTTCCCATCTGCTATAATGAACTGTCACTTCCAAACCTGTCTGCTATCAAAATTATTTTTTTACACACACAACTATCTAAAACATTATGATATTAAAAGATGGGAGAAATAGCAGTATAATTGTAGAAAAAACACTTAGTAGTGTATTATAAAATTACACACAGCCAGGATAAGTTCGTGAATCTCTATACACTCACACAGGTAGACACTATCATTGAAAAGCTCCCAGCTGAAATAACAGCACTGCCTGTACATCACATCCTTCTGCTTTATTACCCACACCTTAACAAATGCATACATTCTATGCTTTTCGACACAGTTTCTGCCATTTACCTTATAAAAATTGCAAACTAAGTATATCATTATTTCTTCTATCTCCTAACATCCAATAACACAGCCTTAAGAAGCCAAGTGAGCTTTATACGCTTACTATTATATTTATTTGTAAAGCATGTTCAACTAACAGATTCTAAGTAAAATATACAGGATGCACATAGGCAAAGGAAAGTGCATGTGCATACTATGCTCAGTTATCAAACAAGAATACTACTACAAAAACATAAAAATCAATGTCTAAATTAACATCAGTGCTAAAAACACAAAAAATCGCTAACTTTTTTCTTTTACAATTGCAGTGAAGACCACTCTCCTGAAAACCAGCCGCATCTGAAGTGCAAACAACTACTCAGAAGAAACCTGCTCATTTCAAACAAAAAAATGTAAGTACAATACTACCTTCAATATTCTTACTGTTACTCAAACACACTGTGGGGTTGATTCATGGAATTTGTGTGCTGAAAAACAGGGATTTGTGCACCATTCTGCCCACAAATCCCCATTTGTTAAACAGGGATTTGCAGGCAGAATGGTGCACAAATCACAGTTTTTCGGTGCACAAATTCCATAAATCAGCCCCTAGAATGTTAGTATTGCAGAACAAAGACCTGTTTTAATTCTATACCATTAGATTTAGTATTAGTGCTTCTCCTCACCACTAGCTTACTTTCTACTTTGATCTGAACCCCAGTATAGTAACACACAAAGGGCCTCATTACGACCCAGGCGGTAACCATGGCGCTATTTGTGCCATGGTTGCCTCCAAAACCTTACTGAGTCCTCCATGGTGAATGGAGCAATTACCGCCCCATTCCAAGGTTGGCGGGGGCGGTAATTCCCCATTCACCATGGCCCTTCCCCATTCCCATTTGAGCCCTGGTAGGGCTCAATGGGAATGGGGAAGGCGCTAATAACGGTACCGCTAATTGTGGTACCGTTATTAGCTCCAAAGTCCCTTTGCGGGTCCTGTCCTTAACGCCTCGTTTTAGGCATTAAGGTAGGACCCGCAAAGGGACCACAGAATATGGTGGTAAGGGAAGACCGGCACCAGTGCCCTTACTGGTACCGGTATTCCCTTACCGCCTGGGTTGTAATGAGGCCCAAATACAAGAAATGCCTTCCCAACTAGTTGTAGCTGCCCAATGCACAATCACACACCACCACATACATCCTTACCATCATACTCAGACACTCATGTACACAGCACACATACATTGCAGAACAACCCAATCCAAAATAAGCATGCATCTATAGCAGAATTTGTACAAAAAGTTCAATCAAAAGATCTAATAGAGTCATTAATCAAAAAAAAAAAAACAAGCTTCCAGTACAAAAACTTTGCCTCCTCTTTCAAAATGTAAAATGAAACAGAAAGTGATTAACAAGAATTCAACTAGCACTACTGCTAATACTACTTCTATAAATTTTGAAGTAGTGGCAAGTAACCATACCAAAAAAAGTAGTTTACAAAAATGTTGCACCACAGAGTCCTTCAGAATCTTAGAAAAACAGGAGAGAACTCATGCACAACCCTTAAAACCTACTATAATCTTAGAAGCTCTCATAAACAGTGCAATCCTTCTCAAAAGGAAGTTATTTATTTTAGTGTTAAACAGAATGAAACCACTAACAAAACTAACTACTAAATTACAAAAAAGACTTCTCAATAAACGGAATGTCAACAAAAATAACTTCTTAAATATCTGTGGAGGTGAATGGAGTCACACCGCGAGCACAGAACCATATTTCAATGAAGAAGCATACAAACAAAAGCAAAAAAAAGACAATTGCCATAGATAGCAGTGGACAAGGGTATGAACAACTTAATAATACCATTATGGAACAAGAAACGCTGCTCACAAAAATATCCCCAGAAAACTCAGTATCACCTCTCCATCAGACTGAACTAAAACGTCAGTATACAAATGGCCGTGCACGTCAATGTGTAACATTGACAAAAAATCTTTCAAATCTTTACGCCAGTTCCTCAATCAATATGTAAAAGGCAAAGACAAATTCAAAATTAAACTTCTGCAAAATATGGATACCTGTCCAGTGCGCAAACACACAGGACTATATGTACATTCATTAGCCTGCATTTCAGGACCTAATTGCAAAAGCACCTTCCATCATATCAAAATGATATCAACACATTATTCAACTATAAGAAATCTAGTCCATAAACTGTACTATGCTAAAAGTCCATCTTTAGCATTAGACAATTTAAATAACAATCTTCTGCATGGTACAGCCAAAGACCTACTCAAAGAAATAGAGCATATCAAGAAAAAATATTTTGGAAGTGAAAGCCACTTACAAAATGCAATAGCTTTACAACAGACTATGAACAATTCTACAAATGGCAACCTTCTACTACACACATACGAAAAAGAAACTATGAAATTTAAAAGTACATCTGCTGAAATACCAAACTATGTGTGTGTCTGTTGCCGCCAGGCTTTTTATAAAAATAGCACAAAAACTGCAGACATAAGTTACAAAATAGAAGACAATGAAGATTCCAAATGGTTTGAATTAGCTCTCTACCTTATAGCAGAAAACAAATATGAAATAAATGACCCCTTAATAATTTGCAGTTACTGCACTGCAATACTTGACAACAACCAAACTCCTTCTCTTGCTATCACAAATAACGTATTATTCCCACTACGATGCAACAACTCAATTTGTATGAGAGCATCATAATTCAAACAGTGCATCCATTTCAAGCAATAAAACACCTTCAAGCAAAAACAGCAAAGTTACCCCCTCAGAATTAGTGAAAGACATTCGTGGCAAAGTAGTTTATTTACCATTAGACCTGAAAGAAAATGTACCCACTCTAGGAGTGCAACGTCCAATAGAGCAATCTTTAATTCTCTTAGTAAATGGTGTACCTGCAAAAGACAAAAGAAATTGGCAACAACTCGTAGCCTTACATGAAGTTAGCAAGCCTTGCCATATCTAAAAGACAACAATGAATGCTACAAAGAAATGAATATTGAAGAAAACCTGAGGGAAACAACTGAAATAATTCAAGAGTCACCAAAAACTGGTCAATTTGAACCTCTAGATCCTGCTACAGTATCCAATATTTTAGACCATTATACAAGTCGTCCATTACACTCTAAAGACACCATAGATGATGCACTAGAAACATACCAAATGCGACAAACCAAAGGATCACCAATCAGCATATGGGAAAAAAGTATAGAAGCACGTGCATTTCCTCTACTCTTTCCTACTGGGAAAGGAGGAAGGTACAATGATTGACCCACTCAGATAACAGCATCAGAATACCGCTTGTTACGAATGTATTCTGAAGATCCCAGATTTAGACAAAATGTGTAATACATATTACACCTACTCTGAAGTGAACTAGCAACTCTATGCTACAGAGTTGTACACACATTGAAATCAGGTACCCACTTTCAAAATATATCAGCCACACAATTACTACAAAAAGTGCAAGAAAAAGATGAGGTTTTACAATCAAGCATTACAAATCTGTTAGAAAACATGCGTAGTACTAAAGAGTACTTTTGCCGATATCACGGAGATGTACGTTGTATGATAAGAATCCTTGGCCCACCCACTTGGTTTGTTACATTAAGTTGTGCAGAATATGCATGGGAAGATTTACATGATTTCCTACGCATATCAAACTAAAACAAAACAAATAAGGATATACTAACACCTGGAGAACTTTGCTCTCTAGATCTTGTTAATGTTTCAAGATATTTCCATCATCGCTTCATTGCTATGCTACACTTTATTTGTAATAAAACTGTTCCTCCCCTCGGAAAAAGGCAACACTTCTTTTTGAGAAATGAATACCAAGCCAGAGGAACACCACATACCCACATGCTTTTATGGATTAAAGATGCTCCTAAATTTGGTCAAGACAGTGATGCCACTGTTTTACATTTTATCAAAAAAATATGTCACTTGTGAAATTCCAGAAGAAGCAACAAATAGTGATCTTCATGCACAAATTGAGCAATTTCAAAGACACAAGTGTGGGAAATATTGCTGTCGCAAATACAAAAACAAAGGGAAATACTACACCAAATGCCACTTTGGTTTCCCTAGACCAGTTTCAGCAACAGGATAAGTAAACAACTTCATGTCTTCAGTTAGACATAGTGTTAAAGGTAAATCACATGAAAACAACATAAGAAGCAAAATATATCATTGCCCTCTTATGGAATGCAAACATAGATGTGCAGTACATTGCAGACAATTCCACTGCCATTTCACGATATATACATCCTACTTAACCAAAGCAGAAGAAACAGAGCTTCAAGACCTCTGAGATGACCTATCATCGGACAAAACACTGTCTCTGAAATTGTACAGTTTAGGCATAAAAATGCTATCTCATAGAGAATGTGGCTGCTCTGAAGCTGCAGACTTTTTAACCGGTACTGCCTTGTATAGAAAATCTGACAATATAGTATGGCTAATCTTGGTCCTGCTAAATCTAGAAAAAGAGTTCTCAAATCATATGAGGAGATAGAAACAATAGCCAAAAATGATACCAACAGCCAAGACATTTTGAAATACAATTTACTAGACACATGCTGTCACGATTCCTGCCCACAGTCCCCCGGCATATCAGGCTGGAGCCAGGTCATGGCCGCCTAGCCAGCCCTTAAGGGCCTCTCCATCTACCCAGACACCTACTTGGACTCATACTTGGTGCCTTTGGCACCAAGCTCGCATACAGCCCGGAGATCCACTTAGTATTGGACTTGCAATGTATTATGGGGCAATGGATGCCCCCATGTAATTCAGTTCCTTGAACTGGATGAGCGGTCTA
Organism: Ambystoma mexicanum; assembly: GCF_040938575.1. Lineage (NCBI taxonomy): Eukaryota > Metazoa > Chordata > Amphibia > Caudata > Ambystomatidae > Ambystoma > Ambystoma mexicanum. Next base: position 1,149,730,409 of record NC_090928.1, read on the forward strand.
GTCTTTCGGATGTGGCTCAGCCCAGGAATACCTGGGATACCTACAGACTATTTAAACCACACCCTGCCTGAGAAACATGCTTTGCATTTCTCTGCACCTGCAGCATGACACTCAACGTGCTCGGATCTTCTGAAGAGGCCCACTTCTTTCTTGCGCGCCAGCGCACCTGCAAGAATAAGAACTTTGTTGCCAATACTCACCTCGAAGAGCATCCAACTTCTGTCCAGCTCTTCCCAGTCTTGCGGATTCCTACGGCAGAGTTATCTCCATCTCGGCACGCCACGCCCTACCAAAGGGGAGAAGAATAGAAGAAAAGATGTTAGTAAGCATTCTGCAATACTTAGCTTTCTCGAATTTGCAAATAGAGTTTAATCCTTACCTGAACTCCCGTTGATCGGACAACTTCTGCCTCGGAGCATCCCGCCAATCTGAAAAAGGGAAAAGACACATCAGGTTAGCGCAAAACATTTAAGAGGCGCCGCACATCGCGCTTTCTCACCGCAGCTCATCTCCTCAGCTCGCTTCCATGCTGGGTTACTGCGGCACCTAAAAGGACACGGAAAAGACAAACATTGGTTAGTGCTAAGGAAACGAATAAGCATCACGCTCCACATTCCTACTTACTTCAGCAGCGCATCACCATCCTCAAGACCTTCATCACCTAAGGAAAGAAAGACACATTATTAAAGGGACTAAAGCCATCAGAACTTTTGTAAGACTCATTCCAATTACCGGTCAGGCTGAAGCCGCAGCAAGCCGCATCCGCCGGGCCCGTGCCAGTGATGTAAATAGGCACCTTCCAGCCCGCATCACCCAACGCACCCCTGCATCGAAGGCAGGACGGAGAGAGCCCCACATCAAAAAACAAGGTGGGAGAGGTCCGGAGGAAGGTTGGGACCCGGGGAAGAAAAGGGGGGCCAGACAAGCAAGACCAATAGTGAATTGACCTCTGATAATACTGTGTTTCAGGCCAAGTGCTTGGTTGAGCAAGTCCAGGGAAGGGTTCGAAGTGGTCGGAAGTCCGGACCGGCTGAGTGGCGTCCCCGTGGATATCAGGTGAGCATTACAATACTACACAAACAGGAGTACCACTTTGGAAACCATGTGTATCTATCACGTGGCTCAACATTTCACATACAAAAATAATATTAAACCAGATGAAAAGAAAGGTAAATACAGAGTTGTGAATTGTGAAGGCAGCTTAGTGAAACGTACCAAACGCAGCTTAATTAATCATATCAAATTGTAATTAAAAACTCCTCAACATAAAGAACTCTATTACATGTCCCTGCTACAACTTTTTAAATCATGGAGAAAAGAAGAAGAGTTACTGGATACATATGACTCCTATGAAGACGCTTTCAAAGCAAATGAAAGCACTATGACAGACGTAAACTTTACACAGTACCAAACAATGTTGCACAATGAACAGCAACACGAAGAAGAACTCCATGCCCAACTATAAGTGGACACTCCCGACAGTAGTCAGCCTTCTGTAACAGGAAGTCAAGAACCAGTTGGACAGCCACTAATAGCAAATGAGGCCGAATAAGCATGATAGAAGTAGAAAACACCATGTGTCAGTATGAACAAGCTACAGAAGACTTTGATGTACTGAAATCACACCTGAACAATGAGCAGCGTAGCATTTTCAAAGAAATAACAAAACAAATTGAACATGGTGTGCAACATGAAAATAAAAACTGCACCTGCCGAGACTACAAACCTATACTGCTATACGTGAGTGGTGAAGCTGGTTCAGGCAAAACATTCTTAATCAAAATCATCAGCAAGTTCCTTCAACAATTAACAAACAACAAACTGTCAGCTGTTGTAACTGCCCCCACAGGTTTAGCTGCCTACAACATAGGTGGTGTCACTTTGCACCGATTACTACTCCTTCCAGTTGAACACCAAAACAAATTAGACTGTTACAAAATTTCCACAGAAGCTGCAATGGAACTACGCAGAGTTTTCAATCAAATGAAAATCCTGCTAATAGATCAGATGAGCATGGTCTCCAACCTAATGTTGGCTTTGATTCACCTCAGATTACAAAAGGTCCTCAAAACAGACTACGAAGAGCTCTTTGGCGGAAAACACATTATTGTTTTCATAGATCTTCATATATTGACACCAGTGAAAGTTGAACCTATTTTTAAAACCTTATGGCACAAACTGTGCTGTAAAACTCTTGGCAGCATAGGAAATGTCAAACTTTGGCAACATTTCCAATAAAGAGAATTAACTCAAAACATGCGCCAGTCTGCAGACCTCACATGCGCCAACATTTTTAAAAAGTGTTAGAGTTGAGGGACTATCTCAAGAAGCACAATCAATATTAAAAACGAGGCACACCCATACACTCTATGGCCATAACTCATGTGCTACTGATGTCATGGAACAATTAGCACACAAAAATGTCAATTGTATGTCCTTGATGCCAACTCTTGCAAGCTGTTCACAATTCAATAAAACAACCAATAATTGAAATTTGCTCCACAGATAAACTGGATGTACATGGTATGACACTACCCGTGTCAAGAAGCCACAACAAGACTAAATGCCCTAGAAAACTCTATTTCCAAAACAGCTGGTTTGGAGAAAATATTAAAATTATCTTTAAACTGTAGAGTAATGCTTAAAAATAACCTTGATGTGGAGCAGGTACTAGTTAATGGAGCACTTGGTACAGTTGTTGGCTTTCAAACATACCCACGTGACAACAACATTCAATTTGTCAATATTCTCTTTGACAAACTTTCAGAAGTTAAAAGGATAGGAAGCTCAACAGCCTGATTCCTTCTTTTCAAAGACATGTATGTACGCAGAGAACAATTTTCACTAACTCTAGCATACGCAGTTACCATTCACACATCACAAGGTCTTACCCTAGATAAAGCATTAATAGATATTGGTAGCACAGTCTTTAAAGAAGGCATGCGCTATGTAGCACTATCACGCTTACGTACACTTGACAAGCTATTTCTAATCAACTTTGATGAAAGTAAAGTAAATGCAGATATTGCTTGCATTCTAGAATACAATAGGCTGCATTCACTCTACACCCCCATCTAAAAACATATCCTATTCCGCAAAAAGCAAAACATTGTAACAGAAAACTACTTCAAACTGAAACGATACAGGATATCACTGCAATTGCTCCAAAGAAAAAAAAAGAAACTAATACTTCATCAAGTACCACAACCAAAGAAGAATCTACTAGTCAAAGTAACTCAACTACTTCTTCAAATAAGCAACACACACTCCGAACAAATGACTTTGACACAGAACTGTCGAGTCAAATTTTCAAATACAACTGGTGTAAATTGCTATGCAAATGTAGCAATAAATATTCTATTCCAATTGCCACCAATTATTGACAACATTTACTTACACAGTACAGACCAATTGTGTTTGCAAACGTTAGTCCTTCAAAGTAATGCAACCAACAATCCTGACAACACTTACAGAGTTCATGGAATAATACATGAATTGGACTACTGTTCTGGAATGGTCAAATTCACTATAAACTCACACGAAGATCCACCATAATTTCTAATGTACTTACTACAAGTACTGGAAAACAAAAACATACCTATAAATAAAATCTTCCAGATGTCATACATGTGGAAACAAACATGCACTCTCTGCAGCCATGTGGCAAAGGAAAAAGTCCCTAATGAATGCTTTATGTGTGTATCCATACCTAACTGTGAATCCATTCCATTTCAGCAACTTGTACAAAATGCAAACCACGGCAGATTATGTACTACCAGCAATTCAGATAATGGCTCAACCTTAAAAATACAGACACATAGTAAATACGTAATAGTAATGCTTTTATGTTACAATGCAGATGGTACCAAAAACAACTGTAAGCTGACTGGATTCACACATGATCAAGTATCACTTTGTAAGAAAACCTTCAGAACAATAGGCATAACTACCACGCAGGAGCCACAAACAATGCAGGTCACTACACTGCATATATAAAAAAGAATTGTGGATGGTTCGAATGTAATGATAGTACCATTACTCTAAAGCAGAGATTACCAGCAAATCTTGTAAACACTTACTTAATATTCTTAAAACCAAAATGTAATACGTAATCTGTGTATGAAGATAAGCAAACTTCAACTTCAAAACTGTGCACAATTAGAGTACATCAACATGTATCTAACTGCCCGATGATTCTGCAACAAGCAAACAGATAAATAAATACCACTAAAATGTAACAAGAAATAACTAGTTAGAATACGCCAAGAGGCATCTAACTGCCCCAAGATTCTACAACAAGCAAACAGATAAATAAATACCACTAAAATCAAACAAGAAATGTACAGTTAGAATACGCCAACAGGTATCTAATTGCCCCAAAAATCTGCAACAAGCCAACCGATAGAAGATTAGCAAGAAACAAGAAATAAACAGTAAAACAATGAAAGAAATATATTGCACCACAACATAAAAGATTTTTTTTTAATCCAGCTTGGATTTTTTTTTACCACAGACCCAATGATTTAGAAAACAATCACAGAAACTGAGCAAATTGCGCAGTACACTGATTTGAACTATAGTACTTGTAAAGTACTAAATATGAGGGTAAAAAAAATACATAAATATCTGTTATGCAATGCAATAACTCATTATGAACTACCTACTCTGACATATGATTTTTCTTTTATCACAGAGATCGAAAAAGTATGTCTGGTCCAGTTACCCATGTCATGAAAAAACTGCATACAACCACAAAAAACTCAACCAGTAAGTATAAAATAAATAGACTCACAAACACTGCTGCATAACACACCCATTCAAGCAAACATCTACCCATGCACCACAATCCAAAATATTTACTTCCAAGGGTTTCTTATGACGCAGTCCTTGTTACAACCTCTTCGATCTTAACTGCATAGCCTAGCCAAAACTTCACATATACACTCTACAAATGAAACAGTACACAAACTGTTGGATTGTGGATATTTGATGGGTGTTTGATTCTATGGGTGTGTTATGCTGCAGTGGTTGTGGCCAGGCCCTAGAGTCTTGGGTGAATGGCCAATGGCCACAACCACTGCAGCATAACACACCTATGCTACAAACTTTTTGATTGTGGTATGTGGGCTGCTTATAGGGGACATTAATTACAATCAATGCTCTACTAACAACCCAAAACCAACATCATACTAAAGTAAAATTGCCAGTAGTGCATTTATAATGTCCACGGACAGCCGTGAAGACCACGGGCATGGCGAACACATCAGGGGCACCTGCCACCTAAACAAATACAGTATTTGACCCATCTCTTACTCCCCAAACCTCCCCAAGCACTCTTGCACACCAACATATTCCCCAAAATTGCATTTTGCCTCTGTTCGCCTCCGCGCTGTTGGTGGATACAAGACAGCGGGTGCATCAAAACAATGTGACGCACCTCACGCCTCACTCTAGCCAATCGGCAGACACGTTGCGTGTCCGCGGACTTGAAGCAAAGCGATTAGCCAATCGCTGTCCTTGCCGCAGAGCGAATAGGGAAGTGTGTCCGCGGAGCGGACACAGATATCACTATTTTTGTTGGCTTATGTTTTGGTCATTTAAAAAAAAAAACTACTGGACGGATTTACACCAAATTAACAAAAGCACGCTTTTGGGACTAAGCCGCCGCTCCTGCAGCAAATTTGGTGGAAGTACGTCCTGCGGTTTGAGCTGTAGGTGTGCACAAAGTTTTTTCCCATCATGTCTATGGGAAAAAAAGAAATTTTGGGAGCCCCCTTATAACTTTGCCCCCCCCCGGCCAAACCTCACCAAAATTTGCTAAAAAATTCAAAGGGGGTCATATACTTTTTCTGCAAGTTTGGTAAGGATTCGTCCGGGGGAACGAAGGTGTAAGCCGCCCAAAAAGTGCTCTTCCTATGGGTTTAGCAACTTAACCATAACTACACAGCCACTACCGTGGGCAGTGTAATATATATATATATATATATATATATATATATATATCTTTTGACTGTCTGTCGACACGTGTTTCTGCTGGCTCTCGTTAGCTGACTGTTAAAGCTAATTACTGCTCCAGCCTTCTTCAAGACGGGAATGGAAATTGATGCACCACTCCGGCTTTGATTGTGTATTCACAGGTTTCTAAAATCAAAACAAACAAATGAGTCTGAGATTTTAACTTTATTTGCACTCTACTATTTCCAATTGACTATATCAAATTACGCAATTCTATCATGAATTAATCTCTTCTCAGAAGTGCGTACCTGTCACTTAGTCGCACATGCTGCTTATGCTTCTTCTCTGCCAGGACTTTCTGTGGCCTGGTCTTTCTCTATGTACTCTATCCTGTGAACACAAGAATACAGGGGAAAGACTATTAATGCCTGTACTACACAGGTCTGTGTTGGAATCCTAATTTTTTTTAAACCTATTACAAGCCCCATACTTACCTTTTACTGTTAGACCGGTCTATGCCTCTTCCAGTAGACCTGTAGCCTTTATTCCCCTGCTCTTTGGGCCCCTTTTGTCTTTGATTGGAACTGTAATTGGAAAGCAATCACACTTCTTATGCGTCTTGTTAGCCACTGAGAGTGTATTTTCAAACTAAATTCATTCCACGGGTAGTGCGAGTAAGCTAACTTGTTAAACACAGCGAGGGATGACCACCCAACATGGAGGGTGGTTAGCGATCACGCAACAAATTCACTTTGCACTGCAAAAATACACTTTGCACCGCTCTGTGAATCAGGCCTGCTTCAATGTGTTTGTTGGCAGTGCAACGTCTCTTTGCACTGAACTAAACGTTGCATGAATTAGGCTCCCAGTCCCCAGGGGCACTTTGCTGGCTGTACAGTGCCTTCTCAACCATGGTAAGGCGACTGTTAACTGGCTCTACCAAATTTGGCCTTCATTATAAGTGTGTATGGAATAGGAATTCTAGTGCAATTTACGACACTGCAGGTGTTCTACCAAAGAGGAGCCATGCAAACTCATGTTCACCTTGCGCCTCCAATACCTGTGAACAGATTTACTGGAATAGGAAAATGCACTATTCGATCAACATTCAAACGGTCTGCACTCTTGAGATAAATCATCACCCTTGCTAATTTCTTCTGATCGGCACACGACTCCTACGCAGTCTCTGCATTATGCATGCTCATGATATGGGGGTATCTACACACTGCATGATGCACCACATGAATGAACAGTAATATCTCTAGTGTTCCTCAACAGTAATTCCCAGACCCTTGGTTGCAAAAGTAACTATTCTTCTTTACTTGTTTGTAGGGGAGACAGCCTCGTCTCTTAAACCGTGGTTGTTGACTCCTGTTTCCACCCTCAATAAGAAGCTCAGTTGAAACATAATGTTATGAACTCACACCAAGAGCCTCATTTATTTTATTGAAAAGTTGATTTTGCTATCAGCATATCCCCGGGGGGAATTTGATGTACACGCCTCAGATGATGGCTGCATTGCTCTCCTCTGTTCAATATTCCACGGTAAAGTGGCAAGGCAGCACATACCACTGCCATTGGATTGCGTGGTGCGTGTGAATAAAAGAATAGTGTTATGGTTTGCTCAAATAATTCCACCAACTCAAGGAAAAGAGTTCAAGGCTTTGTACTTTGAAGGTGGCATGAGGTTAAACTAAGGGGTGTCTCTGACTCATACCTCAACCTTTTGTGGGCTTCCAAAACCCTAGCCCAGTCGCCTGTACACCCTAGGATGCAACTAGTGATTGATAACCACTACTGTCCAATCTAACCTAATCTGGTGAGAGGGCATAACGGCTGCAGCCTCATCTACCTCGCTCCCTTCTAGAATTCCTACAGAATCCTTACTCTAATGTTGCCCCACAAAGTGATCAAATGTGTTTCAGTGAGTGTCTGTCCCCTCACACACACACACACACACACACACACACACACACTCTTTCTCTCACCCTCTAATAATGTCCCTCTAGCTTCCTATTCACCTTTTTCTGCATATGACTTTCCTTGCTTCTCTCCCTCTCTTCCCTACCTCTGGTCTTTCTAGCTCCTCTATTTCTATCTCTTACCACTGTGCCTTCTCTCTCTCTCCGCTTCGCCTTCTCTGGTCAACTCTGCCTCACCAACTATCTCCACTCTCCTTTCTCCTACTACTCAATTTTCCCTTTCTTTACCACTGTGTCCACCTTTGTTCCCCCAGTCTTCCCACATTCCCCCTTTTCTGTCTCGCCACTCGCCCTCCTCCTGCTCCTTCCTGTCTCTAACCCCCCCATGTATCTGGCTCCTCTTCCTTTCACTCTCATATCCACTCTCTCTGTCATTCTCGCAGTCTCACCCTCTAATCTCTATCCCTCCCCCTCTGCTCTCAATCGCTTCCATTTCTCACAACCCTCCTTTATACCACATCCTCTGTCACCAGGGGTCAAGTCCTAAAAGAAATGTGGGGGGACTCTTTAACATACGTAGTGGAGTGTGATGTCATCAGAAATTAGCATATCAAGGGGACATATGCATATTTCATTCAATTGACCTTCCTTCACAAATTGCACCAGATGAATTGCATTTACCTGTCAAAATCAACACCCACCAAAAACGAAGAGGATATTTTCTTCTAATGGTGTTTGAAAAGGTTAAAATGTGTGCATGTTTTAAACTCCAAGAATCAATACTAATTGTTGCCCTGGAACATGCAGTCCCAAAATATGTATTGTATTATTCATCAGGTAATATGGTGCAGCGATGACGTTCCTGGCCTGGGAACCTGGCACTGCTGTTCGATTCACCAAGTCGGAGTGAATTCAAAGAAGACAGTCCATTTTACACACAACCTCTAATAAACCCAGGGGAACTGTGTCCACCCTATGAAAAAAGTGGCTGGACTTCGTCCACACGTGTGTACCCTCGAGTTGAGCACTGTCTATCACCCACAATCACAGCCATGCTTTCATACTTGGTAACAATCTCTCTAATGTGTAATACCTTACCTGCACTGCCACAGACTTCTCAGTACTGCAGCATCCTCCTTTGACCTGATCTCTTGGTCCTCCACAACACCTCTGGACCTCACCTGAACGTCTTCCACTCTGTCGTATTGCCACAGGCTTTTTATACCTGTGTCTTTCTGCTTCTTTCTTCTCCTCCTCTTACCATTGGTGTTGGGCCTTACTTTACTCTTTTTTCCAATCTGGCCCTATTCCTTTCCCCTCGGTCTGGGTCATCACACCACTTTGCTTAAAATGAATGACACATCAATCTTCGCCCCTTTCATGTTGGATTCCGTGTAGCGTGTGCAACTTGCTCATGTCAGTGCTCATCTGGTGTCTCTTCTTCTTGTGCCATTTCACGCCATTTCCCTGAAGTCATGCATGCATGTGCATAAGAGTCGTGTGGTCTATGCGATGGACATCATCTTTCTCTACCTGCTTTCCATGTTTCTCTGCCAACGCATTGCATTTTAGATGGTGTGCTCCTACAAGGAATAAAAAAGAACTCTGGCCAAAAAAGAGTCTGGAAGCCAATGAGTGATCGACAGTGGTGCCACGATTTTAAAGCAAGGCACATTTAGGGCTTTCATAGATAGTGGAACATACCCTTGAAGGCTGACTACCCGAGGTCGAGAAGGTCCCTGCAGAGTCAGGGTCAAACCTCTGACTCTGTCACAATACAGACAATAATGTATACAGGTAATGATGCTTCTGACTGGCACGACACATGGAGAGAAGTCATAGTTGACTGATTCACATAGGTGGGTGTTGAAATACACATTACACATGCATGTCTAACTGCTGCACCATGACGTCAATGTAATGCAATTGGTGTAGTATATGTGAGAGTTTCAATATGTAGTGTACTACCACGTTCACAAGAAGATGCTTATATGTTACATCAAATGAAAGCACTCAAGGATTCTCCAATGCAAACCAATGTCTGAAACTAGAACTCTTTTGCATACCTCCTGTAGCCCAAACAACGTGTACAATGAATGTGTTAACACTGCTGTTCTTTAACAAGGTGATCGACCATTTCTGTGCAAGAGCCTTAAACTCTGCTTTAGAGTCAAACTCACTGTCAAACCTGTAATGATTGAATAGACCTGCAGGCGATTAGGCGCGTTAGAAGAATTAAAATAAAGAAATAAAGGATTGGTTAGTTACCCAGAGATTTCTAAGCGCGGACCCGGGGATCGAACTTGTGTTGCTCCGTGTCATCTTACAAGGCGAGCACGTTGCCCCTGAGCTATCCTCCCGAGACCCAAAGTATTTTCAGTGATTGTTGCCAACCGTAGAGTTGCTGTTGCAGGTAACGTGTACTAGCATTGCCCTTGGAATCAACAGTCTTCTTTTGGGGGGGGAGGGCTATGGTTCACTGCATCAGTTGTGGTCTGCTTCAAAATGGTGGCATAAAAGTTTGCAGTAAGTGCATGACGACCCAGCTGCGCTGTGGCGTTGCCTTCACCAAGCACATGACAAACCTTGCTTACATTGCTGATTTTAGTTTGCAACACTTTTGCTTCTCTATCTGCCGATCCCAAAAATGGGACACTTCAGGTCTCTCACTATGATTTTTCAAGTTCATCAACAGCAGAGGGGATCGCAGCCTCGGGTCTTGGTTTTGATGGGGGCGCTCCATGCCGTAGTTTCCTCGTTATGCTTCCAACACAATGACACATTCATCTTCCAACCAATAATAAGTATGTCCGAAAATCCTTTCCTGGCTTCCTGGTCTGGATTCATGAGAGTGAATGGGGGTGTGAGGAGATCTCCAAACTCTCAGCAAGCTCTCCAATGGGGCATTGATGGCCAGGTGGGAGACTAAACCCGCTCCCAATCTTGCTAACTTGGCGAAAGGTCTTGTGGAGATGTGGAGTTGAACTCACAGCAGATACCACTGCAAAACAAGACAGCCCTTTGGCATAGGTGTGTCAGGTGTATTGACCCACGTTTGAGTCATTAAGCTGCAACATTTGGTGCTGTGGGCTTAGAAAATCCAAGATGGCCAAAAAGCCCACATGTGCGCCAGAATCCAGGAGAACCGCGCAGTTTGTGCGCACACCAAAATGGTTGCCTAACCTTCCACTCACCAGTGCGAGCGTGATGGGCCGGGGGTGCCATGAGTGGAATGGGTGCCAAAGGAAAAACAGCAGTGCCTGTTAGCTTAAAAAGCCCTTTGAAATCACCTTGGTTTCTCTGAATGCAAGCTCAAAACGCAAGCTTTCAAACATTGCAGGATATTCAAAAATCTCACTGAACACCAGAAGACATTTGGTAGAATGAAGTTTTGTGTGCATACAAAATCTGGAAATAAAAAGAGCCCAAAACAATGTTCATAACAAAACTGGCTGAGCTGTGGAGGTCAGAAGCTTAAGTTAAACTGAACTGAAAACCACTAAAATCGAAATGTTTAAATTAAATGAGGGGCCTACTTTTGAGTGTCACATAGTTTGTAACTGTTGAAATGTCATAGTTTTGAACTTAGAATCAGCACTCTAGCTGCATGTATAAAAATTGAAAGTTTGATTTGAATGTAGAAAACTGGGAAGAAAAAGTGACATTTAGCTGAAACCTGGCTTAATGAAACTGGATTCTGCCTGACAACTACCCCCGACAGGAGTTGAAACTGGATCAACAGCTGTGTTCCCAGGCCTGGCTGCATCCTGCTTCCCCACCAAAAGGAATTAAACACCTCTCTGATTGAATTACCTGGGGACTGCAGGAAACTGAACAATGGACTCAGGCAAACGTTATATTGGGGGGGCCGTAAAGTGGCTTCCTCTTGGGGGAAACTGGGAGGGGCAGTGCCTCTGCTAGCAGCTGAGCTTGGGGGAAGTGGATAAACCAGTTATTCCACCATGTGATGTGGGAAGCCACACCCCTTTTTGACCAGGGCATAATTTTAAAAAGATAGATAACTCATAGTGCGGACTGGTCAAAATTATATAAATAATACCATGATTCTTGTGATTTTTCGGTGCACATTTTAAGAGGTGTTAGGACCCTGTGGTATGTTCCTGGGGATAGTAGCGGAAAAAAGGTTGTTACTCCAAATGTCTGCATGTTAAAAATCTGACACTTTATCATCTGAAACCCATATCCCAGGTGCCCATTTGTGTAAAATCTGGAAAGGTTTAGAGGTCGTTATCTGGATGAAAAGGGGAGAATTCTGTCATCAGTGGACACGACATCGTACAAAGACAGGGATCGGATGGTTTGGTGCTACAGAAAATATGTTAACTGGACCTATAATATGAGAGAAATGGTACATAGATAAATACGTATTTGGATCAGAAATAGATTTGTGTGCAAATTGACCAAGGGAGGATCCTCTGACCCATAAACAGACCTCATCATGATGACAAGCCATTTCCTTCCCCCAATCATGGGAGAGGGGAGAATTGGGCCAATGACAAGTAGAGAGGGGCAGGCTTAGCTAGGCCCAGGCACACACTCATTTTCAAAACACATAAAAAGAGACTGCTGGGATAGGTATAGACATTCTTCCATTTTCTGCGGGACGTTCTGCCGGGAGACTCCAGACTTCACATCCATCAATCTTCAGAGACCATTAATTTACTTCGGAACTTAAAGCAAGGGCCTAAACCCACAAACTGAGAACTCTTCTCAGCAGGCCTCAGCATCCTTAAAATCATTTGCAAACTATTCCACAGCCCGGTGAGCTTTTTGAATTCTTTGCCAAGAACAATTGCCAGAGACCAGACCAGAGATCCAGAGAGACCCAGACCGCTGTGAGCAGAACCACTGCCTGATTGACCCGCCGAGCAGAGAGAACTGAAGTCCAGTCCAGTTGACCAGATCCGTGACGAGGCCCATTCATTTCAAAATTAGGAGTGAGTATCCGCCAGAACTGTGCAGAACCCAATCTCTTAGTTAAAATAATCTAATTCAAGCTATTTTAACCTAATTGGAACAGCCTCCTAGAAATCGTGTCATCTGTCCAACGAACCTAGAACCGACTTCCTACTCCCTATACTTGTACCGTAATCGCGAGACACGCACTCGCGAAATTTACCGCGATTTGCGATTTGGCCCGATTTCTTCATCTGTCGAAATCAGCAGCTTTTTGCTTCTCTTTGCTAAAATTCGTTTGCAATCTGCTGATCATTCATAGAGTATTGTTAAAGTGAGCCTGAACTAATATAAAGTAGCCATCACCTACCCTGAACCTCTAGAGGGAATTAAAAGCAATTTTAGCACCTTTTCACTTCCTTACAACCCACATTAAAGTAATTTGCCTGTGTTTAAAACTCATCCCTGTTTTCCCTAAGCTTGCTGGGAGAACTGGAACTGTGTATTGCATTATAAAGTGTGATTTGTATGGATTCTTGGGGGGGGTGAATTGTCAAAAGAAAAAGTGATCATATTACCTTTTGCTAAAATCATAACAAGTTATTTCTGTACTGCATTTTATTCCACCTTGCGTTTCCTTGAACCATATAAAGCATTCTTTCCCACCTTATTTTCTGTTCCTATTCATAAATTACCTCTTGCTGACTACTGCTCATATTCACAAGTGTAAGATCCATTATCAAATTATTTATAGAAGTGTGATATATATATATATATTGTTTAAATTTTCAAATAAACCTTTTAATTTGCAAAACAAACCTACTTCTTGGCTCAGTGGGATCAGGGGGATTCTAAGAGGGGGGTGTTATACAAGGGTTGTCATCCAGAGTACTGAACTGGATATAAAAATACATCAATAAGGGTTTTCCTCAGCATCCCAGGCTAGGCATTGACTTAGCTGTAGTGTTGATTGAATATCGCTTACAAAAGTGGGGGCTCGCAGCCAGGATATTCTGGGTTAGATTTACCACTTGTGCAGATTAATACAGTGTGCCAACTGACCAGATACACATATCCGGTTAAATCACCATGCTGTTTTACACTGTGAAAGCATCCCTCAAAGGAACGCTCTAAGGAAACGGTCTGTTTTGCAAATAAAAATACAAACTTCTGTAAGTCAGGAAGGAACTCAAATTCCAGAATGACGACCTTGGTAGATATGAAAATAGCCAGAGAGCACTTCTTACATAAGCTATTTGTGAGAGGTGAGTGGACTCATCAGGACCAAACGGTCTGGTTGCAGGCAATCGCGCAACAGGTCACTGAAACAGGGTCAGATAGATGGAGAGATCAGGGTCCCCTACATGTGGCCCTGAGTGAATTATATATGGCTCCTACAGCTAAAGATGAACACGACAAGATGGTTAGGATAGCGGCATATTTGTATCTATATATGGGAGCCATGCAGGACAAATGTGCTGAAGGCCAAGATCTGGCAAATAGGCAACAGATGGCGTTAGAGAAGGCCCAATCCGATCTGGACTCTTCTGAGCAGAGGCTGCTCAGGAGCCAGGAGTCAGAAAATGACAGCAGACAGTACATCACTAAAATAAAAGAGGACATGGATATACTGCAACAGGAAAAGACAGACCAGGATACCAGAATTCTGGCTTGGCAGAAGGAGCACCAAGACAGTTTGGACTCCTTACTGCAGATCCAGAAAAAGCTGGAGCAACAGATCAATTTCAACAGGGTATGCACAGAGCAGGTAGCCACCCTGCAAATCCAACTAGACAGAGAGAAAGAGGAAAGCAATAAATTGATTTTGAAAAACCTGGATACCCAAGCAGAGTTTGATGAAGAACGCCAGAAAGCTGGTGCTTTTCAAAGGCAGAGGGACGACCTGGTGTCACAAATGCAGGCTCTTGGTCAGGAAAGGGATACCTTAGGCCAGGAAGTCTGCCATTTAAAAAGAAAAATTGAAGAAAATCACGTGGCCCTCCAGGGGCTGGGTGACCTCCAAAAAGAGCATCAGGGCTTGCCAGATCACACCAGGAGGGTGGAGGAGGCTCTGGCAAGAAAGGAGCAGGCCAGTAGGGATGGGACTGAGGAGGTAACCCTCTTGCAGTAGAGACTGGCCCAGTACTCCAGGACCAATCAGGAGGCACAGAGAGAAAATGAGGCTCTCTGTCAGCACAATGATAGGCTCCAGCAACAGGTAGCCATGCAGGAGAGACTGATAGAGTTTAGTAAGGCCTTAACTGAGGAACTGAAAGCGCAGGCTCTTGCATTGCAACAGGAAGCAGGGGCGGATAGAGATGAGGTTCGCTGGGAAAGAGAAAATCCTGAGCATAACCTCAGGAGCCCTAGTACCAGAGGCCTTCATCTCTCCCAGTCCCTGGACTCTGCCACCCCTCGCGCACATGAGCCCAGGGACACGGGGATGGCAGATTACTATCCAGCTAGAAGTATGGGGCTCATAGGCCAGTACCTCCCAGGAATGGATGGGCGGGCATCCGGGGATGGGCACCCAAGCACAGTGAAATTTAGTGGGGAACCCCAGGAGAGTAGGCCCACTAAGGGCATCCTGAAAACCTCTGCCCAGTTAGGTCAGTGGGGGGGATACCCAGCAAATCCTGGTTGCAAGGAGGGATCTGAAGACACCTCTGAGTGTCACAGGACACAGGATACCAGGTCCCCACATTCTGCCAGCCATTCCCAGGCTCGCAGAATCCGGGAAAACCTGGAAGATCAGACGGGCACCTCTGGGAGCAGCGCTTCTGAGTCGGAGGATGAATGGACCAGGGTTACCCGAACCAAAAAGGCCAATAAGGCAAAAAGGGCCTTGCTTAAGGACCCATTGAAACAAATAAAGGCAATAAGGAGTGTCATCACGCCTTATCATAAGAACGCCAAGTATTCTGTTTGGGAACACTTGGAGCTCTATGAGCAAATGATGGAGACTTTCCATTTGAAGGACAGCCAAAGCTGTATTCAATATGTAAAGTGGACCTTCTCACCAGAATACTCCAGTTTCTTTGCGGGGCTGGAGGATCAAAACCTTTCAAGGTGGTCCACATACAGGGCGGCCATCTTGAAACATTTTTCTGTGCACAGAAATCTTCAAGAGGCTCGCAAGGCAGCCTACAATTTGCAATGTGGGGAGGATCAGGCCCCACAAGAGTTTGTGCAAGAATTAAAGCGTGCTTTTGCGCAGACCACCCGAAGGGTGCGCACGGATAGCAGAGAATGTATCAATAAGTTTTTCCATGCCTTACCCAAATACATAATGACCCAGATCGTGAGAGATTTTCATGAGAAAAGATCTTTAGACTGGGTCATTGAATAGGCTACCCGGATCTATGAGGTGCAGAAGCCCATCGAAAATAAAAATAATGCGCCGAAAAACCCCAAAACCAACAGCACCCCTGCTGCTGCCAAGGTGGCAGAGGTAAAGGTTGCCCGAGTTTTAGATTTGGAGATGGGGGGCCTAAAAACCTGCCTGCACCAAATAATTCACAGCCCAGAAGGCCCTCGGGCCAGTCACAGACAGGGAGTCGAGGAGGTAGTCCCACAAATGGGGTCCCCCGCTCCCCTGATTATGTCAGTCCCCGCTACAAGGGAAACCGACCCATCCTGGGTTATGTGTGGACTCCTCCAGCCCAAGGGGGGGATCCAGCCAAGCACCTAACCCAGGGAACTTCCCTCCCAACTTCCCACAGGAGGGTAGAAATTCTCCAAATCCTGGGCAGAACTTTTTCCCCAGGTATCCACCCAATTTCCAGCCCCAAAATCATCCATCCTTCTTTCCCCAATTCCCTGAGCCCAGACAACCTAATCAGGGAGAGGGGAGGCCAAGTACCCAAATCTTCCCAATCCGGGGTATTACCAGAGAAGGGATAGCTACCCTTCCCGGGATCAGCCCAGGGGAGAAAATAGAGCCCCGTATCAGCCTAAGCGGGTTTCACAACTTGAGCGCCAAGTCCAAAATATGGCACGGGATCTGGGTCACATTCTGAGGGCTCAACAGAACCCTCAGATGAGCGTGCCACCGCAGAATGCCCCAAACTCTGGACCTGGTGCTCCAGAACAATGACGGGGCAGCACCCCAATAACCCACAGGTTCCCAGGGAGGAGGCACAAGGGGAAGGGGGGTGTAAAGCCTTGGAGGAAGCTTCCTTCCCAACTTGTAAACAGCCCCTGGAAAACCAGGAACCGGAAACAAAATCTCCTGCCCCTGAAAGCCTGCCTCTCAAGGAGCAGAGGGGGGGTAGGAGAAACAAAGGACCCAAACAGACCCACTTTGTGGAGGAGGTACAGGTCTTCCAATTTGAGGGAGAGGGATCCTCAGAAGATCCTGGGAAAAGGATCTTCTCCTTCAGAGATGGGGGAACTCCTCCCAATGAAAAATGGGTCCCAAGGGATGCCAATTCAGACTGGGGAGATGTGGAGACTGAGCTACCGCCGCTCATCATCTCATCCCAGAACCCACAATACCGAAATCCCCTGGTTCAAACCCATCCTGGTGACTGCCTCCAAAAGGGGGCGGGGGGGCGGCCCAGAAATGGAACCAGGGGAACCCGCAATGGCTCTGATCTCCAGTTGCCAACTTTGGAGGGAAGATACTATGCCCCGGTACAAGTACAGGGGCAGGGTACAATTTTGGCACTGGTGGACACTGGATCCCAAGCTACCCTTCTGTCCAAAAAGGCCTTTGATGAACTAAATGCAGGAAGGGGGAGAATTACTGTATTCCTCTCACCTCTCTTCCTGGACAACTGCAGAACTTTGACGGGAAGGAAATTTCTGTCGAGGGGACTGCAGATTTGGACATCAAAATTGGGCGACACAAGGTGAAACACCCGGTCATAGTAGTGACTCCAGAGGGCACCCCTTGTTTACTAGGGAACGACCTCCTGAGAAGGTTGTCACCCCTAATAGATTGTGTAAACAAGGTCCTCTGGACCCAGACTAGCCGACCAATAAAATTAAAACAGAGTGTCAACCATGTTAGTTTAAACGGCACCTGCCACATGGTTGAACAAAAATCTGACCAAGTAGAATTTACCTTCCAGAACAACCAGATTGCAGACGTGACAGTAATAGCAGTAGGACAACAGACTGGTGATGGGGGGTACTCTCTATTTCTGAAAATCAACCTTCCTTCCAGTTTAAGGTAGTATTCCACACTGGAAGGAAACACTCTGAAATTCTTTACCAATCCACAATCAGACACTCCCACTCCTATAGTCCAGAAAGATGTGAAATCAACTCAGAGCCTGGCTGATATTCAGCAAATTGGAGAGCAATTGTTCATCCCTGTTCAGTTAAATGATGGGAAGGACTCTGTTCTCGCCCGAGTGTGTGTGAACAACGGTAAGAGCTTCATCAGCGAAGCCATGTTCCACCAACTCCCAAAAGATCCAGCCATTCCCACATTCAAACTGATAGACAGATGGGAAATGGACCTGGAAACACCCAATTCCAAACATCTCCTGCCAAGCAGGTGTATGCTCAAAATCTCCATTGGCAACAAGAGCATAGTCCATAATTGTTGGGTCGTGCGAGACGTCACTGCCGCCTTTTACTTAGGCAGTGACATTCTCAATCGCTTTGCCATTAGTTTGGACCTAATAAACTTCAAAGCTTGGTCCCGATTAGCGGATAATCCCATGGGCTTTGATGATCAAGAAAAAGCATTTAGGTCAGCTCAATTGCTACCTTATGCAGTTGAAATTCAGCTTAAAGAGGAAGTCACCATCCCAGAAAGGACCCGACAATTCTCCCTGGAAGTGAAATTTAAAAGAGGACAAAGATTGAAAAACCCTCTTTTAATTCATCTTAATGCTTCTCTCCAACAACAAGGGTTAGGGGTAAACCCAACACCATTAGTCAACATAGAACATGACACCATTCCAATAGAGGTGGATAACTGCGACTTAAAGAGCATTACTCTAGCCGCAGGCACCATTATTGGAATGGCGGTTGATGACCGACATTTCTCCATTGATTTAGGAAATGAACTGTTAGGACCGATCCCCAAGGACTGTTTTGACAGTGACAATGAGGATAATACAACACCAGACAGGATTTTCACCCGGCATGGGGGGAACCTCCTGGTGTACACTTCTTGCCCTTCTGGTAAGGAAGATGTGACTTCAGGAGGGATGAGGTGATTTTCCAGGTCCATGAGGGCTGCCTTTCCCACCTGAAGCCTCCAGTCCAAATCAGCACTCTGACCAGGGACTTCTCCACCCAGCTGGAGGAGGCCGCTGAGATAGCAAAACCAGACGTCTTTCCAGGCTTCAGGCAGATGGTGGAAGAGAGAGTCAACCTAGCTGATGCCTGTGTGACTCTGGAACAGAAGCAAAAGTTGAAAAAAGTTTTCTTGGATTTCCAAGATCTCTTTGCGGTAGACTCATATGACTGTGGTCGCACCGACATCCACACCACAACAATTCCCACGGACCCTGGAATGACTCCAGTGTTTGTGAAGCAATATCGCTTGCCTCTCGCATCCATGGAGTCCCTTACTGAAATAATTAAGAACCTTGAGTCCCGGGGAATAATCCGTCCAGTACACAGCACCTTCAATAATCCGGTGCTGGGAATATTGAAGCCAAACGGCCAGTGGAGACTCTGTGCCGACCTTAGGGAGCTCAACAAACGAGTCCATACTTCTCGATGGCCTCTGCCCTACATTGACCAAGGGCTGGCCCAGATTCAAGGGTCACAGGTATTCACAGCAATAGACCTGACCAATGGATACTGGACCGTGCCTGTCAGTAGGGAGGACCAATACAAACTGGCATTTACCTTTGGGGGCCAGCAGTACACATGGACCCGGACTCCCTTCGGATACCTCAACTCCGGCAATGAATTCAACATTTTCCTACATAAGGCCATGCCCGACCTGGGTGCGAGGGGTAACCTGGCTTATGTAGATGATGTCCTCATCAAAAGTTCATCTGTGGAAGGACACATAGCGGAGATCCGTTATGTTCTGACACAGTTGAGGGCCGCCGGAGCAAAACTTTCCTTTCAGAAAGCACAGTGGTGTAGAACCCGTGTTAATTTCTTGGGGCATGAGATTACTCCTCAGGGTCTCTGTCCCCAAGAAAAGAAAGTGGAAGCACTCCATAAACTGAAGGATCCCACAACTCTGCGGGAACTAAGGAGCCTCCTTGGACTGACTAATTACAGCAGAAAGTTCATTGAGGGCTATGCAGAGATCACTAGACCCCTGATTCATCTCTTGAAGGGGGGATCAAGTGGGAATGGGGTCCAGAACAATCTGAGGCGGTAAAACAACTCAAAAGAAGCCTCTCACAAGCGCCTTGCCTAGCTTACCCTGTCAGAAACAAGGAGTTCTTCCTGGAGACAGGGTTCTCTAATACGTGCTTGACGGCAGTATTATACCAAAAGCATGACAAGGTCAATAAAGTAATCTCCTATGCGAGCAAACCTTTATCCTCTGTGGAGGAAAAATTCAACGATTGTGAGAAGGCACTCCTGGCAACGGTGTGAGCATTGAAGAATTACCGCCCGTTCATCCAGGGGGAACACATCATAGTGGAGACTCCAATCCAGCCTCTGCAATATCTCCAAAGTGACAGAATCCGGGCCGGAAATGTGAGTAATTCCTGGATTATTTCCTGGATTCTGTCAATGCAAGGCTTTCCTTTGGAGGTCAGATATGGCCAAAACAAGAAGAGTCCCCTCGCGCAAGGTCTGGCTGACTTGCATGATTGTGCCAGAGAAAACTGTCTCGAGGACGAAAGTCTAAAAAGCAAGGACAACATGGAGGCATACCTCAATTCCCCACACAAAGTCTTTGAAGAAGACAAGTGTGAGGGAATGCCCACTGTCTATGTAGATGGATGCTCGTACCATGTTGACGACAACGGGGAGAAAGAGCTGGTGGCCGGCGTAGGGAATGCATGGGTGAATGAGTCACCAGAACCCTCTGCTGGATACAAAATTGGTCCCCGAAGTAGTCAGGTGGCAGAATTGATGGCTGTGCATCAGGCCATCCTCACTGCTGTCCAACATCAACTCCACGAACTGGTCATAATCACAGATTCGGATTATGTACGGAACGGGTTCGTGGAGCACCTGGTTAATTGGAAAACCAGATGCATGTTATGTGCTAATAACAAACCCTTGAAACATGGGAAGTTAATCCAAAACATTGATGATCTGGTCACATCGAATGGGATGACCATCTACTGGAAAAAGATCAAGGGTCATTCCAAAGTAGAGGGACCAGACAAAACTGGAAATGACTTAGCTGATCAGCTGGCCAAAACCGGGGCCATCCAAGGGGATCTAATAGAAATAGAGTCCCTATTGGGGGAAATCCAGGTCATTGCTATCACTAGGTCCCAGACAAATGCTCACAATGATCTTTCAACTGCACAATGAAGTAAGGAGACCCCTGATGCTGATTTAATTACAGCTCAGAAGGGGGATCCAATTATTGGTAAGTTTTACCAACACCTTGAGGACCCTGAGAACTTTCCCCTGACGGATACCGATTACATTGGGAAAGAGGTCCTAAGAGTGTTGATGAAATGTCCAAAAAGGTTCTGAATCCAAGACGGTTTGTTGGTAAGGAAATCCCAAGCTGGCCATGATCAGTGGGTGGTTCCTACCTCATTCCGAAGCCTGATGTTAAGTCACGCCCATGATGCGGCCACCGCCGGTCATAGGGGGTTTCACACGACACTGGAAATCTTAAGAGAGGTTGCATACTGGCCACACATGGGGCAGGACCTCGACCAATACTTGAAGGGGTGTCTTGTGTGTGCACAATTTCAGCCATCATCCCTCACACACCGTGCGCCTCTCCAAAAGAGGGGGATGACACTGCCATCGTCAGATTTGCAAATCGACTTTGTAGGCCCTGTAATCTGCTAGTATAGAGGAAACAAGTACATGTTGACCGTTACATGCTTGTTTACCAAGTGGGTGGAATGTCTCCCAGCCCCAAATTGCAAGGCAGAAACAGCAGCTGCCCTGATGATTAACCACATCTTTTCCGTTTTGGTCTACCTCAAAGGATTGTGTCAGACAGAGGTAGCCACTTCACCAGTGAAGTAATGACAAAGATGTGGGAGATACTGGGGGTTAAAAGGAAGCTACACATTGCTTACAGGCCAGCTTCTTCTGGAGCAGTGGAGAGATATAACCGAACCATTGTGAGCATATTAAAAAAGTTTGTGTCAGATTCTGGGCCAAGTTGGGATATCCGATTACCTCTGGTCCTAATGGCCATCAGATCTACCCCTTCATCTGCAACCAAAATGTCACCATTTGAGTTGATGACCGGACGCAAGATGGTGCTTCCCCAGCATTTGCTCTACAGAACCCAACAGCAAAAGTTGATAAATGCCTCCACAACTCATGAGTATGTGGAGAATTTAAGGAAACACCTTCAGCATGCTTTTGCCTATGCTCAGCGGAATCTAGAAAGATCAGCCGAGAGCATGAAGACCCACTATGATTTAAAAACTACCCGAAAGGAATATAAGGTGGGTGACCTGGTCTAGCTATACAATTTCCAAAGGAACCAGGCCAAACAGTGAAAATTCTTGCCTACATGGAAGGGACCGTTTGAAATTATAGACAAGATCTCCCTTGTTGCTTACAAGATCCGCATCCCCAAAGGCGGTTTGGCAGAGGGGGAAGACAAGTGGGTCCATATAAATCAGTTAAAGTGTTGCCATCCCAGGCACACTCTGCAACAACTGGAGGAGTCCTCTGCAATACCAGAGGGGACCGCTCCAGAGTAAGTCAGTTCAAACTCTAAAATATTCCACATATCAAAAATATAGTAACGTAATGCAAATGTTCCCTGTTATATATTGTTTTAAAATCAGACTGCAAAATGCATTCGGATGTATAAAATGTACATGTTCACCACACCATTAATAGTGGTGGAAAAATGTCTAGGAATGTGTATTGCCGCTTTTCCTTTGTCGTCCTAGGAGAAAGAAAACATGGCGACTGACCACGGAAGGCGACCTGGGCACCGGGAGCGAAGATCCGAGGGGCCCGGGGTACCGCCCAATCCTCCCATCAGGACCAGCAAGGAGAACGGATTGATTGACAGGAGGGAGGAAAAGATGCTGAACTGTGCCATTTGCGGAATTGGAAGAAGATGATGCGGACATACCAGTGCGTGGGTCAAAACATTCTTCGCACCCGACTCCCCCTCGACTCAAATTCAAAGTGCAGTCAGGTGGGGGGCTTTGTCAGTTGTATTGACCCACGTTTGAGTCATTAAGCTGCAACATTTGGTGCTGTGGGCTTAGAAAATCCAAGATGGCCAAAAAGCCCACATGTGCGCCAGAATTCAGGAGAACCGCGCAGTTTGTGCGCACACCAAAATGGTTGCATAACCTTCCACCCACCAGTGCGAGCGTGATGGGCCAGGGGTGCCATGAGTGGAATGGGTGCCAAAGGAAAAACAGCAGTGCCTGTTAGCTTAAAAAGCCCTTTGAAATCACCTTGGTTTCTATGAATGCAAGCTCAAAATTCAAGCTTTCAAACATTGCAGGATATTCAAAAATCTCACTGAACACCAGCAGACATTTGGCAGAATGAAGTTTTGTGTGCATACAAAATCTGGAAATAAAAAGAGCCCAAAACAATGTTCATAACAACACTGGCTGAGCTCTGGAGGTCAGCAGCTTAAGTTAAACTGAACTGAAAACCACTAAAATCGAAATGTTTAAATTAAATGAGGGACCTACTTTTGAGTGTCACATAGTTTGTAACTGTTGAAATGTCATAGTTTTGAACTTAGAATAAGCACTCTAGCTGCATGTGTAAAAATTGTCAGTTTGATTTGAATGTAGAAAACTGGGAAGAAAAAGTGACATTTAGCTAAAACCTGGCTTAATGAAACTGGATTCTGCCTGACAACTACCCCCGACAGGAGTTGAAACTGGATCAACAGCTGTGTTCCCAGGCCTGGCTGCATCCTGCTTCCCCACCAAAAGGAATTAAACACCTCTCTGATTGAATTAACTGGGGACTGCAGGATACTGAACAATGAACTCAGGCAAATGTTATACTGGGGGGGCCGTAAAGTGGCTTCCTCTTGGGGGAAACTGGGAGGGGCAGTGCCTCTGCTAGCAGCTGAGCTTGGGGGAAGTGGATACACCAGTTATTCCACCATGTGATGTGGGAAGCCACACCCCTTTTTGACCAGGCCATAATTTTAAAAAGATAGATAACTCATAGTGCGGACTGGTCAAAATTATATAAATAATACCATTATTCTTGTGATTTTTCGGTGCACATTTTAAGAGGTGTTAGGACCCTGTGGTATGTTACTGGGGATAGTAGCGGAAAAAAGGTAGTTACTCCAAATGTCTGCATGTTAAAAATCTGACACTTTATCATCTGAAACCCATATCCCTGGTGCACATTTGTGTAAAATCTGGAAAGGTTTAGAGGTCGTTATCTGGATGAAAAGGGGAGAATCCTGTCATCAGTGGACACGACATCGTACAAAGACAGGGATCGGATGGTTTGGTGCTACAGAAAATATGTTAACTGGACCTATAATATGAGAGAAATGGTACATAGATAAATACGTATTTGGATCAGAAATAGATTTGTGTGCAAATTGACCAGGGGAGGATCCTCTGACCCATAAACAGACCTTATCATGATGACAAGCCATTTCCTTCCCCCAATCATGGGAGAAGGGAGAATTGGGCCAATGACAAGTAGAGAGGGGCAGGCTTAGCTAGGCCCAGGCACACACCCATTTTCAAAACACATAAAAAGAGACTGCTGGGACAGGTAGAGACATTCAATTCCATTTTCTGCGGGACGCTCTGCCGGGAGACTCCAGACTTCACATCCATCAATCTTCAGAGACCAGAAATTTACTTCAGAACTTAAAGCAAGGGCCTAAACCCACAAACTGAGAACTCTTCTCAGCAGGCCTCAGCATCCTTAAAATCATTTGCAAACTATTCCACAGCCGGGCGAGCTGTTTGAATTATTTGCCAAGAACAATTTCCAGAGATCCAGAGAGACCCAGACCGCTGTGAACAGAACCGGTGCCTGATTGACCCACCGAGCAGAGAGAACTGAAGTCCAGTCCAGTTGACCAGATCCGTGACGAGGCCCATTCATTTCAAAATTAGGAGTGAGTATCTGCCAGAACTGTGCAGAACCCCATCTCTTAGTTAAAATAATCTAATTCAAGCTATTTTAACCTAATTAGAACAGCCTCCTAGAAATCGTGTCATCTGTCATTTTTAAAGCTGCACAACTGTCACCTGTCAATTCTGCAGCTGCAAGCTGTCACCTGTCATTTTGAGTTTTACTTTAAATCCGAAAATCTACCTTTATTAAATCATCCGTATCTCCTGAACAGTTTGTGCTAGGAACGAGATTAAACTTTCATCTGAAAGCTTAGAATCTAGGCTTCATACTCCCTATACTTGTTCCGTAATCGTGAGACACGCACTCGCGAAATTTACTGCGATTTGCGATTTGGCCCGATTTCTTCATCTGTAGAAATCAGCAGCTTTTTGCTTCTCTTTGCTAAAATTCTTTTGCAATTCTTTTGCAATCTGCTGATCATTCATAGAGTATTGTTCAAGTGAGCCTGAACTAATATAAAGTAGCCATCACCTACCCTGAACCTCGAGAGGGAATTAAAAGCAATTTTAGCACCTTTTCACTTCCTTGCAACCCACATTAAAGTAATTTGCCTGTGTTTAAAACTCATCCCTGTTTTCCCTAAGCTTGCTGGTAGAACTGGAACTGTGTATTGCATTATAAAGTGTGATTTGTGGGGATTCTTGAAGACTGTGTGCTCTCCTTCCATTTCTGGTATTGCATGGGGGGGGGGTGAATTGTCAAAAGAAAAAGTGATCATATTACATTTTGCTAAAATCATAACAAGTTATTTCTGTACTGCATTTTATTCCACCTTGCGTTTCCTTGAACCATATAAAGCATTCTTTCCCACCTTATTTTCTGTTCCTATTCATAAGTTACCTCTTGCTGACTACTGCTCATATTCACAAGTGTAATATCCATTATCAAATTATTTATAGAAGTGTGATATATATATATATTGTTTAAATTTTCAAATAAACCTTTTAATTTGCAAAACAAACCTACTTCTTGGCTCAGTGGGGTCAGGGGATTCTAAGAGGGGGGTGTTATACAAGGGTTGTCATCCAGAGTACTGAATGGATATAAAAATACATCAATAAGGGTTTTCCTCAGCATCCCAGGCTAGGCATTGACTTAGCTGTAGTGTTGATTGAATATCGCTTACAGGTGCCACAGAAAACAAAGACTTCTCAACAATGGGGATAAGACTGCTTTTCTTGCTCACTGGATCCCTGGTGGACATGTAAGGAATTCTTTTTCAACACCTGCTTCATCTAGAAATGACGAAGCATTGGGTCTGCCTATTACTGCTTAGCTCTACCTTAAGAATAACAGGGTGGTGAGAGGTTCTGGGGGGAATAAGGTACAGGATTAGCATTTTGGGGCAGGGCAGGACTGTCATTTGCCTGGTCATGTACACATAGAAAAAAGATCTCTCACAGTGTAGAGCACAGACATCATGTGTGGTAACTCTCGTAGGAGAACTTGATTAACATGAGTGAAAAGGCAGGAGTGCATTATCCCCACACATTTACATTGAGGTCATACAAACAAAAGCAGACATGAAAAGTGCATCTGTCTGGTCTTGCAACCCTGGCCTCTGAAGGTTTTAACCATGCACAACCTGCATGCCCGTAGGCAACTTGAGGGACAGGGACCCCCCCACCCCTGCTATTTCACATACCCTTCTCAAACACTAGCTCTATTTTCCTAATGCTGGGTAGTGTACTTTCATTATGCAGAAACATATATGAACCCCACATGCAGAAAAAAGCTGATTCCTGATGTTATGGCACTACCACTTGGAGCAGATGGCGGGATAATAGATTCAGAGTACAACAAATGGGAGGATATACATGTTGCCTTCCTAGCATTACATGGGTGCAGGTGGGCGTCCTTGCAATTAGGTATCTAGCCTGAGATGCCATGACCTAAGGGGGCGCCACTGGATATCAGGCAGCCTCAGGTTCCTTGGGGCCCTCTGCCAGTTGAGCGTACTTGATCAATTCCTTCCTTCAGAGATCATGCCAACTCTTTATGCGATCAACTTCTTGCTGTGCTGCTGCTTCTGCATGCACTTTTAAAAAATATCCCAGGATCTTGTCTTTATGGCGATGGCGTGCGATGGGCCTTCAGGAAAAATCTTTTTCAAGGAGCTGGACCTCAATACTCGAACGTCTATTTCCTGGTCAGAGAACTTACTTTTTATTTTTTACACTGGAGCTCCTCCCATGTGGGAAGCATCGCACAAAACACAGTAAGTGAGTAAGGAGAGAACAAACTCAAAAAAGTGCGCTGCAGTGCTGAATAGTATTTCAAAAATCAAATTGTGCAACTCTGATGCTTGCCAACTCAAGTGCACAATTAAAAGGAGAAACACACCAAAAATGTACTCCTAGTGACAAATCCAATGTGTGCACTGCCCAGCAGACAGGCGATTTGTTCTGGCAAGTTGGTTCTGCTAATTGGTCCCTCACTTTGTTTAAACTGTGCTCACTTCAAACAGCCGTCTACCGAAACAAAGGTGCTTGAGGGGTTACACTTGCAAGTATGACACATGACTTTGTTTGGATGTCACAAGCGACGTGTTTCGAGGTTTGAAGTAACTGAAAACAGGTAGCTAACTGAGTCCCCTACAGTTTTTCAGTCTTTCTAATTGGTGGTGTTGAGTTGGGACACGGCTTTTTTTGCATATGGTCTTTCCCCTTCTCTAATGGGTTGGCACGCGGGAAACAGCGGTCTGAAGTTAGGCCTGGAGCATTGCCAGAGGTTCTGATTGATTCTAAACCTTTTAGCCATCAACTTTCAGTTTTACAGAAACCTCATTATTTACCCGACAGGAAAACCTGAGTCCCAAGAGCTCACCACCCATCCTTGTACAGGAACATCAGCTAACTAGTCCAACTGGAAATATCCCATGCACGTTATAAATAACTAATTTACTGCACAAAAATCTTCTATTAAAGTGTGGTGAGAACACCGAGCAAGAAGCAGGACACTGAAGCAGGAGGTAGGAAATAAGTAGTGGAAAAGGTACATAAATAGTTGTTATCATAAATTTAAGTAAAAAGCAAACATCAATGCAAATCTTAACAAATCATTCCTGCGATATTACATGAGAACTACACTAATAAACAGTTTTAGTAAAAGGAATGGAAAATATAATATAATTGAATGTCCCAATCTCATTAGTAATACAAAGAAGTACTGTTAATAGTTTGAGTTTCAGTAAATATAAAATAAACTATAGCTGTTGTACAGATGTAGCCACAGCATTAGGTCATTGGGGGACGTATGAACCTACCCTTTCTGGTATGAAACAGGTTCCAACCACTAGCTAAGAACTTCAGAAGAACCCACACGTCTTGGACACAAACCCCTGGGCAACAAGTTGAAGTTCACATTTCTTTAAAGCAAAGCCATGCCAGTGTTCAAAACTACTGAGCAGGATACACACAAGCAAATCCATTATAATGGGACAACATCACTACATACACGGTCAGAAATAATACATTCTGAACTCATTACATAAGTAATGGAAAAACGCATGCATTCAAACGGCAACAGCTATGAAAAGTAAGGCACCACAAAGGTCCAAATGAGCACAGTCATCATGCTAACAAGAAAAACATTATTGCAAACAAACAACGTAAGGGTTGCCACGAATACATTACTATGAAAATAGCATGCAAGCAAATACCGATTTAGGAGTGAACAGCATATGCAATTGACTTAATTAGAGTGGTACAACCACTACTGCTGTAATAAAAATGTCTTAAGCAAGTGTGCCTTCAGCCACTCGATTGATAAGCACTTTGTGTGTCCTTCACTGAAGGCCTGTTTAAAACAAGCATAGTACACAAAAGCACAAACTATTGGCATTGCCAATGCTTGTTATGATTTCTCACGAGCAGACAGAGCCTAGAGATGGTGTAATGTGTCTGCACAACTTCATGGCATCTGTGAAAATGACTCGACAATGAGGCAAAATATCTTAACTTGTTTTTCTTTGGTCATGTCGTTGCAGTTTAAATTAATCCCAAACATATTCTAACTGTTCTAGAGGTAATACTTCACATCATGCTCATTTTTTCTTAAACAGTTTTGTTACTGTCTTCTTGCAAACTTAATTTCAGCAAACATGTGCAATAAAAGTATCAATCATAATACATACATTTTAAAAATGTTGACAGATAACTATGAATCATGATATCAACAACAGATGCAGTTATATAAATGTTACAAAATTCAATGAAAAAAGTCCCCTGTTCTTTAAATCAGAAAACAGCTGGGGCAACACAGACTAGAAACAATAAACTTAAAATGTACAAAAATGTCAGCCCGACAAAGGCCTAAACCTAAATTGAAGGGGTGCAGGCTCTAGAGGGGAGGCCATACCACCTTTCCTGAGTCCCATTGCTCCCTTAAGAAAGGAGAGCAGTGCCCATGCCACATATGATGGTTCAGCCTGGAGTAAGTAGAGAAGGGCAGCCGGCACAGAAGAAACTTGAGCTGTCGAAGGACAGGCAAAATTATGCATTGTCAAATGGACAAGTATAAAGGACAAAATATCACCAAATGTAAAATGTCCTCTTGACAGTAATCGCAATAAGGACACCTTTGCTGAATCAGAAAAGCCCCTCCATTTTACAGTGTCAGCTCCTAAATTCAATAGATTTAAACAAGCCCTAGTGAGTACCCACCGTTCAGAGATTTGATCACCAAAGGTGAGATAAGGTTGAATAGAATCCAAATAACTAATCATCACCAACTTTCTATTGGCAGAATTGTGCATAGCACTGACCTCACGGGCTTCGTTAATGCAGACAACAAGGTGTTTTTAAAACTATTTTTGCACTCAAAAGCATGTAGACTATTTGGAGAAATGAGTGATGGAACATTAAGGTGTATCAAATAATTATTGATATGATTTAACCAGGGATTTTTGTTCCCGCCGTCGGCCCAGAAAATGGCCTTTAAAATGTACTGCATAAAGGACGTTCTAGGATTTGCCCAGATCTGAAGCCATAATAAAATAGGAGCCAGAAGCCGACGATCTTCCAAAACTCCAAGGCCCAATTCGAATTTGACAGTGTTGATTTTCAGATCTAGGAAGTTCATAAAGTTTGTGTATTCCACAATCAACATCTGGGGAGCATTAGGGGTGCAGCCCATCAAGACAGTGTGATCGGCATATGCCAATAGTGGAGTGGCAATAACCTGGCTTCTACCTTCAAAAACTCCGCTCCAGACTCCACCAAGGAATTGAGGCCATTGGTATACAGAGTAAACAGGACAGGGGCCATTACACAACCCTGGGGCAATTTCAAATTCACATAAAAAAGGGGAGTGCACTGGTCCTTGTCACCATAACGTACACAACACAAGCCGTGTTACCCGAATGGATGAGTCGAAGGATTTCTATGATCTCCACAAGGCAGTCCATGGACCCGAGCACCGTCCACAACTTTGTGCAATTGACTGTGGGGTATCGTACAAAAATGTCGCCCTCATTTTTGTGCCCCCGCAGTCACTGCGACTTTGGAGTTGCACAAAATGAGGGTGACATTTACTGCACCCAAGCAGAGCAGGGGTGCGGTGGTGTCCCCTGCTCTTCCTGGGCGCAGTAATGGGGGTCGGTTGTTGCGGGGGTCTCCCTCCCTTATCATTTTGGAAAGCAGGGGACACGTAAGAAAAAAAAAAGAAAAAAAAAGCACCCTGCAGCATCAGCTCCAACCCACGTTAGTGGGAGGAGCTGACCCCGCAGGGATCGCCGAGTGCGGGCACCACACGCAGAAGTGTGCCGCCCTAAAGGTAAGTGGGGTGGCGGGGTTGGGAGTGATAATGCAGGCCAGGGTAAGCGGGCAAAGTGATCCATATGATCACTGTGCTGCGCCGTAACTTCCGCCAGCATTTTTGGTGTCGCAGTTGCGGGCGGCGCAGTGATCACATAGATCCGACTATGGCAAATGCCGTGCTCAGGTGCGTGAAGGCCAAAAAAACAAGCTCCCTCTTGACACTGATTTAGAAATCAAGACATATACATTCACAACCTGTTCTGCCATTTCCACTCCCGGCCCGAGGCCCTGCTGAACATCCGCCAATATGCAGGTACAAGAAATCCGCTGTTCTAATCGTCCCACCAGCACTCTTCCAAATATCTTGAAGGACAAATCCAACAGAGATATGGGTCTATAGGCATTTTAAAATATGCGAAATATGGTGGCCATTTCCACGAGTGCGGTAGCTCCCTCTGGCCAACATAGCATTAAAGCAGCATGTAATATTCTAAATGACTTGTGCATGGACAACCTTAAAAATGAAGCTGAAGTAACATAACAACACATTCTCCAAATGAGCAAATACCATGCCCTTTTAGGACGCACTTTAGTTATACTGCGCTCCACATCGTCAAAACCATCAAATTGACAGGTTCACCTCTCATGCCCTTTCTTGCTTGGCAGCGTCATGCCTCCTATTCAGTTCGCCTGAAAGTTAAACAAAAATAACAGGCAAAGAAAGGAAGCACTTTCTGGAAAGGCTGTCAGCTAGAAAATGTGACAAGATTCTGTAGGCCTTCCATGGCCCTTCAAAGAAATCCCTCTATCTCTGTTTGCCACCTGCACTTGGCCAGTTCCTCCCCCAAAAAAGCATTTGTTTTCGCAAGCGCGCCTAAGCTGTGGGGAGCCTTCCCTTCTTTCAGTGGCACGCGCCGCTCAGTCTGGCTGCATCCGGGCACCGCAGCTGCTAATCACGAGTGCAACCACCCCGGAAGATAAGTCTCTTTGGCAGGGACCTGGGCCGTGACAGGCATTATGGATGGGTTCAGCGGGTTGCAAGTTACTCGCACCGGCTGTCTCGTTGCATTCGCTGGCATTCTGCGGAATTAGCCTTTGCACTTTAGCAAAACCCGCAGAAGCATTTGATTTTCTTGTGCCGGCTCTTGGGTTTTCCAGCGCATTTGCATTTCAATTTCCATTTGCGTTTACATGGCCCTGTACAGCGGAGTGATTCATTGCATTTAGAGCCGCGGGTTCACACGTAACTGCCAGCCATGGCCGCGGGATATGCTGATTGAAGTCAGTCGAACACATATTCTGTACTTCTAATGTTCTGCATGGAGGCATAACTTCTCTCTGGACGTATAGCGCAAAGCTGAGCGAAATACTTCAACTTTTACGGGAGGATATGATTCAATTGCAGGGCGGCCATCCACAAGCAATTTAATATAACATATGAGTTCACCATAACATGGAGAACGCTGATTCTGAAATTGCTAAGAATATCAGATGTGAGAGGCAGGCGATCTGTTCTTGCCTGAAATTACATTAGCGGACATTTAAAGCTTGTTCAGAGACATTCCAGTCCCACAAGGATGTGTTTTGGGTGTAGGGGCAGGGTGTGTGTGGAATGGCCATAGGGTATAGCATGGCCATGGGTGAGTAAATAACCAAACAACATCCATGAGCTGTGGTCTTTACCCACATCCCATCTCCTTCCTAGCTGTATTCGAGCGCAATCGTCTTTGCTTAAAGGTGATGCTCCAGCATCACCTAAAAGCCAAAAGCAAAGAGTAGCCCACAACATATATCGCAAATCATGCCTTTTCGCAAAAAATAGTTTGGAGTAAAATGCGTGTGAAATGGTGAATTATTTGTCTGGAGGCTTTTCTTTTTGCACGAAAATCTCTATATTCACAAACAGCAACAACAAAAAAATGCAGAACAAAAATAATTTTTATTTTTCTCGTTATGAACTTTCCCCAAACCAACATGGTTCCCAGAGTCATGGCACCATAACAGACAATCAGAGTGACGCCAATAGCATAACACATTGCTGAGCTAGTCAGACAAGTAGTTGTAGGGGGTACCACTTATGTCAATGTTAAATTTGGAAGATGGCCCTCCCCCATTTCCTGTCTTAGCCCAATCCCTTTTCATTTTTATATACAGTTTATATAAATAATTGTAATATATATTTTTAAATAGTTTTGATATACATTTTATATCAATTTGATCAACATTTTATATAAATTGTGTGAACTATAAATAGGTCTTGGGCGGTTCTAACGCTATGATGCTGTTGGGGGGATCTTATACCTTGGCTATATAGCTTTTGTGGTAGGCATGGAAAACATGTGCACTCTTCCGACTTCCCTGGGGCTATCCGGCGTGGTATCCAGGAAACAAAAATTATGAACCGCTACTGTTACGAAGAGGGAAAAAAAACACAGAAGTCACAGTGATCCCGACGATAGTTATGCCCCCGATTGTCTTGTGGTGCGTGATGGGATGGAAGATGCTCCAGATTTGATTTCTGACTGCAAAGCCTGGGAGTCTGGGACAACAACGTGGTTCTGGAGCAACCCCTGGTTGTACAGCCCAAGCAAGCATCCACAGACCATGTGATCTCTGAAGACAATGGGCCTCATTACCAAGAAGGAGGTAACCATCCCGCTTTTTGCGGCATGGCTACCTCCATTCCGGGTACCGGTCTGGGTTCCCTGAATGGGGAAGTACGGGCCATTCCAACCTTGCAGGGCCCGGTATTTCCCCATTCAGGGAACCCGGACCTGGTACATCCCTATTCCCATTTCAGCCCCCATAGGGCTCAATGGGAATGGGGATGATGCTAACAACGGGCCCGTTAATGACAGGCCCGTTGTTAGCATCCTAGGCTGCTCGCGGGACCGGCTAAGGATGCCTGGTAAGACCAGGCGTCCTTAGCCGGTCCCGCGAGCAGACCTTGTAATGGGGCGGTAAGGGGTTAATGGCTCCGGCACCTTTACCGGCACCGTTAATCCCTTACTGCCCTCCTCATAATGAGGCCCAATGACTATGAATCTATGGTTTTGCAGAATGATGTGGTTATGACATTGGGGAGTGAACCCGCCCCCATGGGACTTTGCCACAAAACAGGGGCCCCTGTGCGCAAGTGAGGAGAGCCAAGCGGTCACAGAGATTATCAATATTTGCTATGTAGGCTGTTCAAACCAACTTGAAAACCCAGGGATCGCGACAATATCCTGTTGGAAGGACTGTATTTCGCTAATGGAGACCGATAGCGTTAAAGACAATGTTGTTATTTATCGTGTTTGCTATTCAAACTAAATTGAAAATCTGGGGGATCGCGGTAATAGCCTGTGTAAGGAATGTGTTTCGTTAATGGAGGCTGATAGCGTTCAAGACGAAACGGCCCCACCAGTTCAACCCTGCACTGATATCATGGTTATTCAGGGCTTTATAGCCCTTGTGGCGGGAGCGTGTTTGAACCATCACTTTTACAGATGGTGTCACTGTTAAGATGGAGCGGCAGAGGTTCAGAAGGCCAGCCTAGCTTCTTGGAACAGGGTAACCTCTGGATAAGCCAGACCAATCAGGGTAGCGATGGTGGCGGTCAAGACTAGGTCTCAAGAGGATGAGGGTGACTGAAAGCCCGCAATAAGCACACAAAGCAAGGACGCTTACAAATTACTCCAGACAGGTGTTATATTAAAAATATAGACACATTTATTACAAGGCTTTTGTAACATCGACCATAGTAAAGAATAACGTTAAAACTCCAATAAACCAACACATCACAAGCAATACAATATATATACAAGGCCAAGGGGTCTAAAGAGTTAGAAGCACGAAATATGCAGACCACCTAGATGGGGAGGAAAACAGGCAGTGCAAGTAATCGTTAGACCCAGTTCGACATCAGAGGCCACCTAACTAGAAGGAAGTCCGAGCCCTACGAAGAGTGGAACCTTGTGCTCAAAAGTACCTGCACACGCGGGTGCCAGCGGGCAAAGGAGAGTCTCTTCAGGGAGATCAGGCAGTTCAGAGAGGTGAACAAAACGATGATGAACAGTTCCCCGCTACTCAAGCGCGGCCTCCACTTGTGGGCAGAAGCAGGGCGCGAGTGCGGAAAAGGGTTGCTGTTTACGACAGCAGTGGAGAGCCACAGGCCCCTGCGGGAGGGCGACCGGTTAGGGTATTGACTACTCACCGGTCCCCGATGCAGGCAGACCCAGGCTTCTCCGGTTCCGTTTTCGGTACGGGCAGGTTCAGATGCAATCAGCAGGATGTCTCGACGCCGTGTAGATTCCACGACAGGAGGAGTAAGGGTTGAGGGTGTCCCAAATGCACCGAACATGCACAGGTTTGTTACCACAGCAGGGCAACTCGGCAACCGCAGGTATTCCGGTCCCAAAGCACACGTCTCACTTCAGACCTGGGAATGACAAGTGTACGAATCGTGTGAGAGTGCCGAGGACACAGGATTAGCAGTAAGCCAGACGGCAGTGACAGAGCAAGGTTCCTGTGGAGGCTGGTCAGTCCACTGGATGGCCCAGGGACGCATCCGAAGGCTAAAGTACAGGATTTGGTGAAAATGCCGAGAATAGTTGTTCCCACTATTCTAAAGGGTCGAAGTGCCAGTACAGGCCTTCTCGTTCGATCAGAGGCAGAGGGTTCTCACAGGACGACAGCAGTGCAGGGTGCGAAACCTTCAGCGGGTCACCAGCGATTCCTCGACTCAGCTTCTTAGTTGCAGATACTTGGCTCCTTATCCTTTGTTCGTGAGAACTCAGGAGATAGACATGGTAGTGGTGTTTCCAGCCTCCTCTTATCCAGAGTTCCCTTCGCGCTAAAACGGAGAGTACCCAATGAGAGATCTGCTCACAAAACACTCACACCATACGTGGACCTATCACGGACCACGGTGGTCCCAGGCATTCAAGACACTCTAGACTCTCTGGCACCCAGGATGTGTATTGGGATCAGACATCCCAGCCCACATCCTGGAGGCACACACAAGGCATGAAGAAGCCTGTGAAAGCGCTGTGTTTCGCGGGAAAGTGCATGACCAAATAAGGACTGCCCCGGGTTGGCTCGACCTGGGGGAAGGTGAAGGGACAAGATGGTCAGAGGACAGGACAAAGAACCTCGTGGCATGGCCATTTTGGAGGCCAGGCCACCCATTTGGGTCAAACGCGGGAAGCGCGGTTAACATGGCCAAAAAAGGGGTTCAAAACACAAAGAAACGATAGCTGCCACCAGTCCCGTCCGTGACACACTTGCACATTT
Source organism: Ambystoma mexicanum (assembly GCF_040938575.1). Classification (NCBI taxonomy): domain Eukaryota; kingdom Metazoa; phylum Chordata; class Amphibia; order Caudata; family Ambystomatidae; genus Ambystoma; species Ambystoma mexicanum. The sequence continues at coordinate 1,149,766,425 of NC_090928.1, forward strand.
CATGATAAGTCCAGCGAGAGTTTCTAGGGCCATTGGAATGACTAGAGACCCAAGAGCGCGGTAATGTAAGTTACGGTGCACTCTTGTTTCATGTTGCTCAAAAGCTGGAACATGAGGAAAGGTCTAAGGGAAACAAAGTCTCCCGGTACTGACTGTCCTAAGGGCATGTCAATTTATCCCTTAAGAATGGAGCGAAAGCCCAGAGGTGTGCGGCGGAAGGCTGCGCTTCTCCGGCAAAGTCTAGATCAGGCTGTAAAACAACAGCAACACGTTTGGGGGTTGCCACATGGAAGGAAAATTACCTACAATTATGAAATCTTTCCTAACACTCGCCCCTCCCAGACTAAGGACATGGGGACCTAATCCACCCCTGGGCGAGTTTCTTGTTCAGTTCGGTTAAACATTCTGGATAACCCATCAGCATTGCCATGTTGGACACCTGGCCTATGCTCAATAGTGAAGTCAAAGCCTTGCAGACTTATGGACCACATAAGCAACTTTGGATTCTCACCCTTCATGTTCATTAGCCACTTTAAGGGTTTATGGTCAGTTTTCACAGTGAAGTGGGTCCCATGGAGGTAGGGCCTCAGCTTCCGTAGGGCCCACACAACAGAGAAACATTCTATCTCTACTGTGGACCATCTGAGATCTCTTTCCTTAAGCTGGCGACTAATGAAACCAATAGGGTGTTCCTTACCCTTCTCATCTACTTGTGATAGTACAGCTCCTATCCCAGTGTCAGAGGCATCTGTCTGCACAATAAAAGGTCTTTGGTAATCAGGGGCCATGAGGACAGGGGCCTGGCACAAGGAGTCTTTTAAGCCATTGAAGGCCTTCTTACACTCGTCGGTCCAAGTTACCTTCTTGGGTTTCTTCGGAGTGGTGAGAGCAGTCAGAGGGGCAGCTATGGTACCATAGTCTGCCATGAAGTTGCGGTAATACCCCGTGAGTCCTAAGAAGGATCTCACTTGGGTCTGTGTAGTGGGGGTAGGCCAGTCTTGTACTGCTTGTACTTTACTGGGTAGAGGCTGTATCCTCCCTCCACCTACTTCATGTCCTTACACTCGCCGGTCCAAGTTACCTTCTTGGGCTTCTTCGGAGTGGTGAGAGCAGTCATAGGGGCAGCTATGGTACCATAGTCTGCCATGAAGTTGCGGTAATACCCCGTGAGTCCTAAGAAGGCTCTCACTTGGGTCTGTGTAGTGGGGGTAGGCCAGTCTGTACTGCTTGTACTTTACTGGGTAGAGGCTGTTTCCTCCCTCCACCTACTTCATGTCCAAGGTAAACCACGAGCCTTGTCCAATCTGGCATTTACTAGCCTTTATGGTCAAGTGTGCTTTCTAAAGAGCCTGTAGTACAATCCCAAGGTGTTTCACATGGTCTTCCCAGGTGGCACTGAAAACTGCTATATCGTCCAGATATGCAATACAGAATTCATCCAACCCGTTTAACACATGATTCACAAGCCTCTGAAAAGTGGCAGGTGCATTCTTCAACCCAAACGGCATTACCCTGAACTGGTAAAGACCGTCTGGAGTTGAGAACGCTGTCTTCTGCTTGGCATTTTCTGCTAGGGCTATTTGCCAATAGTCTGCAGTGAGGTCAAACGTGCTGAGATACTTGGAGGCACCCAAGGTATCTACCATCTCATCTGTTCGAGGCAAGGGGTGTGCATCTGTCTTGGTGACAGCATTCAGAGCCCTGTAATCCATGCAGAACCTCAATTCAGAAGTACCTGCCTTTGGAACCAAAACCAAAGGGCTGGACCAAGGACTACTAGAGGGTTCAATCACCCCAAGATCTAACATTTTGTTGACCTCTGTCCTAATGTAAGATCGTACTTTGTCTGACATTCTGTATCCTCTACTTTTGGTAGGTACGCTCTCTCCTGTGTCTATGTTAGGTTTGCACCAAGGTGTCAAACCAGGGGACTGCGAAAACAGGGGGGGAAATTGCCTAAGCAAACTTTTCACCTCAGCCTGCTGATTAGAAGTCAGGTGAGGGGCCACTCGAACACCCTCAAAGGAGCTATCTGAAGGACCGCTTTGGAACAGGTCGGGGAGAGGTTCAGACTCCTCTCCCTCAACATCTGAGGCCAGTAGCAGTGCTGCGATTTCGACTCTTGGGACGAAAGCCTTCAGCCTATTTACATGGAACACTTTTGGAGCCTGTCCACGCCTGCCAAGGTCCACTAAATAGTTGACCTCACCCAGGGGCTCCACCACTGTGTAAGGGCCTGGCCATTTATCCTGTAAAGCTCTAGGCCTTATGGGATTCATGATCAGGACTTGCTGACCAGGTGTGAAGTTGATGAGGGGAGCTTTCTGGTCATACCAATGTTTCACCAGGGCTTGTCCTGCCTTCATCTTGTCACTAGCCAGACCCATCAGAAGTACCATCCATTTTCTGAGCCCTAACACATAGGGCCTCATTAGGACCCTGGCGGAGAGGGTTTTACGCCAGCGTAGTGCATGGCGTACCTCTCCGCCATACTACGAGTTCCCGTAGCGCCATGGAGGTTTTCTCCGCCTGGTTTTACCAGGCGGAGAAAACCATGGCGCTACGGGACCTCGTTGTTAATTACGCCACCGTATTTTACGGTGGCGTAATTAACTCCTTCCCCACTCCCATTATACCCTATGGGGCAAGAATGGGAATGGGGAAGGGCAGAATGGGGATTGGGGATTTACCGCTCCGCCGAGGTCGGAATGGGGCGGTAAATCCGCCAACCCCCATGGCGCTATCGACGGCTTTCCGCCGTGCTTCGCGGTGCATTTAGCACCGCGAAATCCGCCTGGGTCCTAATGAGGCCCATAGTCTACTACGTTGGTAGTAATAGATGGAGTGGGTATCTCCCATCCCTCCTTGACTATGGCTAAGGGTCCCCGCACAGGGTGACCAAACAGAAGTTTGAAGGGGCTGAAGCCAACACCCTCCTGTGGTACTTCTAGGTAGGCAAACAGTAAGCATGGTAAAAGAAGATCCATTTTCTTCTTTGGGGTTCTTCCAGAGCCCCAATCATACTCTTTAACTTTCTGTTGAACCGTTCCACCAGGCCATTGGTCTGGGGTGGTATGCGGAAGAGAACTTGTAGGTGACCCCACATTCCTTCCACATAGCCTGCATATACTTCAACATAAAGTTGCTGCCTCGATCAGACACAACTTCTTTAGGGAAGCCAACCCTAGTAAAGATGCCAAGTAACGCTTTTGCAACTGACTTGGCAGTTACAATTTTTAATGGGATGGCCTCAGGATATCTGGTAGCATGGTCGGCCAGGACCAGGATAAATCTATTGCCTGAGGATGTTTGTGGGTCAAGAGGACCAACAATGTCGATCCCTACACTTTCGAATGGTATTCCCACAACTGGGAGTGGTACCAATGGAGCTTGGATTGTTGAGACACTCTTAGCAGATAACTGGCAGGAGGCACAACTCCTGCAGTGACTTTCTACTTGCACCCCCATCTTGGGCCAGTAGAAGTGCATGGTTAACCTTTGCTTGGTCCTCTTAATACCAAGGTGACCAGCAAGAGGCACTTCATGCGGCAAATGCAGGAGGAAGGGTCTTACAGCAAGGGGAACCACCAACCTCCTATGGTCTCCTTCTGTAGACTCTGTGGGCTCACTATACAGGAGTCCACCTTCCCAATAAATCCGATGCTTCCCAGGAGATTCAACCTCAAGCTGGGAGCAGGCCTGTCTCCTTAGGCCTTCTAGAGATGGGCACTCACGTTGGCCTTTACTGAACTCTTCCCTGTCAGGACCACCTTCTACTAACAAGTCTTTTAGTTCAGGATGGTCATTGGGGTCAAATACTTCAGGTATCGCCGCCTCCTTGTCAGGTCCGGGCGATTGACCAACTTCCTCCACCGCAGTGGTAGGTGAGTTTGGGGGATTATTTTCTTTCCCTCGTTTTGGTTTTGTTACTCCTTTAGCCTTGGATTTCCCCTTTGGCTGGGGCAGCGCATTGGTCTTGGCCAATGCTGCCCTTGTTTAAGACCTTGTGCAGGGTCTGTCAGCAGTGTCTTCCACGAGCCCTAAAGCTCTGAGATTGTTGCCCAACAAGACCTTTCCTGGGACGTTCATCTGAATGCTCACTGGAATCCTGACTGCTGTACCATTGAGAGTAAGATTTACAGGTATTACTGGAAACATGCGAGGTGGGCCGTCAGCCAACTTATTGGGCATCAGAGTAGCTCTGGCAACTTCCTCTGAGTCTACCAAGGTAGAATCCACTACAGTTCGACTGCGCCCACTATCCCTAAGAGCTGGAATATATACTCCATTGATCAGCACACTGTCTTTAAAGTAGTGCTTGGTATTATCTGGAATCCTAGCATAAGCCTCTGTGACTTCAGGCTCCCGGGAACCCAGGGAAACTAAAACTACCTCAGCTTCTATCCCACTGGGTATGGAGTCTGAGGAGAAGGATGCTCCTGTAATCTCTTCTTCCTCGTAGGTGGAGAAGGCCAGATTAGCGGAGTGGACCCCCAAAGGTTTAACCTTACACCGGGGATCCCCCTTCACGTGGTCAGTTGCTTCACAAGCAAAACAAGATACAGTGGGTCTGTTTACTTAGGGAGGCTTATTATAACCAGAGTTCTGTTTCGGAGGCTGACCTCCACTACCCTGTGAGTTCTCTTGTGTCTTACCCTTATTTTTCTTTTTGTGGCCCTTTTGAGAAAAAAGATTTATCAGATTCTCCACCCTCCTTATCTTTGTACTTTTTCCCTTCCTCCTGCATACCAGGATGAGTTTTGTCCTTATGGGACTCTCAATGTGACACCCATAAATCTGCTGCAATGGCATGTTTCTTTGGATCTATCTCCTTAGAATCTGCCAAATGCTGCTTAAGCTCAGGGGAAGAAGATGCAAAAATATGTTCCAGCATGACAAGACTTATCATACCTTCATAGGTACAAACCTTATAACCTTCGAACCACCTAGTCAAGTTTTTAAACGATTCGGTTACATAAGATACCCAAGTACCACCTTCTTTTTTCTTATACTCTCGGAATCGTTTTAAATATTGGGCAGGAGTCTTTCCAAACTTTAAAATGAGAGTTTGCTTCAACATTGCAAAATCTGCTCGCTCAGCCTTCGACATTTCCATAATGGCACTGCAGCCAGAATGGGGCAGTCTGCTAAGTAACCAGGCAATTTTATCAGCATTGTCAACTTTTGAACTTCACATGCATACTCAAATGTATTCAGACAGTCCATAATGTCATTCTTTTCCTCATACACACTGAGCAGATCTTTTGGAAACCGTGGATGAGAGGAGGCCCCAGACCCATGTCCAGGACCATTGGATCCATTGGCAACTTGAAGCTTGGCCAGTTCCAACTGGTGATCCCTGTCTTTCTGTTTTTCTGCCTGTTCGATTTTTAGCTTGGCCCTATTGAGCTGAAGCTCTTCCTGGAGTTTGGCCATATTGAACTCAAGCTTCTTCTGCCTAAACAGCAGCTCTTGCTTCTTGAATTCAAGCATGGCCTCCCCATCAGCACTGGCAGAGGAAACATTGGACATTTCATCCTCCCTGTCCTCATGGTCGCGGTGGACCAGTGCAGCGGCAGAACTGTCAGTTCTACCAGTGAGAGCAGCCCCACCTCCTTTTACACTGTCCCCGGAAGCTATAGCGTCAAGCTGAGCTTCTTGCCACGCCATGATTCTTTGGATCATTTCCATTTTTGTGCCTTGGGAGGAGAAACCTCTTTCAGCACACATCTTTTTCAATGTTTCGGATTTAGAAGCTTTTAAAGTTAGCAAGGTACCTGTTTCCATACTGTTTGATAGGACTGTGGCCTTTAAAGAGTTATACTACAACACTTCACTACATGTCCTGTTAGGAATAACTTGAAATGCCCTCGCCCGTGCGTAACACTGGATACCTTCAGTTGTATCCCACCGCTGTACGCCAATTTGTTAAGATGGGTTTCTGAACTCTGTCCTGGAGGGGCAGAGGTTCGGAAGGCCAGCCTAGTTTCTTGGAAAAGGGTAACCTCTGGACAAGCCAGTCCAATCAGGGTAGCGATGGCGGCAGTCAAGACTAGGTCTCAAGAGGGGTGAAGGTGACTGAAAGCCCGTAATGAGCACACAAAGCAAGGACGCTTACAAATTACTCCAGACAGGTGTTATATTAAAAATATAGACACATTTATTACAAGGCCTTTGTAACATCGACCATAGTAAAGAATCAGGGTAAAACTCCAATAAACCAACACATCACAAGCAATACAAAATATATATATACAAGGCCAAGGGGTCTAAAGAGTTAGAAGCACGAAATATGCAGATCACCTAGATGGGGAGGAAAACAGGCAGTGCAAGTAATTGTTAGACCCAGTTCGACATCAGAGACCACCTAACTAGAAGCAAGTCCGAGCCCTATGAAGAGTGGAGCCTTGTGCTCAAAAGTACCTGCACACGCGGGTGCCAACAGGCAAAGGAGAGTCTCTTAAGGAAGATCAGGCAGTTCAGAGAGGTGAACAAAACGATGATGAACAGTTCCCCGCTACTCAAGCGCGGCCTCCACTTGTGGGCAGAAGGAGGGCACGAGTGCGGAAAAGGGTTGCTGTTTACGACAGTGGTGGAGAGCCACAGGCTCCTGCGGGAGGGCGACCGGTTAGGGTATTGACTACTCACCGGTCCCCGATGCAGGCAGACCCCGGCTTCTCCGGTTCCGTTTCGGTACTGGCAGCTTCAGATGTGCTCAGCAGGATGTCTCGACGCTGTGTAGATTCCACGACAGCAGGAGTCAGGGTTGAGGGTGTCCCAAATGCAGTGAACACGCACAGGTTTGTTACCACAGCAGGGCACCTCGGCAACCGCAGGTATTCCGGTCCCAAAGCACACGTCTTACTTCAGACCTGGGAATGCCAAGTGTATGAATCGTGTGAGAGTGCCGAGGACAAGGGATTAGCAGTAAGCCAGATGGCGGTGACAGAGCAAGGTTCCTGTGTAGGCTGGTCAGTCCACTGGATGACCCAGGAACGCTTCCGAAGGCTTACGTACAGGATTTGGTGAAGATGCCGAGAATAGTTGTTTCCACTAATCCAAACGGTCGAAGCGCCAGTACAGGCCTCCTCGTTCTATCAGAGGGGTCTCACAGGACGACAGCAGTGCAGGGTGCGAAACCTTCAGCGGGTCACCAGCGATTCCTCGACTCAGCTTCTTAGTTGCAGGATACTTGGCTCCTTATCCTTTGTTCGTGAGAACTCAGGAGATCGTCATGGTAGTGGTGTTTCCAGCCTCCTCTTATCCAGAGTTCCCTACGCGCCAAAACGGAGAGGACCCAATGGGAGATATGCTCACAAAACACTCACACCATACGTGGACCTATCACTGACCAGGGTGGTCCCAGGCATTCAAGACAGTCTAGACTCTCTGGCACCCAGGATGTGTATTGGGAACAGACATCACAGCCCACATCCTGGAGGCACACACAAGACATGCAGAAGCCCGCGAAAGCGTTGTGTTTCGCGGGAAAGTGCATGACCAAATAAGGACTGCCCCAGGCTGGCTCGACCTGGGGGAAGGTGAAGGGGCAAGACGGTCAGCGGACAGGACAAAGAACCTCGTGGCATGGCCATTTTGGAGGCCAGGCCACCCACTTGGGCCAAACGCTGGAAGCGCGGTTAACATGGCCAAAAAGGGGTTCAAAACACAAAGAAACAATAGCTGCCACGAGTCCCGTCCGTGACAGACTTGCACATTTCATGATAAGTCCAGCGAGAGTTTCTAGGGCCATTGGAATGACTAGAGACCCAAGAGCGCGGTAATGTAAGTTACGGTGCACTCTTGTTTCATGTTGCTCAAAAGCTGCAACATGAGGAAAGGACTAAGGGAAATGAAGTCTCCCGGTACTGACTCTCTTAAGGACATGTCAGTTTCCCCGTAAGAATGGAGCGAAAGCCCAGAGGAGTGCGTCGGAAGGCTGCGCTTCTCCGGCAAAGTCTAGATCAGGGTGTAAAACAACAGCAAAAAGTTTGGGGGTTGCCACATGGAGGGAAAATTACCTACAATTATGAAATATTTCCTAACAGCCACGGTATAAAATTGATAATCCCCAACAGGATGCTCATGAATGTTTGGAAATATCTTAGGTGGATAAAGCGCTCTGTAAAATATATTACATGTTGAGCCCTAAAAACATTGTAGAAATGATACAGCTGATACAGATTCTAGCACAGCTATGGGTTGGGAAAGCGGCTGAGCAGTGCATGTCTAAAACCTTGTGGACTATAGAATCTTCAAACAACCCTCTTTTGAAAATGAAGCAGTGTCCGATGTGTGTTAGAAGCATCCTTTAAAAAGCGGTTCACGAGTGCGAGGGGATAACGTTTATCTAATTCAGTATAGAGCAAAGTGCATGGCGCTCTGCAAACTGACCTACAAAGATTGCGACTGTAGATCTTTTTTTTTCACATACTTTTTTATTAACATTTTTAATTGCAAACAACTGTAGATATTTGACATGTATTTACGCTTATTCGCAGGAACTAAAAAATGAACGTCTACTGGAATGTACAGGTTTGATAATCGGTGGATTAGTGGAAGGAAGTGTGGCTTTGAAGTAACTATGCATAATACAGAATCATAGCCAAGTGGATCACTGTTCAGCAGCTGATAACCCAAACTACTTAATGTGAATAAAAATGTGAATCAAAATAAATGGTCTCAATGTTAATACAAATCTGTTGAAAATCTGTTGTTGATAAAACCTAGTTGCATCTTTATGTTCAGCAGTTATGAGGTGGACATGTTCAGGCATGTTGCTGTCAAAAATATATTACAATGAAGGAGTGTTGGTAGTTATAGAGGGGGTTAAGGAATTGTATCGTAAACTGTGAGCTGATGTTCGGCTACAACTACGCTGTACATATAACGGCTAGTTAAATAAATAAAAAGTTACTTCTTACAACAAAAGTTCACTCAAAATCATAATGAATAACTCAGAATATTTAACATAAGTAGAAGTAGGGGTTGAAAGGCACATTTCAGCAGCAGGCATCCCCAAATAGTGAGAACCTTGTCCAAACTATCGCATGGTATGGGGTCTTTTTCCCGCGGTGGGGAAAGGTCCTATGTCCCAAATGAGAGGCATTGGTTCTGGAAGTATGTAGGCCGTTATTGTTACAAACAAAGATAATCACCCATATCTTCCCGGTCCCTTTGTGCATTTTCTTTACAGAAAAAATACCAAGCCGGTAGAAAGTGTACTGATTCAATATCTGTATGTTTGGTCAGCTCTAAGGTGTTGAACATATGGAGTATGCAGAATATTAAGGAACATATATTGAAATTGAATAGCTCAAGGGCATGCGTCCCAGATGGCATGTCAAATCTACTATTGAAGAATGAATCAGATCTCTGTGCTGAGATACTATACTTGTTGTTTTTGGGAATAATAAGATCTAATAAAAACCCAGTTTAATGGCAGTCGTGGTAGTGGTACCAATCTATAAGAAAATGCCCTAAAATTAACCAAACAGCTACAGGCCAATCACACCTTGTAGACTTCATGGGGTAGATGTTTTCATCATTTATTCTAAGAGATCTGACAGATTGGGCTGAGCAAAAACATGTCTTTGATGTGAGACAAAGTGGTTTTAGAAGAGGATGTGGACCTCACTTGACAGTTTGATATGAATGATGTAAACAAAAAAGGCTTTGTTGGCTAAAAACAAACCAATGTGTGTGGCCTGTCTCTACATGTTTGCCGCTTTCAATAATGTTGAATGGAGGCTCGCTCATGGCAAAAACTCCAATGATGGGGTATCCCTGAAGGCCTCTTAAAAATGGTTAAACTGTTATATCACCATAACCATATAAGTGTTAGGCTAATTACTGATGATGTGCTTACAAAGGAGATTGATGTTGGGGTAGAGGTGAGACAGGGGTGTGTGCTTGCCCCAACCATATTAAATCTCTATATGTCCGATATTGCACAGGCCCTTCATCAAAATCTTTCCCCCGTGGCTAGGGTCTATTACATTGGGGTGGTTACTATATGCGGATGACATCATTCTTTTTGACTTAACCCCAATTGGGATTCAAAGATGCATGGACGCGGTGGGGGAATATATTAAAACGAACTATCTTTAGATCAATTCTGCCAAATCACAAATTCTTATTTACAATAAAAACAAGAACAAAGCCAGTAATTATACATGGATCAATGAACAGATAATTCCAGAGGTTTTGGATGTTGTTTGTTTGTGTTACATCTTTGCCATGAAACCTAACATTGCCTCCATTAAAAAGAATAGTTAGGATAAAATTTGAGGCAACGATAGTCCAACTGAAATACATTCTTGGGAGATTCTGTTACAGTCTAGAATTATTACCACCAACGTTTCAAAAATGGTTAGAGGCTATTGAAGGCCATCTTTGGAGGTCTGTTCTAGACCTCCCAAATTCCGTTCTGCTCCCTGTGATATGCTGGGAATTAGGTCTACTTTTGTTGTGGTATGTGTACAAACGTAATAGACTGAGTCTGTCTTTTAAAATTAAAACAGAGAGTAAATACTGGTTTTTTAACATGTTGGGGGAGGTTCACCGAAATGCCTGTGACATACATGTCAGAGTGTTTATGCAGATCTGTGAAGAATTTATGAAGGAAACCTCCATTGAAAAAGAGTGTGGCCATTTTTTCTACAAAAAATATTAGGTGAAAGGGAAAGGATAAGCATTTGGGCCAAACTTCAAAAATACAAATTATATAATGAGTATGTGGAGATCTCAGTTGGTATGTTGGAACCCCTGAAGTTAACTTGATAAAGGCACTGTGAATGAAATTTCGAATGTTTTTTGTAAGGTTCAGAATAAATTGTTTTCTTACCCTAGAAGTATTGGGCCCTAGGATTGGACTCCCTTATGAGCAGAGGATTTGTAGATTGTGCCAGCTAAAATATATAGAAACTCTAAAGCATTGGACCTTAAATTGTGAAGCACTCAAAGAACTATGTCTTCAGTACTTTGAGAGAGTTGTATCGACTCCTAGCAATGCACTTAGGGACTACTTGTGGACATGGATGATGGGGGGAGATTCCTTGGCACTTTCAATTGCTCTCAAACATTTTATAGATGTCATTTTTACCTAGAAGGAGATATGCTGCACAGACTAAGGAGCTTTTAAGCTTAGCTGATTAACTTGTTTGTTAAAATTATATGTGTAATGTAGAGTTTTATACATATGGAAATTGATCGAATACTAATGTCTTAATTGTTTATTTTCTTATAATTAATAATGTAATGAATGTGATGAATTAAGAGTTGTATTTTAAGCTGTTTTTCTTTTTCTTTTTAGTATTGATAATTATGTGTGAAAAGCTTAATAGGTAACCAAAGCACAATAACAAAAAAAATATCTGTAAGACAAGGTATCATAAAAATAAAAAATAAAACAACAACCTTTAAGACAATGCATGGAAGATAGTCCTAGTTTGTGTCTTAAGTTATACAGTATGATTAAAACCATACAATCTGCTTTTGTAACTCATATTGGGGTATTGTTCCCATCACAGTAGGGTGTTACATGTGTGAATACAATTACTTTAAAAAAAAATGAATGGGTCACTCTTTCGGGCCTTGCAGCATTAGCTGTGTCTTTGAATACCTTGAAACCACGAACAAGGAACTCGCCCTGTAGAGGAAATACCAGCATAGTTTACTTTTAAGCATAGAGCGGAGGGTGTTCCAAGTCTTCATATTCGTTCCAGGACGATGAAGACTGCATCATTCTACATGTGTTATACTCTTTATTTGAACCAACAAATGCATACAAAATAAAAACCGAGTAAGAAAATCATTGGTAGTGGGAAGGTTAAGGCTCCTTCCCAGATTCTCTAAAAGCAGGGCTGTTTCGCCCCCTCTTGAAAATACCCTCACTCGATCTTGATGACCTAGCAAACTACAGACCCATCACAAACCTTCCTTTTATAGGGAAACTCATCGATAAGGTTGTAGCCAATCAATTGTTGGCCAAAATCAACCAACTCTGCCTCCTCCACAACTACCCAATCGGGGATCCACCCCAAATGTAGCACAGAAACTGTCACAATTCAGGTGATAGATGAGGCAATACATCTTACAGTCAAAGATGACTCCTGCCTCCTCATCCTCCTCATCCTTTCAGCAGTGTTTGACATGGTCGACCAGCCCATGCTCACCTCGGTCCTCACTACCAGATGGGCTTCACAGGGAAAATCCTTGACTGGTTCACCTCATACATCACCAACAGATTCCAAGCCATCCAAATAGGGCAGTTCAGGTCATAACGCCAACCAGTATCTCGTGGTGTGCCTCAGGGATCCATTCTCTCACCCATTATCTACAACTTATAGATGGAGCCCCTGGGAAACCTCTTAAATGACCCCAGAATTTCCATCCACCAGTACGCTGATGACACGAAGCTGTACCCTAAGGTTACTGGCCTCTCTCGTTTCTTCTGCTGCTTGGACACCATCCAGACCTGGATGTCATTTGCCTACCTAACACTCAACTCCACTAAAACTGAGATCATCCTTATCAGCCCACCCTCTAAACAACAGATCATACAAAACTGGATTGACAACATGAACCTAGATGGATTCACCCCCAAGCTGACTGACTCAGCCAAATACCTGGGCTTCATTAACGATAGTGGTCTCTCCCCCGAAAAACATGTGGCCAATAAAGCCCAAACTGCCTGGCTCCAAATCTCCACACTTAGGAAAATCAAACCCTTTATCCCTGCTAACCTCCGTACAGTAGTTCTGGCACTGGTGATCTCACACATTGATAGGGTAACACCCTCCTTACCTGGCTCCAGGCCATGTACATAGCTCCCCTCAAAGCTGCCCACCACGGCACAGCCCATCTTATTGTGGATGCCCGTAGATTCAACCACATCACCCTCATCCTATAAGATCTCCACTGGCTCCCCCCAAGGATTCTCTTTAAAACCGTGTGCATCACATACAAAGCGGCCCCCAACGGAACCCCATCTTACCTGGCTGACAAACTCTGTATCTCCGGAGGTTCCCGCTGCTCCCGTAGATAGACGAGCAGAAGGTTAGAGTCCTAGCTTACCCATCAGGAAAGGGCCAGAAAGCAGTCCTTCTCCTGCTATGTCCCATCCCTCTGGTACTCACTCCCCCTGGAGGCTCGTACTGCCCCTGCCATCATGCAGTTCTGCAAAATAGTGAAAACATGGCTCTTTCATCGCTTCCTCCCCAGGACTGAATCCCTGACAAACCCCACAGTATTGCGTTACTTTTAAAAACCCTAGCTCTACGTAGCCCCGGGCTTCTCCTGAACTTTGTAAAGCGCTCCGCTGCCTACGGCCCAGGTTTGCGCTACAAACAATCAAATAAAAATAAAAATAATTGTACCCATTTTAAGCTATACATTAAAGGTATTACAACTTTGTACCGGCGACAGAACACCTTGAGTTATATCCGCATAACTATATGAGTTATGTTAACGACGCAAGTGAGCCATGGTTTTTGCTCTGCTCTTTTAGTCATTTTTTGAAAACATCAAATGTCCTTGTGTACAATGCATAATGAGAATACACTGCACACATACGCACATAACAATTTTACACCCAATCTCAAAGCACTTCCAGGTTGTGGCTGTGCAGCCTACTTGGTTAGGGGTTCTTCATATTGTGTGACTAATGACCCTTCTTTTTTCTTTGGATTCTTTTGGATTTCTCTTGTGGCGCAGCTAGAGATTGACCCTAGTGCACATTGCTCTGTTTGCAACAGTATAGGGTGTGCTGCTACTATACGCATGTGTAAATAATACAAGTATGCTGTGTTTGAAGGGAGCTACTTCCCAATCAAATGTGTCTCTTTAATGATATGTGAGGCTTCAATTTCCAACCATGCAAGACTCACAAATATATTGTTATATGTTTTAAGTAATGGATTAGAGAACGTAGTGGTTGATGTTTTTTTTGCCTTATTTGCAGCCAGTCACTATTATGACTGACATTTTTAAAAATACCTTATAAACAGAACAGCAGAACTGACCATCAAAACATCTCTCTCCTCTCCAGCATGCAGAGGTGAAGGTTTGGACATGGTTATACAGCCTATTTAAACAGAGTTGCCTGATCACAGTTCCAAAAAGATGTCGTTTTTCAACTCACTGCAGCAGATAAAAGTCAAGACCATGATTTGAAGAAATACAGCGCTTTAAGCACATGCATCTTTATGGTTTTACTAGAGGAGTGCTGTGGAGAGTGCATGACATGCGAGTCTATTAACAAGCAGAGATTTGAAATGCACTAAGCAAGCTGTAGCGGCAGTGGTTATCTGGCTAATGCAGTTCTTACTTGACTTTAAATACATATAGACCAAGGTTCAGGCATGGTGGTCACCTCTTCAAGTGGGAAAATATCCATTACATTTGCTGGACCCCGCAATTAACTGGGTCTCAGGAAACTCTACTCATGCCTTTGTGCTTTGTTGTAGATTTATTTAATTAAATGCTGGTCTGCTTCTGTTTTACCAGAGAGAAAAAAAAAACAGTTGACAATCTAAATTGTTCTGTCCATCAGCTAAACATAACTTGTCTGTTGTTACTGTGATGCTGGAAATGCATTGGAGGGACAGTGCCTCCATGTCCTTGTCCTGTACTCCCTTATCAGGTGTGTACTGTGTTGTTTTCTGCACAGGAGTCTATGTGGGACTCCTGGCAGTGCTATTCTTCCTCTTCTTTTGTGGTGAACAGAGACCCTTGGGATACCCTTATGGCACCCATGGTTGGGGGTTCAACCCTGTATCCCTAGTGTATGTTTTTGGGCACTTGTGTGTGGCCCACAGAGCAGGGTAGGGGTTGGTGGCAGCTCCATGCTGAATATTACAAGTGCTCTGAGTATCCTCAATTTTGGGATACTGAGGCCCTGCCATAGGAATCAGTGGATTCCTGATAGGAGGCAAGATGGCCCTTGTGGCCTCTTGGTTTCTATTACTTGTTATCTTGCTTTCCCAAAGTAAGTCTTGGGAAGCCATGACTATGTCCCTTCCCCTAACTGGATATTGGGTGGAAGAACCATATATGGTATTGTGGGGAAGTCCAGGCCAGACTGGCTGGAGCCTTCCCAGTGACTGTATGTTGTGGGTACACCCTTGGGGTGGGACCTGGGTGAATGGAGTATGTGACCAATATGGACTTCATGTTATGGGGGTCTGGTATCTGTGTGTGTGACTCAAAGAATGAGACAGCCCTGCCCGAAACTGGCATGAATGCAGTGTGGTGTGTTGAAAGGCTGGGTGCTTGCCCCAATCCACATTCCTTGTTATGGGTGTCTGGGTGGAAGTGAATGGCCTGGATGCACTGTGAGCCTGATTGGCTGCCTGCCTGGATGAATGCCCTTCTGAATGATTGGCTCCCTGAACTGAGCTCAGCCATGTGAATGAAAGACAAACTTGTATATCTGGGGACCTCTCACTTACCAGAATTGTTCAGAATTTGAAGTTGAAACTTGAAGCTGCTTATTCTCGAAGCCCAGCTCGAAGAAGAATTGTTGCTGCTTTCCTTCAACCCAATCCAAAAGCTGTTGAGTCTGTCAAGGACTGATCCAAGAGAGGACCTGGCTAGGGGACCTCTCCCCGAGCTATGAGGGAACATCGTGCAGAAGCTGATCTTCACTGAAGCACCCTGGAAGCCAGACCCGAAAGGCTGTTGACCGGAGATGGGGTCTGCCGAGGAATCCTGAAGTGAAGCACCAGGACATCAAGGCTGTCAAAGTCCATCGCTGTCAACCGGGGTTCGGAGGATTTCCGTAACTGCGGAACCCAGTTGAGTAATGTTGCCCAGAAGGGGGGACAACTTGATGCCATGCTGCTAGACAACCGAAGCCGCAGCGCTCCACCTTTTGACTAAGATATTTGAATCAAAGGACTCGCCATCACCGTCAACTGATTTTTCCCGCCAGAGAAAGTCGAGGCTGTCGACAACCGAGGAGAATCCACCAGTGGGTTTCCCGCCACCCTCGGTCCACAAAGACACCATCGAAAATCCGAGAGCTAGCTGTGGTGAAGTCACAATCGTCTATACCAGAGGTCGCCAAACAGTCGATCGCGAGCTACCAGTAGCTCGCCTGAGCCTCTTCAGTCGCCCGCGCTGGAGATTCTGAAAAATAAACACTATCTGAATTGCAATTGTTTTCTGGTGTGTTTTGCAGTTACTGTCTATGCTCGGGATCCGAACCCTGGTCCTCCCCACATGCAGGCGAGAAGCTTGCCTGCTGTGCCACTGGAGCTGCTTGTGAATTCACTGACAGATGTCAGTATCACATTCTGCTACTGTGGCCGCCTGTAGTACCACAGATGGCCTTGTGCGCCCCCTCGACACTGTGTTGATTGAGCGAGCTCACTCTTGTTTGCAGAGATGTCCGAGGGGCTGGGGCAGGATCAGTGTGAGCCACACAGTGTCAGCTAGATGGAATCCATTAAGGACGAGACATCTAGATTTACAAGGTGTACAAGTCATGCTGCGAAAGATTGCCGTGGCCGCGGTTCTAAACCGGCAGTGGAGATCAAGCAAAATGGTGAGAATTTCTACATAAAAACCTACACAACTGTCCACACTACCAAAATCAACTTCAAAGTCGACCAGGAATTTTATGAACAGACTGTGGATGGCAGGCCCTGCAAGGTAAATAGACGTCATCTTCTCCTCTGTTTATGCATCAGAAAAACAAGCCTGCTTGCCACCATACCCCCTCACCCGAACATGCAGCGGCACGACTAGTTGGTGGCACAGAATCCCTCTTGAATCCTGTGCCCCTGTGAATGTTTTGTGATTCCAGGGAGCTAATATGACCCTCAAAACTCTGAGGAAGGTTCTGGGCTCTATAAGATGGCCCTCCTTCCTATGACACCCTCATCCAAAATGCCAAGCGGGCGTACCACACTCTTATAAAGGTTATGTCTGGTGTGCATCAAACTCAAGTCAGTCACTTATTTTCTGCATTCATACCATAAGAAATCACATGTGCATCACATTGAAGACACGCTCTGTGATTGTATACTTGCTCACCCAAATAGTTATGTGTATCACACTTAAGCAGGTCACTGTGATATTCTGCACCTGTATCCTAAATCCAGACAATGTGATTTTCTGCTTCCACAGACCAAAAACACCACATGGGTATCACATGCAAGTGACCCACTGGGACTCTGTTCTCCTCGACCCATAAAGTCACATGTGTGAATTACACTCAAGACAGTAGCTGATTTTCTACTCCCACGCCCAAAAAAGTAATACCTGTTTATCAATCCAACCAAACACTATGATTTTCTGCTCCCACGCTCCCAAACAATTATTGCTTTATACTCAACCTAATCATTGTGCTCTTTGCATCTCACATTCATATCCTATGCACCACTGCATGCAAGTCCCCTGATTCATAGAGGGAACTCTGCACAGGAATAGGCTTGGTAAGATTGTGAAATTCTGTTCCGCCAGCTGCGTAAGCAAAATCGGTAAGATTTCGATTTGTTTCACCGCAATTCACAGTTCCACCACCGCTGCATCTCAAAAAGAGCAACACAACATTTGTTGTACCATCTCATGAACTGAAACAAGCTGTGCAAAGTTTCTCATGCGGCTCTGTGTACCTAGCACAGAACGAAATGAGCAGCACAACATTTCTCGCGCCACTGGGCAAACCTAGCACAAATCTAAAAGAGCGGCACAAAGTTTCTTGTGACGCTGCGCGAACCTAACACAAACTGAAAAGAGCAGCAAAATGTTTCTCATGCCGTTCCGTGAGCCTAGCATGAATTGAAAAGAACAGAATGGTGGGGGTCACTCCCTCACCACATGGATTAAAGAGGTGGCATATGTAAGAAGATGTGAGGGCTTTGAGGATGCAAACATTGGATGGCTTGCTTCTCAGGTTGCTTGGACTACAGCTCCACTGCTGGGTACAAAACATGTAAACTAGTGTGCCAGCAATAGTTTTATATTGGAATTTGCAGATGGAAAGGAGGTTGGATGAAGGGTATCGGATGATCCCCCCCAGACCTATAAGGTAGGTCTTGATGGTTGAAATATTTGGGGGACGCTTTACAGAGTTGTTTCTGTAGCGGGCACATGATATTGAGTTTCAGATAACCAATTGAGAGAAGGCCTGGTAGCAGTGACATGTTCACCTCTCTTAAGGCTGTGATAAACCAGTTTGACAAGCATATAACATCTTTATAAATATAACCTGTGCTAAAACACAGAAGGGCACCCAAATAACAGAGTATGTGTGGTGTCTGACAAAAAAGCATTTCAAAGAAAACTAGTGAACACAAGCAGCATTTTTCAGTTTGGAAATTACTTTTGTTTTTTTATGGAAGTGTGAAATGCGCGTTTGGAAAACAAAAGCGTGCCCAGCATGTAGAGAGCCTGCATAACACGCAAAGGAAGGGGCACATAAATTATAGGATATTTGTGTGGTAGTCCAACAAATATCTGTCTTTTTATGAGACAGCTACTAATAAATAATAATGCAACAAAGAGGTTTTTGAAGTTCTTAATATAATCGTGAAGGCATATGTTATTCCATCTATTTATAGAGGGGAAATAATCAGGCCCAAAAAATATTGGCAAACATTCTGAGGTTTATAAATATCCCCATCCCGATATCGCCCGCTGGAAGCTCTCCACTGTTGGCCTCCACTACAAGTAGCTCTAGCTAACGTAAAGGTTGGAGACCCCTGGTCTATACCAATGCTGACACCCAACGCCCACTGCCGGGCCTACGTTCTTCATCGAGTCATCTTTGCAGCAATGAACTCTTTGCATGGGGGACTCTCAACGCCAATGTTCACATTCATTCGAGGACTCTCGACACCCTGTGGCTCCTGCTTTAAAGGGAGTCCACCCACAA
Source organism: Ambystoma mexicanum (assembly GCF_040938575.1). NCBI lineage: Eukaryota > Metazoa > Chordata > Amphibia > Caudata > Ambystomatidae > Ambystoma > Ambystoma mexicanum. The sequence continues at coordinate 1,149,785,308 of NC_090928.1, forward strand.
GGGATCCGTCGATGAAACATCAAAGAAACTCTGCTAAACCAGGTTCATTGGGGTGGTAGAACATTTTAGCAGGAAACAAGGCTATTTTAAACATTAATGGACTGGGCTTGTTGATACACTTTATTTACAGGTTGCCCAGGTGGGGGGATCCTCACACAGAACTGTTTCTTAGTAGCTAATGTATATTCTGCCATTGTTTAACCTAAGTTATCTTCCTGACTATGACTTATGTTGATTCACATTACTGTTTCATTTGTATGCCATTAGAACTGTTAGCAGTTGGTGCATTTTAAAGGAGTCAAGAGTTAAATGTGGTAACACATAGACATTGTATATGATTGCCATATGGGATTTGCCAAAGCACAAAGTGTGTTATTCATTGTGTATATATATTGAACCTTATTTATATACAGAACTGTGTTACCACATAACATAGTGTGTGGACATACTTTTGTGGGGGGCTTGGGGACTACACTGTACTTAGGACCCAGCCTGCATCACCCCCTGAGAGCTTAAGCCTTGGTTGCTCATCCATACTACCATACAGAGTGTAGAGGAGGTCGCAAATATGGCCTGCACTCCAGCCACCCATTTTGAAGTACCAGGAACGTTCACACCAAGATATGTGATGTATGATGAGCAAATAAACCAGCAGAGAGCCACACTAGGGCTCTGTCCAGTGCCCATCAGAATAGCAATACCTATTGAAGTGCCAATAACCAGACAACCATGGACAGTGAGGTATCCATTGAGACAACCATACCAGCAAATGACACGAAATGAAGATTGCTTAAACACTGTCCCAGAAGAAACTCAAAAGGCCTTAATTGAAGATGAATGGTGACGTCGCAAGTGCCCGCACAGACTCACAGATGAATGAAATGACAACCAAAAGATGACACACAAAGACGAAATGTTATGAATAAGGACGTAATGAACTTAGAAGGAGAGGAGATGTTGAACCAGATAGAAATTTAAGCTGTAACACAGGATGAAAACATTCAGCCAGCTAACGCCTGTACATATGAAGCACATTATATAAGTGCAAGTCCACTTTATACAAAAGCAGAACTCACCCAGGTTACTAAGGGTCAAACAGGCCAGGATTTGTGTTCCAGCACAAAGCAAGAAGAGAGGGCTGAATCGAAACTCAGCAAGAAGCAGGCCGTGCCTGGGAAATCAAGGTCAAATCAAGAATGGGAGGCGGATGGCAACTTCGGAGAATCGAAACTTAAGGCACCGTGCAGCCTGCCTGTGAAGGTCGAGATAAGGAGGCCCAGGCAGGTGGCGGCCGAAAATGAGAATTAAATGCACAAATAGAAGGTAAACAAAGCAAATTCACAGTGTGCTAACACGTGACCAACCAAACGTGAAGAGGTACCAATGTCTGATGTCACCCAAAGCAGAAGATACCATAACTTTTCCTGACAAGAAGCTACAGTTTCGAGGCCAACCTCAGCCAACTAATTGACAGATAGCCATTTGAGTACTGATTGATGGAAGGGAGGCTGGGTGAATCTTGGGGCATCCTGCATCTGGGTGCCCATTCTGCATGATGCTAATTAAAGTGGAGATTTATGCTTGGGGTTATAGCTAGCCCAATCACAGTGTAACAAATAATCTAGGGTCCTATAGCTAGTAGAACCAATGAGACGTCGTACTTTTAGTGACGTTTACATGAGTAATGTTAGAGGGAAGTGTGATTTGTGATGTCATCTTTGATGTCCTGGGTGTTAGTCTTAGCAATGCACGTAGGTGGCGCGAGTTATGGTTGCTTAGCTTACCATAATTAGGGAACGTCAAGTGTTTTTCGGTTTTACTGTGAAGTGTAACGTCCCTTTAACAAAGTTTTTACTGAATATACATGGCAGTGAAGAAAAACAAAGGGGCTAAACATGTGATGGCGTCAGTGATGGCATCAATGACATTTGGGATGGCAGCTTTCATGTCCTGGGTGTTAGTGTTACCAGTGCACAGCGGTGAGGGCAGGTATAGTTGCTTAGCCTACCATAACTGGCGAATTTCAGGGGTTTTCCGGTTTTACTTTGAACAATAATGGCACGTTTGAAAAGTTGTACTAGTGAAGTGCACAGGTTTTTGGTAGGGCAACTTAACCATAACGTCCTCTTAACAAAGTTTTTTTGTAGTGAATTTTACAGGTTTTTAGCAGGGCAACTTAACCATAACGTCCCTTCAACAAAGTTTTTTGTTACTGAATTTCACGGGTTTTTGGAAGGAGAACAACATCATAACAATGGGTTTACAAAGTTTTTTTTGCTGAATATACACTATCATGTGATTTTGGGAGATTTGTAGTGTCATTTAATGACTTTATATACATGTAACTTAGAACATACAGAACCCCCTCGCTATTGATATTTGTAAGGCCCGGACTGAGCGCTTGTTTGCGGATGGGCGCGGACGAGGTGAACAGTAACCAAACAGTCAGGGGGTATCTGAAATTGTACTATTGTTTTACACAAAAAATGTACAACTTTGAAAAAGGACACATAAAGACGCGTGATAAGTACTAATAAATTAATAGGGAAAGCTAAACGTGTGAAATAAAAACCATGCATTTAATAATCATGTAGAATGAAATGGATTATACCATAACCAAAAAAAGGTATGTGTCCAATGAAAGTACGTCACAGAAACTCTGCAGCAAGGACCGACAGTGGACGCACGCAGTACAAGGAATGCAATTTACAAGGAAATAGTAAGTGAACTTCATTATTCTTATATGTGTGTTTATTTATTTTGGTATGTGGGGTAGAAAAAATAATTTCTTTCTCTTGTTTTGACACAGAAATGTGCAGTACTTTGGAGTGGCTGGAGGAGAATTTTCTGCATGGGGAAATGTCAGAATATAGAGATAATAATGGTATACACTGCTCTGCATAAGAAAAGTAATGGTCAGTATTTTATGGGCACTTAACATATATATATTTATTTTTAACATGGCAGGAAAAAAAAGAAGAAAGGACAACAAACGACACAGAGGAAGATAGGCTGAAAAGAATAGAATTGAAAATGGATGCACTAAATGAACATTTTAACAGTTTAAGACAGTTTGTGGAGGAGTTTGTAAGAGGAAAAATAAGTTATCATGGTCCCACCTGCCCCCCTTCTCCATTCCCTAGTCAACCATCCCCAAACCTTCAAGAAGAAAATAGAGGTTTTGATGAAACATCATCCCATCTTCCCCTCACAAATCATCCCCTCATAACCAGCCCGTGTTGAATCCTAATTCCCCTATATTCGTGTCAGTATCTGCTTCCCCTGTGTTAATGTTGATTGAAGTGTGTGTGTGTTTTTGGATAGTTTTTGTATATTAGTTGTAGTTGAAGAGTTTGAGGATTTTTTTTTTTTTAAAAGACTTAAAATGTTCGTGAACAGCGCGCCTGTTCGAGCTATCCATAAGCAATAGAATATGGATGTTCTTACGGCAATACACCTACCCGTACCAATGCCAACCAAGATGGAACTGATCTTAGAATGCACCATCTGTGGAAGTTGTGCGTAAGTAAACAGAATGGGGCGTCCAAAGGACATTATGCCTCTCCGTACCGCTCACAAACGAGATAAAACATGTTCTTAGAACACACCAGGTGTCCGGGATGTTTGTAAATGAGCAAAATGGCAGTGTCTTAAGGACACTATACCTGTCCGTATCGTCCGCCGCCAAGATGGAACCGTTCGTAGAACAGGCGCGGTGGCCGGCATGTTCGTAGTTAAACAAAATGGAGGTGTCCTAAGGACACAGGACCTGTCCGTACAGTCAGGAGATCACGTATGCACATGCGCAGTGCACCCATAAGTACAGCGAACATCGTGCCTGTCCCTAACTGTCCGTCTCACTTGTGTCGCACTTTTAATTAGTTTGAGGACCGGAACACTGTCCTCAGGACACTTGCACGCATGCGCACATTTGTTAGTTTGCATTTGCTGTCCAGCGGGCACCCATTTCCCTCGCGGATGTGTTCAGGACGTCATCATGTAACCGCACCCACGCTGAGCGTGACGACTAATTTGCGCAGTTTGTGTGCGTCCGCAACATTACAAAAGAACTTGTGCACACAAGGGAAATTATTTATGTCCCATGCAATAGCTGTACCTGTGGATGTATTGCTGAACATGAGCCGCACCCCTCCACCCCTATAAATGGCCACACGCCCAAGTATATCTTCATTGTGCTTCTGGCTATAGCAGATTGAGGTGCGCTGCCTTTACTGCTGTAGCGACCAATAGGAAACTAATTGTTATGGCATCCATCATTAGCGTCAGCACCACCCCAAAACCCTCCACCGCCACCACCTCCCCAAGGGCCTGCTGAGGGATATACAAGTGAGGATGTAGAGATCGAGGAAGAAGAGGAAGAAGAGAATGAGGTGGAGGAACTCTGCACTACAAGCACTCGCCGGGAGTCGTGGGTGTGGGGGTTGTTTTCTGTTTGTGGGAACGTACCAAAAGCACGTGCGAACCTGGTCAGGTGTAACCAGTGCTAGTTGGTGCTGAGTCGCGGAAGACCTGGTGTGTACAGCTTTGGTACGACAACCATGAAGCGACAACCTAACTTCGTTCCACAGTGCGGCCATTCGCAAGGTGGTGCCATGTGAAGGACGTAGTAGATTGAATTCCTCCACAGCATCCTCTGTGTCGTGTCCGATCCTCTCACCACAAGAGACACTCCTGTGGGGGAGCGCATCCCTCCAGCTGCCTCACAAGCCATTCGCAATGCTGTTTACCCTTACCTTTCAAAGGTGACAATAGTGTGTATGTATTGTGACGCAGTACTCTGCAGGGGGGAGAGTTTCGAAAGTGCTTTTGAGGCTACGGTCACGGAGCACCAGAAGAAATGCCTCCTACCTAAGTAAAGCTCACCCTATATCTTTCTCCACCTACCCCTTCTTATCCCCGTGGTTGGTGCCCCTTCCTTACCCTCCTTTGCCCTCCTCTCCTATTGTATCGTGTGCCCAAAAGCAGTAAAGTGGAAAAATACAAAACATTTTAAAAAATGGCTCTTTTCAGAGACGCCTTTCTCAGTGTAACAATAGAACTATCAAGTGAGCGTTTTAGGCCGCCGTGCATTTTTGAAAAAGTCTGCGGACAGTCGTAGTCCACACAAAAATGGAGGGTGCTAGCGGTGCAAAACCAATGGACTGTACGCTGGGAGTAAGTGGTGGCTCTAAAAAGAGCCTTTGGGTGGTGTTTTGTGTGTGTCAAAAACTGTAGATTTGAAAAAACAGATTATCAAATAGGTTGCAGTGAATCCAAAAAAGGTTGCAATGCGGTTTGTACATTGTGAAGAAAAATCTGATTGGCAGCATATGTGAGATGGGCTCCATCTCTGCGAAAAATGAAAGAGCTGCTAAACAATTTGTTTTTATTGTGGAATGAGGATATACCAACATCTCTTAGAAAGGCACAAACATCCTTATTCACATTGCGCCTCGCTTTCTCCATTTGTGGACCAAATGCAGAAGAATGTAGCCTTATTTGTCTTTGTGCAATACGGGAAAAAACTATTTGGCAATTTGGAAACATGTCCAGGACCTTCACAAGTCCTTCCTTCATTGCAAATTGCAAAGAAATTCCAGACACATGCCCTAAACTGTTTCCGCCACAATGAATGATAATTATATCAGGATGTCGCTCTGTTTGTAAAGTTGCACAGAGAGGTACCAAGTCCAGCCACCTCATTCCACGCACACCATGCCAGTGCACTTCCACATGAAGAAATCCAAGATCTGCAGATAGACCGCAACTTTCTGCATGCATCTTCAACCAATGTATCCAGGAGTCTCCCAAAATCCAGATAATCTGTTTTCAAGCACACAGAGCCATGGCTGTCTGGTCTCCTGTCAGAGAGAAGGCGGCCTCACTAAATCTCTCAGTTCAGAACATACCCGCTGAACTTTACTGACCAATCCCTAGCTCCGCTCATTTTGATTTGCATGCATCTCCACCCCAGAATCCCCCTTGTGAACATGCGCTGCCTGAAAACCACCGCCATGTCCGCGGACACGTACACAATCAGAGCATGACGACTGTACATTTAAGTATTATTCCCCTTTTCCCCTTTAAGGTGGGCTCTGAAAAGAGCCGTTTTTTTGTGTGTTTTTGGGCAGATGCCTTACAGACACCTGTTATTTTGTGTGTTTTATATTTTTTGTTCTTACTTTACTCCTATAACCATTACAGAAACTTCTCTAAAGCAAGCCTCACATTCCAAAAGAACATGGCATTTCCCAAAGAAGATAACGCAACACCATCTGCTTCAAAATAATCTGCATTACTGGGAACAATGTCATTGTGGCTGCAGAAAAACAAACCAGCTCGTAACATGAAAGCACGCATGCCGCAATTGATGTTACACCTCCCAATACTTTGATCATGACAGAAAACAGAGCTGTTGTCCCATTTTCCTCTAGGGAGAAAACCAGAAAATATTATTTTCGCAGTTGGAAAGTGTTCATGACATCTTGAACCAACTGTTCCAAATCTTCCAACAAAGTAGGTGAAGTCACGTAGCCCAAGCAAGCACCGTAGTGCAAAAGTACTATATGAGGAGTAGTCATCGTACGCATGTATCTGCAAACTTGTAGAATTGCCTCAACATTGCGATTACTCTCAGCGCTCCACACCACCTCCACTCCTCTTGCATCGAAATGGTGTGCCACATGCCTACTCTCGGCATATTACTGTAAACCATGGACAAAAATATCTCCAAGCACCAAAACCCTGACTCTCTCCACCTCTGCCATCTTCAGTATACGCACCGTCTTTCAAGACAAAAGTTCAAGACAAAAGAACAATGTGAACATTTGATTGGCTGATGCCTACAGTCCCTTTCCCATGCTGCATTTCCTGTAGAAACCTGTTTGTGACACGCCCTAGCCGCGGACAAGCGTTGTCTATGTGCGGTACGTAACTCTTAGGCAGTCCTTCTACCTTTTCCACATCAGTCGCGAATCCATTGCCTCATTGGACAGAACTAAGCAGTCACACAACCATCCACCAATCACAATCAACATTGCTAAATCTAACTCCGTCTTCAACATTTTGCACTTCAAATGTACTATCAATGACTCTGAAGGGAAGTCGCATATCATTGCAAAGCACCAACTTCAAAAACTACTGTGCAAGTGTCGTGGATTTCTACAATCAGAGAACATATGCAACGCTTATGGTTTTATTTTCATTGACAAACCGCACTAATTCTTACTGTCTCCCGCATAACCTATACATACGTCACAGCCATCCCTATTGAGCGCGAAACTCTATTGACCATTAGAAAATGTCTGAATTTTGTAACGTTTATCGCCTACATTAATGCTACTTGCAATGCGATCGTATGAGAAAAATAAACGCTCCCGATTGCTGTGGTGACATCTCCCACTGAGGATCTCCTGATTTTTTGGAATTGTACTTATAAAATGAAAGTACAGGAATTTTTCCCATCTACTATAATGACCTATCACTTACAAACCTCTCTCCTATAGATAATACAGCTTTAAAAAAACAAGGCATTTTCATAACCTAACAATTGCACTCATTTCTGAAGCACGTGCAACTAACATACTGCAAATAACATACAGAAGTAGCACATAGTGAAGTGAAATGCACACATGCACTGTGTTGAAATATGAAAGGAGAATACTCTGATGCAAGAAGCAAAAGTAACGTGTATAGTAACATCACTGCTTTAAGTACACAAAGTTACAATTTTTTTTTTACAACCACAGTGAAAACTACTCTCCTGAAAATCAACAGCATCTACACTGCAAACAACATATCCAAAGAAACCTGGTCATTCCGCAAAAAAAATGAAAGTACAGTACTATCTTTATATTCTAACTACTACGCAAACAGACTGTGTGGGTTATTTATTTAATTTGCGCACAGGGCCAACATTGATTTCTGAACCATTCTACCTGGAAATCCCCATTTATTAAATAAAGAGTAACAGGCAGAATGGCTCACAAATACTTGTGTGTTTGGAACACAAATAACATACCAAATCCTTATTATGTTAGTAATAGAAAAAAAAGTAGTGTTTCAATTTTATGCCATTACGTTTACTGTTAATGCTTCTCCTCACCACTAGCCCACTTTGTACTCTCATCTGAAGCACATTGTAGTAGTATAGAAACAGAAAAATATCCTTCCCAAATCATTGTAAAATGCCAATGCACGTTGACAAACCACCACAAAGAGTTTCCCCATCAAACGCATGCACGCATGCACACAGCACACATACATTGTACAACAAACCAAACCACAGCTTCTTTTTTTTAACAGACCCCAAAGAATGCCTACCAAAAAGCAAGTCCGTAGAAAGGAACGCAGAAGTCAAGCAAATACAAATAAAAGTGTCCAACCTAAGCATCCATCCATAGCAGAGTTTGTAGGGAATGTTGGAACAAAACAGCTAATACAGTCATTTAGGAACACAAAGGAAGCTTCAACTACCGAAACTTTACCTCCTCCATCAAAATGTAGCATGAAACACAAAACTCCTCACAAAAAATTGGCTACCAGTACTGCTAACAATGCTCCTATTAATCCTGATATAGTAACAAGAACCCATAGTAAAAAAAAGTATTTTAGCAAAAATGTTCCACCACAGAGACCTTCAGAATCTTAAACCCTTAAAACCTACCATAGAAAATTAATCGTACAAGCTCTCGTGGACAGTGCAATCCTTCTCAAAAGGAAGTTGTTTATATTAGTGTTAAATAGGATGAAACCACTAACAAAACTAAGTACCAAACTACAAAAGAAACGTATCAATAAATGGAATGTGAACAAAAATAACTTTTTACATATTTGTGGAGGTGAATGGAGTCACACGACAACCACAAAACCATATTTTAATGAAGAAGCATACAAACAAAATCAAACAAACACAATTGCCATCCATAGCAGTGGACGAGGGTATGAATAAATCAATAATATCATCTTGGAACAAGAAACACTGCTTAGAAAAGTATCCCCTGAAAACTCAGAATTCCCTCTCGATTCGACTGAAGCAGACCGTCCAGTATACAAATGGCCGTGCACATCAATGTGTGCCATTCCTAACAAATTCTTCAAATCTTTACGTCAGTTCCTCAATCAGTATGTAAAAGGTAAAGACACAATCAAAATGAAAGTGCTGGAAAATATGGATATGTGTCCAGTGCGCAAATACACAGGATCACAAGGACATTCATTAGACTGCATTTCTGAACCTATTTGCAAAAGCACCTTCCATGATATCAAAAGGATATCAATACATTATTGAAATGTAAGAAATCTAGTGTATAAAATATACTATGCTAAAAGTTCAGCTTCAGAATTAGCCAATTTAAATAACACTCTTTTGCATGGTACACCCAAATACCTACAAGAAGAAATTGACCGTATCCAGAGAAAATATTTTGGAATTGAAAGCCACTGACAAAATGCAATAGTTTTAGAACATAGTAGCAACAATTCTGCACATAACAACCTTCTATTACACACATACAAAAAAGAAATACTAAAATTGAAAAGTGCATCGGCTGAAGTTCCAAACCATGTGTGTGTGTGTTGCCGCAGAACGTTTAACAAAAGGAACACAAAAAATGTAGACATAGCATACAAAATAGAAGACAATGAAGATTCCAAATGGTTTGAATTAGCTCTCTACCTTTTAGCAGAAAACAAATATGAAATAAGTGAACCCCTAATATGTTGCAGTTACTGCACTACAAAACTAGACAAACACCAAACTGCTTCACGTGCTATCACAAATAATTTGGAATTGTTCCCACTACCAAAAACCCTGCAACAACTCAATTTCTATGAGAGCATCATAATTCAAACAGTTTACCCATTTCAAGCAATTATACGCCTTCACCCAAAAACAGCAAAATTACCTCCCTCTGAATTGGTGAAAGGCATTCGTGGCACAGTAGTTTATTTGTCATTAGATCTACCGAAAATGTACACACTCTAGGAATGCAACTTTCAATAGAGCATTCTTTAATTGTCTTGGTAAATGGTGTACCAACAAAAGACTAAAAAATTTGGCAACAACTGGTGGACTTACATAAAATTAGACAACCCTTGCAATATCTAAAAGACAATAAGGAGTACTACAAGGAAATAAATATTGAAGAAAGCTTAAGGGAAACAACTGAAATAATTCAAGAGCCATCAGAAATGTGACAATTTGAACTTCTGGATCCTACTGCAGTATACACTCTTTTGGACCAGTACAAAATTCATCCATTGCATTCCAATGAAAGCATAGATGATGCACTAGAAACTTACCAAATGCACCAAACCAAAGGTGCACCAATGAGTATATTGGAAAAAAAAGTATAGAAGCATGTGCTTTTCCACTGCTATTTCATACTAGCAAAGGTGGAAGATACGATGATAGCCCCACTCAGATTACGGCATCAGAATACCGGTCATTACGAATGTATTCGTAAGATCCAAGATTTAGACAAAATGTGGAGTGCATATTCCACCTACTTTTTGATAGTGAACTAGTAATAATGCTATGTTACGGAGTTGCACACATTTCACTTTCAAAATATGTCAGCTATGCAATTAATACAAAAAGTACATGAAAAAGATGAGGTTTTACAATCATGTATAACAAATTTGTTTGCAAACATGTGTGGTACAAAATAATACTGGTTCCGATGGCACGGAGATGTACGTTGTATGATCAGAAACCTTGTACCACCAACTTGGTTTGTTAAACTAAGTTGTGCACAATATGCATGGGAAGATTTACATGAGTTCCTATGCATAGCAAACAACAAAACCAACATAGATATATTAACACCTGGAGAACTTTGCTCTCTAGATCAGGTTAATGTGTCAAGTTATTTCCATCATCGTTTCAGTGCTATGCTACACTTTATTTGCAATAAAACTGTTCCTCCCCTCGGAGAGGTGCAACACTTCTTTTGGAGAAAAGAATATCAAGCGAGAGGAGCACCACATAGTTACATGCTTTTATAGATCAAAGGTGCACCTAAATTTGGTCACGACAGTGATGCCACTGTTTTGCAGTTCATTCAAAAATTTGTCACTTGTGAAATCCCGTCACAACGGACACATAGTGACCTGCATGGGCAGATTTTACAATTTCAAAGACACAAATGTGTCAAATATTGTCGTCGGAAATACAAAAAAAGGTAAATACTACACCAAATGCTGCTTTGGTTTCCCTAGACCAGGTACAGAAACATGTGAAGTGAACAACTTCATGTCTTCAGTTCGACATAGTGTTAAAGGTAAATCACCTAAGAACACGTATTACATAAAAATAACAGAAGAAGCAAAATATATCAAAGATTACAATGCAATCATTGCCCTCTTATGGAATGCAAACATAGATGTGGAGTACATTGCAGACAATTCTACTGCTGCTGCACGATACGTTACAGCCTACTTAACAAGAGCAGAAAAAGCAGAGCTTCAAGACCTCAGGGATGACCTAGCATCAGACAAAACACTCTTGCAGAAATTGTACAGCCTAGGCATAACAATGCTCTCTCATAGAGAATGTGGCGCCTATGAAGCAGCAGATCGTTTAACCGGTACTGCTTTGTATGGAAAATCAGACAAGATAGTATGGCTAAGTCTGGGTCCCGCTAAATGTAGCTAAAGGGTTCTGAAATCATATGCAGACATAGAAACAATTGCCAGAAATGATCCCAACAGCCAAGACATTTTAAAAAACAATTTACTGGACACATACTATCCGAACAGGAGTAGCACTTTGGAAAGCATGTGTCTATACCACATAGCTCAAAACTTTGCATACAAAAATAATATAAAACTGGATGAAAACAAAGATAGATATGGAGTGACTGATTGTGAAGGCAGCTTAGTGAAACTTAGAAAATGAAGATTAATTAATCAGGTTAAATTGTCATTAAAAACTACTCAACAAAAAGAACTATATTACATGTCTCTGCTACAACTTTTCAAACCATGGAGAAAAGAGGAAGAGACACTAGATAACTATGACTGCTATGAAGATGCTTTAAAAGCAAATGAAAGCGCTATCACCGATGTGAACTTTACACAGTACAAAACAATGTTACACAATGAGCAGCAACATGAAGAAGAACCTCAGGGCCAACTAGATAAGGACTCCTCCGAAAGTAGTCAACCTTCTGTAACAGGAAGCCAAGAACCACTAGGACAACCACTAAAAGCAAATGAGGCAGAATTAGCTATGACAGAAGTGGAAAACACTATGTGTCACTATCAAGAAGATATAGAAGACTTAACTGTACAACAAGCAAAACTTAACAAAGATCAGTGCACCATTTTTGAAGACCTAACAAAACAAATTGTACATGGTGTAGAACACCAACATAAGGAATGTACCTGCCAAAATTACAAACCCTGTACTGCTGTACGTCAGTGGTGAAGCTGGGTCAGGAAAAACATTCTTAATCAAAATCATCAGCAAGTTCCTTCAACAATTGACAAACAACAAACTGTCAGCTGTTGAAACTGCCCCTACAGGTTTAGCTGCCTACAAGATAGGCGGTGTCACTTTACGCCGATTACTACTCCTTCCAGTAGAGCACCAAAACAAATTAGACTATTACAAACTTTTTGCAGAAGCTACAATGGAACCAAGCAGAGTATTAAAGCAAATGAAAATGCTACTAATAGATGAAGTGAGCATGGTCTCCAACCTAATGTTGGCTTTGATTCATCTCAGATTGCAAGAAGTACTTAAAACAAACTACGAAGAACTCTTTGCAGGAAAACACATTATCGTTTTCGGAGATCTTCTACAATTGTAACCAGTGAAAGGTGAACCTATTTTTAAAACTTTAGGACACAAACCCTGCCGTAAAACTGTTGGCAGCATAGGAAATGTCAACCTTTGGCAACATTTCCAATACAGAGAATTAACAGAAAACATGCGGCAATCTGCATATCTCACTTATGGCAACATCTTAAAAAGTATTAGAGTTTGTGTACTATCGCAAGAAGCTCAGGAAATATTGAAAACTGGCACATTCATGCACTTTATGGCGATAATGCATGTGCTACTGATGTTATGGAAAAATTAGCGCACAAAAATGTCAATTGTATGGCCTTAATGCCAACTCTTGCAAGCTGTTTCAAATTCAATGAAACAATGTTAAATAAAGAAATGCAACCAATAATGGAAATTAGCGCCACAGACAAACTAGACGTACATGGTATGACACTACCCATGTGTGAGCAAGCCACAACAAGACTCAATAGCTTAGAAAATTCAATCTCCAACACAGCTGGTATGGAAAAAACATTAAAATTATCTTTAAATTGTAGAGTAATGCTTAAATGTAACCTTGACGTGGAGCAAGGGCTAGTTAATGGGGCACTGGGTACAGTTGTTGGCTTTCAATCATAGACAACAAAATTCCGTTTGTCAATATTCGCTTTGACAAACTTTCAGAAGTGAAAAGGATAGGGCGCTCAACTGCTCGATTCCTTCTCTTCAAAGACATGTATGTACGTAGAGAACAATTTACTCTAACTCTTGCATATGCAGTCACCATTCATAAATCCCAAGGTCTTACCGTAGACAAAGCATTGATAGATATAGGAAACACAGTCTTTAAAGAAGGCATGAGCTACGTAGCACTAGCACGCTTACGTACACTTGACGGTCTATTTCTAATGAACTTTGATGCAAGTAAAGTGAACGCTGATATTCCTTGCATTTTAGAATACAATAGACTGCGTTCATTGTACACCCCACATCTGAAACAGTATCCTGTTCCAGAAAAAAAACATGTGGTAAAAGCAAACTAATTCAAACACAAATGCAACAGAATCTGACATTAAATCCTTCAAAGAAAACAAAAGAAGGTAAAGCTACATCAATTCCCACAAGCAAAGAAGAAACTATTAGGGAAAGTAAACCAGGTACGTCTGCAAAGAAGGAACAGAAACGCCGAAAAATGCACTCAGATACAGAACTAGCCTGGCCATTCAAATTTTCAAACGAAACTGGTGTAAGTTGCTATGCAAATGTAGCAATGAATATTCTATTTCAATTGTCACCAATTGTTAATAGTATTTACTTACACAGTACAGACCAATTGTGTTGTTTGCAAACGTTAGTCCTTCATAGAAACGCAACAAACAATCCTGACAACACGTAAAGTGTTCACGGAATAAGACAAAAATTGGACTAGTGTGGTAGAATGGGGAGATTCACTATAAACTCTCAAGAAGATCCACAAGAATTTCTAATGTACTTACTACAAGTACTGGAAAACAAAAGCATATCTATGAATGAAATCTTCCAGATTTCATACGTTTGGAAGCATACATGCACTCTCTGTAACAATGTGATACAGGAACAAATTACATATGAGCAATTTGTGTATGTATCCATACCTAATTGTGAATCCATTCCATTTCAGCAACTTGTACAGAATGCAAACCATGGCAGATTATGTACTATGTGCAATTCAGACAATTGCTCCTCCTTACTGATACAAACACATAGCAACACATAATAACTACATAATACTTATGCTTCTACGTTATAATGCAGATGGTACCAAAAACAACTGCAAGCTGACTGGATGCACACACGGTCAAGTGTCAAGAAAACCTTTACAACAATAGGTATAATCTACCATGCAGGAGCTACAACCAATGCAGATCACTACACTGCATATATTAAAATGAAATGTGGATGGTTGGAATGTAATGATAGCATCATTACTCTAAAGCAGAGATTGCCAGCTAATATTACAAATGCGTATTTATGGGGTAATTCATAGATTTCAGCGCAGAGGCAGCGCATGCGAGCAGCGCAGAGAGGGATCGTGCGCCAGCGTGTGCCAGCTGTGTGCGCTAAACAGCATTCTGGCACACCGCGTATTCATGGAATTCCCAAGCCATATTGAGCGCTGGTGCAGAGAACATCGCGCAGCGCCAGTTACGCCCTCAAGAACGCCCTCTTGCGCAAGGAAAAGCCATTGAAATCCCCAATGCAGCGCAAAGGGCCGGGCTAACCCTGGACCAGCCTACAGGTCTGCTACACTGAGCGGGGTACGTGTATTTCTGGGGTGTGTGGGAAGTTTCACATGCGATAGGCCCTGTGCGAGCGGGGTCCGTGTATTTGGGGGGTGTGCGTGGAGAATCACACGCGATAGGCTTTGGCCGAGCAGGGTACGTGTATTTCAGGTGTGCGCGGGAAATTTCACATGCGATAGGCCCTGTGCGAGGGCATACGTGTATTTGGGGGGTACGCGTGGAGAATCACACGCGATAGGCCTTGTGCGAGCAGGGTAAGTGAATTTCTGGGGTGCGCGGGAGGTTTCACACGTGATATGCCCTGTGCGAGCTGAGTACGTGTATTTGGGGGGTGCGTGTGGAGAATCACACGCGATAGGCCTTGGCTGAGCGGGGTACGTTTATTTGGGGGGTGCGCATGGAGAACCACACGCGATAGGCCTTGTGCAAGTGGGGTACGTGTATTTGGGGGGTGCGCATTGAGAATCACAAGCGATAGGCCTTGGGCGAGCGGGGTACGTGTATTTGGGGGACGCGTGTGGAGAATCACACGCGATAGACCTTGAGCGAGCGGGTTATGTGTATTTGGGGGATGTGCGTGGAGAATCACACTCGATAGGCCTTGGCGAAAGGGGTACGTGTATTTGGGGGGTGCACGTGGAGAATCACACGCGATAGGCCTTGTGCGAGTGCGGTACGTGTATTTGGGGGGTGCATGGGAAGTTTTACACGTGATAGGCCCTGTGCAAGCGGGGTACGTGTATTTGGGGGGTGCGCATGAAGAATCACAAGCGATAGGCCTTGGGCGAGCGGGGTACGTGTATTTGGGGGGTGCGCATGGAGAACCACACGCGATAGGCCTTGTGCAAGTGGGGTATGTGTATTTGGGGGTGCGCATGGAGAATCACAAGCGATAGGCCTTGGGCGAGCGGGGTACGTGTATTTGGGGGGCACGTGTGGAGAATCACATGCGATAGACCTTGAGCGAGTGGGTTATGTGTATTTGGGGGATGCGCGTGGAGAATCACACTCGATAGGCCTTGGCGAGTGGGGTACGTGTATTTGGGGGGTGCACGTGGAGAATCACATGCGATAGGCCTTGTGCAAGTGGGGTACCTGTATTTGGTGGGAGTGCGTGGAGAATCACATGCGATAGGTATTGGGGAGCGGGGTACGTGTATTCTGAGGGGTGCGCAGCGAGATTCACACGTGAATTGGCAGTGTGGTTCCTCCCAGGTGTGCCCTCTACTCCCTCCCCAGCCCCTGCAGGCAGCCCAGACCACAGGGGACTACCCTGTACCCCTGGTCGTGTCCCATAGGCAGCCCATCCACCCTGGGCATGCCATCCAGCATTGACGGGCACATGCCAGCAGGCCCCAACTCATGTCCCCCAGCACCCCCACCCATCCAGCATTGATGGGCACCTGCCAGCAGGCCTCGACTCATGTCCCCCAGCACCCCCACCCATCCAGCATTGACAGGCACCTTCCAGCAGGCCCCGACTCATGTCCCCCTGCACCCCCACCCATCCAGCATTGACGGGCACCTGCCAGCAGCCCCCGACTCATGTTCGCCTGCACCTCCACCCATCCAGCATTGACAGTCATCTGCCAGCAGACCCTGACTCATGTCCCACAGCACCCCCACCCATCCAGCATTGATGGGCACCTGCCAGCAGGCCCCGACTCATGTCCCCCAGCACCCTCATCCATCCAGCATTGACGGAACCTGCCAGCAGGCCCCGACTCATGTCCTACAGCACCCCCACCCATCCAGCATTGACGGACACCTGCCAGCAGGCCCTGACTCATGTCTCCCTGCACCCCCACCCATCCAGCATTGACTGTCACCTGCCAGCAGGCCCTGACTCATGTCCCCCAGCACCCCCACCCATCCAGCATTGACGGGCACCTGCCAGCAGGCCCCAACTCATGTCCCCCAGCACCCCCACCCATCCAGCATTGATGGGCACCTACCAGCGGGCCCCGACTCATGTCCCCCAGCACCCCCACCCAACCAGCATTGACGGGCACCTGCCAGCAAACCCTGACTCATGTCTCCCCCAAAATCTCATAAAGATGCACATTCATGGGCCTCATGTCCACCAAAATACCACTGCACGCCACCCCAGTCTTGAGACCCAATCAAGTTTCCCATCCACCCCACACGGAAAGGCCTATTTCATGACACAAACCAAAAGTCAACTATGTACATCAACACATGTCTGTCACACACACACACTGGGTGCCAGTGATCATGTAAACCCACATTGTAACATGCAGTAAACCGTTTAGCAAATACCACACATGGAAGTAATAAATCAAAATGTATTTAGCACAAAATGAAGGAAATGGAATGAAAACATGAAAAATATTTTAAACAAGAAAAGAAATGCATGTCCACAAATGAAAAAAAGAAATGAAGTCTCAATCGAAAGAAGTCTTAATCGAAACGAAAGTTAGTCCAAACTCTCCGTCCACCAAAGCAAATCCAAATGAAACATACATTTTAAAATCCATTGATCCATGGTGATTCAAAATAAGTTTTTTGTCATAAATCCACAGTTCAACTATGTACAACGATTGATTCCAGGGTCCATGAGCCCAACGAATGAAATGAAACCTATCAAAATAACACTACCTAATGAAGAACTATATACAAAAACGTGGGGCATTGTCCAATCGTCCCAAAACAAATAAAAAGAGAGAGGAAACCTAACACTAACTAACTATATACAATGGCGGCGGGCTAGTCCTATGGCTCACTCTGTGATGTTCCGGGCCCAGGCCCGAGGTCTCGCAGGGATGCAGTCATGGCCTGTTCCAACGCCCTATGAGTTGCCTTGAGGCACTCAGCCCGCCTCAACACCCGGCGCATGGAGAACTCCACCCTAACCATGGTGAGCCACGGAGAGCCGCGCCTCTTCCGCCTGCCGCTGCTTCGCATCTATCCGCTGGCCCAACCGCAGCCACACAGAAGACACTCCCATTCCAGGGTCCTCCTGCCCTCTGGCCGATGCCTGCCCCTCTGATGTTGATGGCCCCGAGCCATCATCGCTCCCACCTTGAGCCTGCTGCTGCTGCTGTCCATGTGCCCTGTCCGATGATGCCTGCACATCCTCCATCTGCTGGTCTCCAGTTGGTGGGGTGTCCACCCCTGCTGGACCTCCGACTCCTGACTGTGGCAAGGATGGGATCTCCACCTAGCTGGCTGTGTTGGTCAGGCCAGGTCCACAGGGGACCCTGGTGGAATCTGGGCTGGAAGATGGCAGGGAAAACGACTGCGCATAGTCTCCACAGAGGAGGAGAGGTCCGCCAGAGTGCGCGACACATGTAGGAACCCTCCGACCATTGCCCCTCTCAACTGTTCCACGTTGCCACGCAGCTCTTCCTGATGGCGTGCGTGGTCCCCCCAGGAAGCACACATGTCATCACAAATGACAAGTGTGCGCAACGCGACACCAATCAGGATGAGCCCATACGGTCATGGGACTCCTCGTCCGCAGGTAGTGGAGAGCCATATGACATGGGCCTCCCCCCTACCTGCAGACATACCTGGGTCAGGGCATCCCTGCTGGTGCATGGTGGGACAGCAACATGCACAGGCCCCTCCGTGGTGACCTGTGCTGCCTCCTGCCCCTGGCACTGGACTGTACCACTTACAGCAGTGGTACTACCCCCACCAGGCCCCATGTGCGGCTCAGTAGCAGGCTCCTCCTCCTCTCTGGATGTCTCTGCACCATCTTCCGCCATGCATCATGGCTCATACTGATCCCATGCACACACATCACCGGAGGGTCATGCATCAGGGCTCGTACACCACAGACACAGTGGATACAAGGGTGACTAGACTGCATAAGTGAATCAACTCATCATCACGGACATGTGACATGCATCCATGGTGTTTCAAAGTCACACACAAGCTTCTCAGACACACAGACATGTACACCATACTTGTACATGAGAGCAGCACCCATCTCCCAGCCCCATCCATGTCCAAGAACAGAGACAGGCATGCATTCATGTGTGCATTCCGAATGCAGCTCCCCATGTTGCATCGGAATACATGCACCATCCATGTGGTTCCTGCATGACTGGCCCATGTCACACATACAGGCAAGCAGCTGACTACCAGCACAGTGCAACATGCCCTGTTTTACACAGCAATGCATGGCCACTTACCGCTAAACTCCAGACGGGTCTGCCTGTCAAGGACCTGGGCGTGGAGCGCTGGGCTAATTCGTTCCAGGACCCTCATCTGGATGTTGCTCAGGCTGACCCGGCACCCCTCTGCATCCTCTGCCTTCATGAGGCGCCGGGCCTTGCTGAGGGTCCTGGACCTGAAGTCCTCCCAGCGCTTCCAGACGTGCTTGATGTCGAGGGTTGCCACCTCCTCCGCGTTGATGGCAACCACTACGTCCTCCCAGATCCTCTCCCGTCCTTCCTTGTTGGTGCTCAATGGTGTGAAGAGGGCATCATAATGACCCAGAACTTGCTCCACCAGGACACCAACTTCCTTGTTGCTGAAGCTGGTAGCTCTCTGCCTCTCTGGCAGGTGTGGGTGGGCAACTGGTTCCTGGGGCTGAGCTGTGGAGTGATGGTATCCCAGTCGGGAGTCTTCTGTTCCAGCAGGGGTGGACACAGCAACTGGACCCCTGCAGATGGCTGACGTGCAGGCACCAAATAGCAGGGCAGGTGGGCAGCAGGCAGGCAGGCAGCAGCAGATGGCAGGTGGGAGCGTGCTTGGGGCTCTGGGGGGGCAGGAAAATGGCCAGCTTGATATGGAGTGATTTGGTACTTGAAAAAAGTGCACGTCAGCGTGTAATTCGAGGAAAGGCCCTTAGCGCTTAAGCGCGTCTGTGACGTAATGCGCACAGGCGTTTCCCACAACATGGGTGCATGTTCATTGTATACGTGAAAAAAATGCATGTCCGGGTGACACTGCGTGTAATTGGAGGAAAGGCCCTTAGCGCATATGTGCGTAAGTGATGTGGCACGTGTGCGCTGGCTTAAAAGGTACGCATAGGATGCCGTTTTCTTGTACGTGCTTTTTGTGGAGAGCGAGCGGGTGATACTTGTACTTCTTGTTGCTTCACACGCGATTACTTCACAACGGTGCCAGTTCGTACTCCCTGTTTACTCAGACAGCGTTCATTTCTTCTTTTGGTAGGGGTGTTGCCAACGCGCACACGCACGTCTTTTTCACGTTCTTTTTCCAGGCAGACGGTGAGTCGTGCACATATTTTCCAACTGTGGTTCCCCCGTGTGTCGCGTACCCCTTCAGAGGTCATTGTAGGCTGCGTGTATCAAGCGTACGCTTATTTTTGTGTTTCTGGGTGCCACAGCGTAGTGCGGGTTCATTTTTCCATGCACATGGTCTACCAGGGGTTGCGTGCACGTTTAATTTTGTTTTCGGGGTGCCCGTGCGTTGCGTGACCCGTCATCTTCCCCCAGGGGTCACAGACAGCCTTGCTAGAGCACTAGGGTACGAATTCCATCTAGTACCCTACCCCTTTCACTCCAATTGTCCAGGACAATTGTTTACTGCAACTCCCATACGCACAACAACATCAGTGCCATGGTTGGGAGGCGACCAAGCAGTAAGGGAGGCAAAGGTGGCCGACCTCCAAAAGGTGGGCGCAGTACGGGACGTGGCAGGATGTGCAGGGTGGCCCAAGAGGCCAGTGTGTGGAGGACCAATCGGGCCCACCTATGCCCCCCCCAATGGTTGTGGGAAATGTAGCTGACACCATCCCAGCTCAGCCCTTGTTAAACCGGCCCATATTGTCAACTGAACCAGCACAGGATGACTCCCAGGCTGACTTCCATGTCACCAAGTCTAAGCCACGTGTGGCGGTGAAAGTTGCTGTCACCAGGCCATGTGGATCTGGGGCAGCAATGTCATCTGCTGCCGCAAGTAGCCAGGGTGAGGAGGCTGCAGGGGCAGCTGCAGCTCAATCCACCCCAGCTCCGAGTCTCCCAGCCGGGACAGTGTCGGTCCAAGTCCTTCACATCGAAGTTGGTCCTGCCAACATCACCCTGCAGCCAATGCCTGCATTCAGACCTTTGGTCATTGTGCCTTTGCAAACTTCAAGTACCCAGTCCACCTGCGCTTCTGCCCCTACCAACCAGAGCGCCGTAAGCCACTCAGGATCTGCACCACCTTCTAAGAAGAAGAAGGGTGCTCTTGCACTACAGGCTGGGACCCCAGACACAGCTACACACTCCGGCACGTCAAGGAAGCCTAGCTTCAATGACACCAAACTAGATGCACTTGTGGACTATTTGTTGGCATATAGCTGCGAAATGGTGGTGACTGCAGGGTGCAAGACTACGCCTGCTCAACGTAGGGCCCACTGGCAGACCGTCGTGGACCACATTAGTGCCCTTGGATTTGTGAGGTGCACAGATGATGATTGCTATAAGTGGTGGAATGACCTGAAACGCAGAGCAAAGAACAAGCTGGCTTCCAATCATGCCTCTACTCTGGTGACTGGTGGTGGGTCTCCACCAGAGGACGACCAACTCACTGAACATGAGTCTTTCGCTGGAGCATTTGTCACAGAGGAACAGATCTGAGTTGCGGGAGACCTACCAGTTTTTGAAGCATTGTCCAGTGGGTGCCCATGCATGTGTGTGCAATCAATGTGTATGTTGCTTGAGTGATGTGTTCTGATTGAGTGCCAGGTGAGGCTGTGTAGTCATGACTGGTATGGGCCACCCATGTGGTCCCTCAAAACCATTCCCTGGCCTTGGGTTTGGGTATGACAGTATCCCTTCTGACCACAGTTGCCAATTTGCACTATATTACTGCAGTTGCCCTTCAACTGTCATCTTGCAACTACATTGTTCAAAATGTTTTCCTGTTCATTCAGCCTGATTGTTTCAACCCTTGCCATTATTAGGACACTTTTTTTGACGTACTGCCACATATGTGACATAATTCTGTCATACATTACACCCCACAATGGCCCACATTTATTACCTTGTTATGGGAATGATTTAACCATTCAGGCTGATTGAGTAATGGGCTGCACACAATCATTTTTGGGCCCTGTTTGAATGTTGAACATGACTGTTGTCTTCTGTCATGTTGAAGTGACCAACCATTGATGTTTATCTGCCTGCCATCACTGTATCAGTGAACACTGGATCTGTTGCAGCGTGTGGCACATGTGTGTTTTGTCACACTATTTTGCATGTTTCATCTCATCATGTCCATCTCACATGGATGTGTGACAGTACTGATTTTCTACCATATGGCTGTACTTGTCAAATGTACCATGGCTATGCTACGTGACATCTGTGTGCTGGCATGTGTCATGTATGTGTATTGGACATGCCACTCACAGGCTAATGTGTGTTGCCAGTGCTATCCAGCATGCTGCACATGTGTTGCTTTTCCATCTTGGAGTCCTCAGTGTATGCTTTTTGCCTCCCCTTCCAACTCATTAACAGTGCATGCATGCCAGGGTTATAGTCATGTGGGACATGTGCAATGTATGTACTGGATCTCTGCCTCATTAGGCCTATATGTGTGCTATGGTGGTCATGCCTGTTTCCATTTTTTGTCTTTCATGTTTTTGCAGCTGATGAGGCACTTGATGCTGTTGAGGAGGAGGAGATGGTGCAGACCCAGGAGGAATCTCAGCCACAACCAGGCACCAGTGGAGGACGTGGGGTGGTGGTGGGTGAAAAACCAATCCTCCTGACATATGTGCCGGTACGGATGCAGGGTCACACTCCACAATATTTGCTCCTGTTCCTGGGCCAGCAGATCAAAGGAGGAATGCAGTCCTGCAGCCTCAGGCAGTGACAGTACAGCAAGGTGCAGATCGCCTTGCCCCAAACAGGTGTGGTGCCCGCCAAAATGGTGGCCGTGCACCACCAGGCAATACTGTGTGGGAGAACCCCATGTACAGTATAGCAGCACAACAGGGGGCATCGTGTGAAATGATGGCTCAGGCAATGGATAGGGTGGCCACTTCCATTCTCCCCCCTGAAAGGCAGATGGAGCTCCAGAAGCAGGCAACAGACTCCATTTGCCACTCACACAGGGAGGACATGTTGGCATCCAACAGGGACCGACGGGCTGCACTGGAGACTCTGCGTGCAGCCATATTTGTAGAGTCACAGGCCCACAGGGAAGCCCTGAGGTTAGAACACTGGTCCCTCAGAGATACTCTGTGTGAACGTGAGGTTTCCCGGAATTTTAGGTCAAAACAGCAGCTGGAGCAGCTCACACGTTCACTGTCAGCTGAGCTCCAGGCAACCCGTCAGGAGATCCGGGCATCACGCAAGACCATGCAGGCAGAAATGCGTGCTACCCATGAGGTGCTGCATGGGGATCTCCGTACCATCATCCTGCAGAACCAAACCTTCCAGACCCGCATGCTTCTGCCATGGAGGACCATACCAGGGCTTTGTGTGGGCTGCCTCCCATATCACAGCCACCTCCTGATGTAGCAGCAGAGGGTGATGACAGCGATGGCAGTTCTCCCACGGTAGCGTAGCCGTGCAGGCCATGAGCCGATGGAGGTTTTTTTGTTTTTTCAACATCCACGCATGCCTCCTGGGTGGCCTCCCCACCCCCTGGTCTACACATGGCCATTTTTATTTTATTTTTTTATTTTTATTTTACAGTGTGTTGCTTTGTGTGGCTCCCGTGGGCATCCACTGTGTATTCCAGCTGGGCATATGCAGGCTTGTCCTGTCTTTGGGTTAGATGCTTGGTTTCCTGACACACACCTCTCCTGCTTCCCCTTTCCATGGGCTTGCAAAGGGTGTGACCAAGTGACAGTAACTTACACAGTGACATTGGGCTCCCATGAGTTGTGTGGGCAGTCTGTAGTCAAAACTGTGTGTACATCCCTAGTGGGGATTGTTGTTGGATTCTACACTGAATGGTGTATTGATATGTGCTTGTGCATCCATGTCTTTCTCCTTATATACATGTAGGTTCTTCAAGTTTTCACAAGGCCGTCTCCTTTGCAGATGCAGTTCATGTTGTATGCAGTACACTGAGACATTTGCCTGACAGCAACACTCTACAGTTGGAAGGGGTCGATGTGCTGCCTTAGTCAGGTTGTGAGACTTGCACTACTTTAATTTCTTGCTAATATATATTGCCACACTTTCATCCTCTACTGATGTTTTGTGTTGCTGGTAAGTATTTGTTCATGTGTGGTGTTTCTTATTGATTACTGAGAGCATATTGTCTGTGGACTGTTTATGTTAGGGACATTGCACTTTGTGACACTTGTGTCATGTGTTGTGCATTCATTTAGTTGCTTTCACATTACATGCCATGCCATGGTGTGTTGGGTAGCTGAGATGGGGAGGGGTTGGGTGACATGGCACTATTTTGATGTGGTATTTTCCCCTGTTTGATTCCATGAATACGTGTTGTTGGTGCCCGTGTGAGTGTTGCAAGCATTTACCTCCTGTACTTCCCCCGTAACGCCCACATTTTCGCGCGTTGTTCCCCATTCCGCGTGCTACGCCCCGTGTCCCGCCCACTTTTGTTGTGTGTGCTGTGCTATGTGCACTTTCCCTGTGCACGTAGCGCTTGCCGTTTGATGACGTGTACGCCTGCGTGCGCCACCCACGATTTTAACGCACATCCCAGGATTTACACACGCACTGAATTCCATGAATCGATGTGCAGGACTTTTGCACGTGTGCGCTGCGATTTTCACATTTGCGCTGTGAATCTTCCCACTTGCGCTCCCCTTTTCGGCGCACATTTATTCCCTGAATCGGCCCGTTAATCTTCTTAAAGCCAAAATTTAATAACTAATGTGTACTTCAACATTACCAAAAAAATTTAGAGAAAGACTACAAACAGTTAGAATACGCCAATATGTATCTAACTGCCCAAGAGTGTATAACAACGACACAGATAAATGAATATCACAGATCCGTAACCACAAATGCACAGTTAGAATACGCCAACAGGTATCTAACTGTTGTTAAAAATCGGCAGCAAGGCAACAAAAATAACATTAATCAGAAAGAAGAAGGAAACACTCAAAGAAAAACAAATAAATAGTGTGTAGCATAGAAAATAAAGGTTTTTTTTTAATCCGACAAGGATTTTTTTTCCCCCAGACCCAAGGATTTGAAAAACAAACACAGAAACTGTGCAAAATGCACAGTACACTGGTTTGTAAACTAAATATGAGGGTAAAAGAAAAAGCTAAATTGTCTATTATACAATGTAATAAATCTTCATAAAATGCAAACACTAACATGCTTTTTTTTATCACAGAAATTAAAAAGGATAGTTCCGCCAAGTGCTAAAGTCATGTAAGACATATATGGATTCTGAACAAAGTAAACAGTAAGTTTATTTCAGTTATCACATACATATCCAAATCTACATGTGTAATCTATGGAACTAATATGCGGCAGCGGCTGTAGGCTGTTCCTAGCATCTTTGTTGTAATACCTACCACCTACACCCCACGGCCAAGCAACCAAGACTATAGGTCCTACCCAAAACCATTGCTGCATATCAAAACCATGGTGCTTGTGATTTGACTACTTATAAATTTACTCTTGTGTGCATGGTCTGCAGCCATGCATGCAAGACGATAGGACGTGCACCCAACTACCGCACCACACCACACCCATGTTCACTTATAACCTCACTGCTTATGACTTCACTCTTGAGTGCATGGGCTTTGCATACGGCCATGCATCCAAGACTCTAGGCCCTGGCCACAACCACGGCAGCATGTCACACCCAAGGCGGCGTACGAATGATTGGCATACCCATAGGAAACAGTAATGCAAATACGGCATGTACTCAATTTCAATGTTCGCTCACAGCACGTGTCTCCTTAGCCATGCACCCAAGACAGTACACACTCCCCACAAAGAATTAATGGATAATCAATACTACAGGTGTATCCATGGGTGTGACGGCCATGCATCCAAGACTCTAGGCCCTGGCCACAACCACCGCAGCATGTCACAGCCATGGCGGCGTACAAATGATTGGCATACCCATAGGAAAAAGTAATGTAAATACGGCATGTACTCAATTTCAATGCTCGCTAACAGCACGCATGTCCTTAGAACAGTTTGAAGTTCCCTGTGCACAGCACGGACTGAAATACTACCCTTATTAGCAGCCTCATTTTCTGTACGTACAAACATCCCGAACAAGGCGGCCATAGAAAATACATCATGAACACCTACTGCCACAACAAATGCAGTTTTTCATCCATGTCTTACTGTCTGAACCTCCCCAAGCACTTTGCCACAGCAAACTAGTTTAGTTTGTGAAATTTCTTGTTGGCACTGGTACCCGCTCTGCTGTCGGCGGATCCAATATGTCTGGCTCATCCAAACAATCTGACGCAGAACACGTCTGCGGACATAGATATCACTAATTTTTTTAGACCTACTTTTTGGTCGTTTTCAAGAAAAGTACTACACGGAAGGTCACCAAATTTACAAAAGCACACTTTCGGGACCAAGCCCCTGCCCTGCCGCAAATTTGGTGAAAATCCGTCCAGCGGTTTGCCCTGTAACCATGCACAAAGTTTTTCCCCCATTCAGTCTATGGGAAAAACTGAAGTTTTGGGACCCCCCCATAACGTTGCCCCCCTTGGACGAATCCTCACCAAACTTTGCAAATAATATACTTTTTTTGCAAAGTTTGGTGAGGAATCGTCCAGGGGGAGCGAAGTTATAAGCTGCCCAAAAAGTGCTCTTCCTATGGAAACAGCAACTTAACCATAACTACACGGCCACTAATGTGGCCGTGTAATAAAATGCTTAGGTATGTTTCCGTACTCAGCTGATGCAATTCACCTGTGGGTGCCCTTCCACTTCAACAACAGCATTCATTTTAACAAAGCAATTTAACAGTGTTAGGTTGCCCTCTGCTGTCCAAATGGCAAAGTGCACATCTCTGTGCCCTTCCACTTCAACAACAGCTATCATTTTAACAGAATTAGCCTGGTTCTACGCAGTCACCTTCAATTTACAATATCACAAATATTCAGAATCATTTCAAGTTACTTCTTTCCACCCCCACTTCTCTTCACACAAGGCACAGCGGTTCCAGTGTCAATGAATTGGTAATTACTAGCTCAACGTTTCAATCTCTAAAGAGTGAAACACTTCGGATGAATACCTTCTCACAAGCTAAAACTGAAAGTAGGTGCTGCAATTATGCTACTACACAATCGTATGCCATAATGGGGACTCTGCAGTGGAACAAGATTGACAATTATGCATCTACCTAGACAAATCATAGGGGCCAGTGTAATCAATGGGTTAAACTTAGATAATGTTCTTAAACCAGCATGCCTCTCATTCCATCTAATACAAATATGCCTTTCAAATTCAAAAGAAGACAGTTTCCTATACGCTTAGTCTTTTCAATAACCATTAATAAGTCACAGGGACGTACTCCCCCTTCCTAGAATCAATCAGTGCTAATTCCGATATTTAAGAAGGGGGAGAGAATTGACCCTATGAAATACAGACCTTTATTGACCTTTAATATATGCTAGAATGGTGTATGTTACACCAGGAACAGCTGGTTTACAATATATTACTATCAAGAGTGGAGCAGGTGTAGTGATTGAGAAACATTGGCGGGTAGCCATTCCCTTTACTAATTACCAAATGCACACAGCCAGTCACTTGATCTTTGATCAACATTGAAATGCGACTATCATCTTCCCCTCTGTTGTAAGAAGTAACAACTAGTCCCTGACAAACTCTTGCCCCTCTGCAACCACATTCACTTCTACAAAAATATGAAAAATACATGCTTTTTTTACCACAGTGGGAATTAAATTTGGAACGCTGTAGATCGTGGGACATGGAAACACTTAGCTATCCGTGAAATGCCTATATACCTCCATGCACTGACATCTAGCACAGCAGATGATCGTTTTCATCCACATGGTAGCACATGGTGTGTCACCAGATTCCAGTGGACCTTAGCAAATCAAAAAAAACACCCAGGTCCGACTTAGGCCCCCAGACTCAGCTGGTCCAGGGTAAAAGCAAATAAACCATTCTGATAAGATGTTGGGTTATCCATTCCAATGACCCTTGGTGAAGCACAAAAACATTTCCATCCAGTGACACATTTCTCATATCCCCAGCATCTGACAGCGGCAAATCGAAAGATTGGCATCCAAGGGCAAGCATTTATCCATAGTATCGGCAAAATCCATATCCAGAGTGTCTACCGATGGAGCAATCCCACTGTTAGAAAAGATGGTGCTTCTGAAAAGGAATATAGTTTCAGAATAACGTACTCTAATAAATATTGGCTTTAACATTGGTCATAGACCCTTTTGCAAATAAATTACATTTTGCTTAATTTAAAAAAAAAAATCCTTGTATCTTTGTCGCGGGCCATTGCGATAAAATAGAGCGCTCAAATGTGGGTCCTGGCGAGAGAATTCATCCTGAAGGACTGTATAATTCTATCCTAAGAGGGCTTGGATGGTCGGTACAAACTGTTTTTTCTTCTGCCTAAATGGGTGATGCTTAGGAAGACAACACGCCTTCAAATAGAAGATATATAATATTCAGATGTTCTAGATAGTGTTACTTGGTTTGACACAATTATTTAAAGTTACTGCAATTGCCTAAACAATGTGCTTCATTTAATGGACACCTCCTTAGAAAAGAAATAGAGAGTATGTTTAAAGGCAGGTCCCGGTGTCTTCAGCTCAAGGTGTTTGTACTCAGTCTGAATGAATGCAGTCTTCTCACTCCTCTTACACATCACTTACTTGGGGCCCATGCACAGATGAGATCTGCCCTTGGGCAGATCGTGCAGCTCCAAAGAAACTTTCCAAAACAGTTAAAACCCAATACCTTGGGGACTCACTCTCGCTGGCTGCCACAATATCAGGTGTTATATAATTTCCTTTTTTTTTTAAAACAAAAAGAGATCACATACAAACCGAGGCAGGGAGAATAACGTACTATTTTATACTTTATTTTGGGTGCTCGTATGACATTTCTATAGCACTGCAGATGCTCCCGAGGGCTGCAGGCACGAGAGTGAATGGGAAATGTTGCGGGGACTATTTGTAAGATTTGTCAACAGACTTAAATGTGAATTTCAAATTTTCACATTGAAAGAAAGAAGCAAGAATTTTGAAAACAACAACAGACTTCCTGATCTATGTTAAGGGTTGAAAAAAAGGAACTTGTGTATTTGCAGGCACCCAACTCAAGGTTGATTTTAGTGATACTAAGAAACAGTGCCACTTGTTATATTCGTTACCTGATAGTTCTTAAATGAAAATGCATTGCATATGAAAAGAAATACTGTTGCAGAAACAAAATATCGCACCCGCTGATTGTTGACTCATTAGTTTCGCCCACTGGTTATTGATGGCCATCACTGACCCTCCGAGCGCTTTGCGTCTTTCAGCCTAAGGTAAGTCGTCAGACCATCAATACCTGAAGGAGAAAATGAAGTTGCCTCAATCAGCATGCACAACTCTTATTTGAAACATACAGATTTGACTTCTTCATAGGTTCAACTTTTTCATAGGAACTAGAGCTAAGCTCCAAAAGGTGCCTGTGCTACCTATTGCAAAGCAAACTAATTTCCCTGCATCCACATACCATACATACTTCTCAACCCAAACATCTGATCAGCATCATGGGTAATGATATTTTGGCCCCCATTACGACCCAGGCGGTAAGTTACCGCCTGGGTCGTACCTGGTGGTTGGCGGACTTACCGCCCCATTCCGAGGTTGGCGGGGCGGTAAGTCCCCATTAACCCATTTACCCTTCCCCATTCCCATTTTTGCCCCATAGGGCATAATGGGAGTGGGGAAGGCGTTAATTACGCCACCGTAAATTACGGTGGCGTAATTAACAACAAGGTCCCTTAGCGCCATGGATTTTAACACCTGCTAAAAGCAGGTGTTAAATCCTCCATGGCGCTAAGGGACCTCGGAATCAGGCGGTAAAGGTCGGCGCTGTTTACGCCGCCGTAAACCCCTTACCACCTGGGTCGTAATGAGGCCCTTTGTGTCTGTGGGCAATGTAAAGCAAACAAACCACTTACTCTTGTCCTGTACCACTCACAAACATGTATTTATTATTATTATTATTATTATTATTATTATTATTATTATTATTATTATTATTATTATTATTATTTTTATTATTTGTATTATGGTATTTATTGAGTGCAGACCTAGCTCCGAGAAGCTACAGTGCACATTACAGAGGTATACAACAGTACAGATGCATAACAGAACACTTTTCAGACGTAACAACAGAACAGATATACAGCAGGTGGTAGGATACAGAGGGACACATTGGAGGTGTACAGCTGTACTGCGTGGCACGGAGGAGAGGGGTGGATGGGTCTAGTAAGTCAGGAGGACAGACATCTTGAATAGGTGGGTCTTGAGATGTTTTCTGAATTGCCAGAACATGGGGGCAAGTCTGATGCTGATGGGGAGGAGGTTCAATAGTCTTGAGGTGTAGGCAGAGAAGGCTTGTTTTTTGGTCCTTTCCTTTTTGCACTGACACATTTCCAGTCTTCACATGTACTGGCTTCTGTTGGTACGTTGTCTGCCAGAGATGCTGAGATTCTCTGTGAGATTGCTGGGTGAATTGAGGGCGACTGCCTTATAGGTGATGCAGCAAGACTTGAAGGTGATTTGTGCGTGCAGAGGGAGCCAGTGAAGATTGATGTGGGCTGGGGTGATGTGGTCCTTTCTGCGTAGACCCTTGATGAAGCGATGCAGGTGCATGTAGGACACTTCTCAGGGGCACAAAGGAGGACAATGGCAAACCTTTGAGGAGGGCATTCCCCATCCAGGTGGGATAGGACCAGTACTTGAACTGTGGATCTCACGCTGTCCAAATGGAGGAAGTGCTTGACATTCTGCAGGAGGGAGAGCTGATACCAAGCTGTCTGAGTTTTATTAGCTGTGTGTGTCTTGAAGGAATGGTGTTTGTCAATGTGGAACCTGAGAGACTTGGTGCCCGAGGTGAGCTCGGGTATGAAGCCCTCAGGGTTCATGGCTGATAGCCAGGTGTGAATGTCTGGGTGTTCAGTATTTTTGGTGAGGAGTAGGAATTTAGTCTTGAAGGGGTTGAGCTTCAAGTATGCACTGGACATCCGATACTGGATTAGTGAGATGCAGGTTGTGAGCCTGTGGATGTCCTTGATGGAGTTAATCTTGAGGTATTGCTGTGTGTCATCAGCGTATTGGTGGAAGTGGATGTTGTGTGTGGCTAGGAGGGCTCCCAGCGGCACCATGTATAGATTGAAGATCACTGGGGAGATGATGGAACCCTGCAGGACTCTACAGGTGATGGGCATTGAAGATCTAGAGGAGGGCAAGCATGTGCGTAACACTGTCTAGCATGACATTAATTACTCAGCATTTGCGTGTTACCATCCATGCACATTTTACATTTCTGTAGGTCCAGTTCTGATGAGCAATGTTATTCACATTCTAAACAGGTTTTGTGACAGGCATACAAGCTAGCCCTCTCCTTTCCTTTCACTACCACTAAATGTACTGTTGTTAGGCAGATAGGCAGAATCATATGCAGTACCCTTTGGGAAGACCGCACATAATTAAGACTACAAGTGTCAGTACAAATTCACCTTTGATACAAGCCTGTACTACACAGTAAAGTGGTAGCGATGGCTGAGCAGCCAGACTTATCTCAAGAGTAAAATGAGCAGTACAAGAGATTAAACCATGGACAGCAATTACTATGATTCAAGTAAACACTGATTTAAGGTTTCTGAGTAAAAGAATATACATTTATTTACACCATCACTTTTATAAAGCAGAAGAAAATCAAAGTCTAAATACACTACACAACACCCAATCAATTCTGGACAAGTAAAGCTCAAAATGAAGTGTGAGCAAAATGGCACTCCAGCAATTTAAAAAGGGGAGGAAAGACAAGGTTATCACAAATCAATAACACCAACAAGTGATAGGCAGGGCAACATAGAAAAGGCTACTACAACTCAGAATCAAGTCAATAGGTCTGGGCCAATGTTAATGGTGCAGAATCTTTGCAGAGGATCACACAGTTCAAAGTAGTTTGCGGTTAAGCCTTTGCCAAGAGTTCAGAACGAAGTTGGTCTGAGGAAAAGTTATTCAAAGGAAAAGAGAAGGACAAGCCTTCGCAGAGGCAAAAGATTTCAAACACTTTCACTGCGGCCGGACAGAACTAACAACTGAATTTTGAACTGTACCTTAAAGAAGAAGAATGCTGTAGCTGAGGCAGTAGTTCCTGGCAGGTCCTGCTGGCTCACGGTTCCTGACGCTTCAGCCATGGGGACAAGAAGAAGGAGGCTGGAGGGTCCTGCACTGCCCAGGGAAGAAGCCAGCAGCAGAGCAAAGTGACAAATAAAAGGTGTGCTCCTTAAAAGCACAAAGGGACTCTCTCAAGCAGGCTATCTGGTTTGCTGTGGCACAGCAAATTCGACCAGGCTGAAGAGGGAGGTCCAGGGGCTGGTTGGTCCCATCAGGCTCAAGGGGAGAAGACTCCTTGCGGATCTCCTCTTCGGCGAAGTTCAGGCAATTCGGAACCGCAGCAGGGCTTCCTCAGGTGTCCAGTAGTTGCAGCAGTCATCTTCCTTCAGCTTCTCGTTGGCTCTCTCAATCCAGTGGCGACTTTGCATTCCAGTCCCAGAGACTGGCTTTTTATGCACCAAATCCCCCATTCACACAGCCAGGCTGTCAATCCCACAACAGGGTGGCTGTCCTGGCAGGACAGCCACCTAGCCAATCAAACTAGATTGCGACTTGAGTCTCCAAGGAGACCCTGTGCAGGGGGCCTAAAACCCCTCCCTCACATCCTCCCCACCCAGACACTCAGGCGCCTAACGAGGGCTTCTGTGCGGAAGCCTGCCAAAGGCGGGTGAACAGAGGAACCAAACCTTGTATGGCACGCAGAGTAAAACACTAGAAAGACATTTACAAAATGATATGGCAGAAAAACTCGATCGGAACCAAGTTAAAATGAAAATGAGTTACCGGGTTGATTTTGAGGCTACCACCATAGCCTCTAACAGTACCAAAGGCTATTTCCATAGCCCGCAGTAGAACGTAAAGGGTAGATAGCACTGCCACCAGCCAAGTCTTAGAGAAAGGGGAACAAAATAATGTCCCATGAGAATCAGACGAAAGGGGATAACTATTAAACCCTCCAGTACTCTATTGGAAGATAGTTTGTACTGTGTCTGTACATTTAAAAAGACCTATAAAGTCAATGGCAACTTTACATGTTCTGGGGGACAGTATTCAGTCCCAGAAAATGGAGTTTAAAGTGGGAAGTCTGAAAAAGACAACCCTGTGTCACTGCACTAAAGGTGCTGTGTGACAAACAGTAAACAGATGATGCCTATGGAGTTGGTGAGATTCCATATCCATGAACACAAAAATGTACAACACACAGCAAAACACATGTAAGAGTGAGAAAAAAGGCTCACACTCTTACCAGGTAAAAAAATAAATCCTAGAAATCCAGCAAAGCTGCTGAGGGACTCAATAGGTAAGGGAAACTAGCCATTCTGGAGAATTTTCCCTAACAACGGTATAGCCAAAGGACCATGTGATACGTATATATTATTTGCAGACATGCAAGATGGCTGTAGCTATTGCTAGCTGCACATACAAACATATCAACATTAACTTCCTCAGCAGGTGCATACTACTCCACCTGAAAGGTGCAATGTTATATCTTCTGCCCTGTTACTTTTACCCCCATTTGAGTACTTCCCTTGACTGACAGACTCCTCTAAAACCTCCACCTTTTACCACACTCAGACTTGCCCAACAGATGTGCACTAGCGGCCTAGACAATACCAAATAAACAAGTCTGAGATCTTTGTGTTTTAAGAGCTGAGCCTACAAAGATGTTGGTTTCTTAGCACACATATCATCACATGGAATAACAGTGCAGTAAATGTGTTTCCAATGTTTATTTTTTATTTTTACCACAATCTTGTACAAACCAAATGCCTTGTGCTAAATGTGATTTAATGATACACATGTACTGCACAGTAGTCACTTCAGAAATGTGTTTTAAAAAAACATTCTGCAAACTTTGTATTTTAACATGCAGCACATTCTGTAGACGGTTTAGCCTATAGAGCCCCCCGCCTGGAGTGGTGATAAGCATGACCTGTGGTAGGCACAATGCACATTTATCCTTCGTAGTTTCTTCATTAAATGTAGCTCTCTAAAAGCAGCTGACACGTTAAATATCTGCACATCTAAAATATGCGATGGTAAGTAGAACCATTCAGGAAACTCATCGCTTACTTTAGGGGAATAACTGTGAACCACAAACACTAAAAGAGCGGACTTCCGCCAATACTTGTATAACACATGCAAGGGTATTCCTCCTGAAGTGAATTACAGTGTAAAAAAAAACACATTTTCAAACAAGAACAGTGTTTGAAGTCATGTGAGCAGTACTGACCAATGAAAAAGAGCAGCATGGCCTATTAACCTGTTAGCACTGTCGCTTTAGAGAGACCAGCGACCAGCTGTTTCAGAGAAACCATTATTCGTTGCTCTTTATAAACATTCAGTTGTTGCCTGGACTACATTTACAGAGAAAGTGTTTGTGAATAAAGAATGATTGTGCTGCCTTTAGGCGTCCGTAAAATGGTTTCTGTGGCCTCAAGTTTTTTTTTTTTTTTTTAATAAGAGGCAAATAAGCAGCTGGTTGCATATTTAACTAATTTGCATGCCATGAAAAGGCCTTTCTTGATCGCATACTGCTTTCTGCTAGATTGATGAAATAAATCTGAAAGGAAAAGGCAGTCCAGCCAGTGGCAGCCAGCGTTCAGACAGGGTGGTCTGCCATTTGTCCCACCTGCTGCATTCACGTATCCATCTTGCAGCTGCAATAGCTCACTGCAGACTACAGCAGAACAATATTCCACTTGAAAAATAGGCGCTGTGAATTATTTAGGTCGCCAGTGAAAAAAACAACCCTAGTAGTATATGGGAGAGGGTTAGAAGAAGCATTGAGGGAAAAAGAGTTGTTCTAATATGTTGTGTATGTGTACTTGAGTGTTTTTGTTCACAAGTACATTTGAATGCATATTTTTGTTTGTGTGTGTGTTCATATATTGGTATTTCTTTATTTATGTGCCAGTATTTGCGTGAATTTGTTTGTGTGACTGTTTTTGCATGTGGTTTTGCATGTATTTTCTCCCTCGTGGGCATGCAATGGAATGCTTTGATTGTTGCTCACTGCATATTTCATATACATTTGAACTTAGATTGCTTTAAATATGGCTATATATGTATACGTTTTTATGGGCATTATTATATCACACGGCCTCCGGTAGCACGTGTGTAGTTATGGTTAAGTTGTTCAAACAATAGGAAAAGCACTTTTTGGGTGGCTTATAACTCTGGCCCTCCTGGTCGAATCCTCACAAAACCTTGCAATAAAAGTAGATGGCCCCACAGATTGATTCTGCTAAGTTTGGTGAGGTTCATCAAGGAGGGGCAAAGTTATAGGGTGTCCCAAAATGTGTGGTTTTCCCCATAGATGTAATGGCAAAAATAATCTGCTTATGCCTACAGTCCAAACCGCTAGACACATTTTTTCGCCAAATTTGCACCCGAAAGTGCGCTTTTGTAAATCTTTGTAACTCTGTCGAGTCTTTTTTTAAAAAAAAGACCAAAAAGTTAGTTAAAAATTGTGTGATACTCTGGGTTTGGTCCGCGGACGTACTTCTCTGTTCGATCCATGGATGGGCCTCCGATTGGTCCGGAAAACCGCGAGGTGCGTCAGATTTTTGGAAACGCCCGCCATATTGGATTCACAGTCAAGTTTTAACTGAAAGATAGTGTTGATATGGAACAAAATCAACATATTCAGTAAGCCTTTCGGAATGCCCCAATCGTTAGGTTTCCGTCAGAGTCTACTCCTGTTTACGTTGCAAAATGCAGATATCATGTCCAAGGTAGCAGAATATAGAGGCACAGCATGCTAAATCAATGAATTTTGTTTACAAAACTTAGATATGAGACCATTTAAGGATGTTCCCATATATTTTCAAAGCCCGGTCTGAAACATTTATAATCTGTTAGATTGAGTCACTCATTCCTCCAGGTCCCTCAAAACTAAAGATGTTAGAATCTTACATAAAGTGTCAAGCAAACTGACTGGGTGATATTTGATAAGTAAAGCATGGTCATCCGTTATATACACGCATGATTGTGACCGTCACCTTCTGCCAACTATCAGGTATCACCTCTGAATTTTGGAACAAAGTACTGGATTTGATATATTAACTGTATTTGGAAAACCATCCTGTGCACTTGCAGTTGATGTATCTAATCTCCTTATGACCCCTTGAATGTCATTGCTGTCAAGTGCCAGAGACCTTTTTTCCTCTCCGGCCTGAGCACCTCAACTCTTCAACATAATACACTTTTTGAAAATGCTCTATCCATGGGTTTTCAAATATGGATGATGGACAATATGTTGGAAGCCTGCACCTCCATTGAGGGCATGCCAAATTCCTTGTGCGTATTTAGCTGCCACTAATTTTAATGTCCTGACATTCTTGCAAAAATGTGGTATACTTGTATGATGGCAATCTGTTTTTATACCGGTTTTTAATTTTGTTAATTTCTGATACTGTTTCTTCATATAGATGACCCTCAGTCCATTTTTCACAAGCTTGTATTTTCCTTCTCATTCAAATGTTCTGCCTTTTGATTATTTTGTGATAGCAAAACAATGGCCTACACATGAAAGGCCTTGCACTCGTAGGATAAAACTGCCTTTGAACCTTGAGTAGATCCTGTATTATATGATAAACGCGATGCAGAGATGTATTACATGAACCCTCTTAACTACTCCACTGATTCCATTGCTTCTACAATGGCATGCAAAGATGTTTACTAATCTTATTTCAAAGGTTCACCTTAGATTTTGCATTATTGACTGTAACATCTCAGACTTCAGTTTTCTCAGAACCAAGAACCCCACTTGACAACTCAAAGTCCAATATCAGTTTCACACGATGACTCCTATCTGAAAGACTTAATGGCATTTTTTCAATTTTAGAAGATATAAATATGAAGTCAATGGTGGTATGTTAAGAGCCACAACTCCAAGCTGGTTTTCTAGGACAATCTCCTTTAAAATTCCCATCCCAATGCCTTAATGCCCACGTATTCATTAAATTAGACCAATTGCACCTCCTTGATTTTAGTCTATTATGAGTCTTCGTTTGCGTGGGATCAAAGCTAACAGTTGCATTTGAGTGCACTATATCAAGTACGGGGAAAAACCAGTTAAAGTCCATCGCACAAATAATGATCGGTTCTGATTCATTAACAAACCAATCACTTATAACAGAATCAAGTTCTTTCCTAATGTCTTCATCACATTCCATCACTGTATTCCTATACCAATGAATTAGCAAACAATATTTCACACCATTCACTGGCCCTCATTACGACCCTGGCGGAAATCGAAAAACGATGGCGGAAATGCAATACCGCCATCGAATAGCGCTCGGTGCGACTATGACCCGTCACCGCAAAGTACGAAGCCATTAGCGACACCGTAGTGAACGCCAACGCTAACTGCACCAAGCACGCGCGCGCGCGCCATGCCAAACCGCAAACACCACCATGGCGCAAGGGTACGCCAATTCCGACCCTAGCGGACATGTACCTAACGCCATCAGGCATGGCGTAATGTACCATTCCGCCATGGCGAGAAGTACGGCATCGCGAATCAACCGTAAACGGCCCCACTGAGTGCCTGTACACCGCTCCCTGCCCACAAAGTACAACTCCCCGTAGGTGCAATGAAGCCACAATGCAACCATTGAAATGTACAAGTCACCCATGCATGCCAACGAACAAAAGAAACACAAGAGGGGCCAATGGGAGCTGCAGGGCACAGATGGCACGAATACAGAAGCCATTCCAATGGACATGACCACAGTCCCCCACCAAGAAACGCACGCAAACACAGGCACCTGTGACCAGCAATATTCTGAAAATCACATCATTCCACCAGTCCACCTGGCTGACCGGCATCTGTTACACAAAACCCAATCCCCCGCCCCTGAGCATGACAACGTCCAAACAGTCATATTGGCAGCCCCCATCCCTGACCTCACTGGGCTTCGTAGGCAAACGCGCCCAGCACAGTACCACGCAACTAAACCCCGAAGCTGGAACCCAATGCAGATCTCCTCACAATACATCGCCCCCCAAATAGGCATATGCCACATCACTTGCAAAGAAAAACGCTACACGGGCCAAATCAGAATAGAAATTTATGCACATCAAAGTCACCAAGCCCATACAGCCATCAGGCCATGAACTCCAAAACACTAATCACCATTGTGGGCTGCTTCCGCAAGAAATGACCAGCCACTACCTGAGTGTCGCCCTGTTCCCCCATGGTACACAGAGCCACATTCACGTACGAAAAGGCAACATGGAAGCGCACAGAACCGCAGGGCCGTCCCAATGGGGAGGCACTAGTCCAGCTGAAAGGCCGAAATGTTGCTCCGAGCCACCAGTACTGCGTAAGGGCATGTGGCCCATTGGCGATCGTCCCATAAGATCGTAATGCTGCTCCACTGATTAACACAAAGCAGCAGGTGTCGGGAGTAAAATCCATCTGCAGGAGTGGCATACAGATGGCAGTGGCAAAAGGGGAGGAGATACCTGTCAACCAAAAGAAAAGAAAAAGAACAGAATGGCCATCAGAACTACATTCCAACAACTCACTTCAATGATCACACGAAATCCACAGCCATATGCATGCTAGCCCACTCAAAAGGATCATCACCACCCCAAAAACACTTGCGACTCATAACCATCTATATCGAGGTGCAAACACCATCACAAACGAGTGTACCTGTGCATGCGTCTGTCAAAACAGATTCCATCAGATGGGAATGTTAACGTGCATGGACACAAGTGTCTGAGGGCGCCTCGAGACAGGGAGGGCTCAACAAGGCCAGATAGACGATGGTCCCACTATGGCAGCCCTGCATCACATAGCGTAGGGGAGGCGGATAGATCCCAAGAAGCCCTGTACATGGCAAACTCTGTATCAAATCACCTGCCCATGCATCCATCCATCATTCCCTCATCCCGGGATCAAAACGCCTGAATAATTACTCACGTAACATTAGAAACATCCATTGAGTCTGTGCGTTATGCAGCCTGCTAAATCCACAGTGCCCCAGCCCGTAATTCCAGTGTTGTGAAGTAACATGTATTTGGGAACGGACGGCCTCATCGCCCACGTAGCTATTGCGCATCCCAAACTATTCATATCAATCATTGCTCCCTCGCCATGGGCCCTGTCTCAAGGACATAGAACAATAGAACGTTATATTTGCAGTCAGACCTGTGGGCATCTCCTCGCCGCTAGCTGGAAACCGAAAGCGCCGCCCTTCGAATTCCTCATTTGCAACATCACGTCGAAAAGGCATCTGTGGCCGTTTGAAATCACTAATTATTCCATCGAGTGCGGCTGTGTGTGAAAATGGCAACTGCCTCCACCCACGAATGGGACGCCCCGCCCGTCGTTGCAACTCGGTACAGTGATGCATGAGGGCCCACCGTTACTCGAGTACTACGTTCCACTGACCCTTCACAAGTCTGTTCGCGACTGCACAGATAGTATGGGAAACAATGGGACCACAGCAGAATGAACATATCAACCAATCTTACACGGCCATCGGGTACAAATACATGATTGCAATAGCAAGATACAATTCCCCGAATTGCAGCGTTGTGCGCGGGACGTGCTCGGCCAAAGGGGAGAGCAGTTTGCACAGGTGGAATCAATCACCACAGGTGGAGGCCATACAGCCTGAAAACACATAAATTGCACAGCCAGTCTCCTCCCACAACCACACCGAAATGCTACCGGCAGGACTCGCGATGTTGGCCCTGGGGGACCTGATAGCACTGCAAGTGCTCCGACTCCAAGAAGAAGACGAACACCAACTACAACCAGCCGCACGGAGGAGACGCAGGAGGAGGAGGAGGCCAAGGCAGGGCCAGCAAGGCCCACCAGCACAGCCACTACCACCACGCAGGCAGCCCGCAATACCACGCCTCCGAGCACATCCGTTCAACCTCACTGATGAGCAGATCCACACCCTCTACCGTCTGGACCGGGACACCATAGCCGCCATTGTGGACATGACACAGGCTGACCTTGTCAGCATGATAGATAGCCCAACCGCCATCCCACCCCTACTGAAGGTGGTGTCTGCACTACACTTCCTGGCCACAGGCACCTACCAGCACACAGTCGGACAGTTGCATGGCATTTCTCAGCCACTGTTCTCACGGACACTATTGCAAGTGCTCGATGCCCTCCTGCAGCACGCAGACGACTACATCTCTCTACCACGCTCGGAGCAGGAAATAACCAACACAAAAGTGGGATTCCATGCACTTGCCGGCATACCGGGTTGCATTGGTGCCATCGACTGCACCCATGTTGAATTGGTCGTCTCACATGCCATGGAGGCCCAGTACCGCAACCGAAAACAATTTCATTCCCTGAATGTACAAATGGTGTGTGACTCCAACAGGATCATTACACATTGTTGTGCCCGATTCCCTGGATCAACCCATGATTCTATGGTCTTGAGGAACTCTACAATACCACGCTACATGGAGCGACACGCAGGGAACAGATCCTGGCTACTCGGTGAGTCTCATTACATGCATGATGATGTGGGGTATGTGAATTGGCAATGACCTGCCAGGAAGGGGGGGGGTGTGCGTACGTATCAATGGCATTCCACATCATACGTTTCTCGTCCACATACAGGTGATGCTGGATATCCACTGAAGAGATGGCTCCTCACACCAGTCCGGAACCCACGGGACCAGCATGAGGAGGACTACAACCATGCCCACTCACGTACCCGTGTAGTCATAGAACAGGCATTCGGCCTACTGAAGGGCCGTTTCCGCTGCCTCAGCAGGTCAGGCGGGGCACTCCTGTACCGCCATGAGAAGGTTGCAAAGATGGTCATGGCATGTGTCATGCTCCACAACATGTGCGTACGTAGAAATGTGCCCATGCCCCCTGACGCAGAACTGCAAGCACCTGATGATGGTCATGATGAGGGTGGGGATGTGGCAGCACCTCATGGAGTCTGCGAGGCACCGGAGGCCCGTGACATTCGTCAGCATCTCATTGATGTATGCTTCTAGCACTCACGCCTGGTGGCTGATACATGGACACGGGACTCGTGGCACTGCGTGTGTCTGGGACATGCACAATATGGACTGTACGCCTATGATGGCCTAGTACACAAAGATCAATGTCCACACTTCTCATTGGTTGATCGTGCACTTTTTATGGCATATGTGATATCATGTTGAACACCCTATCGACCCGCCACCCAAGTGAGCCCAACACACCCCCTCCACCCTCCTACCTCCCCCCCGAACACCAGTGTCCAAAGATGCTCATTGTCAGTGGGCTGTCGCTATTGCATGCCCCCTCTGCGGGTATCAGGGGCACCCCTGCCTGTGGAGCGCAGGTTCCTTCCAGATCTACGTTGGGGGCTGCCCTGGACGGAACTTGCAACGGATGATGTGTCTGCCTGCTCACGTCCATGCATGTCCCTAAGGGTTTGCGAGAGCTCAGTGAGCACACGGCGCACTGCGGCAAGTTCGGCACATACGTCTTTGGACGTCGCATGCAGTTCCCCCCTCAGGCTCTCGGTGCTTCTCTCAATTTGTGCCCTTAGCGTCTCTGTACCTCTCTCCATTTCTGCCCTAAGTGTCTCAGTTGATGTTTCTATGTCTGCCTTTGTGCCCCCACATTCATCGGCATGGTCCTTGAGGAGTGTGGCCAGTTGCTGCTGTTGTTCGATCAACTGGTCGAGGGACTGTTGCCTCTGCTGGACCATGGCCATTTGCGGGGGTGTCACAGAGGGGCTGTTGTCCTCATGTTGCCTTGCCACAGGGCTTGTGGGGGATGGCCAGTCGTCGTCTTGTGGGTGCCCCTGCGTGGTATCCTCATGTTGTACGGGATGGGACAGACAGGGGGATTGGGACAGGTCATGGATGGATCTGACTTCGGCATCCCCGTTTTCTGTGTCCGAGCATGCTGCCATCAATGGGGTGTCACCTATGGTGCTGCTGCCACCAGAGGCAGTGCCTTCTGTGGCATCCATTGGGGGGACCTGTGGTGGTGGTGTTGTGGGCATGCTGGCTGCTGGGGTGCCTGTTGATGTTCCCTCCTCTGTGCTGCCACCTGATTTGTGCTGCTGCCGTGTCTTGATGCATGCAGCTGAGGTGGAGGGTCTCTGGCCGTTGGTCTTGGCCCTCTTTGCAGGTGTGCTGGTAGGGGTGTCCT
The DNA here is from genome assembly GCF_040938575.1 of Ambystoma mexicanum. NCBI lineage: Eukaryota > Metazoa > Chordata > Amphibia > Caudata > Ambystomatidae > Ambystoma > Ambystoma mexicanum. Next base: position 1,149,827,733 of record NC_090928.1, read on the forward strand.
GTAGCTCGTCGTTTGGATCGGACCCTGTGGTGGAGTAAAGGAGGGCGAGGGTTATTGATGGGTCAGTGGGAATTGGAATGGCATTGTATCACATGCTTTGGGGTGGTACCTGAGGGTGATTTGGGTCGGGGCCTTGGAGGTGCTTTGATTTGTGTGTGGAGTGAGGGTGCAGTTGTTTGGCAGCCTGCAGTTAGGGTGTGCCTGCTGCACGTGTAGTGCGTGTATTAGGGGTTTTTAATTATTTATGTATTTATTGTGGGTTTTAACGTGCGCTATCAGGCCGATGTGTGTGGACGTTCTCCTGGACATGTGTTTCTGTTGCACTATGTGGACGCATGGTACTTCACATGGATGGACTGTGTGGATTTGGCATTGTTTTATCTGGCCCACCTACCTGAATCTTCGGATGTCTGCACTCCTTTCTCCATCCTTCCGACTCCCTCTATGCTCTCCATTCCGATGGTGGAGGCACAGATTTCTTCCCAGGGGGTCAACTTGATGGGTGATTCAGGACCTCCCCCGGTGGCTGTGGCAATGTTGCGGTTGGCAGAGAGTATGCTGCGGACGCGTATCCGCAGGTCGTCCCATCGCTTGCGGCATTGCTGTGGGGTGCGGGGTGCGGTCCCCACCGCACTTACCCGCTGTGCCACCAGAGCCCATATGGCCTTCTTGTTTGCAAGTGCCGTCCTGGTCATTTGCGTGCAGAAGACGACGGCAGCATTCTCCTGGAGGGTCTCTGTTAGCACGGTGAGATCCTCACGGGAGAAGTGGACCTGCCGCTTGCGGTCGCACGCTTTCTTCGCTACTTTTCCCATTTTTCTTGGTTTCGCTAGGGTGGTTGACGGGTTGGGGTGTGTTTCAGGGTAGTGATTTTAGTGGTTGTGTGGTTTTAGTGTTTTTATAGGTGTACGCCGGGATGTTTCCCGTTCCGGGCCCATGTTTTAGCTTCCGTTTCCGTATATTTCCGGTCACCGTACTTTCCGGTAGGCGCACACTGCGGTGACCGCTAAGAGGGGTGGCGGTATTGCACCTAGGGCGCCGTACGGCGGCGGTGTGGGCCGTTTTGGGGTCATTTCCGCCATCGCGGACTTTGCACTTCCGCCGTGGCGTGGTGCTCGTGCCCGATGGGTCGGAATGGGCCGCACTTTGCTCCTTCGTGCAATGGCGGAAACGCTATTTACGCTGTGGCGCTCCGGTCAGTCGCTTTCCGCCAGGGTCGTAATGAGGGTCTGTATTTTTAAAATACCAATTAAAAGCATAGGAGATTTTGACTTTATCTCTATTAAAGTCAGCCAAAATTAATACCTAATGTCTGCACTTCTGTCTTTTCTTGCAACATGAGAAATAACACTAAGCTGATCAATTACCTTCCTCTTCTGACGAGACTTCCGTTTGGGTGCTTTCTGCTTGGAGTAGAGATTGCCAAGGCTCACAAATTAGTTCGGTCAAGTTTAAATATTGGATTGTTTTGGCGAGCGAGTGGAGAGCAAGAAGCAGTCACCTTGCAGTCTCCTTTTGCTCCACCCTGCAGACGGCACAGATATCGGAAAGTAGTAAAAGGTGAAAAGGACGCCTTTACTTTAAGAATCACATAAACTGTCTCTCCAGTGACGCGCACGTCACGTGACCAGCAGCTGAGCTCATCAGGACATCTGGAGCGCCCTTGTGGCGTAAGCCCTGTGGCAGAAGGGCTGTGAGAACTGTTTAGCTGTGGCGGCACTGTGATTCATTCATCTCACTCTATCTGCTTCACAGATTGGATTGTTTTGGTGAGCGAGCGAGTGGGGAGCAAGAAGCAGTCTCCTTGCAGTCTCCTTTTGCTCCAACTTGCAGACGGCACGGATATCAGAAAATAGTAAAAGGTGAAAAGGACGCCTTTACTTTAAGAATCACATAAACTGTCTCTCCAGTGACGCGCATGTCACGTGACCAGCAGCTGAGCTCATCAGGACATCTGGAGCACCCTTGTGGCGTAAGCCCTGTGGCAGAAGGGCTGTGAGAACTGTTTAGCTGTTTGGCGGCTTTGGCGTGTGGAGTGTCTCCCTTGCTTGTTACGCTCACCTGGTTCCATGGGGGCGCCACCCAGCAGTTGGGGTTCAGATGTCTCTCCTTGCGATGCCCAGATGCGACCAGCGGAAGAGTTCTGCCTGGAATACAGGTAAGCTATGTTCAGGACTGGGCAACAGGGGTAAACAGCCTCCCACCTCCCTGTAGGTCTGCGACCCTTCTGGGCTTCTCCTCACCTTGTTTTAGATGTTGGCGTGTTCTCCGTCCTATTGTCTTGGCAGGGGTGCGTTGAGCTTGGTGGGCAATGGCGATCGAGTTGCTTCACTGATACCAGCCCGTCTTGAGTCTTTCAGGTAGGTCTTATTGCTGTGAATATTGCTGTTGTTGCATGCCTTTTAAACAATGTCTTTTTCTTCCTAGGTACGCAGAAGTCCAATATGTGGCAAGGCGGAATCTGTGTTTCGCCGGTAAGTATGGGTGTTTTTGGAGCACCTTGATGCGGTGAGTAGGCGCTATGCACTGCGCTTAAGATGCCTTGCCTTTGCTAACCTGTTTTTGCTAACCTGTTATCATATCCTCTCCACAGGTCGCGGTACTCGGCCGGAGTATGGAATTTCCGTCGTGATGCTGATTGAGGAGCGGCCGGCGAGGTAAGCCTTTCGGCACAGTTCGTTAATTGTACAATGTCTAATGCCTTGTTTCTTCTCTTTTACAAGTCCGTCGATCCGGAGGAGTGCTGGTTTCAGGATGATGGTCGGAAGAGCTGCGGACCGCTGGCGATGAAGTTTAGGTAAGCTGCTGCCTTTTTCTCACGATGTCTTCTCCTTTCCTTTGCAGATGCTGTCCTTACGAGGTTCGTGGCTGAAGCTGAATACGGTGAGCGTCACGTTGCAGTAATGCAAACTAACGCGAAGCGTGTCAGTCTATTCGGGTGTGGTTTAAATAGCTTCAAGAAAGAAGTCCAGGTAAAATAGTCCCCATGGTACCACACCCAAAAACACTACACTGCAAGCCTGGTTTCAAGGAGCCAGGTTATGAGGATGTCTCCACATGACTGGCATTAATGAAAAGTAGTTCCCAAGCACAAGTCCATATTCAAACATGAGCCTGGCGCCAAAGGTGCCAGGACTGACCCCAAGAAGGCCTATGCTGCAATTTCTTGGGTTTAGTGGGTACTGGAATCAAGACTCACTCTGGCCCATAGGTTGGCCAGGGGGTCTTCAGAGCGTGGGTCATGACATTGCTCATTGGGAGCGAAGCCGGCAAGATCCCTTGACAGTGCAGCAGGTAAGAAGTTAACTATGGCTGAGGCAGGCCCCCTGACACGCTCAAAATTAAAGCACTCTACACAGGTGAATGATAAAACTTTGTTGCTAGAGGGGAATCTGCACACCGGTAAATGTGATTTGGAGGGATACAACTGGTCGTGTCAAAAGCAAAACAATCTACTGGCTGCTGACACACGTACAGATCATACAATGCAAATAATGAGTGCAACTGGCAAGTAAACACCTCTCAGAAACACCTTCCTACACACCTTCAACGTCCTTAACAGGGGCCGCAGGGAACGGTGCGGCAGCTGTAGTAGACATGGGAGATGAGCGAGGCACAGATGGAAGAGAGGGCGCAGAGACAAATGGAGTGATTGGGCTTGAGGGCGTTTCAAATGACGCCGCAGAAAATGAAAAGTCTAAAACCAACAGCGCTCAATGCCTGATGCCAAATGAAATTACACACGATGGTGAAAGAGGAAAAGAGATTGAAATTAACCTGGCAGTCTTTGACTCTCCTTCCGATGTAACAGACATTGAACTATTGCAACTAGAGGTCCCGTGTTTACCGAGTGAAGCAAATTCTTTGAGATTTACATACCCGCCCATAGAGGGAATAACCAAAGACTTGAATGCGGGTAGGAACTCGAATAAAATCCCTTCAGACATTGGACAAAAAAATGACAATATGAGTGCATTAACAACAAATAAGGATTTGTTTGAAGAAAGAAATGGAAACTCGAGCATTACAGGATCAACGCATGTGAAAGGAAAATCAAGCTTGTGCATGAGCCATTATAGTAAAACTAGCAACGAATGTATAGCGTCAAAAACAGCACGTCCAATAGCAAGAGACTGCAACATGGTCAACGGACATGTAACTGGTGATATGCCGCCGAAGTTCACCTGGCGAAATTTTGGTCATAAAAAGATCCTTGACTACATATGGACATCAAAAAACATATGGAATAAGATCTTAAAGTTACAAATTGTGCAGACCGTACGCAGTGACCATGATGCCTTGGAAATGACATGGCCATTAAGCCAGAAATCTGTAGTACAGACCTATAAACAAACTTTGGAGGTAAATCAAGGGCGAAATCGGCTACACCTAAAAGTAAAGAGAAACAAATAACAGGTCTAACAGAGGAGTTTCGATCCTTATCCTATACAACACATGATTCGATAAATTATGCAGCATTATTACCTTATCAAAACATGTGTGGATCACGGAATGTACAAAATTCAAAAATACATAGGCATGAATGGAGTAGAATTGTAAAAAATCAGAAGAAACTGCTCAATAAAGATATAAGAGAGTTAAAACATAAAATGGGTACAAAATCTGCATTACCAATCAAACAACGTCGACAAAAATACCAAAATTGGCTAAAAACGTTTTCCTGTATGAGAGATCAAGAACGCGGGGAGATGATGCTTTCATTAATCAAACCCAACAAGTCGAGGGAAATCTGGCACATTTTAAATCAAGATAATGCTAATCAAACAGATCTGTTAGCAATTGGGTCTCTGAGGGAGACTGGCAAAAACATTTTGAACGAGTATTCTTGGAAACTCAACGTGGAACAACAACAAAACTGAACGCTGATGTAACTCGATGGGAAGTATCGGAGACTGAAGAAGATATAAAAATCGCTATTTCCAAGCTGAAAAACTCCAGAGCTGCAGGGCCTGACGGCATTTCCAATTTTATGCTAAAAGCGCATAAAAATGAATGGTCCACCTTTATAGCCATGTTATTCAATAGAATCGCTACACAAAAGTCACTCCCAGCCTCCTGGACTGAGGCGATTGTAGTGCCAGTCTTCAAGAAGGGCAATCGAGCCGATCCAGCAAACTATCAGCCGATTGCCATCCTTGACACTATTGGAAAGATAATGGCCACTTTCCTCCAACAAAAATTAACAACGTGGGCAACCAACAAAGGAATTTCAGACTGTCGACAGACAGGTTTTACAAAAGGAGTCGGGACTGAGATCAACCTGACAATGATTCATTTGTTGAAATTGGAAGCTTAGAGAAGAGATCAAACCTATTTTTCGCCTTTGTGGACATGCAACAGGCCTTTGATACAATAAATCGTGAACTATTAGGGAGGAAACTTACAAACTGGGGTTGCCCAGAAAATATTTTACAACCAATAAAGGCCTTCTACTCAAAAACATCAATTTGTGTAAGGATAAATGGAAATGGAGATCTATCAAAAGCGATAGATACGAATAAAGGGGTAAAACAGGGCTGCCCACTGGCTGCTGCTCTGTTTAAGCTGTTCATCGCTGATATCGCCGATTCCTTAACAAACATAAAATGTTTCTCTCCAAAAATAAATGGACATCAAATCTATTGCATAACATATGCTGACGATCTGGTTTTGATCGACTCTACTCAAATACGGCTTCAGCGACTTCTATCAGGTTTACAAAAATATATGGTGGAAAACAAACTGCGAATTAATGTAAAGAAGACAAAAATCATGAAGTTCGGCCCATCAAAGGGAAAAATAAATCGAAACTTCAAGTGGAAGATTGATAATGAGGTAATTGAGGAAGTCGCTGAAATCCGCTATTTGGGAGTAATGGTAAACAGGTCGATTCGAGAAACAAGCTGGGTACAGTACCTGTTTCAAACGAATGGAAACGTTCTCCCTACAAGGAGCGAGAAGCCATACTTTATTTGGAAAATTCAGTCTAATCCTTGTTTGGCAGTTCTACACGCAAAAAGTAGTCCCTGGTATCATCTTTGGAGCAGAAACAGGATGGAACCTAGATCATAAAATTTGGACACAACTAGAGGGAATTTTCTGGCGGCAAGTATTAAGACTACCTAAATACATATCAACAATCATAATTAGGCACAAACTTGCATTGGAAGAACTATATGGTTCCGTCGTCTGGAAATCCCTTGTGATTCTACGCAAAATGGTAATTGCCAAACCAGAACCAGCATATAAAATATTAGTGCCTGGAGACACCATAGCCTACACTGGATTACTTAAGAAATGGATGCAAAAGCTTGAGGCAGCCCTGAAAGCAGCCGACACCCAGATGGCAACATTGTTAGATCAGCCTCAAAACGTAAAAAAGAAAATAAAACAGTGGTTTTGGATTCAAAACTTGTCCAAATACAATAAACTACCAACTGCTCTGGAACTTGGACTTGTAATGAATCAGCTAGACAATATGCCGCATTATCTACAAAAATTTCCCTCTCGCCACCATCGCTTACAAAACGAAGCAGATGCTAGTGGTACATCATATGGAAACATCAAATGACAATGTATGTAGATTCTGCATGGTCAGTATAGAATCACTTAAACAAGGGTAATTCATAGAATCCAGCGCACAAGTAGCGCACGCGGCTGGCGCACAGCGTGCGCCTGCGATAGTCTGCGCCAGGCACGTGCGCTAAAACTGATTTCCGCGCACAGCATATTCATGGATTTCATGCTCCCAAACCAGCCGTGGCGCAGAGAATCGCAGCGAGCCTGCAGCAGCGCCAGTAACGCCCCCAAGAACGCCCTCGCGCAAGGAAAAGCCATCAAAATCGCTAAATCATCGCTAAGGGCTGCGCTAACCCTGGACCACTTCACAGGGCAGGCAAACAAGGAAAGCAAAGCGGGCAATCTTCAAATCAGGAGTACGCGGGAAGTTCTACACGCGACTAGGCAGGGAACGTGAATTACAGGGGTACGCGGGAATTATCACACGCGAACAGCCAGGGAACGCGTATTACAGGGGTACGCGTGAAGTAGAACACGCGATAGGCCAGGGAACGTGTATTACAGGGGTACGCGTGAAGTAGAACACGCGATAGGCCAGGGAACGTGTATTACAGGGGTACGCGGGAATTATCACACGCGAACAGCCAGGGTGCGTGTATTACAGGGGTAGCGGGAAGTTCAACACGCGATTGGCCAGGGTACGTGTATTACAGGGGTACGCGTGAAGTAGAACACGCGATAGGCCAGGGAACGTGTATTACAGGGGTACGCGGGAATTATCACACGCGAACAGCCAGGGTGCGTGTATTACAGGGGTAGCGGGAAGTTCAACACGCGATTGGCCAGGGAACGTGTATTACAGGGGTACGCGTGAAGTAGAACATGCGATAGGCCAGGGAACGTGTATCACAGGGGTACGCGGGAATTATCACACGCGAACAGCCAGGGTGCGTGTATTACAGGGGTAGCGGGAAGTTCAACACGCGATTGGCCAGGGTACGTGTATTACAGGGGTGCGTGGGAATTATCACACGCGAATAGGCTGGGTGGGCCCTCACAGGTGTACCCTGTACACCCTCCACGGCCCCTGCAGGCAGCCCACAAAACAGGGGACTACCCTGCACACCTGATCATGTCCCCCTGCACCCCCATCCACCAGGGGCACCCTCCACCAGGCCCCCACCCATGTCTCCCACCACCCCCACCCCCCAGCAGTGCAGGGGCACCTGCCAGCAGGCCCCCACCCATGTCTCCCACCACCCCCACCCCCCATCCACCAGGGGCACCCTCCACCAGGCCCCCACCCATGTCTCCCACCACCCCCACCCACCAGCACTGTGGGGCACGTGGCCAGCAGGCAGTCAGGCAGCAGCAGATGGCAGGTGGGAGCGTGCTCAGGGCTCTGGGGGACTGTAATTTGGCCTCCTGGCCAGGAGCGTGGTCTTTCGTGTTTGAACGCGTGGACAGCCTGATAGGGAGTGATTTTGCACGTGAAAAACCCACACTCAGCGAATCGCGCGAAAACCCGTCACCAGCATATGTGCGTCCATAGTTACCTGCACGGGCAGTGTCAAAGCGTGTGATTGGTGAAAATGGATCTACACGCAGGAGTGACAAAGCGTGTGATTGGTGAAAATGGATCTACACGCAGGAGTTACAAAGCGTGTGATTGGTGAAAAGTGAGCTACACGCAGGAGTGTCAAAGCGTGTGATTGGTGAAAAAGGATCCACACGCAGAAGTGACAAAGCGTGTGATTGGTGAACATGGGCCAAGCACGTACACGCCGTAAGTGACGCTGTACGTGTGGGCCTGTATATAAGGTAGTGTAGAACACCATTTCCCTGTACGTGCTTTTCGTGGAGAGCGAGTGGGTGAATTCTGTACTTCTTGTCGTTTCACACGCGATTTACTTCACGGCGTTTCCAGTTCGTACTCCCTATTACCTCTGACAGCTTTTTCTCTTTTTCCTCTTGTACTGGTTTACCTGGGCCTGTTCCCTCAAACAGTGTCCCCTTCTACTGTTGTCCTGTCTCCTCAGACAGCGTACACATCTTCTTTTGACGGGGGTGTTGCCAACCAAACACGCTCATTTTTCACGCTCTTTTACCTGGCAGACGGTGAGTCACGCACGTATCTAACTTCTGTGCTTGCCCCGTGTGTAGCCTACCCCTTCAGAGGTCATTCTAGGCTGCGTGTGACACGCATACGTTCATTGTGTTACTGGATGCCACAGCGTAGTGCAGGGTTTTCCATCAGCACACGTGGTCTAGGAGGGGTATTGTGCACGTTCCTTAACTTTTCTGGGGTGCCTGTGCGTTGCGTGACCCGTCATCTTTCCCCAGGGGTGTCATATAGCCTTGCCACTGCACTAGGGTACGAATACCATCTGGTACCCAACCCCTTTGACACCCAATTGCCCAGGACAATTGTGCACACCGACTCCCATACGCACAATAACATCAGTGCCATGGTTGGGAGGCGTGCAAGCCGTAAGGGTGGCAAAGGTGGCCGAGCCACACGTGGTGGCCGTGGAGGATCCACTAGGGGACGTGGTTGTGACTTGCAGGGTGCCCCTGTCCCCCCCAGTCTGGAGGACCAGTCAGGGACACCCATGCCCCCCCCCCCCCAGTGAGGGTCATGTGGCTGATACCAACCCTGATCAGCCCTTGTCGGACCAGCCCATTGTGGCACCAGACCTGTCCGAGGGTGATCCCATCGCTGACATCCAGGTCAGCAGGTCCACTGCACGTGCACCGGTGCACATTGGTGTCATCAGGGCACGCGCATCTATGCCAGATAGGTCATCTGCTGGCCCCCGTAGCCAGGGTGTGGCTCCATCCACCCCACCTCTCATACACCCTGCCAAGACTGTGTCGGTCCTAGTTCATGCACCTCAGATCAGGCCTGACCCCATCCCACTACCCCCAATGCCTGCACCTACTCCCATGCTGAGTGTGCAATCCCACACACCCAGTACTGAGTCCACCACGGCTCCTGCCCCTAGTGTCCACAGCGGCGTAGGACACTCTGGATCCCCACCCCCTTCCAAGCGCAAGAGGAAGAGTGCACGTCCGGCACAGGCTGATGCCCCAGGCACGGCTGCACAGTCCGGCCCATCAAGGAAGCCAAGCTTCACAGACGCCGAACTGAATGCACTTGTTCAGTATGTGTCAGATCATGATAGGGAAATGGTCATCGTTGCAGGGTCCAAGACCACACATGCCAGACGCCAGGCACACTGGCAGACCATTGCTGACAGAATAAGTGCCCTTGGAGTAGTGAGGCGCACAGCTAGTGATTGCCAGAAGCGCTGGAATGACCTTAAGCGCAGGGCAAAGGATAAGCTGGCCTCAAGTCATGCCGCAACCTTGGTGACTGGAGGTGGGTCCCCAGCACAGGAAATAGAACTCACACCACACGAGTCCGTAGCTGGATCCTACGTCACCGAGGGACAACTCCAAGGTGTGGGAGATCTCCCTGATTACGAGGCATCATCCGGTGAGTGCACATGCATGTGTGTATTATCCATGTGCATGGTGTGTGTGTGAAGCATTCATGTTGGGTGCCTGTCAAGGGGGTGTGTGGCAGAGTTGATAGTGGCACCCATGTGCCTCATCCAGTATGTTCAGTGCAACACCATCTGCCCACAGCACTATCCCAACTGGCAACAGTGCACATATGGCCCTACACCATGGAAGTTGCCCTTGAATTGTCATTTTGTCACTACATTGTTGCTCATACTCCCCTGTCTATTCATCTGATGTCTTACATACCATTCCTATACTTTCCCCCAGCCAATCAAGTTTCATCTTCACATGCCTGACATGCAATGATACCACATGCTAATGCGTCCTCTGTATATAAATGCCAACCAACATGCTGTCATACTGTGGATGTTGCCTTGACATCCACCTCCTACCTGTGTGCTTTGGTACCGTCTGGTTTCGAGCCCCATTCCCTCACACTCCATGCTGCTCTTCATGGTCTATCTTCCCTGACTTCTACAGTTCAGACCATCGTGCCCTACTCACGACACCTGCTTGCTAACAGTCAAATGAGGGCACCCTGCCCTCCAATGCGACCCACCCTATTGCTGACAAGTGCATCTGAGCCTACTCAAAGCTAACTCTCACTGACATCTGCTCATACATGCCTTTGCCTGTCCCATAGACCCTTCACATGGTCCCTGTCCTCTCTCCTTGCTCCTCTTCCACCATCCAAGGTGGGACCCGTTGGGGTGTACTCCTGGCCTCCTTCCAATCCTCAGAGGCCACAATTGATGTGCATGGTAATGGGAGCATCTCAGTCCAAGGCCCTTAGGCCAACCTCATTCTCCTTGAGAAATGCTACCCACATCTCATCAACTTCCTTTCCTCTCCTGCTGTCCCCCCTCCTCTCTCCTCATCAATCCTGCACTGCCTCCCTGCACCCTCCCATGATCCTTCTCCGCCTCCCACTCCAACTCCTACACATGCTGCACCTCTGATCTCTAGCACTCCCCGTAAGTCCTCCAAGGCTGTCAACCTCTTCCACAATTACACTCCTTTCACTGCGGCTGCATCAGGCATTCCTCCGATATCTGTCACTTACATGAGGTTATGCACCTTGACATCCTTGGTCTCATGGAAACATGTCTGACGGCCAGCTCTGTCTGCATCCTTCACACACTCCTACCTGATGTTCAGGAGACCCTCTCCCTGGCCCGCCACTACTGTGCAGGGGGGGTGTGCCCTTGGCTTCCCTGAGGGTATTCCTGCCACTGTCACTCCTACTTAGACCTACTCCACTCTGGAATGGCTTGTGTGACGTCTCTCTCTACCACACCTTGACATTCACAAACTGTGCGTACTGTGTCTGGGAAAACTGGTCAAATGTACTACTTCCTTTCTGAGTGTCCTCACCTCTCCTCCTCACTCATGTCCCCAGACACAGAAATCCTCTTCCTTGGTGCTGTACGCATCCACCTGCATGCTTGTTGACCCCCCCACGTGACCTTTCTGTGACCTCAGCAACTCCCTCTCACCCTCTAGACTCCCGTCTGTCCCTACTCATTCTGCAGGGCACACTCTTGATGCTCTGATCTCATCTGACTTTCCCCTCTCCGTCCATCTCTGCACTCCTCTCTCCTGGAGTGATCACATTCTCCTCTCCTCCCAGCTCACCCTCACCACCCCACAGGCAAAGCCACCCTCACCACTGTCACACACCTTCTTGGTATTCCAACCCATGAAGTGTGTGTCAGTCGAGGCTCATGCTGCTAAGATCTCCCCCCCATCCAGCTCCCCCTTAGGCTCACTCCCATCCTGACAGGGCCCACTCCATGCTCCACTCTATGTCAGGTACACTGGATGTCTTTGCCACGGTCATGACCACCTGTCTGAAGCCCCATGCCAATGCAGAGTCCTGGCATGACTCGGATCTTGTGAACCCAGACCACAGGTGCCGGGTGGCAGAGAGGGAATATCCTGCATCATGCTCATCCTCTGGCAAACTGGCCTGCCACATGCTCCAAAGGCAATAGCGCCTCACCCTTTTCACCAAGATGAGATCCCCAATCCAAGGGCACATATCTGCGGCATGTGACAACTCTGCAGGACACATAGAAATCTGCAAGGACCTTGCCGAGCCAGATGCAGTGTGTACCTCCCGTGTCCCCTCCGAGCCCACAGCACTGCATGATTGTCTCTGTACCCCTATAGGCCACCCCCCCCAGCACTTGTCTGCGCCTAACACCATCTGCCCTTGACGTTAAGTCCTACTTACCTTGTACAGCACTTCCAGCCGCCACTTCCCCTTGCACTTCATTGTGCCACCCACCCCTGCACTTGCGTGACATGAATGACACCAGCACCAGTAGGATTGTTGACTGGCATCCCCTTCTGCCCCACCACCCCTCAGTGCTCCGCTGTACCTTCATACATTTCTGGACCGGTGCTTCACGAATGCTATATGATTCCTTTACAGGTGATGGGGAGGTGGAATCTCATTGTTTACTGCATTTTGTTGATGTAGACAAGGCACTGTGCATTGTGGCCAATTTGGACTAGCAGATCCATGTACAACATGTTAACTTATTGATGTGATGATGCAATGTCAGGACCAGAGTGGTTGAAATCCAAAAAAGTTGCCCTCCTCTCCCTCTTCACTTGGTGGCTATGTCACATGCCATGTGTGTGATGGCATGTGCCTTTGACATGGCAATCACCGGCCAATGTGTGATGGCAGTGCTAGGCAGCATGGTGAGCAGGCGTTGCTCTCCAATCTGTACATTGTATGCCCTGAGCCTCCCCTACAGACCCAGTGATGGTGAATGCATAGGAGGTCTCCCAGTCATGTGGGACATGTGTCGTAGAACTACTGCCTCTGTTGTTCATCAGCCCTTGTTGCATGCCATGGTGCTAATGCCTGTTTCCATTTTTCTCTTTCATGTCTTTGCAGGGGACGAGGCACTTGTTGATGCTGGGGATGTGGTGGTTGAGCCGTCCCAGGAGGGCAACCCGGGCCGACCTTCCACAAGTGAGGGACGTGGTGTGTTTGTGGGTGAAAACCCACAAGTGCTGCAGGTCGTGCTGTCGAGGGGTGTCTCTGGGGGTTCCTCCCCCGAGCAGTATTCAGGTGTAGACTCGGAGGATGACACCTATGTGCAGTCGCAGGTGAGTGTTCTTGGGAGAGAATCTCCTCTGTCCGACCCACCTGCAGCCGGGCCATTGCCCTCAATGGGGTTGTCAGTGTCGGCAGCTCAGCCTCCGGTGGTTACGGATGCAGGGCCACACCACACAATCTCTGATCCTGTTCCTGGGGCTGCAGATCAGAGAGGGAATGCAGTCCTGCAGCCTGAGGCCTTGCCGGCACAGCAAGGCGCAGTCCGCCTTGCCCCAGGCAGGTGTGGGCCCATCAACGTGGTGGCCGTATGCCACCTGGCAATACCGCTTGGGAGCAATCCATCTACGGTATGGCCAACCAACAGGCAGCATCATCCGAGATGATTGCACAGGCCATGGATAGGGTGGCCACTTCCATTGTCCCCCCAGAAAGGCTGATGGAGCGACTGGAGCAGGCTACAGAGTCCATCTGCCAGGCACACAGGGAGGATATGTTGGCGTCCAACATGGACAGGCGGGCGGCACTGGCGACTCTGCGGGAATCACTTTCCATGGAGTCCCAGCGCCACAGGGAAGGCCTGAGGGAAGAATTCCATCACCTCAGGTCGACCCTGTTAGAGCTTGAGGCTTCATCCCATAGAAGGACAGAGGAGCAGCTGGAGCGTCTGACACGGACGCTCTCGGCCGAGATGCAGGCAACTCGTGCTGAGGTCAGGTCATCCCGGAAGTTACTGCATGGGGACCTCCGCATGATTACAACCCAGAACCAGAACTACCAGACCCGCCTGCTTGCAGCCATGGAGGAGCAAACTCGTGCTTTGCGTGGGCTGCCTCCCATTGTCACACCATCTTCTGAGGCAGCTCCCCCACCTCCTGAGTCAGCTGCAGGGTCTGGCCAGAGCGATAGCGACTCATCTCCCACAACAGAGTAGCCGTGTGGGCCACGAGCCTATGGGGTGTTTTAGTTTCCCATGATCCACACAGGTGGATTGTGGCGTGCATCCTGTCCTCGGACCTCATAGGTGGCCCCCCCCCCCCCGCCGGCCCTTTCATGGCCATTTTTTCTCAATATTCTTTTTTTCTTTTCCAAGAGTGTTGCCTTGTGTGGGTACCTGGGCATACACTGTATTGTGGCTGGGCACATGCAGGCTTGTCCTGAGTTTGGTTTCGATGCTTGGGTAGCAGACATCCACACCCCTCCTGCTTCCGTTTCCATGGGCTTGCAAAGGGTGTGCCCAAGTGACAGCAAATTACACGGTGACATTGGACTCCCATGAGCTGTTGGCCAGTCCATAGTCAATACTGTGTAGACATTCATAGTGTACATTGTTGTTGCACCTAACTATGCATGATGGTTTGATATGTGCCTCTACTTACATATGTTGCTCATGTTTTGCAGGTATTTCACACAGTTCTTCACACGGGCATACTCTCTGGAGTCAGACTACATGTCGGTAGATGTGCACTGACACTTTTGCGTGGCGCCATCACTGTACATCTGGACGGTGAGGACATACCAGCAGAATCAGGTAATGAGACTACCATTGATTACATGCATTGTGTCTTGTTTGGGTGGGCTTCAGGGTGGGTTGGTGTGTAATTTGATTGAAATTACTCTTACACAGGTGTGTAGTAGTGGCTCCAGCGCGGTTAGCTGTTCAAGTGCGGCTATGTTCCATTTGGGGCACTGCTATTTGTGACACCGGTGTCATGTTGTGATGGCCAGTTTGTTTGCTCTCACATACCATGACATGGTGTCCTCAGTTGTGGGACTGTGAAGGGAATGGGTGACATGGCAATGTTGTCATGTAGTGAATCGCCTGTGGCAATGCATATTTGATTGATGGAGTTGTGTCTTTTCGTTGTGATGCATTGCTGGTGTATGTGTAGGTAGGGGTGCACACATAGTGACACTTCCATGTTAACAATCTCAGGCTGATGTGTATCTGACAGTTTATTGTCAAGTAATTTTGTGACATTGTCAGGTAGTGTCATCATTGATTGTCAGATGGTATGTGCCAGAGCAGTGTGCACTAGCCAGCACTGTGATTCCTAGGTGAAGAAGTTGGCCACCAGTTGCGTACGGGCTGCCTCCCCCGTGCCCTTTCCCCTCCCATGCGCAGCGGGCGTGCATGTGGTTGTGGATGTGGGGGCACCACCATGTCCACGGGCAGGCCCCGGCGTGTTGCAACGTTGTGCAGGACACATGCTGCCACTATGATCCTGCACACTATTTGGGGAGCATATAACAGCTGCCCGCCAGAACGGTCAAGGGAGCGAAAGCGTGACTTCAGCACTCCGAATGTGCGCTCCACTATGCCCCGTGTTGCAATGTGGGCTGTGTTGTACCTTACCTCGGGTGGCGTGGTGGGGTTCCGGATTGGGGTCATCATGTGGGGGCTGATAGGGTAGGCACTGTCCCCTGCGGAGGTGGTGATGGGTATCATTAGTGGTGTTGTGTCATGACCCAGTATCTGACATGCATGCATGTGCAGTGGCATTCATGCTCACCAAGCAGCCATGTATCTCCATGCTGGCCAGCCTCTAGGTCCCGGCATAGGGTAGACATTCTGTAGATGAAGCTGTCGTGGGTGGACCCGGGATAGTTGGCATATACTGATGTGATTATTCCCTTGGCATTGCATACAACTTGCACGTTGATGGAATGCCAGTGCTTGCGGTTTCTATAGATGTGCTCTGTTGCCCTGGGTGGACGTAGAGCCACATGTGTGCAGTCAATTGCACCAAGCACTTTGGGGAATTGAGCCACACCATAGAATTCCTGGATGCACGTCCGCCTTTCTGCATGAGTCCTGGGGAGATATATGTGCCTGCGGACTGATGGCCGTGCAGTGATGATGTTCAAGACCTGGTGTAGGCAGCGTGACTGCGTGGCCTGTGACACACCACCCACTATGGCACTTGTCCGCTGAAAGGATCCAGTGGCCAAGAAGTGCAGTACATTCAGGACCTTCTGCAGGGGGCTGAGTGCTTGGGAGCACAGGGTGGGTGATGTGAGGTCATCCTCCCACTCACTGACCAGGTCCAGTATGATGTGTGCTGGAAACCTGTACCTCCCATACACCTGGTCATCAGGCATCCCGAATAGGCTGGTTCTGGGTGTGAATATTCTGGCCCTGACTCTCCTCCTCCTCCTCCTTTGGTAGCCCACTGCCACTGCTGCTAGGAACGGTATGTTCATCCTGGCATCTGGCTTGTTTATTGAAAAGTACGCAAATTAATGCCTTGCGCGTGTTCTAGGCGAGCGTGTGACCCTCGCAACCCTGGAATCTAGTTCCCACTCCAATAGCGTGTGGAAATTCCCACGCAGCAGGCATACAGGTGCGCTGACGTACTTGCGTGTGTAAGTGGCCGCGGACCCCTGAAATACACGTACATAGGCCAATGGCGTGTACGCGCACTTTTGGCCAATTACACGCGATGAAATACACGTACATAGGCCAATGGCATGTACGCGCACTTTTGGCCAATTACACGCGATGACACTCTGACGTGCAGTATTTCCACGTGTGCTCCGTCATCACGTGCTGAGTGGGGAACGCCCGTGCGGATCACGTCAGACGCGCTTACGCGGTGAGGGACTCTGGTCCAATAGAATCGCGTATGCGTGCTGACGCACTTACGCGCTAAGGGCCTTTCCTCGGATTTCACGCTGACGTGCAGGAATTTCACGTGCCAAATCACTCCGTATCAAGCTGGCCACCCGAAAACACACGGAACACCACGCTCCTGCCCAGAAGGCCGAGTTACTGCCCCCCCAGTGCCCTGAGCAGCCTCCCACGTGCTATCTGCTGCTGCCTGCCTGCCTGCCTGCCTGCTGCCACCGTGCCCTGCCATTTGGTGCCTGCACATCAGCCATCTGCAGGGGTCCAGTTGCTGTGTCCACCCCTGCTGGAACTGAAGACTCCCAACTGGGATTACATCGCTCCACAGCCCAGCCCCAGGACCCAGTTGCCCACCCACACCTGCCTCTGGGGTTGCCATGTCGGGCACTTCCACATCTGGCACCAGTGGCAACCCCAGGCCAGAGGGGCAGAGGGGCACCAGCTTCACTGCCACCGAAGTTGGTGTCCTGGTGGAGCATGTCCTGGGGCAGTATGATGCCCTCTTTAGATCATCCCGCGCCAGCAAGGAAGGACGGGAGAGGATCTGGGCCGACTGTGTGGTTGCCATCAACGCGGAGGGGGTGGCAACCCGCAACGTCCAGAAGATCAAGAAGCGCTGGGAGGACTTGAGGTCCAGGACCCTTGTGAAGGCCCGGCGCCTCGTGGAGGGGGGCCGGGGCCGCATGAGTTCCATCCAGAAGAGGGTCCTGGAACGCGTACGCCCAGCGCTCCACGCCCAGGTCCTTGAGAGGGAGGCCCGTCTGGAGTTGAGCGGTAAGTGTGCAAGCATTACTGTGTGAGACAGGGCATGTTGCGGTGTGCTGGTTCTATGATACTTGCCTGTATGTGTGCCATGGGCCATGTATGCATGTATGTGTGCAGGGACATCATGGTAATGCATGTGCGACCAGTGATGTGTGACCCACATGGTTGTTGCATGTGTTGAAATGCGGCATGGGGAGCCCTATGCAGATTTAGGACATGAGAGCATGCCAGTCTCTGTACCTGGACATGGATGGGGGTGAAGGATGGGTGCTGATGCCAGGTACATATATGGTAGCCATGTCTGTGTGCCTGACCTGCGTGTCTGTGACTTGTGCATGCCATGGATGCATGACACATGTGTGTGACAATGCACAGATTCAGTGACGCACCCAACTTGCCCTTGTTTCGCCTGTGTTCGTTGTGTTTGGGGCCAGATGGATGTGACTGAGGTGAAGTGTGTGCATGTGATATGCATGAGCCATGATGCATGTGAGTTACATATCATTGAATGTTTCAAGAGTCAATTGGACATGCATGGAAATGTGCATGGCATGCACCATGCCTGTTACTGTGTGTGTTTTGCCTGGACTGACCCATGTGTTGTGGAGGGACATGATGGAAGTGTACTTTGACAGGGGTGCTCATCTGCTATTGCTTCCTGTCTAGGGGACCATTGTACAGTAGCCTGATGCTTGTGTCCTTTGTCTCCCTCTATGCAGCGGCTAGTGAAGAAGAGGGCGGAGACGGCGCTGTGGAGCAAGGCGGCGGGGATGCCCCCACGGCTGCAGCGGAAGGGGTGGGTGAGCCCCCACAGGGGCCTGCTACGGCGGGAGACGGTGAGGAGCCATCCAGGTTGGTGGTTTGCACAGAGGAGGAGGAGGCCGACACTGGTGCACACATGGGGCCTGGTGGGTGCATCCCTGCTGGTGCAAGTGGTGCAGTCCAGGGCCAGGGGCAGGAGGCAGCACAGGTCACCGTGGAGGTGCCTGTGCATGTCGCTGTCCCTGACCCTGTGAGTGCACCACCATGCACCAGCAGGGATGCCCCGTCCCAGGCCCGTCCGCAGGTAGAGGGGATGTCCATGTCAACTGACTCCCCTCCACCTGCGGCCGTGGGAACCCCTGGCCGCGTGGAGCAGGTCCTGATTGGGGTCGCGATGCGCACGGCTGTGATTCGTGATGACGTGCGTGCTTCCCGGGAGGAGCACGCACGTTATCAGGAAGTGCACCGTGCCGACGTGGCCCAATTGGGATCGGCCATGTTCGGGGGGTTCCTGCATGTGTTGGCCAATCTGACGGCCCTCTCCTCCTCTGTGCAGGCTATCCACCGGTCGTTCTCCTTGCCGTCTTCCGGCCCAGATGCCACCATGGCCCCCTGTGGACCTGCCCCGACCAATGCAGCCAGCTCGGTGGGGATCCCATCCCTGCCACAGTTGGGAGTCGGAGGTCCAGCAGGGGTGGACAACACAGCAAGTGGACCCCAGCAGATGGAAGATGTGCCGGCATCATCGGGCAGGGCACGTGCACGACGGCGTCGGTGGTTACCATCAGCCTGGATGCCGTCGTGCTGGCAGAGGCAGTGGCGTCGGAGGCAGCAGCGGGCTCGACGTGGGAGGCATCATGGCTCAGGGCCATCAAGATCAGAGGGGCAGGCATCGGCCGGAGGGCAGGGCAACCCTGGCATGGCGGTGTGTTCCGTGTGGGAGGAGTTTGGCCAGCGGATAGGTGCGGAGCGGCAGCGGGCGGAAGAGGAGCGGCTCGCCATGGCCAGGGCGGAGATCTCCATGCGTCGGGCATTGAGGCGGGCTGAGTGCCTCGAGGAGGCTCGCAGGGATTTTGGTGAGCACATGGGGTTGTCCCTGCGAGACCTCGGGGCCAGGACTGAGTCCCGCCTCCAGGACATTGACATGGAGTTCGAGGATACCCTGGCCAGCATCACCAAGTGAGCCGCAGGACTAGCCCGCTGCCTTTGTATATAGTTTTTTAGTTAGTTAGTGCTAGGTTTCCTTTATTTATTTTTATTATTTTGGACCGCTCGGACAATGGCCACTTTTTTGTACATATTTTTTTAATTAGTTAGTATTAGGTTTCATTTGTGGTGTTGGGCTCATGGACCCTGGAACATTCCTGTATATATTGTTATTTTTTTGGAGATACATTTTTTTATTTTCTTATTGTTTACACCATGACGTAATGGTTTTTCTTTGATTTCCTACTACATGGTTTTGCTTTGGACAAATTCTATTGATTTTTTAATCCTTTGTTTTTTGGTTTATCATTTTTGTTCTCGGACATGGACCTTTTATTTACTTTGCCACATAGTTGTATGTTTTATTAGTTTACTTATTTTTTGTTTTTAATACATTTTTATATTATCTTACACTTGTGTCATTTTCTCTTTGGTTTCTTACATGTCATGATATGGGTTTTGACATTCACTTGCACCCATTGTGTATGTATGTGTGACGGACATGTGTTCTTTTGCATACTTGCCTTTGGGGTTGTGTCATGTGATTGCATTCACTATGTGGGTGCATGCAATCCTTGCCTGGGTGTTTGTGCTGGGTATGCTGGCCATTACTGCCATGATTGTGTATCGTCAGGACCTGGGGCCAGGGGGACATGGGTGGGGGCCTGGTGGAGGGTGTCCCTGGTGGATGGGGGGTGGGGGTGGTGGGAGACATTGGTTGGACATGGGTGGGGGCCTGCTGGCAGGTTCCCCACAGTGCTGGGGGTGGGGGTGGTGGGAGACATGGGTGGGGGCCTGGTGGAGGGTGTCCCTGGTGGATGGGGGTTGGGGGTGGTGGGAGACATGGGTGGGGGCCTGGTGGAGGGTGTCCCTGGTGGATGGGGGGTGGGGGTGGTGGGAGACATGGGTGGGGGCCTGGTGGAGGGTGCCCCTGGTGGATGGGGGGTGGGGGTGGTGGGAGACATGGGTTGGACATGGGTGGGGGCCTGCTGGCAGGTTCCCCACAGTGCTGGGGGTGGGGGTGGTGGGAGACATGGGTGGGGGCCTGGTGGAGGGTGTCCCTGGTGGATGGGGGGTGGGGGTGGTGGGAGACATGGGTGGGGGCCTGGTGGATGGTGTCCCTGGTGGATGGGGGTTGGGGGTGGTGGGAGACATGGGTTGGACATGGGTGGGGGCCTGCTGGCAGGTTCCCCACAGTGCTGGGGGTGGGGGTGGTGGGAGACATGGGTGGGGGCCTGGTGGAGGGTGTCCCTGGTGGATGGGGGGTGGGGGTGGTGGGAGACATGGGTGGGGGCCTGGTGGAGGGTGTCCCTGGTGGATGGGGGGTGGGGGTGGTGGGAGACATGGGTGGGGGCCTGGTGGAGGGTGTCCCTGGTGGATGGGGGGTGGGGGTGGTGGGAGACATGGGTGGGGGCCTGGTGGAGGGTGCCCCTGGTGGATGGGGGGTGGGGGTGGTGGGAGACATGGGTGGGGGCCTGGTGGAGGGTGTCCCTGGTGGATGGGGGGTGGGGGTGGTGGGAGACATGGGTGGGGGCCTGGTGGAGGGTGTCCCTGGTGGATGGGGGGTGAGGGTGGTGGGAGACATGGGTGGGGGCCTGGTGGAGGGTGTCCCTGGTGGATGGGGGGTGGGGGTGGTGGGAGACATGGGTGGGGGCCTGGTGGAGGGTGTCCCTGGTGGATGGGGGGTGGGGGTGGTGGGAGACATGGGTGGGGGCCTGGTGGAGGGTGCCCCTGGGGGGTGGGGGGTGGGGGTGGTGGGAGACATGGGTGGGGGCCTGCTGGCAGGTTCCCCACAGTGCTGGGGGTGGGGGTGGTGGGAGACATGGGTGGGGGCCTGGTGGAGGGTGTCCCTGGTGGATGGGGGGTGGGGGTGGTGGGAGACATGGGTGGGGGCCTGGTGGAGGGTGCCCCTGGTGGATGGGGGGTGGGGGTGGTGGGAGACATGGGTGGGGGCCTGGTGGAGGGTGCCCCTGGTGGATGGGGGGTGGGGGTGGTGGGAGACATGGGTGGGGGCCTGGTGGAGGGTGTCCCTGGTGGATGGGGGGTGGGGGTGGTGGGAGACATGGGTTGGACATGGGTGGGGGCCTGCTGGCAGGTTCCCCACAGTGCTGGGGGTGGGGGTGGTGGGAGACATGGGTGGGGGCCTGGTGGAGGGTGTCCCTGGTGGATGGAGGGTGGGGGTGGTGGGAGACATGGGTGGGGGCCTGGTGGAGGGTGCCCCTGGTGGATGGGGGGTGGGGGTGGTGGGAGACATGGGTGGGGGCCTGGTGGAGGGTGTCCCTGGTGGATGGGGGGTGGGGGTGGTGGGAGACATGGGTGGGGGCCTGGTGGAGGGTGTCCCTGGTGGATGGGGGGTGGGGGTGGTGGGAGACATGGGTGGGGGCCTGGTGGAGGGTGCCCCTGGTGGATGGGGGGTGGGGGTGGTGGGAGACATGGGTGGGGGCCTGGTGGAGGGTGTCCCTGGTGGATGGGGGGTGGGGGTGGTGGGAGACATGGGTGGGGGCCTGGTGGAGGGTGCCCCTGGTGGATGGGGGGTGGGGGTGGTGGGAGACATGGGTTGGACATGGGTGGGGGCCTGCTGGCAGGTTCCCCACAGTGCTGGGGGTGGGGGTGGTGGGAGACATGGGTGGGGGCCTGGTGGAGGGTGTCCCTGGTGGATGGGGGGTGGGGGTGGTGGGAGACATGGGTGGGGGCCTGGTGGAGGGTGTCCCTGGTGGATGGGGGGTGGGGGTGGTGGGAGACATGGGTGGGGGCCTGGTGGAGGGTGTCCCTGGTGGATGGGGGGTGGGGGTGGTGGGAGACATGGGTGGGGGCCTGGTGGAGGGTGTCCCTGGTGGATGGGGGGTGGGGGTGGTGGGAGACATGGGTGGGGGCCTGGTGGAGGGTGTCCCTGGTGGATGGGGGGTGGGGGTGGTGGGAGACATGGGTGGGGGCCTGGTGGAGGGTGTCCCTGGTGGATGGGGGGTGGGGGTGGTGGGAGACATGGGTTGGACATGGGTGGGGGCCTGCTGGCAGGTTCCCCACAGTGCTGGGGGTGGGGGTGGTGGGAGACATGGGTGGGGGCCTGGTGGAGGGTGTCCCTGGTGGATGGGGGGTGGGGGTGGTGGGAGACATGAGCAGGTGTGCAGGGTAGTTCCCTGTGGTGTGTGCTGCCTGCAGGGGCCGTGGAGGGTGTACAGGTAATGCCTGGGAGCACACAGCCAATTCGCGTGTGGAACTTCCCGCGCACCCATGAAATCCACGTACCCTGACTATTCGCGTGTGGAACTTCCCGCGCACCCCTGAAATCCACGTACCCGGCCATATCGCGTGTGGAACTTCCCGCGCACCCCTGAAATCCACGTACCCGGCCATATCGCGTGTGCAACTTCCCGCGCACCCCTGCAATCCACGTACCCTGACTAATCGCGTGTTGAACTTCCCGCGCACCCCTGAAATCCACGTACCCGGCCATATCGCGTGTGGAACTTCCCGCGCACCCCTGCAATCCATGTACCCTGACTAATCGCGTGTGGAACTTCCCGCGCCCCCCTGAAATCCACGTACCCGGCCATATCGCGTGTGCAACTTCCCGCGCACCCCTGCAATCCACGTACCCTGACTAATCGCGTGTGGAACTTCCCGCGCCCCCCTGAAATCCACGTACCCGGCCATATCGCGTGTGCAACTTCCCGCGCACCCCTGCAATCCACGTACCCTGACTAATCGCGTGTGGAACTTCCCGCGCCCCCCTGAAATCCACGTACCCGGCCATATCGCGTGTGCAACTTCCCGCGCACCCCTGCAATCCACGTACCCTGACTAATCGCGTGTGGAACTTCCCGCGCCCCCCTGAAATCCACGTACCCGGCCATATCGCGTGTGCAACTTCCCGCGCACCCCTGCAATCCACGTACCCTGACTAATCGCGTGTGGAACTTCCCGCGCACCCCTGAAATCCACGTACCCGGCCATATCGCGTGTGGAACTTCGCGCGCACCCCTGCAATCCACGTACCCTGACTAATCGCGTGTGGAACTTCCCGCGCCCCCCTGAAATCCACGTACCCGGCCATATCGCGTGTGCAACTTCCCGCGCACCCCTGCAATCCACGTACCCTGACTAATCACGTGTGGAACTTCCCGCGCCCCCCTGAAATCCACGTACCCGGCCATATCGCGTGTGCAACTTCCCGCGCACCCCTGCAATCCACGTACCCTGACTAATCGCGTGTGGAACTTCCCGCGCACCCCTGAAATCCACGTACCCGGCCATATCGCGTGTGCAACTTCCCGCGCACCCCTGCAATCCACGTACCCTGACTAATCGCGTGTGGAACTTCCCGCGCCCCCCTGAAATCCACGTACCCGGCCATATCGCGTGTGCAACTTCCCGCGCGCCCCTGCAATCCACGTACCCTGACTAATCGCGTGTGGAACTTCCCGCGCACCCCTGAAATCCACGTACCCGGCCATATCGCGTGTGCAACTTCCCGCGCACCCCGGTATACACGCACACGTTTATTTTTTCTCTCAGCGCGTGTCTGTGTTTGTGGGTACCCCTTTGTACGTCATTTGTCCTGGAGGGCCACAGTATTGGACATTGATCATGTCTGTATATAGGTGCTATTTGTTGGCGCACCTTTTAGCGCACATTTCTTGCAGGCGCAGAGACGCTACCGCCTGCTTTCTTGTGGCGGTCGTGTTTGTGCCTGTTTGTGCCTGTGCGCTGCTTTGAGCGTGCGCTTTTTTGCCCTATTCTATTCCATGAATACGTGTTGTATGCGAGCGTGTGGGCGTTCCGCGCACTTGCCTCCTAAACTTTCCCCGTGCCGCCCACATTCTTCCCCATTCCGAGTGTTGTGCCCCATTTTATTCCCCATTCCGAGTGTCCCGCCCTGTGTTCCGCCTACTTTAGAGCTGTGCGCTGCGCTCGGAGTGATAGCGCAGTGGCCGTGGCGCACGACGTTGGTTGACCTGTGCGCCGGCCTGCGCCGCGCGCTTTTTCAGCGCACGTCCTCTGCTTTTCTTGCGCACGGACTTCCATGAATCGACGTGCGCTGGTTTCCCTGCGCTTTTCGCTAATTTTCGGCGCAGCGCACGTATTGGCCCCTCTGCGCCGGGATTTTCGGCGCACATTTATTCCATGAATCGGCTCAACCCAGCTGAGTCAATTTGCTCCGGTAGGTGGAAACATGGACGAATGGTGGCTCAGGATTTTAGGCGGAATCTCGGTGCATCTGACATGCTCAGTAATAAACTTCCTGGACAATATTTGGAGCAATCAAGAAATTAAATGAAATAATTACTTAATGTCTATTTAACAGATTATGTGGTTACTGTGATAAAACATTGAAATGAAGTCCTTGTGTCGATGTAGTGAAATGCTAAGGAAGTTGTTGTTTTAATGAAATGACAAGAAATCTGTTGTGACAAAAGTTTGAATTAAACTAAATGTTACAAAGAAAAAAAAGAAAAAAAAATTCTTGTAAATCATGTCGGAATTACCAATAATGTCATAAAAATCATCATTTAAAAAACTGTTGTATCTAAATCAACAAATGAATTAACCTTTTTGTTATTTAAATCTGAGAGTACAAAATGATCTATCTGGGAAAACTGAAGAGAGACACAATCAATCCTGAGTGTCATTGTTTACTGTATTAACAGACACGTGTCACTGCCAATTACACATCACTGTGCAATTTACATTTTGGGGAGTAGTATACAGTTGACCAAGAATTTTCTTGGTAACTCCTCTAAGAGATCCAACTTTCATAACATTCAAATTATATCCACTTTTTAGCAGTAGTGGACCTGTTTTATTAACCAAATTAAAAATAATAAAAGAATGCAAATGAATCTTTACCTTGTTAAGATTAACATCATCAATACATTCAATTTGCTTAATATCTGTGGAAACAATATTTGCTAAAAAGTTCTTCAATTTAACAACTGTCAGTACCCTGGAGCAATTCAGAGGAACAGTTCTCTCTTTGCCAAACATGTGTTCTAGCTTCACACATAAGGCCACCTAGGGTCTGAACTCTGGAGACCTATTGATGCTTCTCCTTAATCCAGTAGACTCAGGACACTAACTCAAGGCAAATCCTCACAGATTCCTATACAAATCAGTTTGCCCAACCGAGAACAGCAAGAAGGAGAGTTTGCACTGCCTGATAACTCTGGCAGGTTTGAGGATGCATCAATGAACAAGCCTCCTTAATTTCGTTCACAGGTCTGAAGGTTGACTGCCTTTCCATGCATACTATTCTACTATGTGAAGATTGTGGCTTGTACTTCATTGCCCAGCACTGATCTGCTTCAGTTTGTTCATTAGGACACTGGAGTGAGGCCGGCCCTCTTGTGCAAAATTGGCATTTTGTTGTCCTTGACAGGACATTGGTTTCCTTTTGTGGTTTTTCTAGGTAATGGCAAATATCCTCACTGACCAGACTCTTTGTAGGTGACCAGTTTGCCTGCAGAACTACCATTGTCCCACTGCTGCCTGTTGCCTGAGAAATATCAACCTTTCGTTTGATACCCTGGTCATTAATGGGTGGTGACCTCGCAGCTTTAAATCTTCCATTTCTTTGCATATGCTGAACTCTACTTGCCTGCTGTGAATACAATTGAGTTTTTGTCTGTGCTACCCATAAGATTTTTTGCAAACATTTTCTTGAAATGTTATTTCGAGTAGGGTGCACATTTGTTTTGTTCTTTGATTATTTCGTACAATTGCTGTTCATGTTTTTATTTCCAGTGTGCAGAGACTTTTGGGGCTTGATTCTTTGAGCCGCGTTCTTGTCAGGATTCATGCTACTGCTTGCTTCTACTAAATGTGTCCTCTCCAAAGTTACTTGATGTAGCCCTTTATTTATTGGATTAAACTCAACCACATCCAGCGCACATCTTAGAGTGATATTGACATCTGCTAAAATCGTCTTCACCTCTTGGACTGACTCCATTATTCCTGAACGTTTTTCGGTGTGAATTGAGATATCTCTTCTTATAATGTCATACAGGCAAAGACCAAATTCAAAGCAAATTCAAAGCAAATTCGCGACCTAGAGATGTAATTAATTCATGGAGGCATTTCCTTTACGTCTGAAGTCTGACCCGATAGGGTTGTGAGTTATTCGAAGGATCAAAAAACACTGGAGACACACCTAAATTTACTGAGCGCTGCATAAAATCTGAGATTTCATTCTCTAGACTGATGCAGGCTTTCATCAAGGAAGAGTAGAGAATTTAATTAGTAGGATCCCCCTGACTGTGGTTAGCACTGACTACACCATCTTCAATATTTGCCATGGTAGCTTCCACGTCAGCCTGCACTACCTGGCTGTAGAGTTTCCCAGTTTTCTGTGATTTTGGCAACCGATATTCCAGATGCCTTCATTTTATTAATTGGCCCACCACCTGATTTAGCTATATTTTGGCTGGGTGCCTTCATTTCAGACTGCTGGACAGTATTTCCTTCACAGAGTTGCACCATCACTGCTTTGTCCAAGGGAGTTGGGGTCTTATTTTGCAAATGTTGAAGTCTTAAACCACCTCTCATAAATGCACTCGCTTTTACTTATCAATGATCAGCAAGTTACACGTTGACAGGACCACGTGCATTCAACTATTGCTCATGAGAAATCACTCACACTGCAGTGACAAAGATTACAAGCACAGAAATCACAGCAAGCACTGACTCCCTGTGTACAATGCAGACTTGATGCAAACTGTGTGAACTCTCTGACAGTATCCACCACCACAGACGGCGGACCGATCTGTCCCACAGGAGACCTCCTCCAGATTTGCTGCCACACTTTTCTGAACAGCAGGACCCTGAAGGGCCCAAAGAGGCCAAGGGTGGTCACACACATTCTGCTCGGTTCAGCACTGACTGCCGAGCTACTTCAGGCTACAGCATCAGGCTGTACTGCTCGACCTGAACCAGAAACAGGCAATTGCAAGCACCTCCAACACCTGCTTCTTGACCTATAATTCACCTCACTCCAAGAGCCCCAGCCGCATAACAAGATATGAGACCACAGAAAGACTGTGATTCAGCCTGTTCAAACCAGTTCTAAGCACAGGCATATAAAATATTGCCAGATGTTGCCTAAAGTACAAAGAGACCTGTAACATATATCGTAGATCATATTTTACGCTGCAGTGTAATCATGTACATCCAAGATAAGGGAATCATACTTTCACATTAGACACTGCGGGCACTGGACTCATGGACAAGAGACCAGGAATTAACCGGCCTGTTAGGGAGAATGCTCTAGAATGGCTAATTTCCCTTACCAGTTGAGTCCCTCAGCAGCTTTGCTGGATTACTAGGGACATCAGCTTTTTACTGTGTGTCACACAGCACCTTCAATGCCATGACATAGGGTTGTCTTTTTAAGACTTCCCACTTTAAACTCCATTTTCTAGGACTGACTAACTACTGTCTCCCAGAACATGTAAAGTTGCCATTGACTTTACTAGTATTTTAAAATTGCCGACCCAGTACAACCTATTTTCCATAGAGTACTGGAAGGGTTAATAGTTATCAGTTTCTGTCTGATTCTCATGGAACATTATTTCGTTCCCCTTTCTCTAAGATGTGGCTGGTGGCAGTAGTATCTACAATTTTTGTTCTACCACAAGCTATAAAAATAGCCTCGGTACCGTTAGAAGCTATGGTGGAAGCCTCAAACTCTATGTGAGGGAGGGGTTTGAGGCCCCCTGCACAGGGTCTCCTTGGAGACCCAAATCGCACTCTAGTTTCATTGGCTAGGTGACTGTCCTGCCAGGACAGCCACCCTGCTGTGTGATTGACAGCCAGGCTGTGTGAATGGGGGAAAACTGCATAAAAGCAGGTCTCTGGGACTTGGAAGGCAGAGTCTCCACTGGAACGAGAGAACCAATGAGGAGCTGAAGGAAGACAACTGCTGCAACTACTGGACATCCCGGTGAAGCCCTGCTGCAGGTCCTAATCGCCCGAAACTCAGACGACAGAGAAGATCTGAAAGGAATCTTTTTCCCTTGAGCTTGGTGGGACCAACCAGCTCGCCAAACACCAAACGCCAGCCTCGCTCTCCTGGTCGAATTTGCTGTGCATCACTGCAGTGAACCGGATAGCCAGGAGGAACGGGACCTGTTTGGGTTTTAAGGAGCGCACCTTTTATTCAACGCTTTGCTCTGCTGTTGTTTTTTCCCTGGGAAGTGCGGGACCCTCCACTCGTCCTTCTTCTTGTCACCATGACAGTCACTTCAGGAACCGTGAGCCTGCAGGAACTGCCGGTAACCACCACCTCAGCTACAGCATTCTTCTTCATTTGAGGTACTGTGCAAATCTGGTTGTTCGTTCAGTCCGACCGTGGTGCAAGTGTTTGAAATCTTTCACCTCTGTGAGTGCTTGTCCTTCTCTACTCCTTTGAATAACTTTTCTTCCGACCAACTTTGTTTTGAACTCTTGGAAAAGATTTAACCGCAAACTACTCAAAACCGTGTGATCCTCTGCAAAGACTCTGAACCATTAACATTGGCCCAGCCCTATTGACTTGAATCCTAGTTGTAGTAAGCCTTTTCTAGATTGCCCTGCCTATCATTTGTTGGTGCTGATTGATTGTTGATAACCTTGTCTTTTCCTCCCTTTTAAATTGCTGGAGTACCATTTTGCTCACACTTCATTTTGAGCTTAACCTGTCCAGAATTGATTGGGGGTTATTGTAGTGTATTAAGATTGTGATTTTCTGCTGCTTTATAATAGTAAACTCTTTTATAACTGATGGTGTAAATAAATGTATATTCGTTTACTCAGAAACCTTGAGTCAGTGTTTGTTTGAACCATAGTAATTGCTGTCCTTTGTGTAACTTCTGATACTTCTCACTTTACTCTTGAGATAAGTCTGGCAGCTCAGCCATTGCTACCACTTTACTGTGTAGTACAGGCTTGTACCAATGGTGAAATTGTACTTACACTTGTAGTCTTAATTGTGTGTGGTGTTTGCAAAGGGTACTGCATATGATTTAGCCTAACACTGGTGTACAGTGGTGAGGATAGAGTATAGTGATTACACTTAGAGTGCTGCTATTACCTTTGCTCAACTAACCAAAAGGCTAAATACCACTAAAAGCAATTTTAATCATGTCTGATATGGAAAGCTACAGTCAGGAGACCCTCCTTACTTACAATGTTGATCATTTGGAAAATCTGTGTAGAAATAGGAATCTCTCTGTTAAAGGCAAAACGTCAGAATTAATTGAAAAGTTGTTGGAGAAGTGGGTCTGAAATACCTAACCCTCCAGAAAATGTGGAAATGATGAGGATGATAATGTGCCAAATATTATGGATGGGTTAGAAGAGGAAGTGGTGTGTCATAATGCAGGCCTCACTGCTCCCTTACCTGCTCACCAACCTAAACCTTTGTCCACTGGTCCTACACTCAGTCCTAAATTCATTTCTCTAGAAAAGATGAGGCTTGAATTGGAATTTAAACGTTTAAATGCTCAAACTGAACAAAAGCATCAATAACTTAAGCTCAGAGAAATGGAGGTGAACCATGCCTTAGATATGAAAAACTTGTCTATTGAAAATGTTTCTCTCCCAGAGTCTTCTAGGTCTTGCAGTCCTAAGAGACCCCGTATTTTGGATTGGTTGGCAATGTTTGAGTATAATCATGGGATTCAAGACATTACAGGGAATAAGTTGCTTCCTTTGCTCTTCTCTCGGCTTGCCCCCAAAAAATGACATCCTGCCTTGTTCCTGAGCCTTAGTCACCTGTCTCAGAACCTCTTGTCCCCTAACACGTTACTTGCAAGTTACCCACACTGCAAGATTATTACTCTATAGGCTAGGTCAGCCCCTGTATGCTTTGGGTTCCCTGACTTTATGCCCTCGAATAAATGTAACTGTGCATTTTATTTCTTTAATAACCAGCGCGCAAGATATTTCAGGCGCCATGCCTGAAAGTGACTAATAACCCCACGTACCCCACATTGGTCTCTCCAGACACACAGGGACACATACCTCTCTCCACAATAACCCCTACCTTTGAAAACAAAGGGTGAATTATGGTGAGTGCTGACATTTCGGCAGCTGTTGACTATTCTGACGCGCCCTCTGTACAGCGCCCCTCTCTTCCCTTTCTGTAACTTTGAGTGTTCTGTACGTGCATTCACCATGACAAAAAGTGTAAACACCAAGTCTGGCGCATGTGCGATCACCATGGTTACGAGCATATCACTAACGAAGACGCTGCCCGTGCATTCCAGGCAGCACGAACGAGACTCTGCATCAGTTCCTGCTGACTCACGCAGCAGTGAACAAACCGACCTAGAGGTAAGCCCTCTTTGGCAAATTCCGCTGAGCGCGCATACGAGTCATCTCTCCCAGCCTCAAGCAACTCCACACTGGCCTGACAGCCTGCTCTTCCCCCCTCCCCTCGGCACATGCTCTACGCGGCCGTTGCTTCACAGCAGCATGAGACAAAACGCCGGGCATACATCTGATTAAGCACCAAAAAACGCCCTGTCTTCTTTACTTTTATCTACTGCATTTAAATAGGCCAATTGACATTTGATTAAATATTATCAACGCCCTGGCCTCTTCTCTCTTGTCTACTGTAATGAAATAGGGCACCTGACTAAATTCTGCCCATTTAGTGCACACTTTTTACATGCACTGGAAATTTCCCCAACTCGGCCCTTTTACCTACAACACGTGTACTAATGAAATACTGACCCCACATTATAACAATGTTTACAGTCATTTAGCTGCTGTATCATATTACAACAAGGTCCTGGCAACCTGCCTTTGCTCTCTTCCCATAGGAGCAACCTGCAAGTCAGTACCGATCCAAAACTTGTGCCTGATGCCGACAGGATTGGAAAACAACTAAGAAATGACATTTTACTAAAATCAGGTACAACAGAATTACATCCAATGTTATCTTCATAACCTGAACAAATGAACGTACAGCTTCAATCTTTTAATACTAGCATATGAGACCCTGGCACCTTACTCATACAGTCCCACTTTATTTAAATCTCTATAGAGACACCCAGATGTGACTTTGAGTGTTAATCTTCACAACCCCTGGTTGCCTACATGATTGGTCCTGTTGCCTGGCATTCACCCCTGTTTGACCTGAACCCAAACACTTGGGATTTGAAACACCGGCAGGTAAGCCTACCGACCGGTGCTGAAAGTAGAAATGATTACACTAGTGCCCCAATACTATGGGCACCCGCAATACAACTCCATTCACCCGATATTCCTTACAGGGTCCCTGAATAGGAGCCCTGATGAAGGCGTACCTATTTCAATAGACTACCGCCGAAATGTGAAGAATACAGGGATGTGAATTGAAAACAAATACCCCTGTCCCCTGGAACACATCCCTTGATCCAACTAAGACCCCTCATGTTGGCAAGGAAAAGATATTTTATACCTAATGACCCTGCAACATTAACTGCTCTGTATAAATTACTGAAGGAGGGCCAACTAAAAGCTCTCATATGGGATCTATGATGCAATGCATTTATTGAACTATTATCATGCATCTGACTTCTGTGCACCCCATTTCTCAATGTATGTTTTTCTAGTGATTTAACTAAACAACATTGTTTTTTTCTATTTGTTTCTGTTTTCGCTATATGCATGTCTTACAATATATTTTTTGTACTTTTGGACTCTCAATTAATTGTACCATCTGGATGTACTTATTCTCTTTATGCCCCTGGTTGAGATTATAACTTTGTTGACTTTCTGTTATGCTTCTTGTTAAAGATTATATGATTTACACCGTCTCTGGAATCAGGAATTGGCTTTTTGTTTTCCTTTCTACTCTTTGTTAACCATTGCAATAACTGTCTAAACACTTGTTTTTTAAACATCCAATAATCTCACTAAGTGAGTGGAAATCTATAAATAGTGGATGAGTTAGTCCTAGGATTCCCAGAATATGGAAACCTAATTTTCTTTCTAAATAATTTAAAGTTAGTGGACAGACTCAAGGAATTAAATATCTGTTCATCCAAAATGTTTTTCTCGAAACAGTATCAGTAAGGGTACACTCTCTCGTTTAGATGTTCCATTTTCGGCCAAGTACCCTTCTCAGTAAGGCCACTCCCTAATAACCCCCAGTGGGTTTCCTTGTTACCAATTTTTGGCAACCTTGTTGCTTAGGGATTTCTTTGATAGGACTTGGTTATACATTCTACCCTAATTTGTCCATCCCTTCGTAAACCGACCTTCATACTCTCTCCCAAGACTAGTATTGCTTGGTCTCTGTTCCGACAGAGGTACCGGACAACATGCCACATGCACACTTGCTACCCAGATCACCCGAAGTTCTTCCTTCCCTTTTTTCTGGGCATGGCTGAGAATGCTACATTAAGTTTCACTGACCAACAGATTCAAGACACTATAAGTGGTCCTTCATTTTTTGATCCTACGGGTGACAACCTCCCATTGGGTACCACAAACACTGGAGACAGTATTCTACGTCTCAAAAAGAAGTGCTTCTGCACAGAGCTACATGCTCATTTCCTAAGGGAGTATTTGAGAGCAAGCATTATCCCCAGTGGGCTTGTTGTGAGAAATATCCCCTGTCTGTTCCTAGATGATAAAGAAAACGTAATGAATTTCAGTTACGTAGCAACCAAGTGTAGCC
Organism: Ambystoma mexicanum; assembly: GCF_040938575.1. Lineage (NCBI taxonomy): Eukaryota > Metazoa > Chordata > Amphibia > Caudata > Ambystomatidae > Ambystoma > Ambystoma mexicanum. The sequence continues at coordinate 1,149,860,856 of NC_090928.1, forward strand.
GTGATTGTACTGACCATTACTATGGCACAGCGGATTGCTACTCAAATTCAAAATGATCTAGATCTAGAAGAAGCCAGCTTTATAACCAACACAACCATTGTTAATGCAAAAAACCTACTGACAGATCTTAATAAACAGTTCTCTGATTTCAAAACTACAACTCTTAGTAGAAAAACAAAGAAACTCCTTAAAGACATCAAGGAGTTTCATCTTGAAGTAATCTATCCTTACATCTCTGATAACTACATTAACAACTTAAACACAGGATTGGCTCAAGGCATAGGACCTCGGAAGCAGAGAAACCGTTGAAGAGGAGTAGCCTTCTCTGGCTCTAGTAGTGGGTCATCATCTGACGACCAATCCAGACAACAACAACAACAACAACAACAGGGTCACCGATCGGCAAATTCAGCTTTTCCCCCCCTCTTCCTTTTTTCCTTTTGTAGGAGGTGGAGGATTTGGCAACCCCCATTGGGGGTTTCCACAATGGGGTTTTCAACCACGTGGAGGCAGAACAAACCAGCACCCCCGACGCCGCAGGCAGAGATACTGAACCCCAATGCTGATTTTGAAACAATTCCTATTTTTAATCTGACCAAGATTCCACTTTAAGAGGCTGAGGCCTCTGTTCTAACTAAAGGGCTATCATTCGTACCTACAAGTCGGACTGACTGGTGCGACTCTGAAATGGATATTCGCACTTTCCTACGTAAAGTAAGGCTACGTACCTTCTTCCTAGAACACAACTTGGAGGCGGAGGAACAAGAGGAAGATACTGGTCTACATATTCCTTCATCATTCACGCCTTCTGACAGCCAAATACCTAGCAAACTCTTAACGTTTGAAAGATGTATTTTGAAAGACTTTTCTAAACTACGAACCAAAATAATCATTACTACACAATCTGAAAAACAAGCCTTGATATCGCTTCAAAAAAAACAAAATATAATCATCAAACCCTCGGACAAAGGTGGTGGTCTAGTCATCATGACCATCAGCCAGTACAAAAACATGGTCCTGGCATTACTTAAGACCTAGACAGCTACAATGTTCTTCTCAAAGATCCCACACGAGAAATATGCCAAGAAATTTTTGAAACTGTCAACTTTGCACTACAACGCGATTGGATCTCCAAAAAAGAACCTGAATTCCTGATCAGGCCACGCGGTAGAACCCCCTGTTTCTACGTGCTTCCCAAGATACACAAGGATCCTGTCAACCCACCTGGCCGCCCGATAGTTTCAGGATGTGGATCCATCCTTGAACCACTTTTTAAATGTATTGACTTTTTCCTACAACCCATCAGCACAAACACATCCACTTACCTTCGGGATACCACACATACCATCAGTATATTTGAGGGTCTAGAATTCAACCCGGCTGAACAATTTTTGGTAAGCATGGATATTAAGTCACTCTATACGAGCATCCCTCAGGAAGAAGCCATCGAATGTGCCAGTGTATGGCTAACTGCAGATACTTCAACCAACTGGACTCCTACCAATTTTATCTTGGAGTTAATGTCAATAGCGCTTCGCAGAAATTTCTTTACCTTCGACAACTCACTATACTTGCAGACAAAAGGCACCGCCATGGGTGCAGCTTTTGCCCCCAGTTTGGCAATTTTATTCATGGCCAAATTCGAGAGGGACTTTGTACTCTCAAACCTCAACATGTGGCAGCCTCAGATTAGCCATTGGTACTGGTACATAGACGATGTCATCTTCATCCGGACTGGTACCACCCCTCAATTGACAGCATTCTGGACCTGGTTGAACAAATGCAACATCGATATCCAGTTTACCATGGACTACAGTAACTCAGAGATTAAATTCCTGGATCTATCTATTCGACCAAAAGATGGCAAACTAATATGCGACCTATACCGAAAACCCACGTCCAGGAATACCCTACTACATTATGCCAGTAATCATCCTGCCCATACCAAAGACAACCTACCCTATGGACAATATCTCCGAATACATAGGAATTGTACTATGCCTGAAGACTTTAATTGACATGCTGAGAGCCTATCCACCCGATTACGAGCAAGGAGATACCCCAAAAATCAGCTGGAACAGGCTAAGAAAAGAGCCCTTAACAGTAACAGAGATACCCTCCTCCAACTACAACGGGACACCAATGACACTAAAGAAGAGCGTCTCACCTGTGTTGTTACTTTTGGTACTCACACTTCACAAATAAAGAAAATTATTAACAAACATAGGCACATAGCACGCCTGAACCTACCAGGCGAATCAACCCCTAGATTTGCTTACAAACGGGCTAGAAACATTAAAGAATACTTGGTGCACTCCCAATTTCAACTAAGTAGAAGTCCCACGTGGACACTAAGACCACTACAAGGTCATCATCCATGTGGCAACTACGTGGCCTGCCAATTTACAAAAAAAGAGGAACAGTTTTCAAATTGGACAATGGAAATGGACATTCAGGGTCCTCACGAACTGCAAGAGTCAAAATGTAATTTATTGTATTGAATGCCCCTGTGGCCTTCGGTACATTGGTCAAACTACAAGAGCAGTTACCAGTAGGATCTCTGAACACAGGTCTAAAATTAGATGCAAAAACCTGACAGCGCCCCTAGTAGAACATTTCATAGCAGCCAACCACACACCGAACAACATTCTTTGGTGGGTAGTTGAAAAAATCAAGGGAAGTCCTGACACCCAACAGAGCCTCCTTAGAAAAGAATCCAGATGGATTCATCGGCTGGATACCTACCATCATGGTTTGAACAAAATGTTCCAGCCGGTAGTATAACATCACATTCTGCTACAGACCACAAATGGGGAACAGGCACAACCTTCCTGACACATCGCCTGTGCTACCGAAAAACATGGGAACAAGCCACTTCCACCTTAATGAAACCCACATTGGGAATATTCACCCTCCACATTACACACCACAACAGGAGTGCATTGCCCCTTGCCCCCAAAAAATGACATCCTGCCTTGTTTTTAACATAATGTTGTTCCTGAGCCTTAGTCACCTGTCTCAGAACCTCTTGTCCCCTAACACGTTACTTGCAAGTTACCCACACTGCAAGATTATTACTCGATAGGCTAGGTCAGCCCCTGTATGCTTTGGGTTCCCTGACTTTATGCCCTCGAAAAAATGCAACTGTGCATTTTATATCTTTAATAACCATCGCCCGAGATATTTCAGGTGCCATACCTGAAAGTGACCAATAACCCCACGTACTCCACACTAGTCTCTCCAAACACACAGGGACACGTACCTCTCTCCACAATAACCCCCACCTTTGAAAATGAAGGGTGAATTATGGTGAGTGCTGACATTTTGGCAGCTGTTGACTATTCTGACGCGCCCTGTGTACAGTGCCCCTCTTCTTCCCTTTCTGTAACTTTGAGTGTTCTGTACGTGCATTCACCATGACAAAAAGTGTAAACACCAAGTCTGGCGCATGTGCGATCTCTAAAAGCAGGTGTTAAGTCCGCCATGGCGCTAAGGGACCTCGTACTCAGGCGGTAAGGGTCGGCGCTGTTTACGCCACCGTAAAACCCTTACCGCCTGGGTCGTAATGAGGCCCTTTGAGTGTTAATCTTCACATCCCCTGGTTGCCTACGCGATTGGTCCTGTTGCCTGGCATTCACCCCTGTGTGACCTGAACCCAAACACTTGGAATTTGAAGCACCGGCTGGCAAGCCTCCCGACCGGTGCTGAGAGTAGAAATCATTACACTAGTGCCCCAATACTATGTGCACCCGCAATACAACTCCACTCACCCGATATCCATATATTCCTTACAGGGTCCCTGAATAGGAGCCCTAATGAAGGCGGACCTATTTCAATAGACTACCGCCCAAACGTGAAGAATACAGGGTAGTGAATTGAAAATAAATACCCCTGTCCCCTGGAACACATCTCTTGACCCAACTAAGACCCCTCACGTTGGCAAGGAACATATATCTTATTCCTAATGACCCTGCAGCCTTAACTGCTATGTATAAATTATTGAAGGAGGGACAGCTAAAAGCTCTCATGTGGGATCTATGATGCAATGGATTTATTGAGCCATTATCATGCATCTGACTTCTTTGCACCGCATTTCTCAATATATGTTTTTCTAGTGATTTAACTAAATAACATTGTTTTTTTCTATTTGTTTCTGTTTCTGCTATATGCATGTCTTACAATATATTTTTTGGTACTTTTGAACTCTGAACTAATTGTACCATGTGGTTGTACTTATTTTCTTTATTCCCCTGGTTGAGATTATAACTTTGTTGACTTTCTGTTATGCTTCTTGTTAAAAATTATATGATTTACACCATCTCTGGAATCAGGAATTGACTTTTTGTTTTCCTTTCTACTCTTTGTTAACCATTGCAATAACTGTCTAAACACTTGTTTTTAAAACATCCAATAATCTCACTAAGTGAGTGGAGATCTATAAATAGCGGATGATTTAGTCCTAGGATTCCCAGAATATGGAAACCTAATTTTCTTTCTAAATACATTAAAGTTAGTGGACAGACTCAAGGAATTAAATATCTGTTCATCCAAAATGTTTTTCTCAAAACAGTATCGGTAAGGGTACACTCTCTCATGTAGATCTTCTCTAGGCTACCCACTGTTGCATCTGAAGTTGTGATGGAGTTGGGGGAGGTGGATAGGATGGATTAGGAGTGTGTGAAGCTAGCTTTAATTGCTAGATTTGGGAAGACCCCTTCACAGTACCTTAAGAGGTTTACGACCCTCAAAAAGCATGATAGTACCCCTTGGGATACCTGGGTGTGTGAATGTTTGAAGAACTTTGAGGGTTGGATTAAGGGTTACAGAGTTAACACTTATGAAGGTATGAGAAATCTTTTATGTTGGAGTCAATATATGATACCTTCTCTCCTGAGCTCAGACAGCACTTGGCGATTCTAAAGAGATAGATCCGAAGAAGTTAGCTAAGGCTGCTGACTTGTGGGTTGCCAACAGGGATACTCACAAGGATTCTGGGGAAACTCAGAAGAAGGATGAGAGAAAGCAGCACAAAAAAAAGATGACATGGAGAATGTTAATACCTCCAATCCAAAAGAGTGCCCCAAATATAACAAGGCTGAACCACAAGGAAAACCAAATCAGGCTAGTACACCATCTGGACCCAAACTAGATGGAGGTCAGAACATATCCCCTTTCATCAAAACATTTGGGAAATGTTATGTTTGTGGGTCTACTGACCATGTGAAAGGGTATCCCAGATGCAAGGGTACACCTTCAGGGGTCCACACCGTCTCCTTAGCCTTCTCCCCAGAGGAAGAAGTACCTATGGCAAGTGGAAACTTTCACCTACTGGCTGATGAACCCATGAGAGTTTCAGCTAGTGTTTCGTTAGTGTCCCTGGGTTTGTGGGAACAAAATAATTTAGCTGTCTATAATTCCATCCCAGATAATACTAAAGAGTATTATAAAGATAGTATTCTTGTGAATGGACAGGAGACCCCTGCCATCAGAGACACTGGAGCCAGCATAACTGTGGTTGATGAATCATTTTTCAAGGTAGATGATGTTGCTAAGGCACCCAAACACCTAACCAAGTTAGCTGGAGGCCCTGTGCAAATGCTTCCACAGTTACCAGCTCTCATCCAGTGCAATGCCAGGACTGTCAAGATACCTGTTAGTGTGCAGAGAGAAGTGCCTGGGAGAGTCCTGTTGGGTAATGACCTAAAAACTCTTGGAGTTGTGTCTAGTATCTCCATACCTCCCAGTAAAAGGAAACAGGAGCTCAATAGGCCTGCAAGGGAGAGGATCTTGAGAGGCTCTCCAGGAGAATTGATAGAGGGAACTATTACCCCCAGTCCACCGGACTTACTAACTGCTATTTCAAGAAAGAAAGAGGCAAGATTTTCCAAAGTCATACCTGTGACTCCTCCACCAGCTGAGGCTGAGTGTGAGGCACAACCCTGTGCGGTTGATCCAGCTTCTGAAGCATCAGATCTGGAAGAGGACTTTACTCTAGTTGGAGATCTGCATCCTGCTGACCATCCTGAGCTGTAGTCTTTACTTGCAGAAGGTGGACAACAGGGTCTATTTCAGCAGAGGACAACAAGAATGTCCTAATCTTGAAGGTCTTCGCCTTCAGGCAGCTTCTCAGGTCGATGGGCAAGAGCCTGGGAAGCACAGGTTGCATTGGGAAGATGGCCTCTTCTATAGTGAACCGACTGAGTCTATCCCTGGGGACTGCAAAAGATGTGTAGTGCCCCTAGAAAACAGACTCCAGTTCCTACAGTTGACTCATGAGATACCTTTGACTGGTCACTTGAGTTTCAAAACAACCAAGGAAAGGCTCTGTTTATACTTCTACTGGCATAAGATAGGTGCAAAAGTTGACAAATTCTGTAGGAGTTTCACACTTGCCAAACCTCTGGCAAGAGTGGAGCCAAGAATGTGGCACCATTGGTGCCTCTCCCAGTGGTGGGAGTTCCATTTGAGAGGGTGGGAATCAACATTGTTGGTCGCCTTGACCCACCCACGTCTTCAGGAAACAGGTTTATCCTGGTTGTAGTAGACCATGTAACTAGATATCCCGAGGCAATATGAGGACTGTTATGGCTCAGGATGTGGCTAAGGCTCTACTTGGTATTTTTACCAGAGTAGGGTTTCCTAAGGAAGTGATATCCGACAGGGGATCCAATTTTATGTCCAACTACATGCAAGCCATGTGGAAAAACTGTGGTGTCACTTACAAGTTCTCTACAGCCCACCATCCACAACCAAATGGACTGGTGGAGAGGTTTGCTCGTACTATAAAGAGCATGATAGGTGCTTTAGGTAAACCCCTTAAAAGATAGTGGGACCTTCTACTGCCATGCCTTCTCTTTGCTTATAGAGAAGTCCCTCAGGAGGGAGTTGGATATAGTCCTTTTTGAACTTCTCTATGGCCATCCAGTCAGAGGTCGTTTGGCCCTGATTAAGGAGGGGTTGGAGAGTGCTCATTACCCCAAGCCAGTGAGAGTGACTGACTATGTGATAGGTCTCCGGAGGAGAATGTTACACATGATGGCAGAAGCTAGTGATAGTGGCATGACCAGAAGGCCAACATGGTTGAGTTCGCTCAAGACCAGATTTTGCTAGTTATGGTACCAGCAAGGCAGAGGGCCTTGCAGGACAAGCGGATAGGACGCTTCAAGGTTGTGGGAAATCTTGGAGAGGTTAACTATCTGGTGGACTTAGGAAGACTAAGGAGGCTCCCAGAGTCTTTCACACCAGCCATTTGAAGCCATATGTCTTGAGACCAGAAGTGGGAGCTTTGCTTCTAGCTTCAGCTCAAGAGGAGGAGGAGAGTGAACCTCTACCTGACCTACTCAGAGGAAAACCTTTAGACGGTAAAATAGAAGGAGCTATTCTCTCTTCTAATCTGACATCTGAACAACAGGAGGACTGCCAGTTTCTGTTAAATCAGTTTGCCTCCTTGTTTCCACTATCACCAGGTTTGACCCCTTGGGGCCAGCATGAGATTCTCACTGTTGACTGTTTACCCGTGAAAAGCAGAGGTTACACAATGTCAGACCATGTAGAGCCATCTACAAGTCCATGGTCTAGTCCGGTAGTTCTAGTACCAAAGTCAGTATGCAAGAAGTTGAAATTTTCTGTGGAGTATACAGCTATAAATGCAGTCACAAAGACTGATGCCCATCCTTTACCAAGGACAGATGAACTGGTGGATAAACTTTATTCAGCCAAGTACCTCAGTACATTTGATCTGTTGTCAGGCCATTGGCAAATAGCCCTGACAGACCATGCCAAGGAGAAAACTACTTTTTGTAACCCAGCAGGCTTCTACCAGTTTAAGGTTATGCCTTTTGGATTAAAGAATGCACCTGCTACATTCCAAAAGATGGTCAATCAAGTTCTGAATGGGATAGAGGACCTCTGCACGACATACTTGGATGACATTGCAGTGTTCAGCCCTACATGGAAAGAACATGTTGATCACTTAGGATATGTATTGAAGGCTCTTGAGCAGGCCACTCTGACCAGAAAGGCGAGTAAATGTTAAATTGGTCAGAGCAAAGTGGTCTACCTTGGTCATGAGGTAGAAGGAGGTGAAGTTAGGCCATTGCCTAGTGTCACGCCACTTACCTGGGGGTCGAGGCCATCCTGCCACTTATGGCTTGCCCCATCCTGGCGGATTTATCTGTGCTTTCAACTGAGGGGTCCTTGGACTTCCATGTCCCCGGGTGCTTCCAGGTTCACTGTTCGCGCTGGACTGCGCATGCGCGGGCGGCTGCGCTCGCCCTCCTCGCATGCGCAGTGCACAGGGCGCTCGGGATGTGGCAGACCTGTGGTCCAGGCCTGACTTTGGGTATACCAACACCTGGGAACTGCACGGCTTGCGTTCCAAGCCTCCCAGGTGTTGGTTGCTCTTTATAAGGAGCAGGACATTTTGAACAAACCGTGTCTCAACGCGGTTAGTTTCCAGATCGTGTCTGTGCCGGAATTCTTTTGAGCTCCAGTTCTTTCCTCCTGGCCTGATTCCTCTTTCCCCTTTTGCCCGATTCCTACCCCTGGCTGTCCTGTCCTGGATCTTCTGTCTCCTTGTTCCTTGCTCCTCGGGAGGAGGCCCTCCTGTTCTTTTGATCCCTATTTGTCCTGGGGTGGCTCCCATTTTCCATCTCCTTCTGTGGGTAGCTCTTGCTCCTCTATTCCTGGGTTCCCCTTGCCTTGGTTTATCTTGCCTGCCTCTTGTCCTGCATTGTTACTCTGCCCTTTTGGACTCATCAGCTCTCAGATCCATGTCTATTGCCTGTGGTTCCACCATCATCTGGATCCAGCTGTCTACACAGGGACTACCAACTCTCATCAGGAAACGCTTCCCCTGTCAGTGCTTGCATTGTCCTGATGCCACGTAAATCAGGGGAGAGCGCACCCGTGGTGTTGGAAGCTGGTTCACCTCCAACCTGGTTCTCATTCGGGTGGGAGACGAACTGGTTCCCCGCATCATTCAATCTCCATAGGATCTTCCAACAGTCTGGCATCTTCTCCAAGACCATCAACCAGTGCCCTTGAGATGCTTTTCTTAATACCATTGTAAAGTACAAGCTGTACAAAACTGGGCCACCCCTACTACTCAAACCCAGTTGAGAGCCTTCCTAGGTCTCACTGGGTACTACAGGAATTGCATAGAGAACTATGGGACCATAGCTTCTCCCTTGAATGTAGTCTCCTCTCCAAAATTTCCTAAAAATGTCAGATGGAATGATGAGTGCACTCAAGCCTTTGAAAACATGAAGACAGCCCTTTCTCATGCTCCAGTCCTAAGAGCTCCTTATTATCACCAACCCTTCATTGTGCAGACAGACGCCTCCAATACAGGTATAGGTGCAGCCCTTTGTCAACTGGATGAGAAAGGTAGGGAGCACCCGATTTGCTTCATCAGCAGGAAGCTGAAGGAACCAGAAACAAGGTGGGCAACCATTGAGCGTGCATGCTTTGCTATTGTGTGGTCTCTGAAGAAGTTTAGACCATACTTGTATGGATCTACTTTTGTAATTCAGACAGACCACCAACCCTTGAGATGGTGAATGCAAATGAAAGGTGAGAACCCAAAACTACTAAGATGGTCAATCTCCCTGCAAGGGTTTGATTTCACCATTGAGCACAGGTCAGGATGTCACTACCAAAATGCTGATGGCCTCTCTAGGATGTTTATAACCGACTAGAGTGAAGAGATTCATCCAGGAGTGGATTAAATCCTCCTGTCCCTTAGTCTGGGGGGGGGGGGGGCAGTGTTAGGGAGAATTCTCCAGAATGGTTAATTTCCCTTACGTGTTGGGTCCCTCAGCAGCTTTTCTGGATTTCCAGGGGCATCATTGTTTTAGTGCAGTGACATAGGGTTGTCTTTTTCAGACTTCCCACTTTAAACTCCATTTTCTGGGACTGACTGCTGTCTCTCAGAACATGTAAAGTTGCCATTGACTTAAATTTACAGACCTAGTACAACCTATCTTCCCATAGAGTACTGGAAGGGTTAATAGTTATCCCTTTCTGTCTGATTCTCATGCAACATTATTTTGTTCTCCTTTCTCTAAGGTTTGGCTGGTGGCAGTGGTATCTACCATTTTTGTTCTACCGCAAGCTATGTAAATAGCTTCAGTACCGTTAGAGGCTATGGTTGTAGCCTCAAATTCTAACCCGCTGGACCCCGTTTATTTTATTTTGGTTCCTGTTTATTTGCCATTTCTTTTTGTAAAGGTCTTTCTCAAAATTTACTCTGTGCTCCAAACCAGGTTTGGTTACTTTGTTTGCCGTCCTTTAGCGGGCTTCTGCACAGAAGCCCTCTTTAGGTGCCTGAGTGTCTGGGTGGACAGGATGTGAGGGAGGGGTTTAAGTCCCCCTGCACAGGGTCTCCTTGGAGACCCAAGTCGCACTCTAGTTAGATTGGCTAGGTGACTGTCCTGCCAGGACAGCCACCCTGCTGTGTGATTGACAGCCAAGCTGTGTGAATGGGGGAAAACTGCTTAAAAGCAGGTTTCTCGGACTTGGAAAGCAGAGTCACCACTAGAACGAGAGAACCAATGAGGCGCTAAAGGAGGACTGCTGCAACTACTGGACATCACAGTGAAGCCCTGCTGCAGGACCGAATCGCCCGAAACTCCGACGACATAGAAGATCTGCAAGGAATCTTCTTCCCTTGAGCTTGGTGGGACCAACCAGCTCGCCAAACACCAAACGCTGGCCTCCCTCTCCTGCTCGAATTTGCTGTGCATCGCTGCAGTGAACCGGATAGCCAGGAGGAACGGGACCTGTTTGGGTTTTAAGGAGCACACCTTTTATTTGACACTTTTCTCTGCTGCTGGCTTCTTCCTTGGGCAGTGCAGACCCTCCAGTCTTCCTCCTTCTTGTCCTTATCTACTCCTTTGAATAACTTTTCTTCTGACCAACTTTTTTAACTCTTGGTAAGACTTAACCGCAAACTACTCTGAATCGTGTGATCCTCTGCAAAGACTCCGAACCATTAACATTGGTCCAGGCCTATTGACTTGAATCCTAGTTGTAGTAAGCCTTTTCTAGATTGCCCTGCCTATCACTTGTTGGTGCTGATTGATTGTTGATAACCTTGTCTTTTCCTCCCTTTTTAATTGGAGTTCCATTTTCCTCACACTTCATTGTGAGCTTAACTTGTCCAGAATTGATTGGGGGTTATTGTAGTGTATTAAGATTGTGATGTTCTGCTGCTTTATAATAGTGAACTGTTTTTATAACTGATGGTGTAAATAAATGTATATTCTTTTACTCAGAAACCTTAAATCAGTGTTTATTTGAACCATAGTAATTGCTGTCCGTTGTGTAACGGTTGTGTAACTTCTGATACTGCTCAATTTACTCTTGAGATAAGTGTGGCTGCTCTGCCATCGCTACCACTTTACTGTGTAGTACAGGCTTGTACCAAAGGTGAAATTGTACTTACACTTGTAGTCTTAATTGTGTGTTGTGTTCCCAAAGGGTACTGCATATGTTTCTGCCTACTGCAAATTGTGCACTTTCCATTATGGGCTTCTGTGGCACATCTGGGCTGAGATTTCTTTGGATGGCTAGCACCACTCTTTGAGAACCCTGGAAGAGCAAAGACATATTGGGACATATTTTGCAGACAGCATCGAGACTAAAATCTGCACATGCACCTAGTACAGAGTTTCCAACCTAGATTGTGCCCAGACCCTGGATAAATAATGCCTATCTGCTTATGCAAGGCTTCTAGAGAAGAGGAACAACCCATGGACCTATAGGCTCAACACAATCCATCTTCTGCGTGTGTTTGATCCTCCAACAGGATCCTGTTTCCTTCCATTCATTTTGATTTGCAGCTATTTTTCAGTCTGGCTTTCCTTGCTCCTGTTACTGCTTGCTAGTGTCTTCCTTTGTAGGGGTCGCCATTGGCTCATTTTGCTAAATCTCCTGGCTCCAGATAGTAATTCTGGTTCTGTTCTTATTGGGATGTAAGGCACACTTGATCCTGCTTCTGATATTTTTAACATAACATAGAGAGTATAGGTGCATTATGCAAGGAGAAAAGTAGGACTTAAATTCTATCCATGCATCCCTTTGTGAGCAGGCCAAATACATTATAAAATTGGATTTATCTTGAAAAATCAAAACATTGATTGCAATGTGAGTAATATCGGAGGCTTGGCTGCTCAAGTCTTGCTACCTTCATTTACCATATGACCCCATGGCACATACAATTTCTCCTATCTTTGGGTCCTATCCCCCTGAGCAAGAGTCCTGGTGCACACACAAAACTATAACAGGTATTGAAAGTGTTCTGAAATATCTAATTTACTTTATTGAAGATGATCATATTTTTGGATCTGTAACTTTGAAAATAGTTTAACAAGTACAAGTTCTGCTGGGTTTCATCTACCCCTCTCCCTCACTCAATGTGTCCCATTTTAGAATGCATACTCCTATGTATGCACCCCTTAACCTGTAACAGGGAAACTAATACACTTTGTAAAGGTATATTATTGAAAACCGCTTACCTTTATATTGATATGTGGGTATTCTAACTAGGAAAAGCTGTTCTAAATGTGGAGTCTCTATAATTGGTAGTTGGAATCCATAAGTGGCTAAAAAAGTATTAACTGTGAAAAAGCTGATTTAAATCCAAGGCCCATCTCTTTGGAACAATCACCAGGTGATTTGAAATCATTGGAATGCTACAAAATCTATGTCGGCACTGAAGGTTGTCCTCCTTGAACAACCTTGTCACTTATTCAGAACTGTCTCGCAAATCTAGCACCAAGATACCTGACCAATAACTTCTCACATAACACCTCAAATCACCCGATCAGATTCGCACAGGAACACTGCATCAAAATCCCCAGGTTCAAGCTTCAGAAGGCAGGAGGTAGTAGCTTTCCCATCCTAGCAGCTAAATTGTGGAATTCCCTACCTATACCTTTAAGAACAGAATCTTCCTACCATCTATTCAGAAAAAAATGCAAAAATGTGGCTCCTCGCCCAATAGCTTCAGACACCTTTTGATTTATGACTACCCCCAGGCAAACCTACTAGGTATGTACACCTGTAAATATGTAACTCTGCTATTGTAAATATGTAAATTGTAACTTTTTATTGCACAGTCTGTAACTTATGTACTTGTAAGAAATGCGCCCAGATGCCTTCGGGCTTGGATCGCTATACAAATAAACAAAATACAAATACACATTGTCAGACCGAGGGCTTCATTATGAGTATGCCAGTGCAGTAAAAACAGCATTAATGTTGTAGCAATTCTTTTATTGCCACTTTACCACCATATTACCACATTACATTACCACACCACCGTACTATGGGTTTAGAGGAAAACTGGAGGTTGTACCTCGAACATTTTTTCTCAAATCTCTGTGGAATTTTCACCCAGAGTAAGGCCAATACAAATCCCAATAGTGTCCCTTGGACACTTTGAATGGGGTAGCAGTGACTGCCATTTTACACTTATTGACTTAGAGTCACTTGGTAATTTCACAACGAATGCGCCACACAGAGCTTCGTGAGGAAAAGAAACTTAGGTCCTGATTTTAAAAGGGTTCATTAATGCGATTGTTTCATTGTAAAACACTTTTGCAAATTGGCCCTTGGTATGGTGGAACAAAGGACAACCGTCAGTAGACACATGGGTGAAGGTTTCACCCTTACATGTTATGCAAAGATATTTGTATTAGCATGAACCTATGTGAAAGCTACATTGACATCTTGGGCAGTACTATGCAAGATTTGGAGCAAGTATGATTAATTGGATTCCACTTCCCAGATGTACAAGTATGAGCAGGGGTAAAATGGTCCACTCAGCCCATACACTTCTACAGACCAAAATCCAATGCAATCATAAAGGGACAGTTAAGAGATATGCCTCCTTTGTCTTTTTTGGTAACGTGGGCTGAGGGAAGCTATGCTCTTAAAAGGGATGTGAAGGTGAACCAGAAGTGACCCAAAGAACATAGGATCACAGTCCAAAATAAAGGGAATGTCCAAACAAGGATCTCTAAAAATATATACTTTAATCAAGAACATCATCGCAATAGAAGAAATAGAAAACACTGTACACTGTTATTGGTGAAAACAGGAATAATCTTGACCTAACCAGTCTCCACGTTCCAAGTGGAACATGGTGGGAGTTCAGGGTCATCAGTACCCTGAGAGATTGATGAAGTCAGACCCGGTGTCAAACGTTGATGTTAGTAGATCAAGCTCATTACGGGCATGTTGGATCATATAGGCACAAACAGCAATCAGGCATTGAGTAGGAGCAAGGCAGTCGCTCTGTGTGGTCGAAGGGAGGCTCTCAAGGATGCACACTCGTGGTGGACCCAGGCAATGGCGTAACACAAAATGTGGGGGCCCCCCTGCGAGTCATGCTGATGCCCCCCCCCCCAACTTGGCAACAAAACACAGGTCGCGCCACACTCTGGGCCAGCCTAGATTGTCAACTTGCACAATATACACAAACGTGCTGCTGAAGGGGTATGCCACACACTGCACTAGGGGAAAGATTTAAATATGTATTTTAATGCAATATACAGCACACTTTCTGAGAAAAATGTACTATAAAGCCACAGTGTTTACAATTGTTTTGTAGGGTAACACCGTCCCAATACATGTAAGTCACCAACAGTGCACAGGAACATTAATGCTTTGCTATTAAAAATGCCATGCCACAATGAAAACATGTCCAACTGGCTGCACAATGTAGACCAGTTTAGACAAGTAACAACATTACAATAAAGCATGTCAGGCCACATTTATACCTAGACTGGTTGCACCAGAATGCCAGTCAAAGCAATAATACTCATCAAGAAGAGAGCACACATTAAAGCCTGCATCTCTGCAGCCTCTACCAAAACGGCCAAACTCTTTAAAATCTGCAGGGAACTGGTCAATCCTGTTGCGGTCTCTACCTCTCCTGTTCCCTCCAAAGCCCTCTGTATGGCTCTGGCCTCAGGACATCCTGTCCTCTATCTCCTCTTCCCCTCCCTCTTCCTCTCTCGTCCCCCTTTGGCCATCTCTACCTCTCCCCGTCCTTTTTCCTCTTTTCTTCGACAACACCTGACAAGGTTTATAGACATCCAAACAGGTGCTCCCCTGCTCCCCCAGAACCATCAAGGACCATATTGACACCCTCGCTCCAGCCTTGGCTGATTTCTTTAATCACTCTTTAGCTACTGGAACGTTCCCCTCTCCCCTTTAGCACTCCCTTGTGCACTCACTCCTCAAGAAGCTGTCTGCTGACCCTATCTGCCCGGCAAACTACTGCCCAATCTCCATCACCCCTTTCTTGGGCAAACACTTGGAAAAGCTTGCCATCTCCCAGTTTACTCTCTACACTGAATATGTTGGTTATCTCCATGACCATCAGTCTGGCTTCAGAGCTGTCAGAGGCAGTGAAACTGCTTTCCTGAACACCCGTGAAGATCTGCTCTCTAACCTTGATTCCAACATTGCTTCTGTCCTCACTCTCCTCTGTCCACTGCCTTAGACACGGTCAACAACGCCATCCTGATCAATCGACTATGTGAGAACCTGGGCATCACGGATCAGGCCCTGGAGTGACTGACTATCTTCCTCTTGGACCACCCCCCCCTCACAGGTCCAACCAGGTCCCAATCTCTCTGCCACCTCTCTCGACCTGTGGCATTCCCGAGGGCTCTATACTCAAACCCTGGTTTTTCAACCTCTACTTGGCCCCTTTGGCCCACCTGATCTCTACCTTCTCTAAATTTCAGTGTTATGCGGATGACTCAGCTTTCCTTCAGGCTCCCCTCAGCCTTCTCTACACTCTGGCTCATTCCTGACTGTCTATCCACGATTCAGGATTGATGAGCCTCCAACGATCTTTCCCTCTCTCACTCTGGCCGTCTGCCTTAGGCCCTCTTCCTTCACCTTCCTGCAAGGCAAAAACCTTGGTGTCATCTTCTATGCCACTCTCTCTTTCTCTCCTCACATCTCAGATGTCACCAAGAAGTTCCACTACCAGCTTCTCCTTCTCAAAGGAACTCTTCCCTTTCACACTTTCCACCAGATGCTCACTGTCTCCAGAGCCCTGGTTCTCTCTAGGCTGGACTGCTGCAATAGCTTTTTCTCATTCTGCCTGCCTCTACTCTCTGTCCTCTGCAACTAATCCAGAACAGGACTGCAAGATTTATCCTTGGCCTCAAGCCCAGGGATCATATCTCTCCAGCCCTGAAATCTTGCCACTGGCTCCTGGTGGCGGCAAGGATCAAGTTCAAGACCCTTTCCATTGTTCACAAGGCTTTCTGGGGCTGGGGCCTACATCCAACGCTCTCCTCCAAAATACCTTCCTTCTCAGGCCCTTCGCTCAGCTATCTCCAACTCTCTAAGGGTTAGACTCTTCTCCAGGGAGAGAGTGGGGGGTAGATATCTCCTCTGCAGGTGCCTCTCTCTGGAATGGCCTCCCTGCCCCTTCAAACTTGGGCCAGACCATCTGAAGTTTCGGAAGCAGCTCAAAACGTTCCTTTTCTCCTCTGCTTTCTCTCTATTCCTCCCCTGCTGACCTACCTGTCTGTTGTTCCGACCGGTTGCTTGATAACCCTCAGAGTCTCTATGAGTCTAGGCTCTTTCTTGATCAGTCCCCTTTGCACTGTCTCCATGCCTACCATGCACTTAGGGGCTGTAACTGTAACCCTGCAGCCCCTTGTTCTCCTTACACTACCCATAGCTGTGCTGCCCTGTCTGCACTTACTCAGAGCATTGCAGCCCTGTCTTTCCCTCCCCACTCCCTTGCACTTCCCCCCTCCCTTTGCTCTTGCACCTCTTTCTCACAATGACACAAGGCCTAGTGAGATCATTTGTCTTGTCCTCCCTCTATCTTCCCTCCCTTGTCTTGTTGCGCATAGAAACACTTGGTGCGTTATAAATTACTTTTATCATATCATTTTAACACAGATGCCCAGAAAAATATACAATGCCACAGTAAGAAATGACTAGACTGGCAGCACCCATATGCCAATCTAGCCAGGTAATTACACCTTAGCAGGACTGCTTTATCAGAAATTCCCAGTTAAAACAAAGTCATACCAAACTGAGGAATGACTAGACTGGCTGCACCAAAATGCCTCTCTAGCCACTTATACCACATATCATGCCTGCTTAGCCTGGACATGGACAAACATTATGTTTAATCGCACAATCCCACCCCCCCACACATCCCCTCCCCCTCCCACCCCCTACCCCAACCTCCAAAATCAGCTCCTTGGCCAAGAATTACCTCCACATCCCTCTTCCTGTCCCAGAGCTTACGTATGAGGCTCCTTGCCTCATAGGTAAGTACTGGGATGAGGAAGAGAGGGACTAGGAGTAAT
This sequence comes from Ambystoma mexicanum, assembly GCF_040938575.1. Classification (NCBI taxonomy): domain Eukaryota; kingdom Metazoa; phylum Chordata; class Amphibia; order Caudata; family Ambystomatidae; genus Ambystoma; species Ambystoma mexicanum. The sequence continues at coordinate 1,149,878,213 of NC_090928.1, forward strand.
GAAGATTACATGTAGCTAAGTCAGGCATTACCTCTATGTACCTCTACCTCATCCCAGTACTTGTGTATGAGGCAGAGTACACGAGTACTGCCTCATACATAAGTACTGGGACGAGGAAGAATAGGGCTAGGAGTAATCAAGGAATTAAACATAAGTAGTGGCGCAACACCATTGAGTTGACTGGGCTTCAGCATTCCCCCACCTGACATTGTGGGCTCTGTTGACTCGACCTGGCTGACCTTTAGAGCAGTTGCCGGACAGAACAGGACACAGATGTTAAACCGCACCTGGGTTTTACTGTTAATAAGGGCCCACCAATTACCAACGTAAAGCATTTCACTGTCAGTACCTGCATTCAAATGCCACATTTTTTAGCCAATTGAAATCGCGATGTGGTTCTAGTACTTGCATGCCAGGGGAGTGATTGGAAGGGTAGAGCGGAAATAGGAGATTTAAAGGAGAGAGTTAACTGCTTGTAAAATTGAAGCTGTACTAGAATAGTCTCATTAAAACACGTTAAGAAGTTAGATGCCCCCTTACAAATAAGTTTGCCCCTCCCTACCACCTGTGGACTAGCGCCTCTCCAGACATTTGAAGGGTTAGCCCCCCAAAATGTAGGTTTTGTTGTGCCCCTGTACACAAGCACACACACCATTCACCATATACATACCAGCCATCCATACATTTAAGTGTGTACCCTTTCACCATACAGGCACACTCAGACAGCCACCCGTACATTTAAGTATACACCCTTTCACCATACAGGCACACCAGGTAGCCACCCATACATTTAAGTGTGCACCCTTTCACCATACACGCACACACGCACACTCAGCGACCCATACATTTGTGTTCACCATTTCACCATACACTCACACAGGCAGCCACCTATACATTTAAGTGTGCACCCTTTCACCATACCGGCACACCCAGGCAGCCACCCATACATTTAAGTGTGCACCCTTTCACCATACACGCACACACGCACACCCAGCGACCCATACATTTGTGTTCACCCTTTCACCATACACTCACACAGGCAGCCACCTATACATTTAAATGTGCACCCTTTCACCATACACTCACACACGCACACGTCATGGGGTTAACGGGAGCCTAATTACTTCAAAAAGAAATTGGGGCTCATTACGGGTCCGGCAGTAACCATGCTGGCGGGTTGCCGCCAGACCGTAAAAGATTACTGGCGCCTGACTTCCCAGTGCCACTGGGCTCTTCCAAGTCTGGCGGCCGGGAAGTCAGGCGGCAGTAATTTCGGTAATCCCCATTCCCGTGGAGTCCCATAGGACTGGGATTGGGGACACAGAAGCACCGGCACTGTTCATAACAGTGCCGGTGCTTCTGTGACGGGTCTGCCTACCGTGGTCGTTGTGCCCAGCAGGGTCAGTCCTGTCGGGTACAGCGGCCCCAGCAGGTAGACCTGTAATATGCCGGTCCGGAAACAGCAGTGCCGGTAAGATTACCAGCACCGTTGTTTCCGGGCCTGCATGGTCAGAAAGTGCCCTATTGTTTCTTTTTGAAGTCACTCTAACTTCATTAAGAAATTATTCAGTTAAGGACCGAACCATAACGGAAATAATTTCTTTATGAAGGCCGAGTGACTTCAAAAATGAACTATTTATTTTTGAAGTTATAGGGCTTCCCACCACCCCATGACATGGAACCCTCCAGCCTAGGGTCTTCCAAGTCATGGGTTGGGGGAAGCCCTCAGCCTTAAAAAAAAAAAAGTTTCTTTTTGTAGTCACTCTGCCTTCATAAAGAAATGATTTCTGTTACATAAGTAATTTCTTTACTAATTCAGAGTGAATTCAAAACGAAACGTATTTTTTTTGTTGAGAAAAAAAATCTTTTTTTTTTTTTTTTTTAAGTGGGGCACCCTCCCAGGTCATCTGCTGGCAGGGCCCTACGCACCACGATGGCTGTGGGGGCCACTGTTACGCCAGTGAACCCAGGATCACTTCATAGTCGGGTCAGGTCAATTCAGGATTTAACCACCAGGAAGAGTCGATGAGTGACAATCCAGCGGTTTGAGTTGGCAGGCAAAAGTTGTTGAAGTGGTGATCTTGGGTGCGCCGATATGCTGTTCGATCAGGTGGACATTCAAGAGCTAGATGAGTCAAACCGTGGTTGTAACCCCTGATCAGAATCAGCCTGTGACTCAACAGTGATTCATTTTGAGTTCCTGCACCTTTAAGATAACAGGCTTAGCTGCAGTTTACATAACATTTGCATGTATTAGCTGTATTACATCCCTAATGTTTGCTAGAACATAAAGTGACAATTGGTCTGTTCTTTACCCACGTACTTGCTAATTTGCATAAGCTGGGCGCTTGCGCAGTGCAATGTTGGCTGGTTTTCGCTTGGGAGCAAAACATAACTTCTTAAAAAAACAAGTTGCTGTAATACATATTTGAAATTCGACAATTTGTGTGGCAAGGGTAAAATCAAGTGAAAAACTGCAAACCGCAAAGGGCAAAGATTATTCGGTATGATAAATAAATAACACTTGGCTTTACTCTCTCACAGTCACAGAACATGAATCTGAAAAGGAATACACAACACACAAGAATAAATATGCCCAGGGAGGCCTGGTTTATGTCTGGTTTATGCAACAGAATGTATGTGCATGATTTTTATTTTAAGGTTTGGAGGGGTGTTCAGTTTACCAACAACCATGTTGGAGATCAAGTTACGTTACTATACATAAATAGGCTTCAATGGGTCAATAGGAAGTAGCTAAAATAACAGGCTTAGCTGGGGCCCAATGCAACATCAGGTTTGTTTGAAGTGCAGGCAATAGTTCGGATTGGTCGTGGCGTGCAAAATCCAGCACTGACACTTTCACTCTCATTCAATGTTTAGGGCCTCATTACACGGTAGGCGGTAAGGGATTACCGGCAGCGGTAAGGGCACTGGTGCCAGTAATCCCTTACCGCCCTACTACGAGGTCCCTTAGCGGGTCCCTCCCCTAACGCCTGGTTCTACCAGGCGTTAGGGAAGGGACCCGCTAAGGGAATTCAGAGCTAATAACGGTACCGCAAATTGCGGTACCGTTATTAGCTCCTTCCCCATTCCCATAGAGCCCTATGGGGGCTCAGATGGAAATGGGGAATGGTTCCCGGAATGGGGATTTACCGGTTCCTCCAGGGTCGGAATGACCTGGAAAGTCCCTATTCCGGGAACACAGACCCGGAATGTGGTAAGGGGGTACCCATGGCTCTAAGAGCGCCATGGCTACCGCGTACTGTGTAATGAGGCCCATAGTGCGGTAGAACATAGAAAACAGAGCTTAGGCTGGCTGTCCCTCCAGTTGCTGTGAGGCCCACTCAGGGGGACTCAAGGACAGGATGGTTCCAATCAGAGTCTGCTCTTCCAGCTCTATACATTCTGGTGCACAGTGGTAAGTCCTGCTCTACAGCAGCGGTCACTCCGGATGTGCCCTCAGAGTAGGTAGGGGACAGATCTTTCTTTTGCCTTGGACTGCTCCTTCTTCACCTCAGGCTGAGGACTTTGGAAAGTACATCTTTTTTCAAAGGATGTCCAGTGAGTGCTTCAGAGCAAATCTGTGACTTTCTGTAGATCGGAGAGGATCTGAGTGAATCCGAAGAAATGGTGGAAGACCACTTCTTTTAAAGTCACACGTCCCCAGTTGAGTGAATTAAAGCTAGTCTGCCTTAGTGGTCCAATCCCTGCTCTTGAACGGAGTGGACTTTGCCCTTCTGATATCCCACCCAATGTGCTTTGCTCCTGAGGAAGTGAAGGGGACACGAAAGGGAAAGAGCAACAGAGAGAAACAAAATGGTGGAATCACTCTTACAGACTCTGGTCCAACAAACTCCCCTTTTCGCTATGAGCAAAACCCTTCAGATATGCTGCACCCTGCTGTGAGAGGCTACTACTTCTGAATGGATTCTGCTCTTTTTATGCCCAGGCTCAGTACAGCTGCCTGATGTGCAGACGCCTCAGGCAGAGGATTTTACCTCACCTCACAAAGAGATCGAAGAACAGGCCCCTGCCTCCGATTCCTTTTCTGCCATTAGGTAGACTCCACCCGGCTGACCAGAATGCCCATCACCTTCCACAGCAGAGCTTTCTCACAGGAGCTGACGCATGTGCACTAACAATTGGGATATGCTGGCCATGATCATAATTAGTGACATGCACTATTCCTAAGCTCGGCATAGCTTGATTTTAGAGTTTACCCCACCGCCAGCAAGGGGTACTCATGATCATTGTCGTTTTGGTACAGTGGGTCATTTCTAAAATGCCGACTCTGCATCACAGAGAGTTGGCAGTCGCTGTGGCTGTCTGGTGAACATCTCGTGAACCTTCAACCTGCTCTTTGCCACAAGCAGAGCAGGCGCTGCGGATCATACTACTGACACAGTGGAGCACATGTACACTAACCTTTTGGTATGGAGTGGACGAAAAGGGGAATCTCGTTAACAGATTTCCCTTTTGGAGATGGATGTAATCACATCATTATGTGTTAGTAAAAATCAAAAAAGCCAGGTCTTTGCACCCTTGCCAGATGCCAATTCCTCACAGTCGGGGCAGGGAAACCTGTGTGCGGCAAACTCATCTTCAGCACAACACTTGCTTGGATGCCATGTAACCAGATAAACACGTGCACTTTTCGCTGCATGCCAATGCATTTTGTTTTGCACAATAATCGGCACATGCACAAGAGTTTTCTTGTCACGTAATATGGCAGTAACCATTTGTTGGCATGTAGCTCAAAATGTGTTTGAGGCCAGCATTTTGTGGCGCACCAGCCCAAACCTTCGATGATACCACACCTTTGTCATAATTTAATAATGTTGTGTCCATTTCAACATAAAGCCAGATCATTAATTAAATGATGTTTGTTAGCAGGTTCAATAACTGAAATGTCAATAGCCAAATATTTGCTTATCAGATAACGATGAGGAATTCTGAACATAGGAGGTCAAAACAGGGCAAAGAAAGGACAGGGAGAACCAGAGTGGAAAATTCAAAAACCCCAAATTACACACGAATTGTAATTAATGAGACTTCTTCCTCAATCGCTACATCGTATTTTGAAACCAATATAATTTTGAAAAAGAAAATATATTTAAATAATGTAAAAGAAATATTATATTATGTGTCCTTTTCTCATACTTATTAAAACCCTTGGTTTTACTTCATCCAAAATAATACTGCAATGTTATTATCTTTTAATGATTAGGTTCAGCGCAGTCGCATTTCCTTCTTACTTGTTCACTGCTTATGCAGGTCAGCCATCATGACATGCTTTTAATCGCCATACTGAAAGGTTAATGAAAATTAAAAATCCATTTGGCCCAGAGAATTTCACTCAAATGTAGCTTTAATGTGCGTATAATTCTTCCCCGTGTTTCCGAAGAAAGGGCATTTCAACAAATGCATTTCTTTTTTTTCCTCTATAAGAAAACGTGCATTTTAAAAAACAAAATCCAATTTCTTGTTGTGATTAGGGATCTCCAGTTATTATATGGACACATTCCCTTACAGACATGTTCATTTATTTACATTACATTTGCATGGATAATGTACAATGCATGGAGCGCTTTTTCTGTGCATTTGCATAGAGAAATATTCATACACCCTGTTACACTTATGTGCAGTTAACATAACATTTGCATGTATTAACTTGAAGAGAGCCACATAAATGTATTTACATCCCTAATGTTTGCTAGAACAAAAAGTGACAATCGGTCTGTTCATCACCCACGTACTTGTAAATTTGCATAAACTGGGCGCTTGTGCAGTGCAATGTTGGCGGGTTTTCGCTTGGGAGCAAAACATAACTTCTAAAAAAACGAGTTGCTGTAATACATATTTGAAATTCGACAATTTGTGTGGCAAGGGTAAAATCAAGTGAAAAACTGAAAACCGCAAAGGGCAAAGTTTATTCGGTCTGATAGATAAATAACACTTGGCTTTACTCTCTCATCGTCACAGAACATGAATCTGAAAAGGAATACATAACACACAAGAATAAATATGCCCACGGAGGCCTGGTTTATGCAACAGAATGTATGTGCATGATTTTTATTTTAAGGTTTGGAGCGGTGTGCAGCTTACCAACAGCCATGTTGGAGATCAATTTACTATGCATAAATAGGCTTCAGTGGGTCAATAGGAAGTGGTTAAGAACTGTTAGCTTACGTTTTCTGGACTCTCTGTATCCTCTATTCCCTGACGAGGCAGCTGCAGCTTCCAGCTGCCAGCACAGTGACTGTGTGAAGGACAGATTTGTACATTTTAAATATACTTGCCTTGCTGTTCCCCACCCTTTCCCCAAATATCCTGTGTTACTACTTTTAGTGGGCTTATTGTTTTTTTTACAGCTCTTTCAGAACTTTAAGTTTATTTCCTGTATCAGCAGGAGTCTATTTTCTATTGCCACTCCACGAGCGGTCACGTGAACAGCCTGGCAGCACTTATGTACTGGCAGTGAAGCCAGCGCAGCAGACAGGTGCAGCTGGCGTGTCTGAATCATGCAAATTCTCCTGATTCTCCCCTGATTCTCCGCTCAGTCCTCCCATAATTTGGTCTGGGGAGATCCACCTGCAATTGGCCCTTCAGAAAACTGTTATACTCCTCTGTTGGCCTCCCCCCAAACTCAATCTAGTTGTGATGGCCTACATAAGGCACTGCTAGTTAATGCTCGTTCGTTGGTTTCAACGTTTTTTGTCATGACTTGATCGGTGAGACGAGCCCTGACCTTCTTTGCATTACAGAGAACTGGCTTAGGGATACCTCTGGCCCAGCAATGACAAAAGCACTGCCAGATACTTATGAGATGCTCCATGCAGACCAGGTGGCAGCCCATCCTGGTGGGCGCATTGCTATCATCTATAAAGCCCCCCTCATGGCCACCCTTCTGCCGTTGTGCCATAGCATCAAACTCGAAGCACTCTTTGCTCGAATTGTGCTTTTGCCGATCTTTACTATCCATAGTTTAGCAGTTTACCATCCCCCGGTATGGATTCCTCCTTCGGTCATCAATTTCTGGAACTTGTTACCACCTTACACATGGAATTCCCCAACCTTTTGATTGTGGACGATTTATGATAATGTTAAGTTTAACCTCCCAGATCTTTATTGGCTGACCAGTTTTTTTGACTCCATGGCGGATTCTGGACTGGGGCAGCTGGTCCATGATTCTACCCAGGATTTAGGAAACATTTTTGATCTGGTCTTTGCAGCAAAAGCCACGGTTACGGCCTTCCACTTGTTTCCTATCCTATAGTCTGACCACTACGTTTTCCCTTTACTAGTCTGCTCACCCACTCCTCGTGTGGTGACCAGCCCGCGCATGGTTTTAAAACGCAGCTGGCATAGAGTATCCAGTGGCAATAATATTTCTGATATTGAGTCTAAATAGAATGGTACTCATTTAGTTGATCACTCTTTTATTGCACAAACGTTTACAGCAGTGGCCGATTTGCTGGCTCCCCTGAAATTGCGGAAGGTGGCATCTCCGCCCTCTGAGCCTTGGTTTAGTGCTGAGCTGAAGCTATTACGTCAAAAAAGCGCCAGATGCAAGATAAGTGGCGCTCTGCATATACTCTGGAAGATAGATCTTCATTTAAACACTGCTCGGATACCTATCATCAGGCAATTCAATTAGGAAAAATTACCTACTATGCACAAAAGGTAGCGTTTGCCTTGGACAAGCCAAAGGAGCTTTTGTCCTTGGTTCGTTCTCCTTTCACTAAGAAGGATTTTCTGGCAGGCCTACCACTTTCACAAACCTTTTGTGATTCTTTAGCTGACTTTTTTGTCACCAAGGTCAGCAACATATGCACTAGGATTGCAGCCACCTCTCTGCCCTCTTTGATTTAGGATTCTCCGGTTTGTCCACTAACTGATATAAAAGTATGGTCTACCTGCCCCACATTTACACCAGCCGACATTATAACCACAACTCAAAACTTAAAATCTATTTCTCCTACAGATGCTATCCCTTTGGGTACTCTTCAGTAAATTATTCCTTATATTGCCCCTTGCGTCTGCTTTGCAGTTAATCAATGTTTTTCAAATGGATTCATCTCAACAGAACTTAAACAATCTGTGGTGATCCCCCTCTTACAAAAAAAACCTTCTCTTGATCCTAGACTTTTGGCTTATTTTTTACTCCTTCCCTTCCTCATGAAACTTTTGGAATCCTTGATCTCTCCTCTTCTTACATCTTTTCTTGAGCACTCCGATTTTCTTAATCCTTTCCATTCGTGGTTTTGTCCTGGCCGAGGCACTGAACGTGTACTTGTCTCAGTCTTGAATGATCTTACCCGACTGTTAAACCAGGGGGGTACCGGGCCACTGATTTTGTTGGATTTATTATCAGTGTTACCATGCTGCTGCATTGTCTTGCACTGACTGGTCTGTCCTGTCAGGTCCTTGCCTGTTTCTCTTCCTTCTTGACAGAAAGGACTCAGATTCTCTCTCTTTGTTCTTTCCTTTCCCATGTTAGTTCACTTTCTTGTGGTGTCCCACAAGGCTCTGCCTTGTCCCCGAAATTATTATACATCTATATTCAACCTTTGTTGCTGCTCATATGATCCCATGGTTTCCGCTCTTACTCCTATGCTGATGATAATGAAATAATCGTCTGGCTGGATCTTGCCCAGCTGGATGCAGCATCTCAGTTTAGGGGTTGTTTGGCGGGGGTGTGTAGCTGGATAGGAATCAACTGGCTTAAGTTAAATGGGGACAAGACAGAAATTCTGGAGGTGGGTCCCTCTGCTTGCATTCCTCCTGGTGCTTCTCTTTCTCCTTCACTTTGGTTGTCTGCGGGCTGACCCCTTGAGCTTGGTCCCTGCCCCACACCACTTTCACTGGTGATGAACCTGGAGTTTATATTTCCTGAAACTCTGTCAGCTGCAGCCCAAGTTAGCTCCAAATGCAAAACAGGCTATTTTCCGCTTAGGGTTCTCATTAAAGTTCTGCCTTTTCTTCCCAGAAATCTCCATCCCAGTTTCGTCTCTTCCCTCATTTTGAATCAGTTGGACTACTGTAATTCTCTGTTCTTGGCCCAACCCACCTATATTCTTCATCGTCTGCAGCTGCTTCAAAATCTTGCTGCCCGTATTGCCAGTAACCCTTCCCATGGTGCCCATATTACCCCTGTCCTACATTCACTCCATTGGCATACGGGTCCAGAAATGAATTATTTTTTAGTCCCTCTGTTTTGGTCATCTGGTCCATATTATGGCCTGGGAGCTGAATATATGCAGGCCAAATGTCAGCCATATCAGCCGGGTTGCTCCCTTCGGTCAGGCAATGCCAGACTTCTTGTCCTTCCCCGGTTTCAACGGGTTTGGATGGGTGGTCAATCATTTCCGGTCACAGCGGCCAAACTGTGGCATGCTTTGCCGCTGCCTCTACGGGCCTCAGTTGACCATTTTAGCTGTCACCATTTACTCAAAACCCATTTATTCTAGGCTTCGGTCCCATCAGGTGTCGCTCTTTCTTAAGTGCCATGACCCCTCTGGCGAATGAGCGCTCTATAAAAGATTTTAGCATAACATAAAACAGAATACATGTGAGCATTATTTTATTTATTTAAATTGAATTGCCAAAGCATTTTCAAATATTTACATTCTTGCAAATACTAATACTGGTGGCCCTAACAATCTGCACAATGCTCTGCATGGGTTAGGACCTGGTCCATCAGTTGATGAAGTCACAACTCACACACAGCCTTGCTACAGCATGACATTGTGCTCAGTGGATACTGGAGAACCTTGACCATTGTCAATTTGCAGGACTCTTCACAGATCCCACTCACTGCCTGGCCCGCAATGGGGTGGAGTACGAATGCTAATCCCCAACCAACCCTAATTTCAGAGTTTGAGTACGTAAGGAGGCTCCTTGATTTCTGTAGTTTCATATGTGGGCCTTGAGAGGTTCCTGGAAGAGAGGACACCACCTCCTCCATGGCCTTAGCCAAGGCACACTTTTACAAAAGGAAGTGCGTGTGTGGGGGGGGGGGTGTTTGTATGAATTTATGTCTGAGAGAGATTTTTAACGACTGTGTGTGTTTGTTTGAATGAGTCTGCATTAATGAGCAAGTGTGTGTGCCATTGCATGGTGTGTTTCAGGAATCCCTCTCCTGCCATGTGTTTGGTGGGAATGGGAGTGGGAGACCTGCCAAAGACATGGACATATTTTACAGTGGTAATGCTACCATATTGCAGCGGGAGAATGAATTTACAGTGTCAGTGGCGAAATATCTTGAGCCCAGAAAGCATGAACAGGTTTTACATTGGCAGTACAAGTGTATTTTGGGCACAGAGCATGGACATATTTTAGAATAGCCATGCTGCCACATGTTGTGCACACGGAGAATGTCAGTATTTTCAGCATCAATATATTGGACAGAGAGAGATTATCGTACAGCTGCTATACAGATAATGCCTATTTATAGTGGGTATGTTGCCATACAGTCCAGGTACTAGGGGCATGGAGGTGGGACATAGAGAGCATTGCTTCACAGTGGCATTCCTGGCCCATGTTGGTCATAACGAACATGCCAATATTTTACCATGGCAATAATAACATATTTTGTTCACAAATAGCAAGGCTATGTTTTACAGTGGCGATGGTGGCAGATCTTGCATGCAGAACATGGACATGTTATACAGTGAAAATAATGAAATATTGTGGGCAGAGATAGGATGTAAATGTTTCACAGTTGCTATTCTGAAATATGTTAGGCATAGAGAGCCTGAAAGGATGCTCAGTTATAGCACTTGCACATTTTGAGAATAAAGAGCATGGCAATATTTTATTGTAAACTGATGACACATTTTGGGCAGAGAGCCCCAGAGCATTAACATGCTTTTAAATTACCAATACTTTCAGATTATGGGAAAATAAAACACACAGAAATGTATTAAGTGGGACTACGGACAAATTGTGTGCACCGGGAACATGAAAATGTTTTGCAGCTGCAATACTGGAACATGTCATATACTCACAGCAGGAATATGTTTTAACAGTGTCAATACCAGTATATTTAGGGCAGAGAGAGCAGACACATATTTTACACTGGCAATACCAGCAAACCTTGGATGAAGAGGGCCTGGCTCTTTTTTTAAACTGTCAATATGGGCAAATTTGGGGTGTAAAGTGAAAATATTGGCACATTTTGGGCACAGGGATAATTAAAATGTTTTTCAGTGGCAATAATGGCACTTTTATTCGACTGTGAGCATGAACGCGAGCATGAACATGATTTACATCAGCAATTTTAGAACATGCAGGAACATTGAACATGAACATGTTTTACAGTGGCAATGAGAATATTACAGGCACAGAGAAAATATACAGTGCCAATACTAAAATATTTCGGCCACAGAGAACATGCATTATTTTACAGTGTCAACACTGCCATTTGATGGGCACAGAGAGCATGCACATGATGTACAATGGACTTGTGCACAATGAGCATGAAAATTATGTACAGTAGCCGTTCTGACACATTTTGAGCACAGAGATAATAACAGTGCTTTACAGTGAAATTACAAATAGATTTTGTGCATAGATATTATGACATTATTTTACAGTGTCAATATTTGCATATTGTTGACACAATCAGCAGGTTTATGTTATTACCATAGTAATAAAGGCATGTATTGGAACACCAACATGAAAATATATTCCTATAAAGTCAATGCTGGCATTCATAATGTAAGCACAAGGATACTGATGTTTTTGGCACCAGCATCATGGAAATGTATTGTAAAATGGTCCTATGTCTTATTGGTGACCTTGCGGCTTGTATATTGTAGGGGCTTTTACCATTTCTTTGCAAAATGTTTCTCGTAAAATGTATCATTTTAACTTGTTATTTTCAAAATATGATTGGGTAGAGAACAACCCTTTATTTTATTTTTGTTTATTGCTTGTAGCGCAAACCTAGCTCCGGAGCAGCAATGCTCTTTACAGTGGAAGGGTGCCAGCATCAGGATTGACATTTTTTGGAGTGGCACACTAGAGTTCATTGATGGAGTGCAGGATTTTGATTAATCTGGAAGTTATTGTTGAGAGAACCACATGTTTAATTTATTACAGAACTGGAGGATAGTGGGGGCATTTCTAGTCTCTGTTGGGATTGAAATCCAGATGGTCAGGCCATGGAAGGAGAATTGCTTGTGATTCATTTATTTATTGGATATCTCAGATTTCAATCTTTTCATAATTGTGTTATGTGGGATGTGAGAGGCTTCAGAGATGTTTATATTATCTGATAAATATGCTGATGTTCTGTTAGAGACTGCTTTGTAAGCGATGCATGCAGTTTTGAACATGATCCTTGTGCGGAGAGGGAGCCAGTGTAGGAAAAGTACGGTTGACGTTGCAGGCACCTGTAATAAGGAAGGATGTGGTCATAAGCTGTGCCTAGAAGGGGGCAGAGTGTATGGCAGGAAGCCCATTACGAGGGCATTTCCTCCATTAATGTGTGAGATCACAAGGCCTTGGAGCACTGTGCAGAAGTCATGTGGTGGGATGAGGGGTTTGATTTTGTGGAGTGTGGCTATCTGTAGCCACAAATATGTGTCTTTTGGTTATGTCCTTTTGGAAAGAATGTATACTGTCAACAATAAAGCCCAGAGGTTTGGCTGAGTTTGACAGATGTGTGGGGCAAATCCTTCCAGGTGCATGTCATTGAGCCATCCTTTCACAAGTTTGAGTTTGTTGAGGGCACCAATGAAGATACATTTGGTCTGTTGGGGTTCACTTTGAGGTTGACATTTGACCTCCATGTTTGGGTGATTTTGTAGGCAGACAATGTCCTGTGTCCTCTGACCTTAAGGTACAGCTGAGTGCCATCATCACACAGGTAGATGGCTTGAGGTTGTTTAGGCGAGTACCCAGCAGTTCCATGTATACATTTAAGGGGGAGAGGATGAAACCTTGTGAGATCACACACACGATTGGGAGTTAATTGTATCTAAATGCACCCATCTGCATAGCCTGGTGTCTGTCAAGGAGGTCAGATACACCATTTAAGGACCATAAATAGGTTAGTTTAAGTTATCGCTCTATACACGTTCGATTGCACCATTTCAGAGCAATATTAACAGCCCTCTAAAACAATTCATCAGCCATCACTTGTAGGTTTGCTAATGTGGTAGCGCTCAAGGAACTGATCTTGTCTTTACAACTTCTTTCCCTTGCCCAATGCCTGAAATGTGCACTGTGGAAGGTTACAAAAAAAAACATCTGACCAGGTATTCTATGCCAGAAGGCTTTAAAACACTCAAAGCAGCCAGTCCTCCCAGGACAATCACCCTTCAAGACCAAAGAGCATCTTCCTACTCTCCATGCCTCATTTGAGATCTCCATGTAATGCATTGTGTCCAAATTCTTTGTCCTGGCTTTGATTTCAGTGAATGGTGCCCCTGCCTATACACTTGATTGCCCCTGAATGGACATGACCTACCGATCAGTGTTTCTGCCAGCCAACATGTTAAGCAGCCTTTGCCTATCTGGTCTCCCTGAACTGGATCATAAAGCAAATTCTATCAGACTTTCATTTCACATATGCTTCATGTACCATGGCCATAACGTCAATGAGCAGCAACATTATTTATGAAAAACCTGTTTACGGGGTGATCAGAATGTACAATTACTTGAAAGTTTATTCTCTATCACATTATTCAAGGAAGAGACATATTGAACCAAGACAGTGCTTGGAAGAGTTAATTCTTGCAAGCTCAACATTCTGATAGCACAGTTTTCAAATGGTATCCATGGCAAATATCAAAGTCTCCCACATTTATAATTGCCCTTGCCTGCCAGCATAATGTGAGGAAATACATTTTCCCTTTGGTGTCACATTACTGTCCTGCATGGTATGCTAATATTACCATTGTACAATATTGTCATACTCTCATGTCTTGCATGGTATGCTAATATTACCATTGTACAATATTGTCATACTCTCATGTCTTGCATGGTATGCTAATATTACCATTGTACAATATTGTCATACTCTCTCTGCCCCCCCCCACTCTAAACCACTTAAGAAAACAGGACCATTAAGAATATGATGTTCTAAGCAAATGGTGGAAACTGACATACATAATGCAGAATGTTATGAATATTAAGGTTTGGAGCAAAGGATCTGTACTATGTGGTACACTTAAGTATTTTTGTTCATACATTTATATTCATTGTCCTGTATTTAAAAAAGAGGCTTGCAGGCACTTAGAAAAAATGGATGTGACAAGACTGACACAATGCTATGAACACATGTAAAATCTAATGTTCAGTTTCCTAAGTCAGCAGTTTTGTTAATTTGTGACATCTATTCCTATATTCACCAATATGCATGGTTACAGCTTCCTTTTGTTTACCAATTGCAAGTCGAGCATATAACCCAATGGAGTTACCCTGACTCCCGCAACAGCACATGGATTAGTCATCCCCAATAAAAATGCACCCCAGAGCTCATACCAACAACTCCCTAATTGACTGATTGACCTGAGAGAGTGTGTCAGGAAGCAGGGCATGTACACATGGATAGTATTACTTGGAACATTTTAAGATTATATGTGTGACCATACATGAGGGTAGGCAGTAGAAATAGTACTTGTACTTAGAAATGTTGCAGAACTTTTCAAACGACCAATATCATGGATTGTATCTGTGCCTACCTACCTTTCCAGTATTGTTGAGTATTGCACGTGCCCTTCTCTTGTACTTGGTTTTGTGCTTGGAGTAAAACAAATGCTGGTGATGGGGTGGTGGTGAACTGTAATAAGTCTGCTTGTCTGAGTGTTACCATCTCTTTGCTTGCACATTCAAGACCTCCTGGCCTATGCTACTTGCTATATTCCAGAGCAAATGATGATTGTATGAAACTATGGTCCCAGGATTGGTGTGAAAACCAAGATCAAAGGTCTCTTCATAGATGTATGGACCAAGTAACTCCAGAGGCACGGGCAATGAACATTCTCCCAAAATACCTGCAGAAGTTTTAATGTAACAAAAAAAGACATACGTTTTTGAAGTTTTGGATGAACATGTTTCAAACAAAAGCAATTATGAACATAAGAAAGAAAGAAAAAGATCTAGAAGAAGATTGCAGATTCTGTGAAACGGATAAAGAAACACTAAAACATCTAGTTTTATATTGCAAGAAATTGCGAGATGAAAGGACTCTTCATCTGGGACCGGAAATGTTAAAAAGCCACTCCCTTAATGGTGAAGAGTGGTGGATTGTTCTTTCGGAGGGAGCTGACTTGAAACTTACTTTTGCTTTAATATTTTTTTTAGAAAAATTAGAAGGCAAAATGTCAGAACATCAGCTAGGTTCACAATGTTAAGGCTTAGATATAGAAAAGGAATTGAATGTGTAGTTGAGCAATTTAACAAAAACAAAGCTTAGAACGATGAAATTAGAACTCATTCATATTGCTTCATAATATTATCTGACTCCTTTGCCTCGAAAGTAATTGGAATGTAAGGGTGAATTGTAAACATTTTAAAAGTTCACTCTTTTCTTTTCTTTTTTTTTAAATAGAAAGTAATTGGAAATTAATGATGAACTGTAAATATTTTAAAAGTTTGTAATGAACTACAAAAAAAAGAGTGTATTAATACCATTGATGAGCTGTCTACCCCTTTCTTCGCGGCCACTTGCTGTTGACATCCCACATTCTTAAGTGCTCTTTCGGTCAAACGAATTAGAGACATTAGATCATGTTGGTTCTGTAATATATATGGTATGGGACCATTAAGAAATCAATCACAAGATTAAATGTTTCAACCGTCTTCTTCTTCCTCATGGTGTTGCCTGAATCCTCACCATTCGGTTCTTAATCTTTTTTAATTGGGAGGCATCACCAGACTCGATTACTGTGTTGGCTTTTTTGTGCCTTTTCATTTTCTGCTGTATTGTATTGTGTTGTACTGGAATTTATAGAGCACAGACAAGACCAAGTGGAATGAAGGCACTGGGGGGAGAGAAGGGACTGCAAACCCAGTGGATTCAAATAGGAATGTTTTGAGATATTTACAAAAGAGGTTGAAGCCAGAAATGTTGCGGATCTCTGGAGACAGGGCATTCCACAGCATAGGGGCAAGTACGGAGAAGGACCTTCCTCTGACTCAGGTCTGCTCAAATTGATGGATGCTAAGCAGTGATTGATTGGCAGAGCGGAGGAGTCTGCTCGGTTTCTAAGGTATGAGTCTAGATTGAAGAGTAGCACGATGAACGAGGCATAGGATTTTAAATTTAACTTCACTTCTCACAGGGAGCCAGTGAAGGCGGCGAAGAAGGTCGTGGGAGTGAGCCAATCTGGGGGCATTCAGGGCAAGGCTAGCTCCTGTGTTTTTGAGGATCTGTAAACATTGAAGCCTCAGGTTGACCGAGATAGATCCCATTACAGTAATCTATTGATCCCATAATGGAGGCTGTCACAATTTTTGATCTGACATCAGCCAGAAGAACCTTTTTAAGCACTTTGAGCTTTGCAAAACCTGATTGGCAAACCACCGAAATTTGAGCTTCTCTAGAACCTGAGGACATCATTTTGATTCCTAGGCTCTTGACTGCTGAAGAGGGTTCGGGACAGGAACCAAAATAGGTAGGCCAACCTATTGATTGGAACCAATCAATAGAATCTCAGTGTTGTCCCCGTTCATTGTAAGCCAATTGTTGGTCATCCAGACCCCAACAGCCGAGGGACAGTCGTTATGCTTCTATGGAGCGACAGTCGCAGGGACATTAAGCTGGAAATGATTCTGTGTGTCATCGGCATAGGAAAATAAGTGTACCCCATGGCTGGACATCAGTTTGTCCTGGGCCAGCATATACAGATTAAACAGGAGGGGAGAAAGCAGTTCCCTGGGGGACCCACAGTGAAGGATAGTGGGGAAGAGGTAAATGGAGGAAAATAAAGCATTTGAAATGGATTAGAGATGAAGGATGTGAACCACTTGTTATTGTTATTGATTGTTTACACAATGTGTTTCAAAGTGCTTCAAGGAGGGAGGGAACATGGGAGAATACAATTACATTCAAACAGGTCCTTGAAACAGGTCAGAATGTGAAAAATAACAATCAAATCATAACAGATAGTACAAGTGCATGGAACAATAAGGGAGAGGTGAGGGGGGAAAGGAGACAAAACTAGCAGTAACATTACTATGCCTGATGACAATTGTTGCAGTGCAAGAGTGACAAGAGGAGGGGGGAGGGGGGAGGTAAGGGGGTAATGGAAAGCGGTAAGGAGAGGAACAAAACAAGTGACTATCTACAAGATAGTGCAGGGGAGGGAGTTGGAGGAGAAGACAAGAAGGGAAAAAGTGGGGACAGACAAGCTGTTATCGGTGATCCAGGGACCAATGATAAGAGTAAGTGCTATGGTAAATAGGGTTGGAGGGGGGCAAGAAGGCTGCAAAGACAGGCATCTACAAATTACTATGCCTGACATCAATTGGGCTAGTGCCGGGAATTCACAGAAGGAGGGAAACAAGGGAAGGAAGGGAGGGTAGGGTGAGGGAGAGGGAGGAGAAAATGAGGTGGGGCACAGGGTGTACAGGCAAGGGGAGAGTGGGGGGCAGGCAATCATCAAGGGGGGCAAGGGGACACAGCAGGGAGAAGAGATTAAGGGGTGGGATCAAACACTGGTGGGGTGGTGTGACAAGGAGACACTGGTGGGGGCAGGGAGGACAAGGAGACACTGGTGGGGGGCAGGGGGACAAGGAGACACTGGCGGGGGGCAGGGGGACAAGGAGACACTGGAAGGGGGGACAAAGAGACACTGGCAGGTGGGACAAGGAGACACTGGCAGGGGGCAAGGGGGCAAGGAGACACTGGCAGGGGCAGGGGGGGCAAGGAGACACTGGTCGGGGCGGGGGGACAAGGAGACACTGGCAGGGGGGACAAAAGACACTGGCAGGTGGGACAAGTAGACACTGGCAGGGGACGGGGGGGCAAGGAGACACTGGCAGGGGCAGGGGAGACAAGGAGACACTGCCAGGGGGCAGGGAGGACAAGGAGACACTATAACGCTCACCTGACTCCCACGGAGGCGCTGGTCTAGTCTGGGTTGCTGTGGCCTCTTTGAGCGTGATGCGCAGAACTCGGAACACCGACTGAACAGGACCCTCAAATCTTGCTTGTCCGGCCCGTAGGAATATCCTTCTGCAGATGAGAAAGGGGATTAACAGTCTGCAGAATAGTGTGCTTGCTCCCTCCTTCCCCCCTTCGTTCTTCTCTAACTTCCTCCGAAATCCCTGGTTGAAGCTCACCTTATGGTTTGAAAGGATGAACTCTCCATCCTGCTTCTGGTGCAGGGGCGCGTGTTTGTCCAGTTACTTCACTGGTTTTCAGAATGGCGCTGGCAAAATCCACTTGACTTTTCCGAGCGGAACGTCGTAAGTATGAAGATTACAAAAGTTCAAGTGTAGAGCCTCCTTTTCTGTTGCCTTCCTAACCTGTGATCTGTCCTTTATTTCAGGTGCAGAATGAAGGCGATGCGTTGAGGGATTGAATTGCCAATGGTAAACTCAGGTGAGTTAGCGATGGGGGCGATCCCTCTTAATGTCTTTATATTCCTCCAATAATGTCTTTTGTCCTTTCCCCATAGGGGCCGGAGTGTGGTACCTGCCAACGAAGCGGCGCCGACCCGAAATGAGGAATGGTCCACCAACAGAAGACCGGTAAGTGTTATGGCGGAAAATTAGGCTTTCCTCATATGTTCCTTCTGCTCACCTTTTGTCTCTTCTTCTCTCCCCTAGGCGCAGAGATGTGGCGACCGGTGCAGACAGTCGCAGTGGAGCCAGAAGAACTCCCGAGGACAGGTGAGTGAAGCGCGGCGCTGCAGAGAGCAACGCAGTGCTTTTAAATGAAAGTCTTTTCTCAGGAACGCTGGCGTGAAGGTTCCGGATGCAGGTAAGAAGTTTGATCAAATTCTTGTTTTTCACCTTTCTCTTCTCTTCTTTCCTTACAGGTGTTCCAGGATCGAGGCGGGCGTGGCTGGAGACCAGATGCAGGAGCAGACACGGTGAGCGTTCAGCTGCTTGGATGCAGAACAACGCGAAGCGTGAGCTACTGTCTGGGCGTGGCTTAAATAGCCCCCAAAGTTGTTCCAGGTAAGTATCCTTCCCTGGCAACGCCCGAGTGGCAAAATAGTCCCAATGAAAAAATAGTCCCTTTCAGGTCTCAGGGAGGCCTGAATCTTGCAGCATGGTCTGCGTCAGGTAAGTGCCTATGGCGCCAGGACTGATGTGCAACATGAGCCTGGCGCCAACGGCGCCAGGACAGAGTCCAAAGAGCCCCTGTAAGGGGCCGCTGGGCTTTTACCCGGGGCATGATGCCTGCTCCCGGGGGTGCTGGAACTGGCCTAGTGGTCCGGAGGTAGGCATCATGACAGACACTGGTAGGGGTCAGGGGGGACAAGGAGACACTGGCGGGGGGCACACTCACGGGACACGGAAAGGGGTGGCTAGTGGTGTACCGTGGTGGACAGGGGTAGACAGGGCCTTCGTCATGGGCCTTAGTAGTTGTGTATGCGAGAGGTTGTAGATGCACACTCCTAACTTTTTGTATCATTAACAGGATGTGTAGGTTAATTCTATATTCCTTTAAGGTACAGGGGAGGAAAAGTGACCCTGGCACAGGACCAAAAATGCATATATGTAGAGAAAAGAAAAGAGGACCCAAAGGTAGGAGCCCTCCCGTCCCCTGCACACTGTTAGTATCCCATCATCTGATGGTTAAGTGAAATAAGTATTCAGATGATGGGATACTAACAGTGTGCAGGGGACGGGAGGGCTCTTACCTTTGGATCCTCTTTTCTTTTCCGTTAGTAGTTGCGGCCGGCTCCTGCCTCCCAGTTCCAGCAATTGGCCCATAATGACCAAGGCAACCAATGGGAGGAGGGGGAGCAGGCAGGCCAAAGTTGTTGAAAGCAAGGCGGACATGATGGAAAGGGCCGGAACAATACAGCCAACGTAGCCCCAGACACGGAAGAAATGAGTAAAACCCAGGAATTGGGCACATTCACACAGATTAGCAGGATAATTCTTCTTCACCAAGCGTGAGGCAGAGGGCACAATTTAGAGGCTCAGAGTCTCAAAAGTCAGCACAACGTGCGTTCGAGCCGATTCCAAATGTGCTTACCCCTACAGCCGGTGTTAGTAGGCAGGAGGAGGGATGAAACATCGAAGACAGGAAGGCTCCGTCTGGCTGAGCGTTGATGCAGGGGTGGTCCCTGAGATTCCAGCACTGTGAAGACAGTGGGTCAACATTTGATGGTCAACGTTGTCAAAGGCTGCGGAGAGGTCAAGTAGAATAAGAGCACCAACCTCTCTGTGGTCTGGAAGTAGGGCAATGTCATCAAGGAGATCCACCATAACAGATTCTGTTCCCTTTCCGGGATGAAACCCGGCCTGATAGGCGTGAAGAACGTGGTTGATTTCAAGAAAAGCAGAATGCTAAGGGGTGGCAATGGATACAAGCAGTTTCATAATAATAGGGAAAATGGATATAGGACGATAGTTTTCAGCAGAAGCAGGGTCAAGGTGAGGTTTTTTTTAAGTAGGGCGAGATCACAGCATGATAAAGCGGATCAGGAATGTGTCCAGTAGAGAAGGAATACTGAAGTGCTGCCGTAAGTAGAGAGGCTAGTTGGTGAGAGAGGGTTTGAAGAGTGCAGAGCGGGTCCGAGTCAGTAGGGGAAGCAGATTTAAGCTTTAGCAGCTGAGACCAAGGTATCCGTAACTGTCATGTATTTAAAGGCATTGGGGGGATGCACATTAAAGTGGAGAGAGGCATCTGATGTATCTATAGGGATGGGCCTTTCAATGTGTATCAGTTGACGGATTTTAAAGATTTTTTCCCTAAAAAAGGAGGCAATGTGGTTGCAGTGCAATTGCGTGTTTAGGATAGCAGGGGTGGGGGGGCGCGAACAGGAGTAGTCAGTACCCTAAAACAACACTTAAGAGGAGCAGGATGTATTCAACATACGATCTGTGAAGTGGTAGGCTTTGGCATTTTTTATGGAACTCTGGTAGGTATTGCATGCCTGTACATAAGACAGTTTTGCAAAGGATTTGAGAAAACAATGTCATCTCCATTCGGCTTGTCAACATTTTTGTTTTAACAGTCTCAGTTCAGGAGAGTACCATGGGGCAGAAGGTTTGGCATGAGTGGTAGAAAGCCTGGAGGGGGCCAGAACGTCACCTGCAAGGCCTCAATAAGGGCATTGCACATTTATTTCCACCAGTGAGGCCCTGTTGGGTAAGAGTTTCAATTGAATTCAGAATTGATCCAAGGGGGACATTAGACCAGCAGCGCTGAAATTTCAGTTGGTGCTTCGGTCTAAATTAAGACTGAGCGAGGGGCAGGGAAAAAGGGAACAGGTAGTGATCCGACCAGAGCAACAGACAAGCAGGGAAAGAATGAAGTTCATGAAGATCAGAAAAAATAAGATCAAGCTGGTTACCGCCAGAGTGGGTGGGGCTGTGGTTACTTAGGATGAAGCCACAGTTAGCTAGGGAGGAAACCGGTTTGGTGGCTTGTAGGTCAAGGGGGTTGTTGGAATGAAGGTTAATATGGCCAAGTATGACTATTTTAGGATAGGTAATGGATATGTCAGCCATCAACTGCGCAAAATCACACAAGAGCTGGTTGGTAACATAGCCAGGGGTCGGTAGGTGATGAGGAAGTGTGTGGAATTTTCAGGAGAGACCTGAATTCTGATAAGAAGTAACTCAAAAGAAAGTTTGTGATTAAGAGCAATAATTGGGCAGCTAAGAGATTTCTTAAACACAATGGCGACTTTGCCTCCTGTTTTGGGGGCAGGTCAGTCCAATTTGAGAATGCCATATTGAGGAGGAAGCATTTGAATAATATCAGGTCCAGAGTTGGTGTTTAACCAGTGTCTGTAATGCACAAAACGTCAGGCATTAGGTCATCTAAAGTATAACAAATGTCATCACTGTGGGCCACTGCAGACCTTGCATTAATGAGAAGACATTTCAAGAGGGAAGGTTGTGCAGAGCTGTCCCCAATAGTAGTAGGGTGAAGCATAGTGATGAAGCCCAGTCGCCATCTCAAATTGGGAGGAGCCAGGGCAATTAGTTCATTGTGCGAATAGATAATGCGGCATTGAATACTGCCATCAGTATTTTCAGTCCCAAAAGCCTGGTCCCGGACGGGCACGGGCGTGCTTGCCTTGAGAGCACCTTTGGCAGGCTGACAGCGGGCGCTCTCTCTGTCACATTTATGCCTGAAGGAAGAACAGCAGGGTGTTTGCAGAAGGACATTAATGGGCAGAGAAATAGGACTCGCGTAACGGCGAGCAAGTAAGCAGAGGCTGAGGGAAGCCTTGGTCGTTAATAACAATAAGCTAAAATAGGAAGCACGGAAGGAGCTTCCAACAGTCAAAAGTAATTTAGTAAAAACAGGAAATCAATTTAAAAGGAGTAAAAGTAAAGTCTGAATGAGTGGCTTGAAATGGCAGTCCTGACAGGGAGCATCCTCACCTCTCAACTATAGTAAATCTTGTCTAAGTAGCACCTGTTGTATCCTTTTCATGAGTGCAAGTGAGGGGATTGGTGCATGCATGGTGCTGAGCGAAAGGCTGAGAAAATGTTCTGTTAGAATGTTCCCGGGAGAGTCAGTTGGGCCTAGGAGCTGGATAAGATGGTCTGCCCAATGGGTATTTCCCCTGCACACTGTATCAGATCTTGCAACTCATAACTTGTAAGTTAAAGAGTGGAATAAAGCTGCGCGATTCAAGTTTTTTGTACCCATTACCTATTTATACAACCAGGTCTCATGGAGCAATATGTATGACTTGAACAAATAAATTCTACACACTGCTACACACACACTGCAAGAACTTACAAATGCAAAGTTCTGTCTGAATGAAATATTTGCCAAAAAGTTGGAGTACGTCCTCTTCAGACTTAAACAAACACACTACAAACAAGGGGAAAAACAGGGAGGTTATTAGCATTCTAAATGAAAATGAAAATGAAACAAGAGCAACAGAGAATACCACTTTTAATAGATGCCGGGAATGCTATCATAACAGACCCTAAAAGCCATAACCAACACGTTTATAAAGTTTTACATAATTATTTATGAATCCATGGACAGCAACAGCAGTGAAAAAAGAAAAAACCTCATTGACTACCTTTCCATACCAACATTAGACCCCTCTAATAGGCTATTGTTGAAAGCGCCTATAACAGAAATAGAAATCAGACAAGCAATATCAAAAATGTATTTGTGGAAATCACCTGGGAATGATGGCTTCCCACTAGAATTCTGTATGATAAGCATGAACTATATCGCTCCACTACTGGTGAAGGTGTTCAGGGCAGCGGATGAACACAGATCCTTACCAGAAGAATATAACAAAGCCCTAGACCACAAAAAAGGCTTTAATTACAGACCCATATCATTGATCAACTTCAACATTAAAATATATGCCCACATTTTGGCTATGCAACAACACTAATATGTACCATCGATAATAAATCCATTGCAAACGGTCATTGTCCCTATTCACCCACTGAATGCCAATTTGAGAAAACTCTTACACATACTATGGAAAGAATAATGTCCAAGATACCTATTTGACACACTGCAAAGATTTGCACGAGGCCTCCGTAACTCCAGAAAGCTGCCCTCCTCTCTCACTGATAGATGTTGTCCCATTCCCTTAGGTTAATCCTGATTGTATGAATCAAAAAATATATATATTTTGGCTTTAAATCCGTCCATGTATCAAAATAACTAATTCAAGTATTGTTATTTTCTTTTACATTCGGTAAGACAGAAGTAAGCACTTATATGTGCACCATAAATTCTGCAGGCAGTGTAAAATTATAAATCGCTTGGCTCTGTACGAGTCTGTGCTACCCCAAAAGGTGAGAGACTCAAGTGTTGTTTCCAGGTAGTTGACTTCAACTTGTAGGTCACCAAAGAAGAGTGGCTCATCACTACACGTTATATGACAATAATAAGTGTTTTTCCCTGTAATATTGTGTGGGTGGAAAGTTAACACACAACCAGAATAGCGGCCGATTATGTGACACACCAGCCTGTTTCTGTGCCAAGAAGTCTTATTATATAAGGTACAATAAATTACTCCTTCCCAAAAATAGTGACTTGCTAATTGGATGGTACAGTAACAGTAGGGTTGCCTGCTCCATTTTATTAAAATGGAGCAGACAATTAGTGGTTAACATGTCGTGTGCTGCGTAGGCATCCAACTTGGTAGTAACATGCCGCAGGTGACAGAGGTTGACCTTATAGGAGCCCATGTGCCCCAAAACCCGTGTGAAGTGAATATCCATTGGGAAGACTATGCATATAGGTTTCAGTGCATGAGCATGAACCCCATTACTTCATTATGGTTGTACTCATAAAAAGCCATGCATCACATGCTCTTTTTTGAGACCCTCTGTTGTGCACCTGAAAAGACATATACATTTCGTTTCCATTTTGCGAAGTTTCAAGGTCAAATCAACTCCCATTTTCCACATCTGGCTTTCATCAGCCCAATAAATCTGATATTCTATTTATTGTTCATTTGATGCTCAGTTGCCCAATGTGCTGCTAAAGGCAGCCTAGGATCTTGACTACCAAGATTAGTCAGATATTCCTGAATACGGGTCCTGAGTTGCCTAATGGTGCTTCCAATATAGATCTTATGGCAAACACAAATAGTTGCATATACGACATGTGTGGTCTTACAATTTATGAGGTCCTCAATTTGTATCTCAATACCTTTTTTGTATTCAAAATTAAAACAGTTGGTATGAACACATTTGCAAATATTACAGGTCCCGCATTTATGCAACCCTTTCATCTTTGTCAACCAGTCTGCATCTACACACCTTGTTGTGTGTCTAAAAAAGAAGGACACAATTTGTTTTGTAGTGTTGGTGCATGAGTAAATAGAAATTCAGGAGGGTAGAATATCTGTGTCCATAAGAAACAAATACCAATCTTTTCTCATAATACTGTATAGTATCTTGCAGTCCTTAGAATATTGCCTAATGATTCTAATGTAGCTACTATTGTCTTGTGTTTTCTTCCATGCACCCGTTATCACAGTTGACCTCTCCATCCCACTAATTTATTTTTTTGCGTCATTGATTGTTTTCCTAGAGTTACCCCTCCTCATAAACCTCTGTGTCAGAAGCTCACACTCCTTGTCATAGTCATGAGTGATATATCATCATCACAACGTTATTTCGGGCATAGCCCTTAAAAAGTATACAGCAATATTAACATAATAAAAACAATGTTTGCAGTTATGTACACAAAGAGAGTAGGCTGCAATGCCATATATAATTCCGACAAGTTCAGTCATTTTATGCATAGAAAATGTCCAATGTCAGTTAACCTGGCTAAAATGGTCTGCGACGCCAGGAATACATATGCCATATTCCTATAGACAGTAGTGCCTTTCCTCAAATGCACGGTACCCTTCCTTATCTGACATGCTCTCTGGTTAAATGTGGAAACTGGGAAGATTGCATGTGGGTGTGTTAGGCAAGATTGTATGTAGTAACCTTGTGGGAGACTACACTAACCTTGTCCTCTTGGCAATAGGTAACCCGATCTTTGGAATATGCCTGTACTACACAATTTGGTAGTGTGACTGATATATCACTTTTCACACTTAAATGGGAATAGGGAAGGAAACAATGGTTAACACGTTTCTCAAACAGGAAAGCACTTTGAAGTCCCCCCCCCACAAACCCCACAACCCCCCCCAATGCAAAGTAGATTAACCCTTTCCCAGCTATACAAGTAAGGTATGTATGACTTTTTGGAGGGACAGTTAAAGACAAAGTCAGAGGGTAAGAAGAGTCTTTCAGGGAGCCAGGTCAGCCCATGTCACTTGAGAAAAATCCAGGGAAGCTGATGCACTTCTTGAAGGTAGGTAAAGGTCTGGGGGGCCCTGTTTCGCACGAGGAAAATAGCCGCCTAGTCTCGGAGCTTCTGCCCCACGACAATATCCTGCGCTAAATTCTCTGTTCTGAGGCCGTTTGGAGGACTGAAAACCTGTGTGAGCAGTCGCCTATGTGTTTGTCCACAACCAGAGAGAATCCGGACCTGTGGCTACATTGGGTCGCCGAGATATGCCCAAGTAAAGATTTGCCGACCCGCGACACTGTGTCGTGCCGACACATAGCACCAGGAGAAATCACCCGAGTGCCGTGGATGCTGTGGACTGCGGGCTGCAAGTGGGCGGTGCCTGCACTGGCGGTTCGCACCTAGCC
Source organism: Ambystoma mexicanum (assembly GCF_040938575.1). Taxonomy (NCBI): domain Eukaryota; kingdom Metazoa; phylum Chordata; class Amphibia; order Caudata; family Ambystomatidae; genus Ambystoma; species Ambystoma mexicanum. Next base: position 1,149,904,511 of record NC_090928.1, read on the forward strand.
CTGCCATACGACCCACACTCTTCGTGCACTTCCAGATACGGGCGCCTGATACCTCCACCGGGTGCCCAGGCTCAATCTGAACTTCCCGGCTCCAAGCCTCTGAATACCCGCCGCCCTCCTCCCACTGGACGCTGTGTCTGCGGATTTCCCGCAGGGCTCCTAGACCCGAAGACGGCGCAGCTTCAGACGGACATGCGACAAGTAAGAGGCTAAGAATAGACAAAGCGAGCACACGTGTCACAGAGACTGAGAACAGGATAAGTGTGAATGAGGATACTATTGCCCATCACAGTCGAGATATTTCCCATATAAAAGAAATGATGAGCAAACTGCAGAGCAAGTGTGAGGATCTCGAATTCAGATCGAGAAGAAACAACGTCCGGGTGGTCAGAGTGGCGGAGTCCTTTGGAAGGGGTCAAATGGAGAAACAAATGGAAGAACTGTTCAGATCCTTGTTTGGGCCGGAGGCGCTCTCTGAACATTTCTTGGTAGAAAGAGCGCACCGCACCCCAGCACCGACACCCAAGCCAGGAGCGCCGCTGCGTACGATAATTGCTTGCCTCCTGAACTATAGAGACAGGGACACAATCCTTCGCTTGGCAAGAGAGGCTGGAACACTGCAGCATGAAGGTAATCGAATACACATATATTCGGACTTCTCCGCCTCTGTTCAGGCAAGTAGACGATCAAATGAACCGGTTAAGAAACTCCTGAAAGCACGCCAGATCATGAATGCCTTGATGTTTCCGACCAAAATGAGGATTCAGCATGCAGGGAGGGCGCACTTTTTTAAAAATCCGACCAAAGCCTTGACCTACATAGAGTCTTCTATACCCCTTCCTCCCAGGGGAGGCCGACCGGCACAAAACAAGAGACCCTGTCTGACGGATTAAGATACAAGTTCTTTGCAGACTTGTTTTAAGTTGCTTGGGGCCTTTGCTTTCTGGTCCATGAATGGCTGATACTGCAGATGGCCCCATAATTTGTGAACAGGTGGGGCGCTGAGAACCGGGATTGGTGGTCATGTGAGGCAACATGACTACCCCTGGAATACTCCACAAGTTGAGGGGTAAACATGGTCAAGTTAGGGGTGACGATGAGGGAGGTGGGCTGGTTAAAGGGTATGGAATAAGTTGTTGTACAAACTTATGGTTTGGAATGGGAAGGTGGGCCCCATCTTAGGGCACTTAGCTCAGAGATGGATATGGGGGAAACTGTTTATTGGTTAATGGTTAAACAAGTGGTCTCAGAGATTCTGGCACGATCTATGGTATATGAGAGGTACTTCGTCGATGTTTGTGATGGTACTCGAACATTTCTATGTAAGACATTGGTCACGCACTGAGGGTGAAACTGTTGTCGTGGAATGTGAGGGGTTTGAACAATCGGTTGAAAACTAAGAAAGTGGGGAATTACATAGCCAGACATGGTGCCCAGATTGTTTTGTTACAGGAAACACATGCTGTGGACACTAGTAATGAATATATATTGCCTGGATGGGGCAAGTCAAGGTTTTACAAAAATAATTTGTCCCAGTCCAGAGGGGTCATCACTCTTATACACCCAAGCTTGGGATTCCATCTGGAAGGCCAAAAAACGGACCCCCTTGGTAGATATGTATGTGTGGGGTGCGATTACAGGTCAACAAATGCTGCTGGTTAACACATATGGCCCTAATATTGATGACCCAGCCTTCTATATGAATATATACCAACTAATTGCTTCCATTGATGTGCCTATTATATTGTGGGGTGGAGATTTCAGTGTTGCTATCGATCCCAGACTAGATAGATCCAGTACGATCATCAGGGCGCCTAGCTAAGCTGTTCTTACTCTGGAACACATCCTACCTCAGCTCTCCCTTGAGGACGCCTGGCGGGTGATGCACCCAAATAGAAAGGGATACACATATTATTCTTCGGTTCACGATTCTGAGTCCAGAATCGACTACTGGTTGGTATCGCCCGCCGTGATAACTGCAATACAGTCGTGTGAAATACTGTCCCGCACACTATCTGACCACTCCCCGGTAATACTTGAGGTTGAATTCCATAATTGCCCCAGGCCTGTCAGAAGGTGGAGAATGCCCGGGGGGTTGCTGGGCGACTCTGGAGTTGTAGAAGGGCTACACATTGAAATTGCGGAGTTTCTCAACAAAAACATAGGCTTGGTCGATAGATGTTCCATGATCTGGGAGTCCTTTAATGTCTGGGCTAGGGGGACCCTGTTATCCAAATAAATGGGTCTCCTAAAAGGGGTCCGAGTTGAATTAACCCAAACTGAAAATAAATTAGGGAAGCTTGAGGAAGCTTATACTCGTACACAGGATAAGACAACACTAGCTGAGATACAGACACATCTCCAAGAATTTGGCAGGCTGGCTGCTAGGGAGGATCAATATATGGCGGCCCTGGTCCGCGCCCGTAGATATGGCGAGGGCAACAAAGCGGGCAGGACACTGTCCAATTTACTGAAACAAGATAGACACCCCAACCGGATTACGAGCATAGAAACGCCACGCGGTGAGGTCCTTCTGAGTGACCAAGAGATCAATTCTATCAACAGCTATATAGTACCAGAGACACCAAGACAAACACTAAAATGAAAACATACCTAGTGACGCTGATGATGCCGGAACTCCCTGAGGAGACCCGCCTGGCAATGGACCAGCCTGTCACGGCTGAGGAAATTGCTGAAGCGATTAAGGAATTGGCATCCAATAAAGTGCCAGAGTCAGACAGATTGGGTGCGGAATTCTACAAGGAGTTCCCTGAGGAGCTAGTGCCAATGCTGGTACAGGTATGGTAGGAAGCCCTCCAGTGTAACATACTGCCCCCATCGATGAGAGAGGTCATAATAACCGTACTCCCTAAACATTGTCGCCCACCACAGGACATGTCGTACTACAGGCCCCTTTCTCTTATAAACACGGATGCCAAGATATTTGCTAAAGTGTTGGCCAATAGGCTTCTACCAGCAGTCCTGAAACTTGTCCACCCTGACCAAAACGGGTTTATCCCTGTTAGATCCACGGCCATCAATCTTCACAGACTTTTTGGTATCATGGCCCAAATAGACCCAGGGAGGAACGCAGTTGCCATATCACTAGATGCTGAGAAGGCCTTCGATTCGGTGTCATGGGCTTACTTACTAGCGGTACTGGAGGCATTTGGTGTTAGCCCTTATTTCATCAGATATGTGAACCTACTGTACATGGAACCTGGGGCGCGAGCGTTGACCAATCGATCCATCTCGGATTTGTTCATACTGGAAAGGGGCACCAGGCAGGGCTGCCCATTCGCACCCATACTGTTTGCCTTAACAATAGAGCCAATGGCGATTGCGGTCAGGCTTAGACACTCAAATAAGGGTATAAATCTGAAGGGCGCTACTCAACTAATCTCCCTATATGCGGACGACACGCTTTTGTATGTCGTGAGCCAAAAAAAACATAGCACCTATTATGGCAGCGATCCAGGAATTCACTGCTCACTCAGGACATTCCATAAATAAGACCAAGTCGGAAATCTTCCCACTCACGCCGGCAACCAGGTGCCCCAGTTCTCTATGTGGTCTCAAATGGTCGGAACAAGGCATTAGATACCTGGGGATACTTGTCTCAAGAGAAAAACACACGCTATACACAGATAACCACGATAACACACTGCAGGCCTTAAATACTAAATTGTTGCTATGGGACCGCCTGCCGATATCATTGCATGGCAGAATTGCGGTTCTTAAAATGATAGTCTTACCCAAGCTACTATATCTCTTCATTAACATCCCGATATGGCCGGGGCGGCCCTTCTTCAATAAACTTAGATCAATGGTGACGGCCTTTCTCTGGAATGGAAAAACTCCAAGAATAGGATGGGAAACAATGACGAACCATACTCTTCAGGCGGCATAGCGGCACCTGATTTTGAACTATACTATTATACTGCCCAAGCGCAATTCTCGAGATACTGGTACTGTGAAGCTGATTGCCCCCCCACGTGGCGATAGAACTCACCACACACCCCACGAATATACAGTCTGTGATTTTTGGCACACATTATAGAGACACGTGACTTTAACACAGTGAGCTGCACGGTTGGTGCATGGAGAGCTATATTTAGAAGATTGGGAGTGATGTCCTCCTACAACCCAAAGGTTCCCCTCTGGAATTACCCTGACATGCCACCAACGCACGACAGCAGCTTGCGCGAGGCTTGGGATCCTAATAAGGAGATGAAACTGGGCGACATGTTTATTGACGGGAAATTTGCAACCCTGCAGGAAGTCACTGGGGCATTGGGCGGGGTACACTTGAGATACTTCAATATTATCGCATGAGATCTGCCTTCCAGAAACACTGGTCACTTTTCCCTGAGGAACCCCCTACGCACCCATGTATACAGCGGATAACGTCTGGGGACCGTCTGGGGATTTCCCAACTATATGCTGCGGTCCAAACACATTCCCCCACGACTAACCTTGTTAAAAATAAATGAGAGAGAGATCTACAAATCTCCATAGATGATAAAACCTGGGACAGATACTGTTCGCTCACCAAGAGGGTTTCCTTGAACGCTGGCCTACGCCTGATCCAGTTTAAAATTGAAAACAGGCTACACTACACTCCAGCCAAAATAGCCAAGTTTGTGTCAGATGGGTCCGGGGAATGTCCCAAATGCAAAGCAGGTCAGGCTGGTTCATTCCACATGTACTGGGGGTGTCTGATGGTGGCTGGTTTCTGGGGAGAGGTGGCGGATATGCTGGAAGAATTCACACAAGTCCCCCCTACGCTAACCCCGCAGAAATACCTGTTTGGGGACATAGGCAAGTGCTCTGAAAGGGTCAGAAGACTGTTCAACGTTATATGTGCAGTGGCCAAAAAATGCATTTTACAACAATGGAAAAGTACTGTACCACCCAACATGAAACATTTCCTTCGGGAACTGACGTATGTTAATGAAGCTGAAGAACAATTTGTCCTCACCCGCCCAGCGGCGAGCAGACCTAAAGATATATGGGGACCCTTCAGAATGTACTTGTGTGACATGATTTCTGATGATGATGAAACTATATAGACGTACCACCTCGATGAGATGAATATCATATGATTTTTATGCAATGTGGAACGATGTATCTGTGCTATGTGTCTTTGTGGCCACTAATAAAAAAGAGGTTAAAAAAAAAGAAGGTAGGTAAATGTCTTGCACAATGTTAAAGAGAGTTTTGTAGTAAAAAGAAATCACTTTTGGGCCACAAGCTAGGATGCTTGTGAAGGGCAAAGCTGCAAGCAACTCTGCAAAGGACAGCCAATGCAAGTCTCCAGTAGGAGCAAGCTAGCTACATAGACAAGAGGTAAGTACCCCTTAGTTCACAGTACCTTAGGTAAGAATAAATGGTTCTAGCTAGCTTCTGTACCTGTTGTAGTTGCTACAGATCCTGTTGTTCCTGGGCCTCAGTCATGGGGACAAGAGAGAGGACGCCTGGGAACAACTGCACTACGATTTGAATGTCGGCGGCAGCAACGGGCGCAATTCAGATCAGCAGCACTTCCTGGTTTCAGCTACTTGCGAATAGCACCACCACTGTTCTTGGATACCTTGTGGACTTTCCTTGCTTGTAGGGTCCAGCACTCTGTTGAGGTGGCTCAGGCATTGTCAGCCCTGCTTCGAGGGAGTCCAGAGGATCTTCATGGAGCTTGGGTCTGGCTTATAAACAATGCACTCGATTCTGGTGTTCCTGTCCCATGGCACTCAGTTCCTGCAGCAGCAATGGAAGTACAGCCAGCAGAGAGAGGGGATTCAGTCGAGTTTGTCTTGGGGTCGATTGTTCCCACCAACCCAAGGGGAGAAGTCGTCCTTTCCGGGCTTCTCTATTCGATGTTGAAATAGGAGCTTCAGCACTGCAGCAAGCTTCTCTTCCAGTTTCTTTCTTCGGTTCCTTCATCCAGTGGTCGACTCTGCCTTCCTTGCAAAAGACCTCAACATTTATGCAAGTCTCTCCCATTCATTCACAGCCTAGCTGTCACTCACAACGCAGGTTGGCTGTCCTCCAAGGACAGCCAGCTGGCCAATCACCTTTGGGTGCATTCCTGTAACCAAGGACACTAAGCACAGGGAGTTCCAGGCACCTCCCTCGCTTCTGCCCTGCCAGACATGGTGGAGCCAGAGGCAGGCTTCAACAGTGAATCCCTCCAAAGACAAAACAAACAAAGGGACCAAACGTAGTTTGTCACGCACAGTAAATCTCAGGAAGGACCTTTCCAACAAGAAATGGCAAGAGAAGAAGGCAAGGGCCAGTTTGATAAAATGGGCACCCATGTGAAGCCCGCAGTAAAAACACACAATGGTAGGAACAAGTCAACCACTGCCACCAGCCATTAATTTTAGAAAGGGTAACACAAAAATATTACACAATGTAACCCCTCCAGCACCCTATTGTCAGATAGTCTGTGCTGGGTTTATAAAGAGGAAAATGTAAGTAAAGTCAATTTCACTTTATTACTCTTGGGAACAGTAGTTTATCCAAGAGAAGGTATTTAAACCTTAGCAGAAAACTAAAGGACTTCTCTGTGACACTACACTGAGGGTGCTGTGTGTCACAATACTAAACAGTGATGCCCATGGAGTTTGTCAGACTCCAAAACCAAAGGAAACACAGTGTTTAAATCAAATAAAAAAGCATGAGAGAGTAGGAAAAAGGTCTCACTCTCTCCAGGATGAAAATTAAAAGTCATGAAGTCCAGCAAAAGAGCTGGGGGTTTCTAAGGTAGAAGGGAGGTAGCACCTTTCTGAAAATTCTCCCTAACAGGGCATGTCATGTATTTACACAGATCTCAAGTTTATGATATATATCGTACCTTAAATTCTCATTACGAGTACCATATATGCTCCACTGATGCGACCAGCAGTGTACCTATACAGAATTCAAGGTATATTGAACAACACAGGCAAGGGGTGATGTGATCGAGGTGCTGCTCATAGCCATCTTCACATGTGTTTACCCAATATAATGTGGCATTGACAGATTGTGGTGGAATACGAGCACTCTTTCCTTCACTAGGTCTGCCAGATTGTGGTGAAATACTAGCACCCTTTCCTTCAATAGGGCTGCCGGATTGTGGTGGAATACGAGCACTCTTTCCTTCAATAGGGCTGCCAGATTGTTGTGGAATACGACCTTCACTAGGGCTGCCAGATTGTGATGGAATACAAGCACCCTTTCCTTCACTAGGGCTGCCGGATTGTGGTGGAATACGACCTTCACTAAGGCGGCCGGATTGTGGTCGAATGCAAGCACTCTTTCCTTCACTAGGGCTGCCGGATTGTGATGGAATATGACCTTCACTAGGGCTGCCGGATTGTGGTGGATTACGAGCACTCTCCTTCACTAAGGCTGCCGGATTGTTGTGGAATACGACCTTCATAAGGGCTGCCGGATTGTGATGGAATACGAGTACCCTTTCCTTCAATAGGGCTGCCAGATTGTGGTCGAATACAAGCACTCTTTCCTTCACTAGGGCTGCTGGATTGTGGTGGAAGCCACCTTCACTAGGGCTGCTGGATTTTGATGGAATACTATCACCCTTTCCTTCACTAGGGCTGCCGGATTGTGGTGCAATACGAGCACTCTTAACTTCACTAGGGCTGCCGGATTGCGGTAGAATACTAGCACTCTTTCCTTCACTAGGGCTGCCGGATTATGGTGTAATACGAGCACCCTTTCCTTCAATAGGGCTGACGGATTGTGGTGGAATACTAGCACCCTTTCCTTCACTAGGGCTGCCGGATTGTGGTAGAATACGACCTTCACTAGGGCTGCTGGATTGGGGTGGAATACTTGCACCCTTTTCTTCACTAGGGCTGACGTATTGTGCTAGAATACGAGCACTCTTTCCTTCACTAGGGCTGCTGGATTGTGGTGGAATACAAGCACTATTTCCTTCACTATGGCTGCCAGATTGTGGTGGAATAAAAACTTCACTAAGGCTGCCGGATTGTGGTGGAATACAAGCACCCTTTCCTTCACTAGTGCTGCTGGATTGTGGTCGAATAAGAGCACTCTTTCCTTCACTAGGGCTGCCAGATTGTTGTGGAATACGACCTTCACTAGGGCTGTTGGATTGTGGTGGAATACGACCTTCACTAGGGCTGTCGGATTGTGGTGGAATACAAGCACTCTTTCCTTCACTAGGGCTGCCAGATCTTGGTGGAATACGACCTTTGTTAGGGCTGTCGGAATGTGGTGGAATACTATTACCCTTTCCTTCACTAGGGATGCCGGATTGTGGTGGACTATGAGCACTCTTTCCTTCACTAGGGCTGCCGGATCGTGGTGGAATACTAGCACCCTTTCCTTCACTAGGGCTGTGTGGATTGTGGTGCAATACTAGCACCCTTTCCTTCACTAGGGCTGCCGGATTGTGGTGGAATACGAGCACCCTTTCCTTCAACAGGGCTGCTGGATTGTGGTGGAATACTAGCACCCTTTCCTTCACTAGGGCTGCCAGATTGTGGTGGCATACGAGCACTCTTTCCTTCACTAGGGCTGCCAGATTGTGGTGGAATATGAGCACCCTTTCCTTCACTAGGGCTGCCGAATTGTGGTGGAATACGAACACTCTTTCCTTCACTAGGGCTGCTGGATTGGGGTGGAATACTTGCACCCTTTCCTTCACTGGGGCTGCCGGATTGTGATTTTATACGAGCACTCTTTCCTTCACTAGGGCTGCCAGATTGTGATGGAATATGAGCACCCTTTCCTTCACTAGGGCTGCCAGATTGTGGTGGAATACAAGCACTCTCTCCTTCACTACAGCTGCCAGATTGTGGTGGAATATGACCTACACTAAAGCTCCCGGATTGTGGTGAAATACGAGCACTGTTTTCTTCATTAGGGCTGCCGGATTTTGGTTGAATACAATCACTCTTTCCTTCATTGGGTCTGCCGGATTGTGATGCAATACGTCCTTCACTAGGGCTGCAAGAGTGTGATGGAATATGAGCACTCTTTCCTTCACTAGGGCTGCCGGATTGTTGTGCAATACGACCTTCACTAGGGCTGCTGGATTGTGGTGGAATACGAGCACTCCTTCCTTCACTAGGGCTGCCAGATCTTGGTGGAATACGACCTTTGTTAGGGCTGTCGGAATGTGGTGGAATACTATTACCCTTTCCTTCACTAGGGCTGCCAGATTGTGGTGGAATACGAGCACTCTTTCCTTCACTAGGGCTGCCGGATTGTGGTAGAATACGAGCACTTTTTCCTTCACTAAGGCTGCCGGATTGTGGTGGAATATGAGCACCTTTCCTTCCCTAGGGCTGCCGGATTGTGGTGGAATATTAGCACTCTTTCCTTCAGTAGGGCTGCCGGATTGTGGTGGAATATGAGCACTCTTTCCTTCACTAAGGGTGCCGGATTGTGGTGGAATGCAACCTTCACTAGGGCTGCTGGATTGTGGTGGAATACGAGCACTCCTTCCTTCACTAGGGCTGCCGGATCTTGGTGGAATACGACCTTTGTTAGGGCTGTCGGAATGTGGTGGAATACTATTACCCTTTCCTTCACTAGGGCTGCCAGTTTGTGGTGGAATACAAGCACTATTTCCTTCACTAGGGCTGCCAGATTGTGGTGGAATAAAAACTTCACTAAGGCTGCCGGATTGTGGTGGAATACAAGCACCCTTTCCTTCACTAGTGCTGCTGGATTGTGGTCGAATAAGAGCACTCTTTCCTTCACTAGGGCTGCCAGATTGTTGTGGAATACGACCTTCACTAGGGCTGTTGGATTGTGGTGGAATACGACCTTCACTAGGGCTGTCGGATTGTGGTGGAATACAAGCACTCTTTCCTTCACTAGGGCTGCCAGATCTTGGTGGAATACGACCTTTGTTAGGGCTGTCGGAATGTGGTGGAATACTATTACCCTTTCCTTCACTAGGGATGCCGGATTGTGGTGGACTATGAGCACTCTTTCCTTCACTAGGGCTGCCGGATCGTGGTGGAATACTAGCACCCTTTCCTTCACTAGGGCTGTGTGGATTGTGGTGCAATACTAGCACCCTTTCCTTCACTAGGGCTGCCGGATTGTGGTGGAATACGAGCACCCTTTCCTTCAACAGGGCTGCTGGATTGTGGTGGAATACTAGCACCCTTTCCTTCACTAGGGCTGCCAGATTGTGGTGGCATACGAGCACTCTTTCCTTCACTAGGGCTGCCAGATTTTGGTGGAATATGAGCACCCTTTCCTTCACTAGGGCTGCCGAATTGTGGTGGAATACGAACACTCTTTCCTTCACTAGGGCTGCTGGATTGTGGTGGAATACTTGCACCCTTTCCTTCACTGGGGTTGCCGGATTGTGATTTTATACGAGCACTCTTTCCTTCACTAGGGCTGCCAGATTGTGATGGAATATGAGCACCCTTTCCTTCACTAGGGCTGCCAGATTGTGGTGGAATACAAGCACTCTCTCCTTCACTACAGCTGCCAGATTGTGGTGGAATATGACCTACACTAAGGCTCCCGGATTGTGGTGAAATACGAGCACTGTTTTCTTCATTAGGGCTGCCGGATTTTGGTTGAATACAATCACTCTTTCCTTCATTGGGTCTGCCGGATTGTGATGCAATACTTCCTTCACCAGGGCTGCCAGAGTGTGATGGAATATGAGCACTCTTTCCTTCACTAGGGCTGCCGGATTGTTGTGCAATACAACCTTCACTAGGGCTGCTGGATTGTGGTGGAATACGAGCACTCCTTCCTTCACTAGGGCTGCCGGATCTTGGTGGAATACGACCTTTGTTAGGGCTGTCGGAATGTGGTGGAATACTATTACCCTTTCCTTCACTAGGGCTGCCAGATTGTGGTGGAATACGAGCACTCTTTCCTTCACTAAGGCTGCCGGATTGTGGTAGAATACGAGCACTTTTTCCTTCACTAAGGCTGCCGGATTGTGGTGGAATATGAGCACCTTTCCTTCCCTAGGGCTGCCGGATTGTGGTGGAATACTAGCACTCTTTCCTTCAGTAGGGCTGCCGGATTGTGGTGGAATATGAGCACTCTTTCCTTCACTAAGGGTGCCGGATTGTGGTGGAATGCAACCTTCACTAGGGCTGCTGGATTGTGGTGGAATACGAGCACTCCTTCCTTCACTAGGGCTGCCGGATCTTGGTGGAATACGACCTTTGTTAGGGCTGTCGGAATGTGGTGGAATACTATTACCCTTTCCTTCACTAGGGCTGCCAGATTGTGGTGGAATACGAGCACTCTTTCCTTCACTAGGGCTGCCGGATTGTGGTAGAATACGAGCACTCTTTCCTTCACTAAGGCTGCTGGATTGTGGTGGAATATGAGCACCTTTCCTTCCCTAGGGCTGCCGGATTGTGGTGGAATACTAGCACTCTTTCCTTCAGTAGGGCTGCCGGATTGTGGTGGAATATGAGCACTCTTTCCTTCACTAAGGGTGCCGGATTGTGGTGGAATGCAACCTTCACTAGGGCTGCCGGATTGTGGTGAAATACTAGCACCCTTTCCTTCACTGGGGCTGCCGGATTGTGGTTGAATACGAGCACTCTTTCCTTCACTAGGGCTGCCGGATTGTGGTGCAATACGAGCACTCTTTCCTTCACTAAGGCTGCCAGATTGTGGTGGAATACGACCTTCCCTAGGGCTGCCGGATTGTGGTGGAATACTAGCACTCTTTCCTTCACTAGGGCTGCCGTATTGTGGTGTAATATGAGCACTCTTTCCTTCACTAGGGGTGCCGGATTGTGGTGGAATGCAACCCTCACTAGGGCTGCCAGATTGTGGTGAAATACTAGCACCCTTTCCTTCACTGGGGCTGCCGGATTGTGGTTGAATACGAGCACCCTTTCCTTCACTAGGGTTGCGTGTGCGTTTCTAATAACAGGTGCCACTTTGTTGCATTTTCTATTTTTATTATGCCAGATACCTTCGAGCCCTGGAAGTGCGAAGGTGGTTTTTATATGTTTTCACCAAACTAATGACGGCCCTCTGTTTTCGTCCAAGCAAGTCAAGTGAAGCTTCTCGATATTTTCCAAGATGTGAAGAAGACCTGAAGCACACAATAAATAATTGCCCTGAATGATATTTCATCTGTTATGAATTTCTGGTCGCTTTCTAAACACAGAAGGGCACCTGGGGTACTGAAAGGGACATTTTTTGTTATTTTTTTAAGTGTGGTTTCCATTGCTCTATTTTAGCAGAATTTGTAAAACCCCATATTTCGGCTCCATGCAATACAGAGACCCTTATTATCTACATATGCTATATATAAAGCGCTGGACTAAGTGCACCGCTCCCAGGAGGAAGGTTGAATTTGGCAATGGCCTTGCTCACCCTTTCCAATAATAGCAATGATTTGTCAACCTGATCTCTCAGTTCACCACTGACTTTGAGCCTTAATCATAGAGAGTCAGAATGTTGTAAGCAGTGGCCCTCCAGGGCCATCTTCAATGAGGGGCTCCGTTTATGAGAAGGGTGAAAGACCATAGACTTTGTTTCACCATATGCTTTTACACCCTTCCTTAAAAACCTCATCCTGTGTTCTCAGGGCAGCTGGTGTAAGAGATCAGAGCAGCATCATTCATAAAGAGTAAAAGCGGGATGTTGCCTGGGCCTGACTGTGGTCCTTCAGTCTGCAGGGCTAAGATTGGGACAATACGTTTGCTCATAAAATGATCAAAAGTGAAGAAGGGGCGAGGACACATCGGCCCCTTACACCTTTGTGGATATTAATAGACTTGGTAGTCTTTTCTGATAAGCTCCACAAAGCTGGGCCCTTCTTATCGCAGTATAAAGCTGATATTGTATTGAGCTGCTGCAGTGGAATATTCACTTCTTTCATGGCTTCCCAGTGTTTATCTCGCAGGACCTTATCAAACGCTGTTTTCACGTCAATGAATAATAAATATAAATTGACCCTACTCATTCCACATATTTGTGTATTAAAAGGTACAATCGAAAACAAAGGTTGATCGTACTCAGACTAGTCTGAAAGCCAGCCTGTAAGTGGTGTTTTTAATGCTATTCTCAGTGGTCAAAGTTAGAAAGAACGGTTGAGAGCAGAGTTCCACTACTTTTATTCTTTACTGTTAACAGTTCCACTATTTGTTATAACCATTTTAACCTTTCCAAAACTGTTCTTTGTGAAGTTAAAGCACAATTCTCCACTTAACCACCCAATAGCAGTTACAGCTAAACTGAAATCTGTTTCAACTCAATTGGCTGTCAAGCAGCATGACTGCAACCAGAGACTTTGCTAGGACGGGGTTGAGGGGGCTTTAGATCCAGGTCTTTTGGTTGTAGCCCCGGATCGAACCTCAGGGGCTACAACCAAAAGTCTATAGCTAGCCCCGATCCCACAAGTCCCAACATTATCTTAGCCCCTGATCTTTTCCAGACCTAGCAACACCCCTGACTGCAACCCTTGAAAAATGTGCCGCACGTTGCTCACCGCCAGGATTACAGCTCCACTACTTTTTTAGGTACACTTCTACCAGTGGTTATTCACAGCCGACCAGCTCAGAAGATGGGATCATGCTGGCCTTATGTAAATCTTTCGCATCTAATAGGCAGATCGGCGTGTAGTTCGATGGCTCTTCCGGTTCACCTTTTTTATACGAGGGAAGAATTTTGTCCAGGAGGGCGGTACCCATCCTAATTCCAGTGCTGCATTGAACAGAAGAAATAGCACAGGCACACATATATCCAACTCTGCCTTAAAAGTGTCTGCAGGTATTTCGTCCGGGCCTTTAGGTTTACGTTTTAGGGTCGAATACGGAGGCCTCACGTGGAAAATACCATCTGTCCATAAGGTCATGGAATTGGGCTCGTTAGTGTCAGTATTTACATCTAAAAAGTGATTGCACTATACAGCTTCTGGGATGCTACCATGAATAATGGTGATATTTCTTCATTTTGACCAAAATGCTACATTATTGTTGTGTCTAGAGTGTATGGGGCTGGCTGATTCATGGAATTGTTTGTACCGAAAAACAGGATTTTTGTGCCATTCTGCCCTCAAATCCCCATTTGTTAAACAGGTATTTGCGGGCAGAATGGCGCACAAATCCCCGTTTTTCGGCGCAAATAATTCCATGAATCAGCCCCATTAGTCTTCTGTGTTTGTAGTGAGAGGCCTGTTGCAATGCTGTGAGGTGTGTGGGACCTTGGCCTCCTGGTTGTTCTGTGAATGTCAGGTAAGGACTTGGAGAAAAGACAGGGGCCGGGGTGGATGTGTGCTACCTTCTCTCCCACCTCCATACTGCTAAGCTGTAATTGAAAAATAAGGCATCCTGTTTCTGTTTGTAACTTGCCTGGGTCAGTCTGGTTCCTGCTCCTTGTCATATTACCAGGCACAGGATACATCAATAATCTTGCCCAAACACTGCATCAGATCATTCTTGACATCACCCCGTGTTCAGTAGAGCTTGTAATCATTTGGTGTGAGATCAGCTAATAGGGATTTCTAATGAATATAAGTTTCCATTAGAACCAGAAGACCTAAACTCCACTCTAGAATCAAGTCATGCATTAGGAATCTGTTTTCTTACTGAGGATCTCGCATTACACAGTGAAGATGTTTGTGTATTATTGATGTTCATGCTCGATGTCAAGTATGTGTTTAAGTTGGCTTGAAGATTTTTCATGCAAACATATTTTGGTGGAAGGACCGAATGATGGAAATTTAAAGTGTTCAGCCTCTGGAGGAGGACAGCCTCTAAAGAGTAATGGGAGGAAACACTCTGTATAAGTGTCTGAGTTTGTTTTAAGTGATTAGGGATATTTGGTTGGCACAAATTAGATTTGTCGATTTTTAAAGATTCGGTGTGGAAACGGTGCAAACTCTGTGTGGACCCTCTGCGGACAGGTGCAGACTGGCTTGGCTTAGGAAGGGCTTTGGTGCGCAGTTGCGCAATACCTGTTTATGTAATTCTAGGCAGTGGAACTAGAGCGAGAACTGCCACCGCGTCCCGGCCAGCAGCAGCACAGTTTGTAGGAGCAATCAGTAAGAAACAGCCTAGCTGAGTTGGGCAGCTTAACGATGCTCTGAATAGAGGGGACTACAAGTTATCAAACAACATCACATAAGCAGACCTTCAATAATGTTGCGAGAGGTGTGTAAGCAGCATGATAAGCCTGTCATGCGCCAATCTTTTTCTAATGAAGCTACACGTGTATAATATGTTTGGTTCCTTAGTGTTGCCCTTCCAAGTGTGTGTGTCTTGGACTAGCAACCCATATCGCAGGATGTGCAAATGCACATAGGTGGTAGTACTCAGCTACATCCGAGTGTGCTACTCTGTTAAACGCCATATTTATTTATTGCCACCTCTATCCTCAATGAAGAACTATTGGTCTGCCCCTAGTTTGGGATTTATTTTGCTAATTCATTGTCTGCACTCTTTGACATGATCCTCAGTAGTTTTCCTAATGTGGTGTCCTCCCTCAACAGTCCATGTGTTTATGTCTTTACCCTGTAAGCCTAATGTTCAGCTTAGAAAAGCGATTCTTGGTCACCGCTAGAAATGCTAGCCAGCGCCTACTGGTGGCCATGAGTTCTTGATTAGGATCTATTTCAGCCTAGCACATGTCATTTCCATCACTGCAACATGGAAAGTCTTGAATGTATTAATGGTGAGTCACTGAATGTGAATTGCAATGTCCATTTCTTTGTAACAAAGCTAACATGTAACGTTTTGCCAGGACGTGTGTAATATTCTGCTTAGCTGGTTGAGTGAGATTGCCAGGCTGTGCTTTGACCAGAGTCTTCATTCCTGCTGTGATGTTCCCTCGTGCTCTGTTAATCCAGGATGTAACCACGTTCTTTCAATTATTGATGAATTCCAACCAGCCTGAAACGTGTTGATCCCATTCTATGGTCCCCCATGTTATTCTGTAAGAGGGAACTGGTGATTGTCTGCATTGCAGAGGCTTCCTTGTGGTTCTTTGGAAGAGTGAATGAGAATGTATTGCTGACTGGGGTTTTGGGGTGATCCTCCTCAATATGTCCGTCTGTCCCAATTGGTGGTTGTTTGTGTGTGTATTTGAGGGAGCGATTAGGTGTATCCTTTGCACAAGTACACATCTAGTGATTTGATTGTTCAGGCTGCTGCTGCGTGCATTGCTGGGAAGATGCTCTATGTGAGTCCAGTGGCCCTTGGAACATAGATGAGAAAGTCTTCCTCCATGTAGATAAATCTTGTGGGACTCCTGCCTCAATTAAGCAGCCATGTCACTTCAACATCATGTTTCCTTCTGCTCAGAAATTAGATCTGTTAGGGGAGCTACAGTATAGGGTAACCCCTTTATTCAGATAGCATGCTCAAACACCAGGGTTTAACCCCCAGATCCTCACAGGGACGTTGACATCATGTAGCTGATTTTGTGTGACAAGGATGGTGACTTTTTGATATTCTGACGTGGGGCATCTGCTGGTAAGTCATGCAGCTAGCACAAGGCTGGGGTTGCTCCAGCCGTTGAGTTGGGGACAGAAACGCGTTCACCTTGGTCCAATATTGACTTCACAGCCCTCCTAACCAGCCCAACCCACAGCACCAAACAAGGCTACCCCATATCTTTACAAATCTCTGATTGCGATGCACTGTCAATTCTCTGAGAAATGCATTAGCATCATTTTATAAATCAAATGACAAAGCAATTCTATTCTGGTACCTGAGAAAGAATTGGGTTTCGATTGGGCCTATGATCATTGGTGTCACATTTGAGGTGCTTGTCCAATACCCCAGGGACTCCCACAGTGCCAGTGTGATTTGGATTTCTCTCTGATAGTAGCACAGTTCCCCAACTAATGCTTGCTGTCACTCGTGGTGTCCATTTTTGGGGGAGGTAGACCAGGTGGGGAGGTAACTGGGGGAGGGATAGAAATGCCATCATGTCTGCCTTCGAAACCCTCTCCCTTACCTACCTATACTTGGTTTCCCGTAGGTAGCGATGACCCAGAATGTTAATAGGCAGAATTTAGTAGCTGCCCGAATTTGGTTCTGTGCTTTTGATAATGTGGTTCTGTGCTTTTGAAGGCCACTACAGACTATGGTGAGGCCTCAGTTCTTAGGGTGTGCATCTCTATGCAGACAGATGCGGTTGCACGCTGGGGCTCTTTTCCCATGGGAGGTGTCTGTGCTTGAGACCCTCTATGTGTTTTCATGAGGCTTCTCCCTGATGTCTAGTCTCCTACTCGTCTGGTGAAGTCCAGCTTCTGCACTTCAGTGTCTGCAAGTGCAGTCATCAGCACTTCCAGATAACTGAGCTTGGCACTCGCCTGGTGAAGTCCAGCTTCTGCGCTTCTGTGTCTGCAAGCGCAGTCATCAGCACTTCCAGATAACTGATCTTGGCACTTGCCTGGTGAAGTCTAGCTTCTGCGCTTCTGTTTCTGTAAGCGCAGTCACCAGCACTTCCAGGTCCCTTAGCTTGGCTCATTTTTTGTTTTCGGCATGGGCATTAGTGTGCATAATGATTTTAACCCCACCGTTATCTATTTGCTGTCCTGTGTAAAGGCATGTATGGCAATAGTTGGCTATTTGTCTGCAGGGGTGGCTTTTCTGGTATTGGATTTTTTTTTTGTTTTCTCCTGCTGCCTCTGTTCTTTGTAGGCTTCCAACTCTTGGTGTAGGTTTTTGTGATTTACAGAACCAACACTGATTTAGTGGGGTGGGGGTGTTGAGTTGCAGTTTTGCTATTACGGTGATGGGTGACCCGGTGGCATAAAGAGGCCTTCGGAGTCCAAATCTATTTTTGTATACCTGGTTATTTTGGTGGTTCTCTTAGGAGTCCTTGACTTGGATTTGGTGATGTCTGTTCGGGAGACATTGGGTTCAAGAATCAAGATTCCCCTGTTCTCAACCAACAAACATTTTAAACATGGAATGTAAAGGCACGTAATTGCTGTAAGGAGCAGCATGGGGATGGGTGATGAGGTATTACTATTTATCACATGACCCCATATCATGGAGTGGCACAATAGTAGTATGTAAGAATCTGCCTATTTCCATTTTGTCTTCTGCCCACGACAGTGAGTAGGTTGTCATCTCTGTGAAGCTTGGGGTACAGGTCTGGATAGTTGGTGGTTTCTTTCTTTGCTGTACATGCATGCCATGGCTGTTGAAAACAGACCCTTTTCCCATTTGGTGTCCCACCATAGTATGAGTCACAGGAGAGATTACTTGTTGGTTCATGGAGACTTCCATGAGGTACCTGACAGTGCTGATCAGGTACTTTGGTAGCGGCCACTTTCTTTACACAAGTAAAATAATTTTAGCATTTTGATTCAGGAACATTCTAATGTGTGATGTGTGGTTCATATTCATGCCTTGACTTCTTTTGGACATCTGCCATACACCACAATCAGACTGTAAACATGGATTGCAGACCATGCGCCAGTGAGTCTGGGTATAGCCATGAGTCATTCCCTGAGCTGGTCCTTCATTGGGCACATTAACACTTCCTGCATGTGGGATGTGAAGCTCAAAATCTCCAGCCCTAAAATCTCTACTTTGGCTGCTGGTGGGTGCACCGATCAAATTCAAGACCCTCTGCATCATCCACAAGGCTTTCTGGGGCCTGGGCTGCGCTATATCCAACTTCCCTCCCTCCCTAAATACCTTCCGTCTAAAGTGTCTGTCGTATCTTTAGCTTTAATTCTCAGCAGGTCAAATGTTTTTTCCAAGCAGAGAATAGGGGGTAGATCTCTTTCCTCATTAGAAGCCTCCCTCTGGAATGGCCTTCATGACCCTCTCAGACTTGAGCCGATCTCCTTAAGTTCCGGAAACTCATTGAGACTTTCCTCTTCTCCTCATCCTTCCCTCTCCCCTGCTAACTCCCCACTGCTGCTACGATTAGCTGCCTGGTCTCTTCTGAGTCTTACAGGGGCCAGGCCCTCCACCTACCAGTTTTCCACAGTACTCCATTACTAGCACTTGCCTTCCGGCACCTTCCCCAGACTAGCCTACTGAGAGTGGTCCACCCCTGCTCCCCGCCCTTGCTCTTACCGCTGTCTCCCTTTGCACTTGCACTCAATGGGCTCCTTCGCACTTTACCTGCCTCAGCCCTCCCCCCCCCTGCTCTTGTTTACTGCACTTGCACGGTCAGAATGTCACAAGACCAAGTTCCTTGTTGTTTCTCCTCCCCTGTACCCCGTTCCCTTTGTCGTGTGACGCCCGGAAACCCTTTCTGCTGTACTGGTGCCATATAAATGTCCAATAAATTAAATAAAAGAATAACTAGCTAAATTGAGAAATATACCAATCCTCCCGACAGTGACAAAGCGAGTGCAAGTGACAATAATAGTGACACCAATTATCACAGTGCATAGAATCTGGCATTAAGCACCATATACACTAACGTAGTATTATTATTATTATTATTATTATTATTATTATTATTATTATTATTATTATTATTATTATTATTGCTATTATAATACCGAGTACCCGGATGGTACAATCCCTTTCTCTTGTGCAATTTCTCATTTAGGTCTTTATGATATGATGATATTATATGATATGATATGATATGGCATTTACATATGGCATTTATATTGCGCCTTTGCACAAGTGTTCGAAGGCTCTGTGAGGCAAGAGAGGGGGAACAGAGGGAAGACAGAGGTGTTACTAGGCCAGGTGTCATTGAGATTGCGCACGGCAGGGGAGGAGGCAGGAGAAAGTGTGAGGGGAGGAGGAAGGGGGCAGTGCAGTACATGGGATCAACAGTAGAATAAATAAAAATAAAATAAATAAATATTAAAAAGATGCATGTCATCTGAAAGGGCAAGTCAAGATTGCTTTAATTTGTGTTGCTCCTGTAGATTGGATCAGTATAAAGACAGAACACAGGAGGGGCAGGAAGTTGAGCCCTTGCTTGTCCTGGAGGAGATCCAATGCACTCAATGCTTGCACACAGAGAACTCCCAGCCCGCACTGGGGCCCCATTGCTCACATCTATTTGACTAATAATCCACCTCTCATCTCCCGGGGCGGAATGGATTGGCTCTAAGATTTGCTGAGTTGTTCCGATTGCCGAGCTAACAAAAAGCCCAGACTCAAAACATATCATTCTACGCTGCGTGAACTATCCCCTCCTCGGCGTCTGAGACTAAAAAAAACATAAATTCAATTAATAAAACTGGAAACTCCAGTAGGCATCTTTGTCTTCCTTTCAGGACTGCTTGAAAAATCCATTTCATAGGATCAATAAAGGGCTCCCAGGCAGTTCTTTATTACCCCGGGCGTCCTCTCAGTTGGCGCTCCTCTCCGTCCATGTAGTAGATTGTGTTATGGGCTAAGTAACATATCATGGGATTTTGGTAAATTAACAGCTGTAGTGTACATTGCAATGAAAACTTAAACAGAGAGGCTCAGCTGGTCATAACTCAAAGAGAAGAACACGTTATGTTAACGAGTTTGCTGGACAAGTAAACATAAAGAAAAGACTTCATCAGAAGTGAAAAGTTAATTTTAAGTGGTTGGAGGAAATTATGAAATCTTAAATAGCTATAATCCCATCCCATATTATAGAAGAAGAATGAAGAGAATCGGTGGAGGGAATTATATTAGAGTAGTTGGCAGTGAGGGAACTCTTTGTTAGATACCTGAATAACAAATCGGCACCAGAGTTTCGGAGGTGGCCCGGTGAGAGAGAAAAGAGGCTGGTGCGTTATTATAAACTAGCTGTGCAGGGTGTATCCTATAGTGATCTAGAACTCTTCTCTCTCTCTCTCTCTCTCTCTCTCTCTCTCTCTCTCTCTCTCTCTCTCTCTCTCTTCTCTCTCTCTCTCTCTCTCTCTCATTATCTTTTTCACTCTCTCTCACTCGCCTCTGTCTCCCTTTCTCATTCTTTCTGGGTGAGAGACTCATTTTCAGGTATGCATTTTCTAGAGCCACCCCAGCTGTTGCCAACAGCAGTGCAACCAGATCAACATAGAGATATTTTGAAGGAATTGGTGCAGTGTTTTTTACGGTCAGTAATAGAATGAGAGCAGCAATGAGAACGGCACCACCTGTAGTGGGACTAGACATAAATTTGCAGACATGTATTGTCATTACACTTGTCCTAAAGAAAAGTCATTATCACACTGATATTTTCATATGGAAAGGTGAGGCGGACGCAGGTATGCTCTGCACTAAGGCAATGTTCAATAGTTCATGTCCGTCACTGATTGGTTGGTAGTGTTACGGAATGTGCACCATTGGTACATTATGCACAAACCATAACATTTATTATAATTGGTTATTTATAACGCGCTTAATAACCAGAGGTTTCTAACTGCAGATGTGGGGATGGAACCTGTGTTTCTCGCGTCGCGTGTTGCCCATGAGCTATCCTCCCGTGACTACAAATAAACAACAATGAACAAAAACAAAATAAAACACCTTTATATTTGTATTTGTATTTGTATTTATTTTGTTTATATAGCGCTTTACTCCAAAACGCTGAACATTTTAACAACGATACATAAAACATTATAACAGTAGAAGCAAATTGCAATTATGAATCAGTGCAACAAAACAGTAAGAAGAGCAATTAAATTGAAGGGAAGAGGGAGAGTAGTGCAGTAGAACTGAGGGGGAGAGGGAGGGGTGAGGAGGAGAAGGAAGAGGGAAACGGAAGCGGAAAAGGGGTGAGAGTGGGGTGGAGGAAGAGTGGAGGGAGATGATCAACGGGAAAAAGATGAAGGAAGGAAGGGGAGCAAGAAGGTGGAAGGGGTTTCATGGCGGGGAATGGAGAAGGAGAGATTTAAGGGATGTGCAGAATGAGGAGAAGGAAGGAATAGAGCGGATTGAGAGAGGTAAGGAGTTCCAGTGCAGGGGGGCAAGGAGCTGGAAGGAGCGGAAGTGGGAGGGGGCACAAGGGGATGGAGGAACAGTGAGAAGGCAGTGGTCAGCAGAATGAAGGGAGCGGGAGAGAGTGTAGAAAGAGAGGAGGGAGGAGAGATAAGGGGGAGCAAGACCATGGAGAGTTTTAAAGACTAAGCAGAGGAAGTGAAATTTAAGTAGGGAGTGAAAGGGGAGCCAGCCAAGGGAGGAAAGGGAAGCAGATATTAAGTCACAGGAGGTAAGGAGACAGAGGGTACGGACGGCAGAATGGTAGATAGATTTGAGGGTGGCGAGATGAGAAGTATGCAGTAAGGAGGAGCAGTAGAAGAGGCGAGAGAAGATAAGGGAGGAGATTCAATGTTTAGTAGCATGGAAAGTGAGAGAGGGGCGGACTTTGCAAATATTAAAGAGGTGGTAGCGACAGGCACGAGAGGGGAGAGAGATATGGTGGGAAAAAGAGAGGGAGGAGTCAAAGTAAATCCCTAAGTTGCAAGCGTGGACAGAGATAGGGAGATTAGAAGGAGGAAAGTGAATGAAAGGTGAAGGAGAGTGAGGGGGAAGAGAATTGGAGGGGAAGAATACGACTTCAGTCTTGTCGGTGTTGAAGGAAAGAAAGCCGGAAGATATGTAGTTTTTTATGGCAGTAAGACAGGAAGACAGTTTCAGGTGGAGGTCGGGAGAGAAGGAATAGAAGGAAAGGAAGAGCTCAGT
Source organism: Ambystoma mexicanum (assembly GCF_040938575.1). Classification (NCBI taxonomy): domain Eukaryota; kingdom Metazoa; phylum Chordata; class Amphibia; order Caudata; family Ambystomatidae; genus Ambystoma; species Ambystoma mexicanum. The sequence continues at coordinate 1,149,927,067 of NC_090928.1, forward strand.
ATCGTCAGCGTAGAAATGGTGGGATATGCCAAACGAGGAGATAACAGGTGCAAGGAGGGAGGTGTACAGGGAGAAAAGGAATGGGCCAATCACCGAACCTTGGGGTACGCCCTATTCCAGAGGATGGGTTGGAGAGGACCGGCCTCCCCAGGAAACAGTAAAAGAGCGGGACGAGAGATAAGAAGATAGCCAGTTAAGAACAGAGCCTTTGAATCGAAAGGAAGACAGAGTGTTGAGAAGAAGGGGGTGATCGACAGTGTCGAAGGCAGCAGAGAGGTCAAGAAGAATAAGGACAGAGACTTCTGCAGATGGAGAAAGGGGATTAACTACCTGTGGAGTAGCGCGTCGGCCTCCCACTTCCCTCTTTCACTCTCCTCAGACCACCTCCAAAATTCCCCGTTAACTCTCACCTTAAGATTTGAAATGACGAGCTCTCCATCCTGCTTCTGGTGCAGGGGTGCGATTATATCCAGTTACTTCACTGGTGTTCGGATTGGTGAGGATCCAAGCTTACTTGACTTTCCTTGCAAGGTGCCGTAAGTATACTGTTGTAAAAGTTCAAGAGTTGGCCTCCCTTTCTATTTGCCTTTATATTCAGTAGTCCGTCTCTTATCCCTTTTATCACAGGTGCTGAGTGAAGATTTTGCGTAGAGGAAACAATTTGCCGAAGGTAAACTCAGGTGACTTTATGATGGGTGGTTCCTTTAATGTCCTTATATTCACCCACTAATGCGTGTGTCTTTTTTCCCCATAGGGGCCGGGGTACGGTACTGCCGAAGAAGCGGCACCGACCCGAGATGAGGAAAGATTCTCCCATCAATAATCTGGTAAGTCTTACGGCGAAAATCTGGCTTTCCTCAATATGTTCGTTTTGCTCACCTTTTGTTCTTCTCTTCCCCCTTAGGCGCAGGTATGCGGCGGATCGTGCAGATGGTTGCTAAGGAGCACGGAGATGCCTCGTGAACAGGTGAGTGGTGAATCTTTAAAATAAATGTCTTCCCTTAGGATCGCCGGCGTGATGACTCCGGACTCCGGGTAGAAGCAGGTAATGTTCTTCTGTTAACCTTTTCCCTTCTCTTCTTTCCTTTCAGGTGTTCCAGGATGGAGGCGGGCGTGGCTGGAGTCAGGATGCAGGAGCAGACACAGTGAGCGTCCAGCTGCTAGGTGCAGAACAACGCGAAGCGTGAGCTGCTGTCTGGGTGTGGCTTAAATAGCCCCCAAAGTAGTTCCAGGTATGTATTCTTCCCCAGCCACGCCCGAGTGGCAAAATAGTCCCTTTCAGGCCTCAAAGAGGTCTGGATCTGGGAGCACGGTCTGCATCAGGTAAGTTCACATAAACACTCCCTTTATGAGCCTGGCGCCTATGGTGCCAGGACTGAGGTCCAAAATGAGCCTGGCGCCGAAAGGCGCCAGGACAGTGTCTAAAGGACCCCTACTAGGGGTTGCTGGCCCTTTCCCCGGGAACATGATGTCTGCTTCCGGGGACGCTGGTCCTGGACTGGTTCTCTGGGAGTAGGCATCATGACAGCACTCCCCCCCCATGCCCCTCCCAAGATTGTTCTCTCTGGGGGTTTCGGTTTGTTTGGGAAATTCCGGTGGAATTTTTTTATTAACCGAGGTGCATGTACATGGTCACTAGGTTCCCAAGACCTTTCCTGAGGCCCCTATTCTTTCCAATCTATTAGATAGAGAAGTTTTGACTTTGACACCTTGGATCTAAAATATTCTTCACCTCAAATTCAGGTTCTCCATTTATTTGGATAGGTTCTGGTGGCTTGATTAATCGAGTTCCAGGTTGTACTGGTTTCAAAAGTGATGCATGAAAAACAGGGTGAATCCGCATATTAGCTGGTAGGTCGAGTTTGACGGCCACCAGGTTGATTATGGCCGTAATTTAGTAAGGCCCCAAATATTTTAGGTTAAAAGTTTGAGGTCCTTTGAGCGATAAGTGTCTGGTAGCTAGCCATACTTGGTCTCCTATTTGGTATAGAGGTGCCTCACTTCGATGGAGATCAGCATTCTTCTTATATTTTCTCTTGGCTTGCTGTAAATGTGTAGTTGCTTCTTTGAAAGCTTGAGAAATTGTAGAATGCAGATGGTCTACTGCGGGCATTTCGAGGCTTTGAGGCGAGTCAAGATCTGAGGTTCGAGGGTGATGCCCATATAAGGTATAAAAAGGACTTTGCCCAGTTCCAGAATATACCGAATTATTGTATGCATATTCGGCAATCCAAAGAATATCCTTCCAATTACTTTCAGATTGATGCAACATACAACGTAAATATTGTTCAAGGGTCTGGTTAGTCCTCTCTGTTTGACCATCAGTCTGAGGGTGGTGGCTGGTTGATAATCTTATGTCGATTTGTGCCAGCTGACAACACTTTCTCCAAAAATGGGAAATGAATTGGCTTCCCCGGTCAGAGACTAGTATGGACGGGAATCCATGTAAACGAACAATATTTTCAAGGAATTCCTTGGCTAGGACAGAAGCTGAAGGTAAACCTTTTAATGGAATGAAGTGAGCCATTGTGGAAAATAACAAGAATAGTGTTATATCCATAACAAGGAGGCAGGTCCGTAATAAAATCCAGTGACAAGGTGTGCAAAGGTGCCGGTGGAATGTCTAAGGGTTGAAGAAGGCCGGCTGGTCTTTTTTTTTTACCTTTATTTTGGGCACAAACACCACAGGACATCACAAAGGATTTAATGTCCTTTCGCCAAGAGAGCCACCAGAACTGTCATTTAACCTTTTCTTCCGTCTTGGCAATACCTGGGTGCCCCTCTATAAGAGTATCATGATAACGAGAAATAACCAGTTCTTGTAATTCTTTGTGTGGTAGAAATAAGCGCCCTTGGAAGTAAGGTAGATCATCATTGACAGTAAAGTAAGACCCCTTTTGAATCCAATCCTGCAAGGCTGTAGGGTCAAGGGGTTGTTTTACTCTAGCTTGAACTTCTTCCAGTGTTTGTAAAGAGGTCATGCCCAGAATTCTTTGTTTGGGAATTATCAGTACAGGTTCTGAGTTTGTATCAGTTTCTCCCATTCCTATTCGGGGTAGAGCGTCCGCTTTGCCATTCTTGCTGCCAGGACGGTAGGTAATTACAAAATCGAATTCAGCAAAAAACAAAGCCCATCGGAGCTGACGTGATGATTGAGCTTTGGCAGTTTTCAAATATTGTAAGTTCCGGTGGTCAGTGATCACCGTGATGGTATGTCTAGCGCCAAGAAGATAATGCCTCCAAGCCTTAAAAGCGGACTTAATGGCTAATAATTCTTTGTCGGTGATTGCATAATTGACCTCAGATGCTGAGAATTTTCTGGACCAAAATGCTACGGGGTGCAGTTGGTTAGTTTCGGGATCTCTTTGAGACAGGACAGCTCCCATGGCTAAGCTGGATGCGTCGGTTTCGACTATGTATGGGAGATCTGGACGCGGGTGTTTCAATACAGGTGCAGAGGTAAATTTAGCTTTTAATTCCTGAAAGGCCTGTTCGGCTTCTTCAGACCATTCGAAGCGTTTATTTTTCCTCAAGAGTGCAGAGATGGGTTGTACAATACGTGAAAATTCCGGGATAAATCTGCAATAGAAATTGGCAAAGCCAAGCATGCTTTGAACGGCTTTCACAGAGCTAGGCGATGGCCATTTGAGGATGGCATCCACTTTTCGCGAGTCCATTCGGACTCCTTTAGGTGTCAGGATGAAATCCGGAAACTCGACTTCTGTGGTATGGAAAACACACTTTTCAAGTTTTGCAAACAGTTTGTGTTGGCGCAATTTCTCAAGAACTGCCCAGACATGCTTTTTGTGATCAGATTCCGAAGAGGAGTACACAAGAATGTCATTGATATATACGACAACACAAACATCGATGAGTTCCCGAAGGACATCGTTCATGAAGTTTTGGAAGGCAGCAGGTGCTTTGCACAATCCGAAAGGCATCACCTGGTACTCGAATAGTCCATATTTGGTGCAGAAGGCAGTTTTCCATTCGTCGCCTTCCTCTACTCGCACCAGATGGTAAGCCCCCCGGAGATCTAACTTGGTGTATATGTAGGCATCCTTCACCTGGTCAAGAAGTTCAGCGATCAGAGACAAAGGGTAACAGTTTTTATCAGTTATCTGGTTCAATGCGCGGTAGTCGATACAAGTTCTGAGGTCGCCTTCTTTTTTTGGCACGAAGAACAAAGCCGAGGATGCAGGAGACTTTGACGGGCGAATGAAACCATTGGCTAGGTACTGATCTAAATATTGTCGCAAATGAAGATTCTCGGGTTCAGTAAGAGCATAAATCCTGCTACAAGGGGGTTGTGCACCGGGCATCAGATCGATTTGGCAATCGTACGGCCTGTGAGGGGGTAACGTGTTGGCCTGTTCCTTTTGGAAGACGTCTTGAAATTCTTGGTATTCCGGCGGTATTTGCAAAGTGGCAGGGGTTACTGTAGCCAGGCCTATATATTTTGACTTCCTGGATAACAGGTTTGTGCACAATCCGGAAAGGTTATCCTCTTCGCTCGCCAGTCAATTCGAGGATTATGTGTTTCTAACCAAGGGATTCCTAGAATTACCTGAAACTGTGGAGCCTTGATTACGTCAAACACAACAGCCTCCTGATGCCCGTCCTGACCCACTAGTGTCACCTCTGCAGTGGAATGTGTTACCGGCCCAGAGGCGATTTCGGTTCCATCTACTGTGGTGATGACCTCTTTACTGGTTTTAGGACGAAGAGGGAGGTTGATCCTGGAAGCCAATTCACGATCCACATAGTTTCCTATAGCCCCACTATCGATGTATGCCTTTATTGCATGCAACCGCCCAGGCTGTTCCGGATCTATGAGGACCATTGGCATGATGAAGTGCGAGGTCTGAGAGTTAGTTTTCAGGCTCAGCAAGCGGACTCCTACGCTTGTCGGGCGTGGTCGTTTCCTGAATCAGGTTCCATATGGTTCTTATCCACGGCTCCTACCGCCTTCTTGGGCGGTTTTACTGGGCAATCTCGTAAAAAGTGTCCAGAAGCCCCACAATAAAGACATAATCGCATCTGCCGTCTTATTTCACGTTCTCTTTGAGTTAAAGGTCCTTTAACCCCTCCAATTTGCATCGGTTCTGAAACATCGGCACCCTTGGGGTTAACGTGAGTCTTGACCAACACCCGTGTCTCAACTTGGACCGATCTGCCTTTCTGTTTTGAAGCCTGTGATCTAATTGGACCACTAATTCTATATATTCCATGCAGTCTTGGGGCGGATTTACAACTTGGGCCAGGACATCCTTAAGTTCTCCACGTAGACCTCGGTGAAATAACGTGATTCTTTGATCCTCTGGCCACCCAGTCTCCACAACCAACCTATTGAAGGTTGCGATATAGGCTAAGAGGTCCTGGTTACCCTGTCGTAGGGACAGAAGTTCGTTGTCCAGGGCCTGTCTCTGAGAGTGCCGAGCTAATAACCTTTCAATGCGTGTCTGAAATCCTTGAAAATCCCGGAATATTGGGTCACCTTGAGTAACCAGTGGAACTGACCAATCGGCAGCACAGCCGCTGAGATATGATAATACAAAAGCTACCTTGGTTTGGTCGTTAGGAAAGGCCCCAGGTCTGCAGAGGAAGTGCAATCGGCATTGATTCATGAATACGGCAAATCTTTTGGGGTCCCCGGCAAAACGTTCAGGTGGGGCCAACGGCATATTTCCGGGTAGATTAATTTGCACTGGGTTACTTGAAACCACTGGGACGGGAATACCCCCCGCACCTGGTAGGGGAGTTTGTCCAGCCTGACTTTGCAATAGCTGCCTGGCAAGGTCATCAGTTCGTTCCTTAGATACAATTAGTTCTCTCCTGAGAGCGTTAGTCTCCTGACGAGCGGAATGCACTTCGGCCCGTAATTCCCCCAATAGGTGGGCCATCTGATCAGTCTCAGAAGTCTCCATAGCGCCTGGGTGGGAAATTGTAGGAAGGCTTCGCGTTCTGTAATGCTCACCTGACTCCCACGGAGACGCTGACCAGGTCTGGACTGCTGCAGCCTCTTCTAAGGTGATGCGCAGAACTTGGAAGACCGACTGGACAGGACCCCCAAATCTCGCTTGTCTGACTCGCAGGAGAATCCTTCTGCAGATAGAGAAAGGGTATTAACTACCTGCGGAGTAGCGCTTCGGCCTCCCACTTCTCTCTTTCAGTCTCCTCAGACCACCTCCAAAATTCCGCGTTAACTCTCACCTTAAGGTTTGAAAGGACAAGCTCTCCATCCTGCTTCTGGTGCAGGGGTGCGATTATATCCAGTTACTTCACTGGTGTTCGGATTGGTGAGGATCCAAGCTTACTTGACTTTCCTTGCAAGGTGCCGTAAGTATACTGTTGTAAAAGTTCAAGAGTTGGCCTCCCTTTCTATTTGCCTTTATATTCAGTAGTCCGTCTCTTATCCCTTTTATCACAGGTGCTGAGTGAAGATTTCGCGTAGATGAAACAATTCGCCGAAGGTAAACTCAGGTGAGTTTATTATGGGTGGTTCCTTTAATGTCCTTATATTCACCCACTAATGCGTGTGTATTTTTTCCCCATAGGAGCCGGGGTACGGTACTGCCGAAGAAGCGGCGCCGACCCGAGATGAGGAAAGATTCTCCCAACAATAATCAGGTAAGGTTTATGGCGAAAATCTGGCTTTCCTCAATATGTTCCTTTTGCTCACCTTTTGTTCTTCTCTTCCCCCTTAGGCGCAGGTATGCGGCGGATCGTGCAGATGGTCGCTAAGGAGCACGGAGATGCTTCGTGAACAGGTGAGTGGAACACAGTGCTGCAGCGAGCAACGCGATGCATCTTTAAAATAAATGTCTTCCCTTAGGATCGCCGGCGTGATGACTCCGGACTCTGGGTAGAAGCAGGTAATGTTCTTCTGTTAACCTTTTCCCTTCTCTTCTTTCCTTTCAGGTGTTCCAGGATGGAGGCGGGCGTGGTTGGAGTCAGGATGCAGGAGCAGACACGGTGAGCGTCCAGCTGCTAGGTGCAGAACAACGCGAAGCGTGAGCTGCTGTCTGGGCGTGGCTTAAATAGCCCCCAAAGTAGTTCCAGGTACGTATTCTTCCCCGGCCATGCCCGAGTGGCAAAATAGTCCCTTTCAGGCCTCAAATAGGTCTGGATCTGGCAGCACGGTCTGCATCAGGTAAGTTCACATAAACACTCCCTTTATGAGTCTGGCGCCTGTGGCGCCAGGACTGAGGTCCAAAAAGAGCCTGGCGCCAAAGGCACCAGGACAGTGTCCAAAGGGCCCCTACTAGGGGTTGCTGGCCTTTTCCCCAGGAACATGATGTCTGCTTCCGGGGACGCTGGTCCTGGACTGGTTCTCCGGGAGTAGGCATCATGACAGGTAAGGAGCCGGGTAGGGCAAGAGCTGGTTCAGTCTGCGTGTACCTGGTTGAACCCGCTCTGATGTAGGAGTCGTGGAGGTTCGGCAGCAGAGTCTGTGCTGCAGGTGGTAGTACCTCAATAGAGGAGCCATGCAGGGCACGATTAGGAGCCTTGAGTTTGATCCAGGCTGAGCTCGCGATGATGAGGAAGCGGGGGGAGGCCCAGCAGCAGGGTCTGTGCGGCAGGTGTGTTCCTGGCTGAACCCGTGTGATTAGGAGGTGGGAGGAGGCCCAGCTGCAGGGAGCGTTGGGCAGATGGTAAGCAAGTGTGTTCCAGGCTGAACCCACGTGATTAGGAGGCGGGAAGAGGGCCAGCAGCAGGGTCAGTGTGGCGGGTCGTAGGTAAGGAGCCGGGCAGGGCTCAAACAGGAGCTTTGAGCGTAATCCTGGCCGCTCCCGCGACGAGGAAGCGGATGGAGTCCCAGCAGTTGTCCCGACCTGGGACCAGGAAGGCGGAGTAGAACGAAGGATGCCCAGGTCCTTGGAGGAGGGCGAGAAGAATCACCGCAGTCCGGAGAGCTCACCTCTGCGATCAAACGGGAAGAAGCCGCATAGGGGGGCCAAGAAGGGATCCAGAGGAGGTCTGCCAATGTCGCTGCAGGCAGCGGCCCAGTCAAGGAGCCAAGACAGGAGCTGGGCACAAGAAGCAGCGGCTCCTGCCGTTGCAAATTGGAAGCTGTGAGCTGCAGAGGAGAGCCGGAAGACTCAGCAGTCCAGAGAGCATGCGCAGGCAGCTGAGCGAGTAGAGGCCGCACCGGGGGGCTGAGCTGGGAGCAGCCGATGAGGGCCCGCAATGTTGTGGACGTGGGCAGAGGCACAGTCGTAGGGCAGCGGTCCAGCATAAGAGTCAAGACGGGACCGGTGTGCCAGAAGCAGAGGCTCCTACCGTTGCCAGTTGGAAGTCCCGAGCCGTGGAGGAGGGCAGGCAGACTCAGAAGACCGGTGTGCCTGCGAAGCAACTGAGCGGGAAGAGGCCACGCTGGAGGGCCGAGCTGGAAACTGCAGAGGAGGGTTCCAAAATGGTGTGGGAGGTGGCAGTGGCTCAGTCGCAGCGCCCAGATGGGGTAGGTAAGCAAGAAGCGATGCCTCCCGCCGTAGCTCGCAGGATGCCCCAACCCGAGGAGGAGGGCGGGTAGAAGGACTGTAACACTCTCGCCGACAATGGAGATGGAAGAGGTCCCCACCGAGGGGCTGCGCCAGGTCCAGATTACGGAGAGTCCGATTCCGGATGAGATCTCAGTCGGAGGAACCCCAGGGCTTACGGAGCAGGAACGGAGAAAGGTAAGATAAAAATTGCTGTTATTATTGAATTCTTTTTGATTGATTCAGCCTGAAGTGAAGAGGCGCCGGTTCAGGCAGCCTAGTTTCTGCTCCCACTGCTGGTATGCACTCCGAAGTCTGCTCCTCTGGTCCCCTTCATGGTCTGGCATGAACCCTGCAATGCCCAATAAATAGGCTCTCAACACTTTCAGAGATTTACTTTTAAGACAACATGAATGCAATTGATTTGCTTTCAAACTAGCAGGCATGCCCGAATGAAGCAGCCTGGCATATAATCATTCACTAGCGTGCCAAGACAATCAGGATCCATCCCATTCAGAATTGTCAAGATTAAAACCTGCGTTTGATTTCAATTATCCATTGTAAGCCATGTCAAAGCGTTTGTGGCATGATCACATTTTCATTAAAACAAAAACAACTTGAATGGCCCTGTGGCGAGAGCGAGGCCAAGCCGGAGCTTGGCTTCCCCACGTGCTACAACAGGACATGCGCGGTGAAGCCCAACCGGAGCCCTTACGTGCTCCCTAGGTGCAAGCCCAAACCCAGCCGCGAATACAAGGCGAAATGCACGAGGGCCTGGCTGGTGCAGAACTGTGCCCTCGGTGGCAGGAGCAGCACCGAGGATCATGTTGGTAAGGGCAGTTGTCTAGATAACACCCGGCCTAAGGGCCAATCCCAGCGTGTACTTTGATGTCATCTTTGATCAAATAAAGCCATATTCTGAGATTAAAAAAAAAAAAAAGAAAACTTGTGTGGTTCTATCATGGATATTTTTCCAATTAATGTTTACTAAAAACCAAGTACAGGACAGTCGGAACAACACCCCTGCATGCACCAGGCGCTTACAATGACTTTCACTGAGTAAAAGACCACACGTACTGATGTTATAACGATGTTATTGCACTGTTTTTACCTCTGCGACGTCCTGGGGCACCAAGAAGAGACTGCTGCCAAAAATGACACCCAAATTCCTGAGCAACTTCACAGGAGGGGACGATGAGCCCATGTGAGCAGGCCAACCAAAGTGCACGATGTGTGGTAGGGAAGCATGCCAGGAGCAAGACCTACGTGTTATCCCACTTTAGGCACAGATGCTGCACCCCTCCCGAGCAGTCGCTCACTAGCTGGACATCAGCACACACACACACACACACACTGTGAAGATCAACCAGGATCTAAGTGTCATCAGCATAGAGCTAACACCCAAGACCAAGGCTCTCCATCAGCTGGAAGATGGGAGGCATATAGATATTTGTTAGAAGGAATCAGAGAGAAAATCCCTAAAGGGTCCAGCAAGGAGAATAGGGGATGGTGGAAAGGACATTACCCAGATGCAATCTCTGGCTCATTTCCATCAACAGATATCCAATCCAGGCAGTGGAATAGAATGCTGTGGCCAATGGTGTTAAAAGTCTCGGAGAGGAATACCAGAATCAGGGCAGCAGGTCTCCTCCTTGCCCTCCTATGGAGAAGCATTTCCCTCATCAATAAGACTGTTGTTTCATTACACCTTAGTGGAAGAAGGCTTGAATGACAGTCTGAAAAGGGTTGCATGGTTATCATTCACTGTGGTGCTGACATTCCTGCAGGAAACATGCAAGAACATATATGTCTCTCAATGCCTAGACAGTCCCGCCTCATGTGATGTCTCTGTGGCTCATTGGAGAGGGAATGCCCAGACATGAATCCCTTGCTTACTATGTCCCATTAGAAATCAGGCTCTGATGATGCCCAAAAAGCTGAAACATGTGTTGGGGTTGCTTAGGTTTCGATGCAGAGGAGACATTACCTAGTAGTTCAGGATGATCCTTTTGGTGACAGTACAAAAACGGATTTGCATACGTTTGGTCTCATTCTGCAATGGCACAGATTGGGTAAAAAAATAAGGTGGTGTGGAAGGTTACCCAAACAAATGACTGTGGTCAAGGGCCTTTCACCTATCATATTTCTTGTCTCAAGTTTGTCTCTCTAGGTGAGGGAGGGTATGCTAAGATTTGGAATATTTGCCTACTCCACCATAAGAAACCAAGCTTCCCCTCACTGATGATGCTCAATGAAGCCGAGCCATGTAAGAAGGAGCTTGTAAGATTGTTTCTTGGTCCTATCTTGTTCAAGAAACGTTGCTCCTATTGATCTTTGGTTTGACTGGTAGCCCAGCAGAGAGATGTCATGTCTTTTTTGCAATTTTGAGGGCTTAGCTTGACAGGGCACTATGACTCAGACATGATGGTGGGCCAAGAAGACCATCATCCAGTGGTTTTACTGTCAGATCTGAGAGAAGATGTCAACTAGTTGCGCAATCTGAGTCAGTGAGCTCTCTAGTGACAGGTCTATTTTTCAAAAGTAATTTGTAATGGTGCTAGTTAGTTTGGTTGGTATTTGTGATGAACGGACTACTGATCTGCAGGAGCATAGGGATTAATAGTGGCTAAACTGCCTACTCAACCCAGAACGACTACTAATCGAGCAGGGATCCCTATCATAAAGGTACAACAGACACAGCAGCCTGACGAGTACACCTCCTCTGCCTTTTCTGGAAAAGTAGGCCATTGTAAGGCTATACTCTCAGGAATGGTGTGGGGTGCTAACAGTAGCACCCCAACAACTGTAGAGCAATAGTCCAAAATGATATAATGTCCAATCAAGTTGCTATAAACATGTACAGCCTCATCACAAGTTGGGTCGGTAAGCGGGCGCTAATTCTGCTGAGCTGAAAAAGCATTACTGCTGGGAGCCGCAGCGCTAATAGCACTGTATCTTAAGAATGCAGGCACGCACACATGGCCCCGGCAGTAACTTTAATTGCGCCCAACAGAAACAGTGCCCAAAAGTGGGCCACCGCCCGGAAATCCAGTCCTATTAGCGCTACTGCCAAGCACTGGTGCAATCAGCACAGACTATCTGCGTGTATATATACTATATTAGCGTGTACTATATAGCGGCGGCAGGAAATACATCACTGCTGGAATGGGAAACAATGGTGGCCATTTTGGAAATCTCAATCCATTCAAAATCAGAGCCCCTGGCAGCCATCCACACTTGCAGACCATCAAACATGTCTCAGGAGAGGGCAAGGGGCAAGGCAGCCCAAGATCGTCTGTGAAAATCCAAATTCATAAACACAGAACTATAGTATTGGTGGATGAGGTTGTGGCCCGTCATGGCGAGCTATATGGAGCCATGCAGAAGAAGACCTCCTCCCAGCACCACAACCAGATCTGGCAGGTGGTGAGCTAGAAGGTAATCGGCAGTCGGCCGCGTCCCCCGGGTCGGGGAAGACTACAGCAAGCGATGGAATGACCTGCGGATTGGGGGAATCCTGTCCCACCATTTACAGGACAGCATGGCCACAGGGGGAGGCTCACCACCTGTACTGGACCGGACAGCCTGGGAGGAAAATTGCAGCACCGTGATTGACATGGTGGATAGAGGATCCGAGGTGGGTGCTGGCACCCAGAAGGCTGAAGGTGAGTGAACCTCCGCCCCCACGTTTTGCATGTCACTAGAACAGCTCGGCACAGCATCCCCCAGTGGAACAACCCATGAGCCGGACACTGCAACTGGAGTCAGTACACGGGAGATGCAATAGGCACTTAAGGCAACATCCATGTGCCAGTGCACCAAAGCCAGCACTGTGAGCCAGAGCAGTGGGGTGGGCATCCAAGGGACACATCCAAGCACCAGTCACCATACAGCCATGCTGGGGGCGCAGCAGTGCCCCATCAGGAACTGGCAGTGACAAGCACCAGACACCCCTCAATCAGCATGCATAACAGTCAAGTTGTAAATGGGGACATGATGCATGCAAGTAAAGCAACGGTAGGTCACCAATGTAGCCCTGCCCTGCCACCAGGGTCAATTGACTTCTCCCAAGCCCCCCACTTCCAGCACCTGTCCCCATTGCAGCCAATCCACTTCCAAAAGCAATCAGGGCAGGCCTGTGCATCAGTGCAACAGCCCCATGCCACAACCCTCACCATGTGATATGATATGGTATGGCATTTATAACACGCCTATACACAATTGTTTCAAGATGATCACTGCCATGTATGACAAAACATGTGACAAAATGTCTCCTAATGCCATCCCCTATGTCTCCTAATGGCATACAAGCTACACCAGAGGCGTCAGGGGATCAGGATGCAGCTGGCCTATCTACACGCCTGACCCCGTGCACAACCAATAGCACCACCCCTCTGCAATGGGGATGCAAATTTATCCAAGGCAAAAGACGCCCCCCCATATCTCGCTGCACCAGGGTCTCACCTACACCAGAAACCCAGCCTGCCCGGCACACACCGGTACACAGTGAGGACAACAGCGTGGCAGTCCAGGCTGCCATGGAGGAAACCGTCTTGACAGCAACCACACAGGAGGGACAAGGGGCAAGCAGTAGCAGTGATAGGCAGCATGCAGCAGCAGCCTGACACCCACAATCATTGCCCTCCACCAACCAACATGCCTGAGAGCCCAGGTCATGGAATCACATGCACCCCAAGGCCACTGGTCCAAGCATGCCATTGGCACGCATGGACCCTACAACAAGACACTGATACCAGCTCCTATGGCTCCCCAGTTGCCCCACCAGTCAACACCCATTACCCCAGCCGACGGCTGACCTCGCTGCAGTCATGGAGCACCAAGGTGAGATGGAGGCACAACAGCGGCAGATGGAGACTATTGCCACTGTGCACCGCAAGCATATGCAAGTGATAAGTGAGGCCATTCAAGCGGCCACAAGGTTGATGGCCCACGACAGTGCACGTACCAGGAGATCCGTGGAAGCGTGCACAGCATCACTGACTGGGTTTGGTCAGAGGGTGCGCAAGCTGTGTGAGGGTGTCTCTCCCCTAGCTGAGCAGATGAGACAGGGAAATGCACTACAACACCAGCAGCTGCATGTTGAAGCATCCATACCCGCGATCTGCACCACCCCCACGGAGGAGCCACAACAGAACACCCCTAGGCGGAGGTCCCTGCTGCAGTTGCGCTCATGCTCCCCGGATGCTGAAGGGCAGGAGAAGAAGGCACAGCCATCATGAATGTCATGAATATCGGTGGCCTGAGTGGACATGATATGGACACAGTGGCAGGTGTGGGAGGCAGGATAGTGTTCTGGGGTGTTGGTGGTGGCTGGGGAAGGGGGAATAATGTGCTGGGGTGTTGGTGGTGGGTGTGGGTATTGAGGATAGTGTGCTGGGTGTTAGTGGTGGGTGCGGGAGGGGGTAGTGTGCTGGGGTGTTAGTGGTGGGGTGAAGAGGGGGATAGCGTGCTGTGGTGTTGGTGTAGTTCAAAAAAGTTACATAAAAAATGGTTGAACAAATGACATGCACGGACCTTCATTATTGTGCTCTTTTTGACAAGTAATTGGCCCTCATTATGACCCTGGCAGTAAATATCGGTCATTACCGGCATGGCGCAATTACCGTTTCCGTGCTGGCAATAGGCAGCTAAAAGCGGCCCATTACGAGTTTGCGGGCATGAGCTTTGCGCCATGCCGCTAAAGGCTGAAAAATCCCCCTTACCGGCATCGTATGTAGTGCAAATAGCACCTCTGGCATCCTAGCTACCGGCATTAGCGGTCACCGCTAATAGCGGTAACCGCAAATAGCAGGAACCGCTATTAGCGGTGACCACAAATAAGCAGATCCGGAAGTAGCGTCATCGCACAGGAACGGGAAAGAGCACAGCAGCCATCTTTAAAAACACAATCCATTGCCATCCACCACAACCAGGAGACATCTGACCCCCAGAACTCCCACACACCTCAACCACCACCTGTCTGAATTGAAAATGCCAAAAGTTGTGAAGAAAAGTGGAGATCGGCTGCGCCAGGAGTGCTTCTCAAGAGAGGAGCTGACCATGTTGGCTGAAACCCTTCAGGAGCATGCAGACGTCGTGTTTGCAACAGAGATGACACGACCGGTGCTGCTGTGGAAAAAGCAGATTTAGGCATTGGTCGCCCAGAGGGTCAGTGCTGTCGGCACAACACCCCGGACCCCAAAACAATGCTGCAAGCGATGGGACGACCTACGTCTCCGCGTAAGAAGCATACTGGCAGAAAACAGAAATCTTGGTATGGCGACAGGTGGAGGTGCAGAGTCGCCCCTAAAACTCCAGCCATGGGAGGATATATGTGACTCCGCCATAGGCACGGAGATCATAGAGGGAGTTGGGAACATGGAGAGAGGAGCCCCGTCATCAGCCGATGCAGGTAGGTGTCTCAAATCTAACTATGCCAATACCACCACGATGATGTCCAGATGAATGGGAAGTGCAATGATGTATATCAGGGTCCACCAGACACATAAGCAGAGGACTGCCTACAGGCAGTGCAGAGCATCACCTTGTCCACATGCAAGATGCACTCCATTTCTGTTGCTACCCACATGCCTCCATGCATCACCCACCCAAGAGTGAGACAACCTGTATGTCACTCCCTCCAATGTGACTCATCCACCGATCCATATCAATGCAGCCACCACAATGCATGCTCAATGCCCGTAGACCCATCACTAACCCTCTCCCTTCTTTGGTCCCCCACAGGCACACAATCAGACAGCGCCGATGACGACACCGGTGCCACCCCAGCTAAGAAGGCCAGGGCTCAAGAGGGACAACACCGGCCCTCCACTTCAAGGGGCATAAGGAAACCCATACGACACGAAAAGGCCAAGAGCACACCACAGGCCACAGCACCAATGTGCTCCACATCCACCACTTTGGCACCCACAACAACCATCATCAGCCAAGTGTCGGCGGCCGAAGGAACTCCATCGGCTGCAAGCAGCACCATTGGGGAAACAGCTGCCACAGCAGCAATCTCGGATGACGAGGAAGGGGATGTGCTGTATGTTGCTACTCGCCCCACTGGCCCCCTGCATTTCCCCCACCTGTCCCCATGCAGCCTGCCCGACACCAGCATGCACAGGCTATCTCCGGCTAACTCATGGCCGGCAACTCCCAGCCCAGCCACACCTGTGCCGGAGGAACACAGTATTTTGGGCACCCCTCAACCATCCACCCCAGCCCCAAACACCCAAGAGGGGATCCAGGACATTATAAGGCACCAGCAGCAGCTCACTGGCCTCTTGACACAGCACATTACAGAATGTGGTAGTGCAAGGGAGGACATGCGTGAATGTGCTGCTTCCCTGAGGTCAGCAATTGAGTCCAGCTCAAAGGACATATGCGCAGAACTTGCCGCAGTGCGGCACGTACTGTCCGAGATGGTGCAAGCAATGCGGGACATGCGTCCATCCGAGCAACCGAGTACATCCTTGGCTGCCAGTTCCACCAGGACCAGCCCAGTGTGCAGGTCTGGCAGGAACCTACGGCAATCAGACAGGGGTGCACCTGGTGCTGGAAGAGGGGGATGCCAGTAGGCACAGCCTTGTGTACTGGTGCCACGTGGTCCACTGGTGCACAGTACTGCACACCATGTGTAGGGGAATTGAGGTGGGAGGGGGGAGTGGGTGTGTTGGGGAGTTGAGGTGGGAGGGGGGAGTGGGTGTGTTGGGGAGTTGAGGGGGGAGAGGGGAGTGGGTGTGTTGTGGAGTTGAGGGGGGAGGGAGGAGTGGGAGTGTTGGGGAGTTGAGGGGCGAGGGGGGAGTGGGTGTGTTGGGGAGTTGAGGGGGGAGTGGGTATGTTGGGGAGTTGAGGGGAGAGGGGGGAGTGGGTGTGTGGGGTGGAGGGCTTGTTCACTTAGTTTTGCTTATTCAATACACTTTTTGGTTAATCAGAATTCACATGTGTGGACATTGCTTATTGCGTATGTGTGCTTAATTGAGTAACAGTCTACAGTGTCCATGTCCCGAACACACACTGTGCCCTGAGTGCCATCTCCATGTTACCCCCCCGTCTTTGTCTGCTAGAAACATTGGTTGATCAGAGTCTGACGCATGGCACGTCCCTCCTGTGCATCGTTACATCCCTGAGGTGCTGCCCCATCCCCAACCTCCTCATCCTCTTAGTCAGGTGATTGCAGTTTAGCGTCAGGGGGCAGGGGCACATTCCGTCTGATGCACATATTGTGTAGCATGACACATGCCATGACGATCTTTCCCACCTCCTGATGCCCGTACAGGAGTGCCCCACCAGACCTGCTGAGGCAGTGAAAACGTGCCTTCAAAAGGCCAAATGTCTGCTCAATCACCACACGGGTACGTGTATGCGCACAATTGTAGTCCTCTTCGTGCCTGTTCTGCGGGTTCCAGACTGTGGTAAGGAGCCACCTCTTCAAGAGATAGCTTGCATCATCTGCATGTGGGCAACAATGTATGTGTAAGTTACGACATCATATTTGACCTCATTGAGTGACAACATGGCATGCATGTATTTCTTATTTTCAAGCCAATATTCATGCATGGATGGAGACACACGATGTGACTGCTATGTGTGTATTCCTCTTATGGACTGGTTTGCATGCCATCTACTAGTGGGCGCAGGGGGGTCAAGTTCCTTGTGAGTGCCCATGCACTGTGTTAGTCCACAGTGGTTGTTTCTGTGATGTTGCAGATGTCCGGTGATTTGTATGCATTCATCCTGGTACCGTTGATGTCAGCCTCATGATGATCTCACTACGCACAACAAAAGGTGTCATTCAGTTGGGCCTCTTTGTCAGTGTAGTGGTGTATTGATCTTTTTGACCCTCATGTGACTCCTTTGTACGCAGTAATGGGGGACTGTCCTTTCAGTTGATGGTGTTTGGTGCTGTGTATTGGCCATAGTCATTGCTTGTAGCTGCATTTTGATGTGGGGGATGCGATCTGATTTGGTACAGTGCACATGCAGATGGCTGTGGAATGGTTGTGACACTGCTTCATTTATATGGTAGGGCTGCTTACATCTTGCATTATGTGGTCATGTGTCAGGTCCAGTCTGGGCTGCTTTGGGGCATGAGCATGCTCCATTACCTCTGGCACTCGCAGCCAGGTGAAGTATGCATGTATACGTCAATCACCTACCCACATCACATTTCCATGGGCATAACATGCGACTCACCGAGAAGCCAGGATCTCTGCCCTGCATGGTGCTCCATGTAGCGTGGTACCATCAAGTTCCGCAGGATCTTTTAATCATTGATAGATACGCGGAATCGGGCACAACAATGTGTGCTGATCCTGTTTGAGTTACATACCATTTGCACATTGATTGAGTGGTATAGCTTACAGTTGCTGTACGCTACCTCCGTGGCATGTGGGACCACCAATTCCACATGGGTGCAGTCGATGGCGCCAATGCAACTAGGTATGCCAGCCAGTGAATGGAAACCTACTTTGGTGTTTGAGATCTCCTGGGTAGACCGTGGTAAGGAATTGTGGTCATCTGTGTGCTTGAGGAGGGAATCAAGCACTTGGTTCAGCATACGTGAGAATAATGGTTGCGAAATGCCATGCAAGTGCCCCACTATGTGCTGGTAGGTGCCTGTGGCCAGGAAGTGGAGCACAGACACTACCTTCAGTAGGGGTGGGATGGCGGTGTGTGTTTCATTCAGGCTGACAATGTCGTCATGTATCATGTTCCCAATGGTGGTGATGGTGTCCCGGTCCAGACGGTACAGGGTGTGGATCTGCTCAGCAGTTAGGTTGAATGGACTGGCTCTGATGCATGGGATTGGGGGCTGCCTGCATGGTGCCACTGGCTGTGCTGGAAAGGCATGCTGGCCCTGCCTTGCCCTCCTCCTCCTTCTGCGTCTCCTCTGCGCTGCCTGTTGTTGTTATTCTTGTTGTTGTTTTTTTTGTAGCACTTCCACTGCAATCAGGTCCTCCAGCCCCAGCATTGCTAGTAGTATTGGGATCATTGTGGAGTGTGACTGGGTGTGGAAAGGAGTGAGGTGGGCTCCTTTTGTGCTTGCCCAGTCTTTATAGCCTCCACCTGTGCTGATTGTGTGCACCTGTGACAGTTGGGAACATTGCACATGGCCGTTTATGGTTGGTCCGCGATGGCGATATTAGCACCATGGCTGTAAGGTACTTTACACCCTTCACAATGGCGTTAATTGCATGTCCGCCCGACTTGTGATGTTCCCCACTTTGCGCCACGCCGGTATTAGGAGGTTGCGTGCCCGCGCCCTTGGCGCTTTTAGCGGCACCGTTAATTACGGTGCCGTTAATTGCGCATTGTCAGGTTATAATCGGCCGGAGCGGTAAACGATGCCGGTAATCCTTTATCAGCATCGTTTGCCACTTACCGCCAGGGTCATAATGAGGCCTATTGTCTATTAGCACCTGTCGGCAAATCTTCTTTCCCTCACTTGTGGGTGTCTGCCCTGGCTTCTGCCACATGGTCATCATCTCATTCCACCTCTGGGTTTGTCCTGTCAGTGTCAGGGGGTAGATGCACATACCATAATATTGTAGAGCATAGCATGCACCAAGACTATTTCCCCAACTTTGTCAGGGGCGTACATCAGGGTGCCTCCAGTGTGATGCAGGCACCTGAATTGTGCCTTCAGGGGTAACAATTTGCGCTCTATGCAAATGTGGGTCCAGCTGTGGGCATTGTTGTAGGCTGTCCCATGTGGTGTACACAAGTCATGCACAGGTGTCATCAGCCACGGCAGGTGTGGATATCCAGTGTCACCTGTATGGGGTGTAACACGGATATCAGTCATTTGTCTCATGCATGGGTCTGCAGTCTCATTGTTCACTGTGAGCATTCTCGTGTGAATCAGGCACATGCAATGTGTATGGGTGATGGGTGTGCATCATTTACATATTACGCTATTGATTACTTGTCCTGTACATGCACACAGTGACTTTGTGGGGGTTGTTATATGGCATGTATGCCTTTACTGTACATGGGCAGACAGCTGTGGCACTGTTGGGTGCTGTAGTGTTGATCTGGGCAGTGGCACATTCAAGATGCATAGTGGTACATGTGTTCTCATGTGCCAATATGATTGCAGAGATGCGTGTCCATCACCATGTGTGTGTCGAAGTGTGTCAAATGTGTGCATGCACCCTTGGATGCCCACCATCGATTTTGCAAGGGCTGCGTGGGTGTTGCCTGTGCCTGCTATTGACATGCAATGCTTCCTGTGGCAACCCCCACCAATGTTCTGAATTGTGCTTCAACATTCATTTGTGGCAGGTTTTGTACTCACACACTGTCCAGGTCGATTGTCCTCTGTGTCTCTCCATGTATCTCGGCAGGGTGCTGTTGCATAGGACCATGGAGTCATGCATGGATCCTTGGTAGCGGGCACAGCAGTGGGTTATGATGAGGTCAGAGTCACAGGTCACCTGCATGTTTATGGAGTGGTAGTGCTTGCAGTTCCAGTAGACTACCTCATGAGTTTGGGGCACCACCAATGCAACATGGGTGCAGTTGATGGCTGCTATCACATTAGGCAGTTGTGCGGTGGCATAAAAGCGGGGACTTCATGCCATTCAACTGGGCCTGGGTGGTCGAAAGTGCGATGTGTTGGTTGACATAGCATAGACAGTAATCCAGCACCTGGCCAAGTACTGCGCTGAATGTTGACTGTGCCATGCCATGCATCACAGCCACAGAGTGCCTGAAAGTGCTTGGCCCAACGAACTGCGCGACTGCCATCAGCTTCAACAGGTTTTGCAGATGTTAATCCTGCTCCCAACGTCATCATGTATTGTGGCCAGCAGCTCAGTGATGGTCTCCCTGTCCAGGCGGTGCTCC
The DNA here is from genome assembly GCF_040938575.1 of Ambystoma mexicanum. Taxonomy (NCBI): domain Eukaryota; kingdom Metazoa; phylum Chordata; class Amphibia; order Caudata; family Ambystomatidae; genus Ambystoma; species Ambystoma mexicanum. The sequence continues at coordinate 1,149,947,403 of NC_090928.1, forward strand.
CTTACCAACTAGGTGTCACTGAGAGCCCAGGGTGATGGCCTAACCCTGGGGATGGGTGCTCCCCTTGCTGGAGCTGCTCTCCTCCCACTTCTCCTCCTCCTCATTCCCTCCCCTGTACTCCCTGTGCCCTGTCCTGGTTGTCCTATATCAGAAGGGCCTGTACTGCCTGAGCAGCTGCCTGCCCCTGCATGCATCAAATAATGGCAGCATGGTGTTATAAACAGTGTTTGGGGCCTAGGTGGGTCTCATGAAGCCCTCTGGTATGCATTGTGATCACCTGTGGCATGATTCCTGGCACCTTTGTTCATTTACCTACAGTTGGAGGCTGGAGGTATTTCTCAGCTGTATTAACATCGTTTTTCGGCGCTATTATAACAGATAATGCACTTGTTATACAGCTGTATTTGCATCTGCTGCTGTTGGTGCTATTAGAGTCGGTTGTGATTGCACCAGCGTTAATAGCACTGGCTGTAATAGCACCAGTGCCTTTTTGGGTCAGGCGGTATTTCTTTGCGCCCACTCGTGATCTGGCGGAGTGGTATTTGCGGCGCTAATACCGTTACTGTTGGATTTAAGGGCTAACGCCCAACTCGTGATGAGGCCCATTAACTTTGAATTATTAAGACACTAACAATACAAAAAAAGTCTAGAAAAAAAAGCAAATGCCAAACCTGTAAATAGAGAACATAGAATATGCCCATTGTAGTATACGGCACTCTGTTTACATGGGAAGGGGTGTTCGGGTAAACAATTGCAGCAATTTCACTGTTCAAAGGATATGTCTTTTGAGAAAATGATTGGAAAAGTGTCTTAGAAGTCACTATGGCCTGGAAAGTGGATGGGGGGTCATGGCCTCTTTGCTGAACCTTATTCTTGGTGTAAGGTGGTTTGACAGTATCAAACTGGTTTTCTCCACACTTTGTAAGTGGTTGAACGGGGTTCGAGTTGCAACAATTTGTGATGATACAGGTTGCGAGTTGGCAGCAGGTCGGTGTTGAGGCGGTTCTCTGTGCGGTTAAGTCAGCATTCGTGGTGATGAGGTTCAAAGTGTCAAACAGGTTTGGATAGGCAGTTAAGTCAGTTTGACTCAATGCATCGGTTGAGTCAATAGGGTCGATTCATGGAACAAACGTGTGCCGAAAATCCCAGCGCAAGCAGGCGCAAGGTGGCGCAAGTGTGAGAAACCCAGTGCACGTACACGCATGCGATTCAAGGAAGACGCTGCGCGTGTTTCCCCCTGTCCGTGCGCCAAATCCTTGCATGGCACACGCGGACACACACTCCACCAAACGGCGTGCGCTACGCGCACAGCAAAAGCGCACATAGCGCAGCGCACACAACCAAAGTGGGCGGAACAGTGGGCGTAACACACGGAATGGGGAATAATGCGGGAAAAAGAAGGCGTAACTGTGGAAGTACTGCAGGGAACTACACGGAATGCCCACACGCACGCGAACAACCCGTATTCATGGATTCGAATACGGGAAACCTGCGCACGGCAAAAGACGCACACAGGCGTCAACGCGTCCGCCACACGAAGGCAGGCGGAAGCGTCCCCGTGCACAGTATAAAAGTGCGCGCAAACAACAAACACGTATATACAGCTACTATGAATGCCCCATTTGTCGCAGCACTGATCGTGGGACACCGCAGGAGGAGGAGAATAGCCAGGGCACGCATTTTCGCACCACGGACAAGCCTTTTTGGGATGCCTGACGACCAGGTCTACGGCAGGTATAGGTTTCCACCCCATATCATCCTAGACCTGGCCAGGAAGTGGGAAGATGACCTTACATCCCCCACCCTTTGCTCCCAAGCATTGAGTCCCTTGGAGAAGGTGTTCAATGTCCTGCATTTTTTGGCCCCTGGGTCATTTCAGCGGACTACTGCCATAGTGTGGGGGGTCTCACAGGCCACGCAGTCACGCTGCCTACACCTGGTCTTGGCAATCATGACAGCGCGCCCCTCAATCCGCAGGCACATATACATGCCCAGAACACCTGCAGAAAGGCAGGCCGTTGTCCTGGATTTTTACAGGGTGGCACACTTCCCCAAAGTGCTCGGTGCCATAGATTGCACCCATGTGGCCCTAGGTCCACCTAGGGCCACTGAGCACATCTACCGAATCCGCAAGCACTGGCATTCCATCAATGTACAGGTGGTATGCGATGCAAAGGGAATCATCACCTATGTCTATGTAAACTACCCTGGCTCCACCCATGACAGTTTCATATACAGAATTTCCACCCTGAGCCAGGCCTTGGAAGCTGGGCAGCATGGCGACACATGGCTCCTAGGTGAGTACAAATTCCCTTGTACAATTTATGCATGTCACACACACACACACACAAATACACAAACCCCAATAATCACAACCATTTACACCTCCCCAAGGGACAGTGCCTACCCTCTGAGCAACCACATGATGACGCCAATCCGGAACCCCACCACACCACCCCAGGTAAGATACAATGCCGCCCATATTGCAACCAGGGCCATAGTGGAGCGCACATTCGGAGTGCTCAAGTCACGCTTCCGCTCCCTTGACCGCTCTGGCGGGCAGCTACTCTATGAACCCCCAGTAGTGTGCAGGATCATTGTGGCAGCATGTGTTCTGTACAATGTTGCAACACGGAAGGACGTACCGGTGGACATGGTGGTGCCCCCACATCCCCAACCACAAGCACAGGTGCTGCCCATGGGAGGGGACAGGGCACGTTGCGAGGAAGCCCGGACCCAGCTTGTGGCCACATTTTTCACCAAAACTCCCACCCCTGCGGAGTGCACACAGGCCTGGCACATGCCAGGTGACAATCGATGATGACAAAGAGACAGTCAACTGTCACAACCTTACCACCCTGAGATTGTTGCCATGGAAGTGCCACATTGTGTGCATCCCTAGCTACTTAAACACAAGCTATCCTGTGTGACCAAAAGGCACACATATGACATATGATAAGAGATGATATGGCATTTGTAACATGCCTATACACAAGTGTTTCAAGGTGCGACGAGGCAGGGAGGGGGGAACAAGGGAAGACAAACAACGATCCTACTAGGCCAGGTGTCATTTAGATTGTGCAAGTGCAGGGGTAGGGGGAAGGGAAAAGTGCAAGGGGAAGGGGAGGGGGGAGTGCAGTACAGGGTAAGTAGAATAAAAAATAAATAAATGGGCCAGCTGGTGGCAAGTGCAAAGGTAAGTGCAGACAAGTGCTGGGAAGGGTGGGCTGTAGGGATAGAGAGACAATCCCGCAGTGCAGGGATTACCAGGGAGGCAGTGCAAATGGAGAGTGGCTGGGCCAGGGACAGAGGTTGGTGAGAGTGGCCCAGTTGCAGATTCAGTGCAGTTTCAGTGAAGAATTTAGCAAGGGAGAAGGAGAGAGAAAGCAGAAGCAAAGAGGAAGGTTTTGAGGTGCTTCCGGAACCAGAGATGGTTCTCCTCAAGTTCCAGGGAGGCAGGAAGGCTGTTCGAGAGGGAGGCCCCTGCCGTGGAGAGAGATCTACCCCCAGCTCGTTGCTTCGAGAAGCGGCTGACCCTGACATGCAAGGTGTGAATCACACATACCTGCGAAACAGGCCATGACCATCACTGTTATGTCACTGAAACCCTCCCAAACCACAACATGACATGGCAAGCAATAGCCATACACCAACACAGTACCAATAGGGTACACATTGCCATGAGAAAAATGTACATTGGCATCAGACAATGATGCCTGACATGGAATCAGATGAAATGACTGACCAACAATCTCCCACCCAAAATAAGTCATTCCCAAATGTATTACAAAAGTTGTAGCCGTAACATAACAATGAATGCCTGTCTACATGCACTTTGTGCATTGCAAAATCAACACTGCAGCTTCTGTGTGCTGTGTTCAACTCCTGCAACACACTGCTCAACGCACAGCACAGTGAACAGCCATTGTGTGTGATGCACACCCTGAGCATCACATCTAAGCGACAAACCACATCAAAAAGCAAATTAGGCATGTACAAGATCCATAATTGGTCACAGAACATGTGCTGCAGGGACACAGTGGGCAGCAGAAGGCAAACAGAGTGTACACGTGGATATCCAAGGGTGGTTGTACATGTAGTGCATCATAGTGCGAGTGTGTGGGTCAGTAAGGACATGCACTCAACATATGCATGTGCAATCAAATGACCATCAGTGTCCTCTACACATCACATGTGAACATTCACCATGTGTACACCCCAGCATGCCAAACCACAACTATCCCCTCACACCTGAAAGGTAAACACAAGACATGAACAGGCATTGATCAGCAGAATACATCATGTACATAGGATACCACAATTACAATGTCAGGGTCCCCATCACACTGTAGGGCAAGGCAACTATCAACAACAAAACACCCCCCCTCCCTCACAAATCACCATGACCCACTGAACAACTGCACCTGGGCATGGAGCCTTCATCCCTCAATTTCACGTGGCCACATGATCACCCTTCCCCTTCGTCACCATCTCCCACCTTGTGTGTAAAAAGTTGCCTGCACCCTCAGAGTCCACCTTGATTTGCAAAAACACAAAATCCAAGGCAGAAAAACGAACCAGAACAGCCTCCAGTAGATGACTTGAAGTAGCAGTACCTCACAAAGGCCAAGTACTACCACAATGATGTGACAACCAAGGTAGCACAGTAAAACAATGTCACAACAGGATGTGAACCATGTGTGGTACATAACATAGAATGATGCACCACGAACAAATGTGTACTGTCACAGGTCCCTTGTACAGGCGCAGGAGTGGCACGAACCAACCACCCCACCGTGGCCCGGGTGCCTGCAAGGTCAAACTCACACAGGCCTCTGAAATCCTGGTGGCGAAGGAGGGTCAGCGATATGCAGTCGGGACAGGCGTTAGCACACTGGATAACTGGAATGAGTGGCAGGAGAGGGGAGGAGGAATGACACGTGAAAGTAGGGAATGCACGAAAATGTACTACCTGCATTAACACATACACAATCCTAACAAACTTGTACATCATTGTCAGGGCCTTCCGGAGTCCAGGCGTAGGAGTGGCATGAACCAACCACCCCCTCTAAGGTTTTGGCACCTGCAAGCTTGGGGCTTACACAGGCATCCGCAACCCCAGCGGGGAAAGAGGGTTAGGGAAGTGTGGTTGGATAGGTACGGGAAGCAGGAACACCAGGTAGAGGGTACAGGGTTTAGCATTGGATAGGACTGGGGTGATTAGGGAAAAAAACATACCAAATTGAATAACACATTCATCCATGCATTAGTGCACCCCCCAGCAAGCCTATGCAGAGCAGTTTGAAAGAAAAACAACAAGACACTCAGCTCTGGTTTTGAGTGCTGGCCTCCTGCCTGCGCACTCTCAGGTCCGGTTACAGGAGCACTTCAATGCTGCAAAGAGAGCCACAGTTAATAATCTGATTGTGCCCATAACACACAAACACACCACCAAATATGCCCCATAACAACAAACAGACAATCTGGTGTGGATGCTTCGTACCCATATGTAACATTACCCCTGTGATGGGTCAGACACAGTCAATGCAGTAAGTCAGCCGCCGGTGGGTGCGTGGCAAATGGAACACCAATGTGTCACGATTCACACAGCATGCAATGTTCCCTGGGTAAGCAGACAGACGCATATAGCAAGGTATGACTTCAGAACAAGTCGTGTTCCACCATGACCGAAACAAAGTAGGCAGTGCATGTTTCAAAATGTACATGGAAATGAAATGCACTGCACCCGAGTCTGTCCCTTGCTGTATGTCCCTGTGAGCTGCTCCTTTCCATGTCTCGGAAGGGTACATGGGTGATACAAGTGCCTCAATGGCCCATGGTGGACCGGAGGGTATGTGCCACTGCCCCTGCAGGTGCCCCAGACAACCTTACAATCAACTAGCCATCAGTCCACCAACACATCTCAGCTGTATTGTGCGCTTCAACGCCAATATACGTCCAAGCCCACCGTCAGTGCTGCTACTAAGCATGCATGTGCAACTGGCCTGGTGGAAGCTTTGCTGTGTTGTAGCCCCCCTGTGCTGCTCACCTTGCCTGGAGTCCCTTGAAACACGTCAGCAGTTCTAGGATATGTGCCTCTGCTTGCGCACACATGTGCATGTGGGCACCACCAAACGTGTCCAGGATCCAGATGTCCAATGGGCCATGTCTGCTTGCAAAGGTGGTCTGGAGGCTCATCCCCCTGCAGAAAGGCCAGGAAACACATGATTAAAGCTTTAGAGTCATCTGTGTGTGTCTCTTCAGGCATCTCATTACTGGACCATGTCAGAGACGTACATCTGAAATCACACCATCAGTCCATCTTTCACATCCAAAGTGTGGAACACACTATCTACGGCATAAATTGCAACAAGCAGGTGTACAGTAAAGATAAGAAACATACTACACAATGCATAGCAATGAATGTACAAATTAATCATGAAACACCCCATCTAGCAAAAGCAGAACAGTGGTCAATAACACCGCAATCATCCCCACTAGGGGTGTTAACACAAGTTACACAGCACCAGACATGCCACAGATATGACAGTCCAAATCCCTTGTGTAATAGGCTGTTACACCGAACAATCCTTGCAAGCCCATGGATAAGGGAGGCAGGAGTGGCATATGTGAGTCAACGACCCCAAGCAGCAAACACATACACAAGACAAGCCTGAAAGGCCCAGCTGGAACAGACAGTGGATGCTTTCAAAAGCCACAAAGCACTGCACCGTCACATGAAAGCACAATAAACAAGCAATTTTAAACTATATGAACTAATTACACTAACTATGAAAAACCTACATTACCTAATGAAACTAACTATCAAACAGAAACTTAACTAACTAAACTAAAAGAAAAATCAAAAATGGCCACATACGATCCGGGGGGGAGTGGAGGCCCCCCAGGAGGGGGGAGGTACAGGGTGCTGCTCAACACCCACATGCGAGGATGCTGAGCCAAAAAAAAAACCTGCATGGGATCAACGCCTGCACAGCCCAACCTATGTGGGAGATAGATGGTCGTCCGAGTCTGGCTCATCCTGGAAAGGAGGACGTGGCACAGTAGCCTGGCCACGCCTAGCCACAGCTTTCCCCTCGACAGCAGCAAGTCTGCCGGACGGGTGAGCCTGGTTCTGTGTGGCGATGTGACGTAGGTCTGCATGCAGAACCTCATGTGATACACGTGCTTCCTCTTGCAAGGTAGCACGTGTAAAACGAAGTTCCTCCCGCAAGGCCTGGCTGGACAACCGCTGCACCTCCCGGCAAGCCTGTAGCTCAGCCAAGATGGCACGCTCAAGCTGTGCAAACCTCTCCTCTGACCGCTGCCTCTGGGACATCATAAGGACACCCAGAGTGGATTTGAGGGAAGCATACTCCTCCCTCAGGGCATCCATGTGCACCTCTGCGTGAGCAGCAATTGCTTGACGCAGAGACGACATTTCAGCCTGATCGGGCCACACGCTCCATGCTCTCAGCGATGTTCTCCATTGCTGCCCCCTGCCGTTCTGAATTGGCAGTCATGTCTTGCTCCCACTCAGTATACTGCGATTGCGCGCGGCGACCGCGTTGCTGGGCTTGACCCCTGCGGGACCCAAGCACCGGGTGTCCTCGCTGTGTTGGCACCGCCCGCGGCTGCACGACTACATGCCCCCGTCGACGTGATGTCCCAGGCACATCAGTGACTGGTGTGGAGGGTGACCCTGCGTCCCGATCCACCACGGGCGGAGGAACCAAGACTGTCTGACCCCTCAGTGCAGGTGTCGCGGACAGAGGAGTGTCCACATCAGAATCACTCATCCCTGACACATGTACTTGATGCTCATCCAACTCGACATGGACGTCAGAGTCGTCATCAGGGCTGGACTCATAGGCAGCCAGAGACAAGATGGACTGCAGCACTTGGGGGTTTTCGTGGCCTACCACCCCACTACCCCCACTTGTGCCGGGTTGATGTAGTGGTAACAACCCTGTGTCTGGCATGACAACACCATCCTCTGCCTCCATTGCGTCATCACCTGAAAAATAGAGAGAAAAAAGGTCACTACACATGTCAGAAGCACACAACACACACACACACCGACAACAAACACATCAGGCAGACATGTAACACACAAAATAGAACCTGGCATGCATGCTGGGTCAACTTTAAATTGCTTCTGTGATCAGACCTGTTGAAAGGTGGCAGTTTGCATAGAAGTGGGTCTATGCAGTGCAGCAAATGTGTATGTCACTCACTACCTACATGTACAAGGACTCCATGGTGTGTGTCAGGAAATGTGAAGGCAGTGCAAGGTCAAATTCAGGCATCACGTGCACTGTGCATTCAATGGGTAGCATATCTACAAGCAAAGCACCCCTCCACCCAAGTACAAAAGCAGGGATGCCTAGCATGGTATCAAAAGGCTGACCATAGACCTGTGTATTGACAGGCAGTGTTGACTGGCATCAACAGCTTAATGTGATTCAAGTGACAACACTGAAAATGATGATGGGACAGTAAGCAGGACCCATGATGAAAACTCTGGAGGCCACCCACGTGTGAAGAAGACACTACAACAGTCGGACAGAGTCATTGGCCATTAAACAGGCTGAGGCCTGTGACCCACACAGATTGTCAGACCCTAAACATGTGTGCAACATGGGAAGGCTGATGAGATGCCATGCAATGTATGTCACCCAGGACTTGTATTACAGTGATCATCCAGTCAAGGACACTGTCATGATGCCTACCCCCGGAGCACCAGGCCAGGCCCAGCACCCCCGGAAGCAGGCATCATGCCATCGGGGAAAAGCCCAGCGGCCCCTCATAGGGGCTCTTTGGACTCAGTCTTGGCGCCTTTGGCGCCAGGCTCATGTTGGACATCAGTCCTGGCTCCATAGGCACCAGGCTCATAAAGGGAGGTGTTTTGTGCACTTACCTGATGCAGACCATGCTGCACGCTTCAGGCCTCCCTGAGACCTGAAAGGGACTATTTTTTCATAGGGACTATTTTTTCACTCGGGCGTGGCCAGGGAAGGATACATACCTAGTTGGGGAAGGATACATACCTGGGACTTCTTTGGAGGCTATTTAAGCCACGCCCAGACAGCAGCTCATGCTTCGCGTTGTTCTGCTTCCTGCAGCTTAATGCTCACCGTGTCTGCTCCTGCTCCTGGACTCCAGCCACGCCCGCCTCGAACCTGGAAGACCTGCAAGGAAGGAAGAGAAGAGAAAGGTGAAAACCAAGGACTATTTCAAACTTCTTACCTCCAACCGTAATCTTCTCGCCAGCATCCCTGAAGAAAGACTTCCATTTAAAAGCATCCCGTTGCTCGCTGCAGAGCCACGCTTCACTCATCTGTCCTCGAGACATCTCCCGGCTCCATCGCGGCTGTCAGCATCAGACGCCACATCTCTGCACCTAGGGGAGAGAGGAAGAAACAAAAGGTGAGCAGAAGGAACACATAAGGAAAGCCTGATTAACAGCCATAATACTTACCAGCTTTTCTTCCACATTTCGGGTCGGCGCCGCCCCGTTGGCAGGTACCGTACCCCGGCCCCTATGGGGAAAGGACAAGAGACATTTCTGGGGAATGATAAGGACATTTAGAGGGATCGCCCTCATCACTACTCACCTCAGCAGTTTAACCCCTCGACGCATCGCCTTCATTCTGCACCTGAAATAAAGGACAGATCACAGGTTAGAAAGACAACATAAAGGGGGCCCCACTTGAACTTTGAACTTTCATACTTACGGCGCATCGCTCAGGAAAGTCAAGTGGATTTTGCCAGCGCCATTCTGAAAACCAGTGAAGTAACTGGACGAACGCGCACCCCTGCACCAGAAGCAGGATGGAGAGTTCATCCTTCCAAACCATAAGGTGAGCTTAAACCGGGGTTTGGAGGAAGTTAGAGAGGAACGAAGGGGGGAGCTAGCACACTATTCTGCAGACTGTTAATCCCCTTTCTCATCTGCAGAAGGATATTCCTACGGGCCAGGCAAGCACGATTTGGTGGTCCTGTCCAATCGGTGTTCCGGGTCCTGCGCATCACGCTAGAAGAGGCCACAGCAATCCAGACTAGACCAGCGCCCCCGTGGGAACCAGGTGAGCGTTACAGAACGCAAAGCCTTCCTACAAATTCCCACCCAGACGCTATGGAAACTTCCGAAACTGACCAGTTGGCCCAATTACTGGGGGAATTACGGGCCGAAGTACACGCCGCTCGTCAAGAGACTAGTGCCCTCAGGAGGGAAGTGATTATAATAAAGGATAGAGCTGATGACCTGGCTAGATAGCTTTTGCAAGGTCAAGCTGGACAAACTCCTTTACCCGGTTCCGGGGGGAACCCCGTTCCTGTGGTCGCCAGTAACCCGGTGCAGATTAATCTACCTGGAAACATGCCGCTGGCCCCACCTGAACGCTTTGCTGGGGACCCCAAACGATTCGCTGTATTCATGAATCAGTGTCATTTGCACTTCCTATGCAGACCTGGGGCCTTCCCTAATGATCAGACCAAGGTAGCCTTTGTGTTGTCATATCTCAGAGGCTGTGCTGCCGATTGGTCAGTCCCACTGGTAACTCAAGATGAACCGATTCTTCGTGATTTTCAAGGATTTCAAACAAGCATGGAAAGGTTATTTGCTCGACACTCCCAGGGACAGGCTCTGGATGAGAAACTTCTATCTCTGCGACAGGGCAATCAAGACCTTCTATCCTACATTGCAACCTTCAATAGACTAATTGTGGAAACTGGTTGGCCAGAGGATAAAAGAATCACGTTATTCTATCGAGGTCTATGCGGAGAACTTAAAGATGTCCTGGCACAAGTTGTAAATCCGCACCAAGAATGCACTGAATATATAGAATTAGTGGTCCAATTGGATCACAGGCTGCAAAACAGAAAAGCAGATTGGTGCAAGTTTGAAACCCGGGTGTTGGCCAAGACCCACACTAACCCCAAGGGGGCTGATGGCTCGGAGCCTATGCAAATCGGAGGGGTTAAAGGACCCCTAACTCAAAAAGAACAGGAAAGAAGACGACAGATGCAATTATGCCTTTATTGTGGGTCCTCTGGACACTTTCTACGAGATTGCCCGGTTAAGCCGCCCAAGAAGGTGGTAGGAGCCGCTGATAAAATCCATGGAAACTCTGTATCGGAAACGACCACGCCCGGCAAGCGTAGGGGTCCGCTTGCCGAGCTTGAAAACTAACTCTCAGACCTCGCATTTCATTGTGCCAATGGTCCTCTTAGATCCGGAACAGCCTAAACGGTTGCATGCTATAAAGGCATACATCGATAGCAGGGCTATAGGAAACTATGTGGATCGAGAATTGGTCTCTAGGATAAACCTCCCTCCGCATCCTAAAACCAACACAGATGTCATCACCACAGTAGATGGAACCGAAATTGCCTCTGGACCGGTAACACATTCCACAGCTGAGGTGACACTTGTAGGTCCGGATGGCCATCGGGAGGCAGTGTTGTTTGATGTAATCAAGGTTCCACAGTTTCAGCTTATTCTCGGAATCCCTTGGTTAGAGACACATAATCCTCGAATTGATTGGCGAGCGAAGAGAATAACCTTCCCGGATTGTGCACAAACCTGCTACCCAGAAAATCCAAAGATTAATCTAGCATCAGTAACCTCTGTCCCCGTGCAACTACCTCCAGAGTACCAAGACTTTCAGGACGTCTTCCAAAAGGAACAGGCCAACACGTTACCTCCCCACAGATCGTACGATTGCCAAATCGATCTGGTGCCCGGTGCACAACCCCCTTGTAGCAGGATTTACGCCCTTACTGAACCAGAGAATCTGCATTTGAGACAATATTTAGATCAATACCTCGCCAATGATTTCATTCGCCCGTCAAAGTCCCCGGCATCCTCAGCTTTGTTCTTCGTGCCTAAAAAAGAAGGCGACCTTAGAACTTGTATCGATTACCGCGCATTGAACCAGATAACTGTTAAAAATCGTTACCCTCTGCCTCTGATCCCTGAACCCCTTGACCAGGTGAAGGACGCTTGCGTATACACCAAGTTAGATCTCCGGGGGGCTTATCATCTGGTACGAGTAAAAGAAGGCGACGAATGGAAAACGGCCTTCCGTACAAAATATGGACTATTCGAATACCAGGTGATGCCTTTCGGGTTGTGCAACGCGCCTGCAGCCTTCCAATTCTTCATGAACGATGTCCTTCGGGAACTCATCGCGGTCTGTGTTGTCATGTATATCGATGACATTCTTGTGTACTCCTCTTCGGAATCTGATCACAGAAAGGATGTCAGGGCCGTCCTAGAGAAACTGCGCCAGCACAAACTGTTTGCCAAGCTGGAAAAATGTGTTTTCCATACCACCGAGGTTGAGTTTCTCGGATTCATCCTGACACCTAAAGGGGTCCGAATGGATTCATGGAAAGTGGATGCCATCCTCAAATGGCCATGACCTAGTTCGGTGAAAGGTGTCCAAAGCATGCTTGGTTTTGCCAACTTTTATCGCAGGTTTATCCCGGAGTTTTCACGTGTGGTGCAACCCATCACTGCACTCTTGCGAAAAAATAAACGTTTTGAATGGACCGAGGAAGCCGAACAGGCCTTTCAGGAGTTGAAAGCTAAGTTCACGTCCGCACCTATTTTGAAGCACCTGCGTCCCCATCTCCCATATATAGTCGAAACCGACGCGTCCAGCTTAGCCATGGGAGCTGTCCTGTCTCAGAGAGACCCTGAAACCAACCAACTGCACCCCGTAGCATTTTGGTCCAGAAAGTTCTCGCCGCCGGAGATTAATTATGCGATCACCGATAAGGAACTATTAGCCATTAAGTCTGCCTTTAAGGCTTGGCGGCATTATCTCCTCGGCACCCGGCATACCATCACCGTGATCACTGATCACCGAAATTTACAATATTTAAAAACTGCCAAGGCTCAATCGTCTCGACAGCTCCGATGGGCTTTGTTCTTTGCTGAGTTCGATTTTGTAATCACCTACCGCCTCGGCTATAAGAATGGTAAGGCGGACGCTCTATCCCGAATTGGAATGGAAGAAATAGACACAAACTCAGAACCTGTGCCGATAATTCCCGAACAAAGAATTTTGGGGCGAACCACTTTACAAACCCTTGAAGACATTCAAGCACGAGTGAAACAATTCCTGGACTCTTCAGCCTTGCAGGATTGGATCAGAAGGGGGTCTAACTTTTCAGTCAAGGATGACTTACCTTACTTCCAAGGACACTTATTTTTGCCAGAAAAGGAATTGCAAGAACTGGTTATTTCCCATCATCATGATACCCTGATGGAAGGACATCCTGGCATTGCCAAAACAGAGGAAAAGGTTAAAGGACAATTCTGGTGGCCTTCCTGGCGAAAGGATATTAAATCTTTCGTGATGTCCTGTGGAGTTTGTGCCCAAAACAAAGGTCAAAAGACAAGACCCGCCGGTCTTCTTCAGCCCTTAGACATTCCACCAGCACCTTGGCACACCCTGTCACTAGATTTTATCACGGACCTGTCCTCTTGTAATGGTTACAATACTATTCTGGTTGTGGTGGATTTATTTTCCAAAATGGCCCACTTTATTCCGTTGAAAGGATTACCTTCAGCCTTTGTTCTTGCCAAGGAATTCCTCGAAAATATCATCCGTTTGCATGGATTCCCGTCCATACTAGTCTCCGATCGGGGAAGCCAGTTTATTTCTCATTTTTGGAAAAAGTGTTGTCAACTGGCACAAATCGACGTAAGACTCTCGACCAGCCACCACCCACAGACCGATGGTCAGACGGAGAGAACGAACCAGACCCTTGAACAATATCTACGATGTATGTTGCACCAATCGGAGGGTAATTGGAAGGACATTTTATGGGTGGCTGAATATGCATACAATAACTCAATACACTCTGGAACTGGTCAGAGCCCCCTTAATACCCTATATGGACATCTCCCTCGTACTTCAGACTTGGACTCACCTCTGAGCCTTGAAATGCCCGCAGTGGACCATTTGCATTCTACGATTACTCAAGCCTTCAAGGATGCAACTGCACATTTGCAACATGCGAAAGGGAAATACAAAAAGAATGCGGATCTGCATCGAAGAGAGGCGCCTCCATACCAAATAGGGGATCAAGTATGGTTGGCTACCAAACACCTATCACTCAAGGGGCCTCGAACTTTTAATCCAAGGTATTTAGGCCCTTACTCGATCAAAGCTATAATCAACCCAGTGGCAGTCAAGCTCGATCTACCAGCTAACATGCGGATTCACCCCGTTTTTCATGTGCCACTTTTGAAACCAGTTCACCCAGGAACCAGATTAACAAAGCCACCAGAACCGATTCAGATAGATGGGGAGCCTGAATTCGAGGTAAAGAACATTTTGGATTCTAAGATCTCAAAATCAAAACTTTTCTATCTAATTGATTGGAAAGGGTACGGGCCTCAGGAAAGGTCTTGGGAACCCAGTGATCACGTACATGCACCTCGGCTGGTAAAAAGGTTCCATCGGAATTTCCCAAACAAACCGAAACCTCCAGAAGGAACGACCTTGGGAGGGGCCTTGGGGGGGAGTGCTGTCATGATGCCTACCCCCCGGAGCACCAGGCCAGGCCCAGCACCCCCGGAAGCAGGCATCATGCCCTCGGGGAAAAGCCCAGCGGCCCCTTATAGGGGCTCTTTGGACTTCTTTTGGCCATAGGCGCCAGGCTCATAAAGGGAGGTGTTTTGTGCACTTACCTGTCATGATCTCTGCTTCCAAAAGGTCAGGGTTTTCCCAACTCCCTTGGAAGCAGATCCATAACCCAGGTTCCGAGTGCCAACCAGTCCCAATTGGGACCTTTTGGACCCAGTCCTGGCGCCAGTGGCACCAGGCTCATAAATATGCCCAGTCCCAGCGCTGGAAGCGCCGGGCTCATAATGCTTGGGTGGACTTACCTGCAGCAGACCATGCTGCTTACTTGCCTGCCAGTTGAGCCTCTGATCCTCTTCTGTTTGGAACTACTTTTCCTGTTGGGTGGAGCAGGAGCCACTCCCTAGATTCAGAACACTGGAACTCTTCTGGAAAGCAGGAACTCTTTTCTTACCTGGGCGTGGCTGTGGAAGGAGACACCTAAGCACTACAGGAGGCTATTTAAACCACACCCGATGGATGAATCTTGCTTTGCGTTATTCTGCATCCTCTGCAGCAGAACGCTCATCGTGTCTTCTGCATCTGATCCTGGGCCTAAGGAAAAAGGCTTACCATCCTGAATCCAGTCTTCAGCAACACCTATAAAGACAAGAAAGAACAGGTTAGCATTACGGTCTTCAGTGACAGCTCTTCACTTACCTGGTCCATCGGCTATCACCAACGCCTCGCGCTGCATTCCGGCATCTGAAAGACAAAGGCTTACCTACTCTTCTTGCGCTCCGGAGGTCTTCACACTGCATTCCGGCATCTGAAAGACAAAAGCTTACCAACTCTTCGCACGCTCCGGAGGCCTTCGGCGCTGCATCCCGCATCTGAAAGACAAAACAAGGTGCGTTTAAAGACATTGGGGAACTTTAATACTCACGTGCCATTACTCCTTTCCACATCTAACCCAGTGGGTATTCCGGCACCCTGCAGCCGCTCCGAACTTGTACCTGCAAAATAAAAAGACAGTTAGAGCGCATCGTGAAGCAGGCAACAAGCGCTTACTTACGTGCTTCCAGGCGCTTCTATTCATCACACGGGCTCCATCTTCAACTCACTTCAGCCCGTCATCCGCCATCGCCGGAACCCTGCAAAACAAGAAACATCATTACTAAAGACTTTATAGACATTAGAATTACTCGAAACTTACCGTTCGTGCAGTAAACGACGGACAGCAGTCCTCTGAAGTCAAGAGGCCTGCTCCCCTTATCCAGTGAAGAAACTGGTTACAGCACCCTGCCCCGAGGCAGATGGAGAGCACGGCGTTCACTTACCTAAGGTGAGAGCGTTAACCTTTGGGGTTCTACAGGAGAAGAGAAAGGGAAGAAGAGAGAGACATTCAATAACCAAGTTCCTTAATCCCATATTTTCTATCTGCAGACATCTTACCCTTCGAGTCAGACATACAGTGCACAGAGGTCCAGCCCAAAGAGCTAGCCGTGTGTTACACATCACCTTTGAAGATACGGTATACGCCCAGTCAAGACCGGCGCCTCTACGGGAATCAGGTGAGCGTTACATTACCTGATGCAGACCATGCTGCACGCTTCAGGCCTCCCTGAGACCTGAAAGGGACTATTTTTTCATAGGGACTATTTTTTCACTCAGGCGTGGCCAGGGAAGGATACATACCTAGTTGGGGAAGGATACATACCTGGGACTTCTTTGGAGGCTATTTAAGCCACGCCCAGACAGCAGCTCATGCTTCACGTTGTTCTGCTTCCTGCAGCTTAATGCTCACCGTGTCTGCTCCTGCTCCTGGACTCCAGCCACGCCCGCCTCGAACCTGGAAGACCTGCAAGGAAGGAAGAGAAGAGAAAGGTGAAAACCAAGGACTATTTCAAACTTCTTACCTGCATCCGGAATCTTCTCGCCAGCATCCCTGAAGAAAGACTTCCATTTAAAAGCATCCCGTTGCTCGCTGCAGCGCCACGCTTCACTCACTTGTCCTCGAGACATCTCCCGGCTCCATCGCGGCTGTCAGCATCGGACGCCACATTTCTGCACCTAGGGGAGAGAGGAAGAAACAAAAGGTGAGCAGAAGGAACACAGAAGGAAAGCCTGATTAACAGCCATAATACTTACCGGCTTTTCTTCCACATTTCGGGTCGGCGCCGCCCCGTTGTCAGGTACCGTACCCCGGCCCCTATGGGGAAAGGACAAGAGACATTTCTGGGGAATGATAAGGACATTTAGAGGGATCGCCCTCATCACTACTCACCTCGGCAGTTTAACCCCTCGACGCATCGCCTTCATTCTGCACCTGAAATAAAGGACAGATCACAGGATACAAAGACAACATAAAAGGGGGCCTCACTTGAACTTTGAACTTTCATACTTACGGCGCATCGCTCAGGAAAGTCAAGTGGATTTTGCCAGCGCCATTCTGAAAACCAGTGAAGTAACTGGACGAACGCGCACCCCTGCACCAGAAGCAGGATGGAGAGTTCATCCTTCCAAACCATAAGGTGAGCTTAAACCGGGGTTTGGAGGAAGTTAGAGAGGAACGAAGGGGGAAAGGGGGGAGCTAGCACACTATTCTGCAGACTGGTAATCCCCTTTCTCATCTGCAGAAGGATATTCCTACGGGCCAGGCAAGCACGATTTTGAGGTCCTGTCCAATCGGTGTTCCGGGTCCTGCGCATCACGCTAGAAAAGGCCACAGCAATCCAGACTAGACCAGCGCCCCCGTGGGAACCAGGTAAGCGTTACAGACACATAGGGGCATGCGTGCAATGCACATGGAGCATGAATGGGCACTCATGTCCCTGCGGGGCATCTGACCTATGCACAGTACAAGTGAGATACCCTGCATCAAGTAATAAGGCTGTACCACACAGCATATGTCTGGCAGATTGTACGCTGGAAGTTAGCATGTATACATGACGCATGAACAGGAAAGTACACAATGGCAAGATTGAAGCAGACCAGTGCAAAGGTGAAACTGGGGTGCAGAGTAGCGGAGGAGGGGCAAGGGAGCATGCCTACATGGAGTACCCGCATGCAGGCAGAGGACATATGCACGTGAGTCATGCTATGACATTGTGCCTGGGCTGAGAGAAAGGTCACCCCACGCCACATGCAGAAGGGCCAGTGAGCTGGAACATGGACCGGAGGGGTATACTGGTAACCAGCATGTGAGTAGGGTGCAATAGTGGTGATGCGGACAGTCCCCGTCTGCTCCACATGTCCACCATCCAGCAGAGCAGACATGCATCACGGAAGCATTGCATTACTTACACATCAGAACCATGTACACGTCACATGTAGTGCCAATCATGCACAACACATCCCACAAGTAAAACGCACACGTCCTCAACAAACACGCATCAACACTCACTGGACTGGGCATCAAAGTCCAGCATCTCTCCCACTCCTTCGACCGATTCAGGTGATATGAACTCCGCAACGAGTGACTCATGCGGAGTGAGCTCTTCCTCCTCTGGTGCAGGCCCACCACCAGTCACCAGAGTCAAGTTGTAATTTGAGGCATGCTTAGCCTTAGCTCTGCGTTTGAGGTCATTCCAACACTTTTTGCACTCTTGCGCCGTGCGCACCTCATGGCCGAATGAACTGACATGTTCCGCAACATGCTTCCAGTGGGTGTCACGGTGGGCAGCCGTAGTCTGATTATTGGCACCCACTACCATGTCACGGCTGTGGCCCTGCACGTAGTCCACAAGGAAGCCCAGTTCCTGCTTGCAGAAAGGCTTCTTCCTCGACGTGCAGGAGGTCGTGGCTGTGTGTGGGGTCCCAGCCTGTGCTGCAGGTGCAACCTTCCTCCTCATGGACTGTGGCGCAGACCTTGGCTGGCTAATGCCGCCCTGACCAGTATGGCCAGTGGGTTTGGTGGATTAAGCCAAGGGAGTGGCAGGTAGAGGGACGACCAAAGGCCTGACTTGTGTCAGTGGCAGCTGGGTGCCCTCTAATGGACCCTGCGCAGCAACATCCGCTGTGGCAGGGTCATTGACCGCAACGGTCCTGGTTGGCAGACTCACAACCGGGGTGTTGTTGGGTGCATCTGCCCCTGCACTTGCCAACACCCGGCTGTTCGGGGCAGCACGCAAGTTGCGTGCCCCTACTGTTTCCCTCCTGGCCTGTTGGAAATCTTCCAAGGGCTCCTCAAGTGCCAACGCAGCCTGCGCTGGCAGACCCTGAGCCTGGGTGGCGGTGTCCACAACTGCACAATTGACCTGGGCAATTGGGGTTAAGGGGGTGGGAAGCAAGATGTTAACAGCCCCCCTGCACCTGCAAGGCTGTATGTGACCCGGTGATGTAGTGACGGGTCACACAATGCTCAGGCACCCCAAAACTGCAGTAAAACCATGCACGCAACCCTGCAGCTTACGTGCATGGAATCAACCTCCCGCAGTACGCGGTGGCACCCAGTAACACGAATAACGCGTACGCGTGGGACACGCAGGCTACTATGACCTCAAAAATGGGTGCGATACACAGGGGCACCCGCAGTGGGAAAAATAGCGTGTGCGACTCACTGTCTGACTAGCGCGATGCAGAAAAACACACGTAGCCAACACCCCCGCCAAAAGAAGAGATGCGTCCTTGATAGCTGTGAAGTTGTGATGGCGAGCCAAACAACAGGAAACAGCAACACACGTCGGTCTCCACTAAAGGCATGTACAGCGAACTGCTGCCCCCGCTCACCTTTAACCCGTGCTGAGGGAAACGCTTGCGCGCATCACGTCACTTACGCGCATGGGCCCTTTCCTCGGATTACACGCATTCCCACGCGGACGTGCAGTTTTTCACGTGCGCTGAATAACGTCACGAGGGAAACGCCCGTGCACGCCCACGCGCATCACGTCACAGAGGCGCTTACGCTTGAAGGGCCTTTGGTCCAATGAAAGCACGTACGAATGCTGATGCGCTTACGCACTAGGGGCCTTTCCTCGAATCACACGCTGACGTGCACATTTTTCACGTGCTAAATCACTCCGTATCAAGCTGGCCACGCGAAAACAAACGGAAGACCACGCTTCTGTCCAAAAGGCCGAATCACTGCCCCCCAGAGCCCCGAGCACGCTCCCACCTGCCATCTGCTGCTGCCTGACTACCTGCTGCCCACGTGCCCTGCTATTTGCTGCCTGCACATCAGCCAGGGGTGCAGTTGCTGTGACCACCCCTGCTGGAACTGAAGACTCCTGACTGGGATACCATCACTCCACATCCCAGCCCCAGGACCCAGTTGCCCACCCACTCCTGCCTCTGGGGTTGCCATGTCGGGCAGTACACCATCAGGCACCACTGGCAACCCCCAGCCAGAGAGGCAGAGGGCCACCAGCTTCACTGCCACCGAAGTTGGTGTCCTGGTGGAGCAAGTCCTGGGGCAGTATGATGCCCTCTTCAGAAGTTCCCGCGCCGACAAGGAAGGACGGACTCGGATCTGGACGGACATCGTGACTGCCATCAACGCGGAGGGGGTGGCAGTCCGCGACTTCCAACATGTCAAGAAGTGCTGGGAGGACTTGAGGTCCAGGACCCTCATAAAGGCCCGGCGCCTCGTGGAGGGGGGCCAGGGCAGCATGAGTACCATCCAGATGAGGGTCCTGGAACGCGTACGCCCAGCGCTCCATGCCCAAATCCTTGAGAGGCAGACCCGTCTGAAGTAGAGCGGTAAGTGGCCAAGCATTGCTGTGTGAGACAGGGCATGTTGCCGTGTGCTGGTTGTCTGATACTTGCCTGTATGTGTGACATAGGCCATGTATGCATGTGTGTGTGCAGGGACATCATGGTCATGCATTTGAGACCAGTAATGTGTGAAGCACACGGTTAGTGTATGTGTTTAAATGCAACATGGGAAGCCCTATGCGGAATGGACACATGAGAGCATGCCAGCCTCTGTTCCTGGACATGGGTGGGGGTGAGGGATGGGTGCTGATGCCATGTACATGTATGGTGTCCATGTCTGTGTGTCTGACCTGCGTGTCTGTGACTTGTGAATGCCATGGATGCATGACACATTTCTGTGACAATGTTCAGAATCACTGATGCAGCCTAGTTATCCTTGCATCCACTGTGTCTGGGGTGTATGAGGCCAGATGGATGAAACTATGGTGAAGTGTGTGCATGTGATAGGCATGACCCATGATGCATGTGAGTTCCAAAACAACATTGTATGTTTCAAGAGTCCCTTGGACATGTATGCTAATGTCCATAGCATGTGCCATGCCTGTTACTGCATGTGTTTTGCCTGCACTGACCCATGTGTTGTGGAGGGACATGATGGAAGTGATCTTTGACAGTGCCATTCATCTGCTATTGCTTCCTGTCTAGGGGACCATTGTATGGTACCCTGATGCTTGTGTTCTATGTCTCCCTCTACACAGCACCAAGTGAAGAAGAGGGCGGAGACGGCGCTGTGGAGCAAAGCGGCAGGGATGCCCCCACGGCTGCAGCAGAAGGGGTGGGTGTGCCCCCACAGGGGCTTGCAACGGCAGAAGATGGGGTGGAGCCATCCAGGTTGGTGGTTTCCACAGAGGAGGAGGAGGCCGCTACTGAGTCGCACATGGGGCCTGGTGGGGGCATCCCTGCTGGTGCAAGTGGTGCAGTCCAGGGGCAGGGGCAGGAGGCAGCACAGGTCGCCGTGGAGGGGCCTGTGCATGTCACTGTCCCTGACACTGTGACTGCACCACCATGCACCAGCAGGGATGCCCCATCCCAGGCCCGTCCGCAGGTAGGGGGGATGTCCATGACATCTGACTCCCCTCCACCTGCGGTCGAGGGTACCCCTGGCCGTATGGAGAAGGTCCTGATTGGTGTCGCGTTGCGCACGGGTGTCATTCGTGATGACATGCGTGCTTCCTGGGGGGAGCACGCACGTCATCACGAAGAGCACCGTGCCAACGTGGCCCAGTTGGGAGCGGCCATGGTCGGGCGTTTCGTACATGTGTCGGCCACTCTGGCGACCCTCTCCTCCTCTGTGGAGGCTATGCACCAGTCGTTCTCCATGCCGTCTTCCGGCCCAGATGCCACCAGGGCCCCCTGTGGACCTGCCCCGACCAACGCAGCCAACTCTGTGGGGATCCCATCCCTGCCACAGTCGGGAGTCGGAGGTCCAGCAGGGGTGGACACACCAGCAACTGGAACCAAGCAGATGGAGGATGTGACGGCATCATCGGGCAGGGCACGTGCACGACGGCATCAGTGGATTCCATCAGCCTGGATGCCGTCGTGCTGGCACAGGTAGTTGGGTCGGAGGCAGCGGCAGGCTCAACGTGGGAGACATCATGGCTCAGGGCCATCAACATCAGGGGGGCAGGCATTGGCCGGAGGGCAGGAGAACCCTGGAATGGGAGTGTCTTCCGTGTGGGAGTGGTTGGGCCAGCAGATAGGTGCTGAGCGGCGGCGGGCAGAGGAGGAACGGCTCACAATGGTCAGGGCAGAGAACTCCATGCGGAGGGCGCTGAGGCGGGCTGAGTGCCTCGAGGGTATTCACAGGGAGCTGGAGCTGGACTAAATTATCCCTGCAAGACCTTGGGGCCAGGGAACATGCCCGCCTCCAAGCCATTGAACAGGAGTTTGATGATGCCCTGGCCCAGGACATCAACCAGTGAGCCGTCGGACTAGCACGCCGCCTTTGTATATAGTTATTTAGGTTTAGGTTTCATTTCTTTATTATTATGATTTGGAGTCCACGGACTTTGCTCCACGTTTTGTATATAGTTGTATTTTAGATAGGGTTCTTGGTAGGTTTCATTTGCTTTTGGGATAATGGACCCTTCAGACTTTCTTTTTCAATTTTCAGGACATGTATATACTTTCTTTTAGTCATATTCACATGGAGTAATGTTTTTTTATGCTTTCCATCTTTGGATTTCGTTCTATGGACTTTGGGGATGCACCACTTATATTTTTTCATGTTTTGGATTTCTTTTCTTGCTTGAATTTGAGTTTCTTTTTCTTATTTCAAAAATAATTTCTTCATTTGCATGTGTGCTTTTCATTTTGACATTTGTTATACTTTTTAATACATTTCTTTATTCAACATTATTGGTGTGGTGTACAGTGATGATTTTGGTGCATGTCTCCATGAGCATTGGCACAGTCATGTGTTGCAACTATGTGGCTCTGTAGGACATTTGCGGATGGGCATGCTGGTTCTTTTCAGACTATCATGGAATGGGTCATTTACTAGGGAGTGGGTGCAGTGGTTTGTTGGGTGTTTGCACTGGGTGGTGGAGGGGTGGGATTTGGGTTGGCATTAGGGCCATGGGTCTGTATAGTCATGGCGTGGTGTTTGGGGGACATGTGTGGGGGCCTGTTGGCAGGTGCCCTGCACTGCTGGGGTGTGGGGGTGCAAGGGTACATGAGTGGGGGCCTGCTGGCAGGTGCCCCGCAATGCTGGGGGGTGGGGGTGCAAGGGGACATGAGTGTGGGCCTGCTGGCAGGTGCCCCGCACTGCTAGGGGGTGGGGGTGCAAGGGGACATGAGTGGGGGCCTGCTGGCAGGTGCCCTGCACTGCTGGGGGGTGGGGGTGCAAGGGTACATGAGTGGGGGCCTGCTGGCAGGTGCCCTGCAATGCTGGGGGATGGGGGTGCAAGGGGACATGAGTGGGACATGAGTTGGGGCCTGCTGGCAGGTGCCCCGCACTGCTGGGGGGTGGGCGTGCAAGGGGACATGAGTGGGGGCCTGCTGGCAGGTGCCCTGCACTGCTGGGGGGTGGGGGTGCAAGGGGACATGAGTGGGGGCCTGCTGGCAGGTGCCCCGCAATGCTGGGGGTGGGGGTGCAAGGGGACATGAGTGGGACATGAGTGGGGGCCTGCTGGCAGGTGCCCCGCACTTCTGGGGGGTTGGGGTGCAAGGGGACATGAGTGGGACATGAGTGGGGGCCTGCTGGCAGGTGCCCCGCACTGCTGGGGGGTGGGGGTGCAAGGGGACATGAGTGGGGGCCTGCTGGCAGGTGCCCTGCACTGCTGGGGGTGGGGGTGCAAGGGGACATGAGTGGGGGCCTGCTGGCAGGTGCCCTGCACTGCTGGGGGGTGGGGGTGCAAGGGGACATGAGTGGGGGCCTGCTGGTAGGTGCCCCGCAATGCTGGGGGCTGGGGGTGCAAGGGGACATGAGTGGGACATGAGTGGGGGCCTGCTGGCAGGTGCCCCGCACTGCTGGGGGGTGGGGGTGCAAGGGGACATGAATAGGGGCCTGCTGGCACGTGCCCCGCACTGCTGGGGGGTGGGGGTGCAAGGGGACATGAGTGGGGGCCTGCTGGCAGGTGCCCTGCACTGCTGGGGGGTGGGGGTGCAAGGGGACATGAGTGGGGGCCTGCTGGTAGGTGCCCCGCAATGCTGGGGGCTGGGGGTGCAAGGGGACATGAGTGGGACATGAGTGGGGGCCTGCTGGCAGGTGCCCCGCACTGCTGGGGGGTGGGGGTGCAAGGGGACATGAATAGGGGCCTGCTGGCACGTGCCCCGCACTGCTGGGGGGTGGGGGTGCAAGGGGACATGAGTTGGTGATCAGTAGTGCAAGGAGACATGTGCCTTTGCTGGGGGGCATGCCCATGTTGGGTGGGCTGCCTGCGGGACATGACCAGGGGTGCAGGGTAGTCCCCTGTGGTGTGGGCTACCTGCAGGGGCAGTGGAGTGTGTACAGGGAACACCTGGGAGGACCCACACTGCCAAATCACGTGTAGGACTCCCCGGCACTCCCGAAATACACGTACCCTGCTGAAATCGCGTGTGAAACTTCCCACGCACCCCTGAAATACACGTACCCTGCTGAAATCGCATGTGAAACTTCCCGCGCACCCCAGGAATACATGTACCCCGCTCGCACAGGGCCAATTGCGTGTGAAACTTCCCGCGAACCGCAGGATTCTCGTACCCTGCTGAAATAGCGTGTGAAACATCCCGCGCACCCCAGTAATACATGTACCCCGCTCGCACAGGGCCAATCGCGTGTGAAACTTCCTGCGAACCCCAGTAATACACGTGCCCTGCTGAAATTGCGTGTGAAACTTCCCGTGCACCCCTGAAATACACGTACCCTGCTGAAATCACGTGTGAAACTTCCCGCGCACCCCAGTAATACATGTACCCCGCTCGCACAGGGCCAATCGCGTGTGAAACGTCCCGCGAATCCCAGTAATACACGTACCCTGCTGGAATCGCGTTTGAAACTTCCCGCGCACCCCTGAAATACACGTACCCTGATGAAATCGCGTGTGAAACTTCCCGCGCACCCCAGTAATACACTTACCCTGCTGAAATGGCGTGTGACAACTTCCCACACACCACAGTAATACACGTACCCTGCTCGCACAGGGCCAATCGCGTGTGAAACTTCCCGCGATCCCCAGTAATACACGTACCCTGCTGAAATCGCGTGTGAAACTTCCCGCGCACCCCTGAAATACACGTACCCTGCTGAAATCGCGTGTGAAACTTCCTGCGCACCCCAGTAATACACGTACCCTGCTCGCACAGGGCCAATCTTGTGTGAAACTTCCCGTGAACCCCAGTAATACACGTTCCCTGCTTGCCGTGCTGGTACAGGGTTAGCGCAGCCCTTTGCGCTGGATTGGGGATTTTGATGGCTTTTCCCTGCGCGAGGGGCATTCTTGGGGGCATAACTGGCGCTGCTGCAGGGTCGCTGTGCCACTGTGCGCCACGGCTGGTTTTGGTAGCTGAAATCCATGAATACGCTGTGCGCAGAAATGGATTTTAGCGCATGCGGCTGGCGCAGAGATTCGCACGCGCCCACTGTGCACCAGCCGCGTGCGCCACTTGTGCGCTAATTTCTATGAATTACCCCCAATGTGCTATGTTGTGTTAATGTAATTTATACTGCACATCATTGCACCAGGTGTTCTGGCAGATCTGAAAAGAATAAGTGGTGGGGGGGTTTGTAAGTGGGAGCAGAGAGAGAGTATAAGAGTGTTTGTGCTGCTCTGTTGGTAGCTTCAATTTGGAAAAAACAATCCCTCAGTGTTGTATTTGCTTTTAGGTCGTATGGGTTAGTTGGTGTTCTGGTGTGTGAGACTGTATAATTGTTGTGTGTGCCTGTGGTTTTGTGTTGAAATTTGAGTGGGTTGTGAGTCAGTGTATTCCTGGTGGAGGTCTGCATGTTGCTGTGCATTTTTTTGAGTTACTGTTATGGTAGTCATGTTTGGTACTATTATTTGATCATTTTGAGGTGTCTTTGCAGGAATATTTAGAGGTTTTGATAGGGTTAATGGTGGGGATGGGGATCCTTAAGCTGATGTTGCATATGTATTTGTTTTACTTATGCAATGGTTAGCAATCTTTTATTTTCATATTCTGGTCCTGCCCAGTTTGGTTGAGCTGAACTTTGAGACCAAAGGTGACCCCCTCATTCGTGGTGTGCTCCTTTAAAAGGGACTTCAGTTGTTGCTCTTAGACTGTGCTTTGTTTTTTAGGTTAGCAAATTAAAGAGCCTGGTGTTTAGTGAATTAATGACGTTCATTTGTTCTCGTATAGTGGGCATTTCCTTGGGGAGTGAATTACATAGTTTTGTTGAGAGGTAAGAGATGGTTGATCCAACATATTTCATTTTTTCAAATATATTTTGGGTTCTAGACGTATCTCATTTTTGGATTTCTGGGTGTTTTTCGGTCTGCAGATGGAGATTTTCTCCTGCAGGAATTCTGCTCCTTGGCAATGGATTGGCGGGGTAGGGTTGATGCTTAGTGGGATTGAGAGCTGGTGTGCTCGAGAGCTTTGATGTGCTGTTGGTAGCTTCAGTTTGGAAAAAAATGGTCACTGTGTGCTGGGTTTTGTTTGTTTGTAGTTGGTAGTGGTTAGGTATTGTCTGGTATCAGTGTGAGTGGGATGGTTTGTGTGTATGAGTTCTAGTTTTCTGTGGATTGTAGTGTTTGTTTGGGTGTTGCAGAGTGTGTGCAGTTTGTGGTGGTTTTATGTTTCTGCTGCGGTAGAACTATGTGTGTGTTTTGTTTGGTGTTTGAGGGTGACTATGCAGGATATTAGAACATTTTTAGTAGGGTTAGGGATGGGCATCGTTTGTGCCTTTCTCTGCATTGGTTAAGTTGGTATGGCAGGAATCGGGTTTATGTTAATTATTTTGTTCCATTTGGTATCCAGGTTTTGGATCATAAGGGTTTTTGGTTATTTTGGGTGCTTCCGCTTATGCTTTATCTTTATCAGTGTTTGCTGTTTAGCTCTATGAGTCAAAGAGCAATTTCTGTAGCAGCTTATGTGATCTTCTGTTGTTCGTATTTCCTTCAGGAATGAATTCTATAGTTTTGCCAACATGGAGGAGAAAGATGATCCACCAAATTTCTGCTTAGTGTAATGTTTTGGTTGTAGAGAAGCCCCTCAATGCTCACACCAGAAAGAATACAACTCACTAGGGAAAAAGGCCCAGTACATCTTTTGCAAGGAGAACAAGGTTTATTTCCACAAAAATAGAAATGCACCAGCAAAGCAATCTGCTGCAGTGGAACGTTATGGCAAAATCAGCATAAGCATCACTTTAAAAAGTCACACTGCATCATCAGTGACATAGTTACATATGGTACAAGTATGAATTGATGGTTGATGAGACCCTATACATAGGATACCTGCTCCATTAGGGATGCAAGGCCATTGGTCCCAGGCCCTTCTGTCCATCGTCTTTCAGGTGGGCCCTCCGGCATGTCGCATCAGGCACGAAGCTCCAGTTGCTTGCTCATTATAAGGAAAAAAACAATACATTCTCTATCTCTAACCTAATGTGCACCTCGTACTGCAAACAAGATCTAAGAGGATCTCCGAGGCATCCTAACTCAATTCCAGACACATTGGCATCCTTCCAAAGCTAAAGCTTTTCCAACCTTGTTTTGCCCCTTCCAGCAACTCGCAGCACAAATCACGTGACCCATGGTGAAGGCAGTCTGTCTCGACCTTCTGATCATTTCTGATCGATTAGGGCTTTAACAGTTTTATGGTTGGCGGTCTGTGTCTGGCTGCTACCTTAGAATGCAAGGAACTTGGGACAGGGGCATTTGGATTCTATAACTTAGAGTCAGGACAGGTGAAGGTCAAAGGCTTGTGCCCTCCTTCCCTTGGGATAACTTCTCGCAGGGAGCTCTCATCCCTCTCATGGCCTTGCAGGATGCATTGCTTCTGGGATACGAATGCTGGCAATCATGAAACAATGAAAGGTCTGTGAATCTGTGCAGCTCTGGCCTTTCTCATTGGTGCCTATGAAACAACCTTTTCAAACATGCAGATGCCTATTTCCATGTTTATGGTCTGGGCCGGCTGTCCTGGCTATACTGCAAAGTTAGGCTTCAATTTCAACATGGCTGCTATTGCCTAAAATGGCGTCTACTCTAGGCCTAAAGCATGCCCTATCTTTCTTGCACGACAGCCCCTAATGCCACACACCCTCCCACCTGTACTTTCCCTGGGGCCCTATTGTACACATCCAAGCCTTTGCCTTATTCGAAACCGATTGGGGGCCTGGGACGTTTGTCCCCCCCATCCCAACATTGCCCACTTTTGTTAAAAATACATTAACAACCCCTCATGTGAGCTGTTGTTGCTCCTTCCCCATTCTTTCCCTTTCTAATCTTTCTGCTTCCAAATATGGCGGTGACACTTCCTTTGGCACCCATGCCTTTCATACAGACCATAGGCTTTCTCCCGCTTGTGCATATTGCTCAGGAGTACACGCCATATATATACAACCCCCATCCCCAGCGAAATCTATCCAGTGCTCTCCATAATTTTCAGGGTCTGGTGGGGGAATTGTGGTGGTGTCTGGAGGGGGGGGGGTTGCTCTATTGCAAGCATCCGTGGCTTATTTGGGTCATCAGTTTTTGCTGCACAGTCATTTGTACTGCAAGGTGCACCTGGTACCCCAATTGAGACCAACACCATTGCACTGCTAGGCACTGCTTTTGCACAGCGACTGTGCCCTAGCTGGCAGAAGATCATCAACTCAAACACGATCACAGGAACCAATAGCTTCACATTCGCCCCGTCCATGACGTTGCCCATGAAAAAAGGTTGTCGAACCAATCACTCTTCTGTATGCCTGCTTCTGTTTGTATGTGAGTGCTGAGGGTGTGCAGGGTCACTATTATATTCGTGACAGAGCTGTTGTCTGCATCATTAGGAGGGTTTTAAGTACTGCATGAATCGCCAATATTTTTGCAGACCCCTTCTTCCATAGCCTTGAGGAGATCCTGCAACGTCATCAGCCGTATAGCACGCATCTCCATCTTGATCGCTTAGAGGCCTTGTTCACTGTCATTGGCCAATTAGATCACTTCCCACCGCACCATCTAGAGCCATTTGGCATTTGCAGAGGTTTGCACTCCTGTAACCGTAGCGATGCAAATAACATTTCTTTCTTGCGTATAGTCGATATTGATCTGGTATTTCTTTTAGCAAATGGGACAAGTCGTGAGATAGATAATTGGATCATCTTCTTCTTCCCAACTTTTCTTTGTTCTCCTTTCGGATAGGATGCGAAATATAGGACTTGTGGCAGTACAGTAGTGTGGACATCAAATTCTGGCATTGGTGTCAGGACCGATAAGCCACCTGGTCCTACTTGTCCCAAGTGTTCTTCAGGGACCACCATAAGTGCCGAGTGCAATGAGGACAGTGAGCAGGCGGCCCTCCATGATAGCAGGAGGTGCAGGAAGCCTGCTGGCCGCAAGCCCAATAGCTATTCATCACTGCTGCTGTTCCTTTCTTGAGGTCTGGTATATATAATGTCTTATTGCGCTTGCTGTTGGTCCCCACCAAGATGCTCCCTTTGTTGTAAAAACACAGTTCATATTCTTCCTGATTTTGCACCTTCACTGGTTTTTCCATTGTGTTGATCCACATGAGTTTTGCCACATGCTCATTCCAGTACCCACTGCATACACCATTCTACTTTTGGATCACTTTCTCTCCGAATCCGACAAGCACTCCTGCTATACAGATCATTGTAGTTTCTTGCCATCTATTCACCACAAACATCACTCCTTCTAGCTTCAGGTATGGTCTTTGCAAGCACTGCATGCTTTTGGAGTTCTGGGCACATTGCAGTGGATTGGCATCCAATGTTTATAGTTGCACGCTTCATGCCTGGAAAGAGCTCCATAATCTGCACAAAGTCACGTAAAGTAAACATTGAACCTCCAAAATCAGAGTTTCCAGTGGCATTCATACCTTGGGGGCTCCTGATGCATGTGAAATCAAGGAACAAACATACCAGCTTCCATTGACCTTCTTTTTCCCCACTCAGCTCATGTCTGCTTATCAACTATTGCTTAACTCTGGATGGTGCACATCTTCTATTGTGTCTAACCCGATTCCTTGGTACTGATAGTACTTGGCCCTTCTAATTCATCTTTTAAAGCGCTTTGACACAGTGACATGTGGAATACAAAGAGAAAAACGAACATTTGCAATTATGTCGGAATACACATGAGGGAATAATCATAACATGAGTACATTTGCAAGCTTTCTCATGTGGTGACAAATGTATCAATAGAATTATGCTTCGTAATGAGAACCGCGGCCCTGGTATTATTCGGTTGCTTTGTTTGATGAAAACATATTTACAGCATTGTTGTGTGTAAACGGACCATTAGTTAAAGTGCTATTAGTATTTACATATCTTGTTTCCCCCTTTTATATGACCACCCCATATAAGACTACACTCTAAATATATACCTATACCAAACATAGACATAACAAATATACCAGCTACACACTGCATAACACAGGTGTATGTGGAGGAAAACACTGTTATAAGAGAATATTCTTGAAAGTGAGAATGTTGCTTTTTATAGACGGAATGGTTTGAACCATGTATATCCATTAGAAAAATGAGAGAGAGAGAAAGCTTGCTGTGCAAAATAATGCATAGCAGCATTTTTGTTTATCACAGAGGTAGGACGGTTGTTTAAGGGGCTTATTGACATCACAAAATGTGGTTGAAGGCAGGGTGCACAACTGTTTTCATCACCTTACTCATTTGCAGTACCTGGGCAGGGTGCAGAACCTGGGGTGCTTTGCGCACATCAGACAGATGATCCCAATATTGCAACTCACAAACTTTCACCGCAAGGGGAATGGCATAGATGCCCTTAAAGGGGCTGTTAAATCTAGGCTCACTGCACCGGTGGACAAAGTTCCTTATATAGACACGGTCTCCCATAAACATCTGGAGATGAGGTGACATTGCTGGTGTTTCAGATGCAGTGCTGGTGAGGTCTTCAGTCCCTGGTGGAGCTATCTGTTGAGAGATACATTTTGTGGCCTTTGTTAGAGCAACCAAATAACTTTTAAATTCATTACCCAACACAGAGTCAGCCTGGTGAGCCTTAGAGGTTCTCCTATTTGGAGATAGGGGTGTGTGCATTGGCTGTCGCATTACCACACCATGAGGTGATAAATGGTGATCCTTACAGTACTGCGTGAGCATACTAAACAGAGCAAGGGACAAGCAGTGCACCCAATTGTTCTTTAAAGTGTTGCAGAGCTTAGATAACTTGCTTTTTAATAGCCTGTTGACCCTTGAGATGGATGATGCAGTTGGTCAAATGCGACCAGCAGCAAATCATGCAGCATAACCGCCTTGCTGGATATGTCCTGTCACCAGAACAGATCGGCAGGGGATTGTTTACATCCCTTCTTCACCTATATATCCTTTTCCTCCTGTGGGGCCCTTCCCTGTAATACAATCAATTGGGCAAGTGGTACACAGTTATAGGGAGCTGGCAATCACTCTTTGCTCTGAGCTACCACTGGATACTCAGAGATATGTGGTACCAGAAGATATGCTGCTTGCTTGGCCCCCGTGTCCATGGCAGCGTTACTGAGGGAGATCTCATCACTGTCATTAGTATGAGTGGTACATTTCACCACAGCCGTTAAGGAGGGCTGGGATAGAGCATCAATCAGTTTATCTAACAGTGCTGCATGCTGTACCAGGGACCCGTCAGCCCTCCTAAATCCCCTTCTATTCCAACATGCAAGTCCTGCGTGCACCATGGTAGTGACGTAAACTGAATCAGAATAGATGGTCACCCAGCACCCTTGAGACACTAAAAGTACCTCGATTAGCCCTATAAGTTTGGCTGCATGGGTAGCCTTTTTTGCACCAATGGTTCATACATTCCAGCTACTAGGTGGACAACAGCCGCTCCAGTATGCCTTAACCTAGTTCCTTGGTCAATAGTTGCTGAACCATCCACAAAGAGGATACCCTCTAGTGGCCTGTCCTTTGCTTTCGGGATGTCATCTTCCTCCCCTCAAATGTCACACAGTAATGTCTTGCCAGGTCTTCGTCCATGCACTATTCTGTCATAAGCATGTCAGGATTCACTGTTTTGCACCACACAATATGAATGTTTTGGGAGGAAAGGATGATCTCATATGTTTATGCCCGATGTGTAGTAAAAGTTGATTTGGATTGCTCAAGGATGGCAAACACTGCATGTTCCACATGCAGTGTTACTGAAACACCCCATGACAATTGTCAAACTTTTGTCAATCAAAAATGCAGCCGCAGCAAGCGCCTGCTTGCACGGGAACTGGCCCTGCATCACTGAGTCTAACACTCTGCTGTAGTAGGCCAAAGACTTGTGGCGTGGCCCATTGTGCTCTTTTGGGTAAGCACTGCAGTCATGAGCTATCCATTGGAATGAGAATACAAATGGAACTCTTGTATGTAATCTGGGGTTGCCAATACTGGGGCTGTACATATCACTTCCTTTTGGTCAATGAAGCTCATCAACATGTCTTCTGTTCATATTATCTTTTTGTCTGTCTTGGGTGCTTCTTTGAGGCTTTGTTACAGGGGCCTAGTATATGCTGCATACTTTATAATCCATGCTCAGCAGTAATTTCAGAGCCAGAATAACTACTGCATTTCCTTAACAGTGGTTGGCTGGGGGGCACTGCCCGCCAATGCAGCAAGATTTGGTATTATTTTCTTCCTGTGTATAGATATCAATTGGCCCAAATATAGCACTTCTTGGAGGCAGTATTGTAGCTTTACCTTGTGTACCTTGTGGTCCTTATATGCTTGCAGCTGCAGAAGGGTGACAGACTCCTTTTGGTACTGTTGGTCATTGGCACTACACACCAGCAGATCATCAACATACTGAATTATGGTATTGGGCACCTGAATGTTGCCTAAATCAGTATGCAATATTCTGTTGAAATTGCTGGGTGACCCACAGTACCCATGAGGCAATCTCATGTGCTCAAAGTGCATTCCCTGTGCGTAAATGTGGTGAGGTACTGCGAGTCTGGGTGTAAAGGTATGGAAAAGAAGGCATTCTTTAGGTCCACCACTGTAAAGTGCATCGCCTCTTTGGGGATGTTACACAGAATTGTTGCAGGGAACTACAGGAAATTCCACTTGTACAATGTCATTCAGAGGACGGTGGTCCTGCTTCATAGATAGCCATGTTGGACGGGGAGTTGGACGGTACAATTATCCCCTGATTCAAGAGTGTAACAATGGTGTCTCATATTCCCTCCTCTGCCACTTTGGACAACGGGCACTGTTTAGCCCGTGGCAGCACCACACCTGGCTGAGTGTTATCCAAACTGGTGCCACCCCTTGCAAGGGCACTATATCATGGGCATTAGTTGTCCATAGTCTTTCTAGGACCTGTTCTATGTCTGTTTCAGTGAAGGGGGGTTGGGCGACGCAGGACATCAAAGAACATTGTATCTTGCGAAACTGCACCGTGTTGTCACAGGGAATAAATAATTCTAGCACAATCTCTCCATCATCAGCCTGATCCTCAAACAATTCTGCATCTGGTACATCTTTAAGGGGCACTGTCGCGTCAATACACAACATAGTACGCCACTCTCACCCATCAGAATATGTCCCTACCAGCCATTTTGCTGACACCACTAGACCTGTAAATCTAGGGAGAGTATCTTTCCTGCCACAAGATCTGAGGTCACCACATGTCGAAAGATGAAATTGGATGGCACCTGCCAACATGCTTTACCAATCTGGGGCCCTGCATTAAGCAATACAGTGACCCCACACACAAACATATCTGGGTCCCTAGGGATGTGCAAACCACCACCTCCACCCCTGGCTTGTATGTTGACAATCGCCCTCAAGATGCACATGCCAGAGGTAGCACACAACACTCAATGATTCGTAAAGGAGATGGCCATGTTCAGTTTGCTCAACAGATCCCGTCCCAATGAATTTATCAGGGAGATTTCTGAGTACAACAGGGGTGCACGCACCACCTTTCCTCCTATATTGGTCGCTACCTCTTCCGTCTAGGAAACTATTGTGACAGCCGCAGAGAATCCCTGCATGTCGAGAGTGTTGCCTGATAATGGATGGTTTCCCCCACTGATGCATGATTTAGTAGCACCTGTGTCGACCATAAAGATGAATTGTTTGTTACCTATCTCAGGGCCCACCAGAGGTTCCTCATCAGGGTGGGTCCTTGTGTACAGGACTAGGCATGCAAGAGTTCTCTGTGACCTGTCCTAATCAGGGTATGTTTTGGTACATGGGAATGCAGAAAGGTTGACCCCTAGGACGCTGACCCCCCGGTAAGGTGCTACTGTTCCATTCGGCACTGCGTTGGTCACAGAAATTTGACCTCCGTAAGGGGCATTTTGTTGAACTGCCTGTAGTTGGGTGTTAGCTGGTGCTTGTATCTGCATGTGCGGAGGGTTTTGTCAGCAATTGGGTATAAACTGGTGTATTTCATAGGTTATGGAGGTGGCCATACATGGTGGAAAGGAATATTGCTGTGGTTGTGTAGGAGCAGGTTGACTGTATTGGTTGCACTCCGCTCCCTGCCTATTTCTATACTACTTCCCGCAACTCCAACACGGTGATGGTCCCATACCACCTCTGGGTCCCATCCCACACTGCCTCCGGGTCCCATCCCACCAAATCCCTCACTTTCCCCCATTTCACTCCATGGAACCCTCCTCTTCCCTGCTGCTGACATCATTGTTGCTCTCCAGAGTACTGGTGATATGATGCAATATGATATGATATGGCATTTATAACGCACCTATACACAAGTGTTTCAAGGCGTGATGAGGCAAGGGAGGGGGGAACAGAGGAAAGACAGAGACAATGATCATACTAGGCCAGGTGTCATTCAGATGGTACTGAGGACCGCCGCCCCAGGGCCCCTATCCTCCGCCTGGCCAAATTTCACTATCCTCACATCTTTGCATGCTGTGACCTGCTCTGCTGAGTCTGTCTGTGTCTTTGCCATCACCGCTCCTTCAAATTCTATTTTAACAGATATTTTCTGCACCAGTTTCGCTTCCTCAGCCTGCAGTTTCTGAGCCATTTCCTTTTCTCGCTCTTTAATCCTCTTACAATGATGTATAATTATAGTTTGAATTTAAGCCCACCCCTTTACCTCTATGCCTACTATCTTCTCAAGCACATTCTGAACTTCCTTAGGTAATCCCCTTGTTTAAAACAAAATAAAAAAAGGGAAGTGATTGGTCCCACTGAGCACCCATCTCCGCTCATCACATCTCCTGCACTTTTAAAATGTACTGGATGGGGACTTCTTCGTCCCCCATGGTGTACTGCATTATGCACGGTAAATCTGTGGAGTTGGTATAGGCTCACCGCAGCGCATCCCACACATGCACTTTGATATTTTTAAAGGGGGCCCCATCATGCACATCGCTTTACTCCCGAATACCCAGCCTGGACCCACACGTCTCCAGCCTGGTTTCCCACAGTTGCAACAAGCAAGCTTTTCCTGTTTCCCACCACCAAAGGGATTCCCGCTGTCTGCTTTTTGTATGCATATATCCAAGTGTCAGCACCCACAATGAGGTGTGGAGTGTTTTTATCAAATTGTTCTTATCCACCTGAACCCAAGTCACATAATGTGCCCTCCCAGGTCCCTTAGGCAATAATGGTAACAGTGTGCCCACCCCCCGCCTTGCTTTCCGTCCAGCACTTCCCTTTTTCTTTGCTACTGCTACCCTCGCAAACCTGCTCCTATATCACCCCACAAGCTTTCTTCTCTTGATATAATCTCTGGTTTCCATTGGGCCTCCCTTCCTTGAACTCAAACTCTTCTGCGCCATTCCCATCCTTCGTCTAGCCTCCCCTGACCTGCTTCCATGTTCGACCTCACTGTCCCATTGCCTGCACTTTCTGTTGTCCGATCACCACAACCTTGCTTCTCGACACACACTCCTTGATGGTGGTGCTATCCAGTTGAAACAGAATATCTCCTGCTATCCATTCGTCCAGCCAACACCCCGGTTTGCTCTCTCCTTCTTTTATTTCCCTTAATGGTGCCAATTCCACCTGGGTTGCTTCTAGTGCCTCCACTAACTCCTTCTGAGTTTTGCTGCCCTGCGGAATGACAATGTTAGATGTTTGACGAAACGGGGGTGGTGCGGTGGTAGCTCATATGCTGGGTTTGTGTATCCCATAGCTGGCAGGCAGCGAATGGATAAAGCCCCCCTTTAGGCAGGGGCGGTTGTGCCTCGCCAGACATTGTCGCATGCACAGTGTCTGGGGCGGCCTCATTATTGCTTTGGCCCTTGCACCCCTCAGAGTCTTCTACATCCTCTATCATTTTGCACAAGTGTAAGATCTTCTTTTGCTTCTGAAGTTGTTAACCCTTGTATTTAGCACTTAGGAAGATACTCATGTGTACTAATATTTCTCTGTTGTTAGTACCCTGCTCTGGCCATGGGTGGGGCATCCGCCGCTGTGTCGCCGCCACCCCACTGCTTGTGCTATTTCTCTATTTTCTCCTAATACAATGGCATTGGCCTACACATATATTCCAATGAAGTCACCACCCCCATATTGGCAACAGTCATATTCACAGAAAAAATGAACTTTTCAGTTATGTGTTGCAAGCAATTTTATCATAAATGTCACTACCGGTCCTCTGCCCCCACCTCAAAGTCACCCCTTGTCCACATCTTGCCCTTCTGCGCACACTCCTGCTCTCCTCACCCCTCACGCTACTTCCACAGGCCCTCTGTCGGCCTCCACCAAATTCATAATAATTGTTCAATACACTAAAACAATACAACAAAATAATAAGAAAAAACAACAATCACTACTCTGTCTCCTTCGCCTACCCGGAACATATTGGGCACAGGAATCCAAGCTCTCTAATTATACAGAACTCATACGTTCATATCTACTTAGCACAATAAAGAAAGGTGGCACTTTCTTCCCTTATTCAGAATGGATCTCACACTCCAGTTTTCCTCCTTATTATCTCCTCAATAATAATAATAAAAATCCCAAAAAATCTGCCATGTGGCCTTGCCCACTCAAACTACATGCACACATACTATGCTCCACCACTCACTCCTGCTCTTGTTGTCACTCGCAAGAGGTGTACTTACATCTGTGCAATATTATATGATAGTTTATTTATATATAGTGCCTATACACAATGTGTTTCAAAGCACTTCAAGGCTAGGGAAGGAAAAAGGGAAAATGCAATGACATTATTACGGTTCCATGTGTTAATTTCCCCGCAAATTTTTTCGGGCGATATTGACCCATCGACCCAGCGGGGAACCCACACGCGAGCCCACATTATTTTGAAATGTGCGGGGGAAACCCCTGCAACTCCCGCTCCCACAAATTATCCCCCAAAAAATATCGCCTATGGCTAGACAAACAGCCATATGTACAGCGATATTTTTGATGGTGATATATTGTAGGGATACTATTATTCCAGCCCAAGAACAACATAAATGTATAATTAACTATCGTACTCGGTCTAACAACATTTCAGATAGTGTAAGTACTAAGACACAAAAAGGAAGGAAATGGGAACAGAGAGGTGACTACTGTACTAGGCCTGACAACATTTCTGGTAGAGTTGGAGGTTTACAAAAGGTGAGGGAGAGGAGGAGAGAGGAGGGAGAGGAACAAAACAAGCGACTATCATTCTAGGTCTGACGAAATTTCAGACTGTGCTGGGGGACAAGTACGGGATGGGGGAGGAGACAAACATTTGTTACTATCATACTAGGTCCAGGGACCATTCTGATATAGTAAGTGCATAGAAAAAAGTAAGGGAGGGTGGGAGGAGAGATGGTTAAGGGAGAGGAGAAGAGAACAGAGAATAAAACAGTGAAAAGGAGCAGAAAAGCAGAGGGGGGAGCAAATACAGTTGCCGAGGTATGTAAAACACATAGGGCCTCATTATGACTTTGGAGGCAGCCATGCCCTTAGCAAGGGCATGGTTGCCTCCAAAATCGTGTTCGGGTCCGGGTTCCCTGAATGGGGAAATACCAGGCCATTCCAACTTTGGAGGGCCCGATATTTCCTCCTTCAGGGAACCCAGACCCGGTCTTTCCCCATTCCCATTCGAGCCCCCATAGGGCTCAACGGAAATGGGGAGGGAGCTAACAACGGGGCTGTTAATAACGGGCCCATTGTTAGCTCCCTGGTCCCCTTGTGGGACCCACTCTGGACGTCTGGTAAAACCAGACATCCAGAGCGGGTCCCGCTCTGGAACCTCGTAATAGGGCGGAATGGGATTAACGGCGCCGGCACCATTACCGGCGCCATTAATCCCAT
Source organism: Ambystoma mexicanum (assembly GCF_040938575.1). Classification (NCBI taxonomy): domain Eukaryota; kingdom Metazoa; phylum Chordata; class Amphibia; order Caudata; family Ambystomatidae; genus Ambystoma; species Ambystoma mexicanum. The sequence goes on from NC_090928.1 coordinate 1,149,985,575, forward strand.
TCCGCCCATCTTATAATGAGGCCCATAATGTTGCAGGGACAGAAAATAAAGGCAAGGATTCAAGAAGACAACGGGCACAACATGATTCATGGCCACCCTGAGTACGATATCCAGGGGAGGTCCAGCATGAGAGTTGAGCAGGTGCAGCTCCAAAGTCAATGGGCCTCATTAAAACGTAGGCGGCCGCAGAATGAACGGTGCTGGTAAGGGACCGGCACCATTCATTCCGGGCCACCACATTACGACATCTACAGCGGGTCCCGCTCTGGACCCGCTAGCAGACCAGGATGCTAACAACGGGCCCATCATTAACGGGCCTCTTGTTAGCATCCTCCCCATTCCGATTGAGCCCCATGGGAGCTCAAATGGGAATAGGTATGTACCGGGTCCGGGTCCTTCGAAAGGGAATTACCGGGCCCTCCAAGGTCAGAATGGCCCGGTAAGTCCCCTTTTCCGGGACCCGGGCCCGGTACCAGGTTTGGGGGTAGCAATGCTGCTAAAAACGGCATGGCTACCTCCAAACTCATAATGAGGGCCAATGTGTCCATAAAGTCAAATCGAAGCATAGGCAACAGGTCAGTGATGCTGAAAACCAAAGTGAATCAAGACAACTCCTGCAGTGATAAGGTGATGGGGGGTGGAAGAAGGGATAGGGGAAGGGGAAAGAAGAGAGCTGGCAAAGCGGGGGAGCAGGACATCAAGATCGTCCAGGAGGGGGGGCAAAAAGGACATCGCGGGGGACCAGGGAGGAGGTGGAGGGGCACAAGCGCATCATGGGAGACCAGGAAAGGGGTGGGGGCATAAGGGAATCATGGGGGACCAGGGAGGAGGTGGGGGCACAAGGGCATCACGGGGGACCAAGCAGGTGGTGTGGGTCACAAGGGCATCACAGGGGACCAGAGAGGGGGTGGGGGGCACAAGGACGTTAAGGGGGACCAGGGAGGGTGTGGGGGGGCACAAGGGCATCCCGGGGGACCATGGAGGGAGTGGGGGGCACAAGGACATCACAGGGGCCCAGACAGGGTATGGGGGCACAAGGACCTCACAAGGGGCCAGGGAGGGGGTGGGGGCACAAGGACATCACAGGGGACCATGAAGGGGGTGGGGAGCACATGGACATCACGGGGGACCAGGGAGGGGGTGGGGGGCACATGGACATCACGGGAGACCAGGGCAGGGGTGGGGGGCACAAAGACATCACAGGGGAACGGGGAGGGGGTGGGCAGGGCACAAGGACATCACAGGGGGCCGGGGAGGGGCTGGGGGCACAAGGACAACACAAGGGACCAGGGAGGTGTTTGGGGGGCACACAGACATCACAGGGGGCCACAGAGGGGGTAGGGGCCACAGGGACTTCACAGGGGACCAGGGAGCTGATGGGGGGCACAAGGGCATCACAAGGGGCCAGGGAAGCAGGGGCAGCATTCCGATGGAGGACAGGGGCTTTTGATGTGGGCCTTCGCTGTAATGGTCGGCCCCCACCTCTCCGTTGCTATGATTGGCTTAAAAGCTGCAACCAAAGGTAGGGGGGAGCAGGGCCAGGCAGACAAGTGTTGAAATGAAAATTGAGGCCATGATGGAATGCAGGCATACAGTTAGGCAGAGTTGCAAATGTGAGCTGCAGGAAATCAAAAACGGTGGATTTCTCGTCAAGCGTATTTCATTTGGAGCCATTTAAAATTAAATTGTAAGAAAAAGCATGTTCACCCGAACTCCTCCATCACGGGGTCCCGATAACGGCCTGCACCCTCCCAGGAGCTGCGCCCCGCTCCAAAGAGCAGTAGTGAAAATTGCTGGAGTGTTTTCCAGACAATAATGTTCTACTGGTTCCCAGTGAATTTCACTTTGACAGGCCCTTATGGGCATGCACATCAAAATGTGATCCCAAAAATGTTTTCTATCCTGTTTAAAGAATAGAAATGCAAGTGAGATAGCATCTGTTCATACTTCTGTTGCTGAAACACTTCAAAATAATTGCATATTTTCTTTTAACATAAATTACGTTAAAATACATCATATAATAAATTAAAACTTTGAAAATGTCATCTTCCTTTGTGGACATTGGACTGCATTATTATTATTTGATGGTCGTAGCTTGCTCCATTCTGTAGATTTAGGATTAGATAGCCGTTTATCACACCCATGTTGAAGTTCAATAAGCACCCTTGAACAAGTGGTCACTTGTGTCTGTCTAAATATTGATACCATGCCCTCCATACATATGGTGTCAGAGTGGGATGTGACACAATTGAAACAAATTGGGGAACAATACAATTCCAGAAGCTTAGTCGTCAATCCTCAGACCCCTCTTTTGCCATGAAAGAATCAATAGGCTTTGATATCTGTAGCATCTGAGAGGCTACTATCCCTCCTGGGAAAAGAGGAATGATTCCCACAGACTTAGTTTTGATACCCCCTCCTGGGTGTTGTATAAGATTGGCCCCAAAATCTGGCCTGGACTGGAAGTTCAGTATAGACGTTCTAGCAGGCATCATCGATCCTGACTTCCGGGAGATATAAAGGTTCTCTTAAAGAACCATGGTGAAATCCCATTTGAAGTACATCATGGGGACCAAAACGACAAGGAATTCTTGAAAAAGCTCTATTTCCTCAGGATAAAGAGAGTAAAGCTGAAGAAACAGAGAGCTGATGAACCATCTATCACTGAAGAGAAAAGGGAAGAAGAGCTTACCATCTTACCCGACCTGGCCTTTGCCCAGCAAAATGACCCAGCCCTCAAAGCAAGTCCTGAAGGAGAGGGATTAGAGAATCAAAGTCATTTTTTCTTCTTAAAGCAAGGATTGCTATATAAAAAAGGAAAATCCACAGAAGGCCTAAGTAAAACTCAGCGAGTAATCCCCAAAAACCACTGGAGGATCATACTAGAGATTGCCCATTCCCATCTGACAAGGGGACACTTAGGACAACCCAAAACACAGGCACACATCAGTCAGAGATTTACTGGCCAGGTATTCATGCTGATATAAAAATCTTTATTCAAACATGTGAAATATGTCAGAAAACCAGTATTCACACCCCATTGTTTGCCCCTCTGAATCCTTTACCAATAATAGAAGGCCTATCAATGCAAAAGCATTGGGATGGGCATCATTGGACCTTTAGAAACATCTAGACTGGGTAACAAATATATCCTTGTGATTGTCGATGTCATGCGCCATGCCCCCTGGTGCTTGTTGTCCGCTTGGCGGCTGTCCCGCCATTAGGATGTTCTGTTCAGCCTTTTCCTCACCTCCTGGTTTCTCAGTATAGTCTTTTCTCTGCACAGTGTTGTTTCCTTCCTCTGTCTATGAAGCCACACCTCTCTCTTTCCGCGTTGCGTTGCAACCCTTTCGCTTTGCTTCGGGTTTACACACTAGTGACTTTTCTGTCTTGTTCAGCTTTCTTTGCCGTTGGCCCCCTTTTCGTGCTTGCTACCCTTTATGGTCTTGTCTTCTTTCGCCCTTTCTGCCTCTGCCTTTTCGGGTCTCATCCCGCTATGTCTTTCTTCGACTGCCCCTTCTACGTTCGCCCTCTCTTTGCCTTTCTCTCTCTTCATTTCCTTCTTTCGGTTATGCTTATTCTGTTCTCCTTTCTCCTTTTTTCTTACTCTGCCCCTTTCAGCTGTGCCTCTCTCCCAGTTCCTTGTTTCATGCTGCTGTACTTCTGCTGCCTCTGCTTTCCTTGCCGTTATTCGTGTCTTTCAGTCATCTGATGGATATGTCTGCAATTCTACCACAGATCCATTGACTATCTCCCGGGGAAAACCAGGTCTCAGGTCCCAGTCGGCTCCGTCCACTGTTCCACCACAGAGCCATTGATAGTTACATGTGGCTTCACCGGACTTTAACTTCTACTTACTGTCTTCCTTGCCACCGTACCGGATTACTCCTCTGCCAAACCACCTATCTGGAACTTACATTGCACCACTCAAGTCCTTGGAAAGGAGAGGGTTTTTCTGCCCCAGGCTTTTTCTTCTTGGGATCCTTCGGAAGGGAACCCCATCTGCTTGCCTCCATAGGTACGGCGGCAGAGTGGATTCTTCTCGAGGGCGACCCTACCTCTTCAAGAAGAGACATAAAGAACACAGAACAAAGGGAAGAGGACAAGTAGCATTTTCTGAAGATACAGGTGAGGAGGAGGAGGGGGTGTTTGGATCCTGTGACGAATCTGAAATCATAGACAAACCGGTCCACCCTGACAGTCCACTACACGACCAGATACCTTGAACCACAACACCCAGCAGATTTTAAAGCACCTCCTACCATATTTTTTCAGAGTTGGCTTTCCTAGGGAAATCCTAACTGATCAAGGATCCAATTTCATGAGCAGGCTCATGGGTGAAGTCAAGGAGCTGCTGTAGGCTCTCCCGCATCAATAACCAAGTTGAGGAGGAGCATTTACCTCCTTGGTACTGTGTTTGGCTCCTAAAACAAAGCAGTGCCAGTAAAGTAAGCACAGCCGGTGAGTGTGGGAGACTGATAGCGCACTGGTCTGTGTTAGAACTAAGGATGCAAGCAGCAACATTGTATTAAAAAATCTGCAGAGAACAGTGAGTGAAACATATGTGATGAGCAACGCAAATATTTGAACATCCAAGAAGTGACTGAACATTTGAAGTCAAGATATATACCATATACAGAGTGGTCCAGCACCATGTGGGTGCTCATTCGAAGGTCTTTGTTAGGTATCCAACTGAGAAGTTGGAAATATAAATTCTGAATTGCAAAATTGAAGTGGTCCTGCAATGGGTCAAGCTAAACCGTGTGCACATTAGAAATCTTGGATAGCTAATACGATCTGCAATTGGTCCGAGCCCGGCTGAGGGAGACTAATTGTGTAAGAGGAAGGATCTGAGCCCGGCTGAGGATCTGGGGCGAACCGTGAGTCACCCGAAAAAGAATATTCTCTGAACATTGGAGAAGGGGATCTGAGCCCGGAAGAAGGGGAATCCGAAATTAACGATTTTGGTATTCAAAGGGATCTGATCCCGGCTGAGGGGGATTCTGAGTGAATCACCTGAATTGAGTACTTATACGAGGAAAATAATGTTTTGTTTTGGATACATCATGCCCTCTGAATCAAAAGACTTTGATAAGGAGCGAGACTTGGGCACGGAAGGCCTTGATGCTGGTAATAGAACTGTATCCTCATGCCCAGGAAGCCCAAGAGTGTGCTATGCTCGAGTGAACCGTCTTGTCCTGTGCTGAAAACGTGGGGAAGGGAGGCCAATGGCCTGATCATCCTGACATATCATTTTTGTGAACACTTCTTTCTTTTTCATGAACAATGCCCCACAATATTTTTATTTAGAGATAAGGCTTAGCAATCGTTTCTTTTTTTTAGTATAGGCCCTTTTATTTTGTCCGAGACTTCACTAGTTGTCTATAAAGAGCACCATTCTCTTTGGTAATGTGTGATCATTTCAATTGGTTATTTGAATCTATTTGCTACTCTGATCAGATACCAAGTTCTTGACACAAAATGTATCGCCATGCTTATTTATAAAAAAAAATGGGTGCAGGGATAAGCCTGCAAATTACAGATTGAGTGGTTTGTTTTTGCATTTAGGTAAAAATGCTTGCAAACTGTTGCTTGATGCCGTTGGAACTTTGGGAAGAAATGCTATCTGTGATCTTTGTCACATCATCTTATCTGTCTGTGCCCGGGTCCTCTTATTGGCACAATTGTGAGTTTATTCAACTTTAACTACTTCAAATCTATGTGCTTTAGAATACATAAAATACTTGTAGACTCACATGTACAGATCAGTGGTTCTATGTCTATGGGCCACGCACAAAAGGTTGCTCCTGAGATTGCAGCACAAAAGGCCGCAATTCTGCAGGTGCAACCTTTTTTGCACAGCCTTCGCCCGACCCATGTCTGAGCCCCTACCCCAAACTGTCAGCCGATACATGGCACTCTGTACACACTCCTGCCCCCTCCCATTCTTACCTTATGCGTGCTGCTTCTCTCCTCCTTAGGTGCTCTGTGTGCCAGGGCACGGGAAGTCTGGGGCACAGCACAACAAGCTTTATGTGCACAACATTTTGTGTCCTGGGCTTCCAACACCCCACAAACTGATGACAAGATCAGTATGTGCAGTCAAAAAAGTTGGTATACTGAATGTGCTAAAGTTCTAAATACTGGACCAGTTACAAGGTTGTTGCCATGCATATTATCCAAGATTCTATGCAGACGCAACTTGTATGTGGCCTTAGGGAACACCCGACCTTTCATCCAACTTAAGGCATTAACTAGCAGTAAGTACTGTTCCCTGACATTAGCACATTTTCATATGTTAAACACATTTCATCATGAAAAAAACAACTTTATATTGATTATTTAATAGGTCTCCAAAATGCAGGCTATGTTTAATATTAAAGAAGCTGCACACATCGGTTTACTGCGCCACAATAAGATTTGAAAGACTTGAAGTTGTTGCCAAAAAACGAAAAAATGATTTATTAATAGCCCTTTGTTTGATGACACGTGTTTCGGCACAATACCTGTGCCTTCCTCAGATCAGGGCAATGTCTATTTGATACAACAACATTGTATAAATAAAGATGTGCAAAATGTCATAACGTGACGATACAGCAAAAACCCCAAATTGGGGCAACACAAAAAAAATAAATTATTATAAAATCATATGTTTTACACCATTAACATAAACACAAAAGACACAAATGGAACATTCATTGTATGATAAATTAGATCACATCCCGTAACATTACATGAAAGTCATATAGAATTCAAAAACAGCAAATCAAATAAATTAAAAAAGTTGTGTAGGTAGAAGACAATTGTAATTAGAACATACCATTCGGTCGTCGAGATTTCATTGGAAGAGGGTGGAAGTGGGGGTGAAGAATAATTGAAAATATAAAGAGGAGAAGAGGATAGGAGAAAAAAGAGAGAAAAGACATCCAAATTAGACAATATATACTAAATAAAACTGCAAGGATATGTTCAGTGTATAATCGGAGAAACCCAAGTGGGTACAAAAAGCTTACCCATCAATTTATTTGTCAGCTACACATTAACGTGGTTATCAAATGAGTCCCATCAGACTCTGTTCGTCTTCTAAAAAGTAGAGGTAAGACATAAAGGTCTGTTTTGTGCATCAATAAATCTGTGTGTACTATGACATTTCAGCCAATTGGTTTAAACAGATGTATTATAACCAGTCCGTGAGTACGGTTACATGCTAGTACAGGTTAGTTTTACAGTCGCATTGCTTACCCCTAACCGCATATGCGTTCGTTTTCGCAGTGCTCCAACACAATTATTTAGGGATGTATTAGATTACCTGAAGTGTGTGCATGTTCTTTAAATTATTGTGACCATGCTCTGTTTTAGGTGTTCATGTTGGCGTGTGTACAACCATGAGGGTACGAAAAGAGTAATGAGGTTTCACCCGTGTAGGGGAGGGGGGGATCTATTGCCATCTGCAGTACGGACCCTGAGCTGATTGGTGTGCTGAAAGGTGGGCTAGATAGCCCCCTTAGGGCTTACCTGAAAATTTCAAGATTTACGCATCACGCGTCGGATTACCAGGTTGGGAGTCGCCATACAGTTTCCTTTGTATATAAGATGTTACTATAGTAATACTAGTGGTCCTACCTCTATTTCCATCTTGTCACAGCTGTCGGCCATGTTTAAGAGCAAAAAACATTATTGTTGCCAATAGGTACGTACGTTATAGCGAGGATACTTGGGTCCTGCAGGAGTGCGTTCCTATGATACATTGAGAGATCATTTATCTCGTTACATGACATAATTACAGTGTCTCAATTAATATTCCTGCAACGGAGGTAGTCAATATACACCTTATCCGGATTAGCTCCCAGAGGAGTGTTCACTCTTCCAGAGGCATTCTGGGAGATATAGTCTTGTACGGCTCTGGAGTCAGGGCAGTCATGCAAATGCCTTGCAAACTATTTTATAACACTGAGTCTGGTGTTCCTCATAAAAAATGTGAGTGTTGCTGGCTTTTGGGGAGGCATTTTATGTTTCTACGTGAGACGTATGCGGAACCATGGTTTTAGTGTGTCATAAAGATTTTATCCAGATCATATTTGAAAGACTATTATTTGCAGTTATCAGTTTCCATTATTTGACGCTTACAATCATAAATATAAACATTGTTCCCAATTTACATCGTTACATCATTATTCTTAGTCAAAATGTTCCCTTGGCGATCTGTTCAATGCAAAGAGCAGTCTGCAAAAGTCATAGAAAGTATGACATTTCATTGTCTGTGTTGAGGCCACTTTCCACACATCTGAAGAAATTGATGAATTTGGCGTCCTCTTGGCGTAACAGCAGTTCCTGGTTGCCTCCTCTGCACCCCAGTGTCACTTTTTTTAAACCAATACATTTGATATGTTGCTTATTGTCCAGATTTCGGCAGCCGACGATACCTCAAAGCTAGGACTCCATGGGGATGGGGGCAATGGAAACACTGGTTCCGTATATGACAAAGCCGGTGTTTCCATTTCCACCTGCAGGCGGTTGGCATTACTCCCACCAGGTCTGACCTGGCGGGAGTGACAACTCCCACCTGCAAAACTCAAAATCAGCCTGTCCGGAAACAACGGTGGTGGCGGATTTACTGACACCGATGTTTCCGGACCAGCAAGGTCATAATGAGGCCCAATGTCTCTTACCACCGGGCCAAGCAAATGCATTAGAATTCCTCTTAGACAGCATTCTTCCTGGACCCCTGTCGCGTCAATATATATGTGTAGCTCCTTGAGCCACCTGGCCCATCTGGCCGCCAAGCTACTGGTGTCCAAGATGTTGAAATGTTGCATGGCCTGAAGTTGTAATGAGTCAGTACCACCCTCTTCCCTCAGTGTGGGAGTGCGTGGAGTGGAACTGGATTGAGGGCTTTGTGAGCTGCTATCTGCCTCATTTCCTGACATGTTGGCGGGGTCGCAGTGATTTTGAAACTCTCACCTTGTGCTGTAACAGCAATGTGTCAATGAAGGTTCTCTTGCTCTGGGCCTGTACAATGTATAGACCTCTTTGTGTCAGTGTTGCTGTAATGCTGCAAAGCAAACTGGCAGGTGGTGGCTTCTGCAGCCTGGTGAAATTGTTAGTCAATATTCGGTAGTTGTAGCCCCCTAAAACATGGTGTTGGGCTTCTGAGGGACTGTGGAGATGATAGTTCTTTAAACTGCTTGATTAGCAGCACTCCCGAACATTTGCACGTGTAATACGCTTCGTGAGCATATGCCTTTGGCTGTTCCTCTGGTTTCCTCTGTGGCCGTGCAATTATGTCTTGTAGTACGCGCTGAGCGGATATGACTGTCAATATGCTCTTCGCACAGAGTGTGCGAACCTGCAACTGTTCTTTTGTTTAATTCTTTCCTCCGTCTCAGTGTGGTGTTCAAGCGTTGGCACAGTGGCTCCCCTATCAGTGAGGTGAAGAGCAATACAGTTTTGAGGCAAGGGCCGGAGCACGCCGTGGGTGAGCTGTGCTCTGCACACAACCGTTTGGGACGTCAGGAGGTTTCACTTTCCTCTGGCGTGAAAGCAGCATACGAACGACTCCGGTCATTTATTGAATCCTTGTCGCCATTGTTATATCTTGACAGCCCATCAGCCCATGATGATTCTGATGTAGTAATGTAACGGAAACTATAAGAGGCACAGAGAAAATAAATATAACAGCGTGTAGTCTTCTTTAATAAAAGCGCATACTGGCGTGCGGCAGAAGCTCCAGCCATTTCAACACGTGGGCTGCAATCCACAAACATGACAATAGAAAGGAGACATGTCTCATTATGAGAAGAATGATAGAAATAGGACATTACACTTCACTAGCACAGGCAAGTTCCATCCGATAAGCAAGCAGACTAAACGTCCGTGGCTAAGTAGCATTTTTCAACCTCCCTGCCCTGTCCCTCATCTCCCGCCCTCTTCACCCCACCTCGGGTATCTGGCCCTGCCTTGCACTGCCTCCACAGCCCTCCAGGATAAACTGCAGCCTTGAAGAAGAGTCCGATCAAATGGAGAGAGGTCACCTGCACAAACCATATTGTGGAAAGGGTAAGTTTAACAAAACAAGAAAATATAGTTCGTTCGTATGTCATGTGTGCATGTTGTTGATGCATGGTGTTTGTGTGATCTGTGAGTGAGTCTTTCGTGCATTAGAATGTACATGTGAGTGTCTATGCGTGTCAGTGTGGCATAATATTAATCTTAAAGTTATTTGCTTTCAGTAATAGAAAGCATGGTCATCTATGATGAATCTGAAATATGATATAGTTTCCCAAAATTATTGTTGATGCTGTTCTTGCTTGCTTTCTTGATTAGACACAGCCAGAGATGATTGTTCAGTGAGAAAATTTCAATGAAATATAAACGTTGCCTTGACACCCCTCCAACGCCAGAGTAGCTCATTTACATTAGTGATAGGATCAAAGCCTGAATAAAGTATAGGGGTGATCTTCATCGATTTTGGGTGTATTTGGTAAGCCGAGCTCTCAAGTTGCACCACGTGAGTGCATCAGAAGGCAATCTAGGCTTGATTTTGCATTTTAGTTTCCTACCCCTGGGCCCCCTAAACAACTTGCTGGCCCCTGCCATCCCCTTCATCCTTGTCAATGAATATAATAAAACTATGACCACAGCTCTAGATTCCATCACCTTCCTCAAACTAAGAAACAGCAAACCCTATATGCATCTGCACTCCTGGTTCTCCCCACATCTTAAAGCACTCAGACTTGAAAAAAGAAAAAGTGTACAACTATGGAGACACTCACCCTCTGATGACAATAAAGACAACCTAAGTAAGATATCCTCCCACTATAAGAAAGAAATACTACTAGCTAAACAGGACTCCTACAACCAGAGAATCTCCCAAGCGAACTCTAACATAAAAGAACATTTTACAATCCTCAAAGAATTAGAAACTCCTATCTCAACCCCTGACACCTGCGGAAAGGATAAAAGCTGGTGCACCAGCATCCAGAAAGCCCTCGCCAACAAAGTAGCGTCCCTCCAGGTCAAGATTGCCAATAAAAAAGAAACCCTCCACCTATCTACCCCCCTAGACAGCACACCCATATCCATCCCCCCACGACAAGCCACTCTTAAACCCACGCTCTGATTCAACTTCTCCAAAGTATCGATCTTAGAGGTGAAAAAATAAATTCTCCCCCTCAAACCATCGAACTGTCAAGGCGACACATGCCCATCCCAAATAATTAAAGATGCGGCCAGAGACCTATCATCTTTTATCTCAAAGCTCCTTAATGCCTCCTTCACCAATGGCACCATCCCCTGTAACCTCAAGGAGTCCTGGGTCCTCCCATTACACAAAAAAACATCTCTGGACCCCTCCATACCCACCAATTACAGACCCATCACCACAGTCCCCTTACTTCTTAAAATCCTAGACAAGGTAACATGCCTCCAAATCCAGCAATACTTAGAGCATCACCATCTCCCGGGAGTCCGTCAGTCCGGCTTCAGACCCCAACACAGGACTGAGACAGTGCTGATTGTCCTCAAGGCACAAATTGACACACTCAGAGACAACGGCAAAACTGCCCTGTTAACTTCTCGACCTATCAGCAGTGTTTGATTTAGTGAACCACAAAATCCTTCGCTACTACCTGGATTCAGCCGCACACTTCTCGCAAAAAGCCATAGGCTGGATACAATCCTTTCTCAACAACAGGACAATGCGTGTCTTCTCACCTTCTTTTTCTGCTGACCCCATCCCCATTACATGTGGGGTGCCCCAGGGATCATGTGTCTCCCCTACCTTGTACAATATATTCACGAAGCCCCTTTTTGATGATCTCGATGGTCTTGGTATCACCTACACTAATTATACTGATGATACCCCGATCCTCACACCGCTGACGGGAGATTATGACAAGGATTTGGCCTTGGTGAATAGAGAGTACCTCATCATCCAGGCATGGACGGCTTCTCATAGCCTATGCCTGAATGATGACAAGACTGAGCTTATTATCCTCGGTACCACCTCCAACATCAGCAAACTCAGTCACAACTACACAAGCGTCCTCATAGATGGCAATAACATCAAAGTAGCCAAAGAAGTTAAAACCTTAGGTTTTTACTTAGACGCCACCCTTTCCTTCTACAGACAGGTCAACTCCATGGCCTCCTCTACCGCCTACACATGTAGACTAATCAGAGTAGCCAAACTCTTCCTATCCACCAACAGCTGCGCTACCTTGGCAAGAGCCCTAATTTTGTCTAAACTTGATTACTGTAATGCCCTATATCTTGGGACCAACAAATATATCACCAATAAAATACAGATCCTTCAAAATAATGTTTTTAGAGCAGCATTGAGCATCTCGGGGAAAGAGCACATCTCTGACATAAGGAGAGCGAATAATTGGTTCACCACAAAAGACAAAATCTTGCTCAAAGCAGCATCCCTCACTCGCAAGTGCCTCAACAATGCTGCCCCACACTACCTCATAGACAAATTCATGAGACACTCTACCAACCGCCCACAAGAACTGCCAACTCCAATCCCCTCACAGTGCCCAGATCCAAACTCTCTAAAACTGGAGGCAGCAGTTTGCCGGTGAAAGCAGCCCAGTTGTGGAACTCTCTTCCCCCCGCCTTAGGGGCAGACCAGACTTACCCACATTTCAGGTGCAACATCACTCACTAGATCAGGGAAAACGACCACTAACATCTAGTAAACCTTATTTCACACCACCTGTCCCACACTCCCCCTACGTCCCCTTCTTTCCTGGATATATTGACCTATTGTGTTCACCGTCCTCCCCTTTGTGCCTGTATATATTGACCTATTGTGTTCTCCTTCCATCTGACCCTCTGCCTGTTTGCACCTGTTATGCTTATGCCCATCTTGTAATCTGCACTGTTATGCCTATCTTGTAATCTGCATTTCTATGCTCACAACTGTACAGCACTGTAATCAAAGCTGAAAATCGTCTTGCCGCCTCATGCACCCTGTTACCTTTGGGTCTTCTGCGCGTTATAAATAATAAAACAAACAAACAAACACATTAAATTTCTATTCGGAAATAAAGAAAAACACAAAGCCCAGAATTTAAAAGGAAACAAGAATTGTCAACACCAACAATTTGGGCTTTTGTGTAGGCATGGCAAACAGTGCTTGTCCGACACTGCCATAGTGGTATTAATTCGCTCATTGTTGGTAGCAGGTGCAAAATGGTGACAGTACCTAGCAGTGCCTGGAAAAACCCCAATACTTGTACAAAAGTCAAACTGTTAGCTTTGGCAATGCTTGTTTTTAACAGGACTTCAGTGAAGGACACGCAGAGTGCTTATAAATCGCGTGGCTGAAGGCAGACCTGGTTGACATTTGTATTACACCAGTAGTGGTTTTACAACTCTAATTAAGTCATTAACTCTCAGAAGATTGCTATGATAAAAACCCCAGCAGGCAATTCCAGTGCAAGGTTTGATGGAAAGGCTTGATTAAAGCAAGCTCAAAGAGGTTCCATGAGGAGGTGTTTTGTGCAGGGAGAGTCAGGAACTGTGTCGGAATTACCACAGGGATTAGCATGGCCATGGCCAGTCAATGGGTGGGAAAATAACCAAACAACTACAAGCTGTGTGTATCTCCTCATAGGCAATTTCTCCCTATGCAATAGTTTTGGCTTATAGATGTCGCTTAGCCCAAACTAAAAAGGTGACAAAACTGAGTAAAAAAGCTGGCAGGCCACACATGGGAGGAAGAGTTCACAAAGCCTTTGCATGCAGCTTTATTTTGGGTCATTATGCAATGTGTTGTAAGCAGGAACGAGGTATTTATGTAGCTATATTAAACATAAATGTTTAAAAGGTGTTTAACAGTGTTTCCCATTTGTATAAGTTAAAAGTGTAGGAGTGCCTTAATGTCCCTGTGCTCTTTCTGAGTTGGATAATGGAACTCTATAGTGACATTAGAGTGGTTGTGCCAGTGAATGAATGGTTGACTGATGCTGCGAAAGTGAAAAGTCGATTTCGACAAGGATGCCCACTTCCCCATTGCTTTGTACATTTTGTAAATAATGTATGAGGCATGAGAGATGTTTATTGAGAGATGATGTGAGTTGGATGGGAGTGCATGTGGCAAGGTGGAGTGGGTGGATTAATATGGATGATGTGAATGAGTTGGGTGTGGATGGATTTTCTATTCATACGACCTTGAAACAAAAACAAATCTAAGATTTTGAAGTATCTAGGTCCAAATTAAACATGCTAAAATTGAGTGTATGTTATCAGGAAATGGGTTCAGTGTGATGGTGCAATCGACAATTTCGTAGCACAAAAGCCAGAGTATTGGACTTTAAGACATGGGGCCTCATTACGACCCAGGCGGTAAGTTACCGCCTGGGCCGTGACTTTACCACCATGGCGTAAACTACGTTTACGCCATGGTGGTTGGCGGACTTACCGCCCCATTCCAACCTTGGCGGGGCGGTAAGTCCCCAATCCCCATTTACCCTTCCCCATTCCCATTTTTGCCCCATAGGGCATAATGGGAGTGGGGAAGGCGTTAATTACGCCACCGTAAATTACGGTGGCGTAATTAACTCCATGGTCCCTTAGCGCCATGGATTTTAACACCTGCTAAAAGCAGGTGTTAAGAGCTCCATGGCGCTAAGGGACCTCGTACTCAGGCGGTAAGGGTCGGCGCTGTTTACGGCGCCGTAAACCCCTTACCGCCTGAGTCGTAATGAGGCCCATGGTGTCACTTGACATCAGTATTAGAGGTGGTTAGACAGGGGGGGGGCAAAAATACAACATGGTGAGGAAGGGTGGTGGCACACAAAATAAGGGTCAACAGGCCAGAGTAGGTTTAACGCATTAAAGGTTTTGCATCAAGTTAATATACATCCTAAAAAATTAACTAATGTTACACAGTTGCAAAAATGCCCTTGCAGTCAGAAAGAGACAGCATTCTTTTACTTCAAGCAGTCATCACTCCCAGCACAGCTTCAAATAATGTGTGGTTTGAGGTGTTATTTAGCAGAAGAGATATCACTTCCGGCTCAGCTTTAAATAATAGCTAGTCAAAAACAGTCAATTTAACAGAAGCACTATCCCTCATACCGCAGTTTCAAATGATAGTCAAGGACAGTCTGTATAACAGATGAAATATCACATAAAGACGGCAAGCACCGGGGAAAGGAGGCAACTGCTCCTTTGGTACTAAAGCAATGGTCGCAGGAATCTCACTTTGTCCCAGTAGAAATGTTCACAGTTTCCATTTCTGGCTGTACACCGAGTGGCGGCTGGTGAATTTTTAATTGGAGGGGCATAAATATGTCCCCCAAATATGCCAGTGTGACGGAGCGTAGCGGGGGAGCACGAACCAATTAAGAGTTGCTTCCCCACCCAGAGAATTCTTTTCAAATAATGGCTTGAAATGGTGCAAACAATTGGGTAAAATACCAAACAGTTTGCAATTGGTTTTGTAATGTAACGCATGAAATAATCCAATAGATGCATGCCACCAACAGTGCAGGGGAGCATTTCATGAACACATTTTCAAGTTGCTTTTGCCAACAATATTTGCCACTATAAGAAATATTTTCATGCTGGCTGCACCCATATATTTCCATGCTGGCTGCACAAATATATGCCAGTATTCCCATTTAAGCACATATTAATGTTTGCTTTACGCTTAATGCCAGTAATGATACTACAAGAAATCATGTCCACACTTGTTCTGCCAAAGTATGGCAGTATCCCCACGTAAGAACATACTCCACTTGGCTTTACCATTAAAAATGCCCTGCCACAGTATGAAAATATGTCCACACTGGCTGCATTAAAATGTCATTTTAGCTATATAATGCAACTTATCATGCTTGCTTTATCAAAGATACCCAATACAAAATGTAATGCCTGAGGGTTTGTAGCGCTATATAAATGCTAATTATTATTATTATTATTATTATTATTATTATTATTATTATTATTATTGTTGTTATTATTATTATTATTATGCAACAGTAAAAAATGGCTAGACTGGCTGCACCAAAATGCCAGTCTAGCCACATAATAACACTTATCATGCTTACTTTATCAAAGATGCACAATAAGCCATTTCATGCCACGGTTAGAAATGGCTACACTACCTGCACCAAAATACCAGTCTAGCTAAACAATCGCACGTATCATGCTTGCCTTATCAAAGATTTCCAATACAAATGGCATGTCACAACAAGAAAAATGGCTTGTCTGGCTGCATCAAAATGACAGTCTAGCCACGCAATAACACTTATCATGCTTACTTTATCAAAGATGCACAATACAAAATATCATGCCACAGAAAGAAATTGCTAGATTTCTTGCATTAAAATGCAAGTTAAGCTACACAATAACACTTATCATGCTTGCTTTATCATAGATGCCCACTATTTTTTTAATTTTTTTATTTATTTGTTTATAATCAAAGAACAATTTGATTTTTACAAGACGTTGTTTCACATAAAAGACACAGTGCAAAAAGAGTAGGTAAGGGAAGACAAAAACAAAACCAGAAAGCAGGAAAAACGGGTGATATCCGGATTAACAGAAGCGTCAAGATACATTTAGT
Organism: Ambystoma mexicanum; assembly: GCF_040938575.1. Classification (NCBI taxonomy): domain Eukaryota; kingdom Metazoa; phylum Chordata; class Amphibia; order Caudata; family Ambystomatidae; genus Ambystoma; species Ambystoma mexicanum. The sequence continues at coordinate 1,150,002,154 of NC_090928.1, forward strand.
CAAACTTGATTAATTGGCAGTTTCTGATTTGGTCTCAGTGCAGCTCCTAAAATCTTTACAGCCGCCGTTGACCATTTGGTTTTGTCTCCTGCAATCAAGCGGCACCACCATGTATCTTCCTCTCGAAGTGATACGCCCTGCATCAAGGGTAACAGATAGGCCTCGCACAAAGACGCGGTTTTAGAACAATTCAAAAGTAAATGTCTTAAAGTTTCCACCGTTTCTGACTCTGAACAGAGTCTACAGGTTCGTGATTCTGTTTTCGTACAAATGGCTATGATTTCCTGGGTTGGCATTTGATTAAATCTTATTTTCTAAAATGTCTTCTGCAGTTTTTTGTTGGGAAATTTTACACAATAATTCATAGGTTGATTTAGTTTATTTGTTGTTGCGGGTAAATGGGCGAGTAACTTATTTGCTGTCGTTTTCTCGCCAGTTTGGATCCAATCTTCTTGGGCTATTTTTATCTTAATTCTGTTCGGGTTCAGGATGAGATCCTCAGGCGAACAGGCCAAGTCTGATAGCTTTTTTGTACGTTTTTGTTCCCAGTTGTTCAGTGCATAGCAGCGACCTTGATTGAGTTCTACCTGGAACAGTTTATAAATCGGTAGGGTGTCTGGTAGAATAATTTTCAGAAGTAGTCTCATCTGACTTTGGTCGACTGATGCTTTCAACGATAGTAGGCCCAATTCACGTCTAACAGCTGGTGTTGATGAGGATTTGGGCAGGCCTAGCACGGCTTTCCACCGGTAACCTTCCAGCTTCGCCTATATGGTGTTGTCAATATTCAAGGCCGCATCCATGCCATACATTATCGATGGCACTACCTTTTGTTTGTAAAATTGGATTGCAGGGAGTAGGGAGAATTTTCCATATTTCCGGTCTACTAGTTTAGTTTGGGTTGTCAAGATTTTGATTTTTGCCCACAGTGCTAGATGAGTTGCACTTTCCGATCTTTTTGAGTCGATCATAATTCCCAGATATTTCATACTAGAGACGGTTTCTACTTTTGTGTTGTTCAAATACCAGCGACCATGGTCTGTGGTTGTTAATTGACTTTTCTCCATAGTCAAGATTTTCAATTTAGCTGTATTCATCTCCAGATCGTTTTCATCAATGTACTTGGTCAAGTTGGTTAGTTGGCGCTGGAGGCCTATTTGAGTTTGATCCATGAGGATCAGATTGTCAGCGTATAACAATCTAGATATTGGGGAATTTCCCACTTTGGGCGGAAAGGCTCTTACCGCTGGCTGTGTATGTTGGAAGTCTCCCATAAAGGCAATGAACAAGGCCGGGGCGAGCAATGCCCACTATGAAATGGCATGCCTGTCCTCTGGTTCCCCCAGCGCAACGCAAACCCACAATGTGATTATGTGCGAATGGAAGGTCCTGGGGGGCCAAAGGAGTAGCCATGATATTTTTTTACTAGGCATCTATCATAGATGACCAGTAAAAAAAAAATACCATGCCTGCCCCCCTCGACCTCCCCAGCTCCTCGCACAGGTAGCTAATTTTGGCTGATGCACAACCCCCCTCCTGCCAAAATAAGCTCCACATTCCAGTACAGACACACATGCACACACAACCTGTACACACAGCATGCAGATGCTTATTCACACGCACACCCATCTTCATACACTCATTACACACAACACAAACATACAGACATACATATACATATTTAAATTAACATACCTTCTGCCCCGGTCCTGATGTTCCCTCCCAGTGCTCCAGCTTCTGCGTAGCATGAACAGGAAGCAAACAGCACTTCCTGTCTCAGGCACAAATGCGCGCAAGAGCTGGAGCACTGATGACGAAGTGGGTCGGTCTCTTTGTATGTGCTAGGAGGCACCATAGTGCCTCCCATCACACATACCAACATGCATTTCCTCAGTTACCATCCGCAATGGTCCATGCAATGTTGGGGAACAGAGCTGTCAAAAGGAAATTGCGTTTTTCATTTAACATTTCAAGCCAGCCTAGGAGCGCTGCAAAAAGAGCTCAGTGTTTACACTGGGATGGCTACTTGGCTCCTTCATAATGGGCGAGGTTGCGCGTGGGTCTCTGCCCCTCGCCCATTATGTAGAAGTTTCTACTGGTAAACTATGTATGCAGCCGTACAGATAAGTGGTGTATCGGTGACTTTTGCTCCTTAAAAATAAGCAAACCCCCCAACCCAAAAATAGGGAGTAAAAATACTCCCAACAAAACGTAGGAAACAGACACTTAGTACATTGTGTCCTTGATTTCGCCGACATTGATATATTTGCACCAGTAGAGCACATAGTACCAGAGAAAGTAACTACTTCTTCAGATCAGGCAGTAATAACAGAAAACATGTAACTTTTAATGTGCATGAATAACTAGGTACAAAGAAATCATTATTACAAACACATTTGTGTTTTCAAGTACAAACATATCTTTACTCACTTATAAAATACTCCCATTTGGAATTGAACTTCCATTTTTACTTCCCAAACAATCAAATAGAGAAATACTCCCATGTCCAAATCTTATCTGGAGCACGGCATATATGAATCTATGCACAGTCATTGTAGCTGAAGATTAAGTACTGTTGACTTTGAAGTCCTGTACCTGAACTGCAATGTTGTTAATGCAGTTATTTTGAACACATTAAGGGAACCATAGACAAGTCCTACAGTAGAAGGCTACCAGGGTAGCTCAGCAGGTTGAATGACTGTTGCTAAGATGTTATATATTTATAACTGGTTGTAAATCTTATGACTTTTTGTACTTCCTTTTTTTTGTTTAAACAGGTGCTATAAAATGTGTTTGGCCAAGGGATGGGTTGGGGTGGTAATTTGCTTGTATTCAGGGTGAGGGTGGGGGAATTTCTGCCCCCATAGTGAAAATCAAAAGCTAGCACCAATAAACCCACAGTTTAATATCCTAATAGCTGATGTCAGCACAATAGAAGCATTTATTTGAGATTAAGCAGGCTAACAAGCATATAACAGCTTTAGAAATACATCCTGTGATAAAACACAAAGGAAGGGGCACAAAAATCACAGAGTATTTTTGTGGCAGTCTAACATAAAAAATAAACACATTTTAAAGAAAACTAGTGAATGTAAGCAACTCTTTTTCTTCCTCTGGTGTATGAGGGCGATTTAAATCAGAAGCTTTTTGGTTTCCGAATGCCCCCGCGGGTAAAGAACTTCATTACCCATCGTTCCTGTAGTTCCTCGGCCGATTTCTGTTGAAACCCAGCGCAAACGTGCCGGCGCGAAAGCGTAGAGCCGGTCTGTGCCGGTATGTGACCCCTCGGGGCCAAAAGGCACTTCATTCTTCTGCTGATTACCTATCTGCCCAGTAAGCACTATGAGCGTTCTAGCACTTCAGGTGTTAATCGCCAAAGAAAGAACTGACTCACTTAAAAGAACCACCTGGCTTCTTGAAATGGCAGCGGCACGTAACCTGCATTTTCCGTCTCCCCTTACACTGACTAGTTCAATGGAAGGTCCATCTCCCATTAAAGTGGATGAAACTGCTCTGCCTTGGTGTAGTGACAACACGCCTAATAACAAGGACGTAATAGAATGGAATATGGATGCTATGAACAGTCCTAGTTCAGTGATACCCTGCTTTAAGCCCACTGTAGCGGACTGTACTCTGGCTAATCTGATAGAACAAAACTTGCAGATAGATAATAACACTATTATAGTTCCCACCTTATCAATCAAATCTCATAGGGAGAAGAGCAATGCTATCTGCAAGCTTAAAGGCATGGTCTAGTAAAAAATGTTATTGTCCCTACGAGTCGGCCATGTTTTTTTAAGCCTAAGTGGCTCGATTTTAGAAAACTTTCCTCTGGACCTTACCCGAGTTTTCGTCCATTAAACGCATGCGAAAACAAGCACAAGGGCGCCGCCATTTTCTGATAATCCTATCACTTGCCGCATCGCTCTGGCTGACCTGCTTTTGCGGCACTAAATCAATTCCACCGCCCCTGAGCCTGACATCATCCAAACATTCATATTCCCTGCCTCCCTCCGTGACGTTACTGTGCTGCGTAGCCAAACGCGCCCAGTCGTCTTCTACGCGACTCCACACAGAACCCGGAAACCAACACAGACCATCTCACAACACAGCGCGCCACAATTCGGAATATGAAACTGTACTTTAAAATCAAACAGCAACATGGTACATTTGGTAAAGTACTTTTATTTTACATTAAATGTTTAGAGAATATTCAGCAATTGCCATATGAACTCCGAAAGCCATTTATTTTCTTTTATCTGTATCCGCCATGGTACACGGGGTGTTGCTTTCCGTTAAAAGAAGCACTTTGGAAGCACGGTGAACCGCAAGGCTGTTCCATCAACTAGGCACTAGTCCATCGTAAAGGGTGATATGTTGCTTCTAGCCTCTAGTACAGTGTAAGGGCATGTGGGCCCTTGGCGATCGTCCCATAAAATTGTCAGTGTGCTCCAGTTGTTCACACGAAGCTGCAGGTGTCTACTGTAAAAGCCATCTGCTGGTGTCTCAAACCGATGGCAGTAGCAGAAGGGGAGCAAATACCTGTTATGAAAACAAAAAAATTATAATTAGTCTCGCCAGCCGATCTTCATTAATATTACTTATTTTATTTATTACAGCCGATCAGAAACTATTTGCTTGCAAGGATAGTACAATGGAGTATGTTCGGCTCTAAAATCAATGCGAAAAGTAACAAAATAAATCGAGGCCAACACACAATGATAAACGACAGTTAGTCTACATGCGTGAGGAATGATATGATATATGATATGGCATTTGTAACGCGCCTATACTCAAGTGTTTCTAGGCGTGACAAGGCCGGTGGGGAACAAGGGCAGACAGACAACGATCCTACTAGGCCAGGTGTCTTTCTGATCACGCATGGGGAAGGAGGAGGGGGGAGAAAAGTGCTGTACATGGTTAGTTCAATACAAATTAAATAATAGGGCCAGCTGGTGGCAAGTGCAAGGTAAATGCCCGGAGAAGGGGCTGAAGGATACAGAGACAGTCCCGTAGTGCAGGTAGGCAGTGCAGGGAAAAGTGGCTGGGCCAAGGACCGAGATTGGTCAGACCAGTGGACCTGCATGCCCGTGTGCCCACTACGAACACGTTTTCCTTGCTTTTCCTAGCTCTTCATTCATTCATTTATTCATGCATCCATTCATTAAATCTTCATTCCGGTATAAAAGCGTGTAAAGATTTACTTACATTATATTTGAAATTTCCATTGTGTCTCTTCGTAATGCAGTCTGTAAAATGGACCGTGCTCTTGACAACGATTTTTCGTATACTGAACTAAAATGAAAGTCGGTCTAGTTTCTGAATTTTCTGCCTTATCGTCTCTTACGTTATTGCGCACCCCCTTCAAATGTAGTTCTTTCAGCATGGTCCCTGTCTCAAGGTCAAAAAACAATAGACCCTTATACTTCCAGTGCGACTTGTGGGCCTCATCTGGGCGCGAGCTGAAAATCAAAGCCGCTGTCCTTCGCATTCTTTATTTGCAACATCACGTAGTATAGGCATCTGTGAGAACTTGAAGTTTAGAATCCGTCTACGTAGTGCGCCTCAATGTGCAAATGCGAACTGGCTTCTCTCCCAAATGCCACGGCCCGCTTGGCTGGCGCGTTCTAAGTGCCCCAATTTTGTCCCCGTTGTCTGCGAGCTTTGCAGCCCAAATTGAGACATTTAATTTTTGGCGGAAGGTCAGGGAAAGTATAAAGTACCACAGGAGTTGAGTTAAAATTGAGATTTATTGTTTGTTTGTTTGTTTGTTTTATTATTTGCAATATGCAAGCAATATGCAAGCCTCCCCTCCGTTAACAGTGTGCAGCATTTACATTTACATGAGATGAGACATGAGAAAAATATATACATACACATATATGAGGTGAATAGAGGGAATTCAAAGATGACACTCAGCTTGTTCGCCACCCATGATGGTGAAGGTAGGGATTAGAGTTACAGGTACACTGTACAATAACATTTATTTACAAAAAGACAATCGTGTTGCAATTATTTAAACCGGGATTTGTACTTCACAATCAGCTGTGCTTCGGGTGGGCATGGCACAGTCGCAATGTTCGGTGGCAATGGATCACTGCTCTGCACAGAAACGTCCAAAATTCCATATCTGTGCTTCTGTAACACAGCAACAATAAGGCCTTTCACAAAGTCGAACTGCATTTCATCATAGACTGGTTTGATCACCCATTGCTTACTTCGTTGAAAACACCTTAGTGTAGCGAGGCATCCTTACTTTACCCCTAGTCCTAGATTGTTCACGTCCGACATTGCTGTTATGGGCCAAGACCGCTAGTAGAGTGCGATGTTTCATGCCCCGAAAGCTAAAATGCAAGCGCTTTGGCCTGTACTTTAGGCACATATTGTGGAACACCTCCAAATCTCCTGTGTGACAGAATTCTGTCAGTCCTATCAAATCTCTTGATAGAGTTTTATCGAAAACAATCTTCTCAATGGCTTTGTGTGTCGGTGAAGATAGAATCAACCACTTCTTCTTCCGTGCCTCCTCTGGGGACAAAGGGCCATGTTCACATTTGTGGAAATGTTGATTTGCTGTCCAGCGGTGAACGTTGGTACAGTGGTGCATCAGTGACCGCCATTTTTCAAGTAGTATTTCCACTGACCCTTCACAAGTTTTTGAGCTCCACCAAAGATGGTTGGTGATAGAATGGGACCACTGCAAAATACTTTCAAAACCTTTTTTTTTTCCCTGCAGCCGAGATTTTCTTATTGATTGATTTAGCAAGATGCCATACGTCAAATTGATGTTTAATATGTGGGAACTGCTCTCTCATTGTCTTGGCAATTGAAACGTGTCTATCCGTGGCTATGAGGTCGATGTGCATTCCTCTTGATTGTAGATATTCCACTTTATAAATCCTAGTTTCTCCATGGCCACTGACGATGTACATTGTGTTATCTGCACGACCACCGAACTCACAATTTTCTTATTATCCATGTCCTGAAAGTGGTAGGAACAGTACTTGGCAGAAAATCCAGGGCTGTCACACTGTCCATCGCCGGCTAGCCTGAATCGTTTGCCTTCGAATGTACTTGCTAGAGACAATTGTTCAATTTTCCAAGCATCACTAATGGCCGGAAACAGATAATCACGTTGGTATATGTAGTACAGCGCTTTAGAAATGAAATGGAGTCCCACAAACTGAAAGAAAGCCTCTAACTTTCTAAAACTGGAGCCACTAAAAAGTGATGCAGCTGCACACAGTAGATTGCCTGCTGGCAGTTTTCCCCAGCATCGGTTGTGCAGACCATGAGAACCTATGATTTAATCTACAGGCGGCATTTATTTTGACGTTACTGCCTTTTATTTGACGAGTCACATTAATCAATGGCTTCCCACATACTTTCCCTCTAATGGAATGCACACATTTCAGCATACTTATAATTTCCCTCAAACAACTGTCGAATACAATGTATTTGCTCTCTTTCATTAGACTGTCATCCTGCGTCAACGTTGTTTCGGCCTGTGACGTTGTGGAGATTTCAACACATTGGTAAGTAATATCGCTGATATCAAGTTCTGATGCGTCTATGGATGCTGCGGCTGGTTCATTCTCTGTCATTTCGACATCTATTACTTCAACATTGATGGGAGAACACAACAATGTCGACAGGTTTTTTGGTGGCAAATTTTTGGCGGGTGTAGATTTTGTGAATTTATCTGCAACTACTTCAGAGCTATCTTCAATACATTCAATAACATCTTTTGTGGTGGTGCGGTCGCACTGTAGCTATGGTCCAATGCAACTTTGCTGTAGTCTCCAAACACAGTTAATTCATGTTCTGGCCATTGGACATGAGCATCTCGAGCCTGAACACGCCTCGCCTCAATTAATAGTTCCTCCATAGTGTACACGGTCTGGCAAGCCACATCTCTCATTCGCTTCACTGTCTGTGTATGTATAGTTCTGACACCCACGGGTAACTGGAGGAGAGATGGGAAAAGGGATGTTCAGTTTAAACACAAGATAAAGTGTAGTACAATTGACTGGAAAAAAACATAACATAGTCCTCAGCACAAACATTTTTTTTAAAGTTATGAACTGTTTGTAACTAACCTTTTTTTGTTTTTTTTCTTTGCAACTTTTTTCACTCGACCTTCAACATCTGCACGCTGTAGCTCCGATTCGTTTCCGCATGTCCTCCCTTCCTCTTGCGCTGACACGACTATATTTCCTGTATCCGCATAAACAGCACGGAATGAGGCTCCATCGTCTCCCTTAAACATAGTACTTTCATTACTATGTATCAAAATATTGTTAGCATAAAACACACGTGAGGACAAACACACGGGTACATCTCAATAGCCAAACGCGATTTAAACATTGTGTGCAACAATTAAACGACAAGTATTTGATCAGTGATGATCTATTTCGATGGAGCTGTCAGTATCCTTACCTCTGGCTCTGCATGGACTGCCATGAATGGTTGTATTGGAGAAGAGGCATCCGCATCTCCCTGAAACACACTTGGGGTCGAACGCACAGGTACATATAAAGAGATAACCGCAAATGATGCATTGTCCAAAAGAATCAAGGAAAATCTAAATATGATCACATTTCATCGACTTATTTCTCCGATTTATTTACATCTGCATCATCTAAATTGGATGTTGTGATTGTAGTGGAAGCTTCGTCGTCTCCCTGAAACACAGCACTTGCGTTAATAGGGAAGAAAGTATAGCAAATGGAATCACGTTATATGATCACGCATGATGGAGCTGTCATTATCCATACCTCGTGCTGCTGAAGAATATCTATGGATGTTGCAAATGTAGTGCGCACTTCCGAAAGCTGTTGCGCCGATTCGTATACGCATGGTCCCGCTTCCACTTCCCCTGGAATTACTTGAATGTCAGGCTCTGCATCAAGTGCAGGGGTTGACGCTCCATCAACTGCCTGAAACATAGTACTTGCATTAGTGCGGATTACAATAGTGAAAACATAACACACACCTGGGGTCGGCAGCACAGGTACATATCAACGGCTAACCACAAATGAAACATTGTGTAGAACAATCAAATGACAAAAATTCCAGCTCTGATGATGACGCTCGATGGAGCTGTCAGTATCCATACCTTCTGCTGGTGAAGAACATCTAGAAATGTTGTAGATGTGGCGGACGCTTCAGCATCTCCCAGAAAGACAGTACTTGCATTAGTATGGATAACACTAATTATAACTGAAAACAAACACCAGTGGACGATAACTAAGGTGTATATCAATTGGAAAGCACTAACCAAACATTAGGTAAAATAATTACACGATAAAATAAAACTATTACTTGACATGCATAAAACAAGTCTGTAGCGGATTAGCCTAGTAAGATTACCTGATACGCGCTAGAAGTGGTTGATAACTGTGACCACGTCAAGGATGTAGAATGTTCTTGCTTCAGATTCAAGGGATAGAAGTTGTAAAGGTAAATTAATGATTGATAATGAAATGCCAATATTAAAAATAGCCATGTAAGGCGACAGAATACTTGAAAAATGCTCAATAAAGCACAGTTCCCTGTTCCCATATATATACATTGCGTTTGTGGGTTATGAAATCGAAAAAGAATATATTGATAAATGTCATTATTCAAAAAACTATACACTCATATCAATATCGAAATTATTACAATGGATAGAACACCTACAATATCAATTAATCCGTTCGGATACCTACACACTACTGCAAGGCCTAAAGCTAAATCCAGACACTTGACTCACCGGTGGCGGAATGTGGACGAATAGAGTGGGAATAGCGTTTTCGAGCAATTTCTGTGTCGTTCGCCGTTTATTCTTCTTTGTTACCCAAGATGTTGTGTACATGTCCAAGGAAAAGTGCCGGCTGCAGATGCGGTATCGATCACCCCTCTTGTCCTGTAAGACTTGTTGGACTCTACTTTCCAGCTCATCCAGTGGATATCCGCAATGTCTGACCCATTCTCTTATTCGATCAACAGTTTTCAGGAATACATGCATTTTAGTGCCTTCAGATTTCGCATGGGTCTTCGAAGGGCAACCGCTAATCGAACAGGCAGGCATTGTTGATAAATCTGAAAAGTAAATATCGACATTATTATACAATCTTCAAGAATAAAGATTTGATACAAAAGTAAATGAATCATACAATGATCAATGCAAGGTTTGTTTTGGTCGCAGGAACTATACCAGTTCATTATGTGCGGCTTAGTATTTGCATAAGTTGCAGAAATGTATAAATGATGTGACAAAAATCTGAACATGTGACTCATCCCTTGGATGTTCTGTATTGCACGAGAAGGAAACATGCTTACATTATAGACTGGACCCCCGAAGGATGCAATTCGATGACAATAGACACAGATGAAAATAAATAGATCTATTGATAGCATAGCAATGGAAACTCAAGTCAATAGCAATGAGACCAATGAACATAGCACTATTGTGTACTCAACTTGCAAATAGATAGAAATTTAAAAATCTGCGAAATATGACTAGGATACATGGCCTTACCTTGGCCAACAAACAGTTGGATTCAGCAAGCAGAGCAGTATGTTGCAGGAGAATAGGTAGCACACTGATGGGTTTTCTCTAAGCGGTCACAGAAGTTCACGGATAGCACGACGACGAGCAGATTAGCGTAGATCTCAGTGGTTGCCAGGTAACACGTTCAGGAGTTGACTTGCAAAGCACAAAGATGTTCTCATGAGACATATCAAGTGGTTTATAAAGTATTAGAAACAGGGGTGTGTTTGTGTGTTTGTGAATGAATGACGTATGTATGTCGTGGTCTTAGGGGGGCGGCCTGCTTCAAGGGGAGGCCTGGCTGGAGACACGGGGTCTGAGGAGGCCATGTGACCGATGGCCCCTTGGCGTGGGATACCTTTTGAAGTATACATGTAGTTTGGCACCTTGGCCTTTCGCGCCCCTGACAGCGCGCATCCACTGGCGCGAACCGCCTTTGATAGAGGGTGGGTGGGATGGATGGGCCTGGGGCGTGCAGATAAGGCACAGGAAGACTGCTGAATGGAGACACACTTATGTGGATTGCAGGGGGGCAGCCTGCTTCAAGGGGAAGCCTGGCTGGAGACATGGGGTCTGAGGAGCCCATGTGACCGATGGCCCCTTGGCGTGGGATACCTTTTGAAGTGTACATGTAGTTTGGCACCTTGGCCTTTCGCGCCCCTGACAGCCCCCATTGCCAGCGCTCATCCACTGGCGCGAACCGCCTTTGATAGAGGGGGGTGGAATGGATGGGCCTGGGCATGCAGATAAGGCACAGGAAGACTGCTGAATGGAGACACGCTTATGTGAATTGCAGGGGGGCGGCCTGCTTCAAGGGGAAGCCTGGCTGGAGACACGGGGTCTGAGGAGGCCATGTGACCGATGTCCCCTTGGCGTGGGATACCTTTTGAAGTGTACATGTAGTTTGGCACCTTGGCCTTTCGCGCCCCTGAGAGCCCCCCATGCCAGCGCTCATCCACTGGCGTGAACCGCCTTTATATCAATATATAGTATATCGCCTTTATATCAATGATAGTATATCGTTGCTTATCAATAACAAATGCCACATACCGGAGATTCTTGTGAGCACAGACCCACACTTCAACCGGTGTATTATAGTGGTCAAGACCCTAAGGCCTATATAATCCAATGGTAATTGTTAGTATAGATATATGTGTGACTTTTATAGAGACATAGCCCACTGAAAGACTTTGAACAAGTGTTATTTAGTGCATGCATTATCGAGAATATGTTATGTTAGCTTAGATAGATAGTGACCACCCTGCTTCACAGCGACCAGACCTTCACCCAATCGGAGCACAGATGTCTGACGTCCATCCTTGAATGGAGACACACTTGATTCATTTAAAAAATCGAAACAACCGTTGTTAAAATATATGTGGTGTTTTATTATTTTTTTTTTAACTATATTTTTATTGACATTGTACATACAAGGTAGGGTGCAACGGCAATCCCCACCGACCATACAATAGGCTTACAGACAAGGATGTCAACGTTTTTATCTTTTAATCCCATTCCCCCACCCCCACCTTCCCCACCCCCCCAACTTTGCAACATACCGAGTTTTGAGGTTTTTGCGGGTTATAGAAGCTGCAGAGAGAACTTTCAAACATCGTTGTATGCATTGTTATACAATTTGACATCGTGGGATCAGCGTGGTTCAGAGCAAAATGAGGGTCAATCTCCATTTCTAGGGCCGGTGCTGCGATAAACCCGGAGGATACATAATAAAGCATATTTTTACAGATGCATTGAGACACATTCGTCATGGAGGAGAATTGCGGTCCATTCCTGTGTGAAATCCGAGACTTTGTCATTTTTCACTGCTGTAAGCTTTTCATACGTAAAAATCACCCTTAGTTTACAAAGCCATTCCTCCTTGGTTGGTGCTAAAGCGCTTTTCCATTTTTGGGCTAATGCTAGTCCTCCCCGCCCTCAGCATGGCCCCGATGACCCTCGGGAATGCACTCTGTTCCGTTTCCGGCATGGGGGTGCCCAGGAGGATTTCTAGAGGGAGAAGCGATGGACTGAACCCCTCTATATCCTTAATCCAGCTGAGAAGCTCCGACCAGTACACCTGAATAACCGGACATCCCCACCACATATGGAACCATGTGCCCCTTTGGTGACATAACCTAGGACAGTAGGGGGATACTTCTGCGAACATTCTGGACAGGGTGCCTGGGGGGCGATGCCAGGAATAGAGAATCTTGAAGCTGTGCTCCGTGGCTGCGGTGTACAGAGTACTGGTAAATATAGTTTTGAAAATTGCCCTCCATGTGTGGTCATCCAACGTCATGCCCAGCCTTTCGTCCCAGATTCGTTTGAAAGGTTGCCTACCCTCCAAATTAGCGGTTATCAGAGTACTATAAAACTTGGACAGAGAGCCCTTCCGAGAGACACTTTTAGCTATTACCTCTTCAAAGGGGGCGAGGGGGCGATTTAGGTTGTCAGCCCACCGAGGGTGAGTCAGAATTCCCTTCAAACGCAAATACTCAAAGATCGAGGGTGGTTTGTCACCCAGTGCTTCGGTCAATTGTTCGTAATCTGTGAAGCCCTCCTCGCGGGAGAGTTGGGAAACCCTCTCCAAACCCATGTCTGACCATGCTTGAGTGTCGCGGAAGCCTCTGGTGTCTAGATTGATGGGGGACCCCATAACGATGTTAAAGGGGACGGCCAGGATGACAACATTTTGTTATCTTTATACGGTTTCCAGACTGCCCATAAGACCGCTAGTGTGGGGTGCACTCTAAGATGGGAGGGGATGGTTTTAGGGGAGGCCCATAGTAGATCTCTAACTTTTTTCGGGTGGGTATGGATATCCTCAATGTATGTCCAATAAGTCCTCATATCCTCTCTCATGTGCTCCAACATCACCCGGAGCTGAGCTGCTTTATAGTATAGTCTAAAGTTAGGAAGGGCGAATCCACCGAGAGACTTCGGAAGGGTCAAGGTGGAGAATTTGACTCTTGCTCTCCTCCCGTCCCATATAAACTGGAGGACTCAGGCATCTAAAACCTCAAAAAAGGATTCAGGAATGACCACAGGGAGGGCTGCAAAAAGATACAATAAGCAAGGTAAGATGTTCATTTTAACCGTTACCATACGCCCAAACCAAGAGAGTGTAAGAGGCGCCCATCGTTTGAGATCGCTGCTAATCTTGGCCAAAATCTCCGGGAAGTTACACTGATATAGTAGCGAAAGGTTCCTAGGAACGCAGGTGCCTAGATACTTAGTGGACACTCATTCTATTCTCACTCCCAATAATTCAGAGCGATCCCCAATGTCTTGGTCCCCGGGACCAATAGGCATAATACTAGACTTGGAGCCGTTTATCCTAAGCCCAGAGAAGGCCCCATAGAAGTTTATAAGATCGAATAATCTAGGTAGTGAGACCTGGAGGTTGGTTAGATAACCCAGAATATCGTCGGCAAATAGGGAAAGTTTAAAGTCGCAGTCGCCACAACGTATCCCTGTAATTTTCTGGTCCGCTCTGATCGCTATGGCCAGGGGCTCCATTGCCAGAGCGTATAGAAGGGGGGAAAGAGGACAGCCTTGCCGGGTTCCTCTAGATAAGGCCAGGGGTTCCAACGTGCCACCATTGACCAAGACTCTTGCCGTGGGGCTATTATATAGTGTCGAGACCCACCTACAAAAATGTTCCCCTGAGGCCCATTTTATGGAGAACTCTACCCATATAGGGCCACTCAACTCGGTCGAAGGCCTTTTCAGAGTCTAAAGCAAGCAAGTAGCCCTCTACCCCCTGCCTCAAAGTCTCATGCATGAGGCCTAGGGTCTTCCGTATGTTATCGGAACCCTGGCGTCCCGGAATGAACCCTACCTGATCTCCATGTATTAGTGAGGGGAGGAGCTTTGCCAGTCTGTTCGCCAGAAGTTTGGCCAGGATCTTAACATCCACGTTAAGAAGGGAAATAGGGCGATATGAGTGACACTGGGAAGGGTCCTTCCCCTCTTTGGGGATTACTACTATCAACGCTGACATCATCGAGGGTGGGAGGGTGCCCTGACCAAGTGCTAAGTTAAACATTTTGGCCATAAACAGGGCTAGCGTTGACCGATAGGTCTTATAAAACTTGACTGTGAACCCATCGTCGCCTGGGGCTGTTCCACTCTTCAGGGAGGATATGGTATCTATTATCTCCTCTGGGGATACGGGGAGATCTAGTATATCTGCCTTTTTCGGGTGAGAGGCCGGGAATCGGGAGGGAGTCCAAGAAGTTCTCGATCTCGGTTCCGTCCCCTGCATATTCCGAGCAGTACAGGCGCTCATAATACTGCCGAAAGTGTTCAGCTATTTTATTATCTCTTGCCGTTGACTCCCCTCTCGGTGGACGGATGGAATTAACCCTCCTATTTCTGAGCTCACGGAGCCTCCAAGCTAATATTTTATCTGCCTTTCCCCTTTTTCCATGTACTTCTGTTTCAGGAAGGACAGCTTTTTTTCTGTTTGTCCCACCTGGAGGTCTGCCAGGCTTGAGCGCAACATTTGGAGTTCCTCCCACTTTCCGGGGAACATTTGTGTTTTTAGTTTCCCACCCGGTTGGATAGCCTCTATCTTTTCCCTCAATAATTTCTCCTCTTGGCCACTTTCGCTCTTTTTTCTTGAACCTGTGTCGATGAAAATGCCCCTAATGGTCGCCTTGAATGCCTCCCAGACACCCATAACCCCGACCTCCCCATTGTCATTGATAGAGAAGTATTCTGTAATAGCTGTAAGGAGGGATTTCCGTACCTCTTCGTCGTGCAGAAGGAGGTCGTTACACCTCCATAGGGACCCAGGTGGCGAGGCCGGGGGCATACCCATTTTTATTCTAACCATGTCATGGTCAGTCCAGGGGACCACCTCTACCCCTGATTCCGTGACCTCGCCCCGGAGCGTGGCGTCGACCAAGATGTTATCAATACGGGAAAATGTAGCATGAAGTTTCGAGAAAAATGTGAAGTCGGGGTCGCGATCTTGTTTTGTGTGGTGTGTGTCGCGCAAGCCCAGATCTTTGTTAACTGTTTGAAAAGCCTCAGCCAATTTTTTTTGGAGGCGTTGATTAGGACATGGGCTGGACGAGCTCCTGTCTCTGTCAGGGCAAAGAACCATGTTAAAATCCCCCCCCAACCAGTAAAGTACCCTCAGAAAATGCTACAATTTTCTCTCTCATCCCCATCCAGAAGCCATCTTGCGCCTCATTTGGAGCATAAATACAGACCAGGGTGAACAGCCGACCCCTCACCTCCCCTTTAACCATGATATATCGTCCTTCCGGGTCTGATCTCTGGGCTTTGAGAACGAAGTGTGCCCTGGGAGAAACCAATAGGGCAACTCCTCGTTTCTTGGCCTGGAAGGACGCTGCATACACTTGTTCAATAGCTTTAGCTCTCAGCTTTGGTTGCTTGTCCCTAACCCAATGTGTTTCTTGTACAAATAAGAATTGGAGCCGGAGCCTTGAAAATTCCCTCACCAGCAACGACCTTTTAGTTGGAGAGTTGAGCCCCCGCACATTTAACGAACCCACTGTCAAAAATTGAAAGGAATCATCCATCATAGCGATAGTAAAAGCTTATGTCTCCCTTCCTGGGACGGCTAATTCCAGTGCTCCCGCAGTACTTCCGCCCCCCGCTATAGTCAAAGAACAAATCTGCAGTTACAAAATAGACCAGAAATCTTGACCCAACTAAAATCCTCTTGAACAGACCCCACCTTTTCCCTTCCCCCTCCCTCCTCCCCCCTGAACGCCTGGTGGACCAGCAGCTTCATCCTGTCGCTGAGCCAGGCCACCATTGTCTCCCTCCTCCGGGCTCTTGAGCTCTTCAATAACAACAACTTGAGCCCCCCCACCCCTCTGTCATGTTCAGAATGCAAATAATTACAGTGCTTCCCCCATTGGCATAAAAAACAAACTTGACCGTGAAGCTTCTTGGGGTTCCTCAAGTGTCAGGTTGACCAGGGGATGTCGGAGCCACTCTTCTGAACTTCCTGTAGCCTCGGACTTTACGTCTCTCCTGTGAAGCCTTAATTCTCCCGGGTTCAACCAGCTCTCTTCTGCGCTCTTGCTTTTCCACTTCCATGTTTGGTTCTCTGAGAAGTTCGCCCGACACCCTACGAATGTCATCCTCCGTGATCAGGGCATATTTGTACCCTTCCAGTTCAAAGGAAAGTGAAAAAGGGTATCCCCATCTGTATCGGACCCCTTTGGTTTGGAGCATTTTCGGCAGCAAAGTCGACGTCTTGCCGGGGTGAAGGCGGACAGATCCTGGTACACCGAAATCCGGGCCCCATCCCAGTCCACCGGGCCCTTCTTACGTGCCAGTTCCAGAATTTTGTTCTTCTCCGCGAAGTAGTGGAAACGTACGAGAATGGACCTCGGGCCCCTGCTGACCGCTCCCGCCCTGTGAGCTCTATCAATAGTGGGTTCATTCGTTTTCGCCCCCTCAAAGAGTGATCCCACCACCGCATTTACAGCTTTGATTATGTCCATTTGCGTTTCATCTTTCCGCTCCGGGAACCCCAAAAAGCGAAGATTACAGCGTCGTTCTCTATTCTCTAAGTCATCAAGCTTTAGGGAGCATTTCTCTTCTCTCCTCTCGAGTTCCGATAGGCGCATGTCGAATTGCGTCTCGAAAACGTCATGCGAGGCTGTGTTGTTTTCAAGCGCTTGGACCCTGTCGTCTATATTGTCCACTTTTTTATCCAGGGTATCCAACCGTAATGTTATGTCTGCTCTGAAGCCTCTTATTTCCTCCAGGAGGGCAGCCATACCTTTGGTGACTGTGCTAGTATCAGACATATCCAGGTGCTTCGGGGCCGCCATCTCAGGGCAGGTTGATGATCTTGGGGGCAGGCGCCGAAATTTCTGTAGGTCCTCTTTCCAGGTCATAGGCTCTTCCCGATCATCTCCACAAGGGCTCCCCCCTGACTCCACAGACCAGGCGGGCTGCGCCGCTGGGCCCCCCCACAACACTGTGGTGCGCGCACCGGGGGGATTTTTCTGTATACGGCCTTAACTTTACACTCTCCGTTGAGGCGGGGGGTTACTCGAGGCAAATCGTGATGATTGACTTGGGGCGCTCTCATTCCACGTGGGACTCGCCGAACTTTCGTCACACCCCACCTGTGAAAAGCAGAGTCCGGGGAAGGCCGGACGCGGAAGGGACTAAGGGGCCGCTGCAGGCCCCTCCTGCTTGATTCAATGTAAATTGCACAGGAAATTGTTCTGTTACACTTTCAGGTCTTATTTGTGAAAGTTACACCTGTTCTGTTGTTTTCAGCTGCAAAGTACTGTGCCGAGGAAGATGGAGACCTGTGGATTGAGGATTACTATCCGTGGACGGCTGAAACTTCTCGGGTATTTTCCTCAAGCCGCCCTAGAGCGTTGGAGATGGCCTGCTTCTCCACGCGGAAACGGAAGCATGCGTCTCGGCCCTGTTTGCCAGCGCAGGCCCGGTAAAAATGCTCTTCCTGTCGGGTGTCGCAGCCTGCCCTGCCTGGGCTCTCGCTGTGTCGGGGTCCCCACGTCTCTCTACAGACCCTGCTTCCCCAGCGATCTCCAGGCCGGGGTGCAGGCAATGAGACTTGCACTCTCGACGGAGTCAACAGTGACTTTGAAGTAGTCGCAGGCCGCCTTCCTGGCTGGTGATGTCGTAGAGTACAGGCCCCGGTTGCTTCACTCCTCCGGGCTCTTCTCTGGGCCCCTAGCAGCCGTCGGGATTCCAGGAAGCCGCAGGCCCCAACCCCTACGCCGCTCTCCGTTAGTTCATGCGGAGCCGCGGCGCGGGGGAAGGCGGAGCTCCCTCTCCCTCCTCTCTCCAAAGGCCCGAACTCGGCGAGTTCTCCACGCTGGAAGATCGAAGTTGGGGTCCGCAATCCGTGGGGGGGTCGGCACTGTACTCCTGGAGGTCTGGGGGGGCTCAAGTCCCTCTTACGGCGCCCTTTGGAGGAGACCAGTGCGGATGCATCAGTGCATCTTGGCGCCCCCTGGTGGATCATGGTGTTTTATTTTGTATCTTATTTTCATGACACAAAAATACAAGACTTTAAAGATTATACAGGTCAGGTTGCAGCACAGCGAGAGAAAATCCCCTGTACTGACCGCTGTCACTCGGGAACATTTCTCTAATGGCACGAACGGCACAGGCGTGTATCACTCTTCGAACGCGGTGTCCAAGCCTCCCGTGGAGCCACCATGTAAAGGAACGATAGGCCACCAGCCTGTACCACCTGTGAAAAGGAATGAAACAAACTGTTTTTAAATGACCAAGATAAATTTAATAAACGTTTGTTGTCAATGACAATTCTTGTAACTAATCCATTCTGCACGGACAAATGCTATCTAGACAATGCACACTATTGAACGACTTACATGCGTTACAATGATATGTAGATGTAATTTTGGATATAGTAGAAGAACATGAAATAGGAGTGGCATGACAAGCAGAGTATACTTACTCATTACTCGGATTACGAGGACGAACAGTTGCGCGAAGTTCGTGCATAAGCACCATCATTATTCTCAACACGGCCCGTGTGAGGCAGGCTGCCCTGAAGTCTGGCAGCTCGGTGATGCATTGCGATCGTGGCTAGCCTTCCGAAATGTAGGCCAGGCATCCTGAGTTTTCTCGGCAGCAGCAGTTCTCGTCCTCAGTTGGCATTAGCTCGCCAGCTGCACCAGGTGGAGACGCCGTCCATGTGACTAGGCCCAGGCTCTTCATCTGTTGATTCATCCTGCCAACTGCCGTCCGAATCCCCATCGTTTTCGTGTGCTTCCCTTTCCAGTAGTTCCTCCTCGGTATACTCGGGCTCGTACATGTAGGGCATTATTGTAGCCATTGTGTGTTAAACAAACTAAAATAATTTATAGCGGTGGTACTGCTATCTGTTCACACGGGCTACAAGCGGCGAAGGTAGCTGACCAGAGCACTGAAACGAGTCACAGATTACTCAAAGTAACACAGAGAGAGGAATGGAATCAAAAATCTGCTGCTGTGTGTTGTGAAACGGTCTGTTTATACTTATTGAGGAAAGAGGCGTCCTGCCATTTCCATGGCGACACGTCATTAGCTGAAGCGCAGCGAATGTTGACACAAGACGTGCTTTGGCGTTGGGAAATCGGCGGTACGAGTCTGCTGATGACAGGCTGAGGGGCGGGGGATTTGATTGAGTGCCGCAAAAGCAGGTCAGCCAGGTCGATGGGGGAAATGATAGGATTATCAGAAAATGGCGGCTCCCTGGTGCTTGTTCTCGCGTGCGTTTAATGGACGAAAATTCGGGTAAGGTCCATAGGAAAGTTTTCTAAAATCGAGCCACTTAGGCTTAAAAAAACATGGCCGAGCCGTAGGGACAATACAAATTTTTACTAGACCATGCCTTTAAATGCCTTCTTCTCAACACACGGTCCCTGCTGAACATGCTTTAGAGGTGTCTTCGTACATTTCTACACATAATATTGATATCTGTGCTATCACAGAGACTTTGAGTCATAGTGCAGCTGGCCCTGCATTGGCACTTGCAATACCACCTGGCTATAATATACTTTGCCAAGACAGGGAGGAAGGTAAAGGTGGTGGAGTAGCCTTACTATTTAAAGATTTCTTAGATATATGGCGTGTGGATGTTCTTGATCTGGATAACTGCGAGATGCTTCTTGCCTAGTTAAGATTACACGATGAGAACACTGTTAATATACCGACCTAGGTTTTTAATGAAGGATTTTATTAATCAGTTATCTGATCGTCTTTTAACATGTTTAACCTCGCTCTCCAAAGTTCTGTTAATTGGAGATTTTAGCTACTGGTTAGGTGACAACACTGATGCCCAGGCCAAACTATTAGACAGGATGTTGTCTAACTTGGGTTTCTCCCAATTTATTGATGTACCTACTCATGTGCAAGGGAATATTCTTGACTGGCTAGGAGTTCTTAACATCACCTCCTCCAGCATGGCTGTTAGTCCATGTCCCTGGACGGACCATTTCTTTATATACTTTGAGATTATCGCTGAAAAAAGTGTTATAAATAAGAAACACATTTTTTCATCAATTACTGCAGAAATCTAAAGAAGCTAACTCCGGCAGCCTTGGACCCTTAGGTCCTCATACTAAAGGACAAGTGCTCGGTAGAAGAAATTACATGTATCTGACACCCTGCAGAAGGCTGTAGATACTATAGCACCACTGCGTAAAAAGAAGTTTGTCCAAAGAGAGACCAACTCTTGGTTCTCCCATTACCTGCAGAAAATGAAAAGTGATAAAAACTAAAGCATTATACACTTGGGAAGAAATCACTTACGGAACATGATAAAGAAATGTATAATGTCCATCTAAAAAATTTATATAAAGGCTGCTGCCCTGGCCAAAAAAGTTCATCTTGATGACTGGATTACGAATGCTCAGTCTGAGCCGAAGGAGCTCTTTAAAGTTTTTAAAGAACAGGAAATATCTAGGAATAATAAAAAGGATTCAATTATCAACGATGCAAAATGGTGTAATGCTATGCAAGACGCCATGGATGCCAAGCTTAGAAAAAATAAAAATTGAATCCTGATAGTAAAGAAAACTTTATTGCAAAATTACTATGACACTATTACCCCTAGGCCTAAGATCTGGAAAGCAGGTGAGTGTTTCTCCTTTAAACTTATCAGTGAGGATGACCTCTCAGGGATTATAGAGAAGCTTAAACCCTCCCATTGTAAGGGGGATGTATGTCCCGCTCTAGCAGTCAAGGCCTGCTCTGCCTCTTTTATTTAAATCCTCTGTGGGTTTCTTAATGCCTCTTTCAATGAATGCCTGGTGCCGGATTGTATTAAGCAATCATGGTTCACTCTGTTGCTTAAAAAACCTGGTCCGCCTACTGGCGACCCTTTAAACTATCGACCCATATAGAACTCTCTGTTTTTATAAAAGATTCTGGATAGGGTCGCATACATTGAAGTGCTTGAACATCATAGAGCTACAGATAACTTAAACCAGAGACAATCTGGCTTCAGAGAAAAACATGGAACAGAGACAGCCATGCTGGACTTAAAGTCCAGACTTCTCCATCACATGGATCAAGGTAAGACCAGCATGCTGATGTTGCTGGACCTGTCTGCCGCCTTCGACCTCGGTGACCATATTGCTCTGGTCACCAGGTTGAAAGAGGTGGCGGGTTTTGCGACGTTGTCTGCCCGTTGGGTGAAATCGTTTCTCGAAGGATGTCAGTGGAGAGTTAGTAGCGATCTAACTGATGCAGATTCAATTGAGCTGACCCACAGGGAGCTTGCCTGTCTCCCACATTTTATAATCTTTTAACAGTACCGTTTCTGGATTTTTTGGACACTAACGACATTGAATTCACAAATTACGCCAATGACACTCAATGTATCATCCCACTTAATGGTGTCTTCACTGCTGATGAAATGAACATTAATAGAATATACCAACTCATCCAAAAATGGATGTGTGCCAATGGCCTAGCACTCAACACGAGCAAGACTGAATTGATGCTCGTAGGAACCAAAGCAAAAACTTGCAACTTAGACAGATGGTATAAACAAATCCTAATTGGAGACTGTAGTATTGAGATAAAGAAAAAGGTTAAGACCTTGGGTTTCTACTTAGACTGCAATTTAGATATGAAAGCCCAGGTCAGCAGCCTGATAGCTTCCTCATCATATTATATAAAATGAATTTCTCATGCCCGGCCTTTTCTCTCAAGAGCAAGTAGAGAATCCATGTTGCGCACTCTTATAAGTTCAAGAATAGATTACTGCAGTAGCCTTTTGACTGGTCTGCCTAATTGCAAGCTGAAGAGACAGCAAGTAATGCAAAATAATGCAGTAAGAGTTGTGATGGATTGTAAAAGATCAGATCACATCTCAGATGCTACAAGGGACCTTCATTGACTTCCTATTAAGGAAAGAATCCTTTTCCGGCTTACTGTGATCTCTTTTAATTGTATGCATAATTCTGGCCCAGGGTACCTTAAAGAGGTGTTGGTACTGAAAGCAAGTAAATACAATCTGCGATCAAACCATGGCTCCTTGTTAAATATTCCTGCCTGTAGACTCATGCAAGCAAAAACAGGAGCCTTCTATTCAAAAGTACCTATCTCCTGAAATGAATTGCCCATAAATCTCAGGGAAGAAACCTCTATTAGAGTCTTCGAAAAGGGCCTGAAAACCCTGATTTTTAACTAAAGGCCTCTGTTGTGATCTTGGTCTCCTTTGCCTTCTGTTTTGTTGTGATATGTTCAGAGTCCCCCTGCTGTTGTGTTCCTTGTTTTGTTTAGCTAGGGCCCTTAAGCCTCGGGGTCAGTGGCTGCACTCTACAAATCAAATAAAAATAATAATAAGTTTAAGAGCATGTTAAAGTTAGAAACTTATTTTTTGTTTTTTTCTAGACAAATGTAAGATGCGCATTTCTAAGACAATCGTGTGCCCAGCATCTACGTAGCCTGCTTTTAACAGTGGTGCCCCCCGCCACAGTGATATTTAAGCCCCATTGATTCCTGTGGTGTCCCTTTCAGGCCAGAAGAAAGAACTCAGGCTAAGTAAATAAGCCCTGCAAACATACGAATGACGGCTGAGTGAAGAAGCACCTGTGAAGCTCCCGGAAAGTTCTTAGCAAGGGGGGCGGGGGGACATGCCACCAATTAGGGGGACAAATCAGCCGATAGGGCGCAATTTCCCCCCTATTTACCTCTCCAGGGATGCCTATTACTTTAAGACATTTCATTTGAAGGTACATTTTTAATTCTCAATTATATTTTCGTACCTCTTTACTGTAAGTGGCAGTGGATTTTCGAGCCCCCTGAAATGTCCTATTACAATCAATACAAATAATGAAGCAGTGGTTTTTCCAGCGCCCTGACATGTCCTATTAAAATTGAAACAAATAAGGATGACTTTTATCCTGGGATGCAAACTTACACAGTTAAGGTGTGGTGTGTTTTATAAGAAACAAGAGCATGGCATAAAGGGCTTCCAAGTTTGAATATAATGCTGGTTATGTAATGTGTTGGTAATAATTTGGAACCCATTTTCTTTTTTTTTAAAACAAAGTGACTTTTGCCAGATATTTTTGGGGGTGGGGTTTTGTATAGTCTTAAAAATGTTTAGTCCTGATCTGATGCTGCTTTCATGTTTTATAAGTCTTATATGTAATGAGTATATCTTTTTGAAATTCATTATAAAAACAATATTTCAATAAGCATATACATAGTAGTGCCCCACATGAAATACACAATAACAGCTTTAAAAAAATCAATCATTAGAACATTGACTAAATGTTGATGCCATTATCAGCTATCGTTCATACTGATCTTGAAGTTGTTTAGGGTAAGACTTAGAAAAACTGCCAAACCCCAGGGATTTGTGTGGTTATTTAAATTCAAATATGTTGGAAATAGAGGACATTGGGCCTCATTGCACCATTGTTTCCAGACTGGCAAACTACGAGTCTGCTGGCGGGTGCCGTTTAGCCCGCCAGGTCTGACCCTCGTGGGCGGAAAAGGCACCCGCGAGCAGACTTTGACGGAGGCACCGGCACTGTTGCGCACAGTGCCAGTGCTTCCGTCCTCCCCATTCCCATTGAGTCCTATGGGACTCCAATGGGAATGGGAAGTAACAATTGCTGCCGCCTGACTTACCGGACTGCCAGGGCTGTAATGCCTGGGTTTTCTGGCAAGTCAGGTGGCGGTAATTCATCACAAGTCTGGTGGCAGCCTGTCGGTTTTACCGACACGGCTACCACCGGACTCGTAATGAGGCCCGTTTGATACCAGGGGCAGAGCAGAGGAAAATGCTCACTATTTTCTACCCATTTCACATCACGGGAACAGACTGTAGACTGCGATGAATGAAGGGAGATAGTCGCTTCTCTTTGGGGTGAGGGAGGGCTGTGAGTCTAGTGAGACGTCACCGGGAGAGACTGCCCTTTCGGGAAGAAGGACTTCTGTTCCTGTGAGGAAATACCTTCACTAGTGACCATAATGGCATACATGCGATAACCACATTTTGTCAAGTATCAAGACGTGGCCGAAGAAGAGGCTGAGGGATGCTATTCTTCAGGAGAAAGAGCACATGTCTCTTTAAGGAAAAGTAACCAATCTACTGAGATGAACAAATTGAAAGGAGAAGACTTGTCATGTAGAGAACGAGAACCAGGAGGCAGAGAGAGAGGACCGTGTGTCTCCAAGCAGGGGAGGTTCCCTGCTGAAGTGAGCCGGGGAGTAGGCGGATCCATCATGGGACGTGGAGCCTGTGATTTGCAAACCTGATGGGAATACAGAGAATGAACACACACCAGTCAGCATACCAGAGAGCCTGAGAGGAGAAGAACCGGTGGTGGCTTGACCCTGAGAGAACCAGGGTGAGCAGATGGCCCACGTAACAACACCAAGACAATACGAGGGAAGCTGCTACAAGCAATGTGTCCCTCTGGTGCAATATCAAGAAAAAACGAAGAACTGCCAGGACCGCTCACAAGTGCAGCAGAGAGAGCAAACAGACCCCAGACCTGTGAGAGACCCAGGTCCGTTTCCTAAGCAGAATGAATTAATGGGGGAATGGGGTGACACAGGAAGAATAACAGAGAATATAATACATAACAAATAACTCGTCTTAGTACAAATAAGAAACAAGAGTTACTATATTGGAACTGTGATGAAACACACATGAAACCCATAATGTTCATTGAAGGAGAGCTGAGTACAAGTGAATTAGCACTGTTAAATGTGAATTGTGGTAGGCTGTTGAAACAAACAAGACTGCTCCCTGGAGGGGATAACAGTAGAACAAAATTACCGAAACTGGCTCTACTAATATATGGAAATTAAGAATAACGTTCCCAAAGGTGGAGGTGAATGAAAGTGAGAGAAGTCCAAGGCTAACCTTAATGAATGGGACCACCTTGAGTAAAAGAAAAAGAGATACATAAATCTTCAAAGGAGGGGATGAACCATGGAATATATTCCTATCCTCAAAAGAGAGGAAAACATGTTAACCACCCAAAGTAAAAGAGTGTGGTATAAGAAAGAGAGAATACCAGGAGTTAAATGCCAGCCAGCATATGCAATTACACAGCTTGAGCAAGGAAAAGACTTGCCAAAGTGGAACACAAATTGTCTAAGGTGAGAAAGGAATTATCTGAACTGATGAAGAGAGTGGCACGTATTAAAGACTCACCTGGACTTTGCAAGCAAATGAGTTGAACAAAGCAAAGACTAGCCTACAGTGAAAAATAAATTTCCTAAATGTGAGAACGGAATTATCTGAAATGATAAAGTGATTACAAAAGAAAATAACATTTACTGAGAAGATAAGTGCTGTAAGCATGAAGCAGAAGAAGGGAGTCATGCTCCTGCCTATTATGTTGTAATGATAGTGATAGGGTAAGATAACAGTAGTTTTGGACAGTGGACGGATTCTTTTTGGACATTGAGAAAAAGATGACTGATGAGTAGCTTAGTTATACTTTAGGTAGGAAACACCCCATAGCCATAGGGATAGCTAGGCCTTTCTGACTTTATTTTAATAAACCGTATTTGAAATGTTCTCAAAGTGTCCTTCTTCTGACCCATCACAAGACCGCGATTCACACGTATCTCAATCAACTGTGGATCAATTACAGACTGCATGTTTGTGCAGGGATATTGTGCAAATAGTTAAATACACTGAAGAAAGTTCCATCTCCATGATGTCATACTGGCTTTGGTTTAGAGGGTATTTTCTGTCTTACCAACACTTGTTCCTCAATGAATTTGTGATTTTAAGATCAGGGAATTAGATGGACCTTAAAAATGTTACATAAGACAGGTTAGCTCATATGAAATTCAAATATAGTTTTGTATTTGTACCCTTGAACTTTATGGATAGGTCAAATGTAAGATATGATATAAGACATTTATAACGCACCTGTACACAAGTGTTTCTAGGCACAACAGGACAAGCGAGGGAAGACAGAGGGAGGACAAGACAAACAATCTTACTAGGCCTTGTGTCATTCAGATTGTGCAAGTGAGAGAACGAGAAGTGCAAGGGGAAATGGAGGGGGGGAGTGCAAGGTAGAGGGAGGGGAAAACAGTGCAGCAATGCTCTGAGTAAGTGCAGCCAGGGCAGCGTGACTCTCGGTAGTGCAAGGAGAACAAGGGACTGTAGGGTGACTTTTAAAGCCCCTAAGTGTGTGGTAGGCCCAGAGGCAGTGCAAGAGTGACTGATTAACAAAGAGGCTGGTAGCCAGTGAGACTCTGAGGGTACAGAAAGGTAGGTCAGCAGGGGAGGGAGCGAGAGAAAGCAGAAGAGAAGAGGAACATTTTGAGCTACTCTGGAACTTCAGGAGGTCCGGCTCAAGTTTGAGAGGGGCAGGGGGGGCATTCCAGAGGAAGGCATCTGCAGAGGAGAGAGATCTACTCCCCACTCTCTGCCTGGAGAAGCGTCTAACCCTTAGATAGTTGGAGGTAGCTGAGTCAAGGGCTTGAGAATGAAGGTATTTTGGAAGAGAGTGTCGGGGGGAAATTCTGCCGGGGTCGGCCAGGCCGTCCGCAGACCTCCGGCAGGGAGGCCCCAACTCCTCCCGTATATCCCAAAAGAGATAGAGTATGAGACACACGCAAGAAGCAAGGTGACTCTGCTGTTTATTAGACAAAACGGCAGGGATGGGTCAAGGAGCGTACGCGTCCGTCCTGACACACACACAATCGTGGGGCTCGCAGGCCCTTTTTACCTTAGTATGACGCGCTACTTGCGTCACCTTACAAAGTTTAACAAAAAACCTAGTTCCACTCTGGATTGGTTACTCGAGTGGTAGGGTTAGTATAGCATACATATAGAGAACGGTATTAGTGGTTGAGGGTTAGTCAGGTGATATACTTGGGCTGTCCCTTCAATTTGATACATGAAAATTGTTACATGAAGACCTCTGAGGATTGGTCAATGTTAATGGCGTCAATGATAAGAGCCCCAAGTTCTGATTGGTCCACTCGCGAGCCTCCCAGTCTGGGACTATCGCTGTTCCCAGCTCGCGGTGCACCTGTCATTTGCAACAATGTTTTACTATGGGTAGGTGTAAACAATGTGAGGATTTATTCATATGTTGGGAGGTCGACTACTCCCACTGCTGCAGATGTCCAATGAGTCTTTTAATTGTATCTGCCTGTGTCTTGAAACGTGGGATTCAGGCGTCTCCTTCCTCCTGGGCTTGGCATTCTGTCAGGTTTGGCTTTGTCACGTGAGGTGGGACCGTGTTTGAGGTAGAATTCAGCACAATTAATATTGTTTTTCCCACTGTGTGCCTGGTTTATCTTGCAGGTGTGACCTTGGCGTTGGCTTGCGGCGTGCGAGATTGCAACATCGTGCCCTTGGCGGTGTGCTTTCGCCGGGCTCATTCTGCAGGGTCAGCAACCGAGCTCTTGCTCATTCAATGTTCATGGAAGCTTTTGCTTGCGGCCTACTTGGGCCTAGTGCATAGGTGGAACCGTTTGATGCAGACCGCTTTAGGTTACGGTATCATATTGCCCTATCATCAGTATCGTGCCTTCGTTATATTTCTTCATTATGGTACATGGTCCTTAGAAGAAGCGTGAGCACGCTTTTTTAGATAAGGTCATGATGCGTCTTGCGTTTCTGCATTTTGAGAGCCTATGTGGAAAATAATAAAGATGCACGTCCGTGAGTATGTCTGTCGCCTACGTCATAGCACTGAGTATATTCTTCGTGTGGATTGGTGTGGGAGTGTCCGGTGTGCATGTTTGCACAGGTGTGCTGACCGTTGGCTAGGTCGTCATGGCATCTCTAACGACGTGTTGATTTAGTGCTGGATGGGTCAGTCGAGTCCATCCATGCCACAGGTGTCGGCATGTGCAGGGCAGGCTGGTGGGCACATCCGTATGTTCCTGTACCAGGGTATTTGGTCGTCTGGTAGATGGGCAAACTCCTCTCGTGGCGGGTGTCTGGGCCGTGATCCTCTAGGCCAAGCGCGAGAGGGGAAGGGCGGGAGCCTGTTCTTCCATTCTCCCACTTCAAGAGCATTGGATGTAGTGCAGACCCTAGCCCCAGAAAGCCTTGTGGACAATGCAATGGGTCTTGAACTTGATTCTTGCAGCCACTGGGAGCCAGTAGAGAGATTTCAGGGCTGGAGAGACACAGTCCCTGCACTTGAGGCCAAGGATAAGTCTTGCAGTCCTGTTCTGGATTAGTTGCAGAGGACGCAGAGAAGAGA
This sequence comes from Ambystoma mexicanum, assembly GCF_040938575.1. NCBI lineage: Eukaryota > Metazoa > Chordata > Amphibia > Caudata > Ambystomatidae > Ambystoma > Ambystoma mexicanum. Next base: position 1,150,030,894 of record NC_090928.1, read on the forward strand.
AAGGCAGATTGAGAAAGAGGCTGTTGCAGTAGACCATCTTAGAGAGAACCAGGACTCTTCAGGCTGTGAGGTTCTGGGGGAAAGTGCGAAAGGGGAGAGTCCCTTTGAGGAGGTGCAGTTGCTAATGGGACTTCTTGGTGACGTCCGAGATGTGAAGAGAGAAATAGAGAGTGGAGTCGAAGATGACACCAAGGTTTTTTGCCTCACAGGAAGTCGAAGGAATAGGGCCCAAGGAGGGCGGCCACGGCGAGAGAGTGAAATCAGGGGCAGGGATCCCAATGAGAAGGATCTCCTTCGTCCTGCAGACAAAAATGGCATGGATGTGAATCAGCTGTTAATAAAGTCTTCATTTGACCCATTGAAATGTTGTATTTTTCCATCAAAGAATAATTTCTAATATACTACAGGGTAATACAATCGGGAGCTGGTCTTAAAGCACAGAGATCACTCTCTGGTGAAAAAGACCTGGAAGGATCTAATGAAATGTTTTTAGGTCCACCTCGTTAACATGAAAAATCAGAAGAAAATGTACTCTAATTGGGCATGGTTGTGGTCATCAAGAGTGACATTTGAAAATGGCTTAATATCTTAACTCTGATTGAAAGTAATGATAATCGAAAATGCCTTTTATAGAATATGTCCCCTGGCGCTTTGGGTGTAGTGAACATTCTCTATTTTGAGATATATACAAACAAAAATATAAATACTCACTGCCAACATGTGAAGTTGCAGTGGCTGTATATAGGTTCTGGAAAGTAACAGTGCAGCTGATTGCTGAACATGTGCTAGAACATACTAGGCTACAATAGTCCAAATGTTGAGTAATTATGTTGGTGTTTCTGTACATGTATTCTAAAATCTGATTAATACATTTACACCGTTTTTACTAATGTATTTCTGTATATTTTGTTGTGAGTTGTTTATATCCTACAAATTAAAAATTGTGTACTAGACCCTGGTGCAGTGTTTTTCAAAACAATGTATTCTTAAAATAATTGTGGGATTAAAATAGTCAGTAACTTCTGGTCCCGATCAATGGTGGAATATTGTCTATAAAGAGCACTATTCTTTTGGGTCTGGTTCTTTCTAGTGGTTATTTGAAAATAGTTGCTACTTTGGTCAGATGCCAAGATCCTGGAAAAAGTGTATTGTGTGCCTATTTATAAAATAAAGATTGCATGGATGAGCCTACAAATTACAGAAACATTGGACACATGGACAGAAAAATCACAAATGTTACCTGTGATCTTTGTCACATAATCTTTTATCTCTGTGCCCCGGTCCACTTTTTGGCAAAATTGTGAGCACATCCAACATTGACTACTTTGAAAAACTATGTGCTTTGGAATCCATAAAAGAAACTAGACCGTTCTGTCCTGATGTACTTGCAAACTCACACATACAGGGCAGTATGTGCAATCAGAAGTGTGGGTATGTGCTAGACTGTGGGTATACTGAATGTGCTAGACAGGCTACAATGCTGTTGCCAAGCCTATTATCCTTACCTCTTACGCCACACCCCTTTTGTGAGGCCTTAGGACCACCATACCTTTCATTCAACTTAAGACACTAACTAGCAGTAAGTACTGTTCTCTGACATTAGCACATTTTCACATTTTAAACGCAAGTCATCCTGACCAATACAACTTTATATAGATGATGATTTAACTGGTCTCCACAATGAAGGCTATGTTTAATACTAAACACATGCATTATTGCATAAGGGGCTAAGTCATTGAGGTAAAGGGTCCGATTGATGGAGCTTTTAGCGTGGTGCAAAGAGACTTTGCACTGGGGCAAAAGTGGTGGTATGGTATGGTATTTATAAAGCGCCTATACACATGCAAGTGTTTCAATGACTTTGCACTGCACAAAATACACGTTGCGCCGCTCTGTGAATCAGGGTGTTTGTTGGCAGTGTTGCACCACGATAAAAGTTCCATGAATCAGGCCCAAAATGTCTTGCAAATGTAGCAATCATAGCGTCAGTTGGACATTTTGTTTTCTTGCAATCTTACATATATTTCTTTTTTCGACTGTGAATTGATCAGTATTTCCGTCTCGGCTGAGGAGCAGAGCAGGATTTATTTTCTTGAAAAAAACTCCCTGACATCCTCCTTTTCCAAGCAATTACGCCTACTTTCCGCTCCTGGCAATATTTGCCTCTGCCAATGTGAGCTAATTGATTTCCAGCGGAGGATGGCAAAGGATTAGAGGCCGTGCTCTGTCCATCTTTCCAGGAAGCAGGGCACTCATTAGGAATTCAGCCTGTGTCCCTGGTGTCCTCGCCTGTTAACCTTGTTAACATTTGCTCGCTGCAATATCAACAGAGTGCTGCGTTTTTCTGGAGATGCTGTTTATTGACATTTCCCTTGATCATGTGTTTAACTTTTTTTTCTCAGTTTGGAACATTTTGTAAATCTGATATCCGTGTCTTAATTATATTCCTGGACTCCTTTCGTTGCCATTTTCTCTCAGTAGGCATGCTTCTCGTCTTCCCCTAACTCCCCATATCTCTTAAAATAGACCACTGTAATTGAGTAATCATTCATACTGTTGAAAAGACAGAATCCCACCCTTGCCTATCCTAAAGATAATGGGCCCGATTCACTGTCTTCTGCAGGGTATTGTGGGCATCATTTGCACAGATCCCGAAAGGGAGGGTTCTGGATTCCCTTATGCATTGTCACAGCCATACACCGTCTCCTGCATTCTGGTGAATCACTACACACTGTGACAACAAGCATGGAAACTTTGGTGGATTACATCTTCTGTGCTGCCATGAATCACGTCACGTAATTGTAAGAGTCACGTAATTGTAATTGGTTATTTATAACACGCTTAATAGCCAGAGGTTTCTAAGTGCGGACCCGGGGATCAAACCTGTGTTGCTCTGCATTGTCTTGCTTCCAAGGCGAGTGCGTTGCCCCCAAGCTATCCTCCTGAGACAGATTGGAGATCTGCCATGCTGGCCGATAGGACCATCTCTGCCTTCTGTTTCCTGGTTCAGGCAAAGCGGGTACAGTCAGGGGAATTCCAGAAGTTCCACAGGGATCAGGATACTGATCCTGATGGTGTGGATTGAGGATTCAAACAGGGAAGTGAGTGGGCACCACTGTTGAGTAATATTGTTCCATCCAAAGTCTGTGTACACTTTTTACTCAAAAAGATTTCAAAAGGAGCTGGCTGCGACAAGTCTGGAGACACCCTGACTAAAAAACAACAACAAGCAGGAGACCAAGTATAACTACTAGGTCACACAGCCGCTCACACAAAAGCCCAGAATCGGGCGTGAAGTTATTTAGTTCAAGAGGTTTCGTTATGTCCATAGGTATATTAATGCTCAAAAGAATTATTACAGTAAGTCATCCGTGGGTTTTCCAAGAATTTTAGTTTATCCAAAAAATAAATGCAGCTGTCACTAATACTTTCTTAGTGAGAGGAGAGTGAACCGCAACACATATGCAGAATAGACTAGGGCCAATGCATTTCGGAATTTCCTTCTTCAGGGCCAGTCTGATTGCAATTATACATACAATCCACACACTCCAGCTGTCTGCTTAACATCTTTTATGCTCACCACTTAGCCGCGAGTATTTCTTTTATTTTCATCGTTTATCTGATTTTTCTAATTTCGCCTTAATTGTATTTTTAGGTCCCTTTTTATGTTGGTAATCCTCATAATTGCATACTTTTGCAATTAGTGCAGACTAATCCCTGGTTTGCACTATAGTTTTGAGTCCTTCGGTCCTTAACGGAGTTAAGCCAACAAGTGCTACAAGCTCCATTCTGTCCACACTTTAGCCTCATTGCCTCACTCACCGTGATCTATATCTCCCTTTCAGATCACGCTATTTCTGCTTTACCACAGGCGTCTGTTTACACGCCACAACGCTGTCCCCTGGAGCTTTGCAGCTACACGTTTTGTTTTCTCTCCTACGCAACACCATGAAGGTAACATGGAACCATCCCATCTCCAGTGTTTTTTTGCACCTTTTTAGTACAATTTCACTTATTCCTGTTTATTTTCTTTTTTCTATATTTCGTTTGCATCATGGAACTTTTCCCTGACTGGTATGTGTTAAACATTTGATATTTTTTTTGATGTCATTATATTTTTTTCATTACATTGTGTGTGGATTGTATGCTAAAGTGTGGACAGAATGGAGCTTGTAGCACTCGTTGGCTTAACTCCGTGTACACGGAGCAGGACAGTCCTTCTGCGTTAATGGAGCCCGTTCTGGAGAGCAGAATGGCATGTATGGGCGATCGCCTAGGCAACCGTAAGTTAAAGCACTGCGTGGGTAACGCAGCGCCATTGCAGGACCGAAGGACTCAAAACTATAGTGCAAACCAGGGATTAGTCTGCACTAATTGCAAAAGTATGCAATTATGAGGATTACCATCATAAAAAGGGACCTAAAAATACAATTAAGGCGAAATTAGAAAAATCAGATAAATGATGAAAATAAAAGAAATACTCGCGGCTAACTGGTGAGCATAAAAGATGTTAAGCAGACAGCTGTAGTGTGTGGATTGTATGTATAATTGTAATCAGACTGGCCCTGAAGAAGGAAATTCTGAAATGCATTGGCCCTAGTCTATTGTGCATATGTGTTGCGGTTCACTCTCCTCTCACTAAGAAAGTATTAGTGACAGCTGCATTTATTTTTTGGATAAACTAAAATTCTTGGAAAACCCACGGATGACTTACTGTATTCATTCTTTTGAGCATTAATATACCTATGGACATAACGAAACCTCTTGAACTATATAACTTCACGCCCGATTCTGGGCTTTTGTGTGAGCGGCTGTGTGACCTAGTAGTTATACTTGGTCTCCTGTGGATTGAGGATTCCCCACACGGTGCAGTACAGGAACGACTTACTTCGGAACCACCAGTCAATGTTCTAGTAAATACATATTACTAACATCTTCACTCAGTTAGATGGATAATGTCTTTCCTCGCCCTCCTGCACAGGACCCTCCCATTCGTATGATTTGATGAGGAATCAGCTGTGCCAACAGCCTATTTCTAGGCATGCCAATTACTACATGAATAACCATCAAAGCATCCAAAATACTGCATCAAGACTATTACTCAGATTCAACAGGAGGGAACATATTACAGCAACCCTAAGAACTCTCCACTGGCCACCAGTCCACTTCTCAGTATTACCCAGAGAGCCCTTCAAGGACCAGAGTAACATTCATCAAGCAAAGTTCATCCAACACCAACAAAGATGGACATTGAAATCCAGTGATGATGCACTTCTAAAGACCATGCACTACACCAGAAAGAGACACTGAGGAGCAACTATGGGGTCAAACTCTGGACATTTCCACCAAAGAAAATATACACAGTTGAGTATCATATTCATTTCAGGGCAACGTTAAAGACCACTCTTTTTATCACCTTACCAGTAAGTAAAGCCCCCATTCTACACCAACCAGCAACTAAGACGCAAGCCCATGCCATTTATTACCCTATGAGTCTCGGTTGTACAACAAGGACATGAAATTCTGGTTCCCATTCTCCACCAGAATGCAATATGTATCAAAACATGACTTGTCTCTAATTTATTAAACAGAAAAACAGACTTGCGGTCATGCCACATCATGTGACACCCTCGGGTTTCACGTCATTACATATTCATGCATCTGCATCATTGCATTTTCACTTTCAAATGTTCAAAACGATGATGGCAAAGCCCCTACACTTCCCTCTGAGTTTATTTTTCATATACCCCCATACCATGTTTACATTTGCTTTGCTTGCTCCATGCAAAATGAGAAAACGCAATGTAAAGGGAGAAATGCAAATGTAACGCTGGAAATGCATTAAGATGCAAGCATTGATGTATAGCATGCTACCCTTCCCAGTTCACATGAGTGCCTTACCCCATCTGCTACACCAGATACCACACCAGGTTGCGATGGTTCTACAGGCACCTGTGTAATTTGAGAAATTAAACTATATATGCTTTCAAATGTTCTCAGAAGATCAGCTGTTAGTCTTCCTCAATGACTACTCAAAATGCAAACCAATCATGCCAACCACACATGGATTTGTAATACCCTCCAATTAAAAGGAAAACAACATCCCCAGCCGGTACATATTAACACCACAGACACTCCTTTCTTGGCACACCCACATGCTCGGTTTAGAATGTGTTTGCCTGCATGCAATAACAGAAGAGCAACGTTATTTTGTAATTTTCCTCTCCACCACTAACCATATCCACCCACTCTATTTCAGATCCAACAGCGCTCCTGAAGCCCATGCAAATGGCAGTGGTGCATGGTACAAATCAAATTAGCATAACACATGTAACGCTCACCTGATTCCCACGGAGGCGCCGGTTTTGGCAGGATGGTGTCTGTGACTCGAAAAGTGAAGTGCAGGACTCGATTGGCTTCCGGGGCTGAGCCTCTTCGCCCTGTGTGTCTAACTCAAAGAGTGAGATATCTGCAGGTGAAAGAATATGGGGTTAATGATCTGGGGTTGTCGGGTATCTCTCTCCCTTTCCCTTCCTCGCTTTTCCGTGGAGCCCCAAGGTCAACGTGCTCACCTTAGATAGGTGAATGCTGGACTCTCCATCTGCGTCTGGTGCAGGGTGCCGTTGCCAGTTCCTTCACTGGGTGAAACGTAGGCCTCTTGACATCAGAGGATTGCTACCGTTGTTAACTGCACGAACGGTGAGTTTCCGGACACCTTTTAAGTCCTTACAGTCTTTAGGTGCGTGGGCACGTTAATGTGGAACAGGGCTCTGTATAATGGTTTTTCTATTTGTCTTGCAGGGCTCTTGAGGTAGAAGATGGTGTGAAGAAAGCCGAAGTTCGAGCCAGATTCTTGGAATGACACGCTTGGAAATGCGTAAGTAAATGCCGGTTGCCTGCTTTTCAAAAGCTCTCTAACTGTCTCTTTTCCCTTGCAGTTGTGAGTTCGGGTGTTGAAGAGACGCTGGAAACGCCGGAGTATTTGCAGGCGCCCTATTGTGGCGGGCGCGATGGCGCGTAAGTAAAATACCTGTCTAATGTCTCTTCTTTTGTCTTTCAGGTGCAGGATTGCAGCGTTGAAGAAAACCGGAATTCCCGGAGTGCCGGTAAGTAATTCCACACAGGAATAACTATGCTTTTGTCTTCACAGGCGGAGGAGCAGCGTGAAGAGATGGTAGCTGCCGATGGATCAGGTGAGGAAAGCGCTGCGCGTGAAGGTTGCCGTGCTAACCTGTTGTTTCTTGTCTTTGCAGGTGCTACTGAAGGCTGGATACAGGAATGGTAAGCGTTTGTTCTTGCAGGTTCAGGATCGGAAAGAAGAAAACTGGAACAGACACGGTGAGCGTTCTGCTGCAGATGCAGAATAACGCGAAGCACGTTTCATCAATCGGGTGTGGTTTAAATAGCCTTGGAGTGATGAGGCGTCTTCCTCCACGGCCTCGCCTAAGTAAGAAAAGAGTTCCTGTTCCAGAAGAGTTCCAGTGTTGTATCCAGGGAGTGGAGCTTGCCCCACCCAGGTAAGAAAGTAGTCCCGGCTCACAGAGGATTCCTATGTGGCTGGTAAGTAAGCAGCATGGTCTGCTGCAGGTAAGTCCACCCAAGAATCTTCATACAAATTATGAGCCCGGCGCTTCCAGTGCCGGGACCAGTGACTTTGATGAGCCTGGTGCCACCGGCGCCAGGACAAGGTCCAAAAGGTCCCAGTGGGGACCGGCTGGTGCCTAGGATGAAGGTTAGGGGCCTGCTTCCAAGGACGTTGGGCTGGTCCTAGCTCCTTGGAAGCAGTGATCATGACAGCACCCCCCCTCAAGGCCCCTCCTTAGCGTGTCTTCTCCGGGGGTTTTGGCTTGTTGGGGTGATTCAGATGGAATTTCTTGACCAGACGAGGTGCGTGGACATGTTCTGAGGGTTCCCAAGACCTTTCCTGGGGGCCGTATCCTTTCCAATCAACCAGGTAATATAATTTAGATTTGGAGATTTTGGAGTCTAGGATGTTCTTTACTTCAAACTCAAGTTCTCCATCCACTAGAACAGGTTCTGGGAGTTCGGTCAATCGGGTTTCTGGTTGTACTGGTTTTAGTAAGGAGACATGGAATACTGGATGTATTTTCATATGCAAAGGCAATTCCAATTTGACAGCCACCGGATTAATTATGGCAGAGATGAGAGAGGGTCCTAAATATCTCGGGATGAAGGTGCGGGGTCCTTTTAGAGGCAAGTGCTTAGTGGATAACCAGACCTGATCTCCCACTGCGTAGTGAGGGGCCTCTTTACGGTGTTGATCCGCTCCTTTCTTGTATAGAGCTTTAGCTCTTTGCAGATGGGCAGTGGCTTCTTTAAAAGTACGAGTGATCACCGAGTGCAAGTGATCCACAGCAGGTGTTTCGAATTCTTGGGGAGGATCCAGGTTAGAGGTCCTAGGATGGTTTCCGTATAATAGGAAGAAGGGAGTCTTCCCGGTTCCAGAATGGGTCGAATTGTTATAAGCGTATTCAGCGATCCAAAGGATATCCTTCCAAGGGTTTTCAGTCTGTTGGAGTATGCAACGTAAATATTGCTCCAGAGTTTGATTTGTCCTCTCGGTTTGTCCGTCAGTTTGGGGATGGTGACTGGTTGAAAGTCTCACATCAATTTGGGCTAAGCGACAGCAACTTCGCCAAAAGTGGGAGATGAATTGACTTCCCCTATCGGAGACCAAAACCGAGGGAAAACCGTGTAACCAAACGATGTTTTCTAAGATTTCTCGGGCTAATACTGAAGCTGAAGGTAGGCCCTTCAGGGGAATGAAGTGAGCCATCTTGGAGAATAGATCCACGACTACTAAAATGGTATTATACCCTGAGCATGGAGGTAAGTCTGTGATGAAATCCATGGACAGGGTATGCCATGGACAGGGAGGGATGTCCAGTGGGTGTAAGAGGCCGGCTGGTTTCTCCTTCTGACTTTTATTCTGAGCACACACACCGCAGGAGATTACAAAGTCTCTAATATCCTTCTTCCATGATGGCCACCAGAAATGTCTTTTGACCTTTTCCATGGTTTTGGTAATGCCAGGGTGACCCTCCATTAATGAGTCGTGATAACAGGAGATTACCTGTTTTTGTATTTTCTCACAGGGCAAGTACAATCGTCCTCAGAAATATGGTAGGTCTTGGTCCACTGAGAAATCCTTCCCCTTGAATTGCCAGTCCTGTAATTCTGCCAGAGTTAGGAGTGATTTGACTGTAGTCTTGATGTCTTCAAAGGATTGAGCGCTGACCAAGCCCAAAATCCTTTGGTCCGGGATTATGGGTATTGGTTCAGGATTGGTCAAGTGTTCATCTATTCCCATCCGGGAGAGGGCATCTGCTTTTCCGTTTTTACTGCCTGGTCGATAAGTAATTATAAAGTCAAACTCAGCCAAAAACAGAGCCCAGCGGAGCTGCCGGGAAGACTGAGCTTTGGCCGTCTTCAGATATTGTAAGTTGCGGTGATCTGTCATTACGGTGACTATGTGTCTGGCTCCCAAAAGATAATGCCGCCAGGCTTTAAAGGCTGATCTGATAGCTAAAAGTTCCTTGTCTGTAATTGAATAGTTGATCTCGGGAGCCGAGAATTTGCGGGACCAAAAGGCTCCAGGAAGTAATTGGTGTGTGACCGGATCTCTTTGTGATAAAACTGCCCCCATAGCAAGACTAGAAGCATCTGTTTCTACGATGTAGGGGAGTTCTGGGCGAGGGTGTTTTAGAGCAGGTGCAGAGATGAATTTAGCTTTTAAGTCCTGAAAAGCTTGTTCCGCCTCGGTAAACCACTCAAAACGTTTGTTTTTCTTTAATAGAGCAGTGATGGGCTGGACTATTCGAGAGAATTCAGGAATGAACCTGCGGTAAAAGTTAGCGAAGCCTAACATGCTTTGAACTCCTTTTACAGAGGTTGGTGAAGGCCACTTGATGATTGCATCGACTTTCTTTGAATCCATATGGACTCCGTTTGGTGACAATATGAATCCCAGGAACTCAACTTCAGTTACGTTGAAAACGCATTTTTCAAGCTTAGCAAAAAGGTTATGTTGACGTAATCTCTCGAGGACCTCTTTAACGTGTTTCTGATGTTCCTCTTCAGATGATGAATAGACGAGGATGTCATCAATGTAGACAACAACACACACATCTATGAGTTCTCTAAGGACATCATTCATAAAATACTGGAAGGCGGCAGGAGCGTTGCATAGTCCAAAGGGCATAACTTGATATTCAAACAGCCCATACTTGGTGCGGAAGGCCGTCTTCCATTCATCGCCCTCTTTTATTCGTACCAAGTGGTAGGCTCCTCTGAGATCCAACTTTGTATATATACATGCGTCTTTGACTTGGTCCAGGAGTTCAGGGATCAAAGGTAACGGGTATCTGTTTTTAACAGTGATTTGATTCAGGGAGCGGTAATCTATACAAGTCCTAAGGTCTCCTTCCTTTTTCGGAACGAAGAACAAAGCCGAGGAAGCTGGAGATTTTGAAGGACGGATAAATCCGTTAGCTAGGTATTGGTCCAGATATTGTCTGAGGTGAAGATTCTCTGGCTCGGTGAGGGCATAAATCCTACTGCAAGGAGAAGTTGTTCCGGGTATCAGATCTATTTGACAGTCGTACGACCTATGAGGAGGCAGGGTGTTAGCTTGGTCCTTCCGAAAGACGTCTTGGAATTTCTGGTATTCGGGAGGTAGTTTGGGAACCTCAGAAGAGATTGCCGCCAGTGAAACATCAGGCCGAGGATAACAAGTGGAGATACATTCTGGAAACTGAACCGTCTTTGCTCGCCAATCGATCTGTGGATTGTGCTTCTCTAACCAAGGAATTCCCAGAATGATCTGGAACTGAGGGGCCTTGATCACATCGAACACGATTTTCTCCCGGTGTCCCTCTTGGCTCACTAACGTCACTTCTTGGGTGGCGTGAGTTACTGGTCCGGAGGCTATCTCCGTGCCATCCACTGTAGTAATGACGTCTTTTACTGCCTTAGGGACAAGAGGTAGATTCATCCTTGATACCATTTCACGGTCCACATAATTACTGATTGCTCCGCTGACGATGTAAGCTTCAATTGCATGCAAACGATCCGGACGTTCAGGGCTAATGAGGACCATAGGCACCACGAAATGCGAGGTCATGGAACAGATTTTAACGCTCGGCAAGAGGACCTCTACACTTGTCGGGCTAGGTCCTTTCCCTGCTCAGAATTTGTGGTACAGGTATCTGCGGCTCCTACAGCCTTCTTAGCTGGTTTCACTGGACAGTCTCGAAGAAAGTGCCCCGAGTTTCCGCAATAGAGGCATAATTGCAGCTGTCTTCTCCTTTCTCGCTCTTTTTGGGTTAAAGGTCCTTTCATGCCCCCTATTTGCATGGGTTCCACGGTGTCATCTCCCCTAGTAGAGGTCTGCGGTTTAGAAAACACTCGGGTATCAAATTTGGAACGATCAGCCTTTCTGTTCTGTAATCTGTGGTCCAATTGAACAACTAAGTCAATATAGTCTGAGCATTCTTGTGGAGGATTCACAACTTGAGCGAACACATACTTGAGCTCTCCACGCAGGCCTATGTAGAAAAGCGTTATTGTTTTATCCTCAGGCCATTGAGTTTCCACTATAAGTCTGTTGAATGAGGCAATGTAAGTCAAGAGGTCTTGATTACCCTGTCGTAACGAAAGGAGTTCATTGTCCAAGGCCAAAAGGGATCGACCAATCTGCGGCACTGCCACTGAGATAAGAATGCACAAAAGCCACCTTGGCCTGATCTGTTGGGAAGGCAGCTGGTCTACATGAGAAGTGTAGGCGGCACTGGTTAATGAACACTGCAAATCTCTTTGGGTCACCAGAAAAGCGTTCGGGCGGAGCCAAGGTCACATTACCGGGTAGATTGATTTGCACTGGATTTGAGAAAGATGCTGAAGGATAATTTCCTCCTGGAGCGGGCAAAGGTGTTTGTACTGCCTGCGTTCGTAGCAATTGCCTAGCAAGGTCCTCTGTTCGCTCCTTGGATATTATCAGCTCTCTTCTTAGAGCATTTGTTTCCTGACGAGCTGCATGTACTTCTGCTCTTAGTTCCCCAAGCAACTGGGCCAATTGATCAGTATCTGAGGTTTCCATTGCGCCTGGGTAGGAGTTTTGCGGTGGGCTTCGCGTTCTGTAACGCTCACCTGATTCCCACGGAGGCGCCGTTCTTGGCAGGATGGTGTCTGTGACTCGAAAAGTGAAGTGCAGGACTCGATTGGCTTCCGGGGCTGAGCCTCTTCGCACTGTGTGTCTAACTCGAAGAGTGAGATATCTGCAGGTGAAAGAATATGGGGTTAATGATCTGGGGTTGTCGGGTATCTCTCTCCCTTTCCCTTCCTCGCTTTTCCGTGGAGCCCCAAGGTCAACGTGCTCACCTTAGATAGGTGAATGCTGGACTCTCCATCTGCATCTGGTGCAGGGTGCCGTTGCCAGTTCCTTCACTGGGTGAAACGTAGGCCTCTTGACATCAGAGGATTGCTACCGTTGTTAACTGCACGAACGGTGAGTTTCCGGACACCTTTTAAGTCCTTACAGTCTTTAGGTGCGTGGGCACGTTAATGTGGAACAGGGCTCTGTATAATGCTTTTTCTATTTGTCTTGCAGGGCTCTTGAGGTAGAAGATGGTGTGAAGAAAGCCGAAGTTCGAGCCAGAGTCTTGGAATGACGCGCTTGGAAATGCGTAAGTAAATGCCGGTTGCCTGCTTTTCAAAAGCTCTCTAACTGTCTCTTTTCCCTTGCAGTTGTGAGTTCGGGTGTTGAAGAGACGCTGGAAACGCCAGAGTATTTGCAGGCGCCCTATTGTGGCGGGCGCGATGGCGTGTAAGTAAAATACCTGTTTAATGTCTCTTCTTTTGTCTTTCAGGTGCAGGATTGCAGCGTTGAAGAAAACCGGAATTCCCGGAGTGCCGGTAAGTAATTCCACACAGGAATAACTATGCTTTTGTCTTCACAGGCGGAGGAGCAGCGTGAAGAGATGGTAGCTGCCGATGGATCAGGTGAGGAAAGCGCTGCGCGTGAAGGTTGCCGTGCTAACCTGTTGTTTCTTGTCTTTGCAGGTGCTACTGAAGGCTGGATACAGGAATGGTAAGCGTTTTAAAGTGGGAGAATGGAAGACCAGGCTCCCGTCCTTCACCTCTCGCGCTTGGCCTAAAGGGTCAAGACCCAGGCACCCGCCACGAGAAGAGTCTGCCCACCTACCAGACGACCAAATACCCTGGTACAGGAACATACAGATGTGTCCATCTGCCTGCCCAGCAGCCCGCCCTGGCCATGCTGACACCTGCAGCGCGGATCAACTAGACTAAAATCTACACGTCATTAGAGATGCCATGACGACCTAGCCAACGGCCAGCACACCTGTACAAATATACACACTGGACACTCCCGCACCAATCTACACGAAGAATATACTCAGTGCTATGACGTAGGCGACAGACATACTCACGGACGTGCATCTTTATTATTTTCCACATAGGCTGCAGAAACGCAAGACGCATCGTGAACTCATCTAAAAGAGCTTGCTTACGCTTCTCCTAAAACCAGGTGCCACAATGAGAAATATAATGAAGACACGATACTGGTCATAAGACAATATGGTACTATAACCTAAAGCGCCTGTGCACCAAACGGTTCCGCTTATACACCAGGCCTAAGTAGGCCGCAAGCAAGAGCTTCCATGGACGTTAAAAGAACAAGAGTCAGGTTGCTGATCCTGCAGAATGAGCCCGGCGAAAGCAAACAGCCAAGGTCGCAATGTTGCAAACCCACATTCCGAAAGCAGACCATCAAGGGCACGATGTTGCAACCTCGCACGCCGCACACCAACGTTAAAGTGACACCTGCAAATTAAACCAGGCACACAGTGGAAAAACAATATTAATTGTGCAGAATTCTGCCTCAAACACGGTCCCACCTCACGTGACCAAGCCGAACCTGACAGGATGCCAAGCCCAGAAGGAAGAAGGCGTCTGGATCCCTCGTTACAAGACATAGGCAGATACAAATAAAAGGCTCAATGGACATCTGCGACAGTGGGAGTAGTCGGTCTTCCAGCTATGAATAAGTCCTCACATTGTCTGCACGTACCCATAGTGAAACATTGTTGCAAATGACAGGTACACCGAGAGCTGGGAACAGCGATGGTCCCAGGCTGGGAAGCTCGCGGACGCACCAATCAGAACATGGGGCTCCTATCACTGACGCCATTAACATTAACCAATCATCAGGGGTCTTCATGTAACAATTCTCATGTATCTAATTGTAGGGACAACCCAGATATATCACCTGACTAACCCTTGTCCACTAATATTGTTCTCTATACGTATGCTATACTAACCCTACCACTCGAGCAACCAATTAAGAGTGGCAATAGGTTTTTTGCTAACTTTCCAAGGTGACGCAAGAAGCGCGTCATACTAAGGTAAAAAGGGCCTGCGAGCCCTACGATTGTGTGTGTGTCAGGACGGACGCGTACGCTCCTTGACCCATCCCTGACGTTTTTGTCTAATAAACAGCAGAGTCACCTTGCTTCTTGCGTGTGTCTCATACTCTATCTCATCTGGGATATACGGGAGGAGTTGGGGCCTCCCTGCCCGGAGGTCTGCGGACGGCCCGGCCGACCCCGGCAGAATTTCCCCCCGACAAGTTGGAGGCACTGCTGAGATCTGTTTAAGATCCGCCTTTTATTTTTTTACTTTTTCCAGGCACCCCCGTTGCGAGGAGGCCCGGCGGCGCGGCCCCCTCTGCCGTTGCCCCCTTCTGAGGACTACAGGACCATCGCGGAGCTGCGAGAAGACCGGACAGCGCAATCCGGATATTGGCCCTCGGGAGCCGGTTGAGAAGTATCCCGCCCGCGGTTGGCGAGTGTCCAGACGTGGTCCAGACGAGGGGAGGTGACGAGCCGCTTGGAGGGGTGCACGCAGTCGAGCGGCCCCGCATCAAGAGAACTTGGTGAGCATGACACGCACAACAAGCAATGCGAAATTGTGAGGGAGGGGGGAGGAATTAAATAAGGGAGGTGGGAGGTGTTGCACAGGTGCGCGGCGAAGGTTTGACAATTTAGTGTTGGCAATGGAGTGAATGGTAGTGGAACGAGTGTGAGAGCAGTCGGCTACGTCACGCGAGAGAGGGAGGCGGAGCACGAAAACATCACGTGCGGCCGCTCGTAGAACTGATTGGCCTAGGTAGCGACTACGTGTAAGGGTGGGTGTGTGTGGTTTCCTACGATTTGGCATTTATTGATCAATGAGTAGATGAGGATCCCTATTGTTCGAGCAAGAAACTCGATAGGTAGATGACGTTTCCCTGTAGGCGGTAGCTAGTTAGTTGCCCAATACGGAAGATAATTGGCTGGTTAAGCCCTCCTGCTGAGGGGCGTATCACACGCGAGGCGACGCAGCGTGCGCAGTCCGATTATATTATTGATTTGATTACCTTGTTCCGGGAGTGACAGGAAGACAGCTGTAGGGTTAACGGGGGTAGATTGCAAGTGTATTTTGAACTTAAAGAATATATGAAGAACTTACCAGTAGCTCGAAGAGATCGGTGACGTCACCAGTAGGGCTTTCATAGGATATCGCGAGCAAAAGGCATTTTAGTTTTGAGAGTGGTGGGGGAGAGAAATATGGTAAGGGAGTGGAAACGGAGATAAACGGCAAATGAGTTGATCGGGGAAAGGCGAAACGGGGACGTGGCTGCGCACGGAGAACGCCGGCCACGGCAAGTGTAAAAGGGGGAGGAGCACGTGAAAATAGGACAACTGTATAAGAGCGTCATAAGGGGTACGCAGCCGCAGGGGGCTACGTGCGCCTCGGCCGCAGGGGGCCGTAAGGGTGTTGTACAAAGAAAGAAAGACAGAAGAAAATATACAAATGTAAAATACCATATCTTTTATAATTTTCCTTAGCGGACTATCGCAAGTCCCCAGACTTACGGGGCCAGGTAAACGATATAAGGTTGTATATTGTAAACTGCTAGTGAGCTAAACTGCTACCAGATAGGGGAAGGGTAACAAGTGGAGCGATACTATGTCATACGGGACAGGATCGGGAGGGTGGGGGAACACCCTCACTACCCCACTACAACACATATGCACAACACTGCCACCCCATAGGGAGAAACTGATTAAGTATAGCATAGAATGGACCCAGGGGACGGATAACAAAATGCTAACACCGTGGCCGCCTAATGGTAGCTTCGACCCATATGCCCAACATTCACTGCTAAACCATCTGCACAATACATACAAGGGGAAGAAGTTGGCAAACCATGTGGAAGTGTTTAACTTATGGAGGATGTTCCAAGGGTCCCGACCAGGACCAAATGGAATGTTCACCATGGGGGAAATACCGGAAGAGAAAGAGATTAAGGAGAAAGGAGAGGATGGGAAAAAGGGGAGTGAGGACTCAAAGAACAAGGGGAAGGGACGAGAGGGAGGAGAAAAGAATAATATATCAGATGACATAAAAGAGGAACCAAGCAACGAGATACCCATAGCACAGTGAGTGAAAACAGAGGGAGGGGGGTTGTACCCTTTAAGAGAATTAGGAGAAATAGAAAGAGGACAGTTAAGGGCGGCTGAGGGATACTCGAACCCGGCATACAGCCCTCCACCATATGTGGCTCATAGGAAGATGCCAGCAGGGGAGGGGAGGACTGGAGAAGACCAGACTGTGGAAATAGGAAATGATGAGTGGGTAGCTGCACAGATATTATTAAAATTACGAGGTTCCTTAACAGGAGAAGAGAAGGAGGTAGTAAAGAAAACAGACAAGGATAATGCAAGGGAGAGTGAAATGAGGGGGGAAGAGCTATTACGACAAAAGGAAGAGATTTTGGAGGAACGACTAGCAAAGCTAAGGGATGAGCAGAATGAATTGATCAAGAGAGAGAGAGAGAGCGAGGAAAAAGAAAGAAGGTAAGAACGAATTGGAAAAAATAAGGGAACGGAATGAGGAGCAAAGGAGAGAAGCTGAAAGGGTAAAAGCAGCAGCAGAAAGGGTGTCAAGAGTAGTGCTGCGAGAGAAGAAAAGGGAAGAACAAGAAAAAGAAAAAGAAATGGCAATGTGGAAGAGGAGGTTACTATCAGAAACAACTAAGAAATATGAAGAAGGGAGGGTGATAGAGGGTATAGTAGAAAGAGAAAGGGTGAAATGGGAAAGGAAGAAAGAGGATGAAAGAATATTGGAAAAGGTGAGTAGTGAAGTAATGGAGGAATTAAAAAGGAAAAGGGGAGAAAATAGTAGGGAGATGGAGGAGAGAAGTGAAGGAGAAAGAGAAGATAGAAGAAGGGAGAGCGGAGCATGGGGGGATGTATATAGAAACACAGAAGTAGCAACAACATCAGCACAGAGGGGAGCGGTTGATGAAGGAGGAAAAGGAGAACTGGACCTAATAGACTTACAAACAGTAACGATCAAGGGGAAAAAGAGTGGGGGGTGCCGTTTATGGCTGACTTTTGTAGTGAGGAAGAAGAAGGAGTGGAGAAGGAAGGAAGAAACAGTGAAAGGGAAAGCCTAGATAAACTATACCTCACCCGGACCAACATAGACTCACCATGGATCAGTAGGAGAAAGGATGAGCTGGAGAGAAGTGAGGAGGGAGAGCAAGGAATAGCGGAAAGGCTGACACATGAGGCCGCACCATCCCCATCATCATCACGCCCTCCCTCATCGCACCCTACATGCTCAACCACCTCACGCTCGTTACGCAAAATAAAACTTGCGCCCTTCACAGACGAACTGACACCCTATGCATGTCGGCTTAGAGACCTCCCTAGTCGCAGGCAGGACAGACGAATACACATGCCCACATTAAATACAGGAAATGATGGAAGAAAAGGGAAAGATGGAGAAGAAAGAGTTACGAGCAGGGGTAATAAGGACGAAATTGAAGGTGTAGAAGAAAGGGAAGAGGAGGAAGGGTGTGAGGACTCGATATTATGGAAAATAAAGGGTGAAACGAGACATAACTTAATGCCACTTTTGGAGAGAGGAGGGGTTAGACCACAGTATGTCCCTTGGAAGCATACAGATAAAGAAAATATAAAATGCAGGCTCCCATCATTAAGTGAAGGTGCGGGTAAGTGGATATATGAAATGGAAAAACACACCGCAGGACAGAAACTGGCAGTAGGAGATGTAAAGGGCCTTTTAATATCAATATTAGGGGATAGAGCGGATGACATTTGGAAGAGAGCGGGATTCCATGGAGTAACAATAACAAACACATCGCATGATGGGGCACCATTCGCAAACTGCAGACATGCACTATGGCAGGCACTGAGGGTACAGTACCCAGACACATCAGACATAGGAGCAATTACCTCCCGCAAGATGCGTGAGAATGAAGATCCTGTTGATTATATCCAGGAGATCCAAGAGAAGTGGCGCATGGAAACTAGAGAGCAATGGGATAAAACACCAGCAATATTCTATCATATACTAGTACAAGGGCTCCCAGAAGGAGTTCAGAAACAACTAAAGAAAGTAGTGGGAATGGAAGCAAAACCATGGCCAGAAATACAACTGACTATAGTGCATCATTGCAGGACATGGCAAGGAAAAATGAAACAAAAGGAAGAGGACAGGAAAACGGAAGAGGCTAAATTAGTACAGAAAAAACTTACTAAATACACAATGGAAGGGGCACTAATAACTACACCCACAACAATGACCCAAAGCCCCGCACAAGTAGTGGCTGCACAAGATTCCGCCCAAATACCACCTTCACAGACTGTAACACAACAGGCGCCGCCACTGCAACCGTACCCAACCAACATGGGAGGAGGACACCCAATGCAAGGAGCTGGGTATTATAATTATAACAGGGGGAGAGGAGGATTTATGAGAGGGAGAGGATACGGATATAACACGCAACAGCAGGTGGGAGGACTTAGAAATTCCTACCCCACAGGGCAACCAGTATACCAGGACAACACAGGGAGCTTTCCATGGCAGAGTAGGGAACCACCGGTGTGTTGGAGTTGTGGACTATTAGGGCACATGTCACGCACGTGTAGAGTTAGACCAGGAACACCAGCATGGAGTGAACAGGGACAACCAAGGCCCTCACAGGAACAGCAGGGCCTACAGCAACAACAGACGTTGCAACATGGAAATGAACAACAACAACAAATAACACAACAACAGCCACAGACATATTCACTGCCACAACAACAAGTAGCGATGACACAACAACCCCAAACACAACAAACTCAACTGGGTAGGGTGACGGTCTTGGGGCACAACCCTTACACAGGAAATGGCCAATCGTTGTACCCTCAATAGGACAGCCCACAGACGGCCTTGGTGTGTCCCATCCTGTCAGTAACACCTAATAGTGCGGAGGAGCCACGCATAGAGGTAACGATAGGTGACAAAAAATTATCATTCCTTGTTGACACCGGGGCGACCCGGTCTTGCATAAGGGAAGGTAAATTTAATATGTCAGGCGAAGCCATGAACACCCAAGGATTCTCTGGGGCTAGAGGGTTGGTTCCCTTTACTGATAACATTCCCTTATCTATTGGAGATTATGATCTGTCAGTTCCACTTCTATATTATAGTGCCTCACCAGTAAATATACTGGGGAGAGACATAATGAACAGGTTGAATATGACGATCTCCTTTACTGAGGACGGCATAATTTGCTCTACTCCAGGGATTAACATGCTCACAGCACGACAGATTATGCAAGCATACTGCGGACAGACAGCGATTAGGGCGGAGCCAGTAGATGGCGAACTATTCCAGTATGGAACAGATATGGCATTTGCATGGATGCCAGGGATAGAAGGGAAAATATGGAGGAGGCCAGCAGCCTATCTGTTCAGACCAGAAACACCTGTTAATGAACCAGAAGGAAATGTGGTTCTAATGGACATTGAGAGCATTATTGCAACAGCTGATTACATTGCTGTACATGCCCAAGACAGAGAAGGAAGAGCATGGAGGGCAGTGATAGCACTAGCAGAAGGATGTAGGCTGACCCAGGTGTCAGATGAGGAGCTGTTTTCAGAAGAAAAGGAGGAAGGTGAAATGGTGTTCATGATGAGTGTAGAAATATGGCTAAGAGTGGCTTACAAACAAGTAGCACAGAAAATGGCAATGGCACTTGAGGCACCCGCATGCACCCCAGTCCCCTTCTTTAAGGAGGATATGTCAAAGGTACCCAAATCATTGTGGACTACTAGCCCCTATGCCGTGGGGTGCATAAAAAGCATAGGGGGAGTAAGGATAAAATTGAAAAAAGGTGCAATACTCCCCAGAGTGAAACAGTACCCACTATCAAAAGAGGCAGATGAGGGCATATATGAAACCATAACGGCCCTTATAAACAATGGCATATTGGTCCCCTCAGAATCACCATGTAACACGGCTGTGTACCCAGTGCGCAAGGCTAAAGGGGGGTCTTGGCGCTTCATACAGGATCTCAGGCCCTTGAACAACATAGTAGAAGCAGAATATCCCGTAGCAGCAAACCCGGCCACAATATTGTGTGGCATTCCAGCAGAAGCATCACGATTTACAGTGATCGACCTTAAAAATGCTTTTTTCTCAATACCATTGCACCCAGACTCACAAGATCTGACGAGCTTCACTTACAGAAACACAAAGTGGAAGCATACCAGATTGCCACAAGGGTATTGCGAATCACCCTCAATTTTCAAGAGAGTAATACAGATGGATTTGGGTAACATTGAAGTGGAAAGCACAGTGTTGCAGTATGTGGATGACATATTAATTTGCAGTACACACGAAAGAAAATGCAGAGAGGACTCCTTAAAGATGTTGACAATATTGGCTGAAAAAGGTTACAAGGTAGACATGGAAAAGATACAGTACTGTCAAGAACAGGTACTTTACATTGGTCAACTTATATTCCAACATGGAAGAAAGATTGCACCACAAAGAGCACAGGCCATTTCAAGCACTCCAATGCCACAAACTGTGAGGGAACTGCAGCAATTCCTGGGGCTGTGCAACTACTGTAGAGCATGGGTATTTGATTACAGCTCGTACATAGGACCCCTGCTTGAGGCGTTAAGGGAAGCTAATAAAGGGGAGAAAAAGCTGGGGTGGACGATGGAAATGAAAGAGGCTTTTGATGAATTGAAAGATGCGATATCAACTGCTCCAGTACTGGCATCCCCAGACTATGAGCGACAATTTTTTATATTCTCACATTGCGACTCAGCAGTAATGAAAGCAGTATTGGCTCAAAAAACAAGCATGGGCTACAAACCAGTAGCATTTTACAGCGGCCACTTAGATCCTGTGATGTTAGGTCACTTCCCTTGCGAACAAAGTCTCGCTGCAGCTGCTTTTGCAGTGGAAAAAGCATCAGCAATCACCATGGGGTGCCCAACTACACTGTTTGTGGAACATGCACTATTTGCAATATTGAATAAACCTAAGTCCACCCTAACCACGCAGAGGGCATCAGGTTATGAGATTATTTTATCCAGAGCTGAACTATCAATTGTTAGATGTAGCACGGTCAACCCTGCAAGGTTCTTAGCAGAAGTAATTGAGGAGGGAGATTATGCCCATGACTGTACGCAAATAACTGAAATGTACTCATGTACTAGAAAGGTTGAAGAAAACGCACTAGAGGGAGGTGAGCTTTTGTTTATTGATGGGTCATCAACTATCGATCAAAGAGATGGGATAAGGAGAACTGGGGCAGCAGTGGTAAAAATGATGGAAGTACCGGTGTGTGTAGCTATGAAATGTGTACAATTACCACAGCATTATTCCGCTCAAGCAGCGGAATTAGTTGCACTGATCTTGGCGTTAAAGGAAAGCTTTGACAAACGAGTGACCATATACTCCGACAGCGCATATGTTACATCAACCGTCCACTCAGGGCTGTCGAAATGGAGAAGAAGAGGGTTTATGAGAACTGATGGCACTCCAGTGCAACATGCCCTCTTATTGGCTGAACTGATTGAAGTAATAAATGACCCCCAAGAATTAGCCCTAGTAAAATGCACCGCACACACCAATGGTGAAGACCACGTCTCGAAGGGGAATGCAGCAGCAGACGCACATGCGAAGTATGCTGCATACTTTGGTGAGATATGGAACCCCCCAGTGTCACAGAGAGGGAGAGGGAGGGGAATGGCTAAGGAGATGTTGATAAGAGAAGGGTACACCCATCTCCCAGCCACGCAGATTATGGAGCTACAAGCGGCTGCACCAATGGCCGAAAAAGAAATATGGGTAAAAAGAGGATGCACAATGTCACCAACCGACGCACTATGGTGCCAGGGTGGCACTGGAAAGGTTGTAATACCATTGGCACTTTTGAACACCGCCCTGAGCCAACTACATCATCCAGCCCACACAGGCAAGGAAGTAATTGCAGCACGAATTAGAGAAGATTGGTTCTGCCCTGAGTTAAATTCTCATGTGTCAAATTTTATCAGCAATTGTCTCACATGCCAACAGTTTACGGCCGGCCATACCCTAAAAGTGATAAGAGGTACTATACCACGGCCAGAGGGACCTTTCCGGCATCTCCATATTGACTATGTTGATATGATCAACATATGTCAAGGAAATAGGTATATGATTGTAGTAGTATGCCCATTCTCTAGGTGGATTGAAGCAGGGCCCTGTTCACACCCAGATGCATTTAGAGCAGCTAAATTTCTAGTGAGGGAGGTCTTCCCAAGGTGGGGAGTGTGCAAGGTGTTAAGGTCAGACAATGGCCCACATTTCGCAAACGAAATGTTCCAGCACATCACATCCTTGCTGAACATAAAGCATAAATTTGCATGTGCATACCACCCACAGGCCAATGGTGTATGTGAACGCCTGAATGGCCTATTAAAGGAGGCAATTGCAAAGATACAGCAAACAACAAAGAAGAGTTGGTTATATTGCCTTCCATTAGCCCTATTTGAGCTAAGGAATAGACCAGGGTCCGACCACCACCTCACCCCACACGAGGTGGTTACCGGACGTCAAATGCGCCTTCCCCTAACGCCAACATCAAGAGCATTTACCGACCACGAAAGCACAGCGAGTGTTCTTGGTGATGAAATGTACCAATATGTGTCTTCTTTGATTACTAGTGTAGTGTTTGTGTCTCAACAGCTCGAGCGCACACGGGGCGGGTCTAACAGCAATCAACAAGAAGACGCGGATAAAGAATTGGAAAAGGAAAGACTGTGTAAAATTGCTAAAGGTGACCACGTACTACTTCGCAATTTCAACAGGAAATTGAATAGTGCACGATTTACTGGCCCCCATCTGGTAGAGGAAGTATCAACAAGAGCAGTAAAGCTACAGGACAAGCGTGCCTGGAACCACCTACACGATGTAAAGATCTACAAACTCCAGACCCGCCCCAGCACCACCGACAGGTCCATTGGGAGTACAGCAACAACATCACCAACGGAGGAAGAGAGTTCTACCACAGCCAACGACCCAATTGTCCCCATACCCTGTCACTCCCCAGATTCCCTAGAGACAATAACTGAAGAAGAAAGGGGTGATCCCCATACTGCCCACCCCATGGTCACACGCTCAAAGAGTAAAAATACTTCCGCCAGTTGAGCCCAAACCCCCTGCCCATTGACCCCTACCCCCACTACAGTAACAACTGAACTGAAGAACATTGCCTTGCACATGTACACATGTAAACACGTGAATGCTCTCTTTTCTTTTCTCTCGCACATGCAGGAACTGCGTATTATTGTATTGCTAAGAAAATAGATAACTAACAAATTCACTGCCCAGGAGTAGATGGTACCCTCAGATGATAACTACCCGGAAGAATTGTCACACCAATTTGTATATGAAATAAAAAGGCCAACGTACCTGAAAAGGAGAAGGGTACGTGTCTACTACACAGCATTGCTCTTGGCCATAGAATATTCAATGCCCCACCTCCACCCATACTTGCCTGTCCTAAGAGATAGATCGCTTAGAGTAGCGTGGGAACAGCTCTTCGCCTGGGCACTGAATGACTATTTGATAGGGAGAGCTTGAAGAAAAAACAACTAACATTTAATAACCAGCATATTGAGAATTTTCAGGCGGCCAACTTTAACGTCGCAAGAATACGCTGCCAGGACTGCAGCAAGGTAAGAGCAAAATGCCGGTGAAATTAGCATATGTAATAAAGATAATAGGGATTTTGATGATGACCGGGTTCTTGGCTGCCTCTGTATGGCAGTACAGCTATGCTTTGAATATTATTGCTGCACCCAAACCTAATACACCCCCATCCCCAGCTGCAACAGGTGTTACGTCAGGTGATACTAGTAAAATTGCACACAAGCAAAATATAGTTAAACGCAGCACATACTCAGATAATAAAGGTATTGATAATTATATACAAGATTCAGCACACGTCTCAAACAACATATGGTACCAACACATGACCCGCATTGGTAAGCAGACAACAGAGGACAGCTGCTACGTTTGCTCATTAATACCATACGCCATGAGCGCTTCTCGAACATTTGTTGCCACGGAAATAGATGAAAAGACAGCACGATGCATAATATACTTGGCACTGTTCCAAACGAAAGGAAGATTCCAAGGGACAGTGGTGCATATGGTGTGGAAAACACGAGACTCATACCCATATGAAAACAACTTCCTCAAGACTTATTTGAGCTACCACAAGAGCAGTTTACATGCTGAAGCATTCAAATACATAACAAGTGGTCCTGCAAAAGGGGAAACAAAGAAAGTAACACTGCAGTATTTACCATGTGTTTGGTACGCCACTGAAGTCCCTGGTAAACAAGGATGTTGGGAGAGGCCACTGGTGATGATAACAGGGAAGGTGTACCTGGACAACAGTTGGGAGATAGGAGTGATTGGCAGCAACATGGTAACAAAAGAAACTATCTCAACTATCGTGGCACACAACCACAGATGTTGGATGACGTGGATCAAGTACGTACCCATGCTCACGTGGATAGAGACGGATGAAGACCCAAGAGTCAGGTTGCTGATCCTGCAGAATGAGCCCGGCGAAAGCAAACAGCCAAGGTCGCAATGTTGCAAACCCACATTCCGAAAGCAGACCATCAAGGGCACGATGTTGCAACCTCGCACGCCGCACACCAACGTTAAAGTGACACCTGCAAATTAAACCAGGCACACAGTGGAAAAACAATATTAATTGTGCAGAATTCTCCCTCAAACACGGTCCCACCTCACGTGACCAAGCCGAACCTGACAGGATGCCAAGCCCAGAAGGAAGAAGGCGTCTGGATCCCTCGTTACAAGACATAGGCAGATACAAATAAAAGGCTCAATGGACATCTGCGACAGTGGGAGTAGTCGGTCTTCCAGCTATGAATAAGTCCTCACATTGTCTGCACGTACCCATAGTGAAACATTGTTGCAAATGACAGGTACACCGAGAGCTGGGAACAGCGATGGTCCCAGGCTGGGAAGCTCGCGGGCGCACCAATCAGAACATGGGGCTCCTATCACTGACGCCATTAACATTAACCAATCATCAGGGGTCTTCATGTAACAATTCTCATGTATCTAATTGTAGGGACAACCCAGATATATCACCTGACTAACCCTTGTCCACTAATATTGTTCTCTATACGTATGCTATACTAACCCTACCACTCGAGCAACCAATTAAGAGTGGCGATAGGTTTTTTGCTAACTTTCCAAGGTGACGCAAGAAGCGCGTCATACTAAGGTAAAAAGGGCCTGCGAGCCCTACGATTGTGTGTGTGTCAGGACGGACGCGTACGCTCCTTGACCCATCCCTGCCGTTTTTGTCTAATAAACAGCAGAGTCACCTTGCTTCTTGCATGTGTCTCATACTCTATCTCATCTGGGATATACGGGAGGAGTTGGAGCCTCCATGCCCGGAGGTCTGCGGACGGCCCGGCCGACCACGCAGAATTTCCCCCCGACAGTTTGTTCTTGCAGGTTCAGGATCGGAAAGAAGAAAACTGGAACAGACACGGTGAGCGTTCTGCTGCAGATGCAGAATAACGCGAAGCACGTTTCATCAATCGGGTGTGGTTTAAATAGCCTTGGAGTGATGAGGCGTCTTCCTCCACGGCCTCGCCTAAGTAAGAAAAGAGTTCCTGTTCCAGAAGAGTTCCAGTGTTGTATCCAGGGAGTGGAGCTTGCCCCACCCAGGTAAGAAAGTAGTCCCGGCTCACAGAGGATTCCTATGTGGCTGGTAAGTAAGCAGCATGGTCTGCTGCAGGTAAGTCCACCCAAGCATCTTCATACAAATTATGAGCCCGGCGCTTCCAGTGCCGGGACCAGTGACTTTGATGAGCCTGGTGCCACCGGCGCCAGGACAAGGTCCAAAAGGTCCCAGTGGGGACCGGCTGGTGCCTAGGATGAAGGTTAGGGGCCTGCTTCCAAGGACGTTGGGCTGGTCCTAGCTCCTTGGAAGCAGTGATCATGACACACATGGTTCCACAAACCTGTGGCTCTACAGGTGTTTACGAATCTGTCTCCCATGATCACTTGCCATTGACCTTTCTGGGTAAGGCTGTTGGGGTTGTAGTCCAAGCCATCTAGAGAGTCAAATGTTGGAGACCTCTGAATCACATAACATAACAACACAATACACCATAATATTCAATAACATTTACAATACCCTTCCTAGTCTCATCAAAGTGCCCCATACTACTTTCATTTAAGAACTAGGATGTCTATGTTATTTTTTTATTGCTTAAAGTGGCTATAATAACAAGTGTGAACATCACTCTTGGCTTGCTTTCATAATATATATCAATGGGGAACAGCCATTAGTTCATCACCCATAATGTGAACATCTTTGCTTACAAATAAACAAATCAGTGTTGCTTTTTTGATTTCACTTTCAGGATTACATTTCATGAATCTAGTAGATCTGTTTTCTAAGGTAATGGAAGGCCATTATTTAGCAGTAAACAAACAAAGGTGCTGAATTGTAATAGTATCATAAACAAGGTCATATAGAGTCGTGATTGTTAAAAAGCAGGTTCCAGGCTCTTTAAGATTTCTTCAGGTAAGTTTATTTCCAAGTTCTTAGTTACATATCCACATGAAGACATAAAGGACATAAGCTGTGACAACACCGGCTCCCATCACCCAGGGCCAGCCAGCTGTAACCGCCTCTACACAGAACACCCACTCAGAATATTCCATCATCCACACATAAACATTCCACATGACATCTCAAGCTACCTCACCTCAGACAGGCACAATACAACAGTGATGTTGTCGAACAACATGACCAGAATTTAGCACAAAGGCTCATCCCTAAAAGGCTGGTGTTAGGATAATCTACACTATCTTGATGAATGAGCCACGTTAAGTATGACCCCTACTGGGAAATGAGTAGAGATGCAGGAGGTAAGTCACACAGATTTACAAAAGTACCAGCAACAAAATATACAACAGAGTCCTCACCTAATTGTTGTGCAATCAGAACATTCTCATTTACAACAGTACAAATAATCAACAACAAAAGGCTTTTAGCGTACTGTTTCTTAATCTGGACACTCAATCAATCAACACATTTATAAAGCACACTTTCACCAAAGGTATCATGGCGCTGTCTAGTTGCGTGGAAAGAAGAAACGCCTTTAAGGAAACAAATGGATCTTTAAGCTACGTTTGAACGGACCAAATTCTCGCAGGCAGCAGATCCCTACTGGCAATGTATTCCAAAGTGTAGGGCCTGAGATAGAGAAGGCCCAACCACCCACCCTATCTTCAACGATAGACAGGTATCTTAAGCATTGCCACCCCAGTAAAGGGGAGTGCACCGCCTGAGCAATATAGTTGAATTTTCCTTTGCAGAGCCAAGCAATCCTGCCTGTTCAGACCCTGATAACTAATACATAGGGCTTTGCAATGTGTTTGAGCTATCATGGTAGCCAGTGAAGCTCCAGCCGCACGGTGGAATATGGTGATCGAAAGGGATATCCTGAAAATAGTGAAATAAGTATGCCAGCTGAGATAGAAGTATCGCGTTGCAGTAGTTCAAGCTACCGTTCAGACAATATTCAACCACTTCTTTGTCGAGATACTCGCAAATAAAAGGGAAAATTTTCCTCAGTTTTTTCAGTTTTAGGAAGACGACTCCAAAAATGATGTTAATCTGGGGATCCATCTTCAATAAGGCTGCAATTTTTGCGCCCACATTCTTCACCTCTTCTGGGACAAGAAGGGAGCCAAGTGATGATGGCCAGAAGTCAGAGGTCCAGCACTCTGACAAGGCCACTGGGGCAATAGTTGTGATCTCAGTCTTCTCACCATTAAATTGTAGCCAGTTGGCTCCCATCCAGACGCCAACAGCTGCTAGGCAGGATCCAAACTGGGCAGCATTCCCAGCATGTTCCAGATCGAGCCTAAACAAAATGTGGGCATCATCCACGTAGGAGAAGAAATTAAACTCAGGGGAGCGAATGAGAACTGCCAATGGCTGGATATATAAATTAAAAAGCATAGGGGAGAAGGCACAGCCCTGTGGGATCCCACATGTCACTGTTTTAGGTGATGGTAAGTGAGGCAAGAGACGCCAGTTGTGAATGGGACAACAGAAAAATGTAGAACCATTCCAGGTCTAATCCAGACATACCGGCGATCTGCAACATTAATAAAAGAAGGGCATGGTCGATAAAGTCAAAGGGGGCAGACAGGTCCAATAGAACAAGAAAAGTCAATTTTACAAGGGAACAGATAAGATCACAATTGTGGGGTGATGACTCCTTCCGAAACTTTCATGAAAAAAGGAAACAAAGAAATGGGTCGATAATTAGAAAAGATTGTCAGATCTAGGGGTGGCTTTTTGAATTACGGGATCAGTAGCATTTTTTTTTTAAAGTTGCTGGGATCTGGCCAGAGGCCAGCAAAGAGTTAATCATCTACACTATTGTTTCTCTCAAAATTGTGATACTGGGTTTAAACAAATGTAGGGGAATGTCATCAAGTGGTGACGCTGATTTAAGTAGCGCAACATTCCGAGCGATCTCAGAGCAGTTGGTGGGCTGAAAGGAAGTAAAGGAACAGTGCCCCGAAAGCATCAGAGGTGGCTGCTCAGTAGTGGACAGACCAACACAAACATCAGCTTGAACCAGAACAACGTCCTTCAACCTGTAT
This sequence comes from Ambystoma mexicanum, assembly GCF_040938575.1. NCBI lineage: Eukaryota > Metazoa > Chordata > Amphibia > Caudata > Ambystomatidae > Ambystoma > Ambystoma mexicanum. The sequence goes on from NC_090928.1 coordinate 1,150,060,021, forward strand.
ACTTCAGCAATGGGGCCCAGACCATATTGCCTCTTAAATCATAGAGAAAGTGATAGAACAATGTTCAGGACTGCCTAGTCACATTGTTAAAGGAGATTCATAATTATATTATCACAAAATAAACATCACAGGTTCTCCCGGCACAAGGCTAATTAATATACGGTACTCCTACTGTATAAGCTAGGGAATATATCATCAGTACAAGCCACCCTAGATAACAACAAAAAACAGTAGAATGCCTTGATTCTGCTAAAACGAAAAGAGGCACATGAAACCAACCAGACAACACATCACACTTATTTTCTGCATACTCCAGCCAGAAAACAAACACACATCATAATCCTGACTGCTTGAACAATGCCCAATCACACTCCATTCTTCATATTGAAACAATGTCACTGTCACTCCAACCAACCAACAAATCACACTCTTATTTTCTGCATACTCCAACCGGCAAACAAACACACAAATGCAAGTTTGTTGTTGCATGTTGCTAAGCAACCCTACGGCTGCTTTAACAGGACGCCAGGGTTACCGGAAGGTGACAGCCGCACCCACAACAACGAAGGCCCACTGGACCAAGGGCAACACCAGTCTGATCCTGTCCGGGCCTTACCGCGGCCGAAAAGCGCCAGTGCCTGCTGCCCATCTAAAGTCTACATCCCGACCCAGTAGCATGGTCAAAATCCTGAAAACAGGCTAGTAATCTGCATAGCTGCCCATAGAGAGCCCGGGAGGAGTCACCCTTTGATGGATCACTCTGAAGTGTTCAGAGGTAAGAACCCCTGCTGCCTGCAGCACTACGACACCTCATGCCTCGCGCCATACCCCAGGCACCCACACGGCACCCCAAACCCTCAGCCAGAGCAAAACACCTTAGAATTCGCTCCTGCACACAGCACGGCCACTCAGAACCCCCTCCATCCCCTTTAGAAACGTCAGGTTGTGCTCACGCACTAAGCATCATCAGCACCCACTACAGCGTGTGATGGCCAGCAACATCACTGCACAACCAGAATCCCACTACCAGGTGAAACTGACCCCCGACAGACACTCTATGAACTTTGAAAACACTGCTGCCCGAGTCTTTACCTCTCACAGCAATAAATAGTTCAAATGTACTCCTGCACTGCCCGCCATGTCTATTGTACCTAATATGCCCAAATGTACTTCTGCATTGCCTGCCATGCCTATTGTATCTAATATGCCCAAATATGCTCCTGCACTGCCTGCTCTGCCTATTGTACCTAATATGCCCAAATGTACTCCTGCATTGCCTGCCATGCCTATTGTCTAATATGTCCAAATGTACTCCTGCACTGCTCGCCATGCCTATTGTACCTAATATGCCCAAATATACTCCTGCACTGCCTGCTCTGCCTATTGTACCTAATATGCCCAAATGTACTCCTGCACTGCCCGCCATGCCTATTGTACCTAATATGCCCAAATGTACTCCTGCACTGCCTGCTCTGCCTATTGTACCTAATATGCCCAAATGTACTCCTGCACTGCCTGCTCTGCCTATTGTACCTAATATGCCCAAATGTACTCCTGCACAGCCTGTAATGCCCACAGCAACCAAATGGAATATCCCTAGGCCCAGCCCCTCTCTTAAGGTCACACCAGCTGCTCCCCTCAGATGTGCCCTCATCAATGCAGGCTCACTCCCGGCACATGCACTTGATGTTCATGATCTCATCCTCAGCGCTGACATTGACCTTCTGGTGATTACTTAAACGTGACTCATCTGGCCCAGCCCTCAGCCTCGCCATCCTACCAGGATACAGTATCTTTAGACAGGACCGCCTATCCCATAAAGGGGGAGGCGTAGCCTTGATTGCCAATAATCATATTGCCATTAGACAGATGGAAGGTATTCTCGGCCCTACCTGCGACTACCTCCCCTCAAAGTAAGGGTCTGCGCCAACTGTACCATTACACTGCATATCATCTATAGACCACCAGGTCCAGTGCTAGACTTTAAACAAACATGATTACATGCCCTCTCAAACAATCTGAAGAAAACCTCTCAATCCATTCTCCTAGGAGACCTGAACCTGGGACTCAACGACCCCAAAGATACCCAGGCAGCCTCCCTCAGCAAAGCATTATCTACACTAGGCTTCATCCAGGCCATCGAAGTACCTACCCATAGCAAAGGCTGCACCCTAGATTGGGAGCAAACCATAACTGCTCAATCAATATCACTGATGTCTCTCCTATCCCTTGGTCAGACCACTACTCCATTCTGTTTGAAATCAAGGTCTCTATGGACCAACTGAAACAGACCCCCCTGCCTGCAGCTATGGCCAGAAGTACCCGGCAACTAATTAAAGACAGACTCAAGCCTTACCTTTTAGTGCCGGCCCTCCAGGCCCCCAGATCTAACAACCCTGAAACTCTTGTTGATGCGTTTACCACAATCATCTCTCAGGCAGTGGACGCTATTGCACCTCTCGCCCTGAAAAAGGCCAAACGAACTAAGCACTCCAACGCCTGGTTCACCAAAGATCTTTACGACCTTACAGCAAAGAAAAGGGCAGCGCTTTCTCACTGGAAATCAGACCCCAATGAGATCACCAAATCTACCTTCAAATTAATTTCTAAAGAATATAAAACGGCAATCATTACAGCCAAAGCCTCTTCGTTCAACTCAAGAATAGCTAATGCGAAATCTGATACGAAGGAAATCTTTGCCATCTTTAGGGAACTGGAGACTCCCACTACCCTACCACCAACACTCCACAAGGATGAAAAGTGGTGCAACTAAATCCAAAGAGCCATTCTGGGCAAACTCACCTTGCTCCAGAACACAATTTTAGCCCATCAACAAGCCCTTAGTCACCAGATAACCCTGTCACAGACTATGACCAGCAATAACGCCCCATCCTTCGAGTTTAAGGATAAGAGCAAACAAGAGGTTAGCGCTCTCCTTAATTCAATCAAACCATCCGCCTGCAAGAGGGATGCTTGCCCAGCTCAACTTATTAAAGATTGCGCCGGCCCCTTTGCCCCCTTTCTCACTGCATTCATCAATGCATCATTCCAACCAGGCCGCGTCTCAAGGAAGCATGGGTACGACCTCTTCTTAAAAAACCAACCCTAGACCCAAATGCCCCAGGGAATTATAGACCTATCACGACAGTCCCCTTCCTCTTAAGAATTCTGGACAAAGCAGCTTACCTGCAAATCCAGAAGGTTCTCCCAGGGCACGGCACTGAAACTGCTCTCAATGACCTAAAAAATCAGATGGACAACTTGAGAGATGCAGGAAAACCTGCGCTCCTCCTGCTCCTCGACCTATCAGCGGCTTTTGACCTGGTGGATCACAATACTCTCTGTCACCACCTCTCCACTGCCGCCAACTTCTCCCCTTCAGCCATAGCTTGGATCACCTCGTTTCTTCAGGAAAGGGTTATGAAAGTCTTCTCCGACTCAGCCTGTGCATTCCCAAACCTCATCAAATGTGGAGTCCCTCAAGGATCCTGCATTTCCCCCACTCTATATAACCTGTTCACCAGGCCACTGTTCCAGATCTTGGATGCCCTGGGCATCATGTACACCAACTATGCTGATGACACACAGGTCCTCATTCCCCTCCCAGGTGATTACGAAGCCGATAAGAAGTCCCTCGAGTCAACCTACTCCACAATTCAAACGTGGATGGCAGAAAATTGGTTTTGCCTCAATGGGGATAAAACCGAGTTTCTGATAATCGGTTCACCAGCTACACTTAAGAAGTTGGATAAACAGTACAGCTCCTTTACCATTTACCACTCATCAATCCCAGTACTGCAAACTGTAAAAACCCTACCAGTACCTCGACTCTGACCTCTCCATGAACAGACAAGCTAAGGCCATTTCCTCGAACTCTGCATATCACTCCAAACTCATCAATGCTATTAGACCATGGCCCTTATTACAAGTCAGGCGTTAAGGGTTTAACGGCGCCGTCGGTGCCATTATCCTTTAACGCCTGATTCACACTTTAACGCCTGCTTTTTGCAGGCGTTAAAGTCCAAGGCGCTAAGCGACCTTGGTGCTAATCACGGCACCGTAATTTACGGTGCCGTAATTAGCGCCTTCCCCATCCCCATTATGCCCTACGGGGCAAAAATGGCCATGGGGAAGGGCAAATGGTGAATGGGGAATTACCGCCCCACTCACCTTGGAATGGGGCGGTAATTCCGCCATCCACCATGGCGGAATCCGGCATGGACCATGGTGCTAATAGCACCATGGTCCACCGCCTGACTTGTAATGAGGGCCCATATCTCTCGAAGCCCAACTGTCTTACCATTGCAAGAGCAATAATCGGATCAAGATTAGACTACTGTAATGCCCTCTTCCTAGGAACCTCAATAAAAACCTCTCCAAACTACAGACAGTCCAGAATAACACCCTTAGGGCAGCCAATGGCATCTCCAAAAGGGAACACATTTCAGACAGAAGAAAACAAGTCCATTGGCTCCCCATCAAGGAGAGAATAGTCTTCAAAGCCCTGGGTATAACAAACACATTCTTCCACAACCAGGCACCCCAATACCTGGTGCAAAGGGTTATTAATCAAGAACCTACGAGACCCACCAGATCAGCCTATGCAAACAGGATATCCGTTCCTAAAACAAAGAGAGCGCGAGCAAGAGGATCCAGCTTTGCAGTTCTGGAAGAAACATACTGGAATGCCATCCCTCCACACGCTAGGAATACTGTATCTCACCTGGCATTCAGGAAACTAATCAAAACCCTGCTGTTCATCTAAGCCCTCCCTAGATCACCTGACTGCTGCACTCCACTACCACAAGCTAGAGCACTCTCCTACACCAATTTCTCCTCTTGTAACTAATGCAACACTGTTTATTAAGATCAATGTAACCAAGAGCATCTTTATTAAGCACAATGTAACCAAGAGCCTACTATCTCTGCGTAACCAACCCAAATAGGTACATATAAGACAATCTCTGCAACAGCGCCTCGATGCCTGCGTGCTGCTCGTGCGCTTTACAAATGCAAATAAATAAATAAAAATAAATAAAACACACATCTTAATCCTGACTGCTTGAACAATGCCAAATCACACAGTCGACACTCTTCATATTGCAGCAATGTGACCACAACACAATCTACCCGAAAACCGTGCATGATTGAATGTAGAAACTCACTAGTATTCGATAGAGCATAAAAACGAAATTTGAGGCTCCCTATGGGAACAGAAAGCAGACATGCCATAACCCAATTTACCAAGAAACATCCTACCACACAAATAATGGATGCTTCTAAACTGCAATCAAAAACACCCCAGGATACATATCTTGTGTTTCCCTGTCTCTCCACTCACACCTATCTTGCAAGCCAAGAGGCTTTCAAAATGGCAAGGCATGCTTTATAAGACCCAGCACAATTTCATTACATTTTGTTACATAAGTAAGTTGCAACTCATTTGCAAATATACTTTCAATTCACAAAAAATGAGTTTTGTGCGCGATCTAGCAAGGCAAGTGACAATGCAGAGAAGTGGGCAACAGCGGGATAGCACCAGGTAAAAGTAAGAGTAACGGACTGCCCAGAGAACTGAGGAACACCAAAAGGGGCTATAAAGGAGGAGGTTAATGTTTCATAGGATGCTGGCAGAAGGCAAAGTGGAGGGATTGTTGAAAGGGTATGGGTCCACCAAACGGCCCAAAGAGCTAGTGCAGGGGGAGAGCAGAGGTTAAGTCTGAGGAAGATCAATGCCTTAAAGAGGAAGCTTTTGAGATGCTTCCTGAACTGCAGCAGCCTGGGGAAATGTCTGATGGTGACAGGGTTCCAGAGTATACGTGGATAGGCATGTCTTTGGGTTCTTTCCTTCCTATAGTAGCTTATTCTAGTCTTCAACCTTGATTTCTGTTGGAGAGATGTTATATTGTATGAAATGTAATTTCACATTATGAGTTTATGTGTAAAAAAAATGTTTAACATGTTATTTTACCTCCAATCTTGTGTATACAGAGCTCCTGCTTTGCTGTGATATTTATGACATAATGGAATGCTGACAAGATATTTATAACCAGCCTCTCTTTGAAGCTCTTTGGTTGCAGCTGAGCAGTGGAGAGGGGCCTTGATATGAACCTACTTCAATAAAAACATCTAAGAGCTAAACTTGGTGTTTCTTACCTTACTGGACTTCACAATTGGCGACGGGCGGACGTAAGTCTCCCTCCCTGCGTACTTCTACAAGAGTTGTGGATCTGCCAATTTTAGGAAGTAACGCATGAAGCAATAACTTGTATTGAGGTCCAATTTTTCACCCCACAGGTGTAGGTGTAACAAAGGTTGCAAACGTTAGGTCTGGACGATGGACTTTATCAGTGCTGATTTAAAATGCCTATAATTGCTATGTACCTGCTATTTGCACTTTGAGTTGGTGGAGAGGTAGAGTGTGTGTGTGGGTGTGTGTGTGTGTCTTTTATTGGGGGGCAGCTGTGAAGTTATGTGGAGTTAGGCGAGTGCTTGTCATGGCTGTTGGTATTATGGCCCGCTCCCCACCTATGACCAGCATAGGGGTGTTGGACACCTGTAGAGATGTTATACACTTGAGTGGAGTCTTCAGGTGTTGGAGATAGATAGGGCAAAAAGAAAGGTTGTCTCTTTTTTATTTAAGGGGTCTTGAATCAAGAGGACAATTATCATATATCGAAAAAGACAGAGTCAACAGCTACCCCGATTCAGCTACGCATTTGGCAGTAGGTATGAAGAGCAGTAGGCTAGTTTAATACATACTAGCTCGGGGTGATCACACAAAGGCTGAAGATTATTTGGGAAAACAAATCAATTTAATCAAAAATGTAGACACATTTTTAAAACTCGTGGGTCATAATACATAAGGTTTGACCTAAAAAAGGTACATATATGCCAGGGGGGCGAATCGAGAAAACTCAAATATAAACACTTCGCATTTAAGTAATTGTTAGTAGCAGATATTTGTCTTGAGGTGTTGGACATCTTCAGCTGGGATTTGCCACAGTTAAGGGAGTGCATCTAGTGACTGGGTAACATTGAGGTTTATGCGTCCACACAGTGGGTGTGTGAAGTGTTGAAGGCCTTGGAGGTATGGTTTGCTGTCTTAGGGTGGTTACTGGATAAGATGGTCTAAGTCTGTTTCAGAGATTCGTCCTTCTATCCTTTTTCTTTGCTGTAGGTTTTCACCTCTTCTTATCTCGTGTAATTTGAGAGGTGCAGTTTTTGGTGTTGTTTTGTCCTGCCGTCATGTGGGCGTGTGTTATATGACAGGCAAGGATGGCCTCAGGATGTAAGTCTCTGGTGGTGTAAACGCCAAGGTGTAAGTGTATCCCACTGGTGTACTTCTTTGGGAATTCCCCCAGTGTGGGTGGTGACCTCTGCATGCACTGTGCAGGTAAGATGGGGACGTTGGTCAATGTAGAGGTTGTGGTATTGGAACTGAAAGTTGTAGAGAGATGTTTGCTTTTCCCTGTTCTGTCTCATTTGTGCAAGTCTCTTTTAATGTGGTTCAGATTCTGATTTCTTCGAAGTGAGCAGATGTGTTGTGATGTACTTTCTTCCTGCCTTGTCTGCCTTGCATGAATGTGAGGTCATGAGTTTTCTGAGAGTGGAATGTGGTGTGAGTGCTGCCAGCTGAGTGTTCTCCTCCTTATTTTTTTTTATACTTGTGTGTATCAAGTTTTCTTGATTTTACAAAGTTTTGTTTTTGAATGTGTTTATTCTTTCCACATGCTGTCGAGGTATTTGATCGCCTATTGATTAATTTTTAAGCGCTAAGTGGTTCCAGAATCAAGATTTTAAGTGTTGTTGTCACTGTAAATTAGGCTTAGTCTGAATGTGTTTCGCTGCATTCAGCCAGTGCGGCTTGCAAGATCTTTGCCGTTGTTTTTTTTCTGCTCATCAGTCGTTGCCACCATTCGTCTTCTTCTCTCGAGGTGTATGTTGCTAATACTGGATGTAGATAGGCTTGTCTGATCTGAGAACTAGCTGGACAGGACAGTAAAAGATGTCTCACTGACTCAGTCTGATCGCTGTTGTTGCACAGCCTGCAAGATTTTGTGGGTGACTGGCCTCTGACCTGGAGAATTTCGTTTGTGAGCAAAAGATTAAGACAGGTTCTTAAAAAGGTATGCCTCAGCGGCTTGTTCGGAAATATCCTGAAGAGTTGCATAGTTCCATTTAGTTTCATTTAGAAAGGTGGCAAGTGAGACAAGAGCTTGTTTTTGTTTGCTCTTTCCAAGGTGGTGATCCAGTCCAGCTTTGCAATTTTTATTTTTTTTTTATTTTGAGAGGATTCGAGATGAGGTCCTCTTCTGAACACGCAATTTGGTCAAGCTAATTTCTTTTCTGTGTTGCCCAATTGGTTAGCATTTCGCAGCTTCCTTCTTTGATTCCGGTGTCAATCAATTTGTACAGAGGTAAAGCATCTGGAAGTATTGTTTTCCTGAATAAGGACATGCTACTAAAATCGACCATAGCTTTAAGAGAGAGAAGGGCTAATTCTCTTCTGATGGCTACAGTCTGCGTTGATTTTGGTAGGTTCAGCACTGATTTCCAGAAAAAAACCCTCCATTTTTTGAATTTTTTGCCAAATGTCGTTGGAGAATTTTCGTTTTTGATCAGGAATTTTACAAAATCGACACAGATTTCCAACTTTCGGAATTAGGTTTCTGCGAGCCAAGACTTCCAAGGTCGGCCATAGATTCAGGCGGAAGCGGAGGAGCTTCTGTCGAATTTTTGGACAAGGAAATTTGACCAAATAATCATCCATGACTCTATAACGCTTGTGACCAAACAAGTGTCGATTAAAAGACTTGTAGACTAAGCATCTGTTTTGGTTAACACACCGGTCATGCTGGTGGATTTTCATTTTGGCACGACCTTCATTAGTTAAAAGTAACTCCAACTCAACTGATGCGTAAGCCAACGCGTTCATAGTAAATTTACACCATTTCTGAGAGAATGTCTGGTTTTGATTTAGCAAGTGAGGGGCCACCTTGCCTAAGATGTCTGTACGAATTGATTGTTGGGGATTGTTGGCATGGCGTTGCCGCCGTATGTCAAAGCAGGGACCAATTTTGCTTTATAAAACTTGAGTATTGGAATCAGGGAGAAGCGACCACATTTCTTGTCTAAGACCCGAGCCTGCATTGTCAAGGAGCAAGTTTTGATGCTCTTTTCTGAGATTGTGCTGTTGATCATTGCTTATCTGATGCTTTTTACCATTTCGATTTGGACTTTTTTGAGGTTCCATTAAAAGATGTTGGATTTTTTCGCATTCCTTTCCAGAATTAGGATCTTTGTTTTTGCTTTGTTTATCTCCAAGTTCATCTGACAGATTGTTTATTTGCCTTTGTAGGCCAATCTGGGTTTGGTCCAGCAGTGTTATGTCATCGGCGTAGAGCAGTCGGGACACCGCGGCGACCCTGATTTTTGGAGGGAAGGTTCTGATGGCTGAACCTGAGTCTTTAAAGTCTCTAATAAATGTGGTAAATAGAACATGGGCCAGAGGGCATCCTTGCTTTACTCCGCGGCTTGTTGGTATCTCTGCTGATAAAAGTTTGACCCTCATTGTTGTAGCAGTATGCAGTGCTTTTATCGGGCCAAGGATGCATTCCGGGCAGTTCCAGAACCGGAGCTTCGCCCACAGTTTCGCTCTATCCACTAAGTCGAATGCTTGTGTTCTATGAACGCCAAGAACACTCTGGATGTGCCTTCGAGGATTTTGCTTTTGATTATGCTGAGCACCATGATGTTCACTGTTGTGGCTGAGTTTTTTCTAAAGCCAGCTTGAAATGGGTCGGCGCATGGTGCAGTCTTTGCCCATTCTTGGAATCTCTTTAGAAGTAGAATCCCGTAGATTTTCCTGATTGTATCGAGGTGGGCGATTGGCCGGTAATTCCATGGATCAGTTCTGTCACCTTTTTTGTCGATTGGGACAACCGTCGCTGTTGTCCATGATCTTGGGATCGTTCTTGATTTCGAGCAGTTGGAAAAGACCATACTGAGGAAGGTCGCAAAAGGTGTAATGTTTTTGAGGTCTACATTGGTGATCCCATCTAGTCCTGGAGCTCTAAAGGTTTTGAGCTTTTGTACAGTTGATCTAATATCTTCTTCGCTCGAGACATCTTCGCACGATGTTACTGCGTTGAGCTGATTTGGTGGGTTCCTGAAATAGAGATTCGAAATGTGCATGCCATTTTTCTTCCCTAACGTTATTTACTAGCACACTGTTGCTCAAAGCTCCGAGCCATTTCATTAAGGCCCAGAATACCCGGGCATTTTTGCCAGCTCCCTTTTTCAAGATTTCCTCTGAGTCTTTTTGACCCAGCTTTTGTATTTCTTAGATTCTGCAGCAAGTTCGTTATGGAGGTCCACTGAAGTTGAGTTCTTTGCGATCCTTGTGAGTCGTCTTAGTGCAGTGCTCTTTGTCACCACCTGTTTGTCATATTGGTGGGTTGGTAGCTGTCTGTACAGAAGATCTCGTCTGGTCTTGACTTTGTAGGGACTCAGGAGGGGCTGGTAGTCAACTTTCGACGCTGAGCTCATTTTGTTGCGATTATAGTTCAGTGTCAGTTGATCTATTCTTTCGGCTGTTAGTCTGAGTCGGTTGCCCTGCGCATTGCATTCAAGGTTTTCAGACATCATGGGATTTTGCGCAATTATGGATTTCCATGTTGCTTGTAAAAGATTGTGGTCACTTTCTGATGTCCGAATGACTTCGAAGGATGTTATTAACTTCTGGATTTCTCCCGATGCAAAGATGTAGTCAATGGTTCCCTTCAGATAAGTTCTTTCCCAAGTCGGGATTCTCTCTGGGTTGGGAAAAACCTGGGCTATGTTGTATAAGCCTCGTGACTCCATCAGTTCATTCCATTGTGCTCCCCTGTTTTCCGCTGGTTTCTTTTGTAGAGTCTGGGAAGCCGGTGCGTTGCTTCTCTGGCATTTAGCGTTTAAGTTGCCGCATGTGCTATTTGTTTTTCGGCGTGATATTGTCAATCTCTGTTTCGATGGTCCTCAGGAACTTTTTGTCAGCAATCGCCTGAGGGTTCCAATAAGCAATTATGATTGTGATTTGGATGTTCTGTTTTTTCAGTGACTTTGGATCAAAAATGTGTCCAATTCATCACAGCCGCTAAGTGATGTTTTGAGATTGTGGTTGTTTCTAGGATGCTGATTCCGCTCCCTGAGTGAACAGCCAATAAGAGGCCTGAAGATGGGTGCCCTAGCCGGCTCTTTACAGCTGGGGATATTGCAATGTGAAAACCGTTCAAATACGGTTTGTTGGTCAGCCAAGTTTCCTGTAGGGCAAGTATGTCGAACTGGCCTAGGTCAATATCTCCAGGTCTCGTGAGGTGTATGAACCCACACTTGTTCCAGGATCTGATTTTTAGGCAGGTCTCTACGATTCCAGGGTGGTGAGCAGTGGTCACGTTGGTTGGCCCATGCTCGTGGGCCACAAATTGTTATTTCACGTGGTTTGGGCAACCACGCCAGAGTTGTTTCATTGGTGCTGAATGGTCAGCTCTTGGTGGTTTGATCTGCGAGATTTTTTCAGTGCTCCGTTGCATTTCAGGTTCCCTAGTTATTTGGGACCTTGGTTTGCCTTGGACGACTGAAGGACTTTGCGAGGGATTGTCAAAAGCCAGTCGCTTTAGTTTTTCACGTCTTGTTTCAATTTGGCTTGCGGATGCTGGTGCTTCTTTTGTAGAGGTATGAGTTAGGTCGATTGCTTTGTGTTGTTTTGTCGTAGGTTTCTTCGACCGCAGAATGGGGCATCCTGTTGCTTTTATATAAGCGCTCCGTTCTGGATGTATAGTGTGGTCTTGCCGGGGTTTTTCTTGCTTTGTTAAGCAGCTGGTGTTCTTTGCGTCCAGTGGGGGACAGATCTGTCAGCTGGTAACCATGTTGTAGCAGATCCTCCTGACCTTCGAAAATCAGTAGATTTAACGCAGCTGATCTTATGTGTAAGTAAGACTTTGCTTTTGTGTCCCTGTGATATGGCTCAACCAGGATGAGCTCGTCCGATCTCAAGCCTTTTAGCGTCTATATTCTTTCTAAAAGTTTGTAGTACCGTTCCTCTGTCTAGCGTGATGGTGTTGTTATTCTATGCTGTTTGTTCCAATTTGAGGATGGTTGTTGGAGTATGATTTCTGGGCTTGCGTTCGTATACTCGTTTGTGTTTTACTCTCTCTACTGATTGCGGTATTCTGTCCCATCCTATAGTTTGTTTTTTTGTTTCGTAGGTTCTTGTCTTTTGGTTATGTGGAGATGCTAAATTGTGGTGGCTATTCTCTATGGGTCACCTTGGTCTCTCCAGATTTCGATCGGATGCTAGGGCGACTGAGACCTTGTTTCGTTTTGGATTTCTGGGAAGCGGAATAGCCTGTAGCTTGTGGTTTCTGTCCCAGTTGTGTGTGCTCTGGCTTCTTGCTGATCGTGGGCGGGGAGAGTTTGAACATCTTCTTCCTTTGGTTTTCACTGCCAAGTGTTTGCATTGTTCAGTAGCAGATAGCAGTCTAGTTGAGCATTCGTCTCTTTTTTGTTTTTCCTTTTTTTCTTCCGTGTCTGACTGGAAGTCCTGTGTAATGTTCATCAGACTTTCCTCAGCCAAGAAGTCTTCCACAGTAATTGGTGACCTTAAAGGCTGCTGCTGCATGGAGAGATGAGTAGAGCGCTCTTTCCTCACTTCCGCTGGAGATCGGACCATAGCTGTGGAGTTGGAAGGCTTTCTTTGAATCTGACTTGAGGGTTTTCTTGGCTCTGTGGTCGAGCTTCTGTTTGAGCTCAGAGGTGTCTGAAGTTTGGGTAATGTTTGATAGTTCTTGCTGTCCTTAATGTAGGTTTTTGGTCTGGTTCCCACCGATGTTGCTGCTACAGCCAGATCTGTTGAGCTGGGCAGGTCTTCTGACCAGGGCAGAGTCGAGTTAACGATGAAAAGCTCTGGATTAAGATTTGAGGGATCTATGCTGTTTCCTGAGTAGTTGTTAAATATGCAGAAGTTTCCTTGGTTTGGTTTTGCCCTTGGTAGGGAACAGTCGGATTCAGGTTCTTTTTGGTGATCAAGAGAGGTTTGAGTTTCTGCAGATTTGAATTGTTTAGACGTTAATGGTTAGAGAGAGGGCCATGTCGGGTCTTGGGCTTCCTTGTGAATCCTACTCCCTGGTTGATTTTTCCATGGCTGTGACGTATCCCTCTAGATAAATCAGTTTAGTGTGCATCATGGCAGACAGAGTTGTGTGGTCTTTTAGGGACTCGTTCAATGATTCATATAATTTGCAGAATGGGGGGAGCGTGATTGCCGACATGATTGTTAGCATGTCTGATTTTTTGGAAGGCGTTTCTTTTTGAGCGGATGGTAAGGCTTCGCTGCGGCTCCTATTCTTAGCAGGCGTGTAAAGAAGAGATGCTTGTGTCATTTGGCAAGGAGGAGATTGATTTGTCTGAAGGCCTCTTTTTTTTGGTCTCGACGGGGCTGCATCGGGTAGAGAGTTTTTTCCGGGATTCAGAATTGAGCCTAGTTTCACACTGGTTCCAGTTAGCACTAGAGGGCTTGTTCAGAGCCTAAGATTCTTTGCTGGGTTTAAGGTTGCGTTTTCGAGATCTTTGGAAGGTGGCACTTCTCCCTGCTTGGATGTCGTTAATGGCTGCAGGGTTGTTGGGGTCGGGTTCGACTGGCTCAGCCGAGGACCAATAGTCTCAGGAATGGAAGGTGGGAGAATGCTGGTAAGGCTGGATTCTGGGAGCTGTATTGGGGCATCTGGGTTGACATTAGGTGTCTTGTCCACCCTGCTTGCTTCTAAGTTTGCAGCTTTTATTGAGCAAGCGTCTTCTGCTATAGATTCCGAGCTGCTTTTCGGAGTCAGAAGTTTTGTTGGCGAGATTGCTTTCTGACTGACTCCAATTTTGTGCACTTTGGAGACCATAGGAGAGTCCTGAATTGCCTCCAAAATCTCAGCATCAGAAAGATCATCCGAAGGGTCATGTTTACATTTGCCTAGTCGTTTTAATAAGTCTTTTAGCGAGTTGCTTTGTATGTTCTTTGTGAAGGTTTTTTTTTAAGATTTTTTGTATGTTTTTTGGGCCCAGATGTGGTGTTTCTGTGCTTTTTTCTAAACTGAGGTTTTCCACTATATGTTCTACTGCTTGCTGCTTGTCTGTTGTTTCTATGCTTTTTTTGGGCATTTTTTTGTAGGCGCCTTCTTCAAGGTGATTTTGCTTTTAGCAGTGTGTTTTTTTAATTGTTTTTTTTGTTAAGTGCTGTAGGAGAGGCGGATGCACAACTCTTGTAGCCTTCTATGTCTTCCCATTCTTCTGGAGCCGCTTCAATTGTCTCATTGTGGTTTTTTTCCTTCACTGTTGAGCTGATGTGGTCCTCTGCCGCTTCCGGGTCTGCTGTTCCCGCATTGTCCGATAGGAAGCTCTGATCTTCAATTATGTGGATCTCCACGTTCGTAATTACCTGATTCCGGAGTCTCACTGGGTTTAGTTCTGCAGGCGTCCGCGGCACCGACGAAGAGCGGGACCAACCCAGGATCTCCGGGCCTCCCTTCACACTCCTCCGGACCTCCGGCACAATGTCCCGATGCAAGGTGAGTGGGGAGATCAGGAGCGGCGTGTGTTCAGAGACGAGTTTGTACGCTGCCTCTTGAGTGCATTCGGAGGCTTGATGCGGTGTGTCTCTGGCCAACCTATACGCATGCCCAGCCCTGGCAGGCTCCTTCACCGTCGGCCCTCCAGCCGACGGGGGAGTGGTGACGGCCACAGCCGGGACAATCTGGATGCTAGCTCTCAAGAGACACTGCTTTGCTGGAGCTATGGTCCCATTTTCGTGTTGATTGGGCAATTCTGTTGTAGCGCACAAGGCGCTTTTGTAGCCAGTCAAGCGCCAGTCTCGATCTGTTTGTAGGATTAGACTTGTGTAGCAAGCCACTCTGTTTCCCCAAAAGCGGGCGGCATTCACCTAGTTCTTTCTGAGCCAGCAGCTCGGACGCTGTAATGGTAGTGGAGAGCAGGCGAAGTCTGGTGAGCATGAGAGCAGAAGCCGAATCTCGTTGGACTCGTATAGGTTGGACCGGGCGCAAACTTTTACGCTTCTTTTTTTCCCACTCATCTTCAGGTACGGGATTCTGTGATTGGCTGGCAGCAGTTCCATTTCCAGTCTTTCCGGTCCTTGCAGGGACTGCAAGGACTGCGACTCCCTCAGCGACTGGCTCCTCCTTATTATGAACTTTGTAATGAACTCTGGGAGCCTCTTAGTAGAAAAATATAATAAATCAGTGCTCATTTCCCCTGTATTTAAAAATCTCTTCAACTTTTTGACTTCCATCTTTGTTGGTCAATGTTCACAGATAATTCCCAATATGTACTTCTTGTCGTAGTTAGATATTTTCATATTGCGGATAACTCATCCGCTTGAAAATTGTTCATCAGTTCACCTTCAAGTGTTACTTTCTTGTTTTCAAGCTCTATGGTTTTTTTTCTTGTGATTCTTCTTCTCAGAAACCCACTTTAACCATCCCACCACATGATTATCAAAGTTTTGCCTATTTTTGGTTGGAGGTATTCGTCTGCATCATATACACCATCTTTTGTCATTTATTTGTCAGGCAGTGGTAAGAATTGCTCTTTGCTGTGCCTGTGTCGATCTGGTGATAATGTATGTAAAACCACTGTTGCAATGCAGTGCAATTGAAAGAGAAAGATCTATCATATTGTTTTTAATCTGTCCTAGAAAGGCTGCCATACTTTCCCAGATGCATATTGTAACCTCTCAGATTCCCTTGCATCTCACTCCAATTGGTACATAGAATGTAGGTATTCATAATCTTTAGTAAGGTCTTCCTGATTTTACATGTGTTCTTCTGATTTCTCTTTAGTTATGATTTAATGATAGGCTGTGGTCACTCACCACTAAATGATGCCACGGTGATGAGAGCGTCAACATATTCAACATTGTCTACATTCAGACAATAGACAGAGCATGTTGTAAATATTCATCATCTTTCCTTTAACTTTTCTAAGGTCTGAAACTGAGCAAAGGATAGAGTTAGCCAACCCTCACAAAGAATGATTGCTTTTCTGCAATGATTATGGGATTGTGGGATACTGATCAGTGAAATTACTTCTGTTCAGACTGGGAATGGTATAAATTAGTGTCCTGGATGAGTTTGGGAAATTCCAAGGTATGCCTTCTTTTTCTTAGGACCACTTATATTACCTGCCATACTTAAGTGTGTGTTTTCCCCTGATCACTCATTCCTTGTGTTTTTGCAATGAGCTGATCAAACTCTATCCCTTCTCAATACTGGCATGGTCAATCAGTATCCCACACCTCACAATATACTGTAATGGTTTCCATTTTTTCCATTACAGTATTATTATGTTGTATTAATTTCTCCTCCCCAACTGTTGTGCCCCTCTACTTGGTGAACCACTGATGCCTTAAAGTTCTTCTGACATACCTCTTCATTTCTAGCCAATTCTGTTCATCTAGTTCATAGGTGTGTACCCAGAATTCCATCAATTGAAAGGCAACAGATCAATAAAAGGGACATTTGAAGATACCTGATTGAGAAGCACAGACCTCTGATGGATTATTGTATGCTTTGTTTTAAGATTGTGAACAAAAACAGCGAACTAGGTTCCTGAAGTCCCTGGAAACAACACCACCTTCTGTTGAGAAGGGAAACATCGTAGGTATCATATCGAACCAGAACCTTAACTTTTCAGAGTACATTGCAGAAATAATTAGCAAATGTCACTTTCTCCAGAAGCTGATATGCAGTTTTCTCCCAGCCCTGGGCATGAACTTCAAGTTCCAGATCACACAAGCCATGTGATCTCCAGGTTAAGCTATTACAACAGTCCCCTGCCTGGCTCATCCAAAAAGGATATTACATGCTTGCAGACTGCTCAGAACATTGCTGCCCACCTAATATTGAGCCTCAGGAAGCACCAACACATCTCTAATGCACTTTACAAGCTACACTGGCTATAAGTCACTTTGTGTGTCAAGTTTAATACCCTGCACTTTAACAAAAAGACAGTTCAGAACAATGACCACAAGTAACTTTCTGTCTCACTAAATTAATTCCTCAAAGATTCCTGCCATCCTGTTGCATTTACACTTTTGAGTAAATAGGTCCCCTCTGTGTAACATTCCACGTTCGCATGCAAATTGCATAGTGGGGTGTAAAAAGGTGCCATACTCACTTCTACACCACCCGTTTGCACTCTGCCATGCAAAAGGAGCAAACGCTGCCTGCCATTTATGCATGGAATGCAGCATTTACAATGGATTTTTATGGAATCTGCCTGCTTTATGCTGGTATAAAAAATCAGACGGATTTCAAAAGAATCCAGAGCATTGGTGCTAGCATGAAAATACATGCCGACACGAACGCTGGAGTATTTGCATGGCGGAGAGGATGTTATGTGTGTCTGTGTTGAGTGAGCTATGGACATGAATGCCATCCAAAGGTTGCATTCATTGGTCTACATTACTGGTAACATGAACTGCTACATCAATGACTTGGGTTAGATTTAATACTGGGGCTTGGCTTCTGTGCAACTTGAGTGTGGTGAACAATGTCTACGTTGGTGCACACCAAACACCTATCACGTTATTGGATCGCCACACAGCAGGACTGCAAGCATAGCGGGTTCCGAGTCAGATCTGTATCTTTCTAGTGCTTAGCTGGAATTCCGGAAACTAGGCACACACTTTGAACCTTGAGCTTTTTCTCCAAGCCACCAATAGACTTGCCTCTGTGTAACATACACGTTGTTAGTTACTCTCATATTAGACAGGATTCCAGCTGAGGGTAAAATTGCGAGCCACACCGCGGTTACGAATTGCCACAGAGGTGTTGGGGAAATTACATACCTGGCCCTCATTAGAGACAGAGGTGAAATCCTTTGCCCTCTGGTGACCATAGTAAGTGCTGGGTGGTCTAACGCCTCCAGGTAGGGTCCATTGTTCGCACTCATTTACAAATTCAATCCAATACTCCACGCTCAGCAAATTACCAAGCAGATCTTATGTGGGCAGTGCTGCTACGGTGCCCCCACAGGCTTTCCAAACTTCTGCAATATTGTGGTAGGGACAATTGGTGTCACAGCTTGTAAGAGGATTCAATTCAACACTACAGCTAAGTCAATGCCTAGTCTGGGATACTGAATGGAAACCCTTATTGACATATCTTTATGTCCAGTTCATGCGTTCTGGATGACTACCCCTATATAACACCCCTCTCTTGGAATCCCCCTGATCCCACTGAGCCAAGAAGTAGTTCTGTTTTGCAAGTTTAAAAGGTGTATTTGATAATTTAAACAATAGATATATATATCACACTTTATAATAAATTAATAATTGAATATCACACTTGATCTGAGCAGTAATAAATAATGGATAGTCTGCCACTAGCACACTTGTGAACAGGAACAGAAGAATAAGGTGATAGAGAATGCTTTATATAAGTTCATATGGATGCAATGTTGAATGAAATGCAATACCGAAAATACTCAATATGATTTCAACAAAACAATGTAATCACTTTTCTCTGGCAATCCACTCCCCCCCTTATGCAATGCAAGGAAATGGAAGGAAAGCACACAGTTCTCAGAAATGCAATCAAATGTAATCCCGTTCACCCCAGCAAGCTTAGACTACAGAAGTTTGAAACACAGGCCCAAGATGCTTTTATATGTGCTGGCAATGAAGTGAAAAATATGCTAAAATGCTTTTAATTCCCTCTAGAGGTTCAGGGTGAGTGGTATCTAGTTAATATTAGTCCAGGTTCACTCTAGCAATGATTCAGGGATGGTTCTTAAAAGGCAAACGAATTTAGCAGTTCAGGCAAAACAGCTATCTTTTTACAAGTAAAGAAATCGGGCCAAATCGCAAATCGCGGCAAAATTTGCGGGTGCGAGAATCGTGATTACGGAGAAAGTATAAGGAGTAGGAAGTCGGTTCTAGGCTTGTTGGAAAGGTAAGATTCTAAGCTTTCAGAGGAAAGTTCCTAGCCCAAACGGTTACAGAGTTACGGACAATTAAATAAAGGTAGTTTTTCGGATTTGAAATTTTAAAAGTTCAAAGCAACAGGTTACAGCTTGCAGCTAGAAAATGACAGGTGACAGCTTTGCAAAATGACAAGTGACAACTTCTAGGAGGCAGTTCTGGTTAGATTAAAATAGTTTGAATTATATTATTTTAACTGAGAGATTGGTTCTGCACAGTTCTGCTAGGTACTCACAATATATTTTTGAAATAAGCCTCCCCACGGATCTGGTCAACAGGTTTTCTTCACTCGCCACGGACGGTTTCTGCGCACAGCGTCTGGGTCAGCTCTGCTCTGCTGGTCTAACCTCTCTGGATTCTGGATACTGCTCTACTTTCTAGGTACTGCTACAGGTTCTGGAGATTGATGGATTTGAAGTCTGGATCTCTGGATGTGGTATGGTCCGGCAGCATGCTCCGCAGAAAATGGAATTGAAGGTCTCTATCTGTCCTAACTGTCTGCTTTTATGTGTTTTGAAAGTGGGTGGAGAGGCTAGCTTTCTAGGCCCTACCCCTCTCCACTTGTCATTGGGCACTTCCTCCTCTTCCCCTTGATTGGGGGAATGAAATGAAGTGTCATCATGATGAGGTCTGTTTATGATACAGAGAACCCACCCCTGTCAACTTTACCCACACTCTATATCTGATCCAAATGCATATTTGCACAGGTACACATTTGTTTAAAATTACATACACCCATCACATATCACATGAGGTATCCCCTGTTCAAACTCTACTCTTCCTGGGGGCTTGCATTAAAAAATGGCAACATATTTCACTTTTTGGTCAGGTTACCAATATTGGATTTGTCCCCGAATTTACACAAATGTTTGCAAAGCATGTGGGCATTAGGTGGTGGAGTGTCAGATTTTTAACATACATACATTTAGAGTAATTTCCTCTTTTCCGCTAAAAACCCCCCTGAACATACCACCGGGTCCTAACACGTCTTCAAATGTGCACAGAAAAATCACAAGAATAATGATATCACTTATAACATTTTCACAAGTCCGCTCTATGAATAATTCATCTTTTTAGATTTATGTTCTGGCCCCAAAGGGGTGTGGTTTCCCAAGTCACATGGTGTAGAAACCAGTTTGTCCAGTTTCTGCCAGGCTCAGAGGCCCTGCCCCTCCCAGCTTCTGCCAAGAGGAAGCTGTTTCACGGTCCCCCAATAAACCATCTGCCTGAGCCCTGGAAGGCCCATTGTTCAAGAGGAAGCCATTTATGGCCTCCCCCCAATAAACCCTCTGCCTGGGCCCAGGACAGGCCTTTGTTCAACTCCCTGTAGCTGCTCCACCCCTAATCTAATCAGAGAGGTGACAACTCCTTGTGGGCAAGGGGAAGAGTGGCTGAGCAGGTTTTAACTCATGTGGGGGTAGATGTCAGGCAGAATTCAGTTTCATTAAGGCAGGTTTCAGCTAATGTCACTTTTAGTTACCCAGTTTTCTGCATTCAAATAAAACTAACAATTTTTACATATGCAGCTAGAATGCTGATTCTAAGTTTAAAACTATGACATTTAAACAATTGCAACCTATGTGACACTCAAAAGTAGGTCACTCAGTTAATTTAAACATTTTCGATTTTTGGTAGTTTTAAATCCAGTTTCAGTTAGGCTGCTGCAGACCTGCAGAGCTCAGCCAGTCTTGTTATTAACATTCAAGTCACTTCAGAATATAACTTTACATTGTATCCACCTCTCAGTAAGTCTTTCTTTGGCCTGCTTTGGGTTCATTTATTCAGTTTTACACAAAGTCTGGTGGTTTTAAAACGCCGGCTTTCTGATAGTGGTGAGTACTGGTAATGCAGCCATTTTGGGGATTTTTCTTGGATTAATGCATTCCAAACAGGAATGGTTCTTACATGGTAGTAAATCCTTGCTTAACATTGTTTTGATGGGGTTCCTTACAGTAAAATGCTTATGTGGAACCCCACAAAAGGGTTGAATCTTTAAAGTGGTCTGGTGAGCCACGATTTCAGCAACTTTTTGCCATCAGTAAAAGTGGATTTTGTTAACAAAGATCTTTCTTTACACTGGTGGGTGGCAAGTGAGGTAACCATTTTGGTGTGCGCACAAACTGTGTGGTTCTCCTGGATTCTGGCGCACTTGTGGGCTTTTTGGCCATCTTGGATTTTCTAAGCCCACAGCACCAAATGTTGCAGCATGATAGCTCAAACGTGGGTCAGGATACCCAACAAATCCCCCCACGTGACTGCCCTTTGAATTTGAGTCGATGGGGAGCCAGGTGCACAAGGGTTTTGACCCACGCACTGGTCTGTCCGCATAATCTTCTTCCAATAGATGGCACAGTTCAGCATCTTTTTCTCCATCCGGTACTGATCGATCAGTTCTCCTCGCCGATCCTGATGGGAATATTGGGCGGTACCCTGGGCCCCTCGCGTCTCTGCTCCCGGTCTCCGGATCGTCCTCCCTGGCCAGTCTCAAGGTTTTCTTTCTCCTAGGACGACAAAGGAAGAGCGGCAATACCTATTCATAGACATTTTTCCCCCACCATTGATATAGTGGGGTGGCATATAAATTTATAGTCAAAACACATGAACATGCACATTTCTTTTTGCATTCAAAAACGAAAACACCCACATTGAGAAACTCAGAATTTGATAGGCGATATGTAGGATATTTTAAGTTAGAACTGAATTAATCTGAGACAGTATCCTCTAGGATTCCAGAGGATTCCTCCAGTTGTTGCAGAGTGTGCCTGGGATGGCAACACTTCAACTGGTTAATGTGGACCCACTTGTCTTCCCCCTCTGCCAAACCGCCTTTGGGGATGCGGATCTTGTAGGCCACAGGGGTGATTTTGTCTATAATCTCAAAGGGTCCCTTCCATGTAGGCAAACATTTTCGCTGTTTGGCCTGGTTCCTTTGGAAATTGTATAGATAGACCCGGTCCCGCACCTGATATTCCTTCCTGGAAGTTTTCAGGTCATAGTGGGTCTTCATACTCTCAGCTGATCTTTCTAGATTCCGCTGGGCATAGGCAAAAGCATGTTGAAGGTGTTTCCTTAAATTCTCCACATACTCATGAGTTGTGGATGCATTTATCAACGTTTGCTCTTGGGTTCTGTAGAGCAAATGCTGAGGAAGCACCATCTTGCGTCCAGTCATCAACTCAAATGGTGACATTTTGGTTGCAGATGAAGGGGTAGATCTGATGGCCATTAGGACCAGAGGTAATCGGATATCCCAACTTGGCCCAGAATCTGCCACAAACTTCTTTAATATGCTCACAATGGTTCGGTTATATCTCTCTACTGCCCCAGAAGAAGCTGGCCGGTAAGCAATATGCAACTTCCTTTTGACCCCCAGTATCTCCCACATCTTTGTCATTACTTCACTGGTGAAGTGGCTACCCCTGTCTGACTCAATCCTTTGAGGTAGACCGAAACGGGAAAAGATGTGGTTAATCATCAGGGCAGCTGCAGTTTCTGCCTTGCAATTTGGGGCTGGGAGACATTCCACCAACTTGGTAAACAAGCATGTCACAGTCAACATGTACTTATTCCCCCTAGCAGAGCGAATCACGGGGCCTACAAAGTCGATTTGTAAATCTGACCATGGCAGTGTCATCCCCCTCTTTTGGAGGGGTGCACGGTGTGTGAGGGATGTTGGCTGAAATTGTGCACACACAAGACAACCCTTCAAGTATTGGTTGAGGTCCTGGCCTATGTGTGGCCAGTATGCAACCTCTCTTAAGATTTCCAGTGTTGTTTGAAACCCCCTATGACCGGCGGTGGGTGCATCATGGGCGTGACTTAACATCAGGCTTCGGAATGAGGTAGGAACCACCCACTGATCGTGGCCAGCTTTGGATTTCCTTACCAACAAACCGTCTTGGATCCGGAACATTTTTGGACATTTCATCAACACTCTAAGGTCCTCTTTCCCGTTGTAATCGGTATCCGTCAGGGGAAAGTTCTCAGGGTCCTCAATGTGTTGGTAAAATTTACCAATTATTGGATCCCCCTTCTGAGCGGTAATCAAATCAGCATCAGGGGTCTCCTTGCTCCATTGGGCAGTTGACAGATCATTGTGAGCATTTGTCTGGGACCTAGTGATAGCAGTGACCTGGATTTCCCCCAATAGGGACTCTATTTCTATTAGATCCCCTTGGATGGCCCCGGTTTTGGCCAGCTGATCAGCTAAGTCATTTCCAGTTTTGTCTGGTCCCTCTACTTTGGAATGACCCTTGATCTTTTTCCAATAGATGGTCATCTCATTCGAGGTGACCAGATCATCAATGTTTTGGATCAACTTCCCATGTTTCAAGGGTTTGTTATTAGCACATAACATGCCTCTGGTTTTCCAATTAACCAGGTGCTCCACGAACCCGTTCCGTACATAATCCGAATCTGTGATTATGACCAGTTCGTGGAGTTGATGCTGGACAGCAGTGAGGATGGCCTGATGCACAGCCATCAATTCTGCCACCTGACTACTTCGGGGACCAATTTTGTATCCAGCGGAGGGTTCTGGGAACTCCTTCCCCCATGCATTCCCTACGCCAGCCACCAGTTCTTTCTCCCCGTCGCTGTCAACATGGTACGAGCATCCATCCACATGGGCAGTGGGCATTCCCTCACACTTGTCCTCTTCAAAGACTTTGTGTGGGGAATTAAGGTATGCCTCCGTGTTGTCCTTGATTTTTAGACTTTCGTCCTCGAGACAGTTTTCTCTGGCACAATCATGCAAGTCAGCCAGACCTTGCGCGAGGGGACTCTTCTTGTTTTGGCCATATCTGACCTCCACAGGAAAGCCTTGCATTGATAGAATCCAGGAAGTAATTCGGGAATTACTCACATTTCCGGCCCGGATTCTGTCACTTTGGAGATATTACAGAGGCTGGTGTGGAGTCTCCACTATGATGTGTTCCCCATGGATAAACGGGCGGTAATTCTTCAATGCCCACACCTTTGCCAGGAGTGCCTTCTCACAATCATTGAATTTTTCCTCCACAGAGGATAAGGTTTTGCTCGCATAGGAGATTACTTTATTGACCTTGTCATGCTTTTGGTATAATACTGTCGTCAAGCACGTATTAGAGAACCCCGTCTCCAGGAAGAACTCCTTGTTTCTGACAGGGTAAGCTAGGCAAGGCGCTTGTGAGAGGCTTCTCTTGAGTTGTTTTACCGCTTTGGCTTGTTCTGGACCCCATTCCCACTTGGCTCCCCCCTTCAAGAGATGAATCAGGGGTCTGGTGATCTCTGCGTAGCCCTCAATGAACTTTCTGCTGTAATTAGTCAGTCCAAGGAGGCTCCTTAGTTCCCGCAGAGTTGTGGGGTCTTTCAGTTTTTGGAGTGCTTCCACCTTCTTTTCCTGGGGACAGAGACCCTGAGGAGTAATCTCATGCCCCAAGAAATTAACACGGGTTCTACACCACTGTGCTTTCTGAAAGGAAAGTTTTGCTCCGGCGGCCCTCAACTGTGTCGGAACATAACGGATCTCCGCTATGTGTTCCTCCACAGATGAACTTTTGATGAGGACATCATCTACATAAGCCAGGTTACCCCTTGCACCCAGGTCGGGCATGGCCTTGTGTAGGAAAATGTTGAATTCATTGCCGGAGTTGAGGCATCCCAAGGGAGTCCGGGTCCATGTGTATTGCTGGCCCCCAAAGGTAAAAGCCAGCTTGTATTGGTCCTCCCTACTGACTGGCACGGTCCAGTATCCATTGGTCAGGTCTATTGCAGTGAATACCTGTGACCCCTGAATCTGGGCCAGCCCTTGGTCAATGTAGGGAAGAGGCCATCGGGAAGTATGGACCCGTTTGTTGAGCTCCCTAAGGTCAGCGCAGAGTCTCCACTGGCCGTTTGGCTTTAATATTCCCAGCACCAGATTATTGAAGGTGCTGTGGACGGGACGGATTATTCCCCTGGACTCAAGGTTCTTAATTAATTCAGTAAGGGACTCCATTGATGCGAGAGGCAAGCGATATTGCTTCACAAACACTGGAGTCATGCCAGGGTCTGTGGGGATTGTCGTGGTGTGGATGTCGGTGCGGCCACAGTCATATGAGTCTACCGCAAAGAGATCTTGGAAATCCAAGAAACTTGTTTCAACTTTTGCTTTTGTTCCAGAGTCACACAGGCATCAGCTAGGTTGACTCTCTCTTCCACCATCTGCCTGAAGCCTGGAAAGACTTCTGGTTTGGCTATCTCAGCGGCCTCCTCCAGCTGGGTGGAGAAGTCCCTGGTCAGAGTGCTGATTTGGACTGGAGGCTTCAGGTGGGAAAGGCAACCCTCATGGACCTGGAAAATCACCTCATCCCTCCTGAAGTCACAAGTCACATCTTCCTTACCATAAGGGCAAGAAGTGTACACCAGGAAGTTCCCCCCATGGCGGGTAAAAATCCTGTCTGGTGTTGTATTGTCCTCACTGTCACTGTCAAAACAGTCCTTGGGGATTGGTCCTAACAGTTCATTTCCTAAATCGATGGAAAAATGTCAGTCATTAACCGCCATTCCAATAATGGTGCCTGGGGCTAGAGTAATACTCTTCAAGTCGCTGGTATCCACCTCTATTAGAATGGTGTCATGTTCTATGTTGACTAATGGAGTTGGGTTTACCCCCAACCCTTGCTGTTGGAGAGAAGCGTTTAGATGTATGTAAGCATCAGGGTTTTTCAAATGTTGTCCTCTTTTAACTTTCACTTCCAGGGAGAATTGTCGGGTCCTTTCTGGGATGGTGACTTCCTCTTTGATCTGAATTTCAACTGCATAAGGTAGCAATTGAGCTGACCTAAATGCTTTTTCTGGATCATCAAAGCCCATGGGATTATTCGCTAATCGGGACCAAGCTTTGAAGTTTATTAGGTCCAAACTAATGGCAAAGCGATTGAGAATGTCACTGCCTAAGTAAAAGGCGGCAGTGACGTCTCGCAGACCCAACAATTATGGACTATGCTCTTGTTGCCAATGGAGATTTTGAGCATACACCTGCTTGGCAGGAGATGTTTGGAAGTAGGTGCTGCCAGGTCCATTTCCCATTTGTCTATCAGTTTGAATGTGGGAATGGCTGGATCTTTTGGGAGTTGGCGGAACATGGCTTCGCTGATGAAGTTCTTACCGTTGTTCGCACACACTCGAGCGAGAACAGAGTCCTTCCCATCATTTAACTGAACAGGGATGAACAACTGCTCTCCAATTTGCTGAATATCAGCCATGCTCTGAGCTGATTTCACATCTTTCTGGACTATAGGAGTGGGAGTTTCTGATTGTGGATTAGTATAGAATTTCAGAGTGTTTCCTTCCAGCGTGGAATACCACTTTAGACTGGAAGGAAGGTTGATTTTCAGAAATAGAGAGGACCCCCCATCACCAGTCTGTTGTCCTACTGCTATTACTGTCACGTCTGCAATTTGGTTATTCTGGAAGTGGAATTCTACTTGGTCAGATTTTTGTTCAACCATGTGGCATGTGCTGTTTAAACTAACATGGTTGACACTCTGTTTTAATTTTATTGGTCGGCTAGTCTGGGTCCAGAGGACCTTGTTTACACAATCTATCAGAGGTGACAACCTTCTCAGGAGGTCATTCCCTAGTAAACAAGGGGTGCCCTCTGGAGTCACTACTATGACCGGGTGTTTCAACTTGTGTCGCCCAATTTTAATGTCCAAGTCTGCCGTCCCCTCGACGGGAATTTCCTTCCCGTCAAAGTTCTGGAGTTGTCCAGGAAGTGAGGTGAGAGGAATTTGGTAATTCCCTCCCCTTCCTGCATTCAGTTCATCAAAGGCCCTTCTGGACAGAAGGGTAGCTTGAGATCCCGTGTACACCAGCGCTGAAATCGTACCCTGCCCCTGTACTTGTACCGGGGCATAATATCTTCCCTCCTTCTCCTCAAGGGGGCACAGATAATGCACATTTTTGGACAACTGGTGGGCTAACTTTCTGGTTTTGGACATTGCAAGAGAAGAAATTTGGGCAGAATTCTGTGGAGAGCCTTGGGAATCTGAAAGAAAAAGTTGGCAACTGGAGATCAGAGCCATTGTGGGTCCCTGGGTTCTGTTTCCGGGCCACCCCCCCCCCTTTTTGGAGGCAGTCACCAGGATGGGTTGGAACCAGGGGATTTTGGCATTGTTGGTTCTGGGATAAGATAGTGGGCGGCGGTAGCTCAGTCTCCACATCTCCCCAGTCTATATTGGAATCTTTTGGGACCCATTTTTCCTTGGGAGGAGTTCCCCCATCTCTGAAGGAGAAAATCCTTTCCCCAGGATCCTCTGGGGATCCCTCTCCTTCAAATTGGAAGATCTGTATTTCTTCCACAAAACGGGTCTGTTTGGGTCCTTTGTTTCTCCTACCCCCCCTCTGCTCCTTGGGAGGCAGGCTTTCAGGGGCAGGAGATTTTGTTTCCGGTTCCTGGTTTTCCAGGGGCTGTTTACAAGTTGGGAAGGAAGCTTCCTCCAAGGCTTTACACCCCCCTTCCCCTTGTGCCTCCTCCCTGGGAACCGGTGTGTTATCGGGGTGCTGCCCCCGTCATTGTTCTGGAGCACCAGGTACAGAGTTTGGGGCATTCTGTGCCGGCATGCCCATCTGAGGGTTCTGCTGAGCCCTTAGCACGCGACCCAGTTCCTGTGCCATGTTCTGAACCTGGTGCTCTAACTGGGAAACCCGCTCAGGCTGATACGGGGCCCTGTTTTCTCCCCTGGGCTGATCCCGGGAAGGGTAGCTATCCCTTCTCTGGTAATACCCCGAATTGGGAACATTTGGGTACCCCTCCACCCTTGGCCTCCCCTCTCCCGGATTAGGTTGTCTGGGCTCAGGGAATTGGGGAAAGAAGGATGGATGATTTTGGGGTTGGAAGTTGGGTGGACACCTGGGGAAAAAGTTCTGCCCAGGATTTGGAGAATTTCTGCCCTCCGGTGGGAGGTTAGGAGGGAAGTTTCCTGGGTTAGGTGCTTGGCTGGATCCCCCCCTTGGGCGGGAGGAGTCCACACATAACCCAGGATGGGTCGATTTCCCTTGTAACGGGGACTTACATAGTCAGGAGAGCGAGGGACCCCATTTGTGGGACTACCTCCTTGACTCCCTGTTTGTGACTGGCCCAAGGACCTTCTGGGCCTAGCATTATTAGGTGCAGGTAGGTTTTTAGGCCCCCCCATCTCCAAATCCAAAACGGGGGCAACCTTTACCTTTGCCATCTTGGCAGCAGCAGGGGTGCAGTTAGTTTTGGGGTTTTAGGGCTGTTTTTTGTTTTCCACCGGTTTCTGCACCTCGTAGATGCGGGTGGCTTGTTCAATGACCCATTCTAAAGATCTTTTCTCATGAAAATCTCTCTCGAGCTGGGTCATTATATATTTGGGCAAGGCATGGAAAAATGTATTGACGAATTCTCTGCTGTCTGTGCGCACCCTCCTGGTGGTCTGCGCAAAGGCCCGTTTCAGTTCTTGCACGAATTCTTGTGGGGCCTGATCCTCCCCACATTGCAAATTGTAGGCTGCCTTGCGAGCCTCTTGAGGATTTCTGTGAACAGAAAAATGTTTCAAGATGGCCGCCTTATAGGTGGACCACCTTAAATGATTTTGGTCCTCCAGCCCCGAAAAGAAACTGGAGTATTCTGGGGAGAATGTCCACTTTACATATTGGATACAGCTTTGGCTGTCCTTCAAATGAAAAGTCTCCATCATTTGCTCATAGAGCTCCAAGTGTTCCCAAACAGAGTACTTGGCGTTCTTATGATAAGGCGTGATGACACTCCTGATTGCCTTAATCTGTTTCAATGGGTCCTTAAGCAAGGCCCTTTTTGCCTTATTGGCCTTTTTGGTTCGGGTAACCTTGTCCATTCGTCCTCTGACTCAGAGGCACTGCTTCCAGAGGTTCCTGTCTGATCTTCCAGGTTTTCCCGGATTCTGCGAGCCTGGGAATGGCTGGCAGAATGTGGGGACCTGGTCTCCTGTGTCCTGTACCGTTCAGAGGAGTCTTCAGATTCCTCTTTGCTGCCAGGATTTGATATGGGTACCCCCCCCCACTGACCTAACTGGGCAGAGGTTTTCAGGATGCCCCTAATGGGCCTACTCTCCTGGGGTTCCCCACTAAATTGCACTGTGCTTGGGTGCCCATACCCGGATGCCCGCCCATCCATTCCTGGGAGGTACTGGCCTATGAGCCCCATGCTTCTGGCTGGACAGTAATCTGCCATCCCTGCGGCCCGGTGCTCATGTGCGCCAGGGGACATGGGGGTGGCAGAGTCCAGGGACTGAGAGAGATAAAGGCCTCTGGTACTAGGGCTCCTGAGGTTATGCTCAGGAGTTTCCCTTTCCCAGCGAACCTGGTCTCTATCCGCCCCTGCTTCCTGTTGCAATGCAAGAGCCTGCGCCTTCAGTTCCTCAGTTAAGGCCTTACTAGACTCTATCAGTCTCTCTTGCATCGCTACCTGTTGTTGGAGCCTATCATTGTGCTGGCAGAGAGCCTCGTTTTCTCTCTGTGCCTCCTGATTGGTCCTGGAGTACTGGGCCAGTCTCTGCTGCAGGAGGGTTACCTCCTGAGCTGTGTCCCTATTGGCCTGCTCCTTTCTTGCTAGAGCATCCTCCACCCTCCTGGTGTGCTCTAACAAGTTCTGGTGTTCTTTTGGGAGGTCACCCAGTCCCTGGTGGGCCAGGTGATTTTCTTCCATTTTTCTTTTTAAGTGGCAGACTTCCTGGCCTAAGGTGTCCCTTTCCTGACTAAGAGTCTGCATCTGTACCGTCAGGTCGTCCCTTTGCCTTTGGAAGGCACCAGCTTTCTGGCGCTCCTGATCAAACTCTGCCTGGGTATCCAGGTCTTTCAGAATCAGTTTATTGCTCTCTGCCTTCTCCCTATCTAGGTGGCTTTGCAGGGTGACTACCTGCTCAGCACATACCCTATTGAAGTCTAACTGTTGCTCCAGCTTTTTCTGGCTCTGCAGTAGGGAGTCCAAACCTTCTTGGTACTGCTTCTGCAAGGCCAGAAATCTGGTATCCTGGTCAGCCTTTTCCTGTTGCAGGATGTCCATATCCTTCTTTATTTTAATGATGTGCTGTCTACTCTCATTTTCTGACTCCTGGCTCCCCTGCAGCCTCTGCTCAGAAGAGACCAGGTCAGATTGGACCTTCTCTAACGCCATCTGTCGCTTATTCGCCAGATCTTGGCTTTCAGTACATTTATCCTGCATGTCTCCCATATATAGGTACAGGTATGCCGCTATCCTAACCATCTTGTCTTGTTCATCCTTAGCTTTAGGAGCCATGTATAGTTCACTCAGGGCCACATGTAAGGGACCCTGATCTCTCCATATATCTGACCCTGTTTCAGTGATCTGGGGTGCGATTGCCTGCAACCAGACCGTCTGGTCCTGATGATTCCACTCACCTCTCACAAATAGCTTATGTAAGAAGTGCTCTCTGGCTATTTTCATATCTACCAAGGTCGTCATTCTGGAATTTGAGTTCCTTCCTGACTTACAGAAGTTTGTCTTTTATTTTTGCAACAGACCTTTTCCTTAGAGCGTTCCTTTGAGGAGTGCTTTACAGCGTAACACAGCGTGGTGATCCGACCGGATATGTGTATCTGGTCAGCTGGCACGCTGTATTAATCTGCACAAATGGTAAATCTAACCCAGAATATCCCGGCTCGAGCCCCCAATTTGTAAGAGGATTCAATTCAACACTACAGCTAAGTCAATGCCTAGTCTGGGATACTGAATGGAAACCCTTATTGATATATCTTTATGTCCAGTTCATGCGTTCTGGATGACTACCCCTATATAACACCCCTCTCTTGGAATCCCCCTGACCCCACTGAGCCAAGAAGTAGTTCTGTTTTGCAAGTTTAAAAGGTTTATTTGCTAATTTAAACAATAGATATATATATCACACTTTATAATAAATTAATAATTGAATATCACACTTAATCTGAGCAGTAATCAATAATGGATAGTCTGCCACTAGCACACTTGTGAACAGGAACAGAAGAATAAGGTGGTAGAGAATGCTTTATATAAGTTCAGATGGATGCAATGTTGAATGAAATGCAATACCGAAAATACTCAATATGATTTCAACAAAACAATGTAATCACTTTTCTCTGGCAATCCACTCCCCCCCTTTATGCAATGCAAGGAAATGGAAGGAAAGCACACAGTTCTCAGAAATGCAATCAAATGTAATCCCGTTCACCCCAGCAAGCTTAGACTACAGAAGTTTGAACACAGGCCCAAGATGCTTTTATATGTGCTGGCAATGAAGTGAAAAATATGCTAAAATGCTTTTAATTCCCTCTAGAGGTTCAAGGTGAGTGGTATCTAGTTAATATTAGTCCAGGCTCACTCTAGCAATGATTCAGGGATGGTTCTTAAAAGGCAAACGAATTTAGCAGTTCAGGCAAAACAGCTATCTTTTTACAAGTAAAGAAATCGGGCCAAATCGCAAGTCGCGGCAAAATACGCGGGCGCGAGAATCGTGATTACGGAGAAAGTATAAGGAGTAGGA
The DNA here is from genome assembly GCF_040938575.1 of Ambystoma mexicanum. NCBI lineage: Eukaryota > Metazoa > Chordata > Amphibia > Caudata > Ambystomatidae > Ambystoma > Ambystoma mexicanum. The sequence goes on from NC_090928.1 coordinate 1,150,091,548, forward strand.
AGTCGCTAAACCAAGTTCCTAGCCCAAACGGTTACAGAGTTACGGACAATTAAATAAAGGTAGTTTTTTGGATTTGAAATTTTAAAAGTTCAAAGCAACAGGTTACAGCTTGCAGCTAGAAAATGACAGGTGACAGCTTTGCAAAATGACAAGTGACAACTTCTAGGAGGCAGTTCTGGTTAGATTAAAATAGTTTGAATTATATTATTTTAACTGAGAGATTGGTTCTGCACAGTTCTGCTAGGTACTCACAATATATTTTTGAAATAAGCCTCCCCACGGATCTGGTCAACAGGTTTTCTTCACTCGCCACGGACGGTTTCTGCGCACAGCGTCTGGGTCAGCTCTGCTCTGCTGGTCTAGCCTCTCTGGATTCTGGATACTGCTTTACTTTCTAGGTACTGCTACAGGTTCTGGAGATTGATGGATTTGAAGTCTGGATCTCTGGATGTGGTATGGTCCGGCAGCATGCTCCGCAGAAAATGGAATTGAAGGTCTCTATCTGTCCTGACTGTCTGCTTTTATGTGTTTTGAAAGTGGGTGGAGAGGCTAGCTTTCTAGGCCCTACCCCTCTCCACTTGTCATTGGCCACTTCCTCCTCTTCCCCTTGATTGGGGGAATGAAATGAAGTGTCATCATGATGAGGTCTGTTTATGATACAGAGAACCCACCCCTGTCAACTTTACCCACACTCTATATCTGATCCAAATGCATATTTGCACAGGTACACATTTGTTTAAAATTACATGCACCCATCACATATCACATGAGGTATCCCCTGTTCAAACTCTGCTCTTCCTGGGGGCTTGCATTCAAAAATGGCAACATATTTCACTTTTTGGTCAGGTTACCAATATTGGATTTGTCCCCGAATTTACACAAATGTTCGCAAAGCATGTGGTGGTGGAGTGTCAGATTTTTAACATATATACATTTAGAGTAATATCCTCTTTTCCGCTAAAAACCCCCCTGAACATACCACCGGGTCCTAACACGTCTTCAAATGTGCACAGAAAAATCACAAGAATAATGATATCACTTATAACATTTTCACAAGTCCGCTCTATGAATAATCCATCTTTTTAGATTTATGTTCTGGCCCCAAAGGGGTGTGGTTCCCAAGTCACATGGTGTAGAAACTAGTTTGTCCAGTTTCTGCCAGGCTCAGAGGCCCTGCCCCTCCCAGCTTCTGCCAAGAGGAAGCTGTTTTACGGTCCCCCAATAAACCATCTGCCTGGGCCCTGGAAGGCCCATTGTTCAAGAGGAAGCCATTTATGGCCTCCCCCCAATAAACCCTCTGCCTGGGCCCAGGATAGGCCTTTGTTCAACTCCCTGTAACTGCTCCACCCCTAATCTAATCAGAGAGGTGACAACTCCTTGTGGGCAAGGGGAAGAGTGGCTGAGCAGGTTTTAACTCATGTGGGGGTAGATGTCAGGCAGAATTCAGTTTCATTAAGCCAGGTTTCAGCTAATGTCACTTTTAGTTACCCAGTTTTCTGCATTCAAATAAAACTAACAATTTTTACATATGCAGCTAGAATGCTGATTCTAAGTTTAAAACTATGACATTTAAACAATTGCAACCTATGTGACACTCAAAAGTAGGTCACTCAGTTAATTTAAAAATTTTCGATTTTTGGTAGTTTTAAATCCAGTTTCAGTTAGGCTGCTGCAGACCTGCAGAGCTCAGCTAGTCTTGTTATTAACATTCAAGTCACTTCAGAATATAACTTTACATTGTATCCACCTCTCAGTAAGTCTTTCTTTGGCCTGCTTTGGGTTCATTTATTCAGTTTTACACAAAGTCTGGTGGTTTTAAAACGCCGGCTTTCTGATAGTGGTGAGTACTATTAATTCAACCATTTTGGGGATTTTTCTTGGATTAATGCATTCCAAACAGGAATGGTTCTTACATGGTAGTAAATCCTTGCTTAACATTGTTTTGATGGGGTTCCTTACAGTAAAATGGTTATGTGGAACCCCACAAAAGGGTTGAATCTTTAAAGTGGTCTGGTGAGCCACGATTTCAGCAACTTTTTGACATCAGTAACAGTGGATTTTGTTAACAAAGATCTTTCTTTACACTGGTGGGTGGCAAGTGAGGTAACCATTTTGGTGTGCGCACAAACTGCATGGTTCTCCTGGATTCTGGCGCACTTGTGGGCTTTTTGGCCATCTTGGATTTTCTAAGCCCACTGCACCAAATGTTGCAGCATGATAGCTCAAACGAGGGTCAGGACACCGAACAAGCTCCTCCTAAACCTTTTTGTACCCACGTTCAAATAGGTCCCTTCCACAGCCCTGAAGGTCCACCCCACCGGAGTGATGGATGAAATGGACACATCCTATTGGCACGCATCACATTTTCCTGCACTAGGTGGCAAAATGACCACCCGGTTATGGGCAATACCTCCAAGCTGACAATGTTTCTCATGCATCAGTGGCTGCTCAGTGGGCGCAAGTGTACTGCATATGTGGGGGAACACCTTTATGTGCATTAACTTTGTGCAACGGCTGTATGATGCATCTAGCTACATCCTCTAGCTCCCATGTTGCTCACCGAGTTGCTGGCATCTGCATTTGCTAAGTGTTACTGAATGCACCCACACCTACAATCATGAGTGGCAGGTGTATACTTATTTAGTAAATCACCCCTTCCAATTACAAAGCAATTCAAGTTGCATTCACACTATTTACCTGAAGAACCCCAGATCAAGCAACACCACTTACCATTAAACTGTGTTTCTATAGCTAGATAGCAATCATGCAAGCTGCAGTAAGCAACCATTTAAAAACAACAACCCGTTTCCTTTTTAATTCAATAAAAAGCATGCTGTCATACATAGCGCTTCTTGCCAGATTGCCTCCACCCTGAGCGCTGTAATGCCAGTTGTTGTTTCCATTATCGAATTCATTTGCACTCATCCCTACACTTACAGCTTGATAACGAAGACATCCAAATGAAACCATGTTGCTTGCTCGTGAAATATAGAGTTCAGCTTTTTTTTTATAAAGAGATGCCAGCATTGTGACCATTAAACTTCATTGTTGTTTGATGTCTGAATAATCCCTATTTTCATACAGTAACACCTGTGTGTTTCAGTAACAAAATATATATGCCGAATCTGAATGAATTAGGAAAATGATTTTAAAAAAAATGGAGGATCTAGTAGAGGCTTATATTGAAAAAAAAGTGTCATCTTTCTATAATGTTAAATATGACTGCTTAGAGAATTAGCATTTAGATTGTTTTGTGTGATGAAATATCTTGCTCCTTTGAAGTGACCCGCTAAAATGTCTTTGCAGTCCATAAAGTAAATGCTTTTCTGCCGAACCTTTTAACTTTCCATGATCACCAATATGCTGCCGTTTTATTTCAAGCACTATTATTGTAAAGCTAAGTGAAAGACATGCCTTCGCCGCTGTTTTCGCTCATAAGTGCTGGCAGGCTCTCTAATGCAAAGCGGGCTAACCGCAGGTTTCAGTTGGGGGTCCTAGACAGTTCACTGGGCACAGCTGTGCACTGCAGGGAAAACAATTGTTTGCGCCCTGTGCTACTTGATATTTGTATGGAGCCTCCTGCCATTTGTTACAGCTTCAAAGCACTTTAAGTTGAATGGTCTTTTTGGTAGACCGTGGTCTGAACAGTCATGTTAAAAGGAGCATAGGTGTGCACGCAAATAGTACATTGTACTTGAACTCAGTGTTCAATAGTGATCAGCGATGACTTGTTAAATGGCATAGCAGAAGCAAGTGTTCTGACGCAGTGTGGACTGCTATGTCAGATTATGTGACCGCTGGACCACATGTTGTGTGGACTCTATTCCTTCTATGGGGTACAGCACTATAGGAGGAAAGGATGCTAGTATGCATACGTGTTTAAACAGCAAGGGCAACTGACTGCAGTTTATTGCTCTGCTATATTTTATATGCAGAACGCATGCACAATGAATGAAATGCAGTCACATGCAGAGGGCATGCACAGATATGTTCATCCTGTGTCATTTTGCACCCAAGCCTTACTTTGAACACATTCCATAACTGCTCAGACTAATGTATTAGCACTTGATAATCACGCATGTACTGTTAGGAAACTTGCAATGTATGAGGAAAGGTAAGCTCCACCAGTAAGAAAACATTGCCCCTATCATAAACACCACCCAAGTGAAGGCACTAGCAGGCAGTGACAGACTGGCTCCCTTCTTTCATGTTATGTTACTGTGCTTTGACTGTTAACATGAGGCCCTGCCATCCTCTGTGAATTGCTTCATGACACTATATGCCCACCTGAACGCACTAAGGAGTAGGCGGGTGGGGGCGGGGGACTGGGGGCGACAGAACCTGGTTGTGTTACATGATCTGCACTGTTGGGGCCATCAGCCAGCTTGCCAGTCTGCCAAAGAGGAGCGAATGAGCGTGAAACAGAACAGAAGTGAATGTCCAGAAAAATGGACTCACTGGCCAAAGACATCGTGACCCGGGTAGCTTGTACAGCAGGAAATCCTTTTCATAACAACAATTTAGAGGGGTTGTATGACAGAAATGCAAGTTTGCCCTCTTGAAAAATCCCTGAAAAGTGACCAAAACAACTTTATCCTTTCCTAATGTATGTCATGGTTACCCCAAGGATTTTATCCATGGCCAAGTCACCACCGCAGTAGTCTCTTTCAGAAACCTCTCGACCTGTGCTATGGGTCAGCACTGGTCAGACTATTAAGGCCTCCAAGGTGGCATGGTGCACCTGGTCATGTTAAAAACATGCCCAAGAAAGCCACCAGGGGGCGCCGAGATGTGCAGACGCCTCTGAGCCCTTCTCCTCCATGGGGGCCGATTTAACGGTCTGAGCCCCCCCAGATACTCCCTGGAGTGAGGTTCTGCCCCCCCTGGTGGGACCCCCAAGCGACAAGGACAGCCTGGAGAGCAACTCCGGTTCTCAAAAGTACCGGCAAACCTGAGTCCTGAGCCCGGAGTGGTGAGCGGAGAGCGGGCGGCTGACGGCTCCCATCCCTGCCCTTGTGCGCCTGGTCCGGTGTGTGGAGCGAGGAGGTGAGCATAGGTGGCGGCAGGGTGGGTGCCCCCTGTGAAATGCTGCTTCCTGCTGGGAGAGGGGGCTCCCTGAGAGTGCCGCACCCCCACTGGACCTGCTGCTGAGAGGGACCCCTGCCAGGATCTTGGCGAGGAAGTGGTCCACGCTGGCAGGCCGCCATCGGGGAGTCACTGCCCCTCCCCCCAACATCATCAGTGGGCCGCTGAGGCCGGCCGGGAGGAAAGGATCTTGCCTGCTTTCCCCGTCCGCTGGAAGCTGGCTGCGCTCTGTTGCGGTCCCAGTGGCTGGGTGTGCGGTCCAGCATGGCTGTTGGGGGTCGCTGAGGATCCTAATGGTTGAGGAGTGCTGGGTGTAGCCTCCAGCGCCCCCGAGGTGAGACAAGAGTGCCGCGGCCAGAGAAGAAGCAGACCCTGGAGGGATTTGGAGCTCTTGAAGAAGTTGAGCTTGGCACTGTGGGGAGAGCGCTTGGGCTGGTCCTGACGAGGAGAGAAGGAGTGTAACCCTTTATTTCAAATTCAGTTGGGGGACACCCCGCCCCTGGGCCCTGACAAGCCCTGTGTGGAGTGGGGCTCTCCTGCTGTTTAGCGGCCTGCCCCAGTCGGGACCTGAGAGCTTTTGGGCAACTGTGCAGCGCCTCCCCTTTCATAAGGGTGTGTAACTCTGTCTGGCCTGGTGAGTGTGTGGGGCCTGCTAGCATCTGTTGTGGCCACACTCTAGTGAGAGTCGCCGAGCTCTGCCCCCGGCAGGGAGGAGGGGCTGAGCAGTTTTGTCTACGTGGGAACCCATAAGCCATATTTAATCCCGCTAAGTGACTTTGTCTGTCCCAATACACGGGAACTCAGCAGTGCTTTGTCAGAGCACATTATTTCTTTAAGTCAACCCAAGGAGTGTGTTACAGCAATCGGTCCAGCACCTGAAGTCGGTCTTGCTTCAGACTTTGTGGCAAAGGTGCATGAGACTGTAAGGAGAAATAGAGGTGCGGAATCTTGAAGAGCAAGCTGAAGTTCAGCACAGTGGCCCTGTCTAGCTAGCTATTCAGCCCGGCCTTAAACACCTCAAAAGGCCCCGGCTGCGTGTGCACATAAGCGGGTCATACACCTGAGACCTCCGCTTGCTGAACCCCCTAGCCCTTGGTGGGATCTGGTTCCCGAGTCTCTCCCAAATGGACTGGGCCCAATCACTGAAAAAGTTTCGCTATCCTCCGACAACTGCAATGGAGGCAACCGCGGCCCCAGTCCCCATGCAGCCGGGTGGCATGGACGATCAATCTGTGAACCAATGTATGACGGCTCTCCTCGAGGAAATCCGTGGCTTCAGAGCAGATTTCGGAAGATGTCTTGATTCCCTAGATAAGAAGGTAGATCTTGTATAATTCCCTCAATAAATGATAGGAGGCAGTGTAGTTGCAGGTTGTGTCTTTTTATTCTTCAGTGACAACAAAGTAAATCTGCATCATATATGGAATTAGTCAACGAAGAGCAACCGGCCCCAGAACTGTGACACAGCTGGTCTAAATGTTCATAGTCTCTCCTAAGGCTTGGAGGCCTCTGCCTGGGAGGAGCGCCCAGGAGCGTGTCTTGCTCCGTGGCTATCTCCCACTGGAATACGCACTTGGCGCGCGGAGGCCGCACTTCCGGCCGCGCACGAGATCTCGCGAGACCGAGAGGTCTCGCGATATCTCTACATCCTCCCTCTGATAATGCAAAGGCAGTTCATTGCAAGACATAGCCATTGTATCTCACCGGTCTTCTGTGTCACCTTCGCGGACGATCGCCTCTCTCACTGCACACGTCCTGCTGGTCATTTTCTCGCTCAACTGTGGGTGCATCTGCTTCCGGCTCTCTTTCTTCCCCTCTCTCATTGTCCATTACTCCTTCAGCTTCAGACCTTTCAAAGGTCTTTTCTCTCTCTTGTCTCTTTTCAAACATGGCTACTCTTTCCATGTTCCATGTGCGCCCATCTTCGGTGCGGACATGGTTGGCTCCTCGGTGAATCACCTTCACAGGTCTGCTGAACCGTGAGCCCGTGATTTGATCCTTGGTCGGTAACCGTATTTTGATCCAATCTCCTTCTTTTACGTCTGACCCTTGTTTGGTCCTTCCTCTTCTGTCGCTCCACCTTTTCATGCATGCCTTGCTGTTCTCTATTCTCCACACCACTTCCGACATGTCTACTTCTTCGTCTTCTCTTACTCTGGCCAACCATGGCGGCACTAGCGTGGAGGCTGCTCTCCTCCCTCTCAACATGCGAAAAGGGGAAATTTGGGTGATCCCGTTGGGAGTCACTCTGTGATCTGCGATTGCCTATTTTGTTGTTTTGGGGGGATCCATTCCTGAAGCAGTCGCTAATTGGATGGCTCCCTTAATAAACCTATTGGCCCTCTTGACGAGCCCATTTGCTTGGGGATGATAGAGTGCTGCTTTCTTCTGGTGTATGTTGTGCTTCCTCAGGAACAGTTCCATGTCTCTGGATATTAGTTGTACCCCATTGTCTGTTACCAACTCATTGGGGAGCCCTTCCCTCTGGAAAATGGCCGTGAGGACCTCTATTACTGTTGCGGTCGCAATGTTGGGAACAAACTCGGCCTCGACCCACTTCCATAAGTAGTCCACTAGCACTATGCCGTACCGATGTTCGGGCGCCATCGCCTCCAATGGTCCTATAAAGTCTAGACCTACTTTTGACCACACCGCTTCTGGGGTTTCTGTGGGAATCATGGGCACCTGTCTGATCTTCAGGCGCTTGTCACTGTTGAGACACTCATGGCATCTCTCAATCATGGTGCGGATCTCCTGGTCCATGTACGGCCACCAGTAGGCTTCTCTCACTCTGCGACGTGTCATGGTGTTCCCCCGATGGCCCGCATGGGCCCTGCACAGAATAATTTTCCTCATGCCTGTGGGCGGGATTACCTGGTCGGTTTTCATAATTATGCCGTCGGCTTCTGAGATCTCATCTGCCACTTTCCAATAAGGTCTCATACCTTCTGGCACTGCCCTTTCATCTGGCCATCCGTTTTTGATCCATTCTCTGATTCTCACCATGGTAGGATCCTTTCCGTCTTCTTCCATCCAGTGTTTTTCGCTGAGTTCCAGGTAGTCGGGCGCATTGAGATATGTAATCGATGCTACAATGCATTCTTCTTGTAAGAAAGTGGTGGCATTGTCCTTGCCCTCTGGCAATCTTGACATGCAGTCCGCCTGCGAAATCTTCCATCCAGAGATGTGTTGCACCTCGAAGGTGTATTCCTGCAGTTTTGCTGCCATGCGTGCTAATCTGGGCGTTGACACTTTGGTGCCTCCTGGGCTGTGCATGTGGATGAGGGGCTTGTGGTCAGTAACCAACTTGAACTTTGTGCCCCACACATATGTCCTGAAGTGTTCCACGGCCCATGCACACGCTAGCATCTCCTTCTCTATGGTGGAGTAGTTTTGTTCGGCTGACGATAGGGCTTTCGAGGCAAATGCTACCACGGGTTCATTGTCACCCTTCTTCTGAGTGAGGACAGCCCCTAATCCATATGCACTGGCGTCTGTAGTGATGACTGTACTCCACTCTGGGTTGAACGGTTGCAAGCACAGCGTTTCAACTATGTGTCGTTTTATGCTTTCCACCGCTTTCTTCAGAGCTTCTTGCCACGTGTACTCTGACACTTTTTTGAGGAGCTCTCGGAGCGGCGCTGAGGTTTCCGAGAATTTGTGGATGAATTTTGCATAGTACTCCGCCAACCCGAGGAATGACCTCACTTCGTCTTTGTTGGTGGGTTCAGGAGCTTTGATTATGGCCTGCAGTAAGTTTTGCTTGGGACTTATACCTTGCGCTGATATCTTGTACCCCAAATACTCAACTTCTTTTGCTTTGAACACGCATTTTTCGTACCTTAATTTCACTCCCGCTTCTTGCAGTTTGGTGAGGACTGTTCTCAATGTGACATTGTGCGTCTGTTCATCCCTTGCGTAGACAAGGATGTCATCCTGGAAATAGGCCATGTTCCTGACGTTCCGCAGTAGAGCATCCATCATGCGTTGAAACGCTGAGGCTGCGGATAATAAACCAAATGGCATCTTGGTGAACTGGTACGTGCCAAACTGGGTGATGAAAGGGGTGAGTGGCTTGGACTCCTTGTGCAGTTGTATTTGATGGTAGGCGTTCCTCATGTCCAGTTTCGAAAATACTTTGGCTTCCTTCATCATGAGGATTAACTCATTGATGCTCGGCAGTGGGTAGCTGTCTGCAATAACTTCCAAGTTTAGGCTGCAGAGATCAATGCATATTCTTAGCTCTTGTGAGTTATGTTTCTTTATAAGTACCACTGGGCTCAGCCACTCAGAAACTTCAATTTCTTCGATGATGCCATCTTTCTTCATTCTGTCCAATTGGCTTCTGAGTGCGTCTCTTGCGGTTGCCGGTACTGGCCTTACTCTGTGCTTGACCGGGACTGCGTTGGTTTTGATTAATATTTTGTGGACAAAGCCCTTGATGTGTCCTGGTTCCTCCGAAAATAGTTCAGGGTAATCTCTTTTCGCTACTGGTGCGCTCCTCCAACTGACTGACAGTACCTGATCCTCTGTGCTGGGGTCCAGCTTGATTTTCAGTTTCGCCTGATCGTCCCACCCTAATACCGCTGGGTCTTCTTGACTAAAGTAAACTTTAGTGGTGGTCTCTCTTCCTTTGAACTCTACTTTCCATTTGATGTAGCCCAACAGGTCTACAGAAGCACCGCCAAAAACTGTAGGCCTGTGCCGTGTGCTGAGTACTTGGACCGTCTCTGTACCCATCATCTCTTTGTAGGTGCGTAGGGGTATCATGGTGTGATCAGAACCCGAATCAGCCATGACTCTTGTTTCCAGCCCATTGATTTTGATTGCACAATGGGACTTTTCCTTTCTGGCCCGTGGGCTGTTCACCATGATGACTGTAGGTCTCCCTTCATCTTCCGAGGACGAATCCCTCTCCGTGTTGTGTTCAGCGTTGACGCTCGTGATCTTCTTGTTGCGCCAACAACACACGATTGAGAAGTGTCCAATCTTTTTGCATACTGAGCACTCCTTGTCTCTTGCTGGGCACTCTCTATCGAAGGCTAGGTGCTTCGTGCTGGTGCACCTGTGGCATTTCAACGGTTCTTTCTTCCCCCATTTCCCTTCTCTCGCATCGAGGACCGGCCTCTCCTTCTTTGGGCGGAATGCCACAGCTTGTACTTTGGTAGGGCTGTGGCCGCTTGCGAATTCTTTCCTTCTGCCTACCGTTTCCTCAACTGCTCTTGCTATTTCAATTGCTTTTTCCAGCTGTAGTTCATTCTCTAAAATGAACTTGTCTTGTACTTTTCTGCTGTTGGTGTGGACCACCAGCATGTCGCAGATGAGACTCTCCGCATTTTTACCAAAGCTGCAGAGCACCGCCAGTTTGCGCAGTTTGGTGACATAGTCATCAACGGGTTTGGATGCCTCCTGTTTGCGGCTATAGAACCGGATCCTGTGCAGGACGGTATTCCCCTTGCTGGCAAACCTTTTAACAATCCTTCTTACAGCCTCCTTGAATACATCCTCGTTGTCACTGGCTACTGGCTCCAGGGTGAGACTCTCAAACACCCTCTGCCCTTCGACGCCCATGGCATTTAGTAACATCGCCCTGCGTCTCTCCGCCGAGTAGCCCGCACCGCCCAAGGCCTCGACATATGTTGTGAATAATGGTTGCCATTGTGGCCACGGAATGCAAGGCCTACCTGGCATTTGTAGGAAGGGCGGTGGTGGTGTCGCTCCTTGCATAGCTCCACGCGGGTTTCAGTGGTGATCCTCCTCGCCAATTATGTTGTATAATTCCCTCAATAAATGATAGGAGGCAGTGTAGTTGCAAGTTGTGTCTTTTTATTCTTCAGTGACAACAAAGTAAATCTGCATCATATATGGAATGAGTCAACGAAGGTCAACAGGCCCCAGAACTGTGCCACAGCTGGTCTAAATGTTCATAGTCTCTCCTAAGGCTTGGAGGCCTCTGCCTGGGAGGAGCGCCCAGGAGCGCGTCTTGCTCCGTGGCTTTCTCCCGCTGGAATCCGCGCTTGGCGCGCGGAGGCCGCACTTCCGGCCGCGTGCGAGATCTCGCGAGACCGGGAGGTCTCGTGTTTTCTCTACAGTAGATTCTGTGGAGGAACGCGTCCAGTCCCTGGAGGGAAATCAGCCTTTCGTTGACATACTGGAAGCGCAAATGGCCACTCGTCTTTCTGAGCTGGAGAGGCGAGAAGAGAAGTTTACCCTAAAACTTGATGACCTTGAAAATAGTGAGCGGCGGATTAACCTGCGTTTTCTAGGGATTCCGGAGCGAGATGGTGAAACGCAGTCAGACATTGATAGAGTGGTCAGGGAGGTGATCAGTAATCTGTTTGATGACACCAACACCACCAACCCGACTGTAGACAGAGCCCACAGGGCAGGTGCCCGCTCCAGAGGCCCCAGGTCAATTCTGGTGAGGTTCCACTATTACGCGGTAAAGAGTAAGATCCTGGAGCTGGCTCGGAAGAAAGGCCCGATTGCTTGGGAAGGGGTGAAGGTTTCAATTTACCAGGACCTGTCAGCCCTCACCTTGGCGAGGAGGCGTCTCTGCGTCCCTCTTATAAAATGGCTCCAACCAAGAGGAGTCCGTTACAGATGTGGTCATCCATTTTCCATCTCTTTTGAGTGTGAAGGTTATAAATACTCCCTTGTCACTGAGGAAGATATTCAAGAGTGTCCCGGGAACATCTGGGTGAGCCCTCCCGGGAATGTAGTCTAGAGTCCAGCGAAAAGGGTATGGGAAGCCTCCGAAAGCCGAATGGGAGATCCGGAGAGGACTCGGAAATACAGCAGGTTCGAGGACATAGAAAGTTTAGATGGGTGATCCCGCCCTCCCCTAAGTCTGCCAAGGATTGAGCAGGTTGTTGAGGCCTGAGTGGTGACATTGAAGAGGGCATGGTTTCCACTCAGTAGTCACTGGGCTTTTGTTTTGGTAAATCCTAGTTTGAGGTTCGGGACAGTGGTTGTGCAGACTCCTTGAGAGGGGATCCGCAATAGAGTGAGGAGGGGAGCCGGGACCTTGCCAGACAGCTGATAACTATTTCCTGTTCTGTTTGTGATGTGAGAATTGTGGTGGGGTTCAGCGTCCTGGGCAGATCTAGTGCCCTGTTAGTTCTTCGAGGGGTCGTGGAATCAATCTTGAGCTTTTGTTTCTGTTCTATTGGTGTTATAGAGAGGGGAGGGGGGCTCGGCATAACTTGGTCTTATTGTTGAGTGCGGCCCCAATGGAGGGGGGCAGCGGTGGCCTAGTTGGACGGCATTTCCTATGGCGCAGGAAATCCAGGTGTTTGTGGGGTGTGGGGGGGGAGTTGGGGATCTGTTTTGTGTTAAATTGGGGTTATTGTGGGTTGAAAAGACCGGACAGGAGATTGAATTCATTGAGAACCGAATTCCCTGGGAACCTATCGAAATGGATGGCCCACGGGAGCCAAATGGGGCGTATGGCCCACCTCACAGAGCCTTCCAGAGTTGTCCGTTTGTTCAATGGCTGATGCTTTATCCTTGCTGACACTGGGTTCGCTAAATGTACAGGGGTTGAATTCTCCGACTAAGAGATCCCTGGTAATTAAGGAGTTCAATAGGTTGAAGTTGCACTTTTTCTTTCTGCAAGAAACCCACTGGGCAAGGGGGAGGGAGATGGCACTCAGATCTTTTTCGCAGAACCCGGCAGGGATGCCCCTTGTCTCCTCTCTTATATGCTCTTGCAATGGAACCGCTTGCTATAGCCATTAGGCAGGACCAGGGGATCTCTGGGATCAGGTGCGGAGATCTGGAGTTTAAGTTATCATTATTTGTGGATGACATCCTGGTGTATATAACCAATCTGAGTCAGCCTCTTCCGAATCTCTTGAGCCTGAGCCAATCCTTTGGAGCCTTCTCCGGCCTGAAAATTAATCGGTTGAAATCTTCTCTCATGCAAATGGGGGAGGGGTACGGGCTAGTTGAGGGGAAAGAGTTTGTTAGGGGTATCAAGGTTGAGCGCGTGGCTACTCCGTATTTGGGAGTTCTGATCCCGAGGGACCTGGAAGACCTCTTTGAACTTAACTTCTACCCTGCTCTTGCCAAGATAAGTTTGGATCTTGTATAGGAAGACAGGTCAGTAGGACCCCTCCTCACCTACATTGCCCACGCACGTGAAGCTTGTGACTTGTTGGCAGCCTCCCATGCACCTGGGCCCGGGAGGCAGGGTGGCTGCGGATCGACACATGAAGCTGCACGAGCAAATGGCCTGGTATAGCATAGACACCATTTTGTAATGAGAAAGACTCCATTTTAAGTGTGCTAAAGCCTGACCCATGCAGAATCGCTTACAAAAAGAGCTGCAGCTTGGCCCCCATTTGACCGCACACAAAGAGGCCTGCACTTCCCCCAGCCTCCACCTCATGGCAGATCCACTGAAGGCCCGTTCTCACGAGCAACCAGAAGCAAACAAATAACAGAACAAACACTGTATCATTTACCTTCCGCAGTACATCATTGCCCCAGGCGTGACCGGACTCGAAGTTGGAGTCTGGAAAATAACAGAAACCCTCCCAACCCTACATGCCCGACCCTGCGTTTAACCCCCAGCGTCTGTGATATATGGTGTCCATGACTTCCTGTCCAGCCCCCCAGATGAAGGGTTAACCATACCGACTAACCATCGAGTGTCACAGTCCTATCCATGATTGCTAAGATATGTGTTGAGAATAGCTAAAGCATATAATGCTAGTAAAAGCGTGATGACCCCCGCCCACTCCAGGACTTTATGCGCTCTGATACATAATGCATGATCACTCGAAAATGTATGTCGTGCTGACTAACGTTTGCTGCTATTGTAAAAAAGGGGGATCAAGAAGCAAACACCTCAAAAGGCCCCGGCTGCGTGTGCACATAAGCGGGTCATACACCTGAGACCTCCGCTTGCTGAACCCCCCTAGCCCTTGGTGGGATCTGGTTCCCGAGTCTCTCCCAAATGGACTGGGCCCAATCACTGAAAATGTTTCGTTATCCTCCGACAACTGCAATGGAGGCAACCGCGGCCCCAGTCCCCATGCAGCCGGGTGGCATGGACGATCAATCTGTGAACCAATGTATGACGGCTCTCATCGAGGAAATCCGTGGCTTCAGAGCAGATTTCGGAAGATGTCTTGATTCCCTAGATAAGAAGGTAGATCTTGTATAATTCCCTCAATAAATGATAGGAGGCAGTGTAGTTGCAGGTTGTGTCTTTTTATTCTTCAGTGACAACAAAGTAAATCTGCATCATATATGGAATTAGTCAACGAAGGGCAACAGGCCCCAGAACTGTGACACAGCTGGTCTAAATGTTCATAGTCTCTCCTAAGGCTTGGAGGCCTCTGCCTGGGAGGAGCGCCCAGGAGCGTGTCTTGCTCCGTGGCTATCTCCCACTGGAATACGCACTTGGCGCGCGGAGGCCGCACTTCCGGCCGCGCACGAGATCTCGCGAGACCGAGAGGTCTCGCGATATCTCTACATCCTCCCTATGATAATGCAAAGGCAGTTCATTGCAAGACATAGCCATTGTATCTCACCGGTCTTCTGTGTCACCTTCGCGGACGATCGCCTCTCTCACTGCACACGTCCTGCTGGTCATTTTCTCGCTCAACTGTGGGTGCATCCGCTTCCGGCTCTCGTTCTTCCCCTCTCTCATTGTCCATTACTCCTTCAGCTTCAGACCTTTCAAAGGTCTTTTCTCTCTCTTGTCTCTTTTCAAACATGGCTACTCTTTCCATGTTCCATGTGCGCCCATCTTCGGTGCGGACATGGTTGGCTCCTCGGTGAATGACCTTCACAGGTCTGCTGAACCGTGAGCCCGTGATTTGATCCTTGGTCGGTAACCGTATTTTGATCCAATCTCCTTCTTTTACGTCTGACCCTTGTTTGGTCCTTCTTCTTCTGTCGCTCCACCTTTTCATGCATGGCTTGCTGTTCTCTATTCTCCACACCACTTCCGACATGTCTACTTCTTCGTCTTCTCTTACTCTGGCCAACCATGGCAGCACTAGCGTGGAGGCTGCTCTCCTCCCTCTCAACATGCGAAAAGGGGAAATTTGGGTGATCCCGTTGGGAGTCACTCTGTGATCTGCGATGGCCTCTTTTGTTGTTTTGAGGGGATCCATTCCTGAAGCAGTCGCTAATTCTATGGCTCCCTTAATAAACCTATTGGCCCTCTCGACGAGCCCATTTGCTTGGGGATGATAGAGTGCTGCTTTCTTCTGGTGTATGTTGTGCTTCCTCAGGAACAGTTCCATGTCTCTGGATATTAGTTGTACCCCATTGTCTGTTACTAACTCATTGGGGAGCCCTTCCCTCTGGAAAATGGCTGTGAGGACCTCTATTACTGTTGCGGTCGTAATGTTGGGAACAAACTCGGCCTCGACCCACTTCCATAAGTAGTCCACTAGCACTATGCCGTACCGATGTTCGGGCGCCATCGCCTCCAATGGTCCTATAAAGTCTAGACCTACTTTTGACCACACCGCTTCTGGGGTTTCTGTGGGAATCATGGGCACCTGTCTGATCTTCAGGCGCTTGTCACTGTTGAGATACTCATGGCATCTCTCAATCATGGTGCGGATCTCCTGGTCCATGTACGGCCACCAGTAGGCTTCTCTCACTCTGCGACGTGTCATGGTGTTCCCTCGATGGCCCGCATGGGTCCTGCACAGAATAATTTTCCTCATGCCTTTGGGCGGGATTACCTGGTCGGTTTTCATAATTATGCCGTCGGCTTCTGATATCTCATCTGCCACTTTCCAATAAGGTCTCATACCTTCTGGCACTGCCCTTTCATCTGGCCATCCGTTTTTGATCCATTCTCTGATTCTCACCATGGTAGGATCCTTTCCATCTTCTTCTATCCAATGTTTTTCGCTGAGTTCCAGGTAGTTGGGCGCCTTGAGATCTGTAATGGATGCTACAATGCATTCTTCTTGTAAGAAAGTGGTGGCATTGTCCTTGCCCTCTGGCAATCTTGACATGCAGTCCTCCTGCGAAATCTTCCATCCAGAGATGTGTTGCACCTCGAAGGTGTATTCCTGCAGTTTTGCTGCCATGCGTGCTAATCTGGGCGTTGACACTTTGGTGCCTCCTGGGCTGTGCATGTGGATGAGGGGCTTGTGGTCAGTAACCAACTTGAACTTTGTGCCCCACACATATGTCCTGAAGTGTTCCACGGCCCATGCACACGCTAGCATCTCCTTCTCTATGGTGGAGTAGTTTTGTTCGGCTGACGATAGGGCTTTCGAGGCAAATGCTACCACTTGTTCAGTGTCACCCTTCTTCTGAGTGAGGACAGCCCCTAATCCATATGCACTGGCGTCTGTAGTGATGACTGTACTCCACTCTGGGTTGAACGGTTGCAAGCACGGCGTTTCAACTATGTGTCGTTTTATGCTTTCCACCGCTTTCTTCTGAGCTTCTTGCCACGTGTACTCTGACCCTTTTTTGAGGAGCTCTCGGAGCGGCGCTGAGGTTTCCGAGAATTTGGGGATGAATTTTGCATAGTACTCCGCCAACCCGAGGAATGACCTCACTTCGTCTTTGTTGGTGGGTTCAGGAGCTTTGATTATGGCCTGCAGTATGTTTTGCTTGGGACTTATACGTTGCGCTGATATCTTGTACCCCAAATACTCAACTTCTTTTGCTTTGAACACACATTTTTCGTACCTTAATCTCACTCCCGCTTCTTGCAGTTTGGTGAGGACTGTTCTCAATGTGACATTGTGCGTCTCTTCATCCCTTGCATAGACAAGGATGTCATCCTGGAAAAAGGCCATGTTCCTGACGTTCCGCAGTAGAGCATCCATCATGCGTTGACACGCTGAGGCTGCGGATAATAAACCAAATGGCATCTTGGTGAACTGGTACGTGCCAAACGGGGTGATGAAAGGGGTGAGTGGCTTGGACTCCTTGTGCAGTTGTATTTGATGGTAGGCGTTCCTCATGTCCAGTTTCGAGATACTTTGGCTTCCTTCATCATGAGGATTAACTCATTGATGCTCGGCAGTGGGTAGCTGTCTGCAATAACTTCCAAGTTTAGGCTGCAGAGATCAATGCATACTCTTGTCGGGGGGAAATTCTCCCGGGGACTGCTGTGCCGTCTGCGGACCCCCGGGCAGGGAGGCCCCAACTCCTCCCGCATATCCCAAAAATGAGTATGAGGCACACGCAAGAAGCAAGGTGGTTCTGCTGTTTATTAAGCAACGGCAGGGATGGGTCAAGGATCGTACGCGTCCGTCCTGACTCTCTCTCAAAATTCGTGGGGCTCGCAGGCCCTTTTTACCTCAGTATTAGGCGCTACTTGCGTCACCTGGGAAAGTTAGCAAAAAACCTATCGTCACTCTGGATTGGTTCCTCGAGTGGTAGGATTAGTATAGCATACGTATAGAGAACGCTGTTAGTGGTTAAGGGTCAGTCAGGTGGTATACTTGGGTTGTCCCTTCTATTAGATACATGAAAATTGTTACATGAAGACCCCTGATGATTGGCTAATGTTAATGGCGTCAGTGATAAGTGCCCCAGGTTCTGATTGGTTCACTCGCGAGCCCCCCAGCTTGGGACCATCGGTGTTCCCAGCTCGCGGTGCACCTGCCATTTGCAACAATGTGTAACTATGTGTTTGTGCAGACAATGCGTGGATTTATTCATATGCTTGAAAGCAGGCTACTCCCACCGCCACAGATGTCCATTTGAGTCGCTTCATTGTTGCTGCCTGTGTCTCAAAAACGTGGCTCCCAGGCGCCTCCTCCCTCCTGGGTCTGGTACCCTGTCAGGTTCGGCTTGGTCACGTGAGGAGAGACCGTGGTTGAGGCAGAATTCTGCACATTTAATGTTGCATTTTCCACTGTGTGTCTGGCTTAGTTGGCAGGTGTGACCTTGGCTTCGGCTTGTGGTATGTGAGTTTGCAACATTGCTCCCTTGGCTGTCTGTTCTCGCTGGGCTCATTCTGCAGGGTCAGCAATTGTACTCTTGCTCGTTCAATGTTCATGGAGGCTCTTGCTTGCGGCCTACTTGGGCCTGGTGCATAGGTGGGGATGTTTGATGCACGGCGCTTTAAGTTACGGTATCATATTGCTTTATCCCCAGTATCATGTCTTCGTTATATTTCTCATTGCAATGCATGGGTTAGGAGAGGCGTCAGCAAGCATTTTAGATGAGTTTGTTGTGCGTCTTGCGTTTCTGCATTTGAAAAACCTATGTGAAAAATAATAAAGATGCGCGTCAGTGGGTGTGTCCGTCACCTACATCATAGCACTGAATATGTTCTTCGTGTGGATTGGTGTGGGAGTGTCTAGTGTGCCTGTTTGCACGGGTGTTCTGACCGTTGGCTAGGTCGTCATGGCATCTCTAAAGATGTGTTCATTTACTGTTGAAGGGTTCAGTCGAGTTCATCCATGCCGCAGGTGTCGGCTTGGGCAGGGCAGGCTGATGGGCAGGCTGGTGGGCACATCCGTATGTTCCTGTACCAGGGTATTTGGTCGTCTGGTAGATAGGCAAACTCCTCTCGTGGCAGGTGTCTGGGCCGCGATCCTCTAGGCCACGGGCGTGAGGGGATTGGTGGGAGTCTTTTGTTCCATTCTCCCACTTCAGTCCCCCCTCTGGTCGACTTGTCGACCACAAACATATCTTTTTCCTTATCTCCTCTTACTCTACATATTTTAGTTACTCCTCCCAAGTGTCCATAGTGGTTGACATGGTCTTCAAATGACCAATACATATATACACAGGTTCTTCCAGGTGTGCAGTATACCCATTTCCCTATGTAGCTCCTTGGGTTTCTTGGGTTTTCGAGCTTCACAGATGGTGGGTCCAGGTGGTTGGTGATGATCTGTTTGCACAGTTTTTCTCTTTCTTTTATTATTGTGCCTGTGTGCTGGTCATCATATGTCGGCATCAAGGGGTGCATACCAATCATTTCGATCATTTCGTCTGTAGTGCGTGCCTTCCGGGCCTTCCAAAATCTTATTATGATCAGTGCAGCTCCAGCCAGTATTATGCATCCAACTGTAATCTTCAGTCCGTCCGACAGCCAAGATGGCATCCATGACCATAACATTGAAAACCAGCTGTTATCCTTCTTCACTCCTTTACTTTCTTCCATCATTTTGGAGTGCATCTGGGCCAGTTGTGATACTGCTTCTGTCAGTGTACCATTGTCAGCATCGTTAGCAGGAATGAATGTGCAGCATGATTGTCCTATCTTTGCGCAAACTCCTCCTTCCATTGCTGTAAGGAGATCTAATACATATCTGTTCTGTAGTGCAACCATCCTCACTGCTCGCAGTTCCTCTTTTATTGCGTTGAATCCATTCACTGTAGAATTAATTGTCATCATTAGCTCCCATCGAGTTATCTGGAGCCATTTTGCGTTTGCGTAAGCTTGTAGTCCCGGATGTATTATTGACGATAAGAACATTGCTGCTCTGCTGAATAGTCTGTGTTCTGGTGGGATTGAAGTGAGTGCTGTTTCCGACCTTCCCCATAGGTAATTTCCTGTCAGAGGTTCTCCTTGTCTCTTCTTTCTATTCAGGACATTGTTGTTGTTGTTGTTTTCGTTCTCTGACCCCTTCTGAGGTTTTACAGATCTCTTCTTCCTCTTGTTTCCTTCATCCATTTTAGGGAAGTTTGCCATGTTCACATGTTTCTGGGGAACCACTAGAGATGGTACATTAACGTGTACCATTGTGCATATACCATTCCACAGCGGGGCAGTGTGTGGTATGCCTTGTTTCCGCAGGCCCAGTAATGGTCCATTAATACTGCTGTTCCTGCTCCCCCCTCAGGTAACTCTGTCACGCTTGCACAGTTGGTGTTGTATCCCACGTCCACTTCTCCTCTATGTTGTTAGCATATCTTAGGTGCGGACAGCGGCAGTATGCTTATTGGGTCTTCATCCTTCTCCATCCACGTCATCATGGGTACGTACTTGCCCCAAATCGCCCAACATCTGTTATTGTGTTCATCAATAGTTGTAATATTTTCTCTTGTTACCATGTTGCTGCCAATCACTCCTATGTCCCATTTGTTGTCCATGTACACCTTCCCTGTTATTGTTACCAGTGGTCTTTTCCAACATCCTTGTTTACCAGGAACTTCAGTGGCTTACCAGTCACATGGTAGGTATTGTAGTGTTACTTTCTTTGTTTCTCCCTTTTCAGGACCACTTGTCACGTATCTGAATGCTTCAGCATGCAAACTGCTTTTGTGGTAACTCAAATAAGTCTTGAGGAAGTTGTTTTCGTATGGATACGTGTCTCGCGTTTTCCACACCAATTTCACCACCGTCCCTTGAAATCTCCCTTTCGTTTGGAATAGTGCCAGGTATATTATACATCGTGCTGTCTTTTCATCTATTTCCGTGGCAACGAATGTTGGAGAAGCTCTCATGGCGTATGGGATCAATGAGCAGACGTAGCAGCTATCTTCTGTTGTCTGCTTACCTATTTGGGTCATGTGTTGGTACACATGTTGTTCGAGACGTGTGCTGAATCTGTTATGTAATTATCAATACCTTTATTATCTGAGTATGTGCTGCGTTTAACTCTATTTCCCTTATGTGGAGGCTTGCTAGTACCACCTGACGTAACACCTGTTGCAGCCGTGGGTGGGGGTACATTAGGTTTGGGTACAGCCAAAATATTGATAGCATAACTTTTCTGCCATACAGAGGCAGCCAAAAACCCAGTGATCATCAAAATCCCTATCATCTTTATTACAGAAGCTAGTCTCACCGGCATTTTGCTCTTACCTTGCTGCAGTCCGGCAGCTTATTCTTGCGACGTTAAAGTTGCCCGCCTGAAAATTCTCAATATGCTTGTTATTAGTGTTAGTTGTTGTTTTCAAGCTCTCCCTATCAAGTAGTCGTTCAGTGCCCAGGCGAATAGCTGTTCCCACGCCAATCTAAGCGATCTGTCTCTTAGAGCAGGCAAGTGTTGGTGAAGATGGGGCATTGATTGTTCTATGGCCAAGATAAATGCTGTGTAGTAGACACGTACCCTCCTTCTTTTTAGGTACTTTGGCCTTTTTATGTGATAGACAAATTGGTGTGATAGGGCTTCAGGGTAGTTATCGTCTGAGGGTAGCATCTATTCCTGGGCAATGAACTTTATTAGTTATCTGGTTTCTTAGCAATACAATTGTGCATATACCATTCCACAGCGTGGGCAGTGTGTGGTATGCCTTGTTTCCGCAGGCCCAGTAATGGTCCATTAATACTGCTGTTCCTGCTCCCCCCTCAGGTAACTCTGTCACGCTTGCACAGTTGGTGTTGTATCCCACGTCCACTTCTCCTCTATGTTGGTAGCATATCTTAGGTGCGGACAGCGGCAGTATGCTTATTGGGTCTTCATCCTTCTCCATCCACGTCATCATGGGTACGTACTTGCCCCAAATCGCCCAACATCTGTTATTGTGTTCATCAATAGTTGTAATATTTTCTCTTGTTACCATGTTACTGCCAATCACTCCTATGTCCCATTTGTTGTCCATGTACACCTTCCCTGTTATTGTTACCAGTGGTCTTTCCCAACATCCTTGTTTACCAGGAACTTCAGTGGCGTACCAGTCACATGGTAGGTATTGTAGTGTTACTTTCTTTGTTTCTCCCTTTTCACGACCACTTGTCACGTATCTGAATGCTTCAGCATGCAAACTGCTTTTGTGGTAACTCAAATAAGTCTTGAGGAAGTTGTTTTCGTATGGATACGTGTCTCACGTTTTCCACACCAATTTCACCACCGTCCTTTGAAATCTCCCTTTCGTTTGGAATAGTGCCAGGTATATTATACATCGTGCTGTCTTTTCATCTATTTCCGTGGCAACGAATGTTGGAGAAGCGCTCATGGCGTATGGGATCAATGAGCAGACGTAGTAGCTATCTTCTGTTGTCTGCTTACCTATTTGGGTCATGTGTTGGTACCACATGTTGTTCGAGACATGTGCTGAATCTGTTATGTAATTATCAATACCTTTATTATATGAGTATGTGCTGCGTTTAACTCTATTTCCCTTATGTGGAGGCTTGCTAGTACCACCTGACGTAACACCTGTTGCAGCCGTGGGTGGGGGTACATTAGGTTTGGGTACAGCCAAAATATTGATAGCATAACTTTTCTGCCATACAGAGGCAGCCAAAAACCCAGTGATCATCAAAATCCCTATCATCTTTATTACAAAGCTAGTCTCACCGGCATTTTGCTCTTACCTTGCTGCAGTCCGGCAGCTTATTCTTGCGACGTTAAAGTTGCCCGCCTGAAAATTCTCAATATGCTTGTTATTAGTGTTAGTTGTTGTTTTCAAGCTCTCCCTATCAAGTAGTCGTTCAGTGCCCAGGCGAAGAGCTGTTCCCACGCCAATCTAAGCGATCTGTCTCTTATGGCAGGCAAGTGTTGGTGAAGATGGGGCATTGATTGTTCTATGGCCAAGATAAATGCTGTGTAGTAGACACGTACCCTCCTTCTTTTTAGGTACTTTGGCCTTTTTATGTGATAGACAAATTGGTGTGATAGGGCTTCAGGGTAGTTATCGTCTGAGGGTAGCATCTACTCCTGGGCAATGAACTTTATTAGTTATCTGGTTTCTTAGCAATACAATAATACACGGTACCTGCATGTGCGAGAAAGAAAAAAGAGAACATTCAAGTGTTTATGTGCAAGACAATGTCCTTCAATTGGGTGGTTACTGTAGTGGGTAGGAGGTCGATGGGCAGAGGGTTTGGGGTTCAACTGGCGGAAGTCTCTTTACTCTTTGATCGTGTGACCATGGGGTGGGCGGTATGGGAATTACCAGTTTCTATTTTAGTAGTTGTCTCTGGGGAATCTGGGGGGTGGCAGGGTATGGAGACACTTAGGTCGTCAGCTGTGGTAGAAGTCTCTTCCTCCGTGGGTGACGCTGTCGCTGTTCTTCCAATGGCCCTGTCGGTGACGCTAGGGCGGGTCTGGAGTTTGCATATCTTTACGTCGTGTAGGTGATTCCAAGCACGCTTATCCTGCAACTTTACTGCTCTCGTAGATACCTCCTCTACAAGGTGGGGACCAGTGAAGCGTGGACTGTTCCACTTTCTATTGAAATTGCGGAGTAGCACGTGGTCACCTTTAGCAATTTTGCACAGTTTTTCCTTTTCCGATCCTTTGTCCTCGTCTTCTTGTTGATAACTCTTAGACCCGCCCCGCGTGCGCTCGAGCTGTTGAGACACAAACACTACACTAGTAATCAAAGAAGACACATATTGGTACATTTCATCACCAAGAACAGTTGCAGTGTTTTCATAGTCTGTGAATGCCCTTGATGTTGGCGTTAGAGGAAGGCGCATTTGACGTCCGGTCACCACCTCATGAGGAGTGAGGTGGTGGTCGGAGCCTGGTCTATTCCTCAGCTCAAATAGAGCTAGCCGAAGGCAATACAACCAACTCTTCTTTGTTGTTTGCTGTATCTTTGCAATTGCCTCCTTCAGTAGGCCATTCAGGCGTTCGCATATGCCGTTGGCCTGCGGGTGATATGCACATGCAAATTTATGTTTGATGTTCAGTAAGGATGTGATGTGCTGGAACATTTCATTAGCGAAATGCGGGCCGTTATCCGACCGCAGCACCTCGCACACTCCCCACCTGGGGAAAACCTCCCTCACTAGAAATTTAGCTGCACTAAATGCATCTGGATGTGAGCAGGGTCCTGCCTCAATCCACCTGGAGAATGGGCATACTACTACAATCATATACCTATTTCCTTGACATACGTTGATCATATCAACGTAGTCAATATGGATGTGCAGGAATGGTCCCTCTGGCCGGGGTATAGTACCTTTTATCACTTTCAGCGTGTGACCGGCCGTAAACTGTTGACATGTGAGACAATTGCTGATAAAATTTGTCACATGGGAATTTAACTCGGGACAGAACCAATCTTCCCTAATTCGTGCTGCAATAACTTCCTTGCCTGTGTGGGCTGGGTGGTGGAGTTGGCTCAGGGCGGTGTTCAATGGTGCCAATGGCATTACCATCTTTCCAGTGTTACCCTGGCGCCATAGTGCGTCAGTTGGCGACATTGTACATCCTCTTTTTACCCATATTTCTTTTTCTGCCATTGGTGCAGCCGCTTGTAACTCCATTATCTGTGTGGCTGGGAGATGGGTGTACCCTTCTCTCATCAACATCTCTTTAGCTATCCCCCTCCCTCTCCCTCTCTCTGACTCAGGGGGGTTCCATATCTCACCAAAATATGGGGCATACTTCGCATGTGCGTCTGCTGCTGCATTTCCTTTTGAGATATGATCTTCTCCATTAGTGTGTGCGAGACATTTGACCAGAGCTAGTTCTTGGGGATCATTTATTACTTCAATTAACTCAGCTAACAAGAGAGCATGTTGCACTGGGGTGCCGTCAGCTCTCCTAAACCCTATTCTCCTCCATTTAGACAATCCTGAGTGGACAGTAGACGTGACATATGCGCTGTCAGAATATATAGTCACTCTTTTGTCAAAGCTTTCCTTCAACGCCAAGATCAGTGCAACCAATTCTGCTGCTTGAGCAGAGTAATGTTGTGGTAATTGTACGCATTTCACCGCCACATACACCAATTCCTCTGTCATTTTTACCACTGCTGCCCCAGTTCTCCTTATCCCATCACTTTGGTCTATTGTTGATGACCCATCAATGAACAAGAGCTCTCCTCCATCTAGCGCGTCCTCTTCAACTTTTCTAGTACATGAGTACATTTCGGTAGTTTGCGTACAATCATGTGCATAGTCGCCTTCCTCAATGACTTCCGCTATAAACCTTGCAGGATTAACTGTGCTGCATCTAACAATTGATAATTCTGGTCTAGATAAGATGATCTCATAACCTGACGCCCTCTGTGTGGTTAGTGTGGACTTAGGCTTGTTCAATATTGCAAATAGTGCATGTTCCACAAATAGTGTGGTTGGGCACCCCATTGTAATTGATGATGCTTTCTCTACCGCGAAGGCAGCTGCGGCGAGACCTTGTTCGCAAGGGAAATGTCCTAACATTACAGGATCCAAGTGACCGCTGTAAAATGCTACTGGTTTGTAACCCATGCTTGTATTTTGAGCCAACACTGCTTTCATTACTGCTGAGTCGCAATGTGAAAATATAAAGAATTGTCGTTCATAATCTGGGGTGGCCAGTACCGGAGCAGTTGATATTGCATCTTTCAGTTCATCAAAGGACTCTTTCATTTCCATTGTCCATCCCAATTTTTTCTCCCCTTTGTTAGCTTCTCTTAATGCCTCAAGTAGGGGTCCTATGTATGAGCTGTAATCAAATACCCATGCTCTACAGTAGTTGCACAGTCCCAGGAACTGCTGCAGTTCCCTCACTGTTTGTGGCAATGGCGTTTTTGATATGGCCAGTGCTCTTTGTGGTGCAATCTTCCTTCCGTATTGGGATATGAGCTGACCAATGTATAGTACCTGTTCCTGACAGTATTGTAACTTTTCTTTGTCTACCTTGTAACCCTTTTCAGCCAATATTGTCAGCATCTTCAATGAGTCCTCTCTGCATTTTTTTTCGCTTGTGCTGCAAATTATTATATCGTCAACATACTGCAACACTGTGCTTTCCAATTCAATGTTTCCCAAGTCCATTTGTATTACTCTGTTGAAAATTGAGGGTGACTCGCAGTACCCTTGTGGCAATCTGGTGTGTTTCCATTTTGTGTTTCTGTACGTGAAGCTTGTTAGATCTTATGAGTCTGGATGCAGGGGTATTGAGAAAAAGGCATTTTTGAGGTCAATCACTATGAATCGTGATGCCTCTGCTGGAATGCCACACAATATTGTGGCCGGGTTTGCTGCTATGGGGTATTCTGCTTCCACTATGTTGTTCAAGGGCCTGAGGTCCTGGATGAAACGCCAAGACCCTCCTTTAGCTTTGCGCACTGGATATACGGGTGTGTTACATGGTGATTCTGATGGTACCAATATGCCATTATTTATAAGGGCCGTTATTGTTTCATATATGCCCTCATCTGCCTCTTTTGATAGTGGGTATTGCTTCACTCTAGGGAGTATTGCACCTTTTTTCAATTTTATTCTTACTCCCCCTATACTCTTTATACACCCCACGTCATAGGGACTAGTAGTCCATAATGATGTTGGGACTTTTGCCATAACCTCCTCAAAGAAGGGAACTGGGGTGGATGTTGGTGCTTCAAGTGCCATTGCAATTTTCTGTGCCACTTGTTTGTATGTCACTCTTAGCCATATGTCTACACTCATCATAAATACCATTTCACCTTCTTCCTTTTCTTCTGAAAAGAGCTCCTCGTCTGACACCTGGGTGAGCCTGCATCCCTCAGCTAGGGCTATCACTGCCCTCCATGCTCTTCCTTCTCTGTCTGGGGCATGTACTGCAATATAATCAGCAGTTGCTATAATGCTCTCCATGCTCACTGAAATCACCTTTCCTTCTGGTTCATTGGCTGGTGTTTCTGGTCTAAACAAATAGGCTGTTGGCCTCCTCCAGATCTTTCCTTCTATTCCTGGCATCCATGCGAATGCCATGTCTGTTCCGTACTGGAACAGTTCGCCATCTACTGGCCAGCCCTAATCACTGTCTGTCCACAGTATGCTTGCATAATTTGCCGTGCAGTGAGCATGTTTATTCCAGGAGTGGAGCAAATTATGCCGTCCTCCGTAAAGGAGATCGTCATATTCAATCTGCTCATTATGTCTCTCCCAAGTATGTTTACTGGTGAGTCCCTAGAATATAAAAGCGGGATGGACATGTCATAATCCCCTATCGATAAGGGAATGTTATCAGTAAAGGGAACCAACCCCCTAGCCCCAGAGAATCCTTGGGTGTTCATGGCCTCACCTGACATCTTAAATTTACCTTCCCTTATGCAAGACCGGGTCGCCCCGGTGTCAACAAGAAATGATAATTTTTTGTCACCTATCGTTACCTCTATGCGTGGTTCCTCCGCACTATTAGGTGTTACCGACAGGATGGGACACACCAAGGCCGTCTGTGGGCTGTCCTATTGTGGGTATAATGATTGACCACTTCATGTGTAAGGGTTGTGTCCCAGGACCGTCACCCTTCCCAGTTGTGTTTGCTGTAGTTGTGTATTGGTAGAGGTTATTTTATGGTCTTGAATTTGGGCAGGTTGCTGTACTTGCTGCACTTGATGTTGTTGTGTTATCGCTACCTGTTGTTGTGGTAGTGAATATGTCTGTGGCTGTTGTTGTGTTACTAGTTGTTGCTGCACATTTCCCGGTTGCAGTGCCTGCTGTTGTTGGATGCCCTGCTGTTCCCTTGTAGGCCCTTGTTGTCCTTGTTCTCCCCATGCTGGTGTGCCTGGTCTCATTCTACATGTGCGTGACATGTGCCCTAGTAATCCACAAACCAACATACCGGTGGTTCCCTGTTCTGCCATGGAAAGCTCCCTGAATTGTCCTGGTATACTGGTTGCCCGGTGGGGTAGAAATTTCTCAATCCTCCCCCTTGCTGTTGTGTGTTAAAGCCGTATCCCCTCCCCCTCATCATTCCTCCCCTTCCCCTGTTATAATTATAATATCCGGCTCCTGGCGTTGAGTATCCTCCTCCCATGTTAGTCGTGTATGGTTGGTGTGGTGGCAGCTGTTGTGCTACAATCTGTTATGATTGTATTTGGGAGGGATCTTGTGCAGCCACTACTTGTGTGGGGTTTTGAGTCATTGTTGTAGGTGTAGTTATTAGTGCACCTTCCATCGTGTATTTAGTAAGTTTTTTCTGTACCAATTTAGCCTCTTCCGCTTTTCTATCCTCTTCCTTTTGTTTCATCTTTTATTGCCATGTCCTACAATGATGTACTATCGTCAGTTGTATTTCTGCCCATGCTTTTGCTTCCATCCCCACTACCTTCTTCAGTTGTTTCTGAACTGCTTCTGGGAGCCCTTGTATTAGTATATGATAGAATATTGCTGGTGTTTTGTCCCATTGTTCCCTAGTTTCCATACGCCACTTCTCTTGAATTTCCTGGATATAATCAACAGGATCTTCGTTCTCACGCATCTTGCGTGATGCAATTGCTCCTATGTCTGATGTGTCTGGGTACTGTACCCTCAGCGCTTGCCATAATTCATGTCTGCAGTTTGTGAATGGTGCCCCATCGTGTGATGTGTTTGTTATTGTGACCCCGGGGAAGCCTGCTCTCTTCCAGATGTCATCTGCTGCATCCCTCAATATTGATATTAGAAGGCCCTTTACATCCCCCACTGCCAGTTTCTGTCCTGCGGTGTGTTTTTCCATTTCATATATCCATTTTCCCGCACCTCCACTTAATGATGGGAGCCTGCACTTTATATTTTCCTTGTCTGCATGCTTCCAAAGGACGTATTGTGGTCTAACCCCTCCCCTCTCCAGAAGTGGCATTAAGTTGTGTCCTGTTTGACCCCCTGGGTTCCACAAAATCGAGTCCGTTTACCCCTCCTCGTCTTCTGTGTCTTCTACATCGTCAATTGCGTCCATATTTCCCCTGCTCGTAACTGTTTCTCCTCCATCTCTTCCCCTTCCTTTATTTGATGTGGGCGTGTGTATTCGTCCTTCCTGCCTGCGTCCAGGGAGATCTCTAAGCCTGCCTGCATAGGGTGTGATTACGTGAGGGGCGGGTGCGGGTGTAGGTGGGCATGTTGCACGGGATGATGAGGGTGTAGCTGCACGTGTCTGCCTTCCCGCCATTCCTTGCTATTCCCTCTCACTTCCCTCCAGTTCTTCCATTCTCCTGGAGGCCCATGGTGACTCTCTATTTGTCCGGGTGATGTATAATTTATCTAGGCTTTCCCTTTCGCTATTTCTTCCTCCCTTCTCCATTCCTTCTTCTTCCTCACTACAAAAGCCATCCAGGAATGACAACCCCCAATCTGTCTTTTTCCCCCTAATCGTTACTGTTTTTAAGTCTATTTGATCCGTTCCTCCCGTTTCTTCTTTACCAATTGCTCCCCTTTGTGCTGATGTTGTTGCTACTTCTGTGTCTCTGTGTACATACCTCCTTACTTCAATCTCCACTCTCCTATCTTCTCTTTCCCCTTCATTTTTCTCTGCTATTTCTCTACCAATTTCCTCTCTTTTCATTATTAATTCCTCCATTACTTCACTACTCATCTTTTCCAATATCCTTTCTTCTTCTCTCTTCCTTTGCCATCTCGCTCTTTCCCGCTCTAATATACTCTCTATCATCCTCCCTTCTTCGTATTTCTTTGTCGTTTCTGATAGTAATCTCCTCTTCCATATTTCCATTTCTTTTTCTTTCTCTTCTTCCTCTCTTTTCTTGTCACGCAGTGCTGCTCTGGATACCCTTTCTGCTACTGCCTTTACTCTTTCGGCTTCTCTCTTTTGCTCCTCAGTTCGTTCCCTCATTTTTTCCAACTCATTCTTACTTTCTTTTCTTTCCCGTGCTCTCTCTCTTTCCTCTCTCTCAAGCTGCTTGATCAGTGCATTCTGCTCATCCCTTAATTCTGCTAATCGTTCCTCCAAAATCTCTTCCTTTTGTCGTAACAGCTCTTCCTCCTTTCTTTTCCCCTCTTCCCCTTTCATTTCACTCTTTCTGGTATTATCCTTGTCCATTTTCCTTACTACCTCCTTCTCTTCTCCTGTTAATGAACCGCGTAATTTTAATAATACCTGTGCAGCTACCCACTCATCATGTCCTATTCCCACGGCCTGTTCTTCGCCAGTCCTCCCCTCCCCTGCGGGCATCTTCGTATGAGCTGATCGCGTCATACTAGTCTGCTCCCTTCCCGTGTGGCCACCTGTAGCTGTATTTGGTGGCGGGCTGTATGCCGGGTTCGAGTACCCCTCAGCCGCCCTTAATTGTTCTCTTACTATTTCTCCTAGTTCTCTTAAAGGATATAACCCCCCTTCCTCCGTTTTCACTACCTTCGCTAGGGGCATATCGTCGCTCTGTTCCTTTTTTATTTCCTTTTCGTTTAGGTTGTTACTCTTTTCTCCTCCCTCTTGTCCGTTCCCCGTGTTCTGTGTGTCTTCACTCTCTTTTTCCCCATTCTCTCCTTCCTCCTTAATCTTCTTTTCTTCCATTGTTTCCCCCATAGTGAACATTCCGTTTGGTCCTGGTCGGGACCTTTGGAACATCCTCCATAAGTTAAACACCTCCACGTGGTGTGTCAACTTCTTCCCCTTGTATGTGTTATGCAGATGGGTTAATAGTGATTGTTGGGTATATGGATCGAAACTGCCATTAGGCGGCCATGGTGTCGTCATTTTGTTGTCCGTCCCCTGTGTCCATTCTATGCTATATTTGATCAGTTTCTCCCTATGGGGTGACAGTGTTTTACATATGTGCTGTAGCGGGGTAGTGAGGGTGTTCCCCCACCCTCCCGATCCTGTCCCGTATGACATAGTAGCACTTCACTTGTTATCCTACCCCTATTTGGTAGCGGTTATCTTGCTAACAGTGTACGCTATACAATCTTAGATCTTTTACCTGGCCCCGTAATTTTGGGGACTTGCGATTGTCCGCTAAGGAAAAATAGTAAAATATAGCATTTGCATTTGTATATTCTTTTCTCTTTTTTTTTTTTTCTTCCTTTACCGAACACCTTTACGGCCCCCTACAGCCGAGGCGCACGTAGCCCCCTACAGCTGCGTGCCCTGTGCGACGTTCTTATACAGCCGTCCCACTTTTGTTTTACCCCTCCTCCTCTTTCTTCACTTGTCGTGGCCGGCGTTCTCCGTGCGCGGCCACGTCCCCCTTTTCACCTTGCCCCGATCTACTCGTTACTGTTTATCTCCGTCTCCACTCCCTTTCCATTATTCTCTTCCCCACCACTCTCCGAACAATGCCTTGTGTTCGAGATGTCCTATGAAAGCCCTACTGGTGACGTCACCGATCTCTTCCAAAACTACTGGTAAGTTCTTCACATGTTTTTAAAAGTTCGAAATACGCTTGCAATCTACCCCCGTTAACCCCACAGCTGTCTTCTTGTCTCACCTGGAACAAGGTAATCAACAATATAATCAGACTGCGCACGCTGCGTCACCTTGCGTGTGATACGCCCCTCGACAGGAGGGCTTAACCAGCCAATTATCTTCCGTATTAGGCAACCAGTTAGCTACCGCCTACAGGGAAACGTCTTCTATCTATCGAGTTTTCTGCTCGATCAATAGGGATCCTCATCTACTCATTGATCAATAATCACCAAATCGTAGGAAACCGCACACACACACACCCTTACAGGTGGTCGCAACCTAGGCCAATCAGTGTCTACGAGCGGCCGCACGTGATGTTTTCGTGCTCCGCCCTCTCCTCTTCCGTAACGTAGCAGACTGCTCTCGCACTTGTCCAGCTACCATTCACTTCACCCTCAACACTAATTTATCAAACCTTCGCCGCGCACCTGTGTAACACCTCCCACCTCCCGTATTCTATTCCCTCCCCCTCCCTTACAATTTCACATTGCTTGTTGGGCGTGGCATACTCACCAAGTTCTCTTGATGCGGGGCCGCTCGACCGCGTGCACCCCTCCAAGCGGCTCGCCACCTCCCCTCGTCCGGACCACGTCTGGACACTCGCCAACCGCGGGCGGGATACTTCTCAACCGGCTCCCGAAGGCCAATATCCGGATTGCGCTGTCCGGTCTTCTCGCAGTTCCGCGATGGTCCTGTAGTCCTCAAAAAGGGGGCAGCGGCAGAGGGGGCCGCGCCGCCAGGCCTCCTCGCAACGAGAGCACTCGGAAAAATAAAATAAAAGCAGATCTTAAACAGATCTCAGCAGTGCCTCCCACTTGTCGGGGGGAAATTCTCCCGGGGTCTGCTGTGCCGTCCGCGGACCCCCGGGCAGGGAGGCCCCAACTCCTCCCGCATATCCCAAAAATGAGTATGAGGCACACGCAAGAAGCAAGGTGGTTCTGCTGTTTATTAAGCAACGGCAGGGATGGGTCAAGGATCGTACGCGTCCGTCCTGACTCTCTCTCAAAATTCGTGGGGCTCGCAGGCCCTTTTTACCTCAGTATGACGCGCTACTTGCGTCACCTGGGAAAGTTAGCAAAAAACCTATCGTCACTCTGGATTGGTTCCTCGAGTGGTAGGGTTAGTATAGCATACGTATAGAGAACGCTGTTAGTGGTTAAGGGTCAGTCAGGTGGTATACTTGGGTTGTCCCTTCTATTAGATACATGAAAATTGTTACATGAAGACCCCTGATGATTGGCTAATGTTAATGGCGTCAGTGATAAGTGCCCCATGTTATGATTGGTTCACTCGCGAGCCCCCCAGCTTGGGACCATCGTTGTTCCCAGCTCGCGGTGCACCTGTCATTTGCAACAATGTGTAACTATGTGTTTGTGCAGACAATGCGTGGATTTATTCATATGCTTTAAGCAGGCTACTCCCACCGCCTCAGATGTCCATTTGAGTCGCTTCATTGTTGCTGCCTGTGTCTCAAAAACGTGGGACCCAGGCGCCTCCTCCCTCCTGGGTCTGGCACCCTGTCAGGTTCGGCTTGGTCACGTGAGGAGAGGCCGTGGTTGAGGCAGAATTCTGCACATTTAATGTTGCATTTTCCACTGTGTGTCTGGCTTAGTTGGCAGGTGTGACCTTGGCTTCGGCTTGTGGTATGTGAGTTTGCAACATTGTTCCCCTGGCTGTCTGTTCTCGCCGGGCTCTTTCTGCAGGGTCAGCCATTGTACTCTTGTTTGTTCAATGTTCATGGAGGCTCTTGCTTGCGGCCTACTTGGGCCTGGTGCATAGGTGGGGATGTTTGATGCACAGCGCTTTAAGTTACGGTATCATATTGCTTTATCCCCAGTATCATGTCTTCGTTATATTTCTCATTGCAATGCATGAGTTAGGAGAAGCGTCAGCAAGCATTTTAGATGAGTTTGTTGTGCGTCTTGCGTTTCTGCATTTGAAAAACCTATGTGAAAAATAATAAAGATGCGCGTCAGTGGGTGTGTCCGTCACCTACGTCATAGCACTGAATATGTTCTTCGTGTGGATTGGTGTGGGAGTGTCCAGTGTGCCTGTTTGCACGGGTGTTCTGACCGTTGGCTAGGTCGTCATGGCATCTCTAACGATGTGTTCATTTACTGTTGAATGGTTCAGTCGAGTTCATCCATGCCGCAGGTGTCGGCTTGGGCAGGGCAGGCTGATGGGCAGGCTGGTGGGCACATCCGTATGTTCCTGTACCAGGGTATTTGGTCGTCTGGTAGATAGGCAAACTCCTCTCGTGGCGGGTGTCTGTGCCGCGATCCTCTAGGCCAGGAGCGTGAGGGTATTGGTGGCAGTCTTTTGTTCCATTCTCCCACTTCACTCTTAGCTCTTGTGAGTTCTGTTTCTTTACACTACCACTGGGCTCAGCCACTCAGAAGCTTCAATTTCTTCGATGACGCCATCTTTCTTCATTCTGTCCAATTGGCTTCTGAGTGCGTCTCTTGCGGTTGCCGGTACTGGCCTTACTCTGTGCTTGACCGGGACTGCGTTGGTTTTGGATTAATATTTTGTGGACAAAGCCCTTGATGTGTCCTGGTTCCTCCGAAAATAGTTTAGGGTAATCTCTTTTCGCTACTGGTGCGCTCCTCCAACTGACTGACAGTACCTGATCCTCTGTGCTGGGGTCCAGCTTGATTTTCAGTTTCGCCTGGTCGTCCCACCCTAATACCGCTGGGCCTTCTTGACTAAAGTAAACTTTAGTGGTGGTCTCTCTTCCTTTGAACTCTACTTTCCATTTGATGTAGCCCAACAGGTCTACAGACGCACCGCCAAAAACTGTAGGCCTGTGCCGTGTGCTGAGTACTTGGACCGTCTCTGTACTCATCATCTCTTTGTAGGTGCGTAGGGGTATTATGGTGTGATCAGAACCCCAATCAGCCATGACTCTTGTTTCCAGCCCATTGATTTTGATTGCACAATGGGGCTTTTCCTTTCTGGCCCGTGGGCTGTTCACCATGATGACTGTAGGTCTCCCTTCATCTTCCGAGGACGAATCCCTCTCCGTGTTGTGTTCAGCGTTGACGCTCGTGATCTTCTTGTTGCGCCAACAACACACGATTGAGAAGTGTCCAATCTTTTTGCATACTGAGCACTCCTTGTCTCTTGCTGGGCACTCTCTATCGAAGGCTAGGTGCTTCGTGCTGGTGCACCTGTGGCATTTCAATGGTTCTTTCTTCCCCCATTTCCCTTCTCTCGCATCGAGGACCGGCCTCTCCTTCTTTGGGCGGAATGCCACAGCTTGTACTTCGGTAGGGCTGTGGCCGCTTGCAAATTCTTTCCTTCTGCCTACCGTTTCCTCAACTGCTCTCGCTATTTCAATTGCTTTTTCCAGCTGTAGTTCCTTCTCTAAAATGAACTTGTCTTGTACTTTTCTGCTGTTGGTGTGGACCACCAGCATGTCGCAGATGAGACTCTCCGCATTGTTACCAAAGCTGCAGAGCGCCGCCAGTTTGCGCAGTTTGGTGACATAGCCATCAACGGGTTTGGATGCCTCCTGTTTGCGGCTATAGAACCGGATCCTGTGCAGGACGGTATTCCCCTTGCTGGCAAACCTTTTAACAATCCTTCTTACAGCCTCCTTGAATACATCCTGATTGTCACCGGCTACCAGCTCCGGGGTGAGACTCTCAAACACCCTCTGCCCTTCGAAGCCCAGGGCATTTAGTAACATCGCCCTGCGTCTCGCCGCTGAGTAGCCCACACCGCCCAAGGCCTCTACATACGTTGTGAATAATGGTTGCCATTGTGGCCACGGAATGCAAGGCCTACCTGGCGTTTGTAGGAAGGGCTCTGGTGGTGTCGCTCCTTGCATGGCTCCACACGGGTTTCAGTGGTGATCCTCCTCGCCAATTATGTTGTATAATTCCCTCAATAAATGATAGGAGGCAGTGTAGTTGCAAGTTGTGTCTTTTTATTCTTCAGTGACAACAAAGTAAATCTGCATCATATATGGAATGAGTCAACGAAGGGCAACAGGCCCCAGAACTGTGACACAGCTGGTCTAAATGTTCATAGTCTCTCCTAAGGCTTGGAGGCCTCTGCCTGGGAGGAGCGCCCAGGAGCGCGTCTTGCTCCGTGGCTTTCTCCCGCTGGAATCCGCGCTTGGCGCTCGGAGGCCGCACTTCCGGCCGCGCGCGAGATCTCGCGAGACCGGGAGGTCTCGTGTTTTCTCTACAGTAGATTCTGTGGAGGAACGCGTCCAGTCCCTGGAGGGAAATCAGCCTTCCGTTGACATACTGGAAGCGCAAATGGTCACTCGTCTTTCTGAGCTGGAGAGGCGAGAAGAGAAGTTTACCCTAAAACTTGATGACCTTGAAAATAGGGAGCGGCGGATTAACCTGCGTTTTCTAGGGATTCCGGAGCTAGATGGTGAAACGCAGTCAGACATTGATAGAGTGGTCATGGGGGTGATCAGTAATCTGTTTGATGACACCAACACCACCAACCCGACTATAGACAGAGCCCACAGGGCAGGTGCCCGCTCCAGAGGCCCCAGGTCAATTCTGGTGAGGTTCCACTATTACGCGGTAAAGAGTAAGATCCTGGAGCTGGCTCGGAAGAAAGGCCCGATTGCTTGGGAAGGGGTGAAGGTTTCAATTTACCAGGACCTGTCAGCCCTCACCTTGGCGAGGAGGCGTCTCTGCGGCCCTCTTATAAAATGGCTCCAACCAAGAGGAGTCCGTTACAGATGGGGTCATCCATTTTCCATCTCTTTTGAGTGTGAAGGTTATAAATACTCCCTTGTCACTGAGGAAGATATTCAAGAGTGTCCCGGGAACTTCTGGGTGAGCCCTCCCGGGAATGTAGTCTAGAGTCCAGCGAAAAGGGTATGGGAAGCCTTCGAAAGCCGAATGGGAGATCCGGAGAGGACTCGGAAATACAGCAGGTTCGAGGACATAGAAAGTTTAGATGGGTGATCCCGCCCTCCCCTAAGTCTGCCAAGGATTGAGCAGGTCGTTGAGGCCTGAGTGGTGACATTGAAGAGGGCATGGTTTCCTCTCAGTAGTCACTGGGCTTTTGTTTTGGTAAATCCTAGTTTGAGGTTCGGGACTGGCTCCGCTCTCTTGGTCCGGGGAGGTGGTTGTGCAGACTCCTTGAGAGGGGATCCGCAATAGAGTGAGGAGGGGAGCCGGGACCTTGCCAGACAGCTGATAACTATTTCCTGTTCTGTTTGTGATGTGAGAATTGTGGTGGGGTTCAGCGTCCTGGGCAGATCTAGTGCCCTGTTAGTTCTTCGAGGGGTCGTGGAATCAATCTTGAGCTTTTGTTTCTGTTCTATTGGTGTTATAGAGAGGGGAGGGGGGCTCGGCATAACTTGGTCTTATTGTTGAGTGTGGCCCCAATGGAGGGGGGCAGCGGTGGCCTAGTTGGACGGCATTTCCTATGGCGCAGGAAGTCCAGGTGTTTGTGGGGGTGTGGGGGGGGGGAGTTGGGGATCTGTTTTGTGTTAAATTGGGGTTATTGTGGGTTGAAAAGACCGGACAGGAGATTGAATTCATTGAGAACCGAATTCCCTGGGAACCTATCGAAATGGATGGCCCACGGGAGCCAAATGGGGCGTATGGCCCACCTCACAGAGCCTTCCAGAGTTGTCCGTTTGTTCAATGGCTGATGCTTTATCCTTGCTGACACTGGGTTCGCTAAATGTACAGGGGTTGAATT
This sequence comes from Ambystoma mexicanum, assembly GCF_040938575.1. Classification (NCBI taxonomy): domain Eukaryota; kingdom Metazoa; phylum Chordata; class Amphibia; order Caudata; family Ambystomatidae; genus Ambystoma; species Ambystoma mexicanum. Next base: position 1,150,128,252 of record NC_090928.1, read on the forward strand.
CTCCGACTAAGAGATCCCTGGTAATTAAGGAGTTCAATAGGTTGAAGTTGCACTTTTTCTTTCTGCAAGAAACCCACTGGGCAAGGGGGAGGGAGATGGCACTCAGATCTTTTTCGCAGAACCCGGCAGGGATGCCCCTTGTCTCCTCTCTTATATGATCTTGCTATGGAGCCGCTTGCTATAGCCATTAGGCAGGACCAGGGGATCTCTGGGATCAGGTGCGGAGATCAGGAGTTTAAGTTATCATTATTTGTGGGTGACATCCTGGTGTATATAACCAATCTGAGTCAGCCTCTTCCGAATCTCTTGAGCCTGAGCCAATCCTTTGGAGCCTTCTCCGGCCTGAAAATTAATCTGTTGAAATCTTCTCTCATGCAAATGGGGGAGGGGGACGGGCTAGTTGAGGGGAAAGAGTTTGTTAGGGGTATCAAGGTTGAGCGCGTGGCTACTCTGTATTTGGGAGTTCTGATCCCGAGGGACCTGGAAGACCTCTTTGAACTTAACTTCTACCCCGCTCTTGCCAAGATAAGTTTGGATCTTGTATAGGAGGACAGGTCAGTAGGACCCCTCCTCACCTACATTGCCCACGCACGTGAAGCTTGTGACTTGTCGGCAGCCTCCCATGCACCTGAGCCCGGGAGGCAGGGTGGCTGCGGATCGACACATGAAGCTGCAGCGAGCAAATGGCCTGGTATAGCATAGACACCATTTTGTAATGAGAAAGACTCCATTTTAAGTGTGCTAAAGCCTGACCCATGCAGAATCGCTTACATAAAGAGCTGCAGCTTGGCCCCCATTTGACCGCACACGAAGAGGCCTGCACTTCCCCCAGCCTCCACCTCATGGCAGATCCACTGAAGGCCCGTTCTAACGAGCAACCAGAAGCAAACAAATAACAGAACAAACACTGTATCATTTACCTTCCGCAGTACATCATTGCCCCAGGCGTGACCGGACTCGTAGTTGGAGTCTGGAAAATAACAGAAACCCTCCCAACCCTACATGCCCGACCCTGCGTTTAACCCCCAGCGTCTGTGATATATGGTGTCCATGACCTCCTGTCCAGCCCCCCAGATGAAGGGTTAACCATACCGACTAACCGTCGAGTGTCACAGTCCTATCCATGATTGCTAAGATATGTGTTGAGAATAGCTAAAGCATATAATGCTAGTAAAAGCGTGATGACCCCCGCTCACCCCAGGACATTATGCGCTCTGATACATAATGCATGATCACTCGAAAATGTATGTCATGCTGACCAACGTTTGCTGCTATTGTAAAAAAGGGGGATCAAGAAGCAATATGTAAAAAGCATGTATATGATGTGATAACCATTGATTATAATATATGTAGGCCATCTAGGGCACTGAGACAGATTTTACTATAATCAAAATGTTAGATTAAACACATTGCTCTCTTGTTTTCAAGCACATAACCCAGTCTAACACTACCTCATGTTTGCTATATGATTATCATTCTCATGATCTGCAAGTATAATGTCGACATTTGATATGTACTGTTTGAGCTAATGACAAATCTCCATCGTTGTGAACCCACTAATATAAGCATATTTAAACCTGAAGAAATGTGAAATTTCCCTAATGCTTCCAGCTTAACACTCGTCCCCTCCAAGAGTACAGTGTGCAGTCCTGTGAATACGGAATCACTCAGAGTTACAAGGCCATCTCCCCCTCCTCCCGCCAAGGCCCGCCGGGGCGTGCTGGTGTTTGAAAAGCACATCCTCACATCCCTATTTTCTTGCTGGACCCGCTCCAAGTATTCGCCGCCCCCATGTCAGAGGCCGCCATGGCCTGGCCAAGTGAATTATGAGCTACCTGGTCCTAAATCCCACCACCTTTGAGGGGCCAGTTACGTACCCTTATTGACCCAATGGTATTCCAGCTCACCCCAAGTTAACGGGCCATGAAGATAGTTATTCACCCCTGTACCAACATATCATAAAACCATCCCTCATTACATCTAACAGAACAGAATGACAAAAACAGCTTGCCCTGTGCCCTGTGCCCCTGATAAGGTACCTGAACTCATGAGACAAGGCCCCTCGGGAGGGGTGACTACACACTGATCTACTGGTGAAACCTCGTGTTGCATACTGTTTTTCTCTGTCTCCCTCTGATCTTAGATTGATGTATCGAAGGATTTACAGGACATCTTGAGACTGTGTATTATAATGAATGTGTGTGTGAGTGGCCACAAGGGCAAAGCGTTAGTGCAGCTGCCAATCTGCAATGTAGACGGAATCCGGCGTGGTAGCTCCACCCCGAAGAGCCCAGATGACCCGTCCACCCCACGTTGGCACCGCGCAGATGCTCACCAATCCTGGAGCAGCACAACTAAACATTATATATAGTTTAGCTAATGCCACCCAATTCCTAAGACTATGTGCCCCCTATCGCTTACATCACGCATGATGTATTTTTGTACTAAGTATGACTGTCTTTGCTATTGTCAGACAGAGCGCTCTCGGAGTTTGCAGAATCCTTTGCATGCCCTATATTGATCTATATAAAACCCTTTTAACTTCACCCGCACTTGGTCGTGGTCTCATTCCCTCCTGGGGTGTGTCCTTTACTGCCTCTCGTTAAAGGGGGGTGTACTGCCTTATTGGGGGCTGCTTACATTCAGTGGTGACCCCATCAACGTGATTCATCTTAATTGTCCCCTTTTGGCACAAGACGTCCCCGGCCGCAGTGAAGACGCACGGCGCGCCCGCTCAAGAGAGCTGCCCACCTACGGCTACTGGTACGCTTATACGTGCGCACGCAGTAGGGCGAGAGGGTACGGGTCCTGTTCCATAAAACCCTTAGTACCGCTCGCCGGAGCCAGTGGCAGCCACTGAGTGTGAGGCAGCGCCGCCTGGACAGACCAAGTCCGGAGAGTCTCGGATCAAGACGGGCACGTTAGTATTGAGTGCGAGTGACAATTAAAGGAGTGGAGGGAAACAAGGGTATATGAGGTCAGGTGAGCTAAAGAGGAAATATTTTCTTAGAAGCGAATTAACGGGTACTTCAATATATTAATACTATTCTTTTCTCTGCATATGGCCATTAGGATAACAAGGTGAAAAAAAAGGAAAAGACGGGAACCTAGTTCTGCAAGGGGGTAGAAGGCGGCGCCGCGTAGTGCTATCTTGACTAGTACTGGGAATAAATGAAATAGTGGAAACAGAGATAGTGGTGTCGCAGAATAAGGGAGACACAGTGGATAAATTAGAAAAATGCTTTTTCTCTTCTTTTCTTCTTTCATGTGGGTGAATTAATGCTAGGTGAAATATTATAACCTCTAAGAGTCAAAGGGAATAACTGGGTGAGGGACAGAGAGTATTTTCAAAAAAGATTACAGGGCAAGAAAAGGGAGGGTCTTTGTTACATGTTATACTTTTAGTGTTTGTTAAATGTCCATTTATGCTAAGAAAATTGCACTGCAAAATAATAATGTTGGATGAATGATATCAAGGGGGAATCCTGTGATATGGTCATTGTAAGTGTGACCCAGGGAGATTCAAGATAGATGTATTGTGAAAAAAACATTTTTATATTTGAAGATTATTAGTGCTATAACACACACATGAAAGCACAATGGTAGTGACAGATAACACAGGAGGGTGAGCGACAAAAAAGACAACATGGGGGCAGAAACACTCTTGGCCCATATTTGTAAAAATCTACCTGGCTGTGCAGAACGCATAACCAAGTACCATGACCAATGGGTCACGGAACTGAAAGGAGAAGGGCTACCCCAGGTATGGCCTCAGGAAGGGTCGTTTGATAAGAGTGTCCTCGACATGGTAGCCACATGCATATTCATAAAATATAAGGGAAAACAGTTTCATAACAGAAGAGAGATACTAGATCTGTGGAGACTATTTGAAGAAGTGCCCCCAGCTAAAAAGAAAGACACAGCGCTCGACCAGCCCGCCCTCACCACCGCTCTCTTGGCAGCAAACGAAGGTGAAGGTGAAAACGGGGGGAAAGAAGGGTCGATAGAGGTAACACGGTTGTACCCACTCCTAAACAAACCAGTGCCCACCGAGCGGTATAGCGATCCCACGTATGTGCCCAGCACTACCCCCGCAGCCAACCCACGACCAACAGAACCGCCGCCACATGACTGCCACAGGACTAGTGGACAGGTAAGCACCCCTAAAGTGGATATAGCAAAACTAACAAGACTTAGATTCCAGACTTTCGATGGCTAGAGATGAGCTATCTAGAATACAAAACATATGTGAACAGAGTGGAACAAGTACATCAAGAACAGAACGAGTGCCTAGGGCACAAGCGCTCCACAGATTAACCGATGAAGGGTGGAAAAAGGGAGAGATACTATTCAGAATACAAGAACAAACTAGGATAGTAGAACTGTAAACACATTATCTTGGAGTAAACACAGAATGGCCACTGGGGGAATGGAAGAACTGTGGTGTGATATAGAGGACGATGAGCAGGAAGCTGGAAGACTGGGGGCAGCAGCAGGAGGAAGATTAGAAAGGTTGGATGAGGAGACACCTCTGGGGAGGGCAATGGAAGAAGAGTGGACAGGGAGATTAAGAAATAGGATGGGAAGAATGGCCACGTTGGGGAGACAAGGGTCGAAGGTGAGTACTGGAAAAGGAATTAAAGGAAAACTACAGCTCCCATTGATACATAGAGGAGCTGGGAGACCGAATTACATACCGTGGGCCCAGATGGACAAGGCAAACTTGTTAAATCACTGCCCCCGCTATCGGGAGGAGCAAGTAAGTGGATATATGCTTTTGAGAAGCATACCGCAGGAGTGCCATTAGCGGTGGGTGATGTCAAAAGTTTGTTGGTATCGGCAGTGGGTGACCAAGCAGATAGAGTGTGGGCAAAGGCTGGCTTCCCGTGGGTAACACTAGACTGTGATCGCCATGATGGAGCGTCCTTTAATACAGTACGTGCAAGAATCTGGGGTGCTTTAAGAGAAACTTTCCCAGACACGCCAGATTTACAGTCAGTAATGCAATGTACCATGAATGATGGGGAGGATGCAATGGATTTCATTTTTCGGGTGCAGGAGATGTGGAGAGCGGAGACAGGTACAGCCTGGGATCAATCAACGCCCCTATTTTACTTTATAATAAAGAGAGGACTCCCTCAAAAAGCACTCAACAAAATAGCAGGGATTGAAGCGAAAGGCTGGCCAGAAATCCAGAGCATAATAGTGCACCACTGCAAGATAATTAAAGAAAGGGAGAAGGAGATAGCACAGAAAAGGCTGGCAGACGAGGCAAAATTAATACAAACAAAACTGGTGAAGGTCGCTGCAGCTGTAGCAGCACTCCCCCCCACATAGGGATGCAGAGGAGGAGGAGGGACTAGTAGCGATACAAGGGAGGATGGCAGCGAATTGGGCAGGCAATGGGCAGACACAGTGGAATGGACAAGAGGAGTACGGAGGATCGCAGTGGCAAGTGTGGGTTCCCCGCAGAGGAAGAGGTGGGTACAGAGGGCGCAGAGGGGGTGGTCAAGGGTACAGAGGAAATGGAGGGAATGGGGTGCAAGGACCTAGGGGGGGACAAAGGAACTGTTGGAACTGTGGGAGGTGGGGACACTTCTCACGTGAATGCAGGAGCAGGCCAAACCAAGCTTACCAAGATGATCAACATTATGGACACCCGCACCCGGGAAGTCCATACAGATTACCAAGGGGAGGGGGACAAGAGCAGCAAGAACAAAGGTGCCCAGAACAATACAGGGAACAACCACGTAATGTCCAACAGCACCCACAATGTAGCGAACATATACCATACACACAGGGTAATCCTTTCACAACAACAGCAAACGGTGCACCTACACCATACGGGGGAGTGGCAGTAGTGTTGGGTAATGTCTTCAGCCTAGTGGGGACCACGAGACACCCAGCATAGGACAGCCCACAGAGAGCACTTGCATGTCCAGTACTATCGACAACCCTCAATGCAGCAGAGGAACCATTGATAGTGGCGGAGATAGGGAACAAACTATTTATTTTTATGGTGGAGTCGGGAGCTGAAAAATCATGTTTGCGTGAAGGCCGGTTCCCGTTATCTAATCATAAATTGGAGATGCAGGGGTTCTCTGGGGCGGTGGTCGAAGTTCCTTACACAGAAGATTTGGATGTCACAGTGGGGTGAAAGACAGTCAGAGCACCCCTATTGTACTACGAACAGTCCCCGATTAACTTACTGGGAAGGGACCTCATCAGTAAGCTCAATATGACAATATATTTTACCGAGAGAGGAATAGTATGCTCAACAGCGGGTATTTGCCCAATGTGCATGATGCTAGTGGTACACGTGCGAGCGAAAGCGCCAGAAGTCTGCGGCATACCAGTGGACCCTTATATGTTCATCCAAGGATTGAAAATATTGGCTCGGGTGGTCCCAGAACTGAAAAACTTAGAATGGAGAGTGCCTGCAGAATTTAGTCTCCGCCCCATAGCACGCTCGGAGATAGTGCCTGGGACAGTAATGTCCTTAGATTTACACGCAGTTCAGGTCTCAGCCAAAAGAATAGCAATCATTGCAGTGGACATACACGGCTGTGAGTGGCGCACAGTATTGTGCATCAATGCCGACATTGCACTGCGAGACTTGTCAGATGAGGACCTCTTCACAGATTCAGAGAGTGATGGGGAAATAATAATGGAAATAGCAATCCCCTGTAATATCATGATACAGGAAAGACAAGTGCCAGTGCAACTAATGACTGTAGTGGGAGCACCACCGTCTTTCTTTAACAACGACATGCAATCAGTGCCAGATAATTTGTGGACCACCGGCCCCCATGATGTGGGACTATTGCATGGGGTCACACCAGTTAAAATAAAACTCAAACCAGGAGCCATACTGCCCAGAGTGAAACAGTACCCTCTATCCCGGGAAGCGGAAGAAGGGATAAAAGAAACAGTTAGTGCATTACTAACACAGGGAATAATAGTGCCCTCAAACTCACCATGTAATACCTGTATCTACCCTATTAAAAAAGCAAAAGGAGGGGCATGGAGGATGATCCAAGATCTACGCCCCCTCAAAGACGTAATACAGAAAGAATTCCCGTTGGTCCCCAATCCTGCATCTATCCTGTGCAGCATCCCAAGAGATGCGTCTCACTTCACAGTAGTGGATTTGAAGAACGCATTCTTTTCAATACCACTTGCAGAAGAGTGTAGGTATTTGACAGCATTTACCTTGGGAGGCAAAAGATACGAGCACTGCAGATTACCCCAGGGTTACTGCGAGAGCCCCAGCATATTCAACAGAATACTGCATGAAGATCTTGGGAACATTACAGCAGACAGTGCAATTATTCAATACGTGGATGATTTGCTGATCTGCGGGAAAAATGAGGAAGAGTGTAGGAAAGACTCTATTACTCTCCTGACATTATTGGCCCACAAAAGTTACAAAGTTGACAAAGAGAAGTTGCAATACTGTCAACGAGAAGTATTGTACCTGGGACAGCTAATTTCAAAAGACGGCACAAAAACAATACCAGACAGAGTAGCCGCCATCACAGCAGTCGGAAGACCAAAAACAGTGAAGGAAATGCAAACATTTCTCGGCATGTGTAACTACTGCCGAGCATGGATATTAGATTACGAAGCATGCACAAGACCCTTATTGCAGAGACTCAAATAGGCTCAAAGAGAAAACACAGAAATACAATGGTCTGCAGAGCTAAATGATACATTCACCTCACTCAAAGAGCTAATTTCGAGTGCACCAGTACTCGCGAACCCAGATTATGAGCGCAAGTTTTACCTGTTCTCACACTGTAAAGGGTCACTCATGACAGCAGTACTGACACAAAAGACATCTCTGGGGCACAAAACCCTGGCATACTACAGTGGCACACTGGATGCGGTAATGCAGGGACACTTCGCGTGCGAGCAATCTCTTGCAGCTGCAGCGTTCGCCATTGAGAAAAGTGCAACGATAGTGATGGGATGTCCCGTCACATTATTCGTAGAGCACTCCCTGTTCGCGATATTAGAAAAATCCAAGAGCACACTCACAACCCAAAGAGCTACAGCATATGAAATCATTTTGTCCAGCGCCAACATACACATAGTGAGATGTAAGACAGTAAACCCTGCAAGATTTATTACAGAGCCATGCACTGTGGAAGACATGCAGGCACACAACTGCAACATACCGGGGGGAAGAAGGAGGGACAAATATGGTGAGTGAGAATGCATTGACTGAAGGGGAGGTATTCTTCATAGACGGGTCAGCGTCAATAAATTTAGAGACAGGAGAAAAACATGTAGGAATAGCTGTTGTACGGCTGGAAGAAGGTGAGTACGAAGTACTAACACAGCAGCGCCTGCCCGCCCATTACTCAGCATAAGCAGCAGAACTAATATCACTAATTGAAGCATTGCATGCAGAAAAGAGGTGTGCAGTTACAATTTACACAGACTCAGCTTATATGACTACTACAGTACAAGGAGGATTCGCAAGGTGGGGACGGAGGGGATTCCACAGAGCCGATGGGTCACCTGTACAACATGCAGAGCTTCTAAAAGAACTCATTGAGGCATTAAAAGACCCCACCATGGTAGCCATAGTGAAGTGCCAGGCCCATACAACCAACACGGATATCATTTCTTTGGGAAATGCGGCAGCGGACGCTGCCGCCAAGGAGACCTCGTACTTAGTTAAAGAAAGGACATTTGAGTACTTGATACACAGACATGTAGAGGAGAACCTCCCAGATGGCTACAACGCCATGCCTGTGTCACAAATACTGGAGCTGCAAGAGGGTGCAACAGAAGAAGAAAAAGAATTGTGGGGAAAAAGGAGATGTAGCCAGTCAGCAACAGATCTCTTATTGCGGCAAAACAACACCGGGAAGGTGGTAATGCCAACCAAACTCTTGGAGATAGCTTTCCAACAGCTACACTTCCCAGCACACAATGCAAAACAGCACATCGCCGCAGAAATACAGGAACACTGGTTCATCCCCGGGTTACAGGAGCAACTTTCATAACTGGCGATGGAATGTACAACATGCCAAATATATAATTCAGGCATGACCATAAGAACTCTACGAGGAACAATACCAAAACCGACGGGCCCTTCAGAGAGCTGCATATTGATTATGCATATATGGAAGAAAGGTGCAATGGAGCGCGGTACATGATAGTGGTAGTTTGTCCATTTTCAAGGTGGGTCGAGGCAGGGCCATGTGCACGTCCAGATGTTAAATGTGCTGCAAAGTTCTTGGTGAGGGAAGTATTCCCTCGCTGGGGAATTTGTGATGAAATTCACTCGGATAATGGCACACATTTTGTCAAAGATCTTTTCAAGGAAGTTACGGTTTTGCTAGGAATCATACACAAATTATCCTCAAATGATCACCCGCAAAGTAACGGCGTAGTTGAAAAAATAAACGGCCTCTTGAAGGGAAGACTGACAAAATTGTGTTTCTCCCTTAAAAAGAATTGGGTGCACTGTCTTCCGCTGGCCTTGTTTGAGCTAAGGAATCAGCTTAGCAAGGACCAACACCTGTCACCGCACAAAATAGTGACAGGAAGACGCATGCAGACAGCACACTCCCCACTCGGCAGACATTCAGAAGCCCATAGAAGCGCTACTGTACTGGGTGAAGAGTTTAATGAATATCTGACAAAACTCACCAAGGCAGCTTGCATGATAGCGAGACAGCTTGCATCACCATTCACACGCAAAGAGGGGAACGAAGCAATAACATTGCCTGGGGAAATGGTGTATGTCAGGAGTTTCGTACGCAGGTGGAATGCCCCAAGATTTCATGGTCCCTACGAGGTAGTGTATTGCACGCCCACAGCGATAAAGGTGAAGGGCCTGAGATATTGGATACATTTGACAGACGAACGAAAAGCTTATGATAGTGTCACACCAGGACAAGACGAAGGGGTGCAAAACATAGAAGAATTGCCACAATAAATTAAAAGAAGAGATATGGCCACATCATATGTATAAACAGTAGTACATGCTCTAAAGAAAATAGACTAGATAAAATGGTTGTGAGACATAATAACTGTACAGAATTTTGGAAGTGTAAAATAGTAAAAGATCTCTCTCTCTCTCTCTCTCTCTCTCTCTCTCTCTCTACGTCTCTCTCTCTCTCTCTCTCTCTCTCTTGCATTTGCTAATGTAAAATGACATATATAAGCGTTTGAGGATGCTTAAAATACTTTTATGTTTTAATATATAGAAGAAACCATGACAACGAACGGGCAGCCCACAACGAACAATGTTAGGGCAGATAGAAATAGAAATGAGAATTTTGATTTACGTAGATATTCGTATGAGTGTGGTCTGTTTGTGTGTGCAATCATATTCTTTACAATGATGTTTGGCCTTGTTGTTTATTGGGCTGTTGCATTCATCTCTATCGAGATGAATGAGAGGGAAGGGAATGGAACCAACATGGAGAATGGAGAAAAATGGTTAAAGAAGGAGCCTACTTAATTTGGGATGGCTTTCAACTCATATGGGGTTATGACACTCACCCTGACCATGCAAAGCACCCAAATGTCACCAGCAACAGGTTGGTCCCACACCCAATCCCCCAGTACAATGCCACTGAATTTAGTGTATATGGGTTAAATGATCGTAATCCTTCCGTTATATCATGGTTATATGACACTGCTGCCACCCTGCCCACACCAACAGCCAACCCTTCCGCAGAAGCTGAACACCCCACAGATAGGACGAAAGAAAATGCAGAGATGGCTGAGGAATTCCTGATCCTATATGATGAATGGGAAAAGGGGGGGCAGGTAAAGAAGGCACAGCGCTGCGTGCAGCTAGAGATGCGAGAAACCTCCTTAAAAGCAGCAGAAGGAGAAGGGAGGTGGGGAAGAAAAAATATGAAGAGTATTCCGGCCTGGGGCTAGATACAAAAGAAGACCCTATACATCCACATCAGTCAAATAAGTGGTATGCAGATATGAGTTCCACTGCAAAACAGACAACTATGAGAGTTGTAATGTATGTTCCTTGATTCCCCACGCCTCAGGCACACCTAAGGTCTTGCTGTCTAAGGAACTGCCTCTTGCAGATGCCCAGTGCCTCCTTCATATAACCCTATGTAGAATTAAGAACACCTTCCAGGCACACACAGTATCTTTTCAAATGCTGAAAAAAGAGAAAACCTGCTACTCGAGAGCCAAAGGAGTGATATGTTTGAATGAACCTTTTTTTGTGATAGAAGGAACTTTGTTTTGAGAAAACAAGTGGAAAGATGAAGTAATAATATGCAAAGCAGAAGCACTACGAGGGCTTCCAACAGAAAAACTACAATGGATCGAGAAAACCTTCACCCCGGTTTCGACAGAACATATTACAGAACATATTACAAAGCTGACGTGGGTGACAGCCATAGAACAACCGTTTAAACTACAAAAGGAAATTACATACGAACTATGCTTCCTTGGAGAAGGGAAAAATAACATGGGTGTAAATAAGAACTGCAACAGAACGCTCAGAATCCCAGATATGAAGAAAGGGACAGCAGCCCTCATGGACACTTACTGGGTCTGCGTCAAACATGCGTACTTACACCTCCCACCATCTTGGAGGGGCACATGTTCTCTAGCGAGGCTGCACTCTGCTCTGATGGTCATTCCGGAGAGTCACATCGAAGGAGGAAGAGGACTGCCAGCTGCTCGTCGCCCAGAAAATCCACAACCAACAGAAAAACCACCACTGTATGCCCTGTCCAGTCAGGTATGATATCCAGAAAGCAGAGATCTTCCAACTACATATCCAAAGCCTCCTCAAAACTATTGGCACAGATCCCGGAATAGGTATAGATTATTCAACTCTGCTGAAACATTCTTTGCCTCCCTCGTCCCGAGTATCCCGGCGAGAGCAAATGCAAAATGGCTGCAAATCACGCGCTGGGAGTTGATCCAACTGGCTAACGACACTGAAGAGGGGTTCAACATGATCAAGGTGGAGCTAAGGGCCCTAAGGCTAATGACAATGCAGAACAGGAATGTCCTAGACCTGTTAACGGCGATGGATGGAGGTGTTTGCTGAAAAATCGGGAGCGCGTGCTGCACATTTGTGCCTTCTGAAGATGAAGATAATGGAACAGTATCACATGTCATCGCAGCGGTGCACAATTTGGGGAACGCATGAAGAAGGAAGGTGGAGCAGACCCAAGTTCGTGGTTCGACCACATTTTTTCCTGGGTACCATCCTGGCTGGGACTGACTATCAAGATGCTGATACCCATCGTTGTATTTTTACTCCTGATTTTTTGTGTGTGCCAGCTAGGTCTTCGATGCTGCGCAAACGCAGTCCCTAATGGTGCAATGATGATGGTGACAATGGGCAACGCTAGAGGAGCAGCACAGATCATGCAGGAGGCACAAGTACAAACAGGTGAGGATCCAGAACCCAAATATAGAATGGTGCCATTATATTATGATGGGGATATAGTGGATAGGTTATATCAAACAACAATAAAAGAATCTCTGGAACGGGAATGGTATACCGAAGTGTGGGTAGACTTGGAGGGAGATGGGGGATGCATATATATGACCTGTACACCAGACGAATATGCTAGGAGGGGGGAGAGTCTCCGAGGGGTGTTTAGAGCTTGGATGCCAATAAAGGGGACACCGCATGGGAGGAAGCAGTTATGAATGACAAGGAACGCCAGAGGTTGGGAGAGTTACAGTATTCGTTACTTAAGTAACGAAAGGGGGGAGATGTATGGGAGGACAGGTCAGTAGGACCTCCCCTCACCTACATTGCCCACCCGCGTGAAGCTCATGACTCGTCGGCAGCCTCCCATGCACCTGGGCCCGGGAGGCAGGGCGGCTGCGGATCGACGCGGTACGACGAGCAAATGGCCTGGTATAGCATAGACACCATTTTGTAATGAGAAAGACTCCATTTTAAGTGTGCTAAAGTCTGACCCATGCAGAATCGCTTACATACAGAGCTGCAGCTTGGCCCCCACTTGACCACACACATGAAGAGGCCTGCACTTCCCCCAGCCTCCACCTCATGGCAGATCCGCTGAAGGCCCGTTCTCACGAGCAACCAGACACAAACAAATAACAGAACAAACACTATATCATTTACCTTCCGCAGTACATCATTGCCCCAGGCGTGACCGGACTCATAGTTGGAGTTGGGAAAATAACAGAAACCATCCCAACCCTACATGCCCGACCCTGCGTTTAACCCCCAGCGCCTGTGATATATGGTGTCCATGACCTCCTGTCCAGCCCCCCAGATGAAGGGTTAACCATACCTACTAACCCTCGAGTGTCACAGTCCTATCCATGATTGCTAAGATATGTGTTGAGAAAAGCTAAAGCATATAATGCTGGTAAAAGCGTGATGACCCCCGCCCATCCCAGGACATTATGCGCTCTGATACCTAATGCATGATCACTCAAAAATGTATGTCGTGCTGACTAACGTTTGCTGCTATTGTAAAAAAGGGTGATCAAGAAGCAATATGTAAAAAGCCTGTATAGGATGTGATAACCCATGATTATACAATATGTAGGCCATCTAGGGCACTGAGACAGTTTTTACTATAATCAAAATGTTAGATTAAACACATTGCTCTCTTGTTTTCAAGCACATAATCCAACCCAACACTACCTCATGTTTGTTATATGATTATCGTTCTCATGAACTGCAAGTATAATGCCGACAGATGATATGTACTGTTTGTGCTAATGACAAATCTCCATCGTTGTGAACCCACTAATGTAAGCATATGTAAACCTGAAGAAATGTGTAATTTCCCTAATGCTTCCAGCTTAACACTCGTCCCCTCCAAGAGTACAGTGTGCAGTCCTGTGAATAGGGAATCACTCAGAGTTACAAGGCCATCTCCCCCTCCTCCCGCCAAGTCACACCGGGGCGCGCTGGTGTTCGAACAGCACAGCCTCACCTCCCCACATTTTTGCTGGACCCGCTCCAAGTATTTACCTCCCCCATGTCAGAGGCCGCCATGGCCTGGCCAAGTGAATTATGAGCTACCTGGTCCTAAATCCCACCGCCTTTGAGGGGCCAGTTTTGTACCCTTATTGACCCGATGGTATTCCAGCTCACCCCAAGTTAACGAGCCATGAAGAAAGTTATTCACCCCTGTACCAACATATCGTAAAACCATCCCTCATTACATCTAACAGAATAGAATGACAAAAACAGCTTGCCCTGTGCCCCTGATAAGACATCTGGACTCATGAGACAAGGCCCCTCGGTAAGGGTGACTATACACTGATCTACTGGTGAAACCTCATGTTGCATACTGTTTTTCTCTGTCTCCCTCTGATCTTAGATTAATGAATTGAAGGATTTACAGGACATATTGAAACTGTGCATAATAATTAATGTGTGTGTGAGTGGCCACAAGAGCAAAGTGTTAGTGCAGCCACCAATCTTCAATGCAGACCGCGTCCGGCGTGGCAGCTCCACCCCGAAGAGCCCAGAGGACCCGTCCACTCCACGTTGGCACCGCGCAGACGCTCACCAATCCTGGAGCAGCACAACTAAACATTGTATATAGTTTAGCTAATGCCACCCAATCCCAAAGACTATGTGCCCCTATAGCTTACATCACGCATGACGTATTTTTGTAATAACTATGACTGTCTTTGCTATTGTCAGACAGAGCGCTCTCGGAGTTTGCAGAATCCTTTGCATGCCCTATATTGATCTATATAAAACCCTTTTAACTTCACCCGCACTTGGTTATGGTCTCATTCCCTCCTGGGGTGTGTCCTTTACTGCCTCTTGTTAAAGGGGGGTGTACTGCCTTATTGGGGGACGCTTACATTCAATCTTCAGCGTTGGGGCCCGTTGACGCTCTCTTGGTTTGGACACATGTTATCCCTAAAAATGAATATCCTGCCTCGCCTTCTGTACCTTTTTTCCGCCCTCCCTATCATTGTGTCAGACTCATTTTTGAAGTCTCTGCAATCTATGGCGATGCGTTTTGTATGGAACGGGAAGAAATCAAGAGTTAAATTTGCCACCCTGACTCTCGCAAAAGCCCATGGGGGCTTTGTCTCCCAGACCTTTGCCAGTATTATAAGGCTTTGCAGTTTAGGGTCATGCTAGAGCACATGAAGGGTGAAATGCGCACATACTGGTCTTATATAGAAGACATTCACACACACCCTAAGAAAGTGAGAGGTCTTCTGTGGGCTCCACACAAGGATATCCCGGCTGGGGTCAGAAATCATCCAACTTTGGCAGTTTTGTGGTCCCTGTGGAGGCAGGACAGATCCAATGCCCCCCTTTCTTCTTGGCCTTCTCCTCTGTCCTTCTTATGGGCCCCCCTCTGGATCTGGGGAGGAGAGGCTTTAGAGATACCCAGAGTTGGTCTGATATGGGTTTGGAGCGAGCCGCCCAACTATTCCAGAATGGCTCCTTTATTAAGTACTCTGCCTTAGCGGATGGTATGGGGGAACGTCCGATGCCCATCTTTGACTTTCTTCAAATAAAGGGACTCCTGACTAGCCCTAAGTGGAGTGTTAACTTGTATCGTCTTCTCAAACCCCTGGAGAAACTCTTAGTTGAAGCAACTTCGAGAAGAGGATTCCTTTCAAAGCTATACAAGATCTTAATCACGGCCCAGCTTGAGGGTAGACAGGGGTTTAAGCAGTTTTGGGAGGAGAAATGGGGAGAGTCCTTGGAGGAGAACACCTGGTATAGGCTATTTAGTGGGCTCCTATCGGGTTCCCTTTATACGGCGGCCATGGAGCATAATTTTAAAATCCTCCATACATGGCATCTCTCCCCGGAGAGATTATCTAAAATGTATGGTGGCACTTCGCCCCTTTGCCCCGGGAGTCTGGCCAAAAGGGTTCCTGGTTTCATTTGTGGTGGGATTGTCCTTCTATTCAGATCTTTTGGTCGGAATTACTGAGCTGGATTAAAGACATAGTGGTCTCTCACTCCCCTTGAATGCTACTGACCTCCTGTTTGGTTCCCTTCTCCTGCCTCAGAGTCAATTGCTTATCCCAGGGTGGTTCAGGCTATGCTGAGGGCAGGGAGGCTGGCCCTGGCCCAGAAATGGAGAAGCAAATTTGTTCCATCCAGAGCAGAATGGCTGGCTAAGTTGTATGTTATTTTTACTTATGAGAAGTTGACAGCCCTAGTGCACAATTAAATGGACAACTTCTTAAGTGACTGGACACTGGTGCTTTTGCATGAGGATTGTGGTACAATGAGACTTTGGAGCTCCCTGCCCAGTAGCGCCCTCTCTAGCGCCTTCAGGATATGTTACCACTGACTGCTTGAGCTGTATTTTCATTAATGAACCCCGAGTGTCAGCCCATGCGCTCTGTGAGGCTCAATAGTTCTTTTTTTCCCTTGAATCTCCAATGCCCATTTGGGCCCGGTTAATTATGTGTGGGGGGCGGGGAAGGGAGGGGGATGGGAAAACATGCCCAAAAAACAGAAAGGCTTAACCCTTTCTCAGATAAGCAACCAATATCCAGGGTATTAGACAGGAATGCTTGAAGGAAAGATGGGCACATTTAAATGATGGTAGGATTTCAATGACAGCTGCATAGGAAGCTAAAGCACTAGACCAGACTTTGAGGGGGTGCCTGAGGCCTACTAGGACCTTTTTGGGAATGTTAGTATGATATTTTATTTGTATTGCGCTCATACACAAGTGTTTATAGTGGTGTGTGAGGCACAAATACTCTTTGGCTGAGACTGGGTGCTTATGGGAGCTATTCTGCATATTTCAGCCTTTGAATAGACTTCTCAACCTGGGATGTAGTTACTGTGTCTTGTTAATAGAGGGCACCATGCGAATCTTAGATAGAATCAAGAATGTCTAGTCTTGTTACCAGTTAAGAAGTCCAGGGCTACCTTCCTTTTCTATGTTTTTTTATTTATATGCATGTTTATGGGTGGGTGGGTGGGCTGATAACTTATGGCTGCATCAAGGCACTTGAGGATTAGACGGTTGAAGCAAAACAGCATAATCTGAACATACAAATACAAGTGAAAAACAAGTAACACTCAGGTAGATTCCCGTTAGCAACATGTTCCTCCAACATGAAACATGAAATGGTGTAGCATAACATAACACAGTGTAGCATACCAAGCCTAAGAGGACATAGAATGTCACACTAGGGACGAGCATACACACAATAGCATAGTGCAAACACATAGCAACATGTGTCATTGCTAGCCAACTCAAACACGTAATGATGGAGCCCAGTAGAAGTTGCACCTGCCCGGCAGCTTGTCCCAGAAAGATTAAAAAAACGCAGCAGAGTAGGGATTTGAAGTCGGCTGCAGCTCCCGGTGTTGACTGCATTCAAGATGTGAATGCAATGCTCTTTCATAGGAAAGGGGCCTGGGCTCAAAGGCAAGAGGACTCTGCCGCTCACACGCCTCCTTTATTCTGCTTGGGGGGAATTTCCTGTTTCCTTTCATTAAGAGGTGTTTTCTCTCCTGTCCAGAGTAAGGTATATTTGGGGATTGTGGGCCAGTGATCAGTCTCTTATGCTATTGGTTTCCTTCCAAAATGGTGTTTCTTTTTTCTTTTTATATTAGTTTTGTGTTACATTCTGCACTAACATGTTTCCTTGCATTAGCTTCCTCGTGCTTTGCTGCACTGCAGCGTGATGCAAAGCACCGGAAAGAAAATAAGTTAATTAATAAAGTTGTATGAAACAAAGAGGATTTAGAGCACCAACCGAAAGTGCCCAGAGAGGAGATGATGCCCTGGAAATACTGTGGGAGCTATTCATGGAATTTATTGCACAGAAAATACGCTACTTGCACCCAGGGGCGTTGCTAGGGGGGGCTGAGGGGGATATAGCCCCTGATCTTTTGGTTGTAGCCCCGGATAGAATCTCAGGAGCTACAGCCAAAAGACTAGCTAGCCCCCAGTCCCAACAGTTCCGACATCAGCTTAGCCCCGGGTCTTTTCCAGACCTAGCAACTCCCCTGCTTGGACCCAATCTGCATGCGCAACTCTGTCGATTCATGGAATCAAATGCGCAGCACTTTTCCTGGACTTGCATGGATTTTGCACTGGCCTGGCACACCGGGGCATGCCATCGAGGGCCTTGCACAAGACTCTGATCAGAGGGTGGCCGTGGCCTGCAAAGAGGGCTGGGAAGGGGGTGGAACACCAGAAATGGGGAAAAACTTGCAAAGAAGTGGCCGTTCCAAGAGACGGCCTGCAAGCAGTCCCTCGCATGCCCATTATTGTGTGGCAAGAGACGTATTCATGGAATCGATCGGGCAATGTCTCGGCTGGTAAATGCCCATGCTAGTCCTTCAAAGGATCTGCCACACACGGACTGGGGTGAGTACACTTGCACGTAGGATATTCAGCACGCAGGTGGGCTTGCATGTCGGATTTTGGGGTGCATGTACTCAATCAGGGTTACGATGTAACTTAGAGGTGCGCGTAAGCAGTGTAGCGGAGTGCAGGGACGATTTACATGGGATTGCATGCAGATTTCCTGAATTATTGCTGAGTTATGATTTTTTTATATGTATGTTGGCGGAGTGCTGGATACAGTTACCGGGGACCCTGCATAGGCTACCCAAGTCGCAGGCCTGCTTACAGGGGACCCCACGCACTGTTTGAAGGGTGTCTGTATTTGCGCCCGGGTGTGCGCACAAAGGTAGCTGATCTGGCAGTTTTCTGCTTTGCGTGTGGTCGTGTCAGAAGTGTTCCGGCCGCGACTTGTGAATATGGTTACTTTGTGCGATCAATCCAGGAATACGCAATGCGCGTGTTTTTCTTTCTGCGTGCAGATTCGCACAGTGTCTTTCTCGGTGTGTGGCCCTTGCACGATTTCTGCATGAAATTCTATGAATCGGCCCTGTCTCTTTTGACCAGCTATATAATTGACCCATAATTACTCTTTCAAGGAAAAGAATGGAAGGGAATGCAATGCCATGCAGTCAAAAGTGATATATTAAGTTAGTCATCTTTTAAATTGTGCCAATATTAGTATTTTACTAGAGTTTCATTGTACACCAAATCACCACCATACAGTAAGAGTGGTGTAATGTGCTGCCAGCAGGCATATCCTGACCTTAGTCTGCCGGTAGAAAGAAACGGAGTCAGGAGAAGGTAAGAGTATGAGAAAGTGGAACATGGATGCTTGTAACACAGGGAGGGGGTGATGCAGTGAGGAAGATCATTATGCCATAGCCTGGATCATGGCCTCCCAAGTTTTGTGGCACACCATTTTGTCCCACTCATTTAGCATGGGCCCCTTTCATTTAGATGTCGTGTCCCTGCTAAAACGTTCAGCAAAGTTACTCCACTGCGCTGGATGCGTGTTAGCCCTTTAAGGTGGACCATGTTTCTGCAAAAGGGAGGAGACAGATGTGTCTAAAAGTGCTGTGATAATTGGATTGTGTTTGTTTGGCATATTTGGGAAATTGCAAGATAGTAGACAGTGAAATGTTTGATGCATGACAGGCATGAATTTTGCTTGGAAACCCCTGGATGTTTGGTCGGCTTATATACCTGGGCAAGTTTGCACCATATAAAACTACAGAATCTTAATTCTGTGACTGCCCCCCTGCACATAGTCGAAGGATAGTCTCTGCATAATGATGAATGTTGTTAGTAAGGAATGTAATGTATTAAGAGCCTTGCAGGAGGGCCACCTACTATGCTTTTCCTTCAGTGACACATACATAGAGATGTAGATCCTTCTATTTCAAAGAATATGTGTTCCTATTTCTCATTTCTTTAAAAAATGAGCAATCTATGTTGTTTAGTTGTTTAAGCACAGATGACTGATATTTTGCAGTGTATACACAAATGATGCTTGGAAAATATGCACATGATAGTTTGTCTAAATTATAGTAAAGGGCCTAAAGTGAGGAAAGGCAAAAGAAAAACACCAGAGATTGCCTTTCCTACAGATAAACTCATCTGTGGACTTGACAAATGAGAAAGTCCTGTGTTTGGCCCACAACATCAGTCAGACCATGCTTCCTGTAGGCTCCTATTAACACTGTCACTTCTCCAGCATTCTCTTTGAAACAATTACAAACCATAGATAAATTACATCCTGTAGGCCTGAAATGGTGTTTTTCCAGCTTGCACTGAAAAGCAAACATTCACTCTTGTTGAGGTTTTACCAGATTTGATCAGTTAAAATCAAAATCCAGAAATATCATTTATTTATTTATAGCTATTAAAGCAAATGACATGTTGCTGTAGTAATTCACTTCCTCATAACAAGTCATTAACTGCTCTTGGTGCAAAGCTATGGATGTATCTATCCAACCAGCCGAGATCAAAGAGAGACCACTATAATGGCATGCTTGTTTCCACAAGGTTTCAGCCGTCATTAAACTATTAAAGGGCTCCCTCGCCCTTTTGGAAAGATTGGGCACTGACTGTGTCCTCATATGTGTACGTTAACACCGATGGTCACATCAGTACCTGCTCTTGAACAGAGGAACCCAGGTCTGTGTGCAACTCTTTTGTTCAGCAAGAAATTAAGTGTGTTGGATCTGGCCGAGCGTACGTTACACAAATAGATATTGGCCCTCATTAGGACCTTGGCGGAGAACCATGGTGCTATTAGCACCATGGTCCATGGCGCTAAGTTGCCAACTCCGCCATGGTGGTTGGCGGACTTACCGCCCCATTCCGACCTTGGCGGGGCGGTAAGTCCCCAATCCCCATTTACCCTTCCCCATTCCCATTTTTGCCCCATAGGGCATAATGGGAGTGGGGAAGGCGTTAATTACGCCACCGTAAATTACGGTGGCGCAATTAACATCAAGGTCCCTTAGCGCCATGGATTTTAACGCCTGCAAAAAGCAGGCGTTAAAATCACCATGGCGCTACGGGAACTCGTACTCAGGCGGTAAGGGTCCGCGAAGTTTACGCCGGCGTAAACCCCTTACCGCCTGGGTTGTAATGAGGGCCATTGTCTGTTTCTGCAAGTGCCCCAGTCATAGCCATGTACCAAGAAGTGGCCCTTCTCTCGATTATTTATGAGGTTTTTCTGAAGTCTGTGTTATTCAGGGTACAAATAAACACAGACATTGAGTTACTCTTTCAAAAAATAAACCTGTGGTCCATTTCAAACTATCCTGAGGGCAGCACCAGGAAATGGGTCAAATTCATAAAATCTATGCCGTTTGAGTTTGATAAAGTTTGAGTTTGAGTTTTATAAAAATAAAAATAAAAACCTGCCCCTCCCCACCAAGCCGATGATTCCGATCCCCCGAGAACCACTCACCAAGGCTGGAACCGCTGTGACGGAGGATCCCTGCTGCGGCGGTATTAGCATAATTGACCTTAAAACATTTGACCTAAAATTTTCTTGACCTTTTGTTCTGTCAAATTTAATTCAATATATATATGGGAGTGGGTAAGGGTATAGATTAGGTTGAGAGGAAGTGGGAAGGGTTGCGGGGGGTCTCCCCCCACATTTAGACCAAAAAAAGGCCAAATAAATTTGATCAAATGTGATTAGGTCAAATGTTTTAGGTCAAATATACCCAAAGCGCTGCAGCACTAGGTGTCTATGTTTAAGCCTTGGACCGCTGGTGGGCCCCTGTGAGGCAACAATATGCCCAGGCAGTGGCAACACTCTGCCTTCCCTGCTGGGAGTCTGTGGGCTGCTCAGTGATTGGAGAATGATGAGGGATGACATGGATCGGCTCCTAAAGAATAACAAGTTTGAAGCTTCAGCATCTGGTATCCCATAGCGTGCCCATTGCTCTCCAAGGGCTAATATACTGAAAGATTGTAAACACTGGTGAATAATACATGAGGAAGTGGGTAGCGTTTGCGGAAGGGGCAGGCCAAAGCCATTAACCCACAAGCAATGCAGTAACACCCCCAAAAAAACCTGGGTGAGTTGCAACAATCTGTGGTTGCAGATAGCCATGCAATGTTACAGTGAAGGCATATCCATGCAACATAGTCCACCCCATGAAATAGGTGAAAATGGGCACCTGCTCAAAACAATCCTGCATACATCTTGGTTCGCAGCAGTACACATGTCTGACCGGAACAGAAGGAGTGAGTGAGGACAGGCCTCCTGTACAAGGAGACTTGAATCAAACATTGCTAGCCATGAAGGAGGTACTCAATTCCAAAGGACAGAAAATCGACTCCTTAACATGTAAGGTAGAATGGTCACTATTCAAATCGAAAAAATGTGTTCTTGCCTTAATGATGTCAAAAAACATATCGGGGACACAGAAGACCACATCACAAACCTGCAAGGTGATATGGCCCGATTGCAGGCAGAAAGGAGAGGATAGCCAACTGAAATGAAGACCTTGAGAGGTGCTTTCGCTGAAACAACATAAGAATAATGGGTCTGCTGGAGTAGATGGCTATAGCATTGAAAAATGAAAAATGTCTGCTAGACTTTCTGGACAACCCTTCAGTAACCCAACACTTCCTGGACGAATGTGCTCACCGAACCTTGGGCCTTAGGCCCCTCCGGTAGCACCAGCAAGGCCAAGCATAACCTGTATCGGCAACTACAGAGATGGGGACATAATCCTACAAAGAACAAGAGAAAATGGCGAGTTGAAATTTGGATCAATAAGAATCTTCCAAGATTTCAGCACTCTTGTACAAGAGCAATGGAACCGGTTCCAAGACGTGAAAACCTTGCTTCAAAAATGGGGCATACAGTATGCCATGATTTACCCAGCAAAGATGGTGACCAACATCAGACACACATTTTTTACAGATCTGCAGGCAGCATTGACTTTGGCGAAAGACATGGGCAAGAAATAAAACAACAAGGGAGGCGCAGGATGACCCATGTTGAAGCATGCATAATCACAAGCACTCGGTCAGAGACATGCAGTCTGAACAACTACAGAATGGGGATATAATGGACACTCATATGTTATAGACTGGGGAAACACTTATTTCTCATGTAAGCTGTGCCCACTAGTGAGCTACTGCTCTCCTGCAAATGCCCCACAGCGTGGATTCTCTCCTGTTAAGTTATAGGAGTTGTTCTGTTCTAGTTACTAATTTGGGTTCAATTATGTAACATAAACATAGTATTCACACAATATTGCACTGACCTATACATGACTAGGTTCCAAGAGTCGATAGCGCCTATTCGCGACTTCCTGGACCAGACTGCTTTGGGATGGCTGGATGCAAATACGGGGGCCCAGTTGAACACGCTCATTACAGTCAAAGAGGTGAAGCAGGTTAATCAGTCGCTGCTGAACAATAGAGCGCCAGGCTGTGCCGGTTTAACTGCAGAATTCTACAAAATATTTTTGCCAGAAATCATCTCATACCTCCTTTAGATGTATAACAATTCACGAGGGAGCGGTTGTTTACCGGAAACAACACAGGAAGCAAATATCCCTATCCTCCTTAGACCTGACAACCCCCCCATAAATGTTTTTCCTACAAACCATTATCCCTAACAAACACTGACAACAATATACTAGCTAAAATGTTAGCCGACTGCCTCCTACTTCTCATGCCAGTACTGATCTTACTGGACCAGGCTGGCTTTATGCCCAGATGCTCCACTCAGAATAATCTGAGAAGGCTATTCGCCTTGAATCATTGCACAGAGGAAGAGATGCCAGCTAGTTGCAACACTGTCAAGTGGCCCTTCCTGTTTGAAGTACTGAGAAGTTCGGGCATGGGTACAAACTATCTGGAAAGGGTCGAACTTATATACACATCACCAAAAGCAACAATCATGATGAACTCGGTGTGCACAAAATCCATCTCTCCCACCAGAGGCATGAGGCAAGGCTGTCCGTTATCTCTGCTGCCTTTTGCACTGGCAATAGAGCCCATGACCTACTATGCCAGAGACTTTCATAAGCAGAGGGGAATTAAGATCTATTCCTCAGTGAATATAATATCACTGTCTGCAAACGACATTCCGGTACACTAAGCATCTAGACATAAACTTATAGTCAATTGCTTCAGATATCCACAAATACACGTCACTCTCGCCTACACTGACCACATGTGCTTATGCTTCAACCCGTAAATGGTGCCAACTATCAATCCGCAACCCTGGAATCATGGTCTCCTCAGACGTAGACATGTTATATCAGGACAACTATGAAAAAACGCTGGATAACCTGATCACCAAAATGGAGAGATGGGTACGCCTCCCATTATCTCAATTGGCTATGCTGTCACTGGCTAAAACGGTTGTAGTTCCAAAACTCCTCTACATTTTTAATAATGAACCAGTAACTCCCCGGGAGGCTACTGGAACAGATCAAAGAGTGTGCAACACTCTCACTAAACCACACGTGAGGTGATGTTTAGATGCTCCATATCTGTACATGTACTACTTGGCGCCACAAGCACACTACCCTACATGGTGGTATACTGACACTCATGAACTTATTTTGAAATGAATTGTTAAGGAAGAAATCTGCAGAATGGCTAATTTCCCTTACCTACTTAGACCCTCAACAGCTTTGCTGGATTTCTGGGATTTATTTTTTTCACCTGGTAAGAGTGAGAGCTTTTTTCCCACTCTTACATGTGTTTTTCTATGTGTATTTAACATTTTCTTGTGTTCATGGACTGTGGAGCCTCACCTACTCCACAAGCATCATGTTTTTACTGTGTGTTAAACAGCACCTTCAGTGCAGTGACAGAGGGTTGTCTTTGAGACTTCCCAACTCAGACTCCATTTTCTGAGACTGACTACTGTCTCTCCGAAACAGGTAAATTTGCCATTGACTTTATTCGTCTTTTAAATCCACAGACCCAGTACAAACTATCTTACATAGAGTACTGGAAAGGGTTAATACTTGTCCCTTTTTGTCTGTTTCTCTTGCAGCATTGGTTCGCTCCCTTTTCATTAAGACTTGGCTGGTGGCAGTGGTAACTACCCTATTTTTCATACTGCAGTTATCTTAAATAACCTTGGTATTGTTTTAGGCGATCTTGGTAGCCTCGAACTTAAACACTCTAAACCATTTATGTTTTTCTATGGTTCCGGCTGGGTTTATTCGCCATTTCTTTTTGTAATAGTCTTTCTCGTGTTTTTCTCTGCGCGGCAAACCAGGTTTGGTTCCTTTGTTCACCGTCCTTTCGCGGGCTTCTACACAGAAGCCCTCCTTAGGCGCCTGTATGTCTGCGGGGGACAGGATGTGAGGGAGGGGTTTAGGACTCCCTGCACAGGGTCTCCCTGGAGACCTATGTCGCACAGTGACCTGATTGGTTGGGGTGACTGTCCCGGCGGGAAAGCCATGCTGCTGTGTGATTGACAGCCAGGCTGTGTGAATGGGGGAAAACTGCATAAAACACAGGTCTCTGGGTCTGGAAAGGCAGAGTCGCCACTGGAATGAAAGAACCGATAAGCAGCTGACAGAAGAGAACCCCTACAATGACTGAACCACCTGGTGAAACCCTGCTGCAGGTCAGAATCTTCAGACTCCAACGACAGAGAAGATCGACCAGGAATCTTCTTCACCTGAGCTGGTGGGACCAATCAGTTCGCCCAAACTGCAAGCCAGGACTCCCTCCTCTGGTTGAATTTACTGTACAGAGCTACAGTGAACCGGATAGCCAGGAAGGCCGGACCCTGCTTGGGTTTTAAGGAGCGCACCTTTTATTTGTTGCTTTGCTCTGCTGCTGGTTTCTTCCCTGGGCAGCGCAGGACCCTCCAGTCTTACTACTTCAGTCGCTTCAGGAACCGTGAGCCTGCAGGACCTGCCGGAACGTCCGCCTCATCTTCAGCTAATCCGATTGTTCGTTTCGTCCAGTCGCGGTGAAGGTGTGTGAAACCTTTTGCCAATCCGAGGGCTTGTCCTTCTCTACTCTTTAAACTAACTTTTCTGCCGACCAACTTCATCCGAAACTCTTGGCAAAGACTTAACTGCGAACTACCCTGAACTGTGTGATCTTGAGCAAAAGACTTTTGTCCTATGGACTTTGGCCCTAAGCCTTTTTGGATTTGATTCCATCACTGTAGTTCATCTTTCTAGATCACCCTGCTTACTTACCTGTTGGTGCTGGTCAATTTCTGCCTAAACTTTGTCTTTCCCTCCCTTTTAAATTTCTGGAGTGCCATTTTAGTCCCACTTCATTTGTGAGCTTAATTTGTCTGGAACCTATTGGGAGTGGTGTTGTGTATTAAGAGTGTGATTTTTAAACTGCTTTACTTTAGTGAAATGTTAACACATCAACTGATGTGTAAATAAATGTTTATTCTTTTGCTCAGAAACCTTGAGTCATTGTTTATTTGAATCATAGTAATTGATGTCCTGGGTGTTAGTCTTAGCAGTGCACGGTGGTGGCGCGAGTTATGGTTGCTTAGCTTACCATAACTGGCAAATTTCAGGGGTTTTTCGGTTTTACTTGGAACCATAACGTCCCTTTAACAAAGTTTTTTTACTGAATTTCATAGGTTTTTAGTAGCGTAACTTAACTAACTTAACCATAACGTCCCTTTAACAACGTTTTTTTACTGAATTTCATAGGTTTTTAGTAGCACAACTTAACCATAACCTCCCTTTATCATTAGTGGGAATTTGATAGATGTTTACTAGGATTCCCTTACTTTATATACA
This sequence comes from Ambystoma mexicanum, assembly GCF_040938575.1. Taxonomy (NCBI): domain Eukaryota; kingdom Metazoa; phylum Chordata; class Amphibia; order Caudata; family Ambystomatidae; genus Ambystoma; species Ambystoma mexicanum. The sequence goes on from NC_090928.1 coordinate 1,150,154,809, forward strand.
TGTAGCATAGAACATACTGACCCCCAGCTAGTGATTTTGATGTCTGCGTACTGTGCGAATGTCCACGGACGTAAGCGGACAACATCAACACTACCCAAAAACTCAAGGGGTATCTTAAATAGTTATATCATGCCATATGAACACTGCATAAGTTCAAAAAGCACCACACAAACACATTATATATAATAATACATAAGAAGTGGAACCTATATATCTAACACATCAACCATCCATTTAAATAACATATGTACTAAAATGGAATATACCAAAACAAGAAAGATATGCATCTAACATAATTACCTCACAGAAACTGCACAACTAGGAGCAACAGCAGATCTACAGAACAGTAAGAACACAACTTACCAGAATCTAGTAAGTAAACTTCTTTTTTCTTATACATTTCTAAAATTTCTGTATTAGATACAATAAAAGTAATATATATTTTTTTTTTCACAGAAATATCCAGTACTTTAGAATGACTTGAGGAGAATTTCCCACATGAGGAAATGTCTGAAGATAGTGATACTAATGGTAGACACTTCTCTATATAACCGAATTAATAAGCATTACTTTATGTGCACTTAACATATATATATATATTTTTTTTAACAGACCATACAAACATTGAAAATAGTACACCAAAAGATACTTTGGAAAAGACTCTCCAGCGCATGGAAGAAAAAATGGACATGCTCATGGCAAATTTCAACCTTTTGAAAAATGTTGTGGAGGGCCATATAAAAGAAAACATTAAATACCATTGTCCCGCATGTACCTGTCCCCCCTCTCCATATCCCAGTCAATTATCCCCAAACCCTCCCACGAAGAAAAACGTTTTGATGAGACTTGCATCCCTTCATTTCCTCCTATCCATCCTCTTGAAAACCCCAATTCCCCGGTGTTTGTGTCAGTTTCTGCTTCCCCTTCTCTTTCATAAATTGTACATGTATATATAATTAAAAAAATGTTATGTGTGTTTTAATTAATTCCTTTGTGTGTTTTAAAAAAAAAAGTCAGTTGGGGAGTCCGCGGACAGCGTGGGTTTCTGGGATGTCCGCAACTAACCAAAATGGGGGTGTCCTAAGGACACTATACCTGTCCGTACTGTACGCAAGCAAAATGGAACTGTCCTTAGAACTCACCCGGTGTCCTGGGATGTTCATAATTTAACAAAATGGGGGTGTCCTGAGGACACTATGCCTGTCCGTACTGTACGCAAGCAAAATGGAACTGTCCTTAGAAATCACCCGGTGTCCTGCGATGTTCGTAATTAACCAAAATGGGGGTGTCCTAAAGACACTATACCTGTCCGTATTGTTCGTAGGCAAGGTGAAACTGTCCTTAGAACTCACCCGGTGTCCTGGGATGTTCGTAATTAAACAAAATGGGGGTGTCCTAAGGACACTATACCTGTCCGTACTGTTTGTAGGCAAGGTGAAACTGTTCTAAGAACACACACAGTGTCCTGGGATGTTCGTAAGTAAACAAAATGGGGGTGTCCTGAGGACACTATGCCTGTCCGTATTGTTTGCAGGCAAGGTGAAACTGTTCTAAGAACACACGCTTGTCCGTACCTGTTAGTCTCACTTATGTCGCACTTTTAATTAGTTTCAGGACCTGAACACTATTCGTAGTACATCTATGCACATGCGCACCACACCCATAAGTCCTACGAACATCGCGCCTGTCTGTAACTGTCCGTCTCACTTGTGTCGCACTTTGAATTAGTTTCAGGACCGGAACACTGTCCGTAGAACAACCGCGCGCATGCGCACGTTCATTCCCGTGCATTTGGTGTCCTGCGGACACCCGTCCCCTTCGCGGACATGTTTGCGACGCCATCATGTGACCACGCCCACGCTGAGCGTGTGTCCTTAAATGCGGACACTGCCCGGGTCCCCGAACATTTTAAAAGTACCTTTTCAGGCAATCCAAAGTATTTTATAGCAAATATCCACCATAGCACATGTCCCAGACAATGACCTTGACTTTTTACATACTTTTTCGAACTTTTTGAGCCTTTTTGGGGTGTTCGATCTGTCTGCGAAACAGCGCGGGTGTCCGCGAAGCGCACACCAGAACCCCTATAAAAAGCCACGGCCACACCCCAGAGCTCATCCTCATTGTGTTTCTGGCTATCTGACAGAACAGTGTGTGCCTGATTCATGGAACGATTTCCTATGGGATTGAGCCATTATAAAACACATCCATGAATCAGGGCCTGTGTACTTTGGCTGCCAATCTTCCAGATTTTACTGAAACCTGATGGCATCCATGGCTCCTCTACTTCCACCTGATGCTACATCTGCGTCAGCAATACCCCCACCCCCTCCACCACCACCACCTCCCCAAGGGCATGAAGAGGGGAACAGGAGTGAGGATGTAGAGGAGGATGAAGAGGAAGAGGTAGTGGAAGTCCCTACTACCAGCACTCGCCGTGAGTCTTGGGTGTGGCGGTTATTTTCCATTCATGGTAACATACCCAAGGCGCGTGTGAACATGGTCACCTGCAACCAGTGCAATATGGTGCTGAGTCGCGGGAGGCTTGTTTCGTACAGCTTTGGTACGACAACCACGAAGCAACACCTAAGGTTGTTCCACGGTGGGGCCGTTCGCAAGGTTGTAACTTGCAAAGACTGTAGTAGGTTGAGTTCCTCTACCAAATGCTCCATTCCGCTCCTCTCACCACAAGAGATACTCCTGTGGGAGAGCGCATCCCTCCAGCTGCCTCACAGGCCATTCACAATGCTGATGACCCTTACCTTTCGAGGGTCGCAGTTTTGTGTATGTACTGCGACGCAGTACTCTGCAGGGGGGAGAGACTTTGAAGTGCTTTTGAGACTGCGGTCTCGGAGCACGAGAAGACCTGCCCACTACCTAAGTAAGGCCCACCCTACATATTCCTCTCTCCACCTGCCCTTTCTTATCCCTGTGGTTGGTGTCCCCCCTCACCCTCCTTTCCCCTCCTCTGCTAGTGTGTTGTGTGTAAAAAAACAAAAAATATATAAAACAACAAAAACCAAAAAAAAAGGCTCTTTTCAGAGCCGCCTTTCACAGTTTAAAAATAGAAGTGGCAAATAAATGGAGCACAGCCCTGTGCAATTTTTAGAAGTCCGCGGACAGTTCGTGGACATCTAAAATTTTGGGGTGCTGCTCTATCAAAACCATTTCCCTTTTCTCTGGGAGGAAGTGGTGGCTCTGAAAAGAGCCTTTTGGTGATGTTTTTGTGTGTTTGAAAAACTTGAAATAGTCAAAACCTACTGCAAAATGGATGGCTGTTATTCGGAAAAAAAGTTTGCAATGCATTTTCTACATTTCTCAGAAAATCTGATTACCAGCATAAGTAAAATGGACTCCAACTCTGTGAAAAATGTATGTGCTACAAAACATATTATTTTCATTGTGAAAAGAGGACATGCCAACATCTCTTAGAAAGGCACAAACAGCCTTATTGACATTGCGCCTCGCTTTCTCCATTTGTGGACCAAATGAAGAAGAACGCAGCCACATTTGTCTCTGCTCAATACAAGAAAAAATTACTTGGGAATTTGGAAACATGTCCATGACCTTCCCAAGTCCTTCTTTCATTGCAAATTGCTAAGAATTCCAGACACATGTCCTAAACTGTTCCCTCCACAATTATTTATCATTATGTCTGGATAATGCTCTGTCTCCAAAGTAGCAGAGAGAGGTATCAAGTCCAGCCACTTCATTCCACGCACTCCATGCCAGTGCACTTCCACATGTGAGAATCCAAGATCTACAGCGTTTCGTGTATATATCCATACCTAATTGTGAATCCGTTCCATTTCAACAACTTGTAGAAAATACAAACCATGGTAGATTATGTACTACCTGCAATTCAGATAATCGCTCCACCTTACTAATACAAACACACAGTAAATACGTAATACTAATGCTTCTACGTTACAATGCAGATGGTACCAAAAACAACTGCAAGCTGACTGGATTCCCACATGGTCAAGTATCACTTGGTAAGAAAACCTTCACAACAATAGGTATAATCTACCACGCAGGAGCCACAACCAATACAGGTCACTACACTGCATATATAAAAAAAAAATGTGGATGGTTCGAATGTAATTATAGTACCATTACTCTAAAGCAGAGATTACCAGCAAATCTTACAAACGCTTATTTAATCTTCTTAAAACCAAAATTTAATAACTAATCTGTACTTAAACATTAATAAAACTTCAATTAAAAGACTATAAACTGTTAGAATACGCCAACAGGTGTATAACTGCCCCAGGATTCTATAACAACCAAACAGATAAATGAATACCACTAAATTATATCAAGAAATAAACAGTTAGAATACGCCAACAGGTATCTAACTGCTTCAAAAAATCTGCAACAAGTCAACAGAATGTCTATTATGCAGTGTAATAAGTCTTTATAAAATATATACACTAACATGCTCTTTTCTTTTATCACAGAAATTGAAAAAGAATATTTCCTCCAGTTACCAAACTCATCTAAAAAATATATCTAATCTCAACAAATGAAACGGTAAGTATAATTTCAAACATTTGATAAATATTCGATTCTATGGGTGTGATCTACGGCTGTGATATACTGCGGTGGCTGTGGCCAGGGCCTAGAGTCTTGGCTGGATGGCCTACCGCCAGCTGCCATGCACCCAAGACTCTAAGCCCTGGCCACAACCACTGCAGCATATCACACCCATCCTGGCTTATAACTTCAGTGCGTATAACTTTGGTCTTGGGTGCATGGCCTTTGCCCATGCACCCAAGACTCTAGGTCCTGGCCACAACCACCACAGCATATCACACCCAGGGTGGATTATAACCTCAGTGCTTATAACTTCGGTCTTGGGTGCATGGCCTTTGGCCATGCACCCAAGACTGTAGAACCTGGCCACAACCACCATACCATATCACACTCATGCTGGCTTATTACTTCAGTGCTTATAACTTCAGTCTAGGGTACATGGCCTTTGGCCATGCACCCAAGACTCTATGCCCTGGCCACAACCACCACAGCATATCACACCCATAGAATCAAACATTTGAACTCTCTATATAGGCCCACCCATATCACACTTTCTGCAAAGTTTGGTGAGAATGCATCCAGGGAGAGCAAAGTTCTAAGCCACCCATGGTGACTTACAACTTCAGTGCATATAACTTCAGTCTTGATTGCATGGCCTTTGCCCATGCACCCAACACTCTACGCCTTGGCCACAACCACCGCAGCACATCACACCCACAACCGCCACGCCATATGACACCCTTGCTGGCTTATAACTTCAGTACTTATAACTTCGGTCTGCAGCCATGCACCCAAGACTCTAGGCTCTGGCCACAACCATCACAGCATATCACACCCATGGTGGCTTATAACTCAGTATCACATCCATATAATCAAAAATTTTAACTGCGGCATATACTCAATCTTAATGTCCGCTGACACCACGCGTGTCCTTAGAACAGTTTCAACTTGCCAGCGCACAGCACGGACGGAAATACTATCCTTAGGACACCCCTCATTTTCAGTAATTACGAACATCCCGGACAGTGCGGGTATGGCGAATACATCAGTAGCACCTGCCACTCAAACAAATACAGTATTTCACCCATCTCTTACTCCCTAAAGCTCCCCAAGCACTCTTACACACCAAAACACTCCCCAAAACTGCATTTTGCCTCTGTTCGCCGCTGCGATGTCAGCAGATCCAAGATGGCGGGTGCATCCGAACAATCTGACGCATATCACGCCTCACTCCAGCCAATCAGTGGACACGTTGCGTGACCGCGGACATGACTTGAGCCCATTAGCCAATCGGTGTCCTGCCCGCGCAGCGAACAGGGATGTGTCTCCGCGGAGTGGACATATATATCACACATTTTTTTAGACCTACTTTTTGATTGTTTTAAAGAAAACTGCTGGACGGATTTTCAACAAATTTAGGAAAGCACGCTTTCGGGACCAAGCCCCTGCCGCAAATTTGGTGAAAATCCGTCCAGCGGTTTGGGCTGTAGGTGTGCGCAAAGTTTTCCCCCCGTTCAGTTTATGGGAAAAAAAGAAGTTTTGGGACTTGGGACCCCCCCCTATGATTTCTTCCCCCCTGGACCAAACCTCACCAAACTTTGCACAAAAATTCAGAGTGGGCCATATACTGTTTTTGCAAGGATTAGTAAGGATTCGTCCAGGGGGAGCGAAGTTATGAGCCGCCCCAAAAACTGCTCTTCCTATGGAAACAGCAACTTAACCATAACTACACAGCCACTAATGTGGCTGTGTAATACATATAGATGATCAAGTAAAGGACGGATGTTTCCACTACATATTATAGCAGTGCTGGACTTTAGTAAGACGGCCTCATTTCTAGTTTGTCGCAGTTAAAAAGCAGCTTGAATTACAAAGTGAAACTCCGAAAGGCTGGGTTGAATGAGCCAAAGAAGCCAAAGTCTTATCAGACTGGAGCAAACTGCCATTGGATACAAATCGTGTGAAAGAACAGAACTCCTGTTCAGAAGACATGAACAAAACAAGAAAGAGTCAGAGGACTATTCAAAAATTGTATTTTAAAGACACTAGAAGCCCGATTTCATGGTCTCAAGTCACGTGGAAGGATGAAGTTGGATGAGCAAGATGCTCACACTTACGCATGAGGGCAGAGTGTGCCTTCACTCCCTTAATTTCTCAGAGCTAAGAACACTTTCAAGGCCGAGCTTCAAAGCCTAATTGACAGTAGACCACTGAGATGATGATGGATTGATATGTTAATTGGTGGGAAGCTATGTTTAAGACAAGCTCACCAGCACCTGGATGTGGAACCTGCATACTGCTAGACGTAGGTGGAAAAGTACTGACAAAGGTTAGGGTGCCAACCAATTGTAGGGGACCGCGTGATTAAGAGTTCTATAGTTTGTTTAACCAATGGGACGTCGTACATTTAGTGACGTTCAGATTGGTCATTTTAAGGGGAGGGCTTAGCTGCCTCACCTGATATTAAGAAACCAATTAATTTCACTCATTATCCCATACAAGTATGGATCGTATACTTAGATGATTAGTAAGAGCCTATCACTCATACTCATAAGTTTTTGTAGTTTGCCACGTAGGATGATGTTAGTGACACGTTTGAGTAAATAATCTCGAGTTTTGAGTATATAATCTCAGTTTTGTATGAAATATGTTGAGTAAGAGAATCGAGCGAGTTCGTTGATGTTCGTTGTACTCCCTGTTTTAGATAATTGATATTAAAACAGTTATCCTTTTGCCAAACTACCTGAATCGTTTTGATTATTGATGTTTGAATAAAATGTGCATCCCCATCCATCTCCAGGGTAATTGCTACTCATCTTTAAGGGCTGAGTTATTCAGGTCACGTGGTAGCGGGGAGGATGGTTCAGACCCATCAACATAAATAAACTTTGGAGTCCCGGAAATATCGCATGACCTCTACCATTCGGCTGTAAGGACGTGAAGTTCCCCGTAGATAGTGGTTAGTTTAATTGCCAGACTTGCAAGCATGGTGTGACGGGTCCCCAGATTTCAGCCGGAATCCCCTCCCACATCTACGAGAAGCTGATCGTACAGAGGGTTGAAGAGGCAGTAAAAGAGGCGTACGATCCCGAGAGTCGGAAGACAAACATGCGAATGGTGAGTAAAAACTAAGGAAGATGGCAAAATGATGTATGGGTTATGAGTGAAGAAAAGAAGTAAGATAAGGAAAAGTGAGTAACGAGGGAGGCAGGGTAAACATAACTTGAGAATAAGAGTTATATATATATATAGTGGATAGCCATTGACTTGTGTGAGGCCACGCAATAGAGGTATTGTGAGACAGGCCACGATAGAGAATACACCCCGTGCCTGCGTTTTAAAGAACATAACAGAAGAAATCTGAACCTAAAGTCCCATAGCGGATAACTAAAAAACGCATTTGTTTAAGGATGAATCTAAAGAGATTGATTTGAACTCTGTAGGAGTGTTTTAGGGGGTAAGACAGGTGCCAGAGAAGGGCTGTAGAGAGGAATATGTGTGACTGGTCGAGTATCTCTGTTTGTCTGTTCTGTTTTATGTATTTTTGCATTGATGATGACGTCATAAACGATTAAGATTGGTGACAAAAAGAGAAGCGCGAAGTTGAAAAAATTAATTGATTGTTTTAAATTGAAGTTGGTGGTGTTTTTTAGCAAGATTAAAGTAAACAATGTGATTAGAGGGATTGAAGATTGCAATGATTGGTGCACACTCATATTATATTATTTTTCTGAAACGTATTTTTAAATCTACAATAAAAGCAAACGAGTGTCGACAGGTCAAGAGTGACGAATTTAGGATGGAGGATGTTACTCCACTTGTGCATCTTTGCAAGCAGTTGCTGAAACATGCACCCAAGCTTAGACAGTATAGTGCAGAATGGGTTAAAGAACCGCAGATAAAATGTTTAATGCTGTGGCCGTGAGGGGGGTCACTATCGAAGGCAGTCCTGCAGCATATGATGACATATTTGCATGCAGCATATACAGCGAAGAAGCTAGACAAGCGACTAGCAAGCTTAGAGCTTTGGAAAATGTACCAGGAGGAACGAGATGAGCCGCCTCCTGTAGATTGGATACTTAATGTATGCAAAGAGGGGGGTGAGGAGTCCTCTGCTCCCCCATCCCCGTCTGAAATAGAAGGCGAGAATAAGAAAAATGATGGGTTATACCCATTGAGGGAGCTTAAAGGAGAGGCTGGGTATAGCAAACCGGCATATGAGCCTCATGCACAAAGTACTGAGAGAGATGTAATCTCTAAGGTCCCGAGGTACAAGCAGAGACACGATAAAGACAGAAGCGATCGAGCAAGCACATCTCTAGAAATAGGAAGAGAAATAAAGAGATGGAAGGGAGAAAGAGATAAAACTGATGAGTTAGCACTTCTACAGAACAAATGGATGGGTGGTCAGATTTTGCTCAAACTCGATGGTAAAAGTATTGAGGATGTAAGACAAAAAGATGATCAAGATGAGCAAGATAAAAAGGATAAAGAAAGAGAGGAAAACTTGAAAGACGAAGTAGCGAAAAGGAAGGATAGACAAAGACGTGAGCAGTTATATCAAGATGAGCAATTGAAAAAAACAGGAAAGAGCAGAGGAACAACGAAAACGTGATAACAGACAGAGTGTAATCGAAGAGCAGGAAGGGCTAGAAAGAAAGAGAATACAAGAGGAGGAACAAAATCTAACGGATAAGAGAATACAGAGACAGAGGGATGAGGAGATACGAAGGGCAAACGAAAGAAGGGATGCAAAGAAAAAAGAGGAAGATAGGGTGAGAGAGGAAGCAAGGAAGCGAAGAGAATTTGACGATGATCTAGAACGCGAAAGAAGGCAAAGAGCACGTGATCTTGATCTCTTGGAGAAGGAAGTAAGGATTCCTGATCCAGAAGTAGCATAGGAGGACATAGAGGAGTTTATTCCAGAAGACAAGTCATTACCAGGCCCGTCTAGAGCAAATCTGGAGGACAAGTATGACTCTAGGAACATTGAGGAAGCGATTGATAAAGTTTATTATAACATGAGAACTCAGAATCACAGGGGAAGGGAAACAATGATCGACTCGAGAGTACACAGCTGTACGAAACAGAGGGAGCCTCATGTAGCGCGAAGCATAAGGTGCTGTCTTTAGATAGACTGACTCTGAACAAAGATGAAGAGGAGAGAAGTTGAGAAAACGGATCGCTCCCCCCGACCCTCTGTGAGGCGAACATGATACTACTCCACAAAACCGACAAACCCCCAGAGGAATGTGGATCATACAGGCCAATATCACTGATCAATTTAGATAAAAAGATACTGGCCAAGATTCTAGCCTCCAGACTCATTCCTCTGATGCCCTCGATGGTTCTAGCGGACCAAGCCGGATTTATACCAGGCCGCAATACCACGTTCGGCATTAGAAGCATGTTCGGGGTTTTGGAGGCGGCAGACCCTACACACCAGGCAGTGGCAGTCCTCCTCGACACTGAAAAGGCTTTCAATTCTATCAAGTGGCCTTTTCTTTTTGAAATCCTTCAGAGAATGGGCCTAGGCAAGAGATTCCTCCAACTGACAGCCCTACTATATAACTGGCCCCGATCTCACATCATTCTGGGGAAAACCAGATCAACAGCGATCGACCTTCAAAGAGGAACAAGGCAGGAATGCCCGTTGTCCGCCCTGCTCTTTGCGTTGGTGATGGAGCCCCTCGCCTCAGACCTTCGAGCTAAACACATAGAAAGAGGCTTATCCTTCGGTCCCCATAAATTAATAATCTCCCTATACGCGGATGATATTGCCCTGTATATACGCGACCCGATAACAAACCTAAACCCAGTCATCCGTGACATAATAAGATTCAGCAACTTCTCTGGCTTAAAGATTAACCATAGTAAGTCAGTCATATTCCCACTCACCCCCGAGACCCATAGCTTCCAAGACGATTATGGTTTTAAATGGGAACACACAAATGTACGCTACCTAGGCATTCAATTGGCCAGAGACCACCAAACACTGTTCCAAGACAACTACGGTAAAGTAATCCAAGCGTTACAAGGAAAAGTCGACAGATGGAAATCACTTCCGCTCACTCTATGGGGCAGAGTGTCATTAGTAAAAATGGTGATACTCCCCAAACTCCTCTACCTGTTCGGAAATCTCCCCCTGCTAGTGCCCCAAAAACAGCTCCACCATTTAAAAAGCATAATCCTGGAACTTCTTTGGGTGGGCAAGCCAGCCAGAATAGCTTACCAATCACTAATACAACCTGTTTAAAAAGGTGGAATGGCTCTCCCCAACTTAGAACGCTACTAATGGGCATCACAAGCACAATTCCTCGGGCACTGGTAAGCTACGCAATTCATTCACCCTCGTGTCCAACTAGAACGCGCCTTGGCTTCCCCCAACCTGCTCAGAGCAACCATCCTCGGCATGACCCACACCCCACATAAAACCCTAAATACGGTCCTTTCTACCATAGCAATGTGGAAGAAAATAACGATTCTCCCCTTTACTCCCGGAGTCCCACTAACCACAGAAAAAGTCTTCCTAAACTGGGTTGTCAAGCTAAATCCTAAAACCATGGGTGACCTCTTTGTCGATGGACACTTCCTCACACCCGAACAGGCCAGATCCCGCGGAGCCTTTACTGCCCTAGACTCGTTTATCTATTTCCGCCTCAGAGGCGCGCTACATACTATACTACCCTCGTTCCCACGAAAGCCCGAGACATGGCAATTGCTCCACGGGGTTATCCAGTCACAGGGTGAGGGCAAGCTAGTCTCGATGCTTTACAGATCCTTACTGGCAGACACAGCCCCAAGCCCGGTAACACCTAAAGTGAGGTGGGAAAAAACCCTCCAGACCACATTCCAGGACGAAGATTGGGAATACATTCTGGCACAAACCCAGAGGATATCCCTAAACACCAGGCACAAACTGATCCACCTAAAATGTATACATCAAGCATACCTCACCCCAGCCAGAATTCACCGCTACCATCCCTCTACCCCCCCACAGTGCGGCCAATGTAGCGCCCCAACGGCAGACTTCCTCCACCTAGCTTGGGCTTGCCCGAGGTTACAACACTTCTGGGAATCGGTTCTGGAAAAGACAGCTGCAATAGTGGACGTACCCGTGGAACCCAACCCCAAAATCACTCTTTTGGGACTCACCAAACACTTTCCCCCCCACAACACGCAAACTTGGAGGGTTACTGTTACTGTTGGCACGCAGAAGAATTGCGATGTCCTGGGGGAAAGGTCCCGCGCCGACCACACAGCAATGGCTAAACGATATATCATACTGCCAAGACACGGAAACAAACTTCACCAAACTGTTACCCTTACAGGCCCGGCCACCTGTCATCTGGGGCCCCTATATAGCTCATCTAATGTCCAACGGAGACAGCGAGGCTTCCCGAGATGCATCACCTGAACCTCATCGGAATCCCACGGACGAAAGTCCCACCATGAACAATAAAACTAACCACGAACCACTACAGAACCAGGCTTGGTTATAAGGCAAAGAGGGGCAGAGGACAATGGAGGGGGGGCGGGCACGAGAAGCACAAGTAATTCCATGTACGTTATGTTATAATTTGATTTTTGAAAATTCAAAAATAAAGTTTTTTAAAAAAAAGAGGAGAGAAGTTGCATGAGTTGGGCACAGGAAATGTCAGACGAAGATAGAGACACCTTCCGTGGGGAAGAGAGAGGTGATGCATGTGGTCCTGAGGGATATTTTTCAATGGATAAAGAAGTAAGATGGTCGGATCTAGACCTACCTATATCTCGGGCGTCAGAATCACTGACGCAGCCAGATTGACCTAAAGGGCAACTCCATGGTGAGAGGGGGGAATCGCCTTCATATGTGAGCAGATTGAGGTCATTGCGAGGAAGAAGGCGCTGCTGGAATATTGTCCCTGCAGTGGACAGGCAAATGATAAGAAATGAGAATGGGTTTGAGGCTTCACAGTTTCCCTTGCTAGAGAAAGGGGGAGCCAGACCACAGTATATACCATGGCCCCAGATGGAGAAAGATAATTTAAGGTGTAAACTCCCAGGTTTAACTTCTGGCACTGGGAAATGGATGCATGAATTAGAAAAGATGACAGGAGGAATTACATTGGCTATAGGGGACATTAAGGGTCTCCTAATTGCCATTCTTGGAGAGACAGCTGATGATGTTTGGTTGAGAGCAGGGTATGCGGGTGTTACTACCGTTAACACTGCTCATGATGAAGCACCGATCAATAATTGCAGAGCAGCTGTCTGGAAAGCGCTTAGAGTGCTGTAGCCGGACACATCTGATATGGGAGCCATAATGATGATAAAGATGCAAGAAGAAGAAGATCCGCTCGTTTACATTCAACATTTTCAGGAGGAGTGGGCTTTGGAGACACCTGAAGCTTGGGGGAAAGCTATACCTGTGTTCCATCACATATTATGCCAAGGGCTAACAGAACCAGTACAGAAGCAGCTCAAGAAGTTAGTGGGTATGGAAGCCAAACCGTGGTCAGAGATTCAGCTGACTATCGCGCATTATTGCAGACTCTTGCAAGAAAAGAATTGCAAGAAAGATGACATTAGGAAAGGCGAAGAGGCCACATTAGAACAGAAAAAGTTGTCTTAGTATTCCATTGCAGGGGCAATGTTGACTAGTGTAGATGGATCGAATTCACAGCAGACCGCAAATATGTTGCAGATGAATAATCAAAGGCAGTTCAATCAAGGCAATAATGGATTTGCTCCATGTGGAAGGGGAGAATTTCGAGGAAGTGGTTTTCAGAATAACCAAGGGTGTTGGCAGAATAATCAAGGAAACTACCAGAATAATCAGGGTGGGTTTCAAAACATGCAGAATGATAATCACAACATGCAGGATGGGCAGGTTAGGAGACCTCCTCCTGTATGCTGGGCATGCAGGAATTTTGCTTGCACATGTAGAAGTCAAAGGTTCCTGCAAAATGGTCAATTTTCAAGAGGGGGGATGTTAAACCCACCTGCGTATTCACAGCAGAGAGGAGGTGGGTTTGCTCAGAATCAAATGATGCAACAGACACAAGCGCCGAGAGTGCAACAAGGCTTGCAAACACAACAGGCAGCAGTAAATCTGCCACAAGAGCAGTCACAGCATTCATCTCTGCAGATTCAGCAGAGCACGAGTACAGGACAGCTAATCACTCCTAGAATAGGGGGTGTCACTGTAGAGGGAGGAATCCCTTTTACAAGTACGGGAATGAGGCTGTATCCGCAATAGGACAGCTCACTGGGAGACCTAATGTGTTCGATATTATCCGTGACGCTGAGTCCACATGAGGAACCGAGAGTAGACGTCAGTATACGAGGCAAATGTTTTTTGTTTTTAGTAGACACTGAGCCAATGCGCTCATGTATAAGAGAGGGGAAATGTTCAATGTCTGGCAATGCCAGGAATTCTCAAGGTTTCACAGGAGCTACAAGCAGAATTCCTTTTACTGAAGAATTACGAGTCTCTATAGGAGAGTGTGACATGTTGGTGCCATTGCTATATTCAAGGCAGACACCTGTCAATATATTAGGTCAAGATTTAATGACAAAGTTGAATATGACATTTTTGTTTACTGATGAAGGCATAGTGTGTTCAACACCAGGAATGCATTATTTAAACGTGAGTGATTTTATCATGGTGTTTGCAGGGCAAGTGACCATGCAAGCAGTTCCGTTGGAAACTGAGGTTTTACATTATGGAGTACGTATTCTGTTGACATGGCTTCCAGGCCTTTTAGGCAGAAATATGAGAATACCTGATGAGTTTTTATTTAGACCAAGGATACCTATGGATGAAGAAGAGGGAAAAGTCTGTCCCTTAGAGCTACAAGCAGCCATACTATGAGGAGAAAGGACTTTGCTTGATGTAAATGATGATGAGGGTAGACAATGGTGTGCAGTGATTGCTATTGGGGAGGGTTACAGATTGACTGATGTCACCGATGAGGATATATATAGAGATCATACATCTGATGACGAAGTGGTGTTCAAAATGAGCATTAATTATTGGATAAGAGCAATTAGACAAGAGGTTCCACAAAAAATGATGATAGCACAAAAACTTCCTGAGTATTTTGATGAACACATGGCGAAAGTGCCAGTTTCATTATGGAGCACAGGCCCCTATGATGTAGGCCTGTTGAAGGGGGGTTGGAGAAATGAAGATTAAATTACAACCAGGAGCAATTTTACCTCGAGCACGACAGTATCCCATGGCTCGCGAGGCAGATAAAGGCATTTTTAAGACAATTTCCGCCATGATGGATCAAGGCTTCTTAGTGATGTCAGAGTCACACTGTAATACAGCAACTTATCCTGTGAAAAAGGGGAAAGGCGGGTTGTGGAGGCTAATTCAAGATTTAAGACAGATTAACCAGATTGTAGAGGCTGAGTTCCCTCTAGTTCCTAATCTTGCTACAATCTTAATTAATATACCTGTTGAAGCACAATATTTCACTGTGATTGACTTGAAAAATGCATTTTTCTCAATCCCATTGCACCAAGACTCGCAGGATTTGACGTCATTTACTTTCAGACAAATTCGCCTGAAAAGCACTCGTTTACCTCAAGGGTATTGTGAGTCTCCATCGATTTTCAATAGAGTCCTCCAGATGGTCTTAAGCAATATTGATTTAGCAAGTGTTGTGTTGCAATACGTAGATGACATTTTAGTTTTCAGCACTTCAGAAGAAGAGTGCAGACGCGATTCTATTCAACTGATGATTACACTTTCTGACAAAGGATATAAAGCTGACAAAGAGACGTTACAGTATTGTCAATAAGAAGTGTTGTATATGGGCCAGTTGATTTCACATGAAGGGTTACTCCTGAAAGAGCTGAGATTAGTTTGAAGACCACAGAACCACACACGATAAAACATATGCAAAGATTTCTGGGATTATGTAACTATGTTAGAGCATGGGTCTTTGACTACAGCTCATATATAAGGCCTTTATTACAGGCTTTAAAGAAAGCACAGGCAACACAGAAGAAAATTGTGTGGACTGAGAAAATGGAAGAAGGGTTTGATGAGTTGAAAAAGCAATTTGCAAAGCTCCAGTTTTAGGGATTCCTAATTATGCTGAGGAATTCTTTTTATTCTCAAGCACAGATGATACTGTTATGACAACAGTTCTTACACAGATAACACATTGGGGTGCAAGCCCCTTGCCTATCATAGTGGAATTTTGGACCCAGTAATGAGGGGTCATTTTCTGTGCGAACAATCTTTGGCAGCCACCGCGTTTGCCATAGAAAAGGCAGAAAGCGTAGTGATGGGATGCTCTATGACATTATTTGTTGAACATGCATTGTTTGCTATTTTAGAGAAACCAAAAGGCACATTGACTTCTCAAAGGGCTTCTGCCTATGAGGTAGTCATATTGAATCCGGCGATTAAAATAGTCTGATGCAGAATAGTGAATCCTGCCATGTTTGTAGCTGAATCACTGGCAAAAGATGAGCATGCACATGATTGTGCAAATTATGAAGAGTTCTATGATGAAATCCGTAGGATAAAGAAAAATGCTTTAGCAGGGGGAGAAATTGATGTATTGGCGGTTCTTCAAGGATCGATCAAAATGATGGACAGAGATATACAGGTGCCGCTGTGGTGAAGCACATGGCTGATGGGGAATTTCAGGTAATTATAGTACATGACTGCCATCTCATTACTCAGCACAGGCTGCAGAAATATTGGCGCTGATAATCACGCTCGAGAACCACGCAGATCAGGATATAACAGTGTACAGTGACTCCGCCTATGTGACGTTGACGGTGCACGCAGGGTTAGCAAGTTGGAAAAGGAGGGGCTACCTCCAAGAGGACGGCACTCCAGTGCAGCATGCCAACCTTATTGGATAGGCTCATTAAGGCACTACAACTACCAGTTGGCATCGCAGTGGTTAAATGTGCAGCTCATACTAACAGGACAGACGTTATCTCACGTGGAAATAAAGCAGCAGAGGATGAAGCCAAGCGCGTAGCAATTTCAGATAATATGATGAATGTTGAGATACCTGATGTAAATGAATAAATGGTTGTAATGATGAGTGTGCCGGAAAGCTATAACAATTTGTCAAAGACACAATTAATAGAGGTCCTGGGGTAAGCACCTCAAGATGAGAAGGATTTGTGGATGTGAAGAGCGTGTTCTTTAAAACCCTCTGAAGCATTGTGGAGACAAGACAGCACTGGTAAACCGGTGATGCCTGTAGCCTTAATAAGGGTGGTGCTGGAATAGCTACACTACCCCGCACACATAACTAGAGAGAACCTCTCTGCAACTAATGCAGAGGACAGATTCATACCAAATTTGGTAGAACACTTTGCAATCTATGTAGTGAATTGCATCATTTGTCAAATGTTCACTGCTGGGCACACATTGCGCACAGTTAGGGGAGTTATCCCGAGACCCAATGGCCACTTTCAGCATTTGCACATCGACTATGTCGATATGTTGCAGGTATGTAATGGATATAGGTACATGATTGTAGTAGTTTGTCCTTTTTCACAATGGATTGAGGCTGGTCTGTGTACACACCGACTCTATCTGTGCAGCAACATTTTCTAGTATAGGAAGTGTCTCCTAGATGTGGAATATGTGAAGTAATGAGGTCTAACAATGGTCCCCATTTTGTGAATAAGACATTTGAACAGATAAGCTTGTTGCTTGGTATAAAGCACATGTTTCCATCGGCTTATCATCCACAAGGAAATGGGATCTGTGAACGGCTCAACGGCTTGCTTAAAGAAAGGATAGCCAAGTTGAAGCTTACTTTGAAGACAGGGTGGTTGCATTGCTTACCACTGGCATTATATGCATTGAGGAACCAACCAGGTTCGGACCACCATCTCTACCCCCATGAGATAGTGACAGGGAGGCGAATGAGGACACCCCTCAAACCTCTATCCAGAGTTAGAAGTGATGCCCAACCAACATCAGAATTGTTAGGAATTTAGCTACATGAATATCTTACTTGTATGCCTTCAAGTACCTCTGTCATTTCAGGTCGGCTAGAACGAAAAGGGTGTGGGGCCGTACGGAACACAGAAGGAGATGCTACAACAAGTGAATCTAAAGAACTTTGTGTTCCAAACCTTTCCCCAGGGATGTGGTCTTAATCCGCAACTTCACGAGAAAGAGGCACAAACCCTGCTTCAATGGCCCTTTCATCGTGGAGGACGTCACGCTGTCTGCAGTCAAAGTGCAAGGAAGACAGGCTTGGACTTTCTTAGGTGATGTGAAGATTTATACTAAAGAGACCCCGTCAGCCCCATACCTTTCTGAAGCAACCATCGGGGAAGAACCTCAGCACGTGCAGACAAGGTTTATGACGAGGAAGAAGGATGCAGAAGCTGTCAAGTAAAAGACAAAGATGTAATTGGACTGTGGCTTGGTTCAAACACTCTGTGCAGTCATTTCAAGGTTAAGGGACGATATTTGTTCTTAAGCCACAGGAGTTTGTTGACTTTGGACTGAGGCATGCTTAAGCCTTGATGAGAAGAAAAATATGCCAGATCTTGAGTTAATTTTTGATAATTGGAAGAGGGGACAATACCCCGATTCATTTCTCTCTGAGTTCCTGTTTAGAAGTGTCCATGGTAGTACCCAATGACATTTCACGGATCATATTCAAAGTTTTTCTCTTTGTTTTGTGCACATATCCTGCAATCGTGGGGAGAACTACTAACGTTCACGTTTTCCTGCAAGATCCTAAGAATGGTCCGATTGTGAGGAAATTACTCACAGCAGTCATTGAGCACGTTTTGCAGCTACCTGAGTATAGTGGGGAAAGTGCAAATGCCCCTATCAGCTAATAACGACCACAGAACGGTCAGCCTAGTGTTTTATTACTTGATTGATGAATGCCCTCAGATTGTTAATAGACATACAGATGTCCAAACCTTTCTAAGGGATCCAAGAAACAACACATCTTTAAACAAAATCTTGAGAGAAATAATTATACAAGTGAATACCTACTCCAAGCAAACTTTGAGGTCAGAGTGAAACTTTCCTTCGAAGGACAGATCGAGAGGTTGCTAGTTAGAAACAACTTTTCTTTCATGCTGAAAGAAATGTATCATGTCACCTGGTCTAAAGCAGATTCGAGACATCGACTGTGTATGTTGTTGAGCTTATCTAGACAAACTAAAGTAGACTGAGAACATTCGATATAAGACTTTCTGGAGAAGACATCTAGAGTATACTTGGTGAAATCATTTTCCTTAGCTGGGGAGATATTCACATTTCGTCTGATGAAAAAAACTGATTTGAGGATATCATTGAGAGTTTTGTTCCTATCATCCAGCAAGCAGACAATTGGTCGAGGACAATTGCTGAGTCAAGTCAAGAGTTTCCAGAAGCAGTACATAATGTTGTTGTATTCAAGTTATTTTTTCCTTCCTTGGAAAATAAAGATGGGAAGTATTAGCAGCAACATTGTCATGCCAGATCCGGAGAGACGTCCACGTTGTGCACAAAGTCGATGATGTAAGGTCTCCTACCTTTGTATTATTTATGCATTGCATTCTGTTCATAATAATACTGCTTTCACTCACAGTGCATACTTCGTATTATATAGATGTACGTGGAGCTAACACTCCTGGGAATCTTCCGAAGCAGAAGTAAGGTATTATTGTGGCAACTACTAGGCAGCCAAGACCCTATGTAGTTATTCTTGTTCCAAAGAAAGTTGGCAAGTTTCCTAAGTCTGAGGTAAATGTTACTAACAGTCATTCACATGCAAAAAGTGTCTTAGACGTTATTTTTGGACACCAGAGACAGACTTTGCAAGAAAGGCAGAAGAAATGGTTGATAAAAGATGAACCCACACAGGTAATGATATGATATATGATATGATATTTTATTTGTATCATGCTCATACACAAGTGTTTCAGAGCGCGACAAGGAAAGGGAGGGGAAAAGGGGAGAACACAACAATGATCTTACTAGGCCCAGTGACTTTGAGAACACGCAAGTGCATGGGAAAGGGAAAGGGAAAAAGTGCATGGAAGGGGGAGAGTGGAGAGTGCGGAGCAGGGGAGAAACAATGAATAATAATAAATATAAATAAATAGATAATAGAGGCAATAAGCAGTGGTAGTGCAGCCAGCAAGTGGTGAGTGCTGTGTTTACGGCAGTAGACTGTGTAAGTCTGATAAGTGCAGAAAAAGAAGAAAATGGGGCGTGGGGGACTGTATGGGTACAGATATAGTCCCCAGTGCAAGGAGTGGCCAGGAGGCAGTGCAGGAAGATGGCAGGGTGAGCAGGTACCTGGGCTCAGGGGACAGAGGGTGGCCAGGTGCACAGGGTCAAGAGAGAGCAGATCAGCAGGGGAGAGGGGGAGCGAAGGCAAAAGCAAAGAGGAAGGTCTTGAGGTGGTTCCGGAACCGTAGATGGTTCTCCTCAGGTTTTAAAGTGGCAGGGAGGCTATTAAAGAGGGAGGGCACAGCCAAAGACAGAGATCTACCCCCAGCTTCTTTCATTGAAAAACAACTGACCCTGAGGGAGCTAGAGGTAGATGAGCAAAGACCTTGAGAAGGGAGGTATTTGCGGAGGGATAGCTGAAGGTATTTTGGACACAGTCTCCAGAAAGCCTTGTGGACAACGCAGAGGGGTTTGAAACTAATCCTTGCATCCACTGGGAGCCAATGGAGAGATTTCAGGGCTGGGGAGATACGATCCCAGGGTTTGAGGCCAAGGAAAAGTCTTGCAGTCCTGTTCTGGATAAGTTGCAGAGGGCAGAGAGTAGAGGCAGGTAGATTTAGAAAGCGACTGTTACAATAGTCCAACCTAGAGAGAAACAGAGCTTGGGAGACAGTGAGCTTCTGGGGGAAGGAGAGGAAAGGCAGAGTACCTCTGAGGAGGTGCAGTAGGAAGTTTGATTTTTAAGAGACCTCAGAGATGTGAGCAGAGAAGGAACATGTGGAGTCAAAGATCACCCCGAGGTTCTTAGCCTCACAGGTGGGGGTAGGAGGAGAGCCAAGGGGGGGCAGCCAGAGAGTGAGGGGAAAGGATGGTGAAGGTGTTCCGATGAGGAGGATCTCTGTCTTGCTGCCGTTCAGACACAGATCATTGGTGGCACACCAATCTTGAATGGCAGTTAGGCAATCAGAGATGAGAGAGGGAGAGGAGGTGGCCGAGGATGCATGCAAATACACCTAGTCCACTGACAAATGTTCCTATGATTGATCCTGTTAGGAGAAGCTATGCTGATATACTTTTTGACATACTGGTGGAAGGTCACAAGAGAAGAATGAGACCTAGGAGAAGCACCAAGGAGGATGATTCCGAGCTAAATGATTACCTGGACAGTACAGTTCACTTGGGAAACAACATATGGTACCAACATATGAAGGAAGTAGGAAGAAGTACCTCAATGGAAGAGTGCATTGTGTGTGCACTCCTGCCTTACAGCATGGGAAAATCCAAGATCTTTATAGCCATCAAAGTAGATGTCCTGACAGCACATTGTCTTTCCCATATAGCACTTTGCCGAATAAGAGGCCAGTTCATGAGCCGAGATGTCTATCTCAAATGGACAACTGAATCGACAGATCCAGATTTAGATGATTATGTGCAAGACTCAAAGACAAGAGACAGAGAACACACCAAGAATCATGTGATCAGGTATGAGAATCCTGGAGTAAAAGGAGCTGGGATCATATGGGAAGTGAACAAAAAACGTGACCGTCCAGGGAAAACTGAAGAAAACATCCAACATTGGAAGTACAGAGGCCAGATGCAGATTTGGGGATCAGTGTTATCAACAGATGGCTGGGAGGAAGGAGTGGTTATCTGTAGAGCATGGATGGTGTATGATCATCCTGAATCAACTGTTTGTCATGCACAGGTATCATGTAAGCCTTTATGGAAAAGTCTTGCCAAGTTACTGACCTGGGTTGAAGACAGAGGAGGACCCTTACAGATAGTACTTTTGGAAAAAACGAAGCTGTGCTTCAGAAATAATTGCACAAGAAAAGATGGACATTGGGACAGCAGCGATCATGGATCACTATTGGGCATGTGAAGCCAGAGCTTATATAAGATTACCTGCAGGCTGGGGAGGACTTTGCTCCATAGTAAATGTCCATGTTCCAGCATTGGTGATTCTGAAAAGTGACCTGAATCTTGACAGTTTTCCAAAAGCAGAGGCTCACATGTGAAAGAAGAGATCTGTGGAGCTGATGAACAGAATGAAGATAGAGAACTATTTCTCAGCAAAGTCAATAGAAGCTTTTGATGCTATTCCTTATGAGCACAGGCTGTTCAGCCAGACCTCATCAGTGTTCACAATGATCTTCATGCCGAGAATCCAGGTAATAGACGAAGTAGAAGACATTGCTGATGACAGCTGGTTTGGATCACTCTTTTCCTGGGTCCCACAATGGATGCCAGATATGTTCAAGTTTCTTGGAGCAATGATAATAATGATTTTGCTTTGATTTTGAGTGATCAAATTGATAATCTCACAATGCAAGAAGACAGCAACGAAAGCCATAGGGATGAAGATCATGATTGATGTTGAATCAGGATGGAAGGCTAAAGACCTGACAGATGAAGACATCAGAGACTTTGTGAAAGCTAGTGTTCATGCACCTGAGGGGACGCATGAATCCAAAGAATCATAAGAATTATGTGGAAAGATGGATCCATTGCAGTCCAAGTGGACAATGCAGGCTCATGACATGGAACAGAGATGAGCATGTCAAATCAGCAGGTTGCCTGAAGGGAGTCGTAAAGATATGGATACCAAAGAAGCTTTTTTTCAGAAGAGGATTCCTGGATGTGAAGGATGATGAGAGAGTACTTTCCCTCCATAACACAAGTGTGGTGTGGAACTGATAATAGATGTGACTTGTAGTTTTTATAAATGGAATATATATCGGGTCAACAGATCCTAGTTATACCGGCAAAATTAAGTAAATGGTAGTGACCCCCGGCCTCACCCCTCTCTGACCCAACCAGCTTTGCGCTGCGGCGACAGCACCCCCCTGAGTGTCACTTCGCACCCCTGGCACCAAAACCTGGCTCTGTCACTGTTTAGTTCATGACTCCTCCCTAGAAGATCAAAATCTCTCCTCCCAGCCACCCTCCATTCTCTGTGGCCAACAACTGAAATTTCAACCGGAATAGTTGCTGATTTATTTATTTTTATTTATTTGTATTTATAAAGCACACTGGCAGCCCAGAGGCATCGAGGCACTGTTACATAAAGTGAACTTGGTTACAGGTTACAGAATAACACATTGGTTACAAGGGGATAGCAGTGTTTCATCAAATTACAGTACATGGTGGCATAGCATATGCATGGCAAGAATTATTTGAAGACAGAAAGCAGAGTTCCAAGAGGGTGCGTTAAGTGTCAGTGGGGTGCTGAGAGGAGAGTAGTGTAGGTGGTCCGGTGAAGAGTCTGGTTTTGATTTCCTTACAGAAGGCTAAGTGGGAGGAGATGCCTCTGAGGTTGAGCGGAAGGGAGTTCCACTGTGTTGCTGCAATAAAAGGGAAGGGAAGCTGGAACCTCCTGCCCTCGCTCTAGTGACCTGCGGGATTGAAAGTAGATGGTGTAAGGGGTTCTGGTGGGTCTATCAGTGAGTGGCCTGGAGAATGTTCATGCTGTAAAGAGAAGTATCAGGCCAGAGGAGAGATGAGGTGACACTGTGTGGATAGACAACTGGTGTTTAATACGTAGGCGATCGTGCATCTGAGTGATTTTGTATGCATGTGTGCAGAAGAGAATGAGAGTGTGAGAGTGTGTCTGGGTGTCAGTATTTTGCTTGTGCATATAGCTCTACTTTTATGATTGCACAGCGTCTCTTTCAGAGTATAGGTTGAGGGTACACAGGTTCTGCCAACCTTTTTTTCAGGAGGATTATGCCATCCCCATTTGTGTTTGGAAGGCTGACAGGCAAATATTTTAGTGTGCTCCCTTTATTTGATCTCTTTATGTTGGGCTGCTATGCGCAGTGCCAAACTTGTATTTGAACCCAGGGCAGCAGGACCTGAAGCCATAAATTGACCAACTAAGCTACACGAAAGTGCATCCAATCAAAATGACTGTAAAATGTCTAATGCATGGATAATATTTGATATAGATTACCTGGTTTAAAAGGTGCACACCATTTAGACTTGACCAGGAACTCGAAGGTTATTTTTCTAATGTTAATTTTCTGGAAGACAAATTCTAATTTATCCTGCTCACTTTCTTCAGTTTTGAAAGGCCAATTAAGTACACTTTAAAGAAACATTTTTATGTGTGTTCTGTTTTATTAAAATCCTTTCACATACAGCAATAAGTAAGATAACTAGATCCCAATTAATTTCGAATTCTATCACGTTAAAAGAGAACACACATTAAGAATATTCTAAAATGTCTTACAAAACATATTCAATACACAATTAATCATTCAAAAATAATCAAGATTTTTAAAAAAATCGTAAAACAGCAATAGTAAGGGAAGTGAAAGGAGCCAGAGAACAGACGTTGCCAGAATAATTCACTTCCAATAATCTTTAGTTCATTTTCAAAATTACCAAACTATTTCTGGCGACCACTTGAAAGTGCTGGACAGGCAACACTTAAATGCTTATGTGTCTCAATTGACTGAGCTTCATTACAAAAAACGACATACAGGGTTAAATTGATTCGTGCTGTCCCTTGCACTCATACATTTCCTAGTGAGTAACAAGTTGAACCGGAATCTAAGAAATGGTTTCTTCCATATTCAGTTTGGAAATTTAGCTAAATAAGAAGTCATCTGGACCAACTTCTGATGTTCGCTTGAAAGGTCCTGATGTAGTTTATATTTCATTAGTACCCAGCGAGGGTCAATCAGAATGTAACAAACAATTTGATTGGTCCTTGCCGGGTCATTACCGGACGCAGAATTCCCCGCCTTCATATTCCCGGCGGGGAGGTGTGGCAGCCCCTCAGCCAATGAGGAGGTTCGGAACAGGGTAATTCCCGCTCCGAGCCACCACACGGCTGGACGCTGCCATCCTCCCCCGCCGGGGATTCAGGTGTTTTCTCCCTTCCTCAGCCATACACCCACCCACCCACACCCCCCCCAAACAATCCCATTGACGCCCTCCCAACCCCACTTACCTTCTTTTTGCTCCCTTTTCGAGTGCTAACCCGCTGGGTCCCCAGCGCGTCCGCTCCCGATGGCCGCCATGGAAAGGGAAAACGGACTGCATTCTCCCTTCCCTGGCAACCCTTTTTTTAAACATTTATTTATTTTTGTTTTCTGTTCCGAAACGCAGCAGCGGTTTGAAACAGAAAAAGAATGCTATTAGTACCCCGGTCTTGTGGGCCGGGGCACTAATAGCAATAAGCCCCGTGCTGAGGGGGCATCACCGAGTCAGGTAATGCCCGGGGGCTTCCTTAAAACCCTCGCTTTGCTTGGGCCAGTAACTATGGGCCCGGGGCATTACCTGAATCGGTAATGCCCCCACGGCTCGGCCCTTACTGCATAATTAAAGCCTCCTGAGTGTTAACCCAGTCCCATTTCCTGAGATAATGTTTAACTGTCTCCGGAGTATCTACTAGTTGGTCAAGGGTTTTTAAGAGGGTAGCTAGTGTTTCACTACAATAGTCTGTCCATAAACATTCCTATTTAGTATTAAATCCATTTGGAAGTCAGAATACAGAGAACCTAGCATGGGTGCATGTATTTTTCTATACAAAAGTAAACAGTTCCACATCAGACAAGTTTTAAGGAGTTAAGTCCTAATTCAGAGCGTGCCATGCAAGTAGGTACGCAATTAGGGAGACGTAGAACAGTCATACCACAGGAACATCTCATACCATAGACTGATTTAGGTATCGCTTTCATCTTGTAGAATTTGGTCATAGGTACAATCGAAAATCTCCCATATTTACTGTGCAACTTACTCAACTAATGCGGTTTCATGTCTGATTTAGTTTTCAAATGGACAGTTCAGTTTTGTTTAAGCGGTTAAACAATGGAATGCCAATATATACAGAGTGATCAGTAATCTCGAATGGCATATTATCAATACTCCCCCCATATGTAATTTGATTTTTATACGCTGCCGTTCTCATGACCTTTGTCTTAGATGTATTTTATTTAAGGACATCTATTAATGCATAGTCGTTTAAAGCACCAAATAGCCCTGCACCCAGACTTGCATTTGATCAGGAAAAAGAATGTTGTCAGCATCTGCAAGCCAGCAAAAGCACTGGTTGTTAAGACGCAAGGTGGTTTCCTAAATCGGACAGATATATATTGAATAGGCAGGGCATTAAAACGTCCAGAGTTGGTGGAAATACTCCTGGAGAGTTGTCCTTTTTGATCCAAACTCACTCTGATTGAAGTGTCTGTGTGCAGGTAGATCAAAATACTTAGGATGCCTTGATCGAGACCCTATTTGACCAGCTATTCCCACAGTTTATCACGATTGGCTAGATGGAACCCTGAACTAAAATTGAACAAAGCCAATAATAAAACTGTGGTCAAATTAGTTTTGCAGGCTTTAAGTAAAATCAGGTTCATACTTGAAGCTCAACCTCTCCAAGAACAAATTCCTACTCCTCACCAACAACACCGAACACCCAGACATACAGACCCCGCTATCAACCATGAACCCTGAGGGCTATGCACCCAACCTCACCTCCAGCACCATGTTCGTAGGGTTCCAAATCAACAAACACCTGACCTTCAAGACACACATAGCTTAGAAAACTCAGACAGCTTGGTATCAGCACTCCCTCCTGTGGATAGTAAACTCATTCCTCCCTCCAGACAGCTTTAAATCCACCGTTCAAGCACAGTTTCTATCCCACCGCGATGGGGCCAATGCCCTCCTCAAAGGCTTCCCGTTGTCCTCCCTTGTGTCCCCGAGAAGTGTCCTACACACGGCTGCACACCTCATCAAGGGACTATGCAGATACAACTGCATCACCCCAGCCCTCACTGGCTCCGACTGCATGCACAAATCACTTTCAAGTCTTGCTGCATCATCTACAAGGCAGTGGCCCTCAAGTCACCCAGCTACCTTGTGGGAAACTCAGAAACTCCGGCAGACAGTGCATCACCAGATGCCAGGACACGTGCAGACTTGAAATCCTCCACTGCAAAAAGGAAAGGCCCAGAAAACAAGCCTTCTCTGCATACACCCCAAGACTATAGAACCTCCACACCATCAGCATGAGTCTTGCCCCCATGCTCCTACAATCCAAAAAAGAACTCACAACCCGCCTCTTTAAGGAGTCTCTCCTCCTCAATACCTAGGCCCTCATGTCACCCCCTGTGACACCTGATTCACTAGACACCATCCGCCCCACTCCTTCTGCCATCGTGTACAGCTGTACCCATTCTCTGTGCCCTCTGTATATTATCCCTAGCTGTAAATCTGTTCTGTTGTTACCTCTGAAAAGTGCCATATTATGCATCTGTACTGTTGCACAGCTCTGTAAAGTGCTCAATTGTGTATCTTTATCTATATATATATATATATATATATATATATATATATATATATATACATATATATATAATGCTGAGGTATGTTTACATACTTAGCCGATGCAATTTCTCAGTGTTAGTTTTCCCTCTGCTGTCCAAATGGCAAAGTACAACCACTTCGACAGCAGCTACCATTTCAACAAACAGAATGAGCATGGCTCTACACAGTCACCTTCAGCCTCCACTATCACAAACTTTCGGAAGTTACTTCTTTTGACCCCTACTTTTCCTCACACTGGGCACGGTGGTTCCAAAGTCAATCAACAGTTAACTACCGGCTTCACATTTCAGTCTCTAAAGAGTGAAACGCTGTAGTACGAATGCCTCCTCACAAGCTAAAACTGAAAGTAGGTGCTGTCATTATGCCACTATGCAATCTTATGTCATCACAGGGACTCTGCAATGGAACAAGGTTGACAAGTACACGTCTACAATGACACATCATAGAGGCCTGTCATCGATTGAAATTAGATACTGTTTTTATGCCGTACATACCTCTCATTCCATCTGATACGTTTAGACTTCGTAATCACCATTAATAAGTCACATAGACCTACTCGCCTTTCCTGGAAGCGATCAATGGTAATGCCGATATCATTCTAATTACAATTTAGCAAAACCATAGTATTTGGAAACCCTTAGGATGTCACGGAGTGAGTAAGATAGATACGGCTAAGCAATAAGGGTAAGATGATCTGCAGCTCTCAGATTAAGTAAAACCTTTAGGCTTCACCATTGACAGCAGCTTGTCCATCCAGATACACAAAGCCAAGAAGGCCCATACCGCCTGTTTCCAAATCTCCACCCTTTGCAAAATCATACCTTTTATCCTGCAGCAGGACTTCCAGACTGTAGTGCAGGTGCTTAAGGTCTCACACATCAAAGGGGGAAATGCTCTCCTGTTAGGGCTCCCAGTTGCACACTTGGATCCCAGCCGCTCACTTGTCTCTGCTAAAAGCAGTCCACCATGCCACAGCATGTCTTATTACGGTACACAGACATTCAACTGAATCACTTAATTCCTTTGTGAACTTCATAGGCTTAATTTCCAAGCCAGTATACTGTTCAAGACTGCATGTATGCACTTAGCCTCCACCTATCTGTAACGTGCAACAAATGACCCGTCTCTATCCTGTTCCACTGTAACCAAGGAACATGCACTTCTTTTCTGCCACTATTGTGTCACTAATATTCTGAAATGTCATGTAACTGCACAACCAAGCAAGAACTCTGTAACAGCGCCACGATGCCCCAGGGCCGCTTTGCGCTTTATAAATTTAAGTAATGTATAATCTACAAAGCAGTCGCGAGTAGCACACTAGTGTGCCTGGTGGTTAAGCTCCTCATATCTGGTGGTACACACTCTGCATGCAGAAAATCGACCCACCAGCTCGAATCAAAACTTGTTTACAAAGAGGGGACCTGCAAACAATTCTTCACTTGACACTTACCTATCCTCTGGAACTCTTACTAGTATTGGCTCAAGATGCCCCCACAATTCTCCAGTTTCGCAAATCTCTCATAAGGTGGCTTTTTTTAACAACACCTGACCAAGGACTAATCCCAATGGATGCACCAACCACAACGTAAATTACTAAGCTACTGTTAACAGATGCAAGCCAAAACATGGCTACCCACACCCATTACCGTGATCCACTGCTTTCGAGCTAGGCAACAATACAATAGGCCCTCAGCTACAGTCAGAATTAGACAAGGCAGTAGGGGTTATCAATTTCTAGTGGAAGTCATGCTGGGTTTTTGGGGAAGACAGAGCTAAATTGAAGGGACCACACAGGAATGTTATTGAGAAAGGGAAACCCCTTTGACTGACCCCTCTAAAAATTAACCAGAGTTTGCAACACAACTGTTTTTAATAATTGCCAATAAAATCAGTTGCACCATTTCTTGGACTCTGAAAGTTATTTAGGTTGAACCCGAAGGCCCTTTAAGACGAGGTAACACTCTACAGAGTGGATGGGGATGCAGAGATTATTCAAGCATCAATATTAAAACCGACTCAGGAAGTTGGCAAAAGACTTGGTCTGTTTTATTAAAACTTATCCAAATCATGGAGTACAACAAACATCATCCGATGTCTGGTAGTAAAATCTCAACGTATCGCATTAAAAAAAAAACGTATACACTAAACATTTGTCATCATTGACGTCATACTACGTGGCAAACTGAGAAACCTAACTAAGAACGGGATTGGTTAACTGGGGACATCTAAATGTACTTTCTAATGGGGTTGATATTGTGATTGGGTCTCTACTGTCAGGTGGAAAACACTGTCCACCCCTAGTGCACTAGTGCAAGTCATTGTGAACGTCACTAAATACACAACATTTAATTGGTCTCTAAACTAACAGGGCTCTTTAATACATGGCCCTCTATAATTGGTTGGCACGCTTGTACCCTTTGGGAATATTCCACTCGCTAGCAGCACGCAAACTGGTCTTCCCAGGTGCTGGTGGGCTGTATTGGCCATGCGTCCCAACCCTTTTAGTCTTCTTCCATCATCACTCAAGCTGTCTTCCATGAGAATAGTCTTTTGAACTTAGCCTTGTGGTAGTTACTTGCTCCTGAGAATAAAAGGGAGTGTGAGCATAACCTTATCATCTGTCTCGGTGTAGCTTGCCCAAAGTCTATTGTTATCTGGCCATGTGACTGGAGACCACAGTTTCTGAGCTCCTTCACTGTTCATTGTCCTTCCACTGTATCTTAACAGGAGTTCAGCTCTTGTTTCTCGTTAATGGTATGTTCTTGTGCAGACACCCAGGCTCTTGGCTGCCCTGACTTTTGACTCTCAGCCAGGCAGAACCCTTTGATTCTTCTTCCATCTTCAGCTGGGTTTATTCTACTTCACCACACTTTTCAGCCCTTCTATTCACTGGGTCCAGCTTGCTTAAAATATAATGTGGAACTTCCAGACTCCTATATATATATATATATATATATATATACATATATATATATATATATATATATATATATATATATATATATATATATATATATATATATATATATATATATATATATATATATACACCTCTTGGCGGCACTGCCTGAACCATTCACTATGTTTAGCAAGCCTAATGATAACTTAGTCTACTTGCGTTGCTGCATCTGTACAATTGTAAAACGATTTGCATTTTCTTCTGTGCTCTTTACATGTGTGATCTTCATTCTGCACATAAAGGGGTACTCGATTCTTTATTTCGTCATCAGGTTCTGTATGGTCTATTCATCTTCTTTCTTGTCATCTCCTCTGAGGTGTGTCACTTTCTTCCTGTGAAGTCACCACTCTCTTCTTTCATCCGTTTTCACGTGCTCTTCAGGGATTCTTCCCAAGAGATTATCAGCCTTTTGTGGATACATAAACAATGGTCTCCTTAATGGTTACCTTGCTTTGAAGGCTGCTTGTGTTATAGGCAGCATTAGAGGTACCAGCTTTGTCGTTATTTCTGCTTCCCAACCGATAGGCATTTTTGGAGTGGGTCTTCCGGTGAGGCTTCTGGCTCCTCCTTTGCAAGGTCATTAATGGATCATGCAGAAAAATACTTGAAAATCCTGCTGTTGTTCAAGGAAGAGGTGTCAATATTTTGGTTTCCCTTTGATAGTTAGGGATCCCCAGGGTAAATACCCAGTGAGGCATGCACACCAGGGACATTTTGAATCCCAAACCCTGCATGGCCCATTGGTGATGGAGGCTTTGGAACTGCAGGATATCTGAATGTGCCTAGTGGGCACTGCTGAGCCTCCCCGCACATAACTTAGGACACTGTGATCTCAGCACTTAAGGTCATCTGAACGATCTTGTAAGGCAGCATAAGGAGCAGACTCCAGATCGAGACTGAAGTTAAGAAAACAATAAAATGATGAATGAATGTATGTATGTATGAGTGTTTAAGTGAGCTAGTGTATGGTGTGTGGATGCACATGTGAATGCACGAGTATATGGTGCATGGGCAAGTGAGCATGTGTGCATGGTTGTGTTTTTGTTGGCTCTATGTAATGCTGATTTGGGGCAGAGGGGTGCAATTAGAAACATTCTTTACTAGTTATTAGTGATAATAAAGTACTAGTTATTAGTGATAAAGCAAACATGATAAGTGGTGTTACATGGCTTGAATGGCCTACTTTGGTGCAGCTAGTCTGGCCATATTTTATTACTGTTGTATAACATTTTTTTACAGGGCATCAGTGATAAAACAAACATGATCATTGTTAATATGTGGCTAGACTGATTCACATTGCTGCAGCTAGTCTTGACATGTTTTTTGTATTGTGAGATGACATTTTGACTGTCAAAGCAAGTACGAGCATGTTCTTAATTAGAGATACTGGATATATTGGCAGAGCCAGTATGGAGATGTCTTGTTATAGTATATTTACTGGCATTATGCGCAACTCAATCATCAGAATTTTCTTAAATGGGAATATGGCGCATTAAACCATTACCAAATGAAGAATCCAAGTGGTCCATACCCATATACCCTGAAGCTCTGCTTTTTGACTGCTCAGCATGCATCCTAATTGTTTGAACACCACCCCATCCGTGCCCCCTTGTGACTGTCTTTTTTAATATAATGGTTTTGTAGCTTATGGAGATATAGGGGACAACCAGTGTGAAAATGGTTTTAATACTTATATATATTGTGGGAAAAGGCAGCATGAAAATGCTTGAAAAATGCTTCTATGCATTGTTTAGGACTCTATTGCATTATTTCAAAAGCCACCCTACAAAACCAGTTGCAAACTGCGTGGCATTTTATCCAATGTTTTAAAGAAAATGTACTGTAGAAATCACCATTTATACCCATGATTTAAAAAATGTTCTTGTGGGAGGGATCCTTGAACCCCACTTGCTTGGATCGTGCTCCTTTGCTATATTATGTCACTCCTGCATATTTGTGGGAAAATGTTACTCCCCTCTAATTAAAAAAATCACCAGCTGCTACCGGTTGTGCTGTACCTGGTTTGTCAGGGGTCACTGCTGGAAAACCCTAAGCACAGTTGTTTGAAGAAACTAAATTTGAAAATGTCAGCAGGCCCTGCCATAACACTTGAGAGTACCATCTGTAGTAGGGGTTGTCAGTAGGGCCACATAGCAGACTTTTTACAGGAAGCGAGTGCTTCTTACTGATGTCCTCTTCAATGCTTTCTTCCAACCATCTTTCCTCCCCCCTCTCCTCACCTGATTCTAAGTCCTCCAGATGTAGCAGTCGATGAGACAGGTAATCCTTTTCCTTCTTGAAGGTGTAATGCCTGTCTCGGGAGGAAGCCACAGTGAATGCTAGCAAACAGCAGTCCTGGGGCCCCCTTCCCGCAATCAGGCTGTGCAGAAGGGAAAAAGCTGTTACCGGCGGAAAAAACCCTTCCGGCGAGTGGAGATGCCGTGTTGCACGAGAAGTCCAGGATCTGAAGACTGACCAAGTCCTTGCAAGTAGGGGAGTTGACAGAAACAGGCAGCAGCAGGAACGAGACTGGACTGAGAACTGCAGGCGTAGACGCGCCGCTGGAATCAGCTCAAAGAACACACCTTCCACAACCAGCAATGGGCGGAGAAAGGAGGAATAAAGGGGCAAGAGAGAGAGAGGCTTCAGGAGGAAACAAGTGGACTCCTGTGACCGGCCTGCAGAGAAATGAAGCAGGGACCGAGGGGAGAGGCCGGTGAGTAGCAGCGGGAGAGAGGAGAAAAAATGAAAGAGGAAAGAGAGCGAGAACGTGACCCGCGAGAGGGGTGAGCCAGAAAAAACAGAAGACACGGACAAGGGTGGCCGTGGGGAATAGGAAAACTAGCGCATAGACCCAAAAGTTGCAAAAGAACGCACAGCAAGGGGGTTGCAACGCCACGACGGCTGGGGGAAGCGGAGCTAAGAACCTCCCAGCGGTCGCCATGTTGAAAAATCTCTAGACCGGCAGTCTACGCAGGGGACGGAACGTGGTGGAACGCCAGCCCCGCCCCCTGTCGCGGATCCGCCAGCGCGGAAACAGGCGCCAAGAGCGGCGTGGATGACAACTGATTAACACACGTTTAGAGTACAATTTAGGGCAAGGTTTGCATATCCCAATGAAGGACAAGGAATGTTTCTGTGTTGTGCAGAAGGATGTCTTGGACACTGAGGTGATTTAAGGCTGTCAAGTTAACTGGTACACATGTCCAGCATTGAACCAACAGAAAGCTTGGTGGTGTCCCATAGAACATCAATGCCATCACTGCTATTAGGACAATTGTGAATAAAATTTGAATTGGAATGAAGCCATGGATCTGGGCAAATTGTGGCTTCCTTCATTAGAAGGAATAGCCCATTGCGGATTTTTCTCTTAGAGGGCTAGATATCACTTCTTTGCAGTTGATTCATTTTGGTGGGGAAGGGAGAGTGGCCATACTGGCACTAATGAATATGCTAAGCAATGGCTGGCTGCTGGCATTTAATTATAGTGTATTCCATGTACGTGTTTTACAGAAGGAATACTAGCATATATTTCACAGATAGCATGAAAAAGTGTTCATAGGCCCAAGCTAAGTATTATATATTGTGTACGCATGCACCGTGAACATTCATTACAGTGGCATGCTGGCGTAGGAGGTGAACACGAGCATCATGAACTTGTGCTTTACATTGGCAGGGCTTGCTTATATTATGGGTACCATCATGAAAGTGTTTCAGAGTGGCTATTCTGGCATATATTGTGGGCACACGCATCATACAAATACTCTAAAATACGCTGATATACTTTGGTGGCTTGCCAATCATCTATTGTATTTTTCTTTTGTTACCCTGCAGAGCAAATTGTAAATTGTATTATTTTTACTCAATTATTTCCAACAAATGTGTGAGAAAATAACTATTTCCACTCAATATTGTAAAATAATTATTAAGGAGAGACGCCCCGAAATTGCGTACCTGTGTTTAGGATCCCTCCCTTTGCCTGGTCGCTTCTGTTGATCAGGGGAATGTAAGTGCACCTCCAATGAAAAAACATCAACAACGGCCACAGACCTTTTATCATATTTCATGGAGGTGCCCTATCATTGTAAATTGCCCCCCCTCCCCATAGCATCAAAAGCTGCCTCAGCCTCTGGCTGAAAGCCTTGCACTATTCCGCCTTCGGAGCTATCTTATTTATTGCATTTGTGTTCTTTATCTAGAATATTTTGACATTCATGCAAATGACCAATTTTCCTTTTCTAGTGAAAGTTCACAAGCATATCTTCAACACAAATGTGGACACCAAAAGCATCTGCATCAATAATTTTGACTTTCATCTTATATTTACATAGCATAATATCAACAAGAATGTAATTCACCAAACCCATTATTGAAGGGGCACAAGCATGCAGTGTGATGTGGGGTAATGAAATGGATTACTATTGGGTACTGGGGTGAGGAAGAGTGAGGAGGGGGTAAACGTAGGATTAGAAATTATGTACTGGCATGAGGAAGAGGGATGTGGGGGCAATGCTATTGATTATGACTGGGGTACTGTGATGAGGAAGAGTGCTGTGTGTGTAGTGGGGGACTGTGAAGAGAAAGAGTGAAGTGTGTGTAGTTCGGTCTGTGACAAGGAATACTGATGTGGGGTAATGGGGGACTGTGACAAGGACGAGTGAGGTAAGATTAGTAGGTGACTATGACGAGGACGTAGGGAACATACTGGGTCAAGGACGAGTGTGGTCAGGTAGTTGGAGACTTTGACAAGGAAAAGTGATGTGGGGGTGAAGGTACGATTATTTTGCGGTATTGGGATGGGTAAGAGGGATCTGGGGTAAATGTAAGATTATCATTGGGTACTGGGATGTGGGTGTAATGACACAGATTAGTATTGGGTACTGGGACGAGAAAGAGGGATGTGGGGGTAATGCTAGTGATTTATATTTGAGTACTCTGACAAGGAAGAGTGAGTGGTGTGTAGTGGGAGACTGTGATGAGGAAGAGTCAAGTGGGGTAGTGTGGGACTGTGATGACAAAGAGTGAGGTGGGGTAGTGGGGTCTGTAATGAGGAAGTGTTAAGTGGGTGTAGTGGGGACTGTGGTGAGGTAGAGTGAGGTGGGGTTGTGATGAGGAAGGGTGAGGTTGGATAGCAGAAATTGTAATGAGGAAGAGTGAGGTGAGGTAGTGGGGACTGTGACAAGAAAACCTGAGATGCAATATGTATTTATTTATTTATTTTAATGTATAAAGCGTGCTAGCAGGCCAAAGGCATGGAGGCTCTGGCCCAGAAAAAAAGTTTTAGTTATATGGAACAGCTACTGGTTACAGGAAGAAGGAAGCGTTGGGGTGAAGACAACAACAATAACAATATTGACAGTAATTACATAATTTATTCAGTAAACAGTAGGTGGTCAAAGGGTGTTCGGAGAGGAGTGAAATAGCAGGTTCAGGTGAAGAGCAAGGTCTTAATTGGTTTGCGAAAGGCCAGGTGTGAAGATATCACTCTGAGGTGTGGTGGTAGTGCGTTCCAATGGGCAGCCACAATAAATGGAAAGCTGGCACCTCCAGCGCGTGTCCTAGAGACCTCGGGTACTGTGATACGGTTTGTGTAGGGGGTTGTAGTGGGTTTGGTAGTGTGTGGTCTATAGAGTCTTTTGGTTAGGTATAGGAGTACTGTTTCATGCAGGCATTTCTAAGTGATGGCAAGGGTTTTGAAGATTACCCTTTCTTTTATAAGGAGCCAGTGGGTTTTTTGCCTGATGGACTGGGCTTGTTGCCCGATGGACATTATGTGGTCTCGTTTGGGGATGCCAATGGCTGATCTGAGCCTGTTGTTTTGGACAACCTAGAGTTTATCAATGTTTTTAGTGGAGGTGACGGCTAAGAGGGTGCTGCAGTAGCCAAGCGGGATCCAATTATGACTCTGGCTATGTTTAAGCAGTTTTCTTTGGAGAGGAAGGGTCTGGCAGCAGTGAGTAGTTTGGTGTGGTAGGCTGCTGCAGATTTAATTGCGTTGACGTGTCTCGACATGGAAAGGTTGCGATCCAGGTACAGCCCCTGTGTTTTGACAGCTTGGGAAACAGAGATTTGAACATTGTCGATAGTGAATACGCTGTATTTGTTGTCAAGTTTCTTTAGGGTTTCTGGGGATCCAATTAGGAGGAGTTCCGTGTTGCCCCCTTTTAGACAAAGCCAGTTTTAGGGTTTCAATAGTGGGGGACTGTTAAAGGGAAGTGTGAGAGGAATAAGTTGGGCACTGTGATGAGAATGAGTGAGGTGGAGCAGGTGGGGGCTGTGGCATATTTGTATTTATGCATTTACGTAATCACTAGTTGGGCGCTAGAGGTTCTCAAATGTGCCTCTCTTATTAGACATTTCACAATTCATCTGTCCAGCTCTATTTTATTTCATATTTCAGCCAAGGTCCTCTTGGTACAGTACATCAATATCCATCTTCACCACAGGAAACAATCCACTCTTCACCGGAAGTGCTGATCAATGTACTGCATTGTCTCATATGCCTCCAAACCTTTGGGGGCGGTATTGTGAAGTTTTGTGCATGTGCAATCACAGTTTGAACATGCACTATCGAAGCTTGCACACAATCAGTTAAGTTAGGACCAATGCAAATACAGTCAGTATTTGCACTAGTGACAGTGCTTTTAGAGGGCAGGTAAACTGCACTGGTGGGCATGCAAAGTGTACTTGTGCAACCCCAATTGTACATAACACCCATCCGAATGTCTCAATGTGTGCATTATTTACTGATGTCTAAGGTTCTGAAGTATTAAAGGAGAACCTTTAGTTTTCTGCCAGCTGCTGTTAGGTATTAGCAGTGGCTGTGGCACAACACACACAGTTTAGCTCTGCAGCGGCTCTCGCCTCCATTAGCATTGATCCTGCCATAATTACTTCTGCAATGATATTTTATTCAAAGAAAATACACCTGTCAAATAAAGCACCGTGGTAATCCGTCTGGTTCTGCTCCACTTATGCACCGCTCCTTCTCCTCCCAATCTCCGGTGGTAAGAGGTCAACAGACTCTTGATTAGATTTTTTTTTCCTTGCAGGCTCTAAAGTAGCTAAAGTTATACAAAAGTAATAAATGCACAAAAGACCGAAACGTAACCCACACCCACCGGCATTTTTAATTGCCTGCCAGACAAAGCACCTGGTGTTATTGCATTTCCTATTGACTTCAGTCCTGAATCCAGAGCACGCCGCTGCACGGTGGCAGCGTGATGAATCGAGAGCGGGCGAAGTGGAGGTAGATGCGTGCTGCGGTGTATGGTGTAGGCATTCATTAAAATCCCAAGTAGTGTGCGTGGTGTGGAATGGAGAGGCCTGAGATAGCATGAGTGTGACCAAACACACAGAGGTTTGGTGGCAGCTCTAAAGCCTCTGGAAATAGTGCCATGCCCGATGAAAATAAAATACAAAATGTATAAATCTATCTAGCTATCTATATAACACGGACACGCTGTTTGTTTGATCTTATAGAATTGCACACCGTTCCACCAAGCTGCACCAAACTTTACACAGTTGCCTGTGTGGACCATCCGGACATCACTGGCTGCATTACATGCAGACAACCCAACCCTTTCCCAGAATTTCAGCCACTGCACACATGAGACGGTTGCCTGGAAGCAGCAAAACATCAAGGTGGGCGTCACCTTAAGCATCTCAATGTGAGGAACATAACTAGAGGGTCCTCTATAACCACAAGTCAAGGCCCTAGGACACACTGTTTCTGAGATATTTGGACCGCAACGTGAAAAATCGGCAAAACATCAATGTGCTAGCAGAAGGACTGGATAAAGATCATTTTAAGAGTCTTGATGCCAAGACCAAACTTGAAGGACCTCAAAAACCACGTTTCAAGGCCCTAGGATGCACCCTTTCTGAGATATTTGCAACGCAATGCACTGCACCACGCTAGGGTGAAGCGGCAAGTGGGGAGAGCACACAGATGGTCCCAATAGGATGCAGCACACAAACTCTCGCCTCCCCGCCACATCAGCTCTAAGGTATGTAAGCCAGCCACATGCACACATTCTCATCGCAGTTTACTTAAGAGTGCAAAGCACATCAAATGATAAGCTAATGGGAGCAGGGACCTGCAGGATAATTGATTTTCAACAGTTAATGACAGTGTTATGATGTCTGTCTACTGGCTACACGTTATTTCCACACCACACCCCTTTCGCCTGATTTCAGCACCTTAACGCATGACATGAAATCAGCGAAACATGAATATGGTTGTAGAAGGACTGGACAAAGCTAATTTTAAGTATGTTGACAAAAAAAAAACTCAGAGGTCCATATAGGAACTTGAAAACCACGTTTCAAGGCCATAAAATGCAATGTTTCGGAGATATTTGCACGGCAACAAACCAGAACACTTAGCACCGCACCAGGGAGAGGTGACAGGTGGGGAAGTGT
This sequence comes from Ambystoma mexicanum, assembly GCF_040938575.1. NCBI lineage: Eukaryota > Metazoa > Chordata > Amphibia > Caudata > Ambystomatidae > Ambystoma > Ambystoma mexicanum. Next base: position 1,150,193,229 of record NC_090928.1, read on the forward strand.
CTCAACGTGAGTAACAAAACTCGAAGGGTTGGGACTTCAAAAAGTACATTTCAAGGTCGTAGACCGCACCGTTTCAGAGATATTTGCACTGCAACGCACTGCAACACACAGCACGGCATCAGGGTGAGGCAACAGGTGGGGAGAGCTCACAACGACAGGTGGGGAAAGGACACAGTAGGTCCCACTATACTGCACCACCCCATCTCTCCCCTCCCTTCCTCGTCTGGTCCGGGGTATGTAAGTCAGCCCTATGTTCCCATTCTTGGTGCAGTTTACTTCAGAGTGCAAAGGCACCTGAAGGAATAAGTGACTACGTACAGTGACGTACAAGATCATTGATTTTCAAACATGAATGAGAGTTTTATCATTTCTCTCTACAGAACCCATGCAGAGTACTGGTACTTTTTGCTCATGTATATATATATTCAGTGAAAACACTTTGTTAAAGGGACACCATGGTTAAGTTGCACAAATAAAATCTATGCAATTCAATGAAAAAACCTTGTTAAAGGCACATTATGGCTACAAGTAAAACTTAAAAACCCCACGAATTCGCCAGTTATGGTAAGCTAAGCAACCATAATTCGTGCCACTCGGGTGCACCGCTCAGGCTAACACCCAGGACATCAAAGATGACATCACAAATGCCATTGAAGACATCACAAATCTGGGCCACTTGTTTTTGTTCACTGAAATATCTAAGCCAGGCGGTTTTGTTCCCTGACAGTCAATTTATGAAAATTGAAATGGTGATGTATATCTAGACGTTAACCTTCTTGTATGTCTTTTAAGTACTTTCCTTACAGTTTAGTCGCAGCTCATTGTGAACATATATTGGGCAATAAGCAGGCCTCAAACACACAATTCATTTGTATACATGATATGAGGAATTCAAACCCCCCCCCATCCACAGGGAGTGTGCACTCGCCTGGGCTTTTTAGACGTTTTTTTAATGAAAATTAATGATGGGAGATCAACCTCAGAAAATGTGTGGGTCTAATCCACACACATTTTCCTCTACTCACCGCACAACAAAAACATAGGGGGTCATTCCGAGGCTGGTGCTAAGGGAACAACGATGCTGGTAAAGGAATACCGGCATCGAATACCGCTACAGGCTATTCTGACCAGCCCGACCGCTATTAACGGCATCATAAAGTATGGTGCCGTTAATGGCGGTCTGGGCATGGGCACGCGACCCACCATGCCGGCAATATCGGCATGCCGTAAACTGGAGGAGATCACAAGGTAAGCGGACATGCAAATAACGGCTTCATGAAGGCATTAAAAGTGCCTGCTGGCATGCCGTAAATAACGGCATCGCAGACCTACCGTAAAATGCCATGTGCAGTGATCCCAAATGCCACAGGTGCACACAATCAGCACAGGTGGAGGCAATGGAGTTTGCCCCACTACAAAATGAGCGCACCCACACACCACACCCCTTACCACATCAAGATCAATACAATAGCAGCATCAACACTTCAGCTGGAGGACATGCATGCATTGCAACACCAGCAACAACACCAACGACAACAGCAGGTACCACAGAGGAGACGCAGCAGGAGAAGGAGGGTGAGACAGGCCCTGCAGGCCCCACCAGTGCATCCAGCTCAACCACGTATGCAGCCCCAATTCCAAACATCAGAGCCAGTCACTCCAACCCAACCCCGCAGCACAACCACACCCTGTACTGTCTGGACCGTGACACCATCAACACTATTGTGGACATGATATACGACTGTTAGTCTCATAGAAATATGCACCGCCATCCCCCCTCTACTGAAGGTAGTGTCGGTGCTCCACCTCAAGCACACAACGGAATACATATCTCTACCATGGACTCCCCAGGAAATACTAGAAACAAAAGGTGGCCTCCATGCCATGGAGGTGGTTTAACGTAATCACAAACTATACCACCACAAACAGGTGGAAATGGAAGGTGACGCAAGCAAGATCTTCACATATTGTGGTGGCCATCATCCCGGATCAACCACAGGAATGCTGCATGTCACCATGACAAAAATCAGCGCAGAATGCCAAAAATTGCAGAGGCTATTTCCAAAAGCCGCCGTCAGAAAATCCTACACAACACAACAAATCACTAAATTCACAGAAACACAGCAATATGCGTACACAATGCATGACCTACAATACGGCAGAGCACACCGTATATCATCTTGAAGATGCAACCCACACCATTATTCCATGGCACAGGACACATTGAGGCCCAAAAAATAGCTTTCATACAACCAGGGACATGTGCATGTGAACAACGATTATCTGCCGGCATGTGTGACTAGTACAGCTGTCCATCATTATTTGCATGAAATTTACCTTTAATTGCCTATCATGCAGGTGATAGTGGCTATCCCTTGAAGCCATGGCTCCTCACCCCTGTCCGAAACCCACATAACAGGCACGAGGAGGACTACAATTGTTCCCATTCCCGCACCCGTGTGGACATCGAGCAGACCTTTGGCCTGTTGAAGGCACGATTCCACTGCCTCAGCCGGTCGGGTGGGGCACTCCGCTACAGGCATGAGAAGGTGGCCAAGATCATTATGCTATGTGTCAATCTGCACGATATGTGCATCCACCGGAACGTGCCCCTGCCCCCTGACATTGAACTGCTACCACCTGGTGATGATGAAGGGGAGGAAGAAGATGTGGCTGGACATCATTGCGGTGGCGATGCACAGGAGGGCCGTACTGTGCGCAAGTCAGTGATTGCACAATATTTGTGACACACATGGCAGCAGAGGGTGATATGATAGTTGGACGGAGGGCACTGGGTGTGGGGGTACATCTACAGCATGCACTGTAACCGAATAAATGACACATGAGCAATGATGAATGTCCACTCAGGCCTTGTTTTTCACACAATTGGTGTATTAAATGTAACAAAGTAAACGTAAGTGACAAAACCCTCAACCACCCTCCCCACTCTCAACCCCTCCCCCTCCCCCATAGCTCCCCCACACACCCTCATCCTCCTCCCTCTCCCCCTCCCCCCACAACTCCCCCACCCACCCTCACCCCCTCACACTTCCCCCACAACTCCACCACACAAGTCCCATTGAGTCCCCGAAGCCTACATGAGGCTGCCATGACAATTACTCGGCACTCACTCACCCAGAGGGCGGCATGTCTTGTCGGCGCTGTGTACGGGCTGACCTGCGGAGCGGGCTTGTTTGCATGGAACTGCAGGACGACGGTGTGGCCGCCTGCTGTGGTTGTGTGGCGGGATGCCCTGCCTCCATGGCATCCGCGATGCGGCCTAACACCTGCCGGAGGGCCAAGACCTCCTCGCAGAGGCGGCTGGTGTTGTCCGAGAAAGATCTCACCATGGAGGCAGTGTTGTCCGTGATGGACCGGCCTAGTGCGGCTAATTCCATACGCCAATCCTCTCTGGCCAGCCTGTTGTCCTGGACAAACTCACGCACAAGGGTAGTTAGCAGGTCAGCCAGCTGCAGCCCTGCGGGTGCACCCGTGGAGGTATTGGGCCCCTGGCTGTCATGCCCAGCCTTCTCAGCCTCCCTAGCCCTGTAAACTGGACTAAAATGTCCCTCTGTGTGCTCATGACCGGACTGCTCTGGGGTGGTGGCGTTCCCCATATCGAACGACGATACTTGGGGGGGATGCCAGTGGAGTCGGGGTATGGACCACATCCGAAAGATCGTCCTCCATGGGGACCCAGCTGTCCTCCTGTGTGTCATCCACAGTCAGGGGTGCATTGGCTGCCACCTCTCCAGCCAAACTCAACTCCTCCGAATGTGGTGCCTTGCATGTGTCATGAGGCTGTCCAGTGGGTGGAGGTGGTGGTGGTGCTATGCCCTCCACGGGCCTTGGTGGCACAGGTGCAATGGATACCTGGAGTGGCTTGGATGCTGGTACACAGCGCCCCCTGGGTTGTCCCCTCGAGGTTGACGGCCGCTTGATGTCATCCTGGGACCTCTTCCTGGGTGTGGCCTGTGCAGGGGTTGCGTCCTGCCCATCGCCGTCATGGTCTGTGCCTGTGGGGGTGGAAGAGAGGGACGGCATGAGTGATGTTTTGATAGGCATCATCCACACAATTTGAGGTAATAGGCATTTGTGTTTGAAAGAGCACGTCATTTGATACATGGGTGGTTAATGCAGGCATATGTCGGCGTCACTCATGTTGGCCAGGAACAGTGCTGTCTGACATGCATACTATTTTGGACATGCACGCTGTGTGACTCGTGGAATTTCCTACTTTGTGTGGTATGTGTCAAGTACAATATTGCCTCGCACCAGGCATCTGCATGTGTCTGTGATGCATCACCCTACTTTGCGGGGAGTGTGTGTATGTGTGGGCGACCATAGCTTGACTCTTCGAACTGACAATGGGGTTGACTTTCATCAGATTTGGCATAGCAGTGTTTACTTTGGACACTCACCTCCATCGCCCGATGTTGTAGCCCCACACTCTATCTCGCCTACACCTTCGATGGATTCCATCCCAATCATGCTTGCGCATATGTCCTCCCATGGTATGAGCTTTATCAGGGAACAGGGACCTCGTCCTGTTCCCATGGCCTTGCTGCGATTGACAGAGAGGATGTTGCGCACTCTTAGTTGCAGGTCGTTCCAACGTTTGCAACGTCTTTTACTGTGTGTTGTGTGTTCCCCACATCACTCACCTTCTGGGCAACAAGTGCCCAGATCTCTTTCTTCCTTAGCACTGCCTTGGTCTTCATGTTGCTAGAGAAAACTGTGGCAGCATGCTCCTGCAGTGTGTCCACCAGCATCTGGAGCTCATCCTTATTGAAACGTTCTTTTCTCAAGCGGGCAGCTCCCTTCTTCAGGGCCTTAGGCATTGTGATTTTGGAGGTGGATGTTTTTAAACAATCAGCAGTGTCCCAGGGGTCCTTTGTGGTGAGGGTGGCAATGGATTGTGTTTTTAAAGATGGCCGCCGTACTCCTTCCTGTTCCTGTGCGATGACGCTACTTCCGGTTCCGCTTATTAGCTGTGTCTGCTAATTACAGTCACCACAATTTACGGTCACCGCTAATGAAGCATTGAACTTTGTCGGTAGTGTTATCTGCGCTATGCTTGATGCAGGTAAGGGCATTTTGGGAGCCTTTTACGGCATGGCGCTAGATCCCTTACCGGCATGGCGTAAAGCTCGTGCCCGCAAAGTCGGAATAGTCCTCTATTAGCGGACTGGTGCAAGCACGGACACGCTATTTCGCCATGCCGGTAAGGGACGTTACTTACCTCCAAACTCGGAATGTCCCCCGTAGTCCTGTTGACTCAGGGGGGACACAGCCTACAGGCACAGTATCCCTGTCACATTTAGCTGCAATGTGACAGCCATGGGTACATCAAAGCATCTCAGGAAGGGGGAAGGCAACACCTTCCTTCTGCCATGGCCAGCCTAATTAAATATCAAAGGCTCCATGGATACGCCCTCTCTATTATCTATGTTCTTCTGGTGGAAGCGCATACTGATGAGAGTTAATTGAAACAGGCCTGCAATAGGCCTCATCGCAGAACTGACAAAAGAGGACCGGGAACCCAACACCTCTTTGATATGCAATGTGTCAACTTGAAGCTAGCTCCCAGGGCAGTGAATGGCATGTCTGGGATAACTGTGTACAGTAGGAAACCCCGCCAGGGAGACCCCCTTTCAAAGAGAAGAAGTATGTGAATTGATGGAGACAGAAAGTCTATTCTGACCACAAACTTCAAGGGAGACCTGTGCTTTGAACAGGAGTCACAGAGAGCTCAATTAACCAGAGAGATCCTTTGATCCACAATAGGCAGGAAGATGGGTGGGACTTAGTAGTACATGTTGTCGTCCCTTACTTTTCCTGTTGCAAAACACTCTGGTTATGACCTCACACATAACAGAAGATTGTTGGTGGGGACCCAGGTTTGGTTTAGTAAGGTGGGTGTAGCCTGCACCAATCACTGGGGCCCATTTGGCTTTAAAAGAGGGTTGAGCACCTCTTATGGCAGATCATCCAACGACGGAGTAAAAAGTAGGACTCATTTGGACCCTGGCTGAAGGTGCAGTCTGCCTTACAGCTTCCACCAGTGAAGGTGGCAGCACAGTGTTGTTTGCTTGTCTCCACGTCGTCTTTATCGGTTGACTAGTAATCTACATTCAAGACTCTGACTAGCCACCTCAGGCGTTAACCCATTCCTGAATACGAACTGTATTCACACCAGTGAGGGCTTTCCGGCTTGTACATATTTACTCTTCCCGTGAGACAAGTACAATATAAACATAACAGTCTCTTTAATACAGAGCTACTTAAGAGTTACTTCACGCATTAGAATTTGTCAGTCGGACGCTGCCTCGCTCGGACATGCCCATGGCCATGCCCGGCAACGGCGTCCGTTCACCATAGCAGCCAGGCTATAATTACAGCAGCGTGCTCGCATGCGCCTTCACTCATTACCAACACACAGAGTGGCGACAGCGGGTAAGAGGATTTGGCATATGCAAAACAGAGATAAGTACACAATAAGGCAGCTTTATATTTACACCAATTTTCTGCCTTCATTCATAGCAGTCTGAGTACTGTCCTGAGAACTGCTCGGAGCGCCATTAGTTCAACACGCACTGCAGTGCGTCTGTTACAGGGTCATTGGATCGTGTAAAGCACACAGGTAAGCGCTGGATGCTTCCATTTAAGACATACTGTGAGATAGATGAAATAACAGATACAGCACAAAAGCGGGTGAACATAATATTCCCACACCTTTAATCCATTTTTTACAGTGCATATGTGATTTTTAACACAGCCTGGCCAGTTAAATCTCATGATTTCGAAATTGAGGTAGAGTGATCAGATTTATTTGATAACGGTGGTAAAACTTCCTATTACATGTTCTGTTCTTTGTTTCTATATTTTCCCTTGGGGCAATGTTTTGATACATGGACTTTTTTGGTCTGTCATTTAATTTAATTTGTGTTATATTTCCATCACACATTGTTGACTATGTTGAATGACCTAATTTAATTATTGTGTTGTAAAACAGTACCAGTAGTAGGGTTTCGCCCTGATAAAGGAGTATTCAAACTCCGAAATGCATGAAGTCCTATATGTATTCAAGTGAATGCTGGATTCTGACTAAAGAATACATAATCACAGTTTTGAAGAATTGTGATTGAATCACGATAAGGATTTTGCTCTTTAATTTTGAATGAACCTATCATCTCTAACAATTCCTTTTTTTGATTTAGCTTTTTTTTTACACGCTCAACAATTGCCTACAGTAACCCCCTTGGTGTACAGTTTGTGAGCGACTACTTAGCTAGATGGTCTACATCTAGCTTCTTGCTTTGCTAGAACTGTCTGTTGTAATAATAATAAAGTAGATATTTTTATAGAACCTTGACCGGACAGTGCCTTTTATCATTGGGTAATAATTGTATTTTCACTGTGTTGAAACTAACCAACGATCCACGACCTTGCAGTGATACACCTGACGTTCCATCCACGTTACCAAAATTGGGCAAGGAGGTTTATAATTTACTTGTGTTCCAATTCCAATCTGTTTGTATCCCTTCTGGTGTACTAGAGGTGTGGGGCTGATTGATGGTTTACAAACCAATATTCACCCCTGGACCACTGGTGCCCCGGAAGTTGATTCATCACACATGATGAGGAACTTTAATGTTATTGACATTTTCTGGTGATGTAGTTTCATTCTTCCTTACTTTACTTTCCCTGTATGTGCCTCTGATTTGTATGCATTGTTGCTCTTCGTATGTATTGTTAGTACTAACGCAAGTAGGTAGTAAGTCTTGAATTATTAGATATTTATTCAATGTTTAACATCACTCAAAACTTTGATAAGGTAGGCTTCATTATTTTACTATCCAAAATTAGCAGATAAAAAATATTGTACTTCAATGGTGCATGCTGCAGCCATTGCCTATCTTTATGTATGATTAGGTTCCTATATTTACAAAAACACTCCACTATAATGTTTTGTTCAGATGAGTGCATTCTTAAATACATTAAGTAGTTCATGATAGGTCTCCCGATGACCTCTGACATTTGTTACCAACATTATAAACACAACCCCGTGTAGGGACTTTTCATCAAAATGAATATGTGATGTTATCAGTGATGTCATTGATGACATTTGTGATGTCATGTATGATGTCCTGGGTGTTAGTCTTAGCAGCGCACGATGGAGGCGTGAGTTATGTTTGCTTAGCTTACCATAACTGGCACATTTCTGGGGGTTTTCGGTTTGACTTAAACCATAACATCCCTTCAACAACATTTTTCATTGAATTTCATAGGTTTTTATTAGTGCAACTTAACCATAACGTCCCTTTAAAAACGTTTTTTCTGTATATAAGTTATTAATAATTCCTCTTAACATATATCCAAGAACTGTATACCTCCTTTAAGAAAGATTTTTTCAACGCATAAAGATGTGTGTCGTTATCAGCAGCACATGCTGGGGATGCAAGTCATGTTTGAATTGCCTAGGGCATGAGGCTCGACCATGACCCCAGCCCCACCAAACCACCCCCGTTATCCACTGCACCTACCCTGCATCCTAGTTCAGTGTCCACTTTCCACTCATAATGTGATCAATGGCCAGTGTCATGGCTTGGAGGCATGGCCAGTCTACACAATCAATGGGGCATGGGCCATGCACATTCCCCAATAGGCAAATCAGAGTAAACATTTGTCCTTGCCGAGGGCCAGGCCCACTGCCCAGGCAGCAAAGGTATATCACTATTTTTTGTACTTACTTTTTGACACTTTCAAAAAAGTAAAACACAGGACACATTTGCAAAAGCATGCTTTCAGGTCCTTGCTTATGCTCCTCGCACAGGTTTTCTGCAATCCTGTCCAGCACTTCGGGCTGCAGCTGCAAGCAGAATTTGTTTTCCCATTCAATCCTAGGGCTTCGGCCTATGAGGTTTCCACACATTTTGGGACCCCCTATAACTTTGCCCCTAACTTCATGAAACCGCACAAAATTTAGCAGAGTCGTTCCATGGAGGGGGGGGGTATATCATCTTTCTGCAAAGTTTCGTGAGGATTCGTCCAGGGCGAGCAAATTTATAAGCCACCCAAAGCCACCTGTTGCGCTATATAAATGCAAAATTATTATTTATTATTATTATTAAAAAGTGTTCTTTCTAGGAGTTGAGCAACTTAACCATAACCACAGGGACTCTACTGCAGTTCCTGTAATATATATAGATATTCACTGAAAAAGGGAAGTTATGGTTAAGTTACACTAATAAAAACCTATGAAATTCAATGAAAACATTTGATAAAGGACGTTATGATTACAAGTAAAACTGAAACAAACCAGAGAAATTCACCAGTTATGGTAAGCTAAGCAAACATAACTTGTTCCATCACCATGCACTGCTAAGACAAACATCCAGTGCATGAAATATGACATCACAAATGTTATTGATGACATCACTGATGACACATATTTACAAGAATATTAGCAAAACGGCTGTTTATCTTAAAAATGGCATCAGCTATTGCCACCCCCTCCTCCCAACTGGAGGACCTACACAACGAAAGAAGCGCTATACTTCAAAAGACAATGAAGAGGAAAAGGAAGATGGGTTCCATGTGTTAATATCCCTGCACAAATATCGCCATACAAAAATATTGCCATATTTTTGCGGCAATATTAAGCCATGGAACCTGCGGGGGACACCCCAGTAACCTCTGCATTATTTTTAAAGGAGCGGGGGACACCTCCGCCCCCAAAAACCCCCAAAATGACCCCCCCCCAAAATATATATTGCCTATGGCCGTTCCAGACGACCATATATAGCAATATTTTTGGTAGGCATAAAATGTAATGATACCGGAAGATGAGGAAGAGGAAGTGCCTACCTCTAGCACCCAAAGAGAATCATGGGTGTGGCAGTGCTTAACCACTGTTGGGAATGTACTAAAGGCTAAAGCTACCAAAGTGAAATGCACTGACTCAGTCGCAGACAACATGGGCAGTATTCCTACGGGACCATGTAGATGAGCTGCCACACCAAATACAACCAATGCAATGCTCTCAGAAAGGCTGTCCCTTTCCTAGGTAGTAGAAGACTGTCTTCCTCTACCTCATCTTCCTCAACCAATACTGTAACCACACAGCCTAGTTCTGTGCGACACAAAATCCCACCAGCTACCTTGCAAGCAATAAAAGAAGCTGTTGATCCAATCTTTCGAAGACAACGGTACTCTGTATATACTGCAACACACCACTCTGCAGTGGGGAGCAATTCTGAAGTGCTTTTGAAGATGTAATCAAGGAGCATGAGAAACACTGCCCCCTACCTTAGATTTAACACACTTCCAACATCTTCCCCTGTCCACCTACGACTCCATATCTGTGGTTGGTGCCCCTTCCCAGGGGTGGACTGGCCTATAGGGAACTCTGGAGATTTCCCGGTGGGCCTCTGCACCCTGGGCCTCATTTCTGTGGTATTTTCAAATGTTCTCATAGGAAAAGCATTGAGCTTGCTGAAAATGTGTCATATGGGGCCACTTTTAACTTTATTTCCAGGGCCTCTTTTGATCCCCAGTACTTATTTCCAGGGCCTTTTTTAGTTTCCAGTCCAGCCCTGCCCCCGCCCCCCACCTTATTACTTTCTGGCCTCTTCAGCAATACAAAACAATATAAAAACCCACAGTTAAAAAATAGAACGACCGAATAAGCTTATTGACTCCATTTATTTTACATTTTTCAGTGAAGTAGTTACATTCAATAAGATTCTCCAATATTACCATTAGCATTTTCTACTATGCTAATGGAAATGATGGACAATTGTATACTAGAGAAAAAGAAAAAAAGCACAAAAACAATGTTCTGTCCGAAATTCATCTCTCTAGTATACAATAAACACCATAATCAATTGCCCTTTATGACTATCCACAATCTGCGCATTCCCCTGTGTAGTCCGTTGCTTTATTAGCACAGGCACACCATCACACAAGACGGCTCTTCTACTCTTTTTAATGTTATCCTGGTAAAACTCCCTCATTACCTGCTTTAAACCATTCATGCATATCCACCAACCACTTAAAAAAACTCTGCATATAGCCCATCAACATATCAAACCTCCACCCCCCAACTGCCACTTAACATTGTTCTACACATCTTTTGCTTCTGCATTTCCGATACTTATGCCACAAAATTGTACACTCGACTCCTATAAATGCATATATGGATTGTGCAGTGAGAGTAGTGCATGGATGAAAGGGGCAGTATGGATGGACAAGTGCTCATGGGAGCCCAGGAGGGAAGTGCCAAGGAAGGCCAAGGTGCGAAGCCACTAGCTAATTGCTGGTGCAGAGGAGTCCCAAGGGTGGTGTACATCTTAACCATAACTTCCCTTTAACAAAATTATTTTGGTCAATTGAATAGGTTTTTATAAGTGAAAATGTTTCATAATGTTACATCACTGTATATAAGTTATTACTAATTCCTCTTTTAACATATATAAAAGAACTATACATCTCCTTTAACATACTTTTGTGTGTCATTATAAGCAGTGCATGCTGGGAATACAAGTTATTATTCAATTGCCTAGGGCATGAGGCTCGACGATAACTCCAGCCCCACCAAATCAGCCCTGTTATCACCCCTGTTATCCACTGCACCTACCCAGCATCCTAGTTCACTGTCCACTATACCATCATAATGTAACCAAAGGCCAGTGCGCATGGCTTGCATGGCCAGCCTCCACAATCCATGGGGCATCGGCTTCGGCCAAGTCACATACCCCAATAGGCAAATCAGAGTAGACTTTTGTCCTTGCCGTAGGCCAGGCCCTCTGTCCATGGCAGAAAAGTTATAGCACTGTTTTTTGTACTTACATTTTGACAATTTCAAAAAAGTTAAACACTGTACAGATTTGCAAAAGCATCCTTTAAGGTCCTTGCTAATGCACCCTGTGGCGGTTTGCTGCAATCCCATCCAGCACTGCGGGCTGCAGCCACAAGCAGAATTATTTTCCCCATTTCATCCTAGAGCTTCGGTCATGCTGTATGCCCCAATGAGTAACTCAGTGTACGCATTCGTCCTTGCCGAGGGGCAGGCCCATTGTCCATGCACCAAATTTATATCAATATTATTTGTGCTTACATTTGGACAATTTGGAAAAATAAAACACAAAACAGATTTGCAAAACCATGCTTTCAGGTCCTTGCTGATGCTCCTCGCAGAGCCTTGTTATAATTCAGTACAGCACTTCAGGCTGTAGCCACAAGCAGAATATTTCTTCCCATTCAAACATAGGGTTCAGCCATGCTGCATGCCCCAGTAATCAAATTAGAGTACACGATTATCAAGTAATTGCACGGTTGTAGAATGGGTAGATCACTGAGCTTCATTTGTACTTTAATTGGATTACCCTGCTGCTGGTCATGGGGTTCTTTTGTGAAGGGGCCCTTCCTTCTTCAAGTATTAGGTTTTCAATAGGAGAGTGAGCCTTGTTCACCCAAGCGCTGGGTTATTCAATAAGTAACTGTTGTCATAATGAAGCAGTCTTTAAAACCATTCTTGATGCTATATTTATTGTTAGAAGTCAGCCGACACGTGATTCGACTTTCTAGGGTCTTTCTCAAGCCATGTGGATTGTAGGCCAGTCATTCCTGCAAGGTTGTGGAAATGTGTCCGGCATCCAATCCCAATATGTCTTGTCCCACTATGGTTGCAGATAATGGTGGTTAATAATTTCAAGGGGTGGCACCTGGTTCTGCTTATTTTTTTTTTTTTTTTAATTTCTTTTTTTGATGCTGCAGTTTATTTGAAAACTTTTTCATCATTTACTTGATTTAGAATCGGTTTTTAACTTTTGTTTGTTTAGTTCGAGTATAGAAGATAGGAAGAGAGCAATTGTGTAGGTGTACTTGTTGTTGTGGCTGCTTAGGAGAGCGGTCCATCTTTCTTGCGTACACATTTGTGTCGATGAGAGTTGAAAGAATGCACCGAATTCTTTGCGTTGTGTGGCGAGTTCGTTGCATTCCATTACGAGTTGAAAAATGGTTTCCTCGATTTTTTGGTCTTTACAGAACCTGCAGTAGTTGTCTTCGGGCTTGATCTGTCTTTTTGTGTATAGGTATGCTTTTGTAGGAAGAATGTTTAGGCGAATTTTTAGGAATGTTGCTCGAATGGTTTGGTCTGGGAAGGTTTGCAGGTACGCCGGTGGTTCGTGGATTCTCCTATTATCTTTTGTGCATTGTAGGTTCTGTTTGTAGGTATTTTTTTGTTGAATGGTCTTTATCCAGTCGTTGTGCAGCAGTTTTGTTTTTGCGTGTTGTGGACGAAGTGTGAGCAGTTCTTCTGTGATATTTTCACTATCCATTTCTTTTCTCATTGTATCTTTCCATTTTTCCAATATTGTCGTGTTGAAGGTGTTTTCTTTGTGTCGAAGTATTTGAATTGCTGGAGTTTTCCCATCTGTCAATATTTTCCGAAAAATGTCTAGTCTTTTCCATTGTACGACTGATTCGATTGATTGAGTTGCCAGTTCGTAGCGTATTCTTGGCATTGGAAATGTTTGCGGGAGTCGAAGGACTTTGCGCCAAAAAGTCGCTTCATATTTTGTCCAGTTGACTCTCTGAGCGTTCAACATTGCTTCGGTACCGTAGGTGAGAATCGGAATATACTTGTGTCTGTAGTAGGAGATAATTGGCTTAAAGGAGAACTTGCCGTATTTTCTGTGAAGGAGGCAGCCTTGTCTTGATAGAGTTTGAGATGTTTGTTCGATTTTGTCTATCCACTGCTCTTCTGATTTTGACTGGTTTATTGTGATCCCTAGGTATTTGAACGATGTAACATTTTCTATTTCTGAGTTGTCGATCGTGAAGATATATTGGTTTGTTCTTTTTTTTGATGGTTTGGTGAGGGTCATTGTCTTTGTTTTTTCCGTGTTGATCGTTAGTTCGTTTTTTTTCATGTAATGGCTTAGATCTGCTAGTGTCGTTTGTAGCCCAGTCGGTGTTTTGTCTAGTAGCACAATGTCATCAGCGTATGCCATGATTGGGACTGGGATCGAGTTGATTTTGGGGGGATTGGTTTTATGTGATTTTAGATGTTCTTCGATATCGGCAGTGAACAAGTTGTAGAGTGTCGCTGCAAGAGGACAGCCTTGTTTAAGTCCGTTTTCTGTTGGTATGGCAGATGTTGTAGCTCCTTGTCTCGATAGTCTGACTTTTATCGTGGTTTTTGAATACAGCAGGATAATTGGTTCTAGGATATCAGATGGACAGTTCCATGTTCTAAGTTTCGACCATAGTTTTTCGCGTGAGATTGCGTCAAAAGCCATTTTTAGGTCAATAAATGCTGCGTAGATTGTCGAGTTGGAGTTGATGGCTTCATGTTTGATTGCTTGTAGTAATATCAGGTTGAGGTTTGTTCCAACATTGGCCGTGAATCCTGTTTGTCTGGTCGAGAATTTATTGTTTTTTATGGCCCACGCGGTGAGTTGGTTTAGAAGTACTGCTGCAAATAATTTTCCTAGCGGATCGAGCAAAGCGATCGGTCGGAAGTTTTGGGGGTCTTCTCTAGGGCCTTGTTTGTGGATTGGTACGATTACTGCTGTTCTCCAGGAGTTTGGTATTCTGTGCAGTTTGTTGATCAGTTTTGTGATGTGACACAGGAGGGTTGCCCAAGCGTTAGGATCTTCTTTGATTATGGCATTGGATAGACCATCAGGGCCTGGGGCTCTGGAAGTGTTGAGTTTGTTGATCAGGAGGATGTAATCTTCAAATTCTGCGTGTACTTTCCATGTTGGGTCTGTTATGGGTTGTGTGTTCTGTTGAACCGTTTCTCGTGATGCATAGATGGTAGTGAAGTGCGTTATCCATTTTTCTTGGGTTACGTTAGCTGTAAGCTTCTGCTGTTTTTGTTGATTGTCATTGAGTAAGTTCCAGAGTTCTTTTGTATTGTGGGATTTGTGGATTTTCAATATGTTCTCTGCATCTGCCTGCTGAATGAGGCTTTTTTGTGATTTAGTCCAGTTTCGATGGTTGTTTTTCAGAGTTTTGATCTGGTTTGGGATATCGAGCGCTGGGGTTTTCTTTATCTGTCTTATTGTCCGATTTAAGGCTTTTTTCCTTTCGGCAATTTCTTGGTTGTAGAAATGTCGATGGTCTTTCTGCGGGCGATTTTTACTGGTTTGTCGGAACGGAATTAGGATCCATTCGTAGTCAATTTTTAGAGCATTTGTCAGACTTGTCTGTAGGAATTTTTCCGGTAATGAGGCTAAGGATGCTTGTGGGATTCTCAGTCTTGTTGTTGTTCCGTTTAGTTCTAATAGAGGAGATGGTAGCCCCGTCTCTATTTTTTCCAGTGCCGCTTCAGAGTGGGCGGTAAGTTGATTATGGTCGCTCCTATCTGTTAGTATCGTCTGCACGTTTGTAACTGATCGGTGAAGTTTTTCAGATAGGAATATATAATCGATGATCGCATGGGATGAACCTCTGCTCCATGTTGGTGTATAGGGTTTCGAAGTGTTCCCTTGACTCAGAAGGAGTAGGTTGCGTATCGTGGTTTCTTTCATCCATCCCTTTGCATTTGCCGATAGGTCTGAGTGCTTTAAGAGGCCACCGTTCTTATCGTATAGTTTGATGTTCAGATCGCCACATATTATTACTTCCGATGACGGATGTTTAGTTGTGGCCTCATCGACTGAGATGAAAACTCCATCTAGGAACATATCTGTTGATATTGCTAATGGGTTCCAATAGAGATTTAGGATTAGGATTGTTGAGTTGTCTTTCTCTTCTCGTTTTTGCTGGTTTTTTGTATATATTATTGTGGTCAGTTGAATCCAGGGGTTTATGTTTTCGGAGAGTATTACTGTGCTGTGAGGGTTTATCTTGATTAGGGTGAGTAAGCCTGAAGCGGGTCTTCCTTGTTTTTGTACGATAGCTGGGTTTAGGAGTGTGATAAAACCATCACATGCTGGTGGGTCGCTGAGCCAGGTTTCTTGGAGGCATATGAATTGGTATTGCTCTAGCTCAGCAGCTGAGTCCGTAAATAGATGGAGATTTCCTCTGGTGTTCCATGAGCACAGTGACCACGTAAATCCATTGTTCGTTAATTGTTATGAGTTAGAGTTCATTGAGTATTCTGTAGATTCTGTTTCTGAGAAGGTGGTTTCGAAGTCATAGATTCTTCTAATTGCATGGGCATCTTTGTCTGGTTGTTGGCTTCTTATTGAGTCTTCTATAGATTCAATGTCTGATGAAGGAGTTTCAAAGCTTGTTCTGTTAGGTTTGTTATTTCTGTTTAGGTATGCTTCTTCTGAGGCACGATTTGAGTTTCTGTCGTCAGTTGCCTGTTTTTGTTTCCTTTGGTCGTTGTTTTTTCTTTCGTATCTTGCTGTTGTTTTATATTTTGGTTTGCTTGGCATTCTTGTGGATGTTGAGGCCCAGCATGAGAAGCCCAAATTGTGCAATTGTCTTCGTGTTGATATGATGAGTTCTTGGTTATTGGGGTCCGAAAGCTCTATGACGATTTTATCCAAGTTTCGATCGTCTTTAAAGGTTATCAGATCAAGGTCTTTTGTTGTGAGTTTTTTCAAGCAAGGTATTACGCCAAAGAGGCGTAGTAGATTTGTTCTATTTAGGATTACCGGTTCCAGGTTTTTATTTGCATTTTCAATGTGGATTTCATATATTTCATTTTGTCGTAGTGGATTAACAAATGTTGGTCGCATCTGGGTTTGTTGACTGGAGTCTTGTGGTGTTGTTGTTATCGAGATCGACGAGATGGGGTCGTAAGCTTCGTCTCTGGTTGTGGATATTGAGATGTTTTCCATTGATAGCATCGAAATTTCTTCTAGGGAGAGTTCAGTAGAATTGTCTTGATTTTGTTTTGCATGTTGATCAAGGATTGTGGTATATTCATCGATTATTATGTAACTCGTCTGGATTATTGATTGCGAAGCCTGTTGATTGTTTTCTGATGGTTGTTCTTCGTGGGTGGTCATGTTGAGCAGTTCCTCATCGATCGGCGAGTGTGGCAGGATAGGTCCCGCTAATTTGGGTTTGGTCTGGGCTAGATGAACTTGAATGCTTTGTGTGTTGGCAGCTGATATTTTCTTCTTTGGTTGTTGAACAGTTTGGGCGTTCTGGTTTATATTTCGTAGAAATGCTCGAGAGCCCGTTTGTCGTTTTTTGTTATTTTTCTGTTGGGTGGGTTTTGTTTCATTTGTTATTTTTTCTTTTTCGAAAATCTGAAAGTTTTCATTTGGGTTCTTTGTTATGTTACTTGGGGTGATGGTTTTTGTTTTTTTGTTAATAATATTTTGACTCGGTTCTTTTGGTACTTGTTGGGCGAGGTCCGAGGTGGTTTCAGATAGTTGTTGTGTCTGAATTGGACATTGTGACGCTTTTAGAGACGGCGGGGTTTGTAGTCGTTGATCGTTTGGTCTGGTTGCTTGCTGGTGATGGTGTTCTTTGAGCATCTGTACTAGTTCTCCTGTAAGTTTTGTTTTCTCTTGTCGGTCTCCTCTCGCAATCTCGGCTAGTCTTTGTTGCCACCGGTGTGTCTCCTCTGCTTCTATTGTGAGTCTTGATTCCACTGTCGAGACAAAGTGTTCGATGTGTATCTGTTTTGAGTGAATTAGCGCTAGAAGGGTCGCCTGATCTTTTATTGCATCTTTCATATCTTCATGTAATTTCAAGAAGGGGATCATCGACTGGGAAAGTGTTGCGATGAGCATGTTTTGCAAATCTAGCATTGTTGTTGGGATTCTTGGGTGTGGGTCTTCTTCGGCTTGTTCGTGGTTGTCGTTTTTCTGTTGGGGGTCTTTTGATTTTTGATTCTTGATTACTGGATCTGGAGTATAGTAAGATTCATCTGTGTCATAGTTGAATCGGGATGGGGCAGTTTTACGTTCATCCAATTCTGGTTGACGTTCTTTTCTCATCAGCTTGTTTTGGTTGCCCTGGGGGATACATGGTGTTGATGTTAGTTGCATTGGGTTTGCTTCCGTTAAGTCTCCAAATACTTCTTTTCCTTTTTCTGCGGTAGTCATGATTGACTCAATTTCGGTGATGTCCAGTGATAATTTTTCCGGTCTGTTTCTTGTTTTTGATGTTGTTGGTTCCACTGGGGTGGTGGATTTGACGGAGTTGTGGGTTTTAAGCCACGCAAGTCGTGCTAATCTTGCTTTTTCTTTTTGCTTCTGTTGTTCTGGTGTTGGGACTGCTGGTTTTGTAATTTGGTCTTGTGTTCGTTGAATTTGTTGGCAGTTTGAGGTAGGCTTGAAGCCGATATGTTGAGCTGTGCGTTTTGGTTCTTGGTTGTTAGCAATTTCCTGAGGATTGCTGACTATTTCGTGCGGTTTCTTCAGTTCCATGGATTGTTGATTTCGGATTTGTTTGTCCGGTGTTAGATCCTGTTTTGTCGGTGTCTGCAACTGTTTGTTTGTAAGTTCCATGGGTTGTTTATTGCTGATTATAAGATTTGTCAGGGTGTCTTGTGTCCTGTTGTTTGGAGGGTCTTGTTTTGTGGACTGGTGGGTGTGTTCAGAGCAATTGGAGGATCGATCAGTTGCTGTTCAGGTTCGAGTTGAAGAGCCGGTGATGATGATACGGACATGGTGGTTTGTCCAGTTGTTGTGATTGGATTCTGAGCTTGAGTTTTAATGTCCGGACTCTTCATCTCGGTTGAGGTAAGTTGCTGATTTTCAACTGTGCTGTGTGATTCCGCTAATAGTCGAGGGGATATCACAATGGGATTAGCAGATTCAAGGTTTCTTTCTTTGAAGTCTTCTGAGTTCTGTTTAGAGTTTGAATTCTGTGTCAGGGACTTTGGAATTTCTTTATACAATGTCACTTTCTTGAAGGATTGCTCCAGTGTTAGCTGCAGTAAATTTTCGTCCGTTGTGTTAGCGCTCGCGGTCTTGGCTGTTTGTCTTGTTTTTGGACGTTGAGTTGGGTGTTGTTTGTTGGTGCGAATTATTGTCATTGTTTCCAGTTTGTAGATTGCAAAGTTTAGGTTTTGGGGGGTTCCTTTTTGGTTTCTTAGAATACTGGCCCCCTGGTTGCGGCTTGCTACTGTTGTCTATTTGATGAGGTCAGGATCCAAGGGTCGAACCCTTTCGGTCTCCTGATCAGCGGGGCTGCGCAGGTTTGTCTTCGTTCTGCTTTTCTGTAGAGGGTCAAGTTGCGCTTTCAGGATCCAAGGGTCGAACCCTTTCGGTCTCCTGATCAGTGAGGCTGCGCAGGTTTATCTTTGTTCCGCTTTTCTGTAGAGGATCAAGTTGCGCTTTCAGGATCCAATGGGGGACCCTTTCGGTTTCCTGATCGGTCAATGGTACGGGGTTGTGCGATCGTTTTGTTCCTGTGGGGCGGTTAGAGCTAAGTTTTCGGGACCCAAGGGACGAACCCTTTCGGTCTCCTGATCAGCGAAGATAATCAGATGTTGGAGTCGGAGTCCTGACAGGTCTGGTATAGGGCGTTGAGGGGGCTGCTGTACAGCTGCGGGTGTCGGAAGTCAGCGCGTTGAGTGGCCGGGGCGGGGCTGCGAAGGCACACGCGGCAGAGGACCCTGTTCGGTGTTAGGTGGATGGAGCACGAGTACGCCAGGCACAGGCAGGCTCCGGTGTCAGAGGAGAGTCAGAGGGGAATCGTTCAGAGGGGTCGTTCAGCTCCGGGCCAGCCGATACGGACACACGAGGGGACAGCGCAGCTGTCAGCGGCGAGAGGCAGGTCACTTGCAAGGTTTTGAATGTCTTCGAGTGACTCGGTGGGCGGATTTTTCTGGGAGGGCGCCGCGGAGCCTGCAGAGCCTAAAGACCAAAAGACTCTGCAGCAGACTCCGCGGCCGCTCCGCGGTCTTCTGGGTATTTTAAAGGCACCAGGTGAAAGCAGGTGAAACAAAAAAAGGACAAGAAGCAGGTCCTCACAGGGTTCAGGAGCAAAAGCTGTAGAGTCCTCTCGCAACCGCAACCAAAAGACTCTGCAGCAGACTCCGCGGCCGCTCCGCGGTCTTCTGGGTATTTTAAAGGCACCAGGTGAAAGCAGGTGAAACAAAAAAAGGACAAGAAGCAGGTCCTCACAGGGTTCAGGAGCAAAAGCTGTAGAGTCCTCTCGCAACCGCAACCAAAAGACTCTGCAGCAGACTCCGCGGCCGCTCCGCGGTCTTTTGGGTATTTTAAAGGCACCAGGTGAAAGCAGGTGAAACAAAAAAAGGACAAGAAGCAGGTCCTCACAGGGTTCAGGAGCAAAAGCTGTAGAGTCCTCTCGCAACCGCAACCAAAAGACTCTGCAGCAGACTCCGCGGTCTTCTGGGTATTTTAAAGGCACCAGGTGAAAGCAGGTGAAACAAAAAAAGGACAAGAAGCAGGTCCTCACAGGGTTCAGGAGCAAAAGCTGTAGAGTCCTCTCGCAACCGCAACCAAAAGACTCTGCAGCAGACTCCGCGGCCGCTCCGCGGTCTTCTGGGTATTTTAAAGGCACCAGGTGAAAGCAGGTGAAACAAAAAAAGGACAAGAAGCAGGTCCTCACAGGGTTCAGGAGCAAAAGCTGTAGAGTCCTCTCGCAACCGCAACCAAAAGACTCTGCAGCAGACTCCTGGTTCTGCTTATTACCATTGTCTCGGAGTGTATGCAGCGATAGCCATGGCAATCTGTTGATGCAATCCTGTGTGTTAGGCAGAACTACATGCAGTACCCTTTGGGAACACTACACACAATTAAGACTACAGGTGTAAGCACAATCTCACCTTTGGTATAAATCTGTACTACACAGTTTTGTGGTAGCAGTGGCTGAGCAGCCAGGTTTATCTCAAGAGGGATGTGAGCAGTACAAGGTGTTACACAAAGGACTTGCAATCACAGTGGTTCAAACAAACACTTAGAAGGGCCTCATTACACGGAAGGCGGTAAGGGTTAACGGTCACCGGTAATGCTACCAGTGACCGTTAACCCTTACCGCCTTATTACGAGGTCCCTTTGCGGGTTGGTACTTTAACGCCTGCTTTTAGCAGGCGTTGAAAAACGAACCTGCAAAGGACCTTGGTGCTAATTACGGTACCGCCATTTGCGGTACCGTAATTAGCGCCTTCCCCATTCCCATTATGCCCTATGGGGGCAGAAATGGGAATGGGGAAGGGCCTTGGTGAATGGGGAATTACCGCCCCCGCTCACCTTGGAGTAGGGCGGTAATTCCGCCATCCACCAAGGCGGACACGATAAAATACCGGCCGCAACCATGGCGCTAATAGCACCATGGTTACCGCCTACCGTGTAATGAGGCCCTTACTCAAGGTTTTTTGGTAAAACAATATACATTTATTTACACAGTTAGTTAGAAAACATTCCACTAGTAAAAAGCAGCTCAATATCACACTATAATACACTCCAGTACCAAACCAATAAGTTTCTGAACAAGTTAGGCTCCCATGAAGTGGGAGCAAAATGGCACTTCAGTAACTTTCAAAAGGGGTAGAAAGACGAAGGTTATAAGAATCAAACACAATTACATAGGCAGGGCAAATAGTTTCAGTTCACTACAAGAGGCAGTTCAATTCAATAGGCCCGGGCCAAAGTCAATGGATCAGTGTCTTGTTATAGGATAGCACAGTTCTGGTAGTAAACGAGTTAAGTCTTTGAAAATGTTCTTAGAAGTAGCTTGCACGAAAAAGAGTTATAGGTCGGTTTAGGAGCGAACAAGAATCCAAAGTTGGGAAAGTTTCACAAACCTTCACTGCAGCAAAGAGGATTTCTCTACTGCATTTGCACAGTACTTTTTGAATGAAGAAAAGCTGTAGCTCAGGCAGTTGTTCCTGGCAGTTCCTGCAGATCTCGCTGTTCCTGAGCCTCAGTCGTGGGGACAAGAGGAAGGACGTCGGGGGTTCCTGCACTGCACGGGGACAGATCCACATGCTTGGCAAAACATCGGTTTAAGGTGTGAGTGCCTTAAAGTCCACAATTCGGTATCCTTCTCACTGGCTATCCGGTTTTCAACAGCACTCTGAAGAAAATTCGACCAGTATGGAGATGGTTTCCAGGTGGCTTGCGAGTTGGTTGTTCCCACCAGCTCAAGGGAAGAAGTCGTCCTTAAAGGGGCTTCTCTGTAAAGGGAGTTTCAGGCAATTTGGACCTGCAGCAGGGCTTCACTGGGCAAACCAACAGTTCAGGAGTTGCAGCAGTCGTCTTCCTTCAGCTCGTCTTCGGTTCTTTCGTTCCAGTAGTCGACTCTGTCCCAGAGACTTGCTTTTAAACAGTTTTCTACCATTCATTCCAGCCTAGCTGTCATTCACCCAGCAGGGCGGCTCTGCTTGCTGGACTTACAGCCAGCCAATCACGTCATAGTGCATTCAGGTCTCCTAGGAGACTAAGCACAGGGGGTTTCGGGCACCTCCCTCACATCCTGTCCACCACAGACACTCAGACGCCAGAGGGGAGCTCCAGTACAGAAGCCCGCCAAAGGCAAACAAACAAAGGGACCAAACAGGGTTTGGCGCGCAGAGACAAATACTTAGAAGGACCTTTCCAAAAAGAAATGGCGAAAAAAGTCGATCCGAACCTATTTTTACAGAGGGGGTTCAGATGACATCTTGAAAAACATGGTTCCGGTGGATTTCAGATACCGGAGCGTTTAAACGGGTCACGGTCGGGGAAATCATGGTAATACCACTGCCACCAGCCATTCTGAGAGGTAGCTTTTGAGGGCTAAATGAGTTTTCTAGACATAGGGAACACTAGATATTCCCTCCAGCACTCTGCTATAAGGCAGTGTGTGCTGGGTCTAGCAATTTAAAAAGACTAGCAAAGTCAATTTAACTTTGCATTCACTGGGAAACAGTAGTCAGTCCCAGAGAAGGGATTTAAACGTTGGGAAGTCTGAAAGACATCCCTGTGCCACTGCACGGAGAGTGCTGTGTGACACACAAGAAAAGATGATGCCTATGGAGTTGTCTAAAACTCCATATCCAAAGAAAATAAACACAGAAAACAAACAGAATTAAAAACAGAATTAAAAAGTACAGCAAAAGAGTTGGGGGTCTCTAAGGTAGAGAGGAATTAGCACATTTTGAGAATTCTCCCTAACACTGTGCAGCGCTGCAGACTGTAGCCACAGACAGAATTTTAGCCCCAGGCAGAATTTTCTTTCCCATTGAAACCTATCCCTATTTTGAATAACTTCACCACATAGCCAGTCCCTGGTGGCCTCGGCCACTTGCCAGTCCTTTGTGGTCATGACCAGTAGCCAGATTGTCCGAGTCATGGCATTTGGCCATGACTCGGACAATCTAGCCACTGCCCATGGACACAAGCCATGACTCAGACAATTCGACCACTGCCCATGGCCACTGGCTATACCTCAGTCACCAAAGGTCACTATTTCTTGTACCTACAGTATGATACTTTTTTGCAAAACCATGCTTTCAGGTCCTTGCCAATGCTCCTTGCACAACTTTCCTGCAAATCCACCCAAGTTATATTTTTTGAAAGGTGTCAACATGTACGTACATAAATAGTCACATAACTTATCTCCCAGTTGACAAAATCCATTAAGGTTGGGTCTATAATCTTTCTGCATGTTCGTTGAATGGCAGCAAAGTAATAAGCCATCTAAAAATGTTGAAACCCCTCTCTAATGTTGTCCCCTCTTCACAAAATCCACCAAACTTTGCAAAAACATTCACATCGGGGTCTTAAATCATTTTGTGTGCAGATTCGTGAAACAGCACAAAATTTATAAGCCTTTCAAATATTCTGGAAACCCCTCTAATTATGTTCCCTCTTGGTAAAACAGCACTTGTAGAACCATTTGGGTCAGGCCTAGAATGACATCACAAACTTTCATGAAGTTTCATTGAGTGGTGCCAAAGTTATACGCCCTCTAAAAACTGCTTTTCACCAACCCTGTAATGCAAAAATATGTATGGATGCCCCTGAACATCTAATATGTCCGCGAACATCAAAGGCCTGTATCCGAACTGTTTGCAGACTACGGAGATTAAAAAACACTTGTTTTTTTCTATTTTAATGGCCATATCCCATCCCATCTTCACAACCCCTCACCTCCCTAGTGATTGTTTCATTAGTTTGACAAGTGCAATGTTGTGTTTTTTTAATATGTTTTTACTGTGATGTTTGCGGACAACGGGCGATGTCCGCAAATCCAACATGGCGGGCTTTTCCAAAAATCTGAAGCACCGGACTCTTTTCACTATCCAATCAGCGGGCATGCCCGATGTCTGAGGACATCACGCTGCACTCTGGGCCAATCGGAGGCCTGTCCGCGGACCAAATAGGGAAGTGAGTCCACGAACCGAACCCAGATATCACTATCTGTTTTACATACGTTTTGGCCATTTAAAAAAATACTGGACGGGTTTACACGAAATTTACAAAATCAGTTTTTTGGGCCCAATTCGTCGCTCCTGCTGCAAATTTGGTGAAAATCTGTGCTGCGGTTTGGGCTGTAGTGGTTGTGAAAACAAAGAGGAAATATCGAGGCTGAGTACCCCCAAAAGGAAATACACCGAACACGGGTAACAAAGGAACATACAAAGATCTTTATTTTATACTGAACAGTTTCAAAGGAAAAAGCAACAGATAGCTATCAGCCCTCAGTACAACACAGCGAACTCCAGCATGGTTCGGTGTGCTCAGTGAGTGGGAATGTACATTAGAATAGTCACACTGTATATACCTTCGCAAACATGATGTTCAAACCATTTCCCAGTTAATAATAGTTAATATATTACAGATCTAGGGTTCGTGCCGCGTACACACATCTGCACACTTAGGATTTGCCTTTAATACATTCGCCAACAAGCCTCAATGGCAACAGTGTACTTTAGGATTTCTTATAGAGACCTTCTCAAACATCTATACAATGTAGTTTAAACAAGTTCTCAGTTCAGTATTTGAATACATTGTTTGTAACATATGCTCGTGGATTAGCTTCATTGGCACAAGTAATCCTTTACACACAGGTCAACGAAGGACAAGGTCTCAGTTCATGACCCTAAGAAGTGGCCTGCTGGCAAGTTACACATTAGTTTATACATAGAGGTCAAGACGGCCATGTTGCATTTTCGGAATGACACTGTCCACCATTTTAGCTCACAGGGTGACTTTGCAGAGAGAACCTAAAATGGCGGATTGACCTAAAATGGCGGCTTACATTGATTCTAAGGTCGGGACCTTGCAACATGGATTTCTTCGCAAGTGGCTTACAAGCAGCTTGGCGGAGGCCAATATATATATATTCATCACAATAGGAGGCACAATATAATTTCTTGTTTGACATCGTGAGCACATTTCTTTTTCTGTTGCATCTATGGGAAAGAACACAACTTTTGGGACCCTCCCCCCCCAATAACTTTACCCACCCTGCACAAAACTTCAGAGATTCAATCTGACAAGGCCATAGACTTCTTTTGCAAAGTTTTTTGAGGATTCGCTAAGGGGGGGGGGGGGGCAAAGTTATAAGCCGCCCAAAAAGTGCTCTTCCTATGGGCTCTGCAACTTAATCATAACTACCGGACTGCTACCGCAGGCCCGGTAATATATCAACCTATTTGCCTATTGGGGAATGCGGCATGGCTGAAGCACAATCCCCATGGATTTGGAGACTGGCCATTGGTTACAAGGTATAGTGGACACTGAGCTATGATGCAGGGTAGGTGCAGGGAATAATAGTGGTTGTTTAGTTCTGCAGGAGTCCCAGTTGAGCTTTATGCCATAAGCAATTGAACTATGATTTGCATCCCCTGCTGATAACGACAGACATAAATATGTGTTGCAAAAAATATGTTTCTTAAAGGAAGTTTATAGTTCTTTCATATATATGAAAAGAGGAATTATTAATCACGTATATACAGTGATGTAGCATCATGAAACATTTTCACTCATAAAAACCTATTAAATTGAGAGAAAAACTTTGTTAAAGGGATGTTATGCTTAAGATGAATCCCATCCTTGGGACTCCTCTGCTCCAGTAGTTAGCCAGTTGCGTCCTACATTGGCACAGTGATGTCATCATTGTGGTCGTAACCTGTGCAGCAGGGGCGCAAAGTTATGGTGGCTTTCTCTGAATTTCTAGGGTTTTGTTGCATTAAGTTCTCACCTTAATGTCCTTGCAACTAACATCTTTTCCATGAATTTCAAGGGTTTTTATTATTCCATTCATTATTATCATTAA
Organism: Ambystoma mexicanum; assembly: GCF_040938575.1. Classification (NCBI taxonomy): domain Eukaryota; kingdom Metazoa; phylum Chordata; class Amphibia; order Caudata; family Ambystomatidae; genus Ambystoma; species Ambystoma mexicanum. The sequence goes on from NC_090928.1 coordinate 1,150,219,386, forward strand.
TAATACAGACAATTAGGCTAAACAAAATGTATTATGTCTAGAAAGTAAAATAAAAAGCAATTGTGCAACTACATTCACCCGAAATAAACCTGTTGTTACAAAAAATGTGTTTGCACATATACTTTTACATGTAAATGTACTGTTCATGAATAGTTATCAAAGTGTTACAGTAACTGTGTAGAAAGACTACATGCAATATATTTTAAAATAAATATGTACAAGACTACTGCCCATGTATATGCATATATATATATATATATATATATATATATATATATATATATATATATATATATATATATATATATATATATATATATATATATATATAAGGTTTTATGCCACGTCTACTAAGGATGCATGCACAGCTACAAGCTGCAATGACTGGGGTGTTACCCGCGTGTGTGAAATGAGCAATAGATGTCAACATCCTTCAATGCAGCTATGTATTTTCGCGCCTCGGCTATTCGACGCGGCTACTGATCTTGGTTTGTATCACTGGCTACACACACATTTTTCTACACACCCCAAATCAAACTAAAGTGGCCATCAAACCTTCAAATCAAATAAATGAACTAAGTACATAAAAAAACACACGCAAATAAAATTCTGTACTGCATCATCCACATAAAAATATGATTATTGCAGTGAAAATGTATTTATAGGCATGACTTTAAATATACCCGCGGTTCAACCCACAACAAATAAAATGCAGAATAATGCAGAATAATATCGACACGCCTAAACATGTGCTTTTCATAGACGTAGTTATACCAAAATCCCTTCCTGGACGTTTGCTGATAACCGTGACTAATCGCAAAAACCACGGATTCAAAATTGCATTTCCATTCCACAAAACTGTCCCCAACATGCCTACGAGCCCCCCTCCATGCATCATAGTCCTCATCCACTCCCCTAGTCTCTTACAATCCCCACTCAATTCATATACAATGCCACCCCACCCAAAATTTCGGATAGCCGTGGCCATCACACGTCCACAAACACACAACTTATCATTTGCCAGGATATAGCCGCAACTGCAGAGGGGAGATTGGGGGGCATTGGTTGGTATCTACCCATGAATAGCAATGATGCACGCTGGGAGGCTGCTGTATAGCTGCGAATAATATCAACAGTGCCATCAACCAATTAGAAAGTACATCACACACACACATCATACATACCGTGCTCATACAAACTACTAGAAATTCAAACTAGGAATCATTTTCCTGGAAACAAAAAAAAGACTGCAGATATCATGGCTGGTTTGAAAACTGCGTGGCTGATTAGACACAGTTGGCTGTTTTGGTTGCTGGCTTTTTGTGAGAAACTAAATATTAACATGGACCCAGGTTTGAGACATTTTACAATTAAATGGTTTGGATTGCGAGGAATGCCTTTCCAAAATTGTTACGTCTGAGAAGTTGAGGGCACCCAGACATCATACTAATTAATTGTGGATGAAATGGTTTGGGGAATGTATGAGGTGTGTCCCTTACTTTAATGATAAAACAAGACATGGGAAAACTAATTGAACTATTTCCTCACACAATATTTATCTTTTCCAATCTCACTCAAAGTCAAAAATGGAGATGGACCACCAGATTTAATGGTAAAATTGAAAAATCCTGGAGAAATGTTAATAAAGTAGTTTCAGCATTCATGATAGACCACAACCAGTTATGAATTTCGAACAACAACATACAGTTCAACATGGCCAATTTCTATAGACATGACCTACACCTAACCGATGAATGAAATGCTCTCTTCCTTCATAACACCAAAGCAGTACTCCTGATGTGCTAAAGTTCTACACTCAGTGGACCCAAAAACAGTCCTTTTAAGGACTAATCATCATACATAAATACAATAAATGATTACACTTTTTTTATTTTTAAATGATATCCTCGGCTAAAGTCCATTGACTTTCACCATAACCACGGTTACAAAAAGACAGTTAAAAGGGGGACTGACATCAAGTTAGATACTACTATCCAACTTAAAGGATCAATACAGTACAACAGTACTCATGTACTTATGTAAGGTAACTTAAAAATAATAAAGCATAGAAAAATACATACCTATAAACTAGATAGGCAAACCGTCCCAAACATTCCACAGAAACTGCTCTCACCTCTATCCTTAACTCCCTCCTCTCTGCTCGACATGCCAACAATCCTCTATCCTTATTCTCCTTGATCTCTCCACAGCTTTTGACACTGTCGATCATCCACTCCTGCTCCACACTCTTTCCTCCTTTGGGTTTAAAGGCCCTGTTCTAAAATGGCTATCCTCTTACCTCTCCTCCGTTCCTTCGCTGTATCATGGGAGGCCAGACCTCTCCTTCCTTCCCTCTTATTTGCGGTGTTCCTCACAGTTCTGTACTTGGTCCTTTCCTCTTCTCTCGTTACACCTCCCTCATTGCCCCTGTTATCTCCTCGTTTGGCATCTCCCACCATTTCTATGCTGACGATACTCAACTCTTTCTCTCTTTCTCCTTCTTCTCAACTGACCTTCACCATAAGCTCTCCTCCTTCCTCACTGCTATCAAGAACTGGATGTCCTCCCGCTTTCTCTCTCTTAACACTGATAAAACCAAAGTCCTTTTCTTCCCCTCTAATTCTCTTCCCCCTCCCTCTCCTCTCCCTTTCATTCACTTTCCTCCCTCCAATCTCCCTATCTCTCCCCAAGCTCGTAATTTAGGCATTCTCTTTGACTCCTCTCTCTCCTTCTCACAACACATTTTACTCACCTCTCGCACCTCCCGATACCACCTCTACAATATTCGCAAAATCCGTCCCTCCCTCACATTCCACGCCACCAAACTCCTAATTTCCTCTCTCATCTTTTCCGGCCTCTTCTACTGCTCTTCTCTACCCTTTGGACTTCCCGCATCTCATCTTGCCCCTCTTAAATCCATCTACCACTCTGCTGTTCGTACCCTTTGTCTCCTTACCTCCCGTGACTCCATCACTTCCTCGCTCTCTTACCTTGGCTGGCTACCTTTCCACTTACAGCTAAAATTTTACTTTCTCTGCCTTGTCTTCAAATCCCTGCATGGTCTTGCTCCTCCTTATCTCTCCTCCCTTCTCTCCTTCTACTCCCCCTCCCGTTCCCTTTGTTCCGCTGACCATTTCCTTCTCACTGTACCTCCATCCCCCTGCGCTTCCTCCCGTTTCCGCTCCTTCCAACTCCTTGCAACTCCTTGCACCTCTGCACTGGAACTCACTCCCTCTCACAATCCGCTCTACCACAACCTTCAACTCATTTCGCACTTCCCTTAAATCCCTCCTCCTCCATTCTCTTCCTTGAAAACTCCCCCTCAGCCCTCTCTACTTCACCTCCCCCCTTTCCCTTCCCTCTGATTTCTCTCTCGCCTCTCCTGCTCCTCCTCTCTCTCTCCCTTCCATTTTTCCTCGTCCAACTCATCTCCACCCCCACACCTAATTCCACTCCCCTTTCCCCCTTCAGTTAATTGCTCTTTGCACTGTTTTGTCGAATGATTCATGATGTAATTTTACTCCCACTGTTATTTTGTTGTTGTTATCTTGTATTATGTTGTTCCACTGTACAGCGCCTTGGTGTAAAGCGCTCTATAAATAAATAAATAAATAAATAAATCAATATAAAACCATAACTGAGAATACACAACCTAAAATACATTGTATGGCGCATCTAAAACTATTTTCTTCTATTTTTCTCCAAAGTCTCACGAGCTAAAAAGTCTGAAAACACACCTCCAAAATAAAAAAGATTCTCTAATAATAGTCATTTTTCACCCCTGACGTCACTTTATCTATGCAAATAACTTTAAAAAAAAAATGAAACACAGACACCACCAAATATATAGCCACAAATACAGAACTACTCTTACCCGCGGGTATCTGTAGTCCTTCGTAGCCTCGGATATAGCTGCAAAAATCAGCAAAAACAACCAAAAAAAACAAATGCTTCCCTGCCCCCCAGGCATTACCAAATGCCCCCCTCATCTATGCCAGCTCCCCCCACTCCCCAGATGGCCACCTCACCACCCCTCCCCCTTTCACTCAAAAGCCCACACTGCTTCTGTGACGCAGTTTCCTTTCAGATGTAGGCTATTCGCGGCTATAGCCGAGGCTACAGAAAGCTTTGTGTTTTGACCTACCCATAGCTTTTTACTGCGTTTCATTTTCAAATAACCTAGGTTATAGCTGCGAATATCTCTTGCATCGATAGAAAAACAAGATGGTGGTCGTTAAATTTCTGAAAACCATAATCCTTCAATGCACCGTGGGAGATCTCTATTTTTAGGGGTAAGGGAGCACCCCCTTCTCCGTCAAATATTTAAATAATGACTACACAGAATAACCCCAAACCATGCATGGCTTGCGAGTCAACACTTCATGCCCAAGCTGTTTTGGACCTGGTCCAAATCCGTGATGCGAATTAGCAAAAATTTACCTTTTTTTGTCTATGGGAAAATGAATAGGAAGTAGTGTGCACTTTTGGACGCATAATAAACTTTTTCATTTTTGAGCAAATCTTCACAAAACGTTGCAGTCTGGTGGGGGCCCACAGACCTTTAATCACTCACGGAATTTCAGTCAAATCCATTACTTAAATCAAAGGTTATTAAAAATAGAATTTTGAGGGGTACCTATGTGTCTCTGACTCACCTTAACTATAGGGCAGCTATCACTGCCCTACAATAACAACTGTATTTAAGGAGCAGGTGAATAAGTTCAGTGCAACAAATGCCTCGAAATCCATTGAAACAACTTTAGTTGAAGTGACGTTAAGATGCCGATTTAATGCAACAAAACCTCTGAAATTCAGCAGGGGTTGGAAGCTGTGCCACCTTCCTTAACTTTGAGGCCTCCATTGCGCAATCCCTAAGCACACTAATGACATCGCAAATGACACTGAATTTTCACTGAATCTTCAAGGGTTTTGTTATGCTATAATTCCCACCTCCTGTAATATTACCATTTTTTTCATATATCAAGTATTTCATCTTTTGTTGTGTGTAGATGATAATGGATTACTAATGGTTTACTGAGACGTGGAAAGGTATGTGGGGTAATGCTGGATATTACTATTTGGATACTGTAACGAGAAGAATAAGGTGTGTAGTGGGGGACTGTGACACAAAATAGTGAGGTGTGGTAATGCGGGCCTATCACGAGCAAGGGTGGGGTGGGATCAGCAGGGGACTATGACGAGGAAGTAGAATAGTTGGGAACTGTGACAAGGAACAGTGTTGTGGTGTAGTGGGGGCTGTGACAAGGAAGAGGGATGTGGGGGTAAAGGTAAGATTACTTGTGGGTACTGGAATTGGTAAGAGGGATGTTAGGTAAATGTAAGGTTACCACTGGGTACTGGGATGAGTAATAGGTATGTAGGGGTAAGGACATGTATTACTAGCAATTACTGGGACGAGCAAGAGGGAGGCAATGGTAAAGGTACGTTTAGTAATTGGGTGCTGGGATGAAATAGACAGATGTGGGGGTAATGCTAGTGATTTCTATTGTTTTAACCAGGAAGAATAAAGTGTGTGTAGTGGGTGACTGTGCTGAGGAAGAGTGAGGTGGGTGTAGTGGGGCACTGTGATGAAGAAGAGTGAGGTGGGGTAGTGAGGCACTGTGATGAGGAAGAGTGAGGTGCGATAGTGGGAACTTTGATGAGTAAGTGTGAGGTGATGGTAGTGGGGGAACATGATGAGAAAGAGTGTGGTGGGAGTAGTGGTGGACTGTGAGGCAGTAAGAGGGAGGTGTGGTTAGTGCGGGACTGTGATATGGATGAGGGGGGTAGAATGAATTGCCGACTGAAAAAAGGAAGAAGGAGGTGTGGGTAGTGGGGGACTGTTATGATGAAGTGTGAGGTGGAGTAGTGATGGTCCATGATGAGGAAGAGTGAGGTTGGCTAGTAGTGGGGGATTGTAATAAGTAGCATTGAGGTGGAGGTTGTGGGGGACTGTGACAAGGAAGATTGAGGTGGGGTAGTTGGGTACTGTCATGAGGAAGAGTGAGGTGGTGGTAGGGGACTGTGGTGAGGAAGAGGTATGTGGAGGTAAAGCTGAGATTACTACTGGGAACTGGGATGGGGAACAGAGATGTTGGGTAAAGTAATGATTTCCATTGGGTACTGGGATTATGAAGAGGGATGTGGGGTTAAAGGTAAGACTATCATTGGTTACTGGTATGAGGAAGAGGAATGTGGGACTAATGACATAGATTACTATTGGGTACTGGGACAAGGAAGAGTGAGGTGATAAAAAAGTAGGATTACGAATTAGGTACTGGGACAAGCAAGAGGGATGTGGGGATAATGCTATTGATTAGGATTGAGGTACTGTGATGAGAAATAGTGAGGTGGGATAGTGAGGGATCATGACAGGGAAGAGGGACATGGGAATAGTAGGGAACTGTGACAAGGAAGAGAGAGGAGGGGTAGTGGGGCACCGTGTAAGGGAAGCATGGCATCAAAAGCAAGACAGACACAAAAGATAAGTTTGGAAAACCTTTATTGTTCCCGAAAAAGGTTTTGGAAGAATGCCTATCTTTCCCTTTGTCTAGGATGGGACATGCTTGACCATCAAATAATAAATCAAATGATAAACAGCACAGTCCAAGTGGAGTACGCTAACAAAACCTAATAGCAGCCCTTACTCTAATGTCACAAATTGTGTGTGGGGAAAAAATTTGCATGGAAAAGGAATAATGCTCAAAACTATAAAGAATCAATGTGTCTGAGTCAGCTCCCCTCCCCACGTTGGACGGCACGGGGAAAGGCGGTCCCCGTAGACAGGATGATGCACTCTGGCTCAGGTTCTTTAAACCTAAAGGCAGTTGATAACATGGATTGAGTCCTGCCTGGCCTTCCACGCTAAACTCTCTCTTTGCAGATTCAATATATAGTTCAACAAAAGGTTCACACAAGTCTCTGTCAGTCAGGCTCGGACCGTTCCAAAACACAAAATTTAGGTAGGTCTCCCTCAGTCAGGCTCAGACCTTTCAAAGTACAAAGTTCACGTAGATCTTCCTCTGTCGGGTTCAGCCTCATGTAGGTCCCCCTCTGTCAGGCTCAGACCCCTTCAAAAATAAAAGCTCAATGTTGGTATCCCTCTTCCAGGCTCAGACCTATCACAGTTCAACAACACTTGCCAGGGCTCTCTTCCCCAAGCTTTTTACACATCGGGTCTCCTGCAATCAGGCACAGAGCTCTTTTGGATGTAGAAGACTTTCGAATGTGTGTGGCTTCTTTGCAGACCACCGCAGGACCACTTAGACTCACAATTCAATGTTCAGCTTTTCCTCTTCCTTTCTCTCTGGATTTACTTTGTTCACTGTTCACTTTTACATTTCATTCACTTTTATTGATACAATGTACCGTTCACAGAGACTTCAGTGGGCTGATTCCACAGCTGTCCTTGCTTTAAAGTTAATTCGCAGGTCTGCTTTTCCTCGCGTCTCATCCGCACATGTGCATCCTTCTATATTGTTGCAAACTTCAATCTTTCTTAGCACACACCGGTCTCTCGGGTCGCTTGCCAAATCACTGGTTGTGTGCGTCTTCCTTCTTGTTTCTGCAGTTGCAGTTTTCCAGGAGTCAAGGTTAACTCCACTGGCTTGGCCTCACCTCCCTAACTCTGCGGTTCACCCAGGTGGGTCGCTGACGTCCTTGAAGCACAATTCAGTTTCACAGCTGTCATGGCCATTGGCCCGGAACCCCAGATCCTGCACCATCGGGGAACGAGAGACTGGGTAACACTACCTTTTATTGTCCCTTAGGGACAATACAGCATGGAGGGCCCAGCATGACTCAGTCCTGGCGCCTTTGGCGCCAGGCTCATCATTAAATGTGCACTAGCAAATTTTTATTTGATGTACGTACTTTGTTTTCCCCGCAGGGGCTTCCACGTGCATTTGGTCGGGCGTGGATGTTGGGGAGACTCAAACTGCACGTGTAAGCATCACAAAGGAGTTGCAAGGTGGGGCCAGTGAGTCAAGGCTAATGGGCGTGGCCAGAGGTAGGCTATATAAGCCCACGCAGCCCTCATGCTTGCGCTTTGCGTTATTCTGCTATTGCAGCATAACGCTCAACGCTGCCTAAGCTCATCTTACCTTGTTTCCAGCTACAGCCTGAGCGCATTTTACCTTGCTACCAGCTACCAGCCTGAGCGCATCTTACCTTGCTACCAGCTACCAGCCTGAGCGCATTTTACCTTGTTTCAAGCTACAGGCCACTGCACTTAACTTGGAATCTGCTTTCTTCGGCACGCATCATTGTTGACTCTGGCATTCATCATCCATCTCCAGACCTCCGGAAAGGAGTGCTCCAGCCCGACGACGTGACACCAAGAGCAATCCATCTGAAAACGGTGCCTGCAAGAGAAAAAGAGAAAGACAAGGTTAGAATCCTCCAAGACATTACGTTTAAGGTTGCGCTTTGACAAATCCTCGCGCTTAACGTTAAACCAACACCCACCTTCTGTCAGAGCATTGTGGACTCCAATTTCTTCCCATTTGGCCTCACTTCATGCACCACAACTACCGCTCGGCCGCATTTCATCTGTTGGGAGAAAGCGAAGGAAAGACATTATTAAAAGATACGGACTATAATCAAGAATCAACATCACAATATTTAAAAAGCCATAAGACACTTACCTTCAGGAGTGGTTCAGCCACAGCTGGTCTGGGCGGCCACGCACATGGGCCAGTGAAGGAACTTGGTCCATCAAAAGCGCCCCTGCATTGAGAAGCAGGACTCAGAGCTCATCATCATCAATCAACAAGTGAGACTATATGGGTCGGCGCATGCTCATCACATTCTGGGAAGAAGGGTTTGAGAGAGACAGCAGTCATATAGCCACATTCTCACAATTTCTCATATCCACGCAGGAGCAGTGTCAACAATCAGCGCAGCCCACAGCATATGAGCAGGGGAAGAAGCCTGACAAGGCAAATCCACTTCCAGGGAGGGCTGCATCCATACCCCAACATCCCCGCAGAGACCAGGTGAGCGTAACAAAACGCCAAGCCTCTCAGAATCTCTGCCTGGGCGTTATGGAAACCTCAGAAACAGACAAGTTGGCCCAACTACTGGGGGAATTACGGGCTGAAGTCCATGCCTCCAGACAGGAAACCAAAGCTTTAAGGAGGGATCTTATTGTAGCTCGGGAACACACTGACGACTTGGCAAGACAAATGCTTGAGACCCACGCTGGTCAGGTCCCACTACCAGGACTTGCCCATCCTCCCATGCCGCAGCCATCATCATCAGTTCAAGTGGTTCTTCCAGGTGCAGTGCCACTGGCCCCGCCCGAACGCTTTACTGGTGACCCTAACAAGTACGCTATATTCATGAACCAATGTCACCTCCATTTCTTTTGTGCCGGCCTGGGGCTTTTCCTAACGATCATGCCAGAGTTGCATTTGTACTCTCATATTTAGGAGGTAGCGCAGCGGACTGGTCGATACCATTAGTAAACCAGGATGATCCACTACTTCGAGACTTTGTGGAATTTCAGCGGGAGATGGAGAAATGTTTTGCAAGGCAATTAATTATTGGCACTCAGACAGGGAAACCAAGACCTATTGACCTACATTGCTACTTTAAATCGTCTCGTAGCACAGACACTCTGGCCAGAAGAAAATAGGACTACCCTCTTTTATCGAGGGTTACGTGGGGAACTTAAGGATGTTTTAGCCCAAGTGGTCCATCCCCCCGAATCATGTGCAGAATACATCAACTTGACTGTGCAACTCGATCACAGATTGCAGAATCGAAAAATGGATCGCACAAGAGCCGAAGGGAGGTCGCTCTATATGCGATCAAGGGACAATCAAACCTGAACCCATGAACAAACTGAACCAATGCAGATTGGTGGGTTGCGGAGTCCTATCACCAAGGCTGAGAGGGAGAAAAAGAGGCAACAACATCTCTGCTTATACTGCGGGAGAGCAGGACATTTCCTCTGAGAATGCCCGATGAAACCACCCATGAAATTAGTTGGAGCAACGGACAATGGTGACGAAGAAAAGGAACAAGATTCAGGAAATTCCAACGCCCGAAAAGCATAGGGGTCCACTTGTCGAGCGAAAAGAAGGAATCCGTACAGACCTCACATCTAGTCATCCCGGTACTTTTGGTTAACCACAAACAACTGTCAAAGATACATGATTTGGAGGCATATATTGATAGCAGAGCTGTGGGAAATGATATTGACCAAGATCTGGCTGCACGAATGGGCCTTCCTCTCCAACAAAAGCTGAAATCGGAAAACGTCACAACAGTGGATGGTTTTCAGTTATCATCCGGACCAGTGACGCAGCATACCGAAAAAGTCATGCTTATGTGCCAGGATGGTCATCAAGAAGACATATCCTTCAATCTCATCAGTGCTCCTCAGTTCCAGATGATATTAGGAATGCCTTGGTTGCAAACACACCACCCTAGGATCGACTGGAGAAAACAGGTTCTGACCGTTCCTCAAGAGTGTGCTAATGCTTGCAAGGACAAAGATGTCGGCAACTGAAACCCAAGACAAAAACTATTCTGGGACTCACTGGTTCCTTACCACCAGAATATCTGGATTACCAGGATGTTTTTCAGAAGGAGCAAGTGAACACTCTGCCTCCTACAGGCCTTACAATTGCTTAATTGATCTGGTGCCCGGAGCCCAAATTCCCTGAAGTCGAATTTACGCCCCAACAGAGCAGGAAAACCAGCATCTAAAATCTAACCTGGATCAGTATTTAGCTAACGGCTTTATCCACCCGCCTAAGTCCCCTGCCTCTTCGGCTCTCTTTTTCGTACCTAAAAAAGAGGGCGACTTAAGAACTTGTATTGACTATAGAGCACTTAACCAGATCACGGTAAAAAACAGATACCCACTGCCACTTATTCCGGAGCTTCTGGATCAGGTAAAGAATGCTCACATTTACACAAAACTGGATCCACGAGGAGCCTATCACCTTGTAAGAGTTAAACAAGGGGATGAGTGGAAGACGGCATTCCGTACCAAGTATGGTCTTTTTGAATACCAGGTTATGCCTTTTGGGTTATGTAATGCCCCGGCGGCGTTCCAATTTTTTATGAATGAAGTGCTTCATTAAATATTGGACGTTTGCGCACTTGTCTACATAGATGACATTCTCATTTACTCGGCTTCCAAGGAGGACCACGTCGGCCATGTAAGAGCAGTATTGGAAAAACTTCGACAGCAATTTAGAAGTTAAATTATTGAATTTTATGCTCACACCACGAGGCGTACACATGGACACTGTGCAGCAGAGCGGCTCTCACAGGTACCTGACACATTATGGGTTTGATTGTGTTCAAATTACTTTGGGCCTTATTTCAAGTTGGGCAGTAAAAATAAATCAAGTATCATGTATGGATACTGCCATATTCACTGTTTCACTTGGTTATGAGATGTGAGTTATTTACCCCATGTGGTTGTCTAAGAATTGCGTACGTGGTAAATACTACATACTTTTATTTTTTTAGTTCATTGGATTTGGTTCAGCAAATTACAACCTTTCGAATAACGAAATAAAATACACATTTGGTTACAGTCCATTTTCATAGTCGGGAAGATTTCTATATGTTTGAATTCATTCATCAACTTATAAAGCCACAACAACAAAAACACAATTCTGAAACACAATTGTAAAACACATTCACATAGTTATAGTCATGGTGATGCATATGCATTTAAATTCATCGATCCACACATAAAACTGCATTTAAAAAACACAATCATAATACACAATGATAAAATCCCCTTATAAAACCTCACTTGAAGAACACAATCATAGAACACAATGATAAAATACATTCTTATAGTTATAGTCACATTTTGTAATTATAGTGGCAAAGTTATGTCTATATTTACATGCGCAAAATAAGCAAGGTGCATTGTTTGAAATAGTTGTTTTAAGGCTAGAGCCAGCCAGAATATTACAAATCTAGACTGAACACATCAATGTTAATTCACAAATGACAGTTTTAAATGTAAGAGGTAACTTATCCTGGCTAGATTTAGAGAGATTTGTTGTGTGTTAAAGATCATAATCCACATTTGATGAGGTATAGTATAAAATCGTCAAAACATTTATAAAATTGTTCTTTTCTCAAAGCAGACAGATTATTGCACTATAAAAGCAAATGTTCTAAGGTCTCAAATTGATTAGCCAGACCACAGAATCTGCAAGATTTTTTGTGGCACACATTTTGGAGACGAGGGGCTCATTAGTGCATTAGTGGCCATAAATTGAAACGCAATGTCATTAACTAGACACAACATTTCTAGTCCAGGAATTTTCAAAGATATATGGGTATTTGACGGAGAGGTTTTAAAATAAATGTTCCATTGGAGAATAGTTTGTACTGATTGCACTTATCCCAGGTTGCGCCCCAGTCAAAGTGTCAGACTTTCTTTTTTGCATGGTCAGTATTAGAGATAAGTAATTCTTCTTCAATATCATCTTTCTTCATTAATGTTGTACAATGTGCTTTCCATGATTTTAATGATTTGTCATATTTGTCTTCTAAAGCAGACGCAAGCGCTGGTACTAGACTTAGTGGAAACGTTTTGTGCAGTACACAATTTCTATAAAGTGCTCGTGAATGCGAAGCTACAGTAGATCTAAGCGATATCAGACTAGTTCAAAATGGATAACTTGAATAGGAAAACATTTTGGTAAGGATAGAAGTTTTTTCCGCTAGAGGCCCTCTAAATACTCCCATTTTGGCTGATACTAGGGTCATTTTGCTTGAGTGCCATATATGATGACAGGGACAACTTTCTGTTTATAAAAGTTTATAACTGGCAACCAGGACATTTTGCCATACTTCCGGTGTACTAAAAAGGATTGAGAGGTCATAGTTTCCTTTTTATACTTGATTTCTCTTTTGTATGGTGTATCGTGCTTGTTATCATAGATATTTTGCCCTAGGTTCTGAATTCCTGGATAATGTCCAGCTTTTGCCAATAGACCATTTAAAGTGTGTGTTTCTTCTGCTTTTGCATGGGGATATGATCAGAATATTTGATTTTAGTATGTTGTATTGTATTGTATTGTTAATCGATAAAGAATTAGCCAGTGCATAGTTTTCCAAGGCACATCGTTTTCTCTGAAGGCCTATTGATGTCTTGTCCATCAAGACAAGATCATCCTCATAGAGGAGCCATGACACAAGTGATGCTCCTTCTTTTGGCGGAAATGATCTGGTTGCTTGCAAATGTATATTCAAGTCCTTGATGTAAAAGTTGAATAATGTTGAAGCTAAAATACATCCCCGTTTCAGGCTTCAGTATGTTCGAATAGGCTGAGATAATAGGCCCTCTTGATTTAACTTTACTCGAATATAGGTATTCGAGTAACGTTGATATTGTAAACCTCTGTACAAAATACTGCATACAGACAAATACTGTGAGTTCAAATGTCTAATAAAAGACTTGCAATTATGACTTCCCCCCAATAGGTGGAGGTCAAAATTGTAAAATCATCCCAGAGGTTTTGATAAGCACTGGCAGTCGACCAGACTCTTGGGGTCTACTCTTGATTACCTCCACTAGTGGAAGCTTGAATCTAGTGGTCCTTGTACGCCCTCCCTACTTCATACCCACAATTTAGGATCCAGTAGCACTCATGCAGACTTACTTATTGATCCAGGGAATCCTCCCTTCTTCTCTTCTGTGAGAAACACCTTCACATTTACACGGAGTCCTGCAAAGAAAGTAGAACATTTGTTAACGTCTATACCTCCTCTGAAATTAGAGGCAGAACCTGTAGTGAATCCTATACCCATACAGTACAGACTGCCAATGTGCACGTCCAACAAGTTACAGTAGCAGATGCCCACAGAGGAGAGTCTTCCAAGTTCCTACGTTAGCATACTGAGCCTCACATGCTCACAAAGTACACAGTCTTGCATAGACAGTGACAGAGTTCATAGCCTAATGTGCATTTAATGTACTACTGTAGCCATTTCTTATAAGCATGGTGTTAATGCAAACCAATATAGTTTTGTGCATTTTGAATTCTTCCCCCAATAATATTGTACTATTGCTTACGATACGCCCATTCTGCTGATGCTTGCAGCTGATGCAGTAATATTAAAAAATATCAGTTTCATAGAGTGTTTCATGAGGCGCTCCTCCCAATCCTGGAGTCCATAATAATAGTTGTTAACCTGCAACTCAATGATACAATGTTTAGCACTCTCTAAAAGGATGAGTAACCCATGCTGTGATTGGCATACCTGTCTACAGGTGGAACACAGATCTCCGAAGCGAGTCCTTAACCTGCTGAGCTATGAGAAACTTCTGTACAAAAGGAAAGCTGCACCCTCAGTGCATACTCCAACAATATCTGTGGAAACAAGTACTAAATGGATGAGGAATACACCAGAGTGAGCCCCAGCCAAAGCATATTGGGCAATGTAGGGTGGCCTGTGACTCACGGGCCACCCTACACTGCCCAAGATGATTTTGGCTGGGGATCACTCTGCTGTATTCCTCATCCATTTAGTTAATTCACATGAGCACTTGAATATTCACTCAGAAGCAGTCCTGGCTGAAGATGGGTGGGGGCCCTTTTCAACATTATGGTGGTTGCCCCCCTGCTTAGAGGGGAAAGAAGTCCGAGGCACCCCTGGGGGGCAGACAATATAAAGGAGATAATCTCTTTAATAAAGAGAAGGTTAAATAGCCGCCAATTATCACGAAATGGCAAGCCAGCAGGCTGCTGATGAAACATGATGTATGTTTCATCAGCTCCCTGCAGGCCAGCTGTCTCGTGATAATTGGCAGCTATTTCTTCTTCTCTTAATTAACGTATGCAGCAGCGAAAGAAGAATTCGTAACTATTCAGTCATTGAATGGCCGCTGAATAGTTATGAATCCTTCTTTCACTGCAGCTCTCTGCTCTGCACAGACACGGAAGAACTTTGTTGTTTGTCCCATGTCCATGCAAAGCATCCTACACTCTGGTAGGGCTACCTGTAAGCAGTTCCTCACTGACTGTACCCATGAATACAGTTCTGGGCACTGCACTGAAATGCACAGACTGTTAGTGTAGTGCCCAGGCTAGTGTTCAAACTTCACAGTGTGAGCACTGGCCCTTGGCCGTCCGTCCCACATCCCAGGAGTGGGTGACTTGTAACCCCCCTGCAACACTCCTTCCACAGTGCAAGCAAGAGGGACTTTCACTTACCCCATACCCCGACCTCTTAAAATGTTGGCACTGAGTGATCCCAAAGGCTATCATTACCTGGCCTCTTACCCGTCCCCGCACTCCAAGCTCCCACAGCAAGGCTATCATTACCTTCCCATGCGTGTATCTCCTCAGCCGCTCCTGACTAGCAATGCCTGCCGCCATCCGATCCCCTCACTGGCACCCCAGGGGACATCAGCACACACTAATTACCCCCACTGTAGCAGTGAGGCCCTCTTCAGAGCTGCAGAGCTGGAAGTGACGCTGAATGGGACCCAGGCCAGAGCATCAGCCCCTGCAGTGGTCATATGAGTGGCTCCTGGGGGCGTCAGCGTGCTTCACTGTGACCCTCTCTCACGAATATGTAAATGCATGAGTTCCTTAGGAACTGAAGCCCCACCGAGGTCCTGGATAGCAGTGCCACCCCTGTAGTAATGACACATTAAAATAATTTGCGAAGACGCATTCACCACTAGCTTATCTGGGCCGTTTTACTGCGAAAAGAGGCAGCTTACATTTTCATCTCGTGACATTCTATCTGAGCAGGTGAAATGGCGGATTTTAAAGAACATTGGGTCAGTATTTAACATTGGCCCTAAATGAGTTATTAAAGTGGCCTTTTGGTCATGGGCAGTGGCGCAACACCATTGAGCTGAGCGGGCTTCAGCTCCCCCCAAAAATGTTGTGCCATGCTGACTTGACCCGAGGTCATACATGCCAACATTTTGTGACCAAAAATCTGTAGGAATCTTAATGTTTCAAAAATATTGAAAAAATCGGTATTTGTTGCTACTAAATCGGTCGGCGGTAGGACTGCTTTAAAAGCGGTATCGTATCGCCTAAATCGGTAGGGTTGGCAAGTGTGGACTGCGCTGACCTGCAGAGCCATAGCCAGACAGAGCAGGACACAGATGTAAAATGGCGCCTGGGCTTCGCTGTTAACAAAGGCCATGCAATTACTAACGTAAAGCATTTAACTGTTAGCACCTGCACTCATATACACACATTTTTAGGCAATTGAAATCGCGATGTGGGTTAGTTAGTACTTGGATACCAGGGGAGTGATTGGAAGGGTAGAGAAGGGACAGGAGACCGCTCATTCTCACAGCAGTCCTTACGTGGGTGCTTTCAGACTTAAAGGAGAAAATGAACCGCTAGCAACATTGAAGCTTCACTAGAATAATCTCTCTCATTATTATGCATAAAGAAGTAAGATGCCACGCACGCAAATAAGTTTGCCCCTCCCACACCATCTTTGGAGTTAGCGCATCCCCAAACCATTGAATAGTCCGCCTCCCCTCCCCTGAAATGTAGGTTTCGTTACGCCCCTGGTCATGGGCTCAAACATTTGTCAGAGACTACACAGTAAGCCGTCCATATTTTTTGCAGTATGCACTGTGCAAGCAGTGGCCTACCGAGTCTGGGGGGGCAGGGGTGGCAGCTTGCCTCCCTCTGACCTCCCGTGGCTCTTTTAAGAGCCAGACAGGGACATTTGGCAGCGGGACACCTCTCCCGTTCGGCATCTCAATGAGGGTGCCGAACAGGAAGGGTGTCTCACTGGCAGGACCTGACACATTGCTCTATCAACAGCGCATTACAATGGGAGCCATTAGGCTCTGATGGCAGGGAGGGGGGACTATTAGCAGGGACCTTTGTCCCTTACGAGATGTGAATGGGGTGATCAGAAGTGAGAAGGGGGCATAATGATGTCTGCTTTATGAAATAATGACTCTGGCTTTAAAACCCATGGGAAATTTGTTAGGGTCACATTTATCTGCATGATGCTATTGTGACATTATTATTTATTTAATGTAATACAGTTTTCTATAAACAAAACTTTACACATTCAATCAAACATAACATTTCCTACAAAAGTAAATCATTCCTTACATCGTTAATTAATAACCATTAATTCAATCAGTCCATCGATCATCTAATAAACAAAAATGTATTATCTTAAGATCAAATTCATACATATTTAAAATAAGAATAAGAACATAACCTATGTCCAAACCAAACCAAATCGCAAGTTCTCAAAAAAAAAAGGCTAGTTCTAAAAATATAGCACCATAAGGAAAATTCAAATGGCCCCAATACCTTGAAGATCCCGGGAGTACAGATCCCCGTAATTGGGTAACTAGCGTAGGGAGGTGATTAATGCGCATTAGCAAGACAAAAAGTCTCAATGCTGCAGAGGGACAGAGGTCTAAGTACAGTTGGCTCCTTTTGAAAGTATAGAGGACATAAGTCACAAATTTATAATTCTTTAAGGTTGCCAAGTGTACGTAGTGATTCTACCAATCCTACAGGGAGATGCTCCTCTAAGATGGTAAAACATGCTTTCATTATCTTGTCCCCAGCGTGGGGTCCATCCACTTGCTTCAATCAAGACAACCATGTCCCTTTCAATTTTAGATTTCTTAATTGCTCCCATGCCCTCTTTCACACACTTCAACAGAGGGTTTGAGGATTATTCTGGATCTTGATATATATCTTTGCTCTTTTACGCAAGACAATAGACTTGAGCGACATAATCCCTAGCTCCAGTTTTAGGATTGCCATAGGGATGCATTGTGGGAGCCCCAGGATTCGCCTCCAAAACTTCCCCTCAAGGATGTGTAGCCATTCCAAGTTCATATTAATCAGGGATTCTAAACCATACATGACCATTGGCACAAAACATTCTAAGTACAGTTGCCACGCACCCCAGATGGAGTAACCGCTCTTGTCAGAGGTAAACTTATAGATCAAAGACGTTAGTTGGGCAGCTTTTACTTTGCGGCCCTGGATACATAAGAGGTAGTTCCCCATGCCATCGAATTCCACTCCAAGATATTTATAGGAGTGAGCATACTTGATTTCAAGGATACCTAAATGTATGCAGGGACTTGCTACCTTGCCAGAGGTGAACAGGAGTACTTACTGTGATTAATAACTAATTTGTTCGCCTCTGCGTATTGCCAAAGCTTTTCTGACGATCTGTGGAGCACACCAAAGGTATGGCAAGGACCACAATATCGTCAGCATATGCTAATACCACACAGTGAGTCCTGCCAACCTTCGGGGACAGTTCAAAATTCCCTGCAGATATTCAGGAACATCCGAAACAAATAAGTTATAGAGCAGCAGGGCTGTAAAACACCTCTGCTTTACACCCCTGCTTTACACCTCTTCGCTGTATGATAGGACATGTCATATTAGCTCCATTGTCCAATCTGAGCTGGACTTTAGTGTTTGTGTGAGGGAGCTCTAGATAGTAAATAAGAGCAGGAGGGCAAGACCACTTTTCAAGTTTACGCCAAAGAAAGCTTCTATTGACAGAGTCTAAAGCTGCCCTAAAATCGATATAAAGGGCGTAGAGAGGAGGGTTATTAGGTTGTAGCGCTTTACTCCTTAGTGAGTCCATAATGAACAGAAAATGTGCTGTAGAATACCTGGCCATAAAGCCACTCTGAAAACAGTCTAAGATCCCCACCTTTTCCACCCACGCTTGCAAAACATTTAATAAAAGAGAAGCAAACATCTTTCCTGTGCTATCCAGCATGGAAAGTAGGTGATAATTAGCGGGGTCTGTTCTATTGCCTTTTTTGTCGACTGGGATCAGAATGGCCTTTTGCCATGAAGTTGGAATTCTAACCTCTGCCAGAACCTTCTCAAATAATATTTTCATAAGACTTGCCCGGAACTGTGGATTATTTTTTATTAGTGCATTAGAAAGACCATTAGGACCTGGTTCGCGGGACGTTTTAGTGTCTTGATTTTACTTACTAGCTCCTCAGTTGTAACTTCAAAAGGTGGGACAATTTGCAAAGCACTATTATTCACCCCTTCCAGTGAATCCCTGATGCTGTTGCGGTTCTCAAGAAAAGATGTCCATTCTTGAGCAACTATAGGGTTAATTGTTAGGCTATAATAAATAGGCTATTGTGACATTGCATGCAGGATGGGGAGAATCAAACTAAAGCCATACTCGTGTTGATAAACATATTTCTATGACAATGTACACAGTGTATAATTAGTTGACTATGAAAGGCTATGTTATTTTGTAATCTGTTTTACGTCCAAGGCATTGTTATAAATAAAATATTATTTAAGCAGATGAAAAATACAAAGCAAAACCTTAATAAATATTTATATTCAGTGACAAAAAACGTTGTTTAAAGGGACGTTATGGTTAAGTTGCACTAGTAAAAAACCTATGAAATTCACTGGATGTACGTTGTTACAGGGACGTTATGGTTACAGGTAAAACCGAAAAAACCCACAAATTCACCAGTTATGGTAAGCTAAGGAACCATAACTCGCACCACCACTGTGCTCTGCTAACACTAACACCCATGACATGAAAGATGACATCACAAATGGCATTGATGACATCACTGATTTGAACATTTCATAGGTTTTTAGTAGGGCACGTTAACAATAAAATTGCTGTAGCCTAGTTTTTTCAGTAAAGGGGAAGGTTTTTCAGTAGCGCAACTTAACCAAAATTCCCTTTAACAATGTTTTTTGTTAGTGAATTTCATAGGTTTTTAGTACGCCACTTTAACCATAACGTTGCTTGATCATAGTTTTGTCAGTAAAGGTGATAGGGTTTAAGTAGCGCAAGTTAACCATAACGTCCCTTTAATAATGTTTTTTTCACTGAATTCCATTCGTTTTTAACAGAATACTCTTAGTTTGTATAGATGTACTGTACAGCATACTGAAGACGGTGGCTGTATACTGATAGCCACAGTGGTTGCGAACAGTGCGTCTGTTCGTGGACATCGGGTGGAGTCCAACCTGCCGAGAAAGGGAGGTGGTCGTAAAAAGTGGGACCATGCAGCAAAGACAAAAAACATATAGAAACAGCAGCTAGTGCGTGAATGGGAAGGGAAAATGCAGTAGCTGTACAAAGTCTGTACTTTCGAAACAAACAGCACGAAGGCATAGGGTATGCAGCATAATGGAAAGCACCAACAAGAGAAGTAACGTTTGCCTTCATCAATCTTAACGCACACCTGCTTCACATTCCAACAAAGGAGGAAGAGGTAGAGGTAGAGACGCCAACTACTGAGAGCAGAACGTCACTGCAATGTGGTAAGTACACAAATGTTTTTTATAATTTCACAGATCCGGTAGTGTAGAATAGTAGGAAAGCATGATCTTTTCTGTTTGTGCGCAGCAATGGCTAACACCCTAGAATGGCTGGAAGAGAATTTTCTGCATGAAGAAATGAGTGAGGACGATAGCCCCATTGGTACCCACCGCAGTGTGAAAAGGGAAAGAGTTACAGCAAGGGCAAACACCCTAGAATGGCTGGAGGAGAATTTCCCGCATGACAAAATGAGTGAGAATAGTAACCGCATAGGTAGGGAACGCAGAGTCAAAATTAACACAATTACAATATATTACTTCATGTAAACTAAACACATTTGTTTTTCTTTAACAGAACATACAGGAATACTAATGAGTACACCAGAAGAGGCACCTTTTGCACAGCAACATACGGCCACCAAAACTGAAGGAAACGCTGTACATATAAAAGTAGACTGCCTGGATGGCAAAATGGATGAATTGCTCAACAAATTTGCCGCTTTGAAAATGTTTGTAGAAGAACATATTATGGGGAAAATAAGATATCACTGCCTGACTTGCCCATGCCCCCCCTCCCCATTTCCCAGCCCCCATCCCCGCAAATTGTGTGTCATGAGAGACGCTGCGATGAGACCTCAATCCCTTCTTCTCCTCACCACCAACTTGTAGAAATGCCGAAATCCCCAATATATGTATCTGTTTCTGGTCCCCCTTCCCTTTCCGAATAGTGGCTATGAATGTGTGCTAATAAAGATTGGTATGCAAATTCTTACTGAATGTATATGTGCCTTTTCCTTTGTTTCAAGAAGGCCATTGTAACTGTGAAGGGCACAGCACTGGTGGGGATGATTGCAAGTGAGGGAAATGTTGTATGACCGCCACACCTGGCTGCCCTATGCGCTATCACAATGGAAGCATCCATAGGATGCCACTACGGAGCACATGTGTGCATGCAAAGAACCACCTGTAAGTAGTTGTAGGACCGTACGTTTGTCGGTCGCACAACTTTGCACATGCGTACCTCGTCCTGTGAAGCCTGGTAACACCGCCCCTGGTCAAGATATGCAAAGAAACATGTGATGTAGTTGTAGTAGAATGGAAGCGTGCACCCACGTCATGCGAATACCTTTGCATGTAAACATTCCACCTACTGTTTCGTGCACCCACCAAGCTTATGTGGAAATGTTCAGTGCACGTGTGCCGTACATTTAAGTAGTCACGGGATGGGAAGGGTATCCATGGGAGAGCTATGCACGTGGCCACAAAGTATTACGGCCATCATGCGTCCCGCAGACCGGTGTCCGAATGGAGAACAATGGCGACGTCACCATGGTAATGAAACAACGCTGTGTGTGGGCCCTTATTTGGCGGACACGATCTATAGCCGTGCACATCGAAAAAGGACAATTTTCTGCAATGTATGGAGAGTTACAGTGAGGGTGCACCCTTACAGAGGTCCTACACTCTCCCTTGTGCATGTGGGTATTGTAGGAAAAGATTTAGGGCCACTTTGCGGTTGCACGTGCTCCACACCAGTCCTATAAAAGGGCACACCCCACATGTGCATTGTAATCCATGTTTGGCTTTCCACAGAAGAGCAGCGGTGCATATTGGTTTGTGCAGAAATTGCATTCTCACCAATTCTGTGCCTACTAAGTACCTCTCCAAGTAATGTCCACCAGAGCTTCTGCTACTACCTCTGACTCAGGAGCACCCATGTCCTCACCACCAACACCTCCTTCTGAGCAAGGGAACATATGTCATAATGTGGAGGGACATCAAAAAAGAATCGAGGATAAAGTAAAGGGAATCCCCATTGACTGCAGCCAGCGTGAGTCGTGGGTGTGGAAGCTATTTACGACCGTTGGAGATGTACCAAAATCTTGTGCAAACCAGGTGCACTGAGTGCAACATAGTACTCAGACGCAGAAAACCTGGCTTGTACAGCTACGTCACCTCCTCCATGCGGCGGCACCTGAAAGCGAACCACAAGGCAGCTGTTCAGAGGTTTGTCCCTTTCCAAGAAGGTAGTAGGTTATTTTCCTCTACAGCATCCTCCACATCTGCTCCTGCCACCACTAGGGACACTCCAGTGGGCCAGCATGTCCCGCAACCAGCCTTGCAGGCCATACGCACTGCAACAGACCCATACCTTTCAAAGGTCACTGTATTGTGCATGTACTGCAATGCGGTACTGTGCAGGGGGGAACATTTTTCAAAGTGCTTTTCAGGCTTCGGTCCGGGAGCATGACAAAGAGGGCCCTCTACCCAAGTGAGATGCACCCCACATCTTCTGCTTTCCACATACAAGGTCTTATCCTTGTGGTTGGTAGCCTTTGCCAAATCTCCCTTTCATTTCTGTCCTTCTATGGCGTGTCTTATAACAACAGGAAAAATGCTACACAACCAGAAAGGGGGAGGGGGACAAAAAGGCTCTTTTCAAAGCCACTTGCACTGTTGAAAAATAAAATTGGAATGAAAGCATGCAGGTGGTGGCGCAGCCTATCAGCGACGCGTACAGGGTTGTCAACAATGGGCGGCGGGACTCTGTCAAAAAGATTGTACCCATTTGCAAAAGGAAGTGGTCGCTCTAAAAAGAGCCTTTTTGTGCAGTTTGTGTTTGCAACGTTGGAAGTGGTGAACACCCACAGGGAAAATACTTGCTAGAATTGCAGGAAGCGCTGCACTGCATTTTGGATGTTACGCAGAAACAGCTCATTGCCAGCATCAGTCACATGAACTCCATCTGACCTAAAAATGTTGCTACTACGAAACGTAATGTTTTCATTGTGGAAGGAGAACATACCAACGTCTCGCAAAAAAGCGCAAAAAGCCTTGTTCACACTTTGGAAACATTTCCATGAGTTGCTGAAATGTCTCCTTCATTGCAAACTGCAGTGAGATGCCACTAAGATGTCCTAAACTGTTCCCTCCACAATGAACAATGATAATATCTGGATGAGGGGGCATCACCAAACTGGCACAAAAAGGAGCCACATGGAGCCACTTCATCCCACGTATTCCGTGCCAGTGTACATTGACATTATGGAACCCAAGGTGTGCTGCCAGTGCACAGCATTTTGCATGAACTTGTACCCAATGTATCCAGGAGTCGCTCAAAAGCCATATAGTCTGCCTACTGAATGGCACAACCATACCCGCAGCCATCTCCACTCCTATTTGCAAAAAGACGTTCTGGCACAATCTTTTGCTACACACCACACCCAGGAAATCGTATTGACCAATCCCAACTCCTGCACAGTCCCATTTCCATTGCAGCCACCCTGAAAAGACCCCGATATAGCATGTGCGCACCTCCAAATGGCGCGGCTTTCGCAAAAATATTGGCATGTTTGGGGGGCTGCGCAAACACATTTGAAACATCATAGAAAATGGGTGTATTGTTGGTAATTGTGAAAAGTGTTTTATTTTTTATTTTTGTAAAGCAATGTGTAATGAAACACCTTTTTGAGTGGTATTTAGTGAGGATTGCTCTCTGCTTTTCCACCTTACATTATTGCACGAGTGCCTGCAACCTACATTTTACATTGCGGAACAGAACACTCATTTCAATATGGGGGAAAAAATATCAGCTGCACTGACAAACGTCACACTAGAAGCACTAAGGTTCTCAGGGGCACAGAAGAACATCCTAGCGTGGAACATAAAAGCAGACATACACCTGAATGAATAATCCGTAGTCCCATATCCATAGCAAGCACATTAAGAAGGACAGCTTGTAGCACGTGCGCTTTCTGCAACTACTGCGAGGGCCGTGCCCCAGTAAAGCAGGGCAGTCCTTCTTCCCTTTCCAGTATTCTTTTCCCAACACTCCCTCATTGGATACTGTTAAACGGTCACATACACATCCACCAATTACATCCAAGAATTGTGCATCTAACACTATCACCTCTGTTGAACAGTCCGTATCCACCGTTAAACAGGCAGAGTTCAAGTGGCCTGTAAATCAAAAGCACCTGCACGAGAAAGTACTGTAAAACGATCTACGAGTTCTGCATCCACATACATCGGCATCGCTACCCATCACCACGCCTTGTAGGTATTACTAGTTTTTGTACAGTACATTTGCAACTGTGTTCGTAGCAAGAGGGTACCTGGCACTGACGTACGCAAAAATTCCTACTGTTGTTTCTCCCATCAGCTACCATGAAATGGCTTCTACAGTGGTAGATGGTATCAAAGGTGCCATTTGCCCATAGCAGCCATTGTTATATGCAAACGGTTAGTCTGTTCTTTTTTGCCGTCAACTTTATGATGCTTTCACCCATTAACGTACCTCCGAACCAATTTGTAAAAAGCACACACAAAATGATCAGTCAGCGTATCCCACCAAACTAAGCCAAGTGCATACATTGCATGCATACAAACTGTTTCCTGCCACTTACCGTTCACACTTCATAGATCACAACAGTAGTAAAAAAATAAAAAAGTGTATGTGTGCATTGACAACAGTAACATTCATAAATGCACATAAGGAAATTAAAGAACAGAAGCAATGGCTCCACTCATTTAGCAAGCATATATATGCAGAGATGTACATGCAAATGCACACACAAAAACATTCTGCTTTGCACTCTGTACACCTTTCCGCACCTTTTTGCCATCCTTCCACAATGCAAAGTATTCCATTTTGAAAGGAAAGTAAATAGTCCTACAGTAATACACACACGTGTTCAATAAGACGTCATACAATACACTGCCAAATAATCCACCTACCACCTTAACAAACATTCATGCTTATGCTCCCAAGTCACGATTCATATCGTAAGCATTCCATTTATACACACACACTTTCTCTTCCCACCAAGACATCCCCCTATACTTTGAAAGAATGTATTGTACAAATGTAAGCACTATGCCATTAGCCAATATATTTTCTTATCTTCTTATACAGGTGCAGTACCCACCTCTCTCTGGAAAGCCACTGGCGTGTGCACTTCAAAATACGACCTGCAATAAAGCTACTCTCACCAAACAACAAAGTAAGTATAATACCATCATAGTGTTGTACGTCTTACTAGAAGAGTGCACTAGTGTTGTATTGTAGCATATATATTAGCAGCAATCCACCAGCATGTACTTCATTCTTACTCATGGCACCTCTACAGGTGTTTAGCGGTTGTTATGTCGCCACCATAAGACTAATCCCCACATAGTAAGATACTGTCCCAACCGAAAGTTAGAGTCCATTTCACAGTGACGCACTTCCATTTATATGCCTACCCTCCTATTGACCGACTCATGCACATCGCACACATATAGAAAATCTGCACATCCACACTTCCCTTTCTTTGCCAACAAGTACTACACAATGCCTACCAAACTCTGTAGAAAGCAATGCAGAAAAAGAGCCACGCAACCTCAACCTAAAAACATAGAAAGTAGCCATCCACTGCAAGCAGAACTTCTACAGAAAGTTGAACGAGAAGAGCTAATGCAGTCATTAAGGAAAACGGATGCATCTACCAGTAAAGACAGTGTAGTTCATCTGTCAAAATGTGAGAATGAAAAGAAAAGCACTAAAAACAGTGCAGCGTGCACTATTGCTAACAGAGCACGAACAAATGGCAATTTTACCACAAGCAAGCATTCCAAAAAATGTATTTTACAAAAAAAGTTCTACCACAGAGTCCTTCAGAACCTTATAGATAGAGGGCAGACATCACGCTCAACCCTCAAAACCTACCACAGAAAAGTCATCCTGGAAGCTCTTGTAGACAGTGCAATTATCGTAAACGGAAATTGTTTATAGTAATTTTTAACAGAATGAAACCACTTACAAGATTAATTGGTAAATTGCAAGCACTACTTCGAAACAAACGCAATATCAGCATAGATACCTTTGGCTACATCTGTACAGGTGAGTGGAGTCACACCACCAACACAGAGCCATATTTCAATGAAAAATCATACAAACACGAACAACAGACCAAATAGCCTTACATCGGAGTGGACAAGGTTATGAAAAGATACTCAATACCATAATGGAAGAGGAAACAATGCTTTCAGAAATATCCCCATCAAACTTAGGTGTCACTCTCCATTCCACCAAACCAAAATGCCTCACCTATAAATGGCCTTGCACATCAATGTGTAACGTTCGCCAATGTTTAATCAAATCTTTGCAGCAATTCCTCAATCAGTATGTCAAAGGCAACGACAAAATAAAAATACTTCTGTCCAGTGCGCAACTACACAGGAATACGAGGACATTCCTTAGCCTTTATTTCTGGACCTGCTTGCAAAAGCACCTTCCACTGTATCAAAATGTTAGCAACCCACCATTCAACAGTCAGAAATCTAGTTTACAAACTGTACTACGCAAAAAGTCTAGCTTTAGTGCTGCAACATTTAAATGATATTCTCCTACACAGTACAGCCAAAAAAGTGCTCGAAGAGATAGAGCACATCCAAAGGAAATATTGTGGAACTGAAGAGCACTTACAAACTCCAGCATTTTTAGACAACAGTACTGACAACATTGCAGCTATCAACTTTTTATATCACACATACAGAAAAGAAATACAAAAGTTCAAAAGAACAGCCGCTGAAATGCCAAGCCAAGTATGTGTGTGTTGTCATAGAACCTTCTATAGAAAGAGCACCAAAACTATAGATATGAATAGAAGGCAATGAGGAATCCTAATGGTTTCAATTAGCTCTGTAACTTATAGCTGAAAACAAATACAAAATTACGAACACCTCCATACTGTGCACATACTGCACTGCAAAACTTCACAATAACCAAAGTCCTTCACAGGCAATCAGTAATAATTTTGAAGTATTTCCACTGCCAAGCGCACTGCAGCAGCTTAATTTGTATGAGAGCATTACAATCCTAACAGTGCACCCATTTCAAGCAATAATACGACTTCAACCGAAAACTGCAAAATTGCCTCCCACCGAATTACTGCGAGCAATTTGTGGGAAAGTAGTTTATTTACCATTACATCTCAAAGAAAATGTAGACACTCTACGAGTGCAAAGGCCAATAGAAGAGTTTTTGATTATCCTGGTAAATGGTGTACCTAAAAGAGACAAAAGAAAATGGCAGCAACTATCGGATTTAAGCAAAGCTAGGGAAGCCTTGCAATACCTAGAAGAAAACAATGAATACTACAAGGAAATGAACGTTGAAGAAAACCTAAGAGAAATAACCGAAATAATTCAGGACTCCCCAACACTGGCCAATCTGAGCGTCTAGATCATAGTGCAGCCTCCAATATTTTAGACCACTATACAATTCACCCACTGCACTCCAAAGACACCATAGACAATGCACTAGAAACATATCAAATGCGGCAAGCCAAAGGAGCTCCAATCAGTATATGGGAAGTGAAGAAGCACAAGCCTTTCCTCTACTCTTTCCAACTGGAAAAGGTGGAAGATATGATGAAAGATGCACACAAATAACAGCATCAGAATACCGCTGTTTACAAATATGTTCTGAAGACCCTAGATTTAGACAGAACGTGGAGCACATATTCCACCCTCTCTTTGAAAGTGATCTGGCAACGCTATGTTATGGAGTTGCCCATACACTGAAAACAGGTTCCCATTTCCAAAACATGTCTGAAACATAGCTACTGCAAAAGGTGCAAGAGAAGGACACATTTTTACAGTCAAGTATTGCAAACCTCTTGGCAAACATGTGTGGTAGAAAAGAGTACTGTTTCCAAAATCACACAGATGCACAGTGCATGCTGCGCTACCTTGGCCCACCCACATGGTTTGTCACTTTAAGTTGTGCAGAGTATGCATGGGGAGACTTGCACACTTTCCTACGCATATCAAACAAAAACAAATCAGGTGTAGACATGAAAACACCAGGAGTACTCTGCTCTTTTGATCCAGTAAATGTTTCATGGTACTTCCTTCATCACTTCTTTGCCATGCTGCACTTCATTTGCAATAAAGCACTTCCTCCCCTCAGAGAAGTGGAGCACGTCTTTTGGAGAAAAGAATATCAAGCCAGAGGAGCACAACACATCCACATGCTTTTGTGGATTAAGAATGCTCCTAAATTGTGTGGGGAGAGTGATGAAACTGTTTTGCAGTTCATTAACAAATATGTCACTTGCGAAATCCCTTCAGAAAGTACACATAGTGACCTACATGCACACATTTAGCAATTCCAAAGACACAAGTGTGGAAAGTATTGTTCGCGCAAATATAAAAACAGAGGGAAATAATACACCAAATGCCGCTTTGGTTTCCCTAGATCAGTTTCAACAACAGGGCAAGTAAACAGCTTCATGTCTTCAGTTCGACACAGTGTGAAAGGCAAGTCTCCTACAAACACATGCTGCATGAAAAGTAGTGAAGCATCAAAGTACATCAATGATTACAATCCAATATTTGCCCTCCTCTGGAATGCTTATGTTGATATACAGTACATTGCAGACAATTCCACTGCAGTTGCACAATATGTCACAGCCTACTTAACCAAAGCAGAGAAAACAGAGCTCAAAGACCTCTGGGATAACTTATCATCTGAGAAAACACTGGCCAAAAATGTTTACAGCTTTGGCATAAAAATGCTGTTCCATAGAGAATGTGGGGCCTACGAAGCCGCAGACCGTTTAACCGGCCCCTCCTTATATGGGAAATCTGAAAACATAGTGTGGCTAAGCCTTGGTCATGCTGCATCCAGAAAGAGAGTACTGAAATCGTACAAAGACATACAAACAATAGCCAAAAACAATCCCAACAGCCAGGACATTTTGAAGAACAACTTATTGGACACACTACCTGAACAGGAGTATTACTTTAGAAGCCTTGGGCCTGTACCAGATAGCCCAAAACTTGGCATACAAAATTAACATTAAACCAGATGAGAAAAAAGGTAGATAGAGAGTCGGAAGTTGTGAAGGCAGCCTGGTGAAACTTACCAAACACAGCCTAATTAATCATATTAAATTGTCATTAAAAACTCCTCAACACAAAGAATTGTACTACATGGCTCTACTGCAACTTTTCAAACCATGGAGAAAAGAAGATTTATTAAGATTTATTAGCCACCCATGCCTCCTATGAAGATGCTTTCAATGCAAGTAAAAGTACAATTACAAATGAAAGATTTACACAGTACAAAACCATATTGGACAATGAACGCCAACAAGAAGAAGAACTTGAAGCACAACTAAATGTAGACACTTCTGAGAGCAGTGAACTTTCTGTAACAGGCAGCCAAGAACCACTTTGACAGCCACTCATAGCAAATGAGGCAGAATTAGACATGACGGAAGTAACCACCACCATGTTTCAGTACGAGCAGTCTGCAGGAGAGTTGGCTGTACTGAAATCCCAACTAAACAATGAGCAGCGTACCATTTTTCTAGAAGTAAGTGAAAAAATTGTACATGGTATACAACACAAAAGTAAAAGTTGCACCTGTGACTACTAAAATCCTGTACTGCTGTATGTAAGTGGTGAAGTTAGGTCAGGGAACACATTCTTTAAAAAAGTATCAGTAAATACCTCCAACAATTAACAAACAACAACCTGTCAAGTGGTTGTAACCGCCCCTACAACTTAGGTGTAGTCACTCTACACCGATTGCTATTCCTTCCAGTAGAACACCAAAACAAATTAGATTACTATAAACTTTCAGCAGAATCTGCTATGGAGCTACGCAGAGTGTTTAAGCAAATGAAAATGCTCCTAATAGATGAGGTGAGCATGGTCTCCAACCTAATGTTGGCTTTGATTCACCTCAGATTGCAAGAGGTCCTCAAAACAGACTACGAAGAACTCTTTGGAGGAAAACATGTAATTGTTTTCGGAGATTTCCTTCAATTAATATCAGTGAAAGGTGAACCTATCTTCAAAACCTTGGGACACAAAGTGTGCCGTAAAAGTCTTGGAAGCATCGGGAATGTAAATCTCTGGCAACATTTCCAATACAGAGAACTAACTCAAAACATGCTTCAGTCTGCAGACCTCACCTACGCCAACATTTTAAAAAGCATACGGCTTGGTGTACTATCAAAGTAGGGGCAGTCTACCCTCAATACTAGACGCCTGTGCTGCTTATTTCATGGAACAATTAGCTCACAAAAATGTCACCTGTATGTCCTTAATGCCAACTCTAGCAAGCTGTGTACAATTCAATTCAACAATGCTGAAAAAAGAAAAACAACCACTTGTAGAAATCATGCCACAGACAAACTGGACGTACATGGTATGACAATATCTATGTGTTAACAAGCCATAGCATGACTAAATACCTTAGAAAACTCTATCTCCAAAACAGCTGCTTTGGAGAAAATGTTAACATTATGGGCCCGATTCATGGAATAAAATTGCGTGGAAAAATGGGCGCGTGCATGCAAAACGCGCGCAAGAGCCCGTTTGTTGATTCATGGAACACATTGCGAGTGGCTTCCCTGAGACTTGCGCAGAATCTGCGCCAGTCCAACATGTCACTGCGACACCACTAACGCCTTGCGCGAGACGCCCCGCGAAGGCACATACCGTCTAGCGCAGTTACCTAAAAAGGGGGCAGAACACGTGGAATGGGGAACAACAAGCATAAATGTGGGCATTATGTGGGAAGTACCACAGTAAAATGTATTCATGGAATCGAACAGGGTGCTCCGGCACACAGAAAAAGACATGCTAATCGGGATCCACGTCCGCCACGCGTAAGCTGGCGTAAGCGTCACCACACACTAAAAACAATGCATAAAAAGTGAGTGCAAAATCCAACGCGCGTATACAGCTACGATGAACGTAACTTTTTTCGCAGCCGTGATCGTGGGACACCGCAGGAGGAGGAAGATAGCCAGGCATGCCTTTTTTTACCCAGGACCAGCCTTTTTGGGATGCCTGATGACCAGGTCTATGCCAGGTATAGGTTTCCACCTCATATCATATTAGACCAGGTCACAGAGTGGGAAGGTGACCTCACATCACCCACCCTGTGCTACCAAGCACTGAGCCCCTTTGGACAAGATGCTCAATTAACTGCATTTTTTGGCCACTGGGTCATTTCAGCAGACAACTGCCATTGTCGGGGGCATCTCACAGGCCACGCAGTCACGCTGCCTACACCAGGTGTTGGCTATCATGACTTCACGCCCCTCAGTCCCCAGGCACATGTACATGCCCAGAACACCCGCAGAAAGGCAGGCCGTGGTCCAGTACTTTTACGGGGTGGAGCTTGGTGCCATCGATTGCACCCATGTGGCCTTACGTCCACCTAGGGTCACAGAACACATCTATCGCTATCGCAAGCACTAGCATTCCCTCAACGTGCAGGTTGAATGTGATGCCAAGGGAATCATTACCTCTGTATATGCCAACTATCCTGGGTCCACCCATGACAGTTTCATATTCAGAATGTCACCCCTACAGCGGGCCCTGGAAGCTGGAAGGCATGGCAACTCATGGCTCAATGGTGAGTACAAATGGACCTGCGATTGCATGCATGACTCACACAGACACAACCACACCACTGACAACACATCTCACCTCCACAGGGGATGGTGCCTACCCTCTGATCATCTACATGATGACGCCAATACGGAACCCCACCACACCACCCCAGGTAAGATAAAACGCAGCCCATACTGCAACTAGGGCCATAGTGGAGCACGCATTCGGAGTGCTAAAGTCACGCTTCCGCTCCCTTGACCACTCTGGTGGTGAGCTACTAAATGCACCACCAGTAGTGTGCAGGATCATTGTGGCAGCATGTGTCCTGCACAATGTTGCAACACGGCGTGGTGTACCAGTGGACATGGTGGTGCCCCCACATCCCCAACCACATGCACCGCGGCTGCGCATGGGAGGGGAAAGGGCAGGTGGCAAGGCTGCCCCTACCCAGCTTGTGGCACAATTTTTCACCTAAAATCCATACCCTGTGGAGTACACACAGCCCTGGCACATTGCAGGTGACAATCGATGATGACAAAGGGACAATCATCTGTCCCAACCTTACCACCCTGAGAACCTGTCCTTGGAAGTGTCACATTGTGTGCATCCCTTAGAATTTAAACCAACTCAATCTGGTGTGCACAAAAGTAGCACATGGAAGATGTAGCATGTCACCAACACCATGGCAAAGTACACCTCTAAATGCCGGTATGTCACCTAAACCATCCCACACTCCATGTCACCTAGTCGCTACACCTTGCCATGGCATGCAATGTCAAAAGTGTAAATCAAATGGCCATCACTCAACTCCACTGTCACAAAGTGCTCAACAATCAATGTAACCAGTTCATAAACAAGTCACTCTCACACATCAAACTATCAATGTACACAGGGACACCAATTGGGCAGTACAACATACCAGATACACAGACCAGAATAGTGAATATGTCTGAGAGTGATCAATCATAATTGCAAAATT
Organism: Ambystoma mexicanum; assembly: GCF_040938575.1. NCBI lineage: Eukaryota > Metazoa > Chordata > Amphibia > Caudata > Ambystomatidae > Ambystoma > Ambystoma mexicanum. The sequence continues at coordinate 1,150,252,047 of NC_090928.1, forward strand.
GCCTCAACATGTCGTAACTTGCACATGCCACCCTTCCATCATTTTGGGTGGCCCTGATAACTAAAGTGGGCAGGGAAGCACATACAGAGCGAAGGCCAACAATAATACAGATAGGAAAGCCAGTACATGAAGATGGAACATGATCAGAGGATGGATCCCAATGTACAAACAAAAAGGGATTGCTACCATGCACTGAACATACAATCATGAATCCCACTAGGGGTGTATACACAGGCCGGACTTGAGACTGTCCACAGATAGAAAGGAAGCCCAATGCGTCTGTGTAAGTTACTGTCACACGCTGTCCTCCTTGCAAGCCCATGAAAAAGGGAATCAGGAGTGGCATATGCGTTTGGACCCAAGGCACAAACCCCAACACGAGACAAGCCTCTATGGGTCCAGCTGGAACCTACAGTGGATGCCCTCAGATGCCACACAAAGCAACACACTATCACATAAATGCACAATAGACATAAAACAACAAAAATAAGCCCATGGAGGATGAGGGAGGGATGAGGGGGAGGAAGGGGGCACCCTGGAGGGTGGAAGGGCAGGGTGCACATCAAAACCCACAGGTGTTGAGAAGACAAAAAACAAAACCCCTCCATGGGTTCATGGGCCGCACGGCTATCATGGATTGGGAGAGCTGTCGCCATTGGCACCACCCTCTGGTGTAGCATTAGAAGGTGGTATGGTTAAGGGAGGATCACCACGCATAGCCCTGGCCTGGGCCCCCGTGGCAACGTCCATGTGGGACTGATATGCTTGCATCTACAACATGATGGCTCGGAGGTCCCCATGCAACACCTCACGGGATGCACAGAGTTCCGCTGTGATGGTATGAGTCAACTGTTGCATCTGCTGTTCAGACCGTCTACCGTAGCCTTCGTAAAGTGCAGTCAGTGTAATTCTGAGGGACCTATATTCTTCCCTCAGGGTGTTCCTGTGTGCACGACCCTCTGCAACCAGGGATGCCCGCAGAGCCCTGAGTTCTATCCGTAGGCTCCTGTTGCTGGCCTCCATGTGCAACCTTTGTGCATGGCATGTGGACGCACTGCCTGCAACTGGAGCTCCACCTGTCTTTCTGGGGGCATCATGGAAATGCCCACCCTTTCCATGCCCTGAGCAAACATCTCATAGGAAGCCCCCTGCTGCCATGCAACACCATACATGGACTGCTCCCACACACTATTGCCAGCTGACACAAAGCCACTGCGTTGGCGGTCCCCACACCTGGCAGGTCCAAGGGAACCTTGCCCTTGTTGTGATATGCCTGTCTGTGGCTGCAGGCTAGCATCCCTCCCTTGATCAGCTTTCCCAGGACCAGGAGCCAATACTGTGGAGGGTGACCCTGCATCCGTAAACAACACAGACTGACGTACCAACACTGACTGGCCCTGTGAGAGGTCTTCACCCCCTGCAGACGTTTGAGACACAACAGCAGCCACAGTTGATCCAATTACCTTCAACAGTGTTGAGGAAGCCACATCTGGTTCACCACCAGATCCAAAGGAATCATCAGAGGTGTAGTCCAGGATGGACTGTAGCACCAGTGGATCTTCATGGGCTACCACACCACCTTCTCCACTGGAGGTTGGTAGCGGTTCAGTATCCTGTACCACCTCCCCCTTCTCCTCTACATCAAGTGACTCATCACCTGCACATGGACAGGAAAGGAAATGAAGACCCATTTTATTTGCATAGCCCACTCACACAGCTACCACAATGTTCACATGCAGCACATTAACCTGCCATGTCACTCATGGCACAGAAATACACGCACGTACGCAGTGTAAATGGAAGGGAAGGGAACTATGAATGCAGCAATGGATGTGTGATCAAGGGCTCAACAACACATGTAGTGCATGGTGCATAGCACCTGCTTCACACACAAGCACCTGATGTGCGATACACAGATGCCGCATAGCCAACCATGAACTACCAAACAGCATGAGATGAAACTTGATGACTACAGTCCTAGAGCCATGTACAATAGTTGTGACATAGCATTACATTGTACTCACAAAACCAAAATACACAAGTGTCACAATGCGCAACGATGCTAGGGTGTCGGAATAGAGTGAACACAAGCACACTGATACCATGATGCAAGGTCACATTGACATCATGCCAGTGAGTAGGCCTGTTAAACGGGATACCTGGGTTTGGAAGTGAGAGGGGGCAGTGCACAACATGTGAACGGCCTCAATTTCCAACATACATACGTCACCAGTAATGTAAATGTTGTGGCCTGTTGGCAGTGGAAGGGCAAAAGCACACATCAGGTGTCAAGTGGTGGCAGTGGGTTCTAGGGATACAGTAAACACACATCAAGTGCGGGGGATGCCCAGGATGCAGTGCATGGGTGAAACTGTTGGCTCAGAGGACCGTGCCGGAGATCAGATTGTTGCCAGGTCACTAGTGCATCATCTCCGTCATCCTGGACTCCAGCAGTGGAGAGGAGGAGAGTAAGTCCAACGCATGAGGAAGCATCAGATGTGCCTACATACCTGGAGAAGGTTCACCTCCAGTTCCATTGAGGCAGGGAGGCTGTACCAGAGGGAGGAACCAGCCAAAGACAGACATTAACCACCAACCCATTGCAATGATGAGCTACTGAGCAAGAGTGAATGGGAAATGGATGAATGAAGACTATGGGGGTCATTCCGAGTATGGTGGTAGTCATGGAGCAATTAGCTCCATGGCTGCCTCCCATACCGGTACCGACTCCGGTTTGGTTCAATTGGGACTTACCGGTCCATTCCGACCCTGGAGGGACCGGTAAGTCCCCATTGAACTAACCATTCCCATTTGAGCCCCCATAGGGCTCAAATGGGAATGGGGAGGGTGCAAATAATGGGCTTGCGAATGGAAAGCCCGTTATTTGCTCCCTGGTCCATCAGCGGGACCCGTAAAGGACGTGGGGTCCGACCACACGTCCCTCACGGTTCCCGTTAGGGGACAAAGGAATCGGGCGGTAGGGTATTATCGGCACTGGTCTCCTTACCGGTGCCCAGTATCCCTACCGCCCGACTCGGAATGACCCCCTATGACAGGTAAGCAAATCTTAAAGATGGAGTTGAAGTAATATTGGCCCCAATACGCCTAAGGACTTGTGGGCAATGCATAGGGTTCAGAAAAGACCAGTAGTAGCCACTGGGAGACAGTGGCATCATCACAGTCTGAGTGTGAAATCAAAAAGAAGATATCGAGGCTGAGTACCCCAAAAGGAAATACACCAAACGCGGGTTACAAAGAAAGATACAAAGATCTTTATTCTATACTGAACAGTTTCAAAGGACAAAGCAACAGATAGCTATCAGGCCCTCAGTACAACACAGCGAACTCCAGCCCTGTTCGGTGTGCTCAGTGAGTGGGGCTGTCATAGAATAGTTGCACCTTTTATACAGTTTCAAACATGATGTCCAGCCCACCTGCAAGTTAATACATCACGGATCTAGGGTTCATACCGAGTTCATACATCTATACATTTAGGGTTTACCTTTAATACATTCACCAACAAGTTACAATGGCAACAGTGTGTCTTCAGATTTCTCGTTAAGCCTTCTCATACATCTTTATACAATGCAGTTAAACATGTGTTCACATTTCAGTATTTGAATATATTATGTTTAACATGTGCTCACGGATTAGCTTTGTTGGCATAAGTAATATACACAGGTCAACGAAGGGCAAGGCTTCAGTTCATGACCCCAACATGTGGCCTGCAGGCAAGTTACATATTAGCTTGTACACAGAGGTCAAGACGGCCATGTTACATTTGGAATGACACTGTCCACCATCTTGGAACACAGGGTGACTTTAGAGAGAGAATCTAAAATGGCGGATAGACCTAAAATGGCGGCTTACTCAGATCTAAGGTCAAGACCTTGTAACGTGGATTCTCTTCGCAAAGCGGCTTGGCTTAGGCCAATATACATATATTCATACTGTATAGGAGGCACAATATGATTTCTCGTTTGACAAACCCTCCTTTTGGCCTATGCCAATCGCTAACCAACTTCTAATCATTTTACGAACATCTCCACGTCTCAATGTCCTTGCACCCTGAATCACTATCAGAAATATCTATTGCCATTAGATCAGTTATCAAAATTTCTTTCAACACATACTCATTGCAGTCCTTGTCTGGGCCGTGTACCTTGCGTCCTTGCGTCCTAATGTACCCATCGCCTGTGCGCAACATCCCCCTAGCACCGAACATATACCAGGAAGACACTCTATACAGCAACAAAGAAACAACAAAATTCCCAAAATGATCAGCAAGACCGAGAGTACCTTCCAACCGCAAGATCGCAAGAAGTCCCAGAACCAAGCGCTAATATCCCAGTGTGGAATCAGAAAAAAATACAATATTACGGCTGTTACACCAAGCAAAGGAAAATACACCGACACAGGCTTGTAAAGATTCCCAGAATCTTTATTATAAAACTGAACAGTATTCAACAACGTACACAAATAGCTATTTGGCCGTCAATACATCACAGAGACCACCAGCAGGGTTCAATGTGAGCAATGAACAGAATTTCCTAGCTGGACATTGACGCATTTATACAATTTGTAAAATGATGTCCAGCCCTCTTACAGGTTAATTATACACTGGGCTAGGGTCGCGCCAGGTTCACTTTCCTAATTTACATATCTCATGTATGCGGTTTACTTTTGAATATATTTACTAACACACTTCATTATTCTTTAATTTTAAATTTACACTCTTTACATGCTGTTTTAGTCCAGACCAAACAAATGTTTCACATATTATATTTGGATAGCATTACTGTTCTTGTATACTTGTAGTTTAACATTGCTAATTCAAGTAATCCCCTGCTCCCGAGGTCAACAAAGGACAAGGTCTACATGACCCTAACATGTAGCCTGAAGGCAGGTTGGACATTAACTCTCCTACAGAGGTTGGAGAGGTTAAGGCAAGAACAAGGGCACACTAGACGGCCATTTTAGATTACAGGGTGACTTTGTACAAAAACCCCAAAATGGCAGTTCTAACCTAAAATGGAGGCTTGATTCAAGATGGCGGCTTACATCAATTTCTAAGGTCAAGACCTTGCCGTAGAGAGTTATTTGCGTACAATTTTAAACAACTTGGCGTAGGCCAATATACATACAAATCGTTATAATAGGAGGCATAATTTAATATCCGGTTTGACAAACCATTCTTTTGGCCTATGCCAAGTGCTAACACTACTTCTGATCTGCTTGCAAGTAACTCCATACGTCATAGTCCATACACCCCGAATCATTGTCGGACATATCTATTGCCATTAGATCTGACACCAGAGTTTCTTTCAACACATACTCTTTGGAAACCTTCTTTGGGGCGTATATTTTATGCCCTAATACACTTGTTGCTTGCGCGCAACATCCCCCTAATACTGAGCATATACCAGGGAGACACTGTTTACAACAGCAGAGAAACAGAAAATTTCCCAAGATAATTAGCAGGGCCGAGAACAACTTGCATCCCCATGACCGTAGGAGGTCCCAAAACCATGTACCAAGTTCCCAGTTTCCCTCAGGGACATGTACTTCTGAACTAAGAACATGTAGATTTTGGATAGCCCTAAAGATCGTCGGAGAGGAATCTGGTACATAACCACAGCAAGCGGACCCCACTAATTTACATACTACTCCTCGCTCTGCCAGGATGACATCTAATGCCATCCGGTTCTGAAGAGCCACTAATCTTATTGCTCTCTGTTCTAACGTCATATTATAGAGTATGTCAGTGGTCCGGTTGATGGTTCTCTCCAATACTCTCGCTAGTCCCCTGATATTTTCTGAATTCGTAATTTGCCCAAAAAATGGCACAAAGGATTTCATAATATCTCCTAGAGTTTGTGCTGGAGTATCCCCTTTTACACCTCGTCGTGGACGAGTCTTTGAAATTTCTACAGTATTGGCAATAAATACCCCAGGTAATAGAATCCCTCAATAACAGGTTCCTTGCCAATCCCTGGGCAACCATGGAAATGCCACATTACCGCAAACAAAATAGACAGGTTCGCCTATGTGTAGAGGTCTGTTTTCACTAGAAACGTTGGCGCACTTTCTAAAATTACCCATTGACCGTGTTCCATTCCTCTGTATGCAGAAGGTTACTGAATCGGGGCTATGATTAACAGAATAAGATGGAGGCGTGGCATCCTTATTGCCTATAGGAGCCATTTTGAAAGAGATTAAAGACTGAAAGGGACGAGACAATCTATCAGAGGGCCTAACAGAAGCAACGTTTGGCTTACTTCTATTTGCAAAAAGCGAGCATCCCGGGGGCATCAAAACATTCTTTTCAAAACTATTTAAATTTGTACCATCAAAGTTCCCTGAGATGCTGTCATTCCATCGATCCAAAAATAGTGCTCTAAGAGAAGCGTAACAGGCAGTTGTCAAAGGTAAGGGATAAATATACCAACCTAGCCTCTTATCCCCATGTTGCGGTAGATGTGTACAGATCCAGCAATTGGTCTTATTAAAAATTGCATGAGTGGCATTCATTTTTAACATAAGGGTATTATTCTGATAGTTCCGTCTATGCAAAGAATCCCTAGGCGACAAGGTATGCAATTGCACAGAAGGAGTGGGAATAACAGATACATTTTCAATAGGTAAAAAGTCCTCTAACGGATATGCTTCTTCCAGATACCATAACCCAAACCCAACAGTTACTAAAAATCCAGTAATTATCACGAAAAGGCAACAATACACTTTGGGGGTCCCCTTACATGCTTGTTCATTGTCTCTGCTAGTCACATATTTATCTAAAAGTTTGGTACGAGCGGTAGCGGGTGCAGGCATTGTAGTCTTCAATCGAAAAAACACCACTTGTTCATTTTCTGGCGACTCCAGTCGCGCGTCTTCTTAATGTCTTTCCCACAACCCTTAGCCGACAGAATCTTCCCGCACAGTCGGGCCAAAAGGCAAGCCCTCAAATGATTTTCTCAATCGCACAGTCAGACTATGCTGTACGTTTACTTCCTTGGGCACAAATTATATTTTGCAGTTTCTGGCGAGAACAAAGTGTCGTCACTTCCTCCTGGAAGTGGCGAATGGATGGAAATGGGATCAGAAAAGGATTGATCCGGAAGTTCCACTGTTGGGGAGTGCGGAGACAAGATGGCCGTTTTGTCCGGCCTTCCGGATTCTGAAGCGGTCTCTGATTCTCCCTTGTTGGTTGTTGCTGTTTCAGGCACGCTAGTTACAGCAGTGGGAAGGGATTCTGTGTCTTCTGTATCGTATGGCACGGGCTGTGGGATCCGTTTGGTGTGCGTCGCATGGATCCAGTATTTACAACCCGCTACCCGCACGGCAGTCTGGGTGACTAGCAGGACTTGGTAGGGACCCCTCCACCGAGGTGCAAGGCAAGACGACCTCTCAAAAACCTTCAGGAGGATCCAGTCCCCCGGTCGTAGACTGTGACCAGGACCCTCGTAGTGCACAGGTAATGACTCTCGCACCTGGTGATAAATTGAAAACAGATTTTTAGTCAACTAGTTACAGTAATCTGAAAGAAGCACATTTTCTATATTACGTAATGAGCGACTTTTTGGCATACCCCAAATATTAGCAGGTCTCCCCATTACCACCTCAAAGGGAGAGAGCCCAGTCTTAGTTTGAGGGGTTGTTCTCATCGACAGTAACACGATCGGTAAGGCGTCCGTCCACTTTAGCTTGGTGCCAGCACACGTCTCAGCGAGTTTGTTCTTTATAATGCCGTTGTGCCTCTCCACTAATCCGGCACTTTGGGCATGTCTAGCTGAATGGAACCGCTTGTCAATCTGTAATCCTTTGCAAATTTGTAGGATTACAGTGGCAATAAAGTGTGGCCCATTATCTGACCAGATGACTCTCGGCAGCCCGAATCTAGGAAAAAACTCTTTCAACAGAGTTTTTGCCGTGTTTATGGCCGTTGCATCTCTAACCGGAAAGGCCTCAACCCACTTACTAAAGGCACAAATAACAACCAATACATATTTAAGATTGTTACACCGTTCCATAGCAATAAAATCAAAGTGAATAACCTCAAACGGGACAGAAGGTGGAGCAAAACTTCCTCTAGGAGTCGAGGTAACTTTTCCTACATTGTGCTGCAAGCAAACCATGCAGATCTGGACAAAACGCACCGCAGTTTTGAAAATCTTATCATTGGCCCATACACTGTGTAGCAGTTTTGTCAATTTTCATGCACAAACATGTGTCGGACCATGAGCCATAATAACCATCATTGTAATGTCAGGGAGTAACCATTTTCCTTCAATATTGTCTACCCAACACCCATCGTCATCCAATCTCCCTGCACCCTCGATCCATCTCGTAGTTTCCTCTATGGTGGCATCTGCTTGAATATCTTTTACAGCATCGATAGTTTCACCCAAAGTGAAAACATTTACAATTTACAATTTCAATTTCTTTTACAGCATACATTTCTGAACTGAAATCAGTGGCAGTCTGTTTAGCTATCTGATCGGCGAAAGCATTCCCTTTTCCTACATCATCTGTAACCTTTTGATGTGCTGAACATTCTATGATAGCTAACTGAACAGGGAGTGCAAGTGCTGAAAGTAATCGCACTATTAAAGTGCCATGCTGGATTTTCGTTCCGTGCGAGGTCAAGAAACCTCGTTCTTTCCAAAGTCTACCGAAATTGTGGGCCACCCCAAAGGCATACTGACTATCAGTAGATATATTCACTGTAAGCCCTTCAGAAAGTTCACAAGCTCGAGTTAATGCTATAATTTCTGCGGCCTGCGCAGAGTTATGCATAATTATTTTAGTTTCCACAACCGTGCTTAAAGTAGTAACAGCATAAGCAGCCGTGGATGTACCGTCTGGAAGTTTAAAACAAGAGCCATCACAAAATAGCTATCCTTGTGGGCTATTCAAAGGCGTGTCTTTCAAATCGATTCTGCCTTTAGTCTCTTGTTCTGTCATATAAAGGCAATCGTGTGACGTATCGTCACCATCAACAGTATCTTGCGAGACAGGTAAAAGTTCAGCCGGATTTAATACACAACACCTCTGAATTTGAATGTGGGGGGCAAACAAGATTAGTTCATACCTTGCCAATCGTGCAGAAGTGAGGTGTTGCGTTTGAGTTCTATTCAATAGAATATCTACAGAGTGAGGTACCATTAGGGTTAACGCATGACCCAGGACCATTCCCTCACTCTGTTTTTCAGACGCAGCAGCAACAGCGCGCAAACATCTTGGCAAAACGCATGCTACAGGATCAAGGGCGGAGGAATAGCAGCCAAGAGGAGGTCATCTATATACTGCAGTAATGTGAAAGTAGTAGGCAACTCGAGGGTATCAAGCTGCTCTTTCAATGCCCTACTATAAATACTTGGACTCTCAGTGTACCCTTGTGGTGCACGAGTGAATGTAAACGAGCGTCCACCTAGGGTAAACGCAAACAAATACCTCCTATCCTTGTGTATGGGAATACTGAAAAACGCGTTTTTAAGATCAACAACGCTAAAATCAGTGGCAGAAATCGGAATCATCGTTAGTATCGTTGTAACATCAGGTACAATAGGAAATTGAGGAGCCACAATTTTGTTAATAGCACGTAAATCAATTATAAAACGAAAGGGAATCACATTATCACCTTTTTTGTATACTGGCAAAATGGGGCTGTTACATATGCTACCCGTAATCTCCTCAATTACTCCACGATGTACAAAATCAGAAACTATACATTTCAAAGCCTGTTCGCCTTCAACTGAGATCTTATATTGCGGGATGCAAGGCAATTTTACTTCATGTTTCAAAATAATTTTAACAGGTTCAATTTGAAGAATGCCCACATCATTATCATCAATTGCCCATAAGCATTCTGGGACATTACTAAATTCTGGCGGTAAAGGACGAGTCAAAAACTGAGAGGCGAGTGATTGTTGAGGTGAAATTGTTAGCCGAATTCCGTCCGGAGAACAATGTCTTACTGCATGCAATGCCTTCAACAAATTTAGCCCCAGCAAGTTCTCCCCACAGTTTGTGGTAAGTAGAAATGGACACTGTTCCGTGAAGGGACCCAGTGTTATTGGTACCGGCAAAGAGACCGGACAAACTACAGGTGTGCCAGAAAACCCTACGGATACGTTGGACTGCCCTGACAGGGGAATATTTGGAACCCGTGAATGATCAATGTAACATTTCTGTGCTCCTGTATCTACTAAAAATAGATGCTTCCTATTTCCCACCGCCATCTCAACGTAGGGGCCTTTCTGATGAACGGGAATAGGCATAGGTTCCAAATCCTGCTTCGGGCAATCCTAGCGGAACAGAATATTATCAAAAGGAAGCTCTTCAGAGAGGTACGCGGCAGAAGGGTGATCAAAAATGTTTCTATTATCCACATTCGAAACTTGCTTATCTTGTGAAGGAGGTTGCTGTGATTCTGGTGTAAACTGACCTCTGCCAGGGCCCCCTGCACCTGGGCGAACTCTGGATCGTCTACCCATATTCCCAAATGACCTTTGCTGCAAGGTCGGACATTGTGCGCACCAGTGGCCTTCCTGCCGGCAATAGGCACACTGGTTAATGGTTACCGGAGCCAAAGGCGCACATCCCTGTGGAATGTACTGACCTCTAAATTGTTTACCCCCTCTAGGGTTTCTAACAATCTGCTGCAATAACACTTTAGTTTTCAGGTCACCCTTTTTTTTCTCAAGTTTTTCCTTTTCAGTATTTACACGATTTTCATAGTACTGAGCCATTGTCATGATGCCTACCCCCGGAGCACCAGGCCAGGCCCAGCACCCCCGGGAGCAGGCATCATGCCCCCGGGTAAAAGCCCAGCGGCCCCTTATAGGGGCTCTTTGGACTCTGCCCTGGCGCCGTTGGCGCCAGGCTCATGTTGGACATCAGTCCTGGCGCCATAGGCGCCAGACTCATAAAGGAAGGTGTTTTGTGCACTTGCCTGATGCAGACCATGCTGAAAGATTCAGGCCTCCCTGAGACCTGAAAGGGACTATTTTTTCATTGGGACTATTTTGCCACTCGGGCGTGGCCAAGGAAGGATACTTACCTGGAACTACTTTGGGGGCTATTTAAGTCACGCCCAGACAGTAGCTCACGCTTCACGTTGTTCTGCATCCAAGCAGCTGAACGCTCACCGTGTATGCTCCTGCATCTGTTCTCCAGCCACGCCCGCCTCGATCCTGGAAAACCTGTAAGGAAAGAAGAGAAGAGAAAGGTGAAAACCAAGAATTTTATCAAACTTCTTACCTGCATCCGGAACCTTCACGCCAGCGTTCCTGAGAAAAGACTTTCATTTAAAAGCACTGCATTGCTCGCTGCAGCGCCGCGCTTCCCTCACCTTTCCTCGGGAGTTCTTCTGGCTCCACCGCGACTGTTTGCACCGGTCGCCACATCTCCGCGCCTAGGGGAGAGAAGAAGAGACAAAAGGTTAGCAGAAGGAACATATGAGGAAAGCCTAATTTTCCGCCATAACACTTACCGGTCTACTGTTGGTGGATCATTCCTCATTTCGGGTCGCCGCCGCTACGTTGGCAGGTACCGCACCACGGCCCCTATGGGGAAAGGACAAAAGACATTACTGGAGGAATATAAAGACATTAAGAGGGATCACCCCCATCGCTAACTCACCTGAGTTTACCATCGGCAAGTCAATCCCTCAACGCATCGCCTTCATTCTGCACCTGAAATAAAGGACAGATCACAGGTTAGGAAGGCAACAGAAAAGGAGGCTCAACACTTGAACTTTTGTAATCTTCATACTTACGGCATTCCGCTCGGAAAAGTCAAGTGGATTTTGCCAGCGCCATTCTGAAAACCAGTGAAGTAACTGGACAATCACGCGCCCTTGCACCAGAAACAGGATGGAGAGTTCATCCTTTCAAACCATAAGGTGAGCTTCAACCGGGGATTTCGGAGGAAGTTAGAGAAGAACGAAGAGGGGAAGGGGGGAGCACGCACACTATTCTGCAGACTGTTAATCCCCTTTCTCATCTGCAGAAGGATATTCCTACGGGCCAGACAAGCAAGATTTAAGGGTCCTGTTCAGTCGGAGTTCCGAGTTCTGCGCATCACGCTCGAAGAGGCCACAGCAACCCAGACTAGACCAGCACCTCCGTGGGAGTCAGGTGAGCATTATAGCCATATGCAGTACTTCTGATTGAGACTTTGCCTGCCAAGCGCTTTCAGAAGACATAATCTGTAACTGGATGTCAGGCAGCAATCCACGAACAAATTTGTCGACAAACAACCTTTTCCTTGACTCTGTGCCTAAGTCTTGTCCACTGAAATCTGAGAATACCTGCTCGAACCGATTGAAGAAATCGGTAGCACCCTCAGACTTTCCTTGGACAAAGGCCGTAAGCTTGTCCCAAATGATTCTTTTTTCTGAAACCATAGTTTTCAATTTTATAATAATTCTATCAGGCAAGGTTAATATCACTTGAGGTGGTCGTTCGCCAGCTGGTCTTTCTCTGTCTAGCCTAACCATGTTATCCCATGTATCTCCCAACCCAGGTATGTCATCTATAGTCCTAATCTGTTTCCACAAATCAACTGGCAGGAGTACGGGAAATAATAGGTCAATATCACTTAAAGTGAATTCCGACAACTGTAAGACCAACTCTATTTCTTTATAGAATCCGGTCAGATTCTTTCTTATATCGGGAATAGATTGCTTTATGGTGTTCACTTCCTGTCTTGAAAACAGGACGTGAACAAACTGTGAAACGTAATGTGTAGGAATTTCTCCAGCTACTGTTCCTCGTCCAGCATTGACCGTAATCTCAACTTTCGGGACAAATGTCGGAGGGACCTCTCTCATAGGCAACTGAGAAGTAGGCAGCTCCGAACGCTTACTAAGCAACAGAGCCAAATCAAGCGCTAAGGCAGTCGAAGAAGTATCAATCGAAAAGGCTCTCTTATAAACACTCAACAATTCTGCGGGACACAAATCTTTCTTCTTACACACTCATTCTGCAGGTGCTCTATCATCACCTGTATCACTTTCTTTTGCATTTCTAATGTATACTGACTATATCTGTCATATACTTCATCTGGAGTTATCGATATATCCGAAATCCATGTTATCGCATCCTTTATACAAATTTGCGCTTCCTCTCCTTTTAATTCTCGACGAGGAGAAAACCTTTTCTGTAAGTACATAATACCTAAACTACCACCATCTGCTTCCTCATTCTGTAACTCTTCCAACTCCTTCCTATACTCAAAAATCCTCTCAACATGCTCATATACCTTCTCTGCAGTATCTCTGGACAACGCTAAGGCGTTCAAATCCCGTTACCCTGGTGGGAAATCTACATCATTTAGTCTATTCCACATTATGCTCAAATGAGTCCCTAATCCTTCGATAAAAACATTTTTCTCAGGAATATCTTTTACATTTTCGAGTGTGGAAAAAACATCAGCTTGTTCACCCTTCTCCATACAATGTTTAGCCCAAGCAGTCAATTTACTCCTTTTGTCTGGGGACACAGTATTACGAGTCACAACCTTTGGTCTTGCTCCCTGGTCTACTACAAGCGATGCAGAATCACTTGGAAGAGGAAGAGTAGGCACATTCTGAATAACAACAGGTGAAGGCAAGGGGGCAGGCAAAGAGTCGACGGCTGGAAGAACAACAGGAAGAAAAGCAGGGAGGACCGGAGGAACTATAGGACTGGGAACTACAACAGGAAGGGGCAAAGTGCCCGGAGGAGGGACGTACGGAGGTGGCGCAGGGGCATTGGGCCTTTGATCATGAAAAAGCTTATTAATCAATTCATCTGACGTATGAAAATCTTTTGAAGGGTACATTTTCTGAATGCCTAATTGAAATGCCCTGTCCGTGTTCCTCAATGACTCCAATTGTTTATTTTGATCATATAACCGTGCCTTTTCGACACTTGTCATATGTCTACGCATGTGTTTCTCTCTACTCTTTTGTTGCTGCAAAGCTTCTGTTTTCCAATTGTGCAACGCGTCAAATGCTGCAGGTCTAGCCTTTTTCTTTACTAATACAGACTCTAAATATTCTATACGAGGGATTTCAAAACTACCATTGGTTGGCCACCGAAGTTCAGAATTATGTCTGGTTTGTCTGTGCCAAATGTCATTAAATGATATACTACCAAAGCCTTTCTTACAGTACATAGTACATGCCGGCGACCCCTCCTGTGGTGCGGGATGGCTATCTTCCAAAGATTGTCTGTCGCTGCGGAATAATGCCCTAAAACAGGCATATCAAAGTTCTGGTGTTACCTGGTTAAATAATTGTGCTCGCGAGTACAATGTTCCAAATTGAAATTGTCAGGGTTATATTAAGAATCGGGGCACGATTCAACTGACCAAAGGACTGGGAGGCCCGATCGGGTTACTAAAGACAACGCTAAGGACCCACGTGTCTGGTGATTTTCGGCAAATTTACCCACCTCAAATATATGGACCCTCGTCGAGACGTCGTTTCGGGCTACAGCTCACTGTCCAGGCATCGGATCGTGCAGTTTCGTCGAGGAATTCACTTCTCGTCTAGAGTGGCCGGTTCTGTTGGTACCGTCCGATCCCGGTCCGATAGCCGAGCCAACCTTCAACGAGACAAAGTCAATCTTGAGGGTCCCTATTCGGGCGCCATCTGTGGAATCAGATAAAAAATACAATATTACGGCTGTTACACCAAGCAAAGGAAAATACAGCGACACAGGCTTATAAAGATTCCCAGAATCTTTATTATAAAACTGAACAATATTCAACAACGTACACAAATAGCTATTTGGCCGTCAATACATCACAGAGACCACCAGCAGGGTTCAATGTGAGCAGTGAACAGAATTTCCTAGCTGGACATTGACGCATTTATATAATTTGTAGAATGATGTCCAACCCTCTTACAGGTTATTTATACACTGGGCTAGGGTCGCGCCAGGTTCACTTTCCTAATTTACATATCTCATGTATGCGGTTTACTTTTGAATATATTTACTAACACACTTCATTATTCTTTAATTTAACATTTACACTCTTTACGTGCTGTTTTAGTACAGACCAAACAAATGTTTCACATATTATATTTGGATAGCATTACTGTTCTTGTATACTTGTAGTTTAACATTGCTAATTCAAGTAATCCCCTGCTCCTGAGGTCAACAACGGACAAGGTCTACATGACCATAACATGTAGCCTGAAGGCAGGTTGGAGAGGTTAAGGCAAGAACTAGGGCACACGAGACGGCCATTTTAGATTACAGGGTGACTTTGTACAAAAACCCCAAAATGGTGGTTTTAACCTAAAATGGAGGCTTGATTCAATATGGCGGCTTACATCAATTTCTAAGGTCAAGACCTTGCCATAGAGAGTTATTCGCGTACAATTTTAAACAACTTGGCATAGGCCAATATACATACAAATCGTTATAATAGGAGGCATAATTTAATATCCGGTTTGACACCAGTTTCCCTCGGGAATGTGCACTTCTGAACTAAGGACGTGCAGATTTTGTATTGACTTGAAGATAGTTGGGGAGGAATCTGGCATGAAAACGCAGCAAGCGGCTCCCACTAATTTACACACTCCACCACGTTCAGCCAGAATGACATCTAATGCCATCCGGTTTTGAAGTGCTATTAATCTTATTGCTTTCTGTTCTAACGTCATATTTTAGAGTAGGTCCGTGGTCCAGTTGATGGTTCTCTCCAGTACTCTCGCTAGTCTCCTGATATCTTCAGAGTTCATTATTTGTCCACAAAATGGCACAAAGGACTTTGCAAAATCTCCAAAAACTTGTGCTGGAGTGTCACCATCCTCGTCCTGTCGTGGACGAGCCTTTGAAACCTCTCCAGTACGGGCTATGAATACCCCGGGTAACAGGATCCCTAAATAACAAGTTCCCTGCCAATCCCTGGGTAACCATGGAAATGCTACAATTACCGCAAACAAAGTAGACAGGTTCGCCTACATACAAAGGTCTGTCCTCCCCAGTCAAATTTGCAACGTTGGCGCAACCTTTAAAATCTCCCATTGACTGAGTGCCATTCCTCTGTATGCAGAAAGAAACTGAATCGGGGCTATGGTTAACAGCGTAAGAAGGAGGCGTGGCATTCTTATTGCCTATAGGAGCCATCTTGAAAGAAATCAAAGATTGAAAAGGACAAGACAGTCTATCAAAAGTCCTGATATAAGCAACATTAAGCTTGCTCCTATTCGCAAAAAGTGAGCATCCCAGGGGAGTCAGAACACGTTTTTCAAACTGATTTAAATTAGTCCTATCAAAGTTCCATGAGATGCTATTGTTCCAGCGACCAAAGAACAGTGCTCTAAGAGAGGCATAACAAGCAGTTGTCAAAGGTAAAGGATGAATATACCAACCTAGCCTCTTATCTCTGTGTTGCGGTAAATGTGAACAGACCCAACAGTTGGACTTATTAAAGATAGCATGTGTAGCATTCATGATGAGTAATAGTGTATTATTGTGGTATCTCTGTCTGTGCTGAAAGTCCTTAGGAAATAGAGTATGCAGATGCACAAAAGGAGTAGAAACGGTGGGTACATTTTCAGTCGGTAACAAGGTTTATAAAAAAACGGCAGTACATTTTCGGGGCCCAAACAGTTTGTCCATTTTCACAGCTGGTCACACGTCCATTTATCAGTCCTGCACGAGCGGTAGCGGTTGCAGGCATTATAATCTTCAAACGAACACGCCAATGTTATTTAGCTGGCGACCTCCAGGCCGAGCGACTTCTTAATCCTTCCACAAACCCTAGCCCACAGAATCCCCTTTTTCAAACAATTACTTGATGATTTTTTTTTTCTTCTTCTCCAAATGCACAGCCGAACCATGCCGTGAGTCTATTTCCTTGGATGCAGATTATACCTTGTTGTCCTTGGTACTAGTTGATCCGAGAACAATGTGTCGTCACTTCCCGTTGGAAGCGACGTATCAAGATCAAGTGAAGATGCAAGATCTGGAACAATAGCTTCCAGAAACAAAACTTTTGGAGAGTGTGGAGACAAAATGGCTGCTTTCCCAAGTCTCACGGGCTCAGAGAGAGCCTCAAATGCACTCTCAATGCTGTTTACTGCTTCGGGATCGTTGGTTGCAGTACTGGTGAGGGGTTCTGTTTCTTCTGTATCGTATGGCACTGGTTGTGGAATCCTCTTGACGTGCATCGCGTGGATCCAGTTTTTCCGGCCTGCAACCCGCACTGCAGTCTGTGTGACCAGCAGGACTTGGAAGGGGCCCCGCCACTGAGGTGCAAGGCAAGAGGATTGCTCAAATGCCTTTGTCAAAACCCAGTCACCGGGCCGAATGCTATGACCTGGGCCCTCGTATTGTACAGGTAAAGACTCTCGCACCTGGTGATAAATCAAATACAAGTTTTTAGTCAACTGGCTACAGTAATCTGAAAGAAGTACATTTTCAACATTTCTCAAAGAATGACATTTTGGAAGTTTCCAGATATTAGCAGGTCTCCCCATTACCACCTCAAAGGGAGAGAGCCCAGTCTTAGTTTGAGGGGTTGTACGCATGGATAACAACACGATCGGTAAGGCGTCCGGCTATTTTAGTTTGGTGCCGACACACGTCTTAGCGAGCTTGTTCTTGATAATGCGTTGTGTCTTTCTACTAGTCCGGCTCTCAGAGCGTGTCTGGCTGAATGGAACCGTTTGTCGATCTGTAGTCCCACGCATATCTGCAGAATTACAGCAGCGACAAAAAGCGGACCATTGTCCGACCAGATGACTCTTGGTAGCCCGAACCTAGGGAAATATTCCTTTAACATAGTTTTTGCAGTAGTCATGGCTGTAGCGTCATTAACAGGAAAAGCCTCAACCCATTTGCTAAAAGCACAGATGACGACTAATACGTATTTCAAATTATTGCACCGTTCCATTTCGATAAAATCAAAGTGTATGACCTCGAAGGGGACATAAGGTGGACCAAAACTTCCCCTAGGAGTTGATGTTCCCTTTCCCACATTATGCTGTAAACAGATCATACAGTCCTGAACATTTCGCTCAGCTATTTTAGATATTTTGTCATTTGCCCAAACTACCTCTAACATTTTTGTAATCTTGCGGGCACATATATGTGTAGGGCCATGAGCCATGTGGACCATCATCATGATGTACGCATCAGCAAGTAACCATTTCCCTTCAACTATGTCCACCCAACACCCATCATCATCGAGTTTACCCAAGCCCTCAGCCCATTTCTTGGACTCTTCTAATGTGGCATCGGCTTGGATATCCCTTACAGAATCAACACCCTCATCCATTGCATAGGTATTTTTGGTCTCCTTTGAAGTGTACATGTCTGCAGCGAGATCGGTGGCAGTCTGTTTAGCTATCTGATCAGCGAAAGCGTTCCCTTTTCCTATATCATCTACAATCTTTTGCTGTGCTGCACATTTTACGACAGCTAACTGAGTAGGGAGTGCAAGCGTTGAGAGCAGTTGTACTATTAGGGAGCCATGCTGGATCTTTGTACCATGTGAAGTTAAGAACCCTCTTTCTGACCAAAGTCTCCCAAACTTGTGAACCACCCCAAAGGCATACTGGCTATCAATGTATATATTCACAGTAAGCCCTTCGGAAAGTTCACAAGCTCGTGTCATGCTATAATCTCTGTGGCCTGCGCAGAGTTATGCGTGATTCTCTTGGTTTCCACGACCATGCTCAATGTAGTGATTGCATAAGCAGCTGTGGATGTACCATCCGGAAGTTTGAAGCAGGAACCATCACCAAACAGCTCCCCTTGTGGATTGTTCAAAGGAGTATCTTTTAGATTGATTCTACCCTTTGTCTCTTGTTCGGTAGTGTAAAGGCAGTCATGTGACTCATACTCACTGCAAGCAGTATCTTGCAGGAAAGGTAGGAGTTCAGCCGGATTAAGGACACAACACCTCTTAATTTGGATGTGTGGTACAAACAAGATCAATTCATATCTCGTCAACTGTGCGGAAGTGAGGTGTTGCGTTTGAGTTCTATTCAGTAGAACATCTACAGAGTGAGGTACCATCAGGGTTAAAGCATGGCCTAGGACCATTCCCTCACTCTGTTTTACAGATGCAGCAGCAGCGACAGCTCGCAAACATCTTGGCAAAGCGCATGCTACAGGATCAAGAGCGGAAGAAAAGTAACAGCATGGCCTATTCTTCCTTCCATGTTCCTGCGTTATTACAGCCAAAGCACATCCATCACATTCATGCACAAAACACACAAAGGCCTTTTCATAGTTTGGTGTGCCCAAAACCGGTGCCGAGCACAATGCAGTCTTGAGCAAATCAAATGCACGCTGGTGCTCCATGTTCCATGGCAATGGTGAAGAAATGCCCTTCTTCATCAGAGCCAACATCGGCATAATCGTTAACGAAAAGTTGGGGATCCACTGCCTACAGTAAGAAGCCATTCCTATCAAGGCTCTAACTTCCTTCTGTGTATTTGGGACAGACATGCTAGAAATGAGTTTTACCCGTTCAGGTGTCAATCTTCTTCCCTCCTTTGACAGGAGATGACCTAAATAGGCGACCTCCTGCCAACAATATTGAAACATTTTAAGCGAAGCTTTGTGACCATGTTTAGCCAGGTGGATAAGCAACAACACAGTGCCATCCTTACAACCGCTCTCTGAGTCAGCAGCTAAAAGCAGGTCATCAACATATTGAAGAAGTGTACAGGTAGAGGGCAATTCAAGAGTATCAAGCTGTTCTTTCAAAGCCCTACTGTAGATGCTAGGACTTTCCGTGTAACCTTGCGGTGCATGGGTAAAGGTGAATGAGCGTCCCCCTAAGGTGAAGGCGAACAGGTATCTGCTGTCCTTGTGTATGGGATACTAAAGAAAGCGTTCTTTAGATCTACAACACTAAAGTGAGTAGCTGAAGCCGGGATCACAGTCAATATTTTCATCACATCAGGCACAATTTGAAATTGTGGAGGGACGATCTTATTTATGGCATGTAAATCAATTATGAAACGAAAAGGAATTTCATTATCGCCTTTTTTTTACACGGGCAAAATCGGACTATTGCACAAACCACCTGCAATCTCCTCAATCACCCCCCGATGCACAAAATCGGAGACGATGTATTTCAAAGCTTGCTCACCCTCGACTGAAATCTTATATTGTGGAATACGTGGCAGCTTTACTCCATGTTTCAAGACTATTTTAACAGGCTTGATCTGCAAAAAGCCGACATGATTGTCGTCAATTGCCCTTAAACACTCCAGAACAGTACTAAATTCCGGCGATAAAGGTCTAGTCAAGAATTGAGAGACAGAAAGTTGCTGTGGTGCAATCGTCAAACACACTCCATCTGAAGAACAATGAATTACCGCATTTAATACCTTCAACAGATTCAACCCCAGCAGATTATCTCCACAATTCGAAGTCAAAAGGAATGGACAATGGTCCGTAAACGGACCCAAAGTGATAGGTACCGGCGAAGAAACCAGACAGACAACTAGTGTGCCAGAAAACCCTACAGAAACATTGGTTTGCCCTGACAGTGAAATGTTTGGAACCTGAGAATGATCAATGGAACACTTCTGCGCCCCTGTATCTATCAAGAATAGATGTTTCGTATTTCCCACTAACATTTCAACATAGGGACCTTTCAGATTAACGGGAATATGCGTAGGTTCCATCCCCTGCTTTGGGCAATCCTAGCAAAACAGAATATCGTCAAAAGGAAATTCTTCAGAGAGGTAAGCAGTAGAAGGATGATCGAATATGTTTCTAGTATCCACACTCGGTGCCTGATTATCCTGCGAAAAAGTTTGTTGTGGATCCTGTGCAAACTGACCTCTACCAGGACCCCCTACACCCGGGCGACCTCTGGGTCGTCTACCCATATTCCCAAATGTGTTATTCGACCTTTGTCGAAGGACCGGGCATTGTACACGCCAATGACCCTCTTGCCTACAATAGGCACACTGGTTAGTGTTTACAGGACCCAAGGGGCACATTTCCTTGTGGAACATACTGACCTCTAAACTGCAAATTACCCCCTCTGCGGCCTCTAATAATTTGCTATAATAATACTTTTGTCTTCAAATCACCTTTTCTCTTTTCGACTCTTTTCTTTTCATTATTGACACGATTCTCATAGTACTGAGCCATGTGCAGTACTTCTGATTGAGACTTCGCTTGCCAAGCGCTCTCAGAAGACAAACTTTGCGACTGGGTGTCAGGCAACAATCCATGCACAAATTTGTCTACGCATAACCTTTTCCCAGACTCTGTGCCTACGTCTTTTCCACTGAAATCTGAGAATACCTAATAAATAAATAATAATATTTATTAAAGTGATAAAGTGATCCCGGCCATTCTACCTACCCTTAACGGATTAGAGGATCATTTAGACCCAGAAACATTAGTCAATGAGTATAACAAAATTATGTTAACCACCCTTGACAACATCGCACCTCTGAAACTCAGACAAAGTAAACCTAAATCTCACCTAAACAAATGGTTTACCCCCGAACTAAAGGATCTGCGACTACTTAAGAGGAGTTGCGAAACAGCATGGAGGCTTACCCCTTCAGTAGATCATAAAATTAAACTAACAGAAATCTCCTCCCAATAAAAAAAAGAAATCCATCTGGCCAAACAGAACTCTTTCAATAAGCGTATTTCCAACGCCAATTCAAGAATGAGGGAATTGTTCACCATCCTCAAGGAACTAGAGTCACCCATCCCCATTCCGGATATATGCACTAAAGATAAAACTTGGTGCTCTGACATTCAGCAAGCCTTATCAAATAAAATGTACTTACTCCAAACTAAAATAGCCAAAAAGGAAGCCTCCCTTACTCAACCATCTAAGACCAACAACTCCATTATAGACCTTGCCCCAAAGGCACAGGACCCAGCTATAGGGTTCATGTTCTCTAAAACCTCTATTCTTGAGGTGGAGAAAGTCATCCTCTCTCTTAAGCCGTCAAACTGCCAGGGTGATTCCTGCCCTGCCCAGCTATAGATGCTGCTAGGGATCTCTCCCTGTTTATTGCCAAACTTGTCAACTCCTCATTCACGTCCGGCACAGTGCCCACCAATTTAAAACAATCCTGGGTACTACCACTGCTCAAAAACCAAACGCTAGACCCTCTTATACCCACGAACTACCGTCCCATTACAACAGTCCCCTTCCTGTTCAAAATCTTGGACAGATTGCCTATAATCAAATCCAAAGTTTTCTGGAACAACATAAACTTTTAGGAGAGCGCCAATCAGGTTTCCATCCCCAACATGGCACAGAGACTGCCCTCATTGACCTAAAGGCACAAATAGATGAACTAAGAGATAAAGGAAAAATGGCTCTCCTCTTGCTGCTGGACCTCTCAGCGGCATTTGACCTTGTGGACCATGGGGTACTTTGCAGCCATTTAGACTCTTCCGCACATTTCTCCAGAGAGGCCATAACTTGGATTGAATCCTTTCTTAGTGATAGGACCATGAGGGTGTTCTCCCCATCAGTGGCGGCTGACCCAATCCCTATCCGGTGCGGAGTCCCTCAGGGCTTGTGTGTCTCCCGACTCTTTACAACATATTCACGAAGCCCCTTTTTGATGATCTGGACCATCTCGGTATCACCTACACTAACTATGCAGATGATACCCAGATTCTCCTCCCACTTTCTGGGGATTACAACAAGGATTTGGCCTTGATGAATAGGGTGTATATCATCGTTCAGGCATGGATGGCAACCCACGGTCTATGCCTGAACGATGACAAAACAGAGTTCATCATCCTAGGGACACATTCTAACATTAGAAAACTTAGCCAGGACTATACCTCATTTGAAATTGATGGGAACACCATCAAGGTATCTAAAGACGTGAAGACACTTGGCTTCTATCTGGATGCCACCCTCTCTTTCGACAAGCAGGTGAAATCATTGGCGTTGGCCACTGCCTACACATGCAAGCTCATTAGAGCAGGTAAGCACTTTCTCTCTGACAACAATTGCTTTATCCGAGCGAGAGCACTTATCCTCTCGAGGCTTGACTATTGAAATGCCCTCTACATTGGAGCAAATAAATCCAACACCCACCGAATTCAAATTTTACAAAATTATGCCCTGCGAGCTGCCCTCGGTGTGTCTAAAAGATTGCATATTTCAAAGATCAGGAGTTAAAAACAACTGGCTGTCCACCCAAAAAAAATCTATTTAAAAGTAGCGTCCCTGATTCATAAAGCCCTGAACAATGCCGCACCGAGCTCTCTCTACAATAAACTCACAAGAAGAAACCACACGCGCCCTACCAGAACTTCAAATGCCAATAGCCTCATTATTCCAAGATTCAGGTTATCTAAGGCGGGGGCAGCAGCTTCCAGGTTCAAGCGGCCCAATTATGGAACTCACTGCCAAACCCTCTACGTGAGGAGCAGCCTTTTCCGAAATTTAGAAGCAACTACATTAATCTGCTGAGATCTGCCAATGATTAGCCTATCGGCGCCCACTTATCCTCACACAACCCTAGCATATACACATCACTATCCTGTTCTCCTTTGATCTTATGGACCTCCTCACTCTGCCCACCTGGCCGATGAGCTAACATCCACCTAGTGCCTGTATATATACAGTCTATTTTGCATGTATCTTGTGGGCAATTTGCAATTGCCGCCTACCTGTGATTTATTGTATTTTGTATTTTGTACACTGTATGTAACCCATGACCCCACCCTGTAACTTAAGCTTTGCATTTTCTGTACTGCTGCGCCCGGCTATCTTCGGGTCTGGTGCGCATTATAAGTGAATAAAACAAACAAACAAACAAACAAACAAACAAACAAACAAACAAACCTGTTCGAACCGATTAAAGAACTCGGTAGCACACTCAGACTTCCCTTGGACACAGGCCGTAAGCTTGTCCCAAATAATTCTCTTTTCGGGAATTATAGTTTTCAACTTCACAACGATTCTGTCTGGTAAAGTTAATATCACCTGAGGCGGTCTTTCACTAGCTGGCCTTTCTCCATTGAGTCTATTTATGTTAGCCCATGTATCTCCTAACCCTGCTACATCATCTATAGTCCTAACCTGTTTCCACAAATTACGGGCAGGAGTACAGGAAATAACAAATCAAAATCACTTAAGGTCAATACTGAGGATTGCAAAACAGACTTTATTTTATTATAGAAGCCTGTCAGATTTTTCCTAATGTCGGGAATAGATTGTCTAATAGTGTTCACCTCCTGTCTCTAAAACGGGACGTGAACAAACTGTGACACATAATGTGCAGGAATTTTCACAGCAGCTGTACTCGCTGCAACATTAGCAGGGATCTCAACCTTTGGGACAAATGTCAGAGGAACCTCTCTCATAGGCAACTGAGAAGTAGGCAACTCCGAACGCTTACTAAGCAACAGAGCCAAATCGAGCGCTAAAGCAGTCGAAGTGTCAAGTGAAAAAGCTCTCTTATAAATACTTAATAACTCTGCGGGACAACAACTCTTTCTTTTTACACACTCATCCTGCAGTTACTCTACCATTACCTGTATCACTTTCCTCTGCATTTCTGGTGTATACTCACTGTATGTGTCATATACTTCAACTGGAGTTATCGACGTGTCTGAGATCCATCTAATCGCGTCTTTCGTGCAAATTCGCATTTCCTCAGATATTGATTTACGACAAGGGCGAAATCGCTTCTGTACACACATAATGTCCAAACTATCCTCATCTTCGTCCTCATTCTGTAATCTTTCCAACGCCTTTCTATACTCAAATACCCTCTCAACATGCTCTTGTACTTTCTCCACAGTGTCTCTAGAGAATGCTAAGGTATTCAGATCCTTCAACCCTTGTGGGAGATCTGTATTGTTTAATCGGTCCCACATTACACACAAATGGATACCTAATCCCTCAATAAAAACATTTCTCTCAGGAAAACTATCCATATTAGAAAGTGTGGAAAAAACATTAGCTCGATCGCCCCCCTCCATACAATGCTTAGCCCACGCAATCAACTCACATTTCTTCTCTGGAGGTACAGTGTTGCGAGTAACAACCCTCGATCCCGCTCCCTGATCTACTACAAGCGGTGCAGGACCACTTGGAAGAGGGAGAGCAGGCAAGTTCAACAGAGGTACTATCACTGGTGCAATAGGAAAAGGTGGAGGAGCAGGTGGAGGAGCAGCAAAAAAAGGAGGGACAACGACTGGAGGAAGAGGAACAACAGGAGGAGCAGGAATAACAGCAGGAAGAGGCAAACCAGCAGGAAAAGGAACATACAGAGGTGGCGCAGTGGCACCAGGCCTTTGTTCATTTAACAATTTATCGATAAACTCGTCGGAAACATGAAAGTCTTTAGAAGGATAGATTTTCTGAATGCCAAGTGAGAAAGCTCTATGCATATTCCTAGCTGATTCAGACTGTTTATCTTCGTCATATAACAACGGTTTTTCGCGGTTCGTCTTATGACGGCGCACATGTTTTTCCCTACTCTTAAGCTTCTTTTTTACAATTCTGTAATACATCAAATGCTGCAGGTCTAGCCTTTTTCTTTAATAAAATTGACTCTAAATACCCAATACAAGGGATTTCAAAACTACCATTGATCGGCCACTGAAGTTCGGAAGCATGTCTAGTTTGTCTGTGCCAAATACCTTTAAACACTATACTACTAATGCCATGCTTACAGTACATAAAGCAAGCAGGCGACCCCTCCTGTGGTTCCGGACGGCTAAATCCCAACGATTGTCTATCGCTGCAGAATAACACCCTGAAGCAGGTAGACAATTTCCCAGGCATATCAGAATACTGATGTTACCTGGTCAGTAATTGTATTTGCAAATACAATGCGCCAAAACAAATTATCAGGATGCCTAAGAATCGGGTCACGACTCATCTGATCAATCCTAAGGAGGTCTGATCGGATTACAAAGTTCTTCTAACGAATTTTACCCCGTGTTTGGTGATTTCGGCAAACCTGCCCGCCTCGATATGTGGACCCTCGTCAAGATGCCGACTCGGACCGCAAGCTCACTGTCCAGGGATCGGGCCGTGCCGCGCTGTTGAGGTGCTGCGTCTCATTCAGAAAGGGGCCCCTTTTTGTTTACACCGTCCGATCGCGGTCCGATAGCTTGCGTCAACCTTCAACGAGCTGGCATCAATCTTGAGGGTCCCTATGCAGGCACAATCTGTGAAATCAAAAAGAAGATATCGAGGCTGAGTACCCCAAAAGGAAATACACCAAACGCAGGTTACAAAGAAAGATACAAAGATCTTTATTCTATACTGAACAGTTTCAAAGGACAAAGCAACAGATAGCTACCGGGCCCTCAGTACAACACAGCAAACTCCAATGCTGTTCGGTGTGCTCAGTGAGTGGGGCTGTACATTAAAATAGTTGCACCTTTTATACAGTTTGAAACATGATGTCCAGCCAACCTGCAAGTTAATACATCACGGATCTAGGGTTCATGCCGAGTTCATACATCTATACATTTAGGGTTTACCATTAATACATTCACCAACAAGTGTCAATGGCAACAGTGTGTCTTCAGATTTCTCGTTGAGCCTTCTCATACATCTTTATACAATGCAGTTAAGTGTTCACTTTCAGTATTTGAATATATTATGTTTAACGTGTGCTCGCGGATTAGCTTCATTGGCATAGGTAATCCTCTATACACAGGTCAACGAAGGACAAGGCCTCAGTTCATGACCCCAACATGTGGCCTGCAGGCAAGTTAGATATTAGCTTGTACACAGAGGTCAAGACGGCCATGCTACATTCGGAATGACACTGTCCACCATCTTAGAACACAGGGTGACTTTAGAGAGATAATCTAAAATGGTGGATAGACCTAAAATGGCGGCTTACTCAGATCTAAGGTCAAGACATTGTAACGTGGATTCTCTTCGCAAAGCGGCTTGGCTTAGGCCAATATACATATATTCATACTGTATAGGAGGCACAATATGATTTCCCATTCGACACGAGGGAGATACAGTCCCTGGCCCCAACACAAAAGGACACTTCCCACAGTCCTGGTCTGGATGAGTAGCAAAGCCAAGAGAGTTCAACCACCAAAATCTAGTAAGAGTGCATTGCAGTAGCCCACCATAGGTAAAACCAGTCCTCTGTAGACAGTGAGCTGCAGTGGTAATGAGAGGAAAGGAAGAATACTTCTGAGGAGGTGCATCCGGCAGGGTGACCTCTCAGAGACGTCACAGATGTGAGTAGAGAAGGAGAGTGTGGAGTGGAAGATTAACACAGGCTACCCGCCATCAAAGGTTGGAGCAGGAAGAGGGCCACGAGAGGCTGCACAGAGTGACATGGAAGGAATGATAATGTGTGGTGAGGACGAGTGTCACGGTGAGCAGCACATCTTATGCATGCAATCTACAGGACAACAAGCACGTGACAGTCCACCCTGACACGCCCACCCATGACAGTCATGGAAATACAGGCAGAACTGCCGGACAATCACAACAATCCATCCAAGCAACATACACATGTCATGGACGCACACGCATCACCAGTCACCGGATATGTCCTCATAAATGGCAGGTCTCCCATGCCTTGTATCTGCTCTACATCAATCATATCACTGACTTGTTCTTCATGTTGAGTGAGCTCATCATCCTCTTGTGGTGGCCCACCTCCAGTCACCAGAGTAGAGGCATAGACGCTACCAGGCTTCTCTTTGGCTCAGCGTCAGAGGTCATTCCAATGCTTCAATGCCTCAGAAGCTGTGCGCCTCTCATTGCCCAAGGCGTTGATTAGATCTGTGACGCGCTGCCAGTGGGCCATACGCTGAGCACGCGTATGTGTGCTCCCTGCCCGCACCAGCATGTCACGTTTGTGTTCCCGTACATAGTGCATGAGGATCTTGAGCTCCTCATCACTGAAGCTCCTCTTCCTCGACGTGTGGGTCTCCTGTGCTGTGGTTTGGGTTGGAGCCTGTCCTGCTACTCCACGCTTTGCCTTCTTGCGAGGCGGTGCAGAGCCTGAGTGGCTGGGACAACTTGGTTCAGTAGGGGCTGTAGCACTGGTGGACTGGGCATGGCATCGCCCACTGATGTTTGCACAGGAGGTTGCCTTGCAGGTATCCGTACCTGGGTGCAGGGGGCCACCACTTCTCCAACACTTTCCTTCCCCTTCGAGACAGTGACTACTGCACCATGGTCCCTGTGGACCTGTGCCTGGACCACTACAGGGCTTGCTGTGTGACCTTGAGCGCTGGCGTCAGGTGCTGCAGCTGCCCCTGCAGCTTCCTGACCAAGGCTGGTAGGGACAGCAGATGACACTGCTGCTCTGGGACCCCTGATGCTGGTGGCCGCAACTTTCCCAACACGTACCTTCCCCTTCGAGACAGGGACTACTGCACCTGGATTCCTGTGGACCTGTGCCTGGACCACTAAAGGGCTGGCTGTGTGACCCTGAGCCTGGGCGGTGGTTGCTGCAGCTGCCCCTTCAGCTTCCTGACCCAGGCTGGTAGGGACAGCAGATGATACTGCTGCCTCAGGACCCTGGGTGCAGGGGACGTCAGCATCAGCTGCATCTCCCTGACCCTGTTAGGTGGGGGGCACAGCTCTCGGCCATGTCCACCTCGGCCGCCCTTCCCACTTGTTGCCCTCCCACTCATGGCACTGATAGAATTGTGCAATGGGAGGCGCAGATATCAATTGTCCTGGGCAATTTCAGTGAGGGGGCAGTGTACGTGATATTTAACGTACCAGTGTGCTCCTGCAAGGCTCAATGTAACCCCTGGGGAAAAATAAACGTGCCGCGTAATGCACAGGCACCCCAAAACCGATAATTACATGTACGCGACCCCTCATTAACCCACGTGTAAAGTAAAAACGTAACAGGGTGCAGTACCCTGTGGCACCCAGCAACACAAAAAATTGCATACGCGAAGGACACGTAGGGTAGTATGACCCTGAAAATGGGGGTATGCAAGACACGGGGGGCACCAACAGTATGCAAAATGTGTACGCAACTCACCGTCAGCCTCAAAAGCAAAAATCAAAATACACGCACGTGTGTGCAGAGGCAAATCCCCCACCAAAAGAAAAAGCTTGCGCTCTCGCTGTAGGGTAGAGATCACGTGGAAACGCTAGAATCGCAGAAGTCCACACGTCCGTCCATTATCGCTAGCACAAGCGTGTGATGGTCTCCTACGCACTGATTTATCCTGATACTGTACGCTAATGCCCAGTGCAAGTCATGTAACTTACGCGCGTAGGCCCTTTCTTCTAAATCCATGCTAACACGCTGTTTCCGCACGTGCGTAGTCACTCTGTTTCTGGCTGGCCGCACGAGTAACACAGAAGACCCACGCTCCTGCCTACCAGCCAATTTACCTGTCTCCAAGTGCCCCGAGCTGCCTCCTACGAGCCATCTGCTGCTGGCTGCCCACTGTGTGTGCCTGCTGCCCACGTGCCCTGCAATTTTGGTGCCTGCTGTACACCCATTACCAGTGCTCCTGTTGTTGGACCTGTGACCACATCTGCTGATCCAGAAGATTCCTGACGTGCCAGACCATCGCTCCACAGCTCAGCACCAGGACCACCTTGCCCACCCACACCTGCGTCGGGGGCTGCCATGTCTGAAGCAACATCATTGGAGAAAAGTGGCAACCCCCCAGCAGCGACGCAGAGGTCTGTCAGCTTCTCGGCCAGGGAAGTTGACATCCTGGTGGAGCAAATTCTGGTGCATTATGATGCCCTCTTCCACGGACCATCGCAAGTCAGCAAGGAAGGACGGAGGAAGATCTAGGCGGACATCGTGGGTGCCATCAATGCGGAGGGGGTGGCACCCCGTGACTACATCCATGTCCACAAGCGCTGGGAGGACTTCAAAGACAGGACCCGCAACAAGGCCTGGCGCTTCCTCAAGGCTAGCATGGAGCAAGAGCGGCTGGTTGACCACCGACAACAAGCGGGTCCTGGAGCGGTTCTACCCGGTGCTGTATGCCCAGGTCATAGATTTGGAACTCCGTCTGGAGTCGACTGCTAAGTGTCCATTTGTACTTGTCCACCATAGTGCATGTGCATGTTGATGAGTGGTTGGAGTGTGCACCTTGGCCTTATATCTGGTATGTCTCTTGTACAGATGTCTGTGTGCATGTCCCAGACAGTGGTGCATGTGAGTCCATTAAAGCATGTGTGACAACAACTGTGTTTGTGTAGCAATGTGTGATGCACGGCAGCATGTAACAACGTGCACATGGTTGATTTCATGTGTCTGGACTTGGCCATGTGCGAGGTGTCACACATGTGTGCTTTTGGCAACATCATGAACATGCATGGTGCATATGTGCATGTGTCTGAAGAATAAGTGTGTGACTGGCCAACACTCTGGGATGGATGTCACTTGAGCATTAGATTGTGTGATTGACTCATGCTGCCAAATTGACCTCTAGTGCACTCTGACGTGATAGCTCCATGGCCTGCTTCATGACTATCAGCTGATGTGTGTGAATGAGATGTGTATGTCCCATGATGCATGTGAGACAAATGCACAATTTTGAGGTGCTGACAGTGCTTTGTCCAAGGATGTGATTGTCTGTTGAGAATGCCAGACATGATTGTGCATGTGTGTTAATTGCACTAACCTGTGTGTTGTGGTCGGTGATGATGGTTGTGACCTTTGACAGTGCCACTCATGTACATTTGCTTTGTGCAAAACAGACATATGTTCAGGACCCTGATGTTTGTGTTCTATGTCTCCCTATCCACAGTGACGATGGAAGAAGAGGGCGGAGAAGGCGCTGTGGAGCAAGGCAGCGGGGATGCCTCCACCAGGCACAGACGCAAGGCCCAGTCACGATCCAAGGAAATGTCATCTTCGGGGAACGAGGGGACTGGTGCCGTGTCCGAGGCAACGAGGGGAGGCCCAAGAGGGTGAAGTTTGTTGTGTTGGAGGGAAAGGTGATGTAGCACTGGGGCAATCCAATGTGGAAGACGGTGGAGAGGCATCCAGGTTGGCGGAGGAGGAGGAGGAGGTTGCATTTAGCCCAGCCCACGGGGCCTGGCGGGGGTGATGACATGGGTGTGACTGGTGCAGTCCAGACTCAGGGTCCGGAGACAGTACAGGTCGCTGTGGAGGGGCCTGTGACTGATCCTGCCCCTGGGACTGTGACTGCACCAGTATGCAACTGCGGGCATTCCCCAGGCCGGACCTATCCGCAGGGGGTGGATGTTTCCACCCAAACGGAAATTCCAATACCTGCGGATGAAACAATTTGGGACAGGGTGGAAATGTTGATGGCCGGTATCACGAGGCATACAGGCCCCATCCGTGATGATGTGCAGGATTCCAATCGAGGGGGTTGCACGTCATCACAATGAGGTCTGGCGTCTCCTGAACTGGCTAGCACATTTGCTGGTCTCGAATTGGGCACGTGGACTGGCCACTGCTGCAACCCCCTCCTCGTCTTCCTCCTCTGTGTGCCAGTCGTCCTCCCTGCTGTCTTCTGGCCCAGATGTCACCAGGGCCCCCTGTGTATCTGGCCCAACCCCGGCGGCCAGTCTGGTGGAGATCACATCCCTGCCAGAGACGAGAGTCGAAGGTGGATCAGCAGAGATGGTCACCGCGCAGATCCAGTCCGCGACAGGAACTGTGGCATTGGAGGAAGAGCAGGCACCAAGGAGCAGGGCACGTGCACGACAGCCCCAGGGGTTGTCATCATCCTGGAGGCTGTCGTTGAGGTGCAGGCAGCGGGCTATGTGGCAGCAGCAAGCTTGGGGTAGAAGGCTACAGGATTTGGGGCATTCAATCACGGGGAAGAAGGTATCGGGCATGATATGATATGATATGATATTATATGATATGATATATGATATATGATATATGATATGATATGACATTTATAACGCGCCATCTGGGCCAGCATATCTGGGCAGAGCGGCAGCGGGTACGGGAGGCAAGACTCACCATGGCCAGGGTAGAGATTTCACTGTGTCGGGCAGAGAGGAGGGCTGAGGTCCTTGAGGAGACTTGCAGGGAGTTTGAGAGGAGCATGTTGGAGTCACTGCAAGCCCTCGAGGGGGAAGCAGAGGCCCGCCCAAAGGGGACGCGGACGCAGTGTTCGATGATGCCCTCGACGAGACTATGAGGCATCATGGTGAGGAGAAGCTCCAGCCGGCTGGCATTTTTTTTTTTGAAGTTGTTTGACTATGCTCCACTTTTTGTATATAGTTAGTTTTTGTGATTACATTTGTGGAGTGTTTTAAAAATTGTTTTGTTATGCATTTGGGACAATGGACCTTTACTACTTGTACATAGTTGGAATTCTTTTTTTTCGTTTGCGTACCCGTGATGTAATGGATTTCTTTTTATTTGTGATTTTCATTTGGATATTCATTTAGGGCATGGACCTCATTTTGCATTTTGACCTTTTTTTGGACAGACACTGTTTTTTTCATTTGGAGATTACTTCTGGTTTATTTTAATGCACAATTTAGTTATTTCATGGAGATGTATGATTTCAATACTGGTTTTTAATATATTTTCCGAACTTTTATCCAAGTGGTGTTTGGTTGCCCATTTTTGGAAACGTTTGTTGCTTCATTACTCTGTTCTGTGTCCATTATGATGACCTATGTGTGTGCACACATGCTGGCATGTGTCATGTTTGACATTCATTTATATGGGGCATGGTCTGGTGTGCATGAGCAGTGTATGGGTGTAGTTCGAGTGTGCACCCTGTGTTGGCATTTGATTTCACATGTGTCGCATGAATGTGTAGTGGGTCTCTGTGTGTTTGTTAGGGGGTGGGTTGGATGAGTGATGTGAGTGTGATATGTTTACTATTTTGGCACCGAATCTGGTTGATGCAGTGTAATGCACATATCGTGCTTTGAGCTTCACCAGCATGTGAAATCACTCGTTTGTTTAGAGGGTTATTGGTTCAGGTGATGTGTCCTCATTGTACTCATGCCATGACACGCCATTGCAATGTCTGTTTCTGTGACACATATCTAGGGTGCTCTGTGCTCTGTCACAGTGTGAGTACTTGTACATGTGCATTCTTGACATTACTTTGTCACATAGCATGCTAGGCCTCACTTTGACATACACTTTTGTGATGTGAATGTTGAGATATGGTTGTAGTATGCAATTGTGTGTGATCAGCTGGGACACAGAAGCTTGTGGGCCACGTGTGTTTTTTTTGTTGTTTGCTGTATATTTGCTGAAGAGGAGGTCAACGGTGGGGTCACTACACAGCAAGCAAGTTCATGAATACACCATTATTGGAGTGAATCTTTGTCACTATGTCAGCATCCATCATGCAAGTGGTATCCAGTATGGGGGGCCTGCCTGCAGGTTGCCGTCACGAGTGTTGGGGGGGACCATGAGGTGGGGCCTGCCTGCAGGTTGCCGTCACAAGTCTTGGTGGGGGGACCATGATGAAGGGCCTGCCTGCATGTTGCTGTCACAGGTGTTGGGGGGGACCATGAGGTGGGGCCTGCCTGCAGGATGCCGTCACAGGTTTTGGGGGGGACTATGAGGCGGGGCCTGCCTGCAGGTTTCCGTCACAGGTGTTGGGGAGGACCATGAGGTGGGGCCTGCCTGTAGGTTGCCGTCACGGGTGTTGGTAGGGGACCATGAGGCAGAGCCTGCCTGCAGGTTGCCGTCACGGGTCTTGGGGGGGGGACCATGAGGCGGAGCCTGCCTGCAGGTTGCCATCACAGGTGTTGGGGGGGAACCATGAGGCGGGGCCTACCTGCAGTTTGCCGTCATCGATGTTACGGGGGGACCATGAGGTGGGCCCTGCATGCAGGTTGCCGTCACAGGTTTGGGGGGTCCCATGTGGTGTGGGCTGCCTGCAGGGTTTGGTCACAGGTGTTGGGGGCTGGGGGTCTCATGTGGTGTGGGCTGCCTGCGGGGTGTGGTCACGGGTGACGGGGGCATCCATGTGGTGTGGGCTGCCTGCGGGGTGTGGTCACAGGTGATGGGGAGTTCCCATGTGGTGTGGGCTGCCTGCAGGGTGTGGTCACGGGTGATGGGGGAGTCCCATGTGGTGTGTGCTGCCTGCGGGGTGTGGTCACTGGTGGGGTGTGTGCAGGGTACGTGCTGAGTTTCCACACGATTTGGCTGAGTGCGTCCGGGATACGAGCTGAGTTTCCACGCAATTTGGCTGGGGTGCATCCGGGGTACGTTTTCAAGTGATTACGCTGGGGTGCGGATGGGATGAAAACAGAGGGGTTTCCACGCGATTAGGTTGGGGTGCGGATGGAGTAATCATGTGAGAAGTCAGCGCATATCCCGGACGCCCCCCAGCCAAATCACGTGGAAACTCAGGGAGTACCCCAGATGCACCCCAGCCAAATCGCATGGAAACTCAACGCGTACCCCGGACGCACCGAGTTTTCACTCGATTTGGCTGGGGGGGCTGTATGCTGGACCAGGGATGGCGCGGGGGCTTGTGCTGTGTTAGGCATTTCACTAGCTTTTTACTGCGTGTGGACGCGTGTTGGGGGCGTTACTGGTGCTGCTTGATGTTCCTTGCGCCACGGCTAGTGATGCCTCGGGAAATCCATGAATAAGCATGTTGCGCAATTGTTTCTTTGTGCCATGGCTGGCGCACGCGTGATGCACGCTCCTACTACGCCTTTCCTGCACTGGATTCCATGAATCAGGCCCTATGTGTGCACTGTAGAGTAAGGCTAAAGCGTAACCTTGACGTAGAGCAAGGTTTAGTTAATGGAGCACTTGGTACAGTTGTTGGCTTCCAAAACATACCAATGGGACAACAGCATTCAGTTTGTGAACATCCAGTTTGACAAACCGTCAGAAGTTAAAAAGATAGGACGCACAACGGCTCGATTCCTCGTTTTCAAAGACATGTATGTACGCAGAGAACAGTTTTCTCTGTCACTAGCATATGCAGCAACTATTCATAAATCGCAAAGGTCTAACCTTAGATCAAGCATTGATTGACATTGGCAGCACAGTCTTTAAAGAAGGCATGAGTTACGTAGCACTGTCATGGCTACGTACACTGGAAGGACTGTATCTAGTGAATGCTGATGCAATTGCAGTCAGCGCAGACATTCCTTGCATCATAGAATACAATAGACTACATGCACTGTACACACCCCATCTGGAAATGTACCCTCTTCCTCAGAAACACAAAGGTTTGAAAAGAAGGCTCATTCAATCAGAAGTTGTAAATGATTTGGCAACAATACCACCAAAGAAATTGAAAGGAACTCATACTACATCAACTACCAAAACACAGACAAAAGGAGTATAAATGACAAGACATACCCAACTCCACATACAAAAACAAGTGCCTCTTCAAAGAAACCACGTACCCTTCCATCAACGTACTCAGACACAGAAGTACCTGGTCCATTCACATTTTCCAATAAAACAGATGTTAATTGCTATGCAAATGTAGCAATGAATGTTGTATTCCAAATACCAGAAATTGTTCAAAACATTTATTTGTATGGCACAGACTAGTTGTGTTTGCAAATGCTCGTTCTTCACAGAAATGCAGTAAGTAATCCTGACAATATTTACAGTGTGTCAGGAATAAAGCAGGAATTGTACTACTGTGCTGAATTGGTGAAATTCACTTTAAACCGACAAGAAGATCCACAGGAATTTCTAATGTACTTACTACAAATACTGGAAAGGAAAATCATACTCATAAATGAAATCTTTCACATTTCCTACATGTGGAAACATACATGCAGTCTGTGCAACCATGCCATTCAGGAACAAGTCCCTAACAAATGCTTCATGTATGTAGCAATACCTAACTATGACTCCATTCCATTTCAGCAACTGGTGCAAGATGCAAACCATAGCATATTGTGTACGTCGTGCAATTCTGATAATCGTTCGACACTACATATACACTCCCATAGTCAATATGTAATATTAATATTCTTAAAATACAATGCCTATGGAACCAAAAACAACTGAAAACGTACTGCCTTCACACCGGATGGTATCACTTGGGAAGAACACCTTCACAACAGTAGCCATAATCTACCACACAGGCGACTATACTGCATACATTAGAAAGCAATGGTTATGGTGGGAGTGCAATGATACTTCCATCATTCCAAAACAGAGATTACCTGCAAACCTTGCAAATGCCTACTTAATATTCTTGAAGCTAAAATGTAGTCATTGATGTACAAACCTAATATACCCTACTCCCCAACACCACCCAGTACCTTTGTAATTTCACAAAAAACAAATTTCCTTCCACACTGTTCACCTAAAGCAACTTAGCATACAGCAGGCATAGAAGAAATGCATTAAAGAGTGTGTTGGACAATTTTATCCCCAATGAACCCAATGAGTAAACTCACACAAACAATAGGTGCACACAAATCAAAGTAGCAGTAATTTCCACAAGATACGTAAAAGGGAAAGTACTAAGTATGAGGGTTCAAAACTATCAAAACTACTACTTTACCACACTTTCTCTGTGTGCATTGTACAGGCGTTTGTAACGGCAGTAAGCACGGGCCGTAACAGTGGCATGTCTTCACCATTCCCCGTAAATTGCAACTGTGATTGTACTTCGTTTTGTTGCCATTCTTCCCCAGCCCCTGAAAATCCAGACATAAAGGACAAGACACAAAGGGAATGCAATTCGTGCAATGAAACAGCACACCTTCTGCTCACTCATGCAGTGCTACATTCACTGTTTTGCCCTTACTATACCCCTTCACACAAGTACCAGTTCTTCCGAGGAGACCCCCATGAGGTTTCTTTTTTATTTTGTTCTTTGGACACACACAGAGACATTGTGCCGTGGATCTAACAACACTCACTAGGACTGTCATTTTTTTTAAAAAAAGGAAACTCATGAAAAGAGCGTCTGGTGGAAACATTTCAAAGACATTTTTGTCTTGTGTGGGCCGTACAATGACAGTATCACCTACAAAACAGAGAGAAAGGCAGTGGGTTAACATATGACGCTACTCAATAACAAACAGTACATGGTCCATGAGGCAGCCACCTATTACGACATCCTTCCCGTAAACTCTTGTCCTGTACGCTGCCACGAATAGCGACTACTTACATCTATTCTTATTCCTGTTTCTTCTCAGATACCTAGCACCTTACTGTGCGTGTCACTCCTTCCACATTCCAAAAGACGGGTGGTGGACCAAGCATTGCAAGATTTCCATAACCGATGTGTTTTCCGTCGTTATTATCTGGGCCGACCGATATGGGCCTGTATGTCCATTTGCGGTTCCGGCAATACGAACCAACCTGCAAACATTTATGCTGTAAGGCATCATAGAGGCAACAGCTGCTACCATCTCTACCTTGCAAAGAAAATGTGTTCTTACACACGGCCCACCAAGGACCACAAAGTACTCCTTTTCCCACTTTGCTAGAGGACAACAGAACTACAGAAGTCCACAGACGGCATGGCTAACTGCATTTTGTTTGCGTGATTGCAGTCACCTTACACGTTATCGTTAACATTCTGTAGCAAAATAAAGCACTTACAACAATTCACAGTGTTGTTGGTAAGCTATGGGAATGTTCTGGAACCATACGCTCTGTGTGTGCATATCTGCTTTTGCTTTTGTTTATGTTGTTCCTTTCCGGAGCTAGGTGCTCACATGACAGAGGGCGCTACACTTGGCACGCACGTAATGAAAATACCTGGAGTGCACGCTGTGGGGAACAACTCTCCACAAGTAAAGTCAGCAATGCAAGTGACTGTTGAGATGGTGTACGCCACCCACACGTATAGGCAATGGAAGCGATGCACACATTACAGTTGCACATAATAGAAACGCCAACCGCGTTTGTTGGCCATCTCAACAAGTACTCAAAAGAAAACTAACAGTCAGATGGCATGCCGTCCTGTATATGGCGGGACTTAACAGCGTTGATGATTTTGTCCGGTGCAAATGTATGTGGATGGGGCTGTACATTATCCATACTTTAAATGTGTAATGCTTAGTAACTTGTGTGATATCGCAATATCTTCCTTCACTGTCAAAGCACAGGGTATTATTAGGGGCACACAATACCAAACAGAAATGGTGGCATGTCAGTCTGTGAACGGCAGCAAGTCCAATGATGTACACCATATGCAAGTACAGGCACTTCACGCCACCTTTGGCGGTGTACCAGACTGCAAAAAGTGCTCCACAACCATTCTGTAATGGTGAGCACCCACAGGAGACATGCATATTTCCAAGAGTGTACGCTGGAGTTACATATCAGTATAGGAACAGACCCAAAGAAGGCAACATTCTGAAACCTACTTCCAACCAGTGTCCAGACTGTTAGTTCAAAGGGCCCTACATACCAATATCACGGTAGCCCCATACATGGCTGCATTGCATTGCAGGGGTTGTGGCCAAGAGCCTAGTCCTTGGACACACCCACTTGAAGGCAATAGGAGCTATGCATGGGAACATGTGGCCACGTAAATATCCTGACTACAGGTACGTATGGGTACAGTAACGAACCCAACCAAGGCAGTATTCTGAAACCTACTTCCAACCGGTGCCCAGACTGTTAGCTCCAAGGGCCCTAGCCACGCACACAAGGCAGTAGGGGCTTTGCAGGCACAACACAACATAGTACACCGACTGGAAATATCCCCATATTGTCTCCAATGCACTCCCCATCACCAATGCAGTCCGCCTGTGCAGCTACCCGCCAATGAAGTATATCTGAGTACCTGCGTGAGTGGTCCATATCGCAAAATTGTGATGGTAAAAAATCCTTTCATGTGCCAATGTCACCCATTCTCAATTTTTTTTCATCCTCTTAAATGCAGTCCCCATTCTCAAGGCAGCACACAGAGGTAGTGGCCGGATGTGCTACCCGCAAATTGCCTCACTGCTCTGCCATGCATGGAGGCATTGCATTGCGGGAGTGGTGTCCAAGCCCTAGGCTCATGGGTACAAGCGGAGGCCTAGGGCCTCCATCCATGCACCCAAAACCCTAGCCCTTGCCCACACCCACTACAAGGCAATGCAGGCATGCATGGGAACATTTTGCCACGTACCATACTTCACAAATATACCCCAGCCACCGACAAGCCAACCCACCGCCATACCACAATGGAAACCCACAAAGCCTCCATAAATACTGGCACCCTTAGGCTAACTCACAGCACATTGTCAATTTCTTTGCATCCGCTGCAATGCACTCCACATTCCCAATGCAGCCTCCATGCAGTCACCACAGAAGGTTGTCACCTGAGGAGGTACCCGCAAATTGCCCCATTACCCGCGTACAGCCCTCGCACACCACTGTCTTCTTTGACCCAAACAAATATATCATATTGTCTGCTTTTCACTTCCCCAAACTTTTCATCCCCTCTTTCACCCACCCGATCCTGCAAACCATGTTTTGCACCCCCTTCCGGCGCTGCACTACCCTCCGATACACCATGGCGGCGTTTCCCAAAAACTTTGATGCGCAGCACACTTCCCTCCAGCCAACCACCGGCCGTGTCCAATGTTCGCCGACATCACAGCGTACTGTAAGCCAATGAGACTTCTGTCTGCGGAGCGAACAGGGAAATGGGTCCGCAGAGCGGACCCAGATATCACTAATTTTTTGAGACGTACATTTCAGTTCCTTGCAACAAACGTGCTGGTCGGATTTCCACCAAACACACAAAAGCATGCTTTGTGACCCAAGCCCCCTCTTCTGCCGCGAATGTGGTGAAAATCCATCCAGCCGTTCGGCCTGTAAATTTTTCCCCATTCAGTCTATGGAAAAAAAATAAAAAAATGTGGGACTGCCCCATAACTTTTACCCCACAGCACGAAACCTCACCAATCTTGCCAAAGAAATTCAGAGTGGACAATATACTTTTTTTGCAAAGTTTGGTGAAGATTCCTCCAGGGGGAGCGAAGTTATAAGCCGCCGAAAAAGTGGTCTTTCTACGAGTTTAGCAATTTAACCATAACTACACGGCTGCCGCGGGCCGTGTAATCAACTAAACCTGGGAAGATGTGCTCAGTTGCTTAAATTGCCCACATCTCGGTTTGACCGTTTAACCAAATTGTGTGATCCTGGGAAAATCATTTAATCACACTATGTCTCATCTGCAGCTCCATATGTGATTCACTTCATAGTTTATGATAATATATCATGCTACTATAAAAGAAAAGGCTACTGACTATAGAGTTGATCAATATATAATATAAGTAGGTTACTTGGTTCCTCCATGTATCAAATATGGATGATGCTCCTTACACTACACTCCAATACACTTCTGTTGGTGCAATCCTTATGCATGTTAGGAGGTTAAACTGTATTTTGCCCTACAGAGCCTGGACAGAGCTCCAATATATGAGTTTCCTGCATCTGTAATGGCCCTTCAGATGGGGTGGGGTGTGTGTGTGTGTGTGTGTATATGCTAGCCCCCCCAACCACTTATGTTACCCAAAAAATAGATTGGTGCAGGGAGTTGGGTGGGGGTAGATTGGGGTTCGAGTGAGACCGTAGTATGGAATCGTTCTGGCCTGAAGGGCATTGGGACAATGTCGCCTTGTGGGTAGGGTGTCCCCATCAGCATGCTGCAGGGGTGTCTATGCACACTTGGATACTGCACGCAAACCTCTGCAATGGGGGACACCCTAACCAGAGGGTATTAAAAGCAAAGGGGGTGGCAAGCACTGCCATGCAGAGGCGTCAGAAAATGGGTGCTGGCGCTGGAAGTATGGCCTGTGACACAGGCCTTGCTTCCAGCGCCGGCACCCATTTTCTGTTTGATTGTCTGCTTTGGTATTTTTTTGACTGCCACTGGACCAGAGGAAGGAGGAGCAGGGCAACTGTTGTCGGAATCATGTGGTAAATTCTTTTTTTCCCCTTATTTTTTGTCAAATCCTGAGTTCTGCTGTGCAGGCTCTGCACTGCAGAACTCGAAACTCAGGCTGCGTAAGAGGGGCTGCCCGCTGCCTGCTATTCAAAATACAAACGCAGGCGATCACACAGCTTTTTTTTTGTATATAAGCTCAGCCTGAGATTATCAATGCTCAGAGGCTTGAACTTAGACACCTGACCCTCCTCAGCTCCATGCCCCTGTCCTATTTCTTGCACAAAGTGGGGTTTGGTCTGCAAAGTATGATGACCCCATCCTGGACAGGACAGGGGTCTTGATGAAAAAAGGATGCCTTAGCAGTGTTTCTTTTTTAACGCCCCCAGACATCCTTTTCAGCCGGGTTTATCAGCTTTCAATGCCGGCCCGGGGGGGTCTGCAGTGCGCATGGACAGGAAGGGTGGCTCATTTAAGAACGCCCCACTACACATTCAGGGAAGGGCCAACCATGTCCATGAGTAACAAGATTTTGCTGTTACTCGTGGACATGGTGGGGGGTGTCATTGTTGCTGCGGCTTTGCCCTCCCGGCCCCATGGGCCAGCCACACCTGTTGTTGAAAGCCATGTTTTGAGAGATTTGTGAAATTGTAGAATTGTGGGGGCATTCCAAGCCAACACAGGGATTGAGTTCCAGAGGGTGGGTGCATGACAACAGAAGGATTGTTGCAGGTCCTCTCTTTACGGATGAGTTGGGATTGAAACCGGTTGGTCGATTTAGTTGTTGTCCACCAGATATGTGGAGCTTAGCCGGCTGGTATGCTGGTGTGCTACTCATAATTGCTTTGCAGACTTTACATGCAGTTATAAACAATATCCTGGCTTGGACTGGAAGCCAATGTAGTTTGCATAGCATGAGTGTAATGCTGTCAAAGTTCCATGCTCCCATGATAAGAAATGCTGCAGCATGGTGTACTGCTTTTAGCGGAGCAGCTGGGAGTCCTGTCAGGATAGCATTTCCCCCATCAATGTGCAAGATCACAAGGTCCGGAAGTCCTGCAGTGGGATGAAGGATTTTATTTTTCAAAGGTTAGAGATTCTGAGCCAGGCTACTTGGGTCTTTTTGACTATGTATTTCTGTAATTTCTGGAAGGACAAATTTCTGTCAATTGTGAAGTCTAAGAATTTTTCTGAGTCTGAGAGTTGTGGATCAAATCCTTCTAGGAGCATATCATTGATCCATGTTGTGTTTTAGCAGGTGGACTGATGAGGACGAATCCAGTCTTGGATGGGTTTAGTTCTAGGTAGGCAGTCGACATCAATGACTGGAGAATGGCTAGGTAATCGTAGAGACAAATGATGTCCTCCACGCTATTTACTGTCATGTACAACTGAGTATCATCTGCGTATTTGTGGAGGTCTATATTGGGATCTTTGAGGAGAGTGCTCCATGTAAAAGTTAAAAAGAATTTGTGAGTGGATGGAGCCTTGGGGGACTCCGCAGGAGACCTGGAGTTGGTGATAATGCAACAAGTTCATCTGGACAACCTGGTGCCTGCCTGAGAAGTAGGAGGTAAACCAATTCAGGACAGTGCTAGAGAATCCCATCCTGTGAGCAAGGAGTGAATGAAGAATGCGGTGGTCAGCGGTGTTGATGAGGCATGAGTTGCCCTTATCCATGATTTGGAGTGCATCATCCACAACCTAGATGGTGGCTGTCTCCATGTTACACTTTGGGCAGAACCCTGACTGATAGTCATTTAGGAGGTGGACATGTTCAATTCTGGCAAGTAGTTGTGTAGCAACAAATGTTTCCAATATGTTGCCAATAAAGTGGAGGTTTGTAATGGGCCTGTAGTTGGACAGGTCGTCTGTATCTATGTTTTTTTTTTTTCAAAGGATGTCATATGAGACCAGTCTTGAGGGTGTCTGGGAATGGTCCTTCTATGACGGAGGCATTGATGATGCTGAGGAATGCATTGAGCGTCGTGCCCGTCAATTGTTTAATGATGGAGCCCTGAATGATATTGTCAGAGTAAGAAGTAGGTTTCAGGGAGGCAATCATTTTTAGAAGATCCGGGGGAAAGAGAGGAGAGAATTTGGTTCAGAGGGGCAGTGTGCGTGCTGGGATGCAGGGGATTCTAATGCTGTGAGAGGTTGATTTGATGGTCTCTCGGATTTTGTCTATTTTCTCAAAAAGAAATGCGCTGATTCTGACGCATTTATCCTGTGTTGCTGGTACCTCGGGGTTGAGTGAGGGTTTGGTACAATGCTTTACTACTTCAAAGAAGGCTTTGCTCTTGTTAGATACTGCTGCAATGGTAGGGGAGTAGTAAGGAGCTTTGGACTCAGTAATTATAAGCCTACGGTTTGCACGCAGAGATTTGAGGTTGGTGAGGTCTTCTGAGTTATATTTTTTGCACCACTGTTTCTCTAAGGCACTGATTGAATATTTGTCAGAGGCTAGCTGGGTGGTGTACCATGGGGTGGAAGTTTTGTCTTAGCTCGGCTGGATTTTAAGGGGGCATGAGTGTCCATCAGTTTCATAGCAGAGTTGCTGAATAATTCCAAGAGGACTGAGTCATTCCCTGTAGTGGGGAAGTCTTCAAAGTTTGCTTCTAGCTCATTGACTGGGAAGGTTTTTAATGAGCGGCATTGGGTGAGATGGTGTTTAACCTGACGTTTCCGAGCCATTGTCCAGTGGTTGACTGATAATGGGATGGTGTTGTGACAGATAGGGTCTGCACAGGTGATGCAGGGGGATGATGTGAAGACTAGGGGCCTCATCAGGCATTCCACCAAATGGAATTAGCGTTACCGCCGGGACCTGCGGCGCAATTTGCACAGCATCACAACCTGGCATGGACGCATGCACAACTTCGACGGTAATGCGGTTTAGCGCTGAAACAAGGCTCTCTGTTGAAATCCTGGTGCAAAAAGCACAGCCGCTGGCCTCCGGCAGCGCTAATAGCGCTGGTGCAATTAGCACCAGCGAAAATAACATTGTTGCTGCAATGAAAAGCATGGCAGCGGCCATCTTTAAAAATTGAATCCAACCTGAATCACCCACTTCCTGCAGCCACCCGACACTAAAAGTCACCATCAACATGTCTCAGGAGTGTACCCAAGGGAAGGTGCCAGAAAACCTGATACT
Organism: Ambystoma mexicanum; assembly: GCF_040938575.1. NCBI lineage: Eukaryota > Metazoa > Chordata > Amphibia > Caudata > Ambystomatidae > Ambystoma > Ambystoma mexicanum. The sequence goes on from NC_090928.1 coordinate 1,150,295,943, forward strand.
TAAGTCAAAATTTAGTGAGGGAAAGCATGTAGTCTTCATAGATGAGGTTGTAAGACACTGCAAGGAGCTGTATGGGAGCATACAAAGCAAAACCTCAGGCCAGCGCAAAACCTCTGTCTGGCTGGCAATAAGTCCTTGTCGGACAGCCAGCCGGCCAATCATGCCAGAGTGCATTCAGGTCTCCTAGGAGACTAAGCACAGGCAGTTTCGGGCACCTCCCTCACATTCTGTCCACCCCAGACACTCAGGCGCCAGAGGAGGGCTTCAGCACTGAAGCCCGCCAAAGGCCAATGAACAAAGGGAGCAAACCTGGTTTGACATGCAGAGATAAACACAAGAAGGACCATTCCAAAAAGAAATGGCGAAAAAAGTTGACCGGAGTCTGTTTTTACAGATCGGTCTGGGGCACCATATTGGAAAACATGGCTGACCCGATTTTTAGCTACCGGTGTTCGCGGTCGGGAAAACTCATGGTAGTTTGTTTAAAACCACTGCCACCAGCCATTTCAAGTGGGAAAGGGTAACTTTTGACTGTTACATGAGTGTTTAGACTCAGGGGAAGCTAGGCAATCCCTCCAGCACTCTATAGTAAGATAGTGTGTGCTGGGTCTGTACATTTAAAAAGACTAGTAAAGTCAATTTAACTTTGCATGCTCTGGGAGAGAGTAGTTAGTCCCAGAGAAGGTATTTAAACGTGGGGAGTCTGAAAGACACCCCTGTGCTACTGCACTGAGGGTGCTGTGTGACACACAGAAAAAGATGATGCCTATGGAGTTGTTTTAAAACTCCATAACCAAAGAACACAAAAGTAAAACACACTATAAATGAAAAGTTCAAAGTCCCAAAATATAGCAAAAGAGCTGGAGGCCTCCAAGGTAGAGGGAATTTAGCACTTGGGTGAGAATTCTCCCTAATAGAGGCCACTGCAACAGGAGGCAGTACCACCTATCCCCTAGTCCTCACACCATGGGAGGAGAAGTGCAGCAGTATCCTCAACATGGAGGGTATTGAGGGAGTTGGTGGAGCGGAGGCGGGTGCCAGCAGCCAGGAGGCAAGAGGTGAGTCATCCTTGCTCCCCAATCTGCACAGCAAATAGCCATCCATAAATGTTAGACTTAGCACAAAATGATGTAGTGAACAGAGACCCAGGCCAGGAGGCCCAGCAGCTGGGCCGGCCAATCACGGTGAAGTGATGGGGTTCCACATTAGCCCCCTCCCCAGTAGCCTGTGGGGAGGGCACCATACCCACTTCCACTAGGCATGTATCGCCAGGGGAGGGGATTTGGGGGCATGAACACATATGACCTTTCCATGTGCTGCAATTACAAAGGCTGTGCATGTATGCCAGACCTTGACCATGAGAGCATGCCACCATATGCATGACACTGCAGGACCACATGCATACATGGGACACCCAATCAGCTGCCCCTGCATGGACATCCCGCCTGTTCTGCAGAAATGCAGTAAGTAATCCTGACAATATTTACAGTGTGTCAGGAATAAGGCAGGAATTGTACTACTGTGCTGAATTGGTGAAATTCACTTTAAACCGACAAGAAGATCCACAGGAATTTCTAATGTACTTACTACAAATACTGGAAAGGAAAATCATACTCATAAATGAAATCTTTCACATTTCCTACATGTGGACACATACATGCAGTCTGTGCAACTATGCCATTCAGGAACAAGTCCCTAACGAATGCTTCATGTATGTAGCAATACCTAACTATGACTCCATTCCATTTCAGCAACTGGTGCAAAATGCAAACCATAGCCTATTGTGTACGTCGTGCAATTCTGATAATCGTTCGACACTACATATACACTCCCATATTCAATATGTAATATTAATATTCTTAAGATACAATGCTGATGGAACCAAAAACAACTGAAAACGTACTGCCTTCACACCGGATGGTATCACTTGGGAAGAACACCTTCACAACAGTAGCCATAATCTACCACACAGGCGACACAACCAGTGGAGGACACTATACTGCATACATTAGAAAGCAATGGTTATGGTGGGAGTGCAATGATATTTCCATCATTCCAAAACAGAGATTACCTGCAAACCTTGCAAATGCCTACTTAATATTCTTGAAGCCAAAATGTAGTCATTGATGTACAAACCTACTATACCTTACTCCCCAACACCACCCAGTACCTTTGTAATTTCACAAAAAACAAATTTCCTTCCACACTGTTGACCTAAAGCAACTTAGCATACAGCAGGCAGAGAAGAAATGCATTAAAGAGTGTGTTGGACAATTTTATCCCCAATGAACCCAATGAGTAAACTCACACAAACAATAGGTGCACACAAATCAAAGTAGCAGTAATTTCCACAAGATACGTAAAAGGGAAAGTACTAAGTATGAGGGTTCAAAACTATCAAAACTTCTACTTTACCACACTTTCTCTGTATGCATTGTACAGGCGTTTGTAACGGCAGTAAGCACGGGCCGTAACAGTGGCATGTCTTCACCATTCCCCGTAAATTGCAACTGTGATTGTACTTCGTTTTGTTGCCATTCTTCCCCAACCCCTGAAAATCCAGACATAAAGGACAAGACAAAAAGGGAATGCAATTTGTGCAATGAAACAGCACACCCTCTGCTCACTCATGCAGTGCTACATTCCCTGTTTTGCCCTTACTATGCCCTTTCACACAAGTACCAGTTCTACGCACCCTCATTGTATTGAAAGTAGTAACGGCCACAGGTGCCTGCAGCAGTCAACCGGCACACAAACATCAACAGATCACATTTCAATGATGCATTTTTTACCAAACCAACTCCTGCATTCTTCTGCAATCCGAGGAGACCCCCATGAGGTTTCTTTTTTATTTTGTTCTTTGGACACACACAGAGACATTGTGGCGTGGATCTAACAACACACACTAGGACTGTCATTTTTTTAAAAAAAGGAAACTTATGAAAAGAGCGTCTGGTGGAAACATTTCAAAAACATTTATGTCTTGTGTGGGCCGTACAATGACAGTATCACCTACAAAACAGAGAGAAAGGCAGTGGGTTAACATATGACGCTACTCAATAACAAACAGTACATGGTCCATGAGGCAGCCACCTATTACGACATCCTTCCCGTAAACTCTTGTCCTGTACGCTGCCACGAATAGCGACTACTTACATCTATTCTTATTCCTCTTTCTTCTCAGATACCTAGCACCTTACTGTGCGTGTCACTCCTTCCACATTCTAACAGAAGGGTGGTGGACCATGCATTGCAAGATTTCCATAACCAATGTGTTTTCCGTCGTTATTATCTGGGCCGACCGATATGGGCCTGTATGTCCATTTGCGGTTCCGGCAATACGAACCAACCTGCAAACATTTATGCTGTAAGGCATCATAGAGGCAACAGCTGCTACCATCTCTACCTTGCAAAGAAAATGTGTTCTTACACACGGCCCACCAAGGACCACAAAGTACTCCTTTTCCCACTTTGCTAGAGGACAACAGAACTACAGAAGTCCACAGACGGCATGGCTAACTGCATTTTGTTTCCGTGATTGCAGTCACCTTACACGTTATCGTTAACATTCTGTAGCAAAATAAAGCACTTGCAACAATTCACAGTGTTGTTGGTAAACTATGGGAATGTTCTGGAACCATACGCTCTGTGTGTGCATATCTGCTTTTGCTTTTGTTTATGTTGTTCCTTTCCGGAGCGAGGTTCTCACATGACAGAGGGCGCTACACTTGGCACGCACGTAATGAAAATACCTGGAGTGCACGCTTTGGGGAACAACTCTCCACAAGTAAAGTCAGCAATGCCAGTGACTGTTGCGATGGTGTACGCCACCCACACGTATAGGCAATGGAAGCGATGCACACATTACAGTTGCACATAATAGGAATGCCAACCGCGTTTGTTGGCCATCTCAACAAGTACTCAAAAGAAAACTAACAGTCAGATGGCATGCCGTCCTGTATATGGCGGGACTTAACAGCGTTGATGATTTTGTCCGGTGCAAATGTAGGTGGATCGGTCTGTACATTATCCATACTTTAAATGTGTAATGCTTAGTAACTCGTGTCATGTCGCAATATCTTCCTTCACTGTCAAAGCACAGGGTATTATCAGGGGCACACAATACCAAACAGAAATGATGGCATGTCAGTCCGTGAACGGCAACAAGTCCAATGATGTACACCATATGCAAGTACAGGCACTTCACGCCACCTTTGGCGGTGTACCAGACTCCAAAAAGTGCTCCACAACCATTCTGTAATGGTGAGCACCCACAGGAGACATGCATATTTCCAAGAGTGTACGCTGGAGTTACATATCAGCATAGGAACAGACCCAAAGAAGGCAACATTCTGAAACCTACTTCCAACCAGTGTCCAGACTGTTAGTTCAAAGGGCCCCACATACCAATATCACAGTAGTCCCATACATGGCTGCATTGCGTTGCAGGGGTTGTGGCTAAGAGCCTAGTCCTTGGACACACCCACTTGAAGGCAATAGGAGCTATGCATGGGAACATGTGGCCACGTAAATATCCTGACTACAGGTACGTATGGGTACAGTAACAAACCCAACCAAGGCAGCATTCTGAAACCTACTTCCCGCCGGTGCCCAGACTGTTAGCTCCAAGGGCCCTAGCCACGCACACAAGGCAGTAGGGGATTTGCAGGCACAACACAACATAGCATACCGACTGCAAATATCCTCATATTATGTCCAATGCACTCCCCATCCCCAATGGAGTCTGCCTGCAGTCACCAGAAAAATGATAGTCGCATGTGCAGCTACCCGCCAATGAAGTATATGTGAGTAGCTGGGTAAAAGGTCCATATCGCAAAACTGTGATGGTAAAAAATTCCTTCCATGTGGCAATGTCTTACTGCCCTCCCTAAAGCAGGGCTGTGGCCAAGCCCTAGCCTCAGCCTATGTACCCTAAAGCCTAGGCCTTGCCCACAACCACTACAAGGCAATGGAGACATGCATGGGAACATGGCGCCACATAGCATACTTGACAAATGTACCACAGCCACCAACAACCCTGCCCACCGCCACAACAGAATAGGAGTCCACAATGTCAACATAACCACCAGCACCCCTATCCAACAACAGGATGTCAGAAGGTATGTGTTATGAAGATGCGACGGAGGCAGGTAAGTTTGAAATATAGGTTTATTAAGTTTATAAATAAGAAAAGAAGACCCCACATCTCATAGGCTCCCTTCCCTTCAGCTCTCTCCTCCAACTGACAAACCTCAAACTATAACAGGGAACCTGCACCAACATTCCATGACATCATAATGTACAGCTCTTTCACACTAGAGGTTTCTTGCATTACTCTTTCATATGGGAAGACTCTTCCCCTAAGGAGAAGCAACATAACACATCGTCCCCCTTTTCTTTTTTTTTTTTTCTTTTTTTTTTATACATCATCAGATCATTTCACATTTCATAAAACTGGTTTAAAACAAACTGCCATGAATGGCCCAGTTACCATCCCCAGGTTCCTTTCCTGGGTATTGCCCTCACATGATTCTCACATGTGGCCTCTCCTCACAGAGGCAACTCTATCTTTATTCCACACTTGCCCACCAGCAACTCGCACTGCCCCTTTCATGACTGCTACCACTCTGACAGGATCCGAATAAAGAGGCTCACCTTTCCTCCTTATCACTCCTCTCTTTATCCTGACCCAGTCACCACACTCCACACGTAACTCCTTCTTTCCTCTCCTCAAGTGCTCACGTTTGACCCAATCTGATTTCTTCCTCACTAATGATCTTCTCACTTCGTCCACAACAAGATCGGTCTCCCTACACCTTCCTTGCCATGGCGGACAAGTCATAGAGTATGGCTTCCTTCCCCTCATGAGCTCAAACGGGCATAGACCAGTTGTGGAATGCGGTGCCATCCTCAAAGCCCACATCCTATTCTGTATCAAAGCTACCTTATCTAAACCACATTCCTCTCCCATACGCACACTCTCCATCACACACCTATTCATTCTCTCAACTACACCATTTGACTCGGGATGGTACAATGAAGTTCTTTTGTGACCAACACCACACTTCCTCAAGTAGTTAGAGAATCTTTCTCCAATAAACTGGGGACCATTGTCGGTCAATACGGTCTCAGGCAAACCCTCACTTGCAAAAATCTCCTGTAGAACCTTTATCATACACTCACCCGTGATGTCCCTCACTATCTTAAAATCTACCCATCTGGAAAATAGATGCACCACCAAAACAATATACTTACCACGGGCATAACCAAGTTCCACGGGACCAAGTATGTCCATGGCAATATCACACTATATCCTGGACGGAAGACCGACGTCCACTAAGGGTTGTTTTCTGGCCACCACTCCCTTTCCACTCTTAACACAAAACTGGCAATTTGCCAAACAATTTTCCACCTCCTTGTCAAAACCCGGCCACCAATAATCTTCTCTTAATACTCCTTTGGTCTTGGTAATCCCTATATGACCGCTATGTGCTAGATCGACCACTTTCTTCCTTAAACCTATCGGGACCACTGCCCTACCCCATCTGAACAAAATATTATCACTAACGGATAATTCATCCTTCACCTCTCAAAATGGCTTCATTTCTTCCACCAATTCCACCTTATTGGGCCAAGCTGTAGATTCAACATATGTGATCACCCTCCTTATGATATCATCTCTTTCCACTTCGTCCAACCACTCCTGCTTGGACACAATACCATCAGTGCTGACAAACACTAACTCCATTTCCTCACTCTCCATACTTTCAGGTCCTGCCACTCTTATCCTTGATAAACTGTCAGCCAAAACATTCTCCCTACCGGGTATGACCTCCATCCTAAAACAATGTGTTTGCATCCTGGTAACCCAGCCTGCCACTCTCCGAGAGACTTTGTCAAGACCTTTATTTTCAAAAATTGCTTTTAAGGGTTTATGATCCGTTCGTATCACAAACTCCACTCCCCACACAAAATTTCTGAATCGTTCCACAGCCCAAAAACATGCCAGAGCCTCTTTTTCTAATACAGAATATCTTAACTCCGCTCCCTTGAGACCCCTCCAGGCATGGGCGATTACCTCTTCAGAACCATCTTCTTGCTTCTGGGATAACACAGCTCCCAGTCCGCTCTCACTCGCATCTACTGTGATTATGGTTAGCTTCCTCGTGTCAAAGCATCCTAATGGACTGGCCATATCTATTTCTTCCTTTATCCTGTTGAACTCCATGTCACACTGGCTATTCCATACGAAATCGGCACCCTTCTTAAGAATCTTTCTCATCTCCTGTACTTTGTCAGCATAGTTTATCACAAATTTGTGGTAAAATTCCGTCATCCCTAGAAAAGAGCGCAGCTCATTCTTGTTTTTCGGTTTCTCAATACTCTTAATAGTATTCACCATGTCTTCCTTGGGCTTAACTCCATCCCCCGACACTTCATGTCCTAGATAATCCACTTTCGTCACCGCAAACATACACTTCTCACCTCTCAAAGTAATACCTCTCTCCTCAAATATCCTCAAAACCTTCTGTAGGTTCCTGTCATGTTCTTCCATTGTAACACCACTCACCAACACATCATCCTGAAAACAGAACACTCCCTTAAATCCCTTCAACAAACGATCCATGATCTTCTGAAATACAGACGAAGCGGACGCCAGCCCAAACGGCATCCTCCTAAATTGAAAAACACCTTCATGCGTCACAAAGGCTGTAAGTTTCCTACATGCCTCTACCAATTCGACCTGATGATAAGCTGACGTCATGTCTAACTTAGAGAAATATCTTCCTCCACCCACCATGGTCAATAGTTCGCCCATGTTTGGCAGCGGATGTCTGTCTAACAACACACACTTATTCAATTTGCGCATATCAACACACAACCTTATGTCTCCTGAACTTTTCTTTACAATCACCACTGGGGATACCCATTCAACCCCCCCAGCTCTCTCAATCACACCTGATTCCAATAGCTTCTGTAATTCCTTTTTCACATTCTCCCTCAAAGCAAGAGGCACCGGCCTGAGTTTCGCCACGACAGGTATACTGCCCCTTTTTAATGTTATTTGGTGTTGAAACCCTCTTATCTTTCCCAGCTTCTCATTGAATACTTTCCCAAAATCCGACATATACCTGTTGTGACTCACAGACACTTCGGAGATTTGCAGTACTTGCTCTGGGTGATTGGGATCGAGTCTGATCCCTAAATTCTTTTGTTCTCTCCATCCTAACAAAGATTGCCCCTTCCTAGTAACATACACTTTGCCATCACAACTGCGTCCCTTAAATTGAAATCTACTCCATACATAACCCAATAAATCAATCCGATCTTGGTTGTACCCTCCTGGTTTTATGTCGGGCTCTAACAACTCAGATACCACCCCTTTCATTTTGCACTCAAAGGCAACCCTGGATATTAAAGTTATCCTCGATCCTGAATCAGCCATCATTGATACCTTACTCCCATTCACTGTCACCACAGCATAGGGCCGTTCACAATCATCGGGGTCTCCACCATTAGTAACAACATTAACAGTATTCACGATAACATTTTGTAATGGCAACACAACTTCGTCTTCAGATGATCTCCCCTCTTCCTCCTCATTCACATAGAGGACTCTCCGTTGGCCTGACTGTCCAAATTGATAGTTCTTGCAGCATGATGCTAAATGCCCTCTCCTTTTGCATTTTGAGCATGTACTCTTTCGCCCTGGACAAACAACTGAGGATGCAAAGTGTGTTGCACTGGCACACCGACAACATAGCGTTTCGTCCTTCCTATCTTCTTTTTTTTCATATCTCTGCATCGACTCTTGATTCTTCCTCTCTTCGGGATTGCTCCTCCCTGACAATCTGTTCTTTCCTCTCTTTTTATTCTTCCCCTCGGCCACAGACAATACCTCCGGCTTATTTTCTTTGGGCTCCCCTCCTTCAGATTTGGAGAGTTTGGCCACACATGCCAAGGAATGCTCCACACGTTTCGCCAAATCCAATACTTCATCTAAACTTGGCTCATCCTTTAGCCACAATTTCTCTCTTATCTTATTCGACCGACAATGTGTCATGAACTGATCACCAATATGTTCATCGAAATTTCCTTGGATCTTGCATGTAAGAGCCAGATGACGCAACGCAGTCACATAATCCTCAACAGATTCGCTCTGGGCTTGTGTGCGCATCCGGAAATTGTACCTCTCCAAAATCGTGCTCCTCTTTGGATTAAAATGCTTATAAAGTCTCACCAATGCGGACTCAAACTCATTTAATTCATCCCCACTTCCGTCATTCGCAAGTTGGGGTAGAGTTTCAAAAATTCTCTGGCCCTCGAAGCCCAAAAAATGCAACAGCAATGCTACCTTCCTCTCGCTGGAATAGGCCGTTCCGCCAGCTGCTTTCATGTAGTGCATAAAACCCTTGCGCCATTGTGGCCAGGCGATCCTCGCCGTGCCTGGGGCAGGCATAAAAATGGGGGACCAGATATCCCTGGTGAAGCTGCCATGTCCGCTGCCAGCTGAATGTCTCTTGGCGTGCGCGTGTTCTAATTTCCCAGCACCAGGTACCACTTGGGCTCTTTTGACTTTAGGCGCTTTAAATGTCCTTCACAATACTTCCTTGACTGCTCACTAGTCCACGCACCGTCAGGGCTAGCACAACAATGTCATGATGTCCTGCGCCTAGTTGACATCTTCCTGCTTGGCGATAACTAAAGGCCCCTTATTACCTTCAGTTCCCCTAAAGGCGTTTCTCCTTAATACCTTTAGTTACCCCCTTGATGCCTTGACATAAAACGGCGTTGTGCGGGAAACTGACACCTTCTTAAAAGTTAGGGCTGCCCCTCTATTAAGTAGATTACGGTAATACGCCGTTTACTTCTCCCTCTGTTGAGTGGAATACGGTACTCTGGTTGAGAGTCCGCTCCCCACAGCTTCCATTAAAGTGACGGTGCCCGGCAACACCTTGGGCCTACCTAAACAAGTTCGGAAGGGTGACCCCAGAGGAGCGCTGGAATAGCCAAGACACACTTACTTTAGTCACGTTGGCGGAGTGCAGAGCACGCAGACCTGCTCGGTGGCCACTCGACGCTACCAGAGAGCGGAGCGGCCAACACGCAGGCTTCCGCACGGGGCCGCTCAACGCTGCGTGAGAGCGGAGCAGCCCTCCCAGTCCTGCTCTTCATAAGCCGGGTAAACTTCTTCACGGCGGCCCCTGCGCGGAAGGAAGCGCTCGCAGGTCCCGCTAGTGTCCACCCCTTAACACGTCAGCCGGTCACACTGTTTCAAACGGAGCAGCCAGCGAACGGCACAGGTCCTCTTCGCGCTTGTTGTGTGAACAGCGTTCCCCTCCGGAGCCGCACACAGGAACCAAGGATGGGTTGGCCTTAAGGCGCTGCACCGACACACGCAGGGCGAACTTGGAGAGCAAGGGAGACCAGTTCATAGGAGCTTGCTCAATGCAGGACTCGTTGGATCAGGCGTACTTCAGCTGGGGTCTTCTCTTCACCTGCCTTCCATGGCATTTCATCCCATCCTCGTCGCCATTGTTATGAAGATGCGACGGAGGCAGGCAAGTTTGAAATATAGGTTTATTAAGTTTATAAATAAGAAAAGAAGACCCCACATCTCATGGGATCCCTTCCCTTCAGCTCTCTCCTCCAACTGACAAACCTCAAACTATAACAGGGAACCTGCACCAACATTCCATGACATCATAATGTACAGCTCTTTCACACTAGAGGTTTCTTGCATTACTCTTTCATATGGGAAGACTCTTACCCTAAGGAGAAGCAACATAACAGTATGGTTATTATAACTTATCCAAATGAGGTAAGGCAAAGTCAATGCATTCTTTATACATGTGTGCAACCCACATACCATTATCATAGTGGTCCCATACATGGCTGCATTGCGTTGCGGGGGTTGTGGCCAAGGCCTAGGCTCTTGGGTAAATGGGGAGGCCTACTGCCTCAGCCCATGCACCCAAGAGCCTAGTCCTTCAACACACCCACTAGTAGGCAATAGACCCATGCATGGGAACATGTGGCTACGTAGCTTGCCTGAGTACAGGTAAGTATGGGTACACTAACGGACCCATAAAAGGCAACATTCTCAAACCTACTTCCAACCAGTGCCCAAACTATTTAGTCCAAGGGCCCTAGACATGCACACAAGGCAGTAGGGGCTTTGCAGGCACAACACAACATAGTACACCGACTGGAAATATACTCATATTGTCTCCAATGCACTCCCCATCACCAATGCAGTCTGCCTGCAGTCACCAAAAAATGCTAGCCGCCTGTGCAGCTACCCGCCAATGAAGTATATCTGAGTACCTGCATGAGTGGTCCATATCGCAAAATTGTGATGGTAAAAAATCCTTTCATGTGCAAATGTCACCCATTCTCAATTTTTTTTCATCCTCTTAAATGCAGTCCCCATTCTCAAGGCAGCACACAGAGGTAGTGGCCGGATGGGCTACCCGCGAATTGCCTCACTGCTCTGCCATGCATGGAGGCATTGCATTGCGGGAGTGGTGTCCAAGCCCTAGGCTCATGGGTACAAGCGGAGGCCTAGGGCCTCCATCCATGCACCCAAAACCCTAGCCCTTGCCCACACCCACTACAAGGCAATGCAGGCATGCATGGGAACATTTTGCCACGTACCATACTTCACAAATGTACCCCAGCCACCGACAAGCCAACCCACCGCCATACCACAATAGAAACCCACAAAGTCTCCATAACTACTGGTACCCTTAGGCTACAGCACAGCACATTGTCAATTTCTTTGCATCCGCTGCAATGCACTCCACGTTCCCAATGCAGCCTCCATGCAGTCGCCACAGAAGGTTGTCGCCTGAGGAGGTACCCGCAAATTGCCCCATTACCCACGTACAGCCCTCGCACACCACTGTCTTCTTCGACCCAAACAAATATATCATATTGTCCGCTTTTCACTTCCCCAAACTTTTCATCCCCTCTTTCACCCACCCGATCCTGCAAACCATGTTTTGCACCCCCTTCCGGCGCTGCACTATCCTCCCTTACACCATGGCGGCGTTTCCCAAAAACTTTGATGCGCAGCACACTTCCCTCCAGCCAACCACCGGCCGTGTCCAATGTTCGCCGACATCACAGCGTACTGTAAGCCAATGAGACTTCTGTCTGCGGAGCGAAAAGGGAAATGGGTCCGCAGAGCGGACCCAGATATCACTAATTTTTTGAGACGTACATTTCAGTTCCTTGCAACAAAAGTGCTGGTCGGATTTCCACCAAACACACAAAAGCATGCTTTCTGACCCATGCCCCCTCTTCTGCCGCAAATGTGGTGAAAATCCATCCAGCCGTTCAGCCTGTAAGTTTTTCCCCATTCAGTCTATGGAAAAAAAATAAAAAAATGTGAGACTGCCCCATAACTTTTACCCCACTGCACGAAACCTCACCAATCTTGCCGAAGAAATTCAGAGTGGACAATATACTTTTTTTGCAAAGTTTGGTGAAGATTCCTCCAGGGGGAGCGAGTTTAGCAATTTAACCATAACTACACGGCTGCCGCGGGCCGTGTAATCAACTAAACCTGGGAAGATGTGCTCAGTTGCTTAAATTGCCCACATCTCGGTTTGACCGTTTAACCAAATTGTGTGATCCTGGGAAAATCATTTAATCACACTATGTCTCATCTGCAGCTCCATATGTGATTCACTTCATAGCTTATGATAATATATCATGCTACTATAAAAGAAAAGGCTACTGACTATAGAGTTGATCAATATATAATATAAGTAGGATCCTCCATGTATCAAAGATGGATGATGCTCCTTACACTACACTCCAATACACTTCTGTTGGTGCAATCCTTATGCATGTTAGGAGGTTTGCCTGTATTTTGCCCCACAGAGCCTGGACAGAGCTCCAATATATGAGTTTCCTGCATCTGTAATGGCCCTTCAGGGGGCGTGGGGTGTGTGTGTGTGTGTATATGTTAGCCCCCCCAACCACTTATGTTACCCAAAAAATAGATTGGTGCAGGGAGTTGGGTGGGGGTAGACTGGGGTTCGAGTGAGACCGTAGTATGGAATCGGTCTGGCCTGAAGGGCATTGGGACAATGTCCCCTTGTGGGTAGGGTGTCCCCACCAGCATGCTGCAGGGGTGTGTATGCACACTTGGATACTGCACTCAAACCCCTGCAATGGGGGACACCCTAACCAGAGGGTATTAAAAGCAAAGGGGGTGGCAAGCACTGCCATGCAGAGGCGTCAGAAAATGGGTGCTGGCGCTGGAAGTATGGCCTGTGACACAGGCCTTGCTTCCAGCGCCGGCACCCATTTTCTGTTTGATTGTCTGCTTTGGTATTTTTTTGACTGCCACTGGACCAGAGGAAGGAGGAGTAGGGCAACTGTTGTCGGAATCATGTGGTAAATTCTTTTTTTCCCCTTATTTTTTGTCCCATCCTGAGTTCTGCTGTGCAGGCTCTGCACTGCAGAACTCGAAGCTCAGGCTGCGTAAGAGGGGCTGCCCGCTGCCTGCTATTCAAAATACAAACGCAGGCGATCACACAGCTTTTTTTTTGCATATAAGCTCAGCCTGAGATTATCAATGCTCAGAGGCTTGAACTTAGATACCTGACCCTCCTCAGCTCCATGCCCCTGTCCTATTTCTTGCACAAAGTGGGGTTTGGTCTGCAAAGTATGATGACCCCATCCTGGACAGGACAGGGGTCTTGATGAAAAAAGGATGCCTTAGCGGTGTTTCTTTTTTAACGCCCCCAGACATCCTTTTCAGCCGGGTTTATCAGCTTTTATTGCAGGCCCGGGGGGGTCTGCAGTGCGCAGGGACAGGAAGGGTGGCTCATTTAAGAACGCCCCACTACACATTCAGAACAGGGCCAACCATGTCCATGAGTAACAGGATTTTGCTGTTACTCGTGGACATGGTGGGGGGTGTCATTGTTGCTGCGGCTTTGCCCCTCCCGGCCCCATGGGCCAGCCACACCTGTTGTTGAAAGCCATGTTTTGAGAGATTTGTGAAATTGGAGAATTGTGGGGGCATTCCAAGCCAACACAGGGATTGAGTTCCAGAGAGTGGGTGCATGACAACAGAAGGATTGTTGCAGGTCCTCTCTTTACGGATGAGTTGGGATTGAAACCGGTTGGTCAATTTAGTTGTTGTCCACCAGATATGTGGAGCCTAGCCGGCTGGTATGCTGGTGTGCTACTCATAATTGCTTTGTAGACTTTACATGCAGTTATAAACAATATCCTGGCTTGGACTGGAAGCCAATGTAGTTTGCATAGCATGAGTGTAATGCTGTCAAAGTTCCATGCTCCCATGATAAATGCTGCAGAATGGTGTACTGCTTTTAGCGGAGCAGCTGGGTGTCCTGTCAGGATAGCATTTCCCCCATCAATGTGCAAGATTACAAGGTCGGGAAGTCCTGCAGTGGGATGAAGGATTTTATTTTTCAAAGGGTAGAGATTCTGAGCCAGGCTACTTGGGTCGTTTTGACTATGTATTTCTGTAATTTCTGGAAGGACAAATTGCTGTCAATTGTGAAGTCTAAGAATTTTTCTGAGTCTGAGAGTTGTGCATCAAATCCTTCTAGGAGCATATCATTGATCCATGTTGTGTTTTAGCAGGCGGACTGATGAGGACGAATCCAGTCTTGGATGGGTTTAGTTCTAGGTAGGCAGTCGACATCAATGACTGGAGAATGGCTAGGTAATCGTAGAGACAAATGATGTCCTCCACGCTATTTACTGTCATGTACAACTGAGTATCATCTGCGTATTGTGGAGGTCTATATTGGGATCTTTGAGGAGAGTGCTCCATGTAAAAGTTAAAAAGAATTGGTGAGTGGATGGAGCCTTGGGGGACTCCGCAGGTGATAATGCAACAAGTTCATCTGGACAACCTGGTGCCTGCCTGAGAGGTAGGAGGTAAACCAATTCAGGACAGTGCTAGAGAATCCCATCCTGTGAGCAAGGAGTGAATGAAGAATGCGGTGGTCAGCGGTGTTGATGAGGCATGAGTTGCCCTTATCCATGATTTGGAGTGCATCATCCACAACCTAGATGGTGGCTGTCTCCATGTTACACTTTGGGCAGAACCCTGACTGATAGTCATTTAGGAGGTGGACATGTTCAATTCTGGCAAGTAGTTGTGTAGCAACAAATGTTTCCAATATGTTGTCAATAAAGTGGAGGTTTGTAATGGGCCTGTAGTTGGACAGGTCGTCTGTATCTATGTTTTTTTTTTCAAAGGATGTCATATGAGATCAGTCTTGAGGGTGTCTGGGAATGGTCCTTCTATGACGGAGGCATTGATGATGCTGAGGAATGCATTGAGCGTCGTGCCCGTCAATTGTTTAATGATGGAGCCCTGAATGATATTGTCAGAGTCAGAAGTAGTTTTGAGGGAGGCAATCATTTTTAGGAGATCCGGGGGAAAGGGAGGAGAGAATTTGGTTCAGAGGGGCAGTGTGCGTGCTGGGATGCAGGGGATTCTAATGCTGTGAGAGGTTGATTTGATGGTCTCTCGGATTTTGCCTATTTTCTCAAAAAGAAATGCGCTGATTCTGACGCATTTATCCTGTGTTGCTGGTACCTCGGGGTTGAGTGAGGGTTTGGTACAATGCTTTACTACTTCAGAGAAGGCTTTGCTCTTGTTAGATACTGCTGCAATGGTGGGGGAGTAGTAAGGAGCTTTGGACTCAGTAATTATAAGCCTACGGTTTGCACGCAGAGATTTGAGGTTGGTGAGGTCTTCTGAGTTATGTTTTTTGCACCACTGTTTCTCTAAGGCACTGATTGAATATTTGTCAGAGGCTAGCTGGGTGGTGTACCATGGGGTGGAAGTTTTGTCTTAGCTCGGCTGGATTTTAAGGGGGCATGAGTGTCCATCAGTTTCATAGCAGAGTTGCTGAATAATTCCAAGAGGCCTGAGTCATCCCCTGTAGTGGGGAAGTCTTCAAAGTTTGCTTCTAGCTCATTGACTGGGAAGGTTTTTAATGAGCGGCATTGGTTGAGATGGTATTTAACCTGACGTTTCTGAGCCATTGTCCAGTGGTTGACTGATAATGGGATGGTGTTGTGAGAGATAGGGTCTGCACAGGTGATGCAGGGGGATGATGTGAAGACTAGGGGCCTCATCAGGCATCAGGCATTCCACCAAATGGAATTAGCGTTACCGCCGGGACCTGCGGCGCAATTTGCACTGCATCACAACCTGGCATGGACGCATGCACAACTTCGACGGTAATGCGGTTTAGCGCTGAAACAAGGCTCTCTGTTGAAATCCTGGTGCAAAAAGCACAGCCGCTGGCCTCCGGCAGCGCTAATAGCGCTGGTGCAATTAGCACCAGCGAAAATAACATTTGTTGCTGCAATGAAAAGCATGGCAGCGGCCATCTTTAAACATGGAATCCAACCTGAATCACCCACTTCCTGCAGCCACCCAACACTAAAAGTCACCATCAACATGTCTCAGGAGTGTACCCAAGGGAAGGTGCCAGAAAACCTGATACTTAACCCAAAATTTAGTGAGGGAAAGCATGTAGTCTTCATAGATGAGGTTGTAAGACACTGCAAGGAGCTGTATAGGAGCATACAAAGCAAAACCTCAGGCCAGCGCAAAACCTCTGTCTGGCTGGCAATAAGTCCTTGGCGGACAGCCAGCCGGCCAATCATGCCAGAGTGCATTCAGGTCTCCCAGGAATAAGCACAGGCAGTTTCGGGCACCTCCCTCACATCCTGTCCACCCCAGACACTCAGGCGCCAGAGGAGGGCTTCAGCACTGAAGCCCGCCAAAGGCCAATGAACAAAGGGAGCAAACCTGGTTTGACACGCAGAGATAAACACAAGAAGGACCATTCCAAAAAGAAATGGCGAAAAAAGTTGACCGGAGTCTGTTTTTACAGATCGGTCTGGGGCACCATATTGGAAAACATGGCTGACCCGATTTTTAGCTACCGGTGTTCGCGGTCGGGAAAACTCATGGTAGTTTGTTTAAAACCACTGCCACCAGCCATTTCAAGTGGGAAAGGGTAACTTTTGACTGTTACATGAGTGTTTAGACTCAGGGGAAGCTAGGCAATCCCTCCAGCACTCTATAGTAAGATAGTGTGTGCTGGGTCTGTACATTTAAAAAGACTAGTAAAGTCAATTTAACTTTGCATGCTCTGGGAGAGAGTAGTCAGTCCCAGAGAAGGTATTTAAACCTTGAGGAGTCTGGAAGACACCCCTGTGCTACTGCACACACAGAAAAAGATGATGCCTATGGAGTTGTTTTAAAACTCCATTACCAAAGAACACAAAAGTAAAACACACTATAAATGAAAAGTTCAAAGTCCCAAAATATAGCAAAAGAGCTGGAGGCCTCCAAGGTATAGGGAATTTAGCACTTGGGTGAGGATTCTCCCTAATAGAGGCCACTGCAACAGGAGGCAGTACCACCTATCCCCTAGTCCTCACACCATGGGAGGAGAAGTGCAGCAGTATCCTCAACATGGAGGGTATTGAGGGAGTTGGTGGAGCGGAGGCGGGAGCCAGCAGCCAGGAGGCAAGAGGTGAGTCATCCTTGCTCCTCAATCTGCACAGCAAATAGCCATCCATAAATGTTAGACTTAGCACAAAATGATGTAGTGAACAGAGACCCATGCCAGGAGGCCCAGCAGCTGGGCCGGCCAATCACGGTGAAGTGATGGGGTTCCACATTAGCCCTCTCCCCAGTAGCCTGTGGGGAGGGCACCATACCCACTTCCACTAGGCATGTATCGCCAGGGGAGGGGATTTTGGGGCATGAACACATATGACCGTTCCATGTGCTGCAATTACAAAGGCTGTGCATGTATGCCAGACCTTGACCATGAGAGCATGCCACCATATGAATGACCCTGCAGGACCACATGCATACATGGGACACCCAATCAGCTGCCCCTGCATGGACATCCCGCCTGTTCTGCACACAGGCGAAAGACCACCTGACTATGGGTCACACACAAATAGCACAAATGCAATGGCTCCTGATCAACCATGCCCATCTGGCCACATGGGTGGCGTCTCACTCTGTACAATAGCATATGTGACTTGCAAACCAAACGCACGTAAATGCACCGTACCTGACAACATGTAATTTGTCCCCTACAGGCACTCCGGCAGCTCTAGAAGAGTCCAAGGAGGATGAGGGGGCAGGACCGTCGACAACTGGTGCCTCCAGGCCCTCAAAGTCCACTACCACCCCTGAAGGGCGGACACATGTGATGCTGAAGCACAAGTTCCACCATGCAAGACCTGGCCTCTGCATGACCAAGCCTGCTGGTGGCAGCGCAGGCCCTGCACCAACACTAACTGGAACCACACAGCCAGCAGCAGTAGCTGTGACCGAGGACACATCTGCTGGCAGGAATGCTGATGGCACCCAGGAGGATTCCAGCCAAGTGGCACAGGGTTATCTAGGGACACACAGCCCCTACAGCATTCCTCACCACCAGGTTGCCCAGACACCCGAGCCTGATGTGGACACCCCATCATATGGCTCTCTGTGCTACAGCCCTGACACTCTGCAGAGCCCCCAACCCATTTCTCACCCACCACCGAGCCACTCCATCCTTCAGAGGCTGGACGACATAGATAGGTGGCAACTGGAGATGGAGGCCATTGCCAACACTCACTCCCTACGTGACCAATAGCCTACTCAATGCTATCTGCCTGGAACTGGCCTACAGTCCTTAAATAGTGGCTTGGAAGATGCAAAATCCGGAGGTGGACGGAGAAACTGAGTTGCAGGCCAGGTCACGTGACCAGCTGTCATGCCTCACTCACCTGTTGCATATGGTAGCAGGAGTCCATATGCTTTCAGAACGGCTACAACACCGTTCTATAACAGGTGAAGGCTATTTTCCAAATTCCCCGCTAAACGGCATTGCATTCCTGCTCATAAAGTCACGTGATCGCGCCTTGGGTCAGTCACGTATTTAGGTCCTTTTCTCTAAGCAGCCCGTGCTTCTGATTGTTGCAAATTTGTTTCCTGCTGGCGGTTTGATTTCGTTCGGACCGCGTTCTTCCGCCCTAAGCTTCTTAAAGCTTTTTCCGCTTCTAAGTCTATTCGAAATTGTTGTTCTTCAATACCTGGTTTCCAGACCAATTTCCACGCTTATTTTCCAGAGAGTTGAGCATCAAAGCCATTGCTGCACCTCGTGGTGGCTTCCCGAAGCCGATTGCTGTCCTCCGCTGAGGTGTTTCGCCTTACTGTATCTTCATCCGAGTCCTTCCATACCAGTCACGGATGGGTCCTGCCGTAAGGTATACTTCTAGCACATGTCCACTGCCGTGTGTTGTCATTTGCTTATAACCTTCAATGCTACTCTCGGAGCTACGGGAGTATTTACAGCATCTTGTTTTTTTCCGTGTCCACAAACTTTCAATTACTGAGGATCATAAGTACTGTGTCCCGGTTGGGATTAATTATTTTCCAATTTAAGCATCAAGGGTGAATAACGCACTACAAACTAGAGAAAGATTACTGTTTGAACTGCTGGAGATGCCAGGACTATTTGTTTTTCAATATTAATCAAAGGTGATCTACGTTCTGCCAACCAAAGACTCTTCCATTTACACCCTGCTGGAGATACCAGGATTATGTTGTGTTATGTTTAGTGCACCAAAATAAAGGACGCTATCCAGAGTGCACCTACCCGACTCTATTTCGGCCCTCGTTCCGTTCAGGATTAGTTTCCTACTTCCTTTTCGTTGTGTTGGTGTTTTGGATTCATTTGGAAATTCTGAGCTCATCTCAACTCGACAAACCACTCCTACAGGTTAGTGTAGCATTATTGGGATTAAAGGAGTACAACTGAAATTCTTATTACTTACCTTATGCTTCTTTGTACACAGATTGGAGAATGTGCATAGTTATTCATCCTTTCAATTGATTCCTCGCTCTGGCCGTGTTTTGTATCGGGCAGTGGATGTAATCAATGGAAAGGATTCTTCCTTGAGGATTCTTCAGTGAAGGTTAAGAAGATAGAATTTGGATCCATAGTGTATCCTTTAATCTTAACTACACCTGTATCCTTTTGGTATATATCTTGTTCTAGTTGAATTGAGGGCAGCATGTCAGCAGCTGCCTACTCAATGGTGTCTGCCTTGAGCTGGCCTACAGTCCTTAAGTGGAGGCATGGAAGGCATGAAAACTGGAAGTGGGTGGAGCAAATGACTGGCAGGGCCCAGGCACGTGACCAGCAGCCTACTCAATGCTGTCTGAGTTAAGCTGGCCTACAATCCTTAAGTAGAGGCTTAGAAGGTGTGAAAACTGGAGATGGACCGAGCAACTGAGTGGCAGGGCCCGGTCGTGTGACCAGCAACCTACTCAATGCTGTCTGCCTGGAGCTGGCCTACAGCTCTTAAGTAGAGTCTTGGAAGGCACGCAAACTAGAGATGGGTGGAACAACTGAGTGGCAGGGCCCGGTCACGTGACCAGCAGCCTACTCAATGCTGTCTGCCTGGAGCTGGTCTACAGTCGTTAAATAGAGGCTTGGATGGCATGAAAACTGGAGGTGGGCAGAGCACCTGTGTGTTAGGGCCTAGTCAGGCGACCAGCATGCTACTCAATGCTGTCTGCCTTGAGCTGGCTATAGTTCTTAAGTAGAGGCTTGGAAGGCGTGAACACTGGAGGTGGGAGGAGCAAATGAGTGGCAGGGCCCAGTCATGTGAACAGCAGCCTACTCAAAGCTAACTGCCTGGAGCTGACCTACAGTGCTTAAGTAGATGCTTGTGAGGTGCGAAAATGCACAGCATCTGAGTGGCAGGGCCTGGTCAAGTGACCAGCAGCCTACTCAATGCAGTCTCTGGCTCACTGGTTGGCTCCCTTCTGGGGTTTTGTTTACCAATATCTCTTTCTATCTCTTCTTCATGATGACATTCGTCTTCTGTAGCAACAAAAGTGATGGGTGGAAGGTTTTGAATAAATCTGAACCACTGGCATTGCTCTGGGCAACCTTCCACACCACCGTTTTTAGCCAATCTGCACCATTGCAAAAGGGGTCAAGCCGTACGCAAATCAGTCAGGTACTGCCACCAATGGTAGCAGCCCAGCACGAACTGCTAGGCCAGGTCCCCTCTGCATGGAAACACAAGCAACCCCAGACATGTTTCGGCCTTGTTGGGCCTCCTCAGTGAGGTGCAGCTTGGCTCCCTATGGTGCAGCAAGCAAGGGACCCACATCTGGGCATACTCTCTCTCACATAGTGAGACAAACTGCAACCACAAAAGTGATGGGTGGAAGGTTTCTAATGAATCTGAACCACTGTCATTGCTCCGGACAACCTTCCACACCGCCGTTTTTTAGCCCATCTGCGTCATTGCAAAAGGGGTCCAGGCACACGCAAATCAGTCAGGTACTGCCACCAATGGTAGCAGCCCAGCCCAAACTGCTAGGCCAGGTCACCTGTGCACGGAAACCTGACAGATTTGCATAAGAGTAACATGGGAATAAAATGTTGGTGGAAGTACCATGAAATATTTACAGGATTTATAGAACAGAGTTCTCTCTGCATTTTATGTCTATTCCTTCTTTATTTTGATTAGCAGCATGTAGAAAGTCATGTAAATCATACCATATTCAGTGCAACTGAGTGTAACAAAAAACAAAGGCATGTGGGGGTGCTAGGTTTCTTAACATGCAGAGAATGTGTGCTTCTCTTCAGAACCAGTATTGTTTTGTGCCACACATATTTGCCAAGATGTACTTAACGGCAACACTTAATCTTTATCTTTCATCTTTTGAAGTATTTCAATAGCTGACATACTTGTAAAGTGGATTCTAGCTTTTGTGTGGGTGCAACTCTGTAGTATAAAGTTTCTAGTTCACTTTCATTTGACATTTTTGACTGAAATGCTACTCATTAACAAACAATTACAATACATATCTCCAAACCATAATACGCATGTAGGTAAATATGTTTGTAACTTCGGATAATAAAAAATCCACAACTTGTACTATATTCAATATCCAAGCATCTGGTATTCTTGCGTAACAATTATGAACTACGGTTTGACAGGAGAACAATTTGCTGTAGGTAGAAAGTGTAGAGAGGCAGATGTACACGTCATATATAGAGCCCGCCCCCTCACCTCTGTCATATTGGAAGAACAGCAAGAAGACACTGTGCATGACACCAGGGGCCAGATTACAGAAACTTTGCACCGGTGCCAGTGCAAAGTTTGCACGGTATTAGCACAAGGGCAAAGTTTGCCCTATTTTTAAAAACACTGGGACACATTAAAACACAATTGCACCTCGACAAGTGCAGTATGGCATATTAATAGCACCAGGGCTAAAATTACCCTAGTGCTAAAAAGATACATTTGTGATGCATTTTTGCATCAGGGCAAAGTTTGCCTTAGTGCTAATACCATTCTGTATTAGCACTATGGCAAACTTTGCCTTGGTGATAAAATTTAGTGAAAATGCATCTTTTTTGCACTAGGACAGATGTTGCCCTGGTGCTTTTAATATGCCAAACTGCACTTGTCGAGGTGCAATGGTTTTTTGATGTGTCACAGTGTTTTTAAAAATAGGGTAAACTTTGCCCTAGTGCTAATACCGTGCAGACTTTGCACTTGCACTGGTGCAAAGTTTCTGTAATCTGGCTCCAGGTATCATCCCAATACTGCATCAAAGATATGAGCAATGTTATGCTGTCAGACAACCGTATTGAATGTACCCTCGAACTGATGTGGTAGAAGGAAGTCTGTAGACACCACTGAACACAGAAGAGCTATAAGTGAGATCTGCCAAGTGTAAAGTGGCGACATGAAGAGAAGACACAAGGACACACTTAAATGATATACAAATACTATAAGAATGAAGATGTGACTGAAGTGACACTGAAAAGATAAGTGAGAAGAGATGCAGTAGATGTACATACACAGAAACGCAAGGTAGATTAAATATATAGAAGCTTGCTAAATGAATGAAATAGAACACGGGTAAAGCAGCCATGTTGAGAAAATGCACGTTGGCTTTGTATAATAGTAAGCGAGAAGCCTGAAGAAGAAAGAACAGGGCTGAAGAACTGACAGGCATTGGAATACAAATTTGTGCAAGAACAAAGAATATTTGTTTGGCTTGGGATCAAGGGTGCAATTGCAAGGCTTGATAGGGGTCAAAGAGGATAAGCCATGTACGCAGGACATAGTTTTCTTTCTTAGATTAAGCAAATGAGTGAACATTTGCAAGTGCCAAGTATTGAACAATTAAAGACATGGAAAGCACATTCCAGACGGAGCAGCCAAGTCTCAGAGGCAGAGGAGAGTAATGGCACCCAATGTAATTGAATCAAATACCACTAAATAGAAGGGCAGGATGGACAAAATCATGGTCTGCTCACATGAGGTGCAAGACCAGAAAACACGGCCTAATCATAAAGCTCCAAACGAAGATAGCAATGTACCTTCACTCACTTTAAAAATCGGAGAAATCGAACAGTCAGCAAGGTCAACTACAAAGAAGGAGCCTTGGCTTAGAGCCTAATTTATGAGAGATGGTAGGCTAATTGGCCAAGTGGGCAGTTGTCTGGCGTTGTTTCCCGCACCTGGGCTTCGTTTTGCTTACATGCTGCTAATGAGCCGAATATCCAAGGTTGGAAGAGAGTGCCAGCCAATCATAAGGGCCGATATAATGATGGACTATACATTGTTGCAGAAGTCAATACACTGCTGTTATTCTGCTATTATCTGTGTTATACGTAGTTAGAGGTGGTTCAAGGCATACCTACTTGATAGGGGCAGCCAATGATGTTACTAACACCTACATGAACTATAGGTATACATGTTCCCTTAAAGAATCCCTCCTCCCAATAGGTTTTTACTATTTACCATGTAGGATGATGTAATTGAATATGCACATTGAGGTATAAAGCCTTTTGTGTAATTTAAATGTGTTGAGATTGTGTGAGCTACAATCTGTTCGCCAGGTTTCCCTACTTTATTGTGCTGATAATAAAGAAGTATTTTGGCATATTCTTTGAGTCCGTCCGGTTATTTGGGCCTGAAATCAGTTATTGTGGTAATCCCATCTGTCACATGGAATGCTCCAGGTGCTACTGCACATTTTAGTAGTAGAGGATGGTTCAATCCAGACCCTCAGATTCTTGACGTCTTGCACCATCAGCCGGAAGACTGCAGAGTTTCCAGTGGAGAGCGTGAGAAAAACATGTAAAAGACGAGAAGGTTGGCAGGTACCCCTTTGAAGAAAATCCTATTCGGCCCCACGGGCACCCTGCAGACTAAAGGCCAAGTGGTTGATTGGGGAAGAGTCAATACCGAAGGGCTTAAACTGAACAATGGAGGTAAATAACTGAAAGTGCCAAATAAAAGGGGAGGGATCGTATTGCATATATATATATATATATATTCAGTGAAAAAACTTTGTTAAAGGGACATTATGGTTACACGTAAAACTGAAAAACCCCTGAAATTCTACAGTTATGGTAAGCTAAGCAACCATAACTCGCTCCACCACTGTGCACTGCTAAGACTAACACACAGGACATCAAAGATGACATCAGAAATGTCATTGATGACATCACATGTGCATTTACTTTTCATGAAAAGTCTGTAGGAGGGATTCTTATTATAATGTTGACAAAAAAGTGTCAAGGATCATTGGAATAAATATCATGAGGTACGTAGTGTATTAAGCAATGCATTGATATAAATAGCATTCTATTATGAAGTTCTTTCCAGTATACTAAGCTACTCGTGTAGAAACATAGGCATTGTGTGCAGCATACATGATGGAGGTGCAATATTCATATTCTTGCCATGTTGAATAGTGAAATGATACATGCTTGCTTATTGGAGTTTTGTGTACTGTGAAACATGCAATAAGTAGCTAATAAAACCCACGTACTACATAATTGCATTATTACAGACAGAACACAAAGAGACAACAACACATACAAATATGAGCATATACAGGGAAAGTCAAGTAAGCAAAAAAGCAGCAGTGCAACCAAACAATGTTCGTAACCTAACCGATTATCCTCATGCACAGAAATAATTGCTGTGCTTCAAAGCTGCAACTTCCCCTATTTATAAGTATCATATGATGTAACTGGACCGTAACGAAAGTAGTGTGAGTACAAAGTATACAAATATGAGCATATCCAGGGAAAGAACAGTAATAAAAAAACAGCAGAACTATAAGAAAGTGTTGATAACCTTACTGATCATCTTCATGCATAGAAACCATTGCTGTCTTTCAAGCCTGTGCCCTCCCTATGTATATGTTTCATATGATGTGAGTGGACCCTAAGGGAATTACTGTGAACACATATTTGAAGGATAAGTCTACAAATATAGTACCTTTTGAATGTTTAGTTCCTTACTGTTACTGAAGGAAACCATGTGGCCTAGATATGGCAGTAAAGGAAAAAAGAGGAAGCCAGACAGCAGCAGTTTCTGACGATGAGGAAGATGATCAGCTGCATGTTGCAACTCCCGCCCCAGGCCCCCTGCATTCCCCACAACTATCCCCATGCAGCATGCATGACAGCAGTATGCACGGGCTGTCTCCGGTTCATTCATGGCCTGCAACTCCCAGCACCACGCCAACTGTGCCCGAGGAACATAGCATGTCGGAAACCCCTCCAACATCCACCGCAGCCCCAACCACCCAAGAGGGGATCCGGGATATTCAGAGGCGCCAGGAGGAGCTCACAGGCCTGTTGACGCAGCATATAACGGAATGTGGGAGGGCAAGGGATGACATTCGGGAATGTGCTGCATCCTTGAAATCAGCTATTGAGTCATCCTCGAAGGACATTTGTGCCAAATTGGCAGCAGTGCGGCACGTACTCTCTGAAATGGTGGCAGCAATGCAGGCCATGCATCCACCACAGTTGCAAGAACAACCTGGAACATCTTCGACTGCTAGTTCAACCAGGACCAGCCCAGTGTGTAGGTCTGGCTGGAACCTGCGCAGATCAGACAGGGGGGCACCTGGTGCTGGAAGAGGGGGAGGGCAGTAGGTACAGTCATGCATACTGGTGCCATGTGGACTACTGGTGTACACTACTGCACACCATGTGTGGGGAAGTGAAGGGGGGAGGGGGGAGAGGGTGTGTGGGGGAGTTGAGGGGGCAGGAGGGAGAGGGTGTTTGGGGGAGTTGAGGGAGGAGCGGGAGAGGGTGTGTGTGGGAGTTGAGGGGGAAGGAGGGAGAGGGTGTGTGGGGTGGAGGGCTTGTTCACTTTGTTATAATTCTTTAAAACACATTTTGGTAACTCTTGATTCACATGTGTGGACATTGCTTATTGCGTACGTGTGCTTTACTGGTGAACAGTCTACAGTGTCCATGTCGATGACACACCCAGTGCCCCGAGTGCCACCTCCATGTCACACTCCCCGTGCATGTGTGCTAGAAACATTGGTTGATCAGAGTCTGACGCATGGCACGTCCCTCCTGTGCATCGCTGCCTCCCTGAGGGGCTGCCCCATCCCCACCCTCCTCATCCTCATCGTCAGGTGGTTAAAGTTCAGCGTCAGGGGGCAGGGGCACATTCCGTCTGATGCACATATTGTGTACCATGACACATGCCATGACGATCTTGGCCACCTTCTCATGGCGGTACAGGAGTGCCCCACCAGACCTGCTGAGGCAGCGAAACCGTGCCTTCAAGAGGCCAAATGTCTGCTCAATCCCCACACGGGTACGTTTATTTGCACGATTGTAGTCCTCCTCGTGCCTGTTCTGTGGGTTCCGGAAAAGGGTAAGGAGCCACCTCTTCAAGGGATAGCCTGCATCACCTGCATGTGGGCAACATTGTATATGTGTAAGTCATCACATCATATGGGACCTCTATCAATGACACCATAGCATGCATTGATTTCCTGATTGCAACCACATTCCCATGCATGAATTGAGACACACGATGTGACTCCTATGTGTGTATTCTTCTTATGGACTGGTGTGCGTGCCATCAACTAGTGGGAGCAGGGGCGTCCAGTTCCTTGTGAGTGCTCATGCACTGTGTTAGTCCACGCCGGTTGTTTCCATGATCTGGCTGATGTCCAATGATTTGTATGCTTTCATCCTGGCACCATTGATGTCATCCTCATGATGATCTCACGGTGCACAGCAAATGGTGACATGCACTTTTGTTGGACCTCTGTGTCAGTGTAGGGTGTATTAATGTATTTGGCCCCTAATGTGACACCTTTGTACGCAGTAATGGGGGACTGTCCTTTCAGTTGATGGTATTTGGTGCTGTGTATTGGCCATAGTAATTGCTTGTAGCTGCATTGTGTTGAGGGGGATACGGTCTGATTAGGTACAGTGCACATGTAGATGGCTATGGAATGGTTGTGACACTGCATCATTTACATGGTAGGGCAGCTTTCATCTTGCATTATGTGGTCAGGTGTCAGGTCCAGTCTGGGCTGCTTTGGGGTATGAGCATGGTCCATTCTCTCAGGCACTTGCAACCAGGTGAAGTATGCATCTCCCCCCCATCTCAGCCAGGTGAAGTATGCATCTCTCCCCCACCATCTCAGCCAGGTGAAGTATTCATCTCTCCCTCCCCCCCATCTCAGCCAGGTGAAGTATGCATCTCTCCTCCCCATCTCAGCCAGGTGAAGTATGTATCTCTCCCCCCCGCCCCATCTCAGCCAGGTGAAGTATGTATCTCTACCCCAATCACCTACCCACATCGCATTTCCATGAGCCTAACATGCGACTAACCGAGAAACCAGGATCTCTGCCCTGCATGTCGCTACATGTAGCGTGGTATCGTGGAGTTCCGCAGGACCATTGAATCATGGGTTGATCCGGGGTATCGGGCACAGCAATGTTTGATGATCTTGTTTGAGTCATATACCATTTGCACGTTGATTGAGTGGTATAGCTTA
The DNA here is from genome assembly GCF_040938575.1 of Ambystoma mexicanum. NCBI lineage: Eukaryota > Metazoa > Chordata > Amphibia > Caudata > Ambystomatidae > Ambystoma > Ambystoma mexicanum. Next base: position 1,150,323,844 of record NC_090928.1, read on the forward strand.
CGGTTGTGGTACGCTACCTCCATGGCATGTGGGACCACCAATTCCACATGGGTGCAGTCGATGGCGCCAATGCAACCAGGGATGCCGGCCAGTGAATGGAAACCAACTTTGGTGTTTGAGATCTCCTGGGCAGACCGTGGTAAGGGAATGTGGTCACCTGTGTGCTTCAGGAGGGCATCAAGCACTTGGTTCAGCGTATGTGAGAATAATGGTTGTGATATGCCATGCATGTGCCCCACTGTGTTCTGGTAGGTGCCTGTGGCCAGGAAGTGGAGCACAGACACTACCTTCAGTAGGGGTGGGATAGAGGTGCGTGATTCAATCAGGCTGACAATGTCGTCATGTATCATATCCACAATGGTGGTGATGGTGTCCCGGTCCAGATGGTACAGGGTGTGGATCTGCTCAGGGGTTAGGTTGAATGGACTGGCTCTGATGCGAGGGATTGGGGGCTGCCTGCGTGGTGCCACTGGCTGCACTGGTGGGGCATGCTGGCCCTGCCTCGCCTTCCTTCGTCTCCTGCATCTCCTCTGTGCTGCCTGTTGTTGTTGTTGTTGTTGCTGTTGATGTTGCTGTTTCTGTTGTTGTTGTTGTTGTTGTTGTTGTTGTGGTTTTTGTTGCAGCAGTTCAACTGCAATCATGTCCTCCAGCCCCGGCATTGCTAGTAGTATTTGAATCATTGTGGAGTGTGACTGGGTGTGGGAAGGGGTGGGGTGTGCTCCTTTTGTGCTGGGCCAGTCTGTATTGCCTCCACCGGTGCTGATTGTCTGCACCTGTGGCAGTTGCGAACACTACACATGGCAGTTTACGGGTGGTCCGTGATGCCGGAATTAGCTCCATGTCGGTAAGGTACTTTTCGGGCTTCAGTAGGGCATTATTTGCATGTCCGCCTGACTTGTGATGATCCCCTGTTTGCGCCATGCCGGTATTGGCGACATGGCTGGTCACGTGCCCGCGCTCCTGGCGCTATTAGCGGCACCGTTAATTACGGTGCCGTTAATAGCGTGTTGGGATGTCCTAATCGGCCGGAGCGGTAAGCGATGCCGCTAATCCTTTACCGGCATCGTTATTCACTTACCGCCCAGGTCGTGATGAGGCCCTAAACATGTTAAAAAAGCAGCACATAAATAAATTACAATCAATAATAAATAAGAAGTGAAATTGTATATGTAAGACATCAACAGTCCAACTACATACCATATGCAACATAATGGAACATACCAAAAGAAAATAAATATGCCTCCAGCAGAATTAGCTCACAGAAACTGCACAGGAAAAATTAACAGCACACCTACGCAGCAGTAACAGCAAAACTTAAAAAGAAACTAGTAAGTACACTACATTAATTTTATATATTTATAAACTTTCTGTATTAGGTACACTAAAAGTATTTCTTTTGTTATTTACACAGAAATGTCTAGTACTTTGGAATGGCTAGAAGAAAATTTTACTCGGGACTTCTGTAAATAAACCAATTAATAACCATTACTTTATGTGTACTTAACATATATATTTTTTTAAACAGACCATACAGTCATTAAACATAATAAAGAAACAGACACCTTGGAAACTCATCTGCAGCAGGTGGAGCAAAAAATTGATCTATTAATGAGAAATGTCATTCTTTTAAAAAACTTTGTGGATGACCATATAAAGGAAACAATTCAATATCACTGTCCCACATGTACCTGTACCCCTTCTCAATGTCCCAGCCAAACATCCCCAAAAACTTCCCAGTTAGAAAAACGTTATGATGAGACTTCCATCCCTTCCTCCCCTACTATCCAACATGTACAAATCCCTAATTCCCCTTTATTTGTATGGGTTTCTGCTTCCCCCTCTCTTTCATAATTTTTATACAATAATAAAATATTATGTGTGATGTTACTATATTCCTCTGTGTCTTTTTTTTTTTAAAAGGTAGTTAGGGTGTCTGCAGACAGCGCGGGTGTTCAGGATGTCCGTAATTAACCAAAAATGGGGGTGTCCTGAGGACACTATACCTGTTCGCACTGTTCGTAATCAAAATTGAGGTGTCCTTAGGACACACAAGATGTCCGCCTAGCCGCAATTAACCGAAAGGTGGGTGTCCTAAGGACAGTATACCTATTTGCACTGTCCGTAGTCAAAATGCAGGCATACGCAGGACACTAAATCCATCCGGATGTCCGTAACTATTCAAATTAAGGTGTCCTAAGAACATTCCCCCTGTTCGCATTGTCTGCAACCAGAATGAATATGTCCGTAGAACACATATCCCGTCTGCCCGTCGGCAAAGTTGTGACGCACATTTATTTTGTTCGGGGACCTGAACACTGACCGTAGAAAACCCGCGTGCATGCCTATCACACCCTTGGCTCCTACAAACATCGCGCCTGTCTGCAACGGTCCGCCGCACGTGTGTCGCACTTTTAATAAGTTCGGGTACAGGAACACTTTCCGTAGAACACCCGCACGCATGCGCACAACCGACCCCACACATTTGGTGTCCTACAGACAGCCGTCCCATTGGCGAACGTGTCCGCGACGTCATCATGTGACTGAACAAAACCAAAAAAAAATAAGGATCTTTACAGAGCCGCCTTTCACAGTTTAAAAATAGAAGTGGCAAATAAATAGTGAAATAGTGCTGGGCCCTGTGCATCTAAACTTATTGGGGGGTTGTCCTATCAGAACCATTGCACTTTTCTCTGGGAGGAAGTGGTGGCTCTGAAAAGAGCCTTTTTGTAGTGTTTTTTTGTGATTTGAAAACTTCAAATGGTCAACACCTATTGCAAAATGGATTGCTGTAATTCCAAAAACGGTCACAATGCATTTTGTATATTTCGCAGAAAAATCTGATTGCCAGCATAAGTAAGATGTACTCCATCTCTGCGAAAAATGTGTCTACTACGAAACATAATATTTTCATTGTGAAAAGATGACATGCCAACATCTCTCAAAAAGGCACAGACAGCCTTGTTGACATTCCCCCTTGCTTTTTCCATTTGTGGGCCGAATGAAGAAGAACACAGCCACATTTGTCTCTGCGCAATACGGGAAAAATTACTCTGCAGTTTGGAAACATGCCCATGACTTTCCCAAGTCCTTCTTTCATTTCAAATTGCAAAGAGATTCCAGACACATGTCCTAAACTGTTCCCTCCACAATGAATAATAATAATGTCTGGATGACACTGTGGCACCAAAGTAGCACAAAGAGGTACCAAATTCAGCCACTTCATTCAACGCACTCCATGACAGTGCACTTCCACATGAGGGAATCTAAGATGTGCAGCCACTCCACAGCGATCTGCATGCTCCTCTAACCAATGTATCCACAAATCTCCCAAAATCCAGACAATCTGCTTTCTGAAACACACAACGATAGCTATCTGCTCTCCTCTCAGAAAAAAGACTTTCTGACAAAGTCTCTCCTTACACATCACACCCAGTAAACCTTATTGACCAATCCCTTGCTCTGCTAAGTCTCATATACATGCCTCTCAACCTCAAAATCCCTGTATGTAATACGCTCTGTCTGTGGACAACCGCGGTGTCCGCAGACAAATCGAAAAATCCCAGAGAGGGGGATAAAAAGTTAAATAGTGTGCCCCATTTCCCCTTTGAGGTTGGCTCTGAAGAGAACCTTATTTTTTGGTTTTTTTGAAGATGCTTCAGAAACACTTTTTATTTTGTATTTTTGGGGTTTTTTATTCCTTATTTTCCTCCAAAAATCTTCACATTAGCTAATCCAAAGTAACCCTTATGTTCCAAAACAGCATGGAATTTCCCATAAAAGATAAAGACATGCCATCTTCTTTAAAGAAATCAATATTACCAGAGTCAATGTTGTCATTGTTGCAAAAGAACATTCGAGCTCTAGTCATAAACGCAAACATGCCTTGGTTGATTAAACACCTAGCAACATTTTACTGAGGACAAAAACCAGAACTATTGTCCCATATTGCCCTAGGTATCAAACCAGAAAAAATTACCTTGGCATTTGGGAGTAATTTCATTACTGCCTGAACCAAGTTTTCCAGATCTTCTAACAAAGTAGAGGCACTGACATAACCCAAATGCAAAGCACCAAAGTGCAGGAAAACCACATGTGGACTGTTAACCCAAGCCATATCTTGACAAACTTCGACCATTGCCTGCCTGCAAATTGAAACCAGGGAAAGTGCTCCATGCCACCACCACTCCTTTTATGTCGAAATTGTTTGCCACATTCCTACATTTCGCATACTGCTCCAAACCATTCACAAACATATCTCCAAGCACCAACACCCTGACTTTCTCCACCTCTGCCATCTTCACTACACATAGCCTCTCGCAATACAAAGCAGAACCTCAACACCTCATTGGCTAATCCCTACAGTCCCCTTTCCATACTCGAATTGCTAGAAACCCCGGATATGGCACGCCCTGTCCACGAACAGCCGTGGTGCCTGCGGAGCACGTAACACTGGGCAGCCCTTCTACCCTTTCCACTTCACTCTCTGCGCCATTCCCTCATTGGCTACTGTTAAGCAGTCACATAACCATCCACCAATCACATCCAAGAATTCTACATATAACTCCATCATCACAATTCAGCACGTTAGATGTACTGTTGATCACTCTGATTACAATTGGGTTGTGACTGCAAAGCACCTACAGCAACTACTAGTAAACGCTCCAACATTTCTACTTGCAGATTCATGCACATCCACATGCATGAACACAAACTACAGGTATGAATATTTTCTGCACAGTACATGTACATCTCTTGTATAAATGCATATAAACAGAGTAACTGCCACTTATCCTGTATACCCTGTAAAACAAGCTTACTGTCATTTTTCCCATCTGCTATGATCAAGTGTCACTTGCAAAGCTGTCTGCTCTCGACATTTTTATTTACCCATATTACTAACTGCAATGTGCAAACTGTTATTTTCTTCATTCAATCTATCATTTGTGTAACCACTGCCACCTATTTATCCACATTTCAACCATAATAGCATTTAATGCATTATAGTGTGCATTATAGTGCATATGATGTACATACAATTTTGTTTCTATACATTTTGCATATTTAACATACATTCTATCATTTGAACTTCCTTTAAACATGATTGTAATAGTAATCAGACACAACACACACAGCTATCAAACAAAGTGTAATTTCATGTTAAAAGATGGGAGAAATAACAATATAAATATGGAAGAAGGCTTTCTAGTGTGTTATAAAATGACACACAGCCAGGATGAGTACATGCATCTTTATTCATGCACACAGATAGCCAATATCATTTGAAAGGCTCCCAGCTGAAACAACACCAGTGCCTCTACAACTGTTCTTCCAATCTAGACAGCTCTCTCATTCCAGCTGGTTGCCCATTCCATTCTAGAATTTACAACAGCATTCAACTATGCACAGGTGCAGTCATGTCTATCACATCATCTACAACTATGTACAGCGTTGTAAAGCAAGACATACAACATCTCCCCCCTTCCCTTCAGTCTGCAATGCAAGGACCAGATCCTTCTTTGCAACCCTTACTTTATTTCAGACTCTCCCATCTCCATGCACCATAGAATCACCCATTACTTTGGTAATCACATACTGAGTAATAAGCTGCTAACCCCATCAAATCCTTCTGCTTTATTTCCCACACCTTCACAAATGCATACATTGCATGCTTTTCCATACAGTTCCTGCCATTTACCCTGTAACAATAGCAAAAAAAGCATACAATTATTTCTTCTATCTCCTAACATCCAACAACACCGCCTTAAGAAGCCAAGTGTGCTCTGTACGCTTACTATTGTACTCATTTCAAAAGCACGTTCAACTAACAGATTCTAAGTAAAATATACAGAATGAACATAGGCAAAGGAAAGTGCATGTACATGTTGTGCACAGTTATCAGAAAGCACTACTACTGCAAAAACAAAGAAATCCATATCTACATTAACAACAGTGCTATGAACACACATATTTACTAACTTATTTCTTTCACAATTGCAGTGAAGACCACTCTCCTGAAAAGCAGCAGCATCTGAAGTACGGATGAGAACTCAGAAGAAACCTACTCTTTCCATGCAAAAAAGTAAGTGCAATACTGCCATAATGTTCTAACTGTTACTCAAACACTATAGAATTCTAGTATTGTAGAACAAACAATTGTATTCACCCTGTAACATTAGATTCAGTATTAGTGCTTCCCCTCACCATCTGTATACTTTTTATTTTCATCTGAACACCAGTATAGTAACACACAAATACAAGAATAGCCTTCCCAACCTGATATAGCAGTCCATTGCACAATTACACACCTCTACATACATCCTTACCATCATACTCAAACACTCATGCACAAAGCACACATAGGCCCTCATCACAACACCGGCGGTAACCAATGGCGCTATTAGCACCATGGTTGCTGCCGGTATTGTAACGAGTCCGCCATGGTGCAATGGAGAATTACCACCCCATTCCAAGATTGGCAGGGCGGTAATTCCCCATGCACCATTGGCCTTCCCCATTCCCATCTTTGCCCCATAGGGCTCAATGGGAATGGGTAAGGCGGTAATTACGGTACCGTAATTACCTTCAAGGTCCCTTTGCGGGTCCCTACTTTAACGGCTAGTCCAGACCAGCCGTTAAAGTCGGGAGCCGCAAAGGGTTGCTTGTAATTAGGCGCTAATGGGTTAACGGCGCTGCAGCCTTTTACTGCGCCATTAACCCCTTAGCGCCAGGGTCGTAATGAGGCCCATACACTGCACAAGATCCCAACCCACACTTTCTTGTTTTATCCAACAGACCCCAAAGAATGCCTACCAAAAAGCAACTCCGTAACGCAAAAGTAAACAAAATCAAAATAAAACTCTCCAAAATAAGCATTCACCTCTAGCAGAATTTGTACAAAAAGTTCAAACAAAACAGCTAATACAATCATTAAGCGAAACAAAACAAGCTTCCAGTAGAGAAACTTTGCCTCCTCTTTCAAAATGTAAAACGAAACAGAAAGTGATTAACAAGACTGCAACTACCACTAGTGCTAACACTGCACCTATAAATCTTGATGTAGCGGCAAGTAAGCATACCAAAATAATTATTTTACCAAAAATGTGCTGCCACAGAGTCCTTCAGAATCTTATAAAATCAGGAGAGAAATCATGCACAACCCTTAAAACCTGCAGTAGAAAATTAATCCTAGAAGCTCTCACAGACAGCGCAATCCTTCTCAAAAGGAAATTATTTATTTTAGTTTTAAACAGAATGAAACCACTAACAAAACTAAGTAGTAAACAACAAAAAAGACTTCTCAATAAACTAAATATCAACAAAGATAGCTTCACAAATCTGTGGAGGTGAATGGAGTCACACCACGAGCACAGAACCATATTTCAATGAAGAAGCATACAAACAAAAGCAAATAACCTCAATTGCCATACATAGCAGTGGACGAGGGTATGGAAAACATAATACCGTTATGGAACAAGAAACGCTGCTCAAAAAAATATCCCCAGAAAACTCAGTATCAACTGTCTATTCCACTGAACCAATACGTACAGTCTACAAATGGCCGTGCACATCAATGTGTAACATTGCCAAAAAATCTTTCAAATCTTTATGCCAGTTCTTCAATCAGTATGTGAAAGGCAAAGACACATTCAAAATAAAACTACTACAAAATATGGACTCCTGTCCAGTGCACAAATACACAGGACTACAAGGACATTCATTAGCTTACATTTCTGGACCTATTTGTAAAAGCACCTTCCATCATATCAAAATTATATCAACACATCATTCAACTATAAGAAATCTGGTCCATAAACTGTACTATGCCAAAAGTCCTGCTTTAGCACTAACCAATTTAAAAAACAATCTTCTGCATGGTACAGCCAAACAACTACTCAAAGAAATAGAGCATATCCAAAGAAAATATTTTGGAAGTGAAAGCCACTTACAAAATGCAATAGCTTTACAACAGACTTGCAACAACTGTACAGATGGCAACCTTCTATTACACACATACAAAAAAGAAATACTAAAGTTTAAAAGTATATCGGCTGAAGTACCAAACCATGTGTGTGTGTGTTGCCGCAGGACTTTTTATAAAAATAGCACAAAAACTGTAGACATAACATACAAAATAGAAGACAATGAAGATTCCAAATGGCTCCAATTAGCTCTCTATCTTATAGCAGAAAACAAATATGAAATTACTGACCCCTTAATACTTTGCAGTTACTGCACTGCAAAACTTTACAACAACCAAACACCTTCACGTGCTATCACAAATAACTTGGAATTATTCCCACTACCAAAACCCCTGCAACAACTCAACTTATATGAAAGCATCATAATTCAAACAGTGCACCCATTTCAATCAATAATACGCCTTCAACCAAAAACAGCAAAATTACCTCCCTCTGAATTCGTGAAAGGCATTCATGGCAAAGTAGTTTATTTGCCATTAGATCTCAAAGAAAATGTTCAGACTCTGGGAGTGCAACGTCCAATAGATCAATCTTTATTTATCTTAGTAAATGGCGTACCTACAAAAGACAAATAAATTTGCAAACAACACGTGAACTTACATAAAGTTAGACCATCCCTGCAATATCTAAAAGACAACAATGAATACTACAAAGAAATTAATATTGAAGAACACTTGAAGGAAACCAATGAAATAATTCAAGAGTCATCAGAAACTAGCCAATTTCAACATCTAGGTCCTGCTACAGAATCCAATATTTTAGACCATTATACAATTCATCCATTACACTCTAAAGACATCATAGATGATGCACTGGAAACGTACCAAATGCGACAAGCGAAGGATCTCCCATCAGCATATGGGAAAAAAGTATAGAAGCATGTGCCTTTCCTCTACTCTTTTCTACTGGAAAAGGAGTAAGGTACGATGATAGACCCACACAAATAACAGCATCAGAATACCGCTCTTTATGAATGTATTCTGAAGACCCCAGATTCAGACAAAACGTGGAATACATATTCCACCTTCTCTTTCAAAGTGAACTAGCAACTCTATGCTACGGAGATGCACACACATTGAAATCGGTACCCATTTTCAAAATATGTCAGCTACGGAATCACTACAAAAAGTGCAAGAAAAAGATGAGATTTTACAGTCAAGCATTACAAATGTTTTAGCAAACATGCGTGGTACAAAAGAATACTGGTTCCAACGTCACGAAGATGTACGCTGTATGATAAGAAACCTTGGCCCACCCACTTGGTTTGTGACATTAGGTTGTGCAGAATATGCATGGGAAGATTTACACGATTTCCTACGCATAGCAAACAAAAACAAAACAAATATTGATATAAAAACACCAGGAGAACTCTGCTCTCTAGATCCTGTAAATGTATCAAGATATTTCCATCATTGCTTCATTGCTATGCTACACTTCATTTGTAATAAAACGGTTCCTCCCCTCGGAGAAGTGTAACACTTCTTTTGAAGAAAAGAATACCAAGCCAGAGGAGCACCACACATCCACAGGCTTTTGTGGATTAAAGATGCTCCTAAATTTGGTCAGGACAGTGATGCAACTGTTTTGCAGTTCATCCAAAAATATGTCAGTTGTGAAATCCCTTCACAAACAACACATAGGGCCTCATTACAACCCAGGCGTTAAGGGTTTAACGGCGCCGTCGGCGCCGTTAACCCTTAACGCCTGATTACCATTTTAACGCCTGCTTTTAGCAGGCGTTAAAATGCAAGGCGCTAACCCGCCTTGGTGCTAATTACAGCACCGTAATTTACGGTGCCGTAATTAGCGCCTTCCCCACTCCCATTATGCCCTATGGGGCAAAAAAGGGAATGGGGAAGGGTAAATGGGGAATGGAGATTTACCGCCCCACTCACCTTGGAATGGGGCGGTAAATCCGCCATCCACCATGGTGTAAACAGAGTTTACACCATGGTGGTAAAGTAGGGAACTTACCGGCTGGGTTGTAATGAGGCCCATACTACCCAAACAGGAGTATCACTTTAGAAACCATGCGCCTCATTACGAGTCCGGCGGCAACCAGACGGTTTTTCCGGCTCGGTTACCGCCGGACTCGTATTACCATTCCGCCTCCGTGACTCCCGGAAGTACCAGGGCATTACGACCCTGGTGTTCCGGGAATTCCGGAGGCGGAATTCGGTAAATCCCCATTCCCATTGAGTCCCATAGGACTGAATGGGAATGGGGAAGAGGAAACACCTGCACCATCTCGTGATGGTGCTGGTGTTTCCATGTCCGCTTGCAGGCGGGCGGTGTTAAACCCCACCTCCCGCCTGCAGAACTCGAGATCGGGTGGTCTGGAATTAACAGTCGTGGCGGGTTTACCGCCACTGTTATTTCCAGACCGCCCGACCCGTAATGAGGCCCCATGTGTCTATACCACGTAGCCCAAAACTTCACATACAAAAATAATAGTAAACCAGATCATATCATCCTAGACCTAGTCAGGGAGTGACCTAACATCCCCCACCCTCTGCTCCCAAGCATTGAGCCCCTTGGAGAAGCCACTGGGTCTTTTTAGCGGACTACTGCCATAGTGGGGGGGGGTGTCACAGGCCACGCAGTCACGCTGCCTACACCAGGTATTGGCAATCATGACAGCGCGCCCCTCAGTCCGCAGGCACATATACATGCCCAGAACACCCACAGAAAGGCAGGCCGTTGTCCAGGACATTTACAGGGTGGCACACTTCCCCAAACTGCTTGGTGCCATAGATTGCACCCATGTGGCCCTACGTCCACCTAGGGCCACTGAGCACATCTACCGAAACCCCAAGCACTAGCATTCCATCAACGTACAGGTGGTATGCGATGCAAAGGGGATCATCACCTTTGTCGATGCAAACTACCCTGGCTCCACCCATGACAGTTTCATATACAGAATGTCTGCCCTGAGCCGGGCCCTGGAAGCTGGGCAGCATGGCGACACATCGCTCCTAGGTGAGTTCAAATGCCCGTGCACATGCATGCATGTCACACACACACACACACACAAATACACAAACCCCAATAATCACACCCATTATCACCTCTCCAGGGGACAGTGCCTACCCTCTGAGCAACCACATGATGACGCCAATCCAGAACCCCACCACACCACCCCAGGTAAGATACAATGCGGCCCATATTGCAACCAGGGCCATAGTGGAGCGCACATTCGGAGTGCTCAAGTCTCGCTTCCGCTCCCTTGACCGCTCTGGCGGGCAGCTACTCTATGCACCCCCAGTAGTGTGCAGGATCATTGTGGCAGCATGTGTCCTGCACAATGTTGCAACACGGCAGGGCGTACCGGTGGACATGGTGGTGCCCCCACATCCCCAACCACAGGCACAGGCGCTGCCCATGGGAGGGGAAAGGGCACGTGGCAAGGAAGCCCAGACCCAGCTTGTGGCCAGATTTTTCACCTAAACTCCCAACCCTGGGAGTGCACACAGGCCTGGCACATACCAGGTGACAATTGATGATGACAAAGAGACAGTCAACTGTCACAACCTTACCACCCTGAGATTGTTGCCATGGAATTGCCACATTGTGTGCATCCCTAGCTACTTAAACACAAGCAATCCTGTGTGACCAAAAGGCACACATGCAAGGTGTGAATCGCAGAGACCTGCAAAACAGGACATGACTATCACTGGTATGTCACTCAAACCCTCCCAAACCACAACATGTCATGGCAAGCAATAGCCATACACCAACACAGTACCAAAAAGGTACACATTGCCATGTGAAAAATGTAAATGAGCATCAGACAATGATGCCTGACATGGAATCATATGAAATGACTGACCAACAACCTCCCACCAAAAATAAGTCATACCCAAATGCATTCCAAAAGTTGTATTTTAAACATAACAATGAATGTCTGTCCACATGCACAATGTGCATTGCAAAATCAACACTGCAGCTACTGTGTGCCATGTCCACCTCCTGCAACACACTGCTCAGTGCACAGCACAGTGAACAGCCATTGTGTGTGATGCACACCCTGAGCATCACATCTAAGCGACAAACTACATACAAAAACCAAAATAGGCATGTACAGGATCCACAAATGGTCATAGAACATGTGCTGCAGGGACACAGTGGGCACCAGAAGGCAAACAGAGTGTACACGTGGACATGTAAGGGTGGTTGTACATGTAGTGGATCATAGTGCGAGTGTGTGGGTCAGTAGGGACATGCACTCAACATATGCATGTGAAATCAAGTGACCATCAGTGTCCTCTACACATCACATGTGAACATTCACCATGTGTATACGCCAGCATGTAAAATCACAACTAGCCCCTCACACCTGAATGGTAAACACAACACATGAACAGGCATTGATCAGCAGAATACATCATGTAAATAGGAAAGCACAATTACAATTTCAGCGTGCCCATCACACTGCAGGGCAAGGCAACTATCAACAACAAACCCCCCCCCTCCCTCACAAATCCCCACGACCCACTGAACAACTGCATCTGGGTTATTCATCCGACATCCTTGAATTCCACCTGGCCACAGGATCACCCTTCCCCTTTGTCACCATCTCCCACCTTGTGTGTAAAAAGTTGCCAGCACCCTCAGAGTCCACCTAGATTTGCAAAAGCACAACATCCAACAGAACTCAAAGCAGGACAACACAGAAGCCAAGCAAATAGCCTGCAGGCAGTAAAACAAACCAAAACAGCCTCCAGTAGATGACTTGAAGTAGCAGTACGCCACAAAGCCCAAGTACTACCACAGTGATGTTAACAACCAAGGTAGCACAGTAAAACAATGTCACAACAGGATCTGAACCATGTGTGGCACATAACATAGAATGATGCACCACAAACGGATGTCTACTGTCACAGCTCCCGTGTACAGGCGCAGGAGTGGCACGAAACAACCACCCCCACCGTGGTCTGGGTGCCTGCAAGGTCTAACTCACACAGGCCTCTGAGACCCTGGTGGGGAAGGAGGGTCAGGGATATGCAGTCGGGACAGGCATTGGCATACTGGATAACCGGAATGAGGGGCAGGAGAGGGGAGTAGGATTGACACAGGAAAGTAGGGAATGCACCAAAATGTAGTACACACATTAACACATACACAATTAGATCAAACTTGTTCACATGCACATAACACCAAATTACTCAAATGTAAGTCAAAGTGAAACTTATCTCTGGGGTGAGTGCTGGCCTCCTGCCTGCGCACTCTCAGGTCCAATAACAGGAGCATTTCAATGCTGCAAAGAGAGCCACAGTTAATAATCTGTGCGTGTCCAAACCACACAAACACACCACCAAATATGCCCCAAAGTAACAAAATACACTACAAACAGACAAACTTGCTTGGATGCTTCATACCCATACGTAACATTACCCCTCTGATGGTTCATACACAGTCAATGGAGTAAGTCAGGCACCGGTGGGTGCGTGGCAAATGGAACACCAATGTGTCACGATTCACACAACATGCAATGTTCCCTGTGTAAGCAGACAGACGCATATAGCAAGGTCTGACTTCAGAACAAGTCCTGTACCACCATGACCAAAATAAAGTAGCCAGTGCATGAATCAATTTCTACTTGGAAATGAAATGCACTGCACCCGAGTCTGGCCCTTGCTGTCTGTCTGTCCCTGTGAGCTGCTTCATTCCATGTCTCGGAACGCTACATGGCTAATACAAGTGCCTCAATGGACCATGGTGGACCGGAGGGTATGTGCCACTGCCCCTGCAGGTGCCCAAGACAACTTTCACATCAACTAGCCATCAGTCCACTAACACATCTGAGCTGCATTATGCACTTCTACACCAATATTTGTCCAAGTTCACCGTCAGCGCTGCTACTAAGCATGCATGTTCAACTGGCCAAGTGGAAGGTTTGCTGTGTTGTAACCCCCCTGTGCTGCTCTCCTTGCCTGGAGTCCCTTGAAACACGTCATCGATTTTCGGATGTATGATCGCAATCCCTGTGCCTCTGCTTGCGCACACATGCGCATGTCAGCAGCACCAAACGTGTCCTGATTCCAGACGTCCAATGGCCCATGTTTGCTGGCAAAGGTGGTCTTGAGGCTCATCCCCCTGCAGAAAGTGCATGAAACACATAATTAATGCTTAATATTCATCTGTGTGTGTCTCTTCAGGCATTACATGACTGGACCATGTCAGAGACGTACATCAGAAATCACACCATCAGTCTGTCTTTCACAGCAACAGTGTGATTTGCAACAAGCACATGTTCATTAAAGATAAGAAACATACTACACAATTCATAGCAATGAATGTACACATGAATCATTAAACACCCCATCTAGCAAAAGAAGAACAGTGGACAATTACACCCCAATCATCTCCACTAGGGGTGTTAACACAAGTTCCACAGCAGCAGACATGCCACAGATATGACAGTCCAAAGCCCTTGTGTAATAGGCTGTTACACCGAACCATCCTTGCGAGCCCATGGATAAGGGAAGCAGGAGTGGCATATGTGAGTCAAGGACCCCAAGCAGCAAACACATACACAAGACAAGCTTGAAGGGCCCAGCTGGAACAGACAGTGGATGCTTTCAAAAGCCACAAAGCACCACACCGTCACATGAAAGCACAATAGACTGCACAGCCTGACCTATGTGGGAGATAGATTGTCGTCCGAGTCTGGCTCTTCCTGGAAAGGGGGATGTGGCACAGGAGCATGACCACGCCTGGCCACAGCTTGCCCCTCATCGGCAGCAGGACTGCCAGACGGGTGAGCCTGGTTCTGTGTGGTGATGTCATGTAGGTCTGCATGCAGAACCTCCCGTGATACACGTGCTTCCTCTTGCAAGGTAGCACATGTAACATAGAGATCCTCCTGCAAGGCCTGGCTTGACAACCGCTGCACCTCCCGGCAAGCATGTAGCTCAATCGAGATGGTACGCTCAAGCTGTGCAAACCTCTCCTCTGCCCGCTCCCTCTGGGAAATCTGAAGGACACCCAGAGTGGATCTGAGGAAAGCATACTCCTCCCTCAGGGCCTTCATGTGTGCCTCTGCGTGAGCAGCAATTGCTTCACGCAGAGACAACATTTCAGCCTGGCGCGCCCTGTCTGAGGCCACCAGGCCCAGCCTGAGCGAGCGGGCCGTGGACCGTGCCGCCTGCTGCTAGAGAAGCACCTGCCTAGCAGGGGGGAGCACAGATCGGGCCACACGCTCCATGCTCTCAGCGATGTTCTCCATTGCTGCCCCCTGGCATTCAGAATTGGCAGTCATGTCTTGCTCCCACTCTGTATACAGCGGTTGCGTGCGGATTGCTGGGCTTGACCCCTGCGGGACCCAAGGACTGGGTGTTCTTGTTGTGTAGGCACCGCCCACGGCTGCACGACTACATGCCACCGTCGACGTGATGTCCCAGGCACATCAGTGATTGGTGTGGAGGGTATATATATATATATATATATATATTACATGGATGCAGCAGCGTCCATGTAGTTATGGTTAAGTTGGTGTTTCCATAGGAAGAGCATTTTTTGGGTGGCTTATAACTTTGCTCCCTCTGGACGGATCCTCACCAAACTTTGCAAACAACGTATATGGCCCACTCTGAATTTATTTTGCAAAGTTTGGAGAGGTTTGGTCCAGAGGGGGCAAAGTTATAGAGGGGGTCCCAAAACTTGTGTTTTTTCCCATAGACATAATGGGAAAAAAAGTTGCGCACACCTACAGCCCAAACCGCTGGACGGATTTACACCAAATTTGCGGCAGGAGCCGGGCCTTGGTCCCGAAAGCGTGCTTTTGCGAATTTGGTGTAAATCCGTCCAGTATTTCTTTTTTAAATGACCAAAATGTAAGGCAAAAAAATGAGTGATATCTCCGTTCGCTTCGCGGATGGACTTCCCGGTTCGCTCCGCGGACAGTGCCCCGATTGGCCGAGTGGCTTGCGCAATGTCCGCGGACATCCGACGTGTTCGCTGATTGGACGGCATGGGGCGTGGAGCGCATGAGATTTTTGATGGCGCCCGACATCTTGCATTCGCGGACGACCGCGGACAGCGAGGTGAAACTTGGTTTAAAAATTGTATTTAGTGGAGTGTGTTGGTGTGTAAGAGTGTTTGGGGAGGGTGGGGGAGTATGAGATAGGTGCAATGTTGTATTTTTCTTATGTACTAGATGCTTTTGTTGTGTTCGATTTGTCTGCGGACAACACGGCTGTTCTGAAATGTTCGTAAATAAACAGAAAGTATTCAGTGTCAAGTTGAAAGTGTTCTAAGAAGACGAAAAAAATTGTGATTGTACAATGCAATAAGTCTTTATAAAAAACTAATACTAACATGCTATATACAACCATCGTAGCATATCACACCATACTGGCTTATAACATTGTTCCTTATAAATGTGTTTTTGACCCAAAGTTATAAGCCACCATGAGTGTGATATGCTGCGGTGCTTGTGGCCAGAGCATAGACTCTTGGGTGCATGGCATATGAGTGTGATATGCTGCGGTGGTTGTGGCCAGGGCATAGAGTCTTGGGTGCATGGCCAAATGGCCATGCACCCAACATTCTACACCCTGGCCACAACCACCACAGCATATCATACCCATAGATTCAAGCATTTCAACCATTTTAATGTCTGCGGACACAAGGAAGTTCCTAGAACACATTCAACTTGCCAGAGGACGATACGGACAGTGTCATCAGGACACCCCCATTTTCTTTATGTACGAACATTTCAGGACACCGCAAGTGTTCTAAGAACACTTTCAGCTTGACAACGAACAATACAGACAACGTCTTCAGGACACCCCCTGCGAACATTCCAGGACCCCACACGTCTTCTTAGAACTTTTTGTAATAATTGTGTAGCTGTCATATTTTCAAAGTGTGATCCTGATTTTAACATGTGTGCTAGTTCACTTTCAAACAGTAGGTGGAGTATGTATTCCACATTTTGTCGAAATCTGGGATCTTCAGAATACATTCGTAATGAGCAATATTCAGATGCTGATATTTGAATAGGTCTATCATCGTATCTTCCTCCTTTGCCAGTAGGAAAGAGTAGAGGAAAAGCACGTGCTTCTATACTTTTTTTCCCATATGCTGATTGGTGATCCTTTTGTTTGACGCATTTGGTATGTTTCCAGTGCATCTTCTATGGTGTCATTAGAGTGCAATGGATGAATTGTATAATGGTCTAAAGTGTTTGATATTGTTGCAGGATCTAGGAGCTCAAATTGACCAGCTTCTTGTGTCTCTTGAATTATTTCAGTTGTATCTTTCAAGTTTTCTTCAATATTAATTTCTTTGTAATATTCATTATTCTCTTTAAGATATTGCAAGGCTTCTCTAACTTTATGTAAATCTACCAGTTGTTGCCAAATTTTTTTGTCTTTTGTAGGTACTCCATTTACCAAGATAATTAAAGGTTGTTGCATTGGTGTTGCACTCCTAGAGTGTGCACATTTTCTTTTAGATCTAATGGTAAATACACTACTTTTCCACAAATACCTTTTACTAATTTAGAGGGAGGTAATTTTGCAGTTTTTGGTTGAAGGCGTATTACTACTTGAATTGGGTGCACTGTTTGAATTATGATGCTCTCATATAAATTAAGTTGTTGAAGGGGTTTTGGTAGTGGATATAATTCCAAGTTATTTGTGATAGCATGTGAAGGAGTTTGGTTGTTGTCAAGTTTTGTAGTGCAGTAACTGCAAAGTATTATGGGGTCAGTTATTTTGTATTTGTTTTCTGCTATAAGGTAGAGAGCTAATTCAAACCATTTAGAATCTTCATTGTCTTCTATTTTGTATGATAGGACTACAGTATTTGTGTTACTTTTATAAAAAAGTTCTGTGGCAACATACACACACGTGGTTTGGTTCTTCAGCTGAAGTACTTTCAAATTTTAGTATTTCTTTTTTGTATGTGTGTAGTGAAAGGTTGCCATGTGCAGATTTGTTTCGAAGTTGGTTTACAGCTAATTCATCTTGTAAGTGGGTTTCACTTCCAAAATATTTTGTCTGGATATAGTCGATTTCTTCTAGTAGGTCTTTTGCTGTACCATGTAGAAGAATGTTATTTAAATTGGCTAGTGCTAAAGCAGGACTTTTAGCATAGTACAGTTTATAAACTAGATTTCTTATACTTGCATGATTTGTTGATATCCTTTTGATATCATGGAAGGGTGTTTTGCAAGTAGGTCCTGTAATGCAGGCCAATGAATGTCCTTGTAGTCCTGTGTACTTGCGTACTGGACAAGCATCCATATTTTGCAGTAGTTTAATTTTGATTTTGTCTTTGCTTTTCACATATTGATTGAGGAATTGGCGTAAAGACTTGAACATTTTTTTGGGAATGTTACACATTGACGTGCATGGCCATTTGTACACTAGATGTTCTGATTCAGTTGAATGGAGGGGTAAATCTACGTTTTCAGGGCATATATTTGTAAGGAGTACTTCTTGTTCCATTATGGTATTATTAA
This sequence comes from Ambystoma mexicanum, assembly GCF_040938575.1. Classification (NCBI taxonomy): domain Eukaryota; kingdom Metazoa; phylum Chordata; class Amphibia; order Caudata; family Ambystomatidae; genus Ambystoma; species Ambystoma mexicanum. The sequence goes on from NC_090928.1 coordinate 1,150,342,294, forward strand.
CTTTTTCATAACCTCGACCACTGCTATGTATGGCAATTGTATTTGTTTGCTTTTGTTTGTAGGCTTCTTCATTAAAGTATGGTTCTGTGCTTGTAGTGTGACTCCATTCACCTCCACAGATATTTAAGAAGTTATTTCTGTTGACATTTCGTTTATTGAGAAGTCTTTTTTGTAATTTAGTTATTAGTTTTGTTAGTGGTTTCATTCTGTTTAACACTAAAATAAATAACTTTCTTTTGAGAAGAAGTGCACTGTCTATCAACGCTTCTATGATTACTTTCCTACGATAGGTTTGAAGTGTTGAACCTGGTTTCTCTCCTGTTTTTATAAGATTTTGAAGGACTTTGTGACGGAACATTTTGGCTAAAATACTTTTCTTGGTATGCTTACTTTGTACTATATCAAGATTTATAGAAGAAGTTTTATTTGTAGTGATAGTTGATTTTCTGTTAATTGTTTTTTGGGTTGTTTTACTTTTTGATAGAGGAGGCAAATTTTTGTACTAGAAACTTCTTCTGTTTCACTACATGACTGTATTAGCTGTTGTGTTTCAACTTTTTTTGCACATTCTGCTATAGATGGATGTTTATGTTGGAGACTATTCTTTTCATTTGCTCTACTTCTGCGTTCCTTTCTACGGAGTTTCTTTTTGGTAGGCATGCTTTAGGGTCTGTTGAAAAAAATACTGAAGGTATGGGTTGGGCTGTTCTGCAATGCATGTGTGTTGTGTGCATGAGTGTTTGAGTGAGATGATAAAGATGTATGTAATGGTGTGTGATTGTGCATTGGGAAGTACAACTACTAGGGATGGGTATTCTTGAATTAATGTGTTACTAAACTGGTTTTCAGATGACAGAAAAAAGTAAGCCAGTGGTGTGGAGAAGTATAAATAGTATATCTAAAGCTATACAATTAAAACAGTTGCTTCTTCTACAACATCTAAATTCTAGCGGCTGAGTTGGGTAATTTGTGTGACGAAAAATAGGAATTTGTGGGCCATTCTGCCAGTAAATCACTGTTTAAGACGGGAGGACTTTTGATCAGAATGGTGCAGAATCTCTATTTTTAGGCACAGAAGTAGCATGAATTAACCTTAGAGTGTGTTTGAGTAATAATTCAAATATTATGGTAACAATCTACTTACTTTTTTTCTAAAATGAGCAGTTTCGCTTCTTAGTTGTTCTTTGTAATTCAAATTCGGCTGCTTATTTTCAGGAGAATGGTCTTCACTGCAATTGTAAAAGAAAGAAATGAGTAATTCAGTTTGTATATAGCACTGTTTTCAATTTAGACATAGATTTTTTAAATTGAAATGCTCAGCGCCTTCCTCAAAACCATTAAAACTATCTTATGACTAACTGTAGGAAAGAAAATATCTTTACTGCGGCTTGTCAAAATCATAATGTACCACTGTATACCACTATTCCAGTAACTAAGCTTTTCCACGTAATAGTGAGTCCATGTGATAGCCTGCCTTTCCACGTAAGAGGGAGTCAATGTCATAGCCTGCTTGTCCTATATAAATGTAAGTAATTATATAAACTAAAAAAATTAAAACCAAGTATGTGTTTGTACAAATATTATTCTTTGAGATTTGATGATAGATTGTGCATGTAATTTTGTTTGATCATATGTAGTCTATATATTTTATTTCAAAAATGTTGGTTTAACATTATTTGCGTGTGTGTGTGTGTGTGTATACGAAGAAATTAAACGGTATAAAGGTTTGTAAGTCACAGTTCATTTTAGGAGAATGAAAAAATGATCGTAGATTCATTTTACAGATTATACAAGGTAAAAGTCGGTTAGAACATGTGTTCATGTACTGTATAGAAAATATGCATACCTGTAGTTTGTGTTCATGCATATGGATATGGACGAAGTTGCAAGTAGAAATCTTGGAGACTTGTCTAGTATTTCTCGTAGATCGTGCTTGCCAATGGTATGAGACTTCTAGTCCGAGAGATTCACCGTACATTTGCAGTGCTGATCTATGATGATGCAGTTACATGTAGAGGTCTTGGATTTGATTGGTGGATGGTCATGTGATTTCTTAGCTACATCCAATGAGGGAATGGCACAGAGAGTGAAGTGGAAATGGTAGAAGGGCTGTCCATGTTATGATATGTTCGCAGACATGGCGGTAGTTCTAGGACACTGCGTATTACATCCGGGGAATTTGGGGTGGGGAGGCATGCAAATGAGATTGAATGTAGCAAGGGATTGGTCAGTAAAGTTTAGTGAGTGTGTTGTGCTAGGAGAGGTTTTCTCAGATATTCTTTTTGCTGAGAAAAGAACAGATAGCTATGGCTGAGTGTTTTAAAAAACAGATTGTGTGGATTTTGGGAGACTCGTGGATACATTGGTTGAAGGTGCATGCAGAAAGCTGTGGAGTATATATAGATCTTGGATTCTCACATGTGGAAGTGCACTGCATGGAGTGCGTGGAATGAAGTGGCTGGACTTGCTACCTCTCTGCAACTTTGAAGATAGAGGAACATCCAGACCTAATGGTAATTCATTTTGGAGGGAACAGTTTAGGACATGTGTCTGGAATTTCTTTGCAATTTGCAATGAAAGAAGGACTTCAGAAGATCATAGACATGTTTCCAAACTCTAAAGTAATTTTTTCATGGATTGCGCAGAGACAAGTGTGGCTTCGTTCTTTCTCATGTGGTCCACAAATGGAGAAAGCAAGGCGTAATGTCAATAAGGCTGTTTGTGCCTTCCTAAGAGATTTTGGCATGTCCCATTTTCACAATGAAAATATTATGTTTTGTAGTACATACATTTTTCGCAGAGATGGAGTCCATCTTACCTATGCTGGCAATTAGATTTTTCTGAGAAATGTACAAAATGCATTGCAACCTTTTTTAGAAATGCAGCATCCATTTTGAAGTAGGTGTTAAGTATTTATAATTTTTGACATACAAACACCTCCCAAAGGCTCTTTTCAGATCCACCACTTCCTCCCAGAAAAAAATGCAATGGTTACAATAGGGTAGCATCCCAATTTTTTTTATGTTCGCGAACTGTCCGCGGACTTTCAAGAAATAGAAAGGGCCCTGCTTTATTTATCTTTACTTCTGTTTTTTAACTGTGAAAGGCGGCTCTGAAAAGAGCCTTATTTTTTTTTTTGGTTATTTTGTATTTTTTGGGTTTTTTACACACGACACACTAGGAGAGGCGGGGAAAGGAGTGGAAAGGGGGGGACACCAACCACAGGGATAAGAAAGGGCGAGCTGAGAGAGGAAGATGTAGAGTGGGTTTTATTTGGGTAGTGAGCAGGTCTTCTCGTGCTCTGAGACGATAGTCTCAAATGCACTGCGAAGTCGCTCCCCCCTGCAGAGTACTGTGTCACAGTACATACATACAACTGTGACTCTCGAAAGGTAAGGGTCATCAGAATTCTGTATGGCATGTGAGGCAGCTTGAGGAAGACGCTGTCCCACAGAGGTGTTCCTTGTGGTGACAGGATCAGAAACGGAGGATGAAGTAGAAGCAATCAACCTACTACGCTCTTCGCAAGGTACAACCTTGCGAATGGCCCCAGTGTGGTTTGAGTTCAGGTGTCGCTTCATGGTCGTAGTCCCAAAGCTATACGAACCATGCCTCCCGCGACTGAGTACCATTTTGCACTCATTGCAGGTGACATGGTTCACACGAGCCTTAGGACCATTCCCATGAACGGTAAACAACCGCCACACCTAAGAATCACGCCGAGGGTGGGTAGTAGGGTTTTCCTCTACCTCATTCTCGTCATCCTCTTGTTCCTCCTCTGTATCCTCACTCCTGTTCCCCTCTTCAGGTCCTTGGGAAAATGGTGGTGGTGGAGGGGGTGGGGGTGGTGCTGAGGCAGATGTAGCACCAGGTGGCAATAGTGGAGCCATGATAATAATTGTACAGACTTTTCATGAAAGGTAAATGCACATGTGATGTCATCAGTGATGTCATCAATGACATTTGTGATGTCATCTTTGATGTCCTGGGTGTTAGTCTTAGCAGTGCACGGTGGTGGCGCGAGTTATGGTTGCTTAGCTTACCATAACTGGCGAATTTCAGGGGTTTTTCGGTTTTACTTGGAACCAAAATGTCCCTTTAACAAAGTTTTTTTACTGAATCTGATAGGTTTTTAGTAGCGCAACTTAACCATAACGTCCCTTTAACAAAGTTTTTTACTGAATATATATATATATATATATATATATATATATATATATATATATATATATATATATATATATATATATATATATATATATATATATTTATATGGAAAAATAAGGAAAGGTGCGCACTCCAATTCTCTGCATGACCTTCCAGGCCACTAGTGTACTCCTCCGACCGGTTTCTGTGCCAATACACGTCATCAGGGAGGCTGGGTGGACTTTCAGCTCACCGCAGGTGCAGGTGATAAAAATCTGCTGCAAGGGCTACTGGTAGATGTAGTCATCTGGTCAGCAGAGAAAACGCTCACGCCCAATCCCACAGTGGAGAAAGGGGGGGAGTGTAGCCTCAAGTGAGGCACTCCAAATCCGGGCATATATAACCCTGGTGCGGCACCTTGGCAGGTCTTGAGGATTCCACCCCTCAAGGTCCTGCGAAAAATGTTAAAAAATAAGGAAAGGTGCGCACTCCAGTTCTCTGCATGACCTTCCATGCCACTGGTGTACTCCTCCGACCGGTTTCTGTGCCAATACACGTCATCAGGGAGGCTGAGTGGACTTGCAGCTCACCGCAGGTGCAGGTGATAAAAATCTGCTGCAAGGGCTACTGGTAGATGTAGTCATCTGGTCAGCAGAGAAAACGATCACGCCGAATCCCACAGTGGAGAAAGGGGGGGAGTGTAGCCTCAAGTGAGGCACTCCAAAGCCGGGCATATATAACCCTGGTGCGGCACTTTGGCAGGTCTTGAGGATTCCACCCCTCAAGGTCCTGCGAAAAATGGAAAAATAAGGAAAGGTGCGCACTCCAGTTCTCTGCATGACCTTCCAGGCCACTGGTGTACTCCTCCGACCGGTTTCTGTGCCAATACACGTCATCAGGGAGGCTGGGTGGACTTGCAGCTCACCGCAGGTGCAGGTGATAAAAATCTGCTGCAAGGGCTACTGGTAGATGTAGTCATCTGGTCAGCAGAGAAAACGCTCACGCCCAATCCAACAGTGGAGAAAGGGGGGGAGTGTAGCCTCAAGTGAGGCACTCCAAATATATATATATTTATATATGTATATATATATATATATATATATATATATATATATATATATATATATATATATATATATATATATATATTTTGTATTTATTTTATTTATATAGCGCTCCAGGCCCTAAGGCATCCGGGCGCATATCTTAAAACAACAAAGGTACAGATAAGACAGTGATTACAGTTTCATTGGAATTCAAGGCATTATTCATGAGTGTAGTGCCTTGAGCGCAGTACACAGTAAGCAGGATAAATAGAGTACATAGCAGGTGCAATAAACAGGTAGTTATTGGAGATGTGGAAGGTGGATACGGTTGGATAATTGTATTGAAGGCAAATTATGTAATACTGTTTTGTAATTATGTAATACAACAGTGTCAAGGAGAAAGAAGAAGAATGTTAAGTAAAGGGGCAGGTGGCAGTTAGTCAAGTGTGGAAGCTAGCCATAGCTTAGCTTTTTGTTTGAATAAAGTTGGAGAAGATAAGGATCTAATGGTTAGTGGAAGTGAGTTCCATAGTTTAGAAGCTAGAACCCCCAGCTTTCTGAGGTTTGTATCTGGGGATGGTCAGGCAATGTGCTTGGGCTGATCTAAGTGACCGGGTGGGCACATACTGAGAGAAGCGAGAAGCTAGGTAGATAGGAGCCTGATCCTTGACACATTTGTGTGTGAGGGCAAGGGATTTCAGTGATATCCTTTGTGCAACTGAAAGCCAGTGTAGACTCTTCCTTGTTTCTGAAATGTGTGCAGATCTGGGGATATTGAGGGCCGCTCTAATGGCATTATTTTGAGTGACCTGGAGTTTGTTGAGGTTGCGTTGGTTAGTCCCTTGATATAGTGCATTGTAGTAATCGAGTTTAGACATAACCAACGTCCTGGCCAGAGTAATGCAGTTCTGTGTGGAGAGGAAGCGGCGGCAGGCTGTAATGAGCTTGCATGTGTACGCAGAGGCATCGACAACAGCATTAGTTTGTCTATTGAGGGATAGCGTAGAATCGAGATAGATTCCTAAAGTTTTGGTGTCATTGGACACTTTGATGGAGTTGCCATCAATATTGAAGGTTTAGAACAATGGGTCAAGCTTGTTCAGTCTCTGTTGGGTACCCAAGATATGAAGCTCTGTCTTGTCATCGTTGAGACAGAGCTCATGTTGGGCCATCCAAGCTTGAATGACTTGGTAGATGTCATTCAGTGCTTTAGAGTCAGCCATGTAGCACACCAGTGATGGGAATGAGTATCTGGGTGTCGTCAGCATAGTTGGTGTAAGTGACACCCAGATAATCAAGTACATCAAACAATGGTTTGGTAAATACATTGTAAAGTGTAGGTGAAACACAAGAACCTTGTGGCACCCCACACGACACCGGGGTTGGGTCCGCGGATGAGGTAGGTGAGAATACTCTCATGAGACTATTGTCCAGGAAGGAACTGATCCAATTGGTGGCTTTTTCCGAGAAGTGGACAGTTGATTTCAAGTGGCGGCAGAGAATTTGGTGATTGACCAAATCAAAAGCTGCCGAAAGGTCGAGAAGTAGTAGTAGGGCCAGTTTGCCATTGTCTTTTAAATCCTCAATTTGAGTTTTGAGATCTAATAGGGCCGTTTCTGTCCCATGCTTGGGTCTAAATCCAGATTGTCTGGTGCCGAGTAAATTGTTGGCTTCTAAATACTTCTGGATCTGTAAGTAAGCTGCTCTGTCTAGTATTTTTAGAAGAAACGGGATCGTAGTGATGGGTCTATAATTAGATGGTAAACATGGGTCAAGGGTAGGTTTTTTCAGCAAAGGGATGACCCAGGAATCCTTGAGATTATCAGGGACGGTGCCCGATTGAAATGAGGAGTTAATAAAGGTGGTGATGAAAGGTGCAAGTTCATGCACGGATTCCTTGATGATGGGGGTAGGACAGGAATCACCCTGGCAATTGGAAGGTTTCAACTTGCTAATGATATTTTCTACCTCTAGGATGGTGAGAGGCATGAAGCTGAATGGAGTATGAGTAAAAGTAGGGGTGGTCATCTTGAATGTCAAGTGTTTCGTTTGGGAAGTGGTTTGTTGACAGCTTTGTTTAGCATTGATTTTAGACTGTAAGGTGGTTATTTCAGTAAGGAGGGCTTTTTGAATATTATTGCACCACGTGCTGTCTTTGCTGCAGGTATCAGGGATGGACGAAGGGGATTCTAGTTCTTTAAGAATTTTGAAAAGCTCCTTTGTGTTGGATTCTGCTTGCGAGATGGATAGGTTGTACGTCTCTTTTTTGGCTTGAACAATCGCTTCCTTGTAATTAAGGGATGCTATGAAGAGGTTGTCTTTATTGGTCTCGCATGGGAGACTTTTCCAGAGAGCTTCGGCATTACGTTTTTCTTTGCGTAGTGCTCTCAGTTGTGGGGTGAACCATGATTTCAGGTGGGCACGCTGTTTAGATTTCTGTACTTTGAGGGGTGCTATGATGTTGATGGCTTTGAGCAGGGTTTGGTTAAAGGTGTCCACTAGGACTGTAGGGGTCATTATGCAACGAGGCACATTTGTTGAGTATCGGCAAGATGAGAGGGAGCAAATTGTCCCTGGTGATGTCCTTTTTGTTTCTTGTGGGAATAGGAGGTGCCATATTAAGTTTGGAATGTGGGTTGTTGGCGGGTATGTTAAAGATGATAATATGGTGGTCAGACCATGCGCAGGCAGAGTTGGAGCTTATCGACGTATTGCAGTTTAGGTCAGCAATCCAATCGAGCGTTCTTCCCTTGTTATGTGTAGGTTCGAGAATGCAATGCGAAAATCCTAGGTTAGAGATGTTACTGGCAACCTCATCGGCTTGGAGATCCTTGGGGTCTGATAGCCCAAGATTGAGGTCGCCAAGTAGTAAGACTTGAGAGTTTGGTTTAGTATTGTCAGTAAGGATGGATATAATATCATCCGAGAAAGAGGTGAGAGGGCCTGGAGGTCTGTAAATGAGGTGCATTGATGCAGTGCTGGTATGTGATAGAGAGAGTTTGACTGATAGAGATTCGGCAGATCTAAGTTGTGTGTTAGGGATAAGTTTCATGTTCATGTTGTCTCTGTGTATAAACGCGACACCACCACCTTTGGAGAGCTTGGAATGGCGGTCGTTTCTGATAATGGAGTATCCGTCTGGGATAGCTAGAGCCAGTACCAGACCTAAAGCAGCATGTAGCCAGGTTTCCGCGATGGCGATGAAGTCAAGGTTTTGGGAAGTGATGAGGACCACGACATCAAGCATTGATAAGGGCTACCTTTACCTCTTTGTTAGGAGGGGCCATAGGGTGGTCAGGCTGAACCTGCATAGTTGGGAGCAGGTTAATGGTGTGGCGTTGGTGTGCATTACGATGGGAGCACGGTATGTGAGGCAGTCTGGATCTTAGTCTATGATTCCTCATGTAGAGTGAACAAGGTTGATTAGGTGTAAGTTTGGTGGCGAAATGTTGTAGCCACAAGGCGGGCAAATTAAGATAGGGATTGGTGGAGTGGTCAAGGTGAGAGTTAGTCATGTTGTTATGAATGGGCGTGATGGATGTGGTAGGGTGGTGAACCAAAGTTATGGTGACATGGTTCATGGTGGAGAAGGATGTGATAAGATGGTGAGAGAGGGTCGAGTGTGGAGATGTGTGGTCACGGCGTGAGCAGGCTGACGGAGTGATTGTGACTAGGTGTGCAAGGAGGAGGCAGGCGAGGAAGTGCAGCAGCATATCGAGACACAGGAGCACTGTGAGTTGGCTGGAAATAGGCAGATTGATAAAGGTGCGGAGATGGAGCGTGGTCATAGGCACTATCCCTATTGGTAGTTTTGCAGGTAGTGAGATGCAGGTCCTAAAACATACTGTAAGATGCTAGCACAGTCGCGTGTATGAGCGAGATAGCAGTGTAAAGGCTGTGGTGGTAGTGTGCAAGGCAGCACTAATGTAGACAGGTGATATAGAAGGCAAGGGTTCTTGACATGGCAATATCACGGCGGTACAACAACTCTACAGCAACTGGCAATCAGCAGTACAATTCACTTTTTTTTTAGATGTGATATAATACGTAATTCCGAGGTTTAGGTGTTATGTAGTAGTGCTAACAACAGGAGAATGCAGAGGTACAGTAGAGTAACAGTAAAGGTAGTAGGCATGCACCACAGGACAAGGCAACATACGAGATACGTTTGCGGTGTAGCAGTTACTGACAATAGATATTGTTGGTGACTGGTGGAGAAGTTAGGGATAGATACATTGCGGGCCTGGGATAATGCGGGGCTCGATTACACAATGAGCGCTTAGTAAATTGAGGTATGCAACGTTATTACAGGGTGGTCGATACTCGTTCAAACTCTTACGGGTCATAGGGAAGAAGACGAAATGTTCGGCCAGAATGATGCCTGGTAGTGTATGTTTGTTGATTACCGTCGGAAGTAGAAGTCCCGACTGCATTAATGAGTCTAAAGGGCTTGTAAGGAGTGGACTCAGCAGGGGGTGTGGCGGTTGTGGCTAGTGTTCCGCGGAGCAGTGTCCCGTGCCGTGCTGCTGGTGTGGACAGGGGCAGACAGGAAGGGGCCTTTGACTGTGTGGTGGCTTCCACCTCCGGCTTGCCTCACTGCTTAAGGCTATGGACCCTGGTTAGTTGCTAGGCAACCATAGAAGACGCGGAGAGAGCGTTGAATGCGGCAGCCTTCTTAGGGTCAGTTTCAGGAGTAAGCCTCATGGCTCGGGGTCGGCAAAGAGGATGAAATTGGCTGGTAGGGCAGTGTGGCACTGATGGCCTGGCCTAGGTGCCTCAGTACACCGGTTTGCTGGCCAAAATATCTGCGGGGCATCACAGATGCAGGGGCCGAAACGGCGATCGCAAGAATTCCAGCTGCTCATGCAGCATGATTGCGACGCCGGCGGCTGAAAGCAGAGCACGGCTGCTGTTGCAGGGCTACTGCCCTGGTGAGAAGTGGGGCTGAGGGGCAGACAGGAAGGGGCCTTTGACTGTGTGGGCCTTAGGAGAGGTGGGCCGGCTTCCGCCTCCAGCTTGCCTCTCCGCTTAAGGCTATGGACCCTGGTTGGTTGCTAGGCAACCATAGAAGACGCAGAGAGAGCGTTGAATGCAGCGGCCATTTTAGGGTCAGTTGCAGGAGTAATCCTCGTGGCTCGGGGTCGGCAAAGAGGACGAAATTGGCTTGTATGGCACTGTGGCACTGATGGCCTGGCCTAGGTGCCTCAGTAGACCTGTTTGCTGGCTATATATTACATGGCCACGTTAGTGGCCATGTAGTTATGGTTAAGTTGGTGTTTCCATAGGAAGAGCACTTTTTGGGCGGCTTATAACTTCACTCTCCCTGAACGAATCCTCACCAAACTTTGCAAAAAAAGTATTTGCGTCACTCTGAATTGTTTTGCAAAGTTTGGTGAGGATTCGTCTAGGGGGGGCAAAGTTATAGGGGGGGTCCCAAAACTTTTTTTTTCCCCATAGACTGAATGGGAAAAAAATGTTGCTCGCATCTACAGCCCAAACCGCTGGACGGATTTTCACCAAATTTGGACCAAGAGCAGCGGCTTGGTCCCGAAAGCATGCTTTTGCAAATTTGGTGAATATCCGTCCAGTAGTTATTTTAAAAATGAGCAAAAAGTAGGTAAAAAAAAATAGTGATATCTGTGTCCGCTTTGCGGGCACACTTCCCTGTTCGGTCCGCGGACAGGACGGTGATTGGGCAAGCAGCTTCATTGGATACGGTGAAGGCGTGCAGTGCGTCGTGGCTTCAGAGATGCCCGCCATCTTTGTTCCTCGCATGAGAGGCTTTGTCAGGTTAGCAGGAGTGGGATCTGCCGCCTGCACAGTAAGTCCCCCACCCCCGCTCATGCCCGTGTCTGTCTCCTGTTCCTCCCACCCCCCGCTCATGCTCCGTTTCTCCCCTGTTCCTCCGCCCCCCCGCTCACGCCATCGGCACACGGTGGTCAGCGGAGGGCCGAGGAGCGGGATCTGCCACCTGCACACAAACTCATGTCTGCTCATGCCCCGTGTGTCTCTCTCCCCCCCACCCCCCGCTCATGCCCCGTGTGTCTCTCCCCTCCCCCGCACCCCCCGCTCATGCTCCGTGTGTCTCTCCCCTCCCCCCCACCCCCGCTCATGCCCCGAGTGTCTCTCCCCACCCCCCCACCCCCGCTCATGCCCCGTGTGTCTCTCCCCTCCCCCCCACCACCGCTCATGCCCCGTGTGTTTCTCCGCTCCCGCCCACCCCCTGCTCAAGCCCTGTGTGTCTCTCCCCTCCCGCCCACCCGCCGCTCATGCCCCGTGTGTCTCTCCGCTCCTGCCCACCCCCCGCTTATGCCCCATGTGTCTCTCCCCCCACCCACCCCCTGCTCATGCCCCGTGTGTCTCTCCCCTCCCACCCACCCCCCGCTCATGCCCCAGGTGTCTCTCCCCTCCCACCCACCCCCGCTCATGCCCCGTGTGTCTCTCCCCTCCCGTCCACCCGCCGCTCATGCCCTGTGTGTCTCTCCCGTAAAGGCCACCCCCGCTCATGCCCCGTGTGTCTCTCCCCTCCTGCCCACCCCCCGCTCATGCCCCGTGTGTCTATCCCTCCCGCCCACCCCCGCCCCCGCTCATGCCCCATGTGTCTATCCCTCCCACCCACCCCCCGCTCATGCCCCGTGTGTCTATCCCTCCCGCCCACCCCCCGCTCATGCCCCGTGTGTCTATCCCTCCCGTCCACCCCCCGCTCATGCCCCGTGTGTCTATCCCTCCCGCCCACCCCCCGCTCATGCCCTGTGTGTCTACCCCTCCCGCCCACCCCCCGCTCATGCCCCGTGTGTCTACCCCTCCTGCCAACCCCCCACTCATGCCCCTCCCACCCACCCCCCACTCATGCCCCGTGTGTCTACCCCTCCCGCCCACCCCCCATTCATGCCCTGTGTGTCTACCCCTACCGCCCACCCCCCGCTCATGCCCCGTGTGTCTACCCCTCCCGCCCACCCCCCGCTCATGCCCACCCCTCCCGCCCACCCCCCATTCATGCCCTGTGTGTCTACCCCTCCCGCCCGCCCCCCGCTCATAAGCCCACCCCACCCGCCCAACCCCCGCTCATGCCCACCCCCCACTCATGCCCCGTGTGTCTCTCCCTCCCGCCCACCCCCCGCTCATGCCCTGTGTGTCTCAAAATTCCCTCCCGCCCAACCCCGCTCATGCCCCGTGTGTCTCTCCCTCCCGCCCACCCCCCGCTCATGCCCCGTGTGTCTCTCCCTTCCGCCCATCCCCCGCTCATGCCCCGTGTGTCTCTAAATCCCACCCGCCCCCCGCTCATGCCCCGTGTGTCTCCCCCTCCCGCACACCCCCCGCTCATGCCCTGTGTGTCTCCCCCTCCCGCCCACCCCCCACTCATGCCCCGTGTGTCTCCCCCTCCCGCTCACCCCCCGCTCATGCCCTGTGTGTCTCTATCTCCCGCCCACCCCCTGCTCATGCCCCGTGTGTCTCTCCCTCCCGCCCACCCCCTGCTCATGCCCCGTGTGTCTCTCCCTCCCGCCCACCCCCGCTCATGCCCTGTGTGTCTCTCCCGCCCATCCCCCGCTCATGCCCCGTGTGTCTCTCCCTCCAACCCCCCGCTCATGCCCCATGTGTCTCTCCCCTCCCGCCCAACCCCCGCTCATGCCCTGTGTGTCTCTCCCTCCCGCCCACCCCCCGCTCATGCCCTGTGTGTCTCTCCGTCCCGCCCACCCCCCGCTCATGCCCCGTGTGTCTCTCCCTCCCGCCCACCCCCTGCACATGCCCCGTGTGTCTCTCCCTCCCACCCACCCCCCACTCATGCCCTGTGTGTCTCTCCCTCCCGCCCACCCCTCGCTCATGCCCCGTGTGCCTCTCCCCTCCCCCCCACCCCTGCTCATGCCCCCCTCCCTCCCACCCACCGCTCATGCCCTGTTTGTCTACCCCTCCCGCCCACCCCCCGCTCATGCCCTGTGTGTCTACCCCTCCCGCCCACCCCCCGCTCATGCCCCGTGTGTCTACCCCTACTGGGGTGCGGCGCACAGAGCAGAATTGATCTGCCGGGCTCACGAGGGTGGGGGCTGTGCTGCTCGGAGCAGACTGCTCCGAGCAGCACAGCCCCCACCTTTGCGGGCCCGGCTGTGTACTCTGCGTGGCTGTGGTGCCTGCATGAAGAACTTGCAGGACATTTATATGCAGCCAATTCGGCGCGGGCTGTCGCGCCGTGCCGCGCCGAACCGGCTCCTGCGCCAAACCGGCGGCACCAAATCGTCCCGGGCCGAACCGGCCGCCCCGAAATGTCATGCTCCGTGTCTCTCTCCTGTTGCCCCTCACCCCCCGCTCATGCCCAGTGTCTGTCTCTTGTACCCTCCCACCTCCCCCCCGCTCGTGCCCCATGTCTGTCTCCTGTACCACCCCACCCCCTGCTCATGCCCCGTGTCTCTCTCCTGTTGTCCCCCATACCCCCCGCTCATGCCCAGTGTGTCTCCTGTTCCCCCCACCCGCCGCTCATGCCCCGTGTCTGTCTCCTGTTCCCCCCACCCCCTGCTCATGCCCCGTGTGTCTCTCCCGTAAAGGCCACCCCCGCTCATGCCCCGTGTGTCTCTCCCCTCCCGCCCACACGCCCACCCCCGCTCATGCCCCTTGTGTCTCTCCCCTCCTGCCCACCCCCCGCTCATGCCCCGTGTGTCTATCCCTCCTGCCCACCCCCCGCTCATGCCCCGTGTGTCTATCCCTCCCGCCCACCCCCCGCTCATGCCCTATGTGTCTATCCCTCCCACCCACCCCCCGCTCATGCCCCGTGTGTCTATCCCTCCCGCACACCCGCCTCTCATACACCGTGTGTCTAACCCTCGCGTCCACCCCCCGCTCATGCCCCGTGTGTCTATCCCTCCCGCCCACCCCCCGCTCATGCCCTGTGTGTCTACCCCTACCCGCCCACCCCCCGCTCATGCCCCGTGTGTCTACCCCTCCCGCAAACCCCCCACTCATGCCCCTCCCACCCACCCCCCGCTCATGCCCCGTGTGTCTACCCCTCCCGCCCATCCCCCATTCATGCCCCGTGTGTCTACCCCTACCGCCCACCCCCCGCTCATGCCCCGTGTGTCCACCCCTCCCGCCCACCCCCCGCTCATGTCCACCCCTCCCGCCCCCCCGCTCATGCCCTGTGTGTCTACCCCTCCCGCTCATAAGCCCACCCCACCCGCCCAACCCCCGCTCATGCCCACCCCCACTCATGCCCCGTGTGTCTCATGCTCCCGCCCACCCCCCGCTCATGCCCTGTGTGTCTCAAAATTCCCTCCCGCTCAACCCCGCTCATGCCCCGTGTGTCTCTCCCTCCCGCCCATGCCCCGTGTGTCTCTCCCTTCCGCCCATCCCCCGCTCATGCCCCGTGTGTCTCTAAATCCTGCCCGCCCCCCGCTCATGCCCCGTGTGTCTCTCCCTCCCGCCCACCCCCCGCTCATGCCCCGTGTGTCTCGGCCTCCCGCCCACCCCCCGCTCAAGCCCCGTGTGTCTCCCCCTCCCGCACACCCCCCGCTCATGCCCCGTGTGTCTCCCCCTCCCGCCCACCCCCCGCTCATGCCCCGTGTGTCTCCCCCTCCCGCTCACCCCCCGCTCATGCCCTGTGTGTCTCTCCCTCCCGCCCACCCCCTGCTCATGCCCCGTGTGTCTCTCCCTCCCGCCCACCCCCTGCTCATGCCCCATGTGTCTCTCCCTCCCGCCCACCCCCCGCTCATGCCCGTGTGTCTCTCCCTCCCACCCACCCCCACTCATGCCCCGTGTGTCTCTCCCTCCCGCCCACCCCCGCTCATGCCCTGTGTGTCTCTCCCTCCCGCCCAACCCCTGATCATGCCCTGTGTGCTCCCTCCCGGCCACGCCCCGCTCATGCCCCGTGTGTCTCTCCCTCCCACCCACCCCCGCCCCGTGTGTCTCTCCCTCCCGCCCACCCCCCGCTCATGCCCCGTGTGTCTCTCCCGCCCATCCCCCGCTCATGCCCCGTGTGTCTCTCCCTCCCACCCCCCGCTCATGCCCCATGTGTCTCTCCCCTCCCGCCCAACCCCCGCTCATGCCCCGTGTGTCTCTCCCTCCCGCCCACCCCCCGCTCATGCCCTGTGTGTCTCTCCGTCCCGCCCACCCCCCGCTCATGCCCCGTGTGTCTCTCCCTCCCGCCCACCCCTCGCACATGCCCCGTGTGTCTCTCCCTCCCGCCCACCCCCCGCTCATGCCCCGTGTGTCTCTCCCTCCCGCCCACCCCTCGCTCATGCCCCATGTGTCTCTCCCCTCCCGCCCAACCCCCGCTCATGCCCTGTGTGTCTCTCCCTCCCGCCCACCCCCCGCTCATGCCCTGTGTGTCTCTCCGTCCCGCCCACCCCCCGCTCATGCCCCGTGTGTCTCTCCCTCCCGCCCACCCCCTGCACATGCCCCGTGTGTCTCTCCCTCCCACCCACCCCCCACTCATGCCCTGTGTGTCTCTCCCTCCCGCCCACCCCTCGCTCATGCCCCGTGTGCCTCTCCCCTCCCCCCCACCCCTGCTCATGCCCCCCTCCCTCCCACCCACCGCTCATGCCCTGTTTGTCTACCCCTCCCGCCCACCCCCCGCTCATGCCCTGTGTGTCTACCCCTCCCGCCCACCCCCCGCTCATGCCCCGTGTGTCTACCCCTACTGGGGTGCGGCGCACAGAGCAGAATTGATCTGCCGGGCTCACGAGGGTGGGGGCTGTGCTGCTCGGAGCAGACTGCTCCGAGCAGCACAGCCCCCACCTTTGCGGGCCCGGCTGTGTACTCTGCGTGGCTGTGGTGCCTGCATGAAGAACTTGCAGGACATTTATATGCAGCCAATTCGGCGCGGGCTGTCGCGCCGTGCCGCGCCGAACCGGCTCCTGCGCCAAACCGGCGGCACCAAATCGTCCCGGGCCGAACCGGCCGCCCCGAAATGTCATGCTCCGTGTCTCTCTCCTGTTGCCCCTCACCCCCCGCTCATGCCCAGTGTCTGTCTCTTGTACCCTCCCACCTCCCCCCCGCTCGTGCCCCATGTCTGTCTCCTGTACCACCCCACCCCCTGCTCATGCCCCGTGTCTCTCTCCTGTTGTCCCCCATACCCCCCGCTCATGCCCAGTGTGTCTCCTGTTCCCCCCACCCGCCGCTCATGCCCCGTGTCTGTCTCCTGTTCCCCCCACCCCCTGCTCATGCCCCGTGTGTCTCTCCCGTAAAGGCCACCCCCGCTCATGCCCCGTGTGTCTCTCCCCTCCCGCCCACACGCCCACCCCCGCTCATGCCCCTTGTGTCTCTCCCCTCCTGCCCACCCCCCGCTCATGCCCCGTGTGTCTATCCCTCCTGCCCACCCCCCGCTCATGCCCCGTGTGTCTATCCCTCCCGCCCACCCCCCGCTCATGCCCTATGTGTCTATCCCTCCCACCCACCCCCCGCTCATGCCCCGTGTGTCTATCCCTCCCGCACACCCGCCTCTCATACACCGTGTGTCTAACCCTCGCGTCCACCCCCCGCTCATGCCCCGTGTGTCTATCCCTCCCGCCCACCCCCCGCTCATGCCCTGTGTGTCTACCCCTACCCGCCCACCCCCCGCTCATGCCCCGTGTGTCTACCCCTCCCGCAAACCCCCCACTCATGCCCCTCCCACCCACCCCCCGCTCATGCCCCGTGTGTCTACCCCTCCCGCCCATCCCCCATTCATGCCCCGTGTGTCTACCCCTACCGCCCACCCCCCGCTCATGCCCCGTGTGTCCACCCCTCCCGCCCACCCCCCGCTCATGTCCACCCCTCCCGCCCCCCCGCTCATGCCCTGTGTGTCTACCCCTCCCGCTCATAAGCCCACCCCACCCGCCCAACCCCCGCTCATGCCCACCCCCACTCATGCCCCGTGTGTCTCATGCTCCCGCCCACCCCCCGCTCATGCCCTGTGTGTCTCAAAATTCCCTCCCGCTCAACCCCGCTCATGCCCCGTGTGTCTCTCCCTCCCGCCCATGCCCCGTGTGTCTCTCCCTTCCGCCCATCCCCCGCTCATGCCCCGTGTGTCTCTAAATCCTGCCCGCCCCCCGCTCATGCCCCGTGTGTCTCTCCCTCCCGCCCACCCCCCGCTCATGCCCCGTGTGTCTCGGCCTCCCGCCCACCCCCCGCTCAAGCCCCGTGTGTCTCCCCCTCCCGCACACCCCCCGCTCATGCCCCGTGTGTCTCCCCCTCCCGCCCACCCCCCGCTCATGCCCCGTGTGTCTCCCCCTCCCGCTCACCCCCCGCTCATGCCCTGTGTGTCTCTCCCTCCCGCCCACCCCCTGCTCATGCCCCGTGTGTCTCTCCCTCCCGCCCACCCCCTGCTCATGCCCCATGTGTCTCTCCCTCCCGCCCACCCCCCGCTCATGCCCGTGTGTCTCTCCCTCCCACCCACCCCCACTCATGCCCCGTGTGTCTCTCCCTCCCGCCCACCCCCGCTCATGCCCTGTGTGTCTCTCCCTCCCGCCCAACCCCTGATCATGCCCTGTGTGCTCCCTCCCGGCCACGCCCCGCTCATGCCCCGTGTGTCTCTCCCTCCCACCCACCCCCGCCCCGTGTGTCTCTCCCTCCCGCCCACCCCCCGCTCATGCCCCGTGTGTCTCTCCCGCCCATCCCCCGCTCATGCCCCGTGTGTCTCTCCCTCCCACCCCCCGCTCATGCCCCATGTGTCTCTCCCCTCCCGCCCAACCCCCGCTCATGCCCCGTGTGTCTCTCCCTCCCGCCCACCCCCCGCTCATGCCCTGTGTGTCTCTCCGTCCCGCCCACCCCCCGCTCATGCCCCGTGTGTCTCTCCCTCCCGCCCACCCCTCGCACATGCCCCGTGTGTCTCTCCCTCCCGCCCACCCCCCACTCATGCCCCGTGTGTCTCTCCCTCCCGCCCATCCCTCGCTCATGCCCCGTGTGCCTCTCCCCTCCCCCCCACCCCTGCTCATGCCCCCTTCCCTCCCACCCCCCGCTCATGCCCTGTTTGTCTACCCCTCCCGCCCACCCCCCGCTCATGCCCTGTGTGTCTACCCCTCCCACCCACCCCCCACTCATGCCCCGTGTGTCTACCCCTACTGGGGTGCGGCGCACAGAGCAGAATTGATCTGCCGGGCTCACGAGGGTGGGGGCTGTGATGCTCGGAGTAGACTGCTCTGAGCAGCACAGCCCCCACCTTTGCGGGCCCGGCTATGTACTCTGCGTGGCTGTGGTGCCTGCATGAAGAACTTGCAGGACATTTATATGCAGCCAATTCGGCGCGGGCTGTCGCGCCGTGCCACGCCGAACCGGCAGCACCAAATCGTCTCGAGCCGAACGGGCCGCCCCGAAATGTCCTGCTCCGTGTCTCTCTCCTGTTGCCCCCCACCCCCGCTAATGCCCTGTGTCTGTCTCTTGTACCCTCCCACCTCCCCCCCCGCTCGTGCCCCGTGTCTGTCTCCTGTACAGCCCCACCCCCTGTTCATGCCCCGTGTCTCTCTCCTGTTGTCCCCCATCCCCCCCGCTCATGCCCTGTGTGTCTCCTGTTCCCCCCACCCGCCGCTCATGCCCCGTGTCTGTCTCCTGTTCCCCCCACCCCCCGCTCATGCCCTGTGTCTGTCTCCTGTTCTCCCCACCCCCCGCTCATGCCCCGTGTCTCTCTCGTGTTTCCCCCCACCCCCTGGTCATGCCCCGTGTCTGTCTCCTGTACCCCTCCACCCCCCGCTCATGCCCCGTGTCTGTCTCCTATTCCCTCCCACCCCCTGCTCATGCCCTGTGTCTTCCTCTTGTCACCCCCTCCTATGATGCCCCTTGTTGACCTCTTGTTCCCCCCACCCCCTGCTCATGCCCCGTGTCTCCCTTCTTCCCCCCCCACCCCCTGCTCATGGCCTGTGTCTTCCTTCCCCCCCCACTCCACGCTCATGCCCCGTGTCTCCCTTCTTTACCCCCCGCCCCCCACTCATTCCCTGTGTCTGCTCTGTTGGAACAGGGCAGACACGGGGCATGAGCGGGGGTGGGGGCCCACCTTGCCCTACCCCCGCTCATGCCCCGTGTCTCTCCTGCTCACCCCCACCCCCGCTCATGCTCCGTGTCTGTCTCCCTCCTTTTCCCCCCGCCCATGGCTCGTGTCTCCCCTGTTCACCCCCACCCCCGCTCATGCCCCGTGTCTCTCTTCTTTCCCGCTCATGCCCCGTGTCTCCCTTCTTTCCACCCCCTGCTCATGCCCTGTGTCTCCTTCCTGTTACCCCCCACTCATTCCCCGTGTCTCTCTCCTGGCCTTCCCGACCCCCTGCCGATGCCCTGTTGTGTTCTCTTTATACACCCTGCCTTCCCTTTCCCTGGTGTCCATCTTGGTAAAAGATTTTCCTTCCTACACCGGAACGCCTGCTTGCGGCGTCCCGGTTTGGGAAGAAAAATCTTTTTTTTACCACCCCGGGTTCCCACTTTAAGAACCTAGGATGCTAGTGGTTGCACTAATAAAAAACTATGAAATTCAGTTAAAAAAAAATGTGTTAAAGTGACTTTATGGTTAAGTTGCACTAATAAAAACCTATGAAATTCAGTAAAAATACTTTGTTAAAGGGAAGTTATGGTTAAGTTGCGCTACTAAAAACCTATGAAATTCAGTGAAAAAACATTGCTAAAGGGACGTTATGGTTCAAAGTAAAACCGAAAAACCCCTGTTATGGTAAGCTAAGCAACCATAACTCGCGCCACCACCGTGCACTGCTAAGACTAACACCCAGGACATCAAAGATGACATCACAGCAATGAAGTGTAAACCCAAGGCTGCAGCACGTAATATAATTGGCTGGAGCATGATGCGTAGCTCTGTCAATATAATTCGATGTGCTATTGGATGATTCTGCACATGAGGATGTCGTGGAACGTCATGGGCGTAGTCACGTAAATGCATTTCGGTGTGCCATTGGCTCCTTTATTGATGCAGCAAGCGAAGAGAGGAGCTCACAATGCAATTGGCTGGAGGGAAGAGGCGCGAAGCCGCATAGTTGCGTCAACGCAACTTTCGATTCATTTGCCAGACCATCTTGTGCAATTTCCAATACACATTATCCACATCATCCCAGAAGACTCGCACCAGATGATTTATCAGAATTGATGTTCCCAAGCTTTCTGATGGAACATAAGAAGGGCCTTAGTGTTTTCTTGCACAATGTTAAACATATTCAAATGTCCAACTGGTGACGAAAATATTAAATAACAAAAATGACAACTCTAAAAAAACAATGCCCCAAAAAATGAAGCCGCCTCTCTGAACCGCTCTAACATTTCTAATAAATCTTCCAATAGAGTGTTTCAATGCTGCAAATGTTTTGTTTGAAGACTCTGGCTGTTGCTAGCAACACCTTTAATAGGTAGAGGTTAATTATGCACAACCACCACTCACAGCTACAGTGAAAATATAACCCTGTAACACCGTTCCACTGCCTCACTTCCTGCTGCCACCAAGATATTATGCCAGGTGGCGGAAATGGGGAAATGCTACATCCCCATTCCCATGAAGTCCCATAGGATTCCATGGGAATGGAATCACTGAAGCACCAGTACCGTTGCTAAAAGTGCTGGTTCTTTAGTAAAAACACCGCCAGTAGGAACCTGAACTCCCAGAAGATCAGGCCTACCAAGAGTTCCGAACCCCTACCAGCAAACTCTTAGTTTGTCGGTCCGGTACATTGCTACCAGATGTGTTGGAACCAATTACAAAGATACTATCAGAAGGTAAATGGACGCAGACACTCTCAGTTATCCCTGTTCCTCAGAATGGAAGCCACCAACAAAAATAGCTTTAGTTTGATAGCTCAAAATCAAACATACACAAGTCTGGTACAGTCACACTGCCATTGTATAAATAATTGTGCTCCAATAGAAAAACAAATGCGTTATTCATGTTTCCAATATCTTTAAGCTGTTGCCCAATGTTCTTATCTTTTTTGGCAACACCATTTACTAAAACAAACACAAAATCTACAGTGTCACACTTCACTCATAGAATATTTCTTTCCTAATAAACAACTTCCAACTATTCTTCCGACCCACTTTCTACATATACATCAAGACCACTTCATTGTTAGCTCATAAAAACTTGAATTACCTTAATAACAATTTAGGCCATGAACTTGGCCATGACAAAGGCTGGGGTCACTGCCCAGCACCAAATGGCATAGCTAGTGACCTGTTAGTGTTCAGAAATACCAATGTGCATGATTAAAAGCCATGCCTAGTAGCGCATCACTGTTTTAAAATATACAATGCGCAATGTTGAAAGCTTTAGTCAGTGTTCATGGCTAAATGTCATAACGAGTGCCCATTAATGTTAGAATATACAGTCGTCACAGCCAAAGACTGTAGCCACTAGTTAGTATTGTGTTCAAAACCATGGCTAGTGGCTGGTTAGTGTACATAATATACAGCGGGCACGGACGAAAGCTACAGCTTGTGGCTAGTTAGTCTTGTATAATACACAGTAGGCACGGTCGAAGGCCATCGCCTATTGCATTTTATTATTATATAAAACAAACAGTAGACATGGCCAAAACATGTACAAACTGCTCAAGGTCAATGGCGGTGCTAGTGGCCCATTTATATGTTAGAATATATAGTGGGGACAGTCAAAGATTGTGGCCACTGGCCGGGAGAAAGAGGGGGAAAGGGGGAAAGGGAGAGAGGGAGAGAGGGAGAGAGAGAGGGGGGGGGCAGAGAGAGAGAGAGCAAGAGAGAGAGAGAGAGGGGAGAGAGAGAGAGAGACACCCCCCGACCCACACATTTGAACCCACGTCTACCAAATTTTTCATGGATTGCAAGATCATAGTCTATGTTTGAATGCAAACGTATATGCAAAAAAAGATTGGATGTGTGTCCTAATGTTAGTCCGGCTATACAAATCCACACCGTTGAATCCACTGCTACCACATTTTTCATGGATTCCTCATTTGTCTGTGGCAAGATTGTAGTCAATGTTTGGATGCAAAAAATTCACTCCGTAGACACCCTCATTTACTGATGCTCACCCCGAATCACTACAGTAGGTACTAGAAGGAGGCAACATTTGTTTTAGTGTCTGAAGCCAAATGTTCAATTGTGTTGGTTATTCCTTTGAAATTTATTACTACTGTATACAGCTTGAAAGTGTTTATTAAAGCATTTTTAAAGGGAATGAATACAAATATTAAATTATTTTTTTATCATGCCACTCCAAATATGGGAAATGTTTACTTAAGTTCATTCACGACAAGAGAGCACAATCAATCAATCTTTCTTGGACATTTTCTCAAATGTGCTGAAGCCATTCAGTGACTGAAACATACTGCACAAAAAACGAACATCACTTGGAAAAGCTTCGTCTGATGCAAAGCGAAAAACAATATCGAGAGCATCTGAAACACAACAACAAACAGCAGGATGACTGGCCGACCAAAGGACAAGAGCAACTTTCTCCAGGGTAAATGAGATGCCAGAGCAAACTGAAGCAAGACTTGCTGACATAAGGACAAGAGCAACATTCTCCAGGGCACATGAGACACCAGAGCAAACTGAAGCAAGACTTTCATCAGTGAGGACAATTATGCACAACCACCACTTACAACTACAATAAAAATATAAGACCACACCTAAGCCAAAATAAGCTGCAGCCCACTATGGTCTAATTTCCAATATGCATCGTCCACATCATCCCAGGAGACTTGCACCAGATAATGTATCATAATTCATGTTTGCAATGTTTGTAACGGAACATTATAAAAGCCACGTCTTCTTGTTTTCTTACACAATGTGATTTTTACTGTCCATAATTTCTCTTACATTTTCAATTTCCTTTTTGATTGATCGTACTTCTTTTCCAACATTAATTAATTGTCGTTTTAATTCAGGATTAGTTTTGTGAGTAGGTTTTGTGGTGCTTCTTGTTTGATTCATTGTCATACTTAAAAGCCACATCTTCGTGTTTTCTTACACAACACGATTTTTACTGTACATAATTTCTCTTTAATGTTCATTATCCTTTTTGATTGATTGTACTTATTTTCCAACATTAATTAGTAGTTGTTTTCATTCTTTTAATTAATCCAGGATTAGTTTTGTGAGTAATTGTTGTGGTGCTTCTTGTTTGATTATTTGTCATACTTGAATAACTTCTTCAATTGTTTGAAAATATTTCAAATATTTTGAAACAATTGAAGATATAATACACTTTAAAAATAATTGTGGTGGATGTATAAACAATTTATAGCAGGCAGGCAAAGTATATGTGTTTGGTGACTGATATATCTTCCTTAAAATATTATTGTTAGTCTCGTTTTACATATATATAAAGAATGGACTTACAAAATGCTGCTATTAACTTCCTGATTCACTGTTCATTGTCTATGTCATGGGCAGCTGCCAATAGCATGTCAAGTACGTCAGATGCTGTTGAATTATTGAACCTGTCGGAGAATGTATTTTTTGAGTGATGTTTATATATGCCAATAAAACTGTAGATTATATTATATCATTCTATTAAGACTTTTTCTACATAGTACATATTTATTACATTGAGTGAGGGTAGTTTTAGGAGATTGTGCTATTTTTAGGGTACATTTATTCTTGGATTAGATATTTCAAACATGCAGCCAATTTTATAAAGAGAGGATTGTTTTTGTTCAGAACATTTAGACATTGGCAGACGGTAAAACTGAAACAGATGGAGTTGACACTACTGTCAAAGTCGAGGGTACATTAACTATTGGTGGCATCACAATGGTTGAATCACATGCTTGATGTGCTGCCAATTTCCATACACATAACAGATGAGACCAAAGCATTTTTATTTTGTTGTGCTCATGCAATTTCCAATACACATCATCCATATCATCGCAGGAAACTTTCACCAGATACTTCATCATAGTTGATGTTCCCAAGCTTTAAAACAAAACATTAGAAGTGCTTAGTGATTTCTTCCACAATGTACACTGAACATCCTCTGCCTCCATTTTAAAGCACTATTCATTCACCCTAAATATCTCCAACTGTCTACACACATTTTTATTCTTATAACTTTCTTCCTGGTGTTGATGGATTGGGGACTCAGATGGTATTATCATTGCTGCTGCTGATGACTGAATAGACATGTTGACAAATGGCACAGCTACCAGTTCTCGACTAAAAAAAAGCAAACAGTAATGACCACCATTTCCATAGCAGCCATCCAAATCAATGTAATACAAAATAAACAAACACGCATTAAGTGCTAGTTTGAGACATAATCCTCCTGTATTAAATAACAACAATTGAAAGAGTGAACAGACTTTCTATCCCATTCCATGGCAGAAATCTTTCTCAGTTGCAAAATTATGGTCTGTCATCCACGCAAATAAAGACACTATTACTACTCCAGTCTAATGGAAAACAATCCTAATAACAATAAACCCACAGCCAGGGGGGCATTCTGCATCACATAGTGCCCCAGGTTCTTTATAAAAGCCCTCATGTTAGTCGGACCTGTAACTATGGGCACACTACATATTCACCTTAACTTCATGCAACCACCAGTGTGCCCATTAAACTGCCATTAAGAACCGACAGTATTTCTGTATTAAATAGCAGTACAGTTTCAAGAACATTACAACAAAATCAGTGTGTTTCCTATTTTAAACCGTTGCATATTCCCAATATGTGTGACCGAACATTAGAAGGACCACATCTTAGTGTTTTCTTGCAGAACGTACAACAAAGTATGGGCCACACCATCCAGAATATGTTACATACTACTATAACATATAGTTCACAGCATCAATCCCTCATACAGAATTAGTTAAAATTCTCCCAAGGCATGGACATGATCAGAAATATTGCCTAAAATATTCTGAGTTCTCAAAGTATGGACATGACATCCTCCTGTATTAAAAAGCAACCATTGAAAGGGTGAACAAACTTTGAATCCCATTGATTTCTTTACATATTTTTTATTTTTCATCTTTAATGAAAAGTAATATGAATTAAAAAAATACAGTTGTTCCTGAATCAGCAAATACAAATCTGTAAGAAGGTACAGAATAGTTTTTAATAAAGCAAGCTCTAAATAACACAACAAATGCACTCTGGTGGCATAGATCACATACAGCTCTCCTAACTTACACGTTAGCAGCTGCTAAAACTACAACATATGAAGTTGACACAGCCGCCAAAATCGACAGTTCATTAAGTGTTGGTGACGTAGCACTTGTACAAAGAACCTCCTCTTCCTCTTTTCTACAACAGTGTTGTTTGAAGAAGCGCCAACTGTCAGCAATAGTTTTCACCCCAGTTGCCTTCTTTCTCAGTGACAATGGCTTCAGAACCCAGACGATAACGTGATAAACACTACTGCTACTCACATGCTGGACTGTCCAACTGAGAAGAAATATGTAAAATAATAAAAAATAACAACACGAAAAAAAGACAATGCCACAAAAAAATAAGTCTGCTATCTAAATCTCTCTAGCATTTCAGATGAATTTTCAAATGCAGTGTTCCAGTTCTTAAATGGGTGGAGGTTGATTCTACACAACCACTGCTCATAGCTACAATTAAGAGGTAAAACCACATGTAAGCCAAGGGGGCATGCCTGCATCAGATAATGCCCCAGTTTTTATTAAAGCCCACCCCTTAGTCAGAACCTGTAACTATGGGCATGCTAAATATTCACATTAACTCCATGTAAGAACCAGTATGCCCAGTAAACTGCCATTGACAACTAACAGTGTTTTTGTATCAATTAGCAGTAGAGGAACAAGAACATTATAACAGGTCAGTGTGAGTTTCCTATTTTAAATGGTTACACATCTAAACTTCCAATGAACCATCACAAAATGTTACAACCTTTGTGATCATTCTTGTATTTTGAATGCAACAAGTTTACCTCATGATTCTATATCATGCACCTTACTCAAATTCAATTTATTTCCTAATAAACAACTTCCAATATTTATTTCGACCCATTTTCTACATATACAGCAGGACCACTTCATTGTTAACAAATATAGCAACAAAAAAAAAAACACAGAGCCCCATTATCAACATATTATCAAATCAAACTTTCAACAAAACAATGACAAACAACCGATTAATGCCAATCATATTTTATCACAGGTAACATGAACTGCACAGTGTGAGTTCTGTAGTCAAAATTAGAAAAGTAGACAAAATGGGGAGTTGCATACTTTCCAAAATCAAAACCGGAAAAAGAGGACTATATTGTAAGAACACTAATAAAATGGCTGACATATTCACTAAAAACTATCAAAATGAAGTACACATTCACAACATCAACACCAGCCAATGAGAAACAGCGAAACAAATACAAAACCCTGCCCAGCATCACTAGTAGCCCCAAATAATCAACGCGGGTACAAACCTTACCTGTAGCCGTGGGTATACGTACATTTTCTACAAACTTAAAACCAAAATAAGCCAACCTTCAAAACTTTAAAGAAGACAACACCTAAGCACACAAAATAACACTTACAGATACAATTCTGTGCTATATTATCCACATAACAATATGATTATTTCACAGAAAATGTATTTTTATATACACAGCTATAAATTTAACCACTCCTACAGAGACACACAATGAAAAGTAGAAAAGCATGCACACGTCTACCTACGTATGTTTTATACATGCCGTTATATAAGACTCATACATGGCCGTTTGCTGCTACCCGCGGCTATTCACAAAAACTATTGTATATGTACTTCCACTCCCCCAAACTCCAAAAAAATGTCGGTAGCACACATCCCAGCCCCCTCACACTCCTCATGATCCTCCTACACTCCCCACATCTCTCCCAATTCCCCAAAACACTCAATACATCTATGATGCTACTCCACCCAAAATGTTGCATAACTGCGGCTACCACAAGTCCACAAACACACAACGTTCCATTTGCCCTAAAATAGCCACGGCTGAACAGGGTACAAAGTCTACCCGCGAATCGCAATGCCACACACTGGATAGCTACTGAGTAGCAGCAAATACAGTTCTACATGGCCAATTTTCAAAAATATAACTCAGATCACCTAACTGATGAAGAACATGGAGTGTAAATACAAAGGTACAATAAAATAGGCAAAAACAAGGTTTCTATTATATGCGGTTACATTTATTTAATTGACTTTCCTCATAACCACAGTTACATAAATTGGATAAAAAGGGGGCCTCACTTCAAGTTTTATACTACAAT
Source organism: Ambystoma mexicanum (assembly GCF_040938575.1). NCBI lineage: Eukaryota > Metazoa > Chordata > Amphibia > Caudata > Ambystomatidae > Ambystoma > Ambystoma mexicanum. The sequence goes on from NC_090928.1 coordinate 1,150,369,631, forward strand.
ACAACTTAAAAGATCAATACAGTACAACACTACTTATGTACTTATCTAAAGTAGCTGAAAATAAAGCAAGCAGGGAATAATACATAGCAGTAAACTGGGTAAACAAATATTTTACAGCCACACAACATAATACCATAAGTAAGAACAATTAACCTAAAATACATTGTACAGGGTATCTAAAAATAGAATAAAATTGATCCTCTTTATATTAATTTTGCTAAACTAATTTCTTCTCTTTTTCTCCAAAGTCTCACATATACAAAAGCCTGAAAACAGACAGCCAAAATAAAAAAGAGTCCCAAATACCTACCACGTCACTGACCATGGCCTATTTTAGATCTATGGAAAATGTATAAGAGCAAGAAAGAAGACCTGCCTGAGAAGGAGTGGATGCTTAGAGGGCAAAACACCGTTGGTTTCTAATTTGCCTCCCAAAAACTTACCACAACCAATAAGAAACAGGGATTTTATCCTCTAAAGCAGTTAAATGCAACGGCGTTGTGTGTTAATCTGATATGTGCACCCCTGCTCATAGTAGTGAGGACAATAAAGAAGAAGGCAAGATTAAAGAACGTAAATATATGCCTGCATATGATGAACATTAAGAGCGTGATCAAAGAAGGGACAGACAGAAGAAGAAGAAACCAAGAGACTAAAAGAATAGAAGAACAAAGCAAGTGGAGTGACAATAGTGCAGAAAGAGTGGATGGGAGGACAGATATTACTCAAATTAGACAGAAATGGTATTGACGATATTAAAGAAAGAGAAGAAAGAGAGGAATGGGAAAAGAAGGAAAGGGGATGAGAAAGGGCATACAAAGAGGTGAAGGAAAAACAGAGGAAGTGAAATGAAGAAGGTATGAAGAACAGAAAAAAGAGAAAGAAAGAATAGAGGAGACGAACTGTGAAGAAATAGATGCACAAAGATTGAAGGAACGTAGGTTGCAAAGAAGGCGAGAGGACAAAGAGAAAAGGGAACTGAGTAGAAGGGAAGAAGAAATCAGAAGGAGTAGGGGAAAAAGGGATGATGAAATAGATCACATTATTAATAGATGTATAATACTAATTGAAGCACAAGAACTATGTGAAGGTCAGACAGGCTCACAACAGCCCTGCAGGGAGCTGTACGAGGTACTGAGAATATAGACATAGGCTAATGAGCATGATGCAGAAGGCATAGGGAAAAGGATTGGGGATCTATATAGGCAAATGAGGAAGAAATATGGTTTTGAAACCAAAGGGAGCATCAAGGATCTCCACCAAATGAAACAGGAGATAGATCAGATTTCATAATGATGGACAAGCATAGAACGCTGTCCCTAAGCAGACTAGATCTTGATGCCTAGGAAAGGAATATCAGGCATACCAGTTGTATAATGATGTCATATGAATAAAGGGAAGAAAACGGTGGAGCACAAGGAGAGGGCGTTTGTGGTTTTTTGATAGATTCAAATATAGAAAGACGGGAAAAGTGGCCAGATTTCGAAGACCCAAAAGAAAAAACACCAGAACCTACACCATATTCCGAACGACCACAAGCATGGTCTAATTGCACAGGGGATATATCCCCACCTTATGTAAGGAGATTAAGGTCACTGCCAGGATGAAGACGAACAGGTGTAACTAGCCCCACTTCGAAGACCAGAAACATAGGTGAATATGATTGTAGAACAGGATTTATACAATTCCCGTTATTAGAGAAAGGGGAGACGACCACAATATATACTGTGGTCGCAAAAGGATAAAGATAATTTGAGGTGTAAATTACCTCGTTTGACTGCAGCGGCTGAAAATGGATTTATGAGTTAGAAAGAATGACAGCGGGAATGACGTTAGCAGTAGGTGATGTAAAACGCTTAGTAGCAGCTATTCTAGGGGAGAGAGCTGATGACATTTGGAGATGAGCAGGATATGCGAGTGTGAAAACTTAAAACACGACACATGACGGAGTGCCATTTAATAACAATATCCTGACACATCAGACATGGGTGCAACTATGACAAGGAAAATGGGTGAGGACAAATATCCTGTTGCTTTAGTTCAGGAGATTCAAGAATGTTGGTGTCTTGAGACGAGGGTACCATGGGATAAAACAGTAGCATTGTTGTATCATATGTAATGTCCGGACTGCCCAAGCCAGTGCAGCGCCAGATGAAGAAACAGGTAGGGATGGAAGTGAAGCCATGGCCAGAAATACAGTTGACTATCGTACATCATTGTCAGTTATTACAAGATAAGAATAACAAAAAGCTGATCATTAAACGGAGGAAGCAAAGTTAGTTCAGAAAAAGTTGTGAAAATTTGCCATCGAAGGGGCAGTATTGACCACTGGTGAAGGTGTGGCCACACAAGAGTTACATCCACGGCAGCCTAGCAATGTAGGGTACCCTATAGATCAAGGTGGGTACACCTTTTGGCCACGAGATAGGGGGTAAGGAGCCAGAGGAAAAAGAGGAGGATTTCAAAACCCTCAAGGGGGAGGAGGATTTAATGGAGGACAACCGCAACAATGTTGGAATTGTGGGAGGACATGACAAATGGCCTGAATGTGTAGAATTAGAGGGAGCATGCAGCAGAACTGGCATGCTCGAAAGAAGGGGGATGGGCTATTCTCCACAATATAATACGGAACCACACGAGTATTATGCCCAAGATCACAGGCAGTATCAGACATGCATGCTACAAAAACATAAAACACAACAGATCCCGCTGCAAACACAATTGCCACAAGGGCAACCACAGCAATTGCCTATGCAAACACAACAAGTACAGACACAACAACCACAGTACATTCCAATGCAATAAGCAACAGTGCCACAATGGAAGGTGAATACAGGAGCCCCACAAACATCCACACCCAGGATAGGGAGTGTGACAGTAGTGGGAAGGAATCCTTTTACAGGTGCATGGATGAATGTATACCCACAATGGGAGAGCCCAAAGAGTGACTTGATGTTTTCAGTACTATCTGTGACACCAGACCCACAAAAGGAGCCGAGGGACGGGGTAAAAATAGGTTGCAAGACATTTTTCTTCCTTGTAGACACAGAAGCAACCCGTTCCTCTGTTTGGGATGCAAATTATTCTCAGCTCTGAAGAGCTCTTCATCTGTTTGCAGCCCGCAAGGCACCTGGGAATGGTGCATGTGCAATTATGTGTCTGCAATTATGTGACTGCGTCATAACCGTGTGTGGATCATTATTGCCGTGAGCGCGCTCCAATCCCAGCGTAGAATTGTAGCTGGAGTGTGGCAACTTTGTTGCGACCATTGTCTGATCCTTGAGACAGTTTGCTCTTCCCAGTCACCAGATCTTGGCAGCTCTTCAGCTCCGCCAGATCACTTGGTTGGGGACCACGTTTGTGAGCACGGGAGCTCTGAATTTATTATGTATTTTAGGAGACTGGCTTCGTCGACGGCTGGTGTTACTTTGGTTCAGAGTGAGGAATGTCACTTGCAACATTGTGACCTTGGCAGTGTCTTGTTTCCCTCCGCAGCGATTCTGCTTGCACAGCATCCTGCGGCGCCTCTGGTTTTGCTAAGATGCTCATGGTCTACTAGGATTTCCCAAACCATGGCCTTTCATTTATTGTATGTGTCTTCCATAGCATCCATAGGTTAGTGCATTATGGCTGTCAGGTCCTGGAGTGCTCCTGCCATTCCATAGGATTATTTGCATGTAAGCATTTGGAAGCATTTACACATGTCCTTCTTGCTTTTTGCGTTTTTGCAGCGAGCTAAAGGGTAAAATAATAAACGTGCAGGCGGTATATACATATCACTGTCCTCTAACCCGTAGGACTGTATGCAAATATTCTTTGTGTAGTTGGGTGTATGAGTGTCCCGAATGTGCGGATGGCACGTGTGCTTCGTGTCGATGCAACTATGTCATTGTGTTGTCTCTAACGACTTGAGGCATGGCATTGTGGTGTTTCAGTCGTTCTGTCCATATAGCTGTCTCCAGCACCTTCTTGTGTGTCTTCGTCCACTTTAGGTAGTGTTCACACGGCTCCTGGGTTGTAGGGTCTGGTGAGGGGGTATCTCTCGTGGTAGTTGTTCATAGGAGGAGCAGTAGGACTTGGTGTGAGTTTGTACGATCGGCAGCCATATTGTCTTTGGTGCTTCTTCTGGTTGGAGGGTCTTTCGTTACAGAAGGTGTATTCTGACCTTCCCTCTTCAGTTCCCCCTCTGGTCGACTTGTCGACCACACCACCAATATTTCTTCTGTCGTCTACCATATGTCATACCTTTGTTATTCCTGCCAGGTGCCCATAACAGTTGACGTGATCTTCAAATGACCAGTACATGTAGACGCATCCACCTTCGGGTTTGCACATACCCATTTCCCTACATATTTCTTTGGGTTGCGTGGATTTTCAACCTTCGTTCCAAGTGGGAATATGTGTCATGATGCCTACCTCCAAGGAGCCAGGTCCGACCCAGCAACCCCAGAGGCAGGCATCATTCCCCCCAGGAAAGTGCCAGCAGGCCCAAGCTGGAGCCCTTTGGACACAGACCTGGCGCCTTAGGCGCCAGGCTCATGTTGGACCCCTGTCCTGGCGCCTTAGGCGCCAGGCTCATAAAGCTAGACATGTGTTCAAGTGTTTTAATGTGCACTTACCTGATGCAGACCATGCTGCTACATCCAGGCCCTCCTGAGGCCTGAATGGAACTACTTTACCTGTGGGACTACTTTCCACCTAGGTGTGGTCGGGGAAGGATACATACCTGATCGGTGGAAGGATACATGCCTGGAACTTCTTCCAAAGCTATTTAAACCACGCCCGATCAGCAACTCACGCTTCGCGTTGTTCTGGTCCTCACAGCTGGACGCTCACCGTGTCAGCTCCTGCATCTGGACTTCAGCCACGCCTGTCAGCATCCTGGGTCGCCTGCAAAAGGAGATAAGAGAGAATTGGAGAGAAAGAAGATCTTACCTGCTAAAGCTGCATCACGGGGACATCACACCGACGATCCTGAAAGGGAAGACATCATTTTGAAAGCATTTCGCTTCGATCGCTGCAGCGCTGCATTTCACTCACCTTTCCTGGGCGCCTCCATCTTCAGCAGCGATCATCCGGATCTGCACCCACTTCCCAGAGCCTAGAGAGAAAAGACAAGAAAACAAGGTGAGAGAAGGAAGGGAAATAGGAAAAGCTCACTTTCCTTCTAAGACTTACCTGTTGGGTCATTCCCATTTCATTTCGGGTCCTGCCGCTTCCTGGCATTCCGGACCCCGGCCCCAATGGGGAAAAAAGACAAAGACATTGAATGAGCGAATGCAAAGACATTACCTGAACGCTCATCCAGAGCTTACACTTCGGGTCGGCCCCATATCTCCGGCATTCCGAACCCCGGCCCCTAAGGGGAAAAAGACATAAGCTTTAGCGCTTGCTGCAAATGACAATGAACATTATTATTAAGCTTGAACTTTTGAACTTGCAACAGAACTCTTACAGCGCCTCACATGAATAGTCAAGCTTATTTTGAACTCCCATCAAACCTCAATCCAGTGAAGTAACTGGGTTTCAACGCGCCCCTGCATCAGAAGCAGGATGGAGAACTCATCCTTCCAGACCCTAAGGGGAATATTCCTGCGAGCCAGAAAAGCCTGAGTAGAGGGGCCCTTCCTGTCCATCATCAGAGTCCTGCGCTTCACCATTGAAGAAGCATCAGCACTCAAAGCCAGACCTGCGCCTCCGTGGGGATCAGGTGAGCGTGACAGAACGCAAAGCCTACCCACAATTTCCCACCTGGGTGCTATGGAGACTTCCAAGACAGATCAGCTGGCCCAGCTTTTGGGGGAATTACGGGCAGAAGTGCACTCAGCCCGCCAGGAGACTAACGCTCTCAAAAGAGAACTGATCCTATCCAAGGAAAGAACTGATGACCTGGCCAAAAGGCTATTGCAGGCCCAGGCAGGGCACACTCCTTTACCTAATTCCGGGGGTACTTCCACATCAATGGGTTTGGATAACCCGGTACAAATCAATCTACCTGGACACATGCCTTTGGCCCTGCCTGAACGTTTTGCGGGGGATCCCAAGAAATATGCCGTCTTTATGAACCAATGTCGTTTACACTTTCTATGAAGACCCGGGGCCTTCCCTAATGACCAGACCAAGGTAGCCTTTATACTATCTTACCTCAGTGGCAATGCTGCCGATTGGTCTATTCCATTGGTAAATCAGGATGATCCTATTCTCCAGGATTTTCAGGGCTTCCAGGCCAGCATGGAAAGATTGTTTGCTCGACACTCTCAAGGACAGGCCCTTGATAACGAACTGCTATCCTTACGACAAGGTAATCAGGATCTCCTGTCCTACGTAGCCACCTTTAATAGACTGGTTGTGGAAACTGGATGGACAGAAAACAAAAGGATCACATTGTTTCATCGAGGCCTGCGCGGAGAGTTTAAGGATGTTCTAGCTCAGATAGTAGATCCACCCCAGGTCTGCGCAGACTACATAGACTTGGTAGTTCAACTTGATCATAGACTTCAAAATAGAAAAGCAGATCGGTTCAAGTACGAAACCCGAGTACCGATCAAAACCCACGTTAACTCCAAGAGTACCGACGTATCCGAACCTATGCAAAACGGCGGTGTTAAAGGACCATTAACGCAGAAGGAACGAGAGAGAAGGCGGCAAATGCAACTTTGTCTGTATTGCGGAACTTCCGGTCACTTTCTTCGAAATTGTCCGGTTAAACCACCTAAGAAGGTGGTTGGAGCCACTGATAACGATTTATTGTCACCTGATTAGGGAAACGACCTAGCCCGACAAGCGTAGGGGTCCGCTTGCCGAGCTTGAAAACAAACTCTTTGACCTCGCATTTTGTCATGCCAATGGTGTTCGTGGACCCAAAACAGCCTCAGCAGTTGCATGCTGTAAAAGCATACATCGACAGTGGAGCTATTGGAAACTACATAGACCGTGAATTGGCTTTCAGGATTAAGCTCCCTCTCCGCCCGAAAGTAACCCAAGATGTCATTACCACAGTAGATGGAACCGAAATAGCCTCAGGGCCTGTAACGCATTCCACTGTTGAAATGACACTGGTGGGTCAGGATGGACATCAGGAAGCAATCGTGTTTGATGTGATCAAGGCCCCACAATTTCAAGTAATTCTTGGAATTCCTTGGTTAGAAACACATAATCCCAGAATCGACTGGCGAGCAAAGAAGATAAGTTTTCCTGATTGTGAACCAACTTGTTATCCAAGAAATCCAGTTATGGGTCTAGCCTCAGCAACTTCCACCCCTGTACAGCTACCGTCAGAATACCAAGAATTCCAAGATGTTTTTCAGAAGGAACAGGCTAACACGTTACCTCCCCATCGGTCTTATGATTGCCAAATCGATCTGGTACCCAATGCTCAACTACCTTGCAGTAGGATTTATGCTCTTACGGAACCTGAGAACCTGCATTTGCGTCAGTATTTAGATCAGTACCTAGCTAATGGTTTTATTTGCCCGTCCAAGTCTCCTGTCTCCTCAGCTCTGTTCTTCGTGCCGAAAAAAGAGGGCAACCTTAGAACATGTATAGACTATCGCGCCCTAAATCAAATAACAATTAAGAATCGTTATCCTCTGCCCCTGATCACTGAGCTTATCGACCAGGTGAAAGACGCTTGTGTGTACACCAAGTTAGATCTCTGAGGAGCTTATCACCTGGTGCGTATAAAAGAAGGCGACGAATGGAAGACTGCATTCCGCACCAAATTTGGGCTCTTCGAATATCAGGTGATGCCCTTCGGTTTGTGCAATGCACCTGCCGCCTTTCAGTACTTTATGAATGATGTTCTTCGGGAACTTATCGATGTCTGTGTCATTGTTTATATTGACGACATCCTGGTGTACTCTTCTTCAGAATCCGATCACAGAAAACATGTTAGGGCAGTTCTTGAGAAATTGCGCCAGCACAGACTATTTGCAAAGCTCGAAAAATGCGTTTTTCATACCACAGAAGTTGAGTTTCTTGGATTCATCCTGACACCTCAAGGAGTCCGAATGGACTCGCGAAAGGTGGACGCATCCTCAAATGGCCATCTCCTAGCTCGGTGAAGGGAGTTCAGAGTATGCTCAGCTTCGCCAATTTCTATCGAAGATTCATTCCGGAATTTTCCCGAACAGTCCAACCCATCACAGCTCTCCTAAAGAAAAACAAATGCTTTGAATGGACTCTTGAGGCCGAACAAGCCTTTCAGGACCTGAAAACCAAATTCACCTCTGCACCTGTATTGAAGCACCTGCACCCAGATCTCCCTTACATTGTGGAAACCGACGCATCCAGTTCGGCCATGGGAGCTGTCCTGTCGCAAAGAGACCCAGAAACTAACCAACTACACCCTGTGGCCTTTTGGTCCAGGAAATTTTCTCCTCCTGAAATCAACTACGCAATTACCGACAAGGAGTTACTGGCTATCAAATCTGCTTTCAAGGCTTGGCGTCACTACCTTCTCGGGGCATGACACACCATCACCGTAATTACGGACCACAGAAATTTACAATATTTAAAGACGGCCAAAGCTCAATCTTCACGACAACTCCGATGGGCTCTATTCTTTGCGGAATTTGATTTCGTAATTACCTATCGCCCTGGCTGCAAGAATGGTAAAGCGGACGCCTTATCCCGGATTGGCATGGAAGAACCCAATTCGAGTTTAGAACCTATACCCATCATACCTGAACAAAGAATCTTAGGCCTAACTTCATTGCAAACTATTGAGGACATCCAAACGCAAGTAAAACAACTTCTAGACTCTTCAACCTTACTGGAATGGAGTCAAAAGGGTCCTCATTACACTGTTAAGGATGATTTACCCTACTTCCAGGAGCGGTTGTTTCTGCCAAGTAAAGAATTGCAAGAACTTGTTATTGCCCATCATCATGAATCATTAATGGAAGGACACCCTGATATCGCTAAAACGGAGGAAAAAATCAAACGCCACTTCTGGTGGCCTTCTTGGAGAAAAGACATAAAGTCTTTTGTATTGTCTTGCGGAACTTGCGCCCAAAACAAGGGTCAAAAGAAAAGGCCAGCCGGCCTACTTCAAACCTTGGATATTCCACTGGCACCATGGCACACCTTGTCAATGGACTTTATAACTGACCTGCCTCCTTGTGCTGGTTACAACACTATCCTTGTAATTGTGGATCTATTCTCCAAAATGGCCCACTTTATCCCTTTAAAAGGTTTGCCTTCAGCTTCCACCTTGGCCAAGGAATTTCTGGAGAATATAGTTCGCATACATGGTTTTCCTTCCATATTAGTCTCGGATCGTGGAAGTCAATTTATCTCCCATTTTTGAAAGAAATGTTGCCAACTAGCACAAATAGATGTGCGGTTATCCACCAGCCACCACCCCCAGACCGACGGACAAACCGAGAGAACCAATCATACTCTTGAGCAATATCTTCGGTGCATGTTACACCAATCCGAGTTAAATTGGAAAGACATCCTTTGGATCGCAGAATATGCATACAACAATTCAGTGCATTCTGGAACTGGACAAACTCCTTTTTATACTTTGTATGGTCACCATCCTCGGACCTCTGAACTAGATCCACCTCTGACCCTGGAAATGCCCGCAGTAAATCATCTGCATTCCACAATAACCCGAGCCTTCAAAGAAGCTGCAACTCATTTACAGCAAGCCAAGAAAAAGTATAAAGAAAATGCTGATTTGCACCGAAGTAAAACTCCTCCTTATCAAGTAGGAGACCAGGTATGGCTAGCAACGAAACATTTACCCCGCAAGGGCCCGCAAACCTTCAATCCCAGATTCATAGGACCTTATCCCATCAAGGCTATAATCAATCCCGTGGCCTTTAAACTGGATTTACCGTCTAACATGCGTATTCATCCAGTTTTTCATGTATCACTTTTGAAGCCAGTACAACCAGGGACCCGACTGTCCAAGCCTCCAGACCCAGTTCAAATTGAAGGGGAATTAGAATTCGAAGTTAAAGACATTTTAGACTCCAAGGTGTTAAAGTCAAAACTCTTCTATCTTGTTGACTGGAAGGGATATGGACCTCAGGAGAGATCGTGGGAGCCTAGTAACCATGTTCACGCACCTCGATTAATACAAAGGTTCCACCAGAGATTTCCGAACAAGCCAAAACCCCCGGAGGGAACAACCTTGGGAGGGGCCTTGAGGGGGGGTACTGTCATGATGCCTACCTCCAAGGAGCCAGGTCCGACCCAGCAACCCCAGAGGCAGGCATCATTCCCCCCAGGAAAGTGCCAGCGGGCCCAAGCTGGGGCCCTTTGGACACAGTCCTGGCGCCTTAGGCGCCATGCTCATGTTGGACCCCTGCCCTGGCGCCTTAGGCGCCAGGCTCATAAAGCTAGACATGTGTTCAAGTGTTTTATTGTGCACTTACCTGATGCAGACCATGCTGCTACATCCAGGCCCTCTTGAGGCCTGAATGGAACTACTTTACCTGTGGGACTACTTTCCACCTGGGTGTGGTCGGGGAAGGATACATACCTGATCGGTGGAAGGATACATGCCTGGAACTTCTTCCAAAGCTATTTAAACCACGCCCGATCAGCAACTCACGCTTCGCGTTGTTCTGCTCCTCGCAGCTGGACGCTCACCGTGTCAGCTCCTGCATCTGGACTTCAGCCACGCCTGTCAGCATCCTGGGTCGCCTGTAAAAGGAGATAAGAGAGAATTGGAGAGAAAGAAGATCTTACCTGCTAAAGCTGCATTACGGGGACATCACACCGACGATCCTGAAAGGGAAGACATCATTTTAAAAGCATTTCGCTTCGATCGCTGCAGCGCTGCATTTCACTCACCTTTCCTGGGCGCCTCCATCTTCAGCATCGATCATCCGGATCTGCACCCACTTCCCAGAGCCTAGAGAGAAAAGACAAGAAAACAAGGTGAGAGAAGGAAGGGAAATAGGAAAAGCTCACTTTCCTTCTAAGACTTACCTGTTGGGTCATTCCCATTTCATTTCGGGTCCTGCCGCTTCCTGGCATTCCGGACCCCGGCCCCAATGGGGAAAAAAGACAAAGACATTGAATGAGCGAATGCAAAGACATTACCTGAACGCTCATCCAGAGCTTACACTTCGGGTCGGCCCCATATCTCCGGCATTCCGAACCCCGGCCCCTAAGGGGAAAAAGACATAAGCTTTAGCGCTTGCTGCAAAAGACAATGAACATTATTATTAAGCTTGAACTTTTGAACTTGCAACAGAACTCTTACAGCGCCTCACATGAATAGTCAAGCTTATTTTGAACTCCCATCAAACCTCAATCCAGTGAAGTAACTGGGTTTCAACGCGCCCCTGCATCAGAAGCAGGATGGAGAACTCATCCTTCCAGACCCTAAGGGGAATATTCCTGCGAGCCAGAAAAGCCTGAGTAGAGGGGCCCTTCCTGTCCATCATCAGAGTCCTGCGCTTCACCATTGAAGAAGCATCAGCACTCGAAGCCAGACCTGCGCCTCCGTGGGAATCAGGTGAGCGTGACAATATGTCAGACTCTGCTATCTTCTGTCTCAGTCTTTCTCTTTCCTGCACGATGCTGTCCATTGCTTCTCCAGTCTCTAGTTCCATAAGTGCTTGCATCCCAGCTACTTTATCCACTGTTTTCTTGCATCTTCCAATGCATATCTTTATTCCACATAGCGATACTACTCCCAGTACTAGTGCGCCTACTATCACCTTCAGCCCATCAGCTAGCCAGGAAGGCATCCATGACCATAGATAGGCGAACCAGCTTTGGCCCTTTCCAGTTCATTTAGATTCTACTTCCATCTTGCATGCATCTGAACTAACTGGGCCACTGCGTCAGAGAGTGTTCTGTTGTCTTCACCGTTGGCAGGTATGAATGTGCAACCGGAACTCCCTATTTTGGCACATATTCCTCCTTCCATAGCTCTGAGGAGGTCCAAAACATACCTATTCTGGAGTGCCACCAACCTTACTACTCTGAACTCTTCTTTAATTGGATTGAATCTGTTCACTGTCAAGTTTATGGTTACTATCAACTCCCAGCGAGTGATCTGAAGCCGTTTGGCGTTCACATAAGCTTGTAATCCGGGGTATAGTAGTGATGAAAAGAACATTTGTGTCCTGCTGAACAATCTGTGAGATGGCGGTATTTCATTCAATGCTTCCTCCGATCGTCCCCATAAGTAGTTTCCTTCTCTCTTCACTCTGCTTAGTGTCTTGTGCTGATCAGCGTTGTTTGGTTGGATAGTTGTTGCAGCGTTCAGCAAACTTTTCTTCCTCTTGTTACGTTGCATTTGCAGTAATTCGTCGAGCTTGACGTCTTTCTTTGGTAGCACTAAGGAGGGCATGATGGAAACATACCCCTCACCAGTTAGGTGGCAGCTTGTCATATGCCTTCGCTCCACAGACCCAATAGTGGTCCATCAACACAGCTGTCCCTGCTCCCATTTCTGGTATTACTTCTATTCTTTTATACACAATGTTTTCTCTCTACTTCTTCTTCGCCATTGTGTTGGTAACATAATGCAGGTGTTGTAAGGGGAATTATTGGCATGTGTCCAGCTTCGTTGTCTACCAATGTGACTAACTTTGCACTTCTGCCCCATTCCTTGAGGCACTTGTCGTTTTCTTCTTGTACTTTGTTCACTGCTGCCTTTGCTAAAGTTAGTGCTGTACTACCCACCATTGCGTCTTCCCAGCCATCGTATGTGTATACCTGTCCATAGATCAGCATATGTGTCCTCTCCCAGCACCCTGGCTCTCCTCTTATTTCTCTTGCGCTCCACTTGTATGGCAGGTATTGAAATGTGGCTGTCTTTGTTTCTCCCTTTTTAGGTACTTCTGTTATGTACTTCAGACCCTCACTGAGCTACCAGTAATTGTTCATCATGGGTAGCATCTTGATAAAATTGTCCTCGTATGGAAGGTCACCTTGGACATCCATCTCAATGTTGCTGTTTTCCCTTGAAATCTTCCTTGTGTTTGAAACATTGCTAGGTACATCAGGCATTGGGCTGTTGCTGCTCGTATTTCGTTTGCTACGAAGGTTCTGGAGGTGCTCATGGCATAGGGGATCAATGAGCAGACATAGCAGCTCTGCCCTGTTGTTTCCTTATCGATGTTGGACATGTCCTTGTGCCACATGTTGTTTGTTACATGTGCTTGTCTGTGAAATATGTGTCAACTCCCTTGATGTCAATGCCAACACTGCGCTTACCTCTCCTTACCTTATCAGCAGTGTCTTCAATTCCACCTGACATAGTAGTCCTTGCAGCTTGGCTTGGGGAAATGTTAGTGTGGGATACAGCAGTGACATGCAAAGCAAAATATAGCTGCCAGAAGGCAATACCTAAGAACCCAGTAGTTAACAGGAATCACACGACAAGCATGACAATCTTTATTACTTTTACCATAACTACTGACGCCGCTATTGAGCAGCTGATGAGATGATAAAGTTGCCAGCCTGAAAATCGAGTAAAAAGCATTAATGTATTAGTATTTGTAAGTAAGACTTTTTAAGCTCCACGTACTAAATAATCTCTTAGTGCCCATGCAAATATCTCTTCCCAAATTTCCTATATAGATGGGTTTCGGAGCATGTGCAAGACAGGATATGCACTCTGTTCAAACTGTTGTTACACTCACCTGGTCTCTGCGGGGGCGTTGGGCACGGTTGGAGAGTTAACTCCCTCGGATCGCTTCTCTCCCCCAACTGCTGCATTTTCGTGGACCTGGAATGCTGGAACTGTTCCTGAGAGAAGATGAGAGGTAGTGAGGATAGCGTGGTGATGTCACGGTTCCCCTCAACGCTTTTGTGCCAAAATGTAGTGCGCAGGAGTTTGCCCATGCAAGCTCACCTGTTTTTAATTAAGGATTAGCTCTCCGTCCTGCTTTCCTTCAGCAGGGGTGCTGTGGATGGACCTAGTTGCGTCACTGGTCCAGATTGTGGAGGTCCAGGCAGGCTGTGACCATTCTATCTCGAAGGTAGGTGTTTATAACTATGATTATTGTCTGTAGTCTTTGTGTTAATTCTTCCCCAATGATTATTGTTCATGACCATATATTGTTCTCTCTCCCCCTTAGTGATGATGATGATGGCTCCGCAGCACGTGATGGTGAAAAAAGTCTATTCCAGATGACCCACTGGTGGTAAGTAGACAGTTCCAGAAGCTGTGCCTAGTTCGTGAGTTGCGCTGCTTTAGCGTATTAAAGTCTATGCGAATGCTCACCTTGTATTTCTTATTCCCTTTGCAGGTGCGGCTGGTCAGTGTTGACTGGTGAGAGGTTTCCGAACTCCTGCAGGCTGCTAGAGATGAAGATCCGCGTGGATGCTGCACCTGAAGATGGCCCTGTATTGATGGGAGTTCGGGACATGTAAGGATGCTCGGCGGCACCCGTGGATAATTCAAGAAGACAGGTAAAATGAATGCGGCTGCTGCAGAGTGGGAAGCGATAGCGGTGCTTCTTCAAGCGGTGGCGTGGCTGAATCCAGGTAAGATGCGCGTGGCGGCTGCAGAGTGGGAAGCTGATGGCAATGCTTCTAGCAATGGTGTGGTTGAATCCAGGTAAGATACTGGAGGGTTCCGGAGACTGAAGACGCACGTGCTGAACCAGGTAAGGGTCTTCTGAACGGCAGTAGGTGTTTATAACTATGATTATTGTCTGTAGTCTTTGTGTTAATTCTTCCCCAATGATTATTGTTCATGACCATATATTGTTCTCTCTCCCCCTTAGTGATGATGATGATGGCTCCGCAGCACGTGATGGTGAAAAAAGTCTATTCCGGATGACCCACTGGTGGTAAGTAGACAGTTCCAGAAGCTGTGCCTAGTTCGTGAGTTGCGCTGCTTTAGCGTATTAAAGTCTATGCGAATGCTCACCTTGTATTTCTTATTCCCTTTGCAGGTGCGGCTGGTCAGTGTTGACTGGTGAGAGGTTTCCGAACTCCTGCAGGCTGCTAGAGATGAAGATCCGCGTGGATGCTGCACCTGAAGATGGCCCTGTATTGATGGGAGTTCGGGACATGTAAGGATGCTCGGCGGCACCCGTGGATAATTCAAGAAGACAGGTAAAATGAATGCGGCTGCTGCAGAGTGGGAAGCGATAGCGGTGCTTCTTCAAGCGGTGGCGTGGCTGAATCCAGGTAAGATGCGCGTGGCGGCTGCAGAGTGGGAAGCTGATGGCAATGCTTCTAGCAATGGTGTGGTTGAATCCAGGTAAGATACTGGAGGGTTCCGGAGACTGAAGACGCACGTGCTGAACCAGGTAAGGGTCTTCTGAACGGCGGTAAGCGTTATGCTGCTTCTAGCAGACTAACGCGAAACACCAGTATGCGGGTGGGGCCGGCTTATATAGCCTGGCCACAAGGCAGGGCCTAAGGGGAGTGGCTGGGGCCAGGCTATATAAGCCGGCCCCACCTTACTCCTCCTCCTGTCTTCTGCACGTGCTTTCCCTGTACTAATAGGGCCCCGCCCAGCCTTGATGCACGTGCCTTCTGTGTTCTGTGTGCAAAGCACACTTTGTAATGAGCTTGGTGCCATAGGAGCCAAGACTGGGTCCATTAAGACCCTGCAAGGAAATGAAGTACTGGGACATTGCCCAGTGGCCATGACAGCTGTGGGTATGTTTGGGCTAGATACTCTATAAACACCAGGAGCTAGATTTCAGGGGATGGTGGCCTAAAGTGTTGGGGTCTTCTTATAGCATGGAGAAATTGGTTGGAAAATTATTCGGGGACGATCAATAGGAGGTAACATCAGACAGCCTTCTCTAACAATTGTATAACAGTTACAGCACCCTGCATGTGCGAGAAAAGAGAATGTTAAGACAGTTTTACTGCAGAAGTCAGGCACAAGTTCAGGGGTCAGAGTATTTGGGACCGGATAGTGTCAGTTTGGAGGTTGAAATACTTGGGACAAGGCAGTGTTTTACATCGGTCAAATTGCACCAATATTGCTGTGGGGACAGTTTGGGAGCGCGGACCACGGAGTGGCCAGTAGTCTCTAGTTCCGGGGTGTTTGAGAGAATTGTTGGTTGGGGATCGTTGACAGTTGCTGCGTTGGCCCTGTTGATTTCAGCAGTTGGTTGTTGTGGCGAGGCCTGTGCTTTGTAGGGCTTGATGTCCTGGAGATGATTCTAGACAGATTTGCCTTGCAATTTCACCGCTCTGTTTGTAACTGCCTCGACTATGTGGGGGCCAGAAAAGCGGGCGTGTTCCAGTGTGAAACAAATGTTTTAAGAAGGACACTATCTTGTATCTGCACAGGGTGTTCCTTGTGAGTTTCCTGTTCCTTGTCATTATTATCTTCTTGTACGTTGTATGGGTCCGTTGCATCTGGCAAGAGATAAAAGAAATGCTAGAAACCAGTGAAGTTACATAATCATACATTTCCTGTCCCAATACATCAGCCACATTCTGACAGTCTTTCAATGACCTAGTGGGTGGGGCCAATGGGATGTACATGCGTCATCCTGTCACCACCTCGTGCAGTGTTAAATGGTGGTCGGGCCCTGGTCTGTTACGCAGTTCAAATAGGATTAGGGGCAAGCAATGCAACCCGTTTTTCTTGCTACTTTGCTGTGTTTATGCAATTTTCTCTTTCAGGGACTGTTGAGGCATTCACACAGCTCATTTGCTTGCAGGTAGCACACACATGCGAATTTGTGTTTTATTCCGAGTAGGGTAGTTATGTGCTGGAATAGTTAATTGTCGAAGTGAGGCCCGTTTTCAGACTGCAGGACCTCACACACGCCCCATCTGGGGAATACTTATCAGACCAGAAATGTTGCAGCTCGTAGGGCGTCGGCATGGGAACTGTGTCCCACCTCCACCCATCTTCAGAAGGGACAGGCAACTACTATTATTTAGCGGTACCCTTGACATATTTGGATCATGTCCACGTAGTGAACATGGAGATGCAGAAATGCGCCTTCAGGTCACGGTATAGTTCCTCGCACTACTCTCAAGGTGTGCCCAGCGGTAAACTGCTGGCACTTCAACTGATAAGGTTTGCCACCTGTTCATTTAGGTTGGGACAGAACCATGATTCTCCAATGCGTGCAGCAATGACTTCTTTCCCTGTGTGTGTAGGGTGATGCAACTGCGCTAATGCTGTTTTGAGTAACACAAGTGACATGGCCACTTGCCCTGTGATGTTTTGTCGCCATAGGGCATCTGTAGGTGACATTGAGCATCCTCTTTTTACCCAGAATTCCTTTTCATCCATGGATGCAGCTCCCTGTAGTTCCATACTCTGATTTTCTTGGAGGTAATTGTATCTTTCTTTCAACATCATCTGCCTCACCCCCCCCCCTTATATTTTGTGCCCCCTTCCTTTCCCACATTTCCCCAAAGTATGATGTACACTTTGCCTGGTGATCTGCTGCTTTGTTTCCTCTTGATATTTCATCTTTCCCATTAGTGTGTGCTTGGCACTTCACTAATGCTAATTCCTGTGGGTATGTTATTGCCTCTATTAGTTCTCCTAACAGCAGAGCGTGCTGAACTGGAGTTCCGTCAGCGATTCTGAATCCTCTTCGGAGCCATCTGGCTAATCCTGAATGTACTGTTGAGGTGATGTAAGCGCTGTCTGAGTAGATTGTTACACTCACCCCTCACTGTTTTGCAGTGCTAATATTAGGGCCAAT
Organism: Ambystoma mexicanum; assembly: GCF_040938575.1. NCBI lineage: Eukaryota > Metazoa > Chordata > Amphibia > Caudata > Ambystomatidae > Ambystoma > Ambystoma mexicanum. The sequence continues at coordinate 1,150,387,252 of NC_090928.1, forward strand.
AATTCTGCTTGTGCTGAGTAATGGGGAGCTAATCGAACACTCGCTACTGCTTCACTTGTCCCATCTTCTTTCATCCTTACTACAACAGTCCCAGTTCTCCTGATGCCATCACTTTGATCAATAATTGAAGACCCATCAATGTATAAAACCTCTCCCCCCTCTAGCACATCTTCCTCTACCTTGCGAGTGTCAGTGAATTGCACAATGTTTTTGGTACAATCATCGGCCCACTCACCTGGTTGGTAGACATCTGCTAAGAACAGTGCTGGGTTTACATTTTTGCGTCTGGCAATCTATAGTTCTGGTTTTGAGAGGATTATACCATGATACTCTTGGTGCTGTCAGTGTGCTTTTTGGCTAGTGCCGTATTGCAAAGAGGGCGTGTTCTACGTAAAAGATGGTGGTGCACTCCATTTTTATTGTTGAGGCCCAGTCTACTGTGAAAGCTGCAGCAGCCAATGACTGCTCGCATTGATAATGCCCCCTCATTACTGGGTCAAGCTGTCCACTGTAATAAGCAATTGGCTTATGGCCCATGCTTGTTTTTTGGGTTAGAACTGCCTTCATAATCTCACCATTGGCATGTGAAAATAAGAACACTTTGGTGTAATCTGGGGTCCCTAACGCTGAAGAGGTGCAGATTGCTTCCTTCAGCTCATTGAATGCCTCTGTCCATTCTCTTGTGCAACCAAGTGGCTTTGCTTCTCTCTGCACTTCCTTGAGTGCTGTCAAGAGCAGGCATGTGTAGGAACTGTAATACAAAACCCATGACCTACAGTAATTGCACAAGCCGAGGAACATCTGCAGCACTCTTACTGTTTTGGTTGTGGAATGTCACATATTGCTTGGGCTCTCTTTTGGGAAATGTGTCTTCCATTTTTGGAGATCAACTGCCCAATGTACAGTACTTCACTTTGGCAGTACTGGATTTTGGCCTTGTCTACCTGGTATCCTTTTTCTGCTAGTACTGTGAGCATGGGCACTGAATCTTTTCTGCATTCTTCCTGTGTCCTGCTGCAGATGGGAATTCCATGTACATACTGAAATACCGCACTCTCTGTTTGTACATTCCCTAAATCCATATGTATCACTCTGTTGAAGATAGATGGTGACTCGTAGTACCCTTGTGGTAACCTGGTGTTTGCATTTCTGGTTACGGTACATGAACTCTGTCAGATCTTGTGAGTCTGGGTGTAAAGGTATTGAGAAAAGGGCGTTTTTGAGATCAATGACAGTGAAACATGTGGCTTCTGCTGGGATGCTGCATATAATGGTTGCAGGGTTTGCTGCTACGGGGTACTCTGCCTCTACAATGTGGTTTAGAAGGCACAAATCTTGTATGAAATGCCAGGACCCCCCATTGGCCTTGCACACAGTGTACACTGCAGTGTTGCTTGGAGACTCTGATGGCCCCAAAATGCCGCTCTCAATGATGGTGTTGATGGTTTCATAAATACCCTCATCTGCCTCTTTGGTCAAGGGGAATTGCTTTACCCATGGCAGGTTTGCTCTGGCTTTCTGTTTTATCTTCACTCCCCATATGCTCTCTATGCACCCCACATCATAGGGATTCGTGGTCCATAGTGCATCGGGTATCTTGGCGAGATCCTCCTCAAAGAATGGTGGTGATGCATCTAGTGCCATTGCCATCCTCTGTGCAACCTGTCTGTATATGATACACAGCCAAAAGCACACACTCATTTCCAATATCATCTCTGTCTCCCCTCCATTGTCTAAGAATAGCTCCTCATCTGTTACCTGAGTCAGGCTACATCCCTCTGCCAAAGCAATTACTGTCCTCCGAAGCTTCCCCTGTTCATCACAAGCATGTACTGCCACCCAATCTTCCCTGGCCAGTACTCCCTCGATGTCTATAGACACAATTGATCCTTATTTCTCATCTAGTGGTGTTTCTGGCCTTAATAGGTACTCACCTGGTCTCCACCCTACCTTCCCCACTATTCCTGAAATCCATGCAAGGGCCATGTCTTTCCCATACTGTAACAGTTCGGGGTTTGCTGGTTCCCCCCTCTGCACTGTACTCCCACAATATTCTTGAACAATCTGTCTTCCAGTCAGCATGTTTATTCCTGGTATAGAGCATACGATGCCCTTGTCTGTGAATGAGAAAGTCATGTTCAGTCTGCTCATTATGCGGCATCAGAATATGTTTACGGGTGCTTTTTTGGAGTAAAGTAAGGGTAAAGCTAAGTCGTGATCTCCTATAGATAAGGAGATGTTATCAGTAAAAGGAACAACTTCTCAAGCCCCAGAGAATCCTTGAGTGTTCATGGCATGGGCTGACAATGCAAATGTCCCTTCCTGGATGCATGACCTAGTCGCCCCAGTGTCAACAAGAAAGGAAAATGTTTTGTCACCTATCGCCACACTTATGCGAGGTTGCTCCGCAGGATTGGGTGTGACCGACCGGGTGGGGCACAGCAAGTTCGTCTGTGGGCTGTCCTATTGTCGGTATAACAACAGTCCATTCCATGTGTAGCGGTTGTTCCCTACAATGGTAACCCCTCCCATTCTTCTTACAGGTACCATGGCTATCGTATCCATGGGTTCTGAGGAGTGTTGGTTCTGTATTTGTGTCAGCTGTTGTGCTGCTTGTGAGTATTGGGGTAGTGGTGCTGTCATTTGGGGTGCTGTCATGGGTGGTGTTGGTGCAGCCTTAGGCTGTGTCTGAGCTGGAGGTGTGGCCTGTTGTTGTGTGTGCTGTAATTCTCCTTGTTGCTGCAGGTCCTGGGGGTAGTGGTAGCCGTCTTGTCCCCCTTGGTAGCCCTGCTGCCCCTGTTCCCCCCACCTTTGTGGCACCCCCCTGCTTCTGCATGCCTGTGAAATGTGTCCTAGCTGTCTGCTGGTCCAGCACTGGGGTGGATCTCTTGCTTGCCATGGGAATCCTCCCCTATCCTGGTGATATTTGTTGTTTGTATCCCCTAAAGCACCCATGGCTTGGTGTGTCTGTGGTCCAAAACCTCAGCCCCTCTGGAATCCTCTCCTCCCTCTGTAATTGTGTTGGCATCTGCCCCTTCCCATGTACCCCCCTCCCATGGGTGGTGCATACTGTTGCATGGGGTTGTATGCCACCTGCTCTTGGTATTGAGGCTGAGGCTGGGTTGTAGGTGCCCGTGTCGGTGGATTAGGGCTTGTTATCAATGCTTCTTCCAGTGCATACTTTGACAACTTCTTTTGAATTAACTTTGATTCGTTTGCTTTTCTCTCTTCTGCCTTCTACTGACATAGCCTGCAATGATGTACTATTGTGAGTTGTATTTCAGGCCAGCCCCTTGCCTCCATCCCCACACATATTTTCAAACTTTTCTGTACTGGCTCTGGTAATCCCTGTATCAAGATGTGATAAAAGATTGCTATCATTTTGTCTCACGGCTCTCGAGTTTCACGGCGCCAAAGCTCTTGAATATCTTGGATATAAGCAACAGGGTCCTCATCGTCACGCATTGTGCGTGACGTGATAGCTCCTATATCTGACATGTCGGGGTATTGTGTTCGCAGGGCCTGCCATACTGCTGCCCTGCAATTTGCGAATGGTGCTCCTTCATGTTCAGTGTTGTGGATGGTCATGCCTGGGAACCCGCTCTCTTCCAAATGTCATCAGCTGCTTCACCCCGTATTGGAATTAGGAGGCCCTTAACGTCACCCACTGCCAGTCTATGTCCTGCAGTCAGCTTTTCCATTTCATAGATACAATTTCCCGCCCCATCACTTATCGAGGGTAGTCGGTACTTGACATTTTCTTTGTCTGTGTGCTTCCAGGGAACGTACTGTGGTCGTGTCCCTCCCCGCTCTAGTAATGGCATTTAGGAGTATGCTGCTCTTTCCTCTGGCATCCGTCTGTACTGTCTGACCTGGATGGGCCCCCTCTCGTATTTAACCTCTGCACGTGTGTCTATTGGGTGTATTGCGGGTGTCCGTTGTGGTTGGTCATTGGCCTTAGGCAGTCATCCCCTGGAGCAGGAGTGTCCCGTGGAGTGTGTAATCATTGCCTCATCCATTCTCCGCCCTGAGAGATCCCATAATCTGAGATTGCATGGTGTCCGTGGGGCTACCCCTGCTGTCATGTCTTGGATTGGGTTGTCTGTGCCGTGCCCTCCTCCCCTCTGTTTCTGTGTAATTAGGTTGGGGTTGTGTTGTGCATTAAGATCGATGCCTGTTAATTTACATTTATTTTCCAATTCCTGTACTGCTCGGTGGCAGCGCCATTCCCTCTGGGCCTTCCTTTAGTAGATGTGCACGTTCTTGTTCTCGCTGCTTCTCCTCACCTCACCTTTCCTTCCTTTTTCTTTCCAGTTTAACTTTAATTTGGTCACTTATCCGTCTCAACACCCATGCGTCCTCATCCTCTCTATATCATTCCCTTGTCAACCTCTCCAACCGTAACTGCTTCAACCTTTTCTCCTCACACTTATGTGATTCTTGTAATAATATTTTCTTCCTCAATAATGCCATTTCCATCCCTTCTCCTCTTCTCCCAGCTTCTCTATTTCCTGCCTCTTTTTCTCTTGCTCCTCCCTCTGGCTCTCCTCCTTCGTGTCCCGCTCCACTATGTACCTTCGTTACCTTTCTAACATTGCCATGTGCTTCCTCCGTCCCTGCTCCCGGAGTTATAGTTCATTTTTCATTTTCTATCTCCTTCCTCCACTCCTTGTCCTCAGGCTTGAGTCTTATTTCTTCGTCCTTACCTCTTCACTCTTTCCCCCCCCTGCGCTGTGCTCCAGCGGCACCCATGTCCCCGTTCCAAGCTCTCTATTGCCTTTGTTGCCCCTTTGGCTGCCCCCGTTGTCGTTCCCTTTAATTTTAGGAGTATCTGTGCAGCTATTCATTCCTCTGCCCCTTTCCCAGCAAACTCTGTTTTTGCGCACTGCAGCCCCTCCTCCTCAGGTATGGTGCTATGTCCGCCTTCCCTGCATCCCTCTGGTGTTCATCGTTGGCATACAGGGGTGGCTTATACGTAGTGTTGGAATACCCCACTGCCGCTTTTAGCTCTCGGATGGGTAGAAGTCCTGTTCCTCTTCCTCTGCATCACCTGCATCCTTGGATATTATAAGAGGTGGTGCTGGAGGCGAAGTGGAGGGTTCTGATTCACCTTCCTTTACCTCCTGCTGACTGAGCATCCATGGCTTTTCCTCCTGGAACATCTGCCACAGCTCGAAAATGGACATACGATTTGCTAGCTTCTTCCCTTTGTACGTGCTCTGTAGTGTGTTAGCAGTGATTGCAGCACGTCTGGTGGCTATGCGACCAAGGTCTTGCAAATTTGCCTTCTGTCTCTTTGGACCACTGTATGCTGTACTTCACTATCTTATCCTTATATGGGAGCAGGGTCTTGCAGAGATACTGTATGGGAGTTAGTGTCCCGTTGTAAATGGAATACTGTATGGGGGCTATCGTGCCATTGTACCCAGAATACATAGTGAACCTTGTTTTCTTCCATGACCTCTAATAGAGGGTTTTCGATAGTCCGCTGTCAAGGGGAGAAAATTACAGTACGATGGTTATCACTTTCAGTTGCTATGAGCCCCAGCGGCTATACATTTTACACAGAGTACCCTGTTTACAGCCCCACCTTCACCAGCTCCACCACTCTCCGGAACCTCAATTGTGCACATGCACCTTCCGCGCAGTGCCACTGGTTCACCTCTATGCTAGCCCCAATTCCACAATGCTAGCTCCTCACTGTCACAACACACCGTCCTATGCACCGACCTCTGGATGACGTTACCAAGCTAATTAGTGGAACAGGTAGACAGACAATTTACACACACCCGAACAATTACTCGCTGCTTTAACCCCGCACAAGAATCCCATAAATCCACAATTCCCACAGCTGTATTCCCACTTGTCTGGAGTGGAATATACTCTTTAAATTCTCATGATTAACCTCACCTGTTGTGTCGCTTAACGTGTGAAACACCCCTCTCCAGGAGAATTAAGCAGCTAACGGACCTTTCCGCAATCTAGGATAGCTCCAGCTAACCCTTTCGGGGATACCGACACATTATGCTTCAACCAAAAAAAAGCCAAATTCTTAAGGATAACTAACACACACTTTCATAGTGCAAGCCTATGAATCAAATTTTCCCTAAACATAGAAAAGGAACTTATATCTCTGCTCAAAGCCCTATGTTCATGCACGTGCTACCCTTGCTGAACACTATTCACCATTATCTCTCACAATTAACACCCCCCTCCTCCCGCACACGTTATACCCAGCCTCACACCTCGTTGCTGATTGTGTGGGCCACTACTTATGTTCTTTGTTCGATGACGCTGCTTGGCCGTTGGCTCCCCGTCAACCGCTCGTCTAGCGTCTGTGGTCTGCGTGGACACCTCTCCAACCGCGGTGGGATAATTTTGAAAGCGGCTCCCGATGTCCTATCTCCGGTTGCGCTGGCCGGTTGTCTCGCAATTCCCAAGAGGGTCCTGTAGCCTTCCGGGTCCGATGGCTAAGGAGGCAGCTACTGGCTGGGCTGACGTCACAAATGATCTCAGCATTGCCTTCAACTTGATAGGGTGAACCCCCAGGCAGGCAGAGCCGTGCTAGGAGACCGTGGATATCAAACTCATGGATGGCCTAACTCCTGCCCTTGCCCACAAGAACGTATGGTCCACACAAGTAGCAGGTAACTGAGGTTTATTACAGCCAGCAACCACAGGGATCACATGTACAGAGGTAAGTCCAGGCACATCTCAGCAGACTCTGTCTCGCAGGCCAGTTTTGATGACATGTTATGTCACAAGTGCGTCACTCTCTGGGCCTTTCTCGAAAACCTCCACTCTGGATATGCTGCTGAGTGGTAGTTCCCCTATGGATCCCATATATATAGGTGTTAAACGATTGGACTAGGCGATGTCAGGTTTGGACTATCCCCGAAAACTGTTACTTCTAAATTCTTACAGTGTGCGGATGCCATGATTGGTCAGTGATCCCAGCTGACCACCCCTAGGGACATGGGCTCTGATTGAATGAGCCGGGGGCCCCCAAGCCTGGGATAAGCTCTGTTTCCAGCCAGCAAAGCACCTGTGAATGGTGCATGTGCAATTATGTGTCTAAAAGGTGCTACTATGTGTCAGCATCATAACCATGTGTGGATTATTATTGCTGTGAGCATGCTCCGTTCCCAGCGCAGAATTGTAGCTGGAGTGTGGCAACTTTGTTGCGACCATTGGCTGGTCCGTGAGATGGTTTGCTCTTCCCAGCCACCAGATCTTGGAAGCTCCTCAGCTGGGCCGGATCACATGGTTGGAGACCACATTTGTGAGCATAGGAGCTCTGAAATTATTCTGTATTTTAGGAGACTTGCATGTGTCTTCAATAGCATCCATAGGTTAGTGCATTATGTCTGTCAGGTCCCTTGAGTGCTCCTGCCATACCCTAGGATTATTTGCATGTAAGCATTTGCAAGCATTTACACGTGTCCTTCTGGCTTCTTGCATTTCTGCGACAAGCTAAATGGCAAAATAATAAACGTGCAGGTGGTATATACATATCACTGTCCTCTAACTCGTAGGACTACACCAAATATTCTTTGTGTAGTTGGGTGTATGAGTGTCCCGAATATGCGGATGGCACGTGTGTTTCATGTCGATGAAACTATGTCGGGTGGTGTCTCTAACGACTTGAGGCATGGATTTGTGGTGTTTCAGTCGATTCTGTCCTTGTAGCTGTCTCCAGCTTTGTCTTGTGTGTCTTTGTCCACTTTAGGTAGTGTTTGCACAGCTCCTGAGTTGTAGGGTCTGGTGAGGGAGTATGTCTTGTGGTAGTTGTTCATAGGAGGAGCATTTTGACCTTCCCTTTTCAGTCCCCCCCCTGGTCGACTTGTCGACCACACCACCAATATTTCTTCTGTCATCTACCAAACGCTCTACCTTTGTTATTCCTGCCAGGTGTCTATAAAAGTTGACGTGATCTTAAAATGACCAGTACATGTAGACGCATCCACCTTCGGGTTTGCACCATTCCCATTTCCCTACCTATTTCTTTGGGTTGCATAGATTTTCAAGCTTCGTTCCAAGTGGGAATATGTCAGACTCTGCTATCTTCTGTCTCAGTCTTTCTCTTTCCTGCACGATGCTGGCCATTGCTTCTCACGTCTCTAGTTCCATAAGTACTTGCATTCCAGCTATTTCTTCTGCTGTTTTCTTGCATCTTCCCCCCAGGAAGGCATCGATGACCATAGATAGGTGAACCAGCTTTGGTCCTTTCCAGTTCCTTTCGATTCTTCTTCCATTATTGCATGCATCTGAGCTAACTGGGCCACTGCGTCCCAGAGTGTTCTGTTTTTTGGCAAGTATGAATGTGCAACAGGAACTCCCTTTTTTGGCGCATACTTCTGTGTCCATTGCTGTGAGGAAGTCCAAAACATACCTATTCTGGAGTGCCACCAACCTTACTGCTCTGAGCTCTTTTTTTATTGCATAGAATCCGTTCACCGTCGAGTTTATGGTTACCATCAACTCCCAGCGAGTGATCTGAAGCTATTTTGCGTTCACATATGCTTGTGCTCCGGGTATAGTAGTGATGAAAAGAACATTTGTGTCCTGCTGAACAGTCTTTGAGATGGCGGTACTTCATCCAATGCTTCCTCCGATCATCCCTATAAATAGTTTACTTTTCTCTTGGCTCTGCTTAGTGTCTTGTGCTTATCAGCGTTGTTTGGTTGGATAGTTGTTGCAGCGTTCAGCAATCTTTTCTTCCTCTTGTTACGTTGCATTTGCAGGAATTCGTCGAGCTTGACGTCTTTCTTTAGTAGCACTAAGGAGGGCATGATGGAAACATACCCCTCACCAGTTAGGTGGCAGCTTGTTATACGCCTTTGCTCCATAGGCCCAATAGTGCTCCATCAACACAACTGTCCCTGATCCCATTTCTAGTATTACTTCTATTCTTGTGCACCCAACGTTTTCTCTCTACTTCTTCGCCATTGTGTTGGTAACATAATGCTGGTGTTGTAAGGGGAATTATTGGCATGGGTGTCTACCCATGTTACTAACTTTGCGCTTCTGCCCCACTCCTTGAGGCACTTGTCATTTTCTTCTTGCACTTTGTTCACTGCTGCCTTTGCTAAGGTTAGTGCTGTACTTCCCACCGTCTTCCCACTGTCTTCCCAGCCATCGTCTGTGTATACTTGTCCATAGATCAGCATTTGTGGCCTCTCCCAGCACGCTGGCTTTCCTCCTATCTCTCTTGCTCTCCACTTGCACGGCAGGTATTGCAATGTGATTGCCTTTGTTTCTCCCTTTTCAGGTCCTTCTGTTATGCACTGCAGACCCTCACTGAGCTGCCAGTAATTGTTCATCATGGGTAGCGTCTTGATATAATTGTCCTCGTATGGAAAGGTCACCTTGGATATCTATGTCAATGTTGCTGTTTTCCCTTGAAATCTTCCTCGTGTTTGGAACATTGCTAGGAACATCAGGCATTGGGCTGTTGCTGCTGGCATTTCGGATGCTACAAAGCTTCTGGAGGTGCTCATGGCTTAGGGGATCAATGAGCAGACATAGCAGCTCTCCCCTGTTGTTTCCTTACCAATTTTGGACATGTCCTTGTACCACATGTTGTTTGTTATATGTGCTGTGTCTGTGAGATGTGTGTCTACTCCCTTGATGTCAATGCCTACACTACGCTTACCTCTCCTTACCTTACCTTATTAGCAGTGTCTTCAATTCCACCTGACATGGTAGTCCTTGCTGCTTGGCTTGGGGAAATGTTAGTGTGGGGTACAGTAGTGACATGCAAAGCAACACATAGCTGCCAGAAGGCAGTACCTAAGAACCCAATAGTTAACAGGAATCACACGACAAGCATGACAATCTTTATTACTTTTAACATAATTACTTATGCCACTATTGAGCAGCTGATGAGATGATAAAGTTGCCCGCCTGAAAATCGAGTAAACAGCGTTACTGTATTAGTATTTGTAAGTATGATTTTTTAAGCTCTGCATACTAAATAATCACTTAGTGCGTATGCAAATATCTCTTACCAAATGTTCTGTTTAGATGAGTTTCGGAGCATGGGCAGGACCGGATATGCACTCTTTTCAAGCAGTGGGTATGTATGAGCTAGATACTCTATAAACACCAGAAGTAGATGTCAGGGGATCATGGCCTAAAGTGTTGGGGTCTTCTTATAGCATGGACAAATTGGTTGGAAAATGATTCAGTTATATCAATAGGAGGTAACATCAGACAGCCTTCTCTAACAATTGTATAACAGTCGCAGCACCCTGCATGTGCAAGTAAAGAGAATGTTAGGACAGTGTTACTGCTGTAGTCGGGCACGAGTTCAGGGGTCAGAGTATTTGGGACTGGGTAGTTTCAGTTTAGAGGTTGAAATACTTGGGACAAGGCAGTGTTCTTCATTGGTCAAATTGCACCAATGTTGCTGTGGGGACAGTTTGGGAGCACCTGAGCATTGAGTGGCCAGTAGTCTCTAGTTCAGTGGTGTTTGGGACAGTTGTTGTTGTTTGGGGATCGCTGACAGTTGCAGCGTTGGCCCTGTTGATCTCAATAGTTGGTTGTTGGGGCGGGGCCTGTGCTTTGTAGGGCTTGATGTTCTGGAGATGATTACAGACAGATTTGCCTTACAATTTCACCGCTTTGTTTGTAACTGCCTCGACTATTTGGGGGCCAGAAAAACAGGGCGTGTTCCAGCATTGAAAAAATGTTTTAGGATGAGATGAGATAGGACACTATCTCCTATCTGCACAGGGTGTTCCTTGTGAGTTTCCTGTTCCTTGTCATTATTATCTTCTTGTACGTTGTCTGCAGGCCTGCCCTGGGTCTGTTGAATCTGGATAAAAGAAGCGCTAGAAACCAGTGAAGTTACGTAATCATACATTTTCTGTCCCAATACATCAGCCACATTCTGACAGTCTTTCAATGACGTAGTCGGTGGGGCCAATGGGAGCTGCATGCATCATCCTGTCACCACCTCGTGGGGTTTTAAATGGTGGACGGCCCTTGGTTTGTTACGCAGTTCAAATAGGGTTAGGGGTGAAAGCAATGCAACCATTTTTTCTTTGTACTTTGCTGTGTTTTTGCAATTTATCCTTTAGGAGACCGTTGAGGCATTCACACAGCTCATTTGCTTGCGGGTGGTACACACATGCAAATTTGTGTTTTATTCCAAGTAGAGTAGTTATGTGCTGGAATAGTTAATTGGTGAATTGAGGCTAGTTGTCAGACCGCAGGACCTCACACACGCCCCATCTTGGGAAAACATCTTGGACCAGAAATTTTGCAGCTCGAAGGGCATCGTCAAGGGAACAGGGTCCAGCCTCCACCCATGTTGAGAAGGGACAGACAACTACTATCATGTAGCGGTACCCTTGACATACTTGGATCATGTCCACCTAGTCAATATGGAGATGCAGGAATGGGCCTTCGGGTCTGGGTATAGTTTGTTGCACTAGTCTCAGGGTGTGCCCAGTGGTGAACTGCTGGCAATTCAAACAATTACTGATAATGTTTGCAACCTGTTCATTTAGGTTGGGACAGAACCACGATTCTCCAATGCGTGCAGCAATGACTTCTTTACCTGTATGTGTAGGGTGATTCAGCTGCGCTAGCGCTGTTTTTAGTAATGCAAGTGGCATGACCACTTTCCCTGTGCTATTTCGTCACCATAGGACGTCCGTAGGTTGCATTGAGCATCTTCTTTTTACCCATATTTCCTTTTCATCCCTGGGTGCAGCTCCTTGTAGTTCCGTTATCTGATTTTCTGAGAGGTAATTGCATCCTTCTTTCTGCCTCACCCCACTCTTTCTCTTTGTGCCCCCTTCAGTTCCCACATTTCCCCAAAGTATGATGCACACTTTGCCTGGTGATCTGCTGCTCGTTTCCTCTTGATATTGTGTCTTCCCCATTAGTGTGTGCGTGGCACTTCACTAATGCTAATTCCTGTCGGTATGTTATTGCCTCTATTAGCTCTCCTAACAGCAGAGCATGCTGTACTGGAGTTTTGTCACCTATTCTGAATCATCTCCGGAGCCATCTGGCTAATCCTGCATGTACTGTTGAGGTTATGTAAGCGCTGTCTGAGTAGATTTTTACACTCACCCCTATGCTGTTTTGCAGTGCTAATATTAGGGCCACTAATTCTGTTGCTTGTGCTGAGTAATGTGGAGGTAATCGAACACTTGCTACTGCTTCACTTGTCCCATCTTCTTTCTACCTTACTACAGCAGCTGCAGTTCTCCGGATGCCATCACTTTGATCAATAGTTGAAGACCTGTCAATGTATAGTACCTCTCCCCCCTCTAGCGCATCTTCCTCTATCTTGCGAGTGTCAGTGAATTGCTCAATGTTATTGGTACAATCATGGGCCCACTCACCTGGTTGATAGACAGCTGCTAAGAACAGTGATGGGTTTACATTTTTGCATCTGACAATCTTTTGTTCTAGTTTTGAGAGGATTATCTTATACCCTGATACTCTTTGTGTTGTCAGTGTGCTTTTTGGCTTAAGCAATTTCGCAAAGAGGGCGTGTTCTACGTAAAGGGTGGTGGTGCACCGCATTGTTATTGTTGAGGCCCTGTCTACTGCGAAAGCTTCAGCAGCTAATGACTGCTCACATTTATAATGCCCTCTCATTACTGGGTCAAGCTGTCCACTGTCATAAGCAATTGGCTTATGGCCGTATCCAGTTATAATTTCAAAAAAAAAGTTTCTAAACACAAACTTTCTAATACAAAGTTTCGAGAAAAAAAAAATTAGAATGTATTTTTTTTAATGTTAAAGGGTTTAGCTTAGTTTCGTATAGTAAAATTTTAAAAAAGAGGGTTTGGGGGTGAACCCCCATAAAAAAAAAAGAAAAATGCATTCGAAAACATTTTTCTCAATGCTTTGTTGTCGACTTTTGTGTTTCGAAACTGACTGTCGAAAAAGTCACTAAAAACCCTTATGGCCAATGCTTGTTTTTTGGGTTAGAACTGCCTTCATAATCCCACCATCGACATGTGAAAATAAGAACAACTCTTTGTTGTAATCTGGGGTCCCATACACTGGAGCGGTGCAGATTGCTTCCTTCAGCTCATTGAATGTCTCTATCATTTCTCTGTGTGCTTCCTTGAGCGCTGTCAAGAGCGGGCATGTGTAGGAACTGTAATTAAAAACCTATGACCTACATTATTTGCACATGTAGAGGAACCTCTGGAGCTCTCTTACTGTTTTTGGTTGTGGAATGTCACATATTGCTTTGGCTCTCTTTGGGGCAATGTGTCTTCCATTTTTGGAGATCAACTGTCCAATATACAGTACTTCGTTTTGGCAGTACTGGAGTTTGGCCTGGTCTACCTTGTATCATTTTTCTGCTAGTACTGTGAGCATGTGCACTGAATCTTTTCTGCATTCTTCCTGTGTCCTGCTGCAGATGAGAATATCATCTACATACTGCACTCTGTATGTTCCCTAAATCCATCTGTATTACTCTGTTAAAGATAGATGGTGACTCGCAGTACCCATGTGGTAACCTGGTGTGTTTCCATTTCTGGTTACGGTACATGAAGCTTGTGGGTGTAAGGGTATTGAAAAAATTGTGTTTTTGAGATCTATAACAGTGAAACATGTGGCTTCTGCCGGGATGCCACATAATATGGTTGCAGGGTTTGCTGCTACGGGGTACACTGCCTCTACAATTTGGTTTCGAGGGCGCAAATCTTGTATGAAAAACCATGAACCCCCTCCCCCCGTTGACCTTGTACACAGGGTATACTGTGTGTGTGGCATGGACACTCTGATTGTACCAAAAAGACTCTCTAAATGAGGGCGTTGATGGTTTCATAAATGCCCTTATCTGCCTCTTTTGTCAAGGGGTATTGCTTTACCCGTGGCAGGATTGCTGCGGATTTCAGTTTTATCTTCACTTCCCCTATGCTCCCCACATCATAGGCACTCGTGGTCCATAGTGTGTCGGGTATCATGGTGAGATCCTCCTCAAAGAACGGTGGTGGTGCCTCTAGTGCCATTACCAACCTCTGTGCAACCTCTCTGTATGTGATACGCAGGCAAAAGCACACACTCATCTCCAACATCATCTATGTCTCCCCTCCATCGTCTGAAAGCAGCACCTCATCTGTTACCTGTGTCAGCCTGCATACCTCTGCCAATGAGATTACTGCCCTCCATGCCTTCCCCTCATCATCAATTGAGTGTACTGCCACCCAATCTTCCCTGGCCTGCACTCCCTCGATGTCTATAGACACAATTGATCCTTCTTTCTCATCTAGTGGCATTTCTGTCCTGAATAGGTACTCACCCGGTCTCCACCATACCTACCCCGCTATTCCTGGAATCCATGCAAGGGCCAGGTCTGTCCGGTACTGGAACAGTTTGGGGTCTGCTGGTTCCCCCCTCTGCACTGTACTCCCACAATATGCTTGAACAAGCTGTTTTACAGTAAGCATGTTTATTCCTGGTGTACAGCATACAATGCCCTTGTCCGTGAATGAGATTATTTTGCATCCCAATTGTTAGGCAGAATTATATGCAGTGCCCTTTGGGAACACCACACACAATTAAGACTACAAGTGACAGTACAATTTTACCTTTGGTACAAGCCTGTACTACACAGTTAAAGTGGTAGCAGTAGCGGAGCAGCCAGGCTTATCTCAAGAGTAAGTGAGCAGTATCTAATAGTCACAAAAAGGACAACAATTACTGTGATTCAGGCAAACACTGACTCAAGGTTTTCAAGTAAAAGAATGTACATTTATTTATTTCACTCTTCCATTGTATAACATACACAATTATAAGCAGTGTAGAAATCACACTCTTAATACACCACACAACTCCCAATACGTTCCAGACAAGTTAAGCTCACAAAAGTGGGAGCAAAATGGCGCCCAGCAATTAAAAAAGGGAGGGAAAGACAAAGTTAACTGAAATTGAATCACACCAACAGGAAAGTACTCAGGGCATTCGAACAAGAGGAACTATAATGATAACATCAGATAGAAAATGCTTAGGGCCAAAGTCAATAGGTCAAACGTCTTTTGCTCAAGATAATACAGTTCAGGGTAGTTTGCGGTAAAGTTCGTGGCATGGTTTCCGGGTGCAGTTGGCTGGTAGAAAAGGTAGTTCAAAGAGAAGAGAAGGACAAGCTCTTGGATTGGAGAAAGATTTCAAACACTTTCACTGCGGCTGAACAAAATGAACAACCGGATTTGCCCAGTACCTTAAAACAGAGAGGAAGCTGTAGCTGAGGCAGACGTTCCTGGTAGTTCATGCAGGCTCACGGTTCCTGAAACGACTGTCAGACTGATCAGAAGTAAGAAGACTGGAGGGTCCTGCACTACCCAGGGAAGAAACCAGCAGCAGAGCAAAGCAACTAAAAAAAGTGTGCTCCTTAAAACCCAAGCAGGGTCCGACCTTCCTGGCTATCTGGCCCACTGTAGCTCTGTACAGCGAATTCGACCGGAGGAGGGGTCCTGGCTTGCAGTTTGGGCAAACTGGTTGGTCCCACCAGCTCAAGGGAAGAAGTTTCCTGGAGGATCTTCTCTGTCATCGGATTCTGAAGATTCGGACCTGCAGCAGGATCTCACCGGGCCATTCAGTCGTTGTAGAGATCCTCTTCCATCAGTTCCTCATTTGTTCTTTTGTTCCAGTGGCGACTCTGCTCTTCAAGTCCCAGAGACCTGCTTTTTATACAGTTTTCCCACATTCATACAGCCTGGCTGTCAATCACACAGCAGGGTGCCTGTCCTGGCAAGGACAGTCACCCAGCCAATCAAACAGGAATGCGACTTGGGTTACCAAGGGAACCCATGGCAGGGATCCTAAAACCCCTCCCTCACATCCTGCCTACCCAGACTCTCAGGCTCCTAAAGGAGGGCTTCTGTGTGGAAGCCCGCGAAAAGTCAATGCACAAAGGGACCAAACCTGGTTTGGCACGCAGAGAAAAAACAAGAAAGACATTTCCAAAAAGAAATGGCGAATAAAGCCAGCCGGAACTGTGATAAGTATATATGGTCAAGCGGGTTTATGTTTGAGGCTACTATGATAGCCTAAAATAATACCATGGTTATTTAAGATAACCACGGTATAAAAAATAGGGTTGATACCACTGCCACCAGCCAAGTCTTGATGTATAGGGAGCGAAACAATGCTCCAAGAGGCACAGACAAAAAGGGATAAGATTTAACCCTTTCCAATACTCCATGTAAGATGGGATGTACTGGGTCCTGAATCCTTGAGTGTTCATGGCATTGCCTGACAACGCAAATGTCCCTTCCCAGATGTATGACCTAGTGTCAACAAGAAAGGAAAAAGTTGTGTCACCCATCGCCACCCTTATGCAAGGTTCAGCCACAGGATTGGTTATGACCGACAGGATGGGACACAACAAGTTCATCTGTGGGCTGTGTAGGCGTTGTTCCCCACTATGGTGATCCCTCCCATTCTTCATACAGGTACTGTGGCTATCACATCCATGGGTTCTGGGGAGTGCTGGTCCTGTATTTGAGTCAACTGTTGTGCTGCTTGTGAGTACTGGGGTAGTGGTGCTGTTGTTTGGGGTGCTGTCATGGGTGTTGTTGGTGCAGCCTGGAGGTGTGGATTGTTGTGGTGTGTGTTGTAATTGTCCTTGTTGCTGCAGGTCCTGGGGGTAGTAGTAGCCATCCTATCCCCCTTGGTTGCCCTGCTCCCCCCATCCTTGTGGCATCCCCCACCCCCTGCTTCTGCATGTCCGTGAAATGTGTCCTAGATGTCCGCAGGTCCAGCAATGGGGTGGTTCTCTCGCTTGCCACGGGAATCCCCCCTCCTTCTCCTGGTCCTCGTGACATTTGTTGTGTGTATCCCCTAAAGCCCCCATAGCTTGGTGTGACTGTTGTCCAAAACCTCACCCCCTCAGGAATCACCCCCCCCCCTCTGTAATTTTGTTGGTATCCACTCCTTCCCATGTACACCCCTCCCCCTCCCATGGGTGGTGCATACTGTTGTATGGCATCTGCTGTTGGTATTGAGACTGGGTTGTAGGTGCCTGCGTCGACGGGTTAGGGCTTGTTATTAATGCTCCTTGCAATGCATACTTTGACAACTACTTTTGAACTAACTTTGCTTCGTCTGCTTTTCTCTCTTCTGCCTTCTCCTGCAATTATGTACTATGGTGAGTTGTATTTCAGGCCAGCCCCTTGCCTCCATCCCCACTAATTTTTTTTCTAAACTTTTCAGTACTGGCTCTGGTAATCCCTGTATCAAGATGTGATAAAAGATTGCTATTGTTTTGTCCCAAGTCTCTCGAGTTTCAAGGCGCCAAAGCTCTTGAATATCTTGGATATAAGCAACAGGGTCCTCGACGTCACGCATCTTGTGTGACGTGATATTTCCTATATCTGACATGTCAGGTATTGCGTTTGCAGGGGTTAGCCATACTGCTGCCCTGCAATTTGCAAATGGTGCTCCTTCGTGTTCAGTGTTGTGGATGGTCACTCCTGAGAACCGTGCTCTCTTCCAAATGTCATCAGCTGCGTCACGCAGTATTGCAATTAGGAGGCCCTTGACGTCTCCCACTGCCAGTCTATGTCCTGCAGCCAGCTTTTACATTTCATAGATCCATTTTCCCACCCCAGCATTTAGCGAGGAGGTACTTGACATTTTTTTGTCTGTGTGTTTCCAGGGAACGTACTGTGGTGGTGTCCCTCCCCGCTCTAGTAATGGCATTTGGGATTATGCTGCTCTTTCCTCTGGCTTCTGTCTGTACTGTCTGACCTGGATGTGGCCCCCTCCCTTCTTCAACCTCTGCACATGTATGTTGGGTGTATTGTGGGTGTTCGTTGTGGTTGGTCATTGGCCCTAGGCTGTCGTCCCCTGGAGCACAAGTGTACCTTGGAGGGTATAAATCATTGCCTCATCCATTCTCCACCCTGGGAAGTCCCATAATCTAAGATTGTATGGTGTCTTTGGGGCTACCCCTTCTATCATGTCTTGGATTGGGTTGTCTGTGTCATGCCCTCCTCCTCTCTGTTCCTGTGACCTGCACTTCCAAGAGGTCCCTTCACTTGGCCTACTGAGGTAGAGTTTTTGGGCCTTCCCCCCTCTTCGTCGCTGTGGCTGTCGTCATGGTCAGACTCTTCTTACATGTGGCTACAGAACCCATTTGAAAAATGTCATTTCCGTGTAATTAGGTTGGGTGTTATTCCAGAAACGGCCCTATAGTATGTATAGTATGTATATTATGTTGACCAGAAACCAATCGCATCATGTAACAAACATCGCAAACACAGAAACCTCAATGTAACCAGAGGGCGTCCATTTTGTGAAATATCCGCCATTTGCTTTCTTCTTTCTGTTAAAATGCTTTGCAAAATGTATTCTATGCTTCTAGCTCATACACGGTGCGAGGCCATGTTGAAAGACTAACACAGACAGGAATGTCAAACGATACAGAAATACATAGTTTTCCTCCCTCGCAAAGTCCTTGGAGGCGACCAGAAACTGCATCTAATCAGCGGCTCAGGTGCCGGCCTGTCTTGCAAACTCTGTAGCAATAGACAGTTAAAGCATGAATTATATTCTTTTAGCGGTACTCCTTCGTGAAGACTGGTATTTTCTGCCTCAGAACTGTCTGACCCTTGGTTCATGAATAGAAACACATAGATAACGTGCTAAGGAATGTTTCTCTCCTACGAACATGATATCCTTGCTGAACTAAGAGCTTTATGTTCTCCATAACAAAAAAGCTGTCTCTACTACTGTTGCTAGTATAAGTATATTTAGACTGAATAGAGACTTGTCATAACGTGTCATAATTGTCATGATTGTCAATCACCGAACCCTAGCCTAAAAGATACATTATGGGCAGTTTGAACTGCCTTCAAAGATTGCATGCTATTTATATATATATTGTTGCTTGAGCGTTGCTCGGTCGCTTGCGTCTCACGAGGCCTGGGTACACACATTGTGAGATGTTAGACACCAGTCGGCCGACTGAGCATACTTTGAAATAAACCAGACTTGTTTGGAAATCGAACCTCGTGTTTGTCGTGTCACTAGAGTATATGGTTTTGTGCCTTAGTTTCCATATGCAGGGTCTTTATGGCCTAGCAAATATGGCCCCCGAATAGGGACCCTCCCTCTTTTGCTCCATCGTATACGTTAATTTTGAAGAAGGCAAAAACAGGTCGAGGACGAAGCCGTCGAGCCGGGATCGAAAGGTGTTCGGGGCGCCCCTGTAGATCCCTGATCGACGAGCAGCGCCCAGAGAGCATCGAGGCGAGGGTCCTGAAACGAGGCAGATTGAGCCAGACACACAGTCACAACGATTCTTGGTTGCGTCTGTATATGGACCAATTGCGTCATGAGTGACGAATTGATTGATCAGGTGAGTCGAGCTCTGATTCTTAAACGTCCTGCTATTGATCGAGTGTTGCTCTTGCAAGATCAAACGCCCAGGGTAAGACAAGGGTAAGGATTAATTATGCCTGGGAAATTGTCTTCCTGCTTAGTGGGATTTTTCCACTGCGGTAGACAATCTTTGGAAACTGGCCAGGTCGCGCCAACTGCTGGGGGGCTGGCATTTGAAATGTATTTAAAATACGGTATAGGCGCAATAGTGTTTAATGCGATTTGGCATACACAGACCAGACATGTATCAGATTTACAGTGGCCTAATAATGGGAGCTTTGAATTAGCACGTATAGAACACTTAGAATCAGTATTGCTGCGTAAGAAAGCCAGACCAGCGGCGTTCGATGTCATGAGAGACTGGAGGAAGGAAGCTAATCTCCATTTGAGAAGTAGAGAGAAACATGCACACAGACTTAAAACGAACGCAGAGAAAGCGCCAGAACTTGATCAGCATCAACAGACAAAGAACCTTAGGAGAATGGACAGGGCTTTCCAGTTAGGTGTACAGAAAATATATCCACAACAGGATTTGCATACATCAGATGAGCTAATAAAAATAATCTTGAATGAGCGAAGAAATTCCCGTTGTTCCATCTGCACCAGTAGCAAGTTCCTCTTCCCCTGTGCCCGTGACATCATTTCCTCCACCGCTGTCAGAGCGTGAATTAGCCACTTTTGCAGACAGTTCTACAGAGATGGGGCCTGTGCAAGGAAGCAGTAGAGTGACTCGTAGTACGGTTAGCAAAGACAGGAAAGAGGAGCTGAGAACTTGGGCTGAAACGTATATTGAAGGTGGCGATGAAGCAGCCGTGCAAAGTTCCATATCTGATCATAGAGGCCTTGATGAACAGCAGGTATTGTTAGAATGCATGGGGAATTATCTTGTGAAACTATGGAGTGATTTGACTGACACAGTGGCACCGCAAGAGTTGCATGGTTTGGTTGTTTCTCATTTGTGGGATAATGCGTTGAAAGTACGAAAACATGTAGGCCGAATATTTGTGTTTAAGCACGAGCTTGATCATTTGCATAGAGAAATAATGAAGAAAGATAAACCGCATGTGTCATATGTCCAGCAACGATTTTTTCCACTGTTAAAACCTGTTAGTGAAGAGATGAGAATTTGTATGCAAGATGCGCTTAAATGGATTTCAGATGTCGTCATTTCCCCAATTGAAGTGCATGACACGTTTAGTCAGTAGACACCAGAAATGCAGTGAAAGGTATTACAGGTCATGGTTAAGTATTTGCAAGATGAATATATGAATAATAAGACATGTTGTCCTGCTGATTTAATGATGATTTACAAAAGAGCATTTTTCGCCTGAAACTGGAATGACTGCTTTTTCTCTTAATTTAGCTTTATTGCTTAGTAAGCAAGCAAATGTAGAAATACCTAGTTTGGAATTACCCATGAGGGAAGTGCCTTCCACGTTTATCCCGAAAGTAGAAATTGCCGCCTCTAGAGGAAATCCAGCACAAACAATTAAAGCCCATTATCCCACGCAGTTTGTGCATGTCCCTTTTTCTAGAAAAGAGGTAAATAATATCAGGCAGACGATCCCCGATATTAGGAAACATCCGTCAGGATTCTATAAAGAAATTCAATCTGTTTTGAATTCCTCTGTTTTTACATTGAGTGACATTGATTTATTGTTTCCTGTGATTCTTCCTGTAGACATATGGAAACAGGTTAGAAATATAAATGACGCTGCGATATTAGGCGATATATGGGATAATTTGATTAGAAGTGATGGTGAGAGAAAGGCTGGAGAAAAACCGCTGCAAGTCATGTTGGCTTTACCAGCGCGAATAGTAGAAAAATTGAAAACCTTGGTACCCGAGAAGAGAATAGTTTGGGATAAATTGACTGCTTGTTTACAGGGCAAAGATGAAGGAGCGACTGATTATTTTCATCGATTTGAAGAAGTATTTGAAGATTTTAGTGGTCAAGACTTGAGCACTGAACCCAGGAAGAGATTGTTGATAAGTTTGTGCGAGGGTTGCTAGCGAAAATTCTAAATTTAATAATGACATCTGAAAGGGCATGGCAAGCAAAAACACAAATTGAGGTATTACACATGGCCCAGTATTATGAGAACAGAGTAAATGCAGAAAAGGACAAAGAAATAAGGGACAAAGGGAATTTGAAAACAAGAGTATTGAGGCAGCAAGTAGCAAACAATAATAGAGGTGGCGGGAACGCACAATCCCGAGTTCAATTTTCCAACATGCAAGGTGCTACAATAGGGATTAATCAATGTGCCTATTGTAGACAAGAAGGCCATTGGCGAGCACAGTGCCCGCAGATACAGAATCGAAATTGGACTTTCCCGAGAAGACAGAATAGAGATCACCCGGGAACACAAGGACAGAATAGGAACCAAAGAGCGCCACAATTTCAGAATAACCAGGGGAATCAAAATCAGAATCAGAAACAGAACCAACTACAGCAAAACAGCACAAGTGATGGAAATGTTTTGGCAATCAGTCCAATGCATATTACACTGGCGACTTTACATCTGACGATGTATTATTTTACTAGGACAGCCCAAGACAGGGGTTGGAACCAGTATCTATTCCCGTAGACCAGAAAGGGCCCTACGTAGAAATGAAGGATGGGAATAGGGAACCCATTTTTCTAGTGGACACAGGTGCACAAAAATGTTTGATTGACCATCAGGAGGTTCCAGATATACCACTGTCAGGCCAGAACAATGTCTCAGTAGGGTTCTCAGGTACACCAGTAATTAGTCCAGTGTCACAATCAGTACCTATAACACTAGGTACATTCACCAGTCTTGCCCATTTCTTTTGACGAAAAACTGCAGTGAAAATGTGTTGGGATTAAATTTGCTGAAGAAATTAAATGCGGTTATTTATTGTTCTCCAGATGGAGTGTATTTTACAATATCGCCACAAAAGACTCCTGTGTCACAATTTTTATCGAAACCATTACCGACTGAATTGAGTAAAGTACCAGCTTGTATATGGGCAGTGAACGACAATGATGTTGGTTGTTTAAAAGTAGAGCCAGTGAAAATTGTTTTGAAAGAAGGAATTACATTGCCGCGTATTCCGCAATATAACATTTTGGCCGAAGGGGAGAAAGAATTTAAATGCATTGTCTCATTTCTGGTAGCACTTGCAATAGTCCGATTCTTCCGGTTTACAAGAAAGGAGGAAATGACATACTGTATCGTTTCATAATTGATTTGCGCAGAGTGAATAAAGTTGTTGATCCGCAATTTCCATTAGTCCCGGATGTGACTACAATTTTGACTATGATTCCAGCATCTGCATCGTACTTTAGTGTTGTAGATTTGAAGAATGCGTTTTTCAGCATTCAAGTACATCCAGATAGCAGATATTTATTTGCTTTTACTCTAGGAGGATGTTCATTTACATTCATACGAATTCCACAGGGTTACACCGAAAGTGCGAGTATTGACAGTTGAGTAGTAAAAGAACAACTAGATGTGCTAGAACTACCAGCAGGTCATGTTTTGTTACAATACATAGACGATTTATTGATAACGGCAGAGAGAAGAAATCTGTAAAGAAAGTACAGTTGCACTATTAACACATTTAGCAGCACACGGACACAAAGCTTCACTAAAGAAATTCCAGTATTGTCGAAAGCAAGTAACCTACTTGGGTTACCTCCTTTCGAAGGAGGGAAGAAGATTGACACCAGAAAGGATAGAAAGCATCTCTGATATGCCTACTACAAATACGCAGAAAGAAGTCAGGGCTGTAATTGGCATGGCTTCATATTGTAGGCAGTGGATTGCCAATTTCACTATGATTGTGAATGTAAGCGTCCCCAACAAGCACCCCCTTAATGAGAGGCAATAAAGGAGACACCCCAGGAGGTAATGAGACCACGACCATGAGCGTGTGAAGTAAACATGTTTTTTTTTATCTAAGTCAATGTAGGGCATGCAAAGGACTCTGCAAACTCCGAGAGCGCTCTGTCTGACAATAGCAAAGACAGTCATATTTATTACAAAACTACGTCATAAATCCTGTAAGCTATAGGGGGCACATAGTCTCAGGGATTGGGTGGCGTTGACTAAGCTATAGGTGGTGCATCGATGAGCTGCTTCGGGTTTGGTGGACATCTGCGTGGTGCCAACGTGGGGTGGACGGGTCAGCTGGGCTTGCCGGAGTAGAGCTGCCAGGCCAGACACGGTCTGTGTCGATGATCGGTGGCTTTACTAACACTTTGCCCTTCTGGCCACACATGCACAAACACTCATCACGTTATACGACTCGTTGTCCTGCAAATGCTACAATATGTTAATCTGAGATTACAAGGAAGACATTTAGAGACAACATGCAATATGAAGCTCACCAATACATCAGTGTACTATTACTCTTGATCTCAATGACCGGGGGTCATATTCCCAGGTGTCTCATCAGAGGGCACGGGCCAAGCTACTTTGTCATTCTATTCTGTTAGATGCGGTGAGGGATTGTTTTACAATGTGTTAGTACAGGGGTGAATAACTGTCTCTATGGCCCACTAACTTGGGGTGAACTAGAGTACCATTGGATCAGTGAGGGCACATATCTGGCCCCGCAAAGGCAGTGGGATTTAGGACCAGGTAGCACATAATTCACTTGGCCAGGCCATGGCGGCCTCTGACATGGGGGAGGAAATACTTGAAGCAGGTCCAGCAGAAATGTGGGGAGGTGAGGCTGTGCTGTTTGACTACCAGCAAGCCCCGGCGGGCCTTGGCGGGGAGGAGGGGGAGATGTTCTTGTAGCATTAAGCAATCCTTATTCACTGAACTTTACAATATACCATACGAGGGGACGAATGCTATAGTTAGCAAACATCTGCGGTATTCATAGCAATGGGGGTCGATTATATTACATGTAATACACAACGTTACTTGAGTACATACTTGTCTTTCATGGGGCAAACAGATAGATAACAACATGACAACATGAGGTAGTGTTAGGTTGGCGCATGTGCTCGGGAGCATAGATGCAATATGTTTGTTTGCATTTTCGTTTGAAGCAATCACTAGTTCAACACCTTTGAGAATCATTTTACACATTTAAACGTGTTTCACTACATTCTACATACACATTTCATGCATTGCTTCTTGCTTTTATCCTTTGTACATTAGCAGCAATCATTAGTTGGCATAAGGTGGAATCTATCAAGCCCTTTCATTAGACTTTCAGGGCACATGGTATCTTGCAGCGGGCGGGGGGGGTCAGTCTTGCTTTTCTTAACGTTATAAGTTGCATCCCTTCCCATTCCCCATTTTAGCATTTACAAAATGGCCCTGTGAGCCGTTTGGGTTTGGTATGTATCGTTAACACTCCATCTGGGGGTGGGGGGAGTCTGTGCAGGGGTTTATGAAGGGGGATCATGAACACCATATATTTTAAATGCTGGGGGTCAGATGCATGGTTGGGGCATGTGTGATTGGGGTGATTCTTGTTATTTTCCAAACTCCGGCTACAAGTCAGGTCGCTTCTAGGGCAATGATGTACTGCGGAAGGTAAACGATACAGTGTTTGTTCTGATACTTGTTTGTGTCTGGTTGCCTGTGAGAACGGGCCTTCAGCGGATCTGCCATGAGGTGGAGGCTGGGGGACGTGCAGGCCTCATTGTGTGCGGTCAACAGGTGGGGGCCAAGTTGCAGCTCTGTGTGTGCGAGCTGCTCTGCCTACGTTGGGATCTAGCACCCTTAACAAAATGGAGTTTTGCTCATTACAAAATGGGGTCTGTGTTTTACCAAATTTTGTGTTTGTGCAGCTTCACGCGTCGATCCACAGCCGCCCTGCCTCCCGGGCCCAGGTGCATGGGGGCTGCCGACGAGTCATGGGCTTCACGTAGGTGGGCGAATTAAGTGAGAAGGAGCCCTATCGACCTATCCTCCCATACATCTCCCCCCTTTCGTTACTCAAGTAACAAATACTGTAATTCCCCCAACCTCTGGCGTTCTTTCTCATCTGGAAATGCTTCTTCCCACGCTGGTGTCCCTTTTATCGGCATCCAAGCTCTACACACTGCTCTGAGACTTTCCCCCCTTCTAGCATATTCGTCTGGTGTGTGGGTCATGTATATACATCCCCCATCTCCCTCCAGGTTTACCCATACTTCGGTATACCATTCCCGTTCCAAAGGCTCTTTTATTGTTGTGTGATATAACCTGTCCACTATGTCCCCGTCATAATATAATGGCACCATTCTATACTTGGGTTCAGGATCCTCACTGGTTTGTACTTGCGCCTCTTGCATGATCTATGCCTCTTGCATGATCTATGCCGCTCCTCAAACGTTGCCCATTGTCACCATCATCATTGCACCATTAGGAACTGCGTTTGCACAGCATCGAAGACCTAACTGGCACACACAAAAAATCAGGAGCAAAAACACAATGATGGGTCTCATCATTTTGATAGTAAGTCCCAGCCAGGAAGTTACCCAGGAAAAAATGTCATCAGACCACAAACCTGGGTCTGTGCCACCTCCCTTCTTCATGCGTTCCCCCAGGTTGTGCACCGCTGTGATGACGTGTGATAGTGTCCCATTATCCGCATCTTCAGAAGGCACGAATGTGCAGCGCGCGCTCCCGATTTTTCGGCAAACACCTCCATCCATCGCCGTTAACAGGTCTAGGACATACCTGTTCTGCATTGTCATTAGCCTCAGGGCTCTTAACTCCACTTTGATCACGTTGAACCCTTCTTCAGTGTCGTTAGCCAATTGGATCAGCTCCCAGCACATGATCTGCCTGCGTTTGCTCATGCCTGGACATTTGGGACGAGGGAGGCAAAAAAGGTCTTGGCTGAGTTGGATAACCTGTACCTGTCTGGGATTTGTGACAATAGTTCTGAGGAGGCTTTGGATATGTAGTTGGACGATCTTCGTTTCCTGGAAACGATGCTTTGAATGTTGCCCTCAGACAGGGCATACAGTGGTGGCTTCTCCGTTGGTTGTGCATTCTCTGGGCTGTGAGTGGCTGGCAGTGCTCCTCCTCCTCCGATGTGGCTCTCCGGGATCACCATTAGAGCAGAGTGCAGCATCGCCAGAGAACATGTGCCCCTCCAGGATGGTGGGAGGTGCAAGTACGCCCATTTGCGCAGACCCGGTAAGTGTCCATCAGGGCTGCTGTTCCTCTCTTCATATCTGGAATCATGAGCGTTTTGGTACAGTTCTTATTCTTTCCCATGTCAATTTTCCCTTCTCCCAGAAAGTATAGTTCATATGTGATTTATTTCTGTAGCTTGAACAGGTTTCTATGGCGCTCACCCACGTTAGTTTGGTGATGTGTTCTGTCCAGACTGGGGTACAGGTTTTCTCTATCCATTGTAACTTTTCAGTTGGCAGCCCTCGCAGTGCTTCTGCTTTGCATGTTATTACTTCATCTTTCCATTTGTTTTCAGAGAACAGCGTTCCTTTGATCACAAAAAAGGGTTCTTTCAAACATATCACTCCTTTGGCCCTCGAGCAGCAGGTTTTCTCATTTTGCATCATTTCAAAAGATACTGTGTGTGCCTGCAAGGTGTTCTTAATTCTACATAAGGTGAGATGGATGAGACACTGGGCATCTGCAAGAGGCAGTTCTTTTGGCAGCAAGACCTTAGGTGTGCCTGAGGCGTGGGGGATCAAGGAACACACATAACAAATCTCATTAGTTGTTTGTTTTGCTGTGGAGCTCATGTCTGCATACCACTTATTTGATTGATGGTGGTGTCTGGGGTCTTCTATTGTATCCAACCCCAGGCCAGAGTATTCATCATATTTTTTCCTCCCCACTTCCCTTCTCCTTCTACTGCTTCTCAGGAACCTTTTCGCATCCCTAGCTGCATGCAGCACTGGGTCTTCTTTACCCGCCCCACCCTTTTCCCATTCATCATATAGGATCAGGAAATTGTTGGCCATTTCTGCATTTTCTTTCGGCCTGTCTGTGAGGTGTTCTGCTTCTGCGGATGGGTTGGCTGTTGGTGTGGGCCGGGTGGCAGTAGTGTCATATAACCATGATATAGCAGAGTGATTGTGATAGTTTAACCCATAGACATTGAATTATGTGGCATTATGCTGGGGGTTGGGTGTGGGACTGCTCTATTGCTGCTATCATTTGGGTGCTGTGCCTGGTCGGGGTGAGTGGCATACCCCCATATTAGTTGGAAGCCATCCCAAATTAAATAGGCACCCTCTTTAACCATTTTCGTTCCATTTTCCAGAGCAATATTTTCACTATTTACATTTTCGAACAGCAGAATAGTTATCAGATCACATAACATTTTTGTTTATAACATTTTTGTTTAGCAAATCTTATCGTGAGCTTGTGCCAGTGTCTGTGGCCGTGGTATGGCAATCTCTTTGCCTTTCCTTTATTCATGCACTCCTTCTGTGCTCTGAGCCCCTTCGTTTTGTTCTTGTGTGACACTGTCATAGGCTCTTCTGTTAAATGTATCCAATATCTCAGGCCCTTCACTTTTACCACTGTGGGCGTGCTGTATATTACCTCGTATGGGCCATGAAATCTTGGGGCATTCCACCTACGTACAAAACTTCTAACATAAACCATTTCCCCTGGCTCTAACTGGCCTGTGGGTTTTTCTTCTCTTGATGTTGCTGTCTAGGTTCCCTCCTCATTTGTAAATGGTGGTGCAAGCTGTCTTGCTATCATGCGGGCTGCTTTGGTATGTTTTGTCAAGTATTCGTTAAATTCTTCCCCCAGTACAGTGGTTCTTCTGTGGGCGTCTGAATGTCTGTGGAGTGGTGAGTGTGCTGTGTGCATGCGTCTCCCTGTCACAATTTCATGTGGTGGTCTTTGCTAGGCTGATTCCTCAGCTCAAACAAGGCCAAGGGGAGGCAGTGTACCCAATTCCTTTTAAGTGAGAAGAACAATTTTGAAAGTCTTCCTTTCAGGAGGCCATTTATTTTCTCAACCATGCCGTTACTTTGCGGGTGATAAATCAAGCATAATTTGTGTTTTATCCCCAACAATGATGTTACTTCTTTAAAGAGGTCATTAACAAAATGTGTACCGTTGTCAGAGCGAATTACGTCACAAATTCCTCAGCGTGGGAATACTTCCCTCACCAAGAACTTTGCGGCGCACTTAGCATCTGGACGTGCACAGGGTCCTGCCTCGACCCACCTGGAAAATGGGCAAACCACCACTATCATATATCGTGCTCCATTGCACCTTTCTCCCATATCTGCATAATCAATATGCAGCTCCCTGAAGGCGCCTATTGGCTTTGGTATTGTTCCTCGCAGTGTTCTTAGGGTCATGCCTGAATTATATATCTGTAACGCTCACCTGGTATCCACGGGGTTGTCACTCAGCCTGTTCTGACCTCTTACGACCTCGAACCCTTCCCTGGAGGCTATTCGACTGGAGACTGGGCCTGAAACACAGGATTGGTAGAGTTTAACTCCCTATTGTCTCTGTGTGCTTGAACCCTTTCTTCCCCGGGGTCGAACCCTTCCCTTTGATCCACAGATCACCTTGTTTTCTTCCTTAGGAAGCGGCGTGTCGGGATGGGAATGACACCGTCGAAGATGCCAGCAGAACAGAAGGAGCGATGACTGATGGGCAGAAGCGCCGCAAGGTAAGGCTGTTCCTAACGGTGTTCTTGTTCTTGCAGGAGCTGAGCGCAGAAGAAAGATGCAGGCCTACTGGAGACCGATCCGAACACGGTGAGTGTCACGCTGCAGGTGCAGAAAACGGAAAGCATGTTTCTCAGCCTGGGTGTGGCTTAAACAGTCTTTGGGTATCCCAGGTGCCTCGGGGCTGAACCACACCCAAAAGACTAGACTGCACATGCAGTTCTGGGAACCAAAATATGTGGGGGCATCCATCTTGTCCCAATCAATGCACTACACGTCCAATCCCCAATGTTATCCTATGGGAGTGGGTGAGTCTGGTGCCACAAGCGCCAAGTCTGACTCCAAGTGGGTCTTTGGAGGGATGGATAGGCCCTTGAGGGCCATGTAGGTGATCGTGGCCTGGCTCCAGGCTGACATCTTGGAGGGCTGGGGACATGAGGGGCAGGAATCATGACAGCACTCCCCCCCAGGGCCCCTCTCAAGGTGGCTCTTCTGTCTGGTCCTGGTTTGGTTGATGAATTTGTCTAAGCAAGCGAGGTGCATGTATGTACTCACAAGGCTCCCATGTCCTGTCTTGTGGACCGTACCCCTTCGAGTCTACTAAGTAGTATAATTTGGATCTGATGTACTTTGAATCTAGGATGTTCTTGACTTCGAATTCTGGCTCCCCGGCGACTACTACTGGCTGCGATGGCTTTGCTACCCGGGTCCCAGGTTGAACAGGTTTAAGGAGAGACACGTGGAACACAGGATGAATCTGCATGTTTGACGGCAAAGCTAGTCTGACCGCCACAGGATTTATCACGGAGGTGACGGTGAATGGACCCAGGAATCTTGGACGTAAAGTTCGGGCTCCTTTAATGGACACGTGTTTAGATGCCAGCCAGACTTTGTCTCCCACTTGGTAGTTAGGGGCCTTTGCTCGGTGTTGATCACCAAACTTCTTTTGGCGATTCTTAGCTTGAAGTAGGTGTTCAGCTGCCCTTTTAAAGGTTTGAGAAATGGTCGTGTGCAAGGTTTTGACTGCTGGCATTTCCAGGTTGTAGGAACGTCCAACTCAGAAGTACCTGGATGCCTGCCATACATGGTATAAAACGGTGTCTGCCCAGTGCTGGTGTGTAGGGAATTATTATAAGCATATTCAGCTATCCATAATAGGTCGAACCAGCTTCCTTCAGCTTGGTGTAACATGCAACGCAGATACTGCTCGAGCATCTGATTTGTCCTCTCAGTTTGACCATCCGTTTGGGGATGGTGACTGGTGGATAGCCGGATATCGATCTGGGCCATAGAGCAGCATTTTCTCCAGAAGTTAGATACGAATTGAGTACCTTGGTCTGAGACCAAAACTGAAGGAAATCCATGGAGCCGTACAATGCCTTCAAGAAATACCTTTGCCAGAGTGGGAGCATTTGGGAGTCCCTTAAGAGGAATGAAATGTGCCATTTTTGAAAATAGGTCCACGACCACAAGAATAGTGTTAAACCCTTGAGTGGGTGGTAAGTCAGTAATAAAATCGAGGGACAACGTGTGCCAGGGTGCTGGTGGGATTTCCAATGGTTGTAATAGCCCAGCCGGTTTCTGCTTGGATGACTTGTTTTGAGCACACACTCCACAAGAAAGGATGAATTGGATATTGTCTTTACGCCACGTGGGCCACCAATAATTTTGTATTACCTTGGCTAGGGTTTTAGCGATTCCGGGGTGGCCCTCGATCAAGGAATCATGATAACCGGACATGACTTGTTCTCGTAGTTCTTGGTTTGGTAAGAATAAACGATTCCAGAAGTAGGGAAACTGATCTTTTATCATGTAATTTTCTCCTTGTGCATTCCACGCTTGTAAACGCTCCGGACTCATCAGGTTTTGGATTTCTTCATGTAATTCTTTCTGAGTTATGGTTGCTGTGATTCCTAGGAGCTTGTCACTCGGGATGATTGCTATTGGGTCAGGGGTCTGATACCCTTGCTCTTCCACCCCCATACGGGAAAGGGCATCGGCCTTACCGTTTTTCACCCCATGTCAAAATGTAATCACGTAGTCATATTCAGCAAAAAAAGGGCCCAACGTAGTTGTCGTGAGGATTGGGCCTTTGCCGTTTTTAGGTACTGGAGTTTCCGGTGGTCAGTTCTTACAGTGATTGTGTGTCTGGCGCCCAAGAGGTAGTGCCGCCATGCTTTAAAGGCTGACTTAATGGCCAAGAGTTCTTTGTCTGTGTTAGCGTAATTGAGTTCAGGGTGTGTGAATTTACGCGACCAGAAGGCAACAGGGTGTAACTGGCCCGTTTCGGGGTCCTTTTGTGAGAGGACGGCTCCCATAGCCATGCTTGAGGCGTCCGTTTCCACCAGGTATGGGAGATCAGGGCGAGGGTGGCGTAAGACTGGGGCAGATGTGAATCTTGCTTTGAGTACCTGGAAAGCCTCTTTGGCTTCTGTTGTCCACTGGAACTTTTTGTTGCTTTTCCTTAGTAATGACGTGATGGGATGCACGATTTGCAAAAAATCCTGGGATGAACCGGCAGTAGAAGTTTGCAAAACCCAGCATACTTTGAATCCCCTTGAATGAATTTGGGGATGGCCAGTTCAGGATAGCATCTACCTTGTGTACATCCATTCAGATTCCATTTGGGCTGAGAATAAAGCCCAGGAATTCCACCTCGGAGATATGGAATGAGCACTTTACGAGCTTGGCGTAGAGCTGGTGTTGACAGAGTTTCTCCAATACGGATCAGACGTGTTTAGCGTGGTCCTGCTTTGATGCAGAATATACTAGGATATCGTCGATGTACACTAGAGCAAAGACATCAATCAATTCCCGTAGGACATCGTTCATGAAGTGTTGAAATGCAGCAGGCGCGTTGCAAAGGCCAAAGGGCATTACTTGATATTCGTACAAGCCGTATTTGGTGCGAAAAGCGGTTTTCCATTCGTCCTCCTGTTTTACGCGAACAAGGTGATATGCCCCCCTCAGGTCTAGTTTTGTGTAGATTTGGGCATCTTTGACTTGATCAAGTAATTCAGGGATCAGTGGCAGGGGGTAGCAATTTTTTACGGTAATCTGGTTCAGTGCGCGATAGTCGATTCACGTTCTCAAGTCCCCCTCCTTTTTCAGTACGAATAATAGAGGACTGGCTGCTGGAGACTTCGAGGGACGGATGAACCCGTTGGCCAGGTATTGGTCAAGATAGGCCTTCAGGTGCTGGTTTTCTGGTTCTGTGAGTGCATAAATTCGCCCACAAGGGATTTGTGCGCCGGGTATCAGGTCGATTTGGCAATCCTATGGTCTATGCGGTGGCAGGGTATTAGCCTGTTCTTTCTGAAAGACATCTTGAAAGTCCTGGTATTCACTTGATAGGGTGCCGATTGCCACAGTCGCAAGCATGGAGGTTCTGGTGTTTATTGGTTGTTTCTCTTGGCGATAACATGTGTGGGCGCAAGTCTCAGTAAAGGCCAATTCTTTTGCTCGCCAATTGATTCAAGGATTGTGAGCTACCAACCATGGCATTCCCAAAATCAACCGGAACTGTGGTGCCTTAATGAGGTCGAAACGATAGATTCTTGGTGTCCATCCTGGCACAGAAGGGTTAAAGCTGCAGTGCATTGGGATACTGGACCAGAAGCTATTTCCGTGCCGTCGACAGTGGTAACAGTGTCGGTGGTTGATTTAGGGCGTAACAGAAGCCCCATCTTTGCCGCAAGATCCTGGTCGATGTAATTCCCAACGGCTCCACTGTCTATGCTCTTACTGCGTGCATCCGAGATGGTTGTTGGTGATTGATCAATACCACAGATAGTGAAAAATTGGAGGTCTGTAGTTCACTTTCTTCGCTCGACAAGTGGACCCCTACACTTGCCGGGCTGGGGAGTTTTCAGATTCCTTGATCGTATCTTCCTTGACATAACTGCTGCTGTCTCCTTTTATCCCTTTCCGTTTTAGTCAAGGGGGATCTGACCCCCCGATTTGCATTGGTTCTCCTGAACCTTCCGTTGTTCGGGCAGTATTGTCCTTTGAATGCACATACATAGGGCGAGGGTCCGGTCTGGTTCGATCTGCTCTTAGGTCCTGCAACCTATGATCCAGTTGAACAACAAGGTCAATGAATTCTGAGCAGTCTTTCGGGGGGGTTCACTACTTGTGCGAGAACATCCTTGAGCTCCGCCTGCAACCCCCGATGAAATAACGTGGTTCTCTTCTCCACTGGCCATTCTGCTTCAACTACAGGTCTATTGAACGTGGCTATGTATGTTAATAGGTCTTGATTCCCTTGGCGTAGGGACAGAAGTTCGTTGTCTAATGCCTGCCCATGAGTACGACGGGCGAACAGCTTTTCCATCTCCTGCTGAAAGCCCCTGAATTCATGCAGCAAAGGATCGTCTTGGGCCACAAAGGGTACAGACCAGTCCGCGGCGCTACCACTCAGGTAGGATAGCACAAAAGCGACCCGTGATTGGTAATTCGGAAAGGCCCCTGGCCTACAAAGGAAGTGCAGGCGGCACTGGTTCATGAACATTGCAAACCTCTTGGGATCCCCCGTAAATCGTTCGGGTGGGGCAAGGGAACTGCCCCAGGAAGGGTTATCTGAACGGGATTGCCTGATGGCGCTGGCATCGAGGGCACGCTTCCCGGCAATGGTGCATGCCCTGCTTGTGACTGGAGAAGTTGCCGGCTTAAATCATCAGTCCGTTCTTTGGCTACTATTGGTCTCCTGCCTGGCTGCATGTACTTCGGAACGTAGCTTCCCCAACATGTGGGCTAACTGGTCAGTTGCTGACGTTTCCATGACGCCCAGTTGGATTTTGATGTGAGGCTTTGCGTTCTGTAATGCTCACCTGGTATCCACGGGGACGTCACTCAGCCTGTTCTGACCTCTTACGACCTTGAACCCTTCTCTGGAGGCTATTCGACTGGAGACTGGGCCTGAAACACAGGATTGGTAGAGTTTAACTCGATATTGTCTCTGTGTGCTTGAACCTCTTCTTCCCCGGGGTCCAACCCTTCCCTTGGATCCACAGATCACCTTGTTTTCTTGGATAGTGTGCTCTCTGTCCTGCCTTCAGCGCAGGGGTGCGTTGATTGATGCGGGCTCGTTGCTGCCTAGTTACTTCACTGGCAAGAGCCCGACAGGTAAGTATAATGAGTCATTTGAACAATTCTCTAACTTCGTTCCTTTCCTTCCTTAGATGATGGCCGGCGTCCGGGGATGGCGGCGTGCTGCTGAGATGAGTAGCACTGAAGGTGAGTGAGAGCGCGATGCGCGATGCACCCCTTTCGTATTTGCATTGAACTGAGTTCTTTTTCTGTGTCTTTTAGGTGCCGTGACGTTTTCAGCGTGGATGCCGGTTATGAAGAACAAATGCGGTGGGTAAGCACGGTATGCGGCGCCTCTAGATGTTTCCACGCTAACCTGGAGTGTCTTTTCCCTCTTGCAGATGGATGAGAAGTTCCGGAGACAGAGTTCCCCCAGAGCGGCTGGGATTCAGGGAAGCGTTTGAAGCTTGTACAGTATTTAAAAAGAAGCGAAGATTTGCAGAATGCTTACTGATGCCTTTTTTCTGTTCCTTTCCCTTTTCCTTAGGAATCGGTGTGCCGGGATGGGAATGACACCGTCGAAGATGCCCGCGAATGACACCGTCGAAGATGCCCGCAGAACAGAAGGAGCGATGACTGATGGGCAGAAGCGCCGCAAGGTAAGGCTGTTCCTAACATTGTTCTTGTTCTTGCAGGAGCTGAGCGCAGAAGAAAATTGCAGACCTATTGGAGACCGATCCTAACACGGTGAGTGTCACGCTGCAGGTGCAGAAAACGCAAAGCATGTTTCTCAGCCTGGGTGTGGCTTAAATAGTCTCTGGGTATCTCGGGTGCCTCTGGGCTGAACCACACCCAAAAGACTAGACCGCACATGCAGTTCTGGGAACCGAAATATGTGGGGGCATCCATCTTGTCCCCATCAATGCACTACAAGTCCAATCCCCAATGTTATCCTATGGGAGTGAGTGAGTCTGGTGCCACAATCGCCAAGTCTGACTCCAAGTGGCTCTTTGGAGGGATGGAGAGGCCCTTGAGGGCCATGAAGGTGATCACGGCCTGGCTCCAGCCTTACATCTTGGAGGGCTGGGGACATGAGGGGCAGGAATCATGACAATATCTGGCACGTTGTACATTCCATTGCTAGTTTTGAAAGTTTTTACTGTAACCCCGGAATGAACCAGTGTTCCTGTATCTCTGTGGCAATGTGTTGTTTCGTGTTGTGTGCTGGGAAATGTAGCTGCTGGAAGGCTATTTCCAATAATTTGGTGGGCATCACTACCATTCCTGTGTTGTTTTGCCGCCATAATAGATCTGTTGCTGACTGGCTGCATCCCCTTTTTTCCCACAATTCTTTTTCGTCTGCTGTTGCACCCG
Source organism: Ambystoma mexicanum (assembly GCF_040938575.1). NCBI lineage: Eukaryota > Metazoa > Chordata > Amphibia > Caudata > Ambystomatidae > Ambystoma > Ambystoma mexicanum. The sequence goes on from NC_090928.1 coordinate 1,150,422,617, forward strand.
ATTGTAGTTCTAGTATCTGTGACACGGGCATGGTGTTGTAGCCATCTGGGAGATCCTCCTCTACCTGTTTGCGCATCAAGTACTCACCTGTTCTCTCCTTAACCAAGTATGAGTCCTCTTTGGCGGCAGCGTCTGCTGCCGCATTTCCTAGAGAGATGAAATCTGTGTTGGTTGTATGGACCTGACATTTCACTATGGCTATCATAGAGGGGTCTTTTAATGCTTCAATGAGTTCTTTTAAGAGTTCTGCATGTTGCACTGGTGAGCCGTCGGCCCTGTGGAATCCCCTACGCCCCCACCGTGCTAATCCTCATTGCACTGTAGTGGTCATATACGCTGAATCTGTGTATTTTGTGACTGCACACCCTTTTGCTGCATGTAGTGCTTCAATGAGTTCAATTAGTTCTGCTGCTTGGGCTGAAAAATGGGCGGGCAGACGTTGTTGGACTAGTACCTCGTATTCACCTTCTTCTAATTGTACAACTGCTATCCCCACGTGTTTATCTCCTGTCTCTGAATTTACTGATGCTGACCCGTCTATGAAAAATACCTCCCCCTCATCCAGTGCGTTTTCGGTCACAATTACTGCTCCACTCTCTTCTCCCTGGTATGTTGCACAGTCGTGTGCCTGCATGTCTTCCACAGTGGAAGGTTCTGTGATGAATCTGGCGGGGTTAACTACCTTACACCTCACTATGTGTATGTTGGCGCTTGACAAGATGATTTCATAGGCTGTGGCTCTCTGTGTGGTCAGTGTGCTTTTTGATCTTTCTAGTATTGGGAGTGTTCTAAAACAGTGTGACGAAACACCCCATCACTATTGTTGCACTTTTTTCAATGGCGAACGCAGCAGCTGCAAGAGATTGCTTGCGCACAAATTGTCCCTGCATTACCGCATCCAATGTGCCACTGTAGTAAACCAGCGGCTTATGTCCCAGAGGTGTCTTTTGCGTTAGTACTGCTGTCATAATTGATCCCTTACAGTGTGAAAACAGGTAGAACTCGCGCTCATAATCTGGATTCGCGAGTACTGGTGCACTCGAAATCAGTTCTTTGAGAGAGGTAAATGCATAACTCAACTCTTCAGACCACTGTATGTCTGTGCTCTCTCTCTGCGCTTCTTTAAGTCCCTGTAGCCATGGTCTTGTGTATGTGGCGTAATCTAATATCCATGCACGGCAGTAGTTACACATGCCAAGAAATGTTTGCATTTCCTTCACTGTTCTCGGTCTCCCTACAGCTGTGATGGCTGCTACTCTGTCTGGTATTATTTTCTTGCCATCCTTTGAAATTGATTGCCCTAGGTACAACACTTCTCGTTGGCAGTATTGCAGTTTCTCTCTGTCAACTTTGTAACCCTTGTGGGCCAATAATGTCAGGAGGGCAATAGAGTCTTTCCTACACTCTTCTTCGTTTTTTCCACAGATCAGAAAATCGTCCACGTACTGAATAATGGTACTGTCTGCTGTCATGTTCCCAAGATCCTCATGCAGTATTCTGTTGAATATGCTGGCACTCTCGCAATAGCCCTGGGGTAATCTGCAGTGCTCATATCTTTTTCCACCCAGGGTGAATGCTGTCAAATATCTACACTCCTCTGCGAGTGGTATGGAGAAGAATGCGTTCTTCAAATTCACCACTGTGAAGTGAGACACATCTTTTGGAATGCTACACAGGATAGATGCAGGGTTGGGGAACAAAGGGAATTCTTTCTGGATGAGGTCATTGAGTGGGCGTAGATCTTGGATCATCCTCCATGCCCCTCCCTTCGCTTTTTTGATAGGGTAGATACAGGTATTGCATGGTGAGTTTGAGGGCACTATTATTCCCTGTGTTAATAATGCACTGACTGTTTCTTTTATCCCTTCTTCTGCTTCCCGGGTTAGGGGGTATTGTTTCACTCTGGGAAGTATGGCTCCTGGTTTAAGTTTGTTTCTAACTGGAGTGACCCCATGTAATAGTCCCACATCATGTGGGCCTGTTGTCCACAACTTGTCTGGTACTGACTGCATGTCATTGTTAAAGAAAGACGGTGGGGCTCCCACTACAGCCATTAGTTGCACTGGCAATTGTCTTTCCTGTATCATGATGTCACAAGGGATTGCTATCTCCATTATTATTTCTCCGTCACTGTCTGAATCAGTGAAGAGATCCTCATCTGATAAATCTTGCAGTGCAATGTCAGCATTGGTGCATAATACTGTGCGCCATTGACAGCCGTGTTTGTCCATTGCGATCACTGCTATTCTTTTGGCTGGGACTTGAACTGCATGTATATCCAATGACATCACTGTTCCCGGCATTATTTCTGGGCGTGCTATCGGGCGAAAGATGAACTCTGCGGGTACCCTCCATTCCAGTTTCTTTAGTTCTGGGACTACCCGGGCCAACGTTTTTAACCCTTGGAGGAACATGTCTGGATCTACTGGTATCCCGCGCACTTCTGGCGCTGTTGCTCGCGCGCCTACCACCAGCATTACGTGCATGGGGCAAATCCCTGGCTTGGAGCAAACTATCCCTCTTTTTGTAAACAATATGGTCATGTTAAGTTTGCTGAGGAGGTCCCTCCCTAGCAAGTTAACCGGGGATTGTTCGTAATACAATAGGGGTGCTCTTACTGTTTTTCCCCCCACTGTAACATCCAAATCATCTCTGTAAGGAACTTCGACCACCGCCCCAGAGAACCCATGCGTCTCCAATTTACGATTAGATAGCAGAAACCGACCTTCACGTAAACATGATTTCTCGGCTCCTGAATCCACCACAAAGATAAATTGTTTGTTTCCTATCTCTGCCTCTATCAATGGTTCCTCGGCTGCATTGAAGGTTGTTGATAGTACTGGACACGCAAGTGCTCTCTGTGGGCTGTCCTATGCCGGGTGTCTTGTGGTCCCCCCTTGACTGAAAACATTGCCTGATACTACTGCCACTCCTCCATATGGTGTGGGTGCGCCATTTGCTGTTGTGGAAAAAGGATTACCATGTGTGTATGGTGTATGTTCGCTGCTTTGTGGGTGCTGTTGGATGTTGTGTGGTCGCTCCCTGTGTTGTTCTGAACCTCTTTGTTCTTGTTGCTCCCGTCCCCCTTCCCTTGGTAATCCGTACGGGCTCCCTGGGTGCGGGTGCCCATAATGTTGATCATCTTGGTAAGATGGGCATGGCCTGCTCCTGCACTCACGTGAGAAGCGCGCCCACCTCCCGCAGTTCCGCAGTTCCCCTGTCTTTCCCTCGGTCCTTGTCCCCCATTACCGCCATTCCCTCCATATCCTTGACCGCCCCCTCAGCGCCCCCTGTACCCACCTCTTCCTCTGCGGGGAGCCCACACTTGCCACTGCAATCCTCCATACTCCTCTTGTCCATTCCACTGTCTCTACCCATTGTCTGCTCAATTTGCAGCCATCCACCCCTGTATCGCTACCAGTCCCTCCTCCTCCTCTGCGTTCCTATCTTGGGGGAGTGCTGCTGCAGTGACCTTCACCAGTTTCGTTTGTACTCATTTTGCCTCATCTGCCAGCCTTCACTGTGCTATCTCCTTCTCCTTCTCCTTAATTCTCTTGCAATGATGCACTATCATGCTCTATATTTCAGGTCAACCTTTCGCCTCAATCCCTGCTATTTTGTCGAGGGCTTTTTGAACTTTTTTTGGGAGTCCCCTCTTTATTATAAAGTAAAATAGTGACGTTGATTGGTCCCAGGCCGTACCCGTTTCCGCTCTCCACATCTCCTGCACCCGGGAAATGAAATCCATAGCCTCCTCCCCATCATTCATGGTGCTTTGCATCACTGACTGTAAATCTGGGGTGTCTGGAAAGCTCTCTCTTAATGCATCCGAAATTCTTGCACGTACTGTGTTGAAGGAGGCTCCATCATGGCGATCGCAATCTAATGTCACCCCCGGGAAACCGGCTTTTGCCCACACCCTGTCTGCTTGGTCACCCACCGCTGATACCAGCAAGCTCTGACATTGCCTACGGCTTGGGGTATGCCTGTAGTATGTTTCTCAAAGGCATATATCCACTTACTTGCCCCTCCTGATAGCGGGGGCAATGACTTTAGCAAGTTTGCCTTATCCATCTGAGCCCATGGTATGTAGTTTGGTCCCCCCCTCTGTGTATCAGTGGGAGTTGCAGTTTTCCCTTACCCCCTTTTCCAGTACTCACCTTCGATCCTTTCTTTCCCAATGGTGCTATCCTTCCCATCCTGTTTCTTAACCTCCCTGTCCACTCTTGTTCCATTGCTCTTCCCTGCGGCGTCTCATCGAACCTCACCAATCCCCCTCCCGTTGCCATTCCCAACCTCCCAACTTCTTGCTCATCCTTCTCTATGTCGCACCACAGTTCCTCCCTTCCGTCAGCAGCTGTTCCCTCCTCCCCTGTATTTTCTCCAAGATCATGTGCATCCAATTCCATTATTCTAGTTGGCTCTTCCTGTATTCTGAATAGTATCTCCCCCTTTTTCCAACCCTCCTCAGAGGATCTGTCAAGTGCTTGTGCCCGAGGCATTCGTTCTGTTCTGGATGCGCTGGCTCCACTCTGCTCACATATGTTTTGTATTATCGATAGCTCATCTCTGGCCATTGAGAGCCTAGAATCTAAATCTTCTGTTAGTTTTGCTATATCCACTGCTGGGGTACTTACCTGCCCGCTAGTTCTGGGGCAATCATATGGTGGCGGGGCTGTGGGTCACGGTGTGGCTGCAGGGACAGCGGTGGGCACATACGTGGGATCACTATACCCCTCGGCGGGTACTGGTTTGTTTAAAAGTGGGTATAACCGTGTTACCTCTACTGACCCTTCTTTCCCCCCATTCTCTCTTCCTCCTTCGTTCTTTGTCAGGGGAGTGGTAGTAAGGGTGGGCTGGTCGAGAGCTGTGTCTTTCTTTTTAGGCGGGGCACATCTTCACACAGCCTCCATAGATCTGGTATCTCTCTTCTATTATGAAACTGTTTTCCTTTGTATTTTATGAATATGCATGTGGCTACCATATCCAAAACACTTTTATCAAATGATCCTCCTTGTGGCCATACCTGGGGCAAGTCCTCTCCTTTTAGTTCCGTGACCCATTGGTCATGGTACTTAGTTATTCTTTCCGCATAACCCGGTACATTTTTACAGATGTGGGCTAAAGGTGTCTCTGCCCCCATGTTATATTCTCATCGGTTTTACCCTCCGGTATTATACCTGTTTATCACTGCACTTGTGTGCGTGTGTGTTTCTTAACAATAAAATAGCTCTTAACGATTAAAAGATGCTCATTCACAATCTTTCTTTGTCAAATCTTACCAGGTCACACTTACACTGACCGTACTACCTAAACCGTTAATACCATTACATCATTTTTTTTACAACCAATTTTATGAAACATTAATAATATAGCATGTGCAACACAGAACGAGCATTTAACATACTTCTTACATACAACATATAACACAGAACCCCCCCTTTCTTGTTTACGCTTTTGTCTGTGGCAAGGCCCTCTGACCCTCGCTCAATTATTTCTTTTAACCCTTAGAGGCTATGTCACCTGTCTAGTATTGATTCACCCAGAATAAAAGAGGAAGAAGATAGAAAGCAGCTTCTAATGTGTTCACCGTGTCTCCCTTAGTCTCAGGCACCCTTAATTTTATTTTCGACTATTCAACTTATTCCCAGCAATAGTCAAGGTAGCACTATGCAGCGCCGCCCTCTACCTCTTTGCAGTGCTAGGTTCCCGTCCTTGTCTTCCCTTTTACCACCTTATTGTCCTAATGGCCATATGCAGAGAAAGAGAAATAGTATTGTAGGTTGAAAGCACCCTCTAGATTATCCCCACTTCACCTCATATCACCTGACTTCCCTGATTTTCACTGCTTTTATGGTCACTCAATACTCACGTGCCCGTCTTGATCCGAGACTCTCCGGACTTGGTCCGTCCAAGCGGCGCTGCCTCACACTCAATGGCCGCCCCCGGCGAGCGGTACTAAGGGTTTTTTGGAACGGTACCCGTACCCTCTCGCCCTACTGTGTGCGCACATCTAAGCGTACCAGTTGCTGTAGGCGGGCAGCTCTGTTGAGCGGGCGTGCCGTGCGTCTCCACTGCAGCCGGGGACGTCTCGTGCCAAAAGGGGACAGTTAAGAAGAATCACGTCTATGCGGTCACCACTGAATGTAAGCGTCCCCAACAAGCACCCCCTTAATGAGAGGCAATAAAGGACACACTCCAAGAGGGAATGAGACCACGACCAACTGCGGGTGAAGTAAACGTTTTTTTTTATCTAAGTCAATGTAGGGCATGCAAAGGACTCTGCAAACTCCGAGAGCGCTCTGTCTGACAATAGCAAAGACAGTCATATTTATTACAAAACTACGTCATAAATCCTGTAAGCTATAGGGGGCACATAGTCTCAGGGATTGGGTGGTGTTGACTAAGCTATAGGTGGTGCATCGATGAGCTGCTCCGGGATTGGTGGACATCTGCGTGGTGCCAACGTGGGGTGGACGGGTCAGCTGGGCTTGTCAGGGTGGAGCTGCCAGGCCGAACGCGGTCTGTGTCAATGATTGGTGGCTGTACTAACACTTTGCCCTTGTGGCCACACATGCACAAACACTCATCACGTTATACGACTCCAGTTGTCCTGCAAATCCTACAATATGTTAATCTGATATTACAAGGAAGACATTTAGAGACAACATGCAATATGAAGCTCACCAATACATCAGTGTACTATTGCTCTTGATCTCAATGACCGGGGGTCATATGCCCAGGTGTCTCATCAGAGGGCACGAGCTACTTTGTCATTCTATTCTGTTAGATGCGGTGAGGGATTGTTTTACGATATATTAGTACAGGGGTGAATAACTGTCTCTATGGCCCATTAACTTGGGGTGAACTAGAGTACCATTGGATCAGTGAGGGCACATATCTGGCCCCGCAAAGGCGGTGGGATTTAGGACCAGGTAGCACATAATTCACTTGGCCAGGCCATGGCGGCCTCTGACATGTAGGAGGAAAATACTTGAAGCGGGTCCAGCAGAAATGTGGGGAGGTGAGGCTGCGCTGTTTGACTACCAGCAAGCCCTGGTGGGCCTTGGCGGGGAGGTTGGGGAGATGGCCTTGTAGCATTAAGCAATCCTTATTCACTGAACTGTACAATGTACCATACGAGGGGACGAATGCTATAGTTAGTGCATTAGAATGATTACATAGTCCTGTTATTTACAAATGTGATCATCTGCGGTATTCATAGCAATGGGGGTCGGTTATAGTACATGTAATACACAACGTTACTTGAGTACATACTTGTCTTTCATGGGGCAAACAGATAGATAACAACATGACAACATGAGGTAGTGTTAGGTTTGGTCATGTGCTCGAGAGCATAGATGCAATATGTTTGTTTATATTTCCATTTGAAGCAATCACTAGTTCAGCACCTTTGAGAATCATTTTACACATTTAAATGTGTTTCACTATATTCTACATACACATTTCATGTATTGCTTCTTGCTTTTATCCTTTGTACATTAGCAGCAATCATTAGTTGGCATAAGGTGGAATCTATCAAGCCCTTTCATTAGACTTTCAGGGCACATGGTATCTTGCAGCGGGCGGGGGTGGTCAGTCTTCCTTTTATTAACGTTATAAGTTGCATCCCTTCCCATTCCCCATTTTAGCGTTTACAAAATGGCCCTGTGAGCCGTTTGGGTTTGGTATGTCTCGTTAACACTCCATCTGGGGGGGGGGGTCTGGTCAGGGGTTTATGGAGGGGGGTCATGAACACCATATATTATAAATGCTGGGGGTCAGATGGATGGTCGGGCATGTGTGATTGGGGTGATTCTTGTTATTTTCCAAACTCTGGTTACAAGTCAGGTCGCTTCTAGGGCAATGATGTACTGCGGAAGGTAAACAATACAGTGTTTGTTCTGATACTTGTTTGTGTCTGGTTGCCTGTGAGAACGGGCCTTCAGCGGATCTGCCATGAGGTGGAGGCTGGGGGACGTGCAGGTCTCTCCGTGTGCGGTCAAGTGGGGGCCAAGCTGCAGCTCTGTGTGTGCGAGCTGCTCTGCCGGCGTTGGGATCTAGCACCCTTAACAAAATTGAGTTTTGCTCATTACAAAATGGGGTCTGTGTTATACCAAATTATGTGCTTGTGTAGCTTCACGCGTCGATCCGCAGCCGCCCTGCCTCCCGGGCCCAGGTGCATGGGGGGCTGCCGACGAGTCATGGGCTTCACGTAGGTGGGCGATGTAGGTGAGGAGGGGCCCTATCGACCTGTCCTCCCATACAATTGTGAAACCAATAGTGGCATTGAGAAGGAAAGATGTTACCTTACCTTTGCCATGGAACATGGAATGTCAAGAAGCATTCGACCTGCTCCAAGCTGCATTATGTTCAGCACCAGTTTTGGGCACACCAAACTATGACAAGAGTTTTAAGTTATTTGTCCATGAAAACAATGGTTGTGCTTTGGCTGTTTTGACTCAGGAACAAGGAGGGAGAAATAGACCATGCGGCTACTTCTCTTCCACGTTGGATCCTGTTGCATGCACTCTGCTGCGCTGCTTGCGAGCTGTTGCTGCAGCTGCCGCGTCAGTAAAACAAACCGAGGGTATGGTTTTAGGTCACGGTTTAACCGTCATGGTGCCCCGTGCAGTGGACGTTCTTTTAAATAGAATGCAGATGCAACACCTTACATCAGCCAGATTACCAAGGTATGAAAAAGTTCTATTTGCACCACATATCCGAATTATGAGGTGGTGCGCTTTGAATCCAGCTGAGTTAATGCCCCCACCCAATGAAAAAGGGGATGAAAAAGCATTCCCCAATGAATGTTTAATGTTTACTGAACAAGAGACGAAAGGAAGAATTGATCTAACAGATACCCCACAGAAAGAGCCAAATTGAGAACTGTTTTGTGACGGTTCTTGTTTTAAATTACCCGATGGTACATCAACTGCTGCATATGCCATCACTACACTGAAAAGTAATGTAGAAAGCAAAAGAATCCCATACAACTCAGCACAAGCCGCAGAGATAATAGCGTTAACCAGAGCATGTGAAATTTCTGCAAACCTTAATGTAACCATATATACTGACAGCCAGTATGCATTTGGGGTGGTACACAATTTTGGTCGATTATCGGTTGAAAGGGGTTTCCTGACATCACACGGAACAAAAATCCAACATGGCACTTTGATAGTGAGAATGTTGTCTGCACTTGGGCTCCTCAAACGATTAGCAATAAAGAAATGCGAAGCGCATAAAAAAGTAACATGTAACGTTGGAAAGGGAAACACATTTTCAGACAGAATTGCGAAACAAACTGCCACTGATTTACACACAAAAATGTTTACTTGAAAAAACAACGAAGTTCCCTGCATGGTAGAAAATGGGATTGCCACAGTTAAGGAAATGCAAGCAGAAGCTACTGCAGATGAAATAAAAGCATGGTCTGAGGGTCCAGCAGAATTAGAGGTTGAAGGTTGTTGGGTGGACAAAGAGAACAAAAGATGGATGTTGCCAAATGCCTATGTAACGGCGATGGTCACTATGGCCCATAGTCCAACACACATATGTGCTAAGAAAATGATTCAACATCTAGATACAGCATGGCAGAATCCACATATTAGAAAAACTGCTGACAGATTGGTCCAAATTTGCATGACTTGTTTACAACATAACATTGGAAAAGGAACAGCGACGCCAGTAGGAAGTTTTGGCCCCCCCTCTATGCCATTTGAAGTCATCCATTTTGACTTCGTAGAAATGGAAAGATGCCAAAATTATAAGTATGTTCTTGTAGTGGTCTGCGCATTCAGCAAATGAGTAGAGGCCTATCCCCTGAAAGATTGTACAGCTATGTTCACAGCTAAAGTTATGCTAAAAAAGTAGTTTTCCCGGTTTGGCCTACCCCGGGTCAGATAACGGCCCGCACTTTATTGCAGCCATGATATTACAAATGTGTGCAGGTCTCCAAATTGACAAACGATTCCATTCGGCCAGACACCCGATGAGTGCCGGTTTGGTGGAATGCCAAAACGATATTTTGAAAAATAAGATCAGTAAGATCTGTGAGGGGAGTCATTTGAAATGGCCCGATGCATTGCCGCTAGCTTGCAAGGACTGGACTCTCCCCCCATGAAATAATCATGGGGTGACCAGCAAATGTTTGGAATGCTCTGCAGCCGAAACGTCTGAGAGACATAGAACACCCTTTGCTTATTAATTACTTTAAACAGTAATTCAAAACTTGTGTTTAATTCATCAGCAGGTGCAGGAGGCTCTTCCTGTCAGATATACCAGCCCAGGACATTGTCTGCAGCCTGGCAACTGGACACTCATTAAAGATTTTGAGAGGAAATCTTTGCTCGCACCGCGATAGAAGGGGCCCTATAAGGTGCTCCTGGCTACACAGACTGCAGTCCGAGTGGATGGTCGCAAGTCTTGGATCCACGCAACACACACAAAAAGAATTCCATTTCCTTTGAAAGAGCTGCCTGATCCTGACATTGAAAGAAATACAGCTGCACTTGATCACAAAGATACCATCGCCAGTTCTTTGCCAGAAGTGCTTCCTAAGCCCGAGAATGGGCCTGGGGAGATTGCAACAAAGATCGAAAGGCCAAAGGTCCCTCAACTTTGTCCGACTATTGCCACATCATCACTCATTGCATCGCAAGCTGGCACTGATCCTGCATCTGGAAATGAGAGTGCATTGTTCATCGATCATACTGTACCTGGAGACATAAGGTACAATCTACGTTCTCAAAATCGGAAGTGAACTGCGTGTTTGTTTTGCCTCTATTCCCAACATGGATGAAGTGGGAAACGGAGGCCTAGGGAAATGGAGCGTATGAGCTGTATCAAGCTGCATCAAATTGAAAGCTCTGACATGTGGTTTCCCGGTGCTACCATTGAAAAGTGAAGGACCAGTGCGACCCTGTGCGGACAAGCAGGGGGCATATGGTACCGACACAATTGATGCTTGCTCCTGCCTTTTTGGAGCTCTGTGTGAAAGAAATCACATCAGCTTGCTGACATTTATTAAGCAGGCTAGCTTGAACGCTTTGCTGCTACTTGGACGCTTTGCTGTTAACGTGTGTTGCTGTGGAGAACTTTTCTGCAACGAACATTGAAAACTTTTCCTGAGATAAGCATTACAGACAATGCCTACACTCACTACTGCTCCCTCCTGCACCAACGCTGTTGATATTGTCGAAATAGAGACTGAGGGTCTCATCACAAGTTGGGCGGTAACGCCGGCGCTAATAGCCCTGCCGCCAAACCCCCCGGCGCTTTTAGCGCCAGATCACAGGTTTGGCGGAAGGGTTATTGCCCATTCCCCATTGGGCCCATTTGGGATTTCCTCATTACCCATTGGTCCCAATGGGGAAAATTCGCGCTATTACCGCCGGCGGATTTCCTGCCGACGCTAATCGCGCCGAAAATCGGCAATTTTGACGTGGATTTCCCCCCAGCTCAGAGCTGGGGGGAAATCCGCAAAGCCATGACCTGGCAGACCCTTAAATGCGGCGGTAATAGCACTACGGCCACATTTAAGGGTCACCGCCAGACTAGAGGCCCTAAGCCTGTTCCTAGAAAAACTTGGTTTGGAAAGAATATGCTAATAATTATGATACCGCTTTGCATTCTGATTACAATGGTCCCAATATTCGGTATCTGGAAACTGTGCATCCTTTGAACTTTCTTTTGCCTGCTACCAATGCTCCTAGTACGAACAGCCCAGTACATGTGCTCTCTTACACTCTCCCCTCACAACAAGTGAAACATAGAAAAGGGTATGACAATAATACATTGCTTCTGATTATGTATATGACCCATGCTATCTTGAATAGGTCCAACTGTTGGGTCTGCTCACATTTACCCCAGCATGGTGGAAAAGGAATGGGTTGGTATGTACAGCCTTTGCCACTTAATACCGCATGTTATGCACCTTGAGAGAGTTATTTTATGGAAAATGGAACAACAGTAATACTGGTCAGTTTGAGGGAACAAATATAGATGACTTTGAAAGGGTGGTATTTGAACTGGTCGGTTGTTCCATATTTGCAAGCGCAAGCAAAATAAACACGGTAACAACACATCCAGTAGATACGCTCTCTAGGCCTTACAAATCCCTAATCACTTTTAACATGGCTCCAGTAGGAAACAAAGCTGCTGTGCCACCCTCCTATACTATTAATCACAGTCCACGTTCTGTCCCATTTTGCTTACAGAAAAAGTGCTCCTATCCTGTAGGAACATTTACTAGATCCATGAATACTGCCGTACTTGGGCAAGAAGAGAAACCATTATATATAGGAGGTCCTGTTTATTTTGTATGTGAAGATCAGGCCTATCCATGGTTACCTAGAACTTGGGAAGGGACCTGTTATTTAGGTATACTTTTGCCTGGTGTATTCCTTTCGAAAACTTCGGAAATATCAAAACGATCTAGATCTAGGCCACGCCGAGATGATACCGCAGAACTTATTGCAGGCGATATAGCAAAGTCATTTATACCATTTTGGTGACAAGCAATAAATTCATGGAATATAAGGAAACTGTCCAGAGTGTTAGAAAAAACGATAAAGGGAACTACAGATATACTCTATAATATGACATTCGAAGAGAAAGTAGTTAGATTAATGACACTTCAGAATAGAATGGTCCTTGATATAATTTTGGCTGATCGTGGGGGGGTATGCAAAATTGTGGGATCAGCGTGCTGTGTATTCGTAAGTGACTCCTCCCCCACGATATTTGAAGCAATAAAGAAATTGCATGTCCTGAGTTCTGATATTCATGTCCCCACAGGTGGTTGGAATCTGAAAATAAGTTCAAGGTTCTGGGAACTGCAATCATGGGGATGGAAACTAATTGCAATTTTGGTCATGATATTTGGATTCCTCATGTTCTGCTGTTGTTGCATACAATGCCTGCCAGTCCTTTGCTCCCAAATTACAAATCAATGTGTAAACGCAATCAAAACGAAAACTCCTCGCATATTAAATGACAGTGCACACCACAAAAATGAAACAATCAAGGAATTTATGGCAATTAATAGTTCTGATGACGATTATAGTAGTATGCATAGTTCAGAATTAGACACGTTGTCAGATGAATATGCGATGTATAGATGATGCTGTTGGCTTACGGCCAAAAGGAGGGTTTGTTAGTCCAGAAACAACCTTATAGTATGTATAGTTTGCATATTATGTTGGCCAGAAACCAATCGCATCATGTAACAAACCTCACAAACACAGAATCGTCAATGTAACCAGAGGGTGTCAATTGTGTGAAATATCCGCCATTTGCTTTCTTCTTTCTGTCAAAATGCTTTGCAAAATGTATTCTATGCTTCTAGCTCATACACAGTGCTAGGCCTCGGCTTGCATGCTGAAAGACTAACACTGACAGGAATGTCAAATGATACAGAAATATATTGTTTTCCTCCCTCACAAAGTCCTTGGAGGTGAGCAGAAACTGTATCTAATCAGCAGCCCAGGTGCCGGCCTTTCTTGCAAACTCTGTAGCAATAGGCAGTTAAAGCATTAATTATATTCTTTTAGCAGTACTCCTTCGCTGAGGCTGGTATTGTCTGCCTCAGAACTGTCTGACCCTTGGTTCATGAATAGAAACACATAGATTCATGATCTAATAAATCTAACGTGCTAAGGAATGTTTCTCTCCTACGAACATGATATCCTTGCTGAACTAAGAGCTTTATGTTCTCCATAACAAAAAAGCTATCTCTGCTACTGTTACTAGAATAAGTATATTTAGACTGAATAGAGACTTGTCATAACGTGTCATAATTGTCATGATTGTCAATCACTGAACCCTAGCCTAAAAGATACATTATGGGTGGTTTGAACTGCCTTCAAAGATTGCATGTTATGTATATATATATATATATATTGTTGCTCGCTCTCTTGCGTCACACGAGGTCTGGGTACACACGTTGCGAGACGTTAGACCCCACTTGGCCGACTCAGCATACTTTGAAACAAACCAGACTTGTTTGGAAATCGAACCTTGTGTTTGTAGTGTCACTAGAGTATATGGTTATTGTGCCTTAGTTTCCATATGCGGGGTCTTTATGGCCTAGCATGGGGTCGTGTTGTGCATTGAAATCGATGTCTGTTAATTTACATTTATTTTTCCCCTTCCTGTACTCCTAGGCATGCAGTGCCATTCTCTGCTGGGCCTTCCTTTAGTAAATTTGCATGGTCTTGTTCCCGCTGCTTCTCCTCTTTCTTTCCAGTTCTACTTTCATTTGGTAATTACCCGTCTCAACGCCCGCACGTCGTTCCCTTGTCAACCTCTCCAACTGTAACTGCTTCAGCCTTTTCTCCTCATACGTGATTTTTGCAATAATATTTTCTTCCTCCATAATGCCATTACCATCTACTTTTCCTCTTCTGCCAGCTTCTCTATTTCCTGCCTTTTTTTCCTCCCACTCCACTATGTCCCTTTGTTCCTATTCTAACATTGCAACGTGCTCCCTGCTCCCGTAGTTGTAGTTCCTGCTCTCTGAGTTCCTCCGCTCCTCGTCCTCATGCTCGAGTCTTATTTCTTCGTCCTTACACCTTTGCTCCTTCTCCTCCCCCCCTACGCTGTGTTCCCGCGGCACCCATGTCCCAGTTCCAAGCTCTCTATTGCCTTTGCTGCCCCCGTGTTGTTCCCTTTAATTTTCGGAGTATCTGTGCAGCTATCCATTCCTCCGTCCCTATCCCCGCAAACTCTGTTTTTGCGCACCGCAGCCCCTCATCCTCAGGCACGGGGCTGCTGTCCGCCTGCCCTGCGTCCCTCTTGTGTTCCTATTTGGCATATGGGGGTAGCTTATACGTAGGGTTGGAATACCCCTCTGTTGCTTTTAGCTCTCTTAATGGGTAGAAGCCCTGCTCCTCTTCCTCTGCATCCTCGGATACTACGCTAGGTGTTGCTGCAGGAGGAGCGGGGGGGATCTGATTCACCCTCCTTTACCTCCTGCTGACTGAGAATCCATGGCTTTTCCTCCTGGAACATATGCCACAGCTCGAAAATGGACATATGATGTGCTAGCTTCTTCCCCTTGTATGTGCTCTGTAAGTGTGTTAGCAGTGATTGCAGCACGTCTTTGGAGTAACTGCCGCTAGGCGGCCATGGTCTTGCAAACTTGCCTTCTGTCTCTTTGGACCACTGTATGCTGTACTTCACTATCTTATCCTTATACGGGGGCTGAATCTTGCACAGGTGCTGTATGTGGTCACTGTCCCGTTATACATGGAATACTGTATCGGGGCTAGGGCTAGCCAGCCATTGTACACAGGATACATAGTGAACCTTGTGTTCTTACCTGACCTCTAATCAAGGGTTTCAATAGTCCGCTGTCAAAGGGAGAACATTAGGAGTGCTAGGAGTCAGCGGATGTCGAACTCATGGAAGGCCTAACTCCTTCCCTTGCCCAAAAGAACGTAGGGTCCACACAAGTAGCAAGGTACAACTAGGGTTTAGTACAGCCAACAAACCACAAGGATCACATGCACGGAGGGAAGTCCAGGCACATCTCAGCAGATTCTGGAAGGCAGGCCAGTTTCTATGACATTATGTCACAAGTGAGTCACCCTCTGGCCCTTTCTCCAAAACCTAACTCCACTCTGGATAGGCTGCTGAGTAGTAGTTCCCCTTTAGGATCCCATGTAGGTGTTAAACGATTGGACTTGGCGATGTCAGGCTTGGACTATCCCCGAAAATTTCTAAATTGTTATAGTGTGCGGACCCCATGATTGGTTAGTGATCCCAGCTGCCCACCCCTATGGACATGTGTTCTGATTGGGTGACCCACAGGCTCCCAAGCCTGGGACAAACTCTGTTCCCAGCCTGCAAGGCACCTGTGAACGGTGCATGTGTAATTATGTGTCTGCAAGGTGCAACTATGTCAGCGTCATAACTGTGTGTGGATCATTATTGCGGTACCCGCGGTCCATTCCAAGCGCAGAATTGTAGATGGTGTGGCAACTTTGTTGCGATATTTGTCTGGTCCGTGAGACGGTTTGCTCTTCCCAGCCACCAGATCTTGGCAGCTACTCGGCTTGGCCGGCTCACGTGGTTGGAGACCACATTTGTGAGCACAGGAGCTCTGAATTTATTCTGTATTTTAGGAGACTAGCCTCTTCGGCGGCCAGTGTTACTTTGGTTCAGAGTGAGGAATGTCACTTGTAACATTGTGACCTTGACAGTGTCTTTGTTCCCTCTGCATCGATTCTGCTTGCACAGCATCCTGCGGGGCCTCTGGTTTCTCTAAAATGATCATGGCCTACTAGGATTTCCCAAACTATGACCTGACATCTATTGTATGCGTCTTCCATAGCATCCATGGGTTAGTGAGTTATTGTCAGATCCCTAGAGTGCTCCTGTCATTCCATAGGATTATTTGCATGTAAGCATTTACACGTGTCCTCCTTGCGTTTATGTGACGAGCTAAATAGCAAAATAATAAACGTGCAGGCGCTATATACATATCACTGTCCTCTAACCCGTAGGACTGTACGCAAATATACTTCGTGTAGTTGGGTGTGTGTGTCCCGAATGTGCGGATGGCACATGTGCTTCATGTCGATGCAACTAGGCCGTTGTGGTGTCTAACGACTTGAGGAATGGCTTTGTGGTGTTTCTGTGAATTCTGTCCATGTAGCTGTCTCCAGCTCCATATTGTGTGTCTTCGTTCACTTAAGGTAGTGTTCGCATGGCTCCTGGGTTGTATGGTCTGGTGAGTGGGTCCCTCGTAGTGGTTGTTCATAGGATGAGCAGTGTGAATTGGTTTGAGTTTGTACGATCGGCGGCCATATTGTCTTTGGTGCTTCTTCCGGTTGGAGGGTCTTTCGGGACGGAAGTTGTATTCTGACCTTCCCTCTTCAAATGGCAGGCTTATCTCCGCAAGGTCGTGGTTCGTTGTTAGTTGCAACACTGCGGAAATACAATTATTACCCAATGATAAATGGGACTGCTCAGTCAAGGTTGTATACAAATATCTACTTTTATTACTACAAAAGACAGTTATAGCACACTACAAATACGACTCACTCTGTAAAGGAACACAGAGGACAGACAGGTTCACAAAGGACAGGGATGCACTCTGGATACAAGCAGGTAGTTGATCAAGTAATCAGTCTTACTGTTGAAGGTTATTTGTTCCAGCACCAAGGGGGCAAATGATTGTAACTGTGTCTAGG
Source organism: Ambystoma mexicanum (assembly GCF_040938575.1). Classification (NCBI taxonomy): domain Eukaryota; kingdom Metazoa; phylum Chordata; class Amphibia; order Caudata; family Ambystomatidae; genus Ambystoma; species Ambystoma mexicanum. The sequence goes on from NC_090928.1 coordinate 1,150,439,815, forward strand.
GGCCTTCGGAGAAGGACCAGTGGAGGAGAACCACAATGTACCTGGTGCTGAAGAAGTTTGTCGGGATGATCTCCCGGGGGCCGGCAGAGCCGTCGGTGGACCTCTGGGGCTGGGGAGGCCCCAACTCCTCCCACATCCCCAAAAGGAGTATGAGGCACACACAAGAGCAAAGTAATTACTGCTGTTTATTATAGTAATGGCAGGGATCGTTCTCCGCCCGTATGCATCCGGGGAGACGCTCTCGTCCTTAGTGGGGCTCGCAGGCCCTTTTTACCGTAGTATGACGCGCTACTCGCGTCACCTGGAAAAAAACGTCACAAAACCTATCACCACTTCGGTTTGGCTCCCCGAGTGGTGGGGTTAGTATAGATACATATATGGAGAAATGTTAATGGATAAGGACAGGTCAGGTGGCACACTTGGGTTGTCCCTAGCACTTGTTACAATAAAATGGTTACATGGGGACCCTTGGTGATTGGCTAACTGAAACGGCGTCAGTGAGGAGCCCCTCCTGCTCTGATTGGTTCCCTCGTGAGCCCCCAAGCCTGGGACCATCGCTGTTCCCATCCCGCGAGGTACCTGGTGTTGGCAACATTGTGCAACTATGTGTTAGTGGAGAACAATGGACAGGTCTTTGCTAGTGACTGATGATCACGCCTTTCCCATCGGTGTAGGTGTCCAACTTGTTGCTTCGTTGTTGCAGCCTGCGTCCCAGACGTGGGACCCCCGGCGACTTTCTGTCTCGCGAGCTTGGCATCTCGTCAGCTTGGCATGGTCACGTGTGTAAAGACCATAGCTAGAGCAGAATTATGAGCATTTAATTTGTTTTTCAGCCCAGAGGGGTGCTTGGCTGCGGCAGGTGTAACCTTGGCACTGAGAACTCGGCATGTGGGTTGCAACATCATGGCCTTGGCGGTGGGCTCTCGCTGGGACTCGATCTGCATGGTCAGCACATTGCTGTTCGTCTCAAGAGGTTTTTCGTCTTAGAGGCTCCGGCCTGTGGACTCTTGCTTGCGGCCTACTCGGGCCTAGTTTTCTGGGAGGCGAAGCCATCTCTATGGGGTAGGGTAGCATGAAGCTTCTGCAAGCGTGTACATGATTTATTCAGGCATCTTGCGTTTCCGCGGTGCTGTAGGGGGCCTATGTAAAAAATAACAACGATGCAAGTCCGTGAGTGTGTCAGTCCGCTACGTCATAGCACTGAGTATGTTCTTCATGTGGGTTGGTGTGAGAGTGACCAGTGTGATTGGTGGCACGTGTTTTCTTGTCTGTGGGCTATGTCGTCATGGCATCTCTAGCGATGTGGATACTTGTGGCTGTTGTTTTAGTCGATCTGGTCCATATCGCAAGCGTCAGCTTGGCCAGGGCATGGCAGTGGGCATGCTCCTCGTGCATGTGGGCCACGAACACATGGTACCTTGTCGTCTGGTAAGGAGGTGAGCGGGTCAAACTCCTCTCGCGGGCGGTGCTTGGGCTGTGATCCTCTAGGCTATGGTCTGGATAAGAATGGGTGTTACGCTCAACTGTTATCCACAGGGACGCCACCCAGCCGGGTTACTCGCTGGTATGCTTCTCAGCTTTGCCCTGATTTGGTCTGCGGGGAAGGTTCTGCCTTGTGGTAGAATTAGGTGTGCTCTCCGTCCTGCCTTCTTTGCAGGGGTGTGTTGTCTTTCATGGGCGAATGCGGTCCAGTTACTTCACTGACGCAGGCCCGTTTGATATTGTTCAGGTAGGTCTTATTGCTGTTCTTCAGTTTTGTTGCTATCCTGCATGCCTTTCTTGTTTAAAATGTCTCTTGTTTCTCCCTTAGGTATGCGGAGCTTCAGTGCAGAGAACTGGCTTGGTTGAGCCCCGCTGGTAAATGATGGCGCATTAAGAGCGCTATGATGTGGTAAGTAAGCACTATGCGCAGCGCTGCAAAGTCTTGCCTTTGCTAACCTGTGTTTTCCTTCCTTGTAGGTTGCAGTGTTCTTCAGCGCGAGTGGAATGTCCGGAGTAGTGCCAGCCGAGAGGTGACCAGCCAGGTAAGCCTTTTGAGCAGTTCGTAATTTGTAAATGTCTCTACAGCTTTCTTTAATGTTGCCTCTATCTTCCTCTTTCAGGTCGTTCTGTCCGGGAGGCGTGCAGATTCGAATAAGCTGTTCTCAGTAGCTGCGAGTGTTTAAAGATGAAGACTGCAGGTAAGATGCTGCTGCTAATGATGTTCCATTTGTCTCCTTGCAGGTTCAGCTTCTCCGAGGTTCGAGGGAATAGCTGGACACGGTGAGCGTCACGTTGCAAGCTGCAAAGTAACACAAAGCATGTTCTGCAGTCAGGGTGTGGTTTATATAGCCCAGGTAAAGTAGTACCAGGGAAAGTAGTTCCAGGCCTGCCACACCCAAAACACTAGACCGCCATGTCGATCCCGCCACCATCGAGACCAATTTTTGTGACTGTGGTTAAATGCGTTACAAACAAACGAAATGAGATGGCTGAGAAAAAATCCAGATCTAAAAAACGACTTATGCAGACTTTGTAAAAAAGATACGGAATCGCTTTACCATCTGATCATAAACTGCGATGCAATCTCTAGTCAAAGGACCTTTTATCTGGGTTTTTGTATTCCAATAAATGGAAATAGTGAGGAATGGTGGTCGCGTGTGACTTCAGGTCACAATATGAAAATAACATGTGCGATAATTGACTTTTTAGATGTAATTCTGAAAGAATGATAGAAGACTCAAATGTAAGTTCTTGGAAACCAAGAACCAAATTGTCTTAGGAAACCCTTTTAGTCATTGATGGAAGTGATCACATGGAGATTCTGTGATAAAAGTTTGTACAAACTAAAGATCACAATAAAAAAAGAAAATTTAAAAAAAAAAAAAGCTAGACCGCATAGCTTGGTTCTTAGGGAAACAAGCTATGTGGATACATCCATATAGGCTGACAATACAATAAAGTAGTTCCCAAGCACATTGTTGTTCATGGTGTATGAGCCTGGCACCAGGACTGGCCCCATGAGGGCTTTTGAAGAGGATGCCAGGCTCTAGAGGCCGGAGTCCTGACTGCACCTGGCCAGTGGGTTTGCCAGAGGGGTTTTGGGCGAGGGTCGTGACAGCACTCCCCCCTAAGGCCCCTCCCATGGTGTTCCTTCTGTCTGGCCCAGGTTTGGTTGGGAAGTTCCGATGGAATTTCCTGATTAGACGTGGTGCGTGCATATTCTCACTGGGCTCCCAGGATCTATCTTGTGGTCCAAATCCTTTCCAATTGACGAGATAATATAGCTTGGTCCTAGAGTATTTAGAGTCCAAGATATCTTTTACTTCGAATTCTGGTTCTCCATCAACAAGTATGGGCTTAGGTGGTGTCCCAATCCGTGTGCCGGGTTACATTGGTTTCAGGAGGACACATGGAATACCAGGTGGATGTGTAGATTAGGGGGTAAATCCAGTTTCACGGCTGCTGGGTTGATAATTGCCCTAATGGTATAGGGTCCAAAGAATCTAGGATGAAAGGTCCGGGTTCCCTTGATGGGTACGAATTTAGCGGCTAACCAAACTTTGTCTCCTACTTGATAATCAGGGGCCTTTTTCCGGTGTTGGTCGGCGAATCTCTTTTGTTTTTCTTTGGCATGAATAAGGTGTTCCTTTGCCCTTTTGAAAGCCTGAGTAATGGTTACGTGTAGGGTCTTTACCGCTGGCATTTCCAAGCTGGCTGGAAGGTCTAGTTCAGAGGTACGTGGATGTCTGCCATGAAGGGTATAGAAGGGCGTTTGTCCCGTGCTTGAATGCAAAGAATGTTATATACATATTCGGCTATCCATAGTAGGTCTTTCCAATTTGTTTGTTCGTGGTACAGCATGCACCGTAAATATTGCTCGAGTGTCTGATTGGTTCTCTCAGTTTGGCCGTCCGTTTGGGGTTGGTGACTGGCAGATAGCCGAACGTCGATCTGTGCCATTGCACAGCATTTTTTCCATAAATTTGAAACAAACTGGCTGCCTCGATCAGAGACCAGAACTGAAGGGAAGCCATGTCGCTTAACCACGCCCTCCAGGAACACTTTTGCTAAAGTGGCTGCGCCTGGGAGGCCTTTGAGAGGAATAAAATGGGCCATCTTCGAGAATAAGTCCCCAACTACAAGGATGGTGTTGAACCCTTGGTTTGGTGCTAGATCAGTGATGAAGTCAAGGGAAAGAGTGTGCCATGGAACTGGAGGAATGTCCAATGGTTGTAGGAGACCAGATGGTTTTTGTGTCTGTGATTTATTTTGTGCGCAGACACAGCAGGACTGAATATACTGAATGATGTCCTTACGCCAGGTAGGCCACCAAAAGTTCTCTTTCACCTTAGCTAGGGTTTTGGCGATCCCAGGATGCCCTTCGATCAGTGAATCGTGATAGTTTGAAATAATATGCTGTTGTAATTCCTTCTTGGGTACATATAGGTGATCCCTAAAAAAGGGTAGGTGGTCCTTGATGGTATATTGTTCTCCTTGAGTTTGCCATGCGAAGTAGGCATCAGGATTCATTGTATGTTGGATTTCTTTTCGTAGTTCTGCTTGTGTTAAGGCTGTTGTGATACCCAAGAGTTTGTCTTCAGGTATAATAGGTACTGGGTCTGGAGTTGTATATACTATTTCATCTATGCCCATGCGAGATAATGCATCCGCTTTTCCGTTTCTGACTCCTGGTCGAAATGGGATTACATAATCATATTCGGCGAAGAAAAGGGCCCACCGTAAATTGGCGCGAGGACTGGGCTTTGGCTGTTTTGAGATATTGCAGGTTTCGGTGGTCTGTGATGACTGTAATGGTGTGTCTGGTCCCTAGAAGGTAGTGCCTCCAGGCTTTAAAGACGGATTTGATAGCCAGGAGTTCCTTGTCCGTGATGGCATAATTAATCTCTGGAGGTGAGAACTTTTTCGACCAGAATCCCACAGGATGTAACTGGCGGTTTCCGGGTCTCTCTGTGAAAAGACAGCCCCCATTGCGAGACTGGACGCATAAGTTTCAACGACATAAGGGAGGTCTGGACGAGGATGTCGCAGGATTGGAGCAGAGGTAAACCTTCATTTAAGTTCCTGAAAGGCTTCTTCTGCTTCTTCGGTCCAACTAAACTTTTTATTGTTTTTTCGTAATAGTACTGTGATTGGGTGCACAACCTGAGAGAAGTCTGGGATGAACCGGCGGTAGAAGTTCACAAAGCCCAGCATGCTTTGTACCCCTTTCAGAGACGTCAGTGAAGGCCATTTCAGAATGGCATCTACCTTGTGCACGTCCATTCTGATGCCTCCTGGAGTAAGGATAAAACCAAGAAATTCTACTACGGTGACGTGAAAAAAGCATTTTTCAAGCTTTGCAAACAAGTGATGTTGACGGAGCTTGGTGAAGACTGAATGAACGTGCCTGACATGATCTTGTTCCGAGGCTGAGTATACTAAGATGTCGTCTATGTACACTAAGGCGCACACATCAATTAACTCCCTTAAGACGTAATTCATGAAATATTGGAATGCCGCAGGAGCGTTGCATAACCCGAAGGGCATGACTTGATATTCAAACAAGCCATACTTAGTACAGAAGGCGGTTTTCCATTCATCTCCTTTTCTGACTCGGACCAGGTGGTACGCTCCTTGAAGGTCCAATTTGGTATAAATCTGGGCATCTTTAACTTTGTCTAGCATCTCAGGGATAAGTGGCAAGGGGTAGCGGTTCTTCACAGTGATCTGGTTCAATGCGCGGTAGTCAATACAGGTTCTCAAGTCTCCCTCCTTTTTTGGTACGAAGAACAAAGGACTGGCTGCGGGGGACTTCAAAGGACGGATAAATCTGTTTGCAAGGTACTGGTCTAAATAGGATTTCAAATGAAGGTTTTCTGGTTCTGTGAGAGTGCAGATCCTGCCGCAAGGGTTTTGTACACCAGGAACAAGGTTGATCTGACAGTCATAGGACCTGTGCGGCGGCAATGTATTGGCTTGGTCCTTTCAGAAAACATCCTGGAAATCATGATATTCACTTGGCAAGGTATTAGTTGCTCCCAGGGTTGATACTGTCGCTCCGGGAATCATGGGGATACAGACATCGGGTTTCTCCTTTTGGTAATAGCAGGCAGGGGAGCAGTCACCGGGGAAGGTTAATTTTCGTGCCTGCCAGTCTATCAAAGGTTTGTGAGCAACCAAACATGGCATCCCTAGTATTAGCCTGAACTGAGGTGCCTTGATGAGATCGAATGAAATAGACTCCCGATGTCCGTCCTGGCACAGCAAGGTTACCCTGGCTGTGGACTGGGTTACTGGTCCGGAAGCGATTTCTATCCCATTCACGGTGGTTACCTTGTCCATAGTTGGCTTAGAACACAAAGGTAGCCCCATCTCTGCTGCCAGTTCTTGATCAATATAATTTCCAACTGCTCCGCTATCGATGTATGCTTCAACGGCATGCATTCTTGATGACTGCTGGTGGTTAATTAAGATCACTGGTATTGCAAAGTGCGAGGTCAGCAACTCTTTCTTCTCACTCGACAAACTGACCTCTACGTTTGTCGAGCTTGGTAGTTTCCCAATTCCTTAGCTTCATCCTTCTCTGTGGCCCCGACTGTTCCTCTTGGGGGTTTTACTGGACAGTCCTTCAGGAAATGTCCTGGTTTCCCACAATACAAACAAAGCTGTTGTTGTCTTGTTTTGTCCCACTCTTGTTTTGTTAATGGAGGCCGTATCCCTCCAATCTGCATGGGTTCTACAGCATTTTCAGGTACACGGGGTGTGTTTTCCCTATGTCAAACATACACGGTCCGAGGGTCCGTTTTAGACCGGTCTGCCTTTCGGTCTGCAACCGGTGGTCTAGCTGCACGACCAGATTTATGAATTCTGCACAGTCTCTGGGTGGATCAACCACCTGGGCTAAGACGTCCTTTAATTCGCCTCGTAAACCCTGATGGAATAACGTGGTTCTTTTGTTTTCTGGCCACCTAGCTTCGGCAACCAGTCTGTTGAAGGTAGCAATGTACGTTAACAAGTCCTGATTTCCCTGTCGGAGGGACAAGAGTTCATTGTCTACTGCTTGTTCCTGGGTATGGCGAGCAAAATGTTTTTCCATTTCTCTCTGGAACCCCCCAAAGTCATGTAATAGAGGATCTTCATAGGTTACCAATGGCACCGACCAATCTGCTGCACTACCACTCAGGTTTGATAAGACAAAAGCTACCCAAGCCTGGTTGTTTGGAAATGCTCCAGGCCTACAAAGAAAAAGAAGGCGGCACTGATTGATGAATGCCGCATACTTCTGTGGGTCACCTGAGAACCTTTCTGGTGGTGCCAGGTGCACTGTTCCAGGTAACGTGATCTGTACCAGAGTGGGTGGTATGGCGGGGTTTTGCATCATTGGATTGCTTCCAGGTAGAGGCGTCTGTCCTGCCTGTGATTGCAAGTATTACCTGCTAATCTCTTCAGTGAGTTCTTTGGTCACTATTAGGTCTCTCCGGAGGGCATTAGTCTCTTGTCGGGCAGAATGAACCTCAGCGCGAAGCTCTCCTAGTAATTGGGCCAATTGGTCCATTTCAGATGTCTCCATGGTGCCCAGGTGGATTTGTTATGGTAGGCTTCGTGTTCTGTTACGCTCACCTGGTATCCACAGGGACGCCACCCAGCCGGGTTACTCACTGGTATGCTTCTCAGCTTTGCCCTGATGTGGTCTGTGGGGAAGGTTCTGCCTTGTAGTAGAATTAGGCATGCTGCTGCTAATGATGTTCTTTTTGTCTCCTTGCAGGTTCTGCTTCTCCAAAGTTTGAGGGAATAGCTGGACATGGTGAGCGTCACGTTGCAAGCTGCAAAGTAACACAAAGCATGTTCTGCAGTCAGGGTGTGGTTTATATAGTCCAGGTAAAGTAGTACCAGGGAAAGTAGTTCCAGTCCTGCCACACCCAAAACACTAGACCGCATAGCTTGGTTCTTAGGGAACCAACCAATGTGGATGCCTCCATGTTGGCTGACAATACAATAAAGTAGTTCCCAAGCACATTGTTGTTCATGGTGTATGAGCCTGGCGCGTTAGGCACCAGGACTGGCCCCATGAGGGCTTTTGAAGAGGATGCCAGGCTCTAGAGGCCCGAGTCCTGACTCCACCTGGCCAGCGGGTTTGCCAGAGGGGGTTTTGGGCGAGGGTCGTGACAATGGGGGGGAAGTGTATTCTCCCATTTTCCCACTTCAGTCCCTCCTCTGGTCGACTTGTCGACCACAAAAGTATCCGCTCTCTTCTCTCCGCGTGGTCTCCATACCTTTGTTATCCATCCTAAGTGTCCATACTGGTTCACATGATCTTCAAATGACCAGTACATATATACACATCCACCACCGGGTTTGCAGTAGACCCACTTCCCAACATAACTTTTCGGGTTCCTTGGGTTTTCCACCTTCACAGACGGCGGGTGCGAGTCATTTTCTAATATTTGCTTGCGCAATCTCTCCCTTTCCTTTATTATTATATCTGTATGTCTGTCGTCTTCTGCTGGCATTAAGGCGTGCATGTTGATCATTTCCATCATTTCATCTGTTGTCCGTGCTGTCCGAGCTCTCCACAACCTTAATCCTAAAAGGGCAGCCATACCCAGTATAATGCACCCAGCTATTATTTTAAGGCCATCTGACAATCATGATGGCATCCACAACCACATGTAGGAAAACCAGCTGCCATCTTTTTTCACTCCCTTTGCTTCTTCTTCCATCTTGGCAAGTTGTGATACTGCCTCGGTGAGGGTGCCATTATCTGCGTCATTAGCAGATATGAATGTGCAGCATGATTTTCCAATTTTTCCACAAACTCCTTCTTCTATTGCAGTAAGGAGGACCAGCACTTATCTATTCTGTAGTGCTACCATTCGTACTGCCCTCGATTCTTCTTTTATTGCATTAAACCTGTTGACGGTGGAGTTTGTCATCATTAGCTCCCATCTTGTTATTTGGAGCCATTTTGCATTTGCATACGCCTGCAGTCTTGGATGGATTATTGATGAGAAGAACATTGCCGCTCTGCTAAACAGTCTGTGTCCTGGTGGAATGTCACTGAGAGCTGTTTCCGATCTTCCCCACAGGTAATTTCCCGTCAGTGGCTCTCCTTGTCTTTTAACTCTTGACAATATATTTGTGCTGTCATTTTCTTTTCCTTCTTCAATCGTCACAGATCTCTTCCTCCTTTTATTCCCTTCATCCATTTTAGGGAGGTTTGCCAAGTTCACATCTTTCTGTGGTACCACTAGAGATGGTACGTTTATGTGTACCATAGTGCATAGTCCATTCCAGGATGGCGGCAAGCTGTGGTATGCCTTGTCTCCGCAGACCCAATAGTGGTCCATTAAAACCGCTGTACTGGCACCCTCCTTAGCTATTGTCACTATCCTTTTGCAGTTGATGTTCCGACATGTACATCTCCGTTGTGTTGATAACATAGTGTCGGGGCAGTTAGTGGAAGTATTGATACCAGGTCTTCGTCCTTCTCTAACCAGGTCACCAGTCCAGCTGTCTTAGTCCAGCTGTCTTAATCCATCCGTTGAAACACTTGTTGTTTTCTTCGTCTATTTTTGCTATATTTGGTTTTGTTAGTTTTACCATTTCACTCCCCACCACTCCGTCTGTCCATCCTTCCTTTGTGTATACTTTCCCATATATTAGCAGCAATGGTCTTTCCCAGCACCCCATTACTCCAGCAACTTCACTTGCGCGCCATTTACATGGTAGGTAATTCAACGTTACTTCCTTCGTCTCTCCTTTGTCTGGGACATCCGTCACGTACTGGAGCCCTTCTGTTAGTTGCCAGTAGTTATTGTACATATGGAGTGTCTTGATGAAGTTATTCTCATACGGGTATGTGTCTCTCGTCTGCCACTTTATTATTGCCATTCTCCCTTGAAAACGTCCTTTTGTTTGGAACAGGGCCAGGTATATCAGACATTCCACTGATGTTACTGGTACTTCAGTAGCCACAAATGTTCTAGAGGCGCTCATGGCGTATGGGATCAGTGAGCACACGTAGCAGTTGCCCCCTTACCAATTTTGGACATGTGTTGATACCACATGTTGTTTGAGACTAGTGCGGAATCTGTAAGATATGTGTCAACCCCATTATTATCAACATATGTGCTACGTTTAATCCTTCTCCTCCCTAGTCTTGTTCTGCTCGGACCACCTGACACCGTACCTGTTGCAGCCATGGTAGGGGGTTCATTAGTAGGGGGTGCAGCCAGCCAGTACATGTGAAGCATAGTGTGCTTGCCAGACAGTGGCAGCAAGTAGACCAGTGATAAACAACAATCCTATAAGTTTTAATACAATAGCTAATATCACCGGCATTTTCCTCTTACCTTTGCTGCGGTCCTGCAGCTTATTATTTTTCGACGATATAGTTGCCCGCCTGAATTTTTTTTTTAAAAAGCGTTAATTTTGTTAGTTGTTTATTCAAGCTCTCCGAAAAGCTGCTCCCACGCGTATCTTGGCGACCTATCTCTTAGGGCTGGTAGATGTTCGTGGAGGTGTGGAAATGATTTCTCCATGGCCAGAAGGAACATGTTGTAGTACACACGTATTTGTCTCTTTAAATATTTTGGTCTTTTTATAACATATACAAATTGGTGTGACAATGCTTCAGGTGTGTCGTCGTCTGTGGGCAGCATTTACCCCTGGACAAAACGCAATGTTAGTTACTTCGCTTATCTTTATACGTAAACAGTTGTACGCGGTACCGGCATGTGCGAGACGAGAAAGAGAACATGTACGTGTCTACAAGTGTGGTGTAATACGACAGTTTGTTATATAATGTCCTTTATTTGGGTAGTGGCATGGGAGGGGTTGGCCAGGGTTTTGTTTGCTCTGGGACCTCGTGACCATGGGGTGGGCTGTGGGCAATTGTCCGTTTGAGTCCTGGGTGTCTGGAGATTGGGAGGGGACAGGGCCTGTGTCGCCGTTTTCTTTAGTTGCTGTTGCTGCATTGGCCCAGTCGTCGATGCAAGGGGGGTCTTATCTTTGTAGGGCTTGATGTCATGTAGGTGAGTCCAGACCGGTTTATCCCTCAATTCTACTGCTCTAGCAGTTACTTTCTCGACCTAGTGGGGCCCAGTGAATCTCGGGCTATTCCACTTTCTGTTAAAATTGCGAAGGAGAATGTGATCTCCTTCGCTTACTGTCCATAGTGCTGCTTGTTCATGTCCTTCAATTGTATTATCTTCTTGTTGGGTGGTCTTCGACCCGCCCCGCGTCTTTGAGCTGTTGAGAGATAAAGGTGACACTAGTAATCAAGGAATTTATGTATTCGAACATTTCATCACCAAAAACAGTTTGTACAGAGTGGCAATCTGTTATGGCCCTTGACGGTGGTGTCAGTGCAAGGTGCATCTGGTGCCCGTTCACCACCTCGTGGGGTGTGAGGTGGTGATCCGACCCTGGCCTGTTTCTTAATTCAAATAGTGCTAAGGGGAGACAGTAGAGCCAGCTCTTTATGGTAGACTGCTGGATCTTTGCTATCTCTTCTTTTAGGAACCCGTTGAGGCATTCACACACGCCATTCACCTGTGGATGGTATGCACATGCAGACTTGTGTCATGATGCCTACCTCCAAGGAGCCAGGTCCGACCCAGCAACCCCAGAGGCAGGCATCATTTCCCCCAGGGGAGTGCCAGCGGGCCCAAGCTGGGGCCCTTTGGACGCAGTCCTGGCGCCTTAGGCGCCAGGCTCATAAAGCTAGACATGTGTTCAAGTGTTTTAATGTGCACTTACCTGATGCAGACCATGCTGCCACATCCAGGCCCTCTTGAGGCCTTAATAGGAACTACTTTACCTGTGGGACTACTTTCCACCCGGGTGTGGTCGGGGAAGGATACATACCTGATCGGAGGAAGGATACACACTTGGAACTTCTTCCAAAGCTATTTAAACCACACCCAATCAGCAACTCACACTTCGCGTTGTTCTGCTCCTCGCAGCTGGACGCTCACCGTGTCAGCTCCTGCATCTGGACTTCAGCCACGCCTGTCAGCATCCTGGGTCACCTGCAAAGGGAGACAAGAGACCTACCAGCTAATCTGCACCACGGAGACATCACCGACGATCCTGAAAGGGAAGACATCATTTTTAAAAGCATTTCGTTACGATCGCTGCAGCGCTGCATTTCACTCACCTTTCCTGGGTTCTTCCATCTTCAGCAGCGATCATCCGGATACACAGCCACTTCCCAGAGCCTACAGAAAAAGACAAGAATAAGAGGTGAGAGAAGGAAGGGAATAGGAAAAGCTCAGTTTCGTTCTAAGACTTACCTGTTGGGTCATTCCCATTTCATTTCGGGTCTTGCTGCTTCCAAGCATTTTCCGGACCCCGGCCCCTATGGGGAAAAAAGACAAAGACATTAGATGAGCGAATGCAAAAACATTACCTGAGCGCTCATCTAGGACTTACCAGATCTTTACTGGAACTGCACGTTTCACTTCGGGTCGGCGCCATATCTCCGGCATTCCGAACCCCGGCCCCTATGGGGAAAAGACATCAACATTAGCGCTTTGTTGCAAGAAGTTTCCAAAGGAATCTTCATTCATCACCTGAAAAAAGACAATGAGCATTATTATTTAAAGCTTGAACTTTTGAACTTGCAACAGAAATTTTACAGCGCCTTACCAGTATAATCAAGCTTACCTGAACTCCCATCCAACCTCAATCCAGTGAAGTAACTGGGTTCAACGCGCCCCTGCGTCAGAAGCAGGATGGAGAGCTCGTCCTTTCAGACCCTAAGGTGAGACTTCACGGGGAATCGTGGAAGGGTATCGTGGAGGGTTGGAAGAGAGTGGGAGGCTTGAGCATAACTCAGTCAGTAGGTAATACTCCCTTTTCACGCACAGGGGAATATTCCTGAGAGCCGGAGAAGCCAGAGTAGAGGGCCCTTCCTGTCCATCTTCAGAGTCCTGCGCTTCACCATTGAAGAAGCATCAGCACTCGAAGCCAGACCTGCGCCTCCGTGGGAATCAGGTGAGCGTTATAACTTGTGCTTCATGCCAAGGAGAACAGTTATGTGCTGAAACATTTTGTTGGCGAAATGTGGGCCATTGTCTGACCGCAATACCTCGCACAGCCCCCACCTTGGGAACACCTCCCTCACCAGGAATTTGGCTGCTCTAAAGGTGTCTGCATGGGAGCAGGGACCTGCTTCGATCCATCTTGAAAATGGGCATACTACCACAATCATGCATCTGTACCCTTGACATACGTTGATCATGTCAACGTAGTCAATGTGGAGGTGTAGGAAGGGTCCCTCCGGCCGGGGTATAGCACCTTTGATCACTTGCAGCGTGTGATGGCTGTAAACTGTTGGCACGTGAGACAATTACTAATGAAATTTGCAACATGTGAATTTAATTCGGGACAGAACTACCCTTCCTTAATTTGTGCTGCAATGACCTCTTTTCCTGTGTGTGTGGGATGGTGTAGTTGGGCCAGGGCTGTTTTCAGTAAGGCCAGGGGCATGACTATTTTGCCTGTATTTTTTTGTCATCATAACGCATCTGTGGGGGACATTGTGCATCCCCTTTTGACCCACAGTTCTTTCTCCGCCATGGGTGCTGCTGCCTGTATATCCATTATTTCATTCTCAGGGATATGAGTGTACCTATCCTTCATCAGCATCTGTCTTGCCCCCACTCTCCCCTTAGCTTTTTCTTTTTCTGGGGGGATCCAAATCTCCCCGTAGTACACAGCATATTTAGCATGTGTGTCTGCTGTTTCATTACCTTTGGAAATGTGATCATCCCCGTTTGGGCCACTTCTTTGGGGTCTTCAATGACTTCAATTAATTCAGCAAGTAGTGGGGCATGTTGCACTGGGGTTCCGTCTGCCCTCCTGAATCCTCTGCGCTGCCACTTAATTAACCCAGAGTGTACAGTTGATGTGACATATGCACTGTCAGAATATATAGTTACTCTTTTGTCATTGCTTTCTTTTATTGCTAAAATTAGGCCACTAACTCTGCTGCCTGGGCAGAGTAGTGTTGTGGTAGCTGGACACATTTTACTGGAACATATGTCCAATCTTCTGTCAATCTTACCACTGCTGCACCTGTTCTGCGGACCCCATCACTTTGGTCAATTGTTGAGGACCCATCAATGTACAGTATCTCTCCCCCTCTAGGGCGTTTTCCTCAATTTACCTTGTGCTGGAATATGCGTCGATAGCTTGTGTGCAGTCATGAGCATAGTTGCCATCTTCTACTACCTCTGCCGGGTTCACGTTGCTGCACCTTACAATTGTTAACTCAGGCCTGGACAAGATAACTTCGTACCCTGATGCCCTTCAAGTGGTCAGTGTTGATTTTGGTTTACTCAAAATGCCAAAAAGGGCATGCTCCACATACAGTGTAGTCGGGCAACCCATTGTAATTGAGGATGATTTTTCTACTGCAAAGGCTGTAGCAGCCAGGCTCTGCTCGCACAGGAAGTGTCCTAATATTACAGGGTCCAGGTGCCCGCTGTAAAATGCTACTGGTTTGTGCTCCATGCTAGTTTTTTGTGTCAGTACTGCTCATCACTGCTGAGCTGCAATTGAAAAGATAAAAAATTGTTCTTCATAATTTGCCGTGGCTAGTACTGGTGCTGTGGATATGGCATGTTTTAGTTCCTGAAATGCTTCTGTCATTTCTGTGTTCCATCTCAACTTCTTTTCCCCTCTCTGTGCTTCTTTTAGTGCCTCAAGCAGTGGTCCTGTCTATGAGCTGTAATCGAAAACCCAAGCCCTGCAGTAATTGCGTGGGCCCAAGAACTGCTGCAGTTCTCTCACTGTCTGTGGCTGCGGTGTGTTTATTATGGCCTGTGCCCGTTGAGGTGCAATGTTTCTTCCATTTTGTGAAATGAGCTGGCCTATGTAGAGCACTTGTTCTTGGTAGTACTGTAGTTTTTCCTGGTCTACCTTGTACCCTTTTTCTGCTAGCACAGTGAGCACCTTGACAGAGTCTCTCCTGCACTTCTCTTCTGTTGTGCTGCAGATGATTATGTCATCTACATATTGTAGCACTGTGCTCTCCATCTCAATGTTTCCCAAGTCCATTTGTATCACCCTGTTAAATATAGATGGGGATTCACAATACCCTTGGGGCAACCTTGTGTGTTTCCATTTTGTGTTACGCTATGTGAAGCTTGTCATATCTTGTGAGTCAGGGTGTAGTGATATTGAGAAGAATGTATTTTTGAGGTCAATCACAGTGAATCGTGATGCCTCTGTTGGTATTCCACATAGTATAGTGGCTGGGTTAGCTGCTATAGGGTATTCTGCCTCTGCAATGTGGGTGAGGGGTCTTAGATCCTGTATGAAACGCCAAGACCCTCCCTTGGCCTTTCGCACAGGATACATAGCAGTGTTGCATGGAGACTCTGATGGTACTAGTATTCCTCTCTATTAGTGCTGTTATTGTTTCATATATTCCTTCATCTGCCTCTTTTGATAGTGGGTATTGCTTCACTCTCGGCAGTATGCCCCCCCGCCCTTTTCAACTTTATTTTCACACCTCCAATGCTTTTGATGCAGCCCACGTCATATGGACTGGTGGCCCATAGAGATGCAGGTACTTTTGCCATATCCTCCTCATAAAACGGCACAACTGTAGTGGCTGGTGCTTCTAGCGCCAGTGCCATCTTTTGTGCTACATCTCTGTCTGTTACTGTCGCCCAGATGTGGACGCTCATTTGAAACACCATCTCCCCCTCACCATTATCATCTTAGAAGAGCTCCTCATCAGATACTTGTGTTAGTCGGCACCAGGGCTGGACTGCCCCACCGGGACACCGGGACATCCCCCGGTAGGCCTCTGGCCTGTAGGGCCTCTTTTTGAGCGGAAGGATACATGTGTTACACATCGTGTGACTCCGCCTGGGTGGTTTGCCTTGAATTGGCTGCCACCACTGACCTAGGCAGAGGTACCTTTTTTTTTATTTTCCTCAGGCAGCATCTGGGCTGGGCCCGCGCCTGCGCAGGGCCCCCTGGGCTGGGCACCAGATTGGAACCGCACGTGCCCTGCAGAGGCACCGTCATTTTTTTTATTCTTCCTAGCAGCTGGGCTGGGCCGGGCCCGCCCCTGCGCAGGGCCTCCTGGGCTGGGCACCAGATTGGAACCGCACGTGCCCTGTCTGCAGCCCAGCCTGTGGCACAGAGTGCACACATTAGCAGACACTGCAGGCAGGCAGCTGGTCCGGGCTGCATGAGGCCCGGCAACGGCAAGCCACAAGATCGATTGATTGTCAGGTAAGAAGCGAGACACACACTGCACGTTGATGATATGTATCCCGACTCGAGATATATATCATCAACGTGCAGTGTGAGATCGTCAGTAAAGTTAACTTGCTGCGCTGCCTGGCCAGCCTTCAAATCATTCCCCAGAGCCCTGTTATTGGGCCGTAGACAAAACCGACTCTGCAGACTCCCAAAGCCTGGATAATTATGGGATGCATGTTTGCAATTGCAGCTCAGTAATAAGCTGCACTTGACTTCCAGTGTCTGACATGTAGCAAGCAGCAGGGACCTTCTCCCTGGGGGACCGTCACCCTCCTCACTAAACGCCCGCACTCTGCCGCTGGAGCACATACTAGGCTGTCCTTGCACCAGACTGGAGAATGAATGACTGACTCAAGATCATAGCGCTGTGAGTCGCATTATTCTGGCCTGCCTTCTGAAATCCAGTACACTCACTTGCCATGCGTGTAGACGTGGCGGAGGACCCGCCTGGCGGAGCGCTGGTGCAGTGTGGGTGTGTGTGTGTGTGTGGGGGGAGGTCCTGAAAATTTACTTTCTTGTGGGAATGGCCACGGAAGCTGGCAGAGGGTGGAAGTAGGGTGATGTGTTGCCATAGCTCTCAACCATCTGTGACTCAAAGGCGGGTGAAATCACCCGATTTTGTTTTTGGCGGGTGAGACGCCCATTGAAATTAATGGGCGTGCAGGAGGCTTGGCGGGTGAGTTAGAGCTTTAAAAGGCGGGTGACACCCGCCAAATGCGTGTGAGTTGAGAACTATGTGCGTTGCAGACATATAAAAGGACCGTTGTCAGCCCCCAACAAGTTTGTATTTCATCTTAAAAATTATATAATGCTCAAATGATATAATGCTTCCTAATTCATTGCCTTTCGTGGTGCAGTACACGGCACCCTTTCTTGACACACTGCAGCTGTGGGTGCATTCTGAAGGTCGGAGGGCGTGAAGCAGGCATCTGCGCCGCTGCGCGCCAGATCTAGCATAAGGCCTTGGATTTCCACGTAGCCTGTGAGCCAGAATGCCCTGGGGTGAAATCGTATGACCTTTGGCAGAGCATGTGGGTTCCTTGTCCAGCAGCACGGGGAGCTGTAGAGGAAACTGTGGCATTAAATGCAACAGCTCGTTTAACCAGAGATAAAACCTTTTCTATTGATGCTCGTAAGACTTTTTTTGAGATATCGACATAAGCATGTCACTGGTGTTGTTCCCATTATCTCACTACGTTTCTCATAAGTTCTTATAAACTACTGGCTGGAGCTGATGCTGATCTTGCCAGAGCACGGTCTGCATAGAATTCACATGTGCACCTGTGTCAATGGAGTGGAGGTCCTTGCCCAAAGATTCTCTGTACCAAGAAAGGTGATCAGAGGGAACATTTCGAGGGAGAGATGGGGTGGTTGTGGGCAGTGGTGTCTAGATGGAGTTTATGGCTCAGAAACCTGCCTGGGGTGCTTTGGCGTGCTGTGGGGAGGGGGGACAGAGAGGGACGTGTGCAACCGACCTACATGCAGTCCACAGGTTTGAAGCACGACTGTCAAGACAGGTTTTCACTCTCCTGAGGTGCTTAAAATGTTTACTATTGTACAGCCTAATAACAGCCCAACTCATCATGTAAGTTCCAACAGAACATACACCGGGCTGTGCATTACATAAAAGGTGCTTGTTGCGAGCTTTATTGATATTGCACATTGTATATGTTCAGCAGTGCTTTGCAAGTGGGGTATTCTCAGGGGTTTTATGGAGCTTTTGATTATTATCAGGGCTGACTCTTCCTTTCATCGTTCAGAAGTTTATGACATGATTGCTATCGCAGAGGGGCAGCACTAGCTGGTATTTACAGTGCTAAGAAGTTATTACAAGGTGACAGCAAGCTCTGTATAAATGGAACTTCTATGTGTATGTGCCTGAGGCCTCGGGTGACTTACATGGCACTGAATGGGACTTAATAGGTAGTTGGTTTTCTTTGTAATTGACTTGCTAATTGTGTTGTCTCCATACCGTGGTAGTGCAATCAGGAGTCTTTTTACAAAAGAACAGTGTGAGGATCAGATCAGAGATGCATTCAGGGTCACCTAGGTTTAGATGTGAGTGAGATGATAATGTGAGCAGAGGTGTTTGTTGAGGGCCGAGCACATCGTATAATGGGGAATCCATCTCATTGAGATTTTGAGGGTGACTGGCGGTCTTTTGAGGTGCATGCAACCTGGCCTACAACATAAAGTTTGTGCGTCTCTGTCTGATTTACTGACTCCTACTTCATTATTGAGCTGCTTGTGTGAGAGGACTGATGCATCTCACGGGTTTCATTAGAATTAGATCTATTGTAGCACTGCATTACTTAACCCTCAGTCTTCTCTAACCTATTATACTCCTGGTGGCAACATTACGCAGACGGAGTGAAGGCGATATGACATCTTGGAGTTGGTTGAAAGGAAATTGAAAAAAGACTGATAGACACAAGCTTTACATTTTCTTTTCTGGTACTGAGACTAGTAATGACGCCCAAGTGTGTTGGTACATTTGTTAGTGAATTGTTGTTAACATAGCCCTTTCAACAAAGCATTTTGCATAAAATATTTCATGAACAATTATTATTACCCAGCCCAGGGCCGGCCCTAGGATTTGCTGGGCCCTGGACGACATAAGATGTGCGTGCCCCCTTATTTGCATGAATGGTGACCCGTGATATTACAGAAACTTATATCACGGAATAAGTCTTTAATACACACAGGTATCATAGGAAGTTACATTAAAAATACATTGCCATGAGTAAGGCAGGAAACCAATACAATGAGACGTCCAGTATATGATTTGTCACTGTTAACATTTACCCATATGGCAATATCAGGAGAGAGGCTTTCTTTTGGGGTGGCAGACAAAATGAGAAGGGAGCCTTATCAATGTACCCCCTGAGCCTTCACTGGATGGGGTGAGCAGGCCACAACTGTTTGGCAGGGTGCAGGAATTGAAAGGCGAAGCAGGGGATCCCATAACAGAACATTGCAAAGGCAACTGAGAAGGTTAGGTGACTGTTGCTGAGACGTTATCTTTATATCTTCCTGTAAATCATAGGACTTTCTTCCCCCATTACTGCTGCAAAATGTGCTGTAAAATGAGGTGTTTCAACTAGGAGATGGGTACGGCTCCCTCACATCACTAGGTGCGGGGACTTCTGGCCCGATAGCAAATATCAAAAGCTGGCACCTATCAATATACGCACAGTAAGTGTACATATATTAAAGTGAAATATACATGTTTGGATCACTTGACCTTTCCCCTTAGAAAAAAGTGCATCACACAAAAGAGCAATGGCATTCAAAAAAAACATTAATCAACACCAGAAAAATGACATGAGAGGGTAGATTTTCCCATAAGTACGCTGGCAAAGTGTAAAAGGTGCCCACCTTTTAATTCCAACAATCTATAGTGAAATATACCTAGTAAAACATAATCCCAGTTATGTGGTCTTGTGGGTAAGCGTCTGCACTTGGTACATGATAACCTAGGTGAAATCCTTGTAGACAAACACTTGAGCAAGTTTTCCGGACTCAAAAACACCCAAGCAGGGTAGCAGCCACCCTCGGAAAAAAGTGTGCCCACCCACATGTATCCTCTAGTTGTGCCCTGAAAAACAACGCATGACTACAATGAGAGAAAATAACCTCTCCAGGATTACTTTTATTCAGACCGATATTGCACTTGTGGTTTGTCCCTCTATCACTGAAGATGTACTTTTTGGTAACTTATTTAAAAGATGACCATTTAATCCATATATGTTTAAAAGCTGCTTTAAATGCACTCATTTTGACTCATTTTCATTTTCTTGGGGGAGACTCTGAATCCGCTCATAGAAGAGTTGGGCTCACACGCTATGCTTGCTCGCTGGGTGAAATATGGGGCCACTTTGAAAAAATATTCCAGGGCCACTTTTGGTTCCCAGTCCAGCCCTGGTCGGCACCCTTCTGGTAGGGCCATAACTGCCCTCCATGCCCTCCCTTCCCTGTCTTAGGCATGCACCGTGATGTAATCCTGCATTGCCACAATGCTCTCGATGTTCAGTGATATCCTCGTCCCTTCCCGCTCACTGGTTGGTGTTTCTGGTCGGAAAAGGTAAGCTGTTGGCCTCCTCCAAACCTTCCCTTAAATTCCTGGCAGCCATGCTATTGCCATGTCTGTCCCATATTGAATAGTTCTCCTTCTATTGGTTCTGCTCTTGCTGCTGTTTTGCCGCAATAAGCCTGTAATATTTGTTGTGCTGTGAGCATGCTTATGCCTGGTGTAGAGCAAATTATCCCTTTGTCAGTTAAGGAGATAGTCATGTTCAATCTGCTCATGATATCTCTACCTAGTATGTTTACTGGTGACTTTTTTGAATATAGCAGTGGCAGTGACATATAATGATCACCTACAGATAGGGAGATGTTATCTGTGAAAGGAACCAACCCTCGAGCCCCAGAGAATTCTTGAGTGTTCATAGCTTCGCCTGACAGTTGAAACTTACCCTCTCTTATGCATGACCTAGTGGCCCCTTTGTCAACTAAGAAGGAACATTTCTTGTTACCTATCGTCACCTGTATGTGTGGTTCCTTCGCAGGGTTAGGTGTTATTGATAGGAAGGGACACATCAAGGACGTCTGTGGGCTGTCCTATTGTGGGTATAGTGACGGTCCATTTCCTGTGCATGGGTTGTGACCCAATATGTCACCTTCCCAAGCTGTGTCTGGGCTACAGGTGCGTCAGTAGATGTTATCGCGCTGTCTTGTATTTGTGCTAATTGTTGGCCAGTTTGGACCTGCTGTTGCTGCTGTATACTGGGCTGCTGCTGCAGTTGTGCGTGTGCTGGCATGTTTGGTTGTTGTTGCTGTTGTGGTTGCAATGTCTGTTGTGGCATTTGTGTTTGTTGTGGTGGTGGTGGTGGTTGTTGTATCCCCTGCTGTTGGTAAACCTGTTGTTCCCCCATAGGCCCTTGCTGCCCCTGCCCCCCCCCCAAAGCCCATTGCCCTGGTCTCATCCTACATGAACGCGACATATGTCCTACTATTCCACATATCCAACATGTCGGTGGTTCCCGTGCTTGCCATTGAAGTCCCCCCATGTAGTCCCGATATCCCTGCTGATTGTAACCTCGGAACCCTCCCCCTTGCTGGTTGATGGGTGGGCCACATCCTTTCCCTCTCATTTGCCCACCCGCCCCTCCCTCTGTAGTTGTTTGAATACCCGTTTCCCATTTGCATATAACCTCCCCCCCATTTGTTGTATGTGTGTCGGGGGAGGAAGCATTTTCTGTGTCACTACTTGTGCTTGCTGTGGTGGTGCTACCTGTAGTTGTGTTGTGTCACCATTGCTTGTGGTTGTGCGGGGGCTGTTATCAGTGCTCCCTCCATGGCATATTTTGATAGCTTCTACTGAACCAATTTTGCTTCTTCGGCCTTCTTATCCTCCTCCTTTTGTTTCATTTTTTCCTGCCACATCCTGCAGTAGTGTACTATTGTCAGTTGTATTTCTGGCCATCCTTTAGCTTCCATCCCCACTAACTTCTTTAACTGTCTCTGTACTTGCTCCGGAAGCCTTTGTACTAGTATGTGGTAAGAAAAAAATGCTAGTGTTTTGTCCCACGGTTCCCGTGTTTCCAAGTACCACTTCTCCTGAATCTCCTATATGCATTCAACAGGATCTTCATTCTCACGCATCTTTCGTGATGTAATTGCTCCTATGTCTGAAGTGTCTGGAAACTGTACCCTTAATGCTTGCCAAAGCACATGTCTGCAATTGGCAAATGGTGCTCCATCATGTGCTGTGTCATGTATTGTCACCCCGCCCTCTTCCATATGTCATCAGCAGCATCCCCCAGTATGGAGATTAGGAGGCCCTTCACGTCTCCCACCGCTGTTTGCCCTGCAGTGTGTTTTTCCATCTCATATATCCACTTCCCAGCTCCTGCACTCAACGATGGGAGTCTGCATTCTATATTTTCTTTGTCTGCATGCTTCCAGGGATGTTTTGTGGTCTCGTTCCTCCCCTCTCCAGCAGTGACATTAAATTGTACCTCCTCTTCCTTCTTCCTCCTATGTGTGGTTATGTCACTATATTCATCATTTCCCTCCATGTCTGGTAGCTCTTCAATGCTATCGATGTTACAGGTGTTTACCCTTTCACTTCCTATATCTCTCCTCCCCTTTTTGTGTCCTTCTGGTCCTACCATCGGTGTGCTTGCCCTTTCTTCCTGCCTGCGTCCTGGGAGATCCCCAAGTCTGCCAACATATGGGGTGTGTGTTGGTGTGAGTGGGCGTGGTGTTTGTGTGGGTGTTAGTGGGCGCAGCATTTTCCCCATCGTGTCCCTGTTCTTTTGCTCTCCTGCATTTGGCCCTCCCCTTCTCTTGCATGCCCATGGTGACTCGCAATTAGTGTGCGTTATGTATAGTTTGTCTAAACTCTCCCTACTTCCATCTCTTCCATTGATGCTCGAACCTTCCTCTTCTTCGCTGCAAAACCCATCAGTTAATGTCAATCCCCACTCTGTGCTTTTTCCCCCTACTGTCACCGTTTTTAAATCTATTAAATCTGCATCCGTGTACTCACCTCCTCTATCCTCAGCTGCCTGTGCTGATGTTGATGCCATTTCCTTATGGCGTGTGTATTTCCATCCTCCTATCTCTTCTCTCCCCTTCCTTCTTTTCCACTACTTCACCACCTATCTCCTCTCTTTTTCTTTTCAGTTCTTCCAATATTTCTTCACTTACCTTTGCTAATATCCTTTCCTCATCCTCTTTTCTCCCCTTTATTCCCCCTTCCCTTCTTAGTATACTTTCTATCACCTTCCCTTCTTCATACTTACATGCACTTTCAGCTATAATCCTCTTTTTCCACATTCCCATTTCCCTATCGTTCTCTTCTCTCTCCTCCTTCCTTCACATCTACCTTTGCTCTGCGCGAGCCATTCTTTCCGCTTGTGCCCTAATGCGCTCTCCTTCCTTTTTCCACTCTTTCTCCTTCAACTTAATTCTCGCCACCTCTTCCTTATGTGCTTTCTTTTCATTCTGCCTTCTCTGTGTCTCTTCCTCGAACTGCTTGAGCAATGCGTTTCGCACATTCCTCAATTCCGCCAACCTTTCCTCCAATATCTCTTCCTCCTCTTGTGATAGTCGCCATTCTCTTTATTCACTTACCTTCGACCCTGTCTGTGTGTTTTCCTTCTCTTCCTTATTTGCATTTTTAACTGTATCCTCCTCTTCTTTAGTTAATGTTCCTCAGAGTTCCAGAAGCACCTGCGCTGCTATCCACTCCCCTGGTCCTACGTCTGCAAACCTCCCCAAATACGTGCTGTCATCCCCCTTCCTCACCTGCGTAGTTGTTGAATCTACCGTACCTACCTGCCCATCCTCATTTTACAATCATCCGGGGGCGCGTACGGCGGGGGGCTGTATGCGGGTTTGGAGTATCCTTCAGCAGCCGTTAGTTGCTGCCTAGTTGCTTCTCTAAGTTCTGTTAGTGAGTACAACCTTCCTTCCTCCTTTGTCACCATCTTAGCAACTTGCGCTCCTTCTGCCCCCTCTTGTTTGACTTTTGCCTCTGCTACCACAAATGATACTTCTGCCTCTTCTTCACTTTCTTCAGTGCTGGGCTCATTTTTGTTCTTCTTGTCCCCACCCCCTCCTTTCCTTTTCTCTTCCTTTACCTCATTTCCCCCCTTATCCCCTTCTCCTCTTTTACCTCCAACACTGTGTACATACCTGTATCCCCAGGTCTAGTTCCCTGAAACATCTTCCAGAGGTCAAAAACTTCTAAGTGGTTTGCTAATTTCTTCCCCTTGTAAGTATTGTGAATGTATGTCAATAAACTGTGTTGTGTATACGTATCGAAGCTGCCGTTGGGTGGCCACGGTACTCTTACTTTGTTGTCCATTCCTTGTGTCCACTCAATGTTGTACTTCACTATTTTTTTCCCTGTGTGGTGTCAATGGCGTACATATGTGCTGAAGTGGAGTTGTTAATGCGTTCCCCCATGTTCCTCCATCCCGCTCCTGCCTCCGATCCAATAGTACAGGGCCATGTTACAGCTTTACTTTTCCAAATGTCAACCTTTTACCTGGCCCCATAAATTGGGGACTTTGACTGTCCGCTGAAAAGGAAAGCAATGTTTTTATTACGCAATTATTACTTATTACTACGGCCCCCTTCGACCTTGGCGCACAACGCCTCCTGCGGCGATGTGCCCTGTGCGGCATGCCTCTGGGCTGCCCCACCTTCCTCTTCTTTCTGTACTTGTCACACCTTCATCATCTCTCTCTCTCTCTCTCTCTCTCTCTCTCTCAATTGTCCCCCATTAACCCCACAGCTGTCTTCTCGCCTCGTCTGTAGCAAGGTAATCCACAATCAATTTACTTAATCGGTCTGCGCACGCTGCGTAGCCTCGCATGTGATTCGCCCCCTCTCCAGAGGAGCTTAACCAGCCAATTATCTTCCGCACTCGGTAAACAACCCATCTACCCCCTGTGGTAAAACATCTACTTAACGAGCTTCAACACTCAATTAGTAGGGAACCTCATCTATTCATTGATCTACAACGTCAACTCATAGGAAAGCCACCCCCCTTAGACAGATGTCCGCGATCTCTAACACGGGGGGGTGACAACATATACCCAAGTCCCACGCATCTCCTTGTCTGTTGTAAAGTATCTCTCTGGTTAACTGAGCCCATTGTGACTCTTGATTAAAGCGCAGGGTTCCCTTGAGGTTTGTCCTGGGAGCGGACTGCCTGTCTCCCCCAAACCACATACTTCTCTCCTCAGAAAGGAGTCCGCTATGCAGAGACACCTGAAGTAACTGCTGGACCCAGACAGGCTATTCACTGCCTTTCAGTGGTGGGAACTAAAGTTGACACATTGCATACCAAAGGGGTGTTAATACCGCCTTCCGGTTGTCTCTTCAGCACCAAGCCCACTCAGCAGGCTTGCCTCAATTATCTCGTTAGCATGCACTGCCACCAGCCCGAGGACAAAAGGAATGCAGATCAATGGAGCCTTTGATATTTAAATTAGGCTGCCCATGCTGCATGAAGGCGTGTCTTCCCCCTCCTTGAGATGCTTTGATGTACCCGGGGCTGTCACATTCCAGCTGAATATGATATATAGGACCTATACAACGTGTTTCAAAGCGCTTCACGGCAAGAGAGGGAACAAGGGGGAAATACAATGACATTCTTACAAGGCCTGACTATCATACTCGGCCTGGCAACATTTCAGGTAGTGCAAGAGCTAAGACACAGATAGGAAGGGAATGGGAACAGACAGGTGGCTACAGTAATAGGCCTGATGACATTTCTGGTAGAGCCGGAGATTTACAAGAGGTGGGGTGGGGAGAGAAGAACAGTGATTGTAGTACTAGGCCTGACGACATTTCAGATAGTGCTGAGGGTGGGGGGCATGGGGGAGGAGACAAATACATGTTGCCATCATACTAGGTCCAGGGACCATTCTGATAGAGTAAGTGTATAGAGAAAAGTGAGGGAGAGGGGGATGGGAAAGGAGGAGAGAACAAAGAATAAAACAGTGAAAAAAAGCAGACGGGAGAGTGGATACAGTTCTAGCGGTCAGTAAAACAAATAATGTTGCAGGTAACAGAAAATGTAGGCAAGGATTCAAGATGACGATGGGCACAGCATGATTCAGGGCCCCTCCCCCGAGTACGAGATCCAGGGGGGTCCAGCATGAGAGTTGAGAAGGTGAAGCACCAAGAGTCAATGTGTCCATAAGGTCAAATCCAAGGGCTGGCAATAAGTCGGTGACGGTGAAACCATAGTGAATAAAGACAACACCTGCAGTGATTGGGTGTGTGGGGGAGGGGTTTGGAAGAAGGGACAGGGAAAGGAAAGAAGAGATCAGGGAACATGGGGGGAGGGAACGGACATCATGAGGGGCCAGAAGGGGGGCATAAAGGGGACCACAGATGGGGTGCAGGGCACAACAGACATCACAGGGGACCATGGCAGGGGGGTGGGGACACAGACCAGAGGTTGGTGGGGGGCACAGAGACATCACAGGGGTCTGGGTGGGGGGCACAGAGAGATCACAGGGGACCAGAGGGGTGTGGGGCACAGAAACATCACGGGGGAACCAGAGGGGGTGGGGGGCACAGAGAGACATCACAGGGGAACCAGAGGGGGTGGGGGGCCCAGAGAGACCACAGGGGACCAGAGAGGTGTGGGGCACAGAGAGACATCACAGGGAACCATAGGGGGTTGGGGGGACAAGGGAAGCAGGCAAGTAGCAGACAGGGGCCTTCCTTGTGGGCCTTTGGTGAGGGGGCCGGCTAAAGCCTGCTGGTCCCATTGGCCAGAAAGGGAGCCAATGCCAGAGCAGGATAGGAAGCAGACCAGACATACTGCCCCAAACACAGAATAGAGCAGGGTGGCCATGTTGGAAGCACTGCATTGTAATTACATGTGCAGGCGAAAAAAAATGCACATAAGCAAACATTCTCAGTACAGCAGGTGAATGGAAAGAGGCTGCAAAGTAGCGCGATTTAAATGTGCTGAAATGACAGTGAGTCTTGTAGCAAAAGAAATTGTGACTGCGTTTTGTGCAGGAAGCAGATGGACTGTGTGTGGAATGGCCTCACAGTCCTTGGAGGTTGGTCTCCCATCATTCCTTTTCATTTTTAAAAGAAAATATCAAAAAAGTCCAGGTGAGCGCCCTCTCCCCGTGCGGATGGTCGAATCCCTCACAACACAGTACCTCAATGTCTCCCAGAACTAGGTACCATACACAGGGTATAGCTCCATGAGTTGGACCCTGTAACCCCATATGCATCTTCAGGAAGAGGACTCCAAACAGGGTTTTCTCCCGCATAGACATTGAGAATTTTTGTGGGGCGGATGCCAAAAACGACTTGCAAGGACTTCTACATTTCCACCCTAGACTTGGATAGTAAAGTTTATCAGGGTGGGGGCTGTGCGTTGGAGATCCATCCAGCTCCCTTGGGAGTGCACAGTCCTAGGTATGAACTGCCATCAATACTGGAGGATCGATGGATGGGCATGAGGCGAATACAAAAGGCCAAGAACACTGCTGAAGGGACGCAAACATATGTGGATTGCAGGGACGGGGTCTTAAAGAGGAGAGTCTGGAGACACTGGGTCTGGGGAGTATATGTGAACAATGGTCCCTGTGCGAAATAACCCTTTGTGGTGCACATAGTGTTTGGCAACTGTTCCCACCCAACCAACCCAACCCAACGAACTGTTATTGATACTAGGAAGGGATGGATGAGATGAGCGCTAAAGGCCCGAAACACTACTGAAGGGACACAAACTTATGTCAATTGCAGGGATGGGGTCTTTACGAGGGGAGTGGAGAGACTGGGTCTGGGGAGTCTATGTGAACAATGGTCATCGTGCGGAAGATCCCTTGGTGTACATGGTGTTTGGCTCCTTCAGCGTTCCCGTCCACCCAACCACCTTGGGAGCGCACGGTCATAGGTATGAACTGCCAGTGATACTGGAGGGGGGTGTGGATGGCATTAGGCGAGCACAAAAAGCCCGGAACACTGCTGAAGGGACACAATGTATGTTGATTGCAGGGAAGGGGGGGTAGATGAGGTGAGCGCAAAAAGCAACCAACCATTCTTTCAGGACCCTCAGACGATTGGGCGTGTTCTTGACTCACTGATAAATACAACTATTCGTATATGCTCATTTGTATTTTATTTATTTTGATGTTGATGGCACACACTACAAATTGTATACTTGAGGTTGCAGCACAGTGTTAAAAAATCCACTGTACTGTACGCTGTCAGTGGGGACTTTGGCGCAAATGTCTCAAATGACACAGGCAGGTATTACTCTTTGAAGCCACAATCTAAACGAACGGTAGGCAACACACCTGTGAAAGAGAAACATAAGTATTTTAATTGAGTGAACCAGATGGTTTAACACCTATAATGCATCCTAAATGCAATGGCACAGTTGCCCTTAGAAAACTAACTTTCTGGAAAACTGTACTTGTACTTTAAGTATTGACATATTACAAAAGCAATTCAAACCAGAACGGTTTGGCCATAGAGAAATATTGTTTTTTAGTCAAAGACATCGGTGAACACTCCGTTTTCCAATAAGTTTGAGAAATGTATTCAATTTACAGACTAAATTCATTCGTCAGTGATCGATCAAAGTTACAACGTAGGAGAACAACATGAACTGTAAGCCTCAGTGGTCGGTGCTCAAAATTACATCACATCTAAAGTATACTTACTTGTCACTTGGATTGCTAGGGCGAACTGTTGCGTGAAGTTCGTGCATAAGCACCATCATACTCCTCAACACGGACCTTGTGAGGCAGGCTGCCCTGAAGCCATGGAGCTCGGTAACGCATAGCGATGGTGTGCCTTCTTCAGCTATGTAGCCCAAGCATCCAGAGTTTCATTGGCAGGAGCAGTTCTCCACCTCGGTAGGCATGACCTTGCAACAATTGCAGTTACACCAGGTGGAAACGTCTTCCAAGCGACTAGGCTCTGGTGATTGATCTTCCCAACTATCGTCCAATTCCCCATCGTTTCCACTTCTTTCTCTTCAATTAGTTCCTCTTCGGAATATTCAGGCTCGTACTGGTAGGGCTGTATTGTTTCCATAGTTCTGGAAAATTAAATAAGTAGAAAATCCACAGTCAGAAAAATAGAAACGTATGTATCTAGCAACTACTGGTAAAGGAGAATGTAAAAATACCCATAGAGCAAGTAAATGCAAAATCAGCACAAACTGTAATTTCGAAATTAAATAAGGTTTGGTGAAGATATTGGTAAATTATATGAAAAATTTAAATAAAATGCAAGTACCAAGTTAAATAGTTAAATCAGTTCCGCTAGTGCAAGTACCTGTTCGCAGGGCATCGTACTAGAATGATAGCTGAACAGAGCAGAAACGAGTCATGGGCGATCCAAACTAAATACAGTGAAACGTGTTGTCTGCTCGGAAAGGGTCTGTCTATACTTGAGGAAAGAGGCGTCCCGGCATGTCCATGGAGACATGTCAATAGCTTGCGCACAGAGAATGTTAACATGAGACGTGCATTGGCATTGTGAAAAGGGGCGTACGCGTCCAGTGATGTCAGTTTGTGGAGCGAGCAATCTGTATTCTTGCTGCGACAGCACTTGAACTTAGGGCGATGCATCAACAGATAAAATTGGCACATGGTGGCCACACCCAACCCGTTGTTTTTGCATGTGAAAAAGTGCGGAAAACTGAAAGGAAAGATGCATAGGAAAAAATGATCGATTACAGTAGGCTTAAAAATATATGCCCAAATGACAGGACAATTACATTTTTTAGCAAACTTTCCCTTTAACAAACTGTCAGACATGGAATGTCTTTCAAAGACTCTGCTCTGTTTATAGGCCCCATAGCGGAATGCCTAGAAACGCTCCACTAGGTGAGTGGGCAAGTCTGCACGTCATGAGATATCTTCAGCAGTGTGTTCATGTGGGGAATTTGCAAACTAATTGTGAATCGCTGAGTGTAATTGCACTCATGGCGGCTGGTCTGGGGCCTGCGTATTATGGGGAAGCTTTATGAGTGTTGCTTATGGGAGGAAATAGCAAGCCTTGTATTGTTTTATTTACGATTTAACAAGCCTTGTATTGTTTTATTTACGATTTTATGGAGACAAGTGCGGTCTATTCTAGCAGATCTTCCCCCGACCTGATCCAATGAGCAATTCTGTTATAATTGGGAAGCGGTTTGTTGGATTTCTTATGAACTGATGTTTTATGATTTTATTTTTAGATTTGTAATTGTGTTGACATCTGTCTTGAAATATTGATGTTTACTGTGTTGAAAAGCTATAGTTTGTAATTCTATATAACACACAAATAAAACAAAATAGAAAAATGTTCATGTGATAGCCTTTTCACTGTACAACACGTTTTCGTATGCAGTATGTAATGATTCTCAAAATACATTATTTCAGTGGATAGCATACATATTTTAATATACAATGAATGTGTTTTAACAGTGTAGAAAAGTATTTGCAGTGCTGCTTTTTCTCCAAGTAGTTCTCTAACCATCTCACTGAGAAATACATGTACCTCAAAGCGCAGGGTATAGATTTCTATACTTAAGGTGTGGTGTTAGGGGGAATTTTCATTTCTGTGATAATTCACTTTAACCTTAGAGACCCCCATCCCCCAGCTCTTTTGCTGGACTCTGGGCTTTTTAATTTCTACTCCTGAGTGGGACCTTTTTCTCACTAACCCATGTGTTATCTTGACTAGGATTTTCTAGGTTTCTTACTTTATGGAGTCTGGTAAACTCCATAGGCATCTGCTTTTGCATTGTGACACAAGCACCTTTTTTGCAGTGCCACTGAAAAGTCCATTGGAATTCGCTGAATGTTTAACTACATTTTCTTGGATGAACTACTCTTCCCAAGAATAGTAAGATGACCCCGGTCTTGCCTTTACTTCATGGGACCATACACACCACACTATGGGAGTGCTGGATAATTTCCTTTAACCCATTCCTCATGTGCCTCACATGAATGGCTCAGGGCAATGGTTTCTTTTTTGCTACCTATTGACAGGGATATGCAGGCGGATACCTCAGGTGCAGTGCTGCACCAAAGGGTGACCATTATCTCAACATGGCCCCACTTTTTTTCGCCACTTCTTGTTAGTTTCTTCTGGGCTTTCTGGCCTTTTACTATGTTTGCATCAGGTTGGAGTTCAGCCCTGAAGCTCGCCAAATCTCCAGTGTGTCTGGAAAGGCAGGAAGTGAGGGAGGGTCCCTAACCTTAGCAGGCCTTTGGCGCTAGGTGTGCCTGAGGGAAAGTTCCAATCGGCCCTGCTTTGTGATTGGCAGCCTGGGGCTGTGAACGAATGGCAACTTGCAAAAAAAGTGAGGTTTTTGGGACGACCACATCCAAAGCAAGACAAGATGATGCCAGCAGCAGCCTCCTGGACTGAAGTTCCCGGTGAAGCCCTGCAGTTGTTCTGAACCCATTTTCAAATCGACAAGGAAGACCCGTAAAGGAAGACTTCCTCCTGGAGGAACCAACTAGCCTCGAGACAACTATTTTGACGTAATCTGACTTGCTGTGCCTTTCGAAGGCTGCAGAAGCCCAATACACGGGGAAACATTTGTGAGTGCATGGTCTTCCCAAGTCTAAATCCAGCCAGCTCGTCGTGGGCATCCAGAGGACCCACATAAGAAATCCTCACCAGAGTCCCCTCCACAGAGTCCAGGACCGAGGGATCAAGGAAATGCTAACCAGAGCTTTTCGTTCTACTTTGGCACTGAGAAAAAGGCCACAAAACCACAAAGAGCGCTGAACTGACAGAAATCCATTGCTGCAGATACCCTCTCTCGAGTGCTGCCACAGGAGCCTACTAGACATCCTCAATTTCGTCAACAGGAACAAAGGTCTACTGCATTGCATCGTGCAGGCAACCAGCTGGAACACTTTCTTCATTTTCAAGGTACTGTGGGGCTAGGGACATGTTATCCTTTTACCATTTGGGGTGGTTCCCAGCTTTGGAAGTGCGATTTAACCCTACACTAAGTTGACCTCAACTTACCTGCATTGGCCTTACAGTACGTGCCTTCTAAAGGGACTTAGAGTTGCTGCGATTTCTCTTTTGAACACTGACTATTTAAGAACATTTTTCTAAGAAGAGCATCAGAACTTTGGCTGTTCTGGCTCCCTAAAGGCCTCCTTCTGAACCTATTGGCTTTGGCAGCATGTGTTCCCCTAGAGGTTTTAAATGTTGAACACAATGCTGGGATAATAGACTGCCTGCGTCCCTTTGGAAGAATCTAACTGTTCTTATCACTTATCAGTCTGTTCTGATCTAACCCTAACCTTTCCTTCCTTGAGAAACTCAATATTGCAAAGGTGATACTACATAAATGTTATACTGACCTCAAATGATATCACCTCCGGGTGCTGGAGCATGTGTAACACATGAATGAATTACTCACCTGCTATATTGTTAATTGAATCCTACCTTGTGATTAATGTTAGAGCTAATTACTGCTTTTTAAAGAATACTTTAAATATCCTTGCGTATAAATAAGGTTTTATATGACTTTAAGTGTGCAAGTGTTTAATTGGATACTTGTATTGACTAGTTTCATTGCACAGCTAGACAGCTCACATTACCCGGCTTGAGATAAGCGTGGCTGCTCAGTCACTCTACCAATTTGTGTAGTACAGGCCTATATTAAAAGGTGGGTTACCAAAAGTCATGTAGTCCCACATCAGTTGGACTGCACTAATTCTTACCCAACACTGTTGGCAGGCGGTGGGATTGGTGTAGAGTGGTTGCAGTGACTACTGGTTGTACTTGTGCCCACAAACCTTCCACAAGGCTACATCCATCAAAACGAAAAGTAATCTTGTAACTGAAAATAATGCCAGGAATGCATACTTTTTATGAACAGTCCCCTTACTGCACTTACAATGAACAATTGAAAGATGTATGTAGGAAAAGAGGAGAGAGTTTAAAGGGTAGAAAGCGCGAGTTGATTGAAAAATGGTTAGTTAATCACCAAAACCTTGGGAGTAGGCCCATAATAACCGCTACTCCCCACCTTGATATGGAAATTGATTAAATGGGCTAGAGGACTTCTGCATGGCATACTTGAATGACATTGCAGTGTTCAGCCCCATTTGGGAAGACCATCTTCATCACCTTGGATGTGTATTGCAGGCTCTTGACCAGGCCCATCTGACTATAAAGGCAAGTACATCAGAGCAAAGTGGTCTACCTTGGACATGAGGTGGTGAGATTAGGCCCTTTCGA
The DNA here is from genome assembly GCF_040938575.1 of Ambystoma mexicanum. Lineage (NCBI taxonomy): Eukaryota > Metazoa > Chordata > Amphibia > Caudata > Ambystomatidae > Ambystoma > Ambystoma mexicanum. The sequence continues at coordinate 1,150,472,848 of NC_090928.1, forward strand.
GCAAAGTATAAGGTGTACAGGACTGGGCCAGCACCCACTACTCAAACCCAAGTGAGAGCCTTCGTCTCACCGGGTACCACAGAAATTTCATTGAGAACTATGGGACTATAGCTTCTCCCCTGAATGTCATCTCCTCTCCAACATTTCCTAAGAAGGGCAGATGGAATGGAATGAGGAGTGTGCCAAAGCATTAGCTGAAACAATCCGTCTGCAAAGCTCCATTACAACCAATCCTTTATAGTACAAACTGATGCTTCTAATACAGGGATATGTGCAGTCTTAAGTCAACTGGACGAGCAAGGCAGAGAACACCCCATTTGCTTCACCAGTAGAAAAATGAAGGACCGTGAAAGGTGGGCAACGATAGACGATGAGTGTTTTGCCATCCTGCGGTTGTTGAAGTTTAGGCCACACTTGTATGGTTCTACTTTCCTTATTGTGACCACCAACCCTTGAGTTAGTTAATGCAAATGAAGGTGGAAAATCCCAAATTACTTTGGTCCATCAGTCTCCAAGGGTTTGATTTTACCAGTATGCAATCACCAAAATGCTGATGGTCTCTCCAGAAAGTTCTGAGCAACTGGAACAAGAGATTCATCTGTCTAGGGAGGATAGCTCACGGGCATCGTGCTTACCTTGGAAGCAAGACGACATGCAGGTTTGATCCCCGGGTCCGCATTTAGAAACCTCTGGTTATTAAGCTTGTTAGAAATAGTATTTAGATACTTGTATATTAGGGAAAATTCTCATAAATGTGCCAATTCCCTTCACGTTAGAGACCCCCAGCAACTTTGCTGGATTTTTGAGTACCATTTTCTTGCCTGGAAAGAGGGAGCCTTTTTTTTTATTTTGTTTAATTGTATTCCAATTTTTACAAAACCTTCAAACAATTCCATATGTTACTTCAGCCATTAGCCTTATCCTTTCTCATTCCAAATGTTCATTGTACTTATCAATCTTCAAAGATCTGAAGAAGAGAGCTACCCCCATTGCCCATCGTGTATTCGCCCCGCTTGCCAGGGCATTCCACCAGGTCTCTGCATCATAGGATGCCTTGCTTGTCAGGATTTGTCAGATGATGTTCTCTCTGCTGGTTGGTCCCTGGGCAAGCTAGTAGCAGATGGCGAGAGGTTTCTTTCATAGGATTTCTTTCACAAAACTGACAGTTATTAGTAGCTGCTTGATTCCTTCTTGCTTTTACTTCGGTTGTCAAAATTTGGTTTAATCTAAACCTCAGGAATAGTCTGGCCAATTTTTTATCTGGAAATTTAGCCAAATAATTCCTCACTATATTGACTGATGCTGCAATGGATATTTGTTTTGTGCTGCCAGAGCCACGGTTGCGATCCAGTCCATTTCTATTAATTTCTTGTTGGATTTGTAGATAGATTTGAATATCACAGCTGAAGAATATCACAGCTGAAGAACTCAGTATTTGCTTGTTTTTTGCTGCCCATTAAGACATAACAAGTCTTTCCGCTCTCCATTTCTGCATTGATTATGTGCATTTTCCTTGATATCGGCTCTGTGATCACTTTCCTGTAGAGCATCAGCAGATTTCGCACCACCATTTCCGATAGCGATGATAGACAATTCTCTTCTGATCAGCGTTATAGATTTGGTTCGACAGACCGAGGATATTCCTCCAGAAATAACTATTTTGGCCCAGATATATCCTGGAAGCTGTGGCATGGCATCAGATCCATATGATATGCTTGTGGTCACTTTTGACTTATAAAAGTCGATCACTGGGATCAGGGAGTATCGGCCGTATTTATTTACTAGCGATGGCTTTTCCTTGCAATGTTAACATTTGTACTTTTGCAAATAGTACCTCTTGCATTGGTTGTTCCGAAACTGTGCTGCTTAGCGTCACGCCTAGATATTTAAACACCTCTACTTTTTCTAAGACTGTGCCATTAGCAGTCCATCTGTACTTCTCACCTTGTTTTTTCTTCCCTCCCAAAACCAAGATTTTAATTTTAGTTGTTGCTTTACAGATAATTTGCCAGATTTACCTGCCTTTGTAGGCCCACCGGAGTTAAGTCCAGGAGGATCTCATCGGCGTAGAGAATCCTGGAGACCTTGGCTCCTCCTACTGTTGGGGGAAAGATTCTTAACTCTCTCAGTCTGCAATATAAAGCCGTTTTTATCTCGGCCGACAGGTCTCCCACTTTGTTCAATCTCACTTGCATTGTGGTATCTTGGCACAATGCTCGAATTGGTCCAGTTATTGCCTCTGGACAATTGTTTTCAAGATTTTTCCACAGCCTTTCTCTGCTGACCTGGTCAACGCTTGCACCAGATCTATTAGTGCTAAAAAAGACTGTCAGGCCTCTCTGGAGGGTTTTTGCTTTAATAGCACTCACCAGCAAGATGTTCGTTGTGGTCCCCGTGTTTTTTGTAAATCCCGATTGAAAAGGGTTGGCCAGATCGGCGGCTTAGCGAGTTCTGAAAGGCGTCCAGGGCTAGTGACCCAAAGACCTTGCCAATTGCATCCAGCAATGCAATCGGACGATATTGGCCTGGACCGTCTTTTGAAGAATGGAATTACCGTAGCTTTTCTCCATGAGGCTGGTATTTCTCGTGTTGTTGCATCTCTTAAAGATTTCACTCGTTAGTTGTGCCCAAGCTTTCAGATTTTTCTTCAATTCTAGATTAGATAACCCGTCTGGGCCGGGTGTTCGCGAGTTCAACAGTTTAATTGTAGATAAAATTGTTTCAGTATCCTCCGGTATCCACAATTTTGCGTTTATGCGCGGTGAAAGTTCACTTTTTGAAGAGAATGGGAGTTTATATAGGTTGCTAAAATGTGAAACCCATTTGGCTTCCCCAACAATATTCACCAGTAGATCTTCCATTGCACCGTTGGTATTTCTGATTAGCGACCAGAAGGCTTTTGTATTTTTGCCATGTATTGCCTGGAGCATATCCTCAGCATCTTTTTGGTATAAGGCGTATTTTCGCCTGCTTCAGCCTTTGATTTTCCGACGTCATTAATTCGGATTAGCTGTCTCAGTATTTTCCTTTTCTCTACAAGCTGTGCATCATAGCTGCGATGTTGCTTATTTCTTGCAAGGTTATTTCCTCTTTTTGTTGTATAAGTTTGAAGGAGTGTAATCGACTTTGTTTAGGTCTCCTTTACTTCTGATTTTGCTTCCTGAATTCTCCAGATATTTGCTCGTTATTGCCTGGATTGCCATTTCGGATTATTTCCGTGGTGCGTAGTCTCTATTTCATGTTGCTTTTTCTGCTTCCTGTCTCTCAAGGCTCTCCAGCTTGTTATGGTCGCTATTCGTGTTTCTAAGGACTGGGAAGCTTACTGTCAACCCCAGAATTTCTTTGGAAATGTAAGTATGATCTATCGTGCTGCCTTGATTGTTGCGTACCCAAGTAGGTACATGGATATTTGATCTGTGGCAAACTCAATGGAGGTTATGAAGAGCTTTTCCTGCCATCCATTGTTCCAGCAGTTTTCCTCTTGCGAATATTGGGGCAGATCTTGAAAGGTGCTTTTTTGATCGCCTATATCCACACAGATCGCATTGAAGTCACCGGTGACTATGATGTGGTCCAGGTGAAAGTTCAAGGATGCATCTTCTAAGGTATCAGTTATTATCTTTAGGTATACCTCCTCTTTAATGACCTTTGGTTTCCAATGTGTTTATCAAGGCGATGTTTTCTTTGACAGTAGGCCCTTCCCTACACCATCGTCTGTTCCATGTCAGTCCTGCAGCTTGAATAAATGGCGAATGTGAGATCTGGGCGCAAATATCCAGGCCTGATCCTGAGCGGATTGCTGTAAAACGGCATGTCAGGCCTTTTTTGCTGTTATTTCATAGCCATCCAGATGAGGTTTTGTCGTGAGCCACATCTCTTGTAGACAAATGATATAATTCAAGCCCAGATCTACGTCACTAGAGGTTGCCAAATGGCTAAATCCTCGTGTTCCAAGATATCATTTGGATGATTGAGTCATTTCCCGGTTTAGCTGGCCTTGCTGCTCCTACCTTCAGAGCCGCCAGGTCTTTAGCTGGTGGCTAGTTTTCGGAGCTGGTTCTCATTGAAGATGCTATCCATGTCCAATCCTCCTTGTGAGGGGTCTTTTCAGTTTGCCCTTCTGAATCACTTCCCTTTTGTTTGCTTACTTCTATGCCTGATTTTTTTTGTCGTATAGGCCCAAGTGGAAATCGCCTTCCCTCTTGCCCATCTTCACACCTTAATCTCACTCGTGGCTGATGAGAGCAGACTCTGCTGTCCCTTCTTGTATTTTTACTATTTTTTGAGTCCTTCCCATTTGAGTTGTGATGACCCTTGGCTTGGTCTGAGCCTGACTGTGGTATACCTCCGTCTTTCTATAGGCTCGTGTTTTTCCTTCGTCAGATCATATCCCAAGATGTTTAACCTGTGTTCTTCACCTTTTCATTGGTTACTTATTGTTTTTGATTTGATGTGGAGAAAGGAACAGTCTCTTCTGCCATTCTGACATGGTTCTACTATCCAAATGTCCTTATTTTGAAGTTGCCCAAGGTTTGGTATTTGTTGGAATAGCCCAAGTATGGTCGTTCTGTTCAGGGTCAGCTTATCATCCAATTTTTTAATTTGCTTCATCTTGAAGATGCAGTTGCTCTGTATTTCTCGACGTTTCGGCTGTTTATTTTTTTTTCCCTTTCTTGCCCTTCAGTTTGTTTTTGGGGTGAGTAACTCCTTGCTTTGGTATATGTCAGTTTTTTCCTTTCGCTCTTATTGTGAATGGAGTTGCATGGGGATCTACTTGTTGATTTCTTTGTCTCCCTGGTCCGTCTTTTTATGACCGATGAAATTTGACTCTCCATGGTTTTATCGTTCCACCTAGATGTTCTTTGATTTTCTTTTGGTGGTCTTGGTAGCGGTGCCGAGACCTTCCTTGGACTATGGAGTTTTAGATGGGCATCATCTTTTCATGGGTGTCACACAGCACACTGAGCGCAGTGACAAAGGGGTGTCTTTTAGACTTCCCACAGGATTAAATACCTTTTCTGGGATAAACTACTGTTTCCCAGAGAATGTAAAGTAAAATTGACTTTTACTAGTCTTTCCAAATTACTAGACCAAGCACACACACACACCCTCTTGCCATGGAGTGCTGGAGGGTTACATAGCATCCCCCCATGTCTAAATACTCATGTAGCAGTCAAATGCTACCCTTTCCTATAGAAAAGGCTGGTGGCAGTGGTTTTACAACAAACTACTATGATCTTTCCCAACCGCGAACACCGGCAGCTAAAAATCACAGGAGCCATGTTTTTCAAGATGGCGCCTTAAGCCCCTTTGTTTCAAAATGTTTTTTTCGCCGTTTTCTTTGGAAAGGTCATTCTAGTCTTTGTCTCTGCGCTCCAAACCAGGTTTGGTCCCTTTGTTCGTGTGCCTATGGCGGGCTTCAGGACTGAAAACCGCCTGTGTCGTCCGAGTGTCTGGGATGGGCAGAAAGTGAGGGAGGTGCCCGAAACTTCTTGTGCTTAGTCTACTAGGCGACCCAAATGCACTCTGGCATGATTGGCTGGCAGGAAGGACAGCCACCCTGCTGGGTGAGTGAAAGCTAGGCTGGAATGAAAGGGAGAAAACTTTCCTCCCAGTCCTGGAGGTGAGTCTCCAGGACTGGGAGGCAGAGTCGACCACTGGAACGAAAGAACCGAAGATGAGCTGGAAGAGGACAGCTGCAGCAACTCCTGGACCGTTGGTTTGCCCAGTGAAACCCTGCTGCAGGTTCAAATTGCCAAGCTACAGTCGACAGAGAAGCTCCTTCAAGGACTGCTTCTTCCTTTGATTTGGTGGCACCAAATGACGGCTTCTTCCTTTGAGCTGGTGGGACCAATCAACTCATAAGAACTGGATACCATTCTCAAGGCTGGTTAGGATTACGCCAGTTTGTGTTCTTGAATCTACAGCTACAGACTCCATCTTCAACGATCCCGTGCAGTGCAGGAGTCCCGACATCCTCCCTCTTGCCCCCACAACTGAGGCTCAGCGAGATCTGCAGGACCTGCCAGGAACCACGACTTCAGCAGCATTTGTTTCTTCATATACAAAAGGTACTGTGCCAACCCGATTGAGAGAACACCACCCTTGCGGTGAAAGTTCGCGAAACTTTCCCAACTTGCAGGCCTAATCAGCTTGTGACCCGACATATGATTCTTTTTCGTCTAAACTACTTCTAAGAACTTTCACAAAGACTTTACAGTTTGATACCAGAACTGCTCTTTCCTACCCCGAACACTAGCCCATTGACTTTGGCCTGGCCTATTGACTTGAACTCTTCTGAAACTATTTGCACCGTCTAAAAAGTATATATGATCTATGTTACTTACCTTGTGCCTTTTGCTCCTTTCTAAGTAACGGAACTGCCATTTGGCTCCTATTTCAGGGGAGCTCAAACTGTCTCAAAATCTTTGGGTTACAATATTAGGTACCTTCTGCTAGTGAAAGGTTTTATAAATGATTGTGTAATAAATTACTAAGTGTTTTTTACCAAGAAACATTGAGTATAAGTGTTTACTTTAACTACTGTGATTGGAAAATCCTCTGTGTAACTACTTGTACTGCTCACATTCACTTTTGAGATAAGCCTGGCTGCACCATAATTGTGGAACAGACTTATACCAAAGGTTGGTTTGGCCAACACCTGTAGTCCTAATTGTGTGTAGTGGTCCCAGACGGTACTGCCTGCAATTCTGCCTAACACTGGTGTACAGCAGTGAGGATAAAGTATAGTTATTAAATTGAGAGTGCTGCTCTTACTTTTGTTCAAATAACCATCACAAGGATAAGCACCACCAAAGAAGCAATTGTTTTTATAATGCCAGGTAAGGATAACTTCAAACAGGAAGCCCTGATCATTCTAAGATTAGATCAATTGAAAGATGTGTAAAGTCAAGTCTCTCTGTTAAGGGCAAGACCAATGAATTGATTGAGAAACTGTTGAATCATCAAAGGCTGGGAGGTAGAGCTATAACCCCTACCCCCCATAAAATGTGAATAGTGTTGATGAGGATGATTCAGAGTCAGGCGCAGATGTTATTGATGACTTAGGAGAGTCAGGAGTCTCAGGGTGTGAGCCCCACTGCACCTCTACTTGCTGTAGGTCCTCAAGCTATAGCCACAGGGACCCTACCAGGTCCAGTACTGAGTCCAGAATTTGTCTCTTGAAAAAATGAGACGCGAGTTAGAGTTCAAATACAAACTGAAAGTAAACATCAAGAACTCAGGCTGAGAAAAATGAAATGAAGAAATTGTCTCTTGAACATGGTTCTCTCCCAGAGTCTTCTAGGTCTTCCAGTCCTAAGAGGCCTCGCATGCCTAAAGAAGCTGTGAGTTTGTATGAGGTGAGATTTGATATTTTAGATTGGTTGGCTGCTTTTGAATATAACTATGGGATTCAGGGTTTCACAGGGAATCAGTTGATTCCTTGGCTTTTGTCTAGGCTCCCCCCAGGTTGCAACTGATGCTGTAATGGAGGTGGGGGACCTGGAGTATGAAAATGTGAATCTTTCTTTGATAGCTAGATTTGGGAAAACTCCTTCCCAGTACCTTAAGAGGTTTAGGACCCTCAAAAAGCATGATGATACCCCTTGGGCTACCCGTGTGTGTGTGAATGTTTGAAAAACTTAGATGGTTGGGTAAAGGGTTACAGAGTTAACAATTTTGAAGGATTGAGAGTCTTTTTGACGCCTGCTCTCCTGAGCTGAAACAGCACTTGGCTGACTAAGGAAATTGATCCAAAGAAGTTAGCAAAGGCTGCTGACATGTGGGTTGCCAACAGGGCCACTCACAAGGATTCTGGGGCAACTAAAAGGATGATGGGCAACAGCACAAGAAAGATGGCAAAGAGAATTCTAATACCTCCAATCTAAAAAAGGGCCCCAAACATAAGAAGGGCAAGCCACCAGGGAAACCGAATCAGGCTAGTGAAACCTCTGGTGCCAAACCAGAGGGAGATCAGCAGAGACGCCCATTTGTCAAAACATTATGGAAAATGTACGTCTACTGACCATGTGAAAGGGTATCCCAGATGCAAAGGTAAACCTTCAGGGGTCCACACTGTCTCCTTAGCCTTCTCCCCAGAGGAAGAAGTACATGTGACAAGTGGTAACTTTCAAGTACTGGCTGAAGACCCCATTGGAGTCTCTGCCAGTGATTATTTAGTTTCCCTGGGTCTGTGGGAACAGCAGAATTTAGATGTCTATAATTCGATTCCAGATAACACCAATGAATATTACAAGGACAGTACTTGCAAATGGTCAGGAGACCGCTGCCATTACAGACACTGGGATCAGCATTACTGTAGTGGATGAATCTTTTTTCATGGCTGAGGATGTTGCTAAGGCACCCAAAAGCCTCACTAAGCTTACTGGAGGCCCTGCCCAGATGCTTACTAGACTACCAACTCTCATCAGTTGCAACATGAATATCAAGATACCTGGGAGTCCTGTTGGGGAATGACTTAAAAACGAGTTGTATCACGCACCCCTAGGCCTCCCAGCAAAAGGAAACAGGTGCAGACAAGGAGGGCTAAGGAGAGTACCTTAAGTTGCTCTCCAGAGAATGTTACAGAAGAATCTATAACACCTAGCCCACAGGAGCTACAAACTGCTATTTCAAGAAAGAATGAGACAAAGGGGAAAACCAAGCTCAAGGAAAAAGTTAAAAAGAACTCCTGTTCTACCCACTAGGACATCCCGAGAGGACTGTCCACGGTCACACATGTGACTACTTCACCAGCTGAGGCTGAGTGTGAGGAACAACCAGGAAAGGTTGAATCGGCTGCTGAAAATAACGACCATCCTGAGCAGCAGTCTTTACTGGCAGAAGGTGGCCCGTGCAGGGCAGACTTCAGCAGAGGCCAGAGAGAGTGTCCTACTCTTAACGCCAACAGCCAGCTGCCCAGCTGGACGGGCAAAAGCCAGGGAAGCATAGGTTGTATTGGGAAGATGAAAACAGGGGTCCTGTCTGTAAAAAAATATTTTCAATTGCAACTCATTCAGGTGCAGGTTTAGTCAAAAATATATGGCAAACAGGTAGTATACTATTTTGCTACCATGTCACGCGCTGCTGTGTAAAATACAACTAGACACTCAGTATAGTTAAGGTGGGTCAGTATTTCTTATTGCTGACTTATTGTGTGTAAACATAAACGTGAAGGACTGAACATCGAAAAACTTGGAAGTGTGTTCCATCTTAAGATACGGGGGAAGAAGGTGAATTCAAAGCTTTGAATTACCTATACATTGTTTTTCACCACTTAGTTAGGACTCAGATAATACCTTTATTCTTGAGCTCTGCCCAGTGACCCCACTTTACTGGTTACCAATCACCTTCATCCCCCGATGGAACACACTTAGTTTTTTCGGAGGAACAAATCCTTGAGATCATACAAGGCCCAACCCTGTTCAACATGGAAGGCGCGCAACATCTGGCCTCCACAGCTACTAGTGATGACCTTCTTAATCTAAAGAAAAAATGCTTTCGAACAGAGGTCCATGACCATTTTTTAAGAGAATACATGAGAGCCAATTGAGTTCCCTTGGGGCTTATTGTTCGCAATGAACCTGCTCTCTTCGATGACAAAATCTACATGCAAAGCTTTAGCAGAATAGCAATGAAGTGTAGCAGGAGCCTCATGGTGCTCACAATCACCACGGCTCAAAAGGATACATCAACAGATCTCCATTGAACTTAACTGAAGAAGCTAAGTTCCTTAATGTTGACACTATAGATAATGCACGTGAGAAATAGACAAAACCTTGGACACATTCATGTCCAGCAAACTGGAAAAAAAACACAAAATTAGCCAAGGATATAAAAAAACTTCAAACTGGAATTAATAGATCCCTATTTGGCAGCGCAATATAAAGAAAACAAAGAAAAAGGAAGACTGCAGAACCAATCGGGACCAACCAGAAACAGACGCAAAATGGTGTCCTTTGGGACACTTCCAGCTCGGACTCTTCAGGAGATGACCAAGCTGCAACAAGAGGCAGCAAAGCCACGCTGGGACAATTTCAACAACCAACCAAGATGCCTTTCTTAGGACAAAGGGGTCCCAGAGGAGGCTACTGGGGCCCACCACAATTCCAACCAATGCCTTATTACAACTTCCCTCAATGGAGGGCAACCAATTGTGGCAGGAGATGGAGGAGATTCTAGAAGAAATCCCAATCTTTAACGCATCAGAAAACACCTTAACCAAAGCAGAAAACACCCTCTTAGCCAAAGCCCTCTCCTTTATTCCCACCAATCATACAGACTAGTTCAGAATGGATCAAGAACTGGCCAACTTCTACAGGACCATCCGCAGAAATGTTTTTTCATGACAAAGACAAACCCACACAGCCAGAGGACTCTGGGTCAAATCGATGCCACCATCGGTTCTAACATTCAAGAAATGCATCAAAGAGGAAATGAAAAAAGAACAAGTGATCTCTGTACCTACAAGTCAGAACCTCAGCCTGCGCGAACGTACAGCTTTGAAAACATTGGCTGACAACAAATCCATTGTTATTAAATCTTCTCTCCTCTGAAAGGGGCCCGCTATGCAGGGACACCAGCAGTAACTGCTGGACCCCAGACAGGCCATTCACAGCCTTTCAGTGGTGGGAACTAGCTTCACGTTGACACATTGCATACCAAAGGGGTGTTAATCCCGCCTTTCGGTTGTCTCTTCAGCACCAAGGCCACTCAGCAGGCTTGCCTCAATGATCTCATTAACATGCACTGCCACCAGCCGGAGGACAAAAGGAATGCAGATCAATGGAGCCTTTGATATTTAAATTAGGCTGCCCATGCTGGAGGAAGGCGTGCCTTACCCCTCCTTGAGATGCTTTGATGTCCCCGGGGCTGTATCATTCCAGCTGAATATGATAGTTTATTTATATAGGGCCTATACACAATGTGTTTCAAAGCGCTTCACAGCAAGGGAGGGAACAAGGGGGGGAAATACAATGACATTCTAACAAGGCCTGACTATCATACTCGGCCTGGCAACATTTCAGATAGTGCAAGAGCTAAAACACACAGATAAGGAAATGGGAACAGACAGGTGACTACCGTACTAGGCCTGATGACATTTCAGATCGTGCTGGGGGGTGGGGGTGGGGGTGGAGAGAAATACATGTTGCCATCATACTAAGTCCAGGGACCATTCTGATAGAGTAAGTGCATAGAGAAAAGTGAGGGGGGAGGGGAGAGAACCTGAGAATAAAAACAGTGAAAAAAAGCAGAGGGAGAGTGGATACAGTTCAGTAAAACATAATGTTGCAGGTAACAGAAAATGTAGGCAAGGATTCAAGAGGACGATGGGCACAGCATGATTCAGGGCCACCCAGAGTACGAGATCCAGGGGAGGTCCAGCATGAGAGTTGAGAAGGTGAAGCACCAAGAGTCAATGTGTCCATAAGGTCAAATCCAAGGTTTTGGCAACAGGTCGGTGACAGTGACACCATAGTGAATCAGGACAACACCTGCAGTGATTGGGTTGGGGGGGCGGTTTGGAAGAAGGAATGAGGAAGCGAGGGAACACAGGGGGAGACGGACATCATGAGGGGCCAGAAGGGGGGCATAAGAGGGGACCGGGGACACAATGAACATCAAGAGGGGAACACAGAGGGGGTGCAGGGCACAACAGACATCACAGGGGACCACAGCAGGTGTTGGGGGCACAGACACATCACAGTGAACCATGGCAGGGGGGTGGGGGCACAGAGAGTCATCACGGGGGAACCAAATGGGGGTGGGGGCACAGAGATCACAGGGGACCAGAGGGGTGTGGGGCACAGACATCACAGGGAACCAGAGGGGGTGGGGGCAAGGGAAGCAGGCAGGGAGCAGACAGGGACCTTCATTGTGGGCCTTCTGTGAGGGGGGCAGCTAAAGCCTGCCGGTCCCCCGTTGGCCAGAAAGGAAGCCAATGCCAGACCAGGATAGGAAGCAGACCAGACACAGCTTCAAAGACAGAATAGAGCACGGTGGCCATGTTGGAAGCACAGCATATACATATAAGCTCAAATTCTAAGTGCAGCAGGTTAATGGAAATAGGCTGCCAAGTAGCGCGATTTAAATGTGCTGAAATTACAGTGAGTCTTGTAGCAAAATAAATTGTGACTGTGCGTTTTGTGCAGGAAGCAGATGGACGGTGTGTGGAATGGCCTCAGTCCTCGGAGGTTGGTCTCCCATCATTAATTTTCATTGTTAAAAAAATAAATAAAGAAACAAGCCTAGGCGAGCGCACTCTCCCTGTGCGGATGGTCGAATCCCTCACAACACATTACCTCAATGTCTCCCAGAACTAGGTACCATACACAAGGTATAGCTCCATGAGTTGGACCCAGTAACCCCATATGCAGCTTCAGGAAGAGGACTCCAGGGTTTTCTCCTGCATAGACATTGAGAATTTTTGTGGGACGGATGCCAAATACTACTTGCAAGGACTTCTACATTTCCACCCTAGGCTTTGATAGTAAAGTTTATCAGGGTGGGGGCTGTGCGTTGAGATCCATCCAGCTCCCTTGGGAGCGCACAGTCATAGGTATGAACTGCCATTGATACTGGAGGGTCGATGGATGGGCATGAGGAGAGTACAAAAGGCCCAGAACACTGCTGAAGAATGTATGTGGATTGCAGGGACGGGGTCTTGAAGAGGGGAGTGGAGACACTGGGTCTGGGAAGTCTATGTGAACAATAGTCATCGTGCGGAAGATCCCTTTGAAGTGTTGATGGTGTTTGGCTCTTTGACCCCCAGACGATTGGTCGGGTTCTTGACTCACTGAAAAATACAAACCATTTGTATTTCATTTAGTTTGATGTTGATGGCACAAACTACAAATTGTATACATGAGGTTGCGGTAGTGTTTAAAAATCCACTGTACTGTCTGCTGTCACTGGGGAATTTGGCACAAACGGCTTGAACGACACAGGTAGGTATTATTCTTTGAACGCGGAATCCAAGCTTCCCATGAAGCCACCATTTAAAACAGGGGTCTCCAACCTTTTCATTGGTGTGAGCTTCTTTCAGTGGAGGACCAACAGTGGAGAGCTACTTGCAAGCGATCGGGGTGGGGGATGTTCATAAACATGGAACTTTTTTTTAGCTGTTAATTTTCTCTTTATAAATAGAGGGAATAACATATGCTTCACGATTACGTTAATAAAGTTCAAAAACCTCTTTATTGCATTATTTTTTATTAGAAGCTGTCTCATAAAGACTTCACAATGTGGGAAAATGATAGGGACATTCAGTGTGAAGTTTGACACTGCATGCCATACACCAGTGCTCTGTGGTTGGGTGTATAACTTGATACAGCTACTCGGATGGAGTCACTCAAATGTTCAACTTTGAGACGGGTTCGAAATTTCGATTTGAGGAAGTTCATATCTGAAAATGCAGATTCACAGTGCTAAGTGGAACCAAACAGAGAAGTCACTTTTAATGCTGCTGTGCAAAGGTTACTGTACTCCTTGTAATCAACAAGGCCCCAGAAATTGGTGTGAGATTGCCTGCTTTTCAATTGACTGTCCCCTTGCAGGCTGATAATCTCTATTTCCATAGCACAACTGTTCAGGTTAAACAGCTCACTAATTTGTTCTGTAAGTTCACAAACATTGACTTCCATGAAGGGGTTTGCGATGAACATCACACGCGGTTCAATCCTTTCAAAATCCCTGAACCGGTCACTGAACTCCTCCTTAAGCCTGCTCAGGAGACTGTTGTATTTGTCAATGTTCAGGACTAGCTTTATTGTCTGTCAGCATTTGGATAACAGAAGGGAAATGATGCATTTTCTTTACCACTGAACAGGGTAAGTTTGGACTTAAATGTATTTACTGCGCTTATCATGTCAGCAATGGTTTTACCTTTGCCTTGCAGTTCACAGTTCAGGGAATTTAATTTCTCAGTATCAGCCAGAAATGCCAAATCAAGTAGCCAAGAAATGCAGCATAATTGGCCGATGTCTTCATCAAGTATTTGATTTCTGGCAAAAGTGAAAGAAAGCGGTGTAGTATTTTCCCCCTGCTAAGCCATTGGATTTCCGTATGTAGCAATAGATCACCATGTGCGGCAGATAGTTCTTCAAGGAATATTTTGAACATTCTGTGCTGTTTGGCCTTTGCATGAATTGAATTAATAATATTGCACAACAGGGGCCATCACTTTGGCACAAATTGCCTGCTGGTGGATGATGCAGTGGTAGTGCAATAATGGAGGGAAATGGGGTCTGCTTTACAACACACAACAAAACCAGAATGACGCCCAGTCATTGCTGGTGCACCATCAGTAGTTATTGCCACCAACTTGTTCAATGGAATTTTTTTTTTGACAAAATAATTCTTGACCTCATTGTAGATAACACCTCTGGTTGTGGATTTCAGAGGCAGCAAGGTCAAGAACTCCTCTTTGTTGGTGAAGTCTTCAAACACCATTCGTGCAAAAAGTGCCAGCTGCGCAGTATCACTTGCATCAACTGATTCATCACAAAAAAATTGCATATCCCTCAAATCTTTTTCTAACTGCCCCATCACATTGGCTGATAGAGCAGATACCCTCCTTGCCATTGTGTTTGCCCCCAACTGAACATCTGAAATGGCAGACATACAGAGCAGTTTTTAAAATCTTTCAAAACTGACTGCCACGAGAGCCATTGCACCTTTCACAACTACACCATCTGTAAAAGTACATTTGTGTTTTTCCAAATAATGTGCAACTTTGAAGGATGCCTCTGTTGCAGCATTTGCTTCCTTTGCTGGTTGGGTAAAAACCGATTGTTGCATCTGCAGGGCAGCTTTTAGTTCAGCTACTTTTTGGGATCTGACGGATTCCTTTAGGAAAATTCTTTTCATAAGTTGAATGTATTGTCCCAAAATGCCTCTCAACATTTTTTCCCACTGCAACTTTGGCACTGCAGATTAAACACAGACACTTCCCATTTACACTTGCGAAAAAGAAATCAGTCTCCCACTCTTGATGAAAATGATACGACTGCTCCCTTTTGTTGGATGGTCCGCCTACTTCTGCATCCATGATTTCAACAATTGTCGTTTTAATCTGGGGAGGATTTCAATGTGTTATTATGGTTTAAAAAATATTTGAGCACACAAAGTTCTGCTTAGTACAAAGATAGAAACCAGTGCCATTTTAGCACATTTGCAATTTCCTGAAAATATTAAATGACACTCCCGTCCAGGCATATAGGGCAATGGCCTAACCACAAAATCATAGTGTAGTCCAGTCTGATAAGTTACTTCACCATGCGGAAAGTGTTAAGTCTTGACCTTTGTAGTATCTATGGGACAGTTGCCCAACAAGATCTATGGGACAGTTTATTAGTTCTCAGTTTGTCCAGTGTCAAGCGTAAAATAGTTATCCAGCAGTCCAGCATTTACTATATGAACAGGAATGTCAAATGGCAAGTAAAGAATCATAAGGATATAGTAGAAAATTATTTCAGAGATTGGTTTCTGCAAAATCTTAAGCAATGAGTATACGCGCAGACAAATTATCCTAATGCCGTAATTTTTAAGGTGGAAGACAATTGAGTATGCCAGAGATGTTATTGAAAGCAAATACCCACTGCATGCGCTATGCAAACAACATTTGTCACATGTGTAGTGAAGAAGACACATTTGTTCATCAGCAACCTTCAGGATATTTTAAGATAAAACTATTCTGAATTTTAGAGGGATAAGCAGACCCTGATAGTGATCAAAGAACACATGATAAATGATCCAAGCGTCGTTTCGCAACTGAGACATAGTGTTGCAATTGTCTTTTTAATGTATCCATTAAGCCCGATATTATGGCGTTTACTGGATAAGCAGGAAAAGTGACAGGAATGGCATTATAATATAACATTTGGCTATGGAACAGATGCGTTATTTTCCCTTAGCATGCTAATGCTTTCTCCATTTCCAACTCTCAAGACCATGCAAATGAAGAGAGATTCACAACATGAAGTAAGCATTGTTAGGTGAGAGGGCATTGGAAGATGCGACAGTGCAGGGTAGGATAAAAAATAAATTCTCAATGAAAGCTGCAACTGTCCAGTGGCACCATAGTGTGTGTGACAGTCGATGTAGAATGCTTTTAAGCCAATTGCAGTTTTCATAACGGGACTTAGGTGCTCACGTTACTAAGTGAAAGGTTAAACTACAAATCACAGAATGCAAACTGGAATAAGATACCATGCAGGATAAAGGTGTCAAAATCGCAGCACCAGCAAAAGTGAGGGGATCGTTGGTAAAAGCAGGTGAGCGGAAACCAACCCAGGGGAGGTGCAGTGAGGTTGCCCTGAAAAAAGGAAGTCCTCGAATACAAAATGGCCAAGAGCAAGATTTTAAAAAACACATGGTGCCTAAATGTCTTATGGAATAGCTACACTGGGAGGTCAATGTGACAAAATGGCTTTGACCGCTGGTAACACCAAAACTACAGTAGAGCTGTCACCAACCTACTCCATAAAACCAATGCCTGGTGATACAATCACACTGTGGGAAAAAATGGCTTTCTGAGAGGCACCCATAGGACTGGCCCCTTAAGGGTGACCGATAAAATATACTTTAAAGGCAAAAAGGATTGCAATGGCATGGGCACTTCCGGAGATGCCCCTTTGGCCACGAAAATTAGGTGAGTGATACAGATAATAGAGTGAAAAGCTAAAATCCCACCAAAAAACAGGAATTCTGTCTTAACAGCCCCTCTGAAGGCTGTTCAGTATGCCTCAGGACAAGACTAAGAAAACCGCATCCTTGTGGAGCTTCATTGGCTACCCCTTCAAGCATGCATCATGCTTCCTCCCCCGCTTCCTCGGCACTCTTACCCGGAACCCCCTGGGTGTACGCCCTTTGTACACCTCCCCAGTGCTACCCAGCTAGGTTTGAAAACATGGATAAGAACATTATGTACTAGTAGTAAGGAGTATAAGTAATAAGAATAGGTCAGTCATGTGAGTTCCTATTGGCTGTGAAGGGCCTTGATGGAATCTTGTCTAGTCTGATGTATCACTAGGCCCCAGAGTCCGCCTTAATTACAATTTCTCATCTTTGCAGATAGGGTCATTCAGTTTACAAAAGCGAGACGTCTCTGGTTTATCGGCTGCAAAGGTGCAGGATACGTCTTGGGAAAAGCAGACAAACTCCTATGGGGCGGAGACACGTGTACACCCTCGCACTGCACCCTCGCAGGCTGGAATCACTTTTGTAATTGCTTATCTCCCATGTTACCCTTGCTGCGGCTAAGTATGCTCTTACAGGGGTGCAACGAACAAAACCTACATTTCGTGGGGATCGGGGGGCTAACGATTCAAATGGTGGGAGAGGAGCTGCCTTCTAGTGCAGCTTCAATGTTATAAGCAGAGTTAACTATCCCTGAAGCTGTTTAACATCCGCGTCCTGCTGTCCGACCACGACTGTAGCTCGGGGGCGTGGGGGTCAGTGGGGGGGTGCACAATTGTGGAGTGGGAGGGGGCTCCGGTCATCTCATTGGTGCTGTGCCACTGTGCTCTTATAACAGCGTTGCTGTCTTGATTGCAGGACCTTTCGACTTCAAATATGCAGCAGAAAACACGTGCATGACTGGAAAGGAGCCCAGGGCGAGCGGAGACATGCAGCTAGCGTTGAGTTGCGTTTAGAAATGCAGGGCTCTGGCGAGGAAGTCCCGAGGGGGGCTTGCTCGCCAGAGCCCTGCCTTCTAAAAATAATTTGCATCACTGGAAAGGAGCCCAGGGCGAGCGGAGACAATAATCAAAATAGCTGAATGCTCAGTTTCACCCGGGGCTCCTTTCGGCCAAGCTGCACACCCCTCCTCCGACAGCACAAACATGCACACATGAGGGGATGGGCTGCAGTTTGGCATGCACAGACACAGAAAGAAAAGAATAAAAATCACAATTCACCTCCCCCGACCCACCTGACCTCACCTCAAAATCCACTTCAGGCAGCCTTGTTACCTCAGTCCACACTTCCAAACGCCAGGGCAGCTCCAAAATAGAAAAAAAAAAATAATACAGGAAAAGAGTTTAAAGGGAAGAAAGCGTGATTTGATTAAAAAATGGTTTGTTAATCACCAAAACCCTGGGAGTAGGCCCATAATAACCCCTACTCCCAACCTTGATATGGAAATTGATTAAATGGGCTAGAGGACTTCTGCATGGCATACTTGAATGAGACTGCAGTGTTCATCCCCACTTGGGAAGACCATGTTCATCACCTTGGTTGTGTATTGAAGGCTCTTGAACAGGCCCATCTGACCATAAAGGCAAGTACATCAGAGCAAAGTGGTCTACCTTGGACATGAGGTGGTGAGATTGGGCCCTTTTGAGCAAAGTATAAGGTGTACAGGACTGTGCCAGCACCCACTACTCAAACCCCCAAGTGAGAGCCTTAGTCTCACTGGGTACCACAGAAATTTCATTGAGAACTATGGGACTATAGCTTCTCCCCTGAATGTCATCTCCTCTCCAACATTTCCTGAGGGTAGATGGAATGAGGAGTGTGCCAAAGCATTCGCTGAAACAATCTTTCTGCAAAGCTCCATTAAAACCAATCCTTCATAGTACAAACTTATGCTTCTAATACAGGGATAGGTGCAGTCTTAAGTCAACTGGACGAGCAAGGCAGAGAACACCCCATTTGCTTCACCAGTAGAAAACTGAAGGACCGTGAAAGGTGGGCAACGATAGACGATGAGTGTTTTGCCATCCTGTGGTTGTTGAAGATTAGGCCACATTTGTATGGTTCTTTTCTTATTCGAACAGAACACCAACCCTTGAGATGGTTAATGCAAATGAAAGGGGGAAAATTCCTAATTAAAGATGGTCGAGCCGCCTCCAAGGGTTTGATTTGACCAGTATGCAATCACAAAAAATGCTGATGGTCTCTCCAGAAAGTATGAGACTGGAAGAAGACATGGAGCACCACAGGTTTGATCCCCGGGTGGGCACTTAAAACACCTGTGTATTAAGCGTGTTATGAATAAATATATATATGTATTAATTTTGATACATGTATATTAGGGAAAATTCTCATAAATGTGCTAATTCCCTTCACCTTAGAGACCCCCAGCCACTTTGCTGATTTTTGAGGACTTGATGTTCTTGCCTGGAAAGAGTGAGCCTTTTTTCCCACCACACTCTCGTGTATTACATTTGTATTCTTGGTTTGTTGAGCTTTAGATTTTTTCATGGGTGTCACAGCACCCTCAGTGCAGTGACACAGGGGTGTCTTTTACCCCCCCCCTTAATCCCACAGGATTAAAAGGGATAAACTACTGTTTCCCAAAGAATGTAAAGTGAAATTGACTACTAGTCTTTCCAAATTACTAGAGTGCTGTAGGGGTTACATAGTCCCGGGAGGATAGCACAACGGCAGCGTGCGCGTCTTGGAAGCAAGACGACACAAAGCAACAACAGGTTCGATCCCCGGGTCCGCGCTTAGAAACCTCCGAGTGTTTAAGCGCGTTATAAATACGTAACTATGACAAAGAAAAATCACAACTAAGAAAAACTAACAATTCCTGTAACAGCGCCTCGATGCCTGCGGGCTGTGTGAGCGCTTTATAAATGTAAAAAATAAAATAAATAAAATAAAATAAATAAAAAATAGTATTCCCCCATATCTAAATACTGAGTCAAATGCTACCCCTTCCTATTGAAAAGGCTGATGGCAGTGGTTTTACAACAAACTACCATGATTTTTCACGAGCGCGAACACGGTAGCTAAAATTCACACTACCCACTTGTGTAGTTCAGGCCTATATTAAAAAGGTGGGTGGTGGGTTACCCAATAACAAGAGATTGGTCTTGTGTAGGTAGTCCCACACTAGTTTGACTGCACAAATCTTACCAAACACATGGCAGCCTGCAATACTTGTAGAAACTCCTGTGAATAATGCTCTTATTGCAGGGTAGTTGCGATGTGTAAGCGCTATATAAGCCTAATAAATACAAATACTACTGGCATGTAATAAGAAAAATTCATCATTACTCTGCTGTTATAGGGTATTACAGTTCAGCTGTGACATCAATGGGCCTCAGGTTTGGTGGCATCTTGGGTAAATCTACCAATATACCACCAAATGGATGTACTGTTACCGCCACTCAATCTGGCAGAATTACCACGAGATTACAAGTGGTGGTATGGCAGTGTTAGTCCCCATTTATGGACTCCATGGGGTTTCCACTGAAAATGCTGTTTTTGGCGGTAAGGTGGCGTTACCTGCAGCATTTTTCCTCCAAACCCAAAATTTGGTAGTGTTGTAATGCAGCGGTTACCACTGCATTACCAATATTTTTGGCCACACTGCCAAACTCATAATGAGGCCCACTTATGTCTGCTACTTGTACCAGCACAGAGCAGTCATTGTGACACCATTACCAACATGAATTGATCATAATCTGTGTAGGGCCGTATTTTTTGTGCACAGCACATGAAAGCAAGACTATGTTACTACTTATTTTAAAGCACAACCCGTTTTAAATGCATTTCAAACTGCTTAAACTGTTTTCTGCAACACATTAAAAAATATTTTTACTTCTTTACCAAAGCAACTGTACGATGATTGGTGTATGAACAAACAACTGAAATATCTTAACTTTTGATTAAGTGACAATTTATGGGAGAACATTGGCCTGCACATTCGAATGACATGTAATAAGGAGTACGTTACCCTGTATAACCTCTGAGTATAAATATATGTATTTATATTTTCTCGGCTAAAGCGTAGTGAAATGGGTTTGTTGTATCCCCTTCCGCCAAAGGTTGTACATGGCTCGGCCGTATCTCTCTTGTCGTGCAGACACGTGCAAAGGTCAGAGCAGACAGCCGTCGAGCAGTGCTGCGCAGCTTTGCGCTCAACCTCTGACAATGCTTTATCTGGTGCCATATGGGCCCTTGTCCCTCAGGAATAGTTACACTCGCATCAGAAGGGAAGGAGCTAGCTGCAAATGGCAAGACCGTGTCTGGGAGTGTAGATAACGTTCTGGATTGTGTCCTTGTAAAGAGGAGTTCGATTCTGCCAACTCGGAATTGTACTTTGGCTGTGGGGCTTCTGTCCAGGATGTGGTGTGTATCTGCGTTTGCCTGGGGCAATGCGGTCAAAAGTAACTCATAATTTACAGGGGCAGCTGAACATTCTTCTTTACAAGTGTGCTTTCCGCACCACAGCACAATACACAATGAACAGTCTGCGCAACGCTCGCTCGCTGCCACAATCAATGTACGCATCCATGGTGGAGGGTTCACACCTGAGCACATAACTGCTCATTTGCTTCAGAGCTTAGGAGGCACCTGCATTGTGGGGCGCCTCCTCCACACAATACATAAAAACGACGGATGCTTCACCTGCAACCATCCCGCTCCAGGTATGTGTTGCAGCATAAATATATGATCTGAAAGGTAACGCAGTACATGAAAAGCTATTACAGCCGGTGTTGTATGCTATCCTGCCTCCCATGGTAGCTTGTGCGATGCAGTGTTCGGCAATCTTCGGAGTCACGCCCACTTGATGGCTACAGCCATACATGCAGTCCGAAATGAAATGCTAATGTCATAGCCCGCCCTCCTACATTTCTGTTCCTAGGATTGGCCAGTGATCTGCCTAGCTCCACCCCTGTCCTTGAGTGCCCGTGTCCATCATTTAAGCAGTTCTCATATTTTCTTCTTTTGTAGCAGCCACAGTGTTGCCATGTCCGCTTATTATATTATAAGTGACTTTGGGCTTGTTTTTGCCCAAAGTCGCTTATGATATTAGCAGGTTGCTTGTCGCGGTTTTTGTCCGCGTTTTTCCTTAATTGTGTGCTTATTTTTCCGCTTGTTTGCCAGTCTGTCTGACTTGGCCCCGTTTACAAAAAAGAAAAATGAATATGAAAGGCGAACATGCTGTCCTGCCATAAGCAGTTATGCACACGCTGTGAGGCTCGGGCTGATTGCCTTCCTGATGTGAAGCCCCATGCAGCGTCCTGGACGGGGCTGTCTGCAGCCCCTTAACGACCTGCAAGTACTCCTTTCTTTTGCATTGATGGGCTCTTTCAATATGAGAGACCCTTTGAAGACGCATTACCTAGCCAAGAGGTAAACACGGGGTATTTACAGCAACATGTAGTTTAGTCATGATGGAAACAAGCATAGACAATGACAATAGTTTAGGGTTTTGTGTAGGCATGGGAAAGGCCCTTGGTAGGCACTGCTGTCTTTAGTTGTATGAACGGCACCAGGTGCAAAATGGCGCAAGTACCAGGGCATCTAATGGCAGTGCCTGGCAAATGCCTGATAAGTTTGCAAAAGCCAAAAACTGTTAACATGACTTCACTGAAGGACACACACAGTGCTTTTAACTTGATTGGCTGAACGCAGACCAGGTTAAGACATTTCTATTACACCAGTAGAATTTACAGCTCAAATTAATTCAGCATTGAGTGCAAAGTTTAATGTTAAGGCTTGATTAAAGAGAGCTCAAAGAGTTCCCATGAGAAGGTGTTTTGGGCGGGGAGGGGCAAGAACAGGGTTGGGGATTAGCATGGCAATGAACAGTCAATGGGTGGGCTAGTGATTTACTAGAGGAGTAAGTCATGAGGGAGCCAATGACCAGAGGGGTGATGGACTATATGAACCAAGGACCAGATGACAGCAATCAACCAGGTTTCCCGATACCAGAAGGATGACAGTGGGGGGGCCATGTCACGCTTGTCACCATGAGCTAGTCCTGGATTTTCCCTTTGCATACTGGTCCTTGTAGGCCCATACTTATAATGGGAAGAAATAAAATACCAGTCCTAGCATTTAATAGGAAATGCCTGGACTGGCTCAGTGTCATGAAGTACATGGGGCTACTTGGCAGGTACCTGCAATGGAGCCAAGGACCAGAGGTGAGCAACGAATCAAGGACCAGAGCAGTCAAGGATCCAAAAAGCCAATAATGTTGCTTTTATAAGTCGCACACATACAAAAAATTAAAATAGACACCAATTATTAGAAAATAACAATTTTAATAAATGCTTTTTGTTAACATATGTTTGAGCTCTCTGTATGTATTCTTTGCGTTATAGTTATTTTTCAACTTCTGAGACCTTTCCACCTTATTTTAGAGGTGCGCTTGTTTTTGCAGCTTATTTGGTTGGGAGTCAGCTTGTTTTGGGCTTGTTTTAAAGGAAAATTCAGCTTATTTTTTCCTTCTGACCTGGCAACACTGAGCGGCCGTGGAAAGAGGAAGGGGAGACTGGGAAAGAGGGGGTTTGAAGAAATTAAGTCGCATGGAGTAGAACCAAGCTCTACACTGCGGGGCTGTGGTGGGAATACAGGAGCTCGAGGCACACACGGGACTGAGCAGGAACAAAGGTGGGACCCTTCTGCACCGACACAACGAAAGCACAGTATTTGAAAGGCTACCGAGGATTACAAAAGCCCTGTACAGTGGTTTAATTGCTGGGATCAAAAAATAATAAAAATCACATAAATGAAAAACATTTTGACTTTTCTGTTTCATGACACCAACGTAACATTGTTTACTCCCCGGTGTATGTAGACACATCAACACGTAAGAATGCCATATTAAGAGAGGGCTAATCACCATATTGCTGAAACGAAGCACCTGAATGTTTTATGGAAATGCTTAACTCAAGGTGGTCTGTTTTGGGGGCTTCGTGCATGGACAACATTGTGTGATGAATGTCAACTTAACTATTTCATAACTTGTGTGTTTTATCACTGTTCTATAGCCAAAACATTAATGTAAAGAAATATTATACCAAGCAAAAGGAGTGTTTAGCGAACAATGGTTTCACACCTGCCTGCATCAGGCGTGCCCGTAAATAAGTGAACACAAGGTAGGCTGCAGTCTTGTGGCAGGATGGATGCCATACTCCCACTTGTCATGAATCTTCCTTGCATGTTAATTCCACTTTCTTTATCACGGAGAATGGTCATCATGGTTTCCACAGTAATGTTGCCTGTTTGAAAACCATTATAACGCACTTCAGCAGGGCAGTTTCTAATCCATTTGGTGCCCAGAGCGAAACACTAGGAATACACCCCCCCACATCCCATCCCGCACCCCAGCCCCACCGCACCCCGCGCGCCAGCCCCACTGCATCGCACCCCACCCCACTCCCAAACTACACCATTAAGGGACTCCTACCCAAAGTCAAACAGTCCGTTAGACAAGGAATGAATTGCCATTTGCAACAGTGGGCCACTTTTTCATTGGTGCCCAAGACAGTTGTATGCTCTAGTCCCACTTAGGCTGCAGATAATGAGGACTGGGCACACCAAGAGAACATGAATATGGCACAGGATGCAGTATATGCAACCATCAAAGAACACAAGATGCTGAAGGGGATTTGGAGGCAACCTAAGCCAAAAGGGCAATGACAAGGAGACACCCGAACACAATAAACAATCACTTTAAAATTCTTTCAATGGGAATCAAGTGTATGCTTTGATACAGTAAAGTCTGACTGTTGACTTGTTATAAGGAGACATGGAACCGGATTATTTATTCATTCATGCAATGTTTGTCGGGTACCTATTTATTTATGCAATGTTTGTCGGATACATGTATCCGACAAACATTGCATAAATAAATAATCTGTGTCCATGTACCCGACAAACATTGCATAAATAAATAAATGAACCGGGTCATGGCTTAAAGAATATTTACTCAGCAACACTGATCAAAACTATTATCAGCATAATGAAATAACTCATCACCAGTGCCATGGAAGTGGTTTAAAGTGGAAGTGATATCAAGTTTGGAAAAGAAGCAGCATGAAAGAAATAGCGCCGCTTTAACCTATTATTTTGGGAGAGGCAAAGCTGCCTACAGTGCACGTCCACACCCCAAACTACCTCCCCTCCCAACACAATGGCCCTCATTACGACCCTGGCGGAAATCGAAAAACGATGGCGGAAATGCAATACCGCCATCGAATAGCGCTCGGTGCGATCATGACCCTTCACCGCAAAGTACGATGCCATCAGCGCCACCGTAGTGACCGCCATTGCTAACTGCACCAAGTACGCGCACGCGCGCCATGCCAAACCGCAAATACCACCATGGCGCAACGGTACGCGAATTCTGACCCTAGCGGACATGCACCTAACGCCATCAAGCACGGCGGAAAGTACCATTCCGCCATGGTGAGAAGTACGGCATCGCGAATCAACCGTAAACGGCCCTACTGAGTGCCTGTACACCACTCCCTGGCCACATTGCACAACTCCTCGTAGGTGCAATGAAGTCACACAATGCAACCAGTGAAATGTACAAGTCACCCATGCCTGCCAACGAACAAATGAACCTCAAGAGGGGCCAATGGGAGCTGCAGGGCACAGATGGCACGAATACAGAAGCTACACAAATGGACATGACCTCAGTCTCCCTCCAAGAAACGCACGCAAACACAGGCACCTGTGACCAGCCATATTCTGATAATCACATCATTCCACCAATCCACCTGGCTGACCGGCATCTGTTACACAAAAGCCAATCCCCCGCCCCTGAGCATGACACCATTAAAACAGTCATATTGGCAGCCCTAATCCCTGACCTCACTGGGCTCCGTAGGCAAACGCGCCAAGCACAGTACCACGCAACTATACTCCGAAGCTGGAACCCAATGCAGATCTACTCACAATACATCGCACCCCAAATAGGAATATGCCACATCACTTGCAAAGAAGAACGCTACACGGTTAATATCAGAATAGAAATTTAATGCACAACAAATTCACCAAGCCCATACAGCCATTAGGCCATGAACCCCAAAATATAATTCACCATTGTGGGCTGCATCCGCAATAAATGACCAGCTACTTCTTGTGTGACGCCCTGTTCCCTCATGGTACACAGGGCCTACATTCTCGTACCAAAAGGCAACATGGAAGCGCCTCGTACCGCAGGGCCGTCCCATTAGGGAGGCACTAGTCCAGCTGAAAGGCCGAAATGTTGCTCCTAGCCACTAGTACTGCGTAAGGGTATGTGGCCCATTGGCGATCGTCCCATAAGATCGTAATGGTGCTCCACTGATTAACACGAAGCAGCAGGTGTCGGGAGTAAAATCCATCTGCAGGAGTGGCATACAGATGGCAGTGGCAAAAGGGGAGGAGATACCTGTCACCCAAATGAAATGAAAAAGAATAGTATGGGCATCAGAACTGCATTTGAATTACTCACTTCAATGATCACACAAAATCCACAGCCATATGCATGCTAGCCCACTCCAAGGGATCATCACCACCCAAAAACCACTTGCGAATCATAGCTATCTATACCGAGGTGAAAACACTATTACAAACGAGTGTTTCTGTGCATGCGTCTGTTAAAACAGAATCCATCAGATGGGATTAGTAACGTGCATAGACACAAGTGTCTGAAGGCGCGTCGAGACAGGGAGGGTTCAACAAGGCCAGATAGACGATGGTCCCACTATGGCAGCCCTGCATCACATAGCGCAGGGGAGGTGGATATGTTCCAAGAAGCCCCGTACATGGCAAACTCTGTATTAAATCATCTGTCAATGCATCCATACATCATTCCCTCATCCCGTAATGAAAACGCCTGATTTCATACTCACATAACATGTGAAATTTCCATTGAGTCTGTGCGTTATGCAGCCTGCTAAATCCACTGTGCTCCAGGCCGTAATTCCAGTGTTGTGAAGTAACATGTATTTGGGAACGTCCGGCCTCATCGCCCACTTCGCTATTGCGCATCCCATACTATTCATATCAATCATTGCATTCTCGCCATGGCCCCTGTCCCAAGGACATTGAACAATAGAACGTTATGTTTGCAGTCAGACCTGTGGGCATCTCCTCGCCGCTAGCTGAAAACCGAAAGCGCTGTCCTTCGAATTCCTCATTTGCAACATCACGTCGAAAAGGCATCTGTGGCCGCTTGAAATCACGAATTAATCCATCTAGTGCGGCTGTGTGTGAAAATGGCAACTGCCTTCACTCACAAATGGAACGCCCCGGCCGTCGATGAACCTCGGTACAGTGTTGCATGAGGGTCCACCGTGACTC
This sequence comes from Ambystoma mexicanum, assembly GCF_040938575.1. Taxonomy (NCBI): domain Eukaryota; kingdom Metazoa; phylum Chordata; class Amphibia; order Caudata; family Ambystomatidae; genus Ambystoma; species Ambystoma mexicanum. Next base: position 1,150,499,890 of record NC_090928.1, read on the forward strand.
GAGTACTACGTTCCACTGACCCTTCACAAGTTTGTTCGCGACTGCAAAGATAGTATGTGAACCAATGGGACCATAGCAGAATGAACATATCAACCAATATTACACTGCCATCGGGAACAAATACATGATTGCAATAGCAAGATGCCATTCGTCGAATTGCAGCGTTGTGTGCGGGACGTGCTCGCCCAAAGGGGATTGCAGCTTGCACAGGTGGAATGAATCACCACAGGTGGAGGCTATACAGCCTGAAAACACATAAATTGCACACCCAACCCCCTCCCACAACCACACCCACTCCGAAATGCTACCGGCAGGACTAGCGATGTTGGCCCTGGGGGACCTGATAGCACTGCAAGTACTCCAACTTCAAGAAGAAGACGAACGCCAACTACTACAACAACCGGCCGCACGGAGGAGACGCAGGAGGAGGAGGAGGGCAAGGCAGGGCCAGCAAGGGCCGCCAGCACAGCCACTACCACCACGCAGGCAGCCCGCAATCCCACGCCTCCGAGCACATCCGTTCGACCTCACTGATGAGCAGATCCACACCCTCTACCGTTTGGACCGGGACACCATAACCGCCATTGTGGACATGACACAGGCTGACCTTGTCAGCATGATAGATAGCCCAGCCGCCATCCCACCCCTACTGAAGGTGGTGTCTGTACTACACTTCCTGGCCACAGGCACCTACCAGCACACAGTCGGACAGTTGCATGGCATTTCACAGCCACTGTTCTCACGGACACTATTGCAAGTGCTCGATGCCCTCCTGAAGCACGCAGACGACTACATCTCTCTACCACGCTCGGAGCAGGAGATTACGAACGCAAAAGTGGGATTCCATGCACTTGGCGGCATACCGGGTTGCATTGGTGCCATCGACTGCACCCATGTAGAATTGGTCGTCCCACATGCCATGGAGGCCCAGTACCGCAACCGGAAACAATTTCATTCTCTGAATGTACAAATGGTGTGTGACTCCAACAGGATCATTACACATTGTTGTGCCCGATTCCCTGGATCAACCCATGATTCTATGGTCTTGAGGAACTCTACAATACCACGCTACATGGAGCGACACGCAGGGAACAGATCCTGGCTACTCGGTGAGTCTCATTTCAAGCATGATGATGTGGGGTATGTGATGCGGCAATGACCTGGCAGGAAGGGGGGGGGGGGTGCGTAGGTAGCAATGGCATTCCTCAAACATCCTTTATTGTCCACATACAGGTGATGCCGGGTATCCACTGAAGAGATGGCTCCTTACACCACTCCGGAACCCACGGGACCAGCATGAGGAGGACTACAACCATGCCCACTCACGTACCCGTGTACTCATAGAACAGGCATTCGGCCTACTGAAGGGTCGTTTCCGCTGCCTCAGCAGGTCTGGCGGGGCACTCCTGTACCGCCATGAGAAGGTTGCAAAGATGGTCATGGCATGTGTCATGCTACACAACATGTGCGTACGTAGAAATGTGCCCATGCCCCCTGACGCAGAACTGCAAGCACCTGAAGATGGTCATGATGAGGGTGGGGATGTGGCAGCACCTCAAGGAGTCCCCGAGGCACAGGAGGGCCGTGACATTCGTCAGCATATCATAGATGCATGCTTCTAGCACTCACGCCTGGTGGCTGATACATGGACACGGGACTTGTGGCACTGTGTGTGTCTGGAACATGCACAATATGGACTGTACGCCTATAATGGCCTCGTACACAAAGATCAATGTCCACACATCTCATTGGATGATCGTTCATTGTTTATGGCATATGTGAAATCATGTTACACACCCCATCGACCCGCCACCCAAGTGAGCACAACACACCCCCTCCACCCTCCTACCTCCCCCCCGAACACCAGTGTTCAAAGATGCTCATTGTCAGTGAGCAGTCGCTATTGCAAGCCCCCTCTCCGGGTATCAGGGGCACCCCTGCCTGTGGAGCGCAGGATCCTCCCAGATCTACGTTGGGGGCTGCCCTGGACGGAACTTGCAACGGATGATGTCTCTGCCTGCTCACGTCCATGCATGTCCCTGAGGGTTTGCGAGAGCTCAGTGAGCACACGGCGCACAGCGGCAAGTTCGGCACATACGTCTTTGGACGTCGCATGCAGTTCCCCCCTCAGGCTCTCGGTGCTTCTCTCCATTTGTACTCTCAGGCTCTCGGTGCTTCTCTCCATTTCTACTCTCAGGCTCTCGGTGCTACTCTCCATTTGTGCCCTTAGTGTCTCTGTACCTCTCTCCATTTCTGCCCTAAGTGTCTCAGTTGATGTTTCTATGTCTGCCTTAGTGCCCCCACATTCATCGGCATGGTCCTTGAGGAGCGTGGCCAGTTGCTGCTGTTGCACGATTACCTGGTCGAGGGACTGTTGCCTCTGCTGGGCCATGGCCACTTGCGGTGGTGTCACAGAGGGGCTGGTCACCTCATGTTGCCTTGCCACAGGGCTTGTGGGGGATGGCCAGTCGTCGTCTTGTGGGTGCCCCTGCGTGGTATCCTCATGGTGTACGGGATGGAACAGACAGGGGGATTGAGACAGGTCATGGATGGATCTGACTTCGACATCCCCGTTTTCTGTGTCGGAGCATGCTGCCATTAATGCAGTGTCACCTATGGTGCTGCTGCCACCAGAAGCAGTGCCTACTGTGGCATCCATTGGGGGGACCTGTGGTGGTGCTGTTGTGGGCATGCTGGCTGCTGGGGTGCCTGTTGAAGTTCCCTCCTGTGTGCTGCCACTTGATTTGTGCTGCTGCCGTGTCTTGATGCGTGCAGCTGAGGTGGAGGGTGTTTGGCCGTCGGTCTTGGCCCTCTTTGCAGGTGTGCTGGTAGGGGTGTCCTGGAGCTCGTCGTTTGAATCGGACCCTGTGGTGGAGTAAAGGAGGGCGAGCGTTATTTATGGGTCTGTGGAAATTGGAATGGCAAAGTATCACATGCATTGGGGTGGTACCTGAGGGTGATTTGGGTTGAGGCCTTGGGGGTGGTTTCTTTTTTGTGTGGAGTGAGGGTGCAGTTGTTTTGCAGCCTGCAGTTAGGGTGTGCCTGCTGCACGTGTAGAGGGTGTTTTTAGGATTTTTAATTATTTATGTATTTAATGTGAGTTTTAACGTGTGCTATCGGACCTATGTATGTGGTCGTTCTCCTGGACATGTGTTACTGTTGCACTATGTGGACACGTGGTACTTCACATGGTTGGACATTGTGGTTTTAGCATTGTTTTATTTGGGGCACCTACCTGATTCTTCGGATGTCTGCACTCCTTTCTCCATCCCTCCGACTCCCTCTATACTCTCCATTCCAATGGTGGAGGCACAGATTTCTTCCCAGGGGGTCAACTTGATGGGTGATTCCGATCCTCCCCCGGTGGCTGTGGCAATGTTGCGGTTGGCAGAAAGTATGCTACGGACGCGGATCCGCAGGTCGTCCCATCGCTTTCTGCATTGCTGTGGGTTGCGGGGTGCGGTCCCCACCGCACTTACCCGCTGTGCCACCAGGGCCCATATGGCCTTCTTGTTCGCAAGTGCCGTCCTGGTCATTTGCGTGGAGAAGACGACGGCAGCATTCTCCTGGAGGGTCTCTGTGAGCACGGTGAGTTCCTCACAGGAGAAGTGGACCTGCCGCTTGCGGTCGCACGCTTTCTTCGCTACTTTGCCATTTTTCTTGGTTTCACTAGGGTGGATGTCGGGTTGGGATGTGTCTCAGGGTAGTATTTTTAATGGTTGTGTGGAAATAGTGTTTTTATAGGTGTACGGCGTGATGTTTCCCGTTCCGGGACCATGTTTTTACTTCCGTTTCCGTATATTTCCGGTCACCGTACTTTACGATTGCCGCTCATTGCGGTGACCACTAAGATGGGTGGCGGAATTGCACCTAGGGCGCCGTACGGCGGCGGTGTGGGCCGTTTTGGGGTCATTTCCGCCATCGCGGACTTTGCACTTCCGCCATGGGATGGTGCTCGTGCCCGATGGGTCGGAATGAGCCGCACTTTGCTCCGTCGTGCAATGGCGGAAACGCTATTTACGCTATGGCGGTCCGGTCGGTTGCTTTCCGCCAGGGTCGTAATGAGGGCCAATGTCAGCACGAAACCATTCAGTGACTAATGGCCCACCATTAGCAGTTTCCTGCCTGCATTGTGATGGGAGGAGCTGGTTTTAGCTGCAGGGGGACCTGAAGTGTTTTAATTGTTGTGCTTATGCCCCCACCCCAAGTGGCGCAAAAGTGGTCAGAGGAAGCCTCTGATTTCTGTAATGTTACGTAGTACTTGTGACATTACAGTCGGAAGGGGCAGCGCCAGTACCTGACCCACAGAACTTTCTCCACGGCAATGCGCCACCCCACAAACTGGGGAATTTGATCCCCTCCAGAGGCTCCAGTGTAGCGGGGTAATTGCGAACCCCCCTGGCGGTTGCGCCCCGGGCAGCTGCCCGCCTCGCCGGGCCAAGAAACGGGCCTGCACCTCAGGGTTAACAATTTCTCCCAGTGCATGGATTAGCATTCTTTTTTATTTATTTTTCCATTTGTGCTTTGGTTTCCAACAAACCTTGCACACGAACATGAATATTTAAAAGTCTCCTATGCACAATTAGACAAACAATACAGGCCATAAATATAAACCATCTCCCCAGATAATACAAAATCATACACAAATATAAACTAGTCAAGTTACACAGCATTCTTGTTGCAGCTCAATTAAGCCTACACATTTCACAATATCAGAACAATGAAGTATCTGTTAAGTATAAAAGCAAAATTCTATAACTTTTTTCCCAAACCTTTTATTCAAACAAGGATGCGAGACATACATAGACAGTAAAATATGGCTGAATGCATAATGCACAACATTCCCGGGTCCAACAAGCCATCCCACCACCGAGGCGCTAATGCGAAAATGCATAACCCTGTTAAAATAACAAAGTACCACACCAAGGACATCACATCAGGGAATAGTTTGAAAGTAGAGACGGTTTAAAAGTTAGGGAGGGAAAATTCTGGTAATAGTCAACAAATGGGAGCCAGAAATCTAGATACCAAGGCAGCGCATTGTTTTACACATGCTGTAACTTTTTCGTCAACCAAGATGTCCCATACCTCCATCCACCATTGTGCCAATACTGGCCCCATAGGAGCCTTCCACGATCGTGCTATTGATATTTTAGTTGCTAAAAATTGGTGTGTCGCCGATTGTGCTCTGCAACCCGATTTAGGGTACACATCTTCCACTGAGCGACGCGATAGGCCAACTAGTGGAGCCAGGGGTAAGTCCACTGCAGTTCTCTCCTTAATGTGAGGCAGTACAGCAACCCAAAAAGTGTGGATCACATGACAGGACCACCACTTTTGAAAGTAGCTTCCCGAGGCCGCACCCCCTCCAGCAAGCCGAATTCAAAGCAGCATTCATTTTATGTAAAGTTAGCAGAGGCCGGTACCATCTGTAGCAAAGTTTATGCATACATTCTCTATTGGTTACACATCTAGAGGAGGCGTGGTTTCTAGCCCAGATCTCTTCCCATAAATCCTCGACAGGAGGTCCCACATCCGCTTTCCAAATGGCAATGTAGGAGGATCTGACGGTTAGGAAGTTGCCTCCCAAAAGTTTATAAAAGCATGAGATTCTACCCCCATCTATGCCATACTGTTGGGTACATTCCAATACTCTCACCTTCGCGGGTCACCTGGCTCCTCACAGTTGTGAAATCCAGTGCCGAATATGACCATATCTAAATCGTTCGCCTTCGGTTAGTGAGAATTGAGCCTTAGATTCAGACACAAGAGTGGAGAGCCCTCCTGGTACAGCTGATGCAAGCTATGCAGACCCCCATTATGCCAATTTGAAAAACTATTCCCTAAGAATCCTGGGGAGAATTCTGCATTACCAAAGACTGGAGAGCACGGTCTGAAACCCGATTCACCCACTTCTTCATAAAAGCCACGTGCCAGTAATACAGCAAGATTTTTGTCGAGCTCAAGTGTGTGTCAGATCGGGGAGTTTAGTATTGTCGATAAAGGGTAAGAAAGATAACCGGCAGGAGGAGTTGGCTTTCTCAAGAGCTACCCATCTGGGAGGGGACCTCCAAGCCAAAATGTGCGTAACCCGAGCAGCCACATAATACCTGAGGAGGTCCAGAGCCGCTATTGCTCCCCTCCGGGCATCGCTTAAAACCGCAGCTTTTGGAACTCTAGGCTTTTTGCCCGCCCAGATAAATTGTAGGACGCTACGCTGCAGCATACGTACTTCAAGGTTGGGTATCTTAACTAGCAAGGCTTGACAAAGATACAAGAATCTGGGTAAAAGATTCATTTTTACTGCAGCGATTCGTCCCATCAGTGATATTTCCTGATTACTCTAACGTTTAAGATCTTCGGCAAGATCCTTAAGCAACCCTGGGAAGTTGACCCAATATACATCCTGCGGGGAAACAGGAATCCTCACCCCCAGATACTCAATAGTGTCAGATGCCCACGGAATTCGACAGGTGGATCTCGCAGCGGCAATGACTTGCTTGGGCAATTGCACACTTATGGCAAGGATTTCTAGTAATTGACAGAGAAGCCAGTTCAAATCATCTTAATTCAGACATGACAGCCTCAAGGGAGGTTGGTATATTAGTTAACATGAGCAGGACATCATCGGCATAAAGAGGCATTTTGTGTTGCACCCAAGCTACCTCAGTCCCTGTGATCTCCGAGTTGTCTCTGATCCTTTGCGCAAATGGCTCCATTACAAGAGCAAAAATCAAAGGAGACAGTGGACAACCCTGCTTAGTTCCATGAGCGATAGGGACAGGGGCAATTAACCCTTATTCGAGTAAAAGGTCAATGGTAGTTAGCCAACGGGACAAATCCAAAAGCAAGCAGAATCTCACAAAGGTAGGGCCAGTGCACTCTGTCGAATGCTTTAGTAGCATCCAGTGTGAGTACTCCCAGGGCAAGACTATCACCTCCTAGCTAGGTCAAGGATATCTAAGACTCATCTGATGTTGTCTTGTGTGCTTCGCTTTGGAATAAACCCAGCCTGATCCGGATTTATCAGTTGGGGTAGAACCGTCCCCAACCTCGAGGCCAACGCCTTAGAGTACAACCTGGCATCCAGGTTCAAAGAAATTGGCCTGTACGGGTGACAATCCTGTGTGGGATTCCCCAGCTTAAGTATTAAAATTGTAGTTGACTCCATCAAAGGAGTAACCCTCCCTAAATTCTGGGAACAAGTTGAATAAGTTAGTCAAAGGTTTGAGTAGTTGTGGTTGAAAAAACGTATAAACGATGCTGGGAAACCATCCGGACTGGGGGTCCTGTGTTTAAGAGAAACTATTGCTATTGCCACCTTTTCCGTGGTTACAGGAGTGTCTAAGGTCTCCTGACCAGTAGACGAGAGCCTGATTTGGTAGTCTGGCGTAAGTCGCAGAGATGGGGAAGGGGGAGGCGGGCCTGCTGCAGATTCTGTGGGTAAATATCATTCAGAAACCTTCCTTTTCGCCGATTCCCTGTACTGAATATTTATGTCTGAGTCTACCAGCACTGCTGTAGTATTTGTTGTATGTATGGCCTTCAATTTATGAACCAGAAATGTATTCACCATATTACCCATGGCATAATAAGATTGCTTAGCACGAATAATCAATTTGGCCGAATGTCCTGCTAAGTGTGCTTCTAGGTTATTTCACGCTACCCGTAGGCCCTTCCTGGCCATGACAGAATTGAAATGCTTATGAAGCATTTCTGAAGCGCGCATCTCCCCCTAAAGTGCCTACCTTAGGGTTCTATTCCTATAAGTGCAAGCAGTCGTATGAGCAATCAGTTCTCATCTAATCACTGCCTTCATAGGGTCGCATACCGTGGCAGTCGGAACGGTATCAGTGCTATTTTCCCTAAAGAAATCAGTTATTGCCTTAGTTATGGAGTCCTTTGAACACCAAATCTGAGAGGGCCGGGTCGTGCAGCTTCCATGGGGGCCTGCTAACGAGGGACAACCTATCAACTGAAAGTGTACACTCAACTGCTGCATGATCTGAGAGTACATGGGTAGCAATGAGTACCTCTGATACAAACGGAATCAGAAGGAACAAGTTACTTACCTGTAACTATTGTTCTCCAGAATGGGTCTGGCATGGATTCACATGCTCATGAATATTCCCCATCGTCAGGCCGGGAATCAAAAAGAAAAACTGCCCCCAGCCAATGACTGCCCTTCTCCCTAAGCCCCTCCTCTGGCAGCCATCTTCAGATTTAATAGCCCATAAAGTGGCAGTATGACCAAGAAGAGCCACAGAGGGGCAGGAGGGAGGGTTTGCATGTGAATCCATCCCAGACCCATGCTGGAGAACAATAGTTGCAGGTAAGCAACTTGTTCCTTCTCCAGCATGGGGTCTGGCATGGATTCACATGCTCATGAATAAAGAATACATAGCAGTACAACATTACACAACCACAGGAGGTGGCAAGGCTCAACAGAAGCAAATACTCTTCCCTCCGAAACAGGCTCACCTTCAAGCGAACAGGTTGCGTAGCACTGCTTGGCCAACCCTGGACTCCTCTCTGGAATCCCTGTGGACGCAGTAGAATCTTGTAAAGGTGTGCGTGGGCCTCCACGTAGCAGCCCTGCAGATGTCCAGCAGGGGCACACCAGACAGGAACGCCGTCGTCGCAGCGATCGCTCTGGTAGAATGGGCTCTCGGACGGCCGGGCAGCGGTTGGTTTGACAACCAGTGACAGTGTGTGATGCAGCCGGAGAGACACCGGGAGATGGAAGCCTTGGACAAGGCCTTCCCATGGTTCACAGAACCAAAGTTCATGAATGGTTGAGATGTCTTCCGGAAACACTTTGTGCGTGCCACATAGAACTTCAGCGCACAAGCCACATCCAGCCAGTGCAAAGTCCTTTTAGCCGGCGACAAAGGTTTTGGAAAAAACACAGGCAACACCAAAGGCTTGTTGAGGTGGAATTCTGACAGAACCTTTGGCATGAAGGAGGGGTGCATCCGCAGCACCACCGTTGTGTTGTGAAAAGTCAGCTAAGGCTGTTTGCAGGAAAGGACCTGGATCTCACCTACCCTCCTGGCAGAGGTGATGGCCACGAGAAAAGCTGTCTTCCACGAAAGGAACTTGAGAGGGGCATGATGCATATGCTTGAAGGGAGCCCCCATGATCCTCGTCAGCACCACGTTGAGTTCACACGCCGGGGTAGGGGCCTTCTCCGGCGGTAATGATCGAAACAGTCATTTGAGGAACTCCTTGACTAGACGGTGGGACCAAAGAGAAGACCGTCCTGGAGACCTGGTGTAGCGGGAGATAGCCGCCAGAAGCACCTTGATAGAGGCGTGCGTCTGCCCTGCCTTGACCAAGTACAAGTACGGAAGAATCTGCAGAGCTGAGATATTCAGAGGGTTGGTCTTCTGCGTCTGGCAACACGTTGCAAAATGTTTGCACTTGTGCCCTTAGCAATGAAGAGTCGACGATGTTCTGGCCCTGGTAAGGACCTCCCTGCAGTCCGCCGGCAGCTCATACACTCCAAACCCTAAGGCTGCAGGAGCCAAGCCTTCAGGTTCAGCGATCCTGTGTCGTGATGTAGGATTGCGCTTCCTTCTCTGGCGAGCAGATCCAAACCACCGGCAGCTTGACCGGGGGTAACACTGACAGGCTGAGAAGATCCGGGTACCAAATCTGACTCGGCCACGCCGGGGCGATGAGGATCATCTTGCATCGCCACCGTTTGAGTTGATTGATGACTCGCAGCAGGAGAGGCAACGGGGAAGGGGAATTCCGGCAGAACAGGCCTTCCCACAGAAAGGAAAACGCGTCCCCCATGCCCCTCGGCTGGTGGAACCTTCTGGCGAATCTCTGGCATTTGGAATTCATCGCTGTCGCAAACAGATCGATCTGGGGTCTGCCTCATTTGAGGAAGAGGCTGTTCACTTGATCATGTCGAAGTTCCCACTCGTGGCAAGAGCGGAGCTCCCTGCTGAGGGAGTCGGTGATGGTGTTCTTGACTCCAGCCAGGTGAAAAGGAATGAGGAACATCTCTTGGCTGACGGCCCAGTGCCACAAGTCCTGCGCCTCTCTTGAGAGCGCCGGGTATCTGGTACCTCCTTGCTTCCTGATGTAGAACATCGTGGTGGTATTGTGCGTGAAGACCCTCACCACCTTGCCCTTGAGTGACAGAAGGAACGACTAGAGGACCCAGAACACTGCCCGCAGCTCCAGGACATTGATGTGGAGAGACCTCTCCTATGGTAGCCAGAGGCCTCTGGCGTGGAGACGTCCGTGTGGGCTCCCCAGCCCTCCAGGGACGCGTCTGTGGTGACTGTCTCTTGGTATGGGGGGCTCTGGAAATCCGTGTCCCTGGCAATGCTGGAGCGCATGCCCCACCACCTTATCGCTCGACGGAACTCCTCGTCGAGAACAATCTTGTCTGCAAAGCTTACAGACACCTGGATCCACCAAGCGTCCAGGAATTCCTGAAGGGGTCCTATCCACAACCTGCAGAGCCGGATCAGGTTAACGGCGCTGGTAGAGCTGCCGGCGCCGTTAACCCTCTACCGCCTCATTACGAGGTCTGCTCGTGAGTCCCTCTAAGGACGTCTGGTAAAACCAGGCGTCCTTAGTGGTACCCGCTAGCAGACTAGGATGCTTACAACAGGCCCGTCATTAACGGGCCCGTGGTTAGCATACTCCCTATTCCCATTGAGCCCTATGGGGGCTCAAATGGGAATGGGGATGTACCGGGTCCGGGTTCCTGGAATGGGGGAATACCGGGCCCTCCAAGGTCGGAATGGCCCGGTATTTCCCCATTCCAGGAACCCGGATCCGGTACCCGGTATGGCGGTAGCCATGCCGCTAAAAGCGGCATGGCTACCTCCATACTCGTAATGAGGCCCATGTCTTAATCCACTTAATCATATGAGATTGAAATACACCAGTTAAGGTCTAGGGGAGTTCTAACAAAACAGATAGGTCTTCACGGCCTTCTGGAATGCCGGAAAGGTTTTAATCTCACAGATTTCTCTGGGTAGTTTATTCCATGCTCTTGGACCGTAGACGCCGAATCTGCGGTCCCCTTTGCTCATATACCTGGTGTGGTGTATATGAAGCAGAGTTTGATCTGCTGAGCGCAGTTGTCGGGTAGGAACATGTCTCCTGATTTTATCTGATAGATATCTTGTTCCTGTCTTGTTAACACACCTATAAACCAAGCCGAGTACCTTAAACTCAATTATCTCCTTTACTGCCAGCCAATGTAGGGCTCTTCTTAAGTTAGAGGTTGGAGCTGATTTTTTACCTATACGCTAGCCTAACCGTTGCATTTTGGGCCACCTGCAGTCTTCGCAACTGATAGGCTGGTATACCCGACAGCAATACATTTCCATAGTCTAACCTCGAGTTGACCAGAGTGCCAATGACTACCGCTCTGTCCTCATTCGCAATGAATGGTAGGATATGTTTCAATAGGCGTAGTGAGTGGAAAGCTGCTTGTACCTTCGCACTAACTTGAGCTCTACTTCCCATGTTATCCTCCCAGACACAGCCTACATTTTTTATTTTCTTGGAGAAATTTAGCTGTGTCCCCAGGAAACATAGGCAGTGTAAATGCTCCCTCTGCAGATTGTGCTTTGAAGCAAATAGAGTCACTTCTTTTTTTGCTGGCATTCAGCAGTAGCTGGATCGCACACATCCAAGCCTGTATTTCTTGTAGGCACCGGTCAACTATTTCGTACGTCTCCTCTAGATTCTGTATCCTCAAGAACACCTGCGTATGAGTGAAACTGTATGCCGTGCTTCCTCAGAATGTCCATGAATAGTTTAACATATAAATTAAAAAGCAGTGGGGAGAGGGATGTCATGAACCATCAGACATGCCCCTTCTGGACCTCCTGGTCCTTGACGCGTCGGGGCTTACACTCTGTACTACTTCCAACATGGCCGTACAACCAGAACGCTGCCTACCAGTCTTTAAGTCCGAGGCAGCATGCTCTGTAAAATGGCCATGCCCCCGCGGCCCGCGCGTCTCAACGCTACTGTTGCTGTGGCTAGACGTGTGCTCCGAAGTTCGCCTTGCGGAATTCTGTAGTTTCCTGATTCCTGGACCCTCCGCTTTACCTTCTATCCTCCCTCCTCCTATTTAGCCTTCTTCCCGGATTCCATGCACCCGCCTCCGAGTGCACTTCTCCTTTCCTGGTCTTCCTGGAGTTTCCTCATTTTTTCCCAGACGTTAAAGCTGAACGAACACTGGAAGCCGAAGACGGCAGAGCAGGCTTGTACAAGACCCGATCCGTACGGAAGAAAACTCCTCTGGAAAGCAGGTGAGAAAGGGGGAAACCTGTGACAAGGGCCGATCCCTGCGGGACTCCACAGCTTTGTAATCCTGAATCTAACAAGAAATCTCCAAATCCTACTCTTTGTTCTCTTCTAGAGAGAAAAGATTCAAACCATTGAAGAGCTTGTTTCACTACTCCACCCACTTCTCTCAGACGTTCCAGCAGGGTCCCATGGACAACAGTATCTAAGACGGCGGACAGGTCCAACATGACCAACAGGGACACGCCCCCTGATCCGCCGTCTCCAATAGATAGTCCCAGACCGTCAGCAACGCCATCTCCATCCCAAAACCTGGTCGGAAGCCGGATTGCAGTGGATTGCAGATTCTCCTGATCCAGATGTTCCTGCAGCAGAGCTGTCACAATGTTTTCCAGAATTTTCGATGGCCATGACAATCCTGCCATTGGCCTGTAATTCTGGAAATTCTTAGGGTCTAAATTAGTTTTTTTTAGCAGTGGCGTGACCACAGATTTCTTCAGAATCATCGGTACTACCCCTGATGTAAGAGATTTGTTAACAAATTTTGTGACAAATGGGGTAATATCTGGAGCTATTAGTTTAGCTACTGAAGATAGAATAACAAAGAGTACATCATTAGCAGCCTTCAACGCAGAGAGCAAGATGCAGACCCTTTCCTCAGATACTTTCGTAAACATAAATAGCTTCTGATCCGCCCCAGTGTCTTCATCATGAGATATGCATTCTGGGCTAATCTCCTCTGTTACTTCCAGATCCTCTTGGGGATGTAATGGTTTAATTTCCATAATCTTTCCTTGTATTAGCTCTATTTTATTTATAAAGTAATTATTAAAAGCATCCGCCTGTGCTTGTGATGATTCAGGTGCTGCTGACGCACACCCAGGATTTGCTAACTGGGAAATAGCAGCATATAATTCCCGTGGCCTGTTCATGACTTTGTCAATTTTCCCCGTTATAAATTTAGCTTTGGCATCAAAAATGGCTTTTCCATATTCTCTTCAGGCGCTCTTGACCTGTTCTAAAATGCTCTCTGTACGATGTCTTCTCCATTTTTATCTCTAAAGATCTCTCCTGTACCCTTTTCTTGGCCAAATCTGGTGAAAACCAGGGGTTACATGGCTTTGTTTTGTTGGAGAGGGGCCTGTACATTACATAGCATAGCCATGATTTACATGCCTTTATTGAAGAACTCCTCACATGGAAGAGCCTCTTCAATCTGTGCCAAAGCATGTTTCAGAGTTTCCCCTGAGATTTTCAATAAATCTTTCAGCTTGCGGAACTCCCCCATCCAATTTTCCGTGTGCACTTCCAGAGTTTTCTTATGCATTCTCAGTTCAAATACTATGGCATAGTGGTCTGTCCATGATATTGCGATTGTCTCAACATAATAAATTATCTTCCCTCGATATAGCAGGACATCAAGACAATGGTCCTGGCAATGTGAGGGTGATGATGCTAGAAGTTCCAAAGCATGGGCTTCCAGGGTCCCCTTTAATTCTCTCCCATCCCCAGATGTCACCTCCTCAGCCCATATATCGAAGTCCCCCAAACATAACAGCTGGTCATGCTTATTCCCCATGTCTGCCAGAAATAATTCTCATTTCTCCAGGAAAGCCTGTGCTGGGCCAGGAGGTCGATAACCAAAGAGAATTTTTATAGTTTTATTTGGAGAACACTGAATACAAGCATGCCCCATCTGACTTGATGGTCCGCACCGTTGCAGTCTTCAGTGTCAACAGCCATTGCACCTTGCCCAGCATGGCCACTATCCGCTCTTCCAAGGGGGCGGTCAGGCAGGAGACCAAGTTGAGCCTGGCCCCCAGAAATAGCACGTTCTGCGATAGTATCAAGCAGGATTTTGGATAGTTGACGGAGAACCCCAGATCTGTCAGCAGCTGGACGGTCCTCTCCGTGTGTTGAACTGCTACTTCCCTGGACTTGGCGCGGATGAGTCAGTCATCAAGGTACGTGTACACGGATGGGCCGCCACTGGTGCCATGCACTTTTGTGAACACCCTGGGTGCCGAATTCAGTCTGAAGGGAAGGGCCTTGAACTGGTAGTGCCTTCCCTGTACTACGAAGCACAGGACCTTCCGATGCTTCTCGTGAATGGGGATGTGGAAGTATGCATCCTCCAGATCCAGCGACGACTAGAAGTCCTCTTCCTCCAGTTGGCCAAGCACGTGCTGCAACATGACCATCATGAATTTTTGGGACTTGAGGTATTTGTTAAGGCGCCGCAACTCTAGAATGGGCCTCCAAGAAGTATCTGCAGTAGACTGCGGAGCCCGCAGTCACATCGGAACCAGCTCTATAGCCCCCTTTTTTAATATGGCCCGTACTTCCCGCAGGAGCGGAGGGATGTGCTTCTCCTGCCGGGCCACCAGTGGTATCCGCGGACACTTCTGCTGGAACTCTAGAGAGTGTCCGTGGGTGGGAGCGTCCAGCACCCATCGGTCGGTGGAGATCTTTTCCCACTCGCTGGACCAGGTCAGCCCCTTTTGCCTTCGAGAGGGCGGCCGCCACCAGCTCGATCCTCAAGGATGACTTAGTCTGGACCACCTGGGCCTTCAGGGTCAGGTCGGACACCTTTCCTTGTGCCTTGGTCTTCTCTGGCTTTTCCCGCAGCTTCCCTGGGTTAACCGATTTCCTCTTCGAGGAGGAGCTGGAGCGATGACTGGCGATGGAGGCAGATGGCGAAGATGAACGTGCGCTGCGTATCGTGGGACCCACTTGTGCAGAAACCCAGACGGAAACAAACTTGCGGTACTTGGCCTTGTCTTGGGCCCCCGCGGATCGAGCACCCTCAAAGGACTTAGAAGCCAGCTCTTTGGACCGGCCGGTCCTGGCTAAGGCATGCCTCTGCTTGCCGCACAGGGTAGAGGCCTTGGCGTTAAGCCATGCCACCAACCTACTGTGACTCTCCTTGATGGTTCGCTTGGAGAACCCAAGGCAGATTTCACAATATGCTTCGCTGTGGTCCGGATGGAGACAGTAGAGGCACTGAGAGTGTTTGTCCTCCACAAACAAGTTCCTCAATCCGCAGCTGGAGCAGAGCTTGAAGAGGGAGCCTCCCTCTTTCTTCTCCTCCGACATGGTCCGGAGTGCGATGTAGGCCCAATGGCGTTCTGGAATCTTCCATGAAACTCTTTCATGAAATTCTTGCCCTTAAGGGGCGTTGAAAGACGCCGACAAACGGATCCCTGCTTGCCGGTCAAAGGAACGAAAGAACACACAGGCTCTATTTGACAAAAATAGAAACTTTTTATCGAAAAAGCGCAAAAACGTAGAAAAGCTCTCTGAGCACAACACGAGGACTCCCAACACTTGAACGTGCGGTAAAAATGTGAAGATGGCTGCCAGTGGAGGGGTTTAGGGAGAGGGCAGTCATTGGCTGGGGACAGTATGACCCAGAGCTCAGTGTTTGGTGTATAGAAGAAAGACAGTTTGTAAGTGCAAGTCAAACAGTTTATTCTTTTACCGAGGATTCCCGGCCTGACAACGGGGAATATTCACGAGCATGTGAATCCATGCCAGACCCCATGCTGGAGAACGGGAGATATGAGCCAGAGATTGATCCTTGAGAAAGTCCTATATGCGTGTAAAATGTGTGTTGTCAAGTTCTCCCTTGTGCAATAGCCTCCACAAGTAAACCAGATTCATTTCTCTCAGAACTTTAATTAAAGACTGGGCCAGTTTAAAGTCTTTAGCAGAGGGTGGGTGTGATTAATCATGGGGTCAGGTACTACATTATAATCCTCCTACCCCCACCACCAAGATCACTTGTCCATCTGCAAAAGCAGTCCTTTCCGACAGAAAGTCCACCAGGAATCCACCCTGCTTCTCACTGGCGGAATAAAGAGATATGACAGTAAACAGATGATCGCCTAACAAGCCCTTGACCCCTATAAACCGACCCCCCCCGGGTCATTCTTCTCTCCCAACTCAACAAAGATCCCTGTTCCACCTTTATTAGTACTGAAATAGGCAAGATATTGTTTAGCAAAGTGTCTATTGCGCAGTCTACGAAAATCAGTGTGACACAGGTGTGTCTCCTGTAACAAGGCTATGGAACATTCCTGGTCCCTCAATCTCAGCAACACAGATTTAAGGGGGAGTTCAATCCGTGCACATTAAGAGCAAGTTCTTTAACTCTGGCCCAACGGGGAGTCCGCTAACACGACCTCAGTGCTAAGTGGAAATAAGAGATAAGCTTAAACTAAGCAGGTGTCACACTCTACAAGTAGCGAACTGATCATGACTCTTACCATCCCGCATCCAATTTTACCCCAACATTTACGGGAACCCTTCCAAAAAAGCCCATCCCACACCCACCAACAAGAAAGACGTGCTGTCGCCAGACCAAAACACACTTACAAATCAATAGAGAGAATATTCATGCCATCGCCAAGTCCATCCGCTCACAGAGTCTAGATCGTCCAAACAGTTAAAGTGAGGAGAACCATCTTGAGGAAACTTGTGGAGAACCATCTCCGGTTCCGGAAGCACCTCAAGACCTTCCTCTTTGCTTCTGCCTTTGCCCCCCCTCTCCCCTGCTGATTCTACTCTCCCTCGGCACCATGCACCTGGCCACCCTCTTTCCTCCGGGCCCAGGTACCTGCTCCTCTTGCCACCCGCATGCACTGCCTCCGAGCCACCCCTTGCACTGGGGTCTGTATCTGTACCCATACAGCCCCTACCCCTTTGTTTTGTTCTTCCTGCACTTATCAGACCTACCCAGCCTGCTGTCTTAAACCCAGCACTGCCACTTGCTGGCTGCACTCCCTCTGTTTGTTGCCTTTTTATTTATTAATTTATTTATTATTATTTATTGCTCCGCACTCTCCTTTTGATCCCCCTTCCATGCACTTCTCCCTCTCCCCCTCTTCCATGCACTTGCTCGTTCTCAATGTCACTGGGCCTAGTAAGATCGTTGTTTTTGTTTCTCCTCTGTTCCCTTTCCCTTGCCTTGTCACGCTCTGAAGCACTTGTGTATGAGCGCGATAGAAATAAAATATCAATTTCAATTTCAACCAGAACCTATAGAGATAAGTAAAAAAAAAAGCATCCAGAACTACTTCACCTGCGTGGGGCCAATCACCTTCATTTTACTCCCGAGTGGCCCCCAGGGTTTCGCGCCTTACCAGCTCTTGACCACAATCCCCTCTGTGGCTTAGGGACCCAACCTCATGAGGGCCAGATGGCCATGATGACAGTAAATCCTAAACATCCTGATGTGATGTTATTGACCAATGTTTCCCCTCCAAAGTGAAGAACAGAGCAGTGGAGAAGCCCCATCTGAAATGAATACCATCCTCCCTGAGCCACACAGTAAGTGGACAAAGCATCCTGCGCCTCTGGATTGTGAAAGTCGCCAGATCCTGGGATATCTGAAGGTCGGCACCCCGAAAAGTGAAGGCTGGTCTGCACGTGCTGCTTCCATGATGCGCTGCTTAAACGTGAGGAAATTGACTCTACTGAGAACATCAGGTGGCTGGCTTGATCCATCCCAGAGAGACCCTCAAAAACTATGGGTATGGTTCAGTTCCACCTTGGCATCCTCAGACAGTCAGAGAGGAGACCGGAAGAGGGTGCAGACCTAATTCAGCAAATCCGAGTCACTTACAGATCTAGGTATGCTGCGTAGCCTGACATTGTTACGTCGTGAATGATTGTTGATGTCCTCCTGCTTTTGTTCCAGGGCCTCACACCTCGGAAGGCATTGGGAAGCATCGCAAGACTCCAAGGTTTGCTCAGAAAGAGTCCTCAATGTCCCTAATACACTGTTCTGCCTCCGTCACGCGTTTGTCAATTGTCACAACTTTAGAGGAGAGCTCGGCAACACAGTTTTGGAGTGCCCGCTTCAGTTCCCTCAGCAGGTTAGCCAGATCCGGTTTGGTAGCTGGTAGAGCCATGTCCTCTCCCCTCTCCTGGGGACACTGCACCAGCAGGACAGCGTTGTCAATCTTCTTAGGTCCTTCACAGGCATGTACCAAGCACGCAATATCACCATCTGTAGGGGTATTTCCCCTCTTTGCCATCACAGCCTCCATGTAACAAATCCAGGGACCGCAGGTAGCCCCAGCACCAAAAAAGAAAGATCAGGCAGTATGTGATCTGTGCACAGAGACTGAGGGCTCTTAACTACAATGCTCGTGAAGAGAGATAAGGCAGCATGTAATCCATGCACAGGGACTCCAACAGATACCACTATCACCCATGTAGTAAGAGTCACCGCACACCCAGGCACCACACACCTAGGACCAACCAAAGCCCTCAAGGAGATGCTCCGTATGAATCAAGCAATGAGTCAGGCATCTGGCAAGTCCTCGCGGGAAGCCTTCAACTGCCAGAGCACTCACCAGCTGGGCAGAAAGCATGTAATTCAAGGCAGCTCCCAAAGGAAGAGCGGAGAAAGATGCAGAGAAAAAACAACAGGTACCCCAAAGGAAAAGCTGGGGTCAGACAGCTTAGTGCAAGTTACAGTCCCAGACCCACGCATCTCTACCCTGGAGAAGAGGGTCACCTGCTCACTTTATGGCGAGCAAGGGTTGCAGGCGCCATGTTGGAGTTGGTGCGGTCCCCGCTCTGCTGATTCCAGGATTCCCAACCGTGTCCAGCGAGGACTGCGGGTGCCGAAACTCAGTCGCTGCATGCCTCGAGGCTTCACCTAGCCAGAGTGAGGATTTCTAGGCTCTGGCGACACTTATGACGGCGCCATTAACACTGAAGGCCCGGCGATGTCCGGAGACTGTTAAGGAGGCGTCCGTGTGTGGGCCTCCTAAGCCACACCTCCCTCCATAACTTTTAAACATGTTTCACAATGGATATTTAAGAAGCAAATGGTTGTAAATTTGTACCAATACGCATCTTTTTTTATTTTGGGTAGAATCTTATTATTGGTTCACGGTCTGCTACAGAAATAGAGAATTTCACCTTTGGCTCTTACCAACCTTTAAAGACAGCAAAGATCAAAAGAAAAAAACCTCTCCAAACATCAACCATGCCACCCAACGTTGCTAATCCATACAGTGACTAAACCAGTTTCACATTTTAGAAAGAAATCAACACAGAAATTCTCACCACATTAAACAACTATTCCAAGGTCAAAAAGAACTGAATATGAGGTAGAAGGGATTAAGGAAAAAGTTATGAAGGGAAAAAAGGCAAGGCACTTAAACCTTTCCTGGAAAAAGAGGAACAACAAAAAGAACAGGAACATAAACATATCCGTACAGCCATACCCCCCACTTGCTCAAGTTAGTGTCTGTGCTACACTTCATAGCCACGGGCACATACCAACACACTGTGGGTGAACTGCATGGGATATTGCAAACCTGTTTTTCGCGTGTCCTGTTTCAGGTTGGAGACCACATCATCCTACTCAGTGTAAAGACCGGTGGGGGGGTCTGTACTTCCGCTCTCTATATGGTAGAGGAGAGGCACAGAGGACCCCAGCCAAGATTCTCTAATACGGTAGCTATGGGCGAGCAATCAAGGCCTAGCTTCTCAGGAGGGGATGCAGGCTGGTTCTTAAGTACAGTGTATCCCCAAGCCCCCACAAAGGAATGTCCACACACTGTATTACTGAAAACACAGTCTTTATATAATTAATATTCAAGGGTTATGTACACTTATCACAATAACGCACTTTGTGCTCAGGAAAATCAATAATGGTAAATATCTACAATTCTAAAGTGGTACCACTAATATTAGACCTCATTAAAGTGCATTCACAATACTGTTAAAATGGCACACAGATCAATAAGAAGGAAACCAGCAATAAAGAGAGGAGAGAAAACAGATGGTTGAAACAATAGGCAGAAGACTGGCCCTTGCTACTGGACACAGTTCTGTGTGGAGATCCCCCCACCTGGGCAACCTGTAAAATAAAGGGATATAACACAAGCCCAGTCCATATATTGTTCAATAGTCTTATTCTCTCCTACAATGTTTTTACCCCCCCAATGTACCTGGTGGAGTCGAAGAGGCGTCGACAGATCCTTCTTGAATGACCACCTTTAAAGCAGGAGTCACGGATCGTCGAGAGGCGTCGAGAAGCGTCGAGGAACTCGGTGTTCGGTGTCGGGGAATCGACGGCCCTTCTTGAATGCCTCCCCTTTCAAGCGGGAGACACGGGGCGTCGAACGTCCGACAACAAACAAGGTAGAACGGCGTCGATGAGGCGGCAGGCTTCGATCCGAGCGGTGCTCGTCGGCGTCGAGACGTCGGCGTCCTGCGAGGAAGAGGCGTGCGGGGCACCTCGGCGACACTAGTTCTGGACCGCAAAGATTGTGAATGACGGTAGCCCAACAAGGGCGTCGAGTCGCTCGAGTCTTTGGGGTCGTGAGGTGGCGGGAAACCCACCGACGGATTCTCCTCGGCGCGTTGGTCGTCCTCGACTTTCTCCGGCAGGACAAAAGCGGTCGACGGTGCGGACGAGGGAGTCCTTCGAGTCAAATGTTCTTTAGGCAAGGAGCGGACGGCTCCGGTCGTCGGCGGCACGGCGTCAAGTGGTTCCCACGGCTGGGCAACACAACTTCGACGGGCCTCCAGCGGTTACACAGACCTGCGAACCCTGGTCGACGGCAATGGACTTCGACGGCGTCGATGTCCGGGTGCTTCACTTCGGTCTCCTCGGCGGTCCCCTTCTCCGGTCGGCAGCCTTTCGATGGTCTGGCGTCCAGGGAGCTTCGGCGAAGATTCAGCGGTGCTCGATGGTCCCTCGGAGCACGGGAAGAGGGCGCCTAGCCAGGTCCTCTCTCGGGTCAGTCCTCGACGATTTCGACAACCTTCAGTTTCTGTCGAAGCAAATGCCACAGCAAGTCTTCTTCTTCCAGATGGACGTCGAGGATCAGCAAATCCAGTTACTCTTGAGTGGAGACTCAGCTTCTGAATGCTTCTGAACAATTTCCAGTGGTGAGAGGTCCCCAGATATACTATTCTGTCTCTCATCCACACTGCTGGCACACACACAGCAGCCAATCACACAGAAGGGCATTCATGCAGTCAGTCAGCCAATCAGGCACACAGTGCATTCAGGCCACACTCCTCCCTTTCAGACACTCACAACAAGGAATGTGGATTGGGACAAGTACCCAGCCATTCAACACTACACACTGCATTCAGGCCAGTTTCGGGCAGGGCTGTCTCAGTCTTTGTCTCACATGCCAGAAACCAGACAACCACAACAAGAAGTGTATATTGGTCACACACTCCATTCACCCAGGTCCCACCCACAGGAGGTACCCACAACATACAGTCAAAGGGAAGGCTCCAGTCAGTCTAGCTGGGCCTTCACAACAACACCATATATGGAACTTCCACCCAACAGCCAGTCAGGGGGAAGGGACAGAGTCAGGGCTTCCCAGGACTTTGGGAAAAACAAGACAACAGGCAATAGAAAGCAAGAGGCCACAGGGGCCATCTTGTTTTCTATCAGGAATCAACTGATCCCAATGGCAGGGCCTGGGTATCCCAAAATGGAGGACACCCAGAGCACCTGTCCAATTCAGCATGGAGCTGCCACCAGCCCATACCCTGCTCTGTGGGCCACCCACAGGTGCCCAAAAACATACACTAGGGGCACAGGGTTGTACCCCTACCCAGGGGTGCCATAAGGGTATCCCATGAGTCTGTTCACCAAACCAAAAGAGAGAGCTGCACTGCCAGGAGTCCCAAATGGACTCTTGGGCAGAAAACATAACAGAACACACGATAAAAGGCAGAAAAGGACAAGGATTCAGAGGCCCTGTCCCTCTGATGCATTTCCAGCATCACACTCAGGACTGCTGACCAGGTCAATGCCACTAAAATTGCCTTCCATGCCCTTGCAGGCATGACTGAATCTCTCTTCTGCCTTTGACATGGTCAACCATGCCATCCTGCTCAACTGTCTCCGTGATCACTGATCAGGCCCTGGCTTGGCTGACCTCTCTCCTCTCCGATCGACACTCCCAGGTCTAACTAGGATCCTTGCTCTCCTCTATCTCTACCTGTGGTGTTCCCCAGGGGTCTAACCTCTCTCCCTGGCTGTTCAATTAATACGTGGCACTTCTTGCCCACCGCATTGCTGCTCTCTGCACGAACTTTGAGTGCTATGTGGATGACACTCATTTCAGGCTCCCTTCTGCCACCTCTTCTCCCTTTCTCATCTCTGACTGTCTGTCCGCTATCCAGGTGTGGTGCGTCGCCAACGACATCTGCCTTAATGCCAGTAAGACGGAGATTCTCCTCATCGGCACACCTGCTCCCTCCTTTACTGTCGCTCTCTGGCCAGCCTCTCTTGGCCCTCTTTCTGCTCCCACCTGTGAGGCTAAAAACCTCGGGGTCATCTTCGACTCCCCACTCTCCTTCTCTCCTGACATCTCTGACATCTCTAAGAAGTCACACTACCAGCTGCACCTCCTCAGAGGTATTCTTCCTTTCCTCTCCTTCCTCCAGAAGTTCACTGTCTCTAGAGCTCTGGTTCTCTCTAGGCTGCACTACTGCCTCTTTCTTAATCTGCCTGCTTCTACTCTGCGCCCTCTGCAACTCATCCAGAACAGGACTGCAAGACTTGTCTTTGGCCTCAAGCCCAGGGATCGTATCTCTCCAGGACTGAAATCTCTGCAATGGCTCCCAGTGGCTGCGAGGATTAAGTTGAAAACCCTCTGCATTGTCCACAAGGCATTCTGAGGCTTGGGGCCTCAATACCTTCAACTCTCTCTTCCTAAATATCTTCCTTGTCGACCTCTTCGCTCACCCGCCTCGAACTCCCTCAGGGTCAGTCGCTTCTCCAAGCAACGAGTTTGTGGTAAATCTCTTTCTTCGGCTGGGGTCTCCCTCTGGAACAGCCTCCCTGAAACTTGAGGAGAACGATCTCTGGTTCCGGAAGGACCTCAAGACCTTCCTCTTTGATTCTTTTCTCCCCCTTTCCCCTGCTGAACTCCTGACTGAAACTGCATTGGTCACCTGGCTACCCTCTGATCTCGGGCCCAGGTACCCTCCCCCGCCAGTTGCACACCTGCACTGCCTCCCAGGCAACAGCTGCACTTCGGTGGCTGTTTCTGTATCCCTACAGTCCCCTACAAGCTCTTGACACTTGATGTCTGCACTTACCCCTGCACTTGCCACAAGCTGGCTGCACTTTTACCTTTTTTTTAAATTTAATTTATTTTTTACTGTTGATCCTATGTATTGCACAGCCACCTCCTCCCCCGCACTTTTCCCTTTCCCCCCTCCCCTGCACTTGCGCGATCTCAATGTCACCTGGCCTAGTAAGACCATTGTCTTTGTTTTCCCTTTGTTTCCCCTCCCTTGCCTCATCGCACTGTCGGGGGGGAATTCTGCCGGGGTCGGCCGGGCCGTCCGCAGACCTCCGGGCAGGGAGGCCCCAACTCCTCCCGTGTATATCTCGGATCGAGACAGAGTATGAGGCACACACAAGGAGCAAGGCAACTTCTGTCGTTTATTATGCAAACGGCAGGGATGGGTCAAGGAGCGCACGCGTTCGTCCTGACACACACACAATAGTGGGGCTCGCAGGCCCTTTTTACTACATTATGACGCGCTACTTGCGTCATTCCAAAAAGTTACCAAAAGAACCTATCGCCACTCTTGATTGGTTGCTCGAGTGGTGGGGTTAGTATAGTACGCCTATAGAGAATGATATTAGTGGTTAAGGTGTAGTCAGGTGGTATATCTGGGTTGTCCCTACAATTAGATACATAAGAATTGTTACATGAAGACCCCTGAGGATTGGCTAACGTTACTGACGTCTGAGATAAGAACCTCATGTTCTGATTGGTGCATCCGTGAGCTCCCCAGCCTGGGACCACCGTTGTTCCCAGCACACGGTGCACCTGTGGTTGCAACAGTGTTTCAATATGGGTACGTGCAGGCAATGTGAGGATTTATTCATAGGTGGGAGACTGACCGTTCCCACTGTAGCAGGTGTCCATTGAGCCTTTCAAGTGTGTCGGCCTGCGTCTCGTAGCGAGGTACCCAGACGCCTTTTCTCTCCTGGGTTTTGGCATCTCGTCAGGTTCGGCTTGGTCACGTGGGGAGGGACCGTGTTTGAGGCATAATTCTGCACAATTAATATTGTTTTTCCACTGTATGTCTGGTTTAATTTGCAGATATGATTTTAACATTGGTACGTGGAGTGCGAGGTTGCAACATCGTGCCTTTGAAGATTTGTTTCTTGACTGTGGGTTTGCAACATTACGACCTTGGCTGGTTGCTCCACTGGGTTCTTTCTGCAGGCTCAGCAACCTGACTTTTGCTTTGTTAATGTCCACGGGAACTCTTGCTTGAGGCCTACTTGGGCCTGGTGCACGAGTAATCCATTTAGTGCATGGATGCTTTAGGTTATAGTGGCATACAGTTTCATGGCCAGTATCGTGTTTCCATTATATCTCTCATGATGGTAACGGGTTTCAAGAGAAGCGTGAGCAAGCGTTATAAATGAGCTCATGGTGCGTCTTGCGTTTCTGCATTCTGAAAGCCTATGTAAAAATAATAAAGATGCACGTCCGTGAATAAGCCTGTCGCCTACGTCAGAGCACTGAGTATGTTCTTCGTGTAGATTGGTGTGGAAATGTTCAGCGTGTATAATAGTTCAGCGGTGCTTCCCGTTATCTAGGTCGTCATGGCATCTCTAACGATGTGTAGATTTCAGTCTAGTTGGTCCGTGCCGCAGGTGTCGGCATGGCCAGTGCGGGCTGTTGGGCAGGCAGATGGACACATCCGTATGTTTCTGTACCAGGGTATTTGGTCATCTGGTAAATGGGCAAACTCTTCTCGTGGCGGGTGTCTGGGCCGCGACCCTCTAGGCCAAGCGCGAGAGGTGAAGGACGGGAGTCTGGTTTTCCATTCTCCCACTTCAGTCCCCCCTCTGGTCGACTTGTCGACCACAAACATATCCTTCTCGTTATCTCCTCTTACTCTCCATATCTTGGTTATCCCTCCGAGATGTCCATAATGGTTTACGTGATCTTCAAATGACCAATACATGTATTCGCATGTTCCTCCAGGAGTACAGTACACCCATCTTCCTATGTAGCTCCTAGGGTTCCTTGGGTTCTCGATCTTCACTGATGGTGGGTCTAGATGATTGGCGATGATTTGGGTGCGCAACTTCTCCCTTTCGTGTATTATCACACCTGTGTGCTGGCCGTCATCCGCTGGCATCAAGGGGTGCATTCCCACCATTTCCAGCAACTCATCAGTTGAGCGCGCCTTCCGGGCTTTCCAAAATCTAATTATTATCAGTGCAGCTCCAGCCAAAATAGCACATCCCACTATTATTTTCAGTCCATCTGACAGCCAAGATGGCATCCATGACCATAATAGTGAAAACCAGCTTTTATCCTTGTTTACGCCGTTACTTTCGTCCATCATTTTGGAGTGCATCTGGGCCAATTGTGAAACTGCTTCTGTTAGTGTACCATTGTCGGCATCGTTGGCAGGTATGAACGTGCAGCATGATTGTCCTATCTTTGCACAAACTCCTCCTTCCATTGCTGTGAGAAGGTCCAATACATATCTGTTCTGTAGTGCTACCATCCTTACAGCTCGCAGCTCCTCTTTAATTGCGTTAAACCCATTTACTGTCGAATTTATGGTCATCATTAGTTCCCATCTGGTTATTTGCAGCCATTTTGCGTTTGCGTATGCCTGCAGTCCCGGATGTATTATTGAGGAGAAGAACATTGCTGCTCTGCTGAATAGTCTGTGTTCTGGCGGTATTGAGGTTAGTTCCGTTTCCGACCTTCCCCACAGATAATTTCCTGTTAATGGCTCTCCTTGTCTTTTTCTCCTGTTTAGGACAGTATTATTGCTGTTGGTCCTGTTTTCTTGCTCCTTCTGGAGTGGTGCAGATCTCTTTCTTCTCCTGTCTCCTTCATCCATTTTCGGAAATTTCGCCACATCGACATGCTTCTTAGGTACCACTAGTGATGGTACATTGACGTGTACCATTGTGCACACACCACTCCACAGGGGAGGCAGTGTATGATATGCCTTTTCTCCGCAGGCCCAATAATGGTCCATTATTACTGCTGTTCCCGCTCCCCCCTCAGGTAACTCCATCACACTTGCACAATTGGTGTTATATCCCACGTCCACCTCTCCTTTATGCTGGTAACATACTTTGGGCGCAGTCAATGGTAATATAGTTATCGGGTCTTCATCTTCTTCTACCCACGTGAGCATTGGTACATACTTGATCCATGTCGTCCAACATCGATGATTGTGTGTCTCGATGGTTGAGATAGTTTCTTTTGTTACCATGTTGCTGCCAACCACTCCTATCTCCCAGCTGGTACCCAGGAACACCTTTCCTGTTATCGTCAGTAATGGCCTCTCCCAGCATCCTTGTTTACCCGGAACTTCCGTGGCGTACCAATCACATGGTAGATACTGCAGTGTTACCTTCTTTGTTTCTCCTTTTTCAGGGCCACTTGTTATGTATCTGAATGCTTCAGCATGTAAACTGGTCTTGTGATAACTCAGATAGGTCTTGAGGAAGTTGTTTTCATATGGGTATGAGTCTCGTGTTTTCCATGTCATGTGCACTACTGTTCCTTGGAATCTTCCTTTCGTTTGGAACAGGGCCAAATATATTATGCACTGTGCTGTTTTTTCATCTATTTCTGTGGCAACAAATGTTCGTGAAGCGCTCATGGCGTATGGTATTAATGAGCAAACGTAACAGCTATCCTCAGTTGTCTGCTTACCAATGCGGGTCATGTGCTGGTACCATATGTTGTTTGTGACGTGTGCTGAATCTTGTACATAATTATCAATACCTTTATTGTCTGAGTATGTGCTGCGTTTAACTTTATTTCGCTTTTGTTCATTGTTACTGTTACCACCTGACGTAACACCTGTTGCAGCAGGGAGGTGGGGTACATTAGGTTTGGGTGCAGCAAAAAAACTCATAGCATAGCTGTACTGCCATACAGAGGCAGCCAAAACTCCGGTGATCATAAAAATCCCTATTATTTTTATTACATATGCTAACCTCACCGACATTTTTGCTCTTACCTTGCTGCAGTCCTGGCAGCGTATTCTTGCGACGTTAAAGTTGCCCGCCTAAAAATTCTCAAAAAGTGCTTGTTATTAAATGTTAGTTTTGTTTCATTAAGCTCTCCCTATCAAATAGTCATTCAGTGCCCAGGTGAAGAGTTGCTCCCACGCTACTCTAAGTGATCGGTCTCTCAAGACCGGCAAGTATGGGCGGAGGTGGGGCATGTAATTTTCTATGGCCAGGAGGAAGGCCGTGTAGTATACACGTACCCTTTTCTTTTTTAAGTATGTTGGCCTTTTTATTTCGTATACAAATTGGTGTGACAATTCTTCTGGGTAACTATCGTCTGGCAGCACCATCTACGCCTGCACACTGAATTTGTTAGATAACTTTTCTTAACAATACAATATTACGCAGCTCCTGTATGTGCGAGAGAAAAAGAGAACATTCACGTGTTTACATGTGTATTGGTGCAAGCGAAGTCCTTAGTTTTTATTACAATTGTATTTAGTAGTCAATGGGGGGGGGTTTGCTCAGATGGTGGGAGCAGTTTTACTCTTTGAACGTGTGACCATGGGGTGGGCAGTGTGGGGATCACCCCCTTCTTCGTCCGTTATTCTCTCCGAGGGGACAATTGGGTCGTTGTCTGTGGTTGTGTTTTCTTCCGCTGCCGGGGATGTTGTTGGCGTTTTTCCAATGGACCTGTCGTTGGCGCTGGGGCGGGTCTGCAGTTTGTAGATTTTTACATCATGCAGGTGGTTCCACGCACGCTTATCCTTTAGTTTTACTGCTCTTGTTGATACGTCCTCTACTAAATGGGGGCCAGTGAACCTCTGCTGGTTCCACCTTCTATTAAAATTTCGAAGTAGTACGTGGTCACCTTTGGCAAGTTGGCACAAGTTCTCCTTTCCCAATTCTGTATTTTCGTCTATTTCTTGGTTGCTGGTGGACCCGCCCCGTGTGCGCTCGAGCTGTTGAGACACAAACACAACGCTAGTAATCAAAGAAGACACATATTGATACATTTCATCACCTAACACATTCGCAGAACTTTCTTGGTCGGTGAATGCCCTTGACGTTGGTGTTAGGGGAAGGCGCATTTGGCGTCCAGTAACCACCTCGTGTGGGGTGAGGTGGTGGTCGGACCCTGGCCTGTTTCTAAGTTCGAACAGTGCTAACGGAAGGCAATACAACCAACTTTTCTTTGTTGTTTGCTGTATTTTAGCAATTGCCTCCTTCAATAGGCCATTCAGGCGTTCACATACACCATTGGCCTGTGGGTGGTACGCACATGCAAATTTGTGTTTAATGTTCAGTAGGGATGTGATATGCTGGAACATTTCATTTGCGAAATGGGGTCCGTTGTCTGATCTTAACACCTCGCACACTCCCCACCTGGGGAATACCTCCCTTACTATAAATTTGGCTGCTCTAAACGCATCAGGGTGTGAACAGGGCCCTGCTTCGATCCACCTAGAAAATGGGCATACTACTACTATCATGTATCTATTGCCTTGACAAATGTTGATCATATCAACATAGTCAATGTGGAGGTGCCGAAAAGGTCCTTCTGGTCGGGGTATGGTACCTCTTATCACTTTTAAAGTATGACCGGCCGTGAACTGTTGACATGTAAGGCAATTGCTGATAAAATTTGACACATGGGATGTTAACTCGGGACAGAACCAATCTTCTCTAATTCGTGCTGCTATTATTTCTTTGCCTGTATGGGCAGGGTGATGTAATTGGTTCAAGGCGGTATTTAACAATGCCAATGGTATTACAACTTTCCCAGTGCCACCCTGGCGCCATAGTGCGTCGGTTGGTGACATTGTGCATCCTCTTTTCACCCATACTTCTTTTTCGGCCATTGGTGCAGCCGCTTGTAACTCCATAATCTGGGTGGCTGGGAGATGGGTGTACCCTTCTTTTATTAACATCTCCCTCGCTATTCCCCTCCCTCTCCCTCTCTGTGAGTCTGTGGGGTTCCATATCTCACCAAAATATGCAGCATATTTTGCATGTGCGTCTGCTGCTGCATTTCCTTTTGATATATAGTCTTCTCCATTGGTGTGTGCTGTGCATTTTACTAGGGCTAGTTCTTGGGGATCGTTTATTACTTCAATTAGTTCAGCCAACAAGAGGGCATGTTGTACTGGAGTGCCGTCAGCTCTCCTAAACCCTCTTCTTCTCCACTTTGATAGCCCTGAGTGGACAGTGGATGTAACATATGCACTGTCGGAATATATAGTAACTTTTTTATCAAAACTTTCCTTTAGTGCCAATATGAGTGCAACCAGTTCCGCCGCTTGAGCAGAGTAATGCTGTGGTAATTGTACACACTTAATAGCCACACACACTGGCGCTTCCATCATTTGTACTACTGCTGCCCCAGTCCTCCTTATCCCGTCTCCTTGATCAATAGTTGATGACCCATCAATAAACAAAAGCTCACCTCCCTCTAGTGCGTTTTCTTCAACTTTCCTAGTACATGAGTACATCTCAGTTACTTGGGTGCAGTCGTGGGCGTAATCTCCCTCTTCAATTACTTCTGCTAAGAACCTTGCAGGGTTAACCGTGCTACATCTAACAATTGCCAGTTCAGCTTTGGACAAAATAATCTCATAACCTGTTGCCCTCTGTGTCGTCAGTGTGGACTTAGGTTTATTCAATATCGCAAATAGTGCATGTTCTACAAATAGTGTAGTTGGACACCCCATAGTTATTGATGATGCTTTTTCTACTGCAAATGCAGCTGCAGCAAGACCTTGTTCGCAAGAGAATTGTCCTAACATTATTGGATCTAAGTGACCGCTGTAAAATGCTACTGGTTTATAGCCCATGCTAGTCTTTTGGGCCAATACTGCTTTCATTACTGCTGAGTCGCAATGTGAAAATATAAAAAATCGTCGCTCATAGTCTGGGGATGCTAGTACTGGAGCAGTTGATATTGCTTCTTTTAATTCATCAAATGCCTCCTTCATTTCCATAGTCCATCCCAACTTTTTCTCCCCTTTATTTGCTTCCTTCAAACCCTCAAGCAGGGGTCCTATGTAAGAGCTGTAATCAAATACCCATGCTCTACAGTAGTTGCACAGTCCCAGAAATTGCTGCAGTTCTCTTACAGTCTGTGGCACGGGAGTGCCTGATATTGCCTGTGCTCTTTGTGGTGCAATCCTTCTTCCATATTGTGATATCAGTTGGCCAATGTAAAGTACCTGTTCCTGACAGTATTGTATCTTTTCCATGTCTACCTTGTACCCCTTTTCAGCCAATATCGTCAACATTTTTAATGAGTCCTCTCTACATTTATCTTCATTTGTACTGCAAATTATTATGTCATCCACATACTGTAACACTGTGCTTTCCAACTCAACGTTACCCAAATCCATCTGTATTACCCTATTGAAAATTGAAGGTGATTCACAATATCCCTGTGGTAATCTGGTATGTTTCCACTTCCTATTTCGGTAAGTGAAGCTTGTCAAGTCTTGTGAGTCTGGGTGTAATGGTATTGAGAAAAAAGCATTTTTAAGGTCAATCACTGTAAACCGTGATGCTTCTGCTGGAATGCCACACAAAATTGTGGCCGGGTTTGCTGTTACTGGATACTCTGCTTCTACTATGTTGTTCAACGGTCTGAGGTCCTGTATGAACCGCCAAGACCCTCCTTTAGCCTTGCGCACCGGGTACACAGCTGTGTTGCATGGGGATTCTGAGGGGACCAATATGCCATTGTTTATAAGGGCTGTTATGGTTTCGTATATGCCCTCATCTGCCTCTCTTGACAATGGGTATTGTTTCACTCTTGGTAGTATGGCACCCTTTTTTAATTTTATCTTTACACCCCCTATGCTTTTAATGCATCCTACATCATAAGGGCTAATAGTCCATAATGATTTTGGCACCTTTGACATATCTTCTTTAAAAAATGGGACTGGTGTGCCAGCGGGTGCCTCAAGTGCCATTGCAATTTTCTGTGCCACTTGTTTGTGAGCCACTGTTAGCCACATTTCTACACTCATCATGAACACCATTTCATTTTCCTCCTTTTCTTCTGAAAACAACTCTTCATCTGACACCTGGGTCAGCCTACATCCTTCTGCTAGTGCTATCACCGCCCTCCATGCTCTCCCTTCTTTATCTTGGGCGTGCACAGCAACATAATCAGCTGTTGCAATAATGCTCTCAATGTCCACTGCAATGACCTTCCCTTCCAGTTCATTAGCTGGTGTTTCTGGTCGGAATAGATAGGCTGCTGGTCTCCTCCATATTTTCCCTCCTATCCCTGGCATCCATGCAAATGCCATGTCTGTTCCGTACTGGAATAGCTCGCCGTCTACCGGCTCCGCCCTGATCGCTATCTGTCCACAGTATGCTTGCAAAATCTGTCGTGCTGCAAGCATGTTAATCCCTGGAGTAGAGCAAATTATGCCATCCTCTGTAAAGGAGATCGTCATATTTAATCTGTTCATTATGTCCCTCCCCAGTATGTTTACTGGTGAGGCACTATAATACAAAAGTGGTACTGACAGATCGTAATCTCCAATAGATAGCGGAACGTTATCAGTAAATGGAACCAACCCTTTAGCCCCAGAAAACCCTTGTGTGTTCATGGCTTCGCCTGACATCTTAAACTTACCTTCCCTTATGCAAGACCGGGTCGCCCCGGTGTCAACAAGGAATGATAATTTTTTGTCACCTATCGTTACCTCTATGCGTGGCTCCTCCGCACTATTAGGTGTTACTGACAGGATGGGACACACCAAGGCCGTCTGTGGGCTGTCCTATTGGGGGTACAATGACTGGCCATTCCCTGTGTAAGGGTTGTGCCCCAACACCGTCACCCCACCCAATTGCGTTCGTTCAGGTTGTGGTGGTGGTTGTATTAACGCTGCACCAGTTACTTGTGGCAGGTATTGTTTTATTTGTTGTTGTGGTAGGGAATAGTGTTGGTCACTCCCTTGTGGTGACATCTGCTGTGGTTGTATGCCCTGCTGTTCTTGTGATGTCCTATGTTGTGCTTGTTCGTTCCATGCTGGTGTTCCTGGCCTGACCCTGCATGTACGTGACATGTGTCCTAATAGTCCGCAGCTCCAACACACGGGTGGTTCCCTGTTTTGCCATGGGAAGTTCCCTGTGTTGTCCTGGTATACTGGTTGCCCTGTCTGGTAGTTATTTCTGAGTCCCCCAGCCTGTTGTTGGGTATTATATCCGTATCCTCTTCCCCTCATAAACCCTCCTCTCCCTCTATTATAATTATAATACCCAGCTCCTTGCATTGGGTACCCTCCTCCCATGTTCTGTGCGTGTGATTGCAGAGGCAGCACTTGCTCTATTACCTCTTGTGGGGGCGCTATTTGAGCTGGATTTTGTGCAGCCACTACTTGCGTTGGGCTTTGGGCCATTGGTGTTGGCGCAGTTATTAGCGCCCCTTCCATGGTATATTTAGTAAGTTTTTTCTGTACTAATTTGGCCTCTTCTGTTTTCCTGTCCTCTTCCTTTTGTTTCATTTTTCCTTGCCATGTTCTACAGTGATGTACTATAGTCAGTTGTATTTCCGGCCATGGTTTTGCTTCCATCCCCACTACTTTCTTTAATTGTCTCTGAACTCCTTCTGGGAGCCCTTGTACTAGTATATGATAAAATATGGCTGGTGTTTTGTCCCATTGTTCTCTAGTTTCCATGCGCCACTTCTCTTGAATATCCTGGATATAATCAACAGGATCCTCGTTCTCACCCATCTTACGGGAAGTAATGGCTCCTATGTCTGATGTGTCTGGGTACTGCACTCTTAGTGCCTGCCATAGCGCATGTCTGCAGTTTGCAAATGGTGCTCCATCATGCGATGTGTTTGTTATTGTTACCCCATGGAATCCCGCTCTTTTCCAAATGTCATCCGCTCTATCCCCTAATATTGATATTAACAGGCCCTTAACATCTCCCACTGCTAGTTTCTGTCCTGCGGTGTGTTTTTCCATTTCATATATCCATTTACCCGCACCTCCACTTAATGATGGGAGCCTACATTTTATGTTTTCCTTATCCGTATGTTTCCAAGGTACATATTGTGGTCTAACCCCTCCTCTCTCCAGCAGTGGCATTACATTCTGTCTTGTGTCATCCTTTATGCTCCATGATGTTAACTCTTCACACCCCTCCTCTTCCCCCATTCCTTTTACTACTTCAAATCCTTCCTTACTACCTCTTCTCCTACCTCCCTCTTCTTCCTTTCCCCTTTTTTCATCCTTTCCTGTGTTCAATATTGGCACGTCTGTTTGCCTGTCTTGCCTGCGACTAGGGAGGTCCCTAAGCCGACATGCATAAGGTGTAACTTCGTCCATGAAGGGTGCGAGCTTTATTCTGTGCAGAGAGCGTGCAGTTGTTGAACATGTGGGGTGTGGCGTTAGAGAGCGTGATGGTGATGTGGGTGGCGTGTGTTGGTTGGTGAGCGTCGGTGGCGTGTGTTCGTTAGTTTGTGTTTCTCCCATTCTTTTCACTTCCTCCTTACTTCTCTCCAGCTCCTCCCATCTTCTACTCACCCATGGCGAATCTATGTTTGTTCTAGTGAGGTATAGCTTATCTAAGCTTTCCCTTTCACTCTTCCTTCCATCCTCACTACAAAAATCATTCATAAATTGCGCCCCCCACTCTGCCTTTTTTCCTTTTATTGTTACAGTTTTTAAGTCTATTAGGTCTCCCTCTTCCTTTCCGTTGTTACCACCTGTTCCCCTTAGTGCTGACGTTGTTGCTACCTCTCTATTTTTATATACTTCTCCCCATCTTTCACTCTCCCTCTTACTCTCCTCTCTCTCCCCTTCACTCCTCTCCTCCATCTCCCTACTATTTTCCTCTCTTTTCCTTTTTAATTCCTCCATTACTTCGTTGCTCATCTGTTCCAATATCCTTTCATCCTCTCTCCTCCTTTCCCATTTCACCCTTTCTCTTTCTACTATACTCTCTATTACCTTCCCCTCTTCATATTTTTTAGCTGTCTCTGATATTATCCTCCTCCTCCATATTTCCATTTCCTTTTCATTTTCTTCTTCTTCCTTCTTCTTCTCCCTCATCACTACTCTTGATACCCTTTCTGCTGCTGCTTTTACCCTTACAGCTTCCCTCTTTCTCTCCTCACTTTGCTCCCTTAATTTTTCCAATTCGTCCTTATCTTCTTTCCTTTTCCTCACTCTCTCTCTTTCCTCCCCCTCAAGTTGTTTTATCAGTTCATTCTGCTCATCCCTTAGTTTAGCTAATCTTTCCTCCAAAATCTCTTCCTTCTGCCGTAGCAGCTCCTCTCCCCTCATTTCACTCTCTCTTTCACTATCCTCGTTTGTTCTCTTTACCGCCTCCCTTTCCTCTCCAGTTAGTGATCCTCGTAATTTCAACAATATCTGTGCAGCTACCCACTCATCGTTTCCTATCTCTACAGTCTGCTCTTCTCTCCTCCCGTCCCCCATTGGTATCTTTCCATGAGCCACATATGGTGGAGGGCTGTATGCCGGGTTTGAGTATCCTTCAGCCGCCCTTAACTGTCCTTTTATTTCTCCTAATTCTCTTAAAGGGTACAACCCTCCCCCCTCTGTTTTCACTCCCGGTGTTAAGGGTATCTCATTGCTCGGTTCCTGTTTTATGTCAGCTAATTTATCAACCTTTCCTCCACCCAATTTTTCATTCCCCATATTCTTTGTTCCTTCACTCTCCTTTTCCCCATCCGTTCCTTCTTTCTTAATCTCCTTTTCTTCCGGTGTTTCCCCCATAGTGAACATTCCATTTGGTCCTGGTCTAGACCCCTGGAACATCCTCCATAAGTTAAACACCTCCACATGGTTTGCCAACTTCTTCCCCTTGTATGTATTGTGCAGATGGTTTAATAGTGAATGTTGGGCATATGGGTCAAAGCTACCATTAGGCGGCCATGGTGTCAACATTTTGTTGTCCGTCCCCTGGGTCCACTCTATGCTGTACTTAATTAACTTCTCCCTATGTGGTGGCAGTGTGGTGCATATATGTTGTAGTGGGGTAGTGAGGGTATTCCCCCACCCTCCCAACCCTCTCCCGTATGACATACTAGCGCACCCTTTCTTACCCTTCCCCTTGCTACCAGTTTGCAACATACAACCTTTTATTGCTTACCTTGCCCCGCAAGTGTGGGGACTTACGACAATCCTTTGACAATTTATGCAATGATAATAATCACAAAAAAAAAAAAAAAATTATAAAACAAATATATTTATGATGTTATATTATATTCCTTCCCCTACGGCCCCCTGCGGCCGAAGCGCACGCAGCCCCCTGCAGCTGCGTACCCCTTACGACGATCTTACACAGTCGTCCTTTTTCCCTGTTCTCCTCCCACCTTTACACTTGCCGTGGCCGGCGTTCTCCGTGCGCAGCCACGCCCCCTTCCCCTTCTCCTCTTTGATCCACTCGTTTATCGTTTATCTCCGTGTCCGCTCCTTTATCATGTTTCTCTTCCCCACCAATGTCAAACCCAAAGCTTCTTGTGTTCACGATATCTTACTAAATCCCTACTGGTGACGTCACCTATTTCTTCGAACTACTGGTATATTCGTGTTATGTTCTTTAAATTCAAAATACACTTGCAATCTACCCCGCTAACCCTACAGCTGTCTTCCTGTCTCTCCTGGAACAAGGTAATCTCATCAATACTATAACCGGACTGCGCACGCTGCGTCGCCTCGCGTGTGATACGCCCCTCAACAGGAGGGCTTAACCAGCCAATTATCTTCCGTTTTGGGCAACTACGTAACTAGCCACCGCCCACAGGGAAACGTCATCTACCTATCGAGTTTCTTGCTCGAACAATAGGGAACCTCATCTACCTATCGAGTTTCTTGCTCGAACAATAGGGAACCTCATCTACTCATTGAATGATAAATGTCAAATCGTAGGAAACCACACACACCCACCCTCACACGTAGTCGCGATTTAGGCCAATCAGTGTCTTTCGAGCGGCTGCACGTGATGTTTTCGTGCCCCGCCCCCCTCTTTCGCGTAACGTTAGCTTTTTGTTGCGAGCGTCTGCACGTGTTGTTCTCGTGCCCTGCCCCCCTCTTTCGCGTAACGTTAGCCGCCTTCTCTCGCACTCAATTCACTACCATTCATTCCATTATCATCACTCAATTAAACCTTCACCCCACCTTTTTACAATACCTCCCTCCTCCCTTATTTACTTCCGCCCCCTCCCTCACAATTTCGCATTGCTTGTTGTGCGTGTCATGCTCACCAAGTTCCCTCGATGCAGGGCCGCTCGACTGCGTGCACCCCTCCAAGCGGCTCGCCACCTCCCCTCGTCTGGACCACGTCTGGACACTCGCCGACCGCGGGCGGGATACTTCTCAACCGGCTCCCGAGGGCCAATATCCGGATTGCGCTGTCCGGTCCTCTCGCAGCTCCGCGATGGTCCTGTAGTCCTCAGAAGGGGGCAACGGCAGAGGGGGCCGCGCCGCCGGGCCTCCCCGCAACGGGAGTGCCTGGAAAAATAAAAAATAAAAGTCGATCTTAAACAGATCTCAGCAGTGCCTCCAACTTGTCGGGGGGGAATTCTGCCGGGGTCGGCCGGGCCGTCCGCAGACCTCCGGGCAGGGAGGCCCCAACTCCTCCCGTGTATATCTCGGATCGAGACAGAGTATGAGGCACACACAAGGAGCAAGGCAACTTCTGTCGTTTATTATGCAAACGGCAGGGATGGGTCAAGGAGCGCACGCGTTCGTCCTGACACACACACAATAGTGGGGCTCGCAGGCCCTTTTTACTACATTATGACGCGCTACTTGCGTCATTCCAAAAAGTTACCAAAAGAACCTATCGCCACTCTTGATTGGTTGCTCGAGTGGTGGGGTTAGTATAGTACGCCTATAGAGAATGATATTAGTGGTTAAGGTGTAGTCAGGTGGTATATCTGGGTTGTCCCTACAATTAGATACATAAGAATTGTTACATGAAGACCCCTGAGGATTGGCTAACGTTACTGACGTCTGAGATAAGAACCTCATGTTCTGATTGGTGCATCCGTGAGCTCCCCAGCCTGGGACCACCGTTGTTCCCAGCACACGGTGCACCTGTGGTTGCAACAGTGTTTCAATATGGGTACGTGCAGGCAATGTGAGGATTTATTCATAGGTGGGAGACTGACCGTTCCCACTGTAGCAGGTGTCCATTGAGCCTTTCAAGTGTGTCGGCCTGCGTCTCGTAGCGAGGTACCCAGACGCCTTTTCTCTCCTGGGTTTTGGCATCTCGTCAGGTTCGGCTTGGTCACGTGGGGAGGGACCGTGTTTGAGGCATAATTCTGCACAATTAATATTGTTTTTCCACTGTATGTCTGGTTTAATTTGCAGATATGATTTTAACATTGGTACGTGGAGTGCGAGGTTGCAACATCGTGCCTTTGAAGATTTGTTTCTTGACTGTGGGTTTGCAACATTACGACCTTGGCTGGTTGCTCCACTGGGTTCTTTCTGCAGGCTCAGCAACCTGACTTTTGCTTTGTTAATGTCCACGGGAACTCTTGCTTGAGGCCTACTTGGGCCTGGTGCACGAGTAATCCATTTAGTGCATGGATGCTTTAGGTTATAGTGGCATACAGTTTCATGGCCAGTATCGTGTTTCCATTATATCTCTCATGATGGTAACGGGTTTCAAGAGAAGCGTGAGCAAGCGTTATAAATGAGCTCATGGTGCGTCTTGCGTTTCTGCATTCTGAAAGCCTATGTAAAAATAATAAAGATGCACGTCCGTGAATAAGCCTGTCGCCTACGTCAGAGCACTGAGTATGTTCTTCGTGTAGATTGGTGTGGAAATGTTCAGCGTGTATAATAGTTCAGCGGTGCTTCCCGTTATCTAGGTCGTCATGGCATCTCTAACGATGTGTAGATTTCAGTCTAGTTGGTCCGTGCCGCAGGTGTCGGCATGGCCAGTGCGGGCTGTTGGGCAGGCAGATGGACACATCCGTATGTTTCTGTACCAGGGTATTTGGTCATCTGGTAAATGGGCAAACTCTTCTCGTGGCGGGTGTCTGGGCCGCGACCCTCTAGGCCAAGCGCGAGAGGTGAAGGACGGGAGTCTGGTTTTCCATTCTCCCACTTCAGCACCTTGAAAC
The DNA here is from genome assembly GCF_040938575.1 of Ambystoma mexicanum. NCBI lineage: Eukaryota > Metazoa > Chordata > Amphibia > Caudata > Ambystomatidae > Ambystoma > Ambystoma mexicanum. The sequence continues at coordinate 1,150,538,310 of NC_090928.1, forward strand.
ACTTGTGTATAGGCACGTTATAAATCCCATATTATATCATAGGTGTATTGGACGGAACACATGTGGAGCTGGTGGCCAGGCATGCTGTGGAGGCAGTCTACCGGAACAGAAAACTATCACTCACTGAACATGCAGATGGTGTGTGATGCCCGCCACCTCATCACCCACTGCAGTGCCAGATATCCTGGTTCAACCCATGACTCCACGGTGCTGCGCAACTCCACGCTGCCTGGGTACATGGCACGTCACAGTGGACTGTGTAACTGGATGCTGGGTGAATGTAACTACAAGGCATGTGCACTGTTGAATTATGGGCACGTATAACACCGATCAGCAGTGGCTGTGCGCAGTGTATGCATTCCTTTATTTGTTGTTCAAATATTCTGCACTCATGCAATTAGCAAAACACCCTGAAAGCGCACAGAGGGCAGACAGGGTGGGTAAAGGGGAAGGTAGACCATGAATTAGAGCAAGGATCAATAATTGCTACAATAGTACAAGTAATGATAAAAAAGGTAAGGGGAGACAAACCTATTATTGCTAGTGAGTGCATTGAACGTGCAAGTGTAGAGGGGGAAATCAAGGTGGAACACAGTAATAGCATGCGTGAGTGCAAGGGCTTGACAGGTGTGTCTCAATTGAAGAAAATGATCCAGTGCATGCGTAACAACATCCATTCCGTACACCAATACGAAAATCATTACATGTACCAGAATGCACCCAACCAAAGTGACAAAAAGAAGTACAAACACAGTCAAGAAAACCCACACCACCTGATGCAAAGACAGAGAATAGATATGCTCCCACCCACATACTACCATTGGCCTGCACCCCAATTACCCAGGTCCCCTGCCTGTTAGAAGTGCACAATCACATATGCTTCGGATTGGAATTTTAAATGATTCACAGTACATATCTATGATTTAGTGCCACGCACATAATAGTATTATTGCATTGTAACACAATAATAACACATACATCAGTTCCCTTTGTGTGAGTTGTACTGAAAGGGTCAGAGGTCATGTTGGCTGCTGCAAAATGGGCCAATTCATGGTCTCCTGTCATGTGAGCCTAGGATGGAAATAGAGTTCAGCTTGGAGTCCTAGAACAACGATAGTGAGAGCCTGCACTCCCATATATTCCCACAGACAAGGATACTTTGCAAGGCCAATTTCTAAAACAATCTTCATGGCAGAAGCCATGGTTGATGAGAGATGCTGGGCTAATTGGGTGGGGAGGTAATGTCCAGTCCACCTCCTGGTACCTGGGTTTGAGTTAACGTGCTGATAAGTGAACCGAATGTTCCAGACATGGCACGAGCGTCCCAACCAATTGTAGAGGGCCATATAGTGAAGGGCCTTATAGTTTGAAGACCAATGATAAACTGTGTTTATCAGGTGGAAAACTTATGCCTAAGTTTTCCACCTGACAGTGGGCAGCAAATCCCAATCCTAGTCCCTATGCAATGTATACTTAGTTGTTCCCCTTAAGCCTATCACAGCCTTTGATAGGTTTCCTATTATTTGCCATGCAGTATGACATCACGTCTGACGTATTCTTTGCATATAAGGATGTTTTTATGAGAAAATCGTCACGAGCCTGAGCGAACTGCCGTTGATGTCCGTTGTAACCTCCCTGTTTTGGATAATTGTTAATAAAACAGTACCTTTGCCATCTTCCCGAGTTGGTTCCATTATTTGGACTCAGAATTATTCTGCAACCCCATCCATTGCATGCACGTTACTAAAGAGCCATATGCTCACGTGGTAGTGGTGCGGATGGTTGAAAAAGATCCAAACTAGTTTGTCTCCAGAGTTTCGGACGATCCGGCATTGTCCGCCATTAGCCGGAAGATCACAGGGTTTCCTGTGGAGAGCGGCGGATAGAATTAAATTTGCAATAGGTGTATTTGGGCCATGATATCTTGCACCCCCACTATCAAAAGGTATCTGTGCGTCCAGGGAGGGGTTAGATTGTGCACCTACATTGATTGGGAACAGATTAAACATAAAACAGGATGACCACTTGTGTCAGTGTGAGTTTACCCCAGTGAGGTAGGGGATGCGAATTACCATAGGTGTGTTCAGGCCATGATATCTTGCACCCCCCACAATCAAAAGGTATGGTGGTGTTCCGGGAGGGGGTAGATGGTGACTCTACATTGGTTGGGACCAGATTAAACATAAAACAGGATTACCACTTGCGTCAGTGTGAGTTAACTCCAGCGAGGTAGGGGATGCGAATTGCCATAGGTGCATTCAGGCCATGATATCTTGCACCCCCCACAATCAAAAGGCATGGGGGTCTCCAGGGAGGGGTTAGATGGTGCATCTACATTGATTGGGACCAGATTAAACATAAAACAGGATGACCACGTGTGCTAGTGTGAGTTAACCCCAGGGAGGTAGGGGATGCCAATTACCATAGGTGCATTCAGGCCATGACATCTTGCACCCCCCACAATCAAAAGGTATGGGGGTGTCCAGGGAGGGGCTAGGTGATGCCTCTACATTGGTTAGGACCAGAGTAAACATAAAACAGGATGACCACTTGCACTAGTGTGAGTTAACCCCAGGGAGGTAGGGGATGCGAATTACCATAGGTGTGTTCAGGCCATGATATCTTGCACCCCTTACAATCAAAAGGCATGGGAGTCTCCAGGGAGGGGTTAGATGGTGCATGTACATTGGGTGGGACCAGATGAAACATAAAACAGGATGACCACGTGCGCTAGTGTGAGTTAACCCCAGGGAGGTAGGGGATGTGAATTACCATAGGTGCATTCAGGCCATGATATCTTGCACCCCCCACAATGAAAATGTATGGGGGTGTTCCGGGGGGGTTTGATGGTGCACCTACATTGGTTAGGACCAGAGTAAACACAAAACAGGATGACCACTTGTGTCAGTGTAAATTAACCACAGGAAGGCCGGGGATGCAAATTACCATAGGTGTGCTCAGACCATGATATCTTGCACCCCCACAATCAAAAGACATGGGGCTGTCCGGGGAGGGGTTAGATGGTGCATCTACATTCGTTGGGACCAGATGAAACATAAAACAGGATGACCACTTGCGTTAGTGTGAGTTAACCACAGCGAGGTAGGGGATGCAAATTACCATAGGTGCATTCAGGCCATGATATCTTGCACCCCCACAATCAAAAGGTATGGGGGTGTCCAGGGAGGGGTTAGATGGTGCATCTACATTGGTTAGGACCAGAGTAAACACAAAACAGGATGGCCACTTGTGTCAGTGTAAATTAACCACAGGAAGGCAGGGGATGCGAATTACCATAGGTGTGCTCAGACCATGATATCTTGCACCCCCACAATCAAAAGACATATGGATGTCCAGGGATGAGTTAGATGGTGCATCTACATTGGTTGGGACCAGATTAAACATATAGCAGGATGACCACGTGCGCTACTGTGAGTTAACCCCAGGGAGGTAGGGAATGCGAATTACCATAGTTGTGTTCAGGCCATGATATCTTGCACCCCCCACAATCAAGAGGCATGGGGGTCTCCAGGGAGGGGTTGGATGGTGCATCTACATTGATTGGGACCAGATTAAACATAAAACAGGATGACCACATGCGCTAGTGTGAGTTAACCCCAGGGAGGTATGGGATGCAAATTACCATAGGTGCATTCAGGCCATGATATCTTGCACCCCCCACAATCAAAAGCTATGGGGGTGTCCAGGGAGGGGCTAGGTGAGGCCTCTACATTGTTTAGGACCAGAGTAAACATAAAACAGGATGACCACTTGCACTAGTGTGAATAGCCCCAAGAGAAATAGGGGATGCAAATTACCACAGGTGCATTCAGGCCATGATATCTTGCACCCCCCACAATCAAAAGGCATGGGGGTGTCCAGGGAGGGGTTAGATGGTGCATCTACATTGATTGGGACCAGATTAAACATAAAACAGGATGACCACTTGCGCTAGTGTGAGTTAACCCCAGGGAGGTAGGGGATGCGAACTACCATAGGTGCATTCAGGCCATGACATCTTGCACCCCCCACAATCAAAAGGTATGGGGGTGTCCAGGGAGGGGCTAGGTGATGCCTCTACATTGATTGGGACCAGATTAAACATACAGCCGGATGACCACGTGCGCTACTGTGAGTTAACCCCAGGGAGGTAGGGAATGCGAATTACCATAGTTGTGTTCAGGCCATGATATCTTGTACCCCCCAAAATCAAAAGGCATGGGGGTCTCCAGGGAGGGGTTGCATGGTGCATCTACATTGATTGGGACCAGATTAATCATACAGCAGGATGACCACGTGCGCTAGTTTGAGTTAACCCCAGGGAGGTAGGGGATGCGAATTACCATAGGTGCATTCAGGCCATGATATCTTGCACCCCCACAATCAAAAGGTATGGGTGTCTCCAGGGAGGGGCTAGGTTATGCCTCTACATTGTTTAGGACCAGAGTAAACATAAAACAGGATGACCACTTGCACTAGTGTGAATAGCCCCAAGAGAAATAGGGGATGCAAATTACCACAGGTGCATTCAGGCCATGATATCTTGCACCCCCCCCAAAGAAAAAATGCATGGGGGTCTCCAGGGAGGGGTTAGATGGTGCGTCTACATTGATTGGGACCAGACTAAACATAAAACAGGATGACCACGTGCGCTAGTGTGAGTTAACCCCAGGGAGGTAGGGGATGCAAACTACCATAGGTGCATTCAGGCCATGACATCTTGCACCCCCCACAATCAAAAGGTATGGGGGTGTCCAGGGAGGGGCTAGGTGATGCCTCTACATTGATTGGGACCAGATTAAACATACAGCCGGATGACCACGTGCGCTAGTGTGAGTTAACCCCAGGGAGGTAGGGGATGCAAACTACCATAGGTGCATTCAGGCCATGATATCTTGCACCCCCCACAATCAAAAGGTATGGGGGTGTCCAGGGAGGGGTTAGATGGTGCATCTACATTTATTGGGACCAGATTAAACATAAAACAGGGTGACCACTTGCGCTAGTGTGAATTACCCCAAGAGAAATAGGGGATGCAAATTACCATAGGTGCATTCAGGCCATGATATCTTGCACCCCCCACAATCAAAAGGTATGGGGTGTTCCGGGAGGGGGTAGATGGTGCCTCTACATTTGTTGGGACCAGATTAAACATAAAACAGGATGACCACTTGCGCTAGTGTGAATAGCCCCAAGAGAAATAGGGGATGCAAATTACCATAGGTGCATTCAGGCCATGATATCTTGCACCCCCCACAATCAAAAGGCATGGTGGTCTCCAGGGAGGGGTTAGATGGTGCATCTGCATTGGTTGGGACCGGATTAAACATAAAACAGGATGACCACTTGCGTCAGTGTGAGTTAACCCCAGGGAGGTAGGGGATGCAAACTACCATAGGTGCATTCAGGCCATGATATCTTGCACCCCCACAATCGAAAGGTATGGGGGTTTTCCGGGAGGGGTTAGAGGACGCCTCTACATTGGTTAGGACCAGAGTAAACATAAACCAGGATGACCACTTGCGCTAGTGTCAATAGCCCCAAGAGAAATGGGGGATGCAAATTACCATAGGTGCATTCAGGCCATGATATCTTGCACCCCCCACAATCAAAAGGCATAGGGGTCTCCAGGGAGGGGATAGGAGACGCCTCTATATTGGTTAGGACCAGGTTAATCATACAGCAGGATGACCACGTGCGCTAGTGTGAGTTAACCCCAGGGAGGTAGGGGATACGAATTACCATAGGTGTGTTCAGGCCATGATATCTTGCACCCCCACAATCAAAAGGCATGGGGGTCTGAAGGGAGGGGTTAGATGGTGCATCTACATTGATTGTGACCAGATTAAACATAAAACAGGATGACCACATGCTCTATTGTGAGTTTACCCCAGGGAGGTAGGGGATGTGAATTACCATAGGTGTGTTCAGGCCATGACATCTTGCACCCCCCACAATCAAAAGGTATGAGGGTGTCCAGGGAGGGGCTAGGTGATGCCTCTACATTGATTGGGACCAGATTAAACATACAGCCGGATGACCCTGTGTGCTAGTGTGAGTTAACCCCAGGGAGGTAGGGGATGCAAATTACCATAGGTGCATTCAGGCCATGATATCTTGCACCCCCACAATCAAAAGGCATGGGGGTCTGAAGGGAGGGGTTAGATGGTGCATCTACATTGATTGTGACCAGATTAAACATAAAACAGGATGACCACATGCTCTATTGTGAGTTTACCCCAGGGAGGTAGGGGATGTGAATTACCATAGGTGTGTTCAGGCCATGACATCTTGCACCCCCCACAATCAAAAGGTATGGGGGTGTCCAGGGAGGGGTTAGAGGGTGCATCTACATTGATTGGCACCAGATTAAACATAAAACAGGATGACCACTTGCACTAGTGTGAATAGCCCCAAGAGAAATAGGGGATGCAAATTACCATAGGTGCATTCAGGCCATGACATCTTGCACCCCCCACAATCAAAAGGTATGGGGGTGTCCAGGGAGGGGCTAGGTGATGCCTCTACATTGGTTAGGACCAGAGTAAACATAAAACAGGATGACCACTTGCACTAGTGTGAGTTAACCCCAGGGAGGTAGGGGATGCGAATTACCATAGGTGTGTTCAGGCCATGATATCTTGCACCCCCCACAATCAAAAGGTATGGGGGTGTTCCGGGAGGGGGTAGATGGTGCCTCTACATTTGTTGGGACCAGATTAAACATAAAACAGGATGACCACTTGCGCTAGTGTGAATAGCCCCAAGAGAAATAGGGGATGCAAATTACCATAGGTGCATTCAGGCCATGATATCTTGCACCCCCCACAATCAAAAGGCATAGGGGTCTCCAGGGAGGGGCTAGGGGACGCCTCTACATTGGTTAGGACCAGATTAAACATACAGCAGGATGACCACGTGCGCTAGTGTGAGTTAACCCCAGGGAGGTAGGGGATGCGAACTACCATAGGTGTGTTCAGGCCATGATATCTTGCACCCCCCACAATCGAAAGGTATGGGGGTGTTCCGGGAGGGGGTAGATGGTGCCTCTACATTGGTTGGGACCAGATTAAACATACAGCAGGATGACCACTTGCGTCAGTGTGAGTTAACCCCATGGAGGTAGGGGATGCAAATTACCATAGGTGTGTTCAGGCCATGACATCTGAATGGAAGATGGAAGTGGCCTGTCTTGCACACAGCAGAGACCTGGTTGTGCATTGAAAGAGAAGCAGAGAGAATACCACCAAGATTCCTAACCTTTGTGACAGGAACCGACAAAGAACCAAGAGAAGAGGGCCAGAAAGAAGACACACAGAATGAGGGATCAGGGGGGCACCAACCACCATCACTTCTGTCTTGTCCCCATTCAACTTCAGCCAATTCCACTCACCTACACAGCCAGGCATTGATGAAAGCACGACAACACCTCATATTACCTTTATGTACTTGTTGCAGGGAACGAGTAAGATTAATATAGAGCAATACAGGATAAATATGAAACTCATACCTGCTATGAACTGTCACCCACCAGCATTGGATCATCTCCTTGGATCCACTCACCACAAAGGTCTTAGAAACTGTTTTACCTTGTAATTCTCAATAATTGCAGGGAAATGGTCACCCATGCCAGTTGATTTCCTCCAAAACTAGCATCCGGGCTAACTGTGATTATCCAGACGTTATTCTGCCGTCCCTTCACCCTCAATACCCTGAGTCTGCCACTAGGTGGAGTGGGAAGTGCAGTGCTAATTTCTATTTGAATACATGTCACTTTTTATCTTCCAAGCAGATGGCTCCTGATTTAGGCTGATGTAGGCTGTTATTCTTTAACATTAGTGCTAAACAATTGCCCTGTGAACCACACAATCCTGTTATCAGTCTTGGATGTCTTTGGCATTAAACTAAGAAAGAAATAATTAGCTACTATTCATTTCAGAGACCTCTTGTGGTTCATGGACCAGACTCACAAACACTATTGCTGTCTGGTTCATTGAACCTTTTGCAACAAGAGGGTCTTTTGATGGTTTTGGGCTGTTTTGGTAGTTCAACATTATAGCACACTGGGGTCCCCTCTAAAAATGTGTATTGCTGCATATTTCTAATGTGTCTTTCATCCTATTTGGCATTTTCTTCAGAGGGCAGGGAGGAGGAATATTTGGTGGGCTGAGTCTAGTGTGATGGTTGGGTTGCAGACGGTGGGCCAGTTATTTATGCAGCGTATCAAGGGGGAGTGCCTATAATTCATCTTTCTTCCTAGCTCTCAGAGTTGGATGGCAGGCAAGTAGGGGGTGGGTGTGATGTCACTGGCTTGGGAACATTATTGATGTTCTTGCTGCAGATTGTGGTAGGGTCTCTTGGATGGTTGATGGTGGGTTAGGACAGGCAAGAGGAAGATATGGAAGGTGCTGGCATAAGGCCTGGTCTGGTTCTGCAGCATAATGGAGCCTTGCTGTGCACCTATGCTGGTGACCTAGGAAAGAAGTCCTTCAGAACTGTGAGTATTAAATGATAGAAAACGGATTCAGCCTGATAGCGTTAAGATGATAGCGAATGGATGAATCTCTAGATTACAGTAAGTGGGAGGGACTCATAGGGATAGCCTTCTTGAGCAGCAGGTGGAGTCCACCTTTTGGGGCAGAGAAATGTAGTAAGACAGATGAAGCAAGCACTAGCCTGGATTGGGAGTCTCTTGGTCCAGTAAATCAGTATGTAGGGTTGCAATTTCTAAACCTTTCAGGACATTGCAGTTTCCTGCATGTGCTTCTCTTTTCCCATTTAACTGGGAGAAAAACAGCACCCCTGATACCTAAGATGCGGTTATGGAGCCTCAAACCTTGTGCAATTCACAATTATTAAGAAGAAAGGAGTTGAACAACAGAACGCTCTTCAACCTGGTGACCAATTATTAAGGAATGGGACACAAACCACAAATGTGCACATAAGAGAGGGTGGCAAAAGGTTGGGGGTCCTCTTTGCAATATAGCAAGTAGGATGTAGCCAGATAGTGGATGGATAAAGCATCGAGTAGTTAGCAGTCTTCAGTTCTCACCCAGAACGGTCAATGATTGGGTGTCCGGACATTTCGTCGAAAGTAATTTCGTTGAAAGACATTTGGTCGACGTAATTTGGTTGAAAACCAAATGGTCGAATTTTTTATTTTATTTATATATATATTTGTAAGGTTGTAGTTTAGGGAAAAAAAGTGTTTTTTAGAAACCCCCCCCCCCAAAAAAAGTGAAAATAAAAAAAAAAAAAAAAATTCGACCATTTGGTTTTCGACCAAATGTCCTGTCGACAAATTTTTTTCGACGAAATGTCTGGCAACCAATGATTGCGCTGAGGACAGTCAGAAATGAATCAAATGAGGTTCTGTTAATCCAAGAAAGGGAAGAGAACGCAGACGCAATACTCTGGGCCCAACAGAGAGTGATAGAAAAACAATGAGAAAAGAGGTCAAGTCAAGTGTTCCAGACAGGAAGGTGAAGGTGATGTTTCCGGTCAAGGTAACAATTCTGACACTGAAAGACTTTCATTGTCTGCATGTACATGGTGATGGTATCAAACACAACTGCAACCATTTCAACTCAACCCGTGCCTTTTGCACCAACTGTACTACAACGAAGGAAGATGGAGGTTAGATATGGCATTAAAGAATCTGCCCAGAGAAACATGATTGGCTGAGGAATGAACCTGAAGTTTGTGACGATGAGTTATGAAGTTAGGGAGCCATGGAAGGGTGTTCCAGGACACTGTGGGCCTCATTACGAGTTTGCCGGTACAGTAACAACAGTACTGGTAAGCTTGCCGGTACCGTTGTTACCGTACCGGCAAACTACGAGTTCTGCTCGTGGGTGCCTCTGCAGCCACCACGTCTGACCTGGTGGCCGTTCCAGCACCCGCGAGCAGCACATGACGGTAGCACCGGTACCGTTATTAACCATACCGGTGCTACCACCCTCCCCATTCCCATTGAGCCCTATTTGGCTCAAAGGGAAAGGAGAGGTTTTTTTCCCGGTGCCCGGAAAAGGGCAATTACCGGGTCCGGCAAGGTCGTAATGACCCGGTAATTGCCGGAAACAAATAAATACCGGTGGCAGTAGTGCCTGTACTACAGGCACGGCTACCGCCAGCCTCGTAATGAGGCCCAGTTCCTCTTAAACCTCAAATAGAGTACAAGCCATTTTTCACTGGTTTGTATTTAAAATCCCTGAAAAATATATGCATGCAACAATGGTCATTTATATATACAGTACATCATGCTTGCATCTGTAACTGTGGCTGTCACGCGTTGTACCTTTTATATCCTGCATCATGGTAAGTCACCAAAAAAGCATTTACTTATTGTATTGCTCTCCTCGATATTCCTAAAAGAAACTAACTCTACCTCTCCAATACCTCCCCACCGCAATGTGGTACTATGTGAACACTTCACTGCCCATGTTCAAGATTTTACCCATACCCAGCAAGTTACATTATGTACTCTTCTGCCTATTGTTGGGTGTCCTGACCCACGTTTAAGCTATCATGCCACAACATTTGGTGCTGTGGGCTTAGAAAATTCAAGATGGCCGAAAACCCACATGTGCGCCGAAATCCAGGAAAGCTGCGCAGTTTGTGCGCACACCGAAATGGTTGCCTCACTTGCCACCCACCAGTGCGAGAATGAAAGGCCGGGTTGCCATGAGGGAAATGGGTTGCCAAAGGAAAAACAGTAGCGCCGGTTAGCTTCAAAGCGCTTTAAAACCACCATTGGACTACCCGCACAGCAGTCTGAAACCATTGGGAATGGCAATGCTGATTGCCAAATGCAACCTAGAATGGTGGGGAATTCATTTCTTAAATCTCAAAAATGGGTGCAGTACCAGTACTCACCACTATCCAAAAGCCGGCAGTTTAAAACCACCCTGTGTTTCTCTGAAGGCAAGCCAAAGTGCCTATTTCAAACATTGCAATATGTGCAAGATATTCACTGAACACCAGCAGACATTTGGTAGAATGGAGTTTTGTGTGCCTACAAAATCTGGGAAATGAAGAGCCCAGAACAATGCTTATAACAAAACTGGCTGAGCTATGGAGTCAGCAGTTTAAGTTGCACTGGATTTAAAGACACTAAAATCGAAAATGTTTAGATTAAATGAGTGACCTATGTTTGGTGTCACATGCCTTTGTAACTGTTTAAATGTCATAGTTTTAAACTTAGAATCAGCCTTCTAGCTGCATATGTGAAAATGTTTAGTTTTATTTGAATGCAGAAACTGGGGAACAGAAATGACAGCTTAAAGAGATTCCAATTTGCCTGGCAACTACCCCCATCAGGAGTGAAACTTGAGTCACAGCTGTGTTCCCAGGCCTAGCTGCCCTTTTGCTGCTCACACTAAGGATATGCCATCTATCTGATAATTGAATTACCTGTGCTCTGCAGGAAAGTGAACAAAGCCCTGTCCTGGCTCAGGCAAAGGTTTTATTGGCAGGAGTCGTAAATGGTCGTAAAAAGTGGCTTCCTCCTGAGGAAAGGGGAGGGGCACTGCCTGTGAGAGCAAGCTGGCTTGGCAGAACTGGATAAACCAGTATTTCTACCTTGTGCTGAGAGGAAACCACACCCCTTTGGAGCCAGAACATAACTTTAAAAAGATGGATCATTCATAGAGCGGACATGTGAAAATGTTATAAATGATACCATAATTCTTGTGATTTTTCTGCCCACAGTTTAAGAGGTTTTTAGAACCGGTGGTATGTTCAGGGGGGTGTTAGCGGAAAAGTGGATATTACTCTAAATGTATGCATGTTAAAAATCTGAAACTTCATCAGTTAATGTCCATACTCCCTGCGCACATGTATGTAAAGTTGGGTCAATGTCAGAAATTGAAAAATCAGTTAAAAAGTCAATTATGTGCCATTTCTGAATGCAAGCTCTTAGAAAGAGCAGATTTGGACAGAGACATGGCTAAATTCAGCCACACCATGTATGTGTAATTTCAAACAACTGTGTAACTGTGAAATATGGATTTTGATCATATATAGATTTGGGTGCACAGATGATAGGGGAGTTGTTTCAAGAGATCATAAATGGATGACATCACTCTAACTCACAGCTCCTTCGCCAATCAAATGAGAAATGGAAGTTTGACCAATTAGAAGCTGAGAGAGAGGTAGGGTCAGTGATGCTAGAACACACCCACATTCTAAACACATAAAAGCAGACAGACAGGACAGATAGGGACTTTCAAATCCATCTGCCGCTGGAAGCTCTGCCGGAAAAATCCATACTTTACCTCCATCAAACCTCCAGAGAGCCAAACTAGAGACTTCAATCTATCCAGAACTAGAGACCCAGACCAGAGAACCAGAGAGAGCTGACCCAGATCACTGTGAAGTGCAGAGACCAGAGGCGAGTTTAAAACCTGACCAGATCCATGGCGAGGCCCATTTCACTCAAGAATATAGTGTGAGTACCTAGAAAACTGTGCAGAACCAATCTCCTAGTTAAAATAATATAATTCAATCCTATTTTAATCTAAGTAGAACTGTCTCCTAACTGTCAGCTGTCATTTGTAAAGCTGTCACTTGTCATTTCCTAGTTGCAAGCTGCACTTGTCTTTTTGAACTTTAAAATTTCAAATCTGAAAAACGACCTTCACAAAATCGCTCATATCTCCGCAACCGTTTGTGCTAGAGACTTGCAATAACTTTCATCTGAAAGGTTAGAATCGTGGCTTTCCTATGAACCTAGAACCGCATTCCTACCCCTTATAGTTCTACCGCAATCGCGGAACACGCATTCGCGAATTTTACCGCGATTTGCAAATTTCTTCACATGTAAAAACTGCTGCTGCTTGCCTTCCATTTGCCAGAAATTCGTTTAACCTGCTAACTATCCCTGCCTCATTGCTAGTGTGAGCCTGGACTAATATTAACTAGATACCACTCACCCTGAACCTCTGAAAGGGAATTAAAAGCATTTCCAGCATATTTCTCATCCATTGCTAGCACATATCAAAGCATTTTGCCTGTGTTTTCAAAACTCCTATCTGTTTTCTGTAGTGTAAGCTTGCTGGGGTGAACTGATTTACATTGATTGCATTTCTGAGAACTGTGTGTTTTCCTTCCATTTCCTTGCCTTGCATCAAGGGGGGGAGGGGATTGCCAGAGAAAAGTGATTACATTGTTTGGTTGAAATCATATTGAGTATTTTCTGTACTGCATTCATTGAATATTGCATCCACCTGAGCTTACATAAAGCATCCTCTACCACATTATACTTTTGTTCCTATTTACCAGTGTGCTACCTTATCCATTTCATGTCAACTCATTAGTGATTATAAGAAGTGTGCTAGTGCCAGATTCTCCATTGTTGATCTTTATCATATCAGATTAAGTGTGCTATTCAATTATTAATTTATTATAAAGTGTGATATATATATATATTTTAAATTATCAAATAAACCTTTTAAACTTGCAAAACAGAACTACTTCTTGGCTCAGTGGGGTCAGGGGGATTCCAAGAGAGGGGTGTTATATAGGGGTAGTCATCCAGAACGCATGAACTGGACATAAAGATATATCAATAAGGGTTTTCATTCAGTATTCTAGACTAGGCGTTAACTTAGCTGTAGTGCTGAATTGAATCCTCTTACAAATTGGGGGCTCGAGCCGAGACGTTGGGTTAGATTTACCATTTGTGCAGATTAATACAGCGTGCCAGCTGACCAGATACACATATCCGGTCGGATCACCACGCTGTGTTACGCTGTAAAGCACTCCTCAAAAGGGACACTCCAAGAAAAGTTCTGTTCTGCAAAAATAAAATACAAACTTCTGTAAGTCAGGACAGAGACCAATCTCTAGAATGACGACCTTAGTAGACATGAAAATAGCCAGAGAGCACCTCTTGCATAAGCTATTTGTGAGAGGTGAATGGACCGAACAGGGCCAGGATGCGTGGTTGCAGGCCATCACACAACAGGTCACTGAAACAGGGTCAGATATATATAGAGATCAGGGTCCCTTACATGTGGCCCTGAGTGAACTATATATGGCTCCTAAAGCCAAAGAGGAACACAATAAGATTGCCAGGATAGCAGCATACCTGTACCTATACGTGGGAGACATGCAGGATAGATGTGCTGAAAGCCAAAATCTGGCAAATAGGCAACAGATGGCATTACAGAAGGCCCAATCTGATCTGGACTCTTCTGAGCAGAGGCTGCAGAGGAGCCAGGAGTCAGAAAATGACAGCAGACGGTACATCACTAAAATAAAGGAGGATATGGATATACTGCAACAGGAAAAGGCTGACCAGGATACCAGATTTCTGGCCCTGCAGAAGAAGCACCAAGACAGTTTGGACTCCTTACTGCAGAGCCAGAAAAAGCTGGAGCAACAATTAGACTTTAACAGGGCATGCACGGAGCAGGTAGCCACCCTGCAAAGTCATCTAGATAGAGTGAAGGTAGAGAGCAACAAGCTGATTTTGAAAGACCTGGATACCCAGGCAGAGTTTGACCAGGAGCGCCAGAAAGCTGGTGCCTTCCAAAGGCAGAGGGACGACCTGGCGGCACAAATGCAGGCTCTTAGTCAGGAAAGAGACGCCATAGGCCAGGAAGTCTGCCATTTAAAAAGAAAAATGGAAGAAAATCACCTGGCCCACCAGGGACTGGGTGATCTCCAAAAAGAACACCAGAACTTGTTAGAGCACACCAGGAGGGTGGAGGATGCTCTAGCAAGAAAGGAGCAGGCCAATAGGGACACAGCTCAGGAGGTAACCCTCCTGCAGCAAAGACTGGCCCTGTTCTCCAGGACCAACCAGGAAGCACAGAGGGAAAACGAGGCCCTCTGTGAACACAATGATAGGCTCCAACAACAGGTAGCGATGCAGGAGAGACTGATAGAGTCCAGTAAGGCCTTAACTGAGGAACTGAAGGCACAAATGCAGGCTCTTGCATTGCAACAGGGAGCAGGGGCGGATAGAGATGAGGTTCGCTGGGAAAGGGAAACTCCGGAGCATAACCTCAGGAGCCCTAGTACCAGAGGCCCTCATACCTCTCAGTCCCTGGACTCTGCCACCCCCATGTTCCCTGGCGCACATGAGCACAGGGCCACAGGGATGGCAGATTACTATCCAGCTAAGAGTATGGGGCTCATAGGCCAGTACCACCCAGGAATGGAGGGGTGGGCATCCGGGTATGGGCACCCAAGTACAGTACAGTTCAGTGGGGAACCCCAGGAGAGTAGGCCCCTTAAGGGCATCCTGAAAACCTCTGCCCAGTTAGGTCAGTGGGGAGGGTACCCATCAAATCCTGGCAGCAAGGAGGAATCTGAAGACTCCTCTGAACTGCGCAGGACACAGGAGACCAGGTCCCCACATTCTGCCAGCCATTCCCAGGCTCGCAGAATCCGGGAAAACCTGGAAGAACAGACGGGAACCTCTGGGAGCAGTGCCTCTGAGTCCGAGGACGAATGGACAAGGGTTACCCGAACCAAAAAGGCCAATAAGGCAAAAAGGGCCTTGCTTAAGGACCCCTTAAAGCAGATTAAGGCGATCAGGAGCGTCATCACGCCTTACCATAAGAACGCTAAGTATTCTGTTTGGGAGCACTTAGAGCTGTTTGAACAAATGATGGAGACTTTCCATTTGAAGGACAGCCAAAGCTGTATTCAATATGTAAAGTGGACCTTCTCCCCGGAATACTCCAGTTTCTTTGCAGGGCTGGAGGACCAAAATCATTTAAGATGGTCCACCTATAAGGCGGCCATCTTGAAACATTTTTCTGTTCACAGAAATCCTCAAGAGGCTCGCAAGGCAGCCTACAATTTGCAATGTGGGGAGGATCAGGCCCCACAAGAATTTGTGCAGGAGTTAAAGCGTGCTTTTGCACAGACCACAAGAAGGGTGCGCACGGATAGCAGGGAATTTATTAACACGTTTTTCCATGCCTTGCCCAAATATATCATGACCCAGCTCGTGAGGGATTTTCACGAGAAAAGATCTTTAGACTGGGTCATTGAACAGGCTACCCGGATCTATGAGGTGCAGAAACCGATAGATAGCAAAAGTAATGCCCAGAAAAACCCCAAAGCCAACAGCACCCCTGCTGCTGCAAGGTGGCAGAGGTAAAGATCACCCCCGTTTTGGATTTGGAGATGGGGGGGCCTAAAAACCTACCTGCACCTAATAATGCTAGGCCCAGAAGGTCCTCGGGTCAGTCACAGACAGGGAGCCAAGGAGGCAGCCCCACAAATGGGGTCCCTCGCTCTCCTGATTATGTAAGTCCCCGTTACAAGGGAAATCGACCCATCCTGGGTTATGTGTGGACTCCCCCAGCCCAAGGGGGGGGATCCAACCGAGCACCGAACCCAGGGAACTTCCCTCCAAACTTCCCACAGGAGGGCAGAAATTTACCAAACCCTGGGCAGAACTTTTTCCCCAGATATCCTCCCGACTTTCAGCCCCAAAACCATCCATCCTTCTTTCCCCAATTCCCTGAGCCCAGACCACTGAATCCGGGAGAGGGGAGGCCAAGGGTGGAGGGGTACCCAAATCTTCCCAACCAGGGGTACTACCAAAGAAGGGACAGCTACCCTTCCCGGGATCAGCCCAGGGGAGAAAACAGGGCCCCGTATCAGCCTGAGCGGGTTTCCCAGTTAGAGCGCCAGGTTCAAAACATGGCGCGGGATCTGGGTCACATACTGAGGGCTCAGCAGAACCCTCAGATGGGCGTGCCGGCGCAGAACGCACCCAACTCTGGACCTGGTGCTCCAGAACAATGACGGGGGCAGCACCCCGATAACTCACCGGTTCCCAGGGAGGAGGCACAAAGGGAAGGGGGGTGTAAAGCCTTGGAGGAAGCTTCCTTCCTCACTTGTAAACAGCCCCTGGAAACCCAGGAACCGGAAACGAAATCTCTTGCCCCTGAAAGTCTGCCTCCTAAGGAGCAGAGGGGGGGTAGGAGAAACAAAAGACCCAAACAGACTCAGTTTGAGGAGGAGGTACAGATCTTCCAATTTGAGGGAGAGGGATCCTCAGAGGATCCTGGGAAAAGGATCTTCTCCTTCAGAGAGGGGGGAACTCCCCCCAAAGAAAAATGGGTCCCTAGGGATGCAAATCCAGACTGGGGAGATGTGGAGACTGAGCTACCGCCGCCCACCATCTCATCCCAGAACCAACAGCAAGAAAATCCCCTGGTTCAAACCCATCCTGGGGACTGCCTCCAAAAAGGGGGGGGCGGCCCAGAACCGGAGCCAGGGGAACCCACAATGGCTCTGATCTCCAGTTGCCAAATTTTCTTTCAGATTCCCAAGGCTCTCCACAAGATTCTGCCCAAATCTCTTCGCTAGCGATGTCCAAAACCAGAAAGTTAGCCCACCAGTTGTCCAAAAATGTGCATTATCTGTGCCCCCTTGAGGAGAAGGAGGGAAGATATTATGCCCCGGTACAAGTACAGGGGCAGGGTACAATCTCGGCACTGGTGGACACGGGATCTCAAGCTACCCTTCTGTCCAGAAGGGCCTTTGACGAACTGAATGCAGGAAGGGGAGAGAATTACCAAATTCCTCTCACCTCTCTTCCTGGACAACTACAGAACTTTGACGGGAAGGAAATTCCCGTCGAGGGGACGGCAGATTTGGACATTAAAATTGGGCGACATAAGTTGAAACACCCGGTCATAGTTGTGACCCCAGAGGGCACCCCTTGTTTACTAGGGAATGATCTCCTGAGAAGGTTGTCACCCCTAATAGATTGCGTAAACAAGGTCCTCTGGACCCAGACTAGCCGACCAATAAAATTAAAACAGAGTGTCAACCATGTTAGTTTAAACGGCACCTGCCACATGGTTGAACAGAACTCTGACCAAGTAGAATTTCACTTCCAGAATAGCCAAATTCCAGGCGTGACAGTAATAGCAGTAGGACAACAGACTGGTGATGGAGGGTCCTCTCTATTTCTGAAAATCAACCTTCCTTCCAGTCTAAAGTGGTATTCCACGCTGGAAGGAAACACTCTGAAATTCTATACTAATCCACAATCAGAAACTCCCACTCCTATAGTCCAGAAAGATGTGAAATCAGCTCAAAGCCTGGCTGATATTCAGCAAATTGGAGAGCAGTTGTTCATCCCTGTTCAGTTAAATAATGGGAAGGACTCTGTTCTCACTCGAGTGTGTGTGAACAACGGTAAGAGCTTCATCAGCGAAGCCATGTTTCGCCAACTTCCAAAAGATCCAGCCATTCCCACCTTCAAACTGATAGACAAATGGGAAATGGACCTGGAAGCACCCAATTCAAAACATCTCCTGCCAAGCAGGTGTATGCTCAAAATCTCCATTGGCAACAAGAGCATAGTCCACAATTGTTGGGTCGTGCGAGACGTCCCTGCCGCCTTTTACTTAGGCAGTGACATTCTCAATCGCTTTGCCATTAGTTTGGACCTAATAAACTTCAAAGCTTGGTCCCGATTAGCGGATAATCCCATGGGCTTTGATGATCCAGAAAAAGCATTTAGGTCAGCTCAATTGCTACCTTATGCAGTTGAAATTCAGGTTAAAGAGGAAGTCACCATCCCAGAAAGGACCCGACAATTCTCCCTGGAAGTGAAAGTTAAAAGGGGACAAGAGTTGAAAAACCCTGATGCTTACATACATCTAAATGCTTCTCTCCAACAGCAAGGGTTGGGGGTAAACCCAACACCATTAGTCAACATAGAACATGACACCATTCCAATAGGCACCATTATTGGAATGGCGGTTGATGACCGACATTTCTCCATTGACCTTGGAAATGAACTGTTAGGACCAATCCCCAAGGACTGTTTTGACAGTGACAGTGAGGACAATACAGCACCAGACAGGATTTTTACCCGACATGGGGGGAACTTCCTGGTGTACACTTCCTGCCCTTATGGTAAGGAAGATGTGACTTGTGAATTCAGGAGGGATGAGGTGATTTTCCAGGTTCATGAAGGCTGCCTTGCCCACCTGAAGCCTCCGGTCCAAATCAGCACTCTGACCAGGGACTTCTCCACCCAGCTGGAGGAGGCCGCGGAGATAGCCAAACCAGAAGTCTTTCCAGGCTTCAGGCAGATGGTGGAAGAGAGAGTCAACCTAGCTGATGCCTGTGTGACTCTGGAACAAAAGCAAAAGTTGAAACAAGTTTTCTTGGATTTCCAAGATCTCTTTGCGGTAGACTCATATGACTGTGGCCGCACCAACATCCACACAACCACAATCCCCACGGACCCTGGCATGACTCCTGTGTTTGTGAAGCAATATCGCATGCCTCTCGCATCAATGGAGTCCCTTACTGAAATAATTAAGAACCTTGAGTCCCGGGGAATAATCCGTCCAGTCCACAGCACCTTCAATAATCCGGTGCTGGGGATATTGAAGCCAAACGGCCAGTGGAGACTCTGCGCCGACCTCAGGGAGCTCAACAAACGGGTCCATACTTCCCGATGGCCTCTGCCCTACATTGACCAAGGGCTGGCCCAGATCCAGGGGTCACAGGTATTCACTGCAATAGACCTGACCAATGGATACTGGACTGTGCCTGTCAGTAGGGAGGACCAATACAAGCTGGCTTTTACCTTTGGGGGCCAGCAGTACACATGGACCCGGACTCCCTTCGGATACCTCAACTCCGGCAATGAATTCAATATTTTCCTACATAAGGCCATGCCCGACCTGGGTGCGAGGGGTAACCTGGCTTATGTAGATGATGTCCTCATCAAAAGTTCATCTGTGGAGGAACATATAGCGGAGATCCGTTATGTTCTGACACAGTTGAGGGCCGCCGGAGCAAAACTTTCCTTTCAGAAAGCACAGTGGTGTAGAACCCGTGTTAATTTCTTGGGGCATGAGATTACTCCTCAGGGTCTTTGTCCCCAGGAAAAGAAAGTGGAAGCACTTCAGAAACTGAAAGACCCCACAACGCTGCGGGAACTAAGGAGCCTCCTTGGACTGACTAATTACAGCAGAAAGTTCATTGAGGGCTACGCAGAGATCACCAGACCCCTGATTCATCTCCTGAAGGGGGGGGTCAAGTGGGAATGGGGTCCAGAACAAGCCGAGGCAGTAAAACAACTCAAAAGAAGCCTCTCACAAGCGCCTTGCCTAGCTTACCCGGTCAGAAACAAGGAGTTCTTCCTGGAGACAGGGTTCTCTAATACGTGCTTGACGGCAGTATTATATCAAAAGCATGATAAGGTCAATAAAGTAATCTCCTATGCGAGCAAAACTTTATCCTCTGTGGAGGAAAAATTCAACGATTGTGAGAAGGCACTCCTGGCAACGGTGTGGGCATTGAAGAATTACCGCCCGTTTATCCAGGGGGAACACATCATAGTGGAGACTCCACACCAGCCTCTGCAATATCTCCAAAGTGACAGAATCCGGGCCGGAAATGTGAGTAATTCCCGAATTACTTCCTGGATTCTGTCAATGCAAGGCTTTCCTGTGGAGGTCCGATATGGCCAAAACAAGAAGAGTCCCCTCGCGCAAGGTCTGGCTGACTTGCATGATTGTGCCAGAGAAAACTGTCTCGAGGACGAAAGTCTAAAAATAAAGGACAACATGGAGGCATACCTTAATTCCCCCCACAAAGTCTTTGAAGAGGACAAGTGTGAGGGAATGCCCACTGTCTATGTGGATGGATGCTCTTACCATGTTGACAACGACGGGGAGAAAGAACTGGTGGCCGGCGTAGGGAATGCATGGGTGAATGAGTCCCCAGAACCCTCCGCTGGATACAAAATTGGTCCCCGAAGTAGTCAGGTGGCAGAATTGATGGCTGTGCATCAGGCCATCCTCACTGCTGTCCAGCATCAACTCCACGAACTGGTCATAATCACAGATTCGGATTATGTACGGAACGGGTTCGTGGAGCACCTGGTTAATTGGAAAACCAGAGGCATGTTATGTGCTAACAACAAACCCTTGAAACATGGGAAGTTGATCCAAAACATTGATGATCTGGTCACATCGAATGAGATGACCATCTATTGGAAAAAGATCAAGGGTCATTCCAAAGTAGAGGGACCAGACAAAACTGGAAATGACTTAGCTGATCAGCTGGCCAAAACCGGGGCCATCCAAGGGGATCTAATTGAGATTGAGTCCCTGTTGGGGGAAATCCAGGTCACTGCCATCACTAGGTCCCAGACAAATGCTCACAACGACCTTTCAATTGCACAATGGAGTAAGGAGACCCCTGATGCTGATTTGATTACTGCTCAGAAGGGGGATCCAATTATTGGTAAATTTTACCAGCACCTTGAGGACCCTGAGAACTTTCCCCTGACGGATACCGATTAAATTGGGAAAGAGGACCTAAGAGTGTTGATGAAATGTCCAAAAATGTTCCGGATCCAAGACGGTTTGTTGGTAAGGAAATCCAAAGCTGGCCACGATCAGTGGGTGGTTCCTACCTCATTCCGAAGCCTGATGTTAAGTCACGCCCATGATGCGGCCACTGCCGGTCATAGGGGGTTTCACACAACACTGGAAATCTTAAGAGAGGTTGCATACTGGCCACACATGGGCCAGGACCTCAACCAATATTTGAAGGGTTGTCTTGTGTGTGCACAATTTCAGCCGACATCCCTCACACACCGGGCGCCTTTACAAAAGAGGGGGATGACCCTGCCATGGTCAGATTTACAAATCGACTTTGTAGGCCCTGTGATTCGCTCGGCTAGGGGGAATAAGTACATGTTGACCGTGACATGCTTGTTTACCAAGTGGGTGGAATGTCTCCCAGCCCCAAATTGCAAGGCAGAAACTGCAGCTGCCTTGATGATTAACCACATCTTTTCCCGTTTTGGTCTACCTCAAAGGATTGAGTCAGACAGAGGTAGCCACTTCACCAGTGAAGTAATGACAAAGATGTGGGAGATACTGGGGGTCAAGAGAAAGCTGCTTATAGACCAGCTTCTTCTGGGGCAGTAGAGAGGTATAACCGAACCATTGTGAGCATATTAAAGAAGTTTGTGGCAGATTCTGGGCCAAGTTGGGATATCCGATTACCTCTGGTCCTAATGGCTATCAGATCTACCCCTTCATCTGCAACCAAAATGTCACCATTTGAGTTGATGACTGGACGCAAGATGGTGCTTCCCCAGCATTTGCTCTACAGGACCCAAGAGCAGACACTGATAAATGCCTCCACTACTCATGAGTATGTGGAGAATTTAAGGAAACACCTCCAACATGCTTTTGCTTACGCTCAGCGGAATCTAGAAAGATCGGCTGATAGCATGAAGACCCATTATGACCTGAAAACTTCCAGGAAGGAATATCAGGTGGGGGACCGGGTCTATCTATACAACTTCCAAAGGAACCAGGCCAAGCAGCGCAAATTTTTGCCTACATGGAAAGGACCCTTTGAGATCATCGACAAGATCTCCCCTGTGGCCTACAAAATCCACATCCCCAAAGGTCCTTTGGCAGAGGGGGAAGACAAGTGGGTCCACATAAACCAGTTGAAATGTTGCCATCCCAGGCACACTCTGCAACAACTGGAGGAATCCTCTGG
Source organism: Ambystoma mexicanum (assembly GCF_040938575.1). NCBI lineage: Eukaryota > Metazoa > Chordata > Amphibia > Caudata > Ambystomatidae > Ambystoma > Ambystoma mexicanum. The sequence continues at coordinate 1,150,560,837 of NC_090928.1, forward strand.
AATTCTAGCGGGTACTGTCTCAGACTAATTCAGTTCCAATCATAAAACATACCACATCTAGTCTCTAAAATATTGTGATTTGCATGAAACTGTCTCTTAGTTATACTGTTTTTTTTTCAAAATAAGAATGTAATGTTTCGTTATGATGAAATGCATATGCTGCCCCACTATCTCAACAGTGGTGGAAAAACGTCTATGAGTAGGTATTGCCGCTCTTCCTTTGTCGTCCTAGGAGAAAGAAAACCTGAAGACGGGCCAAGGAGGATGATACGGAGACCGGGAACGAAGATCCAATGGGCCCAGTGGACCGCCCAATATTCCCATCAGGACCGGCGAGGAGAACCGATCGATCAGTACCGGATGGAGAAGAAGATGCTGAACTATGCCATCTACAGAAGAGGAAGAAGATTATGCGGACAGACCGGTGCGTGGGTCAAAACCCTTGGGCACGCGACACCCCATCGACTCAAATTCAAAGTGCAGTCGCGTGGGGGGGCTTGTTGGGTGTCCTGACCCACGTTTAAGCTATCATGCCACAACATTTGGTGCTGTGGGCTTAGAAAATTCAAGATGGCGGAAAACCCACATGTGCGCCGAAATCCAGGAAAGCTGCGCAGTTTGTGCGCACACCGAAATGGTTGCCTCACTTGCCACCCACCAGTGCGAGAATGAAAGGCCGGGTTGCCATGAGGGAAATGGGTTGCCAAAGGAAAAACAGTAGCGCCGGTTAGCTTCAAAGCGCTTTAAAACCACCATTGGACTACCCGCACAGTAGTCTGAAACCATTGGGAATGGCAATGCTGATTGCCAAATGCAACCTAGAATGGTGGGGAATTCATTTCTTAAATCTCAAAAATGGGTGCAGTACCAGTACTCACCACTATCCAAAAGCCGGCAGTTTAAAACCACCCTGTGTTTCTCTGAAGGCAAGCCAAAGTGCCTATTTCAAACATTGCAATATGTGCAAAATATTCACTGAACACCAGCAGACATTTGGTAGAATGGAGTTTTGTGTGCCTACAAAATCTGGGAAATGAAGAGCCCAGAACAATGCTTATAACAAAACTGGCTGAGCTATGGAGTCAGCAGTTTAAGTTGCACTGGATTTAAAGACACTAAAATCGAAAATGTTTAGATTAAATGAGTGACCTATGTTTGGTGTCACATGCCTTTGTAACTGTTTAAATGTCATAGTTTTAAACTTAGAATCAGCCTTCTAGCTGCATATGTGAAAATGTTTAGTTTTATTTGAATGCAGAAACTGGGGAACAGAAATGACAGCTTAAAGAGATTCCAATTTGCCTGGCAACTACCCCCATCAGGAGTGAAACTTGAGTCACAGCTGTGTTCCCAGGCCTAGCTGCCCTTTTGCTGCTCACACTAAGGATATGCCATCTATCTGATAATTGAATTACCTGTGCTCTGCAGGAAAGTGAACAAAGCCCTGTCCTGGCTCAGGCAAAGGTTTTATTGGCAGGAGTCGTAAATGGTCGTAAAAAGTGGCTTCCTCCTGAGGAAAGGGGAGGGGCACTGCCTGTGAGAGCAAGCTGGCTTGGCAGAACTGGATAAACCAGTATTTCTACCTTGTGCTGAGAGGAAACCACACCCCTTTGGAGCCAGAACATAACTTTAAAAAGATGGATCATTCATAGAGCGGACATGTGAAAATGTTATAAATGATACCATAATTCTTGTGATTTTTCTGCCCACAGTTTAAGAGGTTTTTAGAACCGGTGGTATGTTCAGGGGGGTGTTAGCGGAAAAGTGGATATTACTCTAAATGTATGCATGTTAAAAATCTGAAACTTCATCAGTTAATGTCCATACTCCCTGCGCACATGTATGTAAAGTTGGGTCAATGTCAGAAATTGAAAAATCAGTTAAAAAGTCAATTATGTGCCATTTCTGAATGCAAGCTCTTAGAAAGAGCAGATTTGGACAGAGACATGGCTAAATTCAGCCACACCATGTATGTGTAATTTCAAACAACTGTGTAACTGTGAAATATGGATTTTGATCATATATAGATTTGGGTGCACAGATGATAGGGGAGTTGTTTCAAGAGATCATAAATGGATGACATCACTCTAACTCACAGCTCCTTCGCCAATCAAATGAGAAATGGAAGTTTGACCAATTAGAAGCTGAGAGAGAGGTAGGGTCAGTGATGCTAGAACACACCCACATTCTAAACACATAAAAGCAGACAGACAGGACAGATAGGGACTTTCAAATCCATCTGCCGCTGGAAGCTCTGCCGGAAAAATCCATACTTTACCTCCATCAAACCTCCAGAGAGCCAAACTAGAGACTTCAATCTATCCAGAACTAGAGACCCAGACCAGAGAACCAGAGAGAGCTGACCCAGATCACTGTGAAGTGCAGAGACCAGAGGCGAGTTTAAAACCTGACCAGATCCATGGCGAGGCCCATTTCACTCAAGAATATAGTGTGAGTACCTAGAAAACTGTGCAGAACCAATCTCCTAGTTAAAATAATATAATTCAATCCTATTTTAATCTAAGTAGAACTGTCTCCTAACTGTCAGCTGTCATTTGTAAAGCTGTCACTTGTCATTTCCTAGTTGCAAGCTGCACTTGTCTTTTTGAACTTTAAAATTTCAAATCTGAAAAACGACCTTCACAAAATCGCTCATATCTCCGCAACCGTTTGTGCTAGAGACTTGCAATAACTTTCATCTGAAAGGTTAGAATCGTGGCTTTCCTATGAACCTAGAACCGCATTCCTACCCCTTATAGTTCTACCGCAATCGCGGAACACGCATTCGCGAATTTTACCGCGATTTGCAAATTTCTTCACATGTAAAAACTGCTGCTGCTTGCCTTCCATTTGCCAGAAATTCGTTTAACCTGCTAACTATCCCTGCCTCATTGCTAGTGTGAGCCTGGACTAATATTAACTAGATACCACTCACCCTGAACCTCTGAAAGGGAATTAAAAGCATTTCCAGCATATTTCTCATCCATTGCTAGCACATATCAAAGCATTTTGCCTGTGTTTTCAAAACTCCTATCTGTTTTCTGTAGTGTAAGCTTGCTGGGGTGAACTGATTTACATTGATTGCATTTCTGAGAACTGTGTGTTTTCCTTCCATTTCCTTGCCTTGCATCAAGGGGGGGAGGGGATTGCCAGAGACAAGTGATTACATTGTTTGGTTGAAATCATATTGAGTATTTTCTGTACTGCATTCATTGAATATTGCATCCACCTGAGCTTACATAAAGCATCCTCTACCACATTATACTTTTGTTCCTATTTACCAGTGTGCTACCTTATCCATTTCATGTCAACTCATTAATGATTATAAGAAGTGTGCTAGTGCCAGATTCTCCGTTGTTGATCTTTATCATATCAGATTAAGTGTGCTATTCAATTATTAATTTATTATAAAGTGTGATATATATATTTTAAATTATCAAATAAACCTTTTAAACTTGCAAAACAGAACTACTTCTTGGCTCAGTGGGGTCAGGGGGATTCCAAGAGAGGGGTGTTATATAGGGGTAGTCATCCAGAACGCATGAACTGGACATAAAGATATATCAATAAGGGTTTTCATTCAGTATTCTAGACTAGGCGTTAACTTAGCTGTAGTGCTGAATTGAATCCTCTTACACTATTGGTGATGTTAACGAATAGACAATAACTAATCACTTTTATGACGAATTACAAATAACGAAAACATGTCGACATGTCGACATTTCTGTTCAGAATATATATGGGGGTAGGCTTAGGGATTAAAACAGGTGGGGAGGGCGTCGGGGTGGGGTAATAAAGCAAGGGAAACAGTGGGATTGGGGAAGAACCCCCAAATAAAAAACAAACAGAATTTGAAATGTTTTCGTTATGTAAAATGTGTTAAAACAGTTTTCGCCCTTATTTGATTCGTTAAGATCACATGGAACCACTCTCCTGCAGTGTAGGCACTCAATCCCATCCCCAGGTTGAGGCCCTACACATAGTGGCTATGTATTGTGTTGTGTTTAATTCTACATACATGTGTATGCACTTCCCAACTGAATCATTAGTCGCGTGGAACACTAGAAAATGGGAGTTCTCCTATGAGTATTTGTCATCTGGGCATGCTTGAACTGGTTACTAGCTGAATGTACCAGTTTGTGCCTCTGCCAGTTCCCCCACAACTATCAATGCACTATATTTCAGGATTTCAGAACCTACAGACTGAACAAGAAGAAACATCTCCAGCATGTACATTATTTTCTTCTTTTTGTGGCGTTGGAATGCTATGGGTATTTCTGGCTTTTCATGGTCATTCATCTCCTGAAAAATAATTGTGGCCCACCGAAAGGCCAATACAATCGAGAGATTGGCAGTTTTACTGTACAGGAGTCAGTAAAAACAACATGGTCATACATAAAGATTATCGCTATTAAAAATAGGTTGTAAGGGTGCATAAGTAAGACATGGACACAAAAGTGGCATAGTTTTGGTTCTAAACTTTTATTAACCAGTAAAAGGGTTGGGAAAATGGCCTCTATGGGCCTCATTACGAGATTCGTGGTAGTCATGGCGCTATTTGCGCCATGACTGCCACCAATAACGTGTCCGGCACTGCTCTTGTTCAATGGGGACTTACCGGTGTAGTCTGACCTTTGCGGGACCGGTAAATCCCCATTGAAAAAGCCATTCCCCATTCCGATTTGAGCCCCCAAAGGGCTCAATGGGAATGGGGAAGGCTCTAATAACGGTACCGCAAATTGTGGTACCGTTATTGGCTCTGAATTCCCTTAACGGGTCCCGTCCATAACGCCTGGTCAGACCAGGCGTTAAAGGAGGGACCCGCTAAGGGAACTCGTAGTAGAGCGGTAAGGGTCTCCTTACCGGTGCCCGGTATCCCTTACCGCCCCACGCGGAATGAGGCCCTATGTCTCTAAAGCTAAGAGGGGCTTCCCTGCCTTAAAGAAATATAACCAGGATGTTTACAAAAAGTCAGTCACTGTCGTGTCCCAAGAACCCTATGGCCCTAACACTAATAACATTAATCTAATGTGCAAGCTCTAGCATAACGGGGGCCCCCACAGCCACCACCTTGCAGGGAGGGGGGTGGAGTGACCAACCAGCACATGTCCTGGGAGGGGACCCCACTTGGAGAAAAAAATGAACAATATATATATTTTTTTACATCTTTTTTTTTCTTTTTGATTTCACTTTGCCTTCATAAAAAAATTATTTCTGTAACAGAAATAATGTCTTTATGAAGGAAGAGTCACTATAAAAAGAAACCTTCTTTTTGAAGTCCGTGGGATCCCCCCACCCAATACAATGGAAGACCCTAGGCTGGAGGCCTCCATGTAATAGGGTGGGGAAACCCTATGACTTCAAAAAGAAAGAGTGGGTCTCATTATGAGTTTGCCGATCCAGAAACAACAGTACCGGTAAGCTTGCTGGTACCATTGTTTCCAGACTGGCAAACTACGAGTTCTGCGAGCGGGTGCCTGTCAGCCCGCAAGGTCTGACCTGGCGGGTGGAACAGCACCGGTGTGAAAAACTCAACGGATGCACCGGCGCCATTCTTGAATGGCGCCGGTGCATCTGGCCTCCCCATTCCCATTGAGTCCAATGGGACTCAAATGGAAATGGGGAGTAATATTTTCCGGCGTCCGGGAATGGGCATTTACCGGGTCCGCCGGGGCTGTAATGCACCGGTAATTGCCCATTCCCGGGCACCGGACAATTCTTGACTCTGGCGGCAGCCGTGCCGGTATTTACCAGCATAACTACCGCCAGGGTCATAATGACCCCCAGTATCTTTTTGAAGTCACTCTGCATTCATAAAGAAATTATTTCCCTTATGGTTCAGTCCTTAAAGGAAATAATTTCTTTATGAAGTCAACGTGACTTCAAAAAGAAACAATTTCTTTTTGAAGTAATAGGGCTCCCCTTAGCCGCATGACGGGTGTGTGCGTGAGTGTATGGTGAAAGGGTGCACACTTAAATGTATGGGTGGGTGCCTGGGTGTGTGCGCCTGTATGGTGAAAGGGTGCGCACTTAAATGTACGGGTGGCTGCCTGTGTGTGCCTGCATGGTGAAAGGGTGCACACTTAAATGTATAGGTGGCTGCATGTGTGAGTGTATGGTGAAAGGGTGCACACTTAAATGAATGGGTGGCTGCTTGGGTGTGCCTGTATGGTGAAAGAGTGCAGACTTAAATGTATGGATGGCTGGGTGTGCATGTGTGTGTATATGGTGAATGGTGCGTGTGCTTGTGTTCAGGGGTGCAACAAAACCTACATATCGGGGGGGCTAACCCTTCAAATGTTGGGAGAGGCGCTAACTTCACGGGCGGTGGGGGAGGGGCAAACTTACTTGTGTGGGGGAATCCAATTTCTTTATGCCTTTTAATGAGACTATTCTAGTGCAGGTTTCTAGTGACTGTTTCCACAGTCAAAGTTTCGACTGACAAAAGTTCTGAAACAAAAGTGTTTTAAAAACATTTTTTATGGGGGTCCCCCCCAAACCCATGTTTTCTTTTTTTTAAAACACTTATTTAACTATACTAAATTAAAATAAACCCTTTCATATAAAAAAAATAATTCGAAACTTTTTTTTGGGTACTTTTGTTTCAGAACTTTTGTTATTCGAAACTATTGATTCAAAACTTTGCCTGGACACCCTAGTGCAGCTTCAATGTTACATGCAGTTAACTCTCTCCCACTTTTGGACTGCTGCGCAAATTGACTGGTCTCCTGTTCCCTCTCTACCCTTCCAATCACTCCCCTGTCATGCAAGTACTAAACCCACATCACGATTTCAATTGGCTAAAAAATGTGGCATTTTGCAGTGAAATGCTTTATGTTAGTAATTGCTGGGCTCTTGTTAACAGCAAAACCCAGGTGCCGTTTTACATCCTTTTCCTGATCTGTCCGACAACTTCTCTGAAGGTCAGCCAGGTCGAGTCAACATAGCCCAAAATTTCAGGGGCTGGGGGGCGGGGGAGGAGTGCTGAATCCCAGTCAATTCAATGGTGTTGCACCACTAATTGTGTTTAATGACTTGATTACTTATTGGTAATCTTCATTACTCCTAGCCCTATTCTTCCTCGTCCCACACTTGTGTATGAGGCACTTTGCCTCATACACAAGTACTGGGATGAGGTAGAGGTACATGGAGGTAATGCCTGATTTAGCAACCTGTAATCTTCATTACTCCTTGTCCCACTCTTCCTCATTCCAGTACTTACCCATGAGTGAAGGAGCCCCATAAATAAGCTCTGGGAAAAGAAAGAGGGGCGTGGAGGTAATTCTGTGCCAAGGAGCTGATTTTGGAGGTTGGGGTAGAGATGGGGGAAGAGAGGAGATGTTTGTGGGAGGGGGCGGGATTGTGTGACAAATGGTAATGTTTGTCTATGTCCAGTCTAAGCAGGCATGATATGTGGTATTAGTGGCTAGAGAGGCATTTTGGTGCAACCAGCCTAGTCATTCCTCAGTTTGGTATGACTTTTTTTTTATAACTGGGCATTTCTGATAAAGCAGTCCTGCTAAGTGTAATTACCTGGCTAGACTGGCATTTTGGTGCTGCCAGACTAGTCGTTTCTTACTGGGGCATTGTATATTTTTCTGGGAATCTGTGATAAAATGATATGATATAAGTCATTTATAACGTACCTGTACACAAGTGTTTCTAGGCGAGACAAGACACAGGAGGGAAGACAGAGGGAGGACAAGACAAACAATCTTACTAGGCCTTGAGTCATTCAGATCATGCAGGTGCGAGAACAAGAAGTGCAAGAGGTAAGGGAGGGGGGAGGTGCAAGGTAGAGGGGAGGGAAAAACAGGGCAGCAATTCTCTGAGTAAGTGCAGCCAAGGTAGTGCAGCTCTGAGTAGTGCAAGGAGAATGAGGGACTGTAGGGTTACAGTTACAGCCCCTGCATGGTAGGCCCAGAGGCAGTGCAGGGGTGACTGATCAAGAAAGATTCTGGACATAGTGAGACTCTGAGGGTAGCCCAGCACCCAGTCAGTACAGCAGACAGGTAGGTTAGGTAGGCCAGGAGGAGAGGGAGATAGAGAAAGCAGAGGAGAAGAGGAAAGTTTTGAGCTGCTTCTGGATCTTCAGGTGGTCCAGCTCAAGTTTGAGAGGGGCAGGAAGGCCTTTCCAGGGTATCAGGTAATAAAAATGCAGCAAAAATGTTGTCGTTAAAAAGAATCGCGGCAATAATGCTGTTGTTTGACCTGGTAAAGGTGTACCCCATTATACCATTTAAGGGATACGGGTGTTGCAGGGGTGTCCCCCGCTCCTCTTAAATGGTATAATGAGTCAGGGGGTTGCGGGGTGTCCCCAGCATCCTTTACATGATTGCGTCTCAAAAAACCACAGCATTTTTGCTGCGATAGTCTGTATTCAGAGCCATTTTTGCAGCGATTTTAAGACATGGAACCCTTTCCAGAGGGAGGCAACTGCCTGGGATCGAGATCTACCCCTCTTCCCCCCACTTTCTGCCTGGGGAAGTGCCTAACCCTTAGAGAGTTGGAGGTAACTGAGCGAAGGGCTTGAGAAGGAAGGTACTTTGGAAGAGAGCGATAGATGTAGTGTGGGCCCGGGCCCAAAAAGTTTTGTGGACAATGCAAAGGGTCTTGAAATTGATCCTTGCAGCAACCGGGACCCTGTGGAGACATTTCAGGGCTGGAGAGATATGATCCCTGGGATTGAGGCCAAGGATACATCTTGCAGTCCTGTTCTAGATTAGTTGCAGAGGCCAGAGAGTAGAGGAAGGCAGGTTGGGTGAAGAGGCTGTTGCAGTAGTCCAGCCTAGAGAGAACCAGGGCTCTGGAGACAGTGATCTTCTGGGGGAAAGTGAGAAAGGAAAGAGTCCCTTTGAGGAGGAGCAGCTGGTAATGGGACTTCTTGGCGATGTCAGATATGTGAGGAAAGAAAGAGAGAGTGGAGTCAAAGATGACAACCATGTTTTTTGCCTCGTAGAAGCCTTCCTGCGAGGCAAAAAACCTTCACCTGAAAGAAGGGGGTCCAAGGTGGGCGGAGAGAGTGCGAGTGGGAAAGCAGGGGCGGGGGTCCCAATGAGAAGATTCTCCATTTTACTGGCATTAAGGGAGAAATCGGTGTGTGCGCACCAATCCTGAATTGTGGATAGACAGTCAGGAATGAGAGAGATAGGAGTCTGAGGGGAGCCTGAAGGAAAGTTGAGTGTCATCTGCATAAGAGGAGAAAGTAGAGATCAGGTGGGCCAAAGGGGTCAGAAGAGGTTGAAAAACCAGGGTGAGAGGATGGAGCCCTGGGGAACAGCACAGGTCTAGACAGATGTGACGGAGAGAAAGGGACCAAGGTGCACCTGGGAGGGACAGTCCAATACGAAGGAGGTCAGCCACTCAAGGGTTGAGAACAGAAGGAATGCTGTAATCAAGGTTAGAGAGCAAATCTTCGTAGGTGTTCAGGAGAACAGTTTCCATGCCTGTGGCAGCTCTGAAGCCAGACTGATGGTGATGGAGACAACCAACAGATTCAGTGTGGAGAGTAAGTTGGAAGATGGACAGTTTTTTTTCCAACAGTTTGCCCAGGAAAGGGCTGATGGAGATTGGATGATAGTTTGCCGGACAGGTAGGATCGGCAGGCGGCTTCTTGAGGAGTGGGTGCACAAGGGAGTGCTTAAGGGGAGAGGGGAACATTCCAGTGGTGAAAGAGTGATTACAGAAATCAGCCAAGGCTGGAGCAAGGGTGTTAATATGGTCCTTGATGGTTCTGGACGAGCAGGTGAGCACCTGTTTGGACATCATATTCAAAGATCGGACCTGTCTATAAACCTCATCAGGTATTGTCAGAGAGAAAGAGGAGAACGGAGGAAGAGAAGTAAAGCTGGCCAATGGGGTTTCAAGAGAGGAAGAGGGAGAGGAAGAGGAGATGGGGGACTGGATGTCCTGAGGTTTAGCAGAGAAGTGAGAGAACAGCGACATACAGAGGGCCGGGGAGGGAACAGGAGAGGTAAAAACCGCAACAGGATTGACCAGTTACTTACAAATTTTAAAGAGTTTGGCCGTGTTGTTAGAGGCCACAGAGGCGCAGGTTTGAATGTGTGTTCTCTTCTTGATGAGTGTTATTGCTTCGACTGGCATTTTGGTGCAACCAGTCTAGGTATGTCTAAATTTGGCCTGGCATGCTTTATTGTAATGTTATTACACTGGTCTACATTGTGTAGCCAGTTGGACATGTTTTCATAGTGGCATGGCATTTTTGATAGCAAAGCATTAATGTTCCTGTGCACTGTTGGTGACTTGCATGTATTGGATTGGTGTTACCCTACAAAACCATGCAAATACTCTGGCTTTTTAGCCAATTTTTCTCAGAATGTGTGCTGCATATTGCATTAAAACACCTATTTATATCTTTCTCCTAGTGCAGTGTGTGGCATACCCGTTCAACAGCACATTCGTCCGTATTACGCAAGCGTGATAATCTAGGCCGGCCCAGAGTGTGGCGCGACCCGTGATTTGTTGCTGAGTTGGGGGGGCCCCTCAGCATGGCTCGCAGGGGGGCCCCCACATTTTGTGTTACGCCACTGTGTGCAAGGGTGTTCTTTTGTGAACTAAAGTGGAAATGACAGTTCCTGTAAACAGAAATAAATCCCAATGTCTCGGGTGGTCAAAAGGACAAAATAAATGTTCCAAAATGTATTACTCCAAGGATTAGGGATCAGCTTCTTTCTCCTGGATTCCTTCTTGTTCTAATTTAGGACCTTGCCTCGTATTTATGTGGTTTCTTTTCCCTTTCTTATCTCCTTGGGTCCCAGACCCTGTATCTATTTGAATGAACTTCACTGTATTATTAGGTTTTCATATGGGTGCGAGTCCCAGACTTGCAATTCTGTATTATAGCAGCTTGGTGTACTTTGCTACCAAGCATGTGTTTACTCCTGATCTGTCTCTTTTGCTTTCAGGGTCCCAGGCCATTGTATTCTTAGGTTCTCATGTGGGCGTGGGTCCCATACTCACAATGTGTGATAACAATAGATTGGTTTACTCTCCTGCCAAGCAAATGCTTTCTTTTGGATTGTCTTTGTTTCTCTCAGGGTCCCAGACCATCTCTGGCTCTCATATGGTTGCAGGTCCCAGACCCTCTTATATCTTGTTCTACAGTTGTTCCATGATTCCCTCCAGACCTCTAGCACCTCTCGGTATGCCCATGTACCTGTTTGTGTTGTTCCGATCTTCCGAGCACGGGTGCTTCGTTCTGCGGCTCCGGTAGCGTTCGGGCATTCTCTCCGGTTGGCGGCATCTCCGCCTGTCAATTCTTCTTCCTAGGGCTGGACCTTCTGTCTACAGCCCACTTCGGGTTCCCCTTCTTGTCGGCGGTTGCCCCGACAGGCTGCTCCCTTCTCGCGCTACGCTATTGCTTTCTGGTGGATTGGCGGACTTTGGGATGCCCAGAGTTTTTTTCGGGCAGCCTGCAAAGTAGCTCTTTCTTCCTGGACTACCTTCATGCTGCTGTTCATCTCGGTGCACAGTGCCTCCAGCCGTGGACCCCTATTTGCAGGGTCAACGTCTCCCGGTTTTCCTCATCGGAGGATGGCTCTCTCCATGTTGGTTTCCCTCTGATATTTTGTATTTCCTTTAACCAATCAAATGCAATGAAAGCATAGACTGTTCTCTATTTTTCTCAGGAGTGATCTTCATACTCCTGGTCATCTGTTTCAGAGTACTTGTATTGGAGTTATATGGAAATCAGTTTGTATTTTCATGGCTGCTAGTCCGGTCTAACACACTAGGTTGGTTGGCCTTACAACAAAGGACATTGTCACTGGCAGGGGAGTTGCTAGGTCTGGAAAAGACCCGGGGCTAAGCTGATGTCAGAACTGTTGGGACTGAGGGCTAGCTAGTCTTTTGGCTGTAGCTCCTGAGATTCTATCCGGGGCTACAACCAAAAGATCAGGGGCTATACCCCCTTACCCCCCCCTAGCAATGTCCCTGGTCACTGGTTGGGAACAGGGAAGGAGGTTTTGGCTTGGGGAAAGAGGGAGGGTTTAACAAAGCAGAGGTATACCATGTTCTCTGGCAAGGGTTGTCTCTAATCCCATAAGGGGCTTCCTCTCCCATGTGATCTCCTCCCGGTGCATCACCACCAGGGGGACTGTTCTACTGTGTACACACCACCATGGCCCCATGAGAAAGGTCTCCCCTTGGGGGAGAAGGGACAACATCCACAGATTTCTCACATAACTTTCCCCTATTCTGCTGGTTTCTTCACCTCCTAATGAAAACGTGACAGGAAGTCCACATTACTTTGCTCTTTTCCTTTCCTGTGTTCTAGAAGAAAGCAGTAAGGTTGGAGATCAAGAAACCAGCGCATAATTCTGGGGTTGGCATCTTTGCAGAGACTCATCCATGTGAGGGGTGAGTGGCCAGTAACTAGCAACTTCCTACCGGTAATATAGTACTTTTAGAACCCCACATCCCATTTTATGGCTAGATCCTCCAGTTCAATTGCAGCATAATTATCTTCTCAAGGGAAGAGTTTTGTACTGATGTATACGACAGGATGCTCTATTCAACTATACTCTTGGGACAAAGTGGTCCCTATGCCAACTTTCAAAGCATCTGTCTGACAGATACATTCTTTAGTGAAGCTGAGTACCTTCAACACAGGCTCACTACAAAGATTATGTTTTAGGATGTTAAAGTAGGCCTGATAATTTTTATCTCATTTTGGAAGAATAGTTTGGTATAAACCGCCTATAATAACCTACCAGGCCAAGAATGGCTCCTACTAGCCGGTTTCCAACAAAAAACAAAAAACAAATACTTAACGGCAGACTGAACAAGATGACATTCTTTTGGGTTAGCGGTAAGATCGGCTTTCCTCAGGGCCCTGGTAACTTCATGAATGTGAACTAAGTGTTCCTCCCAAGTTTTAAAATTAATGACTATGGGCCTCATTACGAGGTTGGCGGGAAGGGGTTGACGGAGCTGGTAAGAATGCCGGTGCTGTTAACCCCTTACCGCCGCATTATGAGGTCCCTTAGCGGGTCCCGCTAAGGGCGGCTGGTAAAATCAGCCACCCTTAGCGGGAGACGCTGAAGGACCGGGGAGCTAACAACGGGCCCGTTATTAACGGGCCCGTTGTTAGCTCCCTCCCCATTCCCATTGAGCCCAATGGGGGCTCGAATGGGAATCGGTTCCCTGAGTGGGGAAATACCGGGTCCTCCAAGGTTGGAATGACCTGGTAAGTCCCCATTCAGGGAACCCGGACCCGGTATGCGGTATGGGGTTAGCCATGGCACTAATAGCACCATGGCTACCTCCATACTTGTAATGAGGCCCAATGTCATCTAAGTAAGCCCCGCAAAAACTAGAAAATGGGAGGAGGATCTGATCCATTAGTCTCTTAAAGGTTGCCGGATACAAAACATTAAGACTTTAAAATGAAACAGTCCCACAGGAGTGGGAAAGGCTGTCTTCTCCTGGTCTTGTGGATTCACTGGCACCTGCCGATAGCCCTTAGTTAGATCAATTGTGGAGAGAAAAAATGCAGATCCCAGTCGATCAATAAGGTCCTCCATCTCTGGGATGGGATAATTGTAGAACTGGGATAGCGCATTCCTCTCCCTAAAGTCAGTACAAAGCCTCCATGATTCATCTGTTTTTGCTACTAGGAATATTGGTGAGGACCAGAGACTCTGTGATGGTTCGATTATGTCAGAAGTCAGCATCTTTTCCACTTCCTGTCAGACTATTTCTCTACGGGCCTCAGAAATTCTATAGGGTTCTAAACAAGTTTTATTGTTTTTAATTTTATTGATTGTAAGTGGAATGTAAAGAATTGTGTATTTATTATGGAACGATGTAACTGTTTTGAAAAGGTTAAATGTTTTTAACCAAACCAAATAAAGTATAATAATAATAATAGGGTTTTAAATTAACAACCCTATCAGGAGGTGTACGGATATAGTGGGAAACCCCCTTTACTCTTCCTGGTTCACTATCAAAGATGTCTGGGAATGGTCTTAAAGGGTTGGGATGTCCTGTATTTTACTGGACGAGAGATCAGCACAAATTAAATTGACGCCATCTATCTCTTCAGCTAGGAGACTGGCCATTATTATATAAGCAGTTTCAACTTCCCGCCACTGTTTTAAAAAGTTGAATTAATACATTTGAGTCTTAGTCTTCCTATCTGGCTGTGAGACATGATAATTTCAGTGACCAGTCTGTTCAATAACCTCATAAGGACCGTGCCAACAGGATAACATTTATGCTGTGAGGTGGGAAGGGGCACCAACACGATAGAAAAGGAACAAGTGAGTGCCTTTCAGTCCTAATTGTCTTTTTGAAATTCTTGGGATTTGCTAAGATGTGAATGTACCATAGATCTAACTGCGGCCATATGTTCCTTTAGACCGTGTGTGGTCTGGGATAGGGGTAATATGGCTTCTAGGAGTTCTAATGGCGAGAACCCGAGGGAGGCCTGTGGAGTTTTTTTCGAACAGCAAATGCGACCCATGGCACCATCATGTCCCAATTCCTTCAATCAGTTTCCACTCGCTTTTATGGACAGTGTCAATGTTTTATTAAACTGTTCTACTAACACGTCATTTTGTGGGTGATACACATATGTTCTGAGGATTTTGATCAGTAGAACCTGTTATACATCTGCCATAACTCAGCTCATGAAAGTGGTTTCCTGATTTCTTTGGGAAAATCTACCCTGGACAAGAAAGGAATAAGATGTTTTAGGATCTGTTGGATAGCCTCTGGATATCTTTTGGCATAATCGACTGTCACTAAGATATATCTATCTCCCAATTTGGAAGGTACCAGAGGACCAACCATGCCCATTTCTATTCTTGCAAAAGGGACATCAATAACGGAGAGAGGTTGTAAAGGAATCCTAGGGGTAGTATGTATGGTGGTTTTCTGACAGAGTGGACAAGTCATAAGAACATTTTTAATTTCTGCATATATTCCTGGCTAATAAAACTGGCTCACTATTTCCCCTGTTAGCCGTTCCTAAGTGTCCAGCCATAAAATGGGCACATGCACATTCCAAAACCATTCTCCTGTGACCACGTGGTACTACAATTTGAGAGTGGCGAGTCCCCTCAGGACCGGTATCACCTCTATTTAGCAAACCGTGTCTAATGAAAATGAATGGACCCTGCCTTGCTCTTCTTTCTTCTTCAGATATAACTTTGAGGAAGGACCCCACTAACATTGGGTCGGGATGATTTCTCTTTCATCTTCAATAATGGGAGTTTTTACCTCCTCAGGAGCTGTTACTGGGTCTATTTCTGCCTCCCCAAAGCCTTTGGTTCCTTTGTCAGTATCTTCAGTCTCAGTTCTTTCTGCTATCTTGGGGAATACAGCTTTCTCCAAAATACCTTGAGCTATTTTGTCTCAGGCATTGATGTGATATGGTTATTTGCCATTATTTTGTATTATTATCTAAGCATCCCCTCTAAAATCTCGGTCTATAATGCCAGCCATTGTCACAATCCATGCCCCTGACCCCCTCAGGTATAACAGCCCCCTGGTAGCAGTGGGGCTAAAGCCCTTCACACTGGCCCCAAGGGCCTTAAAACGCCATCAGAAACAAACATGGAGTCAGTCTTGGTGCCTTTGGCACCAGGCTCATTATCAGGAATAAAGCAATACCAGTTTTTGACCTTAATCCAACATGGAGGCCTATTACACAGCTCATTTCTTTAGAACCAAATCATGCGGTCTAGTGTTTTGGGTGTGGCTGGGCCTGGAACTACTTGGCCAGGAACTACTTTACCTGGGCTATTTAAACCACACCCAAACAGCAGAACATGCTTCGAGTTATTCTGCACTCCTGCAGCGTATCGCTCACCGTGTCCAGCTCCTGCTCATCTGCTTCTCCGGCAGCCCGTTCCTGAATCCCTAGATCCGGATTCCATTAATAACCTGGAAGAACAAGAACAGCATTAGCAAGCAAGAACACTTACCTGTGAAGTAACCGGCCTTCAATCCATCCAGCGCTTCACTTACCTCGCCCATCTCTGGAGTTTGCTGCAACCTGCAAAGGTAAAGAAACAAGGACAGCATTAATAACAATTCTTACCTGGGCAAGCAGCGAGTCCTGGCAGCACCCTGTGCTTCTCTTACCTCGCCCATCTCCCGGTTTCACTGCAACCTGCAAGGGAGAAGGAACAAAGTCAGCATTAACAAAGCACTTACCTGGGCAAGCGATGCTTCGATCGCTCATCACACTGGAACATCACCGCAACCTGTACAAAGAAGAGAAGAAAACACAGGTTAGCAATTAACACCAATAAACAGCGCAGCACTCCACGCATCAATAATTCACCCTGGTCTTCGCCATCGGCGTGACAAATCTGAGATTGCAACCATCCCTGTGAAAACAAAAAGAGAAATAGTTAGGGAACAGCATAGTGGAGCAAGACGGCGAGAAGACAGAGAAAACGGAGGGAAAGAAAGAGACAGAATAAAGACGGAAAAGACATTATAACTCACTTGGAAGATAGCAAGCTGAGTCGGAGACACAGCTGGACCCGACATAAGGGCACACAGACCAGTGAAGCAACTAGGTCCACCGAACGCCCGCACCAACCACACACCCCAGCACAGAGACGCAGGACAGAGAGTTCAACGCACAAAAACCTAAGGTGAGCAATAACCACAAGGGAGGGGAATAGGACCAGAGGGAGGTGTGAGTCCACCCATCACAGAACCAGTATCTTAACCCTCCATTCTCCTGTTATAGGCGCTACTGAACATCTGGCACATAACCAAGCAGAGAGGGGTCCGGGATAGCTCTTAGACCTCCATCCAGTATCGTGTGGCGCCCCTATGGATACCAGGTGAGCGTAACAGCCATCGTGTCCAGGCCATACTTCCATGCCAACCCTGACTTTGAGGCCAACCTGATGCAAGTCCCAGAAGGGGGATTAATACTAAGTCTCTTGGTATGAATTATCTTTTCCCTAGTTGCAGGGTTTCTTCCCTAGTCCTGGAGAGATCAAAGCAAATTGATTCCTTAGTGGCTACCGATGGATTACTGGTACCCTCACTAAGTTTGGTATAGTTAAGGGTCCCCCAGTTTGTGTCAACCAGGTCTGATCCCACTCCTAACAGCATAGTTAAATGTGGAGAAAAAAGGCTCGGAGAGAAAGCTAGCATTGTTTTGGTTATAGACTTATATTAACCAGTAAAAGGGTTGGAAAAACAGCCTCTCTGTCCTTAAAGCTAAGAGGGGTTTCCCTGCCTCAAAGAAATCTAAGGAAAAAGTCAGGATGTCAAACCAAAAGTCAAGCACTGTTGTGTCCCAAAAACCCCACTTCTGACCGTAACACTTGTAGTAAGAGTCCAGGTTCAGCACTGCCAAGAGGGGCACGCATACCAGTTGCACAAGTAACGTGGTAATGTCAAGGGTGATGTGGTGGGTGACATCAGGGGTGGGGAACTCTGCTTGCATAAGGGAACACAGAAGCAGGCGCAGCACGAGAAGCCCTGTAGTGGAATGCAATAAAACTTGGGTGCTTTGGGCATAGTAAGGGGTAGTTGTATACAATGGGCACTGGGAGGGGGTGCAGTAGGAGGGTATATGGTAGGGGGGCATTTGAACAATATGTGAATAGTAGAGAAGCCTTTTTCCTGTAGGCCCCAGTTAGGAAAGCATTTTTCGCAGACAGCTCTGAATAAAAGAGCTGCAGGCCTTTGTGTGACAAGCAGCATGTATTTCTTGAACATTCAGCAGAAACAGTGTGCAGAAATGTTGCAAGGCTGAAGTTTCCCAGGAGGACACAGCCCTAGCAAAGTCACTCTAAGAGATACTTTCGAGGCCAATGAGCTAGGCACCTGGGTGCACGAGGACAATTGGCAGAGAAATAGAAATGAAATACAGTTAATTAAAATCAGAGCATTGGTGTAGGGGTTATGGAGCGTGTGAAAGGGAGCCAATCAGTGGAGATAGGTTTCTATGTCCCTAAGGTGCACCATTGTCTAAAATACTCGCAAGGCACATAATTGGTCAGATTTGGTGTGAATGTCTCGCCCTTTGCCATCTCAAGCCATTTTGTACATTGGACATTGCCAACCAATGTCAAACACGTGTTTCTGAGTGATCAGCACAATCACCTGTTTGAGTGGCAGTGTGGGAAGACCTGTGATGTCACGAAGGGTGTTAATGTGATTTTTGCCAAAGAAACGTTCCACCCAATCAGGGTCACTTAACACATATATATATTCATAGAGGGGAATGACGAGATATGAGTGGACACCGAAGGAATGTTTGCTGGCTGCTTATCCGAGAATTAGCAAATGTAGGCACCTCATCAAATTCATGGACATGGTATGTGTGCTGTCGAAGTGGGCCATTGAAATGGCGTGGAAAAAACCTGGGGACCCGCAATACGCCAGGTGGTATGGTGAGCTATAGCACTGGACGGGGGCTGAAACCAGAGTGTGGGGTGAAGGTGTGGCTAAGGCAGGGGGGGGAATTGAGCCCTGCATATGAGGCCTGGAAGGCACTGGTTTTGGACATTTTCCACCTGTCTGATGATAAACCCCCATGAGGGAGATGGGCCTGAGCAAGGCCTGGCCAAAATAAAGATGACTCAGTCTGCTGCAACGGGGAACACTAAACTGAGGCCCTCTGGCCCCTGTGGCCCATAACACATCCTGCACACTGGGTCCCTCAGAAACATAGAAAGGCTAACCTCACAGATATGTTTGAAAATTGAAGACCACTTGCTGTTGTTACAATGTGTTTGTTGTTGTTATTGTATATTATAAATGCCAATAAAAACATTTAAAAATAAATATATATTCATAGAGGGGACTGACGTAGTTCCTCCAATCAGCTTCTGTGACCTGCCATAACAATTTAACTAAAATGTTCTATGATAATTCTGTAACAAGGGTATAAAATGTGTCACTCATTTCATTCAGTTCAGTTCCACGGGTCTGTCTGAACTGTGCTTCCCAGCTCTTTTGGGTCCAAAAAATGTGCATCACATCCTTCTTGGTGTACACTCCTTTTTTGGATTGGTTTTTGTTCCTTTTTATTACTTTTACCGGTAGTACCCTGGTACATTGTGGAGGAACCAGTGAGATTTTCAGTTCCCTGGCGAGCTAAGGGTGTTCTTGCTGAGCTCCTGTGAGTGCTCGGCAGGCCGTCTGATACCAGTTCGAAGTGCCCTAAGAAGGAGGTCCATCAGAGGCCGAGTTTGCAAAGGTTGGCCTGGCGTTCTCAAAGGTCTGTCTGATTGCAAGAGCTGAAAGGGAGATGCAGGCCACGGGGGAAGACTCAGCATCGAGAAGACTCGAGGATCTATAGAGCATGTGAATTGTATCCTTGCATGAACGTACAGTGCCTTGCATGTGCAAATGTGGCAGGGTTTTTATGGTGTATTGAATGCATCCTACAGGGGCAGGACGCTCAGCCATAATAGTCGTAGATATTAGTTCCCCCTTCTGATGGGGAGAGTGTGTGTGGTGGGCACATCTGTAGTCAAACAGAGAAGTCTGTAGACGGTGGCAGACTTCTATTGGGGGGTCGATTCATGGAATTAATGTGCGCCGAAAATTCCCGCGCAGAGGTGCCAAAACGTGCGATCCACAGTAAAAGTGCGAAAATCGCAGTGCAAGTGCGAAAATCGCAGGGAAACCAGTGCACATCGATTCATGGAAGTCCGTGCGCTTCATTGGATGTGCGCTGAAAATGTGCACCGCGCACGCCGGCGCACACGTCATCCAACAGCGTGCGCCACGGCCACTGCGAAATCGCACATAGCGCGGCGCACATCACAAAAGTAGGCGGAACACGGGGCGTAACACTCGGAATGGGGAACAACGCGTGAAAATATGGGCGTCACGGGGGAAGTACAGGAGGCAAGTGCGCGGAACGCCCACACGCTCGCCTACAACCCGTATTCATGGAATCGAATAGGGCAAACCAGCGCACAGTCAAAGACGCGCACAGGGCCAAACAAGTACGCCACAAGAAAGCAGGCGGTAGCTTCCCTGCGCCTGAAAAAAATGTGCGCCAAAATGTGCGATAACAAAAAGCACCCATATACAGCCATGATGAATGGTCCATACAGTGGCCCTCTAGGACAAATGAGGTGCAAAGGGGTACCGACAAACACGGACACCTGCTGTGTGAAAAATAGCGTGTGTTCCTGGGTG
Source organism: Ambystoma mexicanum (assembly GCF_040938575.1). NCBI lineage: Eukaryota > Metazoa > Chordata > Amphibia > Caudata > Ambystomatidae > Ambystoma > Ambystoma mexicanum. The sequence goes on from NC_090928.1 coordinate 1,150,580,991, forward strand.
CGCGGGAAGTTCCACACGCGATTGCCCTGGGTACGTGTACTTCGGGATGCGCGGGAAGTTCCACACGTGATTGGCCTGCGTACGTGTACTTCGGGGTGCGCGGGAAGTCCCACACACGATTGGCCTGGGTACGTGTACTTCGGGGTGCGCGGGAAGTCCCACATGCGATTAGCCTGGGTACGTGTACTTCGGGATGCGTGGGAAGTTCCACACACGATTGGCCTGCGTACGTGTACTTCGGGGTGCGCGGGAAGTCCCACACGCGATTAGCCTGGGTACGTGTACTACGGGGTGCGTGGGAAGTTCCACACGCGATTAGCCTGGGTACGTGTGTTTCGGGGTGCACGGGAAGTTCCACACGCGATTGGCCTGGGTATGTGTACTTCGGGGTGCGCGGGAAGTTCCACACGCGATTGGCCTGGCTACGTGTACTTCGGGATGCGCGGGAAGTTCCACACGCGATTGGCCTGGGTACGTGTACTTCGGGGTGCGCGGGAAGTCCCACACGCGATTAGCCTGGGTATGTGTACTACGGGGTGCGTGGGAAGTTCCACACGCTATTAGCCTGGGTACGTGTGTTTCGGGGTGCGCGGGAAGTTCCACACGCGATTGGGCTGGGTACGTGTACTTTGGGATGCGCGGGAAGTACCACACGCGATTGGCCTGGGTACGTGTACTTCAGGTGCACGTGAAGTTACACACGCGATTGGCCTGGGTACGTGTATTCCGAGGTGCGCGGGAAGATTCACACGCAATTTCAGCAGGGTACGTGTATTTCGGTGGTGCCGGGGAATGCTACACGTGATTTGGCCGTGTGGGTCCTCCCAGGTGTTCCCTCTACACCCTCCACGGCCCCTGCAGGCAGCCCACACGACAGGGGACTACCCTGCACCCCTGCTCATGTCCCACAGGCAACCCATCCACCATGGCCATGCCCCCCAGCCAACCCACATGTCACCTTGCAGTACTGATCACAAACACATGTCTCCCAGCACCCCCACCCCCCAGCATCCAGGGGCACCCTCCACCAGGCCCCCACTCATGTCCCCCTGCACCCCCACCCCCCAGCATCCAGGGGCACCCTCCACCACGCCCCCCTCATGTCTACCACCACCCCCACCCCCCAGCCACCAGGGGCACCCTCCACCTGGCCCCCACTCATGTCTCCCACCACCCCCACCCCCCAGCAGTGCAGGAGCAGCCTCCACCAGGCCCCCACTCATTTCTCCCATCACCCCCACCCCCAGCAGTGCAGGGGCACCCTCCACCAGGCCCCCACTCATGTCTACCACCACCCCCACCCCCCAGCCACCAGGGGCACCCTCCACCAGGCCCCCACTCATGTCTACCATCACCCCCACCACCCAGCAGTGCAGGGGCAGCCTCCACCAGGCCTCCACTCATGTCTACCACCACCCCCACCCCCCAGCCACCAGGGGTAGCCTCCACCAGGCCCCCACTCATGTCTACCACCACCCCCACCACCCAGCCACCAGAGGTACCCTCCACCAGGCCCCCACTCATGTCTCCCACCACCCCCACCCCCCAGCAGTGCAGGGGCAGCCTCCACCAGGCCCCCACTCATGTCTCCCATCACCCCCACCCCCCAGCAGTGCAGGGGCACCCTCCAAAAGGCCCCCACTCATGTCTCCCACCACCCCCACCCCCCAGCAGTGCAGGGGCAGCCTCCACCAGGCCCCCACTCATGTCTCCCATCACCCCCACCCCCCAGCAGTGCAGGGGCAGCCTCCACCAGGAACCCACACATGTCCCCCTGTACCCCCACCCCCCAGCCACCAGGGGCAGCCTCCACCAGGCCCCCACTCATGTCCAACTCATGTCTCCCTGCACCCCCACCCCCAGCCACCAGGGGCAGCCTCCACCAGGCCCCCACTCGTGTCTGGCATCACCCCCACCCCCCAGCCACCAGGGGCAGCCTCCACCAGGCCCCCACCCATGTCTCCCATCACCCCCAGCCCCCAGCAGTGCAGGGGCAGCCTCCACCAGGCCCCCACTCATGTCTCCCATCACACCCACCCCCCAGCCACCAGGGGCAGCCTCCACCAGGCCCCCACTCATGCCTCCCTGCACCCCACCCCCAGACACCAGGGGCAGCCTCCACCAGGCCCCCACTCATGTCTCCCACCACCCCCACCCCCCAGCCACCAGGGGCAGCCTCCACCAGGCCCCCACCCATGTCTCCCATCACCCCCAGCCCCCAGCAGTGCAGGGGCAGCCTCCACCAGGCCCCCACTCATGTCTCCCATCACCCCACCCCCCAGCCACCAGGGGCAGCCTCCACCAGGCCCCCACTCATGTCTCCCATCACCCCCAGCCACCAGGGGCAGCCTCCACCAGGCCCCCACTCATGTCTCACTGCACCCCACCCCCCAGCCACCAGGGGCAGCCTCCACCAGGTCCAAACCCATGTCTCCCATCACCCCCAGCCCCCAGCCACCAGGGGCAGCCTCCATCAGGCCCCCACCCATGTCTGCCATCACCCCCACCCCCCAGCCACCAGGGGCACCCTCCACCAGGCCCCCACTCATGTCTACCACCACCCCCACCCCCCAGCCACCAGGGGCAGCCTCCACCAGGCCCCCACTCATGTCCCCCTGCACCCCCACCCCCAGCATCCAGGGGCACCCTCCACCAGGCCCCCACTCATGTCTACCACCACCCCCACCGCCCAGCCACCAGGGGCAGCATCCACCAGGCCCCCACTCATGTCCCGCTGCACCCCCAACCCCCAGCATCCAGGGGCAACCTCCACCAGGCCCCCACTCATGTCTACCATCACCCCCACCCCCAGCAGTGCAGGTGCAGCCTCCACCAGGCCCCCACTCATGTCTACCACCACCCCCACCCCCCAGCCACCAGGGGCAGCCTCCACCAGGCCCCCACTCATGTCCCCCTGCACCCCCACCCCCCAGCATCCAGGGGCAGCCTCCACCAGGCCCCCACTCATGTCCCACTCATGTCTCCCTGCACCCCCAGCCACCAGGGGCAGCCTCCACCAGGCCCCCACTCATGTCTAACTCATGTCTCCCTGCACCCCCACCCCCCAGCCACCAGGGTCAGCTTCCACCAAGCCCCCACTCATGTCCCCCTGCACCCCCACCCCCCAGCAGTGCAGGGGCAGCCTCCACCAGGCCCCAACACATGTCCCCCTGCACCCCCACCCCCCAGCCACCAGGGGCAGCCTCCACCAGGCCCCCACTCATGTCCAACTCATGTCTCCCTGCACCCCCACCCCCAGCCACCAGGGGCAGCCTCCACCAGGCCCCCACTCATGTCTGCCATCACCCCCACCCCCCAGCCACCAGGGGCAGCCTCCACCAGGCCCCCACCCATGTCTCCCATCACCCCCAACCCCCAGCAGTGCAGGGGCAGCCTCCACCAGGCCCCCACTCATGTCTCCCATCACCCCCACCCCCCAGCCACCAGGGGCAGCCTCCACCAGGCCCTGACTCATGGCCCCCTGCACCCCCACCCCCAGCCACCAGGGGCAGCCTCCACCAGGCCCCCACTCATGTCTTCCACCACCCCCCCCAGCCACCAGGGGCAGCCTCCACCAGGCCCCCACCCATGTCTACCACCACCCCCACCCCCCAGCAGTGCAGGGGCAGCCTCCACCAGGCCCCCACTCATATCCCCCTGCACCCCCACTCCCCAGCATCCAGGGGCAACCTCCACCGGGCCCCCACTCATGTCTACCATCACCCCCACCCCCCAGCAGTGTAGGTGCAGCCTCCACCAGGCCCCCACTCATGTCTACCACCACCCCCACCCCCCAGCCACCAGGGGCAGCCTCCACTAGGCCCCCACTCATGTCCCCCTGCACCCCCACACCCCAGCATCCAGGGGCAGCCTCCACCAGGCCCCCACTCATGTCCCACTCAGGTCTCCCTGCACCCCCACCCCCCAGCCACCAGGGGCAGCCTCCACCAGGCCCCCACTCATGTCCAACTCATGTCTCCCTGCACCCCCACCCCCAGCCACCAGGGTCAGCCTCCACCAGGCCCCCACTCATGTCCCCCTGCACCCCCACCCCCCAGCAGTGCAGGGGCAGCCTCCACCAGGCCCCCACACATGTCCCCCTGCACCCCCACCCCCCAGCCACCAGGGGCAGCCTCCACCAGGCCCCCACTCATGTCCAACTCATGTCACCCTGCACCCCCACCCCCAGCCACCAGGGGCAGCCTCCACCAGGCCCCCACTCATGTCTGCCATCACCCGCACCCCCCAGCCACCAGGGGCAGCCTCCACCAGGCCCCCACCCATGTCTCCCATCACCCCCAGCCCCCAGCAGTGCAGGGGCAGCCTCCACCAGGCCCCCACTCATGTCTCCCATCACCCCCACCCCCCAGCCACCAGGGGCAGCCTCCACCAGGCCCCCACTCATGGCCCCCTGCACCCCCACCCCCAGCCACCAGGGGCAGCCTCCACCAGGCCACCACTCATGTCTCCCACCACCCCCACCCCCCAGCCACCAGGGGCAGCCTCCACCAGGCCCCCACCCATGTCTACCACCACCCCCACCCCCCAGCAGTGCAGGGGCAGCCTCCACCAGGCCCCCACTCATGTCCCCCTGCACCCCCACTCCCCAGCCACCAGGGGCAGCCTCCACCAGGCCCCCACTCATTTCTCCCATCACCCCCAGCCACCAGGGGCAGCCTCCACCAGGCCCCCACTCATGTCTCACTGCACCACCACCCCCCAGCCACCAGGGGCAGCCTCCACCAGGCCCCCACCCATGTCTCCCATCACCCCCAGCCCCCAGCCACCAGGGGCAGCCTCCACCAGGCCCCCACCCATGTCTGCCATCACCCCCACGCCCCAGCCACCAGGGGCACCCTCCACCAGGCCCCCACTCATGTCCCCCTGCACCCCAACCCCCCAGTCACCAGGGGCAGGCTCCACCAGGCCACCACTCATGTCTATCACCACCCCCACCCCCCAGTCACCAGGGGCACCCTCCACCAGGCCCCCACTCATGCCCACCTGCACCCCCACCCCCCAGCAGTGCAGGGGCAGCCTCCGCCAGGCCCCCACACATGTCCCCCTGCACCCCCACCCCCCCAGCCACCAGGGAGAGCCTCCACCAGGCCCCCACCCATGTCTACCACCACCCCCACCCCCCAGCAGTGCAGGGGAAGCCTCCACCAGGCCCCCACTCATGTCCCCCTGCACCCCGACCCCCCAGCCACCAGGGTCAGCCTCCACCAGGCCCCCACTCATGTCTCCCACCACCCCCACCCCCCAGCCACCAGGGGCACCCTCCACCAGGTCCCCACTCATGTCCCCCTGCACCCCCACCCCCCAGCCGTGCGATTTGTCTGGGTACATGTACTTCGGGGTGCGCGGGAGTTACCACATGCGATTAGCCTGGGTACGTGTACTACGGGGTGCGCGGGAAGTTCCACACGCGATTGGCCTGGGTACGTGTACTTCGGGGTGCGCGGGAAGATCCACATGCGATGGGCCTGGGCACGTGTACTTCGGGGTGCGCGGGAACTTCCACACGCGATTGGCCTGGGTACGTGTACTACGTGGTGAGCGGGAAGTTCCGCACGCGATTGGCCTGGGTACGTGTACTACGGGGTGCGCGGGAAGTTCCACACGCGATTGGCTTGGGTACGTGTAGTACGGGGTGCGCGTGAACTTCCACACGCGACTGTGCCTGTGAGAGTGGGGTACGTGTATTCCAGGGGTGGGCGGGAATATTTACTCGCGACTGGGCCTCGGAGAGCGTGCTACGTGTATTCCTGGGGTGGGCGGGAAGATTCACACGTTCGCCAACGACGCACCGAAAAATAAATGGTCCATTCCTGAAACACGTACGCCAGCATGAAGCAGGCATACGTCGAGCCGCGCAGCATAAAAGTGCGCGCAAACAACAAACAAGCTCAGACGCCGGGATGAATATACCGTTCCTAGCAGCAGTGGCCGTGGGTTACCAAAGGAGGAGGAGGAGGATAGTGAGGGCCCGAATTTTGACTCCCAGAACCAGCCTTTTTGGGATGCCTGATGACCAGGTGTTTGGGAGGTACAGGTTTCCACCACACATAATACTGGACCTGGTCAGTGAGTGGGAGGATGACCTCACATCACCCACCCTGTGCTCCCAAGCACTCAGCCCCCTGGAGAAGGTCCTCAATGTACTGCACTTCTTGGCCATGGGATCATTTCAGCAGACAAGTGCCATAGTGGGTGGGTGTCACAGGCCACGCAGTCACGCTGCCTACACCAGGTCTTGAACATCATCACTGCACGCCCATCAGTCCGTAGGCACATATACCTGCCCAGGACACCTGCAGAAAGGCAGGCTGCCACCCACGATTTCTACGGTGTGGCACAATTCCCAAAAGTGCTAGGTGCCATTGACTGCACCCATGTGGCACTACGTCCCCCCAGGGCATGTGAGCACATCTATAGGAACCGCAAGCACTGGCATTCCATCAACGTGCAGGTAGTATGTAATGCCAAGGGAATCATCACCTCAGTATATGCCAACTATCCAGGGTCCACCCACGACAGCTTAATTTACCGAATGTCTACCCTAAGCCGGGACCTAGAAGCTGGGCGGCATGGCTATACATGGCTGCTTGGTGAGTATGAATGCCACTGCACATGCATGCATGTCAGATGCAGAGTTATGTCATTACCCCACTAATGATACCCATCACCTCCTCACCAGGGGACAGTGCCTACCCTCTGAGCACCCACATGATGACGCCAATTCGGAACCCCATCACGCCTCCAGAGGTAAGATATAACACAGCCCATATTGCAACCCGGGGTATAGTGGAGCGCACATTCGGAGTGCTCAAGTCACGCTTTCGCTCCCTTGACCGTTCTGGCGGGCAGCTGTTATATGCGCCCCCAGTAGTGTGCAGGATCATAGTGGCAGCATGTGTCCTGCACAATGTTGCAACACGCCGGGGCCTGGCTGTGGACATGGTGGTGCCCCCACATCCCCAATCACATGCACGCCTGCTGCACATGGGAGGGGAGAGGGCACGGGCTGAGGCAGCTCGTACGCAGCTGGTGGCTAATTACTTCACATAGAAATCACACCCCAGTGGAGTGCACACAGCCCTGGCACATACCATCTGATAAGCAATGATGACTCGACCTGACAATTAAGACGAACAAAGGGACAGTCAACTGTCAGAACCATAGCAGCCTGAGATTGTTCATGTGGAAGTGTCACAATGTGTGCATCCCTACCTTCACAAACACCACCAATGCAGTGTCATCAAAAGAAACTTCCATGCTCCTTAAATGAATACCCACTCGCAAAATACTACATGAAAACAGTGCCATGTCACCCAACCCCTCCCCGGCACGGCCACACAACACACCATGGCATGTCATGCAATGTGAGAGGAAACAAATTAATCCCCACAACATGCCCCAAGTGTCACCAGCTACAGTGTCCCTAATGGAAACATGGCCACACATGAAATGCTCACAGTAATGCAGGACCTACAACCCACATTACCAAATACTTACCAAGAATACCAATCACCTACACAACCTCCAACCTACCTTAAACATGACATTACAGACTTAAAAATTTGCTAGCCTCACTACCTGATGATGCCAGCCCTCCGAACATTTCCAAGTATACAGTGTTAGCGCCACGCAAGAGTGTAGGTGCACTGCTTACAACATGGACTACAGTTCCAAGGTAGACCGCATTGTGAAGACATTAGGAATGGACCTGCAAATTAGGAGGATGAGATGGATGCAGAGGCACATATCAATACACCATGCAGTGTACAATACAACCACAATATGCACTATGAATGTATACACAGTATTGACTACAGACTGCCCACACATCGAATGGGAGTCCAATGTCACCATGTACGTCAATGTCACTTGGGCACACCCTTTGCAAGCCCATGGAAACGGGAAGCAGGAGGGGTGTGTGATACACAAAAACCCAAGCATCTGAACCAAATTCATGACAAGTCTGCATGTGCCCAGCCACAATGCAGCGTATGCCCACGGGAGCCACACAAGGCAACACACTGTCCAAAAAAACAACAAAAAAATTAAAAATGGCCATTAATGGGCCCGGGGGGGGGCGGCCACCCAGGAGGTCCGAGGACAGGGTGCACACCAAAACCCACCTGTGTGGATCTTGCGAAAATTAAACACCTTCATGGGCTCATGGCCTACACGGCTACCCTATTGTGGGAGTATCACTGCTGTCGCTCTCCTCACCCTCTGCAGCTGCATCAGGAGGTGGTGGCACTATGGGAGGCAGCCCACGCAAAGCCCTAGTCTGTTCCTCCATGGCTGCAAGCATGCGGGTGTGGTAGGTCTCGTTCTGGAGGATAAGTGTGCGGAGGTCCCCATGCAACAACTCACGGGATGCCCGGACCTCCGCCCTAGTTGCCTGCATCTCAGCTGAGAGCATACGTGTAAGACGCTCCAGCTGCTGTTCTGTCCTTCTGTTTGTTGAAGCCTCAAGCGCAACAAGAGTCGTCCCTAGGTAAAGGAGTTCCACCCTCAGGGCTTCCCTGTGGCCCTGGGACTCTATGGAAATGGGTTCCTGCAGATTCGCCAGTGCCGCCTGCCTGTCCCTGTCGGACGCCAAGATGTCCTCCCTGTGTGACTGGCAGATGGAGTCGGTTGTCTGCTGTAGTCGCTCCATCAGCCTTTCGGGGGGGACAATGGAAGTGGCCACCCTATCCATGGCCTGAGCCATCATCTCTGATGATGCTGCCTGTTGGGTTGCCATACCGTATATGGATTGCTCCCATGCGGTCTTGCCAGGTGGCTGACGGCCACCACGTCGGTGGGCACCACACCTGTCTGGGGCAAGGCGAACTGCGCCTTGCTGTGCCGGCACTGCCTGAGGCTGCAGGACTGCATTCCCCCTCTGATCTGCTGGCCCAGGAACAGGATCAGATGTCGTGGAGTGTGACCCTGCATCCGTAACCACCAAAGGCGTACCTGCCAACACTGACATCCCCATTGAGGGTTCTAATCCTGGTGCAGGTGGGTCGGACAGAACAGAATCCCTCCCAGGAACACTCACCTGCGACGGCATATAGGTCTCATCATCCGAATCGACACCTGAATACAGCTCGGGGGCGGTGCAGCCAGAGACACCCCTTGAGAGCACAACCTGCAGCAGCTGTGGGCTCTCACCCGCCACCACACCACGTCCCTCACTGGTGGTTGGTCGGCCTTCAGACCCCTCCTGGGTCTGCACCATCTCCACAACCCCAGCAGTATCAAGTGCGTCATCCCCTGCAAAGACATAAAAGAAAACAAATGGAAACAGGCATTAGCACTATGGCACACAATTAGGGCTGAGAGGCTACAGAAACAGTACTTGATTGACACATGTCCCACATGACTAAAACCCTCCCATGCATGCACCGTCACTGCGTGTGAAGGGGGGGCAGATGGCACACATTGATGACACCAAGATGGAAGATGAACACATTTGCTGCATGCTGCCTAGCAGTGGCATCACACATTGGCCAGTGATTGGCAGGTCAACTACACAGGCCATCACACAGATGGCATGTACCCTAGTCATGAAGTGAAGTGGGAGAGGAGGTAACCAATTGTTCATTCAGTCTTGTTTACTAATGAAATTGATTTTTTCATTCACATGGTTCAAATGTTGAACCTGCAGCTGCCAGTCCAAAATGGTCCTATAGCACAGGGACATGCCTAAGCAAATCATGTCCAGGAAACAAAGCCAGTCCACTGTACCATAGCCATGTCAGACATGTGACAATAGGACTGAGAAATCCCGAGTAAAAGTGGTGGTATGCAAAAAAGCTGCCTGAATAAACAGAGGTAATAAGCAACAATGTTGTGGCAAGATGACACTCCAAGGGCAACTGGTGTTGGGCTGGATGTCTAATGTTGGCAGAAGGGATGCTGCTATACCCAAATGCTAGTGCGCAGAATGTATAGGAAGAGGCACATGGGTGACCCAAACCAATCAGGCACACACACCCTCACCTGGCACACAAACAGAAGCCCTCCCACACACACCATGCACATGGATGACACAGACATGCATGTGCACTCACCGGACAATGCCTCGTAATCTGCCAGTTCTCCCACGCCTTGGATCTGTTCCTCTGTGACGTAGGCCCCAGCAACCTGCTCCTGTGGAGTGAGTTCAATGTCGTCTGCTGGAGACCCACCTCCAGTCACTAGAGTTGTGGCATGACTTGAGGCCATCTTATTCTTTGGCCTGCGCTTCAGGTCATTCCAGCGCTTGTAGCATTCAGTAGCTGTGCGCCTCACGATTCCAAGGGCACTTATGATGTCCGCAATGGTCTGCCAGTGTGCCTGACGTTGTGCAGGTGTGGTCTTGGATCCTGCAACAATCACCATTTCGCGGTCATGTGCGGACACATACTCTACAAGTGCATTCAGTTTGGCCTCATTGAATCTGGGCTTCCTTGACGGGCCGGACTGTGTAGCTGTGTCTGGGGCATCAGCCTCTACTGGACGAGCACTCTTCCTCTTCCGCTTGGAAGGTGGTGGGGATCCTGAGTGTCCTACGCCGCTCTGGACACTAGGGGCAGAAGCCCCGGCGGACTCTGTACTAGGAGTGTGGTTTTGCACACTCAGCATGGGAGTTGGTGCAGGCATTAGCTCAAGAGTGATGGTGTCAGGGGGAATGTCAGCATGATGGACTTGGACTGACACTGTCCTGGCTGGGTGTGTGAGAGGTGGGGTGGATGGAGCCGCAGCTGCCCCTGCAGCCTCCCCAGCCTGCCTACGCGGGGCAGCAGATGACCTAGCTGCCCCTGATCCACGTGGCCTGATGACACCAATGTCCCCCTGCACCTCCATCCCCCAGCCACCAGGGGCAACCTCCACCAGGCCCCCACTCATGTCTCCCTGCACCCCCACCCCCAGCCACCAGGGGCAGCCTCCACCAGGCCCCCACTCATGTCTCCCACCACCCCCACCCCCCAGCCACAAGGGGCAGCCTCCACCAGGCCCCCACCCATGTCTACCACCACCCCCACCCCCCAGCAGTGCAGGGGAAGCCTCCACCAGGCCCCAACTCATGTCCCCCTGCACCCCCACTCCCCAGCCACCAGGGGCAGCCTCCACCAGGCCCCCACTCATGTCTCCCATCACCCCCAGCCACCAGGGGCAGCCTCCACCAGGCCCCCACTCATGTCTCACTGCACCCCCACCACCCAGCCACCAGGGGCAGCCTCCACCAGGCCCCCACCCATGTCTCCCATCACCCCCAGCCCCCAGCCACCAGGGGCAGCCTCCACCAGGCCCCCACCCATGTCTGCCATCACCCCCACCCCCCAGCCACCAGGGGCACCCTCCACCAGGCCCCCACTTATGTCCCCCTGCACCCCAACCCCCCAGCCACCAGGGGCAGCCTCCACCAGGCCCCCACTCATGTCTCCCACCACCCCCACCCCCCAGCCACCAGGGGCACCCTCCAACAGGCCCCCACTCGTGCCCACCTGCACCCCCACCCCCCAGCAGTGCAGGGGCAGCCTCCACCAGGCCCCCACACATGTCGCCCTGCACCCCCACCCCCCCAGCCACCAGGGGCAGCCTCCACCAGGCCCCCACCCATGTCTACCACCACCCCACCCCCCAGCAGTGCAGGGGCAGCCTCCACCAGGCCCCCACTCATGTCCCCCTGCACCCCGACCCCCCAGCCACCAGGGGCAGCATCCAGCAGGCCCACACTCATGTCTCCCACCGCCCCCAGCCCCCAGCCACCAGGGGCAGCCTCCAGCAGGCCCCCACTCATGTCTCCCACCACCCCCACCCCCCAGCAGTGCAGTGGCAGCCTCCACCAGGCCCCCACTCATGTCCCCCTGCACCCCGACCCCCCAGCCACCAGGGGCAACCTCAACCAGGCCCACACTCATGTCTCCCATCACAACCACCCCCGAGCCACCAGGGGCAGCCTCCACCAGGCCCCCACACATGTCCCCCTGCACCCCCACCCCCCAGCCACCAGGGGCAGCCTCCACCAGGCCCCCACCCATGTCTCCCATCACCCCCAGCCCCCAGCCACCAGGGGCAGCCTCCGCCAGGCCCCCACCCATGTCTGCCATCACCCCCACCCCCCAGCCACCAGGGGCACCCTCCACCAGGCCCCCACTTATGTCCCCCTGCACCCCAACCCCCCAGCCACCAGGGGCAGCCTCCACCAGGCCCCCACTCATGTCTCCCACCACCCCCACCCCCCAGCCACCAGGGGCACCCTCCAACAGGCCCCCACTCTTGCCCACCTGCACCCCCACCCCCCAGCAGTGCAGGGGCAGCCTCCACCAGGCCCCCACACATGTCCCCCTGCACCCCCACCCCCCTAGCCACCAGGGGAAGCCTCCACCAGGCCCCCACCCATGTCTACCACCACCCCACCCCCCAGCAGTGCAGGGGCAGCCTCCACCAGGCCCCCACTCATGTCCCCCTGCACCCCGACCCCCCAGCCACCAGGGGCAGCATCCAGCAGGCCCACACTCATGTCTCCCACCGCCCCCAGCCCCCAGCCACCAGGGGCAGCCTCCAGCAGGCCCCCACTCATGTCTCCCACCACCCCCACCCCCCAGCAGTGCAGTGGCAGCCTCCACCAGGCCCCCACTCATGTCCCCCTGCACCCCGACCCCCCAGCCACCAGGGGCAACCTCCACCAGGCCCACACTCATGTCTCCCATCACAACCACCCCCGAGCCACCAGGGGCAGCCTCCACCAGGCCCCCACACATGTCCCCCTGCACCCCCACCCCCCAGCCACCAGGGGCAGCCTCCACCAGGCCCCCACTCATGTCCAATTCATGTCTCCTTGCACCCCCACCCCCCAGACACCAGGGGCAGCCTCCACCAGGCCCCCACTCATGTCTGCCATCACCCCCGCCCCCCAGCCACCAGGTGCGGCCTCCACCAGGCCCCCACCCATGTCTCCCATCACCCCCACCCCCCACCAGTGCAGGGGCAGCCTCCACTCATGCCCCCACTCATGTCTACCATCACCTTCACCCCCCAGCAGTGCAGGGGCAGCCTCCACCAGGCCCCCACTCATGTCTCCCATCACCCCCACCCCCAGCAGTGCAGAGGCACCCTCCACCAGGCCCCCACTCATGTCTACCGCCACCCCCACCCCCCAGCAGTGCAGGGGCAGCCTCCACCAGGCCCCCACTCATGTCTACCACCACCCCCCAGCCACCAGGGGCAGCCTCCACCAGGCCCCCACTCATGTCTGCCATCACCCCCACCCCCCAGCCACCAGGGGCAGCCTCCACCAGGCCCCCACTCATGTCTGCCACCACCCCCACCCCCCAGCAGTGCAGGGGCACCCTCCACCAGGCCCCCACTCATGTCTGCCATCACCCCCACCCCCCAGCCACCAGGGGCAGCCTCCACCAGGCCCCCACTCATGTCTCCCACAACCCCCACCCCCCAGCAGTGCAGGGGCACCCTCCACCAGGTCCCCCTCATGTCTACCACCACCCCCACCCCCCAGCCACCAGGGGCAGCCTCCACCAGGCCCCCACTCATGTCTGCCATCACCCCCACCCCCCAGCCACCAGGGGCAGCCTCCACCAGGCCCCCACTCATGTCTCCCACGACCCCCACCCCCAAGCAGTGCAGGGGCACCCACCACCAGGTCCCCACTCATGTCTGCCACCACCCCCCAGCCACCAGGGGCAGCCTCCACCAGGCCCCCACTCATGTCTGCCATCACCCCCACCCCCCAGCCACCAGGGACAGCCTCCACCAGGCCCCCACTCATGTCTCCCACCACCCCCACCCTCCCAGCAGTGCAGGGGCACCCTCCACCAGGCCCCCACTCATGTCTCCCATCACCCCCACCCCCCAGCAGTGCAGAGGCACCCTCCACCAGGCCCCCACACATGTCTACCACCACCCCCACCCCCCAGCCACCAGGGGCAGCCTCCACCAGGCCCCCACTCATGTCTGCCATCACCCCCACCCCCCAGCCACCAGGGGCAGCCTCCACCAGGCCCCCACTCATGTCTCCCACCACCCCCACCCCCCAGCAGTGCAGGGGCACCCTCCACCAGGCCCCCACTCATGTCTCCCATCACCCCCACCCCCCAGCAGTGCAGAGGCACCATCCACCAGGCCCCCACTCATGTCTACCACCACCCCCACCCCCCAGCCACCAGGGGCAGCCTCCACCAGGCCCCCACTCATGTCTGCCATCACCCCCACCCCCCAGCCACCAGGGGCAGCCTCCACCAGGCCCCCACCCATGTCTCCCATCACCCCCAGCCCCCAGCAGTGCAGGGGCAGCCTCCACCAGGCCCCCACACATGTCCCCCTGCACCCCCACCCCCCAGCCACCAAGGGCAGCTTCCACCAGGCCCCTACTCATGTCCAACTCATGTCTCCCTGCACCCCCACCCCCCATCCACCAGGGGCAGCCTCCAACAGGCCCCCACTCATGTCCAACTCATGTCTCCCTGCATCCCCAGCCACCCGGGTCAGCCTCCACCAGGCCCCCACTCATGTCTCCCACCACCCTCACCCCCCAGCCACCAGGGGCACCCTCCACCAGGCCCCCACTCATGTCCCCCTGCACCCCCACCCTCCAGCCGTGAGATTTGCCTGGGTACGTGTACTTCGGGGTGCGTGGGAAGTACCACACGCGATTAGCCTGGGTACGTGTATTACGGGGTGCGCGGGAAGTTCCACACGCGATTGGCCTGGGTACGTGTATTTCGGGGTGCGCGGGAAGTTCCACACGCGATTGGCCTGGGTACGTGTACTTCGGGGTGCGGGAAGTTCCACACGCGATTGGCCTGGGTACGTGTACTACGTGGTGAGTGGGAAGTTCCGCACGCGATTGGCCTGGGTACGTGTACTATGGGGTGCGCGGGAAGTTCCACACGCGATTTGCTTGGGTACGTGTACTACGGGGTGCGCGTGAACTTCCACACGCGACTGGGCCTGTGAGAGTGGGGTACGTGTATTCCAGGGGTGGGCGGGAATATTTACTCGCGACTGGGCCTCGGAGAGCGTGCTACGTGTATTCCTGGGGTGGGCGGGAAGATTCACACCTTCGCCTACGACGCGCCAAAAAATAAATGGTCCATTCCTGAAACACGTACGCCAGCATGAAGCAGGCGTACGTCGACCCGCGCAGCATAAAAGTGCGCGCAAACAACAAACAAGCTCAGACGCCAGGATGAATATACCGTTCCTAGCAGCAGTGGCCGTGGGTTACCAAAGGAGGATGAGGAGGATAGTGAGGGCCCGAATTTTCACTCCCAGAACCAGCCTTTTTGGGATGCCTGATGACCAGGTGTATGGAAGGTACAGGTTTCCACCACACATAATACTGGACCTGGTCAGTGAGTGGGAGGATGACCTCACATCACCCACCCTGTGCTCCCAAGCACTCAGCCCCCTGGAGAAGGTCCTCAATGTACTGCACTTCTTGGCCACGGGATCATTTCAGCGGACAAGTGCATTAGTGGGTGGGGTGTCACAGGCCACGCAGTCACGCTGCCTACACCAGGTCTTGAACATCATCACTGCACGCCCATCAGTCCGTAGGCACATATACCTGCCCAGGACACCTGCAGAAAGGCAGGCTGCCACCCACGATTTCTACGGTGTGGCACAATTCCCAAAAGTGCTAGGTGCCATTAACTGCACCCATGTGGCACTACATCCCCTCAGGGCATCTGAGCACATCTATAGGAGCCGGAAGCACTGGCATTCCATCAACGTGCAGGTAGTATGTAATGCCAAGGGAATCATCACCTCAGTATATGCCAACTATCCAGGGTCCACCCACGACAGCTTCATTTACCGAATGTCTACCCTAAGCCGGGACCTAGAAGCTGGGCGGCATGGCTATACATGGCTGCTTGGTGAGTATGAATGCCACTGCACATGCATGCATGTCAGATGCAGAGTTATGTCACTACCCCACTAATGATACCCATCACCTCCTCACCAGGGGACAGTGCCTACCCTCTGAGCACCCACATGATGACACCAATTCGGAACCCCATCACGCCTCCAATGGTAAGATATAACACAGCCCATATTGCAACCCGGGGAATAGTGGAGCGCACATTCGGAGTGCTCAAGTCACGCTTTCGCTCCCTTGACCGTTCTGGCGGGCAGCTGTTATATGCGCCCCCAGGATCATAGTGGCAGCATGTGTCCTGCACAATGTTGCAACACGCCGGGGGCTGGCTGTGGACATGGTGGTGCCCCCACATCCCCAATCACATGCACGCCCGCTGCGCATGGGAGGGGAGAGGACACGGGGTGAGGCAGCCCGTACGCAGCGGGTGGCTAATTACTTCACATAGAAATCACACCCCAGTGGAGTGCACACAGCCCTGGCACATACCATCTGATAAGCAATGATGACTCGACCTGACAATTAAGACGAACAAAGGGACAGTCAACTGTCAGAACCATAGCAGCCTGAGATTGTTCATGTGGAAGTGTCACAATGTGTGCATCCCTACCTACACAAACACCACCAATGCAGTGTCATCAAAAGACACTTCCATGCTGCAGAAATGAATACCCACTCGCAAAATACTACATGAAAACAGTGCCATGTCACCCAACCCCTCCCCGGCACGGACACACAACACACCATGGCATGTCATGCAATGTGAGAGGAAACAAATTAATCCCCACAACATGCCCCAAGTGTCACCAGCTACAGTGTCCCTAATGGAAACATGGCCACACATGAAATGCTCACAGTAATGCAGGACCTACAACACACATTACCAAATACTTACCAAGAATCCCAATCACCTACACAACCTCCAACCTACCTTAAACATGACATTACAGACTTAAAAATTTGCTAGCCTCACTACCTGATGATACCAGCCCTCCGAACATCTCCAAGTATACAGTGTTAGCGCCACGCAACAGTGTAGGTGCACTGCTTACAACATGGACTCCAGTACCAAGGTGGACCGCATTGTGAAGACATGAGGAATGGACCTGCAAATTAGGAGGATGAGATGGATGCAGAGGCACATATCAATACACCATGCAGTGTACAATACAACCACAATATGCACTATGAATGTATACACAGTATTGACTACAGACTGCCCACACATCGAATGGGAGTCCAATGTCACCATGTACGTCAATGTCACTTGGGCACACCCTTTGCAAGCCCATGGAAACAGGAAGCAGGAGGGGTGTGTGTCACAAAAACCCAAGCATCTGAACCAAATTCATGACAAGTCTGCATGAGCCCAGCCACAATGCAGCGTATGCCCACGGGAGCCACACAACGCAACGCACTGTCCCAAAAAAAAAAAAAAAAATCAAAAATGGCCATTAATGGGCCCGGGGGGGGGGGGGGCACCCAGGAGGTCCGAGGACAGGGTGCACACCAAAACCCACCTGTGTTGATCTTGCGAAAAAAAAACACCTCCATGGGCTCATGGCCTACACGGCTACCCTATTGTGGGAGTATCACTGCTGTCGCTCTCCTCACCCTCTGCAGCTGCATCAGGAGGTGGTGGCACTATGGGAGGCAGCCCACGCAAAGCCCTAGTCTGTTCCTCCATGGCTGCAAGCATGCAGGTGTGGTAGGTCTCGTTCTGGAGGATAAGTGTGCGGAGGTCCCCATGCAACAACTCACGGGATGCCCGGACCTCCGCCCTAGTTGCCTGCATCTCAGCTGAGAGCGTACGTGTGAGACGATCCAGCTGCTGTTCTGTCCTTCTGTTTGTTGAAGCCTCAATCTCAACAAGACTCGTCCCTAGGTGAAGGAGTTCCACCCTCAGGGCTTCCCTGTGGCCCTGGGACTCTATGGAAATGGCTTCCTGCAGAGTCGCCATTGCTGCCTGCCTGTCCCTGTCAGACGCCAAGATGTCCTCCCTGTGTGACTGGCAGATGGAGTCGGTTGCCTGCTGTAGTCGCTCCATCAGCCTTTCGGGGGGGACAATGGAAGTGGCCACCCTATCCATGGCCTGAGCCATCATCTCTGATGATGCTGCCTGTTGGGTTGCCATACCGTATATGGATTGCTCCCATGTGGTATTGCCAGGTGGCTGACGGCCACCACATCGGCGGGCACCACACCTGTCTGGGGCAAGGCGAACTGCGCCTTGCTGTGCCGGCACTGCCTGAGGCTGCAGGACTGCATTCCCCCTCTGATCTGCTGGCCCAGGAACAAGATCAGATGTCGCAGAGTGTGACCCTGCATCCGTAACCACCAAAGGCGTACCTGCCAACACTGACATCCCCATTGAAGGTTCTAACCCTGGTGCAGGTGGGTCGGACAGAACAGAATCCCTCCCAGGAACACTCACCTGCGACGGCATATAGGTCTCATCATCCGAATCGACACCTGAATACAGCTCGGGGGAGGTGCAGCCAGAGACACCCCTTGAGAGCACGACCTGCAGCAGCTGTGGGTTCTCACCCACCACCACACCACGTCCCTCACTGGTGGTTGGTCGGCCTTCAGACCCCTCCTGGGTCTGCACCATCTCCACAACCCCAGCAGTATCAAGTGTATCATCCCCTGCAAAGACATAAAAGAAAACAAATGGAAACAGGCATTAGCACTATGGCACACAATTAGGGCTGAGAGGCTACAGAAACAGTACTTGATTGACACATGTCCCACATGACTAAAACCCTCCCATGCATGCACCGTCACTGCGTGTGAAGGGAAGGCAGATGGCACACATTGATGACACCAAGATGGAAGATGAACACATTTTCTGCATGCTGCCTAGCAGTGGCATCACACATTGGCCAGTGATTGGCAGGTCAACTACACAGGCCATCACACAGATGGCACGTACCCTAGCCATGAAGCGAAGAGGGAGAGGAGGTCACCAATTGTTCATTCAGTCCAGTTTACTAATGAAATTGATTTTTTCATTCACATGGTTCAAATGTTGAACCTGCAGCTGCCAGTCCAAAATGGTCCTATAGCACAGGGACATGCCTAAACAAATCATGTCCAGGAAACAAAGCCAGTCCACTGTACCATAGCCATGTCAGACATGTGACAATAGGACTGAGAAATCCCGAGTAAAAGTGGTGGAATGCAAAAAATCTGCCTGAATAAACAGAGGTAATAAGCAACAATGTTGTGGCAAGATGACACTCCAAGGGCAACTGGCGTGGTGTTGGGCTGGATGTCTAATGTTGGCAGAAGCGATGCTGCTATACCCAAATGCTGGTGCGCAGAATGTATAGGAAGAGGCACATGGGTGACCCAAACCACTCAGGCACACACACCCTCACCTGGCACACAAACAGAAGCCCTCCCACACACACCATGCACATGGATGACACACACATGCATGTGCACTCACCGGACAATGCCTCGTAATCTGCCAGTTCTCCCACGCCTTGGATCTGTTCCTCCGTGATGTAGGTCCCAGCAACCTGCTCATGTGGAGTGAGTTCTATGTCGTCTGCTGGAGACCCACCTCCAGTCACTAGAGTTGCGGCATGACTTGAGGCCAGCTTATTCTTTGGCCTGCGCTTCAGGTCATTCCAGCGCTTGTAGCATTCAGTAGCTGTGCGCCTCACGATTCCAAGGGCACTTATGATGTCCGCAATGGTCTGCCAGTGTGCCTGACGTTGTGCAGGTGTGGTCTTGGATCCTGCAACAATCACCATTTCGCGGTCATGTGCGAACACATACTCTACAAGTGCATTCAGTTTGTCCTCATTGAATCTGGGCTTCCTTGACGGGCCGGACTGTGTAGCCGTGTCTGGGGCATCAGCCTCTACTGGACGAGCACTCTTCCTCTTCCGCTTGGAAGGTGATGGGGATCCTGAGTATCCTACTCCGCTCTGGACACTAGGGGCAGGAGCCCCGGTGGACTCTGTACTAGGAGTGTGGGATTGCACACTCAGCATGGGAGTTGGTGCAGGCATTAGCTCAAGAGTGATGGTGTCAGGGGGAATGTCAGCATGATGGACTTGGACCGACACTGTCCTGGCTGGGTGTGTGAGAGGTGGGGTGGATGGAGCCGCAGCTGCCCCTGCAGCTTCCCCAGCCTGCCTACGCGGGGCAGCAGATGACCTAGCTGCCCCTGATCCACGTGGCCTGATGACACCAACGTTCACCGGCGCACGTGGCCTAGACCTGCTGACCTGGAAGTCAGCCATGGAGTCACCCTGTGCCAGGTCTGGTTCCACAGTGGGCTGGTCCAACAAGGGCTGAGCATGGATCGTGGCAGCCACGTTAACCTCAACCGGGGGGGCATGGGTGTCCCTGACTGCTCCTCCACACATGGGGGGCTAGGGGTACCCTGCAAGTCACAGCCACGTCCCCTACCGGATCCACCACGGCCACCTTTGCCACCCTTATGGCTTGTTCACCTCCCAGCCATGGCACTGATGTTATTGTGCGAATGGGAGTCGATGTGAACTATTGTCCTGGGCAATTGGGGGTCAAAGGGGTTGGGTACCAGATGGTAATCGTACCCTAGGGCTCTAGCAAGGCTGTATGTCACCCCTGGGGAAAGATGACGGGTCACGCAATGCACAGGCACCCCAAAAAAGGGAAGTAAGGTGCACGCAACCCCTCCTAGACCACGTGCGTGGAAAAATAAACCTGCACTACGTTGTGGCACCCAGAAACACAAGAATGAACGTATGCGTGTCACACGCAGCCTAGAATGAACTCTGAAGGGGTACGCGACACACGGGGCAAGCACATATGTTAAATACGTGCGCGACTCACCGTCTGCCAGGAACAAAAGCGTGAAAAATATGCGCGTGTGCGCGTTGGCAACACCCCCCCCCAAAAGAAGAATTGTACGCTGTCTGAGGAGAGAGGACAACAGTAGAAGGGAACGCTGTTTGAGGAAACATGCCCAGGAAAAAGAGGAAAAGAGAAAAAGCTGTCAGAGGTAACAGGGAGTACGAACTCGAAACGCTGTGAAGTAAATCGCGTTTGTACCGACAAGAAGTACAGATTTCACCCACTCGCTCTCCACGAAAAGCACGTACAAGGAAATGGCGTTCTACACGTACCTTTTATACACACGTCACAGACGCGCATACGCGATGAGGCCATTTCCACCAATTACGCGCTTTGACACTCGGACGTGTATCTCTTTTTTTTTACACGTGCCATTCTCTACGGCCATGCGCGTGACGTCACAGCTGCGCATGGTGGCCTTTGGGCCAATGAAATCTCATATGCGAGCACACGTGGTGAAACTGCACGTCCGAGTGTCATCGCGTGTAATCGGAGGGAAGTGAGCGTACACGCGATTGGCCTGGGTACGTGTATTTCTGGGGTGCCCAGGAAGTTTCACACGCGATTGGTGGAAATCCACGTGTGCTCTGTCATCACGTGTAATGAGGGAAACACCCGCGCGCGTCACGTCACAGAGGCGCCTACGCGCTAAGGGCCTTTGGTCCAATGAAATCGCATATGCGTGCTGACGTGCATACGCGATAAGGGCCTTTCCTCGATTTACACGCAGATGTGCAGGATTTTCACGTGCAAAATCACTCCGTATCAAGCTGGCCACGCGTAAGCACACGGAAGACCACGATCCTGCCCACAAGGCCAAATTACTGCCCCTCAGAGCCCCGAGCACGCTCCCACCTGCCATCTGCTGCTGCCTGACTGCCTGCTGCCCACGTGCCCTGCCAATTGCTGCATGCACATCAGCCAGGGGTGCTGTTGCTGTGACCACCCCTGCTGGAACCGAAGACTCCCGACTGGGATTCCATCGCTCCACAGCCCAGCCCCAGGACCCAGTTGCCCACCCACTCCTGCCTCTGGGGTTGTCATGTCGGGCACTGCAACATCTGGCACCACTGACAACCCCCGGCCAGAGAGGCAGAGGGGCACCAGCTTCAGTGCCAGGGAAGTTGGTGTCCTGGTGGAGCAAGTCCTGGGGCAGTATGATGCTCTCTACGGAAGTGTGCATGCCGACAAGGAAGGACGGACTCGGATCTGGACGGACATCGTGACTGCCATCAACGCGGAGGGGGTGGCAGTCCGCGACTTCCAACATGTCAAGAAGCGCTGGGAGGACTTCAGGTCCAGGACCCTGAACAAGGCCCGGCGCCTCTTGAAGGCAGCGGATGCTAAGGGGCGCCGGGGCCACTTGTCGGAAGATCAGATGAGGCTCCTGGAACGCATATCCCCAGCGCTCCACGTCCAGGTCCTTGAGAGGCAGACACGTCTGGAGTCGAGCGGTAAGTGTACATGCATCATGATTGTAAGCTGTGCGTGTGGTGATGTACCAGTAGTGTGCCGGTTGCACATATGTTTGTATGGGGCCGAGTATGGGTGGGGGTGTACAGGGCCGTGCGGCTAACACATGCGAGGGCTGTCATGTGTGAGACATGGATGGTGCTTGTGTGTGTAGGCTTGCATGCCAAATGCAGTTGCGTGGGCACACATGTTTGGATGAATGTGTATGTAAGTGGGCATGGTCGTGATGTCACGCATGTATATTGTTTTCAGCTGCATGTATCAGCACTGTGTACATGTGCATGTGTGTGTATTTGACAAGGGTGCAACAGTGATGCAACATGGATGCATGTGACAGCGGGATGTGGAAGCCTGATTGGCAGATGTGACATGGATGCCCATCGGAACACTGCGACAGTTCGTTGAGGTGTACACATACATGCAAGTGTGGTGGTGTGCGTGCATGTGTAGTGCATTCCCTGTGTTGCATGTGATGTCTGGCTCACCTTTGCCTGCTCATGCTGTTGTATGTGTATGGATGGTGCTGGCAGTTGCGATGTGGCTGTGGTATGGCTCATGTGTGCAAGTTGAAATGACATGTGTGTTGCCGATTGTGATGCCATGTCTGAGGTTTGCCAATGCCACTCATGTCCAACTGTCATGTGTGTATGTGTCCATTGGACAGTGCCCTGATGCCTGTGTTTCATTTCTCCCTGTCTGCAGCGTCAACTGATGAAGAGGGCGGAGAAGGTGCTGTGGAGCACAGCGGCGGGGATCGCACGGCCAGCCGGAGACGCAAGGCCCAGCTCCCCTCCTGGGTTGTGATCTCGTCGGGGAGTGAGGAGTCCGGTGCCGCGTCCAAGGCCGCAGCTGCCAGGGTGAGGTCCAAGAGGCGGAGGTCGGAGTTGGACTCCTCGGCAGCAGAAGAGGCAGCTGGGACCCCACAGGGCCCAACGGGGGAAGATGGCACAGAGTCATCCAGGTTGGTGGGGGGTTTGGTGGAGGAGGAGGCCATGAAAGCAACAGAGACGGGGTCTGGAGGTGGGGATTCCACTGGTGCTAGTGGTGCAGTGCAGGACCAGGGACAGGAGGCAGCACAGGTCGCCGCCGAGGTGCCTGTGTGCAATCCTGTCCCTGATCTTGTTACTGCATCATCTTGCACCAGCAGGGATGCCTACGTCCAGACCCGTTTTCAGGCAGGGGATGAGCTCACGACAACTGGCCTTCCTCTGCCTGTGGACGTGGCTATCCGGGTCCGGGTTGAGCCTGTCCTGACTGGTGTGGCGTTGCGTCAACGAGCCATGCGAGGTGACCTGCAGTCTTTTCATGAGTAGACTGCACGTCATCTTGAATGGCTCGTTGACCACGTCGGCCTACTGGGACAGGTCACCCAGGCAGGATTCCTCCGTTTGATGGGGCTTGCTCAGACTCCCTCCTCAACTGAACCCCCTATGCGCCAGTCGTCCTCCGTGCCATCTTCCCACCCATCAGTCACCTGGGTGCCCTGTGGAGCTGCCTCTGACGGTGCGGCCAGGCTGGTGGAGGAGGCATCCCTGCCACAGTCGGTCGTTGGACGTCCAGCAGGGGTGGCCACATCAACGACTGCACCCCAGCCAGCGGAGGATGTGCAGGCAGCAGGAGGCAGTGCACGGGCAGAGGCGCAGCAGCAACGTGGTGGGAGCCATGATGGCTCGGGGCCTTCGACATCGGAGGGGCAGGCATCGGCCGGAGGGCAGGAGGACCCAGGACGGGAAGTGTCTTCCGTGTGGCAGCGGTTGGGCCACGCCATAGATGCAGAGCGGCAGCGGGCGGAAGAGGCACGGCTCACGATGGTCAGGGCGGAGAACTCCATGCGGAGGGCCCTGAGGCGTGCCGAGTGCCTCGAGGCAATCCGCAGGCAGTTTGGGGGGAACATGTGGACGGCCCTGCGGACCCTCGGGGCCATGGAGAAGGAGCGCCTCCGGGACATTGAGCAGGAGTTCGATGATGCCCTGGCCCGGAACATCCCGAAGTGAGCCGTCAGACTAGCCCGCTGCCCTTGTAAATAGTTCTGTAGTTAGTGTTAGGTTTCCTTTGGTTTAGCATTTTTTTTGGACCTTTTGGACAATGGCCCACATTTTTGTATATAGTTTATTTTTTTAGGTAGTGTTATTAGATAGGTTTCATTTCTTCGGTTGGGATCATGGACCCTGGATTGTTTATCTGTATATAGCTGACTTTTGGATTTTCATTTTTTTTTATGATTTCCCCATGGAGCAAGGGTTTTCGATTTTAATTTTCCATTGGATTAACTTTTGTGGACTGTGACTTTGGACACCTTTCGTTTGCATTATGATTTGTGGTTTTGCATTATTTCACGTACCTGCTGGTTTATTTTTTAAAAAATTCAATTATTGTTTCTTAATTTTTGATTCAATTTGTGTTGCGTTTAATGCATATTTTTTCTTCAAACTTCAATGTGTAGTATCATCTCATTGGTTTCATGCATATCATGATATGGGTTATGACATTCACTGACACCCATTGGGTGTATGTGAGGGACATGTGTTCATTTGCAAACTTGCAATTGTGGTTCTATCATGTTTTTGCCATTTCTAAGTGGGTGGATGCAATACTCGGGTGGGTGTTTGGCATTTGGAGGCTGACCATAAGGGCCAGGGATCTAGATTGTGGTGACATGTTGGCTGGGGGACATGTGTGGGGGCCTTGTGGAGGCTGGCCCTGCACTGCTGGGGGGTGGGGGTGCAGGGGGACATGTGTGGGGGCCTGGTGGAGGGTGCGCCTGCACTGCTGGGGGGTGGGGGTGGTGGTAGACATGTGTGGGGGCCTGGTGGAGGCTGCCCCTGGTGGCTGGGGGGTGGGGGTGATGGGAGACATGAGTGGGGGCCTGGTGGAGGCTGCCCCTGGTGGCTGGGGGGAGGGGGTGCAGGGAGACATGAGTTGGATATGAGTGGGGGCCTGGTGGAGGCTGCCCCTGCACTGCTGGGGGCTGGGGGTGATGGGAGACATGAGTGGGGGCCTGGTGGAGGCTGCTCCTGCACTGCTGGGGGGTGGAGGTGATGGGAGACATGAGTGGGGGCCTGGTGGAGGCTGCCCCTGGTGGCTGGGTGGTGGGGGTGCAGGGAGACATGAGTGGGGGCCTGGTGGAGGCTGCCCCTGCACTGCTGGGGGGTGGGGGTGATAGGGGACATGAGTTGGGGCCTGGTGCAGGCTGCCCCTGGTGGCTGGGGGGTGGGGGTGCAGGGAGACATGAGCGGGGGCCTGGTTAAGGCTGCCCCTGCACTGCTGGGGGGTGGGGGTGCAGGGGGACATGAGTGGGGGCCTGGTGGAGGCTGCCCCTGGTGGCTGGGGGGTGGGGGTGCAGGGAGACATGAGTGGGGGCCTGGTGGAGGCTGCCCCTGCACTGCTGGGGGATGGGGGTGATGGGAGACATGAGTGGGGGCCTGATGGAGGCTGCCCCTGCACTGCTGGGGGGTGGGGGTGCAGGGGGACATGAGTGGGGGCTTGGTGGAGGCTGCCCCTGGTGGCTCGGGGGTGGGGGTGCAGGGAGACATGAGTGGGGGCCTGGTGGAGGCTGCCCCTGCACTGCTGGGGGGTGGGGGTGATGGGAGACATGAGTGGGGGCCTGGTGGAGGCTGCCCCTGGTGGCTGGGGGGTGGGGGTGCAGGGAGACATGAGTGGGGGCCTGGTGGAGGCTGCCCCTGGTGGCTGGGGGGTGGGGGTGCAGGGGGACATGTGTGGGGGCCTGGTGGAGGGTGCCCCTGCATTGCTGGGGGGTGGGGGTGCAGGGCGACATGAGTGGGGGCCTGGTGGAGGCTGCCCCTGGTGGCTGGGGGGTGGGGGTGCAGGGCGACATGAGTGGGGGCCTGGTGGAGGCTGCCCCTGGTGGCTGGGGGGTGAGGGTGCAGGGGGACATGTGTGGGGGCCTGGTGGAGGGTGCCCCTGCATTGCTGGGGGGTGGGGGTGGTGGTAGACATGTGTGGGGGCCTGGTGGAGGCTGCCACTGGTGGCTGGGGGGTAGGGGTGATGGGAGACCTGAGTGGGGGCCTGGTGGAGGCTGCCCCTGGTGGCTGGGGGGTGGGGGTGCAAGGAGACATGAGTTGGACATGAGTGGGGGCCTAGTGGAGGCTGCCCCTGCACTGCTGGGGGGTGGGGGTGACGGGAGACATGAGTGGGGGCCTGGTGGAGGCTGCCCCTGCACTGCTGGGGGGTTGGGGTGATGGGAGACATGAGTGGGGGCCTGGTGGAGGCTGCCCCTGGTGGCTGGGGGGTGGGGGTGCAGGGAGACATGAGTGGGGGCCTGGTGGAGGCTGCCCCTGCACTGCTGGGGAGTGGGGGTGCAGGGGGACATGAGTGGGGGCTTGGTGGAGGCTGCCCTGGTGGCTCGGGGGTGGGGGTGCAGGGAGACATGAGTTGGGGCCTGGTGGAGGCTGCCCCTGCACTGCTGGGGGTTGGGGGTGATGGGAGACATGAGTGGGGGCCTGGTGGAGGCTGCCCCTGATGGCTGGGGGGTGGGGGTGCAGGGAGACATGAGTGGGGGCCTGGTGGAGGCTGCCCCTGCACTGCTGGGGGATGGGGGTGATGGGAGACATGTGTGGGGGCCTGGTGGTGGGTGCCCCTGCACTGCTGGGGGGTGGGGGTGGTGGTAGACATGTGTGGGGGCCTGGTGGAGGCTGCCCCTGGTGGCTGGGGGGTGGGGGTGATGGGAGACATGAGTGGGGGCCTGGTGGAGGCTGCCCCTGGTGGCTGGGGGGTGGGGGTGCAGGGAGACATGAGTTGGATATGAGTGGGGGCCTGGTGGAGGCTGCCCCTGCACTGCTGGGGGCTGGGGCTGATGGGAGACATGAGTGGGGGCCTGGTGGAGGCTGCCCCTGCACTGCTGGGGGGTGGAGGTGATGGGAGACATGAGTGGGGGCCTGGTGGAGGCTGCCCCTGGTGGCTGGGTGGTGGGGGTGCAGGGAGACATGAGTGGGGGCCTGGTGGAGGCTGCCCCTGCACTGCTGGGGGGTGGGGGTGCAGGGGGACATGAGTGGGGGCTTGGTGGAGGCTGCCCCTGGTGGCTCGGGGGTGGGGGTGCAGGGAGACATGAGTTGGGGCCTGGTGGAGGCTGCCCCTGCACTGCTGGGGGGTGGGGGTGATGGGAGACATGAGTGGGGGCCTGGTGGAGTCTGCCCCTGGTGGCTGGGGGGTGGGGGTGCAGGGAGACATGAGTGGGGGCCTGGTGGAGGCTGCCCCTGGTGGCTGGGGGGTGGGGGTGCAGGGGGACATGTGTGGGGGCCTGGTGGTGGGTGCCCCTGCACTGCTGGGGGGTGGGGGTGGTGGTAGACATGTGTGGGGGCCTGGTGGAGGCTGCCCCTGGTGGCTGGGGGGTGGGGGTGATGGGAGACATGAGTGGGGGCCTGGTGGAGGCTGCCCCTGGTGGCTGGGGGGTGGGGGTGCAGGGAGACATGAGTTGGATATGAGTGGGGGCCTGGTGGAGGCTGCCCCTGCACTGCTGGGGGCTGGGGGTGATGGGAGACATGAGTGGGGGCCTGGTGGAGGCTGCCCCTGCACTGCTGGGGGTGGAGGTGATGGGAGACATGAGTGGGGGCCTGGTGGAGGCTGCCCCTGGTGGCTGGGGGGTGGGGGTGCAGGGAGACATGAGTGGGGGCCTGGTGGAGGCTGCCCCTGCACTGCTGGGGGGTGGGGGTGATAGGGGACATGAGTTGGGGCCTGGTGCAGGCTGCCCCTGGTGGCTGAGGGGTGGGGGTGCAGGGAGACATGAGCGGGGGCCTGGTGAAGGCTGCCCCTGCACTGCTGGGGGGTGGGGGTGCAGGGGGACATGAGTGGGGGCCTGGTGGAGGCTGCCCCTGGTGGCTGGGGGTGGGGGTGCAGGGAGACATGAGTGGGGGCCTGGTGGAGGCTGCCCCTGCACTGCTGGGGGATGGGGGTGATGGGAGACATGAGTGGGGGCCTGGTGAAGGCTGCCCCTGGTGGCTGGGGGGTGGGGGTGCAGGGCGACATGAGTGGGGGCCTGGTGGAGGCTGCCCCTGGTGGCTGGGGGGTGGGGGTGCAGGGGGACATGTGTGGGGGCCTGGTGGAGGGTGCCCCTGCACTGCTGGGGGGTGGGGGTGGGGGTAGACATGTGTGGGGGCCTGGTGGAGGCTGCCACTGGTGGCTGGGGGGTAGGGGTAATGGGAGACTTGAGTTGGGGCCTGGTGGAGGCTGTCCCTGGTGGCTGGGGGTGGGGGCGCAAGGAGACATGAGTTGGACATGAGTGGGGGCCTAGTGGAGGCTGCCCCTGCACTGCTGGGGGGTGGGGGTGACGGGAGACATGAGTGGGGGCCTGGTGGAGGCTGCCCCTGCACTGCTGGGGGGTTGGGGTGATGGGAGACATGAGTGGGGGCCTGGTGGAGGCTGCCCCTGGTGGCTGGGGGTTGGGGGTGCAGGGAGACATGAGTGGGGGCTTGGTGAAGGCTGCCCCTGGTGGCTCGGGGGTGGGGGTGCAGGGGGACATGAGTGGGGGCTTGGTGAAGGCTGCCCCTGGTGGCTCGGGGGTGGGGGTGCAGGGAGACATGAGTGGGGGCCTGGTGGTGGCTGCCCATGGTGGCTGGGGGGTGGGGGTGCAGGGAGACATGAGTGGGGGCCTGGTGGAGGCTGCCCCTGGTGGCTGGGGGGTGGGGGTGCAGGGGGACATGTGTGGGGGCCTGGTGGAGGGTGCCCCTGCACTGCTGGGGGGTGGGGGTGGTGGTAGACATGTGTGGGGGCCTGGTGGAGGCTACCCCTGGTGGCTGGGGGGTGGGGGTGATGGGAGACATGAGTGGGGGCCTTGTGGAGGCTGCCCCTCGTGGCTGGGTGGTGGGGGTGCAGGGAGACATGAGTTGGACATGAGTGGGGGCCTAGTGGAGGCTGCCCCTGCACTGCTGGGGGCTGGGGGTGATGGGAGACATGAGTGGGGGCCTGGTGGAGGCTGCGCCTGCACTGCTGGGGGGTGGAGGTGATGGGAGACATGAGTGGGGGCCTGGTGGAGGCTGCCCCTGGTGGCTAGGGGGTGGGGGTGCAGGGAGACATGAATGGGGGCCTGGTGGAGGCTGCACCTGCACTGCTGGTGGGTGGGGGTGATAGGGGACATGAGTTGGGGCCTGGTGGAGGCTGCCCCTGGTGGCTGGGGGGTGGGGGTGGTGGGAGACATGAGTGGGGGCCTGGTGGAGGCTGCCCCAGCACTGCTGGCGGGTGTGGGTGATGGGAGACATGAGTGGGGGCCTGGTGGAGGCTGCCCCTGGTGGCTAGGGGGGTGGGGGTGCAGGGAGACATGAGTTGGACATGAGTGGGGGCCTGGTGGAGGCTGCCCCTGGTGGCTGGGGGGTGGGGGTGGTGGTAGACATGAGTGGGGCCTGGTGGAGGCTGCCCCTGCACTGCTGGGGGGTGGGGGTGATGTGAGGCATGAGTGGGGGCCTGGTGGAGGCTGCCCCTGCACTGCTGGGGGGTGGGGGTGATGGGAGACATGATTGGGGGCCTGGTGGAGGCTGCCCCTGGTGGCTGGGGGGTGGGGGTGCAAGGAGACATGAGTGGGGGCCTGGTGGAGGCTGCCCCTGCACTGCTGGGGGGTGGGAGTGATAGGGGACATGAGTGGGGGCCTGGTGGAGGCTGACCCTGGTGGCTGGGGGGTGGGGGTGGTGGGAGACATGAGTGGGGGCCTGGTGGAGGCTGCCCCTGCACTGCTGGGGGATGCGGGTGATGGGAGACATGAGTGGGGCCTGGTGGAGGCTGCCCCTGGTGGCTGGCGGGTGGTGGTGCAGGGAGACATGAGTTGGACATGAGTGGGAGCCTGGTGGAGGCTGCCCCTGCACTGCTGGGGGGTGGGGGTGATGGGAGACATGAGTGGGGGCCTGGTGGAGGCTGCCCCTGGTGGCTGGGGGTGGGGGTGCAAGGAGACATGAGTTGGACATGAGTGGGGGCCTAGTGGAGGCTGCCCCTGCACTGCTGGGGGGTGGGGGTGACGGGAGACATGAGTGGGGGCCTGGTGGAGGCTGCCCCTGCACTGCTTGGGGGTTTGGGTGATGGGAGACATGAGTGAGGCCTGGTGGAGGCTGCCCCTGGTGGCTGGGGGTTGGGGGTGCAGGGAGACATGAGTGGGGGCCTGGTGGAGGCTGCCCCTGCACTGCTGGGGGGTGGGGGTGCAGGGGGACATGAGTGGGGGCTTGGTGGAGGCTGCCCCTGGTGGCTCGGGGGTGGGGGTGCAGGGAGACATGAGTGGGGGCCTGGTGGAGGCTGCCCCTGCACTGCTGGGGGGTGGGGGTGATGGGAGACATGAGTGGGGGCCTGGTGGAGGCTGCCCCTGGTGGCTGGTGGGTGGGGGTGCAGGGGGACATGTGTGGGGTCCTGGTGGAGGGTGCCCCTGCACTGCTGGGGGGTGGGGGTGGTGGTAGACATGTGTGGGGGCCTGGTGAAGGCTGCCCCTGGTGGCTGGGGGGTGGGGGTGATGGGAGACATGAGTGGGGGCCTGGTGGAGGCTTCCCCTGCACTGCTAGGGGGTGGAGGTGATGGGAGACATAAGTGGGGGCCTGGTGGAGGCTGCCCCTGGTGGCTGGGGGGTGGGGGTGATAGGGGACATGAGTTGGGGCCTGGTGGAGGCTGCCCCTGCACTGCTGGGGGGTGGGGGTGACGGGAGACATGAGTGGGGGCCTGGTGGAGGCTGCCCCTGCACTGCTGGGGGGTTTGGGTGATGGGAGACATGAGTGAGGCCTGGTGGAGGCTGCCCCTGGTGGCTGGGGGTTGGGGGTGCAGGGAGACATGAGTGGGGGCCTGGTGGAGGCTCTCCCTGCACTGCTGGGGGGTGGGGGTGCAGGGGGACATGAGTGGGGGCTTGGTGGAGGCTGCCCCTGGTGGCTCGGGGGTGGTGGTGCAGGGAGACATGAGTGGGGACCTGGTCGAGGCTGCCCCTGCACTGCTGGGGGGTGGGGGTGATGGGAGACATGAGTGGGGGCCTGGTGGAGGCTGCCCCTGGTGGCTGGGGGGTGGGGGTGCAGGGAGACATGAGTGGGGGCCTGGTGGAGGCTGCCCCTGGTGGCTGGGGGGTGGGGGTGCAGGGGGACATGTGTGGGGGCCTGGTGGAGGGTGCCCCTGCACTGCTGGGGGGTGGGGGTGGTGGTAGACATGTGTGGGGGCCTGGTGGAGGCTGCCCCTGGTGGCTGGGGGTTGGGGGTGATAGGAGACATGAGTGGGGGCCTCGTGGAGGCTGCCCCTGGTGGCTGGGGGGTGGGGGTGCAGGGAGACATGAGTTGGACATGAGTGGGGGCCTGGTGGAGGCTTCCCCTGCACTGCTGGGGGCTGGGGGTGATGGGAGACATGAGTAGGGGCCTGGTGGAGGCTGCCCCTGCACTGCTGGGGGGTGGAGGTGATGGGAGACATGAGTGGGGGCCTGGTGGAGGCTTCCTCTGGTGGCTGGGGGGTGGGCGTGCAGGGAGACATGAGTGGGGGCCTGGTGGAGGCTGCCCCTGCACTGCTGGGGGGTGGGGGTGATAGGGGACATGAGTTGGGGCCTGGTGGAGGCTGCCCCTGGTGGCTGGGGGGTGGGGGTGGTGGGAGACATGAGTGGGGGCCTGGTGGAGGCTGCCCCAGCACTGCTGGCGGGTGGGTGATGGGAGACATGAGTGGGGGCCTGGTGGAGGCTGCCCCTGGTGGCTGGGGGGGTGGGGGTCCAGGGAGACATGAGTTGGACATGAGTGGGGGCCTGGTGGAGGCTGCCCCTGGTGGCTGGGGAGTGGGGGTGGTGGGAGACATGAGGGGGGGCCTGGTGGAGGCTGCCCCTTCACTGCTGGGGGGTGGGGGTGATAGGGGACATGAGTGGGGGCCTGGTGGAGGCTGCCCCTGGTGGCTGGGGGGTGGGGGTGGTGGGAGACATGAGTGGGGCCCTGGTGGAGGCTGCCCCTGGTGTCTGGGGGGTGGGGGTGCAGGGAGACATGAGTTGGACATGAGTGGGGGCGTGGTGGTGGCTGCCCCTGCACTGCTGGGGGGGGGGTGATGGGAGACATGAGTGGGGGCCTGGTGGAGGCTGCCCCTGCACTGCTGGGGGGTGGGGGTGATGGGAGACATGAGTGGGGGCCTGGTGGAGGGTGCCCTGCACTGCTGGGGGGTGGGGATGGTGGGAGACATGTGTTGGACATGAGTGGGGGCCTGGTGGAGGGTGCCCTGCACTGCTGGGGGGTGGGGGTGCTGGGAGACATGTGTGGGGGCCTGGTGGAGGGTGCCCTACACTGCTGGGGGGTGGGGGTGCTGGGAGACATGAGTGGGGGCCTGGTGGAGGGTGCCCTGCACTGCTGGGGGTGGGGGTGCTGGGAGACATGAGTTGGACATGAGTAGGGGCCTGGTGGATGGTGCCCTGCACTGCTGGGGGGTGGGGGTGATGGAAGACATGAGTTGGACATGAGTGGGGGCCTGGTGGAGGGTGCCCCTGGATGCTGGGGGGTGGGGGTGCAGGGAGACATGAGTGGGGGCCTGGTGGAGGGTGCCCTGCACTGCTGGGGGTGGGGGTGCTGGGAGACATGAGTTGGACATGAGTGGGGGCCTGTTGGAGGGTGCCCCTGGATGCTGGGGGGTGGGGGTGCAGGGAGACATGAGTTGGACATGAGTGGGGGCCTGGTGGAGGGTGCCCCTGGATGCTGGGGGGTGGGGGTTCCGGGGGACATGAGTGGGGGCCTGGTGGAGGGTGCCCTGCACTGCTGGGGGGTGGGGGTGCTGGGAGACATGACTAGGACATGAGTGGGGGCCTGGTGGAGGGTGCCCCTGGATGCTGGGGGGTGGGGGTGATGGGAGACATGAGTGGGGGCCTGGTGGAGGGTGCCCCTGGATGCTAGGGGGTGGGGGTGATGGAAGACATGAGTGGGGGCCTGGTGGAGGGTGCCCTGCACTGCTGGGGGGTGGGGGTGGTGGGAGACATGAGTTTGACATGAGTGGGGGCCTGGTGGAGGGTGCCATGCACTGCTGGGGGGTGGGGGTGCTGGGAGACATGTGTGGGGGCCTGGTGGAGGGTGCCCTGCACTGCTGGGGGGTGGGGGTGCTGGGAGACATGAGTTGGACATGAGTGGGGCCTTGTGGAGGGTGCACTGCACTGCTGAGGGGTGGGGGTGATGGGAGACATGAGTTGGACATGAGTGGGGGCCTGGTGGAGGGTGCCCCTGGATGCTGGGGGTGGGGTTGCAGGGGGACATGGATGGGGGCCTGGTGGAGGGTGCCCTGCACTGCTGGGGGGTGGGGGTGATGGGAGACATGAGTTGGACATGAGTGGGGGCCTGGTGGACGGTGCCCCTGGATGCTTAGGGGTGGGGGTGTTGGGAGACATGAGTTGGACATGAGTGGGGGCCTGGTGGAGGGTGCCCCTGGATGCTGGGGGGTGGAGGTGCAGGGGGACATTAGTGGGTGCCTGGTGGAGGGTGCCCTGCACTGCTGGGGGTCGGGGGTGCTGGGAGACATGAGTTGGACATGAGTGGGGGCCTGGTGGAGGGTGCCCCTGGATGCTGGGGGGTGGGGGTGATGGGAGACATGAGTGGGGCCCTGGTGGAGGGGGCCCCTGGATGCTGGGGGTGGGGGTGATGGGAGACATGAGTGGGGTCCTGGCGGAGGGTGCCCCTGGATGCTTAGGGGTGGGGGTGTTGGGAGACATGAGTTGGACATGAGTGGGGGCCTGGTGGAGGGTGCCCCTGGATGCTGGGGGGTGGAGGTGCAGGGGGACATTATTGGGGGCCTGGTGGAGGGTGTCCTGCACTGCTGGGGGGTGGGGGTGCTGGGAGACATGAGTTGGACCTGAGTGGGGGCCTGGTGGAGGGTGCCCCTGGATGCTGGGGGGTGGGGGTGATGGGAGACATGAGTGGGGGCCTGGTGGAGGGTGCCCCTGGATGCTGGGGGTGGGGGTGATGGGAGACATGAGTGGGGGCCTGGCGGAGGGTGCCCCTGGATGCTGGGGGGTGGTGGTGATGGGAGACATGAGTGGGGACCTGGTGGAGGGTGCTCCTGGATGCTGGGGGGTGGGGGTGATGGGAGACATGAGTGGGGGCCTGGTGGAGGGTGTCCCTGGATGCTGGGGGTGGGGGTGATGGGAGACATGAGTGGGGGCCTGGCGGAGGGTGCCCCTGGATGCTGGGGGGTGGTGGTGATGAGAGACATGAGTGGGGACCTGGTGGAGGGTGCTCCTGGATGCTGGGGGGTGGGGGTGATGGGAGACATGAGTGGGGGCCTGGTGGAGGGTGTCCCTGGATGCTGGGGGTTGGGGGTGCAGGGGGACATGTGTTGGTGGGCAGTAGTGCAAGGTGACATGTGGGTTGGCTGGGGGGCATGGGCATGGTGGATGGGCTGCCTGCGGGACATGTGCAGGGTAGGCCCCTGTGGTGTGGGCTGCCTGCAGGGGCCGTGGAGGGTGTAGAGGGTACACCTGAGAGGACCCACACGTGCAATTCACGTGTGGTGCTCCCCGCGCACTCCTGGAATACACGTACCCTGATGGATTCGCGTGTGATACTTCCTGCGCACCCCTGAAATACACGTACCCTGCTGCTTTTGCGTGTGATACTTCCCGCGCACCGCTGGAATGCACGTACCCTGCTGCTTTTGTGTGTGGTGCTCCCCGCGCACCCCTGGAATACACGTACCCTGATGGAATCGCGTGTGATACTTCCCGCGCACCCCTGAAATGCACGTACCCTGCTGTTTTTGCGTGATACTTCCCGCGCACCCCTGGAATACACATGCCCTGATGGAATCGCGTGTGTTACTTCCCACGCACCCCTGATGTACACGTACCCAGGACAATCGCGTGTGAAACTTCCCGAGAACCACTGAAATACACGTTCCCTGCTTGGCTTTTGCTGTTTGACAGCCCTGTGAACTGGTCCAGGGTTAGCGCAGCCCTTTGCGATGATTTGGGAATTTTGAAGGCTTTTCCTTGCGCGAGGGTGTTCTTGGGGGCGTAACTGGCGCTGCTGCAGGGTCGCTGCGCCACTCTGCGCCACGGCTGGTTTTGGAGGCTAAAATCCATGAATGTGCGATGAAAAGGATTTTTTCGCACGCGGCTGGCACAGTGTATCGCACGGGGACACTGTGCGCCAGCCGCGTGCGCCACTTTTGTGCGAATTTCTATGAATTACCCTCCTAGTCTTTAAATAGTACTATGCTAAAAGTCCTGCTTTAGCACTAGCAAATTTAAATAACATTCTTCTACATGGTACAGCAAAAGACCTACTTGAAGAAATTGACTATATCCAGAAAAAATATTTTGGAAGTGAAAGTCACTTACAGAATGAAATAGCTTTAAACCAAATTAGCAACAATTCTACACATGGCAACCTTTTACTAAATACATACAAAAAGGAAATAATAACATTTAAAAGTACATCAGCTGAAGTACCAAACCATGTGTGTGTATGTTGCCGCAGAACTTTTTATAAAAGTAACACAAAATCTGTAGACCTATCATACAAAATAGAAGACAATGAAGATTCTAAATGGTTTGAATTAGCTCTCTACCTTGTAGCAGAAAACAAATACGAAATAACGGACCCCTTAATACTTTGCAGTTACTGCACTACAAAACTTGACAACAACCAAACTCCTTCACATGCTATCACAGATAATTTGGAATTATACCCACTACCAAAACCCCTACAACAACTTAATGTTTATGAGAGCATCATAATTCAAACAGTGCACCCATTTCAAGCAATAATACGCCTTCAACCAAAAACAGCAAGATTACCTCCCTCTGAATTGGTAAAAGGCATTAGTGGAAAAGTAGTTTATTTACCATTAGATCTAAAAGAAAATGTGCATACTCTAGGAGTGCAACGTACAATGCAGCAATCTTTAATTATCTTAGTAAATGGAGTACCTACAAAAGACAAAAAAATATGGCAACAGCTGGTAGATTTACATAAAGTTAGACAAGCCTTGCAATATCTTAAAGAGAATAATGAATATTACAAAGAAATTAATATTGAAGAAAACTTGAAGGATACAACTGAAATAATTCAAGAAACACAAGAAACTGGTCAATTTGAGCTCCTAGATTCTGCTACAATATCAAATATTTTAGACCATTATAAAATGTATCCTTTGCACTCTAATGACACCATAGAAGATGCACTGGAAACATACCAAATACGTCAAACAAAAGGATCACCAATCAGCATATGGGAAAAAAGTATAGAAGCACGTGCTTTTCCTCTACTCTTTCCTACTGGCAAAGGAGGAAGGTACGATGATAGACCTATTCAAATATCAGCATCAGAATACCGCTCATTACGGATGTATTCTGAAGATCCCAGATTTAGACAAAATGTGGAATACATATTCCACCTACTCTTTGAAAGTGAACTAGCAACTTTATGTTATGGAGTTGCACACATATTAAAATCAGGATCACACTTTCAAAATATGACAGCTACACAATTATTACAAAAAAAGCAACAAAAGGATGAGGTTTTACAATCAAATATTACAAGTCTATTAGCAAATATGCGTGGTACTAAAGAGTACTGGTTTCGACGTCATGGAGATGTACGTTGTGTGATCAGAAACCTTGGCCCACCCACTTGGTTTGTTACATTAAGTTGTGCAGAATATGCATGGGAAGACTTACATGATTTCCTACACATATCAAACAAAAACAAAACAAACATAGATATACTAACACCTGGAGAACTTTTTTCTTTGGATCCTGTTAATGTTTCAAGATATTTTCACCCTCGCTTCATTGCTATGCTACATTCTATTTGTAATAAAACTGTTCCTCCCCCTGGAGAAGTGCAACACTTCTTTTCGAGAAAAGAATACCAAGCCAGAGGAGCACCACATATCCACATGCTTTTATGGATTAATGATGCTCCTCAATTTGGTCAAGACAGTGATGCCATTGTTTTACAGTTTATTGAAAAATATGTCACTTGTGAAATTCCATTGGAAGCAACAAATAGTGATCTTCATGCACAAATTTTATAATTTCAAAGACACAAATGTGGCAAATATTGTTGTCGCAAATACAAAAACAAAGGGAAATACTACACCAAATGCCGATTTGGTTTCCCTAGACCAGTTACAAATACAGGTCAAGTGAACAACCTCATGTCTTCAGTTAGACATAGTGTTAAAGGTAAGTCACCTAAAAATACATATTACATAAAATGAAAAGAAGAAGAAAAATATATCAATGATTATAATGCAATCGTTGCCCACCTATGGAATGCAAACATAGATGTGCAATACATTGCAGACAATTCTATTGCAGTTGCACGATATGTCACAGCATACTTAACCAAAGCAGAAAAGACAGAGCTCCAAAACCTCTGGAATGACCTGTCATCAGATAAAATAGTGTCTCAGAAATTATACAGCTTGGGCATAAAAATGCTCTCCCATAGACAATGTGGATCATATGAAGCAGCTGATCGTTTAACTGGTACTGCATTGTATGGTAAATCTGAAAATATAGTATGGCTAAGTCTTGGTCCAGCTAAATCTAGAAAACGAGTTCTAAAATCATACGAAGATATAGAGCAATAGCCAAACGTGATCCCAACAGCCAAGACATTTAAAAAAAGCTATTTATTGGACACATACTACCTAAACAGAAGTAATACTTTGGAAACCATTTGTCTATACCACATAGCCCAAAACTACAAATACAAAAATAATATAAAACCTGATGAAAAAAAGGTAAATACAGAGTGACAAACTGTGAAGGCAGATTAGTTAAACTCACCAAACCAAATTTAATTAATTATATCAAATTGTCATTAAAGACTCCTCAACATAAAGAAGTATATTACATGTCCCTGCTACAACTCTTTAAACCATGGAGAAAAGAAGAAGAAATACTAGATAACTATTACTCATATGAAGATGCTTTCAAAGCAAATGAAAGCACTATAACTGATGTAAACTTTACACAGTACAAAACAATGTTGCACAATGAACAGCAACACGAAGAAGAACTCCAGGCCCAACTAGATAAAGAAACTCCTGACAGTAGTCAACCTTCTGTAACAGGAAGCCAAGAACCACTGGGAGAACCACTAATAGTAAATGAGGCAGAATTAGCTATGATAGAAGTAGAAAACACCATGTGTCAGTATGAAGATAAAGAAGACTTAACTATACTACAATCAAAACTAAACAATGAGCAACGTAGCATTTTTCAAGAAGTAACAAAACAAATTGCACATGGTGTAAAACATGAAAATAAAGAATGTTCCTGCCATAATTATAAACCTATACTACTGTACGTCAGTGGTGAAGCTGGTTCTGGCAAAACATTCCTAATCAAAATCATTAGTATGTTCTTCAACAATTGACAAACAACAAACTGTCAGCTGTTGTCACTGCCCCCACAGGTTTAGCTGCCTACAACATAGGTGGTGTTGCATTACACCGATTACTACTATTACCAGTAGAACACCAGAACAAATTAGACTATTACAAACTTTCTGCAGAAGCTGCAATGGAATTACGCAGAGTATTGAAACAAATGAAAATGCTACTAATAGATGAAGTGAGCATGGTCTCCAACCTGATGATAGCTTTGATTCACCTCAGATTACAAGAAGTACTCAAAACAGACTATGAAGAGCTCTTTGCAGGAAAACACATTATTGTTTTCGGAGATCTTCTTCAATTGACACCAGTAAAAGGTGAGCCTATGCTTAAAACATTAGGACACAAACTCTGCCGTAAAACTGTTGGCAGCATTGGAAATGTCAACCTTTGGCAACATTTCCAATACAGAGAATTAACAGAAAACATGCAGCAATCTGCAGATCTCACTTATGCCAACATCTTAAAAAGTATCAGAGTCGGTATACTTTCTAAAGAAGCAGAAGCAATATTGAAAACCCGGCACATTCATGCACTTTATGGCAATAATGCATGTGCTACAGATGTTATGGAACAATTAGCCCACAAAAATGTCAATTGTATGGCCTTAATGGCAACTCTTACAAGCTGTTTCAAATTCAATGAAATAATGTTAAGTAAAGAAATGCAACCAATAATGGAAATTAGCGCCACAGACAAACTAGATGTACATGGTATGACACTACCCATGTGTGACCAAGCCACAACAAGACTAAATAGTTTAGAAAAATCAATCTCAAACACAGCAGGCTTAGAAAAGATATTAAAATTATCCTTAAATTGCAGAGTAATGCTTAAACGTAATCTTGACGTGGACCAAGGACTAGTTAATGGAGCACTGGGTACAGTTGTTGGCTTTCAAACATACCCATGTGACAACAAAATTTAGTTTGTCAATATTCTCTTTGACAAACTTTCAGAAGTAAAAAGGATAGGACCTCAACAGCTCGATTCCTTCTCTTCAAAGACATGTATATACGCCGAGAACAATTTTCTCTAACTCTTGCATACGCAGTCATGATTCATAAATCACAATGTCTTACCCTAGACAAAGCAATGATAGATATTGGCAACAAAGTCTTTAAAGAAGGCATGAGCTACGTAGCACTATCACGCTTACGTACACTTGATGGTCTATTTCTAATCATTTTTGATGCATGTTAAGTAAACGCTGATATTCCTTGCATTTTAGAATACAATAGACTTCGCTCACTATACACCCCCATCTAAACACATATTCTGTTCCACAAAAAGTAAAACGTTATAAAAGAAAAATAAATCAAACAGAAATGCAACAGGATGTCACTGCAAATCCTTCAAAGAGAGTAAAAGAATCTAATACTTCATCAAGTACCACAAGCAAAGAAGAATCAATTAGGGAAAGTAAACCAGGTACTTCTTCAAAGAAGGAAGACCAAATCCAAAAAAGGCAGTCAGATACAGAACTACCTGGTCCATTTAAACTCTCAAATATAGTTGGTGTAAGTTGCTATGCAAATGTAGCAATGAATATTCTATTTCAATTACCACCAATTGTTGACAACATTTACTTACACAGTACAGACCCATTGTGTTTGCAAATGTTAGTACTTCATAGAAACGCAACAAATAATCCTGACAACACGTATAGCATTTATGGAATAAGACAACAATTGGACTACTGTGCTGGAATGGTGAAATTCACTATAAACTCACAGGAAGATCCACAAGAATTTCTAATGTACTTACTACAAGTACTGGAAAACAAAAACATACCTATAACATACCTATACCTATCTTCCAGATTTCATACATGTGGAAACATACATGCAATCCCTACAACAATGTGACACAAGAACAAATCCCCAATGAACGCTTCGTATATATATCAATACCTAATTGTGAATCCATTCCATTTCAGCAACTTGTACAAAATGCAAACCATGGTAGATTATGTTCTACCTGCAATTCAGATAATCGCTCCACGTTAGTAATATAAACACATGGGGCCTCATTACGACCCAGGCGGTAAGTTACCGCCTGGGTCGTACCTTTACCACCATGGCGTAAACTACGTTTACGCCATGGTGGTTGGCGGACTTACCGCCCCATTCCGAGGTCGGCGGGGCGGTAAGTCCCCAATCCCCATTTACCCTTCCCCATTCCCATTTTTGCCCCATAGGGCATAATGGGAGTGGGGAAGGCGTTAATTACGCCACCGTAAATTACGGTGGCGTAATTAACAACATGATCCCTTAGCGTCATGGATTTTAACACCTGCTAAAAGCAGGTGTTAAATCCGCCATGGCGCTAAGGGACCTCGGAATCAGGCGGTAAGGGTCGGCGCTGTTCACGCTGCCGTAAACCCCTTACCGCCTGGGTCGTAATGAGGCCCATAGTAAATACGTAATAATAACACTTCTACGTTACAATGCAGATGGTACCAAAAACAACTGCAAGCTGACTGGATTCGCACATGGGGCCTCATTACGACCCTGGCGTTAAGGATTTAACAGCGGCGTAAAAGGTGTCGGCGCCGTTAAACCCTTAACGCCTGATTACGAGGTCCCTTTGCGGGACCCGACCTTAACGGCTGGTTCTACCAGTCGTTAAAGTAGGGTGCCGCAAAGGGACCTTGGTGCTAAGTACGGTGCCGCAATTTGCGGCACCGTACTTAGCGCCTTCCCCATTCCGATTGAGCCCTATGGGGCAAAAATGGGAATGGGGAAGGGCCCACGGTGAATGGGGAATTACCGCCCCGCCAACCTTGGAATGGGGCGGTAATTCCGCCATTCACCATGGCGGACCCCGGCATGGACCATGGTGCTAATAGCACCATGGTTTAGCGCTGGGGTCGTAATGAGGCCTATGGTCAAATATCACTTGGTAAGAAAACCTTCACAACAATAGGTATAATCTACCACGCAGGAGTCACAACTAATTCAGGGCACTACACTGCATATATTAAAAAAAAATGTGGATGGTTTGAATGTAATGA
This sequence comes from Ambystoma mexicanum, assembly GCF_040938575.1. NCBI lineage: Eukaryota > Metazoa > Chordata > Amphibia > Caudata > Ambystomatidae > Ambystoma > Ambystoma mexicanum. The sequence continues at coordinate 1,150,622,540 of NC_090928.1, forward strand.
TAGTACCATTACTCTAAAGCAGAGATTACCAGCAAATCTTACAAAAGCTTATTTATTGTTCTTAAAACCAAAATTTGATAACCAACCTGTACTTAAACCTTAAGTAAACTTGTAGTAAAAAAATATAAACTGTTAGAATATTCCAAAAGCTATCTAACTGCCCAAAGATTTGAGAACAACTAATCAGATAAATGAATACCACTAAATTAGAGCAAAAAATATACAGTTAGAATATGCCAATTGGTATCTAACCGTCCCAAAATTTAACAATATCCAAACAGATAAATAAATACCACTAAAATATATAAAAAATAGACAGTTAGAATACGCCAATTGGTATCTAACTGTCCCAAAATTTAAAAATATCCAAACAGATAAATCAATAGCACTAAAATATATCAAAAAATAGACAGTTAGAATATGCCTACTGGTATCTAACTGCTCCAAAATTTTACAATAGCCAAACAAATAAATAATATGTTACTGCTCCAAAAATGCAACAAGCTAATGTATAAAGCATTAGCTAGAAACAACAAGTGAACACTGAAAAGAAACAAACAAATAAACTGTAGCATAACAGAAAAAGGTTTTTTTTTAATCCAACATGGATTTTTTTTCTCCCACAAACCCAATGATTTTAGCAACAAACACAGATACTGAGCAAATTCAACAGTACTCTGGTTTTTAATCTACTAAATATGAGGGCAAAAAAAAAATGTTGATTATACAATGTAATAAGTCATTACAAAATACTAATACTAACATGCTTTTTTCTTTTATCACAGAAATGAACAAGAAATATATGTACTCCAGTTACTAAACCCAACAGTAAGTATATTATACACTCTATGCCCTGGCCACAACCATCGCAGCATATCACACCCATAGGATCTTATAACTGTGTTCCTTATAAATTTGTTTTTGACCCAAAGTTATAAGCAACTATAAGTGTGATATGCTGCGGTGGTTGTGGCCAGGGCATAGAGTGTTGGGTGCATTTGGCCATGCACCCAACACTCTATGCCCTGGCCACAACCACCACAGCATATCACAGCCATAGAGTCAAATATATCAACTATGGCCTATGGAAACTTTTAATGTCCTCAGACATTATGAGTGTTCTTAGAACACCTTCAACTTGCCAGCGAACAATACGGACAGCATCTTCAGGAAACCCCCTACGAACATTTCAGGACAACGCAAGAGTTTTAAGAACACTTTCAACTTGACAACGAACAATACGGACAGCGTCCTCAGAACACCCCCATTTTGTTTATTTGCGAACATTTCAGGACACTGCGAGTGTTCTTAGAACACATTCAACTTGCCAGCGAACAATACGCACAGCGTCTTCAGGACACCCCCTACGAACATTTCAGGACAACGCAAGAGTTCTTAGAACACTTTCAACTTGACAACGAACAATACGGACAGCGTCCTCAGAACACCCCCATTTTCTTTATTTACATACATTTCAGGACACCGCGAGAGTTCTTAGAACACTTCTGTTAGGCTTGGCTCTCATACTTGCTTGTGTGCTGAGCCAGGATTGATGTCACCATCAGAATGTAAGCTGTGAGTCTGGAGTGTGAGACTAGAATGTTTAGAGTTGAATGGGTTCTACCCAGGCAGTTAGATTATGTGAGCCTGGGTGGTGGGAGCCAGTGGGCTTCTGTCCCTGCTCCTGTCCCTTTCCTCTGTATCTCCTAATAACTATGATGACATCTGATCCTTGTAACAGAAGAACCCTAATAAAGTAACCACTATGCGTAACTTGCCTGTATATCGTGAGTGTCCCTTGGAGTGAACCCTATGACCAAGAGCTGGTCATAACAATTGGCGACGAGGATGGTCCAAGGTATGGTGAAGGAGGACCTTGGAGTGGACACCAAGTGAAACAAAAGGAGATACAGGTACCTGTGTGATGTCATGTGAGAGAGGAGAAGAGACTCTGCTGCGGAGGGGGGTGCAGGCAACAGGACAAGTGAATGCAAGGAGAGAGGGAGAGCCCACTGCCCCCGTAGACTGTTTGCGCCCACCACACAGGGCTGTTTGAGCCAGTCAACCAGGGCTGGAAAGGACAGCCTGTCAGTGGAGACCCCTGGGAAGAAGGGAGAGTGCCCTGTTTGAGGCCAGGAGTCATTAGAGGCTGTCCAAGAGTCTGGAGAAATGGAAAGCACCCAGGGTTGGAAGGGACATCCTGTCAGAGGAGACCCCTGGGAAGACGGAAGAGTGCCCTGTTGGCGGCCAGGAGTCATTAGAGGCTGTCCAAGAGTCTGGAGAAGTGGAAAGCACCCAGGGCTGTTTGAGTCAGCCACCCAGTGCTGCTTTAGTCAGCCCCCAGGGCCGTTGGAGGCGGCCACCCAGGGGTGTCAGAAGCATCCTGCCCCATAAGCCTGGGGCAAGGATGGCCTGTTGGAGTCTGCAAGGAGCAGGTCCCCTGGTACATGAGGAGACATTGGCAGGGTTGCATGAGGCTGCCCAAGTGTGCCACCATTTCCTGAGTGACTATTCCAGCATTATTTAAAAAGGGGAAGTGTAATTTCCATGCCAAGTAAGCGTAATTGTGCCTTTTTATGCACCTGTAAGGCTAAAGTTTTAATGAGTATAGACACTGTGCTGATTTGGTCTGAAGTGGGGACCACGCAATGAGAAAACGGTTACTGTTTGGGTTTGGGTATGATAATAGTTTTTGTGGATGATTAGTTTACACTTGCAGAAGACATTTTGGAGTTGCATTTATAAAGTAAAATGTCATAATGGATTGAGCAACGATGTGAGAAGTTGTGACTGAAGAGTAGTGTTGTGCATTAGTAGTGAATTAACATGAGAAGTATTAGTGAGAATGATGTTGCACTGAGAATAGGAGATGCATTTTGGAGTTTCATTTAAAAGTAAAATGTCATAAAGGATTGAGCAACGATGTGACAAGTTGTGAATGAAGAGTGATGTTGTGCATTAGTAGTGAATTAACATGAGAAGTATTAGTGAGAATGATGTTACACTGAGAATAGGAGATGCATTTTATTTTAGATGTAACCATTTTGAGGCATTGCGGGTTGGTTTTAGAGTTGGCCCCAGTTGGCAACATGGACGTTCAGGTCTCATTTAAAATCGGTTTCCACATTTGTGTTGTGATAGGGGTTGTGTGTGAGTGGCACATATGAGGTTGATTGAGGTGAACAATCAAAGGGTGTTGATCCTATTATGCTTAGTATAACATCTTTGAGGAATTTCAGCATTTAGAGTTGCCTGATTTAAGGCAATGTGGACTTTTAGATAATTTGACTGGCAATGTACATTGTATTAATGTATCACCTATTGACATGCATGCATTTTTGAGGCATTATAGGTGTGATGTTTTGTTTGTGTGTGTATGAATGTGCAACCCATGATGACTGCTAGAGTGACTGCAGCGCTCCTTAGCAGTTGACATTCTATGTGGGGTTGTCTGTATTTTTGAGCATCTTGTGTCTGATGTGTGTTTTGGAGTAGTATGTGAATGTTTTAGTGTTGGTGCATGGCCAGTTCTTGGTTTTGGAATCTTTTGAGGTTTTTGGAATGTGTTTTAATTGATGTACATGACCAGGGTTGGTCAAGGGACTCTGCGGAGTTGGAGGTGTTTGGTGTTTTCAGGCCCTGCGGGGTCAGTGATGTTACTACTGGTAGGCTAGTATAGAAGCTTGTTGGAGCTTTGATGAAATTGGTTAGTGACTCTGAGGGGTCCAGAGGTATCTAGTAGGAGACTAGTACCTCAAGCTTTGCGAAGCTGTGTATGTTGTGATGATTTGTGACTCTGAGGAGTTCGCGTGAAGCTTTGTGAAGCTTTGATGTTATTTTGGGTTGTGGCTCTGAGGAGACGAGAGGCATCTAGCAAGGGACTAGTGCCTAAAGCTGTGTGAAGATTTGATGTTGTTTTGGTGATCCTACAGATTTGTTAGGGTCCAGGGATTTCTTTGGAATTTCTTTTTTTTTAGATGCATATGATCTTGCATCTTGTTTCTTCTTTTCTTTAAATTTTTGGTGGTTTCTGGGATTGTTCTTGAGTTCTTCTTGATCAATTTCAGAAGCCTTGAAAGTCATCTGCAGTTGTGTTCACTTTGGGGTGTTTTGAAATGTTTTGAAGGGCTCATTTGTCTGGGCAACATTTGTAGCGATAGGCTGGTGGTGGTTGTTTAGTGACAGCTGGTTGCCTTTCTTTATTGGTGTGATGAGGTGAGTGATTGGTGATTTAGTGTGTCTGTGTTGTTTGAATTTTGGATTGGGTTTGACAGAGGTATGAGTTGTGACTGTGGTTTCTTGGTGACACGGGTAGATTGTTGGGTTGTTAGTAAGTATCTCGCGCAGTTACGCCAGTACCTGTTTTTTCCCGGCTTTGGGAGTTAGTGCTCGGAAGTGGCAGTTCGAGGTTCCTTTGTGGCAGAGAGGAACGGAAGGAGCTTTGTGTTTGGTTGGTTTTGGTAGTGTTTTGGTTTGTTTGCCTTGGTGGGCGGTTAGTGCTCGAAAGTGGCAGTTTGAGGTTCCTTTGTGGCAGAGGGGAACGAAAGGTGATTTGTGATTTTGTGATTGGTTAGGACTGTTAGTTGTGGCGGCTGGGACTGTCGTAGGATGTTAGTTAAGCCTGTTTGTTCAATCTCTGGGGTTAGCAGAACTCTGCTGAGAGTGAGGTGTGTCTTGCTATTTTGAAAGAGTGTGTTGTTCTTTATGCAAGAGGGGGAGGTGTTAGGGTTGCTTCCTCCCGGTGTGTTTGGGGTGTGTTTGTTTGTTGTAGGAAAGGAGGTGTTAGGGTTGGCTCTTATACTTGCTTGTGTGCTGAGCCAGGATTGATGTCACCATCAGAATGTAGGCTGTGAGTCTGGAGTGGGAGACTAGAATGTTTAGAGTTGAATGGGTTCTACCCAGGCAGTTAGATTATGTGAGCCTGGGTGGTGGGAGCCAGTGGGCTCCTGTCCCTGCTCCTCTTTATCTCCTAATAACTATGATGACATCTGATCCTTGTAACAGAAGAACCCTAATAAAGTAACCACTATGCGTAACTGGCCTGTGTATCCTGAGTGTCCCTTGGAGTGAACCCTATGACCAAGAGCCGGTCATAGCAACTTGACAACGATACAAAATGGTCAGCGTCCTCAGAACACCCCCATTTTGTTTATTTACGAACATTTCCGGACACGGCAAGTGTTCTTAGAACACATTAAACTTGACAAAGAACAATACGGACAGCGTCCTCAGAACACCCCCCATTTTGTTGATTTACGAACATTTCCGGACATCCTGAGTGTTCTTAGAACACATTCAACTTGCCAGAGAACAGTACGGACAGCGTCCTCAGAACACCCCCATTTTGTTTATTTACAAACATTTCAGGACATCGCGAGAGTTCTTAGAACACTTTCAACTTGACAACGAACAATACGGACAGTGTCCTCAGAACACCCCCATTTTGTTTATTTACGAACATTTCAGGACACCGCAAGAGTTCTTAGAACACTTTCAACTTGACAACGAACAATACGGACAGTGTCCTCAGAACACCCTCATTTTGTTTATTTACGAACATTTCAGGACACCGCAAGAGTTCTTGGAACACATTCAACTTATCAGAGAACAATACGGACAGCGTCCTCAGGACACCCCCATTTTGTTTATTTACGAACATAATACGGACAGCGTCCTCAGAACACCCCCATTTTGTTTATTTACGAACATTTCAGGACACTGCAAGAGTTCTTAGAACACTTTCAACTTACCAGAGAACAATACGGACAGCGTCCTCAGGACACCCCCATTTTGTTTATTTACGAACATTTCTGGACACCGCGAGTGTTCTTAGAACACTTTCAACTTGGCAACGAACAATACGGACAGCGTCCTCAGAACACCCCATTTTGTTCATTTACGAACATTTCAGGACACTGCGAGAGTTCTTAGAACACTTTCAACTTACCAGAGAACAATACGGACAGCGTCCTCAGAACACCCCCATTTTGTTTATGTACGAACATTTCAGAACACCGCAAGAGTTCTTAGAACACTTTCAACTTGACAACGAACAATACGGACAGCGTCCTCAGGACACCCCCATTTTGTTTATTTACGAACATAATACGGACAGCGTCTTCAGAACACCCCCATTTTGTTTATTTACGAACATTTCAGGACACTGCGAGAGTTCTTAGAACACTTTCAACTTACCAGAGAACAATATGGACAGCGTCCTCAGGACACCCCCATTTTGTTTATTTACGAACATTTCTGGACACCGCAACTGTTCTTAGAACAGTTTCAGCTTGCTTGCGAACAAAACTGACACATATTGAGTCCTAAGAACACCCCCCATTCAGTTTATTTAGAACATTTCAGAACACCTGTGATGTCTCCAGACAAATCGAACACAGCAAGAATGTGTACCACATAGAAAAACACAACTTTCAACCCATCTCATACTCTCCTACCCTCCCCAAACACTCCTACACACCAACACACTCTACTAAATACAAATTTTGAACCAAGTTTCACTGCGCTGTCCCCGGACGTCCGCAAATCCATGGGCGCTACCGGAAATCTGACGCGCTTCACGCTCCACACCGTCCAATCAGCGAACATGTCGCCTGTCCGCGGACACCACGCAAACTGATTGTCCAATCAGGACACTGTCCACGGAGTGAACAGGGAAGTTTGTCCATGGACCGAAAACAGATATCACTAATTTTGTATGACCTACTTTTTGGTCATTTTTAAAAAGACTCCTGGACAGATTATCACCCAATCTGCAAAAGCACGCTTTTGGGACCAAGCCGCTACTCCTGGTCCAAAATTGGTGAAAATCCGTCCACGGTTTGGGCTGTAGGCACAAGCAAAGTTTTTTCCCCATTGAGTCTAGGGGGAAAAAAAAGTTTTGGGACCCCCCCTATAACTTTGCCCCCCCCTGGACGAATCCTCACCAAACTTTGCAAGGTGGATTGAAGAAGAGGGTGGAGGATAGTGTTTAGTGGGATTACAGACATGCCCCATGATCATTTATTTAAAAAATTGTCCCTGTGTCTAGATAACATTTTAAAATACACTTCCAGTGGGTGCAGGATGCCGTTGGGCAGTTTTTGTTTTAGAATAGCCAGGAGAAGGAACGTTCTATGGTGACACAATAGAGAACATGTTTTCATATTTGTTGGTGACATATAAAGGCATCAAATTGAAGAGTAGGCAAAATATGCATGTCCTAGGGAAGCTCTATGAAGAGAAAAAAGAGGAAACTGCCAAAGAGGTCGGGCAAGGTAGTGACACAGCGGACTGCCCCCTCCTTATGGGCTGTAACCTAAACTGAACCCTGCAGTGGGGTACAGAAACTCATGATGGGTGCCCCAAAGTAGGGATGAATCAGAAACCGGTATGGGAAAGCCAGAGGCTAGAGTATTTGGCAGACATAGACAAAAGTATGCAGCTCTCAGTTAGAAACTGTGTTTGAAGTGTTTAAAGCACCCAAAGTGTGATAGAGAAGGATGTCCAGAAAAAGGGTAGGAGCAAGAGGAGACGGGAACGCTAGTTGGCTGGATGTCCTGGAAAATTATGTTTAAGTTAGATAAAGAGACTCTGTAAGAGGAGGGGGAGAGCTCTCTGGGGTCCCAAACAGGACACCATGGACACAGACAAGGACAGAGGATCAGAGCCTGGGAGAGGGGATATTTGGGACCAAGAAGCATGGGATGGAGATAGAGAGAAGGAAAGGGAGGTTAGGAGAAGACAGAAGAGAGAAGGAGAGAGGGAGAAAGAAAAGGAGATAGATTGGGGAAGCAGTAGGGACTGGTCCCAGACCCTCCAAAACAGGAAAGGTAGGATGGCGTTAGCGAGAACTGGGTAGGGCGGCCCTGCACCCCAAACGCAATTGCCCCAGTTACAGAAAGGTAGGGGAGGAGCGCGGTATGTACCATGGCAGAACATGTGCAGAGATAATTTGATGTAGAGCCTGCGGTGTCAGGCAAATGGATATATAGACTAGATAAAGAGACAGCAGCGGTTACCCCGGCAATTGGTGACACAAAGAGCTTACTCAAAGCCATATTGGGTGAATGGGCGGGACAAACTATGGGAAAAAGGGGGTTATGATGGAGTTAAATTGAGTAGTAACATACGCGACAGTGCACCCTTTAACAACTGCTGCGCACACATGTGGAAAGTAGTAAGAACTATGTACCCAGACATATCTGACATGGGGGCCATTATGGCATGCAAAATTAAACCAGATGAGGACCCCGCAGAATACATACAACAGATACAGAAGATGTGGACATTTAGAGACACGAGAATCATGGAACGTGAACACGCCAATATTTTATCACATACTAGTCCGAGGGCTCCCCTCAGATGTGCAGACATCCCTAGAGAAGGTGGTTGGGATTGAGGCGAAGGGATGGACAGAAATACAGACCACCATAATACACTTTTGTAAGAGGAAACAGGAAAGAGAGAAGGACACAGCAATTAATGGAGAGGCAAAATTGTCGCAAAAGGAATTGGCAAAAATATCAATGGAAGGGACTGTACTTACCAACATTGTCCCAGGACAAATCTAAGTTGCCCACATCCAATAAGTGGGGTTTCCCTTGGGGGCATGCCACAGGGAGGGTATTACCCACAGACAGGATATTACAAACAGGGCAGAGGATACTCACAGAGAGGGAGGGGTTTTGGATAGAGTGGGACGGGACCCAGATTTGGAGGACCATGTTGTATATGTGGCAGAGGGGACACTGCACGAATGTGCCCACATGGACAAAAGCAGCATTATGGGGAAGGGGTACCCCAGGTAAATGTTCAACTCACAAAGCCACAAATGCAACCAATACAGCCACATGTGCAACCCAGACAACCACAGATGCACCCATTCCAAGCACAAATGCTACCACAGCCGGTGCAGGCGCCCCTCACACAGACAATCAACCTGTCGGCTCAGCAATTGCGCAGACACCACAGGTAAGCACACAGCAGCAGATGACAATACCACAAAACACTGTACAGGCTTAAGCACAAATATACACGCAGGGTGACAGCAAATTGCTAGCTCAGAACACAGTACCAAACTATTCGGAAGTGACAGTTCTTGGAGGTAACCCGTTCCCATTTTCAGGACAAGGCCCAAATGCCCAATAGGCCAGCCCACACAAGGCATGTGTGTGCACAATCCTTTCAGTAACTGAAGACCCTGACGAGGAACCCGAGGTAGCAGTGAAGATTGGACCAAAAGATTTCTTATTTTTGGTTGACACAGGAGCCACCGAATTCTGCATTTACTATGTTCGACAAAGTAATGGACAAACCAGGTTTTTCTGTAGCCGATTTACCTCTCACAATAGGGACAAAGCAAATAGTAGTGCCCCTATGGTATTCAAAAGACACCCCCATCAACATATTAAGAAATTAGCAAATATGGGAATAGTATGCTCGACACCCGGTATCCTTTATAAGCAGGTCGCCGCCATCATACCAGCATTTTGTGCACACAACACTTTACGTGGGTCACCACCTTCTCTGGTAAGGGTAATTCGTAATACAATAAGGGGCTTCCTCTCCCATGTGTTCCCCCCCGGTGCACCACCGTCAGGGGGACTATTGTATGGGGGGTGCACTGCCCTGGCCTTATGGGAAAGGTCTCCCACTAGGAGAGAAGGGATGACATCCACAGATTCGTCACAGGGTTGAGATGAGAAGCAGAGGTATACAATATTATAGAACAAGCACATTGGCCATCTATGAAGCAATGACATTTGACCCCTGGCAAGATTATGGTGCTTGAGATAAAGAATACCATCAATTATTTTTTAAATACTTTGGAGGAACAAGGCTTCCTCGTCCTTGTCCCGCTACTCCCCAAGTCTTTATTTTCTGCATGTTGTCTGCACAGGAATAAAGTTTGAACCCCTGGCAGTGCAGTTCTTCATTTATTATTGTCAGTGACCAAGACACGTGGGATACCACTATGGCATCCATTGGCTGGGGCACATCTTGGTAGCACTAGTGTGTGTTATTGGGCACCTGTGTGTTGCCCCACAGAGCAGGGTATTGGCTGGTGGCAGCTACATGCATCCTAAATTCGCAGGAGCTCTGGGTCTCCCCCATTTTGGGACATTCAGGCCCTGCCATAGGAATCAATAGAATCCTGGACAAAGGTAAGATGGCTACTGCCACTGCCTTTTCCTTCCTGTTTCATAAGGTCCTGAGAAGCCCTGGCTCTGTATCCCTTTCCCTGAGTGGATGTTGGGTGGAAAGGCCATATATAGCTCTTGGGATGCCTTTTCCAGAGACATCTTGCTTTGGGTAAACCCTAGGGGTAGGACCTCACTGAATGGAAAAAGGAGTAAACTCAGATTCTGTGTTGTGGGTGTCTGGTGTTGGTTGTGTAAAACACAGGGAAGTGGGCACCACCCTTATGTACAAGGTGAACTATTTATCTGCAATTTAGAGTAGCGTATGTGGTCCTGTTGCCAAAAGAGGGCCCCTCTTGCACAAAGGGCAAAGGTATGAAATGTTCAAGTTTCTTTATTTGGTGATCAAGGACACTGGAAGGACCTCCTGTGCAAAGGCACAAAAAAGTTATACGTAACGTCTATGGTTCTTTAGAAAAGTTCCTCTAATGGTAGATTTAAATTACAAGTAGAAATCTCACATAACCAATTCATGTTGTGTAAAGACTAGTTTATTTTAGAGACAACCGCAAATGTAGAGGTCCAAGGCATTTCAGACTTGAATCCTTCGTCAGGAACCACAGACCACAGACCTGAACAAGTACACATGAAAAAATAAAACTAAGATTGTAACCAATATATAGATATACAGTCTATTTCAAAACATGAGTGCAGAAGTTCCATGTCAAAAGTGCCTATCTGCCTGCATTCAGACTTAATTAATCCATAGTAATGCTGAAAACTTTAAAAAATCCATGTAACATAACCTTTCTTGGTCATAGAGTATTAATTAGAATCCCAAAAAGCATCTGAGCAATATAGTGTCATTGAATCAAAATTGCATACCTGTGTGTGAGATATGTTTGAAGACCAGACTAGCATATTGGGTGTGAAGCCAGCAAGCGTTCTGTGCAAAATAATGACCTATTGTAAGTAACTTTGAATGTAGAGCAGCTGGTAAGTATAATATTGAAATAGTTCGTCAAAAATAGATTAACCAATCTGTTTGAAACACAATGTCTAGTATTTTTGCTGGGAGAGAGCTCTGTGTGGTGTACACTGATGTTATAACCTTACCTAAATAACTCAGCAACTCAAAATGGCCACCATGTGTCACGCGACAGCATCACACAATGATGCTGTCCTGCTATGCGTCCTGTGGACATATTGGAGTGAATATACTTTGAATTCCTAAACTGTCATAATACATGTCAATGTTATAAAATGTAGGGCTTATTATGTACCAAATGCAATGGTATGTGCATGATTTAACAAGTAACTCTGTACCAGGGAAAATGGATGAACACACATGTCATTATTAAAATAATGTGTGCTTGTTGATTATAAATCTGTGTCAAATTTGATGGTGTGAGTATAATTTAACAAATTACTCTGTATCAGAAAAAGTGAATGAGAACACGTGGTACTGTTTACATAAGAACAATGTAGTCAGTGGTACTGACAACACTATAGAAGTAGTGGGTGGCATTGCTAGCATTGATCAAAATCTCACTGTACTTGGGAAAATGTTATGCTGGATGAGGACATATGTCACTATTGGTATATGGACGGCACAGCCATTATTTGCACGGGGGGAGTCGCCCCATGGGGATCTGACTCCTAAGGTACGCTGGCCTGGTGGGAATCAATAATATAAGGTAATGCACATTGAGAGTCATTAAGAAGCCTCAAATTAAAAGTATGTGCTTTGTGGAAGGAAGGTTCAAAAACTGGTTCAGAAAAATAATGAAGATGATAGTTGATAGCAGTACCTATTGATAACGAAAAAAAGAAGCTTATAACAAAAATGTGACATATTTACTTAAGTATATTACTTGTAGTTCACAATTTAGAGTAACATGGGGATAATCATATTGTATCAATTGTGTCACATAGATTAGCTGCATGTAAAAACAAAAAACGTTGTCAACAAATACAACATCATTTTACCATAATTGACAAAATCCTATAAATCCATGGTAAAGAAATTAGCCTACAAATGATATCCTCTTTGGATGTGTCCCGTGAAGCAGCAATCCATATTGACACATTCGTGTCCACCAACTATAGTAATGTAAAAGTGTTTACATTAAACAGCAAATGTAGAACAGTAATGCTGGACAATATTGAAGAGCATTAGATGTAACATGCTGTTAGGGAGAACTCCCAGGCAAGCAGGGTGGCTGCTAGGAGTTCACGGACTCCGAACTCATGGAAGGCCCAACTCCTTCCCTTTCCCCAAAGGAACGCAAGTCCAGACAGGTAGCAAGTTCAATTGTGGTTTATTACAGCCAACAAACCATCAGGGATTAGAACATGGAGAAAAAACCAGGTACCGCTCAGCGAACACTGGTCCGCAGGCCAGTTTTGTAGTTCTATGTCATCAACATGACATCACAATCTGTGCTTATCTCCAGCAAACCTATCATCTTCAGTGATTGGTCGTTGGTGGTAGTTCCCTTATAGCAATCCTTATAGTGGTTAGTTTACTGGTCCACCCACGTCAGGTGTCAGGCATGGACCATCCCCGAAATATTTTACTTTCTAAATGTTACAGTATGCAGACATGATGATTGGTTGGTGGCCCCAGCTACCCACCCCTAGGGCCATGAATTGTGATTGATCGAGCTGCTAGCACCCAGGCCTGGGACCCAAGTTGGTTCTCAGCTTGGAGTGTACCTGTTCAAGGTAACATGTGAAACTATGTGCCTGCCTCATAGTCCATGTGAACCACCATGACTACTGCGAGTTCTCCTTTCCCATGGTACAACTTCGGCTCAGTTGTAACGACTTTGTTGCAAGTCATTTTCTGGTTTGCAAGATCGCTGCTCTTCCCAGCTGCCATTTCTTGGTTCATCTTCAGAGCTGCTGGACCACGTGTTCAGAGACCATGTTTGTGAGCTCTGAGCTCTTAATTTATGGAGAATTACTTGTATCTGTCATGCTATTGTTACTTTAATTCAGGGGAATAATGTCACTTGCAACAATGCGACCTTGGCAGTGGCTGAGTTCCACACACCGCAGCACTCTGGACTGCGCTGCATTCAGCTTGATTTCAGCTTCTCTGAGACGATTGTGGCCTCTGTGATTTCCTAAGCCATAGCCTGGTCCCTACTGTCTGTTCTTTTCCATAGTATCCATAGGTTAGTGCGTTACGGCTCTGTCAGGTCCTTGAGTGTTCCTTCACCGCCATAGGGTTATTTGCATGTAAGCATATGCAAGCATGTACACAAGCTCAGTTTCTGTGTTGCTGCGAAAAGCTAATGGCAAAATAATAAACGTGCAGACAGTATGTGCATGTCACTGTCCTTTAACTTGTAGAACTGTACTCATGTGCTCTTCGTGTGTTTTGGGTACATGATTGCTTGCCGATGTGGGGAATGGCACATGTGCTTCGTGTCTAATGCTACTATGTCGTGTCGACTCTAAGGGCATGATCCATGGCTTCTTGGTGCTTTAGACTAGACTGTCAATGGAGTTGTCTTTGGTTTCATCTTGTGGGTCTTTGTCTACTTGGGGTAATGGTCGTACTTCTCCTAGATTGTAAGGTCGACTGAGAGGGTATTTCTCATGGGTGCAGTCGGGGTTGATGCGAGCTTGTACGATCGGAGGCCATATTGTCTTTGGTTCTTCTTCCAGTTTGAGTGATTTTCGGGATGGGGGCAGATTTCGACCTTCCCTCTTCAATGCAAAATTGCACTCCTCATTAAGACCCCCAGGAAATAGATAATTTAGTCAACCAATCAAGAAGTTTCGATGTGCTGCATTGTCCTGTACTGGTGGTAACTACCTCTAAGATATGGAACTTCATTTGTGCCGCCTGGTGTCCTTGCACACACAAATTCCTAGTGGAGGCATGCCCAAACACAGAACATGTTGTATGAAGACATACCAAATCTAAAAGACATGAAAGCAGATACTTTAGATTTTACTGCACAAGAAACCGATGTTATCCTGAATCTTATTAGAGACACTGGTATCTCCAACACATCCACTGACCCTAAAAGAAAGATCAAATCTCTAGAACACTTAATACACAGAGAAATTAATAGGAAGTTGCATGTTGTGAACTTACCCAAATATTACTTAGTACATAGAATACAGACAGCCTAAGGATCCCCTTACATCCAACCGTAAGCAAATATAGCAAAGAGTTTGTCCACAAATGGGATGCTATTCTCAATAACTGCTCCCTAGACCTTATTCTATTGACTGTCCAAGAATTGGCCAAAGAAGTCGACAACCTCACTAAAAGTAGAAAGCAAAGCAAAGGGTCACACGGATGAATAACAACAATTATTCAATAAATAATTGATTGAAATAGGTGTGGAGGGAAAAGAGGCTCAGTCAGATAAACAAATATATCATCATATTTTATTATTTATCAAAAACATCATAATAGAGTAAAAAATTCATTTACACGATAACATCATAAAATGCATATAAATGTATATAAACATTGAAAAATCTAGAAAAAATGTATCTAATCAGACATTGCTAGATGCAATTCATATCCATCTACATATCTTGAGCAGTATACAGTAATCAATATAAAGGTGCTGTCAAAAAAGTGCTAAGTGCCTGCCACTTTTTTGACAGCACCTTTACATTGATATTCGATGTTTATATTTGTTTATCTGACTGAGCCTTTTTTCCCTCCACACCTATTTGAATCAATTATGTATTGAATAATTGTTGTATTCATCTGTGTGACCCTTTGCTTTGCTTTCTACATATTTTGCTCCCCTTGTCCATGGTTTAGGGGATATCCATCATTTTGGATAACCTCACTAAAGTCATTACAGACATCCAGCCTGCACTAACTGGGGCACAATAAGAACTAGATGAAATATAAGAAAGCATCAATAAGACTTTAGAGTCATATAAATCACTAATGGAAAACAAGAAATTATGCACATTAAAAAGGAACACCTATGGCTATTATAATGACATAGTTTATACTTGGATGAACAAATATAAAGCAAATCCATCCAGTCAAGTTTCTTCAAGTTCATCTGACTCAGTAAATACAGACACAGAGCCATCTTACACTGAACCGGACACAGATACAAGTGCCGCCTCAGCATCTGCGATGGATTATGTGAGATTTCTACTAGTGATTTAAATCTACCATTGGAGGAACCTTTCTAAATAACCAATGACTTTATGCAGAACTTGCATGTGTGTTTGCACAGGAGTCCTTCCAATGTCCTGGTTAATGTGTGTGTCACAACGCCTGAGGTCCTGTTTGAGCCAGCCGTTTCTGAAACTGAATGAATGCAGTGTGTGTTCTGAAAAGCTGGGAGTTGCCCCCAATACACATCCACTCTTTTGGGTTTCAGGTTTTGGGTGAGTGGCCTGATTGCATGTGAGCCTGATTGGGTGTGATTGGCTGACCGAGCGTACCTCAGCCTGAGTGAATGGGGGCATTTATGTATATTTATTTATGTATATCAGAAGACCTCTCACTTACCTCTGTGTCATGAATCCAGCTGGAGGAAGAAGTCTGCTGCTGCAACTCTTCATCGAATCCAAAGCCTGCTGTGATGATTCAAGGACTGATGAAGAGAGGACTTAGATACGCAACCGCTTCCCGTAGCTACGAGGGGACATTGTGCGACTGCTGTTCTTCACTTGAAATGTCCTGCAAGCCATTCCTGTGTATCCGCCATCCTGCAGAGGTATCTTTGTGAGTCTTGAAGAAGAGTGACCAGACATCTTGAGCCCAAAAAGCCCACCAGTGATGTCCAGGGTCCGGAAGTTGTCTGTGACCATTGGAAAGCCAGATTGCAGTGTATTGGCCAGAAGAGGAGGTAACCTGGCAAAGTGATGCTCGACTCACAAAGCTTGCAAAGTTCCAACCAACTAAAGAAATCTTTAAGTGGCACTGCAGACCAGACATCTTTCCACTTTTCGATATCTTAGGAAGTCCAAGGTCGCCGACTGCAGAGAAGTGCATGTCAGTGTGTTTCCCACCACTCTGCATTGAGGAGCGAATCCTGAAGATCCAAACTTGGGAGTGGCAGGCAGAGAAGTCCAGTGCTCAGGTCAAAGTCACCAGAAGCCATCCTGTCATCCGTGCACCGGCTGCAGCACCAATGAATCAAATGGCAGTAAAACTGCAAACCGACAAAACCCAACACCTACTTCTGTCACTGCACCCGCTACCACCAAAGGTTATCCACGGAAACCAAAGGACTCACCCTCAACCTCCCAGCCTTGTCTAGGTCCACAGTGAGTTTTATATTCATGGCACATCCACAGACGGCGTAGCAACCTGACCAATGAGACCACTACGACAGACCTTAACTTCTGCCTTTCGCATACTGCCTGGTTCCCTTCTCCTGCTCGACAGCAACAACCCAGTGACTTCTAGAAGGGGAGGCCATCCTCTAGGGGTATCATTAAGTAAAGGTGAGAGACTTCACCACTTTGCCTTCCACGGCACCCAAGTTAGTGGGACGAGGAAGAATGCCTTCCTCCTGCAGCGGTAACACCAGGGTCCCGTATTAATCTTGGGCACCACTCTCCTGTTGCTTCCTGGGTACTTTGGTGTGGTGGGACCTGTAGAGGCAGGAACACACCATTACGGAAAATTTAAGAAGTGGCCATTACTATTAAAAGCAAAGTATAACTTAACTTTCGTTGCAGGTTGCCCAGGTGGGGGCGGGGGATCTCCAAACAGAATTGCGTTTTGACTATGAAAAGTATTCTGCCAGTGCTCTGAAATAATTGTCTACATTTTGACATTGTTTTGAAGTTCAACAGTACTTAGTAATTGAAGTGCATTTTATGACATATACCAGTTGGTGCATTGTTGCTGAAGCTAAGAACAACTGTGGAACCACATAGTCCTGTAAAATAGCATGATGCTTGTTGGAGTAGAGTACGTTTGTATATATTCACTGAAGCCTAATTGTATTTAGTTAAAGAACTGTGTTAGCACATAACATAGTGTGTGGACATTCCATTGTGTGGTGCTTGGGGGTTCACTGCAGCTAAAAACAAGCCTGCTTCACCTCCCTTGAGTCTCAGTCTTGGTTGCTCGTCCACTGATACCCCTTGAGATCCTTGGCTGGGGTGCCTCTGTGTGTCTAACCCAGCCATATAGTGGGACACCCCCCACTATATATAGACACCCCCCTCCAGTCTTTACAAAAGTATACAAAAACAAGTCATACGGCAGGCAAGAAGGACATCTCTTTTACATTGTACACATATCTATTGCAATGGATTAAGGGGAAGATTATTGTTGGAGAGGATTGAGACTACATCTCCTTGAGCTGTAAGCTTCCCAGACAAAGATTCTAACCACATGTCAGCCATGGCTCTGGGAATTATACACATATGAGTCCGCTTTTGGCCCAAGATCCCTGTCCACATTGTGGCCAGATTATACATGTGCAGGCCTGTTGAATAACAAGAAGCTGCCTAGTGGTAAAACTATCAACAGCGGTTCACACTGCAGTATCAGTCATGTATCTGCAAAATATTAGGACCAAAATAATGGTGATATGTGTTGATAAAATGGCAGAACCAGGTGATAGACATTATTTGTTGTTACAGTATGCACTAACCTTTTTCAATATACTATTGAATTTGCTCTATTTTTCCATAATGTAACACAGTAGAGCTACTGCACCAATATGTGTGACTGTTCTAATTAATGGATTTCTTGGGATCTTAAAAGTACTACTGTTCTCAAACCTAAACTGTACACGGATATGTCTTATGAGTAGATGGGTTCTAATTCAACTCTTCCAGGCCTAGCATCTGAAGGGATGAAACGAAAAATGTAGTTCTTGACAAAATTGTATGTTGGTTGAGATGTAAAAATAGGCTATAAGGAGCTTTATTGTCACATGGAGCCCATGTTTTTCTAATTTATATATGGGATAAAGTACCACCTATCTTATGTTATAAATGCATAGCAAGTTGAAGAAAAAGAGGAGCAAAACAGGAGGCAGAGTTCCTTCTTTTTTTGGGTTACCTTTCCTTAATCAATAAGCCATCTCCACAATTATACATCACATATCAATGTTGGTTTGGGCAACATCACCATCAGTCAGGGTGCGTATCATACATAGAAAGGCAAAGCAATACAAAGAAATCGAATAACTTCATTGCATTAGTAGGGGTGCAACAATTCCCAATAGATGTTAGGGACATCCCAGCGCTCTGTCATTTCTCTCCTTTATAGGCATAAATGACCAGTTAAAGATCTAGGATCAAGAATTCCGGGCTGCTTTTTCAGCCAAATATTGCCGCAACCAAGCCCACACATCTCTAGATCTGGCGGAATGGGGTGCTAGTTCACGGTAGGCCTATCCATGCGCGTTAGCCTTAACCAGTTAATTCGTCCATTGTTTATGTGACGGGCCAGTGTCTCCATCCATCTTAATGCAGTATACTTTCAAGCAATTAATAGTGCCAGGACTATGCACCTACCCAACAGCTTATGCGCTGACAGTAGAAGACTGAGCATGCAGATCCAGAGGTCATCTATCGGTTACATCACTGAAATCACTGCCGTCATGCCCATAACCTCTTTTCCAGGACCGCTCTATATGAGGGCCAGGTCATGCGCCCGAAGTCAGATTTCAGCTGATTGCATTTGGTGTTCACCTCCAAGGTTGCCAAAAAAACTTTTCGTTAAAACCTAGGAAGGATGTGCATTGTCAAAAGAAAACAGTAGAAATGTAGCTTTCAATACTATAAACACAACAGTAATAAGTGCATAAGTCTGATTGACTACCGCTATTTTATTTCCTGTCCCTGATTAGGCAGTATCTATTGACCTAACTGTTGATTCTCTCTGAAGGAATCCAGGATACTGCTTCCTAAGTAATGGTAGAGGGTGAACAATACACAATTCTGTTTTTTGATTTGTCTACTGTTTACCACAATTTTATTTGGAATGTTATACTTCAAACAATTTCATCTGTCGCTTCCATTTTAGGCTTCCTTCATTGCCAGCTCTGGTCTTGCACACTACTACCACTGGGTTCCCTTAAACATCTACAACCTACCTTTACAATGTTCTGTCTTCCTTAAGACGTTCACATACTCTCATACTATATTATGCCTACCCTATATAAGGCACTTGTATTGTATTAGGATCTTTGTTTTGTTTAATGATTACTAATGAGTAATAACTATGTGATTTGTTTGTTTTGAAATATCAGTAAATCAGCAATTCATGCTTCATGAATACATCTGAGTGGCCTGTATGATTTCTCTGGATGCAATTATATTTTGTTGATTGAATCATTGCTTCATTACTTGTTGATACGAGAAGGTTCTAAATCAATAACCAAACTGTTATCAACATCCGGCAGTAATTTTTCTCTTCATGCTATATGTATGATTATTACCCATTCTGCTGCCTGTCCAGTAGGGCCGCCAATTCTTTTGCTTAGTGCATTTGGGACACGCAGCAAACACTGCAGGATCAAACTTCATAACTTTCAGAGGCGTATATAGAGCGTTATGATGTAGAAATGTGTACTGCAGCGCTCTGTGTTTAAATTTAAGTGAGATATATCTTGTTTGCCAGTATATTTTGTTCCATCTTTTAACCTCTACTGGGGTGCCAAGCGCCAGCTCCAATCTCCTACTGGCTACACCATTGCCCTTAGGCGAGTTAGCCATAGTAATTTTTGTACAGTATAGAGACCACACCCGAGGGAGTATTAACTGACAAGATATATTTTATGAAGTGACCCCTTTTAAGCTCCTCAGGTATAGTCGGGTAGCTTGCTTTCAATTCACCTTAAACAAAATTGGAGAAAGAAGGCACCCGTGGCGTTTGCCTCGAAAGAGGGCAACTCTCTGTCACTCCATTTGTATGTACTCGAGCCATTGATTTGGTGCAAAATAGGGACACCAGTGCAACAAAGATCCTTCTGGTTCCTATCCTAGTGAGCACCTCTAACAGTCACTCCATGGAATCAAACGCCTTTTCGCTGTCCAGGAAGGCTGCCAGTGCTGGTATTTTGGGGTCCACCAGTTCCATAATGCTAAACAGTTTTGCCAGGCTATGAGAGGCCGACCGCCCAGGTATAAAGCCATACTGGTCATCCATAACCATTTCCAGAACCAAAGGGAGAATTCGACATGCTAATACTTTAGCTAGTATTCTATTGTCGATATTCAACATAGAGAAGGGTCTGTTTGACCTGCAGTCTCTAGGATCTTCATTAGGATTGGGTAGGACTACTATCCTGACTTCATTAGTTGAGGGAGGCAGAAAGTGAGGTCCGAAAGGGAGGTCCGGTAACAATGGTACCGGCAAGCATACCGGTACCGTTGTTACCGGACCGGCAACCTCGTAATGAGGCCCTGTGTCTCCTAAGACAGACATCAACCAGGCAGAGCTCAGCACCCCCCCCCCCCAGTATAACGCCAGTAGAATTAGGGTATCTCTGTCCCTGCGTCCGAATCTATCCAATCTGTCCCAAATATCATTTGAAAAAAGACAGGATCATTAATGTTCAGTGCACTACTATTTAGTATGGCTGGGTCCACCGCCTACGTGGCGCATCACCATAACATAGTGGCCCTCACTACCTATTGCCGAACTTAGAAATTTAAAGTCGACATTTGTATCCATTAGGGTGTAGACCCCCCTAGAATACGTGGAATAATTGGGATGCTAGCTGCGCTCCCCCAGAGACTTTTCACAGTTTCATGTGTGCTTTTAGTGAAATGTATCTCTTGAAGTAACATCATATCAACTTTATGGCGTTGCAGGTAAGCTAAGACCTTATGAGTCTTAAGTGGGTTTTTCAGGCGATGAACATTCCTTGTGTTATATCTCACCCCTACCATCTCGTTAAACGAAAACAAATGTATAAAGAAAGCAAAATTACACCATCCGGTTTAAGTGACAGGGCTAAGCAAAGACTTGGTTTGGGTATCTGAGTGGTTGGTGACAGATACAATAGGCACTCAATGTAGATTGCAATGGTTCTTTTAGTTTGCCTGCCCGCCCCCACACCCACCATCTCCCTCGCCGGTGGCCCAAACTTACCACCAGAAACCAGTAAGGGTCCAGGTTCAATGCAGCCAAGGGTGGCACACGTACTAGTTGCACAAGTAATGGATGGCGTAAAAGTCATGTGGTGGGTGACATTGGGATTGGTGATGTCAGTGAGCATGAAACAGGTATTGTGGATATAGTCAAATTAGATTAAAAAAATACCACAGAGGAGGAGGAGTGGACACAGAGGATACAGATGAAGACAGAGGAGCGGGAGTGAGAAAAGGATGATGTGGGACAAAGAGTAATCAGATGAAGACAGAGAAAATGAAAGGCAGGAGGAGAGAAGGAAGAGAGAGAGGGAAAAAGAAAAGAAGAAGGAACAAGAGAAAGAATGGGGGATGGGCCGGGACTGGTCCCAGGCCCTCAGTAATAGGACAGGGAGGATGGTGGTAGCAAGCACTGCAAAGGGCAGGGCCACCCCAGCACCATGCACCCAGCTGCCTCTGCTACAAAAGGGCAGGGGAGGAGCAGAGTATATACCATGGCAGAGCATGAATAGAGACAATTTGATATATAGCTTGCCGTCCCTCACGGCAGGGTGAGCCAAGTGAATATATACCCTATAAAAAAAGACAGCAGGCATTACACTGGTGATCAGCGATATGAAGGGCCTACTCACAGTCTTATTGGGCGAGCGAGGAGACAAAGTATCAGAACAGGATGTATAAGATGGAGTTAAATTGTTTAGTAACGTTCATAATGGTGTGCACTTCAATAACTGCCACGCACATGTATGGAAAGTATTGAGGAGTATGTACCCAGACACCTCAGACATGCAGGCAATCTTGGCAGGCAAAACGAAACCAGATGAAGACCCTGCACAATATATACAACAGATACAGGAGGTGTGGATATTAGAGGCACGACAATCATGGGACGTTAACATTCCAATATTTTATCACACATTACTCCAGGGCTTCCCCTCAGATGTGCAAACATCCTTACAAAAGCTGGTTGGGATTGAGGGGAAGGAGTGGCCGTCGATAAAGACCCACATTGTACATTTTTGTAAGAGAAAGCAGGAAGTTAGTGCAGTCAAGGCAGAGGTGAAATTGGTGCAAAAGAAATTTGCAAAAATATCCATGGAAGGTGCCGTATTCACAAACATTGTCCCAGGGCCGCTTGAAGTAGATCCCGCACAATAAGGGGGTTTCCTGCAGGGGGCCTGCCGCAGGGTGGAGTATACCCACAGCAAGGAAGGGAGTTCCAGCAGCAGGGCAGGAATCTCCAGCAGGCGGTGTATCTGCCAAAAGGGTATTATTAACAGGGGGTGTGCTACCCACAAATGGGATATTACCAACATGGCAGAGGATACTCACAGAGAGGGAGGGGGCAGAGGTGACACTTTGCATGGAGGTGCCCACACGGGCAACAGCAGCCATATGGACAAGGGGGTATCTGTAAATGTGCAACCGATGCAGCAGTAGACACAACCCATGCAGCAACAATTTCAACCACAGCAAGTGCCCCGTGCACCGGTAGCCCAACCTGCAGGGCCTGGGGTTGCCCAGACACCAGAGCAAATGACAGCACCACAGAAGGCCATACAGGTTTAAGCACACATGTATACACACAGGGACAGTACATTGTTAGCCCAGAACACAGTACCACACTACACAGGAGTGACAGTATTTGGAGGAAACCCATTCCCATTTCCTGGACAAGACTCAAATGCCCAATAGGCCAGCCCACAGAGGACACATCTGTGCCCACTCCTTTCAATAACTCAAGACCCTGACGAGGAACCTGAGTGACCAGTGAAGACTGGATAAAAAGATTTCAAATTTTTGTTCCACACAGGAGCCATTGGATCCATCATTAAAGAGGGTGTCTTTCCCTTATCGGACAAAGTAATGGACACAAAGGAACCATTAAAACAGCCCCAGAAAATCCCTATCACAGAAGACTTGCCGCTCACAATAGGCACACAGAAAATAATAGTGCCCCTTTTGTATTCAAAAGACACACTCTTCAACATATTAGGGGGAGAGACTTGGGGCCCGATTAATGGAATCTGCACTGAAAAAACAGCACTTGCCCGCGAAATTGCGCACAAGTCACCGTTCGTCGATTCATGGAACACAATGCACAGGGTTTACCCGGCACTTGCAAGGAATTCTTGCTGGTACACCATGTCACTACAAGCCAACCAATGCCTTGCACGAGACTCCAAGAGAAGGGCTGGACGGGCCTGCACGGTCATCTAAAAAGGGGGTGTAACAGGTGGAATGAGGAAGAACACGCGAAAATGTGGCCGTTACAAGGGACGTTCCACCGGCAAACAATTGCACCGCACATATGTGCATAAAACAAACGTATTCATGAAATTGAACAGGAAACACGGACGTGTGAAAAAGCACATGCAAATACTGAAATACCTATGCCATATGATAGCAGGCGTACACGCCAATGCGCATACTAACAAATGCATAAAAAGCATGCATGATCAACAAACGCATGGATACATCCACGATGAATGCACCATTTATTGCAGCAGTCATCCTGGGACACCACATGAGGAGGAGGATGGCCAAGGCCCGGATCTTCCACACAAGGACCAGCCTTTTTGGGATGCCTGATGACCAGGTCAATGCCAGGTATGTGTACCACCCCCATATCATCCTCGACCTGGTAACGCAGTGGGACGATGACCTCACATCACCCAACATGTGGTCCCAAGCACTGAGCACCTTGCAAAAGGTGCTCACAGTTCTTCATTTTTTGGCCACTGGCTCATTCCAGTGGACCACCGCCATAGTAGGTGGCATTTCCCAGGCCACACAGTCATGCTACTTACACCGGGTGTTGGCAATCATAAATGCACATCCTTCTGTCCACTGGCATAACTATATGCCCAGAATACCGGCAGAAAGGCAAACAGTGGTCCAGGATTTTTATGGGGTGGCGCACTTCCCAAAAGTGCTAGTGCCATTGATTGCACCCATGTTGCTCTACGTCCCCCTCGAGCAACAGAGCACATCTACCGCAACCGGAAACATTGGCACTCCATCCATGTTCAGGTTGTGTGTGATGCCAAGGGCATCATTACTGAAGTATATGCCAACTAGTATTCATATTTCAACTAATATTCCCTCTAGTACCCTTACCCTTGTTCTCTTTATCTTTTCCCTTCCCTTCTAAATTCTCCTTCCTCCTACTACTCACTCTACTCACTATTTTCTCTCCCTCTTCCCTCCTTCCACACCCACTTCCTCTCCTTTTCCCTTTTCTCATGCAAATTGTTCGACATGCCAATTTTCTGGTTTGATTCATTTTTACTGTTAATGCTTCTACTGTTCCATGTTTATGCATTCTTGTTGTTAACTGTAAAGCGCCTTGGATTAAGGCGCTATATAAAACAATAAATACAAATACAAATACAAACTATCCTGGCAGCACACATGATAATTACATCTTCAGGATGTCCCCGCTACACCGGGCCCTGGAAGCTAGGAAGCATAGCAACACGTGGCACATTGGTGAATGTGAATGGCCATGCACATGCATCCAAATTGCACACAGACCAATAGACACTGTCAACAAATGACAACGACAACCATCCTCACCTCTACAGGGGATAGTGCCTACCCTTTGAGCACATACATCATGACGCCGATACACAACCCCAACACACCTGCCAAGGTAAGGTACAACACTGCCCATATTGCGACTTGGGGCATAGTGGAGCACATAGTCGGGGTGCTGAAGTCACGTTTCCGCTCCCTTGACCACTCTGGTGGTGTGTTGCTATATGCACCACCAGATGTCTGCAGGATCATTGTGGCAGCATGTATCCTGCACAATGTTGCAACACAGTGTGGCATTCCGGTGAACATGGTGGTGCCACCCCATCCACACCCATAGGCACACCGCTTGTGTATGGCTGCGAAAAGGGCACAGGGAGAGGCTGGAAGTACCCAGCTTTTGCAATCTTATTTCACCTAAAATCCTTCCCCTGTGGAGTGCACACTATCCCGCAAAACACCAGGTGCCATTCAATGATGACAATGGGCCAATCCACTGTGCCCACAAAACCACCCTGAGAAAGTGCCCTTGGAAGTGAAAATGTGTGTGCATCCCTTGGAATTAAAAATACATTTGTGTTTGTATTTCCAATAAAACACATTGAAGAGGGCGGACACCACTACCACCATGTCAACCACTGATGGAAATCACCACTTTGGTACCAAAAATATCCCATATCACTAACTAACATACCTGTCAAATGTGTAAGCAGCGGTAAATCCAGAAACATCATGTCTGAGCTGCAAGTCATACATGGACCAAAAATTGACATGGACACAAAATACAACAAGCACAATGGCATATAGCTGCACACATAGAATGCGCATGATGTGTACAAACATGTCTCTATTGTGCGGCATAGAAAAGCAGTGCAGTATCGATCAACAGGTTACTCCATTATTCAACATGACCACAATAAACCCCACACCAACAAAGATTTTTACAAGAGGTCATTTACAATTGTGACAAAGAGGGTGACACACCAGAATTGCCACATCCAGACATCCAGCAACTGAAGTACCCATTCCATAATGATCAAGATAAATGCAGATCTTACCTGTCCCCTTGGTATGCCGTCGACTGCCAAATTTAAACCCATGATATTGCCATCATTCCCTGACGGAAGGATCTGCAGACAATAAACTGAGTGCAGCTAACACATCCATGCACCCAAAAAAATCAAGACCCACAGCCCTCCGTCAGTGAGGTACAACAGATGCAAAAAACAACTCACAAGACAACCATCAACATGTGTCCCAACACACATGCAGCAACACCTGCACACTGCATGCAAATCAACCATACAAAACACACACACTGACAAACACCGACCCCCACACTGCCTGTCCCCTCAATGACATGCAGCAAATGTGCATGTCATATATCCCCATTCACATGACAATGGCACATACACAACCATGCATCAGTCAACTGCATGAAAATGAGAAGACATCGCAAAGGCAGATAATTGAACCCACAAAAAAGCTGGGACACCCTGGAAAACTAACGATGACATCACAAGGCATGCCATCACCTGTGTAGTATTGGGACAGTGCACTGAAGCCCATTTATTTATTTATCACATTCTTGGTCACTTATTATGCCCTTTAACAATTAGCAAAACTGTTTCAATGTGTCCATAGGGCAACAAGGTGGGGACAGGGGAAGGCTGAACAACAGAGAAAAATAATGGAAATAATAGTACTATCAAATCATGAGAATAACAGTGAGTGGAGACAAACCTACTATGCCCTGTTAGTGTTCTGAATGTGCAAGTGCAGAGGGGAGGTGGTAAGGGAAAAGGTGCTGAGGTACTCATGGAGAAGTGCTTGGGGTGAAGTGCTATGAAAAGAAAAGAAAAACTTAATTGCAACCTGAGCCTGATCAAGTGCAGTATATAGACAGTGACTTGTATGATAGATGTCAGGGGTCAGGACCCCGTAGATACATAAGGGCCCTGAACATCAGTCACACTACTATATGATTAGCAGGGAAGAGAGGAGGGGAAGGAAGAGGAGAAGAGAGAGGTTTGAGGCTTTTTCGTAACTTAAGGAGGTCCTGCTCAAGACGCAGAGGGAGGCTATCCCACAGAAGGGAGCCCGCAAGTGATGGCCACCAGCTCTCTGTTTAGCAAACTGCTTCACACACAGGGTGTTGGTGCCGGAGGAACGCAGGAGTCTAGAAGGGCAGTATTTGGTCAGGAAGTGTTGAAGATAGAGTGGCCCCGAGCCCCAGATAGCCTTGTGGGGGATACAGAGGGATTTGAAT
This sequence comes from Ambystoma mexicanum, assembly GCF_040938575.1. NCBI lineage: Eukaryota > Metazoa > Chordata > Amphibia > Caudata > Ambystomatidae > Ambystoma > Ambystoma mexicanum. Next base: position 1,150,649,555 of record NC_090928.1, read on the forward strand.
ATAATCAGTGCTGAAACCGGGAGCGAGTGCAGGCTTAGTAACGCAGGAGAGATGCGGTCCCTAGGCTTGAGGCCAAGGATAAGTCTCGCTGACCTATTCTGGGTAAGCTGGAGGACTCACATGGTGGATGAACGAAGATTAAAGCGGAAGCTGTTGCACTAGTCTAGCCTGGAGGGAACCAGAGCATGGGTAACATCGAGTCTCTGGGGGAAGGTGAGGAAGGGTAGTTCTTTTGAGAAGGAAGAGCTGAAAATGGGACTTCTTGACAATGTCCTGAATATGAGTGATGAAGGAAAGGGAGGAGTCGAAGATGACTCCAAGATTCCTGGCTTGAGAAGAGGGGGCATGGAGAGCCCATGGAGGAAGGCCAGAGTGAAGAGAATAAGTAGGGTGCAGGGGATCCAATAGGGAGAATCTCTGTTTTGTTGGCGTTGAGGCAGAGGTCATTAGCAGTGCACCAGGCCTGGTTGGCAGAGAGGCAGTCAAGGATGAAGGAAGGTGCAAGGGTGTCAGTATGAGTTGCATGTCGTCAGATTAGCACTGTAAATTGGGGGACAAGGAGGAAATGAGTCTTACCAGCAGGGAAAGATATATGTTATAGAGCCAGGGCAAAAGAATGGGCCCCTGGAGGAAGTCAGTGGTGGAGGAGGAAGATGGGGAGGAGAAAGGGCCCAGACTGGTTTTGGAGGAATGGTCAGTTAGGAAAGAGGTAAGCCAGTCCAGTGCCTGCACCAAGATACCAAGGGTATAATGGAGACTTTGTATGAGGATGGAATGGGTGACTGTGCCAAATGCAGAAGAGAGCTCAAGGAGGATGGATAGCAGGGGAGTTTGAATCGAGGGATGCAAGCAGTTCTTCACAAGTGTTCAGGAGAACAGTTAACATGCCTCTGGAATCTCAGAATCCATACTGGTGGACTTGTAGACCGCTAACAAGTCCAGTATGGGTGTGGAGTTGGGGGAGGTCCAACTTCTTGAGCAGTTTCCCCAGGAAGGGGGTGATGGAAATGGGACAGTAGTTGGCTGGGCAGGAAGGGTTTGCAGATGCTTTTTTAAGGAGGGGGCACACAAGGGAGTGCCTGAGGGAGGATGGCAAAGAACCAGTAGCAAAGGAGTGGCTGCAGAGATCAGCAAGAGCAGGGAAAAGAGAGGAGATGTTGTCCTTGATGGTTCTGTAGGAGCATGGGGCAACCTGTTTGGAAGAAACCTTCATGTCTGGTGACTTCTTCAGGAGAGACAGGAGTGAAGGTGGAGAAAGAGGAAGGAGGAGGGTGAGAGGTAGGAGGGGGCAGAGTGGGGAGGGTTGGGTTGGAAGAGTGCATGACAAGGCTGTCCAGTGTGTCCTGGGTTTTGTAAACAAAGTGAGAGGCCAGTGCATTACAAAGGGCCTATGAAGAAGGAGTAGGGGCAGAAGATACTGCGGTCGGGTTGGCAAATTCACTGCAGTTCAGTCGTGATGCAAATCACAAGAATGCAAGTACACAAATACTCACCTCTTGCATTACATGGAGGATCATGAATGATGCATCATTTCACAGAGACCGATGTCGGACTGGCAGGGTGGCCACCGAGGCAACTGCAATGGAAGACATAAGAAGACAAGACAAAGCAATGTGATACTGCAAGCAAGGATAAATGCATGCTAAACGTAGGATGCAAACTAAAAGTGCAAGGTGAATGTAGATTTCATTGTGACAGCAAACAATTGGTTCAATTGAATGCAGCAGTACCATGCACTCGGCTGCGGCCAACTTGAAGCTGCAAACACCATGGTGCAGCATGCATGGGACATGCATGTGAAAACACCAACACTGCTAAACGTAATGTGCTGGAGCACATCAAAGCATCCCCAAAATTTGCATCAATGTTCCCATGGTTGTGGCTTGTAACTGGGGCTGCACACCATAATTGGGGAACCACAAATGTGCAGTCAAACCATTACCCCACAGACATTGCAAGGGATGTGAAGTGTCACTCAGTATACATGGTCAAAGTGAAAATAAGAGACACACACCAGCACAACCATCAGCACCTGTTACAGGCCACAAACAGCCCCCCTGCCACCCACTCCCAAACACCCAAGAAAGGCCCACATATTATAAACTTGCACATTTCTTAATATGAAACCTGTGGCTGCACCAATCCATAGAAACAACACCATGCCCAGATCTATCACCAGAACCACACCCTGTGAAACTGTCAAAACCAATACTAGAGGAAAGTGTGTCGACACTCTCCCCCGAACCACAGAAGCTGAATGAAGTCGACCCTCCACCCGTGGTTGGCACAGATACCTGATATATATATACACAGGATACCACGTGGCAGCCAATGGGGGGAAGATGGTTAGGAAGAGTTTGTGGACAGGGAGGGGAATGTTAAGGAAACCGGATAGAGGGTTAGGGAACACCTAAGTTGGACAGGATGAGCGACGTAACCAGGAAAAAACCCTACTCTGCCTATCATGAAATAAAGTACCAAGGAGTCTAAAGTAAACACTGGTTAACAGTAATGTCCTCTTAATACTGGACACTACTACACAACTACTAAGGTTCCAGCACCTCTTAGTACCTTCTGCTACAGGTACTCATAATGCTCTTGTTACATGAAATACAGATTATGCAGCACGAAATGAAACAAACTCATGGGAGAGTATCCCAACATGAAGAACATAACACATGGCCCTATGGGCAAGCAGTAGCACATGGACACACATAAAACATACATGACCCAGGGGTCTGAGTAACAACATTAAACATAGCACTGTGTTTTCAAGAACCCACACGGTGTAACTAGTTCATGACACTAGCACTCAACCGTGCAGACTGTCCTTTTTGTCAGGGAAATGCCCTCACACATACATAACACCAAGAGTCCCTGTTAACTCATTGTGAGTGGCAATTGCGGAGTTCATTGCTGCCAAAATGCAAGTACACAACAAAGAAAAAACCCAACCAGCACTTATCTGAATGTCTGGGAAGCTCGGAAGCCTTCCCAGGCGTTAGCTGATGACGCCGTAAGAGCAGCGCGAGTCAGACTTCCACTGCCTCGCGTTCCGTGCCGCGTTCAGGAAACAATGCAGAGCAGCATGGAAACAGCGCGTAGCCTCGGTGCATTGCTCTTCCGTAGTTCAAGTTGCTGCTTGGCCCAGCAAGCGGGCGTTATTCCGCGAGATCCTTAGACATGGCATCGCCTTCAAACACAAAATAAGCCACACCTGCCGTGCGCCGTTGAGCCCTAATAAGCTGTTACTAATTACAGACAGCTGGCTCAACGTGCGTACGGCCAGAACTACACAATTCCCAAAGACTGCTGGGTAATGTCTTTTTTTATCATAATATGTCTTTTTGGCGTTCTGAAGACCCTGACACCTTTTCCTCCTCCACCACCCCAAATTCCTGACAGAAACATGCAACCATGAATTAGTTCTAGTGCCCCCCAAGACAAGTCAATCCCAAGTGATCACACACAGTGCAAGACTTGCAACCAAACACCACACAAGTTTCTGCAAATGCCCTTCATGTACCTGGACAGGGTACCCACCTGCCTTGCATAAGATGCAACCCATTGGGAGACGCAACCCCTAAATGTAATGACATGCCTAGTAACAACAGAAAGAACATGCACACCCATGACAACACAAGAATTGATCCTGAAAATATGCAGAGTGCACCCACTGCACAAGCACCACAGGGTCCAAGAGGGTGACAAGACATAGCTTGTGATCTGTGCCCATGAGTGCAGAATACCACAACAGAGAGAGGGAGAGAGAGTGACACTGAGAGGGAAGGCCAAGTTAAAAACACATCAAGGAGTACACTGCCTGGATTGGAGATGGCCAATGACATGCACTACACCACAGTAGGTGCGGCCATAGATGAATTGACTGAGGGAGGTAACACAGTGACATGAGTACCACTTAAATAACCATCCCGAGCATGGACGTCAAAGGGTGCAGGGTGTCTCCCCTGGGGCAGCAGTCACTGCAGATCATGGATTGCTGAAACAACATGGGAGAATACATTACAACAGGCATAGTGAAGTACCATTCCCACAGCACACGTGCGAGGATAAACAGAAACCATAGTTAACTGCACATGCCATCCTGTACACCACCATGCAACCATGCAAGTTGACCTCACTATGCATGCCTGCATGTCCACCACTGCAAACGTAATGGTCTTGAGAGGTGCACAACTCAAGGGCAAAAAAAGGAAAAAAAGAAAACCTGGAAAGGGCAATTCAAAAATAAAATGCCAACATCCTGGCATGGGGTCAACAAAAAAAATCAAAAATGTCCATCATGGATCAGAGGGGCAGGGTGCATGTCAACATCCTGAAAAAAATATAAAAAAGAAATTCCTCTCCATGGTCTCACCACCATTCTGTGTTGCATCAGAAGGTGGAAGTGGTGCTGGAGGTTCACCATGCAGTGCCCTGACCTGGTCCTCAGTGGCAGCAGCCATTTGTGAATTTGATGAATGCACCAGCAGACTGAGGGCTTGGAGGTCACTATGCACAACCTCACAGGTTGCACGGAGTTCCTCCGTGATTGTCTGCCTGAATGATAACATCTCCTGGCAGCGGAAAATAAGGAGGAGATGATTTTTCAGAGGGCAGACCATCCAAAGGAGGCAGGTGGCAAAAGTGAGGCAGGTTGCATGCCTCAGGCACAGATTGTCTTCGGTGTTCAGAAGTTACGACAGGCAGATTGTGGCAGAGAGGCAGCTGGAACAGGAGACAGGATTTGTGATGGCCAGGGCTGGGATTGCGCTGCATCATGCAAGAAGGCGGGCTGCTATCCTGGAAGCAATTTGCAGGGAGGCAGAGGTGATTGAGAAACAGATTCTGGATGGCCTGCAAGCCCTCCAGGCAAGAACAGAGGGCCACCTGAGGGGGGGACATGGCGTGGGACCCAGACCTGGGGAAAAGGCTGATTAAGTTCTGGAAGGAGGACTAGCCCGCTGCCTATGTAAATAGTTATTTAGATGTAGGTTTCCTTATTTATTTATTATTTTCCCTGGACTTGCCAGACTAGTTAGGTGTAGGGTTTTTATTTCTTTTCTTTTTTTCCCCTGGACTGCTTTCAACTTCCTTCCCCGTTTTAATTGTAAATATTTCTATGCAATACATATTTGATTTGGTTACATTCCATGCTTCATGCATTTCATTTGTCTGTCTGTAACTTTTATGCTTCCCTTTTCAGCCAGTACATCTCACCATTGCAATTAATGTGTCTTGTGGCGTGCGTGCATGCATTTGTGTTATTGTTGCTGTGATGGTTGTGGCTGGATGGATGGACATGTGCCTGTCTTGTGTGGGTGGGTCAATCATACAGCTGTATCTGCACTGTAAGTTCTCATTTGCTTTTAGCTGTGCAGCATCACTGTGTGTTTGTCATCAGTGTGGTTTGGGTGGCGGTAGGTGGGCTCACTGGGAAGGTGTTCCATGGGCCCGTTAATGGCACTTTTGTTTGTAACTGCTGTGTTAAACTCATGTCATGCAGAAACACCCACCAGCATGTGCAGTCACACACTGCCTTTTCTCATGTGTTGCTCCACCTCGGACACTGGAATGCAGTAGGAAGCCATGTTTGCTCTTTCGGAGAGGCAACATGATTCTCCGGTTTCTGTAACTCATGCACTCTCTGACTGCCCACCCATCACCCATGCATTGCCCTGTAATATTATTGTTTCCTGTCGGGTAATTTGATGCTCCTTCCATTCAGGTCAATGATGCTCAGGCGGTGATGCATATGGGAATTGTTTGTGTATTTTTCATTTTTATTAGTGTGTTTGCTTCTGTCATGGGCACACATTCAGTTAGTGAGCGTTGAGACCATGGCAATGTGCCATGGCCAACATGCACATGCCACTTGCTATTGCATTCAATTGTCACATTTGTATGGGGTGGGCTGGTTAAAGTCTTGAAGGGTATTTTTTTACAGAAGCTCCCGTCCTGTATGGATCTCTGGTGCTTGCAGTTGTTCATGTTTGTGGCTGACATTTTGGTGTTAAACTTCATGTGGCTGGAAGAACACAGAGGTTCAGGAAAGCGGCAGGCGTGCATTGCACTGGTATTGTGGAAGACTGTCAGGGGGCTCCCTGGGGGGGGGTGTCCAGTCTGGAGGGGGCTGCCTGGGGGGGGGTGTCCAGTTTGGAGGGGGTGTCCAGTCTGGGGTGGAATGCCTGTGGGGTGTCCAGTCTGGAGAGGGTGTCCAGTCTGGAGGGGGCTGCCTGGGGGCTTCTAGCCTGAAGGGGGTGTCCAGTCTGGGGTGGTACCCAGGGGGATGTCCAGTCTGGAGTGGGATGCCTGGGGGTGTCCAGTCTGGAGGGGGTTTGCTGGGGGTGTCCAGTCTGGAGGGGGTGTCCAGTCTGGAGTGGGGTAAATGGGGGTGTCCAGTCTGGAGGGCGCTGTCTGGTGGGGGTGTGCAGTATGCAAGGAGCTGCGGGGTTGGTGGGGCTGTCCAGTCTGGAGTAGGATGCCTGGGGGGTGTCCATTCTGGAGTGGGATGTCTGAGGGGGTGTCCAATATGGAGGGTACTGCCTGGCCTTGCGAGGGAGGACCTGCATTTTTGCTGGGGTGCATCCTTGGCTTGCGAGGTGATGCACGTGATGCAGCTGTGGTACAGCCTGGACTTGCGAGAGAGGGTGCGCTTTTTCTCCGGGGTACGGCCTGGGCTTGCGAGGGAGGGCACACAATTTTGCTTGGTTGCAGCCTGGGCTTGCGATGTGAGGCATGCCTTCTCACAGGGATACTGGATGGTGGCGCAGAGGCCTGCACCATGTTAGTCCTTTTGCTTGCTGTTTTCTGTTCTTGGTGGTGTGTTGTGGGCATTCCACCCGCAGTGTATTACTTACGCAGTGTCCTTCTCGGTGCACAGACCTTGCACCATTTCTGCACCCCATTCTATGAATCGGGCCCATAATGAGAAAATTAAACATGACAATTTCATTTTCAGAGAAGAGCATTGTATGTTCAACGCCCGGCATTTTTTTTAACGAGCGGGTTGCAACAATCATACATGCACTTTGCACAGAAAGCACCCTGCAGAGTTCACCAAATTGTTTCTTTATGGGGTACAAGTCCTGCTTGGGTTGATACCCAGAATGAAAGACAAGGTATTTTGATTGGACCAGCGGTATACAAAGAAATGGCACCAGGCACAACACTTACAATATACTTAGAAGCAGCACTCACAAATAAGGAAATGGTAATATTATATGGGACAGACAAAAAGGGTACAGAGTAGCACACAGTCCTATGCATTGATCCGACATTAAGACTAACAGACTTGACAGAAGAACAACTGTTTTCAGTGGACGATGATGAGGGGGAGATGGTATTCTAGATACGCCTCCCATGCCAGGTGAACATAGAAGTGTGGCAGGTCCCCAAGAGGATGCAGATAGTGAGCATGGTATCAGCTCATTTGTGGGATGATTTGAAAAAAGTACCAGAGGTACTCTGGACCAATTGGCCCCATGATGTAGGCTTGTTGATAGGAGCAGGGTCAGTCTGCACTAAATTAAAGAAAGGGGCACTGATGCCCCGGGTTAACCAATACCAACTATCACGAGAAGCAGACGATGGTTGTCATGAAACACTACTCGCAATATGGTGACAGGGCATAATAATTCCCCATGTAATACCGCCCTGCAAAGAAATCGAACGGTGGGGCGTGGAGATTCATCCAAGATCGCTGCTCGTTAAACAACAGAGTGGAATCAGAGTTTCCAGTCATACCAAATCCAGCCACCATATTGTTTAACATCCCCACAGAAGCAACATGCTTCACAGTTATTGATTTGAATAATGCATTCTTTTCCATCCCATTGCACCCAGATTCACAGTATCTCACTGCGTTCATGTAATGCGAGGCAAGGTTCCAGCACACTTGTTTATCACAAGGGATTTGTAAGTCGCCTAATGTGTCCAACAGGGTGAACCAGATGGACCTAAGAAACTTGCAAATGCTCAGCACAGCCATCCAGTACATGGATGGCCTCCTGGTGTGCAGCACAATGGAGGGCCAATGCAGAAAAGATCCAGTGACACTCCTAAAATTATTGACAGATAAGGGATAGAAGGTGGACAAGGAGAAGTTACAGTACTGCCAGAAAGATGTAGTGTATCTAAGACAGATAATATCAGTATATTATAGGAGGATCACTCCACAGAGGTCAGAAGCAATACAAAGCACACCACAACCACTCTGTCTTCGCCTATTCCACATTTACAAAGCCCCTCCTTCAGGAGTTAAAATGTAGCACAGAAGGAAAACGGTGTCATAGTTTGAAGACCTGAAATAATTGTCTCATTTGTAGAACTCAAGGAAGCATTAGCACATGCATCAGTTTTAGCGACCCCAAACTATAAAGACACATGTTGTTTGTTTTCACATTCTGATAGCACAGCGATGATGGCTGTCATCACTCAAAAGAAGCCACACGGACACAAGTTCCTGGCCTATTACAGTGATCTATTAGACCCAATAATGCAAGGCCAATTCCCATGTGACTGGGCGCACTTGGTCCACCCCTCCCTCTCCCCCTGCACCTGTCCCCCCTCTCATTCATCTGTCTGAGCTCTTGCACGATCTGAATGTACCATGCCTTGAAGATTGTCTTTTTGTTTTTCCCTTGTCACCCCTCCTTGCATGGTTGTGCCTCAAAACTCTTGTGTATAGGCGCATTACAAATGAACAATAAATACATACAATACATAAATAAACAGACACTCGCCACAGCAGCATTTGCCATAGAGAAATCAACAATAATTATGGGCTGTACATTTACACTCAAAGTGGACCATTTGCTTTTCGCGATACTGGAAACCTCAAAATCCACCCTGACAACTCAGAGAGCATCAGGGTATGAGGTGATATTCTCCAATCCATTATTTGAGGTAGTGAGGTGTGGGGTTGTCAATAAAGCAACATTTATAGCACAGCCGGCAGAGGTAGGATAATATGTGCATGATTGTACCTCATACATGAACATGCTCAGGGGCCACCCTAGAATACAGGAAGAGTCCATAGAAGGAGTAGAAATGTTGTTGGTTGACGGGTCATAAATGATAGATTCAAGCATGAGTTGTCAACATAGGGGTGCAGTGGTGAATTGTCATCATGAAGGAGAATTTAAGGTGTGGTGTCAGATGAGGTTGCTACTACACTGTTCAGCACATGCAGTAAGCTGACAGCTCTGATAATGGCCAAAGACAGGTGGAAAGGACACGCGGTCAGCATATTTTCAGATTCCACATTTGTCTGATCAACGGTGCACTCAGGGATGGGCTGATGGTAGAGGAGGAGTTTCCAGAGGAGTCATGTCTCCCTCGTGCAGCATGCAGAATTATAGTATACAGACACTCCATCTGCAAAAAAGTGTTTTTGTTTTTTGATTTTATGTTAATTTGGTATTTAGTTAGAAGGGGGAGTTTGCCCTAGTACAAGTAACGATGAAGAAGTGTGCAATAAAAGGAAGCGTTTAATTCTGAATTGTTCAAGATTGGCATTCGGGACAGATATGGCAATGCGTCTGGCAGTGTATGGTATGACCATATGAGACTGGTCGGGCGGGAGAGGGCCAATGACACAAGGTAAGTGCTCTCTCTCATTCCACACGTTACAGGGACACCCAAGCTCTTTCTCCCTCAGGATGTATCAGTTGAAGTAGGGGTTTGTTTGATGCATTTGGTGTTATGTAAGACAATGGGCCTGTTCCTGGGACATACAGTTGACGTCCACTAGATAGATGAGGGGGAAAAACTGTATAATGCCAATTATTTGAAAGATGGCAAATGTAGAGGCCACAAAACACATACTATCAGGGTATGTACCAGAAGAGGCAAGAAGGGGGGGAAACTGTTATAACCCACAGAAGACTTGCTTGCTTCAATGCCACAGGTCACAGTATACCATGGTGCCACACAAGACCATCAATACACATTCAAGGGTCAGTTTTCCATGAAGGCGGATGGGAGAGGGGAATGCTGCAATGCAGGTTGGACGGACTGGTAGGTTCTGAAAAAAATGTGGTAAAAAAGATTAACAATAATTGTCAAATAATTTTTAATGAGCATGTCCAGGCTTTTACATGGATAAATGAGAATAAACACCCTTCACACAAAAGGAAACCTACATGTTTTGTGTTATGTTTTAGATGCAACTGCTCAATATTTCTGGGGACAAACAAAGCGTGCCAAAAGATGATGATACTGCCATCACTGAGGAATGGGACTTCAGCTGTCATGGACTGCTGTTGGGCATGTGGTACCCAGGCATAAACCTTCCGGACTGGGGGGAACATGCACCCTCATCACATTGGTACCCCTGGCAGAACTAATTTAATTTGCTGATCATCCTGAATGGTTGAATAAAGATTTACAAACTAATATAGCAATGGATAGGGGGATACACACACACAAGCGGCCCGGTCTCTGAACTTGAATGGAATTTGCAGGGACAGCAATTACTGGTCCCAAAAGTCATCTGATAGACTGGCGGTCATTCCATCAGAGTGTTGCCTGTTCGGCCAGTAGTCTCCATTTTTCTCATCACTTTTGCTTCCAGGGGTCCAAGCAGCAGCAAACTCAAAGTGGTTACAAATAACCATGTATGAAGTATTACAGTTGGCCAATTCAACAGAAAAGATATTGAACGCAGTGTGCGAGGAACTAATGGCTGTAAGGCTCGTTGTGCTTCACAATCTGTACATTTTAGATTTTCTGACAGCGATGGAGTGGGGTGTGTGTTAAACGATAGGCAGCAGGTGCTGTATTTTTGTGTCTGCTAAAGATGCTTCCAATGTAACTTTGTCTGAGGCTATTGAAGAGCTGCACACACTCCACAAGACTATGATAACAGAGACGAGCACAACAACACTCAACAACTGGTTCAACAACATTATTTCCTGGATCGCCATGTGGTTGTCTAATATTTTTAAGATAACTGTCTGAATCCTCCTTTTGGTACTCATCACCTTTTGTGTATGTCAACAAGGGCTAAGAATTTGTAAGGGAAGTTGGGGTGTGGGAATATGTATGTTGCCCTTGAATGTTGACTGGGCAAGGAAAGCACCACACTGCATACGACATATGCAAACACAAACAGAAATGCCTGAATATGGCCCACCAGGATTGTTTAGATGGCCATCCCTGAATATTGATAATGCTGAGACCTTTTGGGTAGATTGTTCAGCTGAGGAGGAGGCTTGTTTGATACTGGATTGCTCCCCGCAAGAGTATGAGGCACAAGGGGGAAGCCTGCACAGGGTAACAAGGATATGAATACCAAAAGAAAAGAGCAGAGACCTGCTGACAAAAGATGTGTCGATCGATAAATCAGGGCACATCATTGGTCAGACCCAGAATGTCTCGCCCCTTGCCATCTCAAGTTGCCATGTCTAATCAGTACACAGCAGTTTATCCATTTATATGTTGAACAATGGTAACCAATTGCAAATTAGTGGTTTTGGCTGATCAGAACAATAATGTAATTGTGGGGCAGCTTTGGAAGGTTTGTGACATCACAAGGTGGTGACAATGGGATTATTTTCCAAGAAATGTGTTATCCAATAAGGGTCAACTGGTACTAATTCCTATAATGGTCTGACGTAATTTCACCAATCAGCTTCCGTTACCTACCCATAAAATTTTACTAAAATGCTATATGGTAATTTAGTAATTTGTAGATCTAAAGTGCAGCCGCACTGGGTGGAGTTGAGCGCTCGGTTCATTCAGTTCAGTTTCACTGGACTGTCTGAACCGCGTCTCCTAGCTGTTGGGTCCAACAAATCCATGTTACTTCTTCCTTAGTGTACGTATCTTCTTTTTGGATTACCTTTCATGCTTGGGATTACTTTTGATGGAGGTCCCCTGGCACCCCATACATTTGAAAGATCACATCACAAAATGAATTCTAAATAGATATTGCCAGCTGGCTATTGGGGGAGAGCTTTCACAACACACTGGCTACTTGCTCAGATGAGCATTCTAATGAGAACATGTGTCTCTCACTGAATTCCATTACACAGTTCTCCACTGAGCACAATCAATGGTTTTGTCATAGTATGATTAAATCGGTCATGCAATAATCCATGGCATACATCAGGGAGGTGAAAAATTGAAACTTGTGGATAATTTTGAGTTTGGCCAGAAATGTATTTATTTATTGAACATTTGTATGGCACCTATACAGCAAAACATGTTTCCAGGTGACACAAGAAGAGAGGGGGGGCAAGGGAGAAAAACAACAATAACGGTCCTACTAGGCCTTGTGACATTCGGATCATACAAGTGCAGAAGCAAGAATTGCAGGGGGAGGGCACAGATAGGGGGGAGGGATGGGATAAGACAAGGGTGGAGAGGGAGAAGTGCTGGAGGGAGGGGGCCCATGGCTTGGCAAGTGCTAAACAGTGCCAAGGGGAGGCAAGTGCCAGGGGAGTCTATTGCACCTGTCTGTCTTGCAGGTACTTGAACAAAACATTGAAGGTTTCTTTGGTATCTTGTACATTTGTGCTATTGTCTAGAATTGGAACTGTCATTTACCCTTTCTCATGGTGCCGTCAGGATCAGGTCTCTGTCTTGAAAATGTAATATGTTGGCAATGATAGGTTGCAGTGGTAAACCCCGCTCTGGGTGAGGGACACAAGACCTGTGGGCTTGTTCATTTTGAAAGTGCGAGGAGAAGACTGGGTTTCCCAGGATCGTTGGTAGGCTCTTTTACTGAAAACGTTCCGGGGGAACTGTCGGAGTAGACTCAGTCAGGCCCAGTATACGCAAATGATTGAGACTAGCAGTGGTCAAAGTGTATGAAAAGAAGTAGGGGAACTATTGGCCCTGCTGGCCTGCTCCACAAACCCCATTGCCACACCCCCTCCAACAGACAATATAGTGCTGTTTAAGAAGCCCTCTGCCGACCCCTCTTGCCTGGCTAACTATCGCCCAATCTCCATCACTTCCTTCCTGGGCAAGCTCCTGGAGAAACTGGCCATCTCCCAGCTTAATCTCCACACTGAATGTGTTGGTTTTCTCCATGACCATCAGTCTGGCTTCAGAGCCGCCAGAAGCATGGAAACTGCTCTCCTGAACATCTGTGAAGACCTGCTCTCCAACCTCGACTCCAACACCCCTTGCATCCTCATCTTGCTTGATCTCTCTTCTGTCTTTGACAATGTCAACCATGCCATCCTGCTCAACCGCCTCCTTGATAACCTGGGTGTCTCTGGTCAGGCTCTGGCATGGCTGACTTCCTTCCTCTCCGATCGACCCTCCCAGGTCCAACTTGGATCCTTCCTCTCTGATATCTTTTTCTCTACATGCGGTATCCCCCAGGGATCTAACCTCTCTCCGTGGCTGTTCAACCAATACCTGGCACTCCTTGCCCACAGCATCTCCGCTCTCTGCCCCAATTTTCAGTGCTATGCGGATGATACCCAGCTCATTTTCAGGCTACCCTCGGCCTCCTTCTCTCCTTCCCTCATCTGTGACTGTCTGTCTGCTATCCAGGTGTGGTGTGCAGCCAATGACCTCTGCCTTAATGCCAGTAAGACTGAGATTCTACTCATCGGCACACCCACTCCCTCCTTCCCTGCAGCTCTCTGGCCTGCCTCTCTGGCCCTCTTTCTGTTCCCACCTGCAAGGCAAAAAACCTCGGGGTCATCTTCGACTCCACACTCTCCTTCTGTCCTCACATCTCTGACGTCTCTAAGAAGTCCCACTACCATCTGCACCTCCTCAGAGGTATTCTTCCTTTCCTCACCTTCCCCCAGAAGCTCACTGTCTCCAGAGCCCTGGTTCTCTCTATGCTGGACTATTGTAACAGCCTATATCTAAATCTGCCTGCATCTACTCTCCGCCCTCTGCAACTTATCCAGAACAGGACTGTGAGACTTGTCCTTGGCCTCAAGCCGAGGGATCGTATCTCTCCAGGACTGAAATCTCTGCACTGGCTCCCAGTATCAGCGAGGATTAAATTCAAAACCCTCTGGATTGTCCACAAGGCCTTCTGGGGGCTGGTGCCGAAATACCTTCAACTCTCTCTTCCTAAATATCTTCCTTCCCGAGCTCTTCGCTCATCCGCCTCCAACTCCCTCAGGGTTAGTCGTTTCTCCAAGCAATGAGTTGGTGGTAGATCTCTCTCTTCGGCAGGGGCCTCCCTCTGGAACAGCCTTCCTGCCTCCCTGAAACTTGAGGAGAACTATCTCCGGTTCCGGAAGCACCTCAAAACCTTCCTCTTTGCTTCTGCTTTCTCTCTTCCTCTCCCCTGCTGATTCCCGAAACTGCACTGGTTACATGGCCATCCTCTCTGCTCACCTGCACTGCCTCCCTGGCAACCCTGCACTTGGAGACTGTTTCTGTATCCCTACGGTCCCCCTACCTGCACTTATCCCTGCACTTACCTTGCCACTAGCTGGCCTTTTATTTATTCTTATCCTTCTATCCCATGTACTGCACTTTCCCCTCTCCCTGCACCCTCACACTTTTCCATTTCCCCCTTCCCATGCACTTGCACGATCTGAATGACACCTGGCCTAGTAGGATTGTTATCTGTCTTCCCCTGTTCCCCCCTCCCTTGCCTCGTTGCGCCTTGAAACACTTGTGTATAGGCACGTTATAAATGCCATTTCACATCATATCATATCATATCATATCATATCATATCATATCATAACATAACATATCATATCAAGGGAACATTGCACTGCACTGAAGTGCAAATCTCAAATGCTTTCTACACTTTTATTTTAAAATGAAGCCATTCCAGAACGGTTTCATTTTAAAATAACAGTATCCATCAAGTAAAACTTAATTTAAAAAAGTAGATGAGAGGAGCACTGCTCCCAACTTCTCCCACCCACTTCGCCCACTTCGACCACTGGTGCCTAGAGCGATTCTCTAGGTCATCATTGGTGCACACATTCTTCAGCTCAGACTGCAAGTTTACCACTGTCCTTTCCACTTTGTGCACTGCATCCTCCGTCTTAGAAATTCTTTGCTTCACCTCTGACACTCTAACACATAGTGTCCCAATCTTCACATTGGATGAGTCCACCGTAGCCACCAGGGAGTCGATTTTGTTGCCAATCCTGCCAACTCTCTCTTGGAGGTTGTACAGTGCTGTTGTTATAGGGCTGGGTGGCCTTGGGTCCCCTGGGTCATCTCCAGGGTCCTCTCCCTTTGCTTCTGAATGTATGACCCCAGCGCTGCTTTTTTTAAGTACCATCCAATTTGGCATGTTATTTCGAGATGGGGGCTTCCCTGCCATGGTGGATTCGCAGTCAGGGGGCACAGGTATGAATGAGACAATACTCCCACCTTATATGTTGTAGTTGGCGTCCCAGTGGTTCAGTGGAGCCAGGAACCCTCCTCTCATGGGGCACATCATTTGATTCAATGCACCAATCCGTGATGGGCAGAGAAACCTTTCTGATGGATGGCTCAATGCAGGTGCAAGCCTTTCAGGGTCCACGGCAGATGGCAACCAAGCAGGTAGTTGACGACGCCCTCAACATCCTTGACGATGGCCACCCCTGCCGCCTTGTTCTACTCGACCCCTCGGGCGCATTCGACACAGTAGACCACCAGACACTCACGGACACCCTACATTAGTGCATGGGGATCAGCGACCTTGTCCTATGCTGGTTAAAGTCCTACCTCGCCAACTGCCAGCACTTTGTTCAGATGGACTAATCTAGATCGTCGATGCTACCCGTCACCTGTAAAGTGCCGCTGGGTTCCATCTTCTCCCAAGTTATTTTCAATCTATACATGGAGCTGATAGGAGCCTTCCTAGCCACACACAACATTCACATCCACCAATAGGCAAACAACACACCTCTATACCTCAAGATCAACTCCATCAAGGTCATCCACAGGCTCAAAAACTGCCTCTCGCTGATCCAGTCTTTGATGTCCAGTGCTTACTTGAAGCTCAACACCTCTGTGAACGAATTCCTATTCATCACTAACAACACCGAACAACCAGACATACACACCTGGCTATCAACCATGAACCCTGAGGGCTTCACAGCTGGCCCACTTCTTGCACCAAGTCCCTCGGGTTCCACATAGACAAACACCTCTCTTTCAAGACACACATCGCTAAGAAGACTCAGACCGCTTGGTATCAACTATCCCTTCTGCAGAAAGATCCTCCCTCTGGACAGCTTTAGATCCACTGTTCAAGCACTGGCGCTATCCCACCTGGATGGGGCAATGCCCTCCTCAAAGGCCTACCGTTGTCCACCCTTGTGCCCCTGAGAAGTGTTCTACACACGGCCACACACCTCATCAAGGGTCTGCGCTGACATGACCACATCACCCTGCCCCTCATCCACTTTCACTGACTCCCACTGCATGCACAAATCACCTTCAAGTCTTACTGCATCATCTATAAGGTGGTTGCCATGAAGTTACCCATCAACCTCACAGAGAAATTCAGCATCTCTGGCAGACTGTCACGACTCGCTCCCTTCGCTCCCGTTCCCACCACTTGGGGGCATGATTTGGGGTATATTCCCTACTGGATCTTTCCTCCGAACCTTATGCTACGGTGCTGTGATGAATTGGGAGCGCTAAATCCCTATTTTCCAAGCTACTTCCCTTCCGGATCCATTCCAGGTTTTTGGCAGCCAGCATGCTTCTTTAACCAAATGACTATGCTTCCCAGAATGCCTGGCCCACTGCTCCACCTCCACCCTTGCAGGACAAGGTTGGGTGGAGGATAGGCAACAGCTGTGGCTGCAGGTGCAGCAATCAGCACACCTGAGGCGTGTGCTCGTTAAGCAGCTTTAAAAGCCTCAGTCTTACTTCAGTCCAGCGCTGGTCATCGTTTGCAGTGTTCCTGTTGTGACCAGTCCCTTGTTCCTTGTTCCTTGCCTTTGTACCTAGTTCCTAGTTCCTGTTTTCTTGTTCCTCCGCCCTGAATCTCGGATTTGTGCGCTAATTGATTTCTGCTCCCTTGATTCCCTTTTTGTCTTCCTCTGTTTGCAGGCAGCATTTCTCAGTGCTTTCCCCTTTTAGATGCAGCCCAGTTTGTCTGTGTTCTATATTACTTTGACTCTGTCCTTTGCTGCTGTAAACCCGTATGCTTTAGCCTTCCTCTTAGATTAGCTTCCTGTCTTTTCCTTGGAGGGGTAGGGAGAAGTTTGCATTGGTTATTTCCTTTTTCCCTGCTCCTGATCCTTACTTTCTATTGAGATCCATTCCATGTTTTCCATTGCACTTCTGTATTTATTTCCCATTTGATTATTAGGTGTGGTGTGCGGTTGTAGCTAGCTCCTGCGTGAATGCTTATGTTTTCCTCACTAATTTGTAATCACTATTCCAACTTAGGTATTTAGTTTTCCTCCCATTGCTGTTCTAGCCTTTCGGGGTCCCAGTTTCATCAACAGGATTCGTGGGCTAGCTGACATTCAAGAGGTTTATCTCGTCCTCGTGAGTACAGTTCTTTAGTTCCCTTATTTAATACCATCAAGAGTGTTAGTTCACAGATCCTGTCATTGCTTGCCCTCCACGTGGGTTTAGCGCTGTCAGTACCTGTAACAGCAATTGGGGGTAAGGCGCTTGCCGACTTTCCTCGCGGTCAGGTGCTTACCCCACATCCCTTTTCATATATTGGTTTTGATGTCACACTCTATTTGCACTCCTGGGTTCTAGCATACATGAGTCGTTGTTCCTGTGTACACATTTCCCTTGCCATATTCGCTGCCTTTGTACTCGCCTGACTAATCCTGACACAGACAGCGCACCACCAGAAGCCAGGACACGTGCAGACTTCAAATCTGCCACTGCTAAAAGGAAAGGACCAGAACATAAGCCTTCTCTTCCTACATCCCAAGACTCTGGAACCACCTCCCCACCGGCATCAGACTCACCCCCACACTCTTATAATTCAGAAAAGAACTTAAAAAGTACCACTTCAAAGGAGTCTCTCCTCCTTAACACCCAGGCCATCACGTCACCCCTGTGCCACCTGACTCACTAGATAGCGTCCACCCTCTCCCCTGTACTCCTCCTCTGTGCCGCTCTGTATCCTACCCCTGCTGTATATCTGTTTTGTTACTTCTGAAAAGCATTCCATTATGCATCTATAAAGGGCTCTGTTGTGTATCTGTATTGTTGTATACCTCAGTCGAGAGATCCATTGCTTCTCGGAGCTAGGTTTGTGCTCAATAAATACCATAATATTAATACTAATAATAATAGGTCCGGAGGGGAAGATGCCCTCTCCTTATATGAGGGGTGCAAGCTCCTCTGCTTCTCACTGCTCCCCTGCCAGGCATCCCCTGGTGCAACAGGTGGTCCCCGTGCCCCTGCCATGTATCCTGCTAAGAGCAGGCCGCCGGGACCCAGGAGCCGGCCACTCTGATTCAGTCCCTGGTGCTCTACAGGCCCTCTGAGACTTGAGGCATGTACACGCCCTCAATGGGACAGCCACGGTCACCGGGATCAACTCCCTGATACTCACCGGCTCAGAGGTAGGCCCCATGTTCACCCCTCCTACCAGAACACCCCCTGGAGGCAAATATAGGCCCCAGCTGCCCCTCTTGGGTGCCCAGCTCATAGCGGGAGCTCCAGGGTCACCCCACCTCCCCTCGCTCCGTAATCACCCACTCCACAGGTGGCAGCCAAATCTGGGCCAGGATATTCCGCCAGGTATGGACAATTTAAAGGATGATGCCAGTGAGCTGCACATCTGTAAGCAGAGTTGCATCTTCTTTGCCTAACAACAGCCCTCCTCCCTGCCGAGTACCTTTATATGGTCACAGAAATTCAAGGTGACTTTCAATATCCTCTTTACGTGTTGTAGGGGGTATTTTATTACTTATACTACATGGACTCACACTGTCATTGCCTTCAGTAGCAGGCCACTTGCTTAATCTAATGTAAGAGACCTTCATTTTGCTGTATCAATGTAGAATCTGTTTGGATTTTAAAAAAGCTGACATGCAAATCCTAATGTGTTACAAGGAAATAGTTTAAACAGTTTAATAAAATGCATCGAAAAACGGTTTCATTTTGTACTTTAGGATAAGTAATAAAATGCAACTTCTTGCTCACATGGTTTAAACTCCAGCAGTGTACAAATTAAATATTCTACCATAAACAGTTCCTTCTCAATTAATAGCTGCAGTGTATCACAGAAAACTATTTTACAGGCAAGGAATTTGGAAAGCTTGTCACAGCTTTAATTAAGTGTTGCAGTAACAGTTGGAATTCTGCTCTCTGCTGGCTTAAGCAGCAGGCACTGTGACGTCACACATGAAGCGGAATAACAGATAACAAAGCAGTTGTGGTGTCAGATTTTTTTATCACAGGTAGGTTGTGAAGTCACAACTAGCCTGTAAGAAAATGATTTCCAGACATTCATACGGTTTTGCAGGCTGCCATGTATTACATATTATTTACTAATGTATAATTCAATAATGTAATTTCTTCTTAATATGCATACATTTTCTAAATGTCTGGAAAAAACAAATAACAAAATATGAATGCAATGAAAAACTCAGTGTGATGCTACAAAATGATATTGCGAAAAGGCCCTTTGCTACTCACTGTCAAGCTGCGTTATTGAGTTAAGGAAATAGCAGATGGAACCCAGGCCATTTAAATTATTTTAATGCAATGGGGAACATTGAATTTCAGCAAGGATATAAAAAATAGAACATTGCGGAATACAGTACATAAAGGAAACATTGTCATGGGAAACCTTCCAATCAACGCAAACACAATGCATCAGTAAACATGTGGTTTAATTGTAATATAAATCGATGCACATTCATCGAACAAACAATACCCGATGCAAAGACCCTGAACATACTGTGCAAAATTAAACTGCACGAATACAACATGTGAGCACACAAGCAGCACAGAGCGGAACAATTTACTGTATAAGAAAGCCTAAAAAGTTGCCTGCATGATGCAAACTTAAACGTATATGGGAAATCATTATATCGATGTGTGTTTCGAAAAACATCAGAAGCGGCCTTTGTGTTTCTGGAAAATAATGAATAGGTCGATTGGGGATGCCACAATAATGCAACAAGCTATTGCCCTCAAGCTCTCTATTCTTTCCGTGGTAATATTGTAGTGAGAAGCAGAATCCAGGTGGTTTCATTGAATGGCAGGAACAGACACACCATCCTGTCAGGGTCATTCGTAATGGCTTGGAGTGCTGGTCAAACGCACACGTTGACAAACGTTGATAGCGCCCAGATACCCCAGGGCTAGGTGCGCTCTACAAATGGCAACATAAATACATAAATACATGAAATAAATACACCCGTCAGTCGGACTGAACTTCATAAACATCATTTGCTTCAACGGAAAAGTCTTGTGACGTGCTTGCTCTCTCAATTCATGCACACATGCATGCGCAAGTTTGGCAGGTGTGCTCATATTCTGAAGGGCCTATCGGAACCAATGCGGCTCACAGAGGGATTTAGTATGGGTGCTTTAGAATCCCTAAGGAATTGCTTTGGCCGCAAACAACAGCTTTCTCCCTTCTTGTTGCTCTCTGATTTGTGTGTGGCTGTTAGCAAGATGAAAAGGGCAACTCTACATTATTAAGGAGCAGGAGAGCAGGTGCCTTAATCGCCACAGACCATTTTGTGTACCCTTCAGGCATTTGTGACATTTTATTTTGAAGCAGCGAGGAATTACTATCTGGCAAGGGCGTAGAAGCCCTGTTTTTATATTTTTCTGGGTAATTCCATCTCAGAGAGTGTGATCTGCTGCCCAGATCCCCTTTTCATTAGCCCTATGCCAAAAGCATAGTGTTGTGTGCTCTGCTGCATCAATGTCTGCTCTCCAGTGGCACACAGCAGGTTCAGAGTTCACAGGAGCCCTTTTGACAACTGTTGTGACAGCCAAGTCACTTCAACAAATAGGATGCATTTAAAGTCTGCACCTTTGTTCCAAAACCACATAGTCACAAGGAATTATTATTCTGGTTGCAGTTCAATCTTTATACTTAAAGCCATACTTGAATTTAGGGTACAGTGGATAGTAATTCACATGTCTAGGAGAAGCCACATTTAATTGATATCATACGTGTGTCTACACTGTGAGCCCAGGCCAGCGGTTGAAGGAAGGATTGTGTCTTTTGGTCAGACAGCTTGGCCCTGCCTCTTGCAAGGCAAGAGACAGAATGGGTATGCCTCTCCTTGGATCCTTTGCAAGGGCAGGTACCACATCTCTACCGGGAGACAGGCCTACAGTAGAATTTGTCCTGGGAAACCAGCATCATAGGGCCAATACTACACAAAAGAAGTAGCCTCACAACAGTGTATTGCATAACAAAGGGCGTTTGATGCAATGGGTCTGGGAAGGGGGTGGGTCAAGTGTAGACAGGGGGAGCTCAGCACAAATGGGGAACGGTTATGCCATCTTGATTCAAGTTGTACCTCTCTTTCCTTTCTGTCTCCTCCATTTCCTTTAGCTCAAAGCCATTTGGATGTAATGTCAGAAGGCAAAGACCACTTGCCTTAAGGACAGGAATTGGATCACTTAAAGCAGTCTTTCTGGTGATCAACCACGTGTAGATATTTGCCTATAAAAGAGGGGGCTTTCCCATTCTTTCTTTAGTTCAGTTTTGAACTATCCAGGCAGAGGGAAGAATTTGCGTTCACCTCTTTTGGGAGAGTTCACTTTCTAAAGCCCTCCACCAGTAAGTTGAAGATTGAGTTTCCAAGGTAGATGCATGCTCTGTTCCTTACACATCTTCAGGGCACATGGGGAGTGACCTGCTGCTGGAGCAAGACCAAACTTTCTGCTAGCTAAATGGGTACCCATGACCTTACAGACGGTGAAGTACCCCTGCAAGTGTTTGCTAGCCGACTCTGTGTATTGTAGATTTACAAAAAGGAACTGTTTTGTTTCTGAGCACCTACATCTGGATTCAAAGCACCCTGAGAATCAGAACAGGCAAGATTCCCATGTTTTCACCATCAAACCATTTTGGGATGAATTTCAAACCTGTTGGCACTCGCTTGATCTTTGAGCTGCTATTCCGCACATCTGAACCAGTACACTACAGCACAGCACCAGAAGAGTGTGTTGTTGCCACACCATGTCTGAACCACTTTTCAAACCACCAGCCTCTTTTTTGCATATCCAAATCAGCTGCCGAACCGACCCTTCTGGCCTGGCTGAACTGCAGCCATTGTCTGCTGCATTTAACCACCTAACTCGAACTGCACATCCAGTAACCAGTATCTTCACTGTCAAACCGAGTGTCTAAAAACAACCCTTGTGGCAATCATGATCCGCACATCTTTGAACCCTGTTTTGAACAGCAGAGAACTTCATCTGGACCCTGGCCCAACTTCTTCTCCCCTTCTGGAACATCCTAACCAATGCATTTGAAGCTGATTCAAACCACTGGCACAGCGATACACAGCCTGGTTCAATGCTGTCAGACTGACAAGAACAGCAGAAAGGTACTATTGACTTATAACTGGTCATCCTTTGGATGCTAGAGACTGGTTAGGTCACTCTTCATCCCTTTTATGCACAAGAACATATCCTTTGATGGACATTGTACGTGTTGATTGGCTTGCACCCCTGTTTAATTACCCAAAGTCCTGCATCTTATTGTCTGCAAATATTGTGTTCTTTCCACAGGGACGACATTCTGTAGTGCTTTTTTTCTATTTAGTTATTATTGCATATGCTGTGTTTAAATAAGGTAGATTATTTGTAAAGAAGACTGAGATAGTTGGGTAGAAAGAGAAATTTGAAAACCTGAGCGCTTGTACTGTTATGTTAAAAGTGAATTTGTCTGCGGGTAAATGCAAGGTGTGGGTCGCCTGTGAAGCTTGCCACAATTTGTAAGTTATAGACCAAAGGTTGCATTCACACTGCGCACAAATCACAAAAGTCCATGCGTAACTTGCATGTATTTAATTGATTGTAGGTCAGCCTGACACGTGTTTCGAGCAATGTGCTCTTCGTCCGAGGCTGAACATATCATATGCAAATGAGTTTTTAAAACCACATCAAAATAATGTTTCCATTGAGGTAACACAAACCAAAAGACAGTTTAGCAGGTCAGAGAACCATAAACCACATGACAATTCATTCAGGTTGGTGCAAATAAAAAACAATAATAATTTCGGAATTATACATTCACAGAAACATAAAATTTGTACCCATCCATGTAAGTATTGCATATAATACAAAAAGGATAGCAGGCGGCAGATATGCACATAAAGATGAAGAGATGGAAGAGATGGTTATGGGAAAAGCAAACACACAAAATTAAAATTAATGTTTGTAAACAGATCATACATGGTTCAGTGTTTGTTCGTTTATTTGTTTGTTTATTTATTTGGTATTGCGCGCCAAACCCATTAGGTAGCGCACTGTATCCAAGTCTTGCAAGAGCCTCATTGTATATAATAATAATAATGAGAGTATACCTTGTGTAGTCTTGGTGTCAATTTATACCACAAAAGAATATATTTACCGGTAAATAACGTGAAGCCATCATTGGTTATATACAATTTTAACTAAAGATTGGCTCGAAACACCTGTCAGCCTGACCTAGAATCAATTAAATACATGCAACCTAAGCATGGACCTTTGTGATTTGTGTGCAGTGTGAATGCAACCTTTGCTCTATTATGTGTATAGAACCTTGTTTGGACATTCCTTTTATTTTGTACTGTTGTACCTTCCTGTTTAGGTTAGTACTGGATCACATTCACTCTCCTCTTGAAAGTGTATCCTTCCCTCTGCCCACGTTACCACAAAAGGCAGATCATGCATATCTCTTAAATGTGCTCGTTTCACCTTTATGATTGGGATCACTCTTGCTTTGTAGACGTGTTAGAGCTGAGTAGGTGCTTTAGCCACTACTCATGCTGGAACACCTGCATGGCAGAGGTCATTTTGTCACAGAAGCCCATTATAGTTGCACTGCCTGTTTGTAGACATGTTTGTGACATTCTTTGTGAAGCCATTTTGAAAGCCTTTCCCATACACGTATCCCTCTCCTATGCCCACAAAACAAACCTTTTATGAGACCCCTGGGAAAGCAATTATGACACTCCCTATGAAACTAATTTGAAACCATTTTTTCTAACCTTCCTCTCTGCAATCAAAACACAGAAACGAAATTAAAACCTTGGTAAAAACCCTTTTTCTAAAACCATGTCAAACCTTTTATCTGACCCTACATTCCTGAAAAGAAAAAACACAATATTCCTTGTGAAACCCTTCATGAAAACATCTGTGAATCTCTTGGTGAAATAGTTAGTTTTTAAATCCTTTCTCTTACCCTTACTAGTCCCCAGCACTTGCAAAAAAACCTTTGTTGAACCCTTTGTTGAAACCAATCTTTAAGTCCATTCACACATTATTTTTGCTGCTTATCCCTTCCAAGTTGTCATTTGTGTGAGTTCCATTCCTACCTAGTAGTCTAAAAGGATACAATCACTGAATAGTGACACCCTGCTTCCAAATAAACACTTGATCTTTCTTCTCATGCAAGGTGGTCACTGGAGTTCTCCCCTTTCTAATATTCATGAAAAGAAGCATTCAGGCAACCAGCAAATTCTGGCCTTATTTCGATTTTGGCATCCTCTTCCCACACAGTAGTGACAACATGATGGCACACTTGCTTACAGCTGCTGAATGGTAACCTCCTGCCTTAAGTCAAATCTGTGATGTTCATGCATCTCCCTAGTACAGTCGCCTCTCTAATAATGACAAACATATGGTGCAATCTGGTACAATTACTGAATGTCATCACCTGCCTCCAACAAATTCTAGGATTTTCTTCACCTGGTAGTCACTGACAACAAATGTCACATGACTGTATGGAATTCCAGGTGGTCAATGTAATGTTCTCCTTAGAGGTCACAAACAGATGGCACACTGTGTTACAGCCACCAAATGTATACTACTGTGACATGCAAATATGTAATGCAAGGTGGTGACTGGGACTCTCTCCTCCCTAGTTGTCACAAAATGAGGCAACACTCAGCGCCAACCACTGAATCATAATCCCTTGACTGCCTACAACCAACCTTGTGACTATAAAAACCTTGTGACTATAAAGACTAGCCAAGTATTTTGCTCTGTGCAGCAGGGCCCTGTTACTTCGAATTCCCTTCACACACAGCTCCTATGAACAGACAACGACAAAAGCATGGAACCAACCACCTTCTCTTTATTCTGCCTTTACAATTATGTCTGGGCTCTAGTAGCCCCTTCTCTTCCTCCCCCCCATCGCTTGTCTCCTCCGAGGTTTCTTACTTCCTTTAAGGTAATTCCTGAATAAAGGTGTCCCCCTGTATCTCCATAACATTGCTCCCTTACTTATCGTTGAGCTGCATCCTCTCTGCTCTGCTCGGCCATTGGGGTACGGCATCTGATGGTGTTGATGACTCCTCTTGCCGGCTGGTCTCTCTCTCTTTAACACCATTCTCTCCTGTCTCCTGATTGCTTGCTCAGTGTCCATGGGTGACCCATGTAGTCTTTTTCCAGCAGATATTCCTTCCTTCTGTTCTCCCACCTGTGATAGTCTCCTTTCACTCTAACCAATCTTCTATGAGGGCCGGTCATCTCTTTTAGTTGGAAGGGAATTCCTTCCCTGCTCAGCCGTTCAAAGTGATGTATCCTCCCGCATCTGCCACATTGATGACCTATCGCCAGGCATGGCCCGCTGTGGGAACACCGCTTCCGACACCTTTAGCCCATATTATCTTCTCCACCCAGCTGAGGGGCGAGGCATTGCAGTGTTCTGTTGAAGCTGTATTGTCCTTGTGGCCACCTCATCTGATGTGTGTGTGTGTATGGCAGCTACCTGCCCCTTCTCCTTCAGCTTTTCCATTCCGGTTGCTTGGGTTACCACTCTTTCTTATACACGTGCAAACTCCAAGACCTCTGCCTTTCGGAGGGGCTCCTTCAGGAGGTGCTTTCGAAATATAGATGAGGTGCACCCCTTCATTAATCAGAGGTATATTTCCTTCTCGTCTGTGAAGTGTGCGAAGTTGCAGTGCAAACTCATCTTTTGCAGCCTGATGATGTAGTCTCCTATTGTTTTGTGAGGTAGCTGCTAACACTTGTTAAACAAATACCTGTTAAAGTCCTTGTTCGGTTTGATAAGTAGCTACTTGTTGAGTGCAGTGATGGCCATCCCACACGTGTCTTAAGAATCCCCTTGAACTCGCTCCCCATGATGCTTGTGAATACCACCAGGAGCGTTGTTGGATCATCCTCCACAAGCACTTTCACATAATCAGTGAATTCCTACGCCCAATCATCACACATGGGCCTTCTGTTCTCCTGTGGCTGCAGTTGAAATGGTTGCGGTCGCCTGTGAAATGCCACTCTTTCTGTACTTGCTGCACTGCCCATTCTTGGGACTGCCTGCTCTTCCCCATTCTGTATGTTTAGCCTTCCCCTGCATCCCTTTGTGAGCAGTGATTTTTGCCAGTGGATGCACGCACAGGCCTCTTGGCAGCCCCTTTCTAATGCCCCAGAACACTGTCTGTGGATGGATAGCCCTTTAATTGCCCTATCCACACTGGGGCAGATCGCCCTCCCAATTAAGTCCTGTGTCGGGGTCGGAAAAACTAGTGGGTGGGCAGCCCACTCCTGACGGGCTTATTGTCCTACCTTCTCCTCATGGCTGTATACCTCTGCAGGAGACTCTGTCACCCCTTCCTCCTATACGTTGGAGACATGAAACTTTGCTGTGTTTGACACCAGCCGTTGTGCCAATACCGAAGCGTGTGTTTGAAAGAATATAGCCTTTGAGACAACCCTACCAAATGTATCCCCAAAGTGATGACAACCTAAGGGAGGAATTCCCTGAAGGAATATGAGAAACAGCAAAGAAAAGAAAAGAAGCTAGTGACATCTTACAAATTATGTACAACGTCCCGAGATACTGGCTGAAGAGATGTGTAGATCCTAAAGAAACAAATGACCAAGTAAAAAATCAAATGAGCTTTTAAATACAAAGAAGATGATTACTCATGCACGAAGTGCTGCAGAAACTCAACAGTTTAATAAATGTACAGACGCTGAAACGCAATGTAGACTAAGTCATCTTAGAAGCTGGCTATGCGTAGTGGATAGCACGCAGACAAAGCCACCATTATATAGAAGCTGGACATTGGTATCATGAATTTAGTAAGCCAGTACCCATAAAGCGGCAAGGGAAAACTGTGTCGCAGCAAGAATAAGCAGATTCGTGGAGCTGCATGGCGAGGTTGTCTGGCCTGGAGTCATGGCTGAAGCAGCCAAGGTCAGTTATCTATTCTGAAAATGAGCGAACGTGCCGAGGATGAATCTTCCCTTTTAAGGTGTAAAGAAGGAACACCAGGAGTGCAAGTTTAATTCATTTAGAGCATTTAAAACCTGCAAAATGGACCAAATCGTAGTCTACTGTCACCTGAACTAAGGATGTAAATAGAGCTCGAACTTGGAGTCCAAGACACAATAGCAAGTGCCCTCAATCCTGTGTATTCTCAAAGACAAGGATACTTTGCAAGGCCAAGTACAAAGTCAATCTTTATGGCAGAAGTCATGGGCGATGCAAGATGCTGGCTAATTGTTGGAGAGGTAGTATCATGCCCCATCTCCTTGCACCTGGGTCTGGGCTTACGTGCTGCTAAGTCAACCGAATGTTCCAGACATGCACAAGCATGCCAACCAATTATAGTAGTCCATATAACGAAGGACCTTATAGTGTGAAGTCCAATGAGAAACTGTGTATCTAATGTTTCTGAAGATTACATGTTTTAGAGGTAGGCATATGTTGTCCACCTGATAGTGGCCAGCCAATCTTATACAAAAGTATACTTAGCTGTTCCCCATAGCCCATCCCGACCCTTGATAGATTTTTCATTATTGCAATGTAGGATGACATCACCTCTGATGTATTTTTGGTATAAAAACTATGTTTTGTGTAAAGATCACTTAAAGACTGCACATTGTAAACTCCCTGTTTTATTACATAATTGTTAATAAAACAGTACTTTGCCATCTTCCCGAGTTGGTTCGATTATTTGGACTCAGAATTATTTTGTATGATCCCATCCATAATATATGTACGTTCCTAAAGGGCCCTAAACTCACATTCAAGGGCGGACAATCCCTCCTTTGTATGTCCTTGCACTCGTGGTGAAGGGACCTGTTCCCTGTACGTCCTTGTGAGGTGGTGGGTGGATTGCTCTTCCTTTGCCAGTAGGGACCAAGATCAGCCTATCAGGCGGATTTCCCTCCTAGTGTGGGCGGATGGCCCTGTTTTCTGCTCTGGGACCCAGGATCAGCGGCCTATGTGGGCAGATCACCCTATGTTCCTTGGGCGGAGCACTCTCTTAGCTTGTGCATGGGTCGTGATGGGCAACGTGTCCAAGCAGACTGCCCTCCTTTCCTTTTGAATGGGTATACTTAATGGCATTTCCCCTCAGTGCCAGTTGTTATGCTCTGTGCAGCAGGGCCCCGTTACTTTGACCTCCCTTCACACACACACAACTCCTACGAATGGACAGCAACAAAGATATGGAACCAAAAACCTTCTATTTAGCATGCCTTTCCAATTCTGTCTGGGGTCTAGTAGCCCCTCTTCTTCCTCCCTCAAACCCTCGTGTCCTCTGAGCTTTCTTGCCTTCCCTAGTAAAGGTGTCCCCCTTGTGATTATATCCACAACACCAACCTCTCATATTGCAATGTTCTACCTTTCTTTTGACAAAATCTGATTTACATTTTCTGCCACTGCTTCAATTGACCTGATGCAACTTAAAATACATTTCTTTTCCTATGTACCTATCCTTGACTACATTCCAGCAACTTCGTACTCTCCCTGATCACGCACTCCAACAGCCTGTGCCTTACTTAATAGGGGAAGCAAAAGTCTCCTGATACACCCCACCCAAACCCTAAAGGAAATTCAAGAAAGTTCAGCCTGTAAAGATTGCCAAATCTTAGATCATTATATATGTGTTCAAATAAACGTGCCTCAGATTAGTCCCTACCCCCTCCCAATGCCATATGACCGTGTGCATTCTCACTGTGGCTGGATCGAAATGGCACTGCAATAACTATGATGCAGCCAATCATAGGTGATCAACAATATGAGACTCAATATGGAGACGTGACATCAATGGCTGCTTCTTTTACAAAGTCAGAGCTAACAGGCAGTGTTGAATAGCAACACTAGCTAGTGTAAATGCACACTTCAGAAATAGCTTACCAATAGAGAGTTAGGGCCCCCACTTCGTCAATGTCTCTTGTTTTGTCAATCAGTAAATGGGTCCCAATGCCTTAAAAGGGTAAGGTAGACAGCCATGAGCCTTTTTTGTCACTCATGTGACCATAACGGGTACATAAAAACAATACAAAGAAAGTCAACCCATTGTTGAATGCTTTGAAATGTTTGCAATCATTGTAAATTTTGCATTCCTAATAATAACTTCCAGTACATATGGTAGTCATATTAAGAATGTTACACCTACTGAGAAAAGTACACTGTCAAAAGCTAGATTAACAATAAACATGATTTCCGGTTGTACCCTTTTGAAATACCCCTATGAGAAAGGAGACAAGGACAAATAGCACTGATAAAGGTTCCTGGCTGCTTTGCTTGAAAACAATATGAATTTTGGCTGCATAATAAAGACCATAGATCTGTATTAGACAATATATCTGTGATAAACGTGTGACATCCTTGAACCACTGAGTACATAATGCTCACTGTACTTGGTCCCATTTTCATGTTCTCACAACACTCACCCTAATATTCAAGTCTTTTGAATCATGAACCATGTATACTCATTCAGACTGCCTCAGATTGTGTATGTGGGCATACCATATCTGGGTAATGTTTCACTCCATTGAGATCGAAAACAACATCTAATTCTTGTTTCTAGGGATAATATCTACTAGTGGACCTGCCAAGAGGTAAAGCTGGGTATCAGGGTAAAAATGGGTGAGCACATTCTCTGTTCCAAACCACAGATACCCTGGGAGAATTGTTTACATGCTATACGTGAATATGTTATGTTATTAAACTGAAAGACAGTAACTTTTTTAGCAAAATAAAATCGAGATGAATTAATTAACAGATGTTAAACAGATTTACTGAGAAATACTTATATTTACATTTTGGCTGAAAAGTGGCGACAACACCTGGGGTCAAAACATTCTTATTGGGTGAGTTCTGGGTATTCATATAAGAATAAAACAGTTTGGCTTGTGGCTTCTGTTGGCATGTATGCATAATTTCCCAAGAGGGAAAAGAGGTTTATGCTCTGACACCATGTGGAAAGGGGATTGTGCTTAATAAATGCATCCAATGGGATTAGAGAATGTCGGGGATGATTAGACTTCTTTGTATAGGGTTAGCCAGAGGTTTGATGATGTTGTAACTGGTATGTGTAATATGTAAATGATCTAACTTTGTGTAAAACAACAAACTTTGTTGAGCATAGCAAGTAATTGTTAGCTTTCAGCTTGACAAAGCTGACTAACCCTTCTGGCTGTTTGCATGTAATTAAACTCTTTTTTTTCCGACAACGTTCATTCACTCTTGTTTTGGAGTTCTTTTTCATATATCGTGTTTTTGGTTTACCCATCTACATTTGGTGACTTGCGACTTGATTAACAGGCCTTCCGAGATGCTGGGAGATTCCTTGCCACACAACTCAGCTGCAGTGCTTCTCTGAAGTGACCAGGCAAGTACACATCAAATGCTAGGCCATAAAGACTGCATATAGAAACTAAGTTACAATAACCATATACACTAATGGCACGACAGACACAAGGTTCGATTTCCAACAAGTCTGGCTCATTTCAAAGTATCTCAGTCGGCCGACTGGGTCTCAACGTCTCACAACGTGTGTTCCCAGGCCTCGTGAGACGCAAGAGAGCGAGCAACGCTAACCAGTAATATATATACATTACATGCAATCTTTACGAAGGCAATTCGATCCGCTCATAAACGTGTCATAACACTATGGTTCAGTGATCGACAGTCATGACAATTATGACACGTTATGACATGTCTTTATTCAGTCTAAACATAGTTATTCTAGCAATAGCAGCAGAGACATCTTTCTCATATGGGAAACATAGAGCTCTTAGCTCAGCAAAGATATCATTTTCGTAGCAGAGAAACATTCCTTAACACGTTATCTGTGTGTCTCGGTTCATGAGCTAAGGGTCAGACAGTTCTGAAGCAGAAAATCCCACTCTCCTCGAAGGAGCACCGCTAGAAGAATATAATTCATGTTTTAACTGCCTTTTACTACAGCGTTTGCAAGACAGGCTGGCACATGGACTACTGATTAGATGCGGCTTCAGTGATAAACAATGCATCTCTGCTTAGTTTGACATACCTGTCTGTGTTAGTATTTCAGCATTCAGGCCATGGCCTCACACCGTCTGTGAGTTTGAGGCATAGAATACATTTTGCAAAGCGTTTTGACAGAAAGGAAAAAAACAAATGGCCGACATTTCACAAAATGGATGCCCTCTGGTTACAATGACGATTCTAAGATTGCAATGTTTGTCACATGATGCGATTGGTTTCTGGTCAACATACTATACATACTATAGGGTAATTTCTGGTCTAACACACAGAGGGGTTTGTAGGTGCCATATTGTTTAAAGGCCTGCCTGTTGCCTAAAGGAGGGATGCCATGACCCAGCTGTGCGGGATATTCGAAGGGACGCAGCTTTGTAGAGCTTCAGAGAACGCATCATATCCGAGTGCACTTTGCAGGAAAACAGAGGAGGAAGAGGGAAAAGTTATTAATTGGGATTAGGGGAATGTGCAAGTTTGAATGGGGTCAGAGAGGGCATTGAGGAAGAATGGAGTCAGAATGGCAGTTGAGTAAATAAGAGCGAGAAAGACAAATTGTGAGTGTGGAGGATATGTATGGAATTGTGAATTGTTACATGTTGTATGTCCTTATTTCCATCATTTACTTCATTCTTTTTCTTCTGATTGATAGTCAAAGTAGTGAAAGGAGATCTTCTCGTAGTCGAGGAAAGACAGCATTGCAGTCGAAAGTGCTGTATTTGCCTTCCGCTATACCAAGGATGCACAGTACTTCACTGTACCCGTGGAATGGTGTGTGTGTGCAAGGGTACACTCCTTTGTCTCGAGTGAAGGAGATATGATGATGAGGAAACATGGTATAAGTTGTTGTGATTTTTATTGATGCCATGTTTGTCTTTTATGTAGGAGTGTTTAGTGTTGGCCAGTGATAGCCCAAAGCAAGGTGATTGTGGTGTGAGTGAGGACGAAGTGACTGATTATTGAGGGGTATAAAAGCTTGGGGAAAAATGGGGCTTTTGTTTAAGGAGTCATTTGGGGTCATTATAACTCTGCCAGTCCAGGCACTATACCAGCACTTTTCTGGACAGGCAGAGTACATTTTTGGCAGTGGGGGTACCAGATTTAACTCCAGCAAAGAGCTAGAGGTAAATCAGGTCCCCACCGGAAAAATACAGCCGCTTTTACCGGCAGCAGTATTTCCAATGCTGGTAATACCAGCAATCCTAACCATGGAGTCCTCTCTGACTCCATGGAATGGGGATTTACTGCCCTTCCCGCTGCCTGTAATATTGTGGTAATTCCGGGATATCAGGCAGCGAGAACAGTAATACTGTTTATGTCTATCCCACTGGCATTACTAGCGGGATACAGGCAAATGTGTAATGCCCCCCCATAGTAATTTTTGGAGTGCCGCAGGATTGACTTCTGCGAACGTTTTATTTCTATTTTTACATAATAAGAAGATAGTACGGAGACTATGTTGAAACCTATGTGTCAGACACTCCCAAGTTATAAGGAACAAATCTTGAAGTACCACCATGAGTAGCTACAATGAACTAAAGGTAGGATGTTTAAATCTTGATTCGAAGAAAGGCATGCATGATAATGGTGCTCTGGAGAATATGCATACTTATGTACCCTGCAAAATACAAGGGGAAGAAATTAGAAAAAAGGCAGAGCATCCTTGAGTTGTGGAAATTACTGAAAGGGAACTAAAAGTAGCAGAGGAAGGAGAATGGGTAACAGATGAGGAACAGGGGGAAGCACCAAGTAGGGAGCAGCTACTGCAGACAGGCAGCATTTTTGCAGAACAGCATTACTGAGCAAAATGAAGGGGAGAGAGACTGTGCTTCCAGAGGAGACAGAACCACATTCCTGAACGAAAGGGAGGGGTGAGAGTCTCAGCATTCAGATGTGGCCAAGATAGCCAAGTGTCACACGCTGCGGAAACTGGCATGTGTGGAGTCGGTGCACTTTAGTGGCCATTGACTTCCCCGTCACGCTCTCACGTATCTTTCAGTGATGGTCTAGTCTTTCCACGGCTTGCTGCCGTCGGAAACCTTTTACATCACACCAACCCTGAAGCCTACGCGTTGAAACCTACTCCCGTTAGGCTTTCGGGTTGGTACTTTTCTTCTGCTTCCTCTGTGCTCCTCCCTCCTTTCCAGTACCTCCCTTTGCTCTCCTTCTCTTTCCTTCTTTTCCCAGTGTTTCTTATGGTAGTTTTCCCTGGTTTCCCACCTTTTTGCACATCAGCTCTCATTTCTGCTCTGTTTCCCCTGGTGCTCTTGGTTCAGACTTAGTAATAGGTGCTTCTTTGGTCAGTACCCAGCTGTATTCCAGCATCACACTTGCATTTCTGAGGCCTTCCATCGCCAGTGTCATCGAGAGACTACTGTTTCTTGGGAGCACCGCAGCCTCTGCCTGGATAGTTTTTTTTTGTGCCTAACCGGCTTTGTCCCTGAATTAGTTTGTTCCGGAAGAGCGGCCCCCCGGACCACTCACCCAACGGTCAGGATGGCTTCCTTCCGGGGCAGACCCTATCTGCACACAAAAAAAGGTGCTGTGGAAGAAAAGGTTTGGCGGACAGTTGTACCACGAAACCACAGGTGAGGAGGAGGGGGAGTGGAGTGACCAAGAACCAGGAACCACCGTAACAGACATTGACACTAAGTAAAAACAAAACACTGGTAGCTGAGATTTCCCTATCCTGGGCATTTTTGAGGTAGAATAGAAATAAAATAGTGCTATGAGTTATGTTTCAGTGATTATTGTTTGGACACTTCAAAAGCATTACAAAATGTCAGTATATGTACCCTTAAATAATGCATAAGAAAAGGTTATCGTGAAGTCAGACTCATTGCCCTAAATGAACACCCAAGTGAGCACAAGCGTTAAAGAAGGGGCATATGAACACAAACACACACATACACACACACAGACTCATAACAGCACACCCATTCTGAAAACACTGGACATGGCATTAGTAGTTTTGTAGGAACACAAATAATGTATTTTCTATTTTTTTTTATTGAAAAACTACAGTTTAAAACACAAGGTTCAAACTTTTGTTTCAGATTTCATCCAAACTATAAATGGCCTGTGTATCCAAACAGCCTCACTAAATAATGTTTCAGTTTTCCAAGCATTACTAAAGCTAAATTATACAGAGTGACACCTATTCAAATTAAGTTGTCTCAAATCGGATGGTGTCTGCATTCATCAAACCTCAGTTTTCAGGAGCAAAGCCTGCGTCACATATAGATAGAAATGTGTTTGTTAGCACATGCCACACTTAGATGGAATTCTTACTTTGGCCTGCGTCACATCTAGATAGAGGTGTGTTTGTTAGCGTGTGCCACACTTGGATGGAATTCTTACTTTGGCCTGCGTCACATCTAGATAGAAATGTGTTTGTTGGCATATGCAACACTTAGATGGAATTCTTATTTTAGCCTACGTCACATCTAGATAAAATTCCTACTTTGGCCTGCGTCACATCTAGATAGAAATGTGTTTGTTGGCATATGCCAAACTTAGATGGAATTCTTATTTTGGCCTCCGTCACATCTAGATAGAATTCTTACTTTAGCCTGCGTCACATCTAGATAGAAATGTGTTTGTTAGCATATGCCACACTTAGATGGAATTCTTACTTTAGTCTGCGTCGTATCTGGATGGAGTTGCGAATGTTAGCATGTGCTACACTCAGCTGAAAGTCTTAACCTTGGCTTGCGTCGTACCTAGATAGGATTGTGAATGTTAGCATGCGCCACACTCAGCTGAAAGTCTTAACCTTAGCGCACGTCACACCTGGATAGAATTGTGAATGTTGGCATGTGCCACACTTGGATGGAATTCTTGACCTTGGCTTGCGTCACACCTGGATGGAGTTGTGAGTGTTAGCATGTGCCATACTCAGTTGAAGGTCTTGGCCTCAGCTTGCATCGCATCTGGACAGAATTGTGAGTGTTAGCATGTGCCTTACTTAGCTTAAAGTCTCAAGCTTAGCACGCGTCATATCTAGATAGAATTTTGAATGTTGGCTTGCATCACATCTGAATGGAATTTGTGAGTGTTGGCAACCAAAAGTATTAACCTGAGCCTGCATCACATCTGGGTAGAGTTGTGAATGCTGGCATGTGCCACACTCAGCTGAAAGTCTCAACCTTAGCATGCGTCACATCTGGATGGAATTTGTGAATGTCAGTACGCGCCACACTCAGCTGAAAGTCTTAACCTTAGCGCACGTCACACCTGGATAGAATTGTGAATGTTGGCATGTGCCACACTTGGATGGAATTCTTGACCTTGGCTTGCGTCACACCTGGATGGAGTTGTGAGTGTTAGCATGTGCCATACTCAGTTGAAGGTCTTGGTCTCAGCTTGCATCGCATCTGGATGGAATTGTGAATGTTGGCTTGTGTCACACCCGGATAGAGTTCTGGGTGTTGGCTTGCGTCGCATCTGAACAGAATTGTGAGTGTTAGCATGTGCCTTACTTAGCTTAAAGTCTCAAGCTTAGCACGCGTCATATCTAGATAGAATTTTGAATGTTGGCTTGCATCACATCTGAATGGAATTTGTGAGTGTTGGCAACCAAAAGTATTAACCTGAGCCTGCATCACATCTGGGTAGAGTTGTGAATGCTGGCATGTGCCACACTCAGCTGAAAGTCTCAACCTTAGCATGCGTCACATCTGGATGGAATTTGTGAATGTCAGTACGCGCCACACTCAGTTGAAAGCCTTAACCTCAGCTTGCGTCACATTTAGATAAAACTGTGAATGTTTGCTTGCGTCGCACCTGGATAGAATTGTGAATGTTGGCATGTGCCGCATTTGGATGGAATAGTGAATGATGTCAACTAACCAATCCACTAACAATTTCATCCCTCATTATACACCTCACAAACTCTAACCAAACACAACCACAAGCCTTAAATGCAGCAAACCGCATAAACTTCACTACACTGCAACAACAAAATAAACCACACATAGACTTGCACAACAGCACATAACGACTATGACCGTAAAACACCCCAAGCTTAGCCAACGGACCCACCGAGCTGAGGCTGCCAACAGCACATCACTGCTTTCTTGCACTTGTCCAGCTCATTCCCACTAACTCACCCCCCCCCGTTTCAATTTCAGAGCCACTAGAGCGCCAGGGGACCACTCTGGTGGTGATAGTGCGCGGTAAAAATATCCTTTAACATTAACATAACATGTAATCTACCACTGCACAAGAAAGTTTAATATTATTCCCAGAGATGATGTGAGACAACCAGGATTCCATGTCCTCATCATATGGTGCAAAGTTCCCTAAGTTCAGCGTAGGTTGGTTACGGGTTCCTTCGCAACCAATTATTAGATGTTTAGAGGATTCAATTTTGAGTCGACAGAAACGGCAAAGGTTGTCAAGCACAGCATTGTCATGTCTTTGCCAAAGAATTTCTTTTGTTCTTAGTAGGTTCATTCGAAGCCTTAGAAATTGGTAGCGGTGATGACGTGATGGACAATGCAGCAAATATCGAGGATGCACGTTTAATTTATTTCGTCCAAAGCCCAAAGAGATGGCAGAGTGCATATTTGCACGATTTTGCTGATTAGTTATCGAAGCCCAAGACTCAAACTTCTTCTTTGCACATTGTGGCCAATTAAGCAGTTCAAGATGGTTAATGTCAGCGACGGTCATAATTGCAAGTAGTTGGTTAGCCCAAGTTTTTTATAGACTAGATTGGTTGCTGTTGCTCTCACTTGCAAAGATATGATAAGCAGAGGCCGGTGTTGGCAGGAGCATTTTTTCGCAATGCAGAAAGTGAAGTCCACGTGACTCTGGTCTGAAGAGAATTTAATGACAGTTCATATCTTAACATCGTCATAGAAGTGGACTGAGGCAATTTCAAAACGTAGCGCCAAAATCGGCCCTCTAGCAGCTGTCAGATATGTTCTTTTATATTCCAACCAGCTTCAGCGTTGAAAACAATAACTGGAACTACCTTTTGAAGGTAAAAGGTTAGAACGGGTGCCAAGGAAAATTTGCCATAGTCTTTGTTGATCTTTGCCCCTTGCAAGGCAAGCCTTGTCTTCCGGGTTTTTAATTCAGTGATCCAGTGATGTTCACAAATGGAACTATTAAACTGGATACCAAGATACCTTATGGAGGTCACCGAACTGAGAATTTCACCCGCTAGCGTCCACCTGAAAGATTTGTCTTTCTTTTTGGCTGAACTGCCAATTGTGAGAATTTTTGTTTTAGATGTATTCATCAAAAGATCAGTGATCGCTAAATACTCATATCATTACTTGAGCAAACACTGGAGTCCGATCTGCGTTCGGTCCATCAGAAGCAGATCATCTGCATAAATGATGCATTTGACTTGGACGTTATTTAGCTTTGGGGAAAAACAGTGCACAAGGTCAAGATGTGCTGGGAGGTCTGCCAAAAATAATTTGAACAAGTCGGTGGTGAGGGGACACCCTTGTTTGACACCCTTTGCTGTTTTAATGTGGTCAGATAGCTCGCCAGTTTTATTTAGTCTAACGCATATAGACGTATGCGCGTGAAGGGCCATGACTGGTTCAAGAATTTCGACCGGGCACTTCCAGTTCAACAGTTTTAGCCAGAGCATTCCCCGATTTAGGCTATCAAAAGCCTGCTTCATGTCGATGAAGGCTAGATGTAATTTTCCATTGGCTTTCAATTTTTCAAGTTTCAGAATAGTTAGAATCAGCAAGTTGACCTAGACTCCCACTCCTTTTGTAAAGCCCGTTTGGCGTATGTCCAGAATCAGTGAAGCTTGTGCCCATAGGGCTAACTTTTGTCGCAAACTCGAGCCAAAGATCTTACCAATGGTATCAAGAAGGGCAATCGGGCGATAGTTGGAAAGATCGTCCCGATTGCCCTTCTTGTAGACGGGTACAACAATTGCCGTAGACCATGACTCTGGAAGCTGTTTAGAGGTTGCAATTTGAGAGAACACCTTTTCAATAAAGATAGTCCAGTGTTTCGGATGTTTTTTAAGCATCACATTTGTTATCAGGTCCGAACCTGAGGCACGCAAGTTTTTTAAACCATGGATGGCTAATTCAATCTCTACCATCGACAATGTCACTGCCCAAGGGACGCCATCAGAGTTAGTTGTCACAGCTGGCTCGGCTTGAGGCTTCCTAAACACAGTAGTAAAACGCATTGCCCAGTCAGCACCTGAGATTTTGTTTGTAATGTTTGAAGGGCAATTTGAAAGACCAGCATTCATGAGCTGCCAAATTTCTCTTGTGTCTTTAGATATTAATAGTTTCATCATTATTTCAGCACAGTCTTGGCCGATTATGATGGCGTGTGATTTGGCCTAATGACGATAGCATATCCTTCTGATTTTAACTGCTTCGTGCACATCTTTCTGAGGCAGGTTTTTTTTAAGATCCTCAGGTCCCTTCTCAGTGCTTTTTTTGCATTATGAATGGCATTACTCTATAAATGCTTATGGAGGCACGCAGTTTGACGAGATAGATCGGGAGGAATGCTGTGCATGGAAAGCAGAGCAGAGTAGTCGACTCCCTGACTAAAGTCAGAGTTTATATATCGGGAACCAAGAGTCAGGATTTGCGTTGCGTTGATTCTGAGCCAGTTTCCACCAGCATTAGTTATAACCGGTTGATGATAAATTAAAGCGAAAGGGGCCCATTCCATCAAGCAGCGCAAACGCAAGAGATTATGATCACTTTGCATTTTCCATTGAATTTTAAGGCCCACAACCTTTTTGTTGACATTTCTAGAGACCCAGATATAATCAAGTATGCTCTGGCTCTCGCCACGGTGCCAGATAGTCTGGGTAGCCTTTCACATTCCTCTTCAACATCATACAGTTTCGAGCGACATCGCTGTGGCCCAAATCTGACCTCTAGCCGAGACTGCTTGATTCAGGATACGCATGTAAGTTTGGGAGACAATATTGCGATGGAATCAGGAACAATTTAAGTCAGCACAGCAGAGAACTGATAAATTGTTATAAGCTAAAGTTGCTTGGACAATTAGCTGCATAATTGAATTAACACATTTTTTAGTGCTGATTTTCAGCGGGTTCCAATACCCATTTATAATCAATACGTATTTCCGATTTTGTAATACATGGTCATTAGTGTGAATTATTGTGCCCTGCACAAAAGGGTTCGGGTTGGCCATGGCTGTAGGTGACCACCACTGAGATATTTTTATCATTGTCAATAAGCCTGAGTGTGGACGACCTTTAGGATTTTTTACTGCTGGATTAAGAAAAGTGGAAAAGCTGTCTCTCATGGGTGCTTCACATAGGCATGTTTCCTGAAGACAAATTACAAGTACATTGTCATGGGAAACCTCAAAATGATTGAATAGGTGCCTAAAGCCACGTGTGTTCCATGATAGAATTGTGCTCAAGCAGTTTTGTGCCTCCAATCATGGCTAATGTTGAGGCCAACGCCCCCTACGATGATCTTTATTTAGGGGCAGGGAGCCTTGGGTTGTCTGAGCTTGAACCACATTCTGGATGCGGCTCAATGATTGCCTTAATGATGAAGCACTGCATTCAGCAGTTGAAATTTGAGACACTTTAGAGGACTGATTTGATGGTCGCATATTGTCACATTCCGGTTCTAGCATAATTTCAAAGCCACAAAATAGTAAATCATCAGCAGCCTTCAAGATCGTGTTACGGACTCCAGCCGACAGAATGTGGAGTAAAACTTGATCAGATGTTTTTACTGTAACATATTCAACGATCTTGACGTCCTCGGAGTTGATGGTACGAAGTGAGGGCACACAATTTAATCGTTTCAGCACATTCGTCTGGTTTAGTTTCACTTCGTTGTCGTCGGCTTGAATATTTTGAAAACGTAATTTCCAGATGTGAGTTGGGTCTTTGTTGCACTTGTTCAAGTGAACCCTTTATTCGTGATGAACATGGGTGTTTCGTTGGTTTGTCGTCAGTTTGGGGTTTAGACATGAGACATCTTGGAGCATGGAAGCTCTGTCCGCCAGCACAGGTTTTTGTCCGACTATCTTGTGGGTAAGAGGCTTCAGGTTTTGTGGTTTAACCTTGTTAGGCAGATGATTAAACACGGTTTGTGACACTGGTAAATGATTGCTGAGATCTGTCGGTGCACTGTTGTCACCTATTGAATCATCATGATGCAAATAAGTTGACAAGTCACAAAGGTTGATGGGAAGTGATGAAGTAGTTGAAGAGATGGAGTCTTCATCAGAGATTATTCGTCTTCGTTTATTAGAAGGTTTTGGCTTGCCCCTCCGAATAGATAAAATTGGGACATCGTCGCTGGCTAGAGCTGGAATTGTCACTTTGTGAGTGCCTGCTCGATTGAACATGCGAATTTTAGGAAGCGATGATAGATTTCGGATACATTTCTTGGTATTTGAGCGTTTGCCATGGGGGCCTTTGCGATGGCATCATGCTTGACAGACTTGATGCTTGTAGCTGGCTTTGCAGCACCGGTAAAAATGCCAAAGGAGGAGAAAAGCTTTTCTGGTCTGTCCATGATGCCCAGGCTGGGCACTTGGGCGTCAATAGCGCCTTCGGCAGCGGCCGATCCAGCAACATTATTTTCGTTTACAACTGCATTAGTTGGTAAATCAGCATGTTTTACAGCCTGAGTAATAGTTGTTGATTTCACAACCACATGGTTTACAGGAGTGAGTCGAGACATTGTTGGGTGCTTATTTGACTGACTCAAATTAGGCTGGATTTCATGTGTAGACAAGGTGCCGGTTTTG
Source organism: Ambystoma mexicanum (assembly GCF_040938575.1). Lineage (NCBI taxonomy): Eukaryota > Metazoa > Chordata > Amphibia > Caudata > Ambystomatidae > Ambystoma > Ambystoma mexicanum. The sequence continues at coordinate 1,150,690,632 of NC_090928.1, forward strand.
GGCCAACACAAGAACACGGGTGGCTGAGTTGGAGTCGCCAAAAGTTCCTGTTTTGTCCACAGTACAGTGGGTTCCATTAGACACAGGACTGACGTGATGACGCATCCATTTGACTGCGTCAAGCAGGCCTTTGGCAAGACTGTCGTTTTGATAGTGATGACGTGCGGCTAGATCACACAGCCGCTGCTGCCACTGTACAGTTAAATCAGCTTCGGTTTGAAACTGGAGTTGGAGAAAAGCGTTACATTTGTCATTTTGGTCCATTTTTGCAGACAAATTTAGCAGCATGGCACCTTGGTCACGAATGGCCTCATTCATCTGCCTGAATCCCAAAGCCAAATATAACTCCTGGTATGACTTGGATCTCATCACATTAAAACACAAGTGCAGGGTGGCAGAGAGGAAATGGCATGCTTCATGTTCATCCTCTGACAAACTGGCCTGCCGCCTGCTCCAAAGGCACTACCGGCTCACCGTTCTCACCAAGAAGAGAACCCTTATCCAAGCCGGCATCTATGCGGCATCTAACAATTCGGCCGATCAAGAAGCTGGCCAACCCTGCTGCAGTTTCTACCTCTCCTATCCCCTCCCAGGCCCTCTGCACGGCACTCGCCTCTCACTTCATCTCTAAAACTCAGGACATCCTGTCCTGACTCTCCTCCTATCATCTGCCTCCCCCTATTCCCTGCTCTTCCTCTGGCCCTTCTGCAGTCACCCCTCCTCCCTCTTTCTCTGCCTACCCCCTTTTTTCTGCTGACGAGGTTTCAAGACAAGTCCGATCTATGAAAGTCTCGTCAAAACAGGTCCACCCCTGTTCCTCCAAAACTATCAAGGACCACATCGACTCCTTGGATCCTGCCCTTGCTGACTTCTGCAATCACTCCTTCGCCTCTGGAGTCTTCCCATCCCCTCTCAAGCACTCCTTTGTGCACCCCCTCCTTAAGAAACCCTCTTCCGACCCGTCCTGCCCAGCTAACTATCGCCCTATCTCTATCACTCCTTTCCTTGGCAAGCTCCTGGAGAAACTTGCCATCTCCCAGCTTAATCTCCATGCTGAATCTGTTGGTAGCCTTCACGACCATCAGTCTGGCTTCAGAGCTGCCAGAAGCACGGAAACTGCTCTCCTGAACATCCGTGAGGACCTGCTCTCAAACCTTGACTCTAACATTCCATGTGTTCTCATTTTACTTGATCTCTCTTCTGCCTTTGATACTGTCAACCACACCATCCTGCTCAACCGTCTCCGTGATAACCTGGGTATCACTGGTCTGGCTCTGGCTTGGCTGACCTCTTTCCTCTCAAATCGGCCCTCCCAGGTCCAACTGGGGTCTTTCCTGTCTGACATCTTCTTCTCTACCTGTGGTGTTCCCCCAGGGTTCTAACCTCTCTCCCTGGCTGTTCAACCAGTATCTGGCACTTCTCGCCCACCGCATCGCTGCTCTCTGCCCCAACTTTCAGTGCTATGCGGATGATACCCAGCTCATTTTCAGGCTCCCCTCGGCCTCCTCTTCTCCTTCCCTCATCTCTGACTATCTTTCTGCTATCCAGGAATGGTGTGCCGCCAACGACCTCTGCCTTAATGTCAGCAAGACTGAGATTCTACTCATCGGCACACCCACTCCCTCCTTCCCTGCAGCTCTCTGGCCGACCTCTATTGGCCCTCTTCCTGCTCCTACCTGCAAGGCAAAAAACCTCGGGGTTATCTTCGACTCCACACTCTCCTTCTCTCCTCACATTTCTGATTTCTACCTTCAACTCTCCCTTCCTAAATATCTTCCTTCTCGAGCACTTCGCTCTTCCGCCTCCAACTCCCTCAGGGTCAGCCGCTTCTCCAAGCAACGAGTTGGGGGGAGATCTCTCTCCGCAGCAGGAGCCTCCCTCTGGAACAGCCTTCCTGCCTCCCTGAAACTTGAGGAGAACCATCTCTGGTTCCGGAAGCACCTCAAAACCTTCCTCTTTGCTTCTGCTTTCTCTCCCCCTCTCCCCTGCTAAATCACTGAAACTGTACTGAATCAGCAACTGGGCCACTCACCAATCTCGGTCCTTGGCCCAGCCACTCTCCTCTGCACTGCCTTCCTTGCAACCCCTGCACTGCGGGACTGTCTCTGTATCCCTACAGCCCCCTTCCCAGCACTTGTCTGAACTTATCTTGCACTTGCCACCAGCTGGCCCTTATTATTTATCTTGTTCATTACTAACCCTGTACTGCACTTTCCCCTCTCCCTTCCCCCTTGCACTTCGCCCGTCCCCCCTACCCATGCACTTGCGCGATCTGAATGACACCTGGCCTAGTAGGATCGTTGTCCGTCTCCCCTTGTTCCCCCTCCCTGCCTCGTCGCGCCTTGAAACACTTGTGTATAGGCGCGTTACAAATGCCATATCATATCATATCATATCATAAGGGCAGACATACCACTACAGAGAGGCTCAACCCATTACTTATATTTATCTCGTTATTGAGTAAACATTTTGGTAGGGTGCCAGGCATCAACAATATACAATCATGTATTACAGCAGACTCTTTTTTTAGACTGACAGTACCAGTAGACAGAGCACCAGGAATGAGCATATCGCTATACATTGGAGCAATAATTTCCAAAGTACATTAGGTATACTTATCAGCAACAGGTGAGGACCAAATTGAATGGCACACTGTAATGTGCAATGAGCCTCCACACAGAGGGAAAAATATAAGGTCAAGCTGACAAAATAATTTTTGAAGTCCAGATACCTCAACAGACAATAGGTAAACATAGGGAGGTGCCTAATACCATGCTTTTAGCACAAACAATTGCACAGCAACAGCAGGAAGGCCATTGTTTAGCACACCTTGCCCTATGCAGAGTATGTGGCCTACTAAGCAGGAAAATGTGCAATGCAGTTTCCATTCTCAACTGAAATTAGAAGGCTCTGTGTTTTTGCACAATCAGTTGGAGCAGGGAATGGGGAGATGCAAAGCAGGAGGAATGAAGGGAGGGTAAATTGGAATACGAAAATATGGGCGAATATCTTCAGCGTCCTAAACGTGCAAGTAAATACAAGCTGTGAAAGTACCTATGAAAAAGCATTTAGGAAAGAAGTAAGCAGCCCTTTGAACTGAAGGATTTTCTGCAAAGCCCCAACAAGGTCACAATAAGCATGCTCTAAGTATCTCAAAACACACACTTTGTAGATGAACATAACAGATGCACCCTTAACCAGACTCAGCAGCATCTGACATTCATAAGAGAAACATAATAGAAGTGTTTATAATAAATAAATGATCACTGCTGTTATGCATCAGCTGAATACACAATGCATGTAGGCCACAAGATGTAGATAGCTTTTCTTGAAGCATGACAACTCCCCATGCCCGCAGCAGAGAACAGTAGACAGACTTGCGCAGGAAGACACATATTCCAAGTTGCAACGATTCACACCATCAAAGGTTGAATGCCGCACTATGATTGGTTGATGCTAGGGGGCAAAAGCTTTCCCAGAGTTTAGTTGCAGTAGTGAAGTCACACAAGAGTGACAATAAATTATACTAGGCCCCAGAGTTTAAGGACAAGGCACTGTACACTGATTGGCTAGGACACATCAGGGCTGTCGAGTTCCCACAGACATAGTCCAGAGAGCTATAACAATATGTGTCCCTAGGTAGAACAATCAAATGCAACTTAATGAATGTCATAAGTTGGTAGGAGTTGAGCAACAAAATATGAAGACCCATGATTGCAGAGCTAGAACACTCACACCACAACATTGCCCCCTGTAGGGTAAATTGCACTTGCACAAAGTTTACTGTGACAATGAAACAGTTATGCAAAGCACCATAATACACATAGTAGCCCTAATCGGGACTTAGTAAACAATACAGAAGCTTGCACCTAACTCACACCACGCAAATGCAGAGATGATGGGGATCCCACATGAAGCTAGAACCTACACTAGCATCACTGCACTAGAACCATATGAGATCCAATAATCAGAATTACAGCTCACACCTAATTTCCACCACATGAATGTGATAATAAAAAAAGACAAGTTTATGTTAAGGTACAGTACACAAACAAGTTTAGGCATATAAACACATATACATATTTTCACCACTGCAAAAGAGCAAACTTGATAGCAGAGCTAAGCCTCAGTGAGTAAGATCACAGACAGAACAGATGAATTCATGAGAAAAGGGAGGGCATGCAAGTAGTTTTTCCAACAATGGAGTTGCAACATGAACAGATGATAAGCAGTTCATAAAGGTGAGAGCAGTAAAGGGGTGCCAACCGCTGCGGTCAATAGGAAGTTGCTTTAAAAGTTATATTCTAAGTGCTACACTGTCACATCTCACAATGCTGATTGGTCAAGATCTCTGTAATTGTTCACTACACATCTACTCCTCCTGAAGCAACCAGTAGTATGAATAGTTCTGAATGATACATGTGTCTGTTTCTGTCCAATCGTGGTGTGTGAGAAGGGAAATTATTTCACTAAATATGAGCTAACCTGCAAGACATCACCATACAACATGGCTAGAATAGGCCAATGGCTTTGTAAAATGTATTGGAGTACCTATATTGTTGGTCACACTAGCCAATGAACAGCAATGAAATTTGCAATAATTGATGTTCCTGGGCAATGCTGCATGGGCATCCCACAAGCGAGCCAGGGTAACTGCTGTTACCATCGGCAGCTGGGAGAGGGGCAGCCCCAACCTCCCCGCGCCTGCTCCTCTCCTTCCCCCCAGCTACGGAGACACGAAGTCTCGGCAGCACAAAAGCCACGGAAGGGTAAGGTGCGAACAGTCATCGCACCCTTCCCCCAAACAGCAAGGTGCTAAGCGCCATAAGGAAAACAACCATCAGGCAGGGCCCAGGTTCAAAGATCTTCCCCCACCAGGGGGTCAGACAGTCGGCTATCCGGCCGGGGGCTGCGACAACAGTAGCCCCCACCACATACACAACAAAGACCCAGGGCCTCCATGGGTCCTATAAATGAGAGCAGCATGCTCAGAGTAAACACAAACTGTTTGTGGACCCTGAAAGGGGACCCAAGCAAACAGGAGGTTCACTGTTTACTCAGTGTCTTCCAAATCTTCTTGCTTCTTTAGCAAATCTTTGAAGTTCGCTGTACATCGCAGTGTCTTTTTCCTTCCTGAACATTGTACTGTTCAAAGCAATTGCAATGCAGCTTTAACGAAGGAAGAAGCGGCAACTGAACGGCCAGCGCGGACGCTGTCAACGTCAACATTCTCGGCATAGAACGAAAAGCGAGCGGCGAGCGTGTCCAAAACAAAACAAACAAAGACGCGTGCTGCGGAATCATCCCCAAAACCAGTGGGAACGAAAGAGAAGCGGCACTCGAACAGCACGGCGCGGACGGCTTCCGATTCAACACTTTACACGTGAGCCACCGCGCTGGGGCTATGAGGGAGGAAAAATAGACATTTATGTCCGGAAGAGATACATTTTATTACAGTGGACCGGAAACCCCCGTGTTATAAGGCAGACGGGGCAAGATAACACAAGCCAGTTGTAAACTCGGGCAGAGTCACAAGCCAGCTTGGGAGCTTGTCTTTGCTTGACAGCCACACAGATCTGGCGAACACAGTTCCAAGCTTGGCGGGCCCAAAGACTGCAGATTTAAAATAATTTCTGTAATATTGCAGGGCGACCTCACAGCAAAACCAATTATTTAAATACAGTAAATCAAGCCTGGGGGCTGCCCAATTTTCTGAACCCGGGCAAGAAGCCAACAGTCAACAGTTACCCAGCACGGGCAACTTATAGAACAGGCGCAAAGAACTCGCCGATAACAACAGTTTAACTCCTTGATAAAACCCTTTTTCTTTTCCCTATAGCAGGCATAGAAAAACATGGGGCCCAAACGGAAAACACGGGAACCCCCAACACCGGCGCAGAAGCCCAAATCACCACAACTGCTAGCAGCCATTGAAGCGGCAGAGCACTACGGATGGGCATGGGTTAGAGAAAACATGTACGGCCTACCCAGGGAAGGAATTACCAGCCCACCCAGCCAGGACGAGGTTTCTGCACCATTAAAAAGGAGAGAAATATCCAAAGACGCCAGAAAAGGTACCAAAAAATTGTCAAAACTATGCGAGAATGTAGCGGAATTACAGCAACTAATGGTAGAAATAAGGGGAAAACAGACGCCGCCCACAAGGGAACCTAGGGCGTCACACCCCTCCATCGCAATAGAACCTACTATAACGGTTGTCAACCCACCCATAACACTACCGATAGCAATCCCACCACAAGTACAGCAGTTGCCAATAGAGCCCACAGCTATAAATGCAACAGCCTCCACAACTCCAGCAACTGATCCAACAGGTGCCCTAAAAGCTTGGACAATGCTAGGCACAGACAACACAGGCGCGCGACAGGGACACCCGGCAGCAATACAACTGACATTGTAACAATCTGTAATGCACAATTAGAACAAAAAATGAACTCTTTCCAAACAGAGATATTAAATAGATACAAAAGATGCCTGGCATGGAACATTGATACCACAATCAAAGAAGCCATATGGGCCAAAGAATTTATAGAAATCTTTTCCCTAATAGAAGCACAGCGCAAAGGGAAAGACCCTTTCAGAGACCCCAAAAAAATAGAAGAAAAAGCTATTGCCAGAAACGCCCAGGTCGAACAAAACTGGGATAACTGGTTACAGGCCTTTGCCATTTTAGCAACAATATATGAAGAAAAATTCCCCATGAATGGTAGGAAGATCTGGGCATACGTTGATAAAATAAGGGAAGTAAAAGTAACACAGAGGGGGAAGACATGGCTTGCATATGACATCAGATTTAGGAGGAGCATGTCAGAAAGGTCGGCCATTGAGTGGGATGAAGTCCAGAACGATTTATACACCCTCAACGCCGAACCTCCCCAGGAAGAAGATACCATGCATTCTTCTTCCAAAAATAGCAAAAATTCGCAAGTAAGCAAATCCCATGACAATGATTAATCCAAAAAAGGGGAGCAGCCATTTCGGAGGAACCAGCCTTGGGCGGCTAAAAATAATGCCCACAGACAGAACAAACAACAGGCTGTCAAATCCAACATCCCATGCAGATATTTTCGGAAAAACCAGTTTACATGGGGCAAAGAATGCTGGTACAAACACGCCTGCACAATCTGCAACGGCGACCATGCAGCAAGCAACTGCACCAGACTACCAGCCAAGAAAGAATGATATCCCAGTTTTAGAACCAGGACGAACGCTCATCAACCCGGGCAATTTTAGGGCCGCCCTAAACAGCTACCCAGACAATAAAACCAGCAGGATAATATTGCAGGGTTTCACCAAAGGGTTTTTCATCCCATTTAAGGGCACTGGGTCACAATACATCCCGATGAACCTAAAGTCAGCCAGGGACAACCCCCAGATAGTAGAAACCAAAATCCAGCAAGAACTGCAACTGGGCAGGGTAGCAGGTCCCTGGGACGCCATGCCCCTAAAGTACTATTTGATATCTCCACTAGGCCTGGTCCCCAAAAAAGAACCCGGAAAATGAGACTAATCCACCACCTATCCTACCCTAAAGGCCAGTCTTTAAACGACGGCATCCCACACACAGAATCCGCTGTATCTTACACACATTTCCAAGAGGCGGTAAGGCTCATACAAGAGTGAGGCAGAAACGCCTTGAAGGCTAAGCTGGACATCGAATCTGCTTTCAGACTCCTGCCAATCCACCCAGAGTCACAGCAGTGGCTAGGTTTCACTTTTAACAACAAATTCTACGTAGATAGATGCCTCCCCATGGGGTGCGCAGTATCCTGTGCACTATTTCAGCAATTCAGTTCCTTTTTTCAGTGGGATTTCCTAAAGCAGAGACCAGGGACAAAAATAGTACATTACCTAGACGATTTCATGTTCATAGGGCCACCAAACCCTGAGGAATGCGGCTGGGCTTTAGCAAAACTGGAGCACATGGCCGCTCAGTGGGGAATTCCCCTAGCGAGGGAAAAAAACACCAAACCAGACACAAACATAATTTTTCTGGGCATCGAAATAGACTCAGCAAAGGGGCTCTGCAGAATCCCCAAAACAAAAATATCAGAACTCCTGGTTAAAATACAAAACCTGATAATGAGAGAAAAGGGGACTGTAAAGGAAATACAATCCTTAGCAGGCAGCCTCAATTTTGCATCCAAAATAATACCTCTAGGGAGTATTATTACATTCTCTCTCTAGGGAGAGAGATACATTTTCTTACAGTGGACCGGAACCCCCGCGTTATAAGGCAGACGGGGCAAGATAACACATGCCAGTTGTAAACTCGGGCAGAGTCACAAGCCAGCTTGGGAGCTTGTCTTTGCTTGACAGCCACGCAGATCTGGCGAACACAGTTCCAAGCTCGGCGGGCCCAAAGACTGCAGATTTAAAATAATTTCTGTAATATTGCAGGGCGACCTCACAGCGAAACCAATTATTTAAATCCAGTAAATCAAGCATGGGGGATGCCCAATTTTCTGAACCCGGGCAAGAAGGCACCAGTCAACAGTTACCCAGCATGGGCAACAAATAGAACAGGCGCGAAGAACTCGCCGATAACAACGGTTTAACTCCTTGATAAAGCCCTTTTTCTTTTCCCTATAGCAGGCATAGAAAAGCATGGGGCCCAAACGGAAAACACGGCAACCCCCAACACCGGCGCAGAAGCCCAAATCACCACAACTGCTAGCAGCCATTGAAGCGGCAGAGCACTACGGATGGGCATGGGTTAGAGAAAACATGTACGGCCTACCCAGGGAAGGAATTACCAGCCCACCCAGCCAGGACGAGGTTTCTGCACCATTAAAAAGGAGAAAAATATCCGAAGACGCCAGAAAAGGTACCAAAAAATTGTCAAGACTATGCGAGAATGTAGCGGAATTACAGCAACTAATGGTAGAAATAAGGGGGAAACAGATGCCGCCCACAAGGGAACCTGGGGCCTCAAACCCCTCCATCGCAATAGAACCTACTATAACGGTTTTCAACCCACCCGTAACACTACCGATAGCAATCCCGCCACAAGTACAGCAGTTGCCAATAGCGCCCACAGCTATAAATGCAACAGCCTCCACAACTCCAGCAACTGATCCAACAGGTGCCCTAAAAGCATGGACAATGCCAGGCACAGACAACACGGGCGCGACAGGGACACCCGGCAGCAATACAACTGACATTGTAACAATCTGTAATGCACAATTAGAACAAAAAATGAAATCTTTCCAAACAGAGATATTAAATAGATACAAAAGATGCCTGGCATGGAACATTGATACTACAATCAAAGAAGCCATATGGGCCAAAGAATTTATAGAAATCTTTTCCCTAATAGAAGCACAGTGCAAAGGGAAAGACCCTTTCAGAGACCCCAAAAAAATAGAAGAAAAAGCTATTGCCAGAAACGCCCAGGTCGAAAAAAACTTGGACAACTGGTTACAGGCCTTTGCCATCTTAGCAACAATATATGAAGAAAAATTCCCCATGGATGGTAGGAAGATCTGGGCATACGTTGATAAAATAAGGGAAGTAAAAGTAACACAGAGGGGGAAGACATGGCTTGCATACGACATCAGATTTAGGAGGAGCATGTCAGAAAGGCCGGCCATTGAGTGGGATGAAGTCCAGAACGATTTATGCACCCTCAACGCCGAACCTCCCCAGGAAGAAGATACCATTGTAACGCTCACCTGATTCCCGTAGAGGCGCCGGTCTTGACTGGGCGTATACCGAATCTTCAAAGGTGATGTGTAACACACGGCTGGCTCTTTGTGCTGGACCTCTGTGCACTGTATGTTTGACTCGAAGGGTAAGATGTCTGCAGATAGAAAATATGGGATTAATGAACTGGGTTATTGAATGTCTCTCTCTTCTTCCCTTTCTCTTCTCCTGTAGAACCCCGAAGGTTAACGCTCTCACCTTAGGTAAGAGAACGCCGTGCTCTCCATCTGCCTCGGGGCAGGGTGCTGTAACCAGTTTCTTCACTGGATAAGGGGAGCAGGCCTCTTGACTTCAGAGGACTGCTGTCCGTCGTTTACTGCACGAACGGTAAGTTTCGAGTAATTCTAATGTCTTTAAAGTCTTTAGTAATGATGTCTCTTGTTTTGCAGGGTTCCGGCGATGGTGGATGACGGGCTGAAGTGAGTTGAAGATGGAGCCCGTGTGATGAATAGAAGCGCCTGGAAGCACGTAAGTAAGCGCTTGTTGCCTGCTTCACGATGCGCTCTAACTGTCTTTTTATTTTGCAGGTACAAGTTCGGAGCGGCTGCAGGGTGCCGGAATACCCACTGGGTTAGATGTGGAAAGGAGTAATGGCACGTGAGTATTAAAGTTCCCCAATGTCTTTAAACACACCTTGTCTTTCAGATGCGGGATGCAGCGCCGAAGGCCTCCGGAGCGTGCGAAGAGTTGGTAAGCTTTTGTCTTTCAGATGCCGGAATGCAGTGTGAAGACCTCCGGAGCGCACGAAGAGTAGGTAAGCCTTGGTCTTTCAGAATGCAGCGCGAGGCGTTGGTGACAGCCGATGGCCCAGGTAAGTGAAGAGCTGTCACTGAAGACCGTAATTCTAACCTGTTCTTTCTTGTCTTTATAGGTTTTGCTGAAGACTGGATTCAGGATGGTAAGCCTTTTTCCTTAGGCCCAGGATCAGATGCAGAAGACACGATGAGCGTTCTGCTGCAGAGGATGCAGAATAACGCAAAGCAAGATTCATCCATCGGGTGTGGTTTAAATAGCCTCCTGTAGTGCTTAGGTGTCTCCTTCCACAGCCACGCCTAGGTAAGAAAAGAGTTCCTGCTTTCCAGAAGAGTTCCAGTGTTCTGAACCTAGGGAGTGGCTCCTGCCCCACCCAACAGGAAAAGTAGTTCCAAACAGAAGAGGATCAGAGGCTCAACTGGCAGGCAAGTAAGCAGCATGGTCTGCTGCAGGTAAGTCCACCCAAGCATTATGAGCCCGGTGCTTCCAGCGCTGGGACTGGGCATATTTATGAGCCTGGTGCCACTGGCGCCAGGACTGGGTCCAAAAGGTCCCAATTGGGACTGGTTGGCACTCGGAACCTGGGTTATGAATCTGCTTCCAAGGGAGTTGGGAAAACCCTGACCTTTTGGAAGCAGAGATCATGACAGTACCCCCCCTCAAGGCCCCTCCCAAACCGGGCTTCTCCGGGGGTTTTGGCTTGTCAGGAAATGTTCGGTGAAATCTTTTGATTAGGCGAGGAGCGTGGACATATTCAGCAGGTTCCCAGGATCTCTCTTGGGGGCCGTAGCCTTTCCAGTCAATTAGGTAAAATAGTTTAGATTTGGAGATCTTGGAGTCCAGAATGCTTTTGACTTCAAACTCGAGTTCCCCATCAACTAGGATAGGTTTTGGAGATTTAGTTAGTCGGGTTTGAGGTTGCACGGGTTTTAATAGAGAGACGTGGAAGACCGGATGTATCTTCATGTGCGGGGGCAAGTCCAACTTGACCGCTACTGGGTTTACTATGGTAGTGATGGAATAGGGACCAAGGTATCTTGGGTTGAATGTGCGTGGCCCTTTTAGAGGTAGATATTTGGTGGATAACCAGACTTGATCCCCTACTCGATATTGAAGGCTTCCTTCGATGTTGATCTGCTCCTTTCTTGTATTGTTCTTTAGCCCTTTGAAGGTGAGAAACAGCTTCCTTAAAGGCTTGGGTGATTGTAGAATGCAGGTAGTCTACTGCTGGTGTTTCAAGATCTTGGAGGGGATCCAACTCCGAGGTTCGAGGGTGACTGCCGTACAAAAGAAAAAACGGGGTTTTCCCAGTTCCCGAATGGACAGAGTTATTGTAGACATATTCGGCTATCCAAAGGATGTCTTTCCAAGTTTTTTCAGTTTGTTGCAGCATGCAGCGTAAATACTGTTCCAGAGTTTGATTGGTCCTCTCGGTTTGTCCGTCGGTCTGAGGGTGGTGACTGGTCGATAGTCTCACATCAATTTGAGCCGACCGACAGCAACTTCGCCAAAAATGAGAAATAAATTGACTACCTCGATCCGAAATTAGAACCGAAGGAAAACCGTGCAGTCGGACGATGTTTTCGAGAAATTCTCGGGCCAGGGTTGCTGCTGTTGGCAAGCCTTTGAGCGGAATGAAATGCGCCATCTTGGAGAATAAGTCCACGATTACTAGAATCGTATTGTATCCGGAGCATGGAGGTAGATCGGTGATGAAGTCCATAGAAAGCGTATGCCAAGGGCGAGGTGGGATGTCAATAGGGCGTAAGAGGCCTGCTGGTCTTTCCTTTTGACTCTTGTTTTGGGCGCATACTCCACAGGACATTATAAAGTCTCTGATATCTTTTTTCCAAGACGGCCACCAGAAGTAGCGCTTGATCTTTTCTGAGGTCTTGGCTATACCGGGATGTCCTTCCATTAAAGAATCGTGATAACAAGAGATTACTTCTTTCTGTAAATCTGTGCTGGGTAGGTATAATCGTTCTTGGAAATACAATAAGTTGTCCTTTACTGCAAAGTCCTTTCCTTGCAGATGCCAATTCTGTATGTCTGCTGGAGTTACAAGTTGCCTGGCTTTATCCTTAACTTCCTCTATGGATTGTGTGGCGATTACACCCAGAATTCTTTGTTCGGGAATGATTGGTACAGGTTTAGGGTTGATCAAGTGTTCTTCCACTCCCATCCGAGAAAGGGCATCAGCTTTACCGATTTTTGTACCAGGTCGATAGGTAATTATGAAGTCAAACTCGGCAAAGAATAATGCCCAACGGAGTTGTCTAGAGGATTGGGCTTTTGCGGTTTTCAAATATTGCAGGTTTCGGTGATCCGTAATCACAGTAACGGTGTGTCGGGCCCCCAGCAGATAATGCCGCCAAGCCTTAAAGGCAGACTTGATAGGCAGAAGTTCCTTGTCAGTAATCGTGTAATTGATTTCAGGAGGCGAGAATTTGCGGGACCAAAATGCCACGGGATGCAACTGATTGGTGACCGGGTCCTTTTGTGATAGAACTGCCCCCATGGCAAGGCTTGAAGCATCAGTTTCCACGATGTAGGGGAGTTCGGGGCGAGGGTGTTTTAAGATTGGTGCAGAGATAAATTTAGTCTTCAAATCCTGGAAAGCTTGTTCCGCCTCGGTAGACCATTCAAAACGTTTGTTTTTCTTTAACAAGGCAGTGATGGGCTGGACTATTCGAGAGAATTCGGGGATAAACCTGCGGTAAAAGTTAGCGAAGCCTAACATGCTTTGCACACCTTTTACGGAGGATGGTGATGGCCATTTGAGAACTGCATCGACCTTCTTTGAATCCATACGCACTCCGCCAGGTGATAATATGAATCCCAAGAATTCAACTTCAGTCACGTTGAAAACACATTTTTCCAACTTAGCGAAAAGTTTGTGTTGACGCAATCTTTCGAGGACCATTTTCACGTGTTTCCGATGTTCAGATTCCGATGAAGAATAAACGAGGATGTCGTCAATGTAAACAACAACACACACATCTATGAGCTCTCTGAGGACATCGTTCATAAAATATTGAAAGGCGGCCGGGGCATTGCAAAGTCCGAAGGGCATGACCTGATATTCAAATAGCCCATACTTGGTGCGGAAGGCCGTCTTCCATTCATCGCCCTCTTTTACTCGTACCAAGTGGTAAGCTCCTCTAAGATCCAGCTTTGTATATATACATGCTTTTCTGACTTGGTCCAGGAGTTCAGGGATCAAAGGTAACGGATATCTATTCTTAACGGTGATCTGGTTCAGGGAGCGATAATCTATACAAGTTCTAAGGTCTCCTTCCTTTTTTGGAACGAAGAACAAAGCTGAAGAAGCAGGGGACTTGGAAGGACGAATAAACCCATTTGCCAGGTATTGATCCAGGTATTGTCGAAGGTGAAGGTTCTCAGGATCGGTGAGGGCATAAATTCTACTACAAGGAGGAGTAGATCCAGGTATCAGGTCTATCTGGCAGTCATAAGACCTATGAGGAGGTAGAGAGTTAGCCTGATCCTTCCGGAAAACATCTTGGTATTCTAGGTATTCGGGAGGTAACTGGGGAGTCTCTGAAGAAATTGCTGCCAGTGCAACACCAGGTGGAGGGTGACAAGTAGAGACACATTCTGGAAACTGGACCGTTCTTGCTCGCCAATCGATCAGAGGATTGTGTTTCTCTAACCAAGGTATTCCTAGAATAATCTGAAACTGAGGGGCCTTGATCACATCGAACACGATCTTCTCATGGTGTCCATCTTGATTACCTTGTCGCAACGAAAGAAGCTCATTGTCCAAGGCCTGCCCCTGTGAATGTCTTGCGAACAGTTTTTCCATACTGAGCTGAAAAGCTTGAAAATCATGGAGGACCGGATCATCTTGATTTACTAGAGGGATCGACCAGTCTGCCGCATTGCCACTAAGGTACGAAAGCACGAAAGCTACTTTAGCTTGATCAGTTGGAAAGGCTGCTGGCCGGCATAAGAAATGCAACCGGCACTGATTGATAAATACTGCAAACCTCTTTGGGTCACCAGAAAATCGTTCGGGCGGAGCCAGAGGTACATTCCCAGGTAGGTTGATCTGCACTGGATTCATAGAGGATGTAGAAGGAAGATTTCCTATTTTCAAGACAGTGGAAAACCACAGTTGGGGATTGGTAAACCTCTTACTCCGTGGAGTGAAGTCTAATATCTACAAAAAGAAGTTTAAGGTTATTTCTTAAAAAAGGGAAGAAAGTGCCACCACTTACATGGGTATCCTGTCTCACAGATAAATTTTTAGGCAAAAATAGATATACATTTTATTAGTCGTACAAAATTCATTTTAAAAATAGAAAATTCATCATAAAAAATGATCATATCACATGGAACAAACAATCAATTCTAAAACCACACAAATAATTCAGCTTCAATCGGTTCTAGTCTCAAATTTGATCTTTTGGTCAACCCGTATGACCCAATCACACTGAGTCCCCTCGCCTCGAAATCAACTTTTGGCTAATTCAGTTCTTAGTTTCCCAAAAACCCAACTTGTACAAGTTTCTGTCCCATTATCACAACAATGTAGGACATTCTTCAGGGGTGTGTAGTGTCTTGTGTAGATCTTATTCAAGATGAAACCACATTTCCAAAATTCTATCTTCTTTTAGAAGTCGGTATACCCTGTTAATATAAAGGAGGCACTATATTACTCTCTCTTATCACAATGTTAGTCCATTGATTATGCTAACTTTTTAACCCTTATCCCCATAAGGGTGAGGAAAATGTTATTAATAACATACCTTCCTGACTCGAGGGTTCTTTGTCCTGGAGTCTTCTTTCAACCTCGATTGGTTAAATTAAGGCAAATATCCAATTAATGAAGGACTTCATGCCTGTGTTCCTGTATCTTCTGTCCTAATATACAATATATACACATATTAGATTCTTATTACCCATAACTATGAGCTCAAAAGCCCTTATTTTCCTCATGGAGGCATCTTACCATATAATTCTAGACTTATGCCATCCAGATTTACTCCATCAGTACTGTATCCTTTCACTTGGTTCTGAAGACTTCATTTACCCTTCAGGCTATATATACCTGAAAGACATCAAAACGAAAATACAAAAACCTCAGTGGAATGTCCATGTGTTAAAATCTCCTACACATCTTGTTTAAGTAAGCAAAAAACATTACTTACTCATGACTCCCACTGGGGCTGGATGTCTCCAATATTGTCCTGCTAGCCCTATCCAGTGTGCTATCTACAGCACTCTAAATGCTCTTTCCCTTAATAGGAAGAAATGCAGGCTTGGTAGTATTCAATTATCCTGCTCTTAACTTCGTCCCAGCTTGTTCACAAAACGAGCAACGAACAGCTCAGGAGAAAATCTAGGTACCGTGTTTGTCCTCGCGGGCAACGCGATGGCGTCATCACGCCCCACGCGGATCGGAAAACGCGTGTCGCGCAATGGTGACGTCACTACGTCCCGTAATATGCATGCGCGCACCCATAGCTGGGAATTGAAGTCCCGGGTCGCCCACTAATCCGACATATTGCTGCAGAATGCTAGTCTGGCCACCCAGATGCCCTTATGACTGTAATTTCATCCTGAACAAGACCTCACAATCAATGTGAAACCCAAAACCATTTCAATTCAAAACACATTGAATCGTTTCGTATCGTTGCAGTAGAATCCTCCATACATTCTGAAAAACAGTCGGTATTATACATGTATTTTATACCCTCTGCAACAATTTCTCATATGTCATTAAATATAATATGCGCCCATATTCGGCGATCAACATGATCTCTTAGTTACATCAATCCCAATTCAAAGTGCCCAATGGAAAAAAAGGAAAAACCGAGTCAGAGGTAGCTGCCTAAGTATTATGCCACTCTACACCTTCATTCAGACCGTGGAGATGGCTTCTGGATAAAAAAATAAGTTTTTGTTCCAACTGTAGTAGCTTTCTATTGATCAATATCTGTGACTCCCCTTTAACTTGTTTCAGAATCACCCATTCAAATTCATTGCTAGTATGTTTCTTTTCAATAAAATGTTTTACCATTGGCGCTTGTTCAACTCTATTCCTGATGCAGCTCCTATGCTCGATCATCCTTGTTTTACATTTTCTGTTTGTCTTTCCTATATACATAAGTTGACATGGACATTTGATCAAATAAATGACATTACTTGTTTCACAATTTGTGTGTTCTGTCATTTGCCATATTTTACCCAAACCTAAGTCAACTGATGTAGTTTTCCTCGTTTGCTGACACATAGTACAGTTGCCACAGGGATAATGACCCTGGACTGGTGAAAGGCCCCACAAATTTGTCTGTTGACCTATTCTCTTCCTAGTCTTAACATCATTCCTCATGACTAGCTCCCGTACCGTAGTGCTCTTTTTGAAAGCTATAATTGGACTTCCTTAGTCATAATTTTCTTCCAATTCCTCTGAATGATGCTCTTGATTTTATATGAAAGATTACTAAATGTATTCACAAATACTAGCGGGGTCTCTCTGGTATCTCTATCTCTGTGTATTTGTTGGTCCAAGAGGGCTTCTCGGTTATTATTGAAAGCTCTCTTAGCCGCCTTCTCGACCAAAGAAGAGGGATATCCTCTGTCTACCAATTTGTCAATAAGCACATTTGCCCCATCTTCATACGAGGCATTAGTGCTACTGTTCTTCTTCAAACGAAGAAATTGCCCGAAGGGTAAATTGTTCTTCACATGGTGCGCGTGGTGGCTGTTGTAATGCAATAGTGCATTCCTATCCGTTTCCTTAGTAAAAGGTTTTACCAGTAACACTCCTTGTTCATGATAGATACAGATGTCTAATAATGTATTTGTCCATTGTTAATGTTGCTGGTGAATTTGAGATATCTATTCTGTAGATTCAACCATAGTACGAAATTTCTAGACTCCTCTTCGTTCCCCTTCCAGATGACGAAAACGTCATCTATATAACGGAGCCAGCATAATATGTTCTCTTGGAAAGGATTTCGGTCAGTGTACACCACCGTTTCTTCGAACATGTTCACATACAAATTGGCCATATTGGGTGCCATTGCCGCCCCCATGGCCGTTCCTTCAATTTGTTTATAGAACTGGCCCATAAACTGAAAAAAATTGTTCGTGAGAGCCATTTCCGTACACCATTTTATAAAGGAATTCGAAACTGGAGAATGATCTTGTCTGTTCAGCAAAGTCTCTTCTACTACCTCTAATGTTGCCAATTGTGGTATATTCGTATATAAGGCTTGTATGTCTAGACACATTAACAAATTAGTCCTTGGGTCAAAAGTGTTGCCCTCAATTCTATTGATGGCATCTGTTGTGTCCTTGACATAACTTTTCATAGTAGGAATGAACGGTCTTAAGTAAAAATCCACAAATTTCGAGATCGGCTCTAAAAGGGAATTGACTCCCGAGACGATTGGTCTACCCGGGGGTTTCTCCAAATTTTTGTGAATTTTGGGGAGAATATAAAAAGTGGGAATTCTCCCATTCTCTCTGATTAAATACTCCCCCTCCTGTTTGCTAATCATCTCCTGTTCCACCGCTTTAGTGACTTTCTCTTTTATTTTCTTAATAAGATCATTGCTAGGGTCTCTATCTAGCTTTTTGTAATGGTCTGTATTGGAGAGGAGGTTTAAACACTCCTCAATGTAATCACTCCTGTTCATTACCACTATAGCACCACCTTTGTCGGCCTGGCGTATAACAATTTGCTCATTTGCCCCCAAGTTTTTTAGAGTACGTTGTTCAGTTTTACTCAAATTGGAATGATGTGGTATCCCCTGTGATTCTAGGATGTCAATTTCCTCCAGAACCTTTCTCTCAAAAACCTTGGACTCCGGAGTATGCGTATTATAAGGAGCACAAAAAGTGGATGGGTTCCTCAAGCCACTACAATTTCCACCATTTTCCCCCAGATGCGGGTAACGGGGTCTGTCCGGCTTGTGACTGTAGCAATTGTCTAGCGAGATCATCTGTTCGCTCCTTGGAAATAATCAGTTCCCTTCTTAGAGTGTTTGTTTCCTGACGGGCTGCATGCACTTCTGCACTTAGTTCCCCAAGTAACTGGGCTAGTTGGTCGGTATCCGAGGTTTCCATAGCACCTGGACGGGAGTTTTGTGGTAGGCTTTGCGTTCTGTAACGCTCTCCTGATTCCCGTAGAGGCGCCGGTCTTGACTGGGCGTATACCGTATCTTCAAAGGTGATGTGTAACACACGGCTGGCTCTTTGGGCTGGACCTGTAAGGATATTTGGCGTGTTACAGCACAGAGTACAGCACTACTACACAGGTAGCAAACAGCACAGAGTACAGCACTACTACACAGGTAACAAACAGCACAGAGTACAGCACTACTGCATAGGTAGCAATTATTTTTTTGCAGCACCACCACAAGGGTGCGGTGCATTGCTATATGTGTTACCAGATTAACAAGAAAAGACAGGCTATTCAGTCAAAAACGATTTTAACATATAAGATGCAAATCTATTCTTACAGTTAAAAGCACACGTGCTCATTTAAAAATGCACACTATTTTTCACCTGAAATGCCTATGGTGCGAGAGACACATTTGAAAATAACAACTAACATAACTTATAACTAACCTGACTAATGAAACATAATCCACTAATAAAAATGTGTCTCCACTGCAGAATTAGGCCTATTCTGAAAGTGAACTTTTAAACGCACATCCATTTTTTTTCTGTTCTCTCTGCTGCCCTGTCCACATAACTACAGGAAGCAAATGGGCTCGAAAGAACAGGAAATCAGTTGGTTACAAAGTATTACTATAAAAATGAGCCATTGTGTAGAGAAGGAGGAGATGGTGTGATTAATTCTGATTGGAGCAGCGTCATAGCAAGTATCATGCTAGAGGGAGTGATCAGGTTTTTGCTGGGGGGAGTTTGAGGGAGGAGAGAGGCAGTCAAGATTTGGCAGAGCTGGAAGAAGGACCTTTCCCCTGGCTGAGGCATTCCTATCTGCAGAAGCTGAGGATTCCAGATAATAATCCCGGTTTGAGAACAAAAAGCGTTCGTTTTCACTGGGGTTAATCTTCAAGGGAGCCACATTCAGAAAGAGAACAACTAAAGAGATAAGGTAATTACAGAAGTGTGGGAGTTGAGTGTGTACGAGAATATGCAGTCAGTGTAGGATTCCTGTGCATGCCTTAATCAAATGCTAATGTTGCAATTTGAGTTCTGTTCTCCGCCACTCTCTTTGTAGTGTGTCATAGACAAAGCTGTTACTGTGCTATTGTATTTATTTCTGTAAAGAATGAGATCGTGTTTAAATGCAACTTTTATAATACAGAAAAATATTTGAAAGCAGACGGGTGGTGTGTTTACTATTTACCATTACAATGCTGATGATGTGGGGAGATTTTTAAACAGTGCAATGGTCATTTTAAGACAGATGTGTGCATGTCAGATTCGGTATGAACAATTGTGAGTGACTGTAGCATAGCTCGTTGGAGGTACATGAGCCAACGGGAAGAGAGACTCTATGGACATAGTTCCCTACCGTATATAAGGTAGTGGAAATTACTGTAAAATTACCACATATAGCTCTCTGTCGTAAATAAGTCAGTGAGATTGCCCATCGTGGCACACTAACACTAACACTGAAAATGTGGTATTCCTGAAATGTAGGCCTGAGGTCTCTCTAGTGATTACACGAAAAATCTAAGCAAAGATAAGGGATTCTGGACATTGGGGCCACAAATAAAACAAGGGAATTATGCTCACCAAAATACCACCAACCACGCCTACCAACCACGCATACCAAATATGCATGCCTGGGTGCTGAAATAGTGCATGTCCACTGTATTATTGTTGCACATGGCCAAATCTGAATACAAGGAGTGATTATTGCTAAGTTATTTTTCGGCGGTAATAAAATACCGTCAGGCCCCAAATCTCCACAAAATACCCTACATATTTATGGTGCTTTGCAGGCCGGGAAAGTGATCATAGAGTACCTACTGGGCGTGGCAAGCGTGTCTCACACTGCCATTTGCACATTAAAGGGAACCCATTTTATAATAGCAGTGTGCCACTAAAAACGAATTTCAGAATGTCACAAAGGGAAACCACATTCTCAGATCTAGTGCAATATTTAGAGGCAAAGTTATTTGCACATGGGAATTGGTCTTCGAATAGCACGTTAGAATGGAGTAACCGCATTCAGGGTGAGGTGCAGAAAGAAAAACTAGACAATATTTTTGCAGAAGGCAGCATAATTCAGGTCTGCCTTACAAGATTATTGAATGCAGCCGATAAAAGTGCAGAGAAAGACTGTTTAATACGGCTATGCGGCAAAATATGGTTTATTTTAAACAAGTCCCTGCGAATGCAAGAGAATGATACTCAGCTAATTAACAGGTTAAAGACTGAATTAGATGGGGCAAGTAAAAATCAGGAAATGTTGAGAGCAGAATTGGATGTATGCCAAAAAGACATGCAATTAAAATGCAGAGACTTTGATACTCAGTTATCCAAAAGCAAGAAACAATTTGAAGATAGTGAGCAAGAATTGGCACACTTAAAAGCCTTAGTGGATCACATAAGGCAGGATAAAGATGAGGTTGTTTCAGAAATGCAGATTTTACAAAAAGAACATTGTGAAAAAGAAGGTGATCTCCAGAGTGCAGAACAAGAAATGATTAAAATGATCCAAGAAAGAGACAAGAGAAATAAAGAGTTCAATGAATGCCAAATGCAAATGTGCGAAATGCAGGAGGTGATTAATAAAATGAATGGTGAAAACAACTATTTGCAAGATGAAGCCAATAGACTCCTTAAAAAGTGTAAGGACTTAGAACAGCAAATGTGCATTCCCAGGTCCCAGGAGAGGCGGCAGGGTACCACATTCAATGGAGTGGAGGTGAATTCTAGCTCTGCCCAAAGAGCTAGTGCTCCAGTGACTGGGCCGGTGACTGAACTTGGTTGCAGCGCCCTTGGGGGATTTGATACTCCCATTGGGGGCAGCCACCAATCTCATACACCTGAAAACAGGATTGAATCACAAAATAGTGCAATTCCATGCATTGCAACAAGTAGCCCCATAAAAATAATGAAATCCATTAAAGCCCTGATCAAACCATTTAAAAAGGGAGGTGAATGCTGCATTGAGGATCACTTAGAAGCGGTGCATGACATTTTTAAAGCACTCCAGATACCTAAGGAACAATATAGACAATATTTTCATTTAACTTTAGATGCCCCGACGGCCAGCATCATAAGGGGATTAAATGAACAGCAGAATATGACATGGTTGGAGTTTGAAAAAGAAATTAGGCGTCATTTTTCTCCTTTTCAGTCATTGCAGGAGGCAAAGAAAGTTGCGTACACAATTACTGCTGGACCTAATATATCCCCTCGCCAATTTTTACAAGACTTAAAAAGAGCATTTTCTCGCTTTGATGTATCTTTTGACTCAAATTCCAATGAGTTTAAAACTGCATACTTCTATGGGCGACAGAAAGACATCATATCCCAATTGGTCCGTGAATTTGACCGTGACAAGTCCCTTGAATGGATTGTACATCAAAGCACAAAACTATATGAGGTACTCTATTGTCAGGGTAGAGAAAGTGATAAAATGAAAGATACTAGACCTAAATCTAAAGAACCCTCAGCCACAGTAATGGAAATCAGGTCAGCCAAAATGTCCCTTGAGTCTGCTCAAAGCCAAGGTAAAAATAATGTGACACCTGAACAAAGGGGTAATCAACAAAGATCGCCATTTCCTGTACCAATGTTCCAATCACATGATCCTAGTAATAGAGAGAGCTACATCAGCCCTAGGTATTTAGGGGACAGACCCCGGGTAGGATACCGGTCTGATATGGCAGGTATGAACAATAACCAGAGACAAAATCAAGATCAAAGAAATGATGGTCCCTACCAGTCATTGGGGACACAGAGCAGATTTGATCCCAGCACCATGATATATGGTAATCAGGATAGGCCCCGATATGTGGATCGATTTACTGATAATGGAAATCAACATAGGGGCCAGTACCCACAATCTGAGAGACAGGACATGAGGCAAAACGTGAACTACAATCCACGCCAGTACAATGATTCCCCACCAGGGGACTATAATCAAAGGATGGGTGCAACCCGCTCCCCTCCACAAATGAATCAAGAGTTCAGAAACCATCCCAACCGACATCAATCACCTGAGAGGTATCAGAATAGATCCAATCAGGGGGAAAACAACCAATATCGACCTAGGCCACAGAAAGAGGATCCTAGAGAGATGGAAAGGTTCCAGTGCCTTGAGGCCCAAGTGAAAATGTTAGCTGAGCAAATAGGAAAGCTCTATACAGCGCAAAAACAACCTTACAAAGAGGGGGCTGATGGCCATAGCAATGACCGGGGGGCTTCCGAAAAGTGACTAAGTACTCATGATAACTGCAGTACCAAAATGACAGATTGCTCTAATATAATTTTGCATAATGACCCTGAGATGCCTAATGGATTAAAAATGAAAGTACCAGTAAATGAAATTGTGACAGAAAGTGCAAATACTTCTAAAAAAGAGGTACAGTTTAACTTAGAGCTAAATAAAACAGTAAAGATTTGCACAAATGAAAAAGAAACATTAGGAATTCCAAAAGAACAAAGGGACAGATTTAAGAAAAAGGACTCATGCATGGGGAATACCAGTGAACAGGGAGTAAGTGGGGATGCCATAGCTCCTTCCCTGGGCAAGCAAAACAATGACCAAACACAGACAGAAAAAGGAAATACTCACAAGGAGGGTACAAGTCAATCACATGAAGAATTCTTTGAGCCACATATTTTTGAAGAGGCTGAAAGGGCAGGTATCACACTAAATGATCACAAATGCACAGAATTAAAAAATGACAAATTGCTGAATGATGTTGTTACACATGTTCAGTTGGAGGTTTGTAATGTGGTCTCTGATGTTACCCAGATGGATGGGCGAACAGTGGCCACACTCCAAAAAACCTCTGAACATGGAGAAATGAATAAAATCTCTCGCACAGAAATGGGTAAAAAGGAGGGAAAAATGTCTTTTCATTTACCAATGTGCTTAGCCAAAAGTGAAAAAGACCTGAGAAAGGTGAGCCCTGAAATCAGTAAGAACTCACATTTCTTATGTGTATTAGAGGAAGTTGAGGACAGATATTATGCACCCATCACTGTAGAAGAAAAATTCCACACCTTTGCTATGATTGACACTGGCGCACAGGCCACAATTATGTCCAAGGAGCTGGTAAAGAGTATCAATGAAGGGAGGCCTCCACAGAGTCAGATCACAGTGAAGGAAAATAAAGGCCCAGTGCATAACTTTAATGGGGAGGAGGTGCCCATCATAGGTGTAACTGAGGTTGACATAAAAATAGGAAAGCACAGAATGAAACAAGAGGTATTGATCACATCTATTTGTGAAATTCCATTTCTGATGGGGACAGATTGCCTGAAAAGATTGTCTCCTCTCATAGATGGGGTGAATGGAGTGCTGTGGTCCTTAACCAAAAAACCATTGAGGCCTAAGAAACTAAAATCACAAAACAGCAATATAAATGAATGTCACACCGTTGCCAAAACAAATGATGCTGTGGAGGTATATCTCCAGAATAGCTGCATACCTAGTGTCACTGTCATATTAATGTGTCAAGACAAAATGCAGAGCGACAATGAAAAACTACCTGTACAAATATACTTGGACCCAAGGAAAGATTAGCAGACTGCCATAGATGAGCACACATTACGTTTCTATTTAAAAGAGAAAACATGCAAACAGAATATTGCTCCTAAAACAGATTCAGAAAAACACATTACCACTCTGGCAGAAATACACATGGAAGATGAGCAACCATGGGTTCATGTTGGTATAAATGACTATTTTAAAACAATAAAAGCCACTTTAGCGCTTGGACATGAAAGGAGCTTCATTAATGAGAAATTGTTGCAAAAAATTATGGAGAGGGAAGAAATCCCGAAATTTAGGATTAAAAACCAATATGTTTCTGGGTTGGACAGTCCAGACTTTGAAAACCGAATTGCAGGCAGATGCATGCTTAAAATTAGCATTGGGCAGAAAACAATTTACCATAATGTGATAAAAAATGAAAGCCTGAAAAGCCATTTGGATGAAATAAGACATGTACTTGGCCAATTGCAGAAAGCAGGCGCCAAAGTATCTTTGCAAAAAGCACAATGGTGCAAGAAAAAAGTGAACTTTCTAGGGCATGAAGTGACTGAACATGGGCTAAATCCACAACGGAAGAAAATAGAGGCCATACAAAGATTAAAAGATCCTAAAAATGTGAAAGGAGTAAAAAGTTTATTAGGGATGACAGGCTATAACAGAAAGTTCATTGAGAATTATGCAGAAATCACTCAACCATTGACTAAACTGCTTAAACTAAATACTCCCTGGAGATGGGAAAAAGGGCAGTCTGATGCAGTGGCGAAATTAAAGGAATGTCTTGTAAAGGCACCATGTTTAGCATACCCCATAAAGGACAGGGATTTCTTTATAGAAATAGGTTTTTCTGAACATTGTATGTCAGCAGTGTTATCACAAAAACATGATTTGAATCACAAAACCATTGCCTATGCAAGTAAGGCATTTTCCCAAGTTGAAATTAAATTTAATGAATGTGAAAAGGCCCTATTAACCACTGTGTGGGCGCTACAACATTTCCGCCCCATTGTTCAGGGAGAAAAGGTGATTATTGAAACAAATCATCAACCTTTGGAATTTTTAGAGAGTAAAAGAATTAGATCCGGCAATCTAGCGCAATCCAGAATCACTTCATGGATGCTGGCATTACAAGGTTTTCCCGTAGAAGTGAGATATGGACAAAATAAAAAGAGCCCAATTGCTCAAGGGTTAGCTGATTTACATGACTGTGCAGCTGAACAAATACCAAATGAAATGGAAGTGGAAACTAGTTTGCAGGAATTTGAACAATCACCACACAAAGCTTTTGATGAAAAAACATGCAAGGATTTGCCAACTGTATATGTGGATGGTTGTGCTTTTCACATTGAAAATGACAGTAATAAACAGTTAGTGGCAGGAATAGGAAATGTCTGGTTGAAATGTGAAGGCGTCCCCAGTATAGGGATGAGGATTGGGGATAGGAGCAGTCAGGTGGCGGAATTGGCAGCCATTTATAAAGCAATTGCTACTGCAGTTGATAAAAAGTTCAGTGAAATTGTCCTGGTGACTGATTCTGACTATGCACGGAATAGCTTTGTGGATTATTTGCCTGGTTGGAAAGCAAGAGGCATGGTTACATACAACAAAAAGCCACTTAAACATGGAAACATGATACAAGCCATAGACAAATTGGTGTCAGAAAATAATTTAACAATATACTGGAGAAACATTTGTGGGCATTTAAAAACACCTGGAGAGGATAAGGAGGGAAATGATAAGGCAGACCACCTGGCTAAGATTGGGGATGTGATGGGAGAATTGCTACCTATTGATTATTTAATGGGTGAAATACAAATTGATGCAGTCACACGTTCTAAAGCACCAAAGGAGGTAGATCAACCGGTGGTGCAGTGGAGTCATGACACGCCAGACCAAGATTTGATTGAGGCACAAAAGAATGATCAAATTTTGGGAATCTATTATAATCATTTGATAGATCCTGAACAAAATCCTTTAACAGAAAATGATTGTATGGGAAAAGAAGAGTTGAGGGTGCTATTAAAGAACAAAACACGAATTAGATTACAGGATGGACTCATGATTAGAGAGTCCATAACAGGGCAAATACAGTGGGTAGTACCCCTTTCATTCAGAGGACTAATGCTACACCATGCACATGATGCCATAACTGCAGCCCATAGAGGTTCACAAAAAACATTAGAAATACTAAAAGATTATGCTTACTGGCCACATATGTCCCAAGATGTGGAATTATATACTAGAGGATGTCTAGTATGCGCCCAATTTAAACCTGCGTCACCAATGCATAGAGCACCATTGATGAAAAGAGGCCTAACTCTCCCATGGTCAGATTTGCAAATAGACTATGTAGGTCCTTTAAAAAGGTCGAGCTGGGGACACCGTTATATTTTGAGCGTGGTATGTTTGATGTCAAAGTGGATTGAATGCATTCCTGCACCAGATTGTAGTGCGCAAACAGCAGCCACATTGCTGGTGAACCATGTGTTCTCAAGGTTTGGGTTGCCACAAAGAATTGAGTCAGACAGAGGAAGTCATTTCACAAGTACTCTAATGAGTAAGGTATGGCAAATACTAGGTGTGAAAAGGAAACTACATATCGCATATCGGGCGGCGTCTTCAGGTACAGTTGAAAGAAGCAATAGGTCTGTTGTGGATATTTTAAAGAAATTTGTGGCAGAAGCAGGTTCCAGCTGGGATTTACGTTTACCGTTGGTTTTGATGGCAATCAGATCGACTCCTGCCAAAGCAACAGGTGTTAGCCCTCATGAGGTCTTGACAGGTAGGAAAATGGTGTTACCACAACACCTACTATACAGAACACATGAGCAAACTCTTGTGAGTGCATCCACAGTTCATGAATATATTGATGAACTGAGGAGGCATTTGCAACATGCATTTGCTTTTGTGCAGAGAAATCTGGAAAGAGCCGCTGACAGTGAAAAGTCTTATTATGACAAAAAGACATCAGTAAAGGAATACAATGTAGGGGATCAGGTGTACAAGTTTCATTTTGGAAAAAGTAAACAGAAAAATTCTAAATTTCTAGCAGCCTGGCAGGGGCCATTTCGAATTATAGATAAGGTCTCTCCTGTGGTTTATAAAATTTTGAAAAATGAAGGTGAAACAGCAATAGAGCAGTTTGTCCATGTAAATCAAATCAAACCATGCCATCCCAGACATGAGATCAGGCAGCTTGAGCATGTAGAAACAGATAAAGTCCCTTGAACACAAAAAGAGAAAATAAATGGGTACAATCAGGAGGCAGTGACAAAAGAGTAAAAAAAAAATGATTGTTATGATGACACATAAACACTGTAGTATATGTAAAAATATATAATATAAAATAAATATATAAATAAATAAATAAATATATAATGGAAGCTCATGGTTGGTGTGCAGAGAGAAAGTGTATTAAATATTGAATGCTGTTTTATATGTGCTTGTTTTCTTTTAACTTGTGTTTATTTCAAAAAAAAAAAAAAAAAGAAAAAAAAAAGAAATATTTTTACCAGGCATGTTTTATTTTTGGCAAAAGGGTGAAGTTAGTATTGTGCTATGTACTTAATTTGTTTATTTTCTATTTTGTTTTAGACAATTAACATTATTTGGTCGGAGGTTCCAGGATCAGAGCCCACGGGAGACGATGGAGTCCTGGAGTCCCCTGGATGAAGACCAAAAGATGCCTGCCTCCAGGTGGAGGTGAAGACAAGATAACCAGAATGCTAAAAAGGATGACTCCTATGGATCTAAGATTGCCAAGATGGAAGTGTACTCGAATGAACCGAATAACATCGCTGGTCGGGACATATCAGAAGCGGACAAGAGTCCTGACATATGGAGTTCCACGTATTTATTATTTTAATTATTTATTTTAATTTGTTATATTAATTATTTGTTTTAGTTAGTTGTTTTATTTCTTTGTTTTTAATTGACTTGGAAAATCTAAACTTAAAGTAATGCCACTTCAACTGAGAAGGCAAATGTAGAACATTTTGTAAACTAATGAACTCAGATGAATACTGTGTTGATTGAAAATTTTTCATTGATGCACATGAATATTCATTTTGTTGGATTGCTATATTGTAAAAGAAAAAAAGAGAGAACAGGTTGTTTTTAGGAATTGGCTTGGATTATAGCCAAGTTCTAAAAACAAAAGGAGGGTAGGTATGTAAGGATATTTGGCGTGTTACAGCACAGAGTACAGCACTACTACACAGGTAGCAAACAGCACAGAGTACAGCACTACTACACAGGTAGCAAACAGCACAGAGTACAGCACTACTGCATAGGTAGCAATTTTTTTTTTGCAGCACCACCACAAGGGTGCGGTGCATTGCTATATGTGTTACCAGATTAACAAGAAAAGACAGGCTATTCAGTCAAAAACGATTTTAACATATAAGATGCAAATCTATTCTTACAGTTAAAAGCACACGTGCTCATTTAAAAATGCACACTATTTTTCACCTGAAATGCCTATGGTGCGAGAGACACATTTGAAAATAACAACTAACATAACTTATAACTAACCTGACTAATGAAACATAATCCACTAATAAAAATGTGTCTCCACTGCAGAATTAGGCCTATTCTGAAAGTGAACTTTTAAACGCACATCCATTTTTTTCTGTTCTCTCTGCTGCCCTGTCCACATAACTACAGGAAGCAAATGGGCTCGAAAGAACAGGAAATCAGTTGGTTACAAAGTATTACTATAAAAATGAGCCATTGTGTAGAGAAGGAGGAGATGGCTTGATTAATTCTGATTGGAGCAGCGTCATAGCAAGTATCATGCTAGAGGGAGTGATCAGGTTTTTGCTGGGGGGAGTTTGAGGGAGGAGAGAGGCAGTCAAGATTTGGCAGAGCTGGAAGAAGGACCTTTCCCCTGGCTGAGGCATTCCTATCTGCAGAAGCTGAGGATTCCAGATAATAATCCCGGTTTGAGAACGAAAAGCGTTCGTTTTCACTGGGGTTAATCTTCAAGGGAGCCACATTCAGAAAGAGAACAACTAAAGAGATAAGGTAATTACAGAAGTGTGGGAGCTGAGTGTGTACGAGAATATGCAGTCAGTGTAGGATTCCTGTGCATGCCTTAATCAAATGCTAATGTTGCAATTTGAGTTCTGTTCTCCGCCACTCTCTTTGTAGTGTGTCATAGACAAAGCTGTTACTGTGCTATTGTATTTATTTCTGTAAAGAATGAGATCGTGTTTAAATGCAACTTTTATAATACAGAAAAATATTTGAAAGCAGACGGGTGGTGTGTTTACTATATACCATTACAATGCTGATGATGTGGGGAGATTTTTAAACAGTGCAATGATCATTTTAAGACAGATGTGTGCATGTCAGATTCGGTATGAACAATTGTGAGTGACTGTAGCATAGCTCGTTGGAGGTACATGAGCCAACGGGAAGAGAGACTCTAAGGACATAGTTCCCTACCGTATATAAGGTAGTGGAAATTACTGCAAAATTACCACATATAGCTCTCTGTCGTAAATAAGTCAGTGAGATTGCTCATGGTGGCACACTAACACTAACACTGAAAATGTGGTATTCCTGAAATGTAGGCCTGAGGTCTCTCTAGTGATTACACGAAAAATCTAAGCAAAGATAAGGGATTCTGGACATTGGGGCCACAAATAAAACAAGGGAATTATGCTCACCAAAATACCACCAACCACGCCTACCAACCACGCATACCAAATATGCATGCCTGGGTGCTGAAATAGTGCATGTCCACTGTATTATTGTTGCACATGGCCAAATCTGAATACAAGGAGTGATTATTGCTAAGTTATTTTTCGGCGGTAATAAAATACCGTCAGGCCCCAAATCTCCACAAAATACCCTACAGACCTCTGTGCACTGTATGTTTGACTCGAAGGGTAAGATGTCTGCAGATAGAAAATATGGGATTAATGAACTGGGTTATTGAATGTCTCTCTCTTCTTCCCTTTCTCTTCTCCTGTAGAACCCCGAAGGTTAACGCTCTCACCTTAGGTAAGAGAACGCCGTGCTCTCCATCTGCCTCGGGGCAGGGTGCTGTAACCAGTTTCTTCACTGGATAAGGGGAGCAGGCCTCTTGACTTCAGAGGACTGCTGTCCGTCGTTTACTGCACGAACGGTAAGTTTCGAGTAATTCTAATGTCTTTAAAGTCTTTAGTAATGATGTCTCTTGTTTTGCAGGGTTCCGGCGATGGTGGATGATGGGCTGAAGTGAGTTGAAGATGGAGCCCGTGTGATGAATAGAAGCGCCTGGAAGCACGTAAGTAAGCGCTTGTTGCCTGCTTCACGATGCGCTCTAACTGTCTTTTTATTTTGCAGGTACAAGTTCGGAGCGGCTGCAGGGTGCCGGAATACCCACTGGGTTAGATGTGGAAAGGAGTAATGGCACGTGAGTATTAAAGTTCCCCAATGTCTTTAAACAAACCTTGTTTTGTCTTTCAGATGCGGGATGCAGCGCCGAAGGCCTCCGGAGCGTGCAAAGAGTTGGTAAACTTTTGTCTTTCAGATGCCGGAATGCAGTGTGAAGACCTCCGGAGCGCACGAAGAGTAGGTAAGCCTTGGTCTTTCAGAATGCAGCGCGAGGCGTTGGTGACAGCCGATGGCCCAGGTAAGTGAAGAGCTGTCACTGAAGACCGTAATGCTAACCTGTTCTTTCTTGTCTTTATAGGTGTTGCTGAAGACTGGATTCAGGATGGTAAGCCTTTTTCCTTAGGCCCAGGATCAGATGCAGAAGACACGATGAGCGTTCTGCTGCAGAGGATGCAGAATAACGCAAAGCAAGATTCATCCATCGGGTGTGGTTTAAATAGCCTCCTGTAGTGCTTAGGTGTCTCCTTCCACAGCCACGCCTAGGTAAGAAAAGAGTTCCTGCTTTCCAGAAGAGTTCCAGTGTTCTGAACCTAGGGAGTGGCTCCTGCCCCACCCAACAGGAAAAGTAGTTCCAAACAGAAGAGGATCAGAGGCTCAACTGGCAGGCAAGTAAGCAGCATGGTCTGCTGCAGGTAAGTCCACCCAAGCATTATGAGCCCGGCGCTTCCAGCGATGGGACTGGGCATATTTATGAGCCTGGTGCCACTGGCGCCAGGACTGGGTCCAAAAGGTCCCAATTGGGACTGGTTGGCACTCGGAACCTGGGTTATGAATCTGCTTCCAAGGGAGTTGGGAAAACCCTGACCATTTGGAAGCAGAGATCATGACAACCATGCATTCTTCTTCCAAAAATAGCAAAATTTTGCAAGTAAGCAAATCCCATGACAATGATAAATCCAAAAAAGGGGAGCAGCCATTTCGGAGGAACCAGCCCTGGGCAGCTAAAAATAATGCCCACAGACAGAACAAACAACAGGCTGTCAAATCCAACATCCCATGCAGACATTTTGGGAAAACCAGTGTACATGGGGCAAAGAATGCTAGTAAAAACACGCCTGCGCAAACTGCAACGGCGACCATGCAGCAAGCAACTGCACCAGACTAACAGCCAAGAAAGAATGATATCCCAGTTTTAGAACCAGGACGAACGCCCATCAACCCGGGCAATTTTAGGGACGCCCTAAACAGCTACCCAGACAAGGAAACCAGCAGGATAATATCGCAGGGTTTCACCAAAGGGTTTTTCATCCCATTTAAGGGCACTGGGTCACAATACATCCTGATGAACCTAAAGTCAGCCAGGGACAACCCCCAGATAGTAGAAACCAAAATCAAGAAAGAATTGCAACTGGGCAGGGTAGCAGGTCCCTGGGATGCCATGCCCCTAAAGGACTATTTAATATCTCCACTAGGCCTGGTCCCCAAAAAAGAACCCGGAAAAATGGGACTAATCCACCACCTATCCTACCCTAAAGGCCAGTCTTTAAACAACGGCATCCCACACACAGAATCCGCTGTATCTTACACGCATTTCCAAGAGGCGGTAAGGCTCATACAAGAGTGCGGCAGAAACGCCTTGATGGCTAAGCTGGACATCGAATCTGCTTTCAGACTCCTGCCAGTCCACCCAGAGTCACGTCAGTGGCTAGGTTTCACTTTTAACAACAAATTCTACGTAGATAGATGCCTCCCCATGGGGAGCGCAGTATCCTGTGCACTATTTGAGCAATTCAGTTCCTTTTTTCAATGGGCTTTCCTAAAGCAGAGACCAGGGACAAAAATAGTACATTACCTAGACGATTTCATGGTCATAGGGACACCAAACTCTGAGGAATGCGGCCGGGCTTTAGCAAAACTGGAGCACATGGCCGCTCAGTGGGGAATTCCCCTAGCGAGGGAAAAAAACACCAAACCAGACACAAACATAATTTTTCTGGGCATCGAAATAGACTCAGCAAAGGGGCTCTGCAAAATCCCCAAAACAAAAATATCAGAACTCCTGGCTAAAATACAAAACCTGATAATGAGAGAAAAGGGTACTGTAAAGGAAATACAATCCTTAGCAGGCAGCCTCAATTTCACATCCAAAATAATACCTCTAGGGAGTATATATTCCAGAAGCCTGGAGTTCAATATCAAATCACTCACCAAACCACACTTGCATATCCGGCTAGGCAGAGAGGTGAAACAGGACCTGGAAACATGGGGAAAATTCCTCAGAGATTTCAACGGGTCTTTACTTTGGCGAACGCCTTTAAATACCCGGTCAAACAGGGTCCTATACACCGACGCAGCTGGGAGCAAGGGGCTTGGAACCATACTAGACACCGAATGGGTGGCAGGACACTGGCCCAATTCATGGCAAGCAGCAGGGTGGACAAGAAACATCACCCTACTAGAAATATTCCCCATCTGGCTAACATTACACATCTGGGGCAGGCGACTAGCGAACACGGAACTTTTGATCTGGTGTGATAACATGGCTGTAGTGGGCTCCATAAACAAAAGGTCTACGAAATGCCCTTTAGTACTAAAAGTATTACGAGCCATTACAACAGTCACACTACAAGGAAACGTTGTACTCAAAGCGAACCACAATTCAAGGGCAGATAATAACATTGCTGATGCCTTATCTCGTTTCCAGTGGACAAGATTCCGAGAGCTAGCGCTGCACGCCCAAGAACAGATGACGCCAATACCAGCAGAATGCTGGGCAATAATGGGAAGACAAGAATAATGGTATCAACGCCAACGCCAGAGAGCACAGGCCGGGATGCCCAACGAAAACCAGGCACCTCTAAAACCGGTGCCAACAATACATCGGCATCAACGCCAGCACCAGAGAGCCCAGGCCGGGATGCCCAACAAGAATCAGGCACATCAACAATGGGTGCCAACAACCTCACAGGCTTCCTAACGGAGATGGCAGAGAGGGCGGTGGCAAGCACCACGGCAACACAGTACAGTAAGTGTTTGCAAGCAGTATTTAAAGCCACAGGTGTAAACCACGTAGAACTAATAACGATTAAAGATATAGAAGTATTTTTAAAATGGGCTCGGGAACAAGGTTTCAAAAGGGATTGGGCTAAAAGACACCTGGTGGCAATTTCATACTTTACAAAAATACGGGGCGATTCAGACCCCACCCAGAACACCCTCATCTCTTATGCAATGAAGGGATGGGGCAGATTAGAGGGTCCGCAAGTGGACACCCGGCGACCCCTTGTTTTCAGCAAACTGGTACAGATAGCAAGCCATTTGGAAGCCATATTTTGGCACCCATACGAGATAATGTTATTTAAAACAGCCTTTTTCCTAGCCTACTTCGGGGCTTTCCGGGTAGGAGAACTCTTCGCTTCCAGCACCAAGGCCACAAACGGCCTGGGCGTCATGGAAATCAGGGTGAGACAGGAGAGTGTTAATATAGAAATGCAACAGTCGAAAACGGGTGCTAAAAGAACCATCAATACTTGCTGCATCGATGAAACAACAAACTGCCCAGTGTGCATCACCAACCTCTATTACGCACAACGACCCAAAGTGGGGGGGAGTTTTTTAATCCACAAGGATGCGTCGGCCCTAAGCCGCTACCAATTTAAAGGAGTGCTGATGAAAGCAATCAGCAGAGCAGGGTGGGATCCCAAACATTTCGGCACTCATTCCTTCAGGATAGGTGCCGCCACTGCAGCATGGCAATGAGGTTTAGCACTGCAACTACTAAAAAACATAGGGGGAGGGAAGTCAAACTGTTATAAAAAATATATCAGACCACAATCGATATATCCATCCGCCCTAAAAAAAAAATCTTGCTTTTCCCTCCCTCCCACCACCACAGAAACAACAGGTGAATTGAGGACCACACTCCGATCAGCATGGATAGTTGGCCACTCATTCGTTTTCTGGACAGGCAGATGGGCAGAAGAGACTAAAGAAGGGCCACCTTTCAGAAACACCATTACTTCATGGTGGGGATACAGAGGCCTACGTTGGGCGGACGTCCACGAAACATTAGCGGAACTGGTGGCATACAGGGACCCACCAGAATTCCTGATCATCCATCTAGGGGGCAACGACCTAGTCAACGCAGCTAGACGCATCCTATGCGAAGAAATCTGCTCCTCCCTAGCAGGCATTTCGCACAACTGGAGGGGTACCGAAATATACTTCTCAGCCATCTTACCAAGAAAGAAATGGCTAGGGGCCAACTGCTACAAATCTATAGACATATCCAGAAGAAAACTGAACAGTACTATAGAGAGATTCTGTATGACTAGAGGACTGGGTTTCATAAAACACCCAGCCATTACACTAGGCAACCCAGACCTTTTTCTCCACGACGGCACCCATCTGTCTAGCCAGGGCATGGAGCATTTCTTTCGGGAAATCAATACAACACTTGCTCACAGGGGCTATCTCTAGGGCATACTCTTGGGGGAACACGGTCAGCCGGCAACCTGCCCATGTGTGGCGGCACGGGTCCAGGGGGGTAACCTCAGGACCCGGTGCCCAAAAGTATGATACCATCATGATATGTGATATTGTTATTGTCATAACCCATATCTGTACAATAAAATCCTACGGCCTTTTATTGCCAACACTTGAAACAAGTTTGTGAGCCTATCATTTTGGGTGAGGGTTTGGGGTTCGGCCATTACTAATGCATGCATATGGGTTCAGCAGTTATGGGCAATGCTGCATGGGCATCCCACAAGCGAGGCAGGGTAACTGCTGTTACCATCGGCAGCTGGGAGAGGGGCAGCCCCAACCTCCCCGCACCTGCTCCTCTCCTTACCCCAAGTTATGGAGACACGCAGTCTCGGCAGCACAAAAGCCACGGAAGGGTAAGGTGCGAACCGTCATCGCACCCTTCCCCCAAACCGCAAGGTGCTAAGCGCCATAAGGAAAACAACCATCAGGCAGGGCCCAGGTTCAAAGATCTGCCCCCACCAGGGGGTCAGGCAGTCGGCTATCCGGCCGGGGGCTGCGACAACAGCAGCCCCCACCACATACACAACAAAGACCCAGGGCCTCCCTGGGTCCTATAAATGAGAGCAGCATGCTCAGAGTAAACACAATCTGTTTGTGAACCCTGAACGGGGACCCAAGCAAACAGGAGGTTCACTGTTTACTCAGTGTCTTCCAAATCTTCTTGCTTCTTTACCACAGAAACCACCCACCCTACAAAAAGGGGAGAAGAGCAAAAAGAAGTACAAGGCACTATACGGTGCCCACAACAAGTCGTGGGACACAAGAAGGTGGCACGGGTCCAAAGGGGTAACCTCAGGACCCGGTGCCCAAAAGTATGATACCATCATGATATGTGATATTGCTATTGTCATAACCCATATCTGTACAATAAAATCCTACGGCCTTTTATTGCCAACACTTGAAACAAGTTTGTGAGCCTATCTTTATGGGTGAGGGTTTGGGGTTCGGCCATTACTAATGCATGCATATGGGTTCAGCAGTTATGGGCAATGCTGCATGGGCATCCCACAAGCGAGGCAAGGTAACTGCTTTTACCATCGGCAGCTGGGAGAGGGGCAGCCCCAACCTCCCCGCGCCTGCTCCTCTCCTTCCCCCCAGCTATGGAGACACGCAGTCTCGGCAGCACAAAAGCCACGGAAGGGTAAGGTGCGAACAGTCATCGCACCCTTCCCCCAAACAGCAAGGTGCTAAGCGCCATAAGGAAAACAACCATCAGGCAGGGCCCAGGTTCAAAGATCTGCCCCCACCAGGGGGTGAGGCAGTCGGCTATCCGGCCGGTGGCTGCGACAACAGCAGCCCCCACCACATACACAACAAAGTCCCAGGGCCTCCCTGGATCCTATAAATGAGAGCAGCATGCTCAGAGTAAACACAATCTGTTTGTGGACCCTGAACGGGGACCCAAGCAAACAGGAGGTTCACTGTTTACTCAGTGTCTTCCAAATCTTCTTGCTTCCTTACCACAGAACCCACCCACCCTACAAAAAGGGGAGAAGAGCAAAAAGAAGTACAAGGCACTGTACGGTGCCCACAACAAGTCGTGGGACACAAGAAGGTGGCACGGGTCCAAGGGGGTAACCTCAGGACCCGGTGTCCAAAAGTATGATACCATCATGATATGTGATATTGTTATTGTCATAACCCATATCTGTACAATAAAATCCTACGGCCTTTTATTGCCAACACTTGAAACAAGTTTGTGAGCCTATCATTATGGGTGAGGGTTTGGGGTTCGGCCATTACTAATGCATGCATATGGGTTCAGCAGTTATTTCCTTTCTGAAATAACTATATAACCTGCCATTTTGACTGACTGTTTTGAATGTCTGTTAGATATTTCCCAGCCCTGGTATTTACAATACTTTTCTTTGTTTTTCTCATATCTCACGCATTGCTTTTTTTCGCTCTTTGGATTATTTGTATTGATACGAAACAGATCTGCCTTACAAGGGGGCTCAATGAAAAAACAGTGGCATAGATCATTAATCATTGTTCTGAAACTTGGAATATGTATGTCAGACAACTGACATGGGCGAAACAAAAGGAAAAACCTGCTACGATCCAATTGCTGACACATTTTCCTTGTGTTTTAGGAGCGATGGCACAGTGCTGTGTAGGAGTGATGGCTGTTAATCGAAACTGCAGCTGGACTTTACAAATTGCAGATCTTGCCGGTGGACCTTGCAGCAATCATGGCTGCAGTTACCTGGCTTATCTTTAGCTCCCACAACTTGGTGTGAGTGTGTAGTCTTTTAACGTTGCACTCTCCAATGCTGGTTGTGCCTGAGGCTCATCCTGTCGTCTCAAACGTGCCACCCCGAGCCAACTCTATACACTCTGTACCCCCTGCTCCCCCTTGTGTACAAAGTGTTGCTGGACTAGAGACTTCTGAAGGACATACATGTTAGATATTTTACTGAGACATACTCAGGGTAATTATATATCATCGATGGCTTCAGAGACTTTGAGGAACATTCCTGAACAGAATTAACTTTAGAAGTGTTCTTTGCCTCTGGCCTGGCTCCTGGTGTTCAGGCTGCTGTAAATGCCAAATGGCTCCAAGCAACCCGTTACTAGATGCTTCAGTTTGCTAACCATATAGAAAATGGGTTCATGCCATTAAGGATGAGATAAGAGTGATCCATCTGTTGACACTTTCGAAACTAATATAGACCCAATCTCCTCATTCCTACTGAGGGAGGGGTGTGCTAGAATATTGGCAGCTCTAGTTGCACTTTCACACCACCTAATGACTTGGATGATGGCTCGTTATCTCATGCTATTGGGACATTACCTAATCTTCATATAGCCATGGAAAAGGAGGCTAGAATTCAAAGTGATACATGGCTGGATTCTCTGTTTTGAAATGCTGGTCTGCCAAGATACCTCGAACAGCTGCCATGATGTCAGTTACTCTGTATCTAGGTAAGCCCACTCCCATCTTAAAACATATCGGCGTGCAAAGAGAGCCAGGGATGAATCCAAGTCTGATTGGGCCACTAGATACTCTTTTGTGTCCTGCATCTGATTTAAATAACAATGCAGAACATTGTGTATATTGCAGGAGAAATTCAGGATGGTTGTTTTTGTCTTGTACACTGGAGGTGTACGCTTGTAATGGATAGAGCATGTGGGATGTTTGTTGGTTGTGGGTCCCCAAAGAAGATTTCATCAAAGAGAGAGATGAGAAGAGATTAGTTAATGAATGAACTAAAGGGGAATGATGGGATGCACATATAATGCCCCAACAGGTAAAAAGAGGTTTACGATATGGAAGTTGTATTAGTCTATGGTGCGGCTTGTTTAAATGCAATGTTGCAATCTACATATGTACGGTATAGTTAGAGGAATTGATACAAGTGTTACTTTGTACTTTAGCTTTTAGATACATTTGATTTTGCATTACTTGGCAACATAATAGGTGACGGTGTGAGCACTATGTTATCATGTGGAATGTATCTTTTTAATGTTTTCTACGTCTTTGTAGAGTTGGGTGGTAAGGAGCTATGTGCTTGTGAGAGAAGGGGGTCTGACAATAGATAAAGTGATTGCGAGGGAATGTGGTAATCCCATGTAGTTGACATGTAGTTTGGAGATACATTTAGAATATTAGGGTGTTATGAGTTTTACCACTTAGACATAAGAGCTTTGAAGATTGCAGTCCTTGTATAGTTAGGGCCTGTGTAGGCCATGGAATATTTGGTTTGCAAAGGCTGACTTTGATTAGCTCATGGAGTTTGGATGACCGCGCCAAGGAGTGGGGGAGGAAGCAAGCCACATTGTGCAGATGGTGTTAGCAAGCAAATGGTCACTAGAGGCGAGGATGGAATGATTTGTTATTAGATTGGGATTTTATGGTTATTTCAGAATAGATGTACAAGAGGCAATCTTCCTGAGAGCACAAAGTCCTGCTGTTGAATGGCTAGGGGATTCCAGTTAGATTGCAAGGGTTTATTGGTTGTTATTCAATAAATGCACAGAGTGGGTGCTTAAGGCCAGAGCTTGACCAGTGTATTATGATTCCATATGAACTCTCAGGAAGATAAGCATGACAATGTGCTAGAGGCTATATGATTTAAGATGGAAGTCGCAATGAAGTGATGTGAAGGAATGTAGATGGAGCAATTTGGGATGCCAGCTTGCCTGGGGCGATAATGTGGTTCATGGGTATGGTCACTGTTTTCTCTCCCCCCTCTAATTTAGGAAATCTTATCGAGGCTATGCACATCACTTACTGGGTTAAAGATTCTCTGACAAATGGGGCAAGTCAACTGTTGAACTGTTTTGAGTTAATAAACTAATTATGTTTCAGGATGTCATGACTGATTAGAATCAGACTGCATGGAAAGGGGATGATTAGATTTCTTTGGATGGGGTTAGCCAATGGGGAATGTGGAATAACATTGTAACTGGTATGTGTAATCATGTAAGTTATCTACTTGTGTATATGAAAACTGTAAGTTTGTTGATTACTGTAAGGAATTGTTAATTTTCAGCTTCAAATAAGTTGACTAACCCCTTCTGGCAATTTGCATGTAATTAAAATCGCTTTTCCGACAATGTACATTCACTCTCTTTTTCGAGTTGTTTATCATATCAGGTTTTGGGTTTACACTTCTATACTTCTATTGTGTTGTACAATTATCCTATTGTGATTTTCTGATGATAACCTGGCAGCTTCAGAAATGCCATTTGTGTTTCCCTAAATGCCATACTTCCTTGCCACTATTAGTTCAGCATTTTGCAGGGGCAGCACCAAAATGAAAGTAAAGCATTGGAAAGGGTGAATGTTTCGAAGTGGGATGTCACAAAGAGGGATATAGACAGGGAATAATTAGTAGTCTGAGGTCAGAGCCTATGACTTTGATTCTGAACTTGCATATGAGGAAACTGTTATAAAGCTCAGTCCAGGCAGCTTTAGGTTAATATATAAGTTTACTTCAGTTCTTATGATCCAGTTACAGTTACAGGATTAAGACTTAAGACAGAGACACAGAGAGAAGAAACACCGGCACCCATCACCCAGGGAGGGAGGGCTCAACTCCCAACATGGAACTCTCATCACAGCATTCTCCCACTCAGCATTCATCAACATTCCACAGGCACTCTGGTGACATCATAAATCACATGACAAACCACATCAGACTGACCAAGCACATCACAACACATCTTCCCCCTTACAAAACAAACTGGCAACAAGAGCTTCACAACACATCTCCCTCCTATCAGACATTTTCACAAAGGCAACGCACATCTCATCCAACCCACGAGCTATGGAGGTTTCACTTGAAAAACCCACAACTATGCAATTTCAGAACTCCGCCTATCATTCTTACACCATCAATAACAGCACTAATCACCTCCCATCCACCCCCGCCACGAGTGGACTCTAGTCTCCCACACTAGACACAAACCAGCCCAGATCCAAGGCTATACCTAACCCACCATACCATTATCCATCACAAAATAACTTTGGTTCTCCTGCTCGCCCCCGCCACAAGCGAGCCTTCAGGCTGCCACCCTGAAGCACTTACTTGCCACCCCGACGCAATACTAGTCATCAGGATGACAACGAAATCACCATAGACAGATAAGAGGTTCAGTAAAATTCTACAGCTCACTAACACACAACCAGTAAAATTCTACAGCTCACTAACACACAACCAGCAACAGGCATGCCTCAGAAATACACAAGCATATGCACACATACATATATACATATATATATGTAGGCGGACAAAGCCAATCAAGCAAACCTGACCATACCATGGTGTATAGCTCCTCAAACAGCTTGGAGATGCTGGCCAGTCAACTCCAAGACCATCTCAAAAACATATGGTTCTCTCAAACACACTTCTCAATGGCAGTACAATCCGTCCCATAATCAACCCTGACCAGGAAAAAAATGGCCAGGATCAACACACAACGCACAAATATAAACAAATCACTCAGAGATTCTCCACTTAGAACAGCATCTTCAACTTTATATAGTATTTACTAGAGGGCGTCCCCTACCAGCAACTCTCTTCACCTGTCTTCCGCTTACTGTCCTTTAAGATAAGAATCATCTCTTCAAAGAGTGCACTACTTCCAAACAAAATATTAGACTAGACTACTTCACCTTTGTGCAACTCTCACTAACCACCAATTTAAAATTCCTGACAAGGCGCTACCCTCAGGATTCGTCTTCCTAACCCGTACGACTCACTGAGGCACTGCCTCACTTTAGTTACATCACCAAAAGCAATCTCATGACTTAAACAGCGCTAACTAAAACACTGATGGAGTGCACTTCTAAATGGCGCTACCACTTAACCAAACTCCTTAAACAGTGAAACTTCCTACTGTATATACTAACGGAGGCGCTACCTCCCTAGTATCTAAAACTTCTAGTTAAAAGAATGTTGCTCCCACTCATTCTTTTAAACATCCATACGCATTCTAGATAATATGCTAGTGACATGCCTTCACTTCCATACCTAAAGTGCATGGACAAACATGACAATTTTTACATCATCATTTAACATTTTCTTTTTAAACACCAACATTTTATAACTAGCATATGCATTTTTCCTTCACTTCTAGATTTGATTGTCACATATGCCTAAAAGTCCATGTTGTTGTGTAACAACTTACTCCTGAAAATCCTCAAAACGTTAAATGGGTCAATTCACACAGACTTCACCTCACATCATCATATTGCATTGCATTCAGAATGCATACCTATCATTCTTGCCCTAGCATTACCCGTACTTCATGCCTTTAAAGAACAACTACATCATATATGATGCAGACCTTTTCTTATAGTCCTTTTTCCTGCAAATCCTCAAGGTAATTACTTTTATGCAAAACTTCTCATTCCCTATGGGGCTCATTAATCAGGATTGACGTCACTCACCTGACACATCTCAAATTACACTTAAAATGCATTTGCTACATTAACCTCATAACGTTACTAATGCATTACTAACAACAACTTACTCCTGTTGAAATTTATATATTTCAGTCCCCGACATCTTGTGATGGCATAATTATAACCTGCCAAACCTTCGACCAGTTCATAAAACAATCAGTCGGGACATAGCACTTAATTGCACCAAACCTCGAGCAAAAAAAACATGTATGCACCTTCCTGTATGTAGCTTCTGCAAGAGTCATCATCAAAGGTGGAGTCCTCTCGC
This sequence comes from Ambystoma mexicanum, assembly GCF_040938575.1. Classification (NCBI taxonomy): domain Eukaryota; kingdom Metazoa; phylum Chordata; class Amphibia; order Caudata; family Ambystomatidae; genus Ambystoma; species Ambystoma mexicanum. Next base: position 1,150,732,845 of record NC_090928.1, read on the forward strand.
ACGTCTCTCACCGTTTGTCGCAATCAAATGCCCTTAACAGGCGGAGCAGCATTGTTCAATTCCTTACTGTAATATGAGATACCACAAACCTTTCCGAAATCATTTAACTTCCATATCTTCCGTAGCGTTCCTATCTTTGCTTCCGGAACCGCCTGCATACATTTCTTCTGCATCAGCCGGGTATCCATAACGTTCCTAGCTTTACTTCCTGATCCGCCTGCATACATCTTTTCTGCAGCTGCCGGGTATTCTAACACTTACTCCCCGTATTCTTCCACTTCATGGTCTGCTTCTGGATCATCGCACGCAACCAAACAACGTCGCTTCCCCATTGTACCTTCCTCTGTTGCGAAGCATTCCCTTCCGGATACTCCCACGTGAATGCGTGACGTTTCCTTAGGTCCTTTACTTGTACATCTGATCATACGGGGCTGCGCCTGCTTCTTCGTTTCGTAGAACTTTGGCATCTCGTTCCAAGTCTTCGCCAACTCCCCCTGCGCCCTGAATGACGTCACCAGTCATTACTCTACAGCAGGGCAGTGCAGAGCTCCGCAAGCAACTGCCATCCCGGGCACTTCGCTTGCACCGCTCACTTCCATGGCCTCATCACGATTCCAATGACATCAGAATCGATGGGCCAAATGTCCATTTTCAATCCCCGGCATTTCTCCATTCAGCGGCCACTGATGAGCTGCCCTTCAACACTATTTATTTCTTTCTTTAATGTCACATTTCGCACAGACGCAGCACCCACTCGCCCTGCAGGCTACTGGACCATATTCGTCGGTATTACAGCTCCCTTAACGTGGCGCCGCACCTCTTAATGCTCAAAACAAAAAGTCTGGTCCCAGGGAGCCTTCTATTTCACCTCCCTTAGTATCACTGAGGTATGCTTCCTTTTTATGTATATTCTGGGCACTTCCCATTAATAGGAATTCAGACCATTAGGGAGCCTCTCTTCACTTTTAAGGCGAATATTAACACTTAAAACCCCGGACTTAGCACTCCCTTCAGATTAAAGGTTGCTATCTGATCTCAGTCCAAATGGGCTTTCTGCTGTGGCTTTGGACTCCCTCCCTTGTCCTACCCTGGGTGATGGGTTTGCTTACTTGGTTCTTTGGGGGCGGTGTCGTCTATTATCTTCTGGTCCTGATTCTTCCTGCGCCCCCCGCAGCAGGCCACTTCAATTCTCAGCTTCTTCCTTGGTTTCCTTGGTTCCATCAGCTTCCTTTGCCTATGGGTTCTTGAATTTTAAGAAATCCTCGTCGCCATTGTTATAAAGCTCAGTCCAGGCAGCTTTAGGTTAATTTATAAGTTTACTTCAGTTCTTATGATCCAGTTACAGTTACAGGATTAAGACTTAAGACAGAGACACAGAGAGAAGAAACACCGGCACCCATCACCCAGGGAGGGAGGGCTCAACTCCCAACATGGAACTCTCATCACAGCATTCTCCCACTCAGCATTCATCAACATTCCACAGGCACTCTGGTGACATCATAAATCACATGACAAACCACATCAGACTGACCAAGCACATCACAACAGAAACCACCTAAATGCATGATTCTACCAAGTGGTCTGGCGGATGATGTGACTTTGGATGACATTATTTGGGCATTTGAGGCTATGCTTGCAAATAATGCCAGCTCCAAGACACATTCAGTTAATATGATAACTAAAGCATACATATACACTGCTCACTGGCTTTGCATGCCATTTCTTTTGGATTTGAGTTTGTGCCTATCATGTGATGGCAACAACTGTGAAACTGTCAATTACATAGGTGGCAATGACATGCATATGAGGTATTCATTGGCATTGGGTGCCATTACTGGGGAATTTGAGACTATACCTGGCATCTGATGAAAAGACCTGCAACTTTCAGGATATGCCTGTCAAGTGGTGAGTATAGCATACGCTTGCAGCATAAACTGGTTTCAGATGGCATTTCTGGGGTACTAGATAGAGCCTGCACTTGGGATATGATGACAGCATCTGGAAATTCAGGAGTGGAACTAATAAGTGACTACGATACCCTCCACAAAAGCACTACGTGCCAGTTGATGCCATCCATCACTGTGACATTGGAGGCACCGCTTTGCAAATTATAGCACCTCATGCAAGACTTGGCCTCATATATAGTGAACGAACAAGGCAAACAGGTAATTTACTGTCTGACTGCATTTCTGAGGAAGTGAAGGCTGCACTTGAAATTGGATGGCATCTTGTTTATATGTCAGGTCACACTTTGCATATTCAGGCTATACCTGGCTTGTGAGGCTATAAAAGGCATGGGATAACAGTATGTTCATATAGGAAACCATATTTGGCATGTGGTGGCAGCCCCAGGGAATGTGGGGATGTATGTTGGTTTTTAATGACTAGACCTGGCATGTAAGGCTGTAACTGCATCCAGATGGTAGTAGCTGGTCATATGAGGCTTTACTAGCATATGAAGCCATTTGTACAGGCTTATGTCATTTCTCCTAGGCAGCACCCCAGTCGAAATGTGTTATTTTGGAATTTTTAACATCTGTTACATCAATTCCAATTTCGTTGTAGTCAAAGGCCATGTGACATCACTTATATCATCAGGTAAACTGTGACGTGTCTTCACTTCATGTGATCTCATCATGTGTGTGGTGTTACTTCTGCTACCACAGCGTCTTAGAGGAATTAACCTCCCTCGGCACCAACAAAAACACTCCTGCCATTGCATTCTTAACACCACATCTTTGGCCAATCCTAACTCATGATTAAGGACCCGATTCATGGAATTTTTAGCACGGTGCAAATTGACATTGCACTGTCAACCAACAGCCTGATTCAGAGAGCGGTGCAAGGTGTATTTTTGCAGTTCAAAGTGACTTTGCATCAGTCTAAAGTTGGTGCAAAGTCAGTTTGCGCCGCAAAAATACACTTTGTGCCCGCTCTGTGAATCAGGGTGTTTGTTGGCAGTGCAAAGTCACTTTGCACCGTGCTAAATATTCCATGAATCAGGCCCTAAGTCTGGTGAGGCAACACGGCTGTATTCCATACTGCATTCGCATCCTTTTTCATTCATTTAAAATGTTATTTTGCATCATCCAATGCACAGCATCCAATGTGTTTTGCTGTTTAATGTTTTATTAACAGACAAGCAAAAAATGTGGCAAAAAGCCACGAGACAGCGGGCCAATACCACCCCTGGTAATGCCCCAGGGGCCCATACACCCCTGGTAATGCCCAAGGGGCCCATAGTTACATGCAAGGGCCTTGACGAGGCCTTGGGGGCTTTACCTTGGGCGGTATTGGCCCGCTGTCGAGGGACTTATAGCCATTAGTACCTCGGCCCATTAGACCGGGGTACTAATAGCATTTTTTTCTGCTCAGAAACACAGCAAAATAAAATGGCCGCCGGGAGCAGACACGCTGGGAACAGAAGTGTCCCCGGCGCGTTCGCTCAGGTGAAAAGAAGAAAAAAGAAGTTAAGTGGGGTTGGGAGAGCGGGGAGGGGATAGCTTGCAAGCGAGTAGGGGAAGCAACAAAAAAAACTTGCTTGAGTACCTGGCAGGGGACGAAGGCAGTATCCAGCCATGGGGTGGCTGGGAGCAAGGATTGATCCATTTCGAGCCTTCTCATTGGCTAAGGGCCACCACGCCACCCTGCCGGGAACAAAAGGGACGTACTTGCGTGCAAGGGATTCCCGGCCTGGTAATTCCCCGGCGAGGGTTAATCTGAATGTTTGTTGCATTCTGGTTGACCCTTGCCGGGTACTAATGTGTGATCTGCCCGAGTTTAAAATTGGAACTTTTATATCTTCAATAAGAGAAATGCAAGGAGATGAAGACAATAATATGTAGCCTGCAATGTGTTCAACAATGCATGTTCTGTTGTATCTTCCACATGAACATATCTGCTTTAGCCTACAATTATTACTGGCACTTTAAATGATTACACCTGCACCCAGAAATTGCACAGATGCTATTGTGTCTGTGTGAGGCATGCACATGCTGGATCTTGTGGGGGTGCAGCAGGGGGCCCCCTGTACAGCCTCTTTTGGAATTCAGAAATGGTCCCATTCACGATCGGAAGATCTGGATCAAAACAAGCAGATTAGTGTTAGTGTGCAGTGTCATTATTGCCACTTGTGACATTATGTGATGTTGCTAAATGAAATATATAGTGAAATTAGGCATGCGTGCCACGGTTTGATCAAAGAATCATGGAGTATGATCATAGAATATCCATAGGCTTGTCCAGGTTCAAGACACACAAATAGGAATCAGTTTATCTGGTGGTTGCTGTTGCAACAGCTCTTGTTGGTTAGATAAGAACATTGTAACTAGGATTAATTTAGGATTAGTGAGTAGAGCTAAATCAGTAGGTAACTAGGTAGGAAATTTGGTTAGAACTTTTGAGGGTGAGAGCACATGGTTTGGACTAGGGGCAGTATTGCAAACCAATGAGGGTAGAGTAGTGTTTGACAGAAATGTTTTATTTGAAGGTGTATTATTTGTGTAGGAGTGCAATAGAAATAAAATATCAATATCCATAAGCAGTGATACACACATGTGCATTTTGTGGACCGAGGGGAATGCCAAAGAAGTGTTAGGCACACATGCATTTTGTAGGGGAGGTAGACCCCCAAAGCAGTGAGAATCCTACAGGCATTTTGTATAAAAAGAAGGGTGAGAACCAGCACTGACAACCCTGCAGGCAGAAAGAAAGAAACACAGTTTTAGGTCCACTTGCATATTGCCAGTGGGGAGAAACCCAAAGGAATGCAAAACCCATGTCCATTTTGTAGGAGGTGGAGAAGGCAAAAGCATTAAGAACACACACACAACAATATCCCCATTGTCTGAGAGTGCTCATTTCCAGCTTCAACTCCTGTGGAGAGTGACACATTTCTTCCTTTGGAATTATTTAATTCAGTGGCTGAGTCCTTGGTGTTGACTTTTATTGATGGTGATAATGCTTTACTGATGCCCTATTACTTGTCTGACTGTTAAGGAGAATTCTCCAAATGTGCACATTTCCCTTACATTTTGAGACCCCCAGCAACTTTGCTGGATTTCTGGGATTTAATTTTTTTACCTGGGAAGAGTGTGAGCCTTTTTTTCCCACTCTTCCATTTATTTTGTGTGTGTTTTACTTTTGTTTTCTTTGGTAATGGAGTTTTTAACGCAAATCCAGTGGCATCATCTTTTTCTATGTGTCACACAGCACCTTCCGTGAATTGGCACAGGGGTGTCTTTCAGACTCCCCAAGGTTTAAATACCTTCTCTGAGACTGACTACTGTCTCCCAGGGCAAGCAAAGTTAAATTGACTTACTATAGAGTGCTGGAGGGGTTGCTTAGCTTCCCCTGAGTCAAAACACTCATGTAACAGTACAATGTTAACTTTTCCTATTTTAAATGGCTGGTGGCAGTGGTTTAGATCAACTACCATGATTTTTCGCGACCGCTAACAACGGTAGCTCAAAATCAGGGGTAGTCATGTTTTTCAACATGGCGCCCCAGACCTATCTGTAAAAACAGACTCCGGTCATCTTTTTACGCCATTTCTTTTAGGAAAAGTCCTTCTTGTGTGTAACTCTGCGCGCCATACCAGATTTGGTCCCTTTGTTTGTGCCCTTTGGTGGGCTTCTGTGCTGAAGCCCTCCTTTGGTGCCAGAGTGTCTGGGGTGGACAGGATGTGAGGGAGGTGCCCGAACCTCCCTGTGCTTAGTCTCCTAGGAGACCTGAATGCACTCTGATGTGATTGGCTGGCTGACAGTCCGGCAAGGACAGCCACCCTGCTGGGTGAGTGACAGCCAAGCTGAATGAATGAGGGGAAAACTGTTTAAAAGCAGGTCTCTAGGACTTGGAAAGCAGAGTCGACCAATGGAACGAAGAGGAAAGGAAGGAAGAGGACTGCTGCAACTCCTGGATGACTGGTGATGCCCCGCTGCAAGTCCAAATTGCCTGAAACTCTGACGACAGAGAAGCCCTTCAAGGTTAACTTCTTTCCTTGAGTTTGGTGGGAACAACCAACTCGCAAGCCACCTGGACACCGTCCTATTCTGGTCGAATTTTCTCAGAGTGCCATTGAATACCGGTTAGCCAGAGGGAAGGAAACCAGGGGGACTTTAAGGCACTCACACCTTAAACCAACGTCCTGCTACAGCTTTTGGCCTCTTCCCTGGGCAGCGCAGCAACCTCCCAACGTCCCCATTCTTGTCCCCACAACTGAAGTACAGGAACAGCAAGATCTGCTCGAATTGTCAGGAACAACTGCTTCAGCTACAGATTTCTTCATTTAAAAAGGTACTGTGCAAACGCGGTTTGGAAATCTTTTCGGCCATTGAGAAAGTGCGTGAAACCTTCCTCAACTATGAAGGCTTTTCCTTCCCTAAACATTTGTCAAACTTTTCGCCTAGCCAAATTCTTTAAAAGTCCATGGCAGCGACTTAACCGTTGTATACCAGAACTGTGCTATCCTATACAAAAGACTCTGAACCATTGACTTTGGCCCAGGCCTGTTGAGAAGAATTGCTGGTTGTATTTAATTGAAACCCTTTGCCCTGATTATGAATGTATTCGGGATGTCTATTCTTATAACTTTGTCTTTTTATCCCTTTAATAAGTATTTGAAGTGCCATTTTGCTCCCACTTCATTTTGGAGCTAAACTTGTTCATTTACTTACCAGTTGGAATTTTGTGGTTTATTAGTGTGTGATATTGAGTTGCTTGTGCTATTGTAATGTTTTCTAACTGACTGAGAAGATAAATGTGTATTATTTTACCAAGAAACCTTGAGTAAGTGTATTTGAATCACTGTATTTGTTGGTTCGTTGTGTAACTTGTTCTACTGCTCACTGAAACTCTTGAGATAAGTCCGGCTGCTCAGCCACCGCTACCACTTTACTGTGTAGTACGGGCTTGTACAAAAGGTGAAATTGTTCTTACACTTGTAGTCCTAATTGCCTGTAGTGTTTGCAAAGGGTACTGCAGGTGATTCTGCCTAACACTGACCAGAGGGGTGCACATGTGTTATCATATCTCTCCAATCTTGGCAGCATGTCACTGGTTGACTTTGAAGTGTAGGATTTTGTTTGAATTATGTCACCTGGCTTATAAAGTATTGGCTCTATTTCAACCCTCCACTCTTTCAACTAAGGTATGATTGCTGTTTGAATGTTGAGGGTACTGTCTATACATAAGGTCAAGAAAACTCAAGCACAGCTCTATTGCCACTCCTAACCTTTGGAATTCCAGCCCCCCCCCAATTGCCTTATGTGTCACTCCTGCTCTCACTGGTTTCAACCTGCTGCAATGGGATAAAATCAGGGACGTCATTTCACCAAAATGCCAGGGGTAGCAGAAGTGACATCACACCACCAATGTCCTCTGACCAGCACCCAAAAGTAACATCACCGGAAGCGATGGAACAGGACCTTTCGCTCCTTGACAAAACAGGAAGTAGCATCACATAGGGTACACTATGAAAAATATGGTTACAATAACACTATAATGTGATATACATTTCATACAAGTATGGATCACCTTATGTATAGTTAATATCAGTGTGTATAGGCCCATATTACCAAATTACTGTCAATGCAAGCAGACGTGCAAGGCCAAATGATAATGTGTTATTGAAAAGCACTTACGCTTAAGCGCTTTATAGAGAACAAATATACATACAATATCACCCAACCTGTGTTGGTACTCATTTATCGACCTCAGAAGGATGAAAGGCTGAGTTGAGGTTTTTAAGAACAGACTAAATCAGTGACTCACCCCCTGTAGTTTGCCTGAAATAACCCTTTAATGAGACTAGGAATTATTGTATAGAATTTCAGAAAGACACATTATTTGTTATTCCTATTCCTTCTTATTTAGGATCACTGTTTAAAGTGTTGCACTTGTGGAACCCCCTGTTTTTTTTAAGAGTCCTGAAGAAGAAAGCCATCCACTCCAAAAATAATGAGCCACAGGGCGCTGGCAACAGCCCAGGAGCGTCCATTTAAAAACAAAAGGTTTTTTTGTTAATTCTTTTTTATAGGGGTAGCAAGGCAGACCTCGGGGGCAGCAAGGGAGACCCCTGGGCTCGCAACTGTGACCCCTGGCGACCCCCCAAATGACGTCCCTGGATAAAATGTAATCATACCTGCGCCGTCATTCTCCTTTCATCAGGTGACAGAAGGTTGTGTTTATGAGGAGCATGTAGGAAGGTGAAAGGAGGAGTCGGAAGTTGAGCGCCTCCCCCCCCACCATCTGAGGCAAAAAATTGAGAATATGTGAAATCCTCTCAGTAAGGAAAAGAGCAATGCACGCATGATCAACAGGCGAGGATTCCTGAACATTCCTGAACTGTTTTCCATGGAAACGGACAGCAATAAGGAACATAACAATCATTTTGTTCTGTCCATTGATTCGGAATTAAGACTCGGCCTCATCTTCTTTGAAGATACCACAGATTGCAAGGGGAATAGTGAGACATTATATAACAAAGTACATACACCAAGCAGGTCCCGAAATGAAAGAAAGGTTATGGCCCATCTCAGTCTGCAAAGGAAATCAGGTATGTGCAGTTATTTTACAGCAGAAAAAAGATAAGCACACATTGCCACCTGTAATATGTAAATAAAAGCCTTGCAAAGCAGGCAAACATCAATTGGTACACCTTTTCCCAGTTGCCTTGCCCACATGAGATTGCCTCAGACAGACATGATACCACTCTTATCAGTTGTTGAAAATGAATGATCCTGTAGGTTGCTGTTTTGCCTCACCCTGGCGCGGGGCAGTTTCTTGCTGTACATTTTGGTGCAAATATCTTGGAAGCCGTGCATCCCAGCGCTTTGAAACACGGTTTCCGAGGTCCCGCAGGCACCTCAGGTTTTGTTCCTCGTGTTGTGACCCGTTGAGAAACAAGATTTTTTATTTCCCTTGCCGGTGAACCTGGTTTACGGCTTCATCTGCAGGCACCATCTCACAAAAAATCCTCTGGAAAAGTAGTTTCACCTGATTCCGGAAAAATGTGGAAACTTCTGAAATGCTACCTGTCTTCACCTTCGTATTCCAGGATCCATTCGCCTCCCATACATTTCTTTCTCTTCCCAGTGAACATGGTTTTCGGGTTCGTCGGGAGGCCACAAAAATATTTGAACTTTTGCTGAAATCTGGGTAAAGGGGTGGGTTGTTCAAATGTAATTTAGCCAGTAATGTCCGAAGGATCCTAACAGGTAGCTATGCAATATTCCTTGCAGATTGGTGAAACGGTGTGGAATTGTATAAGGAACAAAGCTTGGCCAAGCCACAAACCCATAAATTCCGCCACAAACCCACAGACAAATTTGGAATTTTATATATATACACATAGACAGAAGCTTCCCACGGCTGCCTTTCTACTACTGTCTTGCAGAGTAAACTACAAGCGGGAAAGGTGGTATTGGACTAATGTGCTTCCCAAGGTATCCACCACTGGCACTGACAGAAGTTTCAGCTGCACTGAAATGACAGATGACAGAGAGGTACACGGTTCTAGCCTGCATTCCTCATCCCTATCTTTCTGGTCCTGCCAAAGGCACCTCATCCTGAACTCTACCACTGCCCACAGGTCTCGGGAAGAAAGCTCAGGGGTAAAATGCTCGCCGTGGAAGCAAGATGACACAGGACCACAGGTTCGATCCCCGGGTCCGCGTTTAGAAACCACAGAGGCTGTGTTGCTAGTGTTGGATAAAGTGGGCAAATTAGTCCATGGTACACATGGACCAGGTTATTTTGGGCCACATAATGGACAATGCAAAGACCATAGGCCTGCTGAGAGTCAGGAAAGGAATATGAGTCACTTGCTACAGCCTGACTGGTGAAGAAAGGATGTGTTATCAGGCACCCCATTATCACCCTGCAGTGCTGGAGAAGGGGGAAGTTTTAATGGCGTCTGTGGCAGCATATATGTGCTCCGTCTGGACGTCGTTCTTCTGAGGACTATAGAGATTGCACATAGACGAGCTACCCTAGGTGCTCCTTTGTGTATTATCTAGCTTATCTCTCTTCTTGCACGTTACTATCCATTAGATAAACATGTATTAGCCTTATCAATGCTGCATCTGCACCCCGTTGTGAGGCAATCATGCATTGATCATGCCCAACCTGTATTATTTTGTGAAGAAGCATACACTAGCCCCTACTGAATTGTTTGTGATAGAAGCTGGATTTTACCCTCCCATGCTGTTCATGTTTAATAGAGAAACCCGCACCAGCCTTGTCCATGCTTTATATGAACTTGTTTTTTTATGGAAGTTTGGAGTTACTCTGCACATGCGGCCTCGGTGAGGAAAATGTCATCTCTCATTACCCAAGCTGAGGGATTCTGAGGGAAGATGGCCCTGCCTATGCTGTATGTGTTTGCGAACATATTGTGCTGCACGTGTTATATTTGTGAAGTTGCTCTATTCATTAGGAAAGCTCATATATTTGGGAAATGTACAGGATTGTTGCTTATGGTGTGACGTTTATGGGTGCCTGTGGGGAAACCAGTGCTTCTGCTACGCAGGCTGGTCCGATTTGGTGTGTGATAGTAGCTTGGAATTATGTTGTACCTGTTCAGTGTGTGATGGAGCCTTGCAATGCTCTTTCCCTGTGCTCTGCAGTACTTGTTTGAAAAAAAGTTTGCCACACCAGTGCAGTGTTGTAACAATGGGCTATTGGTGCACATACATGCAAGTAGTGGAATTCAAGCAATCTGCTTCACAGCCCTGATCCTACTCCTTCCTCTCACCACCAACTGAGCATTCTCCTCCAACTCCATTCCATATCTGAACTTAGAACAGTGTTCAACTGTATCCACGTATATGTACATATTCACACATTCACTGATGCTTCTTCATGAATATACAATGCACTCACTAAGTGCGAAATAGCACACCACGCCCTTTCACAACCACCACAAAATCATTCCTGTCTGCTGCGTGAACAGATTACACACTCACCTTGGCAATCCTCGACTTGTTCCACACCCTTCCATTTTCAATCACAACAGCTTCGCTAAGTACCATCCTGACCTGTTGCGGGATCCAATACCTATTCTGTCCTTTCCTAACCATCCCTGGCCTCCTCACATGGATGCCCTGCCCTTCTGACACTTCATGCCTTTTTACCCTCTTCAATTCATCAAATCTCTCCTTCATACTTTGAGCCTTGCTGCCGACAACCTCCCTTACGTTTTCCTGATTCTATTCAACAAAACCAGATCTCCCTACCCATGGTGGACACACTGATGTGTTGGCTTTCCTTCTCAATACTTCAAAAGGTATCAGCCCTGTGGTGTCATGCAGTGCCATCCTGTATGTGCTGATCCTAATCCTTACAAATTCCTCCCAGTCTACAGCTGCACCCATCACCATTCGAATTCCCTTCATGAGCATTCTGTTGAATCTTTTATCTGCTCCATTGGTCTCAGGATGATACAAATATGTTTTCTGGTGCTCCACGCCGACACCCTCTATAAACATCTCCATCATGCTGGACGTGAGTAGCACTCCATCGTCGGTCAACATTTTCCTCGTATCACCACCAAAATGTTCCCTATCTCCAAAACACACTGCACAGGAAATCTATGACTGCTCCCGTGTCCACCTCAAGAACTACATCTACCTCAACCTACTTGGAGTGTAGGTCCATTAACACAATGACATATTTCTTCCTGCCTCTCTCACCATCAACGGACCCCATGATATCCAAAGGCATACTGGGAAGCTGGAAAGGCCTGAAAGGCTGAATATCATTTCTTAGCATTTTATCTGCCTACTCACACAGGGTACACTCTTTTATCATTTGCTCAACCTGATAATCTAATCCAGGCCACCAATTATCAGCTCTAAACCTCCCTTTCGTTTTGGTCATACCCAGATGACCTTTATGCCCAGCCTTCATAAGTTTCTTCCTCATGCTCAACACAGGAACAATGCAACAGCTTTACCTAACAGCATTCCCTCAATACTGATCTCATCCTTCAGCTTGTGGAATGCCCATAGACCTTCTTCTTCTGTCCATCCTTTCAATGCTGTATATATATCTAGCTTGACAGATCTGAGCTCATGATCTTCAGCAACCTCATCCATCCATTGTTGCTTTCCTATAGTAGCTCCAGACACACCACAGCCACTTCATCTTCAACTTCACAATCCACATCAACAGGTTCCGTACCACCACCGCTTGGGTCATTCTGGACAGATAGTCTGCCGCAATATTGTACTTCCCCAACACATGCTCCACTGAAAAACCTTGTCCTTGTAGAGAAGTGAACCACCTGGCCATCCTCCTGGACCCTCCATCCAGCCCTTTGTTCACAAATATTCCCATCAAAGGCTTGTGGTCTGCGTGTACACCAAATGTAATTCCCCAAAGAAAGGCTTTACACTTCTTGATCCCCCATGTCACACTGAGAGTTTCCTTCTCTATTACAGAAAAATGTGTTTCTGCACCCCTCAGCACTCTGGATGGAAAAGCACTTATTCTCCACTCCACACTGTTTTTGCATCAGCACAGCCCCTAGACCTTTGTTGCTGGCATCAGTCATCAGTTATGGTTCACATTCTGTGTCAAAGCGCGAGCACTAGATATTGCCCATTTTATGTCCTGCAATTCTTGTTGACACCGTTCACACCAGACAAACGTGGAGCCTTTCAGTTCCCTATCTGTAAAATGAACCACAAATTTAGAATACAACTAGACCCAAGAATGCCATAACCTGAGCCTACACATTTACACATTTACAATGACTCTAATTCATCAATTGGTTCTCCACCTTTTTCATTCAGTTTATGTCCCAAATACTCAATTGAGCATTCCCTGAATGTACATTTCTCCTTGCAAAATGTCAGACCAGGCTCTGACATCACTGCCAACACCATTCTGAGCCTTTAGTCATGTTCGCGCACATCCTTACCTCTCACCAAAATGTCATCCTGGAAGTACACTGCCCCTTCTATCCCTCTCATCTGATCTCCTCAGACCTCCCCTTCTCTATCCCCCTCACCATTCTTCTCTCCTGGAGTGATCACTTTCTCCTTTCCTCCCATCTCTCCCTCTCTACCCCTCAGGCCAAGCCAACTCTAGTCCTGCCACCTACCTTCTCTGTCATCCGACCCATGAAGCATGTGTCAGTTGAGGCTTTCACCGCCACTTTCTCTCCCCCTCCTCCTCCTCTGGCTGACTCACATCCTGACACAGCCCTTTCAATGCTCCACTCTTCTATCTCTGATACTCTTGATGTTCTTGCCCTTGTCATGAGGATCCGCATGAAGCCCAAAGCCAAGTGCAATTCCTGGTATGACTCTGATCTCGTCACCCTTAAACGCAAGTGCAGAGTGGATGAGAGGAAATGGCTATCTTCTTTTGCATCCTCTGACAAACTGGCCTGCTCCAAAGGCAATACCGTCTCTCTGTCCACACTAAAAAGAGAGCCCACATCTAAGCCTGCATCTCTGCAGCATCTAACAACTCGGACAAACTCTTTAAAATCTAGCTGGCCAATTCGGTGCAGTCTCTACCTCTCCTGTCCCCTCCCAGACCCTGTGCACGGCCCTGGCTTCTCATTTCATCTCTAAAAACCCAGTACATCCTGTCCACCGTCTCGTCATCCTCCTCATCCTCCCTCTATTCTCTCCTCTACCTGTGGCCCCTCTGTGGCCACCTCCCCTCCCTCTTTCTCTTCCTTACCTCTGTTCTCCCCGGACAAGGTTTCTAGACAAGTCATATCTATGAAAGTCTCATCAAAACAGGTTCTTCCCTGTTCTTCCAAAACCATCTAGGACCACATTAACACCCTCGCTCCTGCCCTAGCTAACTTCTGCAACCACATCTTCGCCACTGGAGCCTTCCCTTCCCCCCTGAAGCACACTCTTGTGAACACTCTGCTCATGAAACCCTCAGCCGACCCCTCTTTCCCAGCTAACTATCGCCCGATTTGCATCACTCTTTTCCTGGGCAAACTCCTGGAAAAGCTTGCCATCCCCCAGCTTAATCTTCACACAGAATCTTTTGGTTGTCTCCATGGCCATCATGCTGGCTTCTGAGCAGCCAGGAGCATGGAAACTGCACTCCTAAACATCCATGAATACCTGCTCTCTAACCTTGAATTCAATCTCCTCTCTATCCTCATCTTACTCAATCTCTCTTCTGACTTTGACACAGTGAACCATGCCACCCTGCTCAATTGTCTCCATGATAACCTAGGCATCACCGATCAGGCCCTGACCTGGCTGACCTTGTTCCTCTCTGATCGACCCTCCTAGGTCAAACTTGGGTCCTTCCTTTCCTCTATCTCACTCTCTGCCTGTGGTGTTTTTCCAAGGGTCTAACCTCTCTCCCTGGCTGCTAAACTAGTACCTGGCACCTCTCGCCCACCGCATTACTGCTCTCTGCTCCAACTTTCAGTGTATGCTGGTGACACTCAGTTAATTTTCAGTCTCCCCTATGCCACCTCTTCTCCTTCTCTCATCTCAGACTATCTGTCTGCTATCCAGGAGTGGTGTGCCACCAACAATATCTGCCTTAATTCCAGTAAGATGGAGATTCTCCTTATCGCACACCTGCACCCTCATTTCCTGTCACTCTCTGCCCGGCCTCCCTTGGCCCTCTTCCTGCTCCCACTTGTGAGGCTAAGATCCTTGGGGTCATCTTTGACTCCTCAGATCTCTGACGTCTCTAAGAAGTTAAACTACCAACTGCCCCTCCTCAGAGGTATTCTTCTGTTCCTCTTCTTCCCCAAGAAGCTCAGTGTCTCTAGAGCTCTGGTTCTCTCTAGGCTGGACTACTGCAACAGGCTCTTTCTAAATATGTCTGCTTCTACTCTCCACCCTCTTCAACTCATCCAGAAAAGGACTGCGAGAATTGTCCTTGGCCTCAAGCACAGGGACCGTATCTCTCCAGCACGGACATCTCTGCATTGGCACCCAGTGGCTGCAAGGATTAAGTTCAAGACCCTCTGCATTGTCCACAAGACCTGCTGGGGCCTGGGTTCTCAATACCTACAGCTCTCTCTTCGTAAATACCTTGCTACTCAATACATTTCAGACTTGCATAAGGGAAATAAATCGTTTACCACAGAGCTCCACAATCTGAAATCAGTAAAACTGAAATTGTTTTGAAAATGGAGGAAAAACCAGGACCCTCAAAACCTGGTAAGGTATAGAACTGCATCCGAGGACTACAAGAATGCTCTACTACTGGCAAAAAAGGAAATGTTCAATGAAAGGATCTCTAAGGCCGGCTCTGAGAGCAAGGAATTGTTTAAGATCCTTAGAGAACAGGAATTACTGAAGGGGCCAGACAAGGAAATCATTGGTAAAGATGATGATTGGTGTAATAAAATAGATCATGCCATGGTCGGGAAATTAGTGAATATTAAAAAAGGAATTGAGGGACAGAAGCTGATGTGTAGCCAAGCATTAGATTGTTCAGCATGCCAGATGCAGTACGAAGCAGGTTCTCAGGTGGAGTTGAAATGTTCTCCAATTTCAGAATCGGAACTGTTAAAAGTCATCACGAAGCTGAAGAACTCCAGATGTAGTGGTGACCCCGGCTCATCAATGATAATTAAGATGTGTCCAACTCCGCTCTTACCGGCCATATGTAAATTTGTAAATGCCTCTTTTGCTGAAAACCCTGTCCCGGATAGCATAAAAATGGCGTGGTTTCTAACCTTGTTAAAGAAACCAGATATATGTCCGCTGACGGCCACTAACTACAGACCAATCACTAATACCCTGTTAAAGATATTAGATAGGGTTGCCTATAATCAAATCTTCGATTATCTTAATCAACAACAGATTTTGAACAAATTCCAATCTGGATTCAGACAGCACCATTGCACGGAAACTGCTTTACTCGATTTGAAAGCAACATTGCTGGACACAAGGGACAGGGGCCAAGCTTCCCTACTTATGATCTTGGATCTCTCGGCAGACTTCGACCTGGTGGATCACTCTATATTGACCACCAGGTTGAGGGAAGTGGCTGATTTTGTCCACAGATGCAGCAAATTGGATAGTTTCTTTCTTGAGTAATAGGCAAAGTAGAGTGGTGGGCGGAGATGCGGAGGCCAAACCCTTTACTTTATAAAATAAGGTACCTCAAAGAGCTTGTGTCTCCCCATCACTTTATAATCTTTTCATGATCCCGTTTCTTGACACGTTGGAAAGTAACATTATCATCTTTACAAATTATGTGGATGACACGCAATGTGTCATCCCGCTCACAGGAATACACAAGGAGGATGAGCTTAAAGTCAACCTAGTTTATGACATCATCCAAGTTTAGATGCTTCAAAATGGGTTGGCTCTTAACAAAGACAAAACCGAACTAATGGTGGCTGGCTCATCAAAGAAAATTCAAAAGTGAGGCCCACTTTATAACTGCTTTTCCATCGCAGACTGCAAAATTGAGGTTCAGAGCAAAGTTAAAACTCTGAATATGAGGTCACAGATTAGTGATTATGTTTCGTCATCTACCTACTACATCAAACAACTTGCATCAATTTGGCCTTGTATTTCACAAAAGAACACAGAGACAATTGCTCGAGGTATAATCAGTTCAAAAATCGATTATTGTACACTTTGCTTATCGGCAGCCCACAAGCAGAATGTGATCGCCTTCAGGTGATACAAAATAGCGCGGTCAGGGTGATCACTGGTCTGAAATGGAATGACCATGTCTCAGGTGCAAGGCGAGGTCTACATTGGCTGCCGGTAAGGGCCAGTTTGAAGTTCCGGCTACTCCCGATTACACATAAATGCTGATTGGAACTTATGCCGTCCTACCAAAGGAATCGTTGGTTAGAAAACATAATGCGAGAGCCTTAATATCAAATAACACAAATCAACTAATGACCCCGCTGTAACTCCAGCAAAGCTGTTATCTTTTGTTAACGCCGCCCCTATACCCTGGAATGCCCTCCCAGATGATCTTAGGGACATAAAGTCAATTGAAATATTAAAAAAGAAATTAAAAACACTTATTTTCTGCTAAATACGCCCCCACCTACTGCCTCTTCTGCTGATTTCTCATGGAAAAAATGTGAATGCAATCTTGCCCCACTAGCGTCGGTAGCCGCTCTTTATTGTTTGTCTTTGTTGGCGTCCGTATGCCCTCGGGTCATTGGGGTGCAATACAAATTCATACACAATACAATACATGAGCTCTTCGCTCCTCCACCTCCAACTCCCTCAGGATCAGTTGCTTCTCCAAGCAACGAGTTGGTGGTAGATCTCTTTCTTCAGCTGTGGCCTCCCTCTGGAACAGCCTCCCTGCCTCTCTGAAACATGAGGAGAATCATCTCCGGTTCCGGAAACACCTCAAGACCTTCCTCTTTGCTTCTGCCTTCTCTCACGCCTGGGCATCCGAAGAGAAGGGCAGACAAAGAAAAGGGAAATTCCTGTTTGGACCTGTTCGGACCAGGAGGACCCAGGGCCTGACCCCTGCTCAGACAGCCGATAAACATGCACCAACATGTGTTTACTCCCTCAGTCCCCACAGGCCATTCCCATACCCTCTGGTCTCTGTGTGATGTTCCCTTGTGCCCCCCCTTCTCGCACGTAGGTGTTGCCTGTTTTGCTTGATTCTTGTACCCTGTCTCCCCCTCCAGCCTACTTCTGCAGAAGTCTGTCCTGATACATTCTGGTTTCACCATCACCGTCCTGTGGCCAATGCTGGAATTGGCTTTTATGGACTTCATTGATTCACTGTGCGTCACACTTTCTCAACTCTCATACTGAACTTCTTTTGCATCTTGTACTCATGGTGGCCCTGAATCATGCTGTTCCCGTCTTAATCTTGTATCCTGGCTTTCAACATTATGTGTTACTATTGACTTCTGCAATTGTATTTGCTCTCCCTTCTTGCTTCTCCACTCTTTTTGACTGCTTACTCTCTGTTCTCTCCTCCTCTTCCTTTCTCCCTTTTCCTATCTCATCCCCTCCTCCCCTTACTTTCTTCTGTGCACTTACTCTATCAGAATTTTCCCTGGACCTAGTATGATAGCAACCTTGTCTGTGCTCTCCCCCCTCCCATTAATGCCCCCTCTGCACTATCTGAAATGTTGTCAGGCCTAGTTACGATAGTTACTTGTTTTGTTCCTCCCCACCCTTTCTACACCCCTCTCCCTCACCTTCTGTTTTTCTCCGGCTCTACCAGAAATGTCATCAGGCCTAGTATGGTAGTCGCCTGTCTATTTCCATTTCCTTCCCATTCTCCCCCTCCCTTCCTTATCTATGTCTTAGCTCTTGCACTATCTCAAATGTTGTCAGGTCGAGTACGATAGTTAATTTCACATCCTTACTGTTCATGGCCTGTAAGAATGTCATTGTATTTTCCCTTGTTCCCTCCCTTGCCTTGAAGCACTTTGAAACACATTGTGTATAGGCGCTAAATAAATAAACTATCATATCATATATCTCTTTCTCTCCCCTGCTGTTTCCAGTCTGATACTGAACTTGTCACCTGGCTACCCTCTGCAAGGCAAAATGTCCTTGTTTTCCACACTTTTGGCAGAGCGCCTTTAGACAAGGGCACCCGGCATCGCTTGCAAAGTGGAAAGTGCTACCAGACCTAAAACATATCTTACGATCCAACTCCTTTCCCTTGCAACTCTCAGAGGTAACAAAGGGCACCTTTTTTGCAGCCCCCTCTTTCTTTGATGCAGTACTCTTCCCAGTCACCATTCTGTTTTGCTCCCCTTTCCCTGTCACACCAACTCCTTCACGTATGCCATTATGTGCTCAATTTCTTTCACCACATCCAAATATGGCTGGGATCACACATGGTCCCAATCTCTTCACAAATTTTGCTTTCCCTTAATTTTAGCCTTGAATTGATTTTGGAAGCTTTCATCATGCGAAGTCCCAAAGTTGCACTTATTTGCAAGCTCCCTAAAACCAGTAATGAAATCCTCTATTCGCCCACACCATGTTCTCTTATACCAAAATAGTATCTTTCCAGGATAATACTTGACTTCTTCTAGAAATGCAGGTCTAGCGTCTGTAGAATAGTTTGATATGCATTTAGCAATTTTCCACTGCCACCATCTTCTCCAGCCAGCCGGACCTAACCACGACAGGTTCCAGGAGGCTTTTCATAATCCTCCTCCACTCATAGCCACGACAGCACATTTTGAGCACAGGACCAAGGTCAGGAAGGAGTGTGCACAGAGTGAGGAATAACTGGTTAGCACCCGGGAGGGACAACCAACAAGGTACGTTGGCTGTCATCCAGGAGGGACATCGCCGTACTCCCTCCTTCCTCAATACAGATGGGCCACTAAGGACACAGAAGGTCATAGTCCTTTTCTGCTCTTCCTGCATGCATTTGGAAGACAGGGTCCTGCTGAACCCTTAGCGCTGGGTGGATCACTGTAACATGGATCGCTGCACTGATTCCTGGCACAGCAGATCACCAAGATCAGTACTCGTGTACTCCTGTCCAGTATCCTGGCTGAAGATTGCTAGACAAAGCACATTGGACTTTGGGGGCTTGACCAGCTCGTCGCCACTGATAAAGGTTAGGCCACACCAACGTAGTGTTGCGACAATGGTTTATTGGCACACATACATGCAAGTTTGGGGTATTCAAGCCCCCAGATTCACAGCCCTGCTGCTTCTCCACATCCAACTGTGCTTCGCCAGCATTCAACTATATACATGTATATTTAAATATTCACACAAGCAGTGAGGCTGCTTTATAAATACACAACGCACTCATTAATATCTTTTTGTGGGGTCACCTATTCTGATGCATACCATATATCTCTCAAGTATCCGGTATGTCTCAGAAGTGTGAACCTCTACTGCATGTGCTGTGTTTTCTATCTGTGAGTAAAGCATTTCCACCACTGTTGTACTTGTTTAGTGAGTTAAGAAGCACTGGTGTTGCCCATATTCACAAAACACAATGCATATTATTACACAGCAAACTCTGTCACACCAGTGTGGGGGAGGGGACCATTGTTGTGGCCAGTTTGTGGAAAATGGAACATTTTAAAGAATGATGTGCCAGTAACACTGCAGTAAAGCTTCTATTCAGGAATCCTGTCAAACGTTCTGCTAAACCCCCGACGGCTAGGCTGCAAGGCTTACCCACCACTACATTTTCACATCTGGCACTAATGACAGTCCATTACCAGTATGCAGCCTTGTAGCAAATCACATCAGCGGTGAACTACCTGAAACACCTGATCCCTCCTCCCAGGCTTCCAAGATGCCAAAGTTATTCCCTCCCCATTAAATGCACTGCGATGCTATGGGTAATATGCTGAGAGTTCTAATGCCTGGCCATTGTTTGGATGCCTCAGATTTCTAGGGGGCACGATGAGCCAAGACCAATTCTTGCCATTTAATCTTGATGTCTGGAGTTCATGCACACCCAAAGCTTTTCCCAGGTGAAGCCTACACAGGTTGATTGTGGCATTTGTAAAGGCTCACTCCCCGACTTACCAATACAAACTAATAAATATAACAAACCCCATCAGGGAATGAGACTAAGAGAACAGGTTGCAAGATTTATGAGTTTATATAAAGTTGGCATCCAGAGAACTCTGCTGCCTTGAGAGCACTCTGGCAAACAATACAGTTACATGGAAATATAAAGCAAAACTGCATCATCAATGACATCATTATCATAGGGTACTACAGTAACACAGGATTGGTTGGGGAGCAATGCTGCATATGTTGCTTTAGGCGCTGCTTTCTTCAGATAGACTGCCCAGTTGGCGGGAGGGTGAACGTCACGAGGTCCAGCTGTCTGTGTCCAGGAGGGGTGAGGGTTAGGTCACAGCGAGATAGAGTTGGCACTAACTATGCTACATGAAAAACTACCACTAGACACACAATATATTTCCTTAACACACCTTTGAGTAAATCTTTGCAAACCTATAAATTGTATTCACATGATTGTATTGTCAATCATTGGGATTTTTACGCAATACAAGGCTCAGTGGTCTTCTCCCCTGTGATAACCTGGGTGACTGGGTGGTTCTGAACACATCAAGGCGAGTGGGGCGTGTACTGACATATGTTAGTTTTAGGACACAATATACTGCGACAGAGGTCTGGATTAAGTGGGGGCACTCTGGGGTGGGCTGCACAGCAGGGTCACACTTCTGGTACATCAAGAGAATGCCTTAGGAGGGCACAAGGTTACATTGGCAGTAATTTTCCAAGAGCGGGGGCAAGGGAGTAGGAGCAGGTTTGTGGAGATGGATGATCTACAAGGCATGGTTCAAGCCAGTTCACACACAGGACAGTGATTACAGAGGAAGGGTGAGATGATATATTTTGCTATTTGTTTCAATTATCCCCAGTGCATCCGTAAGAAAGGGATTTGTGAGGCTTTCAGACAGTGGAAGAAAAGGTGGGGGCCAAGAGCGCGCTGTGCGCAGCGCTGCAGAGGGGAGAGAAGCATTTTTCGTAGTATCGGAGTGAGGCCAAATCCAAAGATGGAGTTGAGGGCACACAAACTGGAAGCCAAGTGTATCCCGCAATAGCCCCATTTATGCTAATGTTAGCATAAGGGCAATGGAGACGTTCCCTGCTAATGCGTGAGCAAGTGGTTCTTCTTGTGCTGAATGTATAGGGGGGCCCAAACAACCCCTCCCTCCCACACACATTCCAGACTGAAACATGATTTCAATGATTGCAGCCAGTATTTTGGGCAAGCATCCCAAGTCATAACACTGGTTCCCCATATATATGGATTTATATTGTAATTGTTTTTTCATAACACACCTAATACTGTGTCTGAGTTTGGTTTCTACTAGCAGATCTGGGATTCGAACCTCCGTTGCTCCGCTACAAGACCAGTGTTAATGCTGTGCTATCCTCCATTCATACGTGGAATGTTCCAATTATTTGCTCATGTACAAAAGAAGACACCACACTGGGGGGAGGTAAACCAGACCTGCTAAAGAAATGTCAAGACTTCCTGAGACTTTCTTATTATGAAGCTCTGACTGACACCTAAGGCAACCAAACAGTCATCTTCTAGGGAAGAGTAAACCAATGAACATCTTACAGACTACGACTCCTGTCTGTATATTCATTTCATTCAAAGTGATGGTTTGATACCGTGTGTGTTGAACTTCTCTACTCGGCACCCAAGAGCTAGGCCTGACTCATGGAGCACAGCAACCAATAGATATTAAAATACAGCTGAAATAGTACTATTTGCTCAATTAGGAACAATACCCAGACTCCACCCAGAACTATGGCAAAACACACTCTCAATATCTCCAGCATGCCAAGAACCGAGCGTAATCACCGGAATTGGTACACCCACCAAGAGTTCTTACTATCACCTCCATCACATGAAAAAAACTCACACACAAATTGATTGGCCTTAATCTCAACACACCATTGTGCACTCCAATCAGGGAGACACAAGTGACCTTGTCATCTACCAACTAGACAGTATCAAGATAGTGCCAAACACTTTCACCATGAAATCCTCAAAAAAACACAGCACTCATCACAATCCACTGCCTCTCCTTCTAGGAAACAAATCATGTTCACCTCTCACATTGCTGTGCCACTGCAACAATGTTCTCTTGAAAACTGCAACCAGATGTGTTCCTTAGCAGCACTCTGATCTTTTCACAGATGCTGAAAGAGTTACCTTTGGTATCCCTGATGCTTCAAGGCTGTGTGTAAAATGACTGCTCTCATGTTTATGGCACCCATGGCTTCTCATCTCTTCACCGTATTACTCCATCACCGCTTCTCCACTTCTGCATCACTTCTGCATCCATGTCCTGCAGGCAAATCTAAAATAAAAATCCATGTCTCTACTTTTATTACATGTTACATAATCATTATTTGTAATTGAAAAGCTACAAAAGTATTATTTACCAAAATGAGTTTGTGGAATCTAGTTGTAAAATAGTGCCAATACCGTTGGAGCTTCTGCAGTATTGATTTCATAAAAAATAATGTTGGCATCTAATTTTCTGCAAACGCTAGATGTTTATTTTTCAGTGTGCCTACCGACCACATTTGCAATTCAATCCATATTCACTTTCCTTCATCTGAATTTGAAAAATCCAGAGCATGCAGCTACTGTTCACCGCAGTTTGTTCTCTGAGAGTTCTTACAATATGACTATAAAACCGCTGATAGTCAGAAAGAGAATTCTGAATATATATATATAAGTATATATATATTCAGTGAAAAGACTTTGTTAAAGGGACATTATGGTTAAGTTGTGCTACTAAATACCTATCAAATTCAGTGCAAAAACTTTGTTAAAGGGACGTTATAGTTACTTTGCACTAATAACAACCTATCCATATTATGGTTACAAGTAAAAATCGAAAAATCCCAGAAATTCACCAGTTATGGTAAACTAAGCAACCATAACTCGCGCCACCACCGTGCACTGCTGAGACCAACATTGTTAAGTAGGGAATCTTAACCATAACGTCCCTTTAACAACATTTTTTTCGCTGAATTTCATAGCTTTTTACCAGGCTACCCTTAATTTGTATAGATGTACCATAAAACATACTGAACCACCTTGTCCCATGCTGATAACCACAGGGTCCGCGGACTGTGTGACTGTTCGTGAATTAGAAAGAAAAATGAAGTAGGTCTACAAACTCTGTACTTATCAAAGTAACAGTGCAATTGCATAGGGTATGCAACATAATGGAATGCACTAAGAAGAAAAACAACCCGTGCTTCCAACAGTACTGCTTTACATAAAAACTGAGAAGCAACTTTCAGCGGTACAACTGCAAAGTACTGACAATGGAACTGTACCCCAAAGTGGTAAGTACACTACTTTTTTTCCAATAACTGCGCAGTTTGTTCAGTGTGCAATACTAGGAAAAATTATTTCTGTTTTTTTTACACAATAAATGACAAGCACCCTGGAGTGGCTAGAAGAAAATTTCCCTCGGGATGAAATGAGTGAAGACAGTGGGCCACATTATAAGTATGGTGGAACAACGGCACCGGTAGTGCCAGCGACACAGTTGCTACCGTACCGCCATACTACGAGCTGTGCTCGCAGGCGCCTGTCAGCCCGCCAGGTCTGACCTGGTGGGCAGAGCGGCACCCGCGAGCACAGCAAGTCGGATGCACCGGCACCATTGTAAACGGTGCCAGTGAATCCGGCGTCCCCATTTCTATTGAGCCCTAAGGGGCTCGATGGAAATGGGTATGTACCGGTTCCGGCACCCATGAAAGGGCAATTACCGGATGCAAGTTTGGGGGTTGCCTTGCCGGTTTTACCGGCAAGGCTACCTCCAACCTCGTAATGAGGCCCAGTAATGCCATTTGTACACAATACAGTTTGAAAAGTAAGACCATAAATACACATTGCTACACATGTACCTGACAGATATTGTTTTCTTTAATAATACACACAGGAAATGAAGGGAATGCCCCAGAGGCAGCAGCTACTCCACAGGTCCATGACCACACATAACACCAAAGTAACAGTGTACAAAATCAGCTAGTGAACCAGGAGGCCAAAATGGACCCATTAATGAACACTTTTGCCAACTTGAAAGATTTTGTACAGAGATATATAATGGACAATATTAAATACCACTGCCCCACCTGCACCTGTACCCCTTCTCCCTGTCCCAGCCAACCAGCCCCACAAATTCCCTGTAAGCAAAGACTTAATGATGAGACCTCAATCCCTTCCTCCCCGGATGCCCAACCTGTGGAATACCCCATTTCCCCTTTATATGTCTCCATTTCTGCTACCCCTTCCCTTTCCTAATTGTATGTATGTGTGTAAATAAAGTGGTATGTGTATACTGTTGCTCTGTGTGTGTTTTAAAAAAAAGCCCTGTTATGAGTCCGCGGAGCTCCTGTCCGCATGTCCACAAATTTGTGATGTAACTTTAATTAGTTCGGGGACACCATCCCTGTCCGGCGGACACTTGGGGGCATGCGCATCTCTCCCCCTGAGTCCTTCAAACATTCTGCCTGTCCGGCATGTCTGCATAGCGGTGATGTACTTTAATAAGTTTGGGACCCCACCCATGTCCGGTGGACACCTGGGTGCCTGCGCATCTCATTCCCTGTGTCCTATGGACAACGCGTCTGTCCGGCATGTCCGCAAAGTTGTGGCATACTTTTATTTAGTTCAGGGACCCCACCCCTGTCTGGCAGACACTTGAGGGCAGGCGCATCTCTCCCCCCGAGTCCTACGAACATCGTGCCTATCTGGCATATCCACAAAGTTGTGGCATACTTTAATTTGTTTGGGAACCCCATCCATGTCTGACGGACAGCTATGCACATGTGCACAATGGATCCCATGCTATAGATGTCCTGCGGACAGCCATCCCAATCGAGAACGTCTGTGATGTCATCATGTGACCGCACCCACGCCAAGCATTGGCCTTTATTCACAGACAGAGTCCGGGCACACAAATAGCTAAAAAGTGCTTTTTGGGCCAATCCAATGTGTTTTACTGTGAAACCTCACTCTTGCAGAGGTCCCATACAATGCCCCTAGCCATCTGGACATTTTTGGGAACTTTCTGAGCCTAGCTTGGGGTTCGAAGTGTCAACAGAGTGCGCGACTGTCCGTGAAGTGCTCCCCAGAACCCCTATAAAAGGCCACACCCCAGTGCTGCTCCTCATTCTGTTTTTGGATTTCCAGAACAGAGCACCTGCTGTCATTGGCATTTCATTGCTCCATTACTTGGCATTGCTGTTGGTTGTGGCTGAACAGGACTATTTGGCACATTGCTGTGTTCCTGCTGTTCCTGGTTCCAGACAACTTTTCCTTGAAAATGGCATCCATTACAACCTCTCTTGCTGCCTGTGCGTCAGCAGCACCCCCACCAACACCACCACCACCTTCCCAAGGGCCTGGAGAGGGGAACAGGTGTGATGATGCAGATGAGGAATACGAGTAAGAAGAGAATGAGGTAGTGAAAGTCCCCACTACCTGCTGCCCACATGAGTCTTAGGTGTGGAGGCTTTTTACCACTGTTACTAGTGAACCGAAGGCTAGTGCGGCCAAGGTTCACTGCAATAAGTGTGCTATGGTACTCAGTCACAGCAAATCTGGCCTTCACAGTTATGGGACTACCTCCATGTGGTGACACCTAAGAGTCTGCCACAAAGCAGCAGTTCGGAGGGTTGTCCCCTTCGAACAGGGTAATAGGTTGAGTTCCAGTGCAGCATCCTCAACATTTCCTCCTGTCACCACAAGGCACACTCCTATGGGACAGAAGATTCCTCAAGCAGCCTCGGAGGCCATATGCACCGCAGCAGATCCTTACCTTTCAAAGGTCACTGTTTTGTGTGTGTACTATGATGCAGTACTCTGCAGGGGTGAGCAGTTCTGGAGTGGTTTCGAGGCTGTGGTCTGAGACCACGAAGAAAAATGCCCCCTACCTCAATGAGGCACACCCAACATCTTCCTCTCTTCATCTGCCCTTTCTTATCCCTGTGGTTGGTGCCCCTTCCCTACCCTCCCTTACTTTCCCTCCCTTGTGTGTCCTGTTTAAAAAATCTAAAGAAAATATACTAAACAGAAAAAAACACCTTCCACAGTAAAAAAAAATGTAAAATGAAATGGTGCAGGGCCTTGGTCATTCTGAGAAGTCAGCAACAGCACGGTAGTCCACTGACTTCTACAGGCATGCGGGGGGTGGCAGCATGTAAACCAATGAATTCTTTTCCGAGAGAAAGTGGTGGCTCTGAAAATAATCTTTTTGGGGTTCCTTTGTTGTTTGTGAAAGGTTTGATGTGGACAACACCAACTCAAAAATGCATGCTATAGTTGCAAAAAGGGCTGCAATGCATATTGGATATTTGGCAAAAACAGCTGTTATCAGCATGAATAAGATGGACTCCATCTCTGTGAAAAATAACGGTGCTACAAATGTAATATTTTCATTATGGAAGGAGGACATGCCAACATCTCTCTTGACATTGCACCTCGCTTTCGCCATTTGTTGACCAAATGAACACGAGCGCAGCCACATCTGTCTCTGGGCAATGCGAGAAAAATTACTCTGGAGTTTGGAAACATGTCCAGGACTTCCCCATGTGCCTCCTTCATCGCAAACTGCAATGAGATTCCGGTAACATGGCCTAAACTGTTCCCTCCACAATGAATAATAATAATGTCTGGATGATGCTGCATCACCAAAGTGGCACAAAAAGGAAGCGAATCCAGCCACCTCATGTCACACACTCCATACCAATGCACATCACATGAGGGAATCCAAGATGTGCAGCCACTCCACAATGCTCTGCATACACCTCTAACCAATGTATCCACGATTCCCCCAAAATCCATACACTCTTTCTCCTGAAAGACACATCCATAGCCATAGCCATAGCCATCTGCACTCCTCTCAGCAAACAGACCTTCTGGCATAGTCTCCCCTTGGACACCACACCCAGGAAACCTTATTGACCAATCCCCTGGCCTCCACAGTCCCATTTCCATGTCTGTCATCCTCAAACGCCCTGAATGTGGCATTTGCGATGCACTGGGTGGGGAAAGAAATTTCAACCAGGGTAGGCGATTTCCTCTTTAGTGGTGGCTCGGAAAAGAGCCTTTTTTTACAACGTTAATACATTAATCAAACTTGGAGCACTGATGTACCCCAAATGCTCTCCTCCAGAGTGCACCACAAAAACATCAGGACTACCAAAAGTAGCCATGCTTCTACAAAAAGCAAGCAGTGCCTGCAAAATGCGGCCAGCCACACCCCACCATAAAGCCTCCAGACCTGGAAAATCAAGGTCTGTAGAAACACGTCTTGCCTTTGCATACCTCTCCAGATAAGAAACAAAGCAATCTCCCACTATCCATACAATAACTCCAGCCATCTTCACCACACAACCCACACAGCAATGAAAGAAAGTATTACCCTCCCTTACTGTTAAGCACACCCTTAACACCTGGTTGGCTAATCCCCACAGTACACTCCCATGTCCATGCCAGGCATGCTAAAAAGCCCTGGATATAGCATGTGTGATCCGCAAACTACCAGTGTCCACGGACCCCATAACACTGGGGCAGCCCTTCTTCCCTTTCCACTTCACACTTTACAACACTCTCTCATTTGCTACTGGTAAGCACCCACACCCATCCACCAATCACATCCAAGATCTCTACATATAACTCCAGAAACTCAGTACAACACTGCAGATGTACTGTTGAACAGTCAGAGCACAAGTCTCCTATGATTCCCAAGCACCTGCATTCAAAAGTACTGTACAACTCTCCAAGATTTCTACTTCTACTTCCAGATTCATCCACATCTACATCCAGCAACACAAACTACAGGTATGCACATGTTTTGTAATGCACATAGAAATTGAAAACTGCATGTATGTTTCCAAAGCATAGCAAGTACATATATGTCATGCTTATGAAAAGGGTTCCTGTCACTTGCCCTGCATAATCTACCCAATAATTATACTGTCATTTGTACCATCTCTTCACATCAACTGACAGTTACTTACAATGCTGTTTGCTTTCAAAGTTTCCTTGTACTGACCACTAGCATAACAGCTGCAAACAACATGTTTCAATTTCAACACCACTCGATACAAAACCACATTTGGTACATTTCCACAGCACCTGCAAGTGCCAGATCCTATGTGAAATGCCCAGAATGCACACACAAAAGGGAAACTGCATGTATATTATGAAAGCATGCCAAAAAGTTGTATCTGTAAATTTGAATACATAACTCTATATGTCAGAAACTTAACAAAAGTCCACACACCGTGGCGTTCTCCTTTCCAATCTCTACATCTTTCTGCCCTTTTTCTCACTCTACTATGACTTCCACTAATTCATTTCCACAACAAATAGTGCAGAAACATCTAACACACTTCAAAACTGCAGCCCCATAGGGCACAGTTATCACTGCAGCACTGGCCCCCATACCAACAGTGCTAATACTCCCAAGTCCCCACTGGTATGCAGTGCTCTACAATTGCACATACAAACTAACTCTTCCTGCCAACAAATCCTTCTACAATCTAAAACAATGTGTTCTCCTGCTGCTATTACTGTACCATTAACGCACATACCCACTAACTTCCTTCTTTTGCAATTGCAGTGAAAAACTACCTGCTAAAAGCCAGTGACGTCTCTTCTGGAAGATAAAACCCAGAAGAAACGTACTCTTCACATGCAAACAAGTAGGTGCAGTACTGTTGTAGTGTTTTGCCTGTTACTCAGACAGTGCAGTGTTGTTGTATTGTAGCCTAGAAAAAGTTATCCAAGCCAAAGTTCTTGTTTCACCCTTACTCATTGAAGGATCCACTGTTTCTATTGTCATCAGAACACCAGTATGTAGACACCCACTAGTTTTATGAAAACATTACAATGTCCTTACTCATTCAAGCACATTACACTCTAATGCACACTGAAGTAAACCTTTCCCACATAAACACACACAAATAGCAACAGCCTTCCCAACCAAAACTAACAGCCTTTTGCACAATCACACTACTCTATGTATACCGACCCTCATATTCAGACACTCATGCACAGTAAACACAAACACATTGAACAACTTCCAAACTTTCCTTTTTTCTCCGACAGACACAAGACAATGCCTACCAAAAAGCAACTGTGTAGAAAATAATTCAGAAATAGAGCAAATAAAACTCAAGCCATGCAAAATGCCCATCCACCTCTAGCAGAATTTCTACAAAAGGTTCAAACAAAATAGCTGATACAGTCACTAAGCAACATGGATCCAGGTAGCATGGAAACAAGTGTGACTTCTCTTTCAAACTTAAAGTAAATGTATTAACAAAAATGCAACTACCTGCAGTGCAAACACTACATCTACCAATAATAACATAGCCACAAGTAAGCATTTAAAAAAATGTATTTTACAAAAAGTTTTCCACCATAGAATCCTTCAGAACCTTATAAAAACAGGGGGGAAATCACACTCCACTCTTAACGCAGAAAGCTGATCCTGGAAGCTCTCATAGAAAGTGCAATGCTCCTCAAAAGGAAATTATTTATTTTAGTTTTAAACATAAGGAAACCACTAACAACATTAATTAGTAAACTACAAGAAGTACTTCGCAACAGACACAGTTTCACCATAGATACCTTTTCAAACGTCTGTGCAGGTGAGTGGATTCATACCACCAACACAGAGCCATATTTCAATGAAGAGGCATACAGACAAGAGCAAACAAACCCAATCGCCATACATAGCAGTGGGCGAGGGTATGAAAAGGTAGACAATACCATTATGGAAGAACAACAACTGTAGACAGGACGTATTGGTCCACTGAACCAATATGTCCCGTCTACAAATGACCATGCACATCAATGTGTAATGTGCTCAAACAATCTTTCAAATCTTTGCAGCAGTTCCTCAATTAGCATGTGAAAGCCAAAGACAAATAGAAAAATAAAAATATTCCTAACTATGGACTCCTGTCCAGTGCGCAAATACGCAGGACTATGAGGACATTCATTAGCCTGCATTTCTGGACCTGCTTGCAAAATCACCTTCCACCACATCAAAATGTTAGCAACACACCATTCTACTGTACCAAAATTTGCTCTGAGACTGCACTATGCAAAAAGTCCTGTTTCAGCACTCAACCAAATAAATTACATTCTCCTACATGATACAGCCAAATTACTGCTTGGAGAAATAGACCACATCCAAAGCAAATATTTTGGAACTGAAGAGCACTTACAAAATCCAAGTAACTTTAAAAAAGAGTAGCAACAACATTGCAGATGTCAACCTTCTACTACACACGTACAAAAAAGGAATAGCAAAGTTTAAAAGCACATCTGCTGAAGTACCAAACCAAGTATGGGTGTGTTGCAACAGAACTTTCTATACAAAGAGCACCAAAACTGTAGATATAACGTACAAAAGAGAAGACAATGAGCAATCCCTATGGTTCCAATTAGCTCTCTATCTTATAGCAGAGAACAAATACAAAATTATTAACCCCACAATACTTTGCACGTACTGAACTGAAAAACTTGAAATTAACCAAATGCCTTCACGGGCTATAACTAATAACTTGGAAATATTCCCACTGCCAAAAAACTCCAACAGCTTAACTTGTAAGAGAGCATTATAATCCACACAGTAGACCCATTTCAAGCGATAATACACCTTCACCAGAAAACAGCAAAGTTGCCTCCCTCTGAATAACTGAAAGGCATTAGTGGCAAAGTAGTTTATTTGCTATTAGATCACAAAGAAAATGTAGACACTATAGGAGCGCAACGGCCAAAATATCAATCTTTGATTATCCTAGTAAATGGTGTACCTACAAAAGACAAAACAAATGGCAGCAACTAGTAGATGTAAATGAAGTAAGAGAAGCCCTGCAATATCTTAAAGACAACAATGAATACTAAACATTGAAGAAAACCTGAGAGAAAACCCCAAAATAATGAATGCAGCCTCCAATCTTTTAGACCAGTATACAATTCACCCACTGCACTCCAAAGACATCATAGACGATGCACTAGAAACATATCAAATGCGGCAAGCCAAATGATCTTCAATCAGCATATGGGAAAAAAGCATAGAAGCACCAGCCTTTCCTATACTGTTTCCTAATGGAAAAGGTGGAAGGTACGATGAAAGATGCACACAAATAACAGCATCAGAATACCGCTCTTTACGAATGTATTCTGAAGACGCCAGATTCAGACAAAATGTTGAATACATATTCCATCTCCTTTTTGAAAGTAAACTAGCAACTCTATATTATGGAGTAGCGCACACACTGAAAACAGGTTCCAGTTTTCTAAGCACGTCTGCTACGCAGCTACTTCAAAATGTGCAAGAGAAAGATGGGTTTTACAATCAAGTATTACAAATCTCTTGGCAAACATGGATGGGACGAAAGAATACTGGTTCCGACATCACACAGATGTGCGGTGTATGCCATGCAACCTTGGCCCACCCACATGGTTTGTCACTTTAATTTGTGCAGAGTATGCATGGGAAGACCTGCACGATTTCCTACGCATAGCAAACGAAAACGAATCAGGAATAGACATCAAAACACCAGGAGAACTCTGCTCTCTTGACCCTGTAAATGTATCAAGGTACTTCCATTATCGCTTTATTGCCATGCTGCACTTCATTTGTAATAGAACAATTCCTCCTCTCTGAGAAGTGGAACATATTTTTTGGAGAAAAGAATATCAATCCAGAGAAGCACCACACATCCACATGCTTTTGTGGATTAAAGATGCTCCTAAATTTGATCCGGGCAGTGATGCTACTGTTTTGCAGTTCATTCACAAATATATCACTTGCAAAATACCTTCAGAAAGGACACATAGTGACCTACATGCACACATTTTGCAGTTTCATGGTCACAAGTGTGACAAGTATTGTCAGTGCAAATATAAAAACAAAGGCAAATACTACTCCAAACGCTGCTTTGGTTTCCCTAGACCAGTTTTAGCAAAAGCAGAAGTAAACAGCTTCATGTCTTCTGTTAGACACAGTGTGAAAGGATAATTGCCTTAGAATACATAGTTCATAAAAAGAACCGGAGCATCAGAGTACATTATTGATTACAATGCAATCATTGCCCTCCTATGGAATGTAAACATAGAAGTGCAGTACATTGCAGATAATTCCACTGCAATTGCACGATATGTCACAGCCTACTTAACCAAATCAGAGAAAACAGAGCTGAAAGACATCTGTGATGACATATCATCTGACAAAACAAGGTCACAAAAATGTTACCACTTTCGCATAAAATGCTCTCCCATAGAGAATGTTGCTGCTACGAAGCCGTAGACCATTTAACCGGCACGGCCTTGTATGGGAAATCTGAAAACATAGTGTGGCTAAGCCTTCTCCATCCAGAAAGAGTTCTCAAATCGTACTAAGACATAGAAACAATAGCCAAAAACAATCCCAACAGCCAGGACATTTTGAAAAACAACTTATTGGACACATGATACCCAAACAGATGTACTGCTTTGGAAATCATGTGCCTATAACACATAGCCCAAAAATTCTCATACAAAAATCATATTAAACCAGATGAGAAAAAAAGGTAAATACATAGTCAAATGTTGTGAGGACAGCCTGGTTAAACTTACACCAAATGCAGCCTGATTAATCATAAGAAGCTATCATGAAAAACTCTTTAACATAGAGAACTGTACTTCATTTCCTTACTGCAACTTTTTAAACCATGGAGAAAAGAAGAAGGTTTATTGGACACCCATGTCTCCTATGAGGATGCTTCCAAGGCAAGTGAAAGCACTATAACAGATATAAACTTTACACAGTACAAAAACATATTGGACAATGAATGCCAACAAGAAGAAGATCTTCAACCACAACTAAATGTAGACACTCCTGAGAGCAGTCAACCTTCTCTTACCAGAAGCCAAGAACCACTTGGACAGCCACTCATAGCGAATGAGGCAGAATTAGCCATGACCAAAGTAGAAAACACCAAATATCAGTATGAGCAATCTGCAGAAAACTTTGCTCTACTGAAAACACAACTAAACAATGAGCAGCATAGCATTTTCCTAGAAGTAACTATAGAAATTGAACCACACTAAAACCTGTACCTGTCTAAACTATAAACCTGTACTCCTGTAAGTAAATGGACAAGCAGGTTCGGGCAAAACATTCTTAATCAAAATCATCAGCAAGTTCCTCCACAAATTGACAAACAACAAGCTTTCAGACGTTGTAACTGCCCCCACAGGTTTAGCTGCCTACAACACAGGTGGTGTTAACAATAATAGCGGAGTTGTGAGCTGAGTTGTGAGCAGTCTGCTGCAGTCCTGTGTTCTGACCACATCGTTGTGTCCAGGAAGTGGTTAACAGCACCGAAAACACCGCGGAGCGGAGCGGAGTTGCGAGCTGAGTTGGGAGCAGTCTGCTGCAGTCCTGTGTTCTGACCACATCGTTGTGTCCAGGAAGTGGTTAACAGCACCGAAAACACCGCGGAGCGGAGTTGCGAGCTGAGTTGGGAGCAGTCTGCTGCAGTCCGCTGCATACGCGGAGTCGTAGCAGGATGAGCCTGAAGTGAGACCGCATCCAGTTTTCCATGCGTGGTCTCCCCCCATGGGAAAGAAACTAAGAACTAAATCCGAATCGGCCGTGAAACCGGCAAGAACCGGCACAGTGCAAGGGAGCCCGGAGCAGTTGGAAATCCTGACAGCGATCCAGAAGCACACGCCTTCAGAGGGAATGGTGAGTGAATTCATCATCTTAAACTCCCCCCCTCCACCTTCACCTCCCTATGTCAGTGAAACTTTTTCTAAAGGTGCTCCCAAGCCTCGGCCGGAGTGGTTAAATCAAGGGTCGAACAACCTTAGTGCTACGACCCCACCTGTACGTACCTCTATTACGGTGCTGTCCCCCAGCCTGGGTGACCCTAAGAAAAGAGAAAGCAAACGTGACATCGATATCGATCCTTACGCTTTTACACCTCTGGAAGCCCAGTCCGTAGCCGAGCCCTCAGGAAGAGTAGATCACCTGGATCCTAGGACCCCCATCCCGACCCCTTTCGTGAGCCCAGGGGACGCCTTTAGGGTGCGTCTGGAGACCACTGGTAAGGTGAGACGGGTGAGACGGGAAAACGCCACGGGTGAAAGGGGGACGCCCGGCACGCGGACCACCGAGAGCCATGGAGTGGCGGGTCAAAGGGAGACAACTGACACGAAGGAGCTCCAAATGCCAAAGGAAAAGGAAAATCTGCGGGCGTGCACTCGCAAACTAAGCCAAAAAACGAGTGGTGCCCAAAATGCTAAAATGAGTATACAGCACGCTGATACAAATTCTGAGAGTGTTGAAGGAGCGAAGGGGGAAACCCAAAATCCCCAAAACCCCCCGCTCATTGTACCACAAAAGGAAGGCCCAGATGGGAGCTATAAGGCCACTCAGGTAACTGCATTGATCCACGGTAAGCCTAGTGCTGTGCTACTCACTTTTAAACAAGCAAAAAAAGCGAGTAAACATCTTAAAAGACGTTCAAACGAACGGAAGCGCTGCTCGGAGACAAACAGCAGCGAAACGGATTCAGACCTAGATATGGACTTAACTACAGATACAGAAGAACTGATAAGATACGACGAGGCAGCGAGCGAAGTGGACTCTGATACCGAAACTACAGAATCGGCTGACCTGATTAAGAAACCAAAAGCCGCATCAAATTCAGAAATCTTGGAAAAAGGGGAAATTGAAAGCTCAACCGACCACACCTCCTTACAAATCGGAAGAAAGAGGGTTCTCCAAGAAAGTAAAAAAATTGGTCACAAAAGACCAAAGTTCGTATCAGAGACGCTAGAACAAAAGAGCAAAAAAGTACAAACTAGAAGAGATGCGCAGTTTAAGGGGCCCTCCATCCCCCCAAATCAAAACCTCCTGAAGGCCTTTTTCACTCAACACCAAAAAAGAAAAATCCTAACAGAAGATGAAGTATCGGACGCAGACTTGTTGGAAGCAGTAGGGGATCTCCCACAAGCTCTTAAAGCGAGAAAATCTGTCTTCGACGCATATGACAACCAGAGACAGGAGCAGCACAATGAAAATGCTAAAGTACAAAGTCTAAAAGACACGGAAGAGCCATTAAGAAGCAATATAACAGCCGAGAACACGAATCGAGGCGTGAGGGAAACACTGACGGCCTCTATAATTAACCAATCTACTTCCTACCCAAAGAAATCAATTCAAGAGACGAAAAGCCAAGCAGAAAACCCAAGCAAGGGACCGGAGGTGGTTAAAGAAGTAGAAGGGCAGATTAGTAGCAACACAAACCCAGAGAAAAATCAAGCAATTGATGGGGAGCAGCGGACGGCTGGGACAAGACCACATCTGTCGCTGGTCTCTCAAAACAAGCCAGTCTCAGAGGCAAGGGACTTGCCCAAAACCCCTTGGGACCAGGTTCTAGCGAATAAAAGCAGAAGTAATCAAACCATGCTAAACGAAAACGCCCATAGCCCTCGACGAGACTCCTCACATAACGACCACCAGGCAACAACACGGAGAAAAGAACAAATCATGGCATCTCCAAAAAAGAGACGTTTAAGTGACATAGCGGCAGCAATACAAAAAGAGTCGCCGAGCAAAAAACCAGACATGATCGCCATCATGTCGGCTATGACTATTGTGCTGGCCCCATTTTGCAAATTATACGAGGCGATCAAAGAAGAGGTGAAAGACAACACTGCAACTTTATCAAACATGATGAGTAAATTGTCTCATGTTGAAAGCTACATCACAGCCATAGAAGATCGTGCTACCTCTCCTTATCGCAATTGGGAAAGCAAAATCAGTAAACTCGAGAAAAAGATAGAAATTATGGAACAAATAAACAACGAGCAGAGGGCTCTACTAAACAGCCGAAAACCACAAATTCAGTTATCCCAGCCGCTGCCTAAACTGATAGGAAATACCACTCAAACGCTGTTGGCGTGGAAAGAGCCAGTTTCTCTGAATAAATCCACATTTAAAAGGCTTGACGAAATCCAACACCAAACAGTGGATTTGAGAAGTCCACCTAAAGACGAAAACCAGTCCCGAGTCCCAATAAACAGCAAAAAAACGAAGGCTCACCTGCAAGAAAAAGTAAATTCAAACAGCCAACAAAGTTGCATAAAGAAGGTAACCTCTCCCAAATCACCACAAACGGCAGAAGAATTTATGCTACAGTCTGACTAAATGAACATGTCGATTTATGAAGAAAACGAGCAAACAGAGAATAGCAGAGACACAGAGCAGATAGGGCAAACTGCCGAACCACACCTACATCAAAAGGACGAAAAAGGGGACAATAGAGGAGTCGAAATGGAAAATGGAATTAAAGAGGCCACGGTCGACACCGCATCAAAACCAAGGAGTCGTCGCCCCTAAAGAGAGTCTTAAGACAGCTCCAGAAAAGGCAAGTACTAAGCCTGAAAAAAACAGCCCAGTGAAACTAAGAGCCCAAAGGGGAGAAAGAGCAGATCATAAAACGAATAAAGACGCATTAAGAGTGTTCAAGCTTGAGCAAAGAGAGATAGAGAGCGGCAGCCTGATTTTGAACAGTCCTACAATCATGAAGATCATGAACAAAACGAAATCTTTATACAAAATCAGACCAGCAGACGTGGTGCTAGTAGAACCATACCACAGAGAGAAAAGGGCCAAAGCCCATGTTCACATCAAAGCAGGAGAAACGGAGCGGATTGACCAACTGGCGTATGAAGAATTAAAGTCATTGGGATTTACCCTGACTGAGATTACAAAGCCGACGGAGCAAATATCAGCGAGTAAGAAAAAGGCGGATATCGCCATTAGATCAGTGCACTATAAATCAAAGACGGAAGACCTGTATCACCAAAACCGCAGACAAGAGGCAGTAGAGAAGGATGGACTAAGAGGGCCCTTCCGTGATCATCTTTTGGACAAGGAGATAAAGAAAACCACACGAAAGAGATATCACGATACTCGCGACGAAAGCTGGCGACGTTACAGAGAAGATCAGCGGGACAGGATTCATAGTCGTTCTGAAAGTAGCCCGCCTCGAAGAAGAAAACCAGAGAAACAGAGTGAGGTCGGCATTGAAGCAAGAAGGAGAGACGATTTTTCTCCAGACCCCAGAAATGGTGCAAAATCCGTAAAGCAAGAATCAGGCCCCTGGAAATGGTTCACTCAAAAATGGAATAAAAACAACAAAAAATAGCAACGACCGGGGCCGTTCAATATTGGCGATTTTACACTCTGCCACGATGAGGAATGGCCTGAAAAAGAGAACTTCACTCTGTGCTCGTGGAATACAAGACGGCACGAACACTTGACAAAGGTCGGCGAAGTAAACCTGGGGCTCTACGATATGATATGTCTCCAAGAGACATGGCTGATGGACAAACGTGCATTGGACGGCTACACAGTTGAAATTTCTCCCGCAGTGAAAGGCGTATTAGGCAGACCATCGTCTGGCCTGTTGGTGGCGATTAAAACGGGCCAAGGGTTATCGGCTCCAATCAAATGGAAGGAGGCTTACGAAGTTTTGGTGGTACTGACCTCCTGGAAACAGAAACTCAACAAAAACGAAATCAGCTCTACAAAAAATGTAGCAATTATAAATTGTTACTGGAACCCTCAACGGATGTCCATCAAAATATTCTGTGACAACATGAGAGGTACCATCGATAATTTGTATGAGAACTTTGACTCGATCGACATTATAATGTGCAGTGATTTTAACGCAAAATGCAGTGTCCTAAGGCCCACTGGTTTAGGTAACGAAAAAGGGAACAGCTCAAGAGAAGCAGCTTACGAACGAGGGAAAGCTTTGACCCAAGTTATTAAAGCTAGAAATATCCAAAACGTTGCCAATCTCTTCCCCTTACAAGTAAATCTCCCAACATGGGAACGAGATTCCGCAAACGCGACACTTGATTACATCTTTATCTCTGACGGCCTTACAGCTGGTATCACAAGCTTTAAAGTATTAAAAACAGAACACAGTGATCATAACCTGCTCACTTGTGTTTGGCAAGGCAACAAACCGTCTAAAGAAACATATGGAACAACGCTCGACGTAAACTCCCAAAGAACAAGGTTAAAGATAAGCGAAGGGGACATCGCTAAAATCAAGCAAGGTTGGGTCGAAAAGGTCAATAAATTGCAGGAATCTAACCGAGATGAACGACCAAACTACCTACCCTTGCTATTGGCCTACGAGACCCAGGCTACAAAATCCACTAAGATACACGGGTCCGGAAGACATGCATTTAACAAAGCACTGGTTGACAAACGAAAAGAGGTGCGTAAACGAAAAAGAATAGCGAAAAAAACAAATGCCTCCGCCGATTGGGAGAAATGGAAGCAGGAAACAAAAGAGTACAAAAACTGGCTAAAACAGCAGAGAGCTTCCCAACTTCAATTAGATGCGGAGCTTATGATGTCCAAATTACAGTCAAAAAATCCAGTGAATTTTGGGGCCTTATAAAAGATATGACAAACACTCAAGGCTCAGCGCAGTTAAACGCGGTGGCCGAATCCAGCTGGATTACTTATCTGACCAGAGAATTCAAGAGACCAGACGGCGAAGTGTTCACGGAGATAAATCGGTCAAGTTCATCCTGGATCGATGTATCCAACCCCAGTGAAATAGAAGCATCAATTTCCAAACTAAAAACATCAAGAGCCCCGGGTCCAGATGGCCTTACTAATATGGACCTCAAGCGGTACCCAGAAAAATGGTCTGAATTGATTAGCAAAATCTTTCAGGAGTGTGGCAGAAAAAAGATGATCCCCGAAACATGGCGAACTGCGATCATCGTCCCCATTTACAAAAAGGGAGCCCGAAATGAGCCAGTAAGTTATAGACCCATCGCTCTTCTGGACATTATAGGCAAGATCTTTGCAACGCTGCTATTGGCCCACTTTAAATCATGGGAACAAAACAGTCCGTCGAGGGATTTCCTACAAACAGGTTTCCAAAAAAACGGGAGCACATCAATAAACATCCTAATCCTCAACATCCTGAAAGCCAAGGTTAAGGATGGGGCGCCCAGGATTTTTTTGGCTTTCGTG
Organism: Ambystoma mexicanum; assembly: GCF_040938575.1. NCBI lineage: Eukaryota > Metazoa > Chordata > Amphibia > Caudata > Ambystomatidae > Ambystoma > Ambystoma mexicanum. The sequence goes on from NC_090928.1 coordinate 1,150,772,383, forward strand.
GATCTATCGAAGGCCTTTGATAAGATCGATCGTAACAAGTTATGGTCTAAACTACACAACTGGAAATGTCCGGCAGAGGTGTTGGAACCAATAAAAGCCCTCCATGAGAAGACAAAAATCAAGGTCAAACTGAATCAACAGGGTACATTATCTGAAGAGATTGAAGTTTACAGAGGCGTCAAACAGGGCTGTCCACTGGCCCCCGCCCTGTTCAATGCATTTTTGGGAGATTATGGCCAGTCAGAAAGCAAAATTAGAACATTTCCCCCAAAAATAGGAAATACGGAGATCCCTCGTCTGTTGTACGCCGATGATGTCATACTAATCGACCAAACTCCAGTTGGTCTCCAGCGCAAACTGACTAATCTGGCAAAATATATGAGAGAAAATAACCTGGAGATCAACGAGTCAAAAACCAAGATCTTGGTCTTCGAAAAAAGCAAAAAAAGAACAAAACAGCAGACATGGTTTCTGGAGAATACTGAAATCGAAACCGTAAAAACCATCAAATACCTAGGGGTATTGATGGATAGTTCTGGGGTGGACAGGGCCTGGCAACTTCAACTATGGGAGAAAACTAAGCGGCTGACCGCCCAAATAAGAGCAGTGGACAGAAAATACGGCAAATTCTCACTCATCCCAGCCATAACCTTCTATAAAACAAAGGTGGTTCCATCAATACTATATGGTGCTGAGTCATCGCTGTGTTTACCACATAAGCTATGGCCCAAACTGGAGGGTTACGTATGGAAAACAGTTCTGGGTCTACCCAAGTCGACCTCCATGCCGGCAATTAGGCGCGAATTGGGCCTAGTTTCTCTAACATCCATGGTGGATCAAAGCGCAATGAGGCTATTTAGAAAAATCATCATGTCTGACTCCCTGCGATTATACGAAATTCTGAGGAAAGAAAAGGAAACAGGAAAATGCTCTGCCTTATCCAACTGGGCAGAGAAAAGAGAAAATGACCTAGCCCAAATAGCCTGCTCTGAACAGGACCTGAAGGAAAATCCGGATCGGGTCAAACGCAAAATGGAAGAGTGGGATTGGATCACCACAGTGGAAAAGGCAACGAAAAACAAACTTTTAGCCACCCTACCTCCGACCTTCAACAAATTAAAAATGCCGTTAAAATACTGTCAAAAATTCCCAGATAAAAAACTGAGAAACCTTCTACTGAAAGCAAGATTGAACTTACTCCCTACGCGGGAGATCATGGCCATTCGTGATCCTAGGACCACAAAGTCCTGCCGTCTCTGCAAAAACCCGGACACGACTGAATCCGTCAAGCACCTCGTGATTAACTGTCCAACGACCAGAGAAAACAGAATAGCTTACCTTCGCCCTCTGCTAGACAACGCCTGGATCTTGGAGCCCGACGAGTGGTGGGATAGACTAATTTCAGGAGAAAAAACGAATTGGGCAGTGGCAATGGCGAAGCAAATAGAGCTAGCGATGAAAGAAATAAACACTCATAACACCTCATCGCAAACACAATAAAGGATAGACTTTTCTGTCATTTTCTCTGTTATCCACGTAAAGTCGCAACGTACATGAAGAGCGTGGTAACGCTGCGCGAAGACCTTTTTCCTTGGAAAGGGAAGGAAAGTGAGAAGACTTTTTCGTTTTACTTTTTACTTTTGATAAAACTCAGTTTTTCATTATTTTTAAACTGAGTAAATGTTTCAATAAAAAAAAAAAACATAATAATAATAATAATAATAATAATAATAATAATAATAATAATAATAATAATTATAATTATAAATGCACTTTAGTGTTACTTTACACTGATTGCTAATCCTACCAGTAGAACACTAAAACAAATTAGACTACTACAAACATTGACCCATCTCTGACTCCCCCACCCTCTCCAGCCACTCCTAAACACCAACACACTCCCCAAAATTAGAGTTATGCTCAGTTCAATGCTGCGCTGTCTGCCGGTCCAACATGGCGGGCACATCGAAAGAATGTGACGCACCTCACGCTTCACCTCAACCAATCAGCGAACATGTCGTATGTCTGCAGAGCGAATAGGGAAGTGTGTCCACGGAGCAGGCATAGATATCACACATTTCTTTAGACCCACTTTTTGGTCGTTTAAAAAAAACTACTGGACGGATGTTCACCAAATCTACAAAAGCACGCTTTCAGGACCAAGCCGCCGCTACTGCCGCAAATTTGGCGAAAATCTGTCCAGCGGTTTGGGCTGTAGGCATGCACAAAAAATCTTCTCCATTCAGTCTATGGGAAAAAAAAGAATTGGGACCCCCCTATAACTTGCCGCCCCCCCTTAATCAAACCTCACCAAACTTTGCAGAATGGGCCATATACTTTCTTTGCAAAGTTTGGTGAGGATTCGTCCAGGGGGAACAAAGTTATAAGCCGCCCAAAAAGTGCTCTTCTTATGGGTTTAGCAACTTAACCATAACTACATGGCCGCTACCGCAGACCATGTAATGACTTTGGTATCATTAGCGTACGCATAAACTTACATAGTAATAAACATCTGTGTTGCCAGATTCTAAACATGTGTGTTGGCAAAAGTGATAAGATGCACTAGAACATGCATTGTTGAAGCGAAAAAGCAGCTGCCCAATTTACAAAGGGCATCTGCATGGGTGCATCCTAGATGCACCTTTTCAAATGCCCTTTTTCACCCCTATACACATTTGTGCACATGGGGCTGAGGGGGTTGGGAGGTTTCAGTGCATTTAAAACTGTATCACACACAGAAAAGGCACAGGTGTTTTCCAAACCATGAAAGGTTAATTTCTGATCTTGTCATACACTTTTCTTAAAGTGTGTCAGCAGCGGAGATAGAATTGTGAAGAATAGCCAAGCGTCACATTGAGATAGAATTGTGAAGATTAGCCATCTATCACATTTCTATAGGTTTGTGAAGATTAGCCATGTCACATTTAGATAGATTTGTCAAGATTAGCCATGCGTAACACTTAGAATCGTGAAGATTAGTAATGGAGAAAACGTTTGAGAGTACCCAATGTACTAATCCCCCCACTCCTGCTCCCCTCCCACACACATTCCCTTGTATTATACACACTCATGTGCTAGCCAGACTACACACACACACCCAACATAACTAACACTTGCATACAACAACAATCCCAGGCACTGGAGCATACCCCTATGAACACAACAAGCCAGTATGCACTACCATAAGCTTCGACACCAACCAATGTACATATAAAACACACAAACACACACCCAACATAACAGACATTCACATACACTGACATTCACATACAACCAACAACCAAGGCACTGAGCCTAACTCTTACAGATACACAAGGCAGTGCATTCAAGCACAACCTTAAATACCACCCAATTTACACATAAAACAGACACATACACACCCAACATAACATTCACATACAACAAGCAACGTTGGCCTTGGGCCTCATCCTTACGGATACAGCAAGCCAGTGCACGCAAGCATCCCATCTGCAACCCAACACACACAGATGCCAGTTTATCATGGTTCTGGACCTATCCTATCCCTCCATCCTCACTAACCAACCCCATCCTCTTTCTTACAGAGCCACGTGAGCGCCTGTAGACTGCCCCTGGGTGGTAGCAGTGTGCGGTATAAGTCAACATAACAAAAAATAATATAACTACTGTGCAGCCTCCCCTGAAATGCTCAGGTCATCTTTGATAATAAGGTGACTGCACATTTCTACAATGAGTGGAAAAGAAATGGCATTTCCTCTCTGCTTTTTAAAAAAATTGTTAAACCCATCTGATCTGAAAGTTACATCTGGAAGGAGCAGATAAAAGATCAAAGGAGAGAAATGAACATACCTTATAGAAAACCTTAAACAGGAAATATTCCAGGTAACAAAAGCAGAAGACACTAATGCAGTTAACTACTGTCGGCTGTCTGAAGCTTTTTGAAACAAAATGATAACTTGTCAACATCTGGTCATCCATCACTGGCAAGTATTTGATCTAGCTGTTATGAAAAAAAAAGAAGTTATTGAACAGCTTGATTCATAATTTAAAAGAGATCATAGCCAACTTGAAAAACTCAAGAGCTCCGGGGCACAACAGAATGACTTAAATCAAAGAAGACCCGCAACAATGGTTAAGGTTCTTGATGGCGTTATTTCAACAACATATAATGAAAATCAAATCTATTCCTGCTTCATGGAAAAAAGCTGTAATCATTCCTATCTACAAAAAACAATTGCAAACAAATCCCGATAACTACCAATCAAATTGCTGGATGTGGCCGGGAAGGTATTTGCGTCGCTTACGCTGAAGATGCTGGCGAAATGGAGTATGTAAGAGAGCAGACGGGTTGAATGGCACCCGGTTTTGTTAAAGGTGTGAGAACTTCATTAAACATATAGGAAAATCATTTTCCAAGATGGCCACCATGGAAAGGGAAGGCAGGGTTCCATACAGGGCCCCTCTTCGCTTTCATGGCAGCCTGCAGAAGGCAAAGAGAGAACCCTATGTCCATATTACCACAAGCACATTTTTCTTCCCTTTCAAAGCTATCCCACTTTCGAATAACTTTACCACAAAGCCGGTCCCAGGTGGACATGGCCACTTTAACCCTGTGGGTTGTCCTTCATAGCCAGATTGTCCTGATCATGACCTTATTCCAAGACCCAGACAATGTGGCCACTGCCCATGGCCACAGGCTACACCTCAGTCACCAAAGGTATATCACTATTTTTTGTACCTACATTATGACACTTGTCAAAAAATAAAACACGGGCACATTTGCAAAACCATGCTTTAAGGTCCTTGCCAATGCCCCTTACACAAGTTTCCTGGAAATCCACCCATGTTTTATTTTTTAAAAAGTGTCAAACGTATAATAGTCATATAACTTACCCCCCACTTGACAAAATCCATTCAGACTTTACAAAAACATTTATATCTAGATCTAGAATCATTTTGCAAACATTTGTGTAGATTTGTCAAATGGCACCACATTTATAAGCCTTTACAATATTTTGGGATCCCTTATTTTGCCCCCTCTTGACAAAGTCCCACCAAACAAAAACATTTATATCTAGGTCTATAATCGTTTTGCAAATCTTTGTGTAGATTCGTCAAATGGCTTTAGCAAAACGAAAGGTGATGGCTGGAAGGTTTTGAATAAATCATAACCACGGGCAAAGCTCTGGGCAACCCTCCAGACCATCGTTTTTCAGTCTGCCAAGCCATTACAGAAGGGGAAAAACCATATGCAAATCAGGCATGGTCCTACCCCAAAAGGGGCAGTCCAGCCCGAACTGCTAGGCCACATCCCTTCTGCACGAGACCACAAGCATCCCCAGACATGTTTCAGCCTTGTTGGGCGTCATCAGTGAGGAGTAGCTTGGGTCTCTAGGCCCGGCAGACTCGGGACCCACGTCTGGGCATACCCGTCCCACTCGGGGTGACTTTAGCAAAACGAAAGGTGATGGCTGGAAGGTTTTGAATAAATCATAACCACGGGCAAAGCTCTGGGCAACCCTCCAGACCATCGTTTTTCAGTCTGCCAAGCCATTACAGAAGGGGAAAAACCATATGCAAATCAGGCATGGTCCTACCCCAAAAGGGGCAGTCCAGCCCGAACTGCTAGGCCACATCCCTTCTGCACGAGACCACAAGCATCCCCAGACATGTTTCAGCCTTGTTGGGCGTCATCAGTGAGGAGTAGCTTGGGTCTCTAGGCCCGGCAGACTCGGGACCCACGTCTGGGCATACCCGTCCCACTCGGGGTGACTTTAGCAAAACGAAAGGTGATGGCTGGAAGGTTTTGAATAAATCATAACCACGGGCAAAGCTCTGGGCAACCCTCCAGACCATCGTTTTTCAGTCTGCCAAGCCATTACAGAAGGGGAAAAACCATATGCAAATCAGGCATGGTCCTACCCCAAAAGGGGCAGTCCAGCCCGAACTGCTAGGCCACATCCCTTCTGCACGAGACCACAAGCATCCCCAGACATGTTTCAGCCTTGTTGGGCGTCATCAGTGAGGAGTAGCTTGGGTCTCTAGGCCCGGCAGACTCGGGACCCACGTCTGGGCATACCCGTCCCACTCGGGGTGACTTTAGCAAAACGAAAGGTGATGGCTGGAAGGTTTTGAATAAATCATAACCACGGGCAAAGCTCTGGGCAACCCTCCAGACCATCGTTTTTCAGTCTGCCAAGCCATTACAGAAGGGGAAAAACCATATGCAAATCAGGCATGGTCCTACCCCAAAAGGGGCAGTCCAGCCCGAACTGCTAGGCCACATCCCTTCTGCACGAGACCACAAGCATCCCCAGACATGTTTCAGCCTTGTTGGGCGTCATCAGTGAGGAGTAGCTTGGGTCTCTAGGCCCGGCAGACTCGGGACCCACGTCTGGGCATACCCGTCCCACTCGGGGTGACTTTAGCAAAACGAAAGGTGATGGCTGGAAGGTTTTGAATAAATCATAACCACGGGCAAAGCTCTGGGCAACCCTCCAGACCATCGTTTTTCAGTCTGCCAAGCCATTACAGAAGGGGAAAAACCATATGCAAATCAGGCATGGTCCTACCCCAAAAGGGGCAGTCCAGCCCGAACTGCTAGGCCACATCCCTTCTGCACGAGACCACAAGCATCCCCAGACATGTTTCAGCCTTGTTGGGCGTCATCAGTGAGGAGTAGCTTGGGTCTCTAGGCCCGGCAGACTCGGGACCCACGTCTGGGCATACCCGTCCCACTCGGGGTGACTTTAGCAAAACGAAAGGTGATGGCTGGAAGGTTTTGAATAAATCATAACCACGGGCAAAGCTCTGGGCAACCCTCCAGACCATCGTTTTTCAGTCTGCCAAGCCATTACAGAAGGGGAAAAACCATATGCAAATCAGGCATGGTCCTACCCCAAAAGGGGCAGTCCAGCCCGAACTGCTAGGCCACATCCCTTCTGCACGAGACCACAAGCATCCCCAGACATGTTTCAGCCTTGTTGGGCGTCATCAGTGAGGAGTAGCTTGGGTCTCTAGGCCCGGCAGACTCGGGACCCACGTCTGGGCATACCCGTCCCACTCGGGGTGACTTTAGCAAAACGAAAGGTGATGGCTGGAAGGTTTTGAATAAATCATAACCACGGGCAAAGCTCTGGGCAACCCTCCAGACCATCGTTTTTCAGTCTGCCAAGCCATTACAGAAGGGGAAAAACCATATGCAAATCAGGCATGGTCCTACCCCAAAAGGGGCAGTCCAGCCCGAACTGCTAGGCCACATCCCTTCTGCACGAGACCACAAGCATCCCCAGACATGTTTCAGCCTTGTTGGGCGTCATCAGTGAGGAGTAGCTTGGGTCTCTAGACCCGGCAGACTCGGGACCCACGTCTGGGCATACCCGTCCCACTCGGGGTGACTTTAGCAAAACGAAAGGTGATGGCTGGAAGGTTTTGAATAAATCATAACCACGGGCAAAGCTCTGGGCAACCCTCCAGACCATCGTTTTTCAGTCTGCCAAGCCATTACAGAAGGGGAAAAACCATATGCAAATCAGGCATGGTCCTACCCCAAAAGGGGCAGTCCAGCCCGAACTGCTAGGCCACATCCCTTCTGCACGAGACCACAAGCATCCCCAGACATGTTTCAGCCTTGTTGGGCGTCATCAGTGAGGAGTAGCTTGGGTCTCTAGGCCCGGCAGACTCGGGACCCACGTCTGGGCATACCCGTCCCACTCGGGGTGACTTTAGCAAAACGAAAGGTGATGGCTGGAAGGTTTTGAATAAATCATAACCACGGGCAAAGCTCTGGGCAACCCTCCAGACCATCGTTTTTCAGTCTGCCAAGCCATTACAGAAGGGGAAAAACCATATGCAAATCAGGCATGGTCCTACCCCAAAAGGGGCAGTCCAGCCCGAACTGCTAGGCCACATCCCTTCTGCACGAGACCACAAGCATCCCCAGACATGTTTCAGCCTTGTTGGGCGTCATCAGTGAGGAGTAGCTTGGGTCTCTAGGCCCGGCAGACTCGGGACCCACGTCTGGGCATACCCGTCCCACTCGGGGTGACTTTAGCAAAACGAAAGGTGATGGCTGGAAGGTTTTGAATAAATCATAACCACGGGCAAAGCTCTGGGCAACCCTCCAGACCATCGTTTTTCAGTCTGCCAAGCCATTACAGAAGGGGAAAAACCATATGCAAATCAGGCATGGTCCTACCCCAAAAGGGGCAGTCCAGCCCGAACTGCTAGGCCACATCCCTTCTGCACGAGACCACAAGCATCCCCAGACATGTTTCAGCCTTGTTGGGCGTCATCAGTGAGGAGTAGCTTGGGTCTCTAGGCCCGGCAGACTCGGGACCCACGTCTGGGCATACCCGTCCCACTCGGGGTGACTTTAGCAAAACGAAAGGTGATGGCTGGAAGGTTTTGAATAAATCATAACCACGGGCAAAGCTCTGGGCAACCCTCCAGACCATCGTTTTTCAGTCTGCCAAGCCATTACAGAAGGGGAAAAACCATATGCAAATCAGGCATGGTCCTACCCCAAAATGGCACCACATTCATAAGCCTTTACAATATTTTGGGACCCCCTCTCTAATTTTGCCCCCTCTTGACAGAATCCCCCAAACTTTGCAAAAACATTTATATCTAGATCTATTATCAGTTTGCCAACTTAAGTGTAGATTTGACAAATGGCACCTTATTTATGAGCCTTTACATTCATTTTGGACCCCCTCTATAATTTTGCCCCCTCTTGACAGAATCCCACCAAATTTGGCATACTCATTCAGAATCAGGTCAATAATATAATTGCACATTTCTCGCAGTTTCATTAAGTGGCACCAAAGTTATATGCCATCCAAGAACTGCTTTTCACCAACCCTGTAATTCAGAGGTGTCCACAAACTTCACAGGACTGTTCGCGAACATCCGGACTGATTTTACTGTGAAAAACATCTGTTTTTTTGCTTCTTGCAGCCATATTCCATCCCATCCTCATCACCCATCAGCTCCCCAGAGATTATTTGATAAGTATTACAGGTGCAATGTTGTGTTTTTTAATATGTTTTTACTGCGATGTCCACGGACACAGGCCGCTGTTCGTGAATCCAAGATGGCGGGCATTTCCAAAAATCTGACGCACTTCACGCTTTTCACCATCCAATCAGTGGGCGCATCCGATGTCCGTGGACACCACGTTGCCGTCTAAGTCAATCAGAGCCCTTTTTATGGACCGAGCAGGGAAATGGGTCAGCGGACCAAACCCAGATATCACACATTTTTTTGGACCTATTTTTAGGTCATTTAAAAAAAAAACTACTGGACAGATTTCCACAAAATTTACAAAAGGACACTTTCGGGAGCATGCCGCCACTCCTGCCACAAATTTGGCAAAAATCCGTCCAGTGGTTTGGGCTGAGTGGTTTGGGCTGTAGGCGTGAGCAAGGTTTACTCCATTCAGTCTATGGGAAAAAGAAAGTGGGACTCCCCTATAACTTTGCCCCCCCTTGACAAAACCTCACCAGACTTTGCAACAAAAAAAAATCAGAGCTGGCCATATGCGTTTTTTGCAAAGCTTGGTGAGGATTCGTCCAGGGGGAGCAAAGTTATAAGCCACCCAAAAAGAGGTCTTCTTTTGGATTTAGCAACTTAACCATAACTCTGCGTCCACTACCCTGGAAGGGGGGGGTGTAATTAAAAAGAACCGGGGCCAAGGTGCATCCTTGATCCAGACCATGGTTAGTGTTAATAGAATCACTCAGGTGTCCATGCATATTGACTCTAATTTTAGTTGCAGTATCTGTATATTGGGGCACTACAAAGTGCAAGGAAGTTAAATCTAACCCTCAACACTCTAATTTCCTCCAATGTCTCTTTCTGTTTACTGTGTCAAAGGGTTTGGAGTATTCCACAAAATATATATATAATGGTTCCTTCTAGTAACTAAAGGCTGACCACATTAAAAAACAACAGAGATTAGTCAATGTGTTTCCACCTTTGCGGAAACCAGTCTTTTGCTTTTTAAATATTTTGTTGTTTTGTAACCAAAGATGTATTCTACTTAATAAAAAATGACAAAATATTATAGCCAAGGAATATATCCTGGCAAGCAGCCTGTACTTTTCAGGTAAATCTCTCCTGCCCTTTTTATGCATGGGGATCAAGATGGACTTCCTCCAACTTGGAGGGATATTTCCAGTCATGATTATTTGCTTAAACAATGTTTCAATTATTATTGCCCATTCATGTGGATTCCTTTTAAAAATGATATTGGCAATCTGGTCCGGGCTTGGAGCTCGACATGATTTTAATTTTATAATTACTTCTTCAATATCAGTTACTGAGATATTAAACCCCTCGCCATTATAAATGGGGGCCATTTTAAGCTCTTTCCTTGTGTAGACTGTTAGTCGTGTACATGTTTTCAATGTAACTTAACCAGTTATCATTGGATATTGGGTTCATTTTGTTTTTTCCGACTAGACATGTGGTATGCCGTTTATAAATGGCCCAGAACTTTTGGGAGTCTGATGTACAAAAGGCATTGTTCATAATTTGCCATTGCACTGTGGCCATCACATTTATATGTTGCCTGATCCCATTCCTATAGGCAGTTCTAAGTTTTATTATTGCATTCTGGGTTGTTGCAATTGTTGATATTATGTACATTGAATCTCAACAAATTGTTTTTATGGGCAATGATCACGTCAAATAGTTTACCAGTTGCTATGCATGCTCCTAAATTTATTCTAAATCATGACTCCCAGTATATGTTCCATTTTATCATAATAGACATCAAGGTTTAATTCCTCTACACTATCCATCTCATAAATTAAGTTCATGACCACTTCATTTAGTTTTGTCACATTTTCTTTGGTCCAAATTATTCTGTGACTGCAGTGTTGGTTGTGTATGAACATATCATTTGTACTCTTGGTCTTTTAAGAGTGCATTGGATAGTAAGTTAACTAGGTGTATTGCCATCAAACTCGAATTTCAGAATGCTACTAAACAGTTTACTCCCAACAAATACATACTCCGTCCCTGATGAAGAAATTCCATTGGCCATTTGTGTGGACTGGGTTGGCCAGATTTCCCATGTACATACAGTTGGTTCAAGTCATTGCTAGTAATAAACTCCCCCCGTTTATTCACTTAACAATTACCCACCATTATCTCTTCTGGCAAAGATTATATTGCAATAACATTATGGCTATTTTTCATTGTACAATAATTGAAAGTTAAAATCACCCATGATGGTAGTTTATCATGATGGGTTAATCTGCCGCCATTAATTAATTAAGTGTCCAGCAGGGAATACAGTCCTAGCAGTTTCTTCAGTGCCGGGATGGTCATATATGTTGACAGTAAGGATGCGTTGCACTGATCTTCAATGTAAATTGTAAGAACACCAGCCATAATAAATACTTTGACACACCCTGATTTAAACTCTGCAACATTCAGTGAGTTTTTAGCGCCTATAAACAGCCTTCCCATGGTCTAGTCAGATTTCATCTTGCCCTCTCTGTAAAATGAAATATCCATCCAGGCTGAAGTCATTAATAAGCCTGGTCTCCTGTACAACTAATAAATAGGCCTTTGTCAATAGATTGCGACCCTGTGGATTCTTAACAAATGTAGTAAAACCCCTAGAATTCCAGACAACAATTGATATTGTGTCCTAAACCTTGTTTCTCGGTCACACTGGCTTGTTCGATGTTCTCCTCTCTGGGTGCATGTTGTGCTTACAGATGGGAGCAATAAAATCCACCAGGGCTGTAGCTAGATTTCCTATAATGGATTCTAATTCTTTAATCGTATGTTTTTTCTTTTTCACCCTTTTATCGTTGTCTGATGGGATAATGTTGATGATTTTCCTGTATCTGTGTGAAGTCAAAACCTAGCTTCAGAAACTCAGCCCTATATACCATAACCATTTCAGAAGTGATGGGCAAGACAAAGGGCCTCATTATGACCCTGGCTGTAGCCGTGCTTGTAAAAACGGCACGGCTGTGCCAGAGTTGTGGTTTATACCGGCACCTGGATGTGGGGAATAACCGGAACTCTTGCCCCTGCAATTCAATTATCTGGGTTACAGGTTGTACAGTACATGGGACCTCTTTTTGGACTTGCACACTCACTACCTCAGGGTAGGACACAACATTTAGCACTGGAGATAGGCTGCTATTTTAGCCGCCTGACCTGCTGCCTCATTTGCAAGAGAAAGTGGGTCTGTGTTGATAGTTTGTGCACCACACTTGATGACTGTGACAAGTGTAAGCTGCAAGAGAGCATGCAACAATCTGTCTATTGTGCTGCATGCTGCCACAGGGTCACGTCATACCTTCAGAACCCCCTCATCTTCCAACATTATAATCCAGAATGCACAGTGGTAGAGGCATATGCTCAATCTGAATATATTGTGACCCAGTACCCTTAGGATGCCTTCCAGAGCCTCAATCAAGGCAATAAGTACTGCAGCTTTGGCTGAATAATGCACAGGCAATATCTATCTTCTGCACTAATACCTCATATTTTCCATCTACCAGAATGACCACAGCTGCCAGTGTTGCTCCTGGTCAATGGTTGCTGAACCATCAATGAAAAATACCTCCCCATCCTCAAGAGCACAGTATCTGCTTTGGGTATGTCATCTTTGGGGCCCTTGTGTGTGACACAGCCATTCACGTCATCGTACTCAGTGATTGGTTCAGTGATGAATGTGGCTGGGTTGACTGTCATACACCTAACAATGTGGATGAACATGCTGGATTGTATGACCACGTATGTGGAGGCCCTTTGTGTTGTCAGTATGGATTTGGATCTTTCCAATACAGTGAATACTCTATGTTGTCACTGAACACCTCATTGTAATAGAGTCGATTTCTCAATGGCAAAGGCCTCTACTGCCAGAGCTTGCTCACAGGGGAACTGGCCCTGCATTACTGAATCCCGCATGCTGATGTAATAGGACAGGGGTCTTTCACCGATGGTATTTTTTTGTGTCAGTACAGCTGTCATCATCTGTCCATCTGTGTGGGAAAACACATCCAACTCTTGTGTATATTCAGGGTTGCTAAGTCAGGAGCTCTACTAATAATGTCCTTGAGCTCATAAAAGCTCACACGCATCTCTTCTGTCTGTGTAATGGTGCTTTTTTGTATTTTGGGCCTGCTTGAGTGCATGTAATAATAGCCTTGTCATTTATTGTTACTGGCTGTGAGGTGATGCACACTGCAGCTGCACGCTCAGATGTTACATTCTCACATCAATTGAAATCTGTTGGCCCAAATATAACACTTCCTGTTGATAATACTGCATCTTTGCTCTGTCTACCTTGTACCCCTTGCCTGGGAGCAGTTTCAATAGTGTCATGGACCGCTTTCTCCACTGCTGCTCATTGGTGCTAGACACCAATACATTGTCAACGTACTGAATGATGGTACTGGGCACATGTATGTTACCAAAATCTGCATGAGGACCTGGGTACATATACTAGGAGACTCACAATAGCCTTGTAGGAGCCTTGTATGCTGGAATCACATCCGCCGATAGGTATATGCAGTGAGGTCCAGGGAATCGAGATGTAACAGGGCAGAAAATAAAGCATTTTTAGGTCAGTGACAGTCAAATGGGTCACTGTGACAGGTATATTACAAAGTATTGTTGCTGGGTTCAGCACAACAGGGAACTCATTCTGGACTATGCTGTTTAAGGGGCATACACCCTAAATCATCCTACAACTAGATCCATTTACTTTCTTGACAGGGTATATAACTGTGTTGTAGGGGGAGGTTGACATACATGCTAACTCTCCCGGTTTAGGCGGGAGACTCCCGATTGGTCTGTGAAAAATATTTCTTTTCAAGTTCTTTTCATAATTCTTTCCCCAATGCATTCCTATGGCAAGATTTTTGACTCTCGATTTCTCAGACGAAATTTCCCTCGCAGGTGAGTCAGAATGTTGGCATTTATGGATTGATGGTATTACCCTGTTGTATCAAAGCTGTAATGGTGTCATGTATCCCTTCGCCTGTCTCCTTGGACAACAGGTACTGTCTTACTCTGGGCAATATTGACGTGGTTTTAGGGTGATGCATACTGGTGCCACACTCCTTAAGAGTCCCACATCATGTGGGTTATTTGTGCATAACCCGTCGGACATCTGCATTAAATCTCGTTTAGCGAACTGTGGGATACTCCCTGCTAACAGCTTTTCGATATTGGATCATTATCAATATCTCTCCATCACTGTCCACAGTTTCAAACAACTGATCGTCTGATACCTCCCTTAATGGGTGGGCTTGTTTAATGCAAAAAACTGTGAGCCATTCTCCTCCTGCTGCATCTGTCCGTATCAACACAATCTTGTCCTTCGATACTACCACTACCTCCAAATGAAGTGTAATAATCGTCCCTGCTATGTATTTCTGGGGCTGGACTTGGCTGAACAAAAATTCTGATGGTACCCTCCATGACTGGTCCGCCACACCTGGACTGCATTGAGTGATACTGTGGCCCATACATGAACATATCCGGGTGCATGGGAACTCCTCTAGCTTTCCCTTCATTCCCTAATGTGTGCACAATAAGCAATGCTCCCACATAACATACATCTGGGGTGGAGCAGACTACTCCTCTCTCCGTAAAGGAAATTGTCATTTTGAATTTGTTTAACACACCTCTCCCTAGTAAATTTACAGGGGACACCGTTGAGAGGAGCAGTGGGTACTGTATCTCTCTATTACCCACCTTTATGGGTAGGTCTTCTTTGAATGGAACCAATTGTATTGCCCCACAAACCTGCATAAAATCTCCTTGAGCGAACTGTGGGATATTCCCTGCTAACAGCATGGGCCACGGGACATTTCGATATTTGATCATTATCTTACATGGGACACACACTGCCAATATTATCTCTCCATCATTCACCACAGTTTCAAACAACTGATCACCTGATGCCTCCCTTAATGGCTGGGCGCCCTTAATACACAAACAGTGTGCCATTCCCCTCTTCCTGAATCTGCCCTATCAACACAATCTTGTCCTTCGACACTACCACCCCCTCCAAATCAAGTGTAATAATCGTCTCGCTATGTTTTCCTGGGGCTGGACTTGGCCGACCAAACATTCTGATAGTACCCTCCATGATTGGTCAGCCACACCTGGCACTGCATTGAGTAATACTGTGACCCCATAATAATAATAATAATAATAATAATAATAATAATAATAATAATAATAATAATAATAATAATAATATAATAATTTAGCATTTATATCGCGCTACAAACCCTCAGGTATGTGAGCACTAGTTATGATTACCCACAGCAGTGTGTGGTGCTCATTTATCGACCTCAGAAGGATGAAAGGCTGAGTTTGGCCCTGCCGGGATTTGAACCTGCCTTAGCAGGCTCTGCACAGATGTCAAAGCGAGCGCTCTACTCGCTGTGCTATCGGACCGGCTTATACATACATGAACATATCCAGGTGCACGGGTACTCCTCTAGCTGCCCCTTCATTCCCTAATGTGTGCACAATAAGCAATTCTCTCACAGAACATATAGCTGGGGTGGAGCACACTACTCCTCCCTCTGTAAAGGAAATTGTCATTTTGAATTTGCTTAACAATCCTCTCCTAGCAAATTTACAGGTAACGCCATTGAGAGGAGCAGTGGGGTCGTATCTCTCTATTACTCACCCTGATGGGTAGGGGTTCTGTGAATGGAACAATTTTGTTTCCTCAGAGAACCTTTGCATGTCCATTACCTCCCCTAATAAGAGGAAACACCCCCCGCTAAAACATGATTTTGTTGTACCTATGTCTACCATGAAAACAAACAGTGTATTTCCTATCCCCACAACTACCAATGGTTCCTCTTCTGGGTTGGCAGTGACTGATAGGACTGAGCATGCTAAAGTTCTCTGGGCTTTCCTAGTTTGTATAAGTGTTTATCCCTGGAAAGATTAAAGATTCCCCCCTACCACACTTGTCCCATGGTAATGTGTTACTGTGCATGGGGCACTTCATTACTGTTGGGTACTTGAGGTTCTTTCTGCGCTGGATGTATCATCCAAGCAGGTGCGCCATTGGTTGCTGGGACAGGCAGCTGCAGGAACAGCAGAGGAGATGCAGGAGGGTCATTGGCTGAGGTGTGCCATCTGGAACATTAGTGGGTATCATAGCATAGGGCTGTGGGTAAGGCACTGGGACACCTTGCGTGTACTGGGGCATCTGTGGGTTGTACACCTCCTCTTACCTGCTCCTAAACTCCTGCGAGAAGTGGGCCATCCTCCCACAAATCCAAAATTGCCCCATATTCCCCTCCTTGGGCCCATTTCTCCAAATCCTCCTCTGCATCCCCAGAATCCTGCAAATCCTGCCCTTCCCCTGTGCCCCCCCTCCCCCGGGGGTTCCTTCCTTATACAGTCCTTGATATCCAGGTTTGCAGTCATACACCCTTTCCCATGTGGCGGCTGCTGGTACCTCTCCCAATATCTCCCTCTGTTCCATGTTTTATCCGTGTGGTGCAGCTACTACCACTCTCTCCACCGATACATTTTCCAGCTTCTTCTGCACTTGTTTCACTTCCTCAGTCTGTACTCTTTCTGCTGTTTCACTTGACTTTTCTTTCAACCGTTTACAAAGATGTACAATTAAAGACTGTATCTCCAATGACCCCTCTGCTTCAATCCCCACCACCTTACCTATTGCCTATATAGTGCCTTCTGCAGCTTCTTGGGGAGGCCTTTCTAAACCATAAAACTGAAAAATGCTAAGGACCGGTCCCATGGTTCCCCCTTTCCGCCCTTACATGTCCTGTATCTGTAATATCTGTAATATATACTGGCCTGGGTCTTAATCCTCTGCATGGTTCATGCCATTATCGACTGGGGATCAGTGATGTCATCAATGATATTTGTGGTGTCATCTTTGATGTCATGGGTGTTATTCTTAGCAGTGTATGGTGGTGGCACAAGTTATGGTTGCTTAACTTACCATAACTGGCGAATTTAAGGGGTTTTTGTTTTTTTTGTAACCATAACGTCCCTTTTAACAATGTTTTTTCACTGAATTTGATAGGTTTTTAGTAGCGCAACTTAACTATAATGTCCCTTTAACAATGTTTTTTCACTGACTTTCATAGGTTTTTTGTAGCGCACCTTAACCATAACATCCCTTAAACCATTTTTTTCACTGAATATTGATATAGATATCATGAATTTGATAGGTTTTTATACCCTTAGTTTATATAGATAAACCATACAACATAATGAACGCCCTGTCCCATGCAAATGTCCGCGGACGGACTTGGTAGACATTAACATTGTCCAAAAGCTCAGGGGGTATCTTACATTGTTGTATCATACAACAAACCCACTGAACATGTCCAAAGAGCAGCATATAGATAAATTAAAAAATAAAGAAGCACAAACTGTATATGTAAGACACCAATAGTCTAATTACATAGCATATGAAACATAATGGAACATACCAAAAAAAAAAAACATATGCCTCCAGCCGAATGACCTCACTGATGCTTTATACAGAAACTGCACATCAAATATTGACAGCACACCTACACAGCAGTAAGAGCAAAACTGAAAAACAAACTGGTAAGTACACAACATCAATTCCTACAACTATAAACCTTCTGTAGTAGGATACACTAAAAAATAATGTATCTTTTTTTTACACACAGAAATGGCTAGCACTCTGGAATTGAAGAACATGTTCCCCGGGATGAAATGAGTGGAAACAGTGATACTAATGGCAGACACTACAGTTTTCAAAGTAAGCCATGTAATACACATTATTTCACATGTACCTAACACATTTTCTTTTCTTTAACAGTACATACAGAAATTAAGAATAATACAGTACAACATGTAGTAATGGAACAAGAAACAGAGACTGTGGAAAATCATCTACAGCATTTAGAACAAAAAATTAATCAATTAATTACCAATTTTATTATTTTGAAGAACTTTGTAGAAAACCATATCATGGAAAACATTTAATATCACTGTCCCACGTGCACCTGTACCCCTTCTCCATGTCCCAGTCAACCATCCCCAAAAATTCCCCATCAACAAAAATGTTATGATGAGACCTCAATCCCTTCCTCCCCTACCATCCTACATGTAGAACATTCTAACTCCCTTGTATATGTCTCCATTTCTGCTTCACCCTCTCTTTAATAATTTGTATATTTTTGTATATTAAATATTATGTATATTGTTCCTATATGTGTCTGTGTTTTGTTTTTTTAAAAAGGCCGTTTGGAGTCCGCGGATGGTGTGACTGTCCGGGATGTCTGCAATTAATCAAAATGGGGGTGTCCTAAGGACTCTCTCCCTGTTCGTATTGTCCGCAATCAAAATGGAGGTGTCCGTAGAACACATAACCCGTCCGCATGTCCGCAAAGTTGTGATGCACCTTTAATTAGTTCAGGACCCGAACCCTGTCCAGTGGACATTTGTGTGCATGCGCATCCCACCCTCGGGGTCCTACGAACATCGCAACTGTCTGTAACTGTCTGCCGCACACGTGTCACACTTTTAATTAGTTTGGGGACCCAAACCCTGTCCATAGAACACACGTGCACATGCGTAGAACCAATCCCGTGCAATAGGTGTCCTATGGCCACCCGTCCCATTCGCGAACATGTCCACGACATCATCATGTGACCGCACCCATGCTAAGCGTACGCCCTCGACCATGTACAGAGTCCACATCCCCGGACACCGACAAAACACTTTTTTGAGCAATTCAAGATGTCTTTCAATGAGAATTCACCCTTGTAGAGGTCCCAGACTATGCCCCTACTGATCTGGATACATTATGAGCCCTTTTTGGTGTTCGAAGTGTCTGCAGACAGCGTGACTGTCCGCAAAGCGCTCCCCACTGCCCAGATAAAAGGCCAGACTCCAGAGCTGCTCTTCATTCTGTTTTTGGCTACCAGAGAGAGCATTGTTCAATATTGGTGTGCTATATTGCATTGACTGCTGACCTTGGCATACTTTGCTGTCTACATTTCATTGGCTGCTGACCTCTGCCTGCTGTTCTGTGTGTGCTGTATCTGCTGTGCCACATTTGGAGAACAATATTCCTCTGCCTGCTGTACTACATCCCAGATAGCAACCATGGCTTCCACCTCTGCAGCTGCCTCAGCTTCAGCACCACCCCTATCCCCTCCACCACCACCACCTTCCCAAGGGCCTGGAGAGGGGAACAGGTGTGGAGATGCAAAGAGTGATGAAGAGGATGACAAGAATGAGGTTGTGGATTTCCCTAATACTGCCAACCACTGTGAGGGTGTGGAGGCTCTTTGCCACCGTTGGAGGGGTACCCAAGGCACGTGCACACAAGGTGCGCTGCACTCAGTGCAACACTGTGCTCATTCGTGGCACACCTGGTTTGTACAGTTACAGGACCACTTCCATTCGGTGACACCTAAGGTCATTCCACAGGGTGGCAATTCCGAGCATCGTCCCCTTTGATCAAAGTAGTAGGTTGAGTTCCTCTACAACATCCTCCGTTTCTGTTCCTGCCACAATAAGAGAGACTCCTGTGGGGCAGCTCATCCCTGTACCAACCTCAAAAGCCATACGCGATGCAGTAGACCCTTACCTTTCGAGGGTCATGGTATCGTTTATGTACTCTGACAGGTTACTCTGCAGGGGGAGACACTTCAAAGTGCTTTCGAAGCTACAGTGTGGGAGCATGAGAACGTCTGCCATCTACCTGAATAAGGCCCACCCAACATCTTCCTCTCTCCACCTGCCCTTTCTTATCCCTGTGGTTGTTGCCCCTTCCTTGCCCTCCCTTCCCTTCGTTTCCTTGTGTGTCTTGTTAAAAAACAGCAAAAAATATACAAAACAACAACAAACAAAAAAAGGCTCTTTTCAGAGCCACCTTTCACAGTTTAAAAACAGAAGTGCCAATGAAATGCTGCAGGGCCCTGTGTATTTTTAGAAATCCACGGATAGTCTGCGGACATTAACATTTTTGGCATACTGTGCTATCAAAACCATTGCAGTCGTCTCCAGGAGGAAACAGTGGCTCTGAAAAGAGCCTTTTTGTGTTGTTTTTTTGTGTTTCAAAAAGTTCAAGTGGTCAACACCTACTGGAAAAAGTATTGCAATACTTCCAAAAAGGGTTGCAATGCATTGTGTATATTTGCAGAACAATCTGATTCCCAGCATGAGTAAGATGGACTCCATCTCTGCGAAAAATCTGTGTGCTACGAAACATAATATATTCATTGTGAAAAGAGGACATACCAACATCTCTCAAAAAAGCACAAACAGCCTTGTTGACATTGCACCATGCTTTCTCCACTTGCGTATCAAATGAAGAAGAATGCAGCCACATTTGTCTCTGCACAATACGAGAATAAATTACTCAGGAGTTTGGAAACATGTCCATGACTTTCTGAACTCCTTCTTTCATTGCAAATTGCAAGGAGATTCCAGAGACGTGTCCTAAACTGTTCCCTCCACAATGAATAATAATAATGTCTGGATGACAGTGTGTCATCAAAGTGGCACAAATAGGAACCAAATCTAACCACTTCATTCCACGCACTCCATGCCAGTGCACATCACATTAGGGAATCCAAGATTTGCAGCCACTCCACAGTGATCTGCATGCACCTCCAACCAATTTACCCACAAGTCACCCAAAATCCAGACAATCTGCCTTCTGAAAGACACATTCATAGCTATCTGCTCTCCTCTCAGGAAACAGACTTTCTGCCAAAGTCTCTCCTTACACATCACACCCGTAAACCTTACTGCCCAATTCCTTGGCCTGCACAGTCTCATTTGCATGCCTCTCAGCCACAAAATCCCTATATGTAACATGCGCGATCTGCGGACAGCCGCAGAGTCCGCGGACAAATCGTGAAATCTGAGAGTGGGGCCTGAAAATTTAAATAGTGTACTCCACTTCCCCTTTGATGGTGGCTCTGAAAAAAAGCCTTTGTTTTTTTAAAGTGCTTCTAAAAAACACCTTTCATTTTGTAATTTTTTTTCTTTACTAATTTTCTTCCTGATTTCTTGACATCATCCTCTGTAAAGCATTCCTTATATTTTGAAATAAAATAGCATTTCCCAATATGGATAAAGAAATGCCATCTGCTTTGAAATAGTCACCATTAACAAAATCAATATTGTCATTATTACAAGACAACATCCCAGCTCTAAACAAGAAAACAGACATACCTTTGTTAACCAAACATCTGGCACCATTTTTCTGGGACAAAAAACATTACAATTGTCCGATACTACCCTAGGCAACATTTCAGAAAAATCACCTTGGCATTTGGAAGAACCACCATCAATGCCTGAACCAAATTTTCAAGAGCACGCAACAAACTAGGAGCACTGATGTATCCCAAATGGACAGCACCCCAATGCAGTAGCACTATATCTAGACTGTTTTACATGGAGAAACTCTTACAAACTCCAATCACTGCCTGCATATTGGAACCAGGCACAGTTGACCACAAAACCTCCCCTCCTTCAAAACCAAAACTGGCAGCCATATGTTTAGACATAGCATACCTCTTATTTATTTTTGAAAAATGTTTTATTTGAAATAACTACAGTTTATACACAAGGCACAGACTTTTGTTTAAAAAAAAGTTCATCAAAATCTGCAAAGAAGAGAAAAAAATAAAAATAAAAACCAGTGAAGAGTACAGAGAAATGTCCACGCTGAATTTCATGACGTTCAATAATTTTCTCCCTCATTTCTTACACCAGGAGCATCAATATTCCATAATTTGACCATTCCAGGCAACCGATTTGACAGTGATGTACTGCATTAGACTTCTGCTGCCAAAATCATGTCCAGATAATTCACAATTGCACAGACAACTTTTATGTTGTTCCCAGTGATGTTTCTGGACCACCACTCATCCATGTTGTCGTTGAGGGGGGCAAACTTTCCAAGATGTAAAAAATGTTGTTTTATTGTCTGGGTGCATTCAATCAGCAGATGTTTCGAGGATTCAACACATAATCCACAAAAACGACAAAGATTATCTTTAATAGATTTATCTTTTCTCAACCAAAGAATTTCTTTTGTTTTTAGAATGTTTATTCGAAACCTTTGTTGTTCGCGATGATGGCGAGATGGACAGTGCAGTAGATATCGTGCTTGATTGTTTAATTTTTTTGGATCGCTTACCAGGAATGTTATTGGGTGCATTATTTGACGCTTTTGTTGATTTGCGATCCAAGCCCAATTGTCAAATTTCTTTTTTGCGCATTGCGGCCGGTTTAAGATCTCTTGATTATTTATATCAGCTGCAGCCAGAAATGCCAGTAGTTTACGAAACCACAGGTTCAGTAAATTTTGATTGTTAGGTGTATACTCGTTGGCAAAGATGTGATAGGCCGGTTCTGGAGACTTTAAGGCCATCATGCGCATTGTCATAATAGAGTTCCAAACCACTCTGCTATGTAGCGAATTTAATGATAATTTGTGTCGCACTATCGTCATTGATGTTGACTGAGGTAGCCTTAACACATGTCGGCAAAAGAGCCCTTCCAGCATTTGCCACGTTTGTTCGGATATATTCCATCCTGCCTCGGCCCCGAAAGTTATGACTGGAATAGCTTTTTGGAGGTAGAATCTTAAAACAGGTTCCAGTGAGAACTTTCCATAATTTCGATTGATTTTAGCAGCTTGCCGTGCAAGCATAAGCATTTTTGATTTTAGTTGCTTGACCCAATGGTGCTCGCAAATAGAGTTGCTGAATTCAATTCCTAAGTATAATATAGAGTGAACAGAGGCGATGTTAACCTCAGCGATTTTCCATCTGAACGCCTTGTCTCTCTTAGTTTTTAACTTTCCAATTGATACAAGTTTTTGTTTTTGATGTATTTATTACCAGTTCGTCCGTAGTCATATACTCCTACAACCTTACAAGCAGGCGCTGAAGACCTATTTGTGTTCTATCTATAAGTACCAGGTCATCAGCATATATGATGCATTTAATTGGTATCCGGTTGATTGTAGGCGAGAAACAAGAAACCTGCTCAAGATGGAGTGGTAGGTCAGCCAAGAATAGTTTAAATAGCTCTGCGGCAAGAGGACAGCCTTGTTTAACACCTTTGTGAGTCCAATTGGTATTGGATAACAGGCCGCTGTTGTTTAGTCACACGCTAATAGAGGTTTGATCGTGCAGGGCAATTATTGGTTCAAGAATAGATTTCGGACATCGCCATTTTGCCAGTTTTGCCCACAGCAGGCCACGGTTCACGCTGTTGAAAGCCTGTTTCATGTCAATAAAGGCAAAATGAATTTTTCTATTTGCCCTTGATGATTCGAATTTCAGAATGGTCAAAATTAGCAGATTTACATCCACTCCGACACCTTTCGTGAAGCCGGTTTGGTGTATGTCCGCGATCAGTGCGACTCTGGCCCAATTTGCAAGTTTTTGTCTTAGGTTTGACCCAAATATTTTGCCGATCATATCCAACAGGGAAATTGGGCGATAGTTGATTGGATCATCCCAATTGCCCCTCTTATGGATTGGGACGACTATTGCGGTAGTCCATGAATCAGGCAATATTTTCAGCGCAGCAATTTTAGTGAATAGGTTCTCAATAAAGTGTGCCCACTCACTCAGATGTTTTTTAAGAGCTACGTTTGAAATTAGATCAGGTCCAGCTGCGCACAAGTTTTTTAGTGCTTTTATGGATCTTACAAACTCATCGTCGACATCACTACGTCCCACTGCGTATCATCGGCAGTAGTTAGTTGACACGTCGCAATATCAGACTTTTGGAATACTTTAGAAAAATGTGTGTCCCATGCATCACCAGAAATTGTGTTTGTTAACATTGGAGTACATCTTGAGAGGTCTGTATTCAGGATCCGCCAAATTTTGCGAGTATTTCTTGTTAGTAGCAGATGTAACAATAATTCGGCACGATCCTGCTCAATGACGATTGCATGTGATTTTGCCCAATTTCTATAAATCGCACGTCTTGATTTTGTCGCGGCTTTAGCTTCTGATCTTGGAAGGCTTTTTCTTATTGCTCTTAGGTCTTTGCACAGTTCTTTTTTTGCTTCATATAACACTTTACTGTATAAGTGTTGATGTGACTGCCCATAATGCGTTGACAATTTTACAACAGAGGTAAAGTCAGTTAACAGTGGAATGTAGTTATTTCCTTGAATAGCTACGGTCTCCTTTAGCCTCATTCCAAGCCCTTGGATCTGTTTTCCATTCAGTCGAAGCCGATTGCCTTTGGAATTCATTTCCATAGCAATCTGGTGTGAAACATTAACTAGGGTTGTTGCCGTCATGCAGCTGAGTTTCAAAAGGCAGTGGTCGCTGTGGTTCATTTTCATGACTTGGAGGTTTGAGATCTTGGATTCAACATTTCTAGATACCCAGATATAATCGAGTATGCTGTGCGTTTGTTCACGATGCCACGTTGATTTTGCAGGGACATCACCCTTTGTATTGCCATGAAGCATGAACAAATCACGCAACGACTTTTCCTTCTGCCATCTCTGCCCTCTGGCTGCAACGTCGACATCAGGTAGTCGCTTATAAATCTGCAAAGCTTGATCGAACTGGAACCAAGAGCAATTTAAATCACCACAGGAGATTATTGACAAATTATTATGCGCTAACATAGCGTCATCTATTAACTCTAAGATAGCACTGATGAAGTTTTTAGTACTGATTTTTGCTGGATTCCAATATCCATTTACTATCAGTAAATGCTTTCTTCCTTGAGAGCTTTTTGCCATCGTATGCATGATTGTTCCTTGCACGTATGGATTTGGGTTTGTCATTACAGGAGTTGACCAAGTTTGTGTTATTCGTACCATTGTAATCAAGCCAGAACTTGGACGTCCTTTGGCATTTTTTTCCGCCGGATTTATCAGGGTGGTAAAACCATCACACATTGGGGCTTTGTGGAGCCAAGTTTCCTGCAGACATATAACGAAAACATGTTTCAGTGGGATTTTAAAGTCGTTGAATAAATGTTTAAACCCACGTGTGTTCCAAGATAGAAACTCATACAGGACCTTGTGTTCTATCAATCTTGGCTATTGGGAAGACCAGTTTCTGCTCAAGTTTGCTTTTTTTGTTGAGGAATTTTTTGCCGGATTTCGTTCAAGTTTTTGGTTTTGACTGGTACTCATAGACTGCCATACAAATGCCGAGTCAGCCGGTTTTGAGTTGTTTTGGTTTGACTCTGATTCTTTGTTCTGTCGTGAAAAATCTTCATGATCAAGTTCAACCGAAATTTCAAAACCAAAAACCTGCTGAAATGATGTGTAGAAGGACCTGGTCCGAAGATTTTTCTGTAGCATATTCAACAATCTTTATGTCATCTGATTCGATTGTACGCAGAAGTGGAATGCACTTGAACAATTTCAAGATGTTTGTTCAATTTAAATTTACTTCTGTGTCGTCACTTTGAATATTTTGTAATCGAAGTTTCCTGCACGTGAATGCCCCTTTATTGTGTTTATTTTCATGAACCCGTGTTTTAAAATGTACATGCTGATGGCGTTGATTTGACGTGAATTTTGGGTTCATCAAGGGATCAATGCCCAATGCTTGGTTTGCGTTTGCTACAAAAACTGATTTTGTTGTATGTTGCATTTCTATGGATTTCCTTGCAATTGAAGTTACTTTACATGCTTTCATCAGGTTGGCCTGATTTGTCACTGGTTGATGGCAACTAGAGGATGAAGACACATCATGCTCCTCAGGAGTCGAATAGGTAGATAAATCACATAGATTTTTTGAGTCAGGTGCACTTGAAGGGCCACTTGACTCAGAGTCAGAGATTATTCTTTGTCTTTTTGACGCTGGATTTTGTTTGATTTGCATGCAGGAAGCATGAACCCTTTTTTTGAGACATTCTCTGAGGGTTTGTTTATTATTCCTTCATCACGTGTAAATAAACTCCACCTTAACGGAGAAGATAAGTTTCTTATGAATTTCTTGGTTTTTGTGTTGCTGGCCGATTTGCCTTCTTTGCCAGACTCCAAGCAGCGGCTTTATCGGCTATTTTGTTTTCAGCCACCATATATGCGGTAGAGGTGGTTTTTGCCGCACCAGTGAAGATTCCAAATGATGAGAAAGGATTTTTAGTCATGTTCTTTTTCGCTTGAGTATCGTCTTGGCAAATTATGTCATTTACCGCATTGTTTCCCTTATCACTGCATGTACTTTTCGAGCCACTAAACGATTTACCCTTGCTGGTTTGAGGTTCCTGCGCAGGCAAGTGAGGAGGCATATCATCGACCAAGATTGTAATGGAGTTTTTCAATATCGGCCGTAGGTCGTTTGTGCATGCTTTGCTCAATGCGACATTGCCAGTCTCGGCCACAAGCACATTCGAATTGACAGTTTCTTGTGGCGTGTTTGAGGCATTCGTATCGTCTCTAAGCAGGCGATCTCCATTTTGAAGGCTGGAATTTGCACATAGGTGTTCACGCATCCACTTAATTGTGTCCATCATACTTTCAAGCAGGAACTCCCTTTGGCTGCGCTGTTGAGTGGTGATCTCGTTTTGCCTTTGTTGCCACTCAGCTGTTTGGGCGGCCTCTGCAAGTATTTTTTCTTTCAGGTAAACATTGAACTTTTCAGTTTGTTCCATTTTTTGGTTTAAGTTTAGCAACATTGCACTTTGATCTTGAATCCTTTCATTTAATGCTTCGTCGAGTTTCACAAATGGTATTAGGGCAAGGGATGAAGTAGCCATAACGTTATTATGAATCTGCATTGCAGCAGCCAATGAAACTGGCCTTTGCACATGTGTGGCCATAATTTTCTGTCCCAGTACTCGTGTTTCTCGATATGTCATCAGTTGACATATGGGCATCCACTGCTTGTACATTATTTTGAATTGACACTGGTCTTTTAGTGTTGTTGCTTTTCCTTGACGATGCCATTGGCGTACTTGTCTTGGACTTTGGATGCTCTAGCACTTGGGAGGGCATTTCAGTTCCTAAGGAATTCATTATTTGCACGGCTTTGTTGTTTGAGCTCGCTTTTTCCTGGCCAACTGCGGGAGAATGAAAAGCCACATCCAGTGCAGTTGAAGCGGTAAAAGAGGTCCGTGTGCCGGTGCCAAGTGGCAATTTTGGTAATAGATTAGAGGAATCCCGCTTTGAGGGGATAGCATCCGATTGTGGATCAAGAGTTGCAGTACCCACGGTAGTCTGCGTGTGGCGAAGATTCTGCTTTCTAAGCCAGGCATCATCATATGCATTGTTCACACCGCTTTCATCCGGCAGTAATTCCGAGAGGTCTAAGATTTTTCTTATGGACTTATGATGGATATCATAGGGCATCGCATGGAATCGTAGTGCCTTAGACCCATCAGGCACCAAACCCTCTTCAGTAGCATGTAATTGAATAACATGAGAGTTTTTTACGAAAGCGAATTGACACACCATGTTTGTTCCCACTGCATTCAGGCATAACATCAGATTTATTTGCTGGATCGCTAGAACCAACATCTTGTAACAGTTCTGATGGGGCTGCATAGGGACTTTCAACTGCCCTGAACCCAGCCAATAAACTTAACTTTTGGCTTGTACATGTATGTGGTGCACAATCTTTTGGACTTTTCATGATGGTTTTTTCTGTATCATTCAGAATAAGTTCATTGTTTGGAACTGCAATCAACTCGGCATCAGTGATGTCAAAAGGCGAATAGAAGAGCTCAGGGGTCCCTGGACTAGGGATGGACTCCCGTAGTTCACATATCAATTTGGAAACTGGTTCCAAATTATTTAACGATAGCATTGGAAATTGTGGGAGCTCTGGTGCAAGTAGCGTTTCTTGCCTAGCTGGTTCGCTATGATTTCCGCTGACACTGCGGGGGCTGCTGTTTATTGCATCCGTCGTATTGGGGAGTAATACAGCTTCCAACAGGAGAGCCTGTGGCAAAATTTCTACTAAATCAGCCACAACAGGCTCTGTGCTGTCAACTGTGGTTGCAATCATTGTCACAGGTGAAATGTCAAGCGGTAAGGCAACAATATGTTTGCTTACCTTGCACTTTCCGGCTGCTGCCTTATTTGCGACGGTCCAGGGATTCAGCATCTGTCGCTGTTGCAAAGTTTTATGTCTGGTCTGTGGGCCGGATTTCTTTAGCGGACAGTCAGCCATGGAAGCGTCCTACTACGGACTGCGGCAATGCAGCAAACAGCCAAACAGCAGGGTACAACAGAATTCGTCCTTTACGTGGCCGGGCTTCATGCCGCAAGGGTTTTTGGGTCTATGTTTTATGCCCACACTTCCTGGATGGGCGGGGCTTCACTCCACGGTGCAGGGGCGGTTATCTGACTCGCTTGAGCTCTCACACGCTGAGCATGGGAAGCGAGGGGAACACGCTGATAGCCTCTGGAGAAGGAGTCTTTCGGACAGCACAAGCCCAGGAAGAAGTCCGTCAGGTAGATGCCAACCTCGCCTGTGGCGCAGCCGCTGCTGAACGCTTGCCCTGGCAGCGGCCCCTGATGATTAGTCTTAATTTCTGCTGTCAACTGCGACCTCAGGTCCTTTGCATTTACAAACAGATCTCCAACTACCAACACCCTCACTTTCCTCACCTCTGCCATCTTCACTACACACACAGCCTCTCTTCCTGCAAAGAACAACTTCAACACCTGATTGGCCTATCCCCACCATCCCCTTTCCATGCTGGATATGCTGAGAAACCCCAGATGTAGCACGCCCTGTCTGTGAACAGCCGTGGTGTCTGTGGACCCCGTAACACAGGGGCAGCCCTTTTTCACTTTCCACATCACTGTCTGCACCACTCTCTCATTGGATAAACATAAGCAGTCACACAAACATCCACCAATCACATCCAAGAACTCTACATCTTATTCTGTCATCACAATTCAGCACTTTAGATTAACTGTTCATGAAATTGAATTTGAAGCACTTATAAACGCGCACACAATGAACCAAATCATATCCTGGCGCAGATGGAACAGAGAAATAAGGCTCAGAAGGCCAGGAGGACCAGCTGGGTAAACAGTACTATACAACAAACAAAAATAGTCAAAATCACAAATTTATGTAAAGAGATAAGTTTTGAGACCTGCTCATCACTCTGAGTGCAAGTGTCCTGTGATTGCAAAGCACTTACAGCTAAAACTACTGTAAAACTCTTCAAGATTTCTCCTTCCAGATTCAACTACATCTACATACATCAATACAAACTATAGGTATGAATATTTTGTTTACAGTACATTTGCAACTCTTTTATAAATGCATTTGAACAGGGTACCCTGCATAATCTGCAAAAAAAGCATACTCTAATTTCTACCATCTCCTAAAATCAACGTCACTTTCTAATCTGTCTGCTTTCCAAATTTTAACTTACCCATATTACTCATTGCAATGTCCAACCTATAATTCTCTTATTTCCTTCTGTCATTTTCACAACCACTTATCCCTTAACACACCTTTATACATTCCTAGAATGCACACAAAACAGGAGACAAGCTTGTATCTTACAAAAGAATTGCAAGTACATAAAATGCATTTATTTAAACAAAATGCCTGACACTTGCCATACTTGCAAAACCAAACAAATACAAGTGTACATTCAGATCAGTGCTAATAGGAATTTGGATAACAATGTCAAAGAACTGAAAGGTTTCCAGCACTCATGTAGGAAACATATATGCACAAAAAGAATTAATGGAATTACACAAACAAAACATTCTTCTTTTCAATCTGTACATTTTTCCAAGCTTTTTTTCTCGCCCTACTACAACTTCCACTAATCTATTACCACACAGAGCAACAGCAACACACACTTCAAAAGTGCACCTCATAGGACACACCTATACATACTCCACTAATCCCTTTAGCAATGAAGCTGATGCTCCAAAATCCCCATTCATATAAAAAGCTATGCAATTTGACACATACAGTACCTCTTCCTATAAATAATTTCTTTTTTTCAAAGCAAATGAAAGCAACTATAAAGTATACAAACTTTATGCAGTACAAAACAATGTTAGACAATGAACAGCAACACGAAGAAGAACTCCAGGTGTTAAGCAGAATTATATGCAGTACCCTTTGGGAACACCACACACAATTAAGACTACAAGTGACAGTACAAATTCACCTTTGGTACAAGCCTATACTACACAGTAAAGTGGTAGCGATGGCTGAGCAGCCAGACCTATCTCAAGAGTAAAGTGAGCAGTATCAATAGTTACACAAATGACAGTAATTACTATGATTCAAAAAAACACTGACTCAAGGTTTCTGAGTAAAAGAATATACATTTATTTACACATCAGTTGTAAAACATTTCACTAAAGTAAAGCAGTTGAAAAATCACAATCATAATACACCACACCACTCCCAATAGATTCTGGACAAGTTAAACTCAAAATGAAGTGTGAGTAAAATGGCACTCCAGCAATTTAAAAAGGGAAGAAAAAACACAGTTAGACTAAAATTGAGCAGCACCAACAGGTAAGTAAGCAGGGCAATCTAGAAAGAGTAACTACAGTGATGGAATCAAATCAAAAAGGCTTAAGGCCAAAGTCAATAGGACAAAAAGTATTTTGCTCAAGATCACACAGTTCAGGATAGCTCACGGTTAAGTCTTTGCCAAGAGTTCCGGACGAAGTTGGTCGGCAGAAAAGTTACTTTTAAGAGTAGAGAAGGACAAGTCCTCGGATTGGCGAAAGGTGTCACACACCTTCAGCGCGGTTTGATGAAATGAACAACCAGATTTGCACAGTACCTTTAAATGGAGAAAAAGCCGTAGCTTAGGCAGACATTCCTGGTAGGTCCTGCAGGCTCACGGTTCCTGAAGTGACTGTTGGACTGACACGAAATAGGAAGACTGGAGGGTCCTTCACTGCCCAGTGAAGAAACCAGCAGCAGAGCAAAGCAACAAATAAAAGGTGCGCTCCTTAAAACCCAAGCAGGGTCCGACCTTCCTGGCTTTCCGGTTCACTGTAGCTCTGTACAGCAATTTCGACCAGAGGAGTGAGCCCTGGCTTACAGTTTGGGCGAACTGGTTGGTCCCACCAGCTCAGGGAAAGAAGATTCCTGGTGGATCTTCTCTGTCGCTCGAGTCTGAAGATTCGGACCTGCAGCAGGGCTTCACCGGGCAGTTCAGTCGTTGTAGGGGTCCTCTTCTGTTAGCTCCACATTGGTTTTTTCATTCCTGTGGCGACTCTGACTTCCAATCCCAAGAGACCTGCTTTTTATGCAGTTTTCCCCCATTCACACAGCCTGGCTGTCAATCACACAGCAGTGTGGCTGTCCCGCCGGGACAGTCACCTCAGCCAATCATGCTAGTGTGCGCCATGGGTCTCCAAGGAGACCCTGTGCAGGGAGTCTCAAAACCTTCCCTCACATCCTGTCCCCCTCAGACATTCAGGTGCCTAAGGAGGGCTTCTGTGTAGAAGCCCGCGAAAGGACGGCGAACAAAGGAACCCAACCTGGTTTGGCGCGCAGAGTAAAACACAAGAAAGACATTTTCAAAAAGAAATGGCAAATAAACCCAGCCAGAACCGTATAAAAAGCTATATGGGCCAGCGGGTTTAAGTTTTAGGCTACTAAAAGAGCCTAAAATACTACCAGGGTTAGTTAAGATAACTGTGGTTGGAAAAATAGGGTAGTTACCACTGCCACCAGCCAAATCTTGAAATGAAAAGGGAGCAAAACAGTGCTCCAAGAGAAACAGACAAAAAGGGATAAGTATTAACCCTTTCCAGTACTCTATGTACTGGGTCTGTGAATTTAAAAAGACTAATAAAGTCAATGACAACTTTACAAGTTCTGTGAGACAGTAGTCAGTCCCAGAAAATGGAGTCGGAGTTGGAAGTCTAAAAGACAAGCCTGTGTTACTGCACTGAAGGTGCTGTGTAACAGACAGTAAAACGATGATGCCTATGGAGTAGGTGGAGCTCCACAGTCCAAGAACACATACAAATGTAAAACACACACATCAAAGCACATGTAAGAGTGGGAAAAAAGGCTCACACTCTTACCAGGTGAAAAAAATAAATCCTAAAAATCCAGCTAAGCTGCTGAGGGACTCAGGAGGTAAGGGAAATTAGCCATTCTAGAGAATTCTCCCTAACACCAGGCACAACTAAATATAGACACTCCTGACAGCAGTCTACCTTCTCTAACAGGAAGCCAAGAACCACTTGGACAGCCACCCATAGCAAATGAGGCTGAATTAGCCATGACTGAAGTAGAAAAACCATGTAACCGTATGAAGGGTCTATAGACGACTTTGTTATACTCAAATCCCAATTAAACAATGAACAGCGTAGCATTTTCCTAGAAATAAGAAAACAAATTGAACATGGTATGCAGCACAAAACTAAAACTTGTACCTGTCAAGACTACAAACTGATACTGCTATATGTGAGTGGTCAAGCTGGTTCAGGGAAAACATTCTTAATAAAAATCATCAGCAAGTTCCTGCAACAATTGACAAACAAACTGTCAGCTGTTGTAACTGCCCCCACAGGTTTAGCTTCCTACAACATAGGCAGTGTCACATTACAGTGATTACTACTCCTTCCAGTAGAACACCAAAACAAATTAGACTACTACAAACTTTCTCCAGAAGCTGCAATGGAACTACGCAGAGTTCTGATTCACCTCAGATTACAAAACAGACTACGAATAACTCTTATTGCTTTCGGAGATCTTCTTCAATATAACACCAGTTAAATGTGAACCTATTGTTAAAACCCTAGGGCACAAACTATGCTGTAAAACTTTCGGCAGCATAGGAAATGTCAATCTTTGGCAACATTTCCAATACAAAGAATTAACTGAAAACATGTGTCAGTCTGCAGACCTCACCTACGCCAACATTTTAAAAAGTATTAGTGTTGGTGTACTATCTATAGAAGCACAATCTATATTAAATACCAGGCACATCCATGCACTCTACTACAGGCATATCTCTTGTGCTACTGATGTCATGGAACAATTAGCACACAAAAATGTAAACTGTATGTCCTTGATGCCAACTCTTGCAAGCTGTGCACAATTCAATGATACAATGTTAAAAAATGAAATGCGACCAATTGTTCAAATTTACTCCACAGACAAAGTGGACATGTATGGTATGACACTACCCATGTGTGAACAAGCCACAGCACGACTAAATACCTTAGCTGGTTTAGACAAAATATTAAAATTAGCTTTAAACTGTAGTGTAATGCTCAAACATAAACTTTGACGTGGAGCAAGGACTAGTTAGTGGAGCACTAGGTACAATTGTTGGCTTTAAAACATACCCACGTGATAACAACATTCAGTTTGTCAATATTCACTTTGACAAACTGTCAGAAGTTAAAAGGACAGGACGCTCAAAAGCCCGATTCCTTCTTTTCAAAGACGTGTATGTACCCAGAGAACAATTTTCTCTATCTTTAGCATACGCAGTCACCATTCATAAATCATAAGGTCTTACTCTAGATCAGGCATGGATAGATATTGGCAGCACAGTGTTTAAAGAAGGCATGAGCTATGTAGCCCTATCGCGCCCACGTACACTTGAAGGACTATTTCTAGTCAACTTTGATGCAAGTAAAGTAAACACTGATATTCCTTGCATTGTAGAATACAATAGACTACGTGCACTCTATGCACCCCATCTCAAAACCTATCCTGTGCCTCAAAAAGAAAAAGTTTGTATAAGAAAATGAGTTCAGACTCAAATTATACAGGATCTAACAATACCTCCTAAGAAATTAAAAGAAACTAATATTAAATCAATGACCACAACCAAAGAAGGATCTAATGCACAAACAAAACCAACTACCTCTTCAAAGAAACAACGCACACTTCCAAAAATAACTTAGACACAGAACTGTCTGGTCCATTAACATTTTCCAATGCAACTGGTGTAAATTGCTATGCAAATTTAGCAATCGATATTCTATTCCAATTGCCACCAATTGTTGAAAACATTTACTAAAACGGGACAGACCAATTACGGGCTTGGCGGAACGGTAAGTGCCCATTCCCCATTGGGCCCATTTGGGAATTTCCCATTCCCCATTGGGCCCAATGGGGAATTTTCGCGCTATTACTGCCGGCAGATTTCCCACCGGATGTATTAGTGCCGAAAATCGGAAGAATTGCTGCAGATTTGCCCCCAGCTCAGAACTGGGGGGAAATCCCCCAAGGCCGTAATTTGGTGGACCCTTAACTGCGGCGGTAATAGCATTACCGCCGCATTTAAGGGTTACTGCCACACTCGTGATGAGGCCCAATGTCTACTCCAATTTCCCATACCATGAAAAAACTTCATACAGCCTCAACAAAGCAAACAGTAAGTATACAATGATTGGAGTCACAAACACTGCAAAATAACACACTCCTATAAATACTATTACACTACTGGCAACCAGTAAACAAACATTTGAAAACATACCTCCTATGCAGCCCACAAAAAACAGTCAAAATGATTTCTTGCATGGGTGTGTTATGCTGTGGTGGTTGTGGCGAGGGCTTAGAGTCTTGGGTGCTTGGCCGGTGTATATATATATTACATGACCCGCAGTAGCAGCCGTGTAATTATGGGTACGTTGCTAAACTTATTGGAAGAACACTTTTTTGGCGGCTTATAACTTCGCACCCCTGAAGGAATCGTCACCAAACATTCCAAAAAAGGTATATGGCAGGCTCTGAATTCTTTTGCTGAGTTGGGTGAGGTTTCGTGCAGGGTGGGCAAAGTTATAGGGGGGGTCCTAACATTTTTTTTCCTATAGATTGAATGGGGAAAAACTTTGTACACGGCTACAGGCTGAACGGTTGGACGGATTTTTGCAAACTGTGCGGCAGGAGGGGGGGATTGGGTCAGAAAGAATGCTTTTGTGTGTTCTGTGGAAATCTGACCAGTACTTATGTTGCAAAGAACAGAAATGTACATCCCAAAGAATTTGTGACATCAGGGTCCGCTCTGCGTACCCATTTCCATATTCGCTCCGCGGACGGAAGTCTCATTGGCATGCAGTATGCTGTGATGTCGGCGAACTTTGGACGTAGCCGGTGGATGGCTGGAGGGAAGCGTGCTGTGCGTCAAAGTCTTTGGAAAATGCCGCCATGGTGTATGGGAGGATAGTGTTGTGGTGTGTGTGGCAAGGCTCTAAGCCATTGTGTGCATGGCTGGGCCTCTTGAACGTAGCAGTGTGTGCACTAAAATTAGTAATATCTGGCTCTGCTCCGGTGTGCCATTTCCCTGTTCGCTGCATGGTCAAATTTTATTTTATTTTATTTTTTGGATTTTTAAAGCACACTACAACCCTTGGGCAATGAGGCGCTGTAAGAAGATGAAAGTAGGCTTGCTTTGGGATTACAGGTGAGCGGCCCCAGTTAGATACAATTGCTTAGTTATAAAGAGTCCGTAGACCCAATTTTGCTTGCATTGCAGTGTGCAGTTATGTGATGTGTGTCAAAAGTGTTCCATGACCATGGCATGTTGTATCTGAGGACAATGTGGCATCAAAGGCCTGAAAAACATAGTTTACGGCATCGGGTGGTGGGAAGAAGGGATGGAAAGGGTGCAGTAGTGAGAAGGACTTCATGTGATATATATCTCATTAGAAGAAGACATTGGTGTGCCAGCGCTATCCGTGCATGCTCCCCGAATGCGCGGATATCTCAACAGGCAACAATCTTGTGTGGTCATTGCAGACAGCCTTTGTTATAGCATGCCCGCTGCATCAGCGATTTCCTTCTTTGATGAGTGGTGGCAGGCACATTTGCAGAAGGGGAGTGCATTCCATGAGACATGAATATTTAAACATAGCGTGTACTATGGTGTGCTGTGTAAGGGAAGTCCGTAGCCCCTTCAATGCATGGCTGCAGCCCTTGCACAGAAAAGTATGTCCACTGGTTGAAAAGGTATGTCCACTGGTTGAAAGTAGGTGCCACATTGTTGCTTTTTGGGTGCGGTTCGGCTGCAGTGCACACAATGTTGGTGGCATGGGTGTGGTGTTTGGTAAAACAACCTATAGTTGTCGGTGTATGGGTGGAGATGGTGCTGTGACCAGTCGTGCAGTGTGTCCCTGGGCGGAATAGTGTACATATGGAAGAGCTCACGGTGCAACTGGTTCTTATATGTGCTTGTGTAGTGTGCATTGCCCAGATTAGTAATTGTTGCCGTGCACTATGCACCATTGGTTCTATCCATGTACTAGAGTGTTGTGGGCAGGTCCAATGTTGTGAAGATTGTGTTGTTTGGTTGGCATGCTTATAATGCTTTGTGATTGGAAGTGGGTAGCAGATCCAAACACAGCGATATGTTTCTGCATTACGGTAAGTGGACCACATGTCCTTGCCTCCCTGCTTTATGGTGCATAGGTTGGGTGGAATTGCTGGTGCGTATGTTGCCTTTGTGATTTCTGGCACATGCCTACATGGTTGCCTGCATGGCTGTTGTGTTGTGGTGAGTGTGGCCAAGGCCTAGACTGTTGGGTGCATGGCCGAATGCTGTAGGCCGTAGGCCATGCACCCAACAGCCTAGGCCTTCATCACAGCCACCACAACATAATGCAGTGATGTAGTTGTCACTCTGCATGCATTTGAAGTTGGTGCGTAGCACACAATGGTTGCGGAGGACATTGTACACTTGGTAGAACAGCAGAAGTGAGCTTCTATGCGTACATTAGCATATGGTGTTCATCATTCCCCCTGTTGCACAATAGGGAGCCACATGTCACAATTTGCGTTTGCTATGGTTAGACCCTTATAAAACCCTTGCTTGAGGGAGTGTTTGAACACATTGCGCCATGAAAGGAAGTCATCAGCATCAGAAAGTTGCAATATGGACAATGTACACAGCCACTCACATACCGTTCAGCACAGGCACCACAACGGCATGGAGCCATGCATTTAAAGATATGGCCAGGGTTAATGTTGGCAGGCGCAATTGCAGATGGTGAGTGCATTACACGTGACGTGAGGAGTCAAACTTGGGTTGTACTAGGGTGTGCTGTGTGTGGGGAGGCCCTAGCAGTCAGTGATGGTAGAGCAATGGCAGAAGGGGAGTACAATGAAGATCACATGAAACTTGAAACATACACTGCAGTACGGTGTGTTGCGTGTGCTAAGCCCATAGCCCCTTTGATGAATGGGTGGCTACCTTGCACCGCCAAATATGTGCCATAGGGTGAAGTAGATTTCACATTGTTGCCTTCGGTGTGCGGTTTGTGATCATTGCATAAAATGTTGCTTTCATGGTTGTGGGGATTGGTTGCAACTGTTACACTGTTTAGTACATGCCTGGACCTGATGGAGTGGTGACTCCTCTAGTGTGTCATGTGGGTGCAGTGGTGAATAAGTGGATGCTTAGAAGGAGCGAGGGGTGACATGCATGTATCTGGCCACTTTTTCACCTGCATGACTCTGTTATGTTGTGCTGGGTGTGGCCAAGGCCTACACTGCTGATTGTATGGCAAAAGGCCATAGGCCGTAGGCCAGGCACCGAAGAGGCTAGGCCTGCACCATAGAACACCACCATAACGCAGACATCCAGTTTTAAGTATGCATGTCTCAGATGATGGGGACATTCAAAACATGGTTTTGCAGGACTGTGTGGATGTGGTAGAACAGCACAAGTGGCCTGATATGCGTCCAGTACCATATGGTGTAGATTATGCCACCACCTTGGATATTAGGGAGGCACATGGCGCTATTTGCATTTGCGATGAGTTGCCCTTTGCACCACACATCCTATGTTACATTTGTGCATCGTGTTATGTAGCAAATATTCCGCTTCACGTGGCCATTATGTTGTGCTGAGGGTGGGTAAGGCCTAGACTATTGGATACATGACCAAAGGCCGTAGGCCATTGGCTATGCACCCAAGAGCCTATCCCTTGATGATGGCCAGCACACCATAATGCAGCCATGCGGAGTTGTCTCTGCATCTCTCCAATGATGGTGACCTTTAAATAATGGATGCGGAGCGCATTTTACACTTGGTGGAACAACCAAAGTGTGGTGCTATGCGTTCACGAGCACATGGTGTAGGTCATTGCACCTGTTGCACTTTAGGGAGCCATATGTTAGCATTTCCGTTTGCTATGGGGTACCCTTTACAATACCCTTGCTTGAGGAAGTGCTTTAACATATTGCGCCATGAAAGGTCGTCATCAGTGTTAGGCATAATTATATGCAGTACCCTTTGGGAACACCACACACAATTAAGACTACAAGTGACAGTACAAATTCACCTTTGGTACAAGCCTGTACTACACTGTTAAAGTCGTAGCAGTAGCGGAGCAGCCAGACTTATCTCAAGAGTAAGTGAGAAGTACAAGATAGTTACACAAAGGACAGCAATTACTATGATTCAGGCAAACACTGACTCAAGGTTTTCAACTAAAAACATATACATTTATTTCACTCTTCAGTTGTATAACATTACACTATTATAAGCAAGTCAAAAATCACAATCTTAATACACCACACCACTTTACTTAAATTCCAGACAAGTTAAGCTCACAAAATGAAGTGGGAGCAAAATGGCACTCCAGCAATTTAAAAGGGAGGGAAAGACAAAAGTTATTAGAAATTAGATCAAACCAACAGTTAAGTACTCAGGGTAGTTGAACAAGAGGAATTTCAATGAGGAGAAAAGATAGAAAAGGCTTAGGGCTAAAGTCAATGGGTCAGAAGTCTTTTGCTCAAGATCACACAGTTCAGGGTAGTTTGGGGTAAAGTTAGTGGCACGGTTTCCGGACGAAGTTGGTTGATACAAAAGTGAGTTAAAAGAGAAGAGGAGGACAAGCCCTTGGATTGGAGAAAGATTTCAAACACTTTCACCATGGTTGAACGAAATGGACAACCGGATTTGCACAGTACCTTAAAACGGAGAGGGAGCTGTAGCTGAGGCAGACGTTCCTGGTAGTTCCTACAGGCTCACGGTTCCTGAAGCAACTGTCGGACTGATCAGAAGTAGGAAGACTGGAGGGTCCTGCACTACCCAGGGAAGAAACCAGCAGCAGAGCAAAGCAACAAATAAAAGGTGCGCTCCTTAAAACACTAGCAGGGTCCGACCTTCATGGCTATCTGGCCCACTGTAGCTGTGTACAGCGAATTCGACCAGAGGAGGGGTCCTGGCTTGCAGTTTTGGTGAACTGGTTGGTCCCACCAGCTCAAGGGAAGAAGATTCCTGGAGGATCTTCTCTGTTGTCAGATTCTGGAGATTTGGACCTGCAGCAGGGCGGTTCAGTCGTTGTAGAGGTCCTCTTCAGCTAGTTCCTCGTTGGTTCTTTCGTTCCAGTGGCGACTCTGCCTTTCTAGTCCCAGAGACTTGCTTTTTATGCAGTTTTCCCCCATTCATACAGCCTGGCTGTCAATCACACAGCAGGGTGGCTGTCCTGGCAAGAACAGTCCCCTCAGCCAATCAAACAGGAGTGTGACTTGGGTTACCAAGGGAACCCATGACATGGGTCCAAAGACCCCTCCCTCACATCCTGCCTACCTAGACTTTCAGGTGTCTTAAGGAGGGCTTCTGTGCAGAAGCCCGCAAAAAGACAATGAACAAAGGGATCATCCAGGGTTTGGCGCGCAGAGAAAAACATGAGAAAGACTTTAACAAAAAGAAATGGTGACTAAACCCAACCGGAGCCAAAATAAAATGTATTTGGTCAAGCGGGTTTATGTTCGAGGCTAATACAATAGCCTAAAACATTACCACGTTTATATAAGATAATCTCGGTAGAAAAGTTAGGGTAGATACCACTGCCACCAGCCAGTCTTAATGTAAAGGGAGCGAAACAATGCTCCAAGAGGTACAGACAAAAAGGGATAAAAGTTAACGCTTTCCAATACTCAATGTAAGATGGGGTGTACTGGGTTGGCGGTTTAAAGTGAATAATGTAAAGTTAATGGCAACTTTACCCTTTTCTGGGGGGACAGTAGTAAGCCCCAGAAAATGGAGTTGGTGGGAAGTCTCAAAGACAACCCTGTGTCACTGCACTGAAGGTGCTGTGTAACACACATAAAAATATGAGGTCATGGAGTCGGTGAGACTCCAGTGCTCAAGATCACACAAAAAGTGGAAACTCACACAGCTAAACACATGTAAGAGTGGGAGAAAGGCTCACACTCTTACCAGGTGGAAGAAATAAATCCTAGAAATCCAGCAAAGCTGCTGAGGGACTCATTAGGTAAGGGAAATCAGCCATTTATGAGAATTCTCCCTAACAATCAGCATCAGAAAGTTGCAATAGGCACAAAGTACAGAGTAACTCACATACCGTTCAGCACAGCCAACACAACGTGATGGAGCCATGTATGCAAAGATGTGACCAGGGTGAAAGGTGTAAGACGCAATTGCAGAACAGGAATGTATTACACATGACATGAGGAGTTCAACGTGGGGTGCACTAGGGTATGCTGTGTGTGGTGAGGCACTAGCGTCTTGGATGCATGGCTGGGAGCCTTACAGGAACAGCTATGTGGGTTGCATGCAACTACTCCTCAGATTGTTGCGTTTTGTGTGTGGTTTGTGAGTTGTGCATGCATTGTTGATTCCATGGGTGTGCTCATTGTTCGCACATGGTACATTTTGCAGTGCATGGCAGGAGCTTATGGATTGAGCAGTTCTGCAGTGTGTCTACTAAGTGCTGTGGCGAGAAAGTGTGTGTACCAGTGCATAGGGTTCAACTGCATCGTGTATGTGCTCGAATAGTGTGCATTGTGCAGGTTACTAGCTACTGTACTGCACTTTGAAGTACTGTATCATTGGAGTTGGTGGAGTGATGGGAGGAAAAAAAACGATGGTTACCTGCAGGTCGTGGTGGTGGGTGCCGCTCTGGTTGAATGTGTAGGCTGAAAGCGTTGATTGGATGGAGAGCTGTTACCTGGAGGTGCTTTCACATGACACAAGACCTGTACTGTGAGTGTGTAAAGGTACGTCTGCAGTGCAGTGCAGGAATGATAGTGTTTGATGCGGAGGTCTTTGATGTGAATGCTACATACGTGTGTGACTATTGAATACTACCTAATGCGGGAGTGTTGCATATACAATAGTGGAAACGGAAGAAGGAGTGTCTCTGCTTTACTGGGGTGTGGCCTGGGAAGGCGCACATGCTACAATCTGCCCTTCTGAGCATGGTGCCTTTGCAAATGGAACTGTGGGGATTATCCAATCAGTTGTCGAGGGTGTGGTTCACAGGAAGGGGCAGTGAAATATTTTCCCAAACCTCAATGCAGTGAGGTTTACAGAGATGGACAGATGCAGAGTGCTCATTGTGGGTGATACCTTTGTGCAAGATCTGCACAGGTATGCAGTGGAAAGAGGCTTTTATACTAACTTTCAGCTGGAAAGAGTGGAGGCTTTTAGGGGCACAGTCTATTTCAGTGCCATGGTTCTCCTTTGTACATGTGTGGCCTCTGTCGGTACTGTGAATGTTGTGGTTGTGCATTATGGAGCACTACATTTGGGGTACATGTCATGCTCATGTTTGCTCCGTCACCTCAAGAAGTTGATGACAGCAGTGATGCAGATTATTCCCACTTCCAAGGTGATTTTCTCCTCCATACCACCAAGAGGTGCATGGGACCATGCCAGTGTAATTTGCCCACAGCCAGAGGTCGGGCGGTGTTTCATAAACAGAAGCATGTGTGACTTTATGTGCAGTGCTGGGATGTTCTACACCGACTATGCCAGCATTAGCAAGCAAGTTCTGCAGTGGTTCCAAGGAAATGGCATTTTTTTTACCTCCATTGGCAATGCTGTATTGTTTGCCAGTCTGCACGAAGCGTTGCAGACAATACTGTAGAACTGTAAGAGAAGCGTTCACGTTCAGTCCGTACAAATGTCAGGAGGAGAAGAAAACAGAAACTCAGCGAAAGAGATACAAATAAATGGTATGCAAGCACGTACATAACAAAAACAGAACAACAAAATAATTTTAAAAAACTTTTGTTTTCTGAGACAGTACTACAGACCCAAACCCCTACCCTGTTTTACACTTAACCCCCTAACCCGCCCCCTTCCTAGCACAAAAACACAGTGGATTACGTTATACTTTCATGCTTCCACATGCCACATCCAGCCATTTTCTGGATGGGAGCCATGGAAATGAAACTGTGGAGCGAAAGACACTGCTTTATAAGGTTGGTCGGTCTGGTGTGTACGCAAACACTGTGCTAGAAGATCTCTTTGCACAAAGAAGTGCAGAAGGCTATGGTGGATGTGTGCAAGGTAAGGGGCAGGCATCCTGGGTCTATGCATGAACTGTATGTATTTATTTGCAGTTAGTAACAAGCAAGCTGTGCTGTGTTTGTGCAATATTTTTTGAAAAGTGTGCAGTAAGTGGGGTACTGCGGAAAACAAAACACAACTTTGCAGTGTACACGGTAAGTGGCAGGCATCCTACTGTTGCACATGCATTGTATGTATGATATCATATGATGTGCAATTGTATGCTATGGCATTCGTAAAGCGCCTACACACACGTCTAGCAAAGCGCAATGAGGCAAGGGAGGGGAAACAGAGGGGAGACAGAGACAACAACCCTAATGGGCCAGGTGTGACTTAGATTGCCCAAGTGCATGGGTGGAGGGAGGGGAAGGTACAGTATATGGGAAGAAGACCAAATGACAATAAGTAAAAATACGGGCCAAGTGTGCCAAGTGCATGGATAAGTGCACACAACAAGTGGTAGATGCACTGTTAGGCATACAGAAAACAGTCCTCAAGTGCAGGGTTTGCTAGAAAGCCAGTGCAGGGGTTAGCCTGGTGGGGGGAGATGACATGGGCCCGACATC
Organism: Ambystoma mexicanum; assembly: GCF_040938575.1. Classification (NCBI taxonomy): domain Eukaryota; kingdom Metazoa; phylum Chordata; class Amphibia; order Caudata; family Ambystomatidae; genus Ambystoma; species Ambystoma mexicanum. The sequence continues at coordinate 1,150,815,147 of NC_090928.1, forward strand.
ACAGAATCGCCAGGTAACCAGTGCAGAATCAGTTTACGTCAGGCAGTTAGCTGGGGAGAGGAGCAGAAACAGCAGACATTAAGAGAAAGGCTTTGAGGTGCTTCCGGAACCAGCAATGGTTCCCCTCAAATGTCAGGGAGGCAGGGAGGCTGTTGCAGAGGGATGCCCCAAGCGAAAAAGCACATCTACCACCAACTGTTATTTTGCAGAAGCGCCTGACCCTGAGGGAGTTTGAGGTGGTTGAGGGAAGAGCTAGTGCACGTACATATATAGGGAATTAGAGAAGAAGGTACTGAGGTCCCAGGACCCAGAAGGCCTTCTGCATAATGCAGAGTCTTCTCAATTTATTCCTCACAGTCACTGGGAGCTATTGGCGACATTTCAGTGCAAGAGAGATACCATCCCATGTCGCAAACTCCTCTTCTGGATGCGTTCCAGATGGCGGAGAGTTGAAGGGGGCAGATTTTAAAACTACATGTTACAATAGTGCAGCCTAGGCAGAAGTACAGCTGTGCAGACAGTGATCTTTTGGAAAGTTGCTTTAGCTTGGTACGATACATTCAATGCTGCTATTGGTGGCATTTTTTTGCAATTTATGCAGGAGGTGGGTTAGTGGGGAAAATATTTTGTAGCATTGTCGGAAGGAAAAAAGAGAGTTCCTGTTTCAATATTACACTATATATGCTATGAGTAAACAAGAATGTAGCAAACAAATATCACTGAGGTGACACTTCATGGTACGGGATGGGAAAAAAACAGTATGCTTTTAAAGAACGTAATGGCCGTTCAGTGGCAAATACCATGCGCAGAGGCACTTATAACATAGTCATACACATAGTGCAGAAAAAGTTTCCGTACCTCATTTTGTGGTGATGGGTGCGCATGTGGATGAATGTGAATGCACAAATCTTGCAATCTTTTACTGAACTTTCTACTGGACGTGCTGTCCAGTTACAGCACACTAGCAGGCTGAATTTGTAATGGTACCTATGAAGTATTGTGCAGAACTGACAGTGTTAGATCCTAATGTCTTGGAAGGCATTGGTGGAATTGTGTGTGTCTATTTACCCGTACCCAATGAGGTTGTGGTGGACAAAAGGTAGTGGGAAGGGAAGAAGGACTGCTTCTGCTTTACTGCAGTGCAGCCCTTGCAGTACTTTGGACACTCTTACCTTGCTGCCCAATGGACATGGGACTTTCGGGAGTGGACGCATTGTGAAACGGTGTGTACGAGCGCAGTTTCGCCGACATGCATGCACTTTGCAAAGACCTGCCCACTTTTGCTAGAGCCAATGTTATCATCATCCACTACGGCGGCATGCGTATGGGTTACGTGTCTTGTTTAGGTTTGTTCCGTCGACTGAAGAGGTTGCTAATTCTAGTGAAGAGGCTTTTTCCCACTGCCCAGGTGCTTTTCTCATCCATAACACCACAAAGCGTATGGGACAATGCTCCTGGATGTTTCGAGCCAGAGGCAGGATGGTGTCTTATTAACAGAAGTATGTATAATTGTTTGTCCGCTGCTGGGATGTTCTTCTGCAATAATGACCTCATTAGTTGTGGAGATGCGGAATATTTCCCAAAAAATGGCATTTCTTTGTCGCCCATTGGTAATGCTGTTTTGTTTGCCCGTGTACAAGATACGGTGAAGGGTTTACTGTAAATATGTCCCCACAAGATAACACAAAATCAAATACAAAGTGTAAAAAAGGTGTTTCTTTAGAAGTATCTAAAAAAAAAGCTCTTTTTAGAGCCGCCCATTACAACAAACTCCCCCTAACCTGGTTGTAAGTTATTCCCCCACGTTCACACGTAGCACGAAAGTGACATACGGGGATTTTCAGGATGGAGGCCATGGAAATGGGACTGTGGACCAACAGGGATTGCGCAAACAACTTTTCTGGGCATGGTGTGTACGCAGAGGACTGCTGTACAGAACTGATACTGTTACATGGAGAGCTCTTAAGTGTCATTGGTTGAAGCTTTTGGAGCTTTTTAACAGTACGCAATGACGGCATGCTGCAAAGAAGAAACTGGAAAGGGAAGAAGGAATGTTTCTGCTTCATTGGGATACAGCCCTCGCCATCCTTTGGGAAACGCATATGCGCATACTCCCGTTTTCTGCTAGCTACCAATGACTTTGGGACAATGCGGACTATCGCTGCTGAGGGTGTGGGTCGCAGGAAGCCCCATTCATAGTCTTTTCCATTACTGTGCGTACTCAGCTGGACTGACGTGGTTGCTATTAGTTGCAGACGCAGTGTAGCACAGCAGATTTGGTGCACCATTACTTACAGGGTAAACCTATGTGGCCTACTACTCTGTTATGAAAAGCTGCAAACAGATTGCACAGGACCTCTGGGGTGTGCCCTTTTGTATGGTTGCTGTGGACAACTTTCATCCAGAAAGCAGGCCTACATTGTTCCAAAAAATACATACATGTACAACAGCACATTGTGGTGTGTTTGTAAGCGTGTACATTCTGAAAAACACTACGTACATTGCTCAACCCTGCACTGTTCAAGGGTCCGGCTCCTGTCCCTGAAATAAGGGACTATGCACAGTGTGGGGGCGGTCGCATGGTGACGTTGCCACTGTCCTCCTATGGGACGGCTGTCCACTGGACGCGTTTCAGGTGGAATACGTTGTGCACATGTGAATGGGTGTCCTATGCACACAGTTGCCACTTCTCTACTGACTAATAGTGCGCCACACATGCGCCAAGCATTTTGGGAGATGCTGGCTATTTATAGGGTACAGCAGGTGGAATGTTTATCTGTATAGGTACCTGTAGGATGTGGGTGGACGCCCAAACTATTTAACGTTCCTTCGCATTGCTGCACAGTGACGATGTTACCAGGACACAGAGGAACAGATACACATGCATGTACTTGCACTACGCACAAACGTCCGCTCCCACGCGCATTGATAGGTGGTGGGCAACATGCAGACATGCAGAGCCTTCTGGTGACATACGGATGCCTCCATTTTCATTGTGGATAGGCAAGACAGCTGTGGTGTCTGTAGTACACCTACCTTTTTCTTAATTATAGTTATTGCAAAGAGTACTGTTTGCCACTGAGTCAGAACTCCATTTCAGCAAAAAAAGAATACCACACAAACACTCAGCAACATTCTCATTGTTACATGGGTAGCAGAAGTGGATACTTATTGTGGGGAAATGGGGATTTGCACAAATTAGTTGTGAGGGGAGGAAGAGATTGATGTATCACCGTAACGTCTCCCATGAAATAGTTTTTGAGGGGATGGTGGGCTCCGAAATGGGGAAGGAGTATTGTAAGTGGCTAACAAAAAGCCTTTACAAAATGTAAAACATATACATAAAATATTTCATAAACAGCAAATCAAATTTAAAAACATTCTATACAATTATACAATCATTACTTTAACATATGTAAACAAACAAAAATACAAATGTTTGATCATCACCTTTCATGCAATATAACTGTCATGATTTTTACATATTTCCTCTCTTACATTGTAATACTGCTTATATTTCATACCACATTCAGCTAAACAAAGCTAATTCCAGGTCGCCAATTTTCAATAGTCGAGCCAATGCGAAGATTAGAAGCAGTTTTCATTAATCTTCCCTGGAGGATATCAAGTTGTGTACTCATATCATGGACACACATATCAAGAGTATATAGGATAACAGGCTCAGCTTTCAAATTCAGAAACTCTAGCAAGGGGCGGAGAGAGAATCTACAATACTTACCAAATATAAGCTTCATTTGGCTGAGAAGAGGTCAGGATTTGAGTTTAATTAAACTAATTGAGGCTGCATTTGTGACAAAGTATCCTAGATATATCGTCTCCACCGAGGGTGTTAAATAGACATTGTTCAATTTCCATCTATATTGTTTCAATTTCTTGCCCGCATTGAATACCATCATTGTTGTTTTATTTCCATTAGGTTGTAAATTATGTGCATGGGCAACATTTTCAAATAACTGCATTTTAGTTTGCTGCCCTGCTGGAGTGAGATCAAATAGGATTATATCATAAGCAAATGGCAAAAAATGAAGCCTCAAGGTACCCAAGCGAGCTGGAAAAACCGTTGCATCATACCACATTTTTTCCAAGTCCGATAAGTAAAGATTGAACAATGTGGCAGGCAAGTTATAGCCTTGTTTCAATCCCAATTCTGTAAACATAGCTTTTGTCGTTGCCCCCTCTGCTGTCAATCGAATCCTATAGGCAGTGTTCGTGTGGAGCTGGATAAGCCAGTAAATCAAAAGCCCAGATATTCCAAAGGATGCCAGCTTCTCCTATATTAGATTACACACAACTGATTCAAAGGCATTAGACAGATCTAAATAGGACATGTAAATTGGACATGCACCTTTATTTTTTGTTTCAGCCAATAAATGGGATAGTATAGACACATTAAGCGCAGTTCCCATCCCTCTCCTAAAACCAGTTTGACATTTAGAATATAAACCATGATGTTCGATATATTTCTCCAAGTCATACAAAGAAGTATCGCAAAAACTTTTGCAGATGTATCCATTAATGATCTAGGTCTATCATTTGCCGAGTTACATGGATCCCCTTTTTTGAATACTGGTATTATAATCGAGGTAACCGATGATGCTGGAATCGAGTGAGTTTGAAAAATCTGGTCGTACTTTAACTTTAAGATACCCGACCAGAGCAATGGCTCTGCTTTATGCACACATGGCGGGATGCCATCAGGGCCCGCTGCCCTTGCACTTGATAGTTTACCGATAGCCCACACTATGTGCTCTTTAGTCCAATTCATTGCACATGACCCCTGATTCGTTAATGGCATTTTAGTAATTTTCATAAATCCTTCAGGCAATGTATATTAAACACTGATGTATTTTTCCCAGACTTCCGCTGGAATAGTGTTAGCTGGCTGTTCATACCTAGAAATATGCGATTGTCGAATACTTGTCCAGATACGTCTAGTGTCCTTTTTGCACAGGGCACTAATGATCGCTTGATTTTCTTTAATATGTAATGTTATCTTAAACCCTTTTATTTTTTTTTATAGACCTGTAGAATACATTTTTTTTTCTTTTCATGTTCGTATTCATTCCACTTCAAATAAGATATTTTGCTTATCTCTCTGTTTTTCTGTCATTTAGTCAGTGTGACCTCTAGATCAAAACCATATTTCTTTGGTTGCAAGCAAGGCTTCTGAGTTTTTAGAAGTTCTTCTAGAGTTTCCTTCACAATTTTAGAAATTACTTCCTCCAACTTAAATAAGTTAAACTCCTGACTTGAAAACTCCTCTTCTAAATCTTCTAACTTTAAGTATACCTGATTCACTACTTTCTGGCACACTACAGAGTTCCATCTCAAATATATATTTGGACGGTCAGTTTCAGAAAATTGTAAGAACTTATCAACTTGATAAAATGAACTTTGTCTACCTATTCTCAGTTGAATGGGCACATGACCACTATTGACAATCCCATGAACAATCACAGGCTTTTAAAGAGAATGTGCTTGGTGTACATGCAGCAATATATATTACATAATTTACCGTTCACACTACGGTGCATACCAATGGGGTTACTATAGAAAGTAATTGCATCATGAGGGAAATGTTCTTCCTTCCACTCTCAGATGCTTGCAATTGCTGTGTTACAAAAAGACACATTTTGCTTCTGTACCTTTGCATACTGCAGCATCTGTGCAATTATTAGACAAAGTTTAGTGTCCTTACTACATTGTAGTGAAGTTCGGGTCTTAGCACTTTCCAGTCGTTACACTGGCCATTTGTTCTTTGTTCCCCTTTACAGTAGCAGTGCGCTAAGATTGTTAAAGGCAGACGCCACTTCTGTTGTTGATGTATTCCGTTATGGTGTACTCCCTATGCCTTTGTCCTGTTTGCTTCATAAGTACACAATTTGCAAACCTACTCTATTGTCCCTTGCAATTCTTGCACATGGTGCTGTTTGTCTATGTTCTTTGCGCTTGGTGATTGGTACCACTATGTAAGAGAGCATCTGCCTTCCTCAGCAGGTTGGATGCCACCCGATCTCTGCAGACGCATAGTCTGTGACTGCTGTCCGCATTAACATGGTGCCAGCAGTTTCACTATGTTGCACAGTTTTCTTTACTAACTAAGGGTATCCTGCTAGAAACCAATAAAATTCACTGACAAAAAACGTTGTTAAAGGGATGTTATGGTTACGTTGCACTTGTAAAAACCTGTGCAATTTAATGGACAAACATTGTTACAGGGACGTTATGGTTACAGGTAAAACCGAAAAACCCCAGAACTTCGCTAGTTATGGTAAGCTAAGCAACCATATGCACTGCAAGGACTAACACCGATGACATCAAAGATGACATCACAAATGTCATTCATGACATGACTGATGACATCATATGTGTATATAGTTTTCACAAACAGCCTCCACAAGGGATTGTCATTGTAATGTTGGCAGAAAACTATCAGAAATCATTGAAAGAACTATCATGAGATACATAGTTCTTTAAGGAATACATTGCTATAAACAGCATTACATTAGAGAGTTCTTTCCAGTACATGAGCCCAGTCATGTCAAAACATAGCAATTGTCTACAGCATGCATCATACAGGTGCAATAATCAAAATCTTCGGATGTTGGATCGTACAATGATGAATGCTTTCGTTTGAGAGCTTTCTGCCGTGTGACACATGCCATAAGTAGGTGCAAATGCCTCTCTTACTACATTACTGTACTACTACACACAACACATAAAGAGAGCACAATGTATACAAATATGAGCATACACAGAGAAAGTAAAGTAAACAAAAATATAGGAGTACCACCAGAAAGTGTTCATACCCTCACCGCTTATGTTCATGCACAGAACTGATTGCTGTGTTTCAGGCTTGCTTCTTCCCCTATGTATATGTATTTTATGATGTGACTCAACCCTAAGGAAAGTAGTGTCGGAACATATGAGAAGGGTAAGGTCAACAAATAAAGCACCTTTCCAACTTTTAGTTCCTGACTCCCAGGGAAGAAAAGCACCCGGTGAACATATGTCACTGAACAAAAAAATAGGGATCCACACATGCAATGTCATCAGTTAATTAATGAATGACATTTGTGATGTCATCCTTGATGTCATGGGTGTTAGTCCTTGCAGTGCACAGGGGTAGCGTGAGTAATGGTTGCTTGGCTTACTATAACTGGAGAATTTCTGGGGGTTTTCGGTTTTACCTGTAACCATAACGTCCCTGTTACAATGTTTGTCCATTGAATTGCATAGGTTTTTACTTTCGCAACTTAACCATATCATCCCTTTAACAGCGTTTTTTGCCAGTAAATATATATATAGGTAATGGCACGTGGTCTATCGACTCCTCAGTCACTTAACTGTCAACACCATATCTTGCTCCCCAACACTCTCGCACTCCACACCCGTATTGCTTTTTCCTGCAAAAGGTGCACTTACATCTACGTGCTCATGGGCACAATTATAGGGAGGGACAGGGGGTTTGTCCCCCCCCAACTTCTGTGGCATGTTTCTTTGCCCCCCCATCTTTTGGAGGAAGGGCAGGGGGGCTGCACACATCAATTATGTAATTGGACAGCACCAGCCCGGCTGGGGTGCTCAGCAAGGCTTGCACTGTCTCATTACATAATACAGAGATGCCTGGCAGCCGCGCTGCAACACATTCAGGGCTGGGATGCCCTGCGTGACTCAGTCCCTCACCCTGGCTGGCCTGAATCAAAGTCAGCAGCCAGGGTGCTGAACTGGGTGTTGCAGGGCCTGGCCAGCAGCACAGAGCATCGCTTTCCGGCTTCATGTTCGTGCTGCACACAGACAGAAACTAAGAAGTTCATTCAGCTTCCTGGTTTCTGTCTGGCGGCGCGCGAGTGCGAAGAGGTTAGGGCAGTGTAACATGAGACATAGCCCGGGTGGTATTTGAAGGCAGAGCAGATGTACTTAAAAAACAAATGTAATTGTGTTTGTGTATGTTTGTTGGGGATCTCTGTCCAAGCCCTCGGAGGCAAAATACATGCAAACATCCTAATTATCATATGGATTGCACCAACAGAAGTGACGTCACGGAAAAGGACATTGCAAGGTGCATCGTCAGTCTTTGATACTTGGAGGCACCATGGAAGTGACTTTACAATAAGTTGCCATAAATAAGCCAAGTGACAAATAACTGCAAAATACCTAAATTGCACTATTGTTATATGTGGAGCAACTCTATAGTCATTAGGCTTTTCCATTATAATAGCATGATACAGTAACATAAGCTTTCAAGTGAATCAGAATCACTTTACAGAGCTGCAGATAAGGCACAATGTCATTAAATAATTTGCTCAGGATCACACACTTGGTTAAATGGTGAAACTGGGATGTGGACAATTTAAGAAACCGTGCACATCTTTGCAGGCTTAGTTGATATAGATATTTATTAAGGTTTTGTTTTACAACATATCATTATTTATAGCAATGCATTGGAAGAAAACCACATTACATAATAAACTAACCTTTCATAGTAAACTAACCATACACTATATACATTGTCATAGAAATATGTTGAGCAAAGTGAGTATGGCTTTAGTTTCATTCTCCCCATTCTGCATGCAAAGTCACAATGGAATCATGCATGTGAGTCTAACAAATCCTCCTTGGATTTTAAAGCCATAGTCATTATTTCATAAAGCATGCAATATTATGCACCCTTCTCACATCTTATCACTCCCTCCCATTTACATTTCTAAAGGGACAAAAGTCCCTGCTAATAGTACCCCCTTCCCTCCCGTCAGTGCCTAATGGCTCACATTGTAATACTCTGTTGATACAGAGCAACGTGAGGACCCTCTGCTGCCCAGAGCTCCTTGGGACATTGTCCTGGCAGTGAGACACTTCTACCATTCGGAACGAATAAGGTGCCCTCCTGCCAGGACACTGAGCGTGCTGAGAAGGAATTGCTCAGAACCATTGTCCTGCCAGCGGGACACTTTTGGCGTTGGGCACCCTCTTTGAGGTGCCGAATGAGAGAGGTGTCCCAATGACAAATGTCCCGGCCTGGCTATTAAAAGAGCTATGGGGGGCACCTTGACCACCCCTTTGCGACTCTCCCACTTGGTACTCCACTGCTTGGAGCCATTTGAACACAGGAAACCATACCTTAATTTTAATCAGTCAGAATCTTGTAGACAAAATCTATCAGCACGTAGACATATAAGGTGCTGTGCAGAAATCTAGTTTCTAGATATATGGCATTTAAAAATGTACACCAATTATACTTGGTCACCCACTGCACTGCATTAACCAATGGTCTCTGCCTTTGAATGAAATGAAAAATGAGGCAAATTGCTGACATTCCAGTGATCCTTTTCGGCCATGGCTTTATAGTTCAGCTAGGTCAAGTCAACGTAGCTCAACATTTCTGGTATCAGGGTGTGATAAAGTCTGGTCTGCTCAATGGATGTTGCGCCACTGTTTGCATGTGTTATTGTAAATGTAAATGTAAATGTTGTCTGCACACTGTGTATGTCAGTGGAGGTGATGGGTGAATTTATGTGTGAATGAGAGTGTGAAAGATAAATAATGAATTGTTTGTATGTTCTAGTGGAATTAATTTTTTGAATGTTATGTTGTATCACTGGGTGCATGGCAGGCCGGCTGAAGGTGTGTGGGGGCCCAATTGAATTTTAAAGATATGCCACCAGTCTTATGAAAGTTATAACAGAGCATCAGCAATGGACTCTTGTGGTGTAGTAGTTTTGTGTTATCCCTCAGGGATTTAGGTTGTTTGACCAACGTACAAAATCACGGCAGAATTAACCGTAATCATTTTTGCGGCGAATACGTTTTGACCTCGGTACAAAAACCAAACCCATGTCCCCTCAAACCACCAGTACACTCATAAACCCCCCCACTTAACTTTTCTCCATCCGCTTCCTCTCCTGTAACCTGCAACGTCAGATCCATCCCTTTAACGTGGGTCGGATCTGACGCTGCAGCGTCCCTTTTCTTCTTCTTATTGGTTTGGCCCCCTGCCACCAATGCTGAGGAAGCCGGGGACACCCCTGCAACCGCCAAAGCCAAGAATACTGAACATGGGCTGAGGGGGCCACCCTTGCAACCACTGATCTTCATGTTCAGTATCTTCGGCTTCGAACTAATGGTGATGACTGAATTTGGTCAAATCTACCATTCGATCTTTTTATTTTTAACAATTTGGCCGAAACGATCCCTCTGAGCCACCATCCACCCTCCCTTCACCCCACCCCTTTCCTTCAGTTGTCATGTCCCCCCCAACATTTTCAGCAAAGTGACTCCACTGTACGTGCTCGCCTGAGTTCCTCTGTCCCGGTGACCCCTCAACGGCCTGCACAATCCGGGAGCAGCAACCCACTCCGTAGAACAGACAGGAATTCAGGCAACACAGCTCCCGTAAACCTCTTCAGTTTGTGCAAATGTGGCAAATGTGATTACTTTTTTCCATGGGTCTGGTGGAAAAGTGATTCTACAGAGCTATGTTCTGTTTGCCATTGGGGCGTGTTTTTGGCATTCCAGGCACTTCTCGCTTTTCTTTCCCCTGCAGGTCTCTGCGTGCTTTTAAATCTATGAATCAATTTCCAGCACTAGTCATGTTGTTCGCTCAATGTTCTTGCTCGCGCTAACTATTTCAATTAGGCTCTATATGTTTATTATGTTGCAGATGTGTGAATTTAGTTGGCCTACTCATTCTCTGTAAATTCTTTCCGATGTCGCCAATGTTGTGGCTAGTGTGTCACATTTAAAATGTATGGGAGGCAATTGTTTTAAAATATGAATATGTGAGCTCGGTGGCTATTTTGTAATTACATTTTATATTTGCGGTTATAACAAAAATTAACAAAAAAACATTTACTACTGGTTGAGTAATTATTCATCTGGGGAACATGAGATAATTTAAAGAAATTAAAAGAGGAGAATTGTTACCAAAGGCTTACTTTTCTCTGTATATTTTCTTCAATCATAAACCTTAATGATAAGTGTTTTGCACCTTTTACAAGAACACAAGAAGAAGCAGCACACAGTGCACTCTGCTATCTGTTAATCCGCTTTTATCAAGCCAGGCTCCAAGAGGCTTGCATTTTAATGAAATTCATATTGGCAGAGAGACGAAAATTATAGCATGAAATAGTCCCCTCTCCTGCATCTGTTCATTTTGCAATATTGAAATTCTGCAGTTTAGTCGGAGCTCAGAGTCTGCTGATCGGGAACACGGTCATGGATTAACGTTATTGTCAAGTAGGAACAGGCAGCATGGTCGCACATGAAACTCCTGTTTGTGGCACACATATCCAGAGCAACAGTCTGCCTTGTATAATGACTTTCTTTAATATGGCATTCTAGCGAATATATTCTAAAATATTGTAAATATGACGATCCCCGGCACAGAAAAAGTGCAGTTTACTTTTGCATTGCAATTACGTATTATGGATGAATAGTCATTTAAAAGCTGCAATTTGACATCTTGCAGATGTTCAAGCCCTGCATAATGCATCTCTGTGCATCACAGGAATGGCGCAACCCTAACCTGTGTCTACTGTCTGTAACCCCTCATCTCCCCCTCTCTCAGTATCATGCCAGGGCCAGTCACCCTTACCATCCTATCCTAATTGTATCCAAATGTCTGTACCTTTACATTTGCCCACTTTTTGCATAGCCATGTGTTGCATCACAAGCAGGTTTCAATGATATAAAACTCAGCACATACATACATACCTATATCTATACATATATAGACACTTCTACACACATGCATACAAATATGTGGCAGCCATTTTAGAAATTGTGGCAGCCATTTTAGAAATGGGTCTGCACTGTGTCAGCTTTTTACTTGCAGAACACCCGTGGCGTTGGCCTCTTATTTGTCTGTGCAGCACCCTCAATGAAATAAGGCACAGATACCATGGAGGTTTAACATGGCATTTCTCAACCTCATTCATGCCTCTAGTGAAGATTCCCCTCGCGCTCCCTGTGCCTTCTGGCACCCTCCCACATCAGGTGTTCACTCACACGTGATCTTCACGACATTACAAAATCCCACCTTTTTAAACAAACAGTCATCTTTTAATCCATTTCCTCAATGAGTCTCTGAGGTTTATTCCTGGCTCTCTGGGGCCGAACTGCATGACTCACCTGGTCCATCTCTGGGCTGGAACCAACTGGACGGTCACAGAGGTCACTGCCAGAATCTTCTCCATCGCCTTTGTAGAGATCTTCGTTCCTCTCTGCATCTACTTCTTCACATCCTGTCATCACCTCCAATGTCTCAGGGAACCCCCTGAAATGTGAGGAATTAACGTCACTTGCCAGCATCCATCACCAGCCATTATCAAAGATCCTTTGGCTGTGGTGATGGTCAATGGGGTACTGCCAAAAGCTGTTGTTTGTTTGTAGGTGCGAGGCTATCTCACTACTATGGTGCACTACTATGGTGTCCCCTTCATGGAGGCTTGCCTCTCGAGCTTGTCTTCTGGCATCAGCATGACGCTTCATCCCTTCGTTTGCACAGGCATCTCGGTCTCTCAGTTCCTGATCTTCAGGATATTTCTCCTCGGGCAGTGTGACACTTGGTAGTCGTGTTCTGATGTTGCATGATGGAACCTTCCCTGTGGTACCGTGCAGTTTATTTCTGTAGTCTCTCAAAAGCTGAAAGAACACCTTTTCCACGGGTTCCCCAGTCGGGCAAGCTATTTCAACAGTTCTTTTAATGTTACGCATAAACCGCTCTACTGTACCATTGGCTTGGGGCCCTAAAGGGCTTATTCTTCTATTTTTAAAGCCCATACACTCTGCAAAAGTCCTGAAGTCTTGTCCTGTAAAAGGGATCCCATTGTCAGACTGCACCACACATGGAAACCCACATGCCGTGAACATCATATCCAGTGGCGGGATGGTGTGATAAGCCACTGTGGACATCACCAATTGAGTCTCTGGATAGCGGGAGCACTCATCCATTGCTATGATTATATAGTCAACCCCAGCAATGGGTGCAAAGAAATAGCGAATACATCCCGCGTTTTCACAGGGAGCTCAGTCATTTGCAAAGGTTCAGCTCTGGTGTGTGGATTTAGAATAGTGCACATAGTGCAGTCTTTGAGCAATGCTTCAACTTGGCCTTCAAGGTGGGGGAACCAAATTGTCTGGCCCAGGAGCTATTTTGTGGATACTATACCGCTATGTCCCTCATGAATGAGTTCTATAACCTTTTTCTCAGATTTTGTGGTATCACAATCTTGTCTTCTTCCCAGGCAATTGGATGATGAGATGGAAAATCTGCGGGATTCTCCTCCTTACCAAGCCTGTGTAGAATATAAAATCCATAGTCCCGCAGTCGTAGACCCCAATTGACAATTTGGGGAGGCATTTTTGCCTGGGGATTCCCAAAGATGAACAGAAGAGCATGTTGGTCAGTCACTATGGTAAATGGTTTTCCATATAAGAGCAAGTGAAAATGCTCACAGGCCCACACCACAGTGGCTATGCCTCTTCCATCTGGGAGAGGATCCTAATAGCGCAAGAAACAATGTGCCATCTGTCTGCGACTCCGGATCCACTTGACCCAAGATCGCCCCTAGTCCCACAGGGTTAGCGTTGACCATGAGCTCAGTGTCTCTGGCTGTGTTGAAATAGGCTATGTTTTCCGAGACGGGATGCACAGACAAATGGTTTCAAATCCTTCCTGAGAGGACTCCAACCATACAAAAGGAACCTGTTTATTAATGAGCATGCAGAGTTCATTCACTGAAACAAAGTTGTATATGTATATCCAGTGCAGTAACTGGCTAGCCCCAGGAATGAGCGCGAGTCGGATACATTGGTGGGCGGGTTGGCGTTAGTGAGTGCAGCCACTTTTGCCGCATCCAGCGTCATTCCCTGTGGAGAGAATACATGTCCGAAGAATTGCAAAGTACCTTTGCAAAATTCACACTTTTCCCTATTTAGGGTGATGCGGGAGGCTTCTAGTGCCATGTATACCATTGCTAAGGTGTTATGCTGGTCCTGATCTTTCCCAAACACCAGTATAGCGTCACTGTAATTTAGGCAGTTGGGGATGTGTTTGATGACATTACAGATTTTCGCCTGAACGGTCTCAGAAGCTGAGGACCCCCGAAAATAAGGCGCTTAGAAAAGCCCTGAGTGTTTGATCAAAGTTGTTATATATCTGGACTGCTCACTCAGATCAAGCAGGTGGAATGCTCTGTTCAGGTCCACCTTGGAGAAGATCTGCGCTCCATTTAGCAGATGGATCATGTCAGTGATTCTTGGGGCTTCATGATCGCTTCGTTGGGCCTACGCATGTAGACACAGATCCTGATGTTGTCATATCCTTTCTTAGGGACCAGGGTTATGGGTGAGACCCAAGGGGTGTGTCCTGTTGCCGGCTCAATAATGTATTGCTCAAGTAGCTTGTGTAGCTCTTCTTCCACCTGCCGTTGGATGTTCACCAGTATTTCCTGTAGTTTTAGGCTATTGGGTGCTCTCCAGATCAGTGTATTTGTCTATTTGTTAGTTTACCAAGTCCTTTGAACAGTTTGGGGAACAATTGTTCAATTTTTTCTTTGGCGTCAATGTCCTTATGTACCATGATGTGATACAGGATGTAAATCAGGCCCGTGTCTAGAGCTGCCTTGAAGCTTAAGATATATCCACTTTCTGCCACTACCTCAAGCACGTTTCTTGGCTTTCCCCTTATATTTGCAATCAGCCTTGAAATATCCTTTGCAAGGTAGGGGTATCTTGGACCCATAGGGGTAGATGTTCGCCTTTGCTGCCTTGCGTCTGAGAGCACTTGGGATCTTGCCATATACTTGTTCACTAATAAAGTTAACAGTCACCCAGGTGTTCACTAGAAATTCTGCCGACAGGCCATGCACTTGGAGCAACAGAAAGGGGCTATGTTCTTTGGCCTTAGGGTTACTCAGGGCGTACAGGTCTGCTTTTCTCTTTGGTTGTTCGGGTGCTGGATGATTGGAGCTGCTGTTTCTCCATGGCTCTTTCAAGGAGTAGCTAGAGCTACTGTCCGAGGCAGATTATTCCACCAGATATCCACCATAGAGTTTGGACCTCCTCTGGGGCCGCAAGCTGGAGGAGTGATGCAGAAGTCATTCTGGTGCTGGTTTGTCATGATGAAGGCCCAGAAATTAAACCTTCCACTCTTGCTTGGCTGTGGGACATTCAACATACAGCTTTGAAATGGTTCTCTCCCACATATGCTGTACATTGTTGACCCAGATCAGGGCACACACCTTCATGTGGAAATTTATATCTCCATGTGCAACAGAAAGGGTCGCTGCTGTGTTGATGCATCGAGGATGTGATCACCTTGTGAATGGCTTCCGATGGTGCGGCAGACACTTTGATGTTGATCATAGCTCCCTCTTGAAGCTCCAGCTCTGTATCAGACCTCGCCAGCCGTAAGATCTCATCCAGTGACCAAGGCTTCTGAAGAAGACATTTGCAGAATATCGAGGATTCACATCCCACAATGATTTGGGATCTCAGGGCCTCCTCGTTGGAGTAATTGATAAAGTCACAGTGATTCATGTTTATATGCAGACACATCACAAACATGCCCATGGACTCAACCTTGTTCTGCTTTGACATGTGGAACACGTGGTGCTCGTAGTCCACACTAGTGGGCGGGGTAAAATACTTGGTGAGTGCCGCCCTTAAACCAACATAGGAGTCCATGTAATCTGCCGGGAGCTCATCAACAATGTCTCTCACATTGGGCCTTATTGCCAGTGACAGTAGACTGTGCTTTATATCATCATTCAAAGAGCCTATGGCCCGGATATAGATGTCTTATTCTCTGGCCAACATAGTCCATCCGGGCTCCACATTGCTGGTCTCCATGACATCAAAATGGCTGGGCAGCTGCATGGCCAAGTTGTCCTGTAATCTTGATGGTAGGCGGGTGCCATAAAGTTATAATGGTCTGACATGATGTAGTGGTTGATCTCTGCTGTTGTGCAGATATGAAGTCCTTGATCAAAAAGGGGAGTTGGGGTGCCCTTTTGAAGACTGCCAGCTGGGCACCAGAGTTAATGAACAACAAAAGAAGGAGCACAGCAGGAATACGGTACTTGCAACCTAAAAATTGTGCTAAATCGGTGGAGTGCCTTTTCTCGGGCTTAGACTGAATCCAATCCCTGTTACCTTATTCAATGTATGATTCATGCAAAGAGAACAACACATATGCCGTGACATCTTGAATGAATGATTTTATAATTGTTATTCAATTATTAGCAATGAACATGATATTTACATAACAGAAAATAATTGAAAATGAAATTGAACTCAGTATCGAAGTCACTTTTTACAATTCTCTGGTGTGTGGTTCACTGTACTGGACACATGAGAGGGTAAGGTCAAATTACGAAAGTCAGTAATTAACAGAAAACAATCAAATATCCCTCCGATCACATTCTAAAAAATTAAAGTAGAAGATTTGTGGTTCAGGGTGAACAGAAACCCAGTGCTGAGGGAAACGAAGCATGTCTCTAAATATAGTAGAGAGAAAGATACGTGTGCAGGGGGTAGGAAGCAAACTATATATGGGAGTAGGCTCCCAAGTGTTGAGTATTTTATTATGTCCAGGCAGACCACTGGTTGTATGCCAAACCTGGGGTCCGGTGGAGGCCCCTTGCTGAAATCCGTGTTTCGTGGTTCAAGGGAGGAACTTATATTACCACCTTCATCAGGGCAGAATCAGAGTACCCTATGAGGAAAGAAAAGAAAAAAAGGAAGAGCTTGAGTCATTGTTCCCGGCATAGTGCCGTAATGCATGCATGCAATCATAATTAAAAACATGCATGCTTATAACTCTGAGTAGGTTTTGAAGTAACCTAGAAGAAACCCCTATTTTGGCAGAAAAATTATTTCTTACCTTGAGGGGCAAAACAATCCATGGAGATTCAAAATTGGTGCTGCATGTCAGAACCCGCGGCGCCACCATGGCCATAAAACGGGTGGCCCAAACAATATGTATAGACTGGACCTTTGTTTATATAAAGGCTATATCATGCATCAAAAGTCACGTGCCTGTACAGAGGTAAAAAATATGTAGATGGATTATCTACCCTCTATTTCAGTGAGGCACAGCCAGTGGATCCCTGGGCTGGCATGAAACGTAAAAACAGCCAGGAGTGTAGGTAAATATGTAAGAACCTACCATGGATGCCTAGTATAATTCCCCCAGAAGCTGCTCAACACTGTCCGTGCATTGCTGCTGCAATAGGGGACTGGTGAGTGTCTCCTACTCGCCTGGCATATTCCACAGTCTGCAGGAGCTGCGTGTCACTCTTTCCTCCGCGGCTCCTGTGAGCATGAATGTCCGATGCGCGCAGGCGCGTATGAGGTGTTGTGAATGAAACCCGATGCTGGGTGCTCATTGCTTGGCAATGTGTCGGCTGAGAGGAGGTGGATTCATGTGACCGCAGAGAGGTGCTGGCCTGGTCCAACGCACTCAATTGGTGAGTGCACAGGGGGTGTGTGCGAATGTGCCTCAGAGCCGGGTCCCGCCTAGCTATGGGGGGCCGGGTGTGGAACATTAGAGGCTACGTGATGTGAAGTGAACAAAAACTGAGCTCACAGAACTGTGAACAATCACATGTTGCCTTTGGCTACACCCCGTCTCGTCGGGCCCTCCTTGTTTGTGTATTAAGACACACTGGACCTATAGGTAAGGGAGACACATGCCTCAAATGTTTTGAAAGAAGCGGCTTTCTATTGCCTGGGTGAAAAATCCGGCAGATGTGAAAAAGTGAATTAACATGCTAAGCTGAATGGCAATTCTTCTGTGTAAACAGAGGGAATAGCCACAGTCTGGTATGTTTGGTGAGAGTAAATCTCCTATGTCAGCTGAAGTGGTACACAGCTGGAAGCCGGCTGTCTCAAAGCAACAAACTGGTGCTGCTGGTTAAGGCTAAAGTGGTGTTCCTCTCATTGAGCCCGTTGTCCATGCTGTCCAATCTATGGGTCCAGCGTCTCTCCAGTCTCAATAAATGTAGTTGTGTTCCTGGACTTGATTTGACTTTCTCAAGTATACCCCATAGAAGGTCATCAGGTGTGTGTCTCATCTGCATATAATGTTGGACCAAAGGTGATGTTTCATTTTTGCAGTGTATTCTCGATCTGTGTTCAGAGATGCGGATGTTCATTCTGCGCATGGTCTGCCAACATGTCACAGGCCACAGGGGCACTTGATACAGTACACTACTTGTGAGGACTTGCAATTGCTGAAATGCTGTAGTACTCAGGTCTTGTTACCAATATATATTTGCATGCCACACAGGAGCCGCCAGGGAAGTGCCTGTTATAGATCTGAGATTCCACGGTCCTCCTCGTGGGATTGCCTTGGTAAAAGTGGAATATCATTACGAGATCTCTTGAATGCAAAGCGAGGTTCATTCTCTTCCGGGAGGTTGAGTTTAGCCAGAGGCCAGTACTTCCGCATGATGTTTTTGATGGCAAATGTATGGGGGCCATGTGTGAGTACACACGTTAGTCTATCTTCTTCTTCTCAGCTCTTGCGTGGTTCTGAGATCAGCTGACGACATGTGAACCTAGCCCGCTTTTTGGAAGTCGTTATGAGTTTTCACGGGTATGCTCTGTTTTTAAGTCTCTCCTCTAGGTCAGCCGCATTGCTATAGAAATCCTCCAGTCGAGTGCAATTTCTGCGCAGACGCATAAATTGTCCATATGGCAAATTTTCTTTCATATGCATGGGGTGGTAACTGGTGAAATGTAACAGTGTGTTACGATCTGTGGGCTTCCTAAATAGGTTTATGCATGAGTTTGCCCTCCAAGTGGCTGATTTTTAAGTCCAGAAAGTGTATAGCTTCCCTATTGTGTTCCATTGTAAACTGGATATCTGGGTCACAGTTGTTCAGCAACAGAAAGAACAAGCCCAGTTCGGTTCACTTCCTTCCCATATAAAGAGGATGTTGTTGATAAATCAACGCCACCATTTTATATGTGCTTGCCATGGGTTCTCTGCATTCAAAATGTGTTTTTTTCTCAAAGGCTGACATGTACAGGATGGCCATGCTCAGGCCGAAAGTAGCACCCATGGCGGTGCCCTTGGTTTGCAGGTAAAATTGGTTATTGAAAGTGAAGAAGTTCTTACAGAGCGCCAGTCATGAGTTCAATAATGAACGCTGTTGGGGCTCTTGATTGTAAATTATTCTCTGTCAAATATTTGTGTATACAGTCAAGGGCAGCTCGTTGGGGGATGCTCGTGTATAACGCCTTGATGTCCATCGTGACCAAAATTTGAGAGGCAGGGTTGAAATCTAGGTTTTCAAAAATCTGTATAGTGTGGGTAGTGTCCCGAAGGTAGGAATCTGTTGCTCCAATCATGGGTTTAAGAAATTAATCTATACATTTGCACAGAGGCTCGAGGATGGACCCGCACCCAGATACAATCGGGCGGCCTGGTGGATTGGTTGCATCTTTATGCACTTTAGGTAGGGCATACAGACAAGGTATCCGGCCCTCCAATGTAGTAAGAAAAGCAGATTCTTTGTCTGTTATCCAGCCCCTCTCGAGGGCAAATTTGACTATATATGAGATTTCGATTGTCAACTATTTAGTTGGGTCTTTCTGTAGGGGGCCGTAGCTTTCCTCATCACTTAACAGCGTCATAACCATGGTTTTATACAGTTCTGACGTCATAATGACAATGCCCCCCCTTTATCTGCAGGCTTAATTACAATCTCATGGTTGGCTGCTAATTGTTTGAGCGCCTCCTTTTCTGATTTTGTACAATTATGTCTGATGGGCACTTTTTTATTGATTAGTTTTTTGTAGTCTTTCAAGATACATTTCTCAAAAGTTATTACGTCGCTTGGTATTTGATTTTCCGACAGGCAAAAAGACGATTGCGAATGTAAACCTGTCACAATGCCTGCCCCCCGATATCCGGAACAGGTCCATCTGTCCAGGGAACAGGCACGCAAGAAGACACAGGAATTCCCAAAACCGTGCCTAGGGGCTATATGGGTTCAGTGCTGGCGTCGTAGGCACCAGGCTCATATTGTCAACTTTAAACTATGCAGGTCATCCTGCAAAGAACTCATGTACAGGCCATCATGAGGCCATGAAGGGACTACTTTCCTTTAGGAACTATTTTGCTGCTTGGGTGTTGTGCTGGAACTTCTTACCTGGGAACTACTTTTTTGATGCTATTTAAACCACGCCCGAAGAGCAGCACATGCTTCACGTTATTCTGCATTTTAGCAGCGTAACGCTCACCGTGTCTGCAGTCCAGCATCCAGTCTACAGCCACACCCGTCTTGTGTTCGGAGCCGATCCTAGAGAAAAGGAAAGAAGAAGAGAAGGTTAGAACAAGGAGATTTCCATTTGGTCATCTTCTTTTCCTGGAGCAGCCGCACTTGTGGATAAAGGAAAAAGACATTAAAATAAACTGCGTCGCATTGCCAGCTGCAGCGCCGCGCCATACTCACCTGTCTTCGGAGCATCTCCACGACCCGGCGCAGCACCCATTGAATCGCTGCCCGAAACATCAGAATCTGAAAAGACAAGAACAAACAAAAGGTGAGCGGGGTTCCGCCAAAGACATTCTTTTACTTACCGCAAGATACTTACTCGGAATTTTACCGCTCGAAGCGGCGCTGGTCAGTAGCCTACTTGAGATGTAATCATCATTTTCAGGTAGGGATGGTGTTAGCCTTCAAATGTTAAGACTAATGAACATTTTCAGCCTGAGAACACTTAATGGAAGAAAAGATTTGGACAGACCAACAACCTTATGTTTGTTACCCTTTATGACAAGACTCTTATTGTTTATATTTTAATCAATATGGTGTCAAGGAGCATGTTGGCAAATCTCAAAGTAATCAACAGGTTTTTAAGTGATTGCAGCACTTTAAATGTCTTGCGTAATTTTGGTGAGTTATCCCCAACTACTTTCCCTGCCTCTTTCATACATCACCATGATCGTATGATGGTTAAAGTTCACAGATGGCGCATCATGTGAGGAGCGTTTTGTTGGAGAATTGGATATTATGCATGAAACTGCCCTAGTGTTTGACTTTTAATTTGACTAAGAATTTGAATTAGAAATGTATAAATGCGCAAATAGGGCAGACTGAAATGTATTAGGGCACAAAGAAGTATAATGCAGGAAATATGAAAAAGAACCCGCAACACATCTAACAGAACAGATGCAATTTCAGAGCTTTACAGTAGAAACTGATCATTTTTGCACAAAGGTAAAGGGAGATAATTCCACACTGATGGTCGTAACACCAAGAATACACGAATTTGAATGGTGTTCTTAGGACTAACAGAAGGAAAAGGTGTTTAGACCCGAGAGACCTAGCTGGTTTGTAACAAGTGATCTTATTTTCCAAGTATTTGAGGGCTAAACCATAGAGTTATTTGAAAACCAGACATAGAGATGTAAAATAAAACGTAGCACATAGAGCCAGTGTCAGAAACAAGTGATGGAATCAAATTTACTCAGTCAAAAAAACATAACGAATTGCATCATTCTGATTCCCCTGTAGTTGGGCTATCTCATGTTCTGGCAGACCACCATAGAGCTTATTAGCATTGTCCAATTTAGAGTTGATGAGGGCACCATCAATCTTAGGATGAAAATCTTTAGGAAGAAAAGGTAAAATCCTTTGAAGCTGAAGTTTGTAATAGGCAGACTTAATAACTTCTCAGACTTGTGCAGAAAGCTACACGTCGGCTTGTTAAACAATGCTTATGTATTTTTACTCTATTTCATAAGTCATTGGCAGGTCACACAGAAAAGGTAGAGTAGGAAGTAGGTCAGAGTTCCGAATTTTATGTCTGGGTCTGACCAAGATCCAATCAGTTTTGATATGCTTTAGTTACAGTCCATTAGAAAGCATTGAACATTCTATTTCATCCATGCAGGTTTTAAGGGACAGAAATACTTCTGTTTGAGCAGCGATCTTAAAGTATTCGTTTGTATCATCAGTGTAAGAGTAGTAAGACTGTTTAAATAAACTCCACCAAGAGAGGGAAAACAGGGCAAATGTACACATTAAACTACAATGGTGAAAGGGAAGAGCCTTGAGGGACTCCAAGATTAATGGGTGTTGAAGATAAAATAAAGGTATGCAGAACAAGTCTCTTTGTTTAAATACTTGAAAAGGGATTGAAACCATTTGCTCATCAAATCTGAACCATTGAGGGAAATCAGCACCTATTTTGGAGGACTATAGCTATTAACCTGAAAGATGTACAGCACTTGAATATCGGTATTAATGACACTCATTGGTTTATTAACTTCAAAGCCCTCTATTTTGCTGCTCAAGACTGGTCTTATTGTAACTGTAAATCCCAATTACCACCTGACCTCCACCCCATCCATGTTTAGAGCCAGAGTTTCTCTTTACCATTCTGGTGGTAATAGCAGCCTTAATTATGCATATCCATGTTGGCCAAGCCCTGGGGCCAGATTGCCTCCCTGTAGAATTTACCAAACATGTTTCTAATATAAGGGGAGATTGTTAACTCAAATTTGATTTTGATAATTGAAATAAATGATGCTTACTTTAATCTAGCAGGACCCACTAAGAACTCCACATTTCAATTTAAAGTAGGTGCTATGAGCCTGAAACATGTTTTATCCTTTGGCTATCTGTGTGTTTGATTTGTTCGTAAAAAAAAAAAAAGAAAATGACTGACCCACTCTAGGAAACTCTATCAGTGCATGCAGCAGACTGGTGGAATACTTTCTTTTAGTCAAGCTCACAGCTACTCATTGTTTAGGACAGTGATCAGCATACATAATGCCAGTGCAGTGGCACAGGTGCTTTCTACTTGAGCCGTCTGGGGCCAAAAGCCAAGGGGTAACCTTAAGTGCATAGAAAATGTGTTCGTAATGTGTATTCTAGGTGTCCCTAGGTCCACCAGTAGTATAGTAGTTCGTAAAGAATTGAGGTATCCTATTTGCAAGACCTAATAATGGCGTGAAATGTTGAAATGTGGGCAAAAAACAGGTTCCTTACTTCAGACAATGATTAATGTGTTATGGCACCTGAATATCCACACAGAGTAACATGGCTATCCTGCTTGAGAACAGTTCTGAAAAGTAATGGCAAAGAGTGTTAGCTCCCAGGATATAACATCAGAAGCAATTGATTTTTTCTCAAATCTGTTGTGATTAATTAAAATATGCAGCAACTCTGGTCATTTGAACAGTTTATACTCAGGCTATATTAACCGAGGCGGCAGGCTGACCCTGACGGTAACGGCCCGAGTTAAGGGCCTGAGCAAAGCCCGGGTAATATCCCCATTAGAACCTGTGTAATTCTCTGCACAGTTGCTAATGCTTTCTTTTTAATACAAAAAGAGCTTACCTTTGTTGTGCAGTTCAGCGCCGTGCAGTGCTGTTGGCAGTGAAGTCTGTTGTCCATGTTGATGACTGTGGCATTGTGCTAAAGGTGCTAATTCAGCGCAAGATAGGGGGATATGCCTACCAACTGCGGGAGTAATGAAGATGCATTGTGGGGGTGGCTTCAGGGAATAGCACTGATACTGTAGACAGGACTTCACCGGGAATGGAAGGGTGTAACGATACATTGGATGTAAACTTGGTCCAGCACATTGCTCTATGATTAGCTCAAGGAGGGGAGGGAACAAAATAGCACAATCACAAATACGCATGAGAAATCCCTCGGAGTGGGCTGGATCTGAGAACTTTTCAATTAAAAACACATGTTCACAGCGACAGGTTTGTGCAAACGGGGAAGGAGGCTCAATTTACTCGTCATATGGGAATTAAGACAACTGGAACTGGGTGATGTACCTGTAGGGCAATCAGCCAAACAAGCCACACTACACGGTAGTGGGGAAGGGTGGCTCTATACCAGTGTGCCGGTCACACGACCGCTGATGCCCGTCGGCAGGCGGCAGTGGCTAAGGAACACTGGACTGTGTGATGTTCCTGGGAGGACCAATTAGATGCTAAGTTCCTAAGCTCTGATAAGGGAGTCAGCCTTCAAAGTATCTTCCACAGAGTCTGCATCACTCATTATCTAACAGGTATTGTGTGAATGGGATCTGGGTTGTTTGTTCGTGCTTGATTGGTTCACAGCCGAACTACCTGCAGGCTAATTACTCGAGCCCTCGGTTTCTTCGTTCATTGTGTTTTTTTGTCCCCCTCTGCCAATGATAAGGAAGCGGGGGACACCCCTGTACACCCAAAATTCCAAAATACAATGCATAGGGAGCGGGGGACACTCCGCAGCCACATCTCTTCGTGTTTGGTTATTTTGACTTCAAACAAAACGGTAACACCCAATTTGATCAAATCGTCCATACAGACCATTTTCTTCAAGTAAATTGGGTGTTACCTGTGAATGTCCCCTGTCCCACCAGCTGCAAGTTGTCTTGTGTCCTGTTCTCAATGGTGCTAAAGTTCCGGCTGTCAGCACAAATGTTGCTTCATTAATAGATGTTCTGGGGTGGGTTGTGAATAAAATGTAGTACCACATGGGGAGGTGAGGTGATGGGGAAACTATTGAACTGTTTTCTCTAATGCACTTTCACTAATTAATGTAACTATCAAGGAGATGGAGGAGATTGCAAACCAATCAAATCGCTGGGAAGCACAGAAAAAACCAAGCCTCCAACTTGCAAGTGTTTCTCCTGTCTTCCGACTATTGCATTTCTTGTTATAGAACTGCTGTTCATAGTCCATTCAGATGTCAGCCTCTTTATCACAGCTAATCCACTGTTCTGTTTGATTTGTGCTCACCCAGCTCTAATAAACAGCGTTGCTTCTTCCCCAGTTTGTGCTCCATTTGTTGAGTATGTGATTTTTATAATGCACTACTGAATGGACCTCTGACTACATTTTGGAGGCCCCAGAGACATGTCTCAGTCCTCCCGGGGCTGCTGAGGCTATCTAGGCTGACATCCATGGGGATGCGGGTCTGGCGGCCGCAGACCTGTTCACAGCACATAACAGAGGAGGATCTGCAGATACCGAGTTCAGGAAGGTCTGTCAGATCCCGAGAGCCGTCCTGCGTTTCAGTGGAAGAGCGAGCCCGTGGTGGATGCTCAGTGCTGAGGGGTCTCGAGAGTATCCAGGACATGAGTAAAACCGTCACAGAAGACACTTCACAGTAGGTTTACGCTAGCAGAAAGGGGAGGGATACATTGTTTTATGGTGTATATGATGTATCCTCGAGAGAAGGGAGGAGGATTGTAGTAGAAGTGTAGATATTAGAGACTACCACCCGATAGGGAGTGGGCACTGGTGTTGGCTAGCCTGCAGTAGATCAGGAGAGGTGGGTGGCACACTCCATTAGATAGAAGTGGCACATGGTACAGGCGATTGTATAGTTGCATCATTGGGGTACCCATGTTTTTTCTCTTGTCGAGAGGGATATGCATGTGGTAGTTAGCGTCATTGAATGGTGAGCGTTTGTGGTGGACGAATCAGCAACCAGAGGTATCTTGTGTAAAATAGCAGGCTTTTCGCATTATTAACAGCAAGAATGTGCCCGTGGTGCATGGGTAGACACTGGACACTCTTGCACTAACATAGGGAATGGAACCGTGGAGAGGGCTGGCAAATGCTAACATCGAGTGAGTGGTCAGGCCTATGGAAAGGGCCAGTGTGAACGAGTGGAGTGGCTGCTTGGGCCTGTCGAGAGGGCCAGGGTGAACATTGAAGGGTGTGCTTGGTGATAATGGAAAGGGGAAGAGTTGGAGGGAACAGAAAAAGGACAAACACAGGGTAATGAAATAAAAAAGGAAAGGAAACAGGAAATAATGACATATATGGACAGCCATTTATACCATATGAGCCATACATTGCCCCATTGTCACGATAAAATATTAAAGTAAAATTTCCAGTGGGCGAAGGAGGCTGAAGGGCAGTGTGTCCATGCCAGGCCAGGGGAAGGGACTTTGATAGTAAAATAATAGAATACATTCTCATACCTGTTAACAAAATATAAAGGGTTAAGTTAAAAAGCAGTCTCTGGGAACTATACGAGGAGGCTAAAGAGGGCACATTAAAGAAAGAAGAAGTCACAATGGAAGGGGACGGACCAAGCTCACAGCCCCTGCCCTATGGATTATATCCCACTTTACAACCAGCCACAGCGTACACTAACCTTGGCGGGAAACATCTAAGGGAGATCAGGGAAAAAGCACAAGGGAAAAAGGGAAGGAGGAACAAAGGGAGGGGATGCAAACACGAGGCGAAAGAACATTTCTTGCAGTCATTGAAAAGAACACGCGTCAGCAAGTGGATGCGTTGTTCAGTGAAGCAGAACGGGTAATTGAAGAGGAGGTGAGGAGGAAGAACAAGTGGGGCAAGGCAGACAGGGTATCAGGAAGAATAACATTAAAATTAGATGGGGAGGATGGAAAAGAGGAAACAAAAAAAGAAGATGTGGGGTATGAGGAAGACATAGCATCCGGCAAAGGGTCAATGGGAGATGACTGGAGTGACCGGGACAGTGAAGAATGGACACCTGAAAAACTAAGCAGAAAGGGAACAAAATAGTGCAGACGGCAAGATAGAGACAGTTGCAGTAGAGATTGGTCCGCCTCCTTACGCAGTAGGAAGGGGAAGGTAAACATTGAGTTAACACAAGTTGTCTGAGGAGGAGGGACAGGACCAACACTGCAGGTAATGCCATTATGACAGAAGGGACGAGGTGGAGCCCAATATGTGCCCTGGCAAACAATGGCCCGGGATAACCTAATACGTCGTTTACATTCTCTTGTGGTTGGGGCCAGTAAGAGGATACAGGCAATAGATAAAAAGACAGTTGGGTGACGTTGGTCATAGGGGATATGAAAAGTATGTTGACCACAATCATATGAGAATAGGCAGACAAAATTTGGAATCAGGTGGGCAAAAAAGTTGTGAAATTGAGCACCAATGCTCAAACGGAGCTCCATTTAACCATTGTCGAGCACATGTCTGGGAAGTTATAAGAACCAACAAACGGGTACTCACACTGTAGACAGTCCTAAATTCTGTCAAACAATTTTTGAATTAAATCTCCATATCAATTTGAAGCTAGTGCTTGCAGAGGCTAGTCACTAAAGATAAACCAAAGAACAAGTCTAGAGTATGCTGACAATAAATTTATTGTTGAAAACACAGTTCTTAATAAATTAGAAATTTTATACTTTTGACAAAAATGAATAAAAGCAATTGGAAGAAATTGAAGAAAAACATAAGACATAACATTCATCATGAATACATAAAGTACAAAAGAACAACATATTCATCAAATCGCAAACGTGGATTGTTCAAGGGCATTTACTGAGAAGAATAAAACAATCCTTGCAGGATACCAATTGTTCATACAGCATGGGGCCTTCCAGGGTGTATGCAAATTTACCCTGGTAGGTGTAGAGAAAAAATTCATTCAATTAGCTAAATTCGCATGTTTATCTGCCAACGTGTAGGAGGAAATCATAAACTCGTTCCCAAAGGGAACAACACACATAAATATCACGTTTCGGCGTGCCAAACTGGCATCAATAGTAGAGGCCTTCGTCAGGGCAGCAAGCCATAATTCAGACATCACCCACCACCTACAATACAGCAATCGACCCATTAAAGAAATGAAAATGAGGGTCACGGCATTTCATTTAGGATGTGCGTCACCTAAATGAAGTGGTAGAAGCAGAATTTCCTGCGGATAGAAACCCTGCCACAATATTGTGAAATATACCAGCAAAGGCAAAATACTTCACAGTCATTGGGCCTCAATCTAGGTTTGCCGGTCCGAAACAAGGGTACTGGTAAGCTCACCAGCACCCTTGTTTCCAGACCAGCAAACTAAGAGTTTTCCTGCCATGGCCGCTGTGCCGAACAGGTCTGGCCATGGCTGGGCGCAGTGGTCACGGTAAGCAAACCCTTCACCAAAGCACCTCCACTGTTAGCAACTGTGCAAGTGCTTCCGTGTCCCCACTCCCATAGAGTCCCACAGGATTCTATGGGAATGGGGACTTAACATTTACTGGCATCTGATTTACTAGGCCGCCAGGCTCGTAATGAGCCCGTTGTACCGGGAAGCAGGTGCCTCCAAAATTATTACCAGTGTGGAGGCAACCCACCGGTAGCACCGGCAGGATTACCACCAGGCATTTAATGAGGCTCATTGACTTGAAAAACACCTTTTTCTCTTTACCCTTGATCCCAGATTCAAGATACCTTACCGCCTTCATGTATCACGGAATCAGATTCGAACATACCCATTTGACCCAAGGTTGCCCCAGGGGTACTATGAATCACCCAACATCTTCAATAGAATAATACAAATGCATCTATGCAACGTGCAACCATCAATATGTAGATGATCTGCTAATATGAGACGGAAGAAGAGTGTAGAACAGACTCAGTACACTTTTTGTCACTACTTGCATAAAAAGGGAACACAGTGGATAAGGAAAAATTACAGTATTTTATTGAAGAGGTAGTTTACTTGAGACAATCTCTATTGAAGTATGAAGAATAATGCCAAAAGAACACAGGCCATTCGTTCAACTGCTCAACCAGAAACGGTGAAAGAAATGCAGAAGTTTGTTGGTTTATATAACAACTGCTGTGCTTGGGTATTTGATTATGCCACATTCACTAAACCCCTGCTGCAGGGCCTTCAAAAAGCGCAGAAAGAGAAGAGGGACATAAAATGAACACCTGGCAAGAATGAGAATTTTGCAGCACTAAAAGAGGCACCAGCGCATGCACCAATGTTAGTACCTCCAAACCATAGTGATACATTCTATATGTTCTTGCATTCAGATGGCTCAATGATGATGGCTGTCCTCACACAAAAGAAGCTGCAGGGACATAAATCACTAGCCTACTACAGTGGAAGCTTAGTCCCAGTAATGCAAGGACACTTCCCTTGTGAACAATCTCTTGCAGCTTCAGCGTTTGAAATTGAGAAGGCATCAACGATTACCATGGGTGTACAGTAGTACTGTACATGGAACACTCATTATTTGCTGTTCTTGAGAAATCAAAAAGCACATTAACAACCCAAAGTGCATCGGGATATGAGGTCATGCTGATAAACTCAGTATAGAGGTGGTAAGGTGTTGAAGTGTAAACCCAGCAGTCAACCTAGCAGAACCAATAGAGGAAGGGGATTACATACATGACTGTGCAGCACTAATGGACAGAATGTGCGGATAAAAGAAGAAGAAATAGCAGGGGCAGACATGGTCTATATTGATAGATCCTCAAATATTGACTCAGAGACAGGAAGGAGACATACTGGTGCGGCAGTGGTATGCTGAATAAATGAGGAATATGTAATAGCATCTGAGCAGCGGCTACCATCGTATTATTCAGCACAGGCAGCAGAATTGGTTACAATGATAAGAGCACTGAAATGATGGAGGGGCATGCAGCAATTATGGATACACAGATGGTGTTCTCTGTCACTAAAATACCTGATTTGGTGGTAGAATAGTACAGGGAAGCCTGTGATGCAAAGAAATAGTTAAATGTAGCTTTAGACCAGCTGCATTTCCCCACTGATGTATCCAAAGAGAGCATTGCAGCAGAGCTGAGTGAGTGATGGTACGTTCCAAACATGCATGAGCGAGTAAATTAGTTTGTGGGAAATTGCATGGTTTGCAAACAGTTTCTGTCTCATCACACATTGAACACATTAAGGGGAATGATACCACGGCAGGAAGCTCCCTTCTGGCACTTGCATACCGACTATGTCGACGTGCAAGAGAGATGTGCGTCCTACAGGTACCTAATAGTAGTAATCTGTCCATTTTCACATTGACTTGAGGCGGGACCCTCTGCAAAGAATGATGCCAAATATGCGGCAAAGTTGCTAGTGAGGGAAGTACTCCCAAGATGGGGCATATGTGAAGAGAAAAGATCAGATAATAGTCCACACTTTGCCAATTAGCTATTTGAGGAGATAACACGTCTTATAGGAATTAAACACACACATTTCACAGTTCACTGGCCACAGGTGAACGGGATTGTGAAGAGGATACATGGCTTACTAGAAGAGTGCTTTGCTAAGCTAAAAAATACTATGTGTCAAAATTGGCTTATTTGCCTTCCTCTTGCACTCTTTGCCCTCAGTAACACACCTTTTGTGGATCACCCCCTGACTGCATGTAATTGTAAGAGGAAGGAGAATGCAAGTGCCTGTCCTTCCTTCACGTTCAATTTCAGACGCTAACCCTAGCTCAGAAATCGTTGGAAAGTAAAGGGAAAATTATCTGATTGAGATGACAAATGTGCTTCCATACATTTCCTGCCAGGTCAAGCAATCTTAAAGCGCACCAACCAACATTGAAGAGGGTGCACAGGCATTTCCCCAAACACAGTCACTCTAATCGGGGGGCTCAGATCCACATTCAAAACCCAGTAAGAAAATAGAAAGAGCCTCAGTTTTGCGCGCCATTTGAAGTAATCTCAACACCCACACCAGTGAAGATGTACGTTGTGCATGGATTCATCCCACCAATTTTTGATGCGTTACCAGCAGTACTTTGGAAAGAGGAGGAATGATTTGACGAGAAGTGTAAATCGATTTACATTTACATTTTGTACTATAATAAGGTGTTATAGGAAACCCACATTGAACATGGATGATGGACAAGGAAAAATAAAAAGGGGCTGGGATTGATCAGAAGAGTGGGGCAAAATTAAAAGTATTATATTGTTTTGCATTTTTGTTTTCTGTTTTCTTCTTCTTGTCTGATATTTAGCATATAAGGATACATTGAGCCCATCAGCTGGTGGTGAGAGGGAAACACACAATAAGAGATGTGTTGCTTATTAAAGACTATCAGGGGTAGATCTGGCCTCAGAAAAAATATGGTATGGGGAAAATAATCAAAAAGGACGAGGGAGCACCAATGATACCTGCTATGTGTGCTCACTGATTCCACACCACACAGGAACGCCAAATCAATTCCTACCACAAGAGGTGATAGCAGAAGAGGGAGGGTGTCTGGTACAGCTGGCTTTGTGCAGAACCAGGGGTATGTTCCAGGGAAATACAGGAGAAGTAAAGTTGATTACTTTATACAAGACAACTACATTCCTTGACTAGTGAGAAACTTTGGGAGCTTCTTTATCATACTACCATCAAAGCAGTAAGATACGCAATTCTTAATTTTTTGTATAATATAGGCATACCAAGGAAAGCAATGATTGTAAGTTTGACGTGGAAAATGTGAACAGTTAATTAGACCCATATGGTCACATATGGAATGTAACTTTTGATCAAACAGATTAATATGCAAACATTCTCTTGTAATAATCTGAATGTATTTTGAATATTTGTGAATGTTTTAATATTTTTATTGTATTTAATGTTTTATTTATATTTTATGATTAGAAAGTTCGAAAAATCAAGCTTAAACTCTTGATTAAAACAACTATAACTAAAAATAAAAATATAATACAAGCGAACATTATACAACTAGAAAGTATGGCCTAGTAAGAGAAAAATAAGCACATGGTTCTGTAACAGTGGGGCCCAAAAGGGAAAACAGGCAGCCACTGTCCATAAAAAGAAAATATTGGAAAACCTATAGAAGGAATGATATGCCATGGTGCCACACCAGGTCATTGATGCAAATCCAGGGTTTGGTGTTACACAGTGGGAAATGGGAAAGAGGGATGGCACAGTGCAGTGCAGAAGGGTTTGTGGGCTTCGAAGAAAGGGTAGATAAGAAAATAAATGCTAGATGAAAGAACATTTGGAACAGTTATATGCATGCTTCAAGGTGGATAAATGAAAACACACATCTAGAAAACATATAGCCACTGACACGATATTCTCTATGATTTAGAGCTAGTGAAACAATATTGCCGGGGATGAATACTGGCCACAGGAGGGTGATGGACATTGCAGCATTGCAGAAGGAGACCGCTGCTGTGATGGACACTTGGTTGGCGTGCAGAGCGAGAGCATACACCCAACTACCACCAGATTACAAAGTAGTTTGTGCACTGGTGACCGTCATAAACCAACATTAGTGGTGCCCCATGCAGCCTTGATATCGTTCAATGGGCTTTCCACAGCTAAGGAGAAAACGGCAGCAGAAAAACAAACACACCAACATAAGGTAACAAGGCAGAAAAGTTCTGGTAGTAACTATATCTCTGCGGAGTCCACCAAGCATCTGTTCTCTTCTGGTAGCTGAGGTGCAAGCTGCAGCCAATGCAAAATTCGGGTACAAGCGTCTTCCGGGGACTGCAAGAACATTGCTCGACCATTATATTTAACCCAGAGTTTTGCCCTGAAAAGCATTGCATATTTTAATCCTTTCTCTCATAATCTCCTTTTGACATCAATAAAAGTTATTATAGAAGGTTGTAAGGCTACAGTCGGTGATTCTGCGCTCAGATATGGGCGTACGTGTGTGTGTCTACTGCTTAGGATGGTGTATCCTGACCAGCCTTAAGCCAGTATGGATATGAAACATTAATAGGATATACACATAGCCGCTAGCGCAGTATAAGTTAAAATCATCAATCAAGTCAGTGTTACTTTTCAAGGAAGAGTCTCATATGACCGGATAATTATGAGTGCTATTATGTAGCTTTTATTATATATTTTTATATTTTTTTATTTATATGATCTCATATATGATAGTCTGTGTGATACATAAGTGTCAATGATAGTCTGTGTGATACATAAGTGTACATACACATTCCCTAAGTGTCCAAATCAAAGAATAGTCTGTTGCCACATAAATGTTTGCGGCAGCTCCACCTGTCTGCAAATTCAATAATTATAAACTCTTATCATATGCATTCAAATTGCACAACCATTTGTCACATATAAATCATCAACAGTTAATAGAAAATTGGGATAGTCCAAGCCTGTTAGGTGCATGTAAACTCCTATCACTGTTTCACGTAATACATATTGGTATCATAATACATCAATGTATTATTCCATACATAGATGCTAAAGTTGGTATCGATCTACTTATGTTGCCCATGTGCCAACACGTGTTTCGACCATGCTATAGGTCTTTATCAAGGCTGGGCAAATATTCCTTTGTATCTTAAAACTCTCAATTTCCAATATGTCAAAGACATTGAGCTTGAACAAACACTCCTGTAGAGAAATACAAATTCACAAACACAGGTTACGATAGGGGGGATAAGGCTGGCCAGACAAACACATTTATAGAATAACAAGTAAGCTTGGTGTTTTGGCCCTTTCACCATATTGATTTAATATCCATAAACATTAGAGCACAAACACATGCCTTTGTGATGCTGCAAGTAGGGGTGAATGTGATACACCTTAATTTTTAGACCCCTTCACCTTGCATGCCGTCTAGTTGCTAAAATTCGAGGTGAGTGTTGAAACACTAGGTGAGCACCTTGAGGCCATATCATGCAAAACTGTGACCCGAATTGTGCATAAGTGCATTGTGCCCAATGGCTATATTCCTTGTTGTGCAATAAAAACACCCTCTCTAATTAGAGCTGTCCCTTAGTGCTAAGACACTTCCTAGCTTAGTTAATATAATGCTCACCTGTGGAGGATTGTTGAGATCTTCCCTCCTTTAAATATGACCTGAATTGAGCAGTGTGGTATTTATCCTGTGGATAAATATATTTTATATTTAGTGCTTGTGAAGTGAGTGGTTACCCTTTGTGTAGGATATGTAGTCGTTTTCGTTTCCAGTCTTCCTTTAATTGCTTATGTAATACATATATGGAACCACAATGGTTATTGAATAGCAACCCTTACTGCAAAGATAATATTAATAATAATATTCACTAACAAAAAATGTTTTTAAAGTGACGTTACGTTTACAGGTAAAACCAAAGAACCCACGTCAGCACTGTGCTCTGCTAAGACTAACACCCACGACATCAAAGATGACATCACACATGTCATTGATGACATCACCGATGACATCACTTGGGCATTTACTTTTCTTGACAAGCCTGCACAAGGGATTCTCAATGTAATGTTGACAGAAAACTATCAGAGGTCATTCGGAGAACTATCATGAGATAGATAATTCTTTACACAATGCATGGCTATAAACACAATTGCAGTACAGAGTTCTTTCCAGTGTAGGAGCCAACTCATGCAGAAACGTTGGCATTGTCTGCAGCATGCACTATAGAGGATCAAGAATCACATTGTTGCCACGTTGGATACTAAAATTATGAATGCTGTTGTGTCAGAGTTTTGTGTACTGTGAAACATGTAATGCTGGTTTTGTGCTGCGTGCCGGCATGGGGGAA
Source organism: Ambystoma mexicanum (assembly GCF_040938575.1). NCBI lineage: Eukaryota > Metazoa > Chordata > Amphibia > Caudata > Ambystomatidae > Ambystoma > Ambystoma mexicanum. The sequence continues at coordinate 1,150,849,417 of NC_090928.1, forward strand.
TGAATTGCAACCAAGGTAAGGGGAGCTCCTTGTAAGGGGTAGCTATGAAAAGAGCTTTTTTGTATTTGTAGAGTTTTCTAGAGAAACACTTTTTTTATTTGTTGTTTGATTTTGTGTTTTTTGGTGCTGACATCATTACAGTAAACTCTTCAGTGCATCCTGTAGATGAGCAAAGAAAAGTACATTACCAATTGACAACAACAAAATGGCATTTCGTTGGAACAACTATGCATTTCCACACGTAATAGCATCATTGGTGCAGAAGAACATCACAGGAGAGACACTGGGGCCAGTAGTGGATGAAAGTTTTTTCAGGCCTGAAGATATTGCTAAGGCACCGAAAGGTCCCACTAAATTCTCTGGAGGCCCTGTACAGTTGATTCCAATTCTGCCAGCTCTCATTCAGTGTAATAATATGACAGTGAGGATCCCTCTCAGTGTCCAGAATGAGGTGCCTGAGAGAGTCCTGTTGGGGAATGATATAAAAGCTCTAGGAGTAGTACCCCCAGGATTCCCAGTGAGAGAAACCAGAACCAAATCAAATTGGCTAGAGAGAAAACCTAAAGAGACCCCTCTGAACCTGTGCGAACCTCTACAGAGAACCCCACTGCAAGCTCTGGTGTTAGTAAGTTGATCACTAACGCAGGCAAATCTGAGGCTAGTATAGTAGGGAAATGGGAGCCCCAAGCAAGCTCCATCATTGCCCATCCAATTGTAATTTCTTTGACTCCCCCTGCTTCTGAGGAAGAGGTGGATAGATAGATTGGACCCCTCTCTAGGCCTGTGAGAACTGGTAATTCTCAAAGCTGGCGGAAAACCAGGAAAAATAGGTCTAAGGCTAAACACCTTAAGACTATTGGAGCTTTTACTGAAGACTCCAATGTAAATCCTAGTATTAGGAAGGAAACTTCTAAAATAGCCAGTCAAGTGGCACAGCAAGTAGAACGCTCGCTTTGACATCCGTGCAGAGCCTGCTAACGCAGGTTCAAATCCTGGCAGGGCCAAAACTCAGCCGTTCATCCTTCCGAGGTCAATAAATGAGCACCACACATCGTGCTCAGATACCTGAGGGTTTTTAGCGCTATATAAATATGAGGATCAAAGGGCTGAGGACTTCACTGTTTGGCTGTGGTGAGTGTCTCTATCATGAGGAGAAGGAGAGGATTAGAGACTGAGGTGCGTGTGCCTGTACCTTTAACAACTGACCAACTGACCAAGTCGCCTGACCTAGGTCACCAGGTACAAAAGGCTACCTCTGTCGCCCTTGCGGCACTAAGCCCTGAGGATCAAAGGGCTGAGGGCTTCGCTGTTTGGCGAGTGGCGCAAGGCGCTTGCCCTGCCGCGCTCTGCAGATGATAGATCCATCCAATCTAATTTCAAGGACCAGAGCCCAAGTGAAACGAATGGCCAATTTAGAGGATCTCCCTGCAAAACGACCACATCAACCACCGGTGAGCCAATATTTTTCATGCGGATCAGTGTCTGAAAACACAGGAATATCCGAAGAACCAACTGTAGTGATGGTAGATGATGTTTTTGAACTTTTGCGAACTGAGGAGTGCCTGGCTCCTACTCCTGTCGCATTAGTGCCACCGTTCACCCAGAAACACCCCCTTCAACCACATCATTGCCCCCACCCCCTTCTCCCATCATTATTCAGCAAGCTCAGGATATGATTCAGTCCCCGACACAAAGCATAACATGCACGAAGAATACAATCAACAAGCCTGCCAACGTCATTGATCCCGACTTACCGGCTGGCGAGGCCGGGGTGGCCGCTGTCCCATGGACGTCGTGTGGGGGTGGAGCAGCGATCATGGTGGCCGTGGCTCCGGGTTGCACGAAGCCGCTGCGGAGCGGGCACAGGAAACGGGGATGCTGACCGCGGCCGCGGCTGCTTCTGATGACACTGGTGGGCGGGGCTGGGCTGTTAGTGCGGCATCCGTGTGCGAGCACGGCGTTGCCTCAGAAGCCTCAGAAGCTGCGCAGCATCTGTTGGACTTGGCCGAGGCGCGTCTAGTCAGCTGTTCGCTCGCCCTCTCTGGGTCTGCGTGGCCAAATGTTGCATCTGAAGATGATTTAGAAGTAAGTGTAATTCTTGTTTCTACCAGGAGTGGAAACGCGATGTCAACCAGAACTTTAAGTGTTGATCAATGTGAAGCTCCTGCATCCATACTGAAAACCCCTACCCCTGAGGCATACTTAATGGATCCTCACCTCAAAGCACCCATATTTACCACAGCATTACAAAGTGAATGCGAGCAGAGGGCTGTCGGCAAAGGTCCACCCTACATTGAAAAAAGAAACACTTTAGAGGTGGTGTCTTCTGTATTACAAAATCTGATCAACTTAAACAAATCCTGCATAGGTAAACGGATAGCTGAGTCTACCCCGGTGCAGGTTTCGATGCATAAAGCCCCCCAGAAAAGGCACTGCGTTAATATTACTGATGTAAATCGAGATAAATGGGATCTGGCAACTACAAAAGACTTAAGTCATGAGAGATTGTATCTTCGGACGGGTCAGTACAGTCACAAGAGGGCAAGGTGGCTGACTCCCAGAAAAGATTGCCTTCCCACATTAATGCAGCGCGCAGTCCTAGGATGAGAAATCAAATCCAACTAAGTCAATCCTCAAATTGTGAGGACTTGTCAGATGACCCCACTACAAGGGACTCTTCGCTCGTCGAGCGTCCATTTCCAAAAATTCAGAGAGAACGGGCACGGTTTGTACGAGCCGCACATGAGCCACAGGGGAAAGCTGGAGGGGGGTGCCCTGCCCCATGTGTACACGTTCTTTCAAATTACCTTTTAATAGCCCTAACATCTGCAATGGCAATCTCTCTTACACCTTTCACCAAGCTGTACGAAACCCTAAATGAAAATGTGAAGGATGTTACAACTTTACTGGCTATGATGAACTCAAAATTGATGCATCTGGAAGTAATGCATGGCGCACAAAAGACCAAACAAGAAGAAGTGAATCATAAAATATTGGCGGGCATAGAATCAGCTAACGATGCAAAACGGAATGACACGATGGATAAAAAACTGTTTGCAGAGGTTGCGAAAGAAGCCCTGTCTCTTTTTCGTAAATCAAATGCAGATCAAAGAGGTGAGGAGCTGGGTAATGTTGGCAACATGAAAGATATGGTAACGAAAAAACAATCACCTTTCGTAAAAGTTCCATCCAACACCGTCAAGTTAGCCAAGAAGGCTGCCTGCCAATTGCAGCCAGTGCAACCCCTGAAACAGACTCCCAGCCCATCATGCTATCGGAAAGTCTTGTAGCGGAAGGGAATGACTCACTCAATCTAGGGCCTAAGGTCGCCTCTCCGCTGGTAGTAATTGAGGTGGAAAATCTGAAAAAACCTCAGTGAGATACAGAGTAAAAGTGATGGGCAGCCCAACTTACTGGACATGTTGTTTAATACAGCATTTCTGCAAGCCAAAGATGCATCAAATCCAGCCTTACTGGACTCTCAAAAGACATCTGGCTCATCTCCTCCAGTGAAAGTGGTGCCCATTGTTATCACAATGTCTGCAGGCTTATTTTCTATCTTTGGAAGTCTAGATGCCGAAGCAATCCCCCCAAATGAAAAAGCTAAAGAACTTGCCAGCCCGTAAAAAATCTTAACAAAAAGGAGCTCGAAAATTCCTTCGCAACATCAATATGTTTCAGCTTGTAGATAAAGCAATCACCACCAGTCTGAAATTAGCAGACACAATCAAAGAGAACAAGTGGCCCAACCAGAAACATTGGTAACTAACATGAAACTTGCGGAAACTCCGCTAAACGAGGAGGAATGGGCAAGTCATGAAGAGTTAATGGAACTATCAACCTATGAAGACCCTACGCAAGTGGCTGCTGAACTTGTGAAAGCCCCTCTCGCAGCTCCATGCACTCAAAAAGTCGCTCTACTGCCAACGATCTCAAAAGCGTTCTGTGAGCCTTAGAACTTGGCAACAGATCCCTTAAACACCAAACGGAGTATGCCACAAAAGATCCAGGTTTCACCAACTAACATAACACGAGAGATCAAAGAGAGGTTATGTGAGTTGGTGCCTCTTGATGTAGAAGGAAGGGATGAGGGCCCTGAGCCTAGGAGCCCGGAGTTCATTACGTTACAAGCAAAATGGGAAAGACAAAGGCCAAGCGTGCAGACGAGGCACCAGGATGTTGGTGGACCACGCCAACGTCTTTTGAACGGGGTGAACTTTGCAAGAGGTAATGAAGCGCCTGCGGCGGCAGCTTCAGCCACCGTTCTATCTACGCCCCAGAAATTTGACCACCATCAAGTGGAAACGTTAGTAAAAGAAGACAAGGAACCAGCAGGAAGCAGCCTGAACCTTGGAACCGACTCCCTTGATTAAACTAATGCTGGAGAGGCTGGCAGGCGGTGACAGACTAATCTTGAATAGAACAAACGTGTTAAGACTGCTCCATCATATACCTCGGCTCCGATCACTCGATTCGACAGACTTGAAAATTGTCGAATTCCCGGACGATTTGTGTACCGATAAGGTGATTCTGCACGTAAACTGTAATATAATTGCAAACGTAATCCTAGATGCAGATGAAGAATTGTTATAGTTGGGATTCGATACCTACAAAGTAATGGAACCTAAAAGGTGTAAAAAAGTGGAGAGGAATGATGGAGTAGGCGAAGCATGGCTTACTCAAAAGGGTAAGTCGTTGTCTCTGGAGATCTCGCAAAAAACTGAAGTAATTGAACAGAATCAGCAGGAACAGTTTGGTCAGATTAGACCAGCCGTTAAAGTTCGACAATCCTCACTCACACCTCAAATTGTAGTCGCTGTTGAGCAGGTGGAGTCACCTAGAACCAGTCCAATGGCGAAAATTAAAATTACCATAAACAATGGTGGTCCAGCCGACAAGTCTGCTGCAACGAAAACAAGTAGCCTAATGGAACACGAACCTACGCAAGAATGGAATTGGCTGGCCTTGGCCTTGAACGCTAATTCTCACAGCTAATGCTTGAAGTCCAGCGCGGTTCAGGAATGTTTCTTTGCTTCATGGAACACGCGCGTCTTCATACATCTCCTAAATAACGACTGGCTACACGACTTACAACTGATCTGTCTTCAAGAAACCTGGATGTGTGATTTGCCAGTGATCTCTGAATTTGAATGTGCTTTGAATCCAGCCATTAAAGCCGAAAAGGGGCGGCCGTTAGCAGGGCTCTTAATGCTGATCAAACGGTCCTCAGGCTACTGATTGCTAAATTCTAAGAACTATACGCCCTACATTAAAGTTTGTGAGATAAGAAAAATTATTGGTACACCGAAAGTGTACGATGTGAGCCACATAATCAACTTATATTGGAACCATCGATGGAACGGGACATATTCATTCATTTATCAGGTTACCTCAATAATTGATAACCTGCTAGAGTCAACCAGTAGAAGTGGCTTGATAGTCTGTGGTGATCTAAATATTGACTTTTTCAAACCACAGTGTCACCAAAGGTCAATTAGCTAAAACCTGGTCAAAAGAACTGAACGCAAGAGGTCTATCAATGTTAAACGGCTGTACCCAAGGAGACATACTGGCAAAGTCTACGTGGCAACGTGAAAGCCCGATCATCGACTATATCTTTGCCTCTGATACGATGCATGCGAACAAAAGACCATGAATATTCTTGCAATGGTCAATAGTGACCATGAAATGCTGGTATTAAAATTTCAGGATATAAGAGGCGTTCAAAGCAAAAAATGGGGCACAAAAGTTCGGGTGGAGTCAAATTGCCTGAGACTGGAGGAACATGAGGTGGCCAATATATGCTCCCAATTTAAGTCGACACCGGAGGAGATTGAATATGTGCCTATATTGTCGCAATTTAAAGCCAAAAACAATGGAATGAAAAACTGCTCATTTCAGAAAAAACACTGTTTCGATCTAATGGTGATGCAGCGCAAAAGAACTATGAGAGCTGAAATCCGGAAAAATAACCAAGGACCAAAGGAAGAAATAACGGCAAGAAACAAAGTAACCAAACAGCCCTATAAAAATTGTATTAAAAGCCATCAATTTGTATTACACCAGAACGATGCGCAGGCTATGTTGAAGACCCTAACAAATAAGAACAGTGGTGAGTTTTGGTGAACCATTAATTGCATGGAAACACCGCAAGAGGCACTGCAAGTATGCCTGGTTCCAGAAACTGAGTGGGTGCATCATTTCACTGCACTATATCACAAAAATCTTGTTCCGAACTTGGCAACATCTAACCAAGCATCATGGAATTTACACTTTACAAGGGATGACATCCAAGAGGTAATCATGAGAGCAAAAAATTCTAGGGCGCCGGGTCCCGACGGTTTGTCGAATTTCATGATCAGTTTCCTGATCTTTGGGCTGACCTGTGTTCTGATCTTTTTGCAAGAATCAACTCGCAAAAACAAGTGCCAACCTCATGGAAGACAGGGATAATAGTGCCAATTTTCAAGAAAGGAAACAGATCTTCACCGAAAAACTATCGTCCGGTGGCTCTGCTCGATGTACTGGGAAAGATTTACGCGTCTTTGCTACAAACAAAATTGATCAACTGGGCCAGAACAGCTAAAAGAGTGGACGAAAGACAAGCAGGCTTCGTGAAATTTGTTGGGTGTTCCCTGAACCTGCTTGTCCTAAACTCACTGAAAATGGAAGCCCTGCGAGCTAACATGAAAGTGTATCTTGCCTTTGTCGACTTTTCTATGGCATTTGACATGATTGATCGGAAAGCGTTGTGGCCAAAAATGGAAGTGTGGGGTTGTCCGGCAGATTTACTTGCGGCAATTAAAGAACTTCACACAGACACTTTAATTGCTATTCGACTAGATCAATCAGGTTCCCTGTCAGCTCAAATTAAGACGCTCAAAGGGGTGAAACAGGGATGCCCGTTGGCAGCTGCAATTTTTAGTCTTTTCATTTCCGACATCGGTGAAGCGTTTCAATCTGTGAGGGCTTTTCCACCTAAGCTCAACTCATCGCAGTTAAGTTAGTTGTTGTACGCCGACAATTTGGTAATCTTAGATCTAACCCCGATTGGCCTTCAACGCAAACTTGAGGCAGTGCAAAATTATGTGAGCATGAACAATCTGAAGATAAACACAGCAAAGAGTGAAATACTGGTGTTTGAGAACTTAAGAACAAGCCAAAGGTCAACGGTCTCAAAATACGTGTGGTCATTAGATCAAGATCAACTACGTATTTCAAAAAGCATAAAGTACCTGGGTATGATTCTGAACTCTAGTATCTGTGATGAGCTGGCATGTCAGGGTCTTGTGATACACAGAAAATGTGGGCATTTTTCAATGTGGCCGCTGCAAAACCTTTTATGAACAGAAAGTGGTCCCGATCCTGACCTACAGTGCGGAAAATGCCTTTGGGTGCCCGTCGACCCATTGGGCTTTACTGGAACACACGTTCTGGACCAAGGCATTAAGCTTACCAATCGGAATTTCTACAGCCTGCATAAGGTATGAACTCGCCCTAGTTTCGCTGCATGCCCGGATCTGCTGGAACCAACTAGCCTTGTTTTGGAAATCCAGAGCCGAGGAGGGAATCTTCCAATTTAAGATCTTCCACAATGCATCAGCTAGAGGCCCAGATATTCTATCTCAATGGCTGAAATGATGTGAAGATCTCTTAAGAATTAATAATATCAGTTTGGAAACTCTCCACTCAAATCCTACGGCAGCTAAAGTGATGATTTGGCATGTCGATTGGATTAGTACATGTAGAGAGCGCCAATCTGCTAGCGCGCTGAAAGACGCTCCGCCGAAGCAAGAGGCTACAATGTGCTACAAAAATATCTGAATCGCTTCCCAAATTCGAAAGCCAGCAGACTTTTCATGTTATTCCGGCTAAATGCGATTAAAACTAAGGAGCAGACTAGCCATTGGGATTGTAATGTAGGACTAAATTTCACTTGTCGCTTTTGCAACAATGAGCTGGAATCCCTTAAGCACCTCGTGCTTTTCTGTCCAGAACTAAAGGAAGAAAGATCTCTTCATCTGGGCCAATGGTATGATGACCATCAGTCGGTGTGCACGGAGGAATGGTGGCAGAGAATGTGGAATGGTTTGGACATGAAATTAATTATGCCCCTGACTTCATTTTTGGCCGTAATTGAAGACAGACTAAAAATGCAATTGAACGGCCTCTAGCTAAAGATGTCAAGTAAATTTAAGGACGATTCAGTAATGTGAAAACCTCGATCAGGCGAGGTCTGCTGGAATAACATGACATGGGATGGGAGAAGGGAGGAGGATAGCTGGGGCACAATATTAATGTGTTAATTGTTGTTTTGTTTTGTTTTGTTTAGTTTGTGTAACATTTTAAAGGTTTGAATTTAAACCAATAAAATAAATAAAAATAAAAAAAATGTGAAATTATTGTTATTATTATTATTAAATAGGTAAGGTCAGATCCCACAGGAAGTGGCAGCATGTATCTTGCTTGACGACAGCCCCTCCAATTAAGATACCTGAGACTCAATCTGCTCTTGTGAGAGAGGTGGTGAGGAACCATGGAGGCCCCTCTAGATCTAAGGGATCCCTTTCCAAGGACCCCTTGATAAAGCCTATTGTAGTTTCAGAGGTTGTTACCACTTCTGAGTGACTGCCCTATACATTAAAACAGAAAGATGTACCACAACAGGTTTGTAGGTCCTATATTCTACAAATGAAAACCATTGGTGTAAAATGTCCTAGCAAGGGTTACAAAAGGTTGCTGGTGTACTCAGCAGGCCATTTAACTGACTTGCATCATCTTCTTACTGTGTGTCACACAGCACCTTTAGTGCAGTGTCACAGGGTTGTCTTTTTAGACTTCCCACTATTAAACTCCATTTTCTGGGACTGACTACTGTCTCCCAGAACATGTAAAGTTACCATTGACTTTACTAATCTTTTTACATTTACAGACCTAGTACAAACTATCTTCCATAGAGTACTGGAAGGGTTAACAGTTATCGCTTTTTGTCTGTTTCCCATGGAACATTATTTAATTCCCCTTTCTCTAAGATTTGGCTGGTGGCAGTGGTATCCACCATTTTTATTTTACCGCAAGCTATGAAAATAGCCTCAGTACTGTTAGAGGCTATGGTGGTAGCCTCAAACTTTAATCCGCTGGACCCCTTTTAATTTTATTTGTTTCCAACTGGGATTATTTGCAATTTCTTTTTGTAATGGTCTTTTCCGGTGTTTTACTCTGCGCGCCAAACCAGGTTTGGTTCCTTTGTTCGCCGTCACTTGTGTATAGGCGCGCTATACATAAGATACATAAGATATCAGATCATATCTAGCAGGAGACTATACCAGGCTACCATCACACAAGTATGAACATAAGAATTCTTGGCAAGAGAGTATACAAGACAGCCCTCACAAGAGTGTGAACATAAAAAGACCTGACAGTAAAGTATACCAAACAACCACAACTGTGTTGTTTAATAAGAGTGAAGAACTGCGTTGTTTAGCTAAGAGGTCCTGAGAAGGAACATCAGGACTAGGAAAGGATTCTATGAACCAGATGTTCAAGAGAGATACAATTACAAAGTCAGGGCATGTTTTTATAAATCAAAATTCCTCTGAGTGAAGGAAGGCATAAGAAACTGTGTAATGTGAACTTCATATACATTGTTATGAGCCAAGAAAAGCTTAAGGAACTGTTGAATGTGAATCTTCAGAGAACCAAGAGGAATCCAGGGAAAGGGAACTATCCTCTGGAGCAAGGACCTATATCCTTTCAGAACCTTTATGTTGAAAGCCAGTTATTCTTATTTTTGAACACTTTCCCAAACCTTCCAAGGTTAAAGACATTTTCCATTTAACCTTAGATTTTAGTTTTAGATTTTGGGTCAGAACAGAATTTTGAACAGAGCACAGTTTTCATTTTGGACATTCCGACACAGTCAAATCCTCTTTGATCAGGTAGGGAAATTCCTCTTAGAGCAGGGTCAGAGAGGCATTTTCCAACCCCTTTTATTTTCAATAAGTCTTTAAGCAAAAACATGGCTAACATTTGTCCAATTTTCATTCCTGAATCCGCATTCAGAGTGGAATCGGGCTCGGTTGACTCAAACTGGCGACCCTCAAGTTTGAGAAACTTAGCAACAGAGCTTCTAATCCATGAGTAGCTACAAAATGTTCTATTGGGTTTGGTTTTTGTAGTAGCCAGAGAGAGTTGATAAAACCTGGAGAACTCATTTTAATACCAACTGACTTGGTCAGTGTACCGCCACCTGGAACTCACATTAGATTCACCTCTAAATCAGGCCTAGCTTGGAGACTTGCCCTAGACATGCTAGCAGGCATCATATATCCTGATCATAGAGGTGATATCAAAGTCTAAGTTGAAAACAGTGGAAAGGAAGCATATCAAGTAAAGTCAGGAAAAAAATAGCCCAGGGAATTCTAGAGAGGGCTCTATTTCCTAAGACCAAAGAAATTAAAATCTCTCATAAGACCGAGAGGGGAAACAAGATTTTGTAGAGGCCGACGTAGACACCACCCCTGCTACATCTGAGGTAGTTCCACCACAGACCATTGGAGAAGAGACAGAGATTATTCTGGACTTGGCATTTACCAAAAGGAATGACCCCTTACTTCCAGAACCTTTCCTTCAAATGCTACCCAAGGAGGAAGGCAGAGAAAAATGGAGCTATTTTTTTTTCTGAAAACTGGGCTGCTAAAAAGAGGAGACATTAGTCCTGATGCTACTCATAGGTCACAAATAATGGTCCCTAAGAGCCACAAGAAAATAGTGTTAGAGATTGCTCACTCCCATCTGACGGGTGGTCACTTAGGAACCGCTAAAATACAAGCTGACATATTAAGCCACTTTAATTGGTCGAAGTATTGTGCTGATGTGAAAAACGTTGTGCTTACATGTGCCTTATGCCAGAAGACTAGTTTTCAAATGCTCCCTCCAGTTCCATTGCAACCTTTACAAATCATTAATGTGGCCTTTTCATGGATAGGCATGGACATAGTTGGGCCCCTTGAAGCATCAGAGCTAGGGAACTGATTTATATTGGTGAAAGTGGATCATGAAACTCGCTATCCTGAAGCATTCCCTTTACGCACTAATAGGACCCAACACATTCTTAAAAATGTAATCATCTATGTTTCACAAGCTGGGTTCCCAGAGGAAATGTTAATGCATCAGGGGACTACCTTTATGAGCAAACTAATTATAATTATTCTTTTATAACACGCTTAATACAAGAGATTGGTTTCTAAGCGTGGTATCGGGATTCAAACCAGTGTTACTCTGCGTTATCTTGCTTCAGAGACAAAATTATTGCCCTGTGCTATTCCCCCTCCCAAATGTCAGAGGTGAAAGAACTTCTACAAATAAAAACACTTACAACTTCCATCTATCACCCACAGACTGACAGTCTAGTGGAATAGTTTAATAAACCTTAAAACATATCTTGAACAAGTTGGTTGAAGCTATTTGCAAAAACTGGAATGTCATGACACCTTAGGCCCTTTTTACTGTCTGAAAGTATGCAAAGGCCCCCAGCAGGGTTCTCTCCATTTGAACTATTATATGGCATGGAACCCTGAGATGTACTTGACATTTGGCAGGAGACTTGAAAAGAGCAGGAGAAAACCATCTTGCCCCTTTCCCAAACTGCAAAGTGATTAAAAGAGCACATGGCTGCAAGCAGGACAATAGTTCAAACTCATATGGTCAAAGCCCAAGAAGTCATATGTTTAAAGCCCAAGAACAGCAGAAAGATTACCATGATAGGAAGGCCTTACTTGTAGCCTTCCATTGGACAAAAGGCCTTGTTCTCCTTCCTTCATCTGAGAATAAGATGTTGTCCAAATGGCATTTTCCCTATGAAGTGATAGAACAGACATGATCATATGATTACTGAGTCTCACAACCTGACCAAAGAATTAAGACTTTTATCATATACATCTCCTTAAGGAGTAGAGGGAAAACTCTATTGAAGATACCACTGTAGTTTTTATAAGTCTGTTGTCCGATGAATCAAATAGAAACAACCTAATTCCTCACGACCTGCCTCCAAATCAGAAGGAAGACATATTGGAACTCCTAGAACAATTCCCTGACGTCTTTAGAACAGAGCCAGAATGAAATAAAGTGATGTTTCATTATATTTGTACACCCCCAGGGAAGGTGGTACATTTAAAGCCCTATCAGATACCTGAGTCTAGAAAATATATTATTATAGAAGGGGTGGAAAATATGCTGAGAGTCAATATCATTGAACTATCTCAGAGCCCTTGGTCCTCTCTGATAGTATTTGTTGCCAAGCCAGATCAATTTTGGAGATTCTGCATTGAATTCAGGAAGATAATCACCGTCCCCATTTTGCTAGTTAGCCTATGCCAAGGATTGATCTACTGGGAGCCGCCATTTTCCTCTGCATGATTGATCTGATGAAGGGATACTGGCAAGTCCCTGTTAATCCAGAGGACAAGGAGAAAACAGCATTTTCTACCCCCATTTTACTCTTTCAGTTCAAATTATTTCCTATTTGACCATATGGGGCACCGGCCACCTTTCAAGGTTAATGGACCAAGTCCTCTGACTTTACACATCTTTGTTTGGAGCATACATCAATGATATCCACAGTAGGATATGTACATAACATGTACTTATACTTAGTTATTAGAGCACTGAGAAAATCCGGGCTCAGTGCAAAGCCAAGGAAGTATCACTTGCCGTAGTAAGCAGTCAAGTATCTTGGATTGATTTTTTGTTGGCAATGGACTATTTCACCCAAGACTGGTAAAGTAAAATCTGACAAGGAAACCCCAGTACCAAAACCAAAGAAAGATCTAAGGGCCTTTTTGGGCTTAGTATGGCATCATAGGAAATTCATTCCCAGTTTTTCATCCATCACGTCTTTCCTCACTGATAAACTCAAGAATTTCGAGCCCCAAAAAGGTAAAATTAAAAGATGAAGACCAACTGTGTTTTGATAAACCCAACTCATTCTGTGGATTGAACCTGTGTTGAAGGTGTCAGATTTCAAAAGGGAGTTTATTTTACACATTGGGTTAGGATCAGTCCTTTCCCAAGATCACAATGGTATTGAAGACCCTATTCTTTAATCAGTAGAACATTATTTACCTGGGAAAAGAACTATGACATTATTGAATTGGAGATAAAAGTGGGCAATAACTTCAAATGTATTGGCATAAAAGTGGGCAATAACTTCAAATGTATCATCACTGAAACCTAATATACTGATGTTAACAACAGAATCATTAAGTCCAACTCCAGTGAACTTTTTAAAATCTTAAAATAGTTTGAGGGTAAACTCACATCTTCTCCTCCAGCATGGAATATAGCCTGGTGTCAAGAAATACAGGACAAGTTTGTAGAGAACATTTCTGGCCATCAACAGGCAATTCTAGCTCACCAATATTTCCTGAAAAACTCAGGTCTGGATATTGGATTCTCTCAGATTTCAGACAGTCCTATAACCAAGCCCACTCTTTTCGAGTTTGAGTTTCGGCAATGTAAAGAAATGGTGATTCTTGAAATAGTATTTAACCTGAAACCAACATCTCGCATTGGCAATGCTTGTCCAGCCAAAATGTTTAGGGGAACCCTTAACTTGCTGGTTGCTTATATCACCAAAATCATCTTTTAGAGATGGAGTAGTTCCTTTATGCCTGAAATAAGCTTGGATTACTCCACTTTTGAAGAAAAGCAGGCTTGACCCCTCTATTACAAAAACCTATTTTTCCATCACAAATAGCCCGTACCTTCTTTAGATTCTGGACCGGATTGCATATTTGCAGATCCAGAAATGAATTAAAATCAATACCATCTTAGGCAACCGTCAATCAGGGTTCAGATCTAAACATGGTACGGAGAAAGCATTATTGGACTTAAAGCCCAATATTATCAGTATTGTGGAAAAGGGACATCCTGCATTGCTGATGTTTTGAACCTGTCTGCCGCTTCGACATTGTGGGCCATACACTTCTGATGGATGGCCCACAAGGCCACTGCATGTTGCTCTGAGTCAGCCGTTCAGTGGCTTCCATCCTTCCTAGCCACTAGAAGATCTAGATTTGTGACAAAGGACTCCAAGGCTGCTCTCGTCACTACCACCTGTGGAGTACCTCAAGGCTCCTGCTTGTCACCAACCTTATTCAATATATATTTCAGGCCTCTGCTCGACCTCTTGGATGGTCTGAATGTCCAGTATGCCAACTATGCTGATGACACTCAGATCATCCTTGAGCTATCGGGTAATCACTCCTATTCATTCCTGGAAGGCCATAACCTATCATGCTCTTAATAATGAGAAGACAAAGATTCTCAATGGCCCTCGATTGAAGAAGCTAGATCCTCTCTATAGACACTTCTCCATCTCCGATTGTGAAATTACGGTGGCCAGACAGGTTAAAACACTAGGTGTTTACTTGGATGCAAATGTGTCCATGAAACCTCATATTTCTCATCATAGCTCCTTGTGTGACTATGTCACAAAGCGTTTAGCTCAAATAAGGCTTCATCTGTCTGTTGAAACTATATTTGTCCTTCCATACGCTCTTGTTAATGCAAGAATTGATTACTGCAATAGTCTGCTGATCGGAACACCCAAAACGAATGTTCAAGCTTTACAGACTTTCAAACCGGAGCTGTAAATCCTATCCTTGGATTATCTAATCGTGATTATGTTACACCATCCAGACAAGCCTTCCACTGGCTTCCTCTGGTACATATGGTCACCTAAAAGCTACTCCCACTGACATACAAATGTCAAACAGGCTTTGTCCCCCCAATATCTAATGTTCTGCCTTATAACTGAGCAACACAGGCGGTCCACGGATAATAACATCCTGTACAACCACGCTTTAAGCTTGTGAAATTCAGTGGGATGACTTTTGATCTGCAAGCCCCCAAAGAATGGAATGCCCTTCCTCTATCCCTGAGGACCTCTTCCTCCTTGTCTGTGTTGAAATAATCCATCAAAATGCACCTGTTTAACCTGATGCCATGTTGAGCGGAGTTGATGTCACTACCTCTTCTCCTCTTCTACTTATGTAAAATCTGCTTTTCAGTGCTTTGTTTGTTGTATGTGCATCCTGAGGCCCATGGACATGTTGGCACATTATAAGAATGAAATAGTAATACTAACAATAATAATAAAAATAATAATAATAATAATAATAATAATAATAATAACCCATCTTAAATACTATCTCACTGGCGAAAGTGTAGATTGATCACAGATCATGCCCCCTTGACATGGATGAGTCCCAATAAGGATATCAATGCACAAGTCATGAGCTAGTTCTTGGACCTTCAGCCCTATTGTTTCAGGGTAGAGCATCAGACAGAAATAGAACATTGCAATGTAGACTTCCTTTCCCATTTATAGGTGCTGAAAGAACCAGCAGCATTAGAGGAAGGATATGTGATGAACCCGATGGAGTCATCACTGATTTTCCAGCAGTAGCCTCCTGCCATGTGTACAAGGGACGGCAGCCACTACCTAATCCTGGCCCTAGGGCCGGCTAAATGAGGGAGGATCACATGGGGGAAGATAACCTCCAGGGAGATGTCATGGCTTCATAGGGTGAGACATGGTATTCCCTATTTTCTTCTGATAATAACCCACCCATATCTAATACCCTCATGGACTTTTGTTATACACCCACTTCTTCTTCCTTTAAGAAAAGGGATATCTCTCCAATTCCATCTACCTTTCATCCAAGAATCATTAACCATTTAAGACTACTAAAAATGTCTATCTTTAAAACCAATTCCAATCCTGGACCTTATGTCCCAGAATCAGCAAAGTACTGGGATGAAGAAGGAGCAGAATCGTACAATGCAGAATTAGGAAAGCCCCAAACACAGTGATCATTCTAGTGTTTTTTCATACACAGCTGTGTCCGGGAAGCTTTACTGGCAAATGAAGCTGGACATCAATGTCTGCTGCTGGTGGGAGACAATAGCGTCTCTCGGTTGAGGATTCTGAAGGACGAGTACCGACATGGTGGAGCCAGGCAGCTCACCAGCGAAGAAGGAAAAGGCTGCAGCGCAAGGAAGGCATGCTGTGGGAATGCCAGGAGCCAGCGTGGGACTGCTGGCTCTTCACAGGTGATCAAGAGAAGCACTTTCCTTACCGGAGCCGGAGCGAAGCAGATGCTGGAAGGGGAAGCCGTGAGACCCAAAGAAACTAGGCAGAGGTGACTGCGAGAAGGAAGCAGATAAAACTGCTTCTACGGTTGACCGCGGGATCATATGGCAGCACCAACAAATGCCTATCTGTGTTCCCAGAGGCTGTGGGAATCCCAGGGAATGTCAGCAGACATGCCAAATGTAAGTGAAGGAACAACTAGCAAGTGAGAACAAGGGAATGTATTTGGCATTAAAAGGGGAAACAAATTAAAAACGAAAACTTTACAAACAAACAAATACAAATCTGGCAAACAAAGAAATGGGGGTAATTCATGGAATCAAGCGCAGAAGTGGCGCACACGGCTGGCGCACAGAGTGCGCGTGCGCTAGCTTGCGCCAGCTGCGTGCGCCAAAACCCATTTTGACTGAGGTTTGGGCTACCTGCGGGGCATGTGGAGGGTGGGAGGGGCACACCCGGGAGGGCCCACACTGCCAAATCACATGTGAAACTCACCACGCACCCCCGGAATATGCGTTCCCTGCTCGTGACAGGCCAATCGCATGTAAATCTACCCACGCACCCCTCGGAATACACGTACCACGCTCGAGCCAGGCCAATCGCGTATGAAAATCCATGCTCACCCCCCGGAGTACGCGCAGGCAGCCCATTCACCCTGCCCATGCCCCGCAGGCAGCCCATCACACCTGGGCATGCCCCACTGGCAGCCCATCACCCCTGGGCATACCCCGCAGGCAGCCCATCACCCCAGTCCATGCCCCGCAGCAGGCCATCACCCCAGTCCATGTCCCACAGGCAGCCCATCACCCCAGTCCATGCCCCGCAGGCAGCTCATCACCCCTAGGCATGACCTAAAGGCAGCCCATCACCCAGGACCATGACCCGCAGGCAACACATCCCCCATAACCATGACCTGCAGGCAGTCCACATGGTACCAACCACTTGGGCGCCCTGACACATGTCTCCCACCCCACCCCCAGTGACGGGCACCTGCCAGCAGTCCCCAACTCATGTCCCCCACCCCACCCCTAGTAACGGGCACCTGCCAGCAGGCCCTGAATCATGCCCCGCTGGCCCAGAGGTCTCGCAGGGATGCAGCCATGGCCTCCTACAACTCCCTGCGAGTTGCCTCGAGGCACTCAGCTCGCCTCAACAACCCAGCGCATGGAGTTCTCCTCCCAGACCATTGTGAGTCGTGCCTCCTCCGCCTGCCACCACTCCGCATCTATCAGCTGGCCCAATCGCTGCCACACAGAAGACACTCCCAATCCTGGGTCCTCCTGCCCGATGGCCGATGCCTGTCCCTGTGATGTTGATGGCCCCGAGCCATGATCGCTCCCACTCTGAGCCTGCTGCTGCCGTGCACGTGCCCTGCCTGTTGATGCCTGCATGTCTTCCTCTTGCTGGGGTCCATTTGGTGGGGTGGCCACCCCTGCTGGACCTCCGACTCCCGACTGTGGCAGGGATGTGTCCTCCACCAGCCTGTCCGCTGGCTCAGGGGCAGCTCCACAGTGTCCCAGATGATACATGGGCCGGAAGATGGCATGGAAGATGACTGGCGCATGGGGGCACAGTTGAGGAGGGGGTCACAAGAAGTTCCAGCACACGGATGACCCAGTGCCGACGACCTGTCCTAGTAGTTCGACGCAGCCAAAGAGGCATTCAAAATGATGTGCACTGTCCAGACAAGAACCCTGCACGTCATCCCGAATGCCACGTTGGTGCAACGTCATCCCAGCTAGGACAGGCTCAATACGGTCATGGATTGCAACGTCTGCGGCCACCTGTGCTGCCTCCTGTCCCTGCCCCTGGACTGCACCACTACCATCAGTGGAATCTCCCCCTCCAGGTCCCATGCGTTGGCCTTCCACGGCCTCCTCCTCAGCCAAACCCCCCACCAACCTGAATGACTCAGTGCCATCTTCCTCCATAGGCCCCTGTGGTGGCTCAGCTGCCCCTACTGCTGCCAAGGAGTCCACCTCCAAACTCCGCCTCTTCGACCTTCCCTCGGCAGCTGTGGCCATGGACGCGGCACCAGTCTACTCACTCCCCGAAGAGATGACTACCTTGCAGGGGAGCTGGTCCTTGCGTCTCTGGCCGGCGGTGGGTTCCCTGCCGCTGTGCTCCACAGCACCGTCACCACCCTCTTCACCAGTCGCAGACAGGGAGAGACAGAACACAGGCATCAGGGCACTGTACAATAGTTGGATACAAACATGACAGTTGCACATGAGTGGCAGTGTCAAACTTCACAGATGGCATCACACTCAGCAACACTCATATCATTAGAACCCACACACATGCACAAATTAACAGGAATCGTCCAGCAGGCATCAGCATACATACACACACACCAGCACAAACATTTGAAGGTTGGCTTACCGTGACAAGCAACGTGGGGAGTGCCAAACACATGCACACACGCCACCAGACAGACATGCCTCTGTACATCTCCACCACCTGTCACAGTGCAATCATCGGCAACTATGTCACATCTGCCAATCGGGTTCCTACATGTCTGTGTCACATGCATCCATGGCGTATCACAGTCACACACAAGTCAAACACACACACACATGTATGCCATGCACATACATGAATGTGGAACCAGAATCCATGTGTCACACCCCAACCATGCCATAGTACATACACAGAAATGCTAACATGTGTGCATCACCACATGCAGTTGTGCATCATGCTTGGAACACATACACCATTGATGTGCATCACACATGAGTGGACTCACATCGAGCACGGTCATGTCCCTGCACATACACATCCATACATGGCCCTTTTCAGACATATGTCCAAGCTGCTCACTCCTGGCACACCTCAACATGAACTGCATCCAGTAAGTGTGCATGGACACTTACCGCTCGACTCCGGACGGGTCTCCCTCTAGAGGAGCAGGCAGTGAAGCGATGGGACCCTCATGTCGTCAGTGGTAAGGTGGACCCAGCACCTCACTATATCCTTTGCTTCCAAGAGGCGCCAGGCTTTCCTGATGAACCTGGACCTGAAGTCCTCCCAGCACTTACGGATGCGTGGTAGGTTGATGGCAACCACGATGTCCGTCCAGATCCTCTCCTGTCCATCCTTATTGGCGCATGTTCTTCTGAAGACGGCATCATAATGCACCAGGACTTGCTCCACCAGGATGCCAATCTCTCGTGCTGTGAAGCTGGCAGCCCTCTGCCTCTCTGGGTGGGGGTTGCAGATGGTCTCAGATGGTGTTTCCCCCGACATGGCGGAAACCCCCGAGTCAGGTGTGGGTGGGCAACTGGGTCCTGGTGCTGGGCTGTGAGCGATGGAACTGCAGTCGGGAGTCTTCTGTTCCAGCAGGGGTGGTCACATCAACTGGACCCCTGCAGATGGCTGACGTGCAGGCACCAAATAGCAGGGCACGTGGCCAGCAGGCAGGCAGGCAGGCAGCAGCAGATGGCTGGTGGGAGTTGGCTCGGGGCTCTGGGGGGCAGGAAAATGGCCTTCTGGGCAGGAGCGTGGTCTTCCGTGTGTTGTCGCGTGGCCAGCTTGATACGGAGTGATTTGGCATGTGAAAAAACGGCATGTCAGAGTGTAATTCGAGGAAAGGCCCTAGGTGCGTAAGCGCGTATGTGACATAACGTGCGCATGGGCGTTTCACTCGGCGTGGGTTAAAGGTCCCACGTGGGTTTCCATTGCTCTGTATGTGCTTTTCGTGGAGAGTGGTGCATGTGTTTTCCAGACGTTGGGGTTTACACGCGATTACTTCACAGCGGATACAGTGCGTACTTCTTCTTTTGGCGGGGGTGTTGCCAATGTGTTCTTCTTCTACACGCAAGGCAGACGGTGAGTTGCACACACTATTTATCCCACTGCAGGTTTCCCTGTTTGTCACATACCCCTTTTTTTTGGCCATACTAGCCCGCGTGTTGATCACATATGCATTTTTTGTGTTCCTGGCTGCCACAGCGTACTGCGTGTGTTTTTTTACACAAACGTGGGCTACAGGGGTCGCGTATCTCTTTATCTTACTTTATTGGGATACCTGCGCATTGCGTGACCCTTCGTTTTTCCTAAGGGGCCACAAGCAGCCTTGCAGGAGCACAGGGGTGCTTTTTGCATCACATACCTTGCCCCCCTCACCCAAGTTGCCCAGGACAATTGTTGTGTGCACCTCCCATTGGTACTAGTACATCTGTGCCATGGTTGTGAGGCCACAAAAGGTGAGGGGCACCTCAGTTGGGTGGCCTCCAAGTGCCCTTTCCCCTCCCATGCACAGTGCCTGTGCGTGTGGTTGGAGATGTGGGGGCACCACCATGTCCACCAGTACGCCCCGCCGTGTTGCAACATTGTGCAGGACACATGCTGCCACAATGATCCTGCACACTACTGGGGGTGCACAGAGTAGCTGCCAGCCAGAGCGGTCAAGGGAGCAGAAGCGTGACTTGAGCACTCCAAATGTGCGCTCCACTATGGCCAAGGTTGTAACATGGGCTGCGTTTTATCTTACCTAGGGTGGGGTTGTGGGGTTCGGTATTGGCGTCATCATGTGGGTGCTCAGAGGGTAGGCACTGTCCCCTGGGGAGGTTATAATGGTTGTCATTAGTTTGGTTTGTGTATTTGTCTGTGTGTGACATGCATGCATGTGCACAGGCATTTGTACTCACCAATGAGCCATGTGTTGCCATGCTTCACAGCTTCCAGGTCCCGACTCAGGGCGGACATTCTGTATATGAAACTGTCATGGGTGGACCTAAGATTGTTAGCATAGACAAAGGTGATGATCCCCTGTGCATCGCATACAACCTGCACGTTGATGGAATGCCAGTGCTTGCGGTTGCGGTGCATATTCTCTGTGCCCTAGGTGGATGTAAGGCCACATGAGTGCAATCTAGGGCACCAAGCACTTTGGGGAAGTGTGCCTCCCTGTACTAGTCCTGGACCATGGACTGCCTTTCTGATGGTGTTCTGGGCATGTATATGTGGCTGCGGACCGAGGGTCGCGCAGTCATGATTGCCAACACCTGGTGTAGGCAGTATGACTGCGTGGGCTGTGAGACCCCCCCACTATGGCAGTGGTCCTCTGAAATGACCCAGTGGCCAAGAATGCAGTACACTGAGCACCCTTTCCAAGGGGCTCAGTGCTTGGGAGCACAAGGTGGGTGATGTGAGGTCATCCTTCTACTCCTGTACCAGGTCTAGGATGATATGAGGTGGAAACCTATTCCTGCCATAGACCTGGTCATCAGGCATCCCAAAAAGGCTAGTTCTGGGCAAAGAAATGCGGGGCCTGGCTATCCTCCTCCTACTGCGGTGTCCCATGATCAGTGCAGCGAAAAATGGGACATTCATCGTAGCCGTACACGTATATACGTGTTTGTTGTTTGCGCACACTTTTATACTGCACAGGGACGCTTCCACCTGCCTTCGTGTGCCGGACGTGTTTAGGCCTGTGTGTGTCTTTTGGCATGCACAGGTTTCACCTATTCGATTCCATGAATATGTGTAGTTCGCGAGCGTGTGGGCATTCCGTGTATTTCCCAGCAGTACTTCCCCAGTTACGCCCTCATTTTCACATGTTGTTCCCCATTCCACGTGTTCCGCATATTGTTCCACCCCCTTTTTGGTGTGTGCGCTACACGTTGTGCGCTTTTGCAGTGTGCATCGCGCACAACGTTCGGGATGTCACAGTGACGTGTGCGCCCGTGGGCTCCACACGCAAATTTGGCACACATCCCGGGAAAAACACACGCAGGACCTTCCATGAATCGCACAGATGCGCGTGTGCGTGTGCTAGTTTTTCACACTTGTGCCAGCTTGCACCACAAATTCCGTCACACATTTTTACATGAATTGGCCCCTATATATCCAGAAGCTAATTTACAAACAAAATATCTGTGCAACTATCGAAAACGGCATATAGCACATGTGAATAGAAGAAGCCCTGGCAGAAGATTATGCCTGGCAACCATCACAAGATTGTGAACATAAGAAGTCCTAGCAGGAGAGTGCACCAGGCAATCATCACAAGAGTGTGAACATAAGAAGACCTGGCCAGAGAGTATACCAGGCAACCAGAACTGTGTTGTTTAGTAAAGATTGTCCCGTGAAGGAACATCAGAAAGGCTTGTATGAAGCAAATGTTCAAGAGAGATACAATTCCAAAGTCAAGACAAGTTTTATACATCAACATTGTTGTGCCAGGAAAGGCATAAGGAACTGTTCATTGTGAACTTCAGATATATTGTTGTGAGCCAACAAAAGCACAAGGAACTGTTGAACGTGAATCTTCAGAGACCCAAGAGGAATCCAGGTCAGGGAACCATTCTCTGGAGCAATGACCTATATCCTTTGTGGCAAGAGTAAAGACAGACACAAGTGATCACAGTTCCAGGGTGTTTATTAATTTGAAAATGCATGGTGGAAAAATGCCTAACCTAAACCTAAGCAAGCTTCACCTATCAAATGAAAATAAGGCAGTCCTTGTGGCATCTTGTTGAAGTAAAAAGGCCTATACTAAAAAAATTATTGTCAAATCCTTACAACTAATTACAGTAAGAGTTTGGGGTGGGGTTTTCAATAAAGAATAAGAAAGAAGTGTTCAAAAATAATAAGTCTGGATGTGATTGCCAGGTGTCTCTCTTCCCCATGTTTTGAGCACGGGACAAGTGGATCTCCTGAGCACAGCACACACTTGAGCTTTGCCAGCACAAGTCGACAGTTCCATTTCAGCTATCAGGTTCTTCCATGGTTGAGTCTCTTTTAACAAAAGTATCTTGCCTTCGAGGGTCTGATATTTTCACCAAACAAACACAGAGTTATGTTCCACGTATGTCTTTGGATGATGGCTTTACCCCTAATTCCCTCCCTTCTGGGCGCAGACCCCTGACAAGTCATTTTCAACACAATCAATTGAATAGTTCTTTTGTCAATGAACTTTGGAAGATTACTTTCCACCCCTGGATCTCCCTTGGCCGGGCTTGGACCCAAATTAATAAAGGCGACACTTCAATTCCCCTTGTCTTGCAATGCTTCTTGCTTTCACAAATCTTAATGTCTTCTTTTTAAATAGTTCCTCTGGATTCACCCCTGTTTGTCGGCCTCCCTCTGCCGGGTTCACTCTGGCCACCTTTTGCAGAACAGTTCACTGTGGAAATTCCACAGTAGGGTTCCATCGGGTCAACACTCTGTTCATAGGGACTTTAGGCTTTGCCCCTTTCCGTTAGCATCCCTCTGTCGGGTTCACTCTTGCCAACCTTTACAAAACAGTTCACTATGGGTCTTTTAGACTTCACCCCTTCTCATTATCATCCCTCCACTGGGTTCATTCTTACCAACCTTTGTGAAACAGTTTTATCACATTCATTTCATCAAGCAGGATTCATTTCCCTTCATTTCCCAATTATCAGCCGGTCAAAGACTTTCAATGGTACAACGGATTTTACAAGACCCCTGTATGACCACTTTGTCCTCTTCTTGCCTTTTCTTAAGGCTTTCTGGTAGTTTTCACGTGAGTAATCACCCAAAGTGTCCTGCATGAGCACCCATGTGGTGCCGGACACCTCTATTGCTGTGGATTTCCCCCTCTTTCATCAATAGTTTCTTTAAACCTTTCAAATTTCAAATTAGCCATTTGCTACTTTTCGTTCAATACAGTCAGCTTCTTATCAATTCTCCCCTCGACTCATCAGCTGTGATGAACTGCTTGGCTTTCTTCTAGTTGGTGTCAAGGTTGGCACCACTGAGACAAGCGTCTCTCCCCGGCTTGGTAATCAGCAGAGGAGGGTCTGGCGTACCGCTGACAACTGCTGCAACACACAATGGCCAATGTTCATGGTCTTTTGTCTCCATCTGTGGAGGTTTCACAGGCCTTGGTCGGAAAGGGCAAGGTCGCTTCTCTTCTTGTCAACTTCTCGGTATGTGCCGTCTTTCGCTTCCTCTTGAACTGCCATGCTGAGTTAGCTCTTACGTTGTGCGGTCTGCCTTGCTCGTCCTGTGCTCTCGTGCTACACCTTTTATCCCTGTGGGGAAGTGAAAGGGCTGTCAGGTATGTGTGAATCTGATTAATTGCCTGACTCTGCCTGACCCTTGTGTAGGGACATAATATGCAAACAGCTTTAACAGTAGCCCATTGTCTATCACTGTGCAAGCAAGTGTTTGTGTTAGAAAACGAGGGTGGTAGGATGGTTAAAAGGAGTTGTATGGGATTAAAGGCCTCGTGCTAGGGGCTTGGGTAAATTCAGAAGAGTGAGATTGGTAGGGGTTGTGGAATGAGCGAAGATTACCAGAATTTCTATCGTTACCTGAACAGGGGGGGTTGTGGGAATGGTAGTGTGTTGTTAATGTGGTATACAGAAAGCACTGATACTCATATAGATACACCTTAGAACACAAGTGTGATGCATCTGTCCATAATCTCTTGTGCATGTGACAACAGATAAGTTCAGACACCCGTCTGGTAAAATGCATTCTTTCCTTAAGGAAAATAGAAACTCCACCCATGACAGTTGTTACTTTTAAATGTTAAGCATACAGCCATTTACATAAAGATAAAAGCAAAGCCTTTTAACCCTCTCCCATAACTTCAGTCTATGGGAGAGACAGGAGATCCATGAGGTCTTAAAGGGGACCATCTATGTGGCAATCAAAGAAACTTAGAGTGAGCCTGTTTGCACATGGCACATGGCACAATGGGAACATTTACAATATGAATGAGTGATACAATGCAAGTAGAATTGTAAACAGAAATGTCCCTTTAACATAAGTGGACAAAAAAAAATCCTTTGCATAGTCAGCATTAACATGTAGTTCAGATGTTATAGGAAAAGGGGAAAGGCCTATATACACATCCAACATGCCTTCAACATGCCAAGCTGCTAGCAGGCACTAATGCATACACTTTGGAATCTGTGTGCAGCAAGGAGTAAAGAAAAATGAAAAGACACAATGGGCCTCATTACGACCCTGGCGCTAATGGGTTAATGGTGCCGTAAAAGGCTGCGGCGCCGTTAACCCATTCGCGCCTAATTACGAGGTCCCTTTGCGGGACCCGACCTTAACGCCTGGTCTAGACCAGCCGTTAAAGTAGGGACCCGCAAAGGAACCTTCGCGGTAAGTATGGTACCGCAATTTGCGGTACTGTACTTAGCGCCTTCGCCATTCCCATTATGCCCTATGGGGCAAAAATGGGAATGGGGAAGGGCCATGGGGAAATGGGGAAATACCACCCCGCCACCCTTGGAATGGGGCAGTATTTCCCCATTTCACCATGGCGGACACGTTCGATACCGACAGCAACCATGGTGCTAATAGCGCCATGGTTTAGCGCCGGTATCGTAATGAGGGCCATTGATATGATTCACAGAAACCACGATGTGAATGTGCGATCTTGGGAAAATCCTTTTTTCAAATTGTATCTACGAACAGTCAGCACATAATACAAAGACACATGTTTTAAGTATCTTCTGAGAATATTGCTTACATCTCCCATCATCTTTCAGAAAACGCATCATCCATATTGGACCTGGAACAGCCGATCTTGGGACAGGCATACGCCCATGCTTGGCTGCAAGGCTCTTGGTCACCACTGAAGTGAGCATCTGATGATGCCCAAGACGTCTATTTCCTGGGAACGCTATACAGCATCCCGCTAGCCAACCAGCAGGGCTCAGCACATTTATTGCGAAATAACAAGTGAACCAGTGAAGAGGAGAAATAGCCTTCTGTGGTCCCAATAAAAGACAGCAAGCCTTAAAGCAGTCACACAGAGAATCTTTGTGCATAGGCAGAGCATCTGTGTGCATTATGGAAGGACATTCCCACATGTACTCAAATCAACAACAAGATAACAGTATCCAGGAAGCGTGCCAGAAAAGCAGATAATCGCTCCTGCCTACAGAAAGCAGAATACATCACAGTGTATCCAAGGGCTCCTACATGAGAAGTTTGTCAGTAATTGTCACAAACTGTGAAAGCAGAACTGACTTCCATAAGTCCTGAAGGAAAAAAGGGAAAAACTCACGTCATTTCATCATCAGATATGTGCCAAGGCATCCAGCATCCCTTTTTTGCTGACTTTTTTCTGCTGACCATGACAACAGTGACAAGTGTCAAAACTAGTAGCTTCCAGCAGAAGAAGAAACAGGAACTGATCCTGACAGTGAGGCCTGTCCTTGAGGCTTTAGTACTACTGATACTGAACAATAGAACATTGGAGAGTGGGCGATTTTTTGGGGGTGATCCATGGATTGAGCAGTGGTAACATTCTAGTATCTGATCTCACACTGTTTATTAACTTGCAAAGCAGAAACAAGCTAGTCTGGGCTACTTGGATCAAATCAAGGCTTACTTGCCAGGAGCTGTCATGCAGAATCCTGCAAGAACGCCAAGTGCAATGAAAAATAGAAGCTCAATGGCTTGGGGATGCTTCCAAACTGCTCTGGGTAGTAAGCTGATAAAGAACAGGGATACATTACAGAATGGCTGTAGAACCCAGCAGAATGCTAAGTTCCTTTGGTGGTAAGCTGGTATGCAAGCTGTGTCCTTATATGAAGACCATGCTGACATGACTCTCATCCAGTTCATATGTGCCTCTAAAACAAAGGGTGTCTGACAGGAGTGAGATGTTTTACGAACTAGACACCCACATGGGAGATAATATGGCACTGTCTTGCACATGGAAGAAATGGTCCTATAATCTAAATATTTCAAGCTGGATGATTCAGATAATGGTTTAGTAGATTACCCACAAGGCAATGTACTGCTCACTCAGGGTAAAGAAGGTAATCTTATAGTTCAAGATCAATTTCCTAGTCTAAGAACTGTGATTTAGGAGGTTGAAGTGAATGATGAAAATGGAGGCGTTGATTTTTTCCACAGTGTTTGCTGGAAGTGAAGTCTTTCCTTGTTTCTTTTCTTATTATCGCTTTTTGTTGTTACTGTGGTTTAATAGTCATACTTGTGCCATTTGCCATTTCTTTTATTCCTGACCCGTGGCTCTGTTTTTGTATGGCCTTAGGTTGTTCAGGGTGAGGGGCTGCGAGTGAGTGAATCTCTCCCCTCTACTATTTCAGCCTTATGGTATAATAACCTTTATAAATTGTGCTTTGACTTGTGCCTATTTGGCTTATTCACTGTCGTTGTTTTTTTTTTTAACCAGTGGCTGTGTGTTTTTACTACTGCCCCCAGCATAAACCACTCTACCTTACCTTCCTGCACTTGCATTTTAACCAACATGCTCATTTTCCTTATCAATAGGGGTTTCTCGGCCTATAGTCATTAGGATTGTTCCTTTCACGTCTCGTTTTGGTCTAGTAGGCGTTGTTTGCAGTGCTACTAAACTATGTCTAAACGTAAGGCTAAAGCCCCCTCTTTGGTACCCAACAACCAAAAAAAAGTAAGCCCAGCTCGCTAGGTGCGTTGAGAGCTCCGGATACTACCCGCAATAACCCTAAATTGAAGCCTAGAAAAAGTAAAGGCACCCAATTCAACCATGATCAATCAACCATAAGTGAATATCTTAAACAAATGGCCGGCAAATTGGAAGAGTGCATCCAGCACACAGAAAGAGCCATCAAAGTGGCTAGTCTTCAAACTAGTGCAGTTGGTGATAAAATATTGCCCCCTCTACCTTCTCCAAACTCTTCACTCACTAGCCTTTCACAAAGTCTTGAAACCACTTTGAATAATTATCCCTTGGAAACTGTCCCATCGGGATGTGAAAGTGTGGGGACTTATGTCAGTGGTTCAACACATGAGGAAGTAAAGTAGCTTCCCCTATGGGCAGGCTGGTGGATAGAGACCAGAATTCCAACCTAGCTACTTCTCTCAATGACTCCTCGGAGTCAGCTTCAAGTGACTTTAAAATCCTGGACGCGGCATTAGATAAAAAGCTTGCACTAGTCCTATAAAAAATAGGAGCCATCAAAACCTCTTTAAGCACAACCCTATGCATCATGGATGATTTAATTAGAGGCCTAAAAAAGATATTATGGAAGTCAAAGAACTTGTTGTAGAACGAATAGGGCCAGTTGCTTCTGGGACCGCTGTGGAAACCCCTGTACCCCACCTTCCAAACTCTTCAAATAAACCACATAAAGGCGGGATGGTAGCACATAATCCTATAGTCTCTGATACACCAACCGTGCTCCCTGTACGGCATAATGCCGCCCTTCTGGAAGGCACTACTTGGAAGGGGTTTAGGAGCTGCTCGGGGGTTCCTGCTGTCGGCACACTCAAGATCTTAAAAGATAAATGCCCCACTAGCGAGCAAGTAGTACTCAATCTTCCCCCAGAGGCTGCCCCTTTGGTGGGAGTAATCATGGGACCCCCCCTTGGACCCAGGCCAGGTAGAATCCACCTCCTCCCTTCTAAATAAGACGGCACAATGGATTAATTCACAGTTGCCTGGTATGAAGGTAAACCCCAGAGGTATCCTCATGGCCAGGAGGGTCTCATGAGTGGGGAATGAACCAAAATGGACGGTGGGGGACTGTGTGGTGGTTTCTATGATTGCCCCAGCCATGCTTAACTATGTCATTACCTCCATTAATCCCGAGTGGAGGGCCAGCAACTCCTACCTGCAAAACAGTGCTTTCTTCCCCTTAGGTGTGTTTTACCCTGCAAAATCCCCTCTGTCTGCACCATGGACCACTATTAAAACCAAATGCCCACATATGGCTCTGGAGGGCTCTGGCGGAGGAAGCCAGTTGGCATCAACAATTCCAGTAGCCATGGTAGATCTTACAATAGCTATAAGGTCCTGGGTGAAATAGAAGAACTGGATTGACCAGATGCAGAGGGGGAGGCAGGTCAGCCCAAGGTTGCATCTGGAACAGACGGCGTAATGGGGCAAAAACCCCTCCCAAATGTACGGGTGCCCCCCCAGACAACTATTGGAACATTGCAGGCGCTGTGCCAAAGCTCTTGCAGAGGGAGACAGCTGCTGCCCTGAGGGAATATGACATCATGTTCCTTCAGGAGACGTGGGCACTTTCCCCACTATGCTTTGATGATTATGTTTCAGTATGTGTCCCAGCTGAGAAAGGTAGATGTGGGCGATGCTATGGTGGGCTGGCAATGCTCGTGAAGGCGTCCCTAGCCTTAACTTTAATGGGGAGAGAAACTAAGAACGGGAATGTGCAATGTATTACTGCACGCCTTGTTGGTGGCCGTCTATTATTCTTGGTTAACTTTGATAACAGTTCACATATTGCTAAACAAGGGCGCCCACGGGCGTTGAGAGATCTGATCGAAGCACATGGCAGCGATAGTGGGAATAGGGGCTCATTGCTAATCTTGGGTGGCGACTTTAATGCAAAACTAGGGTTGGGGGTGCCGTTAGTGAATCAAGACCCTGGTGAAGATTTTGTTTATTGGGTAGCCCCTGCACACATGGTGGATGAAAGAATGTGTGCAAGGGGACTGCAGTTTTGTGAGTGGTTTTTAGAGGGGGCGGTCCGGTCTTTGAATGGTTGCGTTGGAACGGATAGACCTACACAAGGATCCTCTACGATTGATTATTTTTGTCTTCACGTAAGAGATTGGCATTTAATTAAGGAGTTTGCGGTCCTGGTCTTGGGAATTGACTCACCGGTGGTTCCAATTGTTAACTTTCCACAACTGGACCACTGTGGCCTCAACCCCCTGTGTAAAAAGAGAATAAAATGGACTAAACTGGATCCTGTGGACACGCAGTCTTCCATTTGTAAAGTGAATAGAGAGGAAATTACTTTTATCCTCTCAAATGGATATCCCCCAGGCTCTATAACCTCAGCATCACAAGAAATGTGGGAAACTATGTCTAATATCTTCCAAAAGGATTTTCAAACAGGGAGAAAGAACCCGGAAACCTGGTTTGACGCATCCTGCCGGTCAGCACAGACAAACCTCAAAGGTATTCTGACTGCCAAAGACAGTGCCCGACGGAACATAATTGCTGCCCGGGCGCTTTATAAAAGTGCCCTTGTTAAGAGGAAGAGCCACCGAGAAGTGCAAGCTTGGCATGAATTTCTTCAGGCTGTACCATCACGTAACTCCAAAAAATTCTGGGAATTTGTGGCCAATGGGCTGCCCCATAAAAGAGTAAAAACTTGTAAAGAGAATACTGTAAGCACACAGGCATGGTCCAATCATTTTAGCACTCTATATAAAGCACCTCCTGCCTCTAGTTATAGTGGATCACATGGTTCTCTTTTGCGCCTAACCATTAAAGAGGTAGAGTTGGCTATAAATAAGCAACTCCCTAACAGTGCCGCCGGTCCGGATGACCTTCCCACTGATATTTTTTGTAATGAGGTGGATTTTTGGGCCCCATTATTAACTAAGTGTTTTAATGCCTACGTAGAACTGGGCAGTTACCCGGCAACATGGAGACAGGAAATAATTTCCCCTATTTTCAAGAAGGGTGACCGTGGTAGCCCTCTTTCCTATTGCCCGATCTTCCTTTTGGACACTTCATTCAAATTCTTTGGTAGGGCGTTCTTGGCATGTCTTGAACAATGGATATCTGATGTGGGGGTACTTACAGAGACCCAATACGGCTTTCGTCTGGGCTTGGGAACCAGGGACCAAGCCCTGAACTTGTACTTGGTGGGTGCTACATCTATTTTTGTGAGGGGTGAGCCCTTATATTTCACTTTCATGGACCTGAGCACTGCATTTGATAAAGTGGACAGGGCGTTGCTCTGTGCTCTGCTTAGGTCCATGGGCTGTCCGGAGGACTTGGTTAAGGTGCTCCAAATAATCAATGAAAACACATCAGCTTGCGTGAGATTTGGCGACCAGGGACAGTGTACAGCTTTCTTTGAGACCTTTTTGGGTGTCCACCAGGGTTGTGTTGTGGCACCTGTACTATTTGCTTTGTACATAAATGGCGTCTATAAGGCACTTGTTAATTCGAATGCTGATTTCATTAGGATAGGAGGTGTCCCCCTTCCTGTCCTAGGCTATGCTGACGATATGGTTATCGTAGCTCTTACACCCATAGCTTTACAATGCCTGGTGGATGTTTATACTCAATTCATGACTATTTACAAGCTGTCGATGAATTAAAAAAAATCTGATGTTATGGCTTGCAGGAGCACAGGTGACATCTCAAGATGCGAAGGATCTTGAGTGGCGGAGAATCCATTCCTAGAGTCACTAGCTTTGTATATTTGGGAATCTGTTTCAATGAGAATTGGCAAGGGTTTGGCCATGTGGTTAAACAATGCACGAGGATGAGGCAGGCATTGGGGGGCCTGTCACGTTTTCAAAATAATTGTCTAGGGCATCCACTGAAGCTAATCCTTGAGGTATACAGAGCGCAAACTAAAACTGCCACTAACTACGGGGCCGCACTGTGGGGCATGGAAAAGATTCCAAGTATTGAAAATGGGGGGAATACTTTTCTTAAAAAACGACTTGTGCTACCGCGGTCTTCGCCTAATTATGGCACCCATTTGGAACTTGGGTGCCCCCATATTGCTGACGAGTGGTTATTGGCCCCTGTTGAGCACTGACTGGCATTATGGTCAAGCCAAAAAGCCATTCTTTCACATAAAATTATAACAGCATTTGTGAAAGGTCTCGCTGTGAAAAAAATACTGTGGCTCTTATACATTCAGAAAAGCATCAGTCAGTTGAACTGTGTTAGTCTTATTTGCCTTTCAACATTTTTGATCCCATGTGCTGTAAGGGCTCATAAGCAATTGTTCAAAACCATCCTTGAGTCAAACAGAGAGTCCTCTGCCTTAGGCACTCCTGCAAACAGAAGGCACATTGTTCTAACTGTTGCAGATACCATTCAGCCACATTTGTTACATAGTGATAAACCTTAAGACTGTTGGGCTCTTACACGATTTGACTGTTTATGGCTTGGGGCCCGAACAAAAAACTGGTTTTACAATGTACAATCTCTGGCTTGTCCCTGTTGTCACCGCCCTGTGGAGGACCTTTTGCTTTTTGTGCTCTTTTGTCCCACATACATGAACCTAAGGAGGAAAACACTTTTGCCTTTACTGAGGTCCACGGGAATGTCTCGAGCTAGGCCTGCCCTATGCTATTTACTTTCAGCTGCCACGCTGCCTGTGGCCTGGGGCTCGGTGGACTACATGAGAAAGGCCTGTCACCGGAGAACTAAAATTATTTCTCAAAATCAGATTGAACAATGATAATCTAATGACTATTCTGGTCGCCTTTCTGCTGGGTATGAATTGGTACACACATAGGCACTTTTTAACTTTTTTATCTTATGCAATGTCTTTTTATTTTTGTGTTATGCATTTTTGTACTATTGTATTTTATCTTGTATCTGTTGTTTATGGAAAATCTGTTTCCGAATAAACGTATTGATTGAGTTATGTTTCCTGACAACAATGTGAATAACGTTGATGCGTCTGATGTTCTCGACATGGCAGTTTTACTGACCATTATTGATTGACATGACAATGAAGATGCATCCAGAGAAAGGAGGCATCCACCACTGTCAATGGTGATTTATGGGATGATGTTGATCTTATGTTTCCTTTACATACAACACAAGCTCCAGAAGAGAAACATAATACATTGTCTGTCCAGCACAAGTGATACACAATAGTGAAAATGTGATATTGCGTGTAAGAATGTGAAAATGTGGATGCACGCACAACACATTAAGTAGTGAATAGTTACAATTAGCTTTTTGGTATAGCTGAACTCCCTAAGAGTTATGTAGATACATTTGATGATTATTAAACCATACAAGGGGAGAGAAAATTAACAAAGTGATGTTTTCTCATGGCTGTAGAGGATATATATGATCTGAATCGCCCATCCATTGCGAGGCATCTCCAGGGGCGATGTCATGTAATAGGATACATTATGACCAAAAAGGGGGTAAATTAATGCATGAGATGTCATTCCATGTTGGCCTTCCCCTCCTCATCCTGAATTTAATAAGAAGAGAAAACCTGGCCTAGACTTGAAATATTCCAATTGCAGAAGGTAGTGCCAAGACTCTTACTAAAGAGTGAATGCTGTATGCAATATGAGGCATCCAACAAGTGCTGGGTGTAGGCTCTTGAATTGAAGAGGGCCCATTCAACATTAACTTTCGTCTTAGAATTCCATTTTGGATTTGCATTTTAGCATTTCAATATTGAGCCGAATGCTTTTGCAATATTTTTTTCATATGCTGTTTGCATTATACACTCACATTATTTGAATTTTGAGGAGCACATTTCTAAAATAGAGTATAATGCATACCCTTGATTTCGGTTGCAGTTGCCTTTGGGTTTTTGCAGGTTTATTATTTACAAAATGCATTTGCTTTACAAGACTGCATTTCTGTAACATTAAGAAAGGGATACACATTTTGGTTTAGTTCACCATATTGAATAGGTAGCAAACAGAGTGTTGCAAGCATCCAGGTATTTTGAATGTCCCATGGCTTGAGCTACGCATTTCCAAGAGATCGTGCTTGACCTATTGGTGGCCCCGATGACGTGTGTGTTGACGTAATGAAGAGAGTTTTTTTTGTTTTCACCACCTGCTCAGAATGAAAAGTGAACTACATGTTGGTGTAAGATGGAAAGATGGGTTAATAATTATTGAAATGTGGCATTTAAGGAGTAAGCAGCGAGATCGTTTTTATAATAAAAAATATTAAGGTACATATTTATGTTCAGTGCATTATTTTCAGTCAATTTTCAGTGATTGGAAAATGTTATGCTAAGATGACAATTTGACCTGCCAGGTATTCTGTTTAATTACTGTTTTGTTTTGCCCTTGACATGCACAATATTTGAGGTAACACATTAGGGAATCTGTCACACACTTTCGGCTTAAAGGTGGGAGAAGGAATATTCTTACTATGGTTCTGATTAGATAAAAAGATACCTGCACCCACAAACTAACAATAATGAATATTTGTAGCTGCAAGCACGGAGAATGTTGTGCTCATAAGCACTGCGGAGACGTCTGGCAAGTGCTGTGCCATAACTACCTGCTGTCGCCTTAGAAAGGGTGTTTGGTTCTTTCTACACAAAGTATAGGTGCGGATATTCCCCATAAGTGCCAGCACTTACTTAGCTAGCCGCATTTTCAAGGAAAAGCCGACAGTATAGAACATACATTGTTGTATTTCGAACTATTTTATAACTCTTTCTCACATTCTTTGATACAGACGGCACACTTCTCTGAAGCACTCACAGTATCGGTCCTCATGATAATGTTTTGATGGTCACTTGATTGTGTTATTGTGCTGTGGTATTCTCAGTTAGTGAACCTAAACAGTAAAAAGACGGAAATGATGATTTGCGGCCCCCGTCAAGCAAGAGCCAAGTTAGGGGCAGAGCATGACTCCTTCCATATTAAAGACACATGTATTCAACTGTCAGCTCAGGTGAAAACCCCCGGGATTATTATGGAGGCATCCCTAGGTGTAGAGGGGCAGGTGAACTACCTTCACAAGAATAACTCTTACTACCTCTGCTTACTGAGAGCCATTCCTGAGTGAGAAGAACACTGCCACCACAGCTAGGGCCA
Source organism: Ambystoma mexicanum (assembly GCF_040938575.1). Lineage (NCBI taxonomy): Eukaryota > Metazoa > Chordata > Amphibia > Caudata > Ambystomatidae > Ambystoma > Ambystoma mexicanum. The sequence continues at coordinate 1,150,884,059 of NC_090928.1, forward strand.
CTATATTGTCCCGTTTGGACTATGGCAACTCCCTCATGCTTTGGGCCACGAAGAAATGCTTAGAAAGATGCCAGATTCTAGAAAATAATGTGGTACACATCATCAAGGGTACTAAGAAAAGAGATCACATTTCTGAGGGAAGGCAAGCATTACATTGGCTTAGGATCGAAGATAGGATGCATTTTAAATCCCTGACTCTAGTGCATAGGTTATTGCATGGTTCTGTGCCAGCATAGCTCAAGAAAAATATCCTACGATACACCCTGAATCGGTCATTGAGGTTGGAAGCACAAGGCAGGATTCCAGTGCCCTCCCATAGCCGAGTGAATGGTTCGGGCAGAGCCTTTCCCGTGCTGGCAGCCCAGCACTGGAATAGGCTGCCTCTAAATCTTCAATTTGAACCCAGCTATCGAGCTTTCAGAAAGCACCTCAAAACGTATCTGTTTAAATAACTTAGTCCAGACCTCCGGATAGTCTGCTAACTCTGATGGTTTGTCTCAGTCTTGTCCTTGTTTCATGTTTTGTGTTCAGCACCCTGATGCCTACGGGCTGCCGGCGCTCTATGAGCATGTAAAATAAAAGTACATAAATAAATAAAGCTCTTATCGCTGCACCTGTGTACCTACGATGGTGATGATGCTGACTTCTTGGCACTCCATCCCTAAAATGCCTAGAAACATAATGTTGATCATTTGCCCTGGAAAAACATCTCGGCCACCTTTCCTGATTAGAATATAGAAGTAATCGCGTGTACAATTGTAGCACATTCGGTTGGTAGAGCAATTTAAAAACTCACACTACTGACTACATTTTCTTTGTAATACGAAAACTTGGAAACTTGGAAACATCTTTGGAATTCAGTTCTGTCTGGAGTACATATGAATCCTTAAACACCAAGGGCGTGATTATATAGAATTGTGTATCCTCGTTTTCGTTAAGGCAATAATGATGGTTTCTTTTACAGGTGGTCCTTGATACAACGCAACGTGGCCTGGGACTTTTCTGCATCCCTTGGAAAATGTGATCTTGATGCAATCTGATCATGTAAGAGTCCTCTACTTTCGCCCTCTGTGTGCTGTCCTGTATCATCAAGAACATCGTTCTTTCCGTTCATTATTTATTTATTACATTTGTTATACGCCCATACCCGGAGGTATCATGGCGTAGTTACAGACAACTTGGTGAATACGATCTTTACAGTTATAAAGAGGTTACAAATTGGTTTCACATTAATGCAGTACATAGTCATGTCATGGAACCTAACATATCTATGATAGCATAGTTGGGTTGGGTTTTGGGGTGTTGGAGACCCTACGCCCTTTATAAAATATATATATTATATATATATATATATATATATATATATATATATATATATATATATATATATATATATATATATATATATATATATATATTCTTATGTAAATTAGAATGAGAAATCAATCTTAGGGTCAGAGTATCTGGCAACATCAGACCATGACGAAATGCCATAGGATTTAAGGATGTTTCACCTAACCTGATAGGCAAAGGACGACTCTTAAATTCCCAGTGGATTTACAGTGTACTCAGGATTGATTTTGATTGTGTTAGTAGGGTGTGGTGAAGGTCACAACTTGAATGTTGTCTCCAAACCACATTCGTGACAATGTCTCTGAGTTAGAAGCATGGAAGAAAAAGTAATTTTGAATCTACAGTAGTACAGGGCCCTGCATGGAAATCCCCAAACCATACATATGAAGATGTAGGGCTGAAAGCTACTGCACAGTTCTGCTAGGGCTCTGCATCATGGAAGGATAGCTCATGCGCAACACATTTGTCTTGGAAACAAGACAATTGCGAGCAGCACAAGTTTGATACCTAGTCCTGGTCTCAGAGGCTGGTCTTGGGATGAAGCACAATATATAAAATAAATACCTTTGTATGCATTTCTCCTAAATTGACTGCATGGTGTGGCTTTCGTTGACTGATGTGGTGTGTTCCTTTTCCTTACATAATCATAGCTGGGTGCCAAGAAATGTTTGCTATAATTCTTTGCGGAAGACTGCATTTCGATGCATGATTGACACAATTGGGAGCTAATACCATGCTATTTGTAGGAAGCTCATTTTAATTTAAAAGTCTAGACATGTTATTAAAATGTAACTTAGCTTTGCTGTTTATTTGTTTTTTATGAAATAAAGTGCATCCTTAATCCAATGCATAAATGCGTTTTGTACATTTTAAAAAACAATATGAAGCTTAGCAGAAGGAAACACTAAGCAGTGCACATTTTAAACTTGCTATTCTTTTGCCCTCTTTTATCATAAAAGGATACTTTCCACAATGATCACATTTTATGATGTGACTCCAAATCTCTGGGAAGAAGCAGCACATGAAGATGAACCGCGCGCGCGCGTGTGCGCGTGTGTGTGCGTGGGCGCGTGTGTGTGTGTGTGTGTGTGTGTAGACTTCTACTCTGTGAGGTTTGCATTGTTCAGCTATGGACCATGTCAGATTAGCTGATTGCTTCAGTGGAGGCAACTACTGTCTGTCTGATTCTAAGTCAGAAATGTTGATGACTGATGTCCAATAGGGCACCTTTGTTGGACCCGAAAAAAGTCATGGGTGAGGTAAAACATGAAGAGACACGCTAGTTTCTCCTCCTTCATCCTTGTCATTCGGTATAGATGCATGCATTGGAAGCTCTGGTGCAGGCGGTTTCCCGCTCTGTTCATGATATCTTTCTGTGTTTCCATCTGCATCACAGTTTTTATGCAGGGAGAGGCTCGTGGTCCCTTGCAGATGCTGCTCACTCTTGATGGCATGCATCAGGTGTAAGAATATGCCCACCATGGACAGGGGGGAAGGGAAATATGTGAAGTCCCTTCGGCCTTTCCACAGTGACCGTTGCGCGGTGGGGATGCACCAGTCACTGGCGAGGGACGAGGCAGCTGCAGGGAAGTGGGGCAGCAGTGGGAGGGGAGGAAACTCTGGGAATGGATTTGCTGGGACGCCACCTGACATAACACCCACGCCCCTCTGGTGTGTTAATGTTCATACCTAACAAGCATGGGTAGCAATTGTAATCACTTTAATCATTTGAATGTTTTGGAAAACTATTAGGAATAGCAGCAATTCACTATATGATTCAAGTCCACACTGAGTGGAACTTCATCAGGACTGTGTTTTTCTTCTTTTATGACTGTTGCCCATGTGTTGCAGTATGTTGCAGTCCATGTCTCAGGCAACATATAGGTTTATATATAACCAAACTAACGCAAAAAAGTCAATATGGACTACAGCGCTTGCACAAAGTAATTGCTGGTGAAAAACCGGGGCTGCAGTTAACTGGAGAGGGTGGGTATATTGCCTGTATACGCCACAGTTAGGAGACAAGGAAGAAAAAAGGAAGAAATAATTCCAGTGACACTGCGCCAACATTTCAAATTGCATAAGATTTATTGTTGCAAGAATTTCCAGATAAAATATAATTTCCGAAACTATATGTTAAATTGCATAAGATTTATTGTTGCAATACTTCAGCATGCAATAATTAAGCCTGACACGTGTTTCGAGCAAAACCTGATCTTCTTCCAAGGCTGATTCAACAGGGATAATCATTAAATTCGTTGTTATTATACACATTGAGTACAACAAACCCCAGCAGTCAAACCGGACATAACACATAAGCGGTAAACCAATCGTCAATTATGTGAAAAATGCATAATTCGATGTTCATGCAATTCCCCAAGAGAATGCAACCATAATTATATCATGACGACCATGACTTATTTGATTGTATAAAGTTTATGATAACAACTGTATTTGATGATTATTCCTGTTGAATCAGCCTCGGAAGAAGAGCAGGTTTTGCTCGAAACACGTGTCAGACTTAATTATTGCAGGCTGAATTACTGCAACAATAAATCTTATCCAATTTAACATATAGGGCCTCATTATAACCCTGGCGCTCCCGTATTGAAGGGTGCCGGCACGGGACCGGCCCCCTTCAATCTGAGAGCGCCGATTACGAGCTTCCCATCGCGGGACCCGGATTGCACATCTGGTAAAACCAGGCATGCTTTCCGGGTCCTGCGAGGGGAATCAGGAGGCAATAACGGGCAAGTTGTACTCTGTCCGTTATTACCTCCCTCCCCATTCCCATTGAGTCCTATGAGGGCTCAAATGGGAATGGGGATAGGTCCCTGCATGGAGGACTTACCGGGTCCTCCTATCTCGGAGTAACCCGATAAGTCCCCATTGCAGGAACCCGGTAATGGAGCCACGAACGGAGGCAGCCATGCAGCTAATAGCTCCATGGCTACCTCCATTCTCATAATGAGGCCCATTGTGTCGGAAATTATATTTTATCTGGAATTTCTTTCCAGCCTTATTGATCACACTGAACTGTCCACTGGTGGACACATACCACGAACATGCAATGCCTTCGGAGCAGTGAAGAGTGAAGACCAGCTGCCTGCAGGTTAAATCTGAAAATGATCACTTTTCTTCTTTGGAAAACAGCTAATAATCGCAAAACATATCATAGCTTTTCCCTAAAACACTTTTGATCTGAAAAAATCAGGTATTTATTAGGGTACCCAAATAACAAGTCAACATTGAGTACTTAGATGCAACCAGTCGTTGGCAAAATGTAGCTCCACTTGCAGCTACACACATGTACGTGAATCCTGTCTGTCTTTCTCCCCACCTTCAGAAGCATTATTATGGAATATGCAGTGAATTAAAACTCCATTATGTCTACTCTTTATGCCTAGGCTTACAAAAAACTACCCAAACTAAATCGGATTGATCATGTTTGCACTGCAATTAAAAAAGGACCATATAACAGAGTAGTGAAAATTGTCTCGAGTGGTTACCTGCTACAGAAGAATCACAACTAAGCTGCCATGTGTTTTCATGCTTAATGAGTGCCCACGGTTGCTGCGTGTGATCTCTGAAATGATGATCCCATATTTAAATCAGGGAATCCCCCTTCCCCATGCTCATGTCTGTATTGATGAAGCAGTCTAGGTCCATGGGAAATCATGAATGTTTACCACCATAAAGGTGGGAAAATTTCAGTGCTCACCCCACAGGATACCATGTGAGGGTGAAACCAATGGTAGATTCCAAGGAGGAACACTACCATTTCTGGCAGGGTTAAGCAAAAACACAAAAAAACTCTCAAAAGCCTTGAAACTAGGTCTTCTAGGTCTTCTTGTAATACTAGCCTACCCCGTCAATGGATGAGGATCCTGATAGCAGTGCTCTCAAGAACAAGGTTTCCGCTTCCAGCCCTTTTTGAAATCCACCCAGCAGGAATTCCGGAGTGTCAGGTCCTTCACAATGTAAGGAATATTTTGTCAAAGAGAAAACTCGGAAGGATAGCTCAGGGGCAACGCACTCGCCTTCGAAGCAAGACCACACGGAGCAACACAGGTTCGATCCCCGGGTCTGTGCTTAGAAACCTCTGGATATTAAGCTGGTTATAAATAACCAATTACAACCAATTATAATAATAATACAATTGGAAGGACATCCAGTGGTGAAAATTGGCCTGGGGTGTAGAGGGCCTTCAAATTATATGTACAGGTTCAGCCAACTTTGCTGTCATCTCTAACTTGTGCATTTCCTGTCACTTAAGATACAGGCTTAATATACAATCAAGATTTTCACATGATATCACAGTGAGAACTGTGTGAAGGAATTGGACAACTTCAAGGTCCTGGAAGACCAGGAACCATGATCCAATGTGCAACCATCATGATCTCCTTGACTCCATTCCACGTGATTTTGACCAACATCCTGAGTTTCAAGGGAACAGGAGGGAATGTATACAGAAGAGCGTATGGACACCATGGATAGAGCATAGAGCTCACAGGACAACACATGTGGTTCCCCAGACCAACAATCAGGAGCAGTGGATTGTCCAGAAAGCAAAGTCATCTGTTTCAGCTCTGACAAATGCTGCACACATCTCATGAAACAACTCCGGGTGAGACAGGGCTGCATGGGAGCAGGGAAACCACTGCTCTGCCTCTGGATTGTCACATTCTTCTTGCCCATTATGAGGACTACCATCAAGTTTTTCTGTCGCCATAAGAACTACATCTCCACCACTTCTGACAGAAATCCTCTTTGTCAAGGTATGTCATCTCATGCTGAGATTGCCTGTGCCACTACTACTTCCTTTCCATTGGGAGACTGAGAAAATACCAGCACCACCTTGGGTTCTGTCTGTAGATCTCTGAAATGGAAAGAGTATCTTCTGTTGCATTCTAACCATCTGTCCCGTGTGTGTTCAGACATGACATTCCCTGCAGACAATTAAACAAGCATCCTTTGACAACACCTTCAGTAAGAAATATACTCCTAAAATCGCTTTGACAGGTAGATGGGGATAAGCTAGAATTGAAAATTGTTTCCGAAGTGTGTGGGCATTATAAGGCAATCCTCAAACTCTTCTGAGTGAGGATCCCACTGTATTGGGACATAGAACACTAGAGGTTTCATGTGTAACTTGGTCCAAGGGACTGGAAATACTGTTGCAGCCATGGACAGCTGCATCCTGAGAGGATTCCGTGCCATATCTTGATTGTATAATAGAAAAACTACAAGTTTCTCCCTGATTTTCTGTGCTATCATATGTGGGACTCTCCCAATTGTGACGTTTGTCCCACAGTTTTCTCAGATAAAGACTAGTGTCTGTACTATGGTAAAAAAATGCCCTCTTCTTGTAGTGTACTGTATTTGTCATTTGTATAGCACCATTTTACCATTATTATAGTTTTAATGCGCTGTTAGTGGGAACGCCCTCGGAGGACCAAAGTCCAAAATGTTGGAGGTCATGGAATATGATTAGGATGCGTGTGTGCATTTGGACAAAAAAAAGGCTTAGCAGGGCTGGTCAGGCTTTGATAGAGAAGCAACCCAGGCAGTCAGGCATGTGTATGGGTGCTGAGAGGAGTAGGGTGGCTTCAGTGCTAGAGACTCGCTGTATGTACAGCACAACCTAACTTTGTCATAGTCCTTGCTGTATACTGATGTGTGTGTGACTAGCCATGCCTGTGGCCAGTGGAGTGGTGTATGTAAGTAACTTCCTGGCATTGATCATGTTTTGTTATCAGGGCGCCCGTTTAGGTATTTGGCTTCTTTTGTCAGGGTATTGCCGCTGTGAAAAAAATGGTTAGCAGCAGCGACAGTCTATCCTCCAACTATTTACCACAGGAGGCACGCGGGTTGTGCTTCCAGATTCTTCAAGGTGGGTTGGGTGGCGAGTCTATCAAATCCTTACTGATCATTTTAAGGAAGTACCTTTACCAAGGGCTGCCCATTCTTTGGTTCATATTTTTGCAATACCTGCCCATCCCCCTCATTCCTTTCAGATCTGTGCTGAGCTGGTTCTTGATTGCCCCCTCTGTGACCTGCTGGTTCGGGTAATGGCCATGGTGGGCCGACTTCCAATGAATTCTATATGAATTCTGTATGATTGTGATTGTGGTGCTGGTGGTTCTATTGCACCACTGTGCTTCTGCCATTTTTCTTGCGATTTGATAGTTTTCAGTACATGCCTGGTGCATCCATTAATCAACTTTGTCCATAGCATATATGAGTGGTGTGATTCAGCTAGTGGTGCTTGATGAGAAGCAGGCTCATGGTAGTGGTATGATGGTATGATAGTGTGTGTGATCCGGGCAGCCGCAAAACAGCCTAGTGTTGTAGTGTTTTAGGTCAGTGATACCATGATCGCAGCCGGCACCACCAGAGGTTCATATACTCAGGATTTGAAGTTTCAGAGGTTTTCAGGATAATGTGGTAAATAGCCATGTTGCGTGACTACCTGATGCTGGGAAGGATTCATAATCATAGAGGTGACCAGATAAAGCTGTATGTGGATACTTTCATGGTGCAGAAATGTTATTACAGAGGAAAAATACATTGTGAAGACTCGTGGGGCAGTCCCTAACCCAAAAGCTAAGATCTTGTACTGAAATTACCTTTATAGAATGATGAGTCAGAGATGCATCTGTGGATGAGCGTGGACTTGCATATTGATATAGCACCCTGAAGAGGAATGCCATCATAAAGTGTCCTTCTCCATGAACAACATGCCTTATGGAAGTGTCTCTATTTTAAAGTTGGGTCACTGGGATCCAATTAATCCATTTCTCAACATTCTGCACTGAGAGGTAGACTCCTGATGCATTTAGCACCAAGAACACCAGTGAGTAGAATCTCTTGCCCTGTTCCTTCTGGAGAGCAATCTATACGATACTTCTTCCGAGAAGGCACACTATCATTTACTTGAGGACCTTGTTCCGCACACATCCGGAGGAACAGACACAAACTCATTGGACCCTCATTCTGACACAACAACTGGAAGGCTCTTCTTGAACCTCTGCTGGTAGGCACTTCTCGGCACTCCACTGGCTGGCTCTTCTTGACCCTCCAGTTTGAATATTTAGGACTGTTTCGTCATATTGTGAGGAATCAATGTTGCTAAAGACTGACGCATGGATGCACTAGAATTTTGTCTTACCTGAGTTTTAGGAAACATCACTTGCTTTCAAAATGGCCTAGCATTGCAGAAATATAAGTTTATTTTGTTTTTCATTGACAATGGCTTGCCACACAAGAAGGAATATTTTTCATCCCAAGAATGGCAATATATAATTGTCCTTAATTCATTGAAACCACGTTTATAGCTGTCTGTTAAGGTGAATAGGTTCAGTGCAACACAACCATTGAGTTTCAGTGAAAACCTTTATCTAAAGTGGCGTGATGTAATTTGTGTTATCATCAGTGTGCTTAGTGGCTGCGCAATGAGAGCCTCATACTTATGGTTGTACAGCTTTTAATACCTGCTGAATAGCCAAGGTTTTGTTGCAGTAAATCAGCACCTTAACAACACTTCAGCTGAAGTTATTTCACTAAAATACATGAGTTCTGTTTCACTGAACTTATTCACTGTAACTGTCCCTTAAATAAAGTTATTTCACTGGATTTCAAAGGATTTGTTATTTTATACATTCCGCCACCTGTAATATTACCTTTTATTCTTCTGGTAATTTAACTGATGTCATATCCTTTGTTATTACTATGTGTTCTTGAGCAATGCAACATGGGGTTTATCAAGTATTTCATCTCTGTTTTGTCCACTAGATATTCATGGATTACTAATGGTGCACTTGGATGAGGAAGAGGGAATAATGCAATGGAATACTAATGGTCTATGTGGACCAGGAACAGGGAGGTGGGGTAATGCAACAGACGATTCAGTCATGTCACCTTCCAATTGCTCACACAGCCTTAGATGTAACCAGCACAACATTCCCTGCATCCTGTGCTAGACCATCTCAGGAACATTTCCCAGTTTCTCTCTCTCCTAGGAACAGGCTCCGATGGGGCCTAGCAATAGTCATTGGTGCCATCTCCAAACAGGACAGATCACAGTAAAGTGTATTGCAGCTACATGCCCCACTGTATGTGTTTGCATCCCTTTCCATCGCAAAAGACAGAAAAAAATGAGAAGGAATCCATGCTAAATGAGTGGTCTGTATTGAGGTAGGAGAATATCTCACATTATTGAGCAAGGGGGTGAGAAAGGATTTTAATTATGATGTTTTCATAAGCTATCTCATAGAGATCCTATGCACAATTTATTTACAGATAATTTTACTGTGATGCTGTGCATTCTCAAAAAGAGCTTTCCTGCCTACCAAATTTAATACAGCCAGGAGGCCTGCCTAGAAAACAAAAAACTGACTGCACCATTAAGGGCCATCTGACTCCTCATACAAATGCTGTGTAGAAGAGTACAAAGATGTGTTGTTATTGTTATTATTATTATTATTATTATTATTATTATTATTATTATTATTATTAGTATTTATGTATTATGTTTATTTAGATACAGGAGGAACAATGCTTTTTTGATCACAAAAGAATGCACAACAGATAAGAAATCAGATTTGATGGGAAGCAGTGAGCTTCTTACAATGGAGTGAGTTTCAGGGACATTCTGACCAGGTTGTGGAGGAGAGTAAATGGAACAGTCACCGGGGGCAATACATAAGTGGATATACATAGATTAAGGAAAACCAACATTAGACATTTTTAAGTGCAGGTAGGCAGTATCCCAGCTGTGCTCAAAATGTGACCATGTTTGGTGAAGTGCTAGAATGGAGAATGGGTGGTAGGCATATAGTTTGGTTTTGAACAAATCCATGTAAACTATTTCTCGGATGTCTGTGGGAAGAGAATTCCATGCAAGTGGAGCAAGAAAAGGGAAGTAGCAGAAGCAAGAGGAAGCACAGAGAGGGTGAGTAGTCACCAGGGTACTTGAGGAGGCAGAGCAGAGATTATGAGAAGGCCTGTAGAGTTGGATAGAGGAGGATAGATACAATGGTGCCTTACCATGGATAGTTTCGTGAACCAGCAGAAAATATTTAAATCTGACCCTGTTTTGCATCATCAGCCATCCAACCAGGGGACGGGTTGAAGAATTAGGAGTGAAGGTAGGGAGTTCAAAGAGAGTCTTGGTAGCAAAGTTAATGATCTTGTCGAGAGGACAGAACACATAGCTAGGGAGATCAAAGAGGATGCTGTCACAGTAGTCCAGTTTAGAAAAGACAAGAGTGGCTAAGTGAGGCCCTCACAATAAAGATTCAAACATCCAGCATTATTTTAGTGGCATAAATAGTCTTGGCCTACCTGATCCCAAAAGAGAGTTGTCTCAAACACACACACAGACGTTTGTAGACATGCAGTTCCATGAATTAGGTGAATTGGCCTACAATGCTCAGATCTGCTAATGAACACATTAGGTTTGTCACATGTTTACACATGTGTAGCACCTGTCTCTGCCAGGCCACTGAACATTTCTCTAACAAAACACACTTCAATGAAGCAGTCTGGGCCTGTAAGCCCAAAGTTAAAGAACAGCAACTATATTTTACACTGCTATCAATCAACATGTCTAGTGAGTATGCCCTGCTACCCATGTCTACAAATACACACTCAAGGAAAATGAGGAAAATATCTAGAATCATATTTGCTGAAAAATTCCTGCCACAATCCAACTTGTTTCATCCTGTTATTTCCACTGTGTGCCTTCAAATTTGGTATAACGCTTCAGAGACATGCGATACACAGATGGCATGCAGCTTAACCTTAACATTAATTGTTAGTGAAATCTATTGACGTACGCACTTTATGTCCCATGTTGATGTCAAGCATTTACCTTAAGTACAACCGAATGAAGACCAAATTAAGTTGCCTAGGAAACCACACCAAGCATCCCAGAGATCAGATTTGGCTGACTGACATGACACCTCTACTCTCACAGAAGACACATTGCTAATTATCATGGTATATGCTTGCATTGCTCCACAGAGTGAAGCCTTTCATCCCTGCCTCAAGTTTCAATACAGTTGTATATATTTTGGTCATCTCCCATTTTGAAAGTGCCAACGTCTACTTTGTGAGTCCCAAATACCACCCTTGTACCTCTCAAGCCCACCCAGCACACTGCAGGACACTTCATAACAGGACTACGCAAATTGTATCACACACCCCTAGCATCGAAGAACAGCACTGGATACCCCCACAAGCATACATCATGTTTAATATATCCTGTATCACTTATTAAGAAGTCACAACCAAATAACCCTTCAACAAGGCCGAACAACTCACTACCACCAGAATCCACAACTTTACCATGCTGGAAACAATGAACTGCAAGAGACGGGAAACCAGAAAACAGCCATTTTCTTGTGACAGACCCTGAATACTGAACAAATGACCAATGCAGATAAGACTTCCCACCACCATGCTACTCTTTATGTATGGCATGAAGACCATACTGTTCAATGAACTTATCACCAATTGTTGATCGCTCCCCCGAGACCTAATTATCTTCCACTGGAGCTCCCCAATTACCCTGATCACCTACCCATCCCAGCTCATTTCGTAACCCCTGGACCCTTACATATAACTCTCTGGCTGCATCCTTATGTACAGCACACAGCTGTTTATCAGATAGGCTTGTGCTTTATTAATCCCATATATGCATACATACATTCTTACTTACATACATTTCTGCATATACAAAGCAAATCCACTTGTACCAGGTGCACTGTAGTAACCTTCTGACATTTATAGGAGAGATAATATAGACAGTACCAAGAAGTATTCTGAGGTGACCAACGGTCACACCCTGGAAAATACTGGAAAGAGTCACAGTGGGGAAATCTGACTGTGTGACCCTGGAAAATGCATCAATTTTGTGTTATTATGTGTTAGCCTCAGCGCACACATTGAACTGACTAGAATACAGAACTTAGAGTTAGTACTATTGAGGAAGAAAGCTAGGCCTGCCGCTTTCGATGCGGTTAGGGACTGGCGCAAGTAATCCACCCAACACCTCAAAAGTAGGGAGAAATTTGCACGCAGACATATTACCTAAACTGAAAAGGCATTAGCGCATGTTCAACAGAAAAAAGGTGAGGCTATTAGGGGAAAGGATAGAGAGTTCCAATTACAGGTACATAAAATATACCCAGCAAAAGAATTGCATGCATCTGATGAATTAATAAACAAACTATTGAATGAAAGGTGAATACCTCCTACCACACTTCCTCTGTATGTTCCACCACCTCCAACGCCAGCAGAGCCACCATTACCAGCTCCCAACACGTGCTCTGACAGTTGACCTCCACACCCTACCACACAGGAGTTGCTTTTGCCACTAGCTACCTCTGCCACTTCCAACACTCCTCTTTTAGTGCCTAGTGACTTGTAGTGCAGTACCGCTTGGACGGAGAAAGTCTTTATAGCAATGGGCAACATTATATATACAAAACGGCATTGAAACTGCCGCTTCAAGCTTTCTGACAGATCATGGAGGTATCCCTGAACAGAAGGTATTGCTAGAACTAATGGGACTATACTTGGCACAGATTTGGGGCGATCTCACTGAATTTCTTGTCATGTACTAGAGACACACCAGTGAAAATACAGGAGGACATGTCAACATTATTTACCTTTAAATGTGAACTAGATCAGCTGTACCAATTAAAATTAGATAGAGAGACACAACCAACATCCTATATCCAGAAAAGATTTGTAACTGCAATAAAAACTGTTATTGAAGAGATGCACATCTGCACGAGAGATGAACTCAGATGGATCTCAGATGCCTCTATCTCTCCTATCGACATTCATGACACTTTTAGCCAATATTCTCCCTCCCTTAAAAGAAAGGTAGTACAGGTAAAGGTTGAATATTTGCAAGACAAATGGCTCAAAAAGAAATTATGCTTTCCTGCAGATATTATGGTAATGTACAAACACACATTTTCTAATGACACTTATTTAACCTCATTGTCTCTCGAGCTAGCTTTACTCATTAACAAACGATCTGAGATTCCCACTGCACAGCTTCACATGGGAGAAGTTCCACCTAGTCATGTGCCCCAGAAAAAGGAAGCAGGCGTTAACGGTGTGGCTGCAACAGTTACCCCTGCACACTATATCTCACAATTTGTACTTGTCCCTTTTCCAAGGCAAGAAGTAAGCACTCTTAAACAGCCTATCCCTGACATTTGGAAGAACCCCACAGGGTTCTATAAAGAAAGAGAGTTTGGATTGAACTTGTCGGTTCTCACTTTAGGGGACATAGACACCTGTCATCTTGCCGGCAGATTTATGGAAACAGGTTAGGTCCATAGACGATGTACCTGTTATGGGCGATACATGGGCTGTACTCGAACTAGCTGATAGGTCAAGAAAGGCTGGCAAGAAACCTCCACAGAACATATTGCTATTACTGAATCACATTGTAGCCAAAATCAAGACTTTGGTGCCCGAGAAAAGTATGCAAGGGAAGATAGAGGTAGCCACAAAGTATTTTAACAGGTTCCAGCAGTGTTTTCTGATTTCAGTGGTCAGGATTTGAGGACGGAACCAGGAAAGAGATTGCTCATTGATAAATTTGTATGTGGGCTATTGCCCAACATTCAGTCTCAAATCACAGCCTCTGAAAGTGCATGGCAGACTAAATCACAATCTGAATTTCTACATATGGCTCAGTATTATGAGAATCGAGTGAACAATGAGAAAGAGGAGATTGAAAAGAAAAACTTTGACTTAAAGACTAGGGTGCTCTTGCAGCAAATTGCAAGAGGACCACGCAGAGGGAATGCTCAACAGAGAGGACAGTTTACCCCACAAATCGGGACTGTGAATGTAAACCAATGTACCTATTCTAAGCAAGCAGGCCACTGAAGGGTACAGTGTCCTATCCACCAGTAGAAGGCAAATGGAATGGCAGGTAGAAGGTCGAGGAGCACGTAACAATGGCATGCAAGGGCTGAATAGAAATCCGTTTTCCCAGACCCAGTTTTATGACAGCAGCGCAGGACATCACGATGGGCAACAGAATACTAGGAGCTCAAACATTTTCCACAATGCTACACACACATATTTTTCTGAAGACTTTACATTCAATGACATTTTGTTTCGCTAGGACAGCCCAAACTAGGATCTGGAACCTACTCCAATCCCCGTAGACCAGAAAGGACCCTACGTAGAAATGAAATGAGGGGATAAGGTGCACAGCACACTTTTTTAGTGGACACAGGAGCAAAAACATGCTCTATTAACCACTGAAAGTTTCCAGATATTCCCCTGCCAGGGAAACAAAATGTATCAGTAGGGTTCTCTGGTACCCCAGTAATACGCCCGGTCTCTATACCGGTATCAATTTCTTTAGGACCTTTCACTGACTCATGTACATTTTTATTGACACCCAACTGCAGTGAAAATCTGCTGGGATTGAATTTATTGAAGAAATTGCACACAGTGATTTAAGGCTCTCCAGATGGAGTATACTTGAGTTTTTCTCCCTAGCAGAATTCTACCTCACATTTCATGGCTTTGTCTTTGCCCAGTGAATTGCACCAGGTACCTACACATTTATGGGTGATAAATGACAATGGAACCAGTGCGCATAGTTTTGAAAACCGGTATTACATTGCCTCGGATTCCACAATTTAAAGTTTCAGTCTATGGTGAGCAAGAACTTAGTATTGTCTCTGATTTAATGCATTAAGGTGTAATAGAAGACATCTCTGGTAGCACATGCAATTGCCCTGTTTTGCCTGTTTATAAGAAAGGTGACAATGCTTTACCCTACCATTTTGTTATTGATCTTCGAGTGATTAACAAGGTAGTAGCACCACAGTTTCCCATTGTTCCCGACATCACTACCATTCTTGATATGATTCCTGCAACGGCTATGCATTTTTCAGTCATCAACTTGAAGAATGCATTTTTTAGCATTCCCATTCACCCAGATGCAGATATTTGTTTGCTTTTTCCCTCTTGGGATGTTCCTTTACTTTCAAATGAATACCACAAGGCTACACTGAGAGTCCTAGCATTTACAGTAGGGCCCTCAAGGAACAATTAAATAGGCTGAAATTACCTTCCACTTTCACACTGATTACATTGATGACTTACTTATCGCTGCAGATTCAGAAAGCGCTTGTGAGGAAGGAACTATTTTGTTTCTGAAACATCTAGCTGACAATGGTCATATAGCCTATTTAAAGAAATGTCAGTATTGTCAACAGGAGGTCACCTATTTGGGCTATATCCTGTCGAAGGAGGGGAGGATACAAAGCTTCTCTGATATTGCGATACCAAATACACAGAAAGAAGTAAGGACTTTTATCAGAATGGCTTCTGATTGCAGGCAATGGATTCCAAATGTTTCTCTTTTGATGAAGCCCTTGTTGACACTGGTAAGAAAAGATGTAGCGTTACCACTACCTTGGGATACAGACTGTCAGAACACGTTTGATCTGCTCAAAACTGCTCCATGTTCCGCACCAGTATTGGGCACACAAAATTATAGCAAGGAATTTGTCCTATTTGTGAATGAGAGAGACGGTTGGGCTTTGGCTGGTTTGACACAGGATCATGGAAGAAAGAACAGGTCATGCAGCTCTTTTTCCTCCATGTTAGACCCTGTTGCATGCGATTTGCTGAAATGTCTCAAGGCTGCGGCCGCTGCTGATGCCTCAGTAAATCAAAGTTAAGGTATGGTTTTTGGTCACTCCTTAACCATGATGGTGCCTCACTCTGTAGATATACTAATGAATAGAAAGCAAACTCAGCATCTCACATCTGCCCGGCTCAGGAGATACAAGCTTATTCTATTTACACCCCACATCAAAATTAAGAGATGCTGTTCTTTGAATCTGGCCAAACGTTTACCTCCTCTAAACGAGGACATTACTAGTGACTAATGACACAACCCATAACTGACTCTATGTCATTGAACAAGACACAAAAGGAAGTATTGATTTGAGTGACACACCCTTGCCATCCCTGGACGGGGACATTTTTTGTCATGGTTCTTGTTTCAAACTCCCAGATGGCATTTCTTCCGCTGCCCATGCAATTACCACCTTAGAAACAATTATTGAGAGCAGGACAATTCCTCACAATTCTGCTCAGGCTACAGAAATATTTGCTTTGACTAGAGTCCCAGGGACTCAGAGTAAATGTGTATACCGACAGTCAGTACGCCTCTGGAGTAGCTCACAACTTTGGGAGACTATGGGCTGAGAGGGGATTTTTAACATCTCATGGTATGAATATTCAACATGGTCCTTTAATAGTGCAACTATTATCAGCGTTGGCTCTCTCAAAACAACTAGCCATAATGAACTGCGCAGTACACCATAGAGTGACTGATGATATTGGGAGAGGGAACGCATTTGCAGACAAAATAGCCAAGCAAACTGCCACAGACACACAATCAAGAATGTATGTGTTGGACTCTGCTAGGTGGGTTGCTGAGACTTGGATGATGAAAGAGGGCATTAGTTGTGTGAAAGAAATTCAGGCCGAAGCCACAGCAGAGGAAATTGAATATGAAGATCTGGCCCAGCAGGGTTGGATAATGAAGGTTGTTGAGTTGATCATGAAAAACAAAGATGTATGCTGCCCAACACTTTTTATTTTTTTAACTCCCAACCCGCCCCCCTATGGCAATCTCCCGATATCCAATAACAAACTTTAATCAAACTTTTGTATGAATTCCCCTTCCTGCCCACCCTTCTTCGCCCACCCCTCTTGGCCCCCCCCTCCCCTTATCCCGATGCCCCACCTGAATCCTTCATTCTCCAATGGTGACCGCACACAGTCTTCAGTATTTATTGTTCGTTGAGATTTGAGTAGGTCCATCTCCAGATCACACCCCCCTATTCTCCCCTTCCCATACCTCCCTCATACTCTCTCTCCAATACAGGCAGTTTCATGGCGGGCATAGGTCAATGTCTCTTGACAGATCATTTAGCAGTTGAGACCAGTGAACTTTTACCTCCTCCCTCTCATCCTCTGCATCTACATTCTGCAGTACCGTTAATTCCGCTAAGCCCCATCTCCGGACGTCCTTCCATCTACCGCCATAAATTTATTACCGGGCCCTGCAGCAATTTTCACGCTATTGCCATACATCGCTTTGCCAATATGAGTAAGAACAGGCTGGGATTTCCCCTCCGATTGATCCCACACCAAAACCGACTGTAATTGCGCCACCACGAAATATTTTTCATAATTCTCGCTAGCTCTCTGTAGTGTTTGTAGGGAGACCTTCCTCCTCCCCACACCCCACAGTAGCTCCCTAACCTTAACATCTAACATCTCTTTGCCACATACGGTATATTAGTGAAGAAGTAGAGCAACCACGGCAGGATCACCATTTTACATAACGCCACTCTACCCATCAGTGAAAGGGGCAACGCCTTCCAGAATTGGATAGAATCTCCTATTTTGATAGTGCCCTCCCTGTGTTATGCACAAATGTATCCACCAGGTCATGGAACACCTGTACACCCAGATACTGAAATGACTCCTTTTCCCATCTTATCCCCACCTCTGGCAAATCCTCCAACCAACTTTCCCGTAACCCCCCTAACAGAAACAAGACCAACTTCTCCGGGTTTATACGGAACCCCGACATATACCTAAAGGTCTGCAACACTTCCAAAAGGTCCAGTAGATATGTCTTGGGGTCCACCACATATAATAATAAATCGTCTGCATAAAGCGACACTATATGTCCCTGCCCTCCCACCTTGATTCCAACCTCTGCCATTTCCTGCTGCAGGAACGCTGCCAACGGCTCTAGGGCTAGCGCAAACAATGCTGGGGAAGCTGCACATCCCTGCCTTGTCCTCCTACACAACTCCCACATCCCCGACACCCAATTATTAGCCTTCACCATTGCTAGCGGTTTAGTATATAGTAGGGACAACCACCTACAGATGTTTTCCCCAAATCCGAATTCCCGAAGCACCCTGAACAACCACTTCCATCTCCAAGGAATCGAACGCCTTCATGGCGTCAAATGATGCTATCGCCATATCATGCCTTTGCGACCTCACCATATACATCACATGATGAAGTCGGGAGATGTTACCCAATGTCTGGGTGTATCAGACTCGGTGCAACCATCGCCAACCTAGCAGATAGGATCTTTCCCAAGATTTTCCCATCCACATTCAATAGGGAAAAAAATTGCCCTAGTGCAAAAAAGATACATTTTTGATGCATTTTTGCCCTAGTGCTAATACCATTCCGTTTAGCACTAGGGCAAACTTTGCCCTGCTGCAATAATGTAGTGAAAATGCATCTTTTTTGCACTAGGGCAATTTCTGCCCTGGTGCTTTTCATATGTCAAACTGCCCTTGTCATGGTGCAATCGTTTTCTAGTGTGTGCCACTGTTTTTAAAAATAGGGCAAACTTTGCCCTAGTGCTAATACCGTGCAACTTTGCACTTGCACCCGTGCAAAGTTTCTGTAATCTGGCCCCTGGTCTCTTTTAGTTCAGTCCCCCACATGACAGGGGCCCTGCCACATCAGTGACTACCACTCCATAGCTATCCAAATCCTCTCATCTTCCCTACAAAATAAAAATGACTGGTGTCCTGCAACCTTCCACTACTTCTGTGTAGTATATGGTGCCCTCCCAGACCCCATCGAATAACAAAACCTCAGTCCCTGGCATCCTTCCACACAACCCCATCTCCCTCACCTCCATCATCCAAAATCCTCCCAGTGCGGCTTGCCCACAAGAGTGTGAGCTATGTTTCTGGCAGTTTACCAGAATTGCATCTCCCACTCTGAGAGAACTAGGGCAGCCCCTGTGTGACAAATTGACTTCTGCGCTGCAGGAGTATAAGGATGAGTAGTGGCTAAAACTTGCACTCAGCCGTCAAACTTCTACAAACCAAAGGCAACACACAATCATAAAGGTAGAAAAGGCACCGTCAAGAAATAGACCTCCTTCACCTTTTGCTTGCAACATTGGCAGAGGGAAGACTATATGGTCTGATAGTATGGCAGTCCAAAATAAAGGAATGTTCAATCAAGATGCTATGCGAATAAATACACATTAAACAAACCATTTATAATAATAACTAACTAGAAAAACACTACAAAAAACCCACCCCTGAGGAGGAAACAAAGAATAAGCAAATATAGTAGATGTAGCACTTTGGGTACTGAATCAGGGGTGAAAGGCAAGCAAAAGCAACAATGTTCCTGAAAAAGGATATGTACTTGTGAGCAAAAAGGGTTAGAAGTGACCTAAACAGTCTATAGGGCCCAAAAAAGCACAAAGGGGACAGTTAGCAGTCACTAGTACCTTCTTGGCGGTAATTGGTGTTTCGTCAGCAACAAAACAGAATTCTTTGTGCTGTGTGAAGATGGGGAGAGAGCAAAAGGCAGCAACTGAGGGTCTTGCTGGTTCAAATGTGCTAAAATGTTCATGAAACACACTCCCAGCAGTTCAATGGTGACAAACCCTAGGATCCTGGCTGTCTTGGCTCTCAGGGTGCTGTGAGCCCCAATTCAGGGGCTCAGTGATAAGGTGAGCCATTTTCGCATGCTCCCAAACACAGTTTAGGCTGGTACACAGCTGAAGGGTTCTTAAACAGAGTGAGTTCCTGGGTACTGCTGTGGCTGGCAGAGAGGCAGGTCCTGTTGCAAAAGCAGGTCACCCACATGGTCCCTGTGAATGGTTAGGGGACATAACTGGTCTATGCCTTGTAACACCTGCCTTTAATTCACAACTGGAGTACTTTAGAAAGCACTGCTCTCTTAGGGTCCAGTGATATCTTCAGGGTGGCTCAAGATGAAGATGATTCAAAGAAGTGGTGAGAGACCCCTTCTTTTATAAGCAAAAGCCCCCAGTGGTTGGACTAAAGGTAGATTATTTTAGCTGTCCAATCCCTTCTCCTGAAATGAGAGGCCTTTCACTTTTGATGTCACACCCATTGTGATTTTCTTCAGAGGAAGTGGATGAGACAGGATAGAGAAAGAGAGGCAGAGAAACAAAATGGCAGAACTATCCACAAACTGTGCAAACCCCTCTCTGGCTATCCTAGCTCCATCCCTCCCTTTCTCAATGGGAACAAAGACCTTCAGAAATGCAGCCCCCTGGCGTGAGGCTACCCCCTATGAATGGATGTGCTCCTTTAATGCCTGCGGCCTGGGGAGCTACCTGCTGTGTGGCTGCCATGGTGGAGGGTGTTGCCTGCCTGCACAAAAAGATCATGTTCCTTTCCTGTCAGCCTCAACCTGTCTGCGCCGAATCCACATCACCTTCAACAGCTGAGCATGTCTCACAAGAGCTCACACACTTGTAATATGAAATTGGATGTGATTGTAATAGTTATGACAATAGCATCCACTATACCCTAACTCGGGTATGGCTTATATTTAAAGATTATTCTGCCATCAGGAGTTAGACCCATAATTATAGCGTTTTGGAACAGGGGTGCACATCTTAAATGCAGCCCCTGTGCTGCAGAGGCTTGGCTGTCACTGCGGCTGTCAAAGGGCACCTATGACCTCTGAACCTGTTCTGTTCCATTGGTAGAGCAGGCATTGCAAATCAGGGTACGGATGCAGCAGGATACAGGTACAGTGCGCAATCTTCTTGTAGCATGGATCGTTTGAAAGGGGAATCAGATCAGCAGATTTCCATTTCAGAGATGGATTTATATGCATCATTTTATTAATTTTATAATATAATAATAGCCACGGCTTTCACATTCTTGCTAAATGGAAATTTGTCACACTCTGTTAGAAGCGTGTGTCCCGCTCTGACAGGGGGCCATGTATGTTTTGTTCTTTCTATGCTCTCCTTGTGTCTCATGGGACATCGGGAAGCAGAGGGAAAATCCTGTATCTGTTTGCTTCAGCATAACAGCTGAGAATTCTGATTGGGATCATTCATATATTGTTTTTATTTGATCAAATTTATTTCACAAATCTTCTTGCTGGAATTCTTTTTGATAGTGAAGGGAGAGCTTCCTGCATTCCCCTCCAACCCACATCCTCAACATGCCTACCGCAAATACTGCCTAACCACAATTTACCATCTGCATTTTTGGTAACCTATCGAGCAGAGACATTTTTGAAAAATCGATAGATCAAAACTAAAGGAATTAAGCTGCCAGGAAGTCACAGAAAGCGGACATAGCATTTCGAAAAACAAATAGTTGCTAGTGTCTTCTTTACGAAAAGGAAGCCATACACATACAGACAGTACATTCAGCTGTTAGCAGCAAAGCTAAAGTGCCAGCAAAACTTATGAGGCACTTAATACAACACCTCAGCCCTGCAGCCATCATTACTGGTTACTAGTTACGTTTAGCTGTCAGATAGATGACTAGGTCGTTTTGCCCAAATTGTTTGTAAAAATGTGGTCGAATGGTTGATTTGACCGAATTCGAATTCGGTCACCACCATTAGTTTGAATTTGAAGATACCGGCGTTACCGAACATGAAGGGTGGGGGTTGTGAGGGTGTCCCCCGCTCCCATGTTTGGTATTTTCAGCTTTGGGGGCTGCGGGTGTGTCTCCCGCGTCCTCAACATTGGAGGCAGGGAAACCCCAAAAAATCAAAGAAGAAAAAAAGAAAAAGCGACCATGCAGCATCAGATTTGACCCGCGTTAGAGGGATGGAACTCATGCCGCAGAGTACAGGAGAGGCGGTGGATTGAGAAAAGGTAAGTAGGGGATCGATTTGTGGGTGTACTGGTGGTTTGTGGAGGCATGTTTTTTTTTACTGAGTTAAAAACGTATTTGCAGCAAAATGACTATAGTCAATTCTTCTTCAAATCTTTTTACCTCGGTCAAGCCAAATCCGACTGGGTTAGGTGTTTGTTACTGAGATCTGTGTTCACCCTGCAGGTCACGTGTTCAAGTCCCTCATGGGTCCTCACAGCTTTTCTTCCATCTGGGGTTGAGAAATAGTTTTCTGTTGAAATGGCTGTATTGATAGCCGCTGCTATGAAACAAGGTATACAACACTATATAGAAAAATGAACTATCAGTTATCTTTAGTTTTTTCCATGTCCTATGCACTGCACCTTTGCACAATGTCTAATTCAGAGGAGAATGTTTACTACAAAACTGCAGTACATTACATTTTGCCACTTCCTTTCTAGCAGGGGGTGCAGAAGTCTTCATTTCCTGTGGCCATGTTTCTGAATGCTGGGATGATGGTGTGTGTGTGGAGGGAGAGTTTTGAAAGAGTGCTAACTTCTTCTACTTCCTGAGATACCTTTGACCTCACCCCCCACTGTCCGCCATTTTTGTTTGTTCCAGTTTTAAAATACAAAACACTCGACTTGGAAGGAATATTATAGTTCATTTTCGTGCTGTGACCCTGGATAGTATCAGTTGATTGTTCATGGAATGATACTGTAAGAGCCCTTTGTGTCTCTGGAATGGACTCATAAATTTGGCACAAAACCATGAATCAGCAGCTGCATTCTTGGGCTCTATTTGTAAAGCCTATTGTGAGATTTATGGAGCGGGACTCGGAAAATGAGTCGCAATGTTTTATTGCAATGACATTTTATGTATCTGTTACTTGACATGAAAATTGAAAGGTCAGCCCAGTCGCGAACAATAAAATGAAAGGCGCTTTGTGTTCGTCTCTTTTTAAGAGTCCCCCTCATAGAGTTTCCATGCGCCGACTAAATGGCTTCTGTAAGCTTCATTAAACAGTATGCCTGCAGGCCAAGCTGTGCGCTCGAGACAAATGGAATCTATGTTTAATCAACAATTGTTTCAAATGTCACAGGCTGGGGGATACATGTGGGGGCTGAAAGATGGTTTTCATTCAGCGGCTGCATGTATATAGTGACACATTTTCTACTGCCGCTTAGGAGTACACAGATGAGTAGAGGCTAAAGCGCCTACTCAACCCTCACACTTCTACAAACCAAGAGCCAACACAATCATAAAGATAAAATAGGCACTGTTAGGAGATAAACCTCCTTTATCTTTTGTGATAACATGGGCAGAGAGAAGGGGATACTCTCAAGAGGGATGTGTGCATGTCAAAGTGTTGCAACTAAGCAATGAGATAGAATGGTCCAAAATAAAGCAATGTCCACTCAAGGTTCTATACAAATTGAATTAAAAGCGCCATGTACAGTAATAACTAAATAGAAAAAACTACAAAACCCACCCATCTAGAAAGAACCAAAAATATACAAGATAGCAAGATGTAGCGCTCTTGGTAATGAGATAGGGAGCGAAAAGGCAAAATGACCACTTTGTTCTAAAATGACATATTTTTGAATTGCAAAAGGGATTAGTGTGAACTAGCCAGTCTCCAGGGACCAATATGAACCAGGGGGAAGTTATCAGGCAATAATGCACTTGCACATCCTGAAAACTCTCACAGCATCGTAGGCTTGTCCCTCTTCCTCTTCCTTTTCCCCTCAGCTCTTAATATTGTGTTGTAATGTACACTCCCTCCCTGCCCTGTGAGCGCTTTGAAACAGTACATTCTCATTGTATAAGCACCAAACAAGCAAACAATAAATACATAAAAAATAAAATAAAATAAAAAATACGACTTGCAGTGTCTTGACAGTTCGACAACAGCAAACCAGGCTTCACAGTGCTGTTCGGCAAGCAGAGGTAAAAGCAGGGTGGAACTGAAGAATGCTGTAGTTGAAAACGTTACTCAAGTGGTGCGGATTATGGCAGTCACCACCACCACGAACTGTGACTTGTTCTACAATGACGAAGCTGAAGGTTCGAACGGCAGCTCAAGCAGTGCAGATGCAGCAGTACTTCTTTATTATTGCCAAGGCAATGAAATGCTGTCAGATTGTTGGTGCGGCAGCAAACGGGTTTGAAACCATGAAACAGTGTTTCAAAGGTCAGAGAGTGCCAAAGGCAGCTATGGAATATACTGGTGATTTGATCGGTGTTGAAGATGGTCGATTTGCAGCTAACAGTGTTTTGATGGTGAAATTGTAGGAGTACTGCCTGTTTTGGCTCTCTGACCTACACATCCCACTCCTGGGTCTCGGGCACAAGATGAGTCATTTGTTCTAGCTCCCAAATATGGGAGAGGCTGGTAGACATGTGTTGGGTACTTTAGCAGGGTGGGCTACTGGGCAGCAGTGTGTTTGTCAGATGCAGGTCTTGGTCAGCAACAGTTCACCCCCAATGGCCCCTGGGGAAGTTTACGGGACGGAGCGTGGCTCTTCCTTGGAACACATTTCTTCACCTCACAACTGGATGACTTTTGAAAGGACTGCGTCTAAAACAGGGTCCAACAACAAAATCTTCCTGAAGGTTTGAAGTCCAGAGATGATATGAAGAAGTGGTGGGAGACACCTTCTTTTAAAGGCAAATGTCTACAGGTGATTGGACAAAAGTAAGCCTGCTAACTGTCCTTGGAACAAGAGGACTTTGCCTTCTCACGTCACACCCAAAGTGCTTTGTGCTACAAGAAGTGGATGGGGCAGGAAGGATAGATAGAGACAGATATAAACAATACGGTTGAATTGTTCTCCAGCGGTAAAGAGCTACCACTGTCTACACTACCCCGCCATCTTCCATTCTCAATAGAATCAAAGGCCTTTTGGTATGTAGCATGTATGTAGCATGGCTGGTATGTAGCAACCTGATGTGAGGCTGCACCCTTTGTGGATGGGAGTGCCTTTTGGTTCCTGTTCCCAGGATAGCTTAGCATCCTGTGGATTGACTCTCTGGTGATGGTGTTACCTGTCCTCAGAAGGGAACAAAGATAGGCAACTCGTATGGATACAGTCTTGCTAGCAGCAGCAAGGGCAGCCTGTATGGGGAGAATACATGTAAGCACAGATTAACAGGACTCACAGAGAGTTACTGGCCACCATACCCTTAAACAGATATTGCTTATCTCTAAATTTTTGTATGCCACCAGTTATGTCATTTTTCGAACAGGGATGCATATCTTAAATTCAGCCCCTGCACTGCAGAGACTTAGCTGTAGACATGTTCTTTGGGTGTGGCTGTCACTGGAGCCACTGGCACACAGTCACTGCATATAAGGCTACTGATCCTGCAAGACACATATGTACACTATGCTTTTGGCATGGCAGGTTTTGGAAAGAGGGCCCTGGTTACTTAGTCACTCTGTCTGAGATGGAATACCTGTTTCATTTTATTAGTTAATACAAATCGAAAAACTCAGGTGTTTAATCATTTTCCAGATGGGGGAAATTCCTCATATATGCATATTTCTAAATATATATGTAGAAAAAGACACCAGCGGCATTTGGGTTGGACAGGATACGCAGCACAAAATAGCACAAAACAAGCAAGCAGAGAAATGTGATTCAGTCAAAAATATTCATTTTATTCATATTAAAGAAAAAGGTTTTCCAGGCTACGAGGCAGCCAGCACCGTATTTCACGCCCGACCAGGCACTTGTTCACACTAAAACAGACCCCACATGCGTGATAGATTTAAAATGTACAAGCAGACTCTGACAGCAGCCATTGTGACTAGGTCGGCCATTTTTGTATGGAACTGGGAATGTCAATGTAGATAAGCTTAACTGATCTCATTGTACGCATCAGAAAAGAAAATTTAGAATAGCAATTGCCAATAATAAATAATTTGAATGCCAATCATTCCTATGAGCATAAGAACTGTATACATAAATGAAAAAGAAGTTTAGAGTGAACAACATGCATAGTGCTTTTACAACCAAAATATAACAAAATAGGACCCACATTGAAAGCACTGGTATTAGTGCATGGCGCAAGGTAAACAATGTGTTTTTCTGCATAAAGTGCTAAGTGCTTTTCATATGCAAACATGCTGCATATTAAACATGTACATAGGTTGCACTTTAGAGCAAGTATTCAAACATGGTAACTGTAAGATGGTATACAAATGTAAAAAAACATGTAACACAATGCAAACATGCACTTTCATGCACAATATTCAAGACACAGAAATAAATATGGGGCCCAATAGGTTGAAAAAATGCAACATGATCCTGGAAATGACAACAGAATATTGTCACAATAACAATACACAAACAATGAAAGGCCCAGATTAAACGATATGGCCACCACAGAGATACCAAAATAAAAGGGCCTGAAAACACAGGAAAAAAGTATACAAAAAAAGAAGAGAAAACACCAATACATTTCCAATTAGATCTCCAAGTATAGCAAGAAAAAACATAAAGAAAAGAATTGTTGGAAAGCAATGTAATCAAAAACACAACAAATGCAACTCACATCAATTAAGCAATAAGAAATTAGAACAGCAAACGTTAGGACAGAGACAAATAACATTCCCTCACAATGATATCTCAACGAAAGTCAAATAAACAAGATCCAAATTAGACAGAAACCCAAAAGGGGATGGCACTAGTTGATATGCAAAATTGTGTTGGCGTCCAATCAATTTAATATTCTAACTCCGGCTTTAAATCAAGAATCCAACAATATGCCTAAAAAAGCCATAAACTGAAACAGAATACTGTGGGCATGAACGCTTAAAAACAGATGTATATAGTTCTCCATCGATGTTGTGTTCCACACAAGCCTTATTCTGAAAATCAATGATAAGTCTAATCTCTAGTTGTCTCAATTTAAATGATCTGTCACCTCCTTGCGGGTGCTTTTCAATGTGTGCCACTCCAAAGAATTTAAACCAAAGCAATTGCTTTGAACGTGTTTAGCATTAGGATATGCAAAGTCCTTATTCTTAAGATTATCCTTATGCTGTAAAATCCTCGGTTTAAGTTTGTTGGTAGAGCTGCCCACGTACCATTTGAAACATGGGCAGTTTAACACATAAACAGCAAATTCAGTGTTGTAGTTGATATGGCCATGACTGGAGAAGGCAGAACCCATCACCAGGTGTTTGGAGACAGATTGTGTTAAGGCATATTCACAGGCTATACTTATCTTTCAAAGAGGGAGCTTTGCAGAAAGTAAGACATGGACGGGCCTTCAGCTCATCTCCGAAATCCATGTCTATGCATAGCAGGTGTCAGTGTTTTCAGATGATCTCTCGAATTCTATTGTACATGGGACCATATGTCAAAATCAGCTGTATTTGGGAGTCATCTTTTGGGAACATAGACCTACAATTGGCCAAAATGGAATCTCAATCCAATAGGCTGGCTTTTAAATAAGCATGTTCAACATGCTTCTTGGAATAGCACCTATCCCCAAAATGTTTTTCAGCATGCGCAGACTGTAAATCAAAGTCTAGAAAAAAACATGATTCTCAGTGAAGCATACATTTAGATCGTTAGAGTTAAGAATCTTGACAAATTCAAGCCATTCCTCCAAAGTACTTTTCCAGAGTATGAAAAGGTTGTCAATGTATTGTAACCAGCATGAGACCTCTTCAGTATAAACCGAATTTGCCTCACTCCAACCAGCCCATGGCGAGGTTGGAATAACAGGGGGGGCAAAGTTTGCCCCCATAGCTGTACCTCTGAACTGATGGTAAAAAGATCCATTAAATAATAAAGTAATTATGATTTAAACAAAAGGCCATTAGTTCGAGGATCATTTGCAGGCGCGGTTAGTAGTTCAAGGATTGCATATCGAGAAAGGACTTCCACGCTGCCAAACCAATATCATGGTCAATAGATGTACAAAATGAAACCACAGCAAGAGTCATGCCATTGATATGTGACAAAAAGTTCTTAGTGTCACAAAGATAGGAAGGTCACATAGAGACCAGAGGATTTAATGTTTCATCAATGAATTCAGCAACATTCTCAAGTAAAGAACCACAAAGAGTGACAATCGGTCTCCCCGGAGGCCTGCAGAGTGACTTGTGCACCTTTGGCAAGAAATACATAGTAGCAAAAAACAAAATCAACAGGTGCCAGGAAATCCAACAGCTTCAAGATCCAGCCAAGTATTTAATAAAACCAAAAGTGAAAGCTGCCCCGTAGTTGAGATGAGTCGGACTCCCATAGGAACCGCTTAAAATTCTATTGTTAATGACTTTTGATTAGAGTAATGGATTTAAACAAAATTAGGGACTCTCACCAACCCCCCCAAAGACTGCAACATTTGGTAAAGAATCATTAAAAAATAAAAAAGTTATTAAGAAGACAAACACATTTTTATCTCCAAAGTTGCGGCCTACCAACACTGTCAATTTTTGCCAAAATGCACAGCCCAAACCGCTGGTCCGAAACAATATTTGATGGTGAAGGGGGTGCTTTACCTCAGGTACATTTTTACAAATGAAACAGTTACCATCTTGTTTTTCTTGCAATGTGAGATAGGCGAAGTTATGGAAAAATGAAAGTAGAAAAAAAGCAATTTTCAGGTTAAAAAAAAGATGCAAATGCCATCAGGCTAGAAGTGCAGGGTGACTAGAGGGCACCAAGTGAAATGTGAAAGTTGGAGGGGGTCTAGGCTCTGATTCTGCAAAATGAAGCTTACTGTAGCCTCGGTTGTAGCCACCATCTCAAAGCAAACCATGTCATAGAAACAGCATGTGTTGTGAGGGGTATAGGAGAGGGCAGGGTAGGTGAGGAGGCCATCTGGAGAGTGGTGGGAGCTGGCACAGTAGGAGGCCCTTGGTAAGGGTCATTTATCCCAATTACCTCAGTTATAAAGGACTACAGATAGCGTAAAGATATTTTTTCAGTTATAGTGATGTCCGGGGTGAGAAACTACTGGCCATGGCCAGTGACATGATAGCCATACAGGTCTCCCGTCCATGCACCAAGACAGGCCCTGCTTAGCTTCAAAGTGAAGAAAGGGCCAGCCCCTTCAGGCTATGTTGCCTGGTAAAAGAGCCACAGTTCAGGAGAGCACTTTTTAGGCTATTCATAACTTCGCCCCCCCACCGAACGAATCCTCCCAAAACTTTGCAAAAAAATGATATCGCACATCAGATTGATTCTGCAAAGTTTGCTGAGGTTTCGTTAAGGGGGGTCCAAAATATGTGGTTTTTCCCATATACGCAATGGAAAAATAAATTGCTCACACCTACAGCCGAAACTGTCAACAGATTTTCACCAAATGTGTGGCAGGAGCATCTGCTTGGTCATCAAATTGTGCTTTTGTAATTTGGTGTAAATCTGTCCAGTTGATTTTTTTTAAAATGGGCAAAAAGTAGGTACAATACATTTGTGATATCTTGGTTTAATCTGTTGATTTAGTTCCCTTTTTAACCGTGGACGGTGCCTCAGATTGGCCCAGAGGGTGGCGGGAGGTCTGCGATCATCGGAAATGCCCACTGATTGGATGGTGAAAAGCATGAGGTGCATCCGATTTTTGGGAAATACCTGTCATGCTGGATTCACGGACAGCGGCCAATGTCTGGGAACATCGCATAAAACATAAAAAAACACAACATTGCACTTGATAAACTAATGAAAATATGGATGGGGAGTTCAGGGGTAATGAGGATGGGATGAGATATGGTCTTAAAAAGCCAGAAAAATTGGTATTTTTTCAACGCTCACGTCTGTGAACAGTCCAGATGTCCAGGGCAGTACAGGGACATATATGTCTATTTCTGAATCACATGGTTGGTGAAAAGCAGTTTTTGGATGGTTATAACTTTGGCACCACTCAATGAAACTGCATGACATTTTGGAATTATATTCTACACCTGTCTCTGAATGGTCCTGCAACATGTGGTGCTGTTTTGTCAAGAGGGAACATTGCGTAATTTATCTAAGCTCTTGTACTCATATGTACGTTCTGTACTTCAGGTATGTTTACTTTATCTCTGCCGGTACTCAGGGCAATGGAGTGAGCCACCTGTAGCAATTTCTCCATTTGCATATATCTTCAAAATAGACGGCATTCATTGCCGAGAGCCTGCATCGCGCTCAGCAGGTATGCTAACTTTACACACGTGCATGGCTCCACTTATAAGCTTTCCTTGATCCCTTCAACAGGGGGCGAATAGAAACTTAAAGAATTAATACTATTCTTGGTCTACTCCACTTCTATCAGATTATACTGAAGTCTTTAGAGAGTTCCGGCTACCCCAGATTTTCTTTATGGGAGTGCGACCAACAAGAGGTTGGCAGCCCCACGTTCATGTGCTTGTCATTGAAGCAACGCTTTAGGTAGGCAACAACGCTCTACTCAAGCTGATATCTCTTGAACTCATTTAACTCTCTCCTTGTATCCTTTTTACTTCTCATAAGTATCTGACAAAAAATCCAATGAGAATGGCACCATAGCACTCTGTTATTTCTAAAGAATGTGCACTAAATGTATGCAGTGTTTTGCGTTGTGTCCACCTACTTGGGGATGCATGGGCTCTAGCACTAGTGAGAAGCGGCACGCCCCGGATGGCCTTTCCAGGAGGGGAGAATGCCCAGTTTGCATGTTTTATGCTGCTCCTCTGGTACCATTCATACCTATACCTGTTCGCAACACAATGAAGGCAAAACCGACTTATTTGTTTGGTTTGGTTGTTCTCTAGGGGCTGAACACACAGTTTACCATCCTGACGAAGGTGGTCTACTTATGTTATTTTAACACCAAAATGCCAGTTTTGCCACTGTCCATGTATGGGGCATGTGACTACACCTGTGATCAGTGAACGTGGCGAACCACGATTCTCATCACTCAGGATAGCGGATGGCGTAGTATAATATATCAACCTCATCTTTTGCTTTGTATAAGCTTTATTTTCATTAGCTCTGTGACCAGAATCTATGTAGCATCAAACCAAAAAAGCAGTTCCTTGTTTGACTTTTTGCTAATAGAGACTGATCATATCAGTTCCAATCAAGTTAGGGACTGGTAGCTATGTACAGTATAGCCAGCACATTAAGCCCTACGGACAAACGTAGTCTGCCCTAACACATATGTCACATTGAGCTTGATTGGTTAAATTCAATTTATTTTTCTAAATTGTATTTTTGTATTGCTTGATGTTTATCTGGAGCATACCAATTTCAGTCAATTTTCTGCGTTTCATATATTTGTTATGCTTGTCATATTTATTTTTTTGTTCTGTACATATTTGTTATTTCTTTGTGGAATTTATCATTGCTTGAGAATTACTGATAGAACAAAATATTGTTTGAATATGTTTTAGATCTCTACTTTTTCGGACCTGTGCCAACAAGCATATATTGCACAAGCACAGCATGATAGGTACCATATCTTTACTAAATTATGTGATTAATTAATTATAGCAACCAGTCTAGTAAATGCTGGTAGTTCATAAACCACTTGATTAATTGTGCTCACACGGGAACATTTCATTGTTTGTTTTCAGTTTATTGCTCCATTTTAGTTCCCGGGGGGTTTTGGAGCTCCTCTCTGTTATCACTCTATTACGTACGCATGACAATGCACAAGGCAAACACCAGATTGAAGTGGGAAATTATGAATGTCCCTTCCCTCCGGATGGTGCCCCCAACTGGAAGAAGCACTGCCTACATAATAACTGTCAACCATACAAAACTACACCCCGTCCCACAGCTCCCAGCATAATCACACATCACGAACGGCATCCAGCTATCTGATCATACAACCCCGTGATGGCACAAGCCCTATACAACCCAAGCAAGGACAACCAAGACCGAGCAGGGGACGACTATATGGACCAACCGATTGACGTTCTCGCAAGCCATGCTGCATGTCGCTAGAAGCTTCATGACGACATAGCTGCATTAGACAGGAAGCACACGTGCAGTCTGCACAATCGGGACACCCACACACCAATCCACACAAAGAACATATGCATACAGTTCTAAGAGCAAGATGACAGTGACACACATACTGTCTGCACGTTTGTTATTTTTCATATAGGCTCGCTATCACACTGCAGAAACGCAAGATGCTGGAGGAGCTTGTGTATTAGCTTGCAGATGCTACCCGCTATTAACCCTATAGATGGACAGGAGCATTCAAAGGACCTCACCACCAATCACATGCCTTTAACCAATGAACAATTATGTTGAAAATATAACCGGAGCCGAAGCAGGCCTCAGACCAATCCAGCACATTAAACTCATCAAGGTCACGATGTTGCAAGTGACATGCCTCATTGACTGTGCCACGATGGGTCCAGCTTCAAAACAGAATACCCCAAGCTAAAATACAAATCAAATTGAAGTAATTCGGCCTCACCAGCGGTCTCCACACATGTGATCCGGCTGACCTGACATGATGCCAAGGCCTGAAAGCTGGGAAGATGGAGACGTCTCATGTCTGGGACTGATCCTTGCAACATAATTGTAACAATTCACCTACATCATGTGCTGGGACTGGACCACTCTCATGGCATTAGCAAAGACCCCATTGTTGTACACTGTCACACAGTCACACCTTGTTGATACACATTGCACGAGCAGGTGTCTTGCGGGCTGGGAACCACAGTGCTCCCAGGCTTGCGGGCCTGCAGCCTGACCAATGAGTACACTGTGGGATATGGGCTGGTGGCCAGAATCTCCAGCCCATCACAAGAGGTTCTAACGTAACATTTCTCAGGTAGCAATTTTTAGGGATGACCCAAGCACACCACCTGACAAAGTGGCCACCAATAAGCATGTGCCCTATATGTCCCTGTACTGGACTACCATTCTGGGATCCAACCCAGAGTGGTGGTAGGTTCAGGGATGGGCTTTGGTAAGTGACGCTAGATGTGATGCCACCACGATACAAAAGGGGCCTGCGAGCCCACAATCGATGAGATGTGCTTGGACTGGATTTGGTTCCTTGTATGTTATCCCTGTCTGTATGCTATAATAAAACGGCAGTTACCCTTTGCTCCTTGTGTGGACCTCGATCGACTTCTTTTGTACATTGGAAGGAGTTAAAGCCTTCTGAGAACTGGAGGTCCGCGGACCCTAGGTACGGCCCTGCCGATCCCAGAATTTATCCTAACAATATGAACAGAACACAAGTCCAACATACAAACAAAAAACCTGAAATCCCCAGTAGCCACACATTTCATTGAAGCTATAAACAGCGTTGCACAATTTAAATGTGTAATTCTTGAACAAGTCACAGTGTTCAGTAGGGGAGGTGATCTACACAAGAAGTTCCTTCAATGAGAGATCTCATGGACACATTGGAAACATTGAGCCTGTGACGGATGAATTGTGAATATGGCCTAATGTGTTTAATTTAGACATTTTGCATACATGATAAGGGGTCATTATTGTCACTTGACTATGACATAATAAGAATTTGATTGGGCCTGCTGCCCGAGAGGCTGATAACATCTGAAACACAATGGGAAAGGATCTGTTATAGTGATTATGACTGTATAGAACATGGTATACTACCATAAGCATGATTATTTCAAACGTCTAAAGATTCAAATAAGCCATTGTTTATTTTATTTTAATAGTGTGATTTGTCTGTATTACCACCACACATGTGTTATGAACAGGATTGTATGTGCTCTGAGAGGGCAATACTTGTGGTACAAACATCTGTTTTCTAAGGTTGTGCAAGACTGTGACAGACATGTGGCATCCAACTTTTGAGCACCATCATGAATTCTATTCTTTACTTTACTCGGTGTATGTTTGTTACCATACTTGAATCACTGAAATGATTGATTTGTTTGATTATTGCTAGCGGTTACTTTACTTAAGTGAGTTTTGTAGGTGTAATCTAATGAAATATCTTTTTCTCCATCTTGCTAGTTGTCCCTGGCTCTTGCGTTGGAGTGCCTATCAGATGCATGGCTGCCACCCATTTGGTGCATAGCCATGCACCGGCAGAGCTGTACTGGCCACCAAGATCTTTAATACAGAGGCAGGGCACAAAGCTGTTTTTCGGCTGTGATGCCCGACCCTCCGTGTGAGCAATTAAAAACCTTGGGAAGTTTATCTTTACACTTAAAAACAAGAATTATAAGCAGAAAATCTAACACTAAGATAACCATTACAGTGTGTAACTTTTTTGTAAAAGAAAAGCAGATGGAAAGGATTTGTAGCACATTTTTAGGTGGCATTTGGTGTGTGGAAGTTAAGTATGTTGGCAGTACATGCATACTTTCCAATGTGATCGATTGCAATATGTATGTGCTTATGAAGTTTTTTTTTCTTTGTCTTGTGGGAGTAGTAGTTGCACTTTTTCCATTAGAAAATGTGGACTACAAGTCCCAGAATGCATAGAAGAAAGTAGGACTTGATAAGCACCTACAGATTGGAATGGGTCATGTTATCAGGTATGCAAGTACTGTCAAGATATTAAACTTTCAAATACAAAGTGGCACTTAAAAATGTTTCACAAATGTTTTGCATCTGCTTTTTTTGTTTCACAAAGAGGTTACACACAGTGCTAATTAAAAATAAATATTTGTAATTGTGCAGCATTTTCTATTTTTCATTTCATATAAACTTGACCCTTTTGATTCTTGGAGTCCAGGCCTGGTTATTTATTTTGGCCTTGTGGGATTTGTAGTCTGAGATGTGTAATAGGAGAAGTGGTATTACATTTCATAGAAGGTAAAGAAAGAAACCAAGAATTGATAAACAGCTATAGTTTGGAAAGGGTCATGTTGGCATGTATGAATGTACTGCCAACATATTAAACTGGTTGACAAATGATTTCTATGTGCTTTCCCTTTGTTTTATAAAAAAAAAAAAGTTACACACCGCGCTGCTATAAATGCACATATTCTTTTTTTTTTAAATGCTGATAAAAAGAAACATTTGTAAATCACAACATTGTTAGTAACTGCCACTTGATTTGAGCAGGTGCTGAAAGCTGCGCTATATAGCATTTGCTGGAGTGGTTAAAAAAGAGAATATGCTTATTGAGAAGTTTATCACAGGAGAAGTGGCAAGAACACTGTATATATACATTTGTAAAAGAGGTCAAACAAATACTTTTAAAGATCAAAGCATAACTGTACAATGTCTTGTTAGATGCAGATGTTGTTAAATCTGCAAATCGAAATCTCTGAGAATGTTACAGTAGTTTTTGATGCAGGCCGCTGTAAGCAACAAGAAACATGTACTCTGAAAGTTGAAGAGTAAATCTGAAATGTTAAACTGAGATGACAGGGTTACATGTAGAGTTTTTGGATTTCATTGATGGATGGATGAGTGACTGTTTGAAAGAAGCCAATGAGGGAGTGTTACAAACATGAAAGTAGAAATGGTACAAGGGCTTCCCTGTGCTACGGTGACATGGACACCACATTAGTCCATGGACAGCACGTGTCTTTTAAGGATGCCTGGCATGGAAAGGGGACTGTGGGGATTAGCCAATGAGGTGTTGTTGTTGTTTACAGAAAGACAGGGTAACAGGTGTTTTGTTTGTTGTGTGCAGGAAAGATGGCTGCGGCTATTGCTAGGAAGAAGCTGAATGTGTGGATGGTGAGAGATTGTTGAATTATTTTTTTGAAAGGTTATACTGAATCTTGTGGAATCTTTGATAAAATTGGTTTGCAGGGTGTGGAGTTCTGATGTTTACAGTTTCTGGGCTAATCTGGGTGAGTTTATCTATTTGTCAGAGTATAGCTCAATTCCATTGTCCAGATAGTAGTATTGTGCATTGCAGAGGAAATAGGTAGGTCTATGTTACTCCAGTATCTTTGTAGGTTGCATTAAAGGATATGTTCCAAAGCTTAATATAACTATTTCCATATGCAAAGATTATTTTTTGGGAAATACATTCAAGGTTTTTTTTTGTACAAATGGCAGAAGCTACCTACCGTAAGAATGAAGGTGCATGTGTTTTTTTGAGTAGCTTAAGCATGACTTATTTTCCAAATGAAAATTTCATGTTGCATGGTGTAAATACGTGTCAGAGCAATGGAGTGGATTTTAATAATGTTAAGAATTACATTTTTCTTTTGAATGTTAACAATTCTTTGAAAAAGTTCATGGGAGCTTCTTAAATGGGGAAATGTGGAGTGAAGAGGAAAGCATTTGAGAGTAGGTATAGAAAATAAGAAAAACAAATGTGAAAACCGATAATACCCCCATACAATGTTCTTTTAAGAGCCACCATTGTAGAATACATTGTTTAAATTGAGTGTAATCCTTCCCAACCCTTCAATATGACATGATGTCCGTGGACAACACAGGAGTCTGTGGACACTGCCTGTGCTACCCGGGTCTTTTGAGTATGCCTAGCATAGAAAGGGGACTGCAGAGACCACAGACAGTTGTGGA
The DNA here is from genome assembly GCF_040938575.1 of Ambystoma mexicanum. Lineage (NCBI taxonomy): Eukaryota > Metazoa > Chordata > Amphibia > Caudata > Ambystomatidae > Ambystoma > Ambystoma mexicanum. Next base: position 1,150,920,534 of record NC_090928.1, read on the forward strand.
TGTCCTTGGACACCGGGGGATCACCCAATCAGGTTTCCTGAGTGTGGTGTGAGGTGTGCAGGAAGACCGGGTAGCAAGAGTTATCTTTGTTGTGTGCTGTGAAGATGGCTATGTCTATGGCTTTAAGGAAGAAGACTGTCTGGATTGTGGGAGACTGCTGGATCCATTGGCTGAAGGTCAATTCTAAGCACTGTTGATTGTCTGACAATCTTGGATTTGATGAATTCCAAATTTCATGATTTGGAGATTGAGGAATGAAGTGGGCGGAATTCCTCCAGCTTTGTGACAATATTGTTAACGTAAAGCATCCGGACATCATTGTAGATCACTGTAAAGGCAACAGTTTGGGCTATGTCACTGGAACCTCATTACAATTTGCAACGAAGAGTTGGAAAGTTGATCGAACTATTTCCACATTCAAAAATACATTTTTCATGGATAGCTCAGACACAAATGTGGATGTGTTCTAATTTATAATGTCCACAATATGATGAAGCAAGGTGCAATGTGAATAAAGCTGTATGTGCTTTTTTGCAGGATGTTGGGATGACATCTTCCCATAATGAAAATATTAAATTTGATATTGCCAACCTTTTCCAAAGAAATGGAGTGCATCTCACTGTTATGGACAATCAAATTTTTCTTCAAACCTTTCAAAATGTATAAATGCCATTTTTGTGAATATATAGAATATGGATTCAAGTATTCTTTAGTAGTTGAAGTAGACAAAAAGGAAATACAGAAAAAGAAATTAGAAGCACTTTTTGTGAAAGTTAAAAACTTCAGTAAAATATTTTTTGATTGAGTCTATAAAACCAAAAATTAAAACCATAGATAATATCCAAAAAGAGAAAAAGGTGCTTTTAAATGCCACCATATTTTAACAAAAAACAATTAAAATGATTTTAATTATCCCACCCCACACCTGGAATTTTCCACGTGTCCATGGACTCCCGTGCTCTCCATGGACTATGCAGGCTGCAAAGGAGCCTATGCTTTTTTTCTGTTCTATTTTTATACTGTGAAAGGCGGCTCCGAAATGAGCCCTTTTTTGTGTTTTGTGATTTTGTATCTTTTTTGTTTTTTTATTTCAGGAGAGGCAAGGTAAGACCGGGGAAGGAAGAGAGGGAAGGGGAACCAACTACAGAGACAGAGGGGCAGGTGGACAGAGGAAGATGTTGGGCGGCCCTTCAATTTAAAATGAGGGGCAGTGTTTCTCAGGCTCCTTAACCACAACTTCAAAAGCACTACTAAACTGCTCCCCCTGCAGATTGGTGCATCACAGTAGAAACATAGTACTGTGACCCTCAAAAGGTAAGGGTCAACAGCGTTCTGTTTGGCCTTTGAGGTGGCCCCTGGGATCCTCTGCCCCACAGGAGTAGTCTGTGTGGTGACAGAAGCGGTCGAGATAGATGGGGTAGAGGATGTCAATCTGCTTCTCCCTGAAAAAGGTACTGCCTTTTTTCAGAGCTCCGCAGTGCTTGGATCTGGTGTGGCATGCATAGAGATGGTCAAGTAGGAGTAGAGCCCAAGTTTTCTACGACTGAGTACAACTTTGCATTGAGTACATCTGATCATGGCTGCCCATGCCTTTGGTGCACCCCCAATGGTGGTGAAAAACCACCACACCCAGGACTCCCTACGGCCGCTAGAGGTAGGCACTTCCTGCACCTCATCTTCATCTTACTCCTAAACCTCTTCTGCATCCTCGCACCTGTTATACTTTCCAGGCCCTCCAGATGTTTTTTTTGATTGATTGATATTTTATTTCTATCGCACTCGTACACAAGTGTTTCAGAGAGCGACAAGGCAACGGAGGGGAACAGGGGAGAACAAAACAGTGATCTTACTAGGCCCAGTGACATTGAGAACACGCAAGTGCATGGGAGAGGGGGGAGGGGAAAAGTGCATGGAAGGGGGGAGAGGTGGAAAAGTACGAAGCAGAGGAGAAACAGATAAATAACAATACATAATAAAGGCAACAAACAGTGGTAATGCAGCCAGCAATTTGCAAGTGCTAGGTTTAAGGCAGAAGACAGGGTAGGTCTGATAAGTGCAGGAAGAAAAAGGGGGGGCTGTATGGGTACAGATACAGACCCCAGTGCAAGGGGTGGCCGGGAGGCAGTGCAGGAGGTGGCATGATGAGCAGGTACCTGGGCCCAAAGGACAGAGGGTGGCCAGGTGCACGGTGCCAAGAGAGAACAGATCAGCAGGGGGGAGGGGGAGCGAAGGCAGAAGAAAAAAGGAAGGTCTTGAGGTGCTTCCGGAACCACAGATGGTTCTCCTCAAGTTTTAGAGTGGCAGGGAGGCTGTTCCAGAGGGAGGCCCCAGCCGAAGACAGAGCTCTACCCCCAGCCCGTTTCTTAGAAAAACAACTGACCCTGAGTGAGTTGGAGGAAGAGGAGCGAAGAGCTCGAGAGGGGAGGTATTGAGATGGTGATAAAAGATGTCATTCTAGGTCTCATTGTGGGGTGTCCTCAGCCACGTTTGCTCTGCCATGCGGCATCCCTGTGTTTTGATGGTGCCAGAAATATCAAAATGGCCGCAAAACCCTTATGCGCGCCAACACCTATGGAAATCGCGCTTTGAAACACAAAAAGATGGCTGCCAAATCTGCCTTGCATGTTGTCAGTGGTGGAACAGAGATCACACGCCTGAAACATGTCACTGGGCTTCACAACAAGGAAAAATAGAGCACAGAGGAAAAAGCAGTGCTTTACTGAAAGAAATCCAAAATCTTGTGTTTAAATCCTTTTGTCTTGGTTGCTGAAACTGTAGAATGCCAGTACAAAACACCCTCAAACATCCAATATTCTTGCTGGGTGCTACAATTCACTTAGTTCAAGAAATCATTGTGCCCTTACAATGTCCTGAAAAGCTGAATTTGTCATAAAAACATTCACAAGCAAAAGTTGCCTGCCTGTGGAATCTGTTGAAATCTGGGCGCAGTACCCTCAGCCGCCTGAATGACAGCTGTCAAAAGCCTGATGGATTAACCTTCAAAATGTATAAACTGGAAGCAAATTATTACAATGTAACTGGCCTATTAGTGAGAGTAACCTATGTTGTAATTGTTAATCCCATGGTTTAGAATCTGAAATAAGTGTTCTAGCTGACCGTTTTGAAATTATAAGTTGGTTTTAAGCAAAGGAAAAATGCATCAGAAACAACATTTAAATTAAGCCTGGCTGAGCTGCAAGAACTTGAAAGGCAGGGTTCTTCCCACGGGAAAGGTGCCAATTGCTGGGGAGCCAGAAGGAGACAAAGGACATCCACCAGCCAAAGAAACTGCTCAGTGTTTGCAGTCGTAAAATGGCCTCTGCCAAGAAAACTCAGAGGAGATTGCTCTTGAACTGCAGGGCAAAGAAAAAGGCAGAGACAAACAACCATTTGTGGCTGGACACTCAAAAGGAACATTTTGTTTAAATACTTATAACTTATACATATAACTTACTATGTAAAATTGTGTAAAATATAGAAATAACAGCATATATATGACTTGTTCTAGGAAGAAACAGTGGAAAATATGATATTACACAAAATGTATTTTTGATGAAAGCAAGACTTCATACACTTATGCCCATGTTCAACGCGCACATTTGTACACATTTTCTGATAACTTGGACATTGTGTTCCAGATAAAAAGGGCAACATTCTGTAAAAAGCAGACACAAGATCTTACAGCGACAGTGTTTTGTGGAGTATCTGCTACACAAAATATGTAAACTGCATATATGCCTGTTATAGAGGTTGCACATTTGCAAATTTGCATTGTATTAAAAGTAGATTTTGTGTTCAAGAGGATAGGTGTGGACTCTAGGACTCGTAAACCCACATCATCATGTTGACACCCTGTTCTTCTCCTCCTATCAAGGAAGAGATGAGACCCTGACCAATCCCTGGAAAGGGGGCATGCTTAGGATAAGCCTGCACCTACACCCCTTTATCATAAGCATAAATAGAGACAGCTGAGGACTGGAAAAACACACACAGATTCACCCACTAACCGATTGCTGGCAGAGCTCCCTGCTAGAGAACCATCCATCTTCCCTGCTCCAGACTCCAGAAACTTGGAAAGCAGAAAGGCCCATTCCATTAGCTGAACCATTTTCAGCTAGGCCTTAAATTTCCAGAATCCTTACCAGAAACCCTCCACCAAAGGGGAGCATCAAAATATATACAGCCAGGCTGTGCTGTACTGTTGCCTGCTGAAATAATTATCATCAGAACCAAGATTTCCAATCCACTCCTGTGCCGAGTTGTGACTAGAGCCATTGCAGACCCGATCCAGTCCTGTGACGTGCTGTGAACGACCCAGTCCAGTCCAGTGTGCCCAGCTGTCTATCCCAGAGCCAGGCTCCCTTCCTCGACCAGAAATCTTGACGGACCAGAATCATGACGGTTCCGTTTGAAACATATCTAGTCAGTATGTATAGGTTGGACTGTGTCACTAGCATATGTACTGTCCATAGTAATTGCTATCTTAATCCATCCTATCTTGTCTTCAGAACCGGTAGTGTTAGGAGTATTTTGAATTGTCAGACATTTTCTTGTGCTAAGTTTCTCTCATTTGTTTTCTAAAATCATAAATCGTTAGTGTTGTGAACAAATAAATTGAATCCCAGAAAGAAAGTGAGTATCCACCAAGTGAAGGGTCTGTGGCCAGGACTGTGGAGATTCATGTGTGACATTCTCTTTTTCTATAGTCATAATCTAGTATAAGAAATCCTTTTTGTCTTTTAAAAGTTTATTCCTGTTTTCCCATTCTTGCGCCTATCTGAAAAAAACAACCTCCACTTAAATGTCCATAACTTCTTCAGTTAAGTAACTCCTGCTTGTAGCTAACATCCTCAGCTTTCCATAGAACCTAAAACCGCATCCCAAAACAATACCGTTCTCCCGTAATCGCGATTACCGCGCACAGAAAAGTTTGCCGCAAATGTTCGTTTCAGGGAAATTCTAACACGTGTAAAACAGCTTTTGATTGCTTCCGACCTTAAATTTAAGATTTCACATTGTTCCTTAGTATCAAATCATTGCTAGTGTTTGTGTGTAACTATCTAAAGCGGCTCCCATAAGAATTTAAACCATTTCAGCAATTTAGACCACAATTAGTGTTTTCACCCAATCCATTCTTCAGATAACTTTGAAACTATTTGGATAGCTTGCCAATCAATTCTGTTTTGCACTTGTGTGCTGGGGGAATCAGGATTGTTATTTTGTTTGAATTTTGCCATTCCTGAAACCTGTCTCTCTTCCTGTCTCTTTACATTGTATATTGGGGGGTTGAGGGGTGTGCTGGGGGAAATAGTAACCACACTGCTATCTGTTCTGAACACACACGCAAAATTATTATTTCTGTGCTGCTTTGTTTTTGCTCATTATTAGTCATTGTGATTAAAGAGATTGCTTAGTGTTACATCACCCCATTGGTGATCATTGTGTACCCATTAAACATAGTGTGATTGAATTGTGAATACATAAATAAATATTTTAACTTTGCAAACCAGCCTGATTCCTGGTTCAGTGTGACCGGGGGGTTCCAAGAGAGGGGCGTGATATGAGTGGTACATTGTTCAGAATAAAAGAACTTTTAGACACAGTTAAATAAGGATTTCAGTTGTGCATTACATGCTAGGCGTTAACTTAGGTGAAGTGCCGGATTGAAATCACTTACATCATGCAAGTCACTTCCAAAAGATGTTCTCTCCTGGTCTGCCAGATTGAGAATGACTAAAAGTAATGGGTGGGTCCCTTCAGAAGAACTATCCACAGACTGCGCGACTATCAGCACACTGCGAGTTGAAAATAGGCCTTGAAAAGTTGTACAAAGTTGCCAGATCAACTAACAATGGGAATAGGATCTCGGGAAGGGTAAACGTTTAACTTGAAACACCCTAGATTGGCAGAAAATACAGTTTTAGACTGTCCAGGGAGCACGGACCATCCACAGTCAGGCAGTCATGCTGCGTGGGTGCAGTCCCATGCTGACATCCATGAACATCTGTGGTGCCGATGGCTGTGCACGGACACCTATCAATCAGGACATGCATGTCGTATGCGCATGGGTAGTCGCAAACGGGTGCGCTGTCTACAGACACACCCATTTTGAAACAGACATCCAGGACAGTCGTATATGGTATACAGTCCTGGACTATTAATTGGTGTTTTTAGAAAAAATATATATCACACAACAATATACAAGACATTTATAGTAGAAAAAAATAATCATGAAAGGGATGCGGTATTGGAATGGGAAACACATGGGAGAATTTGCAATTTGTACGAAGTCATGATTGGCGGCGGGAGGGAGATCTTCATCAAACTGTCTTTCCTGTATATTTTCAGAATCTGATTGGTGTGATTGTTGGGAGCAAGCGGGACAGGTGCAAGTAGAACAGTGATAATTGACATTTTGAAAAACATGATTGTTTACATAAATTAAAAGTTCTTTAAAATTATTATTAAGTTTATCGAACTTTTCACACAAAATTATTGGTTCATTATGTACATTTGAGGATTGGGATAGATTTTGGCATGGCTCTGATTCCTCATAATTCATTGATGAACTTTGTTCAAGTAAAGTATGCACTATAAGAAAAGAAGACGTTATTATTTCAATCAGCTATTTATATAGTACATTATTTGTTTCTATTAAAAGATGTTTTGTTCACCATTAATTGCATCATCACTCATTTCTTTGTTTGGAAGTTTTCCTCGAGCCATTTGTTAAGATGGATTTCTAAACTCTGACCTGGTGGGCAGATGTTTAGAAGTCCACCCTAGTTTAGTGGAACTGGGAACTATGTCTATGAGCCAGACCAATCTATGTTAACTTGGCGGGCAGTCAAGACTAAGTCTCGGAGGGGTGAGAGTAATTGAAAGCCCACAATGAGCACACAAACTCCACGGAATACGCTTAGACAAGCGTATATCAAAAATACATATACATTTATTATAAGCCTTAATAATTAAACACAATAAAACCACAGTGAAATAAAACAGTTACCACATACGCCTTTCACTTGTTAACATATATACAGTTACGTTTTGCCTAATGCCGTAAAGGGGAAAACAAACCCACAACCAGTAACGGAACAGTTCTTTTGAATCGATCCCTAACTTAAGCAGTCCGACCCTATGAAGTGGGGAGCAATGTGCTCATGCATAGTGTGAAGAAGCAGGTCCTCTTCAGGATGCTGTAATGGTCCAGGAAGGGGCTTGAAGTGATGAAGAACATTGTCCCACTATTCGAGGAGGGTCTACCCTGGCAGGCAGAGTGACTTTCGAGTCTCAGCAATAGCTAGGAAGCGCACACTAGCCCAGCTAAATTGAGTATCTTTTTAAGGATTTTCGTGCAAGAACAATGGCTGTTATAGCGGATCACCGGTAAGTGATTCAAGTACTTTGCAAGTCTGGGTAATTTTCATATCTGCTTTATTTGCTTCCAGTTTCCTTTTCTCTATATTGAAGTGACACATGATACTCTATAGCACTGAATGCTGTGCTTGAGTGGTTCTAATCAGTTTTCTTACGTAGCCCAAAAATATATCTCTGTGGAGCATTGGTGCTTCACGAACAACTGACCTACCCAAGACCCCTCCCACATCTAGTTCTACTACTCACCGTTTTTTACATGTTGCCCATTCTTTTTCTTGATATTTTGCTGTTATTTCTTTCATATATTTCACTACCATTTATTGTTTTGGGTAATTTGAATATTCATCTACAGTAATGCCAAAACTATGATTATTCTGTTAATTTAATGATGGCTTCTTAGTGTGTTTCCAACTTCTGCATTCTCCCCATCTTACAATAAGGGGGAAGCATTACATCCATCTATCATGTCCAGTAGTTACCACCCCCCTCTGTTCCACCAACTGATAATTTTAAGTGAGTTCCCTATCATCTTTAGTGCATTTTACCTAGACTCCCGAAACTTTCAGCATCATTGTCTAGAAGTAACAGCAGCTGCACTTGCGATGGCATTATCCATCACTGTGTCGTTTCTTTAAATACAGACTCAGTAACGGATGTTCTGCAGTATGTTACTTGAGCATCCTTTAACAGTCAATGGGCCTGATTACGAGTTTGGGGGTAGCCATGCCCTTAATAAGTAATTAATAACCCCCCAACTCGGGCCCGGGTTCCTTGAATGGGGAAATACTGGGCCTTTCTGACCTTGGAGGGCCCGGTATTTCCCCTTTCAAGGAACCCAGACCTGGTACATCCCCATTCCCATTTGAGCCTCCATAGGGCTCAATGGGAAATGGGTGGATGCTAACAATGGGTCCGTTAATGACGGGCCCGTTGTTAACATCCTGGTCTGCTCGCGGTACCCGTGAGCAGACCTCGTAATGAGGCAGTAGGGGGTTAACGGCTCTGGCAGCTCTACCGACGCTGTTAACCCCCTACCGCCAGTGTCGTAATGAGGCCCAATGTCTGTCAATGGCTGCTGGAGGCAAGCATATGCATGCTCAAGCCTCACAACCCACTTATGTGGGGAAGAAAACCGCAGCTCGACATAATGTTTTGGCCTTCCACTCCCCTGATCACTCCCTATTGACCACACTGGCTAAGTCTAGTGGGATTTGCAAATCAAACCATCTTGAGAGGTGGAGGTTGCCTAATCATCAGCATCCATCTTACAAAGCGGAACATTCTTTTCACAAAAATAATTCCTCTATGAAATCAAAACCCAGTTCATTAGAAAACCCTTATTTCCAAGGTTTTAAGTTAAGAAAAGGAAATTACTTTGGTACTGTGGATGTCCTCTCAGGCATACCTTTCATGACACATTTTTTCTATAGAGAATGCATTTCTTTTTCTCATCCCATTCCCTGATTCATCTGCTCCTGCTGTTATATACACTGAAGACTGCTCTTTATTTTTTACTTCTAATATTGATGATATCAATACTTCAATTTCTTCTCATAGCAATCCTGATCCTTCCAATCGAATTTGAGTTGCCTCACAGGAACCTGTATTTTCTTTCTTTTCTGATTCCGTAATTGCATACTTGATTACTTGGGCAAATTCTTCAGCAACTCCCTTTGATAAAATGCTTACTTCTTTTATTAAATGTTCATATTCCTTCCTTTTACCTTATTTGATAATTATGTTATATAAGTATCTGCTATTTTGGTAGTTGTCTTCCAGTATTCAAAAGAGCTAAATGTATTCATTGATACCTCTTCCATCGAATTGTAACCTCCTTTCCCCTCCTCCTTGGCTATCTAAGTTATTAGAACATACAGTTTTTGGATTTTGTCATTTTTTAGTAGCTGTGCATTATCATCCTCAATGCAGTCAAATGTTCATCTAGGTCACTCCTCAGAAACTGCACTTTCAAACCCTGACTCAATTCACCATTCATGGCACATGAATCTTGCTTCCACCTTGACGCTTGGTGATCTTTCTCCTGATTTTGATACTTTTGACCAACCTAGTCTTCTATCTTGTTGCACTTATCTGTGATTCTCTAGTTATTTGGACCACTCCTTCTTTGTTCCTGGGTAGACTCCTTCTCATCCTCTGTTTCTTATTATTTGGGCTTGCACCAGACTCGTTCTTCCTCAATTACTCCGGACACAATTTGACATTCATCATATTCTCAACCAAATTGAACTCACACATCTATGCCAATGACTCACAGATTATGTTTTGTTTTCTGGTCTTTTTGTATGCCTTCCACCACTGCTCAGCTGTCTGTTTTTGGCTCATGAATCTTGGATGAGGGCATACCGTCTCTCTTTCTGCCTCAGTGAAATTGAAGTAATCTTTTTGAACACCATCCCTTCTTTTGCCAGACCTGTATGTATTGCCTCCCTGCCTTTGCTATTGCTGATGCTATGTGTGCACAGTTTGTGGGTTTAATGATGGTCAATTAATGTTTAATAACGAATCTCACCTGATTCTTGGTAATACTTGTTTGCATTGTACACTATTTGGGAAAGCAAACACTCATATTCTCCACCAAAATTTGTATTTCACCATTTTGTTCTCTTCAGTTGCTACCTCTACGCAGGCTCAGTGAATATGCTTGTGTTGTGAACATTGCACAGCTAACACAAGGGTGGAGCCTGATATCCAAATAAACAGGATTTGCCCTTACATCAAGTTTTAACACAAAAGACGGAAAAACACATATGTGCAACAGAAATAACCAACAGACGTCTTATTCAAACAGTGGGCATAGAGCAAGAGGGATTAGAAGTACATCCACTAGTAGAGATGCAAGAATAGAATGATTTTCTACTAATACTGCCTATTCTGTGACTAATTCTAGATTGTGCTGGTATGCCGCTTATCTAAAAGTGGATAGAAAAAGGAGAGACAAACAGTATACTGTCTGCTATGTACTTCTGGACTCACTAGCTTGTGAGTATGTTCTGAATTCCCTCTTAGTCCACACTCATGAAAAAGAGAACAACTATGGCATTGTTCAGCTGCCTATTATTGGTACAAATCAAAGTATTAACTTGTAGATGTACTGAACATTTTCCCTAGGGTCTCTAAGGTTGAAATAGTGTTTGCTGTAACAGTAGCCTTAGTTTGCTACCATGAAGACACTGGCTCTGGGCTCTCTCCGGATGCTGATAACTTATTAAGGTCCGTGATGGGATCAGAGTGAGACTTGCTTAATTGGATGAGGATACCGACACCCCTATTGCAGCCTCTGTTGTCTACCGGTTTCAGTGGTATGTGTTGATTAGAACCACTTTTCTTCAGGACAGTCTTCAATGCAAGCAGTGATATACTCACTGATATCTAAAATGGGTACAGGTACTAGATACACTAACACACCGTCCTCTATTGCCATACGTGAGAAAATAAAGGCAGAACCCTGCAAAAGAAAGAGTGCAGAATCACGGCTTTGTTGCAAAACTAAATACATTAGATAGGGCTAGTGCGCTTTTATTTGCTTTCCCTAATCACACAACATGTCTCAAAAACACCATCTTCCCAGATGGTACAGAATGTCATGCAACACATGAAGTGCTCATAGCTTCTAAATAAATGGAAGTAGCTAACATGAGTCACATCCGTTTGCCAGACCACCAGGTTGGTAGTAGAAACAGTTTTCAACAGAACCTGGGCGCCGAGTCATAAATGGTTCTTCTGCCCGTTGAGTCTCTCTGGGTATCACAAAGACAGGAAGGGAGGGACATTGAATTCGGAGCATGTTTTAGTATGGCAGAAGTTAATTTCCTGCTTTGTATTCCAGAGACTAACGTTATAAGTCACATCAAAAATGCACATGTAGTCCCACTGCTTCCCTATTAGCGTGCATTCTTACTTTAAAAGGTAATTCTCCTGGTTTTCATCAATGGTCGCCGTTCCGCTAGGAAGCCAAACAGCGTTTTCGAGCAGGGAGAGCGGCTGCACTTCCATGTTGGATCAGTAGTTGGTCATATGACTCTCATCGCATGGATGGTGAATGTAACTTACGTCTTGCATCAGAGAGTATTTAAAGGTCAGGCAAGTCAGGCATTGACAAATGCTGGTGTTGTCATTACGGCATGGGGACAGATGTTAGCACAAAGTAAATAGTTTCCATGTCTCTTGGGTAGAACACTGTGTTGCCACAGTGTACAGTCTGCCCCTCCAATAAGTAATACATTCTACAATTTCTGGTGCCCATGTTCGGCTCATAGTAGGCACTGTGCAGTGTCTTGTCAGCAAGCACCCGCTAACAACGCTGCACCCATGAGCCACGCGGGAAACTGGCAGTTGCACATGCTCAGAGAGACAAAGCTTCACCTCACTGATGAGGCCCAACAAGGCTGAAACACGTGTATGGGGTTGCTTTTGGTACACTTGTTCAGAGAGGACTTGCCATAGCATTTCGGTGCTGGACTGCCCATGTGGGCGGGACAAAGACTGATATGCAAATGGATATTTCCCATCTGTGAAAGGTACAGTTAGCAAAAAGGGTGTGCTGCAAAAAGCGTGTGCTGCAAAAATGAGAGTTTGCAGCACACGTTTCAGAACAGGTTATCATGCCATGTTCTTTCTGGAGAGGAGTGCCTGCTACCTTTTTTGAAACATTTGCACGTGTTATAGTATACACACAGGAAAGTGATATATGCACTTGTTGTGATCGATTTTGACATATCTCTTAGTGTATGCCACTCCCAATCATGTCTCATCTTTTTCCCCTTGGTCAGATGGATATCTGATGGAGAGATTTACAGATGCAAAATGAAAGTACATTTTATTGCAGCGTGGCTAGTGCCTGCACGGTATTGCTTCATTGAAGCTCAGACAGTCGTTATGGAGGCAGAATATCCAATTCTGCTCTCTTTTCACTAGCAAGGACTGGATATCCCCTCCACTCCAGTGACACATTGCCTTTTTGATTACTGGCCAATCACTGTCATTAGCTACATGTTGTTGTTGTTGTTGGAAATGTACCACAATGGCCAGTGTTCTTGGCCGAGTCTGATACAAGACGTGTTCTTGAATGTGTTTTTTAATGGGCCTGTTTGTCGTTCCAATATATTTCACTTGCCAAGGACACTTAATAAGATATATCACATTTGGAGTGAGACAATTTGTAAAATATTTCTGTGTCCATAGTGTTTTAAGGCCAAGATCTACAGTTTTGGAACATGTTTTCAGTGAGAAAACCTTGCATTGTCCGCACACTGAAGGTGGTTCAGCATCCCATAAAGTACCCTGCTGTGCAATAGCGTCTGGCAGTTGGTATGATTGTACTAGTGTATCCCATAGATTTCTTCACTTTTTGATTGCGAATCTCAGTGTCAGTAAATTGACAGATCCCACATTGAGCATTGGCCATAGTTTCAAAATGTCACTTTTGACTCTATTGCTCTTGTTGGAGTGACTAATAACTGCTTTAATAAGCTGTGGACCCTTTGGTTTTTTATGTTGTATTAGTGTGATTCTCTGGGGATATTTCTGGCTTGTTTACTGACATATTTGATCATTGTGACATTGTATCCCCTTTCCTATAGACGATCAGTCAAGACACTGGCCTGTGTGTCATATTCCTGAATTGTGGAAGTTTCTAGTTAAAGCAATGTCTGCCAGTTGTAAGATAAATATTCTGGGAATCTACAAAGGTCGTGTAAAACCTTGGAGTACCTTATCAATTATCATTATATCTCCATCTGGGGGATATTTGCGCACAATATTCAATATCTCGATTGATGAGGAACTGTGTTTGCGGATTAAATTGTAATTCTTTACCCACAGTCCAAAAATTGAAATAGTAGCTCTAAGATGGAATTTATGCCTTTCACTATTGGACGGTCTGGTGGTGGGGATATGCCTTTATGGACTTTAGGTAAAGCATAGAAAGCTGGTATTTTGGGAAACTTGGGCATAACAATTCAGCTTCTTTCGAACTAATATAACCATCGAATAAGGCTTCTTCCACTATTCCTGTGATTAGTGTTCTCAAATTCTTGGTCGTATCACTCAGTAGAGGTTTGTTTTAATTAATGTCAAGCAAATAAGTTACCATTTTCTCATAATCCATGGGGTTCATGGCTACGATGGCTCCCCCTTTGTCAGCGTGCCTGCTGGTAATGTCATTATTGGTACCCAAGTTCCTCAATGCTACCTGTTCTCTGTTAGCAATGTTCTGGAAGCAGTGGTTGTCTTCTTTCCCAATTTCTTCCAGTTTCTTCACTATGGCTTTTTCGAAAGTGATAGATTCAGCAGAAACAATGTTTGGGTAGAATGTGGATCTGGGATGTAGACCAGTGACATCCTTTTGTGGATCATTATCATTTGTGTTTCCTTGTTCAACAAAATATTGTTTGAGCCACATTTTGCACATGAATTGCGCTAGTTCTATCCTATTTTCAAATGGAACAAAACTAAGACCCTTTTGTAAAACCTCCAGCTCATCATGAGACAGTGGATAAGTGGACAGGTTCATCACTAATAATTCTGTTGTTGGAAAAGGCCTCTCCCTTGACTCCTTGTCACCCTGGGGGAGTTCTGATTTTGTCCTCTCCTGCACCTCTTCCTCTGCCTTTTGGGTGTAAAATAGGTCTCTTTGCTTGATCTTGTCCTCTCTGTTTTGGGCTATCTTGGAACTGGACATGTCTATCTCTCAATTGATCTCAATTCCTAAATGAGTTACGGTCATTGCCATTCGAAGTGCTTGGTCTGCATCATCATCCGAGCTTCCAATAGAGAACTGCAGGCTGTTGATTAATCATCTTTGGATTTGGTCTCGGCAGTCACCATCTACGTGGTGGAATCGGGCAAGTCTGATTATTTGTTGTTTCATCATAGTGGCTATCTAAAATGTACAGATACATTGGTTCATGTTTGATAGCCACAATATCTTTTTGAAGTTTCTGGATTTTCTTGTTAAGATTTGACTCTCTGAAATCTTTTATCACGGAGTTCAATTCTTCCAATTTCTTCTTATAATTGTGACATTTTATCCCCTTTCTTGTAGACGATCAGTCAAGACACTGGCTTGTATGTCATATTCCTGAAGTGTGGAACAATTCCTCCTATATCTCAGGAATTGGCCAAACAATGAATTGTCTCGGAGGCTTTTCAGATGGAACCTCGAGTATTCCAATAGGGAATTCCAGTCAGTGGGTTTTGCTCCTATTTCGACGTCGAGGAAGTGAATGACATCTTTACTTGAGGTGTATGAGAATTGTAAATACCTATTGCGAGAATTGAGCCATGCCATGAAATCCCCAATAGGACAGCACACAGAGAGCCCTGACATGCCCAGTCCTGTCAGACACTGCCGACTAGGAAGAGGAAACCCAGGTAGGTGTAAGAATAGGTAGTAAAACATTCACCTTCATGATAGACACAGGAGCTACACACTCCTGTATTTAGGAAGGTCATTTTAACGTATCAGGAAAGGTTATAGACACAACGGGGATCTCTGGGGCAAACATGTTGATACCGTTTACAGAAGACTTACCTATTAAGTTATAGCCCCACTGTTATTTTCAAAGGATTCCCCATAATGACCCATAATGCACAGTGGGGAAACCCCCAGGCCTCACAGAGAGTCTGGGATCATGTCAGTGTCACCAATTTTGAAGGGTGAATGACCCAAAACACGACCAATAAATAAACAACCAAATAGACCAAATAGACCAAATAATAAATGCACCATTTTCGAGCTATGGACCTCCAGACCAAGATAAATATGACAACTGCATTTACTGAGGACATTGTAGTGTGCTCAACCCCAGGAACATATCATGCTAGGGCCACTGTCATAATACAAGCACTTTTTAGTGAGGATGCTACCAGATGGGTGTCTGCATCCATACTTGTTCCTTTTTGGAGTAACTGTGTTGGTGGGATGGGTGCCAGGAATAAAAGACAAACCATGGAGAGTGCCAGTAGAGTTTTTATTTAGGCCAGCAGTCCCTCAGGAACATGGCCCTGCTACCATGCTCACACTAAACCTAGAAGTGGTAATCATAAAAGATACAATACTACTCTAAAGAACTGACGAGGAAGGAGGTGAGTGGCAAACAACATTGTGTATAGATCCCATCCAGCCATTAAGGGGGTTGTCTGATGAGGAGGTGCTCAAAGATGTTGACAATCATGGAGAAATTATTCTTGAAACATGTATCCCTTGTTAGGTAATGCTGCAGGTAATGGTGCAGCATAAATAAGTACCAGACGTATTGCTAAACCAGTACCCTCTCACATGCAGGAAGACATTACAAAAGTATGCAGCAACCTGTGGACTAGCAACCCTTGTGATGTAGGTTTATTAAAGAGCATTGGTTGCTGTTACATAAAGTTGAAACAGAATTCAGTACTACCTAGAGTACGACAATACCCATTATCCAGAGAGGCAGATGAAGGGATTTATGTCACCATTGTGGCATTATGGAAGCAAGGTATAATAGTACCACCAGAATCCCCCTGCAACACGGTTATGGATCCTCTCTAGAAAATGAAGGGTTCAAGTTGAAGAATGATACAGGATTTCTTCCCTTTGAATAACATTGTAGAAGCAGAGGCAGAAGTACCGAATCCCACCACAATCCTTTGTAACATACCCAATGAGGCTGCATATTTTACTGTGATTGAATTGAAAAATGCTTTTTTCTCCATCCCATTGTACCCTGATTCTCAGTATCTCAATGTGATTATGTATCACAGTCAGTGATTTCAAAACACACGACTACCTCTGGGGTACTATGAGTACCCAGTATATTTTAACAGAGTATTGCATATGGATTTATGTAACATACACATTCAGAGCATCATCATTCAGTATGTAGATGACCTCCTAGTGTTTAGTAACACTGAAGAGCAGTGTAGAGAGGACTCAGTAACACTTTGGCATTACTTGCAGAAAAGGGATACAAAGTGAATAGGGATAACATGCAGTACTGTCAGAGTAAGTGGTATACTTTAGGCAAATGATATCCTCAGCAGCAGAGATAGCAGCAGCAGTACAAAACACACCACAGCCTACCACTATGAAAGAGATGCAGCAGTTTCTAGGATTGTGTAAGTATTGTAGAGTGGGGATTTTCAACTACTCTAGCTACACAAAGCTCTTGTTGCAAGGACTTAAAGAAGCACAGAAAATGAAAGGGTCACTCACATAGACAGGAGAAATATTCACATGTTTTCAAGAACGTAAGAAGGCTATAAGTAACGTTCCAGTGTTAGCAACTCCAGATTATACAAAAGAATTCTATTTGTTCTCACATTCCAATGGGAAAGTGTGTTTTATTACATGCAAAAGTATCAGCAGGTCCCTAAGTACCATAATAACATGGAGCTCACCCCACCCAAAGATGTTATATCTTTCATTGCGGAAAACCGCAAATGAACTGAACTATGCATAACAAAAGATTATAACATGATCCAAACTCCCCACTGGTTCACACCTATACACAGTTCTAATTAACGCCACCAGTCCATTACCCTATTGATCACACATTATCTAAACACATTTCCCTAACCACGTGACCTACTACACCAGCACCAGGAACATTGTTGCCATAACACATTTCTTTAACGAGTAACATATTCTTGACCATCATGTGATGTGCACCCCTCCGTCAGCTCCTTATCAAATTGAGAATAGCGAGGACAGCTCTACTTTGACAACACAATGGCCCTTCTCATAATACCAGACACTGTGGCATGCACAAACAGCTCTCTGACCCTGAAGATACATTTATTGGCATCACTTCGGTCCAAAATCACTGTACAACCCTAGCCCGTCTCCCCCCTTATCTCTCTGGAAACTCAGGTGCCCAAGAATGGCGTGATAGTGGCACCACTCTTATGTCTGAATTTTGCCTATTTATTTTTCCCTACAGTGCAGCACTAGTAGTTCCTCCATGTTGCAGTTGAAGGCATGTTACAGGGTACGCTCATGAAAGGAAGCAAACTGGACCTTGCATGGAGCTGCGGCTTTGTTTAGTTGATTCAGAGACAAGTCCTGCTTCCATGCCCAGAGAGAAGCTATGCTGGCAAGGTCACTGGCAGCTGTGCTGTGACAACAACATTTCATTGGGTCCAGCTGCAGAGCTCAGTAGCACTGGGAAGGGGATGGGAGGAAGGGCTGGGACGTGATGTGCCTTTGAAGGTTAGATTCCTGTGAACAGGACATGGGGTTTTGTGACGCCAAGATGCCTGAGGAAGATTTAGACCACTACTTACCTCACCAAAAGGGCCATCATCCTATTTGAACTGCATGTGCTGCACTCAAGGGAATTAATAAATATGCAAAGTTTATACAGAAGAGTGGCACCATCCCATGGCACCTGGGTACTCAGTGAGATAGGCAAGGAGATGTGTTAGGGCTATACCATTTGAGCGTGAGGTGATGCTAATAAATTAATTTATGAGGTCAGATGGCTGCCTTTGCATTCCACAATGTCTGGTAAAATGAGGAGACCCATTGTATTATCAAAGCAGAGTTGGCCTCGCTCTTCACACTTTAATCAGTTTCTGACAGAGGGGTGCACATCATGTGGTGGTAAAGAATGTTTATTGAGCAATTAAATATATTATGGCAACCACCTACCTGGTAGTCAATCAACTCTGACAATGTAGTAAGTTACATGTTCAGGGGAATGTGTTTTATATAATGTGTGATCAATAGGATATTGGACTATAGGGGATAATTAAAGTTGTGTATAGGTGTTAGCCAATGGGGAGTGCAGGATTATGTTGTACTCATTATTATGCATATTCTTTTTAATTTGCGGTTTTCAGCTATAAAAAGATGTAACTTCTTTGGTTGTGGCCAGCTCCATCTTAGTTTGGTTCTACTTTTTGCATGTAATGAACCTTTGTTTTCCTTGCAAACAGTGCATTGATTATTCATCCTACTTGGAAATGTCTTTTTTGGTTCAGGTTTTGGGTCATTCACCCTACAACCCTGGAGTGCAATGAGGTGTGCATTCAAAAGCTGTAAAATTGGTATCCACGAGTGTAACACTGTAAATCCCATATACCCACCATTTAGGGCATTGGGCACAGGGCAAACATGTTGCGGCCTGAAGATGTGCACAAAACAAAATGCTGCTTCATGGCCTGTACCTTCATAAGACATTTTCTACATTTTTTTTATTTTTTTTATTACCGAATCAATAAAGCTAACAAAATGTTGTGTGCCCTGCAAATTTGCAGAATCTTTTTGGCTGGAAATCAGAGCTAAAGGTCAGTAGTGCAGAGGTTTTATCTGAACCTGCGTCGTTTTGCTTTGAGCTCTTAGAAGTGAAGAGCCACTTAAAACGATTTGCAGTCTTATCTCAGTAAACATGCTTTATCTTCTTCGACTTGGCCTCACAGCATCTGCAGGGTCGACTTTGCCCTTTATATAAAAGAGCTTTTGTCAAATGGTCTCAGTACAAGAACCACTTGGTGAGTGATCCCATTTGCTCAGGTTTTTTAGCCCATTACTTTAAAAGCAGTTATCAGTGAGTGATGGACGGTTCACTTAAGGGAGTCAGATGTCATAACTTAACTATTTGGAGGTCCACCACAGCTCTCTTTTCAAGACAGTGGGCCTCATTACGACCCAGGCGGTAAGTTACCGCCTGGGCCGTGACTTTACCACCATGGCGTAAACTACTACGTTTACGCCATGGTGGTTGGCGGACTTACCGCCCCATTCCGACCTTGGCGGGGCGGTAAGTCCCCAATCCCCATTTACCCTTCCCCATTCCCATTTTTGCCCCATAGGGCATATGGGAGTGGGGAAGGCGTTAATTACGCCACCGTAAATTACGGTGGCGTAATTAACTCCATGGTCCCTTAGCGCCATGGATCTTAACGGCTGCAAAAAGCAGCCGTTAAGATCTCCATGGCGCTAAGGGACCTCGTACTCAGGCGGTAAGGGTCGGCGCTGTTTACGGCGCCGTAAACCCCTTACCGCCTGAGTTGTAATGAGGCCCAATGTTTTTACTTTATTTATGAACGACATGCAATTCTTGCCTGTTGGACAAAAGGGGCAATACTTTGAAATGAGTGTCTCCTGAATTTGCGCCAGCGGTCCCGCAGATCTATCCCAACAACTAAATACATGCCTTTTTTAAAGAACCCACCGAAAATGCATTTCAGTATAGTGAATCTAAATGTGTGATAGCTACATGGCCAGTGGTTATCCTAAAAACCTGACATGGATCGGACTTGATAAGGTACCAATGAGAAAGCTGCAACGTTAAGTAATTTACCCTGCTGTGTTTTACCCACAGCATCAGTCCATTTTATCGTTTTGCAGCAGGAGCCGCTGCTCAGCCTCTGACCAGCAGCATTTTTCTGCTTCTAGGGGCTCGATTCATGGAAATATGTCCAAAAATCCTGCAAGGGCCATGTGTCGAGGCGGACACTGCGTGAGCCTGCAGGCAGAAAGAAAAATGCACGCCCCGCATAGTCATGGAATTTACAGTGCAAAGTAACCTTATTCACAAGTTGCAGAGCATAAACAGCCACAACAGCTACGTTTGTGCGTTCCCTGGGCACAAATACACTCACCCTTCAAACAGTGCATGGGGTCCCCCATAAGCAGGCCTCTGACTCAGGGACCCTGCACGGGATCACCAGTAACTGTATCCAGCACCCCGTTAACATGCGTATATAAATTGACAACAACTCTGGAAATCTGCGTGCACACCCCCGTAAAACGTTCCTGCGCCCGGCTACACTGCTTACGCGCACCTCTAAGTTACATAAGGACCCCAATTGAGTACATGCCCCCTGAAATCAACCATGCAACTCCACCTGCGTGCTGAAAATCCTACACGCAAGTGTACTTACAGCTGCTTTCGGTGAAGCACTTGCGTGGCCATTTTCCAGCTGAGATGAATGTGTTTCGTGCCGTACAATTGTGGAATGCCCACTTTTTTCGCAGGTTTTTCAGCATTTTTGTTGTTCCACCGCCTTCCCAGCCCATTGGCCAAGACATGCCCACGCTCTGCTTCGAGTCTCGTGCAAGGCCCTCAACGGCTCGCTTGGACCTGCCAAGCCAGCACAAACTCCACGCAAGTCCAGGAAAGACGGATTTGCAGGCAGTTGCACGCGCAAGTACCCTATTTTCTGCGCAGATAATTCCATGAATCGGGCCGTAGGTGATTTCTAGCAGCTGCCCTGCGCTGTTGTATAGTACCTCTTTATAAACCGTACACACATTGCCAGTTAATACTTCTACTTCATTGACTTGAGCATAAACACATATATGTTCACTTTTGTGTGTTACAAAATGTGCACACTCCTTTTGTGATATTTCTTTTTCAATGTCCCTCTCTAACTTCCATTATACTCAGGATGGTACCTTGGGATAGATTCGCAAAGCTTTTTCTTGGTACAATGAGGCGATGCACATCTCCCCGTGTGTCCCCCAAAAAGATGCGCCCACTTCTGACGTGGCATTTGGATGTGTGCATCATATATGTGCACATTCAAATGTCATTTTTCACCCTGCTATGCCAATCGCCATTTTGGAACAGGTGCAGGGGGAAGCACATTGCATGGCAGAGTTATTCCTGACTTGTCATACTTTTGCTTTAAGGAGCAACAGCGGGGGTGAAGGGGTAGTAAGGGGGTAGCTTTTGCCAGCACATATAAAACAGAGAGACCTGTGCATTGTTGAGGCTCTGCACTCTAATCTCATGCTGCCATGGGCTGGACTTGAATCAGTATTGATTGTAGACTTTCACATGCATTGGAAGCATGAGGGGTCTGGACGGCGAGACAAGCAAGAACGTTGTGATTCCAGACACTGTGAAGCAAATGGCTACGGCATGGGGCTTGTGTGATGTGGGCACCCAGCTCTAAGTGGCTTGATGGCCGTGGAGGGTGTAGTCATAGGGCGCATGCATTCTGAGTGACCATTACCGAAATTCAGTGCCTAATTTAGGCCCTGTGTCACTCCCCATTCTGGAGTCCCAAAGCCCTCCATTTGTCAGTGGAGGTATTACTCAAGGTGGTAATACTGCCAGCACCATTCCTATCTTTGCGAGTGGTGGTAAGATCCCCAGTGTTGGGTTGCAAAACCCATAACCAGCCAGAGAGGTAAAACGGGTGGTAATTGGAAATACTGCGTGATTTACCGTAACCACCATACTTATAATGAGGACCTAAAGGTGTTTCAATGTATTTATGTATGTATTTATTTTGTATTGGAAGATCATTGTGTCATTTACTCAAGGTATCATTTCTTTTTATATATTTAGCTCAGGTTTTTTGTCTTGAACTTTACTTAGCAAACTTAGCCACGCCCCGAGCCCGAAGGGAAAGGATATATATATCGACGGAGCACGCTGTTTGAGCTGTTTGGCGGCTTGGTGTTAAGGTGATAGGCAGTGGGCTCTGCGACTTCTAGTCCTGTTTACATTTTGCTATTTTGCTTCTATTGTGGAGGTGGGGATAGGCAGGCATGATGAGGAAGAACATTAAAGTGCTGCCTGATCCTCTTACAGCTCTGCTTGTCATTTCTTCCCCCCACAACAGCATGTCACTCGCAGTGGCGTTACCATTCCCACCATCCCCTATTAGGATCCCGCACTTAGGATCCATTGGATGGATGAAGGAGGAAATGACGAAGTGGGAGGGTTGTTGATGGTTCTCACCCCAACTCCGTTACGGAGGCTGGGGCAAGAACATGACTTACGTTGGAGGCTTGGGCAAGAACATGACTTACGTTGGAGGCTGGGGCAAGAACATGACTTACGTTGGGAGATAATCAGCCTAAAGAAGCGGAGTCAAGAGAACGTGCTTTAACTGAATACGCCACTGTTTTTTTGTACAGAGAAAGTTTCTTTATTAGCTTTGCACTTGGATAAACGAGGAGGTGCTAACAACAACATTAGGCCTCAGTATCCCAACAATTCGCTAATTCTTCTTTTCTAATCAACGAGGAGCCTAATCCCGTGGTTGTAGCCATTAAGAATGTGCACAGTGTGTTGTATTCAGAATTCAATACTGACATTAGCAATAATCTCTCTGTACTGGTTGATTATTGAAGGAGACCCCTTGCTTAAATGTCTTGGATGTCCAACGCTAGATTTGTATAGACCCTCCTCTGAAGGTAAGAGTCCAGTCCAGAATGGGAACATCGAAGTGACTAAAAATAAGGTAATGGGAGATTTGGACACACATCCACTTTGAAGAATATGGAAAATATAAAAAGGCCAAACAAAAGAAAAAAAGATGGCAAGACCCATCGGAATAAGAAAGCCCTAAATAAATCATCTAGGAAATATATGTGGAAACAGGGACTGTCAGTATTTTGGGGAGCCACATGATCCATCACTTGATGGGGCAGTTGAATACCAAGTCTGCCCTAGAGCCGACAGAATTTGAAAATTCGGGATAGGAGGGTGGCCCTATGGAGGTGAATAGCGAGGGGAGACTTGACGATGCTAAGAAAAGTAAGAGGAAGTATAGGCCTATCATGGTAGGCGATCTGGGGACAGTGAAATCTACTTTCAAAATCTTTAATCAGACTGCTCCTTTGTGGGCTAAGTGTACACATAGGCTCCAGATACCCAGGATTCTTCTGAGGCTGTTAAGGAAGGGGAGGGAGCCAAAACCCACGGGGCATCTTCAGGATCAATATCAAGGACAGAAATAGGGGTTAGTACTTGTATTAATACCCTCAAAGAGAATATAGAGCGCTCATCTTCAATAACTTCTCCAACTGAATTAGTTATTAGAGATCTGATTAGGCAAATCTTAAGACAGGAAAAAGCCAGTGGGAGCATCTCTAGTTATAAAGATCTCAAACATTGAGGGATTTGCTGTGCACCCAGGACCACAGCGCGGGTGGAAATCAATGGTAGGAGAACCCATAGAGGCCTTGGTTATGCCAGGGAGGCTGCAACTGACAGGACCACAGCCAAGCTAAGCAGTATTGATGTGAGAAACCATAAAGGGGCTCTGACTGACGCATTTTATCAATGTGGGGTAGACCGTTCCCCCTGTGGAAGGCAACTTGTGAGAGCATTCAGACTTCCCTTATGGTAATTATGGGATCCTCTCTTTAAGGAACCTTCGTACCCAGAATTTATGAGCCTTACACTGAACGATATGTTCGATGCAGGGGTCCGAATCACTTATATACATGAACCATATTGGCACTATTTAATGAAATTCCATCCCTTAGGTTACTTATATCTAAAAACATTAACTAGTCGACTTACTTTATCCACATTGGGTGATATGACTATGTTAGATTGGTAATCCCCTCCAGATAGATCGTTTACGAGATCCTTTTAAATGAAACAGAGAATCTGAGGCCTTATTCTTCAGGAACTGTTTATAATGGAGCGAGGGGTGGAGCTGATAGGCACTTGCCCTCCAATAAATGGATTTTGAATGAATGGCCTGGAATGGCGAATGACGACTGCCACGTGGAGAAGGAGCAAGAGAGTTGGAGGTGGTTTGCCATCTCTTTAAAGGAGTCCATAGCTCAGCTGAACTAAATGAAAGTGAAACTTTAGCTTGAAGCCTGATCTTACAATACTTTCATGGAATGTTTTTTTTTTTTCTGCATTGTGCACTAACAAGATCTTATGTGATTACCTCTGTACGCACACCCTCCTTTGTTCACAACAAACCTGGATTACTGGTCTTCCCGTCCTTGAAGGGTATGATATTGTTAGGGAACCGGCAGTACAGGGTCCTAAGGGCCACCCCTGTTGGGATCTCCTGATTGCTGTTCAACAAGGTAGGGGTTTAAGTATTATAGACAATTCCATTTTATGTAAGGGTGTACTTGTGGTATCCATTACAGTTGAGGGTATATCCAATCTTAAGAATCTTCTACCATTTAACATCTACTGGGGTACGTAATCTGTCCCTGACTTTGCAGAAGATTAATACAAACATTGAGGAATGGTATAAATCGAGGGGGTCAGGTGACAGTCTTGGGTGATCTCACTGTGGATTGTTCCTATCGGTCCCCTACGGATGGTGACACGTTAATGCAAGATATTCCATTTCAACTTTCAATGTTGGGCGGGGAGAAGGGAGAGGCAGACCTAAGTGCAGCAAGGCAGAAAACCATACAAGGTCAACTGTGGTGTTTGAATTTGGCAGGGATGGGATCTTCAAATGCTCCATCCTGACAAAAAGAGTGTTGAAGTTAATCTAGGCACATGGTTTGGTGCCACTGCCTCCTCCTGTATTGATTACATATTTGTATCTACTGTCCTATATAATATGAAGAGCTTGTTTGAGGTGTGTCTGTAATGACTTTAGCAACCATGCAATGTTGATTGACAGTTTTGAATGATATAATTCTAACTGTAATCCTTTGTACTATGATTCTCAGATTAGGATCAACTCTCAAGGTAGTCGTTTAAGATGGAATGATAAGAACATCACATCTTACAATATGTCTATTCTGAATGATTTTGAATGCTTGTCTCTTGAATTAAAGAGAGCCATCTATACCTCATCCTCATTTATCCAGTATATCTGCAGGTTGTTGGCCAAAAATTGTAAAAGAAGGTCATTGGGAATCCCTGGGAAAATCCATCATCATAGATTTGAGCCCAGTGTTCAACCCATGAAAAGGATAGCTAGGAAAGAAATCAGGCATGTAAAAGCCTCTTGATTAAGTGATCCTATTGCTGTGCAGAATAAAATCAAAGGTATCAAGCAGAGACTGAGCAATTGGTCAAAGATGTATAGGGCCAACCGAGGCCATGTTTTCGTCCCTAAAGGAAGGAAACTTGCGTACCTTCTGGGGATTGATTAATGATCTAGAAAGAACCCAAAATGTAATCCAAACTAATACAGTTATTTTAGATTCTCATTTTAGAGAACTGTATAAAGCGGGAGCTCATTCCCACCTCATCTCATGTGTGGAGACTGATACCATTTGGTCACTCCAGTTTACTCTGTGAGATGTCTCCAAAAGCATATCGAGTGCTAGTTGGTCAAGAGCTGGGGGGCCTAACTCCCTAACCTTTATGATATTTAAACAGAATGTCGAATTATGGTCAAGTATCCTCTTTATTCTTTTTACTGATATTGTGAAGTCTCAGACAATCCCAACTTCCTGTAAAACCACTTATGTCTGTCCAATATTTAAGAGGGGTGATAGGTCATCTCCAGAAAACTATAGGCCCATATCCATAATGGATGCAGACTCAAAACAATCTTTTTTGCAATTGTTTTGAAACATATATAACATTGGTTTTGTGAGAATAACACACTTCACATATTCCAGCTGGGTTTTCATAATGGAATGGGCACGACTGTGGAGGTTTGATTTTATCCAGTCTCCAACTGGGAAGTGAGACGAAAACAGATTCCTCTCTTGTTTATGTTGCTTCAATGGACCTGTCCAAGGCATTCGATTTGGTAGACCGTAATAAGCTCTGGCAAAAAAGAAATGAGCTATGTATGCCTGCCGGATTGTTAAACATCTTGCTTTGTTTTCATATTGAATCCTCTGTTAGGGTGAGACTCAACAATTACAACCTAATGTCTTGACAAATTCCTACCTTGAATGGTCTAAGACACGGTTGTCTATTTGCCCCAACGTTATTTAAACTATACATATCAGATGTGGGACGTCACCTTAATAAAGCCTACTTAGTCTCTCTGAAAATTGGCAACATTCAAATCTCCTGGGCCGCTTATGCAGATTACTTTATATTAATGGGCGTAAGACTTTATTGGTCTACAGAGATTATTAAATTGTTTCACTGAACACATGCAATTGGACAATTTGGCAATTAACCCTAAAAAAAACAATCATAATTAAAATGTGTAGAACCCAGTGCTTGGTTCATAAATAAGATCAAGATCCAAAGACCTATGGTATACTTGGGTTATCCCATTGGTGCTCACCCTAGCAGGGGATTTTATATGGCGTATCTGAGGAATAAAGCCTTACTATTAGCAACGCAAATGGTTAAAGTGGACGAAAGATATGGCCACTTCTCGCTTGTTCTCGCTTTTTCCGGCCATGATGTTTTACATTGCCACGGTTGTCCCAAGGCTTTCAGATGGTTTGGAACTTTTCCCCAAGTGGATCTACGGGGAACTGTTTAATATGAGGTCTTAATCAGGAGGCAAGTTTTGTTCCATCTACCCAGTTGCATTAGTTTTGTAATATAAGGTTTGCAGTCGCTCACCAGTTTGGCGGAGTGGAAGCAGTTGTCGCTCATTAGGAAATTACTGTCGAATCCTGCCTCCAAACTTTATGTGCTTCTTGGAAGTGAGGGTAGGGAGGAACTGGATAAGAAAGGTTTCATTCAAGAGCTATGTATGAAGGGTGTCACAGTCCTTGGGAAAATTGGGTCCTCACAGACAATACTGCTAACAAATTCAGATTTTGTAAAAAAGAAAAATCGGTACTTTGATTGGTCTAAAACAATAGATTCTACTATTAAATATAAATTATATGGTCCTATAATTTCATACAAAAAAGCATTGGAACATTAGAATCGTATTTGATTTAATTTCCAGGAAAATGTGTTAAACATAACTTTATACGTTTTCATTGTAATGTTCTTTTAATGAACGAAATTCTAAGTATTAGGCAGGTTAACAATATGTGTGAGACTTTTCTTTGTAGGTTTTGTCAGAACAATTTAGTGGTTGAATTCTTGAATCATTTATTGATAGACTGTCCTGCATTCAGATCTCAGAGAATATTGTTTTTGAGGAAATATGTTTATAATTTTTGTGTCACTGGATTGTTTATGGTTGAATATGCTTCATGGTAAAACTGTTAAAGGATGTGTGTAAATTGCTTTGCTAGTTTTGTATTTAGAGTGCATTTGTGTTTTATTATTGTTCGGTTAACTTTACTTGAAAATGAAGTCTTGCTGTAATGGTTTTTCTAATTATGAATGTGTGCTACTTGTATTATATAATCTTAGTTTGTCATCTGTCAATCGGAAATGTATTTGTTTCATAATTTGAACAATTTGTGAATAATAATAATTCATGACATACCTTCCACCCTTCTAAATCCCACTCCATATTGTGGTAGTACCCCACAAAAATCAAGGCCTTAGGGTCATATGTAGACATCCTCATTTGTGGTTGTGGTGAATTAAATGTGTTTCAATACCATTTTGTGTTAGCTTCGTCGTTTTCCATGGGGGGCGGTGTTTATAACCATAATGGATTCATTTTCATCAGACCAATCGGAAACACGTGAACATGACAGGATATAAAAGCAAAGGAATTGGCACAGCTCCGGTATTAACATACTTCCAGCCTTGCACTGTTATATACACAGGAGGTCATTGTCATTAGACAAAGTAAAGTTTCTCCAAATGATCTCTGGACTCATGCTTATCCCATTTGGGTAGGTTAGCGGGTTCCAATGGAATTTTCTTCCAGCCGAATCTGCCCAAATCTCCTTTAGGAGCCATACATCTTCAGGGAGGATCTGGAGAAATTCAGGCATGTTCAGACAGATTGGTTGTAAATAAATATACACCAAATATCTTACAAGGTTTCAGGAAGGGGGAGACATGTTAGGGGAAAGGGAGGGCTTGTAATCCTGGCTGCTAGGCAGTGAGCTGTTTTTCTTTCGTTAATAGTTTACATTTTGGCAAAATTGCCCCTTTCTTTTTCTCGCGGTGATAGATCATGTAGAGATCATATATTGGTGATATTGGTGATTATCACATGTCACATTTAATAAGTTGCCCTATCGTGATGAGGCAATATGCGGAAAATATTAAACAAAAATCATTTAGTATCAGCATTCCATCAAGGTGAAAGACGATAATACCACTGTACATGATAAAGGGTTTGGTTGGATCTACAACAGAATGTGCACAATGGTTAAAGTCCAAGCAAAGAAATCTTACATCCACTAGAACATCACCCCAGCTTACAACACATGCCAAGAATGTTTCCAAATGCACCAGAAGCTGACATACTCAGGTAAGAGACCCACCCTCTCCAACTATTTAGAAGAGATCAGCGACAACCTGATTTCTCCTTCTAGCCCACAATTCTGCATTTTCAACTTGCCCTAATTCTGATGCCACAAACGTCACCTGTACCACACGTACATTCTGACTCCTACCAGTTGGTGTACCAGAAATATTAAAGGTATCAGATACCATCAAGTCATCTGCCCCACTACGCAACTCCTGCAAAGCCAAAGTAGGCAACTCAAACAACCAGCCATGATTCCTCGCCTTATAGATTTCATTAAGGCCTCCGTTAGCACATGTTCTATGCCGCTGTTCATTAAAGATCTAATTCCTGGGCCTCAGCTGAACTTCAATGCACACTAAAGCCCTGAAAGTATTGCCAACCAACCATCTCCCGACATATCTGAATCACTTGCCCTCCTGTGTGACTACCAATTGCATTCCATGCACAAATATGTGTCGAAACAGAGGTTGAAGAGTTCCATAAAAAAGCAGTGGAACTGTAACGCCAGCAGGTTATGGGGTAGGTTGGAGGGAACAAAGTGTGATACATGTTTTGAGGGGTTGTGGATGGCCAAGTTGACAGCCAAGTGGGAGGGACAGGTAAAAGAAGGAGGTCCTCTGTATTGATTCATTCCTTCTTCTTGGTTGGGAACCTTTAGATATGTCCTAGAGAAATCAATTGCCTCTACTTATCTCTGCTGGAACCCATTCTTAACACTTACCTGAACAGCAGTTGCTTCAACAGGGGCCTGCCAATAGAAAACTAGAAAAATGTGTGCTGTCGTGAATAGAATGTGGTTATTTCAAAGCCTGCATCCCAAGACTGAACATCTTTCATCTCCTCTGGTTTGCAGAATCAGAGGCCTGAATAGTCTGTAGTCTCAAAGGAGTGCATTACAGTAGTCCAAGTTACTAGTCACTAAGGCTCCTTCTATAACTGCACTCTTGAATGTGGCATGAAGGGCCAAGCCCATGCAGCCACCTGATGTTAAAATTAAATCCCATTAAATTGATCTAGCCATTTATCAACTGTAACATCTCAGCATTTAACTTGAGATAACAACCTGACAAGTTTTCCAAAAACCAGGAGGAGATGGGGTGTTGTGAGAGATAATTTCTTAGTGTTAGCAGAAACTCCTCTTGCTTCTGATAGTAAAGATGATGGAAGAAAGAGTTAATCCAGGCTGTGATGCAAATAATCAGTCTTGGCAAAAGTACTGTGAAATAGATGTTCGTGTAACTGTACCTACTGTAGAGTGATAAAATGAAACCGTTTTTTTTTTTTTACTTAAAAATAAACCATTCCGGAATGGTGAAAACAGCTGCCAAAAAAATAGTAGTGGAACTGTGAACAGCAAAAAATAAATTTGCGGTACTCCGCTCCCGACATCTCCCGCTCATTTCGACCACTGGGCGGAAACCACAATATTGAAAACCAGGGAAGAATTACAGGTAATTTGAGAAAAGGGTCAACATTATGAACTGAGTATGCTTGTTATAGTGTCCGTTTTTAAGAATGTTTATCATAGTAATCAGATGGATTGCTTTGAATATTCCATGGGTGTCTTTGTCATGGGTCTGTATTGATTCTCACATTTTCCCATGGATTTTGAAAATGCATCCTCCAAATCAATTAGTAAAATCATGTGATATGATATGTACAGCAGGGTGGCTATACTCTTCAATACTCATACATGTGTAGAAGGCACCATTAATCAAAAGAGCCCCCATCAGCTTCCAAATGTTTGCCAACGAAATCCAAAACCATTTGAAATTGAAGGAAGGTGTGGTGATCATCAAGGTATTGTGAATTTGGCGCAATACAGGTCTGTCTCAGAGGGTATCTTGTCAGCAGTCATGTCTGGTAATGACTACTGTACAGGGGATATCTTATGGTCCCCAGTAGCTGTGCTTCCAATATTGAGAATGTGACTTACTCAGCACTGAAGTGGCTGGCTACAGCTGAAGCAGAAAGTTGGCTTCAAGGTGTGCCTAAAATAGAAATAAGTCGAAGGTAAAATAACTCTCCAACAATGAAGACTTCAAATACCCACATTTAATATTTAATGAACATTGATAAACTATATCAGAATTAAAGAAAAACATGGAGAGTTGGTATAGAGCAGCTAGGAGGCGGGAGCAAGAGAGGGCATTTGAAGAAGTCTAGAACGGTGCCTCTGTAGGTTCCCCAGGGACCTCTAAATGAAAAAATAATCTGAACAATAGTTTTCAGCACAAATTATAGGGTGGCGGTTGCAGCCCTATAGTTAAGGTGAGTCAGAGACACATAGGAACCCCTCAAAATTCTATTGTTAATAACTTTTGATTTGAGTAACGGATTTGGGCCCCCGCCAAGACTGCAGAGTTTCGTAAAGATTAGCTAAAAAATAAAAAGGTTATTAAGTGTCAAAAGATTATTTTTTTCCAAAACTGCGGCCTTCTTCCAATTAATTTTCCCTCAGACAAAAATTGGCCATTTTTGCCAAAGTGTGCAGCCTAAACCCCTGGATGGATTTAGACCAGATCTGAAACAACTTGGCCACGAAGCGTTGACTCGTGATACATGCATGGTTTGGAGTTAATCTGTGCTGTAGGTATTTTAAAATTTGATGGAGGAGGGGGTTCCCCCTTCCACAAACATTTTAGTTATATCTCTCATTGTGCATTGCAGGATCATGGTTTTCAGAAATGAAACGCCCGCCATCTTGTTTTTCTCTCGATGCGATAGATATCTGCGGTATAGCCGAGGTTATGGGAAAATGAAATGCATCAAAAATCTATTTGCAGGTCAGAAAACATACAAATGTCATCAGGGTATAGGTGGGGGGATGGCTAGAAAGCACTGAGTAAAATTTAGGTGTTGGAGGGGGTCCATGGACTGAGTTTTCAACACAAAGCTTTCTGTAGCCTCGGTTATAGCCAACATCTGAAAGCAAAGTGCGTCACAGAAGCAGAGTGTGCTCTCGGGTGAAAGGGAGAGGACGGAGGAGGTGAGAAGGCTGGCTACGGAGTGGGGGGAGCTGGCACAGATGACAGATGAGGGGGGCACTTGGTGATGACCTGGGGGGGCAGGGACAGGGAAGCATTTTTATTGCCATGTGTTTTGCCAATATTCGCGGCTATATCCAAGGTTACAAAGGACTACAGATAACCGCAGGTATGTGTAGTTCAGTACCCATGGTTGCCTTTTTTGAAAGATATGTTTATTTCTATGGTGACGTCGGGGGTGAAAAATCACTTAATTGACATTCAGTTCTCCCATTCATGTAGTAACCAGGACAGACTCTGCTTAGTTTGAAAGTGAGGAAGGGGCCAGCCTCCTCACAGTTTTAAATATCTCATAACACACAGCACCACATTATTTCATTTTAAACCATGCTCCTGTCAGCCTTTGAAAGTTTTGCACTCAGATCAAAAAATGTTTGCCTTTTGCAGAATTGTATTCTAGTATTTGTAGTCTCACAATCAAGATGGGGGAATAATGCCACAATTGTACACTTTTGCCTAACATAGTTCTATAAGGATTTACATATTTGAGTGACACTATGGTATGTGTGTAATTTTGAAGTTAGCTTTATAAAGCAGAGTATTTTTTTTTTATTAAAATGTTTTAGTTTAATTATAAACTTTTTCATTTATAGAGAGAGACTTGAGAGAATTCGAAGATATATGGGTCTCAGTGACTCAATTTGTTAAGTTCCAAAATGGTTTGAAGAAACAAAGCAATTGTGTAAGTATATTTGTTATTTTGGCTGCTCAGTAACGCAGACCATCTTTCCTCTGTGCCCATTTGTTGCACTGAAAGTTCAAACAAACCACCAAATTGTTCCCGTTGAGTCGAGAGGTACTGGCATTCCATCACAAGGTGGTGTACAGTTTCAGGTATGGTTTGAGCTTTGCAGAATCGGCAGTATTGGTCCGTGAAAGGTATTTGTCTAGCAATGGTGAGATTTGCTCTTGTAGGTATTGTTTTTAGTTGTATTCTCAAGAACGTTGTTCTGATAGTAGGGTCTGAAAGAATGGTGAGATATTTGGGTAGTTCATGAATTTTTGAATGTCTTTGGTGCACTGGAAATTCTGTTGATAGTTGTTTTGGTTTTAATTGTTTTTATCCAGTCATTGCACAAGATTTTGGTTTTTGCGTGTTGAGGGCAAAGCGTTAAGAGTTCCTCTGATATCTCCTCATTGGCCATGTCTTGCTGAAGGTTCTTTTTCCAGGCTTGAAGCACTGTGTTGTTAAATGTGTTTGGATGTAGCCTCAGGATTTGTATGGCTGGAGTTTTCTGGTCAGTTAGTATTTTACGAAATATGTCCAGTCGATTCCACAGTACAATTGAGTCCAAAGATTGAGTTGCCATCTCGTATCTTATTCTTGGCATCAGGTACGACGGTGGCAAATTGTGCACCAAAACATTGCCTCGTACTTTGTCCAGTTTATTGATCTTGCATTGAGCATTGCCTCTGCATATAGGTAATAATGGGGATACATTTTTTTGTCTGTAGTAAGCAATGATAGGCTTAAAAGAGAATTTTCTATATTTACGGTGTATAAGATATCCCTGTCTCGCTAATGTTTGTGATTTCCGTTCGGTTTTATCTAGCCATTGTTCTTCCGTTTTGGAATGATTTATTGGAATACTCAAGGTATTTAGAGGTGGTAACGCTTTTTAGTGGGATGAAAGTAGCTTGTTTTTCTTTTTTGAATGGAATCTTGGCTAAGGCCAATGTCTTGGTCTTTACAATGTTAATAGACAATTCATTTGTGTTCATGTATCTGCTTAATGATTTTAAACTCGTTTGCAGTCCTGATGTAGTCTTGTCGAGAAGGATGATGTCATCAGCGTATAACATGATGGGAACTGGGATGGAATTTATCTTTGGTGGGTTTGTTACAGTGCTGGATATGTGATCTTCAATGTCAGCAGTGAAAAGATTGGATAAGGTTGCAGCAAGTGGGCATCCTTGTTTTAGGCCATTTTCCGTATCGATGGATTCTGTAGTTGCACCTTCTTTCGATAGTCTGATCTTGATTGATGTTTTAGAGTATAATAGTTTAATTGGCTCTAAGATGTTTGTTGGACATTTCCATGCTTGCAATTTGGTCCAAGGGTTTTCTCTTGATATGGCATCAAATGCCATGTGTAAATCAATGAAGGCCTTGTGTACTGTGTTATGGTTTTTAATGGCCTCGTGTTTGATTAGATTTATCAGTATCAGATCGATGTTGGTTCCGACATTGGCAGTGGAGCCAGTTTGTCTGGCAGATAATCTGCCATTGTTTGTTGCCCAGGTGGTTAGATGTTTTAGAAGGATTGATGCAAACAATTTTCCAAGGGGATCAAAGAGAGCGAAGGGACGAAAATTTGTTGGATCATCTTGGGCTCCTTGCTTGTGTATAGGAATAATTGTGGCAGTCCTCCATGAGGTAGGAATCTGATTGATAGCATTAATCAGGGTTAGAAGATTACACATTAGCGTTGCCCATGTGGGAGGGGGGTCTTCTTTAATGATGGTGTTGGAAGTGCCATCTGGCCCAGGCGCTCTTGAGGCATTTAGGTTTTTGATCAACTGCATGAAGTCATCATGATCTGCATTTACTTGCCATTTTGTTTTGTTAAGAGTGCTATTGTCAATTACTTGCGCAAGTCGAGCTTTTTACATGGTTGTAAAGTAGAGAGTCCAGGTTTCTTGAGACACATTAGCTGTCAGTTTGTGTTCATTCTGAGAGTTGTCATTTAGTACATTCCATAGTTCTCTCATGTGATGGGACTTGTATGTCCTCATAATATTTTCAGCGTCCAACTGTTGTAGGATTTTTTTTTGTGATTTCCTCCAGTTCGAGTATTTTAGCTTTATTTTTTTTGATATTGCACTATTTTCTACAGTTTTAATTTTGTCCAGTTGTCACAGTGTTTTCCTTAGAAGTTTTTTCCTTTTGGCTGATTCTTCATTGTATGTATGCGATGTTCTTTCAGGGGTCGGGTACAACATGATTTTTGGAAGGGTATTAGGATCCATTGATAATTGAGTTTATCCATGTCTTTCAAAGCAAAGTTTTGGAATGCCTTTGGGATCGCAGACATTGCTTGGTGTGGAAAGTGTAATCTGGTTGATGTACTAGTCAATTCAAGAGGAGATTGTGGTGTGGTTTTTGGTTGTTGAGGTAGGCCACATCCATGCATAGTTAGTTGATTGTGGTCACTTTCATCAGATAGCAACGTTTGTACTTTTGATATTAATTGATGCAAGTGTGCTGATAAACAAATATGGTCAATTATAGCAGTTGAGTTTCCTCTGGACCATGTCTGGATGATTTTGTTAGAGTTGTCGGT
This sequence comes from Ambystoma mexicanum, assembly GCF_040938575.1. NCBI lineage: Eukaryota > Metazoa > Chordata > Amphibia > Caudata > Ambystomatidae > Ambystoma > Ambystoma mexicanum. Next base: position 1,150,955,233 of record NC_090928.1, read on the forward strand.
GGCATGGTCAAGTAACATGAGGTTATGGATAGTTATTTCTTTCATCCACCTTCTGGCTTGTATGGATAGTTTTGTTCGGTTTACAAGTGTACCTTCTTGAGTGTGGAGTTGGATATTTAAATCTCCACAAATTATGATTTCAATTGTCCGATGCTTGGCGGTTAGTCTGTTAATTGATAGGAAAACTCCATCAATAAACATTTTATTAGCGATGGTCGCTGGATTCCAATAAAGGTTCGGTATTGCAATTACGCTCCCATCTTTTTGGGAAGTGGTTTGTCCTGGACCATTGCAGGCATTCTCGTAGTTCTTATTGTTGCGATTTGTGTCCAAGAGTTGATGTTTTCAGTGTTAGGTACAGTCCATTGTGGATTGATTTTAATCAGGGTAAGGAGACCAGATGCAGGTCTTCCTTGTTTTTTTACTATTGCTGGATTTAGAAAAGTAAGGAATCACTCGCAGCAAGGTGTCACGATGAGCCAAGTTTCTTGTAAGCAAATGATTTGATAGTTATCAAGTTCGGGAGAAGGGTGGGTGAAAAGATCAAAGTTTCCTCTGGTGTTCCATGGGCATAATGACACCTGATTTGGTTGATGGTCATGAATTGGTGGATACAGAATTTTCTTCATATGATGAATCAGTGTCATAGTCACTTCTAAATGGTCGCTGGTGTCTGTGGGACCGTTATATATATTGGGATTGGTTCTTGTTAGAGGATGGATTTGGGGGGTATCTAGAGGAGCTCTGAGAACTAGATTTCAGTTTTGCAACTTGAGTTGGAAGTGAAGAAGAACCTTCAGATGAGGTTAATCTGGGGGTTTTGTGTATCAGTTATAATACTGTCTGTGGTAGACCAACACTTGAAGCCCAGCTTTCTGAGTTGACTGCACATTGATAATATCAGTTCAAGGTTAGTTGGGTCACATAGCTCTATGAAAATGTTATCTAGGTGGAGATCGTCTTTGAACATTACAAGATTAATGTATTTTGTAGAAAATGGGGCTAGCTGCTTGAAATAATTGAAGGACGTTTGTTCTATTTAGAATAAGTGTGTCTGGCATGTTAAAGATGCTTTCAATACATATTGTATGAAGTTGTTTTTGTAGTAAGGGATTAACGAAAGCGGGAAAGGTGCAGCTATCATCTGTGTGGCTGGAGATTAAGACCCAAGTGTGTCATTTGAAATCTAGTCGTAAATTACAGAGTCTTTTGGGCCTGTTGTCGCATCAGTCAGGGATGCATCCGAGATTTTTTCGTAGCTGTCTGGTGCCAGGAGAGGAATATCAGAGCAATATTCATCTATGATTATAAACCTTGCGGCAGTTGTTGGCTCTACAGTAGTGGGTGTATCTGACATTTATGGGTTTGCATGGGTAGTTAAATTGAGAAGATCTTCGACGGTGGGTGTAGTATCTTGTGGTAGAATGTTCGTTGTCTTCTTTTCAGGAAATAAATTCAATTGGGTCTGTGGGTTTCGAATGAGGCGTGAGGCGAGGGATTTTTGTAATTTTTATTTTGCCGGGACCTTGGGTTCTTCAGAATTTTTCACAGTACATACGAAGGCTCTTGATCCCGTTTGCTTCTTATTGTGTTTTTTCGAGATTTCTGCTATTTTATCAAGTGCTTTCTTCCCATGCGAGAAGATCTGGTATGAGTCTGTGGAGATCATAGTTGGGGGGTTTGAGGTTGTGGGGTGAACAATGGATAAATTAGCAATGATTTTTTTTGAGGAGCAGTGTGGCATGGATAAAGTCAGGGTTTCAAGGACTTGAGCTAGATGCAGATTCAGAGGAACTGGTTTAGGTTGTTCTATAGTTTGGGCAGAAGATATTAACATTTGGTGTTGATGGTGTGCTTTCAGGAGAGAGAGTACTTCAGATGTCAGCTGAGATTTTTCTTGTTGATCGCCTCTTACAATTTCAGACAGTCTTTGCTGCCAGCGGTTGGATTGTTCTGCTTCAGTATTCAAACAAGTTTCAATGGTGGTGATAACATTTTCTGTGTAGGTTTGTTTGGCATGAATCATGGCTAGTAAAGTGGCTTGGTCACGAATATTGTCTTTCATGATTTCTTGGAGTTTAAGAAAGGGAATCATTGATTGTGACATTACTGCAATCAGCATGTTTTGCAGATCCTGCATGGTAGCGGGTATCCTCAGATTAGTGTGATCATCAGAACAGAGATCTTCAGGTGTTGTGTTTGTGTTTTTGTCTTGAGAGGGTTGTAAAGACGGTAAGGGTTGTTGTTTTTTGGTCAGTAGATCTGAGGTATGGTAAGATTCGTCTGAGTCATAGGTGAAGTGGTTTGGCAGTGGTCGTGACACAGGGATAGAGTTTTGCTGCTCGGTTTTGAGATGCGATTGTAAAGGGTTGTGGTGGTTTGTTGGCTTTATACAAGGAGTTGAAGTTATGTTCGGTTGTTGTTTGCCAATAGAAGTGCCAAATAATTCCTTTCTTTTGTCTGCTTTAGACATAATTGATTCTATTTCAGTAATGTCCATGGAGAGTCTTGCAACTTTAGCTGCCTCTCTGGTTGGAGCAGTTTCCAATGGTTGTGAAATTTTGAGGGATTCATGAGTTTGTAGCCAAGATAATTTTGCAAGCCTTGCTTTTGGGTTGAGCTCGAGCTTGTGCATAGGATGTTCTGGTGCGCCTTTTTGTTGGATTGATCTCAGTAGGGACTGTTCAAGTGTTACTTGAGAGGTGTCCACTTGTGATGTAGTAGAAGCACCTAGTTTGCATCGCAGTCTTGTCTTAGGGCCGCCAAGGTTAGGTTGTTTGATGTGGCAAGTTGTAGACATTGCAACAAAGTTACAGTAAATTGAGGTAGTGAGTGCTGTCGCTTCGAAGTAAGTATGTCTCCAACGTTGTGATGCGGCTTTCTTTCATTGATTAAGGACCAAATTCGCAAAGGGCTCATGTCACTTTTCGGGTCTGGTCACTCCGTCTTCTGGTGGTAGTGAGGGAGCATGCGCAATCTACCAGAAGGAGTCTCTTGCGCGTCTTAGCAGAGAATGAAAAAAGGGTGTCCCTTTTGTGCTCAAGCTGAGCAGTGGAGCAGATGTAGATTGTATGGAGGGTCGTATCCTTTCGGTCTCTCATCAATCTGGAAGAAGATTGTGGTCTTTGTTGACGATGTTGGGCGGGTCCAAGGGTCGAACCCTTTCGGTCTCCAACTGGATTGTAAAACAGCTGCAGCGTAAGTGAAGATGTTAGCGTGATCCAAGAGTCAAGCCCTTTCGGTCTTGTGCTAATCTTTTCAATACAGGTTCAGTGTCTATATGAAGACCATGCTCTTTGTTTGAGGTGTTGGCTGGATCCAAGGGGCGAACCCTTTCGGTCTCCTGCCGGGTTATAGAACAGCTGCACAGTAAGTGAGGAGATTAGCTGGATCCAGGGGTCAAGTCCTTTCGGTCTGCTGCCAGTCTTTTCAAAGGCCGGTTCAGTGTCTGTTGGAAGACTGTGCGTTTTGTTGAAGGTATTTGCTAGATCCAAGGGTCGGGCCCTTTTGGTCTCCTGCCGGGTTGTGGCAGAGCTGCGCAATACGTGAGTAGGTTAGCAGGATCCAAGGGTCAAACCCTTTCGGTCTCCTGCCAATCTACTCAATACAGCTTCAGTGTCTATTATAAGACTGTGCGCTTTGGTGAAGGTGTTGGCTGAATCCAGGGAACGGGCCCTTTCGTTCTCCTGCCGAATTGTAGGACAGCTACACAAGATATGAGGAGAATCGCGGGATCCGATTGACGGGTCCTTTTAGTCTCCTACCTGTTTTCTAAAGCAGGTATAAACTGTGTAAGAGTGTCAGCGTGAACAAGAGGGGATGAAATGAGGTGTGTGCAGAATTGTTGATTATGCTCTGTGATATGAGTCCTCGAGGGGGAGCAGCTGAGGCAGTGAGGAGCGGTGGATATATCAGGGGCGTTGCAGCTGTGCAGTCACAGAGAAGAAGGTGCGGACACCTCGGTGCAGGCAGACGAAAAAACGTCCAGCAGAATAGTGGAAGAAATAATCAGAGGAGGCGCCGCTGCTGAGGAGACACAGGTAGGGGCGGGGGAGAGCAGGGTGGGGGCGTGTGTTGCGACAAGGTTTGAAAGATAATTACAGCAGTTCCATCAGTGCCTGCCGAAGCACTGTACTCACCGAGAGATGGATCAGAGTGAGAGTTTGACGTATCAGCAGAGTCAAGTGTCTAGGTGAATTCTGGAAATGCAGGGTGGCTGAAGTATAAATAGATTGGCGCTCTGGGTAGTGTGGCCTTGCAATTTTCGAGGGTGGTATTCTGACCGTGTGGGGCACGGGTTGAGCTGGAGGGAGCAGAGGTTCTTTTGGGGCAGTCGATGTCGGTGCCGCTCAATCACAGTCAATGGGCTCTGTAACCCCTGGAGCGTTGCAGTCAAAATCGCAGTGAGACCTGGGTAGGCATCATGTAAACATCATGTGAGCCAGCAATCACAGGGTAAGTGTTAGGCAGAATTATATGCAGTACCCTTTGGGAACACTACACACAATTAAGACTACAAGTGACAGCAGTAGCAGAGCAGCCAGACTTATCTCAAGAGTAAGTGAGTATTACAAATACTTACACAAAGGACAGTAATTACTATGATTCAGGCAAACACTGACTCAAGGTTTCTAAGTAAAATAATATATTCATTTACTCAACAGTTGTATAACATTTCACTATTCATAGCAAGTTAAAAATCACAATCATTAATACACCACACAACTTCCCTTAAAATCCAGACAAGTTAAGCTCACAAATTGAAGTGGGAGCAAAATGGCACTCCAGCAATTTAAAAAGGGAGGGAAAGACAATGTTATTAGAAATTAGGCAAAACCAACAGGTAAGTACTCAGGGCAATTGAACAAGAGAGACTACAATGAGGAGATTAGCTTGAAAAGGCTTTGGGCCAAAGTCAATGGGTCAAAAGTCTTTTGCTCAAGAACACACAGTTCAAGGTAGTTTGCAGTAAAGTTCGTGGCACAGATTCCGGACGAGGTTGGTTGGTAGAAAGGTTAGTTCAAAGAGAAGGATAAGCCCTGAAATTGGAGAAAGATTTCAAACATTTTCCCCGCGGCTGACTGAAACGGACGACCAGATTTGCACAGTACCTTAAAACGGAGAGGGAGCTGTAGCTGAGGAGGATGTTCCTGGTGGTTCCTGCAGGCTCACGGTTCCTGAAGCGACTGTCAGACTGACATGAAGTAGGAAGACTGGAGGGTCCTGCGCCACCCGGGGAAGAAACCGGCAGCAGAGCAAAACAATGAATAAAAGGTGAGCTCCTTAAAACCCAAGCAGGGTCCGACCTTCCTGGCTATCCGGCCCACTGTAGCTCTGTTCAGCAAATTCGACCAGAGGAGGGGTCCTGGCTTGCAGTTTGGGTGAACTGGTTGGTCCCACCAGCTCAAGGGAAGATGTTTCCTGGAGGATCTTCGCTGTCATTGGATTCTGGCGATTCGGTCCTGCAGCAGGGCTTCACCGGGCAGTTCAGTTGTGGTAGGGGTCCTCTTCTTCCAGTTACTCATTGGTTCTTTTGTTCCAGTGGCTTTTTATGCAGTTTTCCCCCATTCAAACAGCCTGGCTGTCAATCACACAGCAGGGTGGCTGGCCTGGCAAGGCCAGTCCCCTTAGCCAATCAGACAAGACTGCGACTTGGGTTACCAAGGGAACCCATGGCAGGGGTCTGAAGATCCCTCCCTCACACCCTGCCTACCTAGACTATCAGACGCCTTAAGGAGGGCTTCTGTGCAGAAGCACATGAAAAGACAGTGTACAAAGAAGTCATCCCTAGTTTGGCATGCAGAGAAAAACAAGAGAAAGATTTTAACAAAAAGAAATGGCGAATAAACCCATCCGGAACCAAAATAAAATGTATTTGGTCAAGCGGGGTTATGTTCGAGGCTACTATAATAGCCTGAAACAATACCACGTTTATATAATATAATCGCGGTAGAAAAGTCAGGGTAGTTACCACTGCCACCAGCCAAGTCTTAATGTTAAGGGAGCGAAACAAGACACCAACAGGTACCGACAAAAAGGGATAAGAGTTAACCCTTTCCAGTACTCCATGTAAGATGGGGTGTACTGGGTCTGTGGTTTAAAGTGACTATATAAAGTTAATGGCAACATTGCCTGTTTCTGGGGGACAGTAGTCAGCCCCAGAAAAATGGAGTCAGTGGGAAGTCTCAAAGACAACCATGTGTCACTGCACTGAAGGTGCTGTGTAACACACACAAAAAGTGGTGCACATGGAGTAGGTGAGGCTCCAGTGCCCAAGATCACACTAAAAGTGAAAACACACATAGCAAAACACATGTAAGAGTGGGAAAAAGGATCACACTCACAGCAGGTGAAAAAAATAAACCCTATAAATCCAACAAAGTTGCTGAGGGTTTCATTAGGTAAGGGAAATCAGCCATTTATAAGAATTCTCCCTAACAGTAAGGGAGCGGCCCCGCGGGTTGCTGGGTATTTTAAGGAAGCTGGTAGTTGTGGTAGAAATAGGACTAGAATAGTCTCCCAGTCTCTCAGTAAACAGGAGTCTGTTACAAGAACGAAAGAGAACCTTCTCTGGCAAAAACCTAAAGACTCTGCAGCCGACTCTGTGGCCCTCTCCCTGGGTTGCTGGGTATTTTAAGGAAGCTGGTAGTAGTGGTAAAAATAGGACTGGAAAAGTCTCTCAGTCTCTCAGTAAACAGGAATCAGTTGCAAGAACGAAAGAGAACCTTCTCTGGCAAAGACCTAAAGACTCTGCAGCCGACTCTGTGGCCTGTTCCGCGGGTTGCTGGGTATTTTAAGGAAGCTGGTAGTAGCGGTAGAAATAGGACTGGAAAAGTTTCTCAGTCTCTCAGTAAACAGGAGTCCGTTGCAAGAACGAAAGAGAACCTTCTCTGGCAAAGACCTAAAACCTCTGCAGCCGACTCCACGGCCCACTCTGCAAGTTGCTAGGTGTTTTAAGGAAGCTGATAGTAGTGGTAGAAATAGGACTTTAAATGTCTCTCAGTCTCTCAATAAATAGGAGTCCGTTGCAAGAACGAAAGAGAACCTTCTCTGGCAAAGACCTAAAGACTCTGCAGCCGACTCCGCTGAGTATTGTTGAAAGACAGACATGGTGGTGAGGAGGGGAAATGATGAGACTGCAAGTAAGTCATGAGTATGTACACACAATGTTCACGATGTGGCAAGAGAGTTTGCAATCCTGGACACTGGTACAGTTATTTTTCCCTGACTGTGTACACCAGTAAAGGACACATGTACGTGGACAACGTAACTTTTTTTTCAGAGGGCGGATGTATCCCCTTGGGTTTTTTGAGGTTGGTAAGCTTGTTCAAGTATTTGGAAACCAGGATTTTGCTCAGGTTCTCATGTTCCCAGTGCAGACGATTATGCACAAGACCACAATCACTTGTTTCATATTGGGATTTTATTTTCCATTGAATATTTCACTACAGATTGATGGGTTTAACATTTAAAAGGTGAGCACTTTTTATATTTTGTCAGCATGTTTATTGAAATATTTCCTCTATCAGGTCATTTTTCTGGTGTTCATTACTTTTTTTAAACATCCAATGCTATTTTGTTATTCTTGCAGCTGGTCATTTTTTCCCCATTTCCATGCTGCTTAAATGTGGTTAGTTGGGGTTGTGTGATATATCTCAACAGTCACCAAGAGACCAGCCATAAAACAAGGGGCTTGGAGCATGGGACATGACATTTCTGCATGGCCAGTTAGGTGCACGCAGTTATGGCTGACCTTTCCTCTGCAGGTTCTGTTTGGGCATGCCCAGTCAGATGCAGCCAGCTGGGGCAGAGACCTCTTGGTGCAAGGATGTTTTTGGCGAGAGAGGTCGCACTTGGCATGGCATGAACCTGCAGGCCCTTTGCATTTTGGACCTCTCAGCGCAAGGATGTTTGGGAGAGAGAGGGTGCAATTATCCTCAACCTGCAGGCACTTTGCATTTTGTAATATGGATTAAACGTGAACATTATTTATTTACTGCATCATTATAAAACATGATGGGACATGTATTACACCATTGTTGCAGAATTGAACACCCAGTGCGAAGCATCAATTGAACATTGAAAACATTGAAATTAGAAAGGTGGCAATTAACACGTAAAAAAATAAAAAATTGACTGTTAATAGTTGATGGGTAGGGTAGGAGTATGTTATGTACACTAGAACTTGTGGGCCATCTGAACGGAGTCGGTGAAGTGTAAGCTTGCTTAATTATAGTAAAAAGGAGAGGTTAAGGAGTAAAAGAGCGATGGTGGACGTTTTCACTGTAGTGTCAAGTCCAGGCTAATGGTTGTGCATCACTTTGAGAGTATTCAGCGTGGCTTTGCTCGGGTCCTTAACTTGGTCAGTTTGTCATTACCAGGAGGGTCTGCTCGCAGCCTCTGGTTGTATCGCCTGAATAATTAACACACATATGAGTATTGGCCCCATTCATGGGGCTCATATAAGAACATCATTGCTATGCCTGTCTTTGCCAAACAGTATGACACTCATGCTAAGTGCACAAACCCTCTCCACAAATCTGAAAAAAAATAATAACACACTGAAAGCAAACACTCTGAATGCACATTCTTCAACATACACAAACCACATGTATTTTTAGCTAAGGTGACCGGATTTTCTAACTAAATAAAACTGGATCAAGCCATCAAAGTAAAAGGTAAGGCTACAATTTGACAGTGGTAAAAGGGCTGACATTCCCTTGGATGTACAGGGAGGCCCTGATTCATGGCATTATTGGTGCAGCAAATATAGTACCTGTGGTTCAAACAGAGTGCAAATCCGCATTCGTCGATTCCTGAAATCGAATGTGCTGTACTTTTCCTGGACTTGCGTGGAAATCGCGCAGGCTTGGCACTTCTCTACAAGGCGACGAGCGCCTTGCGTGGCTGGGGCCTGTGCAGAGGTTGGAGTAGGGTGCGTAACTCAGAAAATGCAGAAGAACGTATGTAAAGTGGGCTATATGAGGGATGGCCCGCAGGCTGTTTGTCGCACGTCCACAATTGTGTGGCATGAGATGCATTCATGGTTTTCGAGCGCTCAACCTCTCGGCAGGGAATTGGCGACACAAGTCCTTCATACTATCCGCCACCCGAAGGCAGGCATACAGGCACTTGTTCATTGGATTTGCAACAAATAGGTGGGTTTGCATGTCAGATTTAGGGGTGCCTGTACACAGCCAGGGTTTTGAACTAACATAGGGGTGTGTGTAAGCAGTGTAACAGGGTGCAGGAACCAGACCCAGTTACGATTTTTCATATGCATGTTGTCAGGTGCCGGCAGCAGTTACGGGAGACCCTGCGTTAGGCCTCCTTGAGAGGGACCCCACACACTGTTTGGAGGGTGTCTGTATTCGTGGCCAGGGGAGCGTGCAAATGTAGTAGTTCTGGCTGTTTATGCTTTGCGTGTGGGTGTGTCGAGGTGACTTGCGAATAAGGTTACGTTGCGCAGTACATTCCATCAATACGAAGGGCGCGCCTATTTTATTCTGCGCACAGGCTCGCACAGTGTCCTTCCTTTCCATGAATTGGTCCTTGATGGTATTTAGTTATAAATCTCAGCACATTAGACATAAAGGCGTTTTTTCTCTTTAAATTGTGAGCTTGCCCCAGAATGGCATGAGATCTAGTTTTAAGCATTACTGAAATATCACCAAACTAGGATGACATTTACTTATTTCATAACAAATACAATAAGATGTTGGTCTGTCGGTAATTGAGCATGCGTTTGTGAATGGGTAAGGTACCCGCGTTTGGATCCGTGAGGGCATGGGAACAGCATGATTTTCTGAGAAATGAAAGTCCCTACTTTTCACTAGCATGGTATTCCTCTGGCCCTTGCCCTGAGTCTGTGCTCCCACCGTTGCAGCCATCGTAGTGTAGCTGTGGGAACGGGAGATAACAGGCTGTTTGCACCTTTTTTCAGGCACTCCACCAGTTGGCCCCTTACTTCTTAAAGTCTGTTTAATTTTGAAGCACGGACGGATTCGAACCTGTCCTCTCAGTGCTTCATAGTAGAAGCAGATGTGTGTTGTGTTATATCACCTGTGCTGCTAGGGGGCGAGTACATGTCCAGGGAGGAGGCCCCCTAAAAAGAGAAATTAAAATATATATTTTTTTCAAGTCACTGCGGCGGCAAAGAAATTATTTATTTTACTGTCCGAGGGCTGCCCCCACTTCATGACATGGAAGCGTCCAGACTGGAGGCCTCTATGTCATGGGGTGGGGGGAGCCCTATGACTTAAAAATATATTGAGCCTCATGACGGGCATGGCGGCAGCCATGTCTGTATGGCAGTCACGGCTACCGCCATGCTCGCTACCGGCCCAGCCACCCGCGATTGGGGAATAACCGGCCCATTACGAGTTGGCCATAGGGTAGAATGGGGGTGGGGAGCATGGTTGCACCGGCACAGTTGATAACGGTGCCAGTGCAACCACGAGTTCTGCTCACGCGTGCCGCACAGCCCGTCAGGTGAGACCTGGCGGGCTGTCAGGAACCCGTGAGCAGAACTCGTAATGCGGTGGGCGGTATAAACGGTGCCGGTGCCTTACCAGCACAGTTCTTACCGTCACTGCCAGGGTCATAATGAGGCCCATTGTTTCTTTTTGAAGTCACTTTGCCTTCATAAAGAAATGATTTCCATTACGGTTCGGTCCTTTAACAATAAACATTTATTTTGGAAGACAAAGTGTGATTTAAAAAAGAAACAATTTTTTTTTTAAGTAATAGCACTCCCCTCCAGCACATGCCACGGAGGCCGTCAGAACCTCTGCAGATGACGGGGACAAGCGTTCCTGATTGCTGTAGGGAGCCGAAGGCCTCGTTCCCTGGACCAATGGATTAAAGATTAGAAGATGTATTTTCTTTAAATTTGTGTTTGTGCATGTAGGTGTGTGTGTGTGTGTGTGTGTGTGTGTATATGTATATAATGTTATGCTCATGAATGAGTGCATGATGTATGGGTGGATGCCTGGGTGTGCCTGTGTGAATGTATAGTGAAAGGGTGCACACTTAAATGTATATGTGGCTACCTGTGGGAATGTATAGTGAAAGGGGGCACATTTAAATGTATTGGTGGCTGGGTGTACATGTGTGAGTGTATGATGAAAGGTTGCATGCTTAAACGTATGGGTGGCTGCCTGGGTTTGTGTGCCTGTATGGTGAAAGGGTGCACACTTACATGCATAGGTGGCTACCTGGTTGTGCCTGTATGGTGAACGGGTGCACACTTAAATGTTTGGGTGGCTGCCTGGGTGTGCCTGTATGGTGAAAGGGTGCACACTTAAATGTTTGGGTGGCTGCCTGGGTGTGCCTGTATGGTGAAGGGTGCACACGTAAATGTATGGGTGGCTGCCTGGGTGTGACTGCATGGTGAAAGGATGCACACTTAAATGTATGGGTGGCTGCCTAGGTGTGCCTGTATGGTGAAAGGGTACACACTTAAATGTATGGGTGGCTGCCTGGGTTTGTGTGCCTGTATGGTGAAAGGGTGCACACTTACATGCATCGGAGGCTACCTGCTTGTGCCTGTATGGTGAAAGGGTGAACACTTAAATGTTTGGGTGGCTGCCTGGGTGAAAGGGTGAACACTTACATGTATGTGTAGCTGCCTGGGTGTGCCTGTATGGTAAAGTGTGAACACTTAAATGTATGGGTGGATGCCTTGGTGTGCCTGTATGGTGAAGGGTGCACACATAAATGTATGGGTGGCTGCCTGGGTGTGTCTGCATGGTGAAAGGATGCACACTTAAATGTATGGGTGGCTGTGTGTGTGTGTGTGTTGTGTTTATGTATGGTGAATGGTGTGTGTGCTTGTGGTCAGGATCGCAGCAAAACCTACATTTCAAGGTGTGGGGGGCTAACCATTGAAATGTTGGTAGAGGCGTTAACTTCACTGGCAGTGGAGGAGGGGCAAATATATTTATGTGGGAGCATCTAACTTCATTACGCATTCTAATGAGACTATTGGAGCTTCAATGTTACAGACAGTTAACTCTCTCCTTTAAGTCTGAAATCACCCACTTATGGACTGCTGTGAGAATGAGCAGTCTCCTGTCCCCTCATTGAATTCCCCTTCAAATCACTCTCCTGGTATGCAAGTACTAAATCCATATCACGATTTCAATTTGCTTAAACAATAAAGCATTTGGTATCAGGTAATATTATCGGCATCAAAAATATCGCCGTACATATGGTCGTCGGGAACAGCCATAGGCGATATTTCTGGTGGGGATAATTTATGGGGTAAATGGATGGGGGGGTTGCGGGGGTGTCCCCCGCTCCCTTTTAAAATATGTGTGGGTTACTGGGGTGTCCCCCGCAGGTTCCATGGGGTAATATCTCTGCAAAAATATATTTTTATCACATGGAACAAAGCATTTGAATGCAGGTACTAACAGTGTACTGCTTTAGTAATTGCTGGGCCTTTTTGAACAGCAAAACCCAAGCACAGTTTAACATCTCTGTCCTGTTCTGGCTAGCAACGGCTCTGTTGGTCAGCCAGGACGAGTCAACATAGCCCAACATTTCGGGGGCATGGGGAGGGCTGAAGCCCAGTCAGCTCAATGGTGTTGTGCACTGCTTGTGTTTAATGCCTTGATTAATTTTTAGTAATGTTCATTACTCCTAGCCCTATTCTTCCTCGTCCCATTACTTGTGTATGAGGCACTTTACTCTTACACAAGTACTGGGATGAGGTAGAATGACATGGAGGTAATGCCTGTCTTAGTTACCTGTCATCTTCATTGCTCCTAATCCTACTCTTCCTCATCCCAGTACATACCTATCAGGCAAGGTGCCTCATGCATAAGCACTGGAACAAGGAAGAGGGCTGGGGAGATCATTCTTGGCTGAGGAGCTCATTTTGGGGGTTGGGGATTGTGGCGGGGGTGGGAGGGAGAGGGGATGTGTGGGGATGGGTGTGGGTGATGATTGTGCGATCTATCCTAATGGTCATCAATGTCCAAGCTAAGCAGGCATGAAATTTGGTATTATTGGCTAGAAAGGCATTTTAGTATCGCCATTCTAGTCATTTCTTAGTTTGGCTTGACTTTTTTTAACTGGGCTTCTCTGATGAAGCAGTCCTGTAAGTGAAATTATATGGCTAGACTGGCATTTGGGTGCTGCCAGTCTAGCCGTTTCTTACCGTGGCATTGGATATTTTTCCGGGCATTTGTGATAAAATAACCATGATGAGTGTTATTGCTTCAACTGGTATTTTGGTGTGTCTAAATGTGGCCTGCATGTGTTACTGTAATATGTTATTACGTGTCTAGACTGGTCTACATTGTGCAGCCAGTTGGACATATTTTCATTGAAGCAGAGCATTTTTAATAGCAAAGTTTTCAATTAATTAAAGCATTAATGTTCCTGTGCACTGTTGGTGACTTGCATGTATTTTTGGATTGGTCTTACCCTACAAAACGATTGCAAATGCTCTGGCATTTTAACCTAATGTTCTCAGAAAGTGTGCTGTATAATGCATTAAAACACATATTTATATCTTTCTCCTAGTGCAGGGTGCGGTGTACCCCTGCAGCAGGACGTTGATGCGTATTGCACATGTGTGGTAATCTAGGCCGGCCCAGACTGTGGTGCGACTCGTGATTTGTTCCCGAGCTGTAGGTAGGGCCAGGGCCGGTCTTTGCGTCAGGCAGCCCAGGCGGCTGCCTGACATCAGTCAGCCTCTAGGGGGCGCTGCACCAGCAGTCCACAGTGCCAGTGCTAGATTACATGTGTAACACATTCGTTTCCTAACATCATAAAAATTAATGTGCCTGTTCATTTTTATAATGTTAGGAAACAAACGTGTTACACGTGTATTGTACCACTGACAATGCTGCAGGCTGTGACCTCGGCCAGGGCAGTTTCTAGTCCATTTGGTGCCCAGGACGAAACACTAGGAATGCACCCCCCCGCACTCCATCCCATGCGCCACTCCCACTGCACCCCACGCTCCACTCCCGCCGCACCCTGCGCACAACTCCCACCGCACCCTGCGCACCACTCCCACTGCACCCTGCGCACCATTCCCAAACTACACCGTTAAGGTACTCCTACTCAAAGTCATACAGTCCATCACACTAGGAATGAATTGTCATTTGCAATGGTGCGCCACTTTTTCACTGGTGCCCAAGACAATTTTATGCCCCAGTCCCACTTAGGCTGCAGATAATGAGGACTGGGCACACCAAGAGACCATGAATATGGCACAGGATGCAGTATATACAACCAACAAAGAACACAAGATGCTGAAGAGGGTTTGGAGGCGACCAAAGCCAAAAGGGCAATGACAAGGAGACACCTGAACCCAATAAACAATTACTTTAAGATTTTTTTACTGGGAATCAAGTGTCTGCTTTGATACAGTAAAGTCTTGACTGTTGTAAGGATACATGGACCAGGATTATTAATTTATTCATGCAATGTTTGTCCGATACCTGCATATTTATTTATTTATGCAATGTGTGTCGGATACAGGTATCTGACAAACATTGCATAAATAAATAAATTATCAGTCTCCATGTACCCGACAAACATTGCATAAATAATTAAATAAACCAGTTCGTGGCTTAAAGAATACTACTCAGCAACACTGGTCAAAACTATTATCTGCATAGTGAAGTAACTCATCACCAGTGCCAAGGAAATGGTTTAATGTGTAATTGATATATAGTTTGGAAAAGAAGCGGCATGAAATAAATAGCACTGCTTTAAACTATTATTTTGCCCATTTTCTGGGCTTGCAGGGACTCACCATGGGCCTAAACGGGTCTCCGTTTGTACCGTGTCGGGGCCCACGGAGCGTCCCTGCAAGGCACGCCCACAGCCCACTGCACCACCCCTCCCATCTCAATGCCAGCACAAAACCATTTAGTGACTAATGGGCCACCATTAGCAGTTTCCTGTCGGCATTGTGATGGAAGGGGCTGGTCTTAGCTGCAGGGAGACCTAAAGGCTTTTTATCGGTGTGCTTATGCCCCTCACCCCAAGTGGCGTGAAAGTGGTCAGAGGGAGCCTCTAACTTCTGTAATGTCACGTAGTACTTTTGTACTACGTGACATTACAGTGGGAAGGAGCAGCACCAGCACCTGACCTGCGGAACTTTCCCCACGTCAATGCGCCGCCCCACAAACTGGGGAATTCCATCCCCTCCATAGGCTTCAGGGACTGGGGCAATTGGGCCCACCAGGGCTATTGCGCCCTGGGCAGTTACCCGCCTCGCCCGGGCCAAGAAACGGTCCTGGCCTCGGCCCTCAGGCAGGGCAGGGCAATTGGCAAATTAATTTGCAACATTTTTTGCTTTATTACCTTCCCTCGCCCCGGATGCTCCAGTTTCCCCACCCTTGCAGCCACGGACTGGAACGCCCTGCCACCTCACCTCAGACTCATCGAGTCCCACCTTGCCTTTCGTAAGGCTATCAAAACCAGACTCTTTGTGTGACTTTAACCTGTTTCTGCCTTTATGCCTGCTAACTTGTAACTAAGAGCCTCGGATTGTAATCTTAAAGCTGTGTTTCCTCTGTAACAGCGCCTCGATGCCTCATGGGCTGCAAGTGCGCTTAACAAATGCAAATAAATAAATAAATGGTGCCAGCCAGGCCCGTGGGCGCGCGTGCGGTGTGCCCTCCTCCAGGCAATGGGTCTGCATTGACACTGAAGTGTGGATTGATTGGGGCAAGCTGGGGCCCCCGCCATTACAGAAAAGAGGAGCGATTGGGTCACTAAATCCTGATGTTGTTCCCATCACAAGCACACACTGCCAAGCAGCAGCAGAATCAGCAAATACAAACAGTTTCCGCGTCCTGCCCTTGCTGATTGGGCAGTGTTTAAGGAAATCCGGCAGTAACTATAGCCTGCCGAGGCAAGCACACTTCTTTCCTCACGCTCCCATCCTCGCAGGTGAGGCCTATTGCTGCATAGGTGTTTTATTTATTTTAAAATTGTATTGCAGAGATGACTGGGCCAACCAATAACGCCTCTGGAGGCCACAAAGCTAGACAGTTTTTTCAAGGCTCAAGTAGTCATGAAAAAGGAAGCGAGCACTGGTGGTGGACTCTCCTCAGGAGATCATAAGGCCGGTTCTCAGAAGACCTGGGCAGAGTGTCACCGTCAGCAGATCTTAGACAGTTGCAAGTTCCAGCAGGGTTGGATTGGTCCATCTGTCAGCCCTTTGGCCCATGGCCAGGACAAAATCACTTTGAGGGCGAGGCCCTGAGGGCCAGTACCACGCGTGGGCCGGTTTTGAGGTTACTACGCCCCCCTAGTTTCCGCTGCCGAGCATATTGTTCGTCATTCCCTCTTTCCTGGGCATACCCCGGCCATTACGGAAAAGAGGAGCGAGTGGGTCATGTTAGGGAGAATTCTCATAAATGGCTGATTTCCCTTACCTAATGAGTCCCTCAGCAGCTTTGCTGGATTTCTAGGGTTTATTTTTTTCACCTGGTAGGAGTGTGAGCCATTTTCCCACTCTTACATGTGTTTTGCTGAGTTTATTTCTACTTTTTGTGTGATCTTGTGCAATGGAGCCTCACCTACTCCATGGCCTCATATTTTTCATGTGTGTTACACAGCACCTTCAGTGCAGTGACACAAGGGTTGTCTTTGAGACTTCCCCCTGGCTCCATTTTCTGGGGCTGACTTCTGTCCCCCAGAAAAGGTAAAGTTGCCATTAACTTTATGTAGTCACTTTAAAACACAGACCCAGTACACCCCATCTTACATGGAGGATTGGAAATGGTTAACTCCGTTTTTGCCGGTGTCTCTTGGAGCATTGTTTCTCTCCCTTTTCATCAAGACTTGGCTGGTGGCAGTGGTATCTACCCAATTTGTTATACCACGGTTATCTTAAATAACCATGGTATTGTTTTAGGCTACCTTGATAGTCTCTAACATAAACCCACTTGACCAAATATGTTTTACTTCGGCTCCGACTGGGTTTAGTCACCATTTCTTTTTGAAAATGTCTTTCTCGTGTTTTACTCTGCGTGCCAAACCAGGGTTGGTCCCTTTGTTCGCCGTCTTTTCACGGGCTTCTGCACAGAAGCCCTCCATAAGGCACCTGAAAGTCTGGGTAGGCAGGATGTCAGGGAGTGGTTTAAGGACCCCTGCCATGGGTTCCCTTGGTACCCCAAGTCACACTCCTGTTTGATTGGCTGGGTGACTGCCCTTGCCAGGACAGCCAACCTGTTGTGTGATTGACAGCCAGGCTGAGTGAAAGGGGGAAAACTGCATAAAAAGCAGGTCTCTGGCACTGGAAAGGCAGAGGCGCCACTGGAACGAAAGAACCAAGGAGTAGCTGATGGAAGAGGACCCCTACCACAACTGAACTGCCCGGTGAAGCCCTGCTGCAGGTCCAAATCTTCAGAATCCGACGACAGAGAAGATCCTTCAGGAAACTTCTTCCCTTGAGCTGGTGGGACCAACCAGTTTGCCCAAACTGCAAGACAGGCCCCCTCCTCTGGTCGAATTCGCTGTACAGAGCTACAGTGGGCCGGATAGCCAGGAAGGTCGGACCCTGCTTGGGTTTTAAGGAGCGCACCTTTTATTTGTTGCTTTGCTCTGCTGTTGGTTTCTTCACTGGATAGCGCAGGACCCTCCAGTCTTCCTACTTCTAGTCACTCCGACAGTCGCTTCAGGAACCGTGAGCCTGCAGGAACTACCAGGAACGTCCCCCTCAGCTACAGCTTCTTCTCCGTTTCAAGGTACTGTGCAAATCCGGTTGTTCGTTTTGCTCAATCGCGGTGAAAGTGTTGAAACTCTTTCTCCAACCGGAGGGCTTGTCCTTCTCTTCTCTTTGAACTAACTTTTCTACCAACCAACCTCGTCCGGAATCCGTGGCACGAAATTTACTGCGAACTATCCTGAACCGTGTGATCTTGAGCAAAAGACTTTTGACCTAGTGACTTTGGCCCTAAGCCTTTTTATCTGATTCTATCCCTGTAGTTCCTCTTGTTCAATTGCCCTGAGTACTTACCTGTTGGTGTGGTTCAATTTCTGTTAACTTTGTCTTTCCCTCCCTTCTAAAGTTGCTGGAGTGCCATTTTGCTCCCACTTCATATTGTGAGCTTAACTTGTCTGGAACTTATTGGGAGTTGTGTGGTGTATTAAGAGTGTGATGTTTAGACTGCTCATAATAGTGAAATGTTATACAACTGAAGAGTAAAATAAATGTATATTCTTTTACTTGAAAACCTTGAGTCAGTGTTTGCTTGAATCATAGTAATTGCTGTCCTTTGTGTAACTATTTGATACTGCTCACTTACTCTTGAGATAAGTCTGGCTGCTCAGCCATTGCTACCACTTTAACTGTGTAGTACAGGCTTGTACCAAAGGTGAATTTGTACTGTCACTTGTAGTCTTAATTGTGTGTGGTGTTCCCAAAGGGTACTGCATATAATTCTGCCTAACAGGTCATTAAATCCTGAAGTTGTTCCCATCACAAGCTCACACTGCCAAGCAGCAGCGGAATAAGCAAATACAAACAGTTGCTGCATCCTGCCCTTGCTGATTGGCCTTGTTTCAGGACACCCGGCACTAACTACATCCTGCCAAGGCAAGCACACTTCTTTCCTCCTGCTCCCGTCCTCGCAGGTGAGGCCTATTGCTGCATAGGTGTTTTATTTATTTTAAAATGATATTGTGGAGATGACTGAGCCATCTTTAGGCCACTAAGCTAGACACTTTTGTCATGGCTCCAGTAGTCATGAAAAAGGAAGCGAGCACTGGTGGTGGACTCTCCTCAGGAGATCAAAAGGCCGGTTCTCCGAAGACCTTGGCAGAGTGTCACCGTCAGCAGATCTTAGACAGTTGCAAGTTCCAGCAGGGTTGGATTGGTCCGTCCGTTGGCCATTCGGCCCGTGGCCTGGCCAAAATCACTTTGAGGGCGAGGCCCTGGGGGCCGCTACCACGCTTGGGCCAGTTTGGGGGTTGCTACACCCCCCTAGTTCCCGCTCCCGAGCATATTGTTTGTCATTCCCTCTTTCTTGGGCATGCACTGCTGACTTTATTTTAGTGCAAAACTTTAATACAAATCACTGTTCGCTCAGACTTGTCTTATACTCTTCTTTGTCGTTGTGCTTCTTTTGTTTGGAATAACAAACACTCTAGTCTAACGAGATAAACAAACACCTACACAAACGCGCCTTGTGATTGATGGTGTGAAGGATGGATGCAGGCGCTGGACCAAAAGCTGAGCGAAGTCTGCACAGCAGCTGGCCTGGGAAAACTACTCAACAACTACAGTAGAAACCGTCTCCGTGGACGGTTGGCCCGACTTCCGTATAATGCAAATAACCAGACTTGCAGGATGCATGCTTCACTTTCTTTGTTCCATTGGGGGCGACATGCTGTAGCATCAAGTCATGGCCTTTAAAATACAGAGCACGTTGCAGCTTCCGATCTCCTTTAACACAAATGCTGGGAAATGGCCATGACTAGCTAACGCCACATTAATCAAAGCCAGGTATTTAAAGTATGGTTCAAGTGTTGGGGAATCACCTGCTCACACTTTCTGTCGTTCGACCAACCAGTGCGCAAAAGATCTTTCTGAGCGTGGGGCTCTTGATGCCACCCATTTCTGCATTTGATACACCAGCAGCTACGCACACCCTGAGGAGGCAGCTCATTTCTCTCCCAAGCTCGGGACAGTGTTCTTTACCATAATGGAGAATGTGAAAAAGCGCAAGGCTGCAAGGCTGGGGGGTGAGGGTGGAGGGCAAAGCGCACTATGCTTGGGGTACACTGGAGATGCTTCCCCAGATACCAGCAGTACTCCAAGTCTCTTGAAACAAAATTTGTCAATACATTCAAGCAGCAAGCAACTAGTAACTTGCAAAAAGGAAACTTAACGAGTCCCAAGAAAAGGTTGCATTCCACCCTTTAAGAATTTGATTGTTTTTGTTTTTATGTTGGGATGGTAGACATCGTTTTTCTTTGTGATCTTACAGTTTCATGGTGCTGTCGGGAGCTAAAATGAGTGATCACGAAGGAAACATTTAAGAATTTTGAGAGTTCACGAGCATGAGCGAAACAAACCCCAATACTCAAACTGCCATTTCTCTGCCGCGGTAATGAACTGCAGTGTGTTTCAATGTAAAGTCCACTTTGTAATGTCATATTTTTTTTAATGCCACCTCTCCAACATTACATTACATTGGGAGCTATGTTGAATTGTACATGCATGTCAACTCTCTGCATATGTTTAAAGTACACTTTACCACTCACATGGAGTAGTGATATTGTTTACGTGTGTCCCTCCTAAATATATTTAACTTCCTGTGAAATATTTGGTGCAATACCTATTGCATAAATGCATGTATTTTAATGCTGAGATAGACGGGCTTATATAGCTATCGGTGGGTATGGTGCTGGTGTTTGTTCTTGGAGGTTCGAGTAATTTTCAAGACCAGTTCATCACCTTTTAAGAGTGGCTAAATGTTTGAGGTCATACGAATGACATTAGTGTAGATCTGAAATTGTCGATTCTCTGACCTGAGTCACAGCAGCAAACTGGTCATTGTTACTAAAAATAAAGAGCAAAAGCAGACTAACATAACCAGGCTTGTTCGGGTTTGACCCTCTTATTGCTGTTTTCTGAGGTTCATGAAATTCCGCAGATGCCAGCATTGACAATTTTGTTAACTCATAGTCCCCACTCCCTCTGCTCAGCCCATGACACATGCATGAGATCTTAGGTCAGGGGAGAGGTGGATGCCAACGATGCTTCCCGCCTGGGGTGCAATCTGTTGTAAAAATGGCCCTGGGTAGGGCGGCCCCCTCAGCATGGCTCGCAGGGGGGCCCCCAAACTTTGTGCTACGTCCCTGGTGAGCTCTCCTGTATTTCAAGAAGTATTTTAGCTATTCGGACAAACAACGCAGGTGTCCATGAATCTACTGCACATGATTTCCACGTTTACTGTGTTCTTTTTCTGCTTGTTTCAGGGCGAAACACCATCTTCCATCGAAAAACGAATAAGAGTAAAAATAGCAGAGTGCACATGGAACTCGTACAAATGAACGTGCCACGGGCCAACGTGCCTGCAAATCGGCCAATTTAATTGGCTGTATTTAGAGCCTTTCAGTACAATGGGCAGCTGATGCATTATACAGCAGGTGCCACCTCGCAAGCTGCATTATTCCTGGTCAAAGACCGTGTAAATCCTGGAGGGGTAAGCGGAAGCCTTTCCAAACAGGGTTTTGTGAATTCAAATAAAATGGATGCTTGGAAAATGATGTTGTTTGGAGGCTTTTTACATTCCACTTGCTGCTTTTGATTTAAATAAAAGCCGTTTCACAGAAAATAGGACACGGGTACCTCATGGTAGCCATGGCAATGCCAGGGCGATGTACTATGATAATTGGTTGAACTGGACAATAAAGTCGAACCTACGGGCCCTTTGAAAAAAGAGTGTTGATAAATGAAATACAATTTGGTTTCTTAGAAATCATTTCAATTATTGCCTAACAATAGAGAAGAAGGGGTAGACACACTGCACACATTGCAGTGACAGCTGTGTTGAAATGTGCGACAGACAGACTCACTAAATAAAAGATGGCGGCGCTGAGCTGCCATTTCCTTGTTTGTTGCTGTCAAAGCCTGGACCAGCTTTTCTGGAAAATTCCCTGCTGGAGGGAAACGGACACTTGACAAATATGTTGTGACAAGTGTATGCGCGCTTTATGGCTCCGGTGTCAAATCTGCTCAATTTACCAGTGAGGGGAACCTTTCACTATCTCTCAGAGTGCTGCAGGGTCACTCGGGGTTAAGCGAATCTACACTTTGCCTTTCTTTGCCTTTCGCAGGACCTTTTTGATTTGAAATGGCCATTTTCAAGACCTGCTCAGAGTGAACGCTTCATGTGCTAGGAACAGGTTGTGCAACATCGATTCTTCCACAGGCATGCATGCAGGACCCTAGCAAATAAGAAACCCACTTTAGGGATTTGCTTTGGATTAATACTGGCGTTCTTTCAAGGTTTGTGTTTTTGAGGGACTTTATTTTGTCTTAAATTGGAAGATTTATTTAGGATTTTTAAGAACTTTTTTTGGCAGTTAAAATAATCATATCATGTTAATTGCCAGCGACCGATTGATTAATTGGTATACTGTCCTTTCATCATGGGATGAAAGGACGCTGTGTTTTTAACTGTTGTCATTTCAACGTGAAAACTCATTGAATTTTGTAGGGGGGTTAAAAAATATATAGATGGGGGTGGGTGTTTGGGAATAGTTAAATAATTAAAGGGACAGGGCTTGGGGGGAACCCCCCAAAATAAAAATAAAATAAAAAATATCAACAGAGAAAAACCCATCGTTGTTTCACCCGGCGTTGAAATGACATGGAACCAATTAATTTATAATTATAAATGCTGGGGGGAAAATGTCAACCTAAGTCCAATATATTTTTGGATTTTGCTGTTGGGGAAACAATTATCCATTCAAAGTGCACATTTTTTTGGGATTTCATTTAAATTTGACTTTGTGAAAAAAAAAAGGTTCAGCAATCTTCTGGCAATTTAATTGGCAAGCCATCTGAATCGTCTGTGCCCATTTAAAAATCGAAAGATGAATACTAATCTCATATGCACTTCCTTGATGTTAAATGAAATGTCATGTTTGGGCTTTGCTCTTGTTCTAATTAGGTCATGCTATGATGTCATGTTTTGCTTGGCACGTATGTTATTTTAGGCAGATACCCACTTTTTGAGTGCATTTTATGCTATGTTTCACTGTGCTACAGTATGCACTATTACTTTGCTAGGCCATTTTAAGTTATGCTATGACATGCTATGTTATGGGTTTGTGTCTATGGAAGGGACTACTAGTTGTGGTTTGTTATGGAGTCAGAATTGTATACCAATGTGGAATGCATTCTTGTTGCAGGATCCACAGCTGTAACCAGAGGCACTGGGATCATTTTAACTCACACACATAATTAACGCCCGGCTCAGTTTTACTGTTAAAGACGTCACACACGTGCATTCTCCATGACCTGAACACAGAGGAGCACACCGGCCATACCAATACTGCACAAGAAATTATTCATAGTGCTAATGTTAAATGTGCCTAGTCTTCTCTTCTAATGCAATTGTCTCCAATGTATTGCTCAGTAATGTAATACAATGTTGGAGTAGGATCCTCCGGAATCTCTGATCTCCTTCTGCTCAGCCCTTTGAGGACATTTGATTGACAGTTGACCCCTTTACAAATGCCACATAACCACGAAACCCCAACACAACCAGATCCACATCAAACCTTCATCCCAACCAGGCTGAGTGATTGGGTGCTCGGTGAGTTTAAATGGCAATGGGGTGCTGGATTTTAGTGCTGGGATGTGATTGGCTGGTTGGGTTCTAGGCTAAAGGATGGCGGTGCTGTGGTAAGGGTGGATGATGATGTTATGTGGTGGTGCTGTAGAGGTAGAGAGATTGTGTTTGTGGTAATGGAGTGCTAGGTTGACGTTGGGTGGTGAAGGTGCAGGTTTGAGAGAATGATGGGTTTCTGGTTATTCAGGTGAAGTGCAGGGATGAGGTTGAGTGGCGGCTCCACAGAGGTAAGGTTGGGGGGTTTGGGTGCTGGTTTGTGGTTGTACGCTGGTTTACGATTGTGTGGTGGATTCAGGTGGTGCAATGGCATAGCTCTCAGCTATTCATCTCACCAGGGCGGGTGAAAATAGACACATTTTGGCAGAAGAGTGCTGAATGAAGTGTATGGCCGGGTAAGGTGCCTGGCGAGAGAGATATCGCATTACATGGTGTGTGGAGTTGGGCATTGGAACTGCTGGGGTGGTACGGTGACCAGACGGCTTGGAATTGGGCCTTATGGTGCCTGAGAGTTTTTTCCTTTTCATCAAAAACCACATCCCGTTTCCAGAAAAGGGAGCATGACCACTAGCACATTACCGGGTTGTCTGCAACAATAGATTACATCTTGACAAACTACAAAGATTAAACATAACATATATAAACCATATGAACATCAGAAACGTTTAACAATTCTACACAATCACTTACGGCAGAGCTCTGTGCCAGGCGAGGGGCTCAAACCAGATGAGCATCTTTGTTATTTAACAATCCTTATCCTCAGTGAGCAGGCTGTCAGAACCCTCCAGGACGCATTCTGATCTGGGCTACTACTCTCCAAGATTGTCTTGGATCATTGGCACTGCTGGCAAGTCTATGGAACTCTACAAGTGAGCTCAGTATTCCCAGCTGATGATCCTTGATCCTGGAAAAGACCCGGGGCTAAGCTGATGTTGGAACTGTTGGGACTGGGGGCTAGCTAGTCTTTTGGCTGTAGCTCCTGAGATTCTATCCGGGGCTCTAACCAAAAGATCAGGGGCTATAGCCCCCTTAGCCCCCCCCTAGCAACGCCCCTGGTGAAATGTCAAGGTAATCAACAAGACACATACTCCAGAAAAGTAGTGCTTACCTACTGTAATCCTCCCCCATCACTAGCATGCTACGTTGTCAATGGTGCACAGTATCAACTGACACGCTTTATCACATCTCACACATCCAGAAAGCCTGCACCATGCACTACACAACTGGCATAGCCCACCATCCACAACCACGCACATCATAGCCACAGAACTATCATTCTGAGCAGTTTGGGATAGGTTGTTCTGCAAATGTATGTTCATCTGCTTGCAGTTTAAAGTTAATGCTCACTTGCAGAACGTATGTTTAAAATGTTTCCAGGATTGTGGAAGTTGGGACAGCAACTGGCCAAAGTGCTACAAGGTAACGCCAATGGCAGGTGAGTGCTATACAAATGGGGGACAACTTAATACAGCACTTATTTCGAAAAGCAAAGTATTTTACCCTCAACTGGTTGGCAGGAAAAATACTGAAGTTTTGGTTTAATGACACCCCTAGCTCAGCTACTCATTATAATAATGTATCTATATTGAGCTTTCCCCAAAGCAATGTAGATACAACATTTACAGAAAGTAATTATCTTCCAACTGAAGTTAGAACTCATTTATCAGCATTGAAAGGATGAGAGGCTGAGTTGGCCTTGTCTGGATTTAAACCTGCAACCTGTGTATCACACACAGATCTCAGCAGTGAGTGCTCACCCCACTGAACTATCTTGTCCATTGTCTTTGGCCTGACATCCAATACCTCTGCCAACAAGCACCTCAATTACCCCTGTAACCTCAATATTCGTTATGAGGATGTGGTCTTAACCTCTGGCAATAGACGTTTTCTACCTGGGACCATGTGCGAAAGCAGCGTCTAGAGGAGTGGTTGCTTAACCTTTTTTATGCTGAGCGCCCCTCGAGCAATAATCTTGTTTTTTGGAATTCCCTGCTACCAAATGGCAAAACTGCATATATTCTATATTAAATCCAGTTGTTGTCTTCCCATTTGAAAGTGCCTTGTGTCTCCCCCCACCCCCGACATCCTCTTAGTCCCACTTGGGGAACCAGCAGCACTGTTTGAAGACTACTGGACGAGAGTGTGGAAATGGTGTTAAGCTGTGTATACATTCAAGAAACAAACTTTAATGAGAACTTAATGCAACAAAACCCCTGAAATTCAGCTATAGCCACCTAAACATTGCGCCTGCTGTTGCGCCGCCTATGACCACAATGATGCCATCACTGATGACATCATCTATGACATACACACAAGTCAGTGTATTAAAAAATTGGATACTATTTAAAGATTACTTTTACTTTGTACAGTACATGTTTTATTTCAATTTTAACATGTTAATAAATTACAAAAGACACACAGAAAGAAATATACCTCTATGTACATGTTTTAAGCAAATGTTGAATTTTAAAACTTAATTTCTTTTCTATAAATATATACATTTAAAGTATGAATTACTTTTTTTTCAATACATGTGTATGGAAATCTTAAAATATATTCTAATATTTAGTTGTTCCTTGTATTAAAGCACTTCTCATGCCATTTAGAAAAATCATACATATACACATTTTTCTTACAATAAAAGTGTCGAGTATTTCCATATGTTTATTTTAAAATGCAGTACATAATTAGGGTTCAACATGTCCTGCTTTCTATTTGTTTCTACATGTTTTTTTTTTGTAAATGTATATATAGATTATATTATAGTGAACGTGTTTTAGGAATATTTGACACAAATAGTAACCTTCTAAGCAGTGTATTATTTATAATTCAGATATCATCTTTTACTACAAAGGAAAGCTTCACAAGTAGTGATATGATGCATGTGTAGGTGTTTACTGTTTTAAACAAAGTACTCATTGTTATGAACTATTCTAAAATGCTAATATCACATATGTAGAAATGTAAGGGTGGTCTAAATATGGGCACATTTGTGGAGTGCTCTTATGTCTGATGTCATTAGTTAAATAATCATGATTTCATATTTGATGCTATTAGCGATGTCACCAGTGATGCCATCAGTGATGTCATCAGTAATGTCATACATGGTGTCATTAGTGATGCCACCGGTGATTTCATCAGTGATGTCATATGGGTTGTCATCTGTGATGTCATCATTGTGAACATGGACTGTGCAGCATGGGGTGCAAAGTTACAGTGGCTTTAGTGGAATTTAAGGGGTTTGTTGCATTAAGTTCTCACCTTAACGTCCCTGAAACTACGTGTTTTCCTTGAATTGCAAATGTTTTTTTACAATGTGTTGCTCACGTCAGGGATGTCATTTCACCAAAATGCCAGGGGTGGCGGAAGTGACATCATACAACCCTTGACCCATGATGACATTACAGGAAGTGATGTCATTTGACCCCACCTCGAAGTGATATTGCAGGAAGCGATGGAACACGGCCTTTCACCCATTGACAGCACAGGAAGTGGCATCACTTAGCATTGTTGACTATGAAAAATATGGTTACGATATCACTATAATGTGATGTACATTTCATACAAGAATGGATCGCAATATGTATCGTTAAGATCAGTGTGTATAGGCCTATATTACCAAATTACTGTGAATGCAAGCAGACGTCCATGACCAAATGATAATGATGTGTTATTATATAGCACTTATGCTTAAGCACTTTAAATAGAAAAAATATACATACAATATCACCCAACCTGTTTTGGTACTCATTTATCGACCTCAGAAGGATGAAAGGCTGAGTTGAGTGGTTTAAGAACAGACTAAATCAGTGAGTCACACCCTGAAGTGTGCCCAAAATAAATCTTTAATGAGTCTAGCAATTATTGCATAGAATTCCAGAAAGACACATTATTTGGTATCCCTATTCTTTCTGATTTAGGGTCACTGCTGAAAGAGTTAGACTTGTGGCACTCCTGTTCTTATTTTTCTTCTTTTTGTTAAGGGGCCTGAACAAGAAAACCAGCCACTCCAGAAGTAAAGAGCCACATGGTGCTGGCCACAGCCCAGGAGCTTGAATTACAAGAAAGAAAAAAAAACATATTTTTTTTTTAGAGGTTTCAAGGGAGACCACAGTTGCGACCTCTGGCGACCCCTAAATGACATCACTGGCTCACTTTAACGTCCCTGCAACTAAAGTTTTTTTTTTTTCATTGAATTTCGAGGGTTGTGTTATTCTGTAGATGTTTTCTGCACATGGCCAGTGTCCACAGCATATGGCCGTGCCCACTGCATATTTTAGCACACTACCAGACCACTAGCCATGGCCTCCACCCAACTTTGTAAAGGTTTAACACAAGATGCCATTTTATTAACTCAAAACAGTTTGATAAATGCATCACTATCCCTACCCTAAAAAGCATTCCTCTACCTATCAAAAAAAATTAAAAAAATGAAGCACTCTAAAAAAAGGAATCTGCACTTCACACTTATGCATTCTTCAAACTCATAAAGGGATATATATTGCAATTCAAATACAACATGAATAACAGTTATGTTCAACATAAAACAAATAACTGTGTATCCTTGTAACCTGGGCTGGATCCCCTTCCCCATATTCAAAGCAGGATTTTCAATCAACAGTTCAAAATAGAAAAGTTCCATTTTGTAACCAGATTCTGATTATAAAGTTCTTCTTGGTCCAAAAAGTCTTTCTCTTGAACTGTGGATATAAGACACTTTCTAAATAGTGTGCAAAGACGCCAGTGATAAAGCACTTGGAGGGATACCAGCCCCAGCACATATCTAACCCAGGAGATTGGAATGTATTGCGCAGATGTTGTTTCCAGTATTTAGACTCCCATTTATCAAACTGAAAGCAAGTGTTAATTGCTAATGTTTCTAGTCCATACAAGAGGCATGGAACTACCTTCATGGTCTAAAAGAGCCATACTGGTTTAACGGAAAATGTACTTTATTTGTGCATTATAACTTTTGCCTGGGAGATTTCTGTGGCTAGTTTCGATTCCACACGCTCCATCTGTTTTTCAGCATCTCCACTTCCTTCAAAGGAAATGCCCAGGTAGATATAGTATATGATGATAGGAGGACTAAGTCGTCCGCATACATTAGAGTTTTAATTGGCTGATTATTAAGTTTTGGTGAATCTGAAGTCACCTTTTCAAAGGCGTCACTGGCATCATTGATGAAATAGTTAAAAACAGCAGAGGCCAGAAGACACCCTTGTTTCAAACCTCGGGCTGTCTGGATCTGATCTGACAGAACACCATCTATTGACAGTCTAATGTGCACAGAGGTATTAGAATGCAATGCTTGAATAACGCCAAACAGTGTGGAGGACACTGATCTCTGCTCAGCTTTGCCAGCAGAATGGAATAGGACACCGAGTCAAACGCAGCATGGATATCTACAAAAGCAACACATAGGGCTTGTTTTGTTGACTTGCATTGGGATTTGATAGCATGCAAACATAGCAAGTTGATGTTGGTACCCATGCCAGCAACAAAGCCTGTTTGTTGGAGATCTGAGAGATGATATTTCATACTCCATGCATTCAAATCTCTCAGGATAAGGTTGCTTTTCCTGGTGCATCTAATAATGCAATGGGCCGATAATTGCATGGTAGACTACGTTCTCCCTTTTTAAAGATTGGGATTATTATGGACGTTTTCCATGATAAAGGAACCATTCTTGAACTTAAATAATAACTGTGTAAATGTATTGTATGTAAATAGATATGTGCTCTGTAAAGCGCTTTGGATTAAGGCACTATATAAATAACACATTATTATCATTATTATCATTAAGACTTCTCAGAATATTGTGTTAAGAATCTGGGCCCATAACGCTGGATTTGATTTAAGCATTGCTTTATTAAGGCCATAAGGTACAGCGGCCGTACATGAGCTAGCCTTCGGAATCAGATCTTAGATGAATTCAGGAGTGAATTCCAAGCGCCAGGGAGAGTTGAA
The DNA here is from genome assembly GCF_040938575.1 of Ambystoma mexicanum. NCBI lineage: Eukaryota > Metazoa > Chordata > Amphibia > Caudata > Ambystomatidae > Ambystoma > Ambystoma mexicanum. Next base: position 1,150,984,545 of record NC_090928.1, read on the forward strand.
ATAGCAGCATTTTGGAATATCGCTCGGCGGCGTATAGGTCAGTTGTAATGTTGGATCCAATGTTGTATCTTGACGCCATTGATATGGGCATCGGCGTGTGTGTTATAAGAGTGATGTTTTAGCAGTTGCCACATATCGGCCGAGTTCTTATTTATCATGCCATCTATCATGGCTGTGGCATGTATTGACCCACGCTGCTATACTATGTGGCATCACTCTACTATCTATGATGCAAGAAACAGCAAAATGGTGGCAAAACCCTTGTGAGCGCCAAAACCTCCAAACCACATTTTCAACACACAAAAAGATGGCTGCACAACCTGCCACCCATGCTGCATGTTTGGTGGAACAGAACACACGATGCAGAAAAAGTGCCAGTGGTCTCCTTGACAAGCAAACATGAAGTGCAGAGGGAGTAGCAGCACTTTGCAAGTCAAACTCCAAAATGTGCCTGTAAATGACAGTTACTTTGCTGCTGAAACTCCAAAATGCCTGTACATAACACTTCCCAACACTCAAAATCTTGCTTGGCACTAAAATTCATTTAATCTAATGAAGCACTGTGATTGTACAAGGCCCTGAAATGTTAAAAGCAAAATGTTTCCTCAGCAAAACTGGATTGCCTGTGAATGACAGTTCCTGTCAAAAATCTGTGTGCAGCCACACTGGGAAACCCTGTGAGTGACAGCTCCTGTCAATGGGCTCTCCTGATTAAACTTAAAGTTGTCTAAAACTAAAGATCTGCCAGATTAGCAAATATAAAAGGACTGTTGCTGAAAGGAACACAGATTTCAGTTGTTTTTGATCCCACTGGTTTAAATCTAAGAAAGCAATTTACCTATGTCATCTGATACAACAAGTTTGTTTTCTGCTGGATTTTAAGTCAAGAAATGAAGGGTTAACCTAGCCTGGCTGGGCCTGTCATTCTTCTCAGCAGATACTCACTGACATATGATAATTGTGGGGTAGGACAGACTTTTCTTTGCAGCCAGAGAGTGAACAATTGCAGATCCTCCAGGCCAGTAAATGGACGTGTGGAGGTCATAAACTTGGCTTGCAGAAGGAAATCCCAAAGTAGGGGGCTAATCCTTGAGCTCCAGAGACAGACAAAAGGCGGACCATTTGCTGCTAAGAATATGTAATGAATATTTTTTAGAGACTTATAACTCACTATCAGAAATGGTGAAAAATATAAAAAGGGCAGAGTTGTTAATCTAATTTTTGGCCCCACATTTCAAAATGAGGTGGAACTGGGTAGCATATTCTGAACAGGAATGGCAATATATGTGGTTTTATGAGAACTGTATTTATGCTACAATTGTTATAATTTGCACACACATACCTATTGTGAAAACAGAAATAAAATATGGAGGCTGAGTACCCCAAAAGAAAACACACCGAGCACGGGTTACAAAGGAACATACAAACTAATTTATTCTTTACTAAATTCAATTACAAAAACAGTGCAAAGTCAGATAGCTATCGGCCCTCAGTACAACACAACAAACTCCAGCGTGGTTCAGTGTGTTCAGTGAGAGACGCTGTACATTAGAATGCATTAGCTTTTTATACATTTTGTGGGCACTATGCCCATCCCCACTTCGGGTTAATATTTTACCTTATACATCACCAATTCTAGGGTTCGTGCTGAGTCTCAGATAACCGCATATAACCGGTTTGTCTTTAATACATGTAACAAGCATATGCATTAACTGTGTATTCTAAAGTTTCGCATGCAGGACTTCTTAAACAGAAATACAATGTAGTAAGACAGATGTTCTTCGTTGAGTATGTAAACACATTATCTCAATATATGTTTGTGGATTAGTTTCATCGCATGAGTGATCCCTTTACACATAGGTCAACAAAGGACAAGGTCTCAGTTCATGACCTCAACAAGTGGCCTGCAGGCAGATTACACATTAGCTTACAGAGGTCAAGACAGCCATATTGTATTTTGCAATGACATCGTCCACCATTTTAGCTCACAGGGTGACTTTTCCACAATGAATTCTAAAATGGCGGTTTGACCTAAAATGGCGGCCTACATAGATTACAGGTCAGGACCTTGCAACACAGATTTCTCTCGCAAGTGACTTTCGAGCAGCTTGGCGTAGGCCAATATTAAATATATTTTTTACAATAGGAGGTACAATATACTTTCTATTCCGACAAACCCTCCTTTTGGCCTATGCCAAGTGCTAAAAACTACTTTGGGTCTCCTTGCAAATAACTCCATGCATCATTATCCATGTACCCTGAATCACTATCTGAAATATCTATTGCCATTAGGTCTTTTGCAAAAATATCCTTTAACACATATTCTTTGGAAGTCTTATCTGAGGCATGCACCTTATGTCCTATCGAATCTATCGCTTGTGCGCAACATCCCCCTAGCATCAAACACATACCAGGCAGACACTGAATACAGCAACAAAGAAACAACAGAATTCCCAAAATAATTAATAAGACTGAAAGTTCCTTCCCACCCCAATATCGCAAGAAATCCCAGAACCAAGCGCCAAGATCCCAATTTCCCTCGGGAGAATGCACTTCAGAACTAAGGACGTGCAGATTCTGTATTGCCTTGAAGATAGTTGGGGAGGAATCTGGTACAAAACGCAGCAAGCGGACCACACTAATTTATATACTCCATCACGTTCAGCCAGAATGACATCTAATGCCATCCGGTTCTGGAGTGCTACTAATCTTATTGCTTTCTGCTCTAATGTCATGTTGTAGAGTATATCCGTGGTCCGATTGATGGTTCTCTCCAGTACTCTCGCTAGTCTCCTGATATCTTCTGAATTCACCATCTGCCCCCGAAATGGAAAAACTGATTTTGCTATATCGCCCAAGACTTGTGCTGGGGTGTCACCATTCTCGTCCCGCCGTGGGCGAGCCTTTGAAATTTCTATAGTACTTGCTATGAACACCCCAGGTAACAGGATCCCTAAATAACAAGTTCCCTGCCAATCTCTGGGCAACCATGGAAACGCTACATTACCGCAAATAAAATAGACAGGTTTGCCTCCATACAAAGGTCTGTCTTCCCCAGTCAAATTTGCAACGTTGGCACAACCTTTAAAATCTCCCGTTGACCAAGTGCCATTCCTCTGTATGCAGAAAGAAACTGAATCAGGGATATGGTTAACAGTGTAGGAAGGAGGCATGGCATCAAAGATTGGAAAGGACAAGATAGTTTATCAGAAGGCCTAATAGAAGCAACATTCGGTTTACTCCTATTTGCAAAAAGGGAGCATCCCAGGGGAGTCAAAACACGTTTCTCAAAACTATTCAAATTGGTGCCATCAATGTTCCCTGAGACGCTATCATTCCATCGGCCAAACAACAGTGCTCTAAGAGAAGCATAGCAGGCAGTTGTCAACAGTAAAGGATGAATATACCAACATAGCCCCTTATCCCCGTGTTGCGATAAATGCGAACAAACCCAGCAATTGGTACTATTAAAAATGGCATGTGTAGCATTCATGATAAGTAGTAATGTGTTATTATGGTACCTTTGTCTGTGCTGGGAACCCCAAGAGAGCAGAAACAATGGGTGCATTTTCAGTAGGCAACAAAAGTTCTAAGGAATGAGTTTCCTCAAGGTACCATAATCCTAAGGCAGCGACTATAAGAAACCCAAATATCATTACAAAAACACAGCAATACGTTTTCGGGGCCCAGGCATTTTGTCCATTGTCCCGGTTGGTCACCCCCTTATTTACAAGTATAACATGAGCGGCGGCGGTAGCAGGCATTTCAGTCTTCAGATGGAAACTCCAATGTTCGTTGCTGGTGACCCGCTGGTCACGCGAATTCTTAGTCCTTCCACAACCCTAGCCAACAGAATCCCCTTTCTCAAATTTGGGCAAAAGCAAGCTGTCGGACCGTGCCGTATGTCTATCAGATGCACAGCAGAACCATGCCGTATGTCTATTTTCTCAAACATAAGTGGCACCTGGCTGTTCCTGGTACTGATTGATCCTGAAACAATGTGTCGTCACTTCCCGTTGAAAGCAACGTGTTAGAGGCAAGTGAGGAGGCTGGGTTTGAAACAGCCGTTTCCAGGTGCAAAATTTGTAAAGAGTGTGGGGACAAAATGGCAGCTTCCCCAAGCCTCCTGGGCTTAGAGATATTCTCCGACACACTCTCAGTGCTGCTTACTGCTTTGTGATCATCAGTTGCAGTATCAGCAAGGGGTTCTGCTTCTTCTGTAGCGTGTGGCACAGGGCGAGGAAGTTTCTTGATGTGTGACGGGTGGATTCAGTTCTTTCGCCCAGCTATCCGCACCGCTGTCTGGGTGACCAACAGGCCCTGGAATGGCCCACGCTAGTGAGGCGCGAGGCAGGAGGTGCACTCAAATAATTTGACGAACACCCAGCTCCCGGTCGTATGCCGTGGCCCGGGCCCTCGTATCGCACAGGTAAATCAAATACAGGTTTTTAGTCAATTGGCTACAATAATCTGAAAGTAGTACATTTTCAACATTCTTCAAATTTCAACATTTTGGAAGATTCCAGATATTGGCAGGTCTCCCCATTACCACCTCAAATGGAGAGAGCCCAGTCTTAGTTTGAGGGGTTGTACACATGGCTAGAAACACGATCGCTAAGGCGTCCGGCCATTTTAATTTGGTGTCGGCACACATCTTAGCGAGCTTGTTCTTGATGATACCGTTGTGTCTTTCTACTAGTGCGGCGCTCTGAGGATGTCTGGCCGAATGGAACCGTTTGTCAATTCGTAATGCTGTACATATCTGTAGGATTACAGCGGCGACAAAATGTGGACCATTGTCCGAACACATAACTCTCGGCAAACCGAACAGGGTAAAGTACTCCTTTAACATGGTTTTCGCAGTGATCATGGCTGTAGCATCTTTAACAGGGAAAGCCTCAACCCACTTACTAAAGGCACAAATGACCACAAGGACATATATTTTAGATTTTTGCACAGTTCCATTTCAATAAAATCAAAGTGGACTACTTCGAATAGGACAGAGGGTGGCCCAAAACTTCCCCTTGCGGTTGCTGTCCCCTTTCCCACATTATGTTGTAGGCAAATCATACAGTTCTGGACATAATGCTGAGCAATTTTTGAAATTGTGTCGTTTAGCCAAACTTTTTCTAGCATTTTCGTCATCTGCTGGGCACACACATGCGTAGGACCGTGTGCCATTATAACCATCATCATCACATAAGCATCAGGAAGTAGCCATTTTCCATCAACCCTGTCCACCCAACACCCATCATCATCAAGTTTTCCCAAGCCCTTAGCCCACCTCTTGCATTATTCTAATGTGGCATCGGCTTGGATATCCCGTACAGACCCAACGCCCTCATCCATTACATAGGCATTTTCAGTCTCCCTTGAAACATATATCTCCGTAAAGAGATCAGTGGCAGTTTGTCTATCTATTTGATCTGTCAAAGCATTCCCTTTTCCAATATTATCTACAATCTTTCGATGTGCTGCACATTTTACAACTGCTAACTGAGTAGGGCGCACAAGCGCTGAAAGTAGTTGCACTATTAGGGAGCCATGTTGAATCTTGGTGCCATGTGAGGTTAGGAACCCTCTTTCCGACCAAAGTCTCCCAAAGTTGTGAACCACCCCAAAGGCATACTGACTATCAGTATATATATTTACTACAACAAGCCCTTTGGAAAGTTCACAAGCTCGGGTTAATGTTATAATCTCTGCGGCCTGCGCAGAATTATGCGTAATTCTCTTATTTTCCACAACCGTGCTCAATGTAGTGATTGCATAAGTGGCTGTGGATGTACCATCCGGAAGTTTAAAGCAGGAGCCATCACAAAACAGCTCTCCTTGCGGATTATCCAAAGGGGTATCTTTCAAATCAATCCTGCCCTTTGTTTCTTGTTTGGTTGTATACAAACAATCATGTGATTCTTCAACGTCGCAAGTAGTATCTTGCGGAAAAGGTAGGAGTTCAGCCGGATTAAGGACACAAAACCTCTTAATCTGAATGTGAGGGGCAAACAAGTTCAATAATGTGGAGGAACTTTTTGGTATGGAGATATCTTTGATGTGTACCTTCGCAACCTGTTTCTGATTGCTTTTTTGGTCCAATTATGTCTTCTTTGTATAATATTTGCTTATTTTTTCATCCTTTAATGTTGGGTTGTCGCATGGGTGTAGGTCAACACGGAGACACTGATTTCCCCAACTCCGTTTGAGAAATATGAGAAAAAGACAGTTTGTGCCTGCACCTCTTTGCGCCAATTATAACACGTAGTAAGAAGTCACAAAAGTCGGTTCACTTGAAAAAGTTTTTCTTAATTTATTTGACTTGTCGTTTAGCCCTTGTTGGATGACACGTGTTTCGGCGTGTATCTCGCGCCTTTTTCACATCCGGGCTGTTTATATAAGTAAAAAGTAAAACAAAAACCAAATATAGTTTTTGAGTGATTTGTTGAGTAACATTTTCTTCAATTCCTTTTAACATTGTACAAATGGTGACTCTCATTGGTGCCGCAAAACCCTCTGTAGCAATTGCCCAAAAAAGTTAAAGCAAAATGATACCTTTGCCATTCACCTCGTGCATTCCTGTGTGTACTAATCAAAATAGATAAAATGAAAATGTTTGAATAGATTATAGCCGTTACAGAGAAAAAAAGGAGGATAAGTAGGATTTATATTAAATCTTGTTGGCTGAGCCAGTCCTTACCCTTTCTATTTCGGTTTTAATTCCCCCTCTGGGATAAGTCTCTCATAATTGATCAATTAACGGAAGTCTTAGGGCTCAATCCCTCCTAAACACAAAAATTGGTATAATGTTGACAGTTTGTGCTTGTCATTACATAGTATCCAATATTTTTGTACTGAGTCCCAATTCATTAATATTATCATTGAGTCCATGATTAATCTGTCATGCATTCCCTACTTTACTTAATTATCTAAAGTCACTCATAACAATCCCTCTATCATTTGTTTGTATATTTCATATTATTCCCGTAATTCTAAGGCTTGGTTTAGATTACCCACTTCGTCATAAGGACTCTGTGTGGTACAATATGATGTTTCTCCCCACTGCTCTGGGAGAAATAAACATGCTGAGCAAGCGTATTTAAACGTTTGCCTCCTTCGCGACTTCATTTTTTCCCGTACTTTATGAGGCTTGGTTAAATTACCCATATCGTTATAGGGACTCCGTGTGATACGGAGAACATGGTGTTTCTCCCCACTGATCCAGGAGAAATAAACAAGCTGATTGCAGACATGCTGTGGTGAAAACATCCATAATCCCCACTAGGGGTGTAAACACAAGTAGTACAGCAGCATACAAGCCACAGATATGATGAAAAGTCCAATGCCCTTGTGTAAATGGTTGTTACACCAAACCATCCTTGCAAGCCCATGGAGAGGGGAAACAGGAGTGGCATATGTGTCAGGACCCCAAGCAACAAACACATCCACGAGACAAGCTTCAATGGGCCCAGTTGGAACAGACAGTGGATGCTTTCAAAAGCCACAAAGCACCACACTGTCACATGAATGCACAATAGACAAGCAATTTTAAACTATATTAACTAATTAAACTAAAAAAAAGAAAAATGGCCACATATGATCCGGGGGGAGGCACCCAGGAGAGGGGAGGTACAGGGTGCACCTCAACACCCACATGCGATGATGTTGAGATTAAAAAAAAAAACCTCCTTGGGCTCAATGCCTGCATGGCCTGACCTGTGTGGGAGATAAGTCTTCGTCCAAGTCACCCTCTGGATGGTAAGCAGAAGGTGGACGTGGCACAGTACTCTGACCATGCCTATGCGCAGTTTGCCCCTCATCAGCAGCAAGTCTGCGGGACTGGTAAGCCTGGTCCTTTGCGGCAATGACACGTAGGTCAGCATGCAGCACCTCACGTGATACGCATGCGTCCTCTTGCAAGGTAGCACGTGTAACACAGAGTTCTTCCTGAACGGCCTCGCATGACATCCGGAGAACCTCCCAGCATGCACGTAGCTCAGCCGAGATGGTATTCTCAAGCTGCTCCAACCTCTCCTCTGACGGCTTTCTCTGGGATATGTTGAGCACACCGAAAGTAGATCTGAGGGATTGATGGTCATCCCTTAGAGCCTCTCTGTGTGCCTCTGCATGCCGGGATTCTGGAAGTTAGGATTATCTAGAAGCCCTTTAGGGGGATCATCCCTTGCACTCAACATGTCACTATAACTCCTGCAACAATCTTTTGGCCTTGATTGTTGGTGTGAAAGGCCAATTGTTTCTTGAGCGAACACAGAACTGGTACCTATGTGTAGATGTGAGCTTGTAGGGCCTTGTACCTTCATTTGTTCAACACTTGGCTGTGTGGTTGCCTTGGACAGTCGTTTGGCCAGGTGTTGATCTATCATGTGTTTTAATGCTACAATTGACTCCTGATTATGGTTGTGGCCAGCAAAAGAGGATAATTTTCCAGGTGTATCCAAGTTGACTGCTTTCCTAGCTGGTTTAGTTTGGGCAAGGCAATTACCAACATCCTTCTCTTGCTGAATAGACTGAATTAGGTAATTGAGCGGATAGTAGGAAATGTGATGCACACTTTGATCGGGTAAATTGGGAATCGCAATGTCATGAGTTTGGTTATTAACAGAATCGGGCAAGCTCAGAGGTGCATGTGGCTGGAGTTGTTGAATAGAGCACCTCTTCTGCTTAATTTTGGAAGAGTTACCCAGAGCTTGAAAAAGGGCATTCAGGGTGCTTTTTGCAGGTTTGGAGGCAGCCATATTTTTCATTTTTTTTCATGAGTGTCTGAGGGCCTTTCAACCAGAGCTTTGTGCTCTTTGGTTTTTGAGGTGCGCCACACACTCCCCATGAGCTCCGGATTTGAGAGGAGCAGGCCTCCGCAGACAAGATTGTGGATGCGCTCGGTCTCAGGGAGGGGGCAGATGTCCAAGACTCATCCACAAGCTGTGGGGCATTGGTGGCAGGGATAGCCTCTATGGGGCGGATTGTTCCAGCAATGTTGGAATATGGCAGGTGGAGTCAACCAAGGGGCCCAAGGGAATTCCTTCGGACGGCAACAGATGCTGATTTTCATCATCCTCTGAATGATCAGATGCAGCAAATGGGATTGGCTGCTTTATGGGTTCATGTGTCAGATGAGCGATGGGGGCCACCTGATGTGCATTTATCCATTTGACTAATGCCTCAAATTGGATTGCTTGTCTGGACATTTTGGTGTCCAAGTTTCCATATAGTTTCAAGAGGCTCATTATTGTGGTGTTGATTGCCACTTGGGTTGGCTGCAGCATGGCAAATTGTTGAGAGAAGTGTTCGCTCAAGGGTAATCTAGGTGGTCTTGGGGTCGGCTAGATGAAGGAATTAATTAAAGATTGAACCTGCACCATAGCTGTATTGAGCGTAATGACCTGAGAACCCTGGGCAAGCTCCTCATCAACAATAGGGATTGGTGATTCTCCCTGGCTTGCGTAAATGGAGATGCCAGATGCGTCATTACTGAGAGCTGGAAATGAAATTAGCGGAAGAGGGAAGAATGGAGCGGGCATTACACTGCTTCCCTTTACTGAATCAAGGATAGTGGTATCAGAAAGTGGCTGAGTGTTGTCTCGATCACAAGTCGCCACTGGTAGCATGCCTGTGCCGCTTACTTTAGGCTTAGACTGGAGTAATAATAGAGCTGGAGCAAGGGCAGGTTGTGACCAAGGAACCTCCTTGGTTTGCACTGTTAATGAATGGCAAGGGGTGCAAGATGTTCTTGCATAATTTCGGGCCTGCATGGGTGTAATTGTTAGATTGGAGTGGAAAATATGAGAGCCTGCAATAGGCGCAGCTTTAAAAGGAGCTGTCAAGCTATTAAGCGGTTGGCCATGCATGTGAGTATTTAACGTATAAGCAGTGTATGCCCTAATCACAATGGTTCTTCAAAAAGGTATTTTCTAGCTTAGATGAAGAAACACTCATGTACTACACAACACGAAGGAAATAATCATCCTTTTCCTGCTGCTTCGCTGCTGCACGGCTAAGCCATACTTAACCGTGTACTTCCCCGTGTGCGCGCGTGCAAACTAGTAATGTAGGAATGTCCCTGTGGGCACTGGGCGTGCCAGAGACCAGGTTGCAACAGAAGAGAACAAACAATTAAGATGGTTGTTTTGCTACGAATAGTAGCAATAAGTCACTCACTCACTCAGTCAATAAAGCATTGAGAGATAGGCAGCTGTGGGCCCAGTGGCCAAATTCACCTTTGTAGTCGCTGCAAGAAAACACCCAGGCAGGCAGAATCAACAAGGCACGAGCGGGAGCAGCAGCGTTCCAAGCAGCAAAGTATTACTTAACCGTGTACTTCCCCGTGTGCCTATTCTTGACATGATGAGAGAGATGATGCCAAGTATTCTGTGTAGGAAGGTGAGAAAGGGTAGTATCTGTTTCATTGTGTGCAGTGGGGGGGCAGAATCATGTCTTCCCCACTGCATTAAGTTGAGGTTCTAGTGTTCGTTCATTTTCCATCAGAATTCTGAGATTTTTAACTACTTTGGATGTTTCCAATCTGTTTCCTATTTTGGAAGGCCATAGTAGGTGCTGTTGAATAGAGGAGTTACTATGAATGATCATAATTTCCATTTAGCTGGTTTGAGTTTAAGACTGTTGATACTCACCGATCTGTTGATTCGTGAGAGGCAGTTTGTAAGGTTTTGTGTTATATCTGGGGGGAAAGGGTGTTACAGGGAATTGAGTACCACATCTCAACCGTCAGCATCCTACTCCCACCACCCAAAGACCCCCCATCCAGGTGATCCTCCCCCACTGGTCCACCCCCAGGAACTGGATCCAATAGAGATGGCCGTGTCCTGGCCACCTGGATGGCAGGTCTCCAGGGATTCATAAGTGAGACACCTTCAGGTTTCTCACATACCCTTGCCCTGTGCAACGTGGATGTACCTGTTCTTGGTCCCAGTGTTTTGTTGTTGTGACCTGGGAAAGAACAGGGAAGAGAGATGTCCAGGAACTCTTGCATAGTCCACTGATTGATTTTGGATGGTGTGTGTAGAGGTGGAGTGTTTCTGTCGGTCTCTCTATAATAACATATGAATTGGGTTTTAAGGGCTGTTTTGGGTTTCACGAGTTCAGTGTTTTCCCAGTCCGAGTGTTTTGGAAGTACTAGTTTGTGTGCCAAGAACTCTGGGGTATAGAATTGCTATATGGAGGTGGAGTTTCATGTAAAAGAGTAGTGAATGTGTGAAAATAACCTCCCCAGAATAACTTCTTTGGGGAGCCCTGAAATTATGGCTGAAGATATTTCACAGGGTTCATCCCGGATTTCAATGTATACAGGTATGTTAGGGTACACTTCGTTGTCTCCATTCACACATGTAACTCTGACTAGGGCCGCGTTGCCCAGGTGCTCTGTTGAAACTAGGTCTGCTCGTATAGCTGTTTGCTTACTACCTGAGTCGACTAATGCTCTCACTTGTCTCCCATTTACCCAAGCTTTTTTGTAGGTAAAATCAGTAGGAGTTTGACATGAACAGATACTGAAGGTCTCCAGCTCTTCCTCTGGTTCTTCCCATTCTTCGTCCTCAAGCAATCTATCTCCATATGTTTGTCCTTTATATGCTTTGGACAGTTCCTGGATAAATGTCCTGTTTCTCTACAGGAAAAACAGACTGCAGGGAATGGTCTGCTTCCTTTTACTTCTTCCCTTCTACTTTACTCTTTGGTCTTTGGATCAGTCTTTTTGATTTCACTTTCTCCCTTGGTAACCCTTTTTAATTCGGTATCATCCCCCTGTTTTATCTATTCCTTGAGTTTGAGATCTGTGGATAGGTTTATGATCCTTCCATTCCTTCCAGCGATAGACTGAATGGAAATGTTTAGCTGCATTTGAATGGTTTTGCGCAGTTTCAATGGCAGTGGCTAGGGTAGGTCGATTTAACTGCAAAACGTCTTTCTGCAAATAAGGGGGTAAGGAATTTGTGAATTGTTCTAGTGTAATTATTTCTGTCAGTTCTTCTAAGGAATGATCACTGATCCACAGGGCCACAGTGTTTTTGACATGTTCAACCATTTTTAAGAGGGTTTCTAGTCGATTGAATCTAATGGCCCTCAATTTCTGCCGATAAAAGTTGCAAGTCTGCCCCACTCTTTTTAACAGTCCTTCTTTGATGAATAGAAAGGTGGCTCCCTGCGCAAGATTAAGTAGCTGATAGGAGGTTTGTAATTCACCTTTCAGTAGATGGGCTGAATAACATCTTTTCCCACTGTAGTTGATCAGCTAGGCGTTCGAAGTTTAAGAAAACATCTCCTAAATCCTCACCTTGGTAATATGGTTGAAGCACCCCCTGTGCTAGTAAAGGTCTTGCTTGTAGTTCAATTAGCCTAGCAACATTTTCTTGGAGTCAGATCTTGGCCTGCATCTGATGGGTTGCAAACTGGGCGATGGCATTGGCTAGGTCTGCCATTTCTTCCCAGGGTGTAGGGCTCCCTTTGGTGGATAGTTCCCCATTCACAAAGGAAGCAACGCTCGACTCTGTCGCATAAGGTCTCAAAGTGATCTGATTCTTCAGACTCTGGGTCTGTTGAAGTAATGGGCTTTGGTAAATGAGTTGCTAATCCTGATGGTCCCACAACAGCTAATGACTGGGTACAATAAAAAAAGGTTTGGAAGGAGGGGTTTCAGGGCACTAGGTCGGATAAAGGAAAAGACAGGTAAAACGTTTAGGATTATCCAGTCCCAGGCTCGTATGTTGTAATGGGAGAGAGGAAGGGTATCTAGCAATACTTGAGTTTTAAAGAACAGATCCTGTTGACCAGGTGGAGCATGCAATTGAGAGAACAACACCTCTTTCAAAGTTGACACACGGTCAGAGTCAAGGAGATCAACTATTTTATTTTCCCCTTCTGGTGGTACCACAATTATTACCATGGGTCAAATTATTTATCAGTTGAATCACATCCCACTCTGACACCATATTGTAAGGAACTCATGGTGGCAACAGTAAAGACAGACACAAGTGATAAAAGTTCAAGGGTGTTTATGAAACTGTATGAATGGGTGAGAGAAATGCCTCATCTAAACCTAAAGCTAAGATGGGAGCAAGCTACGATCATCAAATAAATAATAAGGTAGTCCTAGTGGCGTCTTGTCAAATTAAAAGGGCCTATACTAAAATAAGCTATTGCTAATCCTTACCACTAAGTTACAAAAAGAGAGTGGGATAATGTTCACCAGAAAGGAAAGATGTTTTCACAAATGATAAGTCATGATGGTATGGCTGGGTCTCACTTCCCCATATATTAAGCATGGGCCTCGCCAGCACAAGGTTCACAATAGGAGTTCAACGATATCAAAACCTTCAGAGGCTAAGTATGTTTCCTGACAAAGTCTCTTGCCTTAGAAGGCTTGCTGATTGACAACGACAAACAAAAGTTCTCTCAGAGATCTTGCACCTTGGGTGATTGCTCTTCACCCCCAGGATCTCCATCCACAAGTCTCGGATACTCTTTGTAGTTTGAGCCTCTCTCTGTCAGGTTCACTACAGACTTTCTTTAATGCAGTTCATGTATTGTTTCTTTTCATCAGAAACAATACATGAACTTTCCTTCTCCTAGCTTTCTTTCGGCATCGCTCTTTAGGGTTCACACTTGCCTCATTCCACAGTTCACAATCTTATCGGAAAGCGACATTCCCATCCCCTAACTTTCCTCTGGCAAAGGGTCAGAGACTTTCGATTGTACAAGGGATTTGATGTGACCCCTGTAGGACCACTCTGATGCCTCTCGCAACTCTTTCCTAGGGTCTTCTGGTTCTTGTAGTTTCAAAATCAGTTTTTAGAATGAGCCCTCACGTGGCGCTGGACGCCTCTGCACCTGGACCTCAACGGGGCTTTCTTTAAATTTCAATAACACACACAAGTTCCTTGCATTCAAAATGTTGCTACTTGCAACCTTGTGCTTAAAACAGTTTGGTTTTCTATCAGCGTCCTATGACTCACTGGCTGTCCTTGATCTCTGAAGTCAAGGATATTATCACAGTAGCCAGCTTGCCTCTCTGCCTGCGTTATCAATGCGGGAGTCCCCTGTGTACCGTTGGAATCTGCTGTTCTGCACGCCATTTGTAACTCCCGGTCATACGATTTCCCTTTTGGAGGCATGCAGGTTTGAGGGCAAGGGTAATCCCCCCTTTATCGTCCTTCCAGGTCTCGACACCTGTCTTCTTCATTTGAACTGCCGGTTTGGTGTAGCTGTCTCCTCGTGCATTCAGCCTTGCTCGAAGTGTGCTTTCATGCCCCACCTTTTATCCCTGTGGGAAGGTAAAAGGCCGTCAGGTGTGCGTGGTTACTGTCAATTGCCTGACTCTTCCTGACCTGTGTGTTGGGACATGTCAGGTAAATGGCTCTGGTATTAGTCTGATGTCTGTTACTGTGTGAGAAAGTGTTTGTGTGGGGAAACGGGGGGTAGATCTTCTAAATATCCTACAGTGTTGTCGGCGGAAAAGGTGATCAAGGGAAGGAGATACCCAATCTCAACCATCAATGTCCCAATTCCACTCCCAAAAGACCCCTCGCCCAGGTGATCCTCCCCCACTGGTCCTCCCCCAGGAACTGGATACAATAGCGATGGCTGTGTCCTGGCCACCTGGAAGACAGATCTCTGGGGACTAGTGGGTGAGCCACCTTCTGGTTTCTAGCATCTCTCATAACAGGGAGGTTCTGTGCAGACTGGCACATCCTGGTGCTCAGCAACAGTGACCCATATGTGCCCTGTGGGTGGTTAGGGAGCAAAGCTTGACTATGCCTTGGATAACTCCTTCTTCCCCTCAATGACTGTGGCTTTTGAAGGATTAACTCTCCCAAATGATCTACAGACTAATTATTCCATAAGTCCTAAAAGATCCAAAAATGAACCACAGAAAGGGTCCGTCGGACACCTCCTCTTCTATAGGAAAAAGTCCTTAGGTGACTGGACAAAAGCAAGCCTGATTTAAGGGTACACATCCCTCATCATGTGACAAGTGCTCTTTGTATTCTTGCATCATACTCACATCTCTATGTGCTAAAGGAGAGAAACAAGATGGTCGAACCTTCCCCCAACTGTGCTTAGCTCCCTCTAGCTTCACTTGCCCACCTCTTTCTAAAATCCTTAGCATCAAATGTCCTTTGATATGCATCCCACTGGTGTGAGTTTAGTACTTTTGTAGAGGGCGTGCCCTTTGATTACCTTTTCCCAGGCCAGCTCCTGCTGAGGTGCTATCTTGCTGGAGAGAGGTGTTATCCATCCTGACAAAGGCTCAAAGATAGGAAATTCCCATTGGCTCCTGTACCGCAGGTTGCAGCAGAGACCGCCAGTCGAGGGAGAATACACACAGTCTGCCCATGGCTGGTCTGGCCTCACAGGACTGACATACATGTGATAACAATTCACTGTGGCTATAAGGATTATGAGAAATACCAACCACCATACCCTAAATCAGGTGAGGCTTATGTTTAAAGTTTACAACTTCCACCAGGATAGTAACTCTCATAATCATTTGGTTTTGGAGGAGTAGAGGTGCAGGTTTAAATGGAATTTCTGTGTTGAATTGTCTTGGATAGTTCCCCAGCTGTCAAGAGTGCACCTGTGACCTCTTAACTGCTCTTTGCCACTGTAGAGCAGATGCCAGTGATCAGGATGCTGATGCAGCAAGTCACAGGTGTGCACATGGAGTTTGGTGCATACCACCTTTTCTTGGAAATGAGTATATACAGATAACATCCAAATCAATCAATATCTCTAGAGAGGATGGACAAATCTGAGCTCCTGAATTCCATATTAGCTTGCTGTGAAGGGCCTTGCACATGCACAATGTCACTTTACTCACTCAGAGTGTTAATAACTGGCTTAACAAGTATTAGAATGGAGTTCTGAACTGATTTGGTGAACAGATGTTCAGGAGGCCACCATTGTTCAGTGAATCAGGGAAAACTTCTGCAAAGTTCGCCTGGACAATTCAAGGTGTCTTGGAGAGCAGTCAAGGATATGTCTCGGGAGTAGTGGGGGTGATCTGAGGTCTTAGATGAGCACACACATCAGGACAAGAAGAATCACCCTTAGACAGTAGTATTTCAAAATTATACAATTTATTAGGCCCAGAACAAACAGAAGTGAATAATGAAGAACACAGTAATACTAATACCTAAACACACATTATGTAAAATATATGTACAGTCACAATTCAGCAATGCAGTAAAATGCAGAATCCCACCAAAACCTGTAAAATGGGAAAACAATGGCCATCTCAAGAAATAGAAATGTCTAATGTAAGAAGTCCGGACCTACGGAGATTGGAGCGTGGTGCTCAATGTTCTGTACTTGAGTATAAGTGCTGGTCGATGCGTAAAGCTCACAAAGGATAAACTTCAATGGGAAGGAAAAGTTAGAAGAGGACACTGGAGTGTGAGGAATTTGGATCCAAGAGTCAGAAGTGGGTCTGCTATGGAGAACAAAGCTGTCCCCATCTTTTGGACAACTACAGGCAGCAAGAGCCACCCAAGTCAAGGCAAGGACCACAAGGCGTCCCTTGTGTGTAAAAATGGCATGGATGAACTAGGGGCTATCTGTAAGTGGTATGATTACTCACTGCAGTTAGCTCATTCTGGGTTCAAACTTGGCAGGTTTGAAGAAGGTCACCTGCACTACACAATCCCCTTCTTGGTTACGCTTCAAAATGAAAATGCACTGCGGGTGCGAATGCAGGTCCGATTTACACCTGGACCTGGATCTCTCATCCACAATGCAGAACGAAGAAAGCACCGATTCAGCTGGTCTCAGGACACTTGAAGAAAGGCAGGAAAGTCAGCAGCAGTGACCGCCACTGTCACACAGTGATGCTGGAGCACCCAAGTCTTGCAGACTGGCATATGCTTCTCTCTCATGGCCCAAAGCAGTAGGGAAGATGAGATCTGACAGGAAGGGGCTTTGCAGTGAAAACTGTGTTTCTCCCAAAGCTTGTGCCGAAACTCGATGTAGCAATAAACCATCATGGGTGCCAGGTACAAGTTTGTCAGTCCACTGGAGGGCACAGAGACACTTCCAAGAAGGCTTGTTTGCAACACACCAAGGAGGCTTTGAGATTGATTGGTCCCACCACTCAAAAGGGTTTAAGCACCCTTGCAGGTCTTCAGAGATCGAGCTCAAAGCAGGGCACCAATGGTACAACAGCGGTCTCATGGTGCCAGATCTTCTCTGCATGGTTCTAGACAGTCCTTTGATCTGCTTCGCTTCTCATGATACTTGACCCCCTGTATAGGTCAATTCAGACCTAAGGTTGATCTCTGGGGTCTGCACTCATAGCCCCTCCTTATATCCTAAAAGTCCAGGGCAGGCTGGCACCCGGTTGTCCAATGAGGAGATCTGCCCACTCATGTCCACCAACAGTAGTCCAATCAGGGACTACTGTGGCTCTCTCACACATATGCACAGACATTCGAGCACCAGTAGTGTGGATTGGGACCAGACAGTCCCAGTCCACTTTCTGGGTGCCCACCCATGTGACATGCATTAGCCCGAGAAAAGCACAAGCTTTGCAGGAGAATGCATGTCCAAATAAGGACTCCCTATGTCACAAAGAGCAAGGGGAAGGCCACTGCACAAAATGGCCAAAGGAGAAGCCAAAAGACCTTGTGGCACGGCCATGATGGACACTAGCCTCAGTCATAGCCACACAAAGTAAGCGTGGTATCCTTTGAAAAAAGTTAATTTTTTAAAAAATGTTTTTTTATTTGGTTAGCTGATAAATCAACATTTCAAATGTTACATTTCATTATTACATTTTTTATGAAATGGCATCAGTGATTACTACATATAAATACATTCACAATCAAAATTTGTCAATAACGGAATAAAACATAACTAAAATTACCAAACTAAACTGAAAGCAAAATTATCAATTTTCATGAAGGCAAATTAAAACTGACAAACGCACAACACAACACCACCAATGAAACATTAACATTCGCTACCAGTCTTAGCCAAGATATCAACACAAGTTAAGAGTCCTTTTATGCTTCAAAATAAACCTAAGGAGGATCTATTCATTTGCCACACTCCCAACTACCGAAAAAAAGAGTCAAAGAAATGAACTATCGCCAATCTTTTCACTTGCTTGGTGTTTGAAAATATAATTTGCCAAATTTGATTTATTTTAACAGGGCGATAGATGGCAAACAACCCTTTAAAATGTATATTACATTTGGCATCTAACATGGGACAAACCACTATCAGATGCTGTAGGGTTTGTTTCTCCAGAATATTTTTTATTATATTCGCCTAGGATTTTGTAATAGCAAGTCAAGGGTTACTGACGCATCTGACATAGCATTCAGTATGTGCTGTCGCCAACAAGATGGAAAAGTGTCATCAGAGACTAATAGATAGCGTACTACTATGGTCAACATGTTTGCCGCAGAAATACGCACCAAGCATTTCCTCAATAAAAAGCACATGCGCCACAACTTGTGCGAACATTGACAATAGGCCCAATTCGAACTGTATTATAGGCAGAGGGGTACAGTTTGGTAGCCGACAAACTTGCCTCCAGAACCAAGAACCCAATCTGCATGTTCCTTCAGAGCTTGTGTTTCAGATCCATACAATAATATGGTATTACTTTCTGATGATAAAATGTAAGAATGTGTTTAAACGAAAATTTCCCATATTTATAGGCTAACATTTTTGCCTGTGATATCAATGTGCGCAGTTTGTTGTTTAGGTCCAGAGTATATATATCATGATCTGGATTCCAAGAAATGAAGAGGCCCAAATATTTATATTGGAAGACAACCTGTAGTTCTTTATTCTGTAATTTCCACTTATATCTGGTTTGTCTGGTGCTACGTCCATTATTACAAACGAGAATCTGAGTCTTTTCAGTATTAATCGATACATGATTTGCATGGGCGTAAGCTTCAAATTTAGACAATAAGTTTTGGAGGCCACTCGGTGTTTGAGACAATAAGACCAATTGTCTGCACATAAAAGCCAAACAATTTCCTGATGACCAAGCTTTGGGGCATGGCTTTGACTAATGTTTCACCCATGTCTAAGATGAAGAGGTTGAACAGTGTTGAGGCCAAAATAAACCCCTGTTTGAGTCCTCTTAGTGTGGAAAAAATTGAGGATAAACACCCATTGTGAGACAATCTGACTTGCATTGTGTTGTCAGTATGGAGATGCATAATCAATGCAAGTAGCACAGGTGGACATTTGAAATGTTGCAGCTTTCGATATAATAGGAGCTGATCAATAGAATCAAAACCCACCCTAAAGTCTACAAATGCCATGTATAACGGAAGCTTCCTTTGTGCAATTTGTGCTTTGAGCATTATTGAGTGTGATGTTATCAGGTGATGTGTCCAGAGCAGCTACAAACCCTGCTTGGATGGGTCTCTTAGATGACACTTTAGAGTCCAAGCATTTAGGTCTCTCAGGATGAGACGACTAAAGATTGTTCCCGGGGCATCCAGCAAAGCTATTGGCCTATAGCTCATTGGAAGATGCATATTGGTAAAACAATCGAATGTTTCCAACATTGGGGCAACCTTTGTGTGCGGATAATAGCTGTAAAGATGTCAAACAGAATGGAAGCCCAAAGTTCAGGATGTTGCTTGAACATGTGTTTATAGAGACCATCACGTATTCTGTCAATGTGGAAACAAATGTCATCTAACTGAAAATCAAGGGGAAATGATTTAGCGACATCGAAAGAGTCAAAACTGCAGTCTCCTGAAACAATAGAGTATAGCTGAATGTAATGTAAAATCCACTTGGCTTCAGGTACCCCATTGGCTTGGGCGATAGTTTGAGAACCATGCTATGTTATGTTATGTTATGTTAAGGACATTTATGTGAGCGCGCGTACACCAGAGGGCATCTTGGCGCTGAGGAGGGAAAGCGTGATTACGAAACACAGCTAGAAAAGCAAGGTTTTTAATCCTCAACGGAAGCAAGGTGATCAGAGATGTCACGCAAAGGAATAGGAAGGTAGTTCCACGATCTTGCAGCAGCAACTGAAAACGCACGGCCACCCTTACGGGCCAACTTAAACCGAGGCACAGCCACCCGCCGGGTGGTTAGAGAGCAAAGAGTAGGAGTGGGTTGGTAGGGAGTGAACATTCTTTGCAGATATTCTGCTCCCATTCCACAGAAGGACTGGTGTACTACACACATGGACTTGTACTGGATCCGCTGGGCAACAGGGAGCCAGTGTAGTTGTCTCAGCAAGGGAGTCATATGGGCCATGTATAGAATGATTTAATATTGCCCATATGTTTGCTGTGTTCTTTGAAGAGCATATAATATTTGAGCACCATCAGACTGTTAAAGTAAGGCCTTCTGATTGCGTAGACAGTTCTTATAGTTGGTGCGTAGATGTATTAACATATTGGTTCTTGGCTCAGCAGGATAATTTAGGACTTGCTGTTTTTGCAATCTATGCAGCGTTTTTCTCAACTTTAGTTCATGACTATAAACATGAAGTTTTGGTTTTGACCTAACCTTTGTATGCGTATCACATTGGAACAATTGCATCAGATCACTATATGCCAGGTTATGAGAACCACCTCCCATGTTATCTTTGTCTAACTCATGGGCAAGGAATAAACTAAAGGTTTTGATTGTATGCTCCGACCATCATAGTCTATTCTGCTGATAATTCACCAAAAAGTGACCACAGGTAAACATATAACAGTTAATACAAATAGATGAAAAATCTTCTGCTGTGTTTAGTTACCCAAAAATCCTTAAGGGATGTCTAGGGCCCGAAAACGCAAGGAGCCCCTAGTGCGGTACTGTGAATGCTATTTGCGCACTGAAATATAGTTGCCAAAAGTGGCAACACAGTCATAAGAATAAGGGAAACAATGTTTCCCAGTACTGACTACCAGAAGGGCAAGTCAGTTTCTCCATAACAGATGAGCAAACGCCCTTTGGGGCACAGCTGAAGACTGTGCTTCACTGGTAGAAAGTCAGGACAGCAGACTGAAACTAAAGAAAAAAGTTGGGGGTCCACAAATATAGAGGTAAAATAGCAGCACATGACATTTTACCTTAACAAGGAGAGGTGAAATCCTTCCCACTAGTGGAAGAACTGATGGGGAGAGGAATCATGAGCTACTCGGTATTACTACTGAACACCAATATTTTGGGCTCATTACACAACACTGTCAGAAAACACTTCCATGGGCACTTCGGTTCCTCGCCTTCACTGCTGCCGCATGGATAGGGTAACAAAGAATGTTTCCACTAACGTATAAAGCTACTTTGCGTTCCCCTTCTTTATTGTGTTACTGCAACTTCTTCTGCTACTATTTTCCATTTATTTATTATGTTGCTTAATTTAATTTGTCTGGTTTAAGAAATATTAGCCAAAGGTGTTTATTCTACCTTAAGAATGGGTTTCTTAATAGGTTCCACATTCTTTCAAAGCTCTGATCTGTTTCTTAGCTTTATTTGTGTGTTTTATCAGGTTTGCTATACTCGGACTTGTACATTTTAAATTGTCCATTTTGTCCTACTATCAGCCCAGATAATTTAAGATCGTGTTTCAAAACCTAGACTGGTTCCTGAAGCTTAAACTGGGGCAGTAATAAGAGAGACTTGAAGGCAGCTGTTCACTGTATTGGTACAGACCTACAACAAAGAGTTTCAAGGATTGTACAGGTCAAAATAAAGAAAGGATTACCTTAGCATGCAGCAACTGCAATGCTGTAGGGCAGAATAGGTGGCACGCCTTGCAAGCCCTGCTGAGGATCGGCCACTAAGCTCCTGGGAGGAACGCATGCCATCCCATGGATCCCTAGGCCAGCCTGGGACACCGTGCATTGGCAATGCACTTGATGATCATGCTGCTTCAGCATTGCACTAGGTGAAAGATATAAGTACAAGGTGGCGCGGTGGCATCTAACTCCTAGTGCTGAAATGGGTACCCACTGCCACTGTCGACAGTCATAGCATTAGCATAGGCAGCTTTTGGTGCCTGGGTGAGCAGGCATCTTGTGACAGGCTACTGGAATTTGAAATGATTCAAGGTCAGTGGAAGAAATGAAACTTTTTTTAAAGGGCCATTAACATCACAACAAATTAGCTCGAGATGCCAAGCATAGACTGGGAGCTGTACGTAATGTAGTGACCTTTTGTGATCTGCAGCAGTCAGTTCTTTCCCATCTTGAATCCATCGATGATGTATATCCTTATCAATATCTCTGGGATATAAAGATCAAAACAATGGTTTGAGATAGACCTGCCAAACTGAATACCAAACGTAGATATATTGAATAAAGCCTGCAGGGTCTCTATCACAATGTTCCTTGGTCTTATCTGTTAAAACATTGCCCTATAGATCATAGACGCTTTATATCATACTTGTGCTTAAATATATTTCCCACGTTCGAGTACACTGGAGCTTGGAGGGATATTTGTTGTGCGGACAGGTGATGTTGCCTGTGCAAATGCACAATTGAAACTTCTCAACATATCCTCACCTTGTGTTCAGTGCTAAGGGCGAAATATAACAAGAGATATGGGAGATACATATCGTCTGAGGCTGGCTGGGAGCCAGACCAATTTTGAAGCACTGTGTATTCTGCCGAATGCCTTGCTATTGTTGCTGCCGAGTATTACATATGGAAGGAAGCGCTTGTTGTATTCATCAGTATGATTTAGTTCACGACAATAAGCTTGCTGTAAGTTAAATTAAACAGTAATTCTGAATTGTGTCTGTTTTTCTTCATTTGTATAATTTGATTTTTTATTAAGTGTTTTTTCTATGTTGTGTAGTGCTGAAGGTTTTGTATAAAGCCAATGCACACTTAATACATATATAAATAATAAAAGTAACAAAAGTATCTAAATCTCAGTGTCAACTATATTGATTTTTGTTGGGGAAGGTGCATCAGATTGACACAACCCTTTTTCATTTTAAAGGAATTGGTTATTTTACCATCCAATCCCGACCTAAAAACATATTCATTGCAAGAATAAAGGACACTTATGTGCATGGAACATAGGGGATGGAGTTTTCATCTCTCCCACAGTTGCATCCTGGGATGTCAATAATAACAGTAAATACATATATTTTCCTTAAAGCAGCATTCCTCTGAATGAAAAGATTCAATCTCAATGCCTGCTCGACAGTACTTACGACAGAGTGGAATGCAGCTTGTTGTTGACTAGTTAAGTAATTCTCATTGATCCAGGTTTGTAAATGTTCCAACTATACTTTAGCATACTTTTTATCAGTACTGTCCAGCAGCGATATTGGCCTATAATTTTGTGGATTGGAACAACCCCCTTTCTTGTGAATCGGAACAATCTCTACCTTCCTCCATGAATCTAGTATGCATTGTATTTTGACAACATCAACAGTCGAGCCAAAATGGGTGCCCATATCATCGGCTCGGCTTTCAACAGATCAACCAAGAGTTTATCATGGCCTGGCTCCTTACCACTGATCTGGACAAGTAGGGTCAATTAATAAAAAAAAATGTAGTAGAATCTTGTTCCTTGGCAACCCTTATTAATTCAACCCATTTATCAGAAGCAAAGATCTTTTTCTGTCTAGCAATAATCATTTTGTGATGCCTCCTAGCAGGGAGAACTTTAAAAATATCATAATTTGTTGTGTTTTTTAGGGACCAAAGTAAGGATTGCTTTGCTAATTTACATTCATGACCAAACCAGTCCCCGTTTTTTTAATACCATTCTTTCTTATGCACACACCTCATTTCGTCAACAAGGGGGTTGGTGTGTTACCGTGTTATGAAAGGTTGATGTAATCTAATCTGGTCGGGGACAGAGTGCCTGTCATGCCTGGGGGAATTTCAACTGGTTGATGGAAGCTCCTTCGTCCTGTCTGAAATCATTCAGTGTACTACACCATAAAACTACTGTGACCAATCTATAACAAAATATGAAAGTGCCCAAGCCATGCCCCTTTGTGCGAGACAACTATTCAACCAACGGGTTGCACGCACCCGTGCACGCGCACACTGATTGCGACAAAGTGCCTGTCGTGCCTGGGGGAAGATCGGCTGGTTGATGGAAGCTCCTTCGTCCTCTCCGAAATCATTAAGCGTACCACACCTTGAAACTACTTGGACCAGTATTTCACTTAATACTGACAGTGGACACTTTAATTAGTTGTAATAAGTATCTTGTACTTACTTTGAACTCTCTGTTATACCTTAGATCGATAACAAAATGTGAAAGCGCCGAAGCCACGCACCTTTGAGGAGTAAACTATTTAACCCACATTCTGCATGCCCCCTTGCGCGTACACGGAGTGCGGCAGAGTGTCTGTTAGCCTGTTAGCCTGAGGCACGGGCTGGCTGGTTCTGTCTTTCTCTTCAATACTCGTATGTATTATTAATTTGTACTTTACATCCTATTTGTACTTTATTTGTTGTTATTCATCTGGTATTGTCTGCAGTACGTGGTTATTTAGGTCTGCCGACACAGTAAGAAAAAACAAATATGAGAAAGAAAATGTCTCTCAAAAAGGATGTCATAGCTGAACTTGTTACTCTGCCTGCTATGCAGAGAGCCAGCATTGCAAGAGCAGCTGCAATGGTGTTACTGCTCTCTCCCAAAATGGCGCAGAAAATGCTTGACTGTGCACAATTGTGCGCCAAAGAATTAAGGGATAAAATCATACCCTTAAAGGTCAATACAATAGAGAGTAGTATTGAATCCTCCCAATCCCTCTATGCAGAAGATCATGAAAGAGAGAATTTGGGGAACATTCCTCTATCAGAAATGGATAACAGGCAAGTCAATCTGAGGAACAGTCAAAGCCTAAACTGTTCCATTCTGAATACGCCCCCAATCTTTCATACTAGAGAAATCTCATTGACGGGTCTATCTTTACATGAGGTAGAATACGAACGTAGAATGGTCAATTCGACAAACCAAGGGAATATGAACAATTTTGTTCACCTAAGGATTCTGTCGACTGGACTCACATGTGGAACTAAGGAATCAGACTGCAGCCCTAAACGAGGTTCTGATGCCTGTGGGTCTGGTTGCAGAAAAGTTAGACGCGTGTCTTCAAAAGGCTTTACTTCTTTTGACAAGGGAATTGCAGCCCATTAAAGAGCTTGCTCCAAAAGAAGTAGAAGTGGGGGAACAAGTAAATAGTGATAACAATGAAGAGCTTGAAATAGAGGAAGTTATTAATTTGGACTTGCCTCCTACCGATTTGCTGGATGCTCTGAAATTTTATGTAAAATTGTCCCAAAAAAACAAACAAATAACTAAATAAAATGTGCTCTTGCACAGACAATTTTAAATAAATCGTCACAGACATGTTTAAGAGATAAGGGCCTACGTAATCAGATAGAAGAAAGTCTTGATGAGGAGGTGAGATACCAGCCTCACGCTGTGGGTGTGTCGGGTGTGAGGGAACAATTAAGTGCAAAGCCCCCAAACTCTATGTCAGAGAGACTACAGATTAACCAAGCAACACAAAGTGAATACCAAGAGGGCTCAAGTAGTCTATCAGATGCCCTCAAGAACAAAAGAGATACAGGTAGGATTGGTTTACACCGAAAAACCATTGAGTATGGTATAGATGATATTTTTGATATCTTTAAGAATTCTGCTGCTCCTTCAAGAACAATTACACCAATTTCAGTAGGACCTACTGTTCCAAAGGATGAAGGAGGCTATCATAGATATATTTAATGGTGAGAAGGGGTTGAGTGATTTCTAGCCTAGTGCCCACAAAATGAGATTTCAAGGCACAAATGATCGAATGAAATGAAATATCATTTCAGCTTCATCCGGAGAGAGTACGGAACCTCGTGCATTTCTCACAGAGACAATCCCATATCTGAACAAAGCCAATAAGGCATTAGGGGTGAGAGGATTAACTCTGGATAACACACTCCCAATGATAGAAAGACCTAGGGCCTCATTACACGGAAGGCGGTAACCATAGGGCTATTAGCGCCATGGTTGCCACCAGTAATTTACCGACCCGACATGGTGAATGGCGGAATTACCGCCCCATTCCAAGGTTGGCGGGCCATAATTCCCCATTCACCATTGGCCCTTCCCCATTCCCATTGAGCCCCTATAGGGAAGGTGGCAATTACGGTACCGCAAATTGCGGTACCGTAATTGCCTCCAAGATCCCTTTGCGGATCCCATCCTTAACGGCTGTAGGGACCAGCAAAGGGACCTCGTAGTAGGGCAGTAAGGGATTACCGGCAGCTGTGCCCTTACCGGTGCCGGTAATCCCTTACCACCATCCGTGTAATGAGGCCCCTAGTCACAAAAATTGGGTTTGGATGAAGCTGCAGTAAATCAGGTAATAGAGAGTATGCTTAAGAATAAGAACGTAAGTGAAGGTGACGGTAGGACTCAATACAAAGTTCATTCTCGGGGAATCAGCGTCAAGGATGATATCTCTGGTGGAGAATACCTAAGATTGGAGTCTATGGGGGCTAAATTGGATCAGCTTGGTGAGGGTTACACACAGGAATCTGGGAAATATGAGGAAACTAATACTAGGGCACAGGAAATTAAGAATTAATTGTAGATCGAAAAAGATCTAAGACTTCTGGCATTTCTAGATGTGCCAAGCTTAATAATGAATGATTTGTTTGGTGAGGGGGGCCTTACTCTCTAAATAGAATGTGCATTCTGTCATTGCTCGTGGATAATCCATAGCTTTGCCTGATCTCCTTGGCAGAAATAAAGCTGGTTGAGTTCATTCACCAACAAAGGTTCCACTAAGTCAGACTAATAATACCACCCCCTCTTGTGCGATCTTTGCTCCTAATGGAGGTAGAATCTTTACAGAAAAGAGGTTTTAATATTACCATCTTTTTATCCCCACACCCCTATTAATAAGAATAGCAGGGGGAAAGTGAATCCTGCAGTATTAGTTGGATTAAGTGAAATGATTATGCTGGACTTGTCAGCTGGACAGGTGCCCAAAAGTATAGAAGTGCAACATTGGAGATGGTTAGCTATGTCTCTACGAGATTCTATCACACAACTAAAAACCCCTTTAGCTCATTGGGAATCCTGTGACTAGTCTCCTGGAATGCAAGGGGTCACACTCACTTGGTCAATAATGAAAAGCTGATTGAAGAGTTGGTACAGTTTGATTTTATATTGTTGCAAGAGACCTGGGCAAGAAGGAATCTGGTATGGACGGTTTTGATGTTTTATGCCTTCAGGCCACTTATGGTCTACAGGTTCATCCAAAGGGGGGTTTACTTTTGGCTCATCGACAGGGAGTGGCAATCCATAAAGTTTTGGATTGGAAAATTTCAGATTCTATCCTGATTGTCACCTACTGCCTGGATAGGTCTATTGGGCCTCTCTACCTTTTGATTGTAAACGTTTACTTGAACCCCCTTAGACTGTGGAGATAGTCACCTTGAAATAGTGCTACGAACTGCGAATAGGATAATTGATCAATGGCTGCATGAATTATCATAGCAGGCGATCTTAACGCAGACTGCAATCAGGATCCTATGGGTGTAGATGAGTCCTTGGCACATATGGGAGATGTTGTATCCTTTAATGGAATAGAAGGCACCAGGGAGCATTATGGTTCTATTGTGCTACTAGCTGGGACTCAAGCTTGTTGACAATAATGTTCCTACCTGGACTGCAAGAGGGCTCTCCTCTGTGATTGATTATATTTTTATTTCTAGTCAACTGGGTGACAATCTGGAGACTTTTCAGTTGCTGCCTTCCTTATGCAGTGACCACTCTATGCTCACTCTGGACTTGGTGTTTAAAAAGAAAGAAAAATATTAAAGACTATAGTGAAGATATAAAAATGAATGTAAGAGGTAATAGCGTTAAGTGGAATGAACAGAAAACTCAGAAATGTGCTAAATATATGTTACATGACTATGATACTAATCAGTGGAGTAACTTTGCTGAAAATGTTGGGGGGACATGACAACTGATGGAGAGGGGTGGGGTGAAGGGAGGGTGTAGAGTGGCTCTGAGGGATAGTTTCGGCCAAATTGTTAAGACATTTTTGGACGAATGGTAGATTTAACCTAATTCGGTCACCACCATTAGTTCAAAGCTGAAGACACCGAACATGAAGAGCAGTGATTGCAGGAGTGGCCCCCTAAGGCCAAGTTCAGTATGTTTGGCTTTGGCAGTTGCAGGGGTGTCCCCTCGCTTACTCTGCATTGGTTGCAGGGGACCCAGCAAAATAAAAAGAAGAAAATGGACGATGTAGCGACAGATCCGACCTGCGTTAAAGGGATGGATCTGACGCTGCAGGTTACAGCAGAGGCAGCGGATGGAGAAAGGATAAGTGGGGGGTTTATGGGTGTACTGGTGGTTCGAGGGGACATGAGTTTGGTTTTTTGTACCGAGGTAAAAACGTTTTCGCAGCGAAAATGACTATGGTTAATTCCGCAGTGATTTTGTACGTCGGTCAAACAACCTAAATCCCTGAGGGATAACACTAAACTACTACACCACAAGAGTCCATTGCTGACGCTCTGTTGTAACTTTCATAAGACTGGTGACATATCTTTAAAATTCTATTGGGCTCCCACACATCAGCCGGCCTGCCATGCACCCAGTGAAACAACATAACATTCACAAACTTAATTCCA
The DNA here is from genome assembly GCF_040938575.1 of Ambystoma mexicanum. NCBI lineage: Eukaryota > Metazoa > Chordata > Amphibia > Caudata > Ambystomatidae > Ambystoma > Ambystoma mexicanum. Next base: position 1,151,013,164 of record NC_090928.1, read on the forward strand.
CTACAACATACAAACAATGCATTATTTATCATTCTTTCAGAGACAAAAGTCAACACACATATGCTTGCACACACTCTAACTCACACACAAATGCACCCAGCACCTCCACTGACATACACTGTGTACACACAACATTTATATGTACATTTACAATAACACATGTAAACAGTGGCGCAACGTCCATTGTGCAGACCCAACTTTATCACCCCCGATACCTAAAATTTTGGGCTATGTTGACTTGACCTAGCTGAACTATAAAGCCATGCCCGAAAGGACCAGATTCACTGGAATGTCAGCAAATTGCCTGATTTTTCCTTTCATTCAAAGGCAGAAACCATTAGTTAATGCAGTGCAGTTGGTGACCAAGTATAATTGGTATAGATTTTTAAATGCAATATATATCTAAACTTGGGTTCTGCACAGCACCTTATATGTCTACGTGCTGATAGATTTTTTCTACAAGATTCTTACTGATTAGAATTAAGGTATGTTTTCCTGTGTTCAGACGGCTCCACGCAGTGGAGTACAGAGTGGGAGAATCGCAAGGGGGTGGTCAAGCTGCCCCCACGTAGCTCTTTTAAGAGCCAGACCGGGACATTTGTCATTGGAACACCTCTCCCATTAGGCACCTAAAAGAGGGGGCCCAACGAGAAAAGTGTCCCGCTGGCAGGACAATGTGTGCTGAGCAATTTACGCTCATGGTCGTGGCAGCGGGACACCTTAACCGTTCTGAATGGTAGAGGTGTCCCGCTGCCAGGACAATGTCCCAAGGAGCTCCAGGCAGCAGAGGGTCCTCACGTTGCTCTGTATCAACGGAGTATTACAATGTGAGCCATTAGGCACTGACGTGAGGGAGGTGGGTACTATTAGCAGGGACTTTTGTCCCTTTTAGAAATGGGAATGGGAGGGAGTGATCAAAAGGGAGAAAGGTGCATAATGTTGCATGCTTTATGAAATAATGACTTTGGGCCTCATTACGAATCCGGCGGTAACCGTGACAGAAAAACCACCAGGCTACCGCCGGACCCGTATTACCATTCTGCCTCTGTGATTCCCAGAATCACCGGGGCATTACGACCCCGGTGACCCCGTAATTCCGGAGGCAGAATTATGTAAGTCCCCATTCCCATGGAGTCCTATAGGACTATGACAGAGCCAGTGTTTCCATGTCCGCCTGCAGGCGGGTGGTGTTAAACCCGCCAAGTCAGACCTGGCGGGAGTGACACCTGCCACCAGCAGGACTCTGAATCAGCCAGTCCGGAAAGAATGGTGGCAGCATTTTTACCACCACAGTTCTTTCCGGACCGTCAGGGTCGTAATGAGGCCCTATGGCTTTAAAACCCAAGGAGGATTTGTTAGGCTCACATTAATCTGCATGATGCTTTTGTGACTTTGCATGCAGAATGGGGAGAATGAAACTAAAGCCATACTCCCATTGCTCAACATATTTCTATGACAATGTAAATAGTGTGTGGTTAGTTTACTATGAAAGGCTAGTTTATTATGTAATGTGGTTTGCTTCCAATGCATTGCTATAATTACATGTGTGTTATATGTATTGTATAAATATTAGGCACATGAAATGTAAAGCAAAACCTCAATAAATATCTATATCAACTGAGCCTGGAAATATGTGCACGGTCGCTTAAATTGTCCAAATCCCAGGTTCACCCTTTAACCAACTGTGTGATCCTGAGCAAATTATTTAATCACATTGTGCCTTATCTGCAACTCAGTAAGTGATTCTGATTCACTTCAAAGCTTAAGTTAATGTTCATGCTATTATAATGGTAAATCCTAATGACTATAGAGTTGATCCACATATAACAATAGTGCAATTTAGGTATTTTGTACCACAAAGTTATTTGTCACTTGGCTTATTTATGGCAACTTATTCTAAAGTCACTTCCATGGTGCCTCCAAGTATCAAAGACTGATGATCTGCCTTGCAATGTCCTTTTCTGTGAAGTCACCTCTGTTGGTGCAAACCCTATGCTAATTAGGAAGTTTGCATGTATTTTGCCTCAGAGGGCTTGGACAGAGCTCCCCAACAAACATACACGAACACAATTTAAAATGATTTTTAAAAAAAGTACCTCTGCTCTGTTTTTAAATGCTGCCCGGGCCACGTCTCATGTTACACCAACCTAACTTCTTCGCACACACGTGCCTCCAGACAGAAACCAGGAAGCTAAATGAGCTTCCTAGTTCCTGTCTGTGTGTCGCGCAAACACGATGCCGGAAGGCGATGCTCTGTGCCGCTGGCCCCCCGGAAGTACTGCTGCTAGCTTGACAGCACAGGCACCAGGCCCTGCAGCATCCAGTTCTGACCCTGGCTGCTGACTTTGAGTCAGGCCAACCAGGGTGAGGGACTGAGCCATGCAGTCCATGCAGGCCATCCCAGCCCTGAATGTGTTGCAGTGCGGCTGCCAGGCATCTCTGCATTATGTAATGAGACAGCGCAAGCCTTGCTGAGCACCCCAGCCAGGCTTGCGCTGTCCAATTACATAATTGATGATTGTGAACCCCCTGCGCCTCCCTCCAAAAGATGGGGGGGACAGAAAGGCATGCCACAGAAGTTGGGGGGGACAAAACCCCCTATCCCCCCTATAATTACGCCCATGATACTAATGTTTTTGAAAAGAGAATACTAAATTAGTCCGTTGAACATTTCCCTGGTTACTTATTGCAAAAACTAAATGAACTGGAAAATTCCCAGACTGTAACTCAAACTATACAGTGTATGTATACATAAACATGTACCAGATTCATTAATTCAGGAACATAAAGTAGATCTATGTAAAAAGCGGAGAATATTACGTAAATAGGGAGGTGATGTATTGTTACTGCAATCTAAGATCAAAAATGCAAAACAGCATTTGAAAAATTGGGTAATATATTACAGGGCTAATCTACAACAGAAAGATGGTGAAAACATGCTGAATGCTTTGAAAGGCCATAATTCATGCAATTTCTGGTCTCTTGTGAACAATACAGAGGTAACTCAAGTACAGCTATCCATGAACGCGATTGAGGAGAAGATATGGGTAGAATATTTTGAAAATGTATATAAAAGACAGCCACATGATTATTGGGCAGCAACCTACAAAACACACACATGGAATTTGAATATTACGGTTGAACACATTTCTAGACTCATTACTAAGGCAAAGTCTTCGAAAACACCTGGGCCTAATAACCTATCAAACGTCATCTTGAAACACAATGTTGGTTTATGGTCGAGAGTTTTGCACTTCCCTTTGTGCCCATATTCAAAAAAGTTAGCCGCTTTTGTCCTGTAAATTATAGGCCTATAGCTTTACCAGACACAAATTCCAAAATCTTTGCGTCTTTAGTATTAGATCATCTTCAGGAATGGATTGACGTAAACCATATCCTTGATAGTAAACAAATAGGCTTTAGGAAAAATATGGTAACAGATTGTGGTATGATTATTCTCACATGTTTGCAAAGGAAAGTGTGGACTAAGTATGCCCTTCCAGTTTTTATAGCCTCCATAGACTTGTCAATGGCCTTTGACACGGTAGATTGCACCATGTTGTGGCAAAGGCTATTGAATTTGGGAATGCCTAAGGGCCAACTGGACACAATATTTGTTTTTGTATTCTAATACTAAGATAAAGGTACGTCTTAACTCTGAAGTTCTAATGTCTAAGGAGATAGCTACTCTCAATGGCCTGAGACAAGGGTGCATGCTAGCACCGACATTGTTTAATCTATACATTTCAGTTTCCAGCAAAGTGTTATATTACAGTGGTCTCGTTAGCCCAAAAATAGGATTGACTAGTGTGAATTGGATAGCATAAGCAGACAAATTCCTTCGTGTAGACTGCACACATGTTGGCTTACAGCATCTGATAAAAGATTTAAGGACTTATATTAAAAATAAATCCCTTAAAAAAAGTTATTCTGTGGTTTGGAAGGAGAAATAATGCTCATCTAAAATACAAGTGGTTTTGTTTTTGTGAAGGTAAACTGATAAAAAGTCAAATTGTGCTGCATTACCTTGGTTATTCCATTGTAAGTACCTGTTCTCAAGCATTCTTTAAAAATTGTCTAAATGCAAAGGCAGTTGTGGCATCAAGACAGATGTGTCTAGTAGAACGGAAATGTGGGAAATTTTCAATTGTGCATAATAGAGAGTTCTACAGACTCAAGGTGATGCCTCGTCTTCTATATGGCCTCAAATGTTTTCCATCTAATCTATTGGATTACCTAAGAGTAGTGGAAGGAGTTGTCTGGAGAGGGGTACTCTTTTATATTCCGAGATGTGTACAAATAGAATTAATAGAATATGAGCTGGGTCTTCAGTCTCTTAAATGTGGTGTGCAATGGAAAAGAATTGCTTTATTACGCACGTGTTTCACCTCAGAAAAGAATGATCTCTGTTCTTGGCGCAAATATCTCTGACGTGTTCATGGTAGAATTTAGAACGGAAATAGAAAGAATATTGGAGAATATGGGAGTATCTGTACACATTTTGATTGCGAAACCTGACAAGGTGAAGAAAACACTTAGAGCACAGGATTGGTGTGAACACAATGCAACCCTTTTGAACCCCAAATTATATTCACAAACTGTATCTTTCTGGAAGTGGCATACTGAATTAGAGACATATTTAAGAAAATACCCAAGTATATCGGTCAGAAAGAGTATGATGCGCTTCAGGTTCAACGTTACGAAAATGCAGAAGATCTTAAATATAAGAGATATGAGTGTGGTCAATTGGCCATTTTGACGTTGCTGTAGAATATTAGGTGTAGAAGCATGTTCTGCTTGTATGTCCCTCACTGCTTTTCCAGACAATATTATATTTTTCGAATTGTATGATCTCCATTAATTATGGAGCAGTTATGGTTTCAAATGCTTCATGGAAAATGCAATAGTTTTAAAAATCAGATTGATAGCGTTTTAAAAATACATTTGTGATATTACGTGAGGTGGAATAGTAGCTTTATTTATTTATATGTGTGTCTTATTCATTCTGTAAAGTACTTATTGCGTATTGTTCATGCTTTGTTAGTTTATTATTTATTTGTTGTTGAAGTTTTGCAATTCAATGTGAAATGTTTATGTATATGAATCTGAATTTTAGATGACATTTTTCTTATTTTTTTGTAAAGGTTAAAATATACCAAAACAATAAAAAAATAATAATAATCTTATCCGGTGGGGGACAATAATCGGACAACATAGTGTGTAGAAACTGCAGCATTTCTCTATGTACAAACGCTATTTTTTCCCTTTTCTGTAGTGTCTACTCCATTTAATTGATGTCCTTAATTGATGTCCTTGTGCGCCCCTCAATTAAAAAAAGTAAGGCTTTGCTATCCTGCATGATATGAGAAATACTTTTGTCAAATCTATTCAATGCTAATCGAAGGGTTAGTTGTCACTATCATTCCTATCTAATGCCACACAGTCCTTGCTCCACTTCCACAATTGATGTACTACTAGCATGTAGTTTATGAATACTATTAATCCGACTGGAGTATGTCCCTCTTGCAGGCTTATCACCATCCAGCCTACCATTCGTTGAGAGCCTGAGCTTATGACATGATATGATATGATATGATATGATATGATGTGATATGATGTGATATGGCATTTATAACATACCTACACACAATCGTTTCAAGGTGCAACAAGGCAAGGGAGGGGAAACCGAGGGAGGACAGAAAGCGATCTTACTAGGCCAGGTGACATTGAGATCGCGCAAGTGCAGGGGAGGGTCAAGGTGAAAAGTGCGGGGCAAGCGGAGCGGGCAGTGCAATACATAGGATAACAGTAAAATAAATTAAGACAATAAATAATAGATAAAAGTGCAGCCAGCTGGTGGCAAGTGCAGGGGGTAAGTGCAGACATCAGGTGTCAAGTGCTAGAAGGGGCTGTAGGGATACAGAAACAGTCCCTGAGTGCAAGCGTTGCCAGGGGAGCAGTGCAGGTGTGCAACTGGCGGGGAGGGGACCTGGGCCCGAGATCAGAGGATAGCCACGTAACCAGTGCAGTCTCAGATTCAACCAGTCGATCAGCATGGGAGAGGAGGAGAGAAAACAGAAGCAAAGAGGAGGTCTTGAGGTGCTCGCAGAACTGGAGATGGTTCTCCTCAAGTTTCAGTAAAGCAGGGAGATTGTTCCAGAGGGAGACCTCAGCAGAAGAAAGAGATCTACCACCAACTCACTGCTTAGAGAAGCGACTAACCCTGAGGGAGTTGGAGGCAGATGAGCGAATAGCTTGAGAAGGAAGATATTTAGGAAGAGAGAGCTGAAGGTATTGAGGCCCCAGGTCCCCGAAGGCCTTGTGGCTAATGTAGAGGGTTTTGAACTTAATCCTTGCTGCCACTGGGAGCTAGTGCAGCAATTCCAGCCCTCGACAGATACAATCCCTGGGCTTGAGGCCAAGGACAAATCTCACAGTCTTGTTTTGGATGAGTTGCAGAGGGTGGAGAGTAGAGGCAGGCAGATTTAGAAAGAGGCTGTTGCAATAGTCCAACCTAGAGAGAACCAGAACTCTGGAGACAGTGAGCTTCAGGGGGAACGAGAGGAATGGAAGAATAGTTCTGAGGAGGTGCAGCTGGTAGTGTGACTTCTTAGAGATGTCAGAGATATGAGGATAGAAGGAAAGGGTGGAGTTGAAGATGATCCCAAGGTTTTTAGCTTCACAGGTGGGAGCAGGAAGAGGGCCAAGAGAGGCCAGCCAGAGAGTGACAGGAAAGGAGGGAGCAGGTGTGCCGAAGAGGAGAATCTTGTTCTTAATTAGAAGCCAGTGATCATTGGCGGCACACCACTCCTGGATGGCGGACAGTCAGAGATGAGAGAAGGAGAAGAGGTGACAGAAAGTAGCCTGAAAATGAGTTGAGTGTCATACGCGTAGCACTGAAAGTTGGGGCAGAGATTGGCAATGCGGTGGGCAAGAAGTGCCAGGTATTGGTTGAACAGCCAGGGAGAGAGATTAAACCCCTGGGGAACACCACAAGTAGAGATAGAGATCAAGGAGAGAAAGGACCGAAGTTGGACCTGAGAGGGTCAATTGGAGAGGGACAGGTTATCATGGAGACGGTTGAGCAGGATGGTGTGGTTGACCATGTCAAAGGCAGAAGAGAGATCAAGTAAGAAGGGGATGTTGGAATCAGGGTTGGAGAGCAGGTCTTCACAAATGTTCAGGAGAGCAGTTTCCATGATTCTGGCAGCTCTGAAGTCAGACTGATGGTCATGGAAACAATCAACAGATTCAGAGTGAAGATTAAGCTGGGAGACGGTCAGATTTTCCAGGAGTTTGTCCAGGAAAGGAGAATGGGGATTAGATTATAGTTAGCTGGGCAGGAAGGTTCGGCAGAGGGTTTCTTAAGAAGAGGGTGCACAGGGGACTGCTTCAGGGGGGAGGAGAAGACTACAGTGGTGGAAAAGTGGTTACAGAAATCTGCCAGAGTAGGAGCCAGGGTGTTGATGTGGTCCTTGATGGTTTGGGAGGGACAGGGGTGAACCTGTTTTGACGAGACTTTCATAGATCAAACTTGTCTAGAAACCGTGTCTGAGGAGAACAGGGGAAGGGTAGAGAAGAAGGGAGGAGAGGTGGCCGAAGAGGCGCCAGAGGAAGAGCAGGGAGTAGAGGGAGGAGGGGGATAGAAAGAGAGAGAGGACAGGATGTCCTGAGTTTTAGAGATGACATGAGAATCCAGGTTTGTGCAGAGGTCCTGGGAGGGGACAGGCGAGGTGGAGACTACAGCAGGATTGGCCAGCTCCTTCCATATTTTAAACTTGTATTTTAGGGTGATGAGGTCTGAGTCATACCAAGAGTTGCACTTGGATTTGGGCTTCAAGCAAATCCTCATGACAGTGGCAAGAACATCGAGAGTATCAGATATAGAAGAATGGAACATGGAAAGGGCTGTGTCAGGGTGTGAATCAGCCAAGGGGGAGAAGGCAGTGAGAAAGTGGCAACAAAAGCCTCCACTGACACACGCTTCATGGGTCTGATAACCGAGAATGTAGGTCTCAGTGCTGGGGTTGACTTGATATGAGAGGTAGAGAGGGTGAGCTGGGAGAAAAGGAGAAAGTGTTAACTCGAGGAGAGAGGAGTGGTGAGAGGGATCGAAAGGGAAAGATTTGAAGAGATCAGAACATCCAGAGTAGAACGGTGTCCAGTCAAATGGTCGACAGTGATTTGGTCGACAGACAATTGGTCGACTGAATTTGGTCGAATGCCAAATGGTCAAATTTTTTTTTTTTTTTATATATATGTGTTTTGTGGGTTTTCGTGTGGGGAAAAAAATAAAAAAGAAAAAAAAGGGGGTTGGGGGGGGACCCCCCCAAAAAAAACCAAAAAATGGGTATAAAAAAAAAAAAAAAATTCGACCATTTGGCATTCGACCAAATGATGTCGACCAAATTGTCTGTCGACCAAATGTTTTCGACCATTTGACTGGTAACCGAGTAGAACATCCATCTGCGGAGTGAGATGGGCCAGAGGGGAGAATAGAGAGTGAGAGTCGCAGAGGTCACAAAAGAGTCCAGTGGAAGGACAGGAAGCATCCAGGTGGATGTTGAAGTCTACAAGAAGGAAGAGTTGAATGGTAGAGGGAAGAGGAGGGGTCCGCCCAGGCAGAGAGGAAGGAGGAAGGAGGAGATCTGACCAGGTGGCCGATAGATGGTAGCCACAGTGAGGGAATGGCCAAGAGAGAGAGAGAGAGAGAGCCCTTCAGACGAGGCATTTGAAAGAAGATTAGGCCTGCATAAGAATGACAGAGGCAGGAATCCACTCAGGGAAGATCAGGGTTACACACCTCCCCGCCCCCCCCGGAATGGTTGTATCTGGGCGCGGAGAGGATCTTGTATCCATCAGAGAGTGTCAAAGTTTGTGACAGAGCTGGCCATGAACCACGTCTCAGTGAGACCGAGGACATCAAGGTTAAGTTCCTCTAGGAGGCGGCAGATATCGGAGGAGTGTTTGACAGCTGAGCGAGAGTTTAGAGTGGCAATATGGAGAAGGTTGCAATCCTTAAAAGACTTCCGGGGAAGGGTACAAATCAGAGGTACGCCCTGCGGAGGTGTAGAAGAAGCCAGAGTGGGGGCAGAAGAGGAAGGAGGAAAGGGCAAGGTAGCGACAGCAGGGGTAGGCAAGGAAGGCATGCATGGGAGAGAGGGGACAGCAGGAGAAGAAAGGAAATTGATGAGGCGTGGGAAGCATCTATCATAGAGGAGAAGGTTGGCTCGATCCCTTGGACCAAGACGGTACCATTCAAGTAAACTTTAATGATGACCTTAGAGGAGTGGAAGGAGGCCAAGAAAGCCTCACACTGAGTGTCACCATTAATGGGAGAGGAGGAGAAGGGAAAGAGCAGAGAGACCATATGTGAAGTCCATAGGTCCGGCGAGGGAACGACAAAGAGGATGTCGTTGAAAGTTTGCCTGGATGAGGCACTGATTATTTATTTATACCTTTTTGCATTTTTAAAGTGCTTTCACAGCCCGGGGGCATCAAGACACTTACAGGAATATGTCTTAGTTGCGTATTTATAACACGCTTAATATCCAGAGATTTCTAAGCGCAAACCCGGGGATCGAACCTGTGTTGCTTCGTGTCGTCTTGTTTCCAAGGCAAGCACGTTGCCACTCAGCTATCCTCCCGGGACTGATGTAGGTGTCAGCGATAGGGATGCCTGGGTTGAAGACCAGGATGTCCCTTATAAACTTCTACCTCCCAGATTTAGTGAGGAGAGCCGGCTAGTCGATCGAGAAGCAGTTAGAAAAGATAGGAGAGACAAAGAGCACCATAGAGTAGGTAGGGAGAGGAGAGAAGAGGAAGAGGGTGTGGGGGTAGGGGAGAACACTAGGGAAGGGCACAGGGCAGGTAGAACGCACTACATGTTGACCAGGAAACAAGACTGGTTAAACATTTATGGACTGGGCTTGATAATACCTTTATTACAGGTTGCCCAGGTGGGGGGGGTCCTCACTCAGAATTGTGTCTTAGTAGCTAAAGAAAGTATTTTGCCATTTTTTAACCTAACTTGCCTTCCTTCCTATGATCTATACTGTTACCCTTTGCTGCATGATTTGTATGCCATTATAACTGTCAGCAGTTGATGAATATTCAAGGAAACTAAAGCTATGTGTGGTACCACATAGACATTGTATATATTTGCCATATTAGAATTAGCAGAGTACAGAGTGTGTTATTTATTGTGTATATATCTCTGAACCTGATTTTTATATTAAGAACAGTGTTAGCACATAACATTGGGAGTGGACATACCCTTGGTCGGGGGCTTGGGGACTCACTGTACTTAAGAACCAGCCTACATCACATCCTGCGAGCTTAAACCTTGGTTGCTTGTCCAGTTGCTACCACAATAGACACACTTGGCTGGGGTGCTCTGTGCCTCTGCTCTGCCATGTAGATGGCAGACGTACAGATACCCCCTCCAGTCTTTACAATTACCACCATCCTAGTGGGAGAAGACCAAGGCTTGGACAGCTGATCTGAATTTGTTCTCTGGGATAAACCCGGTCTACATGTCGGATAAGCATTAGATATCCAGGAGTGGATCAATGGGAGTCAGGGCTTGACACTGTGGATGTCTTCAATCAAACAATCAATCAATCATCTTGTATTTATAATGCACACTATCACCAAAGGCATCATTGCAAAATAGGATACCAGAAGAGAGACATCAGGTAAAGCAAACAAATAGGTTTTTAGCCTGCACTTAAAAGACTCAAACTCTGTGGTCTGTCAGAGAGCCAATGGCAAGGCATTCCAAAGCTTTGGGCCAACATCAGAGTATGCTCTGCCCCCCCCCCCAGTCATTGCAACTTTTCCTGCATAATTACACAATCCTTTCCGTTCGAGACAGGGCTGAAAAAGGCAACCATTGCAGAGATTGGTAAGCCATGGCGACATAGTGGCCATATGGGATCCCCTTAATCAGATGGACTGCTGCATTTTTCAGAACCTGTAGGTGATAGAATAAATATGCTGGCTGTGAGAGATAGATAGAATTGCAGTAGTCAATACTGCCCTTTAGGCAGGCTACACCTACTTGGGCATGAAAACCTTGAGGAATAAAAAGAAGGAATTTTTTTAACTGCTTCAATTTAAGAAAACCAGTGCTGCAGGTGGTGTTAATCTGACTTTCCATAGATAGAGACGAGGATATCTTTACACCAAGGTTCCTAGTCAAATTCCAGTGACAGTTGCCCAATTTAATGTAGGATATCTTGAGGTAGAGCGGCATGTCATCTGCATATTGGTGGGTGTGGATATAGAAGGGTTTGGAGTGGTTCCATGTACATTTTGAAGATAATAGGGGAGAGGACTCCACAAGTGATGGGTACAGTTGGTGATCTGGAGGAATTGGTGGTGGTTACAAAGTAGAATGAGGATGATCCTGCTGAACCCCACATGTTGGTGACAAATGTAGGTGAGTGTCTGGTGGTCTACTGTGTTGCATGGTGCTGAGATGTTGAGAAGAACAAAGAGACAAGAATGCCCATCATCGAAGATGTTCCAGGCATCATTTATCTCTTGGATGATTACCGCTTCACTGGCGGGTCTGGAGACAGATTGGTAGCACTAAAGGAGGTAGTTGGCTTTGATGTGTTGGAGGTATTGCATGGCTAGTGCTTTCTCAAGGATCTTACCTAGGAAAGGAAAATGAGTGATGAGGCAGTAGATGCTGAGATCATAGGGGTCTAGTGGTTGTTTCTTAACAAAAGGGCAGACGGTTCATGCTGGTCTTGGTGATGAAGAAAGAGTTGATGGTGGTGGATATTTCAAGGGAGTGCATTATGGTTGGGTCAGGCAAGTGTTGATGCAATATTTCGTGGATTTGAAGAGGGCTTTGCTTTTACTGTTGAACTTGGCTATGGTGTTTTGGTAGTAGGTGGCATTGGCAGTGGTGATCATTCATTTCCATGAGTTCCTTGAGCATTGTAAAGTAGGATGCACTTCAATATTTTGGGAAAGTATTCCCTTGTTTTCTGATAGTTCTTTTGTTGAAGTTGAGTTCTTAAATATGCCATGGTGTGGAAAGTTTAAGCTTGAGTCTGCATTGTTTCACTAAGGCATTGAAGTTGGTGTTGGTTGTGAGGGTGATGTTGAGTTCTTGGAGAAGTGAGTGGCAGTGCTAGTTCATCTGAGGTAGATCGTGTCATGTGTGGTGGAGGTTAGTGAGGCCGGTAATGACCAGTCAGATAGCAAAGTGAACTGATATCTGTGCATAGCCGGCTGACACAGGTTTGAATCCCGGCAGGGCCAACTCATCTGTTCATCCATCCGAGGTCTAAAAATTGGGTACCACGCAGTGAGTAATGATGTCATATGTTAGTAGACTGCTTTGATGCTCTCAGGTGATTTTGTGCTTCATAACAACTGGCATTATTGTTATTATTCTGTGAGAGCCTCCAATGGGAAGTTCTTGAAGAATCTGAAGGCTTTTTTGCTGGGTTTTCGATGGGTGTGTGTAGAGATTTACTTGTAAGCCTCGCTGTGGTCACGCGCACTCTCGGGTAATTGTTTAGAAGGAGAGCCGCGTGACTACAGGAGGCGGTTGGAAGTCGAGTTGGGAATACGACGAGGCTGGGAGAGAGGAGGGCTCTGGGGAGCTCCTTAATAAAGGACTTACTACTTGCCCGTGTGCCGCCTTATTTACTTTAATTGGTGACGAGGAGGAGGCACAAGGAGCTCGCCACGGAGCCGACGTTCATGAAGAAGTGAGGGACGTCCACGGTGCGGCGGTCGCGACCGGCAGCAAAGCAGGTCGCACTGCGAGCGGAGTAGTGTGGGGCCGCAGGGGAACCGTCTCTGCGGCGCCCAGGGAGGGTGGCGCTGCAGGAGGACGCTCTCTCCACCCCTGCTCTGAGCGGCCACAGGGGGACTGTCTCCGCGGCGCCCAGGGAGTGTGGCGCTGCAGGAGGACGCTCTCCCCACCTCACCTCTGCTCCGAGCGGCCGCGCATTGAAAGAGGCCTGCACAGCTGTTCCAGGTTGGTGCCGCCCACCCCGGCTCTCATTGGGCAAGAAGGTGAGGAGCAAGGGGGGTGGGGGCAAGGCACAACCAGAGGGGGAGGCTCATTTGAATGAAAGGAAAATCAATCAGAGGCCATAACACCCAGAAGATAAGATATTAGAAAAGCACTAAGACTGAGGAGCTGGGCACCATAAGAGACATATTACAAGGCTGTTAGGATGTGGAAAAAATTGTAAGGACACAAGGGAGAACGCAAGGGCAAAGAGGAGAACGCAATAAAGGACATAAAAGAGTGCATTTGTGAATTGGTGCAATTTGGTGTGACTAAAACACCAGGAAAAAAAAAAAAAAAAATGGCTGCAGCGAGTATGTCACCACCACCACCGTTCCTGCCAGAACCTGGTGCTCCACCAATAAGGTGGGACAGGTGGAAAAAGCTATTTGACACTTACCTGATTGCCATAGGAGGAGATAAGTTTGCATCGGTGAGAAAAGAAGCAATTTTACTCCACAATTTGGGAACTGAGGGCAGAAGTGTTTATGACGGATTACCTGATCTTTCGCAGCAAGGCCAAGGAGAGGTGGATCAATATTCCATGGCAGAAAGAAAGTTGGAAATCCATTTTGAAGCTAAAAAGAACATAACGTTCGAAAGGCACAAGTTCTTCCAGAGGGTACAAGATCCACAAGAACCGGTGGAGGACTTTATTGCAGCGTTAAGGTCCCTTAGTCATACGTGTGAGTTCGGGTTACTCACAGACTCCCTTATAAGGGACCAATTGGTCCGATGCACGAATAATGTGAAAATACAAGAGAGGCTACTGTCTAAAGATGCGTCGCTGGAGTTAGCCATTGATACAGCAAGAAGCATGGAACAGACCCATAAATACATGACTACTATGAAAGGAGACAAGTTGGAAGGAGAAGTGGCTGCAGTGAGGGGATTCCGTAAAGGGGTTCCAAACAAAGAAATAAGATGTTACAAGTGTGGGAGTAACCGCCACATTTCAACAAGCATGTTTTGTCCAGCCAGGAATATTTCTTGCTTGAAATGCAAGAAGGGTCATTTTGCGAGAGTCTGCCGTGAATCGGGAATGGTGCAGAACATTGAAGAAGGAGGGAGAGTACCTGAACAAGAAGAGGATCATGCAATGGGAATGAGCAGCCAGACAAAGCATGTATTAGAGGTATTGGAAGTATCAAGCAAAGGTGGTGCACCAACGGATGTGTTCATGATCAATGGGAGAGTAGTGACAATGAAGGTGGACAGTTGTTCACCGTGGACTTTGATGTCGAAAGCAACATTTTTAGGTTGCATGCAGGGAGACGTAAGAGAGTTGAAAGAACACAATATTGAACCCTATGCATATGGGAACGTGAAAATTGAAATTGTAGGGATGTTCCAAGCTTCCATTAAGTATAAAGGGAGAAGCTGTGAATGTGAGATATATGTTACCCAAGAAGGTTCGTCACTCCTGGGATGGGGTGAACAGTGGAAGTTGGGCATCAGAATCCAAGCGAATGCGGAAAGGCCTATTGATGTGGCTGAGCTGAAGGATAAGTGGGAGAAGGAATACCCCAAGGTGTTTCAAGATGAATTGGGAATGTTAAAGGGATTTGAACATCAAATTCAGCTGAAGGCAGGCGCTAGTCCAAAAGTGCACAAAGTGAGGCCAGTGCCTCATGAATTAAGTGAAAAACTAAAGATAGAAGTGAAGTCGCTACTTCAAAGAGGGATAATTGAGAAGAGTGAAAGCTCTGAATGGCTGTCGCCGGTGGTGGTGGCAGCGAAGGCAAATGGAGACATTAGACTGTGTGTAGACCTGCGTGACCTGAACAGGAACATCTTAATAGATAGACATCCCCTGCCGATAATTGGTGACAAATTATCTGTGTTGAACAATGCCAAAGTATTTTCAGTTATTGATCTTTCTCAGGCATACCATCAGGTTCCACTGAAGGAGGATTGTCAACATTTGACGGCATTCATTACGGTATTTGGAACATTTAGGTATTGCAGGATGCCATTTGGACTTGCCTCGGCGACAGCTGTATTCCAAAGAGTGATGAAGACAGTGTTGAGCGGAGTAAAGAACATTATTGTGTTCCAGGATGATGTTATGATATATGCAAGTTCCACTAAAGAGCATGATGAAGTGTTGAGAGAGGTGTTGAACAGATTGGGGGAGGCAGGGTTGACCGTGAAAAGGAGCAAGTGTAAGATTGCGGTGCGCAAGGTAGAGTATCTTGGACATGAGATAGATGAACAAGGGGTGAGGCCTAAGAGGAATTTGGTGGAGGCAGTGGAAGGTGCACCTGTGCCTGAGAACAAGGAACAAGTGAAATCATTTTTAGGATTGGCCGAATATTATCATAAGTTTGTGAAGGATTTTGCCAAGGTGTCCATTCCTCTTAGATTGTTGCTAAAAAAGGGTAATAAATTTGAATGGTCAACAGAATGCGATGTGGCTTTTGAGTCTATCAAGAAAGCGGTGAGTGGAGCGCCATCCATAGGTAGATTCGATCCTAAGGATAAGATTGTTTTGGTGGTTGATGCGAGTATGCTTGGGCTGGGAGCAACATTGATGCAGTATGACAGGGACAACACAGAGAGAGTGATTGCATTCGCGTCTAGGACGCTGAAAGGTGCGGAGTGCAAATATTCCGTTATCAAAAGGGAAACCTTGGCCATGTTTTGGGCTGTGAACCATTTTAAGTATTACTTGTGGGGAAGAAGATTTATAGTCAGGTCGGACCACAAGCCCATGGTTCAGCTTTTTGAGAGTGGAAGATGGGCTTTGGGCTCCCCAAGGATTAGCAGGTGGGGTTTGGGACTCCAAAATTTCAACTTTGATGTGAGCTATTTGCTAGGAAAAAGAAATGTGGTGGCAGACTGCCTGTCAAGATTGCCTGTAAAGAGTAATGTTGTGGAAGAAAAGGAGGAAGAGGGGGAGTCAGTAGTCGCAGAAGTACAGAATGCGGTTAGGAAGGAAGAGTGGACACAGGAAGAAGAATTAGATGAGGATCTTAAAATAATAAAAAGTTGGACAGTGAGAGGGTGGCCAGCTAAAAGATACCTTGACAGTAAATTCAATACGTGGTGGGAGATAAGGGATGAGTTGAATTTGTGTGAAGGCAGGCTAAGGAGGGGTAGGTGCATTGTTCCCCCACAGTCACTTAGGTCTGTATTAGTGAAGTTGGCACATCAGGGACATCCCGGGGAAGCTGCCATGAAAAGGAAATTGAGGCAGAACTATTGGTGGCCGGGAATCGATAGAAGTGCTGAAAGGTATGTCAAAGATTGCATGACTTGCCAAACTAGTGACAAATGCAGAGTGGTGAGAGAAGCTCCGTTAATACCTAATGTGGTACCAGACCAGCCTTGGAGCAAATTGGCAGTGGACATCATGGGTCCTATAGCAGGTCTGGGAGAAGGTCTGAAATTTCTATTTGTGGTGGTAGTCTTTCATTCCAAATGGTTTGAATGGGAAGCGGTGAAAGAAGTCACAGCTAAGGAATTAATTGGTTTCTTGGAGAAAATTTTTCTTAAGGAAGGTGTACCGGTTGAAATTGTGTCTGATAATGGGGTACAGTTTGTATCTGTGGCAATGAGAAAATTTCTTGCAGGATATAGCATAAAACACACGAGAACAGCGTTGTATAATCCCAAGGCGAATGGTCTTGTTGAAAGAGTCAACAGGTACATAAAAGGGGGCCTGCAGATAGCCATGAAATCGGGACAGCCATGGAGGGAAGTATTAAGGATGTTAACATGGAATTATATCACTACGCCACACTCAGTGACTGGTGTATCTCCATTTGTGTCTTTGAAAGGTAGAGAACCGGGAACTAGGCTTTATCCAGGATGGCTAGGTATGGCCAAAGTGGTTAATGTGGATCGGGATCACATAATGAAACTCATTACTTTGAGTCAAGAAAGGAATAAGGAACTGTTTGATGACAGGAGGAGGGTGAAGGAACGAGAATGGAAGATTGGAGAGATGGTATATATTAAAAATCCTAGACTAGTGAACAAATGTGTGGAAAGTAAGTTTCTGGGACCGAAAAAGATATGTGCAGTAAAGAGTAATGTTGTCATCTTGGAAGGAGGAAAAGTATGGTCTAAAGGAAGGTTGGCAAGAGTGGGGGAGGGGAAGGAGAATAAGTTGGATGGGCAGTTAAAAAGAAGGGAAGTGAATGAAAAAAATAATAAGGAATTAGAAGAGGAGGAGAAAGGAAAAGCGGTAGATGCAAACAATGATAATACTTGTGTAAGAGCCAGTGAAGAAGGTTCGCATAGGTTTAGATCAAAGCCTGTGTGGATGAGTGATTATCAGACTTGAGAAAAATTTAAATTACATGATAGATTTTGATGCACAAGTTCTAACAATTATCTCTTTTCTATTTTAACGAATTCTTTTGTATACTGTGTTTGGTTACATTGGTTATGTAATTTCGTTTTCTGTTTTCTTTTAAAATATTATATTTATTCATTTTCCTGTAAAGGGGAAAGATGTGTAGAGATTTACTTGTAAGCCTCGCTGTGGTCACGAGCACTCTCGGGTCATTGTTTAGAAGGAGAGCCGCGTGACCACAGGAGGCGGTTGGAAGTCGAGTTGGGAATACGACGAGGCTGGGAGAGAGGAGGGCTCTGGGGAGCTCCTTAATAAAGGACTTACTACTTGCCCGTGTGCCGCCTTATTTACTTTAGTGTGCTTGACTGGGGTAGTGTGATAAATGTCAAAGGGGATTGCCAGATGGTGCAACTTCTAGAGTGGGATTATAGAGCTGTGATAGAAGGTGGGCAGGGCAGTGGTGATGAGGTTGAGGATGTTATCCTGCATGTGAGTTGGGTCTTTTAAGTGCTCTGTGAGATTTAGTGTATTGAGAAGGCAGTGGAGATCTTCCTTCATTGACTTGGTTGCAGGGTTTCAAAGATGTTGAATTCACTGAGGAAGATGTTGTTGGCATGTGCCAGAGACATGGTGGTGACCAAGTTCATGAATCCTTCAACAAAGGAGGTGTTGGGCTTTGGTGGTATGTAGATGAAGTGAAATCTGACTGCGTCCATCCAGGAGAGCAGGAAGTGGCAGGAACGTTTTTAAAAGGAAACACTTGTGGCTAAATTGATAGACCACATATTTCGAACTGGCACATTTGTTAATTACTTGTACCTGCTGGATACCTTTCACCAGGGTAGTGTACATATTCTTTCCAGGTTTCCTTCTTATACAATCTATGTTTGGCTTCTGTCATTGCTGGTGTCTCTAAACTAATCCAGTTAGATTTCTCTGGGACAAATTGTGAGGAATTTGACTATCCATACAGCGGGGGTGTGCTCACCTGGGCTTTTATGAAATTTTACAGCCAGGATTAAAACCTGTATTCTCAGAAGCGGGAGAGCAAAAATGTCCTCCTGCCATGGTCAGCCTAAATAACTATCAAAGGCTCCATGACCCGCCCTATCCTTTTGTAAAAGCACTGCAAATGGTGACAGCAATTAACATATTTAAAATACTAATGGAGTATACTTCAAACAGGCGCACATGGAGCCTGGCTGCAGAGGTTAACAAAGGAGACAGCAAACTCCAAAATCCTTTGATAAGCACTCTGTCAGCCTGAAGCCAGATACTGCCCTCAGTTTCAATGGACAGTGACATGTCATGTCTAGGACTGTGTGTACTACAGTAGTCATCCCCGCAGGGGGACCCTATTCAGAAAGTACAAGTATGTGGATTGATGGTGTCAGGAAGTATGTTCCCACTGCAGCTTCAAGGGAGACCAGCCACTTTGATCCACAACAGACAGGAAAATGGGTGGGATTTAATATCACATGTGTTCACCCCTTTACTTTTTTCGTTGCAATTGACTTTGGTTATGACATCATACATACAGGAGATTGTTGGTGGGGACCCAGCATTGGTTCATTAAGGTAGGCTTACCCTACAACAATCACTGTGGCCCATTTGGCTTTAAAAGAGTGCTGAAACCCCCTTTTGTGGAGATCATCTGAAGAATTTACAAGGAGTAGCTATAAGAACTCAGCATTGGACCCTCGCTGGAGGTACAGTCTACCTTACATCTTCCACCAGTGAAGGAAGGCCAGGACCTCCATGAGGGAATTACAATCCCTCCCTTAAACCTATCTCAGGGAACAGAGGGAGATACTGAATCCAGAGGACCCTCCAGCATCCCCAGAACCGGTACCGAGCCAGCACACAGCATGCCCTTCTAGGCTGTGCAGCAAACTTCCTAGTTGGGAAGTGCCAGAGTGTTTCTGTACCAAACCAAAGACAAGGCAGTTACCCGCAACACTCTCCTCAGCTTTGGCCCGTCCACCTTAAAGGATGACCCAAGCCCATTGAAGAAGCTAGGAGGAGTGCATCGACAAACATCCACCAACGTCCAACTTAAAGGACATTTCTGAGCCAATCGAGCACCTTCATCTGCAACCGACTGCACCGCTGACTGTTGTTACACCGCAGAGGCTCACACCTTCCGAGACACTTCGACCAGTGCTTCACAGCTGTCAACCAGCACTGAGACAATGGTTCATGACCCTGAGTTGCCGAGTAGGCCAGCCTGCAGCCATCCTTCCAGCCTTGATTGCCGAACTTGATACCTAAAGCTATCTCCCATCTTGAACTTTGTTGCAGAAGCTGCAAAGCACCCTGACACTGACTTTACACTGTTAAGCACCAATAACTTCTACAAACAGAAGGTACATTGTGGGTATGACCCCCTAGTCCTTCTCCGAGGGCCCCTACTGACATTTTACGACCCATTGCTCCCTTTGTGTTGACACCAAATATCCTTCAACTATTGCAATTATTTACTATATTGAGTAACCACCTGTCAGAATCCAGAGCGCATCCCATTTTCCTTCTTTGACACGGTCTGTCCTCTGCTTTCTATTACAGGGTGGGTAATATTTTGTAGAGTGCTAGAACAGTCTGTTGTGATAATAATAAAGTAGATATTTATATACAGCTTTGACTCCACAGTCCCTTTTATCATTGTGTAATAATTGTATTTTTGTTATGCTTCAACTAACCAACAAACGACAACCTTTTGGAGATAAACCTGCCATTGCGTTCAGAGGTTTAAAATTGATTTGTGTTTCCAATCTGTGCAGATCCTTCTGGTGTACTAAAGGTGTGGGGCTGATTGATGGTTTAGAAACCAATATTCATCCCTCCACCACTGGTGCCCCGGAAGTTGATTCATTGCACACACATTACTCTGTGAAACATTGCTCTTCATCTAGAACATTGCTCCCAAATAGGTATTAGAGGCACACCTGTTTGGCATAGGTCCTATTTGAGAAATAAGTGCAACCTTCATGTTGATCTACATTGTCTTTCATTAAGTGTTCTAAGTGTTTATCTTTGCTTACAATGTTCTTCAGTTGTATCTGTGCCTACTTACCCATATAAAGAGTACCTTTGGCTTCATGTTTTGCATGATTGCAAATGTCACCCTGATATTGTTATATGTGGTAGGGCCTCAGGGGATCAGAAGAAGTACTTGTTCATCAGATATTTCAGAATCAACCAACAGTGACATCATTTTGGGGGGTTTCTGGGAGGGAGTTTGTAGGGGAGGATAGGTCATTAGGACCCCCCCTCACATACATGTCCGACCCAGGTGGAGACTCATGACTCGTAGGCGGCCCCCTCGTCCTAAAGGCCCAGGAGGCGGGGGGGCTGCGGATCCACACATGAGGCTGCTCGGCTACAGGATAAGACATAACATAGACTCCAATTTGTATTAAGACAACTCCATTTTGTGTAAAAAGGCGCTAAAATCCAGTCCATCCAAAGTTGCTCACACACTTGCACACACAGAAAGATGCAGCCTGACACCTGTTTGACTGCGCTCACAGGAGCGTACGCTTCCCCCCAACCTCCACCTCATGGTAGATCCGCTGAAGGCCTGTTCTCACGAGCGACCAGACACGAACAAACAACAAAATAAACACTGTGGGCCTCATTACGACCCTGGCGGTAAGTGAAAAACGATGGCGGTAAATGGTTACCGCCATCGTTTTCCGCCAGGTCCGATCATGACTCCTGACCGTAAACTACGATGCCAATAGCGGCATCGTAGTTAACGCTGCCGCTAACTGCGCTAAGGGTGCGCGCACGCGACCGCCCACACCGTACTTAGCGCCATGGCGGAAAGGTACGCAAATGCCGACCCAAGCGGACATGCACCTAACGCCATCACCGAGGCCGCTAAGTACCTTACCGCCATGGTGCAAATAACGCCATCGCGAACCAACCGTAAAGGGCCAATTCAAGTGAATGCAGCTGCCACAGGTGCACAGAAACAGCACAGGTGAAGGCAATACAGACTCAGGGGAGTACAAAAAGAGCACACCCCACCACTACCCACACCCAGTCACACTCCACAATGATGGCAATACGACTAGCAATGTTGGGGCTGGAGGACCTGATAGCAATGCATGTGCTACTACAACAGCAACAACAACAACAACAGGCAGCACAGAGGAGACGCAGGAGGAGAAGGAGGGCAAGGCAGGCCCAGCAAGCCCCACCAGCACAGCCAGTGCCACCACGCAGGCAGCCCCCAATCCCACGCATCAGAGCCAATCCAAACAACCTCACTGCTGAGCAGATCCACACCCTGTACCGTTTGGACCGGGACACCATCACCGCCATCGTAGACATGACACACGACGACATCGTCAGCATGATAGAAAGTCCAACCGCCATCCCCCCCCTACTGAAGGTAGTGGCTGTACTCCACTTCCTGGCCACAGGCACCTACCAGCACACAGTGGGGCACCTGCATGGCATTTCACAACCATTATTCTCACGAACACTCATCCAAGTGCTCGATGCCCTCCTCAAGCACACAGACGACCACATATCATTACCACGGACTGCCCAGGAGATTGCAAACACCAAAGTGGGTTTCCATGCACTAGCCAGCATACCCGGTTGCATTGGTGCCATCGACTGCACCCATGTGGAATTGGTGGTTCCACGTGCCATGGAGGTACCGTACCGCAACCGGAAACAGTTCCACTCTATCAACGTGCAAATGGTCTGTGACTCCAACAAGATCATCACACATTGTTGTGCCCGATTCCCCGGATCAACCCATGATTCAATGGTCCTGAGGAACTCCACAATACCACGCTACATGGAGCGACATGCAGGCCCAAGATCCTGGCTACTCGATGAGTGCAATGTCATGGAAGTGGGCATGGGAATGACGTACCAGTGCATACTCCACCTGGCAGAAAGGGGGGGGGAAGATGCATACTCCACCTGGCAGAAAGGGGGGGGGAAGATGCATACTCCACCTGGCAGAAAGGGGGGGGGAGATGCATACTCCACCTGGCAGAAAGGGGGGGGGGGGAAGATGCATACTCCACCTGGCAGAAAGGGGGGGGGGGGAAGATGCATACTCCACCTGGCAGTAAGGGGGGGGGGAAGATGCATACTCCACCTGGCAGAAAGGGGGGGGGGAAGATGCATACTCCACCTGGCAGAAAGGGGGGGGGGAAGATGCATACTCCACCTGGCTGTGAGTAACACAGAGAACGGATACAGAGGAAGGGCACTCACAATGCACAAAACCCCTCTGCATACATAGGGTGATGGCATGCAAAACAGGCCATGGCAGCAATGAGCATATACTGGTTGCATAGTGTGAATCAATTAGTGCATGTAGAAGTGAGCCAAGGTAACAGTTCCATGCCAGCCATGGTGGAACATCATGTTCCTGATCAGACAACATGACTGACACATGCATTCTCGCCTACATACAGGTGATGCAGCCTATCCCCTGAAGAGGTGGCTCCTCACGCCAGTCCGGAACCCGCAGAACCAGCACGAGGAGGACTTCAACCGTGCACATACACGTACTCGTGTGGTCATAGAGCAGACATTCGGCCTCCTGAAGGCACGGTTCCGAAGCCTCAGCAGGTCTGGTGGGGCACTCCTGTATGGCCATGAGAAGGTGGCAAAGATCGTCATGGCATGTGTCATGCTGCACAATATGTGCGTCAGACGGAATGTGCCCCTGCCCCCTGACGCAGAACTGCAACCACCTGATGATGAGGATGAGGAGGGTGCAGATGGGGCGCCACCACATGGAGGAGGCGATGCACAGGAGGGGCGTGCCACGCGCCAAAGTATCATCGACCACTGCTTCTAGCACACACGGCTGGTGTTTATCGCATGGAGACTGCACTTGGGGCACTGTGTGTCTCTGGGACATGCACACTGTGGACTGTACACCAATAAAGCACACATACGCAATGAAAATGTCCACACATTTCTTTTTTTGAAAGAAAAAAGTGTATTGGAACTATGAACTGTCGTGTCACACCCCCTCCCACCTCCCCCCTGCACACCCCAACACACCCCCTCCCACCTCCCACCTCCCCCCTGCACACCCCAACACACCCCCTCCCACCTCCCACCTCCCCCCTGCACACCCCAACACACCCCCTCCCACCTCCCACCTCCCCCCTGCACACCCCAACACACCCCCTCCCACCTCCCCCCTGCACACCCCAACACACCCCCTCCCACCTCCCACCTCCCCCCTGCACACCCCAACACACCCCATGTAGCTGTCAACAGATGCCTGTGACCGTGTCCACAGGCCGTCACAAGCCCCCTCTCCCGGCACCCGGGGCACCCCTGGCTGTGGAGCGCAGGTTGCGTCCAGAACGGCGCACGGGGCTGCTCTGCGCAGAACTGGCAGTGGAGGATGTCCCTGGCTGCCCCTGTGCATGCAGCTCCTGTACTGTGTGGGTGAGGTCAGTGACCGCACGACGCAAGCCCGCTAGTTCGGCACAGATGTCCCTGGACATGGCCTGCATGGCATCCCTCAGGGTGGCAGTGCTCTGCGCCACTTCCGCCCTTAGTGTCTCCGTGGCCTGTTCAATGCTGAACCTAGCCCCCACACATTCTGCGGCATGCTCATCCAGCATTGCGGACAGTTGATGCTGCCGCTGAGTGATGTCCTCGAGGGACGGCTGGCCGTGCTGGCCCATGGCCAGTGCAGGTGGAGTGATGGAGGGGCTGGTCCCCTCCTGTGGAGTGTGGACAGGGCATGGGGTGGAAGGCCACTCCTCTGCCTCAGTGTGCCCCTGTGTGTCGCCCTCATGGGGGCTGGCGTCTGAGAAACGGGGGGAATGTAGTTGGTCAGTGGGGCTTCTGACCTCCTGCTCCATGTCCGAGTCAGAACATGCAGCTGTTGCAGCTGTCTCCCCGATGTTGCTGCTGGCCGCTGACCCCCTGCCTTCTGTGGCAGGCAATGTCGGTGGAGGTGGAGCAGCTGCTGCTGGCCTGCTGCCAACAGGGGTGCTTGCCGGTGGGACCTCCGGTATGCCTGCAGTGGGACCTGCTTGTCGTGGGGTCTGCCTCACTGCAGCTGAGGTTGAGGGTGCAGGGAGGTTGTCGTTGGACTTCGCTCTCTTCGGCGCAGGGGTGTCCTGGTCCTCTGGGTGTGATTCTGTGCCTGTGGTGGAGCAAAGGTGGGAGGGCGTTATTGATGGGTCTACGGACTTCTGAATGACAATGGTTGACATTATTTTGGCCAGTGGATGAGGCAGATTTCAGGCAGTGCCATGCAGGTTGTCTCCTTTTGGTGTGGTATGTGGATGCAGGTATGCGGGTGCCAGCAGTGTATGCAGGGTGGTGCTCGCATGTGGCTATGGGCAGTATTGATTTGTGTTGCATTTACACTCTAGGGCAACCTTGTGCTACACATGATTGGACTGCTGTGACTATGGCATGTCTTGTATGAGGCACCTACCTTCATCGCCTGATGTCGGGGCTCCCCTTTCCATCCCTCCAACGCCTTCGATGGATTCCATGCCGATGGTGGTAGCACAGATCTCCTCCCACGGTTGGAGTTTCAGGGGGGATTCCGACCCTCCACCGGTTCCCTGGGCAAGGTTGCGGTTTGCCGAGATGACGGCTCTGACCCGTATGCGCAGGTCATCCCAGCGCTTCCGGCACTGCTGTGGGGTGCGTGGTACGGTCCCCACCGCGCTGACGCGCTCAGCCACCAGGGCCCAGATGGCCTTCTTCTTCCCGATTGCTGTCCTGGTCATTTCAGGGGAGAATACAACACCTGCGTTGTCCTGCAGGGTCTCCGCTAGCATGCAGAGTTCCTCCCGGCTGAATCGCTCCTGGCGCTGGCGGTCACATGCCTTTTTCACGGATTTTGGCATTTTCGGGAACTTGGATGGGTGGGTGTTTGGTTGGGACAGGTGTCAGGGTTGGGTCTGGTGTTGTTTGGTAGGATGGCGATGGATTGTGTTTTTAAAGATGGCCGACGGGCTGCTTCCCGTTCCGGCGCGATGACGCTATTTCCGGTTTGGCCTTTTACGGCCGCTGCTAATTACGGTGGCCGTAAATTACGGTGGCCGTAAATTACGGTGGCCGCTACTTACGCTGGCGGAAGGGCACCTTGCTCGCTTAGCGATGCCGGTAGGGGCCTTTTCCGCCATGGCGTTAATTGCATTACCGCCATGGCGTAATGCTCGTGCGCGATGGGTCGTGATGTGGCGCTCTTTACGCCATCGTCCCACGGCGTAAACGCTCATTACGCCATGGCGGTAATGACGGGCGATTACCGCCAGGGTCGTAATGAGGCCCTGTATCACTTGGCCTTCCGCAGTACATCATTTGCCCCAGCCGTGACCGGGCTAGTTAGAAGGTAACTGAAACCAGCCCAATCCTGCATGTCCTGACCCCATACCAAACCCTCTAAGTTGGACTGTTGGACTGTGTGGCGCCCCTCACCCCCACCAACCCACGAGATATCTTGCATAACGGAATAAGCATTTGTGTAATATATGTCGTGTTGACTAACGTTTGCTGCTATTCTGGGGACATGTGATTTAAGAGTAAAATGTGATCACTCCTGTACACGATGTAACAAAGCTCATTTGTAATGCACGATGATCAACCGAGGCAGTTGAGCCAGACTGTACTGTGATGTAAATATGCAGTGCTCTTTCATACACACAACCCAACCTAATGCTACCTCATGTTCGTATGTCAACTACTGATGCGAAATACTGTGCTAAATGGCAAAACCTTCTCCGGCTTGTACTCCCATATTAATGTAAACATATGTGTATAATACCAAAAGCTCCAAGTGTTCTCACACAGCCTTGCCATTAGTGCGGGATGCTGCCCTGTGCAGGGAAACAGGCTCAGAGAAGCAAGGTCGTCTTCCCCTTCATCCCCCTCCCAGGCCCGCCAGGGATAGCTGGTCTTCGAACAGCACAGCCTCGCCTCCCCTCCCAATCTTGCTGGACCCGCTTCAAGCATTCACCTCCCCCATGCCAAAAGGCCGGCACAGCCTGCCTCTATGAATTACGAGCTACCTGGTCCTAAATCCCACCATCTCTCGGGCACCGATTACATGCCCCCCACGACCCATTGGTATCCCCGTTCACCCCAAGTTAATGGCCCTCGAAGGGGGGAACCCACCCTTGTATTAACAGATCATAATACCATCCTTCATTATAACAACCAGGACAGGGCGATCAAATAACCCCTCCCCTCTGTGCCCCCGACCCTGCACATGGACTCTTGGGACTACCATACCTGAACCCAAATGTCACTACTTCAGATGGATAGGGATACCCCCTATCACATATCCATGTCCCTGTCTTCTCCTTGAGCTAAGGTCAATATGTCACAGGATGTATAAGATACCTGACATTGTAGAATGTGACAAATGATTGCGAATGTGTGGCCACAAGGGCAAGTGTTAGAGCAGCCACCAATCATCAATACAAGTTATGTCCGGCCTTCAGCTCCACCTCGAAGAGCCCAGCTGACCCGTCAACCCCGCGTGGCACCGCATGGATGTCCACCAATCCTGGAACAGCAAAAGTATACATTGTATACCGCCTAGCCTTCACCACCCAATCCCAAAGGCTGTGTGGCCCCTATGGCTTTCCTCATGAATGACCTGTATTTGTAATATAACTGACTGCCATCTCTATTGTCCGAAAGAGCGCTCTCGAAGTTTGCAGAGTCCTTTGCATGCCCTATATTGATTATATAAAACCCTTTTGATCTCACCCGCACTTGATCCTGGTCTCATCCCCTCCTGGGGTGTGTCCTTTATTGCCTCTCACTAAGGGGGGTGTGTTTCTGGGGGACGCTCACATTCAGTGGTGACCACATAGACGTGATATATTTTAATAATTGTCCCCTTGTCCCGAGACGGCCCCGGTCGCGGTGGAGACACACGGCGCGCTCGCTCAACAGAGCCGCCCACCTACGGCAACTGGTACGCAGAGACATGCGCACGCAGTTAGTGCGAGAGTGTATGGGTCCCGTTTGAAAAAAACCCTTAGTACCGCTCAGGGCCATTGAGTGCGAGGCCGTGCCGCTTGGACGGACCAAGTCCGGAGAGTCTCGGATCAAGACGGGCACGTGAATATTAAGTGCGAGCGATACTAAAAGGAAAAAAATAAATAAATACAATTTTAAAAAATTGAGAGGACAAGGGGAAATAAGTCGGGGACATAGAGGGGACTTTTAACTTCTAATACTTTCTCTTTCTTTGCACATGGCCTTTAGGATACAAAAGTGAAAAAGGGAGAAGAGGATGGGACCCTAACTCTGCAAGGGGGTAGAAGGCGGCGCCGCGGCATAGTGCTATCTCGACTAGTGCTGGGAATAAGTAAAAACAGTGAAAAAATAAATTGAGGGTGTCTGAGCGAAGAGACACGGAAAATACGTTATATATTTATATATAAACAAAATAAGCTGAGTGAGGGTTAGAGGGGGTCACCGTAGAAGGCGAAGGGCCAGGCACGGAGGGTAAATGCTATGTGTGTATGCTGAGGTATGATGAATGTCTGTTGTGTGTTGTGCACATCGTGTGTTAATGGTTTTTTCTAATCAATTGTCTCTATATAATAATACTGATTTAAGTGATTTCCAGGTGGTAGGGTCAATGTAAGTGTGACCTGGTAAGATTTGACAAAGCAATGTCTTTTGTTGAGTAAAGGAATAAGTTGATTATTAGAACCTAATAGTGATTAGAGCCCCACGCACACAGTTACACACGCATAGTGATAGAAGAGATTGACTCAAGAGAATAGAGTAACACAGGTCTAAACATGGGGGCAGAGACACCCTTGGCACACATTTGTAAAAGTTTACCGGGACATGCAGAAAGAATAACTAAGTACCATGACCAGTGGGTCACGGAACTGAAGGGGGAGGGTCTCCCCCAGGTTTGGCCACAAGGAGGGTCCTTTGATAAAAGCGTTCTGGACATGGTAGCCACCTGCATATTCCTGAAATACAAAGGAAAACATTTTCATAACAGGAGAGAGATACTCAATCTGTGGCAATTATTCGAGGAAATACCTCCACCAAACAAAATAGACACCACACTCGATCAACCTGCCCTCACGGCTACCCCATCAGCAAGAGCAGAAGGTGCTAAGGAGGACGGGGGAAAGAGGGAGTGGTAGTGGTGACTCGATTGTACCCACTCCTGAATAAGCCCCCACCGGCTGAATGATATAGTGATCCCACATACATGCCCACCAGTACCCCTGCCCCCACCGCACGACCAACAGCACCACCACCATATGATTGCCCCAAACAAGTGGGGAAGTGAGTACGCCATCAGTAAATATATGTAAACTAACAGAAGACTTAGACACACAACTCACAATAGCTAGAGAAGAGCTATCCAGGATACAAAGCATATGTGAACAAAGTGAGCCAGGCACGACAAAATCAGAGCGATTGTCCCGATCACACGCCCTAGTCTAATGAGGAGGGGTGGAAAAAGGGGGAAATACTATTCAGGATACAGGAGGAGCCCACAAGGATAGCAGAATTGGGAGCACACAACCTTGGAGGGATTGCAGGGGAGGAAGGAGTGGCAGAGGAAGAGAGAGAAGAGTTATGGTGTGATATAGAAGAGGAAGAGCAAGAAGCTGGGAGGTTGGGGATGGCCACAGGAGGTGATTCAGTAGAGTTTGGGGAGACACCATTAGGAAGAACAATGGAACAAGAATGGACAGGGAGATTAAGGAACAGGATGGGAAGGATGGCCCTGGTGGGAACGAAAGGGGTGAAGGTGAGTAGTGGGAAAGGAAGCAGAGGACGCCTACAACTCCCACTGATACACCGGGGGCGGGAAGACCAAATTACATACCCTGGGCACAAATGGATACGACTAATTTACTAAAATTATTGGCCCCGTTATCTGGAGGAGCCAGTAAGTGGATATATGCCTTCGAGAAGCAAACCGCGGGAGTACCCCTGGCCATAGGAGATGTCAAGAGTTTACTTGTGTCAGCAGTAGGTGACCAATCAGACCGGGTATGGGCAAAAGCAGGCTTCCCGGGAATAACATTCGAGAGTGACAGACAGGATGTCAATGCTTTCAATGCAGTGCGAGCGCGAGTTTGGGATGCGTTGAGGGAAACATTCCGGACACGCCAGATTTACAGTTAGTGATGCAATGCACCATGAATGATGGCCAAGAGGCTATGGATTACATTTTCAGAGTGCAGGAGATGTGGAGAGCTGAAACGGGCATGCCATATGACCAATCAACATCCTTATTTTACTTCATAATAAAAAGGGGGCTCCCGAAAGAAGTTTAAAAAGCGCTTCATAAAATAGCGGGAATAGAGGCGAAGGGATGGCCAGAAATACAGAGCATAATAGTCCACCATTGCAAAAGAATCAAAGAAAGGGAGAAGGAGGTGATACAAAAAAGGCTGGCAGATGAAGCTAAACTAATACAAATGAAAATAGTGAAGGTCGCTGCAGCTGTAGCAGCACTCCCCACGATAGGGACGCAGAGAAGGAGGAGGGACTGGTAGTGATACAGGGGAGGATGGCTGCAAATTGGACAGACAACGGGCAAAGGCAGTGGAATTGACAGGAGGAATACGGAGGGCAGCAGTGGCAAGCGTGGCCCCCCAGCAACAGGAGAGGTGGGTAAAAGGGGCATTGGGGAGGTGGACAGGGATACAGAGGTAATGGCGGAAATGGGGGACCAGATCCCAGAGGAGGCCATGGAAACTGTTGGAATGTGGGAGGTGTGGACATTTCTCACGTGAGTGTAGAAGCAGAACTAACACAGCTTACCAAGATGATCAGTATTGCATGCACCCCCATCCAGGGAGCCCCTACGTACTGCCCCGGGATTGATGAAGAGAACAGCCTGAACACAGAGGGCAAGAGCAAAATAGGGAACGACCACATAATGTTCAACAATACCCACAAAGTAGCGAACACCTCCCATACACACAGAATAACCCCTTCACCACAACACCAAATGGCGCACATGGCCCAAATGGGAGAGTAGCAGTAGTGTCAGGTAATGTTTTCAGTCAAGGGGGAACAACGAGACACCCAGCATAGGACAGCCCACAGGGAGCACTTGCGTGTCCAATCCTATCGACAACCTTCAATGCAAATGAGGAACCATTGATAGGGGCAGAGATAGGGAATAAGCAGTTCATCTTTATGGTAGATTCCGGAACCGAGAAATCATGTATACGTGAAGGTCGGTTTCCGCTATCTAATCGTAAATTAGAGACGCAAGGGTTCTCTGGGGCGGTGGTCGAAGTTCCTTACACAGAATATTTGAATGTGACAGTGGGGGGAAAAAGAGTAAGAGCACCCCTATTGTATTATGAGCAATCCCCTGTCAACCTGCTCGGGAAGGATCTCCTCAGCAAGCTCAACATGACTATTTCTTTTTCTAGGAGAGGAGGGATTGTTTGCTCAACCCCAGGGATGTGCTCTATGTGTGGGATTCTAGTGATATATACGTGAGCAACATGCCCAGAGTTGCGCGGCATTCCAGTGGACCCAGATATGTTCATCAATGGGTTAAAAACATTGGCACGGGTGGTCCCAGATTTGAAAAAACTGGAGTGGAGGGTACCAGCAGAATTTGTTTTTCGTCCAATAGCCCGCCCCGAAATAATGCCAGGGACAGTCATGTCGCTAGACATACATGCAGTACAAATCTCAGCCAAAAGAATAGCTGTAATTGCAATGGACATACACGGTTGTGAGTGGTGTACAGTGTTATGCATAAATGCCGACATTTCACTACAAGATTTGTCAGATGAGGAACTTTTTTCAGATTCAGAGAGTGATGGAGAAATCATAATGGAGATAGCAATCCCTTGTGAAATAATGATACAACAAAGACAAGTGCCAGTACAGCTCATGGCGGTAGTGAGAGCCCCACCGTCATGATGACGGCATGCAATCAGTACCCTGGCAGTTATGGATATCAGGACCCCATGGCGTTGGGCCACTGCACGGGGTCACGCCAGTGAAAATTAACCTCAAGCCTGGAGCCATATTGCCCAGAGTAAAACAATACCCTCTATCCCGGGAAGCGGAAGAAGGGATAAAAGAAACGATCAACGCACTATTGGCACAGGGGATAATAGTACCTTCAAACTCCCCATCTAACACATGCATTTGCCCCATCAAAAAAGCAAAAGGAGGGGCATGGAGGATGATCCAAGATCTATGCCCCCTTAATGACGTTTTTCAGAAAGAGTTCCCTTTGGTCTCAAATCCTGCATCTATTTTATGCAGTATCCCAAAAGATGCATCTTACTTCACCGTGGTGGAATTGAAGAATGCCTTCTTTTCCATACCACTCGAAGAAGAGTGTAGATACCTGACAGCATTCACCCTAGGGGCAGGGGGTACGAACACTGCAGATTGCCCCAGGGTTATTGTGAGAGCCCCAGCATATTCAACAGAATATTTCATGAAGACCTCGGAAACATGACAGCAGACAGCACGATAATTCAGTACGTGGATGATCTACTGATCTGCAGTAAAAACAAAGTCGACTGTAGAAAAGACTCCATTGCCCTCTTGACATTGCTGGCTCAAAAGGGGTACAGAGAAAAATTGCAATATTGTCAACGTGAAGTACTGTACCTTGGGCAACTGATTTCGAAAGACGGCAAGAAAATAATACCAGACAGGGTGGCAGCCATTTCAGTTGTAGGAAGACCAAAAACAGTGAAGGATATGCAAAAATTCCTAGGCATGTGCAACTACTGTCGTGCATGGATATTAGACTATGCTGCATACACACGCCCATTGCTCCAGGCACTCAATGAAGCCCAGAAGGAAAATACAGAGATACAGTGGGACTCAGAATTGTGTGATGCATTCACCTCACTCAAAGAACTCATTTCAAGCGCACCAGTGCTCGCGAACCCAGATTATGAACGCAAGTTCTACCTGTTCTCGCACTGCAAGGGAACGCTCATGACAGCATTCCTAACACAAAAAACATCACTAGGTCACAAGCCTCTGGCATACTACAGCAGGACACTAGATGCAGTAATGCAGGGACACTTCGCGTGCAAACAGGCCCTCGCAGCCGCCACGTTCGCCATTGAGATAATGGCCACCATAGTAATGGGATGTTCAGTGACGCTACACGTGGAACATTCTTTGTTCGCCATACTAGAGCGATCAAAAAGCACACTGACCACACAGAGAGCCACTGCATACGAGGTAATTCTATCAAGCGCCAACATACATGTGGTAAGGTGTAAGGTAGTAAACACTGCAAGATTCATTTCAGAACCATGCACTTTGGAGGATGTACAATCACATGACTGTGCAACATATCAAGGAGAGGAACAGGGAGCAACAATAGTGAGTGAAAACATGCTAGCTGAAGGTGAAATATTTTTCATAGACGGATCAGCTTCCATAAACTCAGATCAGCTTCTATAAACTCAGAAACAGGATAAAAACATGTAGGGGTGGCTGTCGTGCGATTGGAGGAAGGTGAGTATGAATTGCTAATACAGCAGCGCCTGCCCTCCCATTTCTCAGCACAAGCGGCAGAGCTCATAGCATTGATTGAAGCACTGCATGCTGCAAGGGGGTGTGCAGTCACAATCTACTTGGACTCAGCATACATGACCACCACAGTACATGGTGGACTTGCAAGGTGGGGGAGAAGGGGATTTAACAGGGCTCATGGGTCCCCGGTGCAACATGCAGAACTCTTGAAGGAGCTCATAGAAGCCTTGAAAGACCCCACTGCATTAGCAATAGTCAAATGCCAGGTCCACACTACCAACACCGATTTCGTCTCTTTGGGAAAGAAGCATCCTATTTTGTAAAAGAAAGGACAGGTGAGTACTTAGTGAGGAAGGAAACAGTAGAGGACCTCCCAGACGGTTACAACACTATGCCCATATCACAAATATTAGAGCTACAAGACGGAGCAACAGAAGAGGAAAAAGAATTGTGGGAAAGGAGGGGATGCAGCCAGTCAGCAACAGATTTATTGTGGCGACAAAACAACACAGGGAAGGTGGTCATGACCACTAAATTGTTAGAAGTGGCCTTCCAACAATTGCATTTTCCCGCACAATGCAAAGCAACACATTGCTGCAGAAATACAAGAACACTGGTTCGTCCCTGGGGTGCAAGAACAACTTTCAAAATTGGAAATGGAATGTACAACGTGCCAGATATACAATTCAGGGAGGGCTCTAAGAACATTAAGAGGGACTATACCCAAGCCAATAGGCCCATTCAGAGAGTTGCATATTGACTATGCAGACATGGGGGAGAGGTGCAATGAAGCTAGGTACATGATAGTGGTAGTGTGCCCATTCTCAAGGTGGGTGGCGGCAGGACCATGTGCACGCCCTGATGCGAAGTGCGCTGCAAAGATTCTAGTGAGGAAGGAATTTGCGACGTAATTCGTTCAGACAACGGCACCCACTTTGTTAATGACCTCTTTAAAGAAGTGACATCTATGTTGGGCATTAAGCACAAACTGTGCTCAATTTATCACCCACAAAGCAACGGTAGGGTAGAAAAAATAAACGGCCTGTTCAAAGAAAGACTCTCCAAGCTTTGTTTCACCCTTAAAATAAACTGGGTGCACTGTCTCCCCTTGGCCCTATATGAGCTGAGAATCCAGCCCAGCAAGGACCACCATCTGTCACCCCATGAGATTGTAACAGGAAGACGAATGCACACAGCAAAATCACCCCTTTGCAGACACTCCGACGCCCACAGGAACGCAACGGTGCTGGGTGAGGAATTCAATGAGTATCTGACAAAACTCACTAAAGCATCCCGTATGATAGCAAGGCAGCTCGCACCACCATTCACAGGCGAAGGAGAAGCAGACATATCAAATACAGAAAAAGAAACCCCAGCAGCTAGAGCCCCGAGAAATGGTGTATGTCAGAAGCTTTGTACGTAGGTGGAATGCTCCAAGATTTCATGGTCCATATGAGGTAATTCATTGTACGCCGACGGCGGTAAAAGTGAAGGGCCTGAGATATTGGATACATTTAACAGACATAAGGAAAGCTTCTGACAGTGTGAACACGACTAACAGCACTGAAACAGATCAGGTTCAGGACACACAAGAATAGAAAGGCAAAGAGACAGCTGCACGAAAATTCACATACGAAAAGTACCAGTAAAAAAAATAAAAAAAACAATTGTTGAAAAGAAAATCATAAATAAATATAATATATACAGTTATTGCATGTGTGCCAGTCGTTAAGAAAAAGTGTAAATAAGTGAAATAATGTTCTCTCTCTCTCCCCCCTTACCTCACCTCTCACTCTCTCCCTCTATCTCTCTCTCTCTAGAAATGCAAGTTTTTTATGACAAAATGCTTAATACCCCTTTATGTTTCAATATGTAGGAGAATTCATGGCAATGAACAGGCAGCCTGCAACGACTAGAGATAGGGAGCTTAGGAATGGACATGTACAATTTAATCTGCGTAATTATTCACATGAATGTGGCTTGACTGTTTGTGCAATTATATTTTTCACACTAATGTTCAGACTTGTCATTTACTGGGCCGTTGCATTTATCTCCATTGAGATAAATGAGGGGGGAGGTAATGGAACCATTATGGAGAATGCAACAAAGCCGTTTAAGGAGGGTAATTATTTGATATGGGATGGTTTCCAGCTGGTATGGGGGTACGGCCCTCACCCCGACCAGGCTAAAAAGCTAAATGTTACCAGTAACAGCCCAACTATGCTCCCAAAACCCCAACTCAATGCAATTTTTTTTAGTGTATACGATTTAAATGATCGCAATCCCTCTGCTACATCATGGCTATATGACACCACTGCTAACTACCCTGCCCACTCCAGCAGCTAATCAACCAACAGAAAAGGTTTACGTCACAGATAGAACAAAAGAAAATGCAGAAATAACAAATACCTTCATAACCATGTACGATGAGTGGGAAAGGGGGGTGGGGAAAGGGATACACTACTACGAGCAGCCAGAAATGCAAAAAAATTACTTAAAAGCAATAGAAAGAGGAGAGAAGCAGGGAGGAAAAGGTATGATGAATACTCGGCCTGTGGCTAGATACAATAGAGGACCCCAGACACCCACACCAGTATAACAAATGGTATGCAGACATGAGCTCCACAGCAAAGCGAACAACAAATGAGAGTTGCTATGTGTGCTCATTGATCCCCCATGCCTCAGGTACACCTAAAGTCTAAAAGAATTGCCTCTCACAGATGCCCAATGTCTCCTTCATCTTAACCTGTGCATAATTAAGAACACTTTCCAAGCACACTCGGTATCTTTTGAAATGGTGCAAAATGAGAAAACATGCTACTCCAGAGCGAAAGGAGTAGTGTGCATGAAAGATCCTTTTTTTGTCATACAAGGAACATTGTTTTCTGAAAACGAATGGAAAGATGACGTGATACATGCAAGGCAGAAGCGCTGCGAGGATTGCCAGCAGAAAAATGACAGTGGATCGAGAGAACATGCACCACAGTCTGGGCCGAACATATCTCTAAGCTAACATGGGTGAGCGCAATCGAAAAACCATTCAAACTGCAAAAAGAATTAGACTACGAACTGTGCTTCCAGGGGGAAGGAAAAATGGACATGGGAAGAAACAAAAACTGCAGTTAAATGCTCACGATTCCTGATATGAGGAAGGGAACAGCAGCACTCATGGACACTTACTGGGTGTGCGGCAAACAAACATACCTGCACCTCCCGCCATCTTGGAGGGGCACATGCTCTCTTGCGATGATGCACTCTGCTCTAATGGTAATACCAGAGAGTCACATCGGAGAAGGGCGAACACCAGCAGCTCGAGACACGGAGAGTGTACGACCAACTGAAGAGCCACCACTGTATGCCCTGTCGAAGGACAATATCCAAGGGGTCATATCCAGGAAACGAAGGTTGTCTAACTACATATCCAAGGCTTCATCCGAGCTACTGGCACAGATCCCAGACCCGTACAGACTGTTCAGCTCTGCTGAAACTTTCTTTGCATCCATTGTCCCAAACATCCAGGCACGAGCAAATGCAAAGTGGCTCCAAATCACATGTTGGGAGCTGATCCAACTAGCCAAAGACACTGAAGAGGGTTCAATGTGATCAAGGTGGAATTAAGGGCTCTGAGGCTAATGACGATGCAGAACAGGTATGTCCTAGACCTGTTGACGGCGATGGATGGAGGTGTTTGCCGAAAAATCGGGAGCGCTAATGCACATTTGTGCCTTCTGAAGACGCAGATAATGGGACACTATTGCAGGTTATCACCGCAGTGCACAATTTAGATGAACGCATGAAGAAGGAAGGAGGCGCGGAGGCAAGCACCTGGTTCGACAACATCTTTTCATGGGTGCCTTCCTGGATGGGACTCGCCGTCGAAATGCTGATGCCCCATATCGTGTTTTTCCTCTTGATTTTTTGTGTGTGTGTGACTGCTGGGTATGCGCTGCTGCACAGGCGCAGTCCCCAATGGAACAATGATGATGGTGACAGTGGGCAATGCTAGAGGAGTGACACGACCACAACATGAGGCACACGTGCAGACTGGCGAGGACTCTGAGCCAAAGTATAGAATGGTCCCAATGTACTATGATGGGGATATAGTGGATAGGTTATATCACACTACGATAAAGGAGCCTTTGGAACTAGAATGGTACACAGAGGTATGGGTAGACCTCGAGGGAACGGGGGACTGTATATATATGATCTGCACACCAGATGAATACGCTAGAAGGGGGAAAAGCCTCCGGGGAGTATGCAGAGCCTGGATGCCTATAAAAGGAACACCAGCATGGGAGGAGGCAGTGTTAGAAGAGAAGGAACGTGAACAGTTGGGGGAGCTGCATTATTCGTTACTTAAGTAACGAAAGGGGGAGATGTAGGGGAGGATAGGTCATTAGGACCTCCCCTCACATACATCTCTGACCCAGGTGGAGACTCATGACTCGTCGTCGGCCCCCTCGCCCTAAGGGCCCAGGAGGCGGGGGCTGCGGATCGACACATGAGGCTGCTCGGCTACAGGATAAGACATAACATAGACTCCATTTTGTATTAAGACAACTCCATTTTGTGTAAAAAGGCGCTAAAATCTAGTCCTTGCAAAGTTGCTCACACACTCGCACACACAGAAAGATGCAGCCTGACCCCTGCTTGACTGCGCTCACAGGAGCATACGCTTCCCCCCAGCCTCCACCTCATGGTAGATCCGCTGAAGGCCTGTTCTCACGAGCGACCAGACACGAACAAACAACAAAATGAACACGGTATCATTTGGCCTTCCGCAGTACATCATTTGCCCCAGCCGTGACCAGGCTCGTTAGAAGGTAACTGAAACCAGCCCAATCCTGTATGCCCTGACCCTGTACCAAGCCCTCTAAGTTGGACAGTTGGACTGTGTGGCGCCCTCACCCCCACCAACCCCCGAGATATCTTGCATAACGGAATAAGCATTTGTGTAATACATGCCGGTCAAGTGGCACAGCGAGTAGAGCGCCCGCTTTGACACCCGTGCAGAGCCTGTTAACGCAGGTTCGAATCCCGGCGGGGCCAAACTCAGCCTTTCATCCTTCCGAGGTCGATAAATGAGCACCACACACCGTGGGTAATAATAAGCAGCGCTCAGATACCTGAGGGTTTGTAGCGCTATATAAAAGCCTAATTATTATTATTATTATTATGTTGTGTTGACTAACGTTTGCTGCTATTCTGGGGACATGTGATTTAAGAGTAAAATGTGATCACTCCTGTACACGATGTAACAAAGTGCATTTGTAATGCACGATGATCAGCCGAGGCAGTAGAGCCAGACTGTACTTTGATGTAAATATGCAGTGCTCTTTCATACACACAACCCAACCTAATGCTACCTCATGTTCGTATGTCAACTACTGATGCGAAATACTGTGCTAAATGGCAAAACCTTCTCCGGCCTGTGCTCAGATATTAATGTAAACATATGTTTATGTTTACATTAAAAGCTCCAAGTGTTGTCACCCACCCTTGCCATTAGTGCGGGAAGCTGCCCTGTGCAGGGAAACAGGCCCAGAGAAGCAAGGTTGTCTCCCCCACTTTCCCCTCCCAGGTCCGCCAGGGATAGCTGGTGTTCGAACAGCACAGCATTGCCTCCACTCCCAATCTTGCTGGACCCGCTTCCATCATTCACCTCCCCCATGCCAAAAGGCCGCCACAGCCTGCCTCTATGAATTACGAGCTACCTGGTCCTAAATCCCACCATCTCCCGGGCACCGGTTACATGCCCCCCCACGGCCCATTGGTATCCCCGTTCACCCCAAGTTAATGGCCCTCGAAGGGGGGCACCCACCTTGTACTAACAGATCATAATACCATCCTTCATTATAACCACCAGGACAGGGCGATCGAATAACCCTTCCCCTCTGTACCCCCGACCCTGCACATGGACTCTTGGGACTACCATACCTGAACCCAAATGTCACTATATCAGATGGATAGGGATACCCCCTATCACATATCCATGTCCCTGTCTTCTCGTTGAGCTAAGGTCAATGTGTCACAGGATGTATCAGATACCTGACATTGTAGAATGTGACAAATGATTGCGAATGTGTGGCCACAAGGGCAAGTGTTAGAGCAGCCACCAATCATCAATACAAGTTATGTCCGGCCGGCAGCTCCACCCCAAAGAGCCCAGCTGACCCATCAACCCCACGTGGCACCGCACGGACGTCCACCAATCCTGGAACAGCAAAAGTATACATTGTATACCGCCTAGCCTTCACCACCCAATCCCAAAGACTGTGTGGCCCCTATAGCTTACCTCATGAATGACGTGTATTTGTAATATAACTGACTGTCTTTGCTATTGTCAGACAGAGCACTCTCTGAGTTTGCAGAGTCCTTTGCATGCCCTATATTGATTATATAAAACCATTTTGATCTCACCGGCACTTGGTCCTGCTCTCATTCCCCTCCTGGGGTGTGTCCTTTTGTGCTTCTCACTAAGGGGGGTGCGTTTCTGGGGGACGCTCACATTCAAGTTCCATATTCTTGGATCCAGATTGAGAATATGTTTGTGTCCCCTTGTTTCAAACTTGGCTCTTGGATAGTATATCTCCAGATCTCATGCCCCCAATGAGTTGTAAGGATTACATTTCGTGTGCCCAGTAGCCTGATGTGCTGTGCAGACATATATTAAGATGATTACCTTAAGCTGTATGTGAGATGCAAAAGGCAGCAATATCAAGGGATGCTAAGATTAGCTGAACTAAATTAACTGTGGCCTGAGTAAACGTAAAAAAAGGGTAACAGCGCTTATTGTCCAGCACATAGGTTACTCTGTTACTCTGTTATTATTGTAATTCAATCAGTTTCAATGAACTATTCTATTTCTTTAAGTGTGAAAAACCCCACTCAATGGGCATTAACACACTCTGCAAGATAGACAAATAAAACCAAAATTACAATAGAAAAGTTAAGCAGAGGAAATATGGCAAATTGCGGTACCGTTATTAGCACCAAAGTCCCTTTGCGGGTCCTGTCCTTAACGCCTGGTAAAATAGGGTGGTAAGGGATTACCGGTACCAGTGCTCTTACCGGTACCGGTAATCCCTTACCGCCCGGGTCGTAATGAGGCCCAATGCCTTTGTGCTTCAGGAGTCGGGGAGCAACCACCCTTGCTCAGTTTTCAGTTTTTCCTTTCTAACTCAAATCTCTTTTTTCCATATGCATTTATTCCCACGCTTTTTTCAAAAATGAAATTTGTAAACTATTGCTAATGTGCCGATGCAAAGACCATCTTTGGTCTTGCACTGATGAAAAGCTATGTCACCACTGGCTGAGCGATAGCAGACAGCTATTTTCCCCCCACAATTTGGAACAAGTTCATTATCTCCATTGGTGATGTGAAGCAGAATGAAAAGGTGTGGGTTGGGTAAAGCTTGAGGCTTTGAGAGATTGTAGAATTCGATTCAATTTGGTCGTGAGCTAAACATGCCAGAAAACCCTCCTAGTAGGCAGGTAGTTCGGTGGCATAGTTGTTGTTAATTCGAAAAAATAAAAGTCATCCGTAGCATTTAGTCAAGAAACAGATTGGCTTTTAAGATGGGCAAAAGGACCACCCTTTGTTTTAAGTGATGAGTTTCCGTCAATAACTAGTTCTCAGAATTTAGCACTTGTCACCCAAGAAAAATTGCCTTCCCCGAGCCTCTGAGAAGGCGTAAAGGACAGATGTCGAGGGCTCCAGGCCATATTGTGCAGCCAGCACACAACACTAACTCTTGGTTCATGGTTCACCTCTAATGGAAAAGCATTGTGAGAGTGCCAGGTGCAGCTTGGGAGAAAGAGTGAACACATCTATTGGGTATAGTACCGACTCCTTCTTTTCTACTGAACTGGCAGCTGTATCAGTTTTAGATAGAGTTGTGCTCTCAATTTCAAAATGAGTTATGCCTCTCCTACTGCACCAGGAAAGTGAGAT
This sequence comes from Ambystoma mexicanum, assembly GCF_040938575.1. Taxonomy (NCBI): domain Eukaryota; kingdom Metazoa; phylum Chordata; class Amphibia; order Caudata; family Ambystomatidae; genus Ambystoma; species Ambystoma mexicanum. Next base: position 1,151,053,964 of record NC_090928.1, read on the forward strand.
CAAAGTGTTATTGATAATAAATAGCTTTGCAGGAATCAGGACTGTTATAATGCATTTGTTACCTGACACAACTACAGGGCCAGGGGATGGGAATGAGCAGTGTCAAAGTAAGAAAGAAGGAGTTCTGCAGCGCTCTGCACAAAGTCAACAGTTCCAGCAGCTTGAAGAGTTATGAGAAGCAAAGCATGTTACTTGCGGCCCATAAATGGAAGCTTAACGCCTCCTTATTGAATTCCAGGTTTGAACAAACATTGTTAAATCGTTCATTGCTTCATTTAGTGGAAAATAGTATAAGAGCAACAAGTACTTTGGTGAATGCATGCCAGACGTTTTTCAAGCCGGTATGTTAATTAAAATGTATTTGCCTTACTGGGATACCAGGTAATTGCAGAGAGGCACATGATTTTTCCCAAGCAAAACACAAATTGCAGAGAGTGACTTTGGAACACAAATAATAAAATCAGAAGTTGCGTCCAGAAAGTGGTGTTCAAAGTATCTCGAGCAAACCAAAAGGTCTGCAGGGCGGGCAGCTATTTAATCCTTTTGATCTTTTTGTTGAGGTATGAACATTGGAGATTCCAGCCAGTTTGATTCTGCGCCTATGAAAGGCTACGGTTCAAGACCTGTGTAGGGAGTGTTTAGACAGGCAGGAGGTTGTGCTTGGTATTCAGGGATGTGGATTACTTTAGTAACGCAATTCAAAACTTACAAAATCACTTGTTGTCACGCGTGTTTTTTGTCCAGCCTGATCAGAAATGTGTACTCACTGATAGTTTTAGTGAAGGGCCATAAAGTTGTAGAGTTTACTAAATGAGAATTCTGATATAACGCCACAAATAGACTCAAGCAGTGGAATAAGTAGATACTATTTTTATATACTGCCTCTTTTGAGCGGAAAGTGGAGTGTTAAGTGTTCTGTGGTATCTGTGCTGCAGTGTTTCTACTGTTTCTACCAGTGGACGTGTGTCTTCTGATCCTGAACTGCCTGCTATCCCTGTTAAAACCTCCACTCTGCACGGAATGCGGAGCGGAAAGTGGAGTGTTCAGTGTTCTGCAGTGTTCTCGGGGGCTTGAGAGGGGCCGGAGCCATCTGCCAAAATCCCCTTCACAACTGTTTTGCAGACCATTTTGTCCTACGTAGTGGGACGTGGAAGGATCGTAATGCCTCTCGAAGTACTCCCTGAAGCACCAGTGAGTGATGACTCCGAAGGCCGCCAGCTGCATTGCCATTGGGCGCCCTCTAACACCACCTCCCTGGTGTGAGCACCCAAGCGGCCAACTGTAACCTCCAAAACAATTGGTGGGCCTGTGACACCCGGATGAATCCAACCAGAGGTGAACCAGAGTCTGGTAAGTGGTGTGGGATGTTTTGACCCACTTTTGCTCTGCCATGTGGCATCACTGTGTTCTGATGGTGCCAAAAATAGTAAAATGGCTGCAAAACCCTTGTGTGCGCCAAAACCTATGAGAATCGCGCTTTGCAAAGCACAAAAAGATGGCTGCCCAATCTGACATGCATGTTGTCAGTGGTGGAACAGAGATCTCACTCCTAAAACATGTCACTGGGCTCCACAACTTGTGAAAACGGAGTACAGATGGAAAAAAGCAGTGCTTTGCTAAAGCAAACCCCAAAATCTTACTTTAAATTATTTTTCTTTGTTGCTGAAACTGCAGAATGCGGTACGAAACACCCTCAAACATCCAAAATTCTTGCTGGGTGCTACAATTCACTTAGTGTAAGAAATCATTGTGAATTTACAATGTCCTGAAAAGCTGAAAGCATCAAGGTATTTCCACAGCAAAAGTGGCCTGTCTATGAATTTGTCAAAATCTGGTTGCAGTACCCTGGGTCACCTGAATGACAGCTGTCAGTAGCCTGCCTGATTAAACTTTAAACATGTATAAACTGAAATCAAATGTTTGCAATCTAAGAGGCCTGTTGTTGAGAGTAACCCATCTTGTAATTGTTTTGATTCCATGGTTTAAAATCTTGAATAAGTATTTAGCTGTGATCTGATCCCACAAGTTTGTTTTATGCTAAGGGAAAATTCAACAGAAGTAACAATTGAAGTAAGCTGGCTAAAGATACCAAACTGGAATAACAGCTTTCCTCACAGAGGCAAGGCCTCTCCTTCCACCAGGAAATCACACCAAAGCCATAATTATAAGGTTTGGGAAGAACCTGGTCTGCAGGAGGGAAGGAAACAATGGCAAACTCAAAGCAGGAAATGCTAGGTGTGAGGACAGTTGTAAAATGGCCTCTGCCAAGAGAACAGGGAGGAGACTGCTTCTGAACTAAAGGGAGACAAAAAGAGGCGGACCCGAACAGCCATCTGTGGCTGAACATTCACAAAGAACATTTTGTTTAAAGACTTCTAACTTACCACTTAAAATTGTCAAACATACAAAAGTAACAGAATTATAAATCTAAATTTTGGTTGCACATTTCAAGAGGCAGAATAGATCATGTGATAAGTTCTGGAAAGAAACGGCAGAAAATGTGATTTTACACCAAATGTATTTCTGGTAGAAGTATGAAACTTTATACACATATGGCCATGTTATACGCTCACACTTATAGAAATTTGATGATAAATTGGACATTGTGTTCCTGATGAAAAGGGTGAAATTCAGTGAAAAGCAGACACAAGATCCCACAGCGACAGGGTTTTGAGGAGTAGCTGCTGCACAAAATATGTAATCTGTATATGTGATTGTTATAGAGGTTACTCACGTGTAAATATGTCTTGTGTCAAAAGTAGATTTTGTGTTCAAGAGGCTAGGGTTGGCCTGTAAGCCTCATAAACCCACACCATAAAGGTGACACACTGTTTAACTCCTTCTATCAAGACAGAGAGGAGACTCTGACCAATCGCCTGTCAAAGGGTCGAGTTTAGGCTAAACCAGCACACACACACCCTTTATCAAAACATAAGTAGAGACAGCAGAGGGCAGATAAAGACAGATTCACTCACTATCCCAATGCTGGCGGAGAACCTTGCTGCAGGACTTTACATCTTCTTTGCTCCAGACTCCAGAAACTTGGCAAAACTGAAAGACCCATTGCATAGCTGAACCACTTTCAGCTAGGCCTCAAACTCCAGAACCAAAATCCCACAATTCTAAGGGGAGCCAAAAGACAGCCGGGCTGAGTTGTACTGCCTACCTGTTGAAAATAAATTCCATCATAATCAAGAAGGGCAGATCCAATCCAATCCTGTGCCGTGCAGTAACCAGAGCGCCTTGACGCTGCCCAATCCAATGTGCCCAGCAGTCTGTCCTAAAACAAGATCCAGTGCCCTGACCAGAATCCTGACGGTTCCGTTGAAAAACATATCTAGTGAGTATCTATAGAAAGAACTCTGTCACTAGCATATGTACTGTGCATAGTCAATCCCTACCTTAAACCCATCTTATCTTGTATTCCAAACATGTGTTGTTAGGAGTATTTTTGAATTGTCCGAACTCTCCATCCAAACCATCCTATCTTCCTCCTGTACTAGTATTGTTAAAACTATCTTTGTGCTGATATTTTTCATCTGAAGAAGGCGAGCTCCTCTGCAGACAGTCACCCTCTTCAAGTGGCTGTGTTCCTGTGTGGTATTCGTTTATTCATAGTCATCCTGTAGTGTAAGAAATCATTTTTGTCATTTTTAAAAGTGCATTCCTGTTTTCCATTCTTGCGCCTATATCAAAAAAACAACCTCCACTAAAACATCCACAACTTCCTCAGTTTTCGTGCTAGAAACAACATTCTAGCTCTTCTGCTTGGAGCTAACATCCACAGCTTTAAATCGCATCTAAAACCATATCCCAAATCCATACGGTTCTCCCGTTATTGGGATTATCGCACACTGAAAAGTTTGCCGCAAATTTTCATTTAGGGAAATTCTGACACATGTAAAACAGCTTTTGAGTGCTTCCAAATTCAATTTTCAGATTTTAAATTGTTTCTTGGTATTTAATCATTGCTAGTGTTTAGGTGCAACTATCCAAAGCGGCTCCCATAAGAATTATAACAATTTCAGCAATTTTGACCATATTTAGTGTTTTACCCAATCAATTCTCAAGATAACTTTAAAAGCCATTCAGACAGCTTGACAATCCATTCTGTTTTCTCTTGTGTTTGAAAGGGGGAAAGTGATATTGATATGTTGTGTGAATTCTGCCATTCCTGAATACCTGTTCTCTCCTCCTATCTCTTTACATTGCCTATTGGGGGTTGAGGGGTGGGCAGAGGGAACCTTTAACCACAGTGCTATCTGATCTGCACACACACACACACAAAAGTATTATTTCTGTGCTGAATTGTTTTGCTCACTATTACTCCTGGTGTATTAAAGCAATTATTCAATGTTACATCACCCAATTGGTGATTATTGTGTACCCATTAAAACATAGTGTTATTAAATTGTAAATGCATAAATACATATTTTAACTAGCCTGATTCCTGGTTCAGTATGACCGGGTGAGACAGGCACCCCCCAACCTCCCACCAGCCGCTTTACCTAACCCCGGTTGGAATTACAAAAAAAAATCCTTGCAACTCCTCTGCACAGCAATAAAACATACTTCGAACACCGCGCACTCCCAATGCGAAAGGAGCTGATGCATAGCTGTGTGAGTCTGGGCTGTCCAACACAGGATGACGAGCATATCCTACGCAAAGCATGCTCTGGCGACGCAACGTGTGAACGCGACGGTGGTTTCTTATACTGACAAGGGACCTGTCCAGGCCATCAATGAATGCCGTCCAAAGAAGGTCCTGGCTCAACCAAAGAAACGAAAGGGAGTGCTACAGCGGTTCTTCTGCCGCCCATCAAGAACATCTTGCTGTTGCAATGACCAATCAACCTCACCGACAGATTCCCCAACACTCTAGTCAGATGATCCAAGCTGTCATCCACCAGGCACCTGAGTTTTTGGACCCTAGTGATAACATGACATCACCAACCCAGGGCAATAGGACATCCGACTGTTGATACAAGGGTTTTCCAGAGAAGGATCCTGGTAATTTCGAGGAGCGTGATCCCTCGCCAAAACCGTGCAAAAGGGAGGCAAAGTCTGTGGTAGGGACGAGCAGCGGGAACTCAACCCAGTCATCAAAATGTCAACGCACAAAAAGGCAGCGAACAAAGGCCCTTGCCATTAGAAAGGCAAAAGAGGCAAAAGTAAAAGGACTGTGCCTGCTTCCAAGTAGCAAACAAGGAGCCCGCAAAGAACCGGAGGGGGACCTGACAGTAGCAGCCAAGAAAATCCTGCTGCCAAAGAAACTGGGGGCCTCCCGTTTGAAGGCTATGCCTATTCCGATGTTGTCGAATGCACTAAAGGATTTCTTTTTAAAACATGGCAAGAGAAAACTTGATTTATTTATCGAACTGTCCGATGCCGAAATTTTGGAGGCAGTGCAAATCTCACCGTCCAATAAAGCACGTAAGTTAGAGAAGCAGGAGAGGGACAAGGTTCTAGTTCAACTGCCTCAACAACCCATACTTCCTCATCCGACGACTTTGGAAGTATCCACCTGACCAATCACCATCTCCTGAACCCTAAGAGAAGAACTCGATGGACAAGACTCTGGTCAGTATGAAGAACGCACCTTGATAAGTCCCCGTCAAGGTGTTTCAGTCCCAGACTTCTCCTGCCCCGCGATCCCCCCCTCTAGGGACAAGGGACACATTGGAGAATGATCTGAAATCTGAAGATGCCAAAAGACAGGAAATTATCTAGCTATCTCCAAAATAATTGCACAATGCTATACTCCAGCCAACAGCGCCCCCACAAATTCAAACTTCTCCACCCGATGGTGAAGTACCAGTGAAAAATAGTCTGGTGAACCTTGGTGTTCAACAGCCACACTGTGCACCAAGAGAAAAAGATCCTTCACAACCGATGCCTATAGGTGGCAGACAAAAATACCGAGAGCCATCAACCTGAAGCCTCAGCCATACTCATCGTCGAATTTCGAACAACAGCCCAATGAGCAAATGGAGACTGAGTGATATTCCTGGACCTTTCTCGGTAGACACTCCAACAAAGAAGCTAGACCTTTTGACAATTATGTCAACGGTGACTATCGCTCTGGCTCCCTTCAGTAAACTATACGAGGCAGTGAATGATTCATTGAAAAATGAAATGACCATCATAGCGATGATGCACTCGAAAATCATCTTTCTCGAGTGTTACATTACGGCCATGGAGCAAAGAGTGTCCGACCATAAGGTACAGCTAGAGAAAAAGCTCCAATCTTTGCAACAAGACCTGAACTGTAAAAACTCAATCCAATACAACAAACCTAAGAGGGCTGACTGCGAAACACAGACCTTGGCAGTGCAGTTGGAGTTTAGGCCATCTCCACCTCAGCAGGGTTCGCCTATCAGTCCATCTCAATCCAGCTCGAGCTCAGGCGTGCAATTAGCTAACATGCCCCCAACAACCTCACCCCCTAAAGCTCAAAGGGTGCAGAGTACACAGCCAGTTATCAAGAAGCAGGTCACAATCTCGGCAAGCTCTATACAAACACGTGAAGACATCCTACCTCCGGACCCAAAGACTGGACCTAAAGCTATTGTGGATTTGACCTTAGGTTTTCCGATTTTTGAAAACCCGAAAACAAAGGCAAAAATGGTCAGAGCCGTCAAGAGACAAGTACTGCTATCTTTCGCTAAAGAAAGACCATCAGAGGCAGATGGAGCGAAACAAATTAAATGAAACACTAGACCTGATATTGAGATCTTGTGCAACCACACAGAACATGGGGCTATAATCCAACAAAGAAGGAAAAGTGGTGGACTTGGTGAAGTCTACGACTACTGTTAAGGACTTTTTAGCTGACCAAGCACTCATGGATCTATCAATACACATGGACCACGACTAAGACCCTCACGTACCGCCTGTGTTTCCCCAGACGGCGAGCGGTACAAACGCCGAGGCTGGGGCAGTAACAGTCTTTACCTCCAAACTGAACTGCTGGAAAAGATCAAACTATGAGTCCAGTCAGTCCTCTCCAACAGGGAAGCGTGACATTTAAACCAGCCATTCGAAACAGACACCAACCTCTGACACGAGACGACCCAGAAAGGATCAGAGACCTGCACACGCAAACAAGAAGACGATTGTAACTGTAAGAAAGTCCTATATCTTGAGAAATGTGATGGTTCTAAACTTAATCAAGAAATGAAAGTCAACTACAGGCCCTCTATTACAACATGAACTTTCAAAATAGAACAAACACTGACCTCGAAAGAGGATTTTGTTCTGTACCTCCTTTCGACTGTAAACAAATTGAAAGCTCTAAAAACCACAACTTCATATTGATTGGACCCTGTCACAGAGAACCGATGGCCAAGGCCTACCTGCACATCCGGGCAAGTGCGGTTCAGACCCTCTCGTCAGAAGTCTACAAAGATCTTTTGAAAAAGGGTTTCAGGCTCACTGAAATCGAACCATCCGACCAAATTCAATCTACTTTCCAGACTACAGGGAAGACCGAGCATAGACCCGGCATTACATCTCAAGAGCGGAAGAACTGTACAAAAATCTGAGAGGGGGTCCATTTTTGGACCAGGCGTCCGGCTCCTCTTATGGCAAGTCACAAGAGCGGGCCCATCGCTACCATTCAGACGTCTACGCAAGGAGGTCTAGTCTAAGGCGCCATCGCACTGGCCCCGTAATCAGAATTGGGAGTGAGTTGGATCGCATCGTCGAGGCTAAAATGATCCGAAGCTCGGTCCATGGACTCTAAAACACGCGCAAATGGCACTATCACCCAGGGGATTGACCTTACGAACATAGGAAAATCCACGAACGAGCGTAAGGGCCTCTGTGCTTGGCTGCCAAAGATCTTGCATCCAAAGACGGAGAAAGAGCAACCACAGATCAAAACACCTAAAATCACCATCCAGAATAGCCACTCCTCCGTGACAATGGGATCTTGGAACACCAGAGGCCACTTCCACCTTACTCAACTAGGTGGTGCAAACCTTGGAGACTTTGACATTCTCTGCCTTCAAGAGACGTGGCTGCAAGACCTACCGGCACTTGATGGCTACACAGTGATCATCTCTCGAGCAACTAAAGGCCTGTTTGACTGACCCTCATTAGGTCTTCTTCTGGCGGTTCGTGCCGACTCTGGCGTTAACCTAACCTAAAAAAAATAATATAAGAAGGTTACAGCCATCTGGTCGTCTCCTCACCTGGGAATACTGTAAATCCCCGAACTTGAAGCCAGAAAGGACTCAATTAGCTATCATGATGCTATAATGGAACCCTCAGAGAAACACGAATGATAGCTTCTGTACCTCTGTGGCAGAAGCTATCGATGAACTCCTTGTGGATTATCAGCTAGTGAATATAATTATCTTTGGGGACCTGAACGCCAAATTACCAACCCATATTACGTCTGCTGACCCAACCACCAAAAGATCTGCTGCCAAAGAGTGTGGAGTTGCATGGTTAGATATGATGGACTCGCAAAACCTGCACAATACTGCCACCACTTCTGAAAACGGATACCTCATTCCTACCTGGGAAAGAGATATTTCATTTGTGAAGTTGGACTACATATTTGTCTCCCACGCCATGCTACCCTTAATCTCGGATTTTTCTGTCCAAAGAACTGAAGCCAGCGATCACAACTTGCTATCGATGACTTGGAGTGCTTCCCGTACTCACAATCCATCTTGGACACTGAAAGTTGAGTCGAATCAACAACAAACCCAACTAAGACTCTCAGCTTTGAACATATTTGCTATATCCAGAGAGTATAGTCAGCAAGCATCTCCAACTGATCAACCTGGGCTCCTAGCCAGGCTCAACTACAAACCACTTCTGATCAAATACAGAGTAGTCCCGAGATCCAGACTTAAAGCAGACCTTTCAACTAAACATGGTTACAACAAAGTGCTAGTGGATAAAAGACGACAACTAGAGCCTTAACGAAACTAAACACAACGGAATGAAGATCAGCCCTAACGGCAGAGACCAGAATCTACAAATCATGGCTTAGAGGATACTGTGCGATGCTCTACCAGCTGGATACAGAAGCTATGCTCAAAACCTTGAGCAGTAAGAAAACGGGAGAGTTTTGGTCTCTTATTCGATCGCTTGCCATCCAGACGAATGAGGCACTTATAAACTCTGTAAGTGAAACTAAATGGGTAACCTACTTCTCGATGCTCTTTAAACTCCTGGGTGTTTCCGAGCAAAATGTGAATAAATTCAACACCATCGAGTGGGAAGACCTGACTGGCAGATAAGATATTTTAAGGACCATCAAGAAACTGAAGTCGTCCAAAGCACCTGGTCCGGACGGCCTGACAAACTTACCCGATGCAAAGATACAACATCAATTCCAACATCTTGGATACAGCAGTGGTTGTACCTATTTTCAAGAAGGGCGTCAGAGAACATCCGACTAACTATCGCCCAATAGCCCTCCTGGATATCATCGGAAAGACCTTTGCCTCCCTGTTCCTTGAAAGATTCCAAGCCTGGGCTAAGTGGTCGCCCTGATCAGATCCTCCTCAAACAGGGTTCCTGAAAAATGTCAACACCTCTATCAACATAATGCTTTTGAACATCATTAAGAGCAAGATAAAGGAGGATGCCCCAAAAGTATTCCTAGCCTTTATCGATCTCACCCAGGCTTTCGATTGAGTTGATCAGGAGAAATTGTGGAGGAAACTTTCAGAGTGGAAGTGTCCTGCATCCATCTTGGGTCCTCTCATCGCACTCCATTCAGACACTAAAATGAGAGTGAGAATCAGCCGGCAAGGCATCCTCTCAACAGAAATTCCATCATATCGAGGAGTCAAGCAGGGTTGCCCACTGGCTTCCGCCCTGTTTATTGCTTTTCTAGGTGATTATCAAGAATCAGTAACAACGGTCTGGGCTTGCACCCCCAAAATCGGGAATTCAGGAGTTCCTGGCTACTCTACGCCGACAGACTTTTTTTGGTGGACCAAACCCCAGTTGGATTGCAAAGACAATTGAACAAATTGGTCCACTACATCGAGCAAAACAACTTAGAAATAAACAAGAGTAAGAAAGAATTCTGGTCCTGGAGAAAGCACCAAAGACAGGCTCGAAGCCCATCTGGTTTGTAGATGGAACCAAAGTCGAACAAGTGGCCTTTTTCAAATACCTTGGTGTAACAATAGACTGCTCAACAGTTGAAGCCGCAATGCAAAATGTCCTTTGGAGTAAAATCCGTAATCTTGCGGCTCAAACGCGAGCAATTGACAGCAAGTACGGTCGGTTCTCATTGCTCCCTGCTCTCCAATTTTACAAATCCAAAGTGATTCCTGCTATCAACTACGGGATGGACCCTAGTCCGGCAATTCCTTCCGCACTATGGCCTAAATTAGAATGCTTCCTTTGGCACTCTCTCCTGAACTGGCCGAAGTCCACCCCTATTGCAGTAATTCAAAAAGAACTAGGTCTGCTGTCACTCTCGGCAACGATACACCATTTCAGCATGCAGCTGTATAGGAAGATCCTAATGCCAGACAGCCCTCCAGTCTATAGATTGCCGACAAAATCGCTAAAAATCGTACGTTAAACATCGGGGTGAAAAAGAAAAAATCCTTACTTGACTTGATAGCATGTACAGAGGAAATCTTGATCTCTAATCCACTGAGAGTAAAGCAGAAAATGGAAGATTTTGATTGGACAATTACCCAAGAACAAACAGCAACCAGTAAGTCTTTGTCTCACCTCCCATCGATGGCGCGTAAGCGTATAGACCTGTTGGAGTACATCATAAAATTTCCTGACAAAACGTTAAGAGGAACCTTTAAGAGAGCACAGCTTAATCTTCTCCCGACACGTGAAATCTTGGAGAGAAGATCTCAGTCCAACTCAAATGAATGAAGACACTGCGCAGAGAACCACCAACTTGAATCCATCAGACATTTGATGCTGTTCTGCCCAGCAACCATAGAAGCAAGGACAGCTTACCTCTGTCCTTTGATGAAAAACCAAATAGCGAATGAACGAGCAAGATTTGTTGAACAATAATTTTCATCCTTGAAAAAGCCGAAATGCGGCTAAACACAAGTAAAAAAATAAAAAAAAAAAAAAAATAAAATACTGCCTCTTTTTACCATTACCACCAAACTCATAATGAGGTCTTTTCTTTTAGAATAATGACTTTCCATGAATATATAAAAGTAACATTGCTCACGCATGTAGTGTGGGGGCCTGTGGATTTGCCAAAAAGGACACACGTGAAATAAAGCATGATTTGGACCTTACTATAGAAACACATTCATCTGTGTTTCATTTTTCTTTAACCTTTTATCGACATTGTTCTCAAATACCCTTAATGTTGTCTGACAGGTCACTACCTTCCTCACGATCACATCTCCTCCTTTTGATCACAGTCGCATCATTGCTCTGTAATGGTTCAGTTATGTTTCTGTCACTAGTCGATGAGATGTGAGCATCAACGCTCGTCTGATAAGCACCTCTCTGCTCATAAAATGCCTTTCCAGCAGTAACACTAGTCTGGCATTTTAGGGAATAGACTGCATGCTAGCCTAACCACGGATTAAGTTGGATTATTGTCCAGAAATTGTTTGCAGTGAGGAGCTGTGTTTTCTAAAATGTCCAACATCATTTCATTGCATTGACCTTGTTTGTTTCTGGATAAAGTACAGTGCTGTTGCTATTCAGAAAAGTAATGCACTTCTCAAAAACCTTTTTGGATTTATTGAAACAATCTGCAGAAAAGCAAAATGAGTGCAATTCAAAAGTGTATGATACTTTCTTATTATGGTATATGGTTTGAGCAATGCAACACAATATGAACGCATCTGTTGTGTAGTGAGTGAAGTGCTGCAGAAATAAGGTAAACGTTACTTTTGACATCATACATATGAGCAGTACTGATTTCTCCCTACAGCACTGTTTGAACAGCATTGTGGGTGAAACTAGCACATGACCGCCGGTATTCCCCCACTGTAATCTCAGCCTTGTGTGCGGTAACTTTGCAAACCCATTTGGAGTGGGAGCTGTAGTAACGCTCAAATCGCACTGAACCCATGGAATTCTGAATTTAGTGACAGCTGTGTAGGGCAGGTGTGGGGCCAGGACATTTCAGAGAGGGTCTTTGCCTCTTGGGCCCCGCTTCAGTGCCAAGGTGTTACCCCATGGCTCCCATTTAGCTGATTACAATATATTTAACTGACCAAGTTGATCAACCAGCAACTGGCATGCCCCTGAATGTTCAAGTGTTTCCAGGGTGAACTGGCACTTGGCGAATTCGTTCCCACCAGCAGCAGAGGGCCTGTGGCTGTGGTGCATGTTAGGGAGAAAGTCTAGTTGCCACACCTTAGCTGCACCACCGAAATCAATTTATCTCCAAATACGAAAAAATATAAATTTCCTTAATCCATGTTGTGGTTTTCAAGTGATACGTATTGCTTGATTATGCCCATAGATTGTTTACACGTGTTTCGGCCTCTCCAGGGCCTTTTTCAAAAAAGAGAATTTGGGCAAGTTTGTTCATATCCATATTCTTGTAAAAGATATACACACACGTCAGTCTAGGATATTACATAAATAAGAATAAATAATAATGAATAATACAATTTCTAATCGATTGTACAGAGTGGAGAGGAAAAAAAATAAGGTTAACAGGCACCATTAATTATTGGATCATATATCACACACATGACAATACAGAAGACAAAATAGGACAAGACAAATGAAGACATAAAAAGAAAACAAATAAATATATATGTACATATATATATACATATTATTTTGCATCCAAATTAAATCACAATTCCTTATGTTGATTTATATTTCACATTGTTTAGATCTATTCTACTAAAATGAGAGTCTGACATCTTACTCTCATCTGATACTTTGTGCCCCATATTTTAGCCCTTATAGGTTAGGAATGAACCTTGTTCCGTGTAGGTGACCCCTCAGCACACTGCAAATGGTACAAGTTAAATTATAGTATGCACTTTTTCTTTTTCATTTTAAGATTGATGTAAAAAAAGGAGCCTGCTTACCATTTTGAATTTAAGTCGGTCACGGGATAATCCCAGTAAAGGTAAACATATGGGTTCTTACATCTAAAATGCATTTCCCTCAAAGTATTCATGTCCAATTTACTATGTATAGCGTACATATCAAAATATTTATGAGTGAGCTTGTTAGCAGGGATGAACCGCTTGGTCGAGCATGTCCGTACAGATCGAATTTCTGTTACAGAGATGCGGCATTAGTCCTGTAATTGCTCAAATGGTGCATAACGTATAATCCATTATCAGTCTGTCTCACGCGTGTCCGTGCAGATGTTGACTCTGTTACGGAGACGCAGAGACAAAGCCCTTAGCATATGCTACTAGCGCATGTTGAATAATACGGGTTGCGAACAAAAATATACGTCACTCAGCCCCTTCTTACCTGTCTCGTGTACGGGCAAGTTTCCTACGCGTCGGCCTGCTACTGCTGAAGGCGCTGGCTGACGAGCTCCTCAATGTATAGTTGTTGCCTGGCTACAAACGTAGTCCCTCTTTAGTGTCTATCTTGTATTTACTTGGTCGCCATGTTAGAAGGGGTAAATATGGTAAATATACCATATAGTAAACAACTTCAACGCCCCCGAACGGCTGAATAATATAGTTTCTGTACAGTCAGTTGTTCACAACTACGGCTACTCAAATAAAGTATGCTAATATTCCTGTGGACCCACGAAATTCACAGTCGGTCGGGTTCCACAATTTCTTTAGTTCACTTTATCACCATTAATTAGATTTGAAAATAAGCACTCTGAGCTCCTCCTGATAGGAGAAATTCAATATTGATGTATAATCCTCTAATCGTAAGCATTTCTCATTTTTCTGATTATTGTATAGTGACAATATTTTATATTTGCGTACCACCAGTATGTAGGCTCGCGATGTGGAGTCACTTTAGCTATGATATCTCAAACATGAAGGCAATAGTCCCCTCTTCCCATTTTTTCACCCATAGTGAGAAAAATATATATATATGAGAAGGGTAAAAGTCGGAAATAAACAGTGGATGGGAAATAGGACAGATAAAGAGGATAACTGTAAATCACATTACCAGTTAATGTATTGTGATCCTGTAGTGTATCTGGATGGTCCCACTTGTTGGTTTTACCTATACATTCACACTTAATACATACACATAAGGATAGTATACATACTGTATTACAAAGAAAGAATTATTTTTTGATAGTGACGTCAGTTAACTAATATCAAGTACATAGACCACACATTAATAGATTGTTGGGTACTAGTCCTAATATATCAGCATCTTTTATATTCCACTTATATATCACAAAAAATGTATCATCTCATTATCTTGATTCAGACCAAAATCAATTGATCTTAATTTACATATAATTCTTGCTTCCATTAGGTTTCCTCCTCTTCTGCCTAGTTTGACTTTTTGTAGACCAATGAACTTTAAGTTCTTTTTATCATCCATCTGATGTTTAAGTTGCCAGTGCTGAGCCAGAGGCAGAGTTGGGTCCTGGCTGCCTACTGTTGCGAAATGTTCACGGATGCAGATTCTCACTTCTCTTATTGTGCTTCCAATATATATGTGTTTGCATACACATATGATAGCATAGACTATATATTTGTAAAGACAATTTATGTTTTATTTGATCTCCATGCGAGTTCCCCTTTCATCCATGAAACTCTTCATTGGTTCGTGGGCATAGAGACACATAGTACATGTCCCACATTTTCGAAAACCCTTTGCCTTCATTCCTAGCCAAGTACTATTACATCCTAGCCAGTCTACTTCAGTCTCCTGAAGCTGAAAACTAACAATTCCTTACTGTGCTCAACGAAGTTGCAGCTATTATACAGACTGAAACAATGTACATAATTACACATATTCTGTTTCCAAGGCATCACACAAAATACCACTGGCTAACCCTTATACAAAGACATCCACCCCCTCTACATTTTCTAACACCATTGGACACGTGAATGGTTTCTTTGTAATCAGTCATGACATCCTAAACATAATCACCTTATTATCTAACAACAATTCATCAGTTATCTTGGCCCATTCATCAGATAAACTTTAACGCAGTATGTGATGTGCAAGGCTTTTCATAAACACTGCAAACAAGTGGAGGGAGAAAAACAAACATCATTTCTATGAACCAGCAGTAAAATTCTTATCACACCAGATGCGCTGGCGTCTCATATTATTTATTCCTACATTCGTTCACGTTACATTATTGGCAACTACCATCACAAATCATACAGCCTTCAGCACACATTGTGTTTATCTCCCTGTGAGCCTATAAAACATTTGCCAAACTTTGCCCCCAAGGACCCCTCACATGTGTTTTATTAACTAACCTCCAATTCAACCCACCATGTAACCAGACTTCTCTGTTCGAACAACAACCCTACATGCTCTCAGGAAGATTGCCACTTGTATCTATAAACCCAATCTGGCCATAAAACCCAACCAAATGGACTTTCATTCCGTTCTCGCCTTTAGCCCTTTGTGATGATATCATCAGCCACCCAAATGTGATTTACTTCCTACCCCTTTGCATGACCTTAGTCATCCAACTCACCAAGCCAGACAAAAAACATTCCTGCAAACCAAACTCTGCAGCACACGCATACCCCAACTAAGTAAAAACCATACTCTGCAATGTCTCCATCCACCCACAATGAACCCCATGTTTCCCAATGTCCTAAAAGGTGCCCGCAATTTAAACCATTGTCATATTCCCACATGTACACTGTTCAATATTGCCACATCACCTCACACTGATTTCCCCTCAGTGAGCTTCATTCTCTTGTATGTGCAAAGCTCCCCTCCAAAGTCTTGGGAGGCTAGCTCAGGGGCAACATGCTCGCTTTGGAAGCAAGACGACTCGGAGTAACACTAATTCAATCCACGGTTAAAAGTGACTTGCCACTGCTGAAAAGTGACTTTGCACTGCCAACACAAACCATGATTCATGGAACTGTGCAGAGTCATTTTTGCAGTACAAAATGACTTTGCACTGATTTGGCGCTGTAAAAGAACAATTTGCCCAGCAGACAGAGGCTATAGTGAGCCCTTCGCTCTCGCTCACTGTCAGACTATTAATGCATGCAAAGGCACTGTCAGCAGAAGTTTCCAGAGAGATACATGCCATGGTTCCTGTTCTATACCTTCCCAGAGAGATAAAACACGTTTCAAAAAGGTCCAGCTGTGCACATATCACAGAAACATTGTTTCTAGACGTTCTTCTGCGTCCTCAGCATCTGACACCTCCAGCAGATTAAGGATTGCAATGTTTATTTTAGTGGGGTATGTGTTTAATTCCTGTTTACCTTTAATAGGGGTCCATTATGAGTTGGACAGTATGCAGGAATGGAATTACCTCCACTTTTACCACACAGCTGAATTAGGGGAACCTAGAACTGGGAAATGGGTGCTGATCTGCCAGCAGAATTACCGCCGGCATATGGTGGAATTAGCTCCGTCACTAACGCTGCTGCTGGAATTACCATCAAGATACCAAATGGTATTTCTTCCATATTACATGTAGAAATACCGCTGAATACCACTGGAAATGGGAGGTAAATCCACCAAAATCACAGTGTAGTAATAGGGGGAGGTAAATGCATACAGGGGATGAAAATCAAGTCACAGGTGCACACAATCCACTCAGAAAGGGTACATTAGGCCCACACAGACTACTCAAACAGACTTTCCAACCCAATGCTGCCACTAGCAGTTGCAAACTGGGATATGCAGCACCACCTGCTCTATAGAGGGGCAGAGGCAGGAACAACACCAAAGAGCACTTGGAGCAGAGAAAAGGAGGTGAGCGCCCGTTCCCCAGGTGGCAGGCCCTCATGCTGGGTATTAACTGATGTGCAGCTTATAATCCTGTACCGGCTGATCAGGGAGACCATTGCAGAGTTATTATCCCTGATCCATAATGACATCCATAGCAAGATGAACATCAGAACTGCCTTACCCCTGCTGCTGAAGATTGTGTTGATGTTTCATTTCCTAGCAAATGACAGATACCAGCACATTGTGGGCTTGCTGCATGGCAAGCCTCAGTCCACATTTTCAGTTTGTCCTTGGGCAGGTGCTGGAAGCACTCCTTCGCCATGCACCCCAGCACAACTCACTGCACATCACCCTGGCACAGATAAATGCCCCTAAGGCATGTATTTACACTGCAGCCCACCTGCCCGACCTAATTACTACTCTAGACTGCACCCATATAGCGCTGGTTGCCCCCTAGACAGCAGAAGAGGAATACCACAATAGGAAGCAGTATCAGTCTATGTATGCACAGCTGACCTGTGGTGCTGACCTCACGATCAAACACTGCTGCACCTGCTTTCCTGGTTCCTCCCACAATGCAGTATTCCTGCAGAACAGCAGACTGCCTGCAAACATGGAAATCCATAGAGGCCAACGGACATGGATACTTCGTACGTTTAAGGGCCATCACACATAATAATCTTGCAAAACAAGTGAAATGATAAGTAACCAATGCATGCCCTTTCAAGGCACTTAACATGCAGGACCTGCCCTTTTACTCCACACATGTGATCCACCAACCCACAATGCCAGAAACACATATTGCTCGTACAGGTAAAATATCCACATTCATGGGACTACAGGAACCACAGTGCATAGGGAGCACATACCTACACAGCCAATAGCACAATGAACACTGATAATCCAACACTAGCAGACAGTAATGGCATGCAAGCTACAAACCATGCATGTGAATTAATTACAGCAGGAACACAGAGACCTGAAACCTGCACAGCAACAAGCAAACACCCTCAGGGCACAGGAATGACAGTACTGCACAGGGCCAGCGCGGACAACATGGATATCACAAATCCTAGCAGAGGCCATGTGTGTAACAACTGGTGGGTGTGACCTGTGTGCACTGGGTTTCTCAAAGTGAAAATGCATATGTACCACCATATGATATAAAACTTACTTTAATTACTGGAAAAGAAAGGTGTGTTGCACAAAAATGCGCCATAACTTCGTCAAGAGAGTGTCCTTCAAAATGCCGTTAAAGATGCCATAATCCTCAATACACTGTGAGGTACACCTGTGACCTTTGCCCTTGCCGGTGACTCTGGATACCCCCAGCTCCCATGGCTGATGACACGTGTGTGCAATCCATGTATGCCGCAAGAGGTGGCCTGCAATGAGGCACATGTCAGGACTAGTGTCTTCGTCAAGCGGACCTTTGACCTACTGAGGGGACGTTTCCGGTGTCCCCACCAGACCAGAGGGGCCCTGATGTACAGGCCAGAAAGAGGTGTGCACATCGTTGTTGCCTGTGCCATTCTGCACAACATTTCCTCAGGCAACATGTCCCCCTGGCCCCTGATGACGACATGCCTCCCACATGGGACACCGATTCAATGTCTGCAGGTAAAGTACTGCCACGCAGTGAGCATGAATAAAGGAAAGACGGCTATCTTGTGCAGCAAGAACTAATAAAAAGAACCCATTTTCTAGACATCGTTTTTGTTCACCTGCTGCACACTTTTGCTCATTGCCACATATTCAATATTTAATGTTCACAGAAAATCATTTTCCTTGCATTTCTTCAAGTGTTTATTGACTACTGTGCCAAACACCCATTCACAGCCATCTCCTTCCATCCCAACACTCATTCCTACCCACCTCCCTTGTACCCGGTGAAATACTGTCAAGAATAATCAAGGTAATTTGCGTGGCCTCTTGCACTTGCCAGGCTGGTCCAGCTGTGGACAGGCCACATTTTGCATTGAGCAGTGCATTGGGATCCTAGCAAATGACCCTTCCATGGGGATGACTGAGGTGGATGGGTCAAACTCCTGAGCCCATATGTTCTGGAGGGTCAGGGATATGCTGGCATGCATTTATTCAGCAAATGCTGAGATGCCCTCTGTGAGCTACCTCACCCTCTGGCTCATAATAGTAAGGGCAGCAGTTGCTACAGACGATTGCCAATGCTCCCAGTCTAAGGACCTTGCAGTTCTTCGTGATGAGCCCTACACTAAGTAATGGATGGCCTTCAGATGCTGCACCTGTGTCTCCACAATGTTCTCAATATGGATTTGTCACTCCACTATTGCATCCAGCCACCTCCAGATTGCATCAATGGAATGCTGAGGCATCAAGTATGGGCTATGAAGAGGACTGGGGGCTTCAGTGTCACTCCCTGTATCCAGGTCAGGCTGCAGATGCGCTTGGTTGTCTGCCTCAGGTGACGAGAGGGCATCATGGGGCAGATGGGTTGGGGTGGGTATTGAGCCATGTGGCTGTGCAGTGGTGGTTGCAGCCGCTGATAGTTCTGAACCTGCATATGCATGTGGTGTGCTGCTATGACGTGCTCTACCAGCAGTGACATGTGCAATGCTGATGGATGGACCGCTTGGCACACTTGTGGGGTCTATGGCAGTGTCTCCACTTGACACAGCTGCTATGGTGCTGCGGGGCCCTGGCCCTGGTGTGCCGCACCTGCTCTTCTGCCTGTTTTTCTCTTGGCTGAGCAGTGCAGGGCTGGATGTTGATGTGGTTGCACTGGTGGACATGGATGCTTCCCATGGTTGCATGGGCTTACATGCACATTTCACCTATAGTGCATGTGTATGTGCACAGTTTCCCACCTTCCCGTGTCATGCATGTAGTAGCAGTGCCTTTGTACACATTTCCATGTGGTTGCCCATTTGCCTGTCCATTGGGCCCATCTATGCTGGGGTACACATGCATGGGATTAGCATTTGCCCAGTGCATTCTCATGGGAGAGTGAACATTCATACTCACCAGCATAACCTTGGCTGCTGGCTCTGACTTCTGCAGTCCCAACACCCTGAATCCCTTCCATATTGCTGGATGCTGCTGGCTTTCTTCTGACATGGGCTCTAATGTGCCGCCTCCTGTGGTAGATGTCTCACTCCAGTGTTTTGCCAGAAGCTGCAGATCCTGGCCTTCAGGTTGTTCCAGCGATTGCACTAGTCCTCACTGTTCTGTGGGACCTTGCCAACTGGAACAACTTGGTCCCTTTTGCGGGCCCAGATGGCAGCCTTCCTATGCCCAGATGCCCTCCTCTGCCTTGACCCATGTAGCTCATCGGCATGAGCCATGACTTTTTTTGGGAGGAGTTGCAGCTCAGCCTCACTGAACATCTGCTTTTGCAGCCTCATGTCCGGCACCTTGGCTTTGCCTTTCACCTATGACATCTTCTCAGGTATTCCTGTGTTCAGATGGTAACAGGAAGTGGGAGATTTAGGGCGGTTTGGATTTTTAAAGATTGCCACCACCTGATTTCTCATTTAGTCATGATGCTATTTCCGCCTGGCGCAAATTCTGCCGCCGGAATTAGCATTGAGCTAAACAGTGGCAAGGGTAATTCTGTCGATCCCGTGCAGAATTACAGCCCGGAGTTGAATTTCTGCTGTAATTCTGCCAGATGGAATTACTGTTACAGCCGATGGTCTGTGCATGCTCCCAAAACCAGCAGAATTACCACCAGACTCAACACTAAACTTGTAATGAGGGCCCATATTTCCTTGCAATACAGACATATATTACACATAAAGTGATCAGAAGGTTATCATTCCACAAAACTGCAGCAAACAGCCCTCAATCAATCCTGGTGAGCTCTTCCCAGGTCTTTACCTTTTTAAGTGCCATTTTGGTGGAATAAACTAGCACTGGCATTCAAGTTGAAGGTGGTCATTTTATTTATGGCGTCTGCTATGTGCTATATAAATGTTTTTATCACAGTTGTATATAGTGCCTCTTGCCAGATTCCTCACACTTCTCAGCACTGTAATGGTATATAGACCTCAGAACAATCAAGGATTGAGTAATTGCTGATGGGATTCCTACCTGTCCGTTTAACTTTCTATACAGTTCTTTTTTTTGCTTCTTTCCGGAGTGCAGTTGTTGGGCAAATGGGTGTAGGCAGAGTTTATTTTTTGACAGAGGTTCTGAGAAGAAAATAATGAGTCATACATTAAGTTAAGTAATATATAATGAAACATACATTGGTGATTATAATGGCCCATGAATTCTAATATCACTAATGAAATGGCAACTTTTACAAAATACAATTGTTTTCACATTCTGTTCTTACTAGATGTTTAGAGAAGGCCACGAGGGATGTTCGCTGCCAAATTTGGCCTAGGAGGGTACCAACCTCTGTAGCGTCGGATCACTTGGCCAAGCCCCATCGCCATATCTTCTGCTCCAGTCCCTGTTAGGGAGAATTCTCCAGAATGGCTAATTTCCCTTACCTGTTGAGTCCCTCAGCAGCTTTGTTGGATTTCTAGGATTTTATTTTTCACCTGGTAAGAGTGTGAGCCTTTTTTCCCACTCTTACATGTGTTTTTG
The DNA here is from genome assembly GCF_040938575.1 of Ambystoma mexicanum. Classification (NCBI taxonomy): domain Eukaryota; kingdom Metazoa; phylum Chordata; class Amphibia; order Caudata; family Ambystomatidae; genus Ambystoma; species Ambystoma mexicanum. The sequence continues at coordinate 1,151,075,351 of NC_090928.1, forward strand.
CTTTGTGTTGTACATTTTGTGCTCATGGACTATGGAATCTCACCTACTCCATAGGCATCATATTTTTTACTGTGTGTCACACAGCACCTTTAGTGCAGTGACACAGGGTTGTCTTTTTAGACTTCCCACTCTAAACTCCATATTCTGGGACTGACTACTGTCTCCCAGAACATGTAAAGTTGCCTTTGACTTTACTAGTCTTTTTAAATTTACAGACCCAGTACAAACTATCTTCCATAGAGTACTGGAAGGTTTAATAGTTATTACGGTTTCTCATGGAACATTATTTTGTTTCCCCTTTCTCTAAGATTTGGCTGGTGGCAGTGGTATCTACCATTTTTATTCTATCGCGAGCTATGAAAATAGCATCGGTACTGTTAGAGGCTATGTTGGTAGCTTCAAACTCTAACCCGCTGGACCCCATTGAATTTTATTTGATTCGGTCGGGTTTATTCACCATTTCTTTTTGTAAAGGTCTTTCTCGTGTTTTACTCTGCGTGCCAAACCAGGTTTGGTTCCTTTGTTCGCCTTCCTTTGGCGGGCTTCTGCACAGAAGCCCCCTTTAGGCGCCTGAGTGTCTGGGTGGACAGGATGTGAGGGAGGGGATTAGGCCCCCTGCACAGGGTCTCCTTGGAGACCCAAGTTGCACTCTAGCTTGATTGGCTAGGTGACCTTACTGCCAGGACAGCCACCCTGCTGTGTGATTGACAGCCAGGCTGTGTGGAAGGGGTGAAAACTGCTTAAAAACAGGTCTCTGGGACTTGGAAGGCAGTGTCACCACTCGAACGAGAGAACCAATGATGAGCTGAAGGAATACAACTGCTGTTCTTACTGGATATCCTGATGAAGCCCTGCTGCAGGTCCGAATCACCCAAAACTCCGACAACAACGAAGGTCTGCAAGGAATCTTCTTTGCTTGACCTTGGTGGGACCATCCAGCTTGCCAAACACCAAATGCCGACCTTCCTCTCCTGGTCGAATTTGCTGTGCATTGAACCGGATAGCCAGGAGGAACGGAACCTGTTTGGGTTTCAAGGAACGCACCTTTTATTTGAAGCTTTGCTCTGCTGCTGGCTTCTTCATTGGGCAGTGCAGGACCCTCCAGTCTTCCTCCTTCTTGTCACCACGACAGTTGCTTCAGGAACCGTGAGCCTGCAGGAACTGCCAGGAACAACCGCCTCAGCTACAGCATTCTTCTTCATTTAAGGTACTGTTCCAATCCGGTCGCTCATTCCGTCTGACCGCGGTGAAAGTGTTTGACATCTTTCACCTCTCTGAAGGTTTGTCCTTCTCTTCTCTTTTGAATAACTGTTCCTCCGACCAACTTCATTTTGAACTTTTGGCAAAGACTTAACCGCGACCTACTCTGAACTGTGTGATCCTCTGCAAAGATTCTGAACTATTAACATTGGCCCAGGCCTTTTGATTTGAATCCTAGTTGTAGTAAGCATTTTCTAGATTGCCCTGCGTATCACTTGTTGGTGTTGTTGATTTTTGATAACCTTTCCTTTCCCTCCCTTTTAAATTGCGGGAGTGCAATTTTGCTCACACTTCATTTTTAGCTAAACTTGTCCAGAAGTGATTGGGTGTTGTGTAGTGTATTAAGATTGTGATTTTCTGTTGCTTTACATTAGTGAACTGTTTTATAACTGATGGTGTAAATAAATGTATATTCTTTTACTCAGAAACCTTGAATCAGTGTTTTTTGAACCATAGTAATTACTGTCCTTTGTGTTACTTCTGATACTGCTCACTTTACTCTTGAGATAAGTCTGACTGCTCAGCCATCGCTACCACTTTACTGTGTAGTACAGGCTTGTACCAAAGGTGAATTTGTACTTGCACTTGTCTTAATTGTGTGTGGTGTTCCCAAAGGGTACTGCACATGATTCTGCCTAACAGCCCCCGCCAAGGCCAAAGCCTACGATAGGACAAGTCCCACGGGGTGTTTAGCTCCCGCATTTGGCTCAGGAGGGCTACCATGCTCTGTAGCGCCAGAGTACTTGGCCACGCCCCATCACCATATCTTCTGCTCCAGGACCCATCAGGGCCGAAGCCCATGAGGGAACAAGGGTGTGGGGTGTTTCACGCCTGCATTTGGCCCAAGTCTCTGCCAGGGCCAAAGCCCACAAGGGAACAGGGGCATGGGATGTTTCCCTCTCGCAATTGACCCAGGAGGGCCACCATCCTCTGTAGCGCCGGAGTGCTTGGCCACACCCCTTCACCATATCTTCTGCTCCAATCTCTGCCAGGGTCAAAGCCCAGAAGGGAACATGAGCACGGGGTGTTTTGCTCCTGCAGGGGTATTCCATGACAGAGGGGTGCACAGTGAAGAGACTTCTATGAGCCCAAGTACTAGATTGCTTCTGAGGACTGCCGCAAGTAGTGCAAAATGAGGTGAGAGTGGAATGGATTGGGCTGTAGCCTGTAGTGGGTGAGTGTTTACTCCCCAATTCCTGTGTGTGGACAATACCCAAAATCTATTATGGTGATGCTGCAGTTTCCCCCACCCACATCTTCCGTATTCTCACTGTGCACAGCTGGCTGCTGAGCCAATCATGGAAAATAGTGCCGAGCCCATGTCCATGAGCAAGGTATTAGCCGTAAAATGAAGCTGGGAAAACTGTGAATTCACCCACCCCAACATGGAGGGGAGTCTGATATTTACAACAACTCTGACACCAACACTGATCCTGCCAAAAAAGGATGCAACCCTATGCAGAGGCCTACTTCCTGATAAGAGAAATTAAACCGTTTCTGGTTTCTAATCAGGGTGCATTGATGGGGGTGGGACTTAAAATCTAGGAGCTCATTTTCTAGGTGAGATAAAGGGCAGCCTGGGGGCTCCGACTGGTGAACTTCCTGAAGAAAACCCTATTCCCAATAATCAAGTTGAACTGGTCATAAAGGAGGGTCTGTTTATTTCCCTAGGATACACTGCTTGTTTTCTTAGCAATACGGACAAAGCTAAAGTTACTGGCAGCAGCCTGGCTAGTTATGGGATGGTGCTACAGTCAGGACCAGTGGTGGAAGATGTCAGATCTATCCCTGGCTTGACAACTGAACTTTTGCCCACATCCGTGTTTGGTCCAACGCAGGTGGTTCACTCTCAGCCATAGTTACAGAATTATCTGTCCCTGGGTTCTGCTGGCCAGAACGAAATTGGAGACTGATATTGCACCCAAAGAAAAGCTCTCCTTAACCTCTCCAACGAGTAGTGCCTCAAGAGTGAATACGTGCTCAGGGAATAGCTCCTTCCTCTGTCTAACTCCACTCAGAGGGCCTCATTACACGGTAGGCGGTGAACCATCGCGCCATTAGCGCCATGGTTCATGCCGGTAAAATACTGGCACCGCCTTGGTGGAAAGGGGAATTACCACCCCATTCCAAGGTTGACAGGGCGGTAATTCCCCCTTCCACCATTGCCCTTCCCCATTCCCATTTTTGCCCCATAGGGCTCTATGGGAATGGGCAAGGCGCTAATTACGGTACCGCAAATTGCGGTACCGTAATTAGCTCCACTGGTCCCTTTGCGGGTTGGTTTTTAACGCCTGTAAAAAGCAGGCGTTAAATTCCCCAACCCGCAAAGGGACCTCGTAGTAAGGCGGTAAGGATTTACCGGTACTGGTAAAATACCGGTACCGGTAAACCCTTACCGCCTACCATGTAATGAGGCCCAGAGTCTCCAAGAAAACAGGCGAATCTACTTGACTCAATTGCCCAGGGATGTAGCTGCAAATTAGTTCTTTCAGAACTTGTGGACTGCAAAAACTGCTATTTGCTTTGCTAGAAGCATATGGGAGGGGATGATGGGAGCCCCACACTGACTAACTGGACGCTAAGGGGTTTTATAATTCTTACACGAAATGCCTTAAAAAGCTAGTCAAACCGGGTGCATTTTCCACTGAAGAGATGCCCATTTCCCACAAAGCTGACACCATGAGCCAATCCCTGGTCACCACCCTTTGTGAGCCCAGAGTGTGTATCCAAATGCTGAATCCCCATGCTGAGCAAACCATCCAGCAATCCACTCAGCAGAACACATCCGTGGAAGCCATTCAGTCTCCTGCTGCACGGGAGGACAGGGATCCAAGCATGGTGGGAAATCAAGGCTGCACCACGGCGGAAAATAGAATATGTAGACCCTGCTCTAGAGCAGGCACAACCAATTGCCCAGTTAATGGTGGGTCACAAAGGGGCATAGCATTTCTTCGTGGGGTCCCCAAACTCTCTAACAACCAGCAAGAACCAAGGGATGCACTTACTAATAAGTACCTGCACTGGCTCCCCACTGTAAGGGGCTGCGTGTTCATGACCAGGGAAGTCATAGAAAGCTGCCACAGAGTGATCAACGAGGGAGACAACCCCAATGATTCTGTAAAGATGGCATTTTGGGACCACAGTGTGGCCAGAGGTATTTTGGACAGAGTCAGGAGTCCTAGCCAATCCCTAAATAGCCGGATCACAATCAGCCCCTATCCTTGCCCCGTAACTATTGACTCACCTGGAAATATTCCACTAAACTCATTTCTATCTGGGACAAATCTTACGCCATTAGGGAAAAGGGTAACCGGTAATCATGATGATTGCGGAACCATTTGTTTCGTTTTAATGAAAAAGGGGAATCTTTCAACTTTCTAACCACTGTGCCCCAGTGGCCTAGCAAGTCCTGTGGGCCATAATTTAATGTCACATTGATTCACTTTTTTCTTCACCTTTATTGTTCTTTTCTGGACAATATATTGCCAAATGTGAGTAATTGCTTTCTGTGGCAGGATGCACTTTGATGGCCTGAAGGCCGAATAAAGTTATTTGATGATGATGTTGATGATGATGAAGGTTTGTAATTGGAAATGTTAGATATCAGGATTTACCCGGAACTCTATGTTCTTCTGTTACTAGGCAAAAACAGGGCTTTAAATACACCTATTTGTAAAGAAAGAAGAACATCTTTGGATTCGCTATGGACAATCTGGCAGCATACATTGGCTTTGTGTTCCTAAGCTAGTTTAATTAACATTGGCGTACATGTCAACACGCCCCACACAATAGTCCAGTCATTTTGCCAACGCATTGTGGAATTTATAAGGGGAAATACATGATTATAAGACGCAGAAAGTAAAATAAAAATAGGACTGGATTAACATCTCCCTGATGGAATGGGCCTCATTACAAGTTTGGTGGTAGACTTGCAGGACAAAGGCCCTCATTACATCATTACAACTCAGGCGTTAAGGGTTTAACGGCGCCGTCGGCGCCGTTAACCCTTAACGCCTGATTACAAGTGTCCCTTTGCGGGTTGGTGTTTAACGCCTACTTTTAGCAGGCGTTAAAAATCCAACCAGCAAAGGGACTTTGGAGCTAATTACGGCACCGTGATTTACGGTGCCGTAATTAGCGCCTTCCCCATTCCCATTATGCCCTATGGGGGCAAAAATGGGAATGGGGAAGGGCAAATGGTGAATGGGGAATTACCGCCCCACTCACCTTGGAATGGGGCGGTAATTCCGCCATCCACCATGGCGGAATCGTAACCTTAGTGGCATGAACCATGGTGCTAATAGCACCATGGCCCTCCGCCAAGGTTGTAATGAGGGCCAAAGACTTTTAAAAATATTTTCTGGCGCCCGCGAATGGGCAATTACCGGGGCATTCCGGCTCCTCCCGACTCGATAATTGCCCATTCGCGGGTGCCGGAAAAAAGATGCTCCCCATTCCCATTCGGGCCCGTAGGGCTGAATGAGAATGGGTAGGTTGGATGCACAGGCACCGTTTATAATGGTGCCTGTGCATCAGACATGCTGTGCTCGCGGACCTGGCGGGCAGAAAGGCACCCGTGAGCACAACACGTAGTTTGCCGGTCCGGGAACTACGGTACCGGCAAGCTTACCGGTACCTTAGTTCACTGACCGGCAAACTCATAATGAGGCCCATTGTGTTACATGTTCATTGAGCAGTTGCATTTTCAGACACCTAAAACTTTCTTTCCTTAAACAATCTCACAATATGTTACACTATATGTATATGAATAATATGTACAGAAGAGATACATTTGGGGCTACCAGTCTAGTGGAAGTCCCTGTATCCTTTCCCTAGTCATTGAACTCTGTGCTGGCTCCCTACTCTCTATAAGCCTTATCACAGTGCATGTTCTCTATAGCTAGGTGGCCCCTACTGTCTAGTCTGTCCCTGTTCTAGGGGGACACTAAAGGCTGTGAACGTTTTTCTCCAACTCCCTTAGGCACTTCTTAAGAGACCTAAGTGAGGTAATTCTATCACCCAGGCATGCCTTACATTTAGATGACTGTCATCCAACTTCTAACCTTACTCTCCTCTCTCTACTCCTGTCTCCACACTATTAATCTTCCTCTTCATCCACCTTTCAACACTCCATTTCTTGACCTTATCCTGTCCCTCCCTTTTCCTATCTCTCCTCGGCACATTCTTCCTTATCCTATCCTCCTATCACTATTATTGTCTCTACTCCCCCCAACATCCTGTAGGGAAATGGTGCATAAGCTCCAGGGATGCAGTGCCCTGCTCACTGTACTCACCATGGGCATATAGTGTCCTGTTCACTAAAGTGACCCAACAATATAGTGCCCTATTCACTAAACTGGCCCCATTGATATCCTGCTGTGCTCACTAAACCACAGCCAGGTTTGCAGTGCCTTGCTCACTAAACCCTTTTCTCCCTCTATTCCTCCTTTCCACCTCTACTGCCCCTATCTCAGGTCTTACTTATCTCTCTCTCACACACCCACCTACACATAAGCATCCACAATTTATACCATCCTAACACTCACAATACCTTGCATTTACAGTGCCTAAACATGCCAAAATATGTCCTCTGAGTTCCCCTCCGCTAGATACACACTCCTCTTTTGTCTTCCTCCAAACCCACCAAAACATCTTGCTGAATCTGCTGCCTTTTTTAAGCCAAATCCTTCCTGCCTTGAAAGCTCCTTCTGCTCCCATTGGCTACCCAAGACAGCTGCTTCCCTTGGCCAGTGTCTAGCTAAATTACTTGTATCTCCTCCAATCACACCCCCTTGTCAACTGGAATTCGCCCAGGAAGTTTTCATAATGGTTTATAGCCCCACCCCTTACAATACTTCATTTCCTTCCAGCTTGTCATTATTATTATTATTATTATTATTATTATTATTATTATTATTATTATTATTATTATTATTATTATTATTATTATTATTATTATTATTATCATCATTAGGGTATTTATTAAGCATGGGCGTTGCTTTGGGAAACAACAGAACACTTTAAAATCATAGGGAGAAGGACAAAGTTATGGAAGCAGAAAAAAAGGAGCAGGGAGCTAACAGTGAAGGGTGGGCATATGGCAGCATTTGGGGGAAGACAATGGAGAGCAAATCACAGAGTCCCAGGTAGGGTGTGGAGTGAAGGGTGGGTGGACCTAGGTGTTAAGGAGGAGTAAATATTTGAAGAGTAAGATCTTGAGCTCTTTCCTGACCTATCGAAGTGATGGGGCAAGTCTGAGGTTGACGGGGAGGAGGTTACAGAGTCTTGGAGCATAGACAGAGATGACCTTTCTTCTGGTGCTTTCCTTCCTGCACTGTTGTAATTCAAGTCTGCACATTTCCTCCATTCTGATGAATCACAGGACTATGGAGATGCTGAGTGTCTCAGTGAGGTAGCTTGGGGACTTTGGGATGACAGCCTTGCAGATGATGCAACAGGATTTGAAGATGATACAGGATTGAAGTGGGAGCCAATGCAGTTCTTTGAGGGTCGGGGTGATGTGGTTGAATTTGCACAGTCCTTTAATGAGTCTTGCTGGAGCATTCAGGACACATTTCAGGGGTGCCAGGGTAGTAGACAGAAGACTTATCAAAAGGTCATTGCCATCCAGGTGGGAGAGGAACAAGGCTTGGACAGTGGATCTGAAGTTGTTTTCTGGGATGAAGGGCTTGATTTTCCTCAGGAGGGAAAGTTGTTACCAGGCCGTTTGTGTCTTCCTTGCTATGTGCTGTTTGAACGTGAAGTGGCTGTCAATGTTGAACCCAAGGGACTTGGAACAAGGGGACAACTGGGGTGTGAATCCCTCGAAGTTCATAGCAGAGAGACAGGTTTGGATATCAGGGTGTTCAGGGTTGTTGGTCAGAAGTAGGAATTCAGTCTTGGAGGGGTTGAACTTCAGGTAAGTACCAGACATTCCAGGACTGGATAAATGTGAGGCAGGCCTTGAGCCTGTGGATGTCTTCGAAGGAGGATGGCTTGAGGTAGATGTGTGTATCATCTACGTGCTGGTGAATCTGGATGTTGTGTGGAGGAAGGAGGTTTCTAAGAACTTCCATGTAAAGATTGAAGGCAGGATGGATCCTATGGGACTCCACAGGTGATGGGCACAGTTTTCATTTTTACAAATTGGTGTCAGTTCGCAAAGTAGGATTTGAACAAGCTGAGGACTGTCTTGCTGATCCCCATGCAGTGATGTAGATTGACAGTGGTCTACTGTCTCAAATGCTGAGAGTTCAAGGAGAACTAGGATTTTAAGGGCATCGTCGATCACCTTGATGGTAGCCATTTCATTTTCTGCATATGGGTTTAACGCCAGATTGGCAGTACTGAAGGAGGTTATTAGCTTCGATGTGTGGGAAGAGTTGTGTGGCTACTGCTTTCTCAAGTATTCTGTCATCTGCATTGTTTGTTCTCTCATCCCCTCATGGATCAAGTAAGTCAGTATCCAAATGGGTTTTTGATAGTGTTCCCTTGCCTTCCCTACTACTGTACATTTACCCGCTGGTTCGAGTTCTGCTGTCACTTCTCCACTCATCCCATTGAGTGATTCTGGGGACCCTGTGGTGGGGTTCTCTTTAGGATCCTAAATGGGGAAGAATAGCCATTTCGATCTGAGAAACCAGTCTAGCCCCCCCTGGCAGGTCTTTTTCACAGGGCATGTGGTATTTGTAGTCCAGGCTCTTGACATTGTAATGTTTCCCAGGAGCCATTCCAGGTTTCTAAGGAGTTCCAGTGCATGATGGTTGCTGTAGTCTGTGGGTTTGTTTTGTGTTGGAACATCAAGCTGCCCTGAACTCCATGACTAAAGTAAAAGACTTGAAAGATCAAATAAAAGATCTGGTCAGGACAGAGGTTGGTAGGCACTGGGTTACAGACAAAGCCATCAATGGACATATACAGCATCACAAATAATGTGGTGATGGGGATACAGATCCCCCATACCACTTCTTCCTTCCTTGACCTGTCTTGATAGGGTCCGGCGCACGACCCTGTCACATACACCAAACCTTTATTTTTGGTCCATGTCTTCCTTGTCTAACTTCCCCTATTGGCCATTTAGGACAGGTTCACCGCACCCTCTATGCTCTGGAAATGATTCTGTAATTGTTTGTATGACTGCCTTCTCTTGCCCCCTAGGTCATGTTGTTTATTGGGTATCGCTTTGCCTGCTGGTGTCAGGCTGTTGTCGGTTGACAGCTGGGTTTTCTTCAGGCTACCTGATATATTTTTATTTTCTTTGAATATTGTTCAGCTCTGGCCCTACTTAAACAGTCAAGGAGCCTTTGCATGGTTCAAATTTGGAAAAGGTGGGAATTGAAAAACAAAGTTACAAAATGTTTTCAGGAAAGGATAGGAAGATTTGGATATACAAGTGATTTCAGTGTAGGAGGGCAGGGTTATAGATAGGGAAACAGGTATGGCTCTTCTGGAGGTGGTGATGGAGAGTGCCGTGCATATGTGAATAGGTAGGGGGTTTCATGTCCTGAGTGCCTAGTGGGTTAATGATTGTATTTTGTGTGCATGTGAGTTTGTTGAGTGGAATGTGTATAAGGTGTTAACTGGCTTGTCAGGTGTTTGTGTGGGTGATGGATTTGAGTTTGTCATTAAGGTAATATGGAGTTTTGAGGTGTATATATTTGAATACAGTGCAGAGTCTTTGGAAGACGGGGTGATGTTTGAATGTTTGGATAGGTGGAGAATGAGTCTGTCTGCTGCATTTTGTATGGTTTGCAGGGGGCAAGGGTGTTGTTGCGGAGTCCAATGAAGAGAGCATTGCCATAGCCCAGCTTAGAGAGGACCAGTGCTTGTACCACAGTGTGGAAGTCATCAGGAGGAATTATATGTCTGATTATGTATTGGAGCTGTAGTTGTAGAGTGTATGCTTTGGTGACAGAGACTATTTGGTGTGTGAAGGAAAGGTGGTGGTTGATGGTTGTGCCTGGGAGGGTGCAGATGAAGAGGTAGTCTGATATGGAAGGGTTGAGTGGTGGTAGAGAGACAGGTTATGAGGGTGAGAAGTTGTACAGTGGGTGACATTTGGGAGTATATTTGTGTGTCATCTATGTATGGGTGGAATTTGATGCTGTGCTGGCTAAGGGGATTCATCATTTAGGTTGAAGAGGAGTGGTGATGAGAGGGGTGCGGTCTGCTCGATAAGCAGTCATGGAGACACGTTTTTCTGTCAGTGAGAAAGGAGATAAACCTGTCATGTCCTGAGCTAGAGAGATTTCCCCCGTGGATTAGGCTGTTAAGTAGGATGCTGTGGTTGAAGGTGTTGAAGGCTGAAGAGAGCTTGAGGAGTACGAGTAGGTTTGCGTGCCCTTCGTCTGTGCAGCTGTGTAGGTCTTCAAGGATCTGAAGAGTAGTGGGCGTACTGTTGTGTCCAGGTCAGAAGCCAGATTGGAAGGGAGTTAAGTAGGTTGTTTTTGGTGATGTGTTGTTGCAGTTGGACAGTGACAAAGTGTTCCATTATTCTGGCGATTTATGGTAGATTAGTAATGGGGCAGTAGATTTCAGGGAGCGTTGGGTTGAGATAAGGTTTTTTGAAGAGGGGTATGATTTGTCCAGTTTTAAGTGCAGTAGGGATAGTACCATGTGAGAGGCAGGAGCCAATGATAATGAGCCAGTGGTGAGCTAGGGTGGTGGTGCAATTGGATGCAGCTTGGGGTGGGTAAGCATCATCTAGGAAGTGTGCAAGTTTTGTTTTGGCAGTGAGAGCGATGAGGGTGTCAGTGTTGATGGGGTGAAATGCGTTCCATGTTTTGCAATGTTTGTGAGTGGGAGAGCTAAGGGGACGGCTACCCTGATGTGTATTTTGGAGTTGAAGTAGTCCATTTGGGAGTTGGATACTGTTGGACACTGCAGTGGGCGGGTTGTTGAATGTGTAAATAGTGGTCTATGACTTGATGATTTTTGGTATAGTTTTTGGGCATGATTGGTGGTGGATTGGAATTCTTGCTTCTTGTAGGTGGCCTCATGCAGATGGAATGTGTGCCCCTATGGTGTTATGATGATCTCGGTTTTGCTCTCAGACCCATTGAAGCTCTTTTTTTGAGGTGGGAATATCTTTCAAAAATGGCAGTTCAGGGTCAGAGGTCACATGAGCAGCCCTTAAATCGACCCTGAATGCTTCTTGTAGGCCACCTGACCTCTGCTAGGAGCCTCAGGCAGATAGAATGAGTACATGTGGTGTTGTTGTAAGGAGCTTCTTGTTGCTCCTAGCCCGTTGAAGTGTCTTTTGGACCACCTCCTCTTTGGTGGTATGGACAACTGCTCATTCTTTGATCAGGCTTACAACTTCCTGTTGAGGTTGGAATGTAGCTACCTTTCCAGGAAGGGATCCCACCATTCCATCATTCCTCCAGTCAGGGCCCGAGCTTCCTGGAGACTGGCTCCTCCGCTTCCTGATTGACCAGTTTGCCATGTTTTTTTTTAGTTATTATTTTGGTTCTGTTGCTTACCCATGCTTTAGCTTTCTCTCTGGATAGTCCTTGACCTAGTGTCATTTCAGGGCATTTATGAATTTTCCCATCTGCATCCTCAAATCCTGAGCTTCTGTATTTTTCTGGTGGGATTATTCCAGATAATGCATATTTTGGCTTCTCTTCAGTTCTTTCCTACACCTGCATATTGTTTGTCGCCTTTTGGTAGTACACTTATTTATGCATGTGGTCGGGTTAGGGTGAATGAGTTAGCATGTTCCATAATTGAATGTGGTGTTCAGTTTTTCCAGAGCCTTCCTTCAGTAACTGCCTGTCTCTGAATGAGCTTGGTAAGAAGACGCCCCAAGTTAACTTGTTATTTGTTTTTCATTGGGTTCAGGTTTGCTATCTTCTCAATCTTCTGTGGTGATTTCTCTCTTGTCTTGCAGCTCAAAGAATTTGATAGCCAAATATTTTTCCAGGAAATGCTCAAAAGATATCAGCAAAATTAACACTCATTCATTAAGTAAGTGTTCAGTGAGAACAATACATAAACAACCAAAAAGGTCCTGGAAACAAACAAATGTTGTTACAACAGAGTCTATTTGAGGCAGGCAGTACAAAACAAAATGAAAGTGTGCAGAATATCCAAACATTGTTTAGGAATGTTAGGAATGCACATTTCGCATATTATTGACACGCATAGTCAGTGTCTAGAGTAAATAGAATGATAGCACCAATTACACCACTGCAAATATTAATGCCATTGTGACCCTAAACAATTTGGTATACTCAGACATATCCAAAATATAGTGGGTGCCAGATAAAACATTTCACCTTTCCAAATGCCCACAGAGTTCCCTGTCAGATACATAGGAATATATAGAGCTTCAGGTGAGAGGCGGGGGATTGGCCCACTGAGTATGTCAGGAGTGGAATGATACTCCCAAACAGTGAATCTGAGGAGAAATATATAAACATGAGTTACGAGAACAATAATCACAATGTATGAATCACATTTAGCCCATCTGGATGACATTGATAAAGAAGAGAAGCAACCCAGAGACAGCACTCTAAAAATCAGTTTCTACACCAGGTACTCTGAGACAAACACTTATTTTGAGAAATGACAAGAATAAACACCACATTTTCCAATCCGTCAAAAAGGACGTGAGACCCACAACCCACAAAAGCAATGGAGAGAAGAGAAATGATAGGAGCTTGTGTACTATACACATAGGAAACTTCCTACAGTCATTATGGCACAGAGAGTAAGTATGTAGGCAAGGAAGCGTTTCAAGCAGTGGATCTGATGAGGGAATTTGGATTCAAGTAAGGAAAATCACAATCATATTTACGAAACACCCAAAGAGATGTATGCCATTACAAGCTTTATGACCATGGTCATAAAAATATAAAATATTCTGTTTGGATGGATTTGCAATTTTACCAGCAAATTATGGCAATGTTTCGATTGAAAATGATAAAAAAATATTGAATAGATAACATTCAATATTTCTCCAGAGTTTCTACTTTCTTTACTGGACTGGAAGACACAAATAATTACATGACCATTTTGCTAGGCAATAGTTTGTTGGGTGTTCTGACCCACGTTTGGACTATTATGCTACAACATTTGGTGCTGTGGGCTTAGGAAATCCAAGATGGCCGAAAAAGCCCACATGTGCGCCAGAATCTATGAAAACCGAGCAGTTTGTGCGCACACCAAAATGGTCGCCTGACTTGCCACCCCCCGGTGCGGGTGTGCTGGGTCAGAAGAGCCATGAGTGAAATGGGGTGCCAAAGAGAAAAACAGCAGTGCCTGTTCGCTAGAAAGCACTTTAAAAATCACCCTTTGTTTCTCTGAAGGCAAGCTCAGAATGCCCATTTCAAACATTGCAGAATATCCAACAATCTCACTGAACACCAGCAGACATTTGACAGAATAAAGTCTTGTGGGCATACAAAATCTGGAAAGAGGATGAGCCTAAAATAATGTTCATAGCAAAACTGGCTGAGCTGTGGATTTCAGCAGTTTAAGTAAATTTGGACTGAAAGACACTAAAAATCTAAATGTTTAAAAGAAATGAGTGACCTACTTTTGAGTGTCACATAGGTTTCAATTGTTTAAATGTCATAGTTTTAAACTTAGAATCAGCATTCTAGCTGCATGTGTAAAAATTGTTAGTGTATTTGAATGCAGAAAACTGGGTAACTAGAAGTGACATTAGCTGGGGCCTGGCTTAAGGAACTGAATTCTGCCTGACATCTACCCCCGACAGGAGTTGAGACTTGCACAACAGCTGTGTTCCCAGGCCTAGCTGCCTTTTGCTGTTCCCACCAAAAGGGATATGACACTTCTCTGATTGAATTACCTGGGCTCTGCAGGAAATTGAACAAAGCCCTGTCCTGACTCAGGAAAATGTTTTATTGGGGGGGGATCGTAAAAGTGGCTTCCTCCTGGAAGGAAAGGGGAGGAGCACTGCCTGTGAGAGCAAGCTGGCTTGGCAGAACTGGAAAAACCAGAAATTCAACCTTGTGCTGGGGGAAACCACACCCCTTTGGGACCAGTACATAAATCTAAAAAGATGGATCATTCATAGAGCGGACTTGTGAAAATTTTATAAGTGATATCATTATTCTTGTGATTTTTCTGTGCACATTTGAAGACGTGTTAGGACCCGGTGGTATGTTCAGGGGGGTTTTTAGCGGAAAAGAGGATATTACTCTAAATGTATGTATGTTAAAAATCTGACACTCCACCACCTAATGCCCACACACCATGGGCACATTTGTGTAAATGCGGGGACAAATCCAATATTGGTAACCCGACCAAAAAGTGAAATATGTTGCCATTTTTGAACCCAAGCTCCTAGAAACGACAGAATTGGAACAGGGGCTACCATCAGTAAATGCATGATGTGTGTATGCAATGCCAAACACCTGTCTATCGGGGAAGTATGTATTAGGATCAGATATAGATTGTGTGTAAAGTTGACAGGGGTGGGTCCTCTGTATCATAAACAGACCTCATCATGATGACACTTCATTTCATTCCCCCAATCAAGGGGAAGAGGAGGAAGTGGCCAATGACAAGTGGAGAGGGGTAGGGCCTAGAAAGCTAGCCTCTCCACCCACTTTCAAAACACCTAAAAGCAGACAGTCAGGACAGATAGGGACATTCTATTCCATCTGCTGCGGGACGCTCTGCCGGGAAAATCCATCCTCCATCAACCTCCAGAGAGCCAACACAGAGACTCCAATCTATCCACCTTCAGAGACCAAGACTTTACTTCAGAATTGGTAGCAGAGAGGTCAACTACAAGCTAAATCCCTCTTTTGCAGGCCTCAAATCATTGTAAACTATTCACAGCCAGGCGAGCTGTTTGAATTCTTTGCAAGAACTCTTGCCATTTGCCAGAAAGCAGTGTTGTATCCAGAGAAAGCTGTGCAGAAAGATCCAGAAGCAGTGCTGTACCCAGAGAAAGCAGAGCAGTATCCAGAACCAGAGGCTAGACCAGCAGAGCAGAGCTGACCCAGACCGCTGTTAGCAGAACCAGAGAGCTGACCCAGATCACTGTGAAGTGCCAAGACCAGACCGGAGTCCAGTCCAAAACCTGACCAGATCCGTGGCGAGGCCTATTTCTAAGTTATATTGTGAGTACCTAGCAGAACTGTGCAGAACCAATCTCTTAGTTAAAATAATATAATTCAATCTATTTTAATCTAACCAGAACTGCCTCCTAACTGTCACCTGTCATTTGCAAAGCTGTCACTTGTCATTTTCTAGCTGCAAGCTGTAACCTGTCGCTTTGAACTTTTAAAATTTCAAATCCGAAAAACTACCTTCATTTAATCGTCCGTATCTCTGGAACCGTTTGGGCTAGGAACTTGGTTTAACTTTCCTCTGAAAGCTTTGAATCTCAGCTTTTCATACTTCGCCGTAATCACGTTTCTCGCACTCGCAAATTTTACCGCGATTTGCGATTTGGTTAAAAATCCAGCCACGTGTGAAAACAGCAGCTTTCTTGCTTTCCTTGCTAAAAATTCGTTTGCCTCTTAAGAACCATTCCTGAATCATTGCTAGAGTGAGCCTGGACTAATATTAACTAGATACCACTCACCCTGAACCTCTAGAGGGAATTAAAAACATTTTAGCATATTTTTCACTTCATTCCCAGCACATATAAAAGCATGTTGGGCCTGTGTTTCAAACTTCTGTAGTCTAAGCTTGCTGGGGTGAACTGAATTACATTTGATTGCATTTCTGAGAACTGTGTGCTTTCCTTCCATTTCCTTGCATTGCATAACGGGGAGAGTGGATTGCCAGAGAAAAGTGATTACATTGTTTTGTTGAAATCATATTGAGTATTTCTGTACTGCAATTTTCATTCCACCTTGCATCCATTTGAAACCATAAAGGTATTGTTGCTATCTTATCCATCCTATAACCACTCATCATTGATTATAAAGAAGTGTGCTAGTGCCAGACTATCCATTATTGATTACTGCTCAGATTAAGTGTGATATTCAATTATTAATTTATTATAAAGTGTGATATATATATATTGTTTAAATTATCAAATAAACCGTTTAAACTTGCAAAACAGAACTACTTCTTGGCTCAGTGGGGTCAGGGGGATTCCAAGAGAGGGGTGTTATATAGGGGTAGTCATCCAGAACTCTTGAACTGGACGTAAAGATATATCAATAAGGGTTTCCATTCAGTATCCCAGACTAGGCATTGACTTAGCTGTAGTGTTGAATTGAATCCTCTTACAAATTGGGGGCTCGAGCCGGACGTTTGGGTTAGATCTATCACTTGTGCAGATTAATACAGTGTGCCAGCTGACCAGATACACATATCCGGTCGGATCACCACGCTGTGTTACGCTGTAAAGCACTCCTCAAAGGAACGCTCTAAGGAAAAGGTCTGTTTTGCAAAAATAAAATACAAACTTCTGTAAGTCAGGACAGAGACCAATCTCTAGAATGACGACCTTGGTAGATATGAAAATAGCCAGAGAACACTTCTTACATAAGCTATTTGTGAGAGGTGAGTGGACTCATCAGGACCAAACGGTCTGGTTGCAGGCAATCGCGCAACAGGTCACTGAAACAGGGTCAGATAAATGGGGAGATCAGGGTCCCCTACATGTGGCCCTGTGTGAACTATACATGGCCCCGAAGGCCAAGGATGAGCACCACAAGATTGCCAGGGTAGCGGCATATTTATATTTACATATGGGAGCCATGCACGACAAATGTGCTGAAGGCCAAGATCTGGCGAGTAGGCAACTGCTGGCATTACAGAAGGCCCAATCTGATCTGGACTCTTCTGAGCAGAGGCTGCTCAGGAGCCAGGAGTCAGAAAATGACAGCAGACGGTACATCACTAAAATAAAGGAGGATATGGATGTGCTGCAACAGGAAAAGGCGGACCTGGATACCAGATTTCTGGCCTTGCAGAAGGAGTACCAAGAAGGTTTGGACTCCCTACTGCAGAGCCAGAAAAAGCTGGAGCAACAGTTAGACTTCAATAGGGCATGTGCTGAGCAGGTAGTCACCCTGCAAAGCCACCTAGATAGGGAGAAGGCAGAGAGCAATAAACTGATTTTGAAAGACCTGGATACCCAGGCAGAGTTTGACCAGGAGCGCCAGAAAACTGGTGCCTTCCAAAGGCAAAGGGACAACCTGGCGGCACAGATGCAGGCTCTTAGTCAGGAAAGGGATACCTTAGGCCAGGAAGTCTGCCACTTAAAAAGGAAAATGGAAGAAAATAATCTGGCCCTCCAGGGACTGGGTGACCTCCAAAAAGAACACCAGAACTTGTTAGAGCACACCAGGAAGGTGGAGGATGCTCTGGCAAGAAAGGAGCAGGCCAATAGGGACACAGCTCAGGAGGTAACCCTCCTGCAGCAAAGACTGGCCCAGTGCTCCAGGACCAATCGGAAACGCAGAGAGAGAATGAGGCTCTCTGCCAGCACAATGATAGGCTCCAACAACAGGTAGCGATGCAGGAGAGACTGATAGAGTCTAGTAAGGCCTTAACTCAGGAACTGAAGGCGCAGGCTCTTGCATTGCAACAGGGAGCAGGGGCGGATAGAGACCAGGTTCGCTGGGAAAGGGAAACTCCTGAGCATAACCTCAGGAGCCCTAGTACCAGAGGCATTTATCTGTCTCAGTCCCTGGACTCTGCCACCCCCCTGTCCCCTGGCGCACATGAGCACCGGGCCACAGGGATGGCAGATTACTATCCAGCCAGAAGCATGGGGCTCATAGGCCAGTACCTCCCAGGAATGGATGGGCGGGCATCCGGGTATGGGCACCCAAGCACAGTGCAATTTAGTGGGGAACCCCAGGAGAATAGGCCCATTAAGGGCATCCTGAAAACTTCTGCCCAGTTAGGTCAGTGGGGGGGGGTACCCATCAAATCCTGGTAGCAAGGAGGAATCTGAAGACTCCTCTGAACGGCGAAGGACACAGGAGACCCGGTCCCCACATTCTGCCAGCCACTCCCAGGCTCGCAGAATCCGGGAAAACCTGGAAGAGCAGACAGGAACCTCTGGGAGCAGTGCCTCTGAGTCAGAGGATGAATGGACCAGGGTTACCCGAACCAAAAAGGCCAATAAGGCAAAAAGGGCCTTGCTTAAGGACCCATTGAAACAGATTAAGGCAATCAGGAGTGTCATCACGCCTTATCATAAGAACGCCAAGTACTCTGTTTGGGAACACTTGGAGCTCTATGAGCAAATGATGGAGACATTTCATTTGAAGGACAGCCAAAGCTGTATCCAATATGTAAAGTGGACCTTCTCACCAGAATACTCCAGTTTCTTTGTGGGGCTGGAGGACCAAAATCCTTTAAGATGGTCCACCTATAAGGCGGCCATCTTGAAACATTTTTCTGTTCACAGAAATCCTCAAGAGGCTCGCAAGGCAGCCTACAATTTGCAATGTGGGGAGGATCAGGCCCCACAAGAATTTGTGCAAGAACTGAAACGTGCCTTTGCGCAGACCACCAGAAGGGTGCGCACAGACAGCAGAGAATTTGTCAATACATTTTTCCATGCCTTGCCCAAATATATAATGACCCAGCTCGTGAGAGATTTTCATGAGGGCCTAAAAACCTACCTGCACCTAATAATTCACAGCCCAGAAGGCCCTCGGGCCAGTCACAGACAGGGAGCCAAGGAGGCAGCTCCACAAATGGGGTCCTTCGCTCTCCTGATTATGTAAGTCCCCGCTACAAGGGAAACCGACCAATCCTGGGTTATGTGTGGACTCCTCCAGCCCAAGGGGGGGGGTCCAGCCAAGCACCTGACCCGGGGAACTTCCCTCCTAACTCCCCCCAGGAGGGCAGAAAGTCTCCAAATCCTGGTAGGACTTTTTCCCCAGGTATCCGCCCAATTTCCAGCCCCAAAATCCTCCACCCTCCTTTCCCCAATTCCCTGAGCCCAGACAACCTAATCCGGGAGAGGGGAGGCCAAGGGTGGAGGGGTACCAAAATCTTCCCAACCAGGGGTACTACCAGAGAAGGGATAGCTACCCTTCCCGGGATCAGCCCAGGGGAGAAAATAGAGCCCTGTATCAGCCTGAGCGGGTTTCCCAGTTAGAGCACCAGGTCCAAAATATGGCACGGGATCTGGGTCACATACTGAGGGCTCAACAGAACCCTCAGATGAGCATGCCACCGCAGAATGCCCCAAACTCTGGACCTGGTGCTCCAGAACAATGACGGGGGCAGCACCCCCATAACACACCGATTCCCAAGGAGGAGGCACAAGGGGAAGGGGGGTGTAAAGCCTTGGAGGAAGCTTCCTTCCCAACTTGTAAACAGCCCCTGGAAAACCAGGAACCGGAAACAAAATCTCCTACCCCTGAAAGCCTGCCTCCCAAGGAGCAGAGGGGGGGTAGGAGAAACAAAGGACCCAAACAGACCCACTTTGTGGAGGAGGTACAGGTCTTCCAATTTGAGGGAGAGGGAGCCTCAGAGGATCCTGGGGAAAGGACCTTCTCCTTCAGAGATGGGGGAACTCCTCCCAAGGAAAAATGGGTCCCAAGGGATGTCAATTCAGACTGGGGAGATATGGAGACTGAGCTACCGCCGCCCATCATCTTATCCCAGAACCCACAATACCGAAATCCCCTGGTTCAAACCCATCCTGGTGACTGCCTCCAAGAAGGGGGGGACGGCCCAGAACCGGAACCAGGGGAACCCACAATGGCTCTGATCTCCAGTTGCCAACTTTTTCTTTCAGATTCCCAAGACTCTCCACAGAATTCTGCCCAAATCTCTTCTCTAGCAATGTCCAAAACCAGAAAGTTAGCCCACCAGTTGTCCAAAAATGTGCATTATCTGTGCCCCCTTGAGGAGAAGGAGGGAAGATATTATGCCCCCGTACAAGTACAGGGGCAGGGTACGATTTCAACGCTAGTGGATACGGGATCTCAAGCTACCCTTCTGTCCAGAAGGGCCTTTGATGAACTGAATGCAGGAAGGGGAGGGAATTACCAAATTCCTCTCACCTCACTTCCTGGACAACTCCAGAACTTTGACGGGAAGGAAATTCCCGTCGAGGGGACGGCAGATTTGGACATTAAAATTGGGCAACACAAGTTGAAACACCCAGTCATAGTTGTGACTCCAGAGGGCACCCCTTGTTTACTAGGGAATGACCTCCTGAGAAGGTTGTCACCCCTAATAGATTGCGTAAACAAGGTCCTCTGGACCCAGACTAGCCGACCCATAAAATTAAAACAGAGTGTCAACCATGTTAGTTTAAACGGCACCTGCCGCATGGTTGAACAAAAATCTGACCAAGTAGAATTTAACTTCCAGATCAACCAGATTCCAGACGTGACAGTAATAGCAGTAGGACAACAGACTGGTGATGGGGGGTCCTCTCTATTTCTGAAAATCAACCTTCCTTCCAGTTTAAGGTGGTATTCCACACTGGAAGGAAACACCCTGAAATTCTTTACCAATCCACAATCAGAAACTCCCACTCCTATAGTCCAGAAAGATGTGAAATCAGCTCAGAGCCTGGCTGATATTCAGCAAATTGGGGAGCAGTTGTTCATCCCTGTTCAGTTAAATGATGGAAAGGACTCTGTTCTCGCTCGAGTGTGTGTGAACAACGGTAAGAGCTTCATCAGCGAAGCCATGTTCCGCCAACTCCCAAAAGATCCAGCCATTCCCACATTCAAACTGATAGACAAATGGGAAATGGACCTGGAAGCACCTAATTCCAAACATCTCCTGCCAAGCAGGTGTATGCTCAAAATCTCCATTGGCAACAAGAGCATTGTCCATAATTGTTGGGTCGTGCGAGACGTCACTGCCGTCTTTTACTTAGGCAGTGACATTCTCAATCGCTTTGCCATTAGTTTGGACCTAATAAACTTCAAAGCTTGGTCCCGATTAGCGGATAATCCCATGGGCTTTGATGATCCAGAAAAAGCATTTAGGTCAGCTCAATTGCTACCTTATGCAGTTGAAATTCAGATTAAAGAGGAAGTCACCATCCCAGAAAGGACCCGACAATTCTCCCTAGAAGTGAAAGTTAAAAGAGGACAACATTTGAAAAACCCTGATGCTTACATACATCTAAACGGTTCTCTCCAACAGCAAGGTTTGGGGGTAAACCCAACTCCATTAGTCAACATAGAACATGACACCATTCTAATAGAGGTGGATAACAGCGACTTAAAGAGTATTACTCTAGCCGCAGGCACCATTATTGGAATGGCGGTTGATGACCGACATTTTTCCATTGATTTAGGAAATGAACTGTTAGGACCAATCCCCAAGGACTGTTTTGACAGTGACAGTGATGACAATACAACACCAGACAGGATTTTTTCCCGGCATGGGGGGAACTTCCTGGTGTACACTTCCTGCCCTTATGGTAAGGAAGATGTGACTTGTGACTTCAGGACGGATGAGGTGATTTTCCAGGTCCATGAGGGCTGCCTTTCCCACCTGAAGCCTCCAGTCCAAATCAGCACTCTGACCAGGGACTTCTCCACCCAGCTGGAGGAGGCTGCTGAAATAGCCAAACCAGAAGTCTTTCCAGGCTTCAGGCAGATGGTGGAAGAGAGAGTCAACCTAGGTGATGCCTGTGTGACTCTGGAACAAAAGCAAAAGTTGAAACAAGTTTTCTTGGATTTCCAAGATCTCTTTGCGGTAGACTCATATGACTGTGGTCGCACCGACATCCACACAACAACAATCCCCACGGACCCTGGCATGACTCCAGTGTTTGTGAAGCAATATCGTTTGCCTCTCGCATCAATGGAGTCCCTTACTGAAATAATTAAGAACCTTGAGTTCAGGGGAATAATCCGTCCCGTCCACAGCACCTTCAATTATCCGGTGCTGGGAATATTAAAGCCAAACGGCCAGTGGAGACTCTGTGCTGACCTTAGGGAGCTCAACAAACGGGTCCATACTTCCCGATGGCCTCTTTCCTACATTGACCAAGGGCTGGCCCAGATTCAGGGGTCACAGGTATTCACTGCAATAGACCTGACCAATGGATACTGGACCGTGCCGGTCAGTAGGGAGGACCAATACAAGCTGGCTTTTACCTTTGGGGGCCAGCAGTATACATGGACCCGGACTCCCTTCGGATACCTCAACTCCGGCAATGAATTCAACATTTTCCTACATAAGGCCATGCCCGACCTGGGTGCGAGGGGTAACCTGGCTTATGTAGATGATGTCCTCATCAAAAGTTCATCTGTGGAGGAACACATAGCGGAGATCCGTTATGTTCTGACCCAGTTGAGGGTCGCCGGACCAAAACTTTCCTTTCAGAAGGCACAGTGGTGTAGAACCCGTGTTATTTTCTTGGGGCATGAGATTACTCCTCAGGGTCTCTGTCCCCAGGAAAAGAAAGTGGAATCACTTCAGAAACTGAAAGACCCCGCAACTCTGCGGGAACTAAGGAGCCTCCTTGGACTGACTAATTACAGCAGAAAGTTCATGGAGGGATACGCAGAGATCACCAGACCCCTGATTCATCTCCTGAAGGGGGGGTCAAGTGGGAATGGGGTCCAGAACAAGCCGAGGCAGTAAAACAACTCAAGAGAAGCCTCTCACAAGCGCCTTGCCTAGCTTACCCTCTCAGAAACAAGGAGTTCTTCCTGGAGACAGGGTTCTCTAATACGTGCTTGACGGCAGTATTATACCAAAAGCATGACAAGGTCAATAAAGTAATCTCCTATGCGAGCAAAACTTTATCCTCTGTGGAGGAAAAATTCAACGATTGTGAAAAGGCACTTCTGGCAACGGTGTGGGCATTGAAGAATTACCGCCCGTTTATCCAGGGGGAACACATCATAGTAGAGACTCCACACCAGCCTCTGCAATATCTCCAAAGTGACAGAATCCGGGCCGGAAATGTGAGTAATTCCCGAATTACTTCCTGGATTCTGTCAATGCAAGGCTTTCCTGTGGAGGTCAGATATGGCCAAAACAAGAAGAGTCCCCTCGCGCAAGGTCTGGCTGACTTGCATGATTGTGCCAGAGAAAACTGTCTCGAGGACGAAAGTCTAAAAATCAAGGACAACACGGAGGCATACCTTAAATCCCCACACAAAGTCTTTGAAGAGGACAAGTGTGAGGGAATGCCCACTGTCTATGTGGATGGATGCTCGTACCATGTTGACAACGACGGGGAGAAAGAACTGGTGGCTGGCGTAGGGAATGCATGGGTGAAGGAGTTCCCAGAAACCAACGCTGGATACAAAATTGGTCCCCGAAGTAGTCAGGTGGCAGAATTGATGGCTGTGCATCAGGCCATCCTCACTGCTGTCCAGCATCAACTCCACGAACTGGTCATAATCACAGATTCGGATTATGTACGGAACGGGTTCGTGGAGCACCTGGTTAATTGGAAAACCAGAGGCATGTTATGTGCTAACATCAAACCCTTGAAACATGGGAAGTTGATCCAAAACATTGATGATCTGGTCACCTCGAATGAGATGACCATCTATTGGAAAAAGATCAAGGGTCATTCCAAAGTAGAGGGACCAGACAAAACTGGAAATGACTTAGCTGATCAGCTGGCCAAAACTGGGACCATCCAAGGGGATCTAATAGAAATAGAGTCCCTGTTGGGGGAAATCCAGGTCACTGCTATCACTAGGTCCCAGACAAATGCTCACAGTGATCTTTCAACTGCCCAATGGAGCAAGGAGACCCCTGATGCTGATTTGATTACAGCTCAGAAGGGGGATCCAATTATTGGTAAGTTTTACCAACACCTTGAGGACTCTGAGAACTTTCCCCTGACGGATACCGATTACATTGGGAAAGAGGACCTAAGAGTGTTGATGAAATGTCCAAAAATGTTCCGGATCCAAGACGGTTTGCTGGTAAGGAAATTTAAAAAGCTGGCTACGATCAGTGGGTGGTTCCTACCTCATTCCGAAGCCTGATGTTAAGTCACGCCCATGATGCGGCCACCGCCGGTCATAGGGGGTTTCACACAACACTGGAGATCTTAAGAGAGGTTGCCTACTGGCCACACATGGGCCAGGACCTCAACCAATATTTGAAGGGTTGTCTTGAGTGTGCACAATTTCAGCCAACATCCCTCACACACCGGGCGCCTCTCCAAAAGAGGGGAATGACACTCCCATGGTCAGATTTACAAATCGACTTTGTAGGCCCCGTGATTCGCTCCGCTAGAGGAAACAAGTACATGTTGACCGTTACATGCTTGTTTACCAAGTGGGTGCAATGTCTCCCAGCCCCAAATTGCAAGGCAGAAACAGCAGCTGCCCTGATGATTAACCACATCTTTTCCCGTTTCAGTCTACCTCAAAGGATTGAGTCAGACAGGGGTAGCCACTTCACCAGTGAAGTAATGACAAAGATGTGGGAGATACTGGGGGTTAAAAGGAAGCTACACATTGCTTATAGGCCAGCTTCTTCTGGAGCAGTGGAGAGATACAACCGAACCATTGTGAGCATATGAAAAAAGTTTGTGGCAGATTCTGGGCCAAGTTGGGATATCCGATTACCTCTGGTCCTAATGGCCATCAGATCTACCCCTTCATCTGCAACCAAAATGTCACCATTCGAGTTGATGACTGGACACAAGATGGTGCTTCCGCAGCATTTGCTCTACAGGACCCAAGAGCAGACACTGATAAATGCCTCCACAACTCATGAGTATGTGGAGAATTTAAGGAAACACCTTCAACATGCTTTTGCCTATGCTCAGCGGAATCTAGAAAGATCAGCTGAGAGTATGAAGACCCACTATGACCTGAAAACTTCCAGGAAGGAAAATCAGGTTGTGGACCGGGTCTATTTATACAATTTCCAAAGGAACCAGGCCAACAAGCGAAAATTTTTGCCTACATGGAAGGGACCCTTTGAGATTATAGACAAGATCTCCCCTGTGGCCTACAAGCTCCGCATCCCCAAAGGCGGTTTGGCAGAGGGGGAAGACAAGTGGGTACATATAAATCAGCTGAAGTGTTGCCATCCCAGGCACACTTTGCAGCAACTGGAGGAGTCCTCGGTAATCCCAGAGGGTACCGCTCCAGAGTAATTAAATTCCAACCCTAAAAGATCCTACATATAGCCTATCAAATTCTGTGTTTCTCAAGTTTTTGTGTTCCTGTCTCTTATTTAAAAAAAATGTGCATGTTCATATCTGTTGAGTTCTAAAATATATATGCCACCTCACTATATCAATGGTGGGGGAGAAATGTCCATGAATAGGTATTGCCGCTCTTCCTTTGTCGTCCTAGGAGAAAGAAAACCTAGAGACTGGCCAAGGAGGACGATCCGGAGACCGGGAGCAGAGACGCAAGGGGCCCAGTGTACCGCCCAATACTCCCATCAGGACCGGCGAGGAGAACCGACTGATCCACCCCTGATGGAGGAAAGGATGCTGAACTTTGTCATCTATGGAATTGGAAGAATATGATGCGGACCTCCCAGCACGTGGGTCAACATCCTTAGCACCCGAAATCCCTCGACTCAATCCAAGTGCAGTCGGGCGGGGGGGTTTGTTGGGTGTTCTGACCCACGTTTGGACTATTATGCTACAACATTTGGTGCTGTGGGCTTAGGAAATCCAAGATGGCCGAAAAAGCCCACATGTGCGCCAGAATCTATGAAAACCGAGCAGTTTGTGCGCACACCAAAATGGTCGCCTGACTTGCCACCCCCCGGTGCGGGTGTGCTGGGTCAGAAGAGCCATGAGTGAAATGGGGTGCCAAAGAGAAAAACAGCAGTGCCTGTTCGCTAGAAAGCACTTTAAAAATCACCCTTTGTTTCTCTGAAGGCAAGCTCAGAATGCCCATTTCAAACATTGCAGAATATCCAACAATCTCACTGAACACCAGCAGACATTTGACAGAATAAAGTCTTGTGGGCATACAAAATCTGGAAAGAGGATGAGCCTAAAATAATGTTCATAGCAAAACTGGCTGAGCTGTGGATTTCAGCAGTTTAAGTAAATTTGGACTGAAAGACACTAAAAATCTAAATGTTTAAAAGAAATGAGTGACCTACTTTTGAGTGTCACATAGGTTTCAATTGTTTAAATGTCATAGTTTTAAACTTAGAATCAGCATTCTAGCTGCATGTGTAAAAATTGTTAGTGTATTTGAATGCAGAAAACTGGGTAACTAGAAGTGACATTAGCTGGGGCCTGGCTTAAGGAACTGAATTCTGCCTGACATCTACCCCCGACAGGAGTTGAGACTTGCACAACAGCTGTGTTCCCAGGCCTAGCTGCCTTTTGCTGTTCCCACCAAAAGGGATATGACACTTCTCTGATTGAATTACCTGGGCTCTGCAGGAAATTGAACAAAGCCCTGTCCTGACTCAGGCAAATGTTTTATTGGGGGGGGATCGTAAAAGTGGCTTCCTCCTGGAAGGAAAGCGGAGGAGCACTGCCTGTGAGAGCAAGCTGGCTTGGCAGAACTGGAAAAACCAGAAATTCAACCTTGTGCTGGGGGAAACCACACCCCTTTGGGGCCAGAACATAAATCTAAAAAGATGGATCATTCATAGAGCGGACTTGTGAAAATTTTATAAGTGATATCATTATTCTTGTGATTTTTCTGTGCACATTTGAAGACGTGTTAGGACCCGTTGGTATGTTCAGGGGGGTTTTTAACGGAAAAGTGGATATTACTCTAAATGTATGTATGTAAAAAATCTGACACTCCACCACCTAATGCCCACACACCATGGGCACATTTGTGTAAAGGCGGGGACAAATCCAATATTGGTAACCCGACCAAAAAGTGAAATATGTTGCCATTTTTGAACCCAAGCTCCTAGAAACGACAGAATTGGACCAGGGGCTACCATCAGTAAATGCATGATGTGTGTATGCAATGCCAAACAACTGTCTATCGGGGAAGTATGTATTAGGATCAGATATAGATTGTGTGTAAAGTTGACAGGGGTGGGTTCTCTGTATCATAAACAGACCTCATCATGATGACACTTCATTTCATTCCCTCAATCAAGGGGAAGAGGAGGAAGTGGCCAATGACAAGTGGAGAGGGGTAGGGCCTAGAAAGCTAGCCTCTCCACCCACTTTCAAAACACATAAAAGCAGACAGTCAGGACAGATAGGGACATTCTATTCCATCTGCTGCAGGACGCTCTGCCGGGAAAATCCATCCTCCATCAACCTCCAGAGAGCCAACACAGAGACTCCAATCTATCACCTTCAGAGACCAAGACTTTACTTCAGAATTGGTAGCAGAGAGGTCAACTACAAGCTAAATCCCTCTTTTGCAGGCCTCAAATCATTGTAAACTATTCACAGCCAGGCGAGCTGTTTGAATTCTTTGCAATAACTCTTGCCATTTGCCAGAAAGCAGTGTTGTATCCAGAGAAAGCTGTGCAGAAAGATCCAGAAGCAGTGCTGTACCCAGAGAAAGCAGAGCAGTATCCAGAGCCAGAGGCTAGCCAGAGGCTAGACCAGCAGAGCAGAGCTGACCCAGACCGCTGTTAGCAGAACCAGAGAGCTGACCCAGATCACTGTGAAGTGCCGAGACCAGACCGGAGTCCAGTCCAAAACCTGACCAGATCCGCGGCGAGGCCTATTTCTAAATTATATTGTGAGTACCTAGCAGAACTGTGCAGAACCAATCTCTTAGTTAAAATAATATAATTCAATCTATTTTAATCTAACCAGAACTGCCTCCTAACTGTCACCTGTCATTTGCAAAGCTGTCACTTGTCATTTTCTAGCTGCAAGCTGTAACCTGTCACTTTGAACTTTTAAAATTTCAAATCCGAAAAACTACCTTCATTTAATCGTCCGTTACCTCTGAAAGCTTAGAATCTCAGAATCTCAGGAACCTACTTCCTACTCCTCATGCTTTTGCCGTAATCACGATTCTCGCACTCGCAAATTTTACCGCGATTTGCGATTTGGTTAAAAATCCAGCAACGTGTGAAAACAGCAGCTTTCTTGCTTTCCTTGCTAAAAATTCGTTTGCCTCTTAAGAACCATCCCTGAATCATTGCTAGAGTGAGCCTGGACTAATATTAACTAGATACCACTCACCCTGAACCTCTAGAGGGAATTAAAAACATTTTAGCATATTTTTCACTTCATTGCCAGCACATATAAAAGCATGTTGGGCCTGTGTTTCAAACTTCTGTAGTCTAAGCTTGCTGGGGTGAACTGAATTACATTTGATTGCATTTCTGAGAACTGTGTGCTTTCCTTCCATTTCCTTGCATTGCATAAAGGGGGGGGTGGATTGCCAGAGAAAAGTGATTACATTGTTTTGTTGAAATCATATTGAGTATTTCTGTACTGCAATTTTCATTCCACCTTGCATCCATTTGAAACCATAAAGGTATTGTTGCTATCTTATCCATCCTATAACCACTCATCATTGATTATAAAGAAGTGTGCTAGTGCCAGACTATCCATTATTGATTACTGCTCAGATTAAGTGTGATATTCAATTATTAATTTATTATAAAGTGTGATATATATATATATTGTTTAAATTATCAAATAAACCGTTTAAACTTGCAAAACAGAACTACTTATTGGCTCAGTGGGGTCACGGGGATTCCAAGAGAGGGGTGTTATATAGGGGTAGTCATCCAGAACTCTTGAACTGGATGTAAAGATATATCAATAAGGGTTTCCATTCAGTATCCCAGACTAGGCATTGACTTAGCTGTAGTGTTGAATTGAATCCTCTTACAAGTTTTAAAATATTTTTCAGCTCCCAAGATGCCTGCAAATCTGCCAGCCTATGATTTAATGTGTGCTGAGGATCAATATACCACAGGGTTTAGTCAAGAGCTTTGTTCATATTTCTCGACATGTTGATACCAAAATCCAGGAATTTAAAACGACTTTCTTCATTGCCTCTTCCTAAACTTAGTCTATGATTCTGATGATGTAATGGACTATTACTCAGGCTGCAATGATGTATTAATCAGCTTCCAAGATGCCTGCAAAGATTCCAGCCTATGATTTAATGTGTGCTGAGGATCAATATACCACAGGGTTTAGTCAAGAGCTTTGTTCAAATTTCTCGACATGTTGATTCCAAAATCCAGGAATTTAAAGCTACTTTCTTCATTGCCTCTTCCAAAACTTAGTCTATGATTCTGATGATGTAATGGACTATTACTCAGGCTGCAATGATGTATTAATTAAATAACCCAAAATCTCCCAAAACAACGAAAAGAACCTGTCTAAGCTTGGATGGCCACAAACCACCTTTGCCTCAATGACAACAAGACAGAGATTATGTTAGTAGGATCCCCAGCTATGTTAAAGAACATAGATGGTATCAACATCTGGGATTCACCATTGTAAGGAAGGCATGGTATCAAACAGTAAGACAGACACAAGTGATCACAGTTCAAGGGTGTTTATTGAACTTCAACTGGGTTTGAAAAACATCTGTCTGATCCAAATCTAAAGATGGGAGCAGGCTACGACCACCAATTAATTATAACGCAGTCCTAGTGGTGTCCTGTCAAAATAAAAGGGCCTATACTAATAAACCTATTGCCAATCCTTACTTCTAAATATTAATAGTGTCGGAAATAATGTTATGCAATAGAAAAGTGTTCAGGAAATGATATGTTAGGATATTCAAGACTTTGGCTTCCCTTCCCCACATTTTCAGCACGGGGTAAGGCAGCACATTTGAGATTAGCATAGTCTCTGACTTATCTAGCATGAGTGAGCAGTACAAAACCTCAACGTAATGGTCTTCTGTGCCAAAGTATCTTTGTCAATCAAAGTCTCTTTTTCAGAGGGCCTGATGCAACACGACAAACATCAAAGTTCCTTTCTTCTTAGGATTTCTTAGGTGATACTCCTGTGCTGGTCCACCCACAGGAACTAGACCCAAAAGTGATGGTTGTGTCCTGGCCACCTGGATGACAGATCCCCGGAGGCTATTGGGTGAGACACCTTCTTTTTTCTCACACCATCTGTCAAAACCCTAGTCTTCTATCTGTATGCCTCACTATCCTTCACCAGAAAGGTGAATGCAATCACCTCCTCTGCTGCATGCTCAGCTAAACTCATCAACGCAGCCATACAATTCCTCACACTGACAAGCTGCCTCACCATAGCCAGAGCAATCGCCAGAGCTAGACTAGCTTACTGCCACGTCCTACATGCAGGAATATCAAAGCAAAACATCAACAAAAGGCAGATAATTCAGGACAAAGTTCTCAGAGCAGCCCTCAACATACCAAAAAAAAAAAAAAAAAAGCAAATCTCAGCAGCAAGATAGGATGCACACTGGCTCCCTATCAGAGAAAGAATATTATTCAAGACACTCTCCATCATGCACAAATGCTTATCTAACAACGCCCCGGATTACTTATCACAAACAATCACCAAACCATCATCTTCTAGACCAGTGAGGTCCATCCACGCCCACTGTCTCGCCCTTCTTACTTTCACAAAATCTAGAAGAGGGGTATTGAGCTTTCTTGCACTTACAGCAAAGAACTGGAATGCCCTACCTTCCCGCCCCTCAGAGCAGAGAAATTCTACTGGCCTACTAATTGCATTCCAAGTGATATATCTGTAACTGGTTATCTGAACAGCACTCTGATGCCCCCAAGCTTGGGTGCTTTACAAATGTAAAAAAAAAATATCATAATAAACCGCAAACTGATGCCTGCAATGGCGATCATATATATATATTTAAAAAATCAGGATGAGAGATCCTATACACAGCTGTGTGGTTCTGAACATATACATTTATTTAGTGCCTCACTATGGATCACAACCGAAGCCTCACAGCAACCATGACATGCTTTGGACCCCGCTGTGACTTCTGCACCCTCTGACTTTTCGATCTGGGACCTACACAGGCTCTGTTTTCCAGCCCCCAGAACCCTGAGACAAATTGAATCATCAGGAACCCACGGCCAACTTTAAGTGCATCTCGCACCCACAATCCAGTAATCACTAAAGGATTGTCTACAGCACCCCACTGCTATTGGAGCAGCAGATATTACGGACAGCACCACATCCGGTGTCAATCCTGATGAAGGCCAACACACAGACAGGCTTCAATCAAGCCCTACATGGCCGAAACACCCCTGTGTCGATCCCCTGTGACACAACTGTACAAACACCCCTTTGTGTATGTTCTGTAGATATTGTTGTGTACATCCTGTTTTAACTACTCCCTGGACTACTTTCCGTCCCGGGTGCACTTCGTTCAACTGCATGTCCATCCTAGCATCATATATGATTGTGCCCTTATGTGGAGTCCTTACCTCTACAGTATAGATGTTGATACTTACCTTGTATTTCCAATGTATATAGTCACACTTTTCCGTTGTCACTTACTTTTGTGCTTATCGAAAGTTCTGTAAAATAACTGAGAATTCACCCTTGAAATAAATGTATATGTTCAGAACCACACAGCTGTGTACAGGATCTCTCATCATGATTTTTTTGATATATATATGTGTACCCACCTGGGTATATCAGGACCCCGCCAGGCACCCTAATATTTTCTTGCAATGGTGATCATTAAGGTAGATGCGTTGAAGAGTACTCACCTATTGGACAAAGAATGTTGGGAAAATGCATACTTCTTAGCTGTTAAAGATACTTAAAGGCAGAACAAAAACTCTGTTCAAGGACAACTGAATATTCCTCGATCTTACATGCAACATCCAAATCCAACCGAACCACAGACTAACATTAGTGCCTGGTACTTATGTTCTAGGCTGATCCTAGGTTACAACTATATTCCTCCACTGGAAAGAAATAATCACCAACCAATATCAGGTTCCCGGCGAAATCCAAACCAGAATTACTCTTGATAATCACTTCCTCTGACAACCAATTA
Organism: Ambystoma mexicanum; assembly: GCF_040938575.1. Taxonomy (NCBI): domain Eukaryota; kingdom Metazoa; phylum Chordata; class Amphibia; order Caudata; family Ambystomatidae; genus Ambystoma; species Ambystoma mexicanum. Next base: position 1,151,107,414 of record NC_090928.1, read on the forward strand.
ACAAAGCAACTTTTCTCCTCCATCTAGTTTTCCGGATAATGGATCTGTCACAAGCTTCTCTTTTTCTCACCTGTCTTTCCTTTCTTGTGGTCTTCTTGGATGCGAGTTCCTTCTTCCTCACTGTCCGAGACTTGTAGAGGTTGGAGCGTGAGTCTTCGGGTTCCAGCGTGGGTAGCCGGCTCCCTAAACCGCATAGCGTTCAGAATCCAGGAAAGTTAGCCACGGATCCAGGAAGGAGGAGGAGCAAGAGCCTTACATTCGAGGGATGTTCGGACATAAGGCACCGAGCGCAAGACGGGATCCGGGAAGAGGAATACGGGCTTACGAGTAAGTTGGAAACTGGAGGGGGTTTCCAGGAAGGAAAAAAGAAAAGGTAGAAAACTGGAGATAGCACGGATAATGGACTGGAAACACATATCTAGCAACTCCATGCAGATGCGTTGAGACGCGCAGAACCGCCGGGGTGTGCCTGTTTTCTAGGAAGCTGAGCGTTGCGCGTAAAGTCTAGAGCACAGCATTTCTGGGCTGTGGCCATCTTGGAGGAATCACTGGGCTCATGCCGAGGTGCATCATGGACCAATAAGTCCAAAAGGGCTGAATTTGGTGGTTCATGACAGGATCTCAGTATTAGGATGAATGAAGACCAAAGTATACATCCAGCACAAATGATCAGAATTGTTAGAATTACCTCCATCGAAGTTAAGAGCATGTTCCAAAGAAAGAACCGAGATATGACCAAAGTCTACCCCTCAGTGAAGAGAGTGAAAATAAAGTACCAGATCGAGCAACAAGTAAAATAATTGATGGGGAGCATTGGTCAACTAATGAGATCCCAGCAGGGAAATCCTAAATCTAATGTTCCAGAGACATTGGCCAAACCAATTCAGCAGGTCAGAATAACAATGACAAAAGGAAAATATTCCAAAATAAAAATGTACATCTAAAAGAGGGAAAGGGGGATGTGGTAGGAAAGGGAGTTCAGTCAACAGACCAAGAAGTCAGTTAAAGCAGGAGCCTCTGCTGATGCACATATGCCCTTGGTGTTTCCTGCAAGCCTGGTTGCCTTTAAATTTTTTCCGCAACCTATGTGGCTACGGCACCCACTGAAACTACTCGGTGTCCTTCTGCTATTTCTACGCCACACGTCAACCGGAGGAGGTGGCGTCTGATCTCGCCTTTGTTGGAAATACCCTTCCTTGGTGCAAAGCCCTGTGATGGGCAAAAAGGCAAGTTAAGGCTGGAGCCTCTGCTGATGCGGATGTGCCCTTGGTGTTTCCTGCAAGCCTGGTTGCCTTTTTGTTTTTGCCGCTACCTATGTGGCTACAGCACCCACTGAAACTACTGGGAGTCCTTCTGCTGCTTCTACACTACACGTCGACTGGAGGAGGCGGCTTCTGATCTTGTCTTTGTTTGAAATACCCTTCTTTGGCATGACGTGTCACAAAGGGCTCAAAGGGCAGTTAAGACAAGAGCCTCTGCTGATGCGCATGTGCCCGTGGTGTTTCTTGCAAGCCGGGTTGCCTTTTTGTTTTTTCTGCTACCTATGTGGCTACAGAACCCACTGAAACTACTGGGTGTCCTTCTACTGTTTCTACACCACATGGCGACTGGAGGGGCCGGCGTCTGATCTTGCCTTTGTTTGAAATACCATTCCTTGGTGCGAAGCACCACAAAAGGCTAGAAGGGCAGATAAGGCATTTGAGGATGTTGCAGATGTAGCAGCCTCCTGCCTGAGAAGCCCTTATCCAGCCCTCCTGTTCAATTCCAGAAGTTCATTCCAGTCTAGATTTGAAGCTGTTAACTGAGTTCTTGAAAGGCAATAAAACCCCCCTACTCTTCTAGATGCCATGTCTCTTGGAAAATAATTATAAGGTTCTCTCCCTTGAAACCCAAGCAGTCACTAACCTCCATCTTCACATTGCATCTTTGCCTGCTCCGTGATTGCATGCTCTTGCTACCATCTGCGAGACCACAAGGTGGCATTTTGAAAGAAGACCTCCCAGCAACTCTAGGTGACAAGACAGATGATGCTGTCTGCACTCCCTAAAGTGTGGGAAAATTAGCCAAAAGAAGACCAGAAGTAATGCATATGATTCAGCATTGAAGGTCCTGTCTGTTGCTGTCAGTGCCGGGCTTCCATGCCCCACTTTCTTACCACTACAGCCAATGATGCCCCATCACATAGGATACTCCTTCCATGCACTCCTGGCTCCTGACATCCCCCTTTGGCCATCACGTGAGTACTGTCTGTTGCTTGGTGGCTGCTTTGCCTCTACATGATCCACTCCCTCTGCCTCCCCAGTACTTCATATTACAGATGTGCCCTGTCTATGGTGAAACATCACTCCACTTTTACTCCTTGAACTACATTTTCACTGATCCTATCTCTGTTATGTGGTGCTGAAATTCCTGTGTCTTCCTCCATAGCGCGTGCCTGTTAGTGTCAAAATGGAACTTAGGGGTGCCTTTATCCTCCATAGTTTGTGTCTGTTATTATAAGAATAGCATTTAGGTGTGCCTTTATCCTGCATAGTTTGTGCCTGTAAGTGTAAACATTGAACTTAGGTGTGCCTTTATACTCCATAATTTGTGTCTGTCATTGTAAAATTCGCATTTAGGTGTGCCATTATCCTGCATAGTTTGTGTGTGTAAGTGTAAAAATCGATTTTAGGTGTGCCTTTATCCTGCATTGTATGTGCCTGTAAGTGTAAACATTTAACGTGTGTTGTTTTCTACTCTTATCACCCACTTGGTCAATCATGTTTCAGGTTCCAAACTGTTCATTGCAGCATTCACTCCCCCACAAACACCTCACTTTCTCTCTGCCTCTCACCTCCTCCTCTTGACCCAAGATGGCACTCTCCATCTCCCCAATCTACACCAACTGCTACACCATCACCTGTCCTCCTTCTTCACTGACATCCTTTTCTCTGTCCCATCTCCTGACTGATGGACCTCTAACCTCACTGCCACTCTCCCACCTTACACTTCCACATCCATTAATGGCGGCACCAAGTGGGAAGTCCTCCTTGCAGGCTTCTTCTGATTGTGCTGTTGCATCAATTTCTACTGCATGGGCAGTCCTAGTTCAAACCTCCTTCTCTTTGACCAGATCCTGCCTTCTCTCATCAACTTCATTCCTTCCCCTGCCTCAACCCATTCCATCCCCTCTGTTTCTCCTCTTCTTACTGAAGCCCCACGCCAACACTCGACCTCAAAAAACCTTCAAAGCCAGCAATCGTCTCCACCTGTTGACCTTCAACGCACGCTCAGCCATCAAAATGCTCTGCTGACATCTGCCTTCTCCTTGAAGACACTGAACTGGACATACTTGCACTCACTTGCACTCCTCTTAAAGCGTTGCCAACCTCGTTCACGAAAATCCGTCTGATGAATCGAGTGCCAGCTGCTGCCTTCTCTTCCACCTTGATTCTCCTTTGCCCACACAACTCAGACTCTACCACTGATTCTGCCCTCAGCAACCACTATCTGTCCATCAACAACACCCTTGACATCCTTGCCCCAGTCATGAGGATCTGCCTGAAACCTGCCTCCAAGCGTAACACTGTGTATGACTCCATTCTTGCAGCCCAAAAACGTAAGTGCAGGGTTGCTGAATGGAAGTGTCACACTTCAGGCTCACCCTCTGACAAAGTGGCCTACCGACTGACCCAGAGACAATACAGACTCTCCATATGTGCCAAAAAATTGCCCACCTTCAGGCACGGGTGTCTAATGTGTCCAACACCACGGCTGAACTCTTCAAAATCTGCAGGGAACTTGCCAACCCATCTGCAGTATCTTCTGCCCCTACTCCTTCCGAGGCTCTTTGCAATGCTCTCGCCTCTCACTTCATTTCTAAAACCCAGGACATACTGTCATGCTCTCTTCTTACCCAACCATCCCCTTTGTGCCCCCCCTATCACTCACCCTCTTCCCTCCTCCTTCTCCTCCTTCGGTCCTGTCTCCCCTGAAGAAGTCACTAGAGTTGTCAACTAATAATAAGCACAATTGGTCAGGGCATCCAAACGAATTAACACAACCCTGTAACTCAAGGAATCCTATGATAAATATCACTCTCATAAAGTTTCACAAATGAATGTTAGTGATAAAAAACAAACATAGTCTGATGCATGAAATCTTGACAAATCAGAATCACACAGGACATGTCATAGCAACTGTACATGTGGTACATAATATTGAAGACATTTTTGTCAATACTTATTGTGCAAGACAATAAACCAAATGGATCCCACACAGTTTTATGAGACCATTCAATCTAATTCAAAACAGGTTGATCTAACAACTGGAAAGATAACAGTGTTGACATCAAACACTGAGGAAAGGGATGTCAACAGAGGTGTGTTTCGACCACTGGAAGGTGATCTAGTCTTCTTAGGATTGGGTGGCCTTCATCAGGATGGACGAAAGAATTTGGTGTTGAAGCATTGAATGCAGAATCCTTTGTTGCTCGTGTGTTCCTTGGTCAACACGGTGTGTGTGGGATTCCATGGGAATTAGTGGTGGCGTGTTCTGATCAAGGTTTGAGGGCAAAACCTCTTCATGGCTTGGTACATTTGGTCCTCGCTCGCTTTGTAACGTCGGGGGTATATCTGGATTTACATCAAACAAGTAATTCTTTATCAACAAGATCGAGGAGGATAACGCTAAGCGCGGACTGGGGATCGAACATGTGTTGCTCCACGTCGTCTTGCTTTTAAGATGAGCATGTTGTCCGGGAGTTATCCTCCCGATACTAGTTACGCATATTTTGACTTAGAAGCTGAGTTTCCCTCACAATCAGTTGCGTGTATTTTTACTTATAAGCTGAATTTCCCTCAATTTATCAGTCAGGTGTTGGGAGCGGTTAAGACTTTACATGTCCACCTGCTGTACCAGCTACCCTGGGGAACAGGTATTTTGATGCTGTTGGTAAAGCTGTTGGGGGCTCTTACTGGACCTCTGAGCCGCATTCAACACGGTTGATCATTCTACTCTGGTATCCCTATTTTCGGAAGCGGGGCTTGGGGGACAGGAGTTGAGCTGGTTTGCAGATTTCCTGACCGATCGGTCTCAATCTGTTTTCCTGCCTCCCTTCTGCTCGGAATCAGTCACACTATTCTTTAGAGTCCCACAGGGGTCTGCTCTATCTCCCATCCTTTTTAATATCGCTATCCGTCCTTTGCTCCTTCTTATTCTCTCTCACAGCTTTCGATTCTATTCTTATGCAAATGATACACAGATCCTGGTTCGCCTGGATCTCACACAGTCTGATACTGCAGCCCGACTGAGGAACTGCCTTGAGACTTAGGTGCCTGGATGACTACCAATTCTCTCAAGCTCAATGGCAGTAAAACAGAAGTCCTGGTGGTAGGGACTAACACACCCCTTAATTACTGTACCCCGGACTTCTGGCCCACTTCTCTTGGTCCCTTCCCCCTTCCATCTCCTAAGGTGAGAAATCTGGGAGTTAAGTTCTCATCTTCTTTGATGATGACTGAGCAAGTGGGCGCAATCTGCAAAGCCAGCCATTTCAAACTGCGGACTCTGAGAAAGGTTATCCCCTTCATCCTGAGCCATCTGCATGCCCCAGTGGTAGGATCACTGGTTCTTAGTACAGTCGATTATTGCAATTCGCTGTAATATGGCCAACCACACTATCTGCTCAATCGTATCTAAATGCTTTGAAACGCAGCAGCCCCTGCAATACTTCGCCCCCCAGCACGGTCGCACATGGCCCCTCTCCTGAGACAACTACACTTGCTCCCTATTGAACAACGGATCCTATTTAAGTCCATGTGCCTGGTTCACTGGGCCTTTTATAAGGTAGGAGCAGAGAACCTGCAGGAGAAATGTGTCCATGTTGTGCCTACTTGCTCCCTTCGCTCCCAGACTGCGCTACTTCTCTTGGTTCCTTGTTTTAAATGCACTCGTACTGGTGGCCGCGCCTTCTCGGTGCCAGCAGCCAAAGCTTGGAACCAACTTCCTCTGGCTCTACGTGCCACTGCAAATCACCTGGCCTTCAGATGTACTCTGAAGACTCTTCTCTTTTAGTTATTCTTTTTCACCTGATACTCTCTAGCACCAAGATGTCTTTGGCGTATGCTGCGCTTTATAAATGTATGTAACATATAACATAACATTACATCACATAATATAACAAAGCCATGGATTCTTTTGGAATCCACCTGATATTGCCACCCAGTGAGTAGGTGGTTCCATAGGAATCAAGTGGGATAATGTTCCCAAATTGCACGGGGGAGACTGGCTTAATATGCACTTCTGTGCAAAACGGTCACCTCCATGCAATTTTTCTCATTAATTGAAAACTGGAGAACAAAACCAAGGTGAAATGGAATTTACTATTCACTTTTGCCACTGTGTTAATGGAAAATTGTAAATGCCTTCCTCAATTAGTGATTGCGGGTGGAATTTACAGCAACTTCCTGCAGAATCTGACTGCTTTTACTAGTTGGTAATTTCAGCAGATTGCAAATGAATTCATTCCATTAACGTTGGCAAGAAAATACATGCTGGCGGTAATGTTGACATATGTGTCGGGTGGACCTCTGTAACAGATTTTAAGGCACGGCACACCCCAGCCAGAGACTTGTTCCCGTGACACTGAAGGTGGCACACAATGAAACACCCTTTCATTTTTTATTGTTTGAACCCTGGGTTCTTTTTCTGTATAGTTACCCAACCCATCTCACACCCACCTTAACAAACACCCTGTGTTGCAGTGGGCCATGAACCAGGCCAGTGTGAAACAAAGACATATTTATTTATGTTTAGAATTCAAATGAAAAATCAGAGCAAAACAAATATTAGGGCAGCAATCACCATTGTGGTGACAATATAATGCAAAATGTTATAATACAATTAACTCAACTTTCTGACTTCATCGATATAAAATTTACATAGAAATGAAAGCAAAATTACTTTTTTTTCACAATCATAGATGGCACCTGTGTTATGCACTCCCCCTGCAACACTCCCCCAAACACCTGCTAACTGAATTCTGTGTGGATGGAAATCAGTGACAAGGAGTCAGCAAGAAGAGGGAAAAACAGTTTTTAAATTCGACCCACCACACAGAATGGGAGGCCAAAAACGAAAAATGAAAACCTTCAATTGAGCATAATAGCATACTCGGATTGCACTTGTTACTAAGAGATCAGTTTACATTTGGGGTTGGAGAGATAGGACATACATGTGTGTGGCTGTATTAAAGAGACAAGGAAGCTTACAGGCTACCGAGCAGGGTACTAAAGCAAGAGCAGGGTACTAAAACAACATGAACACAGGTGAGAAAATTGATTTTGGGAGAACAACAATGCAGCAAAAATCACACGTGACAAAATTGCAATTTCTTATTTCACACAGGCTTTACATTGGGAAACAGCTAAGAAAATGGGCTTAGCAGACTCAATCGGTTTTGGGATGGGAAAAAAAGACACAGAAAAGATAGGATACTGAGGGGAAGGGATGACTCTTATGGGATGGTGATATGGGTTTTTTATGGGAAAAGCAAATCGGATTTTAAAAGCAAAGACATGGGAAAAATCGTTTTTGTTAACACAACGATTAGTTCCACTGAGACTATATTTTGAAGACTATATTTGTTAAAGAAAAGCACTTGTCATGAAGAGGTTGAGTTCGAATTACAACCAAATCACAGTGAATCTCTTTATAGGGGAAATAATTTGAGTTATTCCAAATGATACTAGGGACTTACACAGATAACTGAAGAAATAAAGAACAAATATTCTAACAGCTATGGACTAAACAGATTCTTCTAGGAAAAGGGTGAACAGAGGATACTGGCAATTTGAAAAATAGCTATGGTTTTTATGGGATTTTAATAGGGTTTTGAACAAGATGCAAGGTGAAATAGGGGGATATGCAGTTTTTGGGTACTGGGTGATGTGATACTTATAAGGCAAGCCTGGATTTGGTAATTTGGACAGCCAGCAGGGTCTCTAGGTGGTTCGGCCAAGGATCTGGTCACGGGCAGCAGAGTCATGTCATCTGGGTACTGGGTCCGCTGGGCTTTCCTTGTTGGGAACAGCTGGGCAAAGTCTGGTCACTGTGGACAGCGGGATGGATCATTAGGGCAAAAAGGTCTGGGCACTGGATTCTCCTAAAGGGATCAGCAGCCTTTCCTCCTTCATCCCTGAATTATTGAGATTAATGTGGTTCTGGATAGGTGGTTCAGGGTAGGTGGTTCTGGATAGGTGGTTCTGCCTGGATCGGGGTCAGCTACCTCTTGACCTGGTTCTGGAGTCTTGTAATCTTGCAGGGTGAATTTTGAATGTTGAATATCCCTGTGCCTCCCTGTCTACATCTTATATAGGCAGAGTGACAACATAGAATTTTACAAAATGGACAGAAGTACCCCAGACTTACCCCTTGCATGGGATAGGCCAGGCTACTGTGGTCGTCTCCCCACTATGGGCTGATTGGTCCAAGGAAGGGACAACAGTTTAAGTGTGTGCATTTTATGACTTGCTTTGTCTCACCAAAGTTACTGTTTTACCAAAATAGGTTATGGAACAAAAACCTCATATTTACAATAGTCACCATCATAAAAATCAGATAGGCAGATCCCATATTTTACAAGGAATATGCCGGTTTGAACGCCAAATCTGTGCGATGTTGCCTCGCCTTGGGCACAATTTCACTGTTTTCAGGAGAAACATATTATCAAAAAATCTGCAAATGGCTACACATAAGAATAATAATGTCTTATATATTTTCCCCAATTTTAATATCTGTGCCATTCATGCTTCCACCCGGATTTCAATTTTTTCTGCCATTTCATTTCTCCACATGCCAGAGAGATGCACATAGTCTTGCTATGCTTGTCCAAAAATCACATTAAAACTGTAATGATATCATATAACTGCTTATTCAGATTGCGGAGAAAAAATGTCTTAATATGAAAAGGTCTTTAAATCAAATGGGCTGGATTTGTCCACAAATGTGGGCGGTCTTTCCAACCCCCAAGGCCAAAATGTCTTCCTGGGGTCAGCTTGCACACGGGTTGCCATGACTCCCCCTTTGAAGTCCTCCATTGGATCCTGGGAATGAATGCAGAGGAAATCACACCTACAAGGCAAAGCGCAGGGCTATACCCATCCTTTGAGCTTGGGAGCAGTTCTGCCTGGCAGTCTGGGAGAACCTGTAATTATCACGCAGCCAGTGTCATGAGAACAGGGCACATGCCCTTGCAGCCTTAGTCACTAGTGGGTGTGAAATAACCTTTAAACCAAACTGTTTGTCAGGAATGCCTGGGCCCCAGCCAGGTTGCTGAAGTCCTTTTTGGGGGAAAAAGCATAATACATATCTTTGCAGCTCCTTTACAATTGTTTCTGTGCGAGCTATAGTATTATTTCCCATTTAGCTTTCCCAAGGTAATTTTCTGCTTTGCAACAACAGATTTCCACATGTCCATTTTGTTTCTCATGTTCATTTCACAAAATGCGTTTTTTTCCCTCACACAGCTTACCTTTGCATTTACTTTCTGAAAGGCCTTTCATAGATCTGGTCAGTTCCTAGAAACAGAGGTATGTTTGAAAATGGTTTCTTGGTAATTGACACAAAGCAAAAGAGAGCATCTTTCCTTTGAAGTACTTTGCGTGTGCTCGTTTATTTAAAAAAGGTAAATCCAAGTTGTGCAAACTTGAAGCAGAATTCCTTTGCTTTTCATGGACTTTACTGATGAAACAATGCCGTTCTGGGAAGGATGGCCTTATCTGATGGTGTTCAAAATGGAATACACAGCCAGGGCTGTGGTTTAATAGAACAAAACTGTGTGATGTTTGAAATGAAAGTAGGCACCAGTGCGATGCCGTTCGAAATGCAGGTAATTTTCTTGTGCAGCCTGGAATGTTTAAATGACAGAACAGCAAAGCACAGCCATTCTGAATTTGAGTTGTTTTCTCTGGATTCACATGCATGAAAAAAGAAATCAAGCTGTCCTTGGGGTGGTTGTGTCAACTCTCGCCCTATATGTGCTTGAGCAGACCAAAAGCACAGACTATTTTTTGTAACTGCTAAAATGCAGTTTTTGTTGTAGGGAGTTTCTGTGGGGCTGGTAAATGTATCCCACTGCTCGTCCACCAGGTGGGCATGTAAACTCTGTCCTGTTGCAAAACTTCAGTTGCAGGGACGTTAATGTGAGCAATAAAACAACTTGAAATTCACGAGTTACAACAAGAGGGTCCTTGAAGATTGCTCAGAAATCACACAACCTTTGACTAAATTACTGAAGCAAGTTGTACTTACTCCCCCTGACCAATTAAAGAAAATCCAGCACATGGGTAAAAATAGCAACAAAGGTGTATCACCATTTTCAGCAATCCGTGGAACTTCAAGTCGGTGCAAAACATGATTATTATTATCATGTTCTCTGCATTTTTAATTTTATAGAAATGTGCTGCACCCAAAACGACTTTCCCTTGATATTCCAAGAAATCCATTAATTGAAAAAGTACAAGAAATGCACCATATGTGCACAGCATTGAGATGCACTTGGTTCACTAAGGTTAACACAGCTGCACAGTCTTTGATTGCACACCATAACTAAGTACTGCAGTGATATAGCTCCTCGATGAGGGACGGAGACCATTTTAGACAGCAAGGCAGAATGCCTCTTGACATCTCCGCCACAAGGCCGACACTCTTAGCGTTTTGAATGAGGTTAGAATGGCGTCTTCATCCAGATTTGTAGGAATAGCTGAGCCATTTTATCCGCTGATACAACAGAAAGAAAATGGCACCTATCCACAGCTCCTATTTGTAATCTACAATTGCTTTGCTGACCTTCTAAATGTTTGCGAGACCCTTCTCTAATGTGTCCACAGCAACCCAGGTCTACGACAATATTTCTTTTGATATAGGAATATAATAGCTAATGCTGTTCACAGACTATTTCTATACCCTAAGGGAGAGGAAATAATGGGTTTTGTGAGCATATAGAAAGGCATTTGTGTTATTTAGGTGGGAACAACAAGTAACTTAAAGTGCTTTAGCTTTAACAACAGGAAATCAACAAAACAAAAATCATCTCCGGTGCGTCTGCTTTGGAAGTCGTTCAGAGCGAATCCATTCGGGCAAACTCTAAACAACCGGATTTTCATGCGGTTTGGGGTTTGTCGCTCTTCAAGCGTTTTCTGATGTTTAGGTGGGAACTTTGTCAGGGTTTGGAACTTAGACGTTGCCGCAGTTTCTCGTCAGCCTGAAGTACAGCGGAGATGTTCAGGAGAACTACTGTTAATGGTGTTGAGCTGACTGGTAACTCTTTTTCAAGGCTTGACTCTAAATTCCTCCTTGAAAAAGATGTAACTCTCGCCAGCAGAAAGTACATCTTTTCATGAAGAGGCATAAGACTGATTCGCATGTTGTATTGTTTTGTCCAGAATATAAGGCCATTAGAATTGCAACCATTTTACCTGTGCTTGGCATTTTAAATGTAGACAATGCCTCCCTGATTTCTTGTTTCTCCTCTTAGCAGATTCTCCTCATGTGGCTGCAGCTCATATGAGCTTTCTGAAAAGATCAGTGTGTTTAAGAAAGGCAGCCATGAAGGATCTTTGATTTTACACATTTGTTTTTTGTATTTTTATCAGCTCTGTTTATCCGAACTGACTGATGTTTATTTGTGCCTGCATAATGTGTCAGTTTGATGGATTTTTTTTTTATCCGAATAAAAGTATTGATTGATTCACAATGACACTTTTCTTTTGAGTGCGTATTATTTTATTTATTTATTGTGCATTTGTAAGGTGCTTATACATCAAGAAATTGGGTTTCAAAGCGCCCACAGTGCAAAGGGGAGGGAACATGGGAACAAAGGCAACAAGAAAAAACGGATGATCAGGGAAAAGAGGTGGCCCTACTAGGCCTAGAACGTGCATGTGCGGGGCGAGAGAGAGGGACAAGGGAACGGTGGTTAAAGTGCTAGGAGTTCCAGAAAGGGAAGTGCCAATGAGTCAGTTGTGTGCAACAGGAAGTTCCTGGCAGAGATCACTTAGTACAGAGTGAACACCTGCCATTAATACGTGCAGGCCTATGTAACAAAAGCCAAAGGGTGCCCGAAGGCAAGTGCTGCGATGGTGCGGAAGGCTGAAGGCGATTGGGCGGAAGGCCTGGGCCTGTTCAGTTTGTTCTGCCATGTCAAGAACACTGCGGATAGTCCCCTAATGCAAATGTGGTGTAACACATCTAGCATGCCAAGAGGTTTGTCCTTGATTTTGTGGGCATGTCAGTTAAAGTGCAACACAAAGGGTATTTACGAAATATTACTCAAGCTGCTAAAGGCTCTCTACTCTGCTCAGCCTGAGGAATGTCAACGTGGAAAGGAGTGCATGGGAACGTGTAGTCGGTGGTCCATCCAGTATGTGAAGAAACGGTGCCCGTATTGGACTTAGAAATGTCACGAATATCGCATTTCTGTTTTTACTGAATGAGGAGACCACCCCTGTCTCCTAGACTTTCCTGGCCCATTTTTAAAAATCATACTTATATTTGCATTGGTCCAGAATTGCTTTGTCATATGTTTTATCTTTTGCCTCTGGTCCCAGGGTAATAGACAATCCTAGAACGGTGCCAATATTTCCTGGCATAAAATATAAAACCCTTGGCTATTTAGGTTCCGCGAGATTTCACAAACATTCCACACATGTTGTGCAGCCCTTCGGACCTATGAGTCGCTGGATTTTTTACCTGCACTAGTGTTCATGACTACATTCAAATCCCCAGGGACAATCTACGGGGGGTGTAAACTGAGAGATAATATGGCTGATTCATGGAATTATTCGCGCCGAAAAAAACGGGGTTTTGTGCGCCATTCTGCCCGCAAATCCCCATTTGTTAAACACGGATTTGTAGGCAGAATGGTGCACAAATCCCCGCTTTTCGGTGCAAATAATTCCATGAATCAGCCCCATAATTTCAGCTCATGAAATAATTTTGGCCTCATTTGCAAAGAGGGGGCTCATTAACGGAAACCGTAAAAATGGGATCACCCCTTAATGTGCCGGGCTGCCGCCTCATTTTGCAGCACTGACGAGATGGCGCGGAGGTAAGATCTCCGCCGTGCTCACCACCTCTGTCTTGTGAGTGTGCCTCATTGCACACCCGCATGAAGTGTTCGTGCAGGAATACAATGAATGGATAACCACTGCCTCGGTTCTGCACCTGGTAAGGACCAGGCGGATCTCATATGAATCCATTGGAAACACTGCCTTCATTGCATGTTTGCAGGCATCGTTTATATTTCCAAGAAATGGTGTGCAAAAATTAAAGAGGAAAGGTTTTTATTCTTTACTTGTCCCACTCCGCAATGTGGGCATGTATAATTGCATGCAAAGGACGCTACAGCACAAAAGTGCTAACGCTGTTGATACCCTGCATGCCATCTATGATTTTAAGAAAATAAGTCTAAGTCATCATCATTTAGGTCGTATGCTCAGGCATATAAGCCCAGGCCAAACTTGGCTTTAGTGATTAGCCTTCTGCCTTTAGGATAGGACATCCAATTTCACAGTGCTGCTCTGCTACTATGGTAATGTATATTGAGAAAGCGCTTATACTCAAGGCAAGTGTTTCAAAACGCTCAAGGAGGGTGGGAACATGGAAAAAAAAAACAGCAGCTCTTGAAATTCTGAGATGATAAGAGTAAGTGCAAATAATACAATTAACAGTTGAGCCAGAGAAAATAGGCCTGACGGTGATTCTGCAGTTTTACCAAGTGTAATTAAAGGGGGGAGACAAAGGAAGGGAGAACAGACAGACGATCTTCAGGCATGGTGCATTCGAATTGTGCAAGTACATTTATAACTCTCTTAAACCCAGAGGTTTCTAAGCCAGGACCCAGGGATCCAACCTGTGCTGCTCCACATTGCCTTGTCTTTAAGGCGAGCGCGTTGCCCCTGAGCTATCCTCCCGAGATAGAGTTGTAGACTGAGAGAGGGTTCATTAGCGTGGCATAATGACTCGCCATCAGGTTACATCCTGAGGCGTAGCCAAGGGCCATACGTTGGGGAAGGGCCATTATCTCAAGCGACAACGACCCCTCCCAAGGTCTATAAGGCTATTGGCAGTAGCAATACATGATTTGGAGTTTTGAAAGTGAAGTAAAAAATCGTGCTTTAAGATTGAGTAAAGTAAATAAACAAACATAGTAAGCAAATTACATGCGCTATTATGTTGTAGCATTTAAACAATATGGCTGTCTTCATAAGTTAGGCATTTTATTTCATTTCATAACGCTTTAGTTTGACCAAGAACGTCATAAAAAACAATTGGCACAGCATATCAAGACAATGCACATAAAAGACTTACAAATATATCATTGCATGGCCAATACAGCTATTCAATAAAACAGTAAATTAGTCAATAAAAACAATTCATACAGTGTACAGTCCAGCATCGTTATCATTGCACCAATATCCTTCTTGCTCTATGTCTGCAGGCCCACACGAGATATGTGGAAGGGGCATACACTGCAGCAACACCACTAGCATTGTGGCAGACCCTCCTAGCCTCATCCGTTGACCGGCAACCGCGTGCCAGGAATAATGGCTTTAGAAAACGTTGCCTCTCTGGCTTTGTCACTGGACACATCAGCATAAAGTGAATCATATTCTCATTCGTGCTGCCACAAAACGGACACATCGCAGACACATTGTTGTTCCATTTGTGGTGGCGACTTGCAGTTGGCAAAATCGCTCTGCACCGTTTAATATACAGGGATCTTCCATGTTTCGGATTTACCTAATCCAAGTACTCTTCATAGGCCTCTATTATCTGTATGCTCCAGTACAGTGTCAAGGCCACAGAGCCTGCAGCCTTGAGCCTATTGTCATGCAAGACCTTGTCCCGGGCTGCTGGCTTGATTACGGCCTTGGATTCATTGGATATAATACTAGGATTAGACCAATGTTCCCAGAGACCCATATCTCCTACCATTTCCTTCACATGTCGGTGAAGATCAGCCCCCTGCTTGGCTGTTTACATCCATTAGGGAATCTTTATACTGTAATATTAAGCATTTTAATTGCAACTTGGTTTAATTGGAACAGATTTAACAGAAAGTGAACGCATTTTCCAATATTTTCTCTTACTCTTTCATGTGCAGAAAAAAATTTCCTCCCAGAGCGAGAGTGTTTTGTTGAAACAAAATCTTGTCTGGAAACTGTGTTGTTGTTTCCCTGTTGACTTATGTAGACTGAATGTTCAGAATGCAATCAATATCACTAGTTATGCCTGCACTCTAAACCTTCTGATTTTCTGAGAGGAGGTCAATATTGATTTCCATGGGCTAATACTGGCTATTAAGTTTGCCACCCATTGAGTGACCGATGGCTGTGCTTAATGTACTCCATGCTCAGTCCAGTCATTCTTTAGCAGCTTCTCAGCCTCCTGGAGGAAGATGATATGGCTAGTTCCTGAGTTGAATTATTTCTTTCAGATGCTACACCATTCACAAACCAAGAAAGGAGCTTAAACTATTCTCTGAAAATATTTTGATGTTTCAAAATAAAAGCATGTTCCGCATTCCAGATTTCATGTTCAGATGCTCCACCATGAGAGCATCACTTGATTGAAGTGTTTTCCCATTTTAGATTTTTTTGTGAAAGATTCCTGTAGCTCACGTATGACACCCTCAAGAAGTTTAGCTATTTTAGCACAGCAAGCAGATGCCTTGCTTTGACATCTGTGCTAGCCTGCTGACGCAGGTTCGAATCCCGGCAGGGCCAAACTCAGCCTTTCATCCTTCCGAGGTCGATAAATGAGAAGCACACCGTGGGTAATAATAAGCAGCACTCAGATACCTCAGGGTTTGTAATGCTAAATTATTATTATTTGATATTTCTATTCAACCTCGCAGGTTTACAGGAATCATGAAGCACTGGCTAGTGTTCCTCTGCTATTTTAAAGTTGAACAGGATGCCATTAGACGCTGATGTTAGTGCAGTCGCTGTGTCTACCCCACTACACTTTTCATACCTCTTTCTCATTTATTCTAATATATGTCATGCATGCACTATTACTACTAATACCACAGAAAAACCTCCTAATTAAGCATCGAAATATCACATAAGATATCTCCACCCAAGAGCTTAAGGTAAAAGTTGCAAGTTCTTCCCTTCAGTGCAGGAGAACAAATCCTGCATTAGGACATAACAAGGGGCTTAGAAGGTGGGGTCTCTGAGGCACCCGGTCTCACTACTTTTGCCTTACAATGCATAAAAGGGTTAGGAATAACCATTGTGTGGATTGACATTCTGTGAAGAATTGACTTCTGCTCTGCAGGAGTAAAAGCGTGAGTGGTGGCAAAAACACCTGTTCAGCCCACACACTTCTGCAATCCAACAGTGATTCCAATCATACGGGTATAACAGGAGCTACACCTTGTTCACCTTTTCTGATGACATAAGCAGAGGGAAGGTTAAACTCTGAGAATGGGTGTGGATCGGAGCCAGTAGCAGCCTAAACAGCAGTAGTATAGCAATTAAATGTCCATACAAGGTTCTATACAAATATATACTTTATTTACACAAATCAATCATACACTTAACTATTAACAACTCGATCAAAAACAAACCTCTGCAAAGAAAGACAGGGCAATGCAGAATATAAAGATGCAAGAACTCCAGATACTTAGACACGAGGAAAACTGTCAAGAAATGGCAAAAGTAGTTCAAAAGATTGTCTTTAGGGAAAACGGGGGAAAACGGTGCAAAAACAACTTCACCAGTCCATAGGGTGCCAACAGGTGGACCAGGGGTACAGGGTCAGTACAAAGTACCTGTTTCCAATGTTCAGCGGTTCAACAGTGTCAAACCAGTCTTCAAGGTGCTGCAGATGCGTGCCCAACTAGGTTTGGGTGCACTGTGTCCAAGCAGAAAAATGGCTTTGAGCCCTTTCCAAATGGGTTCTCTGTGAGGATCTAAGGCAGCGGTTGAGCGATACAGTTCGGGTGGCTCACCAGGATCGGTTCTAAGGTTGAGTCGGTTCGAGACATTGGCAACCACAGGTTGGGGTCGATGAGTGTCACGATGCTGCATCAGTTCAAGTCAAGTTCCAGTGGTTTCAGAGCTGTGACCCTTATGGACCAATGTGTTGAGCAAGTGGTGGAGGTTTGAAGTTATCTGCAGCAGCAAACTTTCATAAAGAGGCCCATCATCATATGAGGTTTTGGAAGCTCTGAAACCCAAGCTTGTAAAAACATGAAATGGTAGACATAAGACTGGCCCTCATTACAACCCAGGCGTTAAGGGTTTAACGGCACCGTAAAAGGTGGCGGCGCCTTTAAACCCTTAACGCCTGATTACGAGGTCCCTTTGCGGGTGGCACTTTAACGCCTGCTTTTAGCAGCCAAGTCAACCTCGGAATGGGGCGGTAATTCCCCATTCTGCCATGGCGGAGTTGGTAAGTTACCGGCATGGACCATGGTGCTGTTAGCACCGTGGTCCAATGCCTGGGTCGTAATGAGGGCCACTGTGTCTGTTTTAACTTTTAACCTAATTTAATGATAATGATGTGTTATTTATATAGCACTTTCACCTAAGCGCTTTACAGAGAACATATTTACATACAATTATCGACCAACCAAATTTGCTACTCATTTATCAACCTGCAGTTCACACACAGATCGCTTCAGCAAGCACTCAACCCACTGAGCTATTCTAAAAACTACCCTTTAACTCTAGACTTTGAACTCACTACACTCGAATCTCCACATTCTAAACTCTACACCTGCTACACTCTAAACTCTCTATACTCTATACATGCTAAGTTCTTCTGTCTAAACTTTACACTGTGTAAATGTTGGTCTTAGTTTAAAATCTAACCTGCATACTAAAATATGCATTAAAGTATACTGTACTAAAATATTATGTATACTATGTTGTATATCTGTTTCCTTTTCCCGGAAATCAGGAACCTCAGCAGGAATCGGCTTGCAGTGTGAGGAAGTTACTGCACCAAAGGGAGATTGTACGAGGGGTATTTATACCTTAAAAAGAAACATCATCCTGCTTTGACCCCCACCTAACTACTGGCACAGACACCAATGCCCCAACCCACTGCTGCCCCTGTCACAACCTCCAGAGACTGTAGAAGAAAATAAATGGGAAGTTCTGGGAAGGAGTTGGGCCATGATTGCCATGATTGGGCACTTTGTGTTATGCTAGGCAAGGACTTCCACCGGGGTGGCCATTCATTCATACATGCCATTTTACTTGTGAAATGATTTCTATTTTGTATGTGTAATTTGTATGTTATTTGTTTGTGGCAAGACAGAAGGACATCTGTTTTATCCTTTTGCTTTAACTTGTTTTAACTATAACCAGAATACCAGAATAACCAAGATTATTGAATTCATTTGCACCCCTTCTGTGAGCGTTGATCTTTCCAAAGCCTTCAGCTATTGAGGTAAAGAAGGAGTAGTCTAAGAAAGAGGCAAGCTCTGTTCCGTACCCACTACCATGGCTCATTGTGGGTGACTCTTTGTGAGAACAAGGACCTGTCATTCTGTAACAAACCTACCTAGACTGGAAGAATGGAACTGGAAAGCACTCATCCTGTCCTAGAAGCCATGCAGTAGGTCACACAAACAATACCTGGAGGATCAGATCAGCCCAAGCTCCCTGTTCTACCACATCAAACCGGTCTAAATGCTTTTGGACCATGTTCACTGCACTCAAACCAGAGGTACTCTGTACTGCTACTTTTGGCACGCCATCACACTTCAAACCACCTCCGATTGCCCCACTGAAGCGACTTGCCGCTGCATCCTGCCAAACAGAGCACATTACATGTTCAGGTTGGACAAGCTCTCACTGCTGCAGACCGAACTTGAACCACTGTCTCTTTGAACCCTGCATCATATCACCAACATCACTGCATCAGACCAACAGACCTCAACGCCAAACCAAACGAGCGGTTACTAATGTCTCGAAGTGACTCAATTCCTGATCCAACCCT
This sequence comes from Ambystoma mexicanum, assembly GCF_040938575.1. NCBI lineage: Eukaryota > Metazoa > Chordata > Amphibia > Caudata > Ambystomatidae > Ambystoma > Ambystoma mexicanum. The sequence continues at coordinate 1,151,126,413 of NC_090928.1, forward strand.
GGTAAGCCATCCAAACTGCACGACCCAAACACTGCCCTTAAGATGCACCAATCTCTGACTTCGACTCAGCTAGATTGACCCAGCAGGACTCGCTGCACCCAAACTTGGATTGAACTACACCACAGTACAGCTCACAGCCTGGTTCAACCCTGTTAGACTGTATAAGAACCTTACAAAGGTATTATTGACTCAGTCCTGCCTTGTCTGATCCATCTTTAGCCACTAGGGATTGGTTTGGGCAATTTTGCACTGTTTGTTCACTGAATGACATGTCCTTTTAAATGTATTGTGCTTGCTTTTTGCCTTGTGCTGCTTCTTTCTATCTTTTACATGTGCTGTGTTCTCTCCACAGGACTGTGTTTTAAAAGTGTTTTTATAGTGATTTTTACATTGTTGTGCTTAATGAAAGTATACATTTTTATAGAACCTTGATTGAAATTGATTTTGGATTGTGGCATTTTGCTGTTGTGGTTACTACTGGATCACATTCACACCCATTCTGAGAGTATAGCCTTCCCTCGACCAATGTTACCACAAAGGGTGAAGCAGATATCGCTGAGCTGTGCCTGTTTTACTTTTATGATTAGTAACACTGTTGATTTGTAGAAGTGTGGGGTCTGAGTAGGATGTTTAGCCACTGCTCATCCTTAGACTCCTGTTATCTCACCCTCCTAACAGCATAAAACAACTAACTCTTCTTGTCATGGCATTCATTATCAAACCAAGAGTGCCTTTGCAGCCCATCTTGGTGATGAGGATTAACAGGAATAATGAAAGATCTCTAGTAACCATGAGACATGTGGACATTGCACTGATATAGGCCAGGATAGACTTCAATATCTGTAAAATAACTAAGTACATAGTCAAGAGGAATTTGGAAATATCTACCTTAGACCATCTTATACTACGCCCATTAGTTGCAGCAATGGTCCCATCCCTACTCTCAACCTCCAGTACTCTTTTCTGGTAACGGGAAAGAATAAAATGAATTTACCCTTGAACCAACCCAAAAGTCCCTAAAATACAAAGAGGGCTCGACTGTCGAAAAACAATATTTGATCGTGGAGGATCTCTGATGTGTGTAAAAGGTATTTTATGCTAGACTATCTCTTTGCAATCTTCAATTCAGGCCTCTCACATCCCTGCATGACCCCATTCTCACAACATATACTACACCATTTTGTTTTTTCCTTGAGGTCAAGACACAGCTGGGACTCCCCTCAGAGTGTTGAGGTCCATTTGGTGTTCATCATCACTTTCCCCAAACATCATCCAATTAAAATCTCAAACCACAACCACCGTCCCATTTAGGACTGTGACCAGACCTCCAGTAGGATTCATAATGGTTGAGCGATGGGACAGAACTGACTCATCATTAGAATATTCGGATCATATATATTTATAAGAGATCAATCCTACAATACCTTACCTGGCCCATTTGGTACATGGTGGAAAATATGTGGGTAGGCCACAACGAGCTGGAAAAAAAACGACTAAACTAGTGAACACAGAAACATGCAAACCCCCTTCTCGTGGATTTCCTCTCTTTCTGTACTGATTTTAGTTTTTGGTGAAGTTGCTATTCTTAAATCTCATGCAGATTCTTCTCATTCTCAACTATGTCATACTACTCATTCTCATAATCTTTCACTTCTTTATTGTCCTCCAAATCATATTAACAGTTGTGCCTTAAATCGTGTTTTAGTTTTTTTCTGAAATTACTAATCTTGACTCTTTATGTATCTTCAGAATTCCTTCACCTGATCAGGATCTATATTTTTCAAATGTTTCCTTCCCTAGCTCATTATCTCAATCGCACAGTAGACCTAATTGTTATATAAATGCCTAGCTGTGTCATGGCTGGGTGATGTGAGTTAATTCCAGAATGGCATGTAGGTGAGCAACCATTCTGGAATATAGAATCTGTCTAGTTGTTGTTTATCTAGAGTGTCAGTTGAACTTCTTACCTTGGATGTGTTGGGGGTCTTCTGCTGTGGTTCCTTCTATATTGGAATAAAACGCTAAGTAAACCTGACTGCCGTGTTTACTTCTATAATAATGGCGACGAGGATGGGATGGAGGACCTGTGAAGTCAATGCTGCTTCACCAGATGTTTGAATACAGCGAGACCCCCAACGCCAGCTGATCGGGAGTGAACGGTGAGCTGCCTGCGCCCTGCCGGCAAAGGGAAACAGCGCACCGGCTGAAGTGGCATTTCGGCTGCCTGCTCCACAGCTGTGCATGCTTACCGCTGTGGAGCGCATCGGGACGCCCAAGAGAGGCTGAAGGAACGTCAGAGTCGGAGTTTTGTTTGGACCAGCGGACACCGTCGCACCCTTTGTAAGGTACGGAGCGCAGAGCGCCCGCGAGCCCCTCCCACTCCTGGAGGAGTGTTGCTCCGGTGCCTGTACCGCTGGCTGCTCCCCCCTCTTTTACAGCATCCAGGGCACAGTGTGTGCACGGCTCAGCCCGCCCCAACTCTGTGACGAAGCCACAGTGCACGACTCAGCGCGCGCACAACCACGTGACTTGTCACGCACGCGAAGGTCAGGCGGAAGCAGCAGCAAACGCGCGCTGCAAGTGTGGTGGCTCATATCTACTCGCAGCGAGTCATCGGATCTACCCGCCTAGGGCCCTTTGGGAAGGCGGTTCCTGGATGCTATTGGTTGGTGATTTTTTTTTTCCAGGTGAGGTCGTGCAAGGGATGAGGCACTGTTTGTCACTAATCTTGGTCTGTATGATTCGTAAGGCCACACTGGAGAGGTGGCAGACCAAGTGACATCACTCAGGGGAAGAAGCACCATTGGTCAAAGGTACTGGTCTGTGGGAGTCACAAAGCCACCATGGAAGGTTGATCCCATTCGTGTGTGTGGCTGCTGGAAACCATTTTCGCAAAGAATCAGCTCTGGGCAGGGGATACCTGAAGAGATACCTGACATAATGATATTGATTGAGAAGTTATCTAACACATTGATACTGACTGAAATTTCCCCATTGAGAAGTGAAGTCCCAATATGGCACTTTCAGGAGTTCCTGGTCCCCAGGTGTTCATGCCCACTCCGGGACCACCAAAGATTAAGTGGGCACCTTGGAAAAAAGGGTTTTGCGCTATGTCAAAGCCACTTGTGGTAATGGAATGTCAGTGGAACGGAAAGTGTCAATGTTAATGCATTTTCTAGGGTATGAGGGACATAGGATATATGACACTCTCCCAGACATTTCTGAACTGGATTTGGAAGACGGGTCTAATGATTTTGATGAGGCTTTATATAAATTGGATAAACATTTTGAAGCCAAAACAATTATTGTTCTAGAGAGATATCATTTTGGCATGAGGTTTCAAAATGATGGTGAATCTGTTGAAGACTATATTACAGCTCTAAGACATTTGTCTCTTAATTGTAAATTTGGTGGTGGACTAGGTGAACATACAAGAGATTAGTTTATGTTACATTGTTCGAATAATAACATTCGTGAAGAGATTTGGTTAAAAGATGACCCCAATTTAGAGAAGGTTATAAGTATTGCGAAAAGGATTGAGCATACTTTACGATGTGTAGCTAAATTATCTGTTAAAGAGAATAAGCCAATGCAAGTTACTGAGGTCTTAAAGGTGGGTGATAAGAAAGGAGCATTTCTGAAAGAAAAAAAGAAACAGAGAACCAGGCCCAACACGCGTTATGAGGCTACCCAAAGTAAAGGTGGGGGAGGTGACCAGGGAAATAGACGCATTCAGCGTCAAGATAACATGCAGGTTAACTCAAAAAGGGAAGATAGGTTATGTTTTAGATGTGGCAGTGCACGCCATTTGTCTACATCTCCTATATGTCCGGGAAGGCGTGTGAATTGCAGCATATGTAAGAAATGGGGTCATTTTGATAATTGTTGTAAAAATTACCGCATTTGAGGTGCAAAAAAAGGAACTTTGCTTATTGAAGAATATGATGGTGCATCATCGGAGGAAGGTGATGTTTCAGAGAATGAAATTGTCACAGTGCACATGGTACAGTGCACTGGGCGTAATGAATGTGAACACCCCTCTGCCTGGATAGAAGTGAATGGTCACTTAGTTAAAATGCTGGCGGACTCATGTTCGAAAATAACATTAATGTCTAGAGTGGTGTTTGAGAATGTCATAGGAGGTTCTATGGAACATTTGTTTCCTTCCGACAAAGTCCCGGGTGGGTACAATGGAGACAGAATTGAAATTTTGGGATATTGTAATTCTGAGTTCAAGTTTAAAGGCAGAATGACGTATGGGAAGATATATGTCACAAAAAGGGGAGAAACATTGCTTGGATGGAGGGAACAGAGGGGGTTGTGCATTAAATTGGATCCTAATAGTGAAGAGCAAGTGCTCAATTTGGCCAATATGTCAGGGTCAGATAGAAACAATCCCAAAGATCATGAAATGATAGTAAAATACCCAGAGGTGTTCAGCAATAAGGTAGGGTGTCTCAAAGGAATGGTGCACAAGATTGTTGTGAAAGAGGGAAGCAAACCAGTTGCTGCCAATCTTAGACCATTACCCCTGTCTATGCGGAAGGCTGTGAGTGAGGAGCTAGCTAAGTTAGAGAAAGAAGGCATTATTGAGCCGGCTAAGGCAGTGGAGTGGATTTCTCCTGTTGTTGTGGTGAAGAAGAATAGTGGAGATTTTAGGGTGTGTATCGACTTGAGGGAACTCAATCAGTGTATTGTGGCTGATCGCCACCCACTTCCAAACATGGGAGAGTTGTTGAACAGACTAGGTAGTGCGAATTTCTTTGCAAATCTTGATATGGCAAGCGCCTATCATCAGATTAGTTTAGATGCAGAATCTCATAAATTGACTGCGTTCATTACGTATGAAGGAATATATCAGTTTCGGCGCATGCTTTTCGGATTAATATCGGCGTCTTCAGTATTTCAGAAGTTTATGGAAAAGTTGTTAAAGGACGTAAGTGGAGTGTGGTGTTTTCAGGACGATGTTCTCATATGTGGAAAGGATGAGGAAGAATTGAAAGGGAGACTTGGTGTGGTACTGGAAATATTCAAGGCGAGGGGTATAACACTGCGTGGTGAAAAATGTGTTTTTATGACTGGGGTTGTTGAATATCTAGGTCATGAGATATCCCAGCATGGTCTCAAGCCAAAAAGGAATTTAGTAGATTCCATTATGAAAACTCAACCGCCCAAAAATAAAGCGGATTTGAGGCCATTTCTGGGTACCATTGAATTTTATCATCGGTTTGTTGAGAATTATGCGGATTGTGTAACCAATTTAAGGGCACTGTTAAGGAAGGGTGTTGAATTTGATTGGACTAGAGAATGTGAGAGAGAATTTGAAGAGATCAAAAGAAAAATTGACATGGCGAAACCATTGTCGATGTTTGATACAAGGAAAAAGACCATTCTTTCAGTCGATGCCAGTGATACTGGCATAGGAGTGGTGATGTTACAGCCAGATGTTGATGGCATAGAAGTGGTTGTGATGCATGCATCCCGCATGTTGAAAGGTGCGGAACTTAATTATTCTGTCCTGGAAAAAGAAGCATTGGCGTGTCATTGGGGTATAGAAAAATGGAAGAATTTTGTGTGGGGTCAGGACTTCACGTTAAGAACTGATCACAAGCCTCTCAAGTCCATTTTTGAAAGTAAAGGTCTTGACAAAGTATCGAGGAGAGTTGCATGTTGGGTGACAAGACTGCAATGCCACAAATTTACTATTGAGGTAGTAGCAGGTAAAGAGAATGTGCGCGCTGTTCACGCCTCTAGGGTGAAAGTGGAAAGTTGTGCAAGTGAGGGAGGTGACAAAGTATGCGGTGAGAGTGAAATGGTTTTTGCAACGGTGGAAGGTATTATTCGAAAGCAAGAATGGATTCAAGTTTTGGATACTGATGAAATGTGGAAACGCATCATGACATTTGTGAAAGAAGGATGTCCCGAGAAGAGATTACTGTCTGGTGAGGAAAGGTCACTATGGGAAGTGAAAACCAAATTGTCAGTGAAAGAAGGGTTACTGTATCGGTGGGACAAATTGGTGGTTCCTGGATGTTTGAGGAAAAAGTTGATAAGAGCTGCTCATCAAGGACATATAGGTATGTGTAAAATGAAAGAAGTGATAAAGGCAGATTACTGGTGGCCTGTTATCGACCGTGAAATTGAGAGAGGGATTGGTGCATGTACCGATTGTCTCAAATCTGGGAAAAATTTGATGGCGGTGTCCCAACCCATGGGAAAGACAAGCACACCTGAGGGAGTGTGGCAAGATTTAGCGATAGATATTTTGGGTCCAGTAGACATGGGTGTGGGTAGAGGAAGGTTTGTCCTTGTTCTAGTTGACACTTTCTCAAGGTGGACTGAATTCAAGATTACAAGAGAAGTTACATGTCAAGGAATTATAGAATTCTGGGAAAATGTATTTGAGAGGGAGGGTCTACCTAGGAGTATTCTCACAGATGATGGTCCGCAATTTTTGGGAAAGTTGTTTCAAGAATATCTTGATAAATGTGGGATTGAGCACAAAAGGACTCCTTTATATTACCCTCAAGGAAATGGTATGGTTGAAAGAGTTAACCATTCCATCATGGAAGCTATCCGAGGAGCAATTGTGTGTGGTCTTGACAGCAGAGTGGCAGTGAGAGGTTGTATGCGTTGCGGATGGCTCCAGGTCTCGAGACAGGTGTGAGCCCTCTTGAACTCATGAGAGGCCGAAAAGCTAATACTTTGGTGACACCAGCCTGGTTGGGCAGAGCAAGACAAACGGATGTGGTTGTGGATGTGGTGAGAAGAAGGATGGATGCACGCAAAGAAAATCGGGTTAAAATAGTCAATGAAAAACACCCTAGAAAGAAAACAGTGGTTGAGGTTGGAGACTGGGTCCGGATAAGAAAAGCTGTGATCTCAAAGAAAGGAGAGTCTCTGTATACTGACCCTGTTAAAGTTGCGCGTGTCTTCAGAAATGCTGTGGGACAGGAGAGTGGTCAAATATTGAACATGTCCAGGGTGGCCAAGATTAAAAGATGATATACATTTCATGTGCGTGAAAGTTATGGGAAAAACCTGATCAAATGTTTTTTTTTTTTTATAAGGTAGGGGGGCTGTTATATAAATGCCTAGCTGTGTCATGGCTGGGTGATGTGAGTTAATTCCAGAATGGGCATGTAGATGAGCAACCATTCTGGAATATAGAATCTGTCTAGTTGTTGTTGTTTATCTAGAGTGTCAGTTGAACTTCTTACCTTGGATGTGTTGGGGGTCTTCTGCTGTGGTTCCTTCTGAATTGGAATAAAACGTTAAGGTAACCTGACAGCCTTGTTTACTTTTATAATACTAATACTTTTTTTTTAAAATAGAGACTCTTTGTCATTTATATACTGAGACTGAGTCTCAGTCAATAATATCTAATCTCCACTTAATTTCATTTGATTTTGATTACACTATTTTGTCTATTCCTGATTATTTGTGCCCTTCTTCTCCCTTTGTTACCAAAGGTAAGCCACCTTGTCTATGGTTTTCTATTTCTCTGCGACATTTTGGAGTCGTTTTATATAAGCTGAATGAAGAGAGAGAAAATTATGTATTTTTTATATTTTCATCTTTTTCCTTTGTTTATTTTTTCAGCTTCTTCTTTTAGAGTATCTAAACCTGAGACTGTGGGTCAGCTGAGGAAAGGTCTGAAAGTGGTTGTGGATTAGATGGCCTTCAAATGCCTTAAATTGTACAGGGTGAAAACAGAGGTGTTGATGGTGGGCACCACATCGCCCTCACTGTTCTGGATTCCTGAGTTCTGGCTTGAGGGCCTCGGCCCCTTTCCCCGGTACCCTCGGTGAAGGACTGTGATGCTGGAAATGCATCGGAGAGACAGGGCCTCCGTATCCTTGTCCTTTACTGCTTTTTATCGTATGTTCTGTTGTGTTTTCCACGCAGGAGTTCAGGTGGGACTCCTGGCGGTGCAGCTCTTTCTCTTTTGGTTTTGGTGAAACGACCCATGGGATACCCTTATGGCACCCATGAGTAGGGGTGCAACCCTGTGCCCCTAGTGTATGTTTTTGGACACCTGTGTCTGACCCACAGAGCAGGGTACGGGTTGGTGGCAGCTCCGTGCTGAAATGACTGGTGCCATGAGCGTCCTCCATTGTGGGATGCCCAGGCCCTGTCATTGGAATCAGTAGATTCCGGATGGAGACAAAATGGCCCCCATGGCCTCTTGCCTTCCATCACCTGTTACCTTGATCTTCCCGAAGTCCCGGGAAGCCCTCCCTCTGTCCCTTCCCCCTGACTGGCTGTTGGGTGGAAGTTCTGTATATGGTAGTGTGGGGAAGTGCCGACTAGACTGGCTGGAGCCTTCGCAATGACCGTATGTTGAGGGTACGCCTGTGGGTGGGACCTGGGTGAATGGAGTGTGGGACGAATATACATTCTATGTTGTGGCTATCTAGTATCTGGTGGTTGACACAATGGTTCAGACAGCCCTGCCTGAAACCGGTATGAATGCAGCTTAGAGTGTTGAATGGCTCGGTACTTGTCCCAATACACATAACGTGTTGTGAGTGGCTATAGATAAGTGAATGGCCTGAATGCCCTGTGTGCCTGATTGGCTGCCTGCCTGCATGAATGACTGTAGTCGTGATTGGATACTTGAGTGTGACCCAGTGGAATGAATGGGAGATCAACAGTATATCTGGAGACCTCTCACTGCTAGGAATCGTGTTCAGAAGCTGAGGTCCACTACGATGAGCAAGTGGAGTAACTGAAGCTTGATCTTGAAGCCCTGCTGGACGAGAAGAATTGCTGTTGCTCTCCTTCGCAATCTGAAAGCTGCTGTGCTTCAAGAACTGAACCAGAGAGAACCTGGTAAGGTGCCCTCTTCCCGAGCTATGAGGGACCATCGTGCACAGCTGATTTTTGCCTAAGCTCCTTGGTAGACAGACCTTCGACAGGCTGCCGACCCGATACGGGGATTGCTGCGGAACTCCAAGGAGAAGCGCCCGGACTGTTGTCCGCCAATGTCGACTGGAGCAGTCGACATTGAACTTCATTGATCCAAGGACGCTCTCGTCTGCATCGTCGCTGCTGTATCCTGCTGGAGAAGGCCCGACCGTAAACGCCAAGGAGCATCCACCGGTGGGTTTCCTGCCACCCAAAGACCACAGAGATGCCGATGTCTCGATGCCCTTGCTGAGCCACAGTTCCTCAACTCTTTGCGGTCCGGAACTATCGACACCGAGGTGCCACGCACGCCTCTTCCTGGCAGGATGTTTACGCTTCCCCGTCAACGAGCACCACTAGGAACGACACAGCCACTTCACCGTCGTAGCTCGACCTGTTCTCTGTCGGACGTTCGAAGACCCGTGACTCCTGCCTGAAAGGGAGGACACTCAAGAAGGTCCGTCGATTCCCTGACGCGGAACACTACAACGCCAAGGTACTTTGGGGTTGCAGAACTATTGGAAAGTATAGTGTGAACAATATATGGACTGGGCTTGTATCTTTCTTCTACAGGTTGCCCAGGTGGAGGGATCTCCACACAGAACTGTGTCTAGTGGTATGGGGCCAGCATTCTGCCAATTGTGCAACCATCTTGCTTTCCTTCCTCTCTCTACTGCTGGTTTCCTCTTTATTCAGATCTGTGTGTCATTCTGACCGTATGCAATTAAATGAGATCTAATAACGTTAGAGGTACCACTTTAGAAACTGTATATATTTACCATTGCTGATTTTCTAAGTACAAAGTGAGTTATCGTGATATGGTATATACCTTTGTACATTAATTATATAAAGACTGTGTTGTAACCGATACAGTGTGTGGACATTCCTTTGTGGGTGCTTGGGGACTACACTGTACTTAAGAACCAGCTCACATCACCTCCTGAGAAGCTAGGCCTTGATTGGCCGACCACAACTACCAATAATAGAGAATCTTGGCAGGGGCCTCTCTGCCTCCCCTCTACCATATAGAGAGTGGAATTGCAGACCCCCCCTCCGGTCTTTACAAGGACCTAAGGGTCAAAATATCGGCCTCTCTTTCTAAGGCCGAGCAGGTCTCTCTCGTCTGCTAGAAGGCACACTTTAAACTCTGGAATCTTCGGAAAGGACTTCCGTGTAGCCCTATGAAATTTCACTCTGCGGTTGTTTCTTCCCTAGTCATCAGTAATATTGATTACTGTAATGCCCACTATCTTGCTATTATGCATGCGGCATCTGCTCCAGTGTCTTCAGCTGCTGCAGAATATGGCAATGAGAGCAGGCCTGCATCCTATGTTTCATACCCACATGACCCTGTTCTTGCGCCAGCTCCATTGGCTCTCTGTTGAGCAGCAAATTAAATTCAAATCACTTTGTCTGGTTCACAAGGCTTTGCATAAAATTGGAGCTGATTTCCTTCAAGCCAAGTTCTGCATTTACATACCTGCCAGGCCTCTTCGTTCACAATCTTTAAAGACTATTCAGCCCCCTAGGGCTAGATTTGCGTGGGTGGGCGGTCGTGCCTTTTCGGTGGCGGCTGCTAAGGCTTCGAATCTTCTTCCCCTACGTCTTCGTATTAGCGAAGATCATCTCAACATCCGTCAGGCTTTGAAAACCTTTCTCTTTTAGCCTCTGTCCTTGGTTGACTTTACCTCAGTAGCTTCAGCGCAGTGATGCCTCTGGGCGTACGCTGCGCTTCATAAGTGCTGATAAGATAAAGCACGTCACTTTCAATCACTGATTACTTCCCAATCTACTTCTCCTTCATAGCCTTTTCCTTTATCAAATACATGTGTTACTGTTCCTTCTGTGGGTTCAGCTTTACATTAGTCTATAACTTCTGAATTTACTCCCAATAGATCTTCATTTAATCAATGTAGCTCAGTGCTTTCATTGTGTAAATAATCCGATATCTCCAAAGGCTGCGGATTGTAATGTTTTTCCTTAGTTTCTGTGCTTATTATTCTCCAACATATTGCCTGGTCCAATCTGATAATACAGCCCACTGAATACTGGATCCTTTTTTCTATTCCGTCTGTTTTTTCTTCTTGGGTGCTTTAGTTGCTTTTACTTTTCAATGCTTCACTCCAAAAGGCTATCTTCCGTGGTGCTTTTAAAAAAGTAATAATTATTCCAACACAGAAGCAATAGCCACTTTCTATCTTTCTAACTGTCAGCATGTTTCTCTTTTACCTTATTTATCTAAATTGCTGGAAAGATGTGTTAATTTGCATCTTTCTTCTTATTTCATGTATTGTTTTCTCTTTTTCTATCTGTTTTCTGGACTGCAGGATTCTACTGAGGCTTACATTCTACAGTACATATGTAAAACTGTCTTTTATTCTAGTTTTCTTAGATTTAAGTGCTGCTTTTGATATTGTTGATCATCATACCTTACATCCTACTCTTTCTTCCCTTGGAATATCTGGATGTTTTCTTCCTTGGTTTTCATCTTATATCTTTAATAGCATGTTTGTGGTGTGTTGAGAAAGTCATTTGAGTTTTTTGACTGAATTTCAAAGGTCTTGTTGCTATGTATTTTTCGTATCAAATCTGATCACCTTAGTTCTTTCTGAATTAAAGATTTGCTCACTGAATATCAAGAGTTTTGTAAAACTATTGTTTCTTTGGAGCCCACTTGCCATGGCCTTTGGCCATAGTCTGTGGCCACGACCTCCTGTCCTGGCCAATGCACATATTGCACCAGTAGCTTTCTATGGGGCCCACTAGCCTTTGGCCCTGTCGAGTGGGTTCGGGCAGTCTCAGACTGGTCTGCCCCTTTTGGGGTGGGACCAAGTCTGATTTGCATATTGTCTCTCACCTCTCTGTAGTGGCTGGGCAGGCTAAGGAATGATGGTTCGGTGAATTACCCAGAGCTGCGCCAGATGTTAATATTTCCAGCCATCACCTTTTCTTTTGCTTTAGTATTTCCAGGAAGCATTTTGGCCTAGATATGGGTATGTCACAATATGCCCCGAATACAGGGCTGAGAGGCACCCTTCTAACATTGATAAGAGAAATCAGAAAAGATCTCATATAGGAGCATGTAGGACCGCACAATAATTATACCATAAATGACAAGACAATGCAAAAATCGAACCTGCCCAGGCCATCTCAGAGAGTAATTTCACCACCATAACCAAAGAGGAGTGTCAAGAGTTCTGATAGGTGAGACACTTAAAATAAGTGACCTGAAGAAAGTTGAACTGCTGACAGCACTTTGAATGTAACAAGCGGCGATAGACATATTGTGCAGAAATAAAAAGAGAAGAGTTGGAAAGACAGGATGATGGAGACGTCGCCAAAGCATCAACTCAATCTTCTGTACTGATCATCTCAGCAACCAGCTTTCCAGAGAAAGAAACTTGAAAAAGAAATCCCCAAAACTCATCTGGCTCATTAGTAGCCTTCCTGAGTGCTGCATCGGAAGCATCTGAAGCTGGGCAAATGGAACTGCAAATCAGATCACACTAAGAAATAGAAGGACTGAACGGTTACATGTCTTAATATCAAGGTAATATATAACGATTGCCCATATAATGAATCTTTTATCTTGAAAACCTTCATAGTAAATGCATTTTTAGGGTGGGGGTCCCCCCAAAACCCCTGTTTACCACCCCTAAAACCCATCCAGACCGATCCCCAAAAAATGTAACCCTTTACCGCACCCTCAATACATTCACTATAAAGATTTGGAAGATAAAAGATTCTATTTATGGGGATTCTTTATATAGGATTCGATATAAACACTGTATACCGGACTGAGACGATCAGGTGGATTAGAAGAAATTGGGTTTAGTGCACTCTTCCCTAGACAAGTTCCAGATGTGTGTCCCAGTGTCCCAGTGACCTGCATCGGCATGTTGCTAACTGCAATGTGCTGTACTGTAAATGCATAGCTATGTTCAAGATCCGTGGGTTACTCACTGGGGCACGCAACGTCCCAGATGCAGGTGAAGCATAGTAAACAGTTGCCCACCTCAGTTCTCTCATCTCACTCCCTAAAATAGGGGAGGGTAAGGCAAGGGTCGGGTGGATTTAGTAAACCACAGATACAAGATGTAGGGTTTTATAATAAATGGCTGATGCTTTCTAGATGGTTAGTAGGGCTATTAGGAGCCTAGGCCAGGCACCAATGGCAGGAACCCAGCTGCAAGGCCAAAGCATTAGAGGTGATTACCAATCTGAAAAGGCTTCCCTTCAGAGATGGTCTTACTGCCCATGTGGATCATGGAACAACATCAGGATTCCTTGGACCAGATTCTGAGATACATTGCCTGAAGAGTATCTTTGTCACTGCCACAATACAGGTAGTAGTATGGTGAAGTGTCCTACAGTCAGGAAAAAGTGTGTGGAGGATGCCGAGGTCAACCATTTCCAGTGCCCACTCTCCACATGGGAATTTACAGACCACCAATTGATCACCTTCTTTAGCCTTGACATGAACCGCATCATGCAAATAATGCAATTCATTGAGGGGAACCTACCGAGTCACGTAAACATCTGCACAGACATAGCTCCTCTAGTCAAGGTAGTGTTCCTACTACATTTCGGTACCACTGGCACATTCCAGCACTTGGTCAACATGCTTCATGGCATGCCACAGTCCAGATTCACATGTGTACTTTTCCAGATAAAATGTGGCTTCCATCTACATGCTCCTGACCTCGTTGCATGACCAATCACCCATACTTCCATCAGTGGCATTCATTGGAGGTTTTATGACATCACCCACTTTTCCAAAATCATTAGTGACCTACACTGCACACATGACTCCTTTTTGCCAGCAAATGCAAGTGCATAGGTGCACTGACCTCAGAAGCAGAACCTCAAACTCAATGCCAAGATGACCTGTGATGTTGAACTTGCAATAACTCACTGTTATGCACAATTTAAAGAATACACTGATGGTGCCATGATTCTCCAGATCAACACTATGGCAGCCTACTGCACATGACCACCTACTAGTTAGGTATTCAAAGGGGGTGTGGGGAGGGGGAGTGAAGTGATGTCTTCATGAGGCAAGTCTGCATTGGAGAAGTGTGTGGAAATGGAGGCTGATGTCTGCATCAGGTACATGTATGCCTACGGGGGTGCCTGCATCAGAGGGGTTTGCTAATATGTTAGGGGACATGCCTGTGTAAAGCAATGTGAAAACTCACATTTTCATTAGAATGCAATAACTCCGCTGAACGCAGCCTTTCCTACTCGTAATTACATTTGAAGTAGTTGTTTTAAAAATGCTTTGTATGCCAGTGATTCCAGGCTAACAATTATCTCACCTCAAGGCGTACAAAAGGATGATATTCATCTTTCTAAATCACACCATGTGACCCTCTTCAGACAGACTCTATGCTTGATGCACATTAGGCAAAGGATCCTGTTTAAACTGCTCTGTATCGTGTTTAGGTGACTACATTGCCTGACGGCTTCTTACCTGACTATTCATGTCTGTCACCATTCTTGGAATCTCTGCTCTCAAAACTGGCTAAAGCCACATGTTCCAAAAACCAAAATGATGACCACGGTTGCTGCGATAGGCCCGCATTTATGGAATAAATTACCATTGTGAGTATATGACATCCCTGACAGTCCTTTGAATAGGGGTAATGCAATCTAATTTGTTTTGCATAGTGAGTAAAGAATAATATATTACCTTTTACGTTGCGCCTGCAGAATTCCATGTGGAGAGTAATTAAGGAATAACGAGCAGAAGCATAAACGTGGGTAGGGATTGATATTTTTATTGATAATCCGATCTTGGTAAGGTTTGTATGTGATAATTGTTCAAGTCCCTAATGTTACATTTACAAAAGGGGAAAATAGAGTTTGTACCAAGCTGGGTTCTTATGGTTTGGTACCCTTAGTGTTGTTTCCACAGTAAGGGGTGCTTCTTGTTGCTTGTATCCTTAGAGTCCTTATTATTGTTTCATTGTAAGGTCTTTACTGCCTGGTTCTCTCAGGGTCCATTATTGTCACATCATATCTATTGATATTGTTTCCAGTAAGGGCCTTTAGTACCTAATTCCCTCAACACGTGTTTCTCCAATATTATTGTATTGGTTCCTCAGGAGGGTTGTAAGTAACTTGTCCCATGTATTTTTTTGTGTTTTTGATTATATCCTGACTTGCTTTGTTTGTTGTCTCAACTATATGAAAATACAGTCCTTTGGATTGCTAATGGAAAAGAGAGGGAAGTAAAAAGAGAATCGAAAAAATTGTCAGTTGTAAAGTTGTCTATTTATTTATACGGCTGGGTGTGCTTTTGCTAAATGGTCATGTGCAGTTAAGAGATCGAGCTCAACATGGTTAAATGCCTAGCTAGCTAGATAGACTGAACAGAGACAATTTTGTGACTTATTTGGTGCTAAGTATGATAATACATAGTTGGAGACCAGCTTGAAATTCACAGTGGTAGATTGGTTTAAGTTTTGCAAAATGTACTCACATTGTAGCAAAACCTTAGGTATCACATTCATTGGTAGTTGTTGATTTCTAATGTTGCTTCTACATTAGGTTTTTGAAATTCGATATTAAGCATGCTCATTCTTTGGATCAAATCGTTCTGGTTAGGAAAAATTGGCAAGAAATATATCTATAAGTACAAGAGGATGCGTACCTAAACGTTAAATTGTATCAGGTGGCTAGAAAGTAACGCTTACCTTAGAGGTTACTAAGGTGGAGTTCCATGGTGAGAGACCGGTATATAGTTGCTTAATTTAGTATTAGTTCCACGCGGCTCTGTGAGTTTAATTACTGCGTTTGTGAGCACCTAATGGGAGAGTAATATATTGCAGACGGATAAGTGAAGTATGTTCCATCTGATTTGGAAGTATTACGACAGAGACCATTAGTGCATCGGCAAGTGCCATTTGAGTGACCCGGCTTACCTTAGTTCGAATGAGCGAAGTTGAGCGCCGGCATGCTAGCCAAACTCTATTCCAGTGTTTAGAACGCCATTGTGTTTACGCGCTGGGCTACATTAAATAGCGTGATGACGAATTGCGGGCCGTGATCACGTGCGTATAGTTTGACGGATAGTTAGTGATTGAAACGTTATTATCACCATTTTGTATAGGGTTAGGAGGAATATTTGGGAATTCATAAAGAATGGGTAAATTGACTTGCTTTAATATTAATATAGCCTAGTGAATCATTTGAGTCAAAAGTGATTCTACTTGGTAAAATTTGCAGCCAGATATGATTTTGTAAAGACGATATTCGAGCGACATTATTGCTCACGCTGGTCTAATTTTATTGCCAGAGTGTCATGTATACATCGTGATCACGTTGCGCAATGTCGGTTCGCGATTTTGCAGCATGAATGTAGCATTCACCATTTGGAATTGGGTCAAAGGACTACAATGCACTGTTTTGTGTCCAATGGAAAATATGTGGTACCTGCTGTGGTTGAGCTGATATTAAATTTCGTTTGGAATAATTTTGACATAAGGTGTGAGTATGCTTGGTGTGATATATGGAGTTTAAGAATTTTATTATTCAGGGCCTCATGTTGTGTTTTAAACTTGTCAGGGAATAGTTATGCACTGAAGAGATACTTAGAGTGAGGCTTTGAATTGATTGATTAGTTATAGGAAATGGATCATCACACTGTCTGAATTTAAGCTGGAATGGCAGCAATCCATAAGGCAGATCCATTTTGTTTTGTTGTCGAAGTAGTAGATCCCAATTACTCCCCCTCGGGGGTTTGTTGATTTTTTGTATTCCAAAAAATCTTATTGTCTCTAATAGTTCTGGTGGATGTGTGTTGAAAGAGTGGTATTCCAGTGGTAATGTCATATCTTGATTTCTTACATAGCGAATATGTTCTGATATTCTATGTTTAAGTTTCCTGATCATGCTGCCGATGTATATTTTCAGGCAAGGGCATATGATTCCATACACTGAAAAGTTAGTGTTGCAATTGATGAAGGAACAGATGGTATAGTCTTTACCATTTGGTAGTTTCATAGTTTTTTGTTGTCTAGTGCAAATTGGCAGATATTGCAGGTGCCACATTTGAAGTTTCCTTTTAGTTTTTCTTGATTCCACAGTTGTAGACCTAATTCCTTGTTGCGCTGTTGGAAATGAGAGGAGCAAAGTATGTTCGTCAGGTTTGGTGCTCTCCTGAATGTTAAGTTGGGCACGCAATTCGTCATCATGCTATTTAAATTAGCCCAGCGCGTAAACACAATGGTGTTCTAAACACGAGAATAGAGTTTGGCTAGCATACCGGAGCTCAACTTCGCTCTACTCTCATTCGAACTAAGGTAAGCCGGGTCACTCAAATGGCACTTTCCCAGGCACTAATAGTCTCTGTCGTAATACTTCCAAATCAGATGGAACGTACTTCACTTATCCATCTGCAATATATCACTCTCCCTTTAGGTGCTCACAAACGCAGTAATTGAACTAGCACAGCCACGTGGAACTAATACTAAAGTAAGCAACTATATACCGGTCTCGCACCACGGAACTCTGCTTAGTAACCTATAAGGTAAGTGTTACTTTCTAGCCACCTAATACAATTTAACGTTTAAGTATGCATCCTTTAGTACTTATAGATATATTTCTTGGCAATTTTTCCTAACCAGAACAATTTGATCCAAAGAATGAGCACGCTCAATATCGACTTTCAAAAATCTAATGTAAAACCAACATTAGAAATCGGCAACTACCAATGAATGTGACACCTAAGGTTTTTCTACAATGTGAGTACATGTCCCAAAAACTTAAACCAATCTACCACTGCAAATTTCAAACTGGTCTTCAACTATGTATTATCATACTTAGCACCAAATTAGTCACAAAATTGTCTCTGTTCAGTCTATCTAGCTAGCTAGGCATTCAACCATGTTCAGCTCGATCTCTTAACTGCACATGACCTTTTGGCAAAAGCACACCCAGCTGTATAAATCAATAGACAACTTTACAACTGACAATTGTTTTGATTCTCTTTTTACTTCCCTCTCTTTTCCATTAGCAATCCAAAGAACTGTATGTTCATATAGTTGAAACAACAAACAAAGCAAGTCAGGATATAATCAAAAACACAAAAAAATACATGGGACAAGTTACTTACAATAATATTGGAGAAACACGTGTTGAGGGAATTAGGTACTAAAGGCCCTTACTGGAAACAATATCAAGAGATATGATGTGACAATAATGGACCCTGAAAGAATGAGGCAGTAAATACCTTACTATGAACCAATAATAAGGACTCTAAGGATACAAGCAACAAGAAGCATCCCTTGCTGTGGAAACAGCACTAAGGGTAACAAACCATAAGAACCCAGCGAGGTACAAACTCTATTTCCCCCCTTTTGTGAATGTAACATTAGGGACTTGGACAATTATCACATGCAAACGTTACCAGGATCGATTATCAATAAAAATATCAATCCCGACCCACTTTGTGCTTCTGCTTGTTATTCCTTAATTACTCTCCACACAAAATTCTGCAGGCGCAACATAAAAGGTAATATATTATTCTTTACTCATTACTTTCAATCATTGGGCAACCTCAATGGCATTATTACCTTGCAGCCACAGATACCTCACCGCCAAATACTAATAGCTAACAATAGTGAGCTCACTTTTAAGATTGCGATTAAGTTTGCAAACTATACTTCCAGATGGTTTTGCATAGTGCCCTTCTTCCATTATTGTTGACCTGGCTGTAGGTGGCTCTTTAAGAAAAACGAGGAGTGGGGATTGTCATTGGTGGGACAGTGGGCGAGGCAAATAGGAAACCTGTGGTGTTGATGGGAGCTGGTTGAAAGTACTCAGTGTGCCAATCTTCTTTCTATGGAATTGCCACAGAAACCTGGGAGTATGTTATCCATAGGGAAGAGCCCAAGATGAGATGGACTAGAGAGCTTTGTGTCTGATTAGCCATTGAGGTGGGAAATGTGATAGGGCTAAACAGGAGAACTTAGTCGTGGTTCAGATTAAATTTGATGTGCTGGAATCTAACATCCAAACTCCACATGTGAAGGCTGCACACCCGTACCACCACCCTCCACCCACCCTCTCCCACACTGGTGGGATTTACTTTTACTCAGGGGTTTCAGCACATATATATATACACATCCATTCATACATACATGCATACATGCATACATACATACACACATACACGCATAAACACAAACACAAACATAAACACTTGCCTTTTATAAGCACCAGCATCTTCCGGGCCTCTACAAAGTTGGACCAGGCAGCCCCTACATGCACTTGTGTGTGTGCAATTAAACAGGACTCAGCCTCAGAGATACGCTAGCTTTTGTTTATGGTTTTCTGTGCCTGTGTTCTATAGACTGTAAATGGATGTGCTAATATCAAAGCCTCTGGCAGTCATCTGTGGGGGGTCTGTGTGTGTGTGTGTGTAGGAAAGATAGTAGATATTAGCGGTTAGTCAGAAAATTTGGGGAGTAAGCCTTACAAGGAAAAACAACCAGCAACCCTGCAATCCTACTCATGGCCATTTGCAGACAGGTTCATGTCTTTAGCTAACAATGCCATCTGTCAACCCCCATGGCTCTTGTTCTCTGTGTCTCTGTCTCTAAGAGATACATTGTATCCCATGATGAACAAAAGAAAAACAACTGTGAGTTGGCAGAAAGGGCAGTCGGAAACTCCAGAAATCACCATGAGCAACCTGCTCAAGGAGGCAATATGTTTTGCTTCAGAGTAGTGGCTGCTGAAAACCTGAGGGCCACAATAACCCATTTCACTTTCCTTAGTCTGTTGGTTGGCAGGCTGAGAGATGCCTGAAACCTCACACTGACATGGTCAGATGCTATGCTTAGAGGTCTGGTGGGACTTTTGCTCATTGAGGGCAGGTAAGGCATTTGTTAGGCATTTTATCAGACATTGGTCACAGCAGGGGCCAGAATCCCTCATAGTTTCTCCCAGAGGTCTACAATCTTTTCTCCCATAAGATCCAAACTCTTTACCCACAAATTCTTCTCACTCAGTCTAATTGAAAGTTCCATCCCACCCACAATGGGCAGAAATACATGTTACGTTGAATCAATGTCCATGTAAACATAAGCACACATTTCATCTGGTTAAGATCTGCACCCTGATGCAGTTCAGTCAGTTGTTTTTTCTACCTGAAAATTACTCACTATACATGTCCAAAGAAAATAAAATCATTCAGTACACCGGATGCCCTGCTTGCCATGTACATCTGTCAAATAAATGCATGTCACTTTTCATCATGATGCTGAAACCACTCACAACAATGTTTTTTTTATCAATACCAACAGGAGGAGCTGATTATCCCCTATTACTTTGGCTTCTGATACCATTCCATGATTCGGAGAGGGCAGAGGAATTGTGATACAACAAGGCCAGGGGTGTACCCATCTTACCATAAAATGGGTCTTTGGCGTACTGAAGATCAGATTACTCTGTCTATGACCTACCTTTGCCAAAACATGACAAAATCCCACCAGACTTTGATGAAGAGGAAGAAGGGGTGAATACAAGACAGCAACCACCTGATGGCTCTACAGGTTGTTGACTAATTCCTGTTTGGAATGGAAATGTAATTGTATTGTATGGTTTGATATGGAATATCATTTATTCAGCCCAAAGATGCACCATAACTAACATGACTGTGCTGAACAACAGGCGATAAACCGACCAGATCCTACTTGACAACGACCCCCCCATCGACCACCTAATCGACCCAGATGAAGGTGGAAATAGAAGAGGTGTCAGCTTTTGTCTGAAGTCTAAATGATTTTCAGTGCCAGCAGGAAGAGTGTTCCAGAGTTTTGCCGCCTGCACCATGAACACACGTCATCCACCCATTAATGAGAGCATAAGTGCCTTTTACAGGTCATCTTGACATGGAGGGTGGGGTGCAGCTTGCTATTTTGGGACACCTGCATCTACACATTTGGTGGATCCAATTAGATACATGTGTAGTCTGGTGGGTAACGTATGGTATGTAAGACCTGTCCAAGCAAAACGTTTAATGCGTGCAACATACAGTGGAGCATGTTGATTGACAGCATCAATGACCCTGGGTCACAGAAGTGATTGCGGACAACAACCTCAGTGTATGGGTTATGGTCACTCAGATTTTGATGTGTCTCTGTAGGTGCCCCTCTATGAGCTGCAATTTCTTCACAATGCTGCCCCTGTCAAGACAATAAAGGGTGAGTAATTGGTCGGTCTTGTCATGTAATTAATGACACCAATGGTGCATTAGGCAAATGTGACCAACTATGCCAATTCACCCCATTGTGTGCCAACTCTTCTCCATCGGCATCAGACTTTACCCCACGTTCCTACGATTCAGGAAATAACTCAAGACCCACCTCTTCAAGGAGTCTCTCCTCCTCAACAGCTGGGCCATCAGGTTGCCCCCTGCGACACTTGACTTGCTACACGCCGCCCGCACTCCTCCTCCCCTTCACCCCGTATATCTGCTCTGTTGTTACCTCTGAAATCGGTACTGTTTTACACCTCTGTGGGGAGCTCTGTTGCTTCTCAAAGCTAGGCCCATGCTATTATTAATAACAATAATAATAATAATAATAATAATAATAATAATAATAATAATAATAATAACTGTGATTTATTTCAAAATATTCCTTGTTGAACATGTAAAATAGTAAAATACATATCCTAAGCACCTACATGTCATTTTCTAAAGAATGAGCCAAAATAAAAGCACAACATTGACTCTAAATATAAGATTGCTGTTTAAAATATACCTGTGGTTCTAACCTCTATTCGAGACTGCTTTAGAGTTGAAGTGCCTTCATGTTGTTCATGCAAAGCACTATGTAATCACGTATCATTGAACAGTATAATGTACTGCATTAGTCTGCATCCGAAATGTAGTGCAGTTCTCTCCGTGATTGCCACTACTTAACCAAAACAATGATTTTCACATGCTGCTCTGCAAAAATGCTTCCCTGGAAAAAAGAGTGCTTTTTAATCTCTAAAGTAGTTTAAATGACGAAGGGCCACCTGCCACTAACTTAAAATTGTGAAATAAAAGTTTTAGAATAATAAGGAAAAATACTTCTGGAAATTCTTGATCGATTGATGTGTATTACAGAGAAGAGCTGGTTTAGCCCTTGAAGCTCATTTGCACATTTGTTCATTGGAAGGGGTCTCTGGAATCAATGATTTTGGTTATTGTCATGGAAATGATAACGCCGCATTTAAGCTTCATCCTTTACCTAACGTTGAAATAAATTATGCATGTATTTATTTATTTATTTATTAATTGCATTGGTATAGCGCCCAGAACCGGAGGTATCACCGTGCATGTGGTTGCTTCAATGCAAGGGAAAATGATGAAGCACCAATTGTGTTAATTAGGTCTATGCCAGACAGTGTTGAAATGCAGAGTTGATCATTGACTTAAAGCAACCAGTTGACTGTCACCGGGAAATCATGTATACAATGTGTGTTTGTTACTATTAAGATGTAATTAAGGGGGAACTTAATCGCTGCCTGGAGAGGGACAGAATCTTGAATGGAAAAAGCAGGGTAGGAGATGAGTCCAGCAGGAGTAGGGCAAGGGAACCTGCCCTGTTCGCAAATATGTAAACATTCTTTGGGCCTCATTACGACCCAGACGGTAAGTTACGGCCTGGGTCGTACCTTTACCGCCATGGCGTAATCTATGTTTACGCCATGGTGGTTGGCAGATTTACCACCCCATTCCAAGGTGAGTGGGGCGGTAAATCCCCATTTCCCATTTACCCTTCCACATTCCCATTTTTGCCCCATAGGGCATAATGGGAGTGGGGAAGGAGATAATTATGCCACCGTAAATTACGGTGCCGTAATTATCTCCAAGGTCCCTTAGCGCCATGGATTTTAACGCCTGCAAAAAGCAGGCGTTAAAATCACCATGGCGCTAAGGGACCTTGTAATCAGGCGTTAACGGTCGGCGCCGTTTACGGCGCCGTTAAACCCTTAACGCCTGACTCGTAATGAGGCCCTTTGACTATTAAATCTCTTGTGGCATTTAGTCAACCAACAAAGGATAATCTAGTGCTGAACATGTCTGAATGAATAATTGCCAGTAGACAACTAGCCACCTTCCTCAAGGGAAACCGTGACTATGAAGGAAAGTAGTCATACACATTCTCTTGCATGTGTCATTGATTTTGAAGATTGATAAGGCACCCTGCTGTGTGCTTATTGATTTTTAAACGTGTATCCTTGTTTACGTGTTTAGCATAGTGAATGCAAATGACACTAACATTTTTAGCATGAGCAAAATCTTAAACTTGTATAAAAAGCCTATTATTTAATATAGTTCTTCTTTTTATATATCTCCATTATTCATCTTTTTTCAACATTTTCATGTGTTTTAATATCTTTAAAAACAATATTACATGTTATGTTCTTTTGTAACTATCTAATGTTACATCATTGCTGTCATGTTTTTGTGGTACGAGGGATGGGCAGGTATGGAGTTTGGTGGGTCTGAGCTGTCTACAGGTCAGGTGACACCTGCTAAAGCTCATGAGAGTTGATAGGGTAGGTATTTATTGTTTTCTAAATCAGATGCATTCTTTGATCATTCATGTTTCATTTTTATTTAGTTTTAGAACTTCTTAAGTATCAAACAATGCCTTCCTGTATTGTTTTGAGCTTCCCGAATTTCAGCCATGCTAAGGCTCCTGCTACAGTACTGCACATTTTACCGAAAGACTTTGATATGATTATGGTTGCTCAATTGTGGCTTTCCAGATTCCGAGCTTGACAGCAGAGCCAAGGATGTCTTTATAGATGTGATAGTTAATTGATTCCTCGTGTGCAGCAATCCCTTCTCGGAATACATGCATGAAATATCAAAGTTCACTAAACAGGGTTGCTCCAGATTCACTCATAAGTTACTTCCCAATGCTGTTCCAATTGTGCTTCATCGCACATAGACTCAGGTAAGTAATAACCACCAATATTATTCTATATATATTACTCACTTATTGTGTGTAAAATATGTCCTGATTTATACTGCTATGGTGGCCTGCCCAATTCCTTTTGAACATGTATACAATAAGGGGCTGATTCATGGAATTTGTGTGCCGAAAAATGGGGATTTGTGTGCCATTCTGCCCGCAAATCCACATTTCTAAAACAGGGATTTGCGGGCATAATGGCGCACAAATCCCAGTTTTGCTGCGCACAAATTGCATGAATCAGCCCCTATGTCTTGTCATAACTTGAATTTGATCGAATATCCTCATTCATAATTTTGTATAAGAAATACAGTTCATAGGGTCCTAGGTTAAACTATCGGAAACAAAAGGATCGAATGCCTTTTTTTCGACAGTCAAAGGGTCGAAAAAAAAGGCTCAATTTTTTAATTTTTTTATGGGGGGTTCTTCCCCACCCCACATTTTCTTTATCAAAAAAACTTTTTTTACCAAACCAAACAAAAAAGTAGATAAATAAATACATTAAAAAAAATCGACCCTTTTTTTCGACCCTTTGACTTTCGAGAAAAGGTCATTCGATCCTTTATTTTCGAAACTTTGACTGGGCACCAGTTCATAGCTGTGTCACCCCTCCTGTTAGCAAGTAAGTATAATTATAATATGTGTTGTTCTGTTATTTTTAACTGTTTTAATTTCAAAGTCTTTCATTACATAGACACTGCAAATGAAAGTGCTGCCGAATACTTCAAAAGCAACGATTGACACTTGCATTACCCATATAGGGAGCCCTTATGACATGCACATAAAATCCAATATATTTCATTAAATTGGCCATGTTTTTAAATATAATGTATGTTTTCTATCTTCATTTGTGAAATTTGAATACATTTTCAAAAATGTATAATTTCGTCTTGTTTTCCATTTTAAATTATCTTGTCATCTCTTATTCTATTGCCATGTTTCTTTGTTCACATTATCATTATAAATAACTATATACAATGCAAAGGAGGATGCTAGTGTGTCAGTAACATACTCTTCTTCATTAGGAACTGCTCATGCAGGGAAGGTATGACATACTTCAATTACACATTTTCTTAATATATGTGTTTCAAATCAGCCTTTTTTTAAAATTGTATTACTTTTTCAAGATATTCATTTAATAATTCAACAGCTTGTTGAATGTGACTCTTTGTGCAATATTGTTTTTTTCACAAATGTACTATTGTAAAAATATAAAAACATTTAATCTTCACTGTTGTCATGCACCTTGCACTGTGTACCGTCATCAGTAATGAGTAAATCAATATATGAGTTTCAGTCAAACTCAAAGATTATTTTCTCCTCTACATAATCAATGTATGTCTCTCAATATTGGATAATCAGTCTGTAAGTAAACTACACAATCTCTCTACTACCTCATATATAATTTGTTCATAACATTTTTAAAATTCGATTTAAAGAAGGAGACTTTTGTGCAAACTTTTACATCTGTTCCCTATGACACCAGAGATGTTCAAAAGGTATCTAGTTTATTTATAAGTGTTTTACTCCTTAAATTCTACATTTGCTCAATTAATAAAAACAAAGTTATTGATTGAACAAATGTTGAATTTAAAGAGTAAAACACTTATTAACTAGATTTTTAAATAATTCCTTTATTTGCTTCTTCTCATCACTTGTATTCATAATTATTAATGCCAAAAAGGCCACTATTCTCTCTTAATGAATGATGGCATGCATGGTTAACGTTCTAATCGCTAATTATTTGGAATCAAAGTCCTTCATTACTAGATTTAAAAGTCAATGAAGTACATAGAGGCTGTATATGTAAGCACAAATTCAATAATAATGTTCACACAAAAAATATATTTTGTATGCTTATTTCATGTGTTTCTTTATACAAGCAGTCTACTACTGATGTGATGTAGATGGAAGAAAGACAAGTACAACAAGTATACATGTTAAAGTGAAAGTCTTGATTCAGTATACATTGTAGTTTTAATTGATCTTTCAATGTTCGAAGCAATCATTAAAGTGACATTGTGTGAGATGTAGAATGTACTTACTATGGCGTTAGTAACCAGTTCTGGGGGGTACCGGCCAGGCAGTCAGAGTTAAAGTTTACCGAGGGCAACAGGACGTTACCCCGGTACAGTCTGTGGAATCGGTCACTAACGCCATTAGCACCCGGGGTTGACAATCCGGTAACCCGGGATGCTGATAGCGGGGTCTTTTCTATGAATGCATGGGATGCCTTTCACGAGAAATACGGCTCCAAGATGGGCACCAATTTCGATAGTGGTTGGCAAAGGGAGATGGTGAGAAGCTGTGGGGGCGGCGAGCAACGCCACCACAACAATGATCAGGTAAATAGAGCTGGGCAGGGATGATGAGGATATAAAAAAAAGAAGGGAAGGAAGGGTGGGGTGAAGATGGTGAGGGGCGGTGGAAGCAGTCTGTGGGTTCCATGGAACGCAAGCTGAGCTAAGCAGATTCAGCCCGCGATCCACGCAACATGAATGGCTTCTTGTCCTGCATGCTAATACAGGTTTTTTACTAATGATTCCACTACATCCCATATGCTATACATGAAGCACATGCAAACAATAATATGTTTCAATTTCTGAATATATTTTGTGTTCTCACCTGTTTCCACCTACGATTGTCAAGAGGATGCATTGGTGCAAATGGTTAGCTCCATAACTTATAACACTACTGACGGACAATCAGTATTTCTGTTACATCTTTTAAAAATCTTTTTAATATATATAGCAAGACAGTTTTAATGTGAATCAGTAAGTATCTTTTCTATTATATCCCTTATCTGATGTTGGTTTATAGTAAGTCTTTATAACATTATGCCATCATATTTAATTTATTTTTAGTCTGTTCTCACTTCTTGTGCACTGCCAAATATCTGTCAAGTAAAATCATGTTTACATTTCAAGTTACGGCACACATGTGAAAACGGTTCCACAGCTAATTTGTGTGTGTGCATGTACATGATAAGTATATGCATTTAAAATGATGTCAATAATATCGCCACTTGGGATAATATAGCATATTCTTAAATAAATATGTTACACTTGAAATTAATGAGAAACAGACTATAACAAACATCAATAGTTTCACATACAATACATGTGGGCTTTGCAATGTACAAGGATTTAACTATTTATTCAGGTGACCATGAACAAACACATGGAGCACAGGTAGACAAGTTCAATTGACTGCCTCTTGCTATTTTGTAAATGCGTTATCCAGATCATTATGGGTATACATGGGGTTAGGTCCCTGTGTGAACCATTTGAGGCGGGTCATGTATACCCATACTGTTCGGGATAACGCATTTGCAGATTATTTGATAAGCTAATCAAACTAAGCAAACTAATCGGCATTACAATTCAAACTAAGATATATTCTTCCAAGGTGGGTTGCACACACTGATGTGATTTCACAAACCAAAGTCTGTTAAACCTATCAAGTTTCTCACATAGTTAGTGCAATGCCAGCCACCCATGGCAATCAATGTTCCTTTTGAGAAGCAGCCCCTTGAGGACGACCTGTGTGGTCGAAACACGTGTCGGCTATATACACCAGGAATAAAATTGAATAATTTAAGAAATACATGATCTAAATATTATTTTGCTTAAATTGTAACTCATGCGAGACAGTGCACACGTTTTTCCTTCCCAACTTGTAAGCGCTTTAAGGAGGTAACAATAGAACGGATATACAGAGGGGGTAGGATACAAAAGGGCACAAACGAGGTGTTTACCTGTACAGGGGAGGCGAGGAGAGAGGCAGATGACAACCAGTGAGTCATGTTGCGTGGGGGGTGACGTGATGGCCTATGTGTTGAGGAGGAGAGACTCCTTGAAGAGGTGGGTCTTGAATTCTTTTCTGAACTGTAGGAGTGTGGGGCGAGTCTGATGCTTATGGGAGGAGGTTCAATAGTCTTGGGGCATAGGTAGAGAAAGCTTGTTTTTGGGTCCTTTCCTTTATGCAGCAGCGGATTTCAAGTCTGCACATGTCCTGGCTTCTGGTGGTACGATATCTGCTGGATATGATGAGGTTCTCGGCAAGGAGCTGGATGACTTGAGGGTGTCTGCTTTATAGATGTTGCAGCAAGACTTGAAGGTGATTTGGCATGCAGTCGGAGCCAGTGATGGTCGATGAAGACCAGGGTGATATGGTCATATGTGTGTAGCCCCTTGTTGAGGTGTCCGCCCATGAGTAGGACCCATCTCAGGGGATCAAGGGAGGACAACAGGAGGCCTTTGAGGAGGGCATTGGCCCATCCAGTTGAGACAGGACCAGTGCTTGAACCGTGGATTGAAAGCTGTCTGGAGGGAAGAAGGGCTTGACTTTCCGCAGAAGGGAGAGCTGATACCAAGGTGTCTGAGTTAGCTATGTGTGTCTTGAAGGAAAGATGTTTTTCAATGTGGAACCTGAGGAGCTTGACACAGGAGTTGAGCTTAGGTGTGAAGCTCTCAGGGTTCATGGTTGATAGCCTGGTCTGTTTGTCTGAGTGTTTGGTGTTGTTGGTGAGGAGTAGGAATTCGGTCTTGGAGGAGTTGCACTGGACATCCAATACTGGATCAGCAAGAGGCATGTTTTGAGCATGTATTTGTCCTTGATGAAGTTGATCTTGAGATGTAGCTGCGTGTCATCAACGTTTTGGTGGATATGGATGTTGTGTGTGGCTAGGGGGGCTTCCAGCAGCTCCATGTGTAGATTGAAGATCACTTGGGAGAAGATGTAACCCTGCAGGACTACACAGGTGATAGATATCATTGGCGATCTAGAGGAGACAGCCTGTTCTTCTTCCAAGGCCTCTAATTGATTAAAAAGGAAATACATATTGCATTGTTCTTTTTAATCGATTAGAGGCCAGAATAACAGGATGATTCAGACCACATCACTGACAATTAATGTCGCTTGTCAAACTGATATGACTTGGGATGAAATTGTGTGTGAACTTTCAAATACTTGTCCCAAAGATAAGACTCACGATGCCCATGTGCAGTGGCCAGAGTTTAAGCTGAATATCACCAGTGAGCCATTCAGTCTAATGATGGATTATTGTTACACCATGCAATGTCCACATGAACTTGTGTATATATTGTCCACATCTACACTTGTGTATAGGTGCGCTACAAATGCCATATCATAACTGACAGACATCACAGCAGACATTTCATCATTATCATTATCATGAATATCAAGATCTCCTGTTCCCTGTTTCCCCAACAGAGTCTCAAAATAAGAACATTTCACAGTTTGATTTCACAGAGGTAAATTCTAAATTGATCGATGAAATGGACCCTGAATACACCATGGATAGCGAGGACGAATTCACCACTTCCGGTGACTCTGAATGCACCATTGCGCAGGACGGGTGGCTATTGCGGGAGCCAAAATACATTGGGGCTCATTACGAGTTTTGCGGTAACCATGCCGGTGCTACCGGGGGTTGCCACCAGACCCATATATATTTACTGGCACCTGATGTCCTGGTGCCAGCGGGAGATTACAACCCGGCGGGCCGGAAATTCAGGCACCGGTAAAATGTTGGTCCCTATAATGGTGCTGGTTCTTCTGTGATGCTCTGCCTACTGTGGCCGCTGTGCCCAGCAGGGTCAGACCTGTCAGGCACTGCGGCTCTGGCAGGTAGACTTTTAATATGCCAGCCCAGAAACAACAGTGTCAGTAAGCTTACCGGCATTGTTGTTTCCAGACCGGCATACTTGTGATGAGACTCCTTGTCTTTGACAGCTGCCTGTTTGAGATTTTAAAAACGATTAAATGCAACTATGGGAAATGTGCCAGGAGTTATGGGGAGTGAATTTTTAACTTTACTTAAGAAACCATTGGAAACAACCTGAATATCAAGGGGAGCTATGTACATGAACAGTCGATATTTTCATGGTCCGCTCAACCCATTATTGGCAAAGTACCTGCCGGACATTTGATCAGTTCTTATGCTCTATTATTCAGCAGATCAACATTGAGTAATATCTCAAGTTTCTGTACATATTTAAGACTTCAATTCATTTCTAAAACTGCACCCTATGAATATCAGAAACATCACTTGTTTCCTGCTATACGTCATAGCTGGAATCTCGAACAGGTAGCAATTGACCAGGCTCTTGCAGGCAAAATGCTCAGGCTTGCTAGTGATGGACAGTGTGACAATTCTGGATTTTTGGCAGAATATTGTACTTACCATTTCCAGGATATGGACAGGCAAAACACTGTGAGCTCTGTCATGGTGTCAGAGTGTACATCCTCTGTTGCCATGGATAAATACATATTCATTAAGTCAATTGAACTTCTGCTTTCAAGGTGATTGCAAATAAAATTGATAGCCACAGACAGGCATGTGGGCATTGCAAGGGTCAGGCAAGAACAGTTTCCAGACATAAAGCATCAATTTAATGTATGGCACATGTCCAAATCAATCGTCAAGAAGGTTAGTACTGCTGGGAAAAATCGAGATGTGAAGAAATTCTAATAAGATGTGAAAACATTCTGAAAAATAAAAAATTCAGTAGAGTTTCTATTGGAAAAGAGGCAGTCACTGCTACAACATTCTTCAAAAAACACTCATGGGTATTTAATGAGTATTATCACACATGTGTAGGAAAGAAATGTAGGTGTCATGCTCCCACATCCCTTCAAATGATAGTGTGCGAAAATTGCTAACCACAAATTTGACAGATTTTTGACACACTAGTGTTTTGCAGGTTTTCCATATTATGTGTCTAAATTACAGGTCCAAAAGGTTGCCCAAAAGGGTGCATTTCAGCATTGACAGTATGGAAACCCATACAACACTGGCGGTACTTGCTTAACATGAGAGCATTGGTAGGGAACATGGGAGAACTGCAGGTGCTTTTGTTATGCTGCATTACACATGGCTCTTCCCAAAAGAAAAAAGCAATGTTTGGCTAAGCCAGTATAAGAACAGATGCACTTTGGCCCTCATTACGATACTGGCGCTAAACCATGGCGCTATTAGCACCGGTATCGTAACGAGTCCACCAAAGTTCAATGGGGAATTACCATCCCATTCCAAGGTTGGCGGGGCGGTAATTCCCCATTGAACATTGGCCCTTCAATGGGACTGTGGAAGGCGGTAAGTACGGTACCGCAAATTGTGATTCCATACTTACCTCGTAGTAAGGGGCTAAGTGGTTAACGGTGCCTCAGCCTTTTACGGCGACGTCAACCACTTAGCGCCAGGGTCGTAATGAGGCCCTTTGACTTTGTGAAAGATCTGACTTTGACTATGTTAGCAATGGAAATGCATAGACTGCCAACTGAATATGTTTTCATGGCATCGTCTGTGCTAAAGGAAATTGCAAATGTAGAGCGTCCTCCAAAGTCTGACATTGTGCCAAAACTGAAAACTAGATTCAAGTGAAGTGGTGGTGTGTCATTGTACAAATGTTTATTCCTGAATCGTTTTTTTATATATTATTTATTATTAATACATCTAGTTGTTATCTTAAAAATGACATGCCTATTATTTCAATTGTATTCTGTCAATCCTTTAAAATATTACACAACGCATTACTATCTGTACATGTTTTTAAATATCAGTTGCCTTATCTGATTTTAATTGAAATGTATGTTTA
The DNA here is from genome assembly GCF_040938575.1 of Ambystoma mexicanum. NCBI lineage: Eukaryota > Metazoa > Chordata > Amphibia > Caudata > Ambystomatidae > Ambystoma > Ambystoma mexicanum. The sequence goes on from NC_090928.1 coordinate 1,151,157,929, forward strand.
TGCTCCAATGTGTTCTCTCATTTTCTCTCTAGCTATCACGTGTGAATACCTGTGTCAACTTATCAGGTTTTCTGTTTTTATTCACGTAACTCAGGCAGTTGTTTTGATCAAACTTTCTTTAATATATCTATCTCTCTGTTTGTCTAAGAATGTATTTCTATATATTTCTGTCTATGTTTCATTATTTCGTAAAAGATATTGGGCCTCATTACGACCCTGGCGGAAATCGAAAAACGATGGCGGAAACGCAATAACGCCATAGAATAGCGCTCTGTGCGATTATGACCCGTCACCGCAAAGTACGATGCCATTAGCGACACCGTAGTGAACGCCAACGCTAACTGCACCAAGTACGCGCGCACGCGCCATGCCAAACCGTAATTACCACCATGGCGCAACGGTACGCGAATTCTGACCCTAGCGGACATGCACCTAACGCCATCAAGCACGGCGGAAAGTACCATTCCGCCATGGTGAGAAGTACGGCATCGCGAACCAACCGTAAACGGCCCCACTGAGTGCCTGTACACCGCTCCCTGGCCACATGGTACAACGCCCCGTAGGTGCAATGAAGTCACACAATGCAACCAGTGAAATGTACTAGTCATCCATGCCTGCCAATGAACAAATGAATCTCAAGAGGGGCCAATGGGAGCTGCAGGGCACAGATGGCACGAATACAGAAGCTATTCCAATGGACATGACCTCAGTCTCCCACCAAGAAACGCACGCAAACACAGGCACCTGTGACCAGCAATATTCCGAAAATCACATCATTCCACCAATCCACCTGGCTGACCGGCATCTGTTACACAAAAGCTAATCCCCCGCCCCTGAGCATGACATCATTAAAACAGTCATATTGGCAGCCCTTATCCCTGACCTCACTGGGCTTCGTAGGCAAACGCGCCCAGCACAGTACCACGCAACTATACTCCGAAGCTGGAACCCAATGCAGATCTCCTCACAATACATCGCTCCCCAAATAGGAATATGCCACATCACTTGCAAAGAAGAACGCTACACGGTCCATATCAGAATAGAAATTTAATGCACAACAAATTCACCAAGCCCATACAGCCATTAGGCCATGAACTCCAAAACACATTTCACCATTGTGGGCTGCATCCGCAATAAATGACCAGCTACTTCTTGTGTGACGCCCTGTTCCTTCATGGTACACAGGGGCTACATTCTCGTACGAAAAGGCAACATGGAAGCGCCTAGAACCGCAGGGCCGTCCCAATGGGGAGGCACTAGTCCAGCTGAAAGGCCGAAATGTTGCTCCTAGCCACTAGTACTGCGTAAGGGCATGTGGCCCATTGGCGATCGTCCCATAAGATCGTAATGCTGCTCCACTGATTAACACGAAGCAGCAGGTGTCGGGAGTAAAATCCATCTGCAGGAGTGGCATACAGATGGCAGTGGCAAAAGGGGAGGAGATACCTGTCAACCAAATGAAATGAAAAAGAATAGTATGGCCATCAGAACTACATTTGAATTACTCACTTCAATGATCACACCAAATCCACAGCCATATGCATGCTAGCCCACTCCAAAGGATCATCACCACCCAAAAACCACTTGCGAATCATAACTATCTATATCGAGGTGAAAACACCATCACAAACGAGTGTACCTGTGCATGCGTCTGTTAAAACAGAATCCATCAGATGGGATTGGTAACGTGCATAGACACAAGTGTCTGAAGGCGCGTCGAGACAGGGAGGGCTCAACAAGGCCAGATAGACGATGGTCCCACTATGGCAGCCCTGCATCACATAGCGCAGGGGAGGCGGACAGATTCCAAGAAGCCCTGTACATGGCAAACTCTGTATCAAATCATCTGTCCATGCATCCATTCATCATTCCCTCATCCCGTAATGAAAACGCCTGTTTCCATACTAACATAACATGTGAAATTTCCATTGAGTCTGTGCGTTATGCAGCCTGCAAAATCCACTGTGCCCCAGCCCGTAATTCCAGTGTTGTGAAGTAACATGTATTTGGGAACGTCCGGCCTCATCGTCCACTTCGCTATTGCGCATCCCAAACTATTCATATCAATCATTGCATCCTCGCCATGGCCCCTGTCCCAAGGACATTGAACAATAGAACGTTATATTTGCAGTCAGACCTGTGGGCATCTCCTCGCCGCTAGCTGAAAACCAAAAGCGCCGCCCTTCGAATTCCTCATTTGCAACATCACGTCGAAAAGGCATCTGTGGCCGCTTGAAATCACAAATTAATCCATCTAGTGCGGCTGTGTGTGAAAATGGCAACTGCCTTCACTCACAAATGGGACGCCCCACCCGTCGTTGAACCTCGGTACAGTGATGCATGAGGGTCCACCGTTACTCGAGTACTACGTTCCACTGACCCTTCACAAGTCTGTTCGCGACTGCAAAGATAGTATGTGAAACAATGGGACCATAGCCGAATGAACATATCAACCAATGTTACACTGCCATCGGGTACAAATACATGATTGTAATAGCAAGATGCCATTCGTCGAATTGCAGCGTTGTGTGCGGGACGTGCTCGCCCAAAGGGGAGAGCAGCTTGCACAGGTGGAATGAATCACCACAGGTGGAGGCCATACAGCCTGAAAACACATAAATTGCACACCCAGTCTCCTCCCACAACCACACCCACTCCGAAATGCTACCGGCAGGACTAGCTATGTTGGCCCTGGGGGACCTGATAGCACTGCAAGTACTCCAACTTCAAGAAGAAGACGAACACCAACTACAACCGGCCGCACGGAGGAGACGCAGGAGGAGGAGGAGGGCAAGGCAGGGCCAGCAAGGGCCGCCAGCACAGCCACTACCACCACGCAGGCAGCCCGCAATCCCACGCTTCCGAGCACATCCGTTCAACCTCACTGATGAGCAGATCCACACCCTCTACCGTTTGGACCGGGACACCATAGCCGCCATTGTGGACATGACACAGGCTGACCTTGTCAGCATGATAGATAGCCCAACCGCCATCCCACCCCTACTGAAGGTGATGTCTGTACTCCACTTCCTGGCCACAGGCACCTACCAGCACACAGTCGGACAGTTGCATGGCATTTCACAGCCACTGTTCTCACGGACACTATTGCAAGTGCTCGATGCCCTCCTGCAGCACGCAGACGACTACATCTCTCTACCACGCTCGGAGCAGGAAATTACCAACACAAAAGTGGGATTCCATGCACTTGCCGGCATACCGGGTTGCATTGGTGCCATCGACTGCACCCATGTGGAATTGGTCGTCCCACATGCCATGGAGGCCCAGTACCGCAACCGAAAACAATTTCATTCTCTGAATGTACAAATGGTGTGTGACTCCAACAGGATCATTACACATTGTTGTGCCCGATTCCCTGGATCAACCCATGATTCTATGGTCTTGAGGAACTCTACAATACCACGCTACATGGAGCGACACGCAGGGAACAGATCCTGGCTACTCGGTGAGTCTCATTTCATGCATGATGATGTGGGGTATGTGATGCGGCAATGACCTGGCAGGAAGGGGGGGGGTGCGTACGTAGCAATGGCATTCCACATAATTTGTTTATCGTCCAAATACAGGTGATGCCGGATATCCACTGAAGAGATGGCTCCTCACACCAGTCCGGAACCCACGGGACCAGCATGAGGAGGACTACAACCATGCCCACTCACGTACCGTGTAGTCATAGAACAGGCATTCGGCCTACTGAAGACTCGTTTCCGGTGCCTCAGCAGGTCTGGCGGGGCACTCCTGTACCGCCATGTGAAGGTTGCAAAGATGGTGATGGCATGTGTCATGCTACACAACATGTGCGTACGTAGAAATGTGCCCATGCCCCCTGACGCAGAACTGCAAGCACCGGAAGATGGTCATGATGAGGGTGGGGATGTGGCAGCACCTCATGGAGTCTGCGAGGCACAGGAGGGCCGTGACATTCGTCAGCATCTCATATATGCATGCTTCTAGCACTCACGCCTGGTGGCTGATACATGGACACGGGACTCGTGGCACTGTGTGTGTCTGGTACATGCACAATATGGACTGTACGCCTATAATGGCCTCGTACACAAAGATCAATGTCCACACATCTCATTGGTTGATCGTGCATTGTTTATGGCATATGTGATATCATGTTAAACACCCTATCGACCCGCCACCCAAGTGAGCCCAACACACCCCCTCCACCCTCCTACCTCCCCCCGAACACCAGTGTCCAAAGATGCTCATTGTCAGTGGGCAGTCGCTATTGCAAGCCCCCTCTGCGGGTATCAGGGGCACCCCTGCCTGTGGAGCGCAGGTTCCTCCCAGATCTACGTTGGGGGCTGCCCTGGACGGAACTTGCAACGGATGATGTCTCTGCCTGCTCACGTCCATGCATGTCCCTAAGGGTTTGTGAGAGCTCAGTGAGCACACGGCGCACTGCGGCAAGTTCGGCACATACGTCTTTGGACGTCGCATGCAGTTCCCCCCTCAGGCTCTCGGTGCTTCTCTCCATTTGTACTCTCAGGCTCTCGGTGCTACTCTCCATTTGGACTCTCAGGCTCTCGGTGCTACTCTCCATTTGTGCCCTTAGTGTCTCTGTACTTCTCTCCATTTCTGCCCTAAGTGTCTCAGTTGATGTTTCTATGTCTGCCTTAGTGCCCCCACATTCATCGGCATGGTCCTTGAGGAGCGTGGCCAGTTGCTGCTGTTGCACGATTAACTGGTCGAGGGACTGTTGCCTCTGCTGGGCCATGGCCATTTGCGGTGGTGTCACAGAGTGGCTGTTCGCCTCATGTTGCCCTGCCACAGGGCTTGTGGGGGATGGCCAGTCGTCGTCTTGTGGGTGCCCCTGCGTGGTATCCTCATGGTGTACGGGATGGAACAGACAGGGGGATTGGGACAGGTCATGGATGGATCTGACTTCGACATCCCCGTTTTCTGTGTCGGAGCATGCTGCCATTAATGCAGTGTCACCTATGGTGCTGCTGCCACCAGAAGCAGTGCCTACTGTGGCATCCATTGGGGGGACCTGTGGTGGTGGTGTTGTGGGCATGCTGGCTGCTGGGGTGCCTGTTGGAGTTCCCTCCTCTGTGCTGCCACTTGATTTGTGCTGCTGCCGTGTCTTGATGCGTGCAGCTGGAGGGTCTTTGGCCGTTGGTCTTGGCCCTCTTTGCAGGTGTGCTGGTAGGGGTGTCCTGGAGCTCGTCGTTTGGATCGGACCCTGTGGTGGAGTAAAGGAGGGCGAGCGTTATTAATGGGTCTGTGGGAATTGGAATGGCAATGTATCACATGCATTGGGGTGGTACCTGAGGGTGATTTGGGTCGGGGCCTTGGAGGTGGTTTCATTTGTGTGTGGAGTGAGGGTGCAGTTGTTTGGCAGCCTGCAGTTAGGGTGTGCCTGCTGCACGTGTAGAGGGTGTTTTTAGGATTTTTAATTATTTATGTATTTGATGTGAGTTTTGAAGTGTGCTATCAGGCCTATGTATGTGGACGTTCTCCTGGACATGTGTTACTGTTGCACTATGTGGGCACGTGGTACTTCACATGATTGGACATTGTGGTTTTGGCATTGTTTTATTTGGGCCACCTACCTGATTCTTCGGATGTCTGCACTCCTTTCTCCATCCCTCCGACTCCCTCTATGCTCTCCATTCCTATGGTGGAGGCACAGATTTCTTCCCAGGGGGTCAACTTGATGGGTGATTCCGATCCTCCCCCGGTGGCTGTGGCAATGTTGCGGTTGGCAGAAAGTATGCTACGGACGCGTATCCGCAGGTCGTCCCATCGCTTTCTGCATTGCTGTGGGTTGCGGGGTGCGGTCCCCACCGCACTTACCCGCTGTGCCACCAGGACCCATATGGCCTTCTTGTTCGCAAGTGCCGTCCTGGTCATTTGCGTGGAGAAGACGGCGGCAGCATTCTCCTGGAGGGTCTCTGTGAGCACGGTGAGTTCCTCACGGGAGAAGTGGACCTGCCGCTTGCGGTCGCACGCTTTCTTCGCTACTTTTCCCATTTTTCTTGGTTTCACTAGGGTGGATGATGGGTTGGGATGTGTCTCAGGGTAGTATTTTTAATGATTGTGTGGATTTTGTGGTTTTATAGGTGTACGGCGTGATGTTTCCCGTTCCGGGACCATGCTTTTACTTCCGTTTCCGTATATTTACGGTCACCGTACTTTCCGGTTGGCGCTCACTGCGGTGTCCGCTAAGATGGGTGGCGGTATTGCACCTAGGGCGCCGTACGGCGGCGGTGTGGGCCGTTTTGGGGTCATTTCCGCCATCGCGGACTTTGCACTTCCGCCATGGCGTGGTGCTCGTGCCCGATGGGTCGGAATGAGCCGCACTTTGCTCCATCGTGCAATGGCGGAAACGCTATTTACGCTGTGGCGGTCCGGTCAGTCACTTTCCGCCAGGGTCGTAATGAGGGCCATTGCTCATAATTGTACTCTTAATGAATATATGAAATTCTATCTCCCTTGGTATTACTCTGTCAATTGCTATATCTGTCTCTATAATTCTTCATCTTTTAAATAAATATGTGAAAAATGTTCTCTCTTCCCCCATTCTCTCCCCCTTCCCCTCTTTGTCTGACTGTATCACTCCCTGTTTGTAAAAATGGGCCTCTATCAGTGAAGACTCAAACATTATACCTACATGTGCTTGTCTTGCTCTATTGTTAGGCGTATCTCTTACTCACACCCTGCCTATGCCTATCTCATTCATACTCCCTCCCTCTGGCTTGCCCTTTCGGAGGATAACTCAGATGTCTTGGGAGGATAGCTCAGATGCAACATGCTCGCCTTGGAAGCAAGACGACATGGAGCATATCTCTCTTTTTTCTCAATCTCTCTCTTACTCTTTTGCCAACTCTCTCGTTCTCTCGCTCTTTCTCTCTCTCTCTCTCTCTCTCTCTCTCTCTTTCTCTCTCTCTCACTCTCTCTATCTCTCTCTCTCAGTTCAGTCCCTCCACCTCACCTGTTCTCTATCCAACTCTCTCTCTCCCCTCTTTCTGTCTTCCTGTAGTGACCTGTCTGACAGCATGACTCTCTGTTGGTTACAATGTACCTATGTCAGTCGAGACTCGAGGATTATAGAGGCACATGCATGTTATTTGAAGGTGCTGGTCTTACTCTATTGTTAGGCCTATCTCTAGCTCGCCTCCTGCCTATCGCCAACCTCATTCACTCGCAGTCAGTCACTATCCCAGCCTCTCCTTCCCTTTCATTTTCTCTCTCTCTACATTCTGTAGCACTCCCTTATTATACTGCTGCATCTTCATGCATTATTCCTAGCCTCACACTCCTCTCTCTCTCTCTCTCTCTCTCTCTCTCTCTCTCTCTCTCTCTCTCTTCCTCTTCCTTCCTTTATCCAACTCTCTCTCTCCTCTTCTTTCTGTCTGTAGTGACGTTTTTGACAGAATGTCTCAATGTTGGTTACAATGTAACTCTAAGGGTTATCGAACTGCATGCATGTAACCCACATGTGCTGGTCGTACTCTACTGTTAGGCCTATCTCTCACTCACATCTTGCATATCCCTAACCTGGTTCACTCGCACTCAGCGCCCCTCCCTCTACCCCCCTTTATTTTCCTCTCCCTTCCTCCCACACTCTCGAGCACTCCAATCCTCTACTGCCCCATCTTTATTCATTATTCCCATCCTCACTCCTCACACCCCTCTATCTCCTACTCTCTGTCCATCTCTCTCCAGCTCTCGATCTCTCTCTCTCTCTCTCTCTCTCTCTCTCTCTCTCTCTCTCTCGCTCTTTCCCTCTCTCTCTCTCTCTCTCTCACTATCTACCTCTCGATCTCGATCTCTCTCTCTCTCTCTCTCTCTCTCTCTCTCTCTCTCTCTCTCTCTCACTATCTACCTCTCGATTTCTCTATCCAAGTATCTCTCACCCGTGATCACCGTCTGGCTGCAGTGATGTATCTGACAGGACAGCATGTCTCTCTCTTGGTTCTATTGTACCTCTATCAGTTGAGACTTGAGGGTTATAGAGCCACATGCATGTTACCCAAAGGTGCTGGTCTTTTTCTATGGTTAGGCCTATCTCTCCCTCCCCCCCTGCCTGCCCCCACCTCCTTCACTTGCACCCACTAACCCTCCCTAACCATAACCCTGCACATGTCTCTGTCCCCAGTGGTGTGTCTCAACATATGCATCTGAGTTAGTAACAATGTACCCCTATCAGTGTATACCAGATGGTTTTATAACTATGTCTGCTACATAAAGGTGCATCTCTTAATGTACTGTTTGGCTCATCTCTAGCACTGCCTATCTCCACCTCGTTCACTCATACTTAATAATATCCCTTCCTCTCACCCTCCATCCCCCTGCCACTCTCTCAGTCTCAAAGGAGGCACAGCTCTCTTTTTAAAAAAAAAATAATCTAACTCTATAACTGCATATTTAAATACATCACACATTTCTCCAAAAATATGTATTTGAACAAAATTAATTTCTCAATGTTAGTGGGGTGACATGTCTTTGTTTTCTTTATAATCTTGGGTGTAGTTAATAGGATTCAAAACACGATGGGAACGATTTTTTACTAGGAAATTGTGTGATAAACACTGAGATATGCAGCAGTGTCCTACCACAATGAATAACAAAATAACACACTTACACTGCTGCATCTAATCTTGCTTATGTTAATACGGGCGTATCCTTTATTAATAGTCACACCTTAATTTACATAATTATTACTTGTTCAAAATGATTGTAAATTGTGTAATCGGAATAATAAACGTGTTACTAGTTCACATGATTTGCTATAACGAAAGGTAACATTTTGAATGTCATTTACTTTGCTTTGGCAAAGCACATTTTAAAAATGTTGCAACACAAGAAACGAAAGCAAATTTGACTTTGCCAAACTATGTTCACTCGTTTTTCTGGCCCTTGTTTTAGTGGGAGTACACATTTCGATGATGATATATTTTTATGAAAGTGACCAAACAATTGACAATGGGCCTCATTACCGGCACCGCCTTGATGGAAAGGGGAATTACCGCCCTATTCCAAGGTTGGTGGGGCGGTAATTCCCCCTTCCCCCATTGCCCTTCCCCATTCCCATTTTTGCCCCATAGGGCATAATGGGAATGGAAATGGGGAAGGTGCAAATTGCGGTACCGTAATTAGCTCCCTGGTCCCTCTGCGGGTTGGTTTTTAACACCTGCAAAAAGCAGGCATTAAATTCCCCAACCCGCAAAGGGACCTCGTAGTAGGGCAGTAAGGTTTTACCGGTACCGGTAAATCCTTACCGCTGTCCTTGTAATGAGGCCCAATGTATTACTATAGTACAACATACACTGAAATAGAATTGTCATTTCACACTTACTCTTGAAATAGAAACATCTCCATTAGAGATCCACAATGAACGCTTTGAGTTTTATGTACGTAGGGTGCCATTTGTGGTGTGCATGTATTGATGAGCATATGCACATAATGCACATGAAGACATCATGCACATAATGCACATGAAGACAGTTATTTTGACTTAAAAGTGCTGCATGTTAAAAGATATGACATTATAATAGCACAAACCCATTGAAAAGCACTCTGTGAATTAGGCACATGATGTCTATCTGCAGCATCGAAATAATATATAGTTTCAATGTAGGTAATAGTGTTACGTTTGTCAATACTCGTTTCAAACTAAACTTGCTTTGCTCTTGATCCCTCGTTACATCACAAAAATGTGTATGGGCCTCATTCCGAGTAGGGTGCAAAGGGATACCTGGCACCGTTAAGGACATTGGTGCCGGTAATCCCTTTGTGCCTATTCCGAGGTCCCTTAGCGGGTCCAGCTAAGGCTGCCTGGTTTTACCAGGCAGCCTTAGCGGGACCCGCAAAGGGTCCAGGGAGCAAATAACGGTACCGCAAATTCTGGTACCGTTATTTGCACCTTCCCCACTCCCATTGAGCCCTAAGGGGGCTCAAATGGCAATGGGGAATGGTATTTTCAATGGGGCCTTACCCGTCCCGCAAAAGGTCCGACTAGACCGGTAACTCTCCATTGAATGAGGGTGGACTCGGTACCGTTATTGGAGGCAGCCATGGCGCTATTAGCACCATGGTTACCTCCAATCTCGGAATGAGGCCCTATGTGTTGCAGAAGCATTGCTCCCATGGGTGGAATGTTTTCCAGCACTGGAGCAACCCATTACCAATGGATGACTAATCACTATATTATGGGATGATTGTGCCAATATTGTTTGCACATTTGCGGTATCCGTAATAAAAAACTAACATGACAGTTACAACCTTGTGACTAGTCCTGGCAAATGCAACATGTTAGCAGATGATGAATGAAGAATTTTTCTACACAAGGGAACGCCCTGTGCTTCATGAGAAAAGGTAGCCAAGTTGATTTAGATGACAGATGTTTTCCAATTATGGATTTTGATATGAACCAATGGAACTTCATTTCCGATTAAAGAACTGGGGATACAACAAGGACAAATAAATATTTCAAGTTGCAACTTTTTTTGGAAAGAATCTCAAATACAAATCGAAAAGTGCAACAATGATTCAAGTTGAAAAATCGGAATGTACAGTTGCTTAGAATATCCTTCCTGTTGCTTGGACAATCCTATTGATTGATTACCTGTCTTTTCAGTGGTTATGCATGTAAACAGTTTGAATAGCTTCGATCTACATAGTTAACATTTTCATCGTACTACAAAATATAACAATATACTAAATTCTTGAAAAGTAAAACATTGTATCTTCTTTTTGTGAGAAGTGACTAAACAGACAGCATGTGTGTACATTTACACAGTCTCTACCACATTTTGTGTTAGGAAACGTGATTGCGAAGATGCTGACAATGGAAGTTCGGTGCTGCTGTGCACTAACGTAATGAGAATGGGTACCGCATAGTGGTCTGACATGCAGATGTCACCTAGTGGGAAACGGGGTGCGATTTATTGCCCCCAGAGCATAAGGTGCTCAATCAACATGTAGGTTATCACAAGAGGAGGTTTTGGAGGCGTGCAGTTCGCATGTGTAAGTGTCTGGAGATCTAAGGTAAGCTGCATGGAAAGAAACAATGTAACCAATCGATATATATTCAAAAAACAAGTCTTATTGTTTGGTCGAATAAAACTCCTGACTGAACCTCTCCTTTAATGAAGCCCTAAATACTACCTAATTACATTACTATATAAAAATGCTCAGAGTCTATGTTATAACGTGTTATCGTGAGATGGGTTACGTGTAATATCATCACAACTACAAAACATCAGCAGAGCAATAATAGTTTTCTACCACTTTCCTCACATATTGTAGGACTGGAGATTATTTAAATAATTGCACTGCTTCTAGAATTTGTTCGAAGGTCTGTTAAGAGGAAGACAATTAACTTTGTTACCAGAAAGAAGATTTGTATTGCATCAAAATCACTTGGAACCGTAGAATGCACTGCACCTTTTAATGCGCTGTTTTTATAAAACATGCGCCAAATGATGCACGTCAATCAACTAAAACACACATCACTTCCAGAAGTAAGCATATCTAATTACATTACTCTTCAATCAATGTATTGCTTTAATATGTGAAAATTATTTATGTTGTCAAATTCTAACCAGCATTTGCCATTTTTTATACAATTAAACTAGGTGCACCCAGCATTTCAAATGCTGATCTCTCTCTCTCTCTCTCTCTCTCTCTCTCTCTCTCTCTCTCTCTCTCTCTCTCTCTCTCTTTCTCTCTCTTCCTCTCTCTCTCTCTCTCTCTCGGTATTGTCACTGCTCCCATGGGGGAGGTTGTAAAGCTCTGGGTTCCCAGTGATGACTCTGACATCTCTTGATGTTCCAGTTGTTCTTTTAATGAAGTTCCAGTACATATTTATGGTTTATCATGTCAAGTTCATCATAGCTCCAGGTAAACATGCACTGGCATCCTCCCAGGTAGGCTACATCACTCACAACTCTCAACCATCCAACAACATTCTCACCAGCAAGATTCTGTGTCACTCACTCAGCATTATACTAATTCTGCAAAGACAACATTGAAACCTAAATCACTATAGAAGCCCCTTCCAATGACGCCATGTAGGTGAAGCCGTCACCTGATAGTTCTCCTGGGGGTGGTACTCAGTGGGTGGTTCTCATGGAGAAGGACACGTTCTATGAGACCAGTGACAAATATCTTGGGAGAGCATCGTATGCACCCCATCCATCTATGTCCCTCTCACCCTACTCTGCCCTCTATAGTTCCACAACAAGGCTATGCATTTTTGTAGAGCAGGAGACCCCATCTACACAGACATGCGTTTCTGTAGAGCAGGAGACCTCATCTACACAGAACATAATGGGACAAGGAAGAGCGAAAATGTCCCAGATGGAGTGGCTTTACCTACTGACACAAAGAAGATTGGGCAAGGAAGAAAAATCCCACTGTGGAACCAACATATACAGTACAGTCAATCAGAGTCAAACTTAAGATAAAAAGAGAAGAAGGACTGTGTGCAAAGGCAGATCCTCCCCCAAGAGCTGGCTGCAGGCTCGCCACAGAGAACGGGAGGCTGACAGAGCCTCGCTGTACACGTGCAGTGTTCAAGGTTGGCCCAGCTGGAGAAATAGAGGTACGGGAGCAATTAGGAGCCAGACCCTGCAGTCGGTACAAGAGACATGATCTGAGAGGGACCAGACCTGGAAACACAATTAGCAAATTAGTACATGATGGTGCGCAGCAAGAATTATCCTGTGCCTCAAAGCCAGGGACTGTATCTCTCCAGCCTGAAATCTCACCACTGGCTACCGGTGGCTGCAAGGATCAAGTTCAAAACCCCTTGTATTGTCCCTAAGGCTTTCTAGGGCTGGGACCCACACTACATCCAACGCACTCTTCCTAAATACCGTCCTTCTTGAGCCCTTTGCTCGGCTACCTCCAACTTTCTACGGGTCAGCCACTTCTCCAGGCAGAGAGTGGAGGGTAGATCTCTCCCCTGCACAGGTGCCTCCCTCTGGAATGGCATCCATGCTTCTCTCTAACTTGAGCCAGACCACCTGAAGTTTCGGAAGCAGCTCAAAATGTTTCTTTTCTCCTCTGCTTTCTCTCTCTTCCTCCCCTGCTGACCTTCCTGACCTACCTGTCTGCTGCACTGACTGGTTGATTGTCTACCCTCAGAGAGCCTTTGGATACCAGGCTCTTTCTTGATCAGTCTCCCCTACACTGCCTCTGGGCCCACCATGCACGTGGGGGCTGTAACTGTAACCTCCATAGCAGTCCCTTGCCCCCTGGTACTTACCCAGAGCAATGCTGCCTTGTTTCCCCTTCACTCTCCTTTGCACCTCCCCCTTCTCCCCTTGTGCTTCACGTTCATGATCTGAATGACACAATGCCTAGTAAGATTGTTTGTCTTGTCCTCCATCTGTCTTCCCTCCCTTGTCTTGTCGCGCCTAGAAACACTTGTGTACAGGCACACTATAAATGCCTTATATCATACTATATCAGAAGCCCACAGCAAGCAGACGCAGTGATGAAAAGCCACCCGAGCAAGCCAGTAATGCCACAAAAGGTACCTGCTTTACTGTAGCGGTTGATAGTGATTATGGTGAATGAAGGAGGCAGTTGGGGAAAGTCAAAGAACCCCTTCTCACTTGCACCAGTACTTGGGGAAATATACACAGGGGAAATATGAGAAATAGTGCCTGGCAGGTTAGTGAACTAGGCCTTGATACAACATGGAATAATAAGAGAGGGGTCTGGGATCCGTATAAGACCGGGGAAGTCCTGCAAGTACAGTGCATCAGGGTATTGGAATTGTAATTGTTTATTTGTACAGCGCTTGTACACAAGTGAAGTGCTTCAAAGCTGGAAGGGAGCAAGGGGATAAAGTAGTCATTCAAGGAGCAAGGGGATACAGGCTGAGTAAGATTTCACATTCCTGTTGTTCATGGCCATATAGAATGTCTTTGTATTTTCCCTTGTTCCCTCCCATGCCATGAAGCACTTTGAAGCACATTGTGTATAGGCGCTATATAAATAAACTATCATACCATATCATATAGTATCTAGCCTTGAGGATTCTGAATGATCTAACAAAAAGGTAACTAGCATACTAGGCCTGACAACAAGTGACAGCAAGTGCATGAAGTGTTTCAGGCACAACCAAACTATGGAGGGGAGACAACCCTAACACCCTTAACACCAAACTGTCCTCGCTCACCCCCTACCCTACACCAACCCCTCTTGATCTCATTGCCCGGACACTACCAACCAACCTTGACCTACTATCAGCCAGTAGACCCTCTGCCTCGGTTCTGAAAGAAATATTCTCCTCTACCTGAGCAGGAGAACATTCAAGAGCCATACTAAATGACTCCCTCACCTCTGGCATCTTCCCTGAAGCCTTTAAAATTGTGCATGTCAATCCACTTCTAAAAAAGCATCCCTCGACCCCCCTCACGCATAGAATTACAAACCGATCTCAAACACCAGATTTTTCGCAAAACTCATTGACCGTACTTCTTACTACCAGCTCAACTGCTTTGTTGAATCCAACAAACTCCTCAATCCTGCACAATCTGGCTCCAGACCTTGACATGGAACAGAAACCATCCTGATCTCGATCTGGGATGATCTGAAGGTCACAGCAGACTCTGAGGGCTGCGCAGCACTGATTCTCCTTGATCTCTCTGCAGCTTTTGACACTTTTAACCATTCAATCCTCCTTGACTACCTCCACTCCCTAGGAATCTGTGCCTCGGCACTCAAATGGATTGCCTTCCCTCAGCGACAGGAATATAATCGCCTTTCGCTCCCCTTTTGTCTCATCTGCGTGCTCTGTGAACACTGGAGTACCCCAAGGCGCATGCCTCTGCTCTCCTCTTCAACCTCTATATGACCAATCTAACAGGAATCATCTGTGCGCGCAGAACCTCTCCTGTTAAAACTATGCCAACGATACCCAAATTATCCTAAAAATCCCTAAAACAAGCACCAACCAACGTCCCGACCTTGAAGCCTGTCTCCATGATTTTGACAGATGGATGACAAGTAACCACCTCCTTCTGAACACTGATAAAACTGAAATCATGATGTGCCGCAATGCTTCCTTCTCTCACAACCGCTCCTATGGCCCCCTTCCATTGTTCCCGCCCCCACTCCAATATAATCAAAAACCTTGGATGCACTATGGACTGAGGCCTAACCTTCTCCGGTCAGATCAATAATGTTTCAAAATGCTGTCACTACCACCTCAAGCTTCTAAGACACATTTTTCCTTACCTCTCCTACCCCAACAGACTTGCTGCTATGTCTATTGCTATGTCGAGACTGGACTATGCCAACTCCTTATACCTGGCACTACCGACTGTCAGGTGTATTCACCCATGTTCGAGTTGTTATGCTGCGACATTTGGTGCTGTGGGCTTAGAAAATCCAAGATGGCCGAAAAAGCCCACAGTTGCGCCAGAATCTAGGAAAACCGCGCAGTTTTGCGCACACCAAAATGGTCGCCTGACCTGCCACCCACCAGTGCGAGCATGATGGGCCAGAAGCGCCATGAGTGAAACGTAGTGCCAAAGGAAAAACAGCAGTGCCTGTTAGCTCAAAGAGCACTTTTAAATCACCTTTGTTTCTCTGAATGCAAGCTCAAAATGCATATTTCAAACATTGCAAGACAGTTAATACAGGAGATCATTGCCAGACCCTATCCAGTGCAAAGGAATATGGTGCTGTTCAAAATCCGTTTTAATTGATGTCAAAAATTGCTAAAATCATGGGCACAAAACCACCAAACAAAAATCCAACTTTTGGTTGGGTGTTCTACAGTACTCTACTGCAGAATCTACATCAATACAATGTTAGCAAGGATCATATGCCATCAAGTAAAATCCCCTTTTTGAAATGCATTAATTCATGACAGCTGCCAAAAAATGGGTGCAGAACCGGTGTTTGACACTGACCGGCGCTAGCGATCTAAACTCTGACAGGAGACCTGTATTTCAGGAGCTGAAAAGGAACCTGAGTCAGCTTGGACTTCAAAGCCTTGCTGGTCAATGAGAATTCTTCACACCTACTGTTCCCAGGCCCGATACCAGAAGGCAGTCTGATTTAATTAAAATGTCAAGAAGCCTCTGTCCATGGGAAGCTGTCACACCTCAGAACTCCACACCAGAAGGCAGGAAATCACAAGTTTCTGTTAATCAAATGAAGAGTGGCACCCTGGACTGATGCCCTGCTAGCAGGAAAAACCAGACAAAGGATGCCTTCAGCTGAATGGGGTATAGTGATTTTGGGTGTGAACTGTCAACAACAACTGCTTTGGGAGAGACAGGCCATGTGACATCTGACTCAGTTAGGGGCAGAGGCAAACCATTGTGGATTCAGAGAGCCCAGCAAATATATGTTTTATTAAATTGCTTATAAAATATTGTATCAAGCTCACAGAAATGTACGATTTGGAGATTCTTAATATGAAAAATATACCCACAATTTGAGACTAAGCTCAACTCTGTGTAATGTTCTGAGACCGAACCCCGCTATTAATAATATTACAGACACTGTGGTTATCTCAGAAAATTGAAAACTTATTGTAATGTGCCCAGATAGGGGGTGTACCTCCGGGGAAGATTTGATGCCGAACCGACCAGGGCAAAACCCACTAAAAGCGCAAAATGTTGTCGTTTCTGAACACAAGCTCACAGGAGCATGGGGCTTGAACAGAGACCTGTCTTAATTCATCTGTGATATGTATATGTATTATGAACCACGTGTGTATCTGGGAAACCTGTTTGCTATGAAAAATGTATTTTCTAAGTAAAAGCAAAGGGGTGTTTCTTCAATAGATTGTAAAAGGGTAGCATCACTCTGACTCACAACTCAGTTATCTAGTTAAAGGACAGAAAATCCCCTAACCTATCAGGATCCTTAGAGGGTTGGGCATAGAAAGTCAGCCTTCCCGCCCACTTTCAAAAGAACCACTGAAACCCAGAGAGGGACTGCTCTTTCCACTTTCTTGCGAAGCACTTTGCCGGACCACACAATATCCAGAAGGACCATATCGCGAACTTAGACTCCAGACTTCCAGAACTTTGAAGCAGAAGACCTACTACAAGCTAAAAGTATTCTCAGCTGGCCTTACAATCTTGCAAACTGGTTTTACCCGAGACTTTCAAGGGGCACATCAGAATAAAACAACCAGTCTGTGCTGTTTCTGCTTTTTTGCCAAGAACTTTGGCCAGAACCAGACCCAGACAGCAGTGCTGTATCCAGAACCGCAGACCAGACCGCTGTGCAGTGCCAAGAACTTTTGCCAGAACCAGAGATCCAGACCAGCAGAGCAGAGCTGACCCAGATAGCTGTGACTTCAGAACCACCCGCTAGAAGTCCAGTCTAAACCTGTTGACCAGATCTTGACGGCCTATTTCAAATTTATAGTGTGAGTATCCAGCCAGAACTGTGCAGAACCAATCTCTTAGTCTAAAATACTCTCATCCCATCCATTTCAACCTATTTAGAATGGCATAGAAATCGTGTGTCCATTCTGTGATTTCAAACCTGTGAAAGTGTCATTTGTCATTTAAATCTTACTTTATTTCTGAGAATCTACCTCCACTAAATCGTCTGTATCTTTTGAACCGCGATCGACGCACTCGGAAAAAGTGCCGCGAATTGCAATTTGGCTCAATTTCTCCACCTGTCAAAAATAGCTGTCTTTTGATTGCAACTTCTGAAATTCGTTTTCAATCTGATAATCATTCCTGATTAATTGCTAGTGTTGAACTGAACTAATTCAAAGTAGCTGTCACCTACCCCGAATCTCCTATAGGGAATAAACATAATTTTTAGCATATTTTTCACTTCATTGCAAATCACATTTAAAAGTATTTCTGCCTATTTTAAAGCATACCGGTTGCTCTAAGCTTGCTAGGGGGGTACTGGAATTTGTACTGCATTTGAGTGTATTCCTGAAAACTGTGTGCTCTCCTTCCATCTCCTTATATTGCATAAGGGGGGACTGAATTGTCAAAAGAAAAAGTGATCATACTATCTCTTGTTGAAACCATATCAGTTTATTTCTGTGCTGCATTCTTTCCATCATTGCTTTTCCTTGAAACCATAAAAGTATTCTCTGCTACCTTATCCTTTCTATACTAACTCCTCACTGATTGAAAAGAGTGTGCAATTGTAACACTACCCATTGTTGATCAACATTATATTCATAAGTGTGCTATCAAATATTAATGTATTCATAAAAGTGTAATATATATATATATATATATTGTTTAATTTTTTCTAATAAATCTTTTAATTTGCAAAACAAACGTACTTCTTGGCTCAGTGAGGTCAGGGGGATTCAAAGTGAGGGGCGTTATACAAGGGTTTATCATCCAGATCTATGAACTTGTCATAAAAATATATAAATAAGGGCTTCCCTTGGGCATCCCAGACTAGGCATTGACTTAGTTGGAGTGCTGAATTGAAGTCACTTAACACGGCATAAATGAACTCCAAAGAGCCCAAAACACTGTTGCTGAACCCCTCCTCGCCCAGGATCACAGAGACCACATCTCACCTGCTCTCTGCACACTCCACTGGCTCCCAGTCGGACAAAGGGCCACCTTCAAGACCCGATGCATTACCCACCGAGCAGTGCACAAGACCGGCCCAACGTGCCTAAAAGAGAAAATAAAACCCTACCTCCCATCTCACACCCTATGATCAAGCACTGCTCTCTTCCTAGTCATTCCAACCCCTAATTCTGTCAAGATTGGAGGATCTGCCTTGTCAACCATGACCACAATTCTGTGGAACTCACTCCCCCCACATATTCAACATACCAAAGATTACATGGCCTTCCGCAAAGCTCTAAAAACCTGGAACTTCCCGTAAATGCCAATTAAGACCATCTAAGTCTGCTGAAACCTTGCAACTTGTTGACAAAGTTCAAGAGATCCCGAACAATGACGCCTCTCAATGTGACTATTAAGTCACTAATAATTTTACTCTGAATGCAGCAATATCATCATGCTCACTCTCTACTCTACACCAACACACAATTAGAGCTCAGCTACACCCTTAATCAGTTTCAGCCTAGCTGCTCACAGGCCTAATGCAGCCAGAAACCAGTCTTGGTGAACAAGCTCCAGACTGCACACATTCAACTGATATCAAATACCACCACACCTAAAGCTCGGATGCAGCGACCATCTGACAATCGAATCAGCTCCGCACATAATCGGTGCACCCTAGCACCCTACGACACACTACAATCTCGACTGACCGGGACTACGGCCCTCGAGGGCTTTCAACCTACCAGTGCTTTGAGGTCACAGCAATGATATATAGAGTGCTATATAAATGCCAAATAACATAACATAACATAACATAACATAACATAACATAATACGCTTGTTCGCAGTAAGCATCATGGTGCTGAAGGGCATCAGGGGCGAGAGGATTTAAAACAGGTACATTTTCAGCAGCTGGCAAAAACTGAAATGGTCTTAATCTTGGCCGCCGAGAAAGCGCACCCACCTACACAGGCATGGCAAACCGAGAGATAATCAGCAGTCAGGCTTTTTCTGATCTTAGTTAGCGGCCCGGTAGGTAGTGTTGAAACCTCTGGCGAAATTCCGGTCCCACACCATAGAAGGCACGCTGGATAATACTGAGGGATTTAACCATAATCCTCTTCTGAATCGGTAGCCAGAGAAGTGACTGCAAAACTGGGGATATGTGCATACCATAAGTAGTGTTAGTGGCCACACATGCTGCTGAATTCTGTAGCAGCTGGAGCCAATGGATGATATATGCTGGCTGGGCCAAAAACCATGAGTTGCAATAGTCGAGCTTCCTTAGTACTAGTGAGGACACTACCAAGGGCCGGAGATTTGCCGGATGAAAGGGCAAAACCTTCTTCAGTACTCTGAGATGGAAGTATCCAGATTTGCATATCAAGCTGATTTGAGCTGTTGGAGACAGAGACTCAGCAAATAGGAACCCCAGGTTCCTAACTACAGGAACAGGTGTAGGGCAGAGCCAAGCTCAGAGGGCCAGAAGCAGTAGACCAGAGTGATAGAGGGGAGAAAATTGAAGAAGAGAGACACTGCAGGGAGGTGGAAGGGCCCACCACCAAAACCTCTGTTTTGTCACCGTTGAGCTTAAGCCAGTTGCTCCCCATCCAGTCACTCATCGTCACTAGGCGCACCCTTAGCTGAGATGCTGTGTCCGGCTTGGCTAGATGATTTGGGTGTCATCAGCATAGGAGTATGACCGGAAGCTGTGCAAATGGACGAGGAGCAAAAGTGGCCGTATATAGACATTAAAAAGAGCGGGGGACAAGGCAGAGCCCTGGGGCATGCCACAAGAAAGTTTATGACCAGAGGAGAGAAAGGACCCCAAGGACAGAACCTGGGACCTATCTGTCAGAAATAAGGAGAACCAGGCAAGCACTTGGCCAGTAAGGCCAGCCTGGGTGAGAAGGAGCTGCAGAGAGGGATGATCCACAGTATTGAATGCTGTTGAGAGGTCCAACAAAATTAAATCCCCCATACCCACTTGTTCAACCAGTCTGGTCAGGTCATCCATAACAGAGACCAGTGCACTTTCGTATGCTGGCCTGGACGAAATCCTGATTGAAATGGAAAAGCAGGCGTTAAGAACGAGGGCGCAAAGGGAACTCGGAATGTGGCGGTAAGGGATTACCGGCACTGGTCTCGTTAACGGTGACCGGTATCCCTTACCGCCATACTCGGAATGAGGCCCATTGACCTTAAAAACTATTTTTTTAATCTCAGTACCATTACACCGAGATTCACAAGATTTAACCAGCTTTATGTACCGCAACCAGAAATGGAATTCACTAGATTATCCCAAGGGTACTGTGAGTCACCATCCATCTTTAATAGAGTGATACCGATTTGGGGAACATTCAGACAGAAATCATTCTCTTGCAGTATGTAGATGATATCCTCATCTGCAGCCAAACAGAGGAAGAGCGCAGAAAATACTCAGTACACATGCTCACAGTACTAGCAGAAAAAGGGTACACGGTAGACAAGGCCAAATTCCAGTACTGTCCAAAGGAAGTGCTGTATATTGGACAGTTGATTTGCAAAAACAACAGGCACATTGCCCCAAAGAGAGCTCAGACAATCATTAACACTCCACAACCTAAAACAGTGAGAGAACTGAAGCAGTTCCTCTACTTTTACAACTATTGCAGAGCATGGGTTTTCGATTACAGTACCTACACATGTCCACTTCTTACCGCTCTGAAGGAAGCACAGAGAGAGGCAAAGCCACTAGTGTGGACAAGAGAAATGACTGAGACATTCAACGAGCTGAAAGAGGCAATAAACTCAGTTCCAGTGTTAGGGACCCCAGATTACAAAAAGGAATTCTTCCTGTTTTCACACGCCGATGGTGTAGTCATGAAAGCAGTACTGACCCAAAAACAACTATGGGCTATGAGCCAATTGCTTATTACAGTGGACAACTTGACCCAATAATGAGAGGCCATTATCATGCGAACAATCATTGGCTGCTGCAGCATTCACGGTGGAAAGGGCCTCAACAATAACAATGGGGTGCACAACCACCCTTTACGTAGAACATGCCCTCTTTGTGATACTGCATAAGCCAGAAAGCATGTTGATAACCCAGCGAGCATCTGTTATGAGATAATACTATCAAAAGCTGAGCTGAGGATAGTAAGATGCAAAAATGTAAACCCAGCAGTATTTATGGCAGATGTCTACCAGCCAGGTGAGTGGGCTCATGATTGTACCAAGATCATAGAATTCTTCACTGAGTCACGCAAGGCAGAGGAAGATGCACTTGAGCGGGGAGAGGTACTGTACATTGATGGGTCTTCAACTATTGATCAAAGTGAGGGGATCAGGAGAACTGGAGCTGCTTTAGTGAGATTAAAGCAAGATTGGACAAGCAAGGTAGTAGTGAGTGTGAGATTACCTCCTCATTATTCAGCACAAGCAGCAGAGTTGGTGGCACTAATATTAGCCCTGCAAAACAGTGTAAGAAAGAGCATGACAATATATTCAGACAGCACCTACGTCACCTCAACAGTGCATTCGGGATGGCCAGGTGGCTCAGGAGAGGGTTCAGGAGAGCAGATGGAACTCCAGTACAGCATGCCTTGTTGTTAGGAGAACTGATCGAAGTAATAACATACTCACAGGAGCTAGCATTAGTGAAGTGTCAAGCACACGCTAATGGGGAAGATGTAATCTCAAGGGAAATTAAGCAGCAGACTATGAGGCAAAATGTGCATCATACTTCAGAGAAATGTGTGACTTGAAGGAAAAGCAAAAGGAAAGGGGGGTTGAGACAGATGTTGTTGAAGGAAGGCTAACATTACCTACCAGAAACTCAGATAATGGAACTGCAGATAACTGCACTAAAAGAGGAGAATGAACTCTGGGCAAAGAGAGGGTGTACAATATCCCCTACAGATGGCCGATGGCAACAAGACAACACAGGGAAAGTGGTCATGCCACTTGCATTACTGAAAACAGCATTAACACAGTTGCATGACCCCACACACACAGGGAAAAAGATAATTGCAGCATGCATTGGAGAATTCTCGTTCTGTCCCAATCTAAATGAACATGTAGCTAACTTCATTAGTAATTGACATGCCAGCAGTATACCGCTGGGCACACCCTAAGAGTTGTGAAGGGAGCCATACCTAGACCAGAAGACCCATTCCTGCACCACCATGTTGACCACCTGGACATGACCCAAGTATGTCAGGGATACCGCTACATGATAGTGGTTTTCTGTCCTTTCTTGAGATGGATAGAGGCTGGACCATGCTCCCATGCCGACGCCCTCCAAGCTGCAATATTTCTGGTCCGGGAAGTATTCCCACGATGGGGTTTTTTTGAGGTCCTGTGGTCTGGTAATGGCCCTTACTTTGCCAATTAAATGTTCCAACACATAACCACTCAGCTAGGAATAAAACACAAATTTGCATGTGCGTGCAGCCCTCAAGGAAATGTGATGTGTGAACGCCTCAACGGCATCTTGAAGGGGCGCATAGCAAAGACTCAGCAAAGCACCAAAAAGAACTGGCTCCACTGATTGCCCTTGTCATTATTCGAGTTGTGCAATAAACCAGGTTCTGACCACCATTTAATGCCCCACGAGGTGGTGGCAGGAGGACAAATGCACCTCCCATTGGCTCCTCCCATTAGGGCCTTGATGGATTGTGAGAATGTGGCTGAAGTACTTGGTCAGGAAATGTATGAATATATAACTTCACTTGTGTCTAGCGTTTCTTTTATCTCTTGCCAGATATAGCGGACGCAGGGCAAGCAAGAAGGCAACCTATAAGAAGATACTAACGACCAAGAACAGGAACAACACAAAGAACCACCTGTGCAAATTGATGACCTTCTCCTCCTCCTCAAAAATGTTATCCGGCACTGGAATGCGCCCCGTTTCACTGGTTCTCACGTTGTTGAGGCGGTAACAGACTGTGCAGTCAAACTGCAAGACAAATTGGTTTGGAAGCACATCCAGGACATCAAGCCCTACATTGCACCAGCCCACCCCAAAGTGCAACTGCAGAGAGCAACAGGGCCAACGCTGCATAAACTAATTATTACGAGAAAGCACAATTGCCTCAAACACCCCTGAACTAGACAATACTGGCCATCCTATTGGCAGACGCTCCCCAGCCCTGAAATTCACACAGCAACATTGGTACAAATTGACCAATGAAGAACACTGCCCCTTGTCCCAATTGATTCCTGAAATATCCCCTTGCCTAAACAAGCTCCTCTGACAATAAACAATTCGGACAAGTGTACATTGGCAGCAGTAACAATATTTGGCACACATTTTCTCGTACACACAGGTCATACAACCGCCTATAGCAGGAACATTGTCTTAGCATTTCTCTTTCCTCACACATGCAGGCTGCTGCAACTGTGATATAAATGTTAGAGAGGATTGTCTGATGTTGCCTCCTATTGAAGCCTTTTCCAACCAGTTTGTCCATGCTATGAGGCACCCCCAACACTTTAGACCACGATCCCCTGAGATTTTCTTCCTGGCATTCATAGAGTATTTGGCCCAAGCATACCCACAACTTGAGAACAGTGCATACCATGTCCTGCCCACGTTACGAAACTCATCTATACACAAAATTTGGGAGGAGATATTTGCATGGGCTCTTAGTGATTATTTAGTTCGAAGAGCTTGAAATTACTCACAAATACAGAGGCAGACAACTTTATCATCTCATCAGCTGCTCAAAAGCGGCGTAAGTAATTATGGTAAATGTAATAAATACTGTTTGGTTACTGCTATCCACTGGGCTCTTAGCCGCTGCCCTCTGGCAGCTATATCCTGCTTTGCATGTCTCTGCTGTATCCCTCACTAATCCTTCCCCAATTGTAGCGGAGAGGACTACTGTGTCAGGTGGTACAGGAGACACTGCTGATAAGGTAAGGAGAGGTAAGCATAGTGTTAGCACTGACATTAAGGGATCTGACACGTATCTCACAGACACAGCACATGTAACGAACAACATGTGGTACATGATCATGTCTAAAATTGGTAGGGATACATCTGGGGAGAGCATTGCTCCATACATTTTTTTACATTTTGCATTTATTTACAGCGCACAATACCCGTAGGTATCTAGGCGCTAGTTTCATTGTGGAAGGGTAGGTTATTTATAACACACTTCTATTTATTTATTTTCCCAAGCGCGGTTCTGAGATTCGAACCTGTGTTTGCTCAGCGTGGTCTTGCTTTCAAGACCCGTGCGTTGCCAAAGAGCTATCCTCCCGTCCCGTCCTATGGCTTGAGTACTTCCAGAACCTTCGTAGCAACAGAAATACCGCAGCAACAGCACAATGCCTGATGATGTATTTTGCAATGTTCCAAACACAAGGAAGATTCCAATGGAGAACAGCCACCTTAAGGTAGTTGTCCAAGGCGACGTTTCCATACAAGGACAATTATATTAAGACCTTACCTATGATGTACAATTACTGGCAACTCAGTTAGGGGTTGCAGTACATAACAGAAGGACCTGAGAAAGGGGAAACAAAGATGATCACATTGCAATACATGCCATGCAAGTGGAGAGCAAGAGAAATAGGAGGAGATCCAGGGTGCCGGGAAAGGCCCCAGATATTGATCTATGGACAAGTATACACAGATGATGGCTGGGTAGACAGAGTGGTGGGAAGCAAAGCAATAACATTGGCAAAGGCAGCAGTGAATAAAGTGCAAGAAGAAAATGACAAGTGCCTCAGGGAGTGGGACAAAGGTGCACAATTAGTGACATGGGTAGACAACAAAGCTGGACCTATGCCAATAATACCTCTTACTGCACAAGCACTGTGTTATCAACACAACGGTGAAGAAGAAGTAGGAGAAAATGTCAGATGCAAGAGAATAGAAACAATACCGGAAATGGGAGCAGGAACAGTTGCACTGATGGACCACTATTGGGCATGAGGGTCTAACGCATATGAAAAGCTTCCACCAAGCTGGGGAGGTATATACTCCCTAGCACACGTGAACATGCCTTCTTTGGTGGTACCAAGAAAAGACATCAAGCTTGATGAGTTCCCAAAAAATGCAAGGAAGAAACGATCATTGGATATTGAAACCACTGTCCAACCGGACAACATTGACCAGCACAAGACACTCAGCAGGGTGAAGAGAGAGGGAAATTACTTATGGGGAAGATCAGCAACAGCACTGGATGAAGGACTGGTGTCTCACATATTGTTCAGCAGCACACAAATGTTCGTTGCATCCCTACTACCCGAAGTACAGACATATACAAATGACAAATGGTTGAAGTTCACCCGCTGGGAGTTGATGGTAACCATAAAGTCAACAGTAAACAGGTTTAACGCAATAAAAGAAGAGCTCAAACAGATGAGGTTGGTGGCGCTTCAGAATAAATATGTTCTGGACTGCCTCACAGCTATGGAAGGAGGAATTTGTGCAAAAACAGGGATTTCCTGTTGCACATTCATACCTACTATACATTAAGAGGAGATCCCAAAACCCATTCTTATATTTCTCCTCCTCAGAGAGACCAGCTACACTTGGAAATTCAGTTGCTCCTTTTTATAGCGAACTATAACCTCAAAAGAAGAAGACTCTCATTACTCTAATATTGTTAACAACTACTCCTGAAGAAAGTCCCATCAACACCTAGAGGACTGAAACATGTCGAGTTTACAGTCCAGGAATTATCCTAGACTGGTGATAAAAAATAATTAGAGATTGTGATTGATCTAATACCCCGACCTAATAGGACCTTTTCCTATAGGGTGTTTTACATATTAATGAATGTGTTTGAAAAAATCCTTTTAGAAACAATTTTTTGTTACTATTTTTGATTGTATCTTTAGAGTATTATGATGAATGTGTTTAACATAAAAAAATTATGAAGTTCTTATTCAGTAATTATTAAAAATAAATATAATTTGTAAAGAAAGTATGACATATTTTTGAAAGAGAGTACCTGTTGACAATTACCACAGTCCTACCTCCCTTTGTATCTAAAGCACATTCATACCTGCCAAAGATGAAGATAACGGAACACTCGCAGGTGCAGTAGCCCAGTTGGTCCAGATGCACACAAAGATGGAAGAAGAATCGAAGGGAACGGCAAAGGACAAGAGCTGGTTTGCATCATGGAGGCCCTCCTGGCTGGCTAACGGCTTGAAGGTGATAGTTAGGGGACTGGTACTGGAGCAGCATCTCTATGTAGAATAAAGGTATGTATTGGAAGGTGCCAGAAAACGGCAGAAGAGGTAGTTGGAATGCAAATTACTAATGGAACTAGAAAATGGAGGAGCGATGGATGACATTATGAAGGAGCAAGAGAGGCTAAGACAGAAGATAGCAAAATCTGGCATATTCCCACCTGGAATGGAGGAAGGAAACCCATGCAACCCAAAGAAGTGCGTAGGGAAGTGGGTATACTGCAAACCCAAAGCTGGGTGCGTCTACATGTACTGGTCAATCGAAGGTCACGTCAACTACTATTGCAGAAATAATGAAGGTATGGCGTTTGATAGAAGACAGAAGAGGTTGTGATGGTGTGGTCGACAAGTCGACCAGAGGGGGGACTGAAAAGGGAAGGTCAGAATACGCCTCCCATCCCAGAAGACCCTCCAACCGGAAGAAGCACAAAGACAATATGGCTGCCGATCGTATGAACTCTCACCATTTCCCACTGCTCCCCCACTGGATAATTACCACGAGAGATACCCTCTTAGCAGGCCCTTCAAAGCTGCCACAGAATGAACTCTACCCAGAGTGGATGAAGATGCTGCATAGGAGGGGGCTGGAGATAGCTACATGGATAGAATTGACTTAAGCATTGAGAAGTCGCTAGAGGCATCATGACGACATAGCTACCGCATACATGAAGCACATATGACATCCGCACATTCGGGACACTCACACACCCAAATACACGAAGAACACATGTGTACAGCTCTATGAGTAAGAGGACCGTGACATATACATACTGTCTGCACGTTTATTATTTTGCCATTAGGCTTGCTACCGCAAAGCATGAACGCAAGAAGCAAGGAGGGAGTGTGTAAATGCTTGCAGAAGAGTATATCAAATACAAGAATATGAAGACTATCCAACAGTATCCAAGAAATCAATCCAACCAAGCTACAATAAATCAATTAGGACAAGGAGGAGGAGGGGCAGGAGGGGCAGGGGCACCAATACAAATAACAGCTTCAATAAGCGGAGGCGTCAAAACGAGATCCAAAAACCAAAAACCACACAAGAAAACATATTGATCAATCTATCAAAATTTAAACCATCAACAGATCTCTTGAAAATACTGAACGAAGGCCTAACCTTCTGCCCACCTTCCAATTCAGACTATTTCTCACTAAATGTTGAGCTATATAGATTCTGCAGAAAGCTAACATTGAAAAAAACATTTCTCTCAAATTGAAACATAACAAAAGAAAAAACTAAATACTGAAAAGCCATCTGAACTATCAATTTCACATATGTAAAAAACGGCTACACTATTCAATCTAGCAGAAGAGGAAGATCCCTACACAGTGGAAAAAATAAAAGAAGAAATGAGCATTGAAATAGATATAAGCGAAGAAACCACACTGAGACCACGATCAACATTTATACCAGCACTAGCACAAGAAAATGTAACAGATATATTTCACAAAGCAACCATCAATGAATTGAGATCACAATACTTTGTAGGCAGACTACGAAACAAAAGGCAGAATCTAATGTGGCAAAAGGAAGAAAACTGCAATAGACCAGCTAAGAAATAACTCAGAAATAACAATTAAAAAAGCAGACAAGGGAGGAAATATAGTACTAATGAATACCACAGATTACATAACAGCAGCGGAAGAACACCTGAATCAAGATCAGTGCTATGAAAAACTTAAAACAAACCCGATAGAAGAACTAATATCGGAATGGAAACTAATGATAAAAAATTGGACAGAGCAAAACCTACTAACAGAAATGGAGAACGATTTTCTTACCAACAATTTCCCTATATTGGGTACTATATACTTTATGCCCAAAATACATAGGCCATATACACATTTTCCATCTTTTAGACCCATAATCAATGGCATAGGCTCAATAACAGAGCCAATATCAAAATACATTGATACCCACTTACAGCCCCTGGTACTTGGTCTCACTTCATTTATAAGAGATACCAAACATGTTATTCAGCAAATTGAAGAAATCAACTGGGAAGAAAGCTATCTATTGGTCACATTGGATGTTTCTTCTCTATAAACAAGCATACCACATGACAAAGGACTAGATACTATCAACTATTTTTTGAAAACAAGATAAGTCTCATACTACAAAAAAATGAAATGCTTCTTGAAATGCTTCACTTCACACTGAATAACAACATCTTTATGTTCAACAATCAAGTCTACAGACAGAAACAGGGGACGGCCATGGGAGCGTAATCCGCAACCCTCTATTCCAACCTTTACGTGGGCCATTTCGAATTAAAACACACCTGGTCCCATGAAGCTTTTACCAAATGCAACAACATAATATATTAGGGCCGGTACATAGATGATATTCTTTTAATCTGGAATAGAAATGTGAAACTCTAAAAGAATATGTCAACTACCTCAACACTAATCAATACAATTTGAAATTCACAACCAACCAAAGTAAAAATCAAATACAATGTTTAGACCTTGAAATATACATCCAAAATGGAAGAATCCTAACCACATTGTATGTCAAACCTACTGCTGGTAATACTATACTGTATGCAAAAAGCCATCACCCGCAACATATCATCAGAAATATACCGTATGGCGAAATACTAAGAATAAAAAGAAACTGTACTGACGCACAAGAATATGAAAAACTTGCAAAAAAGGCAATGGAAAAATTCTGAGAAAGAGGATATAAGCCAAAATATCTGAAAAAATCCTATGATAAAACAAAGGCAAAATCACGAACAGAACTGCTAGCAAACAAACAGGTGAAAACAACTGAAAACGAACAACAACAACTTTGATTCATAACTCAGTACAGCACTAATGCCAAGCAAATTCAAAAGATACTCCAAAAGAATTGGCATATCCTCAAACTGGACAAAGACATAGCACGACATGTTGAAGATGAAGTCCATATTAGTTTCAAAAAAACAAAAAGTCTAAAGGATACATTAAGCCATTCTCATTTTACACTCAAGAGAGAGGAAGAAGGACTAACACAATTATGGAACAGAACACCCCTCAAGGGTAACTACAAATGTGGAACATGTATTAGCTGTGCCTTTTCAAAAATGGGGAAAAAAATCTATTTGGAACTGAATATACAATTAAAATCTTCATCAATTGCAACACAAAAACAGTTGTCTATGGAATTTTTTGTATATGCAAAAATCATTACGTGGGAAGTACAATGAGAAAACTCAAAACAAGAATACAGAAACATTTAAGAGCAATAAAAAATAAGGACATGAGATACCCATTGGGATAGCACCATTTAACAGAACATACAAATGAACCGACAAAAGAAATAAAGTTCGTTGGAATCGAAAAAAATAACTAATCCAAAGAGAGGAGGAAATGTGGAGAAAATCCTCAGATCCAGAGAAGCATACTGGATCTGCAATTTGGACAGCTGCCATACGGGCCTAAACACGGACACAGAACTAATCCACCTTCTTTGATTGTTCAGCCTGAGAGGACATTCAAACTCCAACCACCAAATGTTTATGCAAATCATTACAGTGTATTAGCCAGCTAAAAATAAAAGCCAACTGATTTCGCAAGCACTTACTATGAGAGAAAACACCTATATACTATTTAGCAATCAACACAACTTAGAGATGGGGCAATACATACATAGCAATAATTTAATAGGGATACACAACATGTTCCCCACTGATATAGGCATTCATAATTTAAAATAATTAGTCATAATTGGCAACAAATTAAACGAAAGTCAATACATTAATCAAATTATAAGTATAGACAAAACCGAATGTAACCATTACTATCATTATAAAAATTAATGGGTAAAACCTTAATAAACAAAACAAATTGGTCCCAATCCAAGATGGAGGAATTGAGGTCGCATGGCAATTACCGTCACGTGACCGCACCTCCAACCAAATATTTTATATGGCAACACACAGAGCCGAACGCAAGCTATACGCACGACAATTTATCAATCCATTATTATTTCAGATAAAACCAAACGTAACTATTACCACCATCCTTCCAAAAAAAGAATGGGTAAAACCTCCACTAATGAAATGAATCGGCCCAATTGAAGATGGAGGAATAGCGGTCACGTGACAACTACAGTCACGTGACTCCGATTCTCCAGCAATCGCTTAATACGGCAAACAGCAGTGTCGAACGTAGGTTATCAGGCCGGCAGATCCCGTACCCCAAAGGCTCTACATTATGAAGCAGATCAGCACCGGTTCTGCAAATATAAAAGCTAAGCCCAACTAGAGGCATTCACAAAAACTTAAAACCACAATATTTAGAACCCAAATGTTAGTCACAAAATGATTGTTAAAACCAAAAGGGATCACAATATCATAGCGCTTTCTTTCCGCTCTGTTTCATTTTTTACAGTGTTTTTCAAATGAAAAAACCATAGAGAAAGCTGGGGAAAAGTACAAAATGCTTTAAAAAGCAATTCTTCAAAAAATATTCTGGTCACAGAACAACACAAAAGTGAGTGCTTTTTTACCATACCATACACCTAATGAATGAATTACGCTAGGAGTTATGTGCAAAAACGATTTGTTATGTCACACAACATCTTAAAATTAGAAGGCATTTAGAGCACTATTCTGCTCAAATCAAACGCACTGCTTACAAGAAAAACGTTTCAGAAAAGTATAAAGTAAGTGCCTGCAATACTAGTAAGCAATGCAACAATAACTGTTAACCTTTCTTTATTTTCAGATTTAATTGGACACTTTGTAAGCCAAAAGCAGGCTTTTTTGTTCTTGTTTGAGCCACTAAAAGGCTCTTTATTCCCGCCTGATGAAATGTCTGAATACTATAGACAGTGAAACACGTGTCGAGGGCATCTAAAAAAGGGCATATGACAACACTGAAAATTCATTAAAAAACCATGAACAAATAATACTATTTGGATTCCTCTTTTCAGTTATTGTCAACAAATCACTGTGCTGAGGGCGCAATTAGACAGGTTTTCGTCTTTTCACATGGAAAAAGACCATTTACCGAATACAGTATATAGTCTGATCAGCCTCAGACATAAGAAAACCAACTTGCAGCCCAGCAAACTACCACTTACCGGGAAAAAAATTGAAATTCAGAACAACAAGCCTCGCCGAAAAGAGTTGCTTTAAGGCTGAAAGAAGGACCACTTGGACCTGAACCCATAAATGCTTGCAGATGCTTACATGAAAAAAAACATGGTATGGCAGGAGCACTCGAGGGACCTGTCAGCCATGATGCACTAACCTATTGGTTCTATAGAGGACACACACA
Organism: Ambystoma mexicanum; assembly: GCF_040938575.1. Lineage (NCBI taxonomy): Eukaryota > Metazoa > Chordata > Amphibia > Caudata > Ambystomatidae > Ambystoma > Ambystoma mexicanum. The sequence continues at coordinate 1,151,189,911 of NC_090928.1, forward strand.
GCAAAAGCCAGACCATGGTTTAGGAAAATCTAGTAAGCCATGATCATCTTAGAGAAAGCGAAAGCCACACAGAATGCGGTGCAAGCAGAACCACTGTGGCAGGAACAAAGCCACTGCTGAGGTCTTAATGTTGCAAATGACATTCCGCACCCTGAACCGAAGTAACACCGGCATCAGGAGAGGCACGCTCTCCGACAAATACAGAATAATGCAGAGCTCCTGTGCTCACAAACGTAGTCTCCAAGCACGTGATCCGGTCGAGCTGATGAGGAGCCAAGATTTGGTGACTGAGAAGAGCAATTTGTCCCATGGGCCAGACAATGATCGCAACAAATTTGTTGGACTCAAGCTACAGTTCTGCATTGGGAAATGGAGCGCTCTCATGGTAGTAATGGTCCACACACAGCTATGGCACTGACACATAGTTGCACCTCACAAACACAGAACATGCACCATGAACAGGTGTCTAAATGGCTGGGAACTGAGTTTGTCCCAGGCTTGGGGGCCCGTGGCTTAACCAATCAGAAATCATGGGTGGGTAGCTGGGGTCACTGACCAATCAAGAGGACTGCATACTGTAACAAATAGTATCAGTTTTCGGGGATGGTCAAAAGCCTAACACCTGATGCAGCCTTGTCCAATAACATGACCTCTATATGGACTCCAACATGGGAACTACCACTCAGCAACCTAACCGGAGTAGAGTTAGGTTTTGGAGAAAGGCCTATAATGTGACGCAAATTGTGACATCACACTTCATCAAAACTGGCCTGTGAGCCAGAATGCGGTGAGATGTGCCTGCACTTCCCTCCGAGCATGTAATCCCTGTAATTTTTTGTCTGTAATAAACCCCAGTTGTACCTTGGTACTTGTGTCGATCTTGCGTTCGTTTGGAAAAGGAAGGAATTAGGACTTCCATGAGTTCGGAATCCGCAGCAAAGGATCTGCCTGCCTGGGTGTCCACAATAACAACCCCAGAAGATGAGTGAAGAAAACTGTGGATGCCCTTCCAGCTAGGAATGAGAACCACGGAGAAGAGACCTTCACAAGAACAGAGAAGAAGGTTGCGGTCAACTCTTTTACTCCAACTTTGTAACTTCACAGAGAGGTTCTGAGACAAAGGGGGCATGTTGAGAATTAAGGTATTTCAGCCAGAGGTCCCATAGGGCACTAGAAAGGCCTATCAATTTTCTTTTATTTGTGTTTACTATTCCTGATTGTTGCTCTGTTTTTGCTGTATTTAATTCCTCAAAGTAAACTAAATTGGTTTTACTGTATTTCTGTCTTGAGCTGGTCATGGATCATTTTATAACGTTTAAGATGACATTTGCATCAGTGTCAGTTAAATTTTACAGTGACAGACAGAAAATGACAGAGTGAAAATGTCTTGAGTGCAACATTGTAAATCTTTTAACCAAATTGGAATGATCGAGCAAACCTAGAGAATTTGCCTGGCCCAACCAATGGGGATTGTGAAACATTCTCCTCCAAGAATTAATTATGAACTCCCAAACTAGTGACCATAATATGTTAAGAGCTAGCTTTAGGGATTTTGGCAACGGAAGTGATAGGGGTCGAATCCCTGATGTAATAGTATCCCCGGGTCGAAACCTCTTAGTCTGGTTTTCACACTGTATTCATGAATTCAATAATGAAGTCACCTTGGTTTTTGACTCCACCACATTTATTTGAGTGGAAGAGTGAAACTTTTACTAGAAAGTGCTCTCTTACCTTCATTCGTAACATTATTGGCAATAGACTCTTACAAAAGGAACATTTCTTCTCGGCTGAACGTCTGCAATCCCAAGGTACAGTTTACAAAGAGACCTCAAATAGCCCTGGTTCACAACAGTCTTATTAATAGGGAATTAAAGTCTGAATCTGTTCGACTTAGTCACCAAAAATATAAAAATTCCTTAAACGCATTTAATAATAAGCTTCTCCAAAATGATGGTAAAAACCTGCTAGGCTGTATTCTTCGGAAACCTGATATACATTTTTGGAAGATGGTTATTTCGACACATTTCTACTTGTCCCCTATCCAAAAAAATCCAATCCTAGAATCTACTTGAATAGAGCACATAACGGAATAGTATTTAGCACCTGGGTGGGGGAAGGCAGATAATCAGGTGGCTAGGAATGCAGGCTTGAACTGCTGATGCAAACCCTTGTTCCAGCCAGCATTACATCCGGATCCCCCAGCCGCCACACCTCACCCTCCTCCCTCTTTTTTTTTAAACCCTCTCACACCCCACTCACCTTATTTCAGCTGTGGCGGCATTCGCCACTTCAGCCGCTCGTTCCGCCTGGCTCCAGCTGGCTGCCATGGAAAGGGAAGAGGGGCACCGAATGGAGACCCACTTTCCTTATCCATGGTGGACATTTTTGTAAAGGATTTTCCTTCATTCAACGGATGCACGCAGCATCCTTTTGAATGAAAGAAAATCCCTTTTTTTCTAGCACCCGGGTTGCCGCTTTGGCCTCCTGGGGTAATAATAGCTTCAAGCCCCCATTCCAAGCCGATAACTTGAGCTGCCAGGCCTTTAACATCCGTCCAGTCCTTGGAATGGGGGCTTACCACCATATTGGTTCCAGTCAGTAATGTCTTATGGCAGCCTAATGAGAACGGCTGGCTTCTATCCTATGACATGGGGAATGTTGTTAACATTTTCAGGAAAAGTTGAAATTCACAGGTAGTAGGGCCTATTTGCCTGTGTAATAGGATTTTTTTTAAAATAGACCAGAAGTCTGGGATAATCTTTTAAACATATATTTCCAACCATCTTGTATGTAGTTCCAATTTATGAAATGGATGCTAAAAAAGACCCTATGAACTACAGGTCAATTGCACTTTTAGATGCAGAAGCCAAAGAGTTTAAGACCTTGTTGTTGAGGGAATTTATACAGTGGGCAATGATCCAGTGAATCCTAAAAAAATAAAAAACAGGTTTCCGCAGTGATATTGGCACAAATTTGAACTGGTGCATTATTAACAAAATACAAACATCTGCCTTAAAAAAGAACGCAAAACCCATATTTATGGCCAGTGTTGACCTCTCCTTGGCTTTTGATGAAGTCAGCATAAATCATCTATGGTTAAAGTTGAAGAAATGGGGATTGCCAAACCATCTCTTAAACATCTTAGTCCGTATCCATAGAGATACTAACTTGGAAATCAGGCTCAATCAACATGGGGATATGCTGAGCAAAATCCTAACCCTTAGGTGCCTGAGACAAGGTTGTATACTAGCCCCATGCCTTTATAAATTTTTGTACATCTGATATGAGCATACACTTGGCCAAAGCGTTATTGTATCTCATACGCTAATGTTGTGATAGTACTGGAGTCCACCCAAAATGGGTTTAAAAAAATTATAAAATGATTTCCTTGACTATACTCAGAGTAATTAGTGATTAATACCAAAACAGCAAACATCATACAGTTTGTATCCAGTGAGAAAACACGAAGATTAAATTGGTGATTGAATAATAAGACATTGGAAAGTTGATTGTTTGAAACATTTAGGTTTTACAATTTCGGTTAGAGCTGACTAAAAGCTTTTAAAGGTCAACTTTAAGAAAGCTGCTCAATTAGCGGCACAATAAAAAACACTTTTATAATAAATATGGAACTTTTCTCTGCTGCCACTTATTAAGTTATTTCAGGGGAAATTAGTTCCTGCCTTCATTCATGGTTTGGAAATACACTGCTTGCTAGATTATTTAGCTCCATCTCTCTTAGAAGGAGTTGTATGGAAATAAAATTGCTGGCCCCTGTAATGAGTTTTTCTCCTCAATCATCCGGTTGGAATTTGACCTAGGTCATTGAAAATGTGACTCTCGTGGAAGAGACTCTTTGTATGCAACAATCTGGTTTGTTGTCCCCCAAATTCACTTTATGTAGATTTCTAAGATGAAATGAATGGAGGAAAACACCCATATGTGGCAAAATGTGAGGAATTCATGAGTGCTAAAGGCTTCTCATTATGTAAGATTATATTAAATCTGGAGAGCTTCAAAACACGTATTTGGCAAAAGGTCTGGTGTGAGACCTGCTCAAATAATATAACATATAAATTGTTTATTAATTTAAGTGTGGAGAAGAACAAACTTGCATCATTGCTCCCTGTTTGATACGGACCCCGTCATCTAATCTCATAAGCGCAATGATGAGATTCAGGCTCAACGAGGGAAATTACTCGTATCTGGGAAACATCACAGTCCTCGAATGCTCTTTGTAGATTTAGTGCGAATATGGTGGAAAATCTGGAGCACTTATTATTGGAATCTCAACCACTGCAGAATTTCCGTATTTTGTGCTTTGCTCAATGTTTACACAATTCTTCTTTTTAGCTGGTTGAGCCATTCTAGGAAGGACTGTACAGAGGGGCATCAACAGCTCTCACATGTGCTCTATTGCATATTTAGCACTGGATCAACTTAGTGTATTGTTACATTTGTCATACGTGTTCTGTGCATCAGGAATATGGTAAGATTTGAAAGTGTGTAGTACGTAAGGTGAATGATAGCTGTGTTTCTCTTTTTTTAAATCGATGAATTGATTCGTGATTTTATTGATTGTTCATAATGGTTCTTAACATTTAGTGAAAGTAATGGTTAGGGTTTATTATTGTTGTACTTAGCAAGATATTTCCAACATGTGCTTCTTTCTGTTGTGTAGGGTTTGTCGTTTCTTTGTATAAAGCATGCACACATTAAAAAAATGAAAAATTACTTTTGAAAAAAAATGAGTTGTAATTGTGCATTTTACAGCACAAAAAGCTGAACAACTGTCTAAAAATACAAACAGTTTGTATAGGTTGCACATGAAAAATAAATTGGTTCTAGGGTCACAGTTGTACAGTTGTACACAAGAGCATTTGTGATATCATTTTTGGTAGAATTGCCACTATAAACGGACCTTTATGATGCCTGTGCTCAAAATACATGCCAGCATTGTCACTGCAAAACACAATTTCATAATGCATGTGCCCACATTATGCCAACATTACCCTGTAAGCATGTTTATATGATGTCTGTACAATATTGGACAGAATTGACCTACATTATCATGCTGTAAGTGGCACAACAAGAGGTCATCATTACAGGTCCCTAAACACACACCATCTTTCCCTTACTTACTCGCCTCAGCCTAGTCCCACTGCTTAAGCTTCCTTTTGATGCCAAATGCTGCATCACCAGCAGAACTCCCTGTGAGACTCAAGCTCCACTGGATATACAGACATGGTACATGTCTGGGGCTCTGAAATGTGAATGGCCGAAGTGCTGCAATTGACAGCCCTGCAAGAAGACACAGGAGAATCCTATCCACATGAACTCATTCAGAATGGGTAATGGGACAATTATTGGTGGGGATGTGTATGCCACAATCAGGCATTAACCAGTGGGCATGCACAACAGCTCACAGTTTCTACATGGAGATTGTCCTCTCTTTTGTGTTTTTCTGCTTGCTTTGTTTGTGGCCCGCCTAATGGGTTAAAGGGTTAGCAGGGTATTGTCCATCGTCCGATTATGGATGATCTGTCCCTGATTTTGATTTGCAACAGTGTACATCTTGCTGTAATGAAAAACACATTTTGTTTCAATGTATTTTTTAGGCTGGTACACAGTATTGTGCAACGTTCTACTTCCATGGTACAACGTTTCTTTACTGTGGACCGTGACTTTGAGCAATTGTTCATTCTTAGCAGCACTTGAATGCGTGCGTTTTCTGCATTGTATTCATCTTTCATTCCTTTAATCACCTCCAAGCCCACAGGCATTACATTCTCTTCCTGCTGTTTCCTTCACTAGTGTGCCTTGCGTTTACCTTAGAAAGTGACCGTTTTTCAAGTTAATTCTGAAACTATTCCTTAGCATGTATGTTGATTTCCAATTCACTTCTCTGGCCGCTTCATGGTTCGCTTGTATTATATGGTACACACATTTCCCTTAAATCTGCCCATTATCCACCAAAGAATGAGCATTGCTGGAACCAGCAGGAAATTACAGTATTCGTTTGGCTTTCATCACATTGGCTGCTATTAAGGGTTATTATTTACAGAATGCATGAGCATCCCTGCCTCATGGGGTCCGCAGGCCTTAACATTCAGAATTGGGCATATATCTGGGTGGTAAGAACTCGTGAGGGTGCCTAATCTATCACAGCTTCTGGTAAATTACTGTGAACTGTTGAAAACAAAACACTTCTTATAAAATAGCATTTTAACGTTTGCATATTTTATGGAAACAGTTTTCTTGTATAGCGGTGTGCAGAGCTGTCTTCAGAACACTAAGCAGCACTGTGTCTTGTCATGAGAGAGCACCCAACAAGCAGGAGATGCATCTACATCAACAGATAGGCATTTTCCCTATGAGTCATATGCTTTATGCTATGTCACACACAGAAGTAGTTCATTATGTGTTGCAAGTGTGTGCCTCTTACAACTTTCAGTTCTTAGTGTAAACCCGCATTCCCTGTGGTTTTCCATGTATGCATGGGCTATGTGTCATGCTTTGTTTGACGGGCATATTTGTCTTTCTTTCCTTCCTTTTGTCAGTTTCACTTTACTGTGCGTTTCTGGCGTGCAGAGTGTGTCAATAGGACTTGGTAGGTTCCACCAGCAGGGGCAGCGGAGCTGTCTGTGAGGTGATTCCACCTCAGGACCAGAGCGAGCCCCCCTGCTGGCAGGAACAAGTGGAAAGTCCCCAGGGAGCTTAAGAGCCCGAGGGGCTCGAGAGAAGGAGAACGCCAGGAGAGACGTGAGAGAAGGGAGCTCCAGACTGTCGCAGAGGACATCCAGGCCCTCGGTTGTGTCAGGGACCTCCCTCTACCAGTAGGCTGTAAGGCTGTCTGGGCCGGCATTTCTCTCTCCCCCACTTGGGGTCAAGAGAGCGCGCCGGGTTACATTACCCGAAGGAGCTCTTGGCGAGTGCTACTCCTTGCCTGCCACTGCTTTAGAGAGAGAGAGAGCAGGATCGGGTTTCACACTGTGTCGTAGGAGCCAGGTAGGAAAGGGACAGAGTGAGAAAAGGGACACTGTTCCCTGCGTGTGCCAGTACTTGGCAATCACAAGGGCAGTGTATGATCTGCTGGAATAGTAATGTTCTCCACACCGGTCCCGGTGATGCTGAGAGACTATTAACGCTCGGTCGCTCCGTGGGGCTTGAGGATGAGGTAACGCGCTTAACAAAGAGGTGGATTTGGCCGCCTCAGGGTACACGGCTTGTAAGGACCAGTGGTGCCCTGAGAGGATTGGTTCATCCGAGTAGGGGAATCGTCCTGCTTATCTTCCAAAGGCCCCTCTTGGTCCGTGTGGTATGTTTGGTACTGTTCCAAGCCCCTAGGTTATATGGGCACTGGGGGCAGTGTTTTTCGCAGTCCTGAGCTGGACGCTTAGCCAGCTTGGTGGGGAATCTGAAGATGCCCGCTAGGACCTATCCGAAGGGGCTCGCCTAGCACAGTGTAGAGGTGGATTGTGGCCCGGTGTGTCTTGACTGGGTGATTGGTGGATTTTGGTGTTAACTCTTGTATGTCCCAGTGGCATCCTGCCACCAACCGTAGTGAGGAGACACTGGTCGAACCAAGATCATTATTTATTTACCAACTTTGAATCACTGGATCTAAAAGTGATCCCACTGATCTATTTAATTATTTATTTACCAACTGCAAAAGTACTAGTTCTCAGGTGATCCCACTGATTTATTTCGTAATTTATTTACCAACTGTGAATGCACTTGTTCTCAGGTGACCTCACTGATCTAGTTCATTATTAATTTACCAACTGTGAATGCATTCGTTCTCAGGTGACCCACTGAGCTATTTCATTATTTATTTAACCAATGTGAAGGCACTGGATCTAAATGTGATCCCACTGCTCTATTTCATTATATATTTACCTAAGGTGAATGTCCTGTTCTCAGGTGTTCTCATAAGACCTGCTTCAACATTATGGTAACTAAAGTGTAATTATTCATAACGAAGGCAAAGAAAGGAGAACTTTTAAGTTTTGTTTCTTGCAAGTACTTACAGAGAGTGCCTCCACTAAGAGCGCAGTGATGTAAAATTACTCAAGTGTACTGAGGATTGGTTTGACAGATTTCAATTACCTAAATAAAAGCGGTCCACACTTGTTATAAGAAATAAGGCTGTGTCTGTTTATTTAACCAGGGGTACTAGTATAGCTGTCAGTCATCTGGGCTGACCGACTCTGGGCCATGATGAGGGTCCATCATTCGCCCTCCTGGGTTTTGATTTTCTTATGCACATATGTGCAGTAAGGTGTTGTATCCCTATGCTTAGGTCTCCTAATGGTTGCTGCTCAATCATTTCTAAGACTAAAGGGGAGAAACACCTTACATAAGTAACTTAACCCATAGCTTCTGACAATAATTAAAGCTCTTTTTGAAAAAGTGTACGGCTGTCTGACAGTGCATCCCAGGCTTGCTTGACCAAAAACATTCAACCTTGTTACTAGTTTTGTGGTAAATTGGTGGTCAATCCACTGATTTACTGACAAACCTATTTGCTGTTACTCCCACTCAGTCCTCTGGCAGCATGTTGGTGTTAGTCCCCATTTCTGGAGCCTATAGGATTCCATGTGGATTGCTAGCACATCTGCCAAGGATGGAAATTCCTCAGGGTGAATCATCTGGTTTTGGAAAGTAAGGTGGAGGTAAATCCTTCACCTTACTGCCAAAACCCAAAGTACAGCGGTGCAGTAAGTGGTGGTAAGGTGGAGGTTTCACACCCAGAAGAAAGCTAAAGGTAGATAATCCACTTTACCTTCAATGATGAGTGGATTAACTGCATGCAATTACTGCTCACTGTAAATCTGTCAAAAAACCACAATGAGTCATAAATACTTCAAAAATAGGGATTTACACTGCTACACCACCAGTTATAATGCCTAGTTATGCCACGGGAGCAAGTGGCAGTAATGCAAAATGTTTCAGTGGAAGATTAGCAGATTTACTGTGATTTACAGGCAAACTCATAAGGAGGCCCATATGTTTTAAATGCACATCTCTCACAGGAGTGATTCTATAGCCAAAAAAAAACTTCTAGAATTCATTAAACCTTTTTTGTGTCCCTTAAAGTGCTGGACTACTGCATCAGGTGATTTGCTAAAGTATATCTCATTTACTGATGTGTTGCATTTGTCCGTCAATAGGTTCAGCAAACCTTTAGATAATGGATATAAAGCAACCACTATTAACTTAGAATGGACATCTTAAAAAACAAGTTTTCATCATAAATGACATATGCCACACTCTTCCCATTCATCTCGCCATCTATGCTGCATGTGTACATTGTCTATTCCTACTTGATTGCAGTGCATGTGTACGTAACCAGGTGCCAGGACTACAGAAGACTACAGAAGTGTTACATGTCTTCTAAGGAATGTGGATTATATCGTTACTCATGTTCTATCTACGCTGTATTTGTTGATGGTATTCCACAGCTGAAAATGTGCGACTTTTCTTGTAAGATGTTGGTCATAGTTTTTATGGTTTTTGCTGCATGGCAATATTAGCCCTAAATATTTCTGTCAAAACTGCTAACATTGAACTCATGCTTTATGCATCTCCTCCTGACTCCTTGTGCACTGGCTTGCAGTCAGAAACATATGTGGACACTCCAGAATATTAGCTAGTGGGGAATATTTTTGAATGAGTGGAGAGGTGGAGTTGGATTTACCAAGATGATTGCCATTTTTTCCTATCTTAGATGCATTCAATCCAGATGCCCAGATAAACCTTCCTTAAAATATCGGGCCTAGACTAGGTGTCCTTTTTTCCACTCTCTGGCATTCTCAAATTGTCTAGTATTGTGGTGGCTGGATAGCAGACAAATTACCCCATGTTGATTGGTGATCTTGGTTGTAAAAACACTGTTAGCAGAACTATGTTTTTCTCTCCAACTATCCCAGACTGTCCTCACATTTTCATAGACTGAGGTTTGTTTTATAATTATATCAGTCCAGGAATATGTTGGGAAGGCTGTTTCGTGGGTGAAAAACAACATTGTCAATCCAATATCATGAAAAAGAAAAGGTGATTGACTGACAGGTTAACATTCATCAAAAACTGTTATTACTGGTCATTTGGAATGATAAAAAAGGTCTGGAAAACAAACCCAAACCTCTGTGGTAAGGTGAAAAAGGGAGTTTCAACCTTGTGGATAAGCGTGGACCAAGCAAAGATGGAAACATGACATGAAGGTGTAGATAAGCTCGTGAGTTTCTGTCTAGGGAGTAGCTAAACATATAGGTTTCCCCAAAAAAAGCATTCACAGTTGGGAACAGTGTCTTGAATTAATGAGGCATCACAAGTGTTACCAGCTCAAACCCAAGTTATGAGCCTGAGGCTATGCCAAAGGTAAGGTACACATCTGATATAGCTCTCTGGCACACAGCAGGATTTTTAGCCAACTCAGAACACGGTTTAAATACAGGTTAGAAACTAATGAAAAGAGTGTGAGGAGGATATCAATACATTACAGTGAGTATTGCTCTAGAGGAATGTTGGCAAAAGGAGAAACTGAGTATTGAGGCAGAATGCTGCGAGTTAAACATTGTCAGGTATTTTTATGCCCAGAGTACAAATGAACTGGAGCTGGATATGTTAGGATCAAAGGTGCAGGAATGTGGAAAGTGCATTGTTTGTTGGCTGCCAGACAAAATCTATCATTTAACTCTAAACTGCCAAACATCTAAATATTGTCTTCAGAAAAATAAAAACAAAAATATTAAATGTGCCCTGTGTACGAATGTCAGGGCCGAAAGGCTACCAACCGACTTGCCACTACATTACTGAGGCATTGGAGTACAGTTTGCCAAAAGAGAGCTGTCATAAAGGAGTTTGTGGACTCTGCAGTTTTTATGGAACAATGAACACATAAAAGATCACTTGCAACAATGTCAGCATGTACAAAATGCATCAAAATCCGCAACGGGAAGGAAGATGGAGCAAAATGTACATTTTATATTGCGTGGTATTGGTGCAGGCTTCATGTGTAAAGAAAATGCAAAAAGTTAGAAGGCACAATTTCTGTTCATCAGAGATGACTCAAAAAATGTGTTTTAAGCAAAGAAAAACCTTCCCCTATTGAATTCAAAGGTCAAACACTTCTTCACCTTTCCATTTGGTCAACCTCTTTGAAGCTCAGCAGAGCCAAGAAGGGGATGGAGCTCTTGGCCGAGAGGAGGTGTATTGGGTGGAATGACGAACACTGAGTAAACAAAACTGCAGCCCATGGAGTTTGAACTTTCTAAAATACTCAAAATTTAATTTCTGTGTTGACTGACAGTTGAGATGTAACAGGAGAATGTGAAATGATTCAGGGGGTGGTGTTGTACCCCACTGCTCAAGGAGATAAGGAAGCATATGTGCAGCTGATTAGCCTTGAAAGAATGTTAAGTGGTTTTATTGCAGAGCAGGTAAACATACAGGTTTTGGGAACAGAAAGGATTTTTAAGTGAAAAAGTATGCATGGATTTAAAAGGGTCTCATAGGATTATATGGGAAATCATATTGTGCTCACAAACCTGGGGCACTGTAATAGATCCAGAGATGGTTCATATGTCTTTGGAAAACACATATTTGTTGATAGGAATCCCCTCAAAACCATGTCTACGGAAAAAAAAGAAAAAACATGTTTGTTGATAGGAATCCCCTCAAAATGTGACTTTGGAAGCATAGATATAAGTTAAAATGTTATTGTAGCTTCACAGAAAAAGTTACTGATCAGAGAGTCAGCAATATGACAGCTTATTGAATCAGACACCTGTCTGGAAAATGTCAAGATTATAACTGAAGTGCTTTCTGGGGAAATTGCACACATCTGTCTGTAAGAGGATTCAATTCAACACTACAGCTAAGTCAATGCCTAGTCTGGGATACTGAATGGAAACCCTTATTGATATATCTTTATGTCCAGTTCATGCGTTCTGGATGACTACCCCTATATAACACCCCTCTCTTGGAATCCCCCTGACCCCACTGAGCCAAGAAGTAGTTCTGTTTTGCAAGTTAAAAGGTTTATTTGATAATTTAAACAATTGATATATATATATCACACTTTATAATAATAATAATTGAATATCATACTTAATCTGAGCAGTAATCAATAATGGATAGTCTGGCACTAGCACACTTGTGAATAGGAACAGAAGAATAAGGTGGTAGAGAATACTTTATATAAGTTCAGATGGATGTAATGTTGAATGAAAAATGCAATACAGAAAATACTCAATATGATTTCAACAAAACAATGTAATCACTTTTCTCTGGCAATCCACCCCCCCTTTTATGCAATGCAAGTAAATGGAAGGAAAGCACACAGTTCTCAGAAATGCAATCAAATGTAATTCAGTTCACCCCAGCAAGCTTAGACTACAGAAGTTTGAAACACAGGCCCAAAATGCTTTTATATGTGCTGGCAATGAAGTGAAAAATATGCTAAAATGCTTTTAATTCCCTCTAGAGGTTCAGGGTGAGTGGTGTCAAGTTAATATTAGTCCAGGCTCACTCTAGCAATGATTCAGGGATGGTTCTTGAGAGGCAAACGAATTTTTAGCAAGGAAAGCAAGAAGCTGCTGTTTTCACACGTGGAGAAATTTGCAAATTGCGGTAAATTCGCGAGTGCGTTTTTCGCGATTGCGGCAAAAGTGTAGGGGATAGGAATGCGGTTCTGCAAGTCTCTAAGACAAACGGTCATGGAGATATGAGCGATTAAATAAAGGTAGTTTTTCGGATTTGGAATGTTAAAATTCAAAGTGACAAGTGACAGTTTTGCAAAATGACAAGGTACAACTTCTAGGAGACAGTTCTGGTTAGATTAAAATAGATTGAATTATATTATTTTAACTAAGAGATTGGTTCTGCACAGTTCTGCTAGGTACTCACAATATATTTAGAAATAGAATGGGCCTCGTCACGGATCTGGTCAGGTTTTCTTCACTCACCACGGACGGTCTCTGCGCACAGCGTCTGGGTCAGCTCTACTCTGCTGGTCTGGTCTGGGTCTCTGGTTCTGATCAGGTCTGTGGGTCCGGATACAGCGGTCTCCGGTTCAGCTGGTCTCTCTCTGGATACAACACTGCTCTCTGGCAAATGGCAAGGGTTCTTGCAAAGAATTCAAACAGCTCGCCTGGCTGTGATAGTGGCAATGATTTGAGGCCTGCTAAAGAGGGATTTAGCTTGTAGTTGACCTCTCTGCTACAAATTCTGAAGTAAAGTCTTGGTCTCTGAAGGTGGATAGATTGAAGTCTCTATGTTGGCTCTCTGGAGGTTGATGGAGGTAAAGTATGGATTTTCCCGGCAGAGCGTCCCGCAGCAGATGGAATAGAAATGTCCCTATCTGTCCTGTCTGTCTGCTTTTATGTGTTTTGAAAATGGGTGGAAAGGCTTGCTTCCTAGGCCCTGCCCCTCTCCACTTGTCATTGGCCACTTCATCCTCTTCCCCTTGATTGGGGGAATGAAATGAAGTGTCATTATGATGAGGTCTGTTTATGATACAGAGAACCCACCCCTGTCAAATTACACGCAATCTATATTTTGACCCAAAAGACATATTTGCACAGGTACACATTTGTTTAAAATTACATGCACCCATCACATATCACAGGAGGTATACCCTGTCCAAATCTGCTCTTCCTGGGAGCTTGCATTCAGAAATGGCAACATTTTCACTTTTTAACTGGTTTCGTAATATCGGACATTACCCCAAATTTATACACATGTGCGCAAGGAGTATGGACATTACTTGATGAAGTGTCAGATTTTTAACATGCATACATTTTAAGTAATACCCTCTTAACTGCTAGTTTGCCCCCAGATCATACCACCGGTTCTAAAAACCTCTTAAAATGTGGGCAGAAAAATCACAAGAATTATGGTATCATTTAAATAATTTTCACAAGTCCGCTCTATGAATGATCCATCTTTTTAGAGTTATGTTCTGGCCCCAAAGGGGTGTGGTTTCCCCGCAGCACAAGGTAGAATTTCTGGTTTTTCCAGTTCTGCCAAGCCAGCTTGCTCTCACAGGCAGTGCTCCTCCCCTTTCCTTCCAGGAGGAAGCCACTTTTACGGCCCCCATAATAAAACATTTACCTGAGTCAGGACAGGGCTTTGTTCAATTTCCTGTAGAGCCCAGGTAATTCAATCAGGGAAGTGTCATATCCCTTTTGGTGGGAGCAGCAAAAGGCAGATAGGCCTGGGAACACAGCTGTTGTGCAAGTCTCATCTCCTGTCGGGGGTAGCTGGTGGGCAGAATTCAGTTCCTTAAGCCAGCCCCCAGCTAATGTCACTTTTAGTTACCCAGTTTTCTGCATTCAAATAAAATTAACAATTTTTACATATGCAGCTAGAATGCTGATTCTAAGTTTAAAACTATGACATTTAAACAATTGCAACCTATGTGACACTCAAAAGTATGCAACCTATGTGACACTCAAAAGTAGGTCACTCATTTCTTTTAAACATTTAGATTTTTTTAGTGTCTTTCAGTCCAAATTTACTTAAACTGCTGAAATCCACAGCTCAGCCAGTCTTGTTATAAACCTTCAAGTCACTTCAGAATATAACTTTACATTGTATCCACCCCTCAGTAAGTCTTTCTTTGGCATGCTTTGGGTTCATTTATTCGGTTTTACACAAAAAAGAAAAAAAGTCTGGTGCTGTTTTAAAACGCCGGCTTTCTGATAGTTGTGAGTACTGGTAATGCACCCATTTTTGGGATTTAAGAAAATGAATTCCCCACAATTCTAGGTTGCTTTTGGCAATCAGCATTGCCATTCCCAATGGTTTCAGACTACTGTGTGGGTAGTCCAATGGTGATTTTAGGCAGTGCCCTTCTGTGCCCATAACTTCGGCAAAAAGAGCGGCAGCCTATTCTTCATGCATTTCCCTGTGCATTTTCTGGTAATCTCTGGCCATCATGATGTTTTCCATGTCAGTACTGCACAGTTTTGAGGTAGGGCTCGGATGCATGGATAAAAACATCCCACATGTCATTCATGCAGACATTCATCTGCTCACACCAGACATGGTTCAAGCGATCAGCACAATTGGACCAATTTAGAAATATATAGATTGTGACCCTTATTCTTAAATTGGAGAAAATTGTCATTTTGAAGTTTTTCAAATTCACATCTGAGATGTTCAGAAATGCAATTTCAGATAGGTGGAGAAAAACTCCCAGAAATGGGACCTGGGGATCCGAGAAACAATCAGAGGGAAGGGGCTAGATCTTGTTTAATGGAAGAAAAAGAGATGCACAATCAGGAATATCCACCAATGAGCCGGTACATTTTAATTTAGATATTTTTGGGTGTGGTTATGAGATTTTAAAACTCAGCACACAATGGAACAGGAGATGGACTAACATTTCCAGAAAGAAAGGAGGAACTAAAATCGGGAGGGAGGCAACAGAGCTGGGGTCTGGAGATCTGGAGAAAGACTGAGGCTGGAGTGGCTCCATAACAGAAACTAGGAGAGGCAGACAGCAGGATTGAGTCTGGAGTGCCCTCCCTAACTGAGTCACACTGCGTGGCAGTCTACCAAGGTCCTATTGCTTCCAAGAAGCTCACTCCCTGATGACAGCACATGTGCACAAACCCAGAGAGATTCAAAGTGAGCACATTTGTCTAACAGAACAAACTATTGGTGGGGTCTATTTGAATGAATGTCTTCCCCTTTACAGACATTCATGGTGTGAGCACCCAGGAGTAGATCCTTAGAATGTCCATACGAATTAACAATGTAATTAATTCCCACATAGTCAACAGACACTGGAGGGATTTTGGGGAAATTCAATATCTCCAAAATCTATCCAAGTGCTAATAAAGATACATGGCCTCATTATAAGTTTGCAGGACCAGAATTAAAGTAATAACATTTACCGTCACTATTCCGGCACTATGGGGTGTCCTAATTTAACTTCAGCTAAAATCTGGGGGTATATCAGGCGCCATAGAGTGGTATGGACTCCATTGAATGGGGAATTACTTACGGCTGCCGGCACCTGTAATCGGACGGTTATACCGGCAGATAAGGTGCCGGCAATGGCACTATCGTTTGCTGATATCCTGGCAGTACTACCACCAGGATACTCTCAAAGATGTAGTGAGGCCCACAGTCTTTTAAAGTAATTGTGTATCACCTACATTAATGCTGCCAACACCAACATTCCCCTAAAGGGGAGGGGTGAAATTAAAAACAAAAATCCCAACTATTCAACATTCCCGGTACCCAGCCTTAAAGCAGAGGGGTCCCAATGGTAAACTGAATCGCTGGATCTGTGATGTGCAGATAACTGTCTTCATGGTTAAGCAAAGTGAGCATAGCTGCTTTACAAGCACACTTTAGATATAGAGGGAACTACGAACACCAAAGAGAAGGGGAACATTCTCATCATTCAGCAACAAAGAAAAGACGTTCATTATATGCTGAAAATAGTGTTTTATTCAATGTCTGTAATGCTAGAATGCTGTTAGAAATGGAAAGTGCTCAGGAATGCTGGAGATGAAGAGCGCTGGCCAGGGCTATTCTTTTGCCCAATAGAAAGGTAATACATTTTATGCAAGTTAGACCACATACAAAGTATATTGTAGAGCATAATTGTACTGTCAGGTTCTACGGTGCTGCATTAATTATTTTTTCATTAGGGATATATATGTGTGAGTGGAACAAATATTTAAGAATTCTTTAGACCTAGGTTCATCTTTACATGTTGACAGAGAACAGAAAAGGAAACTACATAGTGCTGTGTTTTAGAGATTCTGTGATTTTTCATTTTGAGCGACCAACTGGTGTTTCCAACTTGTTGGTAGTTATGGAATTGCCAGGAAGAAAACACTTTGTGCCACGCAGTAAGGTAGCGTGCCTCTTGATAATCATTGTGTAAATATGACTATTGTCCATTCATTAAAAGAAAATAGATTCTATTCTTTCAACACAGCAGCCTGGTTTGTGGCGTACCTATTGCAAAAGGGGCGAGGGAGTACTGTGGTGTCATGTGTTCCAAAGGCAAAGTTAGTTAAGAATCAAAGTCATTCATCGATTGGTGTGGCACTCTTGATGGGGGGGGGGGTTGTAAGGCCCTGCATTAATTGTTGCCCCATAGATTTATCCTTCAACATGAACCCTAGTAACAGTTCTAAACACACTTTGTAAACCCACTGTTTACAGTGGCTGTCCAACATTCCAATGTTGTAAACAAACTTTATAGACCCTGTCTGAGGGCCGTTCAATAGTAAATGGCACATTATCAGCACAGAAGACATGCCTACATGGAGAGAAGGTTCTGATGAGGGAAGAGACGATTGCGTGGAGAAGTGCAAACACGGGCACAGCGGTACCCGGAAGTGAGCGGGCATTGAGGGAAAGAGCAACCGACTTGGTGCTGGATGAAGAAGGGTCAGACGAGCAAGGTGAGGGGAATGTTGGTGAGGGAGAGCGGCGGCAGCAGCAGGGAAGCTACTTGTGACTCACAAGCTGAACCATCTCGTATAGCCCATACATTGACCAATGATCCAGTGGATCTGATGCTGCTTAAAATCTGTGCTATACAAGGAAACCTCCTATTGAACCTTGACGGCTTGATACGATGAATGAGTAAAGTTGATGCAGACCCACTCCCAATGCAGACAATGTACAACAATGGATCGCCACACCTGCTTTCTCTTCTTAGACTCTTCTCTGCATATTGTCATTTATCGCTGCGAGAGACAAAAGAAAGCAGACAATCCAAACCAAACCCTTCTGTATCAATCACGTTTTACTGTGCGCCTTTTGCGGAGGTTTATTAGCCAATGTTTGCTGATAGATATACACACAAGTGTTGTAAATTGATAGAACCCTTCTATATCACTCACTTATTAATGTGTGCCTTTTGCATAAACTTATTGTCCATTGTTTACTGATACATATACGCAAGTGCTGCAAAATGACTTAACCCTTCTGTATCACTCACCGATTAAAGTGTGGCTTTTGCATAGATTTATTGACCATTGTGTTCTGATACATACATGCAAGTGCTGTAAAATGACTCAACTCTTCTGTATCACTCACGTATTAAAGTGTGGCTTTTGCATAGATGTATTGACCATTGTGTTCTGATACATATATGCAAGTGCTGTAAAATGACTCAACTCTTCTGTATCACTCACGTATTAATGTGTGGCTTTTGCATAGATGTATTGGCCATTGTTTACTAATCCATATACACACGTGCTGTAAAGTGACAGAACCCTTCTGTATCACTCACATATTACTGTGTGCCCTTTGCATAGACACTTGTCTATATTGGCCATTGTTTGCTGATACATATACACACCTGCTGTAAAGTGACAGAACCCTTCTGTGTCACTCACATATCAGTGTATGCTTTCTGCATAGACTTATTGCCATTGTTTACTGATACATATATGCAAGTGATGTAAAATGACTGAACTCTTCTGTATCACCCACTTATTAATGTGTGGCTTTTGCATAGATGTATTGTCCATTGTGTTCTGATACATACATGCAAGTGCTGTAAAATGACTGAACCCTTCTGTATCACTCACTTATTAATGTGTGCCTTTTGCATTGGCCATTATTCACCGATACATATACACATGTGCTGTAAAAGTGACAGAACCCTTCCGTACCACTCGCATATTAATGTGTGCCCTATGATTAGGCCATTGTCTATATTGGCCATTGCTTACTGATACATATACACACGTGCTGTAAAGGGACAGCACCCTTCTGTATCACTCACATAGTAATGTGTGTCATTTGCATATACCATTGTCTATATTGGCCATTGTTTACTGATACATATACAGACTTGCTGTAAGGTGACAGAACCCTTCCGTATCACTCACATATCAATGTATGCCTTTTTCACAGATTTATTGGCCATTGTGTTCTGATACATGTATGCAAGTGATGTAAAATGACTGAACTCTTATGTATCACTCACTTATTAATGTGTGCCTTTTGCATTGGCCATTATTTACTAATGCATATACACATGTGCTGTAAAGTGACAGAACCCTTCTGTATCACTCGCATATTAATGTGTGCCGTTTGCATAGACAATTGTTTATATTGGCCATTGTTTGCTGATACATATACACACCTGCTGTAAAGTGACAGAACCCTTCTGTATCACTCACATATCAGTGTATGCCTTCTGCATAGACGTATTGGCCATTGTTTACTGATACACATACGCAAGTGATGTAAAATGACTGAACCCTTCTGTATCACTCAGTTATTACTGTGTGCCTTTTGCATTGGCCATTGTTTACTAATACATATACACATGTGTTGTAAAGTGACAGAACCATTCTGTAGCACTCACTTATTAATGTGTGCCTTTTGCATTGGCTAATGTCTATATTGGCCAAGTTTTACTGATGCATATTTGTAAATGCTGTAAAGTGAGAGAACCCTTCTGTATCAATCACTAGTTAATGTGTACCTTGTGCATACACTTATTGGCCATTGTTTGCTGATGCATACACGCAAATGCTGAAACGTGAGAGAACCCTTCTGTATCACTCACTAGTTAATGTGTGCCTTTTGCATAGACTTATTTATTTACCATTGCTTACTGATGCATATACGCAAATGCTGTATAGTAAGAGAACCCTTCCGTATCACTCACTAGTTAATGTGTGCCTTTTGCAAGGACGTATTGGCCATTGCTTACTGATGCATATACGCAAATGCTGTAAAGTGAGAGAACCCTTCTGTATCACTCAATAGTCAATGGGCCTCATTACGAGGAAGGCAGTAAGGGGTAACGGCACTGGTAAAGGTACTGGAGCCGTTAACCCCATACCGCCCCATTACGAGGTCCGCTCGCGGGACCCACTCAGGCCGCCTGGTGTTAGCAAGACGTCCTTAGCGGGTCCCGCGAGCGGGCCAGCATTCAAACAATAGGCCCGTCATTAACGGGTCCGTTGTTAGCATGCTCCCTATTCCCATTGAGCCCTATGGGGGCTCAATGGCCCAGTATTTTCTCATTCAGGGAACTCGGACCCGGACCTGGGTTTGGGGGTAGCCATGCCCTTATTAAGGGCATGGCTACTTCCAAACTCGTAATGAGGCACAATGTGTGCCTTTTGCATAGACTTATTGCCCATTGTTTACTGATGCATATACGCAAACACTGTACAATGACAAAAAGGTGACATCTTTGGCACTAAAGGCAAATCATACATACATACATACATCTCCCTACACATCCTTCCTCTGCACCAGTAATTCTCACTAGAACACAATGGGCCTCACTACGAGTCTGGCGGCAACCAGCCGGTTTTTCCGGCTTGGTTACCACTGGACTCGTATTACCATTCCGCCTCTGTGACTCCCGAAATTACCAGGGCAGTACAACCCTGGTGTCCCGGGAATTCCGGAGGCGGAATTCGGTAAATCCCCATTCCCATGGAGTCCAATAGGACTCAATGGGAATGGGGAAGTGGAAACACCAGCACCATCTCGTGATGGTGTTGGTGTTTCCACGTCCGCCTGCAGGCGGGCGGTGTTAAGCCCGCCAGGTCAGAACGCCACCTCCTGCCTGCAGGACTCGAGATCGGGCGGACCGGGATTAACAGTGGCAGCGGTTTACTGCCACTGTTATTTCCGAACCGCCCGACCTGTAATGAGGACCAATGTTCATTTTAGGTGAATACAGTTCAAAATAAACCTTATATAAATGGGGGCCTCTGAGTGAATTCTAAACTGATATTAGTTAGGCCCCACCACCCCACACAAAAATTATCTACATTGCCTTAGTGAGCATAACAAAAGGCAATATTTACATGAACTGAACAAGAGGAATTAGTAGGAATACATCTGCAGAAATATGTTGTTTGTGCAGTTTAGTTTTAACTCGAAGGAGACCATCGTGGCCAAGAAAGCCATGTTTAATGAGCCATTGCCCGAATTTTCCTTGGAACAAGAATGGCCAAAACTTGGAGGGCCTCTGAGATATGCATTTAAGTATGCACTAAATGCTGCACGTTTCCTCTCCCGCTCACCAGCCTGGGGGTTCGTGTAAATATGATGGGAAACTTCTGAGCGACGGTGGCCGGATAGGAAGCCCGCAGGCCGCAGTAAACCAGCCTTTGTGGCTCAGATGGAACGGAATGAGTTTAGGCGCAGATTTACTTCCTTAATCCCATGGTTTCCGACGTCACGCCGTCGCGATTTGATGTAATTATCCGACGTGAGCAGAAAGTCAAGTCATTAAGCAGGGAGATTTGTATTTCTCTCCAGCAGATTTGTGCCTACAGTAAGTCGGTAAAATAAGAGGCAATTTGCTTCGAGTGCATTGTAAGGAAAATGGCGTCCTTTACATCACACAGCGAAGGACAGCGCCTGTAACTCTGCAGGGCATCAGCGCGCAGTTTTGCAAGGTCGACATTAAAGTTGCCTTAAACACAAATGAAATTAAATCTACAAAAGCGAGCTCCCTATTTAATAGACGTTGCACTCGCTGCAAGTGCCATTATGCGGCATGAAAGGCACTTGGCAGACGTTTCTACACGAGATTTCTAGAACAACAATGATTAAGCGAAATAGAAAGTTCGCTTCTTTCTTTTCCCTGAATTGGGGAATTTTACTGAATATAAACCTTGTGCACATTTAATTACTATAAACATAAATAAAGCAAATGCCTAAATACAATACATGCATAATATATTAAGACAGACGTTCTATATATGCAGTAAAATAAAATTCAATACAATAAAATCACGATGCACTATTAAACATATTAGAACACATTCAAATTCCCAATCACAGGAGGGCAACTTGTTGTATTACTACTTTTAAGTGGCTATTTGATATTCATGTGTGTAGGTGTTAACAATGTTCCTATGTAATAGAGAGATGGCATCATTAACACTGATTCTGCACCCATTATTGTACTCCAGAATTGATCTCCTTCCATTTGGAGAAGATTTACTGTAAACTGTGCCTTGTCCCTTCCATAGTACTTATACAGTTTTTGACACTGTGTTAGAACATGGCAGCCGGTCTCAATTTTCAGCCTGCATAGTCGACACAATCTCTTGTCACAAGAAATCTTTTTCCACTTCCCTGTGTGCTCCAATGTGGGTAAAACATTCATCTGAAGATGTGTAACAAATGTGCATATTACATTAGGGCAGTATTTAACCAGATAACTACTAGCATGGAGTCCCCTTAGTACCTGCATACAGTATTCAGAGTACACTGATTTGGTCACTAGTAACTCCAGGTTTTTACACAACTCTAGCCGCTTAGTTCTCTTCTTTACTATGATTACCCAATTTGGGAGGACCATCAGATCTTCAAGTTGCATAATAATGAGTGTCAAGTGCCCCATTGCAGAGTGCCTCAACCCTTTTTAGAATTCTTTTCTACAGTCTATACTGTGTTGAGGATTCTAATTGGGCATCACACACCGGACCAGGACACTTGCCCTTAGCCTAGGATGTAGCACTCAATTAGAATACTTTATCTTTATTCGGACTGAGCTGGCACCCACCCCGTCTCACACCCACTTTTACAAATATCCCGGGTCACAATGGACCATGCCGGTTGGTGAGAATACAATATTTATTTATTTTAAATTCAAAGAAAAACACACAATTTTAATATTGGGCAGCAATCACCAATGGGGTGATACTTACAATGTAAACTGATGAAATACACTTGGTTGACCTTCGTACTAGAACATTTCCAAAGCACAGATGAATAGGAGTAATTTTACTGTTCGGGTAGATAGCACCCGAGTTAAGATTTCCTCCTGCAATGCTCCCTCAATTGATAGAATTCAAATCTGACCTTCCCCATCTAAATGAGAGGCTTTCAAAACCTTTGCAATTACAGAAATAACACTCAGAATTTGTAACTAATTATTTGACATGTGCGGTTGAATAAATGTGGTAAATATGAGTTATGACACTATCAGGGATGTAATAAAACTAGCGCCTACAAGGCAAGGTACCACCAAAGGGCATACAATTCAAAAATCAACTTTGAAGTGACAACACAGTGCAGCCAGAATCAAACGCAGAGAATTTTCATTTGCTAAATTGCACAGGTTTAAATGTCAAAAACCGTTTGAAAAATGGGTGAAATAGAAAAAATCGGAATGCGTTTTTTAGGCTGGGTGATAGATGCACATCACAGGGATAAGAGGAAATTGAAAGAGTGACTCTAGCTGAAGAACTGGATGAGATTTTCAAGGTGAAAGAAAAATTGGTTTTAAAAATAAAAGCAGTTAAAAGAGAACATTGGTTTAAAAAGGAGAGTACAAGTCTTACAAAAACTATATTTAATGTCTAGAAAAGAGAGACACTGCCTGCAACACAGGTTACTTGGCAAGTGCAACCCCTTTGCGCCGTGTGGCTTTTTATGTGGAATTTAATTAGTTTAATCAAAAATAGGACTAAGGACTTACACAAGACAGAAATGAGTGGAAGAATTGCACTGACACTAGAAAATCAAGGAACAGAATACACAGAGTATGCAGACTATCTTAAACAAGTTATCAGGGTATGGATGGGATTACTTAGAAGGTGGAACAAAGACAAGGTATCAAGATGGGGTAGGCTATGTGTTGCTAAGGGATGGGGTAATACTCACAATCAGTGCTTGAGTTTGGGATTTTGGGACAGCCAATTAAGTTTCTGGACAGCGAGGCAGTATCTGGTCACTGGTCACAGCGGCGGGCTCTCCTAACAGAAAACAGCTGGGCAAAGGTCTGGTCACGGCACAGCGGCATGCAGGTAGTGGGGCAAAAAGATGGTCTGGTCACAGGATACTCTCAAAAAGGGTACCACAGCTGTTCCCCCTTTCTCCCTGAGGTAGTGGGATTTTGTTATGGGGTTTAGTTCGGAAGGGTGGTTCTGCCTGGAAAGGTTCAGCTATGCTCTGGCCTGGCAGTAGTATCTGGAATCTTGCAGAGTGAATGTGGACTGTCTGGATAGGCAGGCGCTGGAAAATTCAGAAGAGTGTGTGTCTCTGTGAGCCTCTACCTTTTATAAGGCGGGGGGTGAAATCACAGGCTTTATTGTTCAGCAGAACTAAGCTAGACCTACCCATAAAAATCGGATAGGTCAGCCTATGTTATATTGCCTCCTCCTTAGGGGCATATTGAACTGAAGGAGGGACTGAGTTTTAGGGGGTGTGCTTTTATGAGGTACAAAGCCACCCCCACTCATTTTTGCTAAAAATCAGTTCTGACATAAATTGCACATTTCTGCAGTTGTGGCACTTTCACAAATCATACAAGCAAATTGCATATTCCACACAGAGCATAATACTCCCACTCCCAATTTTATAGGACTTTGTTTTTTCCTTCAAATCATTTTACATCATTTTCAGTGAGAAATATTTTACCTAAAATTATACAACTTTATACATGTGTACATATTATCATAAGACATGTTAGTGTTGAAATTTAACGTGGCACCATATACACTTTCCTCAGAATATCCAATTTTGCATCATTTCTGTCCCCAAAATGCTAGTGAAGGCTACGACGTCTTAATTTGAAGCCACAAAAATTGCACTTGAACTGTAAAACTTTTACGTTCCTGCGTGATCCGGTTGCAGAGATAAAAGTCTTAGAGTTTATAAATAAAATAGTCTTTTGAGCCAAATGGCCAGCATTGTCTCCCATAACTTCCAAGGCTGCTCTGGAGTTGGCTTTTAAACCCCCCAGTTGAAGTTGAGGGGATGTGTTATTTGCAATTTCACACCTAAGTGCCCTGGAACCCTATTGTAACAGGCTCAAGCCCAGACGCAAAGTCTGACAACCGTGTGAGATGCTCCCTATTTGTCCATTCAGAGTTTTCAAGTGGCTGGCTCTTTTGGGGGAAGGCAAATCCTATTACGAGCACGCAAATGTCCTTTGAAGCCAAGCAGGAAAACCTGTGTTGCTGGTTCCCCAGTACAGCAAATGCATTTATTTTATTATTTATATTTTTTCTGAGCCAAAAGGCAAGGCTGTTGGAATAAAAAAATATATTAGATTTCAAACAAAACCCCCCTCACATTTTTATGCAAGTACAGGATCTTAACTCTAAATTTCCCTTTTAAACAGCATTTTCTTTGTTTGCAAAAAGCAACCATATTTTTACACATAGTTAATTTTCCTTTTGCTGTCAAATTGAAGCCCTAGTCAATTTCTCATGAACAGCAATCTGTTCAAGGCAAAGGTCCACTGACACTTACATAGCACAAATAAATAGGGCTTCTTGTTGAAGAGTTCAGCCATGAGATTTTGTTGCAAAGTTCAGCATCCTTACGTATGGCTGTGAGTAAAGTTCTTGGTGATTTCACAGATCTTGCCTGACACAGCCTGTCATTCAATGAGGAATGCCTCTTGTTCTTTGTTGGAGCACAACCTGAATATGGCTGGGCATAGCTGGGTCTCACTGGATCAGAAATGTGTATTGTTGAAGAGATGAAAAAGAGCATCACCGGGCCATCATTTTCAATGCCAAAACTGTCTTTTTTCAAAGACGGTGCAGCCATTATTTTGGTGATTGCAAAACACAGTTTTTAAGGCAAGGCAATAGTGCTCAACAGTGCCAGCGCAGCCATTTTGCTGGTAACTGCTGAAGTGCAGATTGGTGATGGAGGGGAATTCTGCTGGGTGGGTACATGTACCCCTCAACTGTCGAGTTGCGCTAGGTTGCAAAAAAGGGTATCCAGAGTCTCCACCAATTGTTTTATTGAAATATACAATTGGCACCGTTGTGTATTCAAATTCATTTTAATCTATCATACACCCAACTCGCATCTAAGTACTTATACCAGAACTGCATGAGGGACTTCTGTTAGTATATCCCCATTGAAAACCCTCTCATTTGTCTGTGTAAATCCTTAGTATTTTTGTAAGCCAATCAATGAATTCCCCCATTGAATTTCACAGGATCGGGATTGGTGGAATTTGAAACCAGCAAATCTTTTTTCGAGTGTTTTTGTTATTTGTTATAGTTATAAGGTGTTGCCCAAAATAATTATTCCCATTGTGATCTGGGAAACAAATGTGCCCCTGTGTTTAAATTGGGCCCACACAAACAAATGTCCATTTGCCTCTGTCATTCCTCTTTGCATTTGCTATCCTAACCCAAAACTGTTTTTCCTTTTGTGAGATAACCCCCTTCCCAGAGCCTACCTGTCATTTGCAGCTTCAGTAAAAACGAATTCCATTTGCATTTGCTTTTACCTTGAAATTGATCTTAACATCCCAAAAACTGATTTTCCTCTTTTGTTCCTCTTTCCCTATTGTGTGGTCAAAACGATGTTTCATTTGCATTCCCTCGCCATTGCCCAGGTGTTCTTTATTCTAAAAATCGATTTTCTCCTTCTGTGCTGACTAGTATTCCCTAAAAGCCCTGCCTGTCTTTCTAAACATAAGCAAGCAAATTCCCTGTTTCCCATTTCTTTCCTATAGCAGTTGTGGAATTAAAAATCCCATTCTTCCATTGGTGCTCCAAAAATAGAAGTTCCCCTGCTTTGCTGGCTCCCCATCTTGTTTCTGTGGGCAGCACACCAAAACGGATTTCCCCACTGTATTATTACTCCCTACCACTGCCTTCCATTCAAAGGAATCAAGTCCAATTGATGTTTGGGGTGGGGGTTGAGTGTTGCAGGAGGAGTGATTGATGCTAGTGCTATCACTGTGTGGTAAATTGTTCTTTTTCTGTTCCGCCATTAAAAAAAGGAAGTGACAGTATATCTTAACCTGGTTGTTTTGTTGAGAATATTGCATTTTGTGTTGCCTCAACATTGGTGGCTGCTGTAATTGGCTGATTTTCCTTTGATATTAAATAATAGATTCATAAATATCTTATTTATACACACCGGCATGGTTCCTAGTCCATTGGGTTTGTGGATGTTGGGTGCGAGGCAGCTTGGAGGCCTACTCAAAAAGAATCCGTAGCATACTAAAAAAATAAAAAGTGTTTTGTTGTGCGCCATGTTTATTGTAGGGGAAGGAGTTCCCTGGCTTGGTTGTGCCATGTAATAAACCATGACACTTCTAATATCGATCTAAGTATTCTCCCCTCTAATTTATCCAACCATGATATCATATCCTCCGGTAGGATAGCCAAACTGTATAGTGTAGCTTGCACTATACTCTTACTGTACAGAGCCACCTGGCCTTTGATATTATTCACACCCTTTAGGCGCATGATCTTTTCAAACACAAGCCATTTTTTTATGATCTTGGAGTGCACATTATTACAATAGGATTCCAGAGAAGGAGAATAACATATTTGAAAACCTAAGTAGATGTAATTATCTACCATTTCAAGGTGGCTGTCCTTCAAATAACATTTATAATTATTTGATTTATACATGTGCCCGTAATCATAATATAGTTTTTTTTCCAATATTAATCTTCAAGTTATTTTGCTGTGAATAATTTGCAAGCGCGCTAATTGAGCGTTGTAAAACTATTACGGTTTTGTCTAGGAGGATTGTGTCATCAGCGTATCTGAGCCATAGTATCTTAATTGCACCCAACTTAGGCGGAAAGATTCTTACAGGTGATATCGCCTCTCCCATATCACTCACGTAAAAGTTGTACAATAAAGGTGCCAATGTACATCTGTGTTTAACACCAAGATTACGAGGCATGTCTGAGGTCATCACTCCATCATGGCTCAGACCACACTATTCTCAGATTATAATAAAGTGATAAAATATACGAGAGAGCTATCCATGCCCCAGCCATGGAGCTTTGCCCAAAGTTTAGGGCGGGATACCATGTCAATTGCTTTACTATAATCTATAAAGCACATATATAGTTTGTCATTGCAATTTCTTTTGCACTCTGAAATTCTGTATTGCAGGACAATAATATTATATAAGGCATTAAAACCTTTTCTGAGTCCAGATTGAAAAGTGGATGTTCACCCAGCTTTTGTAGACCTTCCTGCTCGCATCAAGCCTTGCAAAAAGTCAAAAGTTATCTGGATATGCTCTCTCTCCCTCTTGAGATACCAATATCAAAATCGCCCTCCTCCATGAACGGGGTATGTCATCTTCTTTAAGATTTTCCAAAACTACTGTTCCAGTATGTGGGCCCATAAAGACGTGTTAGATTTAAATACCGCATTTGATAGTGAGTCATGTTCTGGCACACAATAATTTTTTAATAGAATGAATGAATATAAGGATATTCTCCCACCCAAAGCCCTCAATAAATTCAGGGGAGGATACGTATTTATAATATGTCTCAGTCTGTGGGGTTATATCATAAAACAATTCCCTAATTGCTAAGTGCCACACTGACTCATCAATGGGACTTAGTTCTATGAAAGAGGACTTATTTAGGAGCCCATGGATCATTCCCCAACATTTTTTGTCATCCCCTTTTTTGATAAGCGTATACAGGACAAGCCAATTTGCTGATTTGAGGGACGACTTGTGGTTTCTAACCCAATTTGTGTACCTGGTAGACTCAGTGGACTTTAGCTGCTTTTTTTCCTATTCGGTAGGGTAAATGTTCTTGTTGATATCTCTATGGAGCTTACGCAAGGTGCTTTTAGCAAATTTTATCTCATGGTCAAACACATTTTCATGTTGTTAAGAGGCTTAATAGTTTTAGGACAAGTGCATGCTTAGCGTCAAATTCAAAAATTATTCAAAAGCCATTGTTCCATTAATGCCATATTACTATCTATGTTATTACTGATTTTCTCAATATTCTTACCATTCCATTTAATATGATTACCTATGGAATTTACATGCACCTGGCAATTATGTTTTTTTAATCTTGTGTACGTTCTGCAACATATAAGTCCATGTCATGACTGCATGATTACTCAAAGTTGTAGAACAAATCCTAAACTTTTTACATTCCTCTTGTGTTTTTCTATCGACAAAGACATAATCAAGACATGACTTCCTGCTGCCGTTAGATCATGTTTGTTGCACAATGCCCTCTCCCTGTGCTAACCTATTGAGACATATCAGATAGTTCTCATAAAACTGTCTGGGCCACGCGCCCGCCATGCCTGTCCAATTGACTGGGGGTTCCCTACAAATTTCTCATTGATAAAATCACATTCATCAATGAAAAGGGGAGCATTTAAATCACTGGCTGCTATTACCCTCCTGGCAGGATGCCTCTCGTGCCGGTTGTTTAATACACTTTGCAATACAATAATGTACTCGTTATATGACTCTGTGCCTGAGACCGAATAAATATTGACAATAAATACCAGTAAGTTCAATGACCTCAAACCAACGATAGTGGCTGACACTGAATGGGAAGTTATCTCTGGCATAAAAGGTTCCCGATCAATAAAAGTATAAGCACTAATACTCATCCCCCCAAAGGGACACCCTTACTTCCTAACTGCATGTGTTGATATAATAGAATAACCATCAATAAAGATATCATCAAACGGAAAAGTCTCTATTAAAATAGGAATATATCACTGGAGCCCATGATCTCAATTCCCTGGGCTTCCGACAAGAAAAGCCTGTGCTCTCTTGTGTTCCAGCAGGTGATGGTAATCTCATCAATAGTGCGGATATATCAGTCATGTTCTGGGGACCCATGATAGCCCCCGCAGATACCTTGTGGATCCTTAGGTTTGTACGAAGGCATATTATATCGAGGTACACTTGTTCTACCACCAGCCTTCATTACAGAGCTCGTACAGACTTTCAATTTCAAGTCCATATCAGCCAGGGCATTAGAGCACATGTATAGTAGTGATGGAATTGCCAGAGTTTTACATTGTTCTAATGGCCCAATTCTTCTTCCGACTGTCCCACCTTGGAAGTTCAATACCATAGGTGTCGCTCGTTGTGATGGATGGCAGGCCCTGACCTTTCCCATATGTCCAGCAAGCTTGCCCTACTCAGAAATAGGGCTATCTGGCTGTCATGGCCACTAGTCAAGGGGCCAGTCCTTCCTCACCCCCAGGGCCCCATTGGACCCAATCCTGGCGCCAGCTCATGTAAAAGTGTGCGCTGCACATTCTATGCCAAGGGCGTGTGCAGCTGGGCCGGGCATGGCCATAGAACAGAACTGGAAGGCACATGCTACAGTCCGAAAGAAGGGCAAGGTAGAGCCAGTAGGCAGGGCTAAAGGGAGGTGCCTGAGCCAGCCTACATAAGGCCAACCCAGCCACGTGCCTTCGCTTCGCGTTATTCTGTTTTCAGCAGTGTAACGCTCTCTGCTGTGCTTACTGCACATCACTGGGTTCCTGCAGCCCCATCCTGAAGATATCGCTCCTTACCTGTAGTCTACTGCTACATCTCCGCGCACACCTTCCACCCCAACTACTCCATCGCTGAGGGCGCTCCTTACCTATTGCCAGCCGCTACAACGCTGGGTGCGCATCTTACCTGCTGCCAGCCGCTACATCACTCAGCGCGCTTCTTACCTGCTGCCAGCCGCTACATCACTGAGCGCACATCTTACTTGCTGCCAGCCGCTACATCTCTGAGAGCACTTCTTACCTACTACTCATCACGGCCGGAGTCGGACTCTTCCTCTTACTTGCATTCCATCACGGTCGTAGCCAAAGTCTTCTTTCTCACTGGCATTCCATCATGGTCAAAGTCCGAGTCTTCATTCTGCAACCGCGAATCTTCATCGAGAATCCAGACACCATTCTTCATAATCGGCCTGCACCTACGAGGAAATAAGAACACAACAGGTTAGAACTCATATGCATATCGAACGCACGGCCACATCATACAAAAGACTAGAGTTCCTTTGTAAAGACCAACTTACCTGTCACTGTTGAAACTCAACCAGCCTCTAAGGTCTTCCGGACTCTCTTCGGTCCCGGTTTACTTCTCTGTACCTGTGGCAATGGAATGAGACATTGCAAGAATAATTATTAGACGAAATACAGACAATCTAATCGAACAATAGTTATAACAAAAGACTTACCTTTAAAGTGGATTGGTCACAGCTGGTCCGGATTAACACTCCCACGGACCAGTGAAGCAACTTGGTCCATTCTACGTGCCCCTGCTAGGATAAGCAGGACGGATAGCTCAACATTACAAAACTACAAGTGAGCTTATATGGGAAAGCGCTTGCACAATGTATTTTGGCACGAAAGGGCTGGGGGAAGTCACGGTATCCCCACTCCATTTTCATTGCCTCTCCTCTTCACTCAGGGGCAACTCCCATCTCCCGAGCCGCAGGTCCAACCACTATCTGGAGGGGAAGGCGATTCCGAGGAGTCAAGTCATGGGAGGGCTCCAACCGCGCCCCAATGCCCCCGCGGAGACCAGGTGAGCGTAACACCGGCTTGGGTTGAGTTCTTCAATCTTGTCCAGGGTCTCGAAGCAAGCAAATGCATGCCTTGTTGCCTTGCTTAAAGTAAACCTCTGAGTAAAGTTCCCTCCATGCTCCAAGAACTTGCATTTCACCCAAACTACTGCATGTGATTACTCCATCATTGCCTTACTAACTGGAGCCCTCTGTGTGGAGCTCCCTCTGGGTTTCAAAAACATACGGTTCACCCTTATTGCTGTATAGGGTTGTTCGTCGAGGACCTGCTTTGAGCTTGAGTCTCCCTTCTGTTGCACATCCTTTTGGTAATCATTTGTGATGTTTGTGGTCACGTTGGTGCTTTACCCATTTATCCAGAGGATCCCTCAGTTCCACCCTTTTAAGAGTGCCATATCCCAGAGTTTTTGAGAAGGTGACAGTGTGTGGCCCCTTAACTCTGCTTAAGCAGTTAGTCATGCCAAATGTCTTATTTACTTCCGGGCTGCGTGTGGCTTCCTCCCGATAAAGATCAACCGAGGGGCGCTTTACTGGGCTCAGCTTTTTTTTTTTCTTCTGGTTCTTCGGAAAGCTATTCAGTAAGGACATTTCATTGCAGAGCGCCTAAAGTCCATCTTCCTCACTTTCTGCAGTGATCCGCCACAAAGCATTGTTCAGGGAGTCAATTGATGTCACTTATTGGATCAGGGAATCGGCATATTATGTATCCTCCAATTCTGAGTCTTGGAAGAAGGCAACGTTTCCCCACCATTGACACACATTCTGACAGGCTCAACACAGGTCTGGGTAACTTTCCTTGTGGCGTTTAATATACAGTTATTATCCAAGATGACTTCCACCACTTTGGAGACTATTTCCTTCAATCTAAGAGGGTCACGTGAAATGTTAGTGCACCAAACCGTAAGAGCATCTATCCTAATTACCAGAGAGGCCAGCATCAATAGTAGTTCATTCATGCTCATTGTCGAAGTCAGCTGTGATTTTTTTCTTTTTACTTCTGCCTCCTCATTGTCAGGCTCTATTATTTTCTCTGAGCACAATACCAATGCCTCCAAATTAGGCATGGCCGAAAGATTGAAACCTTATCATTTTCTGCAGAGGGAAGCGGTTGGCCTATCAAATTTCTTTTTATCTGCTAGCATAATTTGAGCTATGATCCATTATTGTCTAAAGCGTCAAAGTTGTCAAAAGTAGACAAATCAAGACTGATAACTTATTCAACCTCTGAAGCTGACGTCAGTGGTAAATCAATCATGACCGATGCCGTTGATACTTCTCCA
This sequence comes from Ambystoma mexicanum, assembly GCF_040938575.1. Classification (NCBI taxonomy): domain Eukaryota; kingdom Metazoa; phylum Chordata; class Amphibia; order Caudata; family Ambystomatidae; genus Ambystoma; species Ambystoma mexicanum. The sequence goes on from NC_090928.1 coordinate 1,151,222,467, forward strand.
TGGATGGGGTGAAGTACTGGAGGGATGTTAAATAAGAAATAAGAGATTTTAGGATGAGTTGAGCCGTTGTTAAGGACACGATTATCTCTTACGCCCCCTTTTTTGCACAAGTGGATCCCTTAATGGTACCGTCCCTCCCGACAGGACTACAAGCCCATTTTCCTAACCCCATACCTGCACCGCGAGCCCGTTTACTCTGGGCTCGTGTCTTCATGGTCACCATGCATACCACAACCAGTCAGTAGCCAAATCCAAATGTGGTTTGTCTAGTGGGAAAAATTATATAACTCTACACACGACGCCAGGTGTGGCAGGCTGAATCCTCAAAAAAGGACCAACACTCCACAATAGTGCCAGTCTCAGTTACAGTGCGTAGCGTGTCTGTGGTACTGACAATATTATGGCAGACTCAACCTAGCTGAATCCCTGCAGTGGACCGTAAGAACCAGTGCACAGCTCACCACACCTGCTGCTGCTAAAAGAGCCCCTTATTGCTGTCAAGCCTCACCAGCTAAAAACAAAAAGAAAAACAACTGGTCGCTTTTGACATTCCTATACCGTCCACAAAATGTTTACAGACTCTTTATTCGTTCTTCCACTACACACTGCTCACCGTTCTCTCGCTGCAGCTCTCTCCACTCCTCAACGCAGCTGTAGAGGAAAGAATGACTGTAAGTTCGGAGTCAAACCGTAACTCCCTCAGGACCAATACCGATAGAGGCTGATTCATACACCATCAGATTATATTCAACGTTTTCTTCCATAACGCGCTCTGAAAAACTAATCGCTGATAGTTTATGAGTTAAAAACTATGCCCAGGGAAATATCAGTGGTTTAGGTGCAATCAAAACCTTACAGCCATCAATTATCAGTGGTGTGAGGGTCACACACACATGTACGGCTTCATTGTGAAGTGAACCTTTTCGAAAGTCGCATTGCTCCCAGCACGACGAGCCATTGGAGTCCTGAAAAGGATCTCTCTCTTGCTACCAGGCACCTTTGCTAACCCCCCCCTTTCCTCCGATTGCGACGTGTCATGATATTAGGGGCACTCCAGTAGACCCTACCACTCCCCATTTCCCCCAGTCCATGTACACCCCTCCTCGTGCCACCCTTCCCACTCCCAAAATACCACTCCTCCTCCAATTCCAATGTACCACTCCTCCTCCACTGACTTTCACTTTCTGGATTGTTTGTGCAATGGAGGCTTTACACTGGTTACGTATGCAGCATCAAATTTGTAATCAAAGGGAAAATAAAACAGTCACCAAGATTGGGACGGTTAAACCCAGATGTGGTCCTGAGCCTTCAGTGAATGGAGACCCAATTGACACCTCACTAATGACACTCGTGGATGCTGCAATATGTCTGGGGTTGCTGAAAGGGTCATGCAGAATGGATGTAGCCCCTTTTGTGGTGGTTGCAAGCCTGACTCTTTCCCTTTCTGTAATGGCATGGCATTATGAAAACGCAATGGTCTTTGGGGGATTACCATAGCATTGCAATTGATTACTATTCATTCAAAACCTTCCACCCATCAGTGCACTATGTTGTGATAGCCAGCCCGGTTGGTGGGGCATGCGTAGATGTGGTTCCTGAGTTTGATGTACTTAGAGACCCAAGCTAGACCTCACAGATAAGGCAAACTGACGAGATTTCTCTGGGGTTGCATATATATTCATGGGCTGAATGGATGTGACCAAGAGATTTGGGCTGTGCTTCCCTTTTGTGGTGGCACCAAGCCTTTTTTACACAACTTAAGTAACTTACCCGGATAATCTGGTCAATTGAAGTTGTAGAGGTGGAGCCAAGTACCGCCGCCCAAAGCTCCTCCCCATACTGCCTATGTGTTGGGAGCCAGAGCGTGAGACACGTGCAGTACCATTGAAAATAACTATACCAAAGATTAATCCTGGAAGTAAGATTCCCATTGAGAAAGCCATACGTGCGTTCATGACAACATGATGGCCATTTGAATGTATGAACCTTGAGAAAAAGAGAAAATTGGTGGTGGCATATGAAAGCAGAACTGATGCACCCAGAAGAGATGCTGAGACGAGAGAACATAAATATTCTATAGGCTCTAAAGAGGAGGTTTTAAAGATGTTTTTAAGAGGTTTTAAAGATGGGCAGGGCTGTCAGACAAGGTACAAAGACAGCTCAAGAAGCTGGTGGAAATAGAGGCAAAACCGTGGCCAGAAATAAAGCTGACAATTGGTCATCATTACCGATTGTTGTAGGAGAAAACTCAAAAGAAAGAAGAAGGTAGGAAACTTGAGGAGGCTAAGCTAGTGCAGAAAGAGCTATCAAAGTATGCTATAGAAGGGGCAATGTTAACTAGTGGAGAAGGTCCAGGATCACAGCAACTAGCAGGAATTCCACAGGTGAATAACTAACAGCAGTTTGATGAAAAAGGGAAAGGCTTTATACACCGAGGCAGAGGAAACTTCAGTGGAAGAGGTTTTCAGAAAAATCAAGGGAACTTCCAGAGTAACCAAGGTGGGTTTCAGCCTATGCAGAACGATAATCAGGGCATGCAGGGAGGGCACATTAGATGGCTCTCTCCTGTAAGTTTGTCATGTGGTATGACAGGGCATATAGCATGAACATGTGGGAGCCAAGGGTATGTACAGAATGGGCAGTTCTCAAGAGGGGGGACCTATCCGCCTGAATATAGCTCACAGGGTAACGAAGGATTTGCCCAAGATCAGACAGTGTATCAATCATAAATGCAGAGAATACAACAGGCTTTGCAATCACAGAAAGCACCATTGAAATCCCTCCCAAGGGCAGTCACAGCACGCACACCTGCAAATACAGCAGAGTGCAAACACAGGGCAGTTACTGACTCCTAGGGTAGGGGGTGTCACTATTGAGGGTGGGAATCCTTTCACAGGCACAGGGATAAGTATGTACCCACAATAGGACAGCTCAATGGGTGACATAATGTTTTCAGTACTATCACTAATGCCGAATCCTCAAGAGGAACCGAGGGTTGACGTTACAATGGGAAGCAGATCTTTTTCTGTTTGGTAGACACGGGTGAAACTCGCTCATGTATACAGGATGGAAAATGTTTGCTATCGGGTAATGGCATGAATGCTCAAGATTTTACAGGAGCTACAAGTAGAGTTCCATTTACTGAAGAATTGCCAGTCTCTATAGGATAATGTGATATGTCTGTTCCATTGCTGTATTCAAAGCAAACACCAGTTAATATACTGCGTCGAGATTTAATGACGAAGTTGAATATGACGATTTCTTTCACTGATGAAGGCATAATGTGTTTGACGCCATGAATACATTATTTAAATGTGAGCGAATTCATAATGGCATTTACGGGGCAAATAGCCATACGAGGGGTACCGTTAGAACCAGAAGTATTTCATTATGGGGTATGCCTTTTGTTAACATGGATGACTGGTTTAGTAGGTAAGACCATTAGAATACCTGATGAGATTCTCTTTAGAACAGAGATTCCCATGGAAGAAGGGGGGGGGGGGATTTTTCCCTTAGAGGGGTAAGCAGCTGTGGGGAGAGTGGTCTTAGCTATGCTTCTAGGATTTCATGATAAAGGCAGATCATGGAGTACAATAATTGCTATTGGAGAGAGGGGGTGTTCTTTATCCCCTTCCGAGGATTTGTGGTAACAGGAAGGCACTGGTAAACTGGTGATGCCTGTAGCCTTATTAAAGGTGGCATTGGAACAGCTACTCCTCCCTGTGCATGTCAGTAGGGAAAGCCTTGCAGCAAGTGTTGCGTAGGATTGGTTTGTACCAAATTTGTTAGAAAAAGTTGCTTTGTATGTAGTAAATTGCATTGTATGTCAAATGTTACTGCTGGGCACATGCTGCAAACAGTCAGAGGAGTTATACCTTGACCAAATGGTGCTTTTGAGCATTTACATATTGATTATGTTGACATGCTGCAAGTCTGTAATGGCTACAGGTATATGATAGTGGGGGTGTGCCCCATTTCTAGGTGGATTAAGGCTGGTCCATGCACACAGCCAGATGGCACTTGCGCTGCAAAGTTCTTAGTCCAAGAAGCATTTCCCAGTTGCAGAATATGTGAGTTATTGAGATCAGATAATGACCCACATTTTGTGAATGAAGTGTCCAAGCAAAATTAGATTATTGCTTAGTATAAAGCATACGTTTTCTTCAGCTTATCACCTGCTAGCAAATGGGTAATGGGAGAGACTCAACAGCATGCTCAAGGAAAGGATGGGCAGGTTTAAGTTAACATTGAACAAAGGATAGTTGCATTGCCTGCCTCTTGCATTATATGCATTGAGGAATCAACCAAGCTCTGACCATCATCTTGCGTCCCATGAACTAGTAACGGTGAGGCGAATTTGAACGCCTCTCACTCCTCCATCGAGAACTAGAAGTGATGCCCAGACAACAGCATAATTTCTAGGAGCTACGTGCATATTTAACATGTATGACTACAAGTATCTCTGTCATTTCAGACCAAGTCAAGCGGGAGGTGTGTCGGTCTCAGAACATAGATGAATACAATAAAGCAACTGGATCAAGTGAATTATTACTTTCTATGTTATTTCCTGGAGATCAAATTCTGATCAGGAACTTTGTCCACAAATGGCATCAACCCAGGTTTGACGGTCCTTTCATTGTGGAGGATGTTACACCATCAGCAGTCAAGGTACTAGGAAGACGCGCTTGGATATTCCTGGGAGACGTGAAGATCAACACTGGTCAGGCCACTTCACCCCGAACCCATTCGGAAGCAAGCAACATAAGAAGTTCAGCATGTGCAGACTAGATCAATGACGAGGAAGAAGGACACAGAGACTGTCCAGTAGACAGATAAAGAGTTCATTGGACTGTGGTTCTTCCGAGACACTCTATGTAGCTGCTAAGCAAGTAGTGAAAAAGCAATTGTTCTTGAGCCACCTGAGTTTGCTGATATTGGACTGAGACATATTGAAGTCCTGAAAGGAAAAGAAATGCGAGACCTAGAGTTTATCTTTGACGATTGGAAGAAGGTGCAGTTCCCAGATTCCTTTCTGACAGAGTTTCTGGTGGTGCCTAATGGAAACATTCTTTGGATCATTCTTACTGTTTTCCTCTTCATTCTTCGTGTTTATCCTTCATTGGTTGGGAGAACTATTGACGTTCACATGTTTTTGCAAGATCCTAAAAATGGTCCAAGGAGATTGCTTGCAGCTATCACAGAGCAAATCCTCCAAATACCTGTGTTCTGTACAGAAATTATAGATGGTTCTGTCTGACGAAGATACTTATAAACTGCTAGGAATGGTCTTTTATTTCCTGATTGAAGAGCACTCTTATCTTCTTGGACGACAAACCACCACACGTGTATTTTCAAGGAATCCTAGAAATTGACCTGTGATAAATTGGCTGATACATGAAATTCTCAGGCAGATTTGTTTATTGCCTGACACATCTCCTTGAACACATGGATTTGGCTTGTAAAGCGACGACATCCATAACCTACTGGCTTTGGTATATTATTATTTGCTGGAAACACAGTCTCATTCTGTTTGGTGAAAAGACGACTCTTTTGTATTCATCAGAAACCCTGTCAACCGTCCTGCTATTAGCCAGTTGCTTGTGGTGCTTGTGGAGCAAATACAACAATTACCACAATATTTTATGAGATAACCCAACGTTTGGTTTTTCCTTACTTAAAAGTAAAAATAGAAAATGGGCAACATTGATAGCAATAAGAATGTGGTAAACAACGAGAGAGCACATGATGTGCAAGACAATATTGCTGTATAAAATTGACATACTGGTATATAATCTATACATGCATTATGTTCATCATCCCCAAAAAACCACAAGAAGTATGTGGGGAAATGGATTTACTACAGCCCAAGTGGACAATGCATTTTTATGTCCTGGAATACGAATCAACTGTGAAATCAGCCGGATGCCCGAAAGGAGTCATAAAGATATGGGTCCCAAAGAAGCATTTCTTCAGACAAGGATGTCTAGATGTGAGGACTGATGAGAGAGTGGTCGATTAATCGCCCAGAGGGGAGAGTGTAGAGGTGGAGCCAAGTACACCCACCCAAAGCTCCTCCCCATGTTGCCTATATGTTGAGAGCTAGATTGTGAGACACGTGCAGTACCAGCGAAAATACCTATACCAAAGAGAATCCTGGAAGTAAGATTCCCATTGAGAAAGCCATACATGTGTTCACGACAATATGATGGCCATTTGAATTAAATCCTGGAGGGAGTGTGAAAACTGAGCAAAAGAGAAGTTTGGTGGCGGCACAAGAAAGGAGAACTGATGCACCCAGAATAGATGCAGAGATGAGAGAACATAAATATTCTATAGGCTCTGAAGAGGAGGTGTTAAAGATGAGCAACATTTCGGGCTCGAGATGAAGCTGTTCATGCTACAGAAGTAATGAAGAAGATATCAAGTCATTTTACAATTGTACAGATGCAAGTAACACAAGTAGACAAAGTTTTCTTAAAGGCTGGCTATGTAGTGAATAGATTGCAGCAATGGACAATATACATAGGACATGTAAGGACTATGGATGATTCCACAATGCACTTTAGCAGATCTGGATCCCGTGAACAGAAATATTTTTTCAGTGTGTCGCAGTTGGAAATTGAAAACTTAACCATGGAGGTGAATCAAAAAAATTCTTGGTTGGCCCAAGACCAGGAAGTCAAGGCCACCATGGGCCTGAATGTTCGAGCAATGGTTACAGAATGTTTGTAAAGAACAAAACTCATGTCTTAGGTGAGGAGTGAGAACATTGAAGACATCAGAGGTTCATCATTTAATAGTATGTTAAATGCAGCAAGACTCGAAAACATGGTCTAAAGTCACGTGGCTAGATGGAAATAGACAGTGGGACAAACTGTATCGAAACCAAGAAGACAGAGTATGCCTATACTCCCTCATAATCTCCAACAGAGAACATTTCCAAGGCCAAGGCAAAGCCTTAATTGACTAAGCAGGCTGCACGAGTGATGATAGATGACAGGCTAATTGGTGGGAAGCTATGGTTATGACCAGCCCACCAGCACCTGGGTGCCAGCCTGCGTGCTGCTTACATGTGTGGAATATTACAGAGGGGTACATGGGTGCCAACCAACTATAGAGGGCCGCTTAATAGAGAGCCCTATAGTTTGTATAACCAATGGAACATACTGTATTTGATGATGTTGGAAGTGACCTACACTAGAGGAGGGTTTAGTTGCCCACCTGATGTTAGAAACCCAATCACATTGGCTGACAAGTATGGAACTTATACCTAGATGTTCCCTGTAAGCCTATCACCTTCCCAAGTAGGTTTTTTGTAGTTTGCCACGAAGGTTGATGTCAATCATGTTGAGTTTTTAATATAAATGTTTTTTTACATAACATGCATTGAATGAGAAGATCGAGCGACTTTGTTGATGTTAGTTGTAACTCCCTGTTTTAGATAATTGATATTAAAACAGACGCACTTTGCCAACTTTCTGAATACATTTGATTATTGATGTTTCAGTATATTCTTCTTCTCATCTCTTCTTAAAGGGCTGAGTTGGACATCCCAGTTCAAATTCTAATCTGATATACCTTTCCTTCTAATGAACAATTGCACTGAAACCGATCAAGCATTCTAGGAACCTTCAAAGTGCCACACATTGTAGACATTTGCCAAGGATTTAGGAAAGCAAGTACTCCTTGGGCTGGGAAGATAGCTCAGAGACTACGTGTTTGTCGTGCAATCAAGACTAAGCCAAACTGCATTGGTTTGAATCCTGGTCCTGCGCTTAGAGGCTGGACTCTGTCATGAAGCGCACAATTTGAACCCACTACACTTTTTGTACAATGAACATCATGTTCTATTGTAAAGACATTTCTGATGGGATTGGCTCCATGTGTCTTTTCACTTCTTTAACAACCATAATTAGCCACACCAGAATAAGCACCAATTTCCATAATCATGTTTTACAAAGGTGCACCATAAACCTTTGCAAGAGCATACTAGCTCAGCACCAGACCAAGGAACATAAACATAATATTTTCAATTCAAAACAAAGTGGGCTTTTCTGTTCAAATGGCTGTGTTGCATGAAAAAAATAATATACATTCTTTTGTGTCAACATGCACCATGTCTTTTTCCCTGACATCGTTGTGTGAGCAGTGGTGCATTTTTCACATTTAAACTGCAAACACACATGCAAAGCTGTTATTATGTCAGTGTTTAAACATCCTGTTTTTCATGTGAAAGGGACCATTGATTTTCTTCTTGCTTTGTGGATTAAAATGTTGCTTTTCCTTTGGTAGTGACAGGGAGGCCTTTTGTACATGTCCCTTTAGTTTTAACTTGAATAATACACATGCAAAACCATTTCTGTGTCAGTGCTGAGAAATCCTGCTTCTCCGGTGAAAGGGACCTTTGATTTGGGGCCTTTCAATGCACCCCTGTAAGAGGATTCAATTCAACACTACAGCTAAGTAAATGCCTAGTCTGGGATACTGATTGGAAACCCTTATTGATATATCTTTACGTCCCGTTCATGCGTTCTGGATGACTACCCCTATATAACACCCCTCTCTTGGAATCCTCCTGACCCCACTGAGCCAAGAAGTAGTTCTGTTTTGCAAGTTTAAAAGGTTTATTTGATAATTTAAACAATAGATATATATATCACACTTTATAATAAATTAATAATTGGATATCACACTTAATCTGATATGATAAAGATTAACAACGGAGAATCTGGCACTAGCACACTTGTGAATAGGAACAGAAGAAGAAGGTGGTAGAGAATGCTTTATATAAATTCAGATGGATGTAATGTTGAATGAAAATGCAATACAGAAAATACTCAATATGATTTCAACAAAACAATGTAATCACTTTTCTCTGGCAATCCCCTCCCCCCTTTATGTAATGCAAGGAAATGGAAGGAAAGCACACAGTTCTCAGAAATGCAATCAAATGTAATTCAGTTCACCCCAGCAAGCTTAGACTACAGAAGTTGGAAACACAGGCCCAAAATGCTTTTATATGTGCTGGCAATGAAGTGAAAAATATGCTAAAATGCTTTTAATTCCCTCTAGAGGTTCAGGGTGAGTGGTGTCAAGTTAATATTAGTCCAGGCTCACTCTAGCAATGATACAGGGATGGTTCTTAAGAGGCAAAGGAATTTTTAGCAAGGAAAGCAAGAAACTTCTGTTTTCACACGTGGAGAAATTTGCAAATCGCGGCAAATTCGCGAGTGCGTTTTTCACGATTACAAAGGAACTACAAGGATTAGCCCTATCGTTTTGGGGTCCTAGGACAGCCTAGGATCTCAGCTTCCAGATGAAAGTTACTGCAAGTCTCTAGGACAAACGGTCACAGAGATATGAGCGATATGGTAAAGGTCGTTTTTCAGATTTGAAATTTTAAAGTTCAAAAAGACAAGTGACAGCTAGCAACTAGAAAATGACAGGTGACAGTTAGAAGGCAGTTCTACTTAGATTAAAATAGATTGAATTATATTATTTTAACTAAGAGATTGGTTCTACACAGTTCTGCTGGTTACTCACAATATATTTTTGAAATAAATGGGCCTCGCCACGGATCTGGTCAGGTTTTAGACTGGACTCTGGTCTGGTCTCGGCACTTCACAGTAATCTGGGTCAGCTCTCTGGTTCTGCTAACAGTGGTCTGGGTCAGCTCTGCTCTGCCTCTGGTTCTGGATATTGATAGATTTGAAGTCTGGATCTTTCTGCACAGCTTTCTCTAGAGATTGATGGAGGTAAAGTATGGATTTTCCCGGCAGAGAGTCCCGCAGCAAATGGATTTGAAGGTCCCTATCTGTCCTGACTGTCTGCTTTTATGTGTTTTGAAAATGGGTGTGTGTGCAGCATCACTAGGCTCTACCCCTCTCCACTTTTCATTGGCCACTTCATCCCCTTCCCCTTGATTGGGGGAATGAAATGAAGTGTCATCATGATGAGGTCTGTTTATGATACAGAGAACCCACCCCTGTCAAATTACACACAATCTATATTTTGACCCAAAAGACATATTTGCACAGGTACACATTTGTTTTAAATTACATGCACCCATCATGCATTACAGGATGTATACCCTGTCCAAATCTGCTCTTCCTGGGAGCTTGCATTCAGAAATGGCGACATTGGCACTTTTTAACTGGTTTCGCAATATCGGACATTACCCCAAATTTACACACATGTGCACAAGGAGTATGGACATTACTTGATGAAGTGTCAGATTTTTAACATGCATACATTTTAAGTAATACCCTCTTAACTGCTAGCTTGCCCCCAGATCATGCCACCGGTTCTAAAAACCTCTTAAAATGTGGGCAGAAAAATCACAAGAATTATGGTATCATTTAAATAATTTTCACAAGTCCGTACTATGAGTAATTCATCTTTTTATAGTTATGTTCTGGCCCCAAAGGGGTGTGGTTTCCCCCCAGCACAAGGTTGAATTTCCGGTTTTTCCAGTTCTGCCAAGCCAGCTTGCTCTCACAGGCAGTGCTCCTCCCCTTTCTTTCAGGAGGAAGCCACTTTTTACGGCCCCCGTAATAAAACATTTGCCTGAGTCAGGACAGGGCTTTGTTCAATTTCCTGCAGAGCCCAGGTAATTCAATCAGAGAAGTGTCATATCCCTTTTGGTGGGAGCAGCAAAAGGGCAGCTAGGCCTGGGAACACAGCAAAAACAAAGAGGTGATGGCGGGAAGGTTTAGAATGAATCTTAACCACTGGCAATGCTCTGGGCAACCCTCCAGACCACCGTTCTTCGCCTGCCAAGCCATTACAGAAGGGGAAAGACCATATGCAAATCAGGCCTGGCCCCACCCCAAAAGGGGCAGTCCAGCCCGAACTGCTAGGCCACATCCCTTCTGCCCTTCTGCACGAGACCACAAGCATCCCCAAACATGTTTCGCCCTTGTTGGGGCTCATCAGTGAGGAGTAGCTTGGGTCTCTAGGCCCACCAGGCACGGGACCCACGTCTGGGCATACCCGTCCCACTCGGGGTGACAAAGCAAAAACAAAGAGGTGATGGCGGGAAGGTTTAGAATGAATCTTAACCACTGGCAATGCTCTGGGCAACCCTCCAGACCACCGTTCTTCGCCTGCCAAGCCATTACAGAAGGGGAAAGACCATATGCAAATCAGGCCTGGCCCCACCCCAAAAGGGGCAGTCCAGCCCGAACTGCTAGGCCACATCCCTTCTGCACGAGACCACAAGCATCCCCAAACATGTTTCGCCCTTGTTGGGGCTCATCAGTGAGGAGTAGCTTGGGTCTCTAGGCCCACCAGGCACGGGACCCACGTCTGGGCATACCCGTCCCACTCGGGGTGACAAAGCAAAAACAAAGAGGTGATGGCGGGAAGGTTTAGAATGAATCTTAACCACTGGCAATGCTCTGGGCAACCCTCCAGACCACCGTTCTTCGCCTGCCAAGCCATTACAGAAGGGGAAAGACCATATGCAAATCAGGCCTGGCCCCACCCCAAAAGGGGCAGTCCAGCCCGAACTGCTAGGCCACATCCCTTCTGCACGAGACCACAAGCATCCCCAAACATGTTTCGCCCTTGTTGGGGCTCATCAGTGAGGAGTAGCTTGGGTCTCTAGGCCCACCAGGCACGGGACCCACGTCTGGGCATACCCGTCCCACTCGGGGTGACAAAGCAAAAACAAAGAGGTGATGGCGGGAAGGTTTAGAATGAATCTTAACCACTGGCAATGCTCTGGGCAACCCTCCAGACCACCGTTCTTCGCCTGCCAAGCCATTACAGAAGGGGAAAGACCATATGCAAATCAGGCCTGGCCCCACCCCAAAAGGGGCAGTCCAGCCCGAACTGCTAGGCCACATCCCTTCTGCACGAGACCACAAGCATCCCCAAACATGTTTCGCCCTTGTTGGGGCTCATCAGTGAGGAGTAGCTTGGGTCTCTAGGCCCACCAGGCACGGGACCCACGTCTGGGCATACCCGTCCCACTCGGGGTGACAAAGCAAAAACAAAGAGGTGATGGCGGGAAGGTTTAGAATGAATCTTAACCACTGGCAATGCTCTGGGCAACCCTCCAGACCACCGTTCTTCGCCTGCCAAGCCATTACAGAAGGGGGAAGACCATATGCAAATCAGGCCTGGCCCCACCCCAAAAGGGGCAGTCCAGCCCGAACTGCTAGGCCACATCCCTTCTGCACGAGACCACAAGCATCCCCAAACATGTTTCGCCCTTGTTGGGGCTCATCAGTGAGGAGTAGCTTGGGTCTCTAGACCCACCAGGCACGGGACCCACGTCTGGGCATACCCGTCCCACTCGGGGTGACAAAGCAAAAACAAAGAGGTGATGGCGGGAAGGTTTAGAATGAATCTTAACCACTGGCAATGCTCTGGGCAACCCTCCAGACCACCGTTCTTCGCCTGCCAAGCCATTACAGAAGGGGAAAGACCATATGCAAATCAGGCCTGGCCCCACCCCAAAAGGGGCAGTCCAGCCCGAACTGCTAGGCCACATCCCTTCTGCACGAGACCACAAGCATCCCCAAACATGTTTCGCCCTGTTGCTGTTGTGCAAGTCTCAACTCCTGTCGGGGGTAGCTGGTGGGCAGAATTCAGTTCCTTAAGCCAGGCCCCAGCTAATGTCACTTTTTGTTACCCAGTTTAAGTCAAGACAATGTTTACATATGCAGCTAGGATGCTGATTCTAAATTTAAACTATGACATTTAAACAATTGCAACCTATGTGACACTCAAAAGTAGGTCACTCATTTCTTTTAAACATTTAGATTTTTAGTGTCTTTCAGTCCAAATTTACTTAAACTGCTGAAATCCACAGCTCAGCCAGTCTTGTTATAAACCTTCAAGTCATTTCAGAATATAACTTTACATTGTATCCACCTCTCAGTAAGTCTTTCTTTGGCATGCTTTGGGTTCATCTATTCAGTTTTACACATATAAAAAAAATCTGGTGCTGTTTTAAAACGCCGGCTTTCTGATAGTGGTGAGTACTGGTACTGCACCCATTTTTAGGATTTAAGAAAATGAATTCCCCACAATTCTAGGTTGCTTTTGGCAATCAGCATTGCCATTCCCAATGGTTTCAGACTACTGTGTGGGTAGTCCAATTGTGGTTTTAGGCAGTGCCCTTCTGTGCCCATAACATCGGCAAAATGGGTGGCAGCCTATTCTTCATGCATTTCCCTGTGCATTTTCTGGGAAGCTCTGGCCATCATGATGTTTTCCATGTCAGTACTGCACAGTTTTTGAGGTAGGGCTCGGATGCATGGGTAAAAACATCCCACAAGCCCCCCTCTTGCGATGGCCATTCGGTTTCACTGATGCAACTCGCAAGATCTGGGATGTTTCCTCATCTTCTTCCAATAGATGGCACAGTTCAGCATCTTTTCCTCCATCCGGTACTAATCGATCGGTTCTCCTCGCCGGTCCTGATGGGAATATTGGGCGGTACCCTAGGCCCCTTGCGTTTCTGCTCCCAGTCTCCGGATCATCCTCCTTGGCCCGTCTCCAGGTTTTCTTTCTCCTAGGACGACAAATGAAGAGCGGCAATACCTATTCATAGACATTTTTCCCCCATCATTGATATAGTGGGGTGGCATATAAATTTATAGTCAAAACATATGAACATGCACATTTCTTTTTGCATTAAAAATGAAAACACCCACATTGAGAAACTCAGAATTTGATAGGCGATATGTAGGATATTTTAAGTTAGAACTGAATTAATCTGAGACAGCACCCTCTAGGATTCCAGAGGATTCCTCCAGTTGTTGCAGAGTGTGCCTGGGATGACAACACTTCAACTGGTTAATGTGGACCCACTTGTCTTCCCCCTCTGCCAAACCGCCTTTGGGGATGCGGATCTTGTAGGCCACAGGGGAGATTTTGTCTATAATCTCAAAGGGTCCTTTCCATATAGGCAAAAATTTTCGCTGTTTGGCCTGGTTCCTTTGGAAATTGTATAGATAGACCCGGTCCCCCACCTGATCTTCCTTCCTGGAAGTTTTCAGGTCATAGTGGGTCTTCATACTCTCAGCTGATCTTTCTAGATTCCGCTGAGCATAGGCAAAAGCATGTTGAAGGTGTTTCCTTAAATTCTCCACATACTCATGAGTTGTGGAGGCATTTATCAGTGTCTGCTCTTGGGTCCTGTAGAGCAAATGCTGAGGAAGCACCATCTTGCGCCCAGTCATCAACTCAAATGGTGACATTTTGGTTGCAGATGAAGGGGTAGATCTGATGGCCATTAGGACCAGAGGTAATCGGATATCCCAACTTGGCCCAGAATCTGCCACAAACTTCTTTAATATGCTCACAATGGTTCGGTTATATCTCTCTACTGCCTCAGAAGAAGCTGGCCTGTAAGCAATATGCAACTTCCTTTTGACCCCCAGTATCTCCCACATCTTTGTCATTACTTCACTGGTAAAGTGGCTACCCCTGTCTGACTCAATCCTTTGAGGTAGACCAAAACGGGAAAAGATGTGGTTAATCATCAAGACAGCTGCCGTTTCTGCCTTGCAATTTGGGGCTGGGAGACATTCCACCCACTTGGTAAACAAGCATGTCACAGTCAACATGTACTTATTCCCCCTAGCAGAGCGAATCACGGGGCCTACAAAGTCGATTTGTAAATCTGACCATGGCAGGGTCATCCCCCTCTTTTGGAGAGGCGCACGGTGCGTGAGGGATGATGGCTGAAATTGTGCACACACAAGACACCCCTTCAAGTATTGGTCGAGGTCCTGCCCCATGTGTGGCCAGTATGCAACCTCTCTTAAGATTTCCAATGTTGTGTGAAACCCCCTATGACCGGCGGTGGCCGCATCATGGGCGTGACTTAACATCAGGCTTCAGAATGAGGTAGGAACCACCCACTGATCGTGGCCAGCTTTGGATTTCCTTACCAGCAAACCGTCTTGGATCCGGAACATTTTTGGACATTTCATCAACACTCTTAGGTCCTCTTTCCCAATATAATCGGTATCCGTCAGGGGAAAGTTCTCAGGGTCCTCAAGGTGCTGGTAAAATTTACCAATTATTGGATCCCCCTTTTGAGCAGTAATCAAATCAGCATCAGGGGTCTCCTTACTCCATTGTGCAATTGAAAGGTCTTGTGAGCATTTGTCTGGGACCTAGTGATAGCAGTGACCTGGATTTCCCCCAACAGGGACTCAATCTCAATTAGATCCCCTTGGATGGCCCCGGTTTTGGCCAGCTGATCAGCTAAGTCATTTCCAGTTTTGTCTGGTCCCTCTACTTTGGAATGACCCTTGATCTTTTTCCAATAGATGGTCATCTCATTCGAGGTGACCAGATCATCAATGTTTTGGATCAACTTCCCATGTTTCAAGGGTTTGTTATTAGCACATAACATGCCTCTGGTTTTCCAATTAACCAGGTGCTCCACGAACCCGTTCCGTACATAATCCGAATCTGTGATTATGACCAGTTCGTGGAGTTGATGCTGGATAGCGGTGTGGATGGCTTGATGCACAGCCATAAACTCTGCCACCTGACTACTTCGGGGACCAATTTTGTATCCAGCTGAGGGTTCTGGGGACTCATTCACCCATGCATTCCCTACGCCGGCCACCAGTTCTTTCTCCCCGTTGATGTCAACATGGTAAGAGCATCCATCCACATAGACAGTGGGCATTCCCTCACACTTGTCCTCTTCAAAGACTTTGTGTGGGGAATTAAGGTATGCCTCCGTGTTGTCCTTGATTTTTAGACTTTCGTCCTCGAGACAGTTTTCTCTAGCACAATCATGCAAGTCAGCCAGACCTTGCGCGAGGGGACTCTTCTTGTTTTGGCCATATCTGACCTCCACAGGAAAGCCTTGCATTGACAGAATCCAGGAAGTAATTCGGGAATTACTCACATTTCCGGCCCGGATTCTATCACTTTGGAGATATTGCAGAGGCTGGTGTGGAGTCTCCACTATGATGTGTTCCCCCTGGATAAACGGGCGGTAATTCTTCAATGCCCACACCGTTGCCAGGAGTGCCTTCTCACAATCGTTGAATTTTTCCTCCACAGAGGATAAAGTTTTGCTCGCATAGGAGATTACTTTATTGACCTTGTCATGCTTTTGGTATAATACTGCCGTCAAGCACGTATTAGAGAACCCCGTCTCCAGGAAGAACTCCTTGTTTCTGACAGGGTAAGCTAGGCAAGGCGCTTGTGAGAGGCTTCTTTTGAGTTGTTTTACCGCCTCGGATTGTTCTGGACCTCATTCCCACTTGACCCCCCCCTTCAGGAGATGAATCAGGGGTCTGGTGATCTCTGCGTAGCCCTCAATGAACTTTCTGCTGTAATTAGTCAGTCCAAGGAGGCTCCTTAGTTCCCGCAGAGTTGTGGGGTCTTTCAGTTTCTGAAGTGCTTCCACTTTCTTTTCTTGGGGACAGAGACCCTGAGGAGTAATCTCATGCCCCAAGAAATTAACACGGGTTCGACACCACTGTGCTTTCTGAAAGGAAAGTTTTGCTCCGGCGGCCCTCAACTGGGTCAGAACATAATGGATCTCCGCTATGTGTTCCTCCACAGATGAACTTTTGATGAGGACATCATCTACATAAGCCAGGTTACCCCTCGCACCCAGGTCGGGCATGGCCTTATGTAGGAAAATGTTGAACTCATTACCGGAGTTGAGGTATCCGAAGGGAGTCCGGGTCCATGTGTACTGCTGGCCCCCAAAGGTAAAAGCCAGTTTGTATTGGTCCTCCCTAGTGACCGGCACGGTCCAGTATCCATTGGTCAGGTCTATTGCAGTGAATACCTGTGACCCCTGGATCTGGGCCAGCCCTTGGTCAATGTAGGGCAGAGGCCATCGGGAAGTATGGACCCGTTTGTTGAGCTCCCTAAGGTCAGCGCAGAGTCTCCACTGGCCATTTGGCTTCAATATTCCCAGCACCGGATTATTGAAGGTGCTGTGGACGGGACGGATTATTCCCCTGGACTCAAGGTTCTTAATTATTTCAGTAAGGGACTCCATGGATGCGAGAGGCAAACGATATTGCTTCACAAACACTGGAGTCATGCCAGGGTCCGTGGGGATTGTTGTTGTGTGGATGTTGGTGCGGCCACAGTCATATGAGTCTACCGCAAAGAGATCTTGGAAATCCAAGAAAACTTGTTTCAACTTTTGCTTTTGTTCCAGAGTCACATAGGCATCAGCTAGGTTGACTCTCTCTTCCACCATCTGCCTGAAGCCTGGAAAGACTTCTGGTTTGGCTATCTCAGCGGCCTCCTCCAGCTGGGTGGAGAAGTCCCTGGTCAGAGTGCTGATTTGGACTGGAGGCTTCAGGTGGGAAAGGCAGCCCTCATGGACCTGGAAAATCACCTCATCCCTCCTGAAGTCACAAGTCACATCTTCCTTACCATAAGGGCAAGAAGTGTACACCAGGAAGTTCCCCCCATGCCGGGTAAAAATCCTGTCTGGTGTTGTATTGTCATCACTGTCACTGTCAAAGCAGTCCTTGGGGATTGGCCCTAACAGTTCATTATCTAAATCTATGGAAAAATGTCGGTCATCAACCGCCATTCCAATAATGGTGCCTGCGGCTAGAGTAATACTCTTTAAGTCGCTGTTATCCACCTCTATTGGAATGGTGTCATGTTCTATGTTGACTAAAGGAGTTTGGTTTACCCCCAACCTTTGCTGTTGGAGAGAAGCGTTTAGATGTATGTAAGCATCAGGGTTTTGCAGATATTGTCCTCTTTTAACTTTCACTTCCAGGGAGAATTGTCGGGTCCTTTCTGGGATGTTGACTTCCTCATTGATCTGAATTTCAACTGCATAAGGTAGCAATTGAGCTGACCTAAATGCTTTTTCTGGATCATCAAAGCCCATGGGATTATCCGCTAATCGGGACCAAGCTTTGAAGTTTATTAGGTCCAAACTAATGGCAAAGCGATTGAGAATGTCACTGCCTAAGTAAAAGGCGGCAGGGATGTCTCGCACGACCCAACAATTATGGACTATGCTCTTGTTGCCAATGGAGATTTTGAGCATACACCTGCTTGGCAGGAGATGTTTGGAATTAGGTGCTTCCAGGTCCATTTCCCATTTGTCTATCAGTTTGAATATGGGAATGGCTGGGTCTTTTGGGAGTTGGAGGAACATGGCTTCGCTGATGAAGCTCTTACCGTTGTTCACACACACTCGAGCGAGAACAGAGTCCTTCCCATCATTTAATTGGACAGGGATGAACAACTGCTCTCCAATTTGCTGAATATCAGCCAGGCTCTGAGCTGATTTCACATCTTTCTGGACTATAGGAGTGGGAGTTTCTGATTGTGGATTAGTAAAGAATCTCAGAGTGTTTCCTTCCAGCGTGGAGTACCACTTTAGACTGGAAGGAAGGTTGATTTTCAGAAATAGAGAGGACCCTCCATCACCAGTCTGTTGTCCTACTGCTATTACTGTCACGTCTGGAATTTGGCTATTCTGGAAGTGAAATTCTACTTGGTCAGATTTTTGTTCAACCATGTGGCAGGTGCCGTTTAAACTAACATGGTTGAAACTCTGTTTTAATTTTATTGGTCGGCTAGTCTGGGTCCAGAGGACCTTGTTTACACAATCTATTAAGGGTGACAACCTCCTCAGGAGGTCATTCCCCAGTAAACAAGGGGTGCCCTCTGGAGTCACTACTATGACCGGGTGTTTCACCTTGTGTCGCCCGATCTTAATGTCCAAGACTGCAGTCCCCTCAACGGGAATTTCCTTCCCGTCAAAGTTCTGCAGTTGTCCAGGAAGAGAGGTGAGAGGAATTTGGTAATTCTCTCCCCTTCCTGCATTCAGTTCGTCAAAGGCCCTTCTGGACAGAAGGGTAGCTTGAGATCCAGTGTCCACCAGTGCCAAAATTGTACCCTCCCCCTGTACTTGTACCGGGGCATAGTATCTTCCCTCCTTCTCCTCAAGGGGGCACAGATAATGCACATTTTTGGACAACTGGTAGGCTAACTTTCTGGTTTTGGACATCGCTAGATAAGAGATTTGGGCAGAATTCTGTGGAGAGCCTTGGTAATCTGAAAGAAAAAGTTGGCAACTGGAGATCAGAGCCATTGTGGGTTCCCCTGGCTCCGGTTCTGGGCCGCCCCCCCCTTTTTGGAGGCAGTCATCAGGATGGGTTTGAACCAGGGGATTTTGGTATTGTTGGTTCTGGGATAAGATGGTGGGCGGCGGTAGCTCAGTCTCCACATCTCCCCAGTCTATATTGGAATCTTTTGGGACCCATTTTTCCTTGGGAGGAGTTCCCCCATCTCTGAAGGAGAAGATCCGTTTCCCAGGATCTACTGAGGATCCCTCTCCCTCAAATTGGAAGATCTGTACCTCCTCCTCAAACTGAGTCTGTTTGGGTCTTTTGTTTCTCCTACCCCCCCTCTGCTCCTTAGGAGGCAGACTTTCAGGGGCAAGAGATTTTGTTTCCGGTTCCTGGGTTTCCAGGGGCTGTTTACAAGTGAGGAAGGAAGCTTCCTCCAAGGCTTTACACCCCCCTTCCCCTTGTGCCTCCTCCCTGGGAACCAATGAGTTATCGGGGTGCTGCCCCCGTCATTGTTCTGGGGGACCAGGTCCAGAGTTGGGTGCGTTCTGCGCCGGCATGCCGATCTGAGGGTTCTGCTGAGCCATCAGTATGTGACCCAGATCCCGCGCCATGTTTTGAACCTGGCGCTCTAACTGGGAAACCCGCTCAGGCTGATACGGGGCCCTGTTTTCTCCCCTGGGCTGATCCCTGGAAGGGTAGCTATCCCTTCTCTGGTAGTACCCCGGGTTGGGAAGATTTGGGTACCCCTCCACCCTTGGCCTCCCCTCTCCCGGATTAGGTTGTCTGGGCTCAGGGAATTGGGGAAAGAAGGATGGATGATTTTTGGGTTGGAAGTTGGGTGGATACCTGGGGAAAAAGTTCTGTCCAGGATTTGGAGAATTTCTGCCCTCCTGTGGGAAGTTGGGAGGGAAGTTCCCTGGGTTAGGTGCTTGGCTGGACCCCCCCCCCTTGGGCTGGAGGAGTCCACACATAACCCAGGATGGCTCTGTTTCCCTTGTAACGGGGGCTTACATAATCAGGAGAGCGAGGGACCCCATTTGTGGGGCTGCCCCCCTGGCTCCCTGTCTGTGACTGGCCCGAGGACCTTCTGGGCCTAGCATTATTAGGTGCAGGTAGGTTTTTAGGCCCCCCATCTCCAAATCTAAAACGGGGGTGACCTTTACCTCTACCACCTTGGCAGCAGCAGGGGTGCTGTTGGCTTTGGGGTTTTTGGGCGCATTATTTTTATTTTCTATTGGCTTCTGCATCTCATAGATCCGGGTCGCCTGTTCAATGACCCAGTCTAAAGATCTTTTCTCGTGAAAATCCCTCACAAGCTGGGTCATTATGTATTTGGGCAACGCATGGAAAAACTTATTAATAAATTCTCTGCTATCCGTGCGCACCCTTCTTGTGGTCTGTGCAAAAGCACGCTTTAACTCCTGCACAAATTCTTGTGGGGCCTGATCCTCCCCACATTGTAAATTGTAGGCTGCCTTGCGAGCCTCTTGAGGATTTCTATGAGTAGAAAAATGTTTCAAGATGGCCGCCTTATAGGCGGACCATCTTAAATGATTTTGGTCCTCCAGCCCCGCAAAGAAACTGGAGTATTCCGGGGAGAAGGTCCACTTTACATATTGAATACAGCTTTGGCTGTCCTTCAAATGGAAAGTCTCCATCATTTGATCAAACAACTCTAAGTGCTCCCAAACAGAATACTTGGCGTTCTTATGATAAGGCGTGATGACGCTCCTGATTGCCTTAATCTGTTTCAATGGGTCCTTAATCAAGGCCCTTTTTGCCTTATTGGCCTTTTTGGTTCGGGTAACCCTTGTCCATTCATCTTCTGACTCAGAGGCACTGCTCCCAGAGGTTCCCGTCTGTTCTTCCAGGTTTTCCCGGATTCTGCGAGCCTGGGAATGGCTGGCAGAATGTGGGGACCTGGTCTCCTGTGTCCTGTACCGCTCAGAGGAGTCTTCAGATCCCTCCTTGCTGCCAGGATTTGATGGGTACCCCCCCCACTGACCTAACTGGGCAGAGGTTTTCAGGATGCCCTTAATGGGCCTACTCTCCTGGGGCTCCCCATCAAATTGCACTGTGCTTGGGTGCCCATACCCGGATGCCCGCCCATCCATTCCTGGGAGGTACTGGCCTATGAGCCCCATGCTTCTGGCTGGATAGTAATCTGCCATCCCTGTGGCCCGGTGCTCATGTGCGCCAGGGGACATGGGGGTGGCAGAGTCCAGGGACTGAGAGAGATAAAGGCCTCTGGTACTAGGGCTCCTGAGGTTATGCTCATGAGTTTCCCTCTCCCAGCGAACCTGGTCTCTATCCGCCCCTGCTCCCTGTAGCAATGCAAGAGCCTGCGCTTTCAGTTCCTCAGTTAAGGCCTTACTCGACTCTATCAGTCTCTCCTGCATCGCTACCTGTTGCTGGAGCCTATCATTATGCTGGCAGAGGGCCTCATTCTCTCTCTGCGTTTCCTGATTGGTCCTGGAGCACTGGGCCAGTCTTTGCTGCAGGAGGGTTACCTCCTGAGTCCCATCCCTACTGGCCTGCTCCTGTCTTGCCAGAGCCTCCTCCACCCTCCTGGTGTGCTCTAGCAAGTCCTGGTGTTCTTTTTGGAGGTCACCTAGTCCCTGGTGGGCCAGGTGATTTTCTTCCATTTTTCTTCTTAAGTGGCAGACTTCCTGGCCTAAGGTGTCCCTTTTCTGACCAAGAGCTTGAATTTGTGATGCCAGGTTGTCCCTTTGCCTTTGGAAAGCACCAGCTTTCTGGCGCTCCTGATCAAACTCTGCCTGGGTATCCAGGTCTTTCAGGATCAGTTTATTGCTCTCCTCTTTCTGTCTGTCTAGTTGGATTTGCAGGGTGGCTACCTGCTCTGTGCATGCCCTGTTGAAATTGATCTGTTGCTCCAGCTTTTTCTGGCTCTGCAGTAGGGAGTCCAAACTGTCTTGGCGTTCCTTCTGCAAAGCCAGAATTCTGGCATCCTGGTCTGTCTTTTCCTGTTGCAGGATGTCCATATCCTTCTTTATTTTAATGATGTGCTGTCTACTCTCATTTTCTGACTCCTGGCTCCCCTGCAGCCTCTGCTCAGAAGAGACCAGGTCAGATTGGACCTTCTCTAACGCCATCTGTCGCTTATTCGCCAGATCTTGGCTTTCAGTACATTTATCCTGCATGTCTCCCATATATAGGTACAGGTATGCCGCTATCCTAACCATCTTGTCTTGTTCATCCTTAGCTTTAGGAGCCATGTATAGTTCACTCAGGGCCACATGTAAGGGACCCTGACCTCTCCATATATCTGACCCTGTTTCCGTGACCTGTTGCGTGGCGGCCTGCAACCAGACCATGGGGTCCTGGTGAGTCCACTCACCTCTCACAAATAACTTATGTAAGAAGTGCTCTCTGGCTATTTTCATGTCTACTAAGGTCGTCATTCTAGAGATTGAGTTCCTTCCTGACTTACAGAAGTTTGTATTTTATTTTTGCAAAACAGACCTTTTCCTTAGAGCGTTCCTTTGAGGAGTGCTTTACAGCATAACACAGCGTGGTGATCCGACCGGATATGTGTATCTGGTCAGCTGGCACACTGTATTAATCTGCACAAGTGATAGATCTAATCCAAACGTCCGGCACGAGCCCCCAATTCGTAAGAGGATTCAATTCAACACTACAGCTAAGTCAATGCCTAGTCTGGGATACTGAATGGAAACCCTTATTGATATATCTTTATGTCCCGTTCATGCGTTCTGGATGACTACCCCTATATAACACCCCTCTCTTGGAATCCTCCTGACCCCACTGAGCCAAGAAGTAGTTCTGTTTTGCAAGTTTAAAAGGTTTATTTGATAATTTAAACAATAGATATATATATCACACTTTATAATAAATTAATAATTGGATATCACATTTAATCTGATATGATAAAGATTAACAACGGAGAATCTGGCACTAGCACACTTGTGAATAGGAACAGAAGAAGAAGGTGGTAGAGAATGCTTTATATAAGTTCAGATGGATGTAATGTTGAATGAAAATGCAATACAGAAAATACTCAATATGATTTCAACAAAACAATGTAATCACTTTTCTCTGGCAATCCCCTCCCCCCTTTATGCAATGCAAGGAAATGGAAGGAAAGCACACAGTTCTCAGAAATGCAATCAAATGTAATTCAGTTCACCCCAGCAATGCTTTTATATGTGCTGGCAATGAAGTGAAAAATATGCTAAAATGCTTTTAATTCCCTCTAGAGGTTCAGGGTGAGTGGTGTCAAGTTAATATTAGTCCAGGCTCACTCTAGCAATGATACAGGGATGGTTCTTAAGAGGCAAACGAATTTTTAGCAAGGAAAGCAAGAAACTTCTGTTTTCACACGTGGAGAAATTTGCAAATCGCGGCAAATTCGTGAGTGCATTTTTTGCGATTACAAAGAAACTACAAGGATTAGCCCTATCGTTTTGGGGTCCTAGGACAGCCTAGGATCTCAGCTTCCAGATGAAAGTTACTGCAAGTCTCTAGGACAAACGGTGATGGAGATATGAGCGATATGGTAAAGGTCGTTTTTCAGATTTGAAATTTTAAAGTTCAAAAAGACAAGTGACAGCTAGCAACTAGAAAATGACAGGTGACAGTTAGAAGGCAGTTCTACTTAGATTAAAATAGATTGAATTATATTATTTTAACTAAGAGATTGGTTCTACACAGTTCTGCTGGTTACTCACAATATATTTTTGAAATAAATGGGCCTCGCCACGGATCTGGTCAGGTTTTAGACTGGACTCTGGTCTGGTCTCGGCACTTCACAGTAATCTGGGTCAGCTCTCTGGTTCTGCTAACAGTGGTCTGGGTCAGCTCTGCTCTGCCTCTGGTTCTGGATATTGATAGATTTGAAGTCTGGATCTTTCTGCACAGCTTTCTCTAGAGATTGATGGAGGTAAAGTATGGATTTTCCCGGCAGAGCGTCCCGCAGCAAATGGATTTGAAGGTCCCTATCTGTCCTGACTGTCTGCTTTTATGTGTTTTGAAAATGGGTGTGTGTGCAGCATCACTAGGCTCCACCCCTCTCCACTTTTCATTGGCCACTTCATCCCCTTCCCCTTGATTGGGGGAATGAAATGAAGTGTCATCATGATGAGGTCTGTTTATGATACAGAGAACCCACCTCTGTCAAATTACACACAATCTATATTTTGACCCAAAAGACATATTTGCACAGGTACACATTTGTTTTAAATTACATGCACCCATCATGCATTACAGGAGGTATACCCTGTCCAAATCTGCTCTTCCTGGGAGCTTGCATTCAGAAATGGCGACATTGGCACTTTTTAACTGGTTTCGCAATATCGGACATTACCCCAAATTTACACACATGTGCACAAGGAGTATGGACATTACTTGATGAAGTGTCAGATTTTTAATATGCATACATTTTAAGTAATACCCTCTTAACTGCTAGCTTGCCCCCAGATCATGCCACCGGTTCTAAAAACCTCTTAAAATGTGGGCAGAAAAATCACAAGAATTATGGTATCATTTAAATAATTTTCACAAGTCCGTACTATGAGTTATTCATCTTTTCAGAGTTATGTTCTGGCCCCAAAGGGGTGTGGTTTCCCCCCAGCACAAGGTTGAATTTCTGGTTTTTCCAGTTCTGCCAAGCCAGCTTGCTCTCACAGGCAGTGCTCCTCCCCTTTCCTTCAGGAGGAAGCCACTTTTTACGGCCCCCGTAAAAAAACATTTGCCTGAGTCAGGACAGGGCTTTGTTCAATTTCCTGCAGAGCCCAGGTAATTCAATCAGAGAAGTGTCATATCCCTTTTGGTGGGAGCAGCAAAAAGGCAGCTAGGCCTGGGAACACAGCTGTTGTGTAAGTCTCAACTCCTGTCGGGGGTAGCTGGTGGGCAGAATTCAGTTCCTTAAGCCAGGCCACAGCTAATGTCACTTTTTGTTACCCAGTTTAAGTCAAGACAATGTTTACATATGCAGCTAGGATGCTGATTCTAAATTTAAACTATGACATTTAAACAATTGCAACCTATGTGACACTCAAAAGTAGGTCACTCATTTCTTTTAAACATTTAGATTTTTAGTGTCTTTCAGTCCAAATTTACTTAAACTGCTGAAATCCACAGCTCAGCCAGTCTTGTTATAAACCTTCAAGTCACTTCAGAATATAACTTTACATTGTATCCACCTCTCAGTAAGTCTTTCTTTGGCATGCTTTGGGTTCATCTATTCAGTTTTACACATATAAAAAAAATCTGGTGCTGTTTTAAAACGCCGGCTTTCTGATAGTGGTGAGTACTGGTACTGCACCCATTTTTAGGATTTAAGAAAATGAATTCCCCACAATTCTAGGTTGCTTTTGGCAATCAGCATTGCCATTCCCAATGGTTTCAGACTACTGTGTGGGTAGTCCAATGGTGGTTTTAGGCAGTGCCCTTCTGTGCCCATAACATCGGCAAAATGGGTGGCAGCCTATTCTTCATGCATTTCCCTGTGCATTTTCTGGGAAGCTCTGGCCATCATGATG
This sequence comes from Ambystoma mexicanum, assembly GCF_040938575.1. Classification (NCBI taxonomy): domain Eukaryota; kingdom Metazoa; phylum Chordata; class Amphibia; order Caudata; family Ambystomatidae; genus Ambystoma; species Ambystoma mexicanum. Next base: position 1,151,248,040 of record NC_090928.1, read on the forward strand.
TTTTCCATGTCAGTACTGCACAGTTTTTGAGGTAGGGCTCGGATGCATGGGTAAAAACATCCCACACCCCACACTTAGCAACTTTATAGCCCAAATAAAATGGTGGCTTAGAATGACCATTACATACTCCATTTACTATAAATAATCCTCATTCTCTTTGTTCTCAAACACACAATTGTTGTGATGCCAGCCCTGATAGTTTCCTACCTGTATTGAAATGGTTGTCAGCTAAATCTCACTAGTCTATTGACTAACTCCAATAAGTATTGAACACAATGGCCAGAATGATCTATTATCAACCTTGGATCATGTGTTCCCTGCCCTGTGGAATATAACATAGCTAGCCGCAGATCTTGAGATCTCACAAAAAAGCCACTTGTGTAAACCAGAAACCCTTTTGGGCTCTGAGAAAAGTTACCATATCAAGTTAAACACTACATTTCCTGCAGAATCTCCAGGCCAATGTGGGCCAAACAGATGCACCTGAAGATAAATAAGAGACTGAGGGAGGACTCATTATTTCGGAATATTAAACCACCCCCAGGTTATTGCATGATATAAATCCAAAGGTCACAATTTGGGAAAGGGTTACTATCCCAAGTGATAATGATCCCACTTGAGGTCTTTAAGTTTATTAGCATATAGTGTTAATAGATATGCATGTGTTTGTCATGATGCCTACCCCCGGAGCACCAGGCCAGGCCCAGCACCCCCGGGAGCAGGCATCATGCCCCCGGTTAAAAGCCCAGCGGCCCCTTATAGGGGCTCTTTGGACTCTGTCCTGGCGCCTTTGGCGCCAGGCTCATGTTGGACATCAGTCCTGGCGCCATAGGCTCCAGGCTCATAAAGGAAAGTGTTTGGTGCACTTACCTGATGCAGACCATGCTGCATACTCACCTGATGCAGACCATGCTGCATGAAGACCGAAGCCAAATGAGGCTTAGGAGGGACTATTTTACTGAAGGGACTATTTTGTTACTTGGGTGGGGCTGTGGAAGAATACTTACCTGGGACTTCTTCCAAGGCTATTTAAGCCACGCCCGGACAGCCACACGTGCTTCGCGTTGTCCTGCATCCCAGCAGCTGAACGCTCACCGTGTCTGCTCCTGCACCTGGACTCCAGCCACACCCGCCTCGAACCTGGAACACCTGTAAGGAAAGAAGAGAAGAGAAAGGTGAAGACCAAGAACTTATTCAAACTTCTTACCTGCATCCGGAATCTTCACGCAATCATTCTTGAAGAAAGACTTCCATTTAAAAGCATCGCGTTGCTCGCTGCAGCGCCGCGCTTCACTCACCTGTCCTCGAGACATCTCCCGGCTCCATCGCGGCTGTCAGCACCGGTCGCCACATCTCTGCACCTAGGGGAGAGAAGAAGAGACAAAAGGTGAGCAGAGGGAACACAGGAGGAAAGCCGAATTTTCAGCCATAATACTTACCAGCTTTTCTTGGTGAACCATTCCACATTTCGGGTCGGCGCCGATTCGTTGGCAGGTACCGCACCCCGGCCCCTATGGGGAAAGGACAAAAGACATTACTGGGGAATTGTAAAGACATTTAGAGGGGTCGCCCTCATCACTAACTCACCTGATTTTACCATCGGCAATTTAACCCCTCAACGCATCGCCTTCGTTCTGCACCTGAAATAAAGGACAGATCACAGGTTAGGAAGACAACATAAAAAGAGACTTACACTTGAACTTTTGAATCTTCATACTTACTGCGTATCGCTCCGAAAAGTCAAGTGGATTTTGCCAGCGCCATTCTGAAAACCAGTGAAGTAACTGGACGAACGCGCACCCCTGCACCAGAAGCAGGATGGAGAGTTCATCCTTCCAAACCATAAGGTGAGCTTAAACCGGGGGTTTTGGAGGAAGTCAGAGAAGAACGAAGGGGGAAAGGGGGGAGCAAGCACACTATTCTGCACACAGTTAATCCCCTTTCTCATCTGTAGAAGGATATTCCTACGGGCCAGACAAGCAAGATTTGGGGGTCCTGTTCAATCGGTGGTCCGAGTTCTGCGCATCACGCTTGAAGAGGCCACAGCAACCCAGACTAGACCAGCACCTCCGTGGGAGCCAGGTGAGCGTAACAGTGTTTGAGGTCAAGTAAAACATGTCAGCTTAATTGTGAGGTAACAAAATAGACAAAATGGGTTAGTAAACTAAATGTGCTTTTATTTTGTAGTATTAACATACTTCATAAATTCAGCATTTTAATTTCAAAACTGGTTGACCTGTAAAAAGATTAACATAAGTATCAGCTTGTTGCATTAAATGTTTCTCCTACAGACAGAGGCCCTGATTCATGGAATAATTGACAGGTAAAACAGGGATTTGCATAATATTCTGCCTGGAAATCCCTGTTTGACGAATGGGGAATTGCAGGCAGAATGGGATGCACATCCCTATTTTACACGCACATAATTCCACGAAAAGAAATATTCCATCAGAATTGAATTTATGTTTCCCCTTCTGCATTTGAAATCTAAATATTCAGAAAGCAGACAATGCCAGTAGTTGTTCACCGCAATGCATATATACAGATTGGCTGATAGAAGGTCAGCAATTAGCTCCATGCTCTAATTAAGTTTTATAAACTTAGCCTGAGGGCCTTACTATGGGCCTCGATACTGAGTTAAAGGCCAGAGTGCATTAATGGCATTTAAGAGGTATATGGCTCCTTAACTTCCTGTTCTACCCAAGGGATATGTCTATAAAGTCATTAGTGAACCCTTTGTTCAAATGTTTGTCCCCGACAAATAACAATGAAAAAATAACTTAGGAAAATCATAGTAATGTAAAACAAAAACAATTTATTTAAGGTATAATCAAAGATTTGCAGAAGGTGTTTGACTTACAGGTGGAGATATGTCAATATATGTTGGCCCCTCATTGATGTCTTCGTATTCTAACTACTCCACTATGTTTTAGTTTTCCAAAATACCCCAGTGAGCATGTATGTGCTGAGGGAAGAGGAAACAGCTTGGCCATCTTTTCCAGATATGGCCTGACAAAGTAACAAAGTGCTGGTAAGAATTCCATAAAAAAATAAATATGTGAACTGTATTCTGTGCAAAGCATTTTAAAGAAACACATTCAAGGAAATGTTGTGATATTAGCAGATCAGCTACAACAAAAATATATTTGTCCATGGTACATGACAGGGCATAAAAAGAAATAGTTTCAGTTACATGAATATATGCAGACATCTGTATTAAATGCAGAACATTCAATCTGGGAAGAAAAAGCATAGCATTTTATAGAAAAGTGAAAATTGAATTTAAGCCTATTATTACATCAGCTGTCTTCTTTAATGATCAAGAACCAACTCTGTATATCTAAAATTTAAATTGTTATTGACAGGCGCCTGATTGCAAAAATTGTATAATGCTCCTGTTTAAACAACAACATCTGATGTGGAAAAGAAAGTGACATCATATGTTCCATTTGTACATGAAACTAGCCACATTTGTTAAACAAAATAGCATTTTCTCTCACCCAAAAGCAGTGCTGAGGAGGAATTTTCCCACAAGAAATTAAAGCAAGGCTTTGAGACTGAGCCATACATTTTATGATAATATCCTTGCACCTATGGATCAAATGCTCTCTTTGTTCTAAAACAGTAAGCCTTGGCATTACAAATAATGACGCCCATTAGTAGTTTCCATGTGTTACTGGGTCTATCCAAGGATTCCATAAAAATATTGAAATATATTTTGAAACCTGGTTTGCTGTGGCCTGGTCCACAGATTAAGGATGTCATTCATATTTCAGAGACTGAGAGTCTGGCATTTGTGAAGCCATTTTATACAATCACTTAAAAGGCAGAGGACTATGTCAACATTTGGGCCAGAAACAGCCTAGTTTTAAAGAACCTTCTGACAATAGTGCCATAGAAACCAGGCTTCTTTAGGGGTCACAAATGGCACAGCTCTAAGCTTGAAAGGACTGACAACATATGGCTTTTACCAGTCCAACTACTATTTAATATTTTGTTAAATATGGAACATAAGTGCATCTTTAAATCTCACATGTGGGATCATAGTTTGCTGAATATCTTCAAGTGTCATAGCAACTTACTATTTTTCTGCAATGTCAGAATGAAAAGCTCTAACAGCTTAGAGTAAAACAGTATTTTGATGGTATTCTTTTAATTATGCAAATTATAAGAATTCAGATTTGTGCACATAAATGTCACATGCCAGTGATATATATATTCTTGTGTCTCTGCCGGGTAGGTGGATTTTCTGAGATGGACATTGAATATTGATATAAAAGAATCAGAGAATGAACGGCAGAAATCTGTCACATGCACATCACATATCGTGCCGAGTTGAGACTTGATTAATGTGAGTGAGAGCAATTTGTCAAACTAGTAACTTAATTACAGGTGTGGAATCAAATGTTTTAGTAAATAACAATTGTTCAATGAATAGTGTAATATCCAAAAGGCCATCACATCACGTGGGAGGTAAGTAAACTGGGTTTGAATGTTATTCCCATTTCATCACCCTCTGCATTAATATGAAACATTAGTCCAAAGGGGATGGTGTAGTGTGATGTCACATTTGAACACTGTCCAATCACATAGGCTGCCAATTAAAAGATAGAAATGACACACACCTCAAAGAGGTGGGTTTCTAATCTATAAAAGTCCAAATAAATAGACTGACTGAAAGAACCAACCTTACTGGAAGAAGTATATAGGAGAACACATTGACAAAAACAGAAAGGGGAATCGTATAGCTTGCTTTCCTTTGGATGTATTTTGGATTGCTGGCAGACCACTGTGGGAGAGGTTTATATGGACTGTAACTCCAAGCCTTCTTAAGTGGAAAATTAAGCAGATAGGCCCAATGCAGAAGGACACAACCGAATGGTGGGGGGAAGCTGAACCATCTTCTGATTGATGCCCACCTGTTGACTAGAAGGGGAGAATTGACCACCATACAATTATGAGTGGAGGTATATGTTCCAAAGGTGAATAGATTAAATGTCAGCCCCTATTATTGGTGAAAGTACTGAGGTGCTCATATATTAATTGGCTGCACATCTCTTCAAGCTTAGATGCCATTAAATAATGATTTACATACCACAGTTTTCCCTTTGCCTTCTCTTGCAATGGTTTTATGACCAGCTGCACCCTTTATTTAGGATTTGTGTGGACCCTATACCCACGTGGAAGTTCTACCTCTTCACCATAGACTGCTGGATTTTTACTCACAGCCAATAGAGCTATATATGTTTTAACTCACCATTTACCCTCTTCATCCCATGCACAGACGTATCAGTGTAAATGTATTTAGGTAGGAATTAGCTAAATTATGAATACAGACTCTGATCATGATGCATGTACTTAGGCACTTTCTGCGCTTTGCTCTCTTCTTAGGGGAACTAGCCTTTGTTGGTACTTACTCAGCTACTCATAGGAAGGAGACATTTTTTGATAGAGAGGGGCATGTGACCAAGTAGGTTGAACATCCACGAGAAAGACAGGGATCAGCGTTTCCTACTCCACTACTGATAGTTTGCTAGACTAATAACAAGAACTCAACATATTTGGTCAGATATTGCATGCCCATGTGAAATCCTCCTCATGACATAGTGATTACACCACTACTACGCACCTCAATGATCTTTCCCTCACCACAAGACCATGATTGCATAGCCCTGGAGGATAAAATTCTACTTCTCTATCTCCAAGCTTCCCTTGCATGTACGTGCATCAATCTTTTTCACATCCAACTATTAGCTTTATCACCTATGATTATGCAGCCTAACTGACCCCAGATCCTATATCCGGGGAAGATTATGCACATAATGATGCCTGCTTGGCCAATATACTAGCAGTGAATGACTGAGCACTTCATGGGTCCATCATGCAATCCATTGCAACTAATAGTGCTTCCTCACTGCTGCTTTAGCGAGAACATTCCCTGAATATATCATACATTGAGAACTAAACACATAGCTACACATAGTCACTCAACCATTGCCTCTCTCCCCCTGGTGTATCACCCGCTGTCCAAATCATTACTCTCACTGTTGTCTCACCTGCCCTCTAGTCCTGTTTTCTCAACTCTGTGTTCTACAATACTCTCTTTGCTCAAAGCTATTTTCAGGAAGTCCTTCCCCTAAAACACACCTAATTGGACAAGACATTAATATCGTAAATTGACTACAGTGGTAATTGGTGCAGTATAAAAGTGGATCAACATGTCATAAAACTGGTGTTGGATTCTATAATACTGTGGCAAACTCAAGAGGAGCGAAAACGTGTGAAGAAGATCTGAAATTGTATTAGGCCTAATCCTTGTTACTAGATTTGTTTGGTTTATTGGACACTCATACAACATGAATTCTACCCCACAGGAGTGCAAGGGTGAGTAGTGGATAAACCACCTACTCAGTTCTCAATCTGCTGCCAAACAAGAGTGATCCCAATCATAAATCTAAAATAGGCACAGTTAAGAGATATAGCAACTTCAGCTTTTGTGATAATGTGGGACAAGTAAAGGCTATATTCTGAAGAGAGGTGTGAATGCAATCCAATAGCAACCCAGGCAGCAATAGTACAACAATCCAATATAAAGTGAATGTACAATGAAGGCTCACTTTAAATAAACACACCATCTGCAAAAATAACTAAATAGAAAAACACTACAAAAAACCCACCCAAGAGGAAAAAACAAAGAATAAGAAAAGGTAGCAAAATGCTGCATTATGAGTAACCAATCAGGGTAAAAGGCATGTCAAATGATATGTTCATGTGTGTGAAAGGGGATTAAAGGTCTATAGGGCTCCAAGGTGAACCAAAGTGTCAGTCAGCAATCAATAATTGTTTTATGCGTTTCTTGAAACAGATTTCCTTTGTTCCGTGTGTGCAGCTCCAATCAGGCTTGAAGTAATTGGTTTCATCATTTGAGATCGAGAGAAGGTGCTGAGATGGCGTTGTAGTTAGACCGGAGTTTGTTCAACAAGTGTTTCAACAGCAAAGATACTGGTGACTGAAAGTGCAGTCCAAAACGAGCAGTCTTATGCAGTGTTGAGGATTGCAGTTCATTGAGGCCACCCAGATCAGTTTTACTGGTGATTAAGATATGCAGCACAGATGCTGGCAGTTGAAAGGTGGCTTGAAGATGTGTTTACCAAAGCACAGATCGTGAAGGCTACCAGGGTCAGTTACTTGATAAAGATCCTGGTGACTGTATGCACAGTTTATGTCAGGTTGCTCTGAGGCAGCCTTAAACATTTGCAGTTCAAAGGATCCCCCAGGGTCTGGTCAACTGTCGATGAAGACTGGCAATGAAGATGCTGGTCGTTCAAATAGGTGGTTTAAAGGCAGAGGGTGCAGCAATGAGCTTCAGGTTTGAGCTGGGGAAACAACATGCTCAACTGGTGCAATGTGTAAGAAAACTGCTTCGAGGAGCATAATAGCGGTTCAAAGAGTGGTCAAGTGTCAACGGGAGCACCAGAGGGACCTACTAGTTTGCCTTTGTCGAAAAGGTTTGAATAACAGTTCACGTTTGTTTAATTGCAAAAACACAGGGGTTCTGTTGGCCTTAGCAATGAGGTTGATTCAAGGAGCAAATTAGTCCTTGTTTTCTGGCCCTCAACCATGGAGGAGGTTAGCACACAACATCAGGCATCCTTCTACACAGTGAGGTCCTCAGTATTATTGTAGCTTGGAGAATCAGATCTTTTCCACATGGTTATAGGACAGAGCTTCCCTCTGCCTTAGACATTCAGTATTCACCTCAAAGGTGGAGGACTTTGGAAAGATCAACTCTCCCGATAGAGGTCCAATTAAATATTGCTTAGGTGTTTGTCCAAAAGGGAATCAAAGAAGCAGTGAGAGAAATCTTCTTAAAAAAGGAAAAATTCTACAGGTGATTGGAGAAACCCAAGCCAGCTTTAAGGTTCCAATGGCTGTTCTTAAAACAAGTAGACTTTTCCTCCTGACATTAAACCAATATTCTTTGTGCTACAGGAAATGTAGAAGATATGAAAGAAAGATAGAGGCTACGAGAGGCAAGATGGTGGAACCTTTCTCCACCTGTAAAGATCTCCCTTTGTCTACACTAACCCAAACCCTTCACAATAAAACCAAAGGCCTTTTTGGGGTGCAGAACCTGGGTGTGAAGGTATTCCTTTTGTGAATGGGTGTGCCCCTTGATTCCTGGACCCAGGAAAGTTTACTGTGGATGGCTGTCTCTGGGAGAGAGTGTTATCTATCCTCACAAAAGAACAAAGAGAGGCAACCCCCAGGGCAACAGTCTTGTTGGTAGAAGAAAACACAGCCTGGCTGGGAGGAATAGCAATACACCTTTCACAGCAGCGATGGGCTCACAAGGCCGACACATGCGTGATATTAAATTGGTTTGGCTTGGATAATTATGAGACATGCCAGCCACTGTACATCAACTCAGGTGTGGCTTATATTGCATGTTTAATGTTCTACCAGGATAGCATTCTCATAGGTATGTGGTTTTTTAAACAGGGATTTATATCTTAAGGGCAGAACCTGCTCTGCAGAGACTTGGCTTTCACTGCAGCTGTCAAATGGACACGTGTGACCTCTGAACCTGCTCCGTGCCACTTAAGTGCCAGCACTGCAGATATATGATACGATATGATAAGTCATTTATAATGTGCCTGTACACAAGTGTTTCTAGGCACAACATTATGCTTTTGGCATGGAGTTTATGAAATGGAGATTTGATTAGCAGAATTACCTTTCAGAGTTGGAATTACATGCATAATTGTATTAGTTAAAACCAATAAAAAAACAGGACTTCTACTCCCTTGCCAGAGGGCAATTCCTCACAGTTGGAACATATAACATTGGTCCATCAATGCCGTTCCACATAGACAGTTATTTTTGCAGTGCCAATTCTGTCTGGTGGAATGAAAGGTGTTACATCTTTTTTTGCAGTTTGTGAAGTCTTAGCCCCACTGCCAGCTGCAGCATACATCTTTAATTACATTTTATATTACACCTGCTTCTCTGTTTCAGATTGTACGCTGTCGCAGTGAATGGCATGTTGCTGCTATTAAAACTCTTTTGTACTCATGATAAAGCACTCAAAATACAAACCAGATACATTTTGCACGTTTTTGCTTCTTTTTCTTCCACATGTATTACATAACATATTGGTCTCGGCACATTCAAAAACCTCTTTGTATTGCTTTAGAAGTTTGAAATGATTCACTGCATCTGGCTTTAGCAGACGGGAGAGACTAGACAAAGCAAGAAGTGCCAGGAACGAAATAAAGGAAACCGGTAAGACAACCCTACTTTTCAGAGTATTGTTTTTATCTTTCTTTGTAAGTGAAGGGGATCATAGAAAGAGCACGAGTTAACAAGTTTGGATTTCTATATTTGCTAATGAGTGAGCAAATGCTTTGATACTATTGAATGGAGCAAACAGGTGTTGGCACAATCCGTATAATTTAAAAACATTTGTACTGGGGCAAAAATAAATCAAACTTTTTTGTACTAAGTTTGCTGCATAAAATAAAACGAAATCTGTTTGCTACATTTCTTTTCATATTACTCATCAAACATAGTACATGAAATAGTCTGTTTTCTTTATAGCCTTGTGAAACCATTTGTAGATGATATAAATTGTGACTACATCTGTTTGCTCCAATACGAATTATCTAAGCAGAAAAATCAGTACTAAATTAATTAGCTTCACTTTTTTGCAACAGTGCAAATCTTTAATAATCAGGCACCAGAGAGGGTACTTGTATCACCCTCTACCAGTAGCTCTGTGTCTCGGGAGGATAGCTTAGTGACAACATGCTCGCCTTGGAAACAAGTCGATGCAGAGCAACACAGGTTCGATTCCCGGGTCTGTGTTTAGAAACCTTTGGGTGTTAAGCGCATTATAAATAATCATTTACAATATTACGTAAGTGAGAAATAGGGCAGACATTATATACAGAAAATAACAACTATGCAATACTCAGTACTACCACGGAGTCATGTGATCGAGAACCTTTTAATTCTGCTGTTAATTATTAGCTTTGCTTTCAAACAGCTTTTGTTAAGAGACATTTGTATAGCACATATCCTTCTCTGGTGTACCCTCAAAAGCTCTATAGGTATGTTGTAGGGCAGGGGTTTGCAAACCTTGGCTACAACTCCCATGAGCAAATATAGTGCAAAAACAGCCTGATTAGTGTTTGCCCTTTTAGATAATCTGGGTGTGACAAAATCTGTTTGCTCCATTTTGCATTATCAAAGCATTTGCTCACTTTGGATCAAATTAATTCAGCACCATGGACCAGATTACAGACACTTTGCACCGGTGCAAGTGAAAGGTTTCACGGTATTGGCACTAGGGCAAAGTTTGTCCTATTTCAACAAATAAAATGGGACATATTATAAAATCATTGCATCTTGGCAAGTGCAGTTTGACATGTTACAAGCACTAGGGCAAAAATTGCCTTAGTGGAAAAAAGAAACTTATATTTTCACTGCATTTTTGCGCCAGGGCAAAATTAGCCCTTAGCCCTTGTGCTAATACGGAATGGTGTTAGCACTAGGGTGAACTTTGTCCTGGTACAAACGTGCATCAAAAATATATTTTTTTTGCACTCGGCAACATTTGTCCTGGTGATTGTTATAAAATGCTAAACTACACGTGTCATGGTGCAATGGTTAAAATATGTCTAGTGTTTTTAAAAATAGGGTAAACTTTGCTCTAGTGAAGGCATGCCCCAGAATGCTCACACCAGAGAGAATACAACCCACTAGGGAAGAAAGGCCCAAGTCGATTCTGTAAGGATAACAAGTTTAATCTCACACACAGAGGAGAGCAACAGCAAAGAACTCTGCTCATGAGAAGGTTCTGCCGAAAAGTAGTACAAGCAAAATCTTATAAAGGAAAAGATCATCATACATGACGCAATACATATAGTAAAAACCCACGTGGCTGATTGGATGGACCCTATACAGATATCACCTTTATCCATAAGGAATGGTAATCGGTCCCAGCCCAGTCCGCCTGTCTTCCATCACATGGGTGCTGCAGGGCTCATGCTCTTCTCATGTTGAAGGCCAGAAAACAAATTAATGACATTCCTACTATACAGCTTTTGTTATCACTCTTACTGTGCACTTGGCATGCCTTAAGATGGACACATAGGAGGTTCTGGGCACTCTAACCTTCACACACTTTTCACTCACACCCTTCGTGCTATCAGGCTCCAAGGTCTCTGCCCTCATTTTGAAATATAATTTATCCCTCCCTGCACCTCACAATACAAATCACACGATTGGCTCTTCAACGATATGCCCTGCCCATCCTCTTTGAACATATCAAGTCTTGTTACTTTGGGGTTGGTGGTCAGAGGGCACCTAGTGCGATGGAATTCGGGGATCTTAGGGTGTAGTAAGTTATATGAGCTATAACTCTTAGTCACCCAGGCCTGATCTTGCTTTGGCCAGTGTGAGATAACATGCGCACCAGGCGCTTGTCTCTGATCAAGGCCTTGCAGGGCACATTCCTCTTGGGTGAAAAACTCATCTTTGCAACACTTTCAGGAACAATCAATAGACGGTGTGCCGGGTGGGGGTGCAAACTGTCCTCATGGGAGCTCAGCCATGACTGGGGATTTCTGTGGCCTCATGGATTTGGGCATAGTGCATGCAATGCCTCATTTACCGTGAAAGCCTTCCCTACTACCTAGGATTAAAAATATCTTTGCAAAATGGCAATGCCGCCGGTGCCTTGGGCCACTGCATGTAATTAAACTTTAATTCGTTACATTGACATGGGGTCCTGCTGGACGGAAATGCATCTCTCTCACTATTCAACCACTTCCACCTTGCTCATCATAGTGCCTCAAATGCATCTCACCTTACCTTAAAGTGCCTGGGAGGGTGGGGCATCCTCCTTCCCAACATTCCCCCTTTTATTACTTCTACTGTAACAAATTCTGGAATAGCTCTGTGCTCCCACTCCACAGTTTCTACACCCAGATATGACTTATTCCTCTTTACTGGCACCCACACCCTGCACACTGATCGCAAACTCTCCCCCCTGAATGCATACTCTTCAACTGAACAGGTCATGTAAATGCACCCCCTGGCCTGCCGGGTCCACCCAAACGTATGTGTACATTTTTGGATTGGGGGGAAATGATAGTGTGGTATAGAGGAACAACGCTGCTCTACTATTACTGCTTATTACCATGTACTGTGCCTTGTAACTTGTACTAAGCACCCTTATCCTCCTGGGTCCGGAGCGCTATAGAAATAAAATAAACAAACAAACAAACTTAATTTTCATATGGGATGGGGACCATTTCATACTTCGGCCGCCCTGTGGGACATCGGTTTGTAACTCAATGTTTTTTTGTTTCCTGAGGTGCTTTTGAACCCCCAACCAATTGATATCATTGTCCCTGCTCTATCAGTTGCCATAGTGGCACAGCATTGAAGAACCAACTGACAAGTGAAGAAAATGACCAGGATGAACACAACGATGGGCATTAACATCTTCACGATTGCTCCTAGCCAGGGAGGGCCCAGCTGAATATCATAGTTAGCAAATCACTGTCCTGAAATTCTCCCTCCTCCTTAATATGAACATCCAAGCCGCGGGCAGCTGCAATGATGAGGGTTAATGATGCATTCTCGGAGTCCTCTGGAGGTGCAAATGTACAACAGGAATCATCAGATTTCTTGCAACCCTCACCTCCATTGCTGTTAACATGTTCAGCACATAGCAAATTTGCATTGTCATATGTCTTAACGCCAACACCTCGACCTTGATCACGTTGAACCCATTATCTGTGTCGTTCGCAAGCTGGACCAGTTCCTACTTCACTTTCTGCATCCATTTGGCATTGGCTGCCGTCTGCACTCCCAGCATCAGTAAAGAGGTGAAACATTATTCTGCTGAACTAAAAAGTCTTTAGTCTTCTGGTATTCCAGCAAGCAATGTGGAATACTCTTTAGAAATGTAATACAGTCTTTTCATCCTCAGTGGTTGCTGGAACAGTCCTTTCCCTAGCCGGATGTGGCGCTCTTGTGTGGGCACCAAACTCTTATCTTCATTTTCCACTGTGGGCAACTCGTTGGTCTCTCTGCAGGCAGTACTCCCCTTCCGGTGTTCTTCTGGGATTACTAATAGCACTGAATGCAATGTGGCCAGCGTACAACAGCCGCTTTATGATGCTGGGAGGTGCAAGTAAGCTTGTCGGCCAAAGGTCCAGTAGTAATACATCAGTGCTGCCGTTGCTTTCTTCATGTTTGTGATCAAGAGAGTTTTATTACAATGCTAATTTGTGCCGACAAAGACTGTACCTTTGCTATGGAAAAATAGTTTATATTCTTCTTCCTTGTGCTCTCGCACCAGCTTTTCCATCGTTGCAATCCACGTCAGCTTTGTGATATGCTCTGTCCAGATTTGCGCAGAGAAGTTGACCACTTGTGCTATCTTTTCCTTGCTATATGTTACCAGTCGTTCTGCCAAGCAAGGTAGTGGGATGTCCTGCAAGTTATTATTGACTTATTTCTGCCCTTCACCATCAGATAGGGTAACTCCACACACTTGATGTTTCTCTGGTCTTCTGTGCATTTTACAAAATCTGGGCCCCCCCATTTGTAGTTGCACACTGTGTGCCTGGAACGTTCCTTGTAATATGCATAGTGCAAGATGTACAAGGCATTGTGCCCCTTTAATTGGGACTACTTGTGGTACTAACACCTTGGGACCACCTGACGAGTTCGGAATGAGTGAACACACATAACAGCTCCCATTCATAGCGTTTCTCCCCACACCACTCATATCAGAGTACCATGAATTAGTGAACTCGGGGTGATGAATATCCTCAATAGCATCAAAACCCAGCCCTTGATACAGGTGATACTTTTGTCCTACTTCTCTTTCCATTCTTCTATACACATTCTCAAGGATAGCCACTTTAGGAGTGCTGTCAGAGATAACATTATACATTTTCATAGTGGTAGACAATCCCCTACTTATTGAAAACAACCTATTCTCTGCTTCCTTCACAGATGTAACCTGCATATTGGAGTCATTAAATCAATTTCCATTATTATTATTAGTATTCACATTAGTTTTATTAACATGTATATGTATTGTTCCATTTGGATAATATACAATCCTATTTCTCCCAATTTCCCCCCCACAGTAGTACTAGCAATACCACACACAATCCTCTAGCAATTACTGACCCACAATAATAAGTATATGTCCACAATCTCTCATTCATGTCTCTACGCCTCAGGTCCCTACTTAACAAACTATGTACATTAGTTGTGTACATCTTCTTCTTTCCTGAAATAGAAGCACAGACACACAAGACAATGAGAAAAAAAGGGAGCAACGTACAATACGTACTCTGTACAAAAAGGAAAAAGAAACTATAGGGGGCAAGAGAGAGAGAGAGAGAGAGAGAGAGGAGGTACAGAGGTAGATAGAGAGAGAGAGAGAGAGAGAGAGAGAGAGAGAGAGAGAGAGAGAGAGCGAGAAGGAGATGGCGAGAAAGAGAGAGAGAGAGAGAAAAGGAGAGGAAGAGAAAGAAAAGGCACTCCCAGAAAAAAACGAATGCATAGCTAGCAGCTGAGCTTTTGCCGGCCAATTGGACGTGCCACCACACCCGTATCTCCTCTGGACAGGCCAGTGAGATAATTGGGTATGAGTACTCTTGCCTTTTATTTAAGACAATTGATGCACCACTGTGCTCTCTGGAGGTGCCCTACAAATGTCAGAGGGGTAGACCCAGTAGCATCATTCTTTTAATTTGACCGCGAGTGGAGTACAAAACACCACCTTGTACGGTCCTTGGAACCGAGGATTGTTCCACCTGCGCCCAAAATTGCAAACATAGATATAGGGCCTCATTACAAATCACCCGGTATGGAAACAACGGTGGTGGTAAACCCGCCGCCACCGTTGTTTCCATGCCGGGCGATCACAACTCCTGCAGGCTAGAGGTGATGTTCCCGCCAGGTCTGACCTGGCGGGTTTAACACCACCCGCCTGCAGGCGGACGAGGAACCACTGGCAGCATTACGAGATGCTGCCGGTGTTCCCATGATCCCCATTCCCATCGAGTCCAATAGGACTCGATGGGAATGGGGATTAACACCATTCTGCCTCCGTGATTCCCGGAAAACCAGGGTTGTAATGCCCCGGTAATTCCGGGAATCACGGAGGCGGAATGGTAATATGAGTCTGGCGGTAACCAGGTGGTTTTACCGCCGCGGTTACCGCCGGACTCGTAATGAGGCCCATAGTCTCCTGGCAACAGTGGTTATATGCTCAGTGTCTGTTCCATCGTCTGTGCAGCATTGAGCATCTCTGTTGTCACAATCCTGGGAGGTGCAATATGTCGAGAGACACATTTAATGGCCTGAGTTAGTGTTGTCAAATATTCCCTGAATTCCTTTCCTAACACCTCTGCAGCCCTGTGTGTTTCGGAAGCCCTTCTTACAAGGGATACTGGGGTATGCATTTGCCAGCCAGTGACCACCTTGTGAGCGACAGATGATGATCGTTACTTGGCTGTGTGCATAAATTGAAAAGGCCCTGGACCAAACAGTGCACACAGTTTTGCTTCAACGTGGTACACAACTTAGATAACTTGCTCTTGTAGAGGCTATTTATTCTCTCACCAAAGCCATTGGCCTGTGGGCGATAAATTGAACACATCCGATGCTTGATGCCAAGAAGTGCTGTAATATGTTGGAATAACGCATTGAAGAAATGTGTGCCATTGCCTGACCTTAAAACCTTGCACACACCCCAGCGCGGGAAAACTTCCTGCTCCAGAAACATTGCAACACACTTGGCATCTGGGTGCGCACATGGCTCTGCTTCCACCTACCTTGAGAAAGGACCACCACAATGAGGTACCTGGATCCATTACAACATTCACCCATATGAGCGTATTCTATGTGCAATTCATGGAACAGTCCAGTAGTGCAGGGCAAGGTGCCTCATAATGGCCATAGTGTCATGCATGTGCTAAAACTTTGACATGTGGAGCAATGTATGACCATTTCTGTAATAATTTCCTGGATGTTTGGTATAAACCAGTCCTCCTGTATGTCTGCGGTTATGTGTTGTTTCAAACTGTGAGACGGGTAGTGTAATTGTTCAAATGCTGTTAGCAGTTCCTTGAGTCTTCCCAGAGGTCTCTTGCCACCATAACAGATCCATAACAGATCTGTCGGAGATTGCTTACACCCTCCATAATCACAGCTACATTTCCCTCTCAGGTGCCCTTCCTTGTAGTTTGATAATCTGGGAGATGGGCAATGCTGTGTAACGGTCTGGATGTTTGTCCATCAGTGGGGCAGTCACAACGTACTCAGTTGAAATTTAATTTGCCAGACACGCTGCCATTCTGGCTGCCGCATCGGTGGCTATGTTCCCCCTCAATATTTCAATAGCGCACTTAACGACCGCCACAACATATGGCTGTGACAAGGCTGCAGGCTGTGCTGGTTATCGATCCGCCATCCAAAATCCCTTCCTCTTCCAGCGGGAGAGGCCAGCGTGTATTGTTTTTGTAACATACACCAAGTCCGAATATATTGTGACATGACACCCTTGGTATGCTCTCAGTGCTTCGATGAGTGCCACAAGTTCTGCCACTTGTGCAGAGTAATGCGCAGGCAACCTTTTCATGACCATCGTCTTGTACTCCCCTGCCTCAATTCGTATCGTACCACTACTGTCCCGTCCGTCTCTTCCCATCCTCCTGATCAATTATGGATGACCCAGCAACAAAAAGTACCGAACCTTCCTGCCAATGCTCAGTCCCTTGCTTTAGGAATATCATCCTTCTCCCCTCGTATTTTGCATAGGCGTGCGGCATCAGGACCTCTGTAGTAGGCATGTCTTTTAAAAAGGTGGCAGGATTCACCGTCTTACACATAACAACATGAATATGGGGTTTAGAGATGATGATCTCATATGCCTATGACCTTTGCATAGTCAGGGTAGATTTTGACCTTTCTAGAATAGCAAAGAGAGAATGATCCACATACAATATTACTGAACACCCCATTACGAGCGTAGAACCTTTCGCTATGGCAAAGGCAGCAACTGCTAATGCTTGTTCACACGCAAACCGCCCTTGCATCACTGCATCCAAAGTACCACTGTAATAGGCCAATGGCTGAATGAAGCTGTCCATCAGAATGTGAAAATAAATAGAATTACTGCGTATAAAATGGGGTCACCAGTACAGGTGCCAATCTAATCACCTCTTTTAAGTCATCAAACTGTCTGATCATTTCAGCCGTCCACAGTAATGTGTGGTCCTTTGTCTTTTGAACTTCCCTGAGGGCCTGTAGAAGTGGTCTCCTATACGCCACATAGTCTAGAACCCAGGCCCTATAGTCATTACATAAGACCAGAAACTTCTGCCTCTCTTTAGCTGAGGTGGGTCTGAGATTGGTGCGTACAGACACTGCCCTGTCAGGTAGTATCCTCTTCCCATTTAACGATATAATCTGCCCCAAATAGATCACTTCCTGCTGGCAATGTTGTAATTTAGCCTTATCCACATTGTACCCCTTATGGGCCAGCAATTGTAGGAGGGCAATGGAGTCCCTTCGGTCACTACATCGTCCACGTACTGGAAAATCATGCTAGGCACCTGAATATTCCCTAGATTGGCATGCAGTTTTCTATTAAATATGTTTGGGCTCCCACAGTATACCTGAGGTAATCTAGTATGTTTGAACTGCATCTGGCCCTTGTGGGATGTTTTTACCCATGCATACAAGCCCTATCATAAAACTGTGCAGTACTGGCATGGAAAACATCATGATGGCCAGAACTCCCCAGAGAGTGCACAGGGAAAACATGAAGAATAGGCTGCCACCCATTTTTGCCTATGTTGTGAGCACAGGAGGGCACTGCCTAAAACCACCATTGGGCTACACACACAGTAGCCTGAAACCATTGGAATGGCAATGCTGATTGCCAAAAAAGCAACTCAGAACTGTGGGGAATTCTTTTTCTTAATCCCAAAAATGGTTGCATTACCAGTACTCAACACTATCAGAAAGCCGGCGTTTTAAAACCACCAGACTTTTGTGTAAAACTGCACAAATGAAACAAAACCAGACCAAGGAAAGACTTGCTAAGAGGTGGAAGAATGTAAAACCATATTCTGAAATGACTTGAAGGAAGTAAATATTTAATGTATAGGTACAAATTGTCAGTTTGATTTGAATGTAGAAAACTGGGAACAAAAAGTGACATTTAGCTGAAACCTGGCTTAGTGAAACTGGATTCTGCCTGACAACTACCCCGACAGGAGAAACCTGTTCAGCCACTCTTCCCAGGCCTAGCTGCATCCTGCTTCCCCTTGCCAAAAGGAGTTGTCACCTCTCTGATTAGATTAGGGGTGGAGCACCTGGGAACTGGAAGGAACAGAACAATGCAACTCCCTTGACTCAGGCAAATGTTATATTGGGGGCGTCGTAAAGTGGCTTCCTCTTAGGGGAAACTGGGAGGGGCAGTGCCTCTGCAAGCCAGCTGAGCTTGGGGGAAGTGGCTAAACCAGTTATTCCACCCTGTGATGTGGGAAGCCACACCCCTTTTTGACCAGGGCATGATTTTAAAAAGATAGATAACTCATAGTGCGGACTTGTCAGAATTATATAAGTAATATCATTATTTTTGTGATTTTTCTGTGAACATTTTGAGAGGCGTTAGGACCCTGTGGTGTATTCTGGGGGGTTGCTAGTGGAAAATAGGGCCTCACTCCAAATGTCTGCATGTTAAAAATCTGACACTTCATCAATTAATGTCCATACTCCTTGCGCACATGTGTGTAATTTTGGGTAAATGTCCGATATTGCAAAACAAGTTAAAAAGCGCAAAATGTTGTCATTTTTGAATGCAAGCCCCCAGGAAGATCAGAGGCGGACAAGCATGGACCATAAGGAATATATAATGTGCACATGTAATTTCAACAAATTGTATATCTGGGAAAGATGTATTTGAATCAAATATAGATTTGTGGGCAAACTGACCAGGGGAGGATCCTCTGACCCATAAACAGACCTCATCATGATGACAATCCATTTCCTTCCCCCAATCATGGGAGAGGGGAGAATTGGGCCAATGACAAGTAGAGAGGGGCAGGCTTAGCTAGGCCCAGGCACACAACCATTTTCAAAACACATAAAAAGAGACTGCTGGGACAGGTAGAGACATTCAATTCCATTTGCTGCGGAGCATGCTGACCGACGACTTCACATCCAGAGATCCAACACTTAGACTTCCAAGCTAAACAGAGACTACAGAACTTTGAACCAAGAAGGCCCACTGCAAGCAAAAGTAATTGTCAGCAGGCCTCAACATCATTTGCAAACTATTCCACAGCCGGGCGAGCTGTCTGAATTCTTTTGCCAAGAACTCTTGACAGTACCCAGAAAGCAGTGTTACATCCAGAATTCACTTGATCCGGACCGGAAAGCAGAGCAGTATCCAGAACCAGAGGCCGCTGAATCCAGAGAGGCTAGACCAGCAGAGCAGAGCTGACCCAGATCGCTGTGAGCAGAACCGGTGCCTGATTGACCCGCCGAGCAGACACATCCGCAGCCGGACGTGTTGACCAGATCCGTGACGAGGCCTAGTTCAAATTTATATTGTGAGTACCTAGCAGAACTGTGCAGAACCAATCTCTTAGTTAAAATAATCTAATCCAAACTAGTTTAAGCTAAGTAACCTAAGTAGAACTGCCTCCTAGAAATCGTGTCATCTGTCATTTGTAAAGCTGCATAACTGTCACCTGTCAATTCTGCAGCTGCAAGCTGTCACCTGTCATTTTGAGTTTACTTTAAATCTGAAAATCTACCTTTATTTAATCGTCCGTATCTCTGGAACCGTTTGGGCTAGGAACGAGATTTAACTTTCCTCTGAAAGCTTAGAATCTAAGCTTTCCAACAGGCCTTATACCTTTGCCGCTATCACGATTCACGCACTCGCGAATTTACCGCGATTTGCGATTTTGGCTCAATTTCTCCACTTGTCAAAATAGCAGCTCCATTCTTTCCTTTGTTAAAATCCGTTTGCAACTTGGTAATAACTCATAGAGCATTGCTAAAGTGAGCCTGAACTAATACCAACACGCATCTCCCACTCACCCTGAATCTCTAGAGGGAATTAAAATCAGTTGGCACATTTTCCCATCCATTGCCATCACATTAAAAAGCATTTTGGGCCTGTTTTTCAAACTCCTACATGTTTCCTCTAAGCTTGCTGGGGGGGAACTGAATTTCGTATTGTATTTGATTGCATTCCTGAGAACTGCGTGCTCCTCTTTCCATTTCTTACATTGCATAGGGGAGGGGGGTGAATTGCCAGTGAAAAAGTGATTATCTTATCTTTTGCTAAAATCCTATCAAGTGTTTCTGTACTGCATTTTATTCCTCATTGCTTTTCCCTTGAAACCATAAAAGTATTTTTGCTACTTTATCCATCCTATACTAACTCCTCATTGATTGTAAAGAAGTGTGCTAGTGCCAGATTACCCATTGTTGATCAACATTATATGTCTAAGTGTACTATCAGATATTAATTTATTATAAAAGTGTGATATATATATATTGTTTCATTTTTCAAATAAACCTTTTAATTTGCAAAACAAACCTACTTCTTGGCTCAGTGGGGTCAGGGGGATTCTAAGAGGGGGTGTTATACAAGGGTTGTCATCCAGAGTACTGAACTAGATATAAAAATACATCAATAAGGGTTTTCCTCAGCATCCCAGACTAGGCATTGACTTAGCTGTAGTGTTGATTGAATATCGCTTACAAAAGTGGGGGCTCGGAGCCGGGAAATTCTGGGTTAGAGTTACCACTTGTGCAGATTAATACAGTGTGCCAACTGACCAGATACACATATCCGGTTAGATCACCACGCTGTTTTACACTGTGAAAGCATCCCTCAAAGGAACGCTCTAAGGAAACGGTGTGTTTTGCAAAATAAAATACAAACTTCTGTAAGTCAGGAAGGAACTAAAATTCCAGAATGACGACCTTGGTAGATATGAAAATAGCCAGAGAGCACTTCTTACATATGCTATTTGTGAGAGGTGAGTGGACTCATCAGGACCAAACGGTCTAGTTGCAGGCAATCGCGCAACAGGTCACTGAAACAGGGTCAGATAAATGGGGAGATCAGGGTCCCCTACATGTGGCCCTGAGTGAACTATATATGGCCCCTAAAGCCAAAGATTAACATAATAAGATTGCCAGGATAGCGGCATATTTGTATCTATATATGGGAGCCATGCGGGACAAATGTGCTGAAGGCCAAGATCTGGCAAATAGGCAACAGATGGCGTTAGAGAAGGCCCAATCTGATCTGGACTCTTCTGAGCAGAGGCTGCTCAGGAGCCAAGAGTCAGAAAAGGACAGCAGACAGTACATCACTAAAATAAAGGAGGATATGGATGTGCTGCAACAGGAAAAGGCGGACCAGGATACCAGATTTCTGGCCTTGCAGAAGGAGTACCAAGAAGGTTTGGACTCCCTACTGCAGAGCCAGAAAAAGCTGGAGCAACAATTAGATTTCAATAGGGCATGTGCCGAGCAGGTAGTCACCCTGCAAAGCCACCTAGATAGGGAGAAGGCAGAGAGCAATAAACTGATTTTGAAAGACCTGGATACCCAGGCAGAGTTTGACCAGGAGCGCCAGAAAGCTGGTGCCTTCCAAAGGCAAGGGGACGACCTGGCGGCACAGATGCAGGCTCTTAGTCAGGAAAGGGATACCTTAGGCCAGGAAGTCTGCCACTTAAAAAGGAAAATGTAAGAAAATCACATGGCCCTCCAGGGACTGGATGACCTCCAAAAAGAACACCAGAACTTGTTAGAGCACACCAGGAGGGTGGAGGAGGCTCTGGCAAGAAAGGAGCAGGCCAGTAGGGATGGGACTGAGGAGGTAACCCTCCTGCAGCAGAGACTGGCCCAGTACTCCAGGACCAATCAGGAGGCACAGAGAGAAAATGAGGCTCTCTGTCAGCACAATGATAGGCTCCAGCAACAGGTAGCCATGCAGGAGAGACTGATAGAGTCTAGTAAGGCCTTAACTGAGGAACTGAAAGCGCAGGCTATTGCATTGCAACAGGAAGCAGGGCCGGATAGAGATGAGGTGCGCTGGGAAAGGGAAACGCCTGAGCATGACCTCAGGAGCCCTGGTACCAGAGGCCTTCATCTCTCCAAGTCCCTGGACTCTGCCACCCCCATGTCCCCTCGCTCACATGAGCCCAGGGCCACGGAGATGGCAGATTACTATCCAGCTAGAAGTATGGGGCTCATAGGCCAGTACCTCCCAGGAATGGATGGGCGGGCATCCGGGTATGGGCACCCAAGCACAGCACAATTTAGTGGGGAACCCCAGGGGAGTAGGCCCATTAAGGGCATCCTGAAAACCTCTGCCCAGTTAGGTCAGTGGGGGGGTACCCATCAAATCCTGGCAGCAAGGAGGGGTCTGAAGACTCCTCTGAGCATTACAGGATACAGGAGACCAGGTCCCCACATTGTGCCAGCCATTCGCAGGCTCACAGAATCCGGGAAAACCTGGAAGATCAGACGGGCACCTCTGGGAGCAGCGCTTCTGAGTCGGAGGATGAATGGACCAGGGTTACCCGAACCAAAAAGGCCAATAAGGCAAAAAGGGCCTTGCTTAAGGACCCATTGAAACAAATAAAGGCAATAAGGAGTGTCATCACGCCTTATCATAAGAACGCCAAGTATTCTGTTTGGGAACACTTGGAGCTCTATGAGCAAATGATGGAGACTTTCCATTTGAAGGACAGCCAAAGCTGTATTCAATATGTAAAGTGGACCTTCTCACCAGAATACTCCAGTTTCTTTGCGGGGCTGGAGGATCAAAACCATTCAAGGCGGTCCACATACAGGGCGGCCATCTTGAAACATTTTTCTGTGCACAGAAATCCTCAAGAGGCTCGCAAGGCAGCCTACAATTTGCAATGTGGGGAGGATCAGGCCCCACAAGAGTTTGTGCAAGAATTAAAGCGTGCTTTTGCGCAGACCACCAGAAGGGTGCGCACGGATAGCAGAGAATTTATCAATACGTTTTTCCATGCCTTACCCAAATACATAATGACCCAGCTCGTGAGAGATTTTCATGAGAAAAGATCTTTAGACTGGGTCATTGAACAGGCTACCCGGATCTATGAGGTGCAGAAGCCCATCGAAAATAAAAATAATGCGCCGAAAAAACCCCAAAACCAACAGCAGCCCTGCTGCTGCCAAGGTGGCAGAGGTAAAGATTGCCCCCGTTTTATATTTGGAGATGGGGGGGCCTAAAAACCTGCCTGCACCAAATAATTCACAGCCCAGAAGGCCCTCGGGCCAGTCACAGACAGGGAGTCGAGGAGGTAGTCCCACAAATGGGGTCCCCCGCACCCCTGACTATGTGAGTCCCCGCTACAAGGGAAACCGACCAATCCTGGGTTATGTGTGGACTCCTCCAGCCCAAGGGGGGGGGGATCCAGCCAAGCACCTGACCCGGGGAACTTCCCTCCTAACTTCCCCCAGGAGGGCAGAAATTCACCAAATCCTGGGCAGAACTTTTTCCCCAGGTATCCACCCAATTTCCAGCCCCAAAATCATCCATCCTTCTTTCCCCAATTCCCTGAGCCGAGACAACTTAATCCGGGAGAGGGGAGGCCAAGGGTGGAGGGGTACCAAAATCTTCCCAACCAGGGGTACTACCAGAGAAGGGATAGCTACCCTTCCCGGGATCAGCCCAGGGGAGAAAATAGAGCCCCGTATCAGCCTGAGCGGGTTTCACAACTTGAGCGCCAGCTCCAAAATATGGCACGGGATCTGGGTCACATACTGAGGGCTCAACAGAACCCTCAGATGAGCATGCCACCGCAGAATGCCCCAAACTCTGGACCTGGTGCTCCAGAACAATGATGGGGGCAGCACCCCGATAACCCACCGGTTCCCAGGGAGGAGGCACAAGGGGAAGGGGGGTGTAAAGCCTTAGAGGAAGCTTCCTTCCCAACTTGTAAACAGCCCCTGGAAAACCAACAACCGGAAACAAAATCTCCTGCCCCTGAAAGCCTGCCTCCCAAGGAGCAGAGGGGGGGTAGGAGAAACAAAGGACCCAAACAGACCCACTTTGTGGAGGAGGTACAGGTCTTCCAATTTGAGGGAGAGGGATCCTCAGAAGATCCTGGGAAAATGATCTTCTCCTTCAGAGATGGGGGAACTCCTCCCAAGGAAAAATGGGTCCCAAGGGATGCCAATTCAGACTGGGGAGACATGGAGACTGAGCTACCGCCGCCCATCATCTCATCCCAGAACCCACAATACCGAAATCCCCTGGGTCAAACCCATCCTGATGACTGCCTCCAAAAAGGGGGGGGCCCAGAACCGGAACCAGGGGAACCCACAATGGCTCTGATCTCCAGTTGCCAACTTTTTCTTTCAGATTCCCAAGACGCTCCACAGAATTCTGCCCAAATCCCTTTGCTAGCAATGTCCAAAACCAGTAAGTTAGCCCACCAGTTGTCCAAAAATGTGCATTATCTGTGCCCCCTTGAGGAGAAGGAGGGAAGATATTATGCCCCATTACAAGTACAGGGGCAGGAAACAATTGCGGCACTGGTGCCACTGGATCTCAAGCTACCCTTCTGTCCAGAAGGACCTTTGATGAACTGAATGTGCAGGGAGGGGAGAGCATTACCGTATTCCTCTCACCTCTCTTCCTGGACAACTGCAGAACTTTGACGGGAAGGAAATTCCTGTCGAGGGGACTGCAGATTTGGACATCAAAATTGGGCGACACAAGGTGAAACACCCGGTCATAGTAGTGACTCCAGAGGGCACCCCTTGTTTACTAGGGAATGACCTCCTGAGAAGGTTGTCACCCCTAATAGATTGTGTAAACAAGGTCCTCTGGACCCAGACTAGCCGACCAATAAAATTAAAACAGAGTGTCAACCATGTCAGTTTAAACGGCAACTGCCACATGGTTGAACAAAAATCTGACCAAGTAGAATTTCACTTCCAGAACAAACCAAACTCCAGACGTGACAGTAATAGCAGTAGGACAACAGACTGGTGATGGGGGGTCCTCTCTATTTCTGAAAATCAACCTTCCTTCCAGTTTAAGGAGGTATTCCACACTGGAAGGAAACACCCTGAAATTCTTTATTAATCCACAATCAGAAACTCCCACTCCTATAGTCCAGAAAGATGTGAAATCAGCTCAGAGCCTGGCTGATATCCAGCAAATTGGAGAGCAGTTGTTCATCCCTGTTCAGTTAAATGATGGGAAGGACTCTGTTCTCGCTCGAGTGTGTGTGAACAACGGTAAGAGCTTCATCAGCGAAGCTATGTTCCGCCAACTCCCAAAAGATCCAGCCATTCCCACATTCAAACTGATAGACAAATGGGAAATGGACCTGGAAGCACCTAATTCCAAACATCTCCTGCCAAGCAGGTGTATGCTCAAAATCTCCATTGGCAACAAGAGCATAGTCCATAATTGTTGGGTCGTGCGAGACGTCACTGCCGCCTTTTACTTAGGCAGTGACATTCTCAATCGCTTTGCCATTAGTTTGGACCTAATAAACTTCAAAGCTTGGTCCCGATTAGCGGATAATCCCATGGGCTTTGATGATTCAGAAAAAGCATTTAGGTCAGCTCAATTGCTACCTTATGCAGTTGAAATTCAGCTCAAAGAGGAAGTCACCAACCCAGAAAGGACCCAACAATTCTCCCTGGAAGTGAAAGTTAAAAGAGGACAAAAATTGAAAAACCCTGATGCTTATATCCATCTAAATGCTTCTCTCCAACAGCAAGGGTTAGGGGTAAACCCAACACCATTAGTCAACATAGAACATGACACCATTCCAATAGAGGTGGATAACAGCGACTTAAAGAGTATTACTCTAGCCGCAGGCACCATTATTGGAATGGCGATTGATGACTGACATTTCTCCATTGATTTAGGAAATGAACTGTTAGGACCAATCCCCAAGGACTGTTTTGACAGTGACAGTGAGGACAATACAACACCAGACAGGATTTTCACCCGGCATGGGGGGAACTTCCTGGTGTACACTTCTTGCCCTTATGGTAAGGAAGATGTGACTTGTGACTTCAGGAGGGATGAGGTGATTTTCCAGGTCCATGAGGGAGGCCTTTCCCACCTGAGCCTCCAGTCCAAATCAGCACTCTGACCAGGGACTTCTCCACCCAGCTGGAGGAGGCCGCTGAGATAGCCAAACCAGAAGTCTTTCCAGGCTTCAGGCAGATGGTGGAAGAGAGAGTCAACCTAGCTGATGCCTGTGTGACTCTGGAACAGAAGCAAAAGTTGAAACAAGTTTTCTTGGATTTCCAAGATCTCTTTGCGGTAGACTCATATGACTGTGGTCGCACCGACATCCACACCACAACAATTCCCACGGACTCTGGAATGACTCCAGTGTTTGTGAAGCAATATCGCTTGCCTCTCGCATCCATGGAGTCCCTTACTGAAATAATTAAGAACCTTGAGTCCCGGGGAATAATCCGTCCAGTCCACAGCACTTTCAATAATCCGGTGCTGGGAATATTGAAGCCAAACGGCCAGTGGAGACTCTGCGCCGACCTTAGGGAGCTCAACAAACGGGTTCATACTTCCCGATGGCCTCTGCCCTACATTGACCAAGGGCTGGCCCAGATTCAGGGGTCACAGGTATTCACAGCAATAGACCTGACCAATGGAAACTGGACCATGCCTGTCAGTAGGGAGGACCAATACAAACTGGCTGTTACCTTTGGGGGCCAGCAGTACACGTGGACCCGGACTCCCTTCGGATACCTCAATTCCGGCAATGAATTCAACATTTTCCTACATAAGACCATGCCCGACCTGGGTGCGAGGGGTAACCTGGCTTATGTAGATGATGTCCTCATCAAAAGTTCATCTGTGGAGGAACACATAGCGGAGATCCGTTATGTTCTGACACAGTTGAGGGCCGCCGGAGCAAAACTTTCTTTTTAGAAAGCACAGTGGTGTAGAACCCGTGTTAATTTCTTGGGGCATGAGATTACTCCTCAGGGTCTCTGTCCCCAAGAAAAGAAAGTGGAAGCACTCCAGAAACTGAAAGACCCCACAACTCTGCGGGAACTTAGGAGCCTCCTTGGACTGACTAATTACAGCAGAAAGTTCATTGAAGGCTACGCAGAGATCACTAGACCCCTGATTCATCTCTTGAAGGGGGGGTCAAGTGGGAATGGGGTCCAGAACAATCTGAGGCAGTAAGACAACTCAAAAGAAGCCTCTCACAAGCGCCTTGCCTAGCTTAGCCTGTCAGAAACAAGGAGTTCTTCTTGGACACAGGGTTCTCTAATACGTGCTTGACGGCAGTATTATACCAAAAGCATGACAAGGTCAATAAAGTAATCTCCTATGCGAGCAAAACTTTATCCTCTGTGGAGGAAAAATTCAACGATTGTGAGAAGGCACTCCTGGCAACGGTGTGGGCATTGAAGAATTACCGCCCGTTTATCCAGGGGGAACACATCATAGTGGAGACTCCACACCAGCCTCTGCAATATCTCCAAAGTGACAGAATCCGGGCAGGAAATGTGAGTAATTCCCGAATTACTTCCTGAATTCTGTCAATGCAAGGCTTTCCTGTGGAGGTCAGATATGGCCAAAACAAGAAGACTCCCCTCGCGCAAGGTCTGGCTGACTTGCATGATTGTGCCAGAGAAAACTGTCTCGAGGACGAAAGTCTAAAAATCAAGGACAACATGGAGGCATACCTTAATTCCCCACACAAAGTCTTTGAAGAAGACAAGTGTGAGGGAATGCCCACTGTCTATGAGGATGGATGCTCGTACCATGTTGACGACAACGGGGAGAAAGAACTGGTGGCCGGCGTAGGGAATGCATGGGTGAATGAGTCCCTAGAACCCTCTGCTGGATACAAAATTGGTCCCCGAAGTAGTCAGGTGGCAGAGTTGATGGCTGTGCATCAGGCCATCCTCACCGCTGTCCAACATCAACTCCATGAACTGATCATAATCACAGATTCGGATTATGTACGGAACGGGTTCGTGGAGCACCTGGTCAACTGGAAAACCAGAGGCATGTTATGTGCTAATAACAAACCCCTGAAACATGGAAAGTTAATTCAAAACATTGATGATCTGGTCACATCGAATGGGATGACCATCTACTGGAAAAATATCAAGGGTCATTCCAAAGCTGAGGGACCAGACAAAACTGGAAATTACTTAGCTGATCAGCTGGCCAAAACCGGGGCCATCCAAGGGGATCTAATAGAAATAGAGTCCCTGTTGGGGGAAATCCAGGTCACTGCTATCACTAGGTCCCAGACAAATGCTCACAATGATCTTTCAACTGCACAATGGAGTAAGGAGACCCCTGATGCTGATTTAATTACAGCTCAGAAGGGGGATCCAATTATTGGTAAGTTTTACCAACACCTTGAGGACCCTGAGAACTTTCCCCTGACGGATACCGATTACATTGGGAAAGAGGACCTAAGAGTGTTGATGAAATGTCCAAAAATGTTCTGAATCCAAGACGGTTTGTTGGTAAGGAAATCCCAAGCTGGCCATGATCAGTGGGTGGTTCCTACCTCATTCCGAAGCCTGATGTTAAGTCACGCCCATGATGCGGCCACGGCTGGTCATAGGGGGTTTCACACAACACTGGAAATCTTAAGAGAGGTTGCATACTGGCCACACATGGGGCAGGACCTCGACCAATACTTGAAGGGGTGTCTTGTGTGTGTACAATTTCAGCCATCATCCCTCACACACCGTGCGCCTCTCCAAAAGAGGGGGATGACACTGCCATGGTCATATTTGCAAATCGACTTTATAGGCCCTGTAATCCGCTCGTCGAGAGGAAACAAGTACATGTTGACCGTTACATGCTTGTTTACCAAGTGGGTGGAATGTCTCCCAGCCCCAAACTGCAAGGCAGAAACAGCAGCTGCCCTGATGATTAACCACATCTTTTCCCGTTTTGGTCTATCTCAAAGGATTGAGTCAGACAGAGGTAGCCACTTCACCAGTGAAGTAATGACAAAGATGTGGGAGATACTGGGGGTCAAAAGAAAGCTACATATTGCTTACAGGCCTGCTTCTTCTGGAGCAGTGGAGAGATATAACCGAACCATTGTGAGCATCTTAAAAAAGTTTGTGGCAGATTCTGGGCCAACTTGGGATATCCGATTACCTCTGGTCCTAATGGCCATCAGATCTACCCCTTCATCTGCAACCAAAATGTCACCATTTGAGTTGATGACTGGACGCAAGATGGTGCTTCCCCAGCATTTGCTCTACAGAACCCAAGAGCAAACATTGATAAATGCCTCCACAACTCATGAGTATGTGGAGAATTTAAGGAAACACCTTCAGCATGCTTTTGCCTATGCTCAGCGGAATCTAGAAAGATCAGCCGAGAGCATGAAGACCCACTATGATTTAAAAACTACCCGAAAGGAATATAAGGTGGGTGATCGGGTCTATCTATACAATTTCCAAAGGAACCAGGCCAAACAGCGAAAATTCTTGCCTACATGGAAGGGACCGTTTGAAATTATAGACAAGATCTCCCCTGTTGCATACAAGATACGCATCCCCAAAGGCAGTTTGGCGGAAGGGGAAGACAAGTGGGTACATATAAATCAGCTAAAGTGTTGCCATCCCAGGAACACGCTGCAGCAACTGGAGGAGTCCTCTGCAATACCAGAGGGGGCCGCTCCAGAGTAAGTCAGTTCAAACTCTAAAATGTTCCACATATCAAAAATATAGTAACGTAATGCAAATGTGCCCTGTTATATATTGTTTTAAAATCAGACTGCAAAATGCATTTGGATGTATAAAATGTACATGTTCGCCACACCATTAATAGTGGTGGAAAAATGTCTAGGAATGTGTATTGCCGCTTTGCTTTATCATCCTAGGAGAGATGAAACCATGGAGACTGACCAAGGAGGACGACCGGGGACCGGGAGCAGAGACCCGAGGGGCCCGGGGTACCGCCCAATCCTCCCATCAGGACCAGCAAGGAGAACTGATTGATCGACTGGAGGGAGGAAAAGATGCTGAACTGTGCCATCCATGGAATTGGAAGAAGAGGAGGCGAACATCCCAGATCTTGCGAGTTCCATCAGCGAAAGCACAGAATGGCCATCGCAAGAGGGGGGGCTTGTGGAATGTTTTTACCCATGCATACAAGCCCTACCATAAAACTGTGCAGTACTGGCATGGAAAACATCATGATGGCCAGAACTCCCCAGAGAATGCACAGGGAAAACATGAAGAATAGGCTGCCACCCATTTTTGCCTATGTTGTGAGCACAGGAGGGCACTGCCTAAAACCACCATTGGGCTACACACACAGTAGCCTGAAACCATTGGGAATGGCAATGCTGATTGCCAAAAAAGCAACTCAGAACTGTGGGGAATTCATTTTCTTAATCCCAAAAATGGTTGCATTACCAGTACTCACCACTATCAGAAACCCAGCGTTTTAAAACCACCAGACTTTTGTGTAAAACTGCACAAATGAAACAAAACCAGACCAAGGAAAGACTTGCTAAGAGGTGGAAGAATGTAAAACCATATTCTGAAATGACTTGAAGGAAGTAATTATTTAATGTATAGGTACAAATTCTCAGTTTGATTTGAATGTAGAAAACTGGGAACAAAAAGTGACATTTAGCTGAAACCTGGCTTAGTGAAACTGGATTCTGCCTGACAACTACCCCCGACAGGAGAAACCTGTTCAGCCACTCTTCCCAGGCCTAGCTGCATCCTGCTGCCCCTTGCCAAAAGGAGTTGTCACCTCTCTGATTAGATTAGGGGTGGCGCACCTGGGAACTGGAAGGAACAGAACAATGCAACTCCCTTGACTCAGGCAAATGTTATATTGGGGGCGTTGTAAAGTGGCTTCCTCTTAGGGGAAACTGGGAGGGGCAGTGCCTCTGCAAGCCAGCTGAGCTTGGGGGAAGTGGATAAACCAGTTATTCCACCCTGTGATGTGGGAAGCCACACCCCTTTTTGACCAGGGCATAATTTTAAAAAGATAGATAACTCATAGTGCGGACTTGTCAGAATTATATAAGTAATATCATTATTTGTGTGATTTTTCTGTGAACATTTTGAGAGGCGTTAGGACCCTGTTATGTATTCTGGGGGGTTGCTAGCGGAAAATAGGGTCTCACTCCAAATGTCTGCATGTTAAAAATCTGACACTTCATCAATTAATGTCCATACTCCTTGCGCACATGTGTGTAATTTTGGGTAAATGTCCGATATTGCAAAACCAGTTAAAAAGTGCAAAACGTTGTCATTTTTGAATGCAAGCCCCCAGGAAGATCAGAGGCGGACAAGCATGGACCATAAGGAATATATAATGTGCACATGTAATTTCAACAAATTGTATATCTGGGAAAGAGGTATTTGAATCAAATATAGATTTGTGGGCAAACTGACCAGGGGAGGATCCTCTGACACATAAACAGACCTCATCATGATGACAATCCATTTCCTTCCCCCAATCATGGGAGAGGGGAGAATTTGGCCAATGACAAGTAGAGAGGGGCAGGCTTAGCTAGGCCCAGGCACACACCCATTTTCAAAACACATAAAAAGAGACTGCTGGGACAGGTAGAGACATTCAATTCCATTTGCTGCGGAGCATGCTGACCGACGACTTCACATCCAGAGATCCAACACTTAGACTTCCAAGCTAAACAGAGACTACAGAACTTTGAACCAAGAAGCCCACTGCAAGCAAAAGTAATTGTTAGCAGGCCTCAAAATCATTTGCAAACTATTCCACAGCCGGGCGAGCTGTCTGAATTCTTTTGCCAAGAACTCTTGCCAGTACCCAGAAAGCAGTGTTACATCCAGAATCCACTTGATCCGGACCGGAAAGCAGAGCAGTATCCAGAACCAGAGGCCGCTGAATCCAGAGAGGCTAGACCAGCAGAGCAGAGCTGACCCAGATCGCTGTGAGCAGAACCGGTGCCTGATTGACCCGCCGAGCAGACAGAACCGCAGCCGGACGTGTTGACCAGATCCGTGACGAGGCCTAGTTCAAATTTATATTGTGAGTACCTAGCAGAACTGTGCAGAACCAATCTCTTAGTTAAAATAATCTAATCCAAACTATTTTAACCTAAGTAGAACTGCCTCCTAGAAATTGTGTCATCTGTCATTTTTAAAGCTGCACAACTGTCACCTGTCAATTCTGCAGCTGCAAGCTGTCACCTGTCATTTTGAGTTTACTTTAAATCCGAAAATCTACCTTTATTTAATCGTCCGTATCTCTGGAACCGTTTGGGCTTTGAACGAGATTTAACTTTCCACTGAAAGCCTAGAACCGACTTGTACTTTTGCCGCAATCACGATTCACACACTCGCAAATTTACCACGATTTGCGATTTTGGCTCAATTTCTCCACTTGTCAAAATAGCAGCTCCATTCTTTCCTTTGTTAAAATCCGTTTGCAACTTGGTAATAACTCATAGAGCATTGCTAAAGTGAGCCTGAACTATTACCAACACGCATCTCCCACTCACCCTGAATCTCTAGAGGGAATTAAAATCAATTGGCACATTTTCCCATCCATTGCCATCACATTTAAAAAGCATTTTGGGCCTGTGTTTCAAACTCCTACCTGTTTCCTCTAAGCTTGCTGGGGGGGAACTGAATTTCGTATTGTATTTGATTGCATTCCTGAGAACTGTGTGCTCCTCTTTCCATCTCCTTCCATTTCTTACATTGCATAGGGGAGGGAGGAATAATTGCCAGAGAAAAAGTGATTATCTTATCTTTTGCTAAAAGCCTATCAAGTATTTCTGTACTGCATTTTATTCCTCATTGCTTTTCCCTTGAAACCATAAAAGTATTTTTGCTACTTTATCCATCCTATACTAACTCCTCATTGATTGTAAAGAAGTGTGCTAGTGCCAGATTACCCATTTTTGATCAACATCATATGTCTAAGTGTACTATCAGATATTAATTTATTATAAAAGTGTGATATATATATATTGTTTAATTTTTCAAATAAACCTTTTAATTTGCAAAACAAACCTACTTCTTGGCTCAGTGGGGTCAGGGGGATTCTAAGAGGGGGTTGTTATACAAGGGTTGTCATCCAGAGTACTGAACTGGATATAAAAATACATCAATAAGGGTTTTCCTCAGCATCCCAGACTAGGCATTGACTTAGCTGTAGTGTTGATTGAATATCGCTTACACCCTGCATAAATGCCATGAGGTACCTCGATTCCAGATGGAGTTGAATCGAGAAGAATGCATTTTCCAAATCCACCACAGTAAAGTATGTGGCTTCTTTGGGGATGCTACATAAAATTGTCATAGGATACGGGACTACTGGAAACTCTTTCTGCACCACATCATTTAGGGGGTGCAAGTCCTGGATCATTCTCCAATTGTCCCGCATTGATTTTTTAACTGGATATATTGCCATGTTGCACAGGGACGTAGATGTTTTTCTAATGCCCTCCTCCTCCTGCTTTTGACAGTGGATATTGTCTCACCCTGGGCAACACCGCTCCTTGCTTCAGGGTTATACACACAAGTGTTACATCTTTCAATAACCCTACATCATGTGGATTTGTAGTGCACCACTGTGAACAGTTGCGGAACACAAAATGTGGGGGCCCCCCTGCAAGCCATGCCGAGGGGGCCCCCCCAACTCAGCAACAAAAACTGGGTCATGCCACACTCTGGGTCGGCCTAGATTATCACATTTGCACAATATTCTGCTGAAGGGATATGCCACACACTGTACTAAGAGAAAGATATAAAAAGTGTTTTCATGCAATATGCAGCACACTTACTGAGAATAATTGGCTAAAAAGCCAGAGTGTTTGCAATTGTTTTGTAGGGTAACACCAATCCAATACATGCAAGTCACCAACACTGCACAGGAACATGAATGTTTTGCTATTAAAAATGCCATGCCACATTGAAAACATGTCCCACTGTCTGTACAGCGTAGACCAGTGTAGACACGTAATAACATTACAGTAAAGCATGCCAGGTCACATTTAGACATACCTAGACTGGCTGCACCAAAATGCCAGTCAAAGCAATAACACTCATCAAGAAGAGAGCACACATTGAAGCCTGCGTCTCCGCGGCCTCTGCCAACCCTGCCAAACTCTTTAAAATCTGCAAGGAACTGGTCAATCCTGTTGCAGTCTCTACCTCTCCTGTGCCCTACCAGGCTCTATATATGGCTTTGCCACTCACTTCTCTGCTAAAACAGAGGACATACTGTCCTCTATCTCCTCTTCCTCTTCCTCTCCCTCTCTCACCCCCCCTTTGGCCATCTATACCTCTCCTCCTCTTTTCTCCTCTTTCGCTCTGACAACACTTGACCAGGTGTCTATGAAAGTGTTGTCCAAACAGGTGCTCCCCTGCTCCTCCAGAACCATCAAGTACCATATTGACAACCTCGCTCCAGCCTTAGCCGATTTCTGTAATCACTCTTTCACCATTGGAATGTTCCCCTCTCTCCTTATGTGGCCACTCTTCAAGAAGCCATCTGCCGATCCTACCTGCCCGGCAAACTATCGCCCAATCTCCATCACCCCTTTCCTGGGCAAACTCTGAAAAAGCTGACCATCTCCCAGCTTAATCTGCACACTGAATCTGTTGTCTCCATGACCATCAGTCTGGCTCCAGAGCTGCCAGAGGCATGGAAACTGCTCTCCTGAACACCCGTGAAGATCTGCTCTCTAACCTTGATTCCAGCATTCCTTCTGGCCTCCCTGCCCTTCTCAAACTTGAGCGGACCACCTGAAGTTTCAGAAGCAGCTCAAAACTTTCCTCTTCTCCTCTGCTTTCTCTCTCTCCCTCCCCTGCTGACCTACCTGACCTACCTGTCTGCTGTACTGACTGGTTGCTTGGCTACCCACAGAGGCTCACTGAATCCAGACTCTTTCTTGATCTGAGCCTACCATGCACTTAGGGTCTTTGACTGTAACCCTGCAGTCCCTTGTTCTCCTTGCACTACCCAGAGCCGCGCTGCCCTGGCTGCACTTACTCAGAGAATGACTGCCCTGATTTCCCCTCCCCTCTTCCTTGCATGCCCCCCTCCCTCTCCCCTTGCATTTCTCGTTCTCGCACTTACACGATCTGAATGACACAAGGCATAGTCAGATTGTTTGTCTTATCCTCCCTCTATCCCCCCCTTGTCTTGCTGTGCCTAGTAACACTTGTGTACAGTCATTTTATAAATGACTTATATCATATCATTTTATCCCGGATGCACAGAAAAATATACAATGCAGCAGTAAGAAGCGGCTAGACTGGCAGCACCCAATTACCAGTCTAGCAAAATAATTACACTTAGCAGGACGGCTTTATGAGAAATGCGCAGTTAAAAAAAAGTTATACTAAACTGAGGAATGACTAGACTGGCTGCACCAAAATGCCTCTCTAGCCACTAATGCCACATATCATGCCTGCTTAGCCTGGATTCGGACAATCATTATGGTTTATCACACAATCCCACCCCCCTCTCCCTCCTACCAACTACCCCAAACTCCAAAATCAGCTCTTTGGCCCATAATTACCTTCACATCTCTCTTCCTTGTCCTAGAGCTTACGTATTATATCATATGATAATATATGATATGACAGGTTATTTATAACACGCTTAATACACAGAGGTTTCAAAGCGCAGACCCGGGGATCAAACCCGTATTGCTCTGTGTCATCTTGCTTCCAAGGAAAGCATGTTGCCCCTGAGCTAGCCTCCCAAGATTCCTACATGACTACACGACAAGAGGTAAGCAACCCATTAGTTTACAGTACCTTTGATTAGAATAAAGTGGTTCCAGCTCGCTTCTGCTCCTGTGTAGGTCTGCAGGTCCTGTTGTTTCTGGGCCTCAGTCGTGGGGACAAGAGGGAGGACATCTGGGGGCTCCTGCCCTATGAATGGAAGGTCAGCAGCAGCAATGGGCAAACTTCAGATCAGTGGCACTTTGCGGTTTCAGCTCCTCGTTTCTCTCGCAAATAGCACCACCGCGGTTCTCGGATACCACTCTGGACTTTCCTCGCCTCTGGGGTCCAGCACTCTGTTGAGGTGGCTAAGGTTTGGTCAGTCCTGCTTCCTGGGAGTGTGCAGGATTTTCCTGGAACTCTGGTCCAACTTAAAGACACTCATTCAATTCCAATGTTCCTCTCCCTGGCACTCGGTTCGACAGCTCCGAGAGGATGTGCAGATGAGCAGGTCTTGGGGTCGATTGGTCCCACCAACCCAAGGGGAGGAGTCATCCTTTTCAGGTCTTCTCTAGTCGAGGTGAATTTGGAGCTTCAGCACAGCAGCAGGGCTTCACCGGGCAAACCAATTGTCCAGGAGGTTCCTTGTCTCGTAGATAAGTACTGGCATGAGGAAGCGTGCAACTAGGAGTAATGATGATTACAGGTAACTAAGTCAGGCATTACCTCCATGTACCTCTATCTCATCCCAGTACTTGTGTATGAGGCAGAGTGCCTCATACACAAGTGCTGCCTCTTACACAAGTACAGGGACGAGGAGGAATAGGTCTCGGAGTAATGACGATTACCATTAAGTAATCAAGGCATTAAACACAAGTAGTGGCATAACATCATAGAATTGACAGGGCTTCAGCACTCCCCTGAGCCCCCCCTGAAATTTTGGGCTATGTTGACTCATCCTGGCTGACCTTCAGAGCAGTTGCCGGACAGAACAGGACACAGATGTTAAACGGCACCTGGGTTTTGCAGTTAACAAGGGCCCAGCAATTATTAACTTAAAACATTTCACTGTTAGTACCTGCATTCAAATGCCAAATGTTTTAGGCTATTTAAATTGTGATGTGGGTTTAGTACTTGCATGCCAGGGAAGTGAGTGGAAGGGTAGA
This sequence comes from Ambystoma mexicanum, assembly GCF_040938575.1. NCBI lineage: Eukaryota > Metazoa > Chordata > Amphibia > Caudata > Ambystomatidae > Ambystoma > Ambystoma mexicanum. The sequence goes on from NC_090928.1 coordinate 1,151,284,999, forward strand.
GAGGGAACAGGAGACAGCTCATTCTCACAGCAGTCCATAAGTGGGTGCTTTCAGACCTACAGGAGAGAGTTAACTGCTTGTAACATTGATGCTGCACTAGAATAGTCTCATTACAATGCGTAAAGAAGTTAATTGCCCCCACACAAATAAGTTTGCCCCTCCCCCTCCGCCCATGAAGTTAGCGCCTCTCCCAACATTTCAAGGATTAGCCCCCGAAATGTAGGTTTTGCTGCACCCCTGAACACAAGCACACACATCATTCACCATATACACACATGAACACCCAGAATCCATACATTTAAGTGTGTACTCTTTCACCCCAAAGGCACACCCATGCAGCCATCCATACATTTAGGTGTGTACCCTTTTTTCCATACAGGCTCGCCCAAGCAGCCATCCATACATTTAAGTGTGCACCCTTTCACCATAGAGGCACACCCACCCAGGCACCCACCCATACATTGAAGTGTGCACCCTTTCATCGTACACGCACAAACGCACACCCAGCCACCCATACATTTGTGTGCACCATTTCTCCATACACTCACACAGGCAGCCATCTACACATGTAAGTGTACACCCTTTCAAAATGCACTCACACATGTCATGCGGTTGAGGGGAGCCCTATTACTTCAAAACGAAATTGGGCCTCATTCCGAGTACAGCAGTAACCCGGCCGGCGCTACCAGTGGGTTGCCACCAGACTCGGAATGATTTACCGGCGCCTGATTTCCTGGTTCCCCCGGAAAGTCAGGTGCCGGTAAATTGTAGTTTCCCATTCCCATAAAATCCCATAGGACTCTATGGGAATTGGGAACACAGAAGCACTAGCACTGTTGTAAACAGTGCCGGTGCTTCTGTGAAGGTCTGCCTACCGTGGCCGCTGTGCCCGGCAGGGTCCGACCTGTGGGGCACAGCAGCTCCGGCAGGCAGACCTGTAGTATGCCGGTCTGGAAACAACGGTGCCTGTAAGCTTACCGGCACTGTTGTTTCCGGACCACCATACTTATAATGAAGCCCATTGTTTCTTTTTGAAATCACTCTGACTTCATAAAGAAATGATTTCCTTCCGTTAAGGAACAAACCATAACGGAAATAATCTCTTTATGAAGGCACACTGACTTCAAAAACAAACAATTTCTTTTTGAAGTCAAAGGGTTCTCCCACGCCATGACATAGAGGCCTCCAGCCACGATGCTTCCATATCATGGGGTGGGGGGAGCCCTTGGAATCAAAAAGATTCTTTTTGAATTCACTCTGCCTTCATGAAGAAATTATTTCTGTTACAGAAATAATTTCTTTATGAAGGCAGAGTGAATTCAAAAAGACTTTTTTTATATGAAAAAAAATCTTTTTTTTTACAAAGTGGGGCCCCCTCCAGGACATGTGCTAGCGGGGCTCCCCCGCAGCGTGGCAGTTGCAGGGGCCCCCATTACGCCAGTGACTGTGAAGGCACGTACTGTAAATCTTCATCGAAAATGGGGATGGAATTACTGCTGCCATTAAGGAAGACTGCACTCTTTGATACTGTATCATTATATCACATGAAATACAAATCTTTAGTATTATTTCCCCCTCTTTGTCGTTGATCCCAAACAGTTTGTCATCCATCATCTCCTTAGCTGCACTGTTGGTTCTACATAGAACACTGTGCACCAATCACATTGATCCTTATCCATACCCAATAGGACAATACTTTTGTCCAAAACTAACAACCCCTGTAGGTCCAGCGATAATATTGTTCCTGCCACCACCTCGGGCGACATAGCTGGGTGAAAAATAAAATCAGTGGGCACACGGCAGCATTGCTTGGCAAACTGGGGCACCGCCTTCACAAGCACTGTAATACCATAAATAAAGATGTCTGAGTCTATGGGAATCCTGCGTACTACCACCTCACTTGTCATTGTGTGAATTATCAAGCAAAATGACTGGGGAACTCTCGGAATATCGTAAGGGCACCCGTACTACCTTCCCTCCCACATTTACGTCCAACTCCTTAGTGTACGGAACCTTGGTAATAGCCCCAGAGAATCCCTCCGCATCAAGATATTTTCCTGATAGTGGAAAGTTTCCTTTCATGATACATGATTTAGTTGCACCAGAATCCACCATGAATATGAATTGCTTATTTCCTATCTCCGCCCCCACCAACGATTCCTCTTCAGGGTGGATATTTGTCGACAAGACCAGACATGTGAGTGCTCTCTGTGGGCTGCCCTAATTAGGGTACATGCTCATTCCAGGGAACGAGAAGGGGCTACCTCCTACTACTGCTGCTCCCCCAGAGGGAGCGGCATTCCCACCTGGCACCCTAATTACTGGGGCAGAACTGCCCTGCTGTTGCTGCAGTGGGCGCCGCACTTGTGCATCCAGTGCTTGGGGCTAATGATTATCAGTTTGTTATTGTCTCTGGGATACTCCAGATTCTGGAACCCTAGACCCTGTTGCTCGTACCCTAGTCCTTGTGTTCCTTGGGACTGTTGCCCATGTTGCTGTGGCACATTATTATATCCCACTGCAGAACTGCTCCTGCATTCCCTTGCGAAATGCCCCCACCTTAAACAATTCCAACATTGAGATTGTCCAAACCCATTTCCCCTGGGTTCAAACTGTCCTCCTCTTGCTCCTGAAAATCACCCTCTTCCTCACTACAGCCCCCCCATTGCTGCCACTGTGGGCTGGGGTACTGTTGTCCCCTGCTCCACTGTCCTTGTCCTAATTCGTCCCAGACACTGCAATTGTGGCACTCACAACTTGCTGGGTACTCTCTGTTCCTTCTACCTGTACTGGCGTCGGTACAGACACCTTAACTGCTACCTTTGCCAATTTGTTCTCCACCAATTTCGCTTAGTCCCCCTGATGCCTTTGCACTGTTTCCCTCTCCCACTCCTTAATCCTTTTACAATGATGCACTATTATACTGTGTATTTCAGCCATCCCTTCACCTCATTACCCACAATCTTGTATAGTGCCTTCTGCACGTCCTTCGTCAAACCCCTCTTTATGATAAAATAGAACAATGGTATTGATTTATCCCACTGCCCTCTCATCTCCGCTCTTCATTTCTCTTGCATCTTAAGAATAAATCTAGCTGGGTCCTCATCATCCCCCATGGTATACTGCATTAAAGACTGCAAATCGGGTGTATCCGGGAAGACCCTCTGTAGTGCATCCCATATCATTGCCCTAACTCGATTAAATGATGCTCCATTATTTGTGACATCCCCCAGGGTTACTACTGGGTACCTGGCCTTACCCCACACATCCCCAGCCTGATCCCCAATTATGGCAACCAACAGGCTATTAAAATCCCCTATTGCCAGGGGCACCCCTGCTGTGTGTTTTTCAAACTTATATATGCACTTGCTTACCCCTGTTGTGAGCTGTGGGAGAGCCTTTATTTAAATATTCTTATCCATTTGGGGCCAGGGCAAATACGGTGTCCTCCCTTCTCCCTTATGTATGAGGGGCATCTGCATTTTCTCTCCACTTCCCACACCCTTCTTCACAACTCCTCTTATTTTTACTAATGCTATCCGACCAGTTCCTCAACCTGCCCCCTGACCGTAGACCTTCTACTTGGGGGGTATTTTCAGCTGCCTCTGGACCCCTCCCTTCTCCTAAACTCTGATCCTCAGTTAACGATTCAGCATCTCCTTCCTCCACATCCTCTCCCAACACTGTATTCTCATCTCCTAGAAAAATCCACCCTCCTGGGCTCCTTTCTTTCTCAACACCTACATGTCTTCAGTACCCATCTTGAGCAGTACTTCCTGTGACTTCCACCCTCCCAATCCTTCTCTCAATGTACTTATGATCCTCACTGTTTCTGGTGATATCTGTAAAATTTTCAGTTCCGCTAGTAATACTGTCAACCTATCCTCGAACTCCCTGGACTTGTAACCCGCTGATGCAGGTACTTCGGATGAGTGGGCATATGGAGGTGGGGGGAGCAGTAGCATGTGGTGATACTGACACCACAGGAGACCATACCACAGCAGAAAGGGGTCCCTTTCACAGCAGGTACATATCTTGGATTGGTGTACCCTGCTGCGGGATATTTTGTCAGGGGTTATAATCGCTTGCCCCCCACTGGCGCCCGCCTCCGCCTTCACCCTTTCTGCACTTCCCATGTTTCTGTCTCTGCACCTCCCTTCCATTCCCTTGATCCTCTGCATCTTGAAACATTTGCCAAAGATTGAGAATATCTTTTCTGTTCTGTATCTGCTTCCCCTTGTATTTTCCTACTAGAAATGTAGACATGTGTTCCAAAATGCTCTTGTTGTGTGAGACCTGCCCTAGCCTTGGGCAGGGCACCCCCCCCTCCTCCTGTCTCTGCGATACACTGCTTATGATATTTCTACACTCTGTCACAATACAGTGCCAAGGCCTTGTACATGTGCTCTATTGGTGTTCCTCCCCCCATGCTAGTGATGCCTATTTCTTACTTACCCCCAAAACTACCTCGCAAGCGTATCGCATGCTGCTTCTTGCTTGGTTTATAGGTCAAAGGTTCGAATCAAAGGGTTTGAATTACAATAGGTTTGAATCAAAAGGACCGAAAACAAAAGTTTTGATTTTTCTTTTGGGGGGGGTCCCCCCAACCCCTGTTTTTGTAGTAAAAAACACTTTTTTTACCTACACGGAAACCCAAAAAAAAGATATAATAAAAAAAGAAATTGGAACCTTTGGTTTTCGATCCTATTGACTCTCACCTTTTGCATTTGAACCTTTTGTAATTGATCCTTTGACTGGACACCACTTGCTTGTAACAACAAAAAGAAGAGAATGAACCCCCACCCTTCTCTCTCACCCTTCTATATGCACAAACGCCCCTCCAGGAAATCGGGCAGCACCACACCGCGACACAATTATTACTGCCCCTTCTTTGGCCTGCTTTTCACCCAAGAAACACAAGCACCATAAATTAAACCAACACTCTAAACTACCAACCACTACATGTTCCAGGCCTACTGCTTATACAAGACCACTACTTTTTATTTCCATATACCACCTTTAAATATAATACTGCCTTGTGGTACTACCTTCCCTCTTCTTCCGAGGGGTGGATACTTCCCTTACCTTTCCCTTACCTTATAAAGCCTTTCCTTATAATACTTTACCGAACCACTCAATGAATAAAAAAAAAATAGGAACAAATAACCCTAACCTCATCCACGTTGCATCCCGATCCTCAGAGGGAGCAGGAGCTCTCTCTGCCTCTGCAGCAGCTGTCCTCTTCTGCACTCGATCCTGCTCCTACCCGAATCCTAGCAGGTCGAGCCACAATGAAGAACCGTTCAGTCCTGATGGGCTGCTGTAGCTTGTAGGTAAGATACCCAAGCGTGCCCACACAGCATTTCTTTTTTGGATTTCGGCACGAAGGAATGCTCGATCCTTCGCCTGCTCCTAAGATGGCCGCTTGCGCTCCCGGCACCAGAAGCATCACGTTGCCCAGCAACGCATCGGGGATTTAAATCCCTCCTTCCCGCCGGCAGGCGGAAGCCGGCCCGCATCCGGCAAGGCCCGCGACGATAAGGCCCTGTTGTACGCCTGTTATGCGCCGGATTGTGCTCTCATGACTCGATTGAAATCATCATAAGGTACGATTCTTCTGCACCTGAGCCTGCCCCTGCCTGGGACCCTATTCACGCCAGAACTCGAGGTGATCTCACCACTCCCCCATTTCATTTGCTCTCCACTGGAGGGGCAAAGCAATCCACACCCTGCCACCCACCCTAACCCACCTATCCACTTCGGGACAACCCATTCTCACAACGCTGCAAGCCCCGCATACTGCCGCCCAGAAAGAGCCTGTCACCCGAAACTACATTTTGCTCCCATATTGCCGGGATCTTGCTGCCCACATTGCCTTTGAACCTATTGTGCTGCGATTTTGCTGCCCCATTGTATGAGCCCACTGCCTTACCTGGGAACCCTGCACTTGGGTGACCCTTTTGGTCTTCTGTACCTGTTTGCACATGCCACGTTAGCCTTACCTCTGAATCCTGCATCTAGGTGAACCCTTTTGATCTACTGTACCTGTTTGCACACGCCACGTTAGCCTTACTTGTGAATCCTGCATTTGGGTGAACCCTTTTGGTCTACTGTACCTGTTTGCACATGCCACGTTAGCCTCACCTGTGAATCCTGCATCTAAGTGAACCCTTTTGATCTACTGTACCTGTTTGCACACGCCACGTTAGCCTTACTTGTGAATCCTGCATTTAGGTGAACCCTTTTGGTCTACTGTACCTGTTTGCACATGCCACGTTAGCCATACCTGTGAATCTTGCATCTAGGTGAACCCTTTTGGTCTACTGTACCTGTTTGCACATGCCACGTTAGCATTACTTGTGAATCCTGCATTTAGGTGAACCCTTTTGGTCTACTGTACCTGTCTGCACATGCCACGTTAGCCTTATCTGTACACACTTTTTGTTTCTAGCCCTAGTGTCTTTACTGCCTCACTGCATTTTAGTCAGTTCACTATCCTGAATCCAGGACCATTGCATTTCAGTTAATATACTACTCTGATTCTAGGTGCTCCCCATTGCATTTTAGTTAATGCATCTAGGTGCCCTCTGATGTATGCACTTTAGTCAATGTTAGGAATTGTCACATCTAGGTGCCCCTGATGAATGCCAACTAACCACCGACTATCATAGTCTGGCCTGCTCCCCACCAGCGCCACCAGAATCCACCCGTATCTACAGACCTTGATCTTCTGGCTCGCCCTAATCATGTTCCCTTTCTGCTTAATACAGGACAACGTACCCTGTAGCAACAATAGCTACATAGCCCACCAGGACGGCCTGGCTAAACTAGGGTGCCCCAGACACCACCCCATCCCATGCCCCACTCCGTTCCTACCCTCCGCATCCCCCTTCCCCTCCACTAACCACCCTCCCACCTCCACCTCCATTGCCATCCATGGCCCACCTACCAACAGCCACCCAAGCCCCATTGCTAAGTCTAACCAAATTGAACTGACCACCAAACCTCCCGCCTGCTTCAAGCCGCCCGGCCCAATCACCCCATCCCTTACCCCCAACCTCACAGCCCGCAATGACAGATTAGGCTCCAGGCTCCCCACCACAATTTCCAGACCCAGCTCCAAACCTTACACCAAAACTAATACAAAGCACATGCCTCGAACAAGCCCACACCTCCCCCACTAAAAGGCACCCTACTCAACGTCAGATCCTTGGCTGCCCACCCCACAGAAATTGCAGACATTATCCTTACCAACGACCTTGACTTTCTAGCCCTAACAGAAACCTGGCTTCATGAGGCGTCCGGACCCCATTTATCGCTAGCCATCCCAGACAAATACTCTATTCTCAGAGCGGACAGACCAAATGCCAGAGGTGGAGGTGTAGCGATCATTTCCAAATCTGCCCTAGGCCTTAGACCAACCGACACAGTCGCACTCACATCCTGTGAGTTACTCACAGCCAAGCTACAAACATCCCCCACAACCACGATCGCCATCCACCTCATATATAGACCCTGAGGCCCCCCTGGGACCTTTGAAGAAGAAATCACATCCCTCATCACCGAAAATTCCAAACCATCAGCACAAATCGTGATCCTCGTCGACTTCAATCTCGGCTACCAAGACCCAAACGATGCACATGCTGCATCCCTAGCCAATGTCCTAACCGATCATGGTCTTACTCAACTCATTGTACTCCCTACCCACCAAAAAGGTAGAACCCTTGATTGGGTAGCAACTCACAATTGCAATACAACCTGCAAAGACCCCCAACCTCTGGCATGGACCGATCACCACATGATCCCTCTTGAGGTCAACACCAATCAGACACTGTCCAATAAGCACCCCATGGCACCAGCATGTCCCACCAGGAATAAATGCAACATTACTGCTGAATCCCTACTACCACTGGTCTTACCTACCCTCAATGCTCTCCCAGCCACCGCTGACCTAAACCTGCTGATCGACACCTTCAATAATTCCATGGCTAGAGCAATGGACACTGTTGCCTCTTTAAAAATACGCAAAGTTAAACCCAAAGCTCATCTGAACTCGTGGTATACCCCTGAGCTCAAAATACTCAGGAAAGAGAAAGCTAAGGCTCATCACACCTGGAAGACCAACCCCACCGCGGAAAACAAATCCAACCTCACTAACTTATCCTCACTTTACAAAAGCGAGATAATCCGGACCAAAAGAGATGCTTACAACACCAGGATCACTCAGGCAGGATCCTCCACTAAAGAATTATTTAAAATTCTGAAGGAACTAGAAAACCCTATTTCACCTCCAGAAACCTGCCTGAAAGACAAATCCTGGTGCACCAACATCCAGAACGCCCTCAACAATAACATTTTAGGACTCCAAACTAAAATTGAAGACAAACGGCAACAACTCTTCAACAATAAGGTCACCAACCTTAGCCTACCCACACCCAACAACACTAGCACAGGCTTCTCGTTTAAGAAAGTCACCATCCCGGAAGTTCAAAAAATCATCACCTCCCTAAAACGCTCTAACTGTAAAGGAGACAGCTGTCCGGCACAGATCATAAAAGATGCAGCCAGAGAGCTCTCCCCCTTTATTACCAAACTCATCAACTTACCTGAATCCAGATGTCTTCTTACCATCCCCGATACTACACTATCCTTCACCAATAACTCTATCCCCAGCAACTTAAAACAATCATGGGTTCTCCCACTCCTGAAAAAACAATCCCTCGACCCAGCCATACCCACCAACTACAGGCCCATCACCACAGTCCCCTTCCTACTGAAAATCCTAGACAGAGTTGCCTACATCCAAATTCAGGAATACCTGGAATCCAACCAACTGCTAGGAATACGTCAATCTGGCTTCAGACCTCAACACGGAACTGAAACCGCCCTTGTTGATCTCAAAAGCCAGATTGATGAAATTAAAGACAAAGGCAATGCCGCAATCCTACTCCTACTAGACCTCGCAGCGGCCTTTGACCTGGTCAGCCACGAAGTCCTCTGTAATCACCTTGCCACCGCAGCCCACTTCTCCTCCTCTGCCATCACATGGATACAATCCTTCCTGGCTAACAGAACCATGCAAGTCTTTTCCACTACAGCTGCAGCAGACCCCATCCCCATCACATGCGGGGTCCCACAAGGATCCTGCGTATCCCCCACTTTGTACAACATATTTACAAAGCCTCTATTTGACCAACTGGACCGTCTGGGTGTCACCTACACAAACTACGCAGATGACTCCCAGATACTCCTCACCATCTCTGGTAATTACCAAGAAGACTCCGCCCGGATCAACAAAATATTCTCCATCATTCAGGCATGGATGGCCTCCCATGGCCTCTGCCTGAATGATGAGAAGACAGAGCTCCTAATCGTCGGCTCCCCCAACATTCTAACTAAACTCGACCCTAGCTATAACAACATCACCATAGATGGCCACGCCATCCCCGTAGCCAAAAGCGTAAAAACCCTTGGTTTCTATCTAGATGCCAAGACCAACCTTAGCAAACACACCAATATGACCGCCTCAGCTGCTGCCTATACCGGCAAGCTCATTAGGGCCAGCAGACCTTTCCTATCACCCAACAGCTGCCTCACCCTTGCCAGGGCCCTAATACAATCCAAACTTGATTACTGTAACAGCCTATACCTAGGTGCCAATCAATCCGTACTCAACAAGCTGCATGTAATACAAAACAACGCCTTGCGTGCAGCCCTTAACATTCCCAGCAAATGGCTATCCATACGACAAAAAATTGATCTAAAAACCATTTGCCTCACGTACAAATCCCTCAATCACCTAGCACCACCATATCTAGCCAATAAATTCCCCCTGAAACCTGCCACCAGATCCACCAGATCCTCCAACACTCTTTGCTTATCAGTGCCCAGGTTCACCTAAAAAGAGCTGGAGGGGTAAGCGTCACAGTGCTTGTCCCCCAACTCTGGAACTCCCTACTGCTTAACATCAAAATGGGCGAATCCTTCCAGATCTTTAGGAAGCAGGTCATCAGCTGGCTTCTAAACAAAGAATAACGCCACCAACACCAGACCCGTGCAGTATCTGGCTTAGACACTGTATTTATATTGAAACTGTATATTGTATGCATTTGCTCTTGTTTACTGATCACTGTATATATATGTATATATTATAAACTTGTACGAAGTATGCAAAACTAAGATACTTCTCAGCGCTGTAACCAAATTCTTAAGCGCCCTTCTACCTCTGGGTTTGGAGCGCCATACAAATAAAATAAACAAACAAACAAACAAATCAATGACCTTGCTCTGCACACACATCTTTCACACTTCTCCATGTTTCTGTCCCCTACTTTTTATCTCTTACAAGAATCTACTCACATGTACGTGCACACCTGAACTCCTCTGTCATGGGGTTCCAACACTCTCCACAGAGCCGCGCTCGCATTCAAAAAGCAGACTGGACTTTTCTTAAAATGGTTCTTGTTAAACCACTCGTTTCAAGTGTTTTATAGGGGCCGGTACCTGTAGGTGGGTGTGGCTCCTTCTGGAGATGCGGCCTGGAAGCCTCTACAGGTACGGGGGATGTTGGGATCACGGTGGGGTCCCCAATTGAAGGCTTGCCTCTTAACGCTCACACCAGAGAGAATACAACCCGCTAGGGAAGAAAGACCCACCACAATCTTGTAAGCATTACAGGTTTAATCTCACACGCAGATGAGAGCTATAGCAATTTATTTATTTATTTAATTTGTTTTCTTTATTTATTTATTCGCATTTGTTTAGCGCACAGTCAGCCCAGAGGGCATCGTGGCGCTTGTTACAGATATGAAAATAACTTGTTGTACATACAGTGAAGTCATTACTTAGTTGCAAGAGAAGAATAGTAGTTAGAGGAGAGGAGGAGAAGAGAGGAGAGGAGGAGGAGAGAGTAAACGACACGAAGGAAGAGGAATTAGTTAAACAAGGTGGTTTTCAGTTTTTTCGGAAGGCAGTGAGAGAGGTTTCTGCTCTGAGCATGCTAGGTAGTGTGTTCCATAGCTTAGGGGCAATGTAGGGGAAGCTTATTCCACCTGCTCTAGCTCGTTTGATGCGTGGGACCCTAAGTTGGTTGGTGTGGCATTGCCTAGTTGGTCTGGTGGAGTGAGATCTGGCCAGCGTATCAGACAGGTATGAGGGTGCAGACAGGTTGATACATTTGTGTGCGGTGGTAAGTATTTTGAATGTAATGCGCTCTTTGACAGGTAGCCAGTGTGCTGCCTTTCTGGCTTGCGCGCTGTGGTCCCTTTTTGGTATATTGAGAGCTGCTCTTAGTGCATTATTCTGTGTTGTTTGGAGTTTATTGAGATTGGAGTTGGAGGTGCCAGCCAATAGCACATTACAATAATCTAGTTTGGCTCCAATGGTGGCTCTGGCAATAGAAAGCCAATTATCTTTGGTTAGGAAAGGTTTGATGGCATTAATGAGCTTAGTGCTCAGGGCGGAGGCAGAAACAATGGAGTTGACTTGCTTGTCCATGGAGAGTGAGGCGTCAATGTGGACTCCTAGTGTTTTAACAGAAGGTAGAACTGGGATGACACAATTGTCTATGCAGAAGTTGGTGTAGAGTGGGTCGAGGTTCGTGAGAGTGGATTTTTGACCAAGGATGAGAATTTCAGTCTTATCTCCGTTAAGACATAGGCCGTTCGTGTCCATCCATGCTTGGATGGTGGCGTATATATTCTGGAGGGTGGCTGCGTCCTGATGGTAGAGTCCTGTGAGCGGGAGGAGTACTTGGGTATCGTCAGCGTAGTTGGTGTATGTGATCCCAAGTGAGTCCAGTTTATCAAAGAGAGGTTTGGTAAAAAGATTATAGAGGGTAGGAGCCGTACATGAGCCCTGAGGGACTCCATAGCTAATGGTAGTAGGCTCTGCGTTAGCTATATTGGAAAACACTTTCATCACTCTTCCTTCGAGGAAGGAGGTGATCCAGTTTGTGGCTTGTTTGTAGAAATGTGCGGCCTGAGTGAGATGGTTCGTGAGGATGGCATGATCGCAATGAACTCTTCTGTTAAGAATGTTCTGCCGAAAAGTAGTACAAGCAGAATCTTATAAAACAAAACATTGTCATACATGAAGCAATATGGCATGGCTGATTGGATGGACCGTATACAGATACCACCTTTATCCATAAGGGATGGTAGTTTATTGGTTTCATCCCAGTCTGTCCGTCTTCCATCACGTTGGTGCTGCAGGGCTCATCTTCTTCTCAAGTTGAAGGTCAGAAAACAAATTAATTACACTCCGACTATACAGCTTATTGTGCACTTGGCAGGCCTTAAGATGGACAAACAGGAGGTTCAGGGGCACTCTAACCTTCACACACACATTTCACTCACCCCCTCTGTGCCATCCAGCACCAAGGTCTCTGCCCTCATTTATACCTCCCTGTACCTCGCAATAAAAATGTGATTGTCACTTCAATGATTTGCCCTGTCCATCCTCTTTGAACATTTCAAGACTTGTGGTTGGTGGTCAAAGGGCATGGTCACCCGAAGTGGGGCGGGTCATGCTTCAGCCAGTGTGCGATAACATGCACACCAGGCACTGGTCTCTGATCGCGCCCTTGCAGGGCACATTCCTCTTGAGTGAAAAACACATCTTTGTAAAACTGTCAGGAACAATGAATAAACATTGTGGCGGGTGGGGGTGCGAACTGTCCTCATGGGAGCTCGGGCATGAGTGGAGATTTCTGTGGCCTCACAGATTTTAGCCAAGTGCATGCAATGCCACATTTACAGCGCACACCTTCCCTTCTACCTAGGATTATAAATATCAACACAAAATGGCAATGCCGCCTGCGCCTTGGGCCTCGCTCTCATCCCGATCCCAGCACATATGTGCAGGATCACGCGCCCGCTTAAGGCAAGCCCGTCTGTGTCCGTCCATGCCGGGAAGGGATGGAAGGGACACTTAGATAGAAGCTTTCTGCTGTCTCTGGCCCCCTCTGTCACCAGGTGGCCAGCCGGCTGGAGCCACTTTACACCCATTACAGCTCCACCTCCCACCATAAGTGTCTATAGTACAGAGCCCACGATGGATGCCCCTACTTTATGCCTACTTAACACCAGGTCTGTCCCGGCCCATACTGGCGAGATCTGGGACCTGCTAACCAGTAGGCAACCAGATTTTCTGTGTTTGACAGAAACTTGGCTTACGCCGAGTTCGGCACCCGCTATAGTTCAAGCCATTCCCCCGACTCACCTCATTATTCACCATGACCGCCCACTCCCCAAATGAGGTGGAGGGGTTGCAGTTATTTTTAGAGATAAGTATACGGTTACCCAGCTACCATGCCCCCATACAATAAGTATGTAAGTCCTCTTTTTTTGGGTGTGTAATTACGCCTTCTCACATCATTCTCTTCCTGCTCCTATACCGCTCTCCGGGCCCTATAGGATCCTTCTGGAAAGGCTTAGCTGATCTCATAGCTGATCTGAACTTGCATTATACTAACCTTGTCATACTAGGTGATTTTAATCTGCATTTCAACTTGCCAAGACCTGACAAATTGAATTCCTTCTCTGACAGCCTCTCTGATCTACATCTTCACCAATTGATCCAAGCTCCCACCCACTCACATGGAAACACTCTTGACCTAGTATTTGCCAAAGACTCCCTGCTTTTCCCTGGCCCGATTGAGCCAGTGGTATGGTTTGATCACCACCTGGTCTCATGCTCATTTATGCCAGTCACTTCCCCTTGTACATTTCTCCCCCCTAAAACGCTACTTCGCTCCTGGCGCTCAGTCGATCCCAAGGCACTTAGTGCCCATATACCATCCAACTGTGCCTCTCTGAGACCTTTATCTTTAACTTCACTCTCCCAATCTCTGGTGACTGCTGCTGATCTCTATGCTCCACTTAAACTGACTCAAGGTCGTAGACTACCTTCTCAACCTTGGTTCATGGATCAGCTTAAAACTGCTTGTCTGCAACTCAGACAAGCTGAGCGCAAATGGTGGATTAGTTACAATCCTGCGCTTAGAGATTTATACAAACTTAGTCTCTCTACTTATTTAGCCAGCATTAAACTGGCTAAATATACCTTTTTCGCTGAGAAAATTGAAAATGTCTTATGCAAACCTAAAACTTTGTTTTCTATTGTGCACTCACAAGCCTCCTCTGAGTCTCTTAACTCTATGGTTAAGCCCTCACAAAAGTTGTGCAATGACCTTGCATCCTTCTTTATCACCAAAAATGATGTGATCCGATCGAATATCGCAAAATCTTCTGTGATACTGTCCCCAGGCACCGTTGGTTCTGTGCCTACCCCCTCCATTGACCCCTCTGTTAGCTGGTCCACTTTCCCCCTGTTCACCGAGGCAGAAGTCCTAGTGGCTATCTTAAAGATTAAATCTTCCTCCTTTGAGGATGCCATTCCTGCAACTATTATGAAGACGATTGCCCCTGACATTCTGGCTGACATCACAGCGGCTATTAATAACTGCTGCCAGTCTGGACTGATGCCTCCGGAGCTGAAATCTGCGAGGGTCATCCCCCTTCTTAAGAAGCCCTCAGTTGATCCTACTGTCCCCGCTAATTTTCGTCCTATCTCTCTGCTCCCTTTTCTGTCTAAACTTTTGGAATCTTTGGTCACACCCCTTCTGTCCTCTTTTCTGGAATCCTCAAAAAAATTGAATCCGACCCAGGCTGGTTTTAGGCCAGGGAGAGGTACGGAATGTGTGCTTGTCTCTGTACAAGATGAAATGTCCAGATTAGTTGATGCGGGTGGAGTTGGGGCTCTGATTCTGTTATATCTGTCTGCCGCATTTGACACGGTTGACCATCCTATTCTCCTTTCACGTCTAGCACAGATTTCTGGTTCTGTTCTTAATTGGTTTACTTCCTTTCTTTCGGATCGTCCTCAGACCCTTGTTATGCCCCCTTTTCTTTCTTCCTCTTGCCTCTCACCTGCGGTGTCCCCCAGGGATCCACTCTCTCCCCGATTCTGTTTAATATTTATAGCTGGGCTTTGGTCTGCCTCATTCGTTCCTACGGACTCAATTGTTATTCCTATGCTGATGACACTCAAATCCTGTTCCCTCTAGATCAGGATCAAACTGAGGTCTCAGCACGTCTTAATGACTGCCTAAAGGCAGTCTGTGTCTGGATGGACCAGAACTGGCTCAAGCTTAATGGCGATAAAACAGAGGTGATGTTGGTGGGCTTCCCCCCCAATCCCTCACTGTGGACCCCTGCTTTTTGGCCCACCTCGTTAGGTCCTTTGCCTAGTCAAGTCACAAAGTGAAGAACCTGGGGGTTATTCTCTCTGCCTCCTTATCTATGTCCAACCAGGTTACGGCTGTCTGTCAGTTCGCCCATCATCATATCAGGGTCCTTAAGAGGGTCCTGCCTATGATTCCGGAAGTCATTCGCCCTCCCGTGGTGGCTGCGCTAATACTTTCACGTTTGGACTATTGCAGCTCTTTGTATTTGTCGCAACCGATCTGCCTCCTTCAACGGCTTCAGCATATGCAGAACCTGGCAGCCAGGTTAGCCACTGGCTCTCCCTATGGTGCCCACATCTCGCCAGTGCTCCGTCAACTCCATTGGCTCCCAGTGGCTCAGCGAGTCAATTTTAAGTCACTGTGCATTGTCCATCGGGCAATCCATGGCCTAGGAGCTGAGTTCCTGCAGTCTAAATTCTCTCGATACATTCCGGAACGCAATCTTCGCTCCTCTGCCACCAATCTACTTACTGTCCCAAGGTTTAACCGGGAAAGGCTTGGCGGCAGAGCTTTTTCCATTGCTGCTGCCAAACTTTGGAACAACCTCCCACTGCCACTCAAAACTACTTCCAATCATTTGGTTTTCAGAAGAGCCTTGAAAACCACTCTATTCTAGTCGTTGGCTCTTTCACTGGATTTCCTTTTAGTTAGCAGCTTCCTCTCTAGCGCCATGATGCCTTTGGGTGACTGTGCCCTTTACAAGTATAGTTAACATAATATAACATAACACCCTATGTAGTTAAACTATAATTGGTTACATTAACATGGGTCCTGCTGGACGGGAAGGCATTCCTCTCACTATTCCTCCTCCCCCCTGGCTCATCATAGTGCCTCAAATGCATCTCGCCTTACCTTAAAGCAACTGGGCGGGGGGAGCTGCCCCTTCCCAGTACTAGTGCTAATACTGTGCAACTTTGCACTTGCGCCGTTCTAAGGTTTTAGCTCCAATCGGTATTATCAAAACAAAAAGTTCAGTAGGGCAAAGTTCAAGCAGGTTTCTTTATTTATTATGTTTTCTGCATGACAGGAAAAGGAATGTATTAAACAGTGTTTGCGTTATGTTGTGCCACACACATAGTACAAAAAGAGTCGAACTCATGTGTGCCCTAGTGCAAATGTTTTTAGCTTGTTTGATCCATTTTGTGTTTTCAAAGCATTTGCTCATTTTCTTTGCACTGATGCACATGTTAGATAATCTGGCACCGGGAGAGGGCCACAGGTTGCAGACCCCTGTGGCTAAAAGGGCATATTTGTCAAGATGGGGTTGTCCCACTCAACCATCGGAGAACTGCAAAACACAACCCAATTTAATTTCCAAGTGGCAAATCCCAACCGGTCGCACAGGCGGTATTGTAGCATTGCGTGCGTGGAACTCAGCGGAGATGATATCTGAAAAGAAAATATCACTTCCAAACGGTTTCATTTTTGGAGGCACGCGCAAATGTACTTGTTTTCCGTTTAATGTAAAATGTAATAAACAGTTTGAATGTGGTAATTTCCATCACTGAAGGCACCGGGGGCACAGTCACTGACGCCTCTTCTCACACTGCTATGCGAACATTTGAACATTTAAGGAAAACTACTTGCTGCTCCATTTCACATTCTCAATCATGATTAATTTCCACTTATTTTAAGTGTTCGCAATGTTGTGTCATTAAAGTGCTGAGGTTCCTCTTTATATGGAAAATGTAATTTGCCTAAACTATATTTTATTTCCCAGTGTTCTTTTGATAATGTCTTCTGTGATCATAACTGCAATATAATCAGGGCCCTCGGGAAGCCCATATTGAATACAACACCCATGTCACTGTTTAATGATGACCTCAAAGTAATTGCATGTGTTTTTTATACTTTTGTGCCTGATTATTTTACTACATGAGTTAGTCATTTTAACGAAAATGTGTCAAATGTTACCACTAGCCCTCTAAAAACAAAAACAAGTCGATATATGGATAATATACCATGATACTAAATTTAAGAGTAACGGAAACTGCATGATATGATATGTTATTTATAATGGGCCTATACACAAAGTGTTGCAAGGTGCAACCAGGCAAGGGATGGGGAACAAGGGAGGGCAAGACAAACGATCTTGCTAGGCCTAGTATCATTTAGATTGTGCAAGTGCGCAGACATGAAGTGCAGGGGAGAGGGTACAGGGAGAGGTGCACCACGAGCAGCAGTGCTCTGAGTTAAGTGCCAGGAAGGCTGGGACTCCAAGGTGAATCACAATCCGGAAGTGCAAGGGCGGCCTGGAGGCAATGCAGGAAGGCCAGCAGGGAAGTGCAGGGGGACTAGACAGGGGGCTGGTGTCCTGTAAGGCTCAGAGGAACAACAAGCAGCCATTCAGCAGTGCAGAGCAAGGGAAGGTTAGCCGGGAGAGGAAGAGAAAAATAGGAGGAGAAAAGGAAGGTCTTGAGGTGCTTCCGGAACTTAAGGAGATCCGGCTCAAGGTGGAGAAACGCAGGGAGGACGTTCCAGAGTGAGGCACCTACAGAGGAACGAGATCTACCCCCAATCTCTGCTTAGGTAAGTGACTCACCCACAGAGAAAAAGTAGTAGACGAGCAGAGGGCTTGAGTAGGAAGGTACTTAGGAAGAGAGAGTTGGAGATAGTGAGGGCATTGGCCCCAGAAAGCCTTGTGGACAATGCAGAGGGTCTTGAACTTGATCCCCACAGCCACCAAGAGCCAGTGGAGGGATTTCAGGGCTGAAAAGATGTGGTTCCTGGCCTTGAGGCCAAGGATAAGTCTTGCTTTCCTGTACTGGATGAGTTGTAGAGGGTTGAAGCGCAGAGTTGGGGAGATTGAGAAAGTGGCTGTTGCAGTTGTCCAGCCTAGAGAGAACCAGGGCTCTGGGGACAGTTAGCATCTGGGGGCAGGTGAGAAAAGTCAGCATACCTCTAAGGAGGGGCAGCTGGAAATGGGCATTTCTGGCAATGTCCATGATGTGTGGAGGGAAGGAGAGAGTGGAGTCGAAGATGACCGCAAGGCTTTTTGCTTCACGAGAGGGTGAGGGCAGAGGTCCCAGGGAGGCCAGCAAGAGTGAGAGGGGAAAAGCAGGAGCAGGGGTCCCAATAGAAGGATCTCAGTGTTATTGGCATTAAGGCAGAGATCATTAGAGTTGCACCATGCCTGAATAGCGGATAGACAGTCAGGGATGAGGGAGGAGGAGGAGGAGGAGGCCAATGGTAGCCTGAAAGAGAACTGAGTGTCATCAGCATAACACTGAAAGTTAGAGGAAAGGGTAGAGATCAAGATGGCCAAAGGGTCCAGGTAAACATTGAAAAGCCACGGGGAGAGGATAGAGCCCTTGGAAACATCACATGTTGAGAGAGAGGTGGTGGGGAGGAAGTACTCAAGTTGACCTGGGAAGATCGGTCCAAGATGAAAGAGGACAGCCACGCCAGAGCCTGATCTGTGATGCCCAGGGTATTGCAGAGTTGAGTGATCAGGATTTAATGTTTTACCATGCCAAAACAGAGGATGAGTGAGAGATAGAGTCAAGGTTAGAGAGCAGAACTTCACAGGTGTTCAGAAATGCAGTTTCCATGCCTCTGGCTGCTCTGAAGACAGACTGATGTTCATGGAAACAACAAACAGCTTCGGTGTGGAGGGTTAGTCTGGAGATAGCCAACTTCTCCAGGAGTTTGACCAGGAAAGGAGTGGTAGAGATCAGTGATAGTTTGCCAGAATGGAGGAATCGGCAGGAGAGAGGAGAGGTGGGGAGTAGCCAAGGAGAGCCTGCGAGAGGTAGAGGACGCAAAAGGAGAAGAGGTGGAGAGTACAGACAAGATGTCCTGGTTTTTAGTGGTGACATTAGAGACCGGGGCCGTGCAGAGGGCTTGGGCAAGTGTAGAAGAGGAAGATACTGCAATAGGATTGTCCAGCACCTGGAAGATTTTGAATAGTTGGGTGTGTTGTTATAGGCAGCAGAGATGCAGGCATTAATATGGACCCTCTTTTTAGAGACAATGGAGAGTCTGTATTGCCTTTAGAGTAGGAGGCAGGCCAGTTTGTCAAAGGGTTCAGCCAAAGCTCCCCATTTCCGTTCAGCTGCTTTGCACTTGCGTTGCAGAGAGGCCAGATCTGAGTCATACCAAGAAATGCACTTTGGGGCAGGCTTCAAGCGTATCCTCAAGACAGGGGCAAGGATGTCCACAGTGTTAGAGATAGAAAGGTGAAGGTTGTAAAGGGCTGTGTAAGGATGAGAGTCAGCCGCAGGAGTCGGTGGTGGAGAGAAATTGGAAGGTTACCACTGACAACCGCTTCATAGGTCGAATGACCGCGAAGGAAGGTGGCAGTGCTGGGTGGGCCTTTGCCAAGAGGAGAGGAAGCTTCAAGTGAGAAGAAAGAAGAGAGCGGTCAGTGCAGGCGAGAGGAGGTGAGAAGATTTGAGAGGGAGGATGTCTGAAGAGATAAGAACATCCAAGGAGTGCTCGGCAGAGTGTGTCAGACCAGAGGATTGAATGGAAAGGGACAGTTGTATAGGTTGCAGAGAGTCCAGGTGGATGTTGAGATCCCCAAGGAGGAGAAGCTGGGAGGTAGAGGAAAGGAGAGAAGAAGTGAGGTCAGCCCATTCAGAGAGGAAGAAGGTAACCTGAACAGGTGGCCTGTAGAAGGTGACCATGGTCATACAGAAGCCAGGAGAGACAGAGAACCTGCAGACCAGGCATTCAAAGGAGGAAAAGGTTTGAGTGGGGATGATGGAGGCAGGAATCCACTCAGGAAATATCAAGGCCATACCGTCTATGGGCCTGTTGAGCCTGGGCTCGGAGAGGATCTTGTAGCCCTCAGGTAGGAATGTGTCAAAACTTGTGACAAAGCTGGTCTTAAACCATGTCTCGGTAAGAGAGAGTACATCTATGTTTAGGGGTTCAAGAAGGTGGCAGATGTCAGAGGAATGTTTGACTATATTACCTACTCAGGAAGTACCATTGAGCCCATACACTGGCAGGGATATTGAACTAAAAACCCATACTCTGTAGTGTACAATGAACTTCTGCATGCTGCTAAAGTAGTTATTATCTCAATGCCTCTAGTGTGGTCAGTATGGCCTATGTTATGGCTTTATGTGACCTGTCCACTGCTATGTGTGTATCTTTATCCGCTAATGAAAAAATGCATTACCAAATAAAAAAAAATAAGGTACAATCTATATAAATAAAAATGTAAATGTTTGTTCAAAATCTTAAATCTCCGAAAATTGTTCACAGATTGCTTTGAAATTGTGACACAACGCTGCATTCAAATAGGCGCGTCTTTTATATACCTACTATACATAGATGTCACACTGTGACAGGTAAAAACATACTTTTTCTGAAAAACAGCGTCATCTGTTGGACGTAAAAGCAACACACCCTATACTGAACATTTTACTGCAAAACAGCGCCATCTGTTGGACGTAAAAGCTACACACGCTATACTAAATATTTTACGATTCCATTTCAATGTTTCCATGGCTCAAATACGTGCCAAGGAAGCAGCAGAGAGACGTGCGGCTAGACTTCCGGATGCACGGTTGCGAGCATGGCGATCGCGTTCTGCAGCTTCAGACGTGCTTCGTTCTCAACAGAATGAACGCGACAGGCTAAGAGTTGCTAAAAGACGTCAATGAGAAACAGCAGATCAGTGTCACACATGACTCTGTGCTCAGCAATCACGTGATTACAATCAACTTGCATTCCGGTACAACCCAGCTGATGATTATAGTTTGAGCTGGCATGTTCTCATCAGCACTATGACTGAAGTGTGTCCTTATTGCAAGGCTCTGAAATTTAATGGAGAAACAAAAGGAATGTGTTGCGCCGCCGGGAAAATTAAACTGGCTCAACTTGGAGAACCGCCAGAGCCATTGTGAAATTAAACATATTAGAAACGTGCACTTCCTCTTTTCTTTCTTTTCCATTTAACCAGACTGAGCTACAGCAATGCGTGGCTGTGGCACAGCTAGTATATATTCATAAAGAATGTTTTATTGCAATAATATTGAGTTACAAACTATATATATATATATATATATTACACAGCCACAATAGTGGCTGTGTAGTTATGGTTAAGTTGCTGTTTCAATAGGAAGAGCTCTTTTTGGGCGGCTTTTAACTCTGCTCCCCCGGACGGATCATGACCAAACTTTGCAAAAAAAAGTATATGGGCCACTCTGAATTTGTTTGCAAAGTTTGGTGATGTTTGGTCCGGGGGGGGAAAGTTATAGGAGGGGTCCCAAAACATCTTTTTTTCCCCATAGACTGAATGAGGGAAAAATTTGCGCACGCCCACAGACCAAACCGCTGGACGGATTTTCACCAAATTGCGGCAGGAGGAGGAGCTTGCTCCTGAAAGCGTGCTTTTGAAAATTTGGTGACAATCCGTCCAGTAGTTTTCTTTAAAACGACCAAAAAGTATGTCTCAAAAAATGTGTGATATCTATGTCCGCTCCGCGGTCACACTTCCCTGTTCGCTCCACGGACAAGATAACGATTGGCTAATGGGCTCACGTCATGACCGCGGACACGCAACGTGTCCGCCGATTGGCTGGAGTGAGGCGTGATGTGCATCAGATTGTTTGGATGCGCCCGCCATCTTGGATCCGCCGACAGCGCGGCGGCGAACAGAGGCAAAATGCAGTTTTGGGGAGTGTTTTGGTATGTCAGAGTGCTTGGAGAGGTTTAGAGAGTAAGAGATGGGTGAAATACTGTATTTGCTTAGGTGGCAGGTGCTAATGATGTATTCACTATGCCCGCGCTGTCCGGGATGTTTATAATTACTGAAAATGAGGGGTCTCATAAGGATAGCATTTCCGCCCGTGCTGTGCGCAGGGAAGTTGAAACTGTTCTAAGGACACGTGTGGTGTCAGCGAACATTAAAATTGAGTACATGCAGCAGTTAAACATTTTGATTCTATGGGTGTGGTACTAACTTATAAGCCGCCATCAGTGTGATATGCTGTGGTGGCTGTGGCCAGGGCCTAGAGGTTTGGGTGCATGGCCGTATGCCATAGGCTGTAGGCCATACATCCAAGACTCTAGGCCCTGGCCACAACCACCACAGCATATCACAGCAATAGATACACCTGTGGTATTGAATATTTAGTAGGTGGTTGTGGGGAGGGCTTAGAGTCTTGGGTGCATGGCCAAAAGGCCATGCACTCAAGACCAAATTTATAATTAGTGAAGTTATAAGCCACAATGGGTGTGATATGCTGCAGTGGTTGTGGCTAGGACCTAGAGTCTTGAGTGCATGGCCAAACGGCATGCACCCAAGAACAAAGTTATAAGCATTGAAATTATAAGCCAACATGGGTTTCATATACTGCAGTGGTTGTGGCCAGGGCCTAGAGTCTTGGGTGCATGGCCGCTGGCCGTAGTTATATCACACACATACATCACACCCATAGAATCAAATATCTATGAGGTGGTTGTGGGCAGGGCCTAGAGTCTTGGGTGCATGGCCAAAGACCATGCACCCAAGACTGAAGTTATAAGCAGTGAAGGTATAAGTCACCATGGGTTTGATATGCTACGGTGGTTGTGGGTAGGACCTACAGTCTTGGTTGCATGGCTGCAGGCCGTAGGCCGTAGGTTATACATCCAAGACTCTAGGCCCTGGCCACAGCCACTGCACCATATTACAGCCATAGATCACACGTATAGATTCGAATATGTGTGAAATGTGTGAAATTATACTTACTGTTTCATTTGTTGAGATTTGATATATTTTTTACATGACTTTAGTACTTGGAGGAAATATTCTTTTTCAATTTCTGTGATAAAAGAAAAGAACATGTTAGTGTTTGTATTTTATAAAGACTTATTACATTGCATAACAGACATTTTACCTTTTTTTTACCCTCATATATAGTTTACAAACCAGTGTAATGTGCATTTTGCTCAGTTTCTGTGTTTGTTGTTCAAATCATTGGGTCTGGGGGAAAAAAAATCCTTGTCGGA
Organism: Ambystoma mexicanum; assembly: GCF_040938575.1. Taxonomy (NCBI): domain Eukaryota; kingdom Metazoa; phylum Chordata; class Amphibia; order Caudata; family Ambystomatidae; genus Ambystoma; species Ambystoma mexicanum. The sequence goes on from NC_090928.1 coordinate 1,151,308,193, forward strand.
TTAAAAAAAACCTTTCTTTGCTATGCTACAAACTATTTCTTTGTTCCCTTTGAGTGTTCACTTGTTGTTTCTGGTTAATGTTCTATATGTTGGATTGTTGCAGATTTTTTAAACAGTTAGATACCTGTTGGCGTATTCTAACTGTTTATAGTGTTTTCATTGCATTTTTGTTAATGTTGGAGTACAGATTAGTTATTAAATTTTGGCTTTAAGAAGATTAAATAAGCGTTTGTAAGATTTGCTGGTAATCTCTGCTTTAGAGTAATGGTACTATCATTACATTAAAACCATCCACATTTCATTTTAATATATGCAGTGTATTGACCTGCATTGGTTGTGTCTCCTGCGTGGTAGATTATACCTAATGTTGTGAAGGTTTACTTAACAAGTGTCACTTGACCGTGTCTGAATCCAGTCAGCTTGCAGTTGTTTTTGATACCATCTGCATTGTAACGTAGAAGCATTAGTATTACGTAGTTACTATGGCCCTCATTACGACCCTGGCGGAAAGTGACTGACCTGACCGCCATAGCGTAAATAGCGTTTCCGCCATTGCACGACGGAGCAAAGTGCGGCTAATTCCGACCCATCGGGCACGAGCACTACGCCATGGCGGAAGTGCAAAGTCCGCGATGGCGGAAATGTCCCCAAAACGCCCCTCACCGCCGTCGTACGGCGCCCTAGGTGCAATTCCGCCACCCATCTTAGCGGTCACCGTAATGAGCGGCAATCGGAAAGTACGGTGACCGTAAATATACGGAAACGGAAGTAAAAACATGGTCCCGGAACGGGAAACAGCACGCGGTACACCTATAAAATCAGAATTCCCACACAACCATAAAAAATACTACCCTGAGACACATCCCAACCCGTCATCGACCCTAGTGAAAGCAATAAAAATGGGAAAAGTAGCGAAAAAAGCGTGCGACCGCAAGCGGCAGGTCCACTTCTCCCGTGAGGAACTCACCGTGCTCACAGAGACCCTCCAGGAGAATGCTGCCGTCGTCTTCTCGACGCAAATGACCAGGACGGCACTTGCGAACAAGAAGGCCATATGGGCCCTGGTGGCACATCGGGTAAGTGCGGTGGGGACCGCACCCCGCAACCCACAGCAATGCAGAAAGCGATGGGACGACTTGCGGATACGCGTACGGAGCATACTATCCGCCAACCGTAACATTGCCACAGCTACCGGGGGAGGATCGGAATCACCCATCAAGTTGACCCCCTGGGAAGAAATCTGTGCCTCCACCATTGGAATGGAGAGTATAGAGGGAGTCGGAGGGATGGAGAAAGGAGTGCAGACATCCGAAGAATCAGGTAGGTGGGCCAAATAAAACAATGCTAAATCCACAATGTCCAATCATGTGAAGTACCATGTATCCACATAGTGCAACAGTAACACATGTCCAGGAGAACGTCCACATACATTGGCCTGATAGCGCACTTTAAAAGTCACATTAAATACATAAATAATTAAAAATCCTAAAAACACCCTCTACACGTGCAGCAGGCACACCCTAACTGCAGGCTGCAAAACAACTGCATCCTCAATCCACACAAAAATGAAACCACCTCCAAGGCCCTGACCCAAATCACCCTCAGGTACCACCCCAATGCATGTGATACATTGCCATTCCAATTTCCACAGACCCATTAATAACGCTCGCCCTCCTTTACTCCACCACAGGGTCCGATTCAAACGACGAGCTCCAGGACACCCCTACCAGCACACCTGCAAAGAGGGCCAAGACCAACGGCCAAAGACCCTCCACCTCAGCTGCACGGATCAAGACACGGCAGCAGCACAAATCAAGTGGCAGCACACAGGAGGGAACTTCAACAGGCACCCCAGCAGCCAGCATGCCCACAACAGCACCACCACAGGTCCCCCCAATGGATGCCACAGAAGGCACTGCTTCTGGTGGCAGCAGCACCATAGGTGACACTGCATTAATGGCAGCATGCTCCGACACAGAAAACGGGGATGTCGATGTAGGATCCATCCATGACCTGTCTCAATCCCCCTGTTTGTTTCATCCCGTACACCATGAGGATACCACGCAGGGGCACCCACAAGACGACGACTGGCCATCCCCCACAAGCCCTGTGGCAAGGCAACATGAGGTGACCAGCCCCTCTGTGACACCACCGCAAATGGCCATGGCACAGCAGAGGCAACAGTCCCTCGACCAGGTGATCGTGCAACAGCAGCAACTGGCCACGCTCCTCAAGGACCATGCTGATGAATGTGGGGGTACTAAGGCAGCCATAGAAACATCAACTGAGACACTTAGGGCAGAAATGGAGAGAAGTACAGAGACACTAAGGGCACAAATGGAGAGAAGCACCGAGAGCCTGAGAGTACAAATGGAGAGAAGCACCGAGAGCCTGAGGGGGGAACTGCATGCGACATCCAAAGACGTATGTGCTGAACTTGCCGCTGTGCGCCGTGTGCTCACTGAGCTCTCACAAACCCTTAGGGACATGCATGGACGTGAGCAGGCAGAGACATCATCCGTTGCAAGTTCCGTCCAGGGCAGCCCCCAACGTAGATCTGGGAGGAACCTGCGCTCCACAGGCAGGGGTGCCCCTGATACCCGGAGAGGGGGCTTGCAATAGCGTCTGCCCACTGACAATGAGCATCTTTGGACACTGGTGTTCGGGGGGGAGGTAGGAGGGTGGAGGGGGTGTGTTGGGCTCACTTGGGTGGCGGGTCGATGGGGTGTGTAACATAATTTCACATATGCTATAAACAATGCACGATCATCCAATGAGATGTGTGGACATTGATCTTTGTGTACGAGGCCTTTATAGGCGTACAGTCCATATTGTGCATGTTCCAGACACACACAGTGCCACAAGTCCCGTGTCCATGTATCAGCCACCAGGCGTGAGTGCTAGAAGCATGAATCTATGAGAATCTGACGAATGTCACGGCCCTCCTGTGCCTCGCGGACTCCTTGAGGTGCTGCCACATCCCCACCCTCATCATGACCATCTTCAGGTGCTTGCAGTTCTGCGTCAGGGGGCATGGGCACATTTCTACGTACGCACATGTTGTGTAGCATGACACATGCCATGACCATCTTTGCAACCTTCTCATGGCGGTACAGGAGTGCCCCGCCAGACCTGCTGAGGCAGCGGAAACGAGTCTTCAGTAGGCCGAATGCCTGTGACTGTAGGTGAGTGGGCATGGTTGTAGTCCTCCTCATGCTGGTTCTGTGGGTTCCGGAGTGGTGTAAGGAGCCATCTCTTCAGTGGATACCCGGCATCACCTGTATGTGGACAATAAAGGATGTTTGTGGAATGACATTGCTACGTACGCACCCCCCCCTTCCTGCCAGGTCATTGCCGCATCACATACCCCATATTATCATGCATGAAATGAGACTCACCGAGTAGCCAGGATCTGTTCCCTGCGTGTCGCTCCATGTAGCGTGGTATTGTAGAGTTCCTCAAGACCATAGAATCATGGGTTGATCCAGGAAATCGGGCACAACAATGTGTAATGATCCTGTTGGAGTCACACACCATTTGTACATTAAGAGAATGAAATTGTTTTCGGTTGCGGTACTGGGCCTCCATGGCATGTGGGACGACCAATTCCACATGGGTGCAGTCGATGGCACCAATGCAACCCGGTATGCCGCCAAGTGCATGGAATCCCACTTTTGTGTTCGTAATTTCCTGCTCCGAGCGTGATAGAGAGATGTAGTCGTCTGCGTGCTTCAGGAGGGCATCGAGCACTTGCAATAGTATCCGTGAGAACACTGGCTGTGAAATGCCATGCAACTGTCCGACTGTGTGCTGGTAGGTGCCTGTGGCCAGGAAGTGGAGTACAGACACCACCTTCAGTAGGGGTGGGATGGCGGTTGGGCTATCTATCATGCTGACAAGGTCAGCCTGTGTCATGTCCACAATGGCGGTTATGGTGTCCCGGTCCAAACGGTAGAGGGTGTGGATCTGCTCATCCGTGAGGTTGAACGGATGTGCTCGGAGGCGTGGGATTGCGGGCTGCCTGCGTGGTGGTTGTGGCTGTGCTGGCGGGCCTTGCTGGCTATGCCTTGCCCTCCTCCTCTTCCTGCGTCTCCTCTGTGCGGCTGGTTGTTGTAGTAGTTGGTGTTCGTCTTCTTCTTGAAGTTGGAGTACTTGCAGTGCTATCAGGTCCCCCAGGGCCAACATCGCTAGTCCTGCCGGTAGCATTTTGGAGTGGGTGTGGTTGTGGGAGGGGGTTGGGTGTGCAATTTATGTGTTTTCAGGCTGTATAGCCTCCACCTGTGGTGATTCATTCCACCTGTGCAAGCTGCAATCCCCTTTGGGCGAGCACGTCCCGCACACAACGCTGCAATTCAACGCATGGCATCTTGCTATTACAATCATGTATTTGATCCCGATGGCAGTGAAATATTGGTTCATATGTTCATTCTGCTATGGTCCCATTGTTTCACATACTATCTTTGCAGTCGCGAACAAACTTGTGAAGGGTCAGTGGAATGTAGTACTCGATTAACGGTGGACCCTCATGCAGCACTGTACCGAGGTTCACCGACGGGTGGGGCGTCCCATTTGTGAGTGAAGCCAGTTGCCATTTTCACACACTGCCGCACTACATGGATGAATTTGTGATTTCAAGCGGTCACAGATGCCTTTTCGACGTGATGTTGCAAATGAGGAATTCGAAGGACGGCGCTTTCGGTTTTCAGCTAGCGGCGAGGAGACGCCCACAGGTCTGACTGCAAATATAACGTTCTATTGTTTAATGTCCTTGGGACAGGGGCCATGGCGAGAATGCAATGATTGATATGAATAGTATGGGATGCGCAATAGCGTAGTGGACGATAAGGCAGGACGTTCCCAAATACATGTTACTTCACAACACTGGAATTCCGGCCTGGAGCACAGTGGATTTTGCAGACTGCATTACGCACAGACTCAATGGAAATTTCACATGTTATGTGAGTAAATAATCAGGCGTTTTCATTCCGGGATGAGGGAATGATGTATGGATGCATGGACAGATGATTTAATGGAGAGTTTGCCATGTACAGGGCTTTTTGGAATCTATCCACCTCCCCTGCGCTATGTGATGCAGAGCTGCCATAGTGGGACCATCGTCTATCTGCCCTTGTTGAACCCTCCCTGTCTCGACGCGCCTTCAAACACTTGTGTCTATGCACGTTACTAATCCCATTTAATGGATTCTGTTTTGACAGACGGATGCACACAAACACTCGTTTGTAATAGTGTTTTCACCTCGATTTTTATAGTTATGATTCGCAAGTGATTTTTGGGTGGGAATAATCCTTTTGAGTGGGCTAGCATGCATATGGCTGTGGATTTAGTGTGATCATTGAAGTGAGTAATTCAAATAAAGTTCTGATGCCCATACTATTCTTTTTCATTTCATTTGGGTGACAGGTATCTCCTCCCCTTTTGCCGCTGCCATCTGTATGCCACTCCTGCAGATGGCTTTTACTCCCGACACCTGCTGCTTCGTGTTAATCAGTGGAGCACCATTACGATCTTATGGGACGATCGCCAATGGGCCACATGCCCTTACGCAGTACTAGTGGCTAGGAGCAACAAATCGACCTTTCAGCTGGACTAGTGCCTACCTAATGGGACGGCCCTGCGGTTCTAGGCGCTTCCATGTTGCCTTTTTGAACGTGAATGTAGCCCCTGTGTACCATGAAGGAACAGGGCGTCACACAAGAAGAAGCTGGTCATTTATTGCGGATGCAGCCCACAATAATGAAATATATTTTGGAGTTCATGACCTAATAGCTGTATGGGCTTGGTGATTTTGTTGTGCATTAAATTTCTATTCTGATATTAACCGTGTAGCGTTCTTCTTTGCAAGTAATGTAGCATATTCCTTTTTGTGGAGCGATGTATTGTGAGAAGATCTGCATTGGGTTCCGGCTTCTGAGTATAGTTGCGTGGTACTGTACTGGCCGCGTTTGCCTACGAAGCCCAGTGTGGTCAGGGATAGGGGCTACCATTATGACTGTTTTAATGATGTCATGCTCAGGGGCGGGGGATTAGCTTTTGTGTAACAGATGCCGGTCAGCTAGGTGGATTGGTGGAATGATGTGATTATCAGAATATGGCTGGTCACAGGTGCCTGTGTTTGCGTGCGTTTCTTGGAGGGAGACTGAGGTCATGTCCATTGGAATAGCTTCTGTATTCGTGCCATCTGTGCCCTGCAGCTCCCATTGGCCCCTCTTGAGATGAACCTGGCTGCTCAGTCACTCTGCCAACTTGTGTGGTACATGCTTATGCTGATGGTTGGTTTGTTTACTGGCAGGAGTACAGGGCTGGTGCAGTCTCACTCAGGATACTGCTTTGAATGTTGCCTTACACTGGTGTCAGTCGATGGGGGGGCCTGTTTTTGTTTGTCTCATATTTCAGTTCATGTTGCTGGACTTGAACCTTCACATGCCTGTGCTGCATCAGTGCGGCAATGGTGCCATGGCAAATATGGATGGCCACTCACAAGGCACTTGGAGCCCCTAGATTCATTTGTTCGTTGGCATGCATGGGTGACTTGTACATTTCACTGGTTGCATTGTGTGACTTCATTGCACCTACGAGGAGTTGTGCAATGTGGCCAGGGAGTGGTGTACAGGCACTCAGTAGGGCCGTTTACGGTTGGTTCGCGATGCCGTACTTCTCACCATGGCGGAATGGTACTTTCCGCCATGCTTGATGGCGTTAGGTACATGTCCGCTAGGGTCAGAATTCGCGTACCGTTGCGCCATGGTGGTAATTACGGTTTGGCATGGCGCGCATGCGCGTACTTGGTGCAGTTAGCGTTGGCGTTCACTACGGTGTCGCTAATGGCATCGTACTTTACGGTGACGGGTCATAATCGCACCGAGCGCTATTCGATGGCGGTATTGCATTTCCGCCATCGTTTTTCGATTTCCGCCAGGGTCTAATGAGGGCCTATGTGTTTGTATTAGTAAGGTGGAGAAATTATCTGAATTGCAGATAGTACATAATCTGCCATGGTTTGCATTTTGTACAAGTTGTTGAAATGGAATGGATTCACAATTAGGTATGGATACATACACAAGGCGTTCATTAGGGATTTGTTCCTGTATCACATTGTTGCAGACAGTGCATGTATGTTTCCACATGTATGAAATCTGGAAGATTTCATTTATAGGTATGTTTTTGTTTTCCTGTACTTGTAGTAAGTACATTAGAAATTCTTGTGGCTCTTCTTGTGAGTTTATAGTGAATCTCACGATTCCAGCACAGTAGTCCAATTCTTGTCTCATTCCGCGAACACTACACGTGTTGTCAGGATTGTTTGTTGCGTTTCTATGAAGGACTAACATTTGCAAACACAATTGGTCTGTACTGAGTAAGTGAATGTTGTTAACAATTGGTGGCAATTGAAATAGAATATTCATTGCTACATTTGCTTAGCAACTTACACCAGTTACATTTGAAGATTTGAATGGACCAGATAGTTCTGTGTCCAAGTAATTTTTTCAGAGTTTGTGTTGCTTCTTTGAAGAAGTACCTGAGTTACTTTCAATAATAGGTTCTTCTTTGGTTGTGGTAATAGATGAAGTATTAGCTTCTTTTACTCTCTTTGAAGGATTTGCAGTGAGATACTGTTGCATTTCTGTTTGAATTTGTTTTCTTTTACAATGTTTCCTTTTTGTGGAACAGGATATGATTTGAGATTGGGGGGTGTACAGTGAACGTAGTCTATTGTATTCTAAAATGCAGGGAATATCAGCGTTTACTTTACTTGCATCAAAGTTGATAAGAAATAGACTGTCAAGTGTACGTAAGTGTGATAGTGCTACGTAGCTCATGCCTTCTTTAAAGACACTGTTCCCAATATCTATCAATGCCTTGTCTAGGGTAAGACCTTGGGATTTATGAATGGTGACTGCATATGCAAGAGTTAGAGAAAATTGTGTTTGTTTGGTTTTGTTTGTATGCTTCTTTATTAAAATATGGTTCTGTGGTTGTTGTTTGACTCCATTCACCTCCACAGATATTTAAGAAGTTATTTTTGTTGACATTTCGTTTATTGAGAAGTTTCTTTTGTAGTTTAGTACTTACTTCTGTTAGTGGTTTCATCCTGTTTAAAACTAAAATAAATAAATTCCTATTGAGAAGGATTGCACTGTCTACGAGAGCTTCTAGGATTACCTTTCTACGGTAGGTATTAAGGGTTGTGGATGATTTCGCTCCTCTTCTTATTAGATTCTGGAGGGCTCTGTGGCAGAACATTTTCGCTAAAATACTTTTTTTACTATGGTTTCTTGCTACTATATGAGGATTTATAGGAGCAGTGTTAGCAGTAGTGGTAGCCGAATTCTTGTTAAGCATTTTCTGTTTCGTGCCACATTTTGATAGAGGAGGCAACGTTTTTGTAGTTGAAGCTTCTTTTGTTTCTCGAAATGACTGCATTACTTGTTTTGTTTGAACATTTTGTATAAACCCTGGTAGAGATGGATGCTTACTTTGGACACTTTTATTTTCATTTGCTCTATTTCTGCTTTGCTTCCTACAGACTTGCTTTTTGGTAGGCATTCTTTGGGGTCTGTTGAAAAAAAAAGAAGGTATGGGTTGGTCTGTTTTACAATGTATGTGTGCTGTGTACATGAGTGTATGAGTTTGATGGGGAAGATGTTTGTGGTGGTGTGTGAATGTGCATTGGGTAGTTACAATGAGTTGGGAAGGCTATTTTCCTGTTTGTATGTTACTACACTGTTCTTCAGATGAGAGTAGAAAGTGAGCTAGTGGCGAGGAGAAGCATAAATAGTAAACCTAATGGTATAAAATTAAAACAGTTATTTGTTTTGTAATACTAACATTCTAAGGCTTGAGTATGTTATTTCTGTTCCAAAAAAACAGGTATTTGTGTGCCATTCTGCCTGTTAATCTATGTTTAATAAATGGGGCTTTGTGGGCAGAATGATTCAGAAATCAATGTTTTTTTTAGGTGTGCAAATTACATGAATGAACCACACAGTCTCTTTGAGGAACAGTAAGAATATAAAAGTAGTAATGTCCTTACTTTTTGTGTGGAATGAGCAGGTTTCTTCGGATATGTTGTTTGCAGTTTAGATGCTGTAGATTTTCAGGAGAGTGGTCTTCACTGCAATTGTAAAAGGAAGAAGTTAGTAATTTTGTTTGTTTATAGCACTGATGTTAATGTACACGTTGATTTGTATGCGTTTGTGGTAGTATTCTCATTTTGTATCTGAACACAGTGTATGCATGCATTTCATTTGACTATGTGCAGCCTCTATATGTTATTTGCAGTATGTTAGTTCAACCTGCTTCGCAAATGAGTAGAATTTTAACCTTTTAACTGCCATGGGCCCCCCCCCCAGTGCCAAGGACTTTTTTGGTGATTTCGGGATTTCACCATTCGAAAATGTGCTCCTACATCAACCCCTTAAGTGCCAAAGACGAACTATTTCATCCTTGGCACTGGGGAGGTAATCCCAAGGACGAGCTATCTCGCCCTTGGCACTTAAAAGGTTAAGTTCATGCAATTCCCTTGTTGTTTTGCAGCTGTGTGGTAGATAGCAGAGAGGTTTGGAAGTGATAAATTTAAATAATTTCATAATATAACTAGACATTCGAACAATCGGGAGCACCTGAGAGGGAGATTTCACCACAGCAATTGGGAACATTTATTTTTCTCATACGCTCGCATTGGGATTAGCATTCATTTAGGCGGGAGACAGTAAAAAAATGGTGACATTTTTAATTAAAAATCGAGTTTCACGCGTAAAATGGGAGGGTTGGCATGTATGTATAGGTTATGGGGGTGATAGTAAAAAATAGTGTATTTTCTGATTAAAATATCGGGAGTCTCATGCTTAAAGCGGGAGCGTTGGCATGTATGTATTGGCTATGCAGAGTTAGTGGCATTACTTTGTTTATATGGAATCATAAGAGTTGTACATGTACTCTGAATAAAATATGCATACCTGTACTTTGTAATCATGCATGTGGATATGCATGGAGCTGTACGTAGAAATCTTCGAGACTTGCACAGTCGTTTTTGTAGTAGGTGCTTTCCAATGATATGACACTTGTATTTAGAGTGATCAATAGTACTTTTGAAGTGCGGAACTCTGATGATGGAGGTAAATGTAGATGTCTTGGCTGTGATTGGTGGATGGTTGTGTGACTGCTTAGCTCTGTCCAATGAGGGAATGGATTGGCGAGTGATGTGGAAAGGGTAGAAGGGCTGGCTAAGAGTCACGTGGTGCGTGGACACCGTGCCTGACCGCGGGTAGGACGTGCCACATACGGGGTTATACAGCAAATCCAGCATGGAAAGGGGACTGTAGGGATCAGCCAATCAGATGTTGACGTTGATTTGTGTAGAAAGATAGTGTGTGTAGTGAAGATGGCAGAGGTGGAGACAGTCAGGGTGTTGGTGCTCGGAGATATGTTTGTCCATGGTTTACAGCACTATTCTCAATGCAGGCATGTGGCAAACCATTTCGATGTTAGAGGAGTGGAGGTGGTGTGGAGCGCTGCGACTGACTGCAATGTAGAGGCAATTCTGCAAGTTTGCAGAGATATGCGTAGGATGAACAGTCCCCATGTGGTTGTTTTCCACTATGGTGCTTTCCATTTGGGCTATGTGAGTTCCCCTACTTTGTTGGGAAATTTGGAACAGTTGGTTCAAGCAGTAATCAACATCTTTCCAACTGCAAAAGTAATTTTTTCTGCATTACTACCTAGAGCAAAATGGGACAACAGTTCTGTTTTTTGTCCTGATCAAAGCATTGCTAGGTGTGCAATCAATCGCGGCATGCCTGCTTTCATGCTAAGAACGGGTATGTTTTTCTGTAGCCACGAGAATATTGTTTTGAGTAATGTGCCTTATTTTGAAGCAGATGGTGTTTCTTTATCTTTTTTGGGAAATGCCATGTTTTTCTGGGATGTAAGGGTTGCTTTGGAACAGGTTATGTGAAGATTTTAGGAGTAAACTAAGAAGAAAAAAAACCAAAAAATTCAAAATAACAGGTGTCTGTCATGCATCTGCAAAAAAAACAAAAAAAGGCTCTTTTCAGAGCCCATCTTAAAGGGGAAATGGAGAACACTATTTAAATGTACATTCGCCACGCTCAGATCTTCTACATATCCGCAGACTTGGCTGTAGTCTGCGGACAGCGTGTATTACAACCGGTGATTCTGGGGTGGAGAGGCATGCAAATGAGAATGAGCGGAGCTAAGGAATGGGCAGTAAAGTTCAGTGGGTGTGTTGTGTGCGGAGTGATTTAGTGAGAACGTCTTTTTCCTGAGAGGAGAACAGACAGCTATGGCTATGTGTGCTCGAAAAACAGATTATCTGGATTTTGGGATACTCATGGATACATTGGTTGAAGGTGCATGCAGAACGTTGCGGTATATCTGCAGATCTTGGATTCCCTAATGTGGAAGTGCACTTGCATAGAGTGCGTGGAATGAAGGGGCTGGATTTAGTACCTCTCTGTGCTACTTTACAGACAGAGCGCCATCCTGACATAATTATAATTCATTTTGGAGGGAATAGTTTCGGACAAAACGGTTGTTTTACATATTTTTTTTGTGGCTTTTCCTACACCCGACACGATAGGAGAGGAGGGGAAAGGAGGGTAAGGAAGGGACACCAACCATGGGGATAAGAAAGGGCAGGTGGAGAGAGGAAGATGTAGGGTGGACCTTATTCAGGTAGGTAGCAGCTCTTCTGGTGCTCCTTGACCGTAGTCTCGAAACCACTTCGAAGACTCTCCCCCCTGCAGAGTATTGCGTCGCAGTACATACACAATATTGTGACCCCAAAGGTAAGGGTCAACAGCATCGCAAGTGGCCTGTGAAGCAGCAGGAGGGATGCGCTCTCCCACAGGAGTGTCTCTTGTGGTGAGAGGATCGGAAACGGAGGATGCTGCAAAGGAACTCAACCTACTACGTTATTTACATGGTACAACCTTGTGAATGCCCGCACCGTGGAGTGAAGTTAGGTGTCGCTTCATGGACATCGTACCAAAGCTGTACGAACCACATCTCCCAAGACTCAGCACCAAATTGCACTGGTTATAGGTGCCCTTGTTCGCACGTGCTTTCGGTACGTTACCATGAATGGTAAACAACCGCCACACCCACGACTCCCAGCGAGTGTTGGTAGTAGGGTGTTCCTCGACCTCATTCTCTTCATCCTCTTCATCCTTTTTCTCTACATCCTCACGTGTATTCCTTTCTACAGGCCCTTGGGGAGGTGGTGGTGGAGGAGGGTTTGGGGGTGGTGCTGAGGCTGATGTAGCAACAGCAGTCATGGATACCATTAGGGTTGGTGAGGTAATCTCCGCTAGAGCACTAAAGGCAGCAAAAATCAATCTCCAATAGCCAGAAGTACAATGAAGATTAGCTCTGGGGTGGGCCTTTTATAGGGGTTGAGCGGTGCGCCTCGTGACCATATCGATTACTCAACAGCGATGAAAAATTTCGAAAAAACATGTGGAAAGCTAGGGCCATTGTCTGGGACATGTGAAATCGTGATTTTTTATTGTACAATAATCTGGATTGTCTGCATAAGTTCTTTTAAAATGTTGGGGAAGCGGACAAAGTGCGCAAATTAGGTCGCAGGCTCAGCGTGGTGCGGTCACATGATGACGTCGTGAACATGCCCGCCAAGGGAATGGGTGTCCGCAGGACACCAAATGCACAGGAACGGTCGTGCGTATGCACGTGGGTGTTCTACGGACAGTGTTCGGGTCCTGGAACTAATTAAGACAGACAGTTACGGACAGGCGCGATGTTTGCAGGATTTACAGGTATGGTATGCATGTGCGTAGCTGTTCTGCAGACTGTACGGCCAGGTATAGTGTCCTTAAGACACCTCCATTTTGTTTCACTACGAACATCGCGGCCACTGCGCCTGTTCTACGGACAGTTCCATCTTGGTTGCGAACGGTACGGACAGGTATAGTGTCCTTAGGACAACCCCATTTTGTTATTTTGTGGACATCCCGGACACCTGGTGTGTTCTAAGAACAGTTTCATCTTGGTTGCGAATGCTACAGAGAGGTATAGGGCCTCATTATGACCCTGGCGGAACGGGTTAAACGGCGCCGTAAAAGGCTGCGGCGCCGTCCTACCCGTTCCGCCACATTACGAGGTCCCCTCGCGGGACACGTTAAGCACGCCTGGGAAAACCAGGCGTGCATACCAGGTCCCGCGAGGGGAAGAGGGAGCAAACAATGGGCCATCTCGTAATGGCCCGTTGTTTACTCCCTCTCCCATTCCCATTCAGCCCTATGGGAGCTGAAATGGGAATGGGGATGAACCGTGTCCGTGTCCTCGAGTGAGGAATTACCGGGCCATCCTAACTCGGAATGGTCCGGTAAGTCCTCATTCCGAGGACACGGACACGGATGCGGTTTTGCCGGCAGCCATGCCGCCAATAGTGGCATGGCTACCGGCATACCTCGTAATGAGGCCCATAGTGTCCTTAGGACACCCCCATTTTGTTGATTTACGGACATCCCGGACATTGGTGTGTTCTAAAAACAGTTTAATCTTGGTTGGGAATGGTACGGATAGGTGTAGTGTCTTTAGGACATCCATATTTTGTTAATTATGGACAAACCAGACAGGCACGTTGTCCGCGGACATTTGAACTGTTTTAAAAAAAAAATAGACACAAACAATTTCATTAAAACTAACATAACATTTATCTTATTACACACATATACAGCAATTAAGAAAGAGAGGGGGAAGCAGAAACTGAAACAAATATAGGGGAATTAGGGTTTTGCACAGGAATTTTGTGAAGGGATGAAGGGATGGAAGTTTTGTTGAAATGTTTATGTTCCTCATGAGGGTTTCGGGATACTTCACTGTGACATGGAGAGGTGGGACAGGTACAGGTAGGACAGTGGTATCTAATTATTCCTTTGGCATACTGCTCCACAAATTGCCTTAAACCATTAAAATTGTCTTTATGCATGTCCACTTTCTGTTCTATGCATTGCAAGGTGTCTTGCATTGTCTTTCTGGGTGGAATTTCTTCAATCTTTGCATGGTCTGTTAAAAATAAATATACATATATATATATATGTATATTTATTTTTAACAGACCATGCAAGGATTGAAGAAATTCCACCCAGAAAGACAATGCAAGACACCTTGCAATGCATAGAACAGAAAGTGGACATGCATAAAGACAATTTTAATGGTTTAAGGCAATTTGTATATATATATATATATGTTACGTACACATAAAGCACTGACTATTAATTTGCTTATGCAGAGAAGTGTGTACCATTATTATCGCTATCTTCCGACATTTCATCACGCGGAAAATTCTCCTTGAGCCACTCCAAAGTACTGCACATTTCTGTGTGAAACACACCAATACATTAATTGTTCTGTAGCTCATACAAAAAGTCTAAAAATAAATAAGACAAATGAAGTTTACTTACTAGTTTCTGGAAATTTGTATTCGTTGTGTTGAGTTTGTGTACTGTCGCTCCTAGCTCTGCAGTTTCTGTGAGGTAATTATGTTGGAGGCATTTCTATTTTGTTATGGTATAATCCATTTCATTATATATGGTATTTAAATGGATGATTGATGTGTTAGACGTGTAGGTTCCACTGCTTATTTATTATTACTTATAATGTGTTTATGTGCTACTTTGTAAACGTATACAATTTTTATATGGTATGATAGAACAATTTCAAATACCCCCTGAGTGTTCGGGTAGTGTTGATGTCGTCCACGTGCCAAAACATCCACTGATAGGGAAAAATGCAGAGAAATTAAAGAGAAATTCAAAGATAACAGTTCAGAGATGCAGAAAAACTTAGTGTGGATACCCGAGAGTGAGATAGCCTAATGGATGCATGGAGACAGTGGAGGGTAAGAATCGCTTTGAAAAGGAAGTACCCGTGAGGTAGGACAGTTTAGTAGGATGAAGAAATGGCTGCGCACCCCACCCGCAACATTCTTACCTTGCAGTAGTTGCTGGTTGCCAGCTGTGCTGATTGCTCACACCCTACATTGTGACCCCTTTGTGTCCAGTGCACCTGCACCGCTCAACACCACAGCATTGTCCTGCTATGTATCGTTCGGCAGCATCTCCTGTGCCTCTGCGTCGCTTAACACTGCAGCCTTATCCTGTGAGGGCTTTGACACAGGGGGTCCAATCTTCGATCTTAGAGGCTCGGAAGCGTGGAGGTAGTGATGCGTGCTGCGTATCATCAGGCATCATCTTCTGCGCACCTGCGTTGCTCAACACTGCAGCCTTGTCCTGCGAGGGCTTTGCTGCAGACGGTCCAGTCCTCAGTTCATAAAGGCTCTGAAGAGTGGATTTAGCAATGCATGGAACCTATTGTTGGGCACAGTCTCCTGCACACATCTGTCGCTCTACACCCTGGACTTGTCCTGCAAGTGCAAATATACTATTATACATTAGATGCAGGTATATCTCAAAGATGATCTATAAGCAGGATTATGGCTCCATGGCATTTTTTAGAAAAGCATTCAAGATGAGTTACTGAAATTCCTATATGGAAGTCTATACGTGACAGGAACAAGAGCCTTTTAAGCAAATGCCCATGGGAACAGAAAATAATTAGCAGGACACATTCATATATGCATGCTGTCGCTACAACTTCAGTATGCACCCATACAAATATGTTTTGTATATGTTGCAAGTGTATGTTAAGTTTCCTGCATAATGATATTGTGAAGTTGTCCATTTTATGTTGGTGTGTGTGGGATGTCTTAACCCACTCTTGCTCTGCCATGCGGCATCCCTGTGTTATGATGGTGCCAGAAATCCTAAAATGGCTGCAAAACCCCTGTGCGTGCCAAAATCACTGAAAATCGCGCTTTGCAACACAAAAAGATGGCGGTCAAACCTGCCATGAATATTGTTAGTGGTGGAACAGAGATCTCACTCCTGAAACATGTCACTGGGCTTCACAACAAGTAAAAATGGAGCACAGAGGGAAAAGCAGTGCTTTGCTTTCTTGGTTGCTGAAACTGCAGAATGCCGATACAAGACACCCTCAAACATCTAATATTCCTGCTGGGTGCTACAATTCATTTAGTTCAAGAAATCATTGTGATATTACAATGTCCTGGAAAGCTGAATTTGTCATAAAAACATCCACAGCAAAAGTTGCCTGCCTGTGGAATATGTCAAAATCTGGACGCAGTACCCTCGGCTGCCCGAATGACAACTGTCAGAAGCCTGCCTGATTAACCTTAAAAATGTATAGGCTGAAAGCAAATGTTTCCAATGTAAATGGCCTGTTACTGAGAGTAACCTATATTATAATTGTTAATCCCATCGGAAATAAGTTTTCTAGCTGCTAGTTTGAAATCACAAGTAGTTTTTAAACCAAGAAAAATGCAACAGAAATAACATTTAATTTAAGCCTGACCAAAGCCACCTAAACCAGTATAACAGCTTCCCCCAGAGAGGCTAGGCCTCTCCCTTCTGATTCCCTCCACCAGGAAATCACACCTAAGTGATGATTATGCAGGGGGAAGGTGGCAATGGACTTCCTCCAGGTCAAAGGAGTGCCAATTGTGAAGGGTCGTAAATGGCCTGGGCCCAGGAGGAACTGGGAGGAAACTGCTTCTGAACTGCAGAGAGACAGAAGGAGGCGGAGACAAACAACCATTTGTTGCTTAACAAGAACAAAAGACAATTTTTAACAAGACTGATAACTTACTGTGTAAAATTGTTATAAACACAAAAACAACAGCATTGTTAATGTAAATACTGGCTGAACATTTTGAAAGGCGCCAGAACTCTGTCACATGTTCTAGGAAGAAACAGCGGAAAATGTGATATTGCACAAAATGTATTTTTGATAGAAGCATGAAACTTCATACACTTATGCCCAGGGGAGTTGCTAGGTCTGGAAAAGACCCGGGGCTAAGCTGATGTCGGAACTGTTGGGACTGGGGGCTAGCTAGTCTTTTGGCTGTAGCTCCTGAGATTCTATCTGGGGCTACAACCAAAAGATCAGGGGCTATAGCCCCCTTAGCCCCCCCCTAGCAACGCCCCTGCTTATGCCCATGTTCAACATGCACATTTTCTGATAAACTGGACATTGTGTTCCTGATAAAAAGTGAGAAATTTGGTGGAAAGCAGACACAAGATCCTACAGCGACAGGGTTTTGTGGAGTAGCTGCTACTCAAAATATGTGATCTATATAGGTGATTGTAATAGAGGTTTTATATGTGTAAATATGTATCTTGGCAAAAGTAGATTTTGTGTTCAAGAGGCTAGGGGTGGACTCTAGGCCTCATAAACTCACACCATTGTAAGTGATTTCAATCCGGCACTTCACCTAAGTCAATGCCTAGCGTGTAATGCATAACTGAAAACCTTATTTATTTTGTGTCTAAAAGTTATTTTATTCTGAACAATGTACCACTTATATCACGCCCCTCTCTTGGAACCCACCCTGGACACACTGAACCAGGAATCAGGCTGGTTTGCAAAGTTAAAATATTTATTTATATATTCACAATATAATCACACTATTCTTAATGGGGATACAATAATCAACAATGGGGTGATGTCACACTAAGCAATCTCTTTAATCACAACGAGTAATGATGAGCAAAAACAATGCAGCACAGAAATAATACTTCTGTGGGTTGTGTTCAAATCAAATAGCAATGTGGTTACTCTTTCCCCCTACACGCCCCTCAACCTCCTAATATGCAATGTAGAGAGATAGGAGGAGAGAGAACAGGTTTCAGGAATGCAGAATTCAATATACAAGTGTCAATCACAATTTCCCCCCAGCAAACACAAGAGAGAAACAGAATTGATTGGCAAACTGTCAAACTGGTTTTTAAAGTTGTCTGAGAATGGATTGGGTAAAACACTAACGGGCCGATTCATGGAACAAACGTGGGCCGAAAAAAGTGGCAGAAGCTGACGCAAGCAGGCGCTAGCGTGAAAAATGAAGCACACGCGCATGCATGCGATTCATGGAAGTCCCTGCGCGTGTTTTTCCCGAAATGTGCGCCAAACCCATGCGTGGCGCACATGGGTGCACACGTCATTGCAACATCCCGAACGCCGTGCGCGACGCGCACAGGGAAAGCGCACAACATCCGCACACACACCAAAAAGGGGGCGGGACACGGGGCGTAACACGCAGAATGGGGAACAACACATGAAAAAGAAGGCATAACTGGGGAAGTACTGCAGGGAACTACACGGAACGCCCACATGCACGCGAACAACCCGTATTCATGGATTCGAATATGGGAAACCCACGCACGGCAAAAGACACGCATAGGCGTCAACGCGTCCGCCACACGAAGGCAGGTGGAAGCGTCCCCGCGCACAGAATAAAAGTGCGCGCAAACAACAAACACGTGTATACAGCTACGATGAATGCTCCATATGTCGCAGCACTGATCGTGGGACACCACAGGAGGAGGAGAATAGCCAGGGCCCGCATTTTTTCACCCCGGACAAGCCTTTTTGGGATGCCTGACGACCAGGTCTATGGCAGGTATAGGTTTCCACCTCGTATCATCCTAGACCTGGTTAGGGAGTGGGAAGATGACCTTACATCCCCAACCCTCTGCTCCCAAGCATTGAGCCCCTTGGAGAAGGTGCTCAATGTCCTGCATTTTTTGGCCACTGGGTCATTTTAGCAGACTACTGCCATAGTGGGGGGGGGTCTCACAGGCCACGCAGTCACGCTGCCTACACCAGGTCTTGGCAATCATGACAGAGCGTCCCTCAGTCCGCAGGCACATATACATGCCCAGAACACCCACAGAAAGGCAGGCTGTTGTCCAGGACTTTTACAGGGTGGCACACTTCCCCAAAATGCTTGGTGCCATAGATTGCACCCATGTGGCCCTACGTCCACCTAGGGCCACTGAGCACATCTACCGAAACCGCAAACACTGGCGTACATCAACGTACAGGTGGTATGCGATGCAAAGGGAATCATCACCTCTGTCTATGCAAACTACCCTGGCTCCACCCATGACAGTTTCATATACAGAATGTCCACCCTGAGCCGGGCCCTTGAAGCTGGGCAGCATGGTGACACATAGCTCCTAGGTGAGTACAAATGCATGTGCACATGCATGCATGTCACACACACACAAATACACAAATCCCAATAATCACAACCATTATCACCTCACCAGTGGACAGTGCCTACCCTCTGAGCAACCACATGATGACGCCAATCTAGAACCCCACCACACCACCCCAGGTAAGATACAATGCGGCCCATATTGCAACCAGGGCCATAGTGGAGCGCACATTTGGAGTGCTCAAGTCACGCTTCCACTCCCTTGACCGTTCTGACGGGCAGCTACTCTATGCACCCCCAGTAGTGTGCAGGATCATTGTGGCAGCATGTGTCCTGCACAATGTTGCAACATGGCAGGGCGTACCGGTGGACATGGTGGTGCCCCCACATCCCCAACCACAGGCTCAGGCGCTGCCCATGGGAGGGGATAGGGCACGTGGCGAGGCAGCCCGGACCCAGCTTGTGGCCACATTTTTCACCTAAACTCCCACCCCTGCGGAGTGCACACAGGCCTGGCACATACCAGGTGACAATCGATGATGACAAAGAGACAGTCAACTGTCACAACCTTACCACCCTAAGAATGTGTGCATCCCTAGCGACTTAAACATAAGCAATCCTGTGTGACCAAAAGACACACATGCAAGGTGTGAATCACACAGACCTGCAAAACAGGCCATGACTATCACTGGTATGTCACCCAAACCCTCCAAGGCCACATCATGACATGGCAAGCAATAGCAAAACACCAACACAGTACCAATAAGGTACACATTGACATGTGAACAATTTAAAGTGGCATCAGACAATGATGCCTGACATGGAATCAGATGAAATGACTGACCAACAACCTCCCACCCAAAAGAAGTCATACCCAAATGCATTCCAACAGTTGTAGTTGTAACATAGCAATGGATGCCTGTTTACATGCACATTGTGCATTGCGAAATCAACACTGCAGATTTTGTGTGCTGTGTCCATCTCCTGCAACACACTGCTCAGCACATAGCATAGTGACCAGCCATTGTGTGTGACGCACACCCTGTGCATCAAATCAAAACGACAAACTATATCAAAAAGCAAATTACGCATGTACAGGATCCACAAATGGTCATAAATCATGTGCTGCAGGGACACAGTGGGCCCCAGAAGGCAAACTGAGTGTACATGTGGACATTGAAGGTGGTTGTACATGTTGTGGATCATAGTGCGAGTGTGTGTGTCAGTAGGGACATGCACTCAATACATTCATGTGCAATCAAGTGATCATCAGTGTCCTCTACACATCACATGTGAACATTGACCATGTGTACACCCCGGCATGTCAAACCACAACTATCCCCTCACACCTGAAAGGGAAACACAACACATGAACAGGCATTGATCAGCAGAATACATCATGTACATAGGATACCACAATTACAATGTCAGGGTGCCCATCACACTGTAGGGCAAGGCAACTGTTAACAACAAAATACCCCCCTCCCTCACAAATCACCATGACCCACTGAACAACTGCACCTGGGTTATCTAGCCTTCATCCTTGAAGTTCACCTGGCCACAGGATCACCCTTCCCCTTTGTCACCATCTTCCACCTTGTGTGTAAAAAGTGTCCAGCACCCTCAGAGGCCACTTTGACTTGCAAAAACACCAAATCAAAGAGAACTCAAAGCAGGCCAATACAGAAGCCAAGCAAAAAGCCTGCAGGCAGCAAAACAAACCAGAAGAGCCTCCAGTAGATGACTTGAAGTAGCAGTACGTCACAAAGCCCAAGTACTACCACAATGATGTAACAACCAAGGTAGCACAGTAAAACAATGTCACAACAGGATGTGTACCATATGTGGTACATAACATAGAATGATGCACCACAAACTGATGTGTACTGTCACAGCTCACGTGTACAGGCGCAGGAGTGGCATGAACCAACCACCCCCACCGTGGTCTGGGTGCCTGCAAGGTCAAACTCACACAGGCCTCTGAGACCCTGGTGGGGAAGGAGGGTCAGGGATATGCAGTCGGGACAGGCATTGGTATACTGGATAACCGGAATGAGGGGCAGGAGAGGGGAGTAGGATTGACACGGGAAAGTAGGGAATGCACAAAACTGTACTCCTCATATTAACACATACACAATTAGACCAAACTTGTTCATCATGCACATAGTACCAAATTACTCAAATGGAAGTCAAAGAGAAACTTATCTCTGGGGTGAGTGCTGGCCTCCTGCCTGCGCACTCTCAGGTCCAGTAACAGCAGCAGTTCAATGCTGCAAAGAGAGCCACAGTTACTCATCTGTGCGTGACCATAACACACAAACACACCACCATATATGCCCCAAAGTAACAAACTACTCTTCAAACAAACAATCTGGTGTGGTGCTTCGTACCCATACGTAACATTCCCCCTGTGATGGTTCATACACAGTCAAGGCAGTAAGTCAGGTGCCGGTGGGTGCCTGGCAAATGGAAGACCAATGTGTCACGATTCACACAACATGCAATGTTCTCTGGGTAAGCAGCCAGACGCATATAGCAAGGTACGACTTCAGAACAAGTCGTGTTCCACCATAACCAAAATAAAGTAGGTAGTGCATGTGTCAAATTCTACATGGAAATGAAATGCACTGCACACCAGTCTGTCCCTCGCTGTCTGTCCCTGTGAGCTGCTTCTTTCCATGTCTTGGAACGCTACATGGCTAATACAACTGCCTCAATGGACCATGGTCGACCGGAGGGTATGTGCCACTGCCCCTGCAGGTGCCCCAGACAACTTTCCCATCAACTAGCCATTAGTCCACCAACACATCTCAGCTGTATTGTGCGCTTCAACACCAACATTTGTCCAAGCTCACCGTCAGTGCGCTACTAAGCATGCATATGCAACCGGCCTGGTGGAAGGTTCCCTGCGGTGTGGCCCCCCTGTGCTGCTCACCTTGCCTGGAGTCCCTTGAAACACGTAATCCATTTTCGGATGTATGATCGCAATCCCTGTGCCTCTACCTGCGCACACATGTACATGTCGGCAGCACCAAATGTGTCCTGATTTCAGACGTCCAATGGCACATGTCTGCTGGCAAAGGTGGTCTTGAGGTTCATCCCCTTGCAGAAAGTGCATGAAACACATGATTAATGCTTAATATTCATCTGTGTGTGTCTCTTCAGGCATTACATGACTGGACCATGTCAGAGACGTACATCAGAAATCACACCATCAGTCCGTCTTTCAAAGCAACAGTGTGGAACACACTATCTACGGCATGATTTGCAACAAGCACATGTTCATTAAAGATAAGAAACATACTACACAATGCATAGCAATGAATGTACACATGAATCATTAAACACCCCATCTAGCAAAAGAAGAACAGTGGACAATTACACCCCAATCATCCCCACTAGGGGTGTTAACACAAGTTCCACAGCAGCAGACATGCCACAGATATGACAGTCCATTGCCCTTGTGGATTAGGCTGTTACACTGAACCATCCTTGCGAGCCCATGGATAAGGGAAGCAGGAGTGGCATATGTGAGTCAAGGACCCCAAGCAGCAAACACATACACAAGACAAGCTTGAAGGGCCCAGCTGGAACAGACAGTGGATGCTTTCAAAAGCCACAAAGCACCACACCGTCACATGAAAGCACAATAGACTAGCAATTTTAAATTATATTAACTAATTACACTAACTATGAAAAACCTACTTTACCTATTTAAACTAACTATCAAACAGAAACCTAACTAACTAAAATAAAAATAAAAAATGGCTACATACGACCCGGGGGGGGGGGGAACCAGGAGGGGGGAGGTACAGGGTGCTGTTCAACACCCACATGCGATGATGCTGAGGAAAAAAAAACCTCTTTGGGCTCAACGCCTGTACATCCCGACCTATGTGGGAGATAGATTGTCGTCCGAGTCTGGCTCTTCCTGGAAAGGAGGACGTGGCACAGGAGCATGACCATGCCTAGCCGCAGCTTGCCCCTCGTCGGCAGCAGGTCTGCCGGACGGGTGAGCCTGGTTCTGTGTGGTGATGACATGTAGGTCAACATGCAGAACTTCCCGTGATACACGTGCTTCCTCTTGCAAGGTAGCACGTGTAACACAGAGTTCCTCCTGCAAGGCCTGGCTTGACAACTGCTGCACCTCCTGGCAAGCATGTAGCTCAGCTGAGATGGTACGCTCAAGATGTGCAAACCTCTCCTCTGCCCGCTCCCTCTGGGACATCAGAAGGACACCCAGAGTGGATCTGAGGGAAGGCTACTCCTCCCTCAGGGCCTTTATGTGTGCCTCTGCGTGAGCAGCAATTGATTGATGCAGGGATGACATTTCAGCATGGCGTGCCCTGCCTGAGGCCGCCATGCCCAGCCTGAGTGAGCGGGCCGTGGACCGTGCTGCCTGCTGCTGGAGAAGCACCTGACTAGCAGGGGGGAGCACAGATTGGGCCACACGCTCCATGCTCTCAGCAATGTTCTCCTTTGCTGCCCCCTGCCATTCAGAATGGGCAGTCATGTCTTGCTCCCACTCAGTATACTGTGGTTGTGCGCAGTGACCACGTTGCTGGGCTTGACCCCTGCGGGACCCAAGGACCGTGTTTGTCCTCGTTGTGTTGGCACCACCCACGGCTGCACGACTACATGCCCCCATCGACGTGATGTCCCAGGCACATCAGTGACTGGTGTGAAGGGTGAACCTGTGTCCCGATCCACCACGGGCGGAAGTACCAAGACTGTCTGACCATTCAGTGCAGGTGTCGCGGACAGAGGAGTGTCCACATCAGAATCACTCTCCCTGACATATGAACCTGATGCTCATCCAACTCGACATGGTCATCAGAGTGTTCTTCAGGGCTGGACTCATAGGCAGCCAGAGACAAGATGGACTGTAGCACATGTGGGTTTTCGTGGCCTACCACCCCATTACCCCCACTTATGCCGGGTTGCTGTAGTGATAACAACCCTGTGCATGGCATGACAACACCATCCTCTGGCTCCATTACGTCATCATCTGAAAAGTAGAGAGAAAAAAGGTCACTACACATGTTAGAAGCACACAACACATACATCACACAGACAGCAAACACATCAAGCAGACATGTCACACAAAAAAGAGAACCTGCCATGCATGCTGGGCCAACTTGACATTGCTTCTGTGATTAGGCATGTAGAATGGTGTCATATTGCTCAGAAGTGGGTCGATGCAGTGCAGCAAAGTTGTACATTACTCACTATCTACATGTACAAGTACTTCATGATGTGTATCTGAAAATGTGAAGGCAGTGCAAGGTCAACTTCAGGCATCACGTGCAATGTGCATTCAATGGGTAGCATGGCTACAAGCAAACGCAGGGATGCCTTGCATGGTATCAAAAGGATGACCATAGACCTGTGTATTGACAGTGTTGACTAGCATCAACTGCATCATGTGAGTCAAGTGACAACACAGCAAATGATCATGGGATAGTAAGCAGGACACATGATGCAACCTCCGGAGTACACCCACGTGTGAAGAAAACACTGCACCAGTTGGACAGAGTCATTGGCCATTAAACAGGCTGAGGCCTGTGACCCACACAGACTGTCACACCCTAAACATGTGTGCGACGCAGGACTGAGCCACAGTGGCCATGGGAAGGCGGATGAAATGCCATGCAATGTAGGTCGCCCTGGACTCGTACTACAATGATCATCCAGTCAAGGACACATAGGGGCATGCGTGGAATACACATGGAGCATGAATGGGCACTCATGTCCCTGCGGGGCATCTGACCTCTGTGCAGTCCAAGTGAGACACCCTGCATCAAGTACAAAGGATGTACCACACAGCATATGTCTGGCAGATTGGCTGGTGGAAGTTAGCATGTACACAGGACGGATGAACAGGCAAGTACTCAACGGCAAAATTGAAGCACACCAGTGCAAAGGTGGAATTAGGGTGCAACAGGGGGATTGAGGGGCAAGGGAGCCTGCCTACATGGAGTACCCGCATGCATGCAGAGGACACATGCACATCAGTCATGCTATGATATAGTCCCTGGGCTGAGAGGAAGGTCACCCCAGGCAACATGCAGAAGGGCCAGTGAGCTGGAACATGGACCGGAGGTGCATCCTGGTGACCAGCATGTGAGTAGGGTGCAATAGTGGTGATGCAGAGAGTCCCCGTCCGCTCCACATGTCCAGCATCCAGCAGAGCAGCCATGCATCAGTGAAGCATTGCATTACTTGCACATCAGAACCATGTACACGTGACATGCAGTGGTAGTCATGCACAACACATCACACAAGTAAAACGCACATGTCCTCAACAAACACGCAGCAACACTCACTGGACTGGGCATCAAAGTCCGGCATCTCTCCCACTCCTTCGACCGATTCAGGTGGTATGAACTCTGCAACGAGTGACTCATGCAGAGTGAGGTCTTCCTCCTCAGGTGCAGGCCCACTGCCAGTCACCAGAGTCAAGTTGTAATTTGAGGCATGCTTAGCCTTAGCGCTGCGTTTGAGGTAATTCCAACGCTTTTTGCACTCTTGCGCCATGTGCACCTCATGGCCGAATGCACTCATATGTTCTGCAACTTGTTTCCAGTGGGTATCACAGTGGGCAGCTGTAGTCTGACAATTAGGCCCCACTAGCATGTCACGGCTGTGGTCCTTCACGTAGTCAACAAGGTAGTCCAGTTCCTAGTTGCAGACAGGCTTCTTCCTCGACATGCAGGAGGTTGTGGCTGTGTGTGGGGTCCCAGCCTGTGCGGCAGGTGCAACCTTCCTCCTCTTGGATTGTGGCGCAGACCCTGGCTGGCAAATGCCACCCTGATCAGTATGGCCAGTGGCACCGGTGGATTGAACCAAGGGAGTGCCAGGTGAAGGGACGACAAAAGGCCTGACTTGCGTCAGTGGCAGCTGGGTACTCTCTAATGGATCCTGCGCAGCAACATTCGCTGTGGCAGATTCATTGACCCCGACTGTCCTGGTTGGCAGACTCACAACCATGGTGTTGTTGGCTGCATCTTCCCCTGCACTTGCCAACAACCGGCTGGTCGGGGCAGCAGATGACTTTACTGCCCCAGGGACACGTGTCTCGGTCAGGGCAGCCCTGCATGCACCTACAGTTTCCCTCCTGCCCTGTTGGAAATCTCCCAAGGACTCTTCAAGTGCCAACGCAGCCTGCGCTGGCAGACCCTGAGCCTGGGTGGTGGTGTCCACAGCTGCACCTGCAGCTACCACTACCTTTGGGTCCGTGGCAGTCGATGAAATGGACTGGTGGGTCACACGGGTGCCAGTGCCAGATGCAAAAGCTGCATCTCCCATAACCACAGGGAGTGGTGGCATGACTGCACCGACACATGGCACAACATCATGCTCAAGTAGCGCACCCCTGCCTCTTCCCTCTCTGCGGCCACCCTGGACACCCTGGAGTCCCCCTACTCCCTGGTCACCCCGGCCACGTCCCTGACCATGCCCGCCATGAGGAGGACACCCAGCTGAGGCGCCCCTCACCGTTGGTGGCCTCCCAACCATGGCACGGATGGAGTAGTGCCGGCACAGATGGAAGAGTGCCAATGGGAGGTGTACACCACAATTGTCCTGGGCAATTGGGGTGAAGGGGGTGGGATGCAAGATGTTAACAGCCCCCCTGCACCTGCAAGGCTGTATGTGACCCCGGGGATGTAGTGATGGGTCACGCAATGCTCAGGCACCCCAAAACTGCAGTAAAACCGTGCAAGCAACCCTGCAGCCTACGTGCGTGAAATTAACCTCCCGCAGTACGCGGTGGCACCCAGTAACACGAAAAACGCATACGCGTGGGACACGCAGGCTACTATGACCTCGAAAATGGGTGCGATACACAGGGGCACCCGCAGTGGGAAAAATAGCGTGCGCGACTCACCGTCAGACTAGCGTGATGATGAAAAACATGCGTAGCCAATACCCCTGCCAAAAGAAGAGATACGTCCTTGATCCGCTGTGAAGTTGTGATGGTGTGCGAAACAACACGAAGTAGCAACACACGTCGGTCTCCACGAAAGGCACGTGCAGCGAACTGCTGGCCCCACTCACCTTTAACCCGTGCTGAGGGAAATGCCCACGTGCGTCGCGTCATTTACGCACATAGGCCCTTTCCTCGGATTACACGCATTCACACGCGGATGTGCAGTTTTTTCACATGCTGAACCACTATGCCCACGTCATGAGGGAAACGCCCAAGCGCGTAACATCACAGACGCGCTTACACGCTAAGGGCCTTTCCTCGAATTACACGCTGACGTGCAATTATTTCACGTGCCAAATCACTCCGTATCAAGCTGGCCACGCAACAACACACGGAAGACCACGCTCCTACCCAGAAGGCTATATTCCTGCCCCCAAAGGCCCCGAGCATGCTCCCACCTGCCATCTGCTGCTGCCTGCCTGCTTCCCACGTGCCCTGCTATTTGGTGCCTGCACGTCAGCCAGGGGTGCAGTTGCTGTGACCACCCCTCCGGGAACTGAAGACTCCCAACTGGGATACCATCGCTCCACAGCCCAGCCCCAGGACCCAGTTGCCCACCCACACCTGCCTCTGAGGTTGCCATGTCTACACCATCTGGCACCACTGGCAACCCCCAGCCAGAGAGGAAGAGGGCCACCAGTTTCAGTGCCAGTGAAGTTGGTGTCCTGGTGGAGCATGTCCTGGGGCAGTATGATGCCCTCTTTGGAAGTTCGCGCGCCGACAATGAAGGACGGAAGAGGATCTGGATGGACATCGTGACTGCCATCAATGCGGAGGGGGTGGTAGTCCGCGACATTCAACACGTCCGAAAGCGCTGGGAGGACTTCAGGTCAAGGACCCTCGACAAGGCCCAGCGCCTCTTGAAGGCAGCGGATGACAAGGGATGCCTGGGCCACCTGTCCGACCACAAATGAGGGTCCTCGAATGCATACGCCCAGCACTCCATGTCCAGGTCCTTGAGAGGCAGACCCGGCTGGAGTCGAGCGGTAAGTGTACATGCCTACTGATTGGACGCTGGGCGTGTTGTGGTGTGCCAGGAGTTTGCAGGTTCAACATATGTCTTTGTAGGGCCATATATGGATGTGTATGTACAGGGACGTGAACCAGCCACATGTGATTCCTCTCATGTGTGAGACACATCGATGGTGTATGTCTTGGCAAGCATGCTGGCCAAATGCATGTGTGGGTGCGCAATGTGAAAACTATGTGTATATACTGTGGCATGGTTGTGGTGTCACACATGGATGGGGGTTCCTGCTGCATGTATCTGCACTGTGTACATGTGCATGTGTGTGTATGTGACAAGTGTGCAACTGTGATGCAACATGGATGCATGTGACACTGACATGTAAGAGGCTGATTGCCAGATGTGACATGGATGGTGACATTATCACACAGTGATGGAGATGTACAGATGCATGTCAGTCTGGTGGCGTGTGTGCATGTTTTGTGCACTCCCTGTGTTTCATGTGACGCCAGGCTCACCTTCCGCTGCTCATGCTGTTGTTTGTGTATGGACGGTGCAGCCTGGTGCAAGATTCCTGTTCATTTGCTCATGTGCGTGAGTTGAAATGACATGTGTGTTGGGGAGTGTGATGCCATGCCTGTAGTTTTACACTGCCACTCATGTGCAACTGTCATGTGTGTATCAGTCCAATGTACAGTGCCCTGATGCCTGTGTTCTATCTCTCTCTGTCTGCAGCGTCAACTGATGAAGAGGGCGGAGAGGGTGCTGTGGAGCAAAGCGGCAGGGATCGCACCACCAGCCGGAGACGCAAGGCAAGGCTCCCCTCCCAGATTGTCATCTCGCCGGGGAGTGAGGAGTCTGGTGCCGCATCCCAGGCCGCAGCTGCTGAGGGTATGTCCAAGAGGTGGAGGTCGGAGGTGGACTCCTCGGCAGCAGAAGGGGCAGCTGAGACCCCACAGGGTCCGACGGAGGAAGATGGCATGGAGTCATCCAGGTTGGTGGGGGTTTGGTGGAGGAGGAGGCCGTGGAAGGGACACACACGGGGTCTGGAGGTGGGGATTTCACTGGTGCTAGTGGTGCAGTGCAGGGGCAGGGACAGGTGGCAGCACAGGCCGCCGCGGAGGTGCCTGTATGTAATCCTGTCCCCGATCCTGTGACTGCATCATCCTGCACCAGCAGGGATGCCTACGTCCGGATGAGTGCACAACAACTGGCCTTCCTCTCCTTGCGGACGGGGCAATCTGGGACCGGGTTGAGCCTGTCCTGTCTGGGATGGCGTTGCGTCAACGGGGCTGCGAGGTGACCTGCAGTGTTTTCGTGAAGACACTGCACGTCATCTCGGATGCCTCATTGACTGCGTTGACCTACTGGGACGGGTCACCAGGGCTGGATTTCTCTGTATGCTGGACCTTATTCTGACCCCCTCCTCACCTGAACCCCCTATGTGTCAGTCGTCCTCCATGCCATCTTCCCACCCATGTATCACCTGGGTACCCTGTGGAGCTGCCTCTGACCCTGCGGCCAGGCTGGTGGAGGACACATCCCTCCCACAGTCGGGAGTCGGACGTCCAGCAGGGGTGGCCACCTCAACAACTGCCCCCCAGCCGGAGGAGGACCTGCAGGCAGCAAGAGCCAGGGCACAGGCACAGCAGCAGCAGCAACAAGGTGGGAGCCATGATGGCTCGGGGCCTTCAACATCCGAGGGGCAGGCATCGGCCAGAGGGCAGGAGGACCCAGGATTGGAAGTGTCTTCCGTGTGGCAGCAGTTGGGCCAGGCCATAGATGCGGAGCGGCGGCGGGAGGAAGAGGCACGGCTCACAATGGTCAGGGTGGAGAACTCCATGCAGAGGGCACTGAGGCAGGCTGAGTGCCTCGAGGCAATTCACAGGGAATTGGAGGTCAATATGGCATCGTCCCTGCGAACCCTCGGGGCCATGCAAGAGGACCGCCTCCAGGACATTGAGCAGGAGTTCGATGATGCTCTGGTCTGGGAAATCAGAAAGTGAGCCGTCGGACTAGCCCGCCACCATTTTATATAGTTTTTAGTGTTAGGTTTCATTTTCGTTTTGCTTTATTTTGGGGTGTTTGGACTTTGCCCCACTCATTTGTATATAGTTTTTTTATTAGGAAGTTTTTTTCATAGGTTTCTGTTCTTTCGTTGGGCTCATGGACCCTTGACAATTGATTGTACATAGTTGGACAATGGATTTATTGGAACTTTTTCTTTGGATTTCACCATGGATTAATGCATTTTACTTTTTACGTTTCCTTTGGATTTGCTTTGGTGGAGGGAGAGTTTGGACTATTTTTCTTTTGGATTTCTTTGGATTGGTTATGCTTTTCATTTCATGTTTGCAATTTTTTAATGCTTTCATTTCATTTCTTTATTTTTCTCCATAATACATTTCGATATTTTACTTCCATGTGTGTAATTCGCTCTTTGAGTTCATTCATGTGAAAATGTGGGTTTACACAATCAATGCCAACCAGTTTGTGTGTGTGTGACGGACATGTGTTGATGTACATAATTGACTTTTGGTTTGTGTCTTCAGATAGACATGTCAGTGTGGGGTGGATTGGGAAATCATTGCGTCTCAAGACTCGGGTGGCGACTGTGGTATTTTGGTGGAGATGTGTGCCATGATTGTGCATCTGTATGTCATGTAGTGGGGGAACATGAGTCGGGGCCTGCTGGCAGGTGCCTGCCAATGCTGGGTGGGTGGAGGTGCTGGGGGACATGAGTCAGGGCCTGCGGCTCACTGCCGGGTGGGTGGGGGTGCTAGGGAACATGGGTCAGGGCCTGCGGCTCACTGCCGGGTGGGTGGGGGTGCTGGGGGACATGAGTCGGGGCCTGCTGGCAGGTGCCCGACAACGCTGGGTGGGAGGGGGTGCTGGGGGACATGAGTCGGGGCCTGCTGGCAGGTGCCCCTCACTGCTGGGGGGTGGGGGTGCTGGGAGACATGAGTCAGGGCCTGCGGCTCACTGCCGGGTGGGTGGGGTTGCTGGGGGACAAGAGTCGGGGCCTGCTGGCAGGTGCCCGTCAATGCTGGGTGGGTGGGGGTGCTGGGGGACATGAGTTGGGGCCTGCTGGCAGGTGCCCGTCAATGCTGGGTGGGTGGGGGTGTTGGGGGACATGAGACAGGGACTGCTGGCAGGTGCCCATCAATGCTGGGTGGGTGGGGGTGCTGGAGGACATGAGTCAGGGCCTGCGGCTCACTGCTGGGTGGGTGGGGGTGATGGGGGACATGAGTCGGGGCCTGCTGGCAGGTGCCCGTCAATGCTGGGTGGGTGGGGGTGCTGGGGGACATGAGTCAGGGCCTGCGGCTCACTGCCGGGTGGGTGGGGTTGCTGGGAGACATGAGTCGGGGCCTGCTGGCAGGTGCCCGTCAATGCTGGGTGGGTGGGGGTGCTGGGGGACATGAGGCGGGGCCTGCTGGCAGGTGCCCGTCAATGCTGGGTGGGTGGGGGTGCTGGGGGACATGAGTCGGGGGCTGCTGGTAGGTGCCCCTCACTGCTGGGGGGTGGGGTTGCTGGGGGACATGAGTCGGGGCCTGCTGGCAGGTGCCCCTCACTGCTGGGGGGTGAGGGTGCTGGGGGACATGAGTTGGTGATCACTAGTTCAAGGTGACATGTGGGCTGGCTGGGGGGCATGCCCATGGTGGATGGGCTGCCTGCGGGACATGACCAGGGGTGCTGGGTAGTCCCCTGTGGTGTGGGCTTCCTGCAGGGGCTGTGGAGGGGGTAGATGGCACACCTGGGAGGACCCACACTGCCAATTCACGTGTGGGACTTCCCTGCGCACCCCACTGGAACACGTACCCCGCTCTGACAGCGAAATTGCGTGTCAAACTGCCCCACTCGCACAGGGCCAATCGTGTGTGGAACTCCCCGCAAACCCACAAAATACACGTACCCCGCTCGCACAGGGCCTATTGCGTGTGAAACTCTCCGTGAACCCCCGAAATACACGTACCCCGCTTCGACAGGGCCAATTGCATATGATTCTCCCGCAGTGGGGTACTTGTATTCGAAGGGGTGCACGGGGAGTTTTACAGGCGTTTTCGTGGTTGGGGGCCTGTATGCTGGTCCACTGGCCTGTGCGCCATGTATGGGATTTGTGCACTGTACATGGCGCACAGGGAGGGGTTGGGGGCGTAACTGGCGCTGCTGCAGGGTCGCTGCGCCACTCTGCGCCACAGCTGGTAATGGATGTTAAAATCCATGAATATGCTGTGCGCGGAAATGGATTTGGCGCACGCAGCTGGCACAGACTGTCGCACGTGCACACTGTGCGCCAGCCGCGTGTGCCACTTGTGCACTTGTGCACTAAATTCTATGAATTACCCTGTAAATATGGCTTAAATCACTGAAATTGTTTAAATTCTAATGGGAGCCGCTTTATCTGGTTGCAGACTAACACTAGAAATGATTTGACACCAATAAGCAATGTGCAATCTGAAATTTGAAGTTGGGTGCAATGAAAAGCTATTTTACAAATGTGATATTTTGCCAAAATGAAAATTCGCAGCAAACTTTTCTATGCACAGTAATTGTAATTGCGGAAAAACTATAGGGATTTGAGATGTGATATGGAAAGCTTAGGGTGTTAGCTACAAGCAGACATTTAAATTTTGTTTCTAGCATAGAATTTGAAGAAGTTATGGAAGTTTTTGTGGAGGTCATTTTTCTGAGATAGGTGCAACAATGAGAAACAGGGATGCGCTTTTTAAAAGACAACAGGATTTCTTTACACTAGGGTTAGACTATGAAGAAGCAAATACTACACGGGAGCACAGCCACCAGACCAGGACGCCTCTGGATCAAGTTTTTGCCTGCCGAGGAGCTTGCCTTCTTCAGATGAAATATATCAGCGCAAAGATATGTTTAACAATACTATTACAGAAGGAAGATAGTAGGGATGAGATAGAGAGTTCAGGCAATTCAAAAATATTTCTAACCATGCAGTTCTGGATATCAGAGAGGATGGATTTGAGATAGGGATTGACTATGGATAGGACATAGGCTAGTGACACAGTTCTATACTCTGGATACTTACTATATGTATTTGAATGGCACCGTCAGGGATTCTAGTCAGTCAAGATTTCTGGACAGGAATTCAGGCTGCTGGGCACACCGGACTGGGACAGCAAGGCGTTCTGGTCTGCACGGCACAGCACGACTGGACTGGCTCTGCAATGGCTCTCTGGTCACAGCACAGCAAAGCAAGGCACAGTATTGGGTTTAATCTGCCCTTCTTGTTCTGAAGATAATTATTTAGCAGGAAAGCAGTTACAGCACAGCCTGGCTGTTCTTTTGGTTTTGTGGGATTCTTTCCGGGACTTCAAGGCCTAGTTGAAATGGTTCAACTAATAGAGTGGGCCTTTCTGCTTGCCAAGTTTCTGTTGTCTGGAGCAAGGAATATGGATGGATCTCCTTCAGGGTGCTTCATCAGCAATTGGTTATTGGGTGAATCTGTGTATCCTTCTAACTCCTCAGCTGTCTCTATTTATGCATTTGATAAAGAGGTATGTATGCTGAATTATCCTAAGTGCACCCCCTTGGCAGGTTATAGGTTAGAGTCTCTTCTCTCCCTTGATTGCAGCAGAAAACAGGGTGTCACCATGATGATGTGGTTTTATGAGGCAGAACATCCTCCCCTTTGCCTTTTGAACACAAAATCTACTTTTGGTATAATACATATTTACATGTGTGCAATCTTTATAATAATAACAAACATAGATCACATATTTTGTGAAGCAAATGTTCTTCCAAGCCCCGTCATTGTAGGATCTTGTGTCAGCTTTTGACAGAATTCTGCCCTTTTGGCCGGAACACAAAATGAGTTTATCCAAAAATGTGTACAACTGTGCGCATTGTATATGTTCATAAGCGTGTGAAGTTGCATGCTTCTGACATAAATATATTTGCTGCAAAATCAGAATTTTCACTGTGCCTTCCCAGACCATCGCACAATGCTGTTAATTCTATAATTTTTACAAATTTGCAGTCATGTATTAGTCTTTTAAAACATATGCTTTCTGTGTTTGTGAATCCACAAATGGTTGTCTGTCCCTGCCTCCTTTTCCTCCTGGCAGCTCTGAAGCAATCCGCCCCCTTCCTTCTGGGAGAGGCCATTTTTGACACTTCACAATCTGCATATCCTTTCATCCAGAGAAAGACCATTGTCCCCTTCTGCTGCAGCCCAAGATCTCCTCCCCTGATCTAATTCTCACAAAGGTATGATTTCCTGGCCTTGGTGGGAAGCAGAAGGGAGATGCCTTTTTGCTGAGGGAAGCTGTGGAACTGGTTTGGTGGTTTTGAGTTCAGCTTACATTCAATGTCATTTTATTAAATTATTCTTGGTTTAAAACAAAACTTGCAATTTTCAAACAAGCAGCTCGAACTATTATTCCAGCTTTTAAACCATGGAAATTAAATAGTTACAACCTATGTTCCTCTTAATAACAGGTCACTTAGTTTCCAGACATTTGATTTCAATTGCACAAGTTTAAACTTCTGATGCAAACTACTGACAGCTGTCATACAGGCGGCCGCTGGTACTGCACCCATATTTTGACAGATTTCACAGGCAGGCACATTTTTGCTGTGGATATTTTGATGACCAATTCAGCTTTCCAGGATATTGCAATTTCCCAATGATTTCTTGAATTCAGTAAAATGTGACATCCAGCAATAAGATTGGATGTTTTTGGGTGTTTTGGACCAGCCTTCTGTATTTTCAGCAACCAAGAAAAAGGATTTAAATGCAAGATTTCAGATTTCTTTCAGTAAAGCACTGCTTTTCACCTGTGCTCCATTTTTACTGGTTGGGCAGCCCAATGACATGTTTCTGAAGTGCGGTCTTCATTCCACCACTGACAACATACATGGTAGATTTGGCAGCCATCTTTTTGAGCTTTGTGAGTACAATTTCCATAGGTATTGGAGCGCATAGGGGGTTTTGCGGCCATTTTGATGATTCTGGTACCACCAGGACACAGGGATGCCGCAGGGCAGAGCATAAGTGGGTTAATCCATCTCACACCATTAAGGTGACACCCTGTTTCTCTCCTCGTATCAAGGTACAGAGGAGACTCTGGCCAATTACCTGCCCAAGGGGCGAGCTTAGGCTGAACCAGTATCCACACCCCTTTATCATAAGCATAAATAGAGACACCTCAGGACTGGAAAAGAACAAAAAGATTCACCCACTAATGATTGCTGGCAGAGCACCCTGCTAGAGAACCATCCCTCTTCCTTGCTCCAGACTCCAGAAACTTGGCAAAGCAGAAAGGCCAATTCCATTAGCTGAACCATTTTCAGCTAGGCCTTAAATTCCAGAACTAAAATCCCAACCTAAGGGGAACATCAAAACAAACAGCCGGGCTGTGCTGTACTGCTGCCTGCTAAAAGAATTATCATCAGAACCAAGAGATCCAATCCAGTCCAGGGCCGAGCTGTGACCAGAGCCATTGCAGACCCGATCCAGTCCTGTGTCGTGCTGTGAACAGACCCAGTCCAGTCCGGTGTGCCCAGCTGTCTATCCCTGAACCAGGTTCCCTTCCCTGACCAGAAATCTTGATGGACCAGAATCCTGACGGTTCAGTTTAAAAACATATCTAGAGAGTATATATAGATAGGACTGTGTCACTAACATATGTACTGTCCATAGTTAATCCCTATCTTAACCCATTCTATCTTGTCTTCAGAACCTGATATTGTTAGGAGTATTTTGAATTGTCAGAACTTTTCTTGCGCTACGTTTCTCTCATTTGTTCTCTAAAATCATAAATCATTAGTGTTGTGAATAAATAAATTGAATCCCAGAAAGAAAGTGAGTATCCTTCACATGAATGGTCCCTGGCCAGGACTGTGGAGATTTATGTGTGGCATTTTCTTTTTCTATAGTCATAATCTAGTGTAAGAAATCTTTTTTTGTCTTTTAAAAGTGCTTTCCTGTTTTCCCATTCCTGTGCCTAGCTAAAAATAACAACCTCCACTAAAACGTCCATAACTTCCTCATGTTTGTGTGCTAGAAACAAAATTTTAATTTCTGCTTGAAGCTACCATCCTCAGCTTTCCATGGATCCCAAATCCATACGGTTCTCCCGTAATCGCGATTACTGCACACAGAAAAGTTTGCCACAAATTTTCGTTTTAAGGAAATTCTGACACGTTTAAAACAGCTTTCGCTTGCTTCCGACCTCAGTTTTAAGATTTCACATTGCTTCTTAGTATTAAATAATTGCTAGTGTTTGTGTGCAACTATCCAAAGCGGCTCCCATAAGAATTTAAACAATTTCAGCAATTCAGCCCATATTTAGTGTTTTACCCATTCCATTCTCAGATAACTTTAAAAAACCATTTTGACAGTTTGCCAATGAATTCTGTTTTTCTCTTGTGTCTCTGGGGGGAAATTGTGATTGTTATTTTGTTTGAATTCTGCCATTCCTGAAACCTGTTCTCTCCTCCTATCTCTTGACATTGCCTATTGGGGGTTGAGGGGTGTGCAGGGGGAAATAGTAACCACACTGCTATCTATTCTGAACACTCACACAAGAGTATTATTTCTGTGCTGAATTGTTTTGCTCACTATTGCTCCTTGTGCATTAAAGAGATTGCTTAGTGTAACATCACTCCATTGGTGATTATTGTATACCCATTAAACATAGTGTGATTAATTTGTAACTACATAAATAAATATTTTAACTTTGCAAACCAGCCTGATTCCTGGTTCCGTGTGACCAGTGTGGGCGTGATATGCGTGGTACATCGTTCAGAATAAAAGAACTTTTAAACACAAATAAATAAGGATTTCAGTTGTGCATTACACGTTAAGCATTGACTTACGTGAAGTGCCGGATTGAAATCACTTACAGATTGGGGATCTCGTCACGAGATCCTGAATTAGACATACCACTTGTGACAGTCTAACACAGTGTGCTAACTGACGGGGTACATACAACTTGTTGGGCTACCACACTGTGCTACACTGTAAAAACACCCTTCAATAGAAACACTCACACATAGAGGAGCTCGGCCTGAATTGCAAAGGTAAAAATAACCCTGGTATAAGTCAGAAGGAAATTAATATTTCCGGAATGGTGAACCCAGTGGAAATTAATATGGCAAAAGAACACCTACTGCACAAATTGTTTGTCAGGGATGAATAGGTTGAGCAGGATGAGAATCTTTAGCTGCAGGAAATCAAACAACAAGCCACTGCCACAGGATCAGATAAATGTCAGGACCAGGGTCCATTACACATGGCACTTAGTGAATTGTACATGGTCCCAAGGGCAAAAGAAGAGCAATGTTAAATTGCCAAAATAGCGGCATATCTGTACCTCAACATTGAAGTAATACAAGGAAAATACGCCGAAAACCTAGATCTGGCAAAAAGGCAAGTACAATTCCTAGAGAAAACCCAAACTGATCTGGACTCTGCAGAGCGAAGGCTACAAAGGAGCCAATAATCAGAGAGTGAAACCAGACAGTACCTGACAAAAGTAAAAGATCTGGATCCCCTGCAGCAAGAGAGGGTAGAGCAAGAAACCAAATTACTGACACTGCAAACAGAGTGTCAGGAAAGGTTGGAGTCTCTGCAACAGAGCCAACAAAAGCTGGAGCAGCAATTAAATTTGAATAGAGCCTGGTAGTCACCCTGCAAAACCAACTAGACCAATTAAAAGAAGAAAGTAATACATTATTTCTTGAAGACCTTGAATCCCGAACAGAATTTAAGGAAGAGCGCCAGAAAGCTGGAACATTCAAAAAACAAAGGGACAACCTGGCTGCACAGAGGGGTACTCTAATTCAGGAAAGGGACGCCTTAGGCCAGGAAGTCAACTATTTAAAAACCAAGGTGGAAGGAAATCACCTGGCCCCTCAGAGACTAGGTGAACTCAAAATGGATTATGAAAAGCTGTCAGAGCACACCATGAGGGTAGAAGATGCTCTGGCACAGAATGGCAAGGCCAGTAAGGACAGACCTCAGGAGGTGAGACTCCTGCTGCAAGAATTAGCCCAATATTTCCAAAGCAGGCAGGAAGCACAGAGAGGCAATGAGGCTCTCTGTGAGAAAAATGACAGGCTCCATAGACAAACAGCCATGCAGGAACAATTAATAGAGACCAGTAAGGCCTTAATAGAAGACCAAAAGGGTCAGATCCTTGCATGCCACCTGGGAGTAGGGGCTGAGAGCAATGAGGCCAGATGGGAGAGGGAAACCCCTGAAAATAACCTCAGGAACCCTGGCACCAGAGACCTCAATCTCTTCAATTCCATGGACTCTGCCACCCCCTGTCCACTGGCTCACATGAGCCAAGGGCCATGGGGATGGTAGACTTCAACACAATGAGGAATATGGGGCTAATAGGTCAGTGCCTCCCGGAAATGGATGGTCAGGCACCTGTATATGGGTTCCCAAGTGCTAAGGCCATCTTCTCTGATCAGGGAGACTCCAGTGAGGGGAGAATCAGAGAAATGGATCCTCAGAAATATAACTTACCCAGAGATCAGACGGTAAAATTTAGTGGGGAATTGTGTGAGAGTAAGCCCACTAAGAGCATACTAAAAACCTCTTCCCAGCTACCACAGTGGGGGTGGGGAGTACTCAGCCAATCCTGGGAGCAAGGAAGAGTTAGAAGATGCTTCTGAGCACCACAGCTCCCTAGAAACAAGGCCCCCACATTCTGCCAGCCATTCCCAAGCTCGCAGAATCTGGGAGATCCTAGAAGACCAGACAGCCACCTCTGGTAGCAGTGCCTCTGAGTGAGAGGATGAGTGGACCAGGGTGACCCGAACTAAAAAAGCCAACAAAGCCAAGAGGGATTTACTCAAGGATCCCCTAAAACAAATAAAAGCTATTAGGAGTGTCATCACGCTCTACCACAAGAATGCTAAATATTCAGTTTGGGAGCACCTTGAACTATTTGAACAGATGATGGAAACTTTCCATATGAAGGACAGCCGAAGCTGTGTACAGTATGTAAGGTGGACATTTTCTCCTGAGTACTCCAGCTTCTTTGCGGGGCTGGAGGATCAGAACCATTCTAGGTGGTCCACCTATAGGGCGGCCATCCTGAAACACTTTTCCATTCATAGGAACC
This sequence comes from Ambystoma mexicanum, assembly GCF_040938575.1. NCBI lineage: Eukaryota > Metazoa > Chordata > Amphibia > Caudata > Ambystomatidae > Ambystoma > Ambystoma mexicanum. Next base: position 1,151,347,339 of record NC_090928.1, read on the forward strand.
CTCAAGAGGCCCGCAAGGCAGCCTATAACTTACAATGTGGGGAAGACCAGGCCCCACAAGAATTTGTTCAGGAGGTGAAACGCGCCTTTGCGCAGACTACTAGAAGGGTGCGCACTGACAGTAAAGAATTTGTGAACACCTTCTTTCATGCTCTCCATAAGTATATTAGGACCCAGCTAGTGAGGGACTTTCACGAGAAAAGATCACTAGACTGGGGCATTAAACAAGCAACACACATCTATGAGGTGCAGAAGCCGTTGGAAAATAAAAATAGTAGCAAAATCCCCAAAACAACCAACACCCCTGCTGCTGTTAAGGTGGCGGAGGTGAAGGTTGCCCCCATTGTAGATCTGGAGATAGGGGACCTAAAAACCTTCCCGCACAGAATCCAAACAACCCCAAACCCAGAAGGCCCTCGGGCCAATCCCAAACAGGGAGCCAGGAATGTAACCCCACAAATGGGACCCCTAACTCCCCTGACTACATCAGCCCACGCTACAAGGGAAATAGACCCATCCTGGGCTATGTGTGGACTCCTCCAGCCCAAGGACGGGGGATCCAACAAGACAGCAGGAAACCCAGGGAACTTCCCACCTCACTTTCCCCAAGAGGGCAGTAATCCCCCAAATGCCGGACCAAATTTCTTTCCCAGGTACCTGCCAAATTTCAACCCCCCAAAACAACCCATCCTTCTTTCCCCACTTTCCTGAGCCCAGACAGCCCAATCCGGGAGAGGGGAGGCCACGGGTGGAGGGGTACCCAGACTTTCCTAACATGGGGTATTTTGCGCGAAGGGATAGTTACCCTTCCCAGGATCAACCCAGGGGAGAACTGAGGACCCCATACCAGCCAGAGCGGGTGTCCCAACTAGAGTGCCAGGTCCAGAACAGGGCACAGGATCTGGGTCGCATGCTGAGGGCTCCGCAGAACCCTCAGATGAGCATGGCGCTCAGAACTCCTCGAATCCAGGGTCTGGTGCTCCAGAACAATGACGGGGGAAGAACCCCGACAACCCACCAGTTCCCAGGGAGGAGGCACAAAGGGAAGGGGCGTGTAAAGCCTTGGAGGAAGCTTCCTTCCCCACTTGTGGAAAGCCCCTGGAAACCCAGGGGCCAGAACCAAAATGTCCTGCCCCCGAAAGTCTGAAACCCAAGGAGCAGAGGGCGGGTATGAGAAATAAAGAGCCCAAAAAGGCCCATTTTGTGGAGGAGGTACAAATCCTCCAGTTTGAAGGAGAGGGATCCTCAGAGGATCCTGGGAAAAGGATATTCTCCTTCAGGGATGGGTGAACTCCTCCCAAAGAAAAATGGGTCCCAGAGGATCCAAATCCAGACTGGGTAGATGTGGGGGCGAGTTGAAACCGCCCATCATCAGTACCCAGAATGACTAGCACAAAAACCCATCCTGGTGACTGCCTCCAAAAAGTGGGGGGGGGCAGCCCAGAATCAGACCCCGGGGAACCCAAAACTTCCCCCATATCTATCTGTCACCTTTTTCTTACAGATTCCCAAGATCCCACACAGGATCATGCCCAAACCTATTCTGGGGACTGCCTCCAACCAGAGGGGGCGGCCCAGAATCAGAGGAAGAAGAGTCCTTTGCTACCCAAAACTCTTCTAAGGACTGCCTCCTAAAAAGGGGGGCAGAGCCCTGAGTCAGAAAGGGAGGTACCTGAGACCCCTCAAATCAGTGAGCACGATACTGGGTGGTCAGATACCCAAATGATCCCACTCCATTCTGGGGACCACCTTCTAGAAGGGGGGAGCAACCCAGACCAGCCCAAGAGGAACCCCAAACCTCACCAACCACTTCTGTTGACTGCCTCCAGAAAGGGGGGGCAGCCCTGAAACAGAACAAGGGGAGCCAGTGACTCCCCAAATAGCGGTGTGTGAGACTCCTGTGCTATATTCTCACACTCTGACACCGTCTCCTGACCCAACCACCCTGGTGTCAGAGTCAGAAATAAGCAAATTGACCATTAAGCTTGCCTTAGAGCACCCATTACCTTTGCCCCTTGAAGGAGAAGGAAGGTAGATTCTACACCTCCGTCCAGGTGCAAAGGCAATGTGCAATTCCAGTAGTGGTGGACACTGGATCCAAAGCCACCTTGCTGTCCAGAAGGGTCTTTGAGCAGCTAAATTCGGGAAGGGGGAGAACAACCAAATTCCTCTCACCCCTCTTCCTGGACAGCTCCAGAACTTTGACGGGAAGGAAATTCCTGTTGAAGGGTCTGCAGAGCTGGAAATTAAAATTGGGTGACACAAAATGAAGCACCCGGTCTTGGTTGTGGTGCCAGAGGGAACCCCCTGTCTATTAGGGAATGACATCCTCCGCAGGCTGTCTCCCCTCATGTATTGCGTGAACAAGGTCCTCTGGACCCAGACCCGCAGGCCAATTAAATTAAAACAAAGCATCAACCATGTGAGTCTAAATGGCACAAGCCACATGGTTGAGGAAAAACCAGACCTAGTCAGGTTCTACTTCCAGAACAACGATTCACCCCACGTCAACGTCATAGCTATGGAACCACCCAACGGTGAGGTGAACTCTTTTCCATTTCTGCAAATCAGCCTCCGTTCCAGTCTAAAGTGGCATTCCACCCTTGAGGGAGATACATTGAAATTTTACACTGATGTACAATTCAAAAACCCCAAGTTCATAGCCAAAATTGATATCAAACCAGCGCAGAACTTAGCTGGCATTCTGAAAAAGGGTGAACAGCGCTTCCTCCTGATTCAGTTAAATGACGGGAAGGAGTCTGTCCTCGCCCGATTTGACTTGAATAGCGAAGAAAGCTTCATTAGCGAAGCACTATTCAACAAACTCCCAAAAGACCAGACCCTACCCGCCGTAGAGTCAGTGCATTAATGGGTACGGAATCTGGACCCACCCCACTCCAAACATCCTCTGGTTAGCAGTTGCATGATTAAAATATCTAGGAATAACAAAAGCATAGTAGATACTAGTTGGGTTGTGCAAGGTGCTCCTTCTGCCTTTTATATGAGCCGGGACCTCCTCAACCAACTTGATATTAATTTGTACCCTAGTGATTAATAGAATTTCAGATGGAGGAGAGGTGACCATAGCAAAACAGAAAGGTGATAGCTGGAAGGTTTTGAATTAATCATGACCATGGGCAAAGCTCTGGGCAAGCCTTCAGACCATGGTTTTTCAGCCTGCCAAGCCATTACAGAAGGGAAAAAACCATATGCAATTCAGGCTTGGTCCTACCCCAAAAGCGGCATTCCAGCCCGAACTGCTAGGTCACATCCCTTCTGCACGAGACCAAAGCATCCCCAGACATGTTTCAGCCTTATTGGGCTTCATCAGTGAGGAGTAGTTTGGGTTTCTAGGCCCGGCAGACTCGGGACCCACGTCTGGGCATACCCGTCCCACTCGGGGTGACTTTAGCAAAACAGAAAGGTGATGGCTGGAGGGTTTTCGATTAATCATAACCACGGGAAAAGCTCTGGGCAACCCTTCAGACCATCATTTTTCAGTCTGCCAAGCCATTACAGAAGGGAAAAAAACATATGCAAATCAGGCTTGGTCCTACCCCAAAAGGGGCAGTCCAGCTCGAACTGCTAAGTCACATCCCTTCTGCACGAGACCACAAGCATCCCCAGACATGTTTCAGCCTTGTTGGACGTCATCAATGAGGAGTAGCTTGGGTTTCTAGGCCCGGCAGACTCGGGACCCACGTCTGGGCATACCCGTCCCACTCGGGGTGACTTTAGCAAAACAGAAAGGTGATGGCTGGAAGGTTTTGAATCAATCATAACCATGGGCAAAGCTGTGGGCAACCCTTCAGACCATCGTTTTTCAGCCTGCCAAGCCATTACAGAAGTGGAAAAACCATATGTAAATCAGGCTTGGTCCTACCCCAAAAGGGGCAGTCCAGCCCGAACTATTAGGTCACATCCCTTCTGCAGGAGACCACAAGCATCCCCAGACATGTTTCAGCCTTGTTGGGCGTCATCAGTGTGGAGTAGCTTGGGTTTCTTGGCCCGGCAGACTCGGGATCCAAGTCTGGGCATACCAGTCACTCTCGGGGTGACAAAGCAAAAACGAAGAGGTGATTCAGAATTGCTAATGTATATGGGGTCAGCAAGAAGACAAGCACCGAGAGACAAAGAAAGGCGTTCATCCACAAGCAGGTATAGTAGCATGATACAGATCTCAGAAAACATCCCCGTTGTCATTCATGCAGATGAGCATTTTTATTTCTAGTAAGTCTTCGGGGTGTGTATTAAGTGTTGATGTTGCTAATTGCCTTACTGCTGTTTCATAGATTAGCGCTAAAAAATATAATAATTTCAACTCTTAATGTTCATTTTAATAATATATTTTTTTGATTTAACTGCGCGTCCCGAAATAACACGACAATACTACTAAAAGAAGTTGTTGACATTTAAAGAGGTTTAAAACAATTGTGAATTAGCATTTCTGCCTTCTGTGGAATTATATCAGACATCAGGGGAAGGAATGATACAGGCACGCATGCGCAAAATGCTAGTGCACATGTATTTCAAAGAGGTTTAACACAATTGTGAATTAACATTTCTGCCTTCTGTGGAAATATCAGACATCAGGGTGATGCAGGCACGCATGCGCAAAATGCTAGTGCACATGATATTACAATGACATCTTTTATTACCACAATATTCTCTAAATTACACCTTGGTGCGTATGCATGAACACCTGTTTTGCATCTGCAACTCTTACACACGTATCCATGAACAATGTCACTTTTGCTAATAACTGTTTACAGGTTAAGCAAACGGCAATGATCTGTTATCCACTAAACTCCCCGACTCGTCCTACACATGATCGACTGCCAGAATCTTGCAAACAAAATCAAATTCAGTTTAGGAACACATTTTTTGTGTTCATTTTGGAAGGGTTATTTCTAGAGGTGAACCTGTATACCATTAGAAATAGAACAGACATTTAGGCCCTCAGTAATGTATATGGCAAGTCTATTTTTGAGGACGAAGGAGCACTGCCTGAAACGTGGTCAATGTATTAAAAAATGTGTCTGATCTAGCATTTTCCAGTTGCTATAACTTTGCACCAGATGTGTTCAACCTGTTGTGGACCTGCAATGACCTACTGGAACACAGCCGAAACTCCCTCTAGCACATGCGTTGCTGTGGGATTGTCAGGGTCTGGGCAAGAAGAACCACGATCACTTATGGGCTGGAAATGGTTTCCCCAACCCTACAGCTAATGTGAAGCCCTGTCCCTTGATCGGATCCATGGCTATAGAGCAGCCTTCTATAAGGTGCGCTGCTGTTGGAGCAGGCACACAAGTACAAAGTGGCTCACAGCTTCTAAAACAAGGGTTTATATGTCAAGGGAGGGTGCAAATTAGTATTCCCCTCTACCCTTAGACATTCAGGCGATACATTATCCTGAATGGGAGCTCCTTTGCACCTTGCCCAAGGATGCTTTTCAACCCTCCTAATGACCTGCCCTGCCAGGAGAGGTGTGCGGTTCATTTGGAACGGTGGGAACTAGCATTGCAGAACATGTGCTGGAGATGTATTCATTGGCGAGGCTGCCTGTGCAAAGTATTATGCAACAATCTAGTTAGACATATTGAGTGATGCTCACATTCAGAGCCTGTGCCCTACTGCCACTGAGTTATGATGTTAATCAGAAACACGAGATCAGATTACTGAGTTCTGGCTCAACAATATACAGATGTACAGATGTATTTGTGCATTGAGGATTACTCAACTATGGGGGGTAGATCAAAACAGTGACAAGTGCTACTTATTTATAGTGTACAACACATTTTGGACATGAAGCATCATAGCGGAATGGTGAAAATATGAACAAGTATGGCAAGTTACTGAGTAAACAAAGTCAGGATTTCCGGAATGATGTTGACAATTGCAACTTGTGCGTTTAGGATGATGGAATGTGTAGTTTGTATTTATTGTGCAGGGTGCCATTTTAAACAACAATGATTTGCAAAGTAGGTGTGCAGCCGCACCTGGATCATTTTAAGTGACAGATGGAATTGCCAATAAACAAACTCAGACCCAAATAACCGGACAGACTCAACACATATGGCAAAGTACTACTTTATTATTAGCTCAAATAAAGTATGGAAACCTGGTGAACAAACAGATTCACTCACTCTCATCTACATTTCAATTAGGCAAGGCTTTATTCCCCGATATACGTCAGCTATGACATCATCCTGTGTGGCAAACAGTAACATCCTATCGAAAGGAGGGATTGGTTAAGGGAACATATATACTTCTACTTTATGTAGGTATTAGTAACATAATTGGATGCTCTCTATCATGTAGGCACGTATTGAACAACCTCTTATAATTAATAGAATAACTGCAACAGATTGGCTTCTGCAACAATGTATGGTACACTGCTACATAGGCCCTCATGATTGGTTGGCATTCTCTCCCAACCTTGGACATTCAGCTTGTTAGCAGCACTTAAGTAAAACAAAACCCAGGTGATTGGAACAACGTCAGACTACTGCCCACTTGGTCAATTAGCCTACCATCTCTCATCAGTTTGGTCCTAAACCAAGGCTTCTTCTCTGTAGTTCACCTTGCTGACTGTTGTCTTCCTTGGGACTTTTAAGTGTTTACGTACATTGCTGTCTTGAGTTGGAGCTTAATAATTAGGTTTGTTTTCTAGTTTTGCAGCACTTGTGGGGAGACCACAATTCTGTTAATTATGACATTTAACTCCTCTTGGTCTCTGGAGACTTGGTTGCTCTCATCTTGCATACACTTTCTGCTTCTTTAATAGTTCAATGCTTGGCACTTGCAAATGCTTTTATCTTTAATTAAGCTAAGAAAAATATGTCATGCGTATGTAGCTTATCCTCTTTGACCCTCCAGTGAGCTTTTTAGTTACCTTTTGGTGTAGCATCCATGATCCCAAGCCAAACAGATTTTCTTTGTTCCCCACACAAAGCTGTTTTTCCAGTGCCTGTCCATTCTGCAGTTCTGGTCTCTCTCCTTTTGGCTTCTTGGCTTACTATTTTACAAAAACGACGTACATATTTCCATCATGAACGCTTCACTTGCGTTATATTTTCTCCTGCCGCGAGCTCTATGTCTCATCTATCTTGCGTATATACATTTGCTAATTCTCTTCTTACTTATCTTCTTAGTGTGGCTGATTTCTTAGTATTTGCATACATGTTTATCTTGTTACTTCAGTTACATCTTCTGACTTTAAGTATTTGTATGTCATTTCTATGCATCCCTACTTTAAGTATTTGTATGTCATTTCTATGCATCCCTGTGTCTTCTCTTCATGTTGTCACTTTACTCTTGCCTGATTTCACTTATAGCTCTTCTATTTTCAGGGGTCTATGCAGCCATCCTTCCAGCTCATCAGCGCAAGGGTACATTTGATAGGGTTGTCTAAGTTCATAACGTCGTTCATATTTTTGGTGTGGTATTGGGATGATACCTGGTGTCACACATAGTGCTTTCTTGTTCTTCCAATATGACTAAGGTGGGAGGGCGGGCACTATACATGATGTGTACATCTGTCTCTTTCGTTAGCCAATAACCAAGAGCTGAGATAGCCCTTGTGTCAGGTGACTTTACATAAGAACATTGGGCCTCATTACGAGTTCTGTGGTAACCCACTAATGCAACCAGCAGGTTGCCGCTGAACCGCTAACCCCGTTTATGCTGCCTGAGATACTGGTGCCACCAGGACGTTAAAAGTCCCAGTGGCCAGGGATATCCGGCGGCGGAAAGTGTAAGTCCACATTCTCATGTAGTTCGATAGGACTTAATGAGAATAGGCACACAGAAGCACCGGCACTGTTGCTAACGCTGCTGGTGCTTCTGTGACAACTCTGCCTATTGGGCCATTGCGCCCGGCGGTTCAGACTGTGTGGCGGTCCGGAAAGGGTGCTGGTACAGTGCAACTGGCAACCTTATTTTCAGACTGCCACACTTGTAATGCGGCCCATTGTTGATTGAATGTGTTATACCGAGAGGCAAAGGGGTGTGAGAGTAAGAACATAAACTCGGCAAGGGGACTGGAGGACATGAGAGGAGTCCGTGAGGTTATGAAGAGCCGAGGAGTGGAGTGTTCGCGGTGAGGGATTACAGTGAGGTATATTCACTGATGTAGAGGGGGCAAGACCATGAGTGGATTTATAAACAAGAAGTAGGAATTCAAAGAGAGGCCTATTTTGCATGGAAAGCCTTCGAGTGTGTGTGACAAAATGACTTCTGCCATGCAGGAAGACAAGGATGAGTGGAGGCTAAAACACCCACTCATCCTTCTACTTCTACAAACCAAGAGCCAACACAATTGTAAAGGTAAAACAGGCACAGTCAAGAGATATACCTTCTTCGGCTTTTGTGATAATGTGGGCTGAGCAAAGGCCATGCTCTTAAGAGCGGTGTGAATGTGCTTCAGTAGCTACCCAAACAGGAAAGTATAACAGTCCAAAATAAAGGCATTTGCAATCAAGCTTCTGTAAAAATATGTACTTTAATCAGACACACCATGTACAATACTAACTAACTAGAAAACACTGTAGAAACCCACCCTGTAAAAGAAACACACAATATGCACAGACAGAAAAGATGCAGCACTCTGGTTGATGGGACAAGGGGAGAAAAGCAATCAAGGACTAAAATGTTCAAAATTATATTTTGAGTTTACAAAAGGGATATATCCAATCTCTAGTGCCCAAAATGGACCACAGGGGCAGATATATGTCAAGATTACATTTGCAAATGTCTTAGTGGTTCAACAGCGTCGAACCAGGTTTCTCAGGATTATCAACTTTGGTCCCTCCAAGGGCTTTCAACCAACAGCACGTTGGGACCATAATTATATTGAAAGCCGTTATGCAAATGAACAGAGGTGTTGCTAGAGGGAGAGCTGAGTGTGTTATTCCCCACAATGTTTGGTTGTAGCCCCGGATAGGAGCTCATGGGCTGCAGCCAAAAGGCTATCATGCCCCAAGTACTGATAGTCCCGACATTAGCATAGCCCTGGATCTTTTACATACCTAGTAACACCCCTGCAAATGACAAAATGAATGAAAATGAATGAATGATCATGGTGTTGGCTCGGGTCATGATAGCCCAGTGGCAAGCTGCTGTCTATTTGGGTTCGAATGGAAGGGAACTGCGGGACTGGAACACACCTTCAGGAGACCTGCAAGATAGTGAGGTCCTAACAACAGGGTTGCTGGCAGAGAGGCGTGTTTATGGTGCAGCAGCAGAAGGCACCACCAATGGTCCCTGCAGATGGTTAGTAGACAGAGTGTGCCTTTACCTTGTAACATCTGCCTTCACCTTACAACTGGAGTACTGTAAAAAAGATGGCTCTCTCAGCTAACTCTTTTCAATTGATGATCCAAAAGATGCCTCAAGATGATTCAAATAATTGGTAGGAGACCCCTTCTTTAATAGGCAAACGTCTCCAGGTGATTGGACTAAAGCTAGCCTGCTTTACAAGTCCAATCCCTGCTCTTGAAATGTGCAGGCTTTGCCAACCTGATCTCACACTCAATGTTCTTTGCCAGAGAAAGTGGAGGGGACATGAAAGAGAAAGAGAAAGAGAGTTTCAAGATGGTGGTAGTATCCTTCCCTTGAACAGAGTACCCCTGACTACTCTAACCCCACCACCTTCTCTTTTCTTTAAGAACAAATGTCTTTAGAAATGCAGCCCCCTGGAGTGAGGCCGGGCTCTTGGTGAACTGGTGTGTCCTTTCATTCCTGTTGCCAGGCCAGTGGAGTGAGTGTCCCTGGGAGAAGGGTTATACCTGCCCTTGAAAAGGAACAAGAAGAAGCAATCCCAAAATGCAGCGGTCCCGCCAGTGGGCAGGGGTGGGCCTTTTCTGGGAGGAATACACAAAAGTCTTACAAGGCTGAACTGGGCCCACAGGGCTGGCACATGTGCAATATCAATTTAAGGTGGCTGGCATAACTATGAGAGCCACAATAGCCTAACACCGGTATGTCTTATTTGTACAGTGCGGCATAGCACCAGAACAAGATCTCCAGAGTTATGTTGTTTTTGGAGCAGGGGTGCATATCTTAAATGCAGCCCCTGCTCTGCAGAGACTTGTATGTCAGTCACTGCAGTAAATGGTGTTGTGAATCAGGATGCTGATGCAGCAGGGCACAAGTACACACTATGCTTTTGGCATGGTGCTTATAAAAGGGGAATCTGATTAGCAAATGTCTCTTTCCGAGATAGAAAGACCTTCATCATTTTATTATTTAATACACATTTTTTAAAAACAGTTCATTCACACCTTTGCCAGATGGCAGTTCATCACAACGTCATAACAGTAGGTTGAGGTGGGGGATAGTCTGGGTAGGTTAAAAAGGGTATACGTCCGGAGCGTGGCCAGCAGCAGAGCGATGCGGATCTGAGTTCCCGGAGCTCCCTTGGCCGCCAAACACATCCTGCATAAACACCCTGCCATCCGCATGAATTTGTGAAGAAAACCATTTTGATTGAAAGATAAGGGCTGCAAGAACACACAGAAGCCGAACAAAACCTAAAGGTGATTGTTGGACCAAGTTTTGAACTGCGGAGTGAAACACGCGTACATGAAAAGCTGTGAAAAGATCAAAGGGAAAATAACAGAGAGCTGTGGTTGGATGACCATGAACAATCCGTTAACAGCAGTAACACCTTGTGGCATTGTGCTGCCTGCTTAGATTGAGTGCGCGGCTATGGCCAAGAGAGACACCCGGGGCGGCCCTGCAAAGCCCACTGAGACGGCAGACACCGAACTCTGGGACTGGTGGGTGGACGTGCCCGCTCTGCTACACCAGTGCCTGGAGAAGAGCACCCTCGGACTGCCCTGTGTGTGGAGCCCCAATCGGAGTGAACGAGGTGCAGCAAACTTCCCCTGGTGTGGGACTCCTACTGGAAGGAGCTGTGTGAGATGTTGGATCAAAGCCAATGAGCTGATGAAGGTTATTGGTTATTGATTATTGATATGCCCGACCCTCTTGCACAAAGTAGCGGAAAGGAGACAACAAATCCTGCCCTTTGGCAGCGTGTGTAAAAGTCGTCCAGAGGAGCTGCGTGAGATGTTGGATCAAAGCCAATGAGCTGATGAAGGTTATTGGTTATTGATTATTGATATGCCTGGCCCTCTTGCACAAAGTAGCGGAAAGGAGACAACAAATCCTGCCCTTTGGCAGCGTGTGTAAAAGTCTGCCAGAGGTAGGTGGCCTGCGCGTGTACCTGATGTCACTGCAGAAAGTTGCCACCTCAATGGAAAACAATTACGCCATGCACCTCATAGTGACTAAGCAGAGGGAGACCTGAAGGCCCCTTCCCCCCACCTGGTCCTGCGCACGAGCTGTGCCCAACGTGGGTGAGACACAGATGCCCGCAGTCTTGAACATGTGTTTATATCACAAGACATAAAACACTGGGTTGGATAAGGCACCCTTTGCTGGATGCTGGGGTCACACCACTGTGGGGATGTCTACTGCGACCTGTAAAATGCCCTGGCCTGATACGCCACAGCGACGAATCTGAATCTCTGGGCGCGTATGGTGGTAATGCCTGAGTAAAAACTGTAACACGTCAAAACACACTCCTAGCACAGATCGTGGGAAAGAGTGACTGTAGCACATGTCCCAGAGACAGTACACCTACAGTGTGAGAACCACCCCAACGCAACTCCGCAAGATGTGGGTCCTAGAGGCATCGGTGTAATGCCCCCCAAATAAAAAAAACACAAGTGACACCCACAGCCACATTGCACCCACAGAAACACAGTACTAAGCGGAGATGTGGTGCAACTTTGCTGTACTCTGAACAACAGGCATCCCTACCCTGGCGAATGTGCAGTAGGTCTTCTATATAGAAACTAATGAACTGCTGAAGGCTAAAGTGCCGAGACGCTGCTGCAACGACTCCCAGCACTAGTGGAAAAGAGGTGCAACTGCCTATATAGGGGGGAGAAGTACAAGCGGCGAATTGCAAGTCCTAGCGAGCCCAACACTCAACAGAATAACACTCACAGCCACCTTTGCCCAACACTACAATCTAACACGAGCACCGGGCAGGCTACTGGGAGCAACACTGACCAAGATACAGAAGTGACCGCTATAGTGTGTCTAAGATCCAAATCATCCGGAATGGAGCCCAAACGAATAAGAGGTGCACAACCCTGACATCCCTGTACAATAATCCCGGAAGCCACCTCACCTGCCGCTTGGAACTAGACCCCACACGACCCAGTGCTTTCACACGGCGGATCATGTTACGGGACACACCAGTTTTGATTAAAGGCTGAATACATTTAACATAGATGAAACCCACATCCATCATGGGTAAAGATAAAGCTAAAAAGTACTCCATAAAGAACAAAATGGATCAATTCACCACACTATCCACGCAAAACCGAGATGGGCCAGAACTAACTAACATTGCCTCTCGCTCAGAGGCCACATCATCTCTGAAAGATGTCATGGCCGCTATAGCGGACTCCCAAGCCTCCATGGAGCAAAAAATTGGATGGCATGAGTATGGACGTGTCACTCCTCCGCCATGAATTGCAAAAACTGACATCTTGCACTGGAGAGCGAAGCAACGCATCTCCGAAGCTGAGGATGGAATAAGGAGATTTCAACAACAGCTGTCTAGCGTCAAATAGAACTCAAAACAATGGCCGAACGTGTGGACGAAGGTGAAGGTCGGTCAAGGCACAACAATGTCAGGATCCTTGGCCTGCCCGAAAATGCAGAAGGTCTGAGCATGGAGATTTTTCTTGAACAATAGCTTTTAGACATGTATGAACCGGACTCCTTCTCAAAATTCTTTTCGATTGAGAGAGCGCATTGCATGCCATCTGGGAAACCAATCCCAGGAGCACCCCCTCAAACTGTGATTGCAAAACTACTCAACTATAGAGACCGAGACACACTACTCCAAAAAGCAAGAGCCAAGGGCAAGCTGACTTACAACGGCACAAGAATTGCTTTCTTCCAGGACTACACCAGAGAGGTCCAGAAGGCCAGACAATCCTTCGACCAGCTAAAGAAACAATGGCAAGTTCTCAATGTCAAATACGGCCTTCTGTTTCCGGCCCAACTCAAGATATCTCACAGTGGAACAACGGTTCACTTTACCGATCCAAAAGAAGCCTGGAGATGGGCAGAGCAGCACATTGAAGATGACTGGAGAACATTGAGAAACAACAGACATAGGAACCCACGGGCTCGACATGAGACATGAGAGAGAGCCACCACCGATGCAACACCCAGAAGTAAACCCGCATGACGAGGGGGTTGAGTGATCACAGATGACGACCACCTAAGAGGTATAATAGAATAGGGATGCCGTACATGGGTCGCAATGCTACAGGCTAAATGTAGATGGAAGACAGTATGGCAGCTGCTAAGATGGTGCCCTCCCCTGCGGACTGCCTTAAGTGCATAACACTTAATAGGTATTTTGTTTGCCTGATTGTCGGCTCTCTTGGCTGGCATCAGTAGTTGTTAAATGTTTGGGTGACAGATAATTTCGAGTTGGGTGGAGTATAGGGTGGGGAATTGGACATTTAAGTGTTAATGTTTCTGTTATTATCTGGGTCTGGAAGACGATGCATACATATCCTGTAAATGCCCTGTGCACCACAACAAGACCGACACTACACCCATGAGCAATGCGGGAGAACATGCGCATCACCCTAACTCCCATACTGAATGGCCCCCTCTGATGTGGATTTCATAACCCTACATTTCCTGACCTGGAATGTCAATGGGCTGGGCGGAGGGATCAAAAGACGGCTGGTCACTCAGTTTTTAAACAGGCACACGCCAGATGTGGTCTTCCTGACTGAAACACAACTGACAGGGACCACGTGCACCTTATTCAAGCATAACAACTATAGGCTGGCTATACACGTCGGCTTTACCATGGGCTCCCGAGGCATGCTTATACTAGTACACAAAAAACTGCCTTTCACCCTTACAAATGTGACACAGGACGGCAGTGGCAGATTTGCGTAAATCACTGGGTCATTGTGGAATCAGTCCATTGCTATGCTAGTGGTGAACTCACCCCCGGTGCTGCTACCCGCACTAATAGGCGACATCACACCCATAATCTCTAGAGATGTATCTGATCTCATGATATAGGTGGGGACTTCAATGAGTTAAGTTATGGAGGTAGGAATGGACCGTACACTCCTGAGAGGGAGAGACCCTGCCACCCGCACCAAACTTACTACATTCACTACTGCATTAGGCCTGTACAATGTGTGGCGAGACCTACATCCAGATGAGATGGAATACTCTTTTCACTCGGGCATGCATGCTTCATTGTCACGACCGGACTATTTCTTCCTCCCAGCACTAGACATATATAGGACATCCATGGCAACCTTACTGCCCAAAGGCATATCGGACCACTCCCCCGTGCTGATTGAACTGAACACAAACAGACCACATCCCCCACCCATATGGCGCTTGAAGAACTATTATTTGGGATTCCGAGAGCCATTAGAACAGGCACACCCAGCAACAACAAAGTATTTTGAGATGAACAATGGGTCAGTGGAAGACCCGGGAGTGCTGTGGGAGGTGTATAAACCAGTGCTGCGGGGCGAGATCATCTCTTGGATAATAAGAAAAGGCACCAATGAGATCTCATTCAGGCTGAACAAGTTACACAAGCAGAGACGGACCATCTGACTCTTGACCGGCCCGAAACCCATCGCTCACTGATACTGGATCACCAACGCCTCCAAAATGTGGTGCTAGACTGTGCCAAACAGGCCCACAGAATGATGCGGGCTAGAATATATGAGACTGGATACAAGGTGGGCAAAATGTTGGCAGGTTCGGATGATCAGAGCAGAAGGTACAGAACCACTGCTAACTGATCGAGACATAGCTGAAGGCTTCATCTCTTACTATGCAGACCTGTATAAACCTCCCACAGGCCGAATTAACATCTCTGTACTAAATGAGATTACCTTTCCCTCCCTCAATGTAGATCAGCAGACCTTTTTAGATAAAGAAATAACGGAGGAAGAACTGGCATCAGCCATGTCGAAACTTCAAGCAGGGAAGACACCTGGGCCAAACGGCTTCCCAATAGAACTGTGGTGTAAACTGGGAATAAACAAGATTTCCCTGCACCTATTGAGAATGTTCTTACAATCCAAAGCTCAAGGCTGTCTACCCTCGGATCTTCAGAGGGCCACAATAATAGTGATCCCCAAAGCGGACAAACCATTGGACCGCTATGGTTCTTATAGACCAATTTCACTCATCAACAGCGAGACCAAAATCTTGGCGAAGGTGCTTGCCAACCGACTACAACACGTTAGAACAACGCTGATACACCCGGACCAATGTGGCTTTATGCCTCAAATGTCCACCGGCATGAACATCCATAGACTGCATTCAGCACTGGAAAGAGTGCCCAATATATGAGTCACCCTAAGATTGCTGGTTACTCTGTGCAATGGGAGGCAATATGGGAAATAATGCGCCCTATGGGATTTGGTCCGCAATACATAAATTGGTTGTAACCTCTGTATGAATCCCCTGAGGCAGAAATGAGAGTGAATGGGTGGCCCTCGAGACCCTTTAAACTGGGGAAAGGGACTAGACAAGGGTGCCCCTGTCTGCAATGATCTTTGTCTTGGCCATAGAGCTGCTGGTGATACTGCTACAAACATCAATGTCTTGGAGCGTTTTTTGCTGGGCGGAAGATTGCGAAGATAAAGTTTCTCTATATGCGGATGATCTGCTAATCTATCTGAAAGACCAGCATATATCCTGCCCCACAGTAACAAACCTACTAATCAGCTACGGCACATTTAGTGGAATACGAGTGAACTGGGCAAAATCAATACTATTTCCAATAGACAAAACAAACTTTACGAGGCCAGAGAACTACCCGTCCCGAATCGAGTTAGATCAATTGCAGTACCTCGGCATACAAATCACAAACAATCTCAGCAATTACGTAGCTAGGAACCTCCATCCGATCACAGCAAGGTTTGCAGAAGATGTCCGACACTGGGTCCTGCTCCCATTGACCCTACTAGGAAGGTCGGCCCTTTTCAAGATGATGGCCCTCCCCCGCTTCCTATATGTATTGCAAAATGCTGCAATACACATTCCACCGAAGGAATTTCAAAAAATTGATTGCATACTTAGAAAGCTGAAGTGGTGCAGTGGACACCCCCGTATTGCACTATGCACCCTGCAACACTCCATATGGGAGGGTGAGATTGGACTCCCACGCCAACAGTCATAATACTGGTCCGCCCAAATGGCAAGGGTAAACGATTTGTTGCATGGAGACCAATCACTGCCACATATTAGGACTGCGAACACAGGTGAACGAAGCAGGTCAAAACTTGAACATCTTTATAGGGCGACACATCACGCATTCCCCCGAACCATCTCGACACATGTATGGACTGACTGGTATGGAAAGCAGCACATAAACACATGGGTTGGGATACAAAAGTCACCCCACTACAACCATTATGGGGAAATAGAAATCTTCCTGAAGTGAATAAACTCCTGAGATGGCACAATTGGAGAGACCTTGAGATCAAAACAGTTGGAGACATCATTGCAGATGGCACACTGGTGCCCTTTGAATCCCTGGTGTTCCGCTTTCACCTTCCACTCACCGAACACTACCACTACACACTACTACATCACACATTACAACCCCACTTCCCGGAGCTAGCGAAGATGCCTGAAAGCCCCCCTCTCAAAAGGAACATAGTCCAGGCAAGGATCGATACTAAGACTACATCGATAATGTATAACATCATAACCTCCTTTGCCACCACAAAACTCCTGAGCCTGAAATCGAATGAGAGAGAGATGTCGGGGTCATACAAATGGAAGACTTGGTGATGGCCTTGATGCTTCCCCATGAAATAGCAATCTCTGCCAGACTCCGACTTATACAGTTTAAAATACTGCATAGAATATATTACCCGAGAGTGGCCCTTTATAGATGGGGGAAATGCGATGGCCCACTTTGTCTTCGCTGTAAAAGGGAGGAAGGCGCTTTCTTCCACATATTATTGGAATGCAATAACATCCAACAGTACTAGCAGCAGTGTTGTGACAAACTCTCACGTGTGCTGGGAAAGGAAATACATAGAGATGCAAAACTGCTGCTTCTTGGGATAGAGGAGGAGGGGGAACTGTCCAGACATGAGAAATTATTTGTTTCAACAACCACAGCTCTAATCAAATGAAATATTGCAAAACTATGGGGCTCTGCAATAAGCCCGCTATATGAACAATAGGTCATCAATGTAAACATATGTCTGATAATGAAGATTACCCATGCTAATTGTGCAGGGAGTAGTAATTCTATTAAAGACTAGGAGGTGAGCATTATGCTTCAACTTCTTTAATTTACCACTCAGCAGTTTCAACAAACCAATGAAACCAATAACAAAACACTGAAAAAAGTCTCAATGGGCTTTTCTTCTTTTCTTCTTTTGGAGCTACAATCCCATAGTCTATGTAGTGCATCTCCTTTCATGCTCAGCTATGACCACTTCCTGTCCCTGAGCTCCTCCTCGCTTTTACTCGCTCTCAATTGTCACTTTCAAACTCCATGCTATGTCCTGCCAACAGAGCGAAGACTTAAACCACTCTAAACTGAATGTCAATCCTCCTCAACTCCAGGCGACCACAGTTGCTAGTCTCCTATCTCAATTGTTCTTCTTTTCTTCCCCTAGGAACAATACAAAGCAGAACATTCAGGGTGGTGTCCATGTATTGCCACTATCATATACAGTATTATCCAACACAATATAGAAATGCGATATACACAATACATAACTTGGGCGGGAATTTAATGCTCGCCTCCTAGTCTTTACTAGAATTAATACTCACTGCGCAGTTAGCAGAGGTAATCTTTATTCTATGACAAGACTGGAGGCAAGCATTATGCTTGTTCAAAGCTTCCCAACACAGCGACCGCTAGACTCTCGGTCTGCTTAAAATAAAACTCTTTATACGTGCGATCATTAGCCCAGTCTGCTGCTAACATAATATCTCTCAGAGACACTCCTGTTGTAAAGGCTTTAGAAGCCATAGCTCCTCGCACTGAGTGTGCTCCGTACTTTCCTAAGTCAATATTCGCTGCTTTTATAATCTCCTTGACCCATCTAGCAATGGTAGCAATTGTGTGGTACTGACTGCTCTGTATTCAGCTGTCCTGCTTTCATACTCCTTGATGCAACTTGCTACACACCACTTAGGTCTGTTTGGAAAATATGGATAGTGTACTGAAGAAGTACCTTTCTTAGTCCTCTTCACTATCTCGAAGGTCACTCCCTCTAGCCCGAAGGACCTTCTATTTACTTCCAGCGTTCTCACATCCGATATGTGCTTGCAAGAAAATAGACACAAAAGCATTGCTAGTTTACCTGATCATTGCTTAAGTGATAAGTATCTGTCTACGGGCCAGCTTTCTAATAGTTTAAGTATGAGAGATACATCGCAGACTGTTTTATATCTAGGTTCTGGGGGCACTTTAAATCTGGCCCCTCGAATGAATCTAACTTCTGCTAGGTGTTCCCCTGCTGGTACTCCCTCGATCGGCAGATGTCCTGCAGATATCGCGGATGGTTTATAGTGAATAAGTCGAATTCAAAAAAGTCAAATGCAGAAATATCAACAAAAAAAAATTTTGAATGTGTTTTTTTTGTTTACAATTTTTTACAACTTTTTATAAAGTCCCCCCCCAGCTCCCCGTTTATTTTTACTAGCTAAAGCCAAAAAAACATACAAATAAAAAAAAGCAGATTCGACTTTTTTTTCGAAATTTTTTGGATTCGACTTTTTGCTTTCAACATTATGACTGGCTACCATTGCGGAACTCTACACTCCTATCGTGCGGAAGGCTAATCCGTCTTGTGACAAATGCACTAGAAAGTTTAGTATCATCACTACAAGTGCAGAAATGGGATGAATACCTCTCCTCTTGCACCAGCTAATCCATATGGCCCAAGCCGCTTCGTAGCTCCTTCTAGTGGATGGAGCCTGTAAGTCTAGAAATACGGATACCTCTACTTTGAGACCGCAAATGCATTTTGGTGGCCGTGGGCCAACCGTCTCATGCACGATATGACAAAATATAGGTTTTCGAGTTTGCCAATGAACGGCCATTTTGATGTAACAAGAATCGCCATTTTGTTTTCTAACCATTGCTCATTGCTTTCTGTTCTTATTGCTTCGCAGTATATTTTCCGCTTACACTGCTCGACTGTGAAACATTGTTGTCTGTATGTGAAAAGGACAAGGCCTCAAGGCCGTGAGGATAACAAGAGTTTTCTAACACACAAACGTAGGCAGCGCCAGGAAGAATGCCCGGCTCCCTCCCGAATGTAGCCTTGAAGCAGAGCTGCAGGGCATTTAATCATTTCACAGCTGCCAGCCAGTCTCGTTATATGGTAGAATATGTTACAATAATACCGCTAAAGGCTTGAATTATGCTTTTCTTATGGCCCCCCTTTGCTGAGCCCGCTAGAGCATGTCGGCACCCAGGACGCAAATAGCACCTGATAGATAGCAAGGTCCGGAATGCAACTCCCCCCGTATGTAGTTCGCTTCCAAGAACAGAAGCACTGTGTTCTGTTCAATAACCGATAGGTGCCTTCGCACTCACAAATTGCAAATTGTTATTAGAATAGATGTTTGAAGGTGTCATAGTGGTTGGAGATGTCCATCATCACACCAAGTTCAAAGAAACCCAATAAAGGGGGGTGTTAAACATGTTATAGCTGATTGTTTGATATGCATTTTGTATATATGTAACTGATGTACGTAATTCACTCTCTTGCGTCCCTCGTGATCTAGAGATACACGTCGCGGGGCGTGAGACCGAGTTGGCCAACTGAGACTTTTGCTTTGCAATAAAACCCTAGCTTTGGGAATACAACCTCGAGTCTGGCGTCTTTATCGTGTGTGGTGACTTGCCTTGTTTCCATAGACGTCAGGGTCCCCTAGGGCCCTGCAGCTTGTGCCAAAAGGCCTGGCAGTGCCAAGCGTCTCCTGATATCCTGCACGCGATGAGCGGGAGTGTCTCTCTCACTCTCAGAGGATGATACGACCCAACTGGGTCCATGAGCAGTCGTTCTCCTCCGGTAAGACTCTCGGATGGTCCACTGCTAGCTCCATAAGCGTTGGAAACCACACTTGCCACTTCCACAGTGGTGCTACTAACAGAAGCTCTGCTCTCTCCCTCTGACATTTCACTAGATCGCTGCTCAGCATCATGAATGGGGGAAAAGCGTATTCCGGGCCGTCTCTCCAATCTTTCCGGAACGCGTCTGTGCCTCGAGTCCCCAGGTCCAGCCTCCAGCTGAAGTATATGGTTGTCTGGGTGTTCAACCGGGATGCAAGGTCTACGTGCAGCAGACCCCATTTCTGGTTTATCTTCTGAAACACAGCTGGAGCCAGTTTCCAATCGCTGGAGTCCATGAGGTAACGCAAGTTCCAATCCGCTACTATGTTCAGTGTCCCGGATAGGTACTCCACTGTTACTGATGTCTGAGGCCCTCATTACGACCCTGGCGGAATTCGGAAAACGATGGCGGAAATGCAATACCGCCATCGAATAGCGCTCGGTGCGACTATGACCCGTCACCGCAAAGTACGATGCCATTAGCGACACCGTAGTGAACGCCAACGCTAACTGCACCAAGCACGCGGGCGCGCGCCATGCCAAACCGTAAACACCACCATGGCGCAACGGTACGCCAATTCCGACCCCAGCGGACATGTACCTAACGCCATCAAGCATGGCGGAATGCACCATTCCGCCATGGTGAGAAGTACGGCATCGCGAATCAACCGTAAACGGCCCCACTGACTGCCCGTACACCGCTCCCTGCCCACAAAGTACAACTCCCCGTAGGTGCAACGAAGCCACAATGCAACCAGTGAAATGCACAAGTCACCCATGCATGCCAACGAACAAATGGACCTCAAGAGGGGCCAATGGGAGCTGCAGGGCACAGATGGCACGAATACAGAAGCCATCCCAATGGACATGACCACAGTCCCCCACCAAGAAACGCACGCAAACACAGGCACCTGTGACCAGCAATATTCAGAAAATCACAACATTCCACCAGTCCACCTGGCTGACCGGCATCTGTCACACAAAACCCAATCCCCCGCCCCTGAGCATGACAACATTCAAACTGTCATATTGGCAGCCCCCATCCCTGACCTCACGGGCTTCGTAGGCAAACGCGCCCAGTACAGGACCACGCAACAAAACTCCGAAGCTGGAACCCAATGCAGATCCCCTCACAATACATCGCTCCCCAAATAGAAATATGCCACATCACTTGCAAAGAAGAACGCTACACGGCCCATATCAGAATAGAATTTTAATGCACATCAATATCACCAAGCCCATACAGCCATCAGGCCATGAACTCCAAAACACATTTCACCATTGTGGGCTGCATCCGCAAGAAATGACCAGCCACTACTCGTGTGACGCCCTGTTCCCTCATGGTACACAGAGCCACATACACGTACGAAAAGGCAACATGGAAGCGCACAGAACCGCAGGGCCGTCCCAATGGGGAGGCACTAGTCCAGCTGAAAGGCCGAAATGTTGCTCCGAGCCACCAGTACTGCGTAAGGGCATGTGGCCCATTGGCGATCGTCCCATAAGATCGTAATGCTGCTCCACTGATTAACACGAAGCAGCAGGTGTCGGGAGTAAAATCCATCTGCAGGAGTGGCATACAGATGGCAGTGGCAAAAGGGGAGGAGATACCTGTCAACCAAAAGAAAAGAAACAGAATAGAATGGCCATCAGAACTACATTCGAACAACTCACTTCAATGATCACACTAGATCCACAGCCATATGCATGCAAGCCCACTCCAAAGGATCATCACCACCCCAAAACCACTTGCGAATCATAACTATCCATATCGAGGTGAAAACACCATCACAAACGAGTGTACCTGTGCATGCGCCTGTGAAAACAGAGTCCTTCAGATGGGATTGGTAACGTGCATGGACACAAGTGTCTGAAGGCGCGTCGAGACAGGGAGGGCTCAACAAGGCCAGATAGACGATGGTCCCAATATGGCAGCCCTGCATCACATAGCGCAGGGGGGGCGGACAGATCCCAAGAAGCCCTGTACATGGCAAACACTGTATCAAATCACCTGCCCATGCATCCATTCATCATTCCCTCATCCCGTAATGAAAACGCCTGAATATTTACTCACATAACATTAGAAATATCCATTGAGTCTGTGCGTTATGCAGCCTGCAAAATCCACAGTGCCCCAGCACGTAATTCTAGTCTAGTGAAGTAACATGTATTTGGGAACGTCCTGCCTTATCGTCCACTACGCAATTGCGCATCCCATACTATTCATATCAATCATAGCATTCTCGCCATGGCCCCTGTCCCAAGGACATTGAACAATAGAACGTTATATTTGCAGTCAGACCTGTGGGCATCTCCTCGCCGCTAGCTGAAAACCGAAAGCGCCGCCCTTCGAATTCCTCATTTGCAACATCACGTCGAAGAGGCATCTGTGGCCGTTTGAAAACACTAATTAATCCATCGAGTGCGGCTGTGTGTGAAAATGGCAACTGCCTTCACCCACGAATGGGACGCCCCGCCCGTCGTTGCAACTCGGTACAGTGATGAATGAGGGCCCACCGTTACTCGAGTACTACGTTCCACTGACCCTTCACAACTCTGTTCGCGACTGCACAGATAGTATTTGAAACAATGGGACCACAACAGAATGAACATATCAACCAATGTTACACGGCCATCGGGTACAAATACAAGATTGCAATAGCAAGATGCCATTCCACGAATTGCAGCGTTGTGCGCGGGACGTGCTCGGCCAAAGGGGAGAGCAGTTTGCACAGGTGGAATGAATCACCACAGGTGGAGGCCATTCAGCCTGGAAACACATAAATTGCACAGCCAGTCTCCTCCCACACCCACTCCGAAATGCTACCGGCAGGACTCGCGATGTTGGCCCTGGGGGACCTGATAGCACTGCAAGTACTCCAACTCCAAGAAGAAGACGAACACCAACTACAACCGGCCGCACGGAGGAGACGCAGGAGGAGGAGGAGGCCAAGGCAGGGCCAGCAAGGGCCGCCAGCACAGCCACTACCACCACGCAGGCAGCCCGCAATCCCACGCCTCCGAGCACATCCGTTCAACCTCACTGATGAGCAGATCCACACCCTCTACCGTCTGGACCGGGACACCATAACCGCCATTGTGGACATGACACAGGCTGACCTTGTCAGCATGATAGATAGCCCAACCGCCATCCCACCCCTACTGAAGGTGGTGTCTGTACTCCACTTCCTGGCCACAGGCACCTACCAGCACACAGTCGGACAGTTGCATGGCATTTCTCAGCCACTGTTCTCACGGACACTATTGCAAGTGCTCGATGCCCTCCTGCAGCACGCAGACGACTACATCTCTCTACCACGCTCGGAGCAGGAAATTACCAACACAAAAGTGGGATTCCATGCACTTGGCGGCATACCGGGTTGCATTGGTGCCATCGACTGCACCCATGTGGAATTGGTCGTCCCACATGCCATGGAGGCCCAGTACCGCAACCGAAAACAATTTCATTCCCTGAATGTACAAATGGTGTGTGACTCCAACAGGATCATTACACATTGTTGTGCCCGATTCCCTGGATCAACCCATGATTCTATGGTCTTGAGGAACTCTACAATACCACGCTACATGGAGCGACACGCAGGGAACAGATCCTGGCTACTCGGTGAGTCTCATTACATGCATGATAATGTGGGGTATGTGATTCGGCAATGACCTGGCAGGAAGGGGGGGGGGTGTGCGTACGTAGCAATGGCATTCCACATCATACGTTTCTCGTCCACATACAGGTGATGCTGGATATCCACTGAAGAGATGGCTCCTCACACCAGTCCGGAACCCACGGGACCAGCATGAGGAGGACTACAACCATGCCCACTCACGTACCCGTGTAGTCATTGAACAGGCATTCGGCCTACTGAAGACCCGTTTCCGGTGCCTCAGCAGGTCTGGCGGGGCACTCCTGTACCGCCATGAGAAGGTTGCAAAGATGGTGATGGCATGTGTCATGCTCCACAACATGTGCATACGTAGAAATGTGCCCATGCCCCCTGACGCAGAACTGCAAGCACCTGATGATGGTCATGATGAGGGTGGGGATGTGGCAGCACCTCAAGGAGTCTGCGAGGCACCGGAGGCCCGTGACATTCGTCAGCATCTCATTGATGCATGCTTCTAGCACTCACGCCTGGTGGCTGATACATGGACACGGGATGCGTGGCACTGTGTGTGTCTGGTACATGCACAATATGGACTGTACGCCTATAATGGCCTAGTACACAAAGATCAATGTCCACACATCTCATTGGTTGATCGTGCACTTTTTATGGCATATGTGATATCATGTTGTACACCCTATCGACCCGCCACCCAAGTGAGCCCAACACACCCCCTCCACCCTCCCACCTCCCCCCCGAACACCAGTGTCCAAAGATGCTCATCGTCCGTGGGCAGTCGCTATTGCAAGCCCCCTCTGCGGGTATCAGGGGCACCCCTGCCTGTGGAGCGCAGGTTCCTCCCAGATCTACGTTGGGGGCTGCCCTGGACGGAACTTGCAACGGATGATGTCTCTGCCTGCTCACGTCCATGCATGTCCCTAAGGGTTTGCGAGAGCTCAGTGAGCACACGGCGCACTGCGGCAAGTTCACCACATACGTCTTTGGACGTCGCATGCAGTTCCCCCCTCAGGCTCTCGGTGCTTCTCTCCATTTGGACTCTCAGGCTCTCGGTGCTACTCTCCATTTGTGCCCTTAGTGTCTCTGTGCCTCTCTCCATTTGTGCCCTAAGTGTCTCAGTTGATGTTTCTATGTCTGCCTTAGTGCCCCCACATTCATCGGCATGGTCCTTGAGGAGCGTGGCCAGTTGCTGCTGTTGCACGATTAACTGGTCGAGGGACTGTTGCCTCTGCTGGGCCATGGCCATTTGCGGGGGTGTCACAGAGGGGCTGTTGTCCTCATGTTGCCCTGCCACAGGGCTTGTGGGGGATGGCCAGTCGTCGTCTTGTGGGTGCCCCTGCGTGGTATCCTCATGTAGTACGGGATGGAACAGACAGGGGGATTGGGACAGGTCATGGATGGATCTGACTTCGACATCCCCGTCTTCTGTGTCGGAGCATGCTGCCATCAATGGGGTGTCACCTATGGTGCTGCTGCCACCGGAGGCAGTGCCTTCTGTGGCATCCGTTGGGGGGACCTGTGGTGGTGGTGTTGTGGCCATGCTGGCTGCTGGGGTGCCTGTTGATGTTCCCTCCTGTGTGCTGCCACCTGATTTGTGCTGCTGCCGTGTCTTGATGCGTGCAGCTGAGGTGGAGGGTCTTTGGCCGTCGGTCTTGGCCCTCTTTGCAGGTGTGCTGGTAGGGGTGTCCTGCAGCTCGTCGTTTGGATCGGACCCTGTGGTGGAGTAAAGGAGGGCGAGGGTTATTGGTGGGTCTGTGGGAATTGGAATGGCATTGTATCACATGCATTGGGGTGGTACCTGAGGGTGATTATGGTCGGGGCCTTGGAGGTGCTTCCATTTGTGTGTGGAGTGAGGGTGCAGTTGTTTGGCAGCCTGCAGTTAGGGTGTGCCTGCTGCACGTGTAGTGCGTGTTTTAGGGGTTTTTAATTATTTATGTATTTATTGTGGGTTTTAACGTGCGCTATCAGGCCAATGTGTGTGGACGTTCTCCTGGACATGTGTTTCTGTTGCACTATGGGGACACATGGTGCTTCGAATGGATGGACTTTGTGGATTTAGCATTGTTTCATTAGGCCCACCTACCTGAATCTTCGGATGTCTGCACTCCTTTCTCCATCCCTCCGACTCCCTCTATGCTCTCCATTCCGATGGTGGAGGCACAGATTTCTTCCCAGGGGGTCAGCTTGATTGGTGATTCCGATCCTCCCCCGGTGGCTGTGGCAATGTTGCGGTTGGCAGAGAGTATGCTGCGGACGCGTATCCGCAGGTCGTCCCATCGCTTGCGGCATTGCTGTGGGGTGCGGGGTGCGGTCCCCACCGCACTTACCCGCTGTGCCACCAGAGCCCATATGGCCTTCTTGTTTGCGAGTGCCGTCCTGGTCATTTGCGTGGAGAAGACGACGGCAGCATTCTCCTGGAGGGTCTCTGTTAGCACGGTGAGTTCCTCACGGGAGAAGTGGACCTGCCGCTTGCGGTCGCACGCTTTCTTCGCTACTTTTCCCATTTTTCTTGGTTTCGCTAGGGTGGATGACGGGTTGGGTTGTGTCTCAGGGTGGTGATTTTAGTGGTTGTGTGGTTTTAGTGGTTTTATAGGTGTACGGCGGGTTGTTTCCCGTTCCGGGCCCGTGTTTTAACTTCCGTTTCTGTATATTTCCGGTCACCGTACTTTACGGTAGGCGCACACTGCGGTGTCCGCTGTGATGGGTGGCGGTATTGCACCTAGGGCGCCGTACGGCGGCGGTGTGGGCCGTTTCGGGGTCATTTCCGCCATCGCGGACTTTGCACTTCCGCCATGCCGTGGTGCTCGTGCCCGATGGGTCGGAATGGGCCGCACTTTGCTCCTTCTTGCAATGGCGGAAACGCTATTTACGCTGTGGCGGTCCGGTCAGTCACTTTCCGCCAGGGTCGTAATGAGGGCCTGAGAGTGAAGGCAGACATGGCAAAAATCTTTCACCAGCTCTGCCAGCATCTTGGATCTGGTGCCGCCTAGATGGTTTATATATCGAACTGCCGAATATGTTGTCCATCTTTAGTAGGATGCACGATTTCATCTTCCCCTTTGTGAAGGCTCTGATCACAAAGGACCCAGCCAACAGCTCCAGACAGTTTATATGGACGCAGAGTTCCTCTTCGCTCGATTTCCTCCTTGTCTGCAGGTCCCCGCATCTTGCTCCCCAGCCCAAGCGGCTGGCGTCGGATTCTATTATCAGGTCCGGTTGATCTCCGAAAATGGCTCGCCCATTCCAGGCATCCATATTCTTCAACCACCATTCCATCACGGATTCTTGATCCAAAGGTACCAACTGATGAAACCTCAAGCCTTGCTGCAGATGTCTTATATTTAGTCTTTGCAGTGCAATGGTCTGGGAAATATGGCTTGAATGGACACTGCTAGGAGCCCCACTATTCTCTCCAATGTTCTGAGCGAAACTACTTGTTTCTGTAGGTGCACTCTTATTTCCCTCTTGATATTGCATATTTTCCGGGCTGGAAGCTCCATCGTGGCTTTCCTGCTGTCTAGGACAAAGCCTTGGAAGTCTAGCCTATGTGCTGGCTTGGGGTCCCACTTTTCTACGTTGACAAGGAATCCTAGGGACGACAGCAGGTCTTGGAACCATTTCATCTGATATAGGAATACCTCTTGGTCTTCAGCCAACAGAAAGACGTTGTCTAAATAAATGATCAGCCTTATACCTTTCTCCCTTATCGCTGTTGCAACTGGCTTCATTAATTTGGTGAAGGCCCAAGGGGCCGACACAAGCCCGAAGGGCATTGTTTTGAATCGCCAAAACTGCCCTTTCCAGTGAAAAGCTAGGAAGGTTCTGAACTCCTCTGCTACTGGAACCATTATGTAGGCGTCCTTCAGGTCCAGTCTCGTCAGCCAATCTCCTTCTCTGAGGGAATCTTGGAGCTGATGGATGCCCTCCATCTTGAAATGACGGTAGACTACCCAGCTGTTCAGCTCCTTGAGGTTTAAGACTGGTCACACTTTCTCCTTTCTGTGCACTAGGAACATATTGCTTACGAAGCTGGGCTCTCTCTGACACTTCGCTATGGCATTCTTCTGCACCTGTTCTCCCAGTATTGGGCTCTGGGATATGGGGGTCTTCTACCTCCCTGGTTTCGACCAGCCGTCCGACCCCTGTGGCGGCTGGTCCCGCCAAAAACATGGTTAGGGAAGATCTTGCAGATCAAGGCTTGTGACTTCTCCAAGGAGGTGTAGGTACCGACAAAATGGCCCATTTCTTTTCCGAAGGTTTCTCCGAAGAGGAGCCCCTGCGCCGCCTCTCCTGCCTCGTATGATGCGAGGTCGCTAAGTTTGGCATCAATTTTCAGTAATAGCCCTCATCTTTGTTCCGATGCGATGGCGCAGTTGGCATTGCCCAGTAAGCAGACTGCTGTCTGCGCCGAGCCTGCCAGCGCATTGGGGTCTACCTCTTCTCCCAAGTCTCGGCCCTCTCCGCCAGGTCTCTAGTTCCAATGTTTTGGCTATTTTGTCCGGAAGGTCTGGTCTCAGGCATTCCGCTCGAAGGCGCTGTCGGACTTCCTTGTTGAGCGCTTTCCTTAGCCTCATGGTCATGTACTGTGCCACCGTTGGTGATGGTTGCCAGTCTGATGACCTCGGGTTCCGGATGCTGTCTGGATCGAACATATCCTCCTCCACCTCCTCGAGGTGTTTCTCTTTGGGGTATCTCTTCCCTCCCCTGGGCTTGACTTCCTCCTCCTCCTCTATCTCATCCTCGTCTTGGGAGGGAGGGTCTCCTTCTACTGGCTCTCCCTCCAAGCCTGGGTTCGCCTCTCCTTCATCTTCTTCCCCAGGAGTGGGGGTTGTGAGGTTCGGCACTGTCTGACACTGCAAATACACTACCTCTGGGGCCTTTTCTTTCGCCCCATCCAAAGGGCCCTGGGGGTCGCAAGAGGCTTTCCTCTTCCGGGCCTTCCTTAGTACTCCCCTTAGACCCTGCATCAGAGGGTTCAGTGGGCGTGCACTCTGTCCCTATGGTGCTATCTCTGGGCTGATGTAGCATTGCTTCCAATGTCTCCAGCCTCTCTTGAAGGGGCTTGACCCCTTGCGCCACAGCATCCACTAGTGAGTTCCCCAGCACCTCCTTGAAGCTGGCCGCTAAATCCTGCTTATTTTATTATTATTATTATTATTATTTATATATATTATTTATATATTTATATATTTTTTATGGCATATATGTGGCTGCACCACACTCTGTGTTTCTCAAAGCCTGTGATGGGCTATCACTCTAATCCCCTTCATTGGAGCTCTGTGCTGTCTGATGTGCGAATTGCCTCCTGTATATTAATTCAGGCACGAGCTTCAGTGCCTCTGTGTGCACGCTCTCTGTTTTCTGCTCTGTGTGCTCTCCTGAGCGTGAGCGTTAGAGTCGCCAGGCGGGCTGACTCACAGGTCAATTGCCGGTTTGCAAAAATGGGTTCTAGGACTCCGGTTACTTCAAATAAGCTCCGCATGTGAGCTTTCACTGCCGGGCAGGGCTCCTTTGTTTCTCTGCATCACAGTGCTAATGCGACGCGGAGATCCGGTGCTCCGTACCTGACTCGACCCACACAAAGGTGGGGGGCGGCGAGCACCGGCGAGACTCTCCCTCGTATGAGGGCTCCAAGCAAAGCCCCGCGGGCACCTAGCCACCACTGGGCGTGCGCTCCATGGGGGTGTTAATCACCTGGGGGTCCATTAATCCCACGATCGAAATATAAAAGCCGCAATTTGCATCAATATAATGTAAATATAATATAAACGCTGCAACTGAATACGCTCAGGCTATGAGCACCGCGCTGGCAGCAGCACATCTTAACTATGGTATGCCTACAAATATGTAAGCTGACTATGCAATTTACACTCACTTTCTACATCTTACATGTGTTAAACCCACACACATTTAGCATTCACATGAGGTAACATTTTTGGTACTTATCTGCTTGAAGAGCAGTAAAAGAAGAGGATGAGCTCAGGGACAGGAAGTGGTCATAGCTGAGCGTGAAAGGAGATGGACTACAGAGGCTATGGGGAT
The DNA here is from genome assembly GCF_040938575.1 of Ambystoma mexicanum. NCBI lineage: Eukaryota > Metazoa > Chordata > Amphibia > Caudata > Ambystomatidae > Ambystoma > Ambystoma mexicanum. The sequence goes on from NC_090928.1 coordinate 1,151,377,200, forward strand.
TGTAGTTCCAAAAGAAGAAAAGAAGAAAAGCCTATTGAGACTTTTTTCAGTGTTTTGTTATTGGTTTTATTGGTTTGTTGAAACTGCTGAGGAATGGTAAATTAAAGAAGTTGAAGCATAATGCTCGCCTCCAGTCTTGTCATAGAATGGAACGTAGAGTGTACACAGCGAGAGGATGTCCGAGGAAAGCTGATAAAATATGGCAAAAATGGAGGACGCGCAATGAACAATGCAACTGATCGTGTGTCGGACGTCAGGAGAGGGGCGAAACAGGGACACTCTGATGTACACTCTTTGTAAGCGGCTAAAGATTTTTCAAGACCCACTTTGTTTGTTTGTTGTATGTGTGAGAATTTATGGAAGGTCTCTAGGGACCAGGTTTGACAGTAAGGTCTTGTAATGTTTTTCCTTTAATATGCCAAAAATCAATAAAATGTGCTATATAAAAAAAGGGTATACGTCCCAAAGTTGAGGATTTTGTTGAGTTGAGCAGAAGAGTAGAGGTGTAAACCAAGAAGTAGGCTTCTGAAGTAGTTCGGTTTGCTTAGCACATGAGTAGAGATATATTTTTCAGTTGGCTGTTGTGAGCAAATTTGTCTAATATTTCGGCAGTTTAGTCTGACTGTTGTGGCATAACCATGATGAACTGGTAGGGTTTCAGGTCACTGTCAAAAAAAAACCAAAGGTTGTGAGCCACAGACAGTTACTTTCCACCTCATCTACATACCACCCAAGCACAACACTCCTTCATCAGACTTCATGGAATTGGTCACCACTGTGTCTCTAATGTATGCCAACAACATCTTTAACAGAAGTTTCAACATCTCTGGCAATCCAGCAACTGAGTGTGTTTGTTTGTTTGTTTTCATATTTATAATGCGTGCCAGACCCAAGGGTATCAGGGTGCAAAGGGCATAAAGAGGGTTGTTCAGCTTTGGTTACATTGCTGTAAAATATCATACATTACATACACATAATGTCAGGAAACATCAAGAAGCAGTTTTATACAGTGTGTGCATTATATACGAGTTCTGTCAAGAGACATATCAAACAGTTCTATACAATATGTACATGCAGGGTAGGTGATGTCAGGGAGAGTAGTAGTGAGTCAAATATCATGTTCCTTAATCCATTGGATAAGGTTGGATCTAAAGCGTAAATAGGGTATGTGAATGAAGGAAGAGCTCCACTGCCTACATGGCACTCTAAACCTCACACAGCACATGAACGATCCGACACACAGGAAAGTTAATATCCTCAACCTCATCATCATTTTCCTGACCACACTGATTACTGCACTCCAATCCCACTCAACTGGTCAGAACATCTTGCAATGCCCTTTTCCATTAGTCACACAACCCCAGTGAAGCACTCCCATCAGAAACCCAGAAAACAAGTCTTCAGATTATTCAAGAACTTCTTAGTGACTGCTCTCACAGAACACCTCTCCAACCTTCACCTCACATGGACCAGTATACCTAAGATGACTCAGGACTGCCTGTCTCTTCTTATTAACACAACACCACCCTCACAAACAACATTAACCGCCATGCACCGGGGAAACAACACACCCTCAAGGCTAACCCTTCTGCATCCTTGTGCACTCAAGAACTCAATTTCAACAGAAGAATGATCTGCTCAGGGGAATCTGTGTCACATGCAGACGACTGAACACAATTGCCAATGCAATTACTACCAAAACACCATTGCCAAAGCCGACAAGGGAAACAGAGTCCTTTTAAAAGCCATCAAGCATTGCATAAACCCACTGCCTGATCCACTGTTACTGCAGTCCATTGTAAAATCCTTTGCCATAATCTCTTTCATCATCAACATGATCAGCCAGAAAATAGACACCTTCTATCACATCTTGCAAAACCCTACTATCTTGAATATCTCCAAGACACTTATTATGGAAGACCTCAGTTCCACCCTAGCTTTCCTCATGGCCACAGCGTCACCTGTGGTGTCTCGCAAGGATCCATGGAACCCTCCTGGCTACACACAACATCCAAATCGTCCGATATGCAGATGCCAGACAGTTCTACATCAAGATATACTCCATCAACGGCATCCACAGGCTGAAGCCTGCCAGCCATTGGTCCAGTACTGAATGTCCAATGATTACCTGAAGTTCAACCCCTCCGAGATCAAATTCCTACTGTTGGCCAACAACACTGAAAATAAACCTTGACATCTAGACCTGGTTCAGCTGGCCGCCTGTGCCAAGTCCCTTGAGTTAAACATCTCCTTCAAGCAGCACATAGCAAGGAAGGGACAAATGGCTTGGTACCAACTTTATCTCCTGTGGAAAATCAAGCCCTTCTTTGCAGAAGAAAACTTCAGATCTGTCATCAAGCTTTTATCCTCTCCCACCTGGTTGGTGGGAATGCCCTTCTAGAAGGCGTTCCTGCAACTGCCCTTGCACCTTTGAGATGTGTCCTACATGTTGCAGCATGACTCATCAAAACACTCAGCAAATTTGAATACATCACCCCAACCTGACATTAGGGAGCTGTTTTTTATTTTGAAAGAACTTGAGGGAAAAGCCCCAGAACACACATGTGTGGAGAAGAATGATACTTGGTATCAAAGCATTCAAGATGCCATGATGTCCAAATTACAAACTCATCATCAGAAAATTGAAATTAAAAAACAGCGAGCAGTTTTACTTCCTCCCACCCATGAATATCTTGGGGATGTTTCTGACATTCTCCAATTCTGCTTTAGTCGTGTATCTGAGGACCTTGTTCTTAAGGTTCTAAAATCTTTGAAACCCACTTTCTGCAAGGGTGATGAGTGCCCTGCCTTTGTAATCAAGGACAGCGCTGATTCATTGATGCCTTTCATTAATGAGATCATTAATTCCTCCTTTGATGGTTTTATTGTACCTGGTAATCTCAGGGAATCTTGGATCACACCTTTAACTAAAGAGGAGTTGCTTGTTCCCAGCATTACTGGAAACTATTGCACAAATGACCTGTGTCCCTTTTGTACGAAAAACTCTTGGAACGCGTTGCCTATCTTCAGGTACATCACCTTGAAACTAATGGATCCTTACTGATAGGAAATTGGGCTTCTGTGCACGCCACAACACTGAGACAGCCTTCATTGATCTTAAATCCAATATTACTGGTATTATCGATGCTGATAATACTGCGCTGCTAATGCTGTTGGATCTTTCTGCAGCCTTTGATCTGGTTGACCATTCTATCCTGGTTGAGCCATGGAGGTGGCCAATTGTTTTTATGTGTCCTCTGCATGGTTCAAGTGTTTCTTAACTGATAGACTATCAAGAGTTTTTTTTTTCCGGGAAAGCTTCTGCTCTCCCTACCAATCTGACCTGCACTCAGGCACTGAAGTGCCTCAGGGCTCTTGCTTGACCCTTACCTTGTATAAAATGTATAAAATGTATACGCATCCCCTTTTTGATTTATTGGATAGCCTGGCTGCCAAATATACTAACTATGCTGATGACACACAGATACTCCTCCAATTGACGGGTATTTATGAAGAAGATTCTAAGGCCACTAATTACATCTATTCGGTTATTCAGGCTTGGATGGCACAAATTGCCCTGGTGTTTAACGATGCTAAAAACGAGTTACTTATTATGGGGACTGGGGCCTGTGTCAGGAAGTTGGACAGCGCTTTTACCACCTTTACCATTGCAGATTGCGCCCTTTCACTGGCATCCAAAGCTAAGACTTTGAGAGTAGTTTTGGATGCTGAACTGATGATGAATCAGCACGTTAACTATCTTAGATCTTCCGGTCCTTATTTTCTTAAACTTATCATGGTGATTGGGCAATATATATTGGACCATAACTGTGCCATCATAGCCCATACCATTGTTGGAACTAAGATTGATTATTTCACCGGCCTTTTTGTTGGTATCTCACAGTCCAACCTGACTAAGCTTCAGGTTATTCAGAATGATGCTTTGCAGGCTGTTTTTGGTCTCTCACGTCGTGGTCATGTTCCGTTGGCAAGACAAATTGCTTGATTGGCTGCTTCATTGGCTGCCTGACAAGGCACACATCTCTCATAAGACACTGGCCCTTACTTACAAGTGTTTGCTTGATTCTAGTCCTATTTATCATCAAACACTGCGTTCTAATGAAGATGATTGCCTTGAGAATAATCACTTTGAACTGCAGCAGACCTGAAACACTATGTTAGACCATCCCTCTCAAGTTCTGTGAAATTCCTTGTTGCGTGCTCTGTGTTGCATTCCTCATCTGGACAGCTTCAAAGCTGTTATAAGAACCTATTTATTTTGTACTTGTGCTGGTATTATCATTTATTTTGCTGCCTCTTTTTTGTTTCTATTGTGACCCTGTTCTTTTTATATATTTTTAGTGCACTGAGGCCCCAGGGTGAGTTGCACTTTAAAAGACATAAATATTAATAATAAGTATCATAATAATATTTACTAATAACAATAATAATCATAATATTAATAACCCTCATCGACGTGCATTGGCTCCCGCTGCAAGCATGTATCATCTACAAATCCTGCTCCATCATCAACAAGGCTGTTGTGAGGAATTTGATACTGCTCTGCAGGAGTGGACGGATGAGTAGGGGTAAAATGGCCCACTCAGCTGTCACACTTCCACAAACCAAAACACAACGCATTCATACTAGTAAAACATGGTAAGTTAAGAGCCATACCTCCTTCACCTTCTGTTTTAATGTGGACTGAGGGAAGGCTGTGCTCTTAAGAAGGGTGCAGAGGTGAACCAGTATTGACCCAAACAACACAGTATCACAGTTCAAAATATTAATATTTTAATCAAACACACCATCTGAGAAAATACTGTACAAAAACCCATCCCAAAGGAAGAACAGAGAGGATGCAAAAGACTGGAGAAAGTAGCAATCTGAACGTAGTTCCAGGGGGTGGTAGGTAAATCACTAGCCACAAAAAGGATATATCTTGGATGTTACCAGGAGCGATTGTAACCTAACCAGTCAATAGGGCCTAAGTGGACTGATGGGGCTGGTTAGTGTCAACAGTTCCTGTATTGACTTCTTTGTGGGTTGACAGAGTCATACACGGTTTCGAACGAGAATGAGAGCAGATCAGGATCGGTTTGGGCAAGTTGTATTGTGTGGGTCTTAGCATCAAGTGGGCGTCATGTAGGGGAGAAGGTGATCACTCTGTGCACTGGAAAGGCGGCTCTCAAGGATGCAGGTTGGGGCGCACTCAGGATCACTTCGCAGTTGGTTAGGCCGAGTGGGGCGTTAGTTGCTGGGACTGGGGTCAATGAGTGACGCTCCAGTGTTTCGAGTTGGTGGGCGACGGTCATCGTGATCTTGGGTGTGTCAATGTGCAGCTCAATGAGGCAGCAGTTCAATGGCTAGCTGGGTTGAGCCATGGTATTAACACCTGGTCAGAGTTGATATATTACTCGATATGTTACTTACCAGTGATTCGGGTCGGGTCCGTGCATAGAGCGTAGCAGGTGAAGCATTGGATAGGACATGATGCAATGTCAAGCTGGTTTAAAGTAAAAGCAAGTTCGAAGTGGTGGAGGAGTGCAGCAACCAGCGGTACTGACTTCCCTCTTGTTGCAGGTGTGGTGAACACAGAGCGACCAGCGAGCTTAGGCTGTCTGGCCAGCTGGTTTCTGTGAGTCCCCCTCAACGAGACTTGATGACGGGATGGTTTCATTCAGGGCTTGCTCTCCCAGCTTTAGGAGATTCCAGTGCAGCGTTGGCTGGTCCTGGTCCACAGCAAAAGGCCACTCACTATGTGTCCTGGGAGTGGTTAGTGGACAGATCTTCCTTCCGTCTTGGATGGCTCCTTCTTTACCTCAGGCTAAGGGCTTTTTTTATTTATTTATTGGTATTTATAATGCACCTATACACAAGTGTTTTGAGGCACAAAAAAGACAAGAGGGTGGGGGAATAGGGAAGATAAAAACAAAAATGATCTTACTGGGCCTTGTGACATTTGGAATGTGCAAGTGCAGTAATAGACGTGCAGAGGAGAGGTGAGGGGTGTATCAGGCATGGCGTGAGGGCCCATGATAACAAAAGCGAGTGCCTGGAGAGTCCAGCTGGACAAAGCCAGTGGAAAGCAAAGAGTGCAGGGGAGGGAAGGTCCACGAACTAACTGCAAGGTATGGGGCTGGAAGGGCTACAGGGAGCAGGGCCAGCCAGGCAAGTGTGGGGGAGGGGCCCAGAGGGCAAGTGCAGTTTGGGGGTGTAGGTGAGATCATGTGCAGGGGTAGAATGGAAAGGGGGGTGCTGGTGCCCTGATGACTATGAAGGAACCAGGCAGCCAGTCAAGAAGCAGACATTAGCAAGAGAGGGAAGGCAGAAAAGAAAAGGAAGGTCTTGAGAAGCTTACAGAACATAAGGAGATCCAGCTATAGTCTGAGAGAGGCAGGGAGGCCATTCCAGATAGGATGCATCTGCGGAAGAGAGAGATCTACCTCTCTGCTTGAAGAAGCGTCTGATCTGCAGAGACTTAGAGCTAGATGACTGAAGGCTCTAGCAAGGAGGTATTTAGGGAGAGAGATTGGGATGTAGATGTGTCGTCGGCCCCAGAAAGCCTTGTGGATGATGCAGAGGGTCTTTGACTTGATTCTCACATCAACCGGGAGCCAGTGGAGAGATTTTAGGGCTGGAGAGATGCGGTCCCTGGGCTTGAGGCCAAGGATAAGTCATGCAGCCCTTTTGTTGGATTAGTTGAAGGGGGCAAAGGGAGGGGTTTGGCAGATGAAGGACGTTGCAGTTGTCCAGCCTGGAGAGGACCAGAGGTCTAGAGACATTGAGTTTCTGGTCAAAGGTTAAGAAAGAGAGAATGCCTTGAGGGAGGTGCCACAGAAAGTATGCCTTCTTGGTAAGGTCCGTGATGTGAGGAGAGAAGGAGAGAGAGAAGTCAAAGATGACACCAAGGTATTTTGCCACACAGCAGGTTGAGGGGAGGCAGCCCATGGAGGATGGCCAGAGTGTGGGAGGGAATGAGGGTGCAGGGCTCCCAATGAGAAGGATCTCTTTGGAAAGTACTTTCTGAAAGGAAGTCCAGTGAGTTTTTCCAACTGAATATGCGGCCTCGAAGGATACAAGAGTATCTGAGAGAATCTAAATAAGGTGTTGTATGCCTCTTTATTTAAAAGGCAAATGTCCCCAGGTGATTGGACTAAAGCTATCCTGCCTTATTGGTCCAATTCCTGCTCTTGAACATAGTGAATTTCACCCTTCTGATGTCACACCCAAAGTGCTTTGCTCCAGAGGAAGTGGAGGGTACAGAAATGGGAGGGAGAGTCAGAGAGAAACAAAATGGTGGGAGTCTCCTTCCATTGACCAGAGCACTCCTGCCTATCATAATGCTTCCCACTTCCCTTTCCACATAAAACAAATGTCTTTAGAGATGCAGCACCCTGGTGTGAGGCTACTCCTTTTGAATGGGTATGCTCCTTTCAAGCCCAGGACAGATGCCTGCTGTGTAGATGTCTCGGGCAGAGGGTGTTACCTGTCCTCACAAAGAGATCAAAGAGAGGAAGTCAGCAGTCCAGGTTCATGTACTGCCATTGGTATGCAGTGATAAAATTGCGAAATTGCAGCAAATAGTTGCCTGTGAAAAAAAACACGGCAAAAATGCTGTGGTTTGACCCAGTAAAGGTGTACCCCATTATACCATTTAAGGTGAGCGGGGGTTGTGGGGTGTCCCCGGCCTCCCTTAAATGGTTTAATGGGTCTGTGGGTTGCGGAGGTGTCCCCTGCATCCTTTACATGGATTGCGGTGGTAAAGTCACAGCCTTTTTGCCGCAATAATATGCGTCCACAGACATTTTTGACTCAATTTTAACACCTGAAACCCTTCCATTTGGCGGATTACACTCAGCTGACAGAATACACATCACCTTCCACAGGAGAAATGACTCACTGGAGCTCACGCATGTGCAATATCAATTGGGATGTGGCGATCATAATCATAAGAGGTACCATGCACTTTGCCTAAACTCAGGTACTTGCGATGATTGTAGTTTTGGTTCATGGTGCATATCTTAAATGCAGCCCCTGCACAGCAGAGACGTATCTGTTAATGCCACTATCAACTGGGCATCTGCAACCACTAGCCCTGCTTTGTAACCCAGGTAGAGCAGGCACTACAGATCAGGATATTGATGCAGACGAGCACAGATACATACTATAGTTTAGGTATGGCGATTACAAAAGGAGAATCTGATCAGCCCATTACAGAGATGGAATTACCCGCAACATTTTATTATTGAATACAAATCAAAAAAAGCCAGGGCTTTGCTCCCTTGCCAGATGGCAATTACTAACATGCCCCCTTCAGTCAAAAAGGTTGAGACTCACCCTTCTAAATGTCTAGCTCATCTTCTGGGGAAAGTACCGACTGAGGCCATCTGCTTTGGAGTGCTGTGACCCAGGTTTTGTGTTGGATGTCCATGTTCAGTCCCATATATGGATATTGCCAAACTCAGTAATTTGGGGTTCTCTCCCTGCATGTCCATAAGCCACCTCAGGGGTTTTTGGTTGTTTTGGAGAGGAATTGACACCCACAAATGCAGGGTTTCAACTTGCGTACCACCCATATGATCACAAATACCTCCTTTTCAATGGTGGTCCACTTGTGCTCTCACTTGGTAAAGCACCTACTTAGGTATGCACAAGGTTGTTCTACCCCTTCAGAGTTCATTTGCGCTAAGACTGCACTGTTGCCAAATTCACAGCCATCTATCTGGATGATAAAACCTTGGCAAAAATCTGTGATCTTTAGAAGTGGTGCCTGACACAAGCTATCCTACAAGCTCTGGAAGGATGACTGACAGGCAGGAGTCTAAGTGACCTTCTTCAGCAGGGACATTGTTCAAGTGTTAGGGCAGGTGATATGATAGGTTATGATATGATAGGTTACTTATAACGCGCTTAATACCCAGAGGTTTCTAAGTGCGGATCCGGGGATCGAACCCATGTTGCTCCGTGTCATCTTGTTTCCAAGGCAAGCACGTTGCCGTTGAGCTATCCTCCCGCGACAGTCCCATACCCCTTAATAAAAGGCGGTAATAACGCATAAGGTCTAGGAATGCCCTCACTTAAGACTGTGAGGTGGGGATATCTCACTCCTTCACCACATGGACTTTAGCCTGGAGAGGATGCTTCTCACCACCACCTACTTGGTGTCCCAAGTAAATCACAGTACCCTGCACTTTATGACATTTAGGTTCCTTGATAGTCAAGCCACCCTTCTGCATGGCTTGAAGCACATGTTCCAGATGGGATAGATCATCTATTGAGGGGTTGTTGAATACTGCCAGGTCATCTAGGTAGGCAATGCTGAAGTCTTCATTCACTGTTAGGGCCTGGTTCACCATCCTTTGTAAGGGGGCAGGGGTGTTCATGAATCTGAATGGCATAACAGTCAATTGATCATGCATGTATGGGGTGGAGAATGCTGACCTCTCTTTTGCATGATAGGTCAGACCGGCCTACCAGTACCCTTCTGTGATGTCAAATGTACTCATGAATTGACAGCACCTAACCTGTCCAGTAGTTTGTCTGCCCAAGGGATGGAGTGTGCATCTGTCTTCATGTCTGATGTAAGCCCCCAGTAATCCTCACAAAAGTGGATTTTGATTTTACCACCACTGGAATTTTTAGGGACCAGTACCACTGTGCTAGCCCATGACCTGCAAGAAGGCTCAATAACGCCCAAGGCCAACATCTTGGAAACGTTCTCCTTGATGGGATCTTTGACCTTGTCAGACATCCGTGGAATCCTACTTTTCACCAGCTTACTATTTCTGGGGTTGATATCATGGACAAACCCATCAATCTTCCTGGTAGTCAGCGAGAACAGTTCTCCTAACCTATACTGCAACTGCTGGAAGTCCTGCATTTGCTGTTCGATGAGGTGTGGAGAGATTTGGACTAACTCAGGAGTCCCATCAGCTTGCTGTGAGTGCAACAAGTCAGAAAAGGAATCAGTTTCCTTCTCGGTCTCATCATCTGTGACGAGAGCAATCACCAAGTCATCCCGGCTGTAAAGGGGTTTAAAGCCAGTTGACATGGATGACCCTACGTGTCTGTCTGGGCGTCTTAATGTCAATGAGTTAGTTAACCTCACTGATCTTTTTTAGAATCATGTAGGTCCCAGTCCACTTGCCATGCAAGGCACTGCACTTGATTGCTTCCATGATCCAGATCATCATGCTTGGTGAGTATTCCTTGATGGTGGCCTTCTGGACATGTCAGTGCTTCATGAGCTCCTGGCTTGCCTTCAGATTCTGGGTGCGCTGCTCTCTTTACTTAGCCAACTTGGATAAGAGGCCACACAAATAGTCCACTATGTCGTGGAAAGGAGTTAGGAGACTGCCCTTCCATCCTTCCCACACCAGACTTAGCAGACCTCTAGCAGGATGGTCAAATAGAGGCTTGAAGGGACTGAACACAACACCGTTCTGTGGCACCTCCTGGAGGAGAACAGGAGGTATGGCAGGAAAATATCCCACTTTCTCCTGAGTGGCACTTCCAAGCCACCTACCCTGCCCTTGAGGGTCTTGTTAAATCGCTCAACAGACCTGTTGGTTTGGGGTTGAAAGACTGGAGAACTTGTAGGTTACTCCACATTCATCCCACATCACTTTCATATAAGTGTATATGACATTGGGCCTACTGCAAGAGACAAGTTCTTTAGGGAATCCTACATGAGAGAATTTCCTGAAAGAGTCTTCACGACCACTGGGGCGTTTATGGTTCTCAGAGGTACAGCCTAGGGGTATCAGTAGTGTGATCCACCATGAGTTAAATGTACCAGTTTTCTGAGGGGGTTTGGGGATCCAAAGGACCAACAATGTCCATACCTTATCTTTCAAAAGTCTGTCCGATGACTGGTGGTGGAATTATGGGGGGCATGTTTGGCTAGTGTGGCAAGACCAGACACATTCTTTAATATTTGACACCATCTGGGGCTAGTAAAATTGGGTGGTTAATCTGTCATTCCAAGATTAACTACCATAGGAATGTCATAAGCCACATCCATAAGGAACCTGCTGTGGCACTGAGGGACTACCAAATGCCGACTGGCCCTTGCCTAGGAGCTCCTGGGCTCACTGTACAGGAGACAATTCTCCCAGTACACCTTGAACATCTCAAGGGCTTTTCCTTGGGCCTGCTTCTCTGCCAGCTCACGCAGATATGCAAAGCTGGACAGTCGCTCTGTGCCTGGCAAAGGTCAGCCTGAATTTGGCACAAAGGTAAGGACAATTCACTTAGCTCAGAGAGACCCTTGAAGTCTGCAACTACCATATTCCCCAATCAAGGTTTGGGTTCTTTGCCTGTAGGCAACCCTTAGGCCACTGAGTCAGGTGCCACGACAGTAGGCCCTTCAGAGGATACTAGACCCTCTCCGGCAGGATCAGGCATCTCGGTGGACACTGGATCTGAATTGGGTAGTACTGGCTAGACATTCTTTAGCCGTCATGAGCCGGAAGAACCCCTGGATCCATGAACGCCTGGGCTGCTTCTCAAGCTGCTTCCATTGCCCTAGATTACGTGACCACCACAATTATTTAAATATCAGGTTTATCATTTCCTTGTCTCTGAGGCATCCTTGAGGGGTAGTGAATGAATGATCCCCGTCCCCAGTGTTATGGGCACCATCGCTTCCCCTTTTTGATGGAGTGAACGATGTAGGTGACTGGAATTTCCCCTCAGGTTTTTGGCACTCATTCTTAGCAAAAGGGTGCAGACCTTTGTCCTTTCACTCCGTAGATGTTCTTTTCTCGCCCCCCTTTATCTTCTGGTTTGTATGCTCTAACCACAGCCTTTTTCTGGACGCGTGTAGCCACAAACAATTCAGCTGCCTTTTCAAGCTCTTGAGGGACTGTAATACTTTTCTTCACTAAATGATAGTTTAACTTCATCTCACTTTGTTTAAGTATATCCTTGCATGTAATCAGATTAAACATGCCTGTGGCCCAACCACTCAGATCTTTCGAGTACTGATGTGTACACGCCTCAAAGGTTCGACTCCCCTCTTTGGTGAGCTCTATAAAGCTCTTGAGGTATTATTCTGGAGTTTTGCAGAACTTCCTGAGGATGGTGGCATTCATTCTGGAACTCTTCAAACTACTGGAGTTGGAATACTAACTACAGCTTTTTGAACCAGTAAAAATGTCCTTCCCTAATGGGAATTGACTAATGGGCTTATTACATGATTTTCTGAATCTATCTTGTAATTCCACTGGGATACCTCCAAACTTCCCCTACCGTTACTGGTGCCTGATATCCCGGTATTACCAGGATATTCTAGGTGCCGTCAACGGTGGTAAATCCCTATTCCATGGAGTCTCGTAGGTCTCCATGGAGGGGATTGCCGGTAATAGCAGTGACTGTTATTCTGGCATTTATTTGCTGGTAGAGGCCTGAAATCAGAGTCCCCACCAGCAAACTTATGTTTTCCTTTTCCGGAAAAATTGCTCGACTGGAATTACCATCCCATACCTTCAAAACTGTAATGAGGCCCTATGTCTTGGGGAGGTGGTGCCTACGCTTTCCTTGGGTGCCACCGCTGTAGACACTTCTTTCCCCACTACAAGGTTTGATGGCTTCCTTCTAGGCCTTGAGTGAGATTCGTGGGCAGTGGTAAGAGAAAGGTGACATGCATGTGCACAATCTTGGTGTAGTGTTTGGACAGGAATCCAGATTGGAGCGGGAGATCAAGTGAATGTACCTTGAGATAGTTGGCTTTGTAGTTACAGAGTGGTAAGGAAGGCAAAAGACTGGTCTGGGAGCTTGTTGAAATCAGCAGTTGTTTTCTTTACGCAAGGTATGACTGTGACTATTTGTAACAGGCTGGAAAGATATCAGGTGGAAGAGGTAGATTGAATAAGGCTGAGATGTGAGTGGAGGTGAAATGTGTGAGTTCAGTCCTTGTAGGCAATGAGAAGAGCCATGTATCGGTCTTTGCAACAATGGCATAAGCAGTGACACCGTGCCATCCTTGTAGCCAGATGGACATAGAGATCCATTCCTTAGTTGCTGATGAGGGATGAAAGGTGCGGGCAGGGTAGCAATTACTGACAGGGGTAGAGAAGGGCATGGCGTTATATGAGTTGAGCAAGTGGTGGAGAGAGAGGTTGAAGAGATGTTGATTGCTTGAGGAAGGTGGCCATAGAGTTGTGCTTGAATGTACTCTCGGTGATAGATGTGGGAATGTAATGTGAGAGTGGGGGGTGGAATAGAGATGGTGAAGTGACAGAGAGCATGGTCAGAGGGAGAAGCTCAATTTTGGTTGCAGAGGAGTCAAGAATATGAGATTGAGAAAGTTGCCTTGCGTGGGGGTTGGAAGTTTATCTGTTGCAACATGATGATGCTATATAGATCTGAACAGCATTCACAATTAAATCACCATCACACAATGGTCCTTAATAAATAGAAATAAATAATGTGAAACCCAATGAATGACACCCAGAATGTGTCACTAATTGATCTCCTGTGTTTCCGAAAGCATTTAGATCTAACATCCGCGTCTGAGCCATGATTGGACATTGGTTAACAAAACGAACATGAATCTGTTTATGAAATCAGTAATGTACCATTGCAAAAATGCATTTCAATTTTTCCCTGTGCACCAAACATATGGAATGCATATTTCTTAAGTACGCATTTTCCAATTTACTGAGGTTGACTAGTTCAATTATGAGGCATCCATGAAATCAAAACAAAAATCCATTTTGCTCTGACAACATCTAGTAATTATTTTACAGAATTATTCCAGTTCTGGGTGATTAGGTACTGATTAATCGTCTTTCCTGAACACATAGCCCCCTTCCTGGCAGCATTCACTACCACTCTCGAAACAACCAATCAACTGTACCCGCCAGACATGTAGATTGCTTTAGATAACAAAACCCGATTCTCTTTGATATCCCTTAAATTATTAAATAGGACTTTAAAGCACAATCACTGAAGCATATTAAGGGGGAATTCTCAGCGCATAAGTGCAGTTGGATGGCAGATGCTAGCGTACATCATCAGCTAAATAACATCATATGTTTGCATTAAGCAACGACCTTCCGTGTGGAGTAAATGTGAAAACAAGGCATTTAAGAAAATAACAATCCAAAAATAAGCAGTACTCTGATGATTGTCTTCCAGGGGGTTCTGGGATTCTCCTCAAACTAAACGGTGAGCTTATAGTAGTTTTCAAGTAGTACATGGATTGGCTGAACAGTGTCCCTTTATGTTTTCAAGCTGCCTAGTTGTTAATAGCCGGGTGAACACAAAGTCTGAAACCCTCTGCACCCAGATAGTGACGAGAATCAACAATGCAAACAATGCATTGTATTGCACAACAGATTAAAGTATGTAAACACAGGCTTAGAACAATTACAATATTTTAGAATATGTTCAATGCAACATCTGGAAAGTAGAAACAATCAACTGTCCACACTTGCTATGCAGGTTAATATGCTATGTTATGTTATATTATTTGGCTTATATACTGTACAACCCACCACTGTAAAGTGCTGGGTGCTTGTCTGTGGGTGAGCAAATTGTGACCCTGCCTTGATATAAAAGATGCTGGACCGGAGGCTTGCAAAAGATTATGGGCCTCATCACAAGTCTGGTGGTAACCCTTAAAAGTAGTTTCAATGGAATTAGCACCCCCAACACCGCTCTGCCGAATCATGGGTATTACCCAAATTGTTCGTTTACAATTGTTCGAATGAACAATTGACCGAATTTAAAGGGTCACAATTGACCTTTTCACAATTGACCGTATATATATGTGACCAAGCGGCGAGGCAAGCCGCGAAACGCGTTAACGTTCCAAACGCGCACGGATATTTGCACTTTGGGAGAGCCTTACCTTTATGGCTTTTTAATTGAATTTTGCCACTTGCAAGGCATCAATAAAGAATACATTTGTTTTCAACTTGGATGTCCGGACTTTGATTATTCCTGAAACTATGAAGAGTGCTACTCACCCAGCCTGACGTTTTTCAGTGCTTCGAAGATATATATATATATATATATTTGCAAAGCCGGGAAAAAGAATTTCCAGTTTTCCCAGGGAGGGATGGCACTCGCGGCAACACACAAAACACTGCTTTCAGTTACTTCCTCGAATCAAAAACCAATACAGTGTAGGGTTAAGTTAATTATCCAGTTTTATTAGGCATCTGCCAGATTTAAAAGTGCACGGTACAACGCGTTTCGCCGCCTACTCGCAGCTTGTTCACGTACAAGTGAAACCCACAACCAACTGTGTTAATATGGGTTTACAAACAATTAACCAGTCTCTATGGTTCTTTGTGCCATTTGTCCTTTGTCGCTTTCTAGTACCGGCTATATGTATAGCTTCAGTGAATGGAGAGAAAAACACGGCGGCCATTTTGTAAGTGGCAAATTTGCTTTGTATAATGGATGTGTTATAGCCTAAACCATGTTAACAAGATGTTTATTTCTTGCAAGTATAACCCGAGTGGGTCAACTCTTTTGTAAATCTGCCAGGGTTACAACCAATATCCCTTTCAAAAATGCACATTAGTCAAGAAATTATTAATTCTAAATAGAAAACATATAATCCTAAAATTCTTCATTTTTCATTTTTGCTTTTACTTTTACTTGCACAGTGCACATGCCTGAAAAATTCGATTGACAGGCTATGATTCGATATAAATGTTTGCAGCTGATTGAATAAAAGCAGAATACTAAAGTGTTAAGTGCTCAAAAGTGTCATGTGCTAAAGTGCATCTATTGCTATATAAAGCAACAAGGATAAAGTGCTAATGCATAAAGTGCCTAATTTGGCTAAAACCAATTTCTGCTATTAAGTCTGCAAACATAAATATTTAAAATATACCACTCAGTACAAAAGCGATAAAACCAATAAAAATATGTGCACCATTATAGTACAATAGGATTTAGAACAATTATGCAATGTAGGGGAAATAACTATGTTTAAAAGTTAACCTCTCAATTCAACCTTTTGACTGGACAACCATAAATTGGAGAACTGGCAATAAGAACCATCTAGGTGAATAAAATTTAACAATATAACACAACACAAATTTAAAAAGATGTTTTTGTTGGCGAACAGACTTCATATGGAGAGCTTAGCACTTGTCAATACACCAAAAAATAAGCTATATCGGTCCTGTGGCTCTAGGTTCCCAAGTAGGTATATAACTCTTCATCTAGATTGTGTCCTTTGGGTTTTTTGGATTCAAAGTCTAGAATATATTTGGTTTCTTTTTTCCGCAGATCAAGTTCTCTATTGCCTCCCCGTGGGTTGGCTTTTATATGATGTAGGCCAAGGAAACTTAGACAGTCCAGTTTGCCCTGATGAACATCTTTGAAGTGGACAGCCATAGGATAGGAGGGGTCTGAGTTTTTTATGGCTCGCATGTGTTGTAAAATTTTCAGCTTCAATTTTCCGATAGTGCTTCCAATGTACTAAAGGTTACATGGGCATAAGAGTCCATAGACCACAAACTCCGTATTACATGTAATGTAATTTTGCAATTTCATTAGTTGTCTCGTAACTGGATGCGTGTAGTTTGTTCTATTTAGGGCATACTTGCAGGCTTTGCATTTAGTGCATTTGTAAAATCCTGTTGGATTTGCATTTAGCCAAGAACTGTTCGATATTTTCTCCACGGGGGCAGGAAACTGCTGACTAATGAGTCTTTGATTGATGGAGATTTTCTGAAAGTGATATTAATACGATCTTTAAGGATGGTAGAAAGTACTTCATCAGATTGCAAAATATGCCAATGTCGATGAAAGATTTGACGAATCATATTGGCATGAGTTCCAAACGTCAAAATTAGCCTCGTTTCGTCATCCTGTTTGTCTTTCTCAGGAGTACGATTGGAAGAGAGCAAGGTATTTCTGTTAAAATTACGAGCTTTCAAATAGGCTCTCTCCAAAACTGATTTTGGATACCGCTGTTTGGCGAAATTTGCAGCAGTGAATAGACACTCCTGATCGAATTTTTCTATTGTGCTGCAATTGCGTCATATTCTGACAAATCCGCCATAGGGAATACTCCACTTTAAAGACACCGGATGGTTGCTGGTTGCGAAAAGAGGCATATTGGAACTTGTCGGTTTCCGATGCAATTCAGTTATAACTTCCTTCTGATTCGTTTTCACTAACACATCCAAAAAGACCAACTGGTCTCGACTATGGATTTCTGTAAATTTCAGATTGATGTTATTCGTATTCAATATTTTCAATATTCCAGCCAATCACTCTCATCTCCATTCCAAAGGATGAAGAGATCATCAATAAACCTAAGCCACAGGACCACTTGATTTGTGTATTTGATGTTACGTTCAGTCCATACTATAAACTTCTCCCACCATCCCATGGTTAAATTTGCATAGGATGGTGCAAAGCTCGTACCCATAGCAGTTCCTCTGATTTGGTTGTAAAATGCATTATTAAACAAAAAGACGTTGTTGGTGAGGCACATCTCTATCATTTCAACTATCATTTCACCATGTGAAAGATAGTTGAGAGATCTTGTCTTTAAAAAATATTTACAAGCCATTTTGCCGTTTTCATGCTGTAAAGAAGTGTATAATGAGACAACATCTAATGGGGCAAACATGTAATTTTCTTCCCATGCTATTCATTCGATCTTACTGAGGAAGTCTTTCGTGTCTCGTAAATATGACGGTAAAGTGAATACGAGGGGAAGAAGAGTCTGATCCACATATTTAGAGAGGTTTTCTAATGAAGCTCCATTCAGGGTGACAATGGGACGGCCTGGAGGATTGGTAGGATGTTTGTGGATCTTGGGGAGAAAGTAGATGGTTGGAATGCTGGGGAATTTATTATACAGGAATCTGCAATCGTCTTCATCCAGAAGGCCCAAATCGGACCATTTCTTTAGAAGACACTCCACCTTAAGTTTTATTCTTTCTGTCGGATTTCCTTCAAGTTTTTCATAACAACTGGTATCCAATAATTGTCTTTCAGCTTCTCTGATATAATCCACTCTGTTTTGGTAATATATATATTTGGGTTTTGGGGGGTTTGGCATTGGGTAGGTGGTTGTGGGGTGTTTCCCCCCACAGGTGTTTCCCCCCACATATATGTTACAATTGACCTTCACAATTCGGTCAATTGTGAAAAGGTCAATTGTAATTCAAACAGTTGTAAAACGAACAATTCGTATACAACCGGATCTTGAGCCAGCGCTACTACTGCCGACTGAAAAATTTACAGCTGGCACTATAACAGTCAGGCCTATTACATCCGACGCTATTACAGCCGGACACATGAGTCACAAACACAGCCACATCACAAGTCCATGTTCGGTGGTATTAGCACTGAACACCGGTGCTATTACTGTCAAAAAACACGGTGCAGTTACCTCCAGGTCCCTGAAATGAAGCCACAGGTGATCCCAATCCAGACAGGAGGGTTACATAAGGCAAACTCCTACCTAAAACACTGTTTCCAACACCATGCTGCCACTAGCCACTTTGAGTTGGGACAGGCAGCTGTTCATGCTGCAACTGTAAGTAGAGAGGCCGGAAAAACAGGCCATGGCGCAGGGAGTACAGGAAGGGTTGCAAAGGAGGAGGAGGAGGAGAGCCCAGGTAAGGTGTGCAACCCCCAGGGTGAGACCCTCACCCCGAACTCTCACCGACAGCCACTCTGTATCGCTTTAACAGGGAGACCATAACAGAGCTGCTCACCACACGACATAGGGAGCAGGATCAACATCCGGACAGCTGTGCCCCCACTGCTGAAGCTATTGTCCATTCTACAATTCCTTGCAACTGGCACCTGCCAGCACTCTGTGGCCATTATGCATGGCATGGCACAGCCCACATTCTAGATAGTGTTGGGGCAGGCGCTTGAAGCCCGCCTGCAGCAAGTGCAATGCTGAACCCCACTGCCTACCAACCCAGCCTAGGTAAATGCCATGAAGGCACAGTTCCATGCCATTGCCCAAATGCAAAATGTGATCGCTGCTACTGGGCTGTACCCATGTTGAGCTGGTGCCCCCCCCAGGCCCATGAAGCAGTGTTCTGAAACAGCAAGCACAACCACTCCCTGAATGTGCAGGTGACCTGCAACCCCGACCTGTACCTCACCACTCCTGGGCCGCTACCATGGTTCCACCCACAATGCCATGGTCATACAGAACAGCACACTTCCAGGATACAGGAAGAGGCACAGAGGCCAACAGACCTGGGTGAGTAGAAAAGCCAGCAACAATGCACTGTGAAGCACATGCCCAAATGAGCATGGGGGATGCAAATTACTACACAAAGGATGGCATGACAAGTGAATCGGAAATCTGTACCTCACCCCCTCCCGCACCTTCATCACAGAACCGGCCATGGTGCATGCACATGTCTGACTTACCTGCATGGTGAAGCATTAGTACATATACAGTAGCAACCATATACACCAACATGACCATAGGCACCACTATGCAACATGTGCTCACCGGATCAATGCTGACAAATGGTCTCATTGCCTCACACAACAAACACTTGGTCAGTACCACAGTCACGCACCCACGTGCAGCGTACCCACAATTCCCACCTGTTGGCTCCACATGCACCAGGAGGGCCAATGGGGTCCCAGCATGCCACATGCATGGTGGAAATAAACTGCCAGATGACAGCCACCATGTCCGCTGCACATGTCACCAACAGACACCTTATGTAACGTCTGCTGAAAGGGAACTGGGTACATGTGGAGCACCAACACTGCATGCACAGACATGGAATAGACCCATGCTGTGACTTGAAGGTCCATGTTAATACACAAGTAGTACACAGAGCTGATATAGTGTTTGCCCCCTCCCTCACCCTACCCTGTGTCTAATGCCTGTGCCTCCACCCATGCAGGTGACTCGGGATCCCCACAGCTGCCCTGGGCAATGACCCCTGAATATGACCCACAAACACAGCAGGATATTGCCTACAATCACGTTCACAGCAGGATCCGTAGGAACATTGAGCGTACCTCTGCCCCCTGAAGGCAATATTCCACTGCCTCAGCCACACTGGTGGAGCCCTGATGTACGCTCCAGAGAAAGTGGGACACACTGTGCTTGTGTGTGCCATGCTGCACAACATCTGCCTGAGGAGAAATGTCCCATTACCCCCTGATGTGGACATGCCACCACCAGAGGATGAGTAAGCAGTGTCTGTGGCTGAGGCAAATGCATGCATTGCCAGGGATCACCTGAGGGATGGGAGACTGATGAAAACATCATTTTTACACCTTCACATGGCACAAGCCTTGCACGACTGTGTTACACCATCCAAACAATAAACAGGACAATGACACAATCAGGA
The DNA here is from genome assembly GCF_040938575.1 of Ambystoma mexicanum. Taxonomy (NCBI): domain Eukaryota; kingdom Metazoa; phylum Chordata; class Amphibia; order Caudata; family Ambystomatidae; genus Ambystoma; species Ambystoma mexicanum. The sequence goes on from NC_090928.1 coordinate 1,151,397,527, forward strand.
ATGTCCTCACTTTGGTGTAGTGAATTTTTTAATGCAATTAAAGTGCCCTAACTATTGCCCCTCCCACCACCAACTCCCCATCACACAATCCCCCTTCCCCACTCCCACCACCAAATCCCCATCACACATTCCCCCTCTTACCTCCCACCACCAACTCCCCATCACACAATCACTCCTCCCCCTCCCACCACAAACTCCCCATCATACAATCTCACCTCCCTCCTCCCCCTCATGAAATTGCAGCTTCCCTACCACTACCAACTCCCCATCAGAAAATCCCCCATGCCCTCTCTCCTCTCCAACCACCAACTTCCAAGCAAGGCCACTCATGGCAATCAGTGTCCCAAAGTCCTTCACAATCATGGCCTCTCCCCCACCCCTGCTGGCCTCCTTGTGATTTTGGGTGGAGGAGGCGCTGTGACTGTCACTGCAGCCTTCCCTGCTGTGACCGCACTGTGGGTGTGGTTGAGGTGGATGGGAGGGAGCCTGTCCCCAGGTTTTGCTGTTGTTGCACTTCTGTGCTGTGCAGGATGGCCTCTGCCAGAGTAGAGATGCCTTCTGTCATTTCCCTGACCCGTTGGGCATACAGTTTCGGGGCAGACATGTTCACTGTTGTTTTGGCCCTGTTACGTACCATGGCACGCAACACCCTGTGGTTAGTCCCCTGGATGGTGTCCCTAATGGCCTGCAGGTGTGCGGAGTGATTGTGGCCATTCACCTCCATCTCCCGCTGTCTGCGCTCCATGTCATCGATCCCCCGCAACAGCATTATGCATGTTGGAGTGTTCTGTGTGGGTGAGGGCTCTGCACTGGCCCAGATCTGAATTCAGCGGAGCCATATGAGGGAGTATCAATGTCTGGCTCTGGTGTCTGTGCACACTGGTAGCGTGGAGTGCTCTCAGGGGAGAATTGGCACTGGCAGCTTGGAGGGCTCTCGGTGGAGTGTTGCCTTTCGGCACTTGCCAACACCGGCTGGTGTCCCCCTGTGGATCCTCAGCTGCCCTCCCAGCAGGTGTGGCCTCAGTGTCTGTGCCTCCTGCTGCGGGTGTGGGTGCAGAGTGTCCTGCACTAATCCTGGTGGCCTCTGGTGTGGGCATTTACTTGGCCCTGCTCTGATGCAGCATATCACGCCAGGACATTCACCTTGGTGTGGCCTGTGGGGGCCTTTGCACGGTGGTGGTGGCAGACCTTGAGGGCCTGGAAGCACCGCTCACTGATGTGACGGCAACCTCCTCCTCCTCTGATGCCTCTGGCAATGCGTGTGTGCCTGTAGGGGACATAGGAAATGTTGTAAGGTGTGGTGCCTCCACCATACATGCAAGGCATGCATGACAAAATTGTTATGGCACAATGGGTGACCCCACAGATATGGGCACATGGGCGTGGTTGGTCACGGGGAGATGCATGTGGGCCCAGCATCATGGTGTTGCCTGTAGCAATGGGTGTGTTTCCCATGGCTGTTGGTCTTTGGCCTCTGTGTGGGTATTGCAGGGTGTCCATGCTGGGATAGCATACATCTTACATGCATGCTTGTGGTTATTCAGGGTCCTACATGCTCTCCCTGGGTGACACTCACATCAGGGTGGGGGTGGCTTAGTACATGGCAATGTCACGGCTCTATGGGGCACTGCTGTGCAGTCAGCAGGGCTGCACTGTGGTGCACAGTGATTGGCATGCTGGTCACATGTCGGTGTGTGGGACGTGCACTTCCCTGTGGCTTGTGTGCCATGCCTACATGAGGCAGGCCTACTAGGCCCAAAACATGCTGGTCTGAGTGCTGCATGGTGTGGTGGTCACTCACGCATCTCAATCCCGCTGGCACAGGGTGTGCCAGTAGGGGTGTGATGCGCATGACATTTGTTCATTTGTTTGACCAGTGGCCTTCGGTTGGCGACTGCCGCAAAGTTCTTCACAGTGGGCAATCACCTCATCTGTGGGGACATCCAGCTCTCCCTCACTACATTTCGGTTTGCACAGGCGATGTTCAGCCACTTCGCCTCTTATCCTCTCCTGGGATTCTCCGGATGGCTGCATGAAGTGGAGATATTTAATGGATTGTGTTTTTCGAAATAGCCACTGCGATGCTTTCCATTCTGGCGGTGACATAATTTGTGCCGGCGCTAATAGCACCGGGATCACCGGTGGTAGCACTATTAGCGCTGATTTCTCAACAGTAGCCCTTATTTCTGCATAGTTACCACCGGGCGCTAATAGCATTACCGAAGGAGTCAGGATCATGTTCATGCCAGGTTGGGATGCAGCAGTAATTCTGCCGTGTGACCTGTCTGTAATGCCATTTGCTCTCAGCAATAATTGTGCCAGATTACCATCAGACTTGTGATGAGGCCCTATGTGTTGAAAAGGCTAATTGACAGAAACCCTTAATAAATGTCCCCTCTAGGCAAAATGATGGATGGCAGGGGCATCTCACAAGCACGTTGTGGGATGTACTGACCCACTAGCTCTGCCCTGCGACATCACTGTGTGCTGGTGGCACCAGAACCAGCAAAATAGCCACAAAAAGCCCTATGCACCCTAACCCTAGGAAAATTGCGCTCTGAAACCAGGAAAGTTGGCTGCCAATCTACATTGCCTGTGTCAGTGGGGGAACAGGAGATCAAACTGCTGAAACCTGTCATTGGGCTGCCCACAGAGTGCAAATGGAAACTTCATGAAAGGCAGTGCTGCCTGTGTCAGTGGGGGAACAGGAGATCAAACTGCTGAAACCTGTCATTGGGCTGCCCACAGAGTGCAAATGGAAACTTCATGAAAGGCAGTGCTTTACTGCAAGGAAACCCAAAGGTGCTCTGAAATCCTTTTTTCCTTGGCTGCTGAAATTGCAAAATAATGGTTCAAAACATCAGGAAATGTCCAACATCCTTGCTGGGTGTTACCCATCACTCCATTCAAAGAATTAACAGAAGCACACAATGTCAGGAAAAGCAGAATCCATCATAAGAAGATCCACATTAAAAAGTGTGCTTGTCTGTGAAAATCTGTAAAATATGGGGCAGTACCGTCGGCCGCCTGTGTGACAGCTGTCATTTAATTACACTGGAAGCTTAAACTTGTGCAGTTAAAATCAAATTGTTGGAATTAAGTAACTTACCATCAAAAGCAAAATAGGTTGCAACTATTTAATCTCTATGTTTTAAAAGACTGGAATTAGAGATTTGTTTGCCTGTTGTGAAAATGTAAGTTTATTTTTCAACTAAGAAAAATGTAACAATTGACTTTAAAGTAAATCTGATGCAAGCTAAAAAACTTCAAAGCAAATTACACAGTTTGCCCCCAACAAAAGGCATCTATCCTGCTTCTCATCAAAGCCCAGGAACTGCCAGCCAGGTGTTAATGAAGAGGGGAGGGGATTTCGCTCTGCTGCTCCTGGGAGAGACAAAGGACTCCCTTAGCTGAAAAGAATATACAGATGCAAGTGTCAACAGAAACTCCTGCCAGAAGAAAGAGGCAGGGATTGCTCTTGAGCCATCAAAACGTTGGGGGTGGGACAGACAGTTTTGTATATTCTGAAAGCACAGAAAAGTATATTTTTGAAAAGGACTGACACAGAACTGTGCGAAATTGTAAACATTGTAAAAATACAGTATTGTTAATATGAAAATGTTGGTCACGTTTTAAAAGTACCCGGAACTCTGTGCTATGTTCAGGGACATGGCTACAGAATTTGTGGTTTTGTAGCAATTGTTGTGATGCCAGAAACATGCAACTGCACATGATTATGCCCAGATATCATGCGCACATATGTGTAAAAATGGGGATACATCGGACATTGGGTACCGGACCAAAAGTGCGAAAAATTGCCAAATCTAGACCCAAGCTCTCACGGTGATGGGGCTTGGATGAATACTTGCTCCAACAAATATCTGATATAAATATGCTATTGGTATCAAGTTTTCAAAATTGTAAATATGTCTTGTATGAAAAATAGATTTCATGTGCAGAAACAGAGGGGAGGTTCTACCTGGATCATAAAACACACCGTCATGATGACACCCTGTTTTCTTCTCAAATCAGGGGAGAAGAAAGACCCTAACCAATATAATACAAGTTGGTGTGCCTAGTAGAATTTAGCATACCCACCCATTTGGAAAATACATAAATAGAGATAGCTTAGGACCTAGAGGGAGACACACATTCACCCACCAACCGATTGCTGGTGGAGCACTTTGCAAGAGAAATCCATGTTCCAGACTCCAGACTCCAGAACTTTGAAAGCAGAAACACCCATTTCCAAAGCTGAACCATTCTCAGCTTGGCCTTTTAAAATCCAGAAACCAGATTTTACCCCAGACATATAAGGGGAACAAAAAGAACAGCCTGGCTGTGCTGTGCTGCTTTCTTGCTCAAAATGATTGCCAGAATTCAAAGATCCAACCCAGTAGAGCCGAGCTGTGACCAGATAGCTGTGAACCAGAGCCTGTCAGATCCAATTCAGTCCTGCCGTGCAGTGTCCAGAGTGCCTTGCTGATTGCAGAAGCAGAGCGCCTTGAGTACAGTCCGGTGTGCTAGCGGAATTCCAGCCCAGAAAGTGTCCCTTACCAGATCTCTGATGGGTCCATTCCAAGCATTGGATCATAACTTCCTCACTGTGTATGCTAGAAACTACATCTAAGTGTCTACTTGAAGCTAATATCATCAGCTTTCCAACAAACCCAACACTGCATCCCAACTCCTTATAGTTTAGTTAGTTTTTTCATTTGGCTCAAATATATCACGTGTGAAATAGCTGTTCATTGCATCTGACCTCAGAATTAAGTTTTCAACTTGCAAGTGACTCAATAATCATAGCTAGTGTTTGTTTGAAACTATACAAAGCGGTTCCCACTAGTATTGAAACCATTTTAGTGCATTAAATCAATTTTCAGTATTTTTACCATTCATGCAAAGCCAACTTTAAAACCGTTTTGACAAGTTTGCAATCATTCCAGTTTCTCTCTCTGTGTTTGCTAGGGGGAAATTGTAATTGATATTATTTTGTTGAATACTGTGTTCCTCAAACCTGTTTTCTCTCCTTCCATCTCTTAATATTACATATTGGGGGGATTGAGTAGTGTGCAGGGGGAAAGAGTAATCACATTACATTTTTGATTGAACCCACAAAAGTATTATTCCATACTGCATTATTTTTCCTATCATTACTCCTTCTGATTAAAGAGATTGTTTATTGTGATATCACCGCATTGGTGATCATTGTATAACCATTAAAAAAGTGTGACATATATATTGTGCAAATACATAAAATTCATATTTTTAACTTTGCAAAACAGCCTGCTTCCTGGTTCAGTGAGACCGGGGGGGATTCAAAGAGAGGGGCATGATATAAAGTTACATCATTCAGAAATAAAAGAACTTATAGACATAAATAAATAATTAAGGTTTCAATTGTTCATCCCATGCTAGGCATTGACTTAGGTGAAGTGCAGGGTTGAAATCACTTACAAGATTGGGGGCTTGTGCGCTGGGATTTCTGAATTAGATATACCACTTGTGACAGTCTAATACAGTGTGCTAACTAACGGGGTACATAAACCCTGTTGGGCTACCACGCTGTGTTACACTGTGAAAAGCATCCCTCAATATAAACGCTCTAGGGAAGTGGTCGGTTTTGCAAAAATAAAATAAACTCCTGTAAATCAGGAAGGAAATTAATATTTCCGGAATGGCAACCTTGGTAGAAATCAATATGGCTAAAGAACACCTACTGCATACATTATTTGTAAGGGGTGAATGGATAGAACAGGATCAGAATGTGTGGTTGCAGGCAGTCACAGAACAGACCACTGCAACAGGATTAGACATATGGCAAGATAAGTGTCCATTACATATGGCACTGAGAGAACTGCATATGGCCCCTAAGGTAAAAGAAGAGCAAAGTAAGATTGCCAAAATAGCGGCATATCTGTACCTCCATATTGGAGCAATACAGGACAAATATGCCGAGGGCCACGATCTGGCAAAAAAGCAACTGCAGGCATTATAAAAAGCCCAGACTGATCTGGAATCTGTAGAGCAAAGGCTACAGAGTGGCCATGAATCAGAAAATGAAATTAGGCACTACCTAACCAAAATAAAACAAGATATGGGTATCCTGCACCAGGAGAAGTTAGAACAGGATACCAGAATGCTGGCCTTGCAGAAGGAGTCACCCTGTAAAGCCACCTAGACAAAGAAAAAGAAGAGAATAATAAACTAATTCTGAAAGACCTGGACACCCAGGCAGAGTTTGATGAAGAGCGCCAGAAAGCTGGTGCGCTCCAAAGACGGAGGGACGACCTGGCTGCACAGAAGCATACACTTGCTCAGGAAAGGGACACCTTAGGCCAGGAAGTCTGTTATCTAAAAGAGAAGATAGAAGAAAATCACCTGGCCCTTCACGGACTGGGTGACATCCAAAAGACCAAGAGGGTGGAAGATGCTCTAGCAAGGAAGGAGCAGGCCGGTATGGGCAGGACTCAGGAGGTAACCCTCCTGCAGCAAAAACTGGCCCGGTACTCTAAAACAACACAGGATGCACAGAGAGACAATGAAGCTCTCTGTGAGAAAAAGGACAGGCTACACAGACAGGTAGCTATGCAAGAGCAATTGATAGAAACTAGCAAGGCTTTGATAGAGGAACAGAAAGCTCAGGTTCTTGCATGGCAACAGGGAGCAGGGGCTGAGAGGGATGGGGTCCGCTGGGAAAGGGAAACACCTGAGCATAATCTCAGGAACCCTAGTACCAGAGGCCTTCATCTCTTCCAATCCCTGGACTCTGCCAACCCCATGTTCACTGGCGCACATGAGCCAAGGGCCACAGGGATGGCAGACTTCAATCCATTGAGGAATATGGGGCTCATAGACCAGCACCTCCCAGAAATGGATGGGCGGGCATCTGGGTATGGGTTCCTAAGTACTGTAAAATTTAGTGGGGAACTCCATGAGAGTAGGCCCACTAAGGGCATCCTGAAAACCTCTGCCCAGCTAGGACAGTGGTTTGGGGGGGTACTCATTAAATCCTGGGAGTAAGGAGGAATCAGAAGACTCCTCTGAGCGCCCCAGGACACAGAACACTAGGCCCCCACATTCTGCCAGCCATTTCCAGGCTCGCAGAATCTGGGAGAGCCTAGAAGACCAGACGGGCACCTCTGGTAGCAGTGCCTTTGAGTCAGAGGAGGAGTGGACTAGGGTCACCCGAACCAAAAAGCAAACAAGGTCAAAAGGGCCTTGCTCAAGGATCCCCTAACGCAAATCAAAGCGATAAGGAGCGTCATCACGCCCTATCATAAGAACGCAAAGTATTCAGTTTGGGAGCACCTAGAGCTCTTTGAACAGATAATGGAAACTTTCCATTTGAAGGACAGCCAAAGCTATATTCAATATGTGAAATGGACCTTCTCGCCAGAGTACTCCAGCTTCTTTGCAGGGATGGAGGACCAGAATCATTCTAGATGGTTCAACTATTGGGCGGCCATCTTGAAGCATTTTTCTGTGCACAGAAATCCCCAGGAGGCTCGTAAGGCAGCCTACAACTTGCAATGTGGGGAAGATCAGGCCCCACAGGAATTTGTTCAAGAATTAAATTGTGGGGGGCGTGGCTAGCTGGCGACCGATGTGCAGGTGAAGTCCCGTAGCTCCCGTGCAGCGGGGGAAATCCGGCATAAATCCTGAGTGTGAAACCCCATGGTGAGCAGATAACTGGTGGGGAACGGCGTCTGAATGGTCGGAGCACTGTTCAATGCGCTTGTTTGGCGGTGAGAAGGAGGAACTGTCCCCGAATGATCCACGGACAATCCTGAGGTCGCGGCGGGAAGAGGCGAGCACAATGGCGCCCGCGAGGCAGTGACGGGAAAGGAGGAGCGCGGTTCCTCGAATGTTCCTGAACCGAGGGAAGCAAGAATGGCGGCCGTTGTGAGGACGGTCGGCGAGGGTAGCCGGGACGTCATGGTATCCCACAGAGGGGGCAGAGAGTGGTGCGGCTCCCCTCCGGGTGCCGGCTGGAGATCAGTGAGCTGGCGGGAAGGTGTGCCTGGGGCGTCCCTGGGCCTACGAGGATCCCGACTGTGGTAGACAGGGCATCCTGCGTTGCAGCCGGAGTAAGACAAGGGAGGAGCACTGAGTGACGGTTGGATTGCCGTCCCGTGGTTCGGTAGAGTGCCCCGCCAGTGCCGTTGGTGCAGGGGCTGGCGGGAAGACAGCGGCGACCCCCTCGGTGGGTTCGTGGCCAGCCCGGTGAGGAGGTCTGGAGGGCGCCACTCGGAGGCCTGCGCTCTGTCGATCGGTGCGGCGCAGGCTGAGGATAGGGCGGAGACACCAGAGCCTCGAGTGGAGGGGCGGAGATATTTGGCTGGAGCGGGACGAGGCTGTGGACTTCCCCGGCAACGCTGGTGGCCCAGGTGGGAGAGGAAACAGCAGAGGCGTGCCTGGCCTGGGAGGGGAAGAGGAGGTGCTGTAAGAATACTCTGGTGGGTGTTCTGGAGTCTGGTCCTTGTTTGGGCCCCCCCCAGATTGACTGTCCTTGGAAAGCTGCTGCCCCCCTCCTTGGTCTTGAGACAGGCGGCAACTGCGGGGGAGACTTTGGCTGGTCCACTGCCGGCGCAGTGGAGGAAGGTGCCCCCCAGGAAGCAGAGGTGGGGGTGTGAGGTACTGGAAGGCCGGCTGGAGGGGTACTGGTGAGGCATAGTGGCCGCACAAGCGGGCGGCAGGTACAGCGCGAACCCCGCTCCTGGAGGTGGGAGAGGGCAGGGTTACCATAATGGGCAAGAGCCAGCAGCGAATGGATAGATATGCGGAGCCTAAGGACGCTGTGCAACGGCAAGAGGGCGCTGATCGACAGGAGACCCCGGCGGTGGAGGACAGAAGTGAGGTGACCCTGGATGCGTTGATGGAGGCGATAAAGGTCTCGAGAGACACTCTCCAGGAGAGCATCAAGGAGGTGGGGGTTGATATCTCTCTGGTGCGGGCGGACCTACGCAAGGTTTCTGAGCGTGTAACGGAGGTGGAACAAAGAGTCAGCATGGTGGAGGATGAGGTCCAGAAGTTGAAAAACCAGGTGGCGGTTCTGGTGGGGGCGACGCGGCAATTGGAAGTCAGAGCGGAGGATGCCGAAGGGCGCTCCAGGCGGGGCAATATCCACCTGGTTGGGGTCCCGGAGAAGGAGGAAGGACCTAGCGCCGAACTTTTTGTGGAGAATTTGATATTGAAGGTACTGGGGATTAAAGGTTTGTCGAACTTCTTCACTGTGGAAAGGGCGCATAGGGTCCTGGGAAGGCCACCCCCCGGGCGCTCCGCAGAGGGTGCTGATTGCTAAAATCATGAACTTTCGAGATCGGGATGCTATCCTGCAGGATGCCCGCAGGCACGGCTATTACGAGATCGGAGGAGCGAAGTTGCGGATTTTCCCAGACTTTACGCTTGAGGTGCAGCGACAGAGGAGGTCCTTTGTTTCAGTCCGCAGTCGCTTGAGGGAGCTCGATGTGAAATATATGATGTTTTTTCCAGCTAAGTTGAAAGTGCTGTCAGGGGGAAGGTCATGGTTCTTTACTTCTCCGAAGGAGGCCTGGGCTTGGTTGGAGGCGGGGCATTGTCGGGAGGAGGTGCGGAAGGGGAGTCCTAAGAGGGGGATGGATCAGGAGTTGGGAGGGAGCGGTTGATGCCGGAAATATTGTTATCGGTGGAGGCCCCAGCGGATATGGGCCCTCTAGCGAGGGTGGGGGCCCCGGGTGGTAAGGAGGGGTATTGACTGATGAGCTGCACGGGGCGGGTAGTAGCGTCCCTATTTGGCGTGACACCATTGACCACTGGACCACAGGGGACGGAGGAAGACGGGCAGTGTTGGTCAGTGGGTCTACAGTTTAGGAGGGGGGAAGGGGTAGGGGGAAAGCAGGGGGGGATATGCTGGTTGTAGGGGGGGAAGGGGGGTGGGGAGGGGACGGAGGGTTTGGAGGCACCAGGTTGGGGGGTGGTGTCTGGGAGTGGGGGTACCACGAGGGTGGGAAGGGGGGCAGGGCACAGCAGTTGAGGTGGGGGAGGCATTGGGAAGCTGGATTGGGTCAAGGAGAGGGAGGTGGGCTGGGGAGGAGGGGGGAACATCTTGAGGAACTGCAAGGAGTAGGATGGGGGGTCTGAAGATTGGGACATGGAATGTCCGTGGGTTAGAGAATTATCAAAAACGGAGGAAGGTAGGGGAATACTTAAAGAGACAGGGAATACAGGTGGCTCTGTTACAGGAGACACACACAAATGGGGAACTCCTGGGGAAGCTGGAGAGGCAATGGGGGGGTCAGGTGCAGGGCACTAACTACTCTACTCAAGCGAGGGGAGTCCTCATCTGGGTGGCATGGGGGTACCATTGAGGTTGGAGCGTGTGGTAGTGGATGAGCGGGGTAGAACAGTCTTGGCGCAAGGGACATGGGGGAACAGAGAGCTATGTCTGGTCAACTCGTACGCGCCTAATGTGGATGACAAGGAGTATTTCCCCTCGGTGCAACGTATGATGGGGGCTTATAGGGGGGAAATGATACTATGGGGGGGGACTTTAATTGCCATCTAGATGAGCAGCTGGACGGGCAAGGGGCTGGGGGGGACAAAGAAGTACATGGCGGTGTCACTGCAGGAGGTCATGCAAGAACTGGATCTGGTAGAGCTCTGGAGGGAGAAGCATGGAGAGGAGAGGGGATTCTCTTATTATTCGGGAGTGCACAGCTCTTACTCGCGCCTAGACTATATGGTGGTGGAAAGGGAACACTGTCATTACTTTGGGGAGACCACCTACTTGGGACGTGTTCTTTCGGACCACTCTCCTTTGGTGACAATGTTTTGTGAACCCAGGGAGGCCCCGCCACGGCGGTTATGGCGGTTGAGGATGGAGACGCTGCGGGATGGGGCCTTTGTGGCGGAGCTCAGAGAGGAGATCGGGCGGTATTTTGAACTGAATGAGGGCACGGTGGATAATAGGGGGATACTCTGGGACGCCTTTAAAGCAACCATTGGGGGAAATGTTTAGCAATGGTAGTCGGGACGAGGAAGCGCCTCTCAGAAATACTGAAACGGACGGAATCCCGGATAGCGGGTTTGGATAGGGAGGTGGCAGACGGGATGGCAGTGGGGGATGCCCTGGCGCAGGTGCTGGAGCTCCACCGGAAAACCCTGACAGACCTGGCCCACTTTGATGATAGTAGGCGGGATACGCGACTTCATGGTGAAGGGGACGAGGCGGGCAAGCTTTTAGCGTGGTTCATAGGTAGGGAGGCCCTGAGTCGGGTTATAACGCAGGTTCGGTCTGGTGGGGGAAGGGTGGTAGGGTCGCAGAAGGAGATCAATGCGGCATTTGTGACATATTATAAGGAACTCTATATGAGTGAGAGGGGATACGTGGAGATGGAAGTGGAGGATCTCATGGAGATGATTCAGCTGCCGAAACTGGGGGGATCAGTGGGGGGATCAGCGGGAGGAACTAGATGCCCCCATAGGGGAGAAGGATATACGGTGGGCAATAAGTGCCATGGAGTTTTACGCCGAATTTGCTGACTTACTGGTCCCACAGCTGCTGAAGGCATATGAGGAGGCGTTCCGAGAGGGGTGTCTCCCGGAGTCGATGCGGGAGGCGATAATTACGGTACTCCTGAGGGAGGGGAAGGATCCGAGGGAATGCTCGGCGTATAGACCCATATTGCTTTTAAATGTAGACGGGAAGATCCTGGGGAAAATTCTGGTGGCCAGATTGGCGACGGTGGCGCCGACTCTAGTACATCCGCACCAGTGCGGGTTTGTAGGGGGCAGGCGTACGTCGGGTAATATTTTCAGACTCCACCACGTGATGGATCGGGTGAAATTGCAAAAGCGGGACATGGCCATAGCGTCGTTTGATGCTATGAAGGTGTTTGATTAGTTGGAATGGAAATGGTTATTTCGGGGGTTACGGGAGTTTGGGTTTGGGGAGGGTATGCTTAGATGGCTAGCCCTGTTATACACGAAACCACGGGCGATGGTGAAAACTAACTGTTGGGTTTCAGAGACATGGGAGTTAGAGAGGGGGACTAGGCAGGGGTGCTCGGCTTCCCCAATTTTGGTTACCCTGGCTCTGGAGCCACTAGTGGCGTATCTGCGGCAGGAGATGGGTGAGGCTTGTTGGGTGTCCTGACCCACGTTTGGACTATTATGCTGCAACATTTGGTGCTGTGGGCTTAGGAAATCCAAGATAGCGGAAAAGCCCACATTTGCACCAGGATCCAGGAAAACCACGCAGTTTTTGCGCACACCAAAATGGTTGCCTGACCTACCACCCACAAGTGCGAGCGTGATGGGCTAGGAGTGCCATGAGTGGAATGTGTGCAAACGAAAAACAGCAGTGCCTGTTAGCTCAAAAAGCACTTTGAAATCACCTTTGTTTCTCTGAAATGCAAGCTAAAAATGCCTATTTTAAACATTGCAAGATATTCAAAAATCTCAATGAACACCAGCAAACATTTGGCAGAATGTAGTCTTGTGTGCGTACAAAATCTGGAAAGATGAAGAGCCCAAAACAATGTTTATAACAAAACTGGCTGAGCTGTGGATGTCAGCAGCTGAATTGAAATTGGACTTAAAGCCACTAAAATCGAAATGTTTAAAATAAATGAGTGGCCTACTATGAGTGTCACATAGGTTGCAACTGTTTAAAGGTCATAGTTTTGAACTTAGAATCAGCATTCTAGCTGCATGTGTAAAAATTGTAAGTTTGATTTGGATGAAGAAAAACTGGGAACAAAAGTGACATTTAGCTGAAGCCTGGCATAAAGAGATTGAATTCTGCCTGACAACTACCCCCGACGGGAGTTGAAACTCGCTGTCAACTTTCTTTTCTTGTTGAGGCTGAATGTCCCACTTTCCCTTCTCCACCTCCTCACCTGAGGAAATCGTGTCCTCTTCCACTGGGCTCAAGGATCGATGGGATCTGTAGTCCTTCTCCTTTTTGTTTTGAAGTTTGAGTCTCACACAAGAGGAAGCCACAGTGAAGGCTACTAGAGAGCACTTCTCTGAGGACCCCCCTCCCGGGAGGGACGAATTAGGGGAAAAAGCCAAACGTGGCAAAAAAACCCTCAGAAATGTGGCAGCTGGATTGGAAGATGCAGGATTCAGTTGGAAGAAGAGTGTTCGTCCCAATGTGGGCACAGGAATCCGAGACAGTTGAGTTGGAGTTCGGACAACCACGAAAACCCAAAACATAGGCAGCAGGACAGAAAGTGAAAGTAAGATGCTGCGAGGCCGCTAGAAAAGAAACCCGTATAAAGGTCCACGCATTGAAAAGTAGCATAAACAGAATGGGAGGACGGACAGAGAGGGAGAGAAAGAATATAAGGAAAAAGAACCGGAAGAGACCGGTAACAAAGCATAGCGCAACAACGGCAGCAAAGGAAAACACAGCTGACTGAAAGGTTGCAACGCACAGATGTCAAGAGGAGGCATGCCTAAATAGTACCACGTACATACGACGTGAAAGAACTAGACCGCTGCATGTACGTAGTTTAAAGCGTGCTGGAAATCAAGAAGTGCGGTAGCGACTCCAACGGCGCCATAAACGCCAATATCCAAGGCGTTGCATGACAGTATGCCCCCTCGAACCCCCGGGTTTGCCCGGGTGAGCCCTGTGAAATTTCCTGAGTAACAAGGGGCGTGAATATGCGAAAGAAGTTCCCAGGAGTCTTCTGCAGAAGAGAACCCTTTCCAATGTACCAAGTATTCCAGGCGACCTCTATGATATCTGGAGTCTCTCAGGTGTGATACCTCATATTCTGGTGCTTCAGAAGAGGATGGGACAGAGAGAGGTCGAGAAATGAGTCTGGTCTGCACTCCTGAGTAATGAAGCATGAAAAACCGGGTGAATGCGTCTTAAAGTGTGAGGCAATTTAAGACGGAATGCCACAGGATTGATTTTTGCAATGATTGGTTAAGGTCCAATCAATCGTGGCGAAAGCTTGGATGGGTGAGACCATCCTGGTAAGTATTTAGTAGAAAGCCATACCTTGGAACCCACTTCCCATTTGGGAACTTCTTGTCGATGTTTATCGGCTTGTCTCTTATACATCTTGAGGCTCTCTGTCAGATTCTGCTTAGCCTTCTCATGGGTGTCTTTAAGCCGAGTTAACACTTCATCCACTGCCGGAAGAGAAGTTGATAAGGTAAAGTGAGGGATGATAGATCGGGGATGAAACCCATACGTACAGTAGAACGGGGACATACCACTTGCAGAGTGACTGCCGTTATTATTAACGACTTGATTACTGTAATGCCCTATACAGTAGCGCCAATAAAGCCACTACCCTAAGACTTCAAACTCTACAAAATAATGCTCTCAGAGCTGCATTAGGAATAAGAAAGAGGGAGCATATCTCCTCGACTAGGCGGCAACATAAATGGCTTTCTACTGAGAATAAAATCCAGCTAAAAATGATCTCATTAACCCATAAGGCCTTAAATAATGCTGCTCCTAGCTACCTGATGGACAAAATAAAAAGAAAAACTTCCAATAGACCCATGAGACTCGCCAACTCCAATTGTTTGGCAGTACCTAGATTCAGACTTGCCAAAATTGGTGGCGTTTGCTTCCCTGTGAAAGCTGCTAACCTGTGGAACGCCCTGCCACCTAACCTTAGAGCTGACCAACCCTTCCCCCATTTCAGAAGGAACCTTATCAAACACATTATCACCAACAATGACTTAACACCCGAACACTCACAAGCGTAGTCCTACCTAATGCACCCGACGCGACATCAACCTTATGTTTATTACTGCTAATCATGTATATTTTAACTGTACATTCATGTAAATACGGCAACTCTTTATCTGTATATTCTAGTAATTTGTGTAATATGGCGTAATATTGTAAATTCATTTATATAACATTGTAACATTGTAAGCTTCGCATATACTTGTTGCTGCGCCCGGTAACCTAAGGGTCTGGTGCGCAATATAAATAAATAAACAAACAAACAAACAAAATTATACGCAAATTCTGCTGTAGGTAGTAAGTCCACCCAATTGTCCTGTTCCAAGTTGGTGTAACTTCGTAAATACTGCTCCAAGGTTGCATTTAAGCGTTCAGTCTGCCCATTGGTCTGGGTGTGATACCCAGACGATAATGCATGTTCAATCCCCAGAGCTTTGCATAGAGATTTCCAGAACTTGGAAACATATTGGCTTCCACGGTCTGAGACGATCTTATCAGGAAGACCATGAAGTTTAAAGATGTCTCTGATGAAAATCACAGCCATAGCATCTGCAGTGGGTAGGCTTGGAAGAGGAGAAAAATTAGCCATCTTGGTGAGTGAATCCATGGTTACCATAATACAGGAACAACCTTTAGAACGTGGAAGCTCCACGATAAAGTCGGTTGCAATATGGCTCCACGGACGATCAGGAACAGTATCCTGTTTCAACAAACCTATAGGTCGCTTAGTGCTGTATTTGCTCTGGTTGCACACGCTACAAGTCTCCATATACTGTTTAACATCTCTGGAATAGCCTGGCCAAAAGAAAGCCCGGCTGACCACATCTAAGGTGTTGGCTTGTCCCCTGTGTCTGGCTGTCTTATGATCGTGGCACCAGGCAAGCACCTTCTTTTGCAATTCTTTGGATGGTATCCACAATCTTCCCTCCAGAACAAAAGGCCTTCTGCCTTTGCTAAACCTTTTGGTTCAATTTGCGTAACTGTAGCCTCTCTGACTTGTTGTAGAAATGTAGAGGTGTTTGCTATGATTTGATTCCTGGGGAACAGTCTTTCTGGAGTAACGAAGGATGCACCGGAGTGGTGAGTCTTCCTCGAAAGGGCGTCGGCCAATGTATTCTGACTTCCTGGGATATATGTGATGCTGAAGTCATACTGAGAAAAGAAATGAGCCCATCGGGCCTGTCTGGAATTGACACATTCCATAGACTGTAAGACCTGCAGATTTTTGTGATCAGTTCTGATTATAAAGGGATGTCTTCCTCCTTGTAATAAATGCCTCCAAACCTCACATGCCTTCTTCATGGCCAAAAGTTCTCTTTCGATAACTGAGTAATTTTATTGGCTCGAGGTAAGGGTCTTAGACAAATAGGCCACTGGATGTTCTTCGTTGTCATTTTCTTGAAGCAAAACAGCTCCAATGGCGGCTGCGGAAGCATCTGTTTCCAGTATGAACTGTTTCTCTTGATCTGGTTGTCGTAGAATAGGAGCACTGCAAAACCTTTTTTTTAACTGTTGAAAACTCTCTTCTGTTGGGCGTTCCAGACGAATGGCATAGAATTCTTTTTCAGAAGATTTGTTATGGGTAGAGTAATCTCGGGGATACCCGGGATGAAGCGTCTGTAGAAATTTGCCATGCCCAAGAATCTTTGTACCTCTTTAACAGACGATGGAGCAGGCCATTTAAGAATGGCATCTACCTTCTGTTCGTCCATCTGTACACCTTGTGGTGAGAGAACAAAGCCCAGATAGGTTACTGTTGTGACTCCAAAAACACACTTTTCTTTCTTGACCAATAGTTGATGTTGATTGAGTCGCTTTAATACTTCTTTCAAATGAATCAAGTGCTCTGGCATTTCTTTAGAAAAAATCAAAATGTCGTCCAGATATACGACAACTGACACAAACAGAAGATCTGAAAAAAATCTGTATATAAACCTTTGGAACACTGCTGGTGTGTTTACTAACCCAAAGGGCATTACATGATACTCGTACAACCCAAAGGGTGTCCTGAAAGCTGTTTTCCACTCGTCCCCAGCACGTATTCTGAGCAGATGATAGGCGTTGCGCAGATCCAATTTGGTGAATACTGAGGCACCCTGGATGGCCTCTAAGATGTCAGGAATGAGTGGCATGAGATATCTATCCTTCTCTGTTACTTTGTTCAGTCCTCGGTAGTCAATACAAGGCCGAAGGTCTCTGGTGTCTCGTTTCAGTATGAAAAAAAATGGTGCACCGGCAGGGGATATTGAAGGTCTAATGAGACCGTTGCAAAGGTTATCATCCAAATATCTCTGGAGTACTTCCTTCTCCATCGTAGAGAGAGCAAACATCCTACCAAAAGACACCAGGACTCGGGGCATCAGGTCAATGGCACAGTCCTCTGGTCTGTGAGGAGGTAATACTGCTGGGGTGCTGTTGGCTAATACTGGATTGTACTCTTCTAACACCTGGGTGAGAGAATTTATGCTGACAGTAGAGAGGAGCGGGCTGGAAAATGTCTTCACTGGTTTATTCTGTGTTTTGTGAAAGCATTCGGTGAGACAGTGGTTTGAATCAAAACTCAAACAGTTAGTCTTCCAGTTGATGCTTGGATTGTGTTGACGTAGCCATGTGATTCCCAATATCAGAGGGAAATGTGCAGCTCTGATTATATCAAAGATAATGATCTCTGAATGCTCGTGAATGCGGAGAGGTAAAGGCTCTGTGGTCTGGAGAATAGGTCCCGAGCTCAATGGTAGGCCATCCACTCCTTCGACATCTTGTCCGTGACTTCGATCGATGCGTTTCGCTCCGACCTTGTTCACCCATAAGGTGTCAGCAAAATTCCCGGCGGCCCCACAATCCAATAATGCTAGTGTCTCCACTTGAGACCCATTGATCGTAACCGTAACAGTTAGCACCATTAGTCGTGAGTCTTCGGGTACGTTGGATGCGTCAATTGTCATGGTAACATAGGGACTAAGAAAGGGCCCTCGATTTCCTGTCCCTTCTAGGATTGAGGGTTTTCGTTTCCCGCCGGCTTGGTGGGTAATTCAGTGCAATTCTGTACTGTATGTTTGTCAGAAGCACAATAGGTGCATAATCCTTGTTCCCTCCTTCTCTTTCTTTCTTCGGGAGTTAATGATCTCCAGGTGAAACCTATCTGCATGGGTTCATCTGTGCGTTTGGTAGCAGGTGAATGAAGGTGTTAGCTTCCGTCTTTCATTACGCCTTTCTTGCATTCTGGTTTCCCTCTGTAGAGCGGCAGTCATCAACTCAGGTAACGTAGCAGGTCGTGGAAAGTGAGCCAGTTCATCTTTCAATTCCTCTTTAAGACCACGACGAAAGATGATGTACTGAGATTGATCACACCAACCGGTCTCCATAGCCAGTCTTTTAAATGAAGAAATGTAAGTCCTAACATCAGCCTGACCTTGGCGTGCGTCTAACAATTCTTCCCCGGCTGCAAATGACAGTTCTGGACACTCAAAAGTCTGTTTCAATAATTCCAAGAACGACCTAAAATCTTGTAAAATTGGATCATTACCAGTGACAAGAGGTGTGGCCCAAGCTAGGGCATTGCCTCTCTTATTATATATTAGAAAACCTGTCTTTGCATGGTCTGAAGCAAACGTGCGGGTTCTGAACGCAAAATACACTCTGCAAGCATCAAGAAACTCTTTTAGAGTCTTAGAAGAACCGTCGTATTTGCCCTAGGATAGGGCCATCGGTGGCAAGTCAGTAGACTGAGGTTCTCGTGTCGCTACCATCTGCTTCAATAGATTGTTTTCCGCCTTCATGTTTTGCATCTCTAATGAGAGACTTTGTACTGCGGCTATCAATTCTTGTACTTGCTCTGAAGTAGCTATAGTGGGTTTTTGGGCGTTGCAAACTGTCAACTTTCTTTTCTTGTTGAGGCTGAATGTCCCACTTTCCCTCCTCCACCTCCTCACCTGAGGAAATCATGTCCTCTTCCACTGGGCTCAAGGATCGATGGGATCTGTAGTCCTTCTCCTTTTTGTCTTGAATTTTGAGTCTCACACGAGAGGAAGCCACAGTGAAGGCTACTAGAGAGCACTTCTCTGAGGACCCCCCTCATGGGAGGGACGAATTAGGGGAAAAAGCCCAACGTGGCAAAAAAAACCTTGGAAATGTGGCAGATGGATTGGAAGATGCAGGATTCAGTTGGAAGAAGAGTGTTCGTCCCAATGTGGGCACAGGAATCCGAGAGGGTTGAGTTGGAGTTCGGACAACCACGAAAACCCAAAACATAGGCAGCAGGACAGAAAGTGAAAGTAAGATGCGGCGAGGCCGCTTGAAAAGAAACCCGTATAAAGGTCCACGCATTGAAAAGTAGCATAAACAGAATGGGAGGACGGACAGAGAGGGAGAGAAAGAATACAAGGAAAAAGAACCGGAAGAGACCGGAAACAAAGCGTAGCGCAACAACGGCAGCAAAGGAAAACACGGCTGACCGAAAGGTTGCAACGCGCAGATGTCAAGAGGAGGCATGCCTAAATAGTACTACGTACATACGACGTGAAATAACTAGACCGCTGCATGTACGTAGTTTAAAGCGTGCTGGAAATCAAGAAGTGCGGTAGCGACTCCAACGGCTCCATAAACGCCAATATCCAAGGCGACACATTACACTTGCTCAACAAATGTTCCCAGGCCTGGCCTGCATTCTCCTGCCGTCACCAAAGGGAGATGACACCTCTCTGATTGGGTTAGGGGAGGAGCAGCTGGGGACTGCAGGAAACTGAACAATGAGCCTTCCTTGGCTAAGGCAAATGTTAAATTAGGGGGGGTCGTAAATGGCTTCCTCTTGAGAGAAACTGGGAGGGGCAGTGCCTTTGTGAGCAAATTGAGTTGGAGGAAGTGGACAAACCAGAAATTCCACCATGTGCTTTGGGAAACCACACCCCTCTGGGCCAGAGCATAATTTTAAAAAGATGGATAATTCATAGTATGGACTTGTCAAAATTATATAATTCATATCATTATTCTTGTGATTTTTCTGTGCACATTTTAAGAGGTGTTAGGACTCTGTACCATGTTCTGAGGCAAAACCCCATGAATTATGGAGATTGCAGACACGGGGTTCACGCTAGAAAAATGAAAATTTACTGGAATATGTGTAGAATGGCGGGGTACATCTGTATAATTTTTGGTAAAATTCCAATATTGGTAAACCAACTAAAAACGAAAATAAGTTGCCATTTTTGAACCCTGGCTCTTAGAAACATCAGAGTTGGAACAGAGACCTACCCGAAGTAATATATGATATGTACATGTAATGTCAACCACTTATGTATTTGGGAAATAGGTTCAGTTATGAAAATGATTTTCTAAGGTAAAAGCAAAGGGGAGTGTTCTTTCTTTGGAGCCATAAACATGATGACACCTGATGACATAGGATGACTCACTGCTCCCTTCTCAAATCAGGTCAAAGAGAAATCCTTGACCTATAAAATCATGAGTTGGTTGGGCATAGAAAGTTAGCATCCACACCCATTTTCAAAATACATAAAAAGAGTGTCATGCGCCGCCTCCGCACCTGGCGTCTTTGGCCCCGCTGCCGCTTAGGGACTTCCTGATTCCCGTCACGCTGACGCTACGTTCTCTCTATGCGGTCTAGTCTTCTCCGCCGTAGCGCTATTTAACCACTCCTCTCCCTGAGCACAGCGCGTTGCAACCTTCCACGGTCAGCTGCTTTTCCTCGCTGCCGCGGTCTTGCTACACGCTGTTTACCTTTTGCTCCTCGAGCATTTTTTCTCTTACTCTTTCCGTCCTTATTACCGGTCCTACTCCGGTCCCAGTCTTTCGTTTCCTCTCTACCTCCATTCCTTAGTTCCAGCTCTTTGCCTTTACTTTGTTTTCTTTACCTTTTGGCGTTTTTCGCTGCATTATAATTCCACCTGGTTCCGGTTGCTGCCTTCTCCCATCATTCATCTGCATACACGTCCAGCGGCCATCAGGATACTTACCGGTTCAAGGGGTTTTTTGCCTACTCTGGCTTTTTTCCCCCTTCCTGTCTCTCCCGGGAGGGGGACACGGTCAGGGCGCATTTACACGCTCTCACTGTGGCTTCCTCTTGTGGAAGACACTCTCAACCTCGAAAAAAGGAAAAGGATTATACGGCGCATCGAGCACTCAGTCCAGCTGAAGAGGATTTCGACTCCACAGGTGAGGAGGTTGAAGAGAGAAAGAAGGGTATTACACCAGTGGTAGAATCGGAAGCTGACAGTTTGCAACGCCCACAAACACCAATCATGGCTACTCCTGAGCAAGTGCAGGAACTAATCGCTGCGGTACAAAGCCTTTCTCTAGAAATGCAGAATATGAAAACTGAAAACAATCTGTTAAAACAAATGGTGGCAGTAAGGGAGCCCCCCAACACAGACCTGCCCCCTATGCCTTTGTCTTCAGGGAAGTATGATGGTTCCCCCAAGACCCTAAAAGAATTTCTTGACGCTTGCAGGGTGTATTTTTCCTTCAGAACCCGCACCTACGCCTCAGATCATGCCAAGGTTGGATTCCTGGTGTCTAATATGACAGGGAACGCTCTAGCTTGGGCCACCCCTCTAGTCACCGGAAATGACCCTGTCCTTCAGAATTTCGATGCATTCATTGCTTTTGTTAAACAAACCTTTGAGAGACCCGAAGTCTCAATGGCAGCTGGTGAAGACTTGATGGACATTCGTCAAGGACAGTTTGATGTGCTGTCTTATATCTCCTCATTTAAGAGATTGGCCATGGAGACGGGTTGGTCTGAACAGTCTCAATTTATTTTGTTCCGCAGAGGACTTCGAGAAGAATTAAAAGATGAAATGGCTCACTTTCCTCGGCCTACTTCCCTGCAGGATCTTATGACGGCCGCCCTTCAGATGGAGTTCAGGATGCAAGAAAGGCGTCAAGAAAGAAGAAAAGCACGTACCTCCTTTTCAAGGACCTCCTCACCTCCTTCGGCAGCGCCCAAACCTCACGATGAGCCCATGCAAATCGGCACTACTCGCCGTTCTTTAACACCTGAAGAAAGAAGGAGGAGAAGGGAACAGGGCCTATGTGCCTACTGTGCCTCTGATCGCCACACGGTGCATAATTGTTCTGAACTAACCAAGAAACCGGCGGAAAACGCAAACCCTCGAACCTAGTGGGGACGGGTTATCGAGGGCAATCTTCCAGTCCCTACGTTACTATGTCTATTGATTCCTCGAACCCTTCTGAAGATTCCCGCCTGATGGTTATAACGGTCCAGGTTACTATCAATGGCAGCCCCGTAGAGACGCTGGCTCTCTTGGATTGCGGTGCCGCAGGAAACTTCGCTGACACCCTTTGGGTAGACAAAGTGGGTGCTTCACGGATAGACCGCAGCCACGGTCAGAAAGTAGAAGGAGTAGACGGCACACCTTTGAGTTCAGGACTCATTGTTCAGACAACCGAACCCCTTCCTCTGACTATATTTCAACATTCAGAAGTCATTACTTTTGACATCATTCGAGCAGCCCATTTTCCTCTTATCTTGGGGATTACCTGGTTGCGACAACATAATCCCCATGTCGACTGGAAGTCTAACATTTTGCAGTTTAATTCCAGCTATTGCCAGACACACTGCTTTAAAGAAGCACATTACCAGGAGGTAAAGATATCTCCCACTGTTCTCCCCACGAGTATAGGGGTGCTTTCCATTGACTCGGTATTGGAAGAATACCCTATGGTGTTTGCTGAATCCGCTCCAATGGCATTACCACCTCACAGACCGGAGGACTGCTCTATCGAGCTAATACCTAATGCCCTGGTCCCATTTGGACGAATGTTTGCTTTATCCAAGACTGAAAAGGACGCTTTACGAAAATATCTGGATGACAACTTGTGCAACGGTCTCATCAGACCCTCTAAATCCCCGGCGGGTGCTCCCTTGTTTTTTATTCCAAAGAGGGATTCTAAGGACCTCAGACCATGCATCGATTACAGGGGACTCAATAAAGTCACTTGTAAGGATAGATATCCCATGCCCCTCATTCCTGACATTTTGGAATCTGTACAGGGAGCAACAGTCTTCTCTAAATTGGATCTGCGCAATGCATATCATTTACTCAGAGTGAGTCCAGGAGATGAATGGAAGACGGCTTTCAGGACACCATTCGGCCTATACGAATACTACGTTATGCCTTTCGGACTGGTCAATGCTCCCGCTATATTCCAAAGGTTCATAGACCGAATATTCTCTGATTTATTGTTTATTTCAGTTGTGGTTTACCTTGACGACATACTTGTTTTTTCACAGTCTATGTCAGAACATCTACTACATCTCACTGAGGTCCTGGAGCGCCTTAAAAAACATCATTTATTGGCCAAACGTGAAAAGTGTGTTTTTGGGGTATCCTCGATCCCTTACTTAGGGTTTATCCTCTCACCACAAGGAGTACAAATGGATCAAAAGAAGGTTGAGGCCATTCTCCATTGGCAGGCTCCTTCCTCAGTCAAAGAAGTTCAGAGATTCCTGGGCCTGGCTAATTTTTATAGGCGTTTCGTGCCAGGTTTTTCCAACACTGTCCTACCAATTACCAATTTGTTAAAGAAGACATCTGTGCCTTTCATTTGGAGCCCACAGGCTGAAGAAAGCTTTCAACTCTTGAAGAAGAGCTTCTGCAGCGCTCCCATCCTATGCCAGCCAGACCAAAGCAAACCTTTTATTGTTGAGACAGATGCCTCTGCCGCAGCAATAGGAGCAGTTCTACTACAAGAGCATGACAACGCGGAACACCCAATAGCATATCTATCAAAAACTCTCACTCCGAGTCAACGGAATTATTCAGTAATAGAACGTGAACTACTAGCCATGAAAAAAGCCTGTGAAGTCTGGAGACACCTCTTACAGGGGTGCAACCACCCTTTTGTAATCCGGACCGACCATAAGAATTTACAAGTTTTACAGTCAATGGATTGCATCAATTCCAGACAAGCCCGGTGGGCGCATTTTTTCTCACAATATGACTTTACCATCACATATATTCCTGGAAGCCAAAACACTTTGGCAGATGCTCTGTCCAGAAAGGCTTTCTCCTCCCATGTTGCCTCATCCTGCCCGGAAAAGTTGTTTCCCAGGAACCGCATTGTTGCCACTATCTCTTCCCTGTTTCAACGGATAAAAGAAGCTGTCTCCTTACATCCAGAACCTCGCGGCATGATCCAAAAGGATGGTTTGTTCCTGAAGAAACAGAGGATCTGGATACCATCCAAACCTCTTCAAAAAGACATAATGTCCTGGTGCCATGATCACAAGACAGCAGGCCATAGGGGACAAACCAGCACCTTGGACTTGATTAGTAGAGCTTTTTATTGGCCTAATATGTCTAAAGATGTTAAACATTATGTCAAGTCCTGCAGAGTCTGCTGTCAGAGTAAAAACAACACAAAGAAACCCATAGGTCTGCTACAACAAGATGCCATCCCGGAACGTCCGTGGAGTCATATATCTACAGATTTCATTGTGGACTTACCTTTGTCCCACGGATGTACATGCATAATGGTGTCCATCGACTCTCTCACCAAGATGGCTCATTTTTCTCCACTCCCTGGTATACCAACTGCCGATGGTATGGCATTAGTGTTCATTAAAGATGTGTTTCGACTCCATGGTCTCCCCGACAAGATTGTATCAGATCGAGGAAGCCAATTCGTCTCCAGATTCTGGAAGTCCTTATGCGCCGCTCTTAATATTCAGCGCGCTTTGTCATCAGGATATCATCCCCATACCAATGGGCAGACAGAGCGGTTAAACGCCACCTTGGAACAATATTTGCGCAGCTATACCAATATGGAACAAGACAACTGGGTGGATATGCTGCCGACAGCGGAGTTCGCATATAATAATGCCAGTCATTCCGCAAGCAAAATGTCTCCATTCTATTGTTCATATGGCTTTCATCCCCGAGCCATCATTCCACATTTTTTCTGCAAACCTGCACTTCCGGCGGTAGAAGAGACACTTATCCGAATAAAGGACATCCAAGACAAAGCCAAGTTGAATCTCAGAGATAGCCTCCAGGCTTACAAAAGGCAAGCTGACCGGCACCGGCAGGTTGTACCTGATTGGGAGGTTGGTTCCAAGGTATGGTTATCTACTAAATACCTTCCTAGATGGTCTCGCCCATCTAAACTGTCCCCCAGATTTATCGGTCCCTATCCCATTTCTGCCAAGATCAATCCAGTGGCCTTCCGCCTTAAGCTGCCACATTCTCTTAGGCGGATTCACCCAGTGTTTCACGCATCTCTTTTGAAGAGTGCCGAACAGTCATTAAGGGCTCGTCCTTTCCCCACTCTTTCTCACTCACCTGATGCTCCTGATTATGAAGTGTCCGGGTTGCTGGACTCCAGATACCGCAAAGGGCGCCTGGAATACCTGGTGCATTGGAAAGGTTTTTCACATACTGAGGACTCTTGGGAACCAATTGCACACATCCACGCTCCTATCCTTCTCCGGAAGTTTCACCGTTTGCATCCCGGCAAACCGGGTGGCCTGGGCCTTGGCAGGGGGCATACTGTCATGCGCCGCCTCCGCACCTGGCGTCTTTGGCCCCGCTGCCGCTTAGGGACTTCCTGATTCCCGTCACGCTGACGCTACGTTCTCTCTATGCGGTCTAGTCTTCTCCGCCGTAGCGCTATTTAACCACTCCTCTCCCTGAGCACAGCGCGTTGCAACCTTCCACGGTCAGCTGCTTTTCCTCGCTGCCGCGGTCTTGCTACACGCTGTTTACCTTTTGCTCCTCGAGCATTTTTTCTCTTACTCTTTCCGTCCTTATTACCGGTCCTACTCCGGTCCCAGTCTTTCGTTTCCTCTCTACCTCCATTCCTTAGTTCCAGCTCTTTGCCTTTACTTTGTTTTCTTTACCTTTTGGCGTTTTTCGCTGCATTATAATTCCACCTGGTTCCGGTTGCTGCCTTCTCCCATCATTCATCTGCATACACGTCCAGCGGCCATCAGGATACTTACCGGTTCAAGGGGTTTTTTGCCTACTCTGGCTTTTTTCCCCCTTCCTGTCTCTCCCGGGAGGGGGACACGGTCAGGGCGCATTTACACGCTCTCACTGTGGCTTCCTCTTGTGGAAGACACTCTCAACCTCGAAAAAAGGAAAAGGATTATACGGCGCATCGAGCACTCAGTCCAGCTGAAGAGGATTTCGACTCCACAGGTGAGGAGGTTGAAGAGAGAAAGAAGGGTATTACACCAGTGGTAGAATCGGAAGCTGACAAAGAGCCACTGGAAGCCAGACAGGGACATTCATTTTCCAACCTTCAACTGAATTCCTGCGCAGCACGCTGATGGAGAACTCCAGAGAGACAGAACTCCAGAGATCCAGACTAACTCCAGAACAAAAACTCCAATGAGCTGAACTCTTCAGCATGCCTCAAAATCGTTTGCAAACTATTTAACCGCCGGGCTGTGCGGTTTGCTTCTTGCTAAGAGTCCTGTATATCCAGAACAGAACCAGTACCCAGAAAGCAGTGCGGTATCCAGAATCCACTTGATCCAGACCAGCAGAACCAGAGACCCAGTCCAGACCGCTGTGAACAGAACCGGTGCCTGATTGACCCGCCGAGCAGAGAGAACCGCAGCTAAACTTGTTTACCAGATCCGTGACGAGGCCATTCCTTTCAAATTTATAGTGTGAGTACCCAGCTAGAACTGTGCAGAACCCATCTCTTAGATAAAATAATCTGAATCAAAACATTTGAACCTGTTTACAACTGCATCATAAGAAATCGTGTGTTCCTCCTGTTGATGCAAACCTTTCAAAGTGCATCTGTCATTCCGAAACTGTAATTTCATTTCTGAAAAACTACCTTTACAAAATTGTCTGTATCTGTATTTGGAACCGTGCATCCTAGGAACGACTTGCTACTCCTTATAGCACCTCCGTAATTGCGCTCGATGCACTTGAAAAAAGTGCTGGGATTTGACATTTTGTTTCATTTCAACCACGTGTAGAAAGATCTGTCCTTTGCTTCCATTACTGAAATCCGTTTTCAACCTGATAATCCCTCATTAATCATTGTTAGTGTGGACCTGAACTGATTTAAAGTATCTCTCAGTCACCCTGAACCTCTAGAGGGAATTAAAATCAATTTTAGCATATTTCACTCCCTTGCAAATCACCTGAAAGTCTTTCGCCTGTGTTTCAAAATCATCCCTGGTGCTATAAGCTTGCTAGGGGGGAACTGAATTTGTATTGTACTGTGATTGTATCCCTGAAGACTGTGTGTGTTACTTCCATCTCCTTATATTGCAGAGGGGGGGAGTGAAGTGCCATCTGGGGAAAAGTGAGCATATTATCTCTTGTAAAACCCTGTCAGTTATTTCTGTACTGCATTCTTTCTATCATTGTTTTTCCTTGAAACCATAAAAGAATTCTCAGTTACCTTATCCTCCCTATACTAGCTCTTAAGTAATTAAATCAGTGTGCTAGTGTAACATCATCCATTGTTGATCACTGTCATATTCTTAAGTGTGATATCAAATATTAATTTATTATAAAAGTGTGATATATGTATATATATTGTTTAATTTTTCCAATGAATCTTTTAAATTGCAAAACAAACCTACTTCTTGACTCAGTGGGATCCGGGGGATTCTAAGAGAGGGGCGTTATACAAGGGTTCATCATCCAGATTATAACTTGTCATAAAAATATATAAATAAGGGCTTCCCTTGAGCAATCCCAGACAAGACACTGAATTAGTGGGAATGCTTGATTGGAGTCATTAACAGGCTGGAATCAAGGTGGATGGGCAGAGGCACATTGTATCCCTATACGCGGACGATTTGTTATTATACGTAGGGGATCCCCGATTATATCTTCCCGACCTTTTGGAAATCGTTCGTAATTTTAGAGCCATGTCGGGGTTTCGTTTAAACCCGGAGAAATTGGTCATGTTTCCGCTGGGGGGGTTGCGGAGTCGCTCAGTGGAGGAACTTTCGGTACTCGGGAATTCAAGTGTTCCATGACATGGTGGACACATTTGTACGCAATACGGGGGGGGGGGCGTTGTCCAAGATAGGGGACTCCATTCAGTTTTGGAAGGATCTACCACTCTCGTTGATGGGTAGGGTGGCATTATGTAAAATGGTCATTCTCCCGCGGCTGCTCTATTTTTTCGTGAATATACCGTATGTGGCAAACAGGGTGTTTTTCAGAATGCTGGATGTTAAGGTCAGTGAGCTGCTTTGGAGCTTGGGGAGGAGGCGGGTGTCCTTGCAGACGTTGCGGAGATCGAAAGTCGACGGGGGTTGGGCCTTCCGGACTATGGGAAATATTTTGTAGCGGCGCAAATACAATCGGTACTGGTGTGGGATCAACCAGAGGCGGAACTTCTAGACAGGTTGGTGGGAGCGGGGCAGCGCGAGTGGCGCCCGGTGGAGCTCCTGTGGTACCCGCGGGGTAGTGTGGGGACATCAGTGGTTTTTGGAGCGGTACGAGAGACATGGAGGAAGTATGTGGGTGGGGCGGGGATCATAGGCCGCTATGCAGCTATCCTCCCGTGAGGAACGGACCAGAAGCTTCGACAGGCAATCGGGAGGGTAGGGATACGGAGGCTACGGGAGAAGGGATGGGAAAAGGTGGGGGACCTGTTTGAGGGGGGGCAGCTTCTGGCCTGCAAGGAGTGGTGTGAAAAGTTTAGCCTACCGCAGGGGGTCTTCCTGGCATATGGGGCGGTGGTTCGGAGGTTAGCAGAGTTATGGGATGGGATCCCCAAAGAGCCGGTGTCATGCCCGGTGCTCCAAGTCTTACTCGATCGAGTAGAGGGGAGGAGACGTATCACACGACTATATGGGGCCCTTGGGGAGAAGGAGGCGAAGATGGAGTTGAAAGTGAAAGAAAAATGGGAAGCGGATATAGGGCGCACAATCTCGAGTAAGGAGTGGGAGAAGGTCTGGGAGCAGGTGCAGAAATCCTCGAGGAATGCCCACTTTCAGCTGGTTCAATTTAATATCCTACATAGGGTATATGTTACCCCTCGGGCGCGTAAAGCGATGAACGAGGAATATTCGAGGAGGTGCCCTAGATGTGGGTTAGAGGAGGCAGGGTTTTGGCACATGGTGTGGGAATGTGGGACAATAGTGGAGTATTGGGAGGAGGTACTCAAGGGGGTAAATGGGCTAATGGAAGTTAATGTGGAACGCTCCCCAGAGGTTTGCCTTTGGGGGATCCTGCCAGGGGAGAAACGGAATAAGCTATGGAATAGGATGGGCCGGTTTCTCCTGATATTGGCCAAGCGCCGTATGGCGATTGAGTGGAAGTCCCCGTTGGATCCAACAATCCAGTTATGGAGGAAAGATGTAAGGAGGTGGGGTCAGGCAGAGTTGACTGTGCTGCAAGCATTGGCGGGGAAGGAGGATGCGGGAGAGGTAACGGTCCATTGGTCCCAATTGCTGAATGATCTGGCAAAAGATAATGACCTACGCCCACCGTGAAGTGAAAGATGCTGAGGGAAGGTGGCGAGGGGGGGAGGTTTGGAGATCGGTGAGCCAGAAGAAGTCTTTCTAATGACCTTGGGTTCGGAACTTTTGATGATGGACTGCTGTGCCTTATGGACGAAAGGGGATTCAGATGGGACTTGGGTGGGAGGGGAGATGGGGGGAAGACAGGGGGGCATGTTGGTTGAGTCATGATGTTTGGGGGAAGGCCGGGGGAATTTTCTGGGGCTGGGGAAAGTTGGGTGGGAATGTTGACGGTTGTTGTTTTAAAATGCCAATAAAGTGTTCTTTTAAAAAAAAAAGAATTAAAGCGTGCCTTTGCGCAGACTACCAGAAGGGTGCGCACTGACAGCAAAGAGTTTGTGAATACTTTTTTTCACGCTCTCCCCAAGTACATCATAACCCTGCTAGTGAGAGACTTTCACGAGAAAATATCACTAGACTGGGTCATTGAACAAGCCACACGCATTTATGAGGTGCAAAAGCCAGTGGAAAACAAAAATAATCCAAATACCCCAAACCAACCAACACCCCGGCTGCTGCTAAGGTGGCAGAGGTGAAGGTTGGCCCCATTTTAGATTTAGATATGGGGGGCCTAAAAACCTGCCTGCACAAAATAAAGGCAACCCCAAACCAAGAAGGCCCTATGGCCAGTCACAAACAGGGAGCCAGGAAGTCAATCCCACAAATGGGACCCCTAACTCCCCTGACTACATCAGCCCCCGCTATAAGGGGAACAGACCCATCCTGGGTTATGTGTGGACTCCTCCAGCCCAAGGGGGGGATCCAACCAGACAGCAGTTAACCCACAGAACTTCCCTCCTCACTTCCCCCAGGAGGGCAGTAATCCCCCAAATACTGGACATAATTTCTTCCCAAGGTACCCGGAAAACTTTCAACCCCAAATCAATCCATCTATCTGTCCCCACTTTCCTGAGCCCACACAACCCAATCCGGGAGAGGGCAGGCCAAGGGTGGAGGGGTACCCACATTTTCCAAACCCGGGGTATTTTGGGAGAAGGGATAGCTACCCTTCCCGGGATCAGCCCAGGGGAGACATGAGAACCCTGTATCAGCCTGAGCGGGTGTCACAACTAGAGAGCCAGGTCCAAAACATGACGCAGGATCTGGGTCGCATGCTGAGGGCTCAACAGAAACCTTAGATGAGCATGGTGACTCAGAACTCCTCAAATCAAGGGTCTGGTGCTCCAGAGCAATGACAGAGTGAGAACCCAGACAATCGGCCGGTTCCCAGGGAGGAGGCACAAGGGGAAGGGGGCTGCAAAGCCTTGGAGGAAGCTTCCTTCCCCACTTGTAAAAAGCACCTGGAAACCCAGGAACCGGAACCAAAATCTCCTGCCCCTGAAAGTCTGCCACCCAAGGAGCAGAGAGGGGGTAGGAGAAATAAAGAACCCAAAAAGACCCCTTTTGAGGAGGAGGTACAAATCTTCCATTTTGAAGGAGAGGGATCCTCAGAGGATCCTGAGAAAAGGATCTTCTCCTTCAGAGATGGGGGAACTGCTCCCAAAGAAAAATGGGTCCCAAAGGATCCAAATCCAGTCTAGGTAGATGTGGGGACTGAGTTAGCACCACCCATCATCCCAGCCCAGAACCAACAACATGAAAGTCCCCTGTTTCAAATCCTTCCGAGTGAAAAAGGGGGGGCAGCCCAGAACCAGAACCAGGGGAATCCAAAACTTCCCCTATATCTAGCTGTCACCTTTTCTTTTCAGATTCCAAGACACCAAACAGAATCCTGCCCAAATTACCTCTCTATCAGTGTCCAAAACCAATAAACTAACCCGCCACTTGTCCAAAAATGTACATTATCTGTGCCCCCTTGAGGAGAAGGAGGGAAGAGTCTATGCCCCTGTCCAGATACAGGGGCAGTGTACAATTCTGGCACTGGTGGACACTGGATCCCATGCTACCCTTCTTTCAAAAAGGGCCTTGGATAAACTGAATTCGGGGAGGGGGGAGAAATACCAAATTCCCCTCACCCCTCTTCCTGGACAACTTCAGAACTTCGACGGGAAGGAAATTCCTGTTGAGAGGACTGCAGATTTGGACATTAAAATTGGGCGACACAAGGTGAAGCACCCGGTCATAGTTGTAACTCCAGAGGGCACACCTTGTTTACTAGGGAATGACCTCCTGCAAAGGTTGTCTCCCCTAATAGATGGTGTAAACAAGGTCCTCTGGACCCAGACTAGCCGACCAATAAAACTGAAACAGAGTGTCAACCATGTTAGTTTAAACGGCACATGCCACATGGTTGAACAAAAACCTGACCAAATAGAATTTCACTTCCAGAATAACCAAATCCCAGACGTGACAGTAATAGCAGTAGGACAACAAACTGGTGATGGGGGGTCCTCTCTATTTCTGAAAATCAACCTTCCTTCCAGTCTAAGGTGGGATTCCACGCTGGAAGGAAACACTCTGAAATTCTTTACAAACTCACAAATAGACATTCCCACTCCTATAGTCCGGAAAGAAGAAAAATCAGCTCAGAGCCTGAAAAATATACAGCAAATTGGAGAGCAGTTGTTCATCCCTATTCAGTTAAATGAAGGGAAGGACTCTGTTCTCGCCCGAGTGTGTTTGAATAACGGTAAGAGCTTCATCAGCGAAGCCATGTTCCGCAAACTCCCAAAAGATCCAGCCATTCCCACATTTAAACTGATAGACACATGGGAAATGGACCTGGAAACACACAATTCCAAACATCTCCTGCCTAGAAGGTGTATGCTCAAAATCTCCATAGGCAACAAGAGCATAGTCCATAATTGTGGGTCGTGCGAGACGTCACTGCCGCCTTTTACTTAGGCAGTGACATTCTCAATCGCTTTGCCATTTGTTTGGACCTAATAAACTTCACAGCTTGGTCCAGATCATCGGATAATCCAATGGGCTTTGATGACCCAGAGAAAGCATTTAGGTCGGCTCAACTGCTGCCTTATTCAGTTGAAATTCAGATTGGAGAAGAAGTCACCATCCCAGAAAGGACCCGACAAATCTCCCTGGAAGTGAAAGTTAAAAGAGGACAGAAATTGAAAAACCCTGACGCTTATGTTCATCTGAATGCTTACTTCCAACAGCAAGGGTTGGGGGTAAACCCAACACCACTAGTCAACATAGAACATGACACCATTCCAATAGAGGTGGATAACAGCGACTTAAAGAGTATCACTCTAGCCGCAGGAACATTATTGGAATGGCGGTTGATGACCGACATTTTTCCATATATTTAGGTAATGAACTGTTAGGACCAATTCCCAAGGACTGTTTTGACAGTGATAGTGATGACAACACAACACCAGACTGGATCTTTACCCGGCATGGGGGGAATTTCCTGGTGTACACTTCCTGCCCTTATGTCAAGGAAGATGTGACCTGTGACTTCAGGAGGGAAGAGGTGATATTCCAAGTCCGCGAGGACTGCCTTCCCCACCTGAAGCCACCAGTCCAAATCAGCACTTTGACAAGGGACTTCTCCTACCAGCTGGAGGAGGCCGATGAGATAGCAAAACCGGAAGTCTTTCCATGTTTCATGCAGATGGTTGAAGAGAGCGTCAACCTAGCTGATGCCTGTGAGACTCTGGAGCAGAAGCAAAAATTGAAACAAGTTTTCTTAGATTTTCAAGATGTCTTTTCTTTGTGGTGGACTCATATGACTGTGGTCGCACCGACATCCACATAACAAGAATTCCCACGGATCCTGGCATGACTCCAGTGCTTGTGAAGCAATATCGCTTGCCTCTTGCATCAATGGAGTTCCTTACTGAAATAATTAAGAACCTTGAGTCCCGTGGGATAATCCGTCCAGTCCAAAGCACCTTCAATAATCCGGTGCTGGGGATTTTCAAGCCAAATGGCCAGTGGAGACTCTGCGCCGACCTTAGGGAGCTCAACAAACGGGTCCTTAATTCCCGATGGCCTCTTTCCCACATTGACAAGGGGCTGGCCCAGATCCAGGGGTCACAGGTATTCACTGCCATTGACCTCGCCAATGGGTACTGGACTGTACCTGTCAGTAGGGAGGACCAATACAAGCTGGCTTTCACCTTCGGGGGGCAGCAGTACACATGGACTCGGATTCCCTTCGGATACATCAACTCCGGCAATGAATTCAAAATTTTTCTACATAAGGCCATGCTCGACCTGGGTGAAAGGGGTAACCTGGCTTATGTAGATGGTGTCCTAGTCAAAAGCTCAACTGTGGAGGAACACATAGCGGAGATCTGTTATGTTCTGACACAGTTGAGGGCTGCCAGAGCAAAACTTTCCTTTCAAAAGGCACAGTGGTGCAGAACCCGTGTCAATTTCTTAGGGCATGAGATTACTCCTCAGGGTCTCTGTCCCCAGGAAAAGAAAGTGGAAGCACTCCAGAAATGAAAAGATCCTACAACTCTGCGGGAACTAAGGAGCCTCCTTGGACTAACTAATTATAGTAGAAAGTTCATTGAGGACTAGGCAGAGATCACAAGACCCATGATCCATCTTTTGAAGGGGGGGTCAAGTGGGAATGGGGTCCAGAACAAGCCGAGGCAGTAAGACAACTCAAAAGAAGCCTCTCACAAGTGCATTGCCTAGCTTACCCTATCAAAAATAAGGAGTTCTTCTTGGAGACAGGGTTCTCAAATACATGCTTGACTGCAGTATTGTACCAAAAGCATGACAAGGTCAACAAAGTAATCTCCTATGCGAGGAAAACTTTATCCTCTGTGGATGAAAAATTCAACGATTGTGAGAAGGCACACCTGGCAACGGTGTGGGCATTGAAGAATTACTGCCCGTTTATCCAGGGGGGACACATCATAGTGGAGACTCCACACCAGCCCCTGCAATATCTCCAAAGTGACAGAATCTGGGCTGGAAATGTGAGTAATTCCCGAATTACTTCCTGGATTCTGTCAATGCAAGGCTTTCCTTTTGAGGTCAGATCTGGCCAAAACAAGAAGAGTCCCCTAGCGCAAGTTCTGGCTGACTTGAATGATTGTGCCAGAGAATACTGTCTCGAGGACGAGAGTCTAAAAATGAAGGACAGCATGGAGGCATTCCATAATTCCCCACACAAAGTCTTTGAAAAAGACCAGTGTGAGGGAATTCCCACCGCCTATGTGGATGGATGCTCTTACCATGTTGACAACAACGGGGAAAAAGAACTTGTGGCCGGCGTAGGGCATGCATGGGTGAATGATGCCCCTGAACCCTCTGCTGGGTACAAAATCGGTCCCCGAAGTAATCAAGTGGCAGAGTTGATGGCTGTGCATCAAGCCATCCTTACTGCTGTCTAACACCAACTCCACGAACTGGTCATAATCACTGATTCGGATTATGTACGGAACGGGTTTGTGGAGCAGCTGGTTAATTGGAAAACCTGAGGCATGCTGTGTTCTAATAACAAACCATTGAAACATGGGAAACTAATCCAAAATATTGATGATCTGGTCACCTCGAATGGGATTACCATCTACTGGAAAAAGATCAAGGGTTATTCCAAAGTAGAGGGACCAGACAAAATTGGAAATGACCTAGCTGAACAGCTGGTCAAAACCAGAGCCGTCCAAGGGGATCTACTTGAGATCGAGTCCCTGTTGGGGGAAATCCAGGTGACTGCTATCACTAGGTCCCAGACAAATGCTCACCATGAACTCTCAACTGCACAATGGAGTAAGGAGACCCCAGATGCTGATTTGATTACAGCACAAAAAGGAGATCCAATAATTGATAAGTTTTATCAACACATTGAGGACCCTGAGAACCTTCCCCTGATGAATACCAATTACATAGGGAAGGAGGACCTCAGAGTGTTGATGAAATGTCCAAAAATGTTCCCGAATCCAAGACGGTTTGTTGGTGAAGAGATCCCTAGCTGGCCATGACCAGTGGGTGGTCCCTACCTCATTCTGAAGCCTGATGTTAAGTCACACCCATGATGCAGTCACAGCCGGTCATTGGGGGTTTCATACAACACTTGAAATCTTAAGAGAGGTTGCATACTGGCCAAACTTGGGGCATGACCTTGACCAATACTTGAAGGGGTGTCTTGTGAGTGTACAATTTCAGCCAACATCCCTCACACACCGTGCGCCTCTCCAAAAGAGGGGGATGACACTGCCTTGGTCAGATTTACAAGTCAATTTTATCGGGCCCGTGATTCGCTCCTCTAGGGGGAACAAGTACATGTTGCCCGTCACATGCTTGTTCACTAAATGGGTGGAATGTCTCCCGGCCCCATATTGCAAAGCAGAAACAGCAGCTAACCTGATGCTCAACCACATCTTCTCGGGTTTTGGACTACCCCAAAGGATCAAGTCAGACCGAGGTAGCCACTTCACTAGCGAAGTAATTACAAAGATGTGGGAGATACTTGGGGTCAAAAAGATACTACACATTGGCTACCGGCGAGCCTCTAGTGGTGTAGTAGAGAGATACAACAAGACAATTGTGAGCATATTAAAAAAGATTGTGGAAGATTCTGGGCCAATTTGGAATGTTCGATTACCTCTTGTCCTGATGGTCATCAGATCTACCCCTTCATCTACACCTAAAATGTCACCGTTTGAGCTGATGACTGGACGCAGGATGGTGCTTCCCCAGCATCTGCTCTACAGAACCCAAGTGCAGACATTGATACATGCCTCCACAACTCATGGGTATGTTGAAAATCTGAGAAAACACCTGCAACATGCTTTTGCCTATGCTTAGCGAAATCTAGAAAGATCTGCAGACAGCATGAAGACCCACTATGACTTAAAGACTACTAGAAAAGAATACCATGTTGGAGATCGGGTCTACTTATACAATTTCCAATGGAACCAGGCCAAACAGTGCACATTTTTGCCTAGCTGGAGGATTACTTTTGAAATTGTAGACATAATCTCGGAACAGTCGCCTACAAAATCTGTATCCCCAAAGGCAGTTTGGCAGAGGGGGAAGATAAGTGGGTCCATATCAACCAACTGAAGTGTTCCATCCTAGGCACACTCTGCAGCAACTAGAGGAGTCTTCTGGAACCCCAGAGGGGGTCACTCCAGCTCTCTAGAATCCAGCTATAAAAAAATGATTCCATCTATATGATCAATAAATTGCAAATGTAAGGGACTGTCCGGATATGTCAAAATGTATGTATTTGCCCCACTACATAAATTGTTTTGGGGAAATGTCTACAAATATGCTTTTGCTTAGTCATCCTAGAATTGGAAACCATGGAGACTAAAACCAAGGAGGACCACCCAGGGACCGGAAAGAAAGATCCAAGGAGTCCGGGGTGTCGCTCCATACTCTCATCAGGAATTGGCGAGGAGAACCGGTCGATCCACCACTGATAGGAGAAGCTGATGAATTTTGCCATTTGAACCAGAAAGAAAAGAAACTGAACATCCCAATCTCGCGTCTTCCCCTTGATGGGCGGTCAAAGCCAAATCGCGAGGGGGGGCTTGTGGGATGTACTGACCCACTAGCTCTGCCCTGTGACATCACTGTGTGCTGGTGGCACCAGAACCAGCAAAATGGCTGCAAAAAGCCCTATGCACGCTAACCCTAGGAACATTGTGCTGTGAAACCAGGAAAGTTGGCTGCCAATCTACATTGCCTGTGTCAGTGGGGAAACAGGAGACCACCCTGCTGAAACCTGTCATTGGGCTGCCCACAGAGTGCAAATGGAAACTTCATGAAAGGCAGTGCTTTATTGCAAGGAAACCCAAAGGTGCTCTGTAATCCTTTTTTCCTTGGCTGCTGCTGAAATTGCAAAATAATGGTTCAAAACATCAGGAAATGTCCAACAACCTTGCTGGGTGCTACTCATCACTTCGTTTAAAGAATTAACAGAAGCACACCATATCAGGAAAAGCAGAATCCATCAAAAGAAGATCCACATTAAAAAGTGTGCTTGTCTGTGAAAATCTGTAAAATATGGGCGCAGTAGCGTCGGCCGCCTGTGTGACAGCTTTCATTTAATTACACTGGAAGCTTAAATTTGTGCAGTTAAAATCAAATTGTTGGAATTAAGTGACTTACCATCAAAAGCAATATAGGTTGCAACTATTTAATATCTATGTTTTAAAAGACTGGAATTAGAGATTTGTTTGCCTGTTGTGAAAATGTAAGTTTATTTTTCAACTAACAAAAATGTAACAATTGACTTTAAAGTCAATCTGATGCAAGCCAAATAACTTCAAAGCAAATTCCACAGTTTGCCCCCAACAAAAGGTATCTCTCCTGCTTCTCATCAAAGCCCAGGACCTCCCAGTCAGGTGTTAATGAAGAGGGGAGGGGATTTTGCTCTGCTGCTCCTGGGAGAGACAAAGGACTCCCTTGGCTGAAAAGAATATGCAGATGCAAGTGTCAACAGAAACTCCTGCCAGAGGAAAGAGGCAGGGATTGCTCTTGAGCCACCAAACCTTTGGGGGCGGGACAGACAGTTTTGTATATTCTGAAAGCACAGAAAAGTATTTGTTTTTAAAAGGACTGACACAGAACTGTGCGAAATTGTAAAAATTGTAAAAATACAGTATTGTTTATATGAAAATTTTGGTCACGTCTTAAAATTACTCAGAACTCTCTGCTATGTTCAGCGACATGACTACAGAATTTGTGGTTTTGTAGCAATGGTGGTGAGGCCAGAAACATGAAACTGCGCATGATTATGGCCAGATATCATGCACACATATGTGTAAAATTGGGGATAAATGCCACATTGGGGCCAGACCAAAAGTGTGAAAAATTGCCAAATCTACACCCAAGCTCTCACCGTGACGGGGCTTGGATGAATACTTGCTCCAACAAATATCTGATACAAATATGCTATTGGTATCAAGTTTGCAACATTGTAAATATGTCTTGTGTGAAAAATAGATTTCATGTGCAGAGACAGAGGCGAGGTTCTCCCTGGATCATAAAACACACCGTCATGATGACACCCTGTTTTTTTCTTAAATCAGGGGAGAGGAAAGACCCTAACCAATAGAATACCAGGGGGTGTGCCTAGTAGAATTCAGCATTCCCACCCCTTTTAGAAAATACATAAATAGAGATAGCTTAGGACCTAGAGGGAGACACACATTCACCCACCATCCGATTGCTGGCGGAGCACTTTGCAAGAGAAATCCATATTCCAGACTCCAGACTCCAGAATTTTGAAAGCAGAAAGCCCCATTTCCAAAGCTGAACCATTCTCAGTTTAGCCTTTTAAAATCCAGAAACCAGATATTACCCCAGACCTCTAAGGGGAACAAAAAGAACAGCCTGGCTATGCTGGGCTGCTTTCTTACTCAAAATTATTGCCAGAATCCAAATATCCAACCCAGTAGAGCTGAGCTGTGACCAGATAGCTGCAAACCAGAGCCCGTCAGATCCAGTCTAGTCCCGCTGTGTAGTGTCCAGAGTGCCTTGCTGATTGCAGAACCAGAGCGCCTTGAGTCCAGTCCAGTGTGCTAGCAGAATTCCAGCTCAGAAAGTATCCCTGACCAGATCTCAGATGGGTCCATTCCAAACATTGGTAGTGAGTATCCATAGCATAGGATTGTCACTGAGATATGCATTGTCCATAAATCATCCCTATCCTAACCCATTCTCTTATTTCCCGAACTGCATTGTTAGAATATTTTGTCTTACCTGAACTCTTTCTCTTACCCTATAGTCCTTTGTAATAGTAGTGTTAAAGATCATCTTTGCGCTAATATATTTTCTGAAGAAAGGCGAGTGTCTCGGCAGGTCAAATCAACCAGTGATATCCTGGGCTATTGGCTGCGCTGTCGTGTAGTTTGCGGCTTCATAGTCTGCCCCTAGTGTAAAGAAATCTTGTTTGTCATTTTAAAAAGGGCATCTTTCTTTTGCAAATTTTGACCCTTTCTGAAAAAACAACCTCCACAAAACCTTCATAACTTTGTCACCTTGTATGCTAGAAACGAAATTTAAGTTTCTACTTGAATCTAATATCCTCAGCTAGCTTTCCATCGAATCCAAAATCCTTATAGTTTTTCTGCAATCGCACTTACCGCACACAGAAAATTTTGCCGCAAATGTTTTGTTTGGCTCATATCGATCACGTGTGAAATAGCTGTTCATTGCATCTGATCTCAGAATTAAGTTTTCAACTTGCTAGTTACTCAATAATCATTGCTAGTGTTTGTTTGAAAGTATACAAAGCGGCTCCCACTAGTATTGAAACTATTTTAGTGAATTATATCCATTTTTTGTGTTTTTCCATTCATGCACAGCCAACTTTAAAACCGTTTTGACAAGTTTGCAATCATTCCTGTTTCTCTCTCTGTGTTTGCTGGGGTGAAATTGGGATTGATATTATTTTGTTGAATACTGTGTTCCTGAAACCTGTTTTCTCTCCTTCCCTCTCTTTCTATTACATATTGGGGGGATTGAGTAGTGTGCAGGGGGAAAGAGTAATCACATTGCATTTTTGATTGAGCCCACAAAAGTATTATTCTGTGCTGCATTATTTTTCCTATCATAACTCCTTCTGTTTAAAGATTTTGTTTATTGTGACATCACCCCATTGGTGATCATTGTATAACCATTAAAATAGTGTGACATATATATTATGCAAATACATAAAATAAATATTTTTAACTTTGCAAAACAGCATGCTTCCTGGTTCAGTGAGAGCGGGGGGATTCAAAGAGAGGGGCGTGATATAAGGGTACATCATTCAGAAATAAAAGAACTTACTTTTGAAGTGCTGCAAAAATTAGAAGGGGATATACATTTTTATTCAATTTATTATTTTGAGAGATTAGATTGCTAAATGGGGACTTTGGAAGATTTGATATCAGATGCACCTATTGCAGTGTGAAAGACACAAACATTCACACGTAACAGAGGAATATCATAGGTAAATGAGTTCAATCCATTACATCACAGTGAACACCTGAGGCCAGAATACAGAAACTTTGCACCAGTGCAAGTGCAATTTTGCACAGTATTAGCACTGGGGCATATTGGAATACCTTTGCGCCGTGACAAGTACAGTTTGGCATGTTATAAGCACCAGGGAAAAATTTACCTTAGGCACATAGATACATTTTTAATGCAATGTTGCACAAGGGCAACTTTGCCCTAGTGCTGATAAGGATTCGTTTTAGCACTAGTACAAACTTTGCCATGACGTATCACAGATATTACTAGGCTTATATATGTTAATTCTGCAGAGGCTCCCAATATTTTCCTCTATTGATGAAGACTCCATGTGGAAAGATCGTCTAATATGGAGGTGCAGCTCATGTGCATACTTGTACATTGTAGCATCAATACCCTGTATTCAGAGAAAGGTCATTCTGCCCAACACGATGTGTGCTTACTCCTGCGCACATGCTCCTTTTTCATCCACGGAAGGTAACACAATGGATGTAATAATTTGACTTTATCTAATGGAATTATCCAAACTGTAGACAGGGCTGTGGTGATGATGAGAGTCTGATGGTTTACGTACCTCCTGTGTTGTCTTCTGTTCCCAGTGATAATTGAAGACTGGGCAATCTAAATGTATTCTGATACCCATGGCAGAGCCAACTTTGGGGAACACCCCAAACCAGAAAAATGGAATGACCCCAAGATTCTCTGTTTGCACCACTCCTTTCAAAGAAGCACAGGAACTTCCTTGAAGTCCTCTTTTTTTCTGGATGGAATAAGAATAATAAATAAGGACGATTTCAAGGGCACAATGAACTGTTCACAATGAGCTTACTTGTGTTCTAGCGTTTAAAAGAAGTACTTTAACAATAGCAGCAGCAATGACAATATGCACGCTGTAGTATAGATGCAGGGCACATACCAGTAGCCGTATGATTTAGGTACACTTACTTCTGCATGGGTACAGAACTCAGATTAGCAGCCTCACAGAATGCACCACTACTGAAGCAAGAATGAAGGAGAAAACATGGATGCAACAAGTAATGTACACATACCATAGCATAGATAGCGGTGACTGAGAAGGTTCATGAACCCAAACATAGACTGAGAATAGAAGAGGCCATGTTTCTAATTGATGTTCCATTGTGTGTGCCAAGAAACAAATTGTGGTGGGCAATATACCAGTGGTCACTTTTATTATCTATAAAACAACAATATATCCACATGAAACCAGTAGTGTGCATTTTTTGAAAAGTACACCATGTAAAATAAATTACTTTTCAGAGGAAGACAAAAATGAAAATAGGCCAGGATTGCACATTTTGGGCTCAGTCTTTTGCACTTAACCACACTGTTTACCAATTATTGTATTACAGACAGTGCACACATTTGTGAATCTCTGAATTTCATGAAATAAAAAAGAATATTCAGTTGTGTAGAACTGTCTGAAAATAATCAAATCAAATTTAAAACCAAGATTACAACATTTAAAAAAAGCAATCTATGGAGTAGCATTTCCTGCAAAAGGCTAATATTTACAGCTTGATTTTCTACATCAAAGATGGAAGTCTCTAAGTATGAGAATACTAATTGATGGGACCTGAAAGAACGGCCATGGAGGTAGCCCAGCCGTCAGAACAGAGTTAGATGGGCTAAATCCGAATACAAAAGACAACAATGAACACTATTGTACAGTGTGTGAAGACATTCACAAAGAGAAAGAAAAATCCACATGTATCGCAACGTATATGACGACAGAGACATTATTAAATAAATCCCACACAATAAAAAAATATTGTAACATTATGTTTATATTCAAAACAATTAGACAAACCATTCTAAAACACACAATGTGAACGAGTACATATTGTGCAACAAACCAAATGTCAAATTGCAGAAACACACTTTTAAAGCTATGGTTTAAGCCCTTTCAGCACATTAGTTGTATGGCATCTTCATCAGGGGCAAGTAATAGTAAATAGTGTCTATGTAAAATGTATTTGAAAAGCAACTGACCTGTAGAGAAATAGGAAGGGGGAGATGGAGACAAAAAGAGAACATTGAATTAAGTAGTTTGAGTTACAATCACACACTGACAGGTAGAAAGAAGTAGGAGAATTTACAAATGAAGGGAAGTTCTGATCTGCAAATAAATGAAATATTTGAATTCCCTCAAGGGTACCAAAACTGGACCCCTTGCCTAGAATGAAACATTCTTATATAGTAGTGGAGATGCTAGGGACCATGAGCACAACTTATCAAAACTCTGGAAAACCAACCACATTACTCTGACCCTCAGCAAACTTTGCTAGCTCACACTGCAAGCACGTAACATTGTTAAATCCTGCTGCATCATCTACAAAGCTGTCACCCTGATGTCCCCAAGCTACCTCAATGAGACACTCAGCATCTCTGGAGGCCTATGATCGACCAGAAGAAAGGACATGTACAGACTTGGACTCTGACGGGGCAGCAAGTAAACAACCAGAAGACAGGCATTTTCTATCTATGCTTGAAGCCATGGAACCTGCTCCCAGTGAACACCAGACTCACTCCCTCGCTTCTACATTTCAGAGTGAATCTCAAGAACCTCCTTGTTGAAGAATTGCTTCTCATAAATACCTAGTTCCTTTAGGAAGTGCTCTGCATTTTAACCGTGCAGAAATGTTGACACAACTCAGAATGCTATGGTGTATGACAGTATAAACAGAAGGTGATAATGGTGTGCAGCACTGGTGTGCCTTAGCGCTGATGTGAGGTACTGTGAGGTACGGTAAGTGATTGCAATCCGGAACACACCCAAGTGAAGCCCAGCATGTAGTTCGCAATTGAAACCCTTATTTATTTTTATCTATAAGTTCAATATTCTGAACGATATACCACTCGTATCAAACCGTTCTCCTGGAACCCCACCCCCCGGCCACACTGAACCAGGTATCAGGTTAGTTTGCAAAGGTAAATATTTATTTATGTATTTAAAATGTAATCACAATATATTTTAATAGGTAAACAACAATCACCAATGGGGTGACAAAACACTGAATAATATCTTTAATACACTAGGAACCAAGGAATGAGCACAAAAAACAAATGCAGCACAGAAAGGAATAGTTTTGAATTGGTGTGGAACAGATGGAACTGTGGTTAGGAGTTCCTCCTGCAACACCCCTCAAACCCCCCCACCCCAATAGGCAAAGTAAAGAGATGGGAGGAGACAGCAGGTATTCAGGAATAGCACAAATCAAACAGAACATCAGTCCCACCTTCCCCCTTCAAACACAAGAGAAAACGGAATTGACGTTAGCTGTCAGAATGGCTATTAAATTGTCTTTGGAATTGACTGAGCAAAAACATCAAATGTGGTCAAAAATACTTAAATTGTTATAAATTCCTATGGGAGCCGCTTTGAACAGTTGCACACAATCACAAGCAGTCAAAAGAAAACAATGGAAATCTCAAAGTCCAAGTCGGAAACAAATTAAAGCTATTTCACAGGTGTAAAATTTCTTTGAATGTAAAATCTCAGAAAACATTTCCTTATGCGATATTCGCAATAACGGTTATAATGTGGTTTTGGGTCCTATGGATAGCTAACGATGTTAGGTACAAGTAGGAGTTTAAATTTTGTTTCTCTCATAAAACTGGGAGTTATGGAGGTTTTAGTAAAGGTCATTTTTGTAAAATTTGCGCGAGAATGGAAAACAGAAATGCACTTTAAAAATGACAGATGGGTTGATACAATAGATTATGACTATGAAAAAGCAAATGCCACAGATGAATCTTACAGTCAAGTGATCAGCGTAACCCGCCTGTTGTGGATACTCTACTTCTTCAGATGAGAAAAGAGTGAGCGCAAAGTTCTAGCAATACTATGGTTCTGAATGACAGATAGGGATAAGACAATGCAAATATACTATGGGTCACAGTTCTTCCTATTAATAATCACAGGATAAGTTATTAATTTGAACCATCAGTTCTGGTCATGGATTGGATTGGATCTGGTCTAGGAAGAACAGCACATCAGGCATGGGATTGGATCAGCTAGGCCGGTCACCGGATTTGCACAGGATCTGTCCTTCCTATTTGTGGATATTTCAATCAGCTGGATAGCGAGTTCCTCAGGCAAGCCTAGTGGTAGCAAGC
Organism: Ambystoma mexicanum; assembly: GCF_040938575.1. Classification (NCBI taxonomy): domain Eukaryota; kingdom Metazoa; phylum Chordata; class Amphibia; order Caudata; family Ambystomatidae; genus Ambystoma; species Ambystoma mexicanum. The sequence continues at coordinate 1,151,441,704 of NC_090928.1, forward strand.
CAGAGAATTTCAGGATCTTAGTTCAAAAGGCCTTCTCACACCACAGCGCTTCACTGGGTTGCAAGAATAAGTCTGAAGATTTAGGCCTTGCAGAAAGTCAATATTTCTCTACTGCTTGCAAGAGTCTTGGCATCTGGATCTGGAAAGATGTTTAAAGCTGGATGTAGAATGCTGGATCAGATTGCTTTGCAGGGATCAGGAAAGTGAATGGACCTGTGAGTCCCTATGTGTTGTCATCTGTCTCTCTTTATCCTTTCAAATGACATCACAAAATGGGTGTATGGGCCGGTTTAGCTAAGCTTGCCCCTGTGAGCTGGGATTGGGTCAAAACTTAATCTCCGCCTTGCATTTGAGTGATTGGATCAAGGCCGGATGATGTCACATTTTATGGTTTGCTTTACAGTTCTTAGAAACCTCCCTTTAGTTACTGGTCTCAAAATTGGATTTTATACTAAATACACATTTCTGCATTGGTCACTTTTATACAAATCACACACAAGGATGCCACATTTTATGTAGCATCTGTTCCTCAAAATCTCGCAGCTGTGGGGTCTTGTTTCAACTTTCTACAGAATTTTGTCCTTTTTGCTATGAACACAATTTCCAAACTTTATGCAAATTTCCAGAAATGTGTTTATTTAACATAGTTATGTGTGTGTAAATGTTCACAATTCTAGGATTAATACATTTTACATAAAAACACATATATTGCCATTCCTGTCCATAACATATTACACGGTTCTGCCGCCTCTTAAAACGTGCAGCCAAAAATTAGACTAACAGATATGTCCTTGGTATATTTTTCACCAATTTAAATCACAAGTTTGAGTCTTTAAAAATTGTTCTTAGTTCATGCTTAATGGCAAATGGTATGTCCCTTTTTCTCCCCCTTCCATATCCAGGAGCATCGTCCTCCCTGTTTGTTCCTTCCAGGAGCCATTTATGACCCTCTCATACTTCCGTTTCCTGGGCTGAAGGGCCTGCTATTGTTCATTCTCTTTTTGTAGACAAGAGTCTGGGTTACCCCGCAATTAGCATCTCCCAGTGAGTTTCTGATGAGAGGAAGGCCACCCTCTTGGCAGAAACCTGTTGTTTGTCACCTTCCAAACGTTTGCAACTCAGCCAAACTAATTTATTCTTAATTAAAACCCAGGAAAAACCACATTTGTTGCATCAAACATAAATACATTACTTTCTCAGCTTTAACTCTGTGGTATAAAAAACAACTGAGATCTGTATTCTTTTTAGCCACATTCATTTTTATGTTGGCTAATCCGGCAGACTTTTTAGTTTAGATCACTTTAAAGTTTCATCAGTAACTCATCTGACAGCTGTCATTCAGGTAGCCCAGGGTACTGCACCCAGATTCTGACAGGGGCTTTCAGTTTACATACAATCCAGTTTTTCTGAAGAATGTTTTGCTCTTCACATTAGGGCTTTGTATGTTTGCAATGCTTCATTAGATTACATGAACTTTAGCGCCAGGCAAGATTTTGGATGTTAAGAAGTGTTGTGTTATAGGCATTTTGGAGTTTTTAGCCCAAAGCAAATGTCATTTATAGGCACCTTTTCAAGTTTCATTTGCAAAGCGCTGCTTCTTTCTCTGCACTCTGTTTGCTGGTCATGGAGCCCACTGACACATGTTCTGCTGTGTGTGCTCAATACCACCACAGGTGCACCCTTGCTGGCAGGTTGTGCATCCCTCTTTTTGTGTGCGGAAGCACACGGTTTGTGTAGGTTTTTTTGACGGTTTTAGGTGCGCACAAGAGTTTTGCCACCATTGTTACAGTTCCTTGCACCATACTATCAGGGTGATGCCGCATATCATAGTGGAGTGGGTAAATACATCCCACAGTACTGGCATGTGCCAGTGGAGGGATAACTTTGGATCTTCCCTGGCATAGCAGTGCAAGTGTAGTGTGGCGTAGGGATAGACAATTAACATAATTAGTGATCAGAATGAGATAGTTTAGGCCTTGGCGAGGCAATGCTGCAAAATGGGTCTGCAGGCAAGATGTTGTTTGAAAATAAATGACCAAAATGCAAGCTGCTTTGCAGTATGAGTGTTTGGCAAAAGATTGCCCAGAATTATTCTCTAAAGTAGGCCCATTGTACGTGAGGCTGCAAGCGCAGGAAGCCCATGTGTCAATGCCTCATGTCGATTCTGGAATGAAATCTGTACACGGGTGAATGGAGGAAGACTAGAGAGGCTTCTGGAAGGGAGGAGGTTTGCCAATCCATAGGAAGTGCCTGATTGATGTATGACATCACAGCCAAGGGCAGGGATATCATATACTTTATGTAGGGATATATACATGAAGTGGGCCTGGCAGGAAAGAGGACTTGAAAAGGGGCACCACATGGAAAGGAGGGGCTTTTAGCTGCTGAAGCAGAGGGAGTGTAGGTTTGCAGAGAAAATAAGTAAATTGGTTGTGTTTGGAGACATCCCAGGCTGGCCATTGCTGAGAGGCCTTCTGCAGCAGGAAAAGGAGGGTGCCGGGAATCTGAGCTGAGCTGCTGAGGGCACAGAAGCCTTCCTTGAAGGACAATGAGATAATTGCAGAATTACAGTGCAACTTGGCAGTTGTGAAGATTGGAATGCTACAGACACACAGAAGTTCGAAAAAAGAGAGAGTTCCATCCTGATTTGCAGACAAAGTATGATGATATGAATAAACAGCTGGCACAAAAAGGAAGACAGTTCTCGGAGAATGAGGTAGAAGTCTGTCCCTTGAAAAAGGTGCTCGGGCAATTAAGAAAGGTTTAAGTTGTCATAGCCGAAATGCAGACAATGCATGAAAGTGGCAGGCAGTCTTCAAAAGATGTATAGGTCCTTGAAGGTAAATTACATAAGGGTAATGCATGAGAATGACAAAACGTAAGAGGCAATTGATCACTTTCAGGCTCAGATGGTGGAAATGGATGGATTCATTACCAAAATGAGGAGTGAGAATTCAGCCCTTTATAATGAAACACAACAGCTTCATGCTCAGTGCAAGGAGATGAAGCAACAAATCTCAAGTTTTGAATCCTGAGAAAAGTGACAGGGCACTACGTTCACTGAAGCTGTATTGAACCACAGCTCCAGTCAAGGAAGCTTTCTAGTATCTGTGTACTCGAGAAGGGCTGAGTATGGTCCAATGCACAAAGCTGAGCATGAACACATATAACAAGAAAAGTGAATTCTATAGAGATCGCAGTTTAGATTGTATTTTCGAGCAATCGACTAAGAACTATGATGTCGTCTCTCACGGTAGCAATGAGACGAGGAATAAAGGGCCCGATTCATGGAATACTCTGGGCTGAAAATAGGGTACTTGCACGTGAAATCGCACACAAGTCCCCATTTGTCGATTCATGGACCACAATGCGCTAGATTTACCCGGGACTTGTGAGGAATCTGCGCCGGACCACCACTTCACTGCGACCCGACAAACAGCTTGTGCAAGACTCCAAGAGAAGGGCCAGCTGGGCCTGCACAGCCACTTAAAAAGGGGGCAGAACATTTGTAATGAGGAAGAAGAAGCGAAAATGTGGGCGTTACGAGGGACATAACACTGTCAAACAATTTCACCGCCCATACGCACCCAAAACAAATTTATTCATGGAATTGAACAGGGAATGCTGGCTCGCAAAATATCACATGCAAATCCAGAAAAACCTATGCCACACAAAAGCAGGTGTAAGCATCAAGGAGCACACTAACAAATGCATAAAAAGCATGTGTGCTCAACAAACGCACGGATACAGCCACGATGAATGTACCATTTGTTGCAGCAATCATCCAGGGACACCGCAGGAGGAGGAGGATGGCCAGGCCCGGATAGTCCGCCCAATGACCAGCCTTTTTGGGATGCCTGATGACCAGGTCTATGGCAGGTATAGGTCCCCCCTCATATCATCCTAGACCTTGGCAGAGGAACAATGACCTCATATCACACACCATGTGCTCCCAAGGACTGAGCCCCTTGCAAAAGTTGCTCACTGCTCTGCATTTTTTGGCCATTGGCTCATTCCAGCAGAACACCACCATAGTCAGTAGCATCTCCCAGGCCACGCAGTCTTGCCACTTACACCAGGTGTTGGCAATCATAACTACATGTCCTTCTGTCTGCCGGCATATCTATATGTCCAGAACATAGGCAGAAAGGCAAGCAGTGGTGCAGTATCTTTATGGGGTGGCGCACTTCCCAACAGTGCTAGGTGCCATTGATTGCACCCATGTTGCTCTACGTCCACCTAGAGCAACAGAGCACATCTACTTCAACCAGAAACATTGGCAATTAATCAATGTTCAGGTGTGTGTGATGCTAAGGGTATCATTATTGTAGTGTATGCCAACTATCCTGGTATCACACATGATAGTTACATCTTCAGGATGTCCCCTCTACACCGGGCCCTCGAAGATGGGACGCATGGCAACACATGGCTCATTGATGAGTATGCATGTCCATGCACATGCATGCATGTTGCACACAGACCAATAGAAACTATCAAAAAATGACAATGACATCCATTCTCACTGAGTCTTGGGAGGATAGCTTAGGGGCAACGTGCTCGCCTTGGAAACAATACGACACAGAACCCCACACGTTTGAGCCCTGGGTCCGCGCTTAGAAACCTCTGGGTATTAAGAACGTTATAAATCACATATCATATCATATCATATCACCTCTACAGGGGACAGTGCCTATCCTCTGAGCACATACATGATGAAGCCCATATGCAACCCAAACAGACCTGCCGAGAAAAAAGTACAACACTGCCCATATTGCAACTCCGGGCACAGTGGAGCGCTGATCGGGGTGCTCAAGTCACTTTTCCACACCCATGACCACTCTGGTGGTGTGTTGCTACATGAACCATCAGTGGTTTTCAGGATCATTGTGGCAGCATGTATCCTGCACAATGTTGCAACACACGTGGCGTCCCGGTGGACATGGTGGTGGCACACCATCCACACCCACAGGCACACTGCATGCGTATGGCTGGGCAAAGGACACGTGGAGAGGCTGCACTTACCCAGTTGTGCAATCTTATTTCACCTAAAATCCTTTCCCTGTGGGGTGCACACGATCCCTCTAAATACCAGATGCCATTCAATGATGATAATGGGCCAATCCACTGTGCCCACAAAACCACCCTGAGAAAGAGCCATTGGAAGTGCAAATTTGTGTGCATCCCTTAAAACTAAAAGACTTTTAATTTTGTGTTTCCCAAACAAACTCATTGAAGAGGGAGGACAGCACTACCACCATGCCAACCATGAAATGAAAACACCCCTTTGGCACCAAAAACATCCCATATGACTAACTAACATACCAGTCAAATTTCTAAGCAGCGATAAATACTGGAACATATCTGACCTGCAAGCCATACATGGCTTCAAGAATTAACATAGACAGAAAATATAACAAGTACAAATGCATATTTATGCACACATGTCCAAGAATGTGCATGATGCATACAAACATGTCCCTATTGTGGGCTGTATTAAAGCAGAGCAGTATTGATCCACATGTGACATAATCAGGCAACATGACCACAATAAACCCCATTACAAGAGGTAAATTCCAATTGTGACAAAGAGGGCAACACACCAGAATGATCACATCCAGACACACAGCAACTAATTTACCCTTTCCATATGGATCAAGATCAATGCACATCTTACCTGTCCCCTAGGCATGCAGTCGACAGTCAAACTTCAACCCATGAAATAGCCATTATTCCCTGATGGAAGGATCTACAGACAATTAACTAAATGAAACAGAGGGCAGCTAACACACCCATGCACCCAAAAACTCAAAACCCACAGGACCCCTCATTGACATACAACACAGGCAAACAACAACTCACAGGACAGCCATCAACATATGTCCAGCACACATGCAGCAACACCTGCACTCTGCATGCAAATCACACACACAAATCCCCAAACAGAAAAACAAAAACAAACCCCACTCTGCCTGTCCCCCTGAAAGACATGCAGCAAATGTGCATGTCACATATCCCCATTCACAAGACGATGGCCCATACACAATGCACACATCAGACAACCTGCTGCAAGAAAATGAGAAGACAACACATATGCAGATAAACAAGGCATGCCGTCACCTGCGTAGAATTGGGACAGTTCACTGAACACAACTATGGGAGCCCATGATGCAAAGCACAAAAACGCAAGTACATACATACTCACCTCTCACACTCCAGGGAGGATCATGCTTGATGCAGCAATACACAGAGGCTGGTGTCAGACTGGAAGGCTGGCCACTGAGGCAACAGCCATGGAAGACATAAGCAAACAAACCAATGCTATGTGATACTGCAAGCGAGGATAAATGCATGCTAAATGTAGGATGCAAAGTAAAACTGCACGGTCAATGCAGACTTCATTTTGACAGCATATGGTCCAATTGTGCAAATTGAATGCAGCAGTACCATACACCCAGCTGTGGTCAACTTGAAGCTACAAACACAATGCTGGAGCACGCATGGGACAATCATGTGAAAACACCAACACAGCACAACGTAATGTGCTGCTTCACAACATAGCATCCCATAAATGTGCATCATTTGTTCCATGGTTGCGGCTCATAATTGGAGCTGCACACAATCATTGGGGAACCCTAAGCAAGTGAAGCCAAATATGCAGTAAAACCATTACCCCGAAAACATTGAAAGGGATGTGAAATGTCACTCAGCACACATGGTCAAAGTGTAATGAGACACACACCAACACAACCATCAACAGATGTCACAGGCCAAAAACAGCCAGCCCTGCCACCTACTCCCAACCACCCAAGAAAGGTCCACACAGCTGGAACTCCCACAATTTTGAATACGAAACCAGGGGCCCCACCAATCCATAGAAACAACACCATGCCCAGATCTATCACCAGAAACACACCCTGTGAAACATGCACCCATGAATAAGTACTGGTGTCCCAGACGACAAGTCAATTCAAAGTGACCACACACAGTGCAAGACTCCCAGCCAAACACCACACATGTGTCTGCAAATGCAATTCCATTATCTGCACAGGGAACCCACCTGCCTTGCATATGATGCAACCTATCGGGAGTCATCTGTATCACATTGCTGTCATGCAACTAAATGCAGGGCATGTCGACATACAAAATACAGCGTTCACACAGCATGGACAACAAGCTATCTGAGCATGGCATATGCAGACTGGCAACATACTTCCCTGCTCAGGGCCATGCTACCAGTGGACACAATGCCAACCAACAGGGTCATTAAGAAGCACATTATGGCCCATGGCACTGCAAACTGTTGACTAATACCAGTGAAATGGGCATAGCCATGTGGCTCTCTGACGTACAATTACATCGCATGGCAACAGGCAGACACACATATCCACATCCAAGTTTGCATCCATTACATGCCACACCAGTGTTTTCTTACAAAAAGGACTCTACACAGAGTGTGCTGGAAAAAATAAACAGTCCCAGTTGATGTAAGGCTGTAAGGCTGTAAGAGTACCACTTACGCAAGGTCTGTTAAATGGAGAGAGTAAATCAATGGAGTTGTAGATAGGAAAAAGGTACACTGACCCACAAGACGGAGAGGGGCATGGACCCATGGAGTGTGGGCTTACTGTGGAGGGTAACATGGAGCAGGCCTCACAATGATTTGCTGCAGGAGTCATTGCCATTGGAGCAGCGGGATCTGCACAGTTTAGACATATGCACACTCACTCAGGGCACACCATAATGCCTGTCGGTTGTCATCTTGGATGTTCTATGTAGCATGGAAGCACATACATACATATGTGAAAAGAGATTCTATACCCTGCAGGGCATGACATGTAACTCCTATTTCAGACACATGCACATGTCTATCAGAGCAGTGTCAATGACATCCAGGATGCAGCAAACAACTTTGCACTTTGTGGTATCATGTTACAGATTTTGGGGGGTATGGTAGTGGGGATGAGTACTGTCACACAGACATGTTCAACTGATGTACAACACATGGTTTGTATCCACCTTTGTGTACACTGGACAGGAGTCAGTACAACACATGACATGGTTCACGCGGGCATTCATTCCAATGCAGCCAGATGTGAACCACAATCACACATCTTGGTGTTGCTTTACTTCACATTACTTGGGCACACATCGGACGTGTCCTCATAATTTTCCAGGCCTCCCACGCCTTGCACCTGCTCCAGTAGAATGAATAGGCTCATAGTGTTGTCATGCTCCGTCAGATTCTCCTCCTCTGGTGACCCCCCTCCAGTTGCCAGAACAGAGGCGAGGTTGACACACAGCTTGGACTTGGTGCAACTGGTGACACCATTTCAGCGGTTCACTACCTGTGCAGCAGTGCGTTTCTCAAACCCTAAGGCATTTATCTCATCCATGACATGCTGCCAATGCACCATACACTGAGCTGGTGTATGTGTGCTCGCCTGATGTTGGCACATGTCACAATTGTGAATGACCATGCAGTCCTTGAGGATCTTGAGTTCTTCATCATGGAAGTTCTTCTTCCTCAACGTTCTAGTGTCTTGTGCTGTGTCATGGGGTTGAGCGTTTTCCTGCTGTGCAGGCTTTACCTTCTTGCCACAAGGTGTTGGTGCCAACCCTGTATGGCTGGGAGCACTCTGGGTCCAGTTGCTGGACCACAAGTGTGCTGGGGAATGGCATTACCCCGTGTGGCTGGGACAGATGCTTCCACTGCACGTCCCTTAGCCTTTTTGGACTGGGACAGCTGCTTCCACAGCACGTCCCTTGCCCTTTTGGACTTGGACAGCTCCTTCCACAGCACACCCGTTAGCCGTTTGGGCTGGCACAGCTGCTTCCACAGTACGTACCAAACCGCTGGGGCTGGGAAAGCTGCTTCCACAGCACGCCCCGAATCCCTGGGGCTGGGCAGCTGCTTCCAAAGCACATCCCTTAGACTTTTGGGCTGGGACAGCTGCTTCCACAGAATGCCCCAGAACCCCTGGGGCTGGGACAGCTGCTTCCACAGAACATCCCTGACCCCGGCCCATCTGTCCCCTTTCCTTTTGTGGGCATTTCCATTCATATTCCAGATGTAACGTAAATATGGAAGGCACACCAAGTAATTGTCCTGGGCAATTTGAGTGAGGGGACAGTTACATGATGGAAGACATAATTCTGTGGTGCAGCAAGGCTCAATTGTACCTCATGGGTGAAGAATACGGTATGCGTAATGCACAGGCACCCCAAAATAAATACAAAAATGCATATGCGATACCAGAATAGCTTCTGAAAAAAGGAGAAAACACTACGCAATACGCGGTGGAACCCAACTACACAAGAAATGTGTACCCAAACCCAAGAAAGCTACCAGAAAGGTAAGAATAGTGGTATGCGATACACAGGGGAACCCAGAGTTGAATAATGCATACGTAACTCTCTGTTAACCTTGCAAAAATCAAAAGTAGATGCATGTATGCACAGAGACAAATCCCATACCAAAATAAGAAGTTTGTACGGTCCCTGAAGTGAACAGATTGCATGGCATCGCAAATTACGCAGTACTCCACTCATCCATCTCCTCTACTTTGCATGCACATTCAGAGTTGCATCTACATGTACTAGTGTATCCTTGAATATGGCGTGCTGAATGCCTGTGTGCAGCGCATGTCACGTAAGTTACGTGCTGAGGGCCTTTCCTCGGATTTCTCATGTCCACATTTTCCTCATTTTTTACGCACAAAGTCCCTACATTGTGAGAAACAGAAGACCTATGCTCCTGCCTTTGTGGCATTTTACCTGCCTCCTAAAGCCCTGTGCTGCCTCCAACTTTGCCATCTTCTGCCTGTACAGTGTGTGTGCCTGCTGCCTACCTGCACTGCGTTTGGAGTGTCTGCTGTCCAGCCATTGCCTATGCTCCTGTCTTTGGCCCTGTAACCACCTGAGCTGCTTCATTGGACTCGCGCCGTGCCATACCACCAACACTGATCCACAGCCCAACTCCAGGACCAAATTGCCCACCCACACATGCCTCAGGGGTTGCCAGGTCAGCTCCATCATCCTCTAATTAGAGTGGCAACCCCACAGCAACGAGGCAGAGGGCTGTCAACGTCATTGCCAGGGAAGATGACATCCTGGTGAAGAAAGTCCTGGAGCATTATGATGCCCTCTTCCGCCGTGTGATGCAAACAGGGCAAGGAAGGACGACAGCAGATCTGGAACGGGATAACGGATGTCATCAATGCTCAGGTACCTTCAAGACTGTGCACAAGTGCTGGGAGGGCTGGAAATCCAGGACCCACGGCAATGCCCTGTGCTACATCCAGTTCAGTGCCACAGCGGTGGTGCACTGTGAGCACAGGTGCCGGATGTCGGCTAACAACATGCAGGTCCTGGAGAAGTTCTACCCAGCGCTGCACTTCCAAGTCTGTGAATTACATCAACGTCTGGAATGAACTGGTGAGTAGCCATGTGGTGCAATGCTCTATGGTGCATGTGCTCTGTGCATGTACCAGCATGTTGGCAGTGACCCCTTTGGCTTTCAGCAAGCATGTTTCTGAGATGGATGTCTGTGTGCCTGTCCCAGACATTGTTCTCCATGTGTGCATTCAGATGCATATGTATTTTAAATGTGCTATCACTTGCATTGTGTGTTGTATTGCTGGCTTGCAGACGTGCACATGCAATGTTACTTGTGTCTGAGATTTGCCAGGGTGACAAGTGTGCCAGTTGAGGTAGTGTTGCCCCTGTCATGTGCATGCATGATGCTAATGTGTGTGTGCCAAAAATGTGATTGTGTGACGGGGCAACACTCACGCCTGTATGCAACAAGTGCATGTAGATGTCATGTGTGTGGGCATGGAGGTTGAAGGTTGTTCTCTTGACAAGTCATGTTCATGTGAATGTTGGTGATGCCAAGCCGGATTTGGTACAGTACACTGATGTTTCTGTTCCGTGTCTCCTTTTCCACAGTTGCATTGATGAAGAGAGCAGAAGCAGTGCTGTGAAGCATAGCTGCAGGGATGCTTCCACCAGGCAGAGGTGCAGGCCCCAGCCATGCCCCGTGACACCTCATCGGGGAGCGATGTGGCAGTGACATTGGGCATGGCTGCTAGGGGTGAGTCCTAGAATGTGGGAGGGGACACCTCAGTAGCGGTGGTGACAGGTGATGGCACACAGGGGCCATCAATGGCAGAAGATACCCCAGAGTCATCCAGGTTGACAGAGGGGGAGGTGGAAGAGGTGGCCATTGCAGACCAGCCCATGTTGTTATGGGGGTCATTGAGGTGGGCATGCCTATTGCAGTCCTGTCCCGGGGCATGAGGCTGTAAAGGCCAACATGGAGGTGCCTGTGCAGAATCTAGTCCCTGGGCCATCAGATGCAGTAAAGTGATCCTGCCTGGATGCCTCCACCTAGACCCACCACCTAGGCTGATGTGTCTACCCAGAGTGACTCCCCCTTACCATCTGGTGTGGTCATATGGGATTATGTGCTAACCCTGCTGGCTGGGTTGATGAGGCAGACATGTGTCATTCGTGATGAAGGGCAGACTACTCTTAGTCTGCTTGGCCATCATCACAGTGAGCTATACTGCTTCTTCAGCTGGCTTGCAGCATACCTGTTCCGTGGTGTCCTCCATGGGATGTTCACTGTTGCAAATGCCTCTTTGTCTTCCACCTCTGTGCACCAGTCATCCTCCAGGGTGTCTTCCAGTGCTGATACTAGCAGGGCTCCCTGTGCACCATTCCCACCCACAATGCCCCGTCTGTTGGAGACATTTCTGCCTGAGATGGGAGTCCAAGGCACATCAGCTGAGGTAGTCACCATGCCTACCCAGGCACCGACAGGGTCACCAGCAATGGAGGGACAGCATGCACCCATGAGTAGTGCAGGTGCCGTAAGCCCACCAATATTGACATCAGCTTGGAGGGCGTACCCACATAGCAGGCACTGGGCACTGAGCCAGCAGGTGGCAACAAGGAGGAGGCTATTTGTTGCAGGGCAGACTGCCAAAAGGAGGCAGGTGCAAAGTGTGAGGCAGGAGGCACACATGGACCTGAGGCACCGATGTCTTCTGTTCCGAGGATATGAAGAGCAGATCGGGGCAGAGAACAGCAGGCTCGAGAAGCAAAGGTAGTGATGGCCAGGGCTGTGTCGGGCAAGGAGGTGGGCTGCCATCCCACAATGGAGGCCCACCTGCGGGGTGAGGACGTGGCGCTGGACTCAGCCCTGGTGAAAAGTCTCAGTGAGATTGGTGAGAAGGAGGACTAGCCCGCTGCCACGGTACAGAGTTACTTAGGTGTAGGTTTTACTTTATTTACTTGTGGCATGCATGCTTGTGTGTTGATGTTGTTGGGATGGGTGCGGATGCAAGGATGAACATGTGCCTGACATGTGGGATTGGGTCCATCAGACAACCTGGTCTGCACTGTATGTTTTCATATGCAGTATCACTGTGTGTTTGGTATCAGTGTGGTTGGGGTGAAGGCAGGTGGGCTCACTGTAGATGAGTTCCATCGTCATGTTAATAGCAAGTTTGCTTGTCATTTCTGTGTAAAACCCATGTTGTGCTGATATACCCACCAGCATGTGCAGTCACACACTGCCTCTCTCATGTGTCGCTCAACCTCTACCACTGGAATGTAGTAGTGGGCCATGTTTACTCTTCTGAAGTGGCAGTACAATTCTCAAGTCTCTGTGGCTCATGCTTTATTTGACTGCCCTACCAGCACCCATGCATGGCGCTGTCATGTGATTGTTCCCTGGCAGGTATTTTGCCACCCATTCCACCCAGGTCACTGGTGCTCAGGCTGTGACATACCTGTCCATTTCTTGCAGATCTTGCAACATCTTTTGGTAAGTTTGCTTCTGTCGTGGCCAAACAGTCTGTTACTTTGCTTTGATGTCTTGGCAATGTGCCATGGACAACATGCACATGGCTTTGCAATCACTTGTCACATGTGTATGGGGGGCTGATTAAGGCCTGGAAGGGTGTGTGAGCAGATGTTCCACTCATAGATGGACCTCCGGTGCTTCCAGTGGTCGTATTTGTGGTGTACATGTTGGTGTTGCACTTCATGGTGCTGTCAGACCACGGAAGTTCAGGTGAGTTGCAGACATTGTGGGAGACTGTCAGGGGGCTGCCGGGAGGGGGGTGTCAAAGGAGCTGGTGGGTGGTATCCATTCTGGAGGTGGTTGCAGGGGGGTGTTTTCCAGTCTGGAGGGGTTGCCTGGAGGGGTATGTCACAGGTGAAGGGGGCTGGTGGTGGAGACTGGGCTTGAGTGGTTGGTGTGCAGTAGGGAGGTATGCAAGCAGAATGGGTGCTGAGGGTGTAGGGGAACTCATGTTTTGGTAAGGGGTTTAGCCTCCATTTACGAGGGGGGCCTGCCTTATTGCTCCGGTGCAGTCTGGGCTTGCGAGTGAGGGCCCGCATTTTCACTTGGGTGCTGTTTGGGCTTGCGAAGTGAGGCCTAGGCTTGTGAGGTGAGGCGCATGATTTCGCTGGGGTGCAACCTGGCCTTGCGATGGAGGGTAGGCGATTTCACTGGGGTGCAGTCTGGGCTTGTGAGGTGAGACACACAATTTTGCTGGGTTGGAGCCTGGGCTTGCGAGGTGAGATGCGCAATTTCGCTGGGGTGTGGTCTTCTCACAGGGGTACTGGATGTTGGGTCAGAGGTTTGTCGTGCTTGGGGGCACGTTGGAGATGTTCCTTGTGCAGCTTGTTTTTACTTGTGTGATGGCTAGTAATGCATCTTTAAATCCATGAATACGTATGGCGCGCAATATTATTTTTACATGATTATAGATTGTGAGAAGTGGAATGAATGGGCTCAGCCCTATTTGTTATGAGCAATGATCATTAGGACAGATTTTTTGTAAGTGAAGAATCTGTATTTAGTGGTAATATGCACCAGTTGCAGCACTAGTTTTATTACGGATGACAGGAGGTGCCTCCATTTTAGGATAGGATTTAGAGTACTTGGCATTCAGTACAATGATATGTTTCAAGCCATTAGTGGGTTTATTCAGAGGTTTGGTTAGAAATTTTGGTTTAGACAATACACTTACGTTTGAGTAATGGCCTTCTAAGAGACAATTGTATGCTGTCGCGGGTCGGCAAAACACATAGTAACGTTTATGTGTGGTTATGCAAATTTGAATCATGAATTTTCTGAATGAAATGAGACAGTGTTGGTTTATTAGCATGAGGATTATGACATGAAGGAGACTAACGAGAATGGTGATTGAAGTTGCATTATTGACACTTACTTTTAACTGGTGTTCTGATTATTTTTATATCAAGTTGGCAATAGAGCTTACTGATGGTAACCTAAGACAATGTTATAGATACTGAAATGGGCCTGGTGTGGAGTAAACAAATAGCCGTGGCGTTGATGATGCAGGACATTGCGTCTGACGTCACAGGAATTACTTATAGTGCTGCAATCCAAAATGGTGGCCTTGCGCCGCACGATTTTCAGGAAAGCTGAAAGCTAAACAAAAGTAGTCCACGCGTAACCACGCTGCATTGACTGTTTCACATGTGAGTATACTTATTAGACAGTGAGCTTTTTAATTTAGGTTGAGTTTCAGTATCTGGGTGTTAATTTACTGTTTTGTTAATGTGGCTTACAGGTAATTACTGATAGTAATTGTTAACAGAAGACTAGGAGATGGCATAAATATGCAAGTTTGCGCAGAGCATTCTAGTAAGTTTTGAATATGGAAGTGCATTCTAGTAATTGTTGAATTTTGGAAATGCAGATTTGCATGCATTTGATTGTGAGGCTATGGCATTAATTGCTATTATTTTTTGTATTGTAATTAGGATTGATTCAAGATTTATTGTGGCACGGATTTGTTTAAGGTACAGATTTTGGGTTTGGTTCATCACTAAAGGTACAGAGTAGAGGATAGCTGTTGGTTGGAATAGGCACATGTGACACCCTCTTGTCATCAGGTAGTGGAACTAGGTGATGCACTGGTGATTTGGAATTGGTTGTCCAAGCAATTCTAAGTGGTGGATAGAGTAACAGATATCAGTAATGTGTGAGGAGTTTGTTAGGAGTATGAACAAATTCACAATTAGAGGTTTATTAAAGGACTATCTCTTATGTTATGAATGTATATGTATATTAGATTGGTGTGATCATGCAACTGCAAATGAGGAAACTGTTTATTAAATATAGTGGTTAAGCGGGTGTATCGGGACATATGTTCATGTTACTATTACTTTACACAATATTGTTTTATGTATTTGTATATTTTTGTCTCCCCATCACCGTTGTGACTCGTTGATGATTTGGCGTTCGTATTAGCCATTCATTTAATGTCAATACTGTTATTTTATTGTATAACAGCCCTGAGGAAGACCTGAAAAAGTATAGGTCGAACCACGTGTTGGCTGTATAACAAATTAATTTGGCTGTTTTAAAGAAGAACAAGATACATTGATTAATGAACAGAAAATTGTTGTTCTGTATTTCAAAACGTTCTATAAAATCAAGTTGTTTTTTATTTTTATAATTGAAATATTAAAAGTAAAGAACAGGAGAAATCATGATTCATGGCGTAAGATCAGGCGCATGAGTTAGTATCAATTTGCTATATCACAGTCACGGTCAAAGTCACAGAATGAGATATGTCCGTGGATTAAGACTGTGGTCTCAAATGAGACATGGTCTATGCAAAAACCTGCTTATTTGCATTCTGCTTTAAATTGTGATACCAATAGAGGGGAAGTCATGTTGGTAAATACAAATTCCTCTAATTAAAGGAACAAGGGCACTGTCCTCTCCTCTAAATGTGTGAATATATCAAATATCGAACAACATCTTGTTTCAGAGGTCATTCATATTGAGGAGGACTCAGAACAGCATGTTGTCTCTTAGGTTAAACTCACGGAGGATGAGCCTAGCCAGAGTATACAAAAACAGGCTTGACTGCTATACAGAAACAAAGAGGTGCTCATTCTTAAAAAATGAAGCATCATCAGGCCCCAAAAAGAAACAATCAAGTATCTAAAAGCCTTTTGAGGAACATGCTTTTACAGCCAAACACCCAGACACTTTGACCTCGGGAAATTCCGTTGTTGGTTCATCCAATGTGGTGGTGGCTGATTTTAGGAAGGGTGTTAATGCTTAGAGTATCTCTTGTGCAGTGGCCCCTTCAACAAGTATTGATCAATTATTGATCTGAGCACCTCCACTCCATCAGAGCGCCCTGTTGACCCACTAATTCTGCCACATCAGCAAGTGTAGATAAAAACCACTAAAGTTCAGCCTGTGTGACGGTGAGGGTAAAAGGATCATCTAATAATTACAATGGATATTAATAATATTGTGGTTGAATGACAAATGAGGTCTTGTTTTTGTGGAAATGTATCAAAGGGGCGTGAGTAGCTCACCTGCACTAGGCTTGAATGATGTGAATGGAAATATGATCTTGCAGACCAACCAATTGACTTTAAAGGATCATAGCGATCAATGCACACATGAGCAGACGTATGGTGGATCAGCTGATCACTGACCTAGGGGGGCCAGGTTGGTTACTGAACCACCTGGCACTATTGCCAAATCAAGCTATGGCCCTGAAGTTCCCTGTAAAGCTGGTTTCAGGGACGAATACTGTGATAAATACCTGTATGTAATCCTGTATAAAAGTGTTCTTCCAGAGAATGAATTAGTGATGCATCTAGTTTAGCAGGAATTACCAGATCGGCATTGACCTAATTGCTCGCTTGTCTACTTACATTCCCAATGAGAGAGAGTGTCTTAGAGTGTGTGGTTTTGATCTCACTCATTGTAAGGGAATACCTTATAAGAAATGACTCATGAAGATTTCAGAATCTTATACAAATATATGAAGAGGAGATGTGAAAACATCTGAATAAACAGAAGACTGGCTATGGTTGCTGAAAGAGATGCAGCACTAATGTAGATAATGTAGTAAAGAACCACAAGACAGAGTAACTCTCATTATTGTCCTCGAACACACGTGGACATCAATGTCTATTCACAGTGTCAGCAATAGGAAGGACATTTAAGTTATTTACTATTTTTGCTTTGCAAGAAGCACTTGCATTTGATGGTTATGCTTTGTCTTTCCAGTCGGCCAAGAAGGGTCTGGCGGGTCGCCCACATGGTAGTCTGATTACCATGGTCATATTTTATAAGACTATTAAACTTAAAGAAAGTATGTATTTGACTTTTGGAATCTTGGCTGCCCATATTGGAATGACAAATGAAAGCTTTTTTGATCTCCTAATAGTTAACGGAATCTGAAGAAATTAACGGGGGTTGCAGGGGTGCCCTCCTTCCATAAAAAGGAAAAGACCCTGCAACTCTGGTTCCCTTCCATGAGCGTGAAAGAAACCGGCATCACAGGAGCATTGTAGCGGCGGCGACACACTGTGCTGAGTGCCGCAAGATGGTAAGTAAAGGGTTAGGCGGAGCTTTAATTTAATTGAATTTTTTTCTCCCTCGGTCATTTGGGATCTGATCTTTTCACGGTGATCTATAGTTAAATTCACTGCGATACCGTCCAAAGCAAATAGCATGCCCAAGTTGCGGCAAGACTGTACATTGCCATTCTTTTCAGACTCCATAGGGCATTTTCAGCACATTTATCATGGGCCATGTGGGATGTATTGACCCACTAGGCCCTGCCCTGCGACATCAGTGTGTGCTGGTGGCACCCGGACCAGAAGAATGGCCGCAAAAAGCCCTATGCGTGCTAAACCTCTGAAAATTGCGCAGGGAAACCGGAAAAGTTGGCTGCCAATCTAATTTACCTGTGTCAGTGGTGGAACATGAAACCACACTGCTGAGACCTTTCATTGGGCTGCCCACAGAGTGAACATGGAAACTATATGAAAGGCAGTGCATCATTGCAAGGAAACCCAGAAGGGCTCTGAAATCCTGTTTTCCTTGGTTGCTCAAATTGCAAAATAATGATTCCAAGCATCACAAAATATCCAACATCCTTGTTTAAAGAATCCACATAAGCACACAATTTCAGGAAAAGCAGATTCCGTCACAAGAATATCCACATTAAAAAGTGTGCTTGTCTGTAAAAATCTATCACAATATGGGCGCAGTACCGTCGGCCGCCTGTACGAAAGTTGCCATTAAGTGCATTGGAAGCTTAAACTGTGCCAGTAAAATCAAATGGTTGAAATTAAGTGACTTGCTATGAAAAGCAATATAGGTGGCAACTATTTAATCTCTATGTTTAAAAAGACTGGAATTAGAGATCTGTTTGCCTATTTTGAAAATGTAAATTTATTTTGTCAAAGACAATTTTAAACAAATTGAGTTTTAAAGTAACCTCTGATGCCAGCCACAGAACTTCAAAGCAAATTCCACAGCGTGCCCCAAACAAAAGGCACCTTCCTTCTGCTCTCTGCCCCAGGAACTCCCATTCAGGTGTTAATGGAGAGGGGAGGAGATTTTGGCCTGTTGCACCGGGGAGAGACAAAGGGCTTCCTGGATTGAAAAGAATATGCAGATGCAAGTGTCAACAGAAACTCCTGCCAGAGGAAAGAGGCGGGGATTGCTCTTCAACCACCAAAACTTTGGGGGCGGGAAAGACAGTGTTGTATATTCTGAAAGCACAAGAAAGTATATTTTGCTTCTCAAATGAGGGGAGAGGAAAGACCCTAACCAATAGAATACCTAGGGGTGTGCTTAGCATAATTTAGCATACCCACCCCTTTAGGAAATAAATAAATAGAGACAGCTTAGGACCTAGAAAGACACACACATGTGTCACCCACCAACCGATTGCTGGCGGAGCACTTTGCAAGAGAAATACATATCCAAGACTCCAGACTCCAGAATTTTGAAAGCAGAAAGGCCCATTTCCAAAGCAGAACCATTCTCAATTTGGCCTTTGATAAATCCTGAAACCAGATTTTACCCCAGACCTCCAAGGGGAACCAGAAAGAACAGCCTGGCTGTGCTGTTGCTGCTTTATTGCTAAGAATTCATGCCAGAATCCAGAGATCCAACCCAGTGGAGCAGAGCTGTGACCAGATAGCTGCAAACCAGAACCAACCCCTCAGATCTAGTCCAGTCCCACCATGCAGTGTCCAGAGTGCTGTGCTGAGTGCAGAACCAGAGTGCCTTGAGTTCAGTCTGGTGTGCTAGCTTAATTCCTGTCCAGAAAGTCTCCCTGACCAGATCCCTGACGGGTCCATTCCAAACAGTGGTAGTGAGTATTCATAGCATAGGATTGTCGCTAGCAAATATCTTATCCATAAGTAATCCTATCCAAACCAATTCTATTATATCCAGAACTGCATTGTAGAAAATCTTTTGTCTTACCTGAATCTTTGTCTCATCCCTATAGTCCTTCGGTAATAGTAGTGTTAAACTCATCTTTGTGCTAATATATTTTCTGAAGAAAGGCGAGCGTCTTTATTTTGCTATTTTGACTCTTTGTAAAAAACGATCTCCACAAAAACCTTCATAACTTCTTCACGGTGTATGCTGGAAACGAGATTTAAGTGTCTACTTGAAGCTAACATCCTCAGCTTTCCAACAAATCCAATTTGCATCCCAGCTCCTTTTTTTGTTTGGTTCAAATCTATCACGTGTGAAATAGCTGTTCATTGCATCCAACCTCAAAATTAAGTTTTCAACCTGCTAGTTACCCATTAATCATTGCTAGTGTTTGTCTGATACCAGAAAAAGCGGCTCATACTAGTATTGAAACCATTGTAGTGAGTTAAATCTATTTTTCAGTGTTTTGAAGGTTGTTCTCTTGACAAGTCATGTTCATGTGAATGTTGGTGATGCCAAGCCAGATTTGGTACAGTACACTGATGTTTCTGTTCCGTGTCTCCTTTTCCACAGTTGCATTGATGAAGAGGGCAGAAGCAGTGCTGTGAAGCATAGCTTCAGGGATGCTTCCACCAGGCAGAGGTGCAGGCCCCAGCCATGCCCCGTGACACCTCATCGGGGAGCGATGTGGCAGTGACATTGGGCATGGCTGCTAGGGGTGAGTCCTAGAATGTGGGAGGGGACACCTCAGCAGCGGTGGTGACAGGTGATGCCACACAGGGGCCATCAATGGCAGAAGATACCCCAGAGTCATCCAGGTTGACAGAGGGGGAGGTGGAAGAGGTGGCCATTGCAGACCAGCCCATGTTGTCATGGGGGTCATTGAGGTGGGCATGCCTATTGCAGTCCTGTCCCGGGGCATGAGGCTGTAAAGGCCAACATGGAGGTGCCTGTGCAGAATCTTGTCCCTGGGCCATCAGATGCAGTAAAGTGATCCTGCCTGGATGCCTCCACCTAGACCCACCACCCGGTGTCGGCTGATGTGTTCACCCAGAGTGACTCCCCCTTCTGGTGTGGTCATATGGGATTATGTGCTAACCCTGCTGGCTGGGTTGACGAGGCAGACATGTGTCATTCGTGATGAAGGGCAGACTACTCTTAGTCTGCTTGCCCATCATCACAGTGAGCTATACTGCTTCTTCAGCTGGCTTGCAGCATACCTGTTCCGTGGTGTCCTCCATGGGATGTTCACTGTTGCAAATGCCTCTTTGTCTTCCACCTCTGTGCACCAGTCATCCTCCAGGGTGTCTTCCAGTGCTGATACTAGCAGGGCTCCCTGTGCACCATTCCCACCCACAATGCCCCGTCTGTTGGAGACATTTCTGCCTGAGATGGGAGTCCAAGGCACATCAGCTGAGGTAGTCAACATGCCTACCCAGGCACCGACAGGGTCACCAGCAATGGAGGGACAGCATGCACCCATGAGTAGTGCAGGTGCCGTAAGCCCACCGATATTGACATCAGCTTGGAGGGCGTACCCACATAGAGGGCACTGGGCACTGAGCCAGCAGGTGGCAACAAGGAGGAGGCTATTTGTTGCAGGGCAGACTACCAAAAGGAGGCAGGTGCAAAGTGTGAGGCAGGAGGCACACATGGACCTGAGGCACCGATGTCTTCTGTTCCGAGGATATGAAGAGCAGATCGGGGCAGAGAACAGCAGGCTCAAGAAGCAAAGGTAGTGATGGCCAGGGCTGTGTCGGGCAAGGAGGTGGGCTGCCATCCCACAACGGAGGCCCACCTGTGGGGTGAAGACGTGGCGCTGGACTCAGCCCTGGTGAAAAGTCTCAGTGAGATTGGTGAGAAGGAGGACTAGCCCGCTGCCACTGTACATAGTTACTTAGGTGTAGGTTTTACTTTATTTACTTGTGGCATGCATGCTTGTGTGTTGATGTTGTTGGGATGGGTGCGGATGCAAGGATGAACATGTGCCTGACATGTGGTATTGGGTCCATCAGACAACCTGGTCTGCACTGTATGTTTTCATTTGCAGTATCACTGTGTGTTTGGCATCAGTGTGGTTGGGGTGAAGGCAGGGGGGCTCACTGTAGATGAGTTCCATCGTCATGTTAATAGCAAGTTTGCTTGTCATTGCTGTGTAAAACCCATGTTGTGCTGATATACCCACCAGCATGTGCAGTCACACACTGCCTCTCTCATGTGTCGCTCAACCTCTACCACTGGAATGTAGTAGTGGGCCATGTTTACTCTTCTGAAGTGGCAGTACAATTCTCAAGTCTCTGTGGCTCATGCTTTCTTTGACTGCCCTACCAGCACCCATGCATGGCGCTGTCATGTGATTGTTCCCTGGCAGGTATTTTGCCACCCATTCCACCCAGGTCACTGGTGCTCAGGCTGTGACATACCTGTCCTTTTCTTGCAGATCTTGCAACATCTTTTAGTAAGTTTGCTTCTGTCGTGGCCAAACAGTCTGTTACTTTGCTTTGATGTCTTGGCAATGTGCCATGGACAACATGCACATGGCTTTGCAATCACTTGTCACATGTGTATGGGGGGCTGATTAAGGCCTGGAAGGGTGTGTGAGCAGATGTTCCACTCATAGATGGACCTCCGGTGCTTCCAGTGCTCGTATTTGTGGTGTACATGTTGGTGTTGCACTTCATGGTGCTGTCAGACCATGGAAGTTCAGGTGAGTTGCAGACATTGTGGGAGACTGTCAGGGGGCTGCCGGGAGGGGGGTGTCAAAGGAGCTTGTGGGTGGTATCCATTCTGGAGGTGGTTGCAGGGGGGTGTTGTCCAGTCTGGAGGGGTTGCCTGGAGGGGTATGTCACAGGTGAGGGGGGCTGGTGGTGGAGACTGGGCTTGAGTGGTTGGTGTGCAGTAGTGAGGTATGCAAGCAGAATGGGTGCTGAGGGTGTAGGGGAACTCATTTTTTGGTAAGGGGTTTAGCCTCCATTTACGAGGGGGGGGCCTGCCTTATTGCTGCGGTGCAGTCTGGGCTTGCGAGTGAGGGCCCGCATTTTCACTTGGGTGCTGTTTGGGCTTGCGAAGTAAGGCCTAGGCTTGTGAGGTGAGGCGCATGATTTCGCTGGGGTGCAACCTGGCCTTGCGATGGAGGGTAGGCGATTTCACTGGGTTGGAGCCTGGGCTTGCGAGGTGAGATGCGCAATTTCGCTGGGGTGTGGTCTTCTCACAGGGGTACTGGATGTTGGGTCAGAAGTTTGTCGTGCTTGGGGGCACGTTGGAGATGTTCCTTGTGCAGCTTGTTTTACTTGTGTGATGGCTAGTAATGCATCTTTAAATCCATGAATACGTATGGCGCGCAATATTATTTTTACATGATTATAGACTGTGAGAAGTGGAATGAATGGGCCCAGCCCTATTTGTTATGAGCAATGATCATTAGGACAGATTTTCTGTAAGTGAAGAATCTGTATTTAGTGGTAATATGCACCAGTTGCAGCACTAGTTTTATTACCAATGACAGGAGGTGCCTCCATTTTAGGATAGGATTTAGAGTACTTGGCATTCAGTACAATGATATGTTTCAAGCCATTAGTGGGATTATTCAGAGGTTTGGTTAGAAATTTTAGCTTAGACAATACACTTACGTTTGAGTAATGGCCTTCTAAGAGACAATTGTATGCTGTCGCGGGTCGGCAAAACACATAGTAACGTTTATGTGTGGTTATGCAAATTTGAATCATGAATTTTCTGAATGAAATGAGACAGTGTTGGTTTATTAGCATGAGGATTATGACATGAAGGAGACTAACGAGAATGGTGATTGAAGTTGCATTATTGACACTTACTTTTAACTGGTGTTCTGATTATTTTTATATCAAGTTGGCAATAGAGCTTACTGATGGTAACCTAAGACAATGTTATAGATACTGAAATGGGCCTGGTGTGGAGTAAACAAATAGCCGTGGCGTTGATGATGCAGGACATTGCGTCTGACGTCACAGGAATTACTTATAGTGCTGCAATCCAAAATGGTGGCCTTGCGCCGCACGATTTTCCGGAAAGCTGAAAGCTAAACAAAAGTAGTCCACGCGTAACCACGCTGCATTGGCTGTTTCACATGTGAGTATACTTATTAGACAGTGAGCTTTTTAATTTAGGTTGAGTTTCAGTATCTGGGTGTTAATTTACTGTTTTGTTAATGTGGTTTACAGGTAATTACTGACAGTAATTGTTAACAGAAGACTAGGAGATGGCATAAATATGCAAGTTTGCGCAGAGCATTCTAGTAAGTTTTGAATATGGAAGTGCATTCTAGTAATTGTTGAATTTTGGAAATGCAGATTTGTATGCATTTGATTGTGAGGCTATGGCATTAATTGCTATTATTTGTTGTGTTGTAATTAGGATTGATTCAAGATTTATTGTGGCACGGATTTGTTTAAGGTACAGATTCTGGGTTTGGTTCATCACTAAAGGTACAGAGTAGAGGATAGCTGTTGGTTGGAATAGGCACATGTGACACCCTCTTGTCATCAGGTAGTGGAACTAGATGATGCACTGGTGATTTGGAATTGGTTGTCCAAGCAATTCTAAGTGGTGGATAGAGTAACAGATATCAGTAATGTGTGAGGAGTTTGTTAGGAGTATGAACAAATTCACAATTAGAGGTTTATTAAAGGACTATCTCTTATGTTATGAATGTATATGTATATTAGATTGGTGTGATCATGCAACTGCAAATGAGGAAACTGTTTATTAAATATAGTGGTTAAGCGGGTGTATCGGGACATATGTTCATGTTACTATTACTTTACACAATATTGTTTTATGTATTTGTATATTTTTGTCTCCCCATCACCGTTGTGACTCGTTGATGATTTGGCGTTCGTATTAGCCATTCATTTAATGTCAATACTGTTATTTTATTGTATAACAGCCCTGAGGAAGACCTGAAAAAGTATAGGTCGAACCACGTGTTGGCTGTATAACAAATTAATTTGGCTGTTTTAAAGAAGAACAAGATACATTGATTAATGAACAGAAAATTGTTGTTCTGTATTTCAAAACGTTCTATAAAATCAAGTTGTTTTTTATTTTTATAATTGAAATATTAAAAGTAAAGAACAGGAGAAATCATGATTCATGGCGTAAGATCAGGCGCATGAGTTAGTATCAATTTACTATATCACAGTCACGGTCAAAGTCACAGAATGAGATATGTCCGTGGATTAAGACTGTGGTCTCAAATGAGACATGGTCTATGCAAAAACCTGCTTATTTGCATTCTGCTTTAAATTGTGATACCAATAGAGGGGAAGTCATGTTGGTAAATACAAATTCCTCTAATTAAAGGAACAAGGGCACTGTCCTCTCCTCTAAATGTGTGAATATATCAAATATCGAACAACATCTTGTTTCAGAGGTCATTCATATTGAGGAGGACTCAGAACAGCATGTTGTCTCTTAGGTTAAACTCACGGAGGATGAGCCTAGCCAGAGTATACAAAAACAGGCTTGACTGCTATACAGAAACAAAGAGGTGCTCATTCTTAAAAAATGAAGCATCATCAGGCCCCAAAAAGAAACAATCAAGTATCTAAAAGCCTTTTGAGGAACATGCTTTTACAGCCAAACACCCAGACACTTTGACCTCGGGAAATTCCGTTGTTGGTTCATCCAATGTGGTGGTGGCTGATTTTAGGAAGGGTGTTAATGCTTAGAGTATCTCTTGTGCAGTGGCCCCTTCAACAAGTATTGATCAATTATTGATCTGAGCACCTCCACTCCATCAGAGCGCCCTGTTGACCCACTAATTCTGCCACATCAGCAAGTGTAGATAAAAACCACTAAAGTTCAGCCTGTGTGACGGTGAGGGTAAAAGGATCATCTAATAATTACAATGGATATTAATAATATTGTGGTTGAATGACAAATGAGGTCTTGTTTTTGTGGAAATGTATCAAAGGGGCGTGAGTAGCTCACCTGCACTAGGCTTGAATGATGTGAATGGAAATATGATCTTGCAGACCAACCAATTGACTTTAAAGGATCATAGCGATCAATGCACACATGAGCAGACGTATGGTGGATCAGCTGATCACTGACCTAGGGGGGCCAGGTTGGTTACTGAACCACCTGGCACTATTGCCAAATCAAGCTATGGCCCTGAAGTTCCCTGTAAATCTGGTTTCAGGGACGAATACTGTGATAAATACCTGTATGTAATCCTGTATAAAAGTGTTCTTCCAGAGAATGAATTAGTGATGCATCTAGTTTAGCAGGAATTACTTCAGTTGACTTCGGAAGACTAGATTTTATAGATTCTTTAGATCGGCATTGACCTAATTGCTCGCTTGTCTACTTACATTCCCAATGAGAGAGAGTGTCTTAGAGTGTGTGGTTTTGATCTCACTCATTGTAAGGGAATACCTTATAAGAAATGACTCATGAAGATTTCAGAATCTTATACAAATATATGAAGAGGAGATGTGAAAACATCTGAATAAACAGAAGACTGGCTATGGTTGCTGAAAGAGATGCAGCACTAATGTAGATAATGTAGTAAAGAACCACAAGACAGAGTAACTCTCATTATTGTCCTCGAACACACGTGGACATCAATGTCTATTCACAGTGTCAGCAATAGGAAGGACATTTAAGTTATTTACTATTTTTGCTTTGCAAGAAGCACTTGCATTTGATGGTTATGCTTTGTCTTTCCAGTCGGCCAAGAAGGGTCTGGCGGGTCGCCCACATGGTAGTCTGATTACCATGGTCATATTTTATAAGACTATTAAACTTAAAGAAAGTATGTATTTGACTTTTGGAATCTTGGCTGCCCATATTGGAATGACAAATGAAAGCTTTTTTGATCTCCTAATAGTTAACGGAATCTGAAGAAATTAACGGGGGTTGCAGGGGTGCCCTCCTTCCATAAAAAGGAAAAGACCCTGCAACTCTGGTTCCCTTCCATGAGCGTGAAAGAAACCGGCATCACAGGAGCATTGTAGCGGCGGCGACACACTGTGCTGAGTGCCGCAAGATGGTAAGTAAAGGGTTAGGCGGAGCTTTAATTTAATTGAATTTTTTTCTCCCTCGGTCATTTGGGATCTGATCTTTTCACGGTGATCTATAGTTAAATTCACTGCGATACCGTCCAAAGCAAATAGCATGCCCAAGTTGCGGCAAGACTGTACATTGCCATTCTTTTCAGACTCCATAGGGCATTTTCAGCACATTTATCATGGGCCATGTGGGATGTATTGACCCACTAGGCCCTGCCCTGCGACATCAGTGTGTGCTGGTGGCACCCGGACCAGAAGAATGGCCGCAAAAAGCCCTATGCGGCTAAACCTCTGAAAATTGCGCAGGGAAACCGGAAAAGTTGGCTGCCAATCTAATTTACCTGTGTCAGTGGTGGAACATGAAACCACACTGCTGAGACCTTTCATTGGGCTGCCCACAGAGTGAACATGGAAACTATATGAAAGGCAGTGCATCATTGCAAGGAAACCCAGAAGGGCTCTGAAATCCTGTTTTCCTTGGTTGCTCAAATTGCAAAATAATGATTCCAAGCATCAGAAAATATCCAACATCCTTGTTTAAAGAATCCACATAAGCACACAATTTCAGGAAAAGCAGATTCCGTCACAAGAATATCCACATTAAAAAGTGTGCTTGTCTGTAAAAATCTATCACAATATGGGCGCAGTACCGTCGGCCGCCTGTACGAAAGTTGCCATTAAGTGCATTGGAAGCTTAAACTGTGCCAGTAAAATCAAATGGTTGAAATTAAGTGACTTGCTATGAAAAGCAATATAGGTGGCAACTATTTAATCTCTATGTTTAAAAAGACTGGAATTAGAGATCTGTTTGCCTATTTTGAAAATGTAAATTTATTTTGTCAAAGACAATTTTAAACAAATTGAGTTTTAAAGTAACCTCTGATGCCAGCCACAGAACTTCAAAGCAAATTCCACAGCGTGCCCCAAACAAAAGGCACCTTCCTTCTGCTCTCTGCCCCAGGAACTCCCATTCAGGTGTTAATGGAGAGGGGAGGAGATTTTGGCCTGTTGCACCGGGGAGAGACAAAGGGCTTCCTGGATTGAAAAGAATATGCAGATGCAAGTGTCAACAGAAACTCCTGCCAGAGGAAAGAGGCGGGGATTGCTCTTCAACCACCAAAACTTTGGGGGCGGGAAAGACAGTGTTGTATATTCTGAAAGCACAAGAAAGTATATTTTGCTTCTCAAATGAGGGGAGAGGAAAGACCCTAACCAATAGAATACCTAGGGGTGTGCTTAGCATAATTTAGCATACCCACCCCTTTAGGAAATAAATAAATAGAGACAGCTTAGGACCTAGAAAGACACACACATGTGTCACCCACCAACCGATTGCTGGCGGAGCACTTTGCAAGAGAAATACATATCCAAGACTCCAGACTCCAGAATTTTGAAAGCAGAAAGGCCCATTTCCAAAGCAGAACCATTCTCAATTTGGCCTTTGATAAATCCTGAAACCAGATTTTACCCCAGACCTCCAAGGGGAACCAGAAAGAACAGCCTGGCTGTGCTGTTGCTGCTTTATTGCTAAGAATTCATGCCAGAATCCAGAGATCCAACCCAGTGGAGCAGAGCTGTGACCAGATAGCTGCAAACCAGAACCAACCCCTCAGATCTAGTCCAGTCCCACCATGCAGTGTCCAGAGTGCTGTGCTGAGTGCAGAACCAGAGTGCCTTGAGTTCAGTCTGGTGTGCTAGCTTAATTCCTGTCCAGAAAGTCTCCCTGACCAGATCCCTGACGGGTCCATTCCAAACAGTGGTAGTGAGTATTCATAGCATAGGATTGTCGCTAGCAAATATCTTATCCATAAGTAATCCTATCCAAACCAATTCTATTATATCCAGAACTGCATTGTAGAAAATCTTTTGTCTTACCTGAATCTTTGTCTCATCCCTATAGTCCTTCGGTAATAGTAGTGTTAAACTCATCTTTGTGCTAATATATTTTCTGAAGAAAGGCGAGCGTCTTTATTTTGCTATTTTGACTCTTTGTAAAAAACGATCTCCACAAAAACCTTCATAACTTCTTCACGGTGTATGCTGGAAACGAGATTTAAGTGTCTACTTGAAGCTAACATCCTCAGCTTTCCAACAAATCCAATTTGCATCCCAGCTCCTTTTTTTGTTTGGTTCAAATCTATCACGTGTGAAATAGCTGTTCATTGCATCCAACCTCAAAATTAAGTTTTCAACCTGCTAGTTACCCATTAATCATTGCTAGTGTTTGTCTGATACCAGAAAAAGCGGCTCATACTAGTATTGAAACCATTGTAGTGAGTTAAATCTATTTTTCAGTGTTTTGAAGGTTGTTCTCTTGACAAGTCATGTTCATGTGAATGTTGGTGATGCCAAGCCAGATTTGGTACAGTACACTGATGTTTCTGTTCCGTGTCTCCTTTTCCACAGTTGCATTGATGAAGAGGGCAGAAGCAGTGCTGTGAAGCATAGCTTCAGGGATGCTTCCACCAGGCAGAGGTGCAGGCCCCAGCCATGCCCCGTGACACCTCATCGGGGAGCGATGTGGCAGTGACATTGGGCATGGCTGCTAGGGGTGAGTCCTAGAATGTGGGAGGGGACACCTCAGCAGCGGTGGTGACAGGTGATGCCACACAGGGGCCATCAATGGCAGAAGATACCCCAGAGTCATCCAGGTTGACAGAGGGGGAGGTGGAAGAGGTGGCCATTGCAGACCAGCCCATGTTGTCATGGGGGTCATTGAGGTGGGCATGCCTATTGCAGTCCTGTCCCGGGGCATGAGGCTGTAAAGGCCAACATGGAGGTGCCTGTGCAGAATCTTGTCCCTGGGCCATCAGATGCAGTAAAGTGATCCTGCCTGGATGCCTCCACCTAGACCCACCACCCGGTGTCGGCTGATGTGTTCACCCAGAGTGACTCCCCCTTCTGGTGTGGTCATATGGGATTATGTGCTAACCCTGCTGGCTTGGTTGACGAGGCAGACATGTGTCATTCGTGATGAAGGGCAGACTACTCTTAGTCTGCTTGCCCATCATCACAGTGAGCTATACTGCTTCTTCAGCTGGCTTGCAGCATACCTGTTCCGTGGTGTCCTCCATGGGATGTTCACTGTTGCAAATGCCTCTTTGTCTTCCACCTCTGTGCACCAGTCATCCTCCAGGGTGTCTTCCAGTGCTGATACTAGCAGGGCTCCCTGTGCACCATTCCCACCCACAATGCCCCGTCTGTTGGAGACATTTCTGCCTGAGATGGGAGTCCAAGGCACATCAGCTGAGGTAGTCAACATGCCTACCCAGGCACCGACAGGGTCACCAGCAATGGAGGGACAGCATGCACCCATGAGTAGTGCAGGTGCCGTAAGCCCACCGATATTGACATCAGCTTGGAGGGCGTACCCACATAGAGGGCACTGGGCACTGAGCCAGCAGGTGGCAACAAGGAGGAGGCTATTTGTTGCAGGGCAGACTACCAAAAGGAGGCAGGTGCAAAGTGTGAGGCAGGAGGCACACACGGACCTGAGGCACCGATGTCTTCTGTTCCGAGGATATGAAGAGCAGATCGGGGCAGAGAACAGCAGGCTCAAGAAGCAAAGGTAGTGATGGCCAGGGCTGTGTCGGGCAAGGAGGTGGGCTGCCATCCCACAACGGAGGCCCACCTGTGGGGTGAAGACGTGGCGCTGGACTCAGCCCTGGTGAAAAGTCTCAGTGAGATTGGTGAGAAGGAGGACTAGCCCGCTGCCACTGTACATAGTTACTTAGGTGTAGGTTTTACTTTATTTACTTGTGGCATGCATGCTTGTGTGTTGATGTTGTTGGGATGGGTGCGGATGCAAGGATGAACATGTGCCTGACATGTGGGATTGGGTCCATCAGACAACCTGGTCTGCACTGTATGTTTTCATTTGCAGTATCACTGTGTGTTTGGCATCAGTGTGGTTGGGGTGAAGGCAGGTGGGCTCACTGTAGATGAGTTCCATCGTCATGTTAATAGCAAGTTTGCTTGTCATTGCTGTGTAAAACCCATGTTGTGCTGATATACCCACCAGCATGTGCAGTCACACACTGCCTCTCTCATGTGTCGCTCAACCTCTACCACTGGAATGTAGTAGTGGGCCATGTTTACTCTTCTGAAGTGGCAGTACAATTCTCAAGTCTCTGTGGCTCATGCTTTCTTTGACTGCCCTACCAGCACCCATGCATGGCGCTGTCATGTGATTGTTCCCTGGCAGGTATTTTGCCACCCATTCCACCCAGGTCACTGGTGCTCAGGCTGTGACATACCTGTCCTTTTCTTGCAGATCTTGCAACATCTTTTAGTAAGTTTGCTTCTGTCGTGGCCAAACAGTCTGTTACTTTGCTTTGATGTCTTGGCAATGTGCCATGGACAACATGCACATGGCTTTGCAATCACTTGTCACATGTGTATGGGGGGCTGATTAAGGCCTGGAAGGGTGTGTGAGCAGATGTTCCACTCATAGATGGACCTCCGGTGCTTCCAGTGCTCGTATTTGTGGTGTACATGTTGGTGTTGCACTTCATGGTGCTGTCAGACCATGGAAGTTCAGGTGAGTTGCAGACATTGTGGGAGACTGTCAGGGGGCTGCCGGGAGGGGGGTGTCAAAGGAGCTTGTGGGTGGTATCCATTCTGGAGGTGGTTGCAGGGGGGTGTTGTCCAGTCTGGAGGGGTTGCCTGGAGGGGTATGTCACAGGTGAGGGGGGCTGGTGGTGGAGACTGGGCTTGAGTGGTTGGTGTGCAGTAGTGAGGTATGCAAGCAGAATGGGTGCTGAGGGTGTAGGGGAACTCATTTTTTGGTAAGGGGTTTAGCCTCCATTTACGAGGGGGGGGGCCTGCCTTATTGCTGCGGTGCAGTCTGGGCTTGCGAGTGAGGGCCCGCATTTTCACTTGGGTGCTGTTTGGGCTTGCGAAGTAAGGCCTAGGCTTGTGAGGTGAGGCGCATGATTTCGCTGGGGTGCAACCTGGCCTTGCGATGGAGGGTAGGCGATTTCACTGGGTTGGAGCCTGGGCTTGCGAGGTGAGATGCGCAATTTCGCTGGGGTGTGGTCTTCTCACAGGGGTACTGGATGTTGGGTCAGAAGTTTGTCGTGCTTGGGGGCACGTTGGAGATGTTCCTTGTGCAGCTTGTTTTACTTGTGTGATGGCTAGTAATGCATCTTTAAATCCATGAATACGTATGGCGCGCAATATTATTTTTACATGATTATAGACTGTGAGAAGTGGAATGAATGGGCCCAGCCCTATTTGTTATGAGCAATGATCATTAGGACAGATTTTCTGTAAGTGAAGAATCTGTATTTAGTGGTAATATGCACCAGTTGCAGCACTAGTTTTATTACCAATGACAGGAGGTGCCTCCATTTTAGGATAGGATTTAGAGTACTTGGCATTCAGTACAATGATATGTTTCAAGCCATTAGTGGGATTATTCAGAGGTTTGGTTAGAAATTTTAGCTTAGACAATACACTTACGTTTGAGTAATGGCCTTCTAAGAGACAATTGTATGCTGTCGCGGGTCGGCAAAACACATAGTAACGTTTATGTGTGGTTATGCAAATTTGAATCATGAATTTTCTGAATGAAATGAGACAGTGTTGGTTTATTAGCATGAGGATTATGACATGAAGGAGACTAACGAGAATGGTGATTGAAGTTGCATTATTGACACTTACTTTTAACTGGTGTTCTGATTATTTTTATATCAAGTTGGCAATAGAGCTTACTGATGGTAACCTAAGACAATGTTATAGATACTGAAATGGGCCTGGTGTGGAGTAAACAAATAGCCGTGGCGTTGATGATGCAGGACATTGCGTCTGACGTCACAGGAATTACTTATAGTGCTGCAATCCAAAATGGTGGCCTTGCGCCGCACGATTTTCAGGAAAGCTGAAAGCTAAACAAAAGTAGTCCACGCGTAACCACGCTGCATTGACTGTTTCACATGTGAGTATACTTATTAGACAGTGAGCTTTTTAATTTAGGTTGAGTTTCAGTATCTGGGTGTTAATTTACTGTTTTGTTAATGTGGCTTACAGGTAATTACTGACAGTAATTGTTAACAGAAGACTAGGAGATGGCATAAATATGCAAGTTTGCGCAGAGCATTCTAGTAAGTTTTGAATATGGAAGTGCATTCTAGTAATTGTTGAATTTTGGAAATGCAGATTTGTATGCATTTGATTGTGAGGCTATGGCATTAATTGCTATTATTTGTTGTGTTGTAATTAGGATTGATTCAAGATTTATTGTGGCACGGATTTGTTTAAGGTACAGATTTTGGGTTTGGTTCATCACTAAAGGTACAGAGTAGAGGATAGCTGTTGGTTGGAATAGGCACATGTGACACCCTCTTGTCATCAGGTAGTGGAACTAGATGATGCACTGGTGATTTGGAATTGGTTGTCCAAGCAATTCTAAGAGGCGGATAGAGTAACAGATCTCAGTAATGTGTGAGGAGTTTGTAAGGAGTATGAACAAATTCACAATTAGAGGTTTACTAAAGGACTATCTCTTATGGTATGAATGTATATGTATATTAGATTGGTGTGATCATGCAACTGCAAATGAGGAAACTGTTTATTACATATAGTGGTTAAGAGGGTGTATCGGGACATATGTTCATATTACTATTACTTTACACAATATTGTTTCATGTATTTGTATATTTTTGTCTCCCCATCACCGTTGTGACTCGTTGATGATTTGGCGTTCGTATAAACCATTCATTTAATGTCAATACTGTTATTTTATTGTATAACAGCCCTGAGGAAGACCTGAAAAAGTATAGGTCGAACCACGTGTTGGTTGTATAACAAATTAATTTGGCTGTTTTAAAGAAGAACAAGATACATTGATTAATGAACAGAAAATTGTTGTTCTGTATTTCAAAACGTTCTATAAAATCAAGTTGTTTTTTATTTTTATACTTGAAATATTAAAAGTAAAGAACAGGAGAAATCATGATTCATGGCGTAAGATCAGGCGCATGAGTTAGTATCAATTTACTATATCACAGTCACGGTCAAAGTCACAGAATGAGATATGTCCGCGGATTAAGACTGTGGTCTCAAATGAGACATGGTCTATGCAAAAACTTGCTTATTTGCATTCTGCTTTAAATTGTGATACCAATAGAGGGGAAGTCATGTTGGTAAATACAAATTCCTCTAATTAAAGGAACAAGGGCACTGTCCTCTCCTCTAAATGTGTGAATATATCAAATATCGAACAACATCTTGTTTCAGAGGTCATTCATATTGAGGAGGACTCAGAACAGCATGTTGTCTCTTAGGTTAAACTCACGGAGGATGAGCCTAGCCAGAGTATACAAAAACAGGGTTGACTGCTATACAGAAACAAAGAGGTGCTCATTCTTAAAAAATGAAGCATCATCAGGCCCCAAAAAGAAACAATCAAGTATCTAAAAGCCTTTTGAGGAACATGCTTTTACAGCCAAACACCCAGACACTTTGACCTCGGGAAATTCCGTTGTTGGTTCATCCAATGTGGTGGTGGCTGATTTTAGGAAGGGTGTTAATGCTTAGAGTATCTCTTGTGCAGTGGCCCCTTCAACAAGTATTGATCAATTATTGATCTGAGCACCTCCACTTCATCAGAGCGCCCTGTTGACCCACTAATTCTGCCACATCAGCAAGTGTAGATAAAAACCACTAAAGTTCAGCCTGTGTGACGGTGAGGGTAAAAGGATCATCTAATAATTACAATGGATATTAATAATATTGTGGTTGAATGACAAATGAGGTCTTGTTTTTGTGGAAATGTATCAAAGGGGCGTGAGTAGCTCACCTGCACTAGGCTTGAATGATGTTAATGGAAATATGATCTTGCAGACCAACCAATTGACTTTAAAGGATCATAGCGATCAAGGCACACATGAGCAGACGTATGGTGGATCAGCTGATCACTGACCTAGGGGGCCCAGGTTGGTTACTGAACCACCTGGCACTATTGCCAAATCAAGCTATGGCCCTGAAGTTCCCTGTAAAGCTGGTTTCAGGGACGAATACTGTGATAAATACCTGTATGTAATCCTGTATAAAAGTGTTCTTCCAGAGAATGAATTAGTGATGCATCTAGTTTAGCAGGAATTACTTCAGTTGACTTCGGAAGAGTAGATTTTATAGATTCTTTAGATCGGCATTGACCTAATTGCTCGCTTGTCTACTTACATTCCCAATGAGAGAGAGTGTCTTAGAGTGTGTGGTTTTGATCTCACTCATTGTAAGGGAATACCTTATAAGAAATGACTCATGAAGATTTCAGAATCTTATACAAATATATGAAGAGGAGATGTGAAAACATCTGAATAAACAGAAGACTGGCTATGGTTGCTGAAAGAGATGCAGCACTAATGTAGATAATGTAGTAAAGAACCACAAGACAGAGTAACTCTCATTATTGTCCTCGAACACACGTGGACATCAATGTCTATTCACAGTGTCAGCAATAGGAAGGACATTTAAGTTATTTACTATTTTTGCTTTGCAAGAAGCACTTGCATTTGATGGTTATGCTTTGTCTTTCCAGTCGGCCAAGAAGGGTCTGGCGGGTCGCCCACATGGTAGTCTGATTACCATGGTCATATTTTATAAGACTATTAAACTTAAAGAAAGTATGTATTTGACTTTTGGAATCTTGGCTGCCCATATTGGAATGACAAATGAAAGCTTTTTTGATCTCCTAATAGTTAACGGAATCTGAAGAAATTAACGGGGGTTGCAGGGGTGCCCTCCTTCCATAAAAAGGAAAAGACCCTGCAACTCTGGTTCCCTTCCATGAGCGTGAAGGAAACCGGCATCACAGGAGCATTGTAGTGGCGGCGACACACTGTGCTGAGTGCCGCAAGATGGTAAGTAAAGGGTTAGGGGGAGCTTTAATTTAATTTAATTTTTTTCTCCCTCGGTCATTTGGGATCTGATCTTTTCACGGTGATCTATAGTTAAATTCACTGCGATACCGTCCAAAGCAAATAGCATGCCCAAGTTGCGGCAAGACTGTACGTTGCCATTCTTTTCAGACTCCATAGGGCATTTTCAGCACATTTATCATGGGCCATGTGGGATGTATTGACCCACTAGGCCCTGCCCTGCGACATCAGTGTGTGCTGGTGGCACCCGGACCAGAAGAATGGCCGCAAAAATCCCTATGCGTGCTAAACCTCTGAAAATTGCGCAGTGAAACCGGAAAAGTTGGCTGCCAATCTAATTTACCTGTGTCAGTGGTGGAACAGGAGACCACACTGCTGAGACCTTTCATTGGGCTGCCCACAGAGTGAACATGGAAACTATATGAAAGGCAGTGCTTCATTTCAAGGAAACCCAGAAGTGCTCTGAAATCCTGTTTTCCTTGGTTGCTGAAATTGCAAAATAATGATTCCAAGCATCAGAAAATATCCAACATCCTTGTTGGGTGTTACTCATCACCTTATTTAAAGAATCCACATAAGCACACAATTTCAGGAAAAGCAGATTCCGTCACAAGAATATCCACATTAAAAAGGGTGCTTGTCTGTAAAAATCTATCACAATATGGGCGCAGTACCGTCGGCCGCCTGTACCAAAGTTGTCATTAAGTGCATTGGAAGCTTAAACTGTGCCAGTAAAATCAAATGGTTGAAATTAAGTGACTTGCTATGAAAAGCAATATAGGTGGCAACTATTTAATCTCTATGTTTAAAAAGACTGGAATTAGAGATCTGTTTGCCTATTTTGAAAATGTAAATTTATTTTGTCAAAGACAATTTTAAACAAATTGAGTTTTAAAGTAACCTCTGATGCCAGCCACAGAACTTCAAAGCAAATTCCACAGCGTGCCCCAAACAAAAGGCACCTTCCTTCTGCTCCTGCCCCAGTAACTCCCATTCAGGTGTTAATGGAGAGGGGAGAAGATTTTGGCCTGTTGCACCGGGGAGAGACATAGGGATTCCTGGATTGAAAAGAATATGCAGATGCAAGTGTCAACAGAAACTCCTGCCAGAGGAAAGAGGCGGGGATTGCTCTTCAACTACCAAAACTTTGGGGGCGGGACAGACAGTGTTGTATATTCTGAAAGCACAAGAAAGTATATTTTTGCTTCTCAAATGAGGGGAGAGGAAAGACCCTAACCAATAGAATACCTAGGGGTGTGCTTAGCATAATTCAGCATACCCACCCCTTTAGGAAATACATAAATAGAGACAGCTTAGGACCTAGAAAGACAAACACATGTGTCACCCACCAACCGATTGCTGGCGGAGCACTTTGCAAGAGAAATACATATCCAAGACTCCAGACTCCAGAATTTTGAAAGCAGAAAGGCCCATTTCCAAAGCAGAACCATTCTAAATTTGGCCTTTGATAAATCCTGAAACCAGATTTTACCCCAGACCTCCAAGGGGAAACAGAAAGAACAGCCTGGCTGTGCTGTTGCTGCTTTATTGCTAAGAATTCATGCCAGAATCCAGAGATCCAACCCAGTGGAGCAGAGCTGTGACCAGATAGCTGCGAACCAGAACCAACCCGTCAGATCTAGTCCAGTCCCACCATGAAGTGTCCAGAGTGTTGTGCTGAGTGCAGAACCAGAGTGCCTTGAGTTCAGTCTGGTGTGCTAGCTGAATTCCTGTCCAGAAAGTCTCCCTGACCAGATCCCTGACGGGTCCGTTCCAAACAGTGGTAGTGAGTATTCATAGCATAGGATTGTCGAGAGCAAATATCTCATCCATAAGTAATCGTATCCAAACCAATTCTATTATATCCAGAACTGCATTGTAGAAAATCTTTTGTCTTACCCGAATCTTTGTCTCATCCCTATAGTCCTTCGCTAATAGTAGTGTTAAAATCATCTTTGCACTAATATATTTTCTGAAGAAAGGCGAGCGTCTTTATTTTGCTATTTTGACTCTTTGTAAAAAACGATCTCCACAAAAAACGTCATAACTTCTTCAGGGTGTATGCTAGAAACGAGATTTAAGTGTCTACTTGAAGCTAACATCCTCAGCTTTCCAACAAATCCAATTTGCATCCCAGCTCCTTTTTTTGTTTGGTTCAAATCTATCACGTGTGAAATAGCTGTTCATTGCATCCGACCTCAAAATTAAGTTTTCAACCTGCTAGTTACCCAATAATCATTGCTAGTGTTTGTCTGATACCATAAAAAGCGGCTCATACTAGTATTGAAACCATTGTAGTGAGTTCAATCCATTTTTCAGTGTGTTCCCATTCATTCAAAGCAACATTCAAAACCTTTTTGATCCGTTTGCAATCATTCCTGTTTTTCTCTGTGTTTGCTGGGGGGAAATTGGGATTGAGACTATTTGTTGAATTCTGAATTCCTGAAACATGTTTTCTCTCATTCCATCTCTTCATATTGCATATTGGGAGGGATTGAGTAGTGTGCAGGGTGAAAGAGTAATCACATTGCATTTTGATTGAACACACACAAAGTATTATGCTATGCTGCATTATTTTCCTATCATTGCTCCTTTTTGTGACATCACCCCATTGGTGATCATTGTATAACCATTAAAATAGTGTGATATATATATATATTGTGAAATCCATAAAATCCATAAATAAATATTTTAACTTTGCAAAACAGCCTGATTCATACTTCCTGGTTCAGTGAGACTGGGAGGGATTCAAAGAGAGGGGCGTGATATAAGGGTACATCATTCAGAAATAAAATAACTTATAGACATAAATAAATAATTAAGTGTTCCAGCTGTGCATCACACGCTAGGCATTAACTTAGGTGGAGTGTCGGGTTGAAATCTCCTACAGGATTGGGGGCTCGTCCGGGATTTCTGAATTAGACATACCACTTGTGACAGTCTAATACAGTGTGCTAACTGACGGGGTACATAAACCCTGTTGGACTACCACGCTGTGTTACACTGTGAAAAGCACCCTTGAATAGGAACGCTCTACGGAATTGGTCTGTTTTGCAAAAATAAAATAAACTCCTGTAAATCAGGAAGATAATGAATATTTCCAGAATGGCGACCTTGGTAGAAATCAGTATGGCTAAAGAACACCTACTGCATAAATTATTTGTAAGGGGTGAATGGACAAAGCAGGATCAGAATGTGTGGTTGCAGGCAGTCACATAACAGACCACTGAAACAGGATTAGACATATGGCAAGATAAGGATTCATTACATGTGGCCCTGAGTGAAATGTATATGGCCCCTAGGGTAAAGGAAGAGCAAAGCAAGATTGCCAAAATAGCGGCATATCTGTACCTTCATATAGGAGCAATACAGGAAAAATATGCAGAGGGCCAAGATCTGGCAAACAAGCAACTGCAGGCATTAGAAAAAAGCCCAAACTGATCTGGACTCTGTAGAGCAGAGGCTACAGAGGAGCCAGGAATCAGAAAATGAAAGTAGGCAGTACCTAACCAAAATTAAAGAAGACATGGGTATCCTGCAGCAGGAGAAGGTGGAACAGGATACCAAATGCTGGCCTTGCAGAAGGAGTACCAAGAAAGTTTAGCCTCTACTGCAGAGGCAGAAAAAGCTGGAACGGCAAATAAACTTTAATAGGGCATGCGCAGAGCAGGTAGTCACCCTGCAAAGCTGCCTAGACAAAGAAAAAGAAGAGAATAATAAACTAATTCTGAAAGACCTGGAGACCCAGGCAGAATTTGATGAAGAGCCCCAGAAAGCTGGTGCGCTCCAAAGTCAGAGGGATGACCTGGCTGCACAGAGGCATACTCTTGCTCAGGAAAGGGACGCCTTAGGCCAGGAAGTCTGTTATTTAAAAGAGAAGATAGAAGAAAATCACCTGGCCCTTCAGGGACTGGGTGACCTCCGAAAAGACCATGAACAATTGTTAGAGCACACCAGGAGGGTGGATGATGTTCTAGCAAGGAAGGACCAGGCCAGTATGGACAGGGCTCAGGACGTAACTTTCCTGCTGCAACAACTGGCCCAGTACTCTAAAATGACACAGGAAGCACAGAGAGACAATGATGCTCTATGTGAGAAAAATGACAGGCTCCACAGATAGGTAGCTATGCAAGAGCAATTGATTGAAACTACCAATGCCTTGATAGAGGAACATAAATCTCAGGTTCTTGCATGGCAACAGGGAGCAGGGGCTGAGAGAGAAGAAGTTCAAAGGGAAAGGGAAACACCTGAGCATAACCTCAGGAACCCTAGTATCAGAGGCCTTCATCTCTTCCAATCCCTGGACTTTGCCACCCCCATGTCCACTGGCACACATGGGCCAAGGGCCACAGGGATGGCAGACTTCAATCCAATGAGGAATATGGGGCTCACAGACCAGCACCTCCCAGGAATGGATGGGCGGGCATCTGGGTATGGGTTCTGTCAAATTTAGTGGGGAACTCCATGAGTGTAGGCCCACTAAGGGCATCCTGAAAACCTCTGCCCAACTAGGACGTGGGGGGGGGATACTCATCAAATCCTGGGAGTAAGGAGGAATAGAAGACTCCTCTGAGCACCCCAGAACACAGGAAAGAAGGCCCCCACATTCTGTCAGCCATTCCCAGGCTCGCACAATCCGGGAGAGCCTAGAAGACCAGACGGACACCTCTGGTAGCAGTGCCTCTGAGTCAGACGACGAGTGGACCAGGGTTACCCGAACCAAAAAAGTAAACAAGGTCAGAAGGGCCTTGCTCAAGGATCCCCTAAAGCAAATCAAAGCGATAAGGAGCATCATCACGCCCTATCATAAGAACGCAAAGTATTCAGTTTGGGAGCACCTAGAGTTCTTTGGACAGATGATGGAAACTTTCCATTTGAAGGACAGCCTGAGCTGTATTCAATATGTGAAATGGACCTTCTCTCCAGAATACTCCAGCTTCTTTGCGGGGCTGGAGGACCAAAATCATTCTAGATGGTCCACCTATAGGGCAGCCATCTTGAAACATTTTTCTGTGCACACAAATCCTCAGGAGGTTCGCAAGGCAGCCTACAACTTGCAATGTGGGGAAGATCAAGCCCCACAAGAATATGTTCAGGAATTAAAGTGTGCCTTTGCGCAGACCACCAGAAGGGTGCACACTGACAGCAAACAGTTTGTGACTGCTTTCTTCCACACTCTCCCCAAGTACATCATGACCCAGCTAGTGAGAGACTTTCACGAGAAAAGATCACTAGACTGGGTCATCGAACAAGCCACACACATTTATGAGGTGCAAAAGCCTGTGGAAAACAAAAATAATGCGAAAAGCCCGAAAATAACCAACACCCCTGCGGCTGCTAAAATGGCAGAGGTGAAGGTTGCCCCCATTTTAAATTTAGAGATGGGGGTCTTAAAAACCTGTCTGCACAGAATCAAAGCAATCCCAAGCCCAAAAGGCCCTTGGGCCAGTCACAAACAGGGAGCCAGGGAGGTAGTCCCACAAATTGGACCCCTAACTCCCCTGACTACATCAGCCCCTGCTAGAAGGGGAACAGGCCTATCCTGGGTTATGTGTGGACTCCTCCAGCCCAATGGGGGGATCCAACCAAACAGCAGCTAATCCAGGGAACTTCCCTCCTCACTTCCCCCAGGAGGGCAGTAATTCCCCAAATCCTGGACAGAACTTCTTCCCCAGATACCCGTAAAACATTCAACCCCAAAACAATCCATCCTTCTTTCCCCACTTACCAGAGCCCAGACAACCCAAACCGGGAGAGGGGAGGCCAAGGGTGAGGGGGTACCCGAATTTTCCAAACCCTGGGTATTTGCAGAGAAGGGATAGCCACCCTTCCCGAGATCAGCCCACGGGAGACAACAGAACCCCATATCAGCCTGAGCGGGTGTCACAACTAGAGCGCCAGGTCCAAAACATCGCACAGGATCTGGGTCGCATGCTGAGGATTCAACAGAAGCAGGACCTGGTGCTCCAGAGCAATGACGCGGGAAGAACCCCGACAACCCACCGGTTCCCAGGTGTCAATCTGGAAAAGTAAATACCCTTCATTTGAATGACAGACGTAACTTGATGGCCGTAGGCCAATCGTCTTATGCACTGAATTATAGAAATACAGACTGCTATGCTAGACCAAGAAGTGGCCATTTTAAACGTAGCAAGAATCGCTATTTTGCTTGTTAACCATTGCTCATTGCTTTCTGTCTAAAACTGCTTTGCAGCTTGCAATTCTTGCGAATTCTGCTTACTCTGTTCAACTGTTAACATTGTTGTCTGAATATGAAAGGGCAAGGTCACGGGACTGAGGAGTTCGTTCAAACTCCTCATGAGTAGCCCAGAAAGGAATGCGCACGCCCCCTCTCTGTAGCCTTGAGGGAGAGCTGCAGGGCATTTAATCATTTCACAGCTGCCAGCCAGTCTCACACTGTGGTAGAATATGTTACAATAAAACAGCTAAAGGCTTGAATATGCTCTTCTTATGGCCCCCCTTTGCAAAACCCTTTAGAGCGTGTCGGCTCCCAGGACACGTATAGTACCTCATAGATAGCAAAGCTTGGAATGTGACTCTTGCCCTGTGTGCATCTTGCTTCCAAGAACAGAACCACCATGTTCTGTTCAACAACTAAAAGATGCCTCCGCACTTTCTAATTGCACATTGTTACTAGAATAGACATCGAAAGTGTCATAATTGTCATACCCGTCGGAAATGTCCATCGTCATCCTGAGTTCAAAGAAACTTAATAAAGAGGGGTGTTAAACATGACATAGCTGATTGCATGATATGCATTTTGTATATATGTAACTGATGTACGTAATTCGCTCTCTTGCGTCCCTCGTGGTCTAGGAAACTCACATCGCGGGGCGTGAGAACACAGTTGGCCAATTGGGACTATTTTTGCTTGCAATAAACCCTAGCATTGGGAATTTGAACCTTGTGTCTGGTGCATCTTTTC
This sequence comes from Ambystoma mexicanum, assembly GCF_040938575.1. NCBI lineage: Eukaryota > Metazoa > Chordata > Amphibia > Caudata > Ambystomatidae > Ambystoma > Ambystoma mexicanum. The sequence continues at coordinate 1,151,483,842 of NC_090928.1, forward strand.
GTGTATGGTTATTGCCTTGTTTCCATATCGCGAGGGACCCCTAGGGGCCCCCTTCAAGATGGCGCCCGAATAGGGACCCTCCCCCACTTTCCCCATTGTATATGTTGTAACGGAGTAAAGGCGGAAGAACGGCGAGGACGGGACGATCGGGCCGGGATCAAGAGGTGTATGGGGCGCCCTGTAGAAGTGAGGAGAGATTCCTTCCGCAGATCTGCACACATCTGATCCCTGATCGACGTACCGGGCCAGAGGGCAAAGGAGGCGAGGGTCCCGAAACGAGCCAGAGGCCAGAGAAGCGCAGACACGACGTTGGGAGAGGTTGCGTCAGGACAGGCGACTTGTTTTATCAGGTGAGTCATTCCCAGCACCCAGGAAGGCCCTTCACAGATGCCACCTGTGTCACTTGTCCCATTCGCACCTCCCGCTCCAGAAACAGATTCAGCACCATCCGCCCCTCTCGAAGTCGAAATTGAGACTGGGGAGGCGAGAGGTGGGGCTGAAGGAACAGGATTTGGACGGGTAACACGAAGCGCAATCAGCAAAGAAAGAAAGATTGAATAACAGCAAGAGGCAGAAATGTACATAGAAGGAAATGATGGGACGGCAGCATTGGCCTCATTGTATGGGTACCGAAGAAGCAACGAGAGACAGGTAGTGTTGGAATGCATGGGGACATTTTTGGTGGGAGAATGGAAAAAGTTACTTGAGAAATTACCGCCACAACGATTGTTAGATTTGAACCAATTAGCATGTTGTAGAATAAAAGATGAAGACGTAAAGGAACATGTGAATGGACTTTTTGATCTTAAAAATGAGTTGGATAATGAGTATGCCGAAATGTTTGCTGCACCTGGATACAGGGATTGGGATATTAGAAGAGATGGGAGAGGGACGGTAGAACCATACATACAGCGGAGACATTCAATGTCATCTGTACAGAGGGGCGACAAGCTGAAAGTATGTATACGGGAAGCGATAAAGTGGATGTCGAATCCTAGTATCCCAACAATGGTCATACATGACATATTTGACGAATATTCCATGCCAATGAAATGAAAGGCACTGCAATCGATGGCTGAACATTTGATAGAGAAAGATATAAAAAACAATAAGGCTAGCCCATCTGAGATACTAGCGGTATACAAGAGAGCATTCGAGCGAAGTACAGGAGAAATGGGCCTATCACTGGATTTAGGAATACTATTGAACCTAAGAGAAGGGGGAGGGATCGTGAGTGGGGCATTTTCAATGAGAGAGGTTCCGCCTGCGTTTGTACCAAAAGTAGAGATCCCTGCGACGGGAACAGTATGAGCGTAGGTAACACCAGCCCATTTCACCGCCCAGTATGTGCATGTCCCCTTTTCCAGGCAAGAGGTGAATACTATAAAACAGACGATTCCCGATATAAGAAAGAATCCAGCAGGTTTTTACAAGGAAGTAGAGTCAACCCTAAGATCAGCAGTGCTTACTATGAACGATATAGATTTGATTTTCCCAGTCATTTTGCCAGCAGATATATGGAAACAGATAAGGACGGTAGATGATGACGTGGGGGCTTTTGGCGCCACATGGGCGGAATTACTATTGGAGGACAAAAAATAAAAAAGTAGGGGAAAATCCGGGAACCCGCATGGCAGATCTACCAGAACGGATAATGCGGAGATTGAGGGAAATAATTCCAGAAAAAGGGATTCAGTGGGACAAATTAACTACATGTGTACAGGGCAAGGATGAGCCAGGAACGGATTATTTCAATAGATTTGAAGGAGTATTCACAGTCTTCAGTGGGCAGGATGTGAGCACAGAGTCGGGGAAAAGGCTATTTGTTGATAAATATGTGAGGGGACTAATATCACCAATTCAAGATATGTTAATGACGTCGGAAAGTTCCTGGGCAGCAAAACCGGTGAGTGAGATATTACACATAGCCCAATATTACGAGAACAGGGTAAATGTGGCGAAAGAATGAGAGGTGAAGGATAGAGTAAATTTAAAAATGAGGGTGTTACTGCAGCAGGTAATTGGATACAATAGAGGTAGAGGAAATGCACAAGGCAGGGGAAATTTGAACAATATGCACGGGGTGTCATTGGGAGTAAATCAATGTGCGTACTGTAAGGAGGAAGGACACTGGCGAGCGCAATGCCCGCACCTACAGAATAGAGGTGGGTTTGGCCAGAGAAGGCCTCATAGAGGACATCAGGGGTCAAATGGCCCAACCAGAAATAGCATGCAGCAGCAGGGATATACCAATGGAGGTACTCAAAACCAATCCTATGGTCAAAACCAAGCGCAACAGAACCAGGCATTGAACCAAAGTGTTCCGAACCAAAATCAGGGCGAGCAGGGCCAACAGAGAAATGATCAGAGTGGAGGACACCGAGGGGGAAATGGGAATATTTTTGATACACAGCCAAACACGTATTATAGCAGCAGCGGTGACTACACATCGGACAATGTGTTATTTTTGCAATAGGACAGCCCACGGCAGGGGTCGGAACCAGTGTCTATTCTCGTGAATCAGAGAGGACCCTACGTAGAAATGAGAGTCGGGAATAAGGAGCACTGTTTCCTTGTAGATACAGGGGCGCAGAAGTGTTCGATAGACCACCACTTGGTTCCGGAGATCCCACTGTCGGGGCAAAAGAATGTTTCTGTAGGGTTTGCAGGTACACCAGTAATTAACCCCATGTCCGAAGCTGTCCCAATTACAATAGGACCATTTACGGACCAGTGTCCATTTCTTCTGACAGAAAATTGTGGGGAGAACTTGCTAGGATTAAATTTGTTGAGAAAATTGGGGGCAGTTATACATTGTACGGCAGATGGGGTGTTCCTCACGATGTGGCCTCACGATGCACCAGTGACGGAATTTATGTCAAAAGCGTTACCAGAAGAGCTAAGTAGAGTACCAACCTGGCTGTGGGCAATGCATGATAACGATGTATGATGCTTGAAAATAGAGCCAGCAAAAATAACTTTGAAAGAAGGTGTTACATTACCACAAATTCCCCAGTATAAACTTTCTGTTGAAGGTGAGAAGGGATTAAAGAGTATTGTCACTGACCTAGTGAGATTGGGGGTGGTTGAAGAAATTGCAGGTAGCACGTGCAACAGCCCGATTCTTCCAGTTTACAAGAAAGGAGGCAATGAAGTACCATATCGTTTCATAATTGATCTGCGCGCATTGAACAAAGTGGTAGACCCACAATTCCCTTTGGTCTCAGATGTCACAACAATACTGACAATGATACCGGCCACTGCAGAATACTTTAGTGTAGTTGATTTGAAGAACGTGTTCTTTAGCATTCCAGTGGATAAAAGCAGTAGATATCTGTTCGCGTTCACTCTGGGAGGTCGATCATTCACATTCACACGCATTCCACAAGGATACACAGAAAGCCCGGGTATTTACATCAGAGCGCTAAAAGAGCAGCTAGACATGTTAGAATTACCCGAAGGCTGCGTACTCTTGCAGTACATAGATGACTTATTACTAGCTGCTGACTTAAAAGAGATCTGCAAAGAAAGTACTATATTACTATTGACACACCTAGCGACCCATGTTCACAAAGCAAGTTTGAAGAAATTCCAGTATAATCAAAAGGAGGTGTCTTATTTGGGTTACCTACTTTCGAAAGATGGGAGAAGATTAACACCAGAACGCAGTATTTCTAGTATGCCTATTCCAAAAACTCAAAAAGGAGTGAGAGATGTAATAGGCATGGCCTCTTATTGTCGGCAATGGATCAGTAATGTTGCGTTGATTGTGAAGCCGATGATAAAGTTAACTAAAAAGGATGCAGTGATGCCTTTACAGTGGGATGAGGAATGTCAGAAAGCGTTTGAGCAATTGAAAGCTGCATTGTGTGCTGCGCCAGTTTTAGGCACTCCTAACTATAAAAAGATCTTTAGACTATTTGTGAGCGAGAGTGAAGGATGTGCATTGGCGGTTTTGACACAGGAACAAGGTGGAAGAAATAGGCCGTGCGGCTATTATTCTTCCGCGCTGGACCTGTAGCGCGCGCACTACCACGATGTTTGCGACCCGTCGCAGCGGCTGCTGCGTCAGTGAAACAAACGGAAGGAATGGTATTGGGGAACACTTTAATTCTGATGGTGCCACATGCCATAGACGTTCTATTAAACAGAACACAGACGCAACACCTCACCTCTGCTAGACTAACAAAATATGAGCTCATCTTGTTTGCACCCCATATCCAAATTATGAGGTGTAGCGCATTGAATCCTGCAGAATTAATGCCACTGCCCATAGCAGAAATTGGTGACAACGAATCACCACCCCATGATTGTTTAATGGTCACTGAAGAAGAAACAAAAGGAAGATTTGACTTGAGCGACATCCCACAGAAAGAGCCAGATGGGGAGTTGTTTTGTGACGGCTCTTGTTTTAAATTACCTGATGGCACATCAACGGCCGCATATGCAATTACTACCCTAGGGAGTGTTGTAGAAAGCAGAAGAATCCCCTACAATTCGGCACAAGCCACAGAAATAATAGCACTGACCCGAGCCTGTGAACTCTCTGAGAATTTGAACGTGAATATTTATACTGACAGCCAGTACGCCTTTGGTGTGGTTCATAATTTTGGCCGACTCTGGGCTGAAAGGGGTTTCTTGACATCACATGTGGCCAGGATTCAGCATGGGCCTTTGATTGTGCGATTGTTGTCTGCACTCACGTTTCCAAAGCGCCTAGCTATAGTGAAATGCGAGGCGCATAAAAAAGTAACATGTAAAGTGGGAGAGGGAAACGCATTTGCAGACAGGATTGCAAAACAAACAGCCACAGATTTGGGAAATAAAATGATGACAGTAGAGACTGAGGAAGTACCTTGTATGATAGAGAATGGAGTTGCCACAGTCAAAGAAATGCAGGCTGAGGCCACGACCGAAGAAATTCAGGGGTGGGCTGAGGGCTCTGCTGTGTTAGATTTGGAAGGATGTTGGGTGGACAAAGAGACCAAGAACTGGATGTTGCCAAATTGTTACATAACCGCAATGGTTACAACGGCGCATATCCCTACCCACATTTGCGCCAAGAAAATGGTACAGCATTTATCCACAGTATGGAAAAATGAGCATATAAAAAAGAATGCAGAAAGGCTAGTGCAAATTGTATTACGTGCCTGCAACACAATGTAGGGAAGGGAACCGTGACTCCAGTAGGTAGTTTTGGCCCACTCTCCATGCCATTTGAGGTGATCCATTTTGATTTTATAGAAATGGAAAGGTGCCAGAACTACAAATATGTGTTAGTGGTGATTTGTGCATTTAGCAAGTGGGTGGAGGAATATCCTTTAAAAGACTGCACTGCCATGTCAACGGCAAAAGTAATGTTGAAAGAGTATTTCTCCTGGTTCGGGTTTCCCCGTGTCCTGTGGTCAGCCAACGGCCCACACTTTGTGGGCGCAGTAGTACTGCAGATCTGTGCAGGTCTGCAGATAGAGAAACGATTCCACAGTTCCAGGCATCCCAGTTCTGCCAGGCTTGTTGAGAGACATAACGGTATCTTAAAGTCAAAGATAGCTAATATCTGTGCTGGGAGCAAGTTGAGTTGGGTGGATGCATTACCCCTAGCGCTATTGTGCATGCGCACGTCTGTGCAGGCTAAAACTGGGCTCTCCCCCTATGAAATTATAATTGGGAGACCGGCAAATGTATGGTGCGCACCGCAGCCCAAAATATTATGTGAGGTTGAGCATCCTATGTTAAGCACATACTGTGGCCTTTTAATGCAGAAGTTGTGTTTAATTCATCAGCAGGTGCAGGAGGCGTTACCAGTGCGATACACCAGACCGGGGCACTTGCTGGAGCCTGGAAGCTGGGTCCTGATAAAGAACTTTGAGCGGAAGACAGCATTAGCACCCAGGTGGCGCGGCCCCTACCAAGTACTTTTGGCGATGCAAACGGCCATTCGAGTGGACGGACAGAAGGCATGGATCCATGCGACACATGCCAAAAGAGTCCCAGGACTGCTGACAACTTCCGACGACCAAAGAAAGGAAACGGTCTCGGAAACTAAAGAAACTGTTGCCAGTCCATTGCCACAGCATCAGCCTGAGCGAGAAGTGAAAGTTGAAACGAAGCCCAAGCGAGAAGTGAAACTCGAAACAGAGCCTGAGGAGGCTGCCAGTAAGGGGAAAGGGCAAAAAATCCCCCAACGTTGCTCAGCAGAAACAACATCACTGCTGAGCGCCACAAACCCTGCATTGCAAACACGAGCAGGAACAATGCGTGTACCCCTTTGGCGCCCGCCAGTCTCTGCAAATGCACCAAAGCCAAAGAAAGAAACTACATCATTGCCACGGCGCTCATCGCTACCCATCATTGTGCCGCAGGCTGACACTGAGCCTGATACTGAAAGTGCAACGGCACTATTCACAGATCATACAATACCAGGAGTGAAACGATATAATTTGCGGCCTCGACAGGCAAAGTGATCCACAGATCTTTGGTGCTTTTCTTTTGCCTTTGGTTCCACTCACGAACGGAGTAGGAGCCAGGGGCGTAGAGGAGAGAAGTGTGAGAGTTGTGCAAGTCGGACAATTCAAGACTCACGGCTCCTCGGTGTGCTTATAAAAAAGTACATGTGTCAGGAGCCAGAGCAGGACAAGCTGGACGCACATATGATATGATATGATATGATATGATATGATATGGCATTTGTAACGCGCCTATACACAAGTGTTTCAAGGCGCGATGAGGAAGGGAGGGGGGAAACAAGGGGAGGACAGACAACGATCCTACTAGGCCAGGTGTCATTCAGATCGCGCAAGTGCAGGGGTACGGGGAAGGGAGAAGTGCAAGGGGAAGGGGAGGGGGGAAATGCAGTACAAGAAAAGGGCCAGCTGGTGGCAAGTGCAGGGAAAGTTCAGACAAGTGCTGGGAAGGGGGGGGCTGTAAGGATACAGAGACAGTCCCGCAGTGCAGGGGTTGCCAGGGAGGCAGTGCAAGTGGAGAGTGGCTGGGCCCAGGACCGAGGTCGGTGAGAGTGGCCCAGTTGCAGATTCAGTGCAGTTTCAGTGAAGAATTAGCAGGGGAGAGGGAGAGAGAAAGCAGAAGCAAAGAGGAAGGTTTTGAGGTGCTTCCGGAACCGGAGATGGTTCTCCTCAAATTTCAGGGAGGCAGGAAGGCTGTTCCAGAGAGAGGCCCCTGCCGCGGAGAGAGATCTACCACCAGTTTGTTGCTTCGAGAAACAGCTGACCCTGAGGGAGTTGGAGACGGATGATCGAAGGGCTCGGGAAGGAAGATATTTAGGAAGAGAGAGTTGAAGGTATTTAGGCCCCAGGCCCCAGAAGCCCTTGTGGACAATGCAGAGGGTTTTGAACTTTATCCTCGCAGCCACTGGGAGCCAGTGTAGAGATTTCAGTCCTGGAGAGATACGGTCCCTGGGCTTGAGGCTAAGGACAAGTCTCGCAGTTCTGTTCTGGATGAGTTGCAGAGGGCGGAGAGTGGAGGCAGGCAGATTAAGATAGAGGCTGTTACAGTAGTCCAGCTTTGAGAGAACCAGGGCTCGGGAGACAGTGAGCTTCTGGGGGAAGGAGAGGAAGGGAAGAATACCTCTGAAGAGGTGCAGCTGGTAGTGTGACTTCTTAGAGACGTCAGATATATGAGGAGAGAAGGAGTGTGTGGAGTCGAAGATGACCCCGAGGTTTTTTGCCTTACATAAGTACTAAGGCTGATAGAGTACATGTGTCCTAAGCCAGAGCGGGACAAGCGGGATGCACATAGTACTCTATCAATAAAGAACTGTTCAGAAATCGTCTGAGCAACGGGAGAAAGAACAACTAATCTTGCTCGGAGTGGATAAGTGATCTAGGCTGTGAAAGGGCTGGCAGAATTGAACTGTGACATTTTTGTTGAACTTTTCTGGCATCAAGAACGAGAGACATTTGCGACGAACTTTGCCAGCAAGAAGAAGGACGATGAAGAACAAGTCAAGACCGGTTTCAGCCTCCTCCTGCACCCCTGCTGAAAAGATGATAGATTTAGAGACTGTAAATTTAGGGGAAAAGCATGGTAAAACATTGGTCCTGTGTTTCTTAAGTATGGTAGTACCAACAATAACAGCTATTACACTATGGTTCCTGGAGTCCGCACACCCATTAGAAACACTTTTGCCAAAAGCAGCTACTGAAAGCCCGGTTCATGTAATCACTGGTACTTTGTCCCCAATGGAAGAAAGACATAGAGAAGGATATGGCAATAATACATTGTTGCTCATCATGAACATGACCCATGTGGTTTTAAAGAAAAAAGATTGCTGGGTTTGTGCCCATTTACCACAGCATGGTGGGAAAGGGATAGGCTGGTATGTACAACCGTTATCATTGGTTTATTCATGTGAAGTATCGAGTGCAATGTTCTTTGGGAAATGGAACATGGGTAATACGGGTCAGCTAGATGAGACCAATATGAATGAATTTGAGGAAGTGATCATGAGACCTGTGGGTTGTTCCGTATTCCATAAAGCTCGCGTGTTTTCACCAGATCCCATGAGTAAAAATACACAAAAGACAACAAGACTAGATAGATTACATAGGCAGAATAGACCGATCCCGCAAGCAGAAGAAACATCATTAATGACATTTCGAATAAGGGATGAATGGAATAAAGATGATGTGCCCCCTGCCTATACAGTAGATAACAGCCCCGAAACTGCTCCCCTATGTTTACAGAAAAAAGGTTCCTATAAAGTAGGCATGTTTAGCAGCTGCCTAAACACAGTGGTTTTAAAGCACGAAATAGAACCCGTGTACGTAGGGGACCCTGTCTACTTCATATGTGGGAAAAAAGCATATCCTTGGTTACCTAGGAACTGGGGAGGTACATGCTACCTAGGTCTACTGTTTCCAGGAGTGTTCCTCTTGGAGACAGCAGAAGTAGTCAGACGAACAAAAGGTAGAACTCAAAGGAGTAGCGAGGATGGAATGATAGCAATAGATATAGCCAAATAGTGGTTACCTAGGAACTGGGGAGGTACATGCTACCTAGAGATACTGTTTCTAGGAGTGTTCCTCTTGGAGACAGCAGAAGTAGCCAGACGAACAAAAGGTAGAACTCAAAGGAGTAGCGAGGATGGAATGATAGCAATGGATATAGCCAAATCATTTATACCATTCTTGGCCCAAATAGAACATTCCTACAATATAAGAAAACTGTCTAGAATATTAAAAAAATTCAATAGATTCAACAACGAATATTTTATTGAATATGAAATTAGAAGAGAAATGAATAAGACTAATGGCCCTACAAAACAGGATGGCTCTCGATATAATATTAGTTGATCGTGGGGGAGTTTGCAAACTCGTAAAAACTGCATGCTGTGTGTATATAGATGATTACTCCCCTACGATATTTAAAGCAATCCGGAAATTACATGTCCTAAATTCCACACTCTCTACCGAAGAAGGGGGTTGGGGGATAGGATCCTGGTTGTGGGGACTATTGCGGTCCTGGGGATGGAAGTTAATTTCATTACTAATGGTTGTACTTGGTATATTCATAACATGTTGCTGTTGCATACAATACCTACCAATAGTTTGCACTGAGACAACTGAGGGATGTACTAAGGGATGTATGCACATGGTGTCGAGAGGAAAACAAACGTATGGCCGAAATAACAGAGACACTGATGAAACAAAAACAGTAAAACAATTCATGGCTATAGACATTAATGATGAAGATGATGCTCATGATAGCATGAAAGGTTCAGACACAGACTTATCCTCATCGGAGGAGGATACAATGAATGAATAAGACGTTTGGCATATGGCCAAAAGGAGGGTTTGTCAATCTGGAAAAGTGAATACCCTTCATTTGAATGACAGACGTAACTTGATGGCCGTAGGCCAACCGTTTTATGCACCGAATTATAGAAATACAGACTGCTATGCTAGACCAAGAAGCGGCCATTTTAAACGTAGCAAGAATCGCCATTTTGCTTGTTAACCATTGCTCATTGCTTTCTGTCTAAAACTGCTTTGCAGCTTGCAATTCTTGCGAATTCTGCTTACTCTGCTCAACTGTTAACATTGTTGTCTGAACATGAAAGGGCAAGGTCGCGGGACTGAGGAGTTCGTTGAAACTCCTCATGAGTAGCCCAGAAAGGAATGCCCACGCTCCCTCTCTGTAGCCTTGAGGGAGAGCTGCAGGGCATTTAATCATTTCAAAGCTGCCAGCCAGTCTCGTACTGTGGTAGAATATGTTAGAATAAAACAGCTAAAGGCTTGAATTATGCTCTTCTTACGGCCCCCCTTCGCAAAACCCTTTAGAGCGTGTCGGCTCCCAGGACACGAATAGTACCTCATAGATAGCAAAGCTTGGAATGTGACTCTTCCCCCGTGTGCAGCTTGCTTCCAAGAACAGAACCACTGTGTTCTGTTCAACAACTAAAAGATGCCTCCGCACTTTCTAATTGCACATTGTTACTAGAATAGACATCGAAAGTGTCATAATTGTCATACCCGTCGGAAATGTCCATCGTCATCCCGAGTTCAAAGAAACTTAGTAAAGAGGGGTGTTAAACATGACATAGCTGATTGTATGAGATGCCATTTGTATATATGTAACTGATGTACGTAATTCGCTCTCTTGCGTCCCTTGAGGTCTAGGAAACTCACGTCGCGGGCGTGAGACCACAGTTGGCCAATTGGAACTATTTTTGCTTGCAATAAACCCTAGCATTGGGAATTTGAACCTTGTGTCTGGCGCATCCTTTCGTGTATGGTTAATGCCTTGTTTCCATATCGCGAGGGACCCCTAGGGGCCCCCTTCACAGGGAGAAGGCACAAGGGGAAGGGTGGTGTAGAGCCTTGGAGGAAGCTTCCTTCCCCACTTGTAAAAAGCCCCTGAAAACCCAGAAACCGGAACCAAAATCTCCTGCCCCTGAAAGTCTGCCACTCAAGGAACAGAGGGGCGGTAGGAGAAATCAAGAGTTCAAACAGACCCATTTTGTGGAGGAGGTACACATGTTCAAATTTGAAAGAGAGGGATCCTCAGAGGATCCTGGAAAAAGGATCTTCTCCTTCAGAGATGGGGGAACTCCTCACAAAGATAATTGGTTCCCAAAAGATCAAAATCCAGACTGGGTAGATGTGGGGACTGAGCTAGTGCTGCCCATCATCCAACCCCAGAATGATCAGCAGGAAAATCCCCTGGTTCAAACCCAGCCTGGCGACTGCCTCCAAAAATGGAGGGGCAGCCCAGAACCAGGGGAACCCAAAACTTCTCCCATATCTAGCTGTCACCTTTTCTTTTCAGATTCCCAAGACTCCCAACAGAATCCTGCCCAAATCTTTTCTCTATCAGCGTCCAAAACTAAGAAACTAACTGACCACTTGTCCAAAATTGTACATTATCTTTGCCCCCTTGAGGAGACGGAGGGAAGATTCTATGCCCCGGTCCACATACAGGGGCAGTGTACAATTTTGGCACTGGTGGACACTGGATCCCAAGCTACCCTTCTGTCAAAAAAGGCTTTTGGTAAACTGAATTCGGGAAGGGGGAGAAACACCAAATTCCTCTAACCCCTCTTCCTGGACAACTTCAGAACTTCGACGGGAAGGAAATTCCCATCGAGGGGAATGCGGATTTGGACATTAAAATTGGGCGACAGAAGGTGAAGCATCCGGTCATAGTTGTAACCCCAGAGGGCACCCCTTGTTTACTAGGGAATGACCTCCTGCGAAGGTTGTCTCCTCTAATAGATTGTGTAAACAAGGTCCTCTGGACCCAGACTAGCCGACCAATAAAATTAAAACAGAGTGTCAACCATGTTAGTTTAAATGGCACATGCCACATGGTTGAACACAAATCTGACTAAGTAGAATTTCACTTCCAGAGAAACCAAATCCCAGACGTGACAGTAATAGCAGTAGGACAGCAAAGTGGTGTTGGGGGGGGTCCTCTCTATTTCTGAAAATCAACCTTCCTTCCAGTCTAAGGTGGCATTCCACGCTGGAAGGAAACACTCTGAAATTCTTTACAAACTCACAATCAGACATTCCCACTCCTATAGTCCGGAAAGAAGAAAAATCAGCTCAGAGCCTGGCTGATATTCAGCAAATTGGAGAGCAGTTGTTCATCCCTATTCAGTTAAATGAAGGGAAGGATTCTGTTCTCGCCCGAGTGTGTGTGAACAACGGTAAGAGCTTCATCAGCGAAGCCAGGTTCCGCAAACTCCCAAAAGATCCAGCCATTCCCACATTTAAAATGATAGACACATGAGAAATGGACCTGGAAACACTAAATTCCAAACATCTCCTGCCTAGTAGGTGTATGCTCAAAATGTCCATAGGCAACTAGAGAATAGTCCATAATTGTTGGGTCGTGCAAGACGTCACTGCCGCCTTTTACCTATGCAGTGACATTCTCAATCGCTTTGCCATTAGTTTGGACCTAATAAACTTCAAAGCTTGGTCCCGATTAGCGGATAATCCCTTGGGCTTTGATGACCCAGAGAAAGCATTTAGGTCATCTCAATTGCTGCCTTATGCAGTTGAAATTCAGATTGGAGAGGAAGTCACCATCCCAGAAAGGACATAAACAATTCTCACTGTAAGTGAAAGTTAAAAGAGGACCGAAATTGAAAAACCCTGACACCTATATTCATCTGAATGCTTATTTCCAACAGCAAGGGTTTGAGGTCAACTGAACACCACTAGTCAACTTAGAACATGACACCATTCCAATAGAGATGGATAACAGCGACTTAAAGAGTATCACTGTAGCCGCAGGCAACATTATTGGAATGGCGGTTGATGACCTACATTTTTCCATAGATTTAGGAAATTAACTGTTAGGACCAATCCCCAAGGACTGTTTTGACAGTGATAGTGATAACAACACAACACCAGACATGATCATTACCTGGCATGGGAGGAATTTCCTGGTATACACTTCCTGCCCTTATGGTAGGGACGATGTGACCTGTGGCTTCAGGAGGGAGGAGGTGATTTTCCAAGTCCGCGAGGACTGCCTTCCCCACCTGAAGCCACCAGTCCAAATCAGCACTCTGACCAGGGACTTCTCCACCCAGCTGAGGAGGCCACTGAGATAGCAAAACCGGAAGTCTTTCCAGGCTTCATGCTGATGGTTGAAGAGAGTCAACCTAGCTGATGCCTATGAGACTCTGGAGCAGAAGCAAACACTGAAACAAGTTTTCTTAGATTTGCAAGATCTCTTTGTGGTGGACTCATATGACTGTGGTCACAGCGACATCCACACAACAACAATTCCCATGGACCCTGGCATGACTCCAGTGTTTGTGAAGCAATATCGCTTGCCTCTCGCATCAATGGAGTCTCTTACTGAAATAATTAAGAACCTTGAGTCCCGTGGGATAATCCGTCTAGTCCACAGCACCTTCAATAATCCAGTGCAAGGTATTTTGAAGCCAAACGGCCAGTGGAGACTCTCTGCCAACCTTAGGGAGCTCAACAAATGGGTTCATACTTCCCGATTCCTCTTCCCGACCAAGGGCTGGCCCAGATCCAGGGGTCACAGGTATTCACTGCAATAGACCTGACCAATGGGTACTGGACTGTACCTGTCAGTAGGGAGGACCAATACAAGCTGGCCTTTACCTTCGGGGGCAGCAGTACACATGGACATGGACTCCCTTTGTATACATCAACTCTGGCAAAGAATTTAACATTTTTCTACATAAGGCCATACCCGACCCGGGTGAAAGGGGTGTCCCGGCCTATGTAGATGATGTTTTAGTCAAAAGCTCAACTGTGGAGGAATACATAGCAGAGATCCTTTATGTTCTGACACAGTTGAGGGCTGTCAGAGCAAAACTCTCCTTTCAAAAGGCACAGTGGTGCAGAACCCGTGTCAATTTCTTGGGGCATGAGATTACTCCTCAGGGTCTCTGTCCCCAGGAAAAGAAAGTGGAAGCACTCCAGAATTTGAAAGACCCCCACAGCCTCCTTGGACTGACTAATTACAGGAGAAAGTTCATTGAGGACTACGCAGAGATCACAAGTCCTCTGATTCATCTTTTGAAGGGGGGGTCAAGGGGGAGTGGGGTCCAGAACAAGCCGAGGCAGTAAGACAACTCAAAGAAGCCTCTCACAAGTGCCTTGCCTAGCTTACCCTTTCAAAAACAAGGAGTTCTTCTTGGAGACAGGGTTCTCAAATACATGTTTGACTGCAGTATTGTACCAAAAGCATGACAAGGTCAATAAAGTAATCTCCTATGCGAGTAAAACTTTATCCTCTGTGGACGAAAAATTCAACGATTGTGAGAAGGCACTCCTGGTAACGGTGTGGGAATTAAAGAATTACAGCCCGTGTATCCAGGGGGAACACATCATAGTGGAGACTCCACACCAGCCTCTGCAATATCTCCAAAGTGACAGAATCCGGGCCGGGATTGTGAGTAATTCCCAAATTACTTCCTGCAATCTGTCAATGCAAGGCTTTCCTGTGGAGTTTAGATATGGCCAAAACAAGAAGAGGCCCCTCGCGCAAGGTCTGGCTGACTTGCATGATTGTGCCAGAGAAAACTGTTTCGAGGACGAGAGTCTAAAAATCAAGGACAACATGGAGGCATACCTTAATTCCCCACACAAAGTATTTGAAGAAGACCAGTGTGAGGGAATGCCCACCGTCTATTTTGATGGATGCTCTTACCATGTTGACAACAACGGGGAAAAAGAACTTGTGGTCGGCGTAGGGAATGCATGGGTGAATGACGCCCTAGAACCCTCCGCTGGGTACAAGATTGGTCCCTGAAGTAGTCAAGTGGCAGAGTTGATGGCTGTGCATCAAGCCATCCTCATTGCTGTCCAACAACAACTCCACAAACTGGTCATAATCGCAGATTCAGATTATGTACGGAACGGGTTTGTGGAGCACCTGGTTAACTGGAAACCCAGAGGCATGTTATGTGCTATTAATAAACCCTTGAAACATGGGAAATTAATCCAAAATATTGATGATCTGGTCACCTCGAATGGGATGACCATCTACTGGAAAAAAGATCAAGGGTCATTCTAAAGTAGAGGGACCAGACGAAACTGGAAATGACCTAGCTGATCAGCTGGCCAAAACCGGAGCCATCCAAGGGGATCTACTTAAGATCGAGTCCTTGTTGGGGGAAATCCAGGTCACTGCTATCACTAGGTCCCAGGCAAATGCTCACAATGAACTCTCAACTGCATAATGGAGTAAGGAGACCCCAGATGCTGATTTGATTATGGCTCAAAAAGGGGATCCAATAATTGGTAAGTATTATCAACACATTGAGCACCCTGAGAAATGTCCCCTGACGGACACCAATTACATAGGGAAAGAGGACCTCGGAGTGTTGAGGAAATGTCCAAAAAATGTTCCTAATCCAAGATGGTTTGTTGGTGAGGAGATCCCTAGCTGGCCATGATCAGCGGGTGGTCCCTACCTCATTCCGAAGCCTGATGTTAAGTTACTCCCATGATGCGGCCACAGCCGGTCATAGGGGGTTTCATAAAACACTTGAAATCTTAAGAGAGGTTGCATACTGGCCACACATGGGGCAGGACCTCGATCAATACCTGAAGGGGTATCTTGTGTGTGCACAATTTCATCCAACATCCCTCACACACTGTGCGCCTCTCCAAAAGAGGAGGATGACACTGCCATGGTCAGAATTACAAGTCGATTTTATCGGGCCTGTGATTCGCTCCTCTAGTGGGAACAAGTACATGTTGACCGTGACATGCTTGTCCTCTAAATGGGTGGAATGTCTCCCGACCCCAAATTGCAAGGCAGAAACAGTAGCTGCCCTGATGATCAACCACATCTTCTCGCATTTTGGACTACCCCAAAGGATCGAGTCAGACCGAGGTAGTCACTTCACTAGCGAAGTAATGACAAAGATGTGGGAGATACTTGTGGTCAAAAGGAAATTACACATTGCCTACCGGAAAGCCCCTAGTGGTGCAGTAGAGAGATACAACAGCAGATTCTGGGCCAAGTTGGGATATTCGATTACCTCTTGTCCTGATGGTAATCAGATCTACCCCTTCATCTGCAACCAAAATGTCACAGTTTGAGCTGATGACTGGACGCAGGATGGTGCTTCCCCAGCATCTGCTCTACATGACCCAGGAGCAGACATTGATAAATGCTTCCACAACTCATGAGTATGTTGAAAATCTGAGAAAACACCTTCAACATGCTGCTTTTGCCTATGCTCAGCGAAATCTAGAGAGATCTGCAGACAGCATGAAGACCCACTATGACTTGAAGACGACTAGAAAAGAATACCATGTAGGAGACCGGGTCTACTTATACAATTTCCAAAGGAACCAGGCCAAACAGCGCACATTTTTGCCTAGCTGGAGGGGTCCTTTTGAAATTGTAGACAAAATCTCACCAGTCGCCTACAAAATCTGCATCCCCAAAGGCAGTTTGGCAGAGGGGGAAGATAAGTGGGTCCATATCAACCAACTGAAGTGTTGCCATCCTAGGCACACTCTGCAGCAACTAGAGGATTTCTCTGGGACCCCAGAGGTGTTAACTACAGCCCCCTAGAATTCCAACTAGAAAAAATGATTCCATCTGTATAATTAATAAATTGCCAATAGAATAAAATTGTCCTGATATGCCAAATGTATGTGTCCGCCCCACTACATAAATAGTGGTGGGGAAATATCTACAAATATGCTTTTGCTTTGTCATCCTAGAATTGGAAACCATGGAGACTAAAACCAAGGAGGAACACTGAGGGACCGGAAGCAAAGATACAAGGGGCCCGGGGTATCGCTCAAAACTCTCATCAGGAATCGGTGAGGAGAACCGGTCGATACATCACTGATGGGAGAAGCTGATGAATTCTGACATTTGGACCAGAAAGAAAAGAAACTGATCATCCCAATCTCGCGACTTCCTTTGACGGGTGGTCAAAGCCAAATCATGAGGGGGGGCTTGTGGGATGTATTGACCAACTAGGCTCTGCCCTGCAACATCAATGTGTGCTGGTGGCACCAGGACCAGCAGAATGGATGCAAAAAGCCCTATGCACGCTAAACCTCTGAAAATTGCGCAGTGACACCGGAAAAGTTGGCTGCCAATCTACTTTGCCTGTGTCAGTGGTGGAACAGGAGACCACACTGCTGAGACCTGTCATTGGGCTGCCCACAGAGTGAAAATGGAAACTACATGAAAGGCAGTGCTTCATTGCAAGGAAACCTAGAAGTCCTCTGAAATCCTGTTTTCCTTGGTTGCTGAAATTACAAAATAATCATTCCAAGCATCAGAAAATCCAACATCCTTGCTGGGTGTTACTCATCACCTTATTTAAAGAATCCACATAAGCACACAATGTCAGGAAAAGGAGATTCCATCACAAGAATATCCACATTAAAAAATGTGCTTGTCTGTAAAAATCTATCAGAATATGGACGCAGTACCGTCGGCTGCCTGTATGAAAGCTGTCATTAAGTGCATTGGAAGCTTAAACTTGTGCCAGTAAAATGAAATGGTTGAAATAAAGTGACTTTCTATGAAAAACAATATAGGTTACAATTATTTAATCTCTATGTATAAAAAGACTGGAATTAGAGATCTGTTTGCCTATTTTGAAAATGTAAGTTTATTTTATCAAAGACAATTTTAAACAAATTGAGTTTAAAGTAACCTCTGATGCCAGCCACAGAACGTCATAGTAAATTCCACAGTGTGCCCCAAACAAAAGGCACCTTCCTTCTGCTCTCTGCCCCAGAAACTCCCATTCAGTTGTTAATGGTGAGGGGAGGAGATTTTGGCCTGTTGCACCGGGGAGAGACAAAGGGCTTCCTGGATTGAAAAGAATATGCAGATGCAAGTGTCAACAGAATCTCCTGCCAGAGGAAAGAAAGAGGCAGGGGTTGCTCTTGACTCACCAAAACTTTGGGGGCGGGACAGACAGTGTTGTATATTCTGAAAGCACAAGAAAGTATATTTTTGAAAAGGACTGACAGAGGACTGTGCAAAATAGTAAAAATTGTAAAATTACAGTATTGTTAATATGAAAATTCTAAAAAAAAAACTACTCAGAACTCTGTGCTATGTTCAGGGACATGACTGCAGAATTTGGGGTTTTGTAGCAATTGTGGTAATGACAGAAACATGAAACTTCACATGATTATGCCCAGATACCATGTGCACATATGTGTAAAACTGGGGATAAATCCGACATTGTGCGAAAAACTGCCAAATCTAGACCTAAGCTTTCACCATGACGGGGCTCGTATGAATACTTGCTCCACCAAATTTGTGACATCAATGTGCTGTTGCTAGCAAGTTTGTAAAATTGTAAATATGTCTTGTATGAAAAATAGATTTCATGTGCAGAAACAAAGGGGAGGTTCTTCCTGGATCATAAAATACAGCGTCATCATGACACTGTGTTTCCTTCTCAAATCAGGGGAGAGGAAAGACCCTAATGAATAGAATACCTGTAATACATAAATAGAGACAGCTTAGGACCTAGAAAGACATACACATTCACCCACCAACCGATTGCTGGCGGAGCACTTTGCAAGAGAAATCCATATCCAAGACTCCAGAATTCTGAAAGCAGAAAGGCCGACTTCCAAAGCAGAACCATTCTCAGTTTGGCCTTTAATAAATACTGAAACCAGATTTTACCCCAGACCTCCAAGGGGAACCAAAAAGAACAGCCTGGCTGTGCTGTTGCTGCTTTATTGCTAAGAATTCTTGCCAGTATCCAGAGATCCAACCCAGTAGAGCAGAGCCGTGACCAAATAGCTGCGAACCTGAACCAATTCGTCAGATCCAGTCCAATCCCACCATGCAGTGTCCAGAGTGCCGTGCTGAGTGCAGAACCAGACCGCCTTGAGTTCAGTCTGGTGTGCTAGCTGAATTCCTGTCCAGAAAGTCTCCCTGACCAGATCCCTGACAGGTCCATTACAAACATTGGTAGTGAGTATCCATAGCATAGGATTGTCGCTAGCAAATATCTTATCCATAAGTAATCCTATCCAAACCCATTCTATTATATCCAGAACTGCATTGTAGAAAATCTTTTGTCTTACCTGAATCTTTGTCTCATCCCTATAGTCCTTCAGTAATAGTAGTGTTAAAATCATCTTTGCGCTCATATATTTTCTGAAGAAAGGCGAGCGTCTCGGCAGGCCAAATCAACCAGTGATATCCTGAGCTGGTGGCCACGCTGTCGTGTAGTTTGCATCTTCATAGTCTCCCTAATGTAAAGAAATCTTGTTTGTTAATTTTAAAAAGCGCCTCTTTATTTTGCTATTTTGACGCTTTCTAAAAAACGACCTCCACAAAAACCTTCATAACTTCTTCACCGTGTATGCTAGAAACAAAATTTAAGTGTCTACTTGAAGCTAACATCCCCAGATTTCTAACGACTCAAAACCATATCCTCTTTATTTTTATGCAATTGCGCTTGCCGCGCACGGAAAAGTTTGCCGCAAATTTTTGGTTTGGTTCAAATCTATCACATGTGAATAGCTGTTCATTGCATCTGACCTCAAAGTTAAGTTTTCAACCTGCTAGTTACTCAATAATCATTGCTAGTGTTTGTCTGATACCATACAAAGCGGCTCCCACAGTTTTTCAGTGTTTTCCCATTCATTCAAAGCCACATTCAAAACCTTTTTTATCTGTTTGCAATCATTCCTGTTTTTCTCTGTGTTTGCTGGGGGGAAATTGGGATTGAGACTATTTGTTGAATTCTGTATTCCTGAAACCTGTTTTCTCTCATTCCATCTCGTCATACTGCATATTGGGAGGGATTGAGAAGTGTGCAGGGGGAAAGAGTAATCACATTGGGCCTCATTAGGACCCTGGCGGAGTGGGTTTCCGCCAGCGCTAATCGCGGCGGACCCGTCCGCCGTACTACGAGTTCCCTTAGCGCCATGGAGGTTTTCTCCGCCTGGTTTTACCGGGCGGAGAAAACCATGGCGCTAAGGGACCTCGTTGTTAATTACGCCGCCGTACTTTACAGCGGCGTAATTAACTCCTTCCCCACTCCCATTATACCCTATGGGGCAAGAATGGGAATGGGGAAGGGTAAAATGGGGATTGGGGATTTACCGCTCCGCCAAGGTCGGCATGGGGTGGTAAATCCGCCAACCCCCATGGCGCTATCGGCGGCTTTCCGCCATGCTCCGCGGTGCATTTAGCACCGCGGATTCCGCCAGGGTCGTAATGAGGGCCATTGTATTTTGATTGAACCCATACAAAGTATTATTCTATGCTGAATTATTTTCCTATCATTGCACCATCTGATTAAAGCGTTTGTTTATTGAGATATATATATTGTTAAATCCATAAATAAATATTTTAACTTTGCAAAACATCCTGCTTCCTGGTTCACTGAGACCGTGGGATTCAAAGAGAGGGGCGTGATATAAGGGTACATCATTCAGAAATAAAATAACTTATAGGCATAAATAAATGATTAAGGGTTCCAGCTGTGCATCACACGCTAGGCATTGGCTTAGGTGGAGTGCCGGGTTGAAATCACTTACAGCCAAATTATGCCATGGTACCGAAAATGGGTGTAAGGTCAGCAGATTTACCTCCAGCACAAAGCTGGAAGTGAATGTGTGAACTTTCTGCCCAAACTCGGGATTGGGCGGCGCAGTAAAGGAATTACTGCTGCATTTGTACCACTCTGCCCAACAATGTGATGAGCCCTAGATCCCAATCACAGAGGCTTTATGATGAACATAAAGAACAACTTACTTTACCATGCTTTCTCATGGGCCCAAGATGAATGCCATATTTTACCATGTACTACCATCCCAGGTCTTTCAAACTGAGATGGGACCTTTTTCTGTTTTATGTTTCTCCTCTTTCTCTGGCTTTCCACCCTTGAAACACTAGGGCACTTGTTACCCTTTTCTCTATTGTGTTAATGTACCATTAGAGTAATTCCTTCGATAACCTGGGTGTCCTGATCAGAGGATCTTCCTGATTTCGATTCTGATACATGATTTTATCTTACACACTTGCCCTATTATTGCTTGTGTTGAACCAGGAGACCTACCTTCCTGCAAGTCCTGATGAGTTAGCAACCTACCCCATGTGTCCTTTCTTACATACCCATGGCACTTTAAAGTTAATTATCACAAAGTAGTGCATTATAAAACTGCAATAAATAAAATATAAAATAAAACACAAAACAAGAAGCTCAATTTCACCACATACATCCTTTGCAACCTACCTAGATGTTCTCCAACATCAGCATACCATTGCCGTGACATGTCTCCCCATGCAGATTCACCCAGTTCCCAAGTTTCCGCCACTTCCCTGGAAATCAATCCATGGCCTACACCTCCACCATTACTTGCCTGAAACAATCTCCTCTATTCTCCTGGGAACGCTTTCCATGTTCAAATCCTCAACAATCCCCCTGTTCCATGCACCAGTACTCTGCTTTCCACTTTTTTCTCTACTGATCTTACTCCACTGGAATACTTCATCAGCTGACATTTAATCAGTTCACTCAATAGAAGTATTAAGATTGGGCTCCAGTTCTATCTCCTAGTCAATAAAGGGGTGTCCCATCACCCCCTCACCCGGTCACCGCTTGGCCAACCCTAACTATGCACTTAACAATTGTATATATGCATCACTGTAACCGCTGTGGCAAGACCTATATCTTCTTGTAGAATGTGCTTGTTGACCATCTCCGTGCCCCATCCCATAACCCAGTCACCATCCATATATTCATTATATTATGTTATGGTCCCACAAAAGGGAACGGTCTCTTCTGCCTATTTGCTCTCTGTACAAAACTTCGGGAACAAGTGACAATCAATGCAAACAAATAAAATAAGTAAAACTAAATATTAGTACCATTCCCTGTTATTAATAGAATGATGTGCACAGGTGGTTTTCTAATTAAATATGAGTATTTTAACAAAGTGTCTGTCAGAAGTGTCCTCAGTGTGATTTTGTACTCAAGAGGTGCGTCTTGACACGCTCTGTCAGTTCGTTGCACGTTGTTCTTGATGAGGGGGAGGAGGCTCTGGAGGGACGTTCCTCTCAATTCCAAAGGGATATCCTTTGAAAGATCAGTGCCACCCTCCAGCGCTTCTGTACTGCGATACAGGGCGGCTGGACTCAGCTCCCTGGCTTAGTGGACCCTGGCTGGGACTTTCGGCTACCGGTACTTGCAGAGCATGGTGGTCTGTGACATTAAATATCGGAGTTAGTGGTTTGGTATGTTTGAAAGCTGCCGAGAGAGTGCCTGAGTGTTTAAGAGTACCTAAAGTCAGCTAGGTCGTTTTCAGTGCCACGTCTCTTTTCGGGGCGCACTCCCAAGAAGTAGCTGTAAGATGAATGTTTAGTGTGTGTCTCACAATCTGCCAGGGGATGTGCACTGAGGGGTGTTTGAGGTTACCCCGCTGGCGGTTACTGATGGCCCATTGTTAGACCTCCCACTCTCCTGCCCGGCATGGTTTGACAGGATTGCCTTTCATTTACTAATGATCATTAGCACCCGGCGAGGGTGCAATCAGAATGCAAGAGCCATTCTGATTGGCCCTCGCCGAGTCATTACCAGGCTGGGAATCCCTCTGTTGGGATTCCACGCCCTTTGGGCCTAATTACGACCCCAGCGCTAAACCATGGTGCTTTTAGCACCATGGTCCATGCCGGGGTCCGCCATACTGTATGGCGGAATTAGCGCCCCATTCCAAGGTTGGCGGGGCGGTAATTCCCCATACACCTTACGCTGGTAAGACCAGCCGTTAAGGTCGGGTCCCGCAAAGGGACCTCGTAATTAGGCGCTAATAGGTTAACGGCACCGCAGCCTCTTTTACGGCGCCGTTACCCATTAGCGCATGGGTCGTAATGAGGCCCTTTGTCCCCGGCAGGGGGGCGTGGCAGCCCTCGGCCAATGAGGAGGCTCGAAGCGGGGCCATCCCCGCTCTGAGCCTCCCCATGGCTGAGAGGCTGCCTTCACCCCCGCCGGGGACTCTGGTTAGCTTTTTTTTTTTTTCTACCCTCCCTCCCTCCTCCCTGCCCTCCCCACTTACCATTGTGTTGCTGTGTCCCCGCTGGGGAACGATTGCAGGCTCCAGCAGTGTGGAGACACACGGCTGGAGGCTTGCATTGTCCCCTAGCAGGGACGCAGGTACGTATTTTTTTTTTTTAAAACCTTCCCCTGCCTCCCGCCCTCCCAACCCTACTTACCTTCTGCTTCTTTTTTTTTTGCTCGGGAGCGGATGCGCTGGGAACACGTGTTGGGACTCCCGTTTTCCCTTTCCCGGCGGCCATTTTCTTGGTCGTTTTATTATTTTTTTTTCCTGTCCCGAAACGCTGCGGCTTTTCGGGACAGAAAAAAATGCTTTTAGTGCCCCGGTCACGCACATAATGCGGGCTGGGGTACTAAAAGCAATATGACCCTTGTGGCGGGGGCATTACCGACTCATTCCTGAGTCGGTAATGCCCCCGCCACTCGGGTCAAATTGCTTAATTACTATTACTAGTAGAAGGATTGTATAGTGTGATCTAACTGGTTGTGAAAGTCCTTGCAAGCACACTCATAGTCTTTATTTTGTTTGTGGCTTGAATTTGCCATTGACTGAAGTGCTGCAGTAGAGGAACTGTGCAGGGCCAGTGCTATCACTAGGCAAAATTAGGCACCTGCCTGTATGTTGGAAATGTTAGAGCGGCAAAATGCCGCGTTAACACACTAATTAATACCTTGCCTGCAGTGTTAGCACCGGCCCTGCCCTGTTGTTAAACTGTCTGCAGGCTGGCTGCAGCAGCATGGCACCTGCGCATTAGCATGCCATGAAGCACTGCACATGCCGCTGAGACCGATTGGCGACTCAATGGTATGAGTCAGTGAATGCTGCAGTGCGCTTTGCAGCCTGGATGAGCCCCCTCAGCCTGTTAACTTGAATTGGTCCGGACTGTCAGATGTGGTGGCCGCCTGCGCACCCTGCACTAGCTGCAGGCCTGCAGCAGCCTTTGTTGTTATCCATTATAGTGGTGGCGGCCCCTGCTGTGCCTGTGAGAGGGGCCCAGGGCCGGGCCCTGGCTGTGCTGAGAGATCAGAGAGTAACAGTCTGATGCAGGTAAGGACCGAGGTTCTGTGTCAACTACTGCCGACCAACACCCTGGTGCATCATGCATGCAGTGCTTCCCAACCCTTTCTCTGTCTTCATTAAATATTATGCCCATGCCTGGTTGGCTGGCTGCCAATGGCTCAGGCTGCAGGCTCTAACAGTAAAAGCTCCTCAGGGGCGGGGGGCGGCCTCGTGTCTGCTTCTGCGGCTTACGGCCATATTATGGAAAATAGTGGAATCCGTTTTTTAAGCATATACTGATCATGTGTTATTGTTATAGAGATTTTGCTGTATGAGTTGCTCACATCATTAGCATAGACTGCAAAATCTTTGTGCCCTGACTCAATTGTATACCTGGATAGGACTCTACCCCTTGTCCCACCAGGACACTCGACCCGTGCTCTCCTCTCTCAGTTGCACACTGCACGGTCCTCGCTGCTGCCAGCCGACCCTATTCTTGCATGCAGCATGCTGACTTTCCTGTCACTGCCTGGCCGCCCCCTTTGTGCCCTGCTCCTGTGTTTTCATTCCAGTCACCTCCGCTCTTCTATCACTGACTCACTCACCACCAAACTATTGTATCTGAGTGGAGAGCAATGGCGTATGACACAAATATTGCCGGTGTTGTTTGCTTATTGACCCACACATTGACTACGAAAGGCCATGCTAATCCCTATGGCCATTCCAACCCACTTCCTTCCCAAAACGCATACACTCCCCGGATGTCTTTGAGTTTGGTTTACTCAAGCCACACCATACAATTTTGCACTTGTAGCGCCTGGCAATGTTTTTTCAATGCAGTCTTCTAAGAGTTACTCACTAAATTTGAGCTGTACATGCACTACTGATATAATACAAATGTCTTACCAGACGTGCCTACAGCCACATGATTTACATTTCACTGAAGTCCTGTTAAAAACAAGCATTGACAAAGGCAACGGTTTTGACTTGTGTATAGGTATTAGGCATTTGCAAGACACTGCAGTTGTATGCCCAAGTAGTCACACCACTTGCTCCTGCTACCATCAATAGCCAGTTAATACCACTACGGCAATGTCTGGCAAATGCCTTTCCCATGTCTACAAAAAGGCCCACCTGTTGGCATTGCCAATGCTTGATGTTGTTTTGGTGGTGTGGCACCAAATCTGGCAGGGCAACTGGAGCAGCTGTTTTGAGCTGCCCCACATTCGTTTGTTGATTTCTTTTTAGCATGCTGGCCTAGAAGTCAGCCCCTCCTGCAGGGCAATTCACACCTCATGAAAACAAGGCTGTGGGAGATGTGGTTGGTGGGAGGGGGTGTAAAGACTGGAGGGGGTTATCTGTACTTCTGCTCTCTATATGGCAGAAGAGAGGCACAGAGGACCCCAGCCAAGATTCTCTATAGGATAACGCTGGTCGAGAAATCAAGGCCTAGCTTCTCAGGAGGTGATGCTGGCTGGTTCTTAAGTACAGTGTAGTCCCCAAGCCCCCACAAAGGAATGTCCACAAACTGTATTAGTTAAAACACAGTCTTTATATAATTAATATTCAAGGTTATGTACACTATCACAATAACTTACTTTGTGCTCAGGAAATCAACAATGGTAAATATATACAGTTCTATAGTGCTACCACAATTATTATCAGATCTCATTAAAGTGCATCCCCTATACTTTGGTCAAATGTAACACAGATCACTTAATAAAGGCAACCAACAATAGACATAGGAGGAAAGCAGTTGGTTAGGATAATTGGCAGAATACTGGCCCCTACCACTAGACACAGTTCTGTGTGGAGATCCCCCCACCTGGGCAACCTGTAAAATAAAGATATAACACAAGCCCACTCCATATATTGTTCTATAAGTCTTATTTCCTTCCATAATGTTTCTACTCCCCCAATGTACCTGGTAGAGCAGAGTTCTTCGAAGAGGCGTCGATGGATCCTTCTTGAGTGACTCCCTTTAAAGCAGGAGCCACAGATCCTTGAGAGGCATCGGAGAAGGTGAACTTGGCATCGACAGCGTCGATGAAAAGTTTGAGGTTTTACCACAAAAAAGGGTTTTTGGGGGTGGACCCCCAAAAAATAAATAAATAAATAAATACAAATTCAAAATAAATTCGACCCTTTGGTTTTAGGTCCTTTTGATTCAACCCTTTTGGCATTCGATCCTATGCATTCAACGCTTTGACCTATAACCTCCCAAAATGGAGGATACTCAGAGCACCTGTTAAATTCAGCATGGAGCTGCCACCAGCCCATACTCTGCTCTGTGGGCCACGCACAGGTGCCCAAAACCATACACTAGGGGCACAGGGTTGCACCCCACCCATGGGTGCCATAAGGGTATCCCATGAGTCTGTACACCAAACCAAAAACAGGAAGAGCTGCACTGCCAGTAGTTCCACGTGGACTTCTGGGCAGAAAACAATACAGAACACAAATGAAAAAGGCCTACCGGACAAGAACAGGGAGGCCGTGTCCCTCCAACACATTTCCGACATGACAGGGGGGCAATTCAATGAGAGTGAAGCCGGCCAGCAAGTTCCAACAGCTGTCTTCAGCCCTTTAACTTTGGAGCATGCTTTTACATGGCTTAGGCTCTTTAAGAAAATAAATAAATAGCAGTTAATCTTTTTGTAATATGGAAGTGGGATTTGTTTCATTAAGTTTGTCTACTTCTTAAGTTTTAATTGTCAGCATGTGTTCTTCCGCGTTTTTGACATGCTGCTTGGTAGAGTTGGCACACAGACGTGTTTCTAATGTTTTGAGCAACCTATTTTACAGAGATAACGTTTGAAGGGAAACATTTCCTACTCTGGTAATTTCTCCTCTAAAAACGAACTGGGCATGTTTTGCATAACATGTTTCCATAACCTTCTATAGTATATTGCCAGATTCATATATGAACCTCAGTTGTTTCCCAGAAAAGCCAAACTAATGTTTTGCTATGTTTGTTGGGGGAGATTTTCTTTAAGGCGAGTCTTCGAAGACATGCCTCCGATTTGGATGGATCTATGTGATATGTGTGTCAAACTCTTCAAGGTGCATGCATGTAACTCGGCAACAGGAAAACTGGATCAGAAAACGGGATAACCCACTTTACCAACATTGTGTGAGCCTGAGCAAATCACAGTTGCTCTCTGTCGCTCAGTCCACTTACCTGCCTAAATTGTGAGTGCATAAACCTGGAAACTAGATGAAACATATTTAAATACAATTATCATCCAACCAAAGCTGGTACTCATTTATCATCCTCTGAAGGATGAAAGGCTGAGTTGGCCATGCCGGGAGTCCAACATGCACCTGTAGATCACACACAGATCGCAGCAGTGAGCGCTCAACCCACTATCATTCTTATGGCTTACTTTCCTATGTTTTAGTTGCATTTCTAGGAGGTTCTGTAGATGATTAGCCAATCCTGTTCCCAACGCCTATAACCCAAAAGCCTTCAGGATGAAAATAGGGAGGGATTTCAATAGCCTTCCCAGGAAATGTGGTAAGGTAACTTTTAAAACTTATTTATAAAATTGGTAAATAGCTGCCACAAATCTGGTCTTTCTACAGCTCATCACATTGAATGGAAGAGGATTTTGCGGGACTGTTTGACTGAACCAAGCCCTCATGCACAAGTATATGATGGAGTAGAAGAGGGTCTGCAGCAATCGGTAACAAAATGAGGACTGTTGGTTGAGAATGGTTAGGATCTGGAGTGGGGCAAGGGGCGCCAATATGACAAATTGCCTAGGGTGGCAAAATTCCTTGCACCGGCCATGGAACTGGAACTGTGGGGTCTGCTAATATTTTTGAAAGCGACTTCTGGTCATGGCCCCTACGTACGCAATTAAGATGTAAAGATTGTACCACTTCTCTTTTTTTTGCTCTGAAA
Source organism: Ambystoma mexicanum (assembly GCF_040938575.1). Taxonomy (NCBI): domain Eukaryota; kingdom Metazoa; phylum Chordata; class Amphibia; order Caudata; family Ambystomatidae; genus Ambystoma; species Ambystoma mexicanum. The sequence goes on from NC_090928.1 coordinate 1,151,511,778, forward strand.
AACTGGAGCAGGCTCGGGCATTACTGCTACTAGCCTCCCCATTTGGTGCCTCTGTCCTTGCTTAATGTTCTCCAGCTGCCTTTGTTGTTGATAGCCAAATTCCATCCACAAGTGGCCTGGAAGGTGGCAAAAGCAAGGGTATGATCGCCACCTTTTTTGAGCTCTTATCCAGGGTCACAGAAGTGGTGGATTCTGTGGCTTCCTTACTTGATGATGGTGTGAAGAATTGTCTGTTAGTAACTGACACAGAGTCAAATAATAGTGGGTGTAGGGGGCGCTGTTGCGCCGAAGTAAGATGGCCGCCTAACTGCGGAGCTCCGAGCTGGGAGAGCGCACAAATCCCGAAAAAAGACCCTATTGCTGTGGCTATCCTCTTGTGTGCAGGCAGTGCTTCTTCCTGAACACATCCGCTGCATTCCTGCGGATTCCTGGCCCCCGCGGCCCCCTGCGGACCGTACTGCTGCCCTCTGACTCCGCCGGTACTGAGTGGGCCTGGCCGCTCCGCTCCGCGGCTCCACCGGCTGCGGCTCTCCCTCCTACTTCAGGGCGCGGCGCTGCGGGCCGCTGTGGGGGAGGGGCGCAGGAGCCCTCCTCGTCGGCCCGGGCCGGCCAGCTCCCGTGGGGGCCCCGCGCTCCATCGACGGCCTCATCACCCTTCCTGCGGACCCCATGCACCCTGCCTGGGCCTGTGACCGCCTGCATCTTCAGGCTCTCGCGGCGCTCGTGACGCCGCACTGTCCGGCTCCCCTGTCTCGTGCCGCGGGGAGCGGAGACATCACCGCGGACCCCTGCTTCTCCGCACCACCTGCCTTCGGCGCCCCCCCTCCGGCGGGGCGTAGCCCCCTGATCCACGACAAGGTAGGGGGGTGCTGGGGGAGGGGGCCGCTTGGGTTTCTCCCGTCTCCTGCGATCCTGGGCTGCAGTTGAGCCTGTGTGCTGGGCTAGCCACCGTGCTACTTCTCCTTGGCTGCTGTCCCTTGTTCGCTCCAGCGGTCCCTGCCTGCATTGACTTTGGACCCTGAGCCCCAGCGGACACTTGCTCTTGGGCACCGCAGCTTTCTCCGGCCTCCATCTCGCCTGCCCCCCCCCTACCGATCCACCCCATGCCTGCGGCGCAGCACCACATCAGGTCGGAGGGCGTGTGGGGGTGCGGCTGTGTCCTGCCTCGGAGGTCCCTGCGGCCACCCCATCCACCTCCTGCGGGTTTGGCTGACCACCACTTGTTTCCCTGCCACCCCGGCGGCTGACACAGCTGGGGGGCCTCGCTCCGGCGCTACTTCTCTCCCCTGGTGGTCCGCGCCTGCCCTCACTGCACCATTGTCCTTCTCTGCCCCCCCCCTTCTTCGGCTACTGGTTGCTGCCCGCAATTACAACTCTGGATCCGGACCCCTCACTGGGCAACCTTCGTGTAATACCCCTCTCAGCTCCACTTCTAGCCCACGGACAATTGGCTTCCCTCACCTGTCACCAGCCAACCCACTACTTCCCAACTGTGTGGGCTCTCCAGTGCTCCCAGGCTCTTGCTAGCAGTCCGCCAATAACACCGGAGCGCTCCTTGTGGAAGGGCCCTCAGCCCCTACAACTACGGAACTGTCCCTACACATCACTGGCAACCCCACGTCTGGCCTACCCCTCTGGTCCTTGTGCCCGGCGGTCTCGCTCTGTGTGCTCTGGTGAGGACCCCTGGTGTCTCCCCCAGCCTCGTTAGCTGCTCTCCACGCCTTGCCTCCTTCCCCCTGGGGCGTCCTGCGGACCGTCGATCGGAGGGCCTCCTGCCATACCTGCACCAGATCCTGGACACCGGACGTGTTCTATCACCATGACCAAAGGAGCCGGTTCTAACAAGAAGCAGGCCTCGCTAAATATGTTTGCTAAAACTCCCTCCAAGCCGATGACTGACCCTCTGGAGGAGTCGCCAGTCACTGCAACTCCCTCTACCTCCGACGACGCGCAGAAAATGATGGAATACATGCGAGAGGGTTTCACCATGCTCCACACTAAACTGGATGATATGAATGGGACCATCTCATCCATAAAGGCCCATATCGAAAGAACAGACAGCAGGGTCGCTGAGATCGAGACAAGGGTTGGCACCGCAGAGGACGACCTGGTCTCCCTTCGCACAGCTGTCACTACCCTGACCGGCCGGGTCTCTATGGTCGAAAAGAAAAATGACGACCTCGAATCCCGCTCCAGGCGGAATAACCTCCGCATTGTTGGTATTCCGGAGGACGACATCGGGGAGCCCATGGAGGACTATGCAGAGCGCACCCTTTTGACCCTCCTGGATAGCCCCAAGCTTTCGGCACAATTCGCAGTGGAGCAAGCTCACCGCTCTTTGACCGCGAGACCCAGGCCGGGTGCCCCACCCCGCCCTATCATTGCCAGAATCCTCAATTTCCGTGACCGCGACGCCCTGCTCTGTGCAGCCAGGGCCAAGGGTGAGCTTCATCTTGGGGCGGCGAGGATTCACTTGTACCCGGATTACTCTGTGGCTGTGCAGCAGGAGCGTAAGACCTTCCTTGCGGTGAAAAAGAGACTCCGGGACCTAGGGGTCAAGTACTCCATGCTCTTTCCCACCAAACTGAGGATTGAACACTCTAATCAAACACACTTTTTCACTATCCCCGAAGAAGCCTCGAAATGTATAGATGAACACTTTCCTGGTTGATGTAAACAATGTTGACATAGGTTGTATGGTTTCTCAATGATTGCTGTGTACCTGGGCCGTGGGTCGGGGCCGCCATGGCGCTCCCCCCCCGCGATTGCCACTATTCATCGTACTTTATTGTAGTTCATGTTGCTGATGTTGCTTCATTTCCTATCTGTGAGGGTGTGTCTTCGCAACCTGCTGTTGCACCGCTGACTGTAATGACCATTTCTCTTGGGTCCCTTCTCGGAGTTACCCGACATTTCATCCCAGTTACTTTGGTCGATTTGACCGCGGGACCCAGGCCCCTTCTAGCTAAATACGCACCCAACTATGTTGCTACCGCGTCTTGTCACACGGCTGCACCCCAATCTCCGTTGGGCCCTCTCGCTCATAGATTTGGGCCCGTGGTAACTCGCATGCACTCTAAATGCCCTGCCTAATCCTACTACGTAGCACAACTCTCCTTATGCTCTCCCAGTCCGGCGCGCCATTGCCCGGCTGCAAGCAGACCCCCAGGCGTTGATGCCTAAAAGTTTACGTTTGTTGTGGTTTTGTTTGGGTTTCGTCCCTCTGATTGGGGAAGGGATGTGGGTGGGGGGTAAGTTGGGAATGTTATGGTTTATAAAAGTCTTGACAGCCTTCAGAGGCGCCGCAGGCACCGCGTTCAATCAATTCACACATATGGTCGGGAGGCCGCATACTCCCAGGGTACACGCCGTTTACCTTACTGGAATCCACTTTTATCTATTCCACCATCACCCCTTCAAATATGGCTGATACAACTCTGACCTTTATGAGCTGGAACGTCAGGGGATTGGGCAACTATAAAAAGATGAGACAGATTCAGCTTCACGCCGAACGCCACGGAGTGAAGATCCTATGTCTACAGGAAATCCACGCTCGCTCGGAGCACTGTGAGCGTTTCGCCAAGCAATGGGGCCCCCAGAGGTATTATACTAATTATTCCACTCAGAGCCGTGGCACCCTCACCCTAATACATAAAAGCCTGAAGTTTACGTGTCAGCACTCCCACATAGACCCGCTTGGTAGGTTTGTGCTCATCATCGGTATATCACAGCAACAGGAGATAGCCATCCTGAACATATATGGTCCCAACGTCGATGACCCTGACTTCTACCTTCATCTGGCCACTCTGCTCGAGAGCTACCCCCTAACTCCTATTCTATGGGATGGTGACTTCAACACGATACTAGATGTCACCCTGGATAGATCGGGTTCTCGTCCCCGCCAACTTTCTAGGGCAGCATACTCTATCCTTACCTCGCTCCCCCGTTTGGCATTGGTGGACGCCTGGCGCCTGATGTATCTTGATGACCGTACATACTCCTTCTACTCCTCAGTGCATGATTCCCACTCCAGGATAGATAGGTGGCTCGTCACAGATATACTCGTTAGATGCATTACCCACTTAGCCATTCTTCCCAGGACGCTATCGGACCATTCACCTGTACTCATCTCTTTAAACTGGGGATTAGATGCCAATAAAACAAGACAGTGGAGGCTGAGCCCCCACGCGCTCCTTGACCAGGTTTTCATATCTGAGCTTGAGACCTCTATCGAGGAATACTTCGAGAATAACTTACATTCTGTCTCAACACACGCGGTGCTCTGGGAAGCCTTTAAAGCACACATCAGAGGGGTTGCCATCTCCAAGTGCAGTGGTATACTTAGGGACATCCGTGCCGATATCGCTGCCAGCGAATCGGCCCTGTCCGTCTATGAATCCCAATACGCGGAGGACCATTCCTCGGCTACGCTAGCGCTGCTGGGCTCTGAGTTGGGCAGGTTCCGTGGCCTTGCAGAGCGCGAGGTTAGGTTCCTGGATTCCCCTCAATCAGTGAGGAAATATGGCGAGGGTGAACGGCCCGGCAGAATGCTAGCTAGACTGCTGCGCCGCGAGTTTGGTGCCCCCCATATCCCGGCCATTTCTAGACCAGATGGCACACTTGCCACCTCCCCGCAGGGCATCAATTCTGAGTTCCTCGCGTTCTATACGTCCCTGTACTCGGAGGTAGACAGTTCCCAGGTTTCTGACATCAACTCCTATTTAGAGAGTCTTCCTCTATCAGTCTTGTTGGAAGACGCTAGCGCCTCCCTCGAGAGGCCTTTCGCCCTAGAGGAAATTGTGGAGGCCATTGAGTCACTGGCATCCGGTAAAGCCCCTGGCCCCGATGGGCTCCCGATGGACTTCTATAAACTATTCAAGGCCCAATTGGCGCCGCACTTACTGATGCTTTGGGAAGAATCATGCGACAGGGGCATACTTCCACCGTCCCTCCGGGAGGCATTGATTACAGTGCTCCTTAAGTCAGGTAAAAACCCTACGCAGTGCAGCTCATACCGTCCCCTTTCTCTGATCAATAGTGACATTAAAATATTTGCCAAACTACTTGCTAACCGCTTAGCCCCGTACATGTCCCACATTATCCATCCGGATCAAGCCGGCTTCGTCCCCGGCAGGTCCACTTCCCTGAATTTGAGGAGACTTTTCAATGTAATCAGCAGGATCGACCCTGCCACTCAGGCAGTGGCGGCTGCATTGGACATGCAAAAAGCATTTGACTCAGTCTCATGGAGATACCTGTGGTGTGTTCTTGAGAAATGTAACTTCGGTCCTAATTTCCGCACCTGGATGAAGCTCCTTTATACCGCCCCGTCCGCCAAAGTCCGCACAGAAGATAGGTGCTCTTCCCCCCTTCATATTTTTAGAGGAACACGCCAGGGATGCCCGTTCTCCCCGCTTATCTTTGCTATTGCCATGGAGCCCTTTGCTGCACTCGCACAGGGGGTTGCGCACATCTGGCCAGACCGACATAATCTCCCTCTACGCTGACGATACCCTGCTGTATGTTCGATCCCCTGTAGTCAACCTTTTGCCTATACTGACGGATGTGGCTCGTTTTGGTGACATATCCGGTCTGAGGATTAACTGTTCTAAATCTGTATTGTTTCCACTCACAGACTCCACACAGGCTCCCCCCGAGCTACATGGGTTCAACTGGTGTCCTAATAGCTTCACCTACTTGGGGGTGGTGGTCTCCCGGCACACACCTCAGTTGCGCGATGATAACTTCCATACTTATCTAACTAACCTGGAGGCTAAGGCCGCCAGCTGGACCAAACTTCCCCTCTCGCTTGCAGGCAGGATTGGAATACTCAAAATGATTGTATTGCCTCAATTACTGTACCGATTTACTAATCTGCCTTTATGGCCAGGGGACAATTTTTTTCGAACGCTGCGCAGCATATGTAACACCTTCCTGTGGCACTCCGGGGCTGTCTGCCTCAAATTTTCCACGCTATCCGCCCCTAAGGCGTTGGGCGGTTTCAGCGCACCAGATTTTGTCAGATACTGGGTGGTGGCCCAATCACAATTGCTGCATTTTGGTTCAATACTGTTGACCCCCTCCACACTTTCGCCTCGAGAAGCTGTCTGTCTGTGACCGTGTGATCGGCTCCCTGATCCTTCAACCGATCCCCCCTGATTTGAACTCTGCGAATCCAGTGGCCAGCACATCCCTGGCCTTGTCCAAATTCTGGTCCATGGTTGACACTCCCTGTCTGTTCCACGGGGATCTCCCACTGTGGAACTTCCTGCCCGATGTTCTGCACGTTCCACTTTCAGTGGTCACTCGCTGGGCCACTGCGGGCTTCTTGACTCTGCGTGATGCCTTTGAGCAGGGGAACTTTATAGAATGGTCTGACCTTCCCCCCTCACTTAGGCGCCGACCCTCGGTGTGGCTACAGTACTCGTCACTCCGCGGACATCTTAAGGCCAGATACTCAGACTTCCCTGCCTTGCCCCCTGATGAACCGATAGTGGAGGAGCTCTGCTCCTATCTTGCCTTCAGAGGCAAAGTGTCGAGGCTTTACTCCTTACTACAGTCCAGAGCAGCCCCCCACTTCTCCGAGCTGCGACGCAAATGGGAGAGGGATCTTGGCTCAGAGATCACTGATGAGAGATGGGCTTGGATGTGCGCCCGTACCCACGAGGTCTCCTACAATACTAAATTTAAACTCATCCAGTTCAAAATCCTGCACAGGTATCATTATACACCTATGAGACTTCATCGTATGTCCGATGCTAACCCCCCCTCTTGTCCCAGGTGTCGCACAGACCAAGCTTCCTACATTTGCTCTACATTGTCTGACATTCTGGAACACCCGATAACCCCTACCCCACTGCATTGCTTTTAACATGACTTCCCTCAGTTGCCTCGAGATTCTAAGAAACTGCAGGTCTCTGCATGCGGCTGGCAGTTCGCTGTATATTATTATGTTGGCTCCGCCCTAGAGCGCCTACCTATACACAATGGCTTAGATTGGTCACATGGGCTCACGACACCGAGCAGTCCTGGAGTGCGATACAGTGTTCCCTCTCCAGGCTGAGGGATGTCTGGCCGAGATTTCGAGACTATATCTCTGCCCTGGCCTCACCATCAACTTCAGCCTCTGCTTCCCCAGGCGGTCCCCCATAGTGGATGTCCTGTTAAAATGTATGTATTAATAACTTGTACTCTCCATTCTTCCAAAACGTCATATTTTGGTTCATTTTGTATTGCCTAAAATTCTCATTGCGTGCTTTCTGCACTGGTGCCATGTGGCTCCCTCTGTTTTCTTTGTTGTGCTGTCAAGTTAATAAAAAGAATTTTAAAAAAAATAAAATAATAGTGGGTGGAGATGATTATTTTTACATTGTTCCCCCTGCTGTTTTTAAGGAGGTGGGCAATGAGGACAGTGATTGTTCTGTTTCCTCAGAGCGGTCCGACTATAGGAGGGAACTATCATCAATGTTAAGAAGACCACAGAGAGGTGATCATAATGCGCCTGCAATTATTGCCTTGAATTTGGTGCTTGCAGAGTTTGTGTCCTTATATGAAAAGATAGCTGCAGAGGTGAAGCTTCAATCTCAGCTAATGAGCTCTATCATGAAGAGGCTTAACAAACATTCTAAAGGTGAAATGGTATAAATGACTGCTAATGTAGCAGCAGGTGATGGGAATGTTGGGGCCCCTGCGACTATTGATTTGGTCCCTTTTAATGATTGATTTATTGGATTTAATCCAAACAAGCCACAGAGGGTGGAGTCTCCGAATCAGGCAACTTCATTAAGTTACCCAGGACCCATAATGGTTTGTAATCAAAGCACAGCGAACACAGCAAAGGGAATTAATACTGGGCCACTTGTGCAGAAGTCAGACTCCATAGAATTTAGTTTGGTTTCCTCTGCAGCACAAGTAAAACTGATTGCTCCAGTTGTTATGATACTTGAAACCCAAGGGGAATGCTGTCCTCCAATCATCGACATTACAAACTCTCAGAAAGTTGCTGATGGATTCATCTTATAATGGTTTTATTAAAAGATGCCTGAAATATCTAGCTTGGGAAAAGAATTATAATCATGTGTTTGCCGCATCTACGGACTTATCCACTGCCATGGACTGTGGGGAAAATTGGCGAGTTGGGGTATCCTGTCTGGTCTTTTGAAATTAATTGTGTTGCTGCATGAAAATGTGAACATTCAAGTGCAAATTGATTGCCATAGTTTACTTTCCAAGAAGATGTATACGGACAAGGCATTTACGACAGGGTTGCATTTTGGCACCCTACATTTTTTAATTTATATTTGTCTGATATTGAGGATGAAATAGCGTCTTCTGTGTTGCAACCCCAAATATTGCTGCTTTTAAATGTTTTGGGATGTCTTATGCTGATGATTTTATAATTCTTGATTTTCGCCAACGTGGTCTTCAGTATTTATTGAAAGCATTTACTTTATGCTGGGAAAAGTTCAGTGGTAATTAATTCGGCTAAAACCAAGAATGCACTTTACTTCCGCAAGACAGACAACAGATTGTACTTGAGTTTTAAATAAGGATAGAGTAGGTATTGTTAATAATTTTTTTATAAATTTGGGATTTCCAATTTGAAATAAACCTAGTAAACCATGTATTTTATAATTTTTAAATCAGAAAGCTCAGTGCCTGGTTGGGCAAATGTGAATACATGTAAATGTTCAATTTTACTACGTATACATTTCTATGAAGGCAAATTTGTTCCAAAACCTCTATGTGGAATTGAGGTTATGCATTCTCGGGTCTTGAGGAAGCTCGATTATCTGGAAGCCCGGATATGGAGGAAAATATTGGGCCTGCCCTCATGTGAACCGATTGCAGTTACTAGATATGAACTGGGTTCGAAGTCTCTGGAGCTAGAGCGGAGTGGACATATCTAGCTCTGTTAGATACATTTTTATGTCCACCACCCAATTCATTATACTGCGACATCGATCAACTAATTTGGGAAAAGAAGGGCTCAACAGTAATGAACTGTGTAAATGTCTGTTCTGATATATTTCGGAAGTTAGTATGTATACTGCTGATATTCCTACCCACTTGGTGGATAGTAAGCGTTCTCTTTTTTTGAGGACTGGAGGAACACGGTAAATCAGGTGCACTGATATGGTTCTTTGGCACAGTTGGGAAATTACCATAAGAAGACAGGTATTACCATATTTGATGTGTTTTCCCAACAAAAAAAAGGCTGCTCTGACTTTATGAGATATTGTTTCAATTTCTGGCCTACTAGGAAAGTACTTCAGAGAAGGAAATTATGGCAGAAAGACATGATATGGGGCAGGTTTTGCAAGGACCTAATGACTATTGAAACATTGAAGCATATTTTAATATATTGCCCTGTTTTAATTTATATGTGCTTATTGTATTTTAGATGTTTTATACACAAAATTGATTTTAGTTGATTGTGAAGTTTTATGGTCATTTTTAATCAATGGCTGTTTGAGATTAGCAGTTATTGCTCTTTTGGGGTATCAGCATTCCTTAAATCCAAAATCATGATCTCGGGGAAAAAGTGGTAAAAGATCGAAAATAAAGAGGTGGAAACTAAAGGATGTAAGGCTGGAAAATGTAGATGAATATGTCTACTTGGGTTTCCCAATAAAGAACAACCCAGATGAGAAATACTATAAAATTCACATAACAGCAAAATCCTGGAAAACGTGGATGGCTGTACGTCATTATATAATCCACCATTGTGGAAACAACATTCAGGGTCTCATAGAAATCTATCAGACGGCGATAATACCGGGGATCATGGATGCATTGGAATCTCTACCACACAGAATGACGAAATGGCTAGATGGACTAGAAGGGTAGATATTGCAAACAGTCATGAATCTGCCAAACGCCACTACGGTGGAGGCCTTAAGACTTGAATTTGGAGTTTTCTCATTAAGATCATCCAGGCCAATACAGAGGGCAATGTTATATAACAAACTTTGGTAAACAAATTCAAATTCCAATCAGCAGTATACATTATTAGGGAAAACCACCAGCGTGGTAAACAAGAATGCCTTCTTAATAGATCTGAAACATTCTACAGAAACATTTCTCGAAGAAGTGGGCATAGATAAAAATACAATTAAAACAACCCAAACTTTGAGAAGAAATTAAAAATGAAAGCAAGACTTTGGGCTAGGATAAATCACATTGATACCCTTCATACAAAACACAGATATAAGGAATATTCCCACCAAGGTTTTCATATATACAAACCACAGAGTTACTTGACTAAGCTATGTTCTCTAGAATTAAAACGCTTTATTATCTTTTTGAGGCTAGATTTGCAACCTACTAGAGAACACTGCGCGAATTGGAAAAAAATTGAATATACAGACAACATCTGCCGATTATGCCAAGCCGAAGAGGAAAGCAGCAGCCTTTTATTAACGGCATGCGATTCCATCACTGATTGCTACTGCAAACGGTATGGCAACTGTATAGCTCATTTAGATGATGTTACTGAAGATCAATTTTGGGCTACACTTGTGGAGGCAAAATCTATAGTTATCTCGGCTGCGGCCTGGGCAATTTGGAAAGAAGCAAACAGGAGATGCGTTGCTCTATTTCCAGACTAGAAATCCAAATGGTCAAATAAGAAATCAGAGAGTTATTTTATTTTGACATAGAACAATTATGTCTTTGATTTTGTTTTTTATTATAGAAAATGTATGAATATTGAGGATGATAAGATGATATTTTATTGCTTGTTTTCTTTTCTTTGTTAAATGTTTTAAAAGTTTAAAATAAACTATGACACAACAAATAAAAAAATAAAAAAATCCTTAAATATGATTACAGATGAACTGGAGCGTGCATTGCTAGAGTAAATTATGCTCCACGGCCTGTTTTTAGTTCTTTTGCCATTTTGATATCTATTGTAAAGGTGTTTTACACCATAAACAATAAATAAAATAACAAAGTGTACATGTGTAATCATGCATATTTTTTTTATTCTGCATTAGCTCATACAGTGTTGACATGTTATCTACATGTGCACTGTTGCAGTGTTTTTTAAAGCAATTGTGTATCACAGTATGACACAGTTACTTTACCACTTTATACCGCACACCCACAGTTTGCCAGTCACATCTTGCATCTTTTAATGGCATATGGGGCTGTCCACGTCACCCAGTCTTCAGTGAACACTATGCATGTTGAACACAATTTCAAGAGGGCTCAGAAATATCCGAATAGAAATGGCATTCCTCCTTAGGAGCTGGGCAGTGCAGTAAATAGTTGTGTGTAATTCCGTTTACGGTAATGGGATTACCACTTATTGCACTGCCGAGTTCCAAGATTGGAGAATATATTTTTAGCTGAATCCTCCACTTTACATCGATGTGGGTACATTTACAGCTGCAAAATTACTGTTCATTGTAAATTTGCTAAAAACCCCATGGAGACTCTTTGAATCCAAATATAGGGATCAATGCTGATTGACCACCTCTCATAATCTGGGGGTAAGCATGATGCACCGATTGGCTTTAACAGAAAAGTCACAGAATTACCGTCAAACACATAATGAGGCCAAAGGCAGCACAGCAAGCAGAGCGCTCGTTTCCAACATCTGTGCTAGTTGCAGGTTCGAATCCTAGAGGGGCCAACTCAGCTTTTAATCCTTCTGAGGGCGATACATTGAGTACCAAGCGGTGGGTAATGATATCAACTGTTATTACATTGCTTTGTTGCCATAGGGAGAACTAGCTCTTAATAAAACTGGTATTATTATGAATGCCCCCACAGAGCCTCGTAGCTCCATAATCACAACATCTGTAGCAGTGAAGGGCATGGGAACATCCTCCAGTATCTCCTCAGCGTGTTCATGAGTAGTGGGAGAATTATGCAGGTGGTGCCCTTCAAACAGTGGCACATCATGTCCAGTGCTATTTCATTGGCATACAAATTTGCTGTTGCAAATGTTCAGTGCTTGCTTCCTAAAGGAAACTGAATAGTAATGTTTGATACGTTGCCTTTGAGCACATGCCCAAAGAAAGTAAATATTATGCTGGAATAGAAGGTATGGTCTGAAACATCCAAGCAAATGTGAACTCCAGAGCGATCATGGCGACTGCCAGGCAGGGACCATGAGAGCTATTGAGAGCATTTACTGCCTACTTTCTTAGTCTGCTCAGTTACCTCTTGTTTTTGTTTCCCACAGAACTGATACCATTGTTTTTTTTTAAAGCTATAAATAGTATTTCATTCGTCAGTTACACAAACGACTTTTCACAGGATTCGTTTCTAAATAAGATTGTTTCACTCATAAAATGATTGAGCACTCATAGAATCACAATTATGCAAAGATGTGTGAAATTCTGCAGAGAAGAAGGTGATGGTGATTTTCATATGTATAATGAAGCCACCCGATACACAATTGTTGACTTTGCATCAGCGGCCCAGGCCGCCCCACACATCCGCACGCATACCGTACAGTGAGATACGGACACGTCTTGTCAGTAATGGGGTCCCAGCGGCAACTGCCGTCACGGGCCGTCGTTTATTAGCAAACCGCATACGTGAGCCGTAACGAGGCTCACGCATGCTCACAACAAATGCGTACTACGCATCATCCCTCCTTTTCTTTAAACATGAAAACAAAAAAACATTTACATTGCAACAACCCAACATGAGTTAACACAAATTGTTCTCGGGCGCTTAGTATGCGGGGCCCATGACATAGTCTCGGAATCGAGTGGGGCGTTGCCGTCCTTCTCTGCTCTGATATCTTCGACTGTCCTCTGGGGACAGCATGGGCACTGCTTGTGGGGCCGGACTCCCACCTTCATCCGGCGCTTCTGTCCGCTGGATGATCTCTGGGTCTGCTGGCTCGGGCAACTTCGGAGCCTCCTCCGGCTGGTTGATTTCTATTTTCTTGAAATAGGACACATTTCTTGTTACAGCTCCTCGTCTGTTGGCCGCATTTACCATGGATCCTTTTACATGGGTCACCCCGCAAGGCTGCGGCTCGTAAGTGAGGGACAACTTCCCTTCTGGATGTCTGTTCCTCACCAGCACAGTGTCTCCTACCACAATTTGCTTTTCCTGAGATTCCTTTGCTCGCTTTCCTTCTTGTGTTTGGCCTGTCTCTTTTGTTTTACTTGTTGGTCGTCAATTTCCCCTGGTGCTCTTCCTTCCATCTCTGGTATCAGTCCTCTGGGGCAGCGGTTAAACAAGGCCTCAGCAGGTGCGACCCCTGTGGATTGGTGTGGGGTCATCCTATATTCTCTCAGGAACTCGAAGAGGTTCTGGCGTAGCTCCCCTCCCCATTCATCGAAATCCCGATGATTTTATTGAGGGTTTGCATGAACATTACGGCTTCCCCGTTTGCTCTCGGCCAGAGCGGGGTCACCTTCCTGTGTTTGATGCCTCTTTCTTCTAGGTATTTGGCAAACTGCTGTCCCTAAAACGGCAGTCCATTGTCCAAGCACAGTTCTTCCGGGAACCCATGAGTGGCAATGATCTTTTCTAGTGCCAAAATTGTATGATCACCTGCCGTTGATTCCACCAGCTCAAACTCTGGGTATCTGGACCACTAATCTACCACGGCCAGGAAGTACATCCCCCGTCCCGTGGACCCAAAGTCGGCATGCACAGTGCCCCATGGCTGTTCGCTTCTCCCCATGGACCTTATCGGGGGGCCTCTTTCCACCGGGCTGGCTGCTTGGCAGGGTACACATGTGCGCACAAACTCATCTACATGCCCCTCCAAGTCAGGGAACCATACCTTCGGCCTCAGTCATGCTTTTGTTTTCGCCGCTTCTTGCTGCCCCTTGTGTGCCAGCTCAAACACCCTGGTCACAAGGGCTTGCGGGATGACAATTTGTTGACCTCGTAGCAAGAGTCCATCTTCTGTCGCAGACAGTTCATTGCATGCCTTCCACAATGCCTGCAGGTCTTTTTGGGCGCCAGCCTCCCTTCTCGCATTGTTGGCTAGCACGTCTCTCCACTCACCGCTGCTCAGCGCTGCTCTAATGACCTGAAATATCTCATCGCCGTCAGATGCTTCCACTATTTCCTGACGGGACAGCACCACCGGTATGGCAGCCTCCACAACGCTGTGGACCATCTCGATGCAGTCCACCACTTCGATGTTGTGTTGATCACAACCAGCCCCAGGGTGCCTGGATAAATAGTCTGCCGGATTATGGGTGCCTGGTCGGTATTGCAACCTCACTACATACTGGATCAGGGACAGCATCCATTGTTCAATTTGTGGCAGAGCTTTGGATGATGCCCCGGCCATGATGGGTATTAGTGGCTTGTGATCGGTGATAACGACCACAGGTTTGCCCAAGATGTACAGTCGGAAGTGTTTGCACCCCCATAGTATGGCCAGGGTGCGAGTACCTTCTCTCAGTTTCTGTGAGAGCTTTGCTTGTGGATGCTATGGGGCGCATATGTCTTTGGGTATCTGCTTGCAACAGTACAGCGCCCAGTCCCACCGGACTGGCGTCCATGACAATTTCCGACTCTCTGTCTGGGTTGAAATAGGACATTGTTTCTTGGCTGGATAGTGCTGTCTTGATGTCTGTAAATGCCACATCATTCTTTGTTAGCGCTCGCAGGGGCTCTCATAGAGACGCCAAATCACAAATGAACCTCCCACAATAGTTCACCATGCCCAAAAAGCTTCTAATTTCGGATGGGTACTCTGAGGGGGCCGCCTCACAAATGTCTCGCACCTTCTCAAGGTCCGGGGAGATGCCCCCTGCGTGGAAGACAAAACCGAAGAGCTATATGCGGTCTTTGAAGAACTCTCACTTCTTTTTATGTAGCGTGAGGCCTAAACTTTTTTGTCTGTCTAGTGCTCGTTCTAATCTTTTCAGGTGGTCGGCTTCCGAGGATGCAAAAACCAGGATGTCATTGCTCATGTTGATTACCGGTTTTTGTCCTGCCAGTGGTCCACGAATGACATTTTGGAACACCTCTGCCACTGACGAGACTCTGAAGCTCAATCTCTTGAACTGGTATAATTCTTCATGTGTGGTGAAGGTAGTAATGCAGCGGGACTCTGGGTGAAGTTCCAGCTGATGATACCCCGAACTTAGATCTAACTTGGAAAACACTTTGGCCCCTTGCAGTTCACCCACAATGTCATCCAACGTCAGTGTGAGGTGTCTCTCTCTTTTCATGGCGGCATTCGGTAGCCACATGTCAATGCAGATGCACACCGCACCGGGCTGTTTGGGCTTGGTGCCACTACAATCGGGGACACCCATAGAGTCGGTCCTTCTACTCTTTCTATGATGTCCATCTCGATTAACGATTGCAGTTCTTTCTCTACTTGTGCCCTCAGATGCAATGGTATCCAGGGCTGTAGGCCTTACTCACCCATCAATATGCAGTCTGATCGGGTCACCCTTTAGCTTGCCTACTCCATGGAATAGGCTTTCGTATTGGTCTAGGAGGCGGTCAGCATCAGTTTGGTACACCGACACGGTGAAATTAACAGTGTCTAATGCTTCTGAGGCCACACAGCTTAGTAGGGAGTGCAGGCTTACATTGGTCACAAAGAATCTGGCCTTGATTGTATTTTGTACATGGGTGACAGGTGATACGAAGACACCATGAATCGGCAAAGGTGTATTCCACCCAAAAGTGTATATCCTTGCTTTGGAAGGTTCAAGTTCTGGAGGACCTGGGAGGGCCTCATAGTGATCAGCCACCAGGACACAGACCGACCATCCCGTGTCAATCAAAATGGGCGCCTGGGTGTCCCCAATGTGGGCCACGCATGTGGGTTGTCATCTTTTCTTTGCCCCTGTGGCAATGTTGGAGAGGAAAAAGACCTCTTCCTTATCCTCCTCTTCCTCTGCAATGTCCAATTCCTGCACTCCTTGTTCAATAGCCGCTACATTCCTGAATTTTCTGGGGTTACCCCCACTCACTCTCGCTGGTCCCTTAGATGTGGCCACCAGAGCTGCCGCTCTACACACCCTTGCGTAATGTCTGGGCGTGCTCCATCTGCCGCACACTCTCGCCTTTGCTGGGCATTCGCCCGCGTGAGGCAATTCATACCCATAGTATTGACAGGACTGCTGGCTAAAAGAGGTCGGAGGGCCCTCCGTTCTTTTCTGGCCCCATCGTGACTTTGCCGGTGTAGGCCGACCAACAAAGAAAGATTCTTCGCTCCTACCTGGGCGCACCGCAGCGTCCATTTTGGCACTCCAGCTCTCAGCCAGCTCATACGCCCGCCAAGTGTCCAGAATCTGTGCTAGCGTAAGGCTGGGCTCTCGGAGGACCTGTCTCCTCAGTTTCCCAGAACTGCAACCTTGGATTAGTTGATTCCGCACCATTTTTCTTCATTCACCCACCTACAGGTGCTGGCCAGGTGCCTCAGTCACGCACAGAATTGGTCTATGGACTCCTCCCCCAGCTGCTTCTCAGCACACATGACGAATCTGTCGATGTCCACGTTCACCATGGGTAGGAAATGGTTCTGGAGGACCTGTTTGACAGCCGCATAGGTGGTTGCCTGTAGGAAAATTCGGTGTACCTCCGTTCCGGCCGAGTACAATAATGTAGCAACTTTTGCATCGTCCTCGGTCTCCCCTGTGGCTCTGAAGAACATTTCGAGCTTTTCACCCACAGTAACCATTTTGGTCCAAGTTAAGAAGGGGGCGCTGACGTGTCCAACTCTGGTATGGGTGCCAAAGTACCTTGTTGCCTGCGTGGCACTGGCGCCGGTGCAACAGCTGCACCATCCTGTTCACCCATTTAAACAGACCACACGAGCACCTCACATTGTTTCAAGAGGCTGCAAGTCTGTCAAGTCCCAAATCTGTCAGGGGTCCCCACTCACTTGTTGTGATGACTTGTGCAGCTTCTTCAAAGGGAATGCTCCTCCTCGGTGGTGTTGCCTTCCCAGTTGTAGAGTGTGTTACCACTGACCTTCTACACCTCTGTCCTGAGGCAGGCTGTCTTTTGTCTAGCTGATCCTTGTGGCAGTCGCCCTTTAAAGAGGAGGATTGACAGGTTGCATGGTCAGCCAGCACACGTGGGGTGTCCACAACACCTTCAAAATGTCACCTGGTGCCTTTCTGTCTGCCGCTCTTTTTCACCATTTAGCAAGCCCCGCCCACCTGGTGCCTTCCTGCTCCCCGCTCTTTTTCACCACTTAGCAAGCCCCGCCCACCTGGTGCCTTCCTGCCTGACGCTCTTCTTCACCACTTAGCAAGCCCCAGCCACCTGGTGCCTTCCTGCTTGCCGCTCTTTTTCACCACTTAGCAAGCCACGCCAACCTGGTGCCTTCCTGCTTGCCGCTCTGTTTCCCTACTTAAGGAGCCCTCCAGCTTCTTTTCCTTTGCAGATGGGGAGCAGGTGCAAGTGGATCTAGGTCACCTGGCCTAAGCCCCGCCCACCTGGTGCCTTCCTGCCTGCCGCTCTTTTTCACCACTTAGCAAGCCCAGCCCAACTGGTGCCTTCCTGCTTGCTGCTCTTTTTCACCACTTAGCAAGCCCCGCCCAACTTGTGCTTTCCTGCTTGCCGCTCTTTTTCACCACTTAGCAAGCCCTGCCCACCTGGTGCCTTCCTGCTTCCCGCTCTTTTTCACCACTTAGCAAGCCACGCGCATCTGGTGCCTTCCTGCTTGCCGCTCTGTTTCCCTACTTAAGGAGCCCTCCAGCTTCTTTTCCTTTGCAGATGGGGAGCAGGTGCAAGTGGATCTAGGTCACCTGGCCTAAGCCCTGCCCACCTGGTACCTTCCTGCCTGCTGCTCTTTTTCACCACTTAGCAAGCCCCGCCCACCTTGTGCCTTCCTTCACCATCACTGTCTTGTGGCCAATGCTGGATTTGACTTTTATGGACTTCATTCATTCACGGTGCGTCACTCTTTCTCAACTCTCATGCTGAACTTCCTTTGCATCTTGTACTCATGGTGGCCCTGAATCATGCTGTTCCCATCTTCATCTTGTATCCTGGCTTGCAACATTATGTGTTACTACTGACTTCTGCAATTGTATTCACTCTCCACTCTTGCTTCTCCACTCTTTTTGACTGCTTACTCTCTTTTCTCTCCTCCTTTCCCTTCTCCCTTTTCCTATCTCCTCCCCTTACTTTCTTCTATGCACTTACTCTATCAGAATTGTCCCTGGAGCTAATATGATAGCAACCTCGTCTGTTTCCTCCACCCTCCCATTACTGTTTATTTCCTCCCCACCACCCATCCAGCACTATCTGGAATGTAGTCAGGCCTAGTATGATAGTCGCTTGTTTTGTTCCTCCCCTCCCTTTCTGCGCCCCTCTCCCTCACCTTTGTTTTTCTCCGGCTCTACCAGAAATGTCGTCAGGCCTAGTACGGTAGTCGCCTGTCTGTTTCCATTTCCTTCCCACTCTCCCCATCCCTTCCTTATCTATATCTTAGTTCTTGCACTATCTGAAATGTTGTCAGGCCGAGTACAATAGTTAATTTCACATCCTTACTGTTCATGGCCTGTAAGAATGTGGTTGTATTTTCCCTTGTTCCCTCCCTTGCCTTGAAGCGCTTTGAAACACATTGTGTATAGGCGCTATATAAATAAACAATCATATCATATCATATCAAAGACACGGCCATCGGGTGACCGACAACCGTGTGAGTTCCAAAAATTGCTTCCTTGTAGAATACAAACGGCGCACAAACACCCTTTCGGGCCGCAAACGTCGTGATTAAGGAGTTAAGATGGCCGCCAACTCGCTGCGTTGGAGTCGTTGCTGCGTAGCGTGTCGAAATGCTTCCTCCAACTGATGAATGTCTTTAGTATGCCTTGCACACAAACACGCAGCACGTCCTCGTCACCAGTGTTGACTTTGCATCAGCGCCCCAGGCAGCCCCACACATCCGCACGCTTACCGTACAGTGAGACACAGACACATCTTGTCAGTATGGGGTCCCAGCGGCAACTGCCGTCACGGGTCCTCGTTTATTTTTAAACCGCATGCGCGAGCCAAAACGAGGCTTGCGCATGCGCACAACAAATGCGTACTACACAATAACAATAACAACGTGAATGTCAGATCACAATCTAGCTGAAATACTGAATGTGACCCTATCTCATTACAAGTTTGGCAATATGATGTAAAGTGGCAGTGAAATAGCGGTAATTCCATTACTACCACTTTACCACCACCGTTTCCTACACCTTCAAAATACAAGTTTGGAGGTTAAGATAAGGAGACATAAGGCGAACACCTGGAACACTTAACTGGTGGTATCTCCTCCACATTTCAAAATGTAATGCCTGAAAAATGTACCATGTGAAGAATGCCAGACTGCAGTACACCTGCCAAATAACCAAAGGATTCCATTTGACTCCATAGGCGGTGACTGACTCCATCATACCACCGCTGATAATTCAGCAGTAATGCGCTGGATGCGTGGCAGTCACGGTAGCCAAGTTCACAAGCAACACAAGCAGCATTGGCCCTCGCATAGGAGCCTCACCCGAACAGCGGCGGCCTTGTCATATCAGCAGCCGCAGGGCTTGCGGACAGGGGGACTGGCATATTAAGTAGCAGGCCTGGGAGATATGCTGCTTGCAGGTGGCCTGTATGCAAGCACGCAGTCCCTAGCACATACAGCAGCAGCACTATGATATGAGCATGCCAGTGGCACATGTACAGTGGAAGCCTTGTCATAAGCTCCCCCTCTCCACTCCTGGACACCTCTGGAACTGTAGCAGGAGCCGTGGCACCTGAGCAAAGGCAAAAACCGGATACATGAACAGATGCAGGCCAAAGCCTGTCCAACTGCACATCCCTGGTATGTGATAAAACCCATATACATGAACAGAAGCCCTTGCACAATGCAGGGTATCTATTGCACAATTATATACACCCCAATGTACATGATCTAACACCCTTGGGGATTCAGCAAACCTATGATGCAAGTTAACTACCCCCTTGGAAATGAACACATGACCAGCATATACCCCCGCTTAGTGATCAGCCCCTGACTCATTGGCTCGTCCTGAGTGCAATCAGTAACAATAACAAAGTAAAAAGCCTTTTTAACATAATTATCTACCCTGGCAAGTTATATAAGGGTGTCAAATTCTGACAAGGGGGCAACACCCATTGGTCACTGTGTGGTTCAATATGCCAATGCTTAGGGTGGAATATGCCAAGCTAGCTCCATAAAAGTGTTAGCAGGTTTCAGGTTTCTTATGACTGTGCCATCATTTATAAAGCCAGCTCATTAGAATATTTGCGTAGAACTCAAGGGTAGAAATATCACACACACTTGAAATAGGTGAACAAGTAAGACAAGGCATGAGGGGTAAGGATGGAGTTTGAGTTTCTGATAGGGTACAACATGCCTCCAGTGTGAGGTCAGCACAATCAGAGCATAGTGCTGGTCACACAATCGCCAATCCGTAATGCACATGTGCACAAGCACATATCCATGTGAGCAGATTCTATCACTCACAGGGGAATACTGAAATGAGATCACGCTGGGCCCGTGCGCAGAACAGTATGAGGATCCTGTGACTATCTCAACAGGAATTAATGTGAAAAAAATCGTCAATATATCTCAGCTTGCCTTTATATTTCACTCAACATAGACCGCAGTCCACTGAAAAATTCCAAAGTAGCATTTGCCTCGCTAAATTGTAAGTGTGGAGGTGAACAAAAAAAGAAAACAGCGTGCTGTGGGGCCAGAGGGGCACTAGTTTCTCCTCCAAGGGAGAGGGGGAAGGTTAATACTACCTCCTCCATCTTCCAACCCCTCATGTACTCAAAAGAAAAGGAATAATGGCAAAAAATCATGGGCAGACACATGCCTGATAGTACCTGTGATGGCCCGGGCACATGCCACTCTCATGTAAGTATTCTAATCTCATATATTTGTATACATGTCCATTGTTCATTTCTGATGCTGTTTAACACCGTTAGGTTTGCATAGCCCCCCTCAGCACTTCAGTCTTCTCACAGATGTTCCAAGAAATAGTGAGTTGTTAAAACATGGTTCACTGGCTGAGACACAACATATTGATACTTTTACGAATGCCATCCCTAATGCTGGCATCAATGTATCTGCAGTGCGCCCAAACGAAATGTATGCCACCAATGGCAGAGTTGCAGGGGCACCTGATTGCCCATAATTATGGCAAAAATACAATTACTTAATAATTTGTACTTAGATATCCAAACCTACACCACAGTCTCATGTGCTGCAACTGTTCTTTAAACTACCTGAACCTATGGGCACATGGCACAGTTGTTCCCCATTTATATCATGGTAAAAGGAAATGATGCTACCATGGCAAGACATAAACCGGCGCTCCAAGTACATCTGCCATCTATTAGTACTTGATTTCTTCGCTCCTGTGGAAACACAGTTTCGTCGGTCTAAGCTATCTGCGCCCTGGTTCACTGCTAGTTTGCATACCTGCAAACAAGTTTGTCGCCACCTTGAACATGGGTGGCATGCAAATTATGACGAGGAGGCTCAAATAGTCTATCAGCAAGCAGTGATACACTATCATGAAATGATCGGTGATGCAAAATCAAGGTTCTATGCCAACCGTATTACTGATGCAGCATACCCTAGGCAGGAACTTTTGAAAATTGCTAAAAAACATTCCTCTTTTCCTCCAGTGAAAAACAATATCTCTGGCTCACAGATGAAATGTGATGCTATTAATACTTTCTTTACTGAGAAAATTGGCTTGATTCACCAAGCTACTGAGGCTGGCCAGAGCACAGGGTTCCCTATCACCCTTGCCAACCTAGAAAAAACAGAAGTCTTTGTGTTTGGTTCCCAGACGTCAAAAAAACACCAGGTGCTCTGAGTTCGGCCCAGAATCTCTATGCCCATATACGATAGCAGTGCTCTGTAATAGCGTTAGGCTCCTCCCTACTGGCTCTCGCGAAGCCCAGATATCGGCGGTCTGTAACACAGGTTTTGTTATATTAAAAGTCTTCAGAAAGATCCTTCTTCTCTTACCTGCTGACTTTCGTTCAAAGGTAGTCACCTCAGTGATCATGGGATTACTGGATTATTGCAATGGGGGTCTACCTGGGACAGCCATTGCATCAGATACAGCGGCTGCAAGTGCCCAAGAATTCTGCAAGCCTGTTGAGACAGCTTCACTGGCTTCCTGTGAAAGACAGAGTTGAGTTCAAGACCTTATGTATTACACGCCAGGCTCTTCACAACATTGGGGCAGCCTACTTGAAGACTACACTGGAGCGTTATCAGCCCACTAGATGCCTTCGCTCATCCTCCCAAGCACTACTAAAGGTTTAGCGCAACCAGAGAGCTGGGTTGGGTGGCCGTTCTTTTTCAGTTCTTGCCCCGACCTTGTGCAACAAGCTGCCGGCTCTGCTCTGTGACATCAGAGATTATCTTCAGTTCCATAAAGGGTTGAAGATTCATCAGTTTTAACGCACCTCATGTAGGGATGTAACGGTACTACGGTATACCGTTAAAGATACCGTGAACCACTTAATTGAACAATAACAACCGTCCCATTGTTTATACCGGTATACCATTAAGTGTGCTTTTCAATCTGATTTTGGTTGTGCCGTCTGCCAAGTAGTTTCAGTTGGAGGAGTTTTTAATGCCATTCCATAAACCACAAGTGCCTGACAGAAAATCAATATGTTAGCAATAGGAAGAATACATACAGTGCCAAGAAGGAAGAGAGTTTACTTTGGGTTGGCGGCTTTGGGGTATATATATTTATAATGGATAATGTTTTCTAAACATACGACAATGGGGGATTTCCCTGGTTCGATCAATGAATTTACATATAATAAGTCACACTGTGAAATTTACTCATCTCTGTGGGTATTCCCTGCTGCCATACCAAAGGGTAACATGTCCGTGATTACTGAACACCTTTTGGCCCGCAAGTAAACTAAAGGCTGTAACGTAAAGAGAGTGCGTGTGCGTGTGCGTGTGTGTGTGTGTATGCGCACAAGCGTATACTACCATCAGACTCCATTGATCTGTGGCATGCAGGTTATCAAGATGGCAACATGTTCATCTTCACCAGTAGCCAGTGGGGGAGCTAAAAGCCTAAATGACCACTTAAGAAAAGCTATTTAGTTTGCTTTGCCAGTCGCAGCAGGGCTCTCTTCCGCCCCTCCTCCTCTCCACACGTGTGTTTGTGTTTGGTGGAAGCAAGGGGTGGCATTTCAGTGGAAAGTATGTTGAAAAGCCCAATTCAGGCCCTGGGTGCCTGGTTTTGTTTGTGATGATAAATCTGACAATTTATGACCTTTTAGAAAATATTTGTTAAGATTAGTTAACTCCACCTGCTGTACCGCGATAACCATGATATACTGTCATTTGGCAAGGAGGTTATTGTACTGTCATAAAACTAATACCGTGACACCCCTAAGATGTTGTAGCACACTTGGATTGTCCTTCCTTCTAGGCGCCTACATGCCTTTGGGCCTTAATCCGCACTCTGTAATTATGGTACATTACATCCTAGAGTTCCTAACTCCGTCTTCCTGTTTAGGATGCTGCTGTAAGCTAGGTCTCTCCCCTAATGGTGGCTTCCAGATCTGAGATGAGGTTTGATGCTGGTTTACTGGCTCCTGGATTTCCTAGCCTACCTCATTTCCCTCTTTTTGCATATTTAATACTGGTTCCTAAATCTGCATGCAGGGAGATGTGCACGCATGGGGCTGCTGAATCAGCGCGATCACTGTTCCTTGATTCTCTCAAAGAGGCCCACCTACTTATCCCATTGTTTCCAATGGAGCACAGAAGAGGGTTGAAATTACACTCATATTAAATGGGTGCTGACCATATCGCTTGGGAAGCCCTTAAAGGGCCAGTGCCAAGCCCAAGGTCCCTGTGAGCCCTATGGTGGTTCTCTAAGTCAGCGGCTTCGGTAGTGATCATAGTCAAAAAGGATAGACATGAAATCTTCTTCTGTTGATCCAAAGAGATTATAGGAGTTGTGGTGCCCATGTAATTGCCCACTACTATGTATGCAGGCTGCAGTGCAATACCCCAGTGCAGCTCCCATACATCTTCTCTAGGGTCTTGGGTGTAGGGTGTCTAAAGCCCTATTGACAGACCTCATCATCAAGCTGGGGTCTTCACCACAGTACGTTGGACACAATGTCTTCTGTGAGTAACAACAGGATGTATAGTTCAGCATTAGGTTAGCATGCTATATAATAAAACATGGAATGCACGATTGCAGTTTCACGTTCATGGTTTAGTTGCATGCATATTGGCCAGTTTGTAAGAAGAGAGAACTAACATTCTCTTTAAGGTCCATTTTACTTTTTTAATATTCTTGATGGCAACTGCAAATGTATTTTTTCATAGAAAACGTTTAACGTCTGTTACTGATTTGCATTCTAAACTTTAAAGTTAAGTAGACCCTCATAAAGAGTCACTTCAATAATCCACAAAGGTGAAAAGTTGATGTGTTGTCTGTAAGGGACACTAATAATACTTCAGAATTGGGCAGAATCATAAAGTAGCAACATGAAATAGGTCTATATTAGACAAGTGCGGATTTGTAAAAGTATGGTGGTCATTAAGGTTTGTGGCTTGAAGATATTCCACTGCAGTTGTCTGCAACCTGTGACTTTCCAGATGTTTAGGACTACGACTGCCATACGCCCTATGCTGGCTAGGGGTGATGCAAGTTGTAGCCCAAAACACCTGACCTGCCAAAGTTTACAGACTACAGCTCTATTAGCTATCTGAAGCGGAGAGACTTTCGTTGACACGGAAATCATACAAAATAATTCAATACGTCTAGTTTAAGTCAAACATTCACAAAGTGACATACTATATTAAATATATAAAAAAATCCACATCAGATCACAAGAATACACTGTGAACACCAATCAAAACCACAGCCGCATCGAAACATCTAAACAATAGTAAAAATAGTTTATAAGAGTTTTGAAGTGTGTGGTACTGAGTGTTACCCATGTGGCCTGCGTTCATTGCTATGCTTCAGCAGTCCGAGGAAAGGCCGAGGAAAGTCTCTCAGCTCTTTTCAATTACTATGCGCGCTGCAAGGTTACCGAGGACGACTGCCTTTAAAACTTGGCTCCATAGCGGAGCGTACTGCTGAGTGTTCCCTCTCGGTGATCGCTCTCGGGCCGCGGGTGACTGTTGGAGCCCTTTTCGCAACGTACGTGTGCCTTTTCCCCCAAAGCAAAGGCTGTATACCTTCGTTCCATCCTGCAGATGGTAAGCAGATAATCTACTAGCTCATGTTCTTTGCAGGTTAATTAGTTTGATTACTCTTTAAGTTGTGCTCGACCTAGTGCTAATCAAGCAGTGTGCCCTAGACTCTTGGAACTACATCTACTCAGGCGCTAGCCGCTGTGTTTTTGAGCCATATGCATGTATAGTTCAAGATTTCAACGGCGCGCCGGGGCACTGCTAGAGTTACTGCCATTGTGATGAGAACGGTATTTTTTGGCTGGTGAAAGTGACTGTGGGTACAGTCTTTTGAACCGCCCAGTCCTAGCTTACGGTTTGCTCCCGGTAGCTTTCGCTTTGTGAGCCTTCTCTCTTGTACTCCTTTTCCTTACCTCTCATTGCTTCTGTGGGACTATGCTGGGTGCAATCATGCCTGGTAAAGCACAGAGCCGTAACAAGGCAGCGGCTACCCGCACCAAAAAACCCTAATGTGCTTTGCTCTGGGCCATCAGACCGAAACATGTATACCCCCATCGGAACCTCATGGAGGAGAGCTCAAGGGGGCCACTACCAAGGGATTACAGCCGTCCCAAAAAGGTCCTCCGGATGCCGGTTTTCCCATCATGTCTCCCGCTGTGGGGCGGCCTTGGACACTGCGGAAGTTCCTAATAAGGCTGAGAACAGCTAACACTTGTTGGACTTGGACAACGATTCTCTGCTTCAACTCTGCTACGCGTTACAAGACAACACCCCTGTGGCCGTGGATATGGAAGAACCTAGCTGTGCGGGCAGTATGGGAAGGCAGGCCCCGGTAAGTGTCGAACTCAGCCAGGGCACCAATCTGGTGCGGGAAGACGCAGCAGTAGCCCGCTCTGTAGAGTGGAACTTTTCAGTGCAAGGTTCATCAGCATCTCTGGCTTCGCCCATCCACTCATCTGCATACCAGTAGGCTACATGTACATACATCAAACAACCAACATCTATCTGCGAGCCCCAACTTACTATATGAATCAACATCAGCTCTTTCTGGCCCAGTTCAGGAACAGTATAGCACCCACAACACCACTAGGAATGCACAGAGTTATGGAGTATTACATTTCGTGGTAAAGATACTCTTGAAACTCTGTGGCTCGATGCACGAGGATCTGAAAGCATAGGGGCCGACAATAACAGAATTGTACAAACTTCTAACCCAGCAAAAATCTATAGAAGCCTTGCCCATCATAGATCTTCGTGACGAAGCAACCCAAAACTCTGAACCACAAATACCTAAAACCCTTCCCCGCAAGCTCACTGCCCCTGATGTTGATCCTAAGAAATCATAGAATGCACCTTCCGAAAGCGGCAATCTTGAGGTGAACTCACCAACGTTCTACTCCTCCAGGAAGCAGCTGAGATTGGCAAAAAGACAGCACTTAAAGGCCTCTAAACAGCCTAAACTCAAACTACCTCCACTGATGGAGAATTCACTGGCAGAAGTACAACCATTAAATTCCACCTTGCGCCCAGGTATCAATAATGTCTCATAAAAGCAGTGGAAAAAAGCAGCTCGGCATAAAAGAAGGTCTGCCCAATCAGTGGGCACTTTAACAAGCTGGCTAATTGCGAAGGCCCCTGATAACGAAACATCTTTGCAAGTAGAGTGAGTCCCCTCAATCACCGGAAATACAGTTTCATTGCCTAATTTAGACAATAACATTGAGGAAGCCATAGCAACGCAATCTGACCCACTAGTTCATGGTCAAGAAGTCAATGCCAGAAAAGTTCCCACGATCACTCTTGATGAGAAAAAGCTTACCATAACATCAACAACCACCTCTAAAATCTGCCACGAATTAAATTGATCATCTCTTATGGCATTCTTTGGTAAGGTTCCATCTCTTCGCATTCTGAATTCCATAGATTTTGACTTTATTGAATCATTGCGTAACCAGTGGGGGAAAAACAACAAAGATCAATTGCTGTTTGCCTGAAACAGCATCGCTTACACCAGTCCTCTCTTGTCCATCTGGGCTACTTATTGGATGTTGCGTCTTTGGTTGAAACAATCCCTGTTTGCTGCACTGAGTGCAACTGCCCCCGGGCAGTCACACCTATTACTCCCCAACACAAGTCTCCATCTCCACCCACCAAGTTCAGTGATTATCAAGGATGGGAATGGCTAATGAGAATTTATTTCCCTAAAAAAGGTCAACTAAGTGAAACAATGTTAAGCTGGAACACCAGGGGGTTCAACCATTGGCTCCATCGTGGTGGGTCCCAAGATTTGCTCATGTCCTGTGAAATGTTCATCCTTCAAGAGACCTGGGTTACTTATGAGTTGGAGTTTGATGGTTATTCCATTTATCAAATTCAGGCCTCCAAGGGAAATTGTGGTCGACCCTCAGGGGGATTATTGACTGGTGTTAAAAGAAATGTGACTTTAGAATTATTCTCCAAGGCCAACTGGGAGATAACATTCCAGCTATTGAAATATCCCCTCCCCCAGAGGGTTGCAGGGTTTTAAAGAAAATACTAATAGTTAACATCTTTGACCCCCCCTGGAATTTGTTTCACAGAGTCCATATTTGATAATCTGGACTTCATCCTCTCATTATGGCTTGAAAATGTCGATGGTAACGCAGTGATCCTCTCTGGGGACTGGAACGCCAAATGTGCAGACAAGGATGAGTGTGGGTTATATAGTAATGGTCATGATCGCTCTGTAATGTCAATGGGTGGCTCCAGTGATAAAGGAAGACTGAAGGTGGACTATTTAAAATAATTGAATTGCACTATATTAAATGGCCGCAACACTGGGCATCAACCAGGTATGGTGTCCTGGTTGGTGGGTAAAAAAGTAGCAAAACTAGATCACATGACTGTGAGTGAGTGCTTACTGGCGTAGATGTCTCACCTTAAAGTCTCCCTTAATGACTACAGCGACCACACTTACGTGTTGCTGACAATAGACTTGAACAAGTTGCATGAGGGGAAGAGGTTCTGTAGAGAGGTGAAACCTAACCATGCAGGGAATAGAACTCGATGGACTCAGAAAAACATTGGTGAGTATCAAGCTACAGAGTAAAAATCCAGAGGAAATTGAAGTTTGGATCCAACAGTTAACCTGCTCAGTCTTTAAGAACAAGACTATATCGAGTATAACGTGGAAAGCAGGGGACAGTAAAGGTTTTAATATTAATATTCGGGACCAAAAACGTAAAATGCGCTGAGCAATTAGAGCTGTTAGGGCGTTTGGTCCTGGCTCAGCTACTATTCTTAAAGCTGCCTACAATGAACAATGGGTCGCGCATATTGCTGCCAAATTCCATAAGGCTCAACCCCATGTACCCACGTTGATGTACCCCTATGAGGCTTGGCCCTTACTGCTGAGCCACAGGATTTTGATTAATGCTTATAATGAAACTCAAGACTTCTAAAGCACCAGGGCCGAATGGTCTGGCAAATGGTTCCATGTGTTAATCTCCCCGTAAAAATATTGTGATAAATAAATATCGCCATATTTCTACAGCAATATTGACCCATGGACCCCGCATTATTTCAAAATGTGCAGGGGACACCCTCGCAACCTCCGCTCCCACAAATGATCCCCCCAAAAAATATTGCCTATGGCGAGACAAACGGCCATATGTACGGCAATATTTTTGATGGGGATAGTATGTATGGATGGATACCTGGCAAATATAGTGCTAAAAAACGATTCTTGAAACTGGTCCCAGGTTTTGATAACCGTTTTTTCCTGAGTGTGTAGATCATGCATGTTAGGGAGAATTCTCCATATGTGCTAATTTCTCTTACCTTTTGAGACCCCCAGAAACTTTGCTGGATTTATGGGATTAAATGTTTTACCTGGGAAGAGTCTGAGCCTTTTTTCCCACTCTTCCATGTATTGTGTGTGTGTTTTACTTTTGTGTTCTTTGGTT
This sequence comes from Ambystoma mexicanum, assembly GCF_040938575.1. Taxonomy (NCBI): domain Eukaryota; kingdom Metazoa; phylum Chordata; class Amphibia; order Caudata; family Ambystomatidae; genus Ambystoma; species Ambystoma mexicanum. The sequence goes on from NC_090928.1 coordinate 1,151,540,848, forward strand.
ATGGAGTGTTAAACAACTTCAGTGGCATCATCTTTTTCTGTGTGTCACACAGCACCTTCAGTGACACAGGGGTGTCTTTTCAGACTCCCCAAAGGTTTAAATACCTTCCCTGATAATGACTACTGTCTCTCAGGACATGCAAAGTTAAATTGACTTAACTAGTCTCTTTAAATTTTCTGACCCAGAACACCCTATCTTACTATATAGTGCTGGAGGGGTTACTTAGCTTTCCCTGAGTCCAAACACTCACGTAACAGTAAAATGTTACCTTTTCCTATTTTAAATGGCTGGTGGCAGTGGTTTAGATCAACTACCGTGATTTTTCGCGAGCGCTAACAACGGGAGCCCAAAATCAAGGGTAGCCATGTTTTTCAATATGACGCCCTGACAAATCTGTTTAAACTAAACTTTTTTCGCCATTTCTTTTCGGAAAAGTCATTCTTGTTTTTAACCAGGTTTGGTCCCTTTGTTCGTGCCCTTTGGCGGGCTTCTGTGCTGAAGCCCTCCTATGGTGCCAGAGTGTCTGGGGTGGACAGGATGTGAGGGAGGTGCCCAAATCTCCCTGTGCTTAGTCTCCTAGGAGACCTGAATGCACTCTGGTGTGATTGGCTGTCTGACTTTCTGGCAAGAACAGCCACCCAGCTAGGTGAGTAACAGCCAGGCTGAATGAATGGGGGAAAACTGTTTAAAAGCAGGTATCTGGGACTTGGAAAGCAGAGTCGACCACTGGAATGAAAGAACCAAAGAGGAGAGGAAGGAAGAGGACTGCTGCAACTCCTGGACAACCGGTGAAACCTGCTGCAGGTCCGAATTGCCTGAAACTTCGATGACAGAGAAGCCCTTTAAGGTTAACTTCTTTGCTTGAGTTTGGTGGGAACAACCATCTGCAAGCCACCTGGACACCGTCCTATTCTGGTCGGATTTTTATCAGAGTGCTGTTGAAAACCGGATAGCCAGAGGGAAGGAAACCAGGGGGACTTTAAGGCACTCCAACCTTAAAACCAACGTCTTGCTACAGCTTTTGGCCCCTTCCCTGGGCAGTGCAGGAACCTCCCAATGTCCTCCTTCTTGTCCCCATGACTGAAGCAGAGGAACAGCGAGATTTGCACGAACTGCCAGGAACAACTGCTTCAGCTACAGCTTTCTCCATTTAAAAAGGTACTGTGCAAACGCGGTCCAGAAACCTTTTCAGCCATCGAGAAAGTGCATGAAACTTTCCTCAACTACGAAAGCTTGTTCTTCCCTAAACATTCATCAAACTTTTTGTCTAGCCAAATTCTTCTAATCTCTGTGGCAAAGACTTAACCGTTATATACCAGAACTGTGCTCTTCTATAGAAACGACTCTGAACCTTTGACTTTGGCCCTGGCCTGTTGAGAAGAATTGCTGGTTGTATTTAACTGAAACCCTTTGCCCTGCCTATAAATGTATTTGGGCTGGCTATTCTTATAACCTTATCTTTTCCCCCCTTTTCTAAGTATCTGAAGTACCATTTTTCTCCCACTTCATTTTTTAGCTAAACTTGTTCAGTTACTTACCGGTTGGATTTTTGTGGTGTATTAGGGTGTGATATTGAGCTGCTTATGCTAGTGTAATGCTTTATAAATGATTGAGTACATAAATGTATATTCTTTTACCAAGAAACCTTGAGTAAGTGTCTGTTTGTATCATTGTATTATTTGTCCTTTGTGTAACATTGCTCACTTAAACTCTTGAGAGAGGTCTGGCTGCTCAGCCATCGCTACCACTTTACTGTTTAGTACAGGCTTGTACCAAAGGTGAAATTGTGCTTACACTTGTAGTCCTAATTGCCTATAGTGTTTCAAAAGGGTACTGAGGGGTGATTCTTCCTAACAATTCACTATACCGTCTTCATGGCAACGATCAGTACTCATTCCGGTGTATAAAAGGGGGGTCCAGACAAACACTGCTAATTACAGACTTCTTTCCATGCTAGACATCACAATATTTTTTTTTTGTTGCATCATTGGTACTAAAGGAACTAGAATCCAGGGCAACCACCAATAAGATCCTTCCTTTTTTTGCTCAGAAAGGGTTTTGACCCAGTTCTAGCACTACTCATAACATCAGAGTGCTAGATCATTTGATTCACACTACACGGCTTAGAAGGGATGTCACTCTTTACATTGCTTTTGTTTATTTTAGAAGTGCTTTTCACAAGGTCATCTGAGACACCTTATGGGCAAAGCTTAGAGATCTGAACTGTCCAACCTGGCTATCACACATTCTGTCTCTCCTACACAGCAATAATCTAGCTAGCATAAGATTGAATAATGAAGGGGAGGTTTCAGAGCACATCCTCATAAACCTGGGTATTAAGCAGGGGTGTGTTGCTGCCCCCATGCTGTGCAATTTATATATTGCTGATCTTTAAACCCACCTGCTTGTAAAATCAAATTGCCCTCCAAAGATAGGCGATACACCCATGGTACGCATGCTATATGCTGACGACCTGGTTCTATTCGATCGGACCTTCTCTGGTATTAAGGGCATGCTCAATGAGCTGGCTACCTATGCTTTCCAGCTGGGTTTGACCATTAATATGGAAAAAACAATAATAATTTTGATCACTGGGAACAAGCTTAGTAGGACTAGGATAGATACTTTAATTAGTTCCATAGACTTTTCCTTATCCTACTCCTACTTAGGCTTGGAGTTTGACGCTCTGGCAGATTATGGGCAGATAACAGCCCATAAAAAGGGCCGAGCCAAGCTTCTCACTCTCCAAGCATGTAAGTTTTCCAGAGGACAGGCAGGTTATTGAATGACCATGATTATTAAGCTTTGCCAGCAATGCTTTGCCCCATCAATCCTGTATTGCCTCGATGCCCTAGCTATTCAAGATCTTACTTGGTTGAATAGGCTTGAAGGACATTATTGGCGTGCAGCATTAGGACTGAGACTCTCATGCCCTATAGAATATCTTCACCTCAAATTGGGATTAACATCACTGAGGGGCATGGCTCTGTGCATCAGGGGATGTTCTTATTTAAAATCTTGTGCTGACCCAATGTGTGAAATTCTTGCAGTACTTCGACAAAACCATGATTCTGAGAGGGTTTTGCGACCCCTTAATTTTAAGTCACTGAATGAAATGTTCTTCTCAGAGATTGCTTGGTTTTACGCACACATTAGAGATTGATTTTATGTGCATCTTAAACAATCTTTTGAGCACAAAATTAACAAATGGTACTTGTGCGGGAACTACACTCATCCTTTAAAGTTAAAGGGTTATGAGGCAGTTTCAAAGGTAATACATCGATACAGGAAACCTCAGCCTTACCTACTTTTTTGTCGTGCACCAGATGTAAGACAGTTCCTATTGAGACTTCTTATAAACAACCACCCTGTAATGGCGGTGCTGGGCCCTCGCCTAAAGGTGACACTTGAAGTTGTGTTTGTGGCATTGTAGGAAAATTGGAGTCTGTCAGACATGCACTCACACAGTGGGCCTCATTACACGGTATGCGGTAAGGGTTTACCGGTACCGGTAAGGGTACCGGTACTGGTGTACCCTTACCGCCTTACTACAAGGCCCCTTTGCCGGGCCCGACCTCAACGGCTGTTTTTACCAGCCGTTAAGGAACGGGCCCGCAAACGGACCTTGGTGCTAATTACAGTACCGCAATTTGCGGTACCGTATTTTCCTCCTTCCCCATTCCCATTGAGCCCTATGGGGGCAAAAATGGGAATGGGGAAGTGCCTTGGTGAATGGGGAATTAACATACCCTCTCACCTTGGAGTAGGGCGGCAATTCCACCATCCACCAAGGCAGACACAGTAAAATACCGGCGACAACCATGGCGCCAATAGCGCCATGGTTACCGCATACCGTGTAATAAGGTCGAGTGTGTTAACGTGGGGCCTTTATACATGCACATGCTGGGCCGATTTATCAACAATTATGAGGAAATTACTGCAGACTCTTTCTGGGCTTATTGCATGAACTCTGACACACTCTCTATATATTGTATAGGTAATTAGACTTTTTTGGGAGACTAGTCTGTCAGGCAACACTTGAGTTTGTGAGTCTTGGTAGTTTTAAGTTTTTGTTGTTGATCTTGTTATTCTGTTGCGTCTTATCTGAGTTAGGTGGTGAAAAGTCTACGGAACCACCTTGAAAATAGTAACTTCTACACCAACTCAGATTACAAGAAATGCGCCAGACTGAATCATGACATTTTCTAAAATTTTTATATTTTGGCACTAATGATGACACATGTTTCGGCTATTGAAAGCCTTTCTCAAATCAGGGCTGTTAGTGCTTTGCAACGTTATGAAATTACCAATCCTTGTTGTGTTTTCTAATCATTTAAAGGGGTCCAATCCCTCTGCATTAAGCCCTCCGGCGTCCCTCATTTTGGTGCTCCTCTCTATATAACTTGCCTTATTCAGAGTGTGGCAGCACATGAAATCTTGGTTCCATGTCATTTCATCGTGGAAAATGACGTTGTACCAAAAACTTTGCTTTCTGACTAAGGTTGTAACTCTGCCGAGCTGCAGAAATGAACTGAATTTACCTATATGTCACACATTTTATTTTATTATATTTTATCTAATTATTTGTGATGTTTTATTGTATGTTTATCTGTCTGTTTAGGTAATCATCATCATTGATTTTGCATATGAAATTTGTATGTGTATTATTATTATTATTTTTTGCTTTTATCAATTTTATGATTTTGCAAAGTGATATATTTGTATTTTACATTCTGATGAAATTTGTGAACAAGTATTGTATTGAATTTTACACATTTAGGTTTGTGTAAAGTTCAAATTGTTAACTATATCACAATAAACATATTATTAACAAAAGAGCTTTTTAATGCCCATGTGGCAGAAGATTGATGCAAGTTCATTGTGATATCTATGTACATGAAAACTCTGAAGAAATGTATGCAATCTTAGATACTAATCAGCCTCATTTACATAGATAGCAGAACTCTTCTGTAAAGTGATACTCCCTGAATGTCAAACGTGGACAGAAGAAGGGCTACTGCATATTGTGTGAGGTGGCTTCCAATGTAGCTTCCTGGCAATAGATCAAACCTGAGTCATTTTAACTTAGAAATATGTTCAGAATAAGAATATACAGGTCTATGTAGCATTTATTGACTTCTCCCCTGCATTTTATTTGGTGAACAAGAAGTCTGCTTGGGAGAATTACAGTAGAACCATATTTGGCAGGCAGCTGCTTCAGTTCAACATGACACTTTATACCATCACCAGCAAAAGTGTCAACTTGAATCATGCTGGGAAATTGAGTATCCCCTTCGCTGCTACTGGAGGAGTCATGAATTCATGCTTGCTAGCCACCTCACTGTTCTCCCTTAGTATTAATGATGTTGATGAGGCCTGTGGGAGGCATTCTACAATGTCTCGAGCATAGGGGGCTTTACGATGTCAATGTTCCTATATTCCAGATGATTTGGTTCTAGGTCTATTTCCCATACATTGGAGGCCTATCCTACACAGGACCTCTTATTAGACTGCATTTCAGCTGCTTCTAATGAGTTGGATTGCGCATCCAAAGGTGGGTTTCCACTCCCAAGCACTTCCAACTATTTCCAAGCCCTATTTCCCTACTGTGTCTTGTGCTTCTTGTTCCCTCACCCCAAACCCCACCCCACCCAAGCACTCTATGGTAAGCAACCCCTTGCCCTCCAGGATGTTCATCCTTCCAAAGTCCCTCCAACCCACCCAGCCCCATGATCCTTTTACCTGCAGCGGCATCTTGACTTCCATATACTGTGCCTGCTGAGAGCTCTGGGCCCTGGCGGTGCCACTCTTGGATTTAGATCCTCACTAGGCTGATTGTTGCTGGTGGCTTCTTCTCAGGAAACGTTGACTTAATACCAAGCATGAATGATTCAGTACTCATTGTCTTCAAGAGATACTGCACCACAAATCAGTTGAAAAATAATATAAACATTTCCAAAATATGATATTGAGAGCCATTAAAAGTAAAATGTCCTTTTGTAAAAGAATATTTTTCATGAATACCGCCTGATAGAAAACATTGGCCTAAGCACATTTGCATCAAACTTGTTAGGGAGAATTCTCATCTATGGCTAATTTCCCTCACCTAGTGAGTCTCCCAGCAACTTTGCTGGACTTCTGGAGTTTATTTTTTTTTTACACTTGGTAAGAGTGAGAGCTTTTCCCCCACTCTTACCTGTGTTTTGCTATGTGTTTCCATCTGTTTTTTTGATTGTGGACTCGGAAGTACACCACTTCAGTAGCCCCCTTCTTGTTGTGTGTCACACAGCACCTTCAGTGCCATGGCACAGGGTTGTCTTTGAGACTTCCCTCGACTCCATTTCTGAGGCGCCTACCGTCCCCCAGAAAATGGTAAAGTTACCATTAACTTTACTTAGTCAATCTACCACAGATTCAGTACATCCGTTCTTCCATGGAGTACTGGAAAGGGTTAAGTCATATTCCTTTTTATCTGTACCTCCTAGAGCATTGGCTCTCTCTTTTAACATTTAGACTTGGCTGGTGGCAGTGGTATCTACCCTAACATTTCTACCGTGATTATATTAAACGTGGTACTCTTCTTGGCTATTATATTAGCCTCGAACATAAACACGCTTGACCAAATCGTCTTTCTTTCTTTTGGCTCTGGTTGGGTTTATTCGCCATTTCTTTTTGTTAAAGTCCTTCTTGTGTTTTACTTTGCGCGGCAAACTAGGGTTGACTTCTTTGTTCACTGTCTTTTGGCGGGCTACTGCTCAGAAGCCCTCCTCAAGGCACCTGGGTGTCTAGGTGGGCTGAATGTGAGGTAGGGGTGTAGTCACCCCTGCACAAGGTATCCTAGGAAACCCAAATCACACTTTGTCATGATTGGCCAGGGTAGTTGTCCGGGCTGGACAACCCCCCTGCTGGGTGATTGACAGCCATGCTGTGTGAATGGGTTTTTTCGCCTAAAAAGCAGGTATCTTGGGCTAGAGGTCAGAGAGTCGCCACTGGAAGCACAAGAACCGAAGAGAAGCGGAGAGAACGACGGCTGCTGCAATTACCCTATCCCGGTGAAGCCCTGCTGCAGTCCTGAGCTATCTTCCATTCAATGACTTAGAGAATATCCAGTCCGTATTTTTCTTCACTTGAGCTTGGTGGGGATAAACAGCTCATCGTCTACAGCCAGAGGATCCTCTTCCTTGCTCGAAATTTAGTGGTGCTTTAGTGGTCTGGATAGCCACCTGAAGAGCCTCTCCTGTTTTTAAGGAGCACACCTTTTATTCCTCGTCACTGCTGCCAGCTTCATCCCTGTGTGGTGCAGACCCCCTTCAGACGTCCTCCTTCACAATGAAGCTCCAGTAATCGTGGGTCGGCGGGAATCCAACAGGAACAGCTGCCAGGGCACCAGCTGCACCATTGGAGCAAGGTACTGTGTTCTGCATGAGGAAACTGGGTGAATCCCTTTTTCTTAATTTCCAAGGCTTGCCCTTGTCTTCCCTCCTTCTTATAACTTTTGCTTCCGAACATTGACAATATCAAAGTACTTTTGGCTACGTTGAATCGTCAACCATCTGACTGTGTGATCTTCGGCAACAGGCCCCGGTGTCTTTCGACCTTGGCTCCGGCCCTTTGACTTTTGAACTCCTGTCTCTGAGTGTTTCTTGATTCTGCCTGCCTAACCAAAATATTGCCTGTGATTTTTGCCTCCAACTCCCTCTGGGTATCTCAGGTGCTAAGTGTGTTTTTGCCCCGGTAGCATTTCATGTCACGGATATGCGTTTATTTAGTAGACCGAACTGTCAAAAAGTGATCGCAATTGTATTCGTGGTAACATGTTTTGTTCATAACACTGGTGCATTCAAACACAGGGTACTTACCTTGAGACTTACTGTACAAAGTGAATTGGTTAGTTGTAGTATATTTAAAGTGTGGTTTTTTTTGAAGTTTAATAGAAGTGTTGTGTTTATAACGAATGGTTTAAAAATGAATGTACCTACATTTTTCTACCTGAAACCTTGAATCAGTGTTTGTTTGAGTCACAGCAATTGTGGTCCCTTTGTGTAATCTCTGCTACTGCTCATATACTCCTGAAATAAGCCTGGCTGCTCCGCCACTGCTACCACTCTGACATAGTAGTACAGGCTTTTACAAAAGGTAAAACTTGTATTGCCACCTGTTGTCCTAATTGTGTGTAGTGGTCCCTAAGGGCACTGCACAGGATTCTGCCTAACACTGGTGTACAGCGGTGAGGATTTGGAAGTAGGGTGATTACACTTAGAGTGCCGCTATTGCTTGGGTTCAACTAACCACAAGGCTAACACCACTAATTCCATTTAACTAAGAAATCATGTCAAATATTGAAAGCTACACTGAAGAGAGTCATTTATTCTATACTGTTGAGGTTATGAGAACCATGTGTAGGGATACGAATATCTCTGGTAAAGGAAAGAAATCTGAACTGGTTGTAAAGTTAATGGGAAAAAGTCTGGAGAGTGGGTCAGAAGGATTTACCACTCCAGCAAATGTGGATTTTGATGTTTCTGATTCTGAGAGTGTTCATTGTGAAGAAGTAGATGAGTCCTTGCTAGGAAACCCTGCAACTCCCTTGCCTGCTCAGAATGCACAACCTCTGTCCACAGGGACCCCCACAGGTCCTACACTTACTCCTGAGTTTATTGCACTTGAGAAAATGAGACTTGAATTGGAAGTGAAACGTATTGATGCACAAACTGCCATGAAACATCAAGAGTTAAGGCTCAGAGAAATGGATCTGAACCATTAACTAGAAATGAAGAAATTGTCTCCAGAAAATGCTTCTCTCCCAGAGTCCTCTAGGTCTTCCAGCCCTAGGAGACCCCATATGCCAAAGGAAATGATTGGTATGTATGAGACTAAACTTTTTTATTTTGGATTGGTTAGCAATGTTTGAGTACAATCATGGGATTCAAGGTACCTCAGGGAATCAGTTGATTCCTTGGCTTTTATCTAGGCTCCCCTCTGTTGCAAGTGATGCTGTAATGGGGTTGGAGGAGGAGGATAGACAGGATTATGAATGTGTGAAGCTAGCATTAATAGCTAGGTTTGGGAAGACACCTTCCCAGTATCTTAAGAGGTTTAGAACCATCCTAAAGCAAGATGGTACCTCTTGGGCTACCTGGGTGTGTGAATGTTTGAAAAACCTAGATGGTTGGGTTAAGGGTTACAAAGTGAACACTTATGCAGGTTTGAGGAATCTTGTAATGTTGGAGTCTATTTTTGATGTCTGCTCTCCTGAGCTTAGACAGCACTTGGCTGATTCAAAGGAGATAGATCCTAAGAAGCTAGCTAAGGCTGCTGACTTGTGGGTTGCCAGCCGGGCCACTCACAAGGATTCTGGAGCTACTCAGAAGAAGGATGAGGGGAAGCAGCCAAAGAAAGACAACAAAGAGAATTCCAATAATTCCAATCAAAAAGAGGGCCCCAAACATAACCAGGGTAAGCCACAAGGTACACCAAATCAGGCTAGTGTACCACCTGGTTCCACACCAGATGGAGGCTAGGGTAAACCCCCATTCCAGAGAGCATTTGGAAAATACTTTGTTTGTGGGTTGCCTGGCCATGTGAAAGGAGATCCCAAGTGTAAGGGTAAACCTTCAGGGATCAACACTGTCTCCTTAGCCTTCTCCCAGGTGGATGAACTACCTATGACATCCCCCGTATTGAGGCCTGTTTGTCAAAAACGCTAGCCACGACGATTTGATGTCCGATCGAACCCTTTGATTTATTCTAAATCAGGTGAGTCGTACCCCAATTCCTAAGAAATGCTGATATTTGTTGCAAGCAGTATTTCAAACAGTGTATACAGCTTCTAATCCTAGCTTGCTATTTATCCATTAAAAATGACTTAAAAGGACTTGACTAAATAATAGGAGATGCCTCTTTAGGTTTCATTTCTTTTCAATGTCCAATGTGGACATGAATGATGCAGATAAGTTAACAGGTGTGTCGCGTTATCTGTGTTAAATCTAACATCCTTTATTCAGTCATCTGAACATAGAGAATGGGACTAGAATTAGGTAAATGGAAGTGTCATACAAACACAATTGGTGAGAAAAATCTGTTCTAGAATTCCTGCGTGTTTACCTTTCAGGTGGATTATAACAAGTTGCTTAACCTGTCTAATAGGATGGTTACTTTATATTGCTATCAATCCATATGCCATGAGCTTGACTAAGTAATGGAGGATGGGTTGTCAGATTGTCCACTTTAAACAAGAATCCTGCTGCTGAGCTGGTCACCCAGTGTGTAGGGTTATCTAAAGCCATATATATGTATTTATGTATCAACATGTTTTAATGTTTATAGAATTCTCCAGGTGTGGTACTAAGGAAAAACCTATGCTTCCATTATAACCCATTTCTGATTTAGTGGTCAACGTTAATGTCATCATAGTATATTGTTAGAACAGTCTAAGAAACCATCTTGAGTCCCATTTTTCTGTGAATTTAATATCAAACTTCCAACCAATGCTGTAAAATTCCGATGATAATATTTATACATAGTATTCTCCCTTTAGACATAACCATGTATAGATGACAGTTCTTTAATGATGAGTACATTAAACCAATTGTTCATCGATTTCACAAAAAAGCCCCTAATTGTAGGTCCTCGTTCATCCCATAGGTGTTAGACTGACCAATCCAATATAGTTCTCTTTGGTCAAGTTTCTTGCCTAGATTACCTCCCCTTTGTGATTTCCATACTACTTCCAATATGCCCAGTCTGACAGCAGCTATGACAGCAAAGTTACGGCTGTGCAGGGACTACATTTGGGAAATCCACCTGTGTTCTAAAACTACATAATTATGATGAATTCACTTCCGGTGTCAATTAAATCTATAAACCTAAGATGTGCTATGATGGCTGAATGTTCCCATAACTATTAAAGCCACATTTGATTCATAGCATATCCTCAACACCGCTCTGAGTTTAGGCAGATCTGGGAAGCTGTTTGGCTTCCAAGCCCCTACACATCTGCATTTCAGTTCAAGAGAATAGGACAGTAAGCCAGCCTCTTTTGACTCTCAAAAAGGGAAGACTGTGCCCTCTTGCCAAGCCTGGGATCACCCAGCTGAAGACAACAGAGAGCCTGGCATCATAGAGCTAGGCACATGAAAAAAGACTGCCTTACGGTATGGTTTGTACAGCAGAGAACCTTTGAAGTTGCAGGCTGAGTAGGTGGCGGAGATAGGGCAGCCTGTTACTTTGTGTGGCATTTTCCCTCCTTCCTGTCCCCTCCACATCCCGCAGAACATGGAACTTTGGGTAGGACCTCACAAGGCAAGGGGAGCGCTCAAAGATGGCTTGCTTTCCACCAATCCCCTGCATCCCTTTGCCTATAAAAGACAGGGTCTCCCACTTCTTCTTTCATTCATTTTTGGATTATCCAGGATATAAGGAATAATTCATTTCGATCCCTTTGGGGAAAGGCATCAGCTATTGAGAAGAAGTCACATCATCACATAGAATTAAAGTATGTGTATCCAGCTTTATAACTGCTATGTAAGTGGAATTGCTGTTCTGTCCCAGTACCCATGTGTCATTAGTTTTCTTTTGTTTTAGCAACCTTGTGTTGTTTCATTTTGCAAACTTAATTGCTGTGGGTTTTATATATGTTTTAATTTTATTTATTGGTCATTTATAATGCACCTATACACAAGTGTTTTGAGGCACAACAAGCAGGTGGTGGGGCGGCAGGGAACAATAAAGAAATGATCCTACTACGTCTTGTAACAATGAGATTGTGCAAGTCTAGTAACGAGAAGTGAAGGGGAGAGAGGACGGGGTAAAGTGTAGGTCAGGGCAGAAGGGTCCGTGAGAGGGTGGGTGCCAAAGGCAGCCCGGTGGAGTCCAGGGAAGGGAATAGAAGGCAGGGGGGAGGATGGGCCAATAGTTAAGTGCTAGCTGAGGGGCTGGACGGGCTGGATGGGTGCAGGCACAGCCAAGGTAATGCGCGGCGAGGGGTCGAGCGGCAAGTGCATGGGAAGGAGGTCAAAGGGGACTAAGTGAGGGAGTAGACTTGATATACTCACACGGAACTAGGCAGTAAGCCAGGAACAGCAGGGGAGATTAGCAGGGGAGGGGAGAGGGAACGAAGAGAGAAGGAAGGTCTTGAGATTTTCATGTCCAGCTTTGAGAGTGGCAGGGAGGTCATTCCAGAGGGATACACCTGCAAAGGAGACAGATCTACTCCCCATTCGCTGCTTGAGAAATGTCTGATTTGCAATGAGTTAGAGCTAGATGAGTGAAGGGCTACAGCAGGGTGGTATTTAGGGAGTGAGCTTTGGATGTAATGTAGTCCCAGGCCCCAGGAAGCCTTGGTGATGATGCAGACGGTCTTGAACTTGATCCTCACAGCCACAGGGAGTCAGTGGAGAGATTCTAGGGTTGGAGAGATGCAGTCTCTGGGCTTGAGGCCAAGGATAAGTCTCGCAGTCCTGTTCTTGATTAGTTGAAGGGGGCAAAGGGAGGAGTTTGGCAAATTGATGAAAATGCTGTTGCAGTAGTCCAGCCTAGAGAGGACCAGAGCACTGAAGACATTGAGTTTCTGGGGGAAGGTGAGGAAAGGAATAATGCCCCTGAGGAGGTGCAGCTAAAAAAGTGGGTCTTCTTGGCAAGGTCCATGAAGTGAGGCGAGAGAGAGGAGTCAAAGATGACACCAAGGTTTTTTGCCTAACAGGAAGATGAGGGGAGTGGGCTTTTAGCATGTGGCTGGAGAGCTGGAGGGAAGGAGGGACCAGGGGTCCCACTGAGGAGGATCTCAGTCTTACTGGCATTAAGGCAGAAATGGATATCATTGCACCATGCCTGAATGGCTGTGAGACAGTCAGGAATGAGCGAGGAAGTGCAGGAGACAGAGAAGGGACGCTTGAAGGAGAGCTGATTGCCGTCTGCATAACACTGAAATGTATTCTATGCTGCTGCAATATATTTAGTGAGGGGTACTTTTGCAAGAGATTGTGTAATGTCTTTTAGTAAATGCCGTGTTGGCACCCGTCAAGAAATTCTTGATGGTGTCCTTAATACCACAGAACAAAACCTCATTAGCACCTTATGTAAATGAGGGAACTTAGCAAATAGACTAGGATGGTGCAACATTTGATGTGTCTTTAATATACCTCGTTATAATATAACCATTTAGCGGCGCAGCTGGATATTAGAAATTGACCAAAGCAGACTATGAGCTAAAAATAGATTCAAAGCAAGAGTGGTCACGGTCACATGATGATATTCTATTATCTGAATAATAACGCTTTTATTGCCCTACGGAATTGATGAAGTGTCTCCAGGGCCCTAATCTCTCTTGGAATCCTATTCCACAATTTTGGGCCAAAAACAGCTAATCTTCTGTCACCACTTTACACAAAGACAGATGAAGGAATACTCAATAGTAGCTGGTCTTTTGACCATAAGCAGTTTCGAAGGTTGATATGATATGATAGGTTATTTATAACACACTTACAGCCAGAGGTTTCTAAGCTCGAACCCAGGGTTTGAACCTGTGGTGTTGTTCAATGTCGTCCTGCTTCCAAGGCGAGCACGTTGCCCCTGAGCTATCATCCCAAGACAATAGTGGCTATCTAATAGTGGCTAATGATAGTGGATAATCTTATCGCACAGGTAGACTGGTGCCTGTATTCTTTATAAAAGTAATTGTACTGAATTATTTGACCTTGGAATGATCAAGGGCTGTGTTTTTTCTAATATCCAGCTGCGCCGCTATATGGTTAAGTCATCCACGAGCGCGTTATACATATTCAAAATCAAAATAAAATACAAACTATTATTAAAATGGCTAGAACTGTAAAAAATATACACATTTAAAGAGTTTCCAATTGTATAATATAATTGTATAAATAGTGTAGCCATATTTTGTATACCATAATGTAAATATCAGGCTACTGAAATACAACTAAAATACCTTCAAATGTACAGAATGCACCTTTTCATAAACCCTTAGTAAAGGTATGAATCCCCTCTAGAGGGTAATCTGGTTCTTTTTATCAGATTGACAGCAAAGACAGCTGAGAGAAACTGCCAGACACACATCCAGCAAGACATGTCAGTGACAGGCATGTGCAATGTTTGGATCGAATTTCCCAACTCTTCAGTGACATTGGCCCAATTTCCACCTATGAGGGACAACTAAAAAGGGAGGCTAAACAAATGTTATGGGAACCAGGCAACATGATAGTTTTAGATTGGCATAAAAGAACAGATATACAAAGCCAACAGAAATATTAAAAATAATAAAATAAAGGGGAAAATATATATACTACTAAGACACGCATTAGCAGGACCTTTGGCTCAGCCTCTGACAAACTGGCCTGTCACCTGCTCCAAAGGCAATACAGACTTTCCATCTGCGTCAAGAAAAGAGACCACATCCAGGCGCGGGTCTCTGGTGCAACCAACAACTCTGCTGAACTCTTGAAAATCTGCAAGCCCATCTGCACTCTCCTCACCCCTCCCCTCCTAAGCCCTCTGCAATGCATTCACCTTGCTTCCCTTTCCACTACCCCTCCTCCGCCCCCTAGCAGGTCTCCTCCTCCTCCAAACAGGTTTCCCCCTGCATCTCTAGAACCATAAAGGACAACATTGGCTCTCTTGCCCATCTACCTGCCGATTTCTGAAACCACTCCTTGGCCACTGGATCTTTCCGCTCCACCCTGAAGCACTCCCTTGTGCACCCTCTCCTGAAAAAACCTTCAGCATACCACTCCTGTCCTCCAACTATCTCCCTATCTCTATCCCCCCTCCATTGGGAAACCCCTGGAGAAAGTGGGCTGCCCCCAACTTACTTCTCATACTGAACTTGTTGGCGGTCTCCACGACCATCAATCTGGATTCCGAGCATCCAGAGTGTTAGGGAGAATTCTCTGTTTAGGCTGAATTTCCTAACCTAGTGAGTCCCCCAGCAGCTTTGCTGGATTTCGGGAGTTTGTTTTTTTTCCATCCTGCCAAGAGTGAGACTCTTTTCCTCCCACTCTTGGACATGAATGTGTGTAATTCCTTTGAATGTCAATGTGTTCTAGGGGCTATGGGGTCTTTTACTCCATAGGGTCTCATATGTTTTTCTATGTGTGTTACACCGCACCCTACGTGCCGTAACACTGGGGCATCCTAGCGGACCTCCACCATAGACTCCATACCCGGGGACTGACTACTGTCTCCCGGGCATGTAAAGTCACCATTGGCTTTACTAGACCTAAATTTACTAACAGAACTAGTACAAACCATCTTATTGTGGACGTATTAGTAGGGGTAATTCGATTACTCCTGGATCTGTTACTCGAGGGGGCACTGTCCCGTCCCCCCTCGTCGAGTTTTGGCTGGTGGCAGTGGAAACTACTTGTTATGTTCGACCACGAACATAACCCTGTGGGATTCGTCCCATTGTTGGAGATTGATACTTTTTCTCGTTTATCTCTAACGTACCACCGATCTACTTATCTTAAATAAGTTTATCGATGGTATTTTCTGCCAGAACTCGGTTTGTAAAATGGCGTCTGTGTTCGTCTCTGTGACTCCTAAACCAAAGGTTGAGCCCTTTGTTCCACTTTTGGCGGGCTCTGTACAGAGACCCTCCAAAGTGGTGCCATTCTGTCTGGGTTACCACAGGGGTGTGGGAGGGGGTTTAGGAACCCTGGACCGAGTTGCCTTGCCAACTACGGCCTCACTCTGGAGTGATTGGCCCAAGTGGTGAGCCTTCCCGCTCACCACTTAGCATGTGTTGATTGACAGCTAGGCTGAATGAATGGGGGTTTTCTGCATAAAAGCAGGGCTTTTGGGACTGGATCTTCAGAAGTCGCCACGGGACCTAAGAATCCGACGAGGGTAACGCTGAGCCGACCTGCACGACGACACCTCTGGTGGAGCCCTGCGGAACCGACTCACCACTTCCCAACGACAGAGGAGATCTCCCTGCCGGAGAGTCTCTTCCCCTGACTGGTGGGAACAACCAGTCCCCTTTGCTTTTCATTCGCCTCAGGATGCAGTGGTCGAATTGCCAGTGCAGAGCACCTCTGCAACCGATAGCCACTACCCCTGTACCGCGACCAAAAGGTGGTGCCTTGTGACGGAGCACTCCGCGGCTGGTGTCTTCCCTGGTGGTGCACCGGACTTCACTTTTCTTCGACGACGAGATCATCTCTACTCTTGGCAAAGACCCGACGTGCATCCACCACCAGGACCAACTGCCCCCGCCGGAGCTGCCCTCCACAACAAGGTACCGTGTCCGCCTAGCTTCCTTTTCGATCGGTTCGAGTGAGGTGTCTTAATCCTCTCCTTTCCGTTGGGTCGCCTCCAAGCTTTTCTCATTTATTGTTCTGAACTGGTTCAATCTGCCGATAACAATTTGCTACAAAGACTGGAATGCATCTCCACTAGAGACTTTTTGGGACATATCGCCTTGCCTCTCTCCGAGTGGACCTGGCCTCTGAACTTTACGATCTATTGTGATTCTTGCCTTCCTGCCTTGCATTTTACCCGTGAAGTATTGAACTGTGTTGATTTCGTAACCTGCCTATCTTTTTCTCTCCCGTCCTAACTAATATTAGAGTGCCATCTAGGTTGAGGTATACACCTCTGTCTGTAAATAAGTGGTGCCGGTAGAGCCTAGACTTGTCGAAATATTGCTAGGGGGATTGATCGTTTCTTCTTCGTAGAGTAATTGTGTTTGATTTGATTGCCGTGAAAGTGCCATAGTGTTTTTGATAGATGTTTTGTTATAAATAAATACCTTAATATCTTTACACTAAGCCTTGTTGCGTGTTTGCTTGTCTTGCTGTGAAGAACTGCCCTATTTTGTATACCCCACATACTGCTCAACTCTTCTTGAGGGAAGTCTGACTGCTCAGACACAGCTATTAAGTGAATCTGTGTGGTGCAGACTGCTACCAATTGGGTTCACCGCCAAACACCTGTAGTCCTAAATCTTTTGCAGTGGTCCCAGAGGGAACTGCACAGGTTTCCGCCTAACACTGGTGTACAGCGGTGGGATTTGTATCGAGTATACAGTTTTGAGTGCTTTCCGACACTGTGGGATAACTAACCACAAAACTTAGCACAAAAAGCAACTTTAAAAAAAAAATAACATGTCTACGATGGAAATTTACAGTCAAGAGTCCTTGTCAGGTGAAAATACTGAGAGTTTGCGAGCTCTCTGTAGGCAAGAGAATCTTTCTGTAAGAGGCAAGAAGTTAGAACTAATAGAGAGATTGCTGGCGAACCAAAGTCTGGGTACTGGTTCAGAGGAACCAATCTCTCCAGCAAATGTAGATAACAGTGATGGTGTTGATCTGAATCGTAATTCTGAAGATAGCGATGAAGAGACTGACGAGGAGGGAGAGGCTAACGAAACTGTCTTCCCTACTCCTCTACCTGCCTTACCAGCTGTGCCTACGGGGCCAATACTAGGTCCCACAAGTAACCCTGCTTATTTTGAACTTGAAAAAATGAAGCTCGAATTAGAGTACAAACGGTTCTTGGCTCAATCTGAACGAAACCAAGAGCTCGAGTTCAGACAGATGAATGCCCAGGCTGAGCAGAAGCAATCTGAGTTAAGACTCAGGGAAATAGAACTTAATCACGAGTTAGAGATGAAAAAGTTGTCTATGGAAAATGCTTCTCTCTCCTCTGGTTCCTCTAGGATCTCCAGTCCCAAAAGACCCCGGATGCCGAAGGAATTAGTGGGTATGTATGAACCGAGATTGGATGTGTTGGATTGGTTGAAACTGTTTGAATACAATCATGGGCTCCAGGACATCACCGGGAATGCTTTGCTTCCCTGGTTGTTCTCTAGGCTCCCTCCTTTTGCGACTGATGTGGTAATGGAGTTGGGGGAGGCGGATAAGACGGATTACGAAAGTGTGAAACTAGCTTTAATAGCTAGATTCGGGAAGACCCCTTCCCAGTATCTTAAGAGGTTTAGAACCCTCAAAAAGCATGATGGTACCCCTTTGGCTACCTGGGTGAGTGAAGGGTTGAAAAACGTAGAGGGATGGATTAAGGGTTACAAAGTGAACACTTATGAGGGTATGAGGAATCTTTTTATGTTGGAGTCTATTTATGATGCCTGTTCTCCTGAGCTCAGACAGCACTTGGCTGATTCGAAGGAATTGGATTCCCGGAAGCTAGCTAAGGCTGCTGACTTATGGGTTGCCAACCGGGCTACTCATAAGGATTCTGGGGCAACTCAGAAAAATGATGAGGGAAAACAGCCTAAAAAAGACTCAAAAGAGAATTCTAATAACTCACATTCCAAAGAGGGCCCCAAACAAAACCAGAAGGGTAGGCCACAAGGAAAACCACAGCAGAATAGTGTGTCTTCTGGTGCCAAACCGGAAGAAGGTCAGAACAAGCCACCATTCCAGTAAGCATTCGGTAAATGCTTTGTTTGTGGCTCGACTGACCACATGAAAGGAGATCCCAGATGTAAGGGTAAACCTTCAGGGGTCCAGCTTGTCTCCTTAGCCTTCGCTCCAGAGGAGGAAGTCCAAATGGCAAGTGGAAACTTTCTACTGCTAGCTGACAAACCCATTGGAGTCTCAGCCAGCGTTTCTTTAGTATCTCTGGGGTTGTGGGAACAACAGAATTTAGATGTCTATAAGTCTATCCCAGATAATACTAAAGAGTATTATAAGGACAGTGTCCAGGTGAATGGTCAGGAGACTCCTGCCATTAGGGACACTGGGGCCAGCATAACTGTGGTGGATAAATCGTTTTTTCAGGCTGAAGATGTTGCTAAGGCACCCAAACGCCTCACCAATTTAGCTGGAGGGCCTGTGCAGATGCTTCCCCAATTACCAATTCTCATCCAGGGTAACGACATGACTGTGAAGATACCTGCCAGCATACAGAGTGAGGTACCAGGTCGCGTACTGTTGGGTAACGACTTGAAAACTCTCGGAGTTGTATCCCATACTCCCAGACCTCCTAGTAAACGGTTACAGGAGCTAACCAGACCTGCAGAGGACCATGCGCGGTACTCAACAGGATATGATGAAGAAAGAAATCACTCCTGCTCCACTGGAATTGTCGGCCGCTGTCTCCAAGAAATCAGAAGCGAAAGGGAAACCTAAGACTTCTATCCCGAAATCCGCAACCAGCGTTCCAGTGCAGTCAACACGGACTTCCCCGCGGTTGTCCAAAAGTACACCCGTAACTCCACCTCCAGCCGAGGCTGAGAGGGAGGTACAACCCTGTGTGGTGGAATTAGACTCTGAGGAAGAGCTAATGGAAGGCCAGGAACTCATTGGAGATCTGGATCCTGTTGATCATCCTGAGCTGCAGTCTTTACTGGCAGAAGGTGGACCCAGCAGGACAGACTTCAGTAAGGGACAGAGGGAATGTCCAACTCTGGAAGGTCTTCGCCACCAGGCCGAAGCTCAGGCTGAAGGGCAAGAGCCTGGGATATACAGGTTGCACTGGGAAGATGGCCTCTTCTACAGTGAACCGACTGAGTCTGCACCTGGAGACTACAAACGACTTGTAGTGCCCCAAGAGAACAGACCACAGTTCTTGCAGTTAGCCCACGAGATTCCTTTGGGTGGAAAGGCTCGCCCTCTACTTCTATTGGCCAAAGATGGGGGCCGAAGTAGAAAAACACTGCAGGAGCTGCCACACCTGCCAGACCTCTGGTAAGGTTGGCTCCAAGAATGTGGCACCTTTAGTGCCCCTCCCAGTTGTGGGAGTCCCATTTGAGAGAGTAGGGATTGACATTGTTGGTCCCCTTGATCCTCCAACCTCCTCAGGCAACAGGTTTATACTTGTTGTAGTAGACCATGCTACTAGGTATCCTGAGGCAATTCCTATGAGGACTGTTACAGCCCCGGCTGTTGCTAAGGCCCTCCTTGGTATTTTTACTAGGGTCGGGTTTCCTAAGGAAGTAATCTCTGACAGGGGGTCAAACTTTATGTCCAGCTACATGAAAGCCATGTGGAAAACCTGTGGAGATACTTACAAGTTCTCAACAGCGTACCACCCACAAACCAATGGGTTGGTAGAACGGTTCAACCGAACCATGCAGAGCATGATAGGTGCTTTAGAGGAACCCCTTAAGCGTAAGTGGGACCTTCTACTGCCTTGCCTTCTCTTTGCTTATAGAGAAGTCCCTCAGGAGGGAGTAGGTTACTCGCCCTTCGAACTACCCTATGGTCATCCCGGCAGAGGTCCATTGCCCCTGATTAAGGAGGGGTTGGAGAGTGCTCCTTCCCCCAAGCCAGTCAGAGTGACTGACTATGTGATAGGTCTCCGGAGGAGAATGTCACACATGATGACGGAAGCAAGCGATAACTTGAAAGCTGGACAAGCATTGGTCAAGCACTGGCACGATTAAAAGGCTAACATGGTTGAGTTCACTCAAGACCAGCTCGTTCTCGTTATGATCCCAACAAGGCAGAGAGCCTTGCAAGATAAGTGGATGGGACCCTTCCGAGTTGTGGGTAAACTCTGAGAGGTTAACTGTCTGGTGGACTTGGGTAATCCCAAGGAGGCTTCGACAGTCTTTCACACCAACCGACTTAAAGTGTATGTCTCACGACCTGATGTAGGAGCGTTGCTTCTAGCGTCATCCGAGGAAGAAGAAGAGAGTGAAGCTCTTCCGGATCTCCTCAGAGGCTTACCTTTAGATGAAAAAATTGAAGGAGTAAATATCTCCTCCAATCTGACACCCGAGCAACAAGAAGAGTGCAAATCTATGTTGAATCAGTTTGCCTCTCTGTTCTCGCTTTCACCAGGCTTGACCCCTTGGGGCCAGCACGACATACTCACTGGTGACTGTCTGCCGGTCAAAAGCAGAGGATACAGAATGTCAGAAAATGTACGAACCCACATCAAAGGTGAGGTCAGCCAGATGCTCGATCTCGGGGTAATAGAGCCCTCTACTAGTCCATGGTCTAGCCCAGTTGTGTTAGTACCAAAGGCCGGATCTAAAGAACTTAGATTCTGCATGGATTATAGAGCTCTTAATGCAGTCACCAAGACTGATGCCCACCCTTTGCCAAGAACAGATGAGTTGGTGGATAAACTTGGCGCCGCCAAGTTCCTCAGCACATTTGACTTGACGTCAGGCTATTGGCAAATAGCCCTGACAGACCATGCCAAGGAGAAAACTGCATTTTCTACCCCCGTTGGCTTATACCAGTTTAAGGTAATGCCTTTCGGATTGAAGAATGCACCTGCTACGTTTCAACGGATGGTAAACCAGGTTCTGAATGGGATGGAGGACTTTTGCATGGCATACTTGGATGACATTGCAGTGTTCAGCAATTCCTGGGAAGAACATGTAACCCACCTTAGAGATGTTTTGCAGGCTCTTGGACGAGCCAATCTGACCATAAAGGCGAGCAAATGCCAAATTGGACAGAGTAAGGTAGTCTATCTTGGACATGAGGTAGGAGGTGGAGAAATAAGGCCTTTGCTCAGTAAAATTGAAGCTGTGCAAAATTGGACAACACTGACTACTCAAACCCAGGTGAGAGTCTTCCTAGGCCTCACTGGGTATTACAGGAATTTCATAGAGAACTATGGGACCATAGCTTCTCCACTGAATGTCATCTCCTCGCCCAAATTTCCTAAAAAGGTTAAATGGAACGAGGAGTGCAATCAGGCTTTTGAAAACCTGAAAAAGGCTCTTTGCCAAGCTCCAGTACTCAGAGCTCCTGATTACCGCCAACACTTCATTGTGCAGACAGATGCTTCAAATGTAGGGATAGGTGGCGTACTCAGTCAACTGGATGGGAAAGGTAGGGAGCACCCCGTTTGCTTCATCAGCCACAAGCTGAAGGATCGTGAAACAAGGTGGGCAACAATCGAAAGAGAGTGCTTTGCTATCGTGTGGGCTCTGAAGAAGTTTAGGCCGTACTTGTATGGTTCTACTTTTGTCATTCAGACTGACCACTAACCCTTGAGATGGTTAATGCAAATGAAAGGGGAAAACCCAAAACTATTGAGATGGTCGATCTGCCTGCAAGGGTTTGATTTCACCATTGAGCACAGGTCAGGGTGTTACCACCAAAATGCTGATGGTCTCTCTAGGATGTATGTCATCGACTAGAGGTATGAGATTCATCCAGGAGTGGATTAAATCCTCCTGTCCCTTAGTCTGGGGGGGCGAGTGTTAGGGAGAATTCTCTGTTTAGGCTGAATTTCCTAACCTAGTGAGTCCCCCAGCAGCTTTGCTGGATTTCGGGAGTTTTTTTTTTCCATCCTGCCAAGAGTGAGACTCTTTTCCTCCCACTCTTGGGCATGAATGTGTGTAATTCCTTTGAATGTCAATGTGTTCTATGGGCTATGGGGTCTTTTACTCCATAGGGTCTCATATGTTTTTCTATGTGTGTTACACCGCACCCTACGTGCCGTAACACTGGGGCGTCCTAGCGGACCTCCACCATAGACTCCATACCCGGGGACTGACTACTGTCTCCCCGGGCATGTAAAGTCACCATTGGCTTTACTAGACCTAAATTTACTAACAGAACTAGTACAAACCATCTTATTCTGGACGTACTAGTAGGGGTAATTCGATTACTCCTGGATCTGTTACTCGAGGGGGCACTGTCCCGTCCCCCCTCGTCGAGTTTTGGCTGGTGGCAGTGGAAACTACTTGTTATGTTCGACCCCGAACATAACCCTATGGGATTCGTCCCATTGTTGGAGATTGATACTTTTTCTCGTTTATCTCTAACGTACCACCGATCTACTTTCTTAAATAAGTTTATCGGATGGTATTTTCTGCCAGAACTCGGTTTGTAAAATGGCGTCTGTGTTCGTCTCTGTGACTCCTAAACCAAAGGTCGAGCCCTTTGTTCCACTTTTGGCAGGCTCTGTACAGAGACCCTCCAAAGTGGTGCCATTCTGTCTGGGTTACCAGAGGGGTGTGGGAGGGGGTTTAGGCACCCTGGACCGAGTTGCCTTGCCAACTCCGGTCGCACTCTGGAGTGATTGGCCCAAGTGGTGAGCCTTCCCGCTCACCACTTAGCATGTGTTGATTGACAGCTAGGCTGAATGAATGGGGGTTTTCTGCATAAAAGCAGGGCTTTTTTGACTGGATCTTCAGAAGTCGCCACAGGACCTAAGAATTCGACGAGGGTAACGCTGAGCCAACCTGCATGACGACACCTCCGGTGGAGCCCTGCAGAACTGACTCACCACTTCCCGACGACAGAGGAGATCTCCCTTGCCGGAGAGTCTCTTCCCCTGACTGGTGGGAACAACCAGTCCCCTTTGCTTTTTATTCGCCTCAGGATGCATTTGGCGAATTGCCCGTGCAGAGCACCTCTGCAACCGGATAGCCACTACCCCTGTTCCGCGACCAAAAGATGGTGTCTTGTGACAGAGCACTCCGCGGCTGGTCTCTTCCCTGGTGGTGCACCGGACTTCACTTTTCTTCGACGACGAGATCATCTCTACTCTTGGCAAAGACCTGACGTGCATCCACCACCAGGAACAACTGCCCCGGCCGGAGCTGCCCTCCACAACAAGGTACCGTGTCCGCCTGGCTTCCCTTTCGATCGGTTTGAGTGAGGTGTCTTAATCCTCTCCTTTCCGTTGGGTCGCCTCCAAGCTTTTCTCATTTATTGTTCTGAACTGGTTCAATCTGCCGATAAAAATTTGCTACAAAGACTGGAATGCATCTCCACTAGAGACTTTTTGGGACATATCGCCTTGCCTCTCTCCGAATGGGCCTGGCCTCTGAACTTTATGATCTATTGTGATTCTTGCCTTCCTGCCTTGCATTTTACCCGTGAAGTATTGAACTGTGTTGATTTCGTAACCTGCCTATCTTTTTCTCTCCCGTCCTAATTAATATTAGAGTGCCATCTAGGTTGAGGTATACACCTCTGTCTGTAAATAAGTGGTGCCGGTAGAGCCTAGACTTGTCGAAATATTGCTAGGGGGATTGATCGTTTCTTCTTCGTAGAGTAATTGTGTTTGATTTGTTTGCCTTGAAAGTGCCATAGTGTTTTTGATAGATGTTTCATTATAAATAAATACCTTAATATCTTTACACTAAGCCTCGTTGCGTGTTTGCTTGTCTTGCTGTGAAGAATTGCCTTATTTTGTATACTCCACATACTGCTCAACTCTTCTTGAGGGAAGTCTGACTGCTCAGCCACAGCTACCAAGTGAATCTGTGTGGTGCAGACTGCTACCAAGTGGGTTCACCGCCAAACACCTGTAGTCCTAAATCTTTTGCAGTGGTCCCAGAGGGAACTGCACAGGTTTCCGCCTAACACAGAGGCATTTAAACTGCTCTTCTGGACTCTCCAGCTGTCTTCATTCTACTAGATCTCTCCTCTGCCTTTGACACAGTCAATCATTTCAGTCTCATAAAATGGCTCCATGATGCCCTGGGCATCTTCGAGCGGCACTGGACTGGCTGACCTTGTTCCCAAGTGGCCATCCATCTCAGGTTATTCTGGGCACCTTCTCCTCCCTTACCTCTTTCTCCACCTGTGGTGTGCCCCAGGGTTCCAACCTCTCCCTCTGGCTTTTTAACACTTACCTTACTTTCCAGGCACTCCTTATTTCCACCATCTCTCTTAAGTTGCAGTGCTAAGCATGTGACACACAACTTTTCTTTGAACTCCCTGCTGACCCTCTTGTTCCATCATCCTGGACTGCCTATCTGCCCTCCAGTCCTGGTGCACCTCGGTAATCTCTGCCTCAATGCCAGCAAGACTGAGATCCTTACTATTGGCACCCCTACACCCTCTTTCTTCCCCTCACTCTGGACATCCACTATGGGCTCCCCCCTTCTCCTTCATCTGAAGCCGGCAATGTTGGAGTAATCTTTGACCCCTCACTCTCCTTCCTGGCTTACATTCAGGACATTGACAAGAAGTCCGACTTTCAACTCTTCCATCTCAAAGGAATTCTTTCTTTTCTCACTTTCCCCCAGAAGCTTAATGTTACTCAACCTTTGGTTCTCTCTTGGCTTAACTACTGCAATAGCCTTGTCTTGAATCTACCCTCTTCCTCTCTAAGACCTTTTCAGCTAATCCAGAATAGTACAGCAAGACTTATCCTTGGCCTCAAGTCCAGGGACCACATCTCTCCTGCCCTAAAATCTCTTCATTGTATTGGTTGGTCCTTTGTGTAACTTCTTCTACTTCTCACTTAAACTCTTGAGATAAGTCTGGCTGCTCAGCCATCACTACCACTTTACTGTGTAGTACTGGCTTGCACCTAAGGTGAAATTGTGCTTACACATGTAGTCCGAATTGCCTGTAGTGTTCCCAAAGGGTACTGCAGGTGATTCTGCCTAACAGTGCTGACCCACGAGCATAGACACTACAGCACTTACTCCCCACTCCCTCTTCCCCTCTTCTCTCTTATTATTGGGAGCATGATGCTTGATGAGAATATTCTACTTCTTTTTGTTCTTGTTCTTATTAATATAATGATTATTTTTGGTATTATTTTTCGTGCTCCTTTTATCATGGCATTCCTGTAAAGTCCACTGCCACAAGTTTCAGCGATCAGATCCTAGTAGTTATACCCATCAGTATAGCAAATTAGTTTACATTGTTTCTCTGCCAGTGGCAAAAGATCACGACTATTATGGCAATTAATGCTGGGCGAGTCTGCCTTGACCTGTTCTCTTCTCACGTCATTATTTGCAATGTCCCCAGGCTGTTGTTAATTAGGACACGATGGGGAAAAACAAATATCCAATGTTCTCAGGCTCGCTAATTGGCAAATAATGTTCAATCATTGAATGGTAAACACATTATGGTTGAGATGTACCTACACTCATCAACTCAGTATGATTGTATTTTCATGAATATAGGTGCATTCAGACGTAAAATGAAGTGTTCTTTAAAGGTGCACAGCGGAGATGTTAATTCCGCTTTCTGATACTACTCCACCTTGAAAGACGGGGGGGGGGGGGCTCTTTTGTGTGAGCCGTGTAATTCGGCAGCTCTGACCCATTACGTGTAGACATAGGTGGGTGCCTGCTGCCGAATTATGGTAATTTGCACTGCGGAGTGCAATAGTGCAGGGAAAAAGATGTGTACACTGCATCTTTTCCCTGCACTTTTGCACTTTGCTGTGCAAATTGAGTAAACATTGGCCTACAATGGATCCCTATTGGGCAGCCTACTTTTTGCAGGTGCATAAAGCCGGAAGACTCCATACGGATCTACAGCATTTGCGCCGAAAATGCATACTGGTGCAACTGCTGGGAGTATGTGTATGGAGGAGAGAAGGGAGCAGCGCAAATGCACGTTGCAATTCGCTCCTACTCTCCCCCATACACATAGATGAAAATGGGATCTGGCATGCAAGGAAAGCATAAAAGCCTTACAGGAGGCATTTACAACTTTCATTTACGTACGGCCCTGACCAAAATGAGCTGCAATGAACATGTCCCGGAGCTGTAAACCAAGGTGTAAACACTTTAGTCCTTGGCTTTACGCCTCAGTTCACCACGTCACCCCACATAAAATCCCCATATAGCAGACGTGCAGCTTGTAATCTTGGAAAAGATCCCATGCCGCACCAGAGGGGGAGACATTGCACTTATTCTTGCCCAAAGAGGAGCCTACTGGATTATGTTGCCATCAGTAAATCCCAAGGGCATGAATGAGGGTATTGAGCGACAAGGGATTATTTTAAATATTTTGCTGACAGCTTATGATTTTCCTGCATCTGAGTTTAAAAATTATGGAAGGAACGTAGAAATACAAAAGATGATTTGGGCAATCACTGGTAGCTACGTCGTTGTCATAAACATAGCGTGCCTTTCCTTGTCAGACATAAAGCTGTTTCAGTCCATGAAAACCACCCAATAAATATTAGTATTGCATTTAATTGTACTTCTTCTTCTTCCTTCTTCTTCTTCTTCTTCTTCTTCTTCTTCTTCTTCTTCTTCTTCTTCTTCTTCTTCTTCTTCTTCTTCTTCTTCTTCTTCTTCTTCTTCTTCTTCTTCTTTATACTTGTTTTTATTATCTTCCATTCTATTTTAAGGGGGTAATTCATAGAATTCAGTGCAAAAGTGGCACACGCGGCTGGCGCACAGTGTGCGCGTGCAAAACCCTGCGCCAGCCGCGTGCGCCAAAATACATTTCCGCGCACAGCGTATTCATGGATTCCAGCCACCAAAACCAGCCGTGGCGCACAGTGGCGCAGCGACCCTGCAGCAGCGCCAGTTACGGCCCCAAGAACGCCCCTTGCGCAGGGAAAGGGCATCAAAATACCCAATCCAGCGCAAAGGGCTGCACTAACCCTGTACCAGCACGGCAAGCGGGGTACGTGTATCACTGGGGTGTGCGGGAAGTTCCTCACGTTATTTCAGCTGGGTACGTGTATTTCAGGGGTGCACGGAAAGTTCCACACGCGATTCCATCAGGGTACGTGTACATCAGGGGTGCGCGGGAAGTTTCACACGTGAATTTAGCAGGGTACGTGTATATCAGGAGTGCGCTGGAAGTTCCACACGCGAATGTCCTGGATACGTGTATTTCGGGGTGCGCGGAAACTTACACACGTGAATTCAGAAGGGTACCTGTATTACTGGGGTGCGTGGGAAGTTTCACACGCGATTGTCCCTGTACGAGCGTGGTACGTGTATTTCAGGGGTGCACGGGAAGTTTCACACGCGATTCAATCAGGGTACGTGTATATCAGGGGTGCGCTGGAAGTTCCACACACAAATGTCCTGGGTGCGTGTATTTCGGGGTGCGCGGAAACTTATACACGTGAATTCAGCAGGATACCTGTATTACTGGGGTGCGCTGGAAGTTTCACACGCGAATGTCCTGGGTACGTGTATCTTGGGGTGCGCGGGAAGTTTCACACGCGATATCAGCAGGGTACGTGTATTTCAGGGGTGCGCTGGAAGTTCCACACGCGAATGACCTGGGTACGTGTATTTCGGGGTGCGCGGGAAGTTTCACACGCGATATCAGTAGGGTACGTGTATTACTGGGGTGCGCTGGAAGTTCCACACGCGAATGTCCTGGGTACGTGTATCTTGGGGTGCGCGGAAGTTTCACACGCGATATCAGCAGTGTACGTGTATTTCAGGGGTTCCGTGGAGTACTACACGTGAATTGGCAGTGTGGGTCCTCCCAGGTGTTAGCTCCACAACCTCCACAGCCTCTGCAGGCAGCCCACACCACGGGGGACTAGCCTGCACCCCCACTCATGTCCCCCAGCACCCCCACCCCCCAGCACTGTGGGGCAACCTCCACCAGGCCCCCAACTCATGTCCCCCTGCACCCCCACCCCCCAGCACTGTGGGGCACCCTCCACCAGGCCCCAACTCATGTTCCCCTGCACCCCCACCACCCAGCACTGTGGGGCACCTGCCAGCAGGCCCCCAACTCATGTCCCCCTGCACCCCCACACCCCAGCACTGTGGGGCTCCCTCCACCAGGCCCCCAACTCATGTTCTCCTGCACCCCCACCCCCAGCACTGTGGGGCACCCTCCACCAGGCCCCAACTCATGTTCCCCTGCACCCCCACCCCCCAGCACTGTGGGGCACCTGCCAGCAGGCCCCCAACTCATGTTCCCCTGCACCCCCACCCCCCAGCACTGTGGGGCACACTCCACCAGGCCCCCAACTCATGTTCCCCTGCACCCCCACCCCCCAGCACTGTGGGGCACCCTCCACCAGGCCCCAACTCATGTTCCCCTGCACCCCCACCCCCCAGCACTGTGGGGCACCTGCCAGCAGGCCCGCACTCATGTCCAACTCATGTTCCCCTGCATGCCCACCCCCCAGCACTGTGGGGCACCCTCCACCAGGCCCCAACTCATGTTCCCCTGCACCACCACCCCCAGCACTGTGGGGCACCCTCCACCAGGCCCCAACTCATGTTCCCCTGCACCGCCACCCCCCAGCACTGTGGGGCACCTGCCAGCAGGCCCCCAACTCATGTTCCCCTGCACCCCCACCCCCCAGCACTGTGGGGCACCCTCCACCAGGCCCCCAACTCATGTTCCCCTGCACCCCACCCCCCAGCACTGTGGGGCACCCTCCACCAGGCACCAACTCAAGTTCCCCTGCACCCCCACCCTCCAGCACTGTGGGGCACCTGCCAGCAGGCCCGCACTCATGTCCAACTCATGTTCCCCTGCACCCCCACCCCCCAGCACTGTGGGGCACCCTCCACCAGGCCCCCAACTCATGTCCCCCTGCACCCCAACCCCCCAGCACTGTGGGGCACCTGCCAGCAGGCCCCCACTCATGCCCAACTCATGTTCTCCTGCACCCCTACCCCCCAGCACTGTGGGGCACCTGCCAGCAGGCCCCCACTCATGTCCAACTCATGTTCCCCTGCATGCCCACCCCCCAGCACTGTGGGGCACCCTCCACCAGGCCCCAACTCATGTTCCCCTGCACCACCACCCCCCAGCACTGTGGGGCACCCTCCACCAGGCCCCAACTCATGTTCCCCTGCACCGCCACCCCCCAGCACTGTGGGGCACCTGCCAGCAGGCCCCCAACTCATGTTCCCCTGCACCCCCACCCCCCAGCACTGTGGGGCACCCTCCACCAGGCCCCCAACTCATGTTCCCCTGCACCCCACCCCCCAGCACTGTGGGGCACCCTCCACCAGGCCCCAACTCATGTTCCCCTGCACCCCCACCCTCCAGCACTGTGGGGCACCTTCCAGCAGGCCCGCACTCATGTCCAACTCATGTTCCCCTGCACCCCCACCCCCCAGCACTGTGGGGCACCCTCCACCAGGCCCCCAACTCATGTCCCCCTGCACCCCCACCCCCCAGCACTGTGGGAGACCTGCCAGCAGGCCCCAACTAATGTCCAACTCATGTTCCCCTGCACCCCCACTCCCCAGCACTGTGGGGCACCTGCCAGCAGGCCCCAACTCATGTTCCCCTGCACCCCCACCCCCCAGCACTGTGGGGCACCCTCCACCAGGCCCCAACTCATGTTCCCCTGCACCCCCACCCCCCAGCACTGTGGGGCACCTGCCAGCAGGCCCCCAACTCATGTCCCCCTGCACCCCCACCCCCCAGCACTGTGGGGCACCCTCCACCAGGCCCCCAACTCATGTTACCCTGCACCCCCACCCCCAGCACTGTGGGGCACCCTCCACCAGGCCCCAACTAATGTTCCCCTGCACCCCCACCCCCCAGCACTGTAGGGCACCTGCCAGCAGGCCCACAACTCATAATCCCCTGCGCCCCCACCCCCCCAGCACTGTGGGGCACCCTCCACCAGGCCCCCAACTCATGTTCCCCTGCACCCCCAGCACTGTGGGGCACCTGCCAGCAGGCCCGCACTCATTTCCAACTCATGTTCCCCTGCACCCCCACCCCCCAGCACTGTGGGGCATCCTCCACCAGGCCCCCAACTCATGTCCCCCTGCACCCCACCCCCCAGCACTGTGGGGCACCTGCTAGCAGGCCCCCACTCATGTCCAACTCATGTTCCCCTGCACCACCACCCCCCACCACTGTGGGGCACCTGCCAGCAGGCCCCCACTCATGTCCAACTCATGTTCCTCTGCATCCCCACCCCCAGCACTGTGGGGCACCCCCCTCCAGGCCCCAACTCATGTTCCCGTGCACCCCCACCCCCCAGCACTGTGGGGCACCCTCCACCAGGCCCCAACTCATGTTCCCCTGCACCCCCACCCCCCAGCACTGTGGGGCACCTGCCAGAAGGCCCCCAACTCATGTTCCCCTGCACCCCCACCCCCCAGCACTGTGGGGCACCTGCCAGCAGGCCCCCACTCATGTCCAACTCATGTTCCCCTGCATCCCCACCCCCCAGCACTGTGGGGCACCCTCCACCAGGCCCCAACTCATGTTCACCTGCACCCCCACCCCCCAGCACTGTGGGGCACCCTCCACCAGGCCCCAACTCATGTTCCCCTGCACCCCCACCCCCCAGCACTGTGGGGCACCCTCCACCAGGCCCCAACTCATGTTCCCCTGCACCCCAACCCCCAAGCACTGTGGGGCACCCTCCACCAGTCCCCAACTCATGTTCCCCTGCACCCCCACCCCCCAGCACTGTGGGGCACCTGCCAGCAGGCCCCCAACTCATGTTCCCCTGCACCCCCACCCCCAGCACTGTGGGGCACCTGCCAGCAGGCCCCCCCTCATGTCCAACTCATGTTCCCCCGCATCCCCACCCCCCAGCACTGTGGGGCACCCTCCACCAGGCCCCAACTCATGTTCCCCTGCACCCCCACCCCCCAGCAATGTGGGGCACCCTCCACCAGGCCCCAACACATGTTCCCCTGCACCCCCACCCCCCAGCACTGTGGGGCACCGGCCAGCAGGCCCCCAACTCATGTTCCCCTGCACCCCCACCCCCCAGCACTGTGGGGCACCTGCCAGCAGGCCCCCACTCATGTCCAACTCATGTTCCCCTGCACCCCACCCCCCAGCACTGTGGGGCACCTGCCAGCAGGCCCCCACTCATGTCCAACTCATGTTCCCCTGCACCCCCACCCCCCAGCACTGTGGAGCACCCTCCACCAGGCCCCCAACTCATGTTCCCCTGCACCCCCACCCCCCAGCACTGTGGGGCACCTGCCAGCAGGCCCCCACTCATGCCCAACTCATGTTCCCCTGCACCCCCACCCCCCAGCACTGTGGGGCACCTGCCAGCAGGCCCCCACTCATGTCCAACTCATGTCCCCCTGGACCCCCACCCCCCAGCACTGTGGGGCACCCTCCAGCAGGCCCCCACTCATGTCCAATGCATGATCCCCTGCACCCCCACCCACCCAGCACTGTGGGGCACCCTCCACCAGGCCCCCAACTCATGTTCCCCTGCACCCCCACCCCCCAGAACTGTGGGGCACCCTCCACCAGGCCCCCAACTCATGTCCCTCTGCACCCCCACCCCCCAGCACTGTGGGGCACCTGCCAGCATGCCCCCACTCATGTCCCCCAGCCAACATGTCATCACAATCTAGATCCCTGGTCCCTATGGTCAGCTTCCAAATGCCAAACACCCACCCGAGTATTGCATCCACCCACTTAGAAATGGCAATAACATGAAAGAACCCCAATTGCAAGTTTGGAAATGAACACATGTCCCTCACATACACCCAATGGGTGTCAGTGAATCTCAAAACCCATATCATGATATGCATGAAACCAATGAGATGATACTACACATTGAAGTTTGAACAAAAAATATGTATTAAAGGAAACATAAATTGAATCAAAAATAAACAAACAGAAAAAAATAAAAAGCAGCATATCCCTGAAATAATGCAAAACCAAAAATCATAATCCAAAGGAATGGTGTCCAAAGTCACAGTCCACAAAAGAAAATCCAATGGAAAATTATAATTGAAAGCCATTGCTCCATGGGTAAATTGTAAAAAAAAAGAAAATCCAACAGTCAACTATATACAGATGAACAAGCCAGGGTCCATTATCCCAACAGAAGAAATGAAACCTATCTAATAACATACCTAATAAAAAAAAACTATATACAAAATTGTGGCCCATTGTCCAAAAGGTCCAAAAAACATGCAAAACCAAAGGAAACCTAACACTAACTACAGAACTATTTACAAGGGCAGCGGGCTAGTCCGACGGCTCACTTTTGGATGTCCCGGGCCAGGGCATCATCCAACTCCTGCTTAATGTCCCGGAGGCGGTCCTCCTCCATGGCCCCCAGGGGCCGCAGGGCCGTCGACGTGTCCACCTCCAACCCCCTGCTGATTTCCTCGAGGCACTCGGCCCGCCTCAGGGCCCTCCGCATGGAGTTCTCCGCCCTGACCATCGTGAGCCGTGCCTCTTCCGCCCGCTGCCGCTCCGCATCTATGGTGTGGCCCAACCGCTGCCACACGGAAGACGCTTTCTGTCCTGGGTCCTCCTGCCCTCTGGCCGATGCCTGCCCCTCCGATGTCGAAGGCCCCGAGCCATCATGGCTCCCACCACGTTGCTGCTGCTGCTGTGCCTCTGCCCATGCACTGCCTCCTGCTGCCTGCACATCCTCCGCTGGCTGGGGTGCAGTCGTTGATGTGGCCACCCCTGCTGGACGTCCGACTCCCGACTGTGGCAGGGATGCCTCCTCCACCAGCCTGGCCGAACCATCAGAGGCAGCTCCACAGGGCACCCAGGTGACTGATGGGTGGGAAGATGGCACGGAGGACGACTGGCGCATAGGGGGTTCAGTTGAGGAGGGGGTCGTAGCAAGCCCCATCAAACGGAGGAATCCGGCCTGGGT
Organism: Ambystoma mexicanum; assembly: GCF_040938575.1. Lineage (NCBI taxonomy): Eukaryota > Metazoa > Chordata > Amphibia > Caudata > Ambystomatidae > Ambystoma > Ambystoma mexicanum. The sequence goes on from NC_090928.1 coordinate 1,151,574,049, forward strand.
GACCTGTCCCAGTAGGCCGACGCGGTCAACGAGCCATTCGAGATGACGTGCAGTCTCCTCATGAAAGGACTGCAGGTCACCTCGCATGGCCCTTTGACGCAACGCCACACCAGTCAGGGCAGGCTCAACCCGGACCCGGATAGCCGCGTCCCCAGGCAGAGGAAGGCCAGTTGCCGTGAGCTCATCCCCTGCCTGAAAACGGGTCTGGACGTAGGCATCCCTACTGGTGCAAGATGATGCAGGGACAGGATCAAGGACAGGATTGCACACAGGCACCTCCGCGGCGGCCTGTGCTGCCTCCTGTCCCTGGTCCTGCACTGCACCACTAGCACCAGTGGAATCCCCACCTCCAGACCCCATCTCTGTTGCTTGCACGGCCTCCTCCTCCACCAAACCCCCACCAACCTGGATGACCCTTCCCCCGTTGGGCCCTGTGGGGTCCGAGCTGCCCCTTCTGCTGCCGAGGAGTCCAACTCCAACCTCTGCCTCTTGGACCGTCCCCCGGCAGCTGCGGCCTGGGACGCGGCACCGGACTCCTCACTCCCCGACGAGATCACAACCTGGGAGGGGAGCCAGGCCTTGCGTCTCCGGCTGGTGGTGGGATCCCCACCGCTGTGCTCCACAGCACCTTCTCCGCCCTCTTCATCAGTTGACACTGCAGACAGGGAGAAATAAAACACAGGCATCAGGGCACTGTACAATGGACACATACACACATGACAGTTGTACATGAGTGGCATTGGCAAACCTCAGACATGCCATCACAATCCCCAACACACATGTCATTTCAACTTGCACACATGAGCCATACCACAGCCATATCGCAACTGCCAGCACCATCCATACACATACAACAGCATGAGCAGGCAATAGTGAGCCAGACATCACATGCAACACAGGGAGTGCACTACACATGTACACACACCACCACACTTGCATGCATGTGTACACCTCTGCCAAGTGTCGCAGTGTTCAGATGGGCATCCATGTCACATCTGCCAATCAGGCTTCCACATCCCGCTGTCACATGCATCCATGTTGCATCACTGTTGCACCCTTCTCAAATACACACACATGAACATGTACACAGTGCTGATACATGCAGCTGAAAACAACATACATGCGTGACATCACGAACATGTCTACTTACATACACATTCATCCAAACATGTGTGCCCACACAACTGCATTTGGCATGCAAGCCTACACACACAAGAACCATCCATGTCTCACACATTACAGCCCTCGCATGTGTTAGCCTCACGGCCCTGTACACCCCCACCCATACTCGACCCCATACAAACAGATGTGCAACCTGCACACTACTGAAACATCACCACACGCACAGCTCACAATCAGGATGCATGTACACTTACCGCTCGACTCCAGACGGGTCTGTCTCTCAAGGACCTGGACGTGGAGCGCTGGGGATATGCGTTCCAGGACCCTCATCTGATCTTCCGACAAGCGGCCCCGGCGCCCCTTAGCATCCGCTGCCTTCAAGAGGCACCGGGCCTTGTTCAGGGTCCTGGACCTGAAGTCCTCCCAGCGCTTCTTGAATGTTGGAAGTCACGGACTGCCACCCCCTCCGCGTTAATGGCAGTCACGATGTCTGTCCAGATCCGAGTCCGTCCTTCCTTGTCGGCACGGGAACTTCCGAAGAGGGCATCATACTGCCCCAGGACTTGCTCCACCAGGACACCAACTTCCCTGGCACTGAAGCTGGTGCCCCTCTGCCTCTCTGGCCAGGGTTGTCATTGGTACCAGATGTTGCAGTGCCCGACATGACAATCCCAGAGGCAGGAGTGGGTGGGCAACTGGGTCCTGGGGCTGGGCTGTGGAGCGATGGAATCCCAGTCAGGAGTCTTCGGTTCCAGCAGGGGTGGTCACAGCAACAGCACCTCTGGCTGATGTGCAGGCAGCAAATGGCAGGGCACGTGGGCAGCAGGCAGTCAGGCAGCAGCAGATGGCAGGTGGGAGCGTGGTCTTCCGTGTGCTTACGCGTGGCCAGCTTGATACGGAGTGATTTGGCACGTGAAAATTATGCACGTCAGCGTGTAATTCGAGGAAAGGCCCTTAGCGTGTAAGCGCGTCTGCACGCATACGCAATTTCATTGGACAGAAGGCCCTTCAAGTGCAAGCGCCCCTGTGATGTAACTCACGCAGGCATGCATGGGCATTTCAACGCACGTGAAAAACTGCACGTCCATGTGTAATCCGAGGAAAGGGCCCACCATGCGCGTAAGTGACGTGACACGCGCGGGTGTTTCCCTCAGCACGGGTTAAAGGTGAGCGGGGCCAGCAGTTTGTTGTACGTGCCTTTCGTGGAGACCGACGTGTGTTGCTGCTTCCTGTTTTTTCGCGCGCCATCACAACTTCACAGCTATCAAGGACGTATCTCTTCTTTTGGTGGGGGTATTGGCTATGCGTGTTTTTCTACATCGCGCTAGTCAGACGGTGAGTCGCACACGCTCTTTTTCCCACTGCGGGTGCCCCTGTGTATCGCACCCATTTTCGATGTCATAGTAGCCTGCGTGTCCCACGCGTACGCCTTATTCGTGTTACTGGTTGCCACCGTGTACTGCGGGAGGTTGAATCCACGCACGTAGGCTGCAGGGTTGCATGCACGGTTTTACTGCAGTTTTGGGGTGCCTGAGCGTTGCATGACCCGTCACTACATCCTTGCAGGTGCAGGGGGGCTGTTAACATCTTGCTTCCCACCCCCTTCACCCCAATTGCCCAGGTCAATTGTGGTGTACACCTCCCATTGGCACCACTCCATCTGTGCCGGCACTACTACATCTGTGCCATGGTTGGGAGGCCACCAAAGGTGAGGGGCGCCTCAGCTGGGCTTACTCCTCGTGGCGGGCGTGGTCGGGGACGTGGCCGTGGTGACCAGGGAGTAGGGGGACTCCAGGGTGTCCAGGGCGGCCACAGAGGGGGAAGAGGCAGGGGTGTGCCACTTGAGCACAATGTTGTGCCATGTGTCGGTGCAGTCATGCCACCACCCCCTGTGGTTCCGGGGGATGCATCTTCTGCATCTGGCACTGGCGCCCGTGAGACCCGGCAGTCCGTTCCTTCGACTGCCAGGGGCCCAAGGGTAGTGGTAGCTGCAGGTGCAGCTGTGGACACCGCCACCCAGGCTCTGGGTCTGACAGCGCAGGCTGTGTTGGCACTTGAGGAGCCCTTGGTAGATCTCCAACAGGCCAGGAGGGAAACGATAGGGGCAGACCGGGCTGCTCAGACCAAGACACGTGTCCCTGGGGCAGTTATGTCATCTGCTGCCCCGAACAGCCGGGTGTTGGCAAGTGCAGGGGCAGATGCACCCAACAACACCCCGGTTGTGAGTCTGCCAACCAGGACCGTTGCGGTCAATGACCCTGCCACAGCTGATGTTGATGCGCAGGGTCCATTAGAGGGCACCCAGCTGCCACTGACACAAGTCAGGCCTTTGGTCGTCCCTCCACCTGCTACTCCCTTGGCTCAATCCACCGAACCCACTGGCCATACTGGTCAGGGCGGCATTAGCCAGCCAGGGTCTGCGCCACAGTCCAAGAGGAGGAAGGTTGCACCTGCAGCACAGGCTGGGAACCCACACACAGCCACGACCTCCTGCATGTCGAGGAAGAAGCCGTTCTGCAAACAGGAACTGGACTTCCTCGTGGACTATGTGCGGGGCCACAGCCGTGACATGCTAGTGGGTGCCAATAGTCAGACTACGGCTGCCCAACGTGACACCCACTGGAAGCATGTTGCGGAACATGTCAGTTCATTCGGCCATGAGGTGCGCACGGCGCAAGAGTGCAAAAAGCGTTGGAATGACATCAAACGCAGCACTAAGGCTAAGCGTGCCTCTAATTACAACTTGACTCTGGTGACTGGCGGTGGGCCTGCACCAGACGAGGAAGAGCTCACTCCGCATGAGGCACTCGTTGCGGAGTTCATAGCACCTGAATTGGTCGAAGGAGTGGGAGAGATGCTGGACTTTGATGCCCAGTCCAGTGAGTGTTGATGCGTGTTTGTTGAGGACGTGTGTGTTTCACTTGTGGGATGTGTTGTGCATGATTGCCACTACATGTGACGTGTACATGGTTCTGATGTGTAAGTAATGCAATGCTTCCGTGATGCATGTCTCCTCTGCCTGCATGCGGGGACTCCATGTAGGCATGCTCCCTTGCCCCTCCTCCGCCACACTGCACCCCAGTTCCACCTTTGCACTGGTCTGCTTCAATCTTGCCAATGTGTACTTTCTTATTCATGCGTCCTGTGTAGATGCTAACTTCCAGCGCAGAATCTGCCAGAAATATGCCATGTGGTACAGCCTTAGTACTTGATGCAGGGTATCTCACTTGTACTGTGCATAGGTCAGATATCCTGCAGGGACATGAGTGCCCATTCATGCTCCATGTGCATGCCCCTATGTGTCCTTGACTGGATGATCACTGTAATACAAGTCCTTGGTTAAATAGCCTTCCCATGTCAACTGTGGCTCAGTACTGCGTTGCACACATGTTTAGGGTCTGACAATCTGTGTGGCTCACAGGCCTCAGCCTGTTCAATGGCCAATGACCCTGTCCAACTGTTGTTGTGTCTTCTTCACACATGGGCAGCATCCAGAGTTTTCATCATGTGTCCTGCTTACTGTCCCATCATCATTTGCAGTGTTGTCACTTGAATAACATTAAGCTGTTGATGCCAGTCAACACTGTCTGTCAATACACAGGTGTATGGTCAGCCTTTTGATACCATGCTAGGCATCCCTGCTTTGGTACTGGGCTGGAGGGGTGCTTGGCTTCTAGATATGGTACACATTGAATGCACAATGCACGTGATGCCTGAATTTGACCTTGCACTGCCTTCACATTTCCTGGCACACACCATGGAGTCCTTGTACATGTAGGTAGTGAGTGGCGTACACATTTTCTGCACTGCATAGACCCACTTCCATGGAAACTGCCACCTTTCAACAGGTCTGATCACAGAAGCAATTCAAGGTTGACCCAGCATGCATGCCAGGTTATATGTTGTGTGTCACATGTCTGCCTGATGCATTTGCTGTCGGTGTGTGTGTGTGTGTTGTGTGCTTCTGACATGTGTAGTGAACTTTTTTCTCTCTATTTTTCAGGTGATGACGCAATGGAGGCAGAGGATGGTGTTGTCATGCCAGACACAGGGTTGTTACCACTACATCAACCCGGCACTAGTGGTGGTCGTGGGGTGGTAGGCCACGAAAACCCCCAAGTGCTACAGTCCATCTTGTCTCTGGCTGCCTATGAGTCCAGCCTTGATGACGACTCTGACGTCCATGTTGAGTTGGATGAGCATCAAGTCCATGTGTCAGGGGTGAGTGATTCTGATGTAGACACTCCTCTGTCTGCGACACCTGCACTGAGGAATCAGACAGTCTTGGTTCCTCCGCCCGTGGTGGATCAGGACGCAGGGTCACCCTCCACACCAGTCACTGATGTGCCTGGGACATCACGTCGACGGGGGCATGTAGTCGTGCAGCCGCGGGCGGTGCCAACACAGCGAGTACCCCCGGTCCTTGGGTCCCGCAGGGGTCAAGCCCAGCAATGCGGTCGCCGCGTGCAACCGCAGTATACTGAGTGGGAGCAAGACATGACTGCCAATTCAGAATGGCAGGGGGCAGCAATGGAGAACATCGCTGAGAGCATGGAGTGTGTGGCCCGATCTGTGCTCCCCCCTACTAGGCAGGTGCTTCTCCAGCAGCAGGCAGCACGGTCCACGGCCCGCTCGCTCAGGCTGGGCATGGCGGCCTCAGACAGGGCATGCCAGGCTGAAATGTCGTCTCTGCGTCAAGCAATTGCTGCTCACGCAGAGGCGCACATGGATGCCCTGAGGGAGGAGTATGCTTCCCTCAAATCCACTCTGGGTGTCCTTATGATATCCCAGAGGCAGCGGGCAGAGAAGAGGTTTGCACAGCTTGAGCGTACCATCTCGGCTGTGCTACAGGCTTGCCGGGAGGTGCAGCGGTTGTCCAGCCAGGCCTTGCAGGAGGAACTCCGTGTTACACGTGCTACCTTGTAAGAGGAAGCACGTGTATCACGTGAGGTTCTGCATGCAGACCTACGTCACATCGCCACACAGAAACAGGCTCACCCGTCCGGCAGACTTGCTGCTGACGAGGGGCAAGCTGCGGCTAGGCGTGGCCAGGCTACTGTGCCACGTCCTCCTTTCCAGGAGGAGCCAGACTCGGACAACCATCTATCTCCCACATAGGTCGGGCTGTGCAGGCGTTGAGCCCATGGAGGTTTTTTTTTTGGCTCAGCATCATTGCATGTGGATGTTGAGCAGCACCCTGTACCTCCCCCCTCCTGGGTGCCTCCCCTCCCCCCCGGGTCGTATCTGGCCATTTTTGATTTTTCTTTTAGTTTAGTTAGTTAAGTTTCTGTTTGATAGTTAGTTTAATTAGGTAATGTAGGTTTTCCATAGTTAGTGTAATTAGTTAATATAGTTTAAAATTGCTTGTCTATTGTGCTTTCATGTGACGGTGCGGTGCTTTGTGGCTTTTGAAGGCATCCACTGTCTGTTCCAGCTGGGCCCTTCAGGCTTGTCTTGTGTATGTGTTTGCTGCTTGGGGTCCTTGACTCACATATGCCACTCCTGCCTCCCTTATCCATGGGCTCGCAAGGATGGTTCGGTGTGACACCTATTACACAAGGGCTTTGGACTGTCATATCTGTGGCATGTCTGGTGCTGTGTGACTTGTGTTGACACCCATAGTGGGGATGATTTCGGTGTTATTGTCCACTGTTCAGCTTTTGCTAGATGGGGTGTTTCATGATTAATGTGTTCATTCATTGCTATGCATTGTGTAGTATGTTTCTTATCTTTACTGTACACATGCTTGTTGGAATTCATGCCATAGATATTGTGTTCCACACTTTGGATGTGAAAGACGGACTGATGGTGTGATTTCTGATGTAACTCTCTGACATGGTCAAGTAATGAGGTGCCTGAAGAGACACACACAGATGACTTTAAAGCATTAATCATGTGTTTCATGCCCTTTCTGCAGGTGGATGAGCCTCCAGAGCACCTTTGCCAGCAGACATGGCCCATTGGACATCAGAATTCTGGACACGTTTGTTGGTGCCCACATGCACATGTGTGCACAAGCAGAGGCACAGGGATTGCAGACCTACATCCTAGAACTGCTGACATGTTCCAAGGAACTCCAGGCAAGGTGAGCAGCACAGGGGGGCCACAACACAGCAAAGCTTGCACCAGGCGAGTTGCACATGCAGGCTTAGTCACAGCACTGAGGGTGAGCTTGGACGAATATTGGTGTTGAAGCACACAATGCAGCTCAGATGTGTTGGTGGACTGATGGCTGTTGATTGTAAGGTTGTCTGGGACACCTGCAGGGGCAGTGGCACATACCCTCCGGTACATCAAGGTCCGTTTAGGCACTTGTATCAACCATGTAGCCTTCCGAGACATGAAAAGGGGCAGCTCACAGGGACATACAGCAAGGGACATACTCGGATGCAGTGCATTTCATTTCCATGTACATTTTGATAAATGCACTGCCAACTTTGTTTCGGTCATGGTGGTACACAACTTGCTCTGAAGTCATGCCTTGCTATATGGGTCTGTCTGCTTACCCAGGGAACATTGCATGTTGTATGAATTGTGACACATTGGTGTTCCATTTGCCACGCACCCACCGGCAGCTGACTTACTGCATTGACTGTGTATGACCCATCACAGGGGTAATGTTATATATGGGTACGAAGCATCTACACCAGATTGTCTGTTTGTAGAGTAGTTTGTTGCTACGGGGCATGTTTGGTGGTGTGTTTTTGTATAATGGGCACGTACAGGTTGTTGACTGTGGCTCTCTTTGCAGCATTGCATCCTGTAACCGGATCTGAGAGTGCGCAGGCAGGAGGCCAACACTCAAAACCAGAGCTAAGTGTCTTGTTGTTTTTCTTTCAAACTGCTCTGCATAGGCTTGCTGGGGGGTGCACTAATGCATGGATGAATGTGTAATTCAATTTGGTATGTTTTTTTCCCCCTAATTACCCGGAATCCTATCCAATTTTGAACCCTGTACCCTCTACCCGGTGTTCCTGCTTCCCTTACCTATCCAAGCAACGTTCCCTAACCCTCTTTCCCCGCTGGGGTTGTGGATGCCTGTGTAAGCCCCAAACCTGCAGGCGCCAAAACCCTAGAGGGGGTGGTTGGTTCGTGCCACTCCTAATTCTGGACTACAGAAGGCCATAACAATGATGTCCAAGTTTGTTTGGATTGTGTATGTGTTCATGCAGGTAGTACATTTTCGTGCATTCACTACTTTCATGTGTCATTTCTCCTCCCCTCTCCTGCCACTCATTCCAGTTATCCAGTGTGCCAACACCTGTCCCGACTGCATATCCCTGACCCTCCTTCCCCACTAGGGTCTCAGAGGCCTGTGTGAGTTTGACCTTGCATGCACCCGGGACACGGTGGGTGTGGTTGTTTCGTGACACTCCCGCGCCTGTACACGGGACCTGTGACAGTACACATCCGTTCATGGTGCATCATTCTATGTTATGTACCACACATGGTTCACATCCTGTTGTGACATTATTTTACTGTGCTACCTTGGTTGTTACATCATTATGGTAGTACTTGGCCTTTGTGAGGTACTGCTACGTCAAGTCATCTACTGGAGGATGTTCTGGTTCGTTTTTCTGGCTTGGATTTTTGTGATTTTGCAAATGAGTGCGGACTCTGAGGGTGCAGGCACCTTTTTACACACAAGGTGGGAGATGGTGACGAAGGGGAAAGGTGATCCTGTGGCCAGGTGGAATTGAGGGTTGAAGGCTTCATGACCCAGGTGCAGTTGTTCAGCGGGTCATGGTCATTTGCCCTGCAGTGTGATGGGAACCCTGACATTGTAATGGTGGTATCCTATGTACATGTTGTGTTCTGCTGATCAATGCCTGTTCATGTGTTGTGTTTACCTTTCAGGTGCCAGGGGATAGTTGTGGTTTGACATGCTGGGGTGTACACATGGTGAATGTTCACATGTGATGTGTAGAGGACACTGATGGTCACTTGATTGCACATGCATATGTTGAGTGCATGTCCTTACTGACCCACACACTTGCACTCTGATGCACTACATGTACAACCACCCTTGCATATCCACGTGTACACTGTTTGCCTTCTGGTGCCCACTGTGTCCCTGCAGCACATGTTCTGTGACCAATTATGGATCCTGTACATACCTAATTTGCTTTTTGATGTGGTCTGTCGCTTAGATGTGATGCTCAGGGTGCGCTGAGCAGTGTGTTGCAGGAGTTGGACACAGCACACAGAAGCTGCAGTGTTGATTTTGCAATGCACAATGTGCATGTAGACAGGCATTCATTGTTATGTTACGTCTACAACTCTTGTAATGCATTTGGAAATGACTTATTTTGGGTGGGAGGTTGTTGGCCAGTCATTTCATCTGATTCCATGTCAGGCATCATTGTCTGATGCCACTGTACATTTTGGACATGGCAATATGTACCTTATTGTTACTGTGTTGGTGTATGGGTATTGCTTGCCATGTCATGTTGTGGTTTGGGAGGGTTTGAGTGACATAATAGTGATGGCCATGGCCTGTTTTGCAGGTGTGTGTGATTCACACCTTGCATGTCAGGGTCATCCGCTTCTCAAAGCAACTAGCTGGGGGTAGATCTCTCTCCGCGGCAGGGGCCTCCCTCTGGAACAGCCTTCCTGCCTCACTGGAACTTGAGGAGAACCATCTCTGGTTCGGGAAGCACCTCAAGACCTTCCTCTTTGCTTCTGCTTTCTCTCTGCCTCTCCCTTGCAAAATTCTTCACTGGAACTGCACTGGATCTGCAACTGGGCCACTCTCACCGACCTCGGTCCCTAGCCCAGCCACTCTCCACTTGCACTGCCAACCTGGCAACCCCTGCACTGCGGGACTGTCTCTCTATCCCTACAGCCCCCCCTTCCCAGCACTTGACTGCACTTACCTTTGCAGTTGCCACCAGCTGGCCTATGTATTTATTTTTTAGTCTACTTACCCTGTACTGCACTCCCCCCTCCCCTTCCCCTTGCACTTTTCCCTTCCCCCTACCCCTGCACTTGCACAATCTAAATGACACCTGGCCTACTAGTATCGTTGTCTGTCTTCCCTTGTTCCCCCCCTCCCTGCCTCATTGCACCTTGAAATACTTGTGTATAGGCCATATCATGTCATGTCATATGTGTGCCTTTTGGTCAAACAGGATAGCTTGTGTTTAAGTAGCTATGGATGCAGACAATGTGGCACTTCCATGGCAACTAACTCAGGGTGGTAGGGTTGTGACAGTTGACTGTCTCTTTGTCATCATCGATTGTCACCTGGTATGTGCCAGGCCTGTGTGCACTCCGCAGGGGTGGGAGTTTAGGTGAAAAATGTGGCCACAAGCTGGGTCCGGGCTTCCTCGCCATGGCAGCGCCTGTGCCTGTGGTTGGGGATGTGGGGGCACCACCATGTCCACCGGTACGCCCTGCCGTGTTGCAACATTGTGCAGGATACATGCTGCCACAATGATCCTGCACACTACTGGTGGTGCATAGAGTAGCTGCCCGCCAGAGCGGTCAAGGGAGCGGAAACGTGACTTGAGCACTCCGAATGTGCGCTCCTCTATGGCCCTGGTTGCAATATGGGCGGCGTTGTATCTTACCTTGGGTGGTGTGGTGGGGTTCCGGATTGGCGTCATCATGTGGTTGCTCAGAGGGTAGGCACTGTCCCCTGGGGAGGTGTAAATGGTTGTGATTATTGAGGTTTGTTTATTTGTGTGTGTGTGTGTGTGACATGCATGCATGTGCAAGGGCATTTGTACTCACCTAGGAGCCAGGTGTCGCCATGCTGCCCAGCTTCCAGGGCCCGGCTCAGGGTGGACATTCTGTATATAAAACTGTCATGGGTGGAGCCAGGGTAGTTTGCATAGACAGAGGTGACGATTCCCTTTGCATCGCATACCACCTGTCGCATACCACCTGTACATAGGTGGCGTGCCCTGTCTGAGGCCGCCATAGGTGGACGTAGGGCCACATGGGTGCAATCTATGGCACCGAGCACTTTGGGGAAGTGTGCCACACTGAAAAAATCCAGGACAACGGCCTGCCTTTCTGCGGGTGTTCTGGGCATGTATATGTGCCTGCGGACTGAGGGGCGCGCTGTCATGATTGCCAGTACCTGGTGTAGGCAGCGTGACTGCGTGGCCTGTGAGACCCCCCCACTATGGCAGTAGTCCGCTGAAATGACCCAGTGGCCAAAAAATGCAGGACATTGAGCACCTTCTCCAAGGGGCTCAATGCTTGGGAGCAAAGAGTGGGGGATGTAAGGTCATCTTCCCACTCCCTGACCAGGTCTAGGATGATATGGGGTGGAAACCTATACCTGTCGTAGACCTGGTCGTCAGGCATCCCAAAAAGGCTTGTCCGTGGTGCGAAAATGCATGCCCTGGCTATTCTCCTCCTCCTGCGGTGTCCCACAATCAGTGCTGTGACAAATGGGGCATTCATCGTAGCTGTATATACGTGTTTGTTGTTTGCGCGCACTTTTATACTGTGCGCGGGGACGCTTCCGCCTGCCTTCGTGTGGCGGACGCTTTGACGCCTGTGTGCGTCTTTTGCCGTGCGCAGGTTTCCCGTATTCGAATCCATGAATACGGGTTGTTGGCGTGCGTGTGGGCGTTCCGTGTAGTTCCCTGCAGAACTTCCCCAGTTACGCCTTCTTTTTCACGTGTTATTCCCCATTCCGCGTGTTACGCCCACTGTTCCGCCCACTTTGGTTGTGTGCCCCGCGCTATGTGCGCTTTTGCTGTGCGCGTAGCGCACGCCGTGTTTGCCTGCGTGCGCCATGGCAGGATTGGGCGCACGGACAGCGGGAAACACGCACAGCGTCTTCCTTGAATCGCACGCGTGTGCGTGCGCTGCGTTTCTCACGCTTGCGCTACCTTGCGCCTGCTTGCGCTGGGATCGGCGCACGTTTGCTCCATGAATCGACCCCTAAATGTTTGCAATTGTCCTTGTATATTTATTTTTTCACTGTGTATCTTTCTTTTTCTCACACATTCTCATCCCTCTTATCTGTTCCTAATGCGTTGACGTCTACTCTCTGCCTTTATCTCTTTACTTTTTCTTACATCATTTTCTGCAGGATCTTTCTGTTTTCATTAATCTTTGTAAAGCATCCATGGCCATCAAGACTATAAGTGAGCGGTAAAGGCACAACACACTTTAAATATATTGGATATAAAAGCCCTGTTTGTATGTTATAAAGATATGCTCCTCATTACGAGTCTGGCACAGATTACAGCTGTGGTGTGATGCAGAAAAATCCTTTAAACATTAGGCAGTAGGAGTGCCATTCAGACACGGAGACAACTAAAAACATGTCAGCAGGTAATGGCAAATCCAGGGTGCTGGACATGCGCATTCAGAAAGTAAAGTTCACGGAGCAGGAGCTCACTGTTCTGGCTGAGCAGGTGGTGGCACACCCGGAAAAGCTATATGGTGCCCAACACAGGAAGACCAGGCAGCAGAGAAAAAATGCTATCTGGTCAGAAATCTGTGACAATTTCGTGGCTGTAGGATATGTCCAATGCGATTCAGAGGATATGAAACACGCTGGAATGACATGAACTCCGAAGCTTGATAGCGAACCACCGCAGGGAGACAGTTACCACCGGTGGCAGAAGTGCTAAACCACTACAGGTGAACCCACAGGAGGAGATGTTCAGCGGCATCCTCGACATGGTGGGCATAGAGGGCGTGGGCTCGGCTGAGATTGGAGCCAGCAGCCAGGGAGAATCTGGTGAGTACCTGAGTGAATGTAGGGCACATTGTAGAACCATAATGGCATGTACACATACACATACACATACTGCCATGCATTCATAAGACATCAACCCCAACAATACATGACCCATCCACGTGACACTGCAGTCCATATTAATGTGAGTCATTGAAACCATGAAACCCCTTACATGACACACAAACGTGATAATGAGGACTTGACATAGTCAAGTCCCACCATTAGACTTCAGGTAAAATGTACTAATGCACATCTGCAGCGCACATCATAACCACCCCTTGCTCGCACACCTGTCACCCATGAACAGTCCACATAGCAAGCATGGTACCAAACACCTAGTGCATGCCCATAAATAAAAAACATCACTGGATGCGTGTGTCGGATTAACAAGCACAGCAACTGAAAGGTATCATGAAGGCCCACTTGGATACAAAGATGTCCGGCATCATGTCAATATGAACCAACCATAAATAGCAGGTCATCCATCAGCCAACGACACTGAATGAAAACCATGAAACAATCATCCTAACGTACATGTGCACACGTGACCCTGTAGGTCATTAATGCACAGGACTGAAGACCCTAAGCAAGCCAAGTTCCCCACACTGACCATATGGTCACTCTAAATCAATGAAGACAACAACCATACTGCCAGTCGCATGAGGCATGTTCCCCTGGAGGCCTAACATACTTGTACCCCATAGTACAAGTGACAGTACATGTTGACTCACCAGGCACATGACTATCTATGTATTTATGCACATATTCATGTCTCTCAACAGACACACAAGAACCATCCAATGGTGCCCGGACTTCCACGATGCCAGCACCAATAGGCGCCACAAAGGCCACATGGTCTGGCAGTGTAGAGCGGCAGATGTACATGTCATTTATAGAGCCGAGCCCCTCACCTCCATCATACTGGAAGAACAAAAAGAAAGAATGCACTGTATTTGACACCTGGTATCATCCCAATAACACTTCAAAGGTATGAGAGATGTTATGCACTCAGACATCCATAGCAAATGTATCATCAAACTGATGCTGCAGACATGAACCTGCAGACACCACTGGACATGGAAGAACTAAGTAAAGTCTGACAAATGTAAAGTGACACCACTAAAGAGAGAAGATACCTGGATGCACTGAACTTGGTGTATGGGTATGTGAATGAAGTGAATACCTAAATATATGTGAATATGCAGAAAACCATATACATAAAGAAAAGTGACAAGAGATGTAGTAGATGTATATATGCAGAAATGCAAGGCAGATAAGACCACATAGAAGCTTACTAAAATTGGAAATAGAAAGCGAGTAAAGCAGCCACATTGAGAAAATGGACGCCTACATCGTGTAATACTAAGCACTGGAATACAATGTCATGCAAGAACACAGGGTATTTGTATGGCTCAGAATCAAGGATGCTGCAGCAAGAGCAATTACATAGCTTCAAAGGAGTACAAGAGGATAAGCTATGTACGCAGGACATATTTCTCTTAGATTAAGTAAAGGAGTGACAGTTGGCAATGACAAGTATTGTTCAATTAAATATGTGAAAAGCACATGCAGAATGGAGCAACCAAGATTCCAGAGGCCAAGGAGAGTAATAGCACCCAATATGATTTATTCGAATAGCACGAAATAGAAGGGCAAAATTGACAAAATAATGCTGTCCTGACACGTGATTTAGGACCGGAAAACAAGGCCTGTTCATAAAGCTCTAGACAAAGATAGCAATGTACCTTCACTCCCTTTAAAGTTACGAGGAACAGAGCAGTCAGCAAGGTCAACTACAAAGAAGAAGCCTTGGCTTAGGGCCTAACTGATGAGGGATAGTAGGCTAATTATCTAAGAAAGGCCGTTGTTTGATGTTGTTCCCTTGAACCTGGTTTTTGTTGCTTACGTGCTACTAATGAGCCGCATGTGCAAAGTTGGTCAGACAATGTCAACCAATTAAGAGGGCATTTGTAATGGTAGACCATGCATTGTTGCATGGGCCTATCAACTGCTGATGATGTGCTATTATCAGTATTTTACGTAGTTAGAGGTTGTTCAAGGTGTGCCTAACAGATTAGAGGCATCCAATGCTGATACTAACACACCTACAAAATATGTTTACCTTTCCCCTAACCAATCCCTCCATGCAGTAGGTTTTTACTGTTAGCCACGTAGGATGATATATATCAAGGTATAAAGCCTTTTATGTAATGGAAATGCATTTGCAGTGTGTGAGCTGCAATCTGTTTATTCACCAGGTTTCCCTACTTTATTGAACTGGTAATGAAGTCGTATTTTTCCATATTCATTGTGTCTGTTTGGGCCTGAGATCATGTATTGTGGTAATCCCATTCAGCACACTTGGAATGCCACAGGTGCTACTGCTCACAGGTCTAGGAGTTGGAGCTTTCCCCCCAAGAAAAGTCCTTAGGCAACAGTGCTTTTAACCACCATGTCCACTGGTGCTAAGAACACAACCAGAATTCCTACTCAGGACAATATTGAGCCAGAAGCTCCACCCACAACGAGCACCCACCACCACTGGTGGGGACATTGCTGAGACACACACCAGCCAGTGTGGGGATGACAGCCTGTCATATGAGCAGCCCACAGCACCCACGGCAGACTTTTTGTGGCAGTCATCCACACCCACCTCCTGTCAATCACACTCACATGAGACGTAATTCTCACCAGAATCCCCCCTGCAAATCCTCTTACTTTTGCATTCCTCACCTTTGTCATCCCACCATGCACTGCATTTTCAGCACGCACATCCTCTGATGACCAAGCAGAGTCACCTCACTCCGCATACCACAATGTGGGTCTGGGATGACGACCTTCCACCCAACCAGTGCTGGGCCGCACGTTGCAGACGATCTGGGATCGGCTTGATAGGATGAAACAATGACAGGAAGAAATGCTCACAATAGGATGGAGCAATTCGGACATTCCCAGGCCATGCATGACATAATCCAGGGGGCAGCATGGGAGGTGTCCTGATCAATCAATCGTCTGTGCAGGAGCACTGTTCAAAGTAAGGCCAGAAACAGCATCATCAGCCAGAGAGAGAGGAAGCTGGTGGAAAAGATATCTGCCTCACATGAGACTATGGCCAGGGGCATTAAACTTATGATGGAACACCTCTGGGGCAGTGCGCAAGGCACTTACCTGTCCACTACCCATACAGAGGGGTCTTTGGCCAGCGCTCTGCCCAGGTGCTCACTGCTCCTCATATCCCGTACTCCCCTGCCTGCGGACAAAGGGGACAAAAGGAAATGCTAGTGTACTGCTCATCGGACAGTGCGCTGGTGTGGGGTGGGTGATGTGTTGGGGCTGAGGGTGTGTATTAGTTGATGGTGTTGGGGCTGAGTGTGTGGGGTGGCTGATTGTGCTGGGGCTGATCATAGGTTCATCTGATAATAAAACACAGTTAAATCATGAATATATATATATATATAGTGTTCTTTTCATGGTGTCAATGCACGTGCATTCAGTGCATGCACAGTGACAATGGGGGTGCATGTGTGCCAAGTCAGAAGCTTCCCTCACATCCCCACATGTGTTCTGTGGTGGCCTGTATTCACCTGAAACAAGTTCCTCTTCTGAGCCTGGGGGAATTATCCTCTTCTGGAGGCATTTCTATGTTCCTTCATATTCACAAGGTGTGCAATATTTCACATATGACAACTATTTTGCCAGCTTTCTCAGGGCTGTACATGAGGGCATCACCTGTGTGATAGAGGCATCCGAATCTGGATTTCAGAAATTTGCATTTGTATTTGTATTTTATTTATTTATATAGCGATCCTGGCCCTGGGGCATCCGGGCACCTCACTTAGGTTACATGACAGATTGACATAAGCATAGCATACAAGATTACAGTATAGTGAGGAAACATAAATTACAGTCATATAAGATACTATAGTCTGACAAGCAGAAGGTGGTGTTAAGTAGGGCCACTCAACAAGCAAGCAGCATGTACAAGTAAGAATGTAATCAGTAACATTTACAGAGTATATACACAGGCAACTTTTTACATAGAGGGCGAGAGCACAGGTAGTGGCTAAAGGGCATGTTAGTGCCGTAGATGGTCTTGGGCCGACAGCCATGCTTTAGCATTGCTCTTGAAGGCAGGGAACGAAGGTTCAGCTCTAAGAGTGTTTTTAAGTGAATTCCACAGTTTTGTCGCAAGGACAGGGACGCTGAACCCACCTGATCTTTGTAGCTTAAAGCGAGGTATGAAGAGGCAATTGGCCTGGGCAGTTCTGAGAGGTCTGTTGGAGGTGTGGTAAGCATATCTGCAGGCCAGGTAATTGGGCGCTTGGTTGGCAAGGCATTTGTGCATCAAAGCAAGTGTTTTGAGTGAAACTCTATGTGATACTGGAAGCCAATGAAGGCTCCACCTAGTGACAGAAATGTGATGGTTCCTGGGGATGTTTAATGTGGCTCTAATGGCATTATTTTGGATAATCTGTAATTTGTTGAGATTGCATTGGTTAGTGACTAGATAAAGGGCGTTACAGTAATCTATTTTGGACATAACCAGAGTCCTGGCTAAGGTGGTACAGTAAGCTGGTGTGAGGAAGGGACGGCAGGTTTAAGATGCGCCCAAAGATACTACAATGGTTGTCTAGAAAGGGAAAGGGTTGATTCTAGATATATACCTAATGTTTTGGTATCGTTCATAACTTTAAAGATGTTACCATCAATAATGAATGATTTGAAAGATGGGTCTAGTTTGTTGAGTCTCTGATGAGAGCCCAAGATGAGAAGCTCTGTCTTTTCATCATTAAGACAAAGTTTGTTTTGTGCCATCCAGGCTTGGTAGATATTGTTTACGGCTAGTGTGTCAGCTGTGTGGTCACTGGTAATAGGGATGAGTATCTGGGTGTCATCTGCATAATTTATATAGGTGACAACCAGATAATCCAGGATATCGAACAGTGGCTTCGTAAACACATTGTAGAGTGTAGGGGAAACGCACAATCATTGTGGTACCCCGCAAGGAACTGGGGATGGTTCAGCAGCAGCAGTGGGAGAGAAGATCCTCATGGATCTGTTATCCAAGAATGAGCTGATCTATGCAGTAGCTTTTTCTGAAAAGTGGGCAGCTATTTTGAGGTGTCGACAGAGGATTTGTTGTTTTAGCAAGTCGAACGCTGCTGATAAATCAAGGAGGAATAGAAGGGCCAACTTGCCCTTGGCCCTCATTAGGACTCCGGCATTAAACCATGGTGCTACTAGCACCATGGTCCATGTCGGAGTCCGCCATGGAGAAAGGGCGAATTACCACCCCATTCCAAGGTTGGCGGGCCGGTAATTCCCCCTTTCTCCACGGGCTGTCCCCATTCCCATTTTTGCCCCATAGGGCTCAATGGGAATGGGGAAGGCGGCAATTATGGTACCGCAAATTGCGGTACCGTAATTGCCATCAAGGTCCCTTTGTGGGTCCCTACTTTAACAACTGGTCCAGACCAGCCGTTCAGGTCGGGTCCCGCAAAGGGACCTTGTAGTAAGGCACTAAAGGTTAACGGCGCTGCAGCCTTTTATGGCGCCGTTTACCCCTTAGCACTAGGGTCATAATGACCCCCCCCTTGTCTTTTAGGTCTTCAATCTGGGTTTTTAAGTCAATAAGGGCAGTTTCGGTGCCATGACAGGGATGGAAGCCAGATTGTCTAAGGCCCAAAAGTTGGTTAGTTTCCAGATAGTCTTGGATCTGCAACTAGGCTGCTAGCTCCAACATTTTTAGCTGGAAAGGCACTGTGGTGATAGGCCTATAGTTTGTAGGTATGCTTGCATCTAAAGTAGGTTTTTTGAGAAGTAGGATGACCCACACATCCTTCAGGTTATCTGGGACAGTACCTGTGCTAAATGAAGAGTTTATAAAGGCAGTGATGAATGGGGCTAGGTTATGTGAGGCTTCCTTGATAATGGGGGCTGGACATAAATCACCCTGACAGTTGGAGGGTTTGAGATTATTGATGATATTTTCAACTTGAGTAGGAGAGAGGGGCTAGAAGCTAAATGGTTTATGAGTGTGGATGCGAGGTTTAGATCTATCGTGCTGTGACGTACGTTGCTGGTCAATCCGTAAGCAGATTTCTTTGTCATTGATTTTGGCTTGGAATGTCTCTATTTTACCAAGGAGTGCCTTATGAATATTGGCAGACCAGACACTATCTTTAGTACACGTATCGAGTGGGGTGACCAGGGATTCCAATTCTTTTAAGATCTTAAATCACTCTTTAGTGTTTGATTTGGCTTTAAGGATTTGCTTGTTGTAAGTGTCTTTTTAGGCCTGGAGGATGGCATCTTTGTAGTTCAAAGTAGCTAAGGCGAGGCTAGCTTTTTTCATGGGGATTTCTTTTCCAGCAAGCTTCAAGGTTATGTTTTTCTTTACATAGGACTCTCAACTGCGGTGTGAACCAAAAGTTGAGGTGAGCATGTGGTTTGGATTTCCTGGATTTAATAGGTGCAATAAGGTTGAGAGCTTTCAGCATAGGCTGATTGAACGTGCCTACCAAGACAGTGGCATCAGTGTACAGGGAGGCGTGTTCGTTGAGGGAAGGAGAAGTGGGAGCAGTTTTTCGCATGTTATATCTCTTTTATTTCTTGTGCAGATTGCGGGCGCGATGTCCTGCGTAACATAAAAAAATGTTTACTTAGATGCTAAAGGTAATTAAGTGGTGGTAGTCCAGGCACAGGGTTGGTTAGACTCAATATTGATTTCACAATTAAGGTCTGCTAACCAGTCAAGAGTTCTGCCCTTAATGTGTGTCGGTTCACTGATACATTGCGTAAAGACTAAGTTCAATAGTACAGTAGTAATATCCCGTGATGTGGCATCATTGGGATCTTGGAGACCAAGGTTGAAGTCACCTAATAAGATAATTTGCGATTTAGTTTTGGTGTTGTCAGCAAGGATGTAGGATAGGTCTTCAGTAAATGTATATCTAGGACCAGGAGGCCTGTAAATAAGGTGAAGTGTAATGGTTTGGTTAGGTGATAAGGCTAGTTTACTGAGAGTAACTCGCTGAAGGAATCAGTTGTGTGTGGTAGATATGAAGGCTAATTGAGTTTTTGTGCATGAAGGCAATACCGCCTCCTTTAGTTTGGCTGGTGTTGTGATTGCTTGTGATGATGGCATATCCTGAGCGGATGGCCAGTAATAGAAGTGGTCCTAAGGTAGCATGGAGCCACGTTTCTGTAACAGCGGTGAAATCGAGGTCATGTGTTGCGATCAAGTCAGCCATGTCAAGTGCATGAGCAGTAAAGGACCTGGCATTGATCAATGCCCCCTTGATTGCAGTTTTATGTTTGGAGGACGTTCTAGTATTAAGTCTAGTGTTCTTAGATATGGGAGGTAATGGAGTGGCAAGGGTTCTTGCAGAAAGTACTGCAGAAAGTACTGCAGGGTTAGAATGTATGTTAGTGCAGGTGTGGCGGTGGGAGGCATGCAGGAATCTGGAGCCAAGTCTGAGGTTCCTAATATGTACTGTAGGTAGGGATTGGCAGATGGTGGCGATGAGGCCAGTGATGAATTGGGGTGGGACTGCCAGTGATGAATTGGGGTGGGACTGCCTGATATTAGGCATGGCAGAGATGTGCAATTGTTCATTCGGATTCGCAGGTTTGAAGTACCCGAAGTGGGTAGTGCACCTAAGCATTGGGTGGGTGTGGGTCTTGGTGAGTGTTAATTCTGAAGGTAGGGCACTAAGATGTAAGATAAGTGACCAGGTCATGGATACTAGCTTCAGAATAAGGCAAGGTGTATGGTAGATTCCAGTGTAAGGTGTACTAGAGAAGCGAGGCAGTGGCTGGAGTGTAGACAAGGCAGTATAGACATATGCGGTGGGCATAGAGTAAGACAGCTAGGTTAGACCAAAATAGCACATGGATCTAAACACAGAATACAATCTCTGGTCAGATGGCTAATACAGTACAGATATTTGCAATAGGTGCAGGATAAACTCAAATAGGCAAGTCCAAAGTATTGCGTATGTCTGATCAAAGAGGTAAGTGCTCTGCCCAGTCGGATAATGCAGCACAGACATGTGCGGAGGGCAATGGGTTAGTGCCAGGAGGGCTGGTTCAGGATAACACACAGGGCTAGAGTATAATATGAATACAGAAGGGAAAAGCGATTGTTCAAGTGCCACCGTGCGTGGGTAATAGTGGTGTTAGATAGAAGGATCAAAGCATAGAACATATGCGCGAGTGAATGTCGTGGTTGGTAACTCTGCAAGGCTTTCATTGTTAAGTAACGGGGAGGTAGGTACTCACTGATGACTGGAATGGTAGCAGGCGGACCAAAGGAGCGCGGCAGCGGCGGCCCGGCGGCCACAGACAGGCCGGTGCCTTACTCTGTGTGCATTCGTCAGGTGTGCCGGCTAGCACCTTCCGGCGGGGCCAACACAGATAAACAGAGGGATTCTCTGCAATACAAATGTGCGCTCAATGCTTGGCTTGGTCCTCCTCTGGGCCTCAATGTAGGCTTTATTCTGTGATATACCAGGGTTCCCCACAGGTTTCATCAGCCATGGCATCTGCGGATAGCATGAGTCATCTGCAAAACATCAACAGACCGTGTGAGACATGGCGGTGTGTGGGTTGGTGGACTTGTATATGCTCTTGATGTGATGTTGGCCAATGTTTGCATCTCAGTGCATGCTGATGGTGCACCTTGATTACAGTGCAGTGGATAGGAATTGACCTATATGCTACACTTGCAGTCATTCACAGCGTATGAGATGTCATTCATTGTATATCTGTCTATGCAATGTCTTCACCAATGCAGTTGTCACTATTGATGTCAATGTAGGCCATTTACAGCACATGTCCATGCTTTGTCAGGGAATGGATTTAACTGATGCCCTGATTGCGTTGTGCTGCCATGAATGCCAGGTTGGCCTGTGTAGTCACATGAGTGCAGTCTGTATACTGGCGTGAGTCAGGGGTGAGTCAATCATGGTTCATCACCTGTTCTGTGTATTGTTGATGCATTGTGGGATGTGTAGTTGTTTCATGTTACACCTCATTCCTTTCTCCATATGAGTCACAGTGATATGTTTAGTTAAGATCACTACTACTTACCCACAAGCCAAGTACACTGTCCTCTGTGTGTGTCCATGTACGCTGGTAGGGTGCTGTTCCTCAGTATCATGGCATGGGTGATGGGCATGGAGACGTGTTGATGGGTATGCCTCATGAGTACATCCAAGACTTGATCCTGCCCCTTTGAGAAAGTGAGTTGGGACATCCCATGCAGTGTGCCAACAGTGTGCTGGAATCTGCCCATGGCACAGAAGTGTAGGATCGACACAAGCTTCATCAAGAAGGGGGGATTGCAGTTCTGATTGTGATGCCACTCTGGAGATCAGCCTGGACCAGGAGAGCAGGTCTGTGATGGTGGGATGGTCCAAATGATACGGAATCACTAATTGGCTGTCCGCCTGTGTCCATGGGGATGGGCAGAAACGTGGAACTGGGACCCTCTGCAGTACACACCTTGTATCTGCTGCCATTCGTTTTTACATATCTAATTCCTATTACTCTTTTTTTCATTTTCCTCCCTGATATTGTTTTCAATATTGCATGTATTGTTTTTATCAATAGCACTATTCCTCCCACACAGCAAAGAAATTCTCTGCATGTGCAAAAAAACATTCTTGCATCAACACCAGTTCTTAAGCCAGAGTTTGCTGGCTGTGGGCACCAGCACATTATATGTGAGCACAAGGACTTATTTATGATGAGCCGGGATAGCATTGTTTGCTGTAATAAACTTAACATTTCTTGGATAAAGCCCAAGGCAAGACTTAAAGCAGGACTTCAATAAACCCATGCAACTGGGGTCTCAGTGTCAGATATAAAGTGTGAAGGAGAGGCAAATACACATAATGATACCCAGGCAGAAATGTAAAAGAGAAAGAGCGAGAGTAAGATATTACATAGCTGGAGAGGGCGTCTGAGATAGAGAAAATGAGAGGTAAAAACACACACAGAGAGTGAGAGAGAGAGAACGGGGTCCATGGGCGTGTGGTGCTCTATAAGAATGAAAATAAATACACAAATAGGTAAAGAGAGATAACTTCAGAAACAAACAAAAACAAGAGGTGGTTGCGTAGTGGATGTTGAACACAAGAAAGAGAGTCATGTCAATAAAGTAGGCAAGAAAGAAAAAGTGCTGCAAATAACAAAATGGGAAAGGATAAAAAAAGAAAGGGGAAAAAGATAGCAAAACGTGGTACAGCAGGCCAGGGACAGAAGTCCAGTTGAGTTGATGAGTCCTTGATTGTGCCCTTTGCAAGATACAGGTGAGTAGTAGCCGCACATCCTTGCTAGATCATCTCGTTGGGTACTCACAGGGAACTCGGTCTCATGCTGAGACCTTAGGGATCATCAACTATGCATTTCAGCTTTTTTACTGGTATATATTACGTTGTGAGACACGTACAAGCCTTTGAGAGGAGGGACCTACCGGAGTGGCAGAGATTTGTGTGTACCTGTGTGTGAACTTTTCCTGTCACAGCAGCCACATTTCAGAATGTTTCCACTTTTGTTGGCTTTAATAGGCTACTAAATGTGTTTGTTATTACTGTCTCAATGGATATCTCAGTTTATTCTATATGTATTTAAAATACCAACATCCAATTATTACATGCAATTTACTTCAGTACGTTCATATGTCATTGTCTTGTTCTCGCAGAATCTTTTTTAACCTCAGTTTCATCCACAACATTTACATATTTTTGGAGGACAGGGATACACATTTTTATCTTAATTCATGCCGGCTGCCGTTCATACATTTTGCATATCTCACAACCAGTGTACTGCAGTCAGTGAGTGTTAAAATGAATTCCCAGACTATGGCCTGATGGACAGATTTTAGGAGACCATCCAACTTATGTTGAACAGGGAGCTCTGAGAGGTTAGCCAAAAGCCAATGAATGTAGTGTGGAGAGCGGTCAAGACTAAGACCCTGATTCACGTAGCGTTTTGCAGTGGGGTTCTGACATTATAAAACACTTCTGTGAATTAGGCTCCTAGTCTCAGAAAAATGTGAGTGGGTTTAGGGGCCTTCAATGAGTCCACAAAGTATGGCACACAATATTTGAATTCAGACAGTCAGTTATAAAATACAGTTATTTATTTTAGGCTTCATGAACACAATGCAAAATTAATTAACAGGTAGTATTATCACAAAAGACTCTAAAACACAAATGTAAATGGCCACCAAACGTTCACATATACATCACATAACTTAATCCAGCAAAGCAGCTAAGTGAGGTAGATTCAGTAAATGATGGGAACCAAATTAAAAGAGCAATCCCCTAACATGAGAAGTTCAACCACTTAGATGAATGGGACCTTGTGCCCAAGAGTCACAGAGTGCAATACAGTGTTTCTCACCAATATAAATTCTCTTCAGAAAGGATGCAATGGGCTTGTGGTGGTAGTAGTTTCAAACTATTTAAAAGTTATTCAATAATTTACCAAAGGAAAGGAAAGTGTTCTCCTTTCTTCCAGACTCAAGGCTAACCATGACCTAGGTTCAATGATCAAAGGTTAGTGGAATGGACATGGGAGACAAAGGGACTTGTTCCTAATGTTGTCCTAACGAGGGCAGGGTGTGACAGGCACATTGATGCTTACTTACCAATTGAATTCGATTTTTCCAGATGTCTTTGTGGATCATCTGGGGATAGCTGGGGGCTCAATCATATGTCATTGGCTCCAGTGAAGGGTGCCCATGAGTTGCAGATTTGAGAAGTGTTCTTGTAGGTTGGTAATGCAAGCTGCAACCCTTGTCAGTGATGGAATGCAGAATCCACCAATGCAGGTCTCCTTAGGACATTTCATCGGATTGAGAAGTTCTTGGGATATTCACTGTGCACAGATGTTGGCTGGAGTATTACCAGTCACTGTCACAGTAACTGCTCAAGGAGAGGTTTCCTTGGAGGGTAAATAATCTATGTCAGGAAGAAGACAACCTGTGGCACAAGCTGGACTTCTAATCAGACCAGCGATGGCTCTGCCAAGGTAGCCCACGAGAAAGCTGGTCATTTCACTGGGCAGTCCAGTGACACTTTTGAAGGCTCTGAAGGGCTGGATCCTCAAGAAGGCATCAAATATAGTTGGTCTCACTAGTTTAATGGAAGTAGTGCTCAGAATCTTCAACGATCGGGCAGAGGAGCAGGCCTTCACTGGGCCAGATACAAGAAGGCATCCTGGGTACTTTAGGAATCGTTGTCAGATCATCAGCAGGCTACTCTACTTCAAACGATTCTTGGCTCCAATGTACATCTGAAGAATAGCGACTGAGGTCCTCCTTCTATCCAAGATTTGAGCTAGAAGTAAGTCCAAGCCTACCATTGATAAGGATCTGCACCATCCAAACAGCCAGTAGTTGTCCAATCAGGGACAACTACTGGTTTCACATCTACCCCAGAGGCAGACTCTCTGGCACCAAGGATGATGCCTGGGAATCCCGCAAAAGCAGCAGCTTTCCCTGGCAAGTGAATGACCTTATATGGACTTTCCTTCTTGAG
The DNA here is from genome assembly GCF_040938575.1 of Ambystoma mexicanum. Lineage (NCBI taxonomy): Eukaryota > Metazoa > Chordata > Amphibia > Caudata > Ambystomatidae > Ambystoma > Ambystoma mexicanum. Next base: position 1,151,599,432 of record NC_090928.1, read on the forward strand.
AGAGCAGGAAGAAGGGCAAAATACAACATGGTCAAAGAACTAGCAATAAACTCGTGGCACAGCCTATTTAGGGCAATAGACACATTTAGTACTTGCATGAAGTTTCTCTTGTTGCTCCACAAACAGCATGGATCAAAAGCCTGCACAACGTTTCACGTGACACTGCACCAATCTAGCACGATTCAGAAAAAAACAGCTCAAAGTTTCTTGTGATACTGCACAAAACTAGCACGTGTCGAAAAGAAGACCTCTGTGAAGTTTCTCTTGTCGCTACATGAAACCAATATGAAAACAAAACCCCACTCTCTGTATGAAACCGTACAAAACAAGATGAAATTAAAGTGGCGTTGGGTCCGTAATGCTGAGTTCACAGAATGAGCGGAAGCGGATTCCAGTGCAAATCCTGCACTTTTTCGCTTCATGGGTAGGAATCTCATCCACCTCTTTTAAAAAAGCCCTAAAGTTATAAGGAAACAAGCAAACAGCATTTTTGTACATCCATTCCATGTGTTAGGTGTATTAGCTATTAGGTATATTAGGTATTATGGATTACATATTTGGTGTATTTGGTGTATTAGGTGTATTAGGTATATTAGCTATTAGTTCTGAGGTGCAGTAGGTATATATTTTATTAGGTAGTAGCTGTGTTAGGTATTGTATATGCTAAGCAAGAGGTATTATGTATAAGGTACTAGGTGTGTTAGGCATTAATTATTGTGGTATGCCATGTGTTGGCGCAGCTGTTCTGCATTGGCCATTTTGGTGCAGTACCTTGGGCCGCAGCCAGCAGGATGAGCCAAAGAGGGTCCTAGCACCACTCAGCACCATTTCCTGAATATATTGACATCCAAAATACAAATAAATGCAGTGTTCTGGATTTCACGCTGAGCAAGTGATGTTAAGCGGGCTGTTCATTCCTTTAATATACTGACATCCAAACTAATATGATACAGCTGTGACCTTAAACTATTAAGTGCTAGTGTGGTCCGGAATCGAGAGGAAATAGTGTGGTTAGCTGTGAGGGAAGGTATAAGTAGTAAGGCTGGAGAAGTGTGTCACGAGGATAGCTCCGAAGCGTAGTGGTGGGCTTTCAATTTGCTTTTAAATACATCGATGTGGACCATCTTTTGAATTGCAGAGGGGAGGGAGTTCCAAGTAAGCCAGTCAAGAAGAGTGAACGAGCAGAAGCAAGATGGAGCAAAGGGAGAGAGAGGTGCCAAAAGGGCAGTGGAGGAGGCAGGTTGAAGGCTCTGAGAGGGTGTGTAGGGGTTGATTGACGAGCATAGCTACATTGAAGCCTTAGCCTGGATGAATTAGCTTTCAGGTATGTTAGGTTTTAGTTGCTATGTATAAGAGTATTAGTTGGATTGTGTAATAGCTGTATTAGGAATTAGGTATTAAGGGCCTGATTAACAGAACGTTTTCCTTTGGCATTGTGCCATTATAAAACACTTCCATGAATTAGACCCTAAATGTATTAGGTATTAGGCATGGTATCCAATGTATTCTTGACAGCTCTGTAAAGCTACTGCATTTACTGGATGTACCGAATTAACAGATGCCATCTGCCTCTTGTTTTGTGAAACCCTTTCTGGCGCTTGATCCTGTGATTAGTGCATATATTGAGCACATACAGACCCACATATCCCCCACACACACTGCCACTAAGGTAATGCAAGCATCCCTTTTACACTAATTGATCTCACGTTGGCCTCTGCTTTCATGATCTGTGTTTCTGGATAGTGAAATGCAGTGTAATTGCACCGGTTCTCTTCTTGATTGCCTACTTCGTGGAAATGGGGGAATGATCATTATTATACATTATTTTCTCTTTCTCCGCAAAGGAATAGCAGCGCTTGTTGTGTTTGGATGGAAGGCAATTTCAGCTATATTGCATGGTTATTGACTTCTAAGCTTATGAGTCTAGAGGTGTACAACTTGCTCTGACCCACTTCTGATTGCAATGAAGGCAGACCCAGTCTGCATCAGTGTGTGAAGCTCAGGCTGGATAGTAAAGGAAATAGAAGCCAGGGCTGCCAGCAGAGAAGATGAGCCTTCACGCTGTTATCCCTTCTATAATGAAAGAATCTGATCTTTCTATCAAGGAAGATTGATGCTGCAGCAGCTAAGAAATGATTTGTTGAGAAAGTACCCATTCTACCAGAATCTATCTCTCTCTCTCTCTCTCTCTCTCTCTCTCTCTCTCTCTCTCTCTCTCTCTCTCCCTCTATCTAATCTCTATCAATCTACTGTTGTATATCAATCTACATCTATAGTCAGTGAAAAGAACCTGATGCCCCCATATGTTAAACAATCTGATATATCAAAACCCTTGAAATTAAGTGTAGAAACCTTAGTTGAAGTGAATTTAAGGTACTGGTGTAATGCAACAAAACCCCTGAAAATGACCAGGTGTTGGAAGCTACACCAGCTTAACTATGAGTCCACCATTGCCCAGCCCCTGCGCACACTAGTGACATTGCAAATTCCATAACTGATCATATCATAAAACATGACCTATGACATCATAAGCGACATCACTGGTACAGAAATCAGGCATGCAAGAAAGAGATGAAACGTTTCTGCATATAAGGGTGAATTTAGGTGCAACGCTTGGTTGGAGTTTGCATTTTAAAAACAATGCCTGTGATATGGCATATCTGGGTGAGATGCCCACACATTTGCATTTCTCATTATGCTGCATGCGTGCATTGATATTGCACTGTGCCACCATTTGATGACAGTCCACCTCTCCATGCACACCAAGGACTGAATGTAGGCAAATGTGTCTCCACAATTGATAATACATCCAATGTGTACAGCCCTTCCACTTAACCATACTCCCTAGCGACTTCGGCCATGTCATAGCCATTACTGATGACATCATATGAGCAATCAGGTAGGACACCACCTGCAACTTCCTAAATGATCATACCGGTAAGTACCAGCCATGGGTATTCTATTTACTGTATTTGAACATATAGCACTGATGCAATATACCATGTCTTTTATGAAGGTCCAAAAACATTTGTCTGCATTTTAAATAATTGTTGGGAGCCTACTGAACGTTGCTCTTGCAGATAGCAATTGTCAATTTCAGATGCAATGTAGAGAACGTCTGCACGCTTTGGAACTCCAGAGCTTTTACATAACAACGTCCAGTAGACCTACACACCATGTGCAACAGTGAGGGATTATGGAAGAAAACATCCAAAACATCTAGCAAAATGCCAGCTTCAAAACATGGCACTAAAGCTAGTTCACCCTTTGTCAATACAGTGCATTAGCTACTCTGGTCTGATAACCCTGTATCCTCACAACAAGAAAGTGCTTTTTAACATGGTTGACCTTTGCAGGCCACCTACCTAACCTTTACTATTTCACACAGTCATGGCCTACTACTCGATCTGTAATACTGACAGTAAGTTATCTGCCATATGTAGACACACTGACTTCAGATAAAAGTTCTGTGGTGCGGCCAAAAACAGTGGTAATGCAGTGGTAACGAACTTACCACTGCATTACCACACCACTGAAGTACAAGCTTTGAGATAACGTGGAGGAAAAACTTCCAGCAGAATGCTGGAGATAATTACTCCGCTTTACTGCCAAAAAAATGGAATTACTGCTGGTGGAATTACTGCCAGTGGTAATGCCACCAAAATCCCCATGAAAACCTATGGACTGCAAGAAATGGGGACTAATACCACCTACAACCACTTGTAAACCATCCGAAATGCTGCAGGACCAAGTGGTGGTAACAGTAAATCTGTTTGTTGGCATCCTGGCAGATTTACCACCAAGATACCAACAAACTTGCAATGCGTGACACTGTCCCTCCATTAGTAAGTTGTATTCTTTGGAGGGTGGGTTCAAAGTCATGATTGTACTATGTAAATATCGAATTTGCATAGGGGATTGTTCTCAGAAGAAAGTGATAAAGCTACTAGAGTATCTCATCATGTTCAATGGTGACCTTTTGAAATTTTGAGCATTTTAACTTCTGACTCAAGCTCTTATGCGCTGTGAAATCAGCCAAACCTCATGTGCTTCGCTCTTTTCATCTATGGTCAAATCCTCTGTAACATACTGTGCATCAGCACTGCAAAGCACAGCTATGAAGGGATTTTAGTTATTGATGATTTGGGACTACCCATCGTGTTTGAGGTTGTATGTGTTTTCGGGTAATTTTGCAGTCATGTGGTGTCGAACAGAAGACATGGCACTGTTCACCTGCTCAGCTAGGCAAGCAGGTCCATGGAATCCATATCTACACATTGTGTAATATTTCCCTTTGCACTTGTATCTTCTTTGGCAATATTTACTGCACTTGTGCATTTGGAAATGTAAGACCTTGAATCGCAACTCTGGATTTTCAGCCTCTGTTGGACGTTCACATGTCACATATTTCTCAATGATCTCCAAAATAGTGCTATCTGCATCTTTAGCAAACTTCATGGAATCTATCACCCATAAAAGCATAAGTATGCGTGGTGCTCCACAGGCCAGATTCTCCTTCCTCTAAAAAATGTTCAACCTGTCAAATGGGCACATTTTCTTTGCTACATATCAAATGCAACATAGCTATAAAATGATGGTGGAAAAAACAAGACACAACAATTCAGCTGGTGTCATGTGCTCTACCCCCATAACAAGGTCCACCAGACCATCCCACACATACTCTGCCCAGCTCAAAGTTACAAACCAGGTGGGTGGGCCTAGGTTTCACAGCATGCACCTAACCTCTGAATGATGCCTGTACCAGCACACTTTAGTTCCAGGCATGTTAGCAATAATGTTGTTATTCTTGCTTTTTAATACCTCATACTTGTCTTTCCCCTTCTGCACCATCTCACTTGCAGTTTGTTAGAAAACGAATGCCAGTCTTCAATGTGTGTGCCACTGAATAGCTAAGAGTGGAGCACTCACTCCCATACAGAGAGTGAAAAATGTACTCTGTTTCTCCTGAATCATGGGTCCTCAGAATACATGCGTGTATATCGATATTCTGATGCAGAAATGGGTGAAGGGTGTTCATCCAATTGAACACCTCTTCCAGAAAGATAAAGCATTAGGAACATTCAAGCCTCTAAACTATTCTCCCACAAATTAATAGGGAACTCCTACCTTGCTGCAGTTGATATAATTTTATCAAATCACCTATTACCTACAAGCCTTCTAAGGATCAATAGTGTAGTGCTCATACAAGCCAAAATGGTCAGCATCACTAACACACATAAATTGTCCACCTGCCATTGAAGGTTTATCACTAAGGGGAACATCTTAAACCTGAAGACCAGCATAAAGTGTATTCTTCCCCATCAAATATGCTAGATCTCCTTTAACCTTTTTTATTTAAACCATTTTTTACCAGATTTTTCTTTCTTTTGACATCATTCACTAATATCAATAATGATTTTGATGATTTTTTTATTTGTATAATGTTTTTTCCCCAAAGAGGTGAACATAGAACATATTTACATGCCATGATCACTACACCGACGTTGGTACTTGTTTATCAACTGTGGAAGGATGACAGGCTGAGATGGCTTTGCCGGGTTTTGTACCTGCAGATCCACACAGATCAGAGCAGCAATCTCTCAACCCAATAAGCTATCTCAATGGTGGTAAATGCACGTCTGTACCTTTCACTCTGTGCTCAAGTTCTTTCGAAGGAAGCTTTGAAGAAATTGTCTCCAACCTGACTATAATCTGAAATGGATTAACTGTTTTAATGCAATCACCTCAAACATATACAGGTTCCGCAGAGCTGAGGGAATAGCACACACTTCCATATTGTTCAAAATACTCATTGAGGGAATTGCACATTTTTTGATACTACTGAAGCAATACTTACACAAGATCTGAGATTCAGTAAGATCAAATCAACCCTCTTGAAAGGTCAGAGGATCCTGATCTTAATTCATCATCTGGCATATTGACTCTGACTGCAGTGCCATCATACTTAAACCTACCCATGTGAGTGTCTGTAGGCAGCACTGGGTACAGTGAACTTAACAGAATATGCCCAAAACAAAGTAAACTAAACTTGCAGCACACACAGGTTTTCAATTGTAAAAACTGAACCTTTAACGAGGACCATAGGTTACAGGAACACTTCTTATCACCCTACAAATAAAACAGCATTCAAACATGAAACATTTGCACAACTCTACCCCCTTTATTTCACAGTTGTATGCCCATATTTTACCATATTGTTCCTGAACATGTTTTTTTACATACTTTATTTCATGCTCTTACACTATTTATCTTTAAAATGTCAAGAACGTTTCCTTGAGTGAAACCTTTGACATCTTAATTGCAGGTGACAAGAGAAGCTGAACGTATACATCCAACAGTTGAAGATCGAAATTCATGAGAACAATCACACAGCAACATTTTAAATGCACATCATGCATAACACATCAACATAAAAGTGCACATGTATTTGTTTTTACCTCAAACACTGCTCATGAATCTATATCTCATACCCCTTTATCCCTGCTCCTCATCCCAGTAATTCCTTACATCTCAACGTCAATATGGAAACAAAAAACAATTTCAAACATTGTAAATAGTCTGTATACCACATCTAAATCAAATATGCATTTTGCAATATAGACTTTATTTATTAGTCACGTATTACAAGTTGAGAGCTACAGCACAAATTGCCTCCTTGAATCGCAAAGTCATGAAACAGCTCTCAGTGCAAGCTCCACCTTTCCAAAAAATAACATTATTCATCATTCCCATTCTTTGATTCAATCAAATCAATCTTATTAACACCATAAAACAACTTCTAGAATCACTGGACATAAACAAACATTGAGAACCTCATGAAAGCACACTCCAAAACTCAATATGATATATTTCTAAAGGTTACCCTATTTACATTCTCCACTCAAAATGATATTTCTAAAATGTAAACAATTATTGATAAAGTTCTGAGATGAAGAAAAGTGAATGGAGATTAATTCAACATGTTTTGTATTTGATAATATACTTCCAATAAAAACTAAAATGACACAATTACTATTCATTAACTTTATTCTGGATGAAGAGAAATGTAAAGAATGAAAAATGCAGATAATTGCACTATTGTTCACAATATCTGTAATATACCCGAAGAAACATCTTCACTATTTCACGTAACATCTAGATTCAATTTGAAACTGCAATTGGCACCACATTGAAATTCAAGATTCCAAAATAATGATTTAATAACAAAATACGCAAAACATTTCTTGAAATAAATGATCTGATTTAATCCAACCTGCATATATTACACACATATGACACTATTGTTTCTTTTCACAAGTCACTCATCTAGATCTGCTGTGAGTACATCAGCCTCAAATCGAGAAACTATGCAAACTAGTTATTCTAGTAATTTCTTCACCTCAAAGTGCAGTTTTTCCAAAACTAACACCACTCATCTATCCCTGCCATACCCCTCACACTTTCTCTTAAACCAAATAAAAAATATTAACATCCTAAAAACAACTTTTGGCTTTCACTATGCACATTTTGAGAACCATGCAGAGGAACACACTGATTCAAGAACCAAGTTGGCAGATCATGTAATACAAAATCAAAACAAAGCACAATATAAACATAATACAATGCAATAATGATGTTTAAAGCATTTTTTAACCACTTCTCCCAAATTGAGATTGAGATCTCATATCTGTACATCCCTCTTGCTCATCTCAGATCTTGTTCTTACATCTCAATCTTAATAGACAATCCTGGTAAAAGCTAAACAACATATAATTATATAATACACATTCCTAAACTGCATCCCAAAAAAGAAATTGTCTGTAAAATGATCACTTTCTCTAAATTATGTTGCTGTCAATTTAAATATATTCAAAATCATACAAACACAGTAGAACCTGACACTTGCCGACTTCATTGCACACAAGCCAACAAGTCACTCATGAGGCATGCAGATACCAGTTCAAATGTAGACCTTCAAAAAAGAGGACAATATCCCAACCTCACAAAATGGCTTCACCCATTACCTCACCATCCAATGCAATTCTTAAAAACCAATTGCATAAAATGTCTGTCAAAAGAAAAACTGTTCACCATTCAAACCGTCCAATCAAAAAGCACTTTTTCCCATAAACAAATAGATAGCTCAGTATATCACCATTCCGGCATATCTCTCTCAGAGACACAACAAAAGTCAGCATGGAGTAACATCTTTAATGATTCATGGGTTCATTGGCTCATGATCTATTGCATACAGAGACAGATTCACCAGCATCCTGGACTACTGCATTTCCAAATAATTTGGAAAGGAATTAGAGGCATGAGATGGGAACAGATATTCCATGTTGCATTCAAAATTGTATTGAACCAACATCCAGAAATCATAATTCACTATGGAGGTATTGATAATGAACATGATTTCCAAAAATGAATGGATATGTTTACAAACACATAATTTGTTTTTCCAGACATCACATTAATGCACAAATTGAAAAGGGTGCAGACAGTAAACAAAAGCATTAATAAAAACTAGGAAAATCATTAACCGATAATTTGTTGCATTCTTAGCTGACCGCCATATGATGAACATCTTCAATAACAACATCAGAATATTCCAGCAGTGAATTATTTACAAAAGATGGGGTTCATCTCACAGACTTTAGAAATTATTAGTTCCTAGAGAACATTCCAGCATGCCTATAAACGTTCTAAATTAAGTTATCTCGCACATTAGTAATCCAAAAGACCTTTGAAGGACTACCTATAAATATAAACATTTTTATTTCATTTTTAAAAATAATAATCCGATTAAGATCTTTGAAAGTATTGGGATGAGGAACAAGGGTGTCCTGATATCAGATCTAGATTTATGACCATTAGCCACACAAATGAGCAAACAAGTACCAATTGAACATTGGTCACATATAGCACAGTACTAATAACATGTAAAATCCTTGCTTTCTGTTTTTTATTTCCATGTTAACCACTAATCACAAATTTAGATCTCAAAACCATTCAGCCCTCTTACTCATCCCAGTACTTTCTTAGATCTCGAATTCAATAAACAAAAATTTTAAAAAATGCTTTATTTAAATATTGGCTCTTTTTATTAGTCACTCATCTCAAATCGAAATTCAAAAGTCCCTCCTCGAATCGAGAACTCATGAAAAATAGTGCAGATGTCTCTCCATACAAATGCTACCTTTCCCAAAACTAGCATTACTCCTCTATCTCTAACATGTCCGTAACATGCCCCTTTTAATCAAATTAATCTTATTAACCCCCTGAAAGCAACATCTAATATGACTACACATATGCAGACATTTGCAAACTGTGCAGAGTAAAACTCTGAATCAAGAACCAAAACTAATAACCACACCTCATTTTCATATACTTCTAAAGATTTCCGTTTACATTTGCCACTCAAAAGAAATTGAGATTTGAAAATATTGCGATCTTGTATACATCCAATGAAATAAAAACTGCATCTTACCCTTTCAATATGTTTATTTTGTGTGATGGGAGAATGTAAAGACTACAAAAAATGTAGATAATTAGACTCTCTTTGGCAAAATGTACAATACAATCCAAGATAAATGTGCACTATTTTATTTAACATTTCAATTCAAAACAGCAATGTAGCCGGCTTTGCAATTCAAGATTACATTCACATTCTTCAAAATGTTAATTCAAGAAAAAACATACACAAAACAGTCATATAAACAAGTAATTGTCACAATAAATCTAAGGTACAATACAATTATCACTTAATATACAAAACAATCCATAACATAAACAGGAAAATACTGACTCATTTATTTTCATATAGAGTTTCATACATCCAAAAATATGTAAACGGATTCGCATAAGGGCATATGCATGCAGCTGAAATCAAGACCTGATTAATTCATACACATACAGGTCTCAATTCACATACATACTGCAGTAGCACCTGCAGTATATATATATATATATATATGTGATATATATGTCGGTGCATACATTTGTTGTCGCAGTGCAAACTTTGTCTACCCAATCTGGTCAATTAGCATTCTTCCCCATCCAAACATTTTCCCTTTGTATTTTCCCTTTGCATTTTGTTTTCTGTTAGTATTTTAGTTACTTTTTTTCATTCCCTTTTTAAGGATATTTTAATCATTCATGTCTTTAAATGTTTATTTTTCAACGTTTCTGGATTTGGAGAGTGATCATTCCAAAGCAAGATCTGGATTTGGAGAGTGATCATTCCAAAGCAAGATCCAGTAATGAATACATCCAGGTGGTCACTGTTCTTGGTACTAACGAAGTCCAGCTGGAAGAGAATGCTGAGGGTATAGGAGAGAGCTGGCCATAGGCCATGGTGTTGTGCCGCCGATCTAACAGGGATAAAAGAAGAAATAGTCCTTCATTTAATCATAAAAAACACATAAGTGTCCTTATAATTACCAAAAACACGTATGCACCTAGTATGAACAAAACTTCCCTCCTCATGAAAAAAAAAAAGTGGAGTGAGAGTATAATGGAATCTCTGCAAATTCAACACTGAATGCCAAATGTATTTATTAAAAAAAGCAATTGTATTGTTTACATTCAAGTAGGGATTTTCTCTCTGTTAATTAAACCCTCCCTCAAGTGTATAACTCAAATATCATAAATATCATCATTCAGAGCGATGTAAATCCCAATTTTACTTTTTTTTCTATTGCAGTGTATTTACTCAGGCATTCCACAACCATAGCAAAGGGTGTCGGCCGGTTTCAGTGCCACCTTCTGAATTGCGTCACCTTCATCAGTACTGTCATGAGTCTTTGCCCAGGATGTGGTAAGAGAGGTTGCTATGCTGGACACTGATGCAGTTATTTACCCCTGATAGGGGCTGCTCTTCAAGGCACAAGTAAAGGACACTTGTGAGAGGAGAGTGTAACTTCTTGTCAAAGGGCAGATGCAACCTGTTGTTTTTCTGAGCTTGGCAAGCTTTTCTCAAGTGTTTGGCTACCAGGATTTTACTCAGATTGTCATGTTCCCAGTGCAGACACTTACCCACAACCCCACAAGCACTTTTTTTATATTGGGAATTTATTTTCCAGGAAATATTTCACTACATATTGCTGGGTTTGGAAGGTGAGCACTGTTTATATATTGCAAGCATATTTATTGGAAATGTCCTCTCTCTTGTTTTTATGGTGTTCATACTTTTTTTAAAAACAATGAAATGCTTTTTTGTCTTGCACACTTTCTTCTAAGGGGAAGGTCAATTGAACTACATTTGCACATTTCACTTTAGGATATATGTTCACTTACGGTGCGTATATTCATGGGTGCCAGTTTTTGATTTTCGCTATGTGGGCAAATGTATCTGGGCATATGCTATTCTTACAGCCCATCATTTTTTCCCTTTTCTGTACTGCTTAAATGTGGTTAGTTGATGTTGTGCGATATATAACAACAGTCACCAAGAGACCATGCCTAGTGGTCTGGTAGTGATTTAGAAAACTGGCCTTGGCCGAAGGCCTTCGCTAGTGGTCTGGTAATGTTCTAAAATGGACAGTGGAATTGGCTGAAAGCCATTCCCACTGGCCATGGCCTTAGGCCACATAGTGATCTGTGATTGATTTAAAAAAATTAAGTAGGCATGGCCAACAGCCATGGTTTGTGGTCTGGCATCATTGTAAAATATAGAGTGGGCACGGCCATGGCCAGTGCCCACTTTATATAAACGTAACTTGGGCATGTGCCCCCTTTGTTGCAGCCCCCCAATTATGGTTGGAATTGTATGATAATATTGGAACATAGTTTGCACATGTAAGACATTGCACATAAAGCTTATTTAGGGAGAGAAAGGAAGTACTTGCAGCTCCCAAGATTATGCTTTCTGTTGCATGGAAATATTACAGTTTAGGTTCCAACATGCAAAAACAAAGACAAACAGAAATGTCCCATGCTATACTTTAATCCTCAGGAGCCATGCACACTATATATATTTGGCCACTCTATACATGTGCACCAGTGGGAAGTACCAGGGAAGTACCTCTTTGCCAACTTCCCTGGCCGTGGACTGTGCTGCTCGAATTGTGGAACTTTGTAACGTTTGCAATGCTCCTTACAAGACTGTTATTGGCCTTCAACATGTGCAATACATAAGAAGGGAAGCCACACCCCCAAGGAAAGTGACATCATAAAAACAGGCAAGCGGGCACACCAGCGCGCGCACACCAGTGGGAAGTACCAGAGAAGTACCAATTTGCCGACCTCCCTGGCCGTGGACTGTGCTGCTCGAATATTGGAACTTTGGAACATTTGCAACGCTCCTTACAAGACTGTTATTGGCCTTCAACGGTAATTGCATCTTACCAGCTTATAAGGATTTATTGGAGACTTGGAAAGCAGTATATCCTAACCGCCTTCCCTTGTTTTTTACCTAGTGTGTAATACATACGAAGGGAAGCCATGCCCCAAGGAAAGTGACATCATAAAAACGGGCGAGAGTGCGCAGTAGCGCGCGCGCACCAGTTGGAAGTACCAGGGAAGTACCTCTTTGCCTCTTCGCATCTGTGGTTCACTGCATGCGGTCGAAGAGACCCTGTCGAGCGGAGAGCCGTAATGATTTTGCAACCGCTGAAAACCGGGATGCCGGTAAGAAGTCCCTTGCATAAAACAAACAAAGGCTCTGTTACCAAGTAAAGATAGACCCGCCTCGCATGTGTGCTCCACCCCTAGACGTGGTGATAGCACTAATGGAATGCTGGGGAATGCTGACATTCGACAATTCTGTAATGGATCACTGTCGGCATTGAGAGCTAAAACTACCATGCCTATTCAGGAGACGCTGGTTATGCGTGGGCTAAGAAATGACACCGCTGTCCCCTTAAAGAGTGGTGTCCCCTTAAAAAATAACAAAAGAGATTTGGGGAAAGCCATAGAAGAGTGGGGTAGGAGGAAAATGGGAGAACTTTCACTGACAGATATAACAACACTGGAGTAAGTGCCGGTTTCGAGGGTTGATAGAAATATGTCAGAATCTCATCATGTGAAGATGGAGGATGTTGTTGTCATTGATCTGGAAGCAAATGACTCGGCTTTCTCAAACATCCTGCTACCTGAGGTAGCAGGATGTTTGAGAAAGGGTCGCCGGTGATGTTTTCAGAAAGCAGCCAGAGTACAAGCGAGTCTATAAGCTTTGATGAGGTGCAGTCCCCAATTAAACTGACTATGGCGAATCACAGCACTAACACATCCATGACACTGCATTACCCAGATAATAATATGCTGAGTGTAACCCTACAGGCTATGAACCTAGTGATTCACTCATTCGCGGAGACCCTGAAAACATGTGAGCAAAAATGACTCGCTCAGGAGGAGACTCTACAAACAATTTTAGTTTGGCAATCCATGAGGCCCCTTCCTGAGGTGAGGCTGTTGGGGGAAATGCACCTAAAAGACGCCCTGAAGAGTGGTGCATTATCTGTGGAGTATCAAACTTCAAAAGTCAGAGATCGTAATCCTCCGGTCAAAAAGAGTGTGCAAGTAAAAGAAACCCAAGTATTAAGTTCTACGGTACCATGCATTGAGGATATTATTTACGCAGAAGCCCCTAGTGGCTTGGTCCAGGGTGCATTGGGAACGACAACTCCTGAACTTATGGTTGAGAAAGTAAGGGAGGCAGTGAATAAGCCAAAAACATTCACGATATTTACACTGGGGAGGCTAGTGGGGGAGAATGAGAAAAAAAGGAAAATGATTAAGAACAAACTCCCTAAAAATCAACAAACCCTGAAAAATATTGGTAAATCGTCTATAAAGCAATTTTTTAATGCCATTTCTTTGCCAAAACGTAATACGTTAATGGCATCTCAGGCGATTAAACAAAAATACCAACAGTTTGTGAGAGCAAAAAAAAAATCATTCCTTCAAATTTGTGCCTGTTCAAGCAATGGCGTACGCTCCGCTGGACGATTTAATGGAAGTTCTAAGCACAAAGAATGCAGAATGGGGGATATGGTAATTCCCTGTGAAACCCTGTAAAAACCCTGTAAGTGATGAGGGGGGTCAAAAATCAAGAAATTCATGGGAAAACAATAAGTGAGGAAGCATTGAGCAGGCAGAGATCCGAAATTAGGAAAGCGGTAGATGCCTACATGATAGGAATTGGTCCGCCAACTCTGTGCCCCCATATGTCAAAGCCTTTAAACTCTGCGGATAGTATCCCGAAGTTGCAGGGTAATATAACATAATATAATATATATGCTCTATATAAAAACTTTAATATAATCCTATTCGGAATGAAAAAGTATGGAGTAATGGCGAGTTATTTATTGGAATGTCCATCACAGATTGAACCTGCGGGAAACCCATGACATACTTTGTAAAAGGAAACTGTTGTTATATGAACAAGGCTATTGTAGATACTGCTGTTAGTTAGACCAACAAGAGTCTTTACAACATTTAATAGTGGAGTGTGAAGCACTAAGGGAAGTTCGGACAAGATGCTTTGATCATGTGATACATTTCCAGAACTGTATGAGTAGCGACCAAATGTGGCAAGTACTGTTCTCTAGTACACGTTCAAGGGTACATATAGCCATAGTGCAGTTTCTGCAGATGGTGTTACCAAGATTTAAAGATTTAAAGTTGAAAGTAATTTTTTGGTTTTTGTTGGCTTTTTGTGTGTTTTTGGTGTTTCTGTTGTTGTTGTTGGATTTTATATTCTGTATTGTAGGGGTGATATTGATATTAGTAGATGGAAAAGTGAAATTATGATGTAAATGTGTATTATGCAATTTGAAAAGTTGGTATGACAACTAAACCAAATTTTAAAAAAAACATGTCAGAATCATCGGATCTCAATTTACTTGTTACGTTTGTAAACTTTACTTTGTTTATCAGCAAGGTATTTAACATCCTTTTTCATCTATAAAAACAGCTTCATATCCTCTTTATTCCACTACCTCACCCTTTCCAGACCCTCTTTCAGCCACCAAATAACCCCAAAGGTGTTTTCCAGACTTTGTCCCCACCGCACAATCCGTGGACACCAACTGTTTCTAAAAATATGAAGCACCTCACGTTTTTCACCATCCAATCCGCAGACATGTATGATGAACGATGTCCAGGAAGTGAGTCCACGGCCGGACCCAGATATCACAAATTATGTTTTAACTACATTTTGGCCATTTCTGAAAACTGCTGGACTGATTTACAGCAAATTTACAAAAACACACTTTTCAGAGCAAACTGTAGCCCCTGGTGCAAATTCAAAAATCAGAATTATAGTGTTTTAGGGTGACATATATTTTTTGGGGTCAGCATGAATCCCATGGTAGGGGTATTTTAGGTGTTGCACACACATCATGGATATCTAAAAATACAGTCTGATAACTTGACAGAAACTGAGTTATGCACAAAAGTAAATAAAACTCTCCCCATTGGTAGCTGAACAGAACATTCAGGCTGAACAGGCTCAGGTAGATTCTAATATGGATGAATGCCAGAAACAAAATGGCTTCTGGACCAGATGTTAAAATAGATGACTCATTGTGAATTCAGAATATTCTTTGGAAGCAGTTCACCGAAGAAAAATATGTGGTGGGGTATGTTTAGAATTTCTTGGCAGGCAAGGTTGACAGTGATGGCTCATGCAGCCGACCAAAGGTCTGGGAAAACTACCAATTAGACAGAACTAGCAACACATATGCTAAGCTCATGACGTTTCCCACAGTGTAGCCTGCCAAGAGAAGTTGGCACATCTCAGCAATCAGATAAGGGCTGTTTTTTGGCAGGCGATAAAGGATTTATAATAAGTTCCTACTGAAACTCACAGAAGTTTAATATGCCTATGTAATAGTCAAATACTGCTTGCCAAAATAAGTCGTGTGGGCTTGGTGAGTGGCAGTTAAGTCAGCCAATAATAAGGCAAGTAGGAGTTTGCTTTTAGTTTTAGGGACCAATCAGTGTGCATTGTGCAATAATATGTAAAGTTGCAACAGCCTGAAAAAGGTATAAAGGCAGCTTGTTTTGAGAGCCCAGTGCTTCTGTTTCTGATGTCCTGTGAAGATGTATTAAAGATGCCTCCTTGTCCAGTGTCCTGTCTCCACTGCCTGATGCACAGATGTCAAAGTTTATGAAGGGCTGCGCCATCCAGTTAATGAGTAACATACTCACAAGTACACATGAAATTTAAAATTAATTGAATAGAACAGCCAGTGCTAATGTGGGTAGAATGAGACACCAAACCAGGAGTAAGCACTGAATAAAGTGCAAAGTGCATGTTCATATAATTAAGTACACACTAATAATTAATGATGAATGTTTCATCATAAACTGGAAAATGACAGTATAATCAAATTATATAAGTATTTCTCCGAAATATTGCACATCAATAGGTAGGTGAAAGCAGCACACTCAAATATAAAGTGCATAGTGCCAGAACTGCCAAAGACTAACACTAAAACTGGAAACGCCAACCTTACTAAAATCACTTGCATATAGCAATGGTTGTTGAACACATAGCAATGAGCCGCTTAAAATAATATGAAAAATGTAGTACTAAATGGTAATCAAAATGCACAAATAGTGAAGTAAATTCCACCAACTGTTGGAGCTCACCCATTGGTGCAGGTGTAATCCACACAAATAAACCACACAACAATGCAATTAAATGAGAAATTAAAAACACTTTTCAAGCATTGCAAGGTAAGAATAACATGTCAGACACCAATGAATGCTTAGAGTTCCTCATCAGTGTTGTGTCCCAAAGGAACTTTAGTTTGGAAGTCCAGAATTGTTCTGGTTTGAAGTTGTCTCAATTCCAGGGTCACGTAACCCCTCCCCGGGTGTTTGATGATATGAGTCACACCAGAAAATGAAAGGTTATCCAATGATCCATTGTGATGTTCATGAACATGTTTTACAATTGGATAGGAAAGGTTATCATGCTTAATTGCTTGAATGTGCTGCAATGTCCCACATTTTAGTTTACAAGTAGTACTGCCAACATTCCATTTGCCACAATGTCAACTTATAACATAAACAACAAATTCAGTATTGCAATTGATGTTAAAACATATGGAATAGGTAGTACCAACAGCAGGATGTTTAAATGCAGATAGAGGAACAGCAAACTGACATACCTTGCATTTCTGGCATTTAAAAATCCCTGTGTGCGTAGTGCGAGTGAAGTATCTTGGGAGCCAATAGTGTATGGGAGCGAGGGGTCCTCAGGCCCCCTCGCGTCGTACGCTCCACAGTACAAGGCTTGGACCACGTGCCTCCGGTAGTGGGATTGCCCCTTGCCCTCATGTAAAGTTAACCACGGTTGACTGCTACATAGATGGGACTACTGAGCAAGACACGGGGCATCCATCTTTTGTGCCCCCTTTCGACTCCATCTTGGGTAAACAGGCCTCACTGCGATAGTACAGCAATGGTCAGCTCCCCTTCCACCGCAGCAGCCAAGGACAGAGACACACACACAAGGCGCGCAGTCAGCTGGCTGGCCCCCATCCTTGCACTCCCCCTGCGAAGGAAAGCTCTGCGCTTCCATTCTCACGCTGAAGCTGGAGAAAGTTGCAACGATCAATATGCTACAGTTTTCTTCCTCTGAGATCACTGTTCGTCTGAGAACCGGCATGTGAACCAGGATGAGCTAAGCACTTTCTGCTCAATTCATCCTCATAAACGTGCAAGTCACCGACCTCCATTAGAACAATTTATTGCCATCCTGACCCTGCACCCCCTGTAAGGTATTTCTTTCAAGTGCCAGACCTTCACCTGTGCTGCGAAATCCACCCAATACACACCTTACTAACCTTAAGCATTTTTACTACTATCTATGCTTTTACTTGTACTAATGAGTTTGAAACCTAGGAAAAGATGCGAAACACAGCCTGATTCTTCTACATGCACAATAAGGTCAAGGCCTCCAATTAAAGCCACGAATGGCCCAATTGTACTGACAATAATCATTGTGTGTGACTTATGTAGAAATGTGACAAGTAGCATAAATTGTTTTAAATAATTTGTTATTTAGTGTGTAACATATTAGCTTAGGTAGTGACCACAGTGACCGGACCCTGACCTGCATGGAGCACAAGATGTTTGACGTCCATCATCTCGTCAGCCACTCAGCCAACCAGGAGGAAGAGATGCCACCCACACAGCACCACACCGACTGGCCAATCGGGTCCATTTAGCATTTTTTGTTAGAGTTACTTTAACTAATATAAATATAAGTGTGATGTAATGAGGGGCTAGAGGTTTTTTTTGGGGTTATTTCTTAGCTGGAGAAATAAACCATCCTTTGAACTCTTGCAGCCGGGTCTCAGTGCCTCTTTCCCCGACAAGGGGTTGTGTCTGCTATTTTATTTTCTCTCACACGTAGTAAGCCGTGGAAAGGCACCTACAATAGGAATGCATGCAGGACTCAGGTAAAGCTCAGGACACCAGCAGGTACAAAATGTAGGCTCTTTATTACTTACAGATAAACGTAAGAAGATACAAGCAGGAGAGATAGGCATGCACATCTTCTCCTGTTGGGCTCCCATGCCGCAGTCCCCAACTGCCACTACTGGAACCCCAATGTCCCTGCCAGCTCAAAATTCCATTCACTCTCTCACCATTCTACAAACTATTGCACACACACAAATCAGATGGAAATCACTACACACCTCCCTTCCTAGAAGGAAACAAACAATATCAACATCAACAACTCCACTCTAAGAGAAGCTCTCTCTAACTGAACGCAAAGCAGATATGACAGGAAGATAAACATGTTGAGAAATTAAACACCCTTTTGCCCCAACCTGCCACGTTTCAGCCTCAGGTCTGTCACACCCGAGAACATAACACCCACAAGAGGACAAATATGTCCCTAAAGGACACCACCTACGTCTAACATTTGCAACCTTCCTAATACAAAAAACCTTGCTCTTTCCGCCTGGGTGTGCCAGCCCAAGACCTAGGACTGCCACTCCTTGTACAGCCTCACTCCATAGCAAAGACTTCACTTCAACTCTGCTACTAAGAGCAACCATTCCCGCATTCAGACTTCCTGTTAAATCAGCCACAAAACACACAAGCCAATCAAACTAGCATGTACCTCTGTGACAACCACTGACCACTAAACCACTAATCCCTAACACACCTGAACCATGCTTGACACACCTAAAATATCCAACATCACCTTCTCTCCTAAAAGGAAAACAATAAAAAGTTAGGAATATGATAGGAAAGTGACAAAATACACAAAGAACACACAGAACACATGCAACTGCGAGAGAGTGGTGTGCCATAGTGCACACGAACAGAGGTAGGCCACACCATCTGCCTGTGTGATGCATTTAACCTAATGCAACTACAAAATATAAAGTGCTAGAACATTACACACATATGGCATAGCTACCCCCATAAATGTGCACCAAGATAGTAAGAAATGAACATAGTTTGTAAATCCTCATACTCCAAACATCTCTTATAGGTTCTCTGTATTACCTTGAATCTCCATGCTCTGGTATGCCTCATACATCAAGGGCTAACAGTGTCACAATGGCCAAACATAAATCACGTCATTCCTTAAGGACTCAGTAGATTTACAAGTCACATGTCACACCTCAACAACTACACCAAAATTGCAAAGCTGCTAAATAATCCACTAACTGGTAGTTAACTGCACACTATGTGCTTTGCTTGAGAATCCATCTCCCAAGAAAAACTCTAGCTAGATGGAGGATTGATTCTCCTACTCACAGCAAAACTAAGTGCTTAAACCTCCACATCCTAAAACTCGAACTCTAACACACAACGTGCCAATACCAATTACGCTATGCACGCTATGTGCATCTACTTCAAAATGTATAATGCACCTATACCTAAACATACTCTCACAAGTGCTAAACACCTAGTGTTCTCTGACACTAATCACTGCCCTACATAGTGCACTCTTTCGCTCATCACCACACTGCATTGAACAAACGTTACTTCCTTACCGCAACCATCATAGTATATGCCTATGGTTGAAGGGCACACACTGCCAACTGAACAATAACCTCCATATGATCTAAGCATTCTAGAAAAAGTAATATTCTGCACTGTAAGTGAATGGTGACTTTTCTTAAAACAAATTAGCTATTGTTAGGAAGACATAGTATCAAAGAAAGACAGACACAAGTGATCAAAGTTTAAGGGTGTTTCTCGAACTTTATCAGGGGTGTGAAAAACACCTATCTAAACATAAATCGAAGATGGGAGCAAGCTACAACCATCAAATAATCGAACACCCTATCCTAGTCATGTGGTCAAAATAAAGATGGCCTATACTAAAAAAAACTATTGTCAAACCTTACTCTGTATAACAAAAACTGTGTGGGATAATGTTCACAAAAAGAAAAAAGTGTTCACAAAGTAAGTCAGGATGTTAAGGCCATTGACCACCCTTCACCACACTTTTAGCACGGGACAGGGCTGGTCACTTGAGCACAGCACACCCATGGGCTTCTTTGGGATGAGGTCACAGTTCATTTTACCGACATCAGGGCCTTCTGTGCCCAAGTCTCTTTCGTGCAAAGTCCTGATGCACCAAAACAACAAAGAAACGTTATTTGCCAAAAGACCCTCAAATCGGTAGTTTACTCATCGCCCGGCTTCCCCCTCTGCCGGGCTCAGCTAGTCTCACATCCTTCTTTCACAATTAGCCTCCCTCAGTTGGGTTCAGACCAACTTTAATTTGCAGGCATCCCTCAATCGGGTTCATATTTGCCAACACAACATCTTCACGGGAGAGTTTTACTGTTCATCCCCAGATCCCCCTCTTCTGGGCTCAGATCCCCTTTTCAACCAATTAGTCCCCCTTTTGCGGGCTCAGACCAATTTCAAGTTGTAGGCATCCCTCAGTCGGGTTCACGTTTGCCACAACAATATCTTAATAGGTGAGTTTTACTATTCACCCTGGATCCCCCTATTATGGCTCAGATCCCCTTCTCAACCAATTAGTCCCCCTCTTCCGGGCTCAGACCAATTTCAGTTCTTAGGCAATCAAATCTTTCAAATGTGGACAGGATTTAACTTAACCCACTGCAGGACCACTTTTATTTCACTGTTCAATAATTACATGCTAGGGGTACCAAACAGTGGCCTTCGAGTGAGCATCCACATGGCGCCAGACCACTCTGTATCTGCTACTTAACTGGGTTTTCTTAAAGTTCAATCGCATACAAGTTCTTTGTTCATACCATGTTGCCGCTTGCAACCTTGAGTATAACACAGTCCAGTCTGCTATCAGTTTCTCCCAACTCACCGGCTGTGCTGAACTCATTGGCGTTGCATTACTGTCGAAGTCAAGGACAGTACTGAAGAGGGATGGTCCCTTTCCCTGATTCCCTTATAAACTATGGCCAATGACGTCACGACCTAAGAACCCACCATGGGATGAGTTTGACCCTCTCACTGTGGCCCCGGATGTCAAGATCCACCATGGCCACGCCTCCTCAAGCCAGCTTCACCCCACACAAAGCATGTGGTGGAACACCAAGTGGAGCTGAGACCAACCATATGGACCAACTCGATAAATGTCACCAACCAATACCATCATCATTAGAGATGACATGACGACATAGCCACGACGGACAAGAAGACACGTGCGGCCAAGCACCTGGATCAGACGCACACCAACCCACACGAAGAACATACTCAGTGCGATGACGTAGAGGACCGCGCACACTCACAGACATGCACCATTGTTATTTTTCACATAGGCCAACTACCGCACCGCAGAAACGCAAGACGCCAGAAGAGCTTGTGTATATGCTTGCAGACACTTCATGCTACTAAAACCCTGAAGATAACACCCTGTGATGGACTAATGTATAAGGACCCAATTTGGCACCTCGCGACCCTCGCCTTACGCGATGTATGCCGCCACCCAAGATTAGGATACGGTAGGCTGCAGACCAGAGTCCTCAGGCTGCAGCAGCTCAGACAGAGCTGCAAGGTGCTGTTAATGCAGAACAACCCTGACGGGAGCCCCCACAGCCAAGGCTGCGAAGTTGGAATTGACATGCCGCGCTCTCGGCGCCAATGTCACACCTGCCACTGCTAAACACTCCTCGGAGCAGAAATACAAATCAAATCCCCGTAATTCTGCCTCTGCCACGGTCTTTCAATACGTGACCAGGCCG
The DNA here is from genome assembly GCF_040938575.1 of Ambystoma mexicanum. Lineage (NCBI taxonomy): Eukaryota > Metazoa > Chordata > Amphibia > Caudata > Ambystomatidae > Ambystoma > Ambystoma mexicanum. Next base: position 1,151,621,595 of record NC_090928.1, read on the forward strand.
ACCAGATATGATGCCAAGCTCCAAGGACTAGAGCAGCTCTGGGGTCTCACATCTGGGACCCAGGCTGCAACAACAAAGTTACAAGTTGTACACCGGCGGCGATGGGAAAGGATCACCCAACAGCCATTAGCAAGACTTATCCATTGTCCGCCACTGACACATAGTCCCACATTGTTGCCAGCACCAGGTACATCTCAAGCTTGGAACGACAATCGTCCCAGGCTTGGGGGCTCGCAGATGAACCAATCAGAACACAGGGGGCTAATCACTGACGACACCATAATCCAACCAATCACTAACTTTCTTCATGTAACAATTTTCATGTAACCATTCTTAGGGACGACCCAAGCGTACCACCTGACCTCTTCTCAACCACTAATATTTCCTTCTATACTGATCTGTACTGGCTCTACCACTCGGGGAACCAACCTTGGGTTGTGTTAGGTTTGGGGGCAAGTTTTCCCAGGTGACGCACATTGCAGCGTCACCCAGATAGAAAAAGAGCCTGCAAGCCCATCTTCAATGAGAATTTCCTTGGGTACCTATGCTCTGAGTACCTGTCGCTGTCTGTTTTTATGCAATAAAGAGCAGTAACTCTTTGCTCTTGTGTGTGCCTCATACTTCTTTGGGACACGGGATGAGTTGGGGGCTCCCCCCCCGGAGGTCCACGGACGGCCCTGCCGACCCGCAGGAAATTACCCCGACAGTACCACAGTGGCATTCAATTCTACCTGCCTTGGCTATCAATGCGTGAGGGCCCTGTGTACTTTAACACACACTACACAGCTCGTTAGCTGGAATTTCTGGTCTTATGTTTCTTTTCCTTGAGACTTCTTGAAATTTGCAATCCTTTATTGAAAAGGATCAGGGTAACTCCCTCCTTGTCATCCTCTCTGGTCTCGCTGCCTTTCTCATTGGTTTAAACTGCCATCCAGGAATAGCAGCTTCCTCTTGCGTTTTGCCTGCACAGAATGTGCTTTCATGCTCTGCCTTTCATCCATGTGGGGAAGTGTGATGGAAGTCAAGTGTGTGTAATTATCAGTAATTGCCTGACACTGCCTGACCCTTGGGTTGGGACATGTCATTTATACAGCTCTGGTGTTAGTCTGTTGTCGCTCACGATTAACTGTGAGAAAGTGTTTGCATCGGGAAAGGGGGGTTGAGTTTCTAAGTATCCAACCTGGTAGGACCCCACATCCATGTGATCCACCCACATTGATCCACCCCCAGGCATTGGATCCAATAGCGATGGCTGTGTCCTGGCCACCTGGATGACAGATACCCAGGGACCAGCGGGTGAGACACCTTCAAACTATGCATTCAATTAAATTGCATTTAATTAAACTACTAGTGCATTTCTCTGCATTCACCCACCTCTAATTTTCAAACACGCTTGCTAAACACTGACTGTCAATTCTGCATTCACCACTGCTAAATATATATATATATGCATATTGTTCTAAATTTTTAACATCACACACTTTTTAACATCTGCTTAATACTATGAGCACACACTTATGTTTAAATCATCTTCTGCACACTCAAAATGCTATGGCTTTTTGCTCCAACATGGTAAAACATTTACACAATACATATGTAACCGTGAGTGTGTCATTTCATTTTCATATCTCCTGGTGAAAATGCCTGCTACATTTCTCATTCCCATTCCTTAAAATGCATGTAGATCTCTTCCCGTGAACTATTTCTAAACCATAGTCAGCATTTCCAAAATTAGCATCTCCTCATCTAACAGCAGCCCGGCCTGCCATTAATAGAAGAGATTAATCAGCATCAGCTCCTAGTCATGCTAGCAGACGCTGCGAGAAATACAAATAGGAAGAATCATTCTAATTCAAGCTGCTTCCGGTGTCACGTCCGAAAAAATCAATCAAGACTGTCAAAACTCCGACTGCGGCTACGCCACAAAATACCTTCATTTTTTTTCTTTTCCTCAGCTTCGAACATTAGGACGACAGCACAGTTATTTCAATAACTTAAGCAAATGACAACCTTACGCCGTAACTGCACACACAGGAAACCAGCACTGTAAAAATGCCCTCAGATGCCGGTAAGCGTTTTCTTCTTCCTGACTCCGCGACATGGGGCCCGTCCAGTGGCGTCGACAGGAGTCAAATTTAGGAGAGGCACAGGGGGGGCCAAAGACAAAAGTAGGAGGAGCACAGACAAAAGTAGGGGGAGAACATGGTCACTGCTCGTCTTAGGTAGGGGGGGCACAAGATGGGGCACAGGGTTTCACAGGCGGGGCCCCGGCCCCCCTAGGGATCCCCATAGCGATGCCACTGGGCCTGACACTTCTTCTTCTGCTTCCACAGCCTTCAAAACAAAGGTACTTGACATCACCATGCTCTCTCAGCGTGATTGCCCAAAATGGCATATGAGCAAAAAGAAGAAACGCCAGAACCAAGCCTGCAGAGCATTCTGATCACTCGCCATACCCGCAGGTTCACATGGTGACGTCACTAGTAGCTTCACTGCTACTGAGCTCGATGGAGCTCCTGGGGTCCGATAGCCCTAACAGACGTCTGCCAAGACACTAACTGGACGCTCTTCCCGTACAGCGCTGTTGTTCTGTGCTCAGTGCGAACTGACTGGAAAACACTGTCATTTAGCACTATCTGAAATGTTGTCAGGCCTCGTAACATAGTCACTTGTTTAGTTCCTCCGCTCCCTTTCTGCACCCCTCTCCCTCACCTATTGTTTTTCTCCGGCTCTACCAGAAATGTTGTCATGCCTAGTACAGTAGTCGCCTGTTTGTTTCCATTTCCATCCGACTCTCCCCCTCCCTTCCTTATCTATGTCTTAGCTCTTGCACTATCTGAAATGTCGTCAGGCCGAGTACGATAGTTAATTTCACATCCTTACTGGTCATGGCCTGCAAGAATGTCATTGTATTTTCATTGTTTCCTCCCTTGCCTTGAAGCGCTTTGAAACACATTGTGTATAGGCGCTATATAAATAAACTATCATATCATAACTATCATACCTTTCTAACCCTTTCGCAACTGGTTCGCATTCGTCCACAACACTCCCTTACACGTCTCCTCAGATCAGCAGTGGGGGCTCTGTAAAAGTGGCCTTCCAACAACCTCTGCCCAAGTGCTGTCTCCTCATCTCCTTGCCCCATATATATACACACTGCCCCAGCCTATCTCCATGCATGTCAATAGACAAATGGGACTTGCTCCAGCCTCTGCTTCAGCAGTAGGTTCACCAAACACAATCATCTGACTACTGCTTCGCTCCAGCAGCCCAACTGCTTTTCAGCTCTCCAGCTGCCATTCCGCTCCATTCCTCATGGACCCTATAATCTTGGGAACCAGTAGGAATGCAGGCAGGGCTCAGCTAAAGCTCAGGACACCAGTAGGTACAAAAGGCAGGTTCTTTATTAGTTACAGGTCAAAGTAAGAAGATACAAGCAGGAGAGATAGGAATGCACATCTTATCAGGTTGGGCCCCCATGCTGCAGTCCCCAACGGCCACTGCTGGAACCCAAAGGTCCCTGCCAGCTCGACATTTCATTCACTCACTCACCATTCCACAAGCTATTTCACACACAGAGATAAGATGGAAATCACTACAGCAAGCTGCAAAACAGATGTAACAAAGGGCAGAAAACTCAAAACAAGTTTGTCCCTACGTGAGGGAGGCCTACAGAAAATGATACAAGGGCAACAAGACAAGACAGTTGACAAATCCTTACCTGCTTTTAGTACAAGCCAATGTTTGTAAACTATGTCACCTATCTGATGTGACACTGGCCAAACAGTAAAGACAAGTCTAATATCCTTCTCAGCTTCCATAGCAGATTTTTTAGGTCTATTGAGTAACGTATCTCAATTGCGATCAGGAGCATTCATGAAGGCTCTCTCAATCACTTTTTTGGAATAACCTTGTGATACAAAACTAGAGGCTGCCACTGTGCATTTGTATAAACATTTTCCAAATCTGAACAATTGCGACATAACCGCACAAATTCACCATAAGGGTTGCTATTAATACAGGTAGTCAGATTATTGCTAGTGGCATGAGCGGTGGGTTTTGCGATAAACAGTAGTTTGCAAACCACTACAACTAATTTGAACTTCGATAAATACCAATTCTTTAGTACCATGAGATTCAGTAGAATGTAAATTGTGTAAATTGTAGTCATTACAGTTTAGGACCTTCACAAAATCCATCCAATCGCTCTCGCCACCCTTCCAAATAATAAAAAAATCATCAATATAACGAAGCCAAGAACAAATCTTGTCTGTGGAAATTTCAATCTCAGGAGACCAAATTGAAGTACATTCTCAATAACCCATTGTGAGGTCGGCATATGGTGGGGCAAAGGAAGCCTCCATTGCACTCCCTCTCACCTGTTGATAGAAGGAATCATCAAATAAAAAATAATTATGATTTAGACAATATTAAATCATCTCCATCAACATTTCCGTGTGACCAAGATAGTTGAGAGATCTCATGCCCAAGAAAAATGTACAAGCCCCAAAACCTACATCATGGTCTTTAGAAGAGTAGAGAGATACTACATCTAAATCTGCCAACAACATATCCTATTCCTATTGGGATATCCTATTCCCATGGGATTCCATTTATGTGTTGAAGAAAATCATTCGTATTCATTTAGAAAGAGGGCAAAGTGTACACCAACGGATTCAAGGTCTCATTCACAAATGTTGCCACATTTTCAAGAAGAAAAGCAGAAAGAGTGTCAAACTAACCCAACCCATTAACACCCTTCCCATTAATTTGTCAAACTGACAAAGGCTTCCAGGCAGACGAACAACAGCTGAGAAGAAGGAGGTTATCCTAGCATATAGTTTGCATTATCATTGTGGGCTGAAGGTTGCGACTGCAATTGCTGTCAACTGACACAGAGAGGTTTCCCATGATAACAGCATAGAGATCTCGCCCATACTCAAAGTGACTATATCTGTTAAGTGAGGTGTACACAGGGGTGAATGCATTTTGAGACAGCCAGAGAGATGTTTTTTCATGCAAAGAATTCTACAAACTTTAAATGATGTCCAGAGAAGTTACAGCATTCCAGCCGACGACCGCGGAAGGGCAGGAACCCCCACCACCCTGCCTGCCTGCCATCCCGCTCTGGATGTGCAATGGCAGCAAAAGATGACCCCGTGCCCATCCCACCAGACGGCATATTAAGAAGCAATCTCAATCTGCGTCCCCGCATGCTGTGGTGAATAAAGCGCTGACGCGGAGGTAACGCATCTTTATCATTACTGCACGCATTAGCTGCCCATTCCAAGTTGCACGGCCTGGTAGCACAGAGCTACCACCACGCTCGCCCCTGCTGTTTGGCCGCCCCATACCCTTTTGACTACACGACTGCAACCAGAGGCTGAAGCTGCGTTCCCAAGGGCCGCAAACTAAGGGCCCTGTCTGCAGCTGTCCGCAAATGGCTGCCATCCATCCTGCAGGACATGCTATTGCCATCGTAAGTACTGCTATCGATCTCATGTGCCTGCTCGCGTATGCTCTGATTATGGCCTAACATGGACTTCTTCAATAACCCAGAGTGGCACTCTCGATGCCCCATACTAGACGCACTAAGTCCTTTGTATCGCCTATTTGATTGTTCGACCACTATTGCTTAAGGCCTATAGCCTATGTCCACTATATCATACACTTTGCTGCCGATTTATCATGAATGCAATATTTGATTTCTATATTATATGACCTAGCACTACTCCTCAACTATATTAGCTCAACTGCTATTAATGAGCTTATCGCGCACTATCACACCCGCGCCCCTTGTGTTTACCTATCGCTGTCAATACCACAGCATTATACCGCTGGCCTAGTTATCTTTACATTTGCCTTGGTCTACTAGTCACCTACACTGAAATATTATAGCTTGAAGTCTACTGCACTCCAGACTGTGCGTTGGCACTACCTTCCTCAGCCTTTACCTGCTTAATCCTTCTAGGTACTAGAGACTATACATTGTCACTCCCTGGCCTTCGAAAATACTGCCTTTATGACAAATGCTAAAGTCCGATTGAAACGTGCTTTTAAATCATGTATTACTGCTGCCTCCTAGGTTAACTACTAATGCAAAATCTAAAGGTGTTGCTATCTTTGCTTGTAATTGCCGCTCCTTAGGTAAACTGCCAAAATCGATTCTAGATGTGTTTTACCCTGCATTAGGAACTATTGTTTCATAGGTAAACCGCAAAAGTCAAATCTAGATGTGTTTTTACCCTGCATTTGGAACTATTGTTTCATAGGTAAACCGCAAAAGTCGACTCTAGATGTGTTTTTACCCTGCATTAGGAACTATTGTTTCATAGGTAAACTGCCAAAGTCGAATCTAGATGTGTCTTTATATGCGCTCTTGACTTGCTGATACTTTAGACGACCCCACTGCCATAATTTAACTCAGGTGTGCAACAATCTGTATGCTATCTGCCAGCAGTCACAGTACATTACTGTTACTCTGTATACACCCACAATGCATTTCCCATTACTTTACACTGCTCTACTTCGATCCCTACTATTTATCATAAATTTAGATCTGTCAAATTTGCTCCCAAATTCGCTCCTACTCATGCCAATGATTAATCCCCACAAGCTAACCAATATGATTACAACTCCTTGCACTGTTCTACAAAGGAACCTTAAACTCCGTGCCAGACTTCCAAGGCTCTATGACCCTCTACCCAAATCATTGCCTAGCAATGCTAGGGCTAACCCTGACCGTACTAGCCCCTCTCAACATCCTCTTCAACTCAACAGCAGACTCTTCTGAGAGCCTATCCTCACCCAGAAAGTTGCCCTCAAAACTCAGTCACCACCGGCGAAACTTGCACAATCTGGAATTAAGGGTGCACTCATAAATGCTCGCTCTATGGTAGCCCATGCAATAGAACTAGCTGACATACTGTACAATGAAGATTTAGACTTCCTAGCCATTACTGAATCCTGGCTTCACCCAGCAGCTGGACCTGCAATTACGCTAGCCCTACCAGATAACTATACATTACTAAGACTTGACCTACTCTAGTACTACTTCTCGAGGCAGAAGCCTTGCTATAATAGCTAAATCTAAACTCACTCTGAAATGCTCTCCATCCCTCAACTTAGGGTCCTGTGAATCCTTAACTGCTAAATTAACGTTATCCAACACATAATCTATATCTATCTATCTCATATACCGACCTCCAGGCTAGGATCCTTTGAGGAAGACCTCACTACCATCATCTCGAATAATCTCAAGAACTCATCCCAAAGCATCTTACTAGTTGACCTCAACCTTGGACTTAACGACCCTACAGATGTCCATGCCTCAGTAATCAACAACACTCTAGAGGAATTAGGCTTTATCCAGAAGATCACAGAGCCTACCCATATCAAAGGTAGAACTCTTGATTGGCTAGCTGTGCATAACTGCCCTATCCTGCTCTCATCTATACTGCCACAGCCTTGGACTGACCACCATTTGATTATGTTTGATTATGTTCTCACTAGAGGCACGACCAGCACAAGTTATTAGCATAGCATCAGCTGCCCAGACTAGAAATAAAAGAAATACCACCCCTGAAAATCTCATCCTCTTGATCCTACCAACCTTGAACGATATCCCCAACCACACAGACCCAGCCATCATGGTAGATCTGTACAACAAATCTATGCTCTCCTCCCTTGATATCATTGCACCCTTAAAGCTGAGAAAGAGCAAACCCCTCAAACACCATTGGTTCTCTCCCCATCTTAAACTCCTTAGACAGGAGAAATGATGCTGCGAAAAAATTTGGAGATCACACCCCACAGAATTCAACAAGAACAACTTGAGTATACTAGCCACCCAGTATAAAAAATAAATTATCCTGGCCAAACAAACTTCCTGAATTGCGCTTGCCAAATCTAACACCAAGGAGCTCTTTATTATTCTGAAAGAGGTAGAATCTCCTGTACAAACACCTGACTCTTGCCTTAAAGATAAAAATTGGTGCGCAAGCATACAAAATGCCCTAGCTAATAAAATCACGTCCCTGCAAACTAAGATAAGCAATAAAAAAGACTCACTTCTGCCAACTATCAAAATTAATATCACCAGTTCAACAACAGAACTACCTACTCAGCCACCCCCCACTACTCCCATTCCCCAGTTCAACTTCCATAAAGTCACTACCAAAGAGGTCGAAAAGGTTATCCTCACACTCAAACCTTCAAATTGCCCTGGGGACCTATGTCCTGCACAATTGATAAAGGATGCAGCGCGTGGACTTGCACCATTCATTACCAAATTAATAAATGCTTCCTTCACCTCAAACACTATACCCAATAACCTGAAACAAGCGTGGGTCCTCCCCCTCCTTAAAAAATCTAGCCTAGATCCCTCGACTACCGCCCCATTACTACAGTACCATTCTTACTTAAAATCCTTGACAAAATAGCATACCAACAAATTCAATATTACCTTGAACACTTTCACCTCCTAGGAGTCCGACAGTCTGGCTTCAGGCCGCTGCACGGCACCGAAACTGCTCTTTTGGATCTCAAGTCTCAGATAGACGAGCTGAGAGACAAGGGAAAGACAGCATCATTGCTACTCCTTGATCTCTCAGCCGCCTTTGATTTGGTTGACCACGAGATACTCTGTAATCATCTACAATCAGCAGCCCACTTCTCTCAAGAGGCAACTGACTGGATCCAATCCTTTCTTAATAACCGCACTATGAGAGTCTTCTCCCTTTTAGCAGCTGCTGACCCCACACCTATTACCTGCGGCGTACTCCAAGGCTCTTGTGTCTCTCCCACCTTGTACAACATCTTTACAAAGCCCCTTTTCGATGATCTAGATGGTCTGGGTATCACCTACACTAATTATGCGGATGATACCCAGATCCTCATCCCGCTGACGGGGGACTACGATAAGGATTTGGCCTTTGTAAATAGAGTGTACCTCATCATTCAGGCATGGATGGCCACACACGGTCTATGCCTGAATGATGACAACACAGAACTCCTCATTCTTGGCACCTCTTCTAACCTTACTAAATTAGGGCCAAATTACTCCTCGTTTTTAATAGATAATACAAGATCACAGTAGCTAAAGAGGTCAAAACCCTTGGATTCTACCTAGACTCTACACTCACTTTCTCAAAACAAGTTATTGCTATGGCATCCGCCACAGCATACACGTGTAAACTTATTAGAGCAGCTAAACCCTTCCTCTCATCGCCCAATTGCATCACACTAGCCAGAGCTTTAATACTGTCCAAATCGGATTATTGTAATGCCTTATATGTAAGTTGCAAGAAGATCTGTCAACTGGCTATCAACTAAAGACAAAATCTTCCTCAAATCTGTGTCCCTGATGCACAACTGCCTCCACCAGGCAGATCCTCAATATTTAACAACCAGATTCACCAGACCTATCTCCTCCCGCCCATCTAGAAAGGCCAATTCCAACCTCCTCCTTGTGCCCAAATTCAAACATACGATGTCTGGGGGGAATAGCTTCCCCGTCAAAGCAGCTCAATGTTGGAACTCATTACCTCCACCACTCAGGGAGGACCAGCCGTACCTACAATTTAGTTCAATGACTATCCACTAGCTCAAGGAACATGATGCCTAATATCCCTCTAGGTTGTGCTTTACCATAACTTATGCAAATTTTGTACACCAATGCTTATTTTGCCTATTGAGGATACATGTTAGATTAATTGTATATACTGTACATCCTGTTACTCGATTGATTGTCCATTGATGTCCAGGTGCCTCTAGCAATGTAACCTCTGCTGGACCCACCTTTGTTGTTATGTAACTAAGTTTTACAATCCTCTTGCTACTCTTGTGCCTTGCTACCCTTTGGGTTATGTGTGCACTATAAATACACAAAACAATACAATACTTCTGTGTGGTATTAAGCGTGGATCCTGCCAAGTTTCATGCCCCAAGGTCGTACCGGATTAAACACGTGCTATTTTGTCATTGAGCTGAGTTCATGCTAAAATGATTTTTTTTCTTGCTGTTTATTCTTGCTGATCCATATTCACACCGTTAATTGTACTGATGTTCAATGTTGCTGTTCATGATCAGTAAGTCTATTTGCCAAGATAAATACACACAATAAAAGGCACTGCGTGTTTTGATCGACCAAACTCACACTGTCTCCCAACAGCACCATCAACATTTACCTACTATATCGCCCCCCAAGCCCCACCCCTGACTCTCAGGAAAGCATCATCCACATCCTCAGCACTAATATCAAAAGCTCCACCAAAACCCTTCTCCTAGGAGACCTCAACCTGGGATTTAATGATGCTAAAGACAAATCTGCAGTCGCCCTCTCCAAAGAACTTAGTTACCTAGGCTTCACCCAAAAAGTAGAAAATCCCACTCACGACAAAGGCCGTATTCTAGACTGGGTCGCAGACCATAATTGTCTCTCCACTATCACCTCGATCTCATCACTGCCATGGACCGACCACAACTGCATCGAATTCTTGATTCCTATCACCAAAAATCACAAAACTCTGACCCTTGTTATTGCTGCACAAGTCAGAAGCTCAAAAAAACTCAAAGAGGACAACCTGCGCCCATACCTCAACACCCCCAAACTAGCACCCCCTTTCGCTAATGACCCCAGTATTCTGGCAGACATATACAAAGATGTTGTCACTAAAGCTATCAATGAAATAGCACCACTTGAATGGAAAAAAGAAAAGAAATCACTACACACAAACTCCTGGTTCACTGAAGAACTGCACTCAATGCGTTCCCACAAAAGAGCAGCTCTAAGAAACTGGCAATCCAACCCTTGCAGCAGCACCAAAAATGAGTTCAACTTAACCTCCAAGCAATACAAAACAGCTATCACTGCTGCTAAAGCCAACACACGAATCTCTAATGCCAAATCGCACACTAAAGAGATCTTCGCCATCTTCAACGAGCTCATCTCCCCCGCCAATAACTGAGATTCAATAATCAAAGATGAAGCGTGGTGTGCCAGCATTCAAACGGCCATGCTACACAAAATTGACCTTCTTCAAAATAAAATCAAAGTCCATTGCAAAGCACTACTTAAACACACAGGTAACAAGCCTTCTAACGCTTCACCCTCCTCGTCCAAGCCCACCATACCTGACTTCTCTTTCAGGGATGTCACTGAAGCAGAAGTTATCAATCTACTAAAAAATCTCAAACCCACCCCCTGCAAAGGCGATATCTGCCCACCAAAACTCGTCAAAGACCGCGCAGATTGCTTTGCGCCGCTCTTTACAGCTTTCATCAATGCGTCTTTTAAAACAGGCATTATGCCTGCTAGCCTCAAAGAGGCTTGGGTCCGGCCCCTCCTAAAAAAACCTACCCTAGACCCACTACAACCCAACAACTACAGACCAATAACCACAGTGACATTCCTCCTGAAATTACTGGACAAAGCCGCACATTGCCAAATCCAGCACTTTCTGGAAACCCTCTCCATCCTTGGAACAAGGCAATCAGGCTTCCGAAAAGGACATGGCACAGAAACAGCCCTGGTGGACCTAAAAAATCAGATCACCCAAATCATGGACAAGGGCAAGCCAGCTCTCTTGCTCCTCATAGATCTCTCGGCCGCTTTCGATCTAGTTGATCACAAGACCCTCACCTCACACCTCACACACTCTGCCAACTTTTCTAAAGAATCAGCTCTATGGGTCACCTCCTTCCTAGAGGGAAGAGCCATGAAAGTCTTCTAGGACATCACCAACGCCACTCCCACGACAATCCACTGCGGAGTCCCTCAAGGTTCTTGCACTGCTCCCACACTCTACAACCTGTTTACTAAACCTCTTTTTGACATACTCGACTTCTACGGCATCACATACACGAACTACGCAGACGACACACAAGTACTTCTACCCCTCTCAGGTTCATACCACGATGACGCAAAGGCACTCCACTCGAGCTACGCCATCATCCAGGCCTGGATGGCAGTTATCAGCCTCTGTCTGAATGGAGACAAGACGGAAATCATGATATTGGGTCAACAGAGCACCCTAGACAAACTGGACATACTGTACGCTAACTTCTCCATTGACAACTCCATCATCCCCGTCTCCACAGCGGTAAAGACTCTGGGAGTATACATAGACTCCTCTCTATCTATGAACAGACAAGTCAGCGCTATCACCTCCTCATCTGCTGTTAGGGAGAATTCTCTGTTAAAGCTAATTTCCCAAACCTAGTGAGTCCGCTAGCAGCTTTGCTGGATTTTTTGGGGTTTATTTTGTTCTCCTGCTAAGAGTGAGACTCTTTTTCTCCCACTCTTAGACATGATTTGAGGTGTTCCTTTGACTTTGTATGTGTTGTATGGGCTATTGGGTCCTTTACCCCATAGGGCTTCATGTGTTTTTGGTATGTGGGTTACACAGCACCCTCCGTGCAGTAACCCAGGGGTGTCGTAGCGACCCCCAAAAATAGACTCCATACCCTGGGACTGACTATTGTCTCCCAGGGCATGCAAAGTCACCATTGGCTTTACTAGTCTTAAATTGTGAACAGAACCAGTACAAACCATCATATTGTGGACGTACTGGTCAGGGCAATTCAATTGCCCCAGGGTCTGTTGTTCGAGGGGGCACTGTCCAGTCCCCCCCTGACTGAGTTTTGGCTGGTGGCAGTGGATACTACTTTTTATATTCGACCGCAAATATATTCCTATGGGATTTTCCCATTGTTCGAGGCTACCACTTTTTAATATAGCCTCGAACATACCGCCGGTTTATTAAATTAATATAAATTCACTGGTTGGTATTTTTTGCCGAAACTCGGTTCCAAAATGGCGTTTGTGTTTGCTTCTGTGCTCCAACCCAAGTCGAGCCCTTTATTCCACTTTTTGGTGGGATTCTCCACAGAAGCCTCCAAAAGTGGTGCCACTATGACTGGGTACCACAGGGGATGTGGGAGGGGGTTTAGGCACCCTGGACTGAGTTGCCTCAGCAACTCAAGTCGCACTCTGGTGTGATTGGCCCAGTGGTGAGCCACCCGCCCTGCTGAACCGTCTCACCCCTTATCCCGACGACAGTGGAGATCTTCAATCCGAAGAGTCTTCTTACTTTGACTGGTGGGGATAACCAGTTTGCCCGCCTTTTCGCCTTCCCGGATCATCTCGTGGCCGCCTTGTCTGTGCCAAGCACCCCGGCAACCGGGATACCACGTTTCCTCCACTACCGCAAATAAAAGGGTAGTACATTTTAACCGGAGAACTCCGCGGCTGGTTTCTTCCCTGGCAGTGCAACGACCTTCAGCCTACCTCCACGTCAAGATCATCTCTTCCTCTGGACGATGCCGCGACTTGCACCCGCTGCCAGGAACAACTGCCCCCGCTGGAGGAACCTCTCCACTTTAAAGGTACTGTGTCCGCCTGGCCTCCCTCGCAACGGTCTGTGTGGTGTGACTCTTAAAGCCTCAACTTACCACTTGGGTTGGCACTAGGCTGGCTAACTGAACTTTTCTAAACTGAACTAATTCCTTTCTGAACTCTCTGCAAGACTCTCCAAGCCTTTGAAACTGTGTGATCTTGGGCGCATTGGTGTTCTACTCCCTCCAAGAGGGAGCCTGGCCTCTGAACTTTTTGCTCACAAGTAGACTTTGGCTTTTCTGCCTTGCTAAGTACGTCTGGAGTATTGTGTTCTGTGCTGTTCCTAATTTCTGACTTTTCCCTCCCTTTTTCTTAAACTTATTGGAGTGCCATCTTTAGTTAAGCGCTCACCTCTGTTTGGAAATAAGTGGTGTTAACTAAGACTTGTCTAATAAGGAATAAGGGATGTACATATGATAATAGTGACTGTGGTTGTTTGAACTTACTTATAATAATAGTGCTAGAGTGTTTCTAAGTGTGTGTTTAAATAAATAATTATATACTTGATACCAAAGCTCTGGTCAGTGTTTGCTTGTGCTACTGTATTTTGGTACCTATCTTGTATACCCTATATGCTGTCTAACTCTTCTTGAGAGAAGTCTGGCTGCTCAGCCACAGCTACCAGGTAAATCTGGGTGGTACAGACTGCAACCAATTGGGTTTACTGCCAACACATGTAGTCTTAAGCCTTTTGCAGTGGTCCCTAAGGGAATTGCACAGGTTTCTGCCTAACACTGGTGTACAGCGGTGGGATTTGTATTGAGTATACATTTCAGTGTGCTTATAGATACCTTAGTGCAACTAACCACAAAGCTTAGCACTAAAAAAAGTTATTTTCTAAACCTGTCAACTATGGAAAGTTATAGTCAAGAGTCCCTTGCTACAAAAACTGCTTATTGTTTAAGAGTTCTCTGTAAGCATGAGAATCTCCTGACTAAAGGCAAGACAATGGAGCTAATAGAAAGGTTGTCAGCAAACCAAAGTCTGGATGGTGGTTCAGAGGAACCTACCACTCCAGCAAATGTAAATAGCAGCAATTATATTGATATTGATGCTAGTATTGATAACTTTGAGTAAGAAGCAGAAGAGGAGGGGTAAGATGATATAGTTATCTCCCCTGGGCCTCTACCTGCCCTGCCAGCTGTACCTACTGGACCTTTACCAGGTCCCACACTTAATCCCCAATATATGGAACTAGACAAAATGAAGCTTGAGTTAGAATTCAAAAGAATTAGTGCTCAAACAGAGCAATAGCACCAAGAACTAAGGCTCAGAGAAATGGAGCTCAACCATGAGCTAGAAATGAAAACATTGTCTGTGGAAAGTGCTTCTCTCTCGGAATCCTTTAGGAGTTCCAGTCCCAAAAGACCCTGGATGCCTAAGGAGTTGGTGGGTATGTATGAGCCTAAGTTGGATGTGTTGGATTGGTTGAGTTTGTTTGAGTATAATCATGGGCTCCAGAACATTACAGGAAATTAGTTACTTTCCTGGTTGTTCTCTAGGCTCCCCCTGTTGCAACTGATGTGGTAATGGAGTTATGGGAGGAGGATAAGAAGGATTATGAATGTGTGAAGCTAGCTTTGATAGCTAGATTTGGGAATACCCCTTCCCAGTACCTTAAGAGGTTTAGGACCCTCAAAAAGCATGATGGTGCCCATTGGGCTACCTGGGTGAGTGAAAGTTTGAAGAACTTAGAGGGATGGATTAATGGTTACAAAGTGAACACTTATGAGGGAATGAAGAATCTTGTGCTGTTGGAGTCAATTTATGATGCCTGCTCTCCTGAGCTCAGACAGCACTTGGCTGATTCAAAGGAATTAGATTCCAGAAAACTAGCTAAGGCTGCTGACTTGTGGGTTGCCAACAGGGCTACTCACAAGGACTCTGGGGTAACTCAGAAAAAGGATGAGGGGAAACAGCCAAAAAAGGACTCCAAAGAGAATTCTAATAATTCCAATCCTAAAGAGGGCCCCAAACAGAACAATAAGGGTAAGCCACAAGGGAAACCAAATCAGAGTAGTGTACCCTCTGGTGGTAAACCAGAAGGAGGTCAAAGCAAGCCACCATTCCAGAAAGCATTTTGTAAATGCTATGTTTGTAGCTTGCCTGACCATGTGAAAGGAGATCCCAGATGTAAGGGTAAACCTTCAGGGGTCCAGCTTGTCTCCTTAGCCTTCGCTCCAGAGGAGGAAGTACAAATGCCAAGTGGAAACTTTCTACTACTGGCTGATGAACCCATTGGAGTCTCAGCCAGTGTTTCTTTAGTGTCTCTGGGTCTGTGGGAACAACAGAATTTAGATGTCTATAACTCTATCCCAGATAATACTAAAGAGTATTATAAGGACAGTGTCCAGGTGAATGGTCAGGAGACTCCTGCTATTAGGGACACTGGGGCCAGCATAACTGTGGTGGATACATCTTTTTTTCAGGCTGAGGATGTTGCTAAGGCACCCAAATGCCTCACCAAGTTAGCTGGAGGGCCTGTGCAGATGCTTCCCCAATTACCATTTCTCATCCAGTGTAATGACATGACTGTGAAGATACCTGTCAGCATACAAAGTGAGGTACCAGGAAGGGTTCTGTTGGGTAATGACCTGAAGACTCTTGGAGTAGTGTCACATGCCCCAGACCTCCTAGTAAAAGGTTACAGGAGCTCACCAGACCTGCAAGGGAAAGAACCATGAGAGGTACTCCCAAGGAGATGATGAAGAAAGATATCACTCCTACTCCATTGGAGTTACAACTTGCTATCTCGGAACAACAAGAAGCAAAGGGGAAACCCAAGACTTCTAGGAAACAGCCAGCAGCAAGCACTCCAGTGCTTCCAACAAGGACTTCCCCTAGGTTGTCCAAAGTTACACCTGTAACTCCACCTCCGGCTGAGTCTGAGAGGGAGGTACAACCCTGTATGTTTGAGCTTGACTCTGAAGAAGAGCTAGTGGAAGGCCAAGAACTCCTTGGAGATCTGGATCCTGTTGACCATCCTGAGCTGCAGTCTTTACTGGCAGAAGGTGGACCCAACAGGGCAGACTTCAGTAAGGGACAGAGAGAATGTCCAACTCTGGAAGGTCTTCGCCAACAGGCAGCTTCTCAGGCTGATGGGCAAGAGCCTGGACAGTACAGGTTACACTGGGAAGATGGCCTCTTCTACAATGAACCAACTGAGTCTCCACCTGGAGACTACAAGCAGCTTGTAGTACCCCAAGAAAACAGACAACAGTTCCTGCAACTGGCCCATGAGATTGCTTTGGCTGGTCATTTGAGTTTCAAGAAGACCAAGGAAAGGCTCTCACTCTCTTTTATTGGCCAAAGATGGGGGCTGAGGTAGATGAGTTTTGCAAGAGCTGCCATACCTGCTAGACTTCTGGTAAGGTTGGGTCCAGGAATGTGGCACCTTTAGTGCCTCTCCCAGTTGTGGGAGTCCCATTTGAGAGGGTAGGGATTGACATTGTTGGTCCCCTTGATCCCCCAACCTCCTCAGGCAACAGGTTTATCCTTGTTGTAGTAGACCATGCTATTAGGTACCCTGAGGCAATTCCTATGAGGACTGTTACAGCTCAGGCTGTGGCTAAGGCCCTCCTTGGTATTTTTTATGAGGGTTGGGTTTCCTAAGGAAGTAATCTCTGACAGGGGATCACATTTTATGTCCCACTACATGAAAGCCATGTGGAAAAGTTGTGGAGTTACTTACAAGTTCTCTACCGCCTACCACCCTCAGACAAACGGATAAGTAGAAGGGTTCAACAGAGCCATGAAGAGCATGATAGGTGCTCTAGAAGATCCCCTTAAATGAAAGTGGGACCTTCTACTGCCATGCCTTCTCTTTGCTTATAGAGAAGTCCCTCAGGAGGGAGTAGGTTATTCTCCCTTTGAACTTCTTTATGGCCATCCAGTCAGAGGTCCATTGGCCCTGATTAAGGAGGGGTTGCAGAGTGCTCCTTCCACCAAGCCAGTCAGTGTGACTGACTATGTGATAGGTCTCTGGAGGAGAATGTCACAATTGATGGCAGAAGCTAGTGATAACCTGAAAGCTGGACAAGCTTTGGTCAAGCATTGGCATGACCAAAAGGCTAACATGCTTGAGTTCATTCAAGACCAGCTAGTTCTAGTTATGATCCCAATAAGGCAGAGGGCCTTGCAAGATAAATGGATGGGACCCTTTAAGGTTGTGGGTAAACTTGGAGAGGTGAACTATCTGGTGGACTTGGGCAATCCCAAGGAGGCCCCCAGAGTCTTCCACAACAACAGACTAAAGGCGTATGTCTCCAGGCCTGAAGTAGGAGCCTTGCTTCTTGCTTCAACAGAAGAGGAAGAAGAGAGTGAAGCTCTCCCTGATCTCCTCAGCGGCTTACCCTTGGAAGAAAAGATTGAAGGAGTAAATCTCTCTTCAAATCTGACACCTGTGCAACAAGAAGAGTGCAAAGCCATGTTAAATCAGTTTGCCTCTCTGTTCTCACTTTCACCAGACTTGACCCCTTGGGGACAGCATGATATACTCACTGGTGACTGTCTGCCAGTCAAAAGCAGAGGATATAGAATGTCAGAAAATGTAAGGACCCACATCAAAGGGGAGGTCAAGAAGATGCTTGATCTCGGGGTAATAGAGCCCTCTACTAGTCCATGGTCTAGCCCAGTTGTGTTAGTACCAAAGGCAGGATCCAAAAAGTTGAGATTCTGTGTGGATTATAGAGCTCTTAATGCAGTCATCAAGACTGATGCCCACCCTTTGCCAAGGACAGATGAGTTGGTGGATAGACTTCACCACATTTGACCTTACGTCAGGCTATTGGCAAATAGTCCTGACAGACCATGCAAAGGAGGAAACTGCATTTTCTACCCCAGTTTGCTTATACCAATTTAAGGTTATGCCTTTCGGATTGAAGAATGCACCTGCAACATTCCAAAGGATGGTAAATCAGGTTCTGGCTGGGATGGAGTACTTCTGCATGGCAACCTTGGATGACATTGCAGTATTCAGCCAATCCTGGGAAGAGCATGTTAACCACCTGGGACATGTTTTGCAGGCTCTTGGACAGGCCAATCTGACCATAAAGGCAAGTAAATGCCAGATTGGTCAGAGTAAGGTGGTCTACCTTGGGCATGAGGTAGGAGGTCGAGAAATAAGGCCTTTGCTCAGTAAGATTGAAGCTGTGCAAAATTGGACAAAACCTACTACTCAAACCCAGGTGAGAGCCTTCCTAGGCCTCACTGGGTATTACAGGAATTTCATAGAGAACTATGGGACCATAGCATCTCCACTGAATGTAATCTCCTCTCCAAAATTCCCATATAAGGTCAAATGGAATGAGGAATGCAATCAGGCCTTTGAAAACCTGAAGAAAGCTCTTTGCCAAGCACCAGTATTGAGAGCTCCTGACTATCACCAAACTTTCATTGTGCAGACAGATGCTTCTAATTTAGGTACAGGTGCAGTCCTTAGCCAACTGGATGAGAAAGGTAGGGAGCACCCCATTTGCTTCATCAGCAGAAAGCTGAAGGATCCTGAGACGAGGTGGGCAACTATTGAAAGAGAATGTTTTGCTATTGTGTGGGCACTGAAGAAGTTTAGGCCATACTTGTATGGTTCTACTTTTGTCATTCCAACTGACCACCAACCCTTGAGATGGTTGCTGCAAATGAAAGGGGAAAATCCAAAACTATTGAGATGGTCAATCTGATGCAAGGATTTGATTTCACCATTGTGCACAGGTCAGGGTGTCACCACCAAAATGCTGATGGTCTCTCTAGGATGTATGTCATCGACTAGAGGTATGAGATTCATCCAGGAGTGGATTCAATCCTCCTGTCCCTTAGTCTGGGGGGGGCCAGTGTTAGGGAGAATTCTCTGTTAAGGCTAATTTCCCAAACCTATTGAGTCCCCCAGAAGCTTTGCTGGATTTTTGGGGTTTCTTTTTTTCTCCTGCTAAGAGTGAGACTCTTTTTCTCCCACTCTTAGACATGATTTGAGGTGTTCCTTTGATTTGTATGTGTTTTATGGGCTATGGGATCCTTTACCCCATAGGGCTTTATGTGTTTTTGGTATGTGGGTTACACACACCCTCCGTGCAGTAACCCAGGGGTGTCGTAGTGACCCCCAAACATAGACTCCATACCCTGGGACTGACTACTGTCTCCCAGGGCATGTAAAGTCACCATTGGCTTTACTAGTCTTAAATTGTGAACAGAACCAGTACAAACCATCATATTGTGGATGTACTGGTCGGGGCAATTCGATTGCCCCGGGGTCTGTTGTTTGAGGGGGCACTGTCCAGTCCCCCCCGACCGGGTTTTGGCTGGTGGCCGTGGATACTACTTTTTATATTCGACCGCGAATATATTCCTATGGAATTTTCCCATTGTTCGAGGCTACCATTTTTTAATATAGCCTCGAACATACCGCCGGTTTATTAAATTAATATAAATTCACTGGTTGGTATTTTTTGCCGAAACTCGTTTCCAAAATGGCGTTTGTGTTCGCTTCTGTGACTCCAACCCAAGTTGAGCCCTTTGTTCCACTTTTTGGCGGGCTTCTCCACAGAAGCCTCCAAAGGTGGTGCCACTATGTCTGGGTACCACAGGGGGTGTGGGAGGGGGTTTAGGCACCCTGGACTGAGTTGCCTCGGCAACTCAAGTCGCACTCTGGTGTGATTGGCCCAGTGGTGAGCCGCCCGGCTCACCACTTAGCATCTTTGAGTGACAGCTAGTACTGATGAATGGGGGTTTTCTGTATGAAAGCAGGGCTTTGGGGACTGGGACTTCAGACGTCGCCACAGGACCAAAGTATCCGAAGAGGGAGAAGCTGAGCCGACCTGCAACAACGACACCACTGGTGGAGCCCTGCTGAACCGTCTCACCACTTTTCCCGACGACAGAGGAGATCTTCAATCCGAAGAGTCTTCTTCCTTTGACTGGTGGGGATAACCAGTTTGCCCGCCTTTTCACCTACCCAGATCATCTTGTGGCCGCCTTGCCTGTGCCAAGCACCCCGGCAACCGGGATACCAAGTTTTCTCCACTACCGCAAATAAAAGGGTAGTAACTTTTAACTGGAGAACTCCGCGGCTGGTTTCTTCCCTGGCAGTGCAACGACCTTCAGATTTCCTCCACGTCGAGATCATCTCTTCCTCTGGACGACACCATGACTTGCACGCGCTGCCAGGAACAACTGCCCCCGCTGGAGGATCCTCTCCACTTTAAAGGTACTGTGTCCGTCTGGCCTCCCTCGCAACGGTCTGTGTGGGGTGACACTTAAAGCCTCAATTTACCACTTGGGTTGGCCCTAGGCTGGCTAACTGAACTTTTCTAAACTGAACTAATTCCTTTCTGAACTCTCTGCAAGACTCTCCAAGCCTTTGAAACTGTGTGATCTTGGGCACATTGGTGTTCTACTCTCTCCAAGAGGGAGCCTGGCCTCTGAACTTTTTGCTCACAAGTAGACTTTGACTTTTCTGCCTTGCTAAGTACTTCTGAAGGATTGTGTTGTGTGCTGTTCCTAATTCTAATTTCTTCCTTTTCCCTCCCTTTTTCTTAAACTTATTGGAGTGCCATCTTTAGTTAAGCGCTCACCTCTGTCTGGAAAAAAGTGGTGTTAACTAAGACTTGTCTAATAAGGAATAAGGGATGTACATATGATAATAGTGACTGTGGTTGTTTGAACTTACTTATAATAATAGTGCTAGAGTGTTTCTAAGTGTGTGTTTAGATAAATAATTATATACTTGATACCAAACCTCTGGTCAGTGTTTGCTTGTGCTACTGTATTTTGGTACCTATCTTGTATACTCTATATACTGTCTAACTCTTCTTGAGAAAAGTCTGGCTGCTCTGCCACAGCTACCAGGTAAATCTGGGTGGTACAGACTGCTACCAATTGGGTTTACTGCCAACACCTGTAGTCTTAAGCCTTTTGCAGTGGTCTCTAAGGGAACTGCACAGGTTTCTGCCTAACATCTGCCCATACCACTAAACTCAAAAACGCCATCAAGCCTTACCTCTCCAAACCCAACTGCCTCTCCATAGCCAGGGCAACCATTGGAGCCAAACTGGACTATTGCAATGCCCTCCTAGCGGGTACATCAGCAAAAAACCTAAACAAACTCCAAGTCACACAGAACAATGTGCTCCGAGCCGCTCTCAGCATCCAAAGAAGAGAGCATATCTCCCAAGCCAGACATTCAGCCCAATGGCTACTGGTTAAAGAACGGATCACACTCAAAATCCTCACCCTCACCCACAAATGCCTCTCTTTCTCCGCCCCGTCCTATCTATCAGAGACCATCTCCAAACCTGGAACGCTCTCCCTGCAGACATTAGAGTGGAAAACTCGCTCCGGATTTTTCGTAGGAAACTGAAGACCTCTTTCCTTGCACAATAATGCATTTCCTCCAAAAATAATGTGACCCCTGCGAATCCATGTAAATACACTGCATTGCTACTATACAAATACCATATTTCCCACTGTAAATAATGTATTCCTTGTTAATATTGCTTTATTTGTATTGTATTATTTGTAACCAAGATATGTCTGTAACAAGCGCCACGATGCCCCCGGGCTGACGTGCGCTCTACAAATCTGAATAAATAAATAAATAAATATTTTTTTATGGTATTTGGGTTGTGTCATTTGATCCTTTGTGGGTGCTGTAGATAGACAGAGTTTGAGTGTGGTGTTTTAGCTGTGCATACTTACAGATGAACAGCCTCGTAGATAAGTTGCTGGTGGTGACAGTTAGCACTGTCAAGATTTCAAGTGTACAAAGCCTTATAATCTTTGTTTAGAGTTGAACGTAAATAGAATACAGGTATTAGAGGAGAGTTTTGTAACACCATATAGGGCATTGCTATCATAACGCCATTCCACATTACCATCATACGAGAATGCCACGAGATTAGGTATAGCCCTGTGACAAAATCCCTAACATGTCTCACAGGGTTGGTAAATCTGTGATGGATGCCAGTTCTACCTAAGCAAGCTGCTTTTGAAATCTCTTTTCTAGGATTACCATTGAAAAATGTAACCACTTTCAATTTTGTAACATTTGATTAAAGTCCAACCTGGACTTAGTATAGGTCAAACTAATGGTTGGACAGAAATGTAATCCCAACCTTAGGAGATCTGATTGATCTGCAGTCAAAATATGCATGTAGAGATTTACTACCTGCATCGAAGGAGAAGATTTTATTCCCTGCCCAACCGCCAAAGCGCATTGATCTCTCTGTTTGAGGCCTTCCTTATGATGCTGCTGCATATGGCTGTCTGAGTTTTCCATCTCTCGATACCTGATTCCATCCTCTCTATCTGCCATGACCCCTCTTTTCAGTGTTTTTACATCCTTGCAAATTAGCTGCATTTCCTCCAAAAAAAGGTAGGCATGTTGATGGTACCTCAGTTTCACTAAGTGAAACATTGGACTCAGATGAGGAGAAGTCACTTGGAATAGTTGTGGCCTCTTGAACCGGATCAACGTGCTACCTCAAAAAAGCAAACCTCTTGGCAAACGTATACACACCGTACTGTTTCATAATCCATTTCGTCATGCAGAAATTAAAGTTTTTGTCCAATGTTTAATGTCATCCTCATAACAAAGTCTTCCCACCATTTAGATATGTCTTTCTTTTGTAATTTCTCCAGCTGTTTAAAGGAGAGTTCCGGGACTTTTTATTTATTGTCCCTACGGTTCGGCCATGTGTTTTTAAGCATAACTCGGTAGATCGTAGAAAACTTTCCTATGGACCTTACCCGACTTTTCGTCCATTAACGCACTCGAAATCAGCCGCCATTTTATGATAATCCTATCACTTGCCGCATCGCCCTGGCTCACCTGCTTTTGCGGCACTAAATCAAATCCCCCGCCCCTGAGCCTGACATCAGCAGACGCGTACCGCCCATTTCCCAACGCCAAAGCACGTTTCGTGTCAACAATCGCTGCGCCTCAGCTAATGAAGTGTCGCCATGGAAACGGCAGGACGCCTCTTTCCTCAATAAGTATAAACACACCGTTTCACAACACACAGCAGCAGATTTTCGATTCCATTACTCTCGCTGTGTTACTTTGAGTATTCTGTGACTCGTTTCTGTGCTCTGGTCAGCTACCTTCGTTGATTGTAGCCCGTGTGAACAGATAC
This sequence comes from Ambystoma mexicanum, assembly GCF_040938575.1. NCBI lineage: Eukaryota > Metazoa > Chordata > Amphibia > Caudata > Ambystomatidae > Ambystoma > Ambystoma mexicanum. The sequence goes on from NC_090928.1 coordinate 1,151,645,115, forward strand.
CAGTACCACCGCTATAAATTATTTTACTTTCTTTACCACACAATGGCTACAATAATGCCGTATATGTACGAGCCCGAGTACACCGAGGAAGAACTACTGGAAAGGCAAGCACGCGAAAACGATGGGGATTCGGACGGCAGTTGGGAGGACCAGTCAACGGATGAAGAGCCTGGACCATGTCGCATGGACGGCGTCTCCACCTGGTGCACGTGCAATCGGTGCGAGCTAATGCCAACTGAGGAGGAGAACTGCTGCTGCCGTGAAAATTCCGGGTGCTTGGCCTACATTTCGGAAGGCGAGCCAAGTCCGCAATGCATCACCGAGCTGCCAGAGTTCAGGGAAGCCTGCCTCTCACGGACAGTGTTGAGGATGATGATGGTGCTTATGCACGAACTTTGCGGCACTGTTCGTCCGCGTAATCCGAGTAACGAGTAAGTATACTCTGGTTGTGATGTCAGTGATGCCACTACTATTTCATGGTCGTCTCCCACATATAAAACTACATCTACATATCATTCGAATGCATGTAAATTGGTTCCATGTTGTGCATTTTCTAGATAGAATTTTTTTCAAAGCAGAATGACATTTTTGTACCTGAATCGACAGTGATAAGAAAGTTGTCATTTTAATACAGTTTGCATCTTTCATTTTCACAGGTGGTACAGGCTGGTGGCCTATCGTTGCTTCACTTGGTGGCTTCACGGGAGGCTCGGACACCGCGTTCGGAGAGTAATACCTGCCTGTGCGGTACTTGCCATTAGACAACATTTCCCCAGCGACAGTGGACAATACCGCGGCTTTTCCCGGGATGTGCTGCAACCGCAACTTTACAATGTGTAATGTTTATTATTTATGTTCAATTGAAATTAAGATCTAAAATAAAACCCAACATATATTTTAACAATGGTTGTTTTGATTTTTTAAATGAATCTAGTGTGTCTCCATTGAATAGTCTTCCTGTGCCTTGTCTTGTCACACCACATGTCTCCGGCCAGCATCCTCCCTCACGCTGGCCGCCCACCTTCAATCCACATAACCGTTGAACCCATATGCAGCAGACATACATATGTTATTTTGCGGGTTGGCATCAAGCCTCCCGGCCTTGCCTCCTCCCCCAAAAATACTTACCACACCACTTTGTTCAGGGTCTCCAGGGTGAACTGCACCCATATATTCTCCTGGGAGGCTGAGGTATTTATAAACTCACCCCCCTGCCTTCCATGTACTAGATCCTGCAGCCTGCCTCTTACATGCAGTTAGATGGCCTCTCCTTGGTGAGGCCCTACGGCAAACGAGTCTTGTCTGCACGACCACCGCCCCAATCCACCCCCCGCCCTATCAAAGGCAGTTCGCACCGGGGTACTTGCGCTGGCAAGTGGAGCTGTCAGGGAGCGATAAAGGCCAAGAGGTGCCAAAGACCATGTACACTTCAAAGTGGTCTATAGAGCATGGGTTGTTGTTCCCATGTCTACCGCCAGACCCCGTGTCTCCTGCCAAGCATCTCCCCTCACGCTGGACGGCCCCCTGCAATCCACATAAGTGTGTCTCCATTCACGAGTCTTCCTGTGTCTTGTCTGCATGACCACCGCCCCAATCCACCCCCCGCCCTATCAAAGGCAGTTCGCACCGGGGTACTTGCACTGGCAAGTGGAGCTGTCAGGGAGCGATAAAGGCCAAGAGGTGCCAAAGACCATGTACACTTCAAAGTGGTCTATAGAGCATGGGTTGTTGTTCCCATGTCTACCGCCAGACCCCGTGTCTCCTGCCAAGCATCTCCCCTCACGCTGGACGGCCCCCTGCAATCCACATAAGTGTGTCTCCATTCACGAGTCTTCCTGTGTCTTGTCTGCACGACCACCGCCCCAATCCACCCCCCGCCCTATCAAAGGCAGTTCGCACCGGGGTACTTGCGCTGGCAAGTGGAGCTGTCAGGGAGCGATAAAGGCCAAGAGGTGCCAAAGACCATGTACACTTCAAAGTGGTCTATAGAGCATGGGTTGTTGTTCCCATGTCTACCGCCAGACCCCGTGTCTCCTGCCAAGCATCCCCCCTCACGCTGGACGGCCCCCTGCAAACCGCATAATGCCACGACATATACACGTCATTCATTCACAAACACACCCCTGTTTCGAATTCTTTATAACCCACTTCATATTTATAATGAGAACTTCTTTGCACTTTGCTAGTCAACCCGTGAAGGTGCTGGTTATCTGCTCTTCGTCTCTGTGAACTTCCGTGACCACTTCGAGGAAACTCGTCAGTTTGCAACCTGTGAACTGCTCCCTGTTCTACGACAAGAAACTACTCTGATCCCTGCATCTAACTGTTTGCTCGTCAAGGTAAGGCCATGTACCATACTCATTTTGCGTCCAATTTCTTTTCGTTCAAGACAGTACATGCAAGGAACTAGTCACATGTTCTGAGTTTAGTCAAATTATTTTTCTATTTTTTAAAGTTATTCAAATACTTATCCGCATGTGAATAACGTGTATAGTTCCAAGAACCAAAACATACCTTGCATTGAACCTTTTATGTATTTAATTTTTTAACACATTGGTATTCATAGAGAATTGTTGATCTTTACTTTTCAGAACTTTCCACAATGCCTGCCTGTTCCATTGGCGGTTGTCCTTCGAAGACCCATAATAAATCTGAAGGTACTATAATGCATGTTTTCCCTAAGACAATAGATCAGATAAGAGAATGGGTCCGATATTGCGGATATCCACCCTCTGAGCTTGAAAGTAGAGTCCTAGAAGTCTTTGCGGACAAGAGGGGTGATCGATACCGCATCTGCAGCAGGCACTTTACCTCTGACATGTACTCCACATCATTGCTAATAAAGAAGAACACACCGCGAGCGAGGCGAAAATTGCTCTCAACCGCTATTCCCACTCTATTCGTCCACATCCCTCCACTGGTGAGTCAAGTTTACGTATTTATCTCTCGGCCTTGCGGTAGTGTGTAGCATTAGCTAACAATAATTTCCCCATTTATGTATCCACTCAATATGAAGGCGGAAGATTCTCCATCCGTGTCGTTATTGCAGTCATCAGCCACTTCAAGCGCCTATCGGGTAATCTTACTTGGCTATTCTGCCACTGACTTGTTTTAGGCATGTAAATCAATAGTTTTAATTTATCGTGTAATTATTTTACCTAATGGTACACCCTTGTACTCGTCCTCTAGTCTTTGTTTTCAGTTATAATTATTGTTATCCAAAATAATTCAAGTACTGTCTTTCAGGGAGATGCTGAGGAGTCCAACGTATTGACGACTACCGTTGATGTCACTCAGATGCTCGAGGTACGTTTCAGGACAGTTCCATCGATGGAGATCATCAGATCTTGCATTCTTGTAGCGTGATTGTTACACACAATGTTTCTTTCGTTTTTAGCCATTGATATGTCCTTCTGTCGTCGCCCTCCTATGTGTCTTCTTTTTTCAATATTGTGTTCATTACTAATGAAAGTCCTATGTTTCAGGGAGTCGATGGAGCATTAGTCCAAGAAGAAGGGGGAGCGTGCAGTTACGGGTCGGCGCAACAGCTTGCAGAAGTGTGCACCGCAGTTACATCGTCCCTTGATGTTCTTATGCATTTCGAGGTATGGATACTGACAGTTCGATGAAGCGAAATCATATGACGTGATTACATCCGCTATACTTCCTTCTTTATTAACGCAAGTACTATGTTTCAGGGAGATGACGGAGCTTCTTCTACAAGAACATCACCCCTAGTAGTTGATGCAGATTTCTGGGTGGTGACACTTCCAACGATCGAGCAAATCGAATCATATTTAGATATCCATTATTTATTTTAGACAACTGATCATTTGTGCAGGTCTATTTAGATGAGCCGTTCACGCCTGCACAAACTTTCTGTTCTTTTTATCAAAATAGAAAACCATACTAATGCAATTACTGTGTTTCAGGGAGTCACTGAAGCATCATCTTCAATAATATCATCAATGGAAGTCTATGAGGAGCCCGAGGTATGGATCTTGACAGTTCCATCTAACTAGATCAACAATGCGTGAATAATTATCGTTTGAATGTTCTACACAAAGCGTTCATTCGTGTTTTGCTATTGAGATGTACGTGGGTATTGGTCCCCAAGTACATTTTGTGTTTTCGATATTATCATACATACTAACGAAAGTTCTATGTTTCAGGGAGTCCATGGAGCGTCAGTGCGTGATGGATGTGCTTATCAGGAAAACATAGTCGTTGCAGCGCAAGAGGAAGTGGAGACATGCACACACGAGTCGGAGCAACAGCGTCCTGATGTTGAAGTTCGAGGCAAGAAAGTTTCAAAGAAAAGAAAGCAAAAGAAGGCTAGTGTCCTGGTCACTATATTATGTTGTTTTTCACTGTTAATAGTTCAATACTGTAAGTTGTGTTTAAACTGAACACCCCTTTTCCAATCTGTCCTCTAGTTGCGAGTGGGTGTACGAACTAGATCTACACAGACAGTGAAGCGAACGAGAGATGTTGCTTGTCAAACCTTTTGGCAGGGACTTGAGACTGGAGAAACATCGTGCCAATGGGAAGAATATGAAGTGATTGACAACGGAGCTATACCACCACCAGCCATTGATAGTGAATGTCCTCCTGGTAGTTCGGATGCAGTCGGAGATCAATTCACAGAATCCACACCCGCAAAAACTAAGACGGCGAGAAAGTTGAAGAAATTGTTTTATTCACCCATCGCCGGAGAAGGAACAGATGTTGCAATGGAAGAGAATGAAGTAGACGACAATGAAACACCATCAATATCACTGAACATAGCGGAAGACGATATCAGAGATTCTACCTTTCATGTGAGTGACATGTCCTCAACGTTACAGGCCGAACCAGCTGGGATGCAGAGTGACAGTATAAGGAAAGAGGCCAAATTCATTGTATTCGATAGTTGTTTGATTGATATTATTATTCGGATTAAATGTGGGCATTTGGTAGGTGGGGAAGTATGTGGGGAGCCATTGATTAATGTGACTCGTGCAATTCGAGGCACTAACCTTAAAATACATGCCACCTGTACAAAATATCATCCTTTCACATGGTCTGCACAACCTATGCTGGGACAACTGCCAGCAGGCAATCTACTTTGTGCAGCGGCTGCACTTTTTAGTGGTTCAAGTTTTCAAAAATTAGAGTCTTTCTTTCAGTTTGTGGGAATCCATTTCATTGCGAAAACTCAGTTCTACAAATACCAAACCGATTATCTATTTCCAGCCATTAGCGAAGCTTGGAGAATGGAAAAAATGTCTATTGATAGTACATTCGCGGGCAAACGGTTCAGGCTAGCCGGTGATGGACAGTGCGACAGCCCAGGATTTTCAGCCAAGTACTGCACCTACCACTTTCAGGACATGGAAAGTAAGAAAATTGTGAGTTCGGTGGTCGTGCAGGTGTCACAAAGTACATCCTCAGTGGCCATGGAGAAAGTTGGCTTTGTAGCATCATTGCAAGAACTACAATCGCGGGGAATGGTGATCGACCTGATAGCCACGGACAGACACGTTTCAATTGCCAAGACAATGAGAGAACAGTACAAAAATATAAATCACCAATTTGACGTTTGGCATCTTGCAAAATCAATCAATAAAAAATTGTCGGCTGCAGGTAAAAAAAAAGAATTGCAAGGTATTTCACAGTGGTCCAAGTCAATCAGCAACCATCTTTGGTGGAGCTCAAAAACATGTGGAGGGTCGTTGGAAATTCTACTGGAAAAATGGCGGTCAGTAATGCCACACTGTACAAACGTTCACCGATGGAACACGAACCAACATTTCCACAATTGTGAACATGGCCATTTGTCCACAGAGGAGGCACGGAAGAAGAAGTGGTTGATTCCTTCATCACCCACTCACAAAGCCATTGAAAAGATTGTATTTGATAAAACTATAACAAAAGCTTTGAGGGGACTCACGGAATTCTGCCACACAGGAGATTTGGAGGTGTTCCACAATATGTGCCTCAAGTACAGGCCAAAACGATTGCATTTTGGCATGGAGGGCATGATAAATCGGACTCTTTTAGCGGTCTTGGCACATAACCATAATGTTGGCCGTCAACAAAGTAGGACGACCGGAACTTTAGGGACGCTTCGCTACAATAAGGCCTTCACTAAAAGAAGTAAACAATGGGTGATCAAACCAGTGTTTGAGGATATGCAATATGAGTTTATTGAGAAACTTATTGTTGACGTCCTAGATAGGCACATAAATGGAGTTGTGAACGAACCTGTGCAGGGGACAACTGCATTGCCACCCAACATTGCATCTGTTCCATGTCCACCTAAAGAAGAACTCATTGAGAAATACACATCACGGTTTAAATGATTGTAATTTGATTGTCTGTTCTCTCAAGTCTCCTCATGTCGCAGGCCCATTGAATATGTGTATCTAGCCAACCTTGTTCATTTGCGCATTCAATTAAACCAAACAGTAATATAAATCATTTTTCAATAAATATAGAATCTCTCCGTATTTATGGTTCTGTGTGGCTGCAAAGCACGCAGACAAAATGCAAAGATGGAGTGTAAATTTCAAGTCCTGTGAGAATGCCTTAAACTGAATGTAGCTAACTTGGAATGTGTGCTCGTTCAAAGTGAAGGTCAGCTGCTTTGATTTTTTCTCGGGTGCCAGAATGGCCCACGACTCAGAATAAGGTTCTATTGTATTTTGACCTTGACAGGCCTGGACCACGTAAGAAACGATAATGAATATAATTTCAGAAACGAAAGCCATTTCATGTTCGTTCATTAGAAGAAATAACGTCGGCATAGAAGGAGTGGTATTTCGGGGCTGCCCTACGCACAGACGCAATGGAAAATGCAAATATAATGTAAGTAACTCTTTAGATGAGTTTATACCGCAATTTAATTACTATACAGTAGCTTTAAAGACGGGTTAAGTTGTACTTGTTCGTTCTATGTGGCATGTTGTTTTGTACCGCGCACTATCTTGGGGAGAACCGTCTACTTTTACGGAAGCACCTCAAAACCTTTGCTTCTGCTTTCTCTCTCCCTCTCCCCTGCTACAACTGGTCCACTGTCTGCGATCTCGGTCCTGGGCCCTTCCACTCTCCACCTGCACTCCCTGTCAACCCCTGCACTGGGGGACTGTCTCAGTATCCTACAGCCCCCCCTTGACGTTTAAAACCCAGTTGCACTGTCCTAGCTATGAAATAATTTCCCGACCGAATATATAAAATGAATAATTTTAATAAAGATCTGATGGTGAGACTAATTTCATTGTTTATGTTTTTCAAACAGGTACATCATGCATTACTGCATGTGTCACAAGTACCAGACACCGGCGGATGGTTTTTTTAACCGCCAGTTGCTTCTCCGCGTGAACAACGTTACCACCCTGACCATTTTATGGGACGATCGCCAAGTACAAGTATGCCCTTATGCGGTACTAACGGCTAGATGCAACATACAGACCGTTGTGGTGGCCTAGTGCCTCGTTGTTGGAACAGCCATGCGATTATCAGTGCGACCGAAGAGCTTATTTTATCGTAAACCAACACCCTGTTTACTGCACACGAACATCGCTTGCCTCAAGACGAACTATTTTGGATCGAGAGCAAATAAAAATGAAAATCGCTGAATATTCTATAAACATTTGATGTCCAATAAATGTACTTTGCCAAATGTACAATCTTGCAGTTTGCTTTTAAACCACAGTTTGATATTCCGAATTGTGGCGCTGTATTGTGAGATGATCTAAGACCCTGTGTACAGCAAAGGAACATCGCGTGCCTCGAAACGAACTATTTTGGATCGAGAGCAAATAAAAAAGAAAATCGCTGAATATTCTCTAAACATTTGATGTCAAATAAATGTACTTTACCAAATTTACAATCTTGCGGTTTGATTTAAAAGTACAGTTTCATATTGCGAATTGTGGCGCGCTGTGTTGTGAGCTGATCTGTGTTGGTTTCCGGGTTCTGTGTGGAGTCGCGTAGAAGACGCCTGGGCGCGTTTGCTTACGCAGCACAGTCACGTCACGGATAGAGGCGGGGAATATGAATGTTTTGATAAAGTCTGTTTCAGGGGCAGGGGATATGATTTAGTGCCGCAAAAGCAGGTGAGCCAGGGCGATGCGGCAAGTGATAGGATTATCATAAAATGGCGGCTGATTTCGAGTGCGTTAATGGACGAAAAGTCGGGTAAGGTCCATAGGAAAGTTTTCTACGATCTACCGAGTTATGCTTAAAAACACATGGCCGAACCGTAGGGACAATAAAAAAAAAGTCCCGGAACTCTCCTTTAAGTAGCAAAATCTCTCTATCAACATGGGCAGCATTGCCAATTGTTGGAACATCAGGCGGGCTGCTTAAAGTCTGATTCTCATTAAATACAACTAAGGCTTGTTTTAGCCTAGTAGCCTCCCTCATGGTCTGCATATTGATCACATTATACAGTGTCCAACAGAGCTGCAAAACAGAGGGACAGAAATCCAACACTACCAAATTGAAAGAGGTTGCAGGGACACCTGCAACTATACCGGCACACAAGCCACAATGAGCTGCAACACCGACAGCCATGCACCTTGGGTTCCAACAGCAAGTGTATCCTCTGACACAAGTCCCATGTCATCCTAAAAAATGGTGTATAAAAGACTATAAATAATGTTACAGGCTAGTATAACATCATTCCTCAAATGTAATAAAAAGGCAACATAATTACTTCACTTTTTACAGATCAATTCTAGATGTAAGGATGGGATTGCCTTTTCAAATTCCTTGCTTCTAAAATATCTTTTTGTAACACTTTACAGCCATTCATTGATAAGGAACTATTTATGTTAGCATGCTTATTTTGTACACTGCTGGATTCTAACACAGAAGAGTGAGCATCTGTCTGCATTGTAAGTGTGACTGATACACAGGTGGCATAGTGATTGATATAGATATTTATTAGTACTGCAAATGAAAAAAAAACTAACTTTACCTATCTCTATGAAGAGTTTCCCTGCCTCAACAAAAATACTCAAAGGGTCTATCACAATGTCTTTGTAAATGAAAGAGTCCACCGTCCTGTGTCAAAATCTCTAATTATGTGCTTTACACTTGTAACTAAACTAGAAGATTCTGCTAATGTTCTTGGTTCAGGAAAATGCCTCCCTTCTCGTGGACTGGGTGTCATAGTTCTGGTTGTAAGTTAACCAGGGGGGATGACTCCCATCCCTTACTCCTAATACTTCACAAACAAAAGGACTGGCAATCCTATAACACTCTGTATCAGCATATAAGGATGCCTTTGTCTCTCCCAGTGCAGTATAGCAGCGCAGCCCACTGAGATCTCCCAACCTCCAGCAACTCAGTCTCCCCCACCAGCATGACAAAGTGCCTGGGGAGGTGAAGCTGGCTGCCGCTGCACTCAGCATTTTAAACAGCAACCTGGTTGCTCCGTTGCAGGAGCTCTGATTGGCTGCACCCTGCTCCTAATGCCAGGGAAGCCCCTAGCCGGCAGGCGCAACCGGCCGGCATCAAAGGTATATATAAGGCTGCCTTTGTTCTCTGCCGGTCTCTGCCACGACCGCCAATTCTCGCAAGACCACCTCTACTATTGCAGCTCATCTGCACCCACCCAGCTATTTAATAATGAAGGTGAGCTCTCGTCCACTTCTGTTGCACGCTACACGTGTCTTACAACCCTGCATGCAACATGTCTGCCTCCTACTTGCCTACATGCCCCAACCCACTCGGGGCTTGCGCTTCAGGATGATCCCATAATCAGCGCAAAGATCAGCTACCCAAAAGAATTATATCCAGCAAAGATGACCATCACCGCACCCACACGCAACAGCACAGCCGTCGGCCCTGCTCTCAGCCCACCTCTGTGCTCTAATTGGGCACTCCTACCCAATGTATCCAGTCACCCAGCAAGCAGTCCGGCTTTGCAGGCCTCCACCGCATGCCTACACTTAAAGCCAATGGCCCACCCTTTGGAACCCGGTCCGGATCCAATTTCAGCCCTAAGCACACCCCCGAGTCCGCATAACGCTGTCATCCTCATTTGCTCCTTCTGGCTATCTAAACCCACCACTCTGCCTTACTCCCTATCTGTCCCCCCATTTACTTCCTACCAGGAGCACTACCAACTTACACAAGGCCTGTCCTGGCCCATAGCCTCGCTTTGCCACAGCCTCCAGCCACCAGATCCTCAACACCCAAATCGATCCTCACCGACAAAGCAAGACACCTGAGCCGCACAACTTCCACCCCTTACCACAGAGTCAAACCTATTCCAACACCAGAAAGAAATCGCTGTATCTGCTCCAGAAACTTCACCCGCAGAAAGCTGCTTACACGGACCGCCATGCACCTGCCCATGATATCTACCTCTGCAATAGACGCTCGCACCACACGGCGACCACTACCATTGGCACCTCTCATGCAATGTTCTCAGGTCTTCCAATAGCAAGGCATCTAAGCCTGCTAGTAATGCTCCCCTACCTATTGCAAAATATGCAAATTTTAGCATAGCATCTCTGCCAACTGTTAGCAATGCCTCCTCAGCAAATGTTAGCAATACATTTCTGCAAACTGTTAGCAATGACTCTTCACCAAATGTTAGCATAACATCTCTGCCACTTTTGCAGACTATTAGTAATGCCTCCTCACCAAATGTTAGCACTACATTTTTGCCAACTATTAGTAATGCCTCCTCACCAAAATGTTAGCACAGCATCTCTGGAAACTGTTACCAATGCCTCTGCACCAAATGTTAGCATCACATCTCTGCCAATTGTTAGCAATGCCTCTCTGCCAATTGGTACCAATCGCCCGCTACCAATTGACAGAAAGACACTGACGTCACATATTGGTAATGCTCCTGCACCAGCTGCCGACACCCCAAGCCACAGCCCCCTCAGGTGACTCACCACTCCCCTCTCCTCACAGAATCCATCCTTGGCTCCCCCCACAGCCTAGCCTTAATTAATGCCCGCTCACTGACCGCATATGCCTCAGACATCCTTGACCTCCTAACCAACAATGACCTAAATGGCCTAGCCATTACCGAAACCTGGCTGCACACTGCCTCTGGACCCTTGTTATCCCTCGCCCCCCCACCAGGTTACACCATCTACAGAATTGTCAGACCTAACTCAAGAGGAGGTCGATTTGCCCTTATGATAAAAGACCACCTATCCATCAGACAAGTGCCCTCTGCCCTGAATAACAACTGTGCCATCCTCTCTCTAAAATGGACCATCTTCCCCTCTAAACCTCTAAAACAATCACCTTCCACCTCATCTACCGGCCACCAGATCCCACTCTCACATTTGAAGATGACCTAATCCTCTTACTTAACATCAACCTGAAACCCATGTCCCAGGTACTTCTACCAGGCGACTTCAACATGGGCCTTAATGACTCCAGGGATTTCCCTGCCATCTCACTACCCTCTGCCCTCACAGCTCTGGGATTCAACCAACGCATCAATGACCCCACTCACAACAAAGGCTGACCACTAGACTGGCTAGCCGACCTCAATTGCCATATCTCCATCAAATCCAACTTACCATATCCATGGTCAGACCATAATGTGATCACCTTCTCACTCCCAATGACCCCACCAACCAAACCCTCTTCTAACCTCCCCTCAACTCTTGCCTGATGCTCTCGTAAACTAAGGAGAATATCCCCGTTCCTAATCACCCTCAATCCCACCCACTTGGAGACCTCCAACCCAGATACTCAATTGCAGCATTATTCCTCCACGCTCCCTAATGCCATCAACACCATTTCCCACTTGTTGCCAAGAAAGCCAAGCCCGCTATCCACACCAACACTGGGTACACACCACAGCTCTCTTCCCTCAGAGCCAAAAAAAATACTCGCTGAGTCCGACTGGGGAGAAAACTCATCTGTAACCACTAAGCAAGAGTGCCACACCCTCTCCAACAATTATTAAAAACAACATTCTACAAGCCAAGTCTTCCTCCTTCACTACTAGAATCGCCAATGCCAACTCTGACTCGAAGGAACTTTTTGCCATTCTCAAAGAACTAGAGACACCATCCCCCCAGTTTCCTCGACCCTCAAAGATGCTACCTGGCGTAACTCAGTCCATCTATCATAAATCGACACATTGAAGCAGAAAATCAGTGCTAAAAAAGCATATATCTTGCAACAGCCCCCACCCACATTCTCATGCATGGTAAACAGCCCAACTGCAACAAGCTCACTTCACAAGATACACTTTGCATCCTACAAAGTCTCAAGCCATCCAAATGCAAAGAGGACATATGCCCAGCACCACTGATCAAAAGATTGTGCCACGGATCTAGCCCTGTTCATCACGGCCTTCATTAATGCATCCTTTAAATCTGGTGTAGTCCCAACACCCCTCAAGGAAGCTTGGGTCCTTCCACTATTAAAAAAAAAACACGCTCGACCCCTCAATATCAACAAACTTCAGGCCCATCACCACAGTCCCATTCTTCCTCAGAATTCTCGATAGAGCAGTGTACTTACAAATCCAACATCATCTAGAAACCAACCCAATCCTTGGTATCCGACAATCAGGGTTCTGTCCTGGCCATGGTACCAAGTCTGCCCTCCTGGACATCAAAGTCCAGCTGGACGCTATCAGGGAGAAAGGTAAATTAGCTATGCTCCTCCTCCTCGAATTGTCTGTGGCCTTTGATCTAGTCGACCATAACATTCTCTGTCACCAGCTCACCTCCTCAGCTGCCTTCTCTCAGGAAGCATCCTCTTGGGTGGCTTCCTTCCTTGAAGGGAGAGTGAGGAAAGTCTTCACAGATAATACCTGTGCGTCAGCATCCCCTATCAGCTGCAGAGTTCTGCAAGGCTCTTGCATCTCTCCCACACACTATAACAACTCTACTAAGCTTTTCTTCAACCACTTTGACTCGCTCGGCATAGCCTATACTAACTATGCCGATGACACACAGATTCTCCTCCTACTCAAAGGGTCCTACCTCAAAGATTACACCACCCTCAGCTCCACCTATGCCCAATCCAGACTTGGATGGCGATACACAGCTTCTGCCTCAACAATGAAAAAAACAAACTTCTCATTGTTGGTCCGGCTGCTGTACTGAAAACACTAGATCCCCTATACTCTAACTTCAACATCGATGGAGCCATCATCCCTGTCCCCTCCTCGGTAAAAACCCTTGGTGTCTATCTTGACACTAATCTTTCCCAATCTCACCAAATAAGTGCCATCTCATTGGCAGCTGCCTACTCCTCAAAACGTATTAATGCTGCCAGGCCCTTCCTCTCTAGAGACAATGGCATCACGATCGCCCAGGCAGTGGTTGGCACCAGGCTCGACTGCTGTAATATCCTATTCGCTGGCACTTCAGCCCAGAATATAGAAAAAAAACTCCAGACAATCCAGAAAAATGTTCTACACGCGGCCCTCAACATCCCCAGATCAGAGCACATGTCAGCTGCTCACAGAGCCGTCCACTGTCTACCTATCAACAAAATAATCCTTTTGAAGACCCTCTCGATGACCCACAATGCATCTCAAAAACAGCCCCACCATACCTGGCCAATAAGATCACAAAAGCTGTATCTAGCTGGCCCACAAGAACCCTTACTCGCATAGATTGGTGCTATCCAAGCACAAACAAACCAAAGCGGGAAGGTCTAGTTTCCCTGTTCTTGCTGCCAAATACTGGAACCCCTCCCACCCACACTAAGGGCTGAGGAATCCTACTGGGTCTTCTGGAAAGCCCTCAAAACCTGGCTGTTCTCCCAAATGAGATGTACAGCCTAATTGTTATGTTTGTACACCTGTCCCTCCTCATCTGTAACTGCATCTTGAAACTATAACACCTAAATGAACTTACAACCCTATTGCCCTGTTTGTACACATGTCTTCCTCCTCTGTAACTGTAACTATGACTTCGTAACCTTGCTCACGCCCTGTCATGGGTTCATGTAACTGGTAAAGCGCCCAGATGCCCATGGGCTTGCACGCACTATACAAATGGAAAAATAAAGTATCGGAAAGTTCACTGTGTCTTCACTCCATGGTGAATTACTCCCTTCCCCTGACCTCAACGTTCCGTACTGAAGTCTCTCAATTGTCAAGAGAATAATTCCCTTCTATTGACTGTGGCTTTTCTCCAACCAGGGGAATGCCTCCCTTCCCCAGGATTCTTGGTTTTTCCCTGTGGATGTAACACTACCTGGAGAATGACTCCCTTCTCCTGCTCTGTCACTTTCACCCTAAACGATACTCAGGGAGGAATAACGTAATTCCCCTGATGTTCCTTTATTCACTGCTTTCCTTCTTTCTCAACAGTTTATATACAAGTATGATCCTTGACTCAGGTTTCCCCAGTATAGCCCAGTTGGTCTCCTTGCTTGCCAAGTACAGCAACAAGTAAGATTTATTTTATTTATTTATTTGTACATTTATACAAGGCACGCACAGCCCTTGGGCATCTAGGCGCTAGTTACATAGTGGTGGAGGAGGTGTAAAGGGGAGGAGAAGGAGCAGGGAAGGTGAATGTCAGTTGAAAATGTACATCTTGAGCTGCTTTCTGAAGGTGTTGTAGGACGATTCGTCTCGCAGTTGGGAAGGGAGATCGTTCCAGAGTGCGGGGACCCAGACCGGGAAGCTGTAACCACCTGATCTTATCCACTTGTATCTAGGTGTGACTAGGCAGTGTTTGTAGGCTGATCTCATAGGGCTAGCTAAGTAATGTTTGTTTATTTTGTCAGCTAGGTATTGCAGTGCATCTTTCGAAAGCCAACAGTGAGTGAAGGACAAAATCTTAAAGTTTATTCTGTCCCTGACTGAAAGTCAGTGGGCAGCTTTTCTCGCCTCAGAAATGGAGACCCGTTTACACGATGCACCTACAAGATGACTTGTATCTTTCTCTTTGTTTGGGTGCAGGTACCCGACCCATATTTCTCTGTCCTTGTAATTTGACAGACTTAGTTCACTCTCCTGCCAAGTACTGCCATGAGGAAGATGACTTGTACTTCCCTCTTTATGTGGTTGAAGCTCCCAGACCTGTACTTCTCTGCTTTAGGGATTTGGCAGACTTGATTCACCTTCCTGCCAAGTACTGCCACAAGGAAGATGACTTGCCTCTGTGTATTTGTTATGGTCCCAGTCCCTTCTTCTCTGGTTGTTGGGGTTCCTTTCACCCCTTTTATAGTTCTTGTGTGCCACCTTAGCAACTCTCCGCTCCTCTAGTTTGTGTGTAACTACCTACACGCTACTCGGTCATGAGGGAGCTACCTCTGCCTGCCTGGTTACTGTCCATGTTTCCTCTCCAGCTTTCCTGTACGTCCTGTTACTTTACTTCAGGTCTCGGTACCTTGCTGGGGCTTCATGATGCTGGACTCTGCCTCTCTGCTTTACCGTGCTCTCGTTGGTGGCGTCTGCAGTCGTCTGGCGTCTCCTGTCTCGGGCTGCTAAGCTTCCCTTCTTCTGAGTAGTTGATATGGCTACGGACTTGGGAAGCCCCCCATCTGCGTCCTCTGTTCTGCACCACTTCTCGGACAGGATTCGAATCTCCCACGCTGAAGATTCCTTGCACCTGAAGCCCTATGTGAAATAAGATACTGCAAGTTACCTTGGAGTTCTGTGACGTTATAAAGGAACTCAACCTTCGGCTTTGTTATTCTATTTGCTCACAGAGCTGCTTGGTGACTTGCAATGTCTTCATAACAAACACTAGAGGGTACATTATCCCAAACATATGAGTTGTCTGCAAATGAGAAGCAGCAAAACAAGGCTTTCTTAATGGAGAATTTGATTTATGCTGAGCTATAACATATTCATAGCACACCCATATGAGCTCAGCGCGTATGTGTTTGTACAAATGTGTTTGGTACTTAATTCTTGCTCCTAAATGCCCTTTTTTACTAACTGATGAGGACTACTGGCGGATGTCTGCATCTGTGATGTGTGAATCCGTGTGCGTTTTCACAAATCCCATATTTAGGCAAAAAGAATGTGCCTTCCATGCCTTGAAAAGTCACACATCGCTCTAAGCCTGTTTGGATCAGGCAGAGTGGTGTATGCAATCCACAGAAGGATGTTAATGTTCCTTTAGGATATCTCAGGGAGAACACACTTGGCTTATAAACAAGGGAAATGCAGAGTGTTGCGAGCGACTGTCCCCTTTAAGACAGTGTGCTCCTGTCAGCCTCATGAGCGGATATGACGTGGGGGAAAAGGGAAGGTTGAAGGGAGGAGGAAAGCAAGGGCAGATTCCTGATGTATTTGTAAAGAAGAAGACGTATTCCATGATAGCTGGTGTGGGTCCATTATTATTCCACTATACCCAGTCCCACGCTTGGAGGCTGGGACCGGCTTGAAGCACGATATAAAAAAGCATGTTTTATGTTGTGTTTACATTCTGAAGACCAGCAATATGAACGGCTACAGCCTCACATGCGTTTCTTCCACTTTGGCAGAGGTGGCGACCCCTTTTTATGTCTATTTGCAATGCAGCATAAGGGGCCTACTGAGGCTTGCCATGCAGCAGTGATGCTGTTCGAGGCTCGCTGTGCTGACCTGTGCACCTAGTTTGCATATGGGTGCTCGGATCACAGGACTACATTAGTGTCCAAGCATGTGCAGGTGACACTGGCACAATCAAATCGCTGTGGGCATAGCTCTCAACCATTTGTGTTGCAAAGGCGGGTGAAATCACCCGATTTTGTTTTTGGCGGGTGAGACGCCCATTGAAATGAATGGGAGTGCTGGAGGCTTGGCGGGTGAGTCAGCCTTTTACAAGGCGGGTGACACCCGCCAAAAGCGTGTGAGTTGAGAGCTATGTGTGGGAGTTGCTCATGTGCAATAGGCCAATGTATGTATCAGAATTGGGCTTCTAGAAATGGCGTCCTCTGGGTATTTTTTTACTTGGGTGATTCATTGTGAATCCGGCCGTGTGTTTTAACTGTTATCTTCCTTCCCTAATGCTGCGGTAGGAACTTTTGCGGCCTCGCATACAATGATACAGAATTTAGAGAGTAGAAACCTTTTTTATTTTTAGTCTACATTTCAAGCGCGTGGCTTCTGGGAGCCTATCATGGATTAGTGTCAGGGGCGTGAAACCCAACATCATCTCACACCAGGAACTGCCAACACATTTTATTTTTTGATTGGATGTATTGATGTATTTGTTGTTTAACTGTACAGCTCCAATTGCAACCCGTAGTCAGGCTGTGGCACCTCAAGAGGAAAGGGGCAGGAGCGAGACAAGAAAAATGAGGAGTTATAATGATCTAATGATTCACAGGTCTTGGTACTTTCAGACCAGTACAAAAGAATGGGGCCAGGGAGAGTGCTAACAGGTCCGAGCAAGTAAGACAAGCGAACGCTGAGTGAATAATGAATAGGGGCATACATAGGAAAAGTAACATGTAGGAATACATACTCATCCTGTACACAGGCCAAAGGCGGAGTGGCTGGCTGGCAGGGGGGCCTTGGTTCAATGTGATCAGTCTTCCTCTTGCAGGCTGTGCAGAGCTGAAGGGAGAAGAGATAGCATCTTTTTGCTCTGGTGTAAATCATTCTGGTGGGAAAACTTTTTACCCTGAATCTCAAAAGTATTTCTTCATAGGTAGGTGCGCGCTGCACTAATCGAGCATTGCCCAAGCAACTGCAAGAACATCTTGAGTGTGGTTTAGCTGTTAAGGTCCCGTTGGGGATGTATTTGTGATGACCGCAGCAAAGTCCCCTGGTATCTTGCCTTGTGGATGGTGCACAAGGAGTTAAATGCATCCTATGAGCTGGTGAAAGGCCCACAAGAAATGCATTGAGCACCGTGCAAATCCAGTGAGATATTCATGTCCCAGAGTTGGGCTACTAAAAGAGAGCTTACCCTCTTCACTTTTTCGAGTTACCTGCTTCTTTCTGAATGGAACAGGATGTGTAGGGCACTGGACATGCTAAAATAACAAAGAGGATCGACTATGTTTAGGTGCCCGATTTTCTAAAAAAGCACAGGTCGCCTTTTTTTTACAAAGTTAATCTGCACATTTTAAGGGGTATGTTCACAAGCACAAATGAAGCACTGGCCAGCAATCTTCCTGTAAGTAGTTTCAGGAATGAGCTAAGGATTGACAGTTTCTCCTCATACTCATCCACATTGGTGCTGGGACAGTATTAGTAAGCAACACGCCCATAATAGACTTTTTGTGTCCGGAGAAGGGTGCTAAACCAATCAGATGGCTGGAAAAGCAGGCAGGAACTGGCAGAGTCCAACCACGTTCCACCAGCCACCTGCACCCCTTCCCTGGACGCTGGCATCTTTCTCTTTTGGGGATCCAGGGCCTTGGCCCTCATACTCTCCACAACTCCACCTCCCCACCACCTATTCCCCACAATATCCTTAACATGCCCTTTGCCCCGCCCACACTATTTACCTGCAGGCCTGGCTCAGGTTGCCGCACTTCTTTCTGTCTGTGTATAGCCACCACAATAAAAATAGAAAAGATACATGTTCCCTTTTTTATTTACTGTGACAGCAGCCATGTTGATTTTCTTGTTTATGGGAGTTTGGACATGCGCAAGATGCACGCTGCTTATATCACATTAAATAAACTAAAACATTAAAGCTATTTAGACCGATGACAAAGCCCTGGATTGTGGATAGCTATTGCCGGCCCAGAGCTCTTATCTAGGACTTTGCTTCACACAGGTCTACCGAGGAATAGGCTGGTGGGCTGTTACTGGAACCTGGAAGACTCAGATGCAGAGGTGATTGCTATTGCCATTGTGAAGTGATTTAATACAAATCAAAGCATGTGAGAGATAGAAATGCTTGTGTGCTAGAAATGCAAGAGAGATTGCAGGTTCCTACAGTTGATGTTCAGCTTAAAATGCATGAATGGGTCAGAAATGAAACTCCCCCTTTGCTCCTCTCAATGATGTATTGAACCTTCCCACCGGTATCTTCTAACAACCCTCACCTACCTCTGTGCACTGCCTTTGCACGGGGTGGCTCTCTGTCAAAAATAATGCATGTTTCATATTCCTTCTACTTTTGTTTAAGAGGCCGATTCATGGAATTAATGTGCGCTGAAAATTTCCGCGCAAGCGTGCGAAACCGTGCGAATCGCAGTGCAAGTGCGAAAATCGCAGTGCAAGTGTGAAAATCGCAGCAAAACCTGCGCACATCGATTCATGGAAGTCCGTGCGCGAGTAAAATCTGGGATGTGCACTGAAAATCTGCGTGGCGCACGCCGGCACACAGGTCATCTAAAGGCGTGCGCTACGGCCACAGCGAAAGCGCACATAGCGCGGCGCATATAACAAAAGTAGGCGTAACACGGGGATGAACACGCGGAATGGGGAACAACTCGTGAAAATGTGGGCGTCACGGGGGAAGTACAGGAGGCAAGTGCGCGGAACGCCCACACGCTCGCCTACAACACGTATTCATGGAATCGAATAGGGAAAAACAGCGCACGGGCAAAGACGCGCACAGGCCTAAACACGTCCGCCACACGAAGGCAGGCGGTAGCGTCACTGCGCATGAAAAAATGTGTGCCAAAATGTGCGCTAACAAAAAGCACGTATATACAGCTCTGATGAATGTCCAATACTGTGGCACACTATGACAAATGACGTGCAAAGGGGTATGCGACAAACAACGACAACCGCTGTGTCAAAAATAGCGTGTGCGTGTATTTCGGGGGTGCGCGGGAAGTTTCACACGCGATTGGACTTGGGTGAGCGGGGTACGTGTAAACCTGGGGTTCGTGTGAAGTTTCACACACGATTGGCCTGGGTACGTGTAAATCTGGGGTTCGCGGGAAGTTTGACACGCGATAGGCCCTGTGCGAGTGGGGTGCGTGTATTCCTGGGGTTTGCGTGAAGTTTCACACGCGATTGGCCTGGGTACGTGTAAATCTGGGGTTCGCGGGAAGTCATGTCCCCCAGCACCCCCACCACCCAGCAGTGCAGGCACCTGCCAGCAGGCCCGCACTCATGTCCTCCAGAACCCCCACCCCCCGGCAATGCAGGGCACCTGCCAGCAGCCCCCCATTCATGTCTCCCAGCACCCCCACCCCCCAGCAGTGCAGGGCACCTGCCAGCAGGACCGCACTCATGTCCCACTCATGTCCCCTTGCACCCCCACCCCCCAGCAGTGCAGGGCACCTGCCAGCAGGCCCCCACTCATGTCCCACTCATGTCCCCTTGCACCCCCAACCCCCAGCAGTGCAGGGCACCTGCCAGCAGGCCCCCACTCATGTCCCACTCATGTCCCCTTGTACCTCAACCCCCCAGCAGTGAAATGGCGATCTCATGACACAAACCAAAAGTCAACTATGTACATCAACACATGTCCGCCACACGAAGGCAGGCGGTAGCGTCCCTGCGCATTAAAAAAATGTGCGCCTTAATAAAAAGCATGTATATACAGCTCTGATTAATGTCCCATACTGTGGCCCTCTAGGACAAATGACGTGCAAGGGGGTACGCGACAAACACGGACACCCGCTTTGTCAAAAATAGCATGTATTTCGTGGGTGCGCGGGAAGTTTCACACGCGATTGGGCGAGCGGGGTACGTGTATTACTGGGCTGGGCGGGGAAGTACAGGAGGCAAATGCGCGGAACGCCCACACGCACACGGCAAAAAATTTGCGCTAATCCGGAAACACGTACGCCAGCAGGAAGCAGGCGTACGTGGACCCGCGCAGCATAAAAATGCACGCGAACAACAAGCAAGCTCAGACGCCAGGATGAACATACCGTTCCTAGCAGCAGTGGTCATGGGATACTGCAGGAGGAGGAGGAGGATAGTCAGGCCCAGAATTTTCACACCCAGAACCAGCCTTTTTGGGATGCCTGATGACCAGGTGTATGGGAGGTACAGGTTTCCACCTCACATAATACTCGACCTGGTCAGTGAGTGGGAGGATGACCTCACATCACCCACCCTCTGCTCCCAAGCACACAGCCCCCTGGAGAAGGTCCTCAATGTACTGCACTTTTTGGCCACCGGATCATTTCAGCGGACAAGTGCCATAGTGGGGGGGGTGTCACAGGCCACGCAGTCACGCTGCCTACACCAGGTCTTGGCCATCATGACTGCATGCCCATCAGTCCGCAGGCACATATACCTGCCCAGAACAACTGCAGAAAGGCAGGCTGCCGTCCAGGATTTCTATGGGGTCGCACAATTCCCCAAAGTCCTAGGTGTCATTTATTGCACCCATGTGGCTCTACGTCCCCCCAGGGCATCAGAGCACATCTATAGAAACCACAAGCACTGGCATTCCATCAACGTGCAGGTAGTATGTGATGCCAAGGGAATCATCACCTCAGTATATGCCAACTATCCAGGGTCCACCCACGACAGTTTCATTTACAGAATGTCAACCCTAAACCGGGACCTAGAAGCTGGGCGGCATGGCGATACATGGCTGCTTGGTGAGTATAAATGCCACAGCACATGCATGCATGCCAGATACTGAGTAATGTCACAACCTTACTAATGATACCCATCACCACCTCCCCAGGGGACAGTGCCTACCCTCTGAGCACCCACATGATGACGCCAATTCGGAACCCCACCACGCCACCCAAGGTAAGATACAACACAGCCCATATTGCAACCCGGGGCATAGTGGAGCGCACATTCGAAGTGCTCAAGTCACGCTTTCGCTCCCTTGACCGTTCTGGCGGGCAGCTGTTATACGCTCCCCCAGTAGTGTGCAGGATCATAATGGCAGCATGTGTCCTGCACAACGTTGCAATACGCCGGGGCCTGCCGGTGGACATGGTGGTGCCCCCACATCCCCAACCACATTCACGCCCGCTGCGCATGGGAGGGGAAAGGGCACGGGGTGAGGCAGCCCGAACGCAGCTGGTGGCTAATTACTTCACTTAGAATCACACCCCTGTGGAGTGCACACAGCCCTGCCACATACGAGCTGACAATCGATGATGACACAAGGGACAGTCAACTGTCACAACCATACCAGCCTGAGATTGGTCACCTGGAAGTGTCACAATGTGTGCATCCCTACCTACAGAAACACCACCAATGCTGTGTCTTCAATAGACACATATGCTGTTAAATGCATTACCCCCTTGCAAAACACAACATGAGAACAGTGCCATTTCACCCAACCCCTCCCCAGCATCACCACCCAACACACCATGGCATGTCATGCTATGTGAGAGCAAACAAAGCAATCCCGAAAACCTGACTCAAGTGTCACAAAGTACAGTGTCCCTATTGGAAACTGGCCACATACAATATGCTCCCAGTAATGTTGAACTAACAACACACATGACCAAATACTTACCAACAATACAATGCAGCTACACAAGCTCAAACATAACTAAAACATGACAGTACTAAGTTAAAGTAGTCGTAGTCTTACAACCTGAATATGCCACCACATCGCCCCCTTCCAACTGTAGTCTTGCAGGCTTCAAAACTTGTCTGTGTACTGCATACAACATGAACTCCATCTCCAAAGTAGACGGCTTTGTGAAGACATGAGGAATGAACCTGCAAATTTTGAGGGAGACATGGAAGCAGAAGCATACATAATTACAACATGCATTGTACAATACAACAACAATATACGCAAGGAATGTCTACACAGTATTGACTACAGATTGCCCACACAGCTCATGGGAGTCCAACGTCACTGTGTAAGTCACTGTCACTTGGGCACACCCTTTGCAAGCCCATGGAAATGGGAAGCAGGAGGGGTGTGTGTCTCACGAACCCAAACATCTAACCCAAACTCAGGACAAACCTGCATGTGCCCAGCCGGAATACAGTGGATGCCCATGGGAGCCACACAAGGCAACACACTGTAACAAAAAATGAAAAATCAAAAATGGCCATGTGGGGGCCAGGGGGAGTGGGGGAGGCCACCCAGGAGGTTCGAGGACAAGGTGCACACCAACAGCCACCTGTGTGGATGTTGGGAAAAAAAACACCTCAATGGGCTCATGGCCTGCACGGCTACGCTATCGTGGGAGAATCAGAATCGCTTTGGTCGCTCTCATCACCCTGTGCTGCTGCCGCCACAGGAGGTGGTGGTGCTATGGGAGGCAGCCCACGCAAAGCCCTAGTCTGGTCCTCCATTGCAGCAAGCATGGGGGTGGGGAAGGTCTCGTTCTGGAGGATTATAGTGCGGAGATCCCAATGCACCACCTGACGTGATGCCCGGACCTCCTCCCGAGTTTCCTGCATCTCAGCTGAGAGCGTACGTGTGACCCGCTCCAGCTGCTGTTCTGTCCTCAAGTTAGTGGAAGCCTCAAGGTCAACACAAGTCTCCCTGAGGTGATGGAGTTCTACCCTCAGGGCTTCCCGCAGAGTCTCCAGTGCCGCCCGTCTGTCCCTGTTGGACGCCAACATGTCCTCCCTGAGTGATTGGCAAATGAAGTCTGTTGCCTGCTGTAGTTGCTCCATCTGCCTTTCAGGGGGGACAATGGAAGTGGCCACCCTCTCCATTGCTTGAGCCATCATCTCAGATGATGCTGCCTGTTGTTTTGCCATACCGTATATGGATTGCTCCCATGCGGTATTGCCTGGTGGCGTACGGCCACCGCGTTGGCGGGCACCACACCTGTCTGGGGCAAGGTGAACTGCGCCTTGCTGTGCCGGCACTGCCTGAGGCTGTAGGACTGCATTCCCCCTCTGATCTGCGGGCCCAGGAACAGGATCAGATGTTGCGGAGTGTGACCCTGCATCCGTAACCACCAAAGGCGGACCTACCAACACTGACATCCCCATAGAGGGTTCTACCCCTGCTGCAGGTGGGTTGGACAGAACAGAATCCCTGCCAGGAACACTTACCTGCGACGCCACATGGGTCTCATTATCCGAATCGACACCTGAATAGAGGTCTGGGGAGGAGCACCCATAGACACCCCTGGAGAGAATGGTCTGCAGCAAGAGTGGGTTCTCACCCACCACCACACCACATCCCCCACTGGTGCCCGGTTGTGCCTGAGATCCCTCCTGGGTCTGCACCATCTCCTCAACCTCAACAGCATCAAGTGCGTCATCCCCTGCAAAAACATGAAAGAAAAAAAATGGACACAGGCATTTGCACCATGGCACACAATTAGGCCTGACAAGCTACAGAACCAGTACTTGATTGACACATGTCCAACATGACTACAACCCTCCCATGCATGCACTGTCACTGAGTTTGAAGGGGAGGCAAATGGCAGACACTGATGACACCAAGATGGAAGAGCAACACATTAGCTGCATGCTGGCTAGCAGTGCCATCACACATTGGCCTGTGAGTGGCATGTCCAATCCACATACATGACACATGCCATCACACAGATGGCATGTACCATAGGCATGTCACATATTTTTTGACAATAGGGCTGAGAAATGCGTAGTAAAAGTGGGGGAATTGAAACAATCAGCCTGAATGAACACTGAAAAATATGTAACAATGTTGTTGTAAGATGCCACTTCAAGGGCAACTGGCGTGATGTTGCGCAAAATGTCTACTGTGGGCCGAAGGGATACTGTAATACCCAAATCTAGGGGCGCAGAATGTTTTGGATGAAGCACATGGGTGACCCAAACCACTCAGGCACGCACACCCTCACCTGGCACTCAATCCGAACCACTCACACACACAACATACACATGGATCACGCACACATGCATGTGCACTCACCGGACAATGCCTCGTAATCTGGCAGTTCTCCCACACCTTTGATCTGTTCCTCTGTGACGTAGGTCCCAGCAACATACTCATGTACAGTGAGTTCAATGTCCTCTGGTGGAGACCCACCTCCAGTCACCAGAGTAGCGGCATGACTTGAGGCCAGCTTTTTCTTTGCCCTGCGTTTAAGGTCATTCCAGCGCTTGTAGCAATCACCAGCTGTGCGCCTCACAAATCCAAGGCCACTTATGATGTCCACGACGGTCTGCCAGTGTGCCTGACGTTGAGCAGGTGTGGTCTTGCACGCTGCAGTTATCAACATTTCGCGGTCATGTGCGGACACATACTGCACAAGTGCATCATGTTCGGCATCATTGAAGCTAGGCTTCCTTGGCATGCCGGACTGCGTAGCCGTGTCTGGGTATCAGCCTGTAGTGGACGAGCACTCTTCCTCTTTCTTTTGGAAGGTGGTGGGGATCGTGAGTGGCTTACGCCGCTATGGTCACTAGGGGCAGGAGCACCGGTGGACTGGGTAGTAGGAGTGTGCGAATGCACACTGACCATAGGACTTGGTGCAGGCATTGGCTGGAGTGTGATGTTGGCAAGGGGAACGTCAGTATGATGGACCGGGACCGACACTGTCCTGGCTGGGAGAGTCAGAGCTGGGGTGGATGGAGCTGTATCTGCCCCTGCAGCCTCCCCACCCTGCCTACTCGGGGCAGCAGATGACATAGCTGCCCCAGATCCACGTGGCCTGGTGACACCAACTTGCTCTGCCACATGTGGCCTAGACTTGCTGCCCTGGAAGTCAGCCTGGGAGTCTTCCTGTGCCAGGTCAGGTGCCACAATGGGCCGGACCAACAAGGGCTGAGCTGGGATGGTGTCAGCCATGTTTCCCTCAACCATGGGGGGGCATGGATGTCCTTGATTGGTCCTCCACACATGGGGGGATAGGGGCACTCTGCAAATCCCGGCCACGTCCCCTACTGCGCCCACCACGCCCACCTGTTGAAGCTCAGCCACCTTTGCCTCCCTTACCGCTTGCTCGCCTCCCAGCCATGGCACTGATGTTGTTGTGCGTATGGGAGTTGCAGTAAACTATTGTCCTGGGCAATTGGGGGTCAAAGGGGTAGGGTACTAGATGGAATTCGTACCCTGGCTGTATGTGACCCCTGGGGGAAGATGACGGGTCACGCAATGCACAGGCACCCCAAAAACAGAAAATAACGTGCACGCAAACCCTCGTAGACCACGTGCATAGAAAAATGAATCCGCACTACGCTGTGGCACCCAGAAACACAAAAATAAGCGTACGCGTGTTACACACAGCCTACAATGACCTCTGAAGGGGTACGCGACACACGGGGCAAGCACAGTTGGTAAATACGTGCGCCACTCACCGTCTGCCTGGAAAAAGAGCGTGAAAACACCCCCGCCAAAAGAAGAAGTGAACGCTGTTTGAGGAAACAGGCCCAACAGAAAATCAGAAAAAAGCTGTCAGAGGTAACAGGGAGTACGAACTAGAAACGCTGTGAAGTAAATCGCGTGTGAACCGACAAGAAGTACAGAATTCACCCACTCGCTCTTCACGAAAAGCACGTACAAGGAAATGACGTCCTACACGTACCTTTTAAACTGGCCCACACGTCCAACGTCACTTCCGCGTATACGCGCTAAGGCCCTATCCTCAAATTACACGAGCTGACACTCGGACGTGCAGTTCTTGGACCTGTAACATGCACCCGTGTTCAGGGAAACGGCCGCGCGCACACATCACAGATGCGCTTACGCGCTAAGGGCCTTTTGTCCAATGAAATTGCGTACGTGTGCTGATGCACTTACGTGCTAAGGGCCTTTCCTCGAATTACACGCTGACGTGCAAGATTTTCACGTGCCAAATCACTCCGTATCAAGCTGGCCACGCGTTCACACATGCAAGACCACGCTTCTGCCCAGAAGGCCGAATTACTGCCCCCCAGAGCCCCGAGCACGCTCCCACCTGCCATCTGCTGCTGACTGATTGCCTGCTGCCCAAGTGCCCTGCCATTTGCTGACTGCACGTCAGCCAGGGGTGCTGTTGCTGTGACTATCCCTGCTGGAACCGAAGACTCCCGACTGGGATTCCATCGCTCCACAGCCCAGCCCCAGGACCCAGTTGCCCACCCACTCCTGCCTTTGGGGTTGCCATGTCCAGCACTACACCATCTGGCAGCACTGGCAACCCCCAGCCAGAGAGGCAGAGGGCCACCAGCTTCACTGCCACCGAAGTTGGTGTCCTGGTGGAGCAATTCCTGGGGCAGTATGATGCCCTCTTCGGAAGGTCGCGCACCGACAAGGAAGGACGGACCAGGATATGGACGGACATCGTGACTGCCATCAATGCGGACGGGGTGGCAGTCTGCGAATTCCATCATGTCAAGAAGTGCTGGGAGGACTTCAGGTCCAGGACCCTCAACAAGGCCCGGCGCCTCTTGAAGGCAGCGGATGCTAAGGGGCGCCGGGGCCACCTGTCGGAAGACCAAATGAGGGTCCTGGAACGCGTATGCCCAGCGCTCCACGTCCAGGTCCTTGAGAGGCACACCCGTCTGGAGTCGAGCGGTAAGTGTACATGCATACTGATTGGAAGCTGTGCATGTGGTGGTGTGCCAGTAGTGTGCAGGTTGCACATGTGGTTTTGTAGGGCCATGTATGGATGTGTATGTACAGGGCCGTGAGGCTGACACATGCGAGTCCTTTAATGTGTGAGACACATGGATGGTGTGTTTGTGGCTAAGCATGCAGGCCAAATGCAGATGTGTGAGCACACATGTTTGAATGACTGTGTATGTCAGTTGTCAAGGTTGTGGTGTCACACATGGATGTTGGTTGCAGCTGCATGTATCTGCACTGTCTACATGTGCATGTATGTGTATCTAACAAGGGTGCAACTGTCATGCAACATGGATGCATGTGAGATGGATATGTAGAAGACTGATTGCCAGATGTGACATGTATGCCGATCTCATCACTGCGACACTTGGTGGAGGTGTACACATGCATGTAAGTGTGGTGGCGTGTGTGCATGTCTAGTGCACTCCCTGTGTCTCATGTGATGTCTGGCTCACCTTTGCCTGCTCATGCTGTTGTATGTGTATGGATGGTGCTGGCTGTTGCGATATGGCTGTGGAATAGCTCATGTGTGTGATTTGAAATGACATGTGTGTTGGGGATTGTGATGCCATGTCTGAAGTTTGACAATGACACTCGTGTGAAACTGTCATGTGTGTATGAGTCCATTGTACAGTGCCCTGATGCCTGTGTTCTATCTCTCCCTGTCTGCAGCGTCAACTGATGAAGAGGGCGGAGAGGGTGCTGTGGAGCACAGCGGCAGGGATCGCATCACCAGCCGGAGACGCAAGGCCCTGCTCCCCTCCCAGGTTGTCATCTCGTCGGGGAGTGAGGAGTCCGTTGCCGCGTACCAGGTCACAGCTGCCGAGGGGAGGTCCAAGAGGCAGAGGTCGGAGTTGGACTCCTTGGCAGCAGAAGGGGCAGCTGAGACCCCACAGGGCCCGACGGAGGAAGATGGCACTGAGTCAGCCAGGTTGGTGGGGGGTTTGGTGGAGGAGGAGGCCGTGCAAGGGACAGAAACGGGGTCTGGAGGTGGGGATGCCACTGGTGCTAGTGGTGCAGTGCAGGGACAGGAGGCAGCACAGGCCACCGCGGAGGTGCCTGTGTGTAATCCTGTCCCCGATCCTGTGACTGCATCATCCTGCACCAGCAGGGATACCTACGTCCAGACCCGTTTTCAGGCAGGGGATGAGCTTACGACAACTGGCCTTCCTCTGCTTGCAGACGTGGCTATCCGGGACCGGGTTGAGCCTGTCCTGGGTGGTGTGGCGTTGCGTCAACGGGCCATGCGATGCAAAATGCAGTCTTTTCATGGGGAGACTGCATGTCGTCTCGAATGGCTCGTTGACCATGTTGACCTACTGGGACAGGTCACCAGGGCCGGATTCCTCCATTTGCTGGGCCTTGTTCCGACCCCCTCCTCAACTGAACCCCCTGTGCGCCAGTCGTACTCCGTGCCATCTTCCCACCCATGTGTCACCTGGGTGCCCTGTGGAGCTGCCTCTGACCCTGCGGCCAGGCTGGTGGAGGACACATCCCTGCCACAGTCGGGAGTCGGACGTCCAGCAGGGGTGGCCACCTCAAAAACTGCAGCCCAGCCGGAGGAGGATGTGCAGGCAGCAAGAGCCAGGGCATGGGTAGAGGCACAGCAGCAGCAGCAACAAGGTGGGAGCCATGATGGCTCGGGGCCTTCGTCATCGGAGGGGCAGGCATCGGCCAGAGGGCAGGAGGACCCAGGAAGGGAAGTGTCTTCCGTGTGGCAGCGGTTAGGCCATGCCATAGATGCGGAGCGGCAGCGGGCAGAAGAGGCACGGCTCACGATGGTCAGGGCGGAGAACTCCATGCGGAGGGCCCCGAGGTGGGCTGTATCTGCCCCTGCAGCCTCCCCACCCTGCCTACTCGGGGCAGCAGATGACATAGCTGCCCCAGATCCACGTGGCCTGGTGACACCAACTTGCTCTGCCACATGTGGCCTAGACTTGCTGCCCTGGAAGTCAGCCTGGGAGTCTTCCTGTGCCAGGTCAGGTGCCACAATGGGCCGGACCAACAAGGGCTGAGCTGGGATGGTGTCAGCCATGTTTCCCTCAACCATGGGGGGGCATGGATGTCCTTGATTGGTCCTCCACACATGGGGGGATAGGGGCACTCTGCAAATCCCGGCCACGTCCCCTACTGCGCCCACCACGCCCACCTGTTGAAGCTCAGCCACCTTTGCCTCCCTTACCGCTTGCTCGCCTCCCAGCCATGGCACTGATGTTGTTGTGCGTATGGGAGTTGCAGTAAACTATTGTCCTGGGCAATTGGGGGTCAAAGGGGTAGGGTACTAGATGGAATTCGTACCCTGGCTGTATGTGACCCCTGGGGGAAGATGACGGGTCACGCAATGCACAGGCACCCCAAAAACAGAAAATAACGTGCACGCAAACCCTCGTAGACCACGTGCATAGAAAAATGAATCCGCACTACGCTGTGGCACCCAGAAACACAAAAATAAGCGTACGCGTGTTACACGCAGCCTACAATGACCTCTGAAGGGGTACGCGACACACGGGGCAAGCACAGTTGGTAAATACGTGCGCCACTCACCGTCTGCCTGGAAAAAGAGCGTGAAAACACCCCCGCCAAAAGAAGAAGTGAACGCTGTTTGAGGAAACAGGCCCAACAGAAAATCAGAAAAAAGCTGTCAGAGGTAACAGGGAGTACGAACTAGAAACGCTGTGAAGTAAATCGCGTGTGAACCGACAAGAAGTACAGAATTCACCCACTCGCTCTTCACGAAAAGCACGTACAAGGAAATGACGTCCTACACGTACCTTTTAAACTGGCCCACACGTCCAACGTCACTTCCGCGTATACGCGCTAAGGCCCTATCCTCAAATTACACGAGCTGACACTCGGACGTGCAGTTCTTGGACCTGTAACATGCACCCGTGTTCAGGGAAACGGCCGCGCGCACACATCACAGATGCGCTTACGCGCTAAGGGCCTTTTGTCCAATGAAATTGCGTACGTGTGCTGATGCACTTACGTGCTAAGGGCCTTTCCTCGAATTACACGCTGACGTGCAAGATTTTCACGTGCCAAATCACTCCGTATCAAGCTGGCCACGCGTTCACACATGCAAGACCACGCTTCTGCCCAGAAGGCCGAATTACTGCCCCCCAGAGCCAGGCCAGAGGGCAGGAGGACCCAGGAAGGGAAGTGTCTTCCGTGTGGCAGCGGTTAGGCCATGCCATAGATGCGGAGCGGCAGCGGGCAGAAGAGGCACGGCTCACGATGGTCAGGGCGGAGAACTCCATGCGGAGGGCCCCGAGGTGGGCCGAGTGCCTCGAGGCAATTCGCAGGGAGTTGGAGGAGAACATTTTGTCGTCCCTGCGAACCCTCGGGGCCATGGAAGAGGACCGCCTCTGGGACATTGAGCAGGAGTTCAATGATGCCCTGGCCCGGGACATCCAAAAGTGAGCCGTCGGACTAGCCCGCTGCCCTTGTAAATAGTTAGATAGTGTTAGGTTTCCTTTGGTTTTTTCTTTATTTTGGTTGCGCTTGGACAATGCACCACGTTTCTGTATATAGTTTTTCATTAGGTAGTATTTTTGATAGGGTTCCTTTCTTCAGTTGGGATCATGGACCCTGGATTGTTCATCTGTATATAGTTCACTATTGGATTCATCTCTTTTTTTTTGATTTCCCCATGGAGCAATGGTGTTCACTTTTGTTTTTCCCTTGGATTTGCTTTGTTGGACTGTGACTTTGGACACCTTTCCTTTGGATTATGATTTATTGTTTTTCATTATTTTACGGACATGCAGCTTTTCTTTTTTTATTCCCATGGTTGATTGTTTGATTTTAATTCCATTCCTGTTGCGTTTAATACATTTTTTTCTTCATACTTCGATGTGTGGTATTATCTCATTGGTTTCATGCATGTCATGATATGGATTTTCACATTCACTTGCAACCATTGTGTGTCTGTGACAGACATGTGTTCATTTACATACTTGCCATTGGGGTTGTATCATGTAATTGCCTTTTCTATGTGGGTGGATGCAATACTTGGTTGGGTCTTTGGGCTGGGGAGGCTGGCCATAAGGGCCATGATTGAGGATCGTCATGACCTGGGGCAGGGGGACATGAGTGGGGGCCTGCTGGCAGGTGCCCTGCACTGCTGGGGGGTGGGGGTGCAAGGGGATATGAGTGGGGGCCTGCTGGCAGGTGCCCTGCACTGCTGTGGGGTGGGGGTGCAGGGGGACATGAGTGGGGGCCTGCTGGCAGGTGCCCCTCAGTGCTGGGGGGTGGGGGTGCTGGGGGACCTGAGTGGGGACCTGCTGGCAGGTGCCCTGCACTGCTGGGGGGTGGGGGTGCAAGGGGACATGAGTGGGGGCCTGCTGGCAGGTGCCCTGCAATGCTGGGGGGTGGGGGTGCAAGGGGACATGAGTGGGGGCCTGCTGGCCGGTGCCCTGCACTGCTGGGGGTTGGGTGTGTTGGGGGACATGTGTGGGACATGAGTGGGGGCCTGCTGGCAGGTGCCCTGCACTGCTGGGGGGTGGCGGTGCAAGGGGACATGAGTGGGACATGAGTGGGGGCCTGCTGGCAGGTGCCCTGCACTGCTGGGGGTGGGGGTGCAAGGGGACATGAGTGGGGGCCTGCTGGCAGCTGCCCTGCACTGCTGGGGGGTGGGGGTGCAAGGGGACATGAGTGGGACATGAGTGGGGGCCTGCTGGCAGGTGCCCTGCACTGCTGGGGGGTGGGGGGGCAAGGGGACATGAGTGGGACATGAGTGGGGGCCTGCTGGCAGGTGCCCTGCACTGCTGGGGGGTGGGGGTGCAAGGGGACATGAGTGGGACATGTGTGGGGGCCTGCTGGCAGGTGCCCTGCACTGCTGGGGGGTGGGGGTGCAAGGGGACATGAGTGGGACATGAGTGGGGGCCTGCTGGCAGGTGCCCTGCACTGCTGGGGGGTGGGGGTGCAAGGGGACATGAGTGGGACATGAGTGGGGGCCTGCTGGCAGGTGCCCTGCACTGCTGGGGGGTGGGGGTGCAAGGGGACATGAGTGGGACATGAGTGGGGGCCTGCTGGCAGGTGCCGTGCACTGCTGGGGGGTGGGGGTGCAAGGGGACATGAGTGGGACATGAGTGGGGGCCTGCTGGCAGGTGCCCTGCACTGCTGGGGGGTGGGGGTGCTGGGAGACATGAGTTGGTGATCATATTGCAACGTGACGTGTGGCTTGGCTGGGGGGCATGCCCATGGTGGATGGGCTGCCTGCGGGACATGACCAGGGGTGCAGGGTAGTCCCCTGTGGTGTGGGCTGCCTGCAGGGGCCGTGGAGTGGGTAGAGGGGACACCTGGGAGGACCCACACTGCCAATTCACGTGTAGGACTCCCCGCACACACCGAAATACACGTATCAAAGCCAATCGCGTGTGGAAGTTCCCGCGCACCCCCGAAATACACGTACGAAGCCCAATCACATGTGAAACTTCCCGCGCACCCCTGAAATACACATACCCAGGCCAATCGCGTGTGAAACTTCCCGCGCACCACTGAAATACACGTACCCAGGCCAATCGCGTGTGAAAGTTCCCGCACACCCCTGAAATACACGTACCCAGGCCAATCGCGTGTGAAACTTCCCACGCACCCCTGAAATACACGTACCCAGGCCAATCGCGTGTGAAACTTCCCGCGCACCCCTGAAATACACGTACCCAGGCCAATCGCATGTGAAAGTTCCTGCGCACCCCTGAAATACACGTACCCAGGCCAATCGCGTGTGAAAGTTCCCGCGCACCCCTGAAATACACGTGCCCAGGCCAATCGCGTGTGAAACTTCCCACGCACCCCCGAAATACACGTACGAAGCCCAATCGCATGTGAAACTTCCCGCGCACCCCTGAAATACACATACCCAGGCCAATCGCGTGTGAAACTTCTTGCACACCCCTGAAATACACGTACCCAGGCCAATCGCGTGTGAAAGTTCCCGCACACCCCTGAAATACACGTACCCAGGCCAATCGCGTGTGAAACTTCCCACGCACCCCTGAAATACACGTACCCAGGCCAATCGCGTGTGAAACTTCCCGCGCACCCCTGAAATACACGTACCCAGGCCAATCGCGTGTGAAAGTTCCTGCGCACCCCTGAAATACACATACCCAGGCCAATCGCATGTGAAAGTTCCCGCGCACCCCTGAAATACACGTGCCCAGGCCAATCGCGTGTGAAGCTTCCCGCGCACCCCCGAAATACACGTATGAAGCCCAATCGCGTGTGAAACTTCCTGCGGACCCCCGAAATACACGTACCCAGGCCAATCGCGTGTGAAACTTCCCGGGCACCCCTGAAATACACGTACCCAGGCCAATCGCGTGTGAAACTTCCCGCGAACCCCTGGAATACACGTACCCAGGCCAATCACATGTGAAACTTTCAGCGCACCCCTGAAATACACGTACCCAGGCCAATCGCGTGTGAAACTTACCGCGCAGCCCTGAAATACACATACCCAAGCCAATCACGTGTGAAACTTCCTGCGCACCCCTGAAATACACGTACCCAGGCAAATCGCGTGTGAAACTTTTCGCGCACCCCTGAAATATACGTACTCAGGCCAATCGCATGTGAAACTTCTCGCGAACCCTGTAATACACGTACCCTGCTGAAATCGCGTGTGAAACTTCCCGCCAACCCCATACACGTACCCCACTCGCACAGGCCCTTTCGCGTGTGTATCTTCACGCGCACCCCAGTAATACACGTTCCCCGCTTGGCGTTTGCTGTTTGGCAGCCCTGTAAACAGGTCCAGGGTTAGCGCAGCCCTTTGCGATAAATTGGGAATTTTGATGGCTTTTCCTTGGGCAAGGGCGTTCTTGGGGGCGTAACTGGTGCTGCTGCAGGGTCGCTGCGCCACTCTGCGCCACGGCTGGTTTTGGAGGCTAAAATCCATGAATACGCTGTGCGCGGAAATCGATTTTAGCGCATGCAGCTGGCGCAGACATTCGCACGCGCACACTGTGCGCCAGCCACGTGCGCCACTTTTGTGCGAAATTCTATGAATTACCCTGTAAATCAAAAATCACCCCTTTACACCATCAATCTCGCCGAAACCTAACCGTCCCCATCCACCCTATGCTTTTTCCCATTTCACTCATTTACACTCCGGGATTCCCATCACTGGAAATTCCGACGCTCTGAAATGTCAACACTCAAACAGTGACTGGTTCTAAGAACACTCTCAGAAACACTTGCTGTCATAAGTGTGAGTACAGTTATTGAATTCCTCTTTCCCATTGATCCCACCATGATTGCTAGGTTCAATATCAGTAAATATATCTATACATGTTTTAATCACGGAAGATGTACTTAAAGTGTATGCTGTGCTGTACCCATTGACTGTTTCCTGCTCCTTTCCTACACCAGCAAGTTTCATATGTTTAGTACTGGATTATGTTAAGGTGTGCACAACTCTCAGCAATGCAACTGTTTCCAGAGTACCCTGCAACTCGATCCTGGTCTCAAACTAATAGAGAAACAAATCTAATTTCCAGAGAGAATTTCTCCCTAGCTCCTGCCATTGACCCAGATGGGTTATCGACCTGGGCATCCTTTTTAAACAGGTTCTACACATTGGAGGACATATGCAATCAAATTGCTCCACTAAAACTCACAATCAAATAAAAATAATAATATCTGGTTTACGACCGATCTTTAGGACCTACCTATGTACTAAAATATAAAAGAATGAAAGAAACATGGCGATCCTGTAGACGAACCATCAGCTAAAACTGCCTTAAAAAGCCGGGAGGATAGCTCAGGGGCAACACGTTTGTCTTGGAAGCAAGACAAGGCCTACTATAGCTCGCGCATAGAAACCAGTCCCCGGTATTATATAGAAGAACAATTATAATAATCATAATTATAATAAAAAGAATTTAAAAAGACAATTTTCATAGATACATCTTCTGCTATTCAGAACAAGATTGAACTAGCTCTAAATAGACCTCGAGAACTGTTCACAACAGTAAATACATGTCTCAATCCTCTAAGTACTATTGGTAGTCAGGCTCCTTTAAAGAAAATATCTCACAATTTTAATACATTTTATAAAGCATTCAGCAGTAGATCAATCAAAATTCATTCTCACTTACCCTACTCCCCACTGAGACTGCTCCTGTGACTAAACACTTTGCATTTTTCTAGGTGACCTCAGATTCAATAAACAAACTATTGTCAGAGGAGTCAGAGGAGTCAAGGGCGCTAAAACTACAATACCTTTTTGGCTGTTTCCATTGAGGAGAAGGTGCAGCTGGACTTTGCACTATTCTCCTGCCTGCGAGCCCGCTGAAACATGGTACCTTTAAGGCTGCTTATACCGTTGGGCCCACCAGGAAGTGAATTGAATAAATTCAGAGCTGCGTGCCCTTGCAGCGTTAAGCCCGTCAGATGAGTCAAGAGCGCTACAACTACAATACTGTTTTGGCTGTTCCATTGAGGAGAAGGTGCAGCTGGACTTTGCACTATTCCCCTGCCTGTGTGCCTGCGAGCCTGTTGAAACACGTTACCTTTAAGGCTGCTCGTACCATTGGGCACGCCCACCAGGAAGTGTATTGAATAAATTCAGAGCTGCGCGCCCTCGTGGTGTTAAGCCCGTCAGATGAGTCCAGGGCGCTACAACTACAATACTGTTTTGGATGTTCCATCGAGGAGAAGGTGTAGCTTGTCTTTGCACTATTCCCCTGCCTGTGTGCCTGCGAGCCCGCTGAAACACGGTACCTTTAAGGCTGCTCGGGCTGCGGGCAAGGGCATACTCTGCTCTATCAATTCCCCCACAGGTTTCCATAAGGACTAGAGCCTTATAGGTAAGGAAAACTAAAACCTTTCATACACAGCCTGAGGATTCAGTGAGACTGCGGGAGTGAATACTCCTTTGATCACGTGAATCCGGGAAGAGCCATATAAGTGAATGCTGGTGAATGCTGGTGACTGTGGAATCTTTTCTTTGAGCCAGCATTTTCCTTTCTTTTCTTTTTTCCCTGAGCAAACAGGCTGCTGAGTTGCAGTATTTGCCTGTGTATAGGTTACGCGGCCTGATTGATACAATGAAGCTCAGGAGTAAATTGAAAAATACTAAAGCCAACAGAAAATCTACAAATAAGGGGAATCCCTTGGCTATACGCGATAAAAGCCCTCAAGCTACTACCGATAAGGGAAAAAAGATCACAGATTTTTTTGGGGAACAGATTGTGACGGCGCAAATTCATTCTGAACTACTTGTATCTCATGAACGATGAGATAACCAACCCAGCGGAGTTTGATAATAATAACTCCCTTCTAAATCTATGCTACAGTCTTGAGGGTCAAATTTCGCATTTAGAGAGCCCTGGGAATCCAAGGCCGGCAAGGATACCTGAAGTCATTGCTGATCCAGTTCCCAACATTGAGGACATCTCTACAAATACCATACCAAACAAAAACAAGGAAAGACTCTAATGCTCCCCTCGTCTTTCTGGATTGGCAGATGCAACAAATGAAGATGCTAGTGTGGCACAGGATAGTGCAGCAACAAGCCTAAACCATGACTGTGGTAAATGTAATATTGACTCTAAATTTAAAGATCTGGATGCCCATAATATGGCTACTAGTTTTGCACTTAAAATACTATTAAGGCGTTGTTATACTACGGCTGCACAAACTAGGAATAATGTGGAAGTCTTAAAAGAATTAGCTAAGGTTAATATTCCAAAGAAGCGGGGAGAAGCCAATATAAGATCGGAAGCCCCAACATTAAGTGTTCCAACTAAAGATACATGTAAAGTCAATTTAGAATCCACCTTGGTAGAAATATTGGCGGGGAGCGAGGAAGATAGCGAGAATGGTGCCCCTCTGCCGAGAAGAGAGAAACAAAAGAGACACAGAGAAATAGAAAACACGGCAAAGGATGAGACTATCCTTGTCAAAAAGGGAAATGTAGCTAAAGTAGTAAAGAAGAACCGTACAAAAAGAGAGAGAAAAAGGGCAGCCAGAAATGCGAGAAAGCGTGCAGAAAAAATGAGTGGTGAAAAAAAGGGCACTCTTACATCTTGGGTGATTGAAACTGATAAGAAAAACATTTGCTCCAGTAAGCAGGCTAATGCGCAACCAGAGGAATCTGGAGGACAGTAGTGATGGCTCTGTCAAATCAATCAAAGGTGAAATTTTCTAAGATAGCTCAAGATAATTGGGTAACTCAGGGTAAAACGGAGGCAGAGTCTGTTAGGTCCAATAAGGCAGTTACTTTAAATTGACCCATGCAAAAAAAGGTTTTCACCATCTCACGTACAAATAAAAGAAATTCCACTGTCATTAATAGGGGAGTGCTGCTAGAAGCCCTACACAGGCAACTGCAATTAAGAATATTGAAAAGTGGGGACTTCAAATTTGTGGAGCCCTGTAAGGGCAATTATAGTCGCATTCACCGCTATTCTGAGGCGGTGGTAAGTCTTGAGAGAGAATACAAGGAAGAACTAATGAGCAATGGTTATTTCTGGATGCTAAAGAAAGTGAGGCAGGATGCCAAGATAGTAAATCTGTGTGTAATAAAAGTGCTAAGAATGCTCAACAGCCAAAGGAACCTAAGAAGGGCAATGATATAAATAAATCACATTGGAAATTGCTATGCTCCTTTTTGCCTCCAGTATCTAATGGAGAATGATTAGATTCTACCATTATATCCTGGAATACTAGGGGCCATTCCCACCTTTTTGCTGAAAACGGTTCTTTTGGTTTATTAAAGGATGCACTAATTGTCTTCTTACATGAAACCTGGCTATTGAAGGGTGCTGTGTTTGATGGTTTTAAAAAACGTACCATAATGCTGCAAAAAAAGGAGAAAAGGGTCGCTCGTTTGGAGGCCTTACTATCCTAATCTCCAATAGGCTGACCTCACAAGAATGTATATTGTCTCCAATTAATTCAAATGTGCTGGTGGTGGTGGTTGATATGCCCAATAACTGTAACATCTTGTTGGTTAATATTTATGACCCCCAGGACTGGATCAAACTTTTGAGATTCAACAGACAAAATTTGATTCTCTGGTTAATCAAACTATGGCAGAAGGAGAATTGAATATTATACTTGAAGGTGACCTTAATGCTAATCTACTAACAGACGATATAGGCATATTAACTAAAGCAGCAATTTGGAGAACATTCATCAATGAAAATACATTAAGGCTGCTAAATGGAAGCAGGTGTGACAAATCCCCTAACACTGTAACATGGACCAACAATGCTTATACCTCTACACTTGACTATATATGTCTAAGCGAAAACATGTTTGGCCAAACTAAAAGCTTTGAAACTCTGAATAATACTTTTAGCGATCACTATATCCTGCAAAGTAGAATGGAACTGCATATAGCACCTCCTGTGAGAGATGCTGTGGGTGAGGTACACAGCTGTAGTAATGGCACTAGAATTTGATGGTCTGATACTAACTTGGCCGAAGCCAAAAGGTGGTGTGAAACAATTGATCCAGAACAGTTTCTCTATACCTCAGTGGACAATATAGTAGCCTGGATTTCTAATCATCTCTCTGTTCTGATACCAATCCCAGGGAATGTGTGTCCCTTAAAGAACAAGGTCATTAACAATAGATTGTTTGATAAAAACATAAGGGGTATGAAAAGGGAGATACAAAGAAATCTGAGACAATTTAATAAGCTGTGTTTGAGTCCTGAAGCAAGTAAAAAAGGCAGAAGGGAGATTCGTAATAAGTATTCTAATGCGATCAAATTCTATCGGACATCAGAGAGGAATGCCACCTGGCAGTCTATGGTTCGATTGTTAAATGAAGGTGATTCTAGGAAGTTCTGGGCCTGCTTTAGAAACATGAATAATGCAGGTATCCCAGAGCTGCTAGTCCCTATTGACAGCCATACTTGGGTAAACTTCCTAACAAAAAAGTTTAAAGGAGAATCTTTAAAGCTGGAAAAACGTCCCATAACCAACATGAACATATGCAGGGAAGACATTGGGCCTCATTACGAGGCGGGCGGTAAGGGATTACCGGCACCGGTGCTGGTAATCCCTTACGGCCCTATGAGATCCCTTTGCGGGTCCTCCCTTAATGCCTGGTTTTTCCAGGCGTTAAGGACGGGACCCGCAAAGGGACTCTGGAGCTAATAACGGTACCGCAATTTGCGATACCGTTATTAGCGCCTTCCCCATTCCCATTGAGCCCTATGGGGGCTCAAATGGGAATGGGGAATGGCCCTCGTGAGTGGGGAATTACCGGTCCCACCAACCTTGGAATGGACCGGTAATTGCTCCATTCACCACGGCGGAGTCGGAACGAGTTTGGAGGCAGCCATGGCGCTAATAGCGCCATGGCTACCTCCAACCTCGTAATTAGGCCCATTGTGTTAACAATTAAGAAGCTAAA
Source organism: Ambystoma mexicanum (assembly GCF_040938575.1). Taxonomy (NCBI): domain Eukaryota; kingdom Metazoa; phylum Chordata; class Amphibia; order Caudata; family Ambystomatidae; genus Ambystoma; species Ambystoma mexicanum. The sequence continues at coordinate 1,151,684,777 of NC_090928.1, forward strand.
GAGTTCTCGAGCCCCGGGACCCGATGCTCTATGCAATATCATTCTAAAAGTAAATCCAGAAATCTGGGCAGATATTTTATCAATAATGTACCAAAATATTACCGATACGGGAAGGATGCCTAATTCCTGGAAGACCTCTAATATCATACCTATTTTTAAGTGTGGTTTACACAATCTTCCCGAGAATTATAGGTTAATAGCCCTTACCGATGTCCCTAGCAAGATTTTCTGTACTATGATACTAAAGGAAATTAATAAGTGGATTGCTAGTGAAAACATCCTAGACAAAGCCCAAACAGGCTTTAGGAAAGGATGTGCAACGGCAGACAATATCTTCATACTAAACACACTAATTGAGCAGGCTAACCAAGATAAAAATCTAGCTTTATATGTACTCTTTGTAGATTTTACTTCCGCCTTTGACTCGGTTGAGTGGGGGCGACTTTGGATGAAACTTGAAGCCTGTGGTATGCCTGCAAATTTGTTATATTTTAGTATGATGATATATGATAACAGCAAAGCGCGGATACGCCTAGACAATCGATGTACCCTATCTGAACCCTTTAACATTTCCAAAGGCGTAAGACAGGGATATGCGCTAGCACCCACTTTTTACATTCTGTTCATGTCCGATTTTGATAATATCTTTAAAGATAAAATGAACGCCTTTCCCAAAATCGGCTCACAAAAGGTGGGGTGGATCTGTTATGCAGATGATATCATAATCATGGACAATACTTATGTGGGCATCTGTAATAGTGCATCAGCCCTGTGTGAATACGCAGAAAAGAATGGCCTCACAATCAACCTGAAAAAAACACAATTTATGAGCTTTGGCATATTATGTTCATTGGGATCAATAAGGAAAGTTAACAGCTACAAAAACTTAGGCCAAGAAATATGTGGTGAAAGGAAGAAAATTAACCCATTAGTCCAAAAGAGTAAACGAACCAAGATAATGGCAACCCTAGCTGCAGTTGTGAGCTTTTCTAAGAAAACAGCGGGCTTTAGCCTACTGGGAATTATTAACATCTATAAGGAAAAGTTGGTTGCAATGTTTCTGTATGCCTTGGAAGCCTCTTTTTCTGACTGGTCTGAATGGGCGGATGTGACAAAAGGTGTGATATGGAGGAGAATATTAGGTCTCTCTAACTATACACCTATCCAGGCCCTATCTACCCAAATTGATTATAACAGAGCAAAGTTATATATCAAAATATGGTATGCATAGCAAGGTTCATTACTACATATATTACATGAAGGTCTAAATGGAGGAAATATGGGGGCCCTGAATAACTTCCAGAAAAAAAATCCAGGATATTTTCGAGAGAATTGCTTTTGTCCCAAAATGGGATTATGGTGAGGGGGCGGTGCTGAAGTCCTTGAAAAATGCCTTGGAAAAGTGAGACTGGGCCTACAGCAATGATAGGGTTGTTGAATTTGTCTTATTAGGGTCATTTGAAAAACTACCTTTCCTGTATAAAAAGCCTCAGTTCTACCTAAAGCTTTTGTCCACGATGGTAAATCGGAAAATCTTCCTGGATATGAGGTTAAATCGACTAAATGTTCTGGGGGTACGGGGGGCATGGTTAAATATCCCGGAGGAAAGGAGAATGTGCAGACTGTGCTGTAATGAAAATGAGAAATAAACTATAAGATATGTGCTTACCTGCTGTAAGAATATGAGTTCCATCTATGAGAAATATTTCGAAAAATATTTGGAAACATATGAATATGATCTGATTTACATTGCCAGTGAAAGGTTTTGGCAGAGATGTTTAGCAGGGTGGAATAGGAGTTTAATAATTGCAACAACCCAGATATGGAAAGTGGCGAATCTTCGCCTTAGGCAGTTTGAAGAAAATTTGAAGTTACTAACAGAATTATAACTATATCTGATTTTTCTTCTTTCTGATTTGGGGTCGCATTAAGTTATGAAGCTTCTATTATGGTCACCTTTTCTCCTAGTTGATGAACTGAACGAGATTTAGATGTATTTAGGTGCGATGTGTGTTTTGTCTGTTCTATTGTATTCTATAATTAGCTCATGCAAAATATGCAATCAATTTCCTTTTAATAATGTACACTATATTTTGGTGACAAACTTAAGTGCAGTTACTATTTTATTGTATTTTATTGACTAATGAGCATGTACTTTCTTATTTTCTCTGTTCTTATTTAATTGTTTTGTCTATGTTCATTCTTTGTAAAAATTTCTTTTGAACTAAAACACAATAAAGAAAAAAAAATAAAGAAAATAAACAAACTACTCACAAAACTTAAAAGCTGCTGTGCAGTCATTTGGTGGGGTCCCCACATATGTCGCAAGGAACAATGCATTGCACTTGATGACGATGATGATGGTTATTTATAACAGGCTTAATACCGAGAGGTTTCTAAGCGTGTACCCGGGGATCGCACCTGTGATGCTCCATGTCGTTTTGCGTCCAAGGCGAGCACCTTGCTCCAGTGTTCATCAATTTTTCGTTAGACAATGCATATATTCCATCTACACTAAAAATGAACACACTGAGTCCACTGGTAAAAAAAAAAAAAACATTATCTATCTACGAGATAATGATCCTGCTGTGTCTCCATCAGATATTATACAATGCACAGACGAGATCGCAAGATGGATGACACTCAATAAATTGTTATTGAACCCTACAACAATGGAAATAATACTGTTGGGCACCAAATGATTGCCTAATCACATTACCAGCAATGTTCCTTCTCCTCCTGTGTTTGACCTACCAACTGGCTTGCTCATAAGTAAAAAATGTAGGTTGCTACTGGGCAGTACAACTTGGGCTGTGACATCCAGTTTGGTACTATAGTTTGCCCAATATATTACAATCTTTGACTATTGCGGCTTGTCCTCCCATACCTGACCCCATCAGATATTCCAGTAGTGGTGGAATCACTGGTAAAATGTAAATTAAATTATGCTGATGCTATTCTGGTGGATATCCCGAAGTACCAGCTGCAGCATTTGCTGACTGTACAAAATACGGCAATAAGACTGGTTTTCAGATTATCCAAACCTGGTCGACCAAAATCGACCAATTTCCTATATATGTGTCTGTCAGGCTAGCGGAGGAGGTGGGTGGGGGCGTGCATTGTCTGCAGTATTGGGGGGACGCCTATTCAAAGAATAAACCGGTTTAATTCATGACGTCCAAAAGTGTACAAAGAAAATGCAGATTGCAGTCTATAGAAATATGTAGAACCAGTGTATAATATCTTTGGCCATCTCCAGCAACTTCCAGATAACTCACCAGTACCCAGATAGTGTGAGATGTCCCCGAACTATTAGGACTATATCAAGGTCTGGCCCTTGGATCTGCAGAACATTGCATTGTGGGCAAAGCCTGATGCTGTCCTTCAGGGGGTCCAGTTGCAAAAGTGTGTTAACTTGTAATGTGTTAGCTTAAGTCTAGCATCCCTCTGAGCAATGTCTCTGTTACTCTTGTCCATTGCCAACCTGAACATACCTATAAAGGGACCTTTTACTATTCTCACTGTAAACACCCAGAAATAGGGATGGACTCTATTTGCATTACACAGATGCTGTCTAGTATCAATGTCACTTCCCTATCATCACCCAATATGTACAAATCCTTTTGGCGGGTAGCATTCTTCTTTAGCATCTTCATCTTTTTAGAATTTCAAATTTATATTGGCATGTACCCTCTAATTCAGATTTTGTGACTCAGGTAATATAAAGCCCCCCCCTCACCCCCTTCCTCCTCCTCTGTCCAATGTATTATTTCACCATCAATTCTTATTGCACCTTTATTCCACCTGTCAATATTGTTGTTGCTCTACTCCATAGAGTTTCATTCACTTCCAGGATGAGCCGTCTGTGTTAGCTTATATTGTCCTTGCACTTAATTGGCAGCCTCTTCTGAGCATTCCTAGTGCCATTCCCAGTCTGGGACAATGGGACTCTTTGTATTGTAGTGTATAGGATGGGTGGTTTTGAAATTTGATGTGCAAAACTGTTCATTATGACTTGTGGCTGTCTTAGTTTGACCGCTTGCACGTTGTATGTGCCTATCATACTTTCTAGGACTGGTGTTTCCCCAATTATCACCCATGGTGGGTGTCCTGGACAATGACCTTGCTTGGGTTGCCGGCTTAATCTACTGGTACTTGCCTTCATCCTGAGCAATCTGACAGCCATTTTCTCATGCTCACTTGCCTCTTGGCTGCTGGATTTCCTGCCCTTGTTCCACCCACCTCTCCTTGAGAACTAACCAACCATAGCATCATGTTTGAAAAGGGAATACTCCCTTACAAATGTCACTTACAGAGGTCTATCTGCAGCCCCTAAACTGCAGATAGACCGCACTTCATTTACCCATGTAGTCACTGCCATAGAAAAATGAAAAGGATTACTCTCATTTATGCATGGTTGCCATGTTGGTTTGGACTATGTTTTACTTTGATGTCAAGGGGCTTGCCACACATGTCTTCATCAAATGAACACTACACATGTTCACACAATTAGCACCAAGGACACTTTTTCTGGCATCAAGTTGTGATGAACACCCCACATCTTCTATGGCCCTGCCCAAGGCCTTTATCGACAAATTAAGCTCTTGATCACTGGTTCTCTTTACTCTTTTCTTGGTAATTCTAGTGGGAGAATCTCAAAACCTACTCTAGTATACTACCTGTAGTATACCCAAATTAATTGTGTCCCTCTAGGCGTATACCATGCCCCAATATGCAATCAAATATTTAATATTGGTATGTAGACTACCAAATTTTATATTTGTGTGGACAGACATAAATCAACCTCTTATCAAGACAAAGGTCGTATGATTGTCTCTCAGTACTTTGCGTTGCATCCTGAAAAGATTGCAAAACCTTGAAAGACATCAATAATGAGTTTCACAATGGATTACACTAGTTCCAAAAAGATCATCAGAATGTCATCTACACACAATATACTTTTGACTTATCCCTGGACAGGTAGCATTTCATGATGATAGATAGACTCCGCCCTATAAATGTTATCAATGACAATGCATGGTCTTGACAGGTTCCTGTGTCAATGTTGATTCAGTCCTACATCATTTCTGTACAATTAATCTTAGACCATTGGTGCTGATAGATCAGTCTGAACCTGATGATGTTTCCTCCCCCAAATCTGACTATTCTGAACAAATAATAAATTGATACATTATTTAATAACTTTTTGGCATCTAAACAATGCCAATATCGTGCTTTCTTATTACTTGCTTGCTTGCTAACGTGCTTGCTACAAGATATTCAACAGTGTGATAACACCATTTTGACATGTTCTGCCCAGGGTCAAAATACGATTGCAAAATTGTCTATCATTCCCGGTTTAACTCTTTGAAACCAGTTTAATATAATATTTGTTAGTAGTTTAGTATCTACATTGATGAGGAGTTTTGGCCCTCACTTCCTACATTTGATATGGTCCTGTGACAGTTTCAGTATTGTAGTGAGTAACATCTTCTCCTAGATGTTAATCATTATCTTGGAATACTTTTCATATAGTTGGTTTTCATTAATAGGCTAGAAGTCATTTACAAACCTGCAAGAACTTACTCATGCTCTTTCAGACTCCCAGCTTTGAAATCATTTGAGATTGGTATCTTTGTAGTGAGGTGATCCAGTGCAATGGATGTTTCTTTAGTTATTTTGGGGTTTTGAACTTACAAGATTTTGATCCGAATTTTTGTTTATCTCTGAACCAAAACGTCAGTGGGAGAAACCTCCACTGATTTCTGCCAATATTTTGCCAAGTAATGAATGCACTGCTGCAAATAACGTTATCACTTCAATGGAAGTGTTTTTGGTTGCTGTAGGCTGGTAATTTTCTGAGTGAAGTTAAATAACAAATCTTTTTAAAGTGATAGATAGCACCGTTGGTTGGATGTTGCTTTTTGAAATGCCAATTATTTTCTTTTAATGTCCTTATTAGGAAGGCTTTAAATGCAAAGCATTGCCCACATTCTGTTCATGTGTAGGCAGTAGCCTAGAATCTCTGATAGCACCGTAATCTATAGATGGTGGTAATGTAATGTAACACCAGACTCACCCCGTCACTTCTACATTCCAGGATGTAGCTCAATAGCCTCGTCTTCAAGGTCTGGCACATCCATAACACCTAGACCCACGCACCCTCAACAGCCTTCATAACCTGAGCCTGGCTGATCTGCTCCCCCTGTTCCTTCCCCTAGTTACTTGAAGATCCCTTGTTGGGCCACATTTTCATGGACACACAATCTGACATTTACATGTATGCTGACTGCAACCAAGCACTGAATGTAGGCGAGGTGGGTCCACACTCGACAATACCTACATTGTGTAAAGTCCTTCCACTTAACCATACTCCCTAGCCACTTAAGATGTGTCAAATGCCGTGGGTGATGACATCATGTGTGGAATCAGGCAGGGCATTACCTGCAACATCATCAGTGACCTCAATGGTAAGTGCCAGCCATGGGAAAACATGTTTGACTGTATTTGAACATATCCAATACATACCCTGTCGTTTATGAAGGTCTGAAAATATTTATCAGACATTGTATACAATAGTGGGGGAACTGCGAAAGTGATTTTGAGCATAGCACTTGACAATTTAGATACAATATAGGAAAAGTCTGCAAGTTTTGGATCTATCTCCAGAGGTGTTACAACTTCCACTAGCCCTATCCAGGATAGCCACTGCCGATGATAAAATTGGAGTTGTAGTCGCAAAATCAGTACTGGAAAGTCAGCTTCAAACCTCGGCACGAAAACAATTACAACTTTTGTCCATCCAGTACATTACCTCTGTAGTCCTGATTACTGTGTATGCTCACAACAAGAAAGTGTTTTTTTAAATCATTTACTCTTGGAGGATACCTGCTGTAGCAGTACTATTTTACATGTTCAAGGCCTACCATTTGATTTGTTATAATAACAGTACATTGTCTGCCATATGGTGATGCATTTACTTCATAAACTGTCCCTTGTTATGTATGTTGTAGTCTTTGCCGGAAAGGTGTGAAGTGATAATTGGAGCACTCTGCTGTCTTTTTTGTACAGGGGACTGTTTTTAGAACAGATTGATACAGCTACTAGGGTCAATGCACACTCAATCCAGATTAACTCTATGAAAACCACGGTTGTAAATGGGGAACATTTTTAAATGCAAACTCCAACAAAGACAACCCATTCTTATATGCAGAAACATGTGTTATAAATGCTGTATCTCTTTTCCACGGATGCGTGATCAGCTGTACCAGTGTTACTCGTGATTCCATAAGAGATGTCATGTCATCAGTGTGCTTTTGGGGCCACGATATTGGGGCATCAGAGTTAAGCTGGTGAAGCTTAGCAGTTGAAATGCCAGGGTTTTGTTACATTAAAAAGGCACTTTGACATCATGTCAACAAAGGTTTTTTCACTGAATCATTTATATAGCCATTGTTGTAAAGAAAATACAGATCATACGTATCATCAGAATCCAGAGACAATTATCATCAGAAATGAAAAAGTGTACTAATAAGCTTTTCAAGATTGCATCTCTTGCCTGATCTATCGCCACAGACTGGCCAGCAGCTCCCCTATTGCTTGTTCTCATGTTTTCCTGTTCAGTTTGGTTCTGTTCACACTTTTCTTCACTGACCCTGCACCGTATATAGCCTCATATAATAACGTTGTTTCTACTGCACATACATTAGTTGCCAGCATTGATAAAACAAGTGTGTGTCTAGGAAATAAAGCACGTTGGTGTTTGATTCTGCCCGTTAATAAAATATCTTAGAAAGGGCCCTGGAGGCTGAATTGTTTTTCATCGATTCAGAGAGAGATTTCCTTTTCCTTGCTCCTTCTGCTACGAGGCCTGGTCAGAATGCATTGTATGTTGACAAAATGGGTTTAAAAATATGCAACATGATTTCCTTGCCTTTTCTTCAAGATGATAAGTCAAACAGAAATGAGAATATGGTACCTTGCACTTGTATAAGATGCATGTTGCCAATAGTTAAAACACAGTTATCGTGTACTTCCGGGCTATAATTAAAACGTTTTTACATGTAACTTTCGACAGATATCCTTGGTGTTGCTCTCTAATGTAGTTTGCATTCTTTTTTTATTGTAATTAATAAAGCAATTTATGAAAGTTGCTCTAATCATTAATATAGATTTCAAGTCCTGGCTGGGGGGTGGACAAAGACTTTAATGGTCCACCAGCCTGAGATTTGGTAGGCCCGAGCTAATCAAGGGACTCAGCTTGGGCTGTGGGCCATTAAAGCCCATGTCCACCCCCCAGTCAGGGCGTGAAAGCTATATTTAATGATGAGAGCAACTTTCATACATTGCTTTATTAATTACATTAAAAAAAGAAGATTTAGCAGGGTGCAGATAGTTTAATTATTCTTTCCTTCCGACAGGAGATCAGCTCAGCGCAAGCCCATCTCCCATCGCAGAAAAAAAAGTAAAAACAAATTCAGCCACCATTGGTCCCTTTACAGATGATGGCAGCTATGGAAAACATGTTACGAAATGGCTGCCGTCATCCAAAAAGGGACATAGTCCCTTTTCTATTTTAATGGTGGCCAGATGGGACGCTCCGGTACCACAGGTAAGTGTGGAGGGGAATCGGGTGATTTGGGGAGTTGGGGAGGCAACTGGGAGAGTAACCCTGTTGCCTCACCATATTAGGGAAAACAAAAGGAAAACAAACGCCACCCGGGGAACGGCATGCAGTGAATGTGGGATTCTCACCCGCTGTTTCAGCCACCTGATTGATTAGCTTACACGGCCCGGGAGCGAATCATTTATTAGCTCTGTTCATTTTAACATAACAATAACACTTTAAAGTGTGTAAAGACACATTTCTAATACTGTTACTGTGGCAGAACTCTATTTCAAAATGGAGCTTTCATTTGTTATTGCTGTTTCGTATGCATATAAACATTTGCAATCAATAATAAAACACAATTAAACATTTGTCATCCTTTGAAATATTCAGTGTTTTTGTTTCTTGCTTTTATGTGTACACTTATGTGTAACTACTATTCCTCTTTACATGCAAACACACATGTCCCCTTTTCATTGTTTGTTCACAGAACACAAAAGGCATGTTATTTCCTTACTGCACGATATGAGGAAGAGAGAAGAAGGATAACTGAAAGCTTGCATGCAGGCGGTACATTAGACATCTCTGCATCTGAAGGATATAGGGATACATTTACAAAACCAATAATCACCATATTCTTACTCAATGGATGTTCAGCTTACGAGTTCTACTCACTGCGGTGTCAGACATTCTAATGTGGCTTTTCTATTACCATACCTTTCACATTTTGGTACTCTAACATGGGTGCCATACTTTTCTATTGTTAGCTCAATGCATAATTCATCATTCATTTGAGAGTTCCTAATGTAAAAGTCAGTTAAGAAGTTTTGACTTGGAGTTGGTTTACAATACCAATAAGAGTCCAGAAATTAAAACATGTACCTGCTTCCTCATGGCTTTGTATACATCATTAGGATAATACAAGGAGAGTAATATCTCAAACAAATTCGCAGGACCTTCTGGCAGCTTGTGTGAGAGGAAATTAAAATGGATACACTGAATCTGTTGCAAGGGCTTTGCATGATTTGATGAGGAGAGCACCTGTTACTTAAATTGGTACCAATCCTGCTGTGGTTGCATGCATTTTAGAAGCCCATCTGTTTCTTTTTCTATTGGTTGTGAAATTCGGTACTCAGGAAAACTGAATTCTCTTTCTGAATCTTCTTCTGAGAGGACTTCAGGATTGGATTTCATTGCTAGCTGTACTTCTATTGACTGAGAGTCGCCCTCCTTCATTGGATCCTGTGGTTCTGATAAACAATTACCTGTTTCCGTGATAATCTAAATGGGAACTGTTTCTGTAGATTTTATCACATAGCTGGCAGTTTTGGACAAGAGAAGATGTGTGGATTGAACTAGTGAAAGGACTGTAATCTGCATATTTCCTCGATTTGAGGTTAATCAGAAAAAAGTGTGCCATGATTTGAGTCAGGTATCTAGTCATAGTCAGTGTGCATTGGCTTTGCCATTGATGAATTGCCCTATCCTGACCAGAATTAATTAATGACATAAATCAGTCACTAAAAGCATCATACTCAGTTCAGCCAGCAAATTCATTTTACACAAATCTTCCTTCAACATAAATTCCTCAATATGTGCAATTGCCTTTATATTGCTAGTTCCTGGCTGCAAAATATAATGTCAGACAAATCGTGACCCCTGCCAAAAAGAAGTATTGGTGTCATATCGTTGTTAGGCAATTCTTGCTAATTTGTTCCACTAAAATGTACCTCTGGCAAGTTAGTTACTCTTCCCAACAACATGTTCAGAACTTTTATTGCACTGAGGAATTCGATGTACAACACTTGTCTCTCGTTCTAACTGGCCTGGTTTATGTAATTGGTGTCCAGTGTATATGTTTCAACACAGGTGTCCATGATGTGTGTCTTGTCACTCACGTGTGAGTTTATAATTATGCTGGGACAAAGCTTGATTAGTACAATTGCATTGGTTTGTGTAGGATTATCAGAATTCCATGCCATATAAGGGCCTATTTTTGTTCCTTAACACCTTTTATTGCATTTGTTAGCCAGGATGTTCACATCACATGGATTCCTGATTTGAAAGTGATGTCCCTTGGATTGCATTGTTCTGTTTTAGAGGTGGATCTCAAAAGGAAAAATGTCTGTTATATGTTCTCAGTCATGTTGGCTGAAAAACGTTGTTGCAAATAACGGAATGGGAGGAAAGAAAAACTGGCAACTCTCTTTCTGTGACAGAAATTCATATTGAATGTAATACTTGTAGTAGCAATGAGTATGATATGAGAGAATGTGTGAGAAAAACTGCAGAGCAGCTGCTGAGGCAGGCTGTTCCCCTGCTGTGGTGGAGGAATGGAAGTGTCAGCTAATTTGAGCAGCCTGCTGGTCACGACAACGCAGCAATAACCTATTTAATCCTTCACCAGCCGACCACGGAGTGGAGTGGCTGGCGGGGAAGGCTGTTTACCTGCTGCAGTGGAGGTGTCAGCTAATCGGGACGGTGTGGTTGTCACGGCAACACAGCAGTAACGTATTTAATCCTTCACCAGTTGACCGTGGAGTGGAGCGGCTGGCAGGGCAGGCTGTTTCGCTGCTGTTCCCCTGCTGTCTCACCTGTGCCATCTCTGCTATCTCGGGTCCACCGTTTCCACATCTGGTGTGTCGCAGTGACTGCTGAGTGCGCCCTGTTTTATAACCCTACTCTTCTACTAGACCCGTACTTGCATACTGTTCGAACATTGTTCTGCCTCTACCGACATAACTGCTTGATGCATAGCCCGCAAGTCAGGAAGCCTGAAAGACTGGGAGCTAGGAATCTTGCTGGTAACACTGTTGGCAATCTTGCAATTTTGCAGGTACTACTGGTATTATTGGGGAATTTGGAGGGATTCTGGGAGCCCTGGAGCAAGCCGTGCATGAGCTGTAAACTACGTAGAGCGAAGACGTGTGAATAGTTTGTGAGGATAGGAATGAGCACGTGCAAGGACCGGACCGGGAGCTGCATTGACTTGGGTGTGACGTTTGGATGCCTTGGTCTGTCAAGGCTGTGGTTGTGGCTGCATTCCTTGACAGCAGGCTGTGACTGCTGTCACTGCTGTCACTGCTGTGATTGTTGGGATTAGTTTAGATCCTTTTGCACTTGGGACTTGAAATCTATCACACGTGGATGAGGTGGGAGTCGGTAGCCCCTAAAGCTGTCAGGCATTCCTCGCCCCATGTGGACCCTATAACAAGTTCCCTATGGTTCTGCAGCCCAACTTGGAATTTAGATTTGTTCTACTTTTATTTTGGGGGATCAGATTTTATTTTACACGATTTTGGCTGATTTTAGTTGATTTTAGGTCTTGTTTGCACATTGCACATTTAAACACCTCTGCTCACATCTTTGTCTACACTCATAATAATTAGGACTTGAGGCTGATGATGGAGGGTTCAGGATTTAGCTATCCTTATTCTAAAACTCTGTATTACCACTGTAAATAAATGCCTGTAAATTCTGTAACTAAGTATTTTTCCTGTAACAAGCGCCACGATGCCCCCGGGCCGTTGCACGCTGTACAAAAACGAATAAATAAATAAATAAATTATTGGTTTTGTTGCCTTTCTATTGACGGTTAAACACATTCATGATCAAACACAAAGACAGGTGCATACTGCTAGCAACTATTTCAAAAATGCCTGGAATGTTCAGTGTGTTAGAAAGGGGGGGGGCTCAGCAAGCCCAGCTGTCCCAGCCATCTCTAGATGTATACTTGAAGGAGATGGCAGGGAAGATAGAGGAGCATATTATGGTTGCCGAAACATGCCATTGAAGCAGTAACCTTTGGGGAAATTGAGGTTTGGTTGACCTCCTCCTGATGTTTTCTTTTGCTTATCAGGCAAAAAAGACACACAAAATGGTCATGGGTCTAGAAAATCCTGCAGGTGCTTGTAAGATTGCTTGGCCAGGCCACGAAGACCTATTGGTACTACCAGCAGCAGAGGAGATAGAGGCGGCCCCAATACTTGGTGTGTCAGACCAGGCAATTACTGACTCTATTTGTAATCAGTTTAAGTGCTTAGAGGATACGGTTTAGGAAAAATTGCAGCCAGTGCTGAATTCACTATTCTCATTTAAAAAAGTGGTGATGTGTTCTTTGACCATCATAGGCGATTCTATTATGTCGATTAAACAGGGTCTTTCAGAGATGAGCAAGATGGTTCAGGGTATGGGTTCAAAGTGGGAGGGCACAGCACAGGGTACTGGGGCTGGTGTCCCATATACAGTGAGAGGCCGCACAACACAGTGCTCTGTTAAGGTAGACATTCTTCCTGCCCCATGTCCTGACCTTAACCAGGATGGTTTCAAGATGAGTGCCAGGGTAGGTGGGGCAGATCACTAGCTGTCCCAGGTAGCCACTTGCAATCCGGGAAAGCGCAAGGATTTTGACCTCGCCCCTGAGGCAGCCCGTCTGGTAGAGGTGATAGTAGGAGTTACTATGCTACCAATGGGGCAGCTCGAACCCAGGGTTGTCCTGTTGAATAAGGCCAGCCATTGGATAAATCATAATTTTCAGGGGCCTGAAGTTGACTCTATTTTAATGGCCAGCAGAGTGGGGTGGGTGGGCCGCTCGCGGAAAACATGAAGGGAGGTTGCATGGTTGTTACCTTGACTAGACCCTTACTGCTGTCCTATTTGATAAACTCAAACCTATCTAGAAGGAGGACTCCCCAAAGTGAGGAATCTAGGATCAACTTTTTCCCTTTGTCCTACTTCTGTGCCCCCGGAACCCAATTCAGTATCCACTTATCAGGGAAGGGAGGGCATATGAGGAAAAAGGGGAGTTTTTATCTAACTAAGTACTCTACAACACCTTTAACATCTATATTGCCCACACCCAAACCTCTGGCACTGAATAGAGGGGTTGTCAACCAATATGAGGTACTGTTCACCATTGAGCAGATAGACTGACTGAACCTATGATGGCTCAGGGACCACAGTGTGTCCCCGGTGACGGTGTCAGATATAGGCCCTGTGGTGGAAGAGGTGAGTCCTGCAAAATCTGATATCGATTAACTTTAGTCTCATGGAACATAGCAGGTGCAAAGAAAAAATTCCAGGATGCTGGTACAATATTGTTTTTAAAATCATTTGATGTCGTACTCCTGCAGGATACCTGGGTTGAATCAGAGGGCAAACCTTTGTGGATGGTTTTAGATCCTTCCCAGTGGCTGCCTCTACGAACAAATGTGGTCAATGTTATGGGGGGATGTTAATTCTTGTAAAGGCATCAATAGAAGGGGCGGTGAGAATCCTGAATGCCGTTTCTTACAGCACATTGACATGATTGCCAGTAAGGGCAATCCATTGTCTAGTATTCGTTTTTATAATAGCCCACATAAACCCAAGGTTGATAGATTGGGCACTTTGAAAAAGCACATTGAGGGGCGTGTTCTCCCAGGACAAAAAGCTGATTGCCTCCTTATTGTTGGAGGGGATTTTAACACACACATGGTGAATGGTTTCATAAACAATTTGTGTGATGCCAATTAAGATGCTGCATGGGGGATTCAGACACCATCCATGGTGGATGCACATATCTGTGCCAAAGGATTTCAGTTTCTTTTTTGGGCTACGGAATGGAGGCTATTACCACTTAACGGATGAGTGGCTTCCGGCATCCTGGGGCAAGAGACTTTTCATAATCATATGGGAACCTCGACAATAGATTATTTCCTCATGGAGATGAAAACTTGGCACTATATCCAGGAGTTTGAGGTTCTGCGCAATTCACATAAAAAACTTAATGGGGCATCTGTTAGCCCATCTTGAACAAAATGTGAAAGGATTCTATACCAGAAGATGGGTCCTGTATGTCCCCCATGGTTGTCCCGATCTTAGACATTGCTACATTCTCTTCTTTGACAATCAATGCTTTTGGTAATCTTACATATATATACACCTACCGATTTCTTTCAGAGAGACATTCTGACAGAACATCGACCGGTCAGGGGATGGGGCGATGAGAATTGCTGTAAGTGTAAATGAGAACCTCTCGCTGTCTTGAAGGCATCTGGACGAGAGAGCCTCGAGATTACCCAGCCGAGATCTGCATATTGCCACGCCATTGTTAGAGTAAAAAGGAAATGGAGTCTGAACCGTGGGAAGCTTCGCTGAAGGCAGAGGATGAAAATATTAACAAACAGTTCTGGCAATTTGTGGCAAGCAGCCACTTTAACTTTGTATCTACTCTATTTTAATTACTTTTGATACTACCTATTTTCCATTGTGGTGAATGACTGGCATTCTGTCACATTTTGTGGAAGATACCAAAATACGTACAAAACTCAAAGGTGACAGCCTGTAAACAAACACTACTGTCTTGGCATTACCTGAACATGATGCAACTTAGACGACTTCTAAAAAAAGGTAAGAAGACCAAAAAGATCTTTTTTTTGTTATGAATGGTATATTCCTTCTCTTGCAGGATTGTCCAACTCCCCTGTAGGGTTTTCAGGATATCCCTAAATAATATTCACGGGATAGATTTGCATACAATGATTCTAAATGTATGCACATTTTTCCTCATGAATATTAATGAGGGCTATCCTGAAAACCTGTCAGGATCCCGAATCTTGAGGCCTGGAGTTGGATGCAGATTTGATTCTGATCTTTCAGATTGTCCTAGTGAAAAATATAACTAAACATATGTATAGGATCACCATCAGGTGATCTCCATGGCGAGTGCACATGCACAGTGGAGATATACAAATACAATCACCATACCAAACATGACAGCTATCATTATCCCCTTCGTTTATAAGGAGTGCTTCATCTTACTGCTGGATCATTACATCTGGGTGCAATCCAAACAAAGCAATAGAAATTAAAGCATTCTGTGGACAGTGATGAGAAGCTGTACATATCTAGATAACCAAGGCACGTGTGTTTGCCACTAGAATGAATATGATAGTATTTATATTTTATGATATTTTATTAGCAATATTTTCAAATTGATCTTTATGATTTAATAAAACTTAATTTGGAACTATATCTCTGGGTTAAATCACTAAAAGGGCCCTTTGGGAGACTCTAGCCTACTTCTCCCCATGTACATTGTAGAGAAGGAGCTAAGTACCCCCACCTCAATCACCTTGCCCATCTTGCCTATATGTTGGGAACCAGAGTGTGAGACACGTGCAGTACCAGTGAAAATACTGATACCAAGGCGAATCCTGGAAGCAAGGTTCCCATTGCGAAAACCATACCTGCATACAAGATAGTGCAATGGCCTTTTGAATGAAATCCCGGAAGAAGCAGGACCAATGAATGACCAAGACAAGTGGTGATGTCACACAGAGTCGAGCTGACATATATAGAAGAGATGCAGAGACTAGAGAATGCGGATATTCTATAAGGCATTAAGAAAGTATTAAAGATAAGTGGCATCTTGGGATCAAGATGAGGAAACTTATGCTACAGAAAGGACGAAGATCTCAAGCTGTTTTACACGTGTACATAATCAAAGAAACGCAAGCAGAAAAAGTATTCTTGAGGCTAGCTCTATAGTGAATAGATTGCTGCATGCGCCAACATGTACATATATATATAAATAAGCAAGTAAATAATGGATTTTTCCACTATGTGGTATAGCAGAGCTGGGCTAAAGAAGGAAGGCCTAATTTCCAGTGTTTCACAGTTGGAAAACTAGTGAATTACAAAGTGAAACTCAGAAAGGCGAGACTGGATGAGCCAAGAAGCCAAGGTCGCATCAGGCTAGGGTGAGCAGACATTGGATACAAATCATGTGAAAGAACAAAGCTCCTGTTCAGGCGGCATGAACAAAACAAGGAAGACGTCAGAGGTCTATTAGAAAATAGTATTTTAAATACATGAGATGCTTGATTTTGTGGTCTTCAGTCACATGGAAGGATGAAGTTGGACGAACACGATGGTCACACCTACGCATGAGGCAGAGCGTGACTTCACTCCCCTGAATTCCCCAGAGCAAAGAACACTCACAAGGTCAAAGCCCTAATTGCCAGCAGACCACTGAGGTGATGATGGATGATTATGCCAATTGGTGGGAAACTATGGTTGAAGACTAGCTCACCACCACCTGGAAGCCCAGTCTGCGTGCTGCTAGATGTAGGTCGTAAAGTACCGATGGAGGTTAGAGTGCCAACCAATGGTAGGGGATGCATGATTAAGGGTCCTATAGTTTGTGTAGCCAATGGAATGTTGTCTATTTAGTGACGTTCATAGTGACCTGTTTTAGGGGACGGCTTAGTTGCCCCACCAGATGTTAAGAAACAAATCACTTTCTTTCACTGCCTAAGATGAGTATGGATCGTATACTTAGCTATTCCCTTAAACACTATCACACTTGTCACTAGGTTTTTGTAGTTTGCCACGTAGGATGGCGTTAGTAATACCTGGGGTTGACGTCACCTATGATGATTTTTTGCTATAAAAGAATGCTTTTTTTGCAAGATACATTGAGAGACCTTACGCTGAAACGTCTGATGATGTCCGTTGTACTCACTGTTTTGGATAATTGATATTAAAACAGTTATCCTTTTGCCAACTACCTGAGTCGTTTCGATTATTGATGTTTGAGTAACTTCTGCATCCCCGTCTATCTCAAGGGTATTGCTACCTCATCTTAAAGGGCTGGAATACTCCAGTTCAACATCATCTGGAACTTCTCGGGACAAATCTCCAGAAAAGTACTACATTTTTTGCCAGGACCAAATACCTTAGTATGCAGGTGGTTTGATCAGATCACTAACCCTACTAATCACCTGTGGAGCCCTGCAAGTATCCATCCTGTCCTGCATGGTCTTCATTCTTTACACAGAACCACTTGGAATCTGTCTCACTGAACAGAACATACACATCCACCAATATGCTGATGACACGCAGACTGATCTCAAGATATCCTTCATTGAAGACATTAATAGGCTCAAGGGCTGCCTCACATTGATCAATGTGTGGATGTCCCATGCTTACCTGAAGCTCAACCCCTGCAAGACTGAATTCCTACTGTAGACAATAAACACTCATAATCAGACTTGGCTCTTTGCTATAAACCTTGAGGGTTTGAAACCCAAGCTGGCCAAGTGCAACAAGTCCCTTGGGTTTGACATCAACAAACACCTCTCTTTCTCTCCTGCGGAAAATCCATCCCTTCACCCCAAATCATGTTGTAACATTTACAAGGTGGTTCCCAAGATACCTCACTGATAAACTCAGCATCTTCAGAGGCCTGCGATGCACCAAATGTAAGGACATGCACAGATTTGAATTATGCCAGTGCAGGAAAGAAAGTACCAGAAGACAGGCCTTCTCTGTCTGTGTCCCAATACTCTGGAACCTCCTCCACATCAACAGCAAACTTGCCCCATTGTTTCTACGGTCCAGGAAAGAGCTTAAAACCATCCACTTCGAGGAATTGCTCCTCCCTAAGACCTAAGTCCACACACCATTCACTGCCCACCCTACCTGAGACTCAGTGATCTGTTCCTCACTGTTTTCATCCCTAGCTGCATGTAGATCCCTTGCTGCCAATTGCCCACCCTCCCCTGTTGTTATCTCTCAGCTTTCTTTTTTCTCTGCCTCCCTCACTGTGTCCTTCCCCCTATGCTTGTAAAGTGCTCTGTTGCTCCCAGATGCTAGGTCCACAGGCAATAAATACCATAATAATAATAATTTTGATGAATCACCTGATACTAATATTTTGCTATTAGAGAGATAGCGGGAATAGGTGCAGGTGGATTTAAAGAAAGAGTCTCAGTCTGTGAATGCCAGCGCGTGATTCTTTAGGAAAAATGAAACTCATAATAAAGACTTCCTTACGTGGAATTTTAGCAAGATTTCATAGTCAATAACATGGAAGGTCACCAAAGCAAGCTGCAATAATGCAGCTGCCTGTCAGTGTTCAAAGGCTTGCAGCACATGTTTCTGCAGTCTCTCCTCCGCTGATGATTGTTCACCTAATGTTCACGTACATGATATGCTGATTTCCTCTCAACACAGGAAGCACAATCAACATTTGTTTCTATTTAGATTTTCTATTTATGTATATCTGTATGTTATTTTGTTTTCATCTAGGCCTGATAAGGTGTTGCTTGGCATTTCACTTTTGCAGTTTTCAGATTGATTTGATCATCACAATCCTTCAAATTCCAGCCTGCCTCAAAGGAGCCAAGTGCTGAAAGGCCTGCTCCATTTCTTTGTAGTTGTGGTGAGGCACTTGTCTTGATTTCAGCAATGTTGCAGGTTTGCCTTTGTGGCCTAAACGCGTGGGCCCCCACAGTGAGAGGGAGAAGGGCGTAGATGACAAACGCGTGGGCCTCCACAGTGAGAGGGAGAAGAGCCTAGATGACAGGCACATGCTCATACCGACCAGTGGCATTTTATGCCTTTAAATGACATATTCTGTGATCCTGCATGGTTGGCACAACTGTGACTCATACACAATTGGTCTTTTACAATCCTCAGTAACTTACCACGACTCTGACATGGCCAGGAAGTAAGGGTCCATATCTCGTTAAAGTTTGTCCTCGGATGGATTCTGTAAGAATGCTTTCGTATGCTTTGATGAATTTCTTGATCACGTCTGAATTCATTAGGAAAATAGTTTAATAGCACCCTGCATGAAACCTCTGGATATTAAATGGTTGTTGGATTGTTTGTGTTACTCCCTTTTAGACAGTCGAAAAACTCCTCACAGAAAGATGTTCTGTTCACATATTAGTTAATAATAGCATACACACTAAACTGGTAATTTAGAGATGGGCAGGTTTTTTTATGAAATACTGCTGGAAAAAGTTACTCCTCCAATGGTATTTCTGAAAATCTGCCTAATTCAGAGATTACCACTGGTATGCGTGGCATTTCTGGAATGCCTCTGGAGATTTCAGAAATGGCACCTCCACTGGTGGTAACATAAAAAGGTGTTTTCAAAAAAATAAAACAACGATTTCTGCCTTCACTGTGAAGGTGAAAATGGTTTATCTAGATTAGTGGTTCAGTCCACTGCTGTACATTTTGTATGCTCAAAAGGGTTTCTTGTGATATGATATGATATGGCATTTATAAAGCACCTATACACAAGTGTTTCAAGGCGCGACAAGGCAAGGGAGGGGGAATAAAGGGAAGACAGTCAACGATCTTACTAGGCCAGGTGTCATTCAGATCACGCAAGTGCATGGGAAGGGGGAAAAGGAAAAGTGCAAAGGGGAAGGGAGAGGGGAAAGTGCAGTTCACGGGATAGTAGAATAAATAAGGTAAATAAAACGACCAGCTGGTGACAAGTGCAAGGTACGTGCAGAAATAAGTGCTGGTAGGGGGACTGTAGGGATATAGAAACAGTCTCCAGGTGAAGGGGTTGCCAGGGAGGCAGTGCAGGTGGGCAACTGGCGGGGCCTGGGCCCGAGATCAGAAAGGGTGGCCAGGTAACCAGTGCAGTTTCTGTCAGGAATTCAACAGGGGAGAGGGGGAGAGAAAGCAGAAGCAAAAAGGAAGGTTTTGAGGTGCTTCCGGAACCGGAGATGGTTCTCCTCAACTTTCAGGGAGGCAGGGAGGCTGTTCCAGAGGGAGGCCCCTGCAGAAGAGAGAGATCTACCACCAACTCGTTGCTTGGAGAAACGACTGACCCTGAGGGAGTTGGAGGTGGATGAGCAAAGAGCTCGAGAAGGAAGATATTTACGAAGAGAGAGTTGAAGCTATTGCGGCCCTAGGCCCCAGAAAGTTTTGAACTTAATCCTCACAGCCACTGGGAGCCAGTGCAGAGATTTCAGTCCTGGAGAGATACGATCCCTGGGCTTGAGGACAAGGACAAGTCTTGCAGTCCTGTTCTAGATAAGATGCAGAGGGCGGAGGGTAGAGGCAGGCAGATTTAGATAGAGTTGCACTGTGGATAGAGTTGTGGCCCCTTTAAGCATTACATGGGAAATTTGGTGAGAAGAGGGCATTACAGATTACAGATGCCCCCTTTTCACCCCCCTACCACAGCCCTTTGGAGAGGGGAAGTCAGACTATGCCCCCATCCCAGAAGACACCATAACAGAAAGAAGAACCAAAGACAATATGGCCGCCAATTGTACGAGCTCGCACCAACCCCCACTGCACCCATGATGGACAAATACCATGTTAAATAGCCTCTCAGTCGACCCTACAACCCAGGAGCAGTGCAAACATTACCCAGATTGGATGAAGATGCACAAGATGGAACCAGAGACAGCTATATGGACAGAATTGACTAACGCACAGCGAATCCATGCCTCAAGTCGTTATTGACTATATGACCAAGCAGTGTCAGACATTTAGCATACGTACCATACGCACAAGGACAGTGACATGCACATACTGTCTGCACGTTTATTATTTTGCCATTAGTATATCGCAGCAACGCAGCAACAGCCAGAAGCAAGAAAATCACATGAACATGCTTTCTGATGCTTATATGCATATAACCACATGGAATGGCAGGAGCACTCCAGGGACCTTACAGAGCCATAACACACTAACGTATGAATGCTATAGAGAAGGCACATGCATGAGAAACCAGACTATGGATTAGTAAATCATAGTAGGCCACAACCGTCTCACAACCGTCTCAGAAAACCTGAAGCCACTCTAAATGCTGTGCAAGCAGAACTACTGTGTGTAGAACAAGGCCACTGCTAGGTTGCACTGTTCCAAAGTGACATTCTTTACCTGAACCGAAGTAACACCGGCAGCAGAGAAGCATAATCCTTCTTAAATGCAGAATAATTAAGAACTGCAGGGCTCAAAAACACAGTCTCCGGACACGTGACCCTGCCAAGCTGACAGTGGCCAAGATTTGGTAGCTGGGAAGAAGCAACTGTCTCACGGACCAGACAAAGGTTGCAACAAATTTGTTGACTCGAGCTACAGTTATGTGCTGGGAAAGGAGTACTCTCACAGTAATAATGGTCTACACACGGTTACATCGCAGACACATAGTTGCACATAGCACCGTGAACAGGTGCAGTCTAAGCCGTGAATTGATTTTGTCCAAGGCCTGGGGGCTTACAGCTCAGCCAATCACAGTTTATGGCCCTCGGGGTGGGTAGCGGGGCCACGGACCAATCAGTATGTCCACATACTGTAACAATTGGTAAGTAATGGTTTTCGTGGATGGTCCAGGTCGGACACCTGACATAGTAACGTCCAATCCACTAACCTCTATAGGGGCTGCTATTGGGGAAGTACCACTCAATAGACAATCCAGAGTGAAGATAGGTTTCTGCAGAAGGGCCCAGGGTGTGACCCACTTGTGAAGTAATATTCCATCAAAACTGGCCTGCAAGCCAGAGTTCCTCGAGCTGTGCCTGGATTTGCCTCTGTGCATTTGATCCCTGTTGGTTTGTTGGCTGTAATAAACCTCAGTTGAATTTCCTACTTCTCTGGACTTATGTTCCTTTTCGGATTGGGAAGGAGTAGGCCTTCAAGACCCTGACGTCTTGTGTCTGGCAGAGGGTGAATGACAAATAAAGGTGATCTACCATCTACAGATGAGCCAGGGTAATGGAAAAGGAGTGAGTGACAAGGAAGTAGTGACTGATCAATGTGGGCAAGGGAGTGGTGTGCAGGTAGGGTAAATGGAGGGAATTGAGTAAAGGGTTAAGGAATGGAGCAAAACTTGAAACGAGGTCTGAAAATAATGTTTAAGGAAGTGGAGGGTGAAGAGGCTTCATGGTGCAAAGGATGGATACTGGAGGCTGATGTGTAAGAAAAGTAGGGTACATGAGACACGCCAGTGGACCCGATTGTGGGCTGGCTCGACCTCTCTCATGTTCTAACAAAGAGATGCACACTTGATTTATTAACATATGTTTCAATTATATTTTGTCAGGTTGCTTTATCATGTGACTTAGAGCTTTGTAAGGAAGATTTATTGAAACAATTACCCCCTTAATAACAACTTTGCAGAGAGTGTTTATCTGGTTTTAATATTGAAGATGAAATAGGTGAAGATGAAGTCTCCTATTCTGTCGAAATGTGAAACTGTTGAACAAGGAGGCCAAAGCGCAAATCCCTTCCTTCCTCACTTCACACATTAAGTAATCCTGAACAAATCACGTTTGATTACTGTATCTTATTTTTCTTAACTATCTGTAGGGAACGTCTCACTCATATGGGTTTATGATCTATAGTGTTACTCCACAAATAATTATAATATTAACAATTCATATAATGCATACTGGTGGGGATGCAAGATGCCAAATTAGGGTCTTATGTTGTGCGGCTGTAGGGGTGGGTAGACAAAGTGCCAGGTATGGGTTTTGTGTTGTTGATAAGCAGGAAGCCAGGAATTGGTCTTTTTGTTGTGCCAGCTCGTCTTTTGATCTTACAGTGAAGCCAGACCCCCAAGCTCAGCTATGGCTCGGCTCAACCAATGACTTATCTACCTTCCATACCTCATTACATTGGTCTAAAACTAAAGATAGGAACGGATGGAAGGGAGGAGATGTAGCTTGCTGTCAAATTGCAAACTGGGACACAAGGAAACCTTGGCCCAAATCCCAACTTTCCCAATTCACCAGATTGTATTATCCTGGTAAAATCATTTTACTAGATTTGGTAGGTGGTGGAAGTTCCCTGGGGACTGAGTATCTAAGAAACCACACACATAGCTCAAAGATGTGCTGCATAAAAGCAAAGTAAATAATATCTACTATATATACTTGAGAATGTGTGTGTGTGTGTGTGTGGGAGAGGTTGCGATTGAGTTTAGTTGTTCTGGATGTTAAGGCTGCTCCATTGTGGGTTTCAGCCTGAAAATTACACTTGCCCCACAGTGTACTTACAACATGCACCTGCATCCTACAAACCCACACACCTCTCTTTCTACAAGATAAGTGCATACATAATGCTACCAAAGCAACATATTCATGCCAGTGCTAATTTTGCACTGTGGTTAAAGTCTTGAGTATACTCACGTGCCACTAGCGATAAAGTAAAATCGTGTTATACAACTCCAGGGTATCTATGATATCAACTCCTGCATTTATAAACGGTTGTTCAAATGCGTTAGAGTCCATTTACTGACACTTTGGCGCTCCCCAATAGCAGTACATCACACATCATGAGTACATAACACTGTGACAATCCATGCATGCTAGAAAAGTGCCAATAGGACACAACTTCAGATATTTAGCTCAGCCACATCAGTCTTAGAAGAAACATAGGCTCAGTGATGACTTATGCACTTCATCCTGTTGTTAATAGTTGTCCAGTGGGTGTGGTACAACACAATGCCAACGACCAAGGAGGTCATTACGACCTTGGTGCTAAGTGCACCAACTTTACCACCATGGTGTAAACTCTGTTTACACCATGGTGGATGGCGGATTTACCACCCCATTCCAAGGTGAGTGGGGTGGTAAATCCCCATTTCCCATTTTCCCTTCCCCATTCCCATTTTTGCCCCATAGGGCATAATGGGAGTGGGGAAGGCGCTAATTACGCCGCCGTAATTTACGGCGGCGTAATTAGCACCATGGCGGGTTAGCGCCATGGATTTTAACGCCTGCTAGAAGCAGGCGTTAAAATCAGAATCAGGCGTTAAGGGGTAACGGTGGCGTTAACCCTTAACGCCTGAGTTGTAATGAGGGCCCAAGTATTGGATCATGTTACCAAGATGGCGGATTCATTCAGATGAAACTGCATTGATTTGTAGATGTGGTGAGTTGTCCATAAAACTCTCCATGCTCAAGAAACCTTTGTCTCGGGAGGACAGCTCAGGGGCAATGTGCTCGCCTTGGAAGCAAGACGACACAGAGCACCGCAGGTTCGTGCACCGGGTCCACTCTTAGAAACCTCTGGGTATTAAGCGTGTTATAAATAAAATATCATATCATAACACTCTCCATGCCCAAGAAACCCTTAACATCACCCAGGTGCTTCCCAAAACATGTTGGCCCTCATTACGACCCAGGCGGTAAGGGGTTTACGCCGGCGTAAACATCGCCGACCCTTACCGCCTGAGTACGAGTTCCCTTAGCGCCATGGCGGATCTAACACCTGCTTTTAGCAGGCGTTAAAATCCATGGCGCTAAGGGACCTTGTTGTTAATTACGCCACCGTAATTTACGGTGGCGTAATTAACGCCTTCCCCACTCCCATTATGCCCTATGGGGCAAAAATGGGAATGGGGAAGGGTAAATGGGGATTGGGGACTTACCGCCCCGCCAACCTCGGAATGGGGCGGTAAGTCCGCCAACCACCATGGCGGAGTTGGCAACTTAGCGCCATGGACCATGGTGCTAATAGCGCCATGGTCCTCCGCCAAGGTCCTAATGAGGGCCGTTGTCTTCCTGTCCATGGAAGCATGAGGGTTTTGGGGGGAAAAACCCCCTAACACCAAAACTTGGTATTCTGGAACTCCATTGCATGTCCACTTCACACCAGATCGCATGACGTTCAGAAAAGCGCTGAAGAGCCACTTGTTCTCCAGACATGTCGATTATAATATGTTTAGGACTCCCTGCCCACCTTCTTTTAACCCTCTAGCGCTGTAAGCACAGAGGGCCTGATTCAGAGGCCGTGTCTCAATGGGATTGCACCATTCTGTGAATCATGCCCAGTGTAAGCACTACAATAAACACAGAAATAAGTATAACATTTCTGTGCAACATTCAGAGCTAGAATGCAAGGGGATAGGCATGTAGGGCACTGCCATTTCACCTGATATCCATCCTGCAGGCGTCTAGTAGGGCAAGAACCTTGTTGTGGAGATCATAAGTCAAGCTTCTGGCGGATTTTTACTGCACGGGAGTATTCCCAAATCACACACATTTAGAGAACCTCTCAAAAATAAATAAAAAGAACGACAGCATGACTAGTGTGCTAACACACAGAAATTCAAAGAAAATACAGGACAAGTGAATCTCTTAAAAGGTGAGACATTCTATTTATAAAGAGGGGGCCAGGGGGACAGCAATGGATCTAGGGATGATGAAAGCAAATTGCAACAGAGATGAAAGCCATTATAAAAACACATACAATGTTGCAACAACAAAGCATTAAGTCCGCCGCTCTCCAACCAACACCACGAATGAAGAACCCATTGAATAGAACAAACTCGAAGCTGACAGGTACAAAAAAAAGTCAGGGAATGTATATCACAGATGGAACTGTACATGGTGATTCCGACTCCCATCAAGAGGTGAGGTAGTCTACAGTCCATGCTGAAGGGGAGAGTGTAATGGCATTCCGGAAAGGGGACACGGCACATGTATAAGCAGGTGAAGTAACTCATGGTAGGCACACTACACATAAGAGAGACAGGTGTACAGATGTACAGCCCGCGTGCAGAATCCAGAAATGAAGGGAATGCCTGCGTGCCCTGGGGCACTGAGCAGCGAACCCATGAATTCTTTAAGAACAACCTCATGTTTGCACCCCTCTCTGTGTATGGACATCTGGCAGATCAATGAGGGCCCTGCGTCAAAGGCAGTGGCGGCTGGTGACTTTGAAAGCTGGTGGGGCGTACATTTCTTCTTTTGAATTTTTGAGAGAACGCAGCGAGTGAGCCCAACTCCCCCAGGAGAAATGTTTTGAAAAATGGTTTCCAAGATGTGCAATTTACTGTCCAAACTCACAGAAATATGACTTAAAAAGCATTAGGTTTTACATATTAACGGTGGTACATTATTAGTGTGCACGTGTGATGGTGTATTTTACAGCAGCTTGTATTTGAGAATAGCTGTTACTATGTTGTGTGACACAACATAGTACCAGCTATTCTCAAATACAAGCTTGTATGTATAAAACAATTCATTACATAGATATCCAGTAATGATGGAAAAATATCATTTTGTCGTTCTGACCCTTTTAAAAACAGTTTCCAAATGGAAAATAAGTTTGCTTCTGTTTGACCCATATGTGTTTTTTTTTTCTTCGATTGATGTCCTATGACTTTCTATATTCACATGCCACTTTCTCAGCTAGCCATGCATACAATTTTTTTGTCTGTACTGTTCATTTGATATTCCCCACCACTTTGGTCCCCAAAAACATAGCCTTCTTTTCGAATTTCTTTTTAAAGCTGAGCACCCAACCCTACAAAAGACTCATGCTAGCTCACCTTGTGTGTTGTTCTGAAGAATGGTCACTGCTTTAGTTTCACAACTAACCTGGACTGGTTGGATTTAATCATGCAAGATGTTTTCGATGGTCTACAAAGAGAAATCGAGAGACTGATCTGAGAAAAGACAACATAGCCTCAGAGCAGTATGAAAATGGTTTCAGATGTGAAGGAGAGAGTTAACTGCTTGAAACATTGAATCTGAATCTACACCAACAAAGGGCCTCATTACGACCTCGGCGCTATTAGCACCATGGTCCATGCCGGGGTCCGCCATGGTGAATGGTGGAATTACCGCCCCATTCCAAGGTTGGCGGGGCGGTAATTCCCCATTCACCATGGGCCCTTCCCCATGGGCCCTTCCCCATTCCCATTTTTGCCCCATAGGGCTCAATGGGAATGGGGAAGGCGCTAAGTACGGTGCCGCAAATTGCGGCACCGTACTTAGCACCAAGGTCCTTTTGCGGCACCCTTCTTTAACGGCTGGTAAAACCAGCCGTTAAGGTCGGGTCCCGCAAAGGGACCTCGTAATTAGGCGCTAATAGGTTAACGGCGCCGCAGCCTTTTACGGCGCCATTAACCCATTAGCGCCTGGGTCGTAATGAGGCCCAAAGTCTCATTACAATGGGCCTCATTAGGACCCTGGCGGAGAGGGTGTTACGCCAGCGTAGTGCATGGCGTACCTCTCCGCCATACTACGAGTTCCCGTAGCGCCATGGAGGTTTTCTCCGCCTGGTTTTACCAGCCGGAGAAAACCATGGCGCTACGGGACCTCGTTGTTAATTACGCCACCGTATTTTACGGTGGCGTAATTAACTCCTTCCCCACTCCCATTATACCCTATGGGGCGAAAATGGGAATGGGGAAGGGCAGAATGGGGATTGGGGATTTACCGCTCCGCCGAGGTCGGAATGGGGCGGTAAATCCGCCAACCCCCATGGCGCTATCGGCGGCTTTCCGCCATGCTTCGCGGTGCATTTAGCACCGCGAAGTCCGCCTGGGTCGTAATGAGGCCCAATGTGTAAAGAAATTAGATACCCCCCACACACGTTAGTTTGTCTTTCTCCCTAAGTCTCTGAGTTACCTGCTCTCCCTACATTTGAAGTGTTATCCTCCTTCCCCAATGAAATATGTTGTCTTATAACTTATAACTTAAGTGTTATTCTAAAGTCCCCCCTGTGCATTTTGCAGAATTGACTGTAATATGTTTGTATGCACTAACTACCATCGAATAGCATACCTTCACTTAAGTAACAGGGAAGATGACTGCTTGCAGATGATGTATTGCCTTTCCAATATTAATCCACGCACGGTCAGAGTTATGGTTTATAACAGCAACCAGAATTACTGAATTAACATTGGAAAGGCAAGAATGCATTTGTGGCATAAACATGCCCGAGATTAGCATAAATTCGAGTTGTTTTCCAGCTCCCTGTATACAAAATCTGGATCGACGATGACCTTGGCGCCTTTGGGAGGTTTGGGTCACTCAGCTCAGCCACTATCGAGAACACCAGCCGTCCCACCTTTTCTGGAATGAATAGCAGTCCACGGTATTGACGTGGGTGAATCCATCAATGGAAAGGATTTAAACCTGTCAGGCAATCGGCACAAATCGATAAAACCATGTTGTGGCTGTGTTAAACAGCTGTATTAACCGCTGTATGGCACTATGGGAATACAGAGCTGCCCTTGTGGCTTAGAACAAATGATGCCAGCTATTGTTATCTGCAAGGAAACACAGGTCTGCCGAAACCGCCGTGACACGGCTGAGCAATACCTTTAAGCTAATGTGATTAGCCACACTTTTCTAAGAAGCATGTTAGCATATTCTTCTTGGAATAATGCGGCTAATTTGACTCAAACGTCACCTAAGTCACCTTCTACACCCCGAAGAGACGGTGTGAATGGTAGACCACAGACGCCAAGAAGCCTGCTGTGAGGAGCGGGCCGGCAGCAGGGCATACCTAAGGCAAGATTGTTGCCTTTGTGAATGCTTGGTTTTACATCTGTGCGTGTGTACAGTGCAGTCACAAACGTACTGGGTACAAATAGTGAATTCTTTTCCTGCTTTCGCAAAAGACTGTTTTTGTCTGACTCCCAGTAAATGACATTGGGTTGCCTGATGACACTGTGTCGCTGGGAAGCCATCGCCTTTCATTTAACACGCCAATGCATTCCGGGAGTTGTAGTCTTTGCTGGTTTCAATCAGATTTGCACACCAGAAAATGATTTTTTTTTAAAGTAACCCAGGTTTGAGGGAAGCAGCGTTACGACAACATGGCATCATCATTCTTCTGATCACCATAAAAAGGAGTGTAAACGAAATTGAGCCTGGCCATCTGCTACACGAGCATACATTAATAGAAAATGGCCCTTCCAACATATATTATGCCGCCCTTTCACCCATTACTGTTGTCTCCCTCCCATCATGTCTCCTAACCTGCTTCTACCCCATGAAGTCTTGCTCCCCTCTGTTTTACCAAGTAACAAAAAGCAAAACATTTAATTTTAAATGTCCCTAGCACCCAATTACCTGAACTATGTTCTTGCCGGAGCAGGCTGGCTTTGCCCTCTTGAGCGGTGAAAGGGGGTGGACTTGCAGACCTAGAGCAGGGCTCCAGAGGAGGCCCAGGCCAGGATTGCCCTGGGCTGGGCCTGTGAGCAACCCCCGATCCCTGTCCTGGCCCTGAATGAAGGTCGGGCGGGCTGGGGGCACAAGTGAAGTTCTCTCACATCGGGATTATTGAAGATTGACTACTTTAAGTACTCAATCTTCAATAAGCACGCAACGCGAGCCAACTAAATCTCGCACTTTAGTTGGCTCGCCTGCTTTAAGAGGTGAGTTAATTAGAAGTTAAATGACTTACCAGCAGAATTGGTGCCGGTTAGTTAGGTTGCAACGTATGTCATGAAGTGTGGGGCCCTGCTATTGAGGTTCTCAGATTCGCAGCAAGTGAAGAAGTGAGAGAACCCATGACCTGACCCCGCCCACAATCATGAATGTCATTGGCCGGTAAACAGCCAACGACATTCATTCCATTAAACCTGTAACCTGATGCTACCCATATCGATCATCCTGGTGTGCTGTTTGCGCACAGCTTGATACTGGCGGCACCCCCCTTCTAGCGTCCCGCCAGCCTCCTGGATTGAGGATGATTACGTAGAGTGCGTGGAGATACGAGCCCCATGCACTTTACAATTGGGAAAAGCTGCGTAAATCAGGACGCACACCTCTGTAACAGGGTGGCACCGTGGCAGGGCCAGCCACATAAAGACTCAATTGCAGTGCGGCAGAGTAATTATTTATTTACACTTAAATAATTAATCTGACGCTCTGCAACATTGATTTGCTGCCACAATCTGTTAATATTGTTCACTTCTCTCTGCAGTCTGCCGCACACGCCTGGGGGCTCTGGGTGGGGGGGGGGGGGGGGTGGCGCCCCCGCCCTATGTAAGAGGCCGCCACTGGTCAAAGGACCCATATATATTGCACTCATTCCATCAGACGTGTGTCCTACTAACTGCAGGCTGTGGCATTTTCAGATCCCTTGGCTCCTTGCACGCTGAAAGCAATGCTATGTATATGTACATACAATTCTCCTAGGATGTCTGTGCATTGACATTCAACATGTGCACATGTGCATGCATGCACTCTGCATGCACTATGACCCTCCCTTTTGTTATTCGTCCCCTTCCCCTTTCATATGAGGGTATTTCGAAAGAGCAGAATAGGAATTTACCAGAGTGTCCATCTTGGAATGATAAGCGTCTATGACAAAATCACATATATGGTAATGGCTAGATATCCTCTCAGGCCGGGAGAATATCTCAGTGGCATAGTGTGTCTCGGAAGCAAGATAACGCAGAGCAACACAGGTTCGATCCCAGCCCTGCGAGAGACTGTTCTCCCATATTGAGATTAATGAATTAATCAATTGTAGGCTTTGAGAATGTGCTTTTGCTCATTAAGAGAAGTGTAATGTTCTTATTCTAACTAAAATCTATACTGATAGTTTGTAAAATTTAAAAAGACCCAGTTAACAATGTATGTACAATAACATCATTCCTTCTTTTCCTTTGAATTTTAACATGCATAGCACCATCTGAGAGAAAGAGAGAGAGAGAGAGAGAGAGAGAGAGAGAGAGAGAGATAGAGAGAATAGAAAGAGGGACATGACTGCAAGATCTGCATATGACACACCAAGATGGTCAATAAATAATTCTGTAACTAGGAATGGCTAGGTAAGACTTGACATATCATAACAGGTGTATTTATAGAGCACACATTGAACCCATTGGGGCATCTTGGCACTAATAACAGATGCGTATTGTTTAGCTGCTTAATGGTACTCATTTTATCACCCTTGGAAGGATGAAGGGCTGAATAGACATTGCCCGTATTCAAAGGTCTGTCAAACCGAGATGGCTGTAGTGGACATATGTGTCTACTGAGCCACAGACCGAACATGTGCCTCAGAGGTGATGTCCGCCTACTTTCCAATAATTTGACCAATTGTTTGTGTGATACTGTCATAAAATTGATAGTGTGGAAGCCAGCCAATAGCAAGATATGATATGATAGTTTATCTATATAGCACCAATACACAATGTGTTCCAAAGCGCTTTGAGGCAAGGGAGGGAACAAGGGAAAATACAATGACATTCTTGCCGGTCATGTACAGTAAGGATGTGAAATTAACTAACATACTCAGCCTGACAAGATTTCAGATAGTGCAAGAGCCACGACATAGATAAGGAAGGGAGGGGCAGAGTGGGAAGGAAATGGAAACAGACAGGCGACTAGCATACTAGGCCTGACCGAATTTCTGGTAGACCCAGAGAAAACAAAAGGTGAAGGAGAGGGGTGCAGAAAGGGAGGGGAGGAACAAAACAAGTGACTATCATACTAGGCCTAATGACATTTCAGATAGAGCATGGGGGGTTGGGGATAAGCGATGGGACGGGGGAGGAGATAGACAAGATTGCTATCATACTAGGTCCAGGGACAATTCTGATAGAGTAAGTACATAGAAGAAAGTAAGGGAGAAGGGGGGAGATAGTAAAGGGAGAAAGGGAGAGGGGGAGAGAACAGAGAGTTTGCAGTCAAAAAGAGTGGAGAAGCAAGAGGGATAGGGAACACAATTGCAGAAGTCAGTAGTAACACATAATGTTGCAAGCAGTATACAAGATGAAGATGGGAACAGCATGATTCAGGGCCACCATGAGTGCAAGATGCAAAGGAAGTCCAGGATGAGAGTTGAGAAAGGGTGACACACCATGAATCAATGAAGTCCATAAATGGTAAATCCAGCATTGGCCACACGACGGTGATGGTGAAACCAGAATGTATCAGGACAGACTCCTGCAGAAGGAGGCTGGGGGGGCGAGGTGTAGAAGAATCAAGCAAAACAGGCAACACCTGTGTGCGAGAAGGGAGGGAGGCACAAGGGAACATCACAGGGGGACCAAAGGAGGTGGGGATGTCTGTGAGGACAGAGGGAGTAAACGCATGTTGGTGCATGCTTACCTGCTGTCTGAGCAGGGGGTTGGGCCCTGGGTCCTCCTGGTCCGAACAGGTCCAAACAGAAATTGCCTTTGTCTACCCTCCGCTTCGGACGCCTGGGCGAGAGACGCCTTTGATCTAAGAATTAAGAGCAGGAAGTTAGAGGCAGGGCTAAGAAGGTGGGTGGTGCTTATGCCTGGTGACCTAGATCCACTTGCACCTGCTCCCCATCAGCAAAGTAAAAGAGGCTGGAGGGCTCCTTAAGTAGGAAAAAGAGTGGCATCCAGGAAGGCACCAGGTGGGCGGGTCTTGCTAAGTGGGAAAAAAAGATCGGCAACCTGGAAGGCACCAGGTGGGCGGGGCTTAGGCCAGGTGACCTAGATCCACTTGCACCTGATCCCCATCAGCAAAAGAAAAGAGGCTGGAGGGATCCTTAAGTAAGGAAAAGAGCGGCAACCAAGATGAAGGAAATATAAATGCAGTACTGTGCCGGATCAGAAAACACAAGGACGCACTTAATAAGACTGCTTCAAAGACACACACGACATTCAAAGCAAGCTGATTGGCCGACACATCATCGATAAGGGTTCTAATGAGAGCAGTCAGCATTAATAAGGGCAGAAAAAATGCATGTCCTGGAAGAGAGTTTCATAACCCCCCACAAATGAATCTGGTAACACAAAGTGAAAACAAGCATCGAGAAAGCCAATAGTTTAGGCTTTCTTATTGTGAAATCATTTTTTGAGTGCACACATGTGACCACATTTAGGGAGATAGGGGTATGTTGAGGTCAAAGCAGGAATAACATAGAACGTGGGTACAGAGCAATATTTATGTAGATAGATACATGCATAAAGGCATGGGAATGAATGAAAGATTTTCAAGATGGATGCATGCATGAATCTTTAAGGTCATGTGATAGTGTGAGGCTTTATAGATGGATCATGAATGAGTGTGATATAGAGGAATGGCTTGATGAATAAACACATAGGGATGCATACATGACTGTGAGGTCCAATCAACGAACATGTGAGAAAAAGCGAATGGGTGAGTGTGGGAGTAGTAGCATGAAACACAAAGCAAGACAATGTCAAGTGATATTGCAATGACCAGGACATTGGAGCATGTCCAACACTGTGTGTGTAGGTATGATCGATGTAACCTATTGCATGCCTCCAATACTATGGGATGCAAGAGGGTCTTTCAGCATCAGCCCACAGCTCTGTCCAAGGTTGAATACAGTCTACACTGTTGTGTCCTGCCCACTCAGTGGCTCCGATGAACTTTTGATGAGGACATCATCTACATAAGCCAGGTTACCCCTCGCACCCAGGTCGGGCATGGCCTTATGTAGGAAAATGTTGAATTCATTGCCGGAGTTGAGGTATCCCAAGGGAGTCCGGGTCCATGTGTACTGCTGGACCCCAAAGGTAACAGCTAGTTTGTATTGGTCCTTCCTACTGACAGGCATGGTCCAGTATCCATTGGTCAGGTCTATTGCTGTGAATACCTGTGACCCCTGAATCTGGGCCAGCCCTTGGTCAATGTAGGGCAGAGGCCATCGGGAAGTATGGACCCGTTTGTTGAGCTCCCTAAGGTCGGCGCAGAGTCTTCACTGGCCGTTTGGCTTCAATATTCCCAGCACCGGATTATTGAAAGTGCTGTGGACTGGACGGATTATTCCCCGGGACTCAAGGTTCTTAATTATTTCAGTAAGTGACTCCATGGATGCGAGAGGCAAGCGATATTGCTTCACAAACACTGGAGTCATTCCAGGGTCCCTGGGAATTGTTGTGCTGTGGATGTCGGTGCGACCACAGTCATATGAGTCTACTGCAAAGAGATCTTGGAAATCCAAGAAAACTTGTTTCTACTTTTGCTTCTGTTCCAGAGTCACACAGGCATCAGCTAGGTTGACTCTCTCTTCGACCATCTTTCTGAAGCCTGGAAAGACTTCTGGTTTGGCTATCTCAGCGGCCTCCTCCAGCTGGGTGTAGAAGTCCCTGGTCAGAGTGCTGATTTGGACTGGAGGCTTCAGGTGGGAAAGGCAGCCCTCATGGACCTGGAAAATCACCTCATCCCTCCTGAAGTCACAAGTCACATCTTCCTTACCATAAGGGCAAGAAGTGTACACCAGGAAGTTCCCCCCATGCCGGGTGAAAATCCTGTCTGGTGTTGTATTGTCCTCACTGTCACTGTCAAAACAGTCCTTGGGGATTGGTCCTAACAGTTCATTTCCTAAATCAATGGAGAAATGTAGGTCATCAATCGCCATTCCAATAATGGTGCCTGCGGCTAGAGTAATACTCTTTTAGTCGCTGTTATCCACCTCTATTGGAATGGTGTCATGTTCTATGTTGACTAATAGTGTTGGGTTTACCCCTAACCCTTGCTGTTGGAGAGAAGCATTTAGATGGATATAAGCATCAGGGTTTTTCAATGTTTGTCCTCCTTTAACTTTCACTTCCAGGGAGAATTGTCGGGTCCTTTCTGGGATGGTGACTTCCTCTTTGATCTGAATTTCAACTGCATAAGGTAGCAATTGAGCTGACCTAAATGCTTTTTCTGGATCATCAAAGCCCATGGGATTATACGCTAATCGGGACCAAGCTTTGAAGTTTATTAGGTCCAAACTAATGGCAAAGCGATTGAGAATGTCACTGCCTAAGTATAAGGCGGCAGTGACGTCTCTCACTACACAACAATTATGGACTATGCTCTTGTTGCCAATGGAGATTTTGAGCATACACCTGCTTGGCAGGAGATGTTTGGAATTAGGTGCTTCCAGGACCATTTCCCATTTGTCTATCAGTTTGAATGTGGGAATGGCTGGATCTTTTGGGAGTTGGTGGAACATGGCTTCGCCGATGAAGCTCTTGCCGTTGTTCACACACACTCGAGCGAGAACAGAGTCCTTCCCATCATTTAACTGAACAGGGATGAACAACTGCTCTCCAATTTGCTGAATATCAGCCAGGCTCTGAGCTGATTTCACATCTTTCTGGACAATAGGAGTGGGAGTTTCTGATTGTGGATTAGTAAAGAATTTCAGGGTGTTTCCTTCCAGTGTGGAATACCACCTTAAAATGGAAGGAAGGTTGATTTTCAGAAATAGAGAGGACCCCCCATCACCAGTCTGTTGTCCTACTGCTATTACTGTCACATCTGGAGTTTGGTTGTTCTGGAAGTGAAATTCTACTTGGTCAGATTTTTGTTCAACCATGTGGCAGGTGCCGTTTAAACTAACAGGGTTGACACTCTGTTTTAATTTTATTGGTCGGCTAGTCTGGGTCCAGAGGACCTTGTTTACACAATCTATTAGGGGTGACAACCTTCTCAGGAGGTCATTCCCTAGTAAACAAGGGGTGCCCTCTGGAGTCACTACTATGACCGGGTGTTTCACCTTGTGTCGCCCAATTTTAATGTCCAAGTCTGCAGTCCCCTCAACGGGAATTTCCTTCCCGTCAAAGTTCTGCAGTTGTCCAGGAAGAGAGGTGAGAGGAATTCGGTAATTCTCCCCCCTTCCTGCATTTAGTTCCTCAAAGGCCCTTTTGGACAGAAGGGTAGCTTGGGATCCAGTGTCCACCAGTGCCAAAATTGTACCCTGCCCCTGTACTTGTACCGGGGCATAGTATCTTCCCTCCTTCTCCTCAATGGGGCACAGATAATGCACATTTTTGCACAACTGGTGGGCTAACTTTCTGGTTTTGGACATTGCTAGCGAAGATATTTGGGCAGAATTCTGTGGAGAGCCTTGGGAATCTGAAAGAAAAAGTTGGCAACTGGAGATCAGAGCCATTGTGGGTTCCCCTGGTTCCGGTTCTGGGCCGCCCCGTCCTTTTTGGAAGCAGTCATCAGGATGGGTTTGACCCTTGGGATTTTGGTATTGTCGGTTCTGGGATGAGATGATGGGCGGCGGTAGCTCAGTCTCCACATCTCCCCAGTCTGGATTGGAATCCCTTGGGACCCATTTTTCCTTGGGAGGAGTTCCCCCATCTCTGAAGGAGAAGATCCTTTTCCCAGGATCTTCTGAGGATCCCTCTCCCTCAAATTGGAAGACCTGTACCTCCTCCACAAAGTGGGTCTGTTTGGGTCCTTTGTTTCTCCTACCCCCCTCTGCTCCTTGGGAGGCAGGCTTTCAGGGGCAGGAGATTTTGTTTCCGGTTCCTGGTTTTCCAGGGGCTGTTTACAAGTTGGGAAGGAAGCTTCTTCCAAGACTTTACACCCCCCTTCCCCTTGTGCCTCCTCCCTGGGAACCGGTGGGTTATCGGGGTGATGCCCCCGTCATTGTTCTGGAGGACCAGGTCCAGAGTTTGGGGCATTCTGCGGTGGCATGCTCATCTGAGGGTTCTGTTGAGCCCTCAGTATGTGACCCAGATCTCGTGCCATATTTTGGACCTGGCGCTCAAGTTGTGAAACCCGCTCAGGCTGATACTGGGCTCTATTTTCTCCCCTGGGCTGATCCCGGGAAGGGTATATATCCCTTCTCTGGTAATACCCCGGATTGGGAAGATTTGGGTACCCATCCACCCTTGGCCTCCCCTCTCCCGGATTAGGTTGTCTGGGCTCAGGGAATTGGGGAAAGAAGGATGGATGATTTTGGGGCTGGAAATTGGGTGGATACCTGGGGAAAAAGTTCTGCCCAGGATTTGGTGAATTTCTGCCCTCCTGGGGGAAGTTAGGAGGGAAGTTCCCCGGGTCAGGTGCTTGGCTGAATCCCCCCCCCTTTGGCTGGAGGAGTCCACACATAACCCAGGATTGGTTAGTTTCCCTTGTAGTGGGGACTTATATAGTCAGGGGGCGGGGGACCCCATTTGTGGGACTACCGCCTTGATTCCCTGTCTGTGACTGGCCCGAGGGCCTTCTGGGCTGTGAATTATTTGGTGCAGGCAGGTTTTTAGGCCCCCCATCTCCAAATCTAAAACGGGGGCAACCTTTACCTCTGCCACCTTGGCAGCAGCAGGGGTGCTGTTGGTTTTGGGGTTTTTCAGCGCATTATTTTTATTTTCAATGGGCTTCTGCACCTCATAGATCTGGGTAGCCTGTTCAATGACCCAGTCTAAAGATCTTTTCGCATGAAAATCTCTCACGAGCTGGGTCATTATGTATTTGGGTAAGGCATGGAAAAACGTATTGATAAATTCTCTGCTATCCGTGCGCACCCTTCTGGTGGTCTGCGCAAAAGCACGCTTTAATTCTTGCACAAACTCTTGTGGGGCCTGATCCTCCCCACATTGCAAATTGTAGGCTGCCTTGCGAGCCTCTTGAGGATTTCTGTGCACAGAAAAATGTTTCAAGATGGCCGCCCTGTATGTGGACCACCTTGAATGGTTTTGATCCTCCAGCCCCGCAAAGAAACTGGAGTATTCTGGTGAGAAGGTCCACTTTACATATTGAATACAGCTTTGGCTGTCCTTCAAATGGAAAGTCTCCATCATTTGCTCATAGAGCTGCAAGTGTTCCCAAACAGAATACTTGACGTTCTTATGATAAGGCGTGATGACACTCCTTATTGCCTTTATTTGATTCAATGGGTCCTTAAGCAAGGCCCTTTTTGCCTTATTGGCCTTTTTGGTTCGGGTAACCCTGGTCCATTCATCCTCCGACTCAGAAGCACTGCTCCCAGAGGTGCCCGTCTGATCTTCCAGATTTTCCCGGATTCTGCGAGCCTGGGAATGGCTGGCAGAATGTGGGGACCTGGTCTCCTGTGTCCTGTAATGCTCAGAGGAGTCTTCAGACCCCTCCTTGTTGCCAGGATTTGATGGGTACCCCCCCCACTGACCTAACTGGGCAGAGGTTTTCAGGATGCCCTTAATGGGCCTACTCTCCTGGGGTTCCCCACTAAATTGCACTGTGCTTGGGTGCCCATACCCGGATGCCCGCCCATCCATTCCTGGGAGGTACTGGCCTATGAGCCCCATACTTCTAGCTGGATAGTAATCTGCCATCTCCGTGGCCCTGTGCTCATGTGCGCGAGGGGACATGGGGGTGGCAGAGTCCAGGGACTGGTAGAGATGAAGGCCTCTGGTACCAGGGCTCCTGAGGTTATGCTCAGGCGTTTCCCTTTCCCAGCGCATCTCGTCTCTATCAGCCCATGCTCCCTGTTGCAATGCAAGAGCCTGCGCTTTCAGTTCCTCAGTTAAGGCCTTACTAGACTCTATCAGTCTCTCCTGCATCGCTACCTGTTGCTGGAGCCTATCATTGTGCTGACAGAGAGCCTCATTTTCTCTCTGTGCCTCCTGATTGGTCCTGGAGTACTGGGCCAGTCTCTGCTGCAGGAGGGTTACCTCCTGAGCTGTGTCCCTATTGGCCTGCTCCTTTCATGCCAGAGCATCCTCCACCCTCCTGGTGTGCTCTAACAAGTTCTGGTGTTCTTTTTGGAGATCACCCAGTCCCTGGAGGGCCAGGTGATTTTCTTCCATTTTCCTTTTTAAGTGGCAGACTTCCTGGCCTAAGGTATCCCTTTCCTGACTAAGAGCCTGCATCTGTGCCGCCAGGTCGTCTCTTTGCCTTTGGAAGGCACCAGCTTTCTGGCGCTCCTGGTCAAACTCTGCCTGGGTAGCCAGGTCTTTCAAAATCAGTTTATTGCTCTCTGCCTTCTCCCTATCTAGGTGGCTTTGCAGGGTGACTATCTGCTCGGCACATGCCCTATTGAAATCTAATTGTTGCTCCAGCTTTTTCTGGCTCTGAAGTAGGGAGTCCAAACCTTCTTGGTACTCCTCCTGCAAGGTCAGAAATCTGGTATCCTGGTCTGCCTTTTTCTGTTGCAGCACATCCATATCCTCCTTTATTTTAGTGATGTACTGTCTGCTGTTCTTTTCTGACTCCTGGCTCCTGAGCAGCCTCTGCTCAGAAGAGTCCAGATCAGATTGGGCCTTCTCTAACGCCATCTGTTGCCTATTTGCCGGGTCTTGGCCTTCAGCACATTTGTCCTGCATGGCTCCCATATATAGATACAAATATGCCGCTATCCTGGCAATCTTATTATGTTCATCTTTGGCTTTAGGGGCCATATATAGTTCACTCAGGGCCACATGTAGGGGACCCTGATCTCCCCATATATCTGACCCTGTTTCAGACCGTTTGGTCCTGATGAGTCCACTCACCTCTCACAAATAGCTTATGTAAGAAGTGCTCTCTGGCTATTTTCATATCTACCAAGGTCGTCATTCTGGAATTTGAGTTCCTTCCTGACTTACAGAAGTTTGTATTTTATTTTGCAAAACAGACCGTTTCCTTAGAGTGTTCCTTTGAGGGATGCTTTCACAGTGTAAAACAGCGTAGTGATCTAAACGGATATGTGTATCTGGTCAGTTGGCACACTGTATTAATCTGCACAAGTGGTAAACTAACCCAGAATATCCCGGCTCCGAGCCCCCACTTTTGTAAGCGATATTCAATCAACACTACAGCTAAGTCAATGCCTAGTCGGGGATGCTGAGGAAAACCCTTATTGATGTATTTTTATATCCAGTTCAGTACTCTGGATGACAACCCTTGTATAACACCCCCCTCTTAGAATCCCCCTGACCCCACTGAGCCAAGAAGTAGTTTGTTTTGCAAATTAAAAGGTTTATTTGGACAATTCAACAATATATATCTATCACACTTTATAAATCAATTGATAACTGATATCACACTTCAGAATATGAGCAGTAGTCCGCAAGAGGTAACTTATGAATAGGAACAGAAGAATAAGGTGGGAAAGAATGCTTTATATGGTTCAACGAAACGCAAGGTGGAATAAAATGCAGTACAGAAATAACTTGTTATGATTTTAGCAAAAGGTAATATGATCACTTTTTCTTTTGACAATTCACTCCCCCCCTATGCAATACAAGAAATGGAAGGAGAGCACACAGTCTTCAAGAATCCCAACAAATCACACTTTATAATGCAATACACAGTTCCAGTTCTCCCAGCAGGCTTAGAGAAAAAAGGGATGAGTTTTAAACACAGGCAAATTCCAAGGAAGTGAAAAGGTGCTCTAATTGCTTTTAATTCCCTCTAGAGGTTCAGGATAGGTGATGGCTACTTTATATTAGTTCAGGCTCACTTTAACAATACTCGATGAATGATTAGCACATTGCAAATGAATTTTAGCAAAGAGAAGCAAAAAGCTGCTGATTTCTACAGATGAAGAAATCGGGCCAAATCGCAAATCGCGGTAAATTTTGCGAGTGCGTTTCTCGCGATTACGGGAAAAGTATAGGGAGTAGGAAGTCGGTTCTAGGTTCGTTGGAAAGCCTAGATTCTAAGCGTAAATTTCGTTCCTAGCCCAAACGGTTCCAGAGATACGGACGATTAAATAAAGGTAGTTTTTCGGATTTAAAGTAAACTCAAAATGACAGGTGACAGCTTGCTGCTGCAGAATTGACAGGTGACAGTTGTGCAGCTTTAAAAATGACAGATGACACGATTTCTAGGAGGCAGTTCTACTTAGGTTAAAATAGTTTGGATTAGATTATTTTAACTAAGAGATTGCTTCTGCACAGTTCTGCTAGGTACTCACAATATAAATTTGAACTAGGCCCGTCACGGATCTGGTCAACACGTCCGGCTGCGGTTCTGTCTGCTCGGCGGGTCAATCAGGCACAGGTTCTGCTCACAGCGATCTGGGTCAGCTCTGCTCTGCTGGTCTAGCCTCTCTGGATTCTGGATGTAACACTGCTTTCTGGGTACTGCTACAGGTTCTTGCAAAAATTCTCGGCAAAACTTCAAACAGTTCGCCCGGCTGTTGAATAGTTTGGTTAGTTTTGAGGCCTGCTGAAGAGGATTCAGCTGGTGGATTCAGGCCTCTCTGCTACAAATTCTGGAGTTAATTTCTGCTACAGGTTCTGGAGATTGATGGATTTGAAGTCTGGATCTCTGGACGTGAAGTCGTCGGTCAGCATGCTCCGCAGCAAATGGAATTGAATGTCTCTACCTGTCCCAGCAGTCTCTTTTTATGTGTTTTGAAAATGGGTGTGTGCCTGGGCCTACCTAAGCCTGCCCCTCTCTACTTGTCACTGGCCCAATTCTCCCCTCTCCCATGATTGGGGGAAGGAAATGGATTGTCATCATGATGAGGTCTGTTTATGGGTCAGAGGATCCTCCCCTGGTCAGTTTGCCCAAAATTACACACATGTGCGCAAGGAGTATGGACATTAATTGATGAAGTGTCAGATTTTTAACATGCAGACATTTGGAGTAAGACCCTATTTTCCGCCAGCAACCCCCCAGAATACACCACAGGGTCCTAACGCCTCTTAAAATGTGCACCGAAAAATCACAAGAATAATGGTATTACTTATATAATTCTGACAAGTCCGTACTATGAATTATCCATCTTTTTTTAAATTATGCCCTGGTCAAAAAGGGGTGTGGCTTCCCACATCACATGGTGGAATAACTGGTTTATCCACTTCCCCCAAGCCAGCTTGTTCACAGAGGTACAGCTGCCCCCCAGTCTCTCCCAAGAGGAAGCTATTTTACGACGCCCCCAATATAACATTTGCCTGAGTCAAGGAAGTTGCATTGTTCGGTCCCTTCCAGTTCCCAGGTGCTCCACCCCTAATCTAATCAGAGAGGTGTCAACTCCTTTTGGCAAGGGGCACCAGGATGCATCTAGGCCTGGGAAGAGTGGCTGTTGATCCAGTTTCAACTCCTGTCGGGGGTGGTTGTCAGGCAGAATTCAGTTTCATTAAGCCTGGTATCAGCTAAATGTCACTTTTTGTCCCCAGTTTTCTACATTCAAATCAAACTGACAATGTTTACCTATACATTATATAATTACTTCCTTCAAGTCATTTCAGAATATAGTTTTACATTGTATCCACCTCTTAGCAAGTCTTTCCTTGGTCTGGTTTTGTTTCATTTGTTCAGTTTTACACAAAAGTCTGGTGGTTTTAAAACGCCAGCTTTCTGATAGTGGTGAGTACTGGTAATGCAACCATATTTGGGATTAAGAAAATGAATTCCCCACAGTTCTGAGTTGCTTTTTGGCAATCAGCATTGCCATTCCCAATGGTTTCAGGCTACTCTGTGTGTATCCCAATGGTGGTTTTAGGCAGTGCCCTCCTGTGCTCACAACATAGGCAAAAATGGGTGGCAGCCTATTCTTCATGTTTTCCCTGTGCACTCTCTGGGGAGTTCTGGCCATCATGATGTTTTCCATGCCAGTACTGCACAGTTTTATGGTAGAGCTTGGATGCATGGGTAAAAACATCCCACACAATGCAGAGATCTGGATTCCTAGCAATCAGTGAGCGTCAGTAAGGGGACCCATCATGGCATTGCTTAGCTCAAGGTGGGTCTCCAAGACTTAAGTGTCTGGACCCCATTGTGGCTCAGCCACTGTAACCACAACCAACTATGTTGCAAGGATAGAGCTAGTGTAAAAGACAGAGGAATTAGGAATTGCAGGGTCAAGCCTTTGGAATCCTCTGCAAGAGAAACATCATTGCATACCACCAATGTGCCATGTGTAGGTATTGGTAGACAATATGATTAGAACTTCAAATGAATCATGTGTTCATATCATATGTATTCTACGTATTGTGCACACAGCCTTTATGGAATTTGTTCTAAATAGATTTTAAATGATGATGGTGATGTCATATTTGCCTTCTTACTACCCAGCAACATTATTATAGTTTTGCCAGAAATGGAAACCCAATTATAGATCAGGTTTTGCCAAAAAACAGCCAAACTCTTTCCCAAATTCTTGCTGATCAAAACGAATCAATTATACAGGATTAAAACATTGTTCTCCCTGGATAGGGCACATGTAAAATAACTGCACACATTTAAACATGAGATTTGACGCAGAAAGCATGCTTGAAGTAATTACTTTCTCTGAAGACAAACTAAACGATAGCTCGGGGGCAACGCGTTTGTCTAGGTAGCAAGGGGGCAACGCGTTTGTCTAGGTAGTAAGGCAACTCTGCAACAGGGGTTCAGTTCCCGATCCAGCACTTAGAAACCACTCGCTGGTATTAAGCGCGTTATAAATGAACAATAAGTAAATATGCAGCATTTCTATTTGAACAAAAAAAGGACTCTAACTTGTTCCAAAGACAATGACATGGGAATAGCATGTGCAGAACGTTCCTGCTCTCCCATATCATGTGTAGGACCCCTATCAATTCCTCCATCTCTATTTGCAACCTGGCACAATTATGCATACAGGCCAGTACCAGAAAAGAATACTTGTTTATAATGATGTCCTTCAATCCCCAGCTGGACGACTCCTTTATTGATTTTACAGCCCAGTGCAATTGATTTAGGTGGATCAGGGACAATTGATTAATGAATACAGGTTTCATAGGGTCCCGATCAGTTGATGTATTTTTTTCTCCAGATAACCCCCTGTGTACCATTTAGAGATAACATGAAGAAAGACATCCGAGCACATGCTGCTGCCACTTTCTGGCGTGCTGAATGGTCTTCTGCTAGCAGAAACTGAGAACAGGTTGGTGCATTCAAGCTGTGACTCTTACAGCACAAATGTACTTGATGATTTGCAACCTTTGGATCCCATATTCACTAAGGCGTCATTGGGAATCTGGATCCATATACTCTCCTTCTCACATTTCTGAGTGTGCTTTTTCATTTTGTATTTTCGTCTTTTCTTTATGAATTGGAATTCTTTCACTGTTCTCTTTCCACGTATGAGCGATTTTTTTCCCACTCAACCAATCGTGGCTTCACTCGTCCTTCCTTTTCAACCCGAACCCCATTGCCCCAAAAATGTTTTGGGTCAGTTTCGAATTTTGATTATGAAATCCAATTTCATTCGAACGACGTTTTTGCTCTTTTTATAATGGACCATCTGTAAATCTTTTGTAGTCGAATAGTGGGCACCTAGAATTAAAATCTCAGGAACCAATCAGACATTCTTTTCGAAAATTATACAGAGCATAGCCCAATTATGGCAGAGCTTCCAGAAAACAGTGCACAACTAAATAAAGCAGAGTGAACTTATTACTTTAATAACGGAAGGGCCTGCTCAGAAACTGCACATCCAACTCACACGTACGACATACTATTGGGCTCAGGGTTAATATTTAAAGCTATTGGTGAGTCATGCAACACATTTTAAGCCCTCACCACCAGTATTGACCTAATGGTGTGCCCTAACCCAGATGGTTATAAATGAACATATCTTATTAATTAATAAACGTATTATTCCTGATCAA
Organism: Ambystoma mexicanum; assembly: GCF_040938575.1. Classification (NCBI taxonomy): domain Eukaryota; kingdom Metazoa; phylum Chordata; class Amphibia; order Caudata; family Ambystomatidae; genus Ambystoma; species Ambystoma mexicanum. The sequence continues at coordinate 1,151,729,152 of NC_090928.1, forward strand.
TGATTTTTTTTAGCAAACAAAACGCATAGGAACTTATTTATTCTTCTTTTTAATTGAGGTGTTTATGTGATGAAATGTTTTTGAACCATGCAATGTATTATAATTCTGTTGTAATGATGTTTTTTGACTGATTATATTCTAATGAGTCTTTATGCGAGCTGCAGTTTAACAAATATAATATAGCAATCACAAGAATGCCCTTCTCATGTGGCACATACAAGACACAGTAAAGAACCTAACTAAGAAGTATTTGCATAGGCCTTGATGTTAGCCATTGATATCTATAATACCGTCCACCGTGCAATGCACCCTGTGAGTGGCCCAGGGTAGATTGATTTCTTGTTTCCCCATCACTGAACGCCCTAAAGAGAAGGTAATGGCGCCTCTGTGCTCTGTGCATGGGGTGTGCCACTAGAAGGAAACTGCACTACCTCTGCACATGGTTTTGGTGGAGCCGAGTGTATGGCGACATATGAGCGTTGAAGCTTGTGTAGGCTTATGCAGTCTTCCAGGCTATGGTTTTGGTTGTTCAATGATCGGGACCCCAATAGCCACCAGAACAGAGAGCAGCAGCGGAAGTTGGGTTGCAATGTAGCCTCTGTCAATTTTTTTAAACATTTCCTCCATAAAAGAGAAGAACAATGGGGGTGGTATCTATTGTCACCTCTGTCAATATCTTTTCAATTATCTTTTATTTTGTCATCATAATCAACATACTTTATTTCGGATTAGCACCATTTAAGCAATTCATAAACACGTTTACAAATTCATAAACACAAATAAAATACAACACATTTTAAAAGATCTTAAACAAAATCATCAATAACTTGTAATCTTCACAAAAACTCTATTCTCCTCTTCCACGCTCTGGCCAAATTGTTGGAACCGCGTACCTCAGGACAGGAGAAGTTCTTATAGTGTTTCTGCATCAACTAGGGTGTGGAAATCAAAGCTCTTAGGATATGATCTGAGATTCCCACCCCAAATTTAGGAATAGCCTAGGCGTAGAAACATAACATGCATTGTAGATTCGATAATATTAGAGAAATATGGGCAACAGACATGTCCAGTCTTATACCATACATTGGTTAAAGGTGCGAGTGGTAAAGTGTTGAATCGCAGTTTCATAAATAGCTAACATGCTAATGGTGACAATAGTTCATGATATTTTGTTTGACAAGAAATGTGCTCTTGCAACCATGGACAAACAATCAAATAGTCGTTTAGAACACACCTGCTCCCAGTATGTCTTCTAAACAATATCCGCGTAGTCACCAAGCATGTTCCATGGTTCTAACCAGATATGTTCCAGATTCATGCCATACAATGTCAAGGGAGATTAGCAGCACCCTCCCTGGCCATCTAATCCCTGATTGCTTCCTGATAGCTGCCCAGGTTGCCATCACTCTAAAATTGTATCCTGTATAAAATGGGTTATATCGTACTCACATCGCCAATCAATTTTAGGTCAAGTTTCAAATGTACAAAAACACTTGGCTTACTGACTGGTAGAATGAGCAGACTACTAATGAACATATTTTCAACAGTGGCTTGCTGAGCATGATTAGCATAACCCCACAGTGCTGCCCTGTAAGTAGCATCTCCTAGTGCTTTAGATCTGAACAATTCTAGGGCTGGAATTATAGCATTATTGCCAAACTTCTTGGAGAAATGTCCAACTGCATTACTGGCCAAGCAGAAGCCTGGGTAGTCAAACATAATTACTTCCTCAACCTTGACCCCTCTAATCATAATAGCTGGCTCAGCGTATTTTCTCATTTTCTTGCAACACTGCATCATCTTTGTTTTACTGACATTGATTAATAGGCCCTTATTATCACAGAATTTCTCAAAACGGTTAGACAATCTCTTCAAGTCAAGTGGCGTTCTAGAGATGAGTACAGCATTGTCTGCATATAATACAATGCTTATGCCATGCATTGTCTCGGGCGGATAGCTCAGTGGCAACGTGCTCACCTTGGAAACAAGACAACACTGAACAACACAGGTTCAATCCCTGGGTCGCGCTTAGAAACCTCTGGGTATTAAGTGCATTATAAATAACCTTTCATATCATATCATTCCCCTCAAGCCGTAGGGGGTCTGCATATTCTATGGTTAGAAATTCTACACCATCATTAAAAAAAATTGTGAAGAGGGTGGGGGCTAACACATAGCCCTGTCTCACCCCCTTCCCAATCGGACGTCACCCTCAAAGTAGCACTATTTCTAGTATAAAGCAAACAAATGGCATTTAGGAGGGGAGCTGGTATGATGTTGTTTGCTAGAGTCTTCCAAAGATCGACACAGGGAATGCAGTCAAATGCTGTTTTTAGGTCAATAAACAGAAAATATAAAATATTAGACCTCAAGGTTACATACTATTCGATCAGGGTATGAAACATGCATGCGTGATCCACTGTGCAGTACCCCTTCTGATTCCAGCATGCAAAATACTAATACAATTGTCCTCAACTGCCCTGGTTAGGTTTTATTCTAACTCCTGCATAGTTTTCAGCGCAGGTCTGCCATAGGGGTAGGTATACACATTAGCTAAGAACAACTTGTAACTCTCCTATAACCTAATGTCCAAACATAGTATGTCCAAATTGGGACAATCAATCACATCTGCCCTGGCATTCAATTCAGATTTGATCCAAATTGCTAAGCCCCCATTGGGTGGCCCTTCTGGTCTCAAACACTGGGTCATAGTAATTTATATTACTAGCCAGAGCCACAGGTAACATAGCACAAGTCTGTTGGAAACAGATGGCATCATATCTTCTGACAAATTCAACCCATTCCTTATCCTCCCCTAATCTCTACATCCATGCTGTGTTCTAAGAAAGAAACTTGAGCTCGCCAGTTTCTTGATTAGGTTCCTCTGGGAGATGTACATGGACAGTCCTTGAATTGGGGCCATATGTGGCCTCTTCCAAAGGGGGATAGATATATCAGGGTTTATTAGTGTGGTTAGCATTGTGGCCTGATGGCACCACTGGGGCAGGGGGTGTTCTCTTAATTGTGATGTGTGTTCCAGGCGGGGGAAGTGATCTAAGGTTAATGGCAAATATGTTATATGCCATATCACGTTCAAAGAATATGATCTTTAAATAATCAAGTCGATTCCCACTCGGGTCCGTGAAGTGTACCATTTGCTTTATGTCACTTCTTATTACATAGTAACACCTTTTCTGTCTATAAACCAGTGAATGCACTTACTTTTTAATGATTCCCCTGCCCCTCTTTAACTTCCCTCAGGATCCTGGGTACATTCAACAAGCATAATGCATTCAATGCCCTTTGATTGCCCACTATACCCACTGCTTGGGCCTGTAGGAAGAATGTAGGCTCTGCATTTCAACATCCATGTTCTGCATGTCATCATTCAAATTTGAACTAAGATTCAAATTTTAACTAGGGCCAAGGGTGAGAGACTCAGAGATGAACTCAAAGGTATGAGTCTCAGACTGAATCTAAATAGATGCTAATTCACAGGACACATGCTAGAAAATGATCTCTTTGCTCCACGATGCTATGCTAATGGGATGAGTTGCATTAAAAAATGAAACTTACATGAAACTAATATACTGATTTACCCTACCCATGTAACATGTAACAGACTCCCATAATAAATTTTAATGCAAGTTGGTCCATTATATAAACTGGGCTCGAAATGCATGATGCTCTGGAAATGGAAAAAAATAACTTTAAACATGCAGTCGAAATGATGCGCTGTGTTGTAAGATGAGGAATGTGAAGATCCATTCTTCTAAAAGACATCACAATGTCTTGGAGCAGGAAGCACAGGAGAGATGTATCATTTTTCTATTCAGCAATGCAGTTTTGCACAATGAGAAAGGCACAGAGGAAATCACATGCTGTTTTAGTGGGATGATCTTGCAAGGGGAGGTGTTTTTTTGAGTGACAGATGGTTTTTGTGAAAAAAGGTTTTGAGGCAGAGAGGGCCGAGAATTCTTGCACTCACTGATGGAGGGAGCAGAAGGCTGGTTCCTGGGATGACTGTCTGGTGGGCTGAGGCTGTCTCTCTCCTGGGCTGGCATTCATTAGAGGAGCTGCAAAGTCTCTAGCAAACCTTTCAGGGAATAGTGCCAACAGAACTCAGAAATTATGCTGTCAATTGAGGGGCATGTGAAGTGGCTGTTTGAGACTGTGTAGCATAGCTTAAATAGTTCCGTTCATTTTAGGCGCTGCATTAGTGATACAACTTTAAATGTGCTTGTAAAACTGTGTTTATATTCCTCTACGTTTTGTTGTTTATTCAGAGTGTACTTATTTGGACAACTGTGTTGCAAAGTTAGGGCGATAACCGGCAGAGCTCTGCACGTTATTGCAGATAGAGCATTCAAATCCATTGCACAATCTTGCTTATGTGGTGAATTACAAGGTGGGGGCACGTGCCACTCTGTGTAACTTGCCTATTTTTAGTTTATGATAAAGAATATTAATTTGAAAAGGTGATTTAGTTTCAGTGTATTTCTTCTATGAATGAATACAAATATAATAAATATGGATACAATTATTTATTCATAGATACAATTATTTATTCATGTATAAACACTAGACAAAACAACAGGGAAAAAGAAAAAAAAAGTTCTCACACTACCACAATGACACAGTGATAGTTATCACAGGCCTTCAGATCAAGAAAGAATTGTCCTAGGACTTAAGATATTCAGAGGTTAGCACTTTAATAGCAGGTGCAAACAAGTATTAGTAGACTTCCAAATCAGAAAGTGCAAGATGCCAATTACTTTTAAAATATTTACCATTAAAAAAGTGCTTAGTGCTAAAGATTGATAATTGCCTGCAGTTGAGAGAATCCTAAGTATACCAAAGTATAACGGAAAATACAAAATACCTAAAAATACACACTGAGGAACTCGGAACCAAGGATGTTTTGATTGGTGCTAACCGAGGTTAATACCACAGGACAGAATAAGTCACATGAACATCATACAATATACAGTAAGAGCAAGATAAAAAGCATAACAACAAACATGTAAAAGGAAGATGTATACAATTCTCAATTCACGATTTCCAGATTTCAGAGAAAGGTCAATTATAAGCACAGAAATCCGTCCGTTCGTGGTGGTTCAAAATGCTGTCAGCCTACTCAAATACTCCTGCTCCGATGTGATGACCTAGGTGTTAAACCATTGCAATCACCACCACCTGCACTACCTCCAGTACAGGCCGGGCTGTAATTAGCCAAACAAGGCAAAGTAAAGGGCAGGGTACAGCCCGCCCCACGACCTCCCCATGTTAGTCAGTACAAAAAATGTACTGATAGAAAATGTAAGTATGCTTGCCAGAGCAATTGGCTGTATGACTTAGTTGCTGAGTGGTTATGTGCACTCGGTTGGCAACTGGAGACAATCCTTTACTAGTTGGACTGGATTGTAGTCTATTGACAACAAATGGATTTGTCATACAAACAAAAGAATACTAATTCGACTAATTGAAACCCTGTGCTGGGCAAATCACAGGACCTTTAACACTATAGTAAAATATAATGGCAATCATTAACCATTTGGTTTGTTCTTTTGCGTGATGTCTCATTGCATGAGATTATGGTGAGAGCTGACAAATTATGGAATCATGGGTTAACCTCCTACACATTGCCCCTGTGTGTAATGTTTGGTCTCTTTGCAAAAGTGTGCATTCAGACATTTCCAATTGGCAATGTCTGTCTGCCAGGTATGCATGGTGAGATTGACAGTGCACCACCTAGCCAATGCTCTTTATGCATAGCACATTGTTTACACATAGATTCATTACGTGGGACAGCCAAGATCATTGATGCACTTACTCTCTGATACTGCATACAAAAACTGTGAGTACCCATGTACACCAGCACTGAGAACGCCATCTAAACTGTACAATGTATGGTACTTACAAGATGGCAGCAATATTCCGCTCTGACGTTCGCCAACCATCCCGTTATCTGAAGGCATGTGCACATCACACATTGTCAGTGGGTGATCCAACCCATACCTTTTCAAGTGATACTACTTCCTCCTTTTCTCTTTTACCATAATGTTTTATTCCCTCCTTTTTGAAGAGAGGCTATTTTGTCTGGCACAAGCTACATGATATAAACAAAGTAAATCCGTATGTCCCTTGAACTGGCAGTGCCCGTGGATCTACACTCTCCAATTGAGTAAACATTTCACAGATTCACACTGCTTGGCTCAAGTGCCAAGGACGAGCTATCTCGTCCTTGGTATTACCTCCCCAGTGCCAAGGACGTGATAGCTCCTCCTTGGCACTTAAGGGGTTAATGAAGGAGAAAATGTTAGAAGGCTGTGCATGGTGAAACACTGAAATCACCAAAAAAGGCCTTGGCATTGGGGGGGGGGTTGAACCCATGTCAGTTAAAAGGTTAACACTAGCACCTGTGCTAGGGATTCATCTCTCTAGCCCACTCCATTGCCAATATGCACTTGCATTAGGCAACATAAATGTTCCTTAGCAAAACACAATATGTTTCCATAGGTCTATAATGTTGTATATATTGTTTGTCTTTAAACATACAAATATATCAATCACAAACTGAATGTGGATTGTTTAAAATCATTTGACAGGCAATTCCTTAGCAAGACTACTGTTCACGTTGATATGTGCATCTTTCTGTTCTCTCAAAGCATATGGATTACCACAGGCCCTGATGATCACTGTTAAGAATCAGCGTGAAGCACCTGTTAGATCAAATTGAAATTGACTTTAAGAGCTCAAATGTTAATTAAATTGGCTCAAGTTGAAACTGACTCCACGGGATGAATTAAACTGTTACTAAACTTTCAACACAAAATATAAGAGTAAACATATAATTCTCAAAAAGGTAACATTAAACAAGATGATGTGGCACGGTGGCACCAAGAAAAGCACCTTTGCTTTTAGAATTATACATGCAGATGCTCATGTCCTCGAGGAGTAACATGAAAATGAATTTGTAATAGTACTGTACATATTTCTGTACCTGTTAATTTTGTGCTTATCCTCATTTTCATTATTTTGTTCGGCAGAGATGGGGCAGGGAATGGAATATCCATATCAGCCTCCCACATCCGCTCTGCCTTACAAATGTAACAGCATTTATGCCAGCCAACATTTCCATGCTGGAGTGAATGCTGCGGATTCTCTAGAAAGAAATGGTGATCTTTCATTCTTGCCACTTTGTACACTTTGGGACCTTAGCTAGTGTATCTCTAGGCTTGACACTGTACCCTTTTGCTAATCACTCATTTACTCACTAGACAATCTCATCAATTTCAATCAGCAAGAAACAGATGATGCAATCTGCCTGTGTTAGGCAGAATTATATGCAGTATACTTTGGGAACACCACACACAATTAGGACTACAAGTGACAGTACAAATTCACCATTGGTGCAAGCCTGTACTACACAGTAAAGTGGTAGCAATGGCTGAGCAGACAGACTTATCTCAAGAGTAAAGTGAGCAGTATCAATAGTTACACAAAGGACAGCAATTACTATGATTCAAACAAACACTGACTCAAGGTTTCTGAGTAAAAGAATATACATGTATTTACACATCAGTTATTAAACATTTCACTATTATCAAGCAGTTGAAAAATCACGATTCTAATACACTACACGACACCCAATACATTCTGGACAAGCTAGGCTCAAAATGAAGTATGAGCAGAATGGCACTCGAGCAATAAAAAGGGAGAGAAAGACAAAGTTAGACAGTAGTTGAGCAGCAACAACAAGTAAGTAAGCAGGGCAATCTAGAAAAAGGAACTACAGTGAGGAAATCAAATCAAGAGGCCAGGGCCAAATTCAATGGACCAAAGTCTTTGCAGAGGATCACACAGTTCAGGGTAGTTTGTGGTTAAGTCTTTGCCAAGAGTTCAGAACAAAGTTGGTCAGATGAAAAGTTACTTTAAAGAATAGAGAAGGACAAGCCCTCGGATTGGTGAAAAACTTCACACACTTTCACTGCGGTAGGACAAAACGAACAACCAGGTTAGCACAGTACCTTTAGAGCAGAAGAATGCTGTAGCTCAGGCAGACGTTCCTGGCAGGTCCTGCAGGCTCACGGTTCCTGAAGCAACTGTCGGACTGACAAGAAGGAGGAAGACTGGAGGGTCCTGCACTGCCCTGGGAATAAACCAGCAGTGGAGCAAAGCAACGAATAAAAGGTGCGTTCCTTGAAACCAAGCAGGGTCTGCTCCTCCTGGCTATCCGGTTCACTGTAGCTGTGCACAGCAAATCCGACCAGAGGAGGGAGGCCTGGCTTGTAGTTTGGCGAACTGGTTGGTCCCACCAGCTCAAGGGGACAAGATTCCTTGCAGATCTTCCCTTGTCGAAGTTTTGAGATTCGGACCCGCAGCAGGGCTTCACCGGGAGGTTCAGTCATGGTAGAGGTCCTTTTCTGTCAGCTTCTCTTCAGTTCTCTTGACCAATGTCGACTCCGCCTTCTTAGTCCCAGAGACTTGCTTTTTATGCAGTTTTCCCTTATTTTCACAGCCTGGTTGTCAATCACACATCAGGGTGGCTGTCCCGCCGGGTCAGTCATCACTACCAATCATCCAGAGTGTGACATGGGTCTCCAAGAAGACCCTGTGCAGGGAGTCTCAAACCCCTCCCTCACATCCTGTCCCCCCCAGACATTCAGGTGCCTAAGGAGGGCTTCTGTGCAGAAGCCCGCAAAGGGCCGGCAAACAAAGGAATCAAACCTGGTTTGGCGCACAAAGCAAAACACGAGAAAGACTTTTACAAAAAGAAATGGTGAATAAACCCAGCCAGAACCATATACAAATGTATATGGTTCAGCGGGTTTAAGTTTGAGGCTAAAAAAATACCAAGGCTATTTAAAATAACCATGGTAGGAAACATAGAGTAGTTAACACTGCCACCAGCCAAATCCTAATGAAAAGGCAACAAAACAATGTTCCATTTTAAACACACAAAAAGGGTTAGCTATTAACCCTTTCCAGAACTCTATGTAAGATAGTTTGTACTGGGTCTGTGATTTTAAAAAGACTAATAAAGTCAATGGCAGCTTTACATGTTTCTGGGAGACAGTAGTCAGTCCCAGAAAATGGAGTTCCAGTTGGGAAGTCTGAAAAAGACAACCCTGTGTTACTGCACTGAAGGTGATGTGTAACACACAGTAAAAAGATGATGCCTATGGAGTAGTTGAGGCTCCACAGTCTATGAACACAAGAAAATGTTAAACACACACAGCAAAACACATGTAAGAGTGGGAAAAAAGGCTCACACTCGTACCAGGTGAAAAACATAAATCCTGTAAATCCAGCAAAGCTGCTGAGGGACTCAGTAGGTCAGGGGAAATTAGCCATTCTGGAGAATTCTCCCTAACAGCCTGCACAGCTATCAGGCAGCTCACCAGTGCAGCTACACGGAAGCCTCGCAGACGACCCTCGCCAAGGCTCCAACCATGCACCAAAGCCATACAAAAAGCCTAGTCTATCTTAAACCCCTCATTCAACACCTCCCCCTCTATATGTTTCTGTACATGTCCTATAATATTTCTCAGACTGGAGACCGAAGCTACTCCTCACTGATGAGGCCCAACAAGGCTGGATCATATTTGGGGTTGCTTGTCGTCTAGTGCAGAAGTGATGTGACCAAGCAGTTTGGGCTGGACTTCACATTTTGTGGTGGGATCAAGCCTAATTTGCCTACAGTGTTTACCCTTTTGTAATGGCTTGCCAGGCAAAGAACGATGGTCTGGAGTGGTGGGAGAGAGCTGCGGGTACCAGGCTGCAGGCAGTTCGGCAAGCAAAGCTGGACAGATGTCTGCTGGCTGTCCGGCACAGTGGCTCAGGTCCAAGAATCATTGTCTCTGATTTTAAAAAGACTAATAAAGTCAATGGCAGCTTTACATGTTTCTGGGAGACAGTAGTCAGTCCCAGAAAATGGAGTTCCAGTTGGGAAGTCTGAAAAAGACAACCCTGTGTTACTGCACTGAAGGTGATGTGTAACACACAGTAAAAAGATGATGCCTGTGGAGTAGTTGAGGCTCCACAGTCTATGAACACAAGGAAATGTTAAACACACACTCATTGTCTCTGTGCTGGATGGCGGATCTAGAGTGCTGTTTGAGGCGTCTTGGATGGCTGTGGCGACAGCATCATGACAACAGTCAGCGCTGCAGCCTGATGTGGTTCGAGGACTCGACTGTTTCGAAATTGTCCTTAAAAAGATGGACACTGGCTGATGCTTGGGTGGCACTCCTCTTAGCTTCTTCCTTTCAAAGCGGACAGCCCAAATCTCAGGAGGGTGTTAGCAGGCAAAGGCCTTGTCCTTTGTCCAGAGACTCTCCAGCACTTGTCACGTAGGAAGCTTGCTGTCAGAACCTCGCAGGGCACGCTGTGTGGTTGCCTCAGTACTGGTTCTGGGGCTACTGGATGGGTCCACTGAGTCCGGTATCTCCCTCTGTTCCCTGGGAGATGTTAAGGGCAGGGATCTTGCTTCCCTCTTGGAACTCCTGGCCTTAATTCACTGGCGAAAGATATAAAGTAGATTGTACCTTCAGATCAGGTCCAAATGAGTCCTTCTTCTTGCTCCTTGCATAGTCTTCAGATGATCTGATCAGTGAGGGGTTCAGCCCTCTTTTAAAGCCAAATGGGCCCCAGCGATTGGTGTGGGTTAAGCCCACCTAAATGAACCAATCCTGGGTCCCCACCAACAATCTTCAGTGATGCTTCAGGTCAGAACCAGGGTGTTTGGCAACAGGCAGGAGAAAGATGACAACATATACTTCTAAGTCCCACCCACCTTCCTGTCTGTTGTACATCAAAGTGTCTCCCTAATTAACTGAGCCCTGTATGGCACTTGATCACAACATGGGCCTCCTTTGAAGTAGGGGCATGCAGGCAGACTTTCGTCTCGTACAATTCACATACTTTCCTGCTCTGAAAGGAGTGGCTCCAGACTGGACATTCACTGCCCTTTCATCCTTTCATACTAAGTAAGGGTGGTAGTACCAAGTTGACACATTGCATTGAAAAGAGGTGTCTGGTGTTTGGTCTCCATTGTCCCTCCCTGCACCCAGACCTTAACTGAGGCCTGCTAATTAACATTCTGCAGTATTCGCTGCCACCTTTCACAATGGAGATGCAATCCACTTGGCCTTGAAATTCTAATCAGGCTGCACATGGCCAAAGGCTTTTGATGTACCCACAACTGTCAGGTGTCAGCTACACGTGACAGGGGAGGACGGTGCTGGTAAGCTGTGTCCTCCCAGAGTACATGCCTATTTTTCTGCTGTGCAGTGAGCGTGGAAATTGTGCATGGGAATGGCCCCATCATTAATTCTTTTGGAGTGCCTTAATTCACTTATAGAGCAAGGACACACCCATTTACCCTGCATCCTATAAACTCTGGAGGCCACGCACTCCTGCACGCATGCTCCGAGAAAGTTGCTGTTCGGCTGACCACGCTCTTCAACTACGCTGCTTTCATCATGGACAAACATTGGATTGACTGCTTAGAATGCCTTAATTCTCTTATAGAGTACGGACGGAGACTGTACTTTGCTAATAGTAACTTTAGGTTTTGTCTTAGAGTACCCTGAAGAGTAATACACTTGTTTATTTTATATTTTAGGCAAGGACACCCTCATTTACCCAGCATCATATAAACTCTGGAGGCCACGCGCTCCTGCGCGCACACGTCCCGAGCAAGTTGCGAGAAAGTTGCTGTTCGCTGCTCGCAGCACAGCTGAACAGCGAACAAGCAACATTTAACCAACTTCCACGTGATTGTGATTGTGGATTCATTTTGAATTTGTCTGTGCCCTTCGTCTTCTAGGTATAGAGCGTTTTTGCCCTTCAGTAGTTAAGAAATACAGAGCTTTTTATGCAGAAAATGTAACACCCTCAAATATGGAATGCCTGCAAACATTATGATTTCACCGGCTTCCGTGACACTGAAATCTACGCTGGCAAAACCTTCTCCGGCAATCACCAATAGAGTGAAACTCACAGGTATGGCAACCTTCAAAGTCGACCAAAGAAACACTACTGAAGACTTTAGGAATTTTTGCCGACCCTGCGTGAGCGGCTCTGATGATTCTACATGTACGGCGGAGAACCACATGCAGTGGCCGTCGCAAGAAACTAAGGACTCTCAGGTAGTTACATTGTCTACCTCTTTAACGGATACAAAGATGATATCTGGAATTTGTGGGCCGACGGATGACCCAAATTTGATCCCGGCGCTTATTGACCTAACTACTCAGGCGGCGACGGCTTCATTAACTCATGTGGAAACTTGCAATATTGACCTACCAAGTGAAGATAAAAATGTTTCATTGAAGTTGTTGGTTTCAAAAAGTAATCTGAATACCTCAATTTGTATACCTGAGTGTTTTTCACCGATTGACGAGTTTCACGCTAAGCGAAATGCAAATGCTAATCACTCACAGAGTTTACTTGAAAAAACTGAGTATACTGTAGCTAACCATTCACTCTCCTTTGTAAATCACACGCCGCGCAGAATGAGATCTCCTGCTTTTCAACCTGACGATAACCTTAAAACACAAAGAGTACATCATAATTATCCTCCGCTCATTCAGGTTACATTGCAAGCCATGAACACTTCAATCACAGCCTTATTCAAGTTGTTTCAAACGTTAAATAACAAGGTGAATAAACAGTCAGGACAGCTTGACCAAATTGTAAAGTGGATGAGTGTAGTGTAAGGCACACTGTTGTGTAAGAAAAAAACGTGGCCCTCCGCACAGACACAGACTGACATTTCTGAAGTAAGCAATGTTCGGGCAGTGAGTGTCCTGCCAGCTTTCGTACACATCATAAGATCAACTACGTCATCCATAGAAGAGAGCAAAAATGAGAGATTAACCCCTCATGCCAGTAATCTGAAATGTTCAAGTAAGCGCGTGAGTCAGGTGGATTCCTTATCAGGTGTGTTGCAGTATAGTGTCCCCGCGGCGCGGTATTGCACTCGAGTTGCCAGTCTAAAGACCCCAAGCACCGTGAGTGGAAGTCCATCTCAGAAAGCAACACATCAAACGTCGCAAACAGCAAGTCAGAATGCCTAGAAGACATACAATCTGTTTCACTCTAAATTACACAAAAATACAATAGTTAATGAAACCACTCTAAAACAAAAAAAACGTGAAGAACTCAACGTCGCAAAATAAAACCAATGCCAAACCATTCGTGAAGCGCATATCTAGGGCTGCCATGATGCGATCTAGAAACAACAAGGGTTCACTTGACAACAACAAAATGATGAGCAAATCGAATACCATTCGATCATCAGCTTTAAAAAAATAAAAAAAAATAAAAGAGTCTTGCAGCGTGGATCATGCCCCCTTGAATAAACTGATAGCAGCCCTAGCCGAAGAAGGTGCAAAGCAGGCTGAAAGACAAAACACATCCAGGCAGCTATTGCCAGGGGTCATTGCTTCTTCCAACGTGCAATCTACTGGTTTAGTCTCTCTCCCAATGTGCCAAGCAGACGCCAATAATTCAGGGTTGACAAAACAGAATGGAGTGCCGTTAGCGTTGTGTGACAAATCAACACCTCAACCAAGCTCAAAGCCAAGTGAGACAGACAATTTATCAACCACACAAATCAAGGCTCTAGTTCAATCTCCGATTCAGGAGCTTTGACACAACACAAACAGTGCACTTTAACAATGGAAGAACCTTCATCTGTTGTTGCTTTGTCACGCTCCTCCCCAGCAAAACTAGTGCCAAAAGGTCCTGGGAACGCAGCTTCTCACGCTGAACAAGTATCAAATAAAATCCCGCTAAAGGTAACTCCAAAAGTCCAGTCATCACATTCAACCCTAAATAGGCATTCCTTTATTTTAAAATGTCGCTCTGCTCCCTTTGTGGCTTATAATTTAAATAGGTCTTCAGTTCTGACAATCTTTGAAGACATTCCAAGTCTTCAAGACGTCACCTCTGTAGACATTTCTCAAGTCGAATTCCTGAATGATAGAGACTTTACCGTGGTGAGAATATGGCTTGAATCTGGTGTGGTACGAAATATACTTTGGCAAGCCAGATCTGACCTGTTTGCCCTTGGATTTTTGTTGGCTTTGGACCCGTCCGCTTGAAAAAAACAAATCCAAGACAAAGGTCGGGATCAAGAATCTTATGAAGATCTTATAAAAGCTTTGCAAGTTTTTGGTAACAATGAGGTGCGAGTTGGTTCTTCATCCTTGCAGCAAACAGTTTGCTCCTCGCTATAACTTGCTGATACTTTGTATGAGGAAACCATTGCACTTATTAGTTGGAATACTTGTGGTCACAGACATCTGCTTCAGTCAAGTGCAGCCAACTTCAGCCCTTATCAAATCCTTGTTTTTCAGGAAACGTGGCCAAGTGTCCAACCCCAATGGGATGGGTATGAAATCACGTTAAACCCGGCTAAAACAAATGAACAAGGTCGTCCGTCATCTAGTTTGATGGTGGCGGTGGCGAGCGAGCAAGCAAGGTTTTCAGAACTCCCCATGGGTTACTCCCAATCATTATTTGCAAATAGTGAGAATTAAATACCAAAATAAAGTTATAGCCTTGTTAAATATCTATCGAAATCCAGTTGCGCTGTCTGATCACACATTTTGTGAAGAGGTAGAATACCTCCTGGACACGATAGAACAAAGTTCAGAGATTATCAATATTTTTATTGTGGCCGATTTAAATCTGCGATGTTTGCTTTCTAATAATACTCACACAAATATCTGCATGAGTACACAAAGATGGCTGCAACTCATGAACGAACAAACCTTTTAATGCTCAATGGAGATAGGCCGCCTAGAAACACTTGGTGTCGTGGGAAAAGCAAATCAGTTATAGATTACATCTACACTGGTAGACATACATTTGGTCAAAGACAATATTTTGGAAGTCCCTCAATATGGATTGACTGTTTACCATGAAGTTACCATACAACCTGCTTCTCTGATTACTGCTGATACAGCGTTCAGACTCTCTGAAAACGGTGCCACTAACTAAGCACTAGAACCATATGGCTCACCCCAGGTCAGGCCAGGAAGTCCCCATCTCACACATTTACACCCCATCTCCGTATTAAGGGGAATTCTGGGATTGAGCTGAGCAACAGACTCACAAAGTCTGCACATCAGGGCTGAAAAGGATAAGGGAATAATGAATGCCTTTAAGGTTCCTTCTGTCTTGGTGAGGCAGGAACACTCGGCAACACTGTTGGCTCCGAGGCACTAAGACTGACTGATGCCATTTTTGATCTCCCAGAATGCTCATCATCTGTTAACCAGCAAATCTGACCAATGCAAAGCCCTATAGGACTACTGCAAATGAAGGGGACCGCCCACTGAAAGTATATATTAATAGGATCTGACTGAGGAGCTTGCAACCCACCAATCCCACACTAGGGTCTGTGTAGATACATGGAGGGGGCAGTTCCCATTCTGTTATTTAATTTGTTGGAGATCCCTATTCAAGGGAGTGACAACACGAGATACGGAAGAGATAGAGCTCCTTTCCTTAATGTCCCTGGGAAAAAAACAGACAACTTGCTGGAAGATCTTAGGTGTGTGCCTGCCACCGAGGACGAGAGATCCAGGAGACCAGAATTGTACAGGGACAGAGAGTTCCTGGAGGAACGACAGAGAATTCAGCTGGAAGGTGAAGAGAAGAAGGGATCTCAAGTGTGAGGATCTATTGGGAAGAACCAATCATCTTCCGTCTAAAACGTGCCTTTTTGATGCTGCTGGTGACCAATTGAATTTAAGAACTTGCAAATTATGCAATAGACTCATCATTCAAGACTAAATCAACATTTGAACCAGCATGTGCCCATGCAATGACTTCCTCCTGATCCACCGAATGGCACTTTGCACCATTGAGTTGCTGATCAAAGTAATCCACTTTGACGATACTGCAGCTGGGATACTGCAGCTGGGACTGTCGCAACACCCTCTTAAAATACCCACAAAGCAAATGAAAGACCAGTTGGACACTGTCAAACCAATAACAACAAGGAATAAACTCTTTCAACAAATGAGGTAAGTGCCATTTTAAGGCACTTTGTGGATCCTGAACACCAAGACTTACCTTGCGTCATAGGAACTGGCTAAGAGACACTACCTTGACGCAACAAAAATTTTCTTAAAGACTGTTTTCCTTTTTTTTCACCCTGCAGTTCACATTCATATCACAAAACCAGGCTATTTTGCGTGTGATAGTAAAGTGCTATATATAACTTTTTCACATTCCTTTTACCCTACTAGTACTGGTTGGCTGTTTCCCTCTCCATCTATCCCCCGCCCCCCACACTTACTTGCCACTCTGGAGAGTATAGCCTGCACTCAGTCAATGCTACCTTAGGACAAGGAGGTACACTATTCACATATGTCTGCATAGCCCGTTTAAACACCTAAGAGCTGAGTTTTGGGACACGTGTGGGCATAGCACATGGAAGCCTCTTTCCTCCTCCCTATAGGTTTTCCTTCAAGGATTCTGTCACATTGCGAGACATCCTGACTTCTATTATGGCCAGCCCACACCTGAGGTTCAGGAATAACATGATCTGGGATGGAAACATCATCTTTGATGGAATTCCCTGCAACAAGCCTTTATTCATCCCTTTTAGGTGTCTGGGGCATATCCCCATTTACAGCATGCTGCACCTTGGACATCTGGCCACGCGTTCATGAGCATTCTAACACCAGCCATCAGTGCATCACCATATAGTGGGACCTCTTGGGCCATGTATTGAGGAGCGGTACATTTCTGGCTACCGCACTGATACAGGGGAGTCTATATGTGTGATGCAAAGGCTCCGATAAGCTTCCTGTGATAAGTCCACTGCACCCCAACCATCTGTATAATTAAAATAATTTATAATCAAAATAACGAAACCCACAACTTGTGAGGTGGAGATTCTGCCCTCCAAAATAATTTTGGAACATCTTAAGATCTTTTTGCCGGTCCTAGTGTGTTTTGTAAATGGAACCTTTAGGGCAGCTGTATACTCGATTCTTTGTTTTGTTTCTTATGAAGGTGGTTGACAAAGTGGCCACTTCGCAACTGCAAGAACACCTGGAAAAGTTGCAAATCTCACATCTTAGACAATCAAGCTTTAGATCTCATCACGGCACATAAAGTGCCTTGCTGGACCACCAGATTGAAATGGTTAAAATTGTGTATAATAGGAAGGTCGGGCTGCTGATGGTCCTTGATCTATCAGCGGCCTTCGACCTTGTGGAGCACAGCAAGCTAATGGATTGTTTGAAGAATATTGTTGGCTGCTAGGAGAAGCCAGCCCTCTGGATTGAGTCCTTCTTGCAAAACAGGATGTCCAAAATCATCTGGGGCGAAACTCGATCTGAGCCACAGAGGCTACTATGTGTTGTACCACAGGGTGCTTGACTTTCTCCAGCTCTTTTTAATATATGTTGTCGTCCACTGTGTGATCTCCGTGACTCATTAGGAGTGATATGTTCTAATTACGCCAATGATACACAACTGATCATAAATATAAGTGAGAATTATGAAGAAAGTTTGGGCATTATTTCTAGACTGTATAATACTATTCAAAATTGGATGGCCAACAATGGTATGTGTCTCTATGCAGCCAAAACAGAGTTATTGATTTTTGGCTCTGCTCACGCATGTACTAAACTGGATGTCCCCTTTTCTAGCTTTGCCATCCAGAGCCAGCCAGTAAATACTGTTTCAAAAGTTAAGACCTTGGGAGTTGTATTTGAGGGCTCATTAAGCTCAGCAGCCCAAATCCAACATACCATAAGCAAGTCTCAATACTTTCTAAGACTTCTTAGATTAGTCAAGCCTTTTGTATGAGAGACCAATTGTGGCATCATAGTGAGGGCTCTGGTTATGCCACACATTGATTATTGCTGCGCAATACTGGCTGTGGCTGACAATGTATGCATATAAACGCACCAAATTTTGCAAAATGACGCTGTGCGCATCATTAAAGGGGTCTCCAGAAGAGAACTTATCAAAGAGCATCGCAAGGCTCTGCACTGGCTCTCGGTTGCAGACAGGATCCGTTTTAAAGTATGTACCATTGCGCATAAATGTCACTACAGTCATGCGCCTGGTTACTTTTAGGACTCTGTAAGGGTTGTTTGCCCCAAAAGAGTAACTAGATCAAGTGACTCGGTTCGTTTGGCTATCCCGAAGAGTCGACAAGTGAAGGGCCTGGGAAAATCTTTCCAGGTTCAGGCCGCACATCAGTGGAATAACCTTCCAAAAGACTTGTCTGCAGAAAGAAATCATTTGTTATTTAGGAAAAGATTGAAAACAACTTTATTTGACAAGTATATCATTTCTTTCTTAGTCTGTATCCCCTGCTGTCTTCTGTGCTCAGATGCCTGCAGGCTATCAACACATTATAAATACAAAATTAAATAAATAAATGCATAAATACATACATCCAGGCTCGTCCTTCCTATTGGATCATGCAGGGTCCACCAACGTTAGCACTTAAATGCTGTGGGATCCCCTGCATGTAACTTTAAACATTTGCAAAGCAGAGTGCAAAAATAAAGAGAGAAAACAGTAAAACTCGCCTTTGTTTTTTTTCTGGTTTGTTTTGTAAATATGCCTGCAAAGTAAATGAAAAATGTATTACTATGAAATTCGCAGCTTTTAGCTTTTAGCAGGTGCTAAAAACGAAGCAGGTGCCATCAAATGGAATTTAAGTTCGGTTTTGTGCTGCTGCTCTGCCTCTAAAAGGCTTCACAATGCCATTGGATATAAAAGTAATGGGTATATGACTATCACCTACCTTACGTACCTTATATTTGTATCTTACCTGTGCACTCCAGGGTTTTCAAAAGGTCCACTGCCTCAGTTGTGTTTTAAACAGAACCAGTTTGAAAAATGAGTCACTTCTAATTGCTGCCTTGACTTTTCAAGAAGTAAAATTGTCTGAAGTAAAGGTTGATCCTGGTGCATGGTCTAAGTGATTGAACCAGATGCTCTGTAATGGACTGACATCTGGTGCCAGTGTAAAAGCCTGTCATTTTCTGTTTTTTATTAATGCATTTAATGATGTGGGTTATTCGGTTTTGGGGAGGGAGATCTGCAAACCAAACCCACTATCATGGAAGCTCCAAGCATATTGCATCCATGTGCCTTTTGCAGCACCACTCCTGGCATCAGCAGTTCCTGTTCGTCCATGTCAGAGGACAGGTTCAAAGGTCACATGCACACCCCTGTCAGCTTCTGGAACACAAAGTTCCTACATGCAGAGGTAGTATTTTAACTTCTGCACCTCCGATCTAAATTCTAATAATTGTTAAGCTTAATCAGCCTGGTTATGCTATGTTATATTATGTTAGGCGTATTTATTAAGTGCACGTTCGCCGAAGGCATCTTGGCGCTGAGAAATAGAGAGGATCAATAAGCACGACTGCCACAGGGCTAAAAGAAGTGAGTTTTTAGAGCCTTTCTGAAGGCAAGATGGTTGTTCAAGTTTTTTAGATGAAGCTGCAGACCATTCCAAAGTCGAGGTGCAGCAACAGAGAAAGCACGTCCACCACAGTTTGAAAGCTGAAAGACAGGGACGACAAGTAAGCCACTTGATGCTGACTGCATAGACCAGACATAAAGTTTAAAATCAATGCGCTGGGCAACTGGTAGCCAGTGCAGGGACCGCAACACCAGGGACATGTGGTCACCATATGTGGAGCTGGTGATGATACAGGCAGCCATATTCTGTAGCCGTTGCAGCCATTGAATGAGTCCCTAAAGTTGGGATCGATAAAGGGAATAGCAATAGTGTAAGCAAGTAAATACAAGGACAGCCAGAGCAGGGGGGTGAAGATGAGTAGGAATAAGTGGGAGAACCTTCTTAAGAATTTGTAGATGGAAATGCCCTGCTTTGCAAACAGCAGCAACCTGGCGCTCCATGGAAAGAGTGGCCAATATTATTACCCCCAAATTCCTCACCTTATCGGTGAGGATCGGGAGCGGACCCAAGGAAGGTCAAAAGGAAGACACCCAAAGTGAGGGATTAGGGGGGATCCTACCCCCAGGACCTCAGTCTTGTCCCCATTCAACTTCAGCCATTTTCAGGTCTTCCAATCTCCCACGGCTGTCAGACATCTCCTCAGGCACAACGACGTCTCAGCTTGATCAAGAGCTAATCAGATCAGGATCTGAGTGTCGTTGGCATACGAGCAACATCTGACGCCAAAGGAGCGGATGAGACACACAAGAGGCGAGATATAGCTGTTTAAGAGAATGGGGGACATGGCAGAGCCTTGGGGGACACCACAAAGAAGTGAAAAGATAGAGGAAGAAACGGGGGAAGTGAATGAGTCTGGGTTCTATCAGACGGAAGGAAGTGAACAAGGCATGAACCTGGCCTGAAATTCTGACTTGGGCCAGGCGGTCGAGCAGGATGGGGTGATCAACAATATCGAATGCTGCTGACAGATCTAATAAAATCAGGGTACCCACCCATCCTGCATCAACCAACCTGGCCATATCATCCAGAACCAAGACCAGGACACTCTCGGTTCCCCTTCCTGGCCTGAACCCAGATTGTGCAGGATCAAAAAGCCCTGTAGACTCCATAAAAGATGATAGCAAAGGGGAATAAGAGACTCAAGGAGTTTCATAAGAACGGAAGAAGTGAAATAGGGCGGTAGTTTTATGACACCAAAGGATCAAGTGAAGGTTGTTTAAGGAACCAGATCACTGCCTTAAATTCAGAGGGGATAAAACTGATATGACAGGAATTATTCACTGGTGCAGTAATCTCAGCCAGCAATTCAGAGGAAATGTCTCTCATAATAACTGAGGGGAAGGCATCAGAAGGGGAGCCTGACTTGATAGGGCAGATGGCAGTATGGACATCTGACTGAGTGAATAAAGGAAATATAGACCATCCCTCAGAGAGTGACTTGTTCATATAGATAGGGGATCCAGATGTAGTATTAGGGTCAGCTGTGGAACACAGAATCACAGTAGTAGTTTGCATTAAGGTCTTAGAAATGTTGCTATGAATTGTGTAAATTTTTGTGATGAATGAAAGAGCCAGATTATCACTAAAATCTTGAGTGGGCAAAACTGAGGGGGAGAAACTGGCGGTAGAAGAGAGAGATCTCACCACAGAGAAAATAGATTTAGATTGACAGATTGAAGTCTCAAGTTTCTGAACAAAAAAAGCACTTTTTGCTGCCAGAATAGCTGCAAAATAAATAGTGTCACATGATTTAAAGCACACTTTTAGATTAGGATTGTACATCCGCTGCTATTTACGTTTTGCTTATCTCATGGGAAGGCGGAATGATCTGAGATTTTCTGTAAACCAAGGCTGCAAAGCTGTGAGCCTCTGGGGCTGAATAAACTGTAAAGGGGCTACCAGGTCAGCCGCAATGCGCATTGCATAGGCAAGCCCTAATAGTGTGGGTTCAGATGCTTCACACCCATTTATTTTAACAATAGATATCAAATTTGGCAGGTTGACTGAGCACCAACTCCACTGCAATTTTTTTAAGATTGCAGTCTTTTTGTAGATACAGGGCCTGTTAAGTGTAAAAGAGACCAAATAGTGGTCAGATGAAGGGACTGGTTCCACTGAAAAAGTGGTCAAAGGGACTTCATTGGCAAACACAAGGTCCAGAGTATTCCCCAACTTGTGAGTGGATTCTGAGACAAATTGGTCAAGACCCAGGTCAGCCAAACTGTCAAAAAAGGAGCTGAGTGCTAATGTATGAGGTGTGTAAGATTTTAAATTAAAATCTCCTAATACCACCAGGTTGGAGAGCTCTGAGTGAAGATCAGCAAACAGTATCTAGTAGCAGTTTAAGAGCACCAGTGTGTGAACCGGGCAGGCGATAAATGGGTAGAAGGAGATAGAATACAGCGCAGAACAGCAAGTAGCACCAGATCTACATGCTGTAGACACTGTAGTTCCCTCATGCTGCAAACATGAACCAGACACCATGACCGATACACCCCCCCTCACTGACAACCCCCGACTCCATCACCAGTGAGGTTGCAAGTAACAACTGATTTGGCACTTCACCGGTCAACAAGTCGTCGAAGTAGCCAATGGGGCTTGGGTGAGTTTCGAGAACTTAATGTTCGTCAACTGCTCCTTGCACATGGTAGAAGCACCACCCTCGTTCTTGGAGTTTTATGCCCGTTGGTGTCCTTTTACTATTTACTATTTACTATTTACAGAAAATGGTTCCATCAGGAGGATTTTTGGGCCTTTCGATCCCTAGTGTGAGGGCGTATCTGTTCTCTGTTGAAATGTTCCCTTCTCTAGGACTCTCCATTCGTGGTCAAAGACCACTGTGCTTACAACCCCCCCTGTTATTCTTAGTCAAATTGCACACCACCTCTGCAGGCTCCGAAGTGGGCGGCAGGGACTGAGTAACTGTCACAGGTGGGCGTTCAGCGTCCAGCTCCTCCTCTGTGTTCCCTACCGGGTGCGCGATGAAGTTAGCCTTGTCACAGGTACTGTCAATGTACAAGGCTGTAGTGGCATTAATTGCCACTTCAACACACAAGGAGGGCGGTGGCGCCGGAGAATGCACATGCGTGAACAATCTTTTGGGCTTGCTAGAGTACCTGAGTCTGGCGAGCCTGAAACTGGCGAGCCTTCCTCCAACTTGCTCGCACTGATCACCTCCAATTCAGGTACAGGTACGCTGAGGCTGGGAGAGAGGATTAGGAAGCCTCTGCCAAAGGCCTCCCCCTCCCTCTCCGCCTCCCAAGCAGTTTCCAAGTTGGTTGTTTCCATTTCCATTTCACTTTCATGCCAGTCTGTGTTCATTGGGTTTTGTGGGGGGCTCAGCCCCTCCACTTCTGCCGATCTACCGTACTAGCAAAATTTTGACCCCCATTTTGACCCAAATTCTGTCCCAAAGAACGTATCCTGCAAAGTGTCCTATGTTATTGAGTTAAATGCTTGCACAAGGTCAACTTCTAGCTTGCCAATTGATGTTATTAATTTTGGAGTTGTGTGTGGTGTATGTGATGCTCGCTTCACAGCGCTTAGCTATTTGGTCAATGCAAGTATCATTATTTTTACCTGTGTGAAACCTCACTCCGGCGCACTCAGGAGCCACTCAGGAGCTATTCTGCAGCCACGATCCTCACCACGAGAATCACAGGACACAGGCAGAACTAGGCGAATCGAGGAGGCTCCAGGGAAGAAAAAAAACCTGACCTTGCGAATCGAGGTTGAACGAGCAGTCAGGCCACCAATAACACCAACAACGCCAACAAGGATAGCAAGGACTCCGGCAGCAACGCAGCAATGCATTAGAGGAATCAGAGGAAAGGACCTTAGAATACGTGAGCCAAGCTGCAACAACGTTACAACGTTACAGAGGCTGCTTCCGACTCATCGGCCAGCTATTCTTGGAACGCAATCCACCTTTAATGATAGTAACACTTAATGTGTTCTACACAGCAATCTAATTACACCAGTTAGCACCAGCTAAAGAAAGTGACATAGCATCCATCGGGTGCAGGTCTAGAGCCTTGTTCCTCCAAACGAATGTTGTTAAAACGGGCAACCACTTCCGAACGAGGAGCATAAAGTGTTAGTAGGGCAAGGTGATTAGGTTATCAAATTCGAGGCACTGGAACCAAAGTTTTGAGGCTCATATCCCGGCTTTTCCAGGGGAAGATACACTGATCCTGGACAAATCATCTTATGCCACTGTATTGTGCTGTGTTGTTTCCTGTGAAAAGGTTGCCTTCTCACTTACGGGTGGCGTTGTGTAGCCTAGTGCTTGATCTTTATTTTCATGTAGGTCATTTGAGTGCAAGGGATTCTAGAGAGAAGCACGCCAACCAAATGTCACAGACCTCTGGAAAACATATGTTCTAGTCTGCTCATTTGGCAAAACAACAGTCTGTTTTATTATACAATTTGAAAGGTACTTCTGCACATATTAAATAACAGTCTTCAATTCTGTCTTTTGGATGCATGTAAAGCTTAAAATACAATTGAAAAACCCAGATGAAGCTGTTAAAGCTCACATCAATTAATATTGTGGTGCTAATGTACTTTCCTTGCTGATAGTGAAAATGAAGCTAGAATCATTGTACGTTTGCCTTAAATACTTCATATTGGGTTGTTATGTGATTTGCATACTTTCCAAACCAGTTCGTAAAACAATAAGGTATTATTTTAGTTAATGAAAGTGAAACACAAATAATTGCACCTTGTTCTATGATAAGAATTGGGAAACGGTGTGGTCAAGTACAGAAATTGCATATTCGGCTCAAATCTCAGCTTCACCTCTTAACCAACATGTGTGATCCTGGGCAACTCATTTAATTTTTTTTTGCCTAACTTGTCCACATTTCCAGTCTGTAAACTGTTGAAAAGTCTCAGGGCTCGATTCTGTTCAAGGCGTAGTGACCGTGGTAAACACATGCTTCATTGCGCCTTTTCATGATGCCAAGGTACTGTCCTCATTCTCAGGGTCGTGGGTGTCGGCACAGAGGACGATACTGCTGTGTCACAAACAGTCTGCATTTCACCTGTTTTTTTTAATTAATGGCCGGCTTGCAAGTTTTTGTCAGCAGTTGTGTATAATTTCAAAACATTCACAATTTTAAAAAAGCGCTGCCCAAAACACCCCTTTTTGCATTCTGTTCATTTTTAAGTTTTCCGTAGCACTGTGGAACAACGCTCACCAACCCATCTCGCCAACACCCCAAAAAACAATCCAGTCATTATAGGAACATTGCAGAGTTATTTTAAATTATGTGCAAAATATCTACTTAAACCAGCACAATTAGGATCAGGCGTACTGTTGAGATCTTTTGTTTTTGGTGAGAAGCACTTAATCTGGTTGTTTACCCCCATGCAAATGCACATGTTGAGTTAGATGTGTACGGTAGGTTGTGACTGGGAAAGGGGGGGTGATCTTGCCTCTTTTCTCGGGTAACACTCCTCCACCATAGGGAAAGTGCAATAAGCGTACCACCACCAAAGGGTATTACATAATACTATCCCCACCAATAATGTTTCCATATATATAGTCATCGGGAAACACCAAGTGCAACATTAATGATGGGAGCGAGACTTGCAGGTGTGTCCTGCTCTCTTTAAAAAAAAATGGGTGTTACGGGATGTCCACCGCAGGTTCCATGGGGTAATATTGCCGCAAAATAATTGTGCCATTCTTGTATGACAACATTTATTCTGCAATATTAACATATGGAACCAGGAGGTAGTGTATGTGTCTGACATGTTTACACTGTCACTAATGTGGAGCAGTAACACCGGAATCCACATGCAAATTAGCTTTTAACAGAAACGGTGATTGCCAGGTTGGTTTCAAGCCAATTATGGCAACAGGGGCTATGTTTCCTGAACTGGCGCATTGTGTGCTGCCTAAGTGAAATCCGAGACCATCAGAATAGATGTTAATTACCGAACATGTCGGTAAAACATAATCTGACATTTTCGGCAATTTACACCAAGCCGAGAATCGGGAGTTTGGTCTCTAAGATCCATTTAGTTCAAAGGGTATGCTCTTCAAACAATGTCTCACTTATGGTTTTACTGGCTACAGTGTTGAAATGTATATAATAACCGTGACCATTGATATATTGCACACCACAGAGGCATTTGTTCTTTGCGAACTAATAGTAAAACTTCTTGAAAACAATAGCTTCTAATTTATAACCACAATCTAAGCAATCTGTCTACATGGTTGGGCACTTTTACTTTTAATGAGGCTGCCAACCTGAGGCATCGCTCTATGCTGGGGTATTCGTGCCTTTTTCATACAGCTACTTAGCTGTGCCCTGCATTTGAACTACACCCTTCTCGTGGCTGCTATTTCTAAAAATGTTCCTGTACCTATGCTCGAACACAACTAACCTGGTCCTGTACTGAAAATGTTTCCCTTCAAATGCTGCTTGTTTATTATTCCGATTCCACCTAGTCTGAAGAGGGTAAGGAAGACTGGTAGGGATCCCCAGGCACATTTTTGTTGCTGCAGGACAAACATTCAACCTGGGGGTTTTGATTGCGATGTGGGGACGGCGACCATGGATTTTGTATCCCATAATTTCTTTGGTTCAGAGGGGTCCCAGAAGGAGTCTGTGCCCCAGGCCCCAAGATTCCTTAAGATGACCCTGGGCCTAGCAATTACAAACGTAAAGCATTTCACTGTTAGTACCTGAATTTAAATGCATATTTCTTTAGGCAATTGAAATCTTGATGTGGGTTTAGTACTTGCATGCCAGGGAAGTGATTGGAAGGGTAGAGAGGGGACAGGAGACTGCTTATTCTCACAGCAGTCCATAGGTGGGTGTTTTCAGACTTAAAGGAGAGAGTTTACTGATTGTAAAATTGAAGCAGCACTAGAATAGTCTCATTAGAATGCAGAAACAAGTTAGATGCCCCACACAAATAAGTTTGCCCCTCCCTCACACCTGTGAAGCTATCACCTCTTCCAACATGTACAGTGTTAGCACCCCCGTACCGGAAATTTAGGATTCGTTGAGCCCCTGAAGCACACCCACCATTCACCATATACACACACACAGAAACACCCAGCCACCCATACATTTAAGTGTGTACCCTTTCACCAAACAGGCACGCCCAGGCAGCCACCCATATATTTTAAGTTTGCATCATGTCACCATACAGGCACACCCAGGCAGCAACCCATACATTTAAGTGTGCACCCTTTCACCTTACAGGCATACCGGCAGCCAACTATACATTTAAGTGTGGATCCGCACCCTTTCACCATACACTCACACAGGCAGCCACCTATACATTTAAGAGTGCACCCTTTCATCATACACTCACACAGGCATCCACCTATAGATTTAAGTGTGCACCCTTTCATCATACACTCACACATGCGCACATCATGGGGTTGAGGGGATCCCTATTACTTAAAAAAGAAATGGTTTCTTTTTTAAGTCAGTCTGACTTCATAAAAACATTATTTCCATTAAGGACAGATCAATAATGGAAATAATTTCCTCATGAAGGCAGAGTGACTTCAAAAACAAACGGTTTAATTTTGAAGTCATAGAGCTCCTCCACCCATGACATGGAGGCCCCCAGACTAGAGGTGTCCATGTCATGGGGTGGGGGAAGCCCTTGGGCTTCAAACAAAACAGTTTCTCTTTATGGTCACACTGCCTTCATAAAGACATTATTTGTTACAGTTTTATTTTAGTCCAAAGGGCCCCCCATCCCAGGACATGTGGTGGCAGGGCCCCACGCTCCTCAGAGGCGGCAGAGCCCCGTTATGCCAGTGATCACTCCCCTGCAGCAGTAATAGTATTATGTAATAGGGCCACATTTCTTAAATAGTCTCAGATATTTTGAGGATGGTAGGTGGATGGTGGAGGCTCAGAAGGCCAGTACTGACCTAGAGCTTCAAACAAATGCATCCATGCCAATGGGGTGCATTCAAGTGGATGGGGACAGTGATAGTGATAGCTGTTATCATCATTTCTTCCAATGGGCAGGTAGTGCAGTCTCTCACAGGTCACAGGGCTCAGCAAGACCACAGTTTTCTGTCAAGATGCAAGTGTCAGCAAGGTCCCAGGGTGGTCCTTCTGGCATGGAGCTGACAGTAGAAACGCCCTTTAAGATGAAAGTAAGGTAACCTGAGTGAGAAAATAATAAAGAGAATTTGTAATGTTGCATAATGGGAAATCCCAAGTGCATGGCTCAATCACCACAACAGAAAGGAAGAAGGAGGACCCCTCTTGCACTGAGGCACCTGCACCCTCAATACCCAAATAATATGTTCTGTGTGGGGACTTGTTGCATAGGATTGAACATGTGGTAAGGGAGATCCAGTCTGAAAGGGTAAACCCAAATGGGCTATTATGGCTTCTGATGTCCCATTAGTTCAGCTAGTGGCCAAATGTTCCCTAGTCAATCTGAGTGGGAACAGTGCAGGGTTCCCATTTTTCTCCATTACTCAAATATTTTTGGAGCATGCAATCATAAATATGTAAAATGCTCCCATTTTGTGTACCAGTACTGTTGGTGTCACAAATGCATGATGACAGCTTATCCTAGGAACAGATAAACCAGAAAAGCTGCCCGGAAATCTTATATACTGTCCCTTGGCAATGGAAGAGCTTAGTTGGAGGGGTGAAACCTCAAGCACTTTGTTTCAGTCAAAGACTCCATTGCAGTAGGGTGTCTGTTTGGCAATGCCATCCTTGAATCATATAAAGTCACAGTAGTTACTAAAGCAAGAGCTCTACAAGTACCAGGGCTAGCAGAACAGACAGGCCATGAAGTCCCACACCCAATAACGAAAATAGTCAAGGTAAATGGCAAAGGCATGTTGTATTAATAATCAATATAAAACAGGCACAGCAAAAAGCACTCAAGTCTCCAAGCGCTCTGATATCTGGGATTGGTTAGGGGTATTGTCTATATGTAGGATACATAGGGATTAGTACTCTTATTGGTCAGCAGTATCTAATGGCCACACCTTGTACCACCCCTAAATTGATACAAATAAGATTAGAAAATAACAAAGAGAAAGGGTTAAGTGCTCAATCCCCTAACTGCTCATTCAACATTTTCATTTCACACTGAAAAAGAAAGCACCACTTTTCATTGTTCGTAAGGTACTTCTATTGATATATGAAAATGTTCAATTACTGGTAGTTTTTTAGGTTGAACATCATTTGTTTATGAAGTGAAACAAATCTATTTGCACAAAAACATAAAGTAAAACAAGTGCACATCTTTGCACATACAGTTATACACATTACAAAATGCTGTTGTTGCTGTCGATAAATATGAAAGAAAACGACAGGGGTTGATACATAACAAACTTTGTCGTTACATAAAGAGTGATAAAGCATGTGACACTGTGATTTACAGGGAAACATTTCATCTAAACCAAGGTGTTTCAGCCAGTTCTACGGACTGTCTAAGCCGTGTTTTTCTGGCCTTCGTCAGGACGGGGTGGACAATGTTGTCAAGATGTTTGTTTGTTTGTTTGTTTGTTTGTTTGTTTATTTGGTATTGCGCGCCAAACCCATTAGGTAGCCGGGCGCATTAGAGGTCAAGACAACTTAAACTTGGTTACATAATGTGTACAGAGAAGCATATAATATACAAGACAGTATGAAAAAAACGAAAAAAGAAATAGGCTGCCAGGATGGTTACAGTGGCGTACAGGAGGAAGCAAATTAAGAGACATACAGTAAAGATAGGAGAGCAAGGTACCGATAGAGGTAAGCTAACAGTCATTCGTTTGTAGCCCTTTAATTGCATTGAGTCTAAATTGAGGGTATTGTTGTACCTTTCTGAGGTCATGCGGGAGTGCATTCCAAGTTTGTGCTGCAATAACTGGGAAGCTAGATCCTCCAGCTGTGGCCCGTTTAAATCTGGGCGTTTCCAGGGTATGGGCATTGGTAGTTCTTGTTTTAGCCAATGAACCTCTCTTCTAGCATCAGAGATGTGTTCTCTCCTGGGGATATTCAAGGCTGCTCTTAGAGCGTTATTTTGCATTCTTTGTATTTTGTTGATGATATTTTTGTTGGCACCTGAGTAGAGAGCGTTACAGTAGTGTAATCTCGACATTACAAGGGCATTGGCGAGGGTGATGCAACTCGGGGTGGAGAGGTATGGTCTGCAAGCTCGGATAAGCTTACGGGTATAAGCTGTAGAGGATGCAAGTGAGTTGACCTGTTTCTTAAGCAAGTATTGTTCAAGTCAAGCTGAAATTGGAATGGAAAAGCGTGACTGCTCGTGTGTTAATTACTGTCTGAATGAATCTTAAAGTGTCTATTATATAAATCACAGGCACTGCTAACCTGTGGGTCTTATTAGCCACAAGTAACCCCAACAAAAAAAGGGGAGGATTGTGGGACTCATAGTATCTTGAGTTCGTGAGTAGCAGTTGGGTACCTAATACACACATGGGAGACATAATGGACAACTGTATTGTCTCTACTGCCCCCATAGTATACATAAACTGTGTAGTGACTGGCCAGAACTTAAATACATGGCAAATGTGTGCTTACCTGTGTACAGGTAGCGCTAAACAAACAATCTCGCTCGGCATATGACTCACCTCATTTTGTGGATCGCCTGGTTAAAGAAGGTCTGTATGCTGTTGAGTAAGAGGTAATTCTAGGATGGTAGGAGCATACAACATTACACCTTTTTATGGGTGTGCTCATAGCTCTGTCCAAAAACATGTACATACCTTGCTGATGTACTATTTCATCTGTCTGGAGGCGCGCGCCATAAATTCCTTCAAAGTACTGAGGCCTGGCAGTGAGCCGGAGCTGCTGTGTGTCAGTAAAGCCACCCCCAGAAAGCACGGTCAAGTCGCAAACGCCATTGCTATGGCACTCAATGATTAAATACTGGTGGCCATGTTGAAAGTGGCAACTCACAACCCTGGCGTGTCTAAAGAATATCTGCCTTGTGGCATTGTCCAAACTTGTCTCGTATAATTTAGGTGGGTAGCTATGGCCAATGCTTAAAAATGCCATCGATTAGTTTAATCTATGGCATTTTTAAGCATTTTTAAGCATTGGACATAGCTACCCACCTGAATGATACGAGACAAGTTTGGACAATATCAACCTAAAATTACCTCTTACTCAACAGGATACAGACCTTCTTTAACCAGGCGATCCACAAAATGAGGCGAGTCATACGCCGAGCGAGATCATTTGTTTAGCACTACCTGTACACAGGTAAGTGCACATTTGCCATTTATTTAAGTTCTGTCCAGTCACTACACAGAGTATGTATACTATGGGGGCAGTAGAGACAATTCAGTTGTCCATTATGTCTCCCATGTGTGTATTAGGTACCCAACTACTACTCACGAACTCAAGACACTACGAGTCCCATAATCCTCCCCTTTTGTTGTTGGGGATACTTGTGGTTAATATGATCCGCAGGTAAGCAGTGCCTGTGATTTATATAATATACATTTTAAGATTCATTCAGACAGTAATTAACACACGAGCAGTCACGCTTTTCCATTCCAATTTCAGCTTGACTTGAACATCTTGACAACATTATCCACCCTGTCCTGACTAAGGCCAGAAAAACACGGCTTAGACAGCCCGTAGAACTGGCTGAAACACCTTGGTGTAGACGAAAATGTTCCCTGTAAATCACAGTGTCACATGTTTTATCACTGTTTATGTAACAACAAAGTTTCTAGACTTTGTTTCTTCAATTTGTGTTTATGTATCAACCTGTCGTTTTCTTTCATATTTATCGACAGCAGCAACAGCATTTTGTAATGTGTATAATTGTATGTGCAAAGATGTGCACTTGTTTCACTTTATGATTTTGTGCAAATAGATTTGTTTTACTTCATAAAGAAATGATGTTCAACCTAAAAAACTACCAGTAATTGAATATTTTCATATATCAATAGAAGTACCTAACGAACAATGCAAAGTGGTGCTTTCTTTTTCAGTATGAAATGAAAATGGTGAATGAGCAGTGAAGGGATTGAGCACTTAACCCTTTCACTTTGTTATTTTCGATTGAGCCCTCCTGGGCAGAATAGGGTTTGTTTTCCAGGAGCCTTTATATACAATTTACAAATAAGATAAAACATAATCTTAGCAACAGGTAATTGGCTCCTGCAACAATGACATGGCAGTGTCATTTTGAGAGCTGGGATTGGTTGGCTTTGGTTTTACCAACACTGGACATTTTGCAGGTCACCAGCACATGAGCAAAAATAGTGGTAGGGGGAGCGACATCAAGGAACTGTTTTCTTTCACATAAATAAGAAACCTTCCCTTATTTCCTAGGGTACATGCCAGGGTATCTAGCTTTGAACTTTACCTTGTTTGGCAGCTCTTGTTCTGGGAATCTGTGGGGAATCAAGGCAGGTGCCTATCTTGTCCGGAGCTTAAAACATGGATACTGTTCTCTCATCATAGGTTGTGTGTGAGGAGACCATGTTTTGAATTATTCTGCATGGCTTTTATTAGGATTTTAGCTCATATTCACATGGGTGTCTTTACCCTCTCTGCCACAGGAGACTTGTTCCAGCAATTGTTCCCACAGTATTATGCTTCTAATTAATGGCACCTGGCACTGAGAGGCTGTTTATACTTTTACATAATCTAAGAAGAATATACTCGATGCTTGGGAATTATTATCTTCTGTTCTCTTCAGAGATATCCAAACCTCCCTTTTCGCAGTAACCTTGGAGGGGGCTGTGCAGCTATTGTCTAGTCTGCACAGGTCTGTTATTTCAGCTAATCCAGCAAGCAAATCTTCCTGCCGCTTTGATTCTTCTTCGTTCACTCTAACATGCCTTTGCATCAATTTTCTCCAAAATGGGCACTCACTACTGTTGCATTTCTTCATTTAGCAAGCTTTATATGTACTTTGTTCATCTTGCGTTTCGGCATATACATTGATTATGTAATATTATTAGTGTCTATTGATGTAGGTAATATACTTCTTGCCTAAATATAAGGTTGACCTAGTATGTGCGTTTCTTCATGGTGAGCGCATACCCGCTTCATGTCTAGTGTGTCTACGTGTATCAGTTTGGCAATGATGTCAATTGTTCTCACCATCTTCAGTTATATCATGTTCATATCTTTTTGAGCTTGCAGATTCATCTCTTCTATTGTTTCAGAATAAGGTTGGTAGGGTTGTCTCAGTGAATAGCATCTCTCGCACTTGCGGTATAGTATCAGGGCACCGACAGTCACCATAATTGCCACAGAGTTCTTGTTTCTATGATATAGAGATGGGAGAGGGTCCAACACCATGAATGATGCATTAAAGTGTCTCTCGACAAGCACTTGAGGTGCTAGACCTGAGGTTCTCCAGCTAGTGTGTGTATGTGACTGTTAGTTCCCAGTCCAATCCTGAAGTCCTCTGAGGTGTCTGCTCCTGCAGGAGAGGAACCAGAGGTCATTGAAATGTATACAGATGTAGAATAGGAATCAGTGATCTCAGGATTGATCTCTGGCATAGCAAAGACACATGAGATGGTGGCCAGGGCATTTTCCTACATGAAGGGCCTGCGGTAACTGAGCAAGATGTCGTCAGCTGGAGCCCGGGTCAGATTGACTTGTTTAAGGAACAGAGGCACTGTCCCACTTTAGAGCAGGAAGAGGGTGTAAGACCTGGTCTATTTCGAAACAGAGCAGATGGAAAGGAAATCCCAGACATTTTAGGAGACTTTCAGCCCTGATATTTGAGGCCAGGTGCTGTCAGGAGTTAGTTTCCCAACAGAAGATGGTTCCTGAAATTCTGGATGGTCACTTAGAGGTGAATGGGACATCTGGCAGCTTGTCAGATTATATTTAGAGGACGGTGTTAAAATGAAAGAATCAGTGTACTTCCTTGTCTTGCCAAACATATTGTAGGATAGGAGAGGCAATCAGGAACGCCTTAAATCCACTACCATACACCACAAAAAGGTAATTTATCAAGCTGGAAAGATGGCTTGTGCAGGGCCTATTCTTGAACTCCCAGACACTGGGCAGGGAATCAAATGCCAGACAGGAAGTGGAGCATACATGGTGCAGCTGAGCTCAGAATGGTTTAATCAACCCATTGCCAACCTTAGCAGGCAGCTGTCAGGAAAAGGCAACAGCTTGGCCACAGTTGAGAAGAATCCAGAGTATTGGCATTGGGTCATAGGTCTACATAAATTCCAAACAGGCATTCTGCTTACGGCAGGATATGACAATTCTAGCACACATGGCATTGGTATATGTACTCACTGTGAGGATGAATCCTACCCTCAGAAGGGTGGTGCTCAGCCTTTTTGGTTGGGAGCCACATGTTGGAATACCATATAGTGTGGTGTAAATGCACTAGATGTTTTGATTTTTGCTAAGAGGTACAATTATATGGGCAATTCTGTTTCTGAAAGGAAGTGCTGCTAACCAGACCCTAGCTGCTAACCAGACCCTATTCCAAAAGGCTTACTACCAAATGAATAGTGCATCATTGAGACCTTTCTGCACCATTCGCTGACATGTGCAGCTCCTGCCTTTCAGTGGCACAGGGCAGGTTCAAAGGTAAGATGTGCAGGTAAAGGTCGCTTTTTACCTTTTGCTCCTCTAATCTAAATTATGATAATTGTCTGCCTTAATCAGTCTGGTTGAAGGTCAATACCTATATATACACCATGCCTGGCTGTGATAGGGTTACTGTTAAGAGCACTCAATCATGAAAGCCACAACAATGTGATATCATGCAATTGTTACCCCTGTGAGCCCAGGCCCAA
This sequence comes from Ambystoma mexicanum, assembly GCF_040938575.1. Lineage (NCBI taxonomy): Eukaryota > Metazoa > Chordata > Amphibia > Caudata > Ambystomatidae > Ambystoma > Ambystoma mexicanum. Next base: position 1,151,763,393 of record NC_090928.1, read on the forward strand.
CTTTGCCAGGTCAATGTATACACATGACAAGACTGGCTTTCTCCACTCCTGTAAGTGAGATGATGGGCCCCATTATAAGTGCGCTGCTCTGGAAAAAAATGCTGGTAATTGAAGTTTGTCAGTGGGGACCACAGATCTCCTGGAAGGCCTGTCCTGCCCAGCGTTCAGGCCTGTAATGAAAAATAAATGCCTGACTCTCCCGCACCATTCCTAATGGTGCCAGTCATTCTGGCAATCTCATCCAATGGAGTATGATGGGACTCCATAGGAATGGGAACTTACTGGCTCTCCGCTGCACATAATATCCCGCTACTACCTGGATATCAGGTGGTGGAGACAGTAAGGCAGGTTTGCCGGTATCCCGCCAGCGGGATACCGGCAAACCTATAATGAGGCCATATCTTAAATGATATCACTATTGATTTCCATGGGGTAAGGGTAACATCTACCCAAAAGTCCTCTCAGTAGGCGATCTTACATTTTTCATAGTCAATTAACAATGCGATTACATTTGCTTGAACTGTGTTAACATCGGCTCGACAGCAGCTAATGCCAAAGAAATCCAGTTCAATTCTGCCAAGCCTTCTATGACAAGTTAGGTACTGCTAAGAGGCTGTGTCCGCATGATCCACTTTCTGGGATTATAGTGACTTGTAATCCTTCCTTTCCATTTTACTTGTCAAAGACATATCTTTTTGTAACTTTGTCATTGTTGCAATTTCTTGTCTGAACAGTGAACACCCATACTCACGTATCCAGAGTGAAATGCTACACCTGTCTTCATTTGCTATGTTCTCTTTACAGGGGCATTTCTTTATTATAGTATCTTTAGTTAGTTGATTTCAGCTTCATTGTTTAGTTGAAGTACATATATCTGTGAAGTGCCATGACTGAGCATTCTTTAATTTGGAGTCTTTGTACTATTGCTGTTTGGGCTGCTACTATTATCACCTAACAACCCCCCTGAGAATATAGCTTGCCCTTCACCCTCAATACCATATGCAGTGAAGGAAGTATACCCATCATACAGTGTCTAGTTTAACTTTATGATTAGGATTATTACTGGTTTAGTAGTAGTGTGCAGTAGTCATTTCATCACAACCTCTATGAAATAATCCTTCATCAGCATTACATGTTATGTCAATGTTAATGTTAAATGTATTTGTACCGTGCACTGTCACCAATGGAATTGGTCCCCAGGCGCTCAGGTGGATCGGCAAACAAGAAGGCGGGGTGGGGTTAGTCGGGTGAAGAGGGAGTAGGAAAGTGAGAAATGTGGTGTCCTGTTGGCAGCTTCAGTTCGGTTTTCACTGTGCGCTGAGCTTGGGTGTGAATATCGGATCGATATGAGTCCTTGTGTGCTGTTGGTGCAACTTATGTGTTCTTTGTTTGTTGTTGTGGTGTGGTGAAGTGTGTACAGTTTGCTGTGCGAGAACGAGGTTGTGTGGATTTTTGTGTGAGTTATGCATGCAGAAATTTGAGCTTTTGGGTTAGTGGTTTAGTGAAACCTAGGCTTCACAGAGTGGCATGCAGTGATCAAACACCAAGATTTTGGACACCTAGATAACGAGAGAGAAACCTATGATTCACAGGCAGTAATTAAACGCCTACATTTGAGACACCCAGGAACGTGGGAAAGGCCCAGGCCTCACAGAATGTAAGGCAATAATTAAAACACCCAGATTTGAGACACCTAGACAACGGGAGAAAGGCCTAGGCTTCACAGAGAGGCAGGCAATGATTGGAACACCTATATTTGAGACACTTCGAAAAACTGGAGAGAGGCCTATGTTTCGCCTTTCTATCTTAATGTGGCAAAGGCTAATGGTTACAGTCCCCTCCAGTCGTGACACAGGGCAATGTTCACAATTCTCTATGAGCGCAATGCAGGCTAATGTTCACAGTTCTATCTCAGTGTTGCGCCGGCTAGTCTTCGCGGTTCTATCTTATTCTGGCAGAGGCCTGTGGTGCAGGGTAATATTAACAGTTCTACCTCAATGCGCCACCCTCTAGATGTGAATCACGGCAACATTAACACATCTCTCTGAGTGTGACATGTAACAAACGTACCTTTGAAACCTAGCATAGTAACACAAAGCACACCTTTTAGACGAGCGTGGCGTTAAACACTATCGCTCCAGTATTACGCAATCACACTGCATTAGTTATCACCCTGAAACATGAGTGCTTCTGAGGCATCGGATGGAATTGCTATTATTCGAGGCTGCCTCATTGTGCTCATCCATTTAGTGAAGTGCAGCCCACGCTGCTTTCCAATTTACATACTTATTAAACAATATCATGCTGTATTTCTCTTCATTAATTTCCTGAAAAGCTAAACTAATCCTCCATTTCGAGCTGACCTTCTCTCCAGCTCTGGCTGAGCTGAATTAATGGATTTCCCCTTTACGAACAAAGTATGCCTCATTAAGGTAAAGGAAGCTCGAAGTCATATTAACAGCGCGTGAATGTAAAGTTTAAAAACATAAACCGTCCATTTCCAATCTGAAAAACTCGTTGGGAAGATGGATCGTTTTTCCTTTCCGGAAGGAAGAGTACAAGAAGACACTGTGTCAGAGGTGGCAGTTTTTTTTAATAAAGCAACGTTTAAAAAAAACTATCCAGCTCACATATCGTCTCTATATGCCTCTTTAAAAAGTGGGGCCCAGCTTGACTTGCTTCTATTGTGCTCCACGATCTACATGTCTGACAATGGCTGGCGTCCTGACCATTCGTAGAGGTTTAAAATGCTGGCCAATCATGGGATAGATGTGTCCACCAATCAAGAGTGCCAAACAGTTCTGTGGGAGGCTGCTTGCCAGGATGTGCTGGCTCCTTGTAAAGAGGCTGTTGGATGACTGGAATGAGGACCACGTCATATAATCCTGGTCCGTTTTGCAACGTCCCACACAATCTCACTAGAACAATCCATGAGAATTCAGAGAATTCTGCTTCCCCAGCCAGATTGGACTATGGAGTAGAATCCACCAATTCTGCTTCTGCCACAAAACCTCACTCACAGTTCATGCCAACAACGACAGTGCGTGATTTTCCTATGTGCTACATGTACCATAACATACAATTTAAAAGTCGCTAAATCGTCAGAAAATCGTGTGTCATTCACAAACAACTGCAAATGTCCGGTACAAACAGATATTGTTGAACTGCTGTTCTGAATGGAAGCAGGATAGCACCTCCAAACACAACATCTTGATGTTGAGTAGAAAATAAAAGGTATGTTTGCCATATTAGACCAGTTTTTAAATAAATCACAAATTCTCGAGTTTTGATACTATTTTTGGACTGACTGTATTTATGCTGAGATGGAATAATGCATGAGCTTTCAAAGTCACATAGATATTCTACATTAGATGGTAAAAAGCACAATCAGAGGAATGAACAGTGATGAGAGTTGTACACCCAAATCTGGCATTAAGGGAATTCAGTGCTGTGATCATCTTATCTAAGAGCAGTAAGTCCACAGGACAAAACCCTTAGCTTGGAGACAGAGCTGTTGAGCTTGGGTCAGAACAGTTGGACATGTTGCAGTGGTTAAGCATAATCTCATTTAGAAGACACAATGTTCATACTAAAGTTTGAATGCATGGTGGTCATTGTATACCACTCCTCATTTGCACTGAAGTAGTTTGTGTCTTGCGTTCAAAGGTTCCCCTTTGTGCAGTTGATGTCATTTCGGAAACGGAGAACACATGCAAAAATGAAAACACAGGCAGGCCCTCACCTTTTCTCTTTACTTTTCCAATCAATATTGGAATCATGTAAATGTTGCTTGCAAATCACGCTTTGCCGGTGGCATTTACAATGGATTCTTATGAAATCTGCTTGCTTTTACCAGATGGCAAAGTAAGGCAGGTTCCGTAGACATCCATTAGTGTTAGGCTAGCACAAATATGCATGCTTGTGGAAATCCACAGTGCTATTTGGAGGCGGAGCAGGGTGGCACTGTAGGAAAGTGTATCTCATTCTTTGGCCCCTCTCCTCCTCCAAATAGCAACATCCCATGGACCATAAAAGAAAAGCTTGCACCTTGATTTTATGATTTAATTTGTCGATCTGGGGTTTAGAAAATGTGTATTTCCTGACCCTTTTACATGTATTGTTAAAGCAGTTCCAAACATGTGAGAAATGCAGGGTGTAAGGACTTTCGAAATATATTTTGGTTCATGGTAAAGCAGTCTTGGAGTGCAGAATTTAAGAGGAGTGATGTAGTATAATCCAGTCATTTTGATGGTAAAACTGCATTCTTGAAAATATCTGCGCTATGGTTGAATATTTTCAAATCCTCGCTGTTTATATTGAAGGCTGAAGTGACTCATTATATTTTACAACAGATGGTATTGCTATGCATAGAGAAGGGTGGTACATTTATGTATTCAGTGAAAACACCTTGTTAAAGGGACGTTATGGTTAAGTTGCACTAGTACAAACCTATGAAATTCAGTGAAACGACTTTGGGCCCGATTCATGGAATTAATTGGGCCGAAAAAAGGGGACTTGCGCGGGAAAAGGCCAAAGTACACATATCAATTCCAGTATGTCACATAAACCCTCTCTCACATCATGTTAAATGGTTGGCACACCATGCCATGGCATGCAATGTCAAAAGACATAAATAAATGGCAAACACATAACACTACTGTCGCAACACGCTCAACGATGAATGGAACAAGTACAGAAATAACACACGCTCACACATCAAAATAATAATGCAGACAAGAACATCAATTGCACAGTACAACATACCAGAAACACTGGACCCAATAGTGATTCTGTCTGACAGTGACTCATCATATTTTCACAAGTGCTTCAATGTGTCGTAATTTGCACAGGACACCCTTGCAGTTTGTGTGTGGCTCTGCTAATTAAATGGGGCTGATAAGCACATACAACAGGAAGGCAAACAGTACTGGAGCTAGGCAATGTAATTCATAAAGATGGAACAGGAACAAAGGATGGATCGCAATCTCCAACAATAAAAGGGATGGTAACCATGCAGTGGACAAACAATGATGAATCCCACTACACAGGATGGACTTGAGACTGGCCACAGATATAATGGAAGCCAAAAGCCTCTGTGTAAGTTACTTTTACGCGCAGCACTCCTTGCGAGCCCATCGGAAGGGGAAACAGGAGTGGCTTCTGTGTCTGGACCCTGAGGCACAAACAAGGACTGTGCTAACACGAGACAAGCCGGTATTGGTCCAGCCGGAACCTACAGTGGATGCCCTTGGATGGAACAGAATGCAACACACTGTCATATAATTTCACAATAGACCACAGATAAGGCAAGGGAAGGAGCATAGATAGCCTGCTGGGAACCCCAGCAGTTTAACTATGAACACAGGACCAACATATGCACAAGTGAGGACACAAGAATGGCAACTTAAATAAACAGGGTAAAATAGGCAGTAAAGTCACCAAGGTCCAGAAGGGGAAAACAAGAAAAAAAAATGCCCATGGTGGACCGGAGTGGGGGGGCACCCAGGAGAGTGGGGGGTCAGGGTGCATGTGAACACCTACATGTGTGGATGTTGAGAAAAAAAAAACCTAAATGAGTTCATGGGCCGCACGGCTATCATGGAGTGGGAGGACGGTCGCTATTGTTGCCAACTTCCTGTGTAACATGTGAAGGTGGTAGTGGTAAGGGAGGTTCACCATGCATAGCCCTGTCCTGGTCCTCCATGGCAGTGGCCATGCAGGACTCAGATGAATGCATCTGCAACATGATGCCTTGGAGGTCCCCATGCGACACGTTATGGGATGCACAGAGTTCCTCCGAGATGGTACGAGTCAACAGTTGCATCTGTTGTTCAAACTGTGGGCTGCCTCTAGCACTTCCAGTGTAGCTCTGAGTGGCAGAAACTCTTGCCTCAGGACGTCCCTGTGGGCCCGACCCTCTGAAATCAGGGATGCCTGCAGAGACCTCAGTTACGCCTGTCAGCTTCTGTTGCTGGCCTCCATATGCAGCGTGTGTGAGCGGCCTGTGTTGCTGGGAGGATCATGGAATTGCCCACCCCATACATGGCCTGAGCCATCATCTCATAGGAAGCACCCTGTTGTTGTGCAACAGTATAAATGGACTGCGCCCACACTGTATCGCCAGCCGCTACATGGCCACTGCATGTGCGGGCCCCAAGCCTGCCTGACCCAAGGGAGCATGGCCCTTGATGTAATGCTGCTGTCTGGGGCTGCAGGACTGCACCCCTCCCTTGATCAGCTGTCCCAGGAACAGGACCCAATACTGTAGAGCGTGACCCTGAAGCTGTAACCACCACAGACGGACGTGTCAACACTGACTGGCCTTGTGAGGGGACATGCCCCCCTGCAGACTCTGGAGCTACAACAGCACCAACACTTGATGTACTGCGACAGTATCGAGGAATCCACCTCCGGTTCACCACCAGAGCCAATGGTTTCATCAGAGGTGGACTGATACTCACTCATGCCCCGGATGGCCTGTAGCACTAGTGGATTTTCATAAGCTGCCCCAAAACGTCCTCCACTGTTGCTCTGTTGGGGCTGACTATACTGTTACTCCGCAAAATCCTCCTCTGCATCCAGTGCCTTATCGCCTGCACATGGACAGAAAAATACATGAAGAGCCATGCGAATAGCATAGCCCACACACATAGGTATCATAATGGTCTCCTGCAACACATTAACAACCTATGTCACTCATGGCACAATGTCCCGCCTGTTGCCAGTGTTAAAGGAAGGTATGGATAGCATGAAACTACCCATGGACATGTGTGGATGGACTTAACACCACATGCAGTGCATGGTGTATAGCACCTGCTTCAGACACAAGCACTTGACTGGCATAGTTGAGTCACTTACATCACTGATGTAAATACTCAGATGTCACATTGAGTAGGCATGCCGTAACTGTCTATTAGCATGAGATGGTTCTTGATGACTACTGTCCCAAAGCCTTGTACAATGTATGTGACATGATATGATATGTTATTCATGAAGTGCATATACACAAGTGTAACATGGTGCAACGAGGCAAGGGTGGGGGAATAGAGTAAAGCCAGACACACCAGACTTATGAGGCCAGATGACATTGAGATTGCTCAAGTGCAGGGGAAGGGGAATGGGAGACTTGGGGGGCAGTGTCAGGGCGTAGACCAGTACATGGGAACGGCAGTTAAATATAAACATAAGAACATAAGCAGTAAGTAAAATGCATCCAGCTGGTGGCAGTGGAAAGGGAAAGTGCAAACATCAGGTGTCAAGTGCTGGTAGGGGGCTGTAGTGATACAGTAAATAGTCCCCAAGTGCGGGGGATGCCTGTGAGGCAGTGCATGGATGCAACTGGCAGGCTAGAAGACCGGGTCGGAGATCAGAGGGTGGCCAGGTGACCAGTGCAGTTTCATATTCTGCCAGGAGTTCAGCAGGGTAGAGGAGGAGAGAAAGCAAAACCCAAGAGGAAGTATTAGATGTGCTTTGTTGGGTGTCCTGACCCACGTTTGAGCTATCATGCTGCAATATTTGGTGCTGTGGGCTTAGAAAATCCAAGATAGCCAAAAAGCCCACATGTGCGCCAGAATCCAGGAGAACCACGCAGTTTGTGCGCACACCAAAATGGTTGCCTAACTTGCCACCCACCAGTGCGAGCAGGATGGGCCGGGGTGCCATGAGTGAAATGTGTGCCAAAGGAAAAAACGCACTTTAAAATTACCTTTGGTTTCTCTAAATGCCAGCTCAAAATGCCTATTTTCAAACATTGCAACACATCCAAAAATCTCACTGAACACCAGCGGACATCTGGCAGAATGAAGTCCGTGTGCATACTAAATCTGGGAAGTTGAAGAGCCCCAAAACAATGTTCATAACAAGACTGGCTGAGCTCTGCAGGTCTGCAGCAGCCTAACTGAAACTGGATTTAAAACTACCAAAAATCGAAAATGTTTAAATTAACTGAGTGACCTACTTTTGAGTGTTACATAGTTTGTAACTGTTAAAATGTCATAGTTTTGAACTTAGAATCAGCATTCTAGCTGCATATGTAAAAATTGTCTTGGCTTAAACTGGGGAACAAAAAGTGACATTTTACCTGAAACCTGGCTTAAGGAAACTGGAATTCTGCCAGACAGCTACCCCCGACAGGAGTGGGGGCTTGCCCAACAAATGCATTCCCAGGCCTGGCTGCATTCTGTTGCTCCTGCCAAAAGGAGGTCACACACTCTCTGATTGAATTACCAGGGGATTGCAAGAAACTAAAGAAAGGGCCCAGGCAGATGGTTTATTAGGGTGGTCGTAAATGGCTTCCTTTTGAACAAAGCCCTGCCTTGACTAAGGCAGATGGTTTATTGGGGGGACCGTAAAACAGCTTGGCAGAAGCTGGGAGGGGCAGGGTCTCTGAGCTTGGCAGAAACTGGATAAACTGGTTTCTATACCATGTGACCTGAAAAGACACACCCCTGTTGGCCAGAATATGATTCTAAGAAAGATGTATAACTCACAGTGCGGACTTGTCAAAATTATTTAAATGATACCATAATTCTTGTGATGTTTCGGTGCACGTTTTAAGACGCGTTGGGAATTTGTGTGATGTTCTGGGGCAAAACCCCGCTATTTATTGACACCACAGACTCTGTGTTTAAGCTAGGGACATGGGAAATTACTGGAGTATGTATGGACAGGCCGTGTATATGTGTATAATTTTTAATGAAAAACCAATGTTGCAAAACCAGTTAAAAAACGCAAAATGTTGCCAGTTCTGAATGCGAGCTCTTAGAAACATCAGAGTTTGAACAGAGTATACCTCATGTAATCCGTGATGGGTGCATGTAATTTCAAACCACTGTGTATCTATGAAATATGTCTTTAGGTCAAATATAGATTTGTGTGTAATTTGACAGGGGAGTGTCCTTTCTGCAAGCCATTAAATGACATCATTCTGACACACAATCCTGTTCTCCAGTGAGAACCCAAAGAATTTTCCAACCTATCAGAACTCTGAAGGGGTTGGGCCTAGAAAGCTAGCCTCTCCACCCACTTTCAAAACACATAAAAAGAGACTGCTGGGACAGGTAGAGACATTCAATTCCATTTGCTGCGGAGCATGCTGACCGACGACTTCACATCCAGAGATCCTACACTTAGACTTCCAAGCTAAACAGAGACTACAGAACTTTGAACCAAGAAGGCCCACTGCAAGCAAAAGTATTTGTCAGCAGGCCCAAAAATCATTTGCAGACTATCAACAGCCGGGCAAGCTGTTTGAATTCCCTGCCTAGAACATTGCTGTGTCCGGAGAAAGCGGGACTAGGAGCCGTGCAGACCGGTGCTAGACCAGACCAGCAGAACCCAAGATCCAGGAGCAGTGCCGGTGACCCAGAAAGCAGAGCTGTACTCGGAACCGGAGACCAGATCGCTGTGAAGTGCTGTGCGCAGTGACCGGATCCGTGACAAAGTCGCCTTCCTGTCCAAAATCTCTTGTGAGTACTCAGCAAAACTCAGAACCTATCCCTTAGTTTAATATAATATAATTCAATCTATTAGAACTGTCACCTGTCATTTTCTAGCTGCAAGCTGTAGCCCGTCGCTTTGAACTTTTAAAATTTCAAATCCGAAAAACTACCTTTATTTAATCGTCCGTATCTCTGGAACCGTTTGGGCTTGGAACTTTCGTCTGAAAGCTTAGAATCTCAGCTTTTCAACAAGCTTAGAACCGACTTGCTACTCCTTATACTTTTGCCATAATCGTGATTCACACATTCGCGAATTTTGCCGCGATCCGCGATTTGGTTAAAAATCCAACCACGTGTGAAAACAGCAGCTTCCTTTGCTTTCCTTTGCCAAAAATTTGTTTAACCTGCTAGTTACGCCTAGATCCTTGCTAAAGTGAGCCTGAACTCATCCCAAGTATATTTCACTCACCCTGAACCTCCTAAAGGGAATTAAAACCATTTTCAGCATATTCCTCACTTCATTGCCAGCACATATTTCAAACTTCTGTAGTCTAAGCTTGCTGGGGTGAACTGAATTACATTTGATTGCATTTCTAAGAACTGTGTGCTCTCCTCTTCATTTCCTTACCTTGCATAAAGGGGGGGGAGTGGATTGCCAGAGAAAAGTGATTACATTGTTTTGTTGAAATCATATTGAGTATTTTCTGTATTGCATTTTCATTCAACATTGCATCCATCTGAAACTAGATAAAGCATTCTCTACCACCTTATTCTTCTGTTCCTATTCCCAAGCGTGCTACCTCATCCTTTATACTACTCCTGGGTAATCAAATCAGTTTATTAGTAGAACATTACCCATTGTTGTTAACTGCTCATGTTCTGAAGTGTGATATTAATTATTAATTTATTATAAAGTGTGATATATATATATATATATATATTGTTTACATTCTCAAATAAACCGTTTAAACTTGCAAAACAGAACTACTTCTTGGCTCAGTGGGGTCAGGGGGGTTCCAAGAGATGGGTGTTATATAGGGGTAGTCATCCAGAACTCATGAACTGGACATAAAGATATATCAATAAGGGTTTCCATTCAGTATCCCAGACTAGGCATTGACTTAGCTGTAGTGCTGGATTGAATCCTCTTACAAAGTGGGGGCTCGAGCCGGACGTTTGGGTTAGATCTATCACTTGTGCAGGTTAATACAGTGTGCCAGCTGACCAGATACACATATCCGGTCGGATCACCATGCTGTGTTACGCTGTAAAGCACTCCTCAAAGGAACGCTCTAAGGAAAGGTCTGTTTTGCAAAAATAAAATACACATTTCTGTAAGTCAGGAAGGAACTCAAATTCCAGAATGACGACCTTGGTAGATATGAAAATAGCCAGAGAGCACTTCTTACATAAGCTATTTGTGAGAGGTGAGTGGACTCATCAGGACCAGACGGTCTGGTTGCAGGCAATCGCACCCCAGATCACTGAAACAGGGTCAGATAAATGGAGAGACCAGGGTCCCTTACATGTGGCCCTGAGTGAACTATATATGTCCCCTAAGGCCAAGGATGAGCACAACAAGATTGCCAGGGTAGCGGCATATTTATATTTACATATGGGAGCCATGCAGGACAAATGTGCTGAAGGGCAAGATCTGGCGAGTAGGCAACTGCTGGCATTACAGAAGGCCCAATCTGATCTGGGCTCTTCTGAGCAGAGGCTGCAGAGGAGCCAGGAGTCAGAAAATGATAGTAGGCAGTATATCATTAAAATAAAAGAGGACATGGATATATTGCAACAGGAAAAGGCTGACCAGGATACCAGAATTCTGGCCTTACAGAAGGAACGCCAAGACAGTTTGGACTCCCTACTGCAGAGCCAGAAAAAGCTGGAGCAACAGATCAATTTCAACAGGGCATGCACAGAGCAGGTAACCACCCTGCAAATCCAACTAGACAGAGAGAAAGAAGAGAGCAATAAACTGATCCTGAAAGACCTGGATACCCAGGCAGAGTTTGATCAGGAGTGCCAGAAAGCTGGTGCCTTCCAAAGGCAAAGGGACGACCTGACGGTACAGAAGCAGACTCTTAGTCAGGAAAGGGACACCTTAGGCCAGGAAGTCTGCCACTTAAAAAGAAAAATGGAAGAAAATCACCTGGCCCACCAGGGACTGGGTGACCTCCAAAAAGAACACCAGGACTTGCTAGAGCACACCAGGAGGGTGGAGGAGGCTCTGGCAAGACAGGGGCAGGCCAGTAGGGATGGGACTCAGGAGGTAACCCTCCTGCAGCAAAGACTGGCCCAGTGCTCCAGGACCAATCAGGAAACGCAGAGAGAGAAAATGAGGCTCTCTGCCAGCACAATGATTGGCTCCAACAACAGGTAACAATGCAGGAGAGACTGATAGAGTCTAGTAAGGCCTTAACTGAGGAACTGAAGGCGCAGGCTCTTGCATTGCAACAGGGAGCAGGGGCGGATAGAGACCAGGTTCGCTGGGAAAGGGAAACTCCTGAGCATAACCTCAGGAGCCCTAGTACCAGAGGCCTTTATCTCTCTCAGTCCCTGGACTCTGCCACCCCCATGTCCCCTGGCGCACATGAGCACCGGGCCACAGGGATGGCAGATTACTATCCAGCCAGAAGCATGGGGCTCATAGGCCAGTACCTCCCAGGAATGGATGGGCGGGCATCCGGGTATGGGCACCTAAGCACAGTGCAATTTAGTGGGGAACCCCAGGAGAATAGGCCCATTAAGGGCATCCTGAAAACCTCTGCCCAGTTAGGTCAGTGGGGGGGGTACCCATCAAATCCTGGCAACAAGGAGGGGTCTGAAGACTCCTCTGAGCATTACAGGACACAGGAGACCAGGTCCCCACATTCTGCCAGCCATTCCCAGGCTCGCAGAATCCGGGAAAATCTGGAAGATCAGACGGGCACCTCTGGGAGCAGTGCTTCTGAGTCGGAGGATGAATGGACCAGGGTTACCCGAACCAAAAAGGCCAATAAGGCAAAAAGGGCCTTGCTTAAGGACCCATTGAAGCAAATAAAGGCAATAAGGAGTGTCATCACGCCTTATCACAAGAACGCTAAGTATTCTGTTTGGGAACACTTGGAGCTTTACGAGCAAATGATGGAGACTTTCCATTTGAAGGACAGCCAAAGCTGTATTCAATATGTAAAGTGGACCTTCTCACCAGAATACTCCAGTTTCTTTGCGGGGCTGGAGGACCAAAATCATTTAAGATGGTCCACCTATAAGGCGGCCATCTTGAAACATTTTTCTGTTCACAGAAATCCTCAAGAGGCTCGCAAGGCAGCCTACAATTTGCAATGTGGGGAGGATCAGGCCCCACAAGAATTCGTGCAAGAACTGAAACGTGCCTTTGCGCAGACCACCAGAAGGGTGCGCACAGACAGCAGAGAATTTGTCAATACATTTTTCCATGCCTTGCCCAAATATATAATGACCCAGCTCGTGAGAGATTTTCATGGGAAAAGATCTTTAGACTGGGTCATTGAACAGGCCACCCGGATCTATGAGGTGCAGAAGCCCATAGAAACTAAAAGCAATACCCAGAAAAATCCCAAAACCAACAGCACCCCTGCTGCTGCCAAGGTGGCATAGGTAAAGGTCACCCCCGTTTTGGATTTGGAGATGGGGGGGGCCTAAAAACCTACCTGCACCTAATAATTCACAGCCCAGAAGGCCCTCGGGCCAGTCACAGACAGGGAGTCGAGGAGGTAGTCCCACAAATGGGGTCCCCCGCTCCTCTGACTATGTAAGTCCCCGCTATAAGGGAAACCGACCAATCCTGGGTTATGTGTGGACTCCTCCAGCCCAAGGGGGGGTCCGGCCAAGCACCTAACCCAGGGAACTTCCCTCCCAACTTCCCACAGGAGGGCAGAAATTCTCCAAATCCTGGGCAGAACTTTTACCCCAGGTATCCGCCCAATTTCCAGCCCCAAAATCATCCATCCTTCTTTCCCCAATTCCCTGAGCCCAGACAACCTAATCCGGGAGAGGGGAGGCCAAGGGTGGAGGGGTACCAAAATCTTCCCAACCAGGGGTACTACCAGAGAAGGGATAGCTACCCTTCCCGGGATCAGCCCAGGGGAGAAAATAGAGCCCCGTATCAGCCTGAGCGGGTTTCCCAGTTAGAGCGCCAGGTCCAAAATATGGCACGGGATCTGGGTCACATACTCAGGGCTCAACAGAACCCTCAGATGAGCATGCCACCGCAGAATGCCCCAAACTCTGGACCTGGTGCTCCAGAACAATGACGGGGGCAGCACCCCGATAACACACCGGTTCCCAGGGAGAAGGCACAAGGGGAAGGGGGGTGTAAAGCCTTGGAGGAAGCTTCCTTCCCAACTTGTAAACAGCTCCTAGAAAACCAGGAACCGGAAACAAAATCTCCTACCCCTGAAAGCCTGCCTCCCAAGGAGCAGAGGGGGGGTAGGAGAAACAAAGGACCCAAAGAGACCCACTTTGTGGAGGAGGTACAGGTCTTCCAATTTGAGGGAGAGGGATCCTCAGAGGATCCTGGGGAAAGGACCTTCTCCTTCAGAGATGGGGGAACTCCTCCCGAGGAAAAATGGGTCCCAGGGGATTCCAATCCAGACTGGGGAGATATGGAGACTGAGCTACCGCCGCACATCATCTCATCCCAGAACCCACAATACCGAAATCCCCTGGTTCAAACCCATCCTGGTGACTGCCTCCAAGAAGGGGGGGGCAGCCCAGAACCGGAACCAGGGGAACCAACAATGGCTCTGATCTCCAGTTGCCAACTTTGTCTTTCAGATTCCCAAGGCTCTCCACAGAATTCTGCCCAAATCTCTTCGCTAGCAATGTCCAAAACCAGAAAGTTAGCCCACCAGTTGTCCAAAAATGTGCATTATCTGTGCCCCCTTGAGGAGAAGGAGGGAAGATACTATGCCACGGTACAAGTACAGGGGCAGGGTACAATTTCGGCACTGGTGGACACTGGATCCCAAGCTACCCTTCTGTCCAAAAGGGCCTTTGAGGAACTAAATGCCGGAAGGGGGGAGAATTACCGTATTCCTCTCACCTCTCTTCCTGGACAACTGCAGAACTTTGACGGGAAGGAAATTCCCGTTGAGGGGACTTCAGACTTGGACATTAAAATTGGGCGACACAAGTTGAAACACCCGGTCATAGTAGTGACTCCAGAGGGCACCCCTTGTTTACTAGGGAATGACCTCCTGAGAAGGTTGTCACCTCTAATAGATTGTGTAAACAAGGTCCTCTGGACCCAGACTAGCCGACCAATACAATTAAAACAGAGTGTCAACCATGTTAGTTTAAACGGCACCTGCCACATGGTTGAACAAAAAATCTGACCAAGTAGAATTTCACTTCCAGAACAACCAGATTCCAGACGTGACAGTAATAGCAGTAGGACAACAGACTGGTGATGGGGGGTCCTCTCTATTTCTGAAAATCAACCTTCCTTCCAGTTTAAGGTGGTATTCCGCACTGGAAGGAAACACCTTGAAATTCTTTACTAATCCACAATCAGAAACTCCCACTCCTATAGTCCAGAAAGATGTGAAATCAGCTCAGAGCCTGGCTGATATTCAGCAAATTGGAGAGCAGTTGTTCATCCCTGTTCAGTTAAATGATGGGAAGGACTCTGTTCTCGCTCGAGTGTGTGTGAACAACGGTAAGAGCTTCATCAGCGAAGCCATGTTCCGCCAACTCCCAAAAGATCCAGCCATTCACACATTCAAACAGATAGACAAATGGGAAATGGACCTGGAAGCACCTAATTCCAAACATCTCCTGCCAAGCAGGTGTATGCTCAAAATCTCCATTGGCAACAAGAGCAAGCCGACGAGAGAAGGCCAGGAGAAAAGGCCTCCTGTGCTCTTTGCAGCTCCGCTGCGAGCACTTCTCTGCCCCCACCAGCTGGAATCCAGATCAGCTGTTTACTTTTCTTTCGGAGCAGGCTGCTGCTCCAGCCCGCCCACGGCCGCGTATTCAGCCGACTCAGTTCCATCTAAGATGGATGCCTGCATCTCCATGACTCCAGCTACAACAATAGGATCAGCTGGAGCCACGAAGTTCACCGCCGCAGCCCAAGGTCCTGATTTGCTACGTCGGCCCGCCCGCCCCTCCCCTCCTGCTTTAAATGGAGGGGGAGTGGGCCGAGAGGCGAAGCCGACGAGAGAAGGCCAGGAGAAAAGGCCTCCTGTGCTCTTTGCAGCTCTTCGCTGCTCGTCTGCCGTGTGCCCAAATCCAATGCCGTGCCTAGAAGGTAAGAAGCACCACCCCTGCAAGCTTCTCCCTATCCAATGCTGTACCTCAAGGCGCATCAGGTTGCGCGCACATACATTGCAAACCGACATCAACTCACAGCCCATCCCCACAAGCACCCGTAATACACGGCTATGCTCACGCACTGTACAACCCTCTATACTCGCTGATAAGGCCAGGCTCCCCCGCAAAACCTCAAAGCCTGCCTCCACTACATGTACTTCCATCACAGCGACCAACAAAGTACGTAACTCTTCGTATTACTGTACTGCCCCCATAATGAATGTGACTACAAATGTGTCCATCATCTCTGAAAATGAGCTCCCCAGTGTAAAACCTGCGATATGCAATTCTTCTACCACCATTTTGAATGCTATTGTGCCAAATGCTATGCCTCATGTGTCCACTACCTCTGAAAATGAGCCCCCCAGTGTAAAACCTGCGGTATGCAATTCTTCTACCACCATTTTGAATGCTATTGTGCCAAATGCTATGCCACATGTGTCCACTACCTCTGAAAATGAGCCCCCCAGTGTAAAACCTGCGGTATGCAATTCTTCTACCACCATTTTGAATGCTATTGTGCCAAATGCTATGCCACATGTGTCCACTACCTCTGAAAATGAGCCCCCCAGTGTAAAACCTGCGGTATGCAATTCTTCTACCACCATTTTGAATGCTATTGTGCCAAATGCTATGCCACATGTGTCCACTACCTCTGAAAATGAGCCCCCCAGTGTAAAACCTGCGGTATGCAATTCTTCTACCACCATTTTGAATGCTATTGTGCCAAATGCTATGCCACATGTGTCCACTACCTCTGAACATGAGCCCCCAGTGTAAAACCTGCGGTATGCAAATCTTCTACCACCATTTTGAATGCTATTGTGCCAAATGCTATGCCACATGTGTCCACTACCTCTGAAAATGAACCCCCCAGTGTCAAATATGTGTTGTGTATCTCCCCTAACACCCAGAGTGCAGCCCCCCCTCCACCTCACCCTCTTTCATCATGAACCCCCCCCAGCCACTACTGAACCCCACCTGAAATGCGCCATGATTAACGCTAGGACCATCAATGCCCACGCTCTAGACATCCATGACCTACTAACCTCCCAGGACTTGGATCTACTCATGATCTCAGAAACATGGCTACATGAGGCCTCCGGCCCCGCGCTCTCCCTCGCCCTACCCCCTGGCTACTCCATTACTAGACAAGATCGCCTCTCCAAAGGTGGAGGTGTAGCAATTATTGCCAAAGACTGCCTCTCTATCAGAAAGGTAGAGAAATCCCTGACCAACAACAACAGCGACTACCTCCAAGTCAAAATAACCCTCTCTCCCCACTGCACCATTACTGTACACACTGTCTACCGCCCTCCAGGCCCAACAGGAGACTTTCAAGCCTCTCTCATCCACCTCCTCTCTGACAACCTCAAAAAACAGTCTAAAGCCATTCTCCTTGGGGATGTCAACCTAGGGCTCTGGGATAGCAAGGACGTAGCAGCCAAATCCCTTGACTCTGCCCTCAATGTTCTAGGCTACAAGAACACCATCCTGAGCCCAACTCACACCCAGGGCAGAACACTCGACTGGATAGCACAGCACAACTGCCCACTCATCATCACAGGAAACAATCCCACCCCATGGTCTGACACCACATCATCACCTTCAGCATCCTCACCACTAGCTCCCCTGCTGCCCCCTCACCTCAACCGCTCCCACCCTGCCTCGCCAGAAGCTCCCGCCAGCTCACGAAGGAAAGGCTACTGCCCTTCCTCCAAGGCCCAGCCTTCAGACCACCTTTTTCATCAGACCCAGAAACACTCGCAACAACCTATGATGTTGCCATTAAAGCAGCTATCAACTCCATTGCCCCTCTCAAACCTCGCAAATCCAAACCCACTACCCACTCCAACTCTTGGTTCACCCCTGACCTCCTCACACTCCGAAATGAGAAAAAAGCCGCACTCACACAGTAGCAAACGTCCCACTCTGAAAAAGACAAGATGATCTTTAAAGCCCTATCCACCAAATACAAAAAGGCAATCACCCAAGCAAAGGCCAAATCCTTTGAATACAGAATCTCGGAAGCCAAATCTAGCACAAAAGAAATCTTCGCCATTTTCAGGGAGCTCGAGACACCCACTCCCGCCCCCCAGAATTTCATCAAAGACAAAGACTGGTGTGATGAAATACAAACGGCCATGCTAACCAAATTAAGCCTCCTCAAAAACAAAATACTAGCCACTAAACAAGCCTTACCCAATACGCATATCCCCTTCCCACCACCTGCCCCGGATCCCCCCCTACCCTTCTCCTTCAAATCCATTCAGGAAAAAGACATCATCAACATAAAGAGGAACATCAAACCCTCTAACTGCAAAGGCGATGCATGCCCAGCCTCCATTATCAAAGACTGCACGGAAGCGCTAGCTCCCTTCCTAACAGCCTTTGTGAATGCCTCCTTGACCACAGGGAAAGTCCCCGCCTCCCTCAAGGAAGCTTGGGTACGCCCTCTTTTGAAAAAGCCAACTCTCGATCCCACCTCACCCAACAATTACAGACCCATCACCACTGTCCCATTCCTCCTCAAAATATTGGACAAAGCAGCCTACCTGCAGGTCCAGCACTTCATTGAAGAGAACAAACTCCTTGGACTCCGCCAATCTGGCTTCCGCCCCAGACACGGGACCGAAACCGCCCTACTTGACCTGAAAAACCAGATGGACGATGCTAGAGACTTGGGTAAACCAGCACTTCTCCTACTCCTTGACCTATCCGCGGCCTTCGACCTCGTGGATCATAGTGTCTTATGCCACCACCTTTCCTCCACTGCCAAATTCTCCCCAGAGGCCACAGCCTGGATCACCTCTTTCTTACAAGACAGAACCATGCAAGTATTCTCTGACCTAGCCGCCGCATCACCAACCATTATACTTTGTGGTGTACCCCAAGGCTCCTGTCTCTCCCCCACCCTATACAACATCTTCACACGACCCCTCTTCCTCATCCTCGACACTATGGGCATATCCTACACCAACTACGCCGACGACACGCAAATCCTCCTCACTCTCACAGGGAACTATGACACTGACTCCCTGACCCTCAACAACCTCTACAACACCATCCAAGCCTGGATGGCAGACAACGGTCTATGCCTCAAGACAGAACTCCTCCTGGTAGGTTCCCCCGACACACTAAAAAATCTAGATGCCCAATTCAGCCACTTCACCATTGACTCCATTAAAATTCCGGTCTCCGACTCTGTCAAAACTCTGGGAGTCTACCTGGACTCCAGCCTATCCATGGATAGACAAGTCAGCGCAATAGCCTCAGCAGCTGCATATCATGCCAAACTTATCAACGCAGTCAGACTCTTTCTCTCCAAAGAGAACTGCACCAACATAGCCAGAGCCATCACCGGCTCTAGGCTAGACTACTGCAACATACTCTTTCTAGGAACCTCCAACAAAAACTTAGAGAGACTACAAGTAAGAACAATGCTCTCCGGGCAGCCCAAGGCATTGCTAAAAGAGAACACATCTCTGAAGCCAGAAAACTAGCCCACTGGCTCCGAATAAAGGAAAGGATTGTATTCAAAGCCCTGACACTGACCCACAAGTGCATTCACCTCACTGCTCCAGCATACCTCTCTCAAAGGATCCACCCCGTCTCCACTACCAGGCCAACCAGATCACCGTACACCAACATGCTCTCGGTGCCACTAGTAAAAAGAGTAAAAGCGGGCGGATCCAGCTTCCCCTATCTAGCGCCCACTCACTGGAATGCCCTACCTCCCACTATCCGAGGGGAGGCCTCCCTCACCACTTTCCGCAAAACTCTGAAAACTACCCTCTTCACATAAGACCCGACACACCAGCACAAATACTTATCATATATGTTGTAATATACGTCCCAATGCAATATCTTTAACAACAGTATGATATCTTGTAGTATTCATAATGTGTTATCAATCGCTTTCATGCCTGTACCATGTAACTAAGTTATTGCAAGTAACAGCGCCTCAATGCCCCTGGGCTTCTTGCGCGCTATATAAATATAAATAAATAAATAAATAAATAAATAAATAAATAAATAAATAAATAGTCCATAATTGTTGGGTCGTGCGAAATGTCACTGCCGCCTTTTACTTAGGCAGTGACATTCTCAATCGCTTTGCCATTAGTTTGGACCTAATAAACTTCAAAGCTTGGTCCCGATTAGCGGATAATCCCATGGGCTTTGATGATCCAGAAAAAGCATTTAGGTCAGCTCAATTGCTACCTTATGCAGTTGAAATTCAGATCAAAGAGGAAGTAACCATCCCAGAAAGGACCCGACAATTCTCCCTGGAAGTGAAAGTTAAAAGAGGACAAAAATTGCAAAACCCTGATGCTTACATACGTCTAAACGCTTCTCTCCAACAGCAAGGGTTGGGGGTAAACCCAACTCCATTAGTCAACATAGAACATGACACCATTCCAATAGAGGTGGATAACAGCGACTTAAAGAGTATTACTCTAGCTGCAGGCACCATTATTGGAATGGCGGTTGATGACCGACATTTTTCCATTGATCTAGGAAATTAACTGTTAGGACCAATCCCCAAGGACTGTTTTGACAGTGACAGTGAGGACAATACAACACCAGACAGGATGTTTACCCGGCATAGGGGGAACTTCCTGGTGTACACTTCCTGCCCTTATGGTAAGGAGGATGTGACTTGTGACTTCAGAAGGGATGAGGTGATTTTCCAGGTTCATGAAGGCTGCCTTTCCCACCTGGGGCCTCCAGTCCAAATCAGCGCTCTGTCCAGGGACTTCTCCACCCAGCTGGAGGAGGCCGCTGAGATAGCCAAACCAGAAGTCTTTCCAGGCTTCAGGCAGATGGTGGAAGAGAGAGTCAACCTAGCTGATGCC
Organism: Ambystoma mexicanum; assembly: GCF_040938575.1. Lineage (NCBI taxonomy): Eukaryota > Metazoa > Chordata > Amphibia > Caudata > Ambystomatidae > Ambystoma > Ambystoma mexicanum. Next base: position 1,151,784,034 of record NC_090928.1, read on the forward strand.
TGTGTGACTCTGGAACAAAAGCAAAAGTTGAAACAAGTTTTCTTGGATTTCCAAGATCTCTTTGCGGTAGACTCATATGACTGTGGTCGCACCGACATCCACACAACAATTCCCACGGACCCTGGAATGACTCCAGTGTTTGTGAAGCAATATCGTTTGCCTCTCGCATCCATGGAGTCCCTTACTGAAATAATTAAGAACCTTGAGTCCCGGGGGATAATTTGTCCAATACACAGCACCTTCAATAATCCGGTGCTGGGAATATTGAAGCCAAACGGCCAGTGGAGTCTCTGCGCCGACCTCAGGGAGCTCAACAAACGGGTCCATACTTCCCGATGGCCTCTGTCCTACATTGACCAAGGGCTGGCCCAGATCCAGGGGTCACAGGTATTCACTGCAATAGACCTGACCAATGGATACTGGACCGTGCCTGTCAGTAGGGAGGACCAATACAAGCTGGCTTTTACCTTTGGGGGCCAGCAGTACACATGGACCCGGACTCCCTTCGGATACCTCAACTCCGGCAATGAATTCAACATTTTCCTACACAGGGCCATGCCCGACCTGGGTGCAAGGGGTAACCTGGCTTATGTAGATGATGTCCTCATCAAAAGTTCATCTGTGGAGGAACACATAGCGGAGATCCGTTATGTTCTGACCCAGTTGAGGGCTGCCGGAGCAAAACTTTCCTTTCAGAAAGCACAGTGGTGTAGAACCCGTGTTAATTTCTTAGGGCATGAGATTACTCCTCAGAGTCTCTGTCTCCAGGAAAAGAAAGTGGAAGCACTTCAGAAACTGAAAGACCCCACAACTCTGCGGGAACTAAGGAGCCTCCTTGGACTGACTAATTACAGCAGAAAGTTCATTGAGGGCTACGCAGAGATCACCAGACCCCTGATTCATCTCCTGAAGGGGGGGTCAAGTGGGAATGGGGTCCAGAACAAGCCGAGGCGGTAAGACAACTCAAAAGAAGCCTCTCACAAGCGCCTTGCCTAGCTTACCCTGTCAGAAACAAGGAGTTCTTCCTGGAGACGGGGTTCTCTAATACGTGCTTGACGGCAGTATTATACCAAAAGCATGACAAGGTCAATAAAGTAATCTCCTATGCGAGCAAAACTTTATCCTCTGTGGAGGAAAAATTCAACGATTGTGAGAAGGCACTCCTGGCAAGGGTGTGGGCATTGACGAATTACCGCCCGTTTATCCAGGGGGAACACATCATCGTGGAGACTCCACACCAGCCTCTTCAATATCTCCAAAGTGACAGAATACGGGCCGGAAATGTAAGTAATTCCCAAATTACTTCCTGGATTCTGTCAATGCAAGGCTTTCCTGTGGAGGTCAGATATGGCCAAAACAAGAAGAGTCCCCTCGCACAAGGTCTGGCTGACTTGCATGATTGTGCCAGAGAAAACTGTCTCGAGGATGAAAGTCTAAAAATCAAGGACAACATGGAGGCATACCTTAATTCCCCACACAAAGTCTTTGAAGAGGACAAGTGTGAGGGAATGCCCACTGTCTATGTGGATGGATGCTCTTACCATGTTGACAACAACGGGGAGAAAGAACTGGTGGCTGGTGTAGGGAATGCATGGGTGAAGGAGTTCCCAGAACCCTCCGCCGGATACAAAATTGGTGCCCGAAGTAGTCAGGTGGCAGAATTGATGGCTGTGCATCAGGCCATCCTCACTGCTGTCCAACATCAACTCCACAAACTGGTCATAATCACCGATTCGGATTATGTACGGAATGGGTTCGTGGAGCACCTGGTTAATTGGAAAACCAGAGGCATGTTATGTGCTAACAACAAACCCTTGTAACATGGGAAGTTGATCCAAAACATTGATGATCTGGTCACATCAAATGGGATTAACATCTACTGGAAAAAGATCAAGGGTCATTCCAAAGTGGAGGGACCAGACAAAACTGGAAATGACTTAGCTGATCAGCTGGCCAAAACCGGGGCCATCCAAGGGGATCTAATCGAAATAGAGTCCCTGTTGGGGGAAATCCAGGTCACTGCTATCACTAGGTCCCAGACAAATGCTCACAATGATCTTTCAACTGCCCAATGGAGCAAGGAGACCCCTGATGCTGATTTGATTACAGCTCAGAAGGGGGATCAAATTATTGGTAAGTTTTACCAACACCTTGAGGACCCTGAGAACTTTCCCCTGGCGGATACCGATTACATTGGGAAAGAGGACCTAAGAGTGTTTATGAAATGTCCAAAAATGTTCCGGATCCAAGACGGTTTGTTGGTAAGGAAATCAAAAGCTGGCCACGATCAGTGGGTGGTTCCTACCTCATTCCGAAGCCTGATGTTAAGTCACGCCCATGATGCGGCCACCGCCGGTTATAGGGGGTTTCACACAACATTGGAAATCTTAAGAGAGGTTGCATACTGGCCACACATGGGGCAGGACCTCGACCAATACTTGAAGGGGTGTCTTGTGTGTGCACAATTTCAGCCATCATCCCTCACGCACCGTGCGCCTCTCCAAAAGAGGGGGTTGACACTGCCATGGTCAGATTTGCAAATCGACTTTGTAGGCCCTGTAATCCGCTCGTCTAGAGGAAACAAGTACATGTTGACCGTTACATGCTTGTTTACCAAGTGGGTGGAATGTCTCCCAGCCCCAAATTGCAAAGCAGAAACGGCAGCTGCCCTGATGATTAACCACATCTTTTCCCGTTTTGGTCTACCTCAAAGGATTGAGTCAGACAGAGGTAGCCACTTCACCAGTGAAGTAATGACAAAGATGTGGGAGATACTGGGGGTCAAGAGAAAGCTACACATTGCTTACAGGCCAGCTTCTTCTGGAGCAGTGAAACGCTACAACCGGACAATTGTGAGCATCTTAAAAAAGTTTGTGGCAGATTCTGGGCCAAGTTGGGGTATCCGATTACCTCTGGTCCTAATGGCCATCAGATCTACCCCTTCATCTGCAACCAAAATGTCACCATTTGAGTTGATGACTGGACGCAAGATGGTGCTTCCTCAGCATTTGCTCTACAGAACCCAAGAGCAAACGTTGATAAATGCCTCCACAACTCATGAGTATGTGGAGAATTTAAGGAAACACCTTCAACATGCTTTTGCCTATGCTCAGCGGAATCTAGAAAGATCAGCCGAGAGTATGAAGACCCACTATGACCTGAAAACTTCCAGGAAGGAATATCAGGTGGGGGACCGGGTCTATCTATACAATTTCCAAAGGAACCAGGCCAAACAGCGAAAGTTTTTGCCTACACGGAAGGGACCCTTTGAGATTATAGACAAGATCTCCCCTGTGGCCTACAAGATCCGCATCCCCAAAGGCGGTTTGGCAGAGGGGGAAGACAAGTGGGTCCACATAAACCAGTTGAAGTGTTGCCATCCCAGGCACACTTTGCAGCAACTGGAGGAGTCCTCGGTAATCCCAGAGGGTACAGCTCCAGAGTAATTCATTTCCAACCCTAAAAGATCCCACATATAGCCTATCAAATTCTGTGTTTCTCAAGTTTATGTGTTCCTGTCTCTTAATTTAAAAAAATGTGCATGTTCATATATGTTGAGTTCTAAAATATATATGCCACCCCACTATATCAATGGTGGGGGAGAAATGTCCATGAATAGGTATTGCCGCTCTTCCTTTGTCATCCTAGGAGAAAGAAAACCTGGAGACTGGCCAAGGAGGACGATCCGGAGACCGGGAGCAGAGACGCAAGGGGCCTGGGGTACTGCCCAATATTCCCATCAGGACTGGCGAGGAGAGCCGATCGATCAGTACCGGATGGAGGAAAAGATGCTGAACTGTGCCATTTGCAGAATTGGGAGAAGATTATGCGGACATACCAGTGCGTGGGTCATCACCTTCTGTGCACCCGACTCCCCATCGACTCAGATTTAAAGTGCAGTTGGGTGGGGGGCTTTGTTGGGTGTCCTGACCCACGTTTGAACTATCATGCTGCAATATTTGGTGCTATGGGCTTAGAAAATCCAAGATGGCCAAAAAGCCCACATGTGCGCCAGAATCCAGGAGAACCACGCAGTTTGTGCGCACACCAAAATGGTTGCCTAACTTGCCACCCACCAGTGCAAGCAGGATGGGCCGGGGTGCCATGAGTGAAATGTATGCCAAAGGAAAAACCAAACTTTAAAATTACCTTTGGTTTCTCTGAATGCCAGCTCAAAATGCCTATTTTCAAACATTGCAACACATCCAAAAATCTCACTGAACACCAGCGGACATCTGGCAGAATGAAGTATTTGTGCATACTAAATCTGGGAAGTTGAAGAGCCCCAAAACAATGTTCATAACAAGACTGGCTGAGCTCTGCAGGTCTGCAGCAGCCTAACTGAAACTGGATTTAAAACTACCAAAAATCGAAAATGTTTAAATTAACTGAGTGACCTACTTTTGAGTGTCACATAGTTTGTAACTGTTAAAATGTCATAGTTTGAACTTAGAATCAGCATTCTAGCTGCATATGTAAAAATTGTCTTGACTTAAACTGGGGAACAAAAAGTGACATTTTACCTGAAACCTGGCTTAAGGAAACTGGAATTCTGCCAGACAGCTACCCCCAACAGGAGTGGGGGCTTGCCCAACAAATGCATTCCCAGGCCTGGCTGCATTCTGTTGCTCCTGCCAAAAGGAGGTCACACACTCTCTGATTGAATTACCAGGGGATTGCAAGAAACTAAAGAAAGGGCCCAGGCAGATGGTTTATTAGGGTGGTCGTAAATGGCTTCCTTTTGAACAAAGCCCTGCCTTGACTCAGGCAGATGGTTTATTGGGGGGACCGTAAAACAGCTTCCTCTTGGCAGAAGCTGGGAGGGGCAGGGTCTCTGAGCTTGGCAGAAACTGGATAAACTGGTTTCTATACCATGTGACCTGAAAAGACACACCCCTGTTGGCCAGAATATGATTCTAAGAAAGATGTATAACTCACAGTGCGGACTTGTCAAAATTATTTAAATGATACCATAATTCTTGTGATTGTTCGGTGCACGTTTTAAGACGCGTTGGGAATTTGTGTGATGTTCTGGGGCAAAACCCCGCTATTTATTGACACCACAGACTCTGTGTTTAAGCTAGAGACATGGGAATTTACTGGAGTATGTATGGACAGGCCGTGTATATGTGTATAATTTTTAATGAAAAACCAATGTTGCAAAACCAGTTAAAAAACGCAAAATGTTGCCAGTTCTGAATGCGAGCTCTTAGAAACATCAGAGTTTGAACAGAGTATACCTCATGTGATCCGTGATGGGTGCATGTAATTTCAAACCACTGTGTATCTATGAAATATGTCTTTAGGTCAAATATAGATTTGTGTGTAATTTGACAGGGGAGTGTCCTTTCTGCAAGCCATTAAATGACATCATTCTGACACACAATCCTGTTCTCCAGTGAGAACGCAAAGAATTCTCCAACCTATCAGAACTCTGAAGGGGTTGGTCCTAGAAAGCTAGCCTCTCCACCCACTTTCAAAACACATAAAAAGAGACTGCTGGGACAGGTAGAGACATTCAATTCCATTTGCTGCGGAGCATGCTAACCGACGACTTCACATCCAGAGATCCTACACTTAGACTTCCAAGCTAAACAGAGACTACAGAACTTTGAACCAAGAAGGCCCACTGCAAGCAAAAGTATTTGTCAGCGGGCCCAAAAATCATTTGCAGACTATCAACAGCCGGGCGAGCTGTTTGAATTCCCTGCCTAGAACATTGCTGTGTCTGGAGAAAGCGGGACTAGGAGCCGTGCAGACTGGTGCTAGACCAGACCAGCAGAACCCAAGATCCAGGAGCAGTGCCGGTGACCCAGAAAGCAGAGCTCTACTCGGAACCGGAGACCAGATCGCTGTGAAGTGCTGTGCGCAGTGACCGGATCCGTGACAAAGTCGCCTTCCTGTCCAAAATCTCTTGTGAGTACTGAGCAAAACTCAGAACCTATCCCTTAGTTTAATATAATATAATTCAATCTATTTAACCTAAGTAGAACTGTCACCTGTCATTTTCTAGCTGCAAGCTGTAACCCGTCGCTTTGAACTTTTAAAATTTCAAATCCGAAAAACTACCTTTATTTAATCGTCCGTATCTCTGGAACCACTTGGTTTAACTTTCCTCTGAAAGCTTAGAATCTCAATTTTTCAACAAGCTTAGAACCGACTTGCTACTCCTGCCATAATCATGATTCACACATTCGCGAATTCTGCCGCGATTCGCGATTTGGTTAAAAATCCAGCCACGTGTGAAAACAGCAGCTTCCTTGCTTTCCTTTGCCAAAAATTCGTTTAACCTGCTAGTTACGCCTAGATCCTTGCTAAAGTGAGCCTGAAGTCATCCCAAGTATATTTCACTCACCCTGAACCTCCTAAAGGGAATTAAAACCATTTTCAGCATATTCCTCACTTCATTGCCAGCACATATAAAAGCATTTTGGGCCTGTGTTTCAAACTTCTGTAGTTTCAAACTTCTGTAGTCTAAGCTTGCTGGGGTGAACTGAATTACATTTGATTGCATTTCTAAGAACTGTGTGCTCTCCTCTTCATTTCCTTACCTTGCATAAAGGGGGGGGAGTGGATTGCCAGAGAAAAGTGATTACATTGTTTTGTTGAAATCATATTGAATATTTTCTGTATTGCATTTTCATTCAACATTGCATCCATCTGAAACTAGATAAAGCATTCTCTACCACCTTATTCTTCTGTTCCTATTCCCAAGCGTGCTACCTCATCCTTTATACTACTCCTGGGTAATCAAATCAGTTTATTAGTAGAACATTACCCATTGTTGTTAACTGCTCATGTTCTGAAGTTTGATATTAATTATTAATTTATTATAAAGTGTGATATATATATATATTGTTTACATTCTCAAATAAACCGTTTAAACTTGCAAAACAGAACTACTTCTTGGCTCAGTGGGGTCAGGGGGGTTCCAAGAGAGGGGTGTTATATAGGGGTAGTCATCCAGAACTTATGAACTGGACATAAAGATATATCAATAAGGGTTTCCATTCAGTATCCCAGACCAGGCATTGACTTAGCTGTAGTGCTGGATTGAATCCTCTTACAGCTTCCAGAACTGGAGAAGGTTCACCTCAAGTTTCAGGGAGGCAGGGAGGCTGTTCCAAAGGTAGGCCTCAGCCGAAGAAAGACATCAACCACAAACTCTTTGCTAAGAGAAGCAACTGACCCTGAGGGAGTAGGAGAGGGATGATTGAAGAGCTTGAGAAGGAAGATATTTAGGAAGATACAGTTGAAGGTATTGTGGCACCAGGACCCAGAAGGCCTTGTGGACAATCCAGAGGGTCTTGAACTTAATAATTGTAGCCACTGGGAGCCAGTGCCATGATTACATTCCTGGAGAGATACGATACCTGGGCTGGAGAATAAGGACAATTTTCGCAGTCCTGTTCTGGATGAGTTGTAGAGGGCAGAGAGTTGAAGCAGTCAAATTAAGAAAGAGGCTTTTGCAGTAGCCCAGCCTAGAGTGAACTAGTGCTCTGGAGACAGTGAGCCACTGGGGAAAGGAGAGGAAAGTAAGAATACCTCTGGGGAGGTGCAGCTGTTAGTTTGACCTCTCAGAGACGTCAGAGATGTGAGGAGAGAAGGAGAGGGTGGAGTGGAAGATTAACCCAAGGTATCCAGCATCACAGGTGGGAGCAGGAAGAGGGCCAAGAGCGGCCAGACATGGTTCACCCATGGCAGTCATGGGAATTCAGGCAGAAGTGCTATACAATCAGAACAATTAATTTAATCGACACAAACATATTCTGAATTCACACGCTTCATCACTCACAAGACATGTCCTCATAATTTGTTAGGCCTCCCACGCCTTGGACCTGCTCCACATTAATGAACTCACTAACGGCCTCTTCATGTGGTGTGAGATCCTCATCCTCTCGTGGTGACCCACCTCAAGTCACCAGAGTAGAGGCAAAGTTGGTACCCTGCTTGTGTTTGATTCGACATTCCATCACTTCACCACCTCACGAGCAGTGTGCCTCTCATTGCCAAAGGAATTGATTCTATCTGTGATTCGCTGCCAGTGGAGCATACGCTGAGCAGGTATATGTGTGCTCCCTGCCTGCGTGAGCATGTCACGGTAGTGTATGCCCACGTAGTCCACGAGGATCTGGATTTCTTCACCATTGAAGCTCCTTTTCCTCGACTTGGCAGTCTCCTTTGCTGTGCATTGGGATTGAGCATGTTCTGCTACTGCACGCTTTACCTTCTTGGAAGGTTGTGCAGACCCTGTCTGGCTGAGACCACTCGGGTCAGTAAGGGCTGGAGTACTTGTGTCCTGGGCCATGGCATGACCCACTGATGCTGGGACAGTATGTGCGCCTGCAGGTAGCCGTACCTGGGTGCTGGTGGCAGGTCCTTTCACTGCACGTCCCTTCCCCTTGGACACATGGATACCATCTGCCCCATTGTCTCTGTGAACCTAGGCTGTGACCACTACAGCCATGGCTGGTGGTTCGTGAGCCTCAGTGGTGGAGATTGCAGCTACATGACCCATGCTGGTGGGGACAGCAGCTGGTTCTGCAGCTCCCGAACCCTGGATACTGGGGACATAGGTTATGTGGGAACGTCCCTTCCCCTTGGACGCACGGACAACATCTGCCCCAGCGTCTCTGTGGACCTAGGATGTGTCCACTAAAGCCATTGCTGGTGGTCCCTGAGCCTGGGTGGTGGGGACTGCAGCTGCCCCTGCAGCTTCTTGACCCTGGCTGGTGGGGACTGCAGCTGCCCTGAATATCCCTAACCCTGTTGGGTGTGGGGCATAGCTCTACCTGCACATCCACAACCCTGGACACGTCGGACACCTCAGACACCTCAGACACCTCGGCCACTCTTCCCTCTTGTGCCCTTCCCACACATGGCACAGATTGATCTGTACAATGGGAGGCGCAGCAAGCAATTGTCCTGGGCAATTGGAGTGAGTGGGCAGAGTAGGTAAACCGTACTAGTATGGTCCAGCAAGGCTCAATTTCACTGCAGGAGAAAAAAAAAACAGGACGCGCAACACACAGGCCCCCCAAGAAACTAAAATGCGTGTGCATGACCCCTCAGTAGCTCACGTGAAAAATAAAATCAGAATACAGTACCCATACACCCAGAGCAAGAATAATGCGTATGCAACTCACCGTTAGCCTCTGAAAATAGGGAAAAGTACACGCGTGTGCTTGGGGCAATTCCCCTACCAAAATAAGAAGATCACACTTGCACAGTAGTGAACAAAATGCGTGGCGCCACAAAAATCCGCTCCAACTCGCACACGCATGTGATGTTCTCCTATGCACACCTTTATTCTAAATCTGAATGGCAAAGCACAACGGCCAGCATGTGTCACATAATTTTCGCGATTGGGCCCTTTCCTCTGATTTTACATGTACGCGATACTTTTGCACGCGCAAAGTAACCGTCTCTCTGTTTCCGGCTGCCAATGCGAGTAACACGGAATACCCATGCACTCTTGTCTGTGAGCCATTTTACCTGGCTCCTACTGCCCTGAGCTGCCTCCTACTAGTCATCTGCTGCTGCCTGCCCGCTTTGTGTGCCTGCTGCCCACGTGCCCTGCAATTTGAGTGCCTGCTGTACAGCCATTGCCAGTACTCCTGTCGTCAGCCATGTGACCACCTCTGCTGATCCAGAAGATTCCCAATGTCCCAGAACACTGCTCCACAGCCCAGCCCCAGGACCACCTTCCCACCCACACCTGCCTCGGGGGGTGCCATGTCAGGACAAACATCTTCTGAAGCAAGCGGCAACCCCCCGGCAGCGAGGCAGCAACTCCACTGCCAGAGAAGTTGATTTCCTGGTGAGCACGTCCTGGGGCATTATGATGCCCTCTTCCATGGGCCAATGCAAGTTGGCAACGAAGGACGGAAGATGATCTGGAACCAGATTGTGGGTGCCATCAACACAGAGGGGGTGGCACCCCGGGACTACAACCATGGGCACAAGCGCTGGGAGGAACTGAATTCCAGGACCCACAACAAGAGTCGACTGGTAAGTGTCCATGTGTTGCTGGCCTCCATTATGCATGATGATGTGTGGTGGGAGTGTGCACCTTGGCCTTACGGCAGGTATGCCTCTTGTACGGATGTCTGTGTGCATGTCCCAGAGAGTGAGGAATATGTGTTAATCGAAGCATGAGGGATTCCTATGGTATTACTTTTGAAATGTGAGTTGTGATGCAGCATATTACGGCGTGCACATGGTTTCTTACATGTGTCTGAAACGTGCCGCGTGAGAGGTGTGACACATGGGTGTTTTTATCAACATCATGAACAGGCATGGTGTACATGTGTATGTGTCTGAGATCTGACTGTGTGACTGGCCAACACTCCTGGATGGATGTAACTGGTACATTTGAATGTGTGCACTACTCTTGCTGTCTGATTGATGTTGAGGGCACTCTGATGTGATAGCTCAGTGCACTGCTCCTGGATTGTCAGATGACGTGTGTGAATGACATGTGTATGTCCAACGATGCATGTGTGTAGCATGCACAATTAGTAGGTGGTGACAGTGTCATGCCCAAGGATGTGATTGTGTGTTGTGAATGACAGACATGTATGTCCATGTATGCACAATGCATGTACCTGTGTGTTGTGGAGGGTGATAATGGTTGTGACCTTTGGCAGTGTACTTTATGTGTCTATGTTTTGTTCCAAACACACATAGGTACAGTACCCTGATGTTTGTGTTCTATGTTTCCTTATCCACAGCGGCACTGGAAGAAGAGGGCAGAGAATGTGCTGTGCAGCAAGGCAGCATAGATGTTTCTACCGGGCAGAGATGCATCAACATCATCGGGGAGCGAAGAGACTGGTGCCGCATCTGAAACATCTGCTGCAGCTGCTGAGGGGAATTCCAAAAGGGCGGTGAGCAGTGTTAGGGAGGATTCTCAAAATGTGCTAATTTCTCTTACCTTTTGAGAACCCCAGCAACTGGATTTCTAGGATTTGATTTTTTTACCTGGGAAGCGTGTGAGCCTTCTTTCTCACTCTTCATGTATTTTGATGTGTGTTTTACTTTTGTGTTCTTTGGTTATGGAGTTTTTCAACAACTCCATAGGCATCATCTTTTTCTTATGTGTCACACAGCACCTTTAGTGCAGTGGCACAGGGGTGTCTTTTAAACTCCCCAAGGTTTAAATACCTTCTCTGGGACTGACTACTGCATGTAAAGTTAAATTGACTTTACTAGTCTTTTTAAATTTACAGACCCAGATTACACTATCTTCTTATAGAGTGCCAAAGGGGTGGCCTAGCATCGCCTGTGCCTGAACACTCATGTAACAGTCAGATGTTACCCTTTTCTACTTGAAATGGCTGGTGGCAGTGGTTTTAAACAAACTACCATGATTTTTCCCGACCACGAACACCGGTAGCTAAAAATCGGGTCAGCCATTTTTTCCAATATGGTGCCCAAGACCAATCTGTAAAACACACTCTGGTCGAATTTTTCCGCTGTTTCTTTTAGGAAAAGTCCTTCTAGTGTCCAACTCTGCATGCCAAACCTGGTCCCTTTGTTTGTTCGCCTTTGGCGCGCTTCAGTGATGAAGCCCTCTTCTTGCGCCTGAGTGTCTGGGGTGGACAGGATGGGAGGGAGGTGCCTGAAACTCCCTGTGCTTAGTCTCCTAGGAGACCTGCATGCACTCTAGCGTGATTGGCCAGCTGGCTGTCCGGCAAGGACAGCCACAATGCTGTGTGAGTGACAGCCAGGCTGGAATGAATAGAGGAAAACTGTTTAAAAGCAGGCTTCTGGGACTTGGAAAGCAGAGTCGACCACTGGAACGAAAGAACTGACGACGAGCTGAAGGAAGACAACTGCTACAACTCCTGGTCCACCGGTGAAGCCCTGCTTCAGGTCCGAATTGCCTGAAACTCCATCGACAGAGAAGCCCTTCAAGGTTAACTTCTTTTCTGGAGTTTGGTGGGAACAACCAACTCTTAAACCGCCTGGACACCGTCCCCGTACTGGTCGAATTTTCTGCAGCATGCTGTGGAAACCAGATAGCCAGTGGGAAGGATACCAGTTTGTGGTCTTTAAGGCACTCACACCTTAAACCGATGTTTTGCCAAGCTTGTGGCCTCTTCCCTGGGCAGTGCAGGTGTTAGGGAGAATTCTCATTTTATGGCTGATTTCCCTCACCTAGTGAGTCCCCCAGCAGCTTTGCTGGACTTCTGGAGTTTATTTCTTTCACTTGGTAAGAGTGTGAGCTTTTCCCCCACTCTTGCCCATGTTTTGCTATGTGTCTTTTACTTGTTTTTATGATTGTGGACTCTGAAGTACACCACTTCAGTAGCCCCCTTCTTTTGTGTGTTACACAGCACCTTTGGTGCAGTGACACAGGGTTGTCTTTTAGACTTCCCACCGACTCCATTTTTGGTGGTAACTACAATCCCCCAGAAAATGGTAAAGTTGCCAATAACTTTACTTAGTCACTTTACCACAGATCCAGTACACACTATCTCCCATGGAGTACTGGAAAGGGTTACTTCGTATCCCTTTGTACCTGTACCTCCTAGAGCATTGTTTTGCTCTTTTAACATTTAGACTTGGATGGTGGCAGTGGTATCTACCCTAAGTTTTCTAAGATTATATTAGCTAAACGTGGTATTGTTTTAGGCTATTATATTAGCCTTGAACTTAAACCCGCTTGACCAAATACTTTTTCTTTTGGCTCCGGTCGGGTTTATTCGCCATTTCTTTCTGTTGAAGTCCTTCTTGTGTCCTACTTTGCGCGACAAATCAGGTTTGCCTCCTTTGTTCACTGTCTTTTCGCGGGCTTCTGCTCAGAAGCCCTCCTCCAGGTGCCTGGGTGTCTAGGTGGGCTGAATGTGAGGGAGGGGTGTAGTCACCCCCTGCACAGGGTATCCTAGGAAACCCAAGTCGCACTTTGCCATGATTGGCTGAGGTGGTTGTCCGGGCTTGACAACCCCCCTGCTACATGATTGACAGCCAGGCTGTGTGAATAGGGGATTTTCCCATAAAAGGCAGGTCTCTTGGGCTAGAAGTCAGAAAGTCACCACTGGAACTACAAGTAACCGAAGAGAACGGAGAAGAAGTCAACTGCTGCAACTACCCCGTCCCGGTGAAGCCCTGCTGCACTCCTGAGCAATCTACCCTTCGACGACCAGAGAAGATCCAGACCAGAATCTTCTTCCCTTGAGCTTGGTTGGGATAACCAGCTCATCTTCCACAGCCAGAGGATCCTCTTCTTGGTCGAATTCGCTGCACACTGCTGTAGTGGTCCGAATATCCATCTGAAGAGCCTCTCCTGTTTTTTAAGTAGTGCACCTTTTATTCATCATCGCTGCTGCTGTGTGGTGCAGACCCCCCCAGATGTCCTCCTTCACATTTAAGCTCCAGGAACCGTGAGTCTGCGGGAAACCAACAGGAACAACTACCAGGGCACCAGCATCTCCATTGAATAAGGTACTGTGTTCTGCTTGAGGAATTAGGGTGAATCCCTTTTCTTCATTTCCAAGGCTTGCCCTTGTCTTCCCTCCTTCTTATAACCTTTGCTTCCCAACATTGACAATATCAAAGTACTTTTGGCTACGTTGAATCGTCAACTGTCCGACTGTGTGATCCTCGACAACAGGAACCCGGTGTCACTTGACCCTGGCTCTATCCCTTTGACTCTTGAATTCCTGTTTATGAATGTTCTTCGATTCTGTCTGCCTAACTATATTGCCTATGATTTTTGCCTCCAACTCCCTCTGGGTATCTCAGGTGCTAAGTGTGTTTTTGCATTTCTTGTCACGGATATGCGTTTATTTAGTAGACCAAACTGTCAAAAAGTGTTCGCAATGGTATTCACGGCGACGTGTCTTGTTTTATAACACCGGTCCATTCAAACACAGGGTACTTACCTTGAGTCATACCGTACAAAGTGAATTGGTTAGTTGTAGTATATTTTACATGTGGTTTTGAATTTAATAGAAGCGTTGTGTTTATAACAAATGGTTTAAAAATAAATGTACTTATATTTTTCTACCTGAAACCTTGAGTCAGTGTTTGCTTGAGTCACTGTAATTGTGGTCCCTTTGTGTAATCTCAGCTAATGCTCATATACTCTTGAGATAAACCTGGCTGCTCCGCTACTGCTACCACTTTAACATAGTAGTACCGGCTTGTACCAAAGGTAAAACTTGTATTGCCAGCTGTAGTCTTAATTGTGTGTAGTGGTCCCTAAGGGCACTGCACAGGATTATGCCTAACAGCAGGAACCTCCAGATGTCCTCCTTCTTGACCCACGACTGAAGCTCAGGAACAGCGAGTTCTGCAGGAACTTCCAGGAACAACTGCCTCAGCTACAGCTCTTCTTCACTTTAAAGGTACTGTGCAACTGCGGTCAGGAAATATTTTAGGCCGTGGTGAAAGTTTGTGAAACTTTCCCGACTTTTAAGGCTTGTCCTTCCCTAAACCAACATCTAACTTTTCGTCTGACCAAATTCTTCCAAGATCCATAGCAAAGACTTCACAGTTTACTACCAGAACTGTGCTATCCTATACAAGACTCTGAACCATTGACTTTGGCCCAGGCATATTGAATTGAATTTCTGGTTGTAGTGAACTGAAACCCTTTGCCCTGCCTATGAAAGTATTTGCGCCTTGCTTTCTTTTAACCTTGTCTTTTTACCCCTTTTAAAAGTAACTGAAGTGCCATTTGCTCCCACTTCAGGGGAGCTGAACTTGTTCAGTAACCTATTGGTTGTGTATTTGTAGTATATTAGTATATGCTATTGAGCTGCTCTTGCTAGTGTAATGTTTTCCAAATGACTGTGTCAATAAATGTATATTCTTTTACCAAGAAACCTTGAGTAAACCGTTATTTGAATCACTGTGATTGTTGGTCCTTTTTGTCACCGATTGTACTGCTCACTTTACTCTTGAGATAAGTCAGGCTGCTCAGCCACTGCTACCACAATACTGTGTAGTTACAGGCTTGTACCCAAGGTGAAATTGTACTGACACTTGTAGTCCTAATTGAATGTAGTGGTCCCAAAGGTTACTGCATGTGATTCTGCCTGACAAGCTCACACAAGGGCAATCCACTGCGGAGGATGCTGGGGAGGCATCCAGGTTGGCGTGGGGGAAGGAGGAGACTGCATCAGCACAGTCCATGGGGCCCAGTCGGGGTGATGAAGTCTGTGTGACTGGTGCAGTCCAGGCTCAGGGGCAGGAGGCAGTGCAGGTTGCTGTGGGGGTGCCTGTGCCTAATTCTGCCCCTGGACCTGCACCTGCAGCAGTATGCACCTGCCAGCATGCCCCCGGCCGGACCCATCTGTAGGTGTTGGATGTTTCCACACAAACATAAACACCAATGCCTGCAGTTCTCAACATTTGAGACAGGGTGGAACCGCTGCTAGCCGGTATCATGAGGCATACAGGCGTCATTTGTGATGGTGTGCAGGCTTTCAATCGTGGGCTTGCACATCATCACAATGAGGTCTGGTGTCTCCTGAACCTGCTATGTACGTTCCTGGTCTTGAATTGGGTGCGTGGGCTGGCCACTTATGCAACCCCCTCCTCGTCTTCCTCCTCTGTGCGCCAGTCATCCTCCCTGGCGCCTTCTGTCCCAGATGCCACAAGGGCCCCCTGTGTACCTGTCCATCCCACGGCCACCCGTCTGGTGGAGATCACATCCCTGCCTGAGTTGGGAGTCAACGTTGGATCAGCCGAAGTGGTCACAACACCGATGCAGGCTATGCCAGGAGCTGTGGCAATGGAGGGAGAGCAGGTGCCCAGGAGCAGGGCACTGGCCAGACTCCCCCGGCAACGCAGGCACCAGGCAATAAGGCAGCAGGATGCTCTGAGTAGGAGGCTTCGTGACACGGGCATACCATCAAAAGGGGGCAGCAGGATGCAAATGTGGACCTTTGTATAAGGATGTCTTCCGTGTTGGTGCGGTACAGGCAGCAAATCGGTGAAGTGAGACAGCGGGCTCGGAAGGCAAGACTCACCATAGACAGAAAGCGCTGCAACGGGCAGAGAGGCGGGCTGAGGTCCTCGAGGAAACTTGCAGGGAGTGGGAGGAGATGGAGAGGACCATGCTAGAGTCCCTGCAAGCCCTTGCGGAGATAATGGAGGCCCATCTAGGGGAAGTGGACGCAGTGTACGATGATGCCCTGGATGAAACATTGAAGGAGGATGGTTGGTTTTATTTATTATTTGGAGATTTTGGGCTTTACTCCATTTTTTGTACATAGTTCTTAATGTTTGGTTATGATTTTATTTATTTTATTATTTGGAGTGCACTTGGCACTTTACTCCATATTTTTTGTAAATGGTTTACTTGGGTTTTCGTTTTTTTTGTTTACCATGTGCTAATCATTGTGCTGCAATTGCAAATAACTTTTATGGACATGGATATTTTTTCTTTCTTTTGATATATGCATGTACATATTTGGCAACTTGATTTGGACATTTTTTCATTATTTTTTTTCTTCATGTACATATTTTACAATTTGATTTACAGTGTGTATGACCACAATACGACTGTACAATATAATTTATTTTGGTAACTCACAGTCATTGTTTGTCTGATTTTTTATTTGGCAGTATGCCGCTTTATTAGTCGGTTTGGAGTCCCTGGTACTGGCCATCGTTGGTTCATGTGTGTGCTTACTTGCCTGCATGTGTCATGTTTGCTATCCATTTGCCTGGTGAAAATACATATGTGGCTGACCAGTGGATGAGTGTGAAGGGGGACTTTGGGTGTGCACGGTCAAGTGGCATTTGCTTTCACATGGACAGCATAATTGTGTATAGGCTGTCACTGTGCTTGTGAGGGTGGTGTATGGGGTGACTGTGGGAGTGTAACATGTTCACAATATTTGGCCAGGATTTGCTTGATGATGTGTAACACACATGTCTTGCTTTCGCCTTCACCAGCATGTGTTTGCACAGTTATCATTGTCTCTGGTGTTGGTCTGCATCTTGCACTGGCATGCAATATTGCCATTATTTTCTTTGTACACATTGGCAGACCAATTCAGCAGTCTCGGTGCATAGCACATTGTCTGATTGCCATGTACTCAATCAGAACTCAAGTAATTCCTCTTTGCTTGTGCTTTTGGTCCTCCTCTGCCCTGCTGAACACCTGGCTGAATTTGCACTGGGCACCACAATACCCTTTGACCTTGGGCCAAGGTCCCCTCGCCCACCACTTGCACACCTGCACTGCCTCCCTGGCATCCCCCGCACTTCAACTGTTTTTATGTATACCAACAGCCCCCTACCTGCACTTGACACCTGATGTCTGCACTTGGACTTGCACTGGCCAACAGCTGGCCGCAGTTTGATTATTTTCTTAGTTGTTGTATTTGTTATGATGTCCTTCCCATATACTGCACTGCCCCTCCCCATGACCCCCGCACTTTTGTCCTTCCCCACTTCCCATGCACTGGCACCATCTCAATGTCACCTGCACTACCAAGTTAGTTGTCTCTGTCTTCACTCTGTTTCCCCTTCCCGGGCTCTTTGTGCCTTCAGTCACTTGTGTATAGGTGCATTATGAATGAAATGTCAATTGATTTGGTTTCATGTCATGTCCTTCACGCATGAGAGGAACTGTGATGTGTTTATTAGGTCATCTGTTCTGGTAATGGCATCTCAGTGAGGCTCAGGCTGTGACACGCCTGGGCAGTGTCTGTTCATGTGACACACATTGAGGCTGCTTTTTATTCTGTCACTGTGTGACTATTTCTCCATGGGGATTATTGACATGACATTGTCACATGGCCAGCAGGGCCTCACTTTACCATTTACTTGTCTGATATCTATGTTGGGAGATGGTTGCAGATAGCAATTGTGTTTGAGAAGCTGTCACACTCAAGGATGTGGCCCATGTGTATGCATTTGTTTGTGTTTGCAGGATACGTTTTGATGTGGATGTTCAGGTTGGTGTCACTACAGAGGAATCAAGGTGCATGCCACGTCATTGATGGAGTGATCATGTGTCACTATGTTAGTGTCCAGCATTCAGGTGATGTCCAGTCTTGCGGGCCTGCAGGGTGGGGTGATGAGGGATGGGGTGTACCATGTGGAGGGGGCTGCCTGCAGGGTTGGGTGATGAGGGTTGGGGGTTTCCCATGAGGATGGGTCTGCCTGCAGGGTGTTGGTGATGGGGGCTGGGGTGTCCCATGTGGAGGTGGCTACCTGCAGTGTAAGGTGATGGAGGCTGGGGGTGTCCCATGTGGAGGGGGCTGCCTACAGGGTTGAGTGATGGGGCTGGGGGTGTCCCATGTGTAGGGGGATGCCTGCAGGGTGGGGTGATGGGGGTTGGAGGTGTCCCATGTGGAGAGGGGTCCCTGCAGGGTGGCGTCAAGGGTGATGGTGGCTGGGGTGTGGGTGTCCCATCAGGAGGAGTCTGCTTCCATAGGATTGCGAGGTGCAGACACACTATTTGGCTGTGGTGCTGCCGGGGATCTCAAGGTGTTTTGGAGCGATTACGCAGGGGTGCGGCCAGTGAACATGCAGAGTTTTCACGAGATTTGGTTGAGGTGCGGCCACGGTGTGCACAAAGTTTTCACACGATTTGGCTGGGGTGCGGCCGCAGAATGCAGAGATTTCACGCGATTTGGCTGGGGTGTGGACCGGGTACACGCAGAGTTTTCATGCGATTTCGCTAGGGGGGGCTGTATGCTGGACCAGGTATGGCACGGGGGCTTGCGCCCTGTTAAGGCATTTCACTTTTTACTGTGCATGGGGGCGTGTTGGGGTGTTACTGGCGCTCTTGATGTTCCTTGCGCCACGGCTACTGCTGCCTCTGGAAATCCATAAATACGCATGCCGTGCAATCATTTCTCTGGGCAACGGCTGGCACATGCTCCGTCTGGGCGCGTGTGGATTCTATGAATCAGACCTTTTGTTAAAGAGACATTATGGTTACAAGTAAAACCGAAAAACCATTGAAATTCGCCAGTTATGGTAATAATGTCCCTTTAATAAAGTGTTTTCACTGAATTTTACAGGTTTTTACCAGACCTCCCCCTTAAGTTGCTACACGTTCCTATTACCTATTTTTAATGATTACACGTAAAAATCACACGCACCCGCAATGTAGATGCTCCAGAGTTAGTGGACAGTGCTATTGTCTGTAGACGTTCGGTAGCATTCACAAAACCCAGAAGCACATGGGACAACAGAAAATGCTGTACCCTTCAACCAACATAGATATATTCATAAAACACCTTGGGCCTCATTACGGGTCTGGCGGTACCCGTGCCTGTAACAAAGGCATAGCTGCTGTTGGACCCGTGATTTTACCGCCACCAGAGAATGAGCAATTACCAGGTCATGCTGAGGTTGGCAGACCCAGTAATTGCTTATTTGCAGTGCCGCCAATAAGGGACTCTCCATCCCCACTCGGCCCCATAGGGCTGAATGGGAATGGGGAGCTTGGATGCACCAACACCGTTCATAATGGTGCCAGTGCATCCACGAGTTGTGCTCGCGGGTGGCGCTCTGCCCGCCAGGTCGGACCTGGTGGGCAGAGCGAGACCCGCGAGCACAACTTGTAGTATGGCGGTACGATAGCAGCAGTGTGGGTAGCGATACTGGCGCCGTTGTTGCCTTACTGCAATACTTTTAATGAGGCCCCATTACTTATATTTACTACACCCAAATATACCTTTTTGTACAAATCATTATTTGAAAAAAATTACACATTTTTCATTTAGAACACATTATAATGGAATGCAACAAGCACAAACGATAACTGTACACCTCATATTAATACTTGAGTACAATTCCCCATTCAGACTCACATACACCAGGTATTCATTCCAAAACAACCTCTTACCAAATAGTAAGTAGATTGTATTTTCATCTGTAACATTACCATTCATCATATGAACATTTCTTATTAACAAATATCACTATCTTTTATTTTAAAAGAAATGGCAAACACACGTGAGTGGTTGGAAGAAAACTTTCCAAAAGAAGAAATTAGTATGATGATATCTCTAATGGTAAACAATACATCTTTCAATATAAACTAATAGTATATTTATACCGACCTCAGTGAAATAATAATGTCTTCTTTTCTAACAGTACATACTTTACATGAAGAATCAACATCCCAATTTAATTATGGAGAATACCAAGAATCACAAACTCAATCTCCCCAACTGTACATAATGAAATCCTGACCTTGTCTGCAAAATTGGATGAACATAGTAATGATTTTAAGGAACTTTTAAATTATGTTAAAAATCATGTTATTAGAAATGTTGATTATCTCTGTCCTTCTTGTACCTGTCTCTCTTGTCCCCAGCAATCACCCCATCAAATTCCCCAAATATAAATGAAACTTCACTCCCTCCCTCCCTTGATGATCATTGTATAGAAATTCAGAATTCTCCCATTTAGTTTTAACATCCCAATACATCATGCCTTTCATAAATACATTTATTTTGTATACTATAAATATTTTTAATATTATTCTGTCATCATTTTTATTTTATTTTTAAACCCCAATTAAAAGTCGGTGAACTACATGACTGTTCAGGGTGTCCGTTTAAAAAATAGGGTGTCCGCAGATATCGATCATGTCTGGACATGTCTGTTTTCACATTACGCACTTTTAATTAGTGCAGGGTCGTACTCAGTCACGGAAACCCTGGGCTGTTCTGCTATGGGACCACCTCTAGGCCCGCCACACCACATCCAACCACCTGGGTGCTCTGAGAAAGGCTGGTCCTTTCTCAAGGATAAGCGGGTTGACAAGCTGTATCCCATCTCAACAGCTCTGTCCACCACACAGACTACCTCTGTGTGGCAGAGGATCCTGACTACCACCTCGCAGGCCGTACAGAATGCTGCTGACCCTTACCTTTTGAGGGTCACAGTACTAGGTTAGTACTGCGACACACTGATCTTCCAGGGGAAGCAGTTTCGTAGTGCTTTCGAGGTCGCGGTCAAGGAGCATGAAATACACTGCCACCTACCTAATATTTAAGGCCCGCCCAACATCTTCCCCTGTCCACCTGCTTCTCCATCTCTGTGGTTGGTGCCTCTTCCCTCCCCCACCTTGCGTTGTCTCTCCAATGAAAAAAATAAAGGCAAAAAAATATAAAAAAACAAAAACACAAAAATGGTACCTTTAGGAGCCACACAAGTAAATAAAAAAAATCACAGCACCTTTTACCGCCGGCATAGTCCACGCACAGTGCGATTGTCCGTGGACATTTAGAAAATTCCAGCCATGGGGTGGGGGAAAGAAAATCAAATAACTTGTTTTTGGTTAAAAAATGATGGCTCTCTTTTAGACCTTTATATTTTCTTTTATTATTTGGTTTTATATACTAAACTAAGAAATGTTCTACTCAACTTTACATTTTCTAACTTTCACTAAAAGTGCCTTTTTCTGTTTTTCCTTTTTGTTTATTTCAACTACTAAAAATTACTTGAATCCAGATTTTGTGCTTTCACAGAAACTGCATCAATTCAATTTAGACCTTTTGGACAAAATCTGATTGCCAATATCAGTCAGATGCAGTCCATCTCTACAAGAAATGTTGACACTATCAAATTTGATATTTGCAACTGATTTATATTGGTTACCCAATGTCATTATTTTAGTTTTTCCTATATTTATGTTTAAGTTGTTTGTCTGTGAATACTTTCCAATGGCAGAAATGGAGCGTTGGAGACCAATGGCCGTTTTGTCCAATACAATGGTATCATCAGCATAGCTGAGCCATTGTATCTTTATGGGGCCAAGCTGAGGCCCGAAGCTTCATGTGGTTGAGATAGCCTCTCCATGTCACTCACGATACAGATTGCACAAAAGGTGTACGAGTGCACAACCTTGTCTCACATCTACATGTGTTTGAATTTAGTTCCCTATACTGATTCTCTGTGGTATATATTTATTTAGTTATTACACTTAATATTTATATCAAGCTGTCACACGGCCAGAGGCCTCAGGGTGCCCACTTCACAACATTGTACTTTTCTCTTCAAAATGACTGGCCCATATGCTTTAGCAGGGTTTTCTTACTCCTGTGAAATCTGTATTGTATTAAAATGTAAAGCCGATCCTGCAGCACACCAAAAAAAAAACAACAAATCCCCCACAAAGCTTATTATTTTCCCCAACTTTAAAACCATTCAACAATCACTCACCTTGTTCTTACTCACACCACAATCACCACACCCACCCTATCATTAATCTGCATTAACCATTCTTATACAGTATGATAGCAATAAAACAAAATGACCAAGGTTCCTCATCAATATATCTCCTTCACTCGAGTACAAAGGAGTGCAATGTTTTTCACTACAACACTGCTTTCTCTCTATTTTCATTACTAGTACATAATGTTAGACTACAATGCTGACTTTTCCTGTCTGCACGAAGATTCCCTTGCACTACTTTGACTGCCCAAACAAATAAACAAAGAAAACATAACAGACTTATAACATATAACAATTCATTATACCATCATACCCATAAATCGACGTCTCTCACTTTCATTCAATTCAATTAACTTTCTGACACAAAGAACAAAACAATTCCACACCCTCTCTGATTCTACCCCTCCCTGTACAATCCCAGAAATTAAAAAATAACTTTTTTTCCTCTTCACCCGTGTTTCTCTGGCCAGAATGCTCTCATGTAAAAAATAGATATTCTCTGAAGCTTCCTGAAATAGTGCTTTTTCAAAGCCTGTCCGATTGCACTTGCAAAACTCTCAGCAGCCGAGTGAGGAAAAACAGATCTTCAGTTAAATTGGTGCCTGCAGGATATTCCTTTTACTTTGCATCTTGATCATTCCGCAGATAAGAGTTGCAGTTCAGTGAACAAAAGGATGTCCAACAGCAGAAAGCTGGGACATCACCGTCGTGGTCACCAAATGAATGGAAGTAACTCAAACATTCTAATGCAAAAGAATGGCTTCCTTGTAGAAACAAATGTGTTTTTGCCAGGAATGCAAGTTTATTGCATGCTAACAACCAGGAGGGGCTAATCAGTTCCTTGGTGCTGGAAACATACCTGTTTCTCTCTGAATGACAACAAAGTTACAGTTAGAGAATGTACATAATCACAATTATTGTGTTACAAATTTATCCCCCAACCCTCCATTGGATGACACTAATACAAATGAATGTTATTCTCCTTGCTATATAACACCATTGAATACATTCACAAAGTACAGCCCCTTTGACACGTGATCTTCTTCCCTCATCAGTTATAACATACTCTAGATAATACATCAATCATTCATGAATAACTCAGTGTATTATTCAGACAATGTAATAGAAACCCATGTAACCCAAATGATGATTGTGCAAGGCTTTCCATAAACAGTTTAAGGCATGGGAAGGGAGAGAAATAAATAAGCATGCCTTTGAAGCAGAAGTCAAAATCCTTATCCTCCCAGATGCTCCAAGTGCCCCATACCATTTTTCCTGCATTCTTGCAAATCATAATTGTGACTACCATTTTAAGTCATATGCCCTGATTACAGGTTTGCCAGTATCCTGCCGGTATTGCCAGTGGGATACCGGCAAACTGCACTTACTATCCCTGCTGCCCGATATCCCGGTATATTACGAGTGGCGGAGTGCCACTAAGTTCCCATTCCCATGGAGTCCTATGGCTCCCACCCACAAACGTGAAGTGTGCCGGTCCAGTAAAAATGCTGGATCTGGAATTACCAGCATTTATACCACATTTCTACTGGACCGGCACACTTGTAATGAGGCCAATAGCCTATGGCATACATTCTACTATTTCCCTGAAAACCCATAAAACATCAACTCTTAATGTAGCCCTTCATGTAACCGAACCTTTCTGGTCATCACAAAGCAAGCCTTGTGCTCCCAGGGAAATTACACTTTGCATCTAAGAACCCTACCCATCCATAAAAACCAAACAAAGTACTTTCCATTCAGTTCTCCCCTTCAGCCCTTTGTGATGTTACCACAACCGCTCATGCGCAGTTCACTTTCTACCCCCTTCCGTGACCTAGGTCATGCAGCTCTCCAAACCAGGCAAAAAAAAAACATTGCTGCCATGCCATGAACTCTGCAGCCTATTGAAACACCAAGTAGGTGAAACCTGCATTCTGCGATGTCTCCATGTGCCCACAATGAACCCCCTAATTCCCAATGCCCAAAATGTGTCTGCAATCTAAACCATTGTTAAACTCCCACATGTTATTTTCCCTTTTAATTAACTCCTCTATTGCATGCATAAAGCTCCCCACTATATACTTCTCAGCGCTACAAATTGTACATTGCAAAATATCAATGCCACTGCAACTCATGGTTTGATTTGGCTTGGTTTATTTCTTGTATAATGCAACACGCCCACAGGCCTCAGTGCGCTCGCAAAAAACAAGAGACAATAGAAACATAACATAGAGTTACATAGCATAATCAAGCATGTGGTAAAACATCAGGAAAGAAGAACATTGCCAAGGCATACATAATCAGGAAAAAGATCAATAAATAATAATTCTTAGCTTGGTAAATAAGGACATGGGCCTCATTCTGAGGTTGGAGGTAGCCATGGCGCTATTAGCACCATGGCTAACCCCTTACCGCATACCGGGTCCGGGTTCCTTGAATGGGGAATTACCGGGTCATTCCAACCTTGGAGGACCCAGTATTTCCTCATTCAGGGAACCCAACCCCATTCTCATTCGAACCCCCAATGGGAATGGGGACCATGCGAACAACGGGCCCGTTAATAATCATGCCCGTTGTTAGCATGCTGGTCCTTTAGCGGCTCCCACTAAGGGCGCCTGGTAAAACAAGCCGCCCTTAGCGGGACCCGCTAAAGGACCTCGTAATGCAGCGTTAAGGAGTTAGTGGCACCGGCACCCTTACCAGCGCCGTTAACCCCTTACCGCCCACCTCGGAATGAGGCCCATTCTGCAAATTGGAGTTTTTGTTCAAAGACAAAGGTAGGCTGCTAAATCCACATCCAACAACAATGCATTCTGTATTATCAAGGGAGCACCAATCATCAATCTGTATCCTCCAAAGGACTCTGAGATCTTGGGTTCTGACACAGTTACGGCCCACTCTTTGGTTGAGCCAAGCTAGAATTTTGTTTTTAAGCACCTCCCTGGATTCATAGTCCCTAGGTTTATCAACAATAGTAATAATGACAAAACTCTTTATACTAGGGTCGGCTATTCGTGCCATATGTGACTTTCTTAAGCCAATATCCTTTAGGAGTGAAGGGTCAGGTAGGGTATCCGGTTTCATAGGCAAACCAGACTAAAGATTACTAACTGCACCAGGAGCAGACTCTGCTACGGACGCTTGAGGATTCACTCCTTTATGAGAAGACTCTTCAGGACAAGTTTGCCGGCCTTGATGAACCCAGTTTTGAGTATCAGTGGTTTGACAACACTTTTCCGCACCAATAGGCTCAATTGTCAACTTTTCTTCATGCTTGGTGGTTGCAACGTAGAGGTTTTAAGAGCCAAGCCAGGAAAGCAGCCCCAACACAGAGGTCTTCAGCATTATAGCATGCCTCAATATCCCGCATAAAGTAGTCCTTAAGAAGCAACCAGTTTTCTGGAGTGTTTTGATCACCAGCCCCCTTTACGGGAGTTGACAGGAGCGGAGTGGGCCAATAACCTTCAGACTTGTCGAAATCACCACCCTCTGAAAAGTCCTTGTTCGCCCTCACGTGAGCAGCATGGGGGGATCTCCATATTCAGCAGCTGCGCATGCGTGGGGAAGAGGGCTCCACTGAAGCATCATCAACTTTAATAGTGTCACTCCTAGTGGCTTTGCTGGTGGGGAGGAGGGAATTGTTCTGGAGTCTTTGTTTCCTTTTAGCGCTTAATGCCAGGACTTCTGAAATGTGACTACCGCTCCCACAGGGGATAGGCAATGTGGGTTGTAGCAAGGATTCCATTCTGCCTAAAGAGGCATGGGTGTTGGGATGGGGCAAAATGCCAAAAACATCCCTTATTGGTGAATCCATATTGTTAATCACGTTATTCGTGGTATTAGCCAGAGACATTGCTAGGCGGGGGCTGAGGGGGCTATAGCCCCAAGTCTTTTGGTTGTAGCCCCTGACAGAAGCTTAGGGGTTACAACCAAAAAGGCTAGCTAGCCCCCAGTCCCGACAGTCCCAAAATTAGCATATCCCCAGATCTTTCCAGATCTAGCAATGCTCCTGGTATTAGCCCTTGTAATTGTAACTGACATTTACTGAAAAGATAATCGAAGCATGGCCAGAGAAGGAGCACCACGGCTGAACGTGAAAAAGAGAAAAAAATGGAACAACAAAGCATACTGAAAGGAAGCAGAGGTTCAGCTGACCACCGCTTGGCAGGTCGTACTGGCCCTCATGGGAATGGGAGGCAGGAAGGAAGGTTAATATTCCCCAGTATGCCCCAATATTCTCTGAGTATTCTCTGAGTATTCTCAGAACACTTTCCTTTTCTTTCCAATGACCCCAAACGTCCTGGTGGCCAAAATCACCCAAGGAAGGTGAGCAAGGATGCCGGAATCCTCGGATCGAGACTCTGCACTCACCGTGCCATCCAGTCTAAAAATCTACCCATTGCATCTAACCAAATCACACCATGGCCTTGTACAATTTACGTAGTGTGCATTTTTCTTTCCGTGTTGGGACCTAAAATGTCTACCCCAACACCTTCCAGTTCTTTTAATATGGTAAAACGCTCTCTGGGACCCGACTTGGCATTACTAATTTTGTTGCTGTAGTCACTGTATTTGGCAAAGTTAATAGCGCGCTTATAATTTAAAGAAGATTCCTTGTAAGATTCCTTATACACTTATAATTTCGTATTTAGTTATGCCCAGCTGCTGCTTGTGTTCACCTTGCTTGCCAAATTTCGTATTTAGTTGTGCTAGTGTTCACCTTGCCTGCCAAATTTCGTATTTAGTTGTGCGCAGCTGCTGCTTATAATTTTCCAGTCCTGCAAAAATGTCAAACTTGGCTGTGCCCAGCTGCTACATGTGTTTTCACGTGGCCTGTCAAAATTAAATTGGCTTTGCCATCTGCTGCCTCCACTGCCTACCTTGTCTTTCCTCCTCTGCTCTCCCACCCTACCCCACCCTCTCTGATAGCACTCTTCCTTCATCTATCCTCCATGTATTGTTTTGTGTATTAACCCCCTTATGTTTCCAACCCCCTTACACCTTCCTCTCCCCTCCTCCCTACTTGCCCATTCCCTTATACCTTTATTCTGATTATGACTCAGAGCATTGTATTACCCAGTAGCCTACCCTTGCTATGCTCCTCCTCCCTTCCCTATATACAATTTAACATTGTTTTAATATCATGTCTGTTCTTTCCTGCCCCCCCTTCCTTTACTCCATTTGTGTAAGGCACTTAAAAAAAAATAAGGACTGTCGTCAGGCATGAAAGAGTAACCTCCACTGTTACATGTATTCCTGTCTGTTCTACCCTACCCCTCCCTCCTTTCCCCATTTGTGTAAGGACCTTTGAAAAAGGACAGTTGTCAGGCATGAAAGTGTTATCTCCACTGTTATATGTATAACTTGGACGTATTCCTTGTCTGTCTGTGCAGGCTTGTATCATTCATTCATCCCCGATGCCCTCAAAACTGCACATGTCAAGCCTCTGCTAAAAAAATCTTCCCTCGACCCCTTTGACCCCAAAAACTACCGCCCCATCTAAAACACCAGGTTCCTTTCTAAACTCATCGATCGAACCACATACTCCCAACTAAACACCTTTGTCGAATCCAACAACCTCCTGGACCCCACACAATCAGGCTTCAGAACACAACATGGAACCGAAACCACCCTGACCTCAATCTGGGACGATTTTAAGACCACCACGAACTGTAAAGGATGCGCTGCACTAATCCTCCTAGATCTCGATGCCGCTTTCGACACATTTAACCACTCAATCCTACTTGACTGCCTCCACTTCCTAGGAATCCGTGAAAACGTTCTCAAATAGATAGCCTCCTTCCTCAACAACAGGAAACAAATAACCCTCCTCTCCACCTTCACGTCCGTCGCCCGACCAGTCAATACCGGAGTACCACAGGGAGCATGCCTATCAGCCCTCCTCTTCAACTTCTATATGTCCACCCTACCTGGAATAATTTGCCCGCACAATATCCTGTGCTATAACTACGTTGATGACACCCAAATAATCTTAAAACTCCTCAACTCAGACTCCAACTCTCAGCCCAACTCCTTGACATAGATTGAAAACCCACTAAAACTGAAATCAGGGTGTGCAGCAACACTGAGCTTCTTCCCCACCCATTACCTTGGCCCACCTCCAGGGGCAATCCACCCACCACCTCGGCCACAGTAAAAAACTTTGGATGCACTCTCGACTCTGACCTAACCCTCTCTCGCCAAATCAACGACATATATATGTCTTGTCATTACCACTTCAAAATTTGTAGACACATATTTCCCTACCTCTCCTTTCCTAACATACTTGCCACCGTTCAGTCTGTTGTAATGTCGAGACTAGACTATGCTAACTTCCTCTTTCTCTGAGTCCGGGGATACCACCCCATTAAATTACAAAGAGCACAAAACGGTGCTGCCAAAATGCTTCTAGCACTGGGCCCAAGAGACCACACCTCTCCAGCTCTTAGAACTCTCCACTGGCTCGCAGTCGGACGAAGGGCCACTTTAAAAACCCTGTGCATCACACACCGAGCAGTGCACAAAACTGGCCCGATATACCTGCAAGACAAGCTTAAACAATACCTCCTACCGCGTACTCTAAGATCAAGCTCTGCCCTCCTCTTAGTGATACCAAACACCAACTCAGTCATGATAGGAAGATCCTCGTTCTCAGCCTTGGACCCCACTCTACAGAACTCGCTTCCACCCCACATCCGACTCACCGAAGACTACTTGTCATTCCACAAACTACTGAAAACGTGGCTCTTCCCATAACACCAATGACCTCCAAACATATGTCTCCATCCTTCGAATAGAGTCGAAGGATGAGTAAATGGAGTGACTAGTCACAGTAAACAGTAAACAAAAGTAAACAGAAAATCAGAGTAGATCGATCAGGGATAATAAAGGAGCAAATAGAGTTGATGGAATGGATTGAGTGACTAAAACCGATAGACTGAATGCAAAGTATGGAATGGATGAAGCAGAGGAAGCGGATGGAGTGAATGGAGTGGATTAAACGGATGACGCGGATGGACCGGATGGAGTGGATGGAACGGATGGAATGAATGGAACGGATGGAATGAATGGAATGGATGGAGTGGATGGATCACATGGAGTAGATGGATCGCATGGAATGGATGGGTCAGATGGAGTGGTTGGAATGGATGAAGTGGACCGAACAAATGAAGTGGACCGAACAAATGAAGTGGAAGAAGGCATGAAATGGATGGAACGGATGGTGTGGATGTTACGGATGGTGCAGATTGTGCGGATGGTGCGGATGTTACGGATGGTGCAGATGTTATGGATGGTATGGATGTTATGGATGCTACGGATGGCGTGGATGCTACGGATGGTGCGGATGGTTTGGATGCTGCGGATGGTGCAGATGCCACAGATGGTGAGTATGCTACAGATGGTGCGGAGCTAGGGATTGTGCGGATGCTGTGAATGCTGCAGATGGTGCAGATGCTGGAGATGCTGCAGATGGAGCAGATGCTGCAGATGGTGTAGATACCGTGGATGATGAAGATGGTGTGGATGGTGCGGATACTGCGGATGCTACGGATGGTGCATATGCTGCGGATGCTGCAGATGCTGTGGATGGTGTGGATGCTACGGATGGTGCGGATGCTACAGATGGTTCGGATGGTGTGGATGCTGCCGATGCTGTGGATGCTGCAGATAGCGTGGATGCTTCGGATGGCGCAGATGCTGCAGATGGCGTAGATGCTGTGGATGCTGCAGATGTTGCGGATATTGCAGATGGTGCGGATGGCGCAGATGTTACGGATGGTGCGGACGTTATGGATGGTGTGGACGTTACGGATGGTGCGGATGGTACGGATGTTGCTGATGTTACGGATGGTGCATGTTTTACGGATGGTGTGGACGTTGAGGATGGTAGGGATATTATGGATATTGCGGATGGTGCGGAAGTTACGGGTGCTGCAGATGCTGCGGAAGGTGCAGATGTTGCAGATGGGGCAGATGTTGCGGATGGTGCAGATGTTGCAGATGTTACAGATGATGCAGATGTTACGGATGTTGCGGATGGTGTGGATGTTGCGGATAATGCGGATGTTTCGGATGGTGCGCAAGTCACGGATGTTGCGGATAGAGGCAACACCTGTTCACCACGATGTTACCAAATATCTGTATCCCCTATTTATGCTATTTACAGAAGACTACTTGTTATTCTGCAAACTACTGAAAACGTGGCTCTTCCCATAACACCAATGACCTCCAAAGATATGTCTCCATCCTTCAAATAGAGTCGAACGATGAGTAAATGGACTGAATAGTCACAGTAAACAGTAAACAAAAGTAAACAGAAAATCAGAGTAGATCGCACAGGGATAATAAAGGAGCAAATAGAGTGGATGGAATGGATTGAGTGACTAAAACCAATAGACTGAATGCAACGTATGGAATGGATGAAGCGGATGAAGCGGAGGAAGAGGATGGAGCGAATGGAGCGGATTAAACGGATGACGCGGATGGACCGGATGGAGTGGATGGAGCGGATGGAATGAATGGAACGGATGGAATGAATGGAACGGATGGAGTGGATTGATCACATGGAGTAGATGGATCGCATGGAATGGATGGGTCAGATGGAGTGGTTGGAATGGATGAAGTGGACCGAACGAATGAAGTGGACCGAACAAATGAAGTGGAGGAAGGCATGAAATGGATGGAACGGATGGTGTGGATGTTACGGATGGTGCAGATTGTGCGGATGGTGCAGATGTTACGGATGGTGCAGATGTTATGGATGGTATGGATGTTATGGATGCTACGGATGGCGTGGATGCTACGGATGGTGCGGATGGTTTGGATGCTGCGGATGGTGCAGATGCTACAGATGGTGAGCATGCTACAGATGGTGCGGACGCTAGGGATTGTGCGGATGCTGTGAATGCTGCAGATGGTGCAGATGCTGCAGATGCTGCAGATGGAGCGGATGCTGCAGATGGTGTAGATACCGTGGATGATGAAGATGGTGTGGATGGTGCGGATACTGCGGATGCTACGGATGGTGCATATGCTGTGGATGCTGCAGATGCTGTGGATGGTGTGGATGCTACGGATGGTGCGGATGCTACAGATGGTTCGGATGGTGTGGATGCTGCCGATGCTGTGGATGCTGCAGATAGCGTGGATGCTTCGGATGGCGCAGATGCTGCAGATGGCGTAGATGCTGTGGAGGCTGCAGATGTTGCAGATATTGCAGATGTTAAGGATGGTGCAGATGTTACGAATGGTGCAGATGTTATGATGGTGCAGCTGTTGCAGATGTTACGGATGGTGCAGCTGTTACGGATCATGCGGATGTTGCGGACGGTGCGGATGGTGCAGATGGTGCGGATGGCGCAGATGTTACGGATGTTGCGGGCGTTATGGATGGTGTGGACGTTACGGATGGTGCGGATGGTATGGATGTTGCTGATGTTATGGATGGTGCATGTGTTATGGATGGTGTGGACGTTGAGGATGGTACGGATATTATGGATATTGCGGATGGTGCGGAAGTTACGGATGCTGCAGATGCTGCGGAAGGTGCAGATGTTGCAGATGGTGCAGATGTTGCGGATGGTGCAGATGTTGCAGATGTTATGGATGATGCAGATGTTACGGATGTTGCAGATGGTGTGGATGTTGCGGATAATGCGGATGGTTCGGATGGTGCGCAAGTCACGGATGTTGCGGATAGAGGCAACACCTGTTCACCACGATGTTACCAAATATCTGTATCCCCTATTTATGCTATTTACAGAAGACTACTTGTTATTCTGCAAACTACTGAAAACGTGGCTCTTCCCATAACACCAATGACCTCCAAAGATATGTCTCCATCCTTCAAATAGAGTCGAACGATGAGTAAATGGAGTGAATAGTCACAGTAAACAGTAAACAAAAGTAAACAGAAAATCAGAGTAGATCGCACAGGGATAATAAAGGAGCAAATAGAGTGGATGGAATGGATTGAGTGACTAAAACCAATAGACTGAATGCAACGTATGGAATGGATGAAACGGATGAAGTAGATGAAGCAAGATGAAGGAGTGTAAGGAGATGATGGAATGGATGACGCAAAGTACCGGATGGAGTGGAGGGAATGGATGGAATGAATAGAACGTATGGAACGGATGGAGTGGATGGAACGGATGGAGTCGATAGATCACATGGAGTAGATGGATTGCATGGAATGGATGGGTCAGATGGAGTGGTTGGAATGGATGAAGTGGACCAAACGGATGAAGTGGACTGAAGGATGAAGTGGACAGAAGGCATGAAATGGATGAAACGGATGGTGCAGATGTTACGGATGTTGCGGATGTTGCGGATGGTGCGGATGATGTGGATGTTACGGATGGTGCAGATGGTGCGGATGCCACGGATGGTGCAGATGTCACAGATGGTATGAATACTATGGATGGTGCAGATGGTACGGATGGTGCGGATGCTACGGATGGTGCAGATGTTACGGATAGTTTGGATGTTATGAATGGTGCGGATGAAGTGGACTGAATGGATGAAGTGGACGAAAGGCATGAAATGGATGGAACGGATGGTACAGATGTTACGGATGTTGTGGATGGTGCAGATGGTGCGGATGGTGCAGATGTTACTGATGGTGCAGATGGTGTGGATGTTCCGGATGGTGCGGATGTTACAGATGGTATGGATGTTATGGATGGTGCAGATGGTACAGATGGTGTGGATGTTACAGATGGTGCAGATGTTACAGATAGTTCGGATGTTACAAATGGTGCAAATGATACGGATGGTGCGGATGTTATGGTTGGTGCAGATGCTACGGATGGTGCGGACGCTAGGGATTCTGCAGATGCTGCGAATTCTGTGCTGCGGATGGTGCGGATGGTGCAGATGGTGCGGATGCTGCGGATGGTGCAGATGCTGTGGATGGTGCAGATGCTGCGGATGCTGCGGATAATGCAGAAAGTGCAGATGTGTGGATGGTGCGGATACAGCGGATGTTACGGATGGTACATACGCTGTGGATGCTGCAGATGCTGCCGATGGTGTGGATGCTATGGATGGTGTGGATGGTGCCGATGCTGTGGATGCTGCAGATGGTGCAGGTGCTGCAGATGTTGCAGATATTGCAGATGTTACAGATGGTGCAGATGTTACGGATGGTGCATATGTTACGGATGTTGCAGATTTTACGGATCGTGCGGATGTTGCAGATGGTGTGGATGTTACGGATGGTGCGGATGGTACAGAAGGTGCGGATGTTACGGATGGTGCAGATGTTACGGATGGTGCGGATGTTGTGGATGGTACGGATGTTACGGATGGTGCGGATGGTGCAGATGTTACTGGTGCTGCGGGTGCTGCGGATGGTGTGAATGTTGCGGATGGTGCAGATGTTGCGGATGGTGCAGATGTTACGGATGGTGCAGATGTTACGGATGTTGCGGATGGTGCAGATGTTGCAGATGTTGTGGATAATGCGGATGGTTCAGATGGTTTTGGGGGATTCGCGGATGTAGCGGATAGAGGCAACACCTGTTCACCCTGATGTTATCAAATATCTGTATCCCCTATTAATGCTATGTACCTGTACACCATATATATCTTTATCCCATATATACCTCTATACATCCTGTCGCTATACATATGTATGTCACTATGTACATCCCCACTGTCCTGCTCACGGGCCATGGTCTCAGGCGCTTATACTGAGAACCACCATATCACACCACAACGCTTACTCTCTTCTATACATCATCATTCAACTAGAACACAGCTATACCCCTGATAATTCGGCCTAGCTGTTTACATACAAACACAACCCCACGAACACCTCATCACCCTAATAAAACACAGCTAGCCAAAGCACTTTCTGGCTATTGTAGGCGTTCCTCAGGCCTAACGCAGCCAGAACCCAGTCTGGGTGTTCACCCACCAGACTGAACACATTCAACTGACTTCCTCAGCACCACACCTATTGCTAAGAAGAAGCTATCACAAGCTACACCAGCTGCACACATTTCCGGTGCACCCACGCACCATACAACACTCTCTCTCTCTCTACTGACTTGAACTACAGTTCCAGAGGGTGTTCAACCCACCTACGCTTTGAGGTCATATCAATGATATATAAGGCGCTATATAAATGCCAAGTAACATAACATAACATAGCGTCAAAGGCTCTGAATGCCTGTTGTTTTTTCCCACTGTTCCCCCTCCCTCCTTGAGCACTTTGAAACACTCCTCTGTGTATAGGCGTTATATAAATGATCAACAAATCCATAGAAATAAATAAATAATGTGGAGGAGCCGGAATGTTTTATCCAATTGTGTCCATGTGTCCCTCTGAGCTTGCTGGCACTGATGAACTCATCAGTGTACCATGTGCTCTATGTGACTTCTGGTTTAGTTATTTGTAGGCATTCAGGAGCTGAATGGTCTGAAGCAGCCGAGTCACACGTCTGTTAGAATCAGTGATCCTGGTATGATCAGCAAACTATGAAGTCACCGAGGTAGCAAAGGCATCAGAGTTAACACGTTTAAGGTTCCTACTATTTGTGGTCATCCTAGGAGTTGTGTCAAGGCGCTTAGATTTTGACGGTAACGAGAGCAGAAAAGAAACGGGGGAATGGTCCATCCATGGGCAAGAAGGGACTAAGGGCATAGTAGTGGATGAGTTATAAGACACAACCCAATCTAAAGTGTGTCCATCTCTATGCGTGGGAGATGTGACTAATAGGGCTAAGCCCATTGACTTGGATGCTGATATTAGTGACGACACTTGAGCATCGTCCTCCTTGTCAGCCCAGCCTAGGACTATAACATGTGACCTAGGCTTTGTTGTTTCACAGAGAAGAGCTGTTGTTCTTCAGATTGTGCGGTTTTGTGTGGGGGTTTATACAGAGCAAGGAAGCTTATCAGGGAATGATGGCAGCCTTTGATTTAAATGGGGAAAGAGTACATGGAGTGACAGTTTATTTCCTCCCTAAATATAAGAGCTACACCAGACCTACCAGTTCTGAGCATACTGTATCCCACTGGGGTGGCGAGGGAAGCAGCAGGAGTCACAGCATTGCGTAGCCATGTTTCTGTAATGGCCACCATGTCTACGTGAAGCCACTTTTCCAGCGCTGGCATGAGCAATACCTGGTTCAATTAGCCATTTTACATAGACAACCTCAAATTCCAACAATTGTCCTGGCAGTATTGAGTTGCAACTCATACTCACGCGATCTTTCCCCCCCACACACGCAGCTGTGAGCATTTCCATGCTCCCCAGTGAAGGTAAAGAACAAGAGGACTGTATCCATTTCCAACCAGGTTTGTGCCAGATTGGCTCTCACGAACAGTGTGCGCCGACTCAATGAGCAGAGGCAGCTTGTGTTATCTGGATTTCCTTACATCTGTCTGTATGTGTGGGTGACAGTCTGTGATGTCAGAGTGTGTGATGTCCCTTGAGTTTATGCAGAATGTCCCTACCCGTGCTATTCTACCACTGACTGTTCAGAAGAGCACCTGGGTGATGGGACCTGGTCCGTCCTACATGCACTGTTATCTTACTAGAAGGTGGGACATAATAAACGGTCTTACCTAGAAACCTACCTGTGACTCTAGCAGTCATCCATTGCTACATAGACTTGCTAGAAAATATTCTACGAATAAGCTTTTTTTTTAATTTTACATATATCCTGCTACTGCAGTGTTTGCTGCTGCTGGTATCACTCTTGCCCAATGTAACTGCACTCAACATAGTAAAACAACAAAGATTAAAGCATCTGACTTTAGTTTCTCGCCTATGCTACAACCAGGCCTTCATCGGAATTTCAAGAAGGGCACGTTTAGGAAATTCAGTTTTATTTGTTTTAAGTACTTGTTTACATCACAGGAACACATATCACACTTGTAGAGCCTTTGGTAATGGAGCACTGAGCACAATTCTTGTTTTACGCCAACTAGTGACTTGACCCTGGTAGTAAGTGCTGACGCGTGCATTTATTTATCAGACACATACACACTTCCTGGCCAATTTTCTTATTTGTGAACTTTCACACATGACCAAAGAAGACCCTGGGACAATATGCTCCCTTTCTATGTTTCTTCTGTGAATCATACGACAGAGTTTCTTATTGCGAAATATTACACTACATTGTGCCTGTGTTTTGACGGCCCACTTAACAATTCTCCTTGAGAATGCTCTCGGGTCTGTTTGCCGTGGGTCTGCATCTTTATGTCCCTACTTCTTTCTATAGCAGATTTGTGTAACCTGTGGCTCGTGTTTTGAAATACAAGTCCCATTATCCCTCATGGTTGAGTCTGCTGGACAGAGCTGATGGGGGTTGTAGTCCAAAATATCTTGAGAGGCAAAGTTTGCAGGCCGCTGACCTACTACGATCACTTTACCTGTTGTGAATCCGTTTGCGGTCATGAAGTCGCCTATTTCACTTTGTATATCGAAATCTGCTTTTTAATATATATATATATATATTTAATTCTATAGCCAGTCAGGTGAAGACTTGCCCCTAATATATGCGCGCAGTCTGTAGTTAGAGGTTTGAAAGTTCAAAGGGCAAGCTCAGCCCTTTATAAGTCTGAGGTGGGTGAATTGATTGGCATGATATTCTGTAATATTAACACATGGTTAAGAGATTACATTCAGCTGGAATACAGCATGAAATGCTACAGAAAATCATTGAGTTATGATTTTTTTTAAAGATGTCATGTTGCCTGAACATTTCTGTACCGTGTCCCCATATTCTTTAGTGGCGTATCATTCGTGATTAATTTGAAAAAATAAGCTGAAACTGTATTTCCCCACTCTATTATAAAATTAATCAAATACCCATTAGAGTAAATTGGGCATGGCAGGTAATGAAGATTTGATGAATGTATAAAGTGGTTCAATGAACAAATGGAAACTATTTATTGCATTTTCCTCATGCTGATGTTTCGCTTCCATTCCACGCCATTCACAAACGTGTACACGATTTCTCAACTTGCATTCCAAGAGCAAGCTTTCATGAATATATTTGTACAGGAAAACGGGGACTTATTTTCTTTCATCAGCATCGCCACGGGCTTTTCTTTATTTCATTGTCTTTCTTTAAAAGCTTTTTTTCAAAGTCAATTCATTGTCCCTCTGGGGTGGTCACTTTGGGTTCTGCCTTTGTTCCATAGGGTGTGACGAAATGACGTCTGCTCTGCAGGACTATAAGGATGATTAGTGGCTAAATCACCTACTCATTCAACCCCTACGCTTATAGAAACCAGCAGTGGTCTCAATCATAATGGTAAAACACACAGAGCCAAGCGATATACCTTCTTTGGCTTTTGTGTTAATGTGGTCCAAGGGAAGGTAATACTCACAGAAGGGGTGTGAATATGATCCAGTAGCAATCCAAACAGCAAAGTACAACAATATATATATATATATATATACATATATATATATACTAGCTTGTGTACCCAGCGTTGCCCGTGTCATGATCGAGTGGTGTCTCATCTGCCTGAAGGATGTTGCTCTTGTCCTCTTGTGGGCAAGTCGTGCTTCAGTTTGCTCTGGTGTCTCATGTGCCATGGAGGATGTTGCTCTTGTCCTCATGTCAGCAAGTCTTGCTTAACTTTGCTGTGGCACCTCATTTGCCCAGGAGAAAGTTGCTGTTGTCTTCTGGTCAGCAAGCTGTGCTGCTGTTTGCTGTTGTGTTTCAGAAGCTCTTGATATTGCTTTTCGCTTTGCATCAGATGGAGCTTGTCCAAGTGATGTTTGTTTCTGTGCAGCATCTTTCAGTCCCTTGATGGTGTCAGCACTTTGAGAAAATATTCAAGAAAGATTGATTGATTGTGCTCTCTTCTCGTGAATGATCTTGAGTAAACTGTAACCTTGCCAGTTCCCATATTTGGAGTGGCGTGATAAGAACAAATTATAAAATCACTTTTTTGTATTCCCTTTACAAATGCTTTAATAAATACTTTCAGCTGTACACAGTAGTAATAAATGTTAAAGGAATAACCAACATATCAAACATTTTGCTTCAGAGACTTTTCTAAATGTTGCCTTCTTCTAGTACCTACTGTAGTGAATCGGGGTGAGCATCAGTAAATTAGGTTGTCTATGGAGTAACATTTTTGCATCCAAATATAGACTAAACTCTTGCCCCAGACAAATGAGGAATCCATGCAAAATTTGGTAGCTGTGGGTTCAACCGTTTGGATTATTATAGCCGGACAGACATACACACACACATACACATTTACTTTTGCTTATAAGATTTTTGTATCCAACATTGACTACGATCTTGTCCCAGACAAAAGAGGAATCCAAGCAACATTTGGTAGACGTGGGTTTAACGGTGTGGATATGTATAACCAGACAAACACACACACACACATACATACATTCAGCTTTATATATAAAGATATATGAATATACATTACAGGGCCTGTGCTAGCGGAAGAGCACTTTTTGGGTGGCTTATAACTTTGCCCCCCCTGGACGAATCCTTTCAAACTTTAAAAAAAATGTATATGACCCAGTCAGATCGATTCTGCAAAGTTTGTTGAGGTTTCGTCACGGGGGGGGGGTAAAGTTATAGAGGGGTTCCACATTTTTTCCGGAGACGCAACAGAAAACATATTTTGCTCATATCTGCAGCCCAAACCACTCGACAGATTTTCACCAAATCTGCGGCAGGAGCGGTGGCTTGGTCCTGAAAGAGTGCTTTTGTAAATGTGATGTACATCCGTCCAATATTTATTTCAAAAACGGCCCAAAAGTAGGTTCAACAAAATGTGTCATATCTGGGTTCGGTATGCAGACTCCTTTTCCAGTTTGATACGTGGATGGGCCTATGGTTGGGTCTTGGGGGTCATATTTTCTGAAAATGTTGGGACCGTGGACAGCCACAACTGCCTGCTGATGGATAAGTGGGGAAAAAGTCTGGAAAACAAATGCTGGATCTTTTGGTGTTGGAAAGAGGGGCTGGGAAGGATGGGGGAGTAGAAAAAAGATGATATGGGCCTCTTTGTATAGGTGGAAAAAGAGCGTACGGGTGGCGCAGTAGTCGAGTCTTGGGGGGACAGCTTGAGAAACACATTTGGGGTTATTTGGCGACTGAAAGAGGGCTGGGTCAGGATAGGGGAGTGGAATATAGATGATATGGTGATGTTTTCATAGGTGAAAAATAGGGTTGGCTGTCCATTTCGATGTCTGCAGAATTCATTTAAATTGGGAGGGGATGGTTCAGGGTGGGTTGTGTAATTCCAATATGTAGTGTATGTCCTTGTTATGTATGGGTTAATTATGGACTAGTGGTTGCGGCCAGTGGCCAGATTCTTGGGTGCCACAACCATTATAATAATATGTGTAGAGAAATTGAATCTGGCCACTGGATACAACCATTATAATAATATGTATATAGTAATTATAGATAGTGAGTGTAGGGGCAGTATACAGTATTTGTAACATGTTGACATAATACAATTGAAGTGCAAATAGTACTCATGATTGCTGTACCATTGAGAGTATAGGTTGCGTTTGTTGTACATGGTAGTGAAGGAGACATTTGTGCTTCTTTATCTGTGAAAAAAACATAGTATAACATGTTAGGCAGGATAGTTTAAAATGTTTCATTGCATACAATCTCACATATTCATGTACGTTTTAGACTCTCACAATCAGTACATTCTAAGTACTATGTTTGGAACAACATTACTATGTGTACTGCACAGTTGCTGTTTCTGTTTACATAATAATTGGGTCATTGGGGAAAATAAATCCATACAGGGTTTACTACATTTATGTGTTTAAGTTTGACAGTATGTTTGTTTGTAGTGTGCAGTACTTAAGGGAATGTTTAAAATGGATAGATAAGTGTATTTGTTGTTACAAGCATTATTGGAGCAACAAGAATCGTGATGGTGTATTTGCAATGAAATGTAATGAAGGGTATTTGTGAAGTAGTTAGATACCTTCTGGCGTCTTCTAACTGCTTTGCTTTTAAAGTACTGTTGTACTCTTCTTTTAAAGGTATGTTTGAAATGCTTACATATCCTGGCCTGGCCTGGATGACCTCATTCCTCTCTGATCGACCCTCCCAGGTCCAACTCGGTGTCAAGAACGGTGGTTGCAATGGTGATATTAAATACCTCCTTCCCCAAGTACCAGCCAGGGAGAGAGTAAGTCACTCACTGGCCAGTCATTGAGGCCACAGGTTCACTGGAACAACAGCAGCAAGGCCCCGGATATCTACAGGGAGGAACGTGAGAGTTAGACAAAGGAGGTAAGTAATCATCAAAAAAAGATCAAACAGGAAACCTAGTACATCTACCTAAATGGGGTCTGCAGATGATGCACAGGAAGGAGGGATACCAGTCTCCAGGAGGCCCAGAGGTGTTTCCTTGCCCAAGAGTGCTGTAGGTGAACGGGGTTCCAATGGCCTGTGCGAGTCTGAAGGTGGAATGAGCCGCAGCTGAGAGACCATTAGAATACATGTAAGTGGTCAAGGAGAGCTCATGAGTGACCCACAAACACAGGGTAAAATAATGCAGGATACGTGAGGAGCAGGCAGCAGCCGTCCAGAGAGAAGTCCGGTTTAGCAATGGAGAGATCAAAACACAGTAGTCCAAGGAAAATCCAGTCGGTAATCCAGTCACATCCGTGGGTCAGGTAACCATAAAATTAGCACAAAAAGTCAGAAATCGCCAGATCCTTAGGGAGATCCAAAGCACAGTCCAAGAGAAACAGGCCAGAAGTCAGGGAGGCAAATGTTCTGTGACTACCAACAATAGTGATGTGACGAACTGCACAACTGCCAGAACGAACAGCTGAGAAGCACTGCGCTACGTGCTTGAACGGCTTTTAAGGCAGTTGCCATGAGGACGTGTCAGCTGATTAGGATGTTGCCGGCGAGCGACTATAGGCGCCCTCTGAGTGTCCTGTAGTCGCCATGCAACTGCCAATGCAACCACCAACGGGAGCGCAGAAGCCGCATCGTACGTGGCCGACTATTGTTTTCCCCAGTGGAGACCACGGAACCAGATGCCCGGAGAGAACCAACATGAGGGACGCCGCCAGGAGCCTCCTGGCGTTGGGTAAGTGTCCTCTGATCCCTGCATCACTGCGGCATGACAGAGCCCCCCTCAAAGGCCCACGTCCATGTGGGCGAGATGGATGGGCACGGTGAAAACGAGCAACAAGAATAGGAGCCTGGATATTGCCAGCAGTTCCCATGATCTGTCCTCAGGCCCATAACCTTTCCAATCGACGAGATATTGTAACTGTCCCCGGCAAGCACATGAGTCAAGAATGTCACATACTTCATACTCATCGCCGGAACCCTGCACCAGCCGGGCAGGAGGAAGCACCAGTCGGGTTGAGGGTGGGCAAGATTTCAACAGGGAGGAATGGAACACTGGATGAATACGCCATGATGCAGGTACAGTTAGGTGGTAGGACACGGGATAGATTATCCTAAGGATTCTATATGGACCTACATACCTTGGCAACAACTTCCTACAACCAGGGATGTGCAAGGGCTTAGTAAACAGCAAGACCATGTCACCTACAGTGTAGAGGGGTGCCGGGCAATGCTTCCTGTCTGCAGAGCGACACATAGATTCCTGGGCTGCCTTCATATGGGGCAGGGTCTGCTCATGGGTAACAGTGAGGTCCCTAAGACAAGCATCAGCGGTGGGCGTGGAGGAGAGGGGTAGATCAGACAAGGGCAGGACACGAGGATGCTGACCATATAGAGAAAGGAAAGGAGAGGTACCCCCAGAGGAGTGAGGAGCATTGTTATAAGCAAATTCAGCTGA
This sequence comes from Ambystoma mexicanum, assembly GCF_040938575.1. Classification (NCBI taxonomy): domain Eukaryota; kingdom Metazoa; phylum Chordata; class Amphibia; order Caudata; family Ambystomatidae; genus Ambystoma; species Ambystoma mexicanum. The sequence goes on from NC_090928.1 coordinate 1,151,825,995, forward strand.
ATGCAGCACCTGAAACCATAATTTCTGATATTGCAAACAAAGGCAGCAGAGATACAGCACCAGAGTTTGGTTTACGTGTTCGGTTTAACCGTCCATCTTCGGATGACATGAGGACGAAAAGCGTGAATCAATACCCAGGAGGGCTGTAAGAGACCGCCAGAAATGGGACGTGATCTGGGTACCCCTATCTGAAATCAAGACAGCAGCAAGGCCAAAAGGCAGAAAACTTGGCAATTACAGGTGCAGAAGGGAGGCCGGAACAGGGTACAAAGCAAGCCATTTTAGTAAAACTATCAACTACTACCCATATGGTGTGGAACCCCTGGTATTTTGGCAGATCAGTAATATAATACATGGAAACAGTGTGCCAGGGTTTTTGTGGTAATGGCATTGTTTGGAGGAGAACCAGTGGTTTACCCTTTCTCTTCTTACATTGCGCACATATAGAACAGTTTGTAACGTATGCTGTAACATCCTGTTGCATAGTAGGCCACCAGCACCAATGTTTAAGGAGAGAGATTGCGCATTTCTGACCCGGATGTCTGTTTATGGCTGCGTCATGGGACCACTCTAGGGCTTGCAGACGGGTTTCTGGCGTGAGCAAAAGCAAGCGGTTCTGAACAAATGGGAGACCCTCCAGCACGACTGCATTCCAGCCCTGCACCAGGTCCGGTTGGTCAGAGACCCAAAGCTGTATATCATCTAGCAAAGTGGAAGGTGGTGTGAAAAGACAGATGAATTGTGTCTTGTCCAACAAGGAGTCAGGGAACACATGAAGGGAATCACCACCTACCATACGAGAGGGTGTGTCTGCTTTACCATGGCTGGAACCTGATCTATGGCGAATAACAAAGTCAAATGCTGAAAAGAACAAGTACCAATGGACTTGCCGACTGTTGATGCTTTTGAGCGCAGCCAAATCCTGTAAGTTACGATGGTCAGTATAGACAGTGATGGACCATTTAGTTCCCAATAAACAATGCTTCTAAACTCTAAATGCGTCCTTAATAGCTAGTAGCTCTTTCTCTGTCACCTATAATGCATCTCCAAGGTAGAGAATTTTCGTGAATGGTAAGCCACGGGATGCAATAATCCGGTCATGGGACAGGACTGAGACAGAACTGCCCCTAGAACAAACGAAGAGGCATCGGATTCCACAATAAAAGGCAATTCTGTATTTAGATGCTGCAGAAGCGGGGCTGTGGTAAAAGCTGATTTAAGGGTCTCAAATGCCTCTTGTTGTGCTGAGGACCAAACATAGGGATGTTGGCGGCTAGTAGGTGCAGTCAAAGGAACCACAATAGTGGAGAAACCAGAAATGAAATGCCGGTAAAAGCTGGTAAAACCAAGGAAGGATTGTAAAGATTTTATATCACGAGGAACAGGCCAGTCCAGCACTGCTCTGATCTTGGTGGTGTTCATCGAGAGACCCTGACGCGAGATATGAAAATCCAGGAAATCGACTTTGGTTACATGGAACAGACATTTCTCTGGCTTAGCAAACAACGCATTAGCCTTGAGGTGGAACAAGACCTCCGTAACGTGTTGAACATGAGTTTGGTAATTGGGAGAAAAGTTCAATATGTCGTCCAAATTCACAATGACATAGACGTCCATGATGTCATGAAAAATGCTGTTCATAAAATGCTGAAAGGTGGCTGGAGCATTACAAAGGCCGAAGGGCATTACTCTATATTCAAAAAGGCCATGACATGTACAGAAAGCAGTTTTCCACTCATCACCATTTCTTATCCTAACGAGGTTGTAAGCTCTGCGAAGATTTTACTTGGTATAGATGGTGGCTTGACCTACTTGCTCGAGCAGAGGAGGAGTAATGAGGGGAATGGGATATCTGTCCTTCACAGTAATCTGGTTCTAGTCCACACAAGGACAAAGATCACTCCACCCATTTAGGAACAAAGAATATGCGGCTGGCAGCAGGTGACTGTGAGGGTTTGATATGCCCTAACTTCAGGGATTGTTCAATGAATTCCTTCAAGAACTGGTCTTCTGTGGGGGTTAAGGAATAAATGCGTCCACAGGGAGAATCAATGTGTCCACAGGGAATTACTGCACCCGGGATCAGATCAGATCAATCAGACAATCAAATGAACAATGAGGGGGTAACAACTCAGCACACCCGTTGTCGAAGACACTGATGTAGTCCCTGTATTCTGTGGGGATATCAGGGACAACTGCTCCCACTGTGTGGGTCATAGAAGAAGAAGACGGTTCCATTTCCTGAGGAGTGTCAAGTTGGGCAATGGCTATCAGAGCCTGACAGGGGACATGAGGCCCGCTACTTGCTTTCAAGCAGTGAACCTGACAATGGGAGGACTCAAAGGAGATGCGTCCTGGAGACCAATCTATGGTAGGATTATGTTCCCGTAACTAAGGGACTCCAAGAATGATACCAAATTGAGGAGTGGTGATTAAATCAAAGGAAATTACTTCCTGGTGGCTATCACAAATGGTCAGGTAAGGGGTTCAGTTTGTTGTCTGATGGGACCTGAAACAAGTAAAGAACCATCAACTGCTTGGGCCGCTTCAGGTTTGCTCTTGTTGACTAGAGGTAAGTTCAATGCCGTGGCTAAGGTAATGTCTATGTAATTGCCTGTTGCTCCGGAATCCAGAACCAGGCGCACTGTGTGTTGGAGACCATCAGGGATACTTAGGAGAGCTTGTAGAGCTATGGGAGCTATGGAGGTACACATGGTAAACTGGGTAGGCAACATCACAGGTGGGCTCATCCGTGCCCCCTCAATCAGGGATGAGCCTTCTGAAAACCCAAGGGTTTCTTGAGACGTTTGGTACGCTCTTTCACAAAATGACAATGAAGTCCACAGTAAAAACAGGTGATGGACAAACAGTGTCGTTCCCTCTCGGCGGAGCTAAGGGCCCACGAATCCCTCCTATCTGCATGGGTTCTCCCTTTGCTTCAACAGAGGGTGAACAATGTGCAAGAGAAGTGGTAGCTGTCCTGCCGAATTCGGCCCTCTGTTCAGCCCTGCAGGCGTCTACCTGCAAGGCTAGATCCATGAGTTTGGGGAAAGTCACTGGTAGAGTAGGCACCACTGCAAGGGCATCCTTCATTGGATCACTCAGGCCTTTGTAGAAGACCACAGCCTTTTTGTTTTCAGGCCAGGAAGTTTCGACCGCTAACTGATTGAATCTAGTGATGTAATCAATGAGACAACTTTTTCCCTGATTCAGGTCCAGCAATTCCAAGTCACAGGATTGTGCCTTATAGCGAGTGTCAAATACCCGAGTCATTTCGGACACTAGCTGATCAAAGTCATAAAGAACAGGACTGTCTTTTTCTAGGAGTGGGTTAGCCCAGGCAGCTGCTATCCCGCTAAGGAGTGAGAGTGTAAAGGCTGCTTTGGTCGCAGAGTCTGGAAAAGTCTGAGGCTGACACAAAAAATGCAGTTTGCATTGATTTATAAAGGTGCATAATTTTCTAGGGTCCCCCTGGAATTTTTCAGGAGCAGCTAGAGGGAAGGGCGTAGGGACATAGACTGTGTTCTGTGGTGGAGCAGAAGCCGTAGGCTGTGGTGGTGTGTCCCCGAATTAAGGATCAGGGGGAAGGGCATGACGTTCACTATGTAATGCATCTAACCATTGGTGTATTGCAGCAGTAGCAGCAGACATGTCTGCTCTTAGTACTGAAATAGCCTGTACCAATGCAGCCACCGGGTCACCGGCTGCTGCCTCCATATCCATACTGCAAACAGATTCTCAGTCTGTCAAGAACGGTGGTTGCAACGGTGATATGCAATACCTCCGTCCCCAAGTACCAGCCAGGGAGAGAGTAAGTCACTCACTGGCCAGTCATTGAGGCCACAGGTTAACTGGAACAACAGCAGCAAGGCCCCGGATAGTTAAAGGGAGGAATGTGAGAGTTAAACAAAGGAGGTAAGTAATCATCAAACAAGGGATCGAACAGGAAACCTAGTACACCTATTTAAATGGGGTCTGCAGAGGCTGCATGGTAGGAGGGAAACCAGTCTCCAGGAGGCCCAGAGATGCTTCCTTGCCCACGAGTGCTGTAGGGGAACGGGGCTCCAGTGGCCTGTGCAAGTCTGAAGGTGGAATGAGCCGCAGGAGGGACCAGTAGAATAAATGTAAGTGGTCAAGGAGGGCCCAAGAGTGACCCACAAACACAGGGTAAAATAATGCAGGATACGTGAGCAGCAGGCAGCAGCCATCAGAGAGTAGACCGGTTTAGCAATGGAGAGATCAAACACAGTAGTCCAAGGAAAATCCAGTCGGTAATCCAGTCACAGCCGTGGGTCAGGTAACCATAAAATTAGCACAGAAAGACCAAATCGCCAAATCCTTACGGAGATCCAAAGCACAGTCCAAGAGCTGCACAACTGCTGGAACGAACAGCTGAGAAGCACTGCGCTATGTGCTTGAATGGCTTTTAAGGCTGTTGCCATGAGGATGTGTCAGCTGATTAGGACAGTGCTGGTGAGCGACTACAGGCGCCCTCCTCGCGTCCTGTAGTCACCTTGGCAACCGCCAATGTGACCACCGCCGGGAGCACAGAGGCCACAACATATGTGGCCGACTATTCTTTTCCCCAGTCGAGGCTGCGGAACCAGATGCCCGGAGATAACCAACATGAGGGATGCCGCAAGGAGCCTCGTGGCGTTTGGGGTAAGTGTCCTCTGAACACTGCGTCACTGCAGCATGACACTCAGGTCCTTCCCTTCCCCTATCTCACTCTCTACCTGTGGTGTTCCCCAGGAGTCTAACCTCGCTCCCTTGCTGTTAAATTAATACCTGGCACATGTCGCCCACCGCATTGCCGGTCTCTGCTCCAAATTTCAGTGCGATGTGGATGACAGTCATCTAATTTTCAAGCTCCCCTGTGCCACCTCTCCTCCTTCTCTCATCCCTGACTGTCTGTCTGACTGCCTGTCTGCTATCCAGGAGTGGTGTGTCACCAACAAACTCTGCCTTAATTCCATTAAGACAGAGATTCTCCTCATCGGCACACCTGCATCTGTCAGAATTGAAACAATATTATGCCTCCTATCGCAGCAATTGTATATGTATTGGCCTACGCCAAGTTGTCTAAAACATCATATGCGAACAAACTCCGCGGCAAGGTCTTGACCTTAGAGAAAGTAATGTAAGTTGCCATCTTGGATTAAGCCGCCATTTTAGGTTCTCTTGTAATGTGGAAGTCACCCTGAACATCAAAATAGAGGCCGAATGACATTCTGCGTAAGATTCCGGCCGTTGTGACCTCCGTACACACGAATAATTAATATGCCTGCAGGCCACTTGTCGGGGTCGCGAACTGAGACCTTGTCCTATTGTTGACCTATGTGTAAATGTACAACTATATCAGCAAAACTAATCAAAATGCATATATTATAGGATTGACTTGGCTAGGAACCCATAGGCCCGATCCCTAGAATGGTTAACCCGCGAGGGGGTTGGTCAAGGGCTGGATAAAGAATATAAAAGGCCAAATATTCCAATGTACGGTCTCTCTTACTAATGCATCGAACCTTCGTTGAAGTTCGTCACGTTACTCTGAGAGCCGAATAGCTATCCGTTTGTCAATTGACTTTGGTAATTGTTGTAGCTTTTAAATAAAGCTCTTGTATGTTCTTTGTAACCTGTGTTGGTGTGTTTCTTTTGGGCTTCCCGGCTTCATATTATTTTTATGTTTTCACACATCCTCCTTTCCTAACAATCTCTGGCTGGCCTCCCTTGGCCATCCTCCTGTGAGGCTAAGAAACTCTGGGTCATCTTCGACTCCACACTCTCCTTTTCTCCTCACATCTCTAAGATCTCTAAGAATTCAACCGACCAACTGCACCTCCTGAGAGGTATCCTTTCATTCCCCTCTTTCCCCCAGAAGCTCACTGTCTCTGGAGCTCTGTTTCTCTCTAGGCTGGACTACTGCAACAGCCTCTTTCTAAATCTGCCTTCTTCTACTCTCCACCCTCTGCAACTCATCCAGTTCAGGACTGCAAGACCTGTCATTGGCCTCAAGCCCAGGGATTGTTTCTCCCCAGAACTGAAATCTCTTTTTTGGCTCCCAGTGGCTGCAAGGATTAAGTTCAAGAACCTCTGCATTGTCCACAAGGCCTTCCGGGGCCTGGGTCCTCAATACCTCCAACTCTCTCTTCGTAAATACCTTCCTACTCAAGCTCGTCACTCCTCCACATCCAACTCCCTCAGGGTCAGTCGCTTCTCCAAGCAACGAGTTGGTGGCAGATCTCTTTCTTCTGCTGGGGCCTCTCTCTGGAACAGACTCCATGCCTCTCTGAAACTTGAGGATAACCATCTCTGGTTCCGGAAGCACCTTAAGACCTTCCTTTTTGCTTCTGCCTTCTGTCTTCCTCACCCCTGCTGATTTCCTGTCTGATACTCCACTGGTCACCTGGTGACCTCTTATTTTGGTCCCAGGTCCCTGCCCACCCAGTTGCACACCCGCACTGCCTCCCGGCAACCCTTGCACTTGGGTCTGTATCTGTAATCCTACAGTCCCCCACTTGAACATTTGGACACCTGCTTTCTGCAATTATCCTGCCACCTCCTGGCCACACTTCTTGTTATTGTTTTGATCCTATGTCTAGCACTTCCCCCTGACCTTTCACCTGGCACATTTACCCTCCCACTCCCCTGCACTTGTGCAATTTAATGTCACTTGGCCTAGAAAGATCGTTGTTTTTGCCCCCCTCTGTTCCCCCTTCCTTGCCTCGCAGCGCATTGAAACACTTGTGTATAGGCGCGTTACAAATGCCATATCGTTTCATATCATATCATACCTGTTGGCATATTGAAACTGTTTTGCGTTTTAAAAGCAGCATTGCAGTAGCATAGATGTGGTTAGATACCAGTTGGCGTATTCTAACTGTTGATCATTTCATAGTTCTGAAGGTTTTTTTTTGAAGCAGTTAGATACCAGTTGGTATATTCTAACTATTTTTCTATTCAAATGTAACATTGCAGTATTGTGGATGCAGTTAGATACCAGTTGGTGTAATCTAACTGTTGATAGATTTACAGGTCAGTGACTAAATTTAGCTTTAAGGAATATTAATTAGGCATTTGCCAGATTTGCTGGTAATCTCTGTTTTAGAGAAACTGAAGTGTTGTTGCATTCAAATCAACCAATTCTTTTTAAAGCAAGCTGAATTGTGACCTGCAGGGGTTGTGGCACCAGTGTGGCAGATTATGCCTACGGTTTTGAAGATTTGCTTGCCAAGAGATACTTACCCGTGTAAGCTAGTAAGCTGTGTTGTACCTTAAAAGCATTAGTATCAGATATTGGCTATGTTAGTTTATGTCCATGGTGGAATGATTGTCTGAATCGCAAAAAGTGCATAATATGCCATGATTTGCATTTTGCAAAGCCCGGTGAAATGGAATGGATTCACAATTTTGTAGAGATACATGCACAAATCATTCATCAGGGATGTGCTCTTGTGAAACATGGTTCCAGATAGTGCACGTAACTTTCCACATGCGTGAAATCTAGAAGATTTCATTCATAGGTATGTTTTGGTTTCCAGTGCTTGCAGTAAGTACATTAGACATTCTTGTGATTCATCCTGTGTGTTTAGGGGAAATTGACTATTCCTGTACAGTAGTCCAACTCTTGCCTTATTCCTAAAACACTGTAAGTATTGTTGGGATTATTTGTGGCATTTCTATGAAGGATGAGCATTTCCAAACACAACTGATCTGAGCTGTTCAAGTAAATGTTTTGAACAATTGGTAGCAATTGAAACAGAAGATTGATTGTTACATTTGCATAGCAATTTAGACCGGTTGTGTTGGAAAATGTAAATGGACCAGTGTGTTCTGTCTTTGGGCCTCATTACGACCCAGGCGTAAAACCATGGTGCTATTAGCACCATGGTCGATGCTGGATTCTGCCATGGTGAATGGCGTAATTACCGCCCCATTCCAATGTTGGCGGGGCGGTAATTCCCCATTCACAATTGGCCCTTCCCCATTCCCATTTTTGCCCCTTAGGGCTCAATGGGAATGGGGAAGACAGTAATTACAGTACCGCAAATTGTGGTACCGTAACTACCACGAAAGTCCCTTTGCGGGTTCCTTCCGTAACGGCTGGTGAAACCAGCCGTTAAGGTTGGGACCCACAAAGGGATCTCGTAATAAGGCGTTAAGGAATTACCGGTACCAGTAATACCTTAACACCAGGGTTGTAATGAGGCCCTTTGTGTCATTTGCTGCACCGCCACTTGTTTTTTGTAGAAGAAATATTTCTCTTTATATCTGCTGATAGATCTGCAGTTGTGTTTGCACTAGATAGTGTTGTGGCTGTACTGCTTGATGGAGTAGCAGGTTTTTTGTGTGTTTCTTTGGTGGAATTGTTGAGAGATATCTTATATGTTCGGTTTGCATTCACTTACTTTTAAAAGCTTTACCTTTTTTGAGGAACATATCTAGATAGGGTGTTTAGTGTGCACATAACATGTTGTACTCTAGGATGCAAGGTCTTGGTTTGCATCAAAATTGACTAGGAATAATGCTTTGAGTAAACGTAGACATGAAAGTGCTAGATAACTCATAACTTCTTTAAAGACTGTGCTGCCAATGTCAATCAATGCCTGATCTAAGGTTAGACCTTGTGATTTGTGAATGATGACTGCATATGCAAGAGGCATAGAAAAGTATTCTCTGCATACATACATGTCTTTAAAAAGAAGAAATTGTGCTGTTCAGTGTTCTATTCTTTTAACTTCTGAAAGTTTGTCAAAGAGGATGTTGACAAACTGAATGTTGTTGTCTTGTGGATTCTGAAAGCCAACAACTGTACCAATTGCTCCATTGACTAAACCTTGCTGTACATCAAGGTTACCTTTAAGAATTACTCAGCAGTTTAGACCCATCATTAATATTTTCTCCAATCCAGTTGTGTTGCAGATAGATTTTTCTAAGCTATTTAGTCGTGTTGTTGGTTGTTGACACAGGGAGTGTCATGTTGTGCACTTCCAGTTTGTCTGTGGAGCTAATATACAGTATTGGTTGCATTTCTTTTTTTAACATTGTCTCGTTGAGTTGACTACAGCTTGCTAGGGTTGCAATTAAGGACATGCATTTTACATTTGTTTGTGCTAATTGTTCCTTGACATGAGGAGCCAATGAGTTACACCCTTATAGCTCATGTATGAGTCTAATATTTAAGAAGGATTGTGCATATTCAGAAAGAAGACCAGTTCTAATGCTTTTTAAAATGTTAGCACAGGTGAAGTCAGCAGACTGATGCATGTTTTGAGTTAGTTCTCTGTATTGAATATGTTGCCACAGATTTACATTTCCTATGCTGCCAAGTGCGTTTTGGCACTATTTGTGTCCTAAGGTTTTAAAAATTGGTTCACCTTTCACTGGTGTTAACTGTACGAGATCTCCAAACACAGTAACATGTTTTCCCCCAAAGGGTTGTTTGTAGTCCGATTTTAGGACTTATCGCACTCTGAAATGAACTAAAGCCAACATAAGGTTGGAAACCATGGTTACATCATCTATTAGGAACATTTTCATTTGTTTCAGAATTATGCATACATCTGGAGCAGCTTCTGCTGATAGTTTTTAGTATTCTAATTTGTCAGTCAATCAGTCAGTCAGACAACAAGTTTATTCGGATTCAAAAAATCCATCAAACACAAAGAAACAACATACAAAAACTATTGTAATCAATAATCCAAAACATAATAACAGAATGCACCCCATCAAGAGTCACTGAGGAAGAAGATAGGTGAACCTGAAAGCCCCATTATCTTCAAGATGTCCCCCACTGCAGGGGCCTGTCCCCCAAGGGTCCTGGCCAAACATGTCCCAAAGGAGTAAGGTTAGCACCATACAGGGGAGAAGGCCTCAAAGTTGACCTTGTGAGGCCCTCAGAGTCTATGTGGAAATGTGTGCTAAATAGAATTCCACTCCTGGGTGACCAACTCCCCCCCACACTTTTTCCTAGAACCCCCTTTACCACTCTCCAGTCCCAAAATGCCAGTTCCACAATGTCACCCGACTGGTTGCCCAATCTTGACACTCTGCGACATCCCACCAAAGTTTCCCTGGACACAAAAGAACATCCTCTTATGGACCGTAGCCAGTGTAGGCTTTTGTTTAGGAGGGCATTCCTTGATTCCTTCATATCCCTTGCCAGTCTGGGTACGCCGTGAAGGTACACGGTAACACGACCGGTCCAGCCTTGGGCATAGGGTGGGGATGACCTATCTCTGTACCGCGAGCCATAGGCTCTCTTCTCTCCAGGAATAGGTCATGTTAGGCCCGATTTGCTTGGTACAGTATCCACCCGATATATAGGCATTGCCTTAGATTTGGGCACCCCATTGGACACTCTGGGCTCAGCACCCCATGTACTGGGGTTTTTTACCTTGACTGCTTGTATATTCCCAAGCATCCTGCTAGGACATGGTTCTGTGGACATAGATCTCACGAGCCTGTCCAGGAAGGTTTACCATGGGGTGAGCCAAAGGTGAGTCAATGGGCCCCTTTGCGAGCAGTTGAAATATTGCAGGGCTCCCTCTCCCGCTGCTCTTTCCCCTGAGTTCCTATAAGGACTATGAGCAGGTTTCTAATGACTGCCAACTCAGCCAACACTTGGGTACATTCACATTTGCACCCCATGGGTGTATGATCACCCCAATTAAGGAGTCGATGGCTAGTCCTGCAGCAGAGATTGGGTCATCCCATTGTTGCTTAGGAGCCCTGAGTAAAGAGAGATGAAGATACAAACTGGTTGAAAGGCTTGTCAGTGACAAGTGCTTGCTCCAGAGACTTCTGTAGCCAGAGGGGAGATTAAGTAGATGGACGTCAATATACGGACTGCCCTTGTTCAGTAAGAAGTCAGGGGTGGAGCCGGTCGGGGCCACCTCCGTACAGGAGCCACGGTTGGAGCCAAAGGCTGAGATGAAAACCATGCTGGGAATTTCAGAGGTATGGGTTGATGATGGGCAGCTGCTATCCGATACTACTGTCCCGGCAGATTCCCCTTCCGGATTGAGACAGAGATGACTGGAAGCGGGGAACCCATTTGAAGCACTGAGTGTCAGATAGGGAGGAAGGGCAGGGAACTCGACTTCATCAGTGTTCCGAATGGCCAGAGTAGGGGCTTTAGCTGGTTGACACTGCAGTCGCTGCCTCTTGACAGCCAGGACCTTACGTTACGGTTTGAGACCATTAACATGGGGAGCAAGCTCGGGGCAGAAAGGAGGCGGTGGGAGGGGCAGAACAGGGGGAGCTTTCCTTGGTACAGCATGGGTCTTTAGGGACCTTAAAAACTTTAGGAGTGTCGTGGCGGGCTGACCATGCTAACATTCACTACTCCCCTTTGGCAGAGCGGTTAAAGTTGCAGTTGTAGTTGCTGTGACTCGTGTGGGCTCTTACATGACCTTCTATCTTCTTATCCACGGACTAGACAAGCCTCCTACCTCAGTCACTGAACACCTGCAGCGCCAAACACTGCGCCCTTGCCCCACTGCGGGCTTCACCGCTGCAGGGCTGCGGTGAGGAAGTTATATCCACGTGGGCGTGGCCAATGACAGGAGCAGCACCAGAGGATCCGGGGAGGCCAGCAAACACTGCGCCCTTGCCCCGCCGCGGGCTTCACCGCTGCGGGGCTGCAGTGAGGAAGTTATATCCGGGTGGGCATGGAAAATGACAGGAACAGCACCAGAGGATCCGGGGAGGCCAGCAAACACTGCACCCTTGCCCCGCCACAGGCTTCACCGCTGCGGGCTGTGGTGAGGAAGTTATATCTGGGTGGGCATGGCCAATGACAGGAGCAGCACCAGTGGATCTGGGGAGGCCAGCACACACTGCGCCCTTGCCTCGCCACAGGCTTCCCAATCTATTTTGAGTTGGTGGTCTACTGGAAGGAGCAGTAGTCGGTGTAAAGTAACAAACACCTCCTATGTTGTAGCCAGCTAAACCTGTGGGGGCTTTTACAACAGCGGAAAGGTTGTTGCTTGTTAAGGTTCGTAGGAATGTGCTGATGTTTTTAATTAAGAATGTTTTTCCAGAACCAGCTTCACCACTTACACAGAGGAGCAGAGGTTTATAATTTTGACACCTGCAAGTTTTACTTTCATGCTTCAAACAATGTTCAATTTCTTCAGCAAACTGTAAATTGTTCATCATTTAGCTGTGATTTCAGCACTGACAAGTCTTCTTCTGATTGTTTATATTGATACATATGGCCTCCTCACGAGTTTGGTGTTAGCCCTTAACTTAAATGCAGCAGTAATGCTGCATTAAAGGGTCTGCCAAATCACAGGTTTGGCAGCATTTACCCCCAGCTCTGAGCCAACGGTAATCACGCTGAAAATTCCCCATTGGGACAAATGGGTAATAGGGAATTCCGAAATGGGCCAAAGGGGGATGGGGAAATACCGTTCCACTAAACCCGTGATCCAGCACTAGTAGCACCTGGGGGTTTGGCAGTAACGCTTTTAGCCCTGGTGGTATGCCGGCAGTAATACTGCCGGGATACTGCCCAACTTGTGATGAGGCCCATAGCATTTTCTACTTCAGTCATGACTATTTCTGCTTCATTTAGAATTAATGGTTCTCCAAGTGGTTCTTGGCTTCCTGTAAGAGAAGGACGACTGTCCTCAGGAGTGTCTTCATCCAGTTGTGCTTCAACTTCTTCCTCTTGTTGGTGTTCATTGCCCAACATTTTTTCTATTGCTTTTATTGACATTTGTTCTACTGCTTTCATTTGCTTGAATGCAGCTTCAAATGAGTCATGGTTACCTAATAATTCTTCTTCTGTTTTCCATGTTTAAAAGTGTGCAGTAGAACCATGTAATAAAGTTCTCTATGTTGAGGAGTTTTAAATGATCATTTTATATGATTAATCAGGCTGGGTTTGCTAAGATTTATAAGGCTGCCTTCACAAGCTGAGACAACATATGTTCCAATTTATTTCAGCTGGTTTGACAATATTTTTGTAGGAGTAGTTTTAGGCTATGTAGTATAGGCACATGTTTTCCGAAGCAGTACATCTGTTTGGGTAGTATGTGTCTAATACATTGTGTCTCGGTAGTGTTTCGGCAATCTTTTTCTGGATGCAGCTGGACCGAGGCTTAGCCAGACTATCATTACGACCCTGGCGGTACGGAGTGAACGGCGCCGTAAAAGGTGCCGGCGCCGTTCACTCCGTACTGCCACATTACGAGTTCCCCTCGCGGGACACGGTAAGCACGCCTGGGAAACCCAGGCGTGCTTACCGGGTCCAGCGAGGGGAAGAGGGAGCAAACAACGGGCCATCTCGTAATGGCCCGTTGTTTGCTCCCTCTCCCATTCCCATTCAGCCCTATGGGAATGGGGAAGGACCGTGTCCGGGTCCTTGGAGGGAGGAATTACCGGACCTTCCGAACTCAGAATGGCCTGGTAAATCCTCATTCCGAGGACCCGGACCACGACGCGATTTCGCAGCCAGGGGTCCCCTCGTCCGCAGGTAGAGGAGTGTCAGATGACATGGACATCCCACCTACCTGCGGACGGGCCTGGGATCGGGCATCCCTGCTGGTGCATGGTGGTGCAGTCACAGGGTCAGGGACAGCAACATGCACAGGCCCCTCCGTGGTGACCTGTGCTGCCTCCTGCCCCTGGCCCTGGACTGCACCACTTGCACCAGTGGTACCACCCCCACCAGGCCCCATGTGCGGCTCAGTAGCGGCCTCCTCCTCCTGTGTGGAAACCACCAACCTGATGGCTCCACACCGTCTTCCGCTGTTGCAAGCTCCTGTGGGGGCTCACCCACCCCTTCCGCTGCAGCCGTAGTGGCAGACGCAGCACCAGTCCCCTCACTCCCGGACGATGGTAAATTCTGGGAGGGTGACTGGGCCTTGCGTCGCTGGCCGGTGTGGGCATCCCTGCTGCTTTGCTCCACAGTGTCGTCTCCGCCCTCTTCATCACTTGCCGCTGTGTAGAGGGAGACATAGAACACAAGCATCAGGGTACTGTACAATGGTCCCCTAGATAGGAAGCAATAGCAGATGAGTGGCACTGTCAAACATCACTTCCATCATGTCCCTCCACAACCCATGGGTTAGTGCAGGCAAAACACATGCAGTAACAGGCATGGTGCATGCTATGAACATTAGCATACATGTCCAAGGGACTCTTCAAACATACAATGCTGGTTTGAAACTAACATGCATCATGGGTCATGCCCATCACATGCACACACTTCACCCTAGTTTCATCCATCTGGCCTCGTACACCCCAAACACAGTGGATACAAGGATGAGTAAGCTGCATCAGTGAATCTGAACATTGTCACAGACATGTGTCATGCATCCATGGCATTTCCAAGTCACAGAGACGCAAGTCAGACACACAGACATGGACACCATACATGTCCATGACAGCAGCACCCATCTCTCACTCCCCATCCATGTCCAATAACAGAGACAGGCATGCATTAATGTGTGCATTCCCCATGCTGCTCCGCATGTTACATTATAACACATGCATCAACCATGTGGTTCACACATTACTGGTCTCACATGCATGACCATGATGTCCCTGCACACACACATACGTACATGGCCTATGTCACACATACAGGCAAGTATCAGACAACCAGCACCCTGCAACATGCCCTGTCTCACACAGCAATGCTTGGCCACTTACCGCTCAACTCCGGACGGGTCTGACTCCGAAGGGTCTGGGCGTGGAGCGCTGGGCCTACGCGTTCCAGAACCCTCATCTTGATGGAATTCATGCTGCCCCGGCCCCCCTCCATGAGGCGCCGGGCCTTTACGAGGGTCCTGGACCTCAAGTCCTCCCAGCTCTTCTTGACATGTTGGTAGTTGCAGGTTGCTACCCCCTCCGCGTTGATGGCAACCACTGCGTCATCCCAGATCCTCTCCCGTCCTTCCTTGTTGGCACGTCTTGTTCCGAAGAGGGCATCATAATGCCCCAGGACATGCTCCACCAGGACACCAACTTCGGTGGCAGTGAAGCTGTGCCCCTCTGCCTCTCTGGCTGGGGGTTGCCAGTGGTGCCAGATGAAGATGTGCCCGACATGGCAACCCCAGAGGCAGAAGTGGGTGGGCAACTGGGTCCTGGGGCTGGGCTGTGGAGCGATGGAATCCCAGTCGGGAGTCTTCTGTTCCAGCAGGGGTGGACACAGCAACTGCACCCCTGCAGATGGCTGACATGCAGGCACCAAATAGCAGGGCACATGGGCAGCAGACAGGCAGGCAGCAGCAGATGGCAGGTGGGAGCGAGCTCAGGGCTCTGGGGGGCAGTAATTCGGCCTTCTGGGCAGGAGCGTGGTATTCCATGTGTGAACGCGTGGCCAGCTTGATACGGAGTGATTTGGCACGTGAAAATCTTGCACGTCAGCGTGTTATTCGTGGAAAGGCCCTTAGCGCGTAAGCGGATCAACGCACGTACGCAATTTCATTGGACCAAAGGCCCTTAATGCGTAAGCGCGTCTGTGACGTAACGCGCGCGGGTGTTTCCCTCATAGTACGTGATGACAGAGCATATGTGGAAAAGCTGCACGTCTGAGTGTCAGCGCGTGTAATTAGAGGAAAGGGCGCGTACATGCGTAAGTGACGTGTACGTGTGGGCCAGTTTAAGAGGTACGTGTAGGACGCCATTTCCTTGTACGTGCTTTTTGTGGAGAGCGAGTGGGTGGATTCTATACTTCTTTTCGGTTCACACGCGATCTGACAGCTTTCATATTTCTACTTTTTTTGGGCCTGTTTCCTCAAACAGTGTTCACTTCTCCTTTTGTCCTGTCTCCTCAGACAGCGTACAATTCTTCTTTTGGCGGGGATGTTGTCAACGCGCACACTCGTGTATTTTTCACATTCTTTTTCCAGGCAGAGGGTGAGTTCCGCACGTACTTAGCAACTGTGCTTGCCCCGTGTGTCGCGTACCCCTTCAGAGGTCATGTAGGCTGCGTGTATCACGCATACACTTATTTTTGTGTTTCTGGGTGCCACAGCGTAGTGCGGGTTCATTTTTCCACAAGGTCTACGAGGGGTTGCATGCACGTTTATTTTTGTTTTTGGGCTGCCTGTGCGTTGTGTGACCTGTCATCTTCCACCAGGGGTCACAGAAGGCCTTGTTAGAGCACTAGGGTACAAATTCCATCTAGTACCCTACCCCTTTCACCCCCAATTGCCCAGGACAATAGTTTACTGCTCCTCCGATACGCACAACAACATCAGTGCGATGGTTGGGAGGCGACCAAGCGGTAAGGGAGGCAAAGGTGGACGACCTTCAAAAGGTGGACGTGGTGGGCGCGGTGGGGGATGTGGCCGGGATTTGCAGGGTGCCCCTATACCCCTATGTGTGGAGGACCAATCAGGGACACCCTTTACCCCCCCCCATGGTTGAGGGAAACGTGGCTGAGACCATCCCAGCTCAGCCCTTGTTGGACCAGCCCATTGTGGCACCTGACCTGGCACATGATGACTCCGTGGCTGACTTCCAGGTCAGCAAGTCTAAGCCACGTGTGGCGGTGCAAGTTGTCACCAAGCCATGTGGATCTGGGGCAGCTATGTCATCTGCTGCCCCAAGTATGCAGGGTGGTGAGGCTGCAGGGGCAGCTGCAGCTCCATCCGCCCCAGCTCTGACTCTCCCAGCCAGGACAATGTCGGTCCTGGTCCATCATACTGATGTTCCCCCTGCCAACATCACACTTCAGACAATGCCTGCACCAAGTCCTATGGTCAATGTGCATTCGCACACTCCAACAACCCAGTCCACTGGTGATTCTGCCCCTACTGACCAGAGCGACGTTAGCCACTCTGGCTCCGCTCCACCTTCTAAAAAGAGTAAGAAGGGTGCTCTGGAACGACAGGCTGAGACCCCAGGCACGGCTACACACTCCGGTACCTCAAGGAAGCCTTGCTTCAATGATTCGGAACTTGATGCACTTGTGAGCTATGTGTTGCAACATAGCCACGAAATGGTGGTGACTGCAGGGTCCAAGACCACACCTGGTCAACGTAAGGCACACTGGCAGACCATCGCCAACCACATAAGTGCCCTTGGATTTGTGAGGTGCTCAGCTGATGATTGCTACAAGCGGTGGAACGACCTGAAACGCAGAGCAAAGAACAAGCTGGCCTCAAGTCATGCCACTACTCTGGTGACTGGCGGTGGGTCTCCACAAGAGGACAACGAACTCACTGAACATGAGTCTGTTGCTGGGACCTTCGTCACAGAGGAACAGATCCGAGGTGTGGGAGAATGTTAGGCAGAAACCTGTGCAGTTCCCTTTGGGACCACTGCAAAAGATTTAGGACTACAGGTGTTAGCAGTAAACCCACTTCGTAGCAGTCTGTACCACCCAGATTTACCTGGTAGCTGTGGCTGAGCAGTCAGACTTCCCTCAAGAAGAGTTAGGCAGTATGCAAAGTATACATAATAGGCACTCAGACACAATCGCACAAGCAAACACTGACCAGAGCTTTGGTATCAAAGTATATAATTATTTATTTAAAAACACACTGTTTGAAACACTCCAGCACTCTTATTGTAAAACACTCTAAACACAGTTACTATTATAATATATACAACCCTTATTCCTTATCGGACAAGTCTTAGTTAACACCACTTATTTCCAGACAGAGGTGAGCGCTTAACTATAGATGGCACTCCAATAAGTTCATGAAGAAGGGAGGGAAAAAGACAGAATATGTGAAGATACACCACTCTAAGATTTAGGAACACTTTTAGCAAGGCAGAAGAGCAAAAGTCACTTGTGAGCCCAAGTCCATAGGCTGGGACCACTCTTAGAGAGAGCAGAGCACAAATGCGCCCAAGATCACACAGTTACACTAGGCTTTGAAAAGTCTTGCAGAGAGTTCGAAAAGAGTTTAGAGAGGCTCAGAAAAGATTAGCCAGGGTGTCCCAGGCTAACCCAGGTTCGAAAGCCAGGGGCTAAATCTACCCCCTAGAGTCGGTGGCAAAGGAAGCCAGGCGGAACACGATACCTTAAGTGGGAAGGATCCTCCAGCTGTGGCAATTGTTCCTGGCAGCGGGTGCAAGTCTCGGCGTCGTCCAGAGGAAGAGAAGATCTCGACTTGGAGGAAAGATGAAGGTTGTTGCACTGCCAGGAAAGAAACCAGCCGTGGAGTTTTCCGGTTAAAGGTATTACCCTTTATTTCGCGGTCGTGGTAAAACGTGGTATTCCGGTTGCGGGGTGCTTGGCACAGGCAAGGCGACCACGAGATGCGTCAGGAAGGCGAAAAGACGGTGAAACTGGTTATCCCCACCAGTCAAAGGAAGAAGACTCTCCGGCGGGAGATCTCCTCTGTCGTTGGGAAAAGTGGTGAGACGGTTCAGCAGGGCTCCACCGGTGGTGTCATCGTAGCAAGTTGGCTCAACTTCTCCCTCGTCGGATTCTTAGGTCCTGTGGCGACTTCTGAAGTTCCAGTCCCCCATTCACTCAGCCTAGCTGTCACTCAAACATGCTAAGTGGTGAGCCGGCCGGCTCACCACTTGGGCCAATCAGGACGGAGTGCGACTTGAGTTGCCTGGGCAACTCAGTCCAGGGTGCCTAAATCCCCCTCCACCCCTCCTAAGTACCCCAGACAGGGTGGCACCACTTTGGAGGGCTTCTGTGGAGAAGCCTGCCAAAAAGTGGAACAAAGGGCTCGACTTGGGTTGGAGCCACAGAAGAGAACACAAACGCCATTTTAGAACCGAGTTTTGGCAAAAAATACCAACCGGAGAATTAATAATAAATAAATAAACCGGCGGTATGTTCGAGGCTATCGTAATTAAATAAATAAAGATAGTAGCCTCGAACAATGGGAAAATCCCATAGAGAAATATTTGCGGTTGAATATAAAAAGTAGTATCCACTGCCACCAGCCAAAACTCGATCAGGGGGGACGAAGACGTGCCCCCTCGACTAACAGACCCTGGGGCAATCGAATTGCCCCAGCCAGTACGTCCACAATATGATGGTTTGTACTGGTTCTGTTCAGAATTCAAGACTAGTAAAGTCAATGGTGACTTTACATGCCCTGGGAGACAGTAGTCAGTCCCAGGGTATGGAGTCTATACTGGGGGGTCACGATGACACCCCTGTGTTACTGCACTGAGGTTGCTGTGTAACACACATCACAAAAACACATGAAGCCCTATGGAGTAAAAGACCACATAGCCCATTAAACACATCTAGAGTCAAAGGAATACACTCAAATCATGTCCAAGAGGGAGGGTAAAAGAGTCTCACTCTTGGCAGGAGAAAAAAATAAACCCCAAAAATCCAGCAAAGCTGCTGGAGGACTCACTAGGTTAGGGAATTCAGCCTAAACAGAAAATTCTCCCTAACAGAGAACTACCCGATTATGACACATTGTCCGGTGAGTGCCCAGGCGTGTGTGTGTAATGCATGTGTATGTTGTTTGGGTGACGGGTTCTGATTGAGTGGCAGGTGAGGGTGTGTGTGACTGAGTAGTATGGGTCACCCATGCGCTTCATCCAAAACATTTTGCGGCCTTGAATTTGGGTGTGACACTATCCCTTCTGCCCACAGTAGTTATTTAGCGCAACATTACGGCAGTTGCCCTTGAGGTGGCATCATGCAACAACATTGTTTGTATTTTTCAGTGTACTTTCAGGCTGACTGTTTCAATTCTCCCACTTTTGCAACACATTCCTCAGCCACATTGTGACATATGTGACATGCTTCTGTCATTGAAGAACCCCACATTGGCCCACATGTGTCACCTTGTTGAATGATTTGACAATTCAGGCTGAATGAGTATTGTCCTGATGACATGATGTTTTTGGGCCTGTTTGAATGTGGAACATGCTAGTTGTTTCCTGTCATGTTGAAGTGCACAACCATTAATGTGAACATGGCCCTGCAATCACTGTAATTTTTGTACACTGGATGTGTTGCAGTGTGTGGCACATGGCGTATCTTTTCACACTATGTGGCATTTTTCATCTCTTCATGTCCATCTCACATGGATGGGTGACAGTACTCATTCACTGACATATGGATGTACTTGTGGAATGTACCATGGCTATGGTACATGCCATCTGTGTGATGGCATGTGTCATGTATGTGTATAGGACTTGCCACTCACAGGCCAATGTGTGATGACAGTGCTACCCAGCATGCAGCAAATGTGTTGCTCTTCCATCTTGGTGTCATCAGTGTCAGACTTTTGCCTCCCCTTCCAACTCTGTGACAGTGCATGCATGGGAGGGTTATAGTCATGTGGGACATGTGTAAATCATGTACTGGTTCTGTAGCTTGTCAGGCCTATTTGTGTGGTATGGTGCTAATGTCTGTTTCCATTTTTTGTCTTTCATGTTTTTGCAGGGGATGACACACTTGATGCTGTTGAGGTTGAGGAGATGGTGCAGACACAGGAGGAACCTGAGGCACAACCGGCCACCAGTGGGGGATGTGGTGTGGTGGTGGGTGAGAACCCACTCTTGCTGCAGACGATTCTGTCCAGGGGTGTCTCTGGGTGCACCTCCCCAGACCTCTATTCAGGTGTTGATTCGGATGATGAGACCTATGTGGCGTTGCAGGTAAGTGTTTCTGGAAGGGGTTCTGTTATGTCCAGCCCACCTGCACCAGGGGTAGAACCCTCTATGGGGATGTCAGTGTTGGTTAGTCAGCCTTTGGCGGTAACAGGTGCAGGGTTACACTCCACAACATCTGATCCTGTTCCTGGGCCAGCAGATCAGAGGGGGAATGCAGTCCTGCAGCCTCAGGCAGTGCCAGCACAGCAAGGCATAGATCGCCTTGCCCCAAACAGGTGTGGTGCCCGCCGACATGGTGGCCGGTATTGCATGGGATTGTTCCCATGCAATACCGCATGGGAACAATCCATGTACGGTGTGACAACGCAACAGGCAGCATCAGTTGAGATGATGGCTCAAGCAATGGAGAGGGTGGCCACTTCCATTGTCCCCCCCGAAAGGCAGATGGAGCAGCTACAGCAGGTAACAGACTCCATTTGCCAATCACACAGGGAGGACATGTTGGTGTCCAACAGGGACAGACGGGCGGCACTGGAGACTCTACGCCAATCGATATCAATAGAGTCCCAGGGACACAGGGAAGCCCTGAGGGTAGAACTCCATCACCTCAGGGAAACTCTTGTTGACCTTGAGACTTCCACTAACTTGAGGACAGAACAGCAGCTGGAGTGGCTCACACGTTCGCTCTCAGCTGAGATGCAGGCAACTCGGGAGGAGATCCAGGCATCACGTCAGGTGCTGCATGGGGATCTCCGCACTATAATCCTCCAGAACGGGACCTTCCACACCTGCTTGCTTGCTGCCATGGAGGACCATACCAGGGCTTTGCGTGGGCTGCCTCCCATAGAACCACCACCTCCTGTGGCAGCAGCAGAGGGTAATGAGAGCGACAGCAGCAGTTCTCCCACATTGGCATAGCCGTGCAGGCCATGAGCCCATGGAGGTGTTTTTTTCCCAACATCCACACAGGCGGCTGTTGGTGCGCACCCTGTCCTCGGACCTCCTGGGTGCCCCCCCCCTCGCCGGCCCCCACATGGCCATTTTTGATTTTTGATTTTTGATTTTTTGATTTTTGATTTTTGATTATTTTTTAACAGTGTGTTGCATTGTGTGGCTACCGTGGGCATCCACTGTATTCCGGCTGGGCACATGCAGGCTTGTCCTGAGTTTGGGTTCGATGCTTGGGTTGGTGAGACACACACCCCTCCTGCTTCCTGTTTCCATGGGATTGCAAAGGGTGTGACCAAGTGACAGTGAAGTACACAGTGATGTTGGGCTCCCATGAGCTGTGTGGGCAGTCTGTAGTCAATACTGTGTAGACATTCCTTGTGTATATTGTTGTTGTATTGTACACTGAATGTTGAAATTTTGTATGCTTCTGCTTCCATGTCTCCCTCTGAATTTGCAGGTTCATTCCTCATGTCTTCACAAGGCCGTCTACTTTGAAGATGGAGTTCATGTTGTATGCAGTACACAGACAAGTTTTGAAGCCTGCAAGACTACAGTTGGAAGGGGGCGATGTGGTGGCATATTCAGGTTGTAAGACTACGACTACTTTAACTTAGTACTGTCATGTTTTAGTTATGTTTGAGCTTGTGTAGCTGCATTGTATTGTTGGTAAGTATTTGGACATGTGTGTTGTTAGTTCAACATTACTGGGAGCATGTTGTGTGTGGCCAGTTTCCATTAGGGACACGGTACTTTGTGACACTTGTGTCAGGTTTTCGGGATTGCTTTGTCTGCTCTCACATAGCATGACATGCCATGGTGTGTTGGGTGGTGGTGCTCCGGAGGGTGACATGGCACTTTTCTCATGTTGTATTTTGCAAGGGGTCATGCATTTAGCAGCATATGTGTCTTTTGATGACACAGCATTGGTGGTGTTTCTGTAGGTAGGGATGCACACATTGTGACACTTCCAGGTGACCAATCTCACGCTGTTATGGTTGTGACAGTTGACTGTCCCTTGTGTCATCATTGATTGTCAGCTGGTATGTGGCAGGGCTGTGTGCACTCCTCAGGGGTGTGATTCTAAGTGAAGTAATTAGCCACCAGCTGCGTTCGGACTGCCTCACCCCGTGCCCTTTCCCCTCCCATGCGCAGCGGAAGTACATGTGGTTGGGGATGTCGGGGCACCACCATGTCCACCGGCAGGCCCCGGCGTGTTGCAACGTTGTGCAGGACACATGCTGCCACTATGATCCTGCACACTACTGGGGGAGCGTATAACACCTGCCCGCCAGAACGGTCAAGGGAGCGAAGCGTGACTTGAGCACTCCGAATATGCGCTCCACTATGTCCCGGGTTGCAATATGGGCTGTGTTGTATCTTACCTCAGGTGGCGTGGTGGGGTTCCAAATTGGCGTCATCATGTGGGTGCTCAGAGGGTAGGCACTGTCCCCTGGGGAGGTGGTGATGGGTATCATTAGTAGGGTTGTGACATTACTCAGTGTCTGGCATGCATGCATGTGCTGTGGCATTTATACTCACCAAGCAGCCATGTATCGCCATACCGCCCAGCTTCTAGGTCCCAGTTTAGGGTTGACATTCTGTAAATGAAACTGTCGTGGGTGGACCCTGGATAGTTGGCATATACTGAGGTGATGATTCCCTTGGCATCACATACTACCTGGATGTTGATGGAATGCCAGTGCTTGCGGTTTCTATAGATGTGCTCTGATGCCCTGGGGGGACGTAGAGCCACATGGGTGCTATCAATGGCACCTAGGACTTTGGGGAATTGTGTCACCCCGTAGAAATCCTGGACGGCAGCCTGCCTTTCTGCAGGTGTTCTGGGCAGGTATATGTGCCTATGGACTGATGGGCGTGCAGTCAAGACCTGGTGTAGGCAGCGCGACTGCGTAGCCTGTGACAACCCCCCCACTATGGCACTTGTCCGCTGAAATGATCCGGTGGCCAAAAAGTGCAGTACATTGAGGACCTTCTCCAGGGGGCTGAGTGCTTGGGAGCAGAGGGTGGGTGATTTGAGGTCATCCTCCCACTCACTGACCAGGTCGAGTATTATGTGAGGTTAAAACCTGTACCTCCCATACACCTGGTCATCAGGCATGCCAAAAAGGCTGGTTCTGGGTGTGAAAATTCTGGGCCTGACTATCCTCCTCCTCCTCCTGCGGTATCCCACGACCACTGCTGCTAGGAACGGTATGTTCATCCTGGCGTCTGAGCTTGCAGGTGCCCCTCAGTGCTGGGGGGTGGGTGTGCAAGGGGACATGAGTGGGGGCCTGCTGGCAGGTGCCCCTCAGTGCTGGGGGTGGGGGTGCTGGGGGACATGAGTGGGGGCCTGCTGGCAGGTGCCCTGCACTGCTGGGGGGTGGGGGTGCTAGGGGACACGAGTGGGGGCCTGCTGGCAGGTTCTCTGCACTGCTGGGGGGTGGGGGTGCAAGGGGACATGAGTGGGACATGAGTGGGGGCCTGCTGGCAGGTGCCCTGCACTGCTGGGGGGTGGGGGTGCAAGGGGACATGAGTGGGACATGAGTGGGGGCCTGCTGGCAGGTGCCCCTCAGTGCTGGGGGGTGGGTGTGCAAGAGGACCCGAGTGGGGACCTGCTGGCAGGTGCCCTGCACTGCTGGGGGGTGGGGTTGCAAGGGGACATGAGTGGGACATGAGTGGGGGCCTGCTGGCAGGTGCCCCTCAGTGCTGGGGGGTGGAGGTGCAAGGGGACATGAGTGGGGGCCTGCTGGCAGGTGCCTCTCAGTGCTGGGGGGTGGGTGTGCAAGGGGACATGAGTGGGGGCCTGCTGGCAGGTGCCCCTCAGTGCTGGGGGGTGGGTGTGCAAGGGGACATGAGTGGGGGCCTGCTGGCAGGTGCCCTGTACTGCTGGGGGGTGGGGGTCCAAGGGGACATGAGTGGGACATGAGTGGGGGCCTGCTGGCAGGTGCCCCCCAGTGCTGGGGGGTGGGTGTGCAAGGGGAAATTAGTGGGGGCCTGCTGGCAGGTGCCCTGCACTGCTGGAGGGTGGGGGTGCAAGGGGACATGAGTGGGGGCCTGCTGGCAGGTGCCCTGCACTGCTGGGGGGTGGGGGTGCAAGGGGACATGAGTGGGACATGAGTGGGGGCCTGCTGGCAGGTGCCCCTCAGTGCTGGGGGGTGGGTGTGCAAGGGGACATGAGTGGGGCCTGCTGGCAGGTGCTCCTCAGTGCTGGGGGGTGGGGGTGCTGGGGGACATGAGTGGGGGCCTGCTGGCAGGTGCCCGGCACTGCTGGGGGTGGGGTGCAAGGGGACACGAGTGGGTGCCTGCTGGCAGGTGCCCTGCACTGCTGGGGGGTGGGGGTGCAAGGGGACATGAGTGCGACATGAGCGGGGGCCTGCTGGCAGGTGCTCTGCACTGCTGGGGGGTGGGGGTCCAACGGGACATGAGTGGGGGCCTGCTGGCAGGTGCTGTGCACTGCTTGGGGGTGGGGGTGCAAGGGGACATGAGTGGGACATGACTGGGGGCCTGCTGGCAGGCGCCCTGCACTGCTGGGGGTGGGGGTGCAAGGGGACGTGAGTGGGACATGAGTGGGGGCCTGCTGGCAGGTGCCCCTCAGTGCTGGGGGGTGGGTGTGCAAGGGGACATGAGTGGGGGCCTGCTGGCAGGTGCCCTGCACTGCTGGGTGGTGGGGGTGCAAGGGGACATGAGTGGGACATGAGTGGGGGCCTGCTGGCAGGTGCGCCTCAGTGCTGGGGGGTGGGGGTGCAAGGGGACATGAGTGGGGGCCTGCTGGCAGGTGCCCTGCACTGCCGGGGGGTGTGAGTGCAAGGGGACATGAGTGGGGGCCAGCTGGCAGGTGCCCCTCAGTGCTGGGGGGTGGGGTGCTGGGGGACATGAGTGGGGGCCTGCTGGCAAGTGCCCTGCACTGCTGGGGGGTGTGGGTGCAAGGGGACATGAGTCGGACATGAGTGGGGGCCTGCTGGCAGGTGCCCTGCACTGCTGGGGGGTGGGATTGCAAGGGGACATGAGTGGGACATGAGTGGGGGCCTGCTGGAAGGTGCCCTGCACTGCTGGGGGGTGGAGGTGCAAGGGGACATGAGTGGGACATGACTGGGGGCCTGCTGGCAGGTGCCCTGCACTGCTGGGGGGTTGCAGTGCAAGGGGACATGAGTGGGACATTACTGGAGGCCTGCTGGCAGGTGCGCTGCACTGCTGGGGGGTGGGGGTGCAAGGGGACATGAGTGGGGGCCTGCTGGCAGGTGCCCTGCACTGCTGGGGGCTGGGGGTGCAAGGGGACATGAGTGGGGGCTTGCTGGCAAGTGCCCTGCACTGCTGGGAGGTGGTGGTGGAGGGGGTCATGCGTTGGTGATCAGTAGTGCAAGCTGACATGTAGCTTGCCTGGGGGGCATGCCCATGGTGGATGGGCTGCCTGCGGGACATGACCAGGGCTGCAGGGTAGTCACCTGTGGTGTGGGCTGCCTGCAGGGGCCGTGGAGGGTGTAGAGGGAACACCTGGGAGGACCCACACTGCCAATTCACATGTAGGACTCCCCTGCACCCCAGATACCCCACTCGTTCAGGGCCTGTCACGTGTGAAACTTCCTGCGGACCCCCGAAATACACGTACCCCGCTCGCCCAAGGCCAATCGCGTGTTAAACTTCCTGCGCACCCCAGATTTACACGTACCCAGGCCAATTGCGTGTGAAACTTCACGCGAACCCCAGGAATACACGCACTCCACCCGCACAGGGCCTATCGTGTGTGAGACTTCCCGCGAACCCGAGATTTACATGTACCCAGGCCAATCGCGTGTGCAACTTCGCGCGAACCCCAGGAATACACGCACCCCACTCGCACAGGGCCTATCGCGTGTGAAACTTCCCGCAAACCCCAGATTTACACGCACCCCGCTCACCCAAGGCCAATCGCATGTGAAACTTCCCGCGCACCCCCGAAATGCACGCACACGCTATTTTTGACACACCGGGTGTTTGTGTTTGTCGCGTACCCCTTTGCACGTCATTTGTCCTAGAGGGCCACAGTATGGGACAATCATCAGATCTGTATATACGTGCTTTTTGTTAGCGCACATTTTGGTGCACATTTTTTTCATGCGCAGGGACGCTACCGCCTGCCTTCATGTGGCGGGCGTGTTTAGTCCTGTGCGCGTCTTCGCCCGTGCGCTGGTTTGCCTTATTCGATTCCATGAATACGTGTTGTAGGCGAGCGTTTGGGTGTTCCGCGCACTTGCCTCCTGTACTTCCCCCATGACGCCCACATTTTCACGCGTTGTTCCCCATTCCGCGTGTCATGCCCCGTGTTACGCCTACTTTTGTTATGTGCGCCGCGCTATGTGCGCTTTCGCTGTGGCCGTAGAGCACGCCGTTAGATGACCTGTGCGCCGGCGTGCGCCACGCAGATTTTCAGCGCACATCCCATATTTTACTCACGCACTTCCATGAATCGATGTGCGCGGGTTTTGCTGCGATTTTCTCACTTGCACTGCGATCTTCGCACTTGCACTGCGATTTGCATGGTTTTGCACGCTTGCGCAGGAATTTTCAGCACACATTAATTCCATTAATTATACAAAATCCCAAGAATCACAAAGATAACCCCTATCACCCACTCTAAATAATCAAATCATGACCTTGTCTACAAAATTGGATGAACTAAATAATGCTTTTAAGGAACTTTTATAATATGTCAAAAATAATGGAAATTAAAAATGTTCCCTCTCACTGTCCTTCTTGCACCTGCCCCACCTGTCCCCAGTAATCATTCCCATCAAATTCCCAAAATGTAAATCAAAGATGTTTTGATGAAACCTCACTCCCTTCCTCCTGTGATCATTACTTTACAGAATTCCTAATTCTCCCATTTATGTTTCCCCTTTCTGATATCCCATCCCTTAAATGTTTTATATATTGTTCTGTGATGTCTTTTTTTTAAAGTCAAATTATGAGTCAGCAGACACTACAACTGTGTTGGTTGTCTGCACTCAAAATGAAGGTGCCCCTGCACAGGCACGATGTCTGCACATGTCCGATTTTACATGATGCACTTTTAATTAGTCTGCGATCACCATGTCTGTTCTACGGATACCCATATGCATGCACACTGCGATTCCAACCCGATGGGTGTCCTGAAAGGGCCTTCAGGGCCCACGGATGTCCCTAGACTTCATCATTTGAGCGCACCTGTGCAGTGTGATGGCATGTCTGTGAACATTGTCCGCAGCCACAGGCAGTTTAAAAGTACATTTTCTGCCAATCTAGGGTGTTTCAAGCTGAAACATTACCATTCCATTGCTCCCAGACCCATTCATGGTCCTTCTGGCAAATTTTACACATTTTCAAGGCTTATTTGTGACTTGGTTGTCCGCAGAAAGCACAACTCTCTTTGGATGGTTGCCCTGAAGGGACCCACCCATTACTTTTAGTCATTCACAATCTGGCTATCCAGGAGAGAGCATCTTGCATCACCTGCTTTGTAGATTACCTGCAATACTGTGTCAATGGCCTCTGCTATGGCCATTCCTCCTCCCCAACCACCACTACCACCACGCCCATCACTATCTGGAGGGCCTGGACAGGGAAACAGGTGCATTGATGCAGATAATGAAGATCAAGAGGAAGATGAAGAAGAGGCGGAGGCAGTCCCTATATCCAGTGCCCGGAGTCCAGGGTGTGG
Organism: Ambystoma mexicanum; assembly: GCF_040938575.1. Taxonomy (NCBI): domain Eukaryota; kingdom Metazoa; phylum Chordata; class Amphibia; order Caudata; family Ambystomatidae; genus Ambystoma; species Ambystoma mexicanum. The sequence continues at coordinate 1,151,854,130 of NC_090928.1, forward strand.
TAATTTTTCTCCACCATTGGAAATGTGCCAAAGGCACATTCAGCTAAGGTTTGATGCACTGAGTGTAAATTTCAGTCGAGGAGAACCAGGGCTGTATTCCTACAGCACCACCTCTGTGTGATCGATCTATGAACGTCTCGTCTAAACAGGTTCACCCCTGTTCCTCCAAAACTATCAAGGACCACATTGACTCCCTGGCTCCTGCCCTGGCGGAGTTTTGCAACCACTCCTTCACCTCTGGAGTCTTCCCATCCCCCCTTAAGCACTCCCTTGTGCATCCTCTTCTTAAGAAACCCTCTTCCGACCCCTCCTGCCCGGCTAACTATCGCCCAATCTCCATCACTCCCTTCCTGGGCAAGCTCCTGGAGAAACTAGCCATCTCCCAGCTTAACCTCCATGCTGAATCTGTTGGTAGTCTTCATGACCATCAATCTGGCTTCAGAGCTGCCAGAAGCACGGAAACTGCTCTCCTGAACATCCGTGAGGACCTGCTCTCGAACCTCGACTCCAACACTCCGTGTGTTCTCATTCTGCTCGATCTCTCTTCTGCCTTTGACACTGTCAACCATGCCATCCTGCTCAACCGTCTCCGTAATAACCTGGTTATCACTGGTCAGGCTCTGGCATGGCTGACCTCTTTCCTTTCCAATTGACCCTCCCAGGTCCAACTGGGGTCCTTCCTCTCTGACATCTTTTTCTCTACCTGTGGTGTCCCCCAGGGATCTAATCTCTCTCCCTAGCTGTTCAACCAGTATCTGGCACTCCTTGCCCACCGCATCGCCGCTCTCTGCCCCAACTTTCAGTGCTATGCGGACGATACCCAGCTCATTTTCAGTCGACCCTCGGCCTCCTCTCCTTCCCTCATCTCTGACTGTGTGTCTGCTATCCAGGAATGGTGTGCCGCCAATGACCTCCGCCTTAATGCCAGTAAGACTGAGATTCTACTTATCGGCACACCCACTCCCTCCTTCCCTGCAGCTCTCTGGCCAGCCTCTCTTGGCCCCCTTCCTGCTCCTACCTGCAAGGCAAAAAACCTCAGGGTCATCTTCGACTCCACACTCTCCTTCTCTCCTCATATATCTGACGTCTCTAAGAAGTCACACTACCAGCTGCACCTCCTCAGAGGTATTCTTCCCTTCCTCTCCTTCCCCCAGAAGCTCACTGTCTCCCGAGCCCTGGTTCTCTCAAAGCTTGACTACTGTAACAGCCTCTATCTTAATCTGCCTGCCTCCACACTCTCCGCCCTCTGCAACTCATCCAGAACAGGACTGCGAGACTTGTCCTTGGCCTCAAGCCCAGGGACCGTATCTCTCCAGGACTGAAATCTCTACACTGACTCCCAGTGGCTGCGAGGATTAAGTTCAAAACCCTCTGCATTGTCCACAAGGCCTTCTGGGGCCTGGGGCCTAAATACCTGCAACTCTCTCTTCCTAAATATCTTCCTTCCCAAGCCCTTCACTCATCCGTCTCCAACTCCTTCAGGGTCAGCCGCTTCTCTAAGCAACGAGCTGAGGGTAGATCTCTCTCCGCGGCAGGGGTCTCCCTCTGGAACAGCCTTCCTGCCTCCCTGAAACTTGAGGAGAACCTTCTCCGGTTCCGGAAGCACCTCAAAACCTTCCTCTTTGCTTCTGCTTTCTCTCTCCCTCTCCCCTGCTAAATCCTTCACTCAAACTGCACTGAATCTGCAACTGGGCCACTCTCACCGACCTCGGTCCCTGGCCCAGCCACTCTCCACTTGCACTGCCTCCCTGGCAACCCCTGCACTACGGGACTGTCTCTGTATCCTTACAGTCCCCCCTTCCCAGCACTTGTCTGCACTTACCTGGCACTTGCCACCAGCTGGCCCTATTTATTTATTTTTATTCTACTTACCCTGTACTGCACTTCCTCCCTCCCTTTCCCCTTGCGCTTTTCCCTTCCCTCTACCCCTGCACTTGCACGATCTAAATGACACCTGGCCTAGTAAGATCATTGTCTGTCTTCCCCTTGTTCCCCCCTCCCTGCCTCGTCGCGCCTTGAAACACTTGTGTATAAGCGCATTACAAATACCATATCATATCATATCATATAGCCCTATGGGGGCAAAAATGGGAATTCACCACTCGGTAAAATACCGGCGGCAACCATGTCGCTAATAGCACCATGGTTACCGCTGTCCGTGTAATGAGGCCCTTGGTGTGTTATAAAATGGTGTCTATTTTATGCTACACGACGGGCCGTGTAGCCTCACGTGTCGATCCGCAGCCACCCTGCCTCCAGGGCCCAGGTGCTTCGGGGGCTGCTGACGAGTCATGAGCCTCATGTAGGTGGTCAATGTGAGGGAGGGGGGTCCTAAAGACCTTTCCTCCCATACATTTCCCCCCTTCGTTACTTAAGTAACAAATACTGTAACTCACCCAACCTTTGCCGTTTTTTCTCATTAGCAACTGCTTCATCCCACACCGGTGACCCCTTTATTGGCATCAAGGCTCTACACACCTCTCTGAGAATTTCCCCCCTTCTAGCATACTCATCCAGTGTTCATGTCATATATATGCATCCCCCATCCCCCTCCAGGTCTACCCATACCTCCTTATACCATTCTCGTTCCAGAGGTTCTTTTATCGTTGTGTGGTATAACCTATCTACTATATCCCTGTCATAATATAATGACGCCACCCTATATTTGGTTTCAGGATCCTCACCTGTTTGTACTTGTGCCTCCTGCATGATCTGTGCTGCTCCTCTAGTGTTGCCAATTGTCACCATCAGCATTGCACCATTAGGGACTGCGTTTGTGCAGACTGAAGACCTAGCTGGCACACACAAAAAATCAGGGGGAAATATATGATGATGAGTATCAGCATTTTGACAGTCAATCCTAGCCAGGATTGTACCCAGGAAAAAATGTTGTCGAACCAAGAGCTCGGGTCCACAACACCTTCTTTCTTCATCCATTCCCCCAAATTGTGCACTGCCGCGATAACGTGTGATAGTGTCCCATTGTCCGCATCTGCAGATGGCACAAATGTGCAGCACGTGCTCCCGATTTTTCGGCAATCACCTCCATCCATCACCGTTAACAGGTCTAGGACATACCTGTTCTGCATTGTCATTAACCTTAGGGCCCTTAGCTCCACCTTGATCACATTGAACCCTTCTTCAGTTTTGTTTGCCAATTGGATCAGCTGCCAGCATGTGATTTGCAGCCACTTGGCGTTGGCTCGTGCCTGGATACTAGGGGTGAGGGAGGCAAAGAATGTTTCAGCGGAGTTGAATATCCGGTACCTGTCAGGGATTTGTGCCAACAGTTCTGTGGAGGCCTTGTATATGTAGTTGGACGACATCCGCTTTCTGGATATCACACCTTGCGCGTTGTCCACGGACAGGACATACATTGGTGGTTCTTCTGATGGTTGTGGATTTTCTGGGCAACGGGTGGCTTGCAGTCCTTCTCTTCCTTCGATGTGACTCTCCGGGATCACCATCAGGGCACAGTGCAGAGTTGCCAAAGAATATGTGTCCCTCCAAGATTGTGGGAGGTGCAAGTATGCCTGTTTACTGCAGCCCCAATAAGTGTCCATAAGGGTTGCTGTCCCTTTCTTCATATCTGGGATAATGAGTGTTCTATTTCAGTTCTTATTTGTGCCCATGTTGTTTTTCCCCTCGCCAAGGAATTTCTTTTTTCAGCTTGAACGGTTTTTCTATGGCTGTCACCCATGTTAGCTTTGTGATATGCTTGGTCGAAACTGGTGTGCAGGTTTTCTCGACCCATTGCATTTTCTCTTCTGGCAGTCCTTGTAGCGTTTCTGCTTTGCATGTTATTACTTCCTCTTTCCACTTATTTTCTGAAAAAAGTTCCTTTAATCACTAAGAACAGTTCTTTTAAACATATCACTCCTTTGGGTCTCGATTAGCAGGTTTTCTCATTTTGCAGAATTTCAAAAGATACTGTGTGTGCCTGGAAGCCTCTATCAGTCCTTTAACAAGGTCTAAATGCTGTACTGGTGGCCCACCTGCTCTGTGGAACCCTCTCTGTCCCCATCTTGCAAATCCCCCATGTACGGTAGTAGTCATATAAACTGAATCTGTGTAAATTGTAACTGCACACCCCTTTGCTGCATGCAATGCTTCAATGAGTGCTATTAATTCTGCAGCTTGTGCTGAGTAGTGGGCGGGTAGGCGCTGCTGTATTAGCACTTTGTACTCACCTTCTTCCAACCTTACGACAGCTATTCCCACGTGTTTTGCTCCTGTCTCTGAATTTATTGATGCTGACCTGTCTATGAAGAATACCTCTCCTTCAGTCAGTGCATTTTCACTCACCATGGTGGTTTTTCCCTCCTCACCCCTGTATGTTGCACAATTGTGCGCTTACATGTCTTCCACTGTGCATGGTTCTGTAATGAATCTTGCAGGGTTCACTGTCTTGCATCTCACTATGTGTATGTTCACGCTGGACAGAATTATTTCATACGCTGTGGCTCTTTGTGTTGTGAGTGTGCTTTTTGATCTTTCCAGGATTGCGGATAGGGAGTGCTCCACGAACAGTGTCACGGAACATCCCATCACTATCGTTGCACTTTACTCAATGGTGAACGCTGCGGCTGCGAGCGATTGCTCGCATGCAAAGCATCCTTGCATTACTGCATCCAGTGTGCCACTGTAGTATGCCAGGGGCATGTGTCCCAGAGATGTCTTTTGTGTCAGTACTGCTGTCATGAGGGACCCTTTACAATGTGAGAACAGATAGAACTTGCGCTCATAATCTGGGTTCGCGAGTACTGGCACGCTTGAAATTAGTTCTTTGAGTGACGTGAAAGCATCATCTAGTTCTGCTGACCATTGTATTTCGGTGTTTTCTCTTTGAGCTTCCTTGAGTCCTTGCAGTAATGGCCTTGTGTATGCTGCATAATCTAATATCCATGCTCGGCAGTAATTACACATGCCGAGAAATTTTTGCATTTCCTTTACTGTTTTTGGTCTGCCTTCTGCTGTGATGGCGGCTACCCTGTCTGGTATAATTCTCTTACCATCTTTTGAAATTAGCTGTCCCAGGTACAACACTTCTCGCTGACAATATTGTAACTTTCATTTATCTACCTTGTAACCTTTGTGGTCAACAAATCATGCACGTACTGAATAATCGTGCTGTCTATTGTCACATTTCCTAGATCTTCGTGTAGAATTCTGTTAAATATGCTTGGGCTTTTGCAGTACCCCTCGGGTAGTCTGCAGTGCTCATATCTTTTTCCTCCCAATGTAAATGCTGTTAGATATCTGCACTCTTCCACGAGTGGTACTGAGAAGAATGCATTTTTCAAATCAACTGCGAAGTGAGACACATCTTTCGGGATGCTGCATAAGATGGATGCAGGATTGGGGACCAAGAGTAACTTTTTTTGGATGACGTCATTGAGTGGGCGTAGATCTTGGATCATCCTCCACGCCCCTCCCTTTGCTTTTTTAATGGGGTAGATACAAGTATTGCATGGCGAGTTTGAGGGCACTATTATTCCCTGTGCTAATAATGCAGTGATTGTCTCTTTCAGCCCTTCTTCTGCTTTCCTGCTTTCCTGGAGAGGGGGTACTGTTTTACTGTGGGCAGTATGGCTCCTTGTTTGAGTTTTATCTTAACTGGTGTCACCCCATGCAATAGTCCCACATCATGGGGGCCGGTGTTCCACAGGTCACCCGGCGCTGACTGCATGTCATCATCAAAGAATGAAGGTGGTGCTCCTACCACTGCCGTTAGTTGTACTGGCGCTTGTCTTGTCTGTATCATGATATCACAGGGGATTGCTATTTCCATTATTATTTCCCCATCACTATCTGAATCTGTGAAGAGGTCTTCATCTGATAAATCTCGCAGTGCAATGTCAGCATTGATGCACAACACTGTGCGCCATTCGCAGCCATGTATGTCCATTGAAATTACTGCTATTCTTTGGGCTGAGACCTGAACTGCATGTAAATCTAATGACATCACAGTTCTGGGCACTATCTCCAGGCGTGCTATTGGACGGAAAACAAACTCTGCAGGCAGCCCTCCATTCTAGGTGCTTCAATTCAGGGACCACCTGTGCCAATGTGTTTAACCCCTGGATGAACATATCTGGGTCCAATGGTATGCCGCACACTTCTGGTGCTGTTGCTCGTGCGTGCATTACCAGCATCACTCGAATTGTGTAAATCCCTGGTGTTGAGCAAACTATTACTCTCTCTGTAAAGGAGACAGTCATGTTAAGCTTACTTAGGAGGTCCCTCCCCAATAAGTTAATCGGGGATTGTTCATAGTACAACAGCTCTTACTGTTTTACTCCCCACTGTTACATCCAATTCTTCCGTGTAAGGAACTTCGACCACCGCCCCAGAGAACCCCTGCATCTCCAATTTACGATTAGATAGCGGAAACTTGCCCTCACATAAACATGATTTTTCGGCTCCCGAATCCACGATAAAAATGAATTGTTTGTTCCCTATCTCCACCCCTATCAATGGTTCCTCTGCTGCATCGAGGGCTGTCGATAGTACTGGACACGCAAGTGCTCTCTGTGGGCTGTCCTATGCTGGGTGTCTCATGGGTTCCCCTTGGCTGAAAACATTTTCTGGTACCACCGCCACTCCCCCGTATGGTGCAGGTGCACCATTTGCTGTTGTGGCGAAGGGGTTACCCTGTGTGTATGGCATGTGTTTGCAGCATTGTGGGTGCTGTTGGATGTGGTTGTTCTCTGTGTTGTTCTAGGCACCTTTGTTCCTGCTGTCCTTGCATCCTCCCATTGGTAACCCGTATGGGCTCCCTGGGTGTGGGTGACCATAATGATGGTCATCTTGGTAATTATTGTTTGGCCTGCTCCTACATTCTCATAAAAAGTGTCCCCATCTCCTACAGTTCCAACAATGTCCTTGTCCTCCTCTAGGTCCTTGCCCCCCATACCCATCATTTCCTCCATACCCCGGACCACACCCTCTGCACCCTCTGTACCCACCTCTTCCTCCCTGGGGGCTCCACACTTGCCACTGCGGTCCTCTGTACTGCTCCTGTCCATTACACTGTGACTGCCCATTGCCAGCCCAATTTGCTGCTTTCTTTCCTTGTATCACTACTGATCCCTCCTCCTCCTCCTCTGCATCCCTATCTGTGGGGAGTGCTGCTACAACTGCGGCGACCTTCACCAGTTTTGTCTGTATTAACTTTGCCTCGTCTGCCAACCTTCTCTGTGCTATCTCTTTTTCCCTTTCATTTGATTCTCTTGCAGTGGTGTACTATAATACTTTGAATTTCGAGCCATCCTTTCCCTTCAATCCCTGCTTTTGTTTTTGAGTGCTTTCTGAACTTCTTTTGGGAGCCCTCTCTTTATTATAAAGTAATATAGGGATGTTGATTGATCCCAGGCCATACCCGTCTCCGCTCTCCACATCTCCTGCACCCGTAAAATGAAATCCATGGCATCGTCCCCATCAGTCATTATACACTGCATTACTGACTGTAAATCTGGCGTGTCTGGGACGGTGTCTCTCAAGGCATCCCAGACCCTCGCACGTACTGTATTTAAGGAGGCTCCATCATGACGGTCGCAATTTAATGTTATTCCCGGGAAAACAGCCTTTGCCCAAACTCTGTCAGCTTGGTCACCCACTGCTGATACCAACAAACTTTTGACATCTCCAACTGCTAATGGCACCACCACTGTATGCTTCTCAAATGCATATATCCACTTACTTGCTCCTCCCGACAGTGGAGGCAATAATTTTAATAAGTTGTCCTTGTCCATCTGAGCCCAGGGTATGTAATTCGGCCTCCCGCCCCCGTTCTGCATAGCCTGATAGATTTTTACAAATGTGGGCCAGGGGTTTTTCAGCCCCCATGTTATTTTCTCGTTGTTCACCCGCCGGTGTTTCCTGTGACTATCACTGTGGCTCACGTGTGTGTGTGTATGTGTTAGCACTAACAATTCTTAAATACTAAATTATTTCTACACAATACTCTGCCCTGAACCTTACAGGGTCACACTTACAATGACCATTACACAGAAACCTCTGTTACCATTAACTTAACATTACTACTTTGCAGTGCGATTTTTTTACTGGAAAAAGCATAACATATTCAACTCACGATAGACATCCGACAGACATTTAACATATAACACATAACAAATAACAAAAACCCTCCTTTCCCTTGCCCTGTAATTTTCATTGAAAAAGACCCTCTGTCCCTGACCCAGTTCTTCCCTTCACCCCCGAAGTTTATAGAATATTCCCTAACTTTAGTTCACCCAGAATAAAGAAGAAGAAAAACGCATTTTCTAATGTATGCACCCTGTCTCTCTCTTCTCAGACACCTTTATTTCTATTTCACTTATTCCCAGTACTAGTCAAGGTAGCACTATGCAGCGCCGCCTTCTACCCCCTTGCCGAGCTAAATTTAATGTATTGTATTACCAGTCAATTTACCCCTAAGAAAAATCCCTTCTTTACCTCACTTGACCTCGTACACTCTGGTCTCTATTCCCCTCCTTTTATTCACTCGCACTTAATACTCACATGCCCGTCTTGATCCAAGACTCTCCGGACCCGGTCCATCCAGGTGGTGCTGCCTCACACTCAATGGCCGCCCCCGGGGAGCGGTAGTAAGGGTGTTTTGGAGCGGGACCCCTACCCTTTCGCCCTACTGCGTGCGTGTGTCTAAGCGTACCAGTTGCCGTATTCGGGCAGCCCTCTTAAGCGGGCGTGCTGTGCGTCTCCACTGTGGCCAGGGACATCTCGTGCCAAAAGGGGACAATAAAGACGGATCACGTCTAAGGGGTCACCTCTGAAAGTAAGCGTCCCCCAACCAGGCAGTTAACCCCCTTCAATGAGAGGCAATAAAGGACACACCCCAGGAGGGAATGAGACCATGACCAAGTGCGGTTGAAAGGAAAAGGTTCTGTATCTAAATTGATATAGGGCATGCAAAGGACTCTGCAAACTCCGAGAGCACTCTGTCTGACAATAGCAAAGACAGTCAGTTATATTACAAATACACGTCATGCATGAGCTAAGCTATAGGGGCTACATAGTCTTGGGTATTGGTTGGTGACGTCTAGCTACTATGTTGTCTATATGCTCGGTGCTCCATGATTGGCGGGGATCCACGTGGTGGCATCACAAAGTGCTTGGGTCAGCTGGGCTCGTAGGGGTGGAGCTCCAGGGCACTGGCTGTCAACAGAGATTCACCTCTTTGGTTCTAGAAACTTGCCCTTGTGGCCTTTCATACACATTCATCACACTCATCTATGTCAGGTTGTTATGTAAAACTTCTAACACATCAATCTAATACCTGTGTGGGGACACAAGAACGCAGCATGCAACAAGAGGCTTCCTCCATACATCATCGTAAAGTTATTAACAAAGGGTCTAGTCTCATGGGTCCAGGTATCTTATCAGGGAGCACGGGTGAAGCTACCTTCATCATTTTGTCCTGTTGGATACAGTAAATGATGGCTCTGGGGGATGTGTGCACAAGGACGGATAACTGTCTTCGTGGTCTGATGAATTTGGGGTGAACTGGAATGCCATTAGGTCAGGGGGCCACATAGCTGGCACCTCAAAGGTGGCAGGATTTAGGACCGGGTAGCTCGTAATTCACTTGGCCTGGCCATGGCAGTACACAGTGGTTGTATGGCAGCCTCTGACATGGGGGAGGTAAATACTTGAAGCGGGTCCAGCAGGAATGTGGGAAGGTGAAGCTGTGTTGTTCAAAAACCAGAGAGCCCCGGCGGGCATTGGCGGGTGGAGGGGGAGATGGGCTTGTAACTTTGTGCAAGTCTCTTATTCACAGGACTGCACAAATACAGATGTTGGAGCTGGGGGCATCAGGTAAATTACACATTTCTGCTGTTTCCCTGTGGTTACATTACTAGGTTCATGACAACGGAGGTTTTTCATTGGCACATACATTACATAACGTTAATCAGTCTTATGCTTGCAATTCATGAGACAGGTGAACTTATAACAAACATGAGGTAGTATCAGGTTGGCTCAAATACTCGTGAGCAAGAAAACAATGTGTTTATCTAATATTTTGGTTACACTAATGACTGGCTCAATGCCCTAGGTGGCTTACATGCAATACAACATATTTCATCACATCATATACAAGCATCTTATATATTGCTTTTCCATTACCCTTTGTTACAATAGCAGCAAAACATTAGTTGATACAAATTGGATTTTCGAGTGGTTGTACACTGGGCCTTAGAATATGAAGGTGTCTCAGGGGAGGGCGGGGGTCACCTCGCTTTAGTATGAGTGACTTGCATTATACGTTTTAATACTTTTTAACACACATCCTTTAGCAGCATGGATAAGACTGAGAGACATGAGAGTTTAGCATATATGGTTAACACTTCATCTGGGAGAACAGGGCTGGGGGTCATAAGCACCATAAATCACAGGCGTGGGGGGTTAGGCTCAGGGTCGGGGTATACTTGATAGGGATGACTTTTGTTCTTTCCCAGACCTCAACTGCAAGTCCGGTCACTCCTAGGGAAATGATGTACTGCGGAAGGTAAATGATACAGTGTTTCTTCTATTACTTGTTCGCGTCTACTTGCTCGTGAGAATGGGCCTTTAGCGGATCTGCCATGGAGGGAGGAAGGGGGAGAGTGCACGGCTCCCTGTGCGTGGTCAAGTGGGGTCCAAGCTGCAGCATTTGTATGCAGACTTTTCTATTGGGGCCTGGGTTCAGTGTGCTCAAAATGGAGTCTTGGGGCCTCATTACACGGATGGCGGTAAGGGTTTACCGGTACCGGTAAGGGTACCAGTGCCAGTAAACCCTTACCGCCTTACTACGAGGTCCCTTTGTGGGACCCTACCTTAACGGCTGGTTTTACCAGCCGTTAAGGACGGGACCCGCAAAGGGACCAAGGAGGTAATTACGGTTCTGCAATTTGGGGTACCGTAATTACCGCCTTCCCCATTCCCATTGAGCCCTATGGGGGCAAAAATGGGAATTCACCACTCGGTAAACTACCGGCGGCAACCATGGCGCTAATGGCGCCATGGTTACCGCCGTCTGTGTAATGAGGCCCTTGGTGTGTTATAAAATGGTGTCTATGTTATGCTACACTACGGGCAGTGTAGCCTCATGTGTTGATCCGCAGCCACCCTGCCTTCAGGGCCCAGGTGCATCAGGGGCTGCCGATGAGTCATGAGCCTCATGTAGGTGGGCAATGTGGGAGAGGGGTGTCCCAAAGACCTTTCCTCCCATACAATAAAAATGATAGTAAACTCACCCAGGTTAGCCCAGACACTGTATACCACCAAACCTCCACTCCCTCCAAACCAATAGTAGCAGAGATGCCACACAACTCAGTGTACCTTTTCAAATGATTCATTGAACAATCTCCCAACATCCACACAGTGAGCTTTTTCTTAGCAATAGCACATCCACCTTCCCTACACACTTCAATCAGAACACCTACTACCCTCTCTTCCTGTAAACCACAACCAGAACATCTCACCGGCTAATCTCCACAGTCCCCTTCCCATGCCAGGCATCCTTTAAAGACCAGGATATGGCACGGACTGTCCAAGGACTACTGCGGTGTCCACGGACCCCGTAACATAGGGGCAGCCCTTCTACCCTTTCAACATTTATGTTATCAAAACTCCCTCATTGCTGCTTTCCAAGAGTCACACATCCATCCACCAATCCCATCCAACACCTCTACAGCTAACCCTTTCATCTCAGTTCAACACTTCAAATGTACACATGAACTCTGAGAATACATATCTCCTGTTTATCAAAGGCATCTGCATCGAAAACTACTGTGAAATTGCCCAAGATTTCTATTTCCAGATTCAACAAGATCTCCATCTAACAATACAATAGCCACATCCATCTTCCCTACACACAACAATCAAAACCCCTACTACCCTCTCTTCCTGTAAACCACATCTAGAACACCTCATTGACTAATCCACATAGTTCCTTTTCCATGCCAGTCATCATTGAAAAAGTGCAGTATCTGCAGACTTTGCAGCCACTCAATGGGTTGGGGGAGAATTTAAACTCAATTTCAGTTATTTATTCTTTAGTGGTGGCTCTGTCCAGAATCTTTTTTTTTTGGGGGGGGTTGTTAACAAACACCTTGTTTTCCTTTTTGTTTGCTTTTATGTACAGTAGTACTATATCTGACCTTACAATTTTCTTACAGGAACTTTGTTAATGCATTCCTAACATTGTAAAGAAAAATTGCATTTCTAACATCTGTAAAATGTATTCCATCTTCACAAACAAAATTCACACCATCAGACCTTATATTGTCATTCTCAAAAGATGACACTCCTGCAGCATATAAAAAAGCAGATCCAAATGTATTGACAAACTGCCGCGATTCTTCCATTTATGGACTGAAAAAGTTTGGGCATCCCTATGTTTGTCTCTGATTCATTTCAGAAAACAATGGGCCTCATTACGAGGTGGGGGGTGTGGGATTACCGGCACTGGTAAGGGAACCGGTGCCGGTAATCCCTTACCTCCCTACTACGAGTTCCCTTTGCGGGTCCTTCCTTAATGCCTGGTTTTTGCAGGAGTTAAGGATGGGACCCGCAAAGGGACTCTAGAGCTAATAATGGTACCACAATTGCGGTACCGTTATTAGCACCTTCCCCATTCCCATTAAGCCCTATGGGGCCTCAAATGGGAATGGGGAATGGCCCTGGTGAATGGAGAATTACCGGTCCCTCCAACCTCGCAATGGACCAGCAATTGCTCCATTCACCAGGGCGGAGTCGAAAGGGTTTTGGAGGCAGCCATGGAGCTGATAGCTCCATGGCTACCTCAAACCTCGTAATGAGGCCCAATGTCTTTGCATCAGGAAACTGTTCCATTAGGCTTTTCAAGAAATCCTTCAGTGCTTCATGCAAATACATTGGAGTCACAGCACCTACTACCATCTCGTCCTGTAAACCACAACCAGAACACCTCATTGGCTAATCCCCACAGTCCCCTTTCCATGTCAGGCCTCTTTGAAAGACCAGAATGTGGCACGTGTCATCCGCGGACTACTGCAGTGACCGCAGACCTCATAACGAAGAGGCAGCCCTTCTACCCTTTCCAGTTTCATTTTCTTAACACTCAGATGTATACTTGAACTCTGAGAGCACATATCCTGTTAATCACAGCCCTCTGCATCAAAAACGACTGTGAAACTCTGCAACATTTCCAGAATCAAAATGTGCATCTAACAATACATAATGCAGCTATGGTTATATTATTTTAAGTATTCTTTGCAACTCTTTTACAAATATATGTATATATATATAGAGGGTTCCTGCTAACTACCCTCTAATAAGCTTCTCAATGAGCACATTCTCTTTTTAAACACTCCAGCTAAATCCATGCTTTGCAGCATTCAGCACCTGCTCACAACAAGCAGCAAAAAGTTACAATGTTGTCATTTAAACATGTTTTCTTTTAGGAGTAATTTTATAAAAGTTAAAAAATGTCCATTCATAGCAGCACTGTAGTTACTTTTTTTCAAACAGAAGGAAAAAGCAGATGGAAAACATTTTTAAAACATGTTTTAGTCGTTCTAGGTGTGTGCACGTTTAATATGTTGTCAGTACATGCATACCTGGCAACATAACCCATTCCAATCTGTAGGTGCTTATCAAGTCTTTATTTTTGTCTTTGCATTTTATGGCATGTAATTCCACTCTTCCCAGTATGCAACTCAGACTACAAGTCCCACAATGCAAAGACAGAAGCAGGACTGGAATGGAATATTTAAAAGTGACATTTATCTCGAATGTAAAATTTAAAATAATGTGTGTTTAAACATGTTTTTAGGAGTATTTTCATGAAAGTAAAAAAATGCATATGTGGATTTATAGCAGCACTGTGGGTAAATTATTCCTAAAAGAAATTAAAAGCAGATGCAAAAGATTTCTACAACATTTTTAAGTGCCACTTGGTATGTGGAAGTATAATATGTTGGCAGTACATGCATACTTGCTAACATAACCCATTCCAATCTGCAGGTGCTTATCGTGTTATACCAGTATCTAAATCAAATAACAAATTACAAAACATACTTCTAAACATGTGCAATGTCAATATAGATACCTTTTCAAACTTATGTGAAGGTGAATGGATTCACACATGCAGCACAGAACCATATTTCAATGAAGTGGCATATAAACAAGAACAACAAAAAACAATTGCTATAGACAGTGCTGGCTGAGGGTATGACATGTTAGGAGACACCTTTATAACAAAAGAAACCCTAATAGAAAAAACATCCCCTGCAATCTTTCAACCAAAGGCTCCTTTTCGCCCAAACAAACCATCCAGTATACAAATGAACATGCAGCTCAATGTGTAACGTAAGGCAAAAATCCTTCAAATGTTTATGACACTTCCTATTCCAATGAAAGCAACAAGTAGAATGAAACCTTTAATAACCATGGACTACTGTCCAGTGCATAGCCACACTGGTCTGCAAGGACATTCATTAGCCTGCATTTTGGGAACTGCTTTCAAAAGCACCTTTCACCAGTACAAAGTGTTAGCAACACACTATTCCGCTATATGGAATCTTCTGCATAGACTATGCTATGCAAACACTCCTGCTCTACACTGCACAATTTAAATAACATTCTCCTACATGGAACAGCCACATAACTGCTTCAAAAAATAGAGCACATCCAAAGTAAGTACTTTGCAACTGAATTTGACTTTTCAGTAACTTCAGAAAACATTACTGAACACCTCAAACACACCAACCTCCTGACAGTCACGTACAAAAAATAAATAGTTTTGTTTCAAAACACATCTGCTGGAACACCTACCAAGTATGTGTCTGTTGTCAGAGAACTTTGCAATAAAGACGGATCTCTCTCAGGTAAGGAATGTATTCGTCTGAATACAGTGACGTGCATGTGTTCGGAGCTTGTCAGTTGGTGAATGCCTGCCGGGTGGGAGAAGCCGGTGTCTTTTCTCCTATGTACTAACTTCTACGTGGAGGCAATAAAGACACATAAAAGAACTTACCTGAGAGAGATCCATCTTTATTACACTGGTGACGAGGATGGGGGCTGCTGAGGAGGGGGCAGCAGAGCGGTAGAAGACACTGCCCTCCAATTTGAAATCCCACCCGGCAGGGAGCTGGGCCCTGTCCGTCGCCTGTAGGTGTGCTGCGGGGAGAAGAGCCTGCGGCGGGGCCTGCTGTGGTTACGGAGCCCCTGGGTCCAGCACTGAGTGTTCGCCGCAGATGGACTGATTTGGGCCGGAGAGTGTTCTAGGCTGTAGCAGGGGCCGCCTGGGTGCGTGGTCCCTGGGTCCAGTCCTGTGACTGCAGCGGGAGCCCCCGGAGTTTCTGGGTCTGGTCGCTGATGTGCCGCTCTTGCAAGTGCCAGTTGGCTGTCCGGTAGATGGAGTGCTTGCAACCGTAGCGGGGGCCCATCAGCATTTTGCCTCCGGGTCCGGTAGTGGAGTGCAAAATCCCCGACCGTGACCGAGTAAAGTTTATGTCAGGGTTTCCAGTAACTAGGACAGGGCCCAGCGCCCTGCCGGGTGGGATTTCGAATTGGAGGGCAGTGTCTTCTACCGCTCTGCTGCCCCCTCCTCAGCAGCCCCCATCCTCGTCGCCAGTGTAATAAAGATGGATCTCTCTCAGGTAAGTTCTTTTATGTGTCTTTATTGCCTCCACGTAGAATTTAGTACATAGGAGAAAAGACACTGGCTTCTCCCACCCGGCAGGCATTCACCAACTGACAAGCTCCGAATACACACACGTCACTGTATTCACACGAATACATTCCAACCTGAATACAGTGACGTGCATTCCATTCCATTCATCACCACAGGATACAACAAACTTTTTATAAAAAGAACACAAAAACAGTAGATATAGCCTGCAAAATATAGGACAATGAACAATCACAATGGTTCCAATTTGCTTTATATCTGACAGCAGAAAATGAATACAAAATAACTGAATCATCAATACTTTGCATGTACTGCAACACAAAGCTTGACAATAACCAAATGCCATCATGTGCTATCATTAATATATTCCTATGTCCAAAGGCTCTCGAACAACTTAACTTGTAGGAGAGCATCATAATACAAACAGTACACCCATTTCAAGCTTTAATACACCTTCACATGAAAACAGCCAACTTACCTCCGTGTGAGATACTAAAGGGCATCTGTGACAAAGTAGTATATTTGCCATTACATCTTAAAGAAAATGTAGAAATTCCTGCAGTACAACAACCAATAGATCAATATTTGATTGTACTAGTTAAGAGTGTACCAACAAAAGACAAAAACATTTATCAAAAACCATTTGACTTGAACAAAGTTAGACAAGCCCTACTATATCTAAAAGAAAACAAGGAATACTAAAAAGATATAAACATAGAAGAAAACTTCAAAGGAATGACCCAGAAATGTTTAATTCACCAACTGGCCAATTTGAACGTGTAGATCCTGTGACTGCTGCCAGCATTTCAGACCAGTATACTCAAAAGACACGTTTGACGATGCATTAGAAACATATCAAATGTGTCAAGCCAAACAATCCCCAATGAGCACATGGGAAGTCAAGTTTAAAAGAATGTTCTTTTCTTCTACTCTTTCCTACAGGAAAAGGAGAAAGACATGACGAAAGTTCCACACAAATAACATCAATTTATAGCTCTTTACGAATACATTCTGAAGACCCCAGATTCAGACAACATGTAGAATGAATACATTCTTCAACTCCTGTTTGAAAGTGAACTAGCAACTCTATGTTATGGAGTGGCATACACATTAAAAACAGATTCCAATTGTTTAAACATGTCCACTACCCAACTGCTTCAAAAAATAAAAGACAAGGTGTCGAGTACAGCGAGTGCTGTTTGCTGGAGGAAGACTTCGCTTGGATCGCCTGCGCTGTTGTTTGCCGGAGGGAGACTGCGTGTGGATTGCCTGCGCTTGTCTGTGTCGCTGTGAACGTCGAACTTTTCTCTGCTTGGAGGACGTCTTTAACAGTTGCACCTAGTGTGCCTGACCCAGGTGACTGTGTTCTTGGGGGCTCACCTTACCTATCCAGGGGAGGGGTAGTGCTTGCGTGTGCACTCCCAGGAGCTTCCAGTGTCTCAAGGAGAAAAAGGGTGGTCCTATTGAGTCACGTGTGCACTCCCAGGAGCCTCCCAGTGTTTCAAAGCGAAAAAGGGTGGTCCTATTGAGATACGTCATGAACTACGTTCCCTCCCTTTTCTTGATTACAACGTTGGATGCAAGTGTTTATTGTGTTTTTTGTTTGTTTTATTTTTAAAGGTTCTTTCCTGTTTGTGAGGCCGCCCCTTACTAACTCCGCCCTTCCCATCATCCATAACTACCCCGCCTTCCGCGCACAGGCGCCGCGCACACGTCGAGTACAGCGAGTGCTGTTTGCTGTTCGCGGTGCGCGGAGCGGTGGTGCGGAATTTTTCTCTGTGGGGGTCCACCACTGCAGATTCTCTTTCTCTCAGGTTGAACAAGAAGTGGTGGGTTATCTGACTATTATTATTATTATTATATTGCGTAGAGCGCGGAGTTGTTAAGAAAAAAAAAAAAAAAAAAAAAGTCTTACCGCCTTACATCTAATATGCCCTCCCAAAGTACCGATGTTTATCTTTTATCTAAAACCTGCTCTACTTCCTGCATGGTTGTGGACACAGATCCTGGTCCTCAACCTTTTTACTCGGCACACTCCGCTATTGATTCGGGGAAACTGCTACCAGTAAAGCCTATTTTTTCATTTGAACACGATGTGCATGATCCCATAGTTTCGATCTCTGCCATGTCAACATCGCACTTGGGAACTTCTGGTATTGGATCACAGGTCTTCCACAAGGAACCTTCATACTCTTTTAAAACTCCCAGTGTAATTAACAATCCTTGTCCATTATCAGATATCACCATGCTGGCCTTGACGCGTAATGTTTCACGCCTTTCCTCATCCCATATTGGCATCTCACCAATTCCCTTTCCACCCTTATTACAAGATCGCTCCAATCCATTGACGGAATCAACACAAAATGAGTTTATCATAGATGGGAGCATGTCGATCTATCCAGCTGCCGATCTATTAGGAACTATGTCTCTTAAAAACGACCGGTCTCGCTCCCATTCCCCTCAATCTCTGTTACCCTCTTTTGTTTTACCGACCCCAAGAGCTCCAAAAGAAGTGACGACAGATACACGACTACATGCATTATTATGACACAACCAGCTATGTCTGCCATCAATAGTACCCTTATGAGCCTGTGCAAGCTATTCAAATCCTTAGATACAAAGGTCTCTTATCAATCCAAACAATTTGACGATTTAGTGAGATGGTTGTCGGTCCATTATGTTTCTGTTGCTGCAAAAAACATCCCCTTGCCAAGCAAGCAAAGTATGACCGATCCCTCTCCCCAGCGCGAGGTTCTATTAACACCTTTGTCGCCAGTAGTCAAATCTGTCCACAATGCTAACGTACCTATTGCTGGATTTTGTGCCCTTCCTTTAATTCCTGGCATCATTTGCCCATGTGAGGCACTTCATGATATAACATCAGTGCCTCAAAAGTGTTCTGTACAGATACAAAGTCAGATTCTATCAGATAACAAAATGCCCAGTCCAGCTTTGATAAGATCCGACATTAGAAAAAATGGTCAGGGCCTCAGTCATCTGGACGCCTTGAACGTTCGGAACCCAAAGTCATGCCAAAAAAAACCTTGGCACTAAAAAAGACCAAAAACATGGTTGGTCTAAAGCAAACCAAAAAAACACCGAATTCCTTTTTTAAAGCTCTGGGCAAGACGACAGATCATCAACAAAGGGAAATTGTACCACCAGGTCCTCCTCATGTTCTGCCATCCACCTCTATGAACGCACCGGTTCTGGGGAGAGCTGGAGAGAGCTGGTCAAGGAAACCCCAACAGAGCGAGCAACCCCACGTTTTGCCACTCACCTTTGCAAACGTGCCGGCCTTGGGGAGTGCCCCCTTAGACATTCATCAACCGAAGAAGGCTGCTCAGGAGTACCCTTTGAGCTTTGGTCAGAGTAGGCCAATGATACACCAACAGAGGGAGACACCGTTCATAGCAAACAAGATCCTCAAGTCATCACTTTCGATACCGGCTAAGCTGTCAGAAGAACATTTGTCGATCCCCACGGAACATTTTACACAGCCACCTTTGATCTCGACGAAAGGTATTCTATCTCCTTTGTCCCAATTAATATCTTCCATAGAACGGAACATAGAGGCTGACAGACAGCTGATGACACTAAAAGCACAAAATGAAGCACACCATAGACTTTTCATGTCCAAAGGTGTTCCAAATACAAGAGAGCCAGGTCAGACCACCAAACCTCTTCATAGAGATCCAGTAAGCTCCTCTACTACTAATGGGCCGTTGATGAACATTGACTCTAACATTACTGATCTGGGCCACCAGAAGAAAGCCAAAATACCAGTTCCTCCAGTTGATCTGGTCTCTCCTTCACAGTTGCATACTTTTAAACAACAAATAGATGCTTATCTGGCCAATAGTTTAGCTCAAGCACAAAATGCTTTGAGGTCATCAACAGTAGCTGCCGAAACTCATCATCTATTGCAGCCTTCCATAAGTCAACACCAAGCCAATGTATGTGTTCATGGAAATCATGAGTCCAATTATCCTGATACGCCCCACTTACAGTGGGCTCCTCAGAAAAATTCGAGCCAGATAATATCACGTCACTTACATCCTCGGCGTGCTTCCTTTTTCACACTCATTCTCAAATGTAGAGAGGGAAATTTTCCCAGCTATGATCTAAATCGCAATAGCGTTCTCAACATTTTTAGAGATATTGAGGATTTGAAAAAAGTGGCATCACATGATATTGACCAAATCGAATTTGTTTCTGATTTAACAAACTCAATTGTGAGGTTATGGATACCATCTGGTCTAGTTCATGATGCCATCTGGCAATGTAAAATGTCATTATTCAGTATGGGTTTTCTCCTTGCAGAAGATCCAGTCAAGGAGCTCTTGCCTATTCAACAGCTTAGGCACAAACCCAATATATATAGCGGCGCTCAGTGTCCTTTGGGTAATGCACAGAACGATGATATTTACCACCTGTAACCATCAACGTCAGAAGTGACAGAGGTTGCTTACCTTCTGAGTTGGAACACAAGAGGACACTCTCATTTACCCTCCACCTTTGCACAATTTTCCATCAAATATCATCTAATTGCCTTACAAGAAACCTGGCTGACCTCCTGTCCTGATTGGGATGGCTATGAAATCTCCCTTCTCCCTGCCAAGTCTAGCAAAGGCCGTCCTTCATCAGGCTTATTAGTGGGGGTACATCGTGCCAGTGGCTTTTGCATTGCCCCGTGGGCCTCAGTTGATGTCCAGATTCAGTTGGTCCTTATCTGGGATCATTCTCAAGAATTAGCATTTATAAATGTTTATCGCAATCCGTCCATGATGGATGATGATGTTTTTTTGAAGGTATGAATAAAATGCTTAACCTCACATTAACCAGAAAATCTGTATCCCACATTATTGTTGCGGGGGACCTTAATTTGGATTGTCAAGATTCATTAACACCTTCTCCAGTGGCCTTAAAATGGATAAATCTAATGTCTGAAAGGAACCTATATAGATTAAATGGGTCCATAAAGGGTGACACTCAATCTCACTACACCTGGCATCGAGGTTTAAGTACGAGCACTCTAGATTACATATATACAAACTCTTTTTTGTTTCAAAGAGCGCAAGAGCTCACTATTTGTCCACATCCTAATAGTGACCATTGTCTTTTAATTGTGAAATTTGCATGGATATTTGAACATGAATCCCATCGCCAGGTCCATCGTGACGTAGCATCTATTAACACGGCACGAAATCGTCTCAGATGGACCTCGCAGAAATTACATTCCTTCATGTTCACTCTAGAAGAAAATGATCGTCATACCAATGGGGTATCTTACTATGATCTGTTAAATCCCTACAGACAAAACATCACGATCTTACGCCATAATCGCATTTATCATCCACATACTTTTGATCCTGTAATCAAGAAGTTAAAAGCTGAATATAGGAACATTAGGAAACAGATTATTGCTCATAATGGTCCACTCTGTTATCAGCTATTAAAGACTGCCAAAAGCCACTATAAAAACTGGCTTAAACAGAGGAAATCTTTACAGTTTCACCATGACAGTGTCTCTTGGCTCGGTGCAGTGAGGAACAAAAATTCGGCACAGATGTGGCAAATGCTGAATAATCCCAAAATCAATTTACAGGGTGACGCTCAGATCAACGGCGTCACCGAAAAAGAATGGATCTCACATTTTTTGACATTGTACGCTGACCCGATCTATGATAAATTGCTCTATACATCAGCTTCTCGATCACCCTGGCAACTTCGTTTGTCTGAAGAGTCAATTTTAGCTTCTCTCAAACAAATCAGTTCATCGAAAGCCCAAGGACCAGATGGGTTGTCTAATCATATGTTTAAGGCTTCTCCACACGAATGGGCCCGTATTTTGTTTCTAATTTTCAATGAAATTTTGGTCATTCGCAAAATTCCTGTTTCTTGGAAGACCTCGATTATCATCCCCATTTTCAAGAGGGGCGATCGTACTATCCCTGCCAACTATCGGCCGATCGCTCTTCTTGATGCTCCAGGAAAGGTATTCGCGAAGATTGTTTTGGCTGAGTTTAATGCGTGGACTTGCCGTGCTCAGCTGCGTGATCCAAATCAAATAGGTTTCGTAGCGGGCATGGGCACTTCCATAAACTTATTTACTCTTAATGCCATCAAACTACATTGTATTCACCAAAAACAAACCGTCTATTTTGCTTTTATTGATCTTAATTCAGCTTTTGACTCTGTTAGTTAGGGTGCTTCTGTTGGCTAAACTGCACAGAGATCATTGTCCCGAGACATTGTTAGACATCATACATCAGTTCCACTTCAACACTTCAATTACAATTCGTCTAACTCTAGACGGTATGTTATCTGAAAAAATTCCTACATCACGAGGCCTAAAGCAAGGTTGTTTATTAGCATCTGCCATTTTTAATTATTTCATTCAGGATTTAAGATTTGATTTGTTGAAAACGGTTTCAGATTCACCTAAATTGAATGGTTACACAATTCAATCCCTCCTCTATGCTGATGATTTGGTTTTGATTTCAAAGACTCAAGTAGGGCTCCAACGACTTTTGGATGCTTTTTACTCTTACACTGTGCATAATGAACTCAAAGTCAATTTTACTAAAACTCAAATTGTGGCTGTTTGTCCAAAAAGGCGTTGTTTCTCTTTTTATATTTGGCACATGAACCATGTTCGGATTAGCAGAGTGCCCTCATATACCTATTTGGGAATTGTATTTGAGAATGTACAATCTCCCGCAAGTCATCTTGCACGTTTGGCATGCAAACTAACTGGCTTCATATCTCAAGCAACTATCTTAATGTACAAATATGGCAAATTTTCAGTCCTTCCTGCATGGCAGTTCTGGACTGCAAAAACAGTCCCGGCCCTACTGTACGGCTTGGAAACCTTTCAAGAAATTTCACCCATGCATTTGGCCAGATGGGAAGCGCGATACTGGCGTCACATCCTGCATCTGCCCAAATGTATTCCGGTGAGCTGGCTAAGATATGAGCTTGGCTTGATCTCATTACAGGCTATTCTCAATTGGCACAAATGTGCCTTCTTTAGAAAATGCATTATGTCAACCACATCACGAATTTTGATGAAATACTTATCATCTTATATTTTTTCAACAAATCATGATTTTGTCAAGACATGGCTAATGTCTGTTTATGTGGTACTAATCAAAGCTGAAATATCCATCGAGCTACTAATTTACAATCCAGATACAGCCAAAAGAAAAATTTATGCCACAGACTGGATTACAACTCGACAGAGTTGTCTTATGTATCAGGATGCTGACGCTAATAGATTTCCGCATAAGAAAATGCGAACCCTGCCTTCATATTTAGTACGTTGCCCTTCTCCGAATTACCGTCATCATATTTTAAAATTACGTTTTAATCTATGGGGCACTAGAGAATTGCTTTATAAAAGGAATCAACTGCATGGAGTTGGACATTTTTGTCGTTTTTGTACATCTCAAAATACTCTTGAAACTATGAGGCATCTCATAACAGAATGCACAGTTCTGCGTCCCCTGCGCGAAATTCATTTTGCGCGACATTGCAACTACCTCCAACTTGCTACACAAGAGTTGTCGTGGTTTCTTGTCTTGGGCTCAGGCTATCAGCCATTACAAATTGCAACTATTAATTTTCTTTTAAGTTTAAAGTTGGAACCGATAGCGACTTTAAGTCAGCATAAGTCAGTGAAATCATAAGTCATGAATTTGTTACACAACAATTAAATGTATTTGCAAATGATCTTTTAGGCTTTTTTCTTGTGTAATGTAATTGTGGTATTTTGTGCTGGTTTTGTATTTTTTTAATTGGTTTTATTTTTCTCTTTCTAATATATTTGTATTATGTATATTTGAAAGGTTGATTAAATTCAACTATAACAAATAAAAAAAAAAAAAAAAAAAAAAAAGACAAGGTTTTGCAGTCAATTATAACAAATCTTTTGGCAAACATGCATGGTACAAAGGAAAACTGGCATGGAAGCAATGCTGATGTACACTGTATGCTAAGGAACCTAGGCCTACATGGCTTGTTACTTTAAGCTGTGCAGAGTACGCATGGGATGACTTGTACAACTTCTTATGCACTGCAAACCAAAATAAAGATGAAATAGAAATAAAAACACCAGGAGAACTCTGTTCCCTTGACCCTGTCAATGTATCAAGGTACTTTTGCCCTCGCTTCATTGCCATGCTGCACTTCATCTGCAATAAAAGTACCCCTCTGCTCAGAGAAGTGCACCATTTCTTTTGGAGAAAAGACTATCAATCCAGAGGAGGACCACACATCCACATGTTTTTGCGGATACAAGATGCACCCACATTTGACCATGATAGTGACGCCACTGTTTTACAGTTTATTCAAAAATACATAACCTCCAACATCGCTTTAGAAACCACAGATGGCGACCTACGTAAACAAATCTTATGCTTCCAAAAACATAAGTGCGGCAAATACTACCGAAGTAGATATAAAACAAAGGCAAATACTATACCAAATGTATCTTTGGCTTCTCTAGACCCGTTTGCAAAAAAGGACAAGAAAATAGCTTAATGTCTTCTGTTAGACAGAACATTAAAGGAAAATCCCCCCAAAACACATACAACATTAAACGGGATGAAGCATCCGAGTACATCAATGATTACAATGCAATCAGTGCCCTCTTGTGGAATGAAACCATAGACATAAAATACATTACAGAGAATTCCACTGCAGTAGGAAGATATGTCACAGCCTTTCTCACCAAAGCTGAGTAAACAGCTAAAAGACTTCTAGGATGACATATCATCTGACAAAACACCATCGCAAATATTGTGCAGCTTCGGTATAAAAATGCTCTCCCATAGAGAATGCAGGTGCTGCAGGCTATATAACAGGAACAGCCTTATATGTCAAATCTGAACACATTGTATGGCTAATCCATGGTCCAGCTTCATCGTGAAAAAGAGTTTTAAAATCCTACAAAGAGATCGAAACAATGCCCACAAATGATCCCAGCAGCCAGGATTTTCTTAACAACAATGTAATTGACACATACTACCCAAACAGGAGTAGTGCTTTGCCAAACATGTGCTTGCTCGATATAGCACAAAACTACTCCTACAAAATCAATGTCACACCAGATGAGACACCTGGCAAATAATCAGTCTCAACTTGGGAAGAATGCTTCGTAAAAGTTACCAAACCCAGCCTAATTAATCATGTAAAGTTATCATTTAAATATCCCCAACATAGAGAACTGTATTGCATGGCCCTACTGTAATTTTTTATACCTTGGAGAAAAGAAGAAGAATTATTAGGTGACTATGACTCATTTGAAACTGCATTTAAAGCAAAATCAAAGCAGTATAACAAATGCCAATTTCAAACAATGCATTAAATGTTGGACAATGAACGCCAACAAGAGGAAGAAATTGAAGCTCAACTAGATAAAGACACTCCTGAGGACAGTCAACCTTCTGTTACAGGAATCCAGGAACTACTTGGAGAACTATTCTAAATGAAGCAGAAATAGCCATAACTGAGGTAGAGCATACCATGTATCAGTATAAACAATCTGAAGAAGACTTGCCAGAGTTCAAATCATAGCTAAATGATGAACAACTCACAATTGTTCTCAAAGTCACTGAATACATTGAACATGGTTTTAAACATGAAACTAAACTGTGTAGCTGTAACAATTATAAACCTCTGCTCCAGTATGTAAGTGGTGAAGCTGGTTCTGGTCAAACATATTAATTAAAATGATCAGCAAATTTCTACAAACCTTAACAAACAACAACATTTTGGCTGTTGTAACAACCCCCCTCCAACATAGGAGGTGTAACTAACTACAAATAACTGTTTGGAGGAAATCATGTTATTGTTTTTGGAGACCCCCTAAAGTTAACATTAGTAGAAGGTCAACCTATTTTCAAAACATTAGGACATAGACAATGCCATAACAGACTTGTCAGCATTGGGAATGTAAATCACTGGCAACAATTTCAGTATAGAGAACTAACTCAAAACATGTGTCAGTCTGCAGACCTCACCTATGGTAACATTTTAAAAACATTAGAACTGGTCTGCTTACAAAAGATGCAAAATGCATCTTCAATACTAGACTAATCCATGAGCTATGTGGGTGAAACAAATCTGCTCCTGATGTCATTGAAAAATTAGGTTCTATGTGAATGACCCTTTTTTAAAGGTCTCAAGACAAAAAGACCAATTTACTTTGACAATGTTCTTTTGATAGCAAAACTGTCATTGCAACACCACCCAACCCCATGTAATTTCAATCCCCTCCCCTTACCCACCACCATCCTCTCCTGTGGGATTTCAGCCCCAGCCCCCCACCCACCACCCCTTAACCAAAACACATACATAAAAGATACATATGCACACACACACTTACCCATTCTCCTGGTCCCACAGAATCTGTCAGCCCCAGCACATACTCATGTGAGGCAGGGGCATGAAAGCTCTTTTTAGAATGACTGCTCCTTGTGGTCGAGGAGTGGTCTTTCCAAAGCGAACATTTAGTGAAAAGATCTTTATACAAGATCTTTTCATAGGGTACAACAAATTGTCACAGCAAAATCTAAAATGCATTTCCTTAATGACAGCCCTTGCAAGCTGTAGTCAATTCAACGAGACAATGTTGAATAAAAGAACTGCAACCCATAATGCATATCAGCTCCACAGACATACTAGAAGTGCACTGCATGACACTCCCTATGTGTCAACAAGCAACCGCACGACTAAATACCTTAGAAAAATCTATTTCCAACACAGCTGTATTGGATAAAATAATAACATAGTCCCTAAACAGCAGAGTAATCTAAAACATGACCTTGATGTAGAAAAAAGGTTTAAGTTAATGGAACAACTGGTACGGTTGTTGTCTTACAAACATATCTGCATGACAACATTCCGTTTGTTAACATCCACTTTGACAAACCTGCTGAAGTTAAATAAATTGGTCGCACAATAGCATGTTTCCTTATTTTCAAAGACATAGGGCCTCATTACGAATCAGGCGTTAAGGGGTTAACGGCGCCGTATACGGCGCCGACCCTTAACGCCTGATTCCGAGGTCCCTTTGCACCATGGTGAGTTTAACGCCTGCTTTTTGCAGGCGTTAAAATCCATGGCGCTAAGGGACCATGGTGCTAATTACGCCACCGTAATTAGCGCCTTCCCCACTCCCATTATGCCCTATGGGGCAAAAATGGGAATGGGGAAGGGTAAAATGGGAAATGGGGATTTACCGCCCCACTCACCTTGGAATGGGGCGGTAAATCCGCCATCCATCATGGTGTAAACATAGTTTACACCATAGTGATAAGGGTACGACCCAGGCGGTAACTTACCGCCTGGGTCGTAATGAGGCCCATATTTTCAAAGACATGTTCGTACGCAGAGAACATTTTTCTCTATCTCTTGCATATGCTGTCACTATTCACAAACAATGGGCCCCATTCCGAGATTGATCACGTGCCCCTGTGATCTAAGGTATATTGGCATGACAACTAGGACAGTCCGCATACGCATGGTCGAACATCGGTCATGCATTCGCACCAACAAACTTACTGCTCCCTTAGTCCAACATTTTGTAGCCGAAGGACATACTGCAGACTCTTTTAAATGGACCATCATAGAAAGGGTCACACCTCCTGCGAGAGGCGGTAACTTCAACAACATTCTGTTCAGAAGGGAACAGCAGTGGATCTACAGACTCAACACATGCTCAAAAGGACTGAATGAAAATATCCAGTGGCACGACCTAGCGGTGCTAGTGTAGGCCGTTTGGCTGATAGTACAGGTCCGTTCCTCCCTCTTTTTGTCCTTTGTCTCTCGTCTCTCCCCTCCCTCTGAGTGACCATCTCTTCTCACAGTAACCCCCTACTGTGTGACCAGCCCTCTTGAGTGAGCTTCCCTATGGTTCCCGGGACCCCCCCCGTTTCGCTGCATTTACACAGACATGGTTTTCCGACTCCTTGGGATCCCCTCCTTGTCCTTCCTTCCCTTCCACCCTTCCCCCTTTTCCCCTTACCTTTCCCTCCCACCCCTCCCGCCCTTTCCCCACATAATAAGGAGTTATGCCCCTCCTTGGTGCGTCTAGTCTCCGAGCTCCTTACACAGTTCTAGATTCCACCAGCTGTCCACACATGTTTACATGTTCTCTCTATGGGCGCTTGGGCACGTCTCCCCTGTGTGGGCCCACACCGCACTCCACAGGACGTTGCCTAGACGCCCGCCGACGTCACCCTGACGCTAGGCGGGCGCGCGCTGCCACCTTGTTTTTATAGGCGCTTGGCCTTACTTCAGTATCGCGCTCATTCCGAGCGACTCCACCGTACGAAGCAGACGCCTCCACTGAAGACGCAGAACAGGTACTGCCCTTGCTGCCGCACCATCCCTACAGAGCAGCCTGCATTCCAGTTGTATTTCCAATCATGTTACAAGCCTGTTTGTTACAGACTTTCTTTCCTGTCTTCCAGAGTCACCAGCCAGCCTGTGACAGACCCCCTCCAGCACACTTCTTGTGCATAGAGGTACCCATGGCTCCCTTCTCTTGTTTTTATTAGTTTAACATATTGCCACCTAGCACGTTCCCCTTTGTGACCATGTCACCTCACCCCACCACTCCTCCCCTCCTCCCCCCCACCCCATTCCGATGAGGCATGATTAGACACCGGTGATCAGGAACCAGCAATAGTCCTGTAATTCTCACCTCAATTAGATTGTATCTTGATCCACATTGATCCTCTTACTCTTGCGATAAGGCTTAGATCACACTTCCCGTCAAGGCCAGATTTTTCAAGCCCTTGTATTCTCACTCTTCCCCCTCTTTTCTCTCACCCTTCCCCCCCCTTTCTGTATCCCTACAGGAGGAACTTGTCCCCGTTTCAGACAACTCTGAACCTTCGCATTGATCCCCCTTTTTTGGAATCACGGTCCTGATGAAGATGGCCCTAATTATGAGTGCCATTGAAACCGGTCGACCCCACAGGTCATGAGGGCTCTCATGACCTACACCAAATATCTTCACGGAAAGGAATAAGATATTGCGAGAGAACAACTGTTCCTGCGCACACCCAGATGGAAAGAGTGTGCAATTTTTATAAGAGCCTTCCCTCACCAGTTTGGCCCCTTGGCCATTTTTATTTTGTGCATTTCCAATTGTTGAACCTCAAGTATTCCTTACTCCCTGTGACCCACGGGACCCATTAAAATAACAACACAGGAAAATGAACAGTTGACCTTCTCCAGGTCGGATTACCACCACACAGCTACAGAATCCAATCTCTAGTTCTGGACAGCTATGTACCAACCCCATTGGATTTGCCACTCTTTTGTCACCCCTTGCACTTGAGTTCGAGGATATGAACTTCCAGTTTTTTGCATCAAACATTGTTTTTGTGCTACCACGTCTGATCCCTTTAACGGTTAAAAGGAAACCAATGGCTTGTCCATGCCCTCCCTTGTTTTTTCTACAACAACGTAACCCTGTTTGTTGTTATATTGACAGTAGATGACCCAGGAATTTGTCACTGTTGTTTATGTTAGCATTGAAATCACCCAGTATCAAGAGCGGCATTGACGGAAAACACACTTCAGATCATTTATAACCATTTTCACATTCCGGGTGGTAGCAACTGCCTCAGCTGGATCATATATATATATAATGCACATTTCTTTGACATCATGTACAATTGAGGTTGCTAGTGCCATTGGTGTAATTATTTTAAACAAGTGGAAATCAAGAGACCACCCTTGGGTCTACCAATGTGGCTTTTTGTGGCTTCTTGATGTATCATACTATGTCCGTCTAGTTCTATAGGTTCAAGTAGCCAGGTTTCTTGCAAGGCCACCATCAAGAATAGGTTTACATTGGCAAGAAGCCACTCATTTGCTGTGAGGTGTGTATGTCTACTTGCGTTCCATGAGCATGCAACACTGGGTCAACGAGATAAGGTTGCAAAGTGGGTCTTAAAAACTGTTGTGAGCCACTTCCTGTAGCCCTCACCATCGGTTTCATGTTTATTACACTCATTTACTTTATTTGTCTCAGATCACTTTCAGTTATTGCTGTATCGACACTAGTAAACTGGCAATACGGTTTTCTGTTTTCTAGATAATTCGGGGTGTCACCAGACCTAGCATTCAACTTGGTGGGTTGTAACTTTTTCTGAGGATACATAGGGCCTCATTACGAGTTTTACCAGACATCTGTTCCAGGTCCCGCAAAGGGAACCTCGATATCAGCGCTCCCGTAATGAAGGGTGCCGGTCCCGTACCGGCATCCTTCATTACGGGAGCGCCAGGATCGTAATGAGGCCCATAGTCACCACTTAATAAGGGAATCCTAATTTATTTAAGTAGGACTCATAATTTTAAATACACTCAGGAATTATATCAAGTGTATACCAGATGTTCGAGATTGGTACAAGCAACTATGTTAATGCCTTCAGAGCGGATTGCACAAAGTGGAACTAGAGAATGGAAGTCCAAGGTAGACAGAGAGCGAATTTGCAGTGCTTGAATTTCTGCCACATCAGTCTCATGGGCACTATGTACAGCGTTACTGTTTTTACCAACAAGGGGTTTTGCTGTGGCTAGATGTTTTTGAATGGTAATTACTGACTGGGATGTAGAAGACAACGTCTGGTTCTCATTTTTTCTCGGGTCTCATTATTATTTGCTGGCACACATTCATCACAAATAAACACTCAATATCTTCCAACATCTCTTCAATATGGTTATTAAAATCTCTTTTGCTGTTATGTTTGGACAATTTATTTTGCTGTTTAGAAAATTGCAGCTTTGATTGTTGTATTTTAGCCTAATGCATGTTAATTCCATTTACCACTATATCATACTCAGCATCCAGTGTGATGCAAGTTGCTTCAGCCACTGGGTGGCTTATAACTTTGCTCCCCCTGGACGAATCCACACCAAAAAAGTATATGGCCCACTCTGAATTTTTTTGCAAAGTTTGATGAGGTTTGGTTCAGGGGGGGAAAAGTTATAGGTGGGGTCCCAAAACTTCTTTTTTTTCCATAGACTGAATGGGGAAAAAACTTTGCTCACCCCTACAGCCCAAACCGCTGGACGGATTTTCACCAAATTTGTGGCAGGAGCAGCGGCTTGGTCGCAGCGGCTTGGTCGCAGCGGCTTGGTCCCGAAAGCGTGCTTTTATAAATTTGGTGAAAATCCGTCCAGTAGTTTTTTAAAAAACAACCAACAAGTAGGTCACAAAAAATTAGTGATATCTATGTCAGCTCCGCGGACACATTTCCCTGTTCGCTCTGCGGACAGTGTCCTGATTGACTAATCAACTTGCGTCATGTCCGCGGATATGTGACATGTTCGCAGATTGGATGGTGAAGAGCGTGAAGTGCGTCAGATTTTTGGAAGCGCCCGCCATCTTGGATCCGCGGACAGCGCAGTGACAAATGGTGGAGAAATACAGCTTTGGCAAATGTGTTAGTGTGTAAGAGAATTTGGGGAGGGAAGGGGAGTAAGAGATGGGTCAAATGCTGTATTTATTTAAGTGGAAGGCACCCCTGTTGTGTTTGTCATGTCCGCGGACAGCCGTGCTGTCTGGGATGTCCGTAATTGGGCAAACGGGGTGTCCTAAGGACACAATTCCTGTTCGTACTGTCCACAGGCAAGTTGAAACTGTTCTGAGAACGGGTCTGGTGTCCGGGATGTCCACACATGCCAAAGTGGGGGTGTCCTAAGGACAGTATTCCTGCCTGTAGTGTCCGCATGCAAGTTGAAACTGTTCTAAGAACATGCGCGGTGTCCTAGGATGTCCGTAATTCTGCAAACGGGGGTGTCCTAAGGACACTGTTCCTGTCCATACTGTTCGCAGGCAAGTTGAAAATGTTCTAAGAACAGGCCTGGTGTCCGGGATGTCCACACTTATCGAAAATGGGGGTGACGTAGGGACACTATTCCTGTCCGTACTGTACGCTAGTAAAATAAAACTGTTCTTAGAACACCTTAGGTGTCCGCGTACATAAAAAATGCCCATGCTGCATGGTTAAAAAGTTTGATTCTATGGGTGTGATCTATGAGTGTGATATGCTGCGGTGGTTGTGGCCAGGGCCTAGAGTCTTGGGTGCATTGCCAAAGGCCATAGGGTGTAGGCCATGCACCCAAGACTCTAGGCCCTGGCCACAACCACTGCAGCATATCACACCGATAGATCACACCCATAGAATCAAATATGTATGAAATATTTGCAAATCTACAGTTTATGCACTGTTTGATTTATATAGTTTGTAGGTGAAGTTTTGGCTACATCATGCCATTAAGACTGTAGAGATTGGTAACAAGCACTGCAGTATAACATATCCATGGAAGTAAACATTTTGCATTGTGGTGTACAGTTACATGTTTGCTTCAATGGTTGTGTTATGGAGCAGTATTTATGAGTTGTACTTACTATAATATTTTGATAACTGTAGAACATATATTCTTTGTCAATTTCTGTGATAAAAGAAAAGATAATGTTAGTGTCGGTAGTTTGTAAGGACTTGTGCCATTGCATAATAGACATTTCGGCTTTTTTCCGACCCTCATATTTAGTAGATTACAAACCAGTGTACTTTGCAATTTGCTCAGGTTCTGTATTTGTTGTTAAATCATTGGGTCTGTGGGAAAAAAAAATCCATGTTGGATTAAAAAAAAAACTTTTTTTTTCCTTTTGATATAGTACATTTATTTTTGTGTTTTCAGTGTCTACTTATTGTTTCTGGCTAATGTTGGCTTGTTGCAGATTGTTAGATACTTGTTGAATTGTAACTGATTATAATTTTTATTTATATTCTCAAGTTGTTGATCTATCTGTTGGGTTGTTGCAAAATCTTGGGGAAGTTAGATAACTGTTAGCGTATTTTAACTGTTTATTTCTTTTTATAATTTAGTAGTTTGATTTATCTGTTTAGTTGTTATAGAATTTTAGGGCAGTTAGAAACCTTTTGGTGTATTCTGTTTATAGTTTTGTAATGGAAATTGTGTTAATGTTTAAGTACAGATTAGTTATTAAATTTTTCTTTTAAGAAGATTAAATAAGCGTTTATAGGATTTGCTGGTAATCTCTGCTTTAGAGTAATGGTATTATCATTACATTCAAACCATCCACAATACTTTTTATGTATGCAGTGTAGTGACCTGCAATGGTTGTGGCTCCTACATGGTAGATTATACCTATTGTTGTGAATGTTTTCTTACCAAGCGATACTTGACCATGTGTGAATCCAGTCAGCTTGCAGTTGTTTTTGGTACCATCTGCATTGTAACGTAGAAGCATTAATATTACATACTTACTATGTGTTTGTATTAGTAAGGTGGAGCTATTATCTGAATTGTGGGTAGTACATAATCTGCCATGGTTTGCATTTTGTACAAGTTGCTGAAATGGAACGGATTCACAGTTAGGTATGGATACATACACAGATCGTTCATTAGGGATTTGCTCATATTGCATATTGTTGCACAGAGTGCATGTATGCTTCCACATGTATGACATCTGGAAGATTTCATTTATAGGTATGTTTTTGTTTTCCAGTACTTGAAGCAAGTACATTAGAAATTCTTGTGGATCTTCCTGTGAGTTTATAGTTAATTTTACCATTCCAGCACAGTAGTTCAATTCTTGTCTTCTGCCATGAAAACTGTAGGTGTTGTCAGGATTGTTGGTTGCATTTCTATGAAGGAATAATATTTGCAAACACAATTGGTCTGCAATGTGTAAGTAAATGTTGTCAATAATTGATGCAATTGAAATAGAATATTGATTGCTACATTTGCGTAGCAACTTACAACAGTTAGTTTTGAAAATTTGAATGGACCAGATAGTTCTGTGTCAAAGTCATTTTATTTGGAGTGTGTGTTGCTTCTTTCAAGAAGTACCTGAGTTTCTTTGAGTAATAGATTCTTCTTTGGTTGTACTAATTAATGAAGTATTAGTTTCTTTTACTCTCTTTGGAGGATTTGTAGTGACATCCTGTTGCATTTCTGTTTGAAGTAGTTTTCTTTTATAACGTTTTGCTTTTTGTGGAACAGGATTTGTTTTTAGATGGGGGTGTATAGTGAACGTAGTCTATTGTATTCTAAAATGCAAGAAATATCAGCCTTTATTTTACTTGCATCAAAGTTGATTAGAAATAGACCGTCAAGTGTATGTAAGCGTGATACTGCTACATAGCTCATGCCTTCTTTGAAGACTGTGTTCCAATATCTATCAATGCTTTATCTAAGTTTAGACTTTGTGATATGTGAATGGTGACTGCGTATGCTAGAGATAGAGAAAATTGTTCTCTGCGTACATACATGTCTTTGAAAAGAAGGCATTGAGCAGTTGAGTGCCCGATCCTTTTTACTTCTCAAAGTTTGTCAAAGGGAATATTGACAAACTGAATGTTGTTGTCGCGTGGGTATGTTTGAAAGCCAACAACTGTACCCAGTGCTCCATTAACTAGTCTTTGATCCACGTCAAGGTTACGTTGAAGCATTACTCTATAGTTTAAATATAATTTTAATATTTTCTCCAAACCAGCTGTGTTGGAGATTGAATTTTCCAAGATATTTAGTTTTGTTGTGGCTTGTTGGCACATAGGTGGCCTTTCATACTATGTACGTCCAGTTTGTCTGTTGCAGAAATTTCAATTAGTGGTTGCATTTCTTTTTTCAACATCGTTTCATTGAATTTGGAACAGCTTGCAAGAGTTGGCATCAAGGACATACGATTGACATTTTTGTGTGCTAATTGTTCCATGACATCAGTAGCACATGAGTTATGGCCATAAAGTGCATGGATGTGCCGGATTTTTAATATTGCTTGTGCTTCTTGAGATAGTACAAAAATTCTAATACTTTTTAAAATGTTGGCGTAGGTGAGGTCTGCAGACTGTCACATGTTTTCTGTTAATTCTCTGTATTGGAAATGTTGCCAAAGGTTAACATTTCCAATGCTGCTAACAGTTTTACGGCACAGTTTGTGCCCTAAGGTTTTAAAAATAGGTTCACCTTTCACTGATGTCAATTGAAGAAGATCTCCAAAAACAATAATGCGTTTTGCTCCAAAGAGCTCTTCATAGTTTGTTTTAGGTACCTCTTGTAATCTGAGGTGAATCAAAGCCAACATTAGGTTGGAGACCATGCTCACTTCATCTATTAGTAGGATTTTCATTTGTTTTAACACTCTGCGTAGTTCCATTGCAGCTTCTGTAGAAAGTTTGTAATATTCAAATTTGTTTTGGTGTTCTACTGGCAGGAGTAGTAATCAGTGTAAAGTGGCACCGCCTATGTTGTAGGCAGCTAAACCTGTGGGGGCAGTTACAACAGCTGACAGTTTGTTGTTTGTCAATTGTTGAAGGAACTTGCTGATGATTTTGATTAAGAATGTTTTGCCTGAACCAGTTTCAACACTGACGTATAGCAGTATAGGTTTGTAATTTTGGCAGGTACATTCTTTGTTTTCATGTTGTACACCATGTGCAATTACTTTTGTTACTTCTTGAAAAATGCTACGCTGCTCATTATTTAGTTTTGATTGTAGTACAGTTAAGTCTTCTGTATCTTCATACTGACATATGGTGTTTTCTACTTCTGTCATAGCTAATTCTGCCTCATTTTCTATTAGTGGCATTCCAGTGATTCTTGTCTTCCTGTTACAGAAGGTTGACTACTGTCGGGAGTGTCGTTATCTAGTTGGGCCTGGAGTTCTTCTTCGTGTTGCTGTTCATTGTGCAACATTGTTTTGTACTGTGTAAAGTGTACATCAGTTATAGTGCTTTCATTTGCTTTGAAAGTGTCTTCATAGGAGTCATAGTTATCTAGTATCTCTTCTTCTTTTCTCCATGGTTTAAACAGTTGGAGCAGGGACATGTGATATAGTTCTTTATGTTAAGGAGTTTTTAATGACAATTTGATATGATTAAATAAAATTGGTTTGGTAAGTTTTACTAAGTTGCCTTCACAATTTGTTACTCTGTATCTACCTTTTTTATCATCGGGTTTTATATTATTTTTGTATGTGAAGTTTTGGGCTATGTGGTATAGACACATGGTTTCCAAAGTGGTACTTCTGTTTGGGTAGTATGTGTCTAGTACATTGTTTTTCAAAATGCCTTGGCTGTTGGGATCATTTTTGGCTATTATTTCTATGTCGTCGTATGATTTGAGAATTCTTTTTCTAGATTTAGCGGGACCAAGAATTAGCCATACTATATTTTCAGATTTTCCATACACAGCAGCACCGGTTAAACGATCTGCAGCTTCATAGCAGCCACATTCTCTATGGGAAAGCATATATATGCCCAAACTGTACAATTTCTGAGACAGTGTTTTGTCTGATGATAGATCATTCCAGAGGTCTTGAAGCTCTGTTTTTTCTGCTTTGTTTAAGTAGGCTGTAACATATCGTGCAACTGCAGTGGAATTGTCTGCGATGTACTGCACATCTATGTTTGCATTCATAATAGGGTAATCATTGCATTGTAATCATTGATATATTTTGCTTCTTTTGTTCTTTTTTATGTAATATGTATTTTTAGATGATTTACCTTTAACCTCTAACTGAATACATGAAGTTGTTCACTTCACCTGTTTCTGTAACTGGTCTAGGGAAACCAAAGCAGCATTTGGTGTAGTATTTCCCTTTGTTTTTGTATTTGTGACGGCAATATTTTCCACATATGTGTCTTTGAAATTGTACAATTTGTGCATGAACATCACTATTTGTTGCTTCTGATGGAATTTCACAAGGGACATATTGTTTGATAAACTGTAACACAGTGGCATCACTGTCTTGATGAAATTTAGGAGCATCTTTAATCCATAAAAGCATGTGGATATGTGGTGCTCCTCTGGCTTGGTATTCTTTTCTCCAAAAGAAGTGTTTCACTTCTCCAAGTGGAGGAACAGTGTTATTACAAATAAAGTGTAGCATAGCAATGAAGCGATGATGGAAATATCTTGAAACATTAACAGGATCTAGAAAGCAAAGTTCTCCAGGTGTTAGTATATCTATGTTTGTTTTTTTTGTTTGATATGCGTAGGAAATCATGTAAATTTTCCCATGCATATTCTGTACAAATTAATGTAACAAACCAAGTGGGTGGGCCTAGGTTTCTTATCATACAACATACATCTCTGTGACATCGGAACCAGTACTCTTTAGTACCACGCTTGTTTGCTAATAGATTTGTAATGCTTGATTGTAAAAACCTCATCTTTTTCTTGCACATTTTGTAGTAATTGCACAGCTGACATATTTTTGAAGTGGGTTCCTGATTTTAATGTGTGTGCAACTCCGTAACACAGAGTTGCTAGTTCACTTTCAAAGATTAGGTGGAGTATGTATTGCACATTTTGTCTAAATCTGGGATCTTCAGAATACATCCATAACGAGCGGTATTCTGATGCTGTTATTTGAATAGATCTATCATCGTATCTTCCTCCTTTGCCAGTAGGAAAGAGTAGAGGAAAAGCATGTGCTTCTATCCTTTTTTCCCATATGCTGATTGGTGATCCTTTCATTTGTTGCATTTGGTACGTTTATAATGCATCTTCTATGGTGTCATTAGAGTGCAATGGATTAATTGTATAATGGTCTAAAATATTGGATACTGTAGCAGGATCTAGAAGTTCAAATTGACCAGTTTCTTGTGACTCTTGAATTATTTCAGTTGTTTCCCTTACGTTTTCTTCAATATTTATTTCTTTGCAGTGTTAATTATTGTCTTTTAGATATTGCAAGGCTTGTCTAACTTTATGTAAGTCTACCAGCTGTTGCCAATTTATTTTGTCTTTTGTAGGTACACCATTTACTAAGACAATTAAAAATTGCTCTATTGGACATTGCACCCCCAGAGTGTGCACATTTTATTTTAGATCCAATGGTAAATACACTACTTTGCCCCGAATGCCTTTACCAATTCAGAGGGAGGTAATTTTGCTGTTTTTGGTTGAAGACGTATTATTGCTTGAAATGGGAGCAACGTTTGAATTATGATGCTCTCATATAAATTGAGTTGTTGCATGGGTTTTGGTAGTGGGAATAATTCAAAATTATTTGTGATAGCACATGAAGGTGTTTGTTGTCAAGTTTTGTAGTGCACTAACGGCAAAGTATTACAGGGTCAGTTATTTCATATTTGTTTTCTGCTATAAGGTAGAGAGCTAATTCAAACCATTTGGAATCTTCATTGTCTTCTATTTTGTATGTTACATCTATAGATTTTGTGTTACTTTTATAAAAAGTTCTGTGGCAACACACACACACATGGTTTGGTACTTCAGCGGATATACTTTTGAATTTTAGTATTTCTTTTTTGTATGTGTCTAGTAGAAGGTTGCCATGTGCAGAATTGTTGGTAGTCTGTTGTTGAGCTATAGCACTTTGGAAGTGGCTTTCACTTCCAAAATATTTTATCTGGATATGGTTGATTTCTTCGAGTAGGTCTTTGGCTGTACCATGTAGAAGATTATTATTTAAATTGGCTAGTGCTAAAGCAGGACCTTTAGCATAGCACAGTTTATAGACTAGATTTCTTATAGTTGAATGATGTGTTGATATCATTTTGATATGATGCAAGGTGCTTTTGCAAATAGGTCCTGAAATGCAGGCCAATGAATGTCCTTGCAGCCCTGTGTATTTGCGCACTGGACAGGTATCCATATTTTGCAGCAGTTTTATTTTGATTTTGTCTTTGCCTTTCACATATTGATTGAGGAACTGGTGTAAATATTTGAAAGATTTTTTGGCAATGTTACACAGTGACGTGCATGGCCATTTTTATAATGGACGTTCTGGTTCAGTCGAATGGAGAATTGATACTGAGTTTTCTGGGGATATTTTTGTAAGCAGTATTTCTCGCGGCAATATGGCATTATTAAGTTTTTCATAACCTCAACCACTGCTATGTATGGCAATTGTGTTTGCTTGATTTTGTTTGTATGCTTCTTTATTAGAATATGTTTCTGTGCTTGTGGTATGACTCCATTCACCTCCACAGATATTTAAAAGTTATTTTTGTTGACAAGGATTGCACTGCCTATCAAAGC
Source organism: Ambystoma mexicanum (assembly GCF_040938575.1). Taxonomy (NCBI): domain Eukaryota; kingdom Metazoa; phylum Chordata; class Amphibia; order Caudata; family Ambystomatidae; genus Ambystoma; species Ambystoma mexicanum. The sequence goes on from NC_090928.1 coordinate 1,151,892,867, forward strand.
TTCTAAAACGATCTCAGAAGCTTTGATAGACAGTGCAATACTTCTCAAAAGAAAGTTATTTATTTTATTGTTAAACAGAATGAAACAACTAACAAAACTAAGTACTAAATTACAAAAAAGACTTCTCAATAAACGGAATGTCAGCAAAAATAACTTTTAAATATCTGTGGGGGGGAATGATGTGTTGACGGTAGTTTTTAAGGGTTGTGCATGATTTGTCTCTTGTTTTTATAAGATTCTGAAGGACTCTGTGGCGGAACATTTTTGCTAATATACTTTTTTTGGTATGGTTACTTCCTACTATATCAAGATATATAGGTGCAGTTTTAGCAGTAGTGGTAGCTGAATTCTTGTTAATCATTTTCTGTTTTCTTTTACATTTTGATAGAGGAGGCAAAGTTTCTGTACTGGAAGATTGTTTTGCTTTGCTAAATCGTATTAGCTGTTTTGTTTGAACTTTTTGTACAAACTCTGCTAGAGATGGATGCTTATTTTGGACATTTTATTTTCATTTGCTCTATTTCTGCGTTGCTTTCTACGGATTTGCTTTCTGGTAGGCATTCTGTGGGGTCTGTTGAAACAAAAAAAAGAAGGTATGGGTTGGGCTGTTGTGCAATGTATGCGTGCTGTATGCATGAGTGTCTGAGTATGATGGTAAAGATGTATCTGGTGGTGTGTGATTGTGCATTGGGCAGTTACAATTAGTTGGGAAGGCTATTATTCTATTTGTGTGTTATTATACTGCGGCTCAGATGTCAGTAGAAAGTGAGCTAGTGGTGAGGATAAGCAGTAATAGTAAATCAAATGGTATAAAATTAAAACAATTCTTTGTTTTGTAATATTAATATTCTGGGGGCTGTGTTATGTTATTTGTGCTCCGAAAAACGGGGATTTGTGTGCCATTCTGTGTGCTAATCCCTGTTTAATAAATGGTGATTTGTAGACAGAATGGTGCACAAATCTTCATTTTTTTGGTTTACAAATGACATGAATCACCCGTACATTGTGTTTATATAGTGTTTTACACCAAAGTGCTGCATATTTTAACAACAGAATACATATAACAATTAACATTATAACAGTAACAGTGGAAGCAATTTAAAATTGAGAATCAGACCAACAAAACAGTAAGTAGAGCAATTAAACTGAAGGGGAGAAAGAGAGTAGTGCAGTAGAAGTGAGAGAGACGGAGGGATGGGGAAGAGGAAGAGTAGGGAAACGGATGGGGTGAAGTGTGAGAATGGAGGAGTGAGGGGAGGGAGATGATTGATGTGATAAGTCAAGGGGGAAGGGGCAAGAAGAGGGGAAGAGTTTAATGGGGAATGGAGAAGGAGAGATTTGAGGAAAGTGCAGAATGAGGAAAAGGTAGAAATAGAGCAGAGTGAGAGAGGTAAGGAGTTCCAGTGCAGGGGGTCTAGGAGATGGAAGGATCGGAAACAGGGTGTGGCACAAGGGGAAGGTGGAACAGTGAGGAGAAAGTGGTTAGGAGAGTGAAGGGAGTGGGAGGGAGTGTAGAAAGAGAGGAGAGAGGAGAGATAAGGGGGAGCAGGATTGTGGAGATATTTAGTTTGTAGTTGTTGTTTGTAGTTCAGATGTTGCTGTTTTCCAGGAGAGTGGTCTTCACTGCAATTGTAAAATAAAGAAGTTAATAATTTTGTGTGTTTATAGCAGTGATGTTAATTGAGAGGTTCATTTTTATGTCTTTGTAGTAGTATTCTTGTTTGATTTCTGAACATGGTGTATGCATGCAGTTTCATTTGACTATGTGCAGCCTTTATATTTTATTAATATTATGTTAGTTCAACATGCTTTGCAAGTGAGTAGAATATTAAGTGTGTGAAATTCACTTTGAAAGCTGTGTTTGCAATTTTTATAAGGTAAATGCAGAAATTGTATAGAAAAGCATGGAATATATGTATTTGTGAAGGTGTGGGTAATAAAGTAGAAGGGTGTGATTTACAGGTAGTGGTGTTATCGTAGCTTGGAGCATTTCAATGATAGTGTCTATGTGTGTGAGTGTATGAAGATGCATGACATTTTACTGGCTGTGTAATTTTATGATACACCACTAAGTGTTTTTCCAAAATTATATTGTTATTTCTTCAATCTTCTAATATTACAATTTTTTAGATAGGTGTGTGTGTAAATAAAAAAGCAGACAGGTTTGGAAGTGACAGTTGATTACAGCAGATGGAAAAAATGACAATAAGTTCATTTTATAGGTTATACAGGTTAAGTGGCAGTTACCCTGTTTATATGCATTTGTAAGAGTTTTACATGTACTGTGCAGATAATATGCATACCTGTAGTTTGTATTCATGCATGTGGATATGCATGCAGCTGCAAGTAGAATCTTGGAGACTTGTAGAGTACTTTTTGTAGTAGGTGCTTTCCAATGATATGAGACTTGTACTCAGAGTGATCAACAGTACATTTGAAGTGCTGAACTCTAATGATGGAGTTAGATGTAGAGGTATTGGATGTGGTTGGTGGATGGTTGTGTGACTGCCTAGCTGTATCCAATGAGGGAATGGCAGAATGAGTAAAGTGGAAAGGGTAGAAGGGCTGTCTCGTTCAGGGCGTGCCACATCCAGAGTTTTCTAGCAAATCCAGCATGGAAAGGAGACTGTAGGGATCAGACAATCAGATGGTGAGGTTGTGGATTTGTGCTGAAAGAGAGTGAGTGTAGCGAAGATGGCAGAGGTGGAGAAAGTCAGGGTGTTGGTGCTTGGAGATATGTTTGTGCATGGTTTACAGCAGTATGCTGAATGCAGGCTTGTGGCAAATTATTTTGTTGTTAAAGGAGTGGAGGTGGTGTGCAGCACTGTGCCTGATTTCAATGTACAGGTAATTGTACAAGTTTGTGAAGATATGGGCAGGATGAACAGTCCCCATGTGGTAGTTTTGCATTATGGAGTTTTCCATTTGGGCTATGTCAGTGCCCCTACTTTGTTGGTAGATTTGGAACACTTGGTTCAAGCAGTAATGAACATCCTTCCAAATTGCAAAGTCATTTTTTCTGGATTAATGCCTAGGGCAATATGGAACAACAGTTCTGTTTTTTGTCCTCAGCAAAACATTGCTAGGTGTGCAATCAACCGAGGCATGTGTGCTTTCATGCTTAGAGCTGGTATGTTCTTCTGTAATAATGAGAACATTGATTCCAGTAATGCTGTTAATTTTGAAGAAGATGGTATTTCCTTATCTTTTTTGGAAAATGCCATTCTGTTTTGGAATATAATGGTTGCTTTGGAGAAGGTTATGTGAATATTTTAGGAGTAAAGTAAGGAGAACAAATAAAAAAGAGTTTGTCAGAAAGACTTTTTCCTGAGAGAAGAACAGTTAGCTATGGCTGTGTGTTTCAGAAAACAGATTATCTGGATTTTGGGAGACTCATGGATACATTGGTTGGAGGTGCATGCAGAACACTATGGAGTAGCTGCAGATCTTGGATTCCCTTATGTGGAAGTGCACTGGCATGGAGTGCATGGAATGAAGTGGTTGGACTTGGTACCTCTCTGTGCTACTCATCCAGACATAATTATAATTCATTGTGAAGGGAACAGTTTAGGACATGTGTCAGGAATTTCTTTGCAATTTGCGATGAAAGAAGGACTTGCGAAGGTAAATGACAAATGTCATGTAATCAATGACATTTGTGATGTCATCTTTGATGTCGTGGGTGTTAGTCTTAGCAGTGCACGGTGGTGGCGCGAGTTATGGTTGCTTAGCTTACCATAACTGGTGAATTTCAGGGGTTTTTCGGTTTTACTTTCATAGTTTTTTATTAGCGCAACTTAACCATAAAGTCCCTATAACAACGTTTTTTCACTGAATTTCATAGGTTTTTAGTAGCACATCTTAACCATAACGTCCCTTTAACAAAGTTTTTTCACTGAATTTCATAGGTTTTTAGTAGCACAATTTAATAATAATAACTCTGACATTATGTGCATATCAAATTGAACATACTGAACCGCCTCTACTGAGTTTGATGTCCGCGAACTCTTTTAATGTCCGCGGACATGTTCAGACAACAGCACCACTACCCCAAAACTCTGGGGGGGTATATTTAATTGTTATATCATAACATATTAACATTTTACAAATTCACAAACCAGCACACATACACATTATATGTAGTAATACATACGAAGTGTAACCCATATATGTAACTCACTAACCATTCATTTAAATACAATATGTTCTAAAATGGAATATACCAAAAGAAGAAAGATAGGCTTCCAAAATAATTACCTCACAGACACTCCACAACCAAGAACAACAGCAGATCTACAGACCACTTACAACATACCTTACCTGAAATAGAAAGTGTACTGCATTTTACTCATATATTTATAAACTTTCTGTATTAGATTAATAAATATATATTATGTTTTTTTTCTCACATAAATGTCTAGTACTCTGGAGTGTTTAGAGGAGCTTTTCCCACATACCATTTAATTATTATTATTTTATATAAATTTAGCATATATATATTTTTTGTACAGAGCATACCAAAATAGAAAGTACTACAAAAATTATGTTATGGATAAGACTCTTCACAGCATACAAGAAAAAATGGATCTACTGTTGGCTAATTTTAATAATTTAAGAAACTTTGTGGAAGATCATTTTAAACAAAAGACCACATACCATTGTCCCACATGTACCTGTCCCCCTCACCATATCCCAGTCAATTATCCCCAAACCCTCTCCATGAACCAAAACATTTTGATGAGACTTCCATCTCTTCTTCACTGCCTACAAATCCTGTTGAAACCCCTAATTCTCCTATTTTTGTTTCAGTTTCTGCCTCACCTTCTCTGTCATAAATTAATCATACATGTTAAATAAAGTTAAATGTTCATATTGTGTTCTAATTCATTTCATGTTTTTTTAAAAAAAAGCAATTTAGGTGTTCGCTGACAGCTCGGGTGTCCCAAATGTCCGTGAAGAAACGAAAATGGAGGTGTCCTGAAGAACACTATACCTGACCATACTGTTCGCTAGCAAGTTGAAACTGTTCTAAGAACACTTGCGGTGTCCTCAAATGTTCATAAAAATAAACAAAATGGGGGTGTCCTGAGAATGGTATGACTGTCCGTTTTGTTCGTTGGCAGGTTGAAACTGTTCTAAGAACACATCATGTGTCTATAATGTTCGGAAATAAATGACATAGGGGTGTCCTTAGAACACTAAACCTCTCCTTAATGTTTGCATGCAAATTGAAACTGTTCTAAGAACACACGCGGTGTCCTGAAATGTTCGTAAATAAACAAAATAGGGGTGTCCTGAGAAAGGTATGCCTGTCCGTTTTGTTCATAGGCAGATTGAAACTGTTCTAAGAACACATCATGTGCCCTATAAAGTTCATAAATAAATGAAATAGGGGTGTCCATAGAACATTATACCTCTCCGTAATATTTGCATGCAAGTTGAAACTGTTCTAAGAACAAACACAGTGTCCTGAAATGTTTGTAAATAAACAAAATAGGGGTGTCCTGAGAACGGTATGCCTGTCCGTTTTGTTCATAGGCAGATTGAAACTGTTCTAAGAACACATCATGTGCCCTATAATGTTCATAAATAAACAAAATAGGGGTGTCCTTAGAACACTATACCCCTCCGTAATATTTGCATGCAAGTTGAAACTGTTCTAAGAACAAACGCGGTGTCCTGAAATGTTCGTAAATAAACAAAATAGGGTTGTCCTGAGGACGCTATGCCCGTCCGTATTGTTCGCAACCAAGTTAAAACTGTTCTAAGAACAGATGTGGTGTCCTCAAATGTGTGGAAATACACAAAATGGAGGTGTCCTGAGAACGCCATGTCTGTCCGTATTGTTCGCAAGCAAGTTGAAACTGTTCTAAGAACAAACGCCTGTGCATAACTGTTCGTTTGACGTGTGATGCACTTTTAATTACTTCAGGACCCGAACAGTGTCCATAGAACATCAACGTGCATGTGCAAACCAATGTCCGTGCCTTTGGTGTCCTGCGGACAGCCGCTCCCTTCAATTTAAAAGTACATTTTCAAGTAATCCACAATATATTTTTCAATAAAAACTCACCATAGCACAAGTCCCACATACTAATTCTGAGTTTCTATGTACTTTTTAAAACTTTTTTAACCTTTTTTTTGTGTTCCATCTGTCCGCAGACAGCGCGCATGTCCGCGAACCGTGTACAAGCACCCCTATGAAAGACCACACCCTAGAGCTTATTCACATTGTGTTTCTGGCTATTCTACAGAGCACAGAAAATTTTGCTGCCACCTGCAGATTTCCATCTTGAACCTGATGGCATCCATGGCTGCACTGCTGCCACCTGGTGCTGCATCTGCCTCAGCACCACCCCCACCCACTCCACCACCACCACCTCCCCAAAGTGAGGATGCTGAGGAGGAAGAAGAGGATGACGAGGATGAGGAAGTTGAATTCCCTACTACCCGCACTCAGCGTGGGTCTTGGGTATGGCGGTTATTTACCATTCGTGGGAATGGTCCTAAGGCTCGTGCGAACCAAGTCACCTGCAACGGTACTCAGTCGCGGGAGGCTTGGTTTGTACAGTTTTGGGACCACTACCATGAAGCAACACCTAAGGTGATTTCACACTGGGGCCATTCGCAGGGTTGTACCTTGTGAGGAGCATAGCAGGTTGACTTCCTCTACTTCATCCTCCGTTTCTGATCCTGTCAGCACAAGGAACACTCCTGTGGGACAGCGTATTCCTCAAGCTGCCTCACAGGCCACACAATGCTGATGACCCTTACCTTTCAAAGGTCACAGTTGTGTGTATGTACTGCGACGCAGTACTCTGCAGGGGGGAGCGACTTGGCAGTGCTTTTGAGACTATCGTCTCAGAGCACGAGAAGATCTGCTCACTACCCAAATAAAAACCACTCTACATCTTCCTATATCAGCGCACCCTTTCTTATCCCTGTGGTTGGTGTGCCCCCATTTACCCTCCTTTCCCCTCCTCTCCTAGTGTGTCTTGTATAAAAAACCCAACAAAATATAAAACAACTAAAATCCAAAAAAATAAGGCTCTTTTCAGAGCCGCCTTTCACAGTTAAAAAATAGAAGTGAAAATAAATGAAGCAGGGCCCTTTGTATTTTTTTTCTAACATTTTGGGGTGCTACCCTATCATAACCATTGCAATTTTCTCTGGGAGGAGGTGGTGGCTCTGAAAGGAGCCTTTTGGTGGTGTTTGTGTTTGAAAAATTATAAATACTCAACACCTACTACAAAATGGATGCTGTAATTCTAAAAAAGGTCGCAATGCATTTTGTATATTTCTCAGAAAAATCTGACTGCCAGCATAAGTTAGATGGACTCCATCTCTGCGAAAAATGTATGTACTACGAAACAGAATATTTTCATTGTGAAAAGAGGACATGCCAAAATCTCTTAGAAAGGCACAAACAGCCTTATTGACATTGCGCCTTGCTTTCTCCATTTGTGGACCAAATGAAGAAGAACAAAGCCACATTTGTCTCTGCGCAATCCTTGAAAAAATTACTTGAGGATTTGGAAACATGTCCTTGACCTTCCCAAGTCCTTTTTTCATTGCAAATTGCAAAGAAATTCAAGACACATGTCCTAAACTGTTCCCTCCACAATGAATTATAATTATATCTGGGTGTTGCTCTGTCTCCAAAGTAGCACAGAGAGGTAACAAGTCCAACCACTTCATTCCACGTACTCCATGCCAGTGTTACTTCCACATGTGGAAATCCAAGATCTACAGCTACTCCACAGCTTTCTGCATGCACCTTCAACCAATGGCTCTAACAATATCTCCCAAAATCCAAACAATCTGTTTTCTGAAACACACAGCCATAGCTATCTGTTCTTCTCTGAAAACTCTCTATTGGCACAACACACCCACTAAACTTTCCTGACCAATCCCTTTCTATGCTCATTGTAATTTGCATGGCTTCCCAACCCAAAACTCCCCGGATGTAACACCCAATGTCCTCGAACTACCGCCATGTCTGCGGACATATCGTAACATGGACAGCCCTTCTACCATTTCCACTTTACTCTCTGTGCCATTCCCTAATTGGATGTAGCTCACATGACCATCTACCAATCACATAGAAGACCTCTATATCTAACTGCATCATCATAGATCAGCACTGCAAATGTACTGTGAATCTCTCTTGAGTACAAGTGTCATTTCATTGGAAAGCACCTTCTACAAGAAATACTGTACAAGTCTCCAAGATTTCTACTTGCAGCTCCATGCATATCTATATGCATGAACACAAACTACAGGTATGCATATTTTCTGTAAAGTACATGTACAATTCTTCTAGTTTCATATGAACAGATTAACTGACTTTTTACCTTGTATAATCTGTAAAATGAATTTACTGTCTTTTTTTCCATCTCCTAAAATCAACTGTCACAAACCTTTATACTATTTAATTTCTTTTACACACACATATTCAAATCATGTTGAAATAACATGTTTTAAATAAAATATATAGACTGCATATAATCAAACAAAATTGCATGCACACACTATGTTCAAATCTCAAACAACAATACTTGTACAATAACATAAACATATATTTATTTATTTATTTACTTACTTATATTTATATAGCGTAAGCAGCCCATGACATTGAGGCACTATTGCTTGCAAGAGCTTAGTTACAGGAATAGTGGTATTCACTGGTACATTATGAATTTCACAAGGCATAGTAAAGATATTTTGTGTGCTACAGTTAGTCATTGCAATACAGTTTATTCATTAAGAACATATGATATGTATTCAACTGGTGTGGCGTATCTTATGTGAATGAGATAGTTTTAAGGGTTTTGAGGAAGGTGCTGAGGATGTCAATTAAAGAAATCAATGTATAAATTAAAAACAGTGTTATATAAAAACAAAATTATTAATTTGTTTCTTTTACAATTACAGTGAAGAACATTCTCCTGAAAAGAAGCAGCCAAACTTGAAGTACAAAGAACAACTAAGAAGTAACCTGCTCATTTTAGAAAAAAAGTAAGTTACATACCAGCATAATATTTATATTATTACTCAAACACACTGTAAGGTTAATTAATGCTATTTATGTGCCTAAAAATAGAGATTGTGCTCCATTCTGTCTAAAAATCCCCATTTCTTAAACAGCGATTTACAGCCAGAATGGCCCACGAATTCCTATTTTTCGACACACAAATTACCCAACTCAGCCGCTAGAATTTTGATGTTATAGAACAAACAACTATTTTAATTGTATTGCATTAGATGTACTATTTGTACTTCTCCACACCACAAGCTTACGTTTTTCTGTCATTTGAACCCCAGTTTAGTAACACATTAATTCAAGAACACCCATCCCTACTAGTTGTAGTGGCCCAATGCACAATCACACACCATTACATACATCTTTATCATCTTACTCAAACACTCATGCACACAGCACACATACATTGCAGAACACCCCAACCCATACCTTCTTTATTTTTTTCAACAGACACTACAGAATGCCTACCAAAAATCAAGTCCGTAGAAAGCAACGCAGAAGCAGAGCAAATGAAAATAAAAGTGTCCAACATAAGAATCCATCTCTAGCAGAATTTGTAAAGAAAAGTTGAAACAAAACAGCTAATACAGTCATTTAGTGAAACAAAATAAGTTTCAAGTACAGAAACTTTGCCTCCTCTATCAAAATGTAAAACAAACCAGAAAACAATTAACAAAAAATCAGCTATCACTACAGATAAAACTGCTTCTATACATCTTGATATAGTGCAACGTCAGCATACCAAGAAAAGTATTTTAGCCAAAATATTCCATCACAGAGTCCTTCAAAATCTTATAAAAACATGAGAGAAACCAGGTTCAACCCTTAAAACCTATCGTAGGAAATTAATCTTAGAAGCGTTGATAGACAGTGCAATTCTTCTTAAAAGAAAGTTATTTATTTTAGTGTTAAACAAAATGAAACCACTAACAAAACTAATGACTAAATTACAAAAAGACTTCTCAATAAACTAAATGTCAACAGAAAGAACTTTTTAAATATCTGTGGAGGTGAATGGAGTCACACTACAAGCACAGAACCATACTTTAATGAAGAAGAATACAAACAAAAGCAAACAAATAAAATTGCCATACATAGCAGTGGTCGAGGTTATGAAAAAGTTAATAATACCATAATGGAACAAGAAGTACTGCTTACATAAATATGCCCTGCAAACTTAGAATGACCTCTCCATTCAACTGAATCAGAACTTCTAGTGTACAAATGGCCATGCACGTCAATGTGTACCATTCCCAAAAAAATGTCAAGTCTTTAAGCCAATTCCTCAATCAATATGTGAAAGGCGAAGACAAAATCAAAATTAAACTACTGCAAAATATGGATACCTGCCCAGTGCGCAAGTACACAGGACTACAAGGACATTCATTGGCCTGCATTACAGGACCTATTTGCAAAACCACCTTCCACGATATCAAAAGGATAACAACACATCATTCAACTATAAGAAATTTAGTCTATAAACAGTACTATGCTAAAAGTCCTGCTTTAGCACTAGCCAATTTAAATAACATTCTTCTACATGGTACAGCAAAAGACCTACTTGAATAAATCAACTATATCCAGAAAAAATATTTTGGAAGTGAAAGCCACTTACAAAATGAAATAGCTTTAAACCAAATGAGCAACAATTCTACGCATGGCAACCTTTTACTACACACATACAAAAAAGTAATATTAAAATTTAAAAGTACATCAGCTGAAGTACCAAATCATGTGTGTGTATGTTGCCGTAGAACTTTTTTATAAAAGTAACACAAAAACTGCAGACCTATTATACAACATAGAAGACAATGAAGATTCTACAAAACTTGACAACTTGACAACAACCAAACTCCTTCACGTGCTATCACAAATAATTTGGAATTATATCCACTACCAAAACCCCTACAACAACTTAATTTATATGAGAGCATCATAATTCAGACAGAACACCCATTTGAAGCAATAATACGACTTCAACCAAAAACAGCAAAATTACCTCCCTCTGAATTAGTGAAAGGTATTCGTGGAAAAGTAGTGTATTTACCATTAGATCTAAAAGAAAATGGGCACACTCTAGAAAATGGGAGTGCAACGTCCAATGCAGCAATCTTTAATTATCTTAGTAAATGGGGTACCTACTAAAGACAAAAAAATATGGCAACAGCTGGTAGATTTACTTAAAGTTAGACAAGCCTTGCAATATCTTGAAGAAAATAATGAATACTACAAAGAAATTAATATTGAAGAAAACTTGAAGGATACAAGTGAAATAAATCAATAGACACAAGAAGCTGGTCAATTTGAGCTCCTAGATCCTGCTACAAAATCAAATACTTTAGAGCATTGTACAACTCATCCATTGCACTCTAATGACACCATAGAAGATGCACTAGAAACATACCAAATGCGTCAAACAAAAGGATCACCAATCAGCATATGGGAAAAAAGTATAGAAGCATGTGCTTTTCCTCTACTCTTTCCTACTGACAAAGGAGGAAGGTACGATGATAGACCTATTCAAATATCAGCATCAGAATACCGCTCATTATGGATGTATTCTGAAGATCCCAGATTTAGACAAAATGTGGAATACATATTCCACCTACTCTTTGAAAGTGAACTAGCAACTATATGCTACGGAGTTGCACACACATTAAAATCAGGATCCCACTTTCAAAATATGTCAGCTACACAATTATTACAAAACATGCAACAAAAAGATGAGGTTTTACAATCAAATATTACAAATCTATTAGCAAATATGCGTGGTACTAAAGAGTACTGGTTGCAACGTCATGGAGATGTATGTTGTATGATCAGAAACCATGGCCCACCCATTTGGTTTGTTACATTAAGTTGTGCAGAATATGCATGGGAAGATTTACATGATTTCCTACGCATATCAAACAAAAACAAAACAAACACAGATATAGTAACACCTGGAGAACTTTGTTCTCTGGATGCTGCTAATGTTTCAAGATATTTTCACCATCGCTTCATTGCGATGCTGCACTTTATTTGTAACAAAATTGTTTGTCCCCTTGGAGAAGTGCAACACTTCTTTTGGAGAAAAGAATACAAAGCCAGAGGAGCACCACATATCCACATGCTTTTATGGATTAAATATGCTCCTAAATTTGGTCAAGACAGTGATGCCACTGTTTTACGGTTTATTGAAAAATATGTCACTTGTGAAATTCCATCAGAAACCACAAATAGTGATCTTTATGCACAGATTTTACAATTTCAAAGACACAAATGTGGCAAATATTGTCGTTGCAAATACAAAAACAAAGGGAAATACTACACCAAATGCCGCTTTGCTTTCCCTAGACCGGTTACAAATACAGGTCAAGTGAACAACCTCATGTCTTCAGTTAGACATAGTGTTAAAGGTAAGTCACCTAAAATACATATTACATAAAAAGAACAGAAGAAGAAAAATATATCAATGATTACAATGCAATCATTGCCCACTTATGGAATGCAAACATAGATGTGCAGTACATTGCAGACAATTCCACTGCAGTTGCACGATATGTTACAGCATACTTAACTAAAGCAGAAAAAACAGAGCTCCAAGACCTCTGGAATGACCTGTCATCAGACAAAACAGTGCCTCAGAAATTATACAGCTTGGGCATAAAAATGCTTTTCCATAGAGAATGTGGATCCTATGAAGCAGCAGATTGTTTAACTGGTACTCCATTGTATGGTAAATCTGAAAATATAGTATGGCTAAGTCTTGGTCCTGCTAAATCTAGAAAAAGAGTTCTAAAATCATACGAAGATATAGAAACAATAGCCAAACATGATCCCAACAGCCAAGACTTTTTAAAAAACAATTTATTGGACACATACTACCCAAACAGAAGTAATACTTTGGAAACCATGTGCCTATACCACATAGCCCAAAACTTCACATACAAAAATAATATTAAACCTGATGATAAAAAGGTAAATTATGAGTGACAAACTGTGAAGGCAGCTTAGTAAAACTCACCAAACCAAATGTAATTAATCATATCAAATTGTCATTAAAGACTCCTCAACATAAAGAACTATATTACATGTCCCTGCTACAACTCTTTAAACCATGGAGAAAAGAAGAAGAAATACTAGATAACTATGACTCATATGAAGACGCTTCAAAGCAAATGAAAGCACTATAACTGATGTAAACTTTACACAGTACAAAACAATGTTGCACAATGAACAGCAACACGAAGAAAAACTGCAGGCCCAACTAGATAAGGACACTCCCGACAGTAGTCAACCTTCGGTAACAGGAAGCTAAGAACCACTGGGAGAACCACTAATAACAAATGAGGCAGAATTAGCTATGACAGAAGTGGAAAACACCATGGGGGTAATTCATAGAATTCAGCGCACAAGTGGCGCACGCGGCTGGCGCACAGTGTGCGCGTGCAAATCCCTGCACCAGCCGCGTGAGCTAAAATACATTTCCGCGCACAGCGTATTCATGGATTCCAGCCACCAAAACCCGCCGTGGCGCACAGTGGCGCAGCGACCCTGCAGCAGCGCCAGTTACGCCCCCAAGAACGCCCCTTGCGCAGGGAAAAGCCATCAAAATCCCCAATCCAGCTCAAAGGGCTGTGCTAGCCCTGTACCAGCACGGCAAGCGGGCTACGTGTATCACTGGGGTGCGCGGGAATTTTCTCACGTGATTTCAGCTGGGTACGTGTATTACTGGGGTGCGCGGGAAGTGTCACACGCGATTGGCCCTGTGTGAGCGGGGTACGTGTATTACTGGGTGCGCGGGAAGTTTGACATGCAAATTCGGCAGGGTACGTGTATTTCAGGGGTGCGCGGGAAGTTTCACACGCGAATCCAGCAGGGTACGTGGATTTCAGGGGTGCGTGGAAAGTTTCACACGCGATCCCATCAGAGTACGTGTATTTCAGGGGTGCGCGGGAAGTTCCACATGTGAATGTCCTGTGTACGTGTATTTTGGGGTGCGCGGGAAGTTTCGCACGTAAATTCAGCAGGGTACGTGTAGTTCAGGGATGCGCAGGAAGTTCCACACGCGATTCCATCAGGGTACGTGTATTTCAGCGGTGCGCTGGAAGTTTCACACGCGATTGGCCCTGTGCGAGCGGGGTATGTGTATCACTGGGGTGCTCGGGAAGTTCCACACGCGATTGGCCCTGTGCGAGAGGGGTACGTGTATTACTGGGGTGCGGGGGAAGTTACACACGCAATTGGCCCTGTGCGAGCGGGGTACGTGTATTACTGGGGTGTGCCGGAAGTTTCACACGCGATTTCTGCTGGGTATGTGCATTTCAGGGGTGCGCGGGAAGTTCCACACGCGAATGTCCTGTGTACGTGTATTTCGGGGTGCGCGGGAAGTTTCACATGCAAATTCAGCAGGGTACGTGTATTTCAGGGGTGCGTGGGAAGTTCCACACGCGATTCCATCAGGGTACGTGTATTTCAGGGGTGCGCGGGAAGTTCGACACGTGAATGTCCAGTGTACGTGTATTTCGGGGTGCGCGGGAAGTTTCACACGTGAATTCAGCAGGGTACGTGTATTTCAGGGGTGCGCGGGAAGTTCCACATGAGAATGTCCTGGGTACGTGTATACCTGGGGTGTGCGGGAAGTTTCACAAGCGAATTCAGCAGGGTACGTGTATTTCAGGGGTGCGCGGGAAGTTCCACACGCGAATGTCCTGGGTACGTGTATTTCGGGGTCCGCGGGTAGTCTCACACGCGAATGTCGTGGGTACGTGTATTTCGGGGTGCGCAGGAAGTTTCACACGCTATTTCAGCAGGGTACGTGTATTTCAGGAGTTCCGGGGAGTACTACACGTGAATTGGCTGTGTGGGTCCTCCCAGGTGTTCGCTCTACAACCTCCACGGCCCCTGCAGGCAGCCCACACCACGGGGGACTACCCTGCACCCCTGCTCATGTCCCGCAAGGCAGCCCATCCACCATGGGCATGCCCCCCAGCCAAGCCACATGTCACCTTGCACTACTGATCAACAATGGATGTCTCCCAGCACCCCCACCCCCCAGCAGTGCAGGTCACCCTCCACCAGGCCCCCACTCATGTCGAACTCATGTCCCCCTGCACCCTCACCCCCCAGCACTGTCGGGCACCTGCCAGCAGGCCCCCCCTCATGTCCCACACATGTCCCCCTGCACCCCCACCCCCCAGCACTGTGGGGCACCTGCCAGCAGGCCCCCACTCATGTCCCACTCATGTCCCCCTGCACCTTCACCCCCCAGCATTGCGAGGCACCTGCCAGCAGGCCCGCACTCATGTCCCACTCATGTCCCCCTGCACCCCCACCCCCCAGCAGTGCAGGGCACCCTCCACCAGGCCCCCACACATGTCTCCCAGCACCCCCACCCCCCAGCACTGTGGGGCACCCTCCACTAGGCCCCCACTCCTGTCTCCCTGCACCCCTACCCCCCACCAGTCAGGGGCACCCTCCACCAGGCCCCCACACATGTCCCCCTGCAGCCCCACCCCCCAGCACTGTGGGGCACCTGCCAGCAGGCCCCCACTCATGTCCCACTCATGTCCCCCTGCACTCCCACCCCCCAGCAGTGCAGGGCACCCTCCACCAGGCACCCACACATGTCTCCCAGCACCCCCACCCCCCAGCAGTGCAGGGCACCCTCCACCAGGCCCCCACACATGTCCCCCTGCACCCCCACCCCCCCAGCACTGTGGGGCACCTGCCAGCAGGCCCCCACTCATGTCCAACTCATGTCCCCCTGCACCCCCACCCCCCAGCACTGTGGGGCACCTGCCAGCAGGCCCCCACTCATGTCCCACTCATGTCCCCCTGCACCCCCACCCCCCAGCATTGCGAGGCACCTGCCAGCAGGCCCCCACTCATGTCCCACTCATGTCCCCCTGCACCCCCACCCCCGAGCAGTGCAGGGCACCCTCCACCAGGCCCCCACTTATGTCCCACTCATGTCCCCTTGCACATCCACCCCCCAGCACTGTGGGGCACCTGCCAGCAGGCCCCCACTCATTTCCAACTCATGTCCCCCTGCACCCCCACCCCCAGCACTGTGGGGCACCTGCCAGCAGGCCCCCACTCATGTCCCACTCATGTCCCCCTGCTCCCCCAACCCCCAGCACTGTGGGGCACCTGCCAGCAGGCCCCCACTCATGTCCCACTCATGTCCCCCTGCACCCCCACCCCCCAGCAGTGCAGGGCACCCTCCACCAGGCCCCCACACATGTCTCCCAGCACCCCCACCCCCCAGCAGTGCAGGACACCCTCCACCAGGCCCCCACACATGTCTCCCAGCACCCCCACCCCCCAGCAGTGCAGGGCACCCTCCACCAGGCCCCCACACATGTCTCCCAGCACTCCCACCCCCCACCAGTCAGGGGCACCCTCCACCAGGCCCCCACTCCTGTATCCCTGCACCCCCACCCCCCACCAGTCAGCGGCACCCTCCACCAGGCCCCCACACATGTCCCCCTGCACCCCCACCCCCCAGCACTGTGGGGCACCTGCCAGCAGGCCCCCACTCATGTCCAACTCATGTCCCCCTGCACCCCCAGCCCCCAGCACTGTGGGGCACCTGCCAGCAGGCCCCCACTCATGTCCCACTCATGTCCCCCTGCACCCCCACCCCCCAGCATTGCGAGGCACCTGCCAGCAGGCCCTGACACATGTCCCCCAGCCAACACGTCATCACAATCTAGATCCCTGGCCCTTATGGGCAGCCTCCACATGCCAAACACCCAGTATTGCATCCACCCATTCAGAATTGCCAATTACATGATACAACCCCAATGGCAAGTATGTAAATGAACACATGTCCCTCACATACACACAATGGGTGTAAGTGAATGTCAAAACCCATATCATGACATGCATGAATCCAATGATATGATACTACACATGATACTACACATTGAAGTTTGATGAAAAAAATGTATTAAAAGCAACATAAATGGGATTAAAAATAAACAAACGACAATGGGAATTAAAAATAAAAAAGCAGCATGTCCGTAAAATAATGAAAAACCACAAATCATAATCCAAAGGAAAGGTGTCCAAAGTCACAGTTCAAAAAAGTACATCCAAGGGAAAAACAAAACCAAAAACCATTGCTCCATGGGTAAATCAAAAAAAAAACATAACCCAACAGTCAACTATATACAGATAAACAATCCAGGGTCCATGATCCCAACTGAAGAAATGAAACCTATCTAAAAATACTACGTTATAAAAAAACTATATACAAAAATGTTGGACATTGTCCAAAAGGTCCAAAATCAAGAAAAAAGCAAAGGAAACCTAACACTAACTACATAACTATTTACAAGGGCAGCGGGCTAGTCCAACGGCTCACTGGATGTTGTCATGGGCCAGGGCATCAACGAACTCCTGTTCAATGGCTTGGAGGCGGGCATGTTCCCTGGCCCTGAGATCTCGCAGGGATAAAGCAGTGTCCAGCTCCAACTCCCTGCGAAGACCCTCGAGGCACTCAGTCCGCCTCAGCGCCCTCCGCATGGAGTTCTCCGCCCTGACCATTGTGAGCCATTCCTCCTCTGCCCGCTGCCGCTCCGCACCTATCTGCTGGCCCAACCGCTCCCACATAGAAGCCACTCCCATTCCAGGGTTCTCCTGCCCTCCGGCTGATGCCTGCACCCCTGATGTTGATGGCCCCGAGCCTTGATGCCTCCCACGTCGAGCCTGCCGCTGCCTCCGACGCAACTGCCTGTGCCAGCACGACGGCATCCAGGCTGATGAAATACACCGACGCCGTCGTGCATGTGCCCTGCCCGATGATGCCGTCACATCCTCCATCTGCTGGGGTCCAGTTGCTGGTGTGTCCACCCTGCTGGACCTCCGACTCCCGACTGTGGCAGGGATGGGATCCCCACTGAGTTGGCTGCATTGGTCGGGGCAGGTCCACAGGGGACCCTGGTGGCATCTGGGCCGGAAGACGGCATGGAGAACGACTGGCGCATAGCCTCCACAGAGGAGGAGAGGGTCGCCAAAGTGCCCGACACATGTACGAGACCCCCGACCGCTCCCAACGGGCCACGTTGGCACGGTGCTCTTCGTGATGATGTGCATGCTCCCCCTGGGAAGCACGCACCTCATCATGAATGACACCCGTACGCAATGCAACACCAATCAGGACCTTCTCCATACGGCCAGGGGTCCCCTCGTCCGCAGGTGGATGGGAGTCAGATGACATGGACATCCCCCCTACCTGCGGACGTGCCTGGGATGGGGCATCCCTGCTGGTGCATGGTGGTGCAGTCACAGTGTCAGGGACAGTGACATGCACAGGCACCTCCACAGTGACCTGTGCTGCCTCCTGCCCCTGGACTGCACCACTTGCACCAGCAGGGATGCCCCCACCAGGCCCCATGTGCGGCTCAGTAGCGGCCTCCTCCTCCTCTGTGGAAACCACCAACCTGGATGGCTCCACACCGTCTTCCGCCGTTGCAAGCCCCTGTGGGGGCTCACCCACCCCTTCTGCTGCAGCCGTGGGGGCATCCCCGCCGCTTTGCTCCACAGCGCCGTCTCCGCCCTCTTCTTCACTTTGCGCTGTGTAGAGGGAGACATAGAACACAAGCATCAGGGTACTGTACAATGGTCCCCTAGACAGGAAGCAATAGCAGATGAGTGGCAATGTAAAAGATCACTTCCATCATATCCCTCCACAACACATGGGTCAGTGCAGGCAAAACACATGCAGTAACAGACATGGTGCATGCTATGGACATAAGCAAACATGTCCAAGGGACTCTTGAAACATACAATGTTGTTTTTGAACTCACATGCATCATGCCTATCACATTCACACACTTCACCATACTTTCATCCATCTGGACTCGTACAACCCCAGACACAGTGGATGCAAGGATAGCTATGCTGCATCAGTGGATCTGAACATTGACACAGACATGTGTCATGCATCCATGGCATTAACAAGTCACATACACGCAGGTCAGACACACAGACATGGAAACCATACATGTACATGGCATCACCACCCATCCCTCACCCCCACCCATGTCCAGGAACAGAGACTGACATGCTCTTATGTGTCCATTCCGCATAGGGCTCCCCATGTAGCATTTAAACACATACACCAACCGTGTGCTTCACACATTACTGGTCTCACATGCATGACCATGATGTCCCTGCACACACACACGCGTACATGGCCTTAGTCACACATACAGGCAAGTATCAGACGACCAGCACACTGCAACATGCCCTGTCACACACAGCAATGCCTGGCCACTTACCGCTCGACTCCAGATGGGTCTGCCTCTTAAGGACCTGGACGTGGAGCGCTGGGGATATGCGTTCCAGGACCCTTATCTGATCTTCCGACAAGTGGCCCCGGCGCCCCTTAGCATCTGCTGCCTTCAAGAGGCGCCGGGCCTTGTTGAGGGTCCTGTACCTGAAGTCCTCCCAGCACTTCTTGACATGATGTAATAGTCGGACTGCCACCCCCTCCGCGTTGATGGCAGTCACGATGTCCGTCCAGATCCTGTCCCGTCCATCCTTGTCGGCGCGTGATGATCCGAAAAGGGCATCATAATGCCCCAGGACATGCTTCACCAGGACACCAACTTCCTTCTGACTGAAGCTGGTGGCCCTCTGCCCCTCTGGCTGGGGGTCGCCAGTGGTCTCGGATAGTGTTTGGCCCGACATGGCGACCCCCGAGGCAGGCGTGGGTGGGCAACTGGGTCCTGGGGCTGGGCTGTGGAGCGATGGTATCCCAGTCGGGAATCTTCTGTTCCAGCAGGGGTGGACACAGCAACTGGACCCCTGCAGATGGCTGATGTGCAGGCACCAAATGGCAGGGCACTGTGGCAGCAGGCAGGCAGGCAAGCAGGCAGCAGCAGATGGCTCGTGGGAGGCTACTAGGGGCTCTGGGGGGCAGTAATTCGGCCTTTTGGGCAGGAGCGTGGTCTTCCTTGTGCTTACGCATGGCCAGCTTGATACGGAGTGTTTTGGCATGTGAAAATTCTGCACGTCAGCGTGTAATTCGAGGAAAGGCCCTTAGCGCATAAGCGCATCTGCACGCATACGCGATTTCATTGGACAGAAGGCCCTTCAAGCGCAAGCGCCTCTGTGACGTGACGCACGCAGGCGTGCATGGGCATTCCAGCGCGTGTGGAAAACTGCACGTCCGCGTGGGAATGCGTGTAATCCGAGGAAAGGGCCCATGCGCATAAGTGACGTGACGCGCGTGGGCGTTTCTCTCAGCATGGATTAAAGGTGAGTGGGGGCAGCAGTTCGCTGTACGTGCCTTTCGTGGAGTACGACGTGTGGTGCTGCTTCCTGTTGTTTCGCGCGCCATCACAACTTCACAGCTATCAAGGACATATCTCTTCTTTTGGCGGGGGTATTGGCTACGCTTGTTTTTCTGCATCGCGCTAGTCAGACGGTGAGTCGCACACGCTATTTTTCCCACTGCGGGTGCCCCTGTGTATCGCACCCATTTTGGATGTCATAGTAGCCTGCGTGTCCGACGCGTAAGCGTTATTCGTGTTACTGGGTGCCACCGCGTACTGCGGGAGGTTGATTCCACGCACGTAAGCTGCAGGGTTGCTGCACGGTTTTACTGCAGTTTTTGGGTGACTGAGCATTGCGTGACCCGTCACTACATCACCGGGGTCACATACAGCCTTGCAGGTGCAGGGGGGCTGTTAACATCTTGCTTCCCACCCCCTTCACCCCAATTGCCCAGGTCAATTGTGGTGTACACCTCCCAATTGGCACTACTCCATCTGTGCCGGCACTACTACATCTGTGCCATAGTTGGGAGGACACCAGAGGTGAGGGGCGCCTCAGCTGGGCGTACACCTCGTGGCGGGCATGGTCAGGGACGTGGCCATGGTGACCAGGGAGTAGGGGGACTCCAGGGTGCCCAGGGCAGCCACAGAGGGGGAAGAGGCAGGGGTGCGCCACTTGAGCACAATGTTGTGCCATGTGTCAGTGCAGTCATGCCACCACCCCCTGTGGTTCCGGGGGATGCAGCTTCTGCATCTGGCACTGGCGCCCGTGTGACCCGGCAGTCCGTTCCATCGACTGCCACGGGCCCAAGGGTAGTGGTAGCCGCAGGTGCAGCTGTGGACACCGCCACCCAGGCTCAGGGTCTGCCAGCGCAGGCTGCGTTGGCACTTGAGGAACCCTTGGTAGATTTCCAACAGGCCAGGAGGTAAACCATAGGGGCAGGCAGGGCTGCTCAGACCAAGACACGTGTCCCTGGGGCAGTTATGTCATCTGCTGCCCTGAACAGCCGGATGTTGGCAATTGCAGGGGCAGATGCACCCAACAACTGCCAACCAGGACCGTTGCGGTCAATGACCCTTCCACAGCTGATGTTGCTGCGCAGGGTCCATTAGAGGGCACCCAGATGCCACTGACACAAGTAAGGCCTTTGGTCGTCCCACCACCTGCCACTCCCTTGGCTCAATCCACCGAACCCACTGGCCATACTGGTCAGGGCGGCATTAGTCAGCCAGGGTCTGCACCACAGTCCAAGAGGAGGAAGGTTGCACCTGCAGCACAGGCTGGGACCCCACACACAGCCACGACCTCCTGCACGTTGAGGAAGAAGCCTTTCTGCAAGCAGGAACTGGACTTCCTCGTGGGCTACGTGCGGGGCCACAGCCGTGACATGCTAGTGGGTGCCAATAGTCAGACTACGGCTGCCCAACGTGACACCCACTGGAAGCATGTTGCGGAACATGTCAGTTGATTCGGCCATGAGGTGCACACGGCGCAAGAGTGCAAAAAGCGTTGGAATGACATCAAACGCAGCACTAAGGCTAAGCGTGCCTCTAATTACAACTTGGCTCTGGTGACGGGCGGTGGGCCTGCACCAGAGGAGGAAGAGCTCACTCCGCAAGAGGCACTCGTTGCGGAGTTCATACCACCTGAATTGGTCGAAGGAGTGGGAGAGATGCTGGACTTTGATGCCCAGTCCAGTGAGTGTTGATGCGTGTTTGTTGAGGATGTGTGTGATTCACTTGTGGGATGTGTTGTGCATGATTGCCACTACATGTGACGTGTACATGGTTCTGATGTGTAAGTAATGCAATGCTTCCGTGATGCATGTCTGCTCTGCTGGATGGTGGACATGTGGAGCATACGGGGACTGTCCGCATCACCACTATTGCACCCTACTGACATGCTGGTTACAAGTATGCCCCTCCGGTCCATGTTCCAGCTCACTGGCCCTTCTGCATGTGGCGTGGGGTGACCTTCCTCTCAGCCCAGGCACAATGTCATTGCATGACTGACGTGCATGTCTCCTCTGCCTGCATGCAGGGACTCCATGTAGGCATGCTCCCTTGCCCCTCCTCCGCCACTCTGCACCCCAGTTCCACCTTTGCACTGGGCTGCTTCAATCTTGCCAATGTGTACTTTCCTGTTCATGCGTCCTGTGTAGATGCTAACTTCCAGCGTACAATCTGCCAGACATATGCCGTGTGGTACAGCCTTAGTACTTGATGCAGGGTATCTCACTTGTACTGTGCATAGGTCAGATGTACCCCAGGGACATGAGTGCCCATTCATGCTCCATGTGCATTGCACGCATGCCCCTATGTGTCCTTGACTGGATGATCACTGTAATACAAGTCCTGGGTGACATACATTGCATGGCATCTCATCAGCCTTCCCATGTCAACTGTGGGTCAGTACTGCGTTGCACACATGTTTAGGGTCTGACAATCTGTGTGGCTCACAGGCCTCAGCCTGTTTAATGGCCAATGACACTGTCCAACTGTTGTAGTGTCTTCTTCACACGTGGGCTGCCTCCAGAGTTTACATCATGTTTCCTGCTTACTGTCCCATCATCATTTGCAGTGTTGTCACTTGAATCACCTTAAGCTGTTGATGCCAGTCAACACTGCCTGTAAATGGTCATCCTTTTGATACCATGCTAGGCATCCCTGCTATTGTACTTGGGTGGAGGGGTGCTTGGCTTCTAGAAATGGTACACATTGAATGCAAAATGCACGTGATGCCTGAATTTGACCTTGCACTGCCTTCACATTTCCTGACACACACCATGGAGTCCTTGTACATGTAGGTAGTGAGTGGCGTACACATTTTCTGCACTGCATAGACCCACTTCCATGGAAACTGCCACCTTTCAACAGGTCTGATCACAGAAGCAATTCAAAGTTGACCCAGCATGCATGCCAGGTTATATGTTGTGTGTCACATGTCTTCCTGATGCGTTTGTTGTCGGTGTGTGTGTATGTTGTGTGCTTCTGACATGTGTAGTGATCTTTTTTCTCTCTATTTTTCAGGTGATGACGCAATGGAGGCGGAGGATGGTGTTGTCATGCCAGACACAGGGTTGTTACCACTACATCAACCCGGCACAAGTGGGGGTCGTGGGGTGGTAGGCCACGAAAACCCCCAAGTGCTACAGTCCATCTTGTCTCTGGCTGCCTATGAGTCCAGCCTTGATGACGACTCTGACGTCCATGTCGAGTTGGATGAGCATCAAGTCCATGTGTCAGGGGTGAGTGATTCTGATGTGGACACTCCTCTGTCCGCGACACCTGCACTGAGAGATCAGACAGTCTTGTTTCCTCCGCCCGTGGTGGATCGGGACGCAGGGTCACCCTCCACACCAGTCACTGATGTGCCTGGGACATCACGTCGACGGGGGCATGTAGTCGTGCAGCCGCGGGCGGTGCCAACACAGTGAGGACACCCGGTCCTTGGGTCCAGCAGGGGTCAAGCCCAGCAACGCGGTCGCCGCGCGCAACCGCAGTATACTGAGTGGGAGCAAGACATGACTGCCAATTCAGAACGGCAGGGGGCAGCAATGCAGAACATCGCTGAGAGCATGGAACGTGTGGCCCGATCTGTGCTCCCCCCTGCTAGGCAGGTGCTTCTCCAGCAGCAGGCGGCACAGTCCACCGCCCGCTCGCTCAGGCTGGGCATGGCGGCCTCAGACAGGGCACGCCAGGCTGAAATGTCGTCTCTGCGTCAAGCAATTGCTGCTCACGCAAAGGCGCACCTGGATGCCCTGAGGGAGGAGTATGCTTCCCTCAAATCCACTCTGGGTATCCTTATGATGTTCCAGAGGCAGCGGGCAGAGGAGAGGTTTACACAGCTTGAGCGTACCATCTCGGCTGAGCTACAGGCTTGCCTGGAGGTGCAGCGGTTGTCCAGCCAGGCCTTGCAGGAGGAACTCTGTGTTACACGTGCTACCTTGCAAGAGGAAGTACGTGTATCACGTGAGGTTCTGCATGCAGACCTACGTCACATCGCCACACAGAACCAGGCTCACCCGTCCGGCAGACTTGCTGCCGACGAGGGGCAAGCTGTGGCTAGGCGTGGCCAGGCTACTGTGCCACGTCCTCCTTTCCAGGATGAACCAGACTCAGATGACCGTCTATCTCCCACATAGGTCGGGCTGTGCAGGGGTTCAGCCCATGGAGGGTTTTTTTTTGGCTCAGCATTATCGCATGTGGGTGTTGAGCAGCACCCTGTACCTCCCCCCTCCTGGGTGCCTCCCCTCCCCCCCCGGGTCGTATGTGGCCATTTTTTATTTTTCTTTTAGTTTAGTTAGTTAAGTTTCTGTTCGATAGTTAGTTTAATTAGGTAATGTAGGTTTTTCATAGTTTGTGTAATTAGTTAATATAGTTTAAAATTGCTTGTCTATTGTGCTTTCATGTGACGGTGCGGTGCTTTATGGCTTTTGAAGGCATCCACTGTCTGTTCCAACTGGGCCCTTCAGGCTTGTCTTGTGTATGTGTTTGCTGCTTGGGGTCCTTGAATCACATATGCCACTCCTGCCTCCCTTATCCATGGGCTCGCAAGGGTGGTTCGGTGTGACAGCCTATTACACAAGGGCTTTGGACTGTCATATCTGTGGCATGTCTGGTGCTGTGTAACTTGTGTTGACACCCCTAGTGGGGATGATTGCGGTGTTATTGTCCACTGTTCAGCTTTTGCTAGATGGGGTGTTTCATGATTAATGTGTACATTCATTGCTTTGCATTGTGTAGTATGTTTCTTATCTTTACTGTACACATGCTTGTTGCAATTCATGCCGTAGATAGTGTGTTCCACACTTTGGATGTGAAAGACGGACTGATGGTGTGATTTCTGATGTAAGTCTCTGACATGGTCCAGTAATGAGATGCCTGAAGAGACACACACAGATGACTTTAAAGCATTAATCATGTGTTTCATGCCCTTTCTGCAGGGGGATGAGCCTCCAGACCACCTTTGCCAGCAGACATGGCCCATTGGACGTCTGAATTCTGGACATATTTGTTGGTGCCCACATGTGCATGTGTGCACAAGCAGAGGCACAGGGATTGCAGACTTACATCCTAGAACTGCTGACGTGTTCCAAGGAACTCCAGGCAAGGTGAGCAGCACAGGGGGGCCACAACACAGGAAAGCTTGCAGCAGGCGAGTTACACATGCAGGCTTAGTAACAGCACTGAGGGTGAGCTTGGATGAATATTGGTGTTGAAGCACACAATACAGCTCAGATGTGTTGGTGGACTGATGGCTGTTGATTGTAAGGTTGTCTGGGGCACCTGCAGGGGCAGTGGCACATACCCTCCGGTACACCAAGGTGTCACGCTCACCTGATTCCCACGGAGGCGCAGGTCTGGCTTCGAGTGCTGATGCTTCTTCAGTGGTGAAGCGCAGGACTCTGAAGATGGACTGGAAGGGCCCCTCTACTCTGGTCTTTTCTGGCTTGCAGGAATATTCCCCTGTGCGTGAAAAGGGAATATTACCTACTGATGGAATAATGCTCAAGCCTCCCACTCCCTTCCAGCCCTCCACGATACCCTTCCACGATTCCCTGTGAAGTCTCACCTTAGGGTCTGGAAGGATGAGTTCTCCATCCTGCTTCTGATGCAGGGGCGCGTTGAAACCCAGTTACTTCACTGGATTGAGGTTTGATGGGAGTTCAAAATAAGCTTGACTATTCAGGTGAGGCGCTGTAAGAGTTCTGTTGCAAGTTCAAAAGTTCAAGCTTAATAATAATGTTCATTGTCTTATTGCAGCAAGCGCTAATGCTTATGTCTTTTTTCCCCTTAGGGGCCGGGGTTCGGAATGCCGGAGATACGACCCGAAGTGAAACGTGCAGTTCCAGTAAATGACAGGTAAATTCTGGATGAGCGTTCAGGTAATGCCTTTGCATTTGCTCATTCAATGTTCTTGTCTTTTTTCCCCATAGGGGCCGGGGTCCGGAATGCCAGGAAGCGGCAGGACCCGAAATGAAATGGGAATAACCCAACAGGTAAGTCTTAGAAGGAAACTGAGCCTTTCCTATTCCCTTCCTTCTCTCACCTTGTTTTCTTGTCTTTTTCTCTCTAGGCTCTGAGAAGTGGGTGCGGATCCGGATGATCGCTGCTGAAGATGGAGGCGCCCAGGAAAGGTGAGTGAAATGCAGCGCTGCAGCGATCGAAGCGAAATGCTTTTAAAATGATGTCTTCCCTTTCAGGATCGTCGGTGTGATGTCTCCGTGATGCAGCTTTAGCTGGTAAGGTCTTCTTTCTCTCCAATTCTCTCTTATCTACCTTTGCAGGCGACCCAGGATGCTGACAGGCGTGGCTGAAGTCCAGATGCAGGAGCTGACACGGTGAGTGTCCAGCTGCGAGGAGCAGAACAACGCGAAGCGTGAGTTGCTGATCGGGCGTGGTTTAAATAGCTTTGGGAGAAATTCCAGGTATGTATCCTTCCACCGATCAGGTATGTATCCTTCCCCGACCACACCCAGGTGGAAAGTAGTCCCACAGGTAAAGTAGTTCCATTCAGGCCTCAAGAGGGCCTGGATGTAGCAGCATGGTCTGCATCAGGTAAGTGCACATTAAAACACTTGAACACATGTCTAGCTTTATGAGCCGGGCGCCTAAGGCGCCAGGACAGGGGTCTAACATGAGCCTGGTGCCTAAGGCGCCAGTACTGTGTCCAAAGGGCCCCAGCTTGGGCCCGCTGGCACTTCCGTGGGGGGAATGATGCCTGCCTCTGGGGTTGCTGGGTCGGACCTGGCTCCTTGGAGGTAGGCATCATGACACAAGGTCCATCGATGCACTTGTATCAACCATGTAGCCTTCCGAGACATGGAAAGGGGCAGCTCACAGGGACATACAGCAAGGGACATACTTGGGTGCAGTGCATTTCATTTCCATGTACATTTTGAAACATGCACTGCCTACTTTATTTTGGTCATGGTGGAACACGACTTGTTCTGAAGTCATGCCTTGCTATATGGGTCTGTCTGCTTACCCAGGGAACATTGCATGTTGTGTGAATTGTGACACATTGGTGTTCCATTTGCCACGCACCCACCGGCGGCTGACTTACTGCATTGACTGTGTATGACCCATCACAGGGGTAATGTTACATATGGGTACGAAGCATCTACACCAGATTGTCTGTTTGTAGAGTAGTTTGTTGCTATAGGGCATATTTGGTGGTGTGTTTTTGTGTCATGGGCACGGACAGATTATTAACTGTGGCTCTCTTTGCAGCATTGAAGTGCTCCTGTAACCGGACCTGAGAGTGCGCAGGCAGGAGGCCAGCACTCAAAACCAGAGCTAAGTGTCTTGTTTTTCTTTCAAACTGCTCTGCATAGGCTTGCTGGGGGGTGCACTAATGCATGGATGAATGTGTAATTCAATTTGCTATGTCTGTTTTCCCCTAATCACCCGGAGTCCTATCCAATTTTAAACCCTGTACCCTCTACCCAGTGTTCCTGCTTCCCATACCTATCCAAGCAACGTTCCCTAACCCTCTTTCCCCGCTGGGGTTGCGGATGCCTGTGTGAGCCCCAAACTTGGAGGCGCCAAAACCCTAGAGGGGGTAGTTGGTTCGTGTCACTCCTAAGCCTGGACTACAGAAGGCCATGACAATGATGTCCAAGTTTGTTCGGATTGTGTATGTGTTCATGCAGGTAGTACATTTTCGTGCATTCCCTACTTTCATGTGTCATTCCTCCTCCCCTCTCCTGCCACTCATTCCAGTTATCCAGTGTGCCAACACCTGTCCCGACTGCATATCCCTGACCCTCCTTCCCCACCAGGGTCTCAGAGGCCTGTGTGAGTTTGACCTTGCAGGCACCCGGGCCACGGTGGGGGGTGGTTGTTTCGTGCCACTCCTGGGCCTGTACACGGGACCTGTGACAGTACACATCCGTTCATGGTGCATCATTCTATGTTATGTACCACACATGGTTCACATCCTGTTGTGACATTGTTTTACTGTGCTACCTTGGTTGTTACATCATTGTGATAGTACTTGGCCTTTGTGAGGTACTGCTATGTCAAGTCATCTACTGGAGGGTGTTCTGGTTCGTTTTTCTGCCTTGGATTTTGTGATTTTGCAAATGAGGATGCAGGCACCTTTTTACACACAAGGTGGGAGATGGTGACGAAGGGGAAGGGTGATCCTGTGGCCAGGTGAAATTGTGGGTTGAAGGCTCCATGACCCAGGTGCAGTTGTTCAGTGGGACATGGTCATTTGTGAGGGAGGTGGGGGTGTTTTGTTGTTGATAGTTGCCTTGCCCTGCAGTGTGATGGGAACCCTGACATTGTAATTGTGGTATCCTATGTACATGTTGTGTTCTGCTGATCAATGCCTGTTTATGTGTTGTGTTTACCTTTCAGGTGTGAGGGGATAGTTGTGGTTTGACATGCTGGGGTGTAGACATGGTGAATGTTCACATGTGATGTGTCGAGGACACTGATGGTCACTTGATTGCACATGCATATGTTGAGTGCATGTCCTTACTAACCCACACACTTGCACTATGATGCACTACATGTACAACCACCCTTGGATATCCACGTGCACACTCTGTTTGCCTTCTAGTGCCCACTGTGTCCCTGCAGCAAATGTTCTGTGACCAATTATGGATCCTGTACATGCCTAATTTGCTTTTTGATGTGGTTTGTCGCTTAGATGTGTTGCTCAGGGTGTGCATCACACACAATAGCTGTTCACTGTGCTTGACTTGACATAGCAGTACCTCACAAAGGCCAAGTACTACCACAATGATGTAACAACCAAGGTAGCACAGTAAAACAATGTCACAACAGGGTGTGAACCATGTGTGGTACATAACATAGAATGATGCACCGTGAACGGATGTGTACTGTCACAGGTCCCGTGTACAGGCCCAGGAGTGGCACGAAACAACCACCCCCCACCGTGGCCCGGGTGCCTGCAGTAGTGCGCTGAGTAGTGTGTTGCAGGAGTTGGACACTGCACACAGAAGCTGCAGTGTTTGTTGCAATTCATGCCGTAGATAGTGTGTTCCACACTTTGGATGTGAAAGACGGACTGATGGTGTGATTTCTGATGTAAGTCTCTGACATGGTCCAGTAATGAGATGCCTGAAGAGACACACACAAATGACTTTAAAGCATTAATCATGTGTTTCATGCCCTTTCTGCAGGGGGATGAGCCTCCAGACCACCTTTGCCAGCAGACATGGCCCATTGGACGTCTGAATTCTGGACATGTTTGTTGGTGCCCACATGCGCATGTGTGCACAAGCAGAGGCACAGGGATTGCAGACTTACATCCTAGAACTGCTGACGTGTTCCAAGGAACTCCAGGCCAGGTGATCAGCACAGGGGGGCCACAACACAGGAAAGCTTGCAGCAGGCGAGTTACACATGCAGGCTTAGTAACAGCACTGAGGGTGAGCTTGGATGAATATTGGTGTTGAAGCACACAATACAGCTCAGATGTGTTGGTGGACTGATGGCTGTTGATTGTAAGGTTGTCTGGGGCACCTGCAGGGGCAGTGGCACATACCCTCCGGTACACCAAGGTGTCACGCTCACCTGATTCCCACGGAGGCGCAGGTCTGGCTTCGAGTGCTGATGCTTCTTCAGTGGTGAAGCGCAGGACTCTGAAGATGGACTGGAAGGGCCCCTCTACTCTGGTCTTTTCTGGCTTGCAGGAATATTCCCCTCTGCGTGAAAAGGGAGTATTACCTACTGATGGAATAATGCTCAAGCCTCCCACTCCCTTCCAGCCCTCCACAATACCCTTCCACGATTCCCTGTGAAGTCTCACCTTAGGGTCTGGAAGGATGAGTTCTCCATCCTGCTTCTGATGCAGGGGCGCGTTGAAACCCAGTTACTTCACTGGATTGAGGTTTGATGGGAGTTCAAAATAAGCTTGACTATTCAGGTGAGGCGCTGTAAGAGTTCTGTTGCAAGTTCAAAAGTTCAAGCTTAATAATAATGTTCATTGTCTTATTGCAGCAAGCGCTAATGCTTATGTCTTTTTCCCCTTAGGGGCCGGGGTTCGGAATGCCGGAGATACGACCCAAAGTGAAACGTGCAGTTCCAGTAAATGACAGGTAAGTTCTGGATGAGCGTTCAGGTAATGCCTTTGCATTCGCTCATTCAATGTTCTTGTCTTTTTTCCCCATAGGGGCCGGGGTCCGGAATGCCAGGAAGCGGCAGGACCCGAAATGAAATGGGAATAACCCAACAGGTAAGTCTTAGAAAGAAACCGAGCCTTTCCTATTCCCTTCCTTCTCTCACCTTGTTTTCTTGTCTTTTTCTCTCTAGGCTCTGAGAAGTGGGTGCGGATCCAGATGATCGCTGCTGAAGATGGAGGCGCCCAGGAAAGGTGAGTGAAATGCAGCGCTGCAGCGATCGAAGCGAAATGCTTTTAAAATGATGTCTTCCCTTTCAGGATCGTCGGTGTGATTTCTCCGTGATGCAGCTTTAGCTGGTAAGGTCTTCTTTATCTCCAATTCTCTCTTATCTCCCTTTGCAGGCGACCCAGGATGCTGACAGGCGTGGCTGAAGTCCAGATGCAGGAGCTGACACGGTGAGTGTCCAGCTGCGAGGAGCAGAACAACGCGAAGCGTGAGTTGCTGATCGGGCGTGGTTTAAATAGCTTTGGAAGAAATTCCAGGTATGTATCCTTCCACCGATCAGGTATGTATCCTTCCCTGACCACACCCAGGTGGAAAGTAGTCCCACAGGTAAAGTAGTTCCATTCAGGCCTCAAGAGGGCCTGGATGTAGCAGCATGGTCTGCATCAGGTAAGTGCACATTAAAACACTTGAACACATGTCTAGCTTTATGAGCCGGGCACCAGGACAGGGGTCTAACATGAGCCTGGTGCCTAAGGCGCCAGTACTGTGTCCAAAGGGCCCCAGCTTGGGCCCGCTGGCACTTCCGTGGGGGGAATGATGCCTGCCTCTGGGGTTGCTGGGTCGGACCTGGCTCCTTGGAGGTAGGCATCATGACACAAGGTCCATCGATGCACTTGTATCAACCATGTAGCCTTCCGAGACATGGAAAGGGGCAGCTCACAGGGACATACAGCAAGGGACATACTTGGGTGCAGTGCATTTCATTTCCATGTACATTTTGAAACATGCACTGCCTACTTTATTTTGGTCATGGTGGAACACGACTTGTTCTGAAGTCATGCCTTGCTATATGGGTCTGTCTGCTTACCCAGGGAACATTGCATGTTGTGTGAATTGTGACACATTGGTGTTCCATTTGCCACGCACCCACCGGCGGCTGACTTACTGCATTGACTGTGTATGACCCATCACAGGGGTAATGTTAAATATGGGTACGAAGCATCTACACCAGATTGTCTGTTTGTAGAGTAGTTTGTTGCTATAGGGCATATTTGGTGGTGTGTTTTTGTGTCATGGGCACGGACAGATTATTAACTGTGTCTCTCTTTGCAGCATTGAAGTGCTCCTGTAACCGGACCTGAGAGTGCGCAGGCAGAAGGCCAGCAATCAAAACCAGAGCTAAGTGTCTTGTTGTTTTTCTTTCAAACTGCTCTGCATAGGCTTGCTGGGGGGTGCACTAATGCATGGATGAATGTGTAATTCAATTTGCTATGTCTGTTTTCCCCTAATCACCCAGAGTCCTATCCAATTTTAAACCCTGTACCCTCTACCCAGTGTTCCTGCTTCCCGTACCTATCCAAGCAACGTTCCCTAACCCTCTTTCCCCGCTGGGGTTGCGGATGCCTGTGTGAGCCCCAAACTTGGAGGCGCCAAAACCCTAGAGGGGGTAGTTGGTTCGTGTCACTCCTAAGCCTGGACTACAGAAGGCCATGACAATGATGTCCAAGTTTGTTCGGATTGTGTATGTGTTCATGCAGGTAGTACATTTTCGTGCATTCCCTACTTTCATGTGTCATTCCTCCTCCCCTCTCCTGCCACTCATTCCAGTTATCCAGTGTGCCAACACCTGTCCCGACTGCATATCCCTGACCCTCCTTCCCCACCAGGGTCTCAGAGGCCTGTGTGAGTTTGACCTTGCAGGCACCCGGGCCACGGTGGGGGGTGGTTGTTTCGTGCCACTCCTGGGCCTGTACATGGGACCTGTGACAGTACACATCCGTTCATGGTGCATCATTCTATGTTATGTACCACACATGGTTCACATCCTGTTGTGACATTGTTTTACTGTGCTACCTTGGTTGTTACATCATTGTGGTAGTACTTGGCCTTTGTGAGGTACTGCTATGTCAAGTCATCTACTGGAGGGTGTTCTGGTTCGTTTTTCTGGCTTGGATTTTGTGATTTTGCAAATGAGGATGCAGGCACCTTTTTACACACAAGGTGGGAGATGGTGACGAAGGGGAAGGGTGATCCTGTGGCCAGGTGAAATTGTGGGTTGAAGGCTCCATGACCCAGGTGCAGTTGTTCAGTGGGTCATGGTCATTTGTGAGGGAGGTGGGGGTGTTTTGTTGTTGATAGTTGCCTTGCCCTGCAGTGTGATGGGAACCCTGACATTGTAATTGTGGTATCCTATGTACATGTTGTGTTCTGCTGATCGATGCCTGTTTATGTGTTGTGTTTACCTTTCAGGTGTGAGGGGATAGTTGTGGTTTGACATGCTGGGGTGTAGACATGGTGAATGTTCACATGTGATGTGTAGAGGACACTGATGGTCACTTGATTGCACATGCATATGTTGAGTGCATGTCCTTACTAACCCACACACTTGCACTATGATGCACTACATGTACAACCACCCTTGGATATCCACGTGCACACTCTGTTTGCCTTCTGGTGCCCACTGTGTCCCTGCAGCAAATGTTCTGTGACCAATTATGGATCCTGTACATGCCTAATTTGCTTTTTGATGTGGTTTGTCGCTTAGATGTGTTGCTCAGGGTGTGCATCACACACAATAGCTGTTCACTGTGCTGTGCGCTGAGTAGTGTGTTTTCCGGAGTTGGACACAGCACACAGAAGCTGCAGTGCTGATTTTGCAATGCACAATGTGCATGTAGACAGGCATTCATTGTTATGATACGTCTACAACTTTTGTAATGCATTTGGGAATGACTTATTTTGGGTGGGAGGTTGTTGGTCAGTCATTTCATCTGATTCCATCTCAGGCATCATTGTCTGATGCCACTGTACTTTGTTGACATGGCAATGTGTAATTTATTGGTACTGTGTTGGTGTATGGCTTTTGCTTGCCATGTCATGTTGTGGTTTGGGAGGGTTTGAGTGACATAACAGTGATGGTCATGGCCTGTTTTGCAGGTGTGTGTGATTCACACCTTGCATGTCAGGGTCATCCGCTTCTCAAAGCAACTAGCTGGGGGTAGATCTCTCTCCACGGCAGGGGCCTCCCTCTGGAACAGCCTTCCTGCCTCACTGGAACCTGAGGAGAACCATCTCCGATTCCGGAAGCACCTCAAGACCTTCATCTTTGCTTCTGCTTTCTCTCTCCCTCTCCCTTGCTAAATTCTTCACTGGAACTGCACTGGATCTGCAACTGGCCCACTCTCACCGACCTCGGTCCCTGGCCCAGCCACTCTCCACTTGCACTGCCTCCCTGGCAACCCCTGCACTGCGGGACTGTCTCTCTATCCCTACAGCCCCTCCTTCCCAGCACTTGTCTTCACTTACCTTTGCAGTTGCCACCAGCTGGCCTTTTTATTTGTTTTTTATTCTACTTACCCTGTACTGCACTCCCCCCTCCCCTTCTCCTTGCACTTTTCCCTTCCCCCTACACCTGCACTTGCGCAATCTAAATGACACCAGCCCTAGTAGTATCGTTGTCTGTCTTCCCTTGTTCCCCCCTCCCTGCCTCGTCGCACCTTGAAACACTTGTGTATAGGCACGTTACAAATGCCATATCATGTCATGTCATATGTGTGCCTTTTGGTCACACAGGATAGCTTTTGTTTAAGTAGCTAGGGATGCAGACAATGTGGCACTTCCATGGCAACTATCTCAGGGTGGTAGGGTTGTGACAGTTGACTGTCTCTTTGTCATCATCGATTGTCACCTGGTATGTGCCAGGCCTGTGTGCACTCCGCAGGGGTGGGAGTTTAGGTGAAAAAGGTGGCCATAAGCTGGGTCCGGGCTTCCTCGCCACATGCCCTGTCCCCTCCCATGGGCAGCGCCTGTGCCTGTGGTTGGGGATGTGGGGGCACCACCATGTCCACCGGTACGCCCTGCCGTGTTGCAACATTGTGCAGGACACATGCTGCCACAATGATACTGCACACTACTGGGGGTGCATAGAGTAGCTGCCCGCAAGAGCGGTCAAGGGTGCGGAAACGTGACTTGAGCACTCCGAATGTGCGCTCCACTATGGCCCTGGTTGCAATATGGGCGGCGTTGTATCTTACCTGGGGTGGTGTGGTGGGGTTCCGGATTGGCGTCATCATGTGGTTGCTCAGAGGGTAGGCACTGTCCCCTGGGGAGGTGTAAATGGTTGTGATTATTGGGGTTTGTGTATTTGTGTGTGTGTGTGTGACATGCATGCATGTGCAAGGGCAGTTGTACTCACCTAGGAGCCAGGTGTCGCCATGCTGCCCAGCTTCCAGGGCCCGGCTCAGAGTGGACATTCTGTATAGGAAACTGTCATGGGTGGAGCCAGGGTAGTTTGCATAGACAGAGGTGATGATTCCCTTTGCATCGCATACCATCTGTACATTGATGGAATGCTAGTGCTTGCGGTTTCGGTAGATGTGCTCAGTGGCCCTAGCTGGACGTAGGGCCACATGGGTGCAATCTATGGCACCGAGCACTTTGGGGAAGTGTGCCACGCTGAAAAAATCCAGGACACCGGCCTGCCTTTCTGCGGGTGTTCTGGGCATGTATATGTGCCTGCGGACTGAGGGGCGCGCTGTCATGATTGCCAGTACCTGATGTAGGCAGCGTAACTGCGTGGCCTGTGAGACCCCCCCCACTTTGTCAGCAGTCTGCTGAAATGACCCAGTGGCCAAGAAATGCAGGACATTGAGCACCTTCTCCAAGGGGCTCAATGCTTGGGAGCAAAGGGTGGGGGATGTAAGGTCATCTTCCCACTCCCTGACCAGGTCTAGGATGATATGGGGTGGAAACCTATACCTGCCGTAGACCTGGTCGTCAGGCATCCCAAAAAGGCTTGTCCGTGGTGTGAAAATGCGTGCCCTGGCTATTCTCCTCCTGCGTTGTCCCACGATCAGTGCTGCGACAAATGGGGCATTCATCGTAGCTGTATATACGTGTTTGTTGTTTGCGCGCAGGGACGCTTCCGCCTGCCTTCGTGTGGCGGACGCATTGATGCCTGTGTGCGTCTTTTGCCGTGCGTGGGTTTCCCGTATTCGAATCCATGAATACGGGTTGTTCGCGTGCGTGTGGGCGTTCCGTGTAGTTCCCTACAGTATTTCCCCAGTTATGCCTTCTTTTTCACGCGTTATTCCCCATTCCGCGTGTTACGCCCACTGTTCCGCCCACTTTGGTTGTGTGCGCCGCGCTATGTGCGCGTAGCGAACGCTGTGTGTGCCCGCGTGCGCCATGGCAGGATTTGGCGCACGGACAGCGGGAAACACGCGCAGCGTCTTCCTTGAATCGCACGTGTGCACGTGCGCGGGGTTTCTCACGCTTGCGCCACCTTGCGCCTGCTTGCGCTGGGATTTTCGGCGCACGTTTGCTCCATGAATCGACCCCATGTGTCAGTATGAAGATAAAGAAGACTTAACTATTCTACAATCAAAACTAAACAATGAGCAACATAGCATTTTTCAAGAAGTAACAAAAGAAATTGCACATGGTGTACAACATGAAAACAAAGAATGCACCTGCTAAAATTACAAACCTATACTACTGTACGTCAGTGGTGAAGCTGGTTCTGGTAAAACATTCCTAATCAAAATCATCAGTAAGTTCCTTTAACAATTGACAAACAACAAACTGTCAGCTGTTGTAACTGTCCCCACTGGTTTAGCTGCCTACAACATAGGTGGTGTCACTTTACACCGATTACTACTCCTGCCAGTAGAACACCAACACAAATTAGACTATTACAAACTTTCTACAGAAGCTGCAATGGAACTACGCACAGTATTAAAACAAATGAAAATGCTACTAATAGATGAAGTGAGCATGGTGTCCAACCTAATGTTGGCCTTGATTCACCTCAGATTACAAAAAGTACTCAAAACAAACTACAAAGAGCTCTTTGCATGAAAACACATTATTGTTTTTGAAGATCTTCTTCAATTGACACCAGTAAAAGGTGAGCCTATTTTTAAAACATTAGGACACAAACCCTGCCATTAAACTGTTGGCAGCATTGTAAATGTCAACCTTTGGAAACATTTCCAATACAGAGAATTAACAGAAAACATGCGGCTATCTGCAGATCTCACTTATGCCAACATCTTGAAAAGTATTAGAGTTGGTTTACTATCTTAAGAAGCACAAGCAATATTGAAAACCCGGCACATTCATGCACTTTATGGCGATAATGCATGTGCTACAGATGTTATGGAACAATTAGCCCATAAAAATGTCAATTGTATGGCCTTAACGCCAACTCTTGCAAGCTGTTTCAAATTCAATGAAATAATGTTCAATAAAGAAATTCAACCAATAATGGAAATTAGCGCCACAGACAAACTAGATGTACATGGTGTGACACTACCCATGTGTGAGCAAGCCACAACAAGACTAAATAGTTTAGAACATTCAATCTCCAACACAGCTGGGTTGGAAAAGATATTAAAATTATCCTTAAATTGCAGAGTAATGCTTAAATGTAACATTGACGTGGACCAAGGACTAGTTAATGAAGCACTGGGTACAGTTGTTGGATTTCAAACATACCCACGTTACAACAAAATTCAGTTTGTCAATATTCTCTGACAAACTTTCAGAAGTAAAAAGGATAGGATGCTCAACAGCTCGATTCCTTCTCTTCAAAGACATGTATGTACGCAGAGAACAATTTTCTCTAACTCTTGCATATGCAGTCACCATTCATAAATCACAAGGTCTTACCCTAGACAAAGCAATGATAGACATTGGTAACACAGTCTTTAAAGAAGGCATGAGCTACGTAGCACTATCATGCTTACGTACACTTGACGGTCTATTTCTAATCAACTTTGATGCAAGTGAAGTAAACACTGATATTCCTTGCATTTTAGAATACAATAGACTTCGCTCACTATACACCCCCCATCTAAACACATATTCTGTTCCACAAAAAGTAAAACGTTGTAAAAGAAAAGTAAATCAAACAGAAATGCAATAGGATGCCACTGCAAATCCTCCAAAGAGAGTAAAAGAAACTAAAACTTCATCAAGTACCACAAACATAAAAGAACCAATTAGGGAAAGTAAACCAGGTACTTCGTCAAAGAAGGAAGACAAACTAAAAAAAATCTATCAGATACAGAACTACCTGGTACATTTAAACTCTCAAATATAGTTGGAGTAAGTTTCTACGCAAATGCAGCAATGAATATTCTATTTCAATTGCCACCAATTGTTGACAACATTTACTTACACGGTACAGACCAATTGTGTCTGCAAATGTTAGTACTTCACAGAAACACAACAAACAATCCTGACAACACGTATAGTGTTTATGGAGTAAGACAACAATTGGACTACTGTGCTGGAATGGTTTATATTCACTATAAACTCACAGGAAGATCCACAAGAATTTCTAATGTACTTACTACAAGTACTGGAAAATAAAAACATGCCTATACATGAAATCTTCCAGATTTCATACATGTGGAGACATACATGCACTCTCTGCAACAATGTGACACATGAACAAATCCCCAATGAACACTTTGTATATATATACATATATCAATACCTAATTGTGAATAAATTCCATTTCAGCAACTTGTACAAAATGCAAACCATGGTAGATTATGTACTTCCTGCAATTCGAATAATCGCTCCACCTTATTAATAAAAACACATTGGGTCTCATTCCGAGTACGGCGCTAACCATTGGCGCTATTAACGCCTTGGTTGACGCCGTACCCGGACCGGCAGCGCCTTGGTGGATGGCGGAATTACCGCCCCATTCCAAGGTTGGCGGGGCGGTAATTCCCCATTCACCAAGGCTCTTCCCCATTCCCAAATGAGCCCCCATAGGGCTCAATGGGAATGGGGAAGATGCAAATAACGGTGACCGTTTATTACGGTCACCGTTATTGGCTGGAGGCCCCTTTGCGCCCTCGACTTTAGCACCTGCTCAAAGCAGGAGTTAAGGGCGAGGGCGCAAAGGGAACCTCGGAGTATGGCGGTAAGGGATTACCGCCACCGGTCTCGTTAGCGGTGGCCGCTATCCCTTACCGCCATACTCGGAATGAGGCCCATAGTAAATACGTAATACTAATGCTTCTATGTTACAATGCAAATGGTACCAAAAACAACTGCAAGCTGACTGGATTCACACATGTTCAAATATCACTTGATAGGAAAACCTTCACAACAATAGGTATAATCTACCACGCAGAAGCCACAACCAATTCAGGGCACTACACTGCATATATAAAAATGAAATGTGGATGGTTTGAATGTAATGATAGTACCATTGCTCTAAAGCAGAGATTACCAGCAAATCTTTCACACACTTATTTAATTTTCATAAAACTAAAATATATTAACTAAACTGTACTTAAACCTTAACTAAACTAGTAGTAAACACATATAAACTGCTAGAACATTCCAACAGCTATCTAACTGCCCAAAGATTCTACAACAAGTAATCGTATAAATGAATACCACTAAATTAGAGCAAAAAATAGATAGTTAGAATACACCACCTGGTATCTAACTAACCCAAGATTTTACAATATCCAAACTAATTAATAAATACCGCTAAATTATATAAAAAAATAGACAGCTAGAATACGCCAACTGGTATCTAACTGCTACAAAATTTTACAATATCCAAACAAATAAATGATATGTAACTGCTCCAAAAATCTGCAAAAAGCCAATATATAGAGCATTAGCCAGAATCCAACATGGATTTTTTTTCTCTCACAGACCCAATGATTTTAGCAACA
This sequence comes from Ambystoma mexicanum, assembly GCF_040938575.1. Lineage (NCBI taxonomy): Eukaryota > Metazoa > Chordata > Amphibia > Caudata > Ambystomatidae > Ambystoma > Ambystoma mexicanum. The sequence goes on from NC_090928.1 coordinate 1,151,932,219, forward strand.
AACACAGAAACTGAGCAAATTGCACAATACACTGGTTTGTAATGTACTAAATATGAGGGTAAAAATAAAATGTTGATTATTCAATGTTATAAGTCATTACAAATCTGTGCATCACTAAGAATAGTGAGCAAGGGGTCCAGGTCTGGATTCCCTTAGTAAATTAGGTTGAGACCTAAAGTTACTTAAAATATGCAAATAACAAGGGGGTCCTAAGAGTCTCTCTGCCAGACATTAGTCATGGTTACAAGAGCCTTACCCAGAGTCTTTAGCTTACTATCTTTCACAGAGGAGAAATGTCCAAAACATATCCGTCTTTGTCCTGCCCTGGGGCAGTCCAGCGCCAAAATGCTAGGCATTCTCCTCTGAACAAGAGTACCAACAACAACCCCAGGCACGTGTTTCGGTTTGGTTGGACCTCATCAGTAGGGTGGAGCTGTGCCTCTCTAAGAATAGTGAGAAAGGGGTCCATGCCTGGATTGCCCTAGTAATTTAGGGTACGATTTATGAGCTTTATCAATTGCAACACTAAATGTTTTGTCTATTCTATTATGTGTCCCTGCGGACTCTATTATATTGGCAGCACATTCCAGGAATTGAGGATTCGGATTAGCGAGAATCTAAACACAATGAACAAGGATGACTACAAATTCTTTCTGTCTGTTCACTGGCAAGAATGTCATCAAATGGATTGTAAAACAGATATCATATTGACTGGTATATTAACAATCCCTAAACACCTTAGAGACCCTGATACAGAATTGGCCCTAAGGAGGGCAGAATGAAGGGCAATCTGCAAATACAGGACTGTGTCCATGGGTCTAAATACAAATCAAGAGACAAGCTTGTTCCTGTAATTGGAATCTCCTGTTTGGGATGGGGTCCAATGATTGGTTTCACATGAAGATACGGGGCCAGATTACAGAAATTTTGCACTGGTCCAAGTGCAAAGATGCACAGTATTAGCACTAGGGCAAACTTTGCCCTATGTATAAAAACACTGTAACACATTAGAAAACCATTGCACAGTGACAAGTGTAGTTTAGCATATTTTAGGCACCAGGGCAAAAATGGCCCTAGTGCAAAAAAAAGATGCATGTTCACTGCATTTTTGCACTAGGGCACAGGTTGCCCTAGTGCTAATACAACATGGAATTTGCAGTAGGGCAAATTGTGCCCTGATACAAAAATGCATCAAAAATGTATCTTTTCTGCACTAAGGCAATTTTTGCCTTGATGCTTTTAATATTTCATACTGCACTTGTCATGGTGCAATGGTTTTCTACTGTGTCCCAGTGTTTTTAAAAATAGTGCGCATTTTGCCTTAGTGCTAATACCGTGCAACTTTGCACTTACACAGGTGCAAAGTTTCTGTAATCTGGCCCATGGTGAGGGTATGATGAAATGAGCCAAAGCAATAATTAAATGCTATAGCACCAAATGTTCCTGTTCTAGATGTTTTAATAAACAGACAATACGCAATCAGGGAAATGAATGATGAATGTGAGGTGCAAGGACTGATATGGCTAACGGGAGCCTGGTGTGATCATAGTGGAAGGCTGATTGCAATATTACTCAGATATGGAATGGAAAGTTGTGGGTGTGATATGCTTGGACGTGCATGTGTCCACCACCAAGACTGTGGCTGTCTTAGTAAGTAATTGGGTTGAACACATGGGGAAGGTACTTAGACCATGACCACTTTGTGCAGCGTTGGGAACTTGCAGGCCAGAGAAGAATATGTATTTAATTACGAAATGTATGCTTTAGTGTATGGAATTAAGTTGACTTGGTGGCTAATTGCAAACTATTGGCTAGCACCCTTTTGAGGAAGAGTGTGTAAGAAATTAAAGTTAGAGAATGCGATAACAGGTAGATCATGGTTAGTGGTGTAATTCGGAGTAACTTGAGTATTTATATGTGCACCAACCACTTTGAATGCATTGCTTAAATATATCATGTTTGATTTTTCGCCATATGTGCCAGGCATAGAATTGGTTGCCTATTCTAGTCTTTACCTTGGATAGTACCTTTTAACATATTACCATTGGCGAATCGAATGTGCCTCTTACCATTGAAATGGGTTGATAATGTTACATTGGGGAACCACTTGTGGTGCGTATCGTATGATCATTCTTGCCTAACTGAGAATACCCGCGTCTCATATATGTATGTAGGTTGATCTTTATTGGGTCAGCATTTACAAAAACATGTAGCTAATCATAAGTCTTGCCTAAATGAATTTTATTGTGCCAGTATTTACAAACATAATAAAATAAAAAATAATATATATATATATATATATATATTTTTTTTTTTTTTTTCAGACTTGCACTTGGCCATTATTATTGTTTGGTGTGGGAATGCAGGAATGTAATGATGTCACGTGCGTTGTGACCTCATAACATGTAACATGTAAATACATGAGGTGGGCTCCAAAATGGCGACCGCTATTGCCACAAATTTTCGCCAAATGTCCGAAAATAGAATACAGAGCAATGGCAGACTCTTTGTAATTGTGAGTAGCAATTAGGTGGTTTTCTTCACCCCTTGTTTTAAACTTAATTTATAGAGTAGATAGTTGCAGGCACATGTTGATGTACGTGTATGGCCTATGTGCTTCAGGTTGCAACGGATTTGAGGTTCTTGATTTAACTAATGGTTGCGGTGTAACCTGGGTTTCTGATTCTGGAATTAAGCAGTAGTAATGGTGTGTTTTGCTTTGTTGTATTTTTTCTATAGGACACTATTTTTGTGTGCACTAAAAATAGGATATCATCAGTAATTACTACACTTAAGTGGCAAAAGGAGGCTTTTTTCGCTGGACCCTAATTGGGTTTTTGATACTCAAATTAACTTATGGAGTTTTGTCCCTCGTTAGCTCCTGGTGTGGTGGGGTGTACAATGTTTGCGTGGAATTGAGGACATTAGTGTATGTATATGTTCTATTGTTTCTAACAGAAGACTGGTTTAGCTAGAATTTGGACTTTGGATTGTATGAGGAATATATATTATTCTCTCAGGCATGGAGAAGAGTTTAAATGCCACACAGTAAAACAGGATCCTGATGCTTTGTAACTGGTGATATTATACACCATTTGTACAATAACAATGGTAAATCTTGAATACATTGAGCTTTTTGTTTGATAGTTCAGGTTGATATTGGGTATAGTCTTGGTGATGGGCACACTGATTTGGTGGTGTGAATGTGTTGGCTTGTTCTTTGGACATTCAAATAGCGATACTGGCATTTTGTATGGCTTATGACATTACTGTATGTACAAATTATAATATAATAACGTACAAATATGTGCCTTTTTATATGCTCTCCTCGCCTTTCCTTGAAAACCACGCTGTGAATTGTGTTTGATCCTTGGGTGCTAACTATTATGGATGTAAAAGGACATATGAAATGTCTTTTTTAAAATATGGTGATAATGTATAATTTATATTAATTCTTTGATGTAATAATGTGTGTCTTACGAATGATAACACTTGTATTCATTGTGCATGATTGTATCCCTGAAGAAGACCTGATATTTAAGGTGGAAACACATGTTGGCATCAATCAATTAGCATTAATCAATTAAAAGAAAGAACGTCATGCATTCCCTCTCGGAACATTGACTTTTGTTTGTACTTACTGAGAGATATAGGCTTTAGTGCATCTGGTGACCATGTTCAATTTTGAGTTATATTTCTATGATTTGGGGCAAGTGTCAGATGGGTTGGCGAGTGCATGCTTGTTTCCCTACCCCATGAATTGTATAAAAAAGAGAAAAAAAGTATTTTTGACTTTTTAGGATCGGTTCAACTTTTAACATTTGGTAGTAGCTCGATGAGGTAGTAGCCCGATTAAATCTGTCCTTTTCCACTTAAAGTCACACTTTTCTTCTTTGCTTTGCTTTATAGGCTTGGAGGCCGGTCTCACTCTCACGCAAAAGTTAAACTGTCACATCCACACACATATGGATTGCATACATCTCAAAAATGTACCTTGTTCAAACAGATAAGAGACATTTTCACCCAGCTGTTGCACAACGGCTGACCATCTACAGTCACCAATGTAAACATTATTTTCAGAACCTATCCATTTTGAACCCACCATTGAGAAAAATAGCAAATGAAATATGTGTGTAAGATAAAAATGGAATTATTCTCAAACACATGACACAAAGGGCAAAATATATCTTATTTTTATTAAAGGTCAAAGCGAATTTATGACTGATTGCATTCAGGTGCTAACAACAATACTAAGAATCAGCACATAGATCCTGCTAAAACTCTGACTTTCAATCTGGATTCTAAAATCTGTGAGCTCTTTCATGGGACACAGGAGGAATACTATGAAAACTAAATGATGTTGATCTTATTAATTTTCTAAACCACTTTAATGTAATTATGACACAGGAAAACTGGGCTCCTAACCCACCCTGTCTACATATCTATAGTGTATTTCAAAATAAAACAGATGCAAACAAAATAAGTGCTCATTCGTAGGGACTATATGGTGGATTCTGACTTACCTAGGATAAAAATTCAATGATACCACAGTATAATTCAACTTCACACATGTGTCAGGTTTGGAGTCTGGAGTGGTTGCAAGATGTTCTCACGAGGATGTAAGATTGGCACACAACCCCCCTAGGAGTGCTAACCCTCTTCAATGTCAATGAATACTGGGACAAGTGGAGGACACCCGTGGGTGGAGCTCTGTTGTAAAGTGAGTAGACAAGCAGGATCTATAACACTGGAGCTGCAGGAAGGCAGAGGCAAACCTCTGTTTGTTCTGTACACCCCTGTATAATAGATTATAATTGTCAAACATAGTCCAGTGCTTCATGTATCTGCGTTAGTATACTAGATACATGAAGAAGGTCCCTGCCTTATAGGGTCTAGGGTGGCTTCATAGAAGGCAAATCTGGAGAAGGTCTGCACCTGGAATACTGCTGTCTTTATGGATGAGGGTTTGCTACTCAAAGGTATGTAGGCGTGCTGCTGGTGTGACTGAAGAAGTGTAGGGCTAGGCTCTTGGATTCCAGCATTTCTGGACAAGGGCTGGCCACGCAAGGACGCTAATGTTTTGGTGCAGAAGCAAGTCTGGATGCAAGATCCATCAGCAATCTCTGTCAAATATGATTCTTCCTGGAGGGTTGCACTGGACTTTGTATATGTTGTTCTATTCCAGTACCTGCCTCATGATGTTATCACATGCATGACGCATCGGGTGCACACACCCCAAAACGCTCGCTTCAGCCTATGGAAGCGAAAGTCCCTGGGAAATGCAGGTGGCACAAACAGTATGTCTGCAACACAAACGGAGCAGTCTCTGGGCCACCAGGCCATGACAGACTAGACATACCCCATACTGTGAGCCAGTACAGACAGTCTGAACATGTAGTAATGCTAGCAGGTGAAAATGTTTGGCCATTAACAGCTACTTTTCCATATTAGAAGAATGATAAGAAATAGTGGCCTTTAATGAACAGCCATGTCTTTGAATGGACTCCAATGTGTTTCAATAGAAAATGACTCAAGCGCTCTCACTTTTCTCAGCACAGACCCCTGAAGCAACACAGAGCCACAAAGTCTCCTCCGCCTCCACCCCTTTTCCTGTGTTTGTCTAATTCTGAGCACACACACAATCTTCATGTTGGAAACCATTTTTACTGTCATCTGCTATTCTCCTGCGTTTCCCTTTTGCATGTTTTTCAGACTTCCTGAGCACCGAGCTCAAGAGGAGGATGTCCCAGCCTCAGACATTTTACTGCCCTTTGTTTGCTTGTTTTGCAGCTCAAACCCTCATGCAGCAAATTATTCTTCCTGCCGCGTGCCGTGCACCAATACTTTACATTGAGCTATTTACCAGACCTTCTAACATCTGGAGGTGGGGGAGGCTTCCTCTTGTGACCTGATACTAATCTGCAAGTGCAAATGGCATATGTGGAAGTTGTAATTAATTCACTTTATCATAAAACATGCTTTGTTATCCATGCAGATTTACATAGTCCCACTGATGTTTCACTAGCTTCTTATTAGTGTCAAGAATGTACATTTATTGCACCCACACCTCTAGTTTGGGACTTGGTAAGTTTTGCCTGAAATCCATCCACATCTGTTCTTAGTATGTTTCCAAACACTTTGAAAGTTGTGCCATGCTCTGGTTTGGCATCCGTAGCTTGCCCATTCCCAAAGAGCCTGTTGCTCTATTTTCCTGTACTTTACAGAACCCCTCCCAAGAGAGCCTCTTCCTGCACCCTGTGCTGTGAGCTAGTCTTTGCCCTGAGACATTGCTGCTGTATTGTTTGGCACTGTGGCCTGTCCTAGCCTGCATTTCTGTTTTATCTTTTTAATTTTTCATGTATAATGCGCGTAATACCAGCGAGTGGTTTCAAAGCACGGGATCAGGATTCAAACCTCTGTTGCACTGCGGTGTCTTGCTTCCAAGACAAACCAGTTGCCTCTGGGCTATACTTCCTCCCATTGATTACAGACTTGATTACTTTTGTGGGGGACGCAGCTGAGGTAGCTGTGTCACAGGCTTATCCACAGCCCACCTCAGACTGTGAGAGAGCTGATCCTGCTCCAAACCCCGAGGATTAGAGAGTAGTTAGAGAGAAGATCTGTTTCCTGCTGATCAAACCACATGTCCTGTGAACCGGAGTGCTCCAACTTCAGTATCTTAAAGGAGAAGCAAGGTTGCTACGGCTGGCCTTCATTGCCCCAGTTCACTGCGGTATCCAAGAAGGGAGGAACATGAAAGGATATCCCAACCAATACACCCCAGGAGTTAAGCCCCGGCTGAATTTTACCAGAGCATTACTTCCTCCTTAAGGAATGCTCGGATAGGAACATTAGTCACTAAAATATAATTGAAAAAAGTGACATTACTGCAAACAGGCCTCAAGCTTCGAAGCAGTATTTTACTTGTCTGAAATATATAATGCAGCTTATAGTGAAGAGTGACAACTATTACATTGTGTGTGGCTTTACCAAAGGAATGTGATTCAGAGTCCCCGTTGAAGTTACGTATACAGTATTTCATTTGACCAGTTTCATTTGCCTATGCATAGAGAATATCTTGTGCACATTGTAAGGGAGAAAGGGTCTTTTTGCCCCCCTGTACATTTCACATGGAATGGATCGATTGCTCAGCCCATCGCGGGGAGACGTCCCCCTTTTCTGCCCTCTGACGACAGAGGGCAGAAGCCATTGGATGTTACATACAGACTCCATTTTATGCCACCCAAAGACTACATCTTTTTACCATGCCGCACAATGATTTCTAAAAAGCCCTCTCTCCCCTTGTCCAGCACCGGGCACAGCCAGCTCAGATACCCGCTCCACCTCCTCCCCTGCGTGCACTGCACAAACTCATTTTCTCAAGGAAGCCCAGGCGTGAATTGTTGCAAACAAGAAACAGTATTCTTTCTCTTCCTCGGAGCTCATTGCCCTTTGTGGAACTGGGGTGATACTTAACTTGTGTACTCATCTGTCGCCACAAACCTGCTCCAGCTCCTCGACCCCCGCCTTCAGAAATTACTGCCTGCACAAACTTTCGTCCCCCTGCTCTTCTTTCATGTAACTGTTTGGAAGACCTTTCCCCACGGACCACCCTAAATTGCCCCCCATGTACCTAATCCTGTGTGATCATATATTTTCCTTAGACCAATACCCCTCAATCCGTTCGTTTGAAACATGAGGTACCAAGGAGAATAAATCATAGATCAAACCCTCCAGGCACCTGGGGAAAAAAGGCCACAGCACCCCGGCCCCCATGAAAGCCTGGGTAAGAATGTGTATATGTTTGCCCACGATTTATAGGTGACCCCTCATTCTGGTACAAGTTTTATGCCTAGCATTACTCTTTGCATGTCAATAATTATTTTGTAGTTTAGATTAGCTAGAACAGTTATACCTGCGGACCCAGACGACCTGCACCCTGGAAGATGAGCCCAGCTGACCCACGTGCCCACAGACTGCCCCAGCCACAGCAACCAATTGGCATCTGGCACAGTTTTATTGTTACATACCGGGCCATAGGGTCCCACCAATGAACGTTGTTATTTTTCACTGTATGTAATGACCTCACTCATGACATGTTTTTTCTTTATAACGTACTGTTCATGTATTGTTTGGCAGAGCGCTCTCAGAGCAGCAGAGTCCTCTGCATGTATCTTTTACCTGATTTAAACTTTGTTCAACTTGTAATCTATCTCCTGGTCTCCTTCCCCACTGGGGTGTGTCCATGTAATCTGAGTTTGGGATCTGTATTGGGGAATGACCACCTTCAGCATTTTGAACTGTAATATTCAACCTGATTTAAAGTGCTCCGCATTGAACTGTGTAAATCCTACTTTCATATCATTCCACACATGTCAGGGTAAACTGATATTATTCTGCCTTGCTGTTTATCATGTGATTTTCCCTTCCATGTTAATCTGACATTCTGTAAATTATTTGCATTTGCCTTGCATTGTATCCTGCAAATCATTTTTTACTAAGACTAAGTTACTGACTGGCATCTCTGGTGTCCATAATCATTGTGTTGGTCTGGAGTTGCTCTTGTGCGTACATTACATCTCTTATTACCTTGTTTTATTGTGAATGTGTTTCATTTGCTACTGTTATTTCACAAAGGTTCTTCATTGCCAATTGTAGTACTAGTTGCGAATCAAGGTCATCGGTCTCCCAATCCACTTCTGTACCTCCTCCAGGCCAATTACAGCCAATTACAGCTCAGATTATAAGCATTTACAAAAATGGACTTGCTGCCACTTTTTTACTGCACCGCCAAACTTCTAATGAGGCTCATTGGGTCAAAATGAATACCACTGCTGAGTGGTTTGCTTCTGCCACGCTCCCTCTGCTTACAATGAAATGACATTTTTGGTGGTGCTGTGCCAAATCATTATTGGACCTGTTCTCACACTTTATGTATCTGCCATATCTTCAAAGGATTGTCCTTGATTGATCCCAACCATGGTGTGGATGTGCCATCTTGTACTTCTTTGTGAAATGCTGTGTTTTTGTGTCACACAGAGTTTGTAAGCAACATTTCAAAACTGCATTTCACCTCCGATGCGACTCGTCGGATCTTTTCCTTTGAAGTCCGAAGCCTTTCCTGTCTCCCCACTCAAGTGTTTTTGCAAATTAATGCATTTGGATTGATATTAATCTCTCATCACACGTGGAAGCTTTTCAGACAGATTATGTTGTGAAATAATTACAGCACTTGGAAATATTTAGGAAGAGAACAGCAGTCTTGTATACTTGTCAGATTTTTTAATTTTTTTTATTGTGCATTTTGGTTAAACAAAATAACCTTGACACACGATAAGTAAAACACATTTGCATTATTATATAAAATATAATAAGGTCACAATCCCATTCTCCTTATTACATCATAAAACTTAAAATTAAAATTGTAATTTTAAGGGAAACACATACAGTATAGCCCACCATATTGACTCTGGCCTTATAGGGAGCCCAATATAGAGTTCATCATGTAACACCAACCAAGCGCTTTAGCTTTACCGCTTCTTTCCAGACATAATAGGCTGCCCCTCAAATGAGGGGGGAATTTGTCCTACATAACACAGATCAGCATTGGTCACCTTGGATGTTATCACAATTGGAGACCAGCCTTAAATATGCCCTGTGATATGTATGGACGAGAGTGGTACATTGGGTCAGTAAGTGGTAGCTAGATTCAATGTGCTTACCACAGAGCCAACTCAGCCGCTTCTCAAGAACCAGACCAGACCAGACCGACTCCCAATATACTCGTAAGTTGGTGAGATATTTAGGCGTAAGTATTTAATAAAATATCTCATTTTTGTGGCGCAATATCTGGTTATGTAGGTGCAAGGGCTGTCAATTTCAGTGGCCTGCTGGTTGTACTCTGTATATCTCCTCTTCTGAGCGAGTTTGTGGAGAGGGAGAGAATTAATACAGTCCCAGTCCCAAGTTTTCCTTTTCAATAGGTTCAAATAAACAGGGAAGTCCATTAGCTTGGGGAGCTGGAAGCCTGTCTCTTCACAATGTAACCTGGTCGTTTTAGTCAATGCTGCCCAGTTGCTGCTACTACCTGCGCCCGCTACCTTTGTAAGACTATTTGTTAAGGAACCTGGGATTGGTAACCCTAGGTCTCCTGGGGGCAACCAGACGTGGTCTCCCTCTCACTGTGCTTAGAGAGGCATCAGCTTCACCTCACTGATGATCCCCAACAAGTGTGAAACACGTGTATGGGGTTGATGGTGGTACTCTCGTTCAGATTGGAATTGCCATTGTATTTCGGTGCTGGACTGCCCATGGGCAGGACAAAGACTGATATGCAAATGGAAATTTCCCATCTGTGAAAGGCACAGTGAGTAAAAGCAGTGGCTGCGAACTCTCAAGTGGTTAATAACCACTGAACAGGTTATCATGTCTGTTCTTGCGAGAGAGGGGCGCCCGCTACCTTTGTAAGACTATTTGTTAAGGAACCTGGGATTGGTAACCCTAGGTCTCCTGGGGGCAACCAGACGTGGTCTCCCTCTCACTGTGCTTAGAGAGGCATCAGCTTCACCTCACTGATGATCCCCAACAAGGGTGAAACACGTGTATGGGGTTGCTGGTGGTACTCTCGTTCAGATTGGAATTGCCATTGTATTTCGGTGCTGGACTGCCCCTGGGCAGGACAAAGACTGATATGCAAATGGATATTTCCCATCTGTGAAAGGCACAGTGAGTAAAAGCAGTGGCTGCGAACTCTCAAGTGGTTAATAACCACTGAACAGGTTATCATGTCTGTTCTTGCGAGAGAGGGGCGCCCGCTACCTTTGTAAGACTATTTGTTAAGGAACCTGGGATTGGTAACCCTAGGTCTCCTGGGGGCAACCAGACGTGGTCTCCCTCTCACTGTGCTTAGAGAGGCATCAGCTTCACCTCACTGATGATCCCCAACAAGGGTGAAACACGTGTATGGGGTTGCTGGTGGTACTCTCGTTCAGATTGGAATTGCCATTGTATTTCGGTGCTGGACTGCCCCTGGGCAGGACAAAGACTGATATGCAAATGGATATTTCCCATCTGTGAAAGGCACAGTGAGTAAAAGCAGTGGCTGCGAACTCTCAAGTGGTTAATAACCACTGAACAGGTTATCATGTCTGTTCTTGCGAGAGAGGGGCGCCCGCTACCTTTGTAAGACTATTTGTTAAGGAACCTGGGATTGGTAACCCTAGGTCTCCTGGGGGCAACCAGACGTGGTCTCCCTCTCACTGTGCTTAGAGAGGCATCAGCTTCACCTCACTGATGATCCCCAACAAGGGTGAAACACGTGTATGGGGTTGCTGGTGGTACTCTCGTTCAGATTGGAATTGCCATTGTATTTCGGTGCTGGACTGCCCCTGGGCAGGACAAAGACTGATATGCAAATGGATATTTCCCATCTGTGAAAGGCACAGTGAGTAAAAGCAGTGGCTGCGAACTCTCAAGTGGTTAATAACCACTGAACAGGTTATCATGTCTGTTCTTGCGAGAGAGGGGCGCCCGCTACCTTTGTAAGCCTGCTGGTTGTACTCTGTATATCTCCTCTTCTGAGCGAGTTTGTGGAGAGGGAGAGAATTAATACAGTCCCAGTCCCAAGTTTTCCTTTTCAATAGGTTCAAATAAACAGGGAAGTCCATTAGCTTGGGGAGCTGGAAGCCTGTCTCTTCACAATGTAACCTGGTCGTTTTAGTCAATGCTGCCCAGTTGCTGCTACTACCTGCTTTTGGCAGGACAATCCTAGTAATATCGCTACTTCTTTATTACTAAGTGACAGAACCCTGCGGAAGAGATTCAACAAAAATCTTTTATTTATAAAAGGGCTAGGAGTCAGTTCTTCCAGTTTGATTCCTTTGCCATAAAGCATGGTTTATGTCTGGCTTTTAGCCCACAGATGGTCATCACAAAGACTTGCCAAAGATTCACTGACTGACTGCTGCTCCAGCCACAGACCTTGAGACCTGTAATCATGCTTAGCGGGTGTCTCTCCCCCACACGCCCTAGTTCTGACTTGCGCACAAGTCGAACGAGTCTGGGCACTGTCCCTCTGCCGTATAGTTGGAGGTATAACGGGCACAGCGGTGCTCTCATTCGGAGCCAGACATCTTTGTAGCGGTCACAGCTTGTCTTTTAGAGCCGTCTGCCAGAGTCTTGGTAATCCTTGTTAGTGGTCCAGCTTGCGCATCAGCGGGACCCCTTGTTGATTTCTGTGTTTTTTGCAACGCATGGGCTGCTTAGGCACCGGAGGGGAGGGCCAGCACCATGCAAACACCGCCAACCAGCCCCGGTGGAAGGGGGGATAGAAGGCTCATCTCCATAGGGCCTGCCTCCCCCATATCTGGCAGCTGAGGAGGGCAGAATGCACCATCCGCCCATTGGTCATGAGGTTCAAAATATTCGTCCTCCTGTGTGTCAATGGAATACAAAGCAGAGTGATCCTCATTAATTATGTCCAGCCTTCCCGTTCTTTGAGGCTGGCTCGTAAAATCAATAATAGGACCAGAAGATCCAGCCTTTTTCAGATTTTAATAGGTGCTGCTGTTCTTCTACTTAATCTAACTTTCATTTTGCAAATGAAAGACCAACCTTATGCATCATGTCTGCTTAAATCATATCTATTACGATTTTTGGCTAACTGGATGAATACACATCAGGTGCTATACACATTTGTTTAACTTTCAGCTGGTATTTGGTGTGAGAAGACTATTCAAAGCGTAAGATGGCAAGAAATTAGCAACGAATGTGTCTGCAGGATAATATGTTATTGTGGCAGGTTTACTTAGGGTGGTATACTGGTATATTTGCATATGCACAAACCGGTTTCTCAAGTCCACAACATATGTGCACATGTGAAATAAGATTGGTGGCAGCACACATGGCGTGAAAAGGTATTTGTAGTTGGGCTAATGCTATTGGGCATGCATGCCATAATGACTCCTTTGATTTTCCCAAGTTTCATTTCAGCTGATTTGCTATGGCTGCCAGTATTCTGCCCATGGAACTCACTAGTCATCTAAGACATGTCTGGGAATAAGAGTTGTGTTTTGTAATACAGCCTTAAAGCATGCTGTGGTGGGCTATCCCATTGGTCAGAAGCTTGAGGTCAAAGTTGAAGGCAAGAGTGAAGCACAAACCTATATCATTGTCTGTAAAGCCTTTAACATCAGGCATGGCTCTGTACCGCAGGATTTCAAGCTTACATCACCCTTGGAGACATGTACAATAAAGTGGTTGGATGTTTAAGGGCCGCTGAATAATTAACAGTTGGTTGGTCTTACTGAAAAGATGCGCCAGCCTATGTCACAGTTAAAAGAATCTGCCCATACAGGTAATTTAATAATATGATTTTAAGTTGGGTGGGCAACGGTACGAGATAAGAGCATGACTACTGCAGAAGAAATGGAGGCTGGTAGTGTTAGAGTTGTCACTACAAAATGGGGTTAGTAGATTGATGGTATTACTACTGCTATGCAGGAATACTGGGGTACATAGTGACTTAAGTGGTATGAAGTGAATATAACAAAAAATAAATAACGAATGGCAATTATAACAAATGAAAAATTATTTTAAAAAATACCACATTTTTTAAAGAAAATATGTGATGGGGTGGGGTAAAGGGTTAAATCTTGTGGGGAATTGGTTGGGGAGGGTTTTTAGCAAGGGATAACAGGGTTTTGCAGGGACCTCCTGCCCCAAAAAAGAAATGTATTTCTTTTGTTATTTCTAATTCGTTAAAATTTAATTTCTTTATTGATTCATTTGTATGACATGGAACCACTTAAGTGCCTACTCAGCTGCATACTACTGCCAAACCAGCACTGATCCCAATGATGAAGGTTAAAATCATATCTCAAATGGTGTATCATGTGAAAGAGCACTGGCAAGTCCCAATGCTAGCGGAACAGGCAGTCCGGGAATTCCCACGCCTAATGACGGGAATTCTCAAGACAAAAGGCAAAGTTCTACTTTATTAACAACCCATTAATGCAGGTACAGCAATAAGCACACACGTCTCCAGACCTCTCCATTCCTCTTCAATACAAAAAATCAGGTTTTAAGCACACAACACCTGATAATTGACTTCACATCACAATCTTGGTTACAGAAACATACAGGGTTGATGGATTGGTAATCGTAATTGTCTACATATAGTCTATATATGTGTTTGTCTCTTCATTGGACATGACTATCAACGGCCCCACCTTGGACCAGCCCTGAAGTAAGAAAGACATAATCTTAACAGGTAATTGGCTAATGCAACAGTTACAGGTTGGCATAATTCCAAGAGATGTGATTTGTTGGCATTGGTATTACCAACCTTGAACATTGGGCAGGTCATCAGCACTTGAGCAAAAAGGCCAGGGCTTCTTGCTTTGAACTTTACTTTGTCTGGTATCTCTTCCCTGGGAATTTGAGGGCAGTGAAGGCATGGGCCTATCTGTGTATGAAGTTGATGAATAGACACTGTTCTCCAACTAAAATTCACGTTGGAGGAGACCATGATTTGAATTAGTCTGCTCAGCTTTTATTAGATTTTAGCTCATATTAACGTGGGTGTTATTACTCACTTTGACCACTGGAGACTTGGTCAATCCATTCCTAATGCAGTATTAAGCTTTTAGTTATTAAGCACCTGACATTCAAAGACTGTTTGTTCTTTTACTTAATCTAAGAGAAATATGTCTTAGGTTTGGGAATTATTATCTTCTATTCTTTTCGGAGCTATCCAAACATCCCTTGTCCCACGGTTACCTTGGAAGAGGGCTGTGCAGATACTCTCTGGTCTGAAAGGATCTGTATTGCAGCTAATTCAGCAAGTCAAATCTCTCTGCAGCTTTGAGGCTTCTTTGATGTTTGCCATTAACTGTAATGTGGCTTTGCTGTCCATTTTATTCAAGATGGCTACTCGTTACTGTTGCATTTCTACATTAAGCAAGCTATTTATGTGTATTGTTGTGTTGCATTTCAGCTTATACATTTACATTATGTTTCTCATGTCTATATGGTGCAGGTAATATTTTCCATGTCTAAATGCACGTTTGACCTACTGTCTGTGTTTTTCTTCATGGTGAGTGCATATCTGCTTCATGTCTATTGTATCTTCGTTTGTCGGTTTGGCAGTGATGTTACTTGCTCTTGTCATCTTCAGTTACAGCATTTTCATTTCTTTATGGGTATGTAGATTTATCTCTTTTTGACTGTTACAGGGTAAGGTCGGTAAGGTTGTCTTAGTGAGTAGCGTTTCTCGTATTTACGGTATAGAGGCTGCGGAGGGGCAGATGCCATTAGTGACATACTACTCTTGTTTCTAACATATGGAGACAGGGAATGGGCTGATTCCATGAATTACATATTAATTTGCCTCTTGAAAACCTCCTTTGCCTTTGGTGTTAATGTGGGCTGAGGGCAGGCTAAGGAGACGTGTGAGGTGGTAAAAGTAGCATCCTAGATGGTGCTAGTATAAAGACTGCAACATAAAAGAATGTCCAATCAAGGTTCTATGGCAATATTTATAATGTAATTAAACAATTAAAAAGCAGTCAACTAACTAAACACACTAGTTAAACAATAAAAATTCCAACTAGTATAGTATGGAATTCTGGGTGAATGAGCAAGTTGGTGCTCAAGGTGATGTGGTTTGATGGGACTCACAGGATAATGTCATATTTGCTGAGTTAGGTTGAGACAATGACGCAGCTAGGTCGAGTTGGTGTGTGACAAGTTAGCTTCAGTGGTTGAAATCAGTGATCAAATCAGGTTGAGATAAGGTCTTGTTGGTTTGCGCAGTGCTTGAAGATGCAGTGAATCGAGTGCTTCCACAGCATTGAGCCGGCATTCGAGTCTAGGTGGAGAGGAGCTCAAATGGTACGAGATGCCATAAAACCAGTCTGATATGCATTCAGTGGTTCAAAGAGTCAATGAGTGCCGCTAAAAGCAGCACTGCAGGACTTGTGACAGATCAAAGGCATTGAGCATGATAAAAACAGATTGAAGGTGGCTTGAAGAAGTGAAACTTGATTCCAGCCTGTTTTGGACTTCTCAGGATGCTGTATGTCCAAATTGAAGCTTTCTAAAACAAATTGACTCCTTCTAGCTCTGCACTGCCAATGCAATGAGTTTAGCTGGCACCTACAGTTGTTCCTTTACCACAGATAAGAGTCTGATTCCAATGCAATTGGAAGAATGGCAGGCCTTGGTCCTTGGTCCACAGCATTTCTTTCACAATGTTCCCTGGGGATGCCTAGAAGATAGAGCATGGCACCTGTCTGTGGTCTGTACCTCTCAGTAAGAGTACCTTGAAATAGAGGGTGCTCTTAGCAGAGGTCAAACGTGTATTTTTCCTCTTTTGATGTCCTAAGTTGAATCAAGGAAGTGGGCCCCTCTCCTCATTCAGGCAAACTGCCACAGAGATTTGACTCAAAGCCTATTGTAGGGGTCCAATCCCTGTTCACGTAACATGTGACCATTGCTATCTTCTATCATAGGCAGCATGACTTGTTTTGCAAGAAATGGAAGAGACAGGAAGTAAGAGACGACAACAGAAAGCCCAGATGTTGGAGCCTCTTTTCAGGTGTGCTTTACATTTCTGGCTACTATCAAAGAACCCCCCCCCCCCCACACCCTTACCAGGCCTGTTCACTTCAAAGACACTTCGTTATGCAACGCTATGGTGTGAAGCTTATCTTTGGTATCCGAGTGCCCCTTTAAAGCAGGGTACCAGGAGATCTCCTGGAGAGTGTTCCTGTGCCTTGAGGCCAGGTATTACCCATCCCTTTTGGGGAATCAATGAACATCAGCATCCTGGTTATTGTTAATGTTGGAGCAGTAGAGACAGCCAGGCCAGTCATGAATACATATTGCCTTTTTATCACTGACCTGGGCACACCGTACATAATATAGGATTGGGGTGGCTTTAATGGCTGTGTGCTCCTATCAGCCGCCATACCAGTTAATGAGTTGTATTTGATATTATCCTGCCACAAGACTTGGCAACACATATTGCATTTTAGTTTAGAAGTGCAGAAGTTAAAATTCTACCCCTGTTTCCAGATGCTTGGTCCCCAGTAGCAATCAAGAATGCACATATGACATTTGAACCTGCACTGCACCACTGGAGAGTAGGGCCGGGAAGTCAAGAGACTGGTGGTGCAAAGGTACATGAATGCACTATACTTTTTATGAAAAGGAGTGGTCTTATTAGCAGACCTCTCTTTCAGAAACATAATTACATGCATCAATGTGTTAATACAATTTCTAAACCCACACAAGATTGTAATCCTGTGACAAAGTACAATAGTGAAGTGAGTGCCTGTTCAAGGTTGTAATCCTGTGGCAAAGTAACATAATTACCTGCATCAATGTGTTAATACAATTTCTAAACCCACACAAGATTGTAATCCTGTGGCAAAGTACAATAGTGAAGTGAGTGCCCCTTCAAGGTTGAAATCCTGTGACAAAGTATAATGGTGAAGTAAGTGCCCGTTCAAGGTTGGAATCCTGTGACAAATTACAATAGTGAAGTGAGTGCCCGTTCAAGGTTGGAATCCTGTGACAAAGTACAATAGTGAAGTGAGTGCCCCTTTAAAGTGTGCAGTGTTATGCACAAACCCAAATGCATTTGGTGCTGCTGGTGGAAAACTGCAATATTCAAACCAGTCCACTTTTGGATAAAAGCATTTTGAGGTTTTGCACACACCAGTGAGAAACACGAGCTTAGCTGTGTTTTATTTAGAGAGCACCAAATAGTGAAGCTAAAGTTCAATACTAAGGAACATATTTCAGAAACGTTGCATTAGTGAAAGGGTAGCTTGCACTAGGGCAAAACATGTACCCAGTGATGTCATTTCAGAATGTTACATTTTTCAATCCATAATATTCATCACCATGAAACTCATCTACAAACGGAATAATGATTTTGCAGGGTGGGAGTGGGGTTGGGGATAAAAGGGGGTGGGGTTCCCCACTGCATTTTGCTGCTATACCGAATTTTAAAATGGTGAACATTCCAAAAATGAAATTTTTCAGTGTGACAAAATCAGGGGTAAAAACGAATGGAATTCAAAAAACACCTTGGCGGTATTTTTGACACTTTCTTTGCACTGTGTAATGTAAATTGAGTAAATGCTGCCTGCCATGCGTAAATGAACAGGCAGCATTTACTAAATCTACATTAGACTAATAATTTAGTAGGTTCCCAAGGAACTCACCTGATTTTTGCTGAAAAACAGGAGAATTCCATAGGAATCTCTTGGTTTTATGACAGCATGAATATATCATGCTGGAGTAAAACCAAGTGTTTTTTTAGCGGCAGAGGGGAACATTTTATTCCCTTTCTCTGCCTTCCCCTCCACCTCCACACGATGAACATAGCGCAGAGTGTAAAAAAACAGTGTTAAGACAGGGAAAGCAAAGGAGGTGTTGGCTGGAAGGTTTAGAATGAATCTTAACCTCTGACACAGCTTTGGGCAACTCTCCAGGTCATCGTCTTCACCTGCCAAGACATTACAGAAATGGGAAAGACCATTTCTGCACGAGAGCACACACAACCCGAGAGGTGTTTTTGCAAAACAAAAAAGGTGATGGACAGAAGGTTGAGAATTCATCTTTATCTCTGGTATTGCTCTGGGCAACCCTCCAAGCCATTGTTCTTCAGCCTGCCAAGTCATTACAGAAAGGGGAAAGACAATATGCAAATCATGATTGGTCCCACCCAGAAAGGGGCGGGTCGGCCCGTACAACTAGGTCACATCCCTTCTACATCAGACCACAAGCACCTTCAGGTAATGTTTCAGCCTCATTGGCCATCATTAGTGAGGTTTAGCTTAGGGCTCTTGTCCGCGCAGCCTAGGGCTAACATCTACGAATAATCAATTCTATGTATTAATTGTGTGCTTTGCAGTGCACACATTACATGCTGTCTTAGCTGGCACCTTCTAGCCAGCACCTGCCTTGGGCCTCTTGCACTGTCGAGCAGAGTTCTTATCACCTTGCTGCATTAAACTCAGGGTGGCATACAATGGCATATAGGAAAAGCATATAGCAAAACGTAGCAACATTTCAGTTGACATTTATGGACAGATTCAAAAGGCATCCTTCAATGGGTGCATCTAATTGGAGAAAAAAAACATTTTGAATCAGGCCCTTAGTGTTTTACTATCCAATGGGTGACTCCCCTGCAGCATTTAGCCCACTTGCTGAATTCCTTTACCCCACCATTGATATCTATCCAAAACACTGGTACTTCACTCTAGATTTCCCAACATCATTTTGAAATGTACCCACACCCCCCTGACACATCTTCTGCATGCCCTGATATCAGTCTCGGACTAGCCTATAGGGCAATAGGGCAATGCCCAAACCAAAAAAGCAAAATGTGAGTGTACGCCAGTTTTTTTGGTCAAAGCAGGACACTTTTGTTGGCCCATGTGGGCCAGTTCGCTAAGTTACTTCACCATGCAGCTAGTAGGTATGACACTATGACGAGTGATACAGAATGCATATTCTTTACAATGCAAAATATGCATCACATTTCATCAAAAACCTCCCCGTTGGGTACTACTCAGTCTTTCAAAAAAGGAATCAATTGGCATCTGCAACTGTGGGCAAAGCTTTCATTGGAGCACAGTATAATTGTATGCCCCACTACGACCCTCCCTGATACCAACATAGAAATATCTCCAATTGAATGAGAACATTATCATCTCAAGCACTTTGGACGTAACTCACCGCCTAAAACGGTTCATGTTGTCATCAGCGCTAGAATGCTATACATGTGTCTTTTTACAAGGCAATTTCCCACACATTCTGCAGTTGCTTTCAGTAGAATAATTCATTCAAAACCCTCGGGAGAAAGAAATATTAATTTAGCGTCCCTTTCTCAAGTGATTGACTTCCTATGTTTGTTTTCTCTATGGATTGCTTAGACCACTGCAGGCAGGTCACACATATAATTGATAATATGCAGTCGAAGGTTGTTGGTTCGCAGGGAATTTGTGCACAGGGAGCGGTAAACAAGGCCTGGCTCCCAGCATTCGCTTGGCCAAAGGGTTATTAGACCCAAAGGAATTCTGTTGGCAGTGCGCACACACAGCCGCTGCAGACGGTGGCGCACTGAGCAAAGTGCGCGTCATTTCAGCGTGTTTAATGAACTGCGTGGCGATCTTTAAGTGCAACTGTCATTAAATTAATGCGACTCCTGAAGTGAACACCGCATTCTTAACTTTGCTCAATTAACTGTATTCATATAATTTCAGGACATGGTTTTGCTTCAATCAGTGCCTGAGCCGTTCATTATTATTATTTTTTTAATTTATTAAAAGTTGTTTTAATCAAGTGAAACTTGATTTTTCAACATACAATCTACATAACATTTTTTAGAATAAAAAGAATGAAAATATGATCACGAATCATATACATATACAAAATTGCATAATCAATTGCAAACTAAAATATATACATGTACTTATTCATGATTTAAATAATTTTTTTTTTAAAAAAGTGAAAAATAAAAGAACCAACAAGATGCAAATGGCAAAGTGTAGCCTGAATCTAAAATGTATCTAGTGAATTCCTTAAATGCGACTTAATGTACTGACTTTGCCTTTTATTCCCAAGCCATACAGACAATTCAGTATGGCATATCTGACAATTTTCAGGTGACTATGAAATAGCAAATTCCAACAGCGTATTTGAGACATAGTCATATACCCAGAAAACAGATGTTCAAAACAAACAATTCTTTTTGCTTGCAAGCTTTGGCATTCAACACATAAATGCTGCATTGTTTCAATGGCAAGTTGGCAAAACCGACACTAAACATCATTTTTTGAGATAATTCTGCGAGAGCACAGGATTTCCTTTGTGGGCCAGATATTGAGTCGAAACCTTAGGTAATCATCCTGCTGTCGGGAATGTGGGAACATAGCCAAATAGCTTTCTGTTTCCCCATAGCGTTTTAAGGCAAATGGGTTCATCTTAAACTTTTTGTATAGGAGACATGCCGACCTTGTTTTTATCCAGTCATCCTCCCATATCCGTTTTTTTGCCTTATCGGGATTTCCTAGCAATAATGCCAAGGAAAAACCGATATTAGTAATGATTTATTCGGCGTTACTTCTCCAGGATACCGCAAAAGCATTGTCAGATCTTAAAAGGTATATTGCAATCATTCCTAATAATCCAGGTTGATTGATACTTAGTATACATTTGCGATACAACGAGCATAATCTCCATTTATAGATGGCATAAAGAGACAGAAGTCCTAGCTCGTGTCGCAGGATGCAAATGGGTTCCGACAATGGGAGGTTTAGAGCACGCTTCCAATAGCAGCCTTCTAATATGGCCCAATATTGATATGACTTTCCCAAGATGGGCTCCGAACCGTAAAGAATTACAGGTGTACATTTCTGTCTATAATAGACCAATAATGGTGTTATGGAGAATTTACAATATTTACTCCTAATTAACCTACTTTGTGAAATGGCGGTCGTTAAACGCTGCTTTAGATGTTGATGGTTAGCGTGCTTATCTGATGAATTACTCATGTAGACCCCCAAGTAGATATAAGAGGAGACTGATAAGATGTTAACATTTTGTAAGGGCCATGTATATGTAACATTCCGTTGCTTACTTTTACCAAATTGCATTACCTTTGTTTTGCTTAAATTAAAGGTAATACAGTTCTTTTTGGTATATGTATCTAAAGCACACAGGAGTGCACGTAAACCTTTGGGCGTTTTCGAAAATAGCACCATATCATCAGCATAGAGCAGATATTTTACTTTGACCCCATTAATTTTAGGTGGATATGCCACAATTTTACTGAGATCTACACCAATATCTGAAAACAAGAAGGTAAATAAGGCCGAGGCTAGCAGGCAACCTTGTTTCAACCCACATGCAGTCTTAATAGGAATGGACAGAAGACCATCGCTGGAAAGTTTGATTTGTATTGAAGTATCTGTGTGTAAATCAATAAGCCACTTGACAATTGACCATGGACATTTTTTTGTTATCCATCAATTTTTTAAAAAGGAGTTCACGAGGTACAGCGTCAAACGCCATTTTAAAATCTATAAAGGCGGTATAGAGTGGCTGTTGTTGTTGGAGTGCCTTCTGAATAATACTCGTAAGAGTAATTGTATTTACAGTCGTCCCATTTTCAGGCAAAAACCCTGTTTGAAACACATCTCTAAACTTGTTTGCGTCCAACCATGTGTTAAATCTATTCCACACTAATCGTGCAAAAAATGTTCCCGGACAATCCAGGAGCGCTATGGGGCGGTAGGCAGCTGGATCATCACAATTTCCTTTCTTAAATATGGGTAGGATGATGGACTTCTTCCATGAGTCAGGAATAACACCTGTCAAAAGTATTTTACTAAATATCTGATGGAGAATCCTTGCCCATTATTTTGGAGGATCTTTAAGTATACCATTATGAAGACCATCCGGGCCCACCATCCTCGAGCGACTCAAGTTTTTAATACATATCTGTATATCGTCAATGGAGATGGTAAAGTGATGAGACCAGCCTAGAGAATATGTATTTGGGATCAGGTTTGGAAAAGGCGATGAATAGAGCTTGCCACAATAGGCTTTCCAGGTTGCATTTGGAATGGCATTTACTTGAACAGCGTCCTGTGTTTTAAACGTGGCCTCATTCAGGCAAGCCCATATGCCACTAGTGGACTTCTTAAGGATTTCAGACAGCATTACCTCCCCGTCTCGTTGATAGCACAGGGCTCGCTGACCCTTTAAGCATGTTCTATAGGACTCTTTTAGTTGTTTTTTGACCAAGGAACGATTGGTTATTGGTACAAATTTTAGGTTACGTAGATCTCTTCGTAATTCAGATTTTCTACACTCTACTATAGGATCTAAGGGATGACAATGTTTGTGCCGAACAATCAAGTCCCGCATTATTACCTGCTTAAATAATTGCATCACCATTACATAACGGTTGTTTGACCCAGATGACATAAGAAGCGCCTCATGAAACTGATCTAATCGATTTACAGTCCATCTCACTCGGGTACCACTGTTATTTGCGAGATTCGAATGTGCATAGGTCTCAATCATAAATGGAGTTACAGGTGGTGTTCTTAAATAACGCATAACGCGCTTGTTATGATCACTACGATTAGTTGCAACCACTTGCATAGATTGTACACAGTTAAGAAAATTCTTATGGACAAAAACATAATCGAGGATTGCTCGCTGTGGCCCCCTACTCCATGTAAACTCAGCAGGAATATCCCCCACAATTGCACCATTCAACATCACAAAATCTCTCTCTTCCATCATATTTGACCACATTAGTTCAGCAGCAGTGTGTCCTTGTGGACTTTGTGATATCAAATGGAGGTTTAAATCCCCTACTATGATAGTTTGACAAATATTGCTTTCAAAGGTCAAGCGATCGAGAATCGAATTTAATGACCGAAAAAAGGATTCTGAAGTCATATTACCTCTACTCCAATAAATGTTGACAATTACTAAGAGCTCATTGTTTCTCTGCAGTCTAACAATCTGGAAATACATGGAGGGAGAGACTCATTTTTCACTTACAAAGCCAGCAGATTTGTTGATTGCTGGCAAAAGGCCACCACTAGGTCGGCCCCTACAATTTTGAATAGCCGGTGTTATTATAATGTTATGGGACGCCCAGATGGGGCAATCAACAAGCCAGGTTTCCTGCAGGGCTATCAGTTCACAGGAAGCCAACTCTTTACTTGCAAGGTCAAATACGTGCTTATGCCCTCTCGTGTTCCACGAAAGTAGGCTGCCTACATTATCATTGACATTATGTTATGATCTTGTAATGAATTCATGTGATGTCAACATTTTTGGAGCAAAGTTTACAATCTGATTCGATTCTCTATTTTTAATAGGCTGGTATGTCCTAATTTGAGCTTTGTCCATCACTTTACTTGTTGTAAGTGGATCCTGAAACAGAAGGAAGCCCATTTCATAAAGGGCTGTTTTAGATTGCCACAAAATATTCATCACAATTGTTGATTGAAGATGAATTCTTGCTTCAGATGGATCATTTATGTTAGTAAATTCAACCAATGTGACATCTGATGAGGATATGTCAGACAAGGACGGGATTTCACTGCATATGTTCAAGATGCTAGCCCAATTTAGTACGTATTGAGGATAAGGGTCTTCACGACATCTGATCACTAGGCAGTGAGACCTGAACTTGGCTTGTTGTTTATTACCATCTATAAAATTAGTATTATGGACTTGAGCATTTGTCGAGAATTTTAGTCTTGTTGCAACATCATTTTCTAACGCTACTCGATCGACCAACTGGGCTGGTCCCTTCAATAACTGGCTCACATCAGGATATCGCAGCATTTGACTACCACCAGCCCCATGGGAACATTGGCTGGTCTCGTCAATATATGCCGCAATCGAAGATATTATAATATCTCTGATATCCTGAGTCTGGACAGTAGTTTCTGGCCGGAGCAACTGACCATGTATTTGTGTGATGCCATTTTGTTGGGGCAATGGAGCACCCAAGATATTAACGGATTGTCGGGGCATGGCTGAAAGCTGAGGTTGAACAAGGGACTCAGCTTGCAAGGAGGGCATCGAGCTTGATTTGGAATTCGCCTCAGCTTGTAAGTGGATTTCACCAAACGTTACCGTTTTTACATTTCCCATTACTGTAGTCTCTTTGCCCGCATCAACACCCTGCATCATCATAGAGCCTGCACTGTTCAGTGGACAGGCGGGTACCCCAGGTATGAGTGACATGTATGACTTGATAGATGTTCTAATTTCCTCTCTACGTTCCGCTAGGGCCAACTGACTCAAATGCCCATCACTCGCCTCCGTGGGCAACCTGGTCTGTGTATCTTCATGGCCCTTATTGTATGGTCTTATGCCATTGTTCATAGAATCACCAGAATTAGGATTATTTGATGTTTTTTGGGGATTAGGACACCGTTCAGATTCTGGGGCACCCTTGCCAACTGAAAGAGTAACCAGTTCATCCAGGGGCCCGTACGGCATGAAGGTTTGAGTGGCTTGCTTGGGGCATGGTTTTGCCAGATTGCCTTTTGCAGCTTTAACAATTTGTTCACGTCTAGATAGGGTTTTGATAAACTTGTGCCCTGAGACCTGTGATCTGGTACCTCGCCCCTTTGTAAATAATATCCTGGGTGCAGGAGGCAAGGGGTCTGTAACTACCGCTATTGTCTTGACTGCATTTGCCTTAGCAGGTTTAGATTAAAAAAATGTATAGCTTAATGATGCGGCAGTGATTACTGGCCCCTTCTCCTTAGTCTGAACATCGGTCTTATGGATAGCTTTATCATCAATTCTTTTGGTAACGTTAAATTGTTCGGTACCTTTAATGTTAGATATGGATGAGGCAGATTCATCAATCATTATCGTTGTCTGCTGGTTACAACCATTCAGATCTACATCGCACATTCTTTCATTGCCTCCTATTTCAGTCAGGGCACAGACTTGTATACATTCATCATTCATGAGGTTTCGGGAATCAGGCCGATAAGCTTGAACAGCCTCAACATTGGACTGAGTGCTCACTAGCTCAGTGGGCGGAAGTTGTGTTAACACTACTAAGCCACTGCAACATTGTTCTAATAAGATGGTTTGGTGATTGAGCTTACCATCGAGAACTTCGTAAAGATTTGCTAAAGCTAGCAATGCAGGGTTCATGGCGCCAAGAGTATTGTTAAGCGCCGGGGCTTCCGGAAAGGAAAACCGCTTAGAGCAGTTCTTATTAATAAAAAAGTCAGACTCTCGATTAGGTTCCTCAAACCTTGTCCTTCGAGGAGTCGGAGCAATGAAAGAGGGTGATTCCTCAATACAATTGGAGCTGGGCATTTGATCAATGTCTGGAGGGGTTTGATGCCATTTTTGAATGGGAGCCCCCCCAACCCCGAAATCAGCTGCCTGATTTTCGCTCCCTGTAGTGTTATCTTGGTGTAGTTGGATTAAATCTCCAGCGTTTGAACATATATACATGACATCAGCGGAGGGGGTGATGGACCCTCCCGATGTATTCAGAAACTCCATGGCTTCCTCATCAATTTCCCCTGTCAGATTAAGCGCCTCATGGGCAGCGCGCAATCGATGCTGGGCTGCCACTGAGCAACAAATGGGCTCCAACATGGGCTGTGTGCCCATGTCAGTCTGGGGCATGAACTCTCCACCAGGCTGGAGACCATCAAGAGTACAAGCTGTCACTAAAGTCATGTCTGTGACTTCGCCTGAAGGGTTAGTAACCACATGCACATCAGCAGCTATCAAATTATCTCTGCTAGTAATTTCATTCATATTGTTCACATCAACTGACATAGGTGGTTCCGCAAGTGTTCCGGAAACAAGCAAAGGGGCAGTACTCTCAGTAACCTCTGCCAACATATTCTTTGTCAGCTCTTGCCCAGACTCTGAGCGCAGAAGTTGGTTAGGGGCCGTTATTAACGGAAGCTCAGTTGACAGACACGTACTACCATTAGACCCACTCTCTTCGCTAGGCAACATTTCTTGGGTATAGTACAGGCGAATGTCAGACGAAAGTGACATTGAGCGCTGAAGATTTTGCTTTTTGCGGCTTAATCTATTACCAATTTTGATTGCCGCCATCTCTAAATTAAATAATTTGCCGGGATTAATTGCATGCATACCTGAGGTTAATTTAAATGTTTTACTAACCGTTGTTGTCATTTTAAATCAACAGCCAACAAATTTGGCAATTCAGAGGAGCAGCCGCAGCCCGCTCACACGCGAGACAGCAAGACGGCCCACTCAGCAACCACTCTTGCAAAACGCGCTTGTGAAAACACGCAGCGTTGATGGTTATGAAGAGGTTGCTGGGAAAAGGGGCAGGCAGGAAGCTGGCAAATGGCCCGAAGGACGTCAATGTAATGGACTGGTAACTATGAAAAAACAAAGAAAAACAAAGAAAATAAAGAAAATAAGCCACTATCCACCAAAATATAGTCAATCAGTTCCTTCCTGCAACCACTCTTGCAAAACGCGCGCGCGAAAACGCATGGCGTTGATGGTTATGAAGAGGTTGCTGGGAAAAGGGGCATGCAGGAAGCTGGCAAATGGCCCGAAGGACGTCAATGTAATGGACTGGTTACACAAGTAACAAAGTTCAGCAGAGTCAACAGAATCCAATCCAAAATCGATCCACAGTAGTTTTGCTCCTGACACAGGAGCAGCGTGGGAGACAGCAAGACAGCCCACTCAGCAACCACTCTTGCAAAACGCGTGCCATTCATTATGACTGCAGCTGTTTGGCAGTGGGAGACTGTGGATGGACCCTGTCAGCTTTTCTGGCTGTTGTGCTTGAGTGAAGATGCATCAAAGTGCAGTTTAATGTTAAATCTGTGCAGTACTTAAATTGAAAAAAGTAAGTGCAGCTACTCACCAATCTCTGAAGTGAGGCATTCCAGTGCAGAGCTTTCTGCGCCGGCTGTTCCGGCGCATTAACGTGGCAGAAGTCCTTTTTAGACACACCCTGCAGTGAGATTAAACTATATGCCAAGGATCACCCACTTTGGTAAAGCATTGTATCTGGGATCCTTTTACGGAAATTTCAAGTTTGTTGCTATGCATTGTTAAGAATGTTGGAACATCTATATTAAATCAGACTTTCTTTTTTGCGAATCAAACTAGCAGATAGCATAACTGTAAATCAAGCTTTAGAAGAGGAGTGTTATTATTGTTCGCGTTCATTAACCAACAAGAAATTGGGTAGGTAACTCGAGCTGTGAGTGAGTTTCCAGTCGAAAACGTTCCATTACAAATCCAGTTACTTATACATTAACATATTAGAATAGGCACTTCTAATAACCAAGAAACATCTTAAACACATTTCCTAGGCTTTCCCAATCAATCCCTGCTCCATCCCTGTACAACAACGTTATATTGGTTCTAACAAATCCAACACGTGTTTCAACCTTTTTCTCTGCCATAATCCCTTAAAGACGTCGCTGGCAGCAAAGAGCACCTGTCCGGGCACTTTTGAACATCTTCAAGAAGATACTATGAGGAGCAGCTCTATTCATTGTAAACAAGGATTCCTTTAGAGAGTTAGCAACTAACTATATTAGCGTCTGATCAACAAGATCAATCGTAGCGTGGACCCCACTGGAAATAACACTATTTGGACTTTAAACTACCCATGATGTGAGATGATATGATAAGTTATTTATAATGCACCTGTACACAAGTGTTTCTAGGTGGGACAAGACAAGGGAGGGAAGACATAGGGAGGACAAAACAAATTATCTTGCTGGGCCTTGTGTCATTCAGATTGTGCAAGTGCAATAACGCAAAATGCAGGGGAGAGGGAGAGAGGGGAAGTGCCAGGGCGAGGGAAAGGGGAACTCGGATCACGGCAGCATTGCTCTGGGTAAGTGTAGCCTGGGCAGCATGGCTCTGGGTAAGTGCAAGGAGGCAGGGGACTGTAGGGTTACAGTTACAGCCCCTAAGTGTGCGGTATGCCGGAGGCAGTGCAGGGCGACTGGTCGTGGGGGAGCCTGGTCTGGTATCCAGTGAGACTCTAAGGGTAGCCGGACCACCAGTCAGTGCAGCAGACAGGTAGGTCAGCAGGGGAGAGAGAGAGAGAAAGCATAGGCGAAAAAAGGAAGGTCTTGAGCAATGTTATGCTACTAGAATACAATACTGTTATCATATACCAACTAATATAAGAGGTAGCACTGGCACAGACTCAACGAAAGCTGGCGTTATCTGTGTTACAAATATTGCCTTGAAAAAGACAGAGAAAAAGTTTGAAACACGTGTTGGCATAGTTAGAATGAATTTAACATTGTGGTACAATCTGGAAAATGTTTGGGAAAAACTTTGAACCTGTACATAATGAATGTCAACATTAACAATTACATTTTGAATACTCCACAATTCTGAAGGGTCGTACGCTGTATAGCAGGTGTTCACACAATATCTCATTGTTCATTCTCTTAAGAGGACAGGACATTTCCTCTTTGACACTGGTGTACGCAGAAGACCATCAAGTTATAGAACCAAGAAGGATATTCATTATAGATAGCAACTTTATCTCCACCCCAGCACGTGACACACTTTGGTTGCCCTACATTTTAACCATGTAAGGTCCTTTCATCATAAAATGTGCTCTCAGAGCCCATGGGCTATGCATGTTTTTTACAGTATATTACATGCAGTGGATTTATTATGAATATGTATGGGATTAAATATTCCTATCAGGCCAGAACTGCGTAGGCACGAATGGTTCCCTGGAAGTTGTACCCTCGTTTCTACCAGCTTCCCATCTGACAAGGGTGCAAAGCCCTGACTTTTTTGATTTTTAATAACAAATGTAAGGATGAGGGTAATTCTGTTCCAAAAAGGGGTAATCTTCCAACCAGATTCCCGCTTTCCTGTTGACTCCATGACAAAAGCACAGTACACTCTTGCTCTGCCACATCATTATCCTGATCCATGGCATGGGCTGTACTCGTGGCACAAAGCAGGTTTGAAGGTCACAAGATGCCCACTTGACAGCCGCAGAGACAGCCAAGTCCCTGCAGCGCAGAGGTGGCTTTTAAGGTGTGCCCCCCAGTACCCTAAACTATGAGGCACAATAGTCACCCATGCTGTTGGCAGGGTAAACTCTAAATCAAAGCTACACCTGTGATAAAGCATAGTCCATGGTTCTATTTATGATCACAACCACCACATTCCAAACGATATCGCACGTGTCAGTCCCTGTGAGTCAGCTCCACTGTGGAAGGTGATGTGTTTTCTGGTCAGCCGGCTTTACACTGCCACATGGCATGACGAGAACCTGGAGGACCATACATTCTTTATGCCTTTTTTGAATGAGCAGTTAACACCCTCTGGTCAAGATGACCACACAGCAGACCACTATCCTGTGCCCAGGAATCAAGGGAGCACATCCGTTTAAAAGGAGTTGCCCCAGAATAGGGTGCTACCTCTCTAAAGGCCTTTGTTCTCAGTTAAAAGGGAAGGGGGTGGAAATATGATAAGCAGGTGAGTTAAGATCAAGGGAATAAGGTTGCCACCATCTTGATTTTCACTGTATATCTGTTTCCTGTCCTCTCCACTTCCCCTGGAGCAAAGTGATATATCCTTCCTGCTTTACCTGTATGTGTGTGGAGTAATGTCATGATAGAATGTCCTGCAGGTGCTTAGAATGTTAGGGTTTGCCTATGAGCGTTACACCCAAGGCAGTTGGATACATGTAGCCTGGTTGATGGGAGCCAGTGGGCTCTCCTTAAAGTCCTGTTCTTGAAATCCAGTACCTAATTGTCAGGGTGATTATCCCTGGGTCGGCTGAGCTGTCCGCGGATCTCCGGGCTGGGAGGCCCCAATTCCTCCCGTGCTTCCCTGAATGAGTATGAGACACACACAAGGAGCAAGGTGGTTCTGCTGTTTATTATTACAACGGCAGGGATGGGTCTTGGATCGTACGCATCCGTCCAGACTCTCAACCTTAGTGGGGCTCGCAGGCCCTTTTTACAGCAGTATGACGCACTACTTGCGTCAACTGGGAAAGTTAGCAAAAAACCTATTGCCCCTTTGGATTGGTTCTCCGAGTGGTAGGGTTAGTATAGGAAACATATAGAGAAGAATATTAGTGGTTAAGGAAGAGTCAGGTGGTATACTTGGGCTGTCCCTACTATTAGATACTTGAAAATCGTTACAAGAAGACCCCTGATGATTGGCTAATGTTAGTGGCGTGAGTGATGAATCCCCCCGTGTTCTGATTGGCCCTCTCGCGAGCCCCCACGTCTGGGACCATCGTCGTTCCCAGCTCGCGGTGTACCTGTCACTAGCAACAATGTGTAACTATGTGTTTGTGCAGACAATGTACGGGTCTGCTCATAGGCTTGTGAGCAGGTCATTCCCATCACCGTAGGTTTCCATCTTGCCACTTTGCTGTTGCAACCTGTGTCCCAGACGTGGGACCCAGGTGACTTCTGTCTCGTGGGTCTGGCACCTTGTCAGATCGGCTTGGTCACGTATGGAGAGACCGTAGCTGGAGCGGAATTCTGCACATTAAGAGTTGTATTTCTTTTCTGTGTGCTTGGCTTTTCTTACAGGTGTGACCTTGGCACCGGCTGGTAGCATATGAGTTAAAACATCATGACCTTGACTATGAGCTCTAGCTGGGGCTCGTTCTGGGTGATCAGCACTTGTATTCTTGCTCATACAGTTTTCATGATGAGGCTCTTGCTTGCGGCCTACTCGGGCCTAGTTCATGGGTGGTGATGCATAATCCATGGTACGGAGGTCGTGGTTTGACATGGCATCATAAGCAATGTTAGGTCTACATTATGGTGTCATCACAGGGCGAGAGGTGGGAGAAGCGTCAGCAAGCGTATAGCGAGTTCTTCAAGCGTCTTGTGTTTCTGCATTACTATAAAAGGGCCTATGTGAAAAATAACAACGATGCACGTCAGTGGGTGTGTCAGTCACCTACGTCATAGCACTGAATATGTTCTTTGTGTAGGCTGGTGCGTGAGTGACCAGTGTGCATGGTGGCACGTGTGTTCTTGGCAGTTGGCTAGGTCGTTGTGGCATCTCTAACGATGTGGGTGCTTGTGGCTGTTGTCTTAGTCGAGTTCATCCATGCCGCAGGTGTCGGCTTGAGTCGGGCAGGCTGGTGGGCATATCCTTATGTTCCTGAACCAGGGTATTTTGTCATCTGGTAGATAGACGAACTTGTCCCGTGGGGGGTGCCTGGGCCACGATCCTCTAGGCCATGGTCATGATGAAATTGGGGGGAGCTTGTTCTCCCATTCTCCCACTTCATAATGGTCTGAATGTAACCTAACTATGTAACTCAATAAAGAGCCTAAGGACTTACCTGCAGCTTCCAAGATGGCTTCATTTCACTGGCGACAATCTGGTCTTGATGCGGACCACAGTGGAAGACAAGCTTATCAGGTACCTGTGGAAAGAGATGGAAATGTGACTGCTGCGGGGGATACAGAGTGCAGTATCATGATACAGAGGCGTGGGAGGGCCACTGGCCCCGAGGGATGATTTGTGCACCACCCAGGGGAAGAAATGTGAGGCCACCTGCACTCCAGGAGCAAAGAGAGAAGTACAATGCCTACTTCCCATGAGTAAGAGGAGAAGCATGTTGTCAATGTGTACTGGGAGAAGGAGGATTGCTCCCAAGAAGAAGGAAAGGGAAAAGAGTGAGAGCTCCCTGAAAAACCCCAAGGGCAACATTGCCATGGCTGTGGAGACACATGGGTTTTCCCCTTTATTTGGTGCATTTGGTGGGCAAGAGAGAACCGCTGTCATTGGGGAGGAAGCAGAGGAAGAAGAGAATGCATGCCCCTCTTCACAGAACGTGTCCCACAACATCACCAAGAAGTGCTGGGGCAATTCAAAGGAGGTATTTGCAGGATTGTGAGTGCCTGGCTTACAGGCATGTGGCTCACCAGCATGTGAGACTGTGATCTGGAGCACGGCTGCAGCGCTTAGAGTTGGTGTCATGGGAAATGTGTCACTTTCAGCCATTGGTGGTTGGTCTTCCAGTGCTCCTCTCTCTTCTGCGATGAGGCCCCAGGTGGTGACATCATTGTCATGGTGTGGGTGCTGGTGAAGGCAGGAACATGGAACATTCATCCACCGTTCTCGTTCCACTCTACTCTGTGTTGGAGTTTGTCACTGAAGGGAGCTTTAGGTAAAGAACCCCACAGCATGCGCTGCACGAGACAAGGTCACATCTTTGCAGAGGTCAACGCTGTGTGTGTTTTTAATGGCAGGGTGCAAAGGGAACAACAGAGAGCTCTATTTCAACCACATTGTGTTCTAGTACTCTTGTGGAGCACGCTTTGAGAGGGCGTGAACAATGGGTGTTGCCAGAAAAGTTGTTCATAACGATCTCCGGTTTCGGATTTTAAGGAGTAAGTCACTAGCAATGTGATTTTATTACTGCACCATTGGAGAAAGGTGCTGAGAGGGAGATGAGCAGCTTCTCTGCAAATCTGTAGGCTGGTCTGCCTGCAGTGTGGGACATTAAGTTGTATATATGATTACATGTTTGTTTAACAAGCAGGAATACACATTTAAGGTAGCCTCATGTTACATATAGGCTTGCCGTACAGTTTTGGGAAATGGTTGATTGAGTTGATGAAACGGTTTGCTTTGGGAGAAATGTGTTGATGCAATGGATGTCAGCAGTTGTTTTTGTAACATGCTTAGCATTAGCCTAACCACACCTTGATGATTTTCAGCCTTACAGCGGCAAGGAGGCTGCAAGAACATTTAGCTTTCTCCCACATTACAATGCTAAGTGATTGAGACTGCCCGATGCCCTCAAAAGCTCAACTGTGGAGGAACACATAGTGGATATCCGTTATGTTCTGACACAGTTGAGGGCTGCCGGAGGAAAATTATCTTTCCAAAAGGCACAGTGGTGTAGGACCCGTGTCAATTTCGTAGGGCATGAAATAACTCCTGAGGGTCTCTGTCCCCAGGAAAAGAAAGTAGAAGCACTCCAGAAAGTAAAAGACCCCACAACTCTGCGGGAGAGAAGGAGCCTCTTTGGACTGACTAATTACAGTAGAAAGTTCATTGAGGATTACACAGAAATCACAAGACCCCTGATCCATCTGTCGAAGGGGGGATCAAGTAGGAGTGGGGTCCAGAACAAGCCGAGGCAGTAAGAAAACTCAAAAGAAGCCTCTCACAAGCGCCTTGCCTAGTTTACCCTGTGAAAACAAGGAGTTTTTCCTTGGTTCTCAAATACATGCTTGACTGCAGTATTATATCAAAAGCATGACAAGGTCAATAAAGTAATCTCCTATGCGAGTAAGACTTTATCCTCTGTGGAGGAAAAATTAAAAAACTGTGCGAAGGCACTCATGGCAATGATGTGGGCATTGAAGAATTACCGCCCGTTCTTCCGGGTGGAAAACATCATAATGGAGACTCCACACCAGCCTCTGCAATATCTTCAAAGTGACAGAATCCAGGTCGGAAATGCGAGTAATTCCCGAATGTCTTCCTGGAATCTGTCAATGCAAGGCTTTCCTGGTCAGATATGGCCAAAACAAGAAGAGTCCCCTCACGCAAGGTCTGGCTGATTTGCATGTTTGTGCCAGAGAAAATTGTCTCGAGGACGAAAGTCTTAAATCAAGGACAACATGGAGGCATACCTCAATTCCCCACACAAAGTCTATGAAGAAGACAAGTGTGATGGAATGCCCACTGTCTTTGTGGATGGGTGCTCCTACCATGTTGACAACAATGGGAACTTGTGGCCGGCGTGGGGAATGCCTGGGTGAAGGATGCCCCAGAACCCTCTGCTGGGTACAAAATCGGTCCCCGCAGTAGTCAAGTGGCAGAGCTGATGGCTCTGCATCAAGCCATCCTCACTGCTGTCCAACACCAACTCCATGAACTGGTCATAATCACTGATTCAGATTATGTCCAGTGCGGGTTCGTGGAGCACCTTGTTAATTGGAAAACCAGAGGCATGCTACATGCTAACAGTAAACCACCAAAACATGGAAAATTCATACCGAATATTGATGATCTGTCAGCTCGAATGGGATGACCATCTATTGGAAAAAGATCAAGGGTCATTTTAAAGTAGAGGGACCAGACAAAACTGGAAATTACCTTGCTGATTAGCTGGCCAAAAAACGGAGCCATCCAAAGGGATCTACTTGAGATTGAGTCCCTGTTGGAGGAAATCCAGGTCACTAATATCACTAGGTCCCAGACAAATGCTCACAATGAACTCTCAACTGCCCAGTGTAGTAAGGAGACCCCAGATGCTGATTTCATTACAGCTCAAAAAGGGAATCCAATAATTGGTAAGTTTTATCAACACCTTGAGGACCCTGACGGATACCAATTGCATTGGGAAAGAGGACCTCAGAGTGTTGATGAAATGTCCAAAAATGTTCCAAATCCAAGACGGTTTGTTGGTGAGGAGATCCATTTCTGGCTATGACCAGTGGGTGGTCACTCCCTCATTCCGAAGCCTGATGCTAAGTCCCGCCCATTATGCGGCCACAGCCGGACATTGGGGGTTTCATACGACATTAGAAATCTTGCGAGAGGTTGCATACTAGCCAAACAAGGGGCTGGACCTCGACCAATACTTGAAGGGGTGTTTTGTGTGTGCACAAATTCAGCCAACATCACTCACACACTGTGCTCCCCTACAAAAGAGGGGATGACACTGCCATGGTCAGATTTGCAAGTCGATTTCATCGGGCCCGTGATTCACTCCTCTAGGGGGGACAAGTACATGTTAAACGTAACAAGCTTGTTTAGTAAGTGGGTGGAATGTCTCCCAGCCCCAAATTGCAAGCCAGAAAAAGCAGCTGCCCTAA
The DNA here is from genome assembly GCF_040938575.1 of Ambystoma mexicanum. NCBI lineage: Eukaryota > Metazoa > Chordata > Amphibia > Caudata > Ambystomatidae > Ambystoma > Ambystoma mexicanum. The sequence continues at coordinate 1,151,967,609 of NC_090928.1, forward strand.
TGATCAATCACATCTTCTCCCGTTTTGGACTACCCGAAAGGATTGAGTCAGATCGAGGTAGTCATTTTACCAGCCAAGTGATGACAAAGATGTGGGAGAGACTTAGGGTAAAAAGGAAACTACACATTGTATACCAGCGGTCCTCTAGTAGTGGAGTTAAGAGGTACAATAAAACTATTCTGAGCATATTAAAAACATTTGTGGCAGACCCTGGGCCAAGTTGGGATATTCGATTACCCATTGTCCCGAGGGCCATCAGATCTACACCTTCTTCTGCAACAAAAATGTCTCCATTTGAGCTGATGACTGGATGAAGGATGGTGCTACCCCAGCATCTGCTCTACAGAACCCAAGAGCAGACATTGATAAATGCCTCCACAACTCATGAGTATGTTGAGAATCTGAGAAAACACCTTCAACACGCTTTTGCATATGCTCTGCAGACAGTATGAAGACCCACTATGACCTTAGGACAACTAGAAAGGAAAATCAAGTAGGAGACAGGGTCTACTTGTACAATTTCCAAAGGAACCAAGCCAAGGAGCGCACATTTATCCCAAGTTGGCAGGGTCCTTTTGAAATTGTGGACAGAATCTCACTAGTTGCCTACGGAATCTGCATCCCCAAGGGAAATTTGACAGCCGGGGAAGACAAGTGGGTCCACATAAACTAGCTAAAGAGGTGCCATTGCAGGCATACTTTGCAACAAATAGAAGAGCCTACCGGAAACCCAGAGGGGGAAAATCCATAGATCTAAAAAAATTATTAAAGGTTCATTAATTACGTAGGAGGAAAGTGTTAAGACTATCACTGAATATAGGCGGGGAATATTGTCAATTGTTATTAAATGCATGCATCCGCCCACAACACCCCTCGGGGAACAGTAGTGGGGAAATTTCCATAACCGTGCTATGTTCTGTTTTCTAGTACTGAAATGTAATCCTCCTCAGGGGGGTAGGGGGAAAAAAAACCAAGAGACCCGGAGTGTCGTTCCACACTTTCAACCAGAACCAGAACCAGAACTAGAGAGGAGAGCGAGGAGAGTGTGTCACATTCATTGCTGGAGAGAGAAACAACTGGATTTCTTCACATGGGCCGAAGGGAAAAATAATCAAACATGCCCGACTCCCCCATGTCTGGACGTCATGCTGAAGTCGGGGGGGGGTGTGTGGGATATTTCAACCCATGCCAATGTGCTCTATTACACCCCTTTGCCAATGGGGAAAGAAAACTGCCAAAAATGGAGGCGCTAACCCCTGTGCGTGCCAAATCTGAAAAACTGCACAGGGTTCATACATCACAAGAAGGCTGCATCACTCTGGCAAACACAGGCAAAGTTGTTGTCAAAACAAAAACTCCCTGCAGGAGAATGCCAGTGGGTGCTGTTACCTATCACATGAATCAAGGCCACAAAAGTGGGCTAAAATCAGAAAATGCCCTTAAATACAGCTTCCTCATCAATGGCAACCTTCAAAGTGCTGTTCTGATGCTAAATTCAGTCATTTTCCCAGTGAATTATTGAAAGGAAAAGTGTGCTGAAATCATAAATTCCCCAGTGCAGTCAGAGGAATCCAGGCCTCACTGACTGACGGCTGCATAAGAAAATGAGCTGTCAAACGCAGTTTAAAAGTGTTTCTTTTTCCTGAAGAAATTGCAAAATGCACCTATTTAAAGCATGTTTAAGGGCTTCATTCTTTTAAATGTCCAAATCCCTTATAAACTGTGCTTATTTTTATATGTGTTAAAGAAAAGACTTTATTGTGAATTTTAGCAACCCACTATTGGAGTTAAGTAACTGCTTGATTCTGTTTGGGCAGTGACCAGCCTGAGAAAGTTTGACATCTCAGTTTGACACTCCCTTGATACAAGAAGCCCGCATATTGACAACATGGAGCACAATGAGACCTCATTAAACATTTGTCTTTTGGCTGAGCCAAGAACAAAGGACAGGCTGAGCATTGACCTCTGCTGGGGATTGGCAGGATGCTTCCCTCTACACCCCACCTTGATCAAAGGGATCTGACAGCTGTTGTTTGTTGAAAGGAGAGAAAAAAAAAACTGCTGGAAATTTTTGATGTTTAAAGCTTTATTTGTGATTAAATGTGAAAACTCATTAACTGTGCAACCGGAAGAAGGATAATTCTGAATATTGGTAGATGTTAACCTAATGTTAGGCTTTTGCTTTGAAGACATTGATGAAACCTGTATCACTTAAGGAACCAAAGTTACAAAAAAACTCTCATTGTAGCAGAACTATTAATGTTGCAAGTCTAAAATTGTATGTACATGATCCACTGACAAGCGCCCAGAGATGTACCGAATTAGAAATTATTAATCCAAACTGTTATGATTAAAATTGAGAAAATTCTATATAATGAGAAAGACAGCTCGCGCAGAGATGGGGATTGAAGGTGAATATAGTCCATCAAATATGAAATGCATGTGTCTGATTTGATTAGAGAACATAATATCAGAAATGTATATTTGGGCAAAAGTTACATTTTGGTCAAAATCAATGTGGGAGTTCCTAAATTGCATCATAAAGATGACAGCTGTGGTCTGACTGCCAACAAGGACAAGGCATGTGCCTGTAGCCACTCACAGCCGGGGGGGGTGTTTTTAATATCTCCCCACAAGATAAACTTGGTAATGTCATTTGGTAGTATAAATATAGGAACTTCACAACACATAGAACACTGCTTCCAGAAAACATCCAGATTTCCACATCCCGATTTCCGTGCAGTACCTTGTTCCAGAACTCTTCATCATGTAGCTGCCTCCAGACGTCTTTGTAGATCCAGATTTCTTTGCAGAATCCAGACTTTAGCATTGCTGAAATCTTTCTAGCTAGACGCAATTTCAAACATCCCAAACTCGAAGGGATTTAATACTGATCCAGTTAGGCTTGCTACCATAAAGGCTTGCCCACTGAAACTCACATCTTGCTAATCTGTCATATCCAGTGACCAGAAGGGCCCATCCAAATCCATTCTGAGGTGCAGTCCAAAATTGACCAGAACTGCGCCGCTGATCCATTCCCTCCAGAAGTGCCCTGCTTCCGGCAGACCTGACCCGATGACAGGTCAGAACCTTGACGGTCCATTTTAATCAAAAGGGACTGTAAGTATTAATAGGAAGAACAGTGACCCATAGCATATTTGCATTGTCTTATCCCAATCTCAAACCATCCCATCTTTAATTTCAGAATCCTAGTATTGTTAGAACCATTCTTGCGCTGATTTATTCTCAATTGTTTTGCAAAACCATGGGTCATTAGTGATTTTGAGTAACTAAAGTAGATTCCAGAAAGGAATAGAGTATCCACCATGTGAAGGGTTACGCTGGCCACCTAACTGTGAAGATTTATGCGTGGCATTCTCTTTTTCATAGTCATAATATAGTGTAATAAACCAATCTGTCATTTTTAAAAGTGATTTTCTGTTTTCATTTTTGCGCCTATTTTGCAAAAATGCCTCTCACTAAAACCTCTTTAACTTCTTCAATTTTAAAGATAGAAACGAAATTTAAACTCTCACTGATACCCAAGACCCCTAGCTACATCCACGACAGTGGAACCGTGTATTTGAGCCGTTTTTCTCAAATATTGCATAGTGAAATTGTGCTGCGAATTTGCAGTTTTCCAAAGTTTACACATGTCCTTTTCCCATCCAAAGTGTTTTTGAAATCCCATCCTTATCTAAAGTGTGTACTGTTGTTCATATTGTAGCTCATGTTTGTTAGGACCTGTTTAGTGTTGCTTTCCTAAAAATTATTCTCCATTTAAGCATGTTTGCACCCTTTTTCCTTATTTTACAAAGCCATTTTCACCTGTCATTTTAAAAGTGTAAAATTGCAGAAACGGTTTTCTCTCTTGTTTGGGGATGGAAGATTGCCTGTAAACTCTAGACATTGGGCCTCATAACGAGTTTGGCAGTAGCCCTTAAATCCGGTGGTAGCACTGTTACCGCTGGATTTAACTGTCCACCAAATCACGGCTTCGGCTGATTTCCCCCCAGCTATGAGCTGAGGGGAAATCTGCCGAGATTTTGCCAATTTTCGGCACATTTACCACCGGCAGGAAATCCGCCAGCGGTAAAAGCACAAAATTTCCCCATTGAGCCCAATGGGGAATTCCCAAATGGGCTCAATGGGGGATGGGGATTTCCCGTTCCGCCAAACCAGTGATCCGGTGCTAATAGCGCCGGTAGGTTTGGCAGTAGGGCTAATAATGCCAGCGCTATTAGTGCCAGCAAAAGTTTATTTGGAGCCATGCGTTGTTCCTTTGCGGTAGATAGGCTGTTGGTTTATGATAAAAGCAGTAAATGGTCACTCTGATAATCGGAAGGTTGCTCCAACAGCGAGCCATTAGACCACCCTATTGGTTGGTATGTTGTTTGTAGCCGCTAGTACTGCGTAAGGGCATATTGGTCCTTGGCGATTGTCCCATAAAATGGTGAGGGTCATGAAGTTGCATATTTGGACCTGCACCTGGCAGTTGAAGACCCCATCCGCTGGAGTCTGTAAATCGTGACATAGACAAAATGGGGCCACGTACCTGTTTTAAAAAACATAAATTAGTCTCACCAGCCGATCTTCATTAAAAATCATCATTTTATTTATTAGGGCGTGAAACTATTTGCTATCAAAGATAGTGCAACAGAGTATGCTAATAATAAAATAATAATATTTTCCCATTCATATAGCGCTAAGAACCGTGAGGTATGCAAGCGGTGCTTATTATTAACCACGGTGTGTGGTGCTCATTTATCGACCACGGAAGGATGAAAGTCTGAATTTGGCCTTGCCGGGATTCAAACTTGCGTTAGCAAGCTGTGCACGGTTGTCAAAGCGAGCGCTGTACTCGCTGTGCCACTTGAAAGGCTACAGTGAAGTGGCACAGCGAGTAGAGCGCTTGACCGCCTATAGACCGGTTAAATTATTTCTATTAACCCACCCTGTGTCGTCTGCCTTTTTCAGAGCCCTCTAAACGACAGGGGATCAATTCGGCGGTGATAGTGCGCGGTAGAAAACATTATGCCACTTTCAACGAACAAGTTCAACTTGAGCGGTCTTTAATGCTACGCTATTGTAATTATATTTGGTATAAAGTAATCTAAAGGGTTACTTACAGTACAATTGCAATTTCCATTGTCTACGAGTGGTGCAGTCCCAAAATACGACTCCGCGTGTGCCAACGATCTTTCACATAGTGATATAATATATAAAAGTGGTTTCGTTTCAGAAATTTCATCTTTATCTTCTCTTACGTTTTAGCAACACTCCTTCAAGAGAAGTCTTTCATCACAATCTCTGTCTGTCAAGGTCAAAATAACAATACAACCTTATAGTCCGCTTCTTGAGCCTCTCCGGGGCCCGAGAAAAAAATGGAAGCAGCTGACCTTCACTGTGAACGAGCATAAATTCTTACTTTGCAACATTTTGTGTAAAGCCATCTGTAGAAGTTGTGGAAGCAGCTGACCTTCACTGTGAACGAGCATAAATTCTTACTTTGCAACATTCTGTGTAAAGCCATCTGTAGAAGTTGGTTTTTGCACGCCATGTTTGTATATTGTTTGCGTGATATTAAAAAAACTTTGTTAAAGGGGCGTTATGGTTAAGTTGCGCTACTATAAACCTATGAAATTCAGTGAAAAAACTTTGTTAAAGGGACGTTATGGCTCAAAGTAAAACCGAAAAACCCCTGAAATTCGCCAGTTATGGTAACATAAGCAACCATAACTCGCGCCACCGTGCACTGCTAACACTAACACCCAGGACATCAAAGATGACATCACAAATGTCATTCATGACATCACTGATGACATCACATGGCTGGCTCTCCCTTTTTATCCTTTACTGACATATCGAAGCCACATAGTTTTCTTCAGTAACAGTCAGGAAGTAAAAATTGAAAAGGTACTATATTTGTAGACTTACGGTCCAGTCACATCATATGAAACATATACATGGCGGAAGATACAGGCTTGAAAGAGAGCAATCCTTTCTGTGCATGAAGATAATCATTATGGTTATCAGCACTTTCTCATAGTTTAATTTTTATTACTCTACCTTCCCTCTATATGCTCATATTTGTATACATTATACTCACTCTCCATAGAGTGAATGGGAAGAAAATTTTGCTCGCGCCTACAGCCCAAACCGCTGGACGGATTTCCACCAAATTTTGACCAGGAGCAGCAGCTTGGTCCCGAAAGCGTGCTTTTGCAAATTTGGTGAAAATCCGTCCAGTAGTTTTTTTTAGAATGACCAAAAAGTAGGTAAAAAAAATTAGTGATATCTGTGTTCGGTTTGCGGATACACTTCCCTGTTCGCTCCGCGGAAAGTGTCCTGATTGGCCAATCGTCTTGCGTGATGTTCGGTGATTGGACGGCGTGGAGCGTGAAGCGCGTCAGATTTTTCGGTAGCGCCCGCCATCTTGGATTCGCGGACGTCCCCGGACAGCGCGGTGAAACTTTGTTCAAAATGTGTATTTTGTAGAGTGTGTTGGTGTGTAGGAGTGTTTGGGGAGGGTGGGAGTGTATGAGATAGGATGAAAGTTGTGTTTTTTATGTGTTAGACGTTCTTTTTGTGTTCGATTTGTTTGCGGCCATCACGGGTGTTCTGAAATGTTCTAAATAAACTGACTAGGGGGTGTTCTAAGGAGTCAATATGTGTCCGTTTTGTTCGCAAGCAAAGTGAAACTGTTCTAAGAACACTTGCGGTGTCCGGGGAGTGTTCGTAGGTGGTGTCCTGAGGACGCTGTCCGTATTGTTCTCTGTCAAGTTGAATGTGTTCTAAGAACATGCGCGGTGTCCTGAAATGTTCGCAAATAAACAAAATGGGGGTGTTCTGAAGACGTTTTTGAGAACACTCCCGGTTTACTGAAATGTTTGTAGGGGTTGTTCTGAGGACGCTGTCCTTATTGTTCTCTGTCAAGTTGAATGTGTTCTAAAAACACTCGCGGTGTCCTGAAATGTTCGCAAATAAACAAAATGGGGGTGTTCTGAAGAGGCTTCTAAGAACACTCGCGGTGTCCGGGGAGTGTTCGTAGGGGGTGTCCTGAGGACGCTGTCCGTATTGTTCTCTGTCAAGTTGAATGTGTCCTAAGATCACTCGCGGTGTCCTGAAATGTTCGCAAATAAACAAAATGGGGGTGTTCTGAAGACGCTTCTAAGAACCCTCACGGTGTCCGGGGAGTGTTCGTAGGGGGTGTCCTGAGGCTGCTGTCCGTATTGTTCTTTGTCAAGTTGAATGTGTCCTAAGAACACTCGCGGTGTCCTGAAATGTTTGCAAATAAACAAGATGGTGGTGTTCTGAAGACGCTTCTAAGAACTCTCGCAGTGTCCGGGGAGTGTTCGTAGGGGGTGTCCTGAGGACGCTGTCGGTATTGTTCTTTGTCAAGTTGAATGTGTCTTAAGAACACTCGCGATGTCCTGAAATGTTCGCAAATAAACAAGATGGTGGTGTTCTGAAGACGCTTCTAAGAACACTCCCGGTGTCCTGGAATGTTCGTAGGGTGTGTCCTTAGGACGCTGTCCGTATTGTTCGTTGTTAAGTTGAAAGTGTTCTAAGAACTATCGCGTTGTTCTGAAATGTTCGTAGGGGGTGTCCTGAAAACGGTGTCCGTATTGTTCGCTGGCAAGTTCAAAGTGTTCTAAGAACACTCACATTGTTCGCGGACATTAAAAGTTTCCCATAGATCATATTTGAAATGTTTGACTCTATGGATGTGATATGCTGCGGTGGTTGTTGCCAGGGCATAGAGTCTTGGGTGCATGGCCATTTGGCCATGCACCCAAGATTGTATGCCCTGGCAACAACCACCGCAGCATATCACATTCATATTTGCTTATAACTTTGGGTGAAAAACAAATGTATAAGGAACAAAGGTATTAGATACTATGGATGTGATATGCTGCTATGGTTGTCCTTATTATTGTATACTTACTGTTTGGTCTAGTAATGGGAGTCCATGTTTTTCTTCTTCATTTCTGTGATAAAAAAAATAGCATGTTAGTATTAGTATTTTGTAATGACTTATTACATTGTATAAGCAATATACTTTTATTTTTTTCGACCCTCATATTTAGTAGAGTACAAATCAGAGTACTGTGCAATTTGCTCAGTTTCTGTATTTGTTGCTAAAATCATTGGGTCTGTGGGAGAAAAAAAAATCCATGTTGGATTAAAAAAAAACCCTTTTTCTGTTATGCTACAGTTTATTTGTTTGTTTGTTTTCAGTGTCCACTTGTTGTTTCTGGCTAATGCTTTATACTTTGCTTTGTTGTATTTTTTTTGGAGCAGTAACAGATTCTTCATTTGTTTTGATATTATAAAATTTTGGAGCAGTTAGATACCAATTGGCGTATTCTAACTGTCTATTTTTTTAATATATTTTAGTGGTTTTGATTTATCTATTTGGATATTGTTAAATTTTGGGACAGTTAGATACCAATTGGCGTATTCTAACTGTGTTTTTTTTGCCCTAATTTAGTGGTATTCATTTATCTGATTAGTTGTTGTAGAATCTTTGAGCTGTTAGATAGCTTTTGTAGTATTCTAACAGTTTATATTATTTTAACACAAATTTATAATTTTGGGACAGTTAGATACCAATTGGCGTATTCTAACTGTGTATTTTCTGGTCTAATTTAGTGGTATTCATTTATCTGATTAGTTGTTGTAGAATCTTTGAGCAGTTAGATAGCTTTAGGAGTATTCTAACAGTTTATATTTTTGTAACACAAATTTACTTAAAGGTTTAAATACAGTTTATTTATCAAATTTTGGTTTTAAGAACATCAAATAAGCGTTTGTAAGATTTGCTGGTAATCTCTGCTTTAGAGTAATGGTACTATCATTACGTTCAAACCATCCACATTTCTTTTTTATATATGCAGTGTAGTGCCCTGAATAGGTTGTGGCTCCTGCGTGGTAGATTATACCTATTGTTGTGAAGGTTTTCTTACCAAGTGATATTTGACCATGTGTGAATCCAGTCAGCTTGCAGTTGTTTTTGGTACCATCTGCATTGTAACGTAGAAGCATTAGTATTACGTATTTACTATGTGTTTGTATTAATAACGTGGAGCGATTATCTGAATTGCAGGTAGAGCATAATCTACCATGGTTTGCATTTTGTACAAGTCGCTGAAATGGAATGGATTCACAATTTGGTATTGATATATATATGAAGCGTTCATTTGGGATTTCTTCTTGTGTCACATTGTTGCAGAGAGTGCATGTATGTTTCCACATGTATGAAATCTGAAAGATTTCATTTATAGGTATGTTTTTGTTTTCCAGTACTTGTAGTAAGTACATTAGAAATACTTGTGGATCTTCCTGTGAGTTTATAGTGAATTTCACCATTCCAGCACAGTAGTCCAATTGTCGTCTTATTCCAAAAACACTATATGTGTTGTCAGGATTGTTTGCTGCATTTCTGTGAAGTACTAACATTTGCAAACACAATGGGTCTGTACTGTGTAAGTAAATATTGTCAACAATTGGTGGTAAATGCAATAGAATATTAATTGCTACATTTGCATAGCAACTTACACCAACTATATTTGAGAATTTAAATGGTCCAGGTAGTTCTGTATCTAACTGCTTTTTTTGGAGTTTGTCTTCCTTCTTTAAAGAAGTACCTGGTTTACTTTCTCTGATTGATTCTTTTTTGTTTGTGGTACTTGATGAAGTATTAGTTTCTTTTACTCTCTTTGGAGGATTTGCAGTGACGTCCTGTTGCATTTCTCTTTGATTTAGTTTTCTTTTACAACGTTTTAGTTTTTGTGGAACAGAATATGTGTTTAGATGGGGAGTGTATAGTGAGCGAAGTCTATTATATTCTAAAATGCAAGGAATATCAGCGTTTACTTTACTTGCATCAAAGTTGATTAGAAATAGACCGTCAAGTATACGTAAGCGTGATAGTGCTACGTAGCTCATGCCTTCTTTAAAGACTGTGTTACCAATATCTATCATTGCTTTGTCTAGGGTAAGACCTTGTGATTTATGAATCGTGACTGCGGATGCAAGAATTAGAGAAAATTGTTCTCTGCGTACATACATATCTTTGAAGAGAAGGAATCTAGCTGTTGAGCGTCCTATCCGTTTTACTTGTGAAAGTTTGTCAAAGAGTATATTGACAAACTGAATTTTGTTGTCACGTGGGTATGTTTGAAAGCCAACAACTGTACCCAGTGCTCCATTAACTAGTCCTTGGTCCACGTCAAGGTTACGTTGAAGCATTACTCTGCAATTTAAGGATAATTTTAACATCTTTTTTAAGCCTGCTGTGTTTGAGATTGATTTTTCTAAATTATTTAGTCTTGTTGTGGCTTGGTCACACATGGGTAGTGTCGTACCATGTACATCTAGTTTGTCTGTGGCGCTAATTTCCATTATTGCTTGCATTTCTTTACTTAGCATGATTTCATTGAATTTGAAACAGCTTGCAAGAGTTGGCATTAAGGCCATACAATTAACATTTTTGTGGGCTAATTGTTCCATAACATCTGTAGCACATGCATTATCGCCATAAAGTGCATTAATGTGCCGGGTTTTCAATGTTGCTTCGGCTTCTTTAGAAAGTATACCAACTCTCAAACTTTTTAAAATGTTGGCATAAGTTAGATCTGCAGATTGGCGCATGTTTTCTGTTAATTCTCTGTATTGGAAATGTTGCCAAAGGTTGACATTTCCAATGCTGCCAACAGTTTTATGGCAGAGTTTGTGCCCTAATGTTTTAAAAATAGGTTCACCTTTTACTGGTGTTAATTGAAGCAGATCTCCAAAAACAATAATGTGTTTTCCTGCAAAGAGCTCTTCATAGTCTGTTTTGAGTACTTCTTGTAATCTGAGGTGAATCAAAGCTAACATCAGGTTGGAGACCATGCTCACTTCATCTATTAGTAGCATTTGTATTTGTTTCAATACTCTGTGTAATTCCATTGCAGCTTCTGCAGAAAGTTTGTAATAGTCTAATTTGTTCTGGTGTTCTACTGGTAATAGTAGTAATCGGTGTAATGTAACACCAACTATGTTGTAGGCAGCTAAACCTGTGGGGGCAGTGACAAGAGCTGACAGTTTGTTGTATGTCAATTGTTGAAGGAACTTACTAATGATTTTGATTAGGAATGTTTTGCCAGAACCAGCTTCACCACTGACGTACAGTAGTATAGGTTTATAATTATGGCAGGAACATTTTTTATTTTCATGTTTTACACCATGTGCAATTTGTTTTGTTACTTCTTGCAAACTGCTACTTTGCTCATTGTTTAGTTTTGATTGTAGTATAGTTAAGTCTTCCTTATCTTCATACTGACACATGGTGTTTTCTACTTCTATCATAGCTAATTCTGCCTCATTTGTTATTAGTGGTTCTCCCAGTGGTTCTTGGCTTCCTGTTACAGAAGGTTGACTACTGCCAGGAGTATCCTTATCTAGTTGGGCTTGGAGTTCTTATTCATGTTGTTGTTCATTGTGCAACATTGTTTTGTACTGTGTAAAGTTTACATCAGTTATAGTGCTTTCATTTGCTTTGAAAGCTTCCTCATATGAGTCATAGTTATCTAGTAATTGTTCTTCTTTTCTCCATGGTTTGAAGAGTTGTAGCAGGGACATGTAATATACTTCTTTATGTTGAGGAGTCTTCAATGACAATTTGATATGATTAATTAAATTCGGTTTAGTGAGTTTAACTAAGCTGCCTTCACAGTCTGTCACTCTATATTTACCTTTTTTTCATCAGGTTTCATATTATTTTTGTATGTGTAGTTTTGGGCTATTTGGTATAGACACATGCTTTCCAAAGTATTACTTCTGTTTGGGTAGTATGTGTCCAATAAATTGTGTTTTAAAATGTCTTGGCTGTTGGGATCATGTTTGGCTATTTTTTCTATATCTTCATATGATTTTAGAACTCTTTTTCTAGATTTAGCTGGACCAAGACTTAGCCATACTATATTTTCAGATTTACCATACAATGAAGTACCAGTTAAACGATCAGCTGCTTCATAAGATCCACATTCTCTATGGGTGAGCATTTTTATGCCCAAGCTGTATAATTTCTGAGATACTGTTTTATCTGATGACAGGTCATTCCAGAGGTATTGGAGCTCTGTCTTTTCTGCTTTAGTTAAATATGCTGTGACATATCGTGCAACTGCAGTAAAATTGTCTGCAATGTACTGCACATCTATGTTTGCATTCCATAAGTGGGCAATGATTGCATTATAATCATTGATATATTTTTCTTCTTCTTTTCTTTTTATGTAATATGTATTTTTAGGTGACTTTCCTTTAACACTATGTCTAACTGAAGACATGAGGTTGTTTACTTGACCTGTATTTTTAACTAGTCTAGGGAAACCAAATCGGCATTTGGTGTAGTATTTGCCTATGTTTTTGTATTTGCAACGACAATATTTTCCACATTTGTGTCTTTGAAATTGTAAAATTTGTGCACGAAGATCACTATTTGTGGCTTCTGATGGAATTTCACAAGTGACATATTTTTCAATAAACTGTAAAACAGTGGCATCACTGTCTTGACCAAATTTAGGAGCATCTTTAATCCATAAAAGCATGTGGATATATGGTGCTCCTATGGCTTGGTATTCTTTTCTCCAAAAGAAGTGTTGCACTTCTCCAAGGGGAGGAACAGTTTTATTACAAATAAAATGTAGCATAGCAATGAAGCGATGGTGAAAATATCTTGAAACATTAACAGGATCCAAAGAACAAAGTTCTCCAGGTGTTAGAACATCTATGTTTGTTTTGTTTTTATTTGATATGCGTAGGAAATCATGTAAATCTTCCCATGCATATTCTGCACAACTTAATGTAACAAACCCAGTGGGTGGGCCAACGTTTCTGATCATACAACGTACATCTCCATGACGTCGAAACGAGTACTCTTTAGTACCACGCATATTTGCCAATAGATTTGTAATATTTGATTGTAAAACCTCATTCTTTTGTTGCACTGTCTCTAATAATTGTGTAGCTGTCATATTTTGAAAGTGTGATCCTGATTTTAATATGTGTGCAACTCCGTAACATAAAGTTGCTAGTTCACTTTCAAAGAGTAGGTGGAATATGTATTTCACATTTTGTCTAAATCTGGGATCTTCAGAATACATCCGTAATGAGCGGTATTCTGAAGCTGATATTTGAATAGGTCTATCATCATACCTTCCTCCTTTGCCAGTAGGAAAGAGTAGAGGAAAAGCACGTGCTTCTATACTTTTTTCCCATATACTGATTGGCGATCCTTTTGTTTGACGCATTTGGTAAGTTTCTAGTACATCTTGTACGGTGTCATTACAGTGCAAAGGATGAATTGTATAATGGTCTAAAGTATTTGATATTGTAGCAGGATCTAGTAGCTCAAATTGACCAGCTTCTTGTGTTTCTTGAATTATTTCAGTTGTATCTTTCAAGTTGTCTTCAATATTAATTTCTTTGTAATATTCATTGTTCTCTTTAAGATATTGGAAGTCTTGTCTAACTTTATATAAATCTACCAGCTGTTGCCATATTTTTTTGTCTTTTGTAGGTACTCCATTTACTAATATAATTAAATATTGCTGCATTTAATGTTGCACTCCTAGAGTATGCACATTTTCTTTTAGATTTAATGGTAAATAAACTACTTTTCCACGAATGCCTTTTACCAATTCAGAGGGAGGTAATTTTGCTGTTTTTGGTTGAAGGCGTATTATTGCTTGAAATGGGTGTACTGTTTGAATTATGATGCTCTCATATAAATTAAGTTGTTGTAGAGGTTTTGGTACTGGGTATAATTCCAAATTATTTGTGATAGAACGTGAAGGAATTTGGTTGTTGTCAAGTTTTGAAGTGCAATAACTGCAAAGTATTAAGGGCTCAGTTATTTCATATTTGTTTTCTGCTAGAAGGTATAGAGCTAATTCAAACCATTTAGAATCTTCATTGTCTTCTATTTTGTTTGATAGGTCCACAGTTTTTGTGTTACTTTTATAAAAAATTCTACGGCAACATACACATACATGGTTTGGTACTTCAGCTGATGTACTTTTAAATTTTAGTATTTCTTTTTTGTATGTGTTTAGCAAAAGGTTGCCATGTGTAGAATTGTTGCTTAATTTGTTTAAAGCTATTTCTTTCTGTAAATGGCTTTCACTTCCAAAATATTTTTTCTGGATATAGTGAATTTCTTCAAGTAGGTCTTTTGCTGTACCATGTAGAAGGATGTTATTTAACTTTGCTAGTGCTAAAGCAGGACATTTAGCATAGTACAGTTTATAGACTAGATTTCTTATAGTTGAATGATGTGTTGATATCCTTTTGATATCATGGAAAGTGGTTTTACAAGTAGGTCCTGTAATGCAGGCCAATGAATGTCCTTGTAGTCCTGTGTACTTGCGCACTGGACAGGTATCTATATTTTGCAGTAATTTAATTTTGATTTTGTCTTTGCTTTTACATATTTATTGAGGAATTGGTGTAAAGATTTGAAACATTGTTTGGGAATGTTACACATTGACGTGCATGGCCATTTGTACACTAGACGTTCTGATTCAGTTGAATGGAGGGGTAATTCTAAGTTTTCAGGGCATATTTTTTAAAGGAGTACTTCTTGTTCCATTATGGGATTATTCACTTTTCTCATAACCTCGACCACTGCTATTTATGGCAATTGTATTCGTTTGCTTTTGTTTGTACGCTCTTTGTTCTTTCTGTTGACATTTCGCTTATTGAGAAGTTTTTTTTGTAATTTAGTTATTAGTTTTGTTAGTGGTTTCATTTTGTTTAACAGTAAAATAAATAAATTTCTTTTGAGAAGAATTGCACTGTCCATCAATGCTTCTAAGATTAATTTCCTACGATAGGTTTTAAGATTTGAACCTGATTTCTCTCCTGTTTGTATAAGATTTTGAAGGACTTTGTGACGGTATATTTTGGCTAAAATACTTTTCTTGGTATGCTTACTTTGCACTATATTAAAATTTGAAGAAGTAGTTTTATATGTGCTGATAGCTGATTTTCTGTTAGTTGTTTTTTGGTTTGTTTTACATTTTGATAGAGGAAGCGAAGTTGTTGTACTTGAAACTTCTTGTGTTTCACTAAATGATTGTATTAGCTGTTTTGTTTCAACTTTTTTTTACAAATTCTGCTAGAGATGGATGCTTATGTTGGACACCTTTATTTTCATTTGCTCTAATTTTGCGTTGCTTTCTACGGAGTTGTCTTTTGGTAGGCATTCTTTAGGGTCTGTTGAAAAAATTAAGAAGATATGGGTTGGGGTGTTCTGGAATGTATGTGTGCTGTGTGCATGAGTGTTTGAGTAAGATGATAAAGATGTATGTAATGGTGTGTGATTGTGCATTGGGAACTAAAACTAGTAGGGATAGGTATTCTTGGATGTATTTGTTACTAAACTGGGGTTCAGATGACATAAAAAAAGTAAGCTAGTGGTGTGGAAAAGTACAAATAGTATATCTAATGTATACAATTAAAACAGTTGTTTGTTCTATAATATGAAAATTGTAGTGGTTCAGTTGGCTAATTTGTGTGTCCAAAAATAGAAATTTGTGGGCCATTCTGGTTGTAAATCGCTGTTTAAGACATGGACATTTTTGGACAAAATGGTACAAAATCTCTTTTTTAAGAAACCAAAATATCTTGTATTAATGTTATAGTATATTTGATTAATAATATAAATATTATGGTGATATTTTACTTTTTTTTTTTAAATTAACAGTTTTTTAAATTAACAGGTAACTTCTTAGTTTTTCTTTCTTCTTCGAATTCGGCTGCTTCTTTTCAGGAAACTGGTCTTCACTGCAACTGTAAAAGCTTCAAATTAGTAACCTTGTTTGTATATATCACTGTTTTTAAAATTTAGATATTGATTTATTTAATTGAAATCCTCAGTGCCTTCTGTAAAACCATTAAACTAATTTATTTACATAAGATACATTGCATCAGTTCAGTACATATGATATGTTCTTAATGAACAAATTGTATTGAATGACTAACTGTAGCAAAAATAAAATATCTTTACTATGTCTTGTGAAATTTATAATATATTAGTGAATACCACTATTTCTGTAAGTAAACTGTTCTAGGTAATAGCGCCTCAATGTCATGTCTAATTTAAAGTAATTAAGTAAATAAATGAATAAAAACAAAAAATATGAAATTGTATAAGTATTTTTATAAAGGTTTAAACATAGGTTGTGTTTGCATGCAATTTTGTTTGATTATATGTAGTCTATATATTTCATTTAAAAAATGTTAGTTTAACATGATTTGAGTGTGTGTGTATAAAGAAAGTAAAAATTATAAAGGTGTATAAGTGATAGTTGATTTTAGGAAATTGAAAAAAGTACAGTAAATTCATTTTACAGATTTTACAAGGTAAAAGTCTGTTTGAAAATGTGTTCATCTACCATAGCTCTCAACTCACACGCTTTTGGCGGGTGTCACACGCCTTGTAAAGGGCAGACTCACCCGCCAAGCCTCCTGCACGCCCATTCATTCCAATGGGCGTCTCACCCGCCAAAAACAAAATCGGGTGATTTCACCCGCCTGTAGAACAAAAATGGTTGAGAGCTATGTCATCTACTATACAGAAAATATGCATACCTGAAGTTTGTGTTCATGCATATGGATATGCATGGAGCTGCAAGTAGAAATCTTGAAGACTTGTACAGTATTTCTGGTAGATGCTGCTTGCCAATGATATGACACTTGTACTCAGAGAGATTCAGAGTACATTTGCAGTGCTGATCTATGATGATGCAGTTAGATGTAGAGGTCTTGAATGTGATTGGTGCATGGTCATGTGATTTTGAGGTACTTCCAATGAGGGAATGGCAGAGAGAGTGTAGTGGAAATGGTAGAAGGGCTGTTCATGTTACGATATGTCCGCGGACATGGCGGTAGTTCCCAGACATCGGGAGTTACATCCGGGGATTTTTGGGTTCAGAAGTCATGCAAATGAGAATAAGCACTGAAAGGGATTGGTCAGGAAAGTTTGGTGGGTGTGTTGTGCCAGGAGAGATTTTCTCAGATACTCTTTTTGCTCAGAGAACAAAAGATAGCTATGGCTGTGTGTTTCAGAAAACAGATTGTTTGGATTTTAGGAGATTCGTGGTTGAAGGTGCATGCAGAAAGCTGTGGAGTAGCTGTAGATCTTGGATTCCCACATGTGGAAGTACACTGGCATGGAGTACGTGGAATGAAGTGGTTGGACTTGCTACCTCTCTGTGCTACTTTGGAGACAGAGCAACATCCAGACATAATTGTAATTCATTGTGGAGGGAACAGTTTAGGACATGTGACTGGAATTGTTTTGCAATTTGCTATGAAAGAAGGACTGAGGAAGGTTATGGACATGTTTCCTAATTCTCAAGTGATATTTTCATGGATTGCGCAGAGACAAATGTGGCTTTGTTCTTCTTCATTTGGTCCACAAATGGAAAAAGCAAGGCGCAATGTTAATAAGGCTGTTTGTGGCTTTCTAAGAGATTTTGGCATGTCTTCTTTTCACAATGAAAATATTATGTTTTGTAGTACATACATTTTTCGCAGAGATGGAGTCCATCTTACTTATGCTGGCAATCAGATTTTTCTGAGAAATGTACAAAATGCATTGCGACCTTTTTTGGAATTACAACAACGATTTTGAAGTAGATGTTAAGCATTTACAATTTTTGACTTACAAACACCACCCAAAGGCTCTTTTCAGAGCCACCACTTCTTTCCAGAGGAAATTACAATGTTTGTGATGGAGTAGTAACCCAATTTTTTTAATGTTCGCGAACTGTTCGCGGACTTCTAAAAAATACAAAGAGCCCTGCTTCATTTATTTTCACTTCTATTTTTTAACTGGGAAAGGCGGCTCTGAAAAGAGCATTATTTTTTTTTTATTTTTGTAATTTTGTATTTTTTTTGGTTTTTCAGACACGACACACTACGAGAGGAGGGCAAAGGAGGGTAAAGGGGGGGACACCAACCACAGGGATAAGAAAGGGCGAGCTGAGAGAGGAAGATGTAGAGTGGGTTTTATTTGAGTAGTGAGCAGGTCTTCTCGTGCTCTGAGACGATAGTCTCAAAAGCACTCTGAAGTCGCTCCCCCCTGCAGAGTACTGTGTCACAGTACATACATACAACTGTGACCCTCGAAAGGTAAGGGTCATCAGCATTCTGTATGGCCTGTGAGGCAGCTTGAGAAACACGCTGTCCCACAGAGGTGGTCCTTGTGGTGACAGGATCAGAAACAGAGGATGAAGTAGAGGAAATCAACCTGCTACATTCTTCGCAAGGTACAACCCTGCGAATAGCCCCAGAGTGAAATGACCTCAGGTGTCGCTTCATAGTAGTGGTCCCAAAGCTGTTGTTACCGTGCTTCCCGCGGCTGAGTATCATTTTGCACTCATTGCTGGTAACATGGTTCGCACGAGCCTTAGGACCATTCCTATGAATGGTAAATAACCGCCACACCCAAGACTCACGCCTAGTGCGGGTAGTAGGGATTTCCTCTACCTCATTCTCATCATCCTCTTCTTCCTCCTCCGCATCCTCAGTCCTGTTCCCCTCTACAGGCCCTTGGGGAGGTGGTGGTGGTGGAGGGGGTGGTGGTGGTGCTGAAGCAGGTGCAGCACCAAGTGGCAGTTCAGCAGCCAAGGATGCTATGTCGATGATGGTGTAGTCTGCAGGTGGCAGCAAAAATCACTGTGTTCTGAAGAATAGCCAGAAACACAATGGGAATAAGCTCTTGGGCGTGGTCTTTTATAGGGGTGCTTGTGTGCGTTCCGCGGACATGCACACTGTTCACGGACAGATCGAACACAAAAAAAGGATCGGAAAGTTTCAAAAGCTCAAGATTGCTATGTGGGACTTGTGGCATGGTGAGATTTTATTGAAAAATATTATGGATTAACTGAAAATGTACTTTTAAATTGTTCGGGGACACGAACAGTGTCCGCATTTCAGGACACACAATGAGCGTGGGCGCGGTCATATGATCTGTTTGCGAACTAGTCTGCGAAGGAAGCGCCTGTCCGCAGGACACCAAGTGCACGGAGATTGGTTAGCGCATGCGCATTGATGTCCTACGGACACTGTTCGGGTTCTGAAGTAATTAAAAGTGCGTCACATGTGAAACGAACATTTCAGGACACCGCGTGTGTTCTTAGAACAGTTTAAACTTGGTAGCGAACAGTAAGGACAGATATAGTGTTCTTCAGGACACGTGTAATTTAGTTTATGTACGAACATTTCAGGACACCAATTGTGTTCTTAGAACACTTTCAATTGGGTAGCGAACACTACGAACAGTTGTACTGTTGTTCAGGACACATCATTTTCGTTTATTTACGAACATTTCAGGACACCAATTGTGTTCTTAGGACAGTTTTAAGTTGATAGCGAACATTACGGACAGATATAGTGTTCTTTAGAACACTTTAATTTTTGTTTCTTTACGAACATTTCAGGACACTACGAGTGTTCTTAGAACATTTTGAACTTGCATGAGAACATTACAGACAGATGTAGTGTCCTCAGAACAGTTACATTTTCGTTTCTTTACGAACATTTCCGAACAACCGCGGTGTCCGTGGACACCTAAATTGGTTTTATCACAAGGAACTGAAAGTAATTACAACACAATATAAGAAAAGTAACTTTATTTCATATAAATATACAATTATGTCTGGGAAGATGGGGCAGAAACGGAAACAAAAACAGGAGAACTAGGGATTTCTAGATAACTGGGATCAGGTGAAGAAGGGAAGGAAATCTCATCGAAACGCTTTGGTCCATAGACAGGGTTTGGGGTTAACTGCGTGGGATAGGGTGAGGGGGGACAAGTGCAGGTTGGACAATGGTGTGCTGTTGGGGGTTTCACATAATTTTCCACAAAGTTTTTCAAATCCATAAAATTTTGCATAAGGTCGTCTATTTTTTGATTAATCTGCTGTAGAGTGATATCCTCTGATTGTTGTTGTGAGATGCTTGGAATTTTTGTATGGTCTGTAATAAAAAGAATTTGTATATGTTAAATGTATACAAAATAATATTTATTAATTGGTTTATATAGTAAAGTGTGTACCATTAGGTGGACTATTATCTAACATTTCCTCTCGTGGGAAATGCTCCTCTAGCCAGTCGAGAGTACTACACATTTCTGTGAGAAAACAAAAAAGTGATATGTTTTTTTTTTCTAATATAGAAAGTTTATAAATGTATGAGTAAAAAGAAGTGCACTTACTATGTCTGGTGAGATATGTAATCAGTAGTGTATACGTCTGGTCTTGCTGTTGGTTGTGGAGCGTCTGTGAGGTAATTATGGTGGAAGCCACTTTATCTTCTTTTGGTATATTCCATTTTAAAACATATTGTATTTACATGAATGGTTAGTGTGTTACATAAATGGGTAACATTTTTTAAGTATTAATACATATACTTTGTATGTGTGCTGCTTTGTGAATTTGTTAAATGTTCCTATGTTATGATATAACTATTACACATACCTCCCCAGAGTTTTTAGGTGGTGGTACTGTTCTCCGAACATGTCCGCGAACATTAAATAAGTTTGCGGACATCAAGTTCATAAGAAGAGATCTAGTCAGTTCCATATGACATGTATATAAAGTCAAAGTCATTATTGTTAAGTTGTGCTACTAAAAAACTATGAAATTCAGTGAAAAAACTTTGTTAAAGGGACGTTATGGTTAAGTTACGCTACTAAAAACCTATGAAATTCAGTGAAAAAAACTTTGTTAAAGGGACGTTATGGTTAAGTTGCGCTACTAAAAACCTATGAAATTCAGTGAAAAAACTTTGTTAAAGGGACGTTATGGTTCCAAGTAAAACCGAAAAACCCTTGAAATTCGGCAGTTATGCTAAGCTAAGCAACCATAACTCTCGCCGCCACCGTGCACTGCTAAGTGATGTCATCAATGACATTTGTGATGTCATCTTTGATGTCCTGGGTGTTAGTCTTTCAAGGGTTTTTCGGTTTTACTTGGAACCATAACGTCCCTTTAACAAAGTTTTTTCACTGAATTTCATAGGTTTTTAGTAACGCAACTTAACCATAACGTCCCTTTAACAAAGTTTTTTTCACTGATATATATATATATTACATGTAGTTATGGTTAAGTTGTTGTTTCCATAGGAAGAGCACTTTTTGGGTGGCTTATAACTTCGCTCTCCCTGGACGAATCCTCACCAAACTTTGCAAAAAAAGTATTTGGGTCACTCTGAATTTTTTTGCTAAGTTTGGTGAGGATTCGTCCAGGGGGGGCAAAGTTATAGGGGGGGTCCCAAAACTTTTTTTTTCCCATAGACTGAATGGGAAAAAAAAATTGCTCGCGTCTACAGCCCAAACCGCTGGACGGATTTTCACCAAATTTGGACCAGGAGCAGCGGCTTGGTCACTAAAGTGTGCTTTTGCAAATTTGGTGAAAATCTGTCCAGTAGTTTTTTTTAAAATGATCAAAAAGTAGGTAAAAAAAAAAAATAGTGATATCTGTGTTCGGTCCGCGGACGGACTTCCCTGTTCGCTCCGCGGACAGGACGGTGATTGGGCCAGCAGATTGCGTGATGTCTGTGGACATCTGACGTGCTCTCTCATTGGATGCGGTGAAAGCGTGCAGTGCGTCTGGCTTCAGAGACGCCCGCCATCTTTCTTTGCCGCATGAGAGGCTTTGTCAGGTCAGCTGGAGCGTGTCTGTCTCTTGTTCCTCCCACCCCTGCTCATGCCTCTGTCTGCCCCACCCCCCCGCTCATGCCCGTGTGTCCTTTCTGTCCCCCACCCCAGCTCATGCCCAGTGTTTCCTTCCTGTCCCCCACCCCATTCATGCTCCGTATGCCCCCTGTTCCTCCAGCCCCCCGCTCACGCCATCACACACAGTGGCCAGCGGAGGGCCGAGGAGCGGGATCTGCCGCACAAACTCATGTCTGTGCGGCATGTCTGTGTTTTTGTTTGTCCCCCCCACTCCCCGCTCATGCCCCGTGTGTCTCTATCCCTCCCGCCCACGCCCCGCTCATGCCCTGTGTCTCTCTCTCCCTCCCCCCCAACCCCGCTCATGCCCCGTGTGTCTCTCTCCCTCCCCCCACCCCCGCTCATGCCCCGTGTGTCTCTCTACCTCCTCCCCACCCCCGCTCATGCCCCGTGTGTCTCTCTCCCTCCCCCCCACCCCCGCTCATGCCCCGTGTCGGTGGCCAGCGGAGGGCCGAGGAGCGGGATCTGCCACACGAACTCATGTCCGTGCGGCATGTCCGTGTTTTTGTTTGTCCCCCCACACCCCGCTCATGCCCCGTGTGTCTCTATCCCTCCTGCCCACCCCCGGTCATGCCCCGTGTGTCTCTATATGTCTCCCGCCCACCCACCGCTCATGCCCTGTGTGTGTCTCTCCCTCCCCCCCACCCCCGCTCATGCCCCGTGTGTCTCTATCCCTCCCGGCCACCCCCAGCTCATGCCCTGTGTGTCTCTCTCCCTCCCCCCACCCCCGCTCATGCCCCGTGTGTCTCTCTCCCTCCCCCACCACGCTCATGCTCCGTGTGTCTCTCCCCCTCACCCCCACTCCCGCTCATGCCCCATGTGTCTCTCCCCCCCGCTCATGCCCCGTGTGTCTCTAGCCCTCCCACCCACCACCTGCTCATGACCTGTGTGTCTCTAGCCCTCCCACCAACCCCCGCTCATGCCCCGTGTGTCTCTAGCCCTCCCACCCCCGCTCATGCCCCGTGTGTCTCTAGCCCTCCCGCCCACCCCCGCTCATGCCCCGTGTTTGTCTCTCCCTCCCCCCACCCCCTGCTCATGCCCCGTGTGTCTCTCCCCTCACCCCCTACTCATGCCCCGTGTGTCTCTAGCCCTCCCACCCACCCTCCGCTCATGCCCCTAGCCCTTCCACCCACCCCCCGCTCATGCCCCGTTTGTCTCTCCCCTCCCACCCACCCCCTGCTCATGCCCCGTGTGTCTCCATCCCTCCCACTCACCCCCCGCTCATGCCCCGTGTGTCTCTATCCCTCCCACCCACCCCCGGCTCATGCCCCTTGTGTCTCTCGCCTCACCCCCTACTCATGCCCCATGTGTCTCTAGCCCTAGCACCCACCCCCCGCTCATGCCCCTAGCCCTCCCACCCACTCCCCGCTCATGCCTCTAGCCCTCCCACCCACACCCCGCTCATGCCCCGTGTGTCTCTATCCCTCCCACCCACCCCCCGCTCATGCCCTGTGTGTCTCTATCCCTATACCCGCTCATGCCCCGTGTGTCTCTATCATTCCCAACCACCCCCGCTCATGCCCTGTGTGTCTCTATCCCTCCCACCCACCCCATCTCATGCCCTGTGTGTCTCTATCCCTCCCACCCACCCCCCGCCCCATGTGTCTCTAGCCCTCCCACCCACCCCCGCTCATGCCCCGTGTGTCTCTAGCCCTCCCACCCACCCCCCGCTCATGCCCCTAGCCCTTCCACCCACCCCCCGCTCATGCCCCATTTGTCTCTCCCCTCCCACCCACCCCCTGCTCATGCCCTGTGTGTTTACATCCCTCCTACCCACCACCCGCTCATGCCCCGTGTGTCTCTATACCTCCCACCCACCCCCGGCTCATGCCCCTTGTGTCTCTCGCCTCACCCCCTACTCATGCCCCATGTGTCTCTAGCCCTAGCACCCACGCCCCGCTCATGCCCCTAGCCCTAAAATCCACCCACCCACCCCCCGCTCATGCCCCGTGTGTCTCTATCCCTCTCACCCACCCCTGCTCATGCCCCGTGTGTCTCTATCCCTACCACCCACCCGCCCCCCGCTCAAGCCCCGTGTGTCTCTATCCCTCCCACCCACCCCCGCTCATGCCCTGTGTGTCTCTATCCCTCCCACCCACCCCCCGCTCATGCCCCGTGTGTCTCTATCCCTCCCACCCACCCCCACGCTCATGCCCCGTGTGCCTCTATCCCTCACACCCACCCCTGCTCATGCCCCGTGTGTCTCTATCCCTCCCGCCCACCCCCACGCTCATGCCCCGTGTGTCTCTATCCCTCCCCCACCCCCCGCTCATGCCCCGTGTGTCTCTATCCCTCCCGCCCACCCCCCGCTCATGTCCCGTGTGTCTCTATCCCTCCCCTCCACCCCCGCTCATGCCCCGTGTGTCTCTATCCCTCCTGCCCCCCCCCGCTCATGCCCTGTGTTTCTCTATACCTCCCGCCCACCCCGGCTCATGCCCCGTGTGTCTCTTTCCCTCCCCCCACTCCCGCTCATTCCCGTGTGTCTCTCTTACCTCCCCCCACCCCCGCTCATGCCCCATGTGTCTCTAGCCCTGCCACCCACCACTCGCTCACGCCCCGTGTGTCTCTAGCCCTCCCACCCCCCGCTCATGCCCCGTGTGTCTCTAGCCCTCCCCTCCACCCCCGCTCATGCCCTGTGTGTCTCTATCCCTCCTGCCCCCCCCGCTCATGCCCTGTGTGTCTCTATCCCTCCCGCCCATCCCCGCTCATGCCCCGTGTGTCTCTCTCCCTCCCCCCCACTCCCGCTCATGCCCCGTGTATCTCTCTTACCTCCCCCCACCCCCGCTCATGCCCCATGTGTCTCTAGCCCTCCCACCCACCCCCCGCTCATGCCCCGTGTGTCTCTAGCCTTCCCACCCACCCCTGCTCATGCCCCGTGTGTCTCTAGCCCTCCCACCCGCTAATGCCCTGTGTGTCTCTATCCCGACCACCCACCTCCCGCTCATGCCCCGTGTGTCTCTATCCCTCCCACCCACCCCCTGCTCATGCCCCGTGTGTCTCTCCCCTCACCCCCTACAAATGCCCCGTGTATCTCTAGTCCTCCCACCCACCCCCCGCTCATGCCTCGTGTGTCTCATGCCCTCCCACCCACCCTCTGTTCATGCCCCGTGTGTCTCTAGCCCTCCCACCCAACCACCCCCCGCTCATGCCCCTGGCCCTCCGACC
The DNA here is from genome assembly GCF_040938575.1 of Ambystoma mexicanum. Taxonomy (NCBI): domain Eukaryota; kingdom Metazoa; phylum Chordata; class Amphibia; order Caudata; family Ambystomatidae; genus Ambystoma; species Ambystoma mexicanum. The sequence goes on from NC_090928.1 coordinate 1,151,992,561, forward strand.
CACCCCCCGCTCATGCGCCGTGTGTCTCTATCACTTCCACCCACCCCCCGGTCATGCCCCGTGTGTCTCTATATGTCTCCAGCCCACCCACCGCTCATGCCCCATGTGTGTCTCTCCCTCCCCCTCACCCCCGCTCATGCCCCGTGTGCCTCTATCCCTCCCGCCCACCCCCTGCCCATGCCCCGTGTGTCTCTCTCCCTCCCCCCACCCCCGCTCATGCCCCGTGTGTCTCTCTCCCTCCCCCCACCACGCTCATGCTCTGTGTGTCTCTCTCCCTCACCCCCACTCCCGCTCACGCCCCATGCGTCTCCCCCCACCCCTGCTCATGCCCTGTGTGTCTCTAGCCCTCCTGCCCACCCCCTGCTCATGCCCTGTGTGTCTCTAGCCCTCCCACCCACCCCCGCTCATGCCCTGTGTGTCTCTAGCCCTCCCACCCCCCGCTCATGCCCCGTGTGTCTCTATCCCTCCCGCCCACCCCCCGCTCATGCCCCGTGTTTGTCTCTCCCTCCCCCCCACCCCCTGCTCATGCCCCGTGTGTCTCTCCTCTGACCCCCTACTCATGCCCTGTGTGTCTCTAGTGCTCCCACCCACCCCCCGCTCATGCCCCTAGCCCTTCCACCCACCCCCCGCACATGACCTGTTTGTCTCTCAACTCCCACCCACCGCCTGCTCATGCCCCGTGTGTCTCCATCCCTCCCAGCCATCCCCCGCTCATGCCCCGTGTGTCTCTATCCCTCCCACCCACCCCCGGCTCATGCCCCTTGTGTCTCTCACCTCACCCCCTACTCATGCCCCGTGTGTCTCTAGCCCTAGCACCCACCCCCGCTCATGCCCCTAGCCCTCCCACCCACCCCCCGCACATGCCCCGTGTGTCTCTATCCCTCCCAACCACACCACGCTCATGCCCTGTGTGTCTCTATCCCTCCCACCCACCCCCGCTCATGCCCTGTGTGTCTCTATCCCTACCACCCACCCGCCCCCCGCTCATGCCCCGTGTGTCTCTATCATTCCCACCCACCCCCGCTCATGCCCTGTGTGTCTCTATCCCTCCTACCCACCCCCATCTCATGCCCTGTGTGTCTCTATCCCTCCCACCCACCCCCTGCCCCATGTGTCTCTAGCCCTCCCACCCACCCCCGCTCATGCCCCGTGTGTCTCTAGCCCTCCCACCCACTCCCGCTCATGCCCCTAGCCCTTCCACCCACCCCCGCTCATGCCCCGTTTGTCTCTCCCCTCCCACCCACCCCCTGCTCATGCCCTGTGTGTCTACATCCCTCCCACCCACCACCGCTCATGCCCCGTGTGTCTCTATACCTCCCACCAACCCCCGGCTCATGTCCCTTGTGTCTCTCGCCTCACCCCCTACTCATGCCCCATGTGTCTCTAGCCCTAGCACCCACGCCCCGCTCATGCCCCTAGCCCTAAAACCCAATCACCCACCCACCCCCCGCTCATGCCCCGTGTGTCTCTATCCCTCTCACCCACCCCTTGCTCATGCCCGGTGTGTCTCTATCCCTACCACCCACCCGCCCCCCGCTCAAGCCCCGTGTGTCTCTATCTCTCCCACCCACCCCTGCTCATGCCCTGTGTGTCTCTATCCCTCCCACCCACCCCCCGCTCATGCCCCGTGTGCCTCTATCCCTCACACCCACCCCCGCTCATGCCCCGTGTGTCTCTATCCCTCCCGCCCACCCCCACGCTCATGCCCCGTGTGTCTCTATCCCTCCCCCCACCCCCCGCTCATGCCCTGTGTGTCTCTATCCCTCCCGCCCACCCCCCGCTCATGCCCCGTGTGTTTCTATCCCTCCCCTCCACCCCCGCTCATGCCCCGTGTGTCTCTATCCCTCCTGCCCCCCCCGCTCATGCCCTGTGTTTCTCTATACCTCCCGCCCACCCCGGCTCATGCCCCGTGTGTCTCTCTCCCTCCCCCCCCACTCCCGCTCATGCCCCGTGTGTCTCTCTTAATTCCCCCCTACCCCCGCTCATGCCCCATGTGTCTCTAGCCCTCCCACCCACCACTCGCTCATGCCCCGTGTGTCTCTAGCCTTCCCACCCACCCCCCGCTCATGCCCCGTGTGTCTCTAGCCCTCCCCTCCACCCCCGCTCATGCCCTGTGTGTCTCTATCCCTCCTGCCCCCCCCGCTCATGCCCTGTGTGTCTCTATCCCTCCCGCCCACCCCCGCTCATGCCCCGTGTGTCTCTCTCCCTCCCCCCCACTCCCGCTCATGCCCCGTGTGTCTCTCTTACCTCCCCCCCACCCCCGCTCATGCCCCATGTGTCTCTAGCCCTCCCACCCACCCCCCGCTCATGCCCCGTGTGTCTCTAGCCTTCCCACCCACCCCCGCTCATGCCCCGTGTGTCTCTAGCCCTCCCACCCGCTAATGCCCCGTGTGTCTCTATCCCGACCACCCACCTCCCGCTCATGCCCCGTGTGTCTCTATCCCTTCCACCCACCCCCCGCTCATGCCCTGTGTGTCTCTCCCCCAACCCCCGTTCATGCCCTGTGTGTCTCTATCCCTCCCGCCCTCCCCCCGCTCATGCCCCTTGTGTGTCTCTCCCTCCCCCCACCCCCTGCTCATGCCCCGTGTGTCTCTCCCCTCACCCCCTACAAATGCCCCGTGTATCTCTAGTTCTCCCAACCACCACCCGCTCATGCCTCGTGTGTCTCATGCCCTCCCACCCACCCTCCGTTCATGCCCCGTGTGTCTCTAGCCCTCCCACCCAACTACCCCCCGCTCATGCCCCTGGCCCTCCGACCCACCCCCCCCTCATGCGCCGTGTGTCTCTATCACTTCCACCTACCCCCCGGTCATGCCCCGTGTGTCTCTATATGTCTCCCGCCCACCCACCGCTCATGACCCATGTGTGTCGCTCCCTCCCCCCAACCCCCGCTCATGCCCCGTGTGTCTCTATCCCTCCCGCCCACCCCCTGTCCATGCCCCGTGTGTCTCTCTCCCTCCCACCCCCGCTCATGCCCCGTGTGTCTCTCTCCCTCCCCCCACCACGCTCATGCTCTGTGTGTCTCTCTCCCTCACCCCCACTCCTGCTCACGCCCCATGCATCTCCCCCCCACCCCTGCTCATGCCCTGTGTGTCTCTAGCCCTCCCACCCACCCCCGCTCATGCCCCGTGTGTCTCTAGCCCTCCCACCCCCCGCTCATGACCGGTGTGTCTCTATCCCTCCTGCTCACGCCCCGCTCATGCCCCGTGTTTGTCTCTCCCTCCCCCCACCGCCTGCTCATGCCCCGTGTGTCTCTCCCCTGACCCCCTACTCATGCCCTGTGTGTCTCTAGCCCTCCCACCCACCCCCCGCTCATGCCCCTAGCCCTTCCACCCACCCCCCGCACATGCCCCGTTTGTCTCTCCCCTCCCACCCACCCCCTGCTCATGCCCCGTGTGTCTCCATCCCTCCCAGCCACCCCCCGCTCATGCCCCGTGTGTCTCTATCCCTCCCACCCACCCCCGGATCATGCCCCTTGTGTCTCTCACCTCACCCCCTACTCATGCCCCGTGTGTCTCTAGCCCTAGCACCCACCCTCGCTCATGCCCCTAGCCTTCCCACCCACCCCCCGCACATGCCCCGTGTGTCTCTATCCCTCCCACCCACCCCCCGCTCATGCCCTGTGTGTCTCTAGCCCTCCCACCCACCCCCCACTCATGCCCCTAGCCCTTCCACCCACCCCCCGCACATGACCTGTTGGTCTCTCCCCTCCCACCCAACCCCCTGCTCATGCCCCGTGTGTCTCCATCCCTCCCACCCACCCCCGGCTCATGCCCCTTGTGTCTCTCACCTCACCCCCTACTCATGGCCCGTGTGTCTCTAGCCCTAGCACCCACCCCCGCTCATGCCCCTAGCCCTCCCACCCACCCCCCGCACATGCCCCGTGTGTCTCTATCCCTCCTGCCCACCCCCCGCTCTTGCCCTGTGTGTCTCTAGCCCTCCCACCCACCCCCCGCTCATGCCCCTAGCCCTTCCACCCACCCCCCGCACATGACCTGTTGGTCTCTCCCCTCCCACCCAACCCCCTGCTCATGCCCCGTGTGTCTCCATCCCTCCCAGCCACCCCCCGCTCATGCCCCGTGTGTCTCTATCAATCCCACCCACCCCCGGCTCATGCCCCTTGTGTCTCTCACCTCACCCCCTACTCATGGCCCGTGTGTCTCTAGCCCTAGCACCCGCCCCCGCTCATGCCCCTAGCCCTCCCACCCACCCCCCGCACATGCCCCGTGTGTCTCTATCCCTCCTGCCCACCCCCCGCTCATGCCCCGTGTGTGTCTCCCCCTCCCCCCACCCCCTGCTCATGCCCCGTGTGTCTCTCCCCTCACCCCCTACAAATGCCCCGTGTATCTCCAGTCCTCCCACCCACCCCCCGCTCATGCCTCGTGTGTCTCATGCCCTCCCACCCACCCTCCGTTCATGCCCCGTGTTTCTCTAGCCCTCCCACCCAACCACCCCCCGCTCATGCCCCTGGCCCTCCGACCCCCCCCCTCATGCGCCGTGTGTCTCTATCACTTCCACCCACCCCCCGGTCATGCCCCGTGTGTCTCTATATGTCTCCCACCCACCGCTCATGCCCCATGTGTGTCTCTCCCTCCCCCCCACCCCTGCTCATGCCCTGTGTGTCTCTATCCCTCCCGCCCACCCCCTGCCCATGCCCCGTGTGTCTCTCTCCCTCCCACCCCCGCTCATGCCCCGTGTGTCTCTCTCCCTCCCCCACCACGCTCATGCCCCGTGTGTCTCTCTCCCTCACCCCCACTCCCGCTCACGCCCCATGCATCTCCCCCCCACCCCTGCTCATGCCCTGTGTGTCTCTAGCCCTCCCGCCCACCCCCTGCTCATGCCCTGTGTGTCTCTAGCCCTCCCACCCACCCCCGCTCATGCCCCGTGTGTCTCTAGCCCTCCCACCCCCCGCTCATGACCCGTGTGTCTCTATCCCTCCCGCCCACCCCCCGCTCATGCCCCGTGTTTGTCTCTCCCTCCCCCCACCCCCTGCTCATGCCCCGTGTGTCTCTCCCCTGACCCCCTACTCATGCCCTGTGTGTCTCTAGCCCTCCCACCCACCCCCCGCTCATGCCCCTAGCCCTTCCACCCACCCCCCGCACATGCCCCGTTTGTCTCTCCCCTCCCACCCACCCCCTGCTCATGCCCCGTGTGTCTCCATCCCTCCCAGCCACCCCCCGCTCATGCCCCGTGTGTCTCTATCCCTCCCACCCACCCCCGGCTCATGCCCCTTGTGTCTCTCACCTCACCCCCTACTCATGCCCCGTGTGTCTCTAGCCCTAGCACCCACCCTCGCTCATGCCCCTAGCCCTCCCACCCACCCCCCGCACATGCCCCGTGTGTCTCTATCCCTCCCACCCACCCCCCGCTCATGCCCCGTGTGTCTCTATCCCTACCACCCACCCGCCCCCCACTCATGCCCCGTGTGTCTCTATACCTCCCACCCACCCCCGCTCATGCCCTGTGTGTCTCTATCCCTCCCACCCACCCCCCGCTCATGCCCTGTGTGTCTCTATCCCTCCCTCCCACCCCCTGCTCATGCCCCGTGTGCCTCTATCCCTCACACCCACCCCCGCTCATGCCCCGTGTGTCTCTATCCCTCCCGCCAACCCCCCCGCTCATGCCCCGTGTGTCTCTATCCCTAAACCCAACCCCCCGCTCACGCCCCGTGTGTCTCTATCCCTCCCGCCCACCCCCGCTCATGCCCCGTGTGTCTCTATCCCTCCCGCCCACCCCCCGCTCATGCCCCGTGTGTGTCTCTCCCTTCCCCCCACCCCCTGCTCATGCCCCGTGTGTCTCTCCCCTCACCCCCTACAAATGCCCCGTGTATCTCTTGCCCTCCAACCCACCCCCAGCTCATGCCTCGTGTGTCTCTAGCACTCCCACCCACCCACCCCCCGCTCATGTCCCTGGCCCTCCGACCCACCCCCCGCTCATGCACTGTGTGTCTCTATCCCTTCCACCCACCCCCGCTCCTGCCCCGTGTGCCTCTATATCCTCACACCCACCTCCGCTCATGCCCTGTGTGTCTCTATCCCTCCCCCCACCCCCCGCTCATGCCCTCTGTGTCTCTATCCCTCCCAACCACCCCCCGCTCATGCCCTGTGTGTCTCTATCCCTCCCACCCACCCCCCGCTCATGCCCCGTGTGTCTCTATCCCTCCCACCCACCCCCCCCTCAAGCCATGTGTGTCTCTATCCCTCCCACCCACCCCCCGCTCATGCCCCGTGTGTCTCTATCCCTCCCACCCAACCCTGCTCATGCCCGTGTGTCTCTATCCATCCAACCCACCCCCGCTCATGCCATGTGTGTCTATATCCCTCTCCCCCATGCCCTGCTCATGCCCCTTTGTGTCTCTATCCCCTCCCGCCCACCCCCCGCTCACGCCCCTTGTGTCTCTATCCCTCCCGCCCACCCCCCGGTCACGCCCCGTGTGTCTCTAACCCTCCCGCCCCCCGCTCATGCCCCCTGTGTCTCTATCCCTCCCGCCCCACTCCCCCGCTCATGCCCCGTGTGTCTCTATCCCTCCCACCCACCCCCCCGCTCATGCCCCATGTGTCTATCTCCTCCTGCCCACCCCCTGCTCATGCCCTGTTGTGTTCTCTTTATACACCCTGCCTTCCCTTTCCATGGTGGCCATCTTGGTAAAAGATTTTCCTTCCTGCACCGGGACGCCGGAGGCGTCCCAGTTTGGGAAGAAAAATCTTTTTTTTACCACCTGGGATTCCCACGTTGAGGACCTAAGATGCTAGTGGTCTTCATCTATTGAAAAGGATGTTATGGTTAAGTTGCACTAATAAAAACCTATGAAATTCAATGAAAAAACTTTGTTAAAGGGACGTTATGGTTAAGTTGCGCTACTAAAAACCTATGAAATTCAGTGAAAAAACGTTGTTAAAAGGACGTTATGGTTAAGTTGCGCTACTAAAAACCTATGAAATTCAGTGAAAAAACTTTGCCAAAGGGACGTTATGGTTCCAAGTAAAACCGAAAAACCCTTGAAATTCGCCAGTTATGGTAAACTAAGCAACCATAACTCGCGCCACCACCGTGCACTGCTAAGACTAACACCCAGGACATCAAAGATGACATCACAAATGTCATTGATGACATCACTGATGACATCACATGTCTGGCTCGCTCTTTTTTCTTTTGCTAACATGTCTAGGCCACATGATTTTCTTCAGTAACAGTCAGAAACTAAAAATGTTATTTTATTTGTAGACGTATCCTTCAAGTAGGTTCTTACAGTAATTCCCTTAGAGTCCAGTCACATCATATGAAACATATACATACGGGAAAACACAAGCTTGAAAGACAGCAATCCTTTTTGTGCATAAAGATAATCAATAGACTTATGAGCACTTCCTGATAGTTCTGTTGTGTTTTATTTTTTATGGCTGTACTTTCCCTGTGGGTCCAATCACATCAAGTGATACATATACATAGGGTAAATAGCAGCTTTGAAACAGAGCAATCATTTATTTGCATGAAAATAATCAGTTAAGTTATGAATTGTTTCTGCTACTACTTGTGCTTTTTTGCTAACTTCACTTTCCCTGTATATACCCATATTGGTATGTGTTCTTGTGTCTTTGTGTTTTGTCTATATTAATGCAATTATATAATACATGTGTTTTATTAGCTACGTATTACATATTTCACAGTACACAAAAATCTATTAAGAAAACAATTATCATTTCAATATTCAACATATTAACAGTACAAATATTATACCTTCATCTTGTATGCTGCACACAATGTTATGTTTAGGTATGAGTAGCTTAGTATACCAGATAGAACCCCATAATAGAATGCTATTTATATCAATGCATCGTTCAATGCACTAATTAGGGTATGATATTTATTGCAATGATCCTTGACACTTGTTTCGCAACATTATAATAAGAATCCCTTGTACACATATTTCATGAAAAGTACATACACATGTGATGTCATCAGTGATGTCATCAATGACATTTGTGATGTCATCTTTGATGTCCTGGGTGTTAGTCTTAGCAGTGCACTGTGGTGGCGCGAGTTATGGTTGCTTATCTTACCATAACTGGCGAATTTCAAGGGTTTTTCGGTTTTACTTGGAACCATAACGTCCCTTTGACAAAGTTTTTTCACTGAATTTCATAGGTTTTTCGTAGCGCAACTTAACCATAACGTCCCTTTAAGAACGTTTTTCACTGAATTTCATAGGTTTTTAGTAGCGCAACTTAACCATAACGTCCCTTTAACAAAGTTTTTTCATTGAATATATATATATATATATATATATATATATATATATATATATATATATATATATATTAAAATGTATGTGTGATTTGAATATTAAATAAATAATTACATGTCTACCTTTACAAACTAGCCTCATTCCTGGTACACTGTAACTTGGGGGGTATTTTGAGAAGGGTGTGATATGAGTGTTATATCATTCAGAATATTGAACTTATAGACACAAATAAGATAAGGGTTTCATTGTGCACTACATGCTAGGCTAGACCTGGGTGTGTGCCTGATTGAAATCCTTAACGGAACGCGGTGATGAGGATTTTGTCAGTGTCAGGAGGACACTCGGACAAGCAACATGTCAGTGTGAATGTTGCCAGTGTCAGGAGGACACTCCAATGGCACACTTGTTGTTAAGGATGATATCTGTGTTGGGAGGACACTCGCAGAGTACACTTGTCAGTTAGGAAATTGTGTCAGGAGGACACTCAGACAGAGAACATATTGACAAGAATTTTGTCAGTGTAAGGAGGACACGCAGACAGAGAACATGGTTACTCGGATTTTGTCAGTGTCAGGAGGACACACGGATGTTGAAATGTGATGAGGATTTTGTGTGTCTCTAGCCCTAGCACCCACCCCCCGCTCATGCTCCTAGCCCTCCAACCCACCCCCCGCACATGCCCCGTGTGTCTCTATCCCTCCCACCAACCCCCCGCTCATGCCCCGTGTGTCTCTATCCCTACCACCCACCCGTCCCCGCTCATGCCCCGTGTGTCTCTATCCCTTACCATCCACCCCCCGCTCATGCCCTGTGTGTCTCTATCCCGCCCACCCACCCCCCGCTCATGCCCCGTGTGTCTATCCGTCCCACCCATCCCCCGCTCATGCCCCGTGTGCCTCTATCCCTCACACCCACCCCCGCTCATGTCCCGTGTGTCTCTATCCCTAAACCCCACCCCCGCTCATGCCCCGTGTGTCTCTATCCCTCCCGCCCACCCCCGCTCATGCCCCGTGTGTCTCTATCCCTCCCCTCCACCCCCGTTCATGCCCCGTGTGTCTCTATCCTTCCCGCCCACCCCCCCGCTCATGCCCCGTGTGTCTCTATCCCTAAACCCCACCCCCGCTCATGCCCCGTGTGTCTCTATCCCTCCCGCCCACCCCCCGCTCATGCCCCGTGTGTCTCTATCCCTCCCCTCCACCCCGCTCATGCCCCGTGTGTCTCTATGACGCCCGCCCACCCCGGCTCATGCCCCGTGTGTGTCTCTCCCTCCCCCTCACCCCCTGCTCATGCCCCGTGTGACTCTCCCTTCACCCCCTACAAATGCCTTGTGTATCTCTAGCCGTCCAACGCACCCCCAGCTCATGCCTCATGTGTCTCTAGCACTCCCACCCTCCGCTCATGTCACTGGCCCTCCGACCCACCCCCCGCTCATGCGCCGTGTGTCTCTATATCACTTCCACCCACCCCCCGCTCATGCCGCGTGTGTCTCTATCCCTCCCACCCACCTCCCGCTCATGCCCCGTGTGTCTCTCCCCCCACCCCCGCTAATGCCCCCTGTGTCTCTATCCCTCCCACCCACCCCCCGCTCATGCCATGTGTGTCTCTATCCCTCCAACCCACCCCCCGCTCATGCCCCTTGTGTCTCTATCCCTTCCACCCACCCCCGCTCCTGCCCCGTGTGTCTCTATATCCCTCACACCAACCCCCGCTCATGCCCTGTGTGTCTCTATCCCTCCCACCCTCCCCCCCGCTCATGCCCGCTGTGTCTCTATCCCTCCCACCCACCCCCCCTCATGCCATGTGTGTCTCTATCCCTCCCACCCACCCCCTGCTCATGCCCCGTGTGTCTCTATCCCTCCCACCCAACCCTGCTCATGCCCCGTGTGTCTATATCCGTCCAACCCACCCCCGCACATGCCCTGTGTGTCTATATCCCTCCCCCCACGCCCCGCTCATGCCCCATGTGTCTCTATCCCCTGCAATTATGTAATACATGTGTTTTATTAGCTACGTATTACATATTTCACAGTACACAAAAATGTATTAAGAAAACAATTATCATTTCAATATTCAACATATTAACAGTACAAATATTATACCTTCATCTTGTATGCTGCACACAATGTTATGTTTAGGTATGAGTAGCTTAGTATACCAGATAGAACCCCATAATAGAATGCTATTTATATCAATGCATCGTTCAATGCACTAATTAGGGTATGATATTTATTGCAATGATCCTTGACACTTGTTTCGCAACATTATAATAAGAATCCCTTGTACACATATTTCATGAAAAGTACATACACATGTGATGTCATCAGTGATGTCATCAATGACATTTGTGATGTCATCTTTGATGTCCTGGGTGTTAGTCTTAGCAGTGCACTGTGGTGGCGCGAGTTATGGTTGCTTATCTTACCATAACTGGCGAATTTCAAGGGTTTTTCGGTTTTACTTGGAACCATAACGTCCCTTTGACAAAGTTTTTTCACTGAATTTCATAGGTTTTTCGTAGCGCAACTTAACCATAACGTCCCTTTAAGAACGTTTTTCACTGAATTTCATAGGTTTTTAGTAGCGCAACTTAACCATAACGTCCCTTTAACAAAGTTTTTTCATTGAATATATATATATATATATATATATATATTAAAATGTATGTGTGATTTGAATATTAAATAAATAATTACATGTCTACCTTTACAAACTAGCCTCATTCCTGGTACACTGTAACTTGGGGGGTATTTTGAGAAGGGTGTGATATGAGTGTTATATCATTCAGAATATTGAACTTATAGACACAAATAAGATAAGGGTTTCATTGTGCACTACATGCTAGGCTAGACCTGGGTGTGTGCCTGATTGAAATCCTTAACGGAACGCGGTGATGAGGATTTTGTCAGTGTCAGGAGGACACTCGGACAAGCAACATGTCAGTGTGAATGTTGCCAGTGTCAGGAGGACACTCCAATGGCACACTTGTTGTTAAGGATGATATCTGTGTTGGGAGGACACTCGCAGAGTACACTTGTCAGTTAGGAAATTGTGTCAGGAGGACACTCAGACAGAGAACATATTGACAAGAATTTTGTCAGTGTAAGGAGGACACGCAGACAGAGAACATGGTTACTCGGATTTTGTCAGTGTCAGGAGGACACACAGATGTTGAAATGTGATGAGGATTTTGTGTGTCTCTAGCCCTAGCACCCACCCCCCGCTCATGCCCCTAGCCCTCCAACCCACCCCCCGCACATGCCCCGTGTGTCTCTATCCCTCCCACCAACCCCCCGCTCATGCCCCGTGTGTCTCTATCCCTACCACCCACCCGTCCCCGCTCATGCCCCGTGTGTCTCTATCCCTTACCATCCACCCCCCGCTCATGCCCTGTGTGTCTCTATCCCGCCCACCCACCCCCCGCTCATGCCCCGTGTGTCTATCCGTCCCACCCATCCCCCGCTCATGCCCCGTGTGCCTCTATCCCTCACACCCACCCCCGCTCATGTCCCGTGTGTCTCTATCCCTAAACCCCACCCCCGCTCATGCCCCGTGTGTCTCTATCCCTCCCGCCCACCCCCCGCTCATGCCCCGTGTGTCTCTATCCCTCCCCTCCACCCCCGTTCATGCCCCGTGTGTCTCTATCCTTCCCGCCCACCCCCCCGCTCATGCCCCGTGTGTCTCTATCCCTAAACCCCACCCCCGCTCATGCCCCGTGTGTCTCTATCCCTCCCGCCCACCCCCCGCTCATGCCCCGTGTGTCTCTATCCCTCCCCTCCACCCCGCTCATGCCCCGTGTGTCTCTATGCCGCCCGCCCACCCCGGCTCATGCCCCGTGTGTGTCTCTCCCTCCCCCTCACCCCCTGCTCATGCCCCGTGTGACTCTCCCTTCACCCCCTACAAATACCTTGTGTATCTCTAGCCGTCCAACGCACCCCCAGCTCATGCCCCATGTGTCTCTAGCACTCCCACCCTCCGCTCATGTCACTGGCCCTCCGACCCACCCCCCGCTCATGCGCCGTGTGTCTCTATATCACTTCCACCCACCCCCCGCTCATGCCGCGTGTGTCTCTATCCCTCCCACCCACCTCCCGCTCATGCCCCGTGTGTCTCTCCCCCCACCCCCGCTAATGCCACATGTGTCTCTATCCCTCACGCCCACCCCCCGTTCATGCCCCGTATGTGTCTCTAGCACTCCAACCCACCCCCTCGCTCATGCCCCGTGTGTCTCTAGCCCGGCCACCAACCCCGAGCTCATGCCCCGTGTGTGTCTCTAGAACTCCCACCCACCCCCCGCTCATGCCCCTGTGTGTCTCTCCCTCCCCTCCAGCCCCCGCTCATGCCCCGTGTGTCTCTAAACCCACTCACCCACCCACCGGTCATGCCCCTAGCCCTCCCACCCTCCCCCCGCTCATGCCCCATGTGTCTCTCCCCCCACTCCTTCCTCATGGCCCGTGTGTCTCCAGACAGCCCTCCCACCCACCCCCCGCTCATAGCCCCGTGTGTCTTTAGCCCTCCTCCCCACCCCCTGCTCATGCCCTGTGTGTCTCTCCCCCCACCCCCTCCTCATGCCCCGTGTGTCTCTAGCACTCCCACCCACCCCCTGCTCATGCCCCATGTGTCTCTCCCCTCCCTCCCACCCCCCGCTCATGGCCCGTGTGTCCCTACCCTCCAGCCCCCGCTCATGCCCCGTGTGTCTCTCCCCTCCCCCCATCCCCGCCCATGCCCTGTGTGTCTCTCCCCTCCCACCCACCCTCCGCTCATGCCCCCTGTGTTTCTCCCCTCCCACCCACCCCCCGCTAATGCCCCATGTGTCTCTCCCCTCCCACCCACCCCCTGCTAATGCTCCGTGTGTCTCTCCCATCCCACCCACCCCCTGCTCATGCCCCGTGTGTCTCTCCCCTCCCACCCACCCCCCGCTCATGCCCCGTGTGTCTCTCCCCTCCCACCCTCCCCCTGCTAATGCCCCGTGTGTCTCTCCCCTCCCACCCACCCCCTGCTCATGCCCCATGTGTCTCTCCCCTCCCACCCACCCCCCGCTCATGCCCCGTGTGTCTCTCCCCTCCCACCACCCCTGCACATGCCCGATGTATGTCTCTCCCTCTCCCCCACCCCCGCTCAAGCCACGTGTGTGTCTCTCCCTCCCCTCACCCCTGCTCATGCCCCGTGTTTCTCTCCCCTCACCCCCTACTCATGCCCCGTGTGTCTCTAGCCCTCCCACCCATCCCCCGCTCACGCCCCTAGCATCACCCACCCACCCCCCGCTCATGACCCTAGCCCTCCCTCCCACCCCCCACTCATGCCCCGTTTGTCTCTATCCCTCCCACCCACCCCACGTTCATGCCCCGTGTGTCTCTATCCCTCCCACCCACCCCCGCTCATGCCCCGTGTGTCTCTCCCCCACCCCACGCTCATGCCCCGTGTGTCTCTATCCCTCCCACCCACCTCCCGCTAAAGCCCTGTGTTTCTCTATCCCTCCCACCCACCCCCCCGCTCATGCCCCGTGTGTCTCTCCCCCCACCCCTGCTCATGCCCTGTGTGTCTCTATCCCTCCTGCCCACCCCCCGCTTATGCCCCGTGTGTGTCTCTCCCTCCCCCCACCCCCTGCTCATGCCCTGTGTGTCTCTAGCCCTCCCACCCACCCCCCGCTCATGCCCCGTGTGTGTCTCTAGCCCTCCCACCCACCCCCCGCTCATGCCCCGTGTGTGTCTCTCTCTCTCCCCTCCAGCCCCCGCTCATGCCCCGTGTGTCTCTAGCACTCCCACCCACCCCCGCTCATGCCCCTATCCCTCCCACCCACCCCCCGCTCATGCCCCATGTATCTCTCCCCCCACTCCCCGCTCATGCCCCGTGTGTCTCTAGCCCTCCCACCCACCCCATGCTCAAGCCCCGTGTGTCTCTTGCCCTCCCACCCACCCCCCGCTCATGCCCCGTGTGTCTCTCTCCCTCCCACCCACCCCCCGCTCATGCCCCGTGTGTCTCTATCCCTCCCACCCACCTCCCGCTCATGCCCCGTGTGTCTCTCCCCCCACCCCCGCTAATGCCACATGTGTCTCTATCCCTCACGCTCACCCCCCGCTCATGCCCCGCGTGTGTCTCTAGCAATCCAACCCACCCCCCGCTCATGCCCCGTGTGTCTCTAGCCCTCCCACCCACCCCGCGCTCATGCCCCGTGTGTGTCTCTAGCCCTCCCACCCACCCCCCGCTCATGCCCCTGAGTGTCTCTCCCTCCCCTCCAGCCCCCGCTCATGCCCCTTCTGTCTCTAAGCCCGCTCACCCACCCACCGGTCATGCCCCTAGCCCTCCCACCAACCCCCCGCTCATGCCCAATGTGTCTCTCCCCCCACTCCCCCCTCATGCCCCCTGTGTCTCTAGCCAGCCCTCCCACCCACCCCCGCTCATGCTCCGTGTGTCTCTTGTGTCTCTAGCCCTCCCCCCCACCCCCTGCTCATGCCCCGTGTGTCTCTCCCCCCACCCCCTCCTCATGCCCCGTGTGTCTCTAGCACTCCCACCCACCCCCTGCTCATGCCCCATGTGTCTCTCCCCTCCCTCCCACCCCCCGCTCATGCCCCGTGTGTCCCTACCCTCCACCCCCCGCTCATGCCCCGTGTGTCTCTCCCCTCTCCCCACCCCCCGCTCATGCCCTGTGTGTCTCTCCCCTCCCACCCACCCTCCGCTCATGCCCCGTGTGTTTCTCCCCTCCCACCCACCCCCGCTAATGCCCCATGTGTCTCTCCCTTCCCACCCACCCCCCGCTAATGCTCTGTGTGTCTCTCCCCTCCCACCCACCCCCTGCTCATGCCCCGTGTGTCTCTCCCCTCCCACCCACCCCCCGCTCATGCCCCCTGTGTCTCTCCCCTCCCACCCACCCCCCGCTCATGCCCCGTGTGTCTCTCCCCTCCCACCCCCCCTGCTCATGCCCCGTGTGTCTCTCCCCTCCCACCCTCCCCCTGCTAATGCCCTGTGTGTCTCTCCCCTCCCACCCACCCCCTGCTGATGCCCCATGTGTCTCTCCCCTCCCACCCACCCCCCGCTCATGCCCCGTGTGTCTCTCCCCTCCCACCACCCCTGCTCATGCCCGATGTGTGTCTCTCCCTCCCCCCACCCCCGCTCATGCCCCGTGTGTCTCTCCCCTCTCCCCCTACTCATGCCCCGTGTGTCTCTAGCCCTCCCACCCATCCCCCGCTCACGCCCCTAGGCCTCCCACCCACCCCCCGCTCATGCCCCTAGCCCTCCCTCCCACCCCCCGCTCATGCCCCGTTTGTCTCTATCCCTCCCACCCACCCCACGCTCATGCCCTGTGTGTCTCTCCCCCACCCCACGCTCATGCCCCGTGTGTCTCTATCCCTCCCACCCACCTCCCGCTAAAGCCCTGTGTTTCTCTATCCCTCCCACCCACCCCCCGCTCATGCCCCGTGTGTCTCTCCCCCCACCCCCGCTCATGCCCCGTGTGTCTCTATCCCTCCTGCCCACCCCCCGCTTATGCCCCGTGTGTGTCTCTCCCTCCCCCCACCCCCTGCTCATGCCCTGTGTGTCTCTAGCCCTCCCACCCACCCCCCGCTCATTCCCCGTGTGTGTCTCTAGCCCTCCCACCCACCCCCTGCTCATGCCCCGTGTGTCTCTCCCCCCACCCCCGCTCATGCCCCGTGTGTCTCTATCCCTCCTGCCCACCCCCCGCTTATGCCCCGTGTGTGTCTCTCCCTCCCCCCACCCCCTGCTCATGCCCTGTGTGTCTCTAGACCTCCCACCCACCCCCCGCTCGTGCCCCGTGTGTGTCTCTAGCCCTCCCACCCACCCCTCGCTCATGCCCCGTGTGTGTCTCTCTCCCTCCCCTCCAGCCCCCGCTCATGCCCCGTGTGTCTCTCCCCTCCCACCCACCCCCTGCTCATGCCCCATGTGTCTCTCCCCTCCCACCCACCCCCCGCTCATGCCCCGTGTGTCTCTCCCCTCCCACCACCCCTGCTCATGCCCGATGTGTGTCTCTCCCTCTCCCCCACCCCCGCTCAAGCCGCGTGTGTGTCTCTCCCTCCCCCCACCCCCGCTCATGCCCCGTGTGTCTCTCCCCTCTCCCCCTACTCATGCCCCGTGTGTCTCTAGCCCTCCCACCCATCCCCCGCTCACGCCCCTAGGCCTCCCACCCACCCCCCGCTCATGCCCCTAGCCCTCCCTCCCACCCCCCGCTCATGCCCCGTTTGTCTCTATCCCTCCCACCCACCCCACGCTCATGCCCCGTGTGTCTCTCCCCCACCCCACGCTCATGCCCCGTGTGTCTCTATCCCTCCCACCCACCTCCCGCTAAAGCCCTGTGTTTCTCTATCCCTCCCACCCACCCCCCGCTCATGCCCAGTGTGTCTCTCCCCCCACCCCCGCTCACTCCCCGTGTGTCTCTATCCCTCCTGCCCACCCCCCGCTTATGCCCCGTGTGTGTCTCTCCCTCCCCCCACCCCCTGCTCATGCCCTGTGTGTCTCTAGCCCTCCCACCCACCCCCCGCTCATTCCCCGTGTGTGTCTCTAGCCCTCCCACCCACCCCCTGCTCATGCCCCGTGTGTCTCTCCCCCCACCCCCGCTCATGCCCCGTGTGTCTCTATCCCTCCTGCCCACCCCCCGCTTATGCCCCGTGTGTGTCTCTCCCTCCCCCCACCCCCTGCTCATGCCCTGTGTGTCTCTAGCCCTCCCACCCACCCACTGCTCATGCCCCGTGTGTGTCTCTAGCCCTCCCACCCACCCCCCGCTCATGCCCCGTGTGTGTCTCTCTCCCTCCCCTCCAGCCCCCGCTCATGCCCCGTGTGTCTCTAGCCCTCCCACCCACCCCCCGCTCATGCCCCTTGTGTCTCTAGCCCTCCCACCCACCCCCCGCTCATGCCCCGTGTGTCTCTCTCCCTCCCACCCACCCCCCGCTCATGCCCCGTGTGTTTCTAGCCCTCCCACCCACCCCCCGCTCATGCCCCGTGTGTCTCTAGCCCTCCCACCCACCCTGCGCTCAAGCCCCGTGTGTGTCTCTAGACCTCCCACCCACCCCCCGCTCATGCCCCGTGTGTGTCTCTCCCTCCCCTCCAGCCCCCGCTCATGCCCCGTGTGTCTCTATCCCTCCCACCCACCCCCCGCTCATGCCCCGTGTGTCTCTCCCCCCACCCCCACTCATGCCCCGTGTGTCTCTATCCCTCCCGCCCACCCCCCACTCATGCCCCGTGTGTGTCTCTCCCTCCCCCCCACCCCCTGCTCATGCCCCGTGTTTCTCTCCCCTCAACCCCTACTCATGCCCTGTGTGTCTCTAGCCCTCTCACCCACCTCCCGCTCATGCCCCGTGTGTCTCTAAGCCCTCCGACCCACCCCCCGCTCATGCCCCGGGCCCTCCCACCCACCCCCTGCGCCGTATGTCTCTATCACTTCCACCCACCCCCCCGCTCATGCCCTGTGTGTCTCTATCCCTCCCACCCACCCCCCGCTCATGCCCCGTGAGTCTCACCCTCCACCCCCGCTCATGCCACGTGTGTCTCTATCCCTCCCGCCCACCCCCGCTCATGCCCCGTGTGTGTCTCTCACTCCCACCCACCCCCCGCTCATGCCCCGTGTGTCTCTCTCCCTCCCACCCACCCCCGCTCATGCCCTGTGTGTCTCTAGCCCTCCCACCCACCCCCTGCTCATGCCCCGTGTGTCTCTAGTCCTCCCAACCACCACCCGCTCATGCCCCATGTGTGTCTCTAGAACCTCCCACCAACCCCTGCTCATGCCCTGTGTGTGTCTCTCTCCCTCCCCTCCAGCCCCGGCTCATGCCCTGTGTGTCTCTAGCAATCCCACCCACCACCCGCTCATGCCACTATCCCTCCCACCCACCCCCCGCTCATGCCCCTATCCCTCCCACCCAACCCCCGCTCATGCCCCGTGTGTCTCTCCCCCCACTCCCCGCTCATGCCCCGTGTGTCTCTAGCCAGCCCTCCAACCCACCCCCCGCTCATGCCCCGTGTGTCTCTAGCCCTCCTCCCACCCCCTGCACATGCCCCGTGTGTCTCTCCCCCACCCCCTGCTCAAGCCCCGTGTGTCTCTAGCCCTCCCAACCACCCTCTGCTCATGCCCCGTGTGTCTCTCCCCTCCCTCCCACCCCCCGCTCATGCCCCGTGTGTCCCTCCCCCCACCCCCGCTCATGCCCCGTGTGTCTCTCCCCTCCCCCCACCCCGCGCACATGCCCCTTGTGTCTCTCTCCCTCCCACCCACCCCCCGCTCATGCCCCGTGTGTCTGTAGCCCTCCCACCCACCACCCGCTCATGCCCCATGTGTGTCTCTAGAACCTCCCACCAACCCCCGCTCATGCCCCGTGTGTGTCTCTCTCCCTCCCCTCCAGCCCCGGCTCATGCCCTGTGTGTCTCTAGCAATCCCACCCACCACCCGCTCATGCCACTATCCCTCCCACCCACCCCCCGCTCATGCCCCTATCCCTCCCACCCAACCCCCGCTCATGCCCCGTGTGTCTCTCCCCCCACTCCCCGCTCATGCCCCGTGTGTCTCTAGCCAGCCCTCCAACCCACCCCCCGATCATGCCCCGTGTGTCTCTAGCCCTCCTCCCACCCCCTGCACATGCCCCGTGTGTCTCTCCCCCACCCCCTGCTCATGCCCCGTGTGTCTCTAGCCCTCCCACCCACCCTCTGCTCATGCCCCGTGTGTCTCTCCCCTCCCTCCCACCCCCCGCTCATGCCCCGTGTGTCCCTCCCCCCACCCCTGCTCATGCCCCGTGTGTCTCTCCCCTCCCCCCACCCCACGCACATGCCCCTTGTGTCTCTCTCCCTCCCACCCACCCCCCGCTCATGCCCCGTGTGTCTGTAGCCCTCCCACCCACCACCCGCTCATGCCCCATGTGTGTCTCTAAAACCTCCCACCAACCCTCTGCTCATGCCCCGTGTGTCTCTCCCCTCCCTCCCACCCCCCGCTCATGCCCTGTGTGTCCCTCCCCCCACCCCCGCTCATGCCCTGTGTGTCTCTCCCCTCCCCCCACCCCGCGCTCATGCTCCGTGTGTCTCTCCCCTCCCACCCACTCCCCGCTCATGCCCCGTGTGTTTCTCCCCTCCCATCCACCCCTCGCTAATGCCCGTATGTCTCTCCCCTCCCACCCACCCCCCGCTAATGCTCCGTGTGTCTCTCCCCTCCCACCCACCCCCTGCTCATGCCCCGTGTGTCTCTCCCCTCCCACCCACCCCCGCTCATTCCCCGTGTGTCTCTCCCCTCCCACCCACCCCCCGCTCATGCCCCGTGTGTCTCTCCGCTCCCATCCACCCCCTGCTCATGCCCCGTGTGTCTCTATCCCTCCCACCCACCCCCCGCTCATGCCCCCTGTATCTCTCCCCTCCGACACACCCCCTGCTCATGCCCCGTGTGTCTGTCCCCTCCCACCCACCCCCCGCTCATGCCCTGTGTGTCTCTCCCCTCCCACCCACCCCCCGCTCATGCCTCATTTGTCTCTCACCTCCCACCCACCCCCCGCTCATGCCCCGTTTGTCTCTCCCTTCCCACCCACCACCCGCTCATGCCCCGTGTGTCTCTCCCCTCCCACCCATCCCCTGCTCATGCCCTGTGTGTCTCTAGCGATCCCACCCACCCTCCACTCATGCCCCGTGTGTCTCTATTCCTCCCACCGACCCCCCGCTCATGCCCTGTGTGTCTCTATCCCTCCCACCCACCTCCGCTCAAGCCCTGTGTGTCTCTATCCCTCCCACCCACCCCCTGCTCATGCCCCCTGTGTCTCTATCCCTCCCACCCACCCCCCGCTCATGCCATGTGTGTCTCTATCCCTCCAACCCACCCCCCGCTCATGCCCCTTGTGTCTCTATCCCTTCCACCCACCCCCGCTCCTGCCCCGTGTGTCTCTATATCCCTCACACCCACCCCCGCTCATGCCCTGTGTGTCTCTATCCCTCCCACCCTCCCCCCCGCTCATGCCCGCTGTGTCTCTATCCCTCCCACCCACCCCCCTCATGCCATGTGTGTCTCTATCCCTCCCACCCACCCCCTGCTCATGCCCCGTGTGTCTCTATCCCTCCCACCCAACCCTGCTCATGCCCCGTGTGTCTATATCCGTCCAACCCACCCCCGCACATGCCCTGTGTGTCTATATCCCTCCCCCCACACCCCGCTCATGCCCCATGTGTCTCTATCCCCTGCAATTATGTAATACATGTGTTTTATTAGCTACGTATTACATATTTCACAGTACACAAAAATGTATTAAGAAAACAATTATCATTTCAATATTCAACATATTAACAGTACAAATATTATACCTTCATCTTGTACGCTGCACACAATGTTATGTTTCGGTATGAGTAGCTTAGTATACCAGATAGAACCCCATAATAGAATGCTATTTATATCAATGCATCGTTCAATGCACTAATTAGGGTATGATATTTATTGCAATGATCCTTGACACTTGTTTCGCAACATTATAATAAGAATCCCTTGTACACATATTTCATGAAAAGTACATACACATGTGATGTCATCAGTGATGTCATCAATGACATTTGTGATGTCATCTTTGATGTCCTGGGTGTTAGTCTTAGCAGTGCACTGTGGTGGCGCGAGTTATGGTTGCTTATCTTACCATAACTGGCGAATTTCAAGGGTTTTTCGGTTTTACTTGGAACCATAACGTCCCTTTGACAAAGTTTTTTCACTGAATTTCATAGGTTTTTAGTAGCGCAACTTAACCATAACGTCCCTTTAACAACGTTTTTTTCACTGAATTTCATAGGTTTTTAGTAGCGCAACTTAACCATAACGTCCCTTTAACAAAGTTTTTTCATTGAATATATATATATATTAAAATGTATGTGTGATTTGAATATTAAATAAATAATTACATGTCTACCTTTACAAACTAGCCTGATTCCTGGTACACTGTAACCTGGGGGGTATTTTGAGAAGGGTGTGATATGAGTGGTATATCATTCAGAATATTGAACTTATAGACACAAATAAGATAAGGGTTTCATTGTGCACTACATGCTAGGCGAGACCTGGGTGTGTGCCTGATTGAAATCCTTAACGGAACACGGTGATGAGGATTTTGTCAGTGTCAGGAGGACACTCGGACAAGCAACATGTCAGTGTGAATGTTGCCAGTGTCAGGAGGACACTCCAATGGCACACTTGTTGTTAAGGATGATATCTGTGTTGGGAGGACACTCACAGAGTACACTTGTCAGTTAGGAAATTGTGTCAGGAGGACACTCAGACAGAGAACATATTGACAAGAATTTTGTCAGTGTTAGGAGGACACGCAGACAGAGAACATGGTTACTCGGGTTTTGTCAGTGTCAGGAGGACACACGGATGTTGAAATGTGATGAGGATTTTGTCAGTGTTAGGAGGACATTTTCCTGCATTGCAGCTTGTTTGCTGTGGCTGGTCAGGATGGGCATGCCCTCCTCCAGCATTGAGTGTTGTTGTTGTTTGCATTTCAGACGTATGGGATTCGGTCACCTCCGATGGGTGTGGAAGTGTTCACTGAGACTCTACAGTGGCTATGATTGTTTGTGTTGCTTGGGATCCAGACGTATAGTCCAAGGTCACGTTGGATGGTTATGGAGGTGTTTGCTGACAACCTTGTGTTGATTGGGTTCAGACGTATGGTCTGTGGTCACGGTCATGGTTTTGATGGTGTTCATTGAGCCCCATCAGGAGTTGTGATTTTCTTATTTGTTTGTTGTGGTTGACTACCTTCTTAACCCCTGGATTCCCTGGGAGGTTGTGTGTTTCTGGGTCAGCCAGCCAGGCAACCTTTTCCATCTTCCATTGGGGATTCACAGTAGTGTGTTGCTAGTATAGTTGATGGTTTCCAATTTGCCTTGCCAGCAAGTTGGGACATTAGTGTTTTGTTGGTAGTGAGGAGGATCCCGTCTGGTGGTGTTGCCATGTTGTAAGTGTGAATGTGGGTGAGTGATGGTCGTTCTGCATGCCCTTCCCCTATGTGTGTGTCTGTTCCCCAGTGGTACTATCTTGGTAGGACACTATTGCTTGTCTTTTTGTATTGACGGAATGGTAGCTGGAACTTTGTGGTGTAGTAGGCTTGATATCCTCCAGTAGCAGAATGGGGTTTGAGATGCACCACATTTCAACGGTGGGTGAGAATGTAGGACGGTGTTGCATGTCCCACAATTCTTGATTGTTTTGTTGTAGGAAGGAAGGTTTGTTGAGTTGCTTTCCCCAGTGTGTTGCCCCGCCCACCTATGTGTAAGTCTGTCCTTGTGGTATGTTGAAGGAAGGGAGGTGTTTTATATCCTGTCTCCTTTCCTTGTATGTGTGTGCAGTTATGTCATGATAGAATGTCCTACAGGTGCTTGGAATGTTATGGTCTTCATGTGAGTTCCACCCACGGCAGTTGGAGACATGTAGCCTGCGTGGTGGGGGCCAGTGGGCTCTCCTTAAAATCATGTACCTGATCTCCCATACATTATGTCCTACATGTAATTTGATAACTATCTAACTCAGTAAAGAGCATTAGAAATTACCTGAAGCCTCCAAGGTGACTTAATTTCATAAAGCACTTTGAGTGTGACATCAGAATGGCAAAGTCCACTCCATTCAAGAGCATGGATTGGACCATGAAGGCAGGCTAGCTTTAGCCCAATCACCTGAGGACTTTTGCCCTTAAAAGAAGGGGTCTCCCACACCTTCAGCAGAGTGGCTCAGTTCCTCTAGGATCCTATAATGCCACAGATGTGTTTTGAAGATATGACTCTACCTCCTTTGTGAGAGATGCACTCTCCAAAATTTGCAGATTGAGATGAAATAAGAATCATCCAAGACAGAAGGAATATCTGTCCACTACCTCTCCCAGGGCACATCAGGAGTCCCCTCTGCTGTAGATCAGGACCTACCAATCTGCACTGGAATCTCCTGAGATAGGAGAGCAAATCCTGAACGGAACAATCCTATCCTTGAGTTCCCCTGGAAGGGCCTCACAGCAACCAGACTACCAAACCAGATGAAGCTCTGTATTCACTGCACCAAATCTGTTGCTCCATGTTCACCTCAGCTGTAACGAGAGGAAAGTCAGCCATGCTGGCGATTGAGCTCCTCCATCACATCGAACATTGCTTACACCTTTGACTAGCTCCACACTGCATCCTGTCCCAGCCAAAGCTTGTCACCTGGTAGGCCCGAAATGACTGCTCAATGCAGGGGCCCAAACCAAATCACTAGAGAGTCACATGTTGACTCTAACTGGGGTTTAAAACCACGGTTCAACCCAGCTAGCCCTTGAACTGCCACCTTGATTGCATATCGATGCAGTCTAGATCATAATTTCGATGACAGTCGCCCAGAGGATTGAACTGCTAGAGCATCACTCATTGACTCCCCCAGTGGCTAAAGCCTGACTCAAGCTAGTCAACCGCAAAGCGTTCCTGGGACTGCCCAGAACTGCATCCCTGAAGAGCTGCTGTACTACCATACGTAGCACACACATTTACTTCTACTTGAAACCCTGTTGCTACTGGGGCCTCCACGGTCCCACGTGTGTCTAAACTGAGCCTGATCAGTGACCAAAAATGTGTGCAGGTTTGTTTCATGTGCATGTGTTCAACGCTACTGCATACCCTCAAAATGTATTCCCCATTCAAGAACCTTTTTTTCACTTTATATGAAGTGTCTGTGCTTTAAATCTCTTTGCACAATGAGCTTCCATATTATATTCACACAATGGCCCTCATTACGACCCTGGCGGAAAGCGACTGACCGGAGCGCCACAGCGTAAATAGTGTTTCCGCCATTGCACGAAGGAGCAAAGTGCGGCCCATTCCGACCCATCGGGCACGAGCACCACGCCACGGCGGAAGTGCAAAGTCCCCGATGGCGGAAATGACCCCAAAACGGCCCACACCGCCGCCGTACGGCGCCCTAGGTGCAATACCGCCACCCCTCTTAGCGGTCACCGCAGTGTGCGCCTACCGGAAAGTACGGTGACCGGAAATATACGGAAACGGAAGTTAAAACATGGGCCCGGAACGGGAAACATCCCGGCCTACACCTATAAAAACACTAAAACCACACAACCACTAAAATCACTACCCTGAAACACACCCCAACCCGTCAACCACCCTAGCGAAACCAAGAAAAATGGGAAAAGTAGCGAAGAAAGCGTGCGACCGCAAGCGGCAGGTCCACTTCTCCCGTGAGGAACTCACCGTGCTAACAGAGACCCTCCAGGAGAATGCTGCCGTCGTCTTCTCCACGCAAATGACCAGGACGGCACTTGCAAACAAGAAGGCCATATGGGCTCTGGTGGCACAGCGGGTAAGTGCGGTGGGGACCGCACCCCGCACCCCACAGCAATGCCGCAAGCGATGGGACGACCTGCGGATACGCGTCCGCAGCATACTCTCTGCCAACCGCAACATTGCCACAGCCACCGGGGGAGGTCCTGAATCACCCATCAAGTTGACCCCCTGGGAAGAAATCTGTGCCTCCACCATCGGAATGGAGAGCATAGAGGGAGTCGGAGGGATGGAGAAAGGAGTGCAGACATCCGAAGATTCAGGTAGGTGGGCCAGATAAAACAATGCCAAATCCACACAGTCCATCCATGTGAAGTACCATGCGTCCACATAGTGCAACAGAAACACATGTCCAGGAGAACGTCCACACACATCGGCCTGATAGCGCACGTTAAAACCCACAATAAATACATAAATAATTAAAAACCCCTAATACACGCACTACACGTGCAGCAGGCACACCCTAACTGCAGGCTGCCAAACAACTGCACCCTCACTCCACACACAAATCAAAGCACCTCCAAGGCCCCGACCCAAATCACCCTCAGGTACCACCCCAAAGCATGTGATACAATGCCATTCCAATTCCCACAGACCCATCAATAACCCTCGCCCTCCTTTACTCCACCACAGGGTCCGATCCAAACGACGAGCTACAGGACACCCCTACCAGCACACCTGCAAAGAGGGCCAAGACCAATGGCCAGAGACCCTCCACCTCAGCTGCACGCATCAAGACACGGCAGCAGCACAAATCAGGTGGCAGCACAGAGGAGGGAACATCAACAGGCACCCCAGCAGCCAGCATGCCCACAACACCACCACCACAGGTCCCCCCAATGGATGCCACAGAAGGCACTGCCTCTGGTGGCAGCAGCACCATAGGTGACACCCCATTGATGGCAGCATGCTCGGACACAGAAAACGGGGATGCCGAAGTCAGATCCATCCATGACCTGTCCCAATCCCCCTGTCTGTCCCATCCCGTACAACATGAGGATACCACGCAGGGGCACCCACAAGACGACGACTGGCCATCCCCCACAAGCCCTGTGGCAAGGCAACATGAGGACAACAGCCCCTCTGTGACACCCCCGCAAATGGCCATGGCCCAGCAGAGGCAACAGTCCCTCGACCAGTTGATCGAACAACAGCAGCAACTGGCCACACTCCTCAAGGACCATGCCGATGAATGTGGGGGCACTAAGGCAGACATAGAAACATCAACTGAGACACTTAGGGCAGAAATGGAGAGAGGTACAGAGACGCTAAGGGCACAAATTGAGAGAAGCAC
Organism: Ambystoma mexicanum; assembly: GCF_040938575.1. Lineage (NCBI taxonomy): Eukaryota > Metazoa > Chordata > Amphibia > Caudata > Ambystomatidae > Ambystoma > Ambystoma mexicanum. The sequence continues at coordinate 1,152,018,366 of NC_090928.1, forward strand.
CGAGAGGGGGGAACTGCATGCGACGTCCAAAGACGTATGTGCCGAACTTGCCGCAGTGCGCCGTGTGCTCACTGAGCTCTCGCAAACCCTTAGGGACATGCATGGACGTGAGCAGGCAGACACATCATCCGTTGCAAGTTCCGTCCAGGGCAGCCCCCAACGTAGATCTGGAAGGAACCTGCGCTCCACAGGCAGGGGTGCCCCTGATAACCGCAGAGGGGGCATGCAATAGCGACAGCCCACTGACAATGAGCATCTTTGGACACTGGTGTTCGGGGGGGAGGTAGGAGGGTGGAGGGGGTGTGTTGGGCTCACTTGGGTGGCGGGTCGATAGGGTGTTCAACATGATATCACATATGCCATAAAAAGTGCACGATCAACCAATGAGAAGTGTGGACACTGATCTTTGTGTACTAGGCCATCATAGGCGTACAGTCCATATTGTGCATGTCCCAGACACACGCAGTGCCACGAGTCCCGTGTCCATGTATCAGCCACCAGGCGTGAGTGCTAGAAGCATACATCAATGAGATGCTGACGAATGTCACGGGCCTCTGGTGCCTCGCAGACTCCATGAGGTGCTGCCACATCCCCACCCTCATCATGACCATCATCAGGTGCTTGCAGTTCTGCGTCAGGGGGCATGGGCACATTTCTACGTACGCACATGTTGTGGAGCATGACACATGCCATGACCATCTTTGCAACCTTCTCATGGCGGTACAGGAGTGCCCCGCCAGACCTGCTGAGGCAGCGGAAACGAGTCTTCAGTAGGCCGAATGCCTGTTCAATGACTACACGGGTACGTGAGTGGGCATGGTTGTAGTCCTCCTCATGCTGGTCCCGTGGGTTCCGGACTGGTGTGAGGAGCCATCTCTTCAGTGGATATCCAGCATCACCTGTATGTGGACGAGAAACGTATGATGTGGAATGCCATTGCTACGTACGCACACCCCCCCCTTCCTGCCAGGTCATTGCCAAATCACATACCCCACATAATCATGCATGTAATGAGACTCACCGAGTAGCCAGGATCTGTTCCCTGCGTGTCGCTCCATGTAGCGTGGTATTGTAGAGTTCCTCAAGACCATAGAATCATGGGTCGATCCAGGGAATCGGGCACAACAATGTGTAATGATCCTGTTGGAGTCACACACCATTTGTACATTCAGGGAATGAAATTGTTTTCGGTTGCGGTACTGGGCCTCCATGGCATGTGCGACGACCAATTCCACATGGGTGCAGTCGATGGCACCAATGCAACCCGGTATGCCGGCAAGTGCATGGAATCCCACTTTTGTGTTGGTAATTTCCTGCTCCGAGCGTGGTAGAGAGATGTAGTCGTCTGCGTGCTGCAGGAGGGCATCGAGCACTTGAAATAGTGTCCGTGAGAACAGTGGCTGAGAAATGCCATGCAACTGTCCGACTGTGTGCTGGTAGGTGCCTGTGGCCAGGAAGTGGAGTACAGACACCACCTTCAGTAGGGGTGGGATGGCGGTTGGGCTATCTATCATGCTGACAAGGTCAGCCTGTGTCATGTCCACAATGGCGGCTATGGTGTCCCGGTCCAGACGGTAGAGGGTGTGGATCTGCTCATCAGTGAGGTTGAACGGATGTGCTCGGAGGCGTGGGATTGCGGGCTGCCTGCGTGGTGGTAGTGGCTGTGCTGGTGGGCCTTGCTGGCCCTGCCTTGGCCTCCTCCTCCTCCTGCGTCTCCTCCGTGCGGCTGGTTGTAGTTGGTGTTCGTCTTCTTCTTGGAGTCGGAGCACTTGCAGTGCTATCAGGTCCCCCAGGGCCAACATCGCGAGTCCTGCCGGTAGCATTTCGGTGTGGTTGTGGGAGGAGACTGTCTGTGCAATTTATGTGTTTTCTGGCTGTATGGCCTCCACCTGTGGTGATTGATTCCACCTGTGCAAAATGCTCTCCCCTTTGGCCGAGCACGTCCCGCGCACAACGCTGCAATTCGGGGAATTGTATCTTGCTATTGCAATCATGTATTTGTACCCGATGGCCGTGTAAGATTGGTTGATATATTCATTCTGCTGTGGTTCCATTGTTTCACATACTATCTGTGCAGTCGTGAACAGACTTGTGAGGGGTCAGTGGAACGTAGTACTCGAGTAACGGTGGGCCCTCATGCATCACTGTACCGAGTTGCAACGACGGGCGGGGCGTCCCATTCGTGGGTGAAGGCAGTTGCCATTTTCACACACAGCCGCACTCGATGGAATAATTAGTGATTTCAAACGGCCACAGATGCCTTTTCGACGTGATGTTGCAAATGAGGAATTCGAAGGGCGGCGCTTTCGGTTTCCAGCTAGCGGCGAGGAGATGCCCACATGTCTGACTGCAAATATAACGTTCTATTGTTCTATGTCCTTGAGACAGGGCCCATGGCGAGGGAGCAATGATTGATATGAATAGTTTGGGATGCGCAATAGCTACGTGGGCGATGAGGCCGTCCGTTCCCAAATACATGTTACTTCACAACACTGGAATTACGGGCTGGGGCACTGTGGATTTAGCAGGCTGCATAACGCACAGACTCAATGGATGTTTCTAATGTTATGTGAGTAATTATTCAGGCGTTTTGATCCCGGGATGAGGGAATGATGGATGGATGCATGGGCAGGTGATTTGATACAGAGTTTGCCATGTACAGGGCTTCTTGGGATCTATCCGCCTCCCCTACACTATGTGATGCAGGGCTGCCATAGTGGGACCATCGTCCATCTGGCCTTGTTGAGCCCTCCCTGTCTCGAGGCGCCCTCAGACACTTGTGTCCATGCACGTTAACATTCCCATCTGATGGAATCTGTTTTGACAGACGCATGCACAGGTACACTCGTTTGTGATGGTGTTTGCACCTCGATATAGATGGTTATGAGTCGCAAGTGGTTTTGGGGTGGTGATGATCCTTTTGATTGGGCTAGCATGCATATGGCTGTGGATTTCGTGTGATCATTGAAGTGAGTTGTTGGAATGTAGTTCTGATGGCCATTCTGTTCTTTTTCTTTTCTTTTGGTTGACAGGTATCTCCTCCCCTTTTGCCACTGCCATCTGTATGCCACTTCTGCAGATGGATTTTACTCCCGACACCTGCTGCTTCGTGTTAATCAGTGGAGCAGCATTACGATCTTATGGGACGATCGCCAATGGCCCACATGCCCTTACGCAGTACTGGTGGCTCGGAGCAACATTTCGGCCTTTCAGCTGGACTAGTGCCTCCCCATTGGGACGGCCCTGCGGTTCTGTGCGCTTCCATGTTGCCTTTTCGTACGTGAATGTGGCTCTGTGTACCATGGGGGAACAGGGCGACACACAGGTAGTGGCTGGTCATTTCTTGCGGAAGCAGCCCACAATGGTGATTAGTGTTTTGGAGTTCATGGCCTGATGGCTGTATGGGCTTGGTGATTTTGATGTGCATTAAATTTCTATTCTGATTTGGCCCGTGTAGCGTTTTTCTTTGCAAGTGATGTGGCATATGCCTATTTGGGGGGCGATGTATTGTGAGGAGATCTGCATTGGGTTCCAGCTTCGGGGTTTAGTTGCGTGGTACTGTGCTGGGCGCGTTTGCCTACGAAGCCCAGTGAGGTCAGGGATGGGGGCTGCCAATATGACTGTTTGAATGTTGTCATGCTCAGGGGCGGGGGATTGGGTTTTGTGTAACAGATGCCGGTCAGCCAGGTGGACTGGTGGAATGATGTGATTTTCGGAATATTGCTGGTCACAGGTGCCTGTGTTTGCGTGCGTTTCTTGGTGGGGGACTGTGGTCATGTCCATTGGGATGGCTTCTGTATTCGTGCCATCTGTGCCCTGCAGCTCCCATTGGCCCCTCTTGTGTTTCTTTTGTTCGTTGCCATGCATGGGTGACTTGTACATTTCAATGGTTGCATTGTGGCTTCATTGCACCGACGGGGAGTTGTACTTTGTGGGCAGGGAGCGGTGTACAGGCACTCAGTGGGGCCGTTTACGGTTGATTCGCGATGCCGTACTTCTCGCCATGGCGGAATGGTACATTACGCCATGCCTGATGGCGTTAGGTACATGTCCGCTAGGGTCGGAATTGGCGTACCGTTGCGCCATGGTGGTGTTTGCGGTTTGGCATGGCGCGCGCGCGCGTGCTTGGTGCAGTTAGCGTTGGCGTTCACTACGGTGTCGCTAATGGCTTCGTACTTTGCGGTGACGGGTCATAGTCGCACCGAGCGCTATTCGATGGCGGTATTGCATTTCCCCCATCGTTTTTCGATTTCCGCAAGGGTCGTAATGAGGGCCAATGTATGTTGCTACATGTATGCAAATCAAGAAGTATCACACTAGACACAAAATAACACAAGTTACCTTTAACAAACCTCAATTAACTATCGTAGATACATGAAAAACTGCAACATTACATACATTTCTTAACATTTATATGGTGCCCACAATGGGAATTTCTCTTTTCTATTGGGAGAAAATGTATCTACTCCGAAATGTCCTACAACAGACCTAACAACCAAGATGCAACTTGTGCACCACCATATAATTTCTCCCCTAGATAGGGCTGTGTTCAGTGGAATCAAATCTAAATTCTATGCCATTGTTCGGTGTCCTAATATGGTGGGGTTAGGGGCTGAATGTATATGGCTCTTGTCCCAAAAGGGATTGTGTGCCGGTCTTTCATTATATCCAGACGCAACATAGTACCAATGTGGATGTTCTTCTCCCATGTGCTGCATGTTTTCCAGAGTTACTACTCAAGTTAAGGATTCTGACCAACAGCTGTCTGCCATGCATCATGGAAAGACTACTGCAAGGAGAACATGGCTGCTAGGTATGCATACAATACAACATAATTACATAAATGAGTACAATCCAAGACTTGTACAGCTGCTACCATAAACATCACAAATTGACTTTATACCTGCACATTCCTCTTGCACACATGTTGCTGTTTGGAAAAATAGATAATGGGACACAGCCTGCATAATAAGGTTATTCAAGGCAATCACAGAAGGCAACAGAAACAATAGTCTACCTGCTACAAATCAAAGCACAATTTCCTTTGGGCTTTCCATGGTTCATGTATCAAAATAAAAGGTCCCTCAGTCAGATTACCAGATTACTTTTTGCAGTAAACAACACCAAGGCTTGTCATATAAAAACCTGTCTTCCGATGAACAAATTGGTCAAAACTTCATAAAGCTTAACCTGACTAATACTGAAGTACTGATCACAGTACTTCAGTATTAACATGATTTCAGTGACTTTTGTCCACACTCTCTGGGTAGACAGAGCTCAGCTCCGGCTGATGAGAGGAACAGTAACACTGTGCCAAGAAGTTGGACCACTGAGTCCTTGGCAAATGTTGTGACCTTAGTCAGCGGTAAGATGCAGACCCGCCAAAAGAACTCAAGAGAATAGGAAAGACCAGCAAAGCCAATGAGAAACTGCTTCCATTCCCATTGAGGTCTGGAGAAGTGCCACAAATCCCTACAAGGTAAGAGGAGGCACAGGACTGCTGGCGGGGACACGAGAGAGGCAAGAGGGTCTAAGTGTGGTCCCTGGTGTAATCTCTATGACATGAGTATTGGGATAATTGCATCAGAGGAAATCTTCCTTATGTCAGTGGTGGAGTCATAACCACTGACCACTAGAGGAGGATCATGAACCCCAAGTGTCAAGAAGACTGTATGTCAGAGGAGGTTTCCTCATGTGAGTGTTAAAGACACAACCACTGACCACCAGAGAAGGGTCAGAGACCCCAAGAGTCAAGAGGAATATTTCTGCATCAGAGTACATCCTCCTCAAGTCATTGGAAGGAACAGAACCACTGATGTTCAGAGAAAACCGTGTTAAAGACCAAAGTCCACACAGAGACATGAATCATTTTCCTTGTTGCAGTACTTGCCAGGTTAGTGAACCAGGTCTGCCGACTCAAAGAAGGTAGTGTGGGACCCAAGCACAATTGGAACTTCATATGGTATTGAACAGAGGATGCACAGGAGTATCCAGGGGAAGGGAGCAATTCCCCCTGGGTCTAGTGTGATTGGCACATTGTAAGAAGAAGCATCAGGAGGAAAGAGTCATCCTGATATCAAGTGTAGGAAGTAAGAGTAAGCTTTTAGCCAGAGGAAGGGAGTCATTCCCCCCTGGCCTTTAACTGGAAAGTCTCAAATTAAGCCTTTGAATCAGGGGAAGAGAGGCATTCCCCTGATACATCAATGACCCAAGAGGAGAAGGGTTGCCTGGCTTGTTTTATTTTGTTTGTTTGAGGATGCTTGAAACCAGGGGTAGGGATTGGTGAGAAACATTGAATTCTCTGTTGTGACCTGTGATCACAATCCCAGGAGAAGAAAGACATTCTACTGGGCAACAAACACTTAAGCCCTATCTACTTTAATTAGTCTGAGGGACAGAACAAGGGATTTTGAAACAGGATGGGACGGAGACATTTAAGTTCAACTGACATTCTGACAGATCCCTTTTAGTCCTTTTAGTCTTTAGTTGAGGAAGGGAACCCCTTATAGAACAGTTAGGCCTTTCACTTTCTTTTCAAGAAGAACAAAAGTCTTTGCCAACCATCATGCCAACTTTGTGTCAGTTTCCTTATTCTGCACCCTTACAAGTCCCTGTGTCGATAAGCTCATCAAAGTATAGACCATGTACAACACTCTTAAAGGCACAGAGGATGTTATGTAAGGCTGAATGTTAAGTTGTTTGACAGATCAATCTTTCATTGAATAACCCATTCATCAAAGCTTCTAAAATTTGATTAAAGCAGGATGGTTCTCCAACTGGGGTGACATTGGGGGTGAAAAAACACTGCATATATTAGAGTCTTTTTTACTTTGGATGCGCATTTTCAGACTTTTGAGTATGTGATACTTTGGAGAAATATAGAAGAAAATAGTTGGACAAACTTAATATAAAAAGGAGAAATTGTAGTCCAGTTTTTAGAAGCACCATACAATGTATTTTAGGTTGTGTATTTCCACTTATGGTATTATGTTGTTTGGGTGTGCAATGTTTACCTATCTAGTTCACTGTTATATATTTTTGTCATGATTCTTATTTTGAGGTTACTTGACATAAGTTTCATTAGTGTTGTCCTGTATTTACCATTTAAGTTATATTGCACTATGAAACTTGAAGTCAGTTCCCCCTTTAACTGACTTTTTGTAGCCAGGGCTACGGTAAAAGTCAATGAACTGTAGTCGCGTGTATAATAAAAAAATGTTTGGTTATTATTTTTTGTATTTGTTTATTTATATATGATGAGTAGTCCTTAAAAGGACTGTTTTGGGGTACACTGAGGTGCACTCCGTCATGTCCATTGGCTATGTAGAACTCTATGGTGTTGCTCACAATCCATAATTGGTTGTGGCCTGTCATGAATGCTCAAACTGCTTTATTAACATTTTGCTGGAATTTCTCAATTTTACCATTAAATCTGGTGGTCCATCTCCATTTCTGCCTCTGAGTGAGATTGGAAAAGATAAGGATAGTGTGAGGAAATAGTTCCATTAGTTTTCCCATGTCTTGTTTTATCATTAAAGTAAGGATCACCCCTCGTATATTCCCCAAATCATTGCCTTCACAATGAATTAGTATGACGTCTGAGTGCCCCGTACTTCTCAGACTTAACAATTTTGGAAAAACCTGGAACCAACGCATTCCCCGCATTCCAAACCATCTAATTTTAAAATCTCTCAAACCTAGGTCCATGTGAATATTTAGTTTCTCACAAAAAGACAGCAACCAAACCAGCCAATCAGACACAGTATTCAAACCATCCATGATATCTGCAGTATGTCTCAGTTTCCAGGAAAATGATTCCTAGTTTGAATTTCTAGTAGTTTGTATGAGCAGGGTATGTATGATGTGTGTGTGTTGTACTTTCTAATTGGTCAATGTTGCTACACCACCCCCATTGTAGCCGCAGCTATATTAGAGCAAGTGGCACGTAGTGCATTCATGGACGTGCGGTAGCTGCGACTACCTATAGTGTTGGGTGGGGTGGCATCTTATGTGTGTTGAGTGTTTTGTGGGACTATAAGAGACCAAGGGGAGTGGAGGAGAACTATGAAGAGTGGATGGGGGCTGGTAGGTATGCTGTTGACTGTCTTTGGAGTTTGTTGAAGTGAAAATGCAATTTTGAAGTTTTCGCGAATGGACGCAGCCACCAGCAGGCATGTAGGAGCGGCTCTTGTATAGTCATGTCTATAAAAAGCACATGCCTAAGGGCGTTGATACTATTCCTCATGGATGGCGCCGCAGGTAACTGCAGCAATGACCGAGGGTGTCCCAGCTGCGATTTCGATGATGCAGCGTGATTGGCTGTATTGGATATTTTGGTAGCCACGGCGAAAGATATTTTATTTAAACAAATTAAATTTGGAATTTTTTAAAAATATGTATTGAGTGTGGTGTTTGCAAACAGTGTTACATTTGAAATACTTTTTAATCAATTGTAATGCATATATATGTACATACTTGAAAGGGGTAAATAAATATTCAAACACAGTTTGTTGAAAACAAGTTTATATGGGAGGGGATGTGATTTGGGTTTTCTTTCAGTTTTAGTTATAAAACATGGTATATCTTGTTCTGTAGCGAAATGTTCTGCATTTTTACTTCATGATTAGTTTTAAAAGTTCAATGTCCTTTTTCATTGCTTGCATGGGTTTTTATATATTCATCATTATTACTTTTAATTCTAACAAGGAATCCATAATCAAACTGGTGGGTACTTGTTGTGGTGATTTCTTTCTGAACCTTCTAGAGACTTAAATCACTTCTTTATCTGTTTGAAAATATTTGAAATATGTTTTAAACAATTGGATATATCATACTTTCAAAATGTGTGGGTTGGTTGTGTACACATTTGATAGTTTGACAATAGGTAGATACATTGTATGTATTTGGTGACATATTTGTTAATTTAAATGAAATTGTTAGTCATGAATATATAGAATGTACTTACAAAATCCTGATTGTGGTGTATCTTCTTCTGGAGCATTGCTTTGAGCATCTTCTTTTCTAATCTCTTCATCTTTAGGGTCATTCTCCTCCAGCCATTCCATGTATTGTTCCTTTGTTCTAGTGGTACAGAAAAATACTTCTCATCAGTTCAGCGTTAGAATTTGCGTTGGAAGAAGATGCATGGGATGACTTGCATGACTTCTTACACATTGCAAACCAAAATAACGACGGAATAGATCTAAAAACAACAGGAGAACTTTGTTCTCTTGACCCTGTCAATGTATCAAGGTACTTTCACCATTGTTTCATTGCCATGCTGCACTTCATCTGCTATAAAACTACCCCTCCACTCTGAGAAGTGGAACACTTCTTTTGGAGAAAGGAATATCAATCCAGAGGAGCACTGCACATCCGCCTTGATTAAAAAAAGATGCTCCCACATGTGGACATGACAGTGATGCCACTGTTTTACAATTTACTGAAAAATACATTAAATGAGAAATCCCTCCAGAAACTATGCATAGTGACCTACATACACAAATTATATCCATCCCAAAAACATAAGTGTGGCCAATACTTCAGACATAGATATAAACACCACGGTACATGTGTGCAAAAAAGGATGGCAAAAAATATCTTGATGTCTTCTGTTAGACACAGTGTAAAAGGCAAATCCCCTAAAACAAATACACCATTAAAATGATCTCACCAAAGCTGAAAAAGCAGGGCTGCTAAAAGACCTCTGAGATGACATATTATCTGACAAAAAAACGGTCACAAAAAATGTACAGCTTCAGTATAAAATTGATCTCCCATAAAGAATGTGGGTGCAACAAAGCTGCTGACCATTTAACAGGTACAGCATTATATGGCAAATCTGAACACATTGTCTGGCTAAAACTTGGTCCTGCTTCATCCCAAGAAAGACTACCAAAATCATACTAAGAGATAGAAACAACAGCCACAAACAATCCCAACAGCCAGGACATTTTAAAAAACAATGACATAACCCAAAACTACTCCTACAAAAACAAGGTCACGCCAGATGAGACAGCTGGCAAATACTCAGTCTTAGCTTGCGAAGGAAGCCTAGTGAAACTTACCAAACCCAGCCTAATTAATCATGTAAAGTTATAATATAAATCTCTGAAACATAGAGAACGCTATTACATGGCCCTCCTGCAACTTTGTAAACCTTGGAGAAAAGAAGAAGCATTATTAGGTGACAATGACTCATTTGAAGCTGCATTCGGATTAAATGAAAGCAGTATAACAAATGTCAATTTCAAACAATAGAACGAAATGTTGGACTTTGAACGCCAAGAAGAAGAAGAAATTGAAACTCTACTAGATAAAGACCCTCCTGATGGCAGTCAACCTTCACTTACAGGAAGCCAAGAGCCATTTAGAGAACCGCTCATTCTAAATGAAGCAGAAAGAGCCATGACTGAGTTAGAAATACCATGTTTCAATCTAAACAATCTGAACAAGACTTGTCAGTTATCAAATCACAGCTAAATGATGAACATACCATTTATCTAGAAGTCACTGAAGAAAATTCACATGAAACTAAAAGTATTTAAACATGAAACTAAAAGTTATAGCTGTACAAATTATAAACCTCTGCTCCTGTATGTAACTGGTGAAGCTGGTTCTGGCAAAAATGTATTAATTAAAATAATCAGCACGTTTCTACAAGACTTAACAGACAGCAACCTTTCAGCTTTTGTAACAGCCCCCACAGGTTTAGCTACCTAAAACAAAAGAGGTGTAACTTTACATTGATTACTACTCCTCCCAGTGGAACACCAAAACAAATCAGAATACTGCAGGTTATCAGCAGAAGCTTCTACTGAAGTATGCAGGATTCTGAAACAAATGAAAGTGCTCCTGATAGATGAAGTATGCATGGTTTGCAATCTCATGTTGGCTTTAATTCATCTCAGAATGCATGAAGTCCTAGAAACTGACTACGAAGAACTATTTGGAGGAAAACACGTTATTCTTATCAGACACCCCCTATACCAGTAAAAGGTCAACTTATTTTCAATAAATTAGGACACAAACAATACCGTAACATAGTCTGCAGCATTGGAAATATAAATCTCTGTCAACATTTTCGCTACAGACAACTAACTCAAAATATGAGTCAATCTGCAGATCTCACCTATGCTGAGTTTAGGCAATGGTGCAATGGGTACAGTTGTTGGCTTCCAAACATACCCACATGAAAAGATGATTCAGTTTGTCAACATCTAATTTGACAAACTTGCAGATGTTAAAGAAATAGGCTGCACAATAGCATGTTTCCTTCTTTTCAAAGACATATATGTTTGCAGAGAAATATTCTTCTTATCTGTTGCATATCCTGTCACTATTCAAAAATCTCCATGTCTAACCCTAAATCAAGCATTGATTGACATTGGCAGCACAGTCTTTAAATATGGTATGTGTTAGGTAGCACGTTTGCATCTACAAACACTCAATGGCCTATTTCTAGTTATTTTTGATGCAAACAAAGTCAACGCTGACATTCCTTGCATCTTAGAATATAACAGCTGCACACCCCATCTAGATATGTACCTTGTGCCTCAAAAAAGAAAACCTTTAAAAAGAAAATGAATCCCTGATACAAACAACAGATCTCCAAACAATGCCACTACAGAAACAAAGACCAACTGCTGCTCCATTAAACAATACAACCACAAAACTGTCTAGTACAAAATCAAGCATACGTCCAACAGAATACAAAGCGAGAAACAACTGCAGGCCCATCAAAAGATGCAGAGGCACATCTCTCTGGTGCATTTAAATTCAGCAACAAAACTGGAATACATTGCTATCCAAATGTCGCAATCAATCTTCTCTTCCAATTGCCACCAATTGTTCACATCATTTACTTAAACGGCTAAAACCAGTCGTGTTGACAAATGCTTATCCTTCATAGAAATGCCACAACTAATCATGACAGCACTTACAGTGTCTCAGGTATAAGGCAAGAGTTGGACCACTGTACAGGAATGGTAACATTCACCATAAACACACAGGAAGATCCACAAGAATTCCTAATGTATTTACTACAAGTACTGGAAATCAAAAGTGGAAACATACATGCACTCTCTGCAACCATGTTTCACAAGAGCACATACCTAATGAACGATTTGTGTATGTATCCAACCAAGTCCGGAATCCATTCCCATTCATCAGCTTCTCTATGTTATGTCATTTTTGGAATTCAGACAATTGGTCCAACATACAAATAAACTCATATGGCCAATATGTGAAACTAATGCTTCCAAGGTACAGTGCAAATGGTATGAAAATCAACTGTAAGCTTACTAGCTTCAGACATGGCCAAGTATGTCTTGGCACAAAATCCTTCACAACAGTGGGCATAATCTAACAAACTGGTGCTCCAACCACTTCAGGCACCTATACTGCACGTGTAAAAACAAATACAAAAGTGGTTGATTTGAATGTAACAAAACCTCTGTTACTCCAAAACATAGGTTACCAGCAAATCTAACACATGCCTACTTAATATTCCTTCAGCCCAAATTTAGTCACTAAACTGTACCACAATAAACAGTTACAACATGCCAACAGGTATCTAACTACATCCATAATAATACAATACTACTTTTAAAAGGCAATACTTCAAAAATGCCCTACATTACAATACACTTCAAATATGCCATCACAGTTCTTGTGTACTACAATACTTTATATAAAATCCAATATAATTAGAATACGCCAACATTACCACCAAATAGAACAAATGCCTACTTAATATTCCTTCACTCCAAATTTACTTGCTAAACTATAGTATAATAAACAGTTAGAATATGACAAGTGGCATCTAACTACATCTACAATACTTTGATGGTACTTTTAAACACAACAAAGTTTGAATTCGCCAACACGTATCCAGCTACTTCTAAAATACCCTTCATTACAATACACTTCAAATAAGCAATCAAAGTTATTCTTACTGCAAAACATCCTTAAAAGTCCAATATAGTTAGAATACACCAACAGGAATGTAACTACTTTAAAAATCCCCTTAATTACAACACACGTCAAACAAACATACTATCCTACTTATACTCACACAATTAGAATATGGTTGTTTTAATCATCTATGGATTTGTTTTCCCAATGATTATTTCATGTCAATATAACAACGTTGTTACACACACTAATGTTGTACCAAACATAGTACATAGAATGCACTGTTTATGAGGATCAAACAAGTACATCTGTATGCAAAATGGTATGCAGTGACAGCTTTTAAACTATCCTTTCTACCAAAGAAAAATAATCAGATATTCCAGCGTTATTACTGTGTGCAACTAGGTAACCCTACTGAGTATAATACTATTTGTTATCTTCACAAAGAAACAAACACATATTCCGTGAGCGCTATCCTCAATGTACTGCAATCATACATATCATATATACTTTAATTGCATCTTTTCATCAAATTACAAATACTGTATATCCCCAAATAGTACCTAAAATTACTATACACATATTACTATAGTATGAGGGGTCAGTGCAAAGATTTGTGAGGGCACCCCAAGAATCTGGCCACTGGCCACAACCAACACAATATAATTAAATCATGTAACAAGTACCTATAATACACTTTCAAATAACAAAACTCACCAAGAACCCCCTGCAATCTAATTAATGTCCGCGGACACTAACATTGACCACGGACTCAGCGGCATCTGCAAACACTTTTTTACCTATAAAAACAGCTCCATATGCATTTATTTATTTATTTTGATAATTATAAAGCACCACCAACCTGGGGGCATCTAGACGCTGGTTTACATAAAAGTTAATGGTTGCAAATGATTACAATCATAGGTGGTACCTTAGTAGGAGTATTGGTTACAGGTGGTTATAGACATATACAGACTTAACGAGTACACACAAGCATAGGGGTGCAAAAATCTGCATTTTTGGTATGTGCGAAGATGACAAATGCCAAGTGCTTGTAGAGATGTGCATGTTCAATTGGTTCTACGTTATTTAATCGCGGGACTTTTCATCGCAGGGTTTTTTACCGCAATTTTTTTTTCGAAAACCAACCCAAACCCCCCGTTCACTTTATTTATTTTTTTATTCCCGTACACAATTTTTTAAAATGTTTTAACCCCCCCCCCAAAAAAACGATCTGTTTTTTTCCGAAAATCAATTCGCGGTAAAAAACCCTGCGATGAAAAGTCCCGCGATCAAAAGACAGTATACCGTTCAATTTACTTCTTTGGGTCTTAGCCAAAGAGCCAGGTTTTGAGGCCCTTGCGAAAGAAGCAGAGGGAGGCGTTGTCTCTTAGAGCTGGTGACAAGGCAGTCCAGTGTTTGGCAGCAATCTCAAGGAAGCTGCTGCCCCCGGCCTTCTGATGCCTGTATTTGGGAATGGTGAGTAGGTGTGAGTAGACAGCCCATGTAGGTCTTATGGATTGGACCTTTCACATTTTTCTAGACAAGTAGGGCTGGGCAGTGTTTGAGAGACATTTGTGGGTCAGGGACAGTGTTTTGAACATGATCCGTTTGTGGACCGGGAGCCAGTGGATGTTATGTCTAGCTGTGGAAATGTGGTGAACTTTATTCCACTCCTCCACCCTTTCCAGGCCCTCTTTTGGCCACCAAATAACCTCAAATGTGTTTTCAAGAGTCCATGGCGCTGTCCGCAGTCAGCGGCGACTGTCTGCAGATCCAACATGGCTTCCGTTTCAAACGTTTTGACGCACATCACATTTTTAATTGACCAATCTGCGGACATCATGCAGGACCCCGATTGGTCTAGAGGCGTTGCTGGACACCAAATCAGGAAATGAGTCCGCAGACCACACCCAGATATCACTAATTTTTGTATGTACTTTCTGTCCATTTTTTTATAAAACTACCAGATGGATTTACACCAAATTTACAGAAGCACCCTTTCTGGACAAAGCCACCACTCTTTGCGCAAATCTGGTGAAAATCTGTCCAGCCGTTTCGGCTGTAGGCGTAAGCACATTTATTTTTCCATTGCGTCTTTGAGGATTTCCACAGATTTTTGGACCCCCTATTACTTTTTCCACCCTGGACGAAACCACACCAAACATCGCAAAATCATTCTGAGGGAGCCATACACTTGCAAAGTTTGGTGAGGATTCTTTGAACGGCACAAAATGTATAAGCCACCTAAAAAGTACTCTTTCTCTGAGTTGAGCAACTTAACCATAACTACAGGGCCACTACTGCAGGCCCTCTAATATATTATAGCATATCAATGAATGCTCAGCTTCTCATGGTGACAATGTCTTTCAGTTTAATTGTTAATGATATTGATATTTTATTTGTATTGCGCTCTTACACAAGTGTTTCAGAGTGCGACAAGGCAAGGGAGGGGAAAAAGGGAGAACAAAACAACCATCTTACTAGGCCCAGTGACATTGAGAAGGCACAAGTGCGTGTGAGAGGGAAAGGGGAAAAGTACATGGAAGGGGGGAGAAGTGGAAAGTGCTGATCCACAGAATAAAAAAAAATAATATATAAACAAATAAATAATAAAAAAGCAACAAACAGTGGTAGTTCAGCCAGCAAGTTGCAAGTGCTA
Organism: Ambystoma mexicanum; assembly: GCF_040938575.1. NCBI lineage: Eukaryota > Metazoa > Chordata > Amphibia > Caudata > Ambystomatidae > Ambystoma > Ambystoma mexicanum. The sequence goes on from NC_090928.1 coordinate 1,152,033,943, forward strand.
GATTTCAGGCAACAGACAGGGTGTGTCTGATAACTGCAGAAAAAGGGTGTTACAGATACAGACCCCAGTGCAGGGGATTGCCAGGAGGCAGAGCGGGTGGGTGGCAGGGTGAGCAGGTACCTGGGCCCAGAATTCAGAGGGTAACCAGGTGCAGGATGTCGAGACAGTACAGATCAGCAGGATGGAGGAGGAGCAAAGGCAGAAGCAAAGAGGAAGGTATTGAGGTGCTTGCAGAACCAGAGATGGCTCTACTCAAGTTTCAGAGTGGGAGGGAGGCTGTTCTTTGCCTCACAGGTTGGGGTGGGAGGAGGGCCAAGGGAGGCTGGCCATAGAGTGACAGGAAATGTGGGTGAAGGTGTGCTGATGAGGAGGATCTCCATCTTGCTGGTTTTCAGGCAGAGATTGTTGGAGGCACACAAACCCTGAATGGCAGTTATGCAATCAGAGATGAGAGAAGGAGAAGAGGTGGCTGAGGGAAGCCTGAAAATGAGTTGAGTGTCATCAGCATAGCACTGAAAATTGGAGAAGAAAATGAATCCCTCCCTCTCTTTTGCACAAAGCCACGATCACCATGCTACTATTATATCTTGCTTTCCTCCAACCCCCAACATTACTTTGGCAGTATATGTGTCTGTCTCCATGGGTGTTCAAAATTTCATTTGAAATAAGAAAATACTGAGCTCAATTAAGGGAACTAGAAGCTGCTCAAAGCTTCCTTTTTTCACTTGCCTCATCAACAGTTTATGCCTGCATTTTCAAAGTGAGGTCTCAGATAATGAGAAGAAAGATATTACTGGACTGGGAACACTGCATTATGGTCTCAGTGCAGCAGTTTGTTTCTTGCGACAAACATTTAATTGTAAATACCATTTGACATTTCTTCTGAAATGGCCAGGATTTGCAAATCACAGGTTGTTGTCCCTCACATTTCTTCCAGTTCAATCCTTTTGGGATGGCCATAGCATCACCATGAAGCAATCTTTCCAAATGCTCATTACAGCTGAAAAGTTTCAGGTGGGTGAACAGCTCTGTTATCGCGTAGGAAGACAATTTGACAAATAGATCACCAAACCTGCAATTTAGAAACATACATTTTCAGAGGTAAGAAATATGTAGTGAAAAAAAGTGTGCAATGCTAAATTCATAGATGCAGAGATAAATCTAGGGAAGCATTTTTACTCATCCAAATGAAGATCTCTGTGGGCCAACCTAGAGGCTCTACCCATCTCTACAGCCCAGCCATTTGGATGTGTTCACGCACTCCAGTCCCTTTGCCCAGGATGTGGAAATGGCTGCATTTTTGCAGAAAACATCCTTCCTGTGCTGCTCTCTCTCCCACTATGTTTTACGATGGCTGCATTTGTGAGCTCTTAATCCTCACACCAGCAACAGGAGACAGGAGCCTATACTGTTATCTGATTTCCAACCTCACCCCACGATTTTTGCCAGCAAACATTGTCACCCGAACCCCAAAATGTATGCCAGCCAAAATCTGAACCTTTCCAAATGTCATTTAAATGTTTCTCTTTCATTTCACTGCATCTCAACACTGAAGTCAAAGATGTTTTGCTCACAGTGCTCCATAACCTCCATGTTCCTTTTCAATGGGTGTATGCAGTCCGTCAACATATTGAAATGGCTGGACTGTGGAGATGGTTAGAGCCTTTATGTTGGCACACATAGATCTGTCAGATTGATTCTGTGAAGTTTGTTGAGGTTTTGTTCAGGGTGGTCAAAGTTATAGTTGGGGGTCCCAAAATGTGTGATTTTTCTGATAGACGCAATGGAAAAGAATTTTCTCACTCCTACAGCCGAAACCGCTGGACAGGTTTTCACTAAACTTGCACACGGAGTGGCGGCTTTGTTCCGAAATCGTTCTTTTGTACATTTTGTGTGAATCCGTCTAGTATATATTTTTGAAATGACCAGAAATTAGGTTAAACAAAACAGTGCTATCTGGGTTAGGTCCGTGAACTCATTTCCCTGTACCGTCCGCGAACAGGCCTCCGATTGGCTCAGAGGGCGTTGTGATGTCTGCGCACATCGGATGCGCCCTTTGATTGGATGATGAAAAGAGTGAGGGGCGTCATATTCTTTGGAAACAGTCATCAAGTATGGATTCGCGGACAGCCACTGCTGTCCACGAACATCACAGTAAAAACATATTAAAAAACACAACATTACACTTGTCAAACCAATGAAACAATCTCCGGGGAGTTGAGGGCTGATGAGGATGGGGTCTGATATGGCTATAAAAAGTAAAAAAAAAACGAGGTTTCTCTAAAGTTCGCGAACAGTTCAGAGACGGCCCTATAATGTTCCCGAACATCTCTGATGGTGTATATCTTTTGCACCACTCCATGAAACTTTATAATATTTTGTAATATCATTATAGACGTGACCTTGAATTGTTCTACAAGGTTGGGTGCTGTTTTGCCAAGAGGGAACAAAAATAGAGGGGGGTTCCCAAAATATTTAAAAGGCTTATAAATGTGGTGGCCTTTCACAAATCTGCACAAACGTTTGCAAAACTATTTAAGACAAAGATTAGAATGTTTTTGACAGGTTTGGTGGGATTTTGTGAAAAGGGGGCAACATTAGGGAGGGTTAACATTTTTGATGGGTTATAACTGTGTTGCTGTGTTATGAATCTGCACTAAAGATTTTAGAAAGACTATAGCCCCAACCTTGAATTTTTCTGCAAAGCCTGCATGGATTTTGTCAACTTGGAGCTGATTTATATGAATGACTAATTTATGTAAGTTAATGTTGACACTTTTCAAAAAATAAAACATGGATGGATTTTGCAGGAAAGATTTGCAAGGAGGATTGGCAAGGACTCGAAAGCATGGTTTTGTAAATGAGTCTGTATCTTAATTTTTGAAAAGTGTTATAATGTAGGTACAAATAGTATATACTATTGTTGACTGAGTTATAGCCAGTGGCCATGGGCAGTGGCCGGATTGTCTGAGTTATAGCCTATGGCCATAGGCAGTGGCAAAGATAATGGCTACTGGCCATGACCATGATAGACTGGCAATGGGGTTGAAGTGTCATGGCCACCAGGGACTGGCTATGCAGTGAAGTTTTTGAAAATCAGGATAGGTTTGAATGGGAAAATAAATTCTGCCTTTGTCTGAAATTTTGCCTGTAGCTACAACCCGATTGCATCAAAAGATTGCCCTGACTATTGCTGCATAGACTCAGAGACAATGTTAATCAGCAGATAATTATGAAGCACACCAAACCAGTTGCCTATGTGGTCGCCAGACCATCCCTTGAAATCATTACCCACCCTTATTTGCGACCATAGTGGGACAAGATTTTGGGATTGGATTCTGCACTCATTTCCACAGCCTCACAACAGTGACTGGCCCACAAACTATATGCCTAAAGAAAGAAGCTAGAGAGTCTTATTACATGTTGGATGAGTTCTAACAATAAATATAGTATCAATAATGGTTTTGAAGACTGCTTAATTACGACAACAGTTACTTATTGAATAACCCAGTGCTGAGGTGAACAGTGCTCACTCTCCTTTTCGAAACCTAACTCACCTAATGCTTTGTGCTCCTCTGTAATTGTAACGTTTATGATTTTCTATTTGCTAAATTTTCAATTTTATGTTGTATCATTAATACTTAGTAAACAGACATTGCCCTGATCTGAGGAAGGCACTAGGAGTGTGCCGAAACACGTGTTATCAATAAGGGCCATCAATAAATTTATTTTCTTTATGACTAAGTGTCCAAAACTTTGAAATACATTTGTGGCGCAATTAAGAGATGTGTGCATCCCCCAAGTGCATTTAGAACAGGTTCATTTTTTTCAGGGTATAGCATTTGAAACAAATTCCAACATGCTGGGAAATCCCAGTTTCATTCATTTAACTTTCATATTTTCAAAATCTATGTTTTTGATGCATAGCATGGTTTTTTTGCTGGTAATTACATTGCTATATCAGCAGCTTCCATCTCAATTCATAGAGAATTGGGATTGGAGTTTTGGGAGGACCTGTGGGCATTGGCTCCAATTTTATTTTGGCTCCGGTTGTGAACCAATGAATTTGCAACTTTATGTCATTTGATTATACGGTCTGTGGTGGGTAAAGCGGGGTGGCAAAAAATCCCCTTACTGGCTTATATTTCTAATGCCCTAAGGGAGGTTAATCTTAGTGTTCTTTTCCCACCTGAGCTACTTATTACCAAGATCGAGGGGTCTAGCCTCAAAAATGTGGTCAGAGCAGAAATAGCAAGGAAAAGAATACTATTGGAATATGGTAATACATCTGATGAATACCACTCTATGATCAGCAGGCCCTTTGGGATCCAACCATATCTAACTTGGAGTCCATATAAAAAAGATAGGTGGCTGATAACAAGGGCACGGTTTGATCTCCTTCTCTTGCAAGCGGATATAGCTAGATGGAAAGGATCCCCAGATATGGCTGTAGTTATAAGCTGGAGGATTTGGCTCATTTTTTGTCTTTTTGCCCGGGCTATGCAGGTATTCGTAGAGTTTCTTTGCTTCCAGCCCTAAGGAAATCTAAGATACGCCACCATAAAGCCGCACTTGTTTTTCTTTTGAGTACAGACACAGTCTTCACAGCATGGACCTTGCTCACATTTTTAAAAAGAGCAATGTATTTTAGGAAAAGTCTGTTGAGGCTCCAGGGAGATGGAAACCAAGCATGAAAAACCTAATACTGGAGGAATTATTGTGTATAAGGATGTCCCTGTAAACAATGGATTTTATGAATCAGAGATCATGAATTAATTACTGTATTATCTTTCTGCCCCATTTTTAACATTGTATTTAAAGGTTCTTAGACATAATGTAAGAAATGTTTAACTTTTTGATTGTTGGTACATATTTTATGTCGTTTGATGGACTATGTGAATCCGAATAAACTTGTTTGACTGACTGATTTCATATATTTGGGCCTTTATACTCTGTAGATGTGCAGTTCCATTACACAGGCACAGTTTTCATATTTTCACTGCTTCCTCTCAAGGAAGCAATTGACTGATGAAATGTATATTTATTTCATATGATCGGTTCTTCCCTTAGCTGCAAATTTGATGCAGTTTCCACATCTTGTGTTAGGTGCGGTTGATAATAACAGAGGAATCATGTGATAATGATGTGTTATTTATATAACACCTAAGCCTAAGAACTTTACATAGGCCATATATACACACACAATATCACCCAACCAAAGTTGGTACTAATTTTTTGACCTGAGACGGATGAAAGGCTGAGTTGGTTGTGCTTGGATTCAAACCTGCAACCTGCGTATCACACAATGATCACAGTTGTGAGTGCTCAACCCACATAGCTATCTCACCAGCTAAAATATGTGTCAAGCTTGAATACTTACATATTAAATCTCAAACTGGAGCCCATACACGTGTTTGCCATGTTAACGTACAGACTGGTCAACATTTATCAACCTTACTTCCGGTCATCTTGCATTTAGGATATTGTACTTTCCTGAAAATAGTTTCTATTCCCTTCATTGTATGTTTGTTAAATGCCTCACTAAGTTGTGAACCTGCAGGATGGAGAGCAGACAGATAAGTTTAAGTGTGTGCCCAGCTCCTCATCTTGTGATCCTAACTGTATCTGATGCGCCTGCAAGCTAAAATCTAATCTAAAAGCTACCTTTCTGTCCTCCTCCTGTTCCACGGATCAATAAATCAAAGCATATGTTTAGCTTGGCTCCTATTTTTCTTGCCAACGTGATGGCCACCCTTTCGACTATGCGCCCCTCCCAGTGTGCAAAGAACACCATTCCCCTAATTTTTTCTTGGACTGCAAGGACATCTTTGCACCCTTTTGATAAGATTTGTCAACTCCTCTTTTTCCCATAATCAAGTCCCCAATTCTATAAAGAAATCCACCATCACCCCTCTGGTTAAAAAACAAGGACCGGACCCAAGTGACCCTGGTGACCTGTGCCCCCTCTCTGGGTCAGGTTGTCATTTTCTCCTCAAGGTGCTTGATAAATGTGCTGCTAACCAACTACAAGCCTTTGTGAAGAAGTCTAACATCCTGCATCCCAGACAGTCTGGCTTTAGATCCCTCCACGGTACAGAGACTACTCTTTTAGATCTACAGACGCACATGTTGAGAATCTCGGATGGAGGTTGCTCTGGCATGCTGGTTCTGCTGGATTTATCAGCAGCTTTTGATCTTCTTGATCATGACCAACTTCTGGTTGCCTTAGAGAAACATTGTTGCTGCACTCCTGACTCAATTCTATTGGTGAGATAATTTCTCCAGAATCGTACCTCTAAAGTATGTTGGAGTGAGACCACTTCTCCCTCCTCCCCATCTCCTGTGGGGTCCCGCCAGGGAGCATTTATGTCCCCCCTACTTTTCAACCTTTATATTCAACCTTTTTGTTACCTGTTGGATGAGCTGGAGTGTACTTCTTGAACTATGCTGATGACATCCAGCTAGTTCTTGAGTCGTCAGGAGATTATGGAAAGGACACTGTCCTTCTTCAGATCATCTATCTTCACATTGAAACCTGGATGAGCAACAACTGGATTTCTTTGATTGGGGATACATCTGAATTTATGGTTTTTGGCACCAAGCATGCTCAAGCAAAACTAGACCCCAGCTACCGATCATTCTCTCTTCATGGTTGTCCAATTCTGGTCTCACAGAGTGTTAAAACTCTGGGCTTCTATCTTGATCCCCTGCTTAGTGCAGATGCTCATATCAACCAGACAGTAAAACATGGTTCTTACTAACTTAGGATGCTGAGAAACCTGCGTACCTATCTGTCAGGATCTAGTTGCTCCTCAGTGGCCTGTGTGGTTGTGATGTCCAGATTGGACTATGAAAATGCATTATTAATTGGGGCCAACAAGAAACACAACCATGCCCTCCAGAATCTTCAAAATGTTGCAGTTCGAATTATCACAAAGAAAGCTAGAAGAGATCATATTTCTGACAGCCGGCGAGATCTCCATCAGCTCCCTGTGGTCTCCCAGCTGAATTTCAAGGCTGCCTCTCTAGCCCATAGAGCTTAATATGGTACTGCCCCAGTCCATATGAAAGAACTGGTGTCCTTTTATGAGCCACCAAGGAAGCTGCGCTCCTCTGCCTTGGCGCTGGTCAACATCCGTAAATTCGCCCTCTCCAGTTGTCTAGGCAGATCCTTCCCCTTCAAGGTCATGAACATCTGGAATGCCTTGTCTTTGGCGGTCAGGCTGGTAAAGGAATACAACCCTTTCACCAGAGATTGAAAACTGTCCTTTTCAACTAATGCCCTCCTCAGCCATGCCTCCCTGAAACAGAACCCGTCCCGCTTCTGACTCTCTTGCCCAACTTGGTCACCTGTCCCGTCTTTTTTGTTCTGTTTATTGTGTTTATTCGTGTGCCCTGAAGCCTGCGGGCTACAAATAAATAAATAAAATATTTGAAGTCAGGTTTCCAGTTGTGTTTCAAAAATACCAAAGTGATTACACTAAAGGTTTGCTTACACACACCCGTTAGCATTTTTATATGTGCACCCATCTTGTGATGATTTCCTTAGACAGAAACCGAGCTCTTGAACTAATATTGAGATGGGGGGTGCAACGTCTAAAACGTAAAAGGAAGTTTCACACGAGGAATCTCTATTGACATACATGTTTTCTCCATGCATTACATTAGGCCTCATTTTTGCGTTATTTTAAATAAACTTCTTATATTCCATGAACATGCTACAAGGTGGCTGTAGCCAAGAAAAAGGCCTTGTAATGCCATCCATAGGGTTTCAGCCAGGTTGAATTAAAGTTGTGTTTCTGTCTCTTTAAGAACACTGATTGCAGCACACACTTTAAATGACCCTTATTCTTACAAATGAGACTCTGTGCACCACCTCCTGAGAAACTCCAATGGGAGTCACGCACATAGGGAATTTATGACTTTGACCCTGACAATAGCTAAACAAAAAGAATGATAGCTGCACTAGACAGGTCCTGAGAGTAGCCCGAGGATGGCCCAGTAAATGGGCTCACAAGGCAGGATGGCCTTGGGTTTTAATGTTGCTGAGAAAGGTAGGTTCCACTCTGTTTGTTGACTGCACACAACTTAGATCAGGGGAGGGAGTATGCGCATCACGTGGAGCTTGTGTGGGCTTAGCAAATGGGAAGCGGGTAAATGTAGTAACCTATTAGAATAGGGCTAGTTACTACACATAAGCTTAGAAGATTGTACGTTGACTGACGTTTTCTACGGGCAAAGTTCAATCAGAATGTTTAGAGAACTGTAACATATAATATAATGATTGCATATTCATGTATTATACATTTGCAAATCATGTCTATAATACTATGGGCAAGTAGAATGTCAGCTTTTCGCATTACACTACTGTCTGACCTCTCGTTGGCCAAGTTATTTTGTAATACACTTTCTTTTCCTTGCAAAGACGAATGAATAATAATTAAAAGCAATAACATAATGAATGCTTTTATTGATCTGAGTTTTTGAGCCCACTCAACACTAATACAGAATTTCACACCTTTTCTCAAACAAACAGGTTGTTTATATGATTCGTGACTCTGTTTGATGGCAGATAACAGTCAACCGTATCAATATTTTATTTTTGTTTCTAGATATAGCCCTGATGAAGGACCTGCTTGTCCAAAATGAATTGGACAATGTTGCTGCCTCCCAAGTGCTTATGAAGATAGAGAAATATTGAGCATTCATGTGTTATAATACATATAAACCTCATGGATATTTTGACTAACATCATAATTCAAATGTTGTTTTTAATACAAGGGTGTAGCCAGCTCCAGTGGTCTTCCACCAATTTTATACACAGGATTGTATGCATTGTTCAATATAGGTTCTGGTGATTAGCAAATACTGTGGATATCTTATTCAAGGATTTACAGTTTTAAACTATTTTAAGGTTGTGCCCACTTCCTCTCTCTTCATAACTCAAGTTTGCAAACAGAGATGGGGGTCACACATTCTTTATATTAATTATATTAAGTGTGGCTCTCTTTTCCCTGAAGAAGTACGTGAATGACTTATTAGTGGCAAATATATTCCAAACCCATGTATACCTACTGTCCTTATTTGTCAATGGGCGGGCAACTATGCCTAAAAAGTCACCCGAATAAATGATGCCTGGAACTGTTGCAAATGCTTCTTTGCTCAATTCAATATATTTACGTCCTACTGTGTATATACAGTGGGATGCGGTCTCTTCTTTTCAACAGATGTTTTGCATGTTTCATGATGGTCTGCAAACACCTATTCATCGCATTCGCTCAAATACATATTTTATACAGGACTGTGTCAAAAAGTACTTTGTGCTACAGAATATAAATTGGTATTGTAATTTTGCAGCTTTATTTTGTGGAGAAAAAACAGTGTGTTGTATGTTTCTTCTTTCATCCGATAATGCACATAGTTCTCCAGTGACCAATATTTTTTCAGCTGCCAATGCCCAACCCTTTTTTCAATATTCCTAATTAGTACCCCGGCGAGGGTCAACCCAAATGTAACACACATTCTGATTGGCCCTCACCGTGGCATGAATCCCTCGGCTGGGATTCCACTCCTCTGTCCCTGGCTGGGGGGCGTGGCATCCCCTCAGCCAATGAGGAGGCTCGAAGCGGGGCCATCCCCGCTCCGTGCCTCCACACAGCTGGAGGCTGCCACGTCCCCCGCCGGGGATTCGGGTATGTGGTTTTTTTTGTCTTTTTTTTTAATTCTGCCTCCCCACCCTCCCAACCCCTGATTGCTCCTGTTCCCAGCGCTTCCGTTCCCGAAGGCTGCCATGGAAAGGGAAAACAGACTCTGTTTTCCCTTTCCTTCCCTTTCCATGGCGGCCATTTCCTTGGACATTATTTTTTTTTCTGTTCCGAAATGCTGCAGCGTTTCGGAACAGAAAAGAATGTTATTAGTACCCCAGTCTTGCAGGCCGGGATACTAATAGCAATAAGCCCCTCACCACGGGGGCATTACAGAGGCAGGTAATGCCCCAGAGCCTTTGTTAACTATAACTATGGTCCCCGGGGCATTACCTGACTCGGTAATGGCCCCGGGGCGAGGGGCAAATTGCTTAAATGTTTATATTAGTTTCTGCAATAAATAACTTATTTTCATGGGCCTTGAGTTTCATACGACCTTCTAAATTCAGAAACTGCATTTTCCTGAATAGTATTAATGCATTTTCTCTACAACTATTCAAGTCACATATTATTCATGATATTGGCCGCAGACCAACTCATAGCTGAATTGTTCCTAGAATTAAAGTTTTTTTCCTTGCCTGCCGGGAAATCGTTTCACTTTTTCAAATATTGGATCTCTATATCGTTTACTTTTTTCCCGGGCTCCAAAATTCGTTCCTCTGTTAACTGCACTTGTGCATCATCTCTTTTTGACAACCAGACTCACTTGATGGTGAATCCTTCACTATTGCTGTAAGTTATGCCCAGAAAGCCTCACGGAATCTCTGTGTCATATCAATTATCTCTACTTCCCCCTCTGCAATACTCATTTCAAAACACATTTCTTCAGCACTATGTACGAGTGCTTGACATTTTCTGGCTTATTGATTTATTGCATGTATTTATGCTGCACATTCGCGTTCCCCTTCTTGTTTGACTGCACATCTCTTTGGAGATCATCTTCAAAGGTTTGCAGCAGAAGCAAGAAGCATTTACTTGCACAACACTGCCCAATTCGCTTCCACTCCTTCCTCCCTGGCTGTCACGTTACATGGAGCAGCAGCTTGCAAAGATAAACACATGTTTTCCTCTGGTTTCACCCAGGTACAGGCGTTCATTTATTTACTGCATTTTGCTATTGCACCTCACATGGTGATCTTGCTTCCGTGCTCCTCAAAGTAATCAGAAGCAAGCATTGACTTGACATGATATGATGTGGCATTTATAACGCGCCTGTACGCAAGTGTTTGTAGCCATGACAAGACAAGGAGGGGGAAACAAGGGAGGACAAAATAGCGATATTACTTGGCTTTGTGTCATTTAGATCGTGCAAGTGCGGGACAGAGGGGAGGGGAAGGGGAAGTGCAGTTAACTCACAAGTGCAGCCAGCGGGTGGTTCATAAGTGCAGAGAGAAGGGACTGTAGGGTTGCTGATACAGAACCTAAAGGGCTGGAGAGCCCAGAGGCAGTGCAAAGGCAACTGGACATGCAGGATCCTGGGCCCAAGCTTAGGGGGTGACTAGGTGACCATTGCACAGAGCAGTCAGGTGCATCAGAAAGGGAGAGGAAGAGCGAAAGTGGAAGCGAAAAGGAATGTCTTGAGTTGCTTCCAGAAATGGACGTGGTTCTGCTCAAGTGTGAGAGAGACATGGAGGCTCTTCCAGAGGGAGGCCCCAGCCGAGGTGATAGATATGCCCCCAACTCTCTGCTTGGAGAAGCATTAATCCCTCAGAGTGTTGGATGTGGATAAGCAGAGAGCTCGAGAAGGAAGACGTTTTGGAAGAGAAAGTTGGAGGTAGAGCGGTCCCAGGCCCCAGCAAGCCTTGCGGACAATGCACAGGGTCTTGAAGTTGATCCTTGCATGGGGAGCCAGTGAACAGATTTCAGAGCTGGAGGGATACTATTCCTGGGCGTGAGGCAAAGGACAAGTCTCGTAGTCCTGTTCTGGATAATTTGTAAAGGTTGAAGAGTAGCAGCAGGATGATTTAGAAAGAGGCTGTTGCAATAGTCCAGAACTAGAGAGGACCAGTGCTCCGGAGACAGTGAGTTTCTGGGGGGAAGTGAGAAAAGGAAGAATAACTCTGAGGAGATGCAGCTGATAGTTTGACTTCTTAGAGACATCAGAGATGTGTGGAGAGTATGGGAGGGTGGAGTCGAAGATGACACCAAGGTTCTTAGCCTCACAGGAAGGAGCAGGAAGAAGGCCCAAAGTGGGAGGCCAGAGAGAGAGAGAGGAAAGGAGGGAGCGGGTGTCCCAATGAGGAGGATCTCAGTCTTACTGGAATTAAGGCAGAGATCATTGGTGGCACACCATTCCTGAATTGCAGTCAGACAGTTTGGTATGAGAGAAGAAGCAGAGGTGACTGAATGGAGCCATAAAGAGAGCTGAGTGTTTCTTCTGCATAACATTGAACATTGGAGCAGAAAGTAGTGATGCAGTGGGCAAGAGGTGCCAGATAGTGGTTGAAGAGCCAGGGTGAGCTTAGACCCCTGGGTAACATCACAAGTAGAGAGAGAGATAGAAGAGAGGAAAGATCCCAGTTGAACCTGAGAGGGTCAGTGAGAAAGGAGGTCAACCAGGCCAGGGCCTGATCAGTAATACCAAGGTTGACCCAGAGACGATTGAGCAGGATGGCATGGTTGACCATGTCAAAGGCAGAGAATAGATGAAGGAGAATAGGGACAGAAGGGAGATTAGAGTCAAGATTGGAGAACAAGTCTTCACAGGTGTTTATGAGAGCAGTTTCCATGCTTCTGGCAGCTCTGAAGCCAGATTGACGGTCATGGAGGCAACCAACACATTCAGTATGTAGATTAAGCTGGGAGATGGGTAGCTTTTCCAAGAGTTTGCCCAGGAAAGGAGTGATGGAGAGCAGGCGATAGTTAGCCGGAGAGGAAGGGTCGGCAAGGGCTTCTTCAGAAGGGGGTGCAGAAGAGAGTGCTTGCAGGCAGAGGGGATGGTTCCAGTGGCAAATGAGTGATTGCAGAAACCGGTCAAGGCTGGAGCAAGGGTGTTGATGTGGTCCTTGGCTGTTCTGGATGAGCAGGGGAGAACATGCTTTGATGAGATTTCATAGATCAGACTTGTCTAGAAACATTTTCAGGGGTGAACAGGGGAAAGGAGGAGAAAGGAGGAGGAGAGACGCCTCAGACAGGCCAGGAGTGGTAGAGGAGGAAGAAGAAGAGGTAGAGGAAGCGAGGGAGGACAGGATGTCCTGAGTTTTAGTAGTGAAATGAGAGGCCAAGCATTTAAGGGTGGAGAGGTTGAAATCGTAACAAGAGTTGCACTTGGATTTGAGATTCAATCGGATCCTCATAACAGTTACAAGAAAATCCAGAGTGTTAGAGATAGCGAGATGAAGGTTAGAGAGGGCAGTGTCAGAGTATGAGTCAGCCAAAGGAGCAGGAGGAGTAGAGATAGTAGCCGCAAAAGCCTCAACTGACCCACGCTTCATGGGTCGGATGACAGAGAAGGTAGGTGGCAGTGCAGGAGTCGGCTTGACCTACGGGGAGGAGAGAGAGAGGTGGGAAGAAAGGAGAAAGTGATCACTCCAAGATAGGGGAGTGGTGAGAGGGTTAGAGAAGGGGAGCTCTGAGGAGATCAGAACAACCAGGGTGTGCCTTGCAGAGTGAGTTGGGCCAGAGGGAAGAATAGAGAGCGAGAGAGAATCACAGAAGTTGCAAAAGAGTCCTGAAGAAGGACTGGTGGCATCCAGGTGAATGTTCTAGTCTCCAAGGAGGAGAAGTTGAGAATTAGAAGCAAGGAGTGAGGAGGAGAGGTCAGTCCACTCAGAGAGGAAGAGGGTGACCTGGCCAGGCGGTCTTTAGATAGTGCCCACAGTGAGAGAGAGGCCAGGAGAGATGGAGAGCCTGCAGACCAGGCATTCAAAGAGAAGTAGTACTGCTTTGGAATGATAGAAGCAGGGATCCACTCTGGAAAAATCAAGGCTACACCTCCACAGGGATGGTTGGTTCTGGGTTCGGAGAGGGTATTGTGGCCATCAAGAAGCAGAGTGTCGAAATTTGTGATAAAGCTGGCCGTGAATCAAGTCTCGGTGAGACCGAGTACATCCAAATCAACCACTTCCAGGCGATGGCAGATGTCAGAGGTGTGTTTGACATTTAAACGAGAATTGAGAGTAGGGTTGTGGAGCAGGTTGCCACATTTGAAGGGCTTTCAGGGAGTGGTACAGGCCAGAGGTACACCTTGCAGAAGTTTTGGAGGTGCCCGAGGATGGGGCGAGAAGGAAGGAAGAGAAGGCAGGGTAGTCAAAGAGGGAGAACAGAGTGCCAGAGGGGTGGCAGAGGAGGGAGGCAACAGGGTGGCCAGAGAAGCATCAGGTCGTGCCGAATAGGTGGCAGAGGTAGTAGGCAGCAGAGGAGCCAGAGAGGGGTAAGAAGGGATAGCAAGAGAGGAAATGAAAATGATAAGACGTGGGACGCATCTATCAAAGAGGAGGAGATTGGCCTGAGGACCCTGGATTAAGACAGTGCCATTTAAGTAGACATTAATGGTGGTCTTAGAGGAGTGGAAGGGGGCCAGGATGGTCTCCCACTGGGTGCCACCATTAATGGGAGAAGAGGAAAAAGGAGAGAGAACAGAGAATATATAGGGAGTCCATAGGTCTGGAGAGGAAACAACAAAGAGTATGTCATTAGGGGTCTGTCTGGAGGAAGCACTGTTATAGGTATCAGCAAAAGGGAGGCCTGGGTTGGAGACCAGGATGTCCCTTTTGAACTTCTTCCTGCCATTATTAGTGAGAGGGATAGTCGGTAGAAAAGCAGTTCGAAAAGATAGGTGAGACAGAGAGCACCATAGGGGGTGCGGAGAGGAAACAGTGGGGTGTGGAGAGGGGATCCCAGGCAGGGGATGGTGTAAGGGGAGTCACGCAGGTGGGGGGCAGAAAGAAGATAGGCACCTGGGGGGACACAAAAGGGAGGGGGCACAACAAAGAACAGAACAACGGACCTACAAAGCAGATGCAGTACAGAACCATCAGAAAGAAAAATGCACAAGTAGGGAATGCAGATGTAGTACTTAACCAAGCCAAAGCACAAATCACAACAGGGAACCTGGAAGTAAAGAAAGCAGATGCAATACATGCCCAAAAGCAAACACACAGAGGTCAGCAGGGAACCTAGACATGAAGAATGCAGGCAATTGCAATTTGGTGCCACAAACCATGGATAGCAACACAATATCAAGAACCCTAGAGAGCAAAACACCAAGTCAATACATGATATAATATGATATGACATTTATAACGCACCTATACACAAGTGTTTCAAGGCGCGAGTCAACAATACAGTCGACAAGGCTCAGAATGCAACAGGAACTTAGAAGAAGAAAGCAGGCAATGCAAAGTAATTCCAGAAAAACAGTGGAGCACGAGACAGTGTCAGAATAGTACACAATAAATCGAAGAGGGAAGGGCTGAGATGCAAAAGGAAGTAAGGGAAATGCAGGGGGGACAGAACAGGATGCAGTGACCTACAATGCAAGAGAGCATACATGGCCAAGTTGTTGACTAAGTATTTGAGCACAGCACAATACAACACAAACAGATTTGACATTCCCAAAAGGGGGAAAAAGGCTAGGTTTTTGAGCACAGCAGAATACAACACACCCAGATTCCAACAGTGCCAGATGCCATTGCCAATGCCAACATATTGGGCTTTTGTGTTGGCATGGGAAAGGGATTTGCCAGGCACTGCCATAGTGGTATTACATGACCATTTATGTTAGCAGGTGCAGAATGGTGCCTGGGCATCTAATAGCAGTGTCTGGCAAATGATTCATACTTATACACATGGCAACACTGTTGGCTTTGCCAATGCTTGTTTTTAGCAGAACTTCATTGAAGGACACACAGGGGGCATTACAACCCTGGCGGTAGGGGGTTAATGGGGCCGGTAGAGTTGCCGGCCCTGTTAACCCCCTACCGCCTCATTACGAGGTCTCCTCATGGGACCTGCTAAGGATGCCTGGTTGTACCAGGCATCCTTAGCAGGTCTCGCGAGCAGACCAGGATGAAAACAACGGGTCCATCATTTACGGGCCTGTTGTTTGCATCCTCCCCATTCACAATGAGCCCTATGGGGGCTCAAATGGGAGTGGGGATGTGCAGGGTCTGGGTTCTTGGAATAGGGAAATACCGGGCCCTCCTATGTCGGAATGGCCCGGTATTTCCCCATTCCAGGAACCCGGAGCCAGTATCCGGAATAGGGGTAGCCATGCCACAAATAGCGGCATGACTACCTCCAGGGTCATAATGAACCCCACAGAGTGCTAGTGTCTGAAGGTAACCTGCTTAAGACATTATTATTATTATACGATTAACAGGTTTACAACTCCAAGTAATTAACTCTCAGAAGACTGCTTTGAAAAAACACTGGCAGGCACTTTGAGTGCAAAGTTTGATGATAAGGCTTGAGTTAAGTGAGTTCAAAGAGTCCCCAAGAGGTGGTATTTCGGGAGGAGAGGGGCAGAAACTGCTGGGAAAGTCCATAGGTATTTGCATGGCCCTGGGCAGTCAATGGGTGGGCAAATAACCAAACAACACTGATAAACTTTGTCCCCCCAATCATGTGCCATTTCATACTAGCTGTACTCTAATTCAATAGTTTAGGCATATAGGCATAGCAAGCAACACCTAATGGTCCAAACTAAAAATATGTAAATAAACGGTTGTATGTGCTTTTTATCAACCACTTTACTTTAACTACCTTTTATTCGACCCTTGTTCGTATGCATTTTTTGTTTTAATGGGGTCCATCAATAGCCCACTATCACCCTACCCTAATACCCAATCCGTCCCCTAAACATATCATAGTACGGCGGTTGGTGCACCATAGTTAAGTTGAGTATCAAACTCCATAGGAAACCCGAAAAAATGTAATTGCTAATAACCTTTGACTTGCATGATGGATTGGCTGATATTTTGCAAACAAAAAGTTTGCCATGGGCACACCAAGCCCCAAGACTGGACATTTTGGTAAAGATTTTTTAGAAAATGAAAAAGATATTAATAAAGCAAAAATGACACTGTTTTCGGGGTACTCCCATTCATTTCCCGCATAGAGAAAATGTCCACATTTCTGCACAGCACACAGCAAAAACCTCTGGACAGAACTGGACCAGGTACGAAACAACTTGAGCATAAAGCATGGAGGAGTTTGGGGCTATTCTACTCACTATTTGTTTAAATATTTGATGGAGAAGAGGGTGCCCCTTCTCCTAAAATTTTAGCTATATCTCCCATAGTGCTTTGCAGCAGAGAGTCTTTTCAGAAATGAAACGGGTATAACCGGAGTTAGCCGATAACACAAAATGGAAAAAATATCATTTGGAGGAAGAAAAAGGGTGAAATGGCATCTGGCAAGAAGTGGGGAGGTGGAAAGAGGACACCATTGTAAATTAGGGAGTTTAGGGGGGGGCCTGTGGACCAAATTCAGAGCTTGAACATTTTCACATAACCAGGGTTATACTGGGGATAACCACGGTTATAGTAGAAAACAGGATTGGGAATGAAAGCACTTCAGAGGTAAATAACTGCAATTATTTGTGGTTGTTTACGGATAATCAGGGTTATTTGTAGGAAAAAGTTTAAAAAATGAGATTAATACAAAAAAAGAGGAATTTTACAGCTCCAGTGAGGTGGGGGTAATGGTCACTGGGTTACTTTAAGGAACTGAATGGTGCATTATGGAAAGTGTATAGGGGCGAGAGGTGTGGCCACTGATCATGGCCAAAGGCCATGGCTAATGGGACCCAACAAAACCTATTTGGACAGCATGTCAAGGAGTGCAATATGGAAAGTGGACCCGGCCGATGGCCATGGCTAGTGACCAAAAGAAATCTAGTGGTTTGGCTATGGCTGAAGGCCATGGCTATTGGGCCCATTTGGGAAACCTATCGGAGCAATATCTGGAATGGACACAGCTGAATTCCATGGGCAGTGGCCATAGGCAAAGGCTATGGCTACTAGGTCTGGAGGAAAGCTATTGGGGTAACATCTAAATGGGCCACGGCTGAAATCCGGGTCCAATGGTCATGGATGAAGGGCCCGGCTAGTGAGTAAGAAAAGTAATGGTTTAAAATATGCAGTTGGCATGGCCAAAGGCTGTGCTTACTTGCCAGGGATGAGGGCCCTGCTAGTTGTCCAAAAACATCTGTAGGGGCCACAGCTGAAGGCCGTTGCCACCTAGTTGATCCAAAAGAAACAAATTGCGGAAACATGTATAGTGTACAAGGCTGAAGGCCATGGCTTGTGGCCGGGTAGTGTTTTAAAATATACAGTGGGCCTAGCCCTTGGATATGTATAGTGCCAACACCCCGGAGGATCCAAAAGAAACATATTGGTGGAACATGTACAGTGGACACGCACAAAGGCCATGGCTAGTGGCCCGTAAAAAGAACCTATGGTATAATAAATCCCTTGAAAATCACTGAAAAAATGTTAGTTAAGGTGTAGTTAAGTTGCACAAATTTAAAGCAGCAAAACCCTTCAAATTCAGCAGATGTGGGAAGTCATGACCAACTTAACTGGGCGCTTTCCCATTGCATAGCTCATAAGCTCATACATATTATAAGTGAAGGGATTCACATTGACAAACAAAATGGCAATATGGGGAGCTGTTCATGACTACCCACATTCGCTGAGAAGAGGAAGTGTCCAGTATCGTCCCCACTCCAGTTGCCCCCCCCATTACCTATTAGGTTCACACCAAAGTATGTGATTTATGATGAACAGGTAAATCAGCAGATAGCAGCACATGGGCTCTGCTCAGTAACTATCAGGATAACAGCACCTATTAATATACCGACACCTAAGAAAACCGGGACAGTAAGGTATCCCTTAAAAAAGCCACATCTACATTCTAAACAATATGACGGTTGTTTGAATAAAATACCTGAAGAAGCAAAGAAGATAATGAAGGAAGATGAATGGTGACATCATAATAAATCAGACTGACGCACATATAAAAGATTTAATGACCTGAGAATACTGACAAGAGACGAAATACCATGGATAAATGGCATCTTGTGCCTAAGGTAAAGAAATTGAGGTCAAGATGAAGAAACTTTTGCCACATACATGATGAAGATATTTAGTTAGTTTAAACGTGTACAGATGCAAGTAACTGCAAGAGGCAAAGAAATCGTGAAGCTTGCTTATGCTTTATAGTTGATAGATTGCGGCAAGCACAAACGCTTAGAAGTATATACCTCAAGAAGCACTTTATGTATGAATGTAAGTCCACTACGCACATAAGCAGAACTGAACAAAGGTTACAAAAGGCCTCAGATGGAGTGTGTCGCAGCAAGAACATTGAGAATCAAGACAGAACAAAACTAAGCCAAAGAGTGACCATGCCACGAAACCAAGGTCTTATCTGGCTGGAATAGGCTGATACTGGATACAATTAAGGAGAGAAGAGAACAGAGGATCCTGTTCAGAAAGGTCAAGATAAGCCACAGACGTCAAAGAACTGGTAGAATTAAATCAAATATATGAAAAGACATGGAGAAAACCCAATTTCACGTGTCCAGTCACGTGACAAAGGTAGGCTGGAAGGGTGAAACTATCACACCTACGCATGGCCCTGCCATGCCCATACTCATTGAAAGTTCTCAGAGTACAGAACAGACACAAGGCCAAACTACAAAGCAGTAATTGACACATGACCACTGAGTTGATAATTTATTGTAGGATAATTGGTGGGAATCTGCGGTACAGACAAGCTTCTCTGCACCTGGATTTTCTTTCTGCATGCTGCTAGACGTAGGTGGAAAAATATGAGTGGGGTTGATGCCAACCCAATCATAGTGGACCATGTAATCTAAGGTAAGTAGAGCCAATGGGACGTCGTACTTTTAGTGACGTTCATAGTGGCCATTTTGAAGGGAGGGCTTAGTTGCCCGACCTGACATTTATTATCCAATCCCCTCTCCCCATTAACATATGCAGATATAGTACCTATGTTAAAGGTATCACATTGCATGTTATGTTTTTAAGATTGCCACGTAGGATGACGTAGTACGTGTGCAGGTTGTACGTCAGCAATGACGACTTTTTGCAATAAATATTGTGTTTTTTCTAAAAGTAAAGAGAGCGAGAATATCGAGCGGTTGCTGATGTTCGTTGTACTCGCCGTTTTATGAACTTGTCATTAAACGGACTCTCTTTGCCAAACTATTGAGTTGTCTTAATGATTTTATTCATGAGTATGAATCTGCATCCCCATCTATCTCGAGGGTACTGCTACTCATCTTAAAGGGCTGTTTGGAGATCATCCAGTTCACTTGGTAGCAGAGATTAGATGGTAGATTAGATAAAGATACCCATCGACCGTTGACATAAGTAACTTCAGGTCCTTGGCAATATCACATGTGCTTTGCCATCCTCTGATAGAACGAGAAGCTCCCCGTAGATAGTGGATAGATTAATTAATAAACCCTGCAGGTTAGGTGTGACTGGTTCCTTGCTTTCCTCCAAAAATCCATCCCACTTCTACGAGTAGCGGATCGGACTAGCAGCATGGGGAGGCGGTAACAAAGGCAGTGATCCTGAGCATCCGTAGATGAAAGAAATACGAACAGTGAGTAAAAACAACTGAATGTTTTGGCAAAGCATGCATGGCTTAGAAAACAAGTAAGGGAAGGTAACGGAGGGAGGCGGGATACAAAAATAACATCAGAATGAGAGTGTAATATATATATGAGGGGAAAGAAATTGACTTGAGTGCGGCCGAGCAACATAACGAGTTATCATGAGTGTGGCCACAATAAAGATTATACGCCCAGTTCCTAGATTTTAAAAAATGCAATCAGAAGCCCTTATCTAAGGTCCTGATTAATAGGATGACGCAGGAGACCAGATCAATTAAAGACGATCTGAAAGAGATAGGCTTGAATTCCATGTTGGAATAAACATAGGCTCAATATGCGTCTGAGATAGCAGATGGCATAAGGTTCATGTGGCTGGCCAGAGATTTTCTGTTTGTTTAATGTGTTTAAGTAAACTTGTGACATCATAATTGAAAAACTGTTTTTTGTGAAAAAAAGACCATGAAAACTGCACGATGGCAGAAGAAATTGGTGCATGACATGGATTGATGGTTGTTTTTTTAGCAAGAGTAAAGTAAAAAATATTGTTGAAGTGACAGGAATGGAGCTAGAAACGATTGGTGCTCTCTCATATTGTTGATTGTTGAGACGCAATTTTAATAAAGTATGAAGTGGAAAAAAAAGTGTTATATGAATAAGGGGTAAACAAGTCAAGCATGGAAGACATTACTCCGTCAATACACATGTGTAAACAGTTGCCGAAACACGCACCTAAGCTTAAACAATGCAGTGCGGAATGGGTTAAAGGGACCGCAGACAAAATGTTTATGCCGTGGCCCCAGGGCGGATCGCTATCTAAAACGGTCCTACAGCACATGACAACATATTTACATGCTACATACACTGGTAAAAAGTTAGACAAGCGCCTGGCTAGTTTAGAACTTTGGAAGATGTACCAGGAAGAAAGAGAGGAGGGGCCGCCGTTAGATTAGATACTGAATATATGCAAAGAGGGGGGTGAAGAGCCTTCTGCGCCACCCGCCCCGTCTGAAATAAAAAACAAAGCAAGTGTCACGATCCATGCCCCTGACCCCCTCAGGTATAGCAGCCCCCTGGCAGCAGTGGGGCTAAAGCCTTTCACACTGGCCACCAATAAACAGCGCAGCACTCCGCGCATCAATAACTCACTGTGGTCTTCGCCATTGGCGCTGCAACTCCGAGATCGCAACCATCCCTGTGAAAACAAAAAGAGACATTGTTAGGGAACAGCGTAGTGGAGCAAGACTCCCAGAATACAGAGGAAACGGAGGGAAAGAAAGAGACAGAATAAAGACGGAAAAGACATTATAACTCACCTGGAAGACAGCAAGCAGAGTCGCAGTCACCGTCCGTCTGGACCTGACATGAGGGCACACGAACAAGTGAAGCAACTAGGTCCACTGAACATCCGCACCAACCACGCGCCCATGCACATAGACGCAGGGCGGAGAGTTCACGCACAAAAACCTAAGGTGAGCAATAACTCCAAGGGAGGGGAGTTGGACCAGAGGGAGGTGGGAGTCCACCCATCACAGAACCAGTATCTTTACCCTCCATTCTCCTGTTATAGGCGCTACCCGATGTCTGCACATCACCAAGCAGAGAGGGGTCCGGGATAGCACTTAGACCTCCATCCAGTATCGTATGGAGCCAAAGGTGGATACCAGGTGAGCATAACAGCTAGTAAACAAGACGGATTGTACCCAATAAGAGAACTTAAAGCTGCAACAGGATATAGTAACCCGTCACATGAGTCCCCTACGCAAAGTAGTGATGAAAACCAAGAGCAAGAAAAGGAAAGAAATATTACCTCCAAAGTCCCGAGGGACAAGGAGAGACGCAAAAAGGAAAAAGGTGATCAAACGCAAGCAAGTACATCTCTAGGTACAGGAAGAGAGGTAAAGAGATGGAAAGGAGATGAGGATAGAACTGATGAGATGGCATTCACACAGAACAAATGGATGGGAGGTCAGATGTTATTGAAACTCGATGGTAAAGGCATTGAGGACATGAGACAAAGGGGAGAATGAGACGAACAAGAAAGAAGGGACAAGGAAAAGGCAGGACGATTGAGAGATGAAGGAGCGAGAAAAAAGGATAGGCAGAAACTAGAGCAATTATACCATGATGAATAGGCTAGAAAACAGGAAAAGGCGGAAGAACAAAGAAATCGCGATAATAAGCAAAGAACAGCTGATGATCAGGAAAGAATAGAAGAAAGGAGAATAGAAGAAAAAGAACAAAAGATACGAGAGAAGTGAATAAAAAGACAGAAAGATGAGGAAATACAAAGGGCAAAAGGACAAAGAGACTAGTAAAAAAGAGGAAGATAGGGTTAGAGAGGAAGCGAGGAAGCGTAGAGAATTTGATGACGACATAGAATGCAAGCGAAGACAGAGAACATGTAATCTCGAGTATCTGGAATGGGGGGTTAGAAAACCTGATCCAGTGGTAGAATGGGAAGATATAGAGGAATTCTTCCCTGAGTACGATTCAGTACCAAGCACGTCTAGAGTAATTCTAGAAGATGACTTTGACACCAGAAGCACCGAAGAGACAATTGATAGAATATATGATGAAATGGGACTAGAAAAAATACCCCAAGGAAAGGGAAAGGATGAGCACCTTGAAAGCACTCAATTTTATGACACTGAGGATGCTTCACGCAGTCGTTAGATCGGCTAACACTAAATAGAAATGAGGAAGATGAGAGAAGCTGCATGAGTTGGGCACAGGCAATATCAGATGAAGAAAGGGAAGCCTGTGAAAGAGAAGAAAGAGAAGAAAGAGAAGAAAGAGAAGAAAGAGAAGAAAGAGACATGGAGCGTGGCCGCAAGAAATGTTTCTCTAGAGGTAAGATAATAAGATGGTCGAATTCAACCACCTCTGCATCTAAAGCACTAGAGTCAGAGACACAGTTATATTGGCATGAAGGACTGCCTCACGGTCAGAGGGGAGTGTCTCCCCCACCATATGTAAGCAGGTTGAGGACATTGCCAGGCAGACAGCCATGTGTGAATATTACCCTTGCGGTAGACAGACAAATGATGAGGGAAGAGAAGGAGTTTAGTGCGTCACAGTTTCCCTTATTAGAGAAGGAAGGGACACGGCTACAGTATATACCATGGCCACAAATGGATAGAGAGAATCTAAAAAACAAGCTCCCAATGTTAACATCTGGAGCTCGGAAATGGATACACAAGTTAGAAAAAATGACAGGAGGTAATACGTTGGCTATAGGAGATATCAAGGGTCTTTTGTTAGCCATACTTGGTGACAGAGCTGACGATATTTGGACACGTGCAGATTACCCCAGTGTGACTACAGTCAATAATGCACATGACGGAGCACCGTTTAACAATTGCAGAACCGCGGTATGGAAAGCGCTTCTAGTGCTATACCCGGACACTTCTGACATGGGGGCTATAATGAAGCGTAAGATGAAAGAAGGAGATGATCCGTTGATTTACATTCAGAATTTCCAAGATGCATGGGTGCTGGAAACTCGTGAATCTTGGGAGAAACCTATACTCATGTTTTACCACATATTATGTCAAGGGCTGCCAGAACAGGTGCAGAAGCAGCTCGAGAGAGTTGGTAGGAATTCAAGCTAAGCCATGGTCAGAAATACAACTGGCCATTGCGCATTATTGCAGGTTGCTGCAAGAGTAAAATCGCAAGAAGAATGATGCAAGAAAGGGCGAAGAAGCCAAATTAGTGCAGAAAAAAATGTGGAAATATGCCATTGAAGGGGCAATGTTAACGAGCACAGATGGATCCAATACGCAGCAGGTTAATAACCAAAGACAGTTCGATCAAAGTAATAATGGGTTCAGCCCAAGAGGAAGAGGCTACCGAGGAAGGGGGTGGCAGAATAATCAGGGAGGTTTTCAGAATATGCAAGGCGGAAATCAGAATATGCAAAATGGGCAAATGATCAGACCACCGCCAACATGTTGGACATGTGGGATGACAGGGTATCTAGCGCGTATTTGCAGAAATCAAGTGATGGTTAAAATGACCAATTTACAAGAGGGGGGATGATGAATCCACCTGCGCTTTCGCAGGAGGAGATGGATTTGTGCAGAATCAAACTGTACAGCAGCAAGCGCCGAGAGTGCAGCAAAGCTTACAGCCACAACAGACTGTGACCAATTTCCCGCAAGGGCAGTCTCAACAGTCTCTGTTGCAACTTCTGCAGAGTACAGGCACAGGACAGGTATTGAACTCTAGAGCAGGAAATGCCATGGGTGATGGAAGAAATCCATTCACTGTCTGTGGGACGAAATTGTACATGAACTAGGACAGCTCACTGGGAGACCTGATGTGTTCCATTCTATCAGTGACACCAAACCTTCACAAGGAACCAGGGTAGATGTCAATATAGGGGATAAAGAATATTCATTCCTAGTGGACAAAGGTGCGACACGCTCATGTATACGTGAAGGCAAGTTTTCTTTATCTGGCGACGCCATTAATACCCAAGGTTTTACAGGAGCCACAAGCTGTATTCCTTTCACAAAAGAACTTACAGTTTCTATAGGAGAATGTGGCATGAAAGTGCCACTATAATATTCTAGACAGACGCCTGTCAATATATTGGGATGAGATTTGATGACAAAGCTAAATATGACAATCTCGTTCACTGAGGAAGGCATAGTGTGTTCGCCTCCAGTAATTCATTATTTATATGTGTGCAAAATGATCAGAGCATACGCAGGACGAGGGGCTATGAGAGCTATTCCATTAGGACCTGAGATATTTGCATATGGAATGCCCATATTAATGTCATGTCTACCAGGCCTTGCAGAGAGAACAATGAGAACACCAGATGAGTTTCTGTTCAGACCAAGAATGCCTATGCATGAGGAAAAGGGACAAGTGTTTCCCTTGACAATACAAGGAGCTATAGTGCGAGGAGTGATGGCTTTGCTTAATGGCTATGATGATGAAGGCAGACAATGGTGCGCTATAATCGCCTTTAGGGAAGGTTATAGATTGACTGACGTCACTGATGACGATCTATTTGAAGAACAAACAGGTGAGGATCAGATGACATTTGAGGTTAATTTCATTTATTGGGTGAAAATGATTAAAAGAGAGGTGCCCCAGAGGATGATGCTGGCACAAAAACGTCCTGAATATTTTGATGACGACATGGCGAATGTGCCTGTCTCAGTATGGATTACAGGCCCTTATGATGTACTAAAGGGAGTTGAAGAAGTAAAGATTAAATTGAAACCAGGAGCAATTTTACCAAGAGCACGACAATACTCCATGTCTAGGGAGGCAGATGAAGGGAATTTCAAGACAATTTCTGCCGTGATGGATAACAGGTATCTTAGTGACGTCAGAGTTGTCATGCAATACTTTGGTTTATCCAGTCAAAAAATCAAATGGAGGGTCTTGGCATTTAATACAAGATTTAGGACCGATAAACCAGATAGTAGAGGCAGAGTTCCCTCTACTCCCTAACCCATCTACAATCCTATGTAACATACCTGTTGAGGCACGCTATTTCACTGTGATTGACTTAAACAATGCATTGTTCTCAATCCCATTGCACAAAGACTTAGAAGATCTGACATCTACAACTTTCACGTTCAGGCAAGTTCATCTGAAAAGCACACGGTTGCCCCAAGGTTATTGTGAGTCTCCTTCAATTTTCAATATAGTCCTGCAGATGGACTTAAGCAACATTGCATTATAGAGTGTTGTTTTGCAATACGTGCATGACATTTTAGTCTGCAGCACAACAGAGGCAGAGTGCAGACGCAATTCCATTCAGTTATTGACTATACTTGCTGAGAAAGGCTATAAAGTTGACAAGGAGAAGTTACAGTATTGTCAACAAGAGGTGTTGTACATAGGCCAATTGACTTCACATGAGGGAAAAAAGGTTACTCCTGCAAGAGCTGAAGCTATTTTGCTAAAATGTACACGGTAAAACAAATGCAACATTTTCTAGGATTATGTAATTACGTCAGAGCATGGGTCTTTGATTACAGCTCTTATACTAGGCCTTCATTACAAGCCTTAAAGAAAGCACAGGCAATGAAAGAAAAAATGGTGTGGAGTAAGGCCATGGAGGAAGGGTTTGATGAACTAAAAAAGGCCATTTACAAGGCACCAGTTTTAGGGATTCCCAATTATGCAGAAGAATTCTACCTGTTTTCACACACAGATGGTACTGTTATGACAGCAGTCCTTACACAGAAAACCACGTTGGGGGACAAGCCCCTGGCATACTACAGTGGGATTTTAGACCCAGTAATGAGAGGTAATTTCCTGTACGAACAAAGTTTGGCTGCCACCGTGTTCGCGATACAGAAAGCTACCACCATTGTAATGGGGTGCCCAATGACGTTATTCGTTGAGCATGCATTATTTCCATTTTAGAGAAACCAAAAGGTACATTGACATCACAAAGAGTTTCTGCTTATGAAGTGGTCATATAAAATCCAGCAATTAAAATAATTTGATGCAGAATAGTGAACCCAGCTATGTTTACAGCAGAGCCAGTTACTGAAGGAGATACAATACATGATTGCGTGAACTATGAAGAATTCTATGATGAGATCCCAAGAGTAAAGGAAAATACATTGGCAGAAGGAGAAATCATCTTCATTGATGGTTCTTCAAGGATCAATCAAAATGACAGACAAAGATATGCAGGTGCCGTTGTGGTGAAGCACACGGCAAATGGAGAATTTTGAGTACTTATTAGTGCATGTTTACCCTCTCATTATTCAGCACAGGCTGGAGAATTATTGGCATTGATACTCGCGCTTGAGAATCACGCAGACCAGTAAGTAACGGCGTACAGTGACTCTGCCTATGTGACGTAGACAGTGCACGCAGGCTTAGCACGCTAGAAAGGGAGGGGCTACCTCCGAGCAGACGGCACGCCAGTGCAACACGCCACTTTATTGGACAGGCAGATTAATGCACTACAACTCCCAGTGGGCAGAGCAGTTGTGAAATGTGCAGTCCACGTGAAAGGGACAGAAGTTTATTTCACGGGGAAATCAAGCAGCAGACACTGAAGCCAAGCGTGTGGCAACTGAAGATGAAATAATGATGAATGTGGAAATATCTGATGTGCATGAGAAAATGATTGTTGTGAGGAATAAGCCGGAAGGCTACAGTAATATGTCAAATACTCAGTTAATGGAGTTCCAAGGCTAGGCACCACAGGAAGAAAATAATCTTTGGAAGCAAAGAGGGTGTTCTTTAAACCCCGCTGAGGCTTTATGGCGACAAGACAGCACTGGTAAACCAGTAATGTGTATAGCCCTACTGAAAATAGCACTGGAACAGTTACACTATCCAGCACATATAACAAGAGAGAATCTAGCAGCAACCATTGCCAAATACTGGTTTGTACCAAACCTAGAGAAGCATGTTGCATTTTTTATGATAAATTGCATAATCTGTCTGAAATTTATGGCTGGGCATACACTATGTGTGATCTCGCGCTCTGAAAACACTTGTGTACGAGCACGATAGAATTAAAATATCAATCAATCAATCAATCAATCAATCAGAGGAGTCACCCTAAGGCCTAATTGTCCTTTTCAGCCCTTGCACATCGACTATGTCGATATGATTCAAGTATGTGACAGGTACAAGTGTACAATTGTTGTGGTGTGTCCATTCTGTAGATGAATAGAAGCAGGTCCATGTACACATCCAGACTCTACCTGTTTCTTGGTGGGAGAGTTGTTTCCCAGATGAGGAGTTTGTGAAGTGATGAGGTCAGATAGTGACTGTCTTTTTTAATATGATGGTCCTCATTTTGTTAATGCAGTATTTGAACAGATCAGCTTGTTGCTTGGTATAAAGCACACGTTTTTGCCAGCTTATCATCTGCAAGGTAATGGAGTATGCGAGAAGCTCAACGGCTTGTTAAACGAAAGTATAGCCAAGTTGAAGCTTACTCTGAAGAAAGGATGGTTCCACTGTTTTCCACTGGCATTGTATGCACTCAGAAACCAGCCTGGTTCTGACCAACATCTTATGCACAGGAAATTGAGACTGGCAGAAGAATGCAGACGCTGTTAAAGATTTGAACTAGAGCTAGATGTGATGCTCAGCCAACAGGAGAAGTACTAGGATTGGAAATGCAAAACTACCTGAACTGTATGACTTTCAGTGTTTCTGTAATTTCTGGACAGCTGCAGCGATGACAAGGAGGCTGTAGGGCAGTAAAGAACACAGAATGAGATGCTACAGCTGACAAGGTTCCAGAGTTACATGTACCTCAACTATAGCCTGGGGATACTGTGATAGTTCAAAATCACACAAGGAAAAGGTGGGGCGAGCCAAGGTTCCACGCCCTTTCATTTTAGAGGATATTACACCATCTGCAGTCAAGTTACAGGGAAGAAGAACTTGGATCTTCCTTGGTGACATCAAACCATATATCAGAGAGACCCCTCTGCCCGCGCCCCAACCCAGAGAAACTACAGACAATGGAGAAGAACCACAGCACGTGCAGATGAGATCCATAACGAGGAAGAAGGACGCATGACCAGTCAAGTGAAAAGAGCAAGGAAACCTTTGTGATAAGGTTGTGGCCCAGTTATAAGACATTTACTTTGAGCAAAATAAAGGAAAAAAAGGACGCAAATACGAACACTCTGTGCAACATGTTTGCAGGGTAAGAGAAGAATAATTGCATTTATTGAGCCACAAGTAGCTTGTTGACTTTGGACTGAGGCCTTAATAAGAAAAAACTATGCCAAATTTTGATCGAGGATATATAAACTGGAAAAGAATACAATATCCTGAGTCCTTCCACACAGAGTCTTTGTTTGGACCTACTTATGATGTCACACAATAGTGACCTCACTAGGCACATACTGACCTATTTTGAATTGGTATTAATGTCCTATCCGTCGTTGGTGGGGAGATTTACAAGCATAACAGAGTTTTTGCAAGAACCTGATAACGAAAAGATAATAAGAAGACTGCTTACAGTGATTACAGAACAGTTTCTTTTACTTCCAGAGTACAGTGTGGACAAGACAAATGTCCCTATCACCAGACAATCATTGACTGGCAAATGCAGTATTTTTCTGTTTAATTGAAGGCTTTCCAGACCTTGTTGGGAGACATGCCAATGTCGATGTGATCACATTCATCCGTGATCCAGCTAACACTACTAACTTGAGTGTGCTTCTACATAGCATAATAATACAGGTTGCGCTTTCTTCTCATCACAATCACAGAACAGTGTAGAGACTTTCATTTGAGGGACAGATCGTGGAAGTATTGACAAAAGATACACTTTTGCTGACAGGGAAGCAACATGTCATCTGGAGTTACGCAGATTTGAGGTATAGACCGGGAACTAGTCTATAACGAACATGTATTATAAACATGCTGAGCTCATTGTTCATTGTTGGAACATTACATTGCAAACAGAACTGTTTCCAGAGACAAGAGACAGTCCATTATCCAGAATCAGAGGACAACTGTCCGGAACTATGGATCTGTGAAGCAGAGACAGCAGAATCCAGAAAAAGTGATAATAATGAAAATGTATAAAAGAAGCAGTTTTTGCTTCATTAGATGATTGAGATGGGAAGTCGGAGCAGCAGCTTTGTTCTCCCTCAGGATGAGAGACATTCATATTGCCCATGAAACAAATGCTGTAAGATAACCTACCGATGCATTGTTTATGCATGCATTATATTCAATATCGTATTACTGTCATTAACGATCAGAACTGCATTTTTTATAGGTGCACAAAGTGTTGTTCCCATGCACCCACCTGAGAATGCACGCTTGATACCCACAAGAGCGCCCAGACCTTACATAGTCATTCCTGTTCCAAGAAAAAATGGCAGAGTAACTGAGCTTGAAATGGATGTGGTAAGCAATGACACACACATGACACTTGTTTTAGCAAATGAGATGAAACACCAGAGACAGGGTTGGCAAAGTAAACCAGACAAGGGATCGATTAAAGTTACACCTACACAGATAATGAGTACAAACACACCTGGTCTAGTGTCAATGAGTTCAGAATCACATTCCAGAGAATGGGGAAGCTTGGACAAACACCGATGAGAAGTTTTACACCAAGAGAAGTTGAGAGACAAACAAAGAAAGCTGAACTTTAAAGGAGACAAAAGGCTTTAGAGAATAAGCAAAAAGAGACAGCACCTGGAAGCACACCTGATCCTGCGAGATATGATATCAGGGCAGTGCCTGGAGGGAAGACACGAACAGAAATATAAGAGACATTTTCATGCCTAGTTTGTATATTGAAAGGATGAAGCAAATTGCACAACCTCCTACTCAAACAGTACAAATGGAAACGACTGGATCACTGATGGAGATGCCAGAGAATCCTCCAGCAAGAAGGAGCTATACAGAACTATTACATGACACGCTTGTGAAAGCTCATATCAAATGAATAAGAGCCAAAAGAAGCACACAAGACAACAATAATGAATTGAATAATTACCTGGATAGCAGAGCACATTTGGGAAACAACATATGGTACCAGCATATGAAGGAAGTTGGAAGACAAACTTTGGATGAGGAATGCTTTGTATGTGCATTTCTGCCCTAAAGCATGGGAAAGTCAAAAATCTTTGTCGTTATTGAGATAGATGTGCAGACAGCATACTGGCTGTCACATACAGCAGTGTGCAAAACCGGAGGTCAGTTCATGGGAAATGATGCTTCTCTCAAATGGGCGAGGAGCGGTATTGAGTCTCCTCAACATTGCTCCTCTGAAGTGCTGCAGACTAATACATTATACATGCACTAATTTACCGTACTGGACACATGTAAATTCTCCAAATCCATCTGAACCACATTGTTAAAAACACTCAGAGATTCGCAGTACCCCTGGGTCAACCTCGTGTGCTCAAATCTCTGACCACAATACGTAAACGTTGTGAGGTACTAAGAATCAGGGTTTAAGGTAGCAGAGAAAATTGCATTTTTAAATCAATTACCGTGAAGTGGGTTGACCCATTTAGGATGTTACTGAGAATGGGAACAGGATTTGGGACCACTGGAAATTCCACCTCAACAATATTATTGAGGGGGTGCAAATCCTGAACCATCCTTCAAGTGGAGACCGTTGTCTTCTTCACAGGATTGATAGGCATATTGCATGGGGACACGGGAGGCTGTATCATGCCTTGCTTTAACAATGCCATAATGGTCCCATAAACCCCTACATCTGCATCCTTGGAAACGTGGTACTGCTTAACCCGTGCTAATATCGCACCAGGTTTAAATTTTATCCTCACAGCTCCAGAAATGGTGCAGCACTTTTCCCAAATCCTCCTTCCAAAACAACAATGTATTTTTAATGATAAACATGGTCTGTGATACTTCTCTTTGCTCTATTGTTATCTGGCAAGGCAGCCCAATTTCAAAGACCATCTCTCCTAATGCTTCACTGTCTTCAAACAATTGCTCGTTGGACACGTCCCTTAGTGACAAGGTCAGATCGATGCTCAGAACTGTGCCCCACTCTCTACCTTCCTATCTGTGCCTGAGAGAACCGCCATGTTCTTCTTGATCACTGTGCCTCTAAGAGAATCATAACAATGACACCTGGTGTTACTTCCTGAGGCACATCTGGCCAAAATAAAAACTAAAATGGCACTTGGCAGGCCTGATTTCTGATCAACAGGACCCAGCTCAACAAAAGCATCACTCCATAGAGAATCAATGCTGCATGCACGGGAACCCCCCTAATTGTGCTGTCTTTACACTAGTGTAAAAGCTTACTCCCCGTCTTATACGTACAAATACAAAATGACTATGACACACCACAATGGGGAATGAGATTAAGAGAACAGGTTGTGAGAGTTAGGTTTTGCTTATATAAAATTGGTATCCAGAGAACTCTGCTGCCCAAGAGCGCTCTGGCAAACAATACACTTACAATTGATTATATTGACAAAAAGCGTCATCAGTGATGTCAGATACGAATGTCATAAAAGTTCATTATGATTGGACACAAGACTACAATGTGTAGGTTCCTTTAGGTGCTGCTCCTCTCGGGTTGGCTGCTTGGTTGGCGGGAGGGTGAGCGTCATGATATCCATCTGTCTGTGTCCAGGTGGGGTGAGGGTCAGGTCGCAGTGAGATAATGCGGGCCCTAACAAAGCTAACATAAGATGCTACCATTAGAAATGCACTAAATAATGGTCACTACAAATCCTTTGAATAGATTATCATAAACCTATAAATCGCATACATAAAATTACAGCATCACTCATTGGGATTTATATGAAGTACTGGGCTTAAGGTCTTGGTCAGTGAGATAACATCGATGGTGGGGTGGGTCCAGGCGCATCAAAAGAGGCTATAAGGCATTCTGACATTTGTTAGTTCTAGGGTGCAATATACTGTGACAGAGGTCTGATGTTGGTCGGGGGCACACTGGGGGTGGGCTTCACAGCATGGTCACCATATGTTACATCAAGAGAATACCTTGCGAGGGCACTGGGTTATAGCGGCAGTAATTTTCCAACAGCAGGGGTAAGAGGGCACAGGCAGGTTTGTGGAGACGGATGGGCTAAAAGTCATGTCCCAGGCTAGTTCACACACAGGACAGTGATCTCAGAGGGAGATTGAAATGTTACATTGGTGTATTTGTTTCAATTATCTCCGGCTCATCCGTGAGAAATGGAACTGCAAATCTTTCAGACAGCATGAGAAAAGGTGGGGGCCATGAGCGTGGTGTGCGCTACGCTGCAGAGGGGAGAGAAGCCTTTTCGTATTATTGCAGTGAGGCCTAATCCAAAGATGGAGTCGAGGGTACACAAAATGGAAGTCAAGTGTCCTGCACAACAACCTTGCATCTGCCACTGTTAGTATGCATGCGAGCAATCAAAGCGTCCCCAATTATTGTACGAGCAAGTGGCTTACATTGTGCTGAATGTATGAGGGGGCCTAAACGACCACTCACTCCCACACATTCCCCCCTTTCGTTACATCTAAAGTAACAAACTAGGGGCCTCATCAGTAGCGCTATAACTGCCGCATTTAAGGGTCCACCAGATCATGGCCTTGGCGGATTTCCCCCCAGCTGTGAGCTGGGGGAAGTCTGCAGCAAATTTGCCGATTTGTAGCGCTATTACCGCCGGTGGGAAATCCACCGGCGGTAATAGCGCAAATTTTCCCCATTGCGCCCAATAGGGAATGAGGAATTCCCGAATGGGCACTAACCATTCTGCCAAACCCGTGATCCGGCGCTAATAGCGCCGGAGGGTTTGGCGGTAGGGCTAGTAGCGCCAGCGGTAATAGCGCCGGCATTACTGCCCAACTCGTGATGAGACCCTAAGTCTTAGTATCATTCTCCCTCCGATAATACTCAGCCTCTGCTGCTGCCTCATCCCATGCTGGTGACCCTTTATTGGCATCCATGCCGTACAGACACCTCTTAAGCTCTGCCCTCTCCTTGCATACTCATCAGGTGTGCATGTATATGCCCCCATGCCCATTAGATCAACCCACACCTCCCTGTACCATTGCAACTCCTGTGGTTCTTTAATTGTGGTGTGATATAGTTTGTCTACCCGGTCCCCATGCTGGTGATAAACAGCTGTCAGGCGATACTTTGGTGGGTTTGATTCCCCAGTTTGTATTTGTGCATCTATCATGGTTGCTACCGTTGTCAGTTTGCCCATTGTTACCATCATTAGCATTGAACTAGGCATAGATTTTGCACAGCATCGTATGCCCAGCTGGCACACACATAAAAATAGCAAAAGAAAAACGACCACTGGAACAAACATTTTCATCATAGTACTGAACCAGGGGGTATCCAGCTGAACATGTTGTCGAATCAGTTGCTACGCTCTATACCACCTTCCTTCCGCATTTTCTCCCCCAGGTTGTGTACTGCCGAGATGACGTGGGAGACGGTCCCATTATCTGAGTCTTCAGAACGTACGAATGTACAGCATGCGCTCCCGATTTTTTGGCAAACATCGCCGTCCATTGCTGTGAGAAGGTCCAGGACGTACCGGTTCTGCATTGTCATTAGGCGCAAGGTGCGCAGTTCCACCTTGATCACATTAAACCTTTCTTCAGTGTCGTTGGTCAGTTGGATCAATTCCCAGTGGACGATCTGCTGCCTGAAGTCCTGGCACCAGGAGAGAGGCAAAGAACATTTCAGCTGAATTGAATAACTTGTATCTGTCGGGAAACTCGGCGAGGAGTTTGAATGATTCATTGGAGATATAGTTTGACCTCCTTTTGCGGGACAATCTGTCTTGTAGCTCATCTTTGTTCAGAATGTTGTATGCGGAAGGCTCTGTTGCTGTTGACTGGAGTGCAGCCGATGTGCCAGCCGAATCCCCTGCTACCGATATGCCAGCCTAATCTCCTGCTGCCGATATGCCAGCCGACTCTCTCCCCTCTTGTATATGGCTTTCTGGGATTACCATTAGTGCTGAGTGCCAGGCTGGTTGGCCAGGCTGCATGTACCCTTCCATGATGCTGGTAGATGCAGGTAAGCTTGCTTGCCACACACCCAATACATGTCCATGAGTGGTGCTGTGCCTTTTTTCATATCTGGGATGATGATTGTTTTGTTGCATTTTCTGTTGGCGCCCATTTGTACCTTCTCTTCGCCATGGAAACAAAGTTTGTGCGATATTTCTCTCTGGGTTTTGATGGGTTCCTCAAGTGCAGTAACCCATGTGAGTTTTGCAATGTGCTGGGACCAGACGGGAATATACATTTCTTTAATCCATTGAAAGTTTTCTTCAGTTAATCCTCGTAATGCTTCTGCTTTGCATGTGATTTTCTCGTCTTGCCAGTTGTTTTCTGCGAACCTTGTCCCCCTGATAACAAAAAAGTGTTCTTTGATGCAAATCACTCCTTGCGGCTTGCTCGTGCAGGTTCTCTCGTTCTGCAGCATTTCAATTGTAACTGTGGCTGGAAGGTGCTCCGAATTCTACATAATACGAGATGAATTAAGCATTGGGCATCCGACAAGGGCACTTCTTAAGGTATAAGTATCTTAAGTGTGCCTGAAGCGTGCGGTATGAGAGAGCAGACATAGCAGCTCTCATTTGTGGCTTGCTTTGCGGTTGCACTCATGTCTGAATACCATTTGTTTTACTGATCTGGGTGGCCGGGGGTCTTCAATTTCCTCTAGTCCCAGGCCACGGTAAACATCATATCTTTTCCCTTACGCCCCCCTTTTCCATCTCCTCCTCCCCTCTTCCTTGTTAATTATCATTTTCACTCTTTTATGATTTATGGGAAAGACATCTGCCCATGTCGCAACACTGAATTCACTAGCAACTTGGCAGGACTGCGTTACTGGAGTGTCTTGTGTACTTACAGTGTTAGGATGAAAGTGCATTACAGTGCCTTGTGAGGTAGGTTCTGTGGTTGCATACACATCAGTAATTATCAGATCAGGCTCACTATCCCAAGATTAGTCTCCATCATACTGATCGGTCTCATTAAGTTTACTTAGTTATGTAAGGGAGGGGAGAAAAGTGTGGTTTTGGCGGTTAGATTTTTATATAACGTGGTAAGGTTGTTGTTTACAGAGCCATTATGCCCATATGAGCATTGAGCCTTCCCGTATCAGTTTTGCCCCACTCGCCACTCTTTCATATCCTTAATTATGAAAGTCACCGTCCAGTACCGTGCCGCAAAAAATAACATCACCGAACGCAATATTGCAGAAAATGTTAGTCCACATTCTAGATTATACCACATATTAATTCTGCTATCTACGCTATTGCTATCTACATTTGTATCGTTGTTAGTGAGGGCCCTTCTTTCTGGCATGTTTCCTCCTGATAGGGCGATATAAAATTGTTAAGTGCAATGCATATATAATACATAATTTCTGGCATTACCCTCTTTTCCATTCACGTCACATTTATTTTCTACTTTTCTCTTATTTTATTTATCATACTTTCACTTTGCACAATTCTATTCCAATGTATTATTTTTAACATTTGCTGAAGTAAATATACACTCTTTTGTAGTAATAGAGAGAGAGAGAGAGAGAGAGAGAAAGAGAGAGAGAGAGAGAGAGAGAGAGAGAGAGAGAGAGAGCTGCATCTTTTTTCTTATATATATACATGTACACCGTTATTTATATAATTTTTTACTTATCATGCATTATCACTTGTAAATCCTTTTCAGTTGCCGTTTTTATTGTGTTGCATTTTGCAACCCTGTATATTAGCCATTTGCAACTTTGTTGCTTTCATTTTGCTCACTCTGAGGGGTTGTGTGCTCTTCTCACATCTGACAGATGCACCCAATATTTCAACCTCTTTACCTTAACCACGGTTGGTGTACGATATATTACCTCGTAAGGTCCATGAAATCTCAGAGAGTTGCACCTCCGCACCAAATTTTGCACATACACATTTTCCCCCTGGCATCAATTGTCCCATTGGGCTCTCCTGCGCTGGTGTGGTAGTATCTGTCTGTGTGGCTTGTGTAAACGCGGGTGCGATCTGTCTTGCTGTGCTATGCACTGCACAGGTCAGTTGGGTAAGGTATTCCTTAAATTCATCCTCCAGCACTGTTGCAACTCTGTGAGCATCCGATGCTCTCCTTACTGGGGAGACTGGCGAATGAATGTGCCGTCCATCACTATTTTGTGCAGGCTCAAATGATGGTCCTTACTTGGCTGCGTTCATAGTTGGAACAGTGCTAAGGGAAAACAATACACCCAATTTTTTTTGAGGGTGTTACACAATTTGGCTGGTTTGCTTTTAAGCAGGCTGTCGATCTTTTCTACGAATCCGTTGGCCTGAGGGGGATAATAGAACATAATTGATGCTTTACATCCAACAATGTTGTTACTTCCTTGAAAAGACCATTTACAAAGTGTGTGCTGTTATCTGACCTTATGACATCACGTATGCCCCACCTTGAGAAAACCTCCCATGCTAAGAACATGGCAGCACACTTCACGTCTGGGTGGGGACATGGTCCAGCTTCCACCCACCTTGAGAATGGACAAACTATTACAATCAGATATCTTGCTCCATTGCATCTTTCCCCCATATCCGCGTAGTCAATGTGGAGCACTCTAAACGGTCCCACAGGACGTGGTAGTGTTCCTCTTAGTGTTCTAAGAGTCATTCCTGAACTATACATTTGACAGGTTGTGCACTCTACTATGGATTTTGACAAATGTTCCTGCAAATTTGGGACAAACCAATGTTCCTGTATTTCCGCTGCAATGTGCTGTTTAGTCATATGTGTTGAGAAGTGCAGTTGTTGAAACGCTATCTCTAACAAATCTACAGGCATCACTACCTTCCCTGTTAGTTCCTGCCGCCATATTAAATCTGTTGGTGACAGTTTACATCCTCTTTTTACCCATAATTCTTGTTCTTCTACAGGTGCACGTTTTTGGAGTTCTATTACTTGGGAAATTGGGGTATGGCTGTATCCCTCCTCTCTTGTATCTGTCCTGGATGTTTTTACAATGCACTCCACTGCTTGGGGGATATTTAAATAAGCTGCTTCTTTCGCGGCGGCATCTGCTGCCGTGTTCCCCAATGAGATTGCATCCATGTTATTGGTATGTGCTTGGCACTTCACCAATGCCACTACTGACGGGTCTGCTAATGCTTCTATGAGCTCATTTAACAGGGCCGCATGCTGTACTGGTGAACCATCTGCTCTTCTAAACCCTCTTTGCTGCCAACGTGACAATCCTGAGTGCACTGTTGTTGCATATGGCTGTGTGTAGTGCTTCGATTAGCACTGTTAGGTTGGCTGCCTGCACTGAATAATGAGAGGGGAGGTGTTTCTGTACAATTACTTCATACTCCCCGTCCTCCATTCTTACCACCGCCGCCCCAACATGTTTTTCACCTGTATCGCTGTCTATTGATGCTGACCCATCTACAAAGTATATTTCTCCCTCCTCGAGGGCATTTTCACTTGCTTTATGAATGTCATCTAATTCTCCTGTATACGTAGCACAATCATGTTCCTGTATGTCTTCTACTGTGTTTGGGCTTGAAATTATTATTTCATATGCTGTTGCTCTTTGTGTGGTGAGAGAGCGCTTGGATCTCTCTAGAATGGCAAACAGTGAATGTTCTGCGTATAGTGTCACTGAGCACCCCATCACAATGGTGGCACTTTTTTCTATGGCAAAGGCCGCTGCAGCCGGAGCCTGTTCGCATGCGAAGTGTCCCTGCATCACTGAATCTAGAGTACCGCTGTAGTAGGCCAATGGCTTGTGTCCTAATGATATTTTTTGTGTTAACACTGCTGTCATTAAAATACCATTGCAGTGTGAAAACTGATAGAAGTGCCGATCATAATCAGGGTTCACAAAAACGGGTGCGTGTGCAATAAGGTCTTTCAATTTGAAATATTGTGTCCTCCTTTCGTCTGTCCATTTTAATGGGACATTATTCTTTTGTGCTTCTTTTAGTGCTTGTAACAGTGGGCGTGTGTACGCTGCATAATCAAGTATCCAGGCACGGCATTAATTGCAGATGCCGAGAAATATTTGCATGTCCTTCACTGTCTTTGGTATCATTAGGTGGCGTATTGCTGCTGCTCTGTCTGGTAAAATTCTCTTACCATCTTTTGAAATCAGTTGTCCTAAATATAGCATCTCGGCTAGGCAATATTGCAGCTTACCTTTGTCCACCTTGTATTCTTTTGTGGCTAGTAAATTTAACAATGCTATCAAATCTGTTGTGCACCATTGTTCATTTTTAATATAGACGAGTAAATCATCCACATACTGTATTATTGTGCTCTCTACATCAATGTTACCAAGATCTTCGTGCAATAATCTATTGAAACTGCTTGGGCTCTCACAATACCCTTGTGGTAACCTACAATGCACATATATGTTGCCCCCCAGGGTGAACACTGTGAGGTACTGAGGTCAAGTGACAGGTGGTATCGAGAAGAAGGCATTCTTCAAATCCACTACTGTGAAACAAGTAGCATCTTTAGGTATGCTGCACAAAATTGATGCCGGATTAGGCACTAATGGGAATTCTTTCTGTATGACGTCATTAAGTGGGTGTAGATCCTGGATCATCCTCCATGCCCCGCCCCTTGCTTTTTTTAATCAGTAAAATCGCAGTGTTACATGGTGAATTGGATGGCACTATGATCCCCTGTTGCAGTAATGCATTTATTGTTTCTAGTATCCCCTCCTCTGCCTCCCTTTATAGTGGGTATTATTTTACTCTAGGCGGTATTGCACCTGGTTTCAGTTTATTTTGATGGGTGTCACCTCTTGTAATAGCCCCGCATCATGGGGGCCTGTGGTCCATATTTCTGGCAGTACTTTTTCCATATCTTCCTCAAATATAATGGGTGGCACATTAACACTAGCCATGAGGGGATTATGTATTTCTCTGTGTTGGATCATGATGTCACATGGGACACTTATTTCCATTATTATTTCCCCATTAGTCTCATTGTCAGTGAACAATTCTTCATCAGTTAAGTCATGCAACAAAATACTTTGGTCTATCCACAGCACTGTTCTCCATTCGCAACCATGTGTGTCCAGTCCTATCAGTGCAATATGTTACTCAAAACCTGTACCCCTTCCAGATCAATAGACAAGATTGTTTCTGGTACAACATCTGTATTTGCAATTGGGCGGAAGACAAAGTCGGAGGGCACCTTCCATTCTTTTCTGGTTATTTCTGGCACTACTTTGGTAAGTACCCTTATTCCATATATGAACATGTCCATGTCAATGGGCACCCCTCCTACAGCTATTTCATTAGTCATGGTGCTTATCATTAACATTGCCCTTACTGGTCACACTCAAGGGGTGGAACACACTATTCTCCGCTCAGTAAAGGAGATGGTCATATTCAGATTACTCAGGAGGTCCCTTCCCAACACATTTATTGGCGAATCTTCATGATATAGTAGAGGTGCTTGCGTCTGCTTGATCACCGACTGCGGACACTAGTAAACTCTTTACATCCGCTATAGCTAAGGGGACTCCTGCTGTGTTTTTTTCAAATGCATGTATCCACTTCCCCACCCCACCCGAAAGTGGAAGAAGAAGTTTCAATAAGTTATTCTTATCCATCTGTGCCCAGGGAATGTAGTGTGGCCTTTGTGCTCCTTTGTGTAGCAGAGGCATTTGTAGTTTTGTCTTTCCTCCTTTTTTACTTACCGTTCCCTTCTTTGTTTTACCCACCAGCATGTTCCCTACTCTTTGTCTTAACCTCCCTTGACACCTTGGCACGGCCCTTTCATCCTCTTGGTCGAATGGGAATGGCAGCGGGGACCCCGCTGCTGCTGCACCCTCTTCATACTCATCTAGGTCACTCCATACTTCCTCTATCTCATCTTCTGACTCCCTTTCTCTCTGCCCCTCCCCTCTTCGGCTGTCCGGAGTTGCCAGTCATATTATTTTTACAGGTTTGACATTTAAATGGAATAGGAACTCCTCTGTTTGCCACTCCTGTTCCTGCCCTTTTGGTATATGTGCCGGCAGCGGCGGGGATGGTGTGGATCCCTCCGTGACACTTGGCGAGGGGTGAGGTCAACTGCTGTCAATGGTGGTAATTCCCCTCCCCCTGGCAACATCAGGCCCCTATCACATAAGGCTCTTAATCGCGTTATTTCCATTTGGGCATGTGCAAGCTGTCTGTCTAAGTCTCCTGTTAGTCATGCTAAATTCACCGGATGGGCAGTAGTTGGTCTATATAACCCACCCATTTCATATGGTGGCGGGGCGGTGGCTGATGCTGTTGCTGGAGTAGTTGCTGTGGTGGGTGCTGGCAAATACAGGGGCTCACTGTAACCCACTGCGGGTCTTGTCAGTAACGGATAAATCCTAGTGAGATCATTCTTTCTTGTTGTTACTGTGCTTTCCTCCCCTGCAGCACCCTCTCCCCCCTCCGCTGCCTTCGCCTTCTACGTTAATGTATCTTTACTTACCTCACCGCCGGGGGTTACTTCTTCAAACATTCGCCATAAATCTAGCACCTCCCTTCTGTTCTGCAATTGCTTGCCACTGTATTTAGCTAGCAGATGTGTTGATACGAGATCTAATACATGGTTATTGAATGACTCTCCTTCAGGCCATATAGGTGATACACCTTCTCCTTTTATTTCCGACACCCACTGATTGTGGTATTTCTGTATTTTCTCGCTATACAAAGTGAGGTGTTGGCATATATGTGCTAACGGTGTAGTCCCTCCTATGATACTGTTTTTCTTACTCTTACTTGTATTTTACTTCTTTTTTCTGGGTATAATTATACAATGTCAATCACCAGTAACCTCCTTTCTTTAACACCTTTGTTCAACCTTATTTCCATGTCAACATCAAAAAACATCAGCAACCTCTGTTACTTACATAATTTTTGCAGGAATCACAAATTATTTTTCAACATGAATCACAAATTATTTACCAATATTTCTCATCTTGTTTTCGTGAATACACAGACACATAGGCACTTACTGACGAACCAACATGTAACCCTTTGACACATTGAAAACGTAACATATATTATCTTTCAATTTACTCCCCCCTTTCAATTGCATTAGTTTATCATCCCTAGTTCTTATTCTCTCATTCACTCCCCACCTCGCAGCCCCCTTAGGCTACCTCTCCAAAGAATTCTGCTCACACGGAAAAAGAATATTCTAAATTACTACTCCGAGCCTACTAAATATATGAGACTCCTACTTTTTTCTCTTTATCTCCACTTGTTCCCTGCAGTGGTCGAGAAAATGCTCTGCGGGGCCGCCGTCTACCCCCCTTCGGAGCTAGGATCCTGTAATCTTTTTTATCTCTATTTCCACAACAACCTAATGGACACATAAAGGATAGGTAAGAAAAAGCCTCAGTTACATTCGCACAGACCCTGAACCTCACCCTCAGTTTCTATTTTTCTGGCTGTTTTATCCCTCTTCTTTTTATGTTTTTAATTTTTTCCCTGCAAGTCTCATAACCAGTACTCACGTGTTCAGTTGGGCGGTCTGGGAGCCGCCGTTCAGGGTCTATCCACAATCTGTTCGCACACTAACCAAGCCGTGACCCACCTTGGCGAGCAGTTTTAGTTTGGTATTTGCAAAGATGACAGGAACCCTTGGAACCTTTTGTTTGTGCGCGCAAACTGGACAACCGCGGAGGCAATGGTTTTGCTGGAGGTGTCCCGGATCTCGCCAAATGGTACAGGGCCTCTGGGCACCTGTCCCAATCACATTGCGGGGTCACCAAACGTAAAAGCTCACTCCCCGTCTTACATGTGCAAATACAAAATTACTATGACACACCCCAATGGGGAATGAGACTAAGAGAACAGGCTGCAAGAGTTAAGTTTTGTTTATATAAAATTGGCATCCAGAGAAATCTGCTGCCCGAGAGCGCTCTGGGAAACAATAAACTTACAATTGATTATATTGACAAAAAGCATCATCAGTGAAGTCAGATACGAATGTCACAAAAGTTCATTTTGATTGACACAAGACTACAATGTGTAGATTCCTTTAGGTGCTGCTCCTCTCGGGTTGGCTGCTTGGTTGGCGGGAGGGTGAGCGTCACAAGGTCCATCTGTTTGTGTCCAGGAGGGGTTAGGGTCAGGTCGCAGTGAGATAGAGCAGGTCCTAACTAAGCTAACATGAGATACTACTGTTAGACATGCACTAAATAATGGTCACTACAAATCCTTTGAATACATTATCATAAACCTATAAATTGCATACATAAAATTACAGCATCACTCATTGGGACTTATATGACGTACTGGGCTTAAGGTCGTGGTCAGTGAGATAACATTGATGGTGGGGTGAGTCCAGGCGCATCAAAAGAGGCTATAAGGCATTCTGACATTTGTTAGTTCTAGAGTGCAATATACTGTGACAGAGGTCTGATGTTAGTCAGGGGCTCAATGGGGGTGGGCTACACAGCAGGGTCACTGTCTGTTACATCAAGAGAATACCTTGCAAGGGCACTGGGTTATAGCAGTAGTCATTTTCCAACAGCGGGGGTAAGAGGCCACAGGCAGGTTTGTGGAGACGGATGGGCTAAAAGTCATGTCTCAGGCCAGTTCACACACAGGGCAGTGATCTCAGAGGAAGAGTGAAACATTATATTGGTGTATTTGTTTCAATTATCTCCGGCTCATCCGTGAGAAATGGAGCTGCAAAGCTTACAGAGAGAGTGAGAAAATGTGGGGGCTCTGAGCGTGGTGTGCGCTGCGCTGCAGAGGGGAGAAAGGCCTTTTCGTATTATCGCAGTGAGGCCTAGTCCAAAGATGGAGTCAAGGGTATACAAAATGGCAAGTGTCCGGCACAACAACCTCGCATCTGCCACTGTTAGCATGTATGCGAGAAATGGAAGCCTCCCCTATTATTGTACGAGCAAGTGGCTTACATTGTGCTGAATGTATGAGGGGGCCTAAACGACCCCTCAATCCCACACACTAGGTTGAAAACATGCTGTTTCCCTCACTGGACACAAACCTGGGATTTGAGCATACAGTACCTTTCTCTGTGAAGGCAATCAACATCAGCAACTTGCTCAGGATGTCTCTTCCCAAAGGATTTACTTGGGAGTGCATACAATACAACACAGGGCCTGAGAAATGTTGATTACCCACCTTGATACTAAGATTTCAGTGCAAGGAACCGACAGTACAGCTCCAGAGAATCCATGTGTGTTGATCATTTTGCCTGACAAGGGGAACTCACCTTTCTTGATACAAGACGTGATAGCCCCTGTGTCAACCACCAATGAAATCTCTGAGGTACCTCTTCTGGATCAGTCGTAATGGACAGGACTGCACACATCAGAGATCCCTGTGGGCTGTCCTACTCCTGGTACATATTAGCACATGCGAGAGTAAAAGGATTTCCCCTGAATCCACTCTCTCCAGTGTAGTGTGCAACTGTCGCTTCGGGTAAAGGTTTCTTGTCCCATGTCTGTACTGTTTCGTGTGCTGGGAAAGTTGGTGGGGGTCCAAAAGGTCTGTGCTGCCCGAGTTGCTGGGTTCTGTTCAACCCATACCTACTGTCATTGCACAGAACCTGGGGTATATGTCAGGGGTGGGACCTGCATCTGTTGAGCTCCCATTTTAAAGTACTGCAGCCATTCACAACAATCCCGTGACACATGTCCCAACCTTCTACATGACCAACACTGAAACCCATAAAATCCTCCATAATTATTTCCTGTTTGCCCTTTAAACTGCAGACCCATTCCTCCAACCCCGCCAAATGATGCACTTGTCCGTGGAAATCCTCCCCTGCATCTCAGAAACCCTCTCATTGGTTTTGGACCAGGAACATACTTGTCCACCCAAACCTGCATCATATC
The DNA here is from genome assembly GCF_040938575.1 of Ambystoma mexicanum. NCBI lineage: Eukaryota > Metazoa > Chordata > Amphibia > Caudata > Ambystomatidae > Ambystoma > Ambystoma mexicanum. The sequence continues at coordinate 1,152,078,542 of NC_090928.1, forward strand.
CAGTTGACTGAGTACCTGTAGCCCCGATTGCCCTTGCTGTCTCTCCATAGAATGTGCAATTGCTTGCCCTTCTAAACAGATCTTTGCCAATATCTTTTGAACAAGCTTAACCTCTCCTTTTTGTGCCTGCTCTGCATTCTCCCTCTATTTTTCCTGTCTTCTCTTGCAATAATGCACAATGTGTGCCTGAATGTCCAGCCAACTCTTGGCCTCCATTCCTCCTACTTCATCTAAATCGTGCTGGACTTCATCAGGAATTCCTTTCTTCAGCATGTGGTAAACAATTGCCACATTCTTTTCCCATGCTTCTCCCATTATTGCCATCCATATCTCCTGGATTAACTGTATGTGTGCGGCAGGATAATTTCATCATCTTAGCTATAATTGAATTGATATCAGGGGTATCGGGGTACATAATACGCAAGGCCCCCGTACCTGTGCCATAAGAATATTATAAGCTGCTCCATCATGAGTATTTGTATTCAACTGAACTCCTGGATAATCCAATCCCTTCCAAAGCTCATCTGACCGCTACCCCATTAGGGCTGTGAGTAAGTTTTTCATGTCCCCTACGGCCAACATGATAGGGTTCTTCTCCAATGGGTAAATCCACATCTCGCCCCTGCAATGAGCGAAGTGAGTGCCTTCATCAAGTTATTCCCGTTCATGTTTTCTGACTTAAATACATCCTTCCTTTTGGCCAGAAAATATCATCCCGACTAAACTGATACTCAACCATAAAGAAGTCTTCGCCCCATTTTTAGTTAGATTTGTGAACTCCTCCTTCCACTACAATTTGCTCTCTGACTCCATTAAAAGAGCCACTATAATGCCCTTAGTCAAAAAAACAGTTCTGGCCCCCAATGAGACCCTAATGAGACCAATTACTAATTGTGATTTGAAAATGTTCACCTTATAGCCAGGCAACACATGGCACAAAGGATTCAACAGAGTCTCCATACTCCAACCCAAGTTATCAAAAAGTAGTTTTCACAAAAACCTGTGGGACGAAAAAAAAATATCATCCAAGAGCTCCCTTTTTACCCTTACACAAATCCTTAGTCGCATTTCACACTCATTCACCGTACTCGTCTATACCACACTTACCTCACTTCACTATTTACTCCAATTCTACTTCTCACTCATACTCATAAGACAGCATTTTATCAAAAAACACTCACTGGCCAATATTTCCAAGATATCCCCACTACTCAAGCATAGGAGGGCTGCAATGTTTCCACTACAGCACCGCTGCTCTCGCTCTCTTCATCACTATATGATATGATCGTTTATTTATATAGCGCCTATACACAATGTGTTTCAAAGCGCTTCAAGGCAAGGGAGGGAACAAGGGAAAATACAACCACATTCTCACAGGCCATGAACAGTAAGGATGTGAAATTAACTATCGTACTCAGCCTGACGACATTTCAGATAGTGCAAGAGCTAAGACATAGATAAGGAAGCGAGGGGGAGAGTGGGAAGGAAATGGAAACAGACAGGCGACTACCGTACTAGGGCTGACGACATTTCTGGTACAGCCGGAGAAAAACAAAAGGTTAGAGAGAGGGGTGCAGAAAGGGAGAGGAGGAACAAAACAAGCGACTATCATACTAGGACTGACGACATTTCAGATAGTGCTGGGGGGGTGGTGAGGAGGGAAAAAACAGTAAAGGGAGGGTGGAGAAAACCGACGAGGTTGCTATCATATTAGGTCCAGGGACAATTCTGATAGAGTAAGTGCATAGAAGAAAGTAAGGGGAGGAGATAGGAAAAGGGAGAAGGGAAAGGCGGAGAGAACAGAGAGTAAGCAGTCAAAAAGAGTGGAGAAGCAAGAGTGGAGAGCGAATACAATTGCAGAAGTCAGTAGAAACACATAATGTTGCAAGCCAGGATACAAGATGAAGATGGGAACAGCATGATTCAGGGCCACCATGAGTACAAGATGCAAAGGAAGTCCAGCATGAGAGTTCAGAAAGAGTGACGCACCATGAATGAATGAAGTCCATAAAAGTCAAATCCAGCATTGGCCACAAGACGGTGATGGTGAAGGAAGGCACCAGGTGGGCGGGGCTTGCTAAGTGGTGAAAAAGAGCATCAGGCAGGAAGGCACCAGGTGGGCGGGGCTTAGGCCAGGTGACCTAGATCCACTTGCACCTGCTCCCCGTCTGCAAAGGAAAAGAAGCTGGAGGGCTCCTTAAGTAGGGAAACAGAGCGGCAAGCAGGGAGGCACCATGTGGGTGTGGCTTGCTAAGTGGTGAAAAAGAGCGGCAAGCAGGAAGACACCAGTTGGGCGGTGCTTGCAAGTGGTGAAAAAGAGCGGCAGGCAGGAAGGCACCAGGTGGGCGGGGCTTAGGCCAGGTGACCTAGATCCACTTGCACCTGCTCCCCATCAGCAAAGGAAAAGAATCTGGAGGGCTCCTTAAGTACGGAAACAGAGCGGCAAGCAGGAAGGCGCCAGGTGGGCGTGGCTTGCTAAGTGGTGAAAAAAAGCTGGACGCAGGAAGGAACCAGGTGGGCGGGGCTTGCTAAGTGGTGGAAAAGAGCAGCAAGCAGCAAGGCACCAGGTGGGCGGCGCTTGCTAAGTGGTGAAAAAGAGCAGCAGGCAGGAAGGCACCAGGTGGGTGGGGCTTAGGCCAGGTGACCTTGATCCACTTGCACCTGCTCCCCATCTGCAAAGGAAAAGAAGCTGGAGGGCTCCTTAAGTAGGGAAACAGAGCGGCAAGCAGGAAGGCACCAGGTGGGCAGGGCTTGCTAAGTTGTGAAAAAGAGCAGCAAGCAGGAAGGCACCAGTTTGGCGGGGCTTGCTAAGTGGTGAAAAAGAGCGGCAGGCAGGAAGGCACCAGGTGGGTGGGGCTTAAGCCAGGTGACCTAGATCCACTTGCACCTGCTCCCCATCTGTAAAGGAAAAGAAGCTGGAGGGCTCCTGAAGTGCGATTTTCTTTACTTCGACACCGTCTATTCCTGACTACAGAAAGTTTCCTTTCACTACTTCTACAATCCACGTCTCACCCCTGCAGTGAGTGAAGGGAGTGTCTTGATCAAGTTATTACGGTTCATGTTTTCTGATTTCAATACATCCCTCCCTTTGTCCAGAAAATATCATCTCACCTTAACTGATGCTCGACCATAAAGAAGTCTTCACCCCATTTTTAGTTACATTTGTGAACTCCTCCATCCACCACAATTTGGCCCCCGACTCCATTAAAAGAGCCTCTATAACGCCCTTATTCAAGAAAACAGGTCTGGACCCTAAAGAGACCCATTCCGAATTGTGATTTCTTGCTGAAAATCATGGACAAAACAGCTACTGCACAACTCTAGGGATTTGTGGAAGCTTATAATATACCGCACTGCAGACAATCTGGCTTCAGTCCCGGCTACAGTATTGAAACAGCCTTGATCGACTTGCAAACCCACCTGTTGAATATCACTGACAAAGGCAATACTGGCCTACTCATCTTACTGGACTTGGCAGTGGGATTGGAACATTTACATCATGAACACCTCCTCCACACCCTGAGCAACATGGGCCTCTTTAGCATGTAAACCAGAAACTTGGTTCAATCCTACTTGACTAACAGGACATCTAGAATATGCTGGTGAGATGCCTCCTCCCCTTCAGCTGCTATAGCCTGCGGGGTCCCACAGGGAGCTTGCATGTCCCCGCTCCTCTTCAACCTGTATAGCAAATCCTTATTTAGCCACCTCCAGGAGTGTGGAACCTTCTTTACCAATTAGGCTAACGATACTCAGCTGGTTCTTGGTGACTATGATAAAGACATGACCAGTCTTGAGGAAACTTGGATGAACCACAATTGCATGTGCTTGAATGGGAACAAGACAGAGCTGTTGTTCTGTGGTTCCTGCCAAGCCGAAACCAAACTGGACTCCAGATACCTGTCCTTTAGAATCCATGAATGTTTCCAGAAAGTTAAGACCTTTGGCTTACATCTAGAAGTCTCACTCAAGTCTGACTCCCATGTTAATCGGGTTGTTGCTTATTATTCCTACTATCTTTGCCTCTTGAGGAATACTCGTCACCTTCTCTCAGAGCCAAACTGTGCTTCAATCACAGATGCAATAATACTACTGGGGCTTGACTACTGCCATGCCTTGCTAATAGGGATGAATAAAAAGAATATACACAAGCTACACATATCGTCAAACGAAAAGCCAGGAAAGAGCATATATCCAGCTGCCATCAAGATATGCACTGGCTGTCGATTCCCGCATGGGTAGAGTTCAAGTCAGCTATATTGGTGCATGGGTGCCTGTATGGCACAATACCGACATACTTTAAAAAACAAACTGATATGCCTTTATGAACCTACAAGAACACTGCGATCATCGACATTATCCATGATCAGGAAACCAGATTTGAAATGGGCCAACGGCCATTCCCCACTGCCTCAACTACGCAATGGAAGACTTTACTGCTAGGTCTAAGATAACAAAATGACTGCAAAAAAATTCTGGCAGTAATTAAAAACTTGATTATTTAAATAGGTTGCCCTCGGATTACTGCTTTCTCTAGCTACTCCGTCCCAGTTCCTCTCTGTTGTCTCATGTGTTTATCCTACGGTGCCCTGATGCCTGCAGGTTCTGGTGCCCTGTAATAAATAAATAAATGAAATAAATGTGTGACCATGGGACATAACACACCCTTCCTAGACCCTTCTGGAGCAATGGAATTATACCTGTTTTAATGGGTCTTCCAATATCTCTCCCATATGACTTATTACAGCCACACATGTACCCTGGAACGTCATATAGCTCCATGGGGTGCTTTCTATTGCTGCTACTGGAGCGGGAGGTAGGGTGCCTTCACTCTGCTCTCCTTGCTCGACATCCCATTCCTCTCCTCCTTCATCATCTTCTCAGGCTACTACATCCCCTGGCCCTTCAACAGGCACAGAAGCATAATCTGCACTACCATAGGGTGTCATCTCCCATCCTCCTTGGTCAGCCCCTGTACCTGTGGCAACATCCCTGTTCTCCATATCCACCTCAACCATTCTGATAACCCAGTTGCCCAATGTACCAAGAACCTGCCCATGTCTCCACCTTCCTTCTTCTACATTTCTTACCTGCCTTTGCACTTCATATTGCTCTTCATCTCTTTGCCACCATCGCAACACTGCCTCTTTCTCCACTAGCCTTAGCGCTTCCATCATTTCTTCCTGTTCTTGTACATCTACCAATCTTCACAGCCTATCCTCTATACTCGCAGGAAGAGGCCTAACCTCTTCTTTCTCTCTAATGTTTAATCCTTCCTCTACTCTTCTGACTACCAGCCTCACTCTTTCTCACTCTTCCACCCTTTATCTATTTGCTAATGTAGCAGCGTTGGGGGTTATCCCCTTCCCTCTCTATTTTCCACCTCTCTGTAGCGCTAACCATTGAAGGAATTATCCTTCTACTTTCCTCAAAATCCCTGTTTTTGTCTTGCAACAACTTGAGCTGCTGGGGGAAAATGGTAGTACAAACTCAGGGTTCGTATTCCCCTCTGCGGTTGATAAAGGATAGCACCCATATGGGAGCAGTGCAGAAGAAATTCATGTGCCCTTCTTTTTTGGCCCTAACCCCACAATTTCAACATTATGGCCCTTGCCACTTTTTGTATGCATCTTCCATAATTCCTAGATGTTTAACTGCTTCTCTGACTTCGAGCCTGTGTACTTTGTAGTTAAAAATGTATGCAGGTTCTGCAATATCCCTGGATCATAGGAGCCCTCAATAATCCAAGAATGTACAATTTTTTCATTACTCTCCCACAACCATTTTCTATAATATTTGAAAATGTTCACATTACAGCCAGGCAACACATGGCCCAAATGATTCAACAGAGTCTCCATACTTCAACCCAAGTTATCAAAAAATTGTTTTCACAAAAACCTGTGGCACGAAAAAAAAAGTCACCCAAGAGCTCCCTTTTTACCCTTACCAAATCCTTAGTCACACTTCACACTTGTTCACCGTACTCGTCTATTCCTCAATTACCTCACTTCACTATTTACTCCAATTCTACTTCTCACTCATACTCATAAAACAGCATCTTATCAAAAACTCTTGCCGGAAAATATTTCTGAGATATCCATCCCCTCCACTCAAGCATAGGAGAGGTGCAATTCTTTCCACTAAAGCACTGCTGCTCTCGCTCTCTTCATCACTAGTGCAATTTTCTCTACTTCAACACTGTCTATTCCTGACTACAGGAGGATTCCCTTCACTACTTCTACTAACCAAGAAAATCTGGTGAGGGGCTCCAGCCCGCATGACAAATACAAAAGAATTTCAAGGCATACTTCAGAAAGGTACCTATAGTTGGACTTACCCTAAGATAACACCCCACCTTCAAGTGAGGGCTCCAGCCAACCAGACAAGCAAACTAAAAGGTATCAGGACAAGCCTTACACTGGGCGTGCAGAGTCAGGTATCCCTTCACACCTCTAAAATAACAAACTAGGTAAAAAATAGAAACAGGGTACTTAGAACACAGAACCGTTCAACCACTCTATCAAAACATCCACTTTTCCAGTCACGGCAAACTCAACTAATTTTACACCCACACTCCAAGTCTACACTTAACAAAAAAAACTTAAATCAAAGACTAATTTTTTACCCCTATTTGCCCCTTGCTTGACACCCTCAAACATGGACTCATGTGAACACAAGGTGCTCTGATGTGTTGCTTCTTCAAGTCTTGCTGCACAGCTAGGCCCCGTCATCATATCTCTGTGGAGCAGAAGGACCTTTAAACAATATGGCATCCACAGACCTCTTTAATCACCTAACCCAAAATAGGGCCACCACTTAAGAAGCAAGTAAATGGTTGTACATAAAGCACGATTATTGTACAAAGCTCCAGGGAGTGGTTAGATGTTGCTGGACCAAACTAACCCAAGTCGCAACAATACCACAACAGTTCACATCTTTTATACAGTTTTGCAATATTTAAAACACTCCCAATGTCAGGAGTAGGACCTGGGCACCCAGACACCCAAATACTTTATTGCAGTCCACCTCCAAAACATGATTGGACAGAAACCCCTTCAAAGAAATTCCTTCTTTTCCCAATTCTTCCATGTTCATTGGCCAGTCTTATCTTGATATTCATCTTAAAATAATATTCAGAACACATCTCTTTTTAGAATTCATCCGCAGTAGGCCATGAAGTTAGGTCATGGTTACACATCGGTATTGAAACATAATTCATTAATAGCAATTACTGCCTAGGGCCTTTAACTTTAAGTATTATTGCACATGGTCCACTTACATATTTTAGCAAATATGAGGAAGGCCTAAATAAACAGGATCTCCTTTGCTGATTGCATTCCCAACTATCCCAGACCCCTGGGGCTTCTGAAGACATGCTCATTTATGCAACCACTACTCCAGAACATACAGCCTTTAGTTTCGTCCTGTAAAAACAAATAACCGCCCAACTCCCTTGCTTCAGGCCCCTTTTATATTACCAGGCCAAAAAATGGATCAACCCCCTTCTGTGTGACTTCAATAAAATGAGCAGAATAACATCTGTTCCATTTCAGGACTGTTAAATCATAAACCTTGTCCTGTTTGCAAGCTGACCTTCTTACTAGATGACTCATTCTTCTTCCATCAACAAATGTCCATGATACATAAATGTTATGTGCAGTAGCTAACCACAAAGGTTAAAGTTACTGATATACTCTTTTTCCGCTGTCTAAAAACCTGAGAAAGTCAGGCTAACAATCAAAATGCATTTTGCAAGAGACCCCAACTTTCATGTTTTTTGCAAAGCACCCTGTGTGTAGATTGTGTTCATGTTGCATTTGCAGTTTTAGTATCTATCTACGTCTGTGAAGATTTGATATGTATACATTCTAAACAAATAAGGGGGTGTTTGCAATCACACTGCACACACAAACTACAATTCAACACAGTTCATTAAGATTTTAATTTGAGATGACAAGTGTTTCCAGCTAGAGAGTTCTTCTTCTGAGACTGCATGTTAAATGAAATTTGCAATTCATTGCATTTGATAATAAACCGTACATTATGGACAGATCCCAGACACAGAGTACATACAATAGGCGGTTATTTCAGATCAATTCAACGGCCAGTCAGAAATCCATACAGATTACAAATATATAACATTGAAAAACCAATTAACGAGTTATACATGAGAAAAAGGATATAGTTTGGCCGGATATGATTATCATGTACCCAATTCCAGGTAAGTGCGTTCACAGATAGAGAATGGGAAAGAATTCAAATTAAGATGGTTCAATTAGCATGTATTCCAATGTTGGTCAAACAGATATACTGTGTGATGTGCAGGGTAAAATGTAATATTTGAAGTGTGCCTTAGAATCTTGAAAACAGTACAGGTCACTGGAGAGTCACAAATATAATGTTTACTCTTATGCGGATCTCGTGGGACTCCAGTTGCAATTACGAAAAAATATATAAAAACTGTTTTGAGTGTGCCTCACTTATACGTGCATTGATGTGAGGTACTAATGATAATATTGTGACAATCACAGGCTCCACTAAAATGGAATTAGATTGTGTTATAGCACGCTTATGCTTGACAGTGAATTGGATGTGCATGCATGCAATCTACATGCGTACATTTCATTTTGTGAGGAAATTAGGCAGAACATACCTATATGTGTGCAGTTGCACGTACAGCCACTCAATTAGTTGTGGTTGAGTCTATGCAGTTGCAACCTGTAGCGTTGATAAGTTTTGGGACATCCGAACGAAGCCGAAACAAGAAAAGAACAAGGACAGATGAGCTAATTAACAATCGTATTGGGGCCGTCTAGACGGTCAAATACGCTAATGCACGACCCTAATAGCCAGTCTAGGGGTCTACGTATAAGAGCTAAACTTACCAGCGTCTCTGGTGCGAATGCATTTCTGGAGTAGTGCACGAGCGAACCGCGCTGGTTAATATAAAAGTGAAAACACACTAGAACATCCAGAAGTTCAGCGATAAGTCTCAACCTGTCCACCATGTTGGGAGTGCATACATTCTATTAGTAGACCAGCCCAACCAATGTAAAAGTAGGATTGGGCTGGAAATAAAGGGCAGAAAGCACACAAAAAAGTGCAAATGTAATGAATTACCGACAACAATAAGAATTAAGGATAATTTATGGGTGGGCAAGTAGGTATGCCTGGGATATGCCCAGAGATATTTGGCCCACATAGTTGGGTAAATTATGCTTGCACGGCCTGGTGGGGTTGAATATGGGCCCCGCATTGGTGAATCAAGGTGCTAATGTTAATGTTAATAACGTCAAGGGCACTCGCCGTTCGTGGTTGCCAAAAGAACGATAATACAAGGGTTCCTGTGATTAACACCCATCATGTAGGGATGTTAAATTGATACATCAATATGCGTATATGTTGTTTTGAATGTAATTGTTTAATTCCTCTCTATCAGTCTGTCCGGATCTATTCCAATAAATCACAGAGGCTAAATGGATGACTAACCATGGATGTAATAGATTCTAAACAACAGTAACACTAAAAGTAACATATCCCATCCATAATTAACTACACTCGATACTTATGAATTTGCAACATTGCACCCAGTTCCCTGCCATCCCCCTGTCATCAATAGAGTACACACAACATGTACCCCTCACAATCATGGGGACCCTTCCTGACCACCCCAACAGAGCTTCCACTGATAAAGGGCCCAATTCATGGAACGATTATGATGGTACAAACACGTAGAACCGGGCCTAATTCACAGAGAGGTGAAAAGTGTACTTTTACGGAAAAAAGGCACTTTGCACTGCGTTAAACGTTCCATGAATTAGGCCCGTTGTGTCTTCTGGTATTTGCTGAACTTCCCTCTGGCTCATTGTCTTGTCAGGCATTTGTTGGATACCTCTTTGCATACTCAAGGTATTTGGATGACATATGACAGCCTTCTTATGTCTGTCATCTTCCCTCTGGCCAATGTCTCGTTTCCTCTGAAACACTAATTTCCACATTAGTCGCTCATCTTCGACTTGCAGATTGATTTTCCTTTTATCAGTGTTTTTATGTTTAGGCACCACCCCCTGTAGGCTTAGCATCAACCCACATGCCTATTACCAGCTCTTTTCAGTTTGTTTGCTTTTGTTTAATTTGCTGTTTTCCTGTTAATGATTTTTCTAGTGATATTGACCCAATTTGTATGTTAGATCCGCGCTCACAGGAACACTAATGACGCAGCAATCAAACGCGGCAGCCAGGATCAGCTCTAACCTCTTTATTCACAAGCTAAAGACTGGCGGGAGAGGTGGTAACCCTGCCTCTAACTTGCAGGGTGGGTTGCAACCCACAACAAGAATGGAAAGGGGACAGGTAGCAAGGTGCCTACACAGGGATGTCATTTAGGGGTCCCCAGAGGTCGCAACTGCGACCGCTGAGCTCTCCCTTGCGACCTCTGTGGTCTCCCTTGCGACCTCTAAAAAAAAATAAGACTATTTTTTTTTTCTTTGGGTAATGCAAGCTCCTGGGCTGTGGCCCGCACCATGTGGTTCTTTACTTCAGGAGTGGCTGGCTTTTTTGTTCAGGCCCCTAAAAAAAAGAAAAATAAGAACAGGAGTGCCACAAGTCTAACACTTTGAGCACTGACCCTAAATAAGAAAGAATAGGAATACCAAATAATGTGCCTTTCTGGATTTCTATACAATAATTGCTAGACTCATTAAAGGTTTATTTCAGGCACACTTCAGGGGGTGAGTCACTGATCTAGTCTGTTCTTAAATGCCTCAACTCAGCCTTTCATCCTTCTGTGGTCGATAAACGAATACCAACACAGGTTGGGTGATATTGGGTGTATATTTTTTCTATATAAAGCGCTTAAGCGTAAGTGCTATATAATAACATATCATTATCATTTGGTCATGGACGTCTGCTTGCATTCACAGTAATTGTAATATGGGCCTATACACACTGATCTTAATGATACATATGGCGATACATTCTTGTATGAAATGTACATCACATTATAGTGATATCGTAACCATATTTTTCGTAGTGTACAATACTATGTGATGCCACTTCCTGTTTTGTCAACGGTGAAAGGTCATGTACCATCGCTTCCCGCGATATCACTTCGGGGTGGGGCAAATGACATCACTTGCTGTGATGTCATCGGGGTAAAGGGTCGTGTGATGTCACTTCCGCTGCACCTGCCCTCTATGTCCTACAGTGGAATGGGCATAGAGAGAGGACATTATATAGTATTGCATGTTTTCGCCTCGTTCCATTGCTCTAATCTCTAGGTCTTGTAGTGCCTCTGCCCTCTGGGAGGTTAAACGAGGAGATATGAAATAGCCACTCACAGTACTATCCATAAAAATGTTATCAGTGGGCCAAAATGTAAGCATCTGATTTCTGTACTTCTTTTGCTTTGTGACATAACAAGAAGAACGTTTTCACGTTAACAATGCCCAATCTTTCTCATTGGAAAAGTGAAGAAATGGTGTGTAACAAAAGAATTATTATGCAAAAAAATGAGATTATGTGCTCAGTTCGTCCCTTGGGTCAAAAGGTTTTGTGACAGAGTGCTGGCTACATTGGGGGAAATCCCTTGTCCCTGTCACCCAGTGGATAGCTCGAGAGTTAAGCACTTGCCTTTGATAAAGGGTCAGTCTACTGCACACTTTACAAGTACAAATCCGGGCACAGACGAATCCGCTATTTTCCTTCTGAATTTGATACTTCCGGTACTAATAATGTTTTTAATTGCACCACGGTGGAATCGCGAATAAAGCACTATATAAAAACGTTATATTATACCATGCTGGCATAAAAGAAGTGTGCGAAAATAATGTTACATCACTGCAAAAATCGTTACTTACTATGAATTGGGGTAAACACGGTTTGTTCCTCCCTGTATTAGCCATCAACGACAACTGATGTGAAATGCTTTTGCTCACATTTTTACCACTAGTGAACATGTCACATACAAATAATTTGCTATTTAAATAGTGCTTTTTATTCCAAAGCACTTTACATAGGACATGTGTACATACATTATTATTAAGCAATCGAAATGGGTACTCACTTTATCGATTTCGGAAGAATGAAAGGCTGAGTCCAGGTAGTCTGCGACCTGCAGATCAAACACATATCACAGCAACGATCAATTAGCCCAGTGAGCTATTTTACCGGCTGTAATCTCACTCCAAGTATTATCACACCTTTGGCAGAAGCGCCGAATCGCTTGAACACCAGTGCTGTGTTTGCACTAGACTAACACATGTGTGCATGCGTAGTGTTTGAGCATGTACTATACTACCGGCCATGGGTTCTAATCCCGGCTTCACCACTTGATGAAATAAAACACGTGCAGCGCGGATCTCACTGGAGCAAATACGGACATGCCTTAAGCATCTCCCGATTCCCTCATATTTGACTCACGAAGCCGTAGTACATCTGGGCTGCCTACATCCTCACTGAGATGCTCATGCGCCAATGCGATTCATTCAAAAGTATGTATTGTATTGTATTTATTAGGCTTATATATGTGAGCTCGAGATCCTCTCAGAGATGTTCCAGAAGGCTCTGGATTAGCTCCACTAGAATCACGATCAGGCATAAGGAAGGAGAAGCCATGCTGAGGTTTATCTCCTAAATACCTCCACTGCAAATGTTTGAGAAACGAATGCATGGTATTCTGTGTAAATCAATGCATCGCCCTGTGGGTTAAAGAGTAATTGCAATTGGTTACTTATAACACGCTTAATACCCAGAGGTTTCGAAGCACAGACCCGGGGTTCGAACATGCGTTGCTTCGCGCCGTTTGTTTCCAAGGCGAGCATGTTGCTCATGAGCTATCCTCCCGAGATGTCTACCCTTTGAAACATTTGAAATGTGAAAATGATCTGTTAAGTGTGCTACTTAGTGCTCTGCCTCATGGTCGAGATGTGTTGGCTTCAATGTAAGTGTTCTGTGCGCTCTGCTTCCTCCTGGGGCCAATTCTCCACTCTACTGAATCAAAGCGCATAGATGCCTACAGGTTATGTGCGCTAAACAAATGACAAATACATAAAGTAAATAAATTATTAAGGAAACATGTATGCACACAATCAGTGCATGCACGGAGACAAGAAAGGCGTAGACATTATTACAATGTGCACATCTCTTCTTTAAACAAAAAAATAAATAAATATTGCACTCGATTTAATTCACCTGCTTAGTTGTATTGCTCTTTCCTGGAAGGAAGATTTGCTTGCAAATTGCAAAAGGGTAGACTTCTTTTAAAATATGTATCAGATGGCTGGTGCAGCTGGGCGTTCATTTCTCCTGCAATGGGAATCCGTCGACCGATTACAGACTGGAGAGTGACTCGGGCGCCTCATTCCAAGGAACTAATGGAACATCAGTAGCTGTGAAATTAATGCAACACGCCCATGCCGTTTTACATTTCTTACAGCGACTGCGGATTGCGTTGCAGGAGACAGTCTCGCATGCTATAATTTCCATTAACATGCGTTTGAAAACATGTAGCACGTTCCGTGTGCATGTTTGCGTAACTGGCTGTTTGTACACGATAATGGATGCCATTAATGAGCACCTACTGTATGGTAGTGTTAAAATACCTAAGACAAATGTAGTGTTTAAGTCATGCAGCAACCTAAGGCATAAACGCAGTGAATTTGCTCTATAAATAAGATAGTGTAGAAATATCACAGTTACTGTGCAGTGCTAGGCATACATGAATGTTATGCTATGTTCATTTATTTAAGCCCAGTGTAGAGCCGAGGGTATCTTGGCGCTATTGGTCCAGTATCCACCGGTAGGTCCACACAGGTAAGAGGGGACAGACAAAAAACACTCAATCACTCTAGACAAACAGAAAGGTCTTAAGTATTTTCAGAGGGAGATGTAATCAACAGTGCTCCCCGGCATAAGGGGAAGGGAGTTCTAAGAACCACAGCCACCACTGAGGAGAATTTCCGGCCACCCATAGCACCCCAACCCACCTGAGGGACATGGAGGAGCAGAAAGATCTGCAGAAGGAAGATTGCCAGAGGGGACATGTTTAGCAAACCTCTCCTGCAAATACATTGCTCCAGAGCCACAGAAGGCCCTCTGGACAATGATGATATATTTAAATGTCATTCTAGCCTCTTCCGGAAGCCAGAGAAGATCACGCAACACCTGAGAAGTATGGGCTGATTTACGCAGGCCTCCGGCCAGGCGGGCAGCAGAAATCTGCAGTACCTGCAGGTGATGGGTAAAAAATGTGGGCTGGGAGAGGAACAAGGTATTGCAATGGTCCAGAGTGCCCGATATGGTAGAACAAACTACCTGACTTTTCAGACTCTCTGGAATATAAGGCATAACCTTCCTCAGAGTCCTACGGTTGAAATGACCAGAGCTACATCTGGCACAGACTTCTGGAATCATGGCGAGCGAAAAAAGATGTTTACTCCCAGGTTCTTAACTATGGGGGTCAAGGTCGGGAAAGGGTTCCAGGGAATGGGCCAACATACATTTGTTCACATAGAGGATACAATAGAGGGTTTTCCCACACACATTCATCAAGTTACCAATGGCGGAGAGGCAATTGCTCAAGCAAGATGACATCAGATCGCTTTCATGATCAATAAGAAGGATCAGCTGTGTGTCATCGAAAATGCATAAAAGTGGCATCTGTGGGAATGACTACGTTTTGCCAGAGGAAGGACATAGATGGTAAACAATAAGGGAGACATGACTGACCCCTTTGGAACTCCACAGACAACAGGGATAGGTGTAGCAGAGAAGGGAGGAAGAGAAAAGTTCTATGTTCTGCCATGCACAAATGACCCAACCCATCAAGAGCAGCCTCGCCAGTCCTAATCTCCTCAGGGCATCCACACAGTTATTACCTCAACTGGTGAAGGGTACAGTGAGCGAGACTGACATTTTCTTTAGCAATGAACCACATTGGTCTATGTGCTTTGCAAAGCAGCAGAATATATTTTTCATTAGATTGACAATATAAAATGCACAAGGGTCACGTTTGTTGAGCCCTAATTTAAATGTTCAGGTGTAAAATCTGGCTTAAGGCTTTTACCAATATAATTTACTTCACGGCTCAAGGCGTAGATCATGAGTTACGATTCCTCCTCACCCTTCCTCGCAGGGTGAGGAGGAATCGCATTGAAATACTCTAGAATTTGTGCCAGTATGAATTTTCATACTGAAGCAAATGTTGTGGAGTCCAATGGAGTCCACCTGCATTTTTACACCTGCAAAAAATCAGGTATATCACCATTATAAAAAGTACCTGCCATGCGTAAACAGCAGGAAGCGTTTACATATTTTGCACAACAAAGTGCAAAAGGGTGGCGTAAAAGTGAGTGTACCACTTTTTTACACTGCATGTTTGCACTCTGCCATGCAATGCAAAAGCTGTAAATGATGTGGAGGGTACCGGCTCATTTACTCAAAAGTGTAAATGTAACAGGCGGCGTCTCTGTAATTTACACATAACTCAAAAGTGAGCCCCCATGTGTATTGTTCACTCTATTCATAGCCATGAAATCATATTCCAACCTCTCAGGGACTCTGAGCTTATGAGTAGGAGGCCACCAATTTGAGACTGATTAAATGCGGTGTGTATCCATTAGGCATGGGCAAACATATTTGCCGGAATCATCGAATAACTTTTGGGTTATTTGATCAGGTTGAATCATGACAAACCTTTTCAGGAAAATGATCCTAGTTCGACTGTAGTGCATGGTTTAATAAAATAAAGGACACACACGGTTGTGACATGTTTTCAGTCTTAGCTAGCTTTCAGAGAGGCGAGAAGTCATGGTTGGAGTCAGACTATGGAAATGTAGGGAAGGGTTAAAACGCTGCACGTGGAGATCAGAAGGAAGAAGCATAGGGAGGCACAGGTGACTGCTGGCACAATCAGTGATGTGTGGTGTGTGGATAACACAAGTGCCAGTCTGGTGTGAATTTACAGGGGGATATTCTCTGATAGGGAAAACAGGTTGTGTGTATCCCACAAGAATCACTGAGGACACATAGAGTGAGACTCACATTTGTATGATTTTTGATAGGGGAAGTAGCAGTGGTTCATGGATTCATCAGGTGACCCACAGTTAGTGTAAAGTTCCTTAAAAGAGGAGAGAAGAAGGAGAAGCAGGAGGAACTGAATAAGCTCTAGGGGCAGTGAACGCTGGCATTCCCCACAATTATAGTAAAAGAACCAAATAAAAACACTAATGGACACACCCCAGTAGGGAATGAGACCAGGACCAAGTGCAGGTGAGGTAAAGACACGTTTTTATATAAAGTAAAATAGGGCATGCAGAGGACTCTGTTTATTCCGAGAGCGCTCTGCCAAAACAACACAAAATACATGTTATATTACAAAAACACGTCATCTATGATGTGTGCTATAGGGATACATTCAGTGGTATTCATTGGACAAAGGGGACTGGGCAATATGTATAGCGTATGGATGGTGTTTCGTGATTGGGCGGTTACAAGTTGCGACTTCGTGGATCACGCGGGTCAGCTGGGCTCATCTGGGAGAGGTGCGGGGTCAGGCAATGTCCAAGTTGCGGTGATGTAGACTATCTGACATTTGCACGTTTGGCCACACATACCTTGAACATTATTTATACATTTCGACATGCAATAACTATTTTTCTAGACGTTTGAGCTGGACAATACAAGTGAGAATACATGGGTCCATGTGTCTAATCTATTCATAATATTTCAATGACACATTCACCAAATATTCCCTTAGATCTCATGAGAGGATGGTATATTGTTTATTAGTACAAAGAGAATATATGGCCACACATGGGATTAGTGCTATGGGGGTGACCTGGGGTGGTACACAGAAGAGGGCCATGCAACTGTTACATTAAAAGGCTGTGGGGTGAGGGAGCTTGTCCTCTATATTTCTTTAGAAGTGGGTCTGTTGGTGTGGAGGCAGGTTTGTGGAGACAAATGTTTTTTTCCAGGACCAGGCTCCGGCCTGGTCATTCACAGGGCAGTGATGTAAAAGGAAGGCGAGAGATACAGTGTTTAGTTTGATACTTCTCGCACCCAGGCTTCTGTGGGAACAGGTCTGCAGCAGAGACGGCAGACGGGAGGAGGTGGGGGTTGGTTTGCTGACTGTGCACGGAGAAAGAGGGAGCATGGTACCGGCTGGCATTCAGCATTTACCTGTGGCCTAGCAGAAAATGGAGTCAGTAGCTAAACAAAATGGAGTCTTGTGGCCTACAGGCAATACCCAGATATGTTTCATTCAATGGGTACTGCACACCTTGGCCAGAGCTGTGTTGTCCCCCGGAATGAGCATATCACATGGATTCATATAGGAATGAAGGGGGGGCCTGGGAGACCCTTCCTCCCTTACAGCAGCTTGTCGGAGATTGTGCTGCAAGGGAGCAGCTGAGATTCAGGGAGGTAGATGATACACCAGCCATTGGTCATCTCATGAAATGAATGGATGTGACATGTGTTATTGGTTGACACCAGGGAGTAGAAGCATGTAATGCCTGAGGGGAGCTACTGCGAGAGTCACGATTGTGTGATTTTTGATGGAGGGAGCAGCAGAGATTCAGGAGGCAGGTGTTACACCAGCCTTTGGTCATTTCATATAGTGACTGGATGTAACAAGTGTTATCGGTTGACAACAGGGAGTAGAAGCAGCAAATTCCTGAGGGGAGCTACTGAAAGAGTCATAATCGTGTGATTTTTAATGGAGGGAGCAGCAGAGATTCAGGAGGCAGGTGTTTGGTCATCTCGTGAAGTGAGTGGCTGTGACAAGTGTTATTGGTTGACACCAGGGAGTAGAAGCACTTGATCCCTGAGGGGGGCTACTGCAAGAGTCATAATCATGTGATTTTTGATGGAGGGAGCAGCAGAGATTCAGGAGGCATGTGTTACACCAGCCGTTGGTCATCTCATGAAGTGAGTGGATGTGACATGTGTTATCGGTTGACATCAGGGAGTAGAAGCAGAGAATCCCATAGGGTAGTTCTGAGAGAGTCATAATCATGTGATTTTTGATAGAGGGAAAAGCAGACATTCAGGGGGCAGGTGATACTCCAGACATTGTTCATCTTGTGAAGTGAGTGGGTGTGACACCTGCCATCGGGTGACCACAGGGAAGAGAAGCAACAAATTCCTGAGGAGAACTTCTGTGAGAGTCACAGACATATGCATTTTGAGGAAGGAAGCAGCAAAGAGATTTGGTGAGCTGGGTGAGGGCATCCGTCAGTTACTGTATCTTAAATGGAGTGGATGAGACACATGCCATTGTGTGACACCGCGTAGGAGAAAAAATGACTCCCTGAGGGCAATTGGTGTGAAAATCACACTCAAATGATTGTAGAGGGAGCAAGACGCAGAAGCTCAGGAAGGTGGATGATGCAGCAGTCAGTCAAACAATGCAGAGGGTCTTGAACTTGATTCTTGCAGCCACTGGGAGCCAGTGGAGAGAGTTCAGGGCTGGAGAGATACAATCCCTGGGCTTGATACCAAGGACAAGTCTCGTAGTCCTGTTCTGGATTAGTTGGAGAGAGCACAGAGTAGAGACAGGTAGATTTAGAAAGTGGGTGTTGCAGTAGTCCAGCCAAGAGAGAACCAGGGCTCTGGAGATCTTGAGCTTCTGGGGGAAAGTGAGAAAAGGAAGAATACCTCTGAGGAGGTGCTGCTGGTAGTGGGAGGTCCGTGATGTGAGGAGAGAAGACAAGAGTGGAGTCGAAGATGACAGCAGGTTTTTTTGTCTCGCAGGAAGGTGCATGGAGGGGGCTAAAGAAGCGCGGCCAGAGTGAAAGAAAGAAGGAAAGCAGGGGCAGGGGTCCCAATGAGAAGGATCTCAGTCTTACTGGCTTTAAGGCAGTGATGATTGGAGGTGCATAAATCCTGACACGCAGATAGACAGTCAGGAATGAGCGAGAGAGAATAGGAGGCTGAGGGGACCCTGTAGGGGAGCTGAGGGTCAAACCCGTATAACACTCCAAGGTAGAGATGAGGTTAGCCAGGGATGCCAAGTGTGAGTTTATGAGGGTTTAAAAGAACGTAGAATAAAATGCAAATGTAGGTGAATTTGAATGAAAGATGTAAACCACGTTTTGATTGAAGAGGACTAGCCTTATATTCAGTGCACCCGTCTGGTGTAGGTTGAGAGCGATTCCATCATGAATCACATATTTCTGCTGTGATACTGGAGTATCAAAACATGACTCACTGTCACAGCATTTTACCTGAACAATAACATTCACTAGCTTTCTGCAGCCTCAGTCTTTATGTAAACTTGCTTGTATGGCCAAGAGGATGTTTATGTATCAAGTGAAACTTCTTCAAAGACTAGTGATAAAAGACTATGCATTAATTGAAAAATGAATGCATGTCTGTACTATCTCTTGAAGGCAGCAGGAGTGTTCCTGGAGGACTAAGACTTGCCTGTCTCCTTATAGTGTCTATTCTATTTCTTGGAAGGAGTAACATCATATCAAGGTAAGGCATACAATGATACTTCGGTTGCACTATAATTAAGATATTAGAAAACCTACATAAGTTGTTAGGGGTTAACACGTCTTCGATATTGCATATAGTCCATTTCAGGGTTCATCCGAGAGCTGTTATTAAGTATTTATTCTACACCTGATATATGCCTTTCACATTTAAGTGTGGTATGGTACTGATGTATTTATTATTATGATTAACGGGTTACATATTGAAAACAAGTACTTTTGATGTCTCAGGCCTGCAATTTTGTGTTGAATACACCCATGTGCTGAATGAAGGGGAAGAATAACAACATGGGGAAAGTATTTTGAGGAACCTAGTTAGAGACTAGTGGCAAGCTGTATTGAATGAATGCGGACATGGTGGTTTTACAACTTGCGTTCCATTCCCACACAAATGTACAGTAAGAACATGCTTCCTGCAAGTTACTGTTATTTGTAATGCATTTTTTTTAAGTTGAGGGACCAATATAACATTAGGTGTGGGAGAATACATGAGATTAGCCTACTAACGAGGAGTCAGATGTCATGATCCTCCACAGACAGTGACCCCACAATATGTCTTTATTTGTATGTTATGAAGGTAAATTAACTATTCACACAATTTAACTTTAGAGATATGTCTACATATATTTTCCAAAATAATGATAAAAGATGAATGGATCATATATCCAAACTCCCATATTGCTATGATCTGTGTGAAAATGATTGATAGATTGTTTATAAGCCTGCTTGGCCAATAACAACATTTTGAGCACAGTAGCTCGCCATCTGTCAGCTTCCACCTCTGCTTTTCCCTTAAAATGGTGAAATCTTGTTTTGGACACCCTAGTCGAAGCTAACATCTCATTACAGTTCCTTATTGAAAACCCGATCTGTGCTAAAAAAAAGTACTACCAATGGGATTGGATCAAAAATTACGAATCTTGTGTAAAATACAGAGACTTTGATGTCAACTGCTTTGGGATAAAATGTGTGGGTCAAGCGGCTGGCTATCTTTTGAAATGCCCATCTGCAAACATCCGCAATAAGCTATTGCGGCTGAGACTAAACTTATGGTCAACGAGAGAAGTGTTGGCGAGGCGTAAAATCATTCTTGCCGACTCTAACTTCTGTCGCTTTTGCGAGAACCAAAGTGTAAAAGAAACCTTGCAGCATAAAATTGTGTCCTGCCCTAAGTTGAAGGCTATGCGAGAGAAACATTTTAACAATCTGTTGAATTTGTATATGGAAAAGGATGAAAATGAGATATGGAGCTTTTTATTTAAGAGTGTCAGATTCTCGGTTATGAAGGCTTTGGTGCATTTTTTGGAAGCTGTTATACCTGCTGAAATAGGTATCTAATCTTGACGTAAATGCTAATACACTTCATAGTGGCCTTGTGATCTGTGAAAGAACTATCAACACCATCGCCTTGAATCGTCTCTGTCACTTATTTTAGTTTTCTCATTTAACTGCTCGTTCATATCGCTTTTTCTGTGTTTTAATTTGAAAATATTTTCCTTCCATTGGCATGTTTGTCGGTTATTTGTGTTAAATGAAATTGTTATTTTAGATGTGTTATTGTTTTTGAAAAGTTGATTCACTCAGCTGTATCAAAATAAAAAATAAATAAAAAGATTGTTTATTTATTATGTGTTTCAAATCGTAATTTGGGTGATAACCCTAATTAACTGAATGAAGAAGGGAGAAGTATGATGAGTCATCAGTTAACCAACTCATACTGTTCAGAGTACACTGCTTCAAATCAATAATAGTACTAATAATATTAATAATAATAATAATAATAATAAGGATAATAATAATAATAATACCACGTTTTCAAATCATGCTTTGTGCCGGATTCCTCCAACTTTTTAGCTGCAATAATAGCTGTAGTTATTATCTAATTAACTGCTACTCGATTTTTCGATCCCCAAAGAATGAATGGCTGAGTTTGCATTCCCAGCTGCAAGGTGCTGCCTATGTCAGATGTAATCATCTAATCTGAGGGCAAACTATTGACCCAGACAGTATTCATCAACTTCATCCTTACACCTTTACTTGTCTTCCTATTGTCACATTGTTGCAATGTCCTTCACTACTTCTTGAAGTTAGGTTGACACTCAATAATTACCCATAATAATTGAAAAATAAATACATGTTGACCTCATATGACATCTGTAATATCATAGATTGTTAGGTTACAGCACATCTATTACATTTTCCGAACTGATTTCGACCTGCCGAGGTGTTAAACAGGGTTGCATCTTGGCTGCCACTCTTTTTAACTTGTACTTGGCAGATTTGTCATTAGCATTCAATGCCATATTGTCCAATTACATCAACACAGGTTCCCTACAAACCTGGCTGGTTAGGTTATGCGGACAACCTTTTGCTCCTAGATTACACTCCCAGGGTGCTACAGCTTAAACTAATGGTGCTTGAGAAGTTTACATCAGAGAACGGGCTTAAAATCAATTTGGGAAAGACAAAAGTTATTGCCTTCTTGGAAAAATCAAAAAGACACTCTAAATACTCTGGGTGGTCCATCTGTGGTTAGAACATTGAACTGGTAGACTGTTATAGATACTTAAGATGTTAAAATGTGCGTGTCATAGTCGACCAGAAAGTGTGTTGGAAACAACAATGGTTTGAAACTAAAAGTAAGTGTATGAAAATCACGCTGGCACTTAGTCACTTGTACACAAGGCGGATGTTCTCTAAGTATCGTCTTATTGCTATACTGTGCCAAAGTTGTCCCTTGTCTTCTATATGGTGCTGAAGTATGGGGCAAGACCTTCAAACAAGTGCTTAACAGGTTTGAAGGGAACATTTTAAAATGTGTATCTAGAATTCCAAATCGCTCCCGTGTGAGTTTATGTTATTAGAATGTAGGCTTATCCGCACAGGCGATATCATGGAATATAAAGTTGCAATGCTATATGCCAAGCTATGCATGATAGATAATGACACTTCCATTGTCGAATTAATGAGAGCTTTTAGTGGTATTGATAATGGAGATAAGCTTTGTGCCTTGGGATGCTTAAGATCTATTTATTTTAAATGGGTCAAAGGAGAGTGCATACCAATGGTTAGGACAAACGCATGCTAGAATTAAGCGCCAATTGAAATATGTTATATATGCTTCAGGAAAAGAAAGGGATATGGTAAATTTGGCAACCAAGGTTACCAGTGGTACCTTTATACAACAATGGTTGAGCAGCCCTGTAATACCTAAATATGTGTCTGCGTTTCCACATAACAAAACAACAAGACAATGTTTATCATTTAAATTTAACATGTCTGATGATACTCTGGAAATAGTGGGAGCCAAAGGTCGAATTACAAGAGAAAATTTGTGGTGCCGATTATGTGGGACTCTATCAACTGAAACTGCTGAACACATTCTCTGTCAATGTGAAAGTCTCGATACTCTAAGACTGACATATCTGAAGGCATATGACAACACATGTGACCTTGTATATGTGAATGTAATGTGGGAAAATCTTTTAAAAGGGAATGATGTTAACTTAATTTTTCATATGATGAATTTTTATGAACTTTATTTGCACATTCTTAACCAATTTTCTGATGGCATATTTTATTAATAGCCCTGTTTAGCTGTTGTTGTTTTAATAGGGGGTTGAGTTTATCATTGTTAATCTCTTATTGTTGATGTCCTTTGTTAGATGTTTGTAAAGCCTTTGTTGGCTGAAGGCATATGAATGAATACAACATACAAATATTAAGCCTTACGTCAGTACCTGTCTGTCATGTTACAGAGGAAGAAAAAGCTAAAAAGGGGTATATAGAAATGGAGTGAATTAGTGAATCAATCTTTGATATATAATAGGTATCAAACATTGACTATTAAACACTTTATACCCGAGTGTCTAATTTCAGGCTTCAACGCGTACGCCAAAGAGACAAAAGAAAGGAAAGTGGGAGTGCATCAAATGGTTGTCTATTGGAACAACGGACACAGTACTTTAATGGAACTTCACACTTTTGCCCATTGGGAAGTTGCAGCAGGGGTGTCCTGGAGCATCAGTGTTTGAGCACTGGGTAATTAGAATCTACTCTAATAAATTAGGGAACTCGTTTCAGTGAATCGGAGTACTCAGGCAAGTACACAAATCCTCATCTTTTGCATCGCAGCCACCAGAGGCATCACTAGGGAGGAGGCTGACGTGGCTATAGCCCCCGGTATTTTGGTTGTATCTCCGGATAGAAGTCCAGGGGCTACAACCAAAAAGGCTAGCTAGCCCTGAGTCCTGACAGTACTGACATTAGCTTAGCCCCAGATATTTTCCAGACCCAGCAACTCCCCTTGGAACCATATTGGCACACTGAGCAGAGGTTTACCGATACAATTTACTTGCACATGTGTTAAATACCAGGCAGGACACGATACGGAAGGGGAAAATAAACACCTTTATTTGCTGTCGCCTTCCATGACCGGACTTCCCTTTTAAGTCCAAAGATGTAAGAGTTCGCTTACAAAGGAAGATATCACCAGTTCGCCCTGGCTCAGTGTCCTGTTTCCTCTCAGAACGTTCACGCAAGCTGCTTCTATTCTCTGAAGTGTGCTGTTTTGCAAACGAAATTAAATGTTCAACCGATGTCATGCACAGCGCCTTCTGCCTTTCTCCGATGCTGAGGGCTTTTGGGCCGTGCGTACGGGCCCCTCTGCTTCCTTGTGCTCACCGTACTTATACGCCCATTCAAACCCAGCTGCTTCGATGATTCACTCATCATTCAGCAACCCCATGGAGAATAAGAGAAGGCACAGGAAGGGGTTATTGCAGTTTTTGAGCATTCCACTCCCCTTCCCCTCCCAATCCCAGGTGTTCCTAATCTCCTTGATTCGGGTTGAGGACGCTCCCACCTTTTCTCACCGTACCTCTGTGTTCCCCGTTCCTTCCCCTGTTCACCCAGTCTTTTCCCCCCTGTTTGAGTTTCCCTTGTTCTACATGTATAGCCAGCATGGATGTACGTTAAGTGCAGGGTTCTCCTGCTGATTCTAATTCTTCAATTCTTTAGTTTGCAAACCGATGTAGACGTTTTGGAAAAATGCCTGCTGGGACTTGTAGTCCTCCGTGACTCATAACCCGTGAATCCGTCCATTTTGGACCCATCACATAGCAATACCTCATTCCCCTTTCCCCCCAGAAATGTGTAGAATGAGTCTTGCTTTGTTTTTGGCATAAAAAGGCCATAGATTTATTTTCCACAATATCATAAAAACCACACTGCACACATTAGTGGAAATCACTCAGAAGATACGGCGACTGCTCCGTGTCCAAATAACCTGCTTCACACTTTCCTTCCAAAGAGTCCAGAATAGGCCCAACTCTCCCAACCCTTTGCGTCCGAGCCTCTCCTGCCCCTGCAGGTCCTCCTGGGCGGGCAGAGTGCCGTTTCCTTGGGGGAAGCTGAGCCTTGTTGTTCCACCCAGACGCCCCTGCCGCTTAGGCTCCCAAGGGGCGCTGGTCTGAGAAGAGCGAAGACCCTTCCGGCTTTCTCCTGGCTCATCCGGATTCTGTCTCTTGTGCTTGGTCACCCAAACACCGCCACACCGCCTTGTCGTCCTGCGACGTCAACGACCAGGCCTCTCTGCTTTGCTCCGTTTGTAGGGTGGGTGGGTGTGAAAATGAAATCCTCTTCCTGGTAGCGGGCGGGAGTCCTTCTGCCGAGGCTGGATGCTGCCTGCAGTAAGGAACCCGCCTGTTATAAAGGGGTAGCCCCTCCCCTTTCCTGTGTTGCCCTTCGCAGGCTTTTCCCTTTTTCGCCGCGCTTTCCGCCGGCGCCTCCCCTTCGTCCAAGGAGGGGAAGGACAGGAGGAGGACACTGCCGGGTTAACGAGGTGCCTCCTCCATTTTGTTGTGTTTTCGTCATCACTGGCATAACCCGTGCATCCGTCCATTTTGGACCCATCACATAGCAATAGCTCATTCCCCTTTCCCCCCAGAAATGTGTAGAATGAGTCTTGCTTTGTTTTTGGCATAAAAAGGCCGCAGATTTATTTCCCACAATATCATAAAAAAACACATTGCACACATTAGTGGAAATCACCCAGAAGATGCGGCGACTGCTCCGTGTCCAAATAACCTGCTTCCCCCCTTTCCTTCCAAAGAGTCCAGAATAGGCCCAACTCTCCCAACCCTTTGCGTAAGAGCCTCTCCTGCCCCTGCAGGTGCTCCTGGGCGGGTAGAGTGCCGTTTCCTTGGGGGAAGCTGAGCCCTTGTTGTTCCCCCCAGACACCCCTGCTGCTTCGGCTCCCAAAGGGCGCTGGTCTGAGAAGAGCGAAGACCCTTCCGGCTTTCTCCTGGTTCATATGGAGTCTGTCTCTTATGCTTGGTCGCCCAAACACCGCCACGCCACAGGTGGGTTACCACCCACCGTAGCTCCCCCTGCCCCTCTCCTTACATTTCTAGGATTTTTGTGCAGAGGTTCCAGTAGAAAAGATCCATCCCCATTGGTGACAAGTGCACCCCATCCTTGAGAAAATATTACGGGGATTTTAAGTTAATCAGGCCGTGCCTGATCTGCCCAAAGCTCCTGCAGAATTTAGCCATTGCACAATTTAGCTTCCGCCTGGATCTTTCCACGGCTCTGTGACTATCTGCGCCTCTCCATTCTGGTCTCGGGATTATCTCCGACCAGATGATTTCCGTTTCTCCCAGTTGTCCTGTCAACTCCTGTAATGAGAACATCATTTCCCGCATTAGCGCCCTCCTCCCCAGGCTTGTCAGATTGTTACCCACCTAAGTGAATGACCAATAAGTCCGACTTTTGCTGTTTCGCCAGCAATCTGCGCACCTGCCCCTGCAGCTGTGCCCATTTCATTCCTGGCACCCCGTGCCACCCAATCTTGAATTCGCCGGCCGTCAACTCCTCCTGCTCCGCCGTCCAGCTTGCCCCAGCCCTAGACACAAATGAATGTCCTATTACCCAGACTGAGCTCCTTCTCCTCCGGGCCGGTGGGGAGAGAAGGCGGCATGTCAACCTTAAAGTTTCTCAGGCCTGATATACCTCTTAAAACACCCTGACTTCTTCTCCCAATCTGCTTGATTACAGCTTCCCCCATGTCCATGGCTGCGGCTGACGTAGCTGCCCCAATCCGGAATGAGTGTGTTCCGAACACACCCCTTGTCTCCCCAATTCTCTCCAGTTCCATCACCCTCCTAATTGGAAGCGGCTCAGTGACGACCCATCGTGGTGAATGAGCAGGGGAGCCCCCCCATCCCTGAGGGAGGTCTTAGCCTGAGGAAGCCTGACATGGCCATGACTGGACAGACTGTGCTTCCTGTGATGGGCTGAAGGGTCACTGTGCACCCTTTGCCCTCTTGATCCGTCTTTGACCTTTTTAACCACAATGCCAACTGTTCGCCTAAAAATTGCACATCCTGCAATTGTAAAAACCCCGTCCCCTTGGCCCCCCTGTTCTCTGGTACCAGTTCACTCACCCTGAACGCCCCAAAGAATGCTACAGTGAAAGCTGCTTTGAACAATGCCACTTCAAACCCCCCGTGGCAAACGTCCTCCAAGCATCCTACTAGCTTTTGCAGCTTGACTATGTCTATGGGCCTTCTCTCGTCACTCTTCGACATTCCCTGCTTAGCCCAGCCCTTCATGGCCATTACAATGTAGTGCTCCTTTGTAGGGTCACCTTTCCCTTCTAGTTTGGAATAATGGGCGATGGCGGCTAAGTGGTAGGCCATCCATGACCTGGTTTTCCCCTTGTGCCAGCCCCAACCCACAAAGGCCCTCACCGGTAGCTCCCGCTGTCCTTCCCCCAACACCTCCTGCTTGAAAGCCAAGTACCGATCCCAGCATGCCTTGTATCTACTTGCCATGCCTAGTGCTAGTGCCGTGTGAATCAAGGAACTCAGATTGCCCCAATCATGTCCCACCACTGCGTTTCAAACGGGGTCATCACCTGGTCTGCTCCCGGACAACTCCCTCGGAATTTTTCCCACTGCAAACGAGAGAGAGCATCAGCAGCCATGTTTTTGACCCCAGGTATATGTCTTGCTCGTACCTCGATATTGAGTTCCAGCATGCATTTGTTGAGTTCCCTTAGCAACTGCAAAACCCTTGTGTTGCTAGCTGACCCTTGATTTATGATCTGGACTACCGCTAGGTTGTCTGACCAGAGCATTACCTTTTTGTCCTTCAGCTGCTCCTCCCACAGTTTAAATGCTATCACAATGGGAAAGAGCTCCAACAGCGTGATGTCCCTGGTGACACCTTGCTGATGCCACTCTTCTGACCATGCCATGCCACACCATTTGGTGTCCAGAATTGCCCCAAACGCCAGGGCCCCAGATGAATCTGCGAACAGCTTGAGCCTGACATTGGTACTCCAGTCCCCTCTCCATACTAGCACCCCATTGAATTTGTCCAAAAATGTGTCCCACATGGCCAGGTCCTCCCGCACTTCACACCCCAGCCTGACATGCTGGCCTGCATGCTGCAACCCCACTGTTTTGAGTTTGATACTCCTTGAAAACACTTTACCCACCGGGATGACTTTCCCAGCGAAATTGAGGTTACCTGCCAGCGCTTGGAGTTCCTTCAAGGTTGCCTTATTCTTACCCCTTAAACCTTTGATGGGTTCCTTCAATTTTTTCACCTTGTCCTGAGGGAGCCTGCACTCTCCTTTCACAGTGTCAATTTCAATCCCTAAGAAATTCAGACAGGTCACTGGTCCTACAGTTTTCTCCCTGGCTAGCGAGACCCCCATTACCTTCATCAACCTATGAAATTTACTCATGAGGGCCCCACACTCCTTGGACCCCCTTTTGCTGATAAACAGAAAATCATCTAGGTAATGTACAACTGCCCCCTCCCGACACTCCTGTTTGACCGAAAACTCTAAAAAGGTGCTAAAAGCTTAAAAATATGCACAGGAAATGGCACACCCCATAGGTAAGCATTTATCATAGTAGTACTGTTCCTGCACCTTGAACCCAAACAAATACTGACTTTCCTCATGAATGGGCAACAACCGGAATGATGACTCGATGTCGGCCTTCCCCATCAGGGCTCCCCTCCCTGCAGCCCTGACCACTTCCACTGCATTCTCAAAAGATGAATAATGCACTCGGCACAGTTCCTCGGCAATGCCATCGTTAACTGACTCCCCCTCAGGAAAGGAGAGGTGGTGGATTAGGCGATATTGCCCCTCTTCTTTCTTAGGGACCAGTCCCAATGGAGACACTACCAGATTTGCCATTGGTGGATCCTTGAATGGGCCGGCCACTCTGCCCAACTTGACCTCTTTGTCCACTTTACACGCCACTACCTCTGGCATTCCTAGCACTGACCAAAGTTGAGCGCATCCTTGCCCCCCTTGACCTTTGCGCATGTGATTTTGAACCCCCATCTGAAACCTTCCCACAACAACCAAGCGTCACCACAATTGTAATAAATATTAAACCAAGGAGTCATTGCTTGTGGGTTAACCGGGGTTGGCAGCCCATTTTTAATCACACTCTTACATATCTGATGGTGAGTTGAACTTAACATGCTGTTGTTAGCCTCATTCCCTCTTGACCTTGTCCTTCGCATTGGAGCTGCTCCTAAGTTTCGCCTCGCTGGCTGAGGAGCTGTGGTCCCCGGTACCTCTACCCTGTGGGTGTTTAAAGCGTCATTTTTTGCCAAAGGGGCACCCCCCTTCAGCATTAACCCTCCAGCAATCAGCTTGCTCCCCATGGTAGCTGGCACGGTTGTTCCAGGAGGAGTAACCGCAAAAGGATGCCCTCTCTCGCTGGGTGTACCATCCCCTGCCCCTCCAGACCTGAGGCTTCTCCCCTGGGGATTTCTCACCCCCTTCTCCTGCCGGCACCAGTTTATCCAAAAATCCACCCATGTCCATCTCATCCCAAGACAAAGCCAGCCATACCTGCATTTTCAACCGAAAAACCTGATCATACTGTAACCAGCCTTCACCCCCATGTTTCAAATACAGCTCATGGATATACTGTTCATTTGCATTCATTGACAATGCATCCTGTGGGTACTTTTCTATCATTATTGACATATACACTTTCAAGGCCTTTAGCCAGTTATGTATGGGTGCTTCCACTTTGGGTTTCTCCCTGTCTCTCTTCTCCTTCTCTTTTTCAGACAAGTCTTTTATCCCTTCCCCCAGAGGTTCCATCCCCACAAAATCCAAGATCTCTATAAATTCCTTTCTCCACACCCTCTCTTTGATGGTCCCTGGTATGTGCCATGATAAGGAGCTCACTGATACCCTGACCGGGGCGAAACCGGGCATTGGCCTTCCGTACCGCGCCATAACAGGTCCCCACATCCCCTCCTGCCCGCCATTAGCATTGGAGACTGATGGGAACCCTGGCCCTGTCACCCCTTGCCCCCACCAGGTGGGTGTTGGCATCACCCCAGTTGGTGCCAACCCTTCTTGGGTCGTTGCATTGACCCCCCCTATGGAGTCTGCATTGGCCAATGTATTGGCCTGTTGTCCTTGGGGAAACTGTGTTGAATTAATGCCACATATGGCGTTTGCATTGGCCAATGTAGTGGCCTGTTGGCCGTGGGCAAACTGAGCCACCCCACCTGGAAAAGCATTGTTGAGGTAGGAGCCCGCCCAGTGGTTGACTCCCCCCAATATCCTGTTGCTGGGCAGATACCCTATCTGGTAGCCCCTGGGTCCCATCCCCCCTGGTCCCAGAGTCAACACCCTCTGTTGTATTACTGTCGCCTCGCTTGTCATCTGGTTAAAAGCATTCACATTTCCACTCAACAATTGCCCATTGCCCCCGTTCCCCCATGCTTGCATACATTGCATTATCATACCTTTCACAGCCTCCAAGGAGGCGGGCCCGTCTTCCCTCGCAGCCACCGGTCTGGTTGCAAGCATGCTGGGTGGACCCTGGTTCCTTGGTGCTTCCACAGGTGTAGGTGCCGGTACGGCTACAACCTCCTGTGTCCTTCCCTTGTTCCTTGCCCCAGTCGCCCTGGATTTTCTGCCATTCTTGGATTGCTCCTTGCTTGCCTTGGCCTTTTGTGTCATAACTCTTTTGCTTTTCCCCGTTGGTTCTTCCTCTTCCTCCCCATGTCCTTCCCCTTCTTGGTCCTGGGGTTCTTCATTGTCCTGGAACATTAATGGAGACTCAGGACTCTGAGTGGGCCCTGGCTGCTCCTCCCTTGGTTGTGGGATCAAGGCATCCATCCAGTTGGGGCCTTGTTTGGCCGCTGCCGATTTGGCCATGGCCATGAATGCCTCCAAGTCAATTCTTGTGTGAAAGGCAGCTTCCCCAAGACACGTTTCCGGGCTTCCTTTGGTCACCCTCCTACGTTCTGTTGAATAAACTCCTCCTTTTTTGCCTTGCCCCTTTTTGCCTGGAACGTTCCAGCCACTTTGTGCGTCTTCTCCCGGCCCCTGTTGCCAGAAGCTGGTGCCTCGAAGCTTCGCGCTGGATGGGTGAGGGAGTTCTGAGTGCGTGAACCGCCTTAGCCTGCTGTCGGCTGTCCTGTGTGAGGCGGGCTGTCCTTGCTTTGCTCTTCTGCGCCGCTATACTTGTTGGGCCCTTCTGGGGCCTCCTAACACCTTTCGGTGCTCTGCATTGCTCCTCTGCCGGTGCGAGAATGGCAGAGAGGTGAATTAGGCGGGGAGTGTTTGGCCCATTGGCCGCTTGTCCTTAGCCTCGGTGTGAGACCCTCCCGGCCTGGTGCTCATATGCCCCCCCCCGTCAGCGCTCACCTTCTAGGGAACCCGGGCCTCCCTGGATACTCCGCAGCTCTCTTCAGCGACGTCCCTACTGCTGGGCCCTGCTTTCCCCTTGTTGCGCATTCTCCCGCCGCTCACCGCCACATTTGATCCGCTCCGGTCCCGCAGCGGTTGGTCCTGCAGCTAGGCTCCGCTTACTCCTTGTCCCGCCTGCTCACTGCCTCTGAAGTTCAATTCTGGTCCCGCAGCGGCATGTCCTGCAGCTGGTGCCCGCTTCTCGCTGCTCCGGTCCCTTTGCTGTGGCTGCTCCTCTTCCACAAACTCCACGACATCCACGAAATCCACAACAAAACAAAATCCTCTTCCTGTTGGCGGGCGGGGGTCTTTCTGCCGAGGCTGGATGCTGCCTGCAGTAAGGAGTCCGCCCATTATAAAGGGGTAGCCCCTCCCCTTTCCTTTGTTGCCCTTTGCAGGCTTTTCCCTTTTTCGTCGCGCTTTCCGCCGGCGCCTCCCCTTCGTCCAAGGAGGGGGAGGACAGAGGAGAACACTGCCTGGGCTATCGGGTGCCTCCTCCATTTTGTTGTGCTTTTAGTCGTCACTGTCATGAACAAGCTGTGTTATTGCACCGGTTTGGGGAAATTCTACCTTCACTTTTCTCATTGTAAACATGGGTTGATTTACGTACATTTCCTTTTCTCCACCATGTTTACCGCTGCTCATTACAGATGGCCTTTTATAATTCGTTCCCGTCGTACTCCGTATCAGAGTCTGTGCAGTGCTTCCTGCACTCGCCTTGCCCCAGGCTTCACCCCCTCGGCATCCTTCAGGTCCATCTCACAACATGGAAATGTTTTCCATTAGAAAATTGCAATGAATAATTATGTATTTTCCATCTGTGTGTATTAGTATGATATTTAACATGTTGATTGCTTGGAGGTTTAAGGCAATGTGTTAGACTATATTTGTCCTTAATTGACTCACATAGTGAGGCCAAAGAGAAGTGTAGATTTTCCAAATGTTAGGGATGAAGGCAAAATATCTAAGCCCAGCCTTGGTTCTATTGCATTGCTGTTCATATAAGCAGTTGGGATATTGCAAGTCAAACCCTCCAAATCCAAATAAAGCATTAGTCCTATGATGCTTGAGAGAGTGGGTGTAAAACCATGTATTCCATCAGGGATTAACACTATCTTATTACTATCAGGCAAGAAATATGATCACTTAAAAAGTGGGGGTCATGCCCAAGAATGCACCCAGCACTTTACTACTTACTACTTACAAGGGTATGCTAACAAAGTCAAACACATCTGTTCTGCAGTCGAAAGATAAGGATTCCTTGTATACCACCGGGGGAAAATGCTAGATAACTGGAGAAAATATGATGATGGTGCTAGATAGTTGTACTTATGCACAGGTTATGCCAACTAGGAACATTGTAAAAGCAACTGTCAGTGCCCAACTCCTTTGCAAACCCTTGAAGCAGTTCCCTCATTTAGCAGCACAATTTGAAATCTTTATATATTATGGAAAGTGTGATTATTTCACTTTGTGATAGAACCTCTTCCCTGCAACTGAACATGTAAGAGGATTCAATTCAGCACTACAGCCAAATTAACACCTAGTCTATAATACTGAATGAAAACCCTTATTGATATATCTTTAGGTCCAGTTCATGCGTTCTGGATGACTACCCTTGTATGACACCCCTCTCTTGGAATCCCCCTGACCCCACTGAGCCAAGAAGTAGTTCTGTTTTGCAAGTTTAAAAGGTTTATTTGATAAATTAAAATATAGATATCACACTTTATAAGAAATTAATAATTGAATATCACACTTAATCTGATATGGGAAATATTAACAACGGAGAATCTGGCACTAGCACACTTCTTTATAATGACTAATGAGTTAACATGAAATGGATAAGGTAGCACACTGGGAAATAGGAACAAAAGTATACTGTGGTAGAGGATGCTTTATGTAGCTCAGGTGGATGCAATATTCACTGAATGCAATACAGAAAATACTCAATGTGATTTCAACCCAACAATGTAATCACTTTCCTCTGGCAATCCCCTCCCCCCCCTTGATGCAAGGCAAGGAAATGGGAGGAAAACACACAGTTCTCAGAAATGCAATCAACTGTAATTCAGTTCAATCCAGCAAGCTTAGACAACAGAAAACAGATAGGAGTTTTTGAAATCACAGGCCCAAATTCTTTGATCTGTGCTGGCAATGGATGAGAAATATGCTGGAAACGCTTTTAATTCCCTATTAGAGGTTCAGGGTGAGTGGTATCTAGTTAATATTAGTCCAGGCTCACACTAGCAATGATGCAGGGATAGTTAGCAGGTTAAACGAATTTCTGGCAATGGAAATCAGGCAGCAACAGTTTTTTTTACATGTGAAGAAATTTGCAAATCGCGGTAAAATTCGCGGATGCGTGTTCCGCGATTGCGGTAAAACTATAAGGGGTAGGAATGCGGTTCTTGGTTCGTAGGAAAGCCACGATTCTAAGCTATCAAATAAAAGTTATTGCAAGTCTCTAGCCCAAACGGTCGCGGAGATATGAGCGATTAAATAAAGGTCGTTTTTCAGATTTGAAATTTTAAAGTTTCAAAAAGACAAGTGCAGCTTTTTGCAGCTAGAATGACAGGTGACAGATTTGGAGCTATCAAGCAGTTCTACTTAGGTTAAATAGATTGAATTAGATGAATTTAAACTAAAAGCTTGGTTCTACACAGTTTGCTATGTACTCACACTATATTCTTGAGTGAAATGGGCCTCGCCATGGATCTGGTCAGGGTTTTGGACTGGGCTCTGGTCTGGTCTGGTCTGGCCTCTGCACTTCACAGTGATCTGGGTCACTCTCTCTGCTGGTCTGGGTCTCTCTGGTCTGGTCTCTTAGTTCTGGATAGATTGAAGTCTCTAGTTTGGCTTTCTGGAGGTTGATGGAGGTAAGTATGGATTTTTCCGGCAGAGCGTCCCGCTGCAAATGGATTTGGAAAGTCCCTATCTGTCCTGTCTGTCTGCTTTTATGTGTTTAGAATGTGGGTGTGTTCTAGCATCACTGACCCTACCTCTCTCTCAGCTTCTAATTGGTCAAACTTCCATTCCTCCGCTTGATTGGCAAACTGAACTGTGAGTCAGATTGATGTCATTTTACAGCCTGCAGAAAGTCCACTCCTCCTGTCAACTTACACACAAATCTAGATTTGAAACAAATACATATTTGCAGAGGTACATATTGTTTTAAAATCATATGCACCCATCATGCATCACAGGAGGTATCCCCTGTTCAAACTCTGCTCTTCCTGGGAGCTTGCATTCAGAACTGGCACATATTTCACTTTTTAACTGCTTTTTCAATTTCCGACATGGACCCAACTTTACATACATGTGTGCAGGGGGTAGGGACATTAACTGATGAAGTTTCAGATTTTTAACATGCACACATTTAGAGTAATATCCACTTTTCCGCTAAAACCTCCCCGAACATACCACCGGTTCCTACCACGTCTTAAACTGTGGGCAGAAAAATCACAAGAATTATGGTATCATTTATAAAATTTTCACATGTCCGCTCTATGAGTTATTCATCTTTTTATAAAACCATATCCTTGCTGCAGGGGTGTGTCTTTTCAGGTCACATGGTACAGAAACCAGTCTTTCCAGTTTCTGCCAAGCCAGCTTGCTTCTCACAGGCAGTGCTCCTCCCAGCTCCTGCCAAGAGGAAGCTACAATTTACGACTGCGGTAATAAAAACCTTTGCCTGAGTGAAGAGGGCTTTGTTCACTCTCTTGCAGAGCACAGATAATTCAATTATCAGATAGATGGCATATCCTTAGCCTGGGCAGCAAAAGGAAGGTTGGCCTGGGAACACAGTGGTGACTCAAGTTTCACTCCTGATGGTTAGTTGCTAGGCAAAATCAAGTTCCTTAAGCCAGACCTTCAGCTAACTTTTTGTTGCTTTTAAAATAACTTGTAATTTTACACATGCAGCTAGAATGCTGATTCTAAGTGCAAAACTATGACATTTCAACAGTTACAAAGGCATGTGACACCAAACATAGGTCACTTATTTAATTTAACATTTTCGATTTTGGTGGTTTTAAATCCAGTTGCAGTTAGGCTTAAGCTGCTGACTCCATAGCATTTTTGTTATAAGCCTTGTTTTTGGGCTCTTCATTTCCCAGATTTTGTAGGCACACAAAACTCCATTCTGCCAAATGTCTGCTGGTGTTCAGTGAATATTTTGCACATGTTGCAAGGTTTGAAATAGGCATTTTGCTTGCCTTCAGAAAAACACACAGAGTGGTTTTAAAACGCCGGCTTTTGGATAGTGGTGAGTACTGGTACTGCACTCATTTTTGGGATTTAAGAAATGAATTCCCCACACTTCTAGGTTGCATTTGGCAATCAGCATTGCCATTCCCAATGGTTTCAGACTACTGTGCGGGTAGTCCAATGGTGGTTTTAAAGCGCTTTGAAGCTAACCGGCGCTACTGTTTTTCCTTTGGCAACCCATTTCCCTCATGGCAACCCGGCCTTTCATTCTCGCACTGGTGGGTGGCAAGTGAGGCAACCATTTTGGTGGGCGCACAAACTGCGCAGCTTTCCTGGATTTCAGCGCACATGTGGGTTTTCCGCCATCTTGAATTTTCTAAGCCCACAGCACCAAATGTTGTAGCAGGATAGCTTAAACGTGGGTCAGGACACCCAACAAGTCCCCCCCACGCGACTGCACTTTGAATTTGAGTCGATGGGGAGTCGCGTGCACAAGGGTTTTGACCCATGCACCGGTCTGTCCGCATAATCTTCTTCCTCTTCTGTAGATGGCACAGTTCAGCATTTTCTTCTCCATCCGGTCAGATCGATCAGTTCTCCTCGCCGGTCCTGATGGGAAGATTGGGCGGTACCCCGGGCCCGTTGTGTCTTTGCTCCCGGTCTCCGGATCGTCCTTCTTGGTCATCCTTCATGGTTTCATCTCTCCTAGGATGATAAAGGAAGAGCGGCAATATCTACTCATAGACGATTTTTTTTTTTCCACCACTGTTGAGATAGTGGGGCGGCATATGCATTTCATCATAACGAAACATTACATTCTTATTTTGAAAAAAAAACAGTATCACTAGAGACAGTTTCATGTAAATCCCAGTATGTTAGAGACTAGATGTGGTATGTTTTATGATTGGAACTGAATTAGTCTGATACAGTACCCGCTAGGATTCCAGAGGATTCCTCCAGTTGTTGCAGAGTGTGCCTGGGATGGCAACATTTCAACTGGTTTATGTGGACCCACTTGTCTTCCCCCTCTGCCGAACCACCTTTGGGGATGCGGATCTTGTAGGCCACAGGGGAGATCTTATCGACGATCTCAAAGGGTCCTTTCCATGTAGGCAAAAATTTGCGCTGCTTGGCCTGGTTCCTTTGGAAGTTGTATAGATAGACCCGGTCCCCCACCTGATATTCCTTCCTGGAAGTTTTCAGGTCATAATGGGTCTTCATGCTATCAGCCGATCTTTCTAGATTCCGCTGAGCATAAGCAAAAGCATGTTGAAGGTGTTTCCTTAAATTCTCTACATACTCATGAGTAGTGGAGGCATTTATCAGTGTCTGCTCTTGGGTCCTATAGAGCAAATGCTGAGGAAGCACCATCTTGCGCCCAGTCATCAACTCAAATGGTGACATTTTGGTTGCAGATGAAGGGGTAGATCTGATAGCCATTAGGACCAGAGGTAATCGGATATCCCAACTTGGCCCAGAATCTGCCACAAACTTCTTTAATATGCTCACAATTGTCCGGTTATATCTCTCTACTGCCCCAGAAGAAGCTGGTCTATAAGCAATATGCAGCTTTCTCTTGACCCCCAGTATCTCCCACATCTTTGTCATTACTTCACTGGTGAAGTGGCTTCCTCTGTCTGACTCAATCCTTTGAGGTAGACCAAAACGGGAAAAGATGTGGTTAATCATCAAGGCCGCTGCAGTTTCTGCCTTGCAATTTGGGGCTGGGAGACATTCCACCCACTTGGTAAACAAGCATGTCACGGTCAACATGTACTTATTCCCCCTAGCCGAGCGAATCACAGGGCCTACAAAGTCGATTTGTAAATCTGACCATGGCAGTGTCATTCCCCTCTTTTGTAAAGGCGCCCGGTGTGTGAGGGATGATGGCTGAAATTGTGCACACACAAGGCAACCCTTCAGGTACTGGTCGAGGTCCTGCCCCATGTGTGGCCAGTATGCAACCTCTCTTAAGATTTCCAATGTTGTGTGAAACCCCCTGTGACCGGCAGTGGCCGCATCATGGGCGTGACTTAACATCAGGCTTCGGAATGAGGTAAGAACCACCCACTGATCGTGGCCAGCTTTGGATTTCCTTACCAACAAACCGTCTTGGATTCTGAACATTTTTGGACATTTCATCAACACTCTTAGGTCCTCTTTCCCAGTGTAATCGGTATCCGTCAGGGGAAAGTTCTCAGGGTCCTCAAGGTGCTGGTAAAATTTACCAATTATTGGATCCCCCTTCTGAGCGGTAATCAAATCAGCATCAGGGGTCTCCTTACTCCATTGTGCAATTGAAAGGTCGTTGTTAGCATTTGTCTGGGACCTAGTGATAGCAGTGACCTGGATTTCCCCCAACAGGGGCTCAATCTCAATTAGATCCCCTTGGATGGCCCCGGTTTTGGCCAGCTGATCAGCTAAGTCATTTCCAGTTTTGTCTGGTCCCTCTACTTTGGAATGACCCTTGATCTTCTTCCAATAGATGGTCATCCCATTCGAGGTGACCAGATCATCAATGTTTTGGATCAACTTCCCATGTTTCAAGGGTTTGTTGTTAGCACATACCATGCCTCTGGTCTTCCAATTAACCAGGTGCTCCACGAACCCGTTCCGTACATAATCCGAATCTGTGATTATGACCAGTTCGTGGAGTTGATGCTGGACAGCAGTGAGGATGGCCTGATGCACAGCCATCAATTCTGCCACCTGACTACTTCGGGGACCAATTTTGTATCCAGCGGAGGGTTCTGGGGACTCATTCACCCATGCATTCCCTACGCCGGCCACCAGTTCTTTCTCCCCGTTGTTGTCGACATGGTAAGAGCATCCATCCACATACACAGTGGGCATTCCCTCACACTTGTCTTCTTCAAAGACTTTGTGGGGGGAATTAAGGTATGCCTCCATGTTGTCCTTTATTTTTAGACTTTCGTCGTCGAGACAGTTTTCTCTGGCACAATCATGCAAGTCAGCCAGACCTTGCGCGAGGGGACTCTTCTTGTTTTGGCCATATCTGACCTCCACAGGAAAGCCTTGCATTGACAGAATCCAGGAAGTAATTCGGGAATTACTCACATTTCCGGCCCGGATTCTGTCACTTTGGAGATATTGCAGAGGCTGGTGTGGAGTCTCCACTATGATGTGTTCCCCCTGGATAAACGGGCGGTAATTCTTCAATGCCCACACCGTTGCCAGGAGTGCCTTCTCACAATCGTTGAATTTTTCCTCCACAGAGGATAAAGTTTTGCTCGCATAGGAGATTACTTTATTGACCTTGTCATGCTTTTGATATAATACTGCCGTCAAGCACGTATTAGAGAACCCCGTCTCCAGGAAGAACTCCTTGTTTCTGACAGGGTAAGCTAGGCAAGGCGCTTGTGAGAGGCTTCTTTTGAGTTGTTTTACTGCCTCGGCTTGTTCTGGACCCCATTCCCACTTGACCCCCCCCTTCAGGAGATGAATCAGGGGTCTGGTGATCTCTGCGTATCCCTCAATGAACTTTCTGCTGTAATTAGTCAGTCCAAGGAGGCTCCTTAGTTCTCGCAGAGTTGTGGGGTCTTTCAGTTTCTGAAGTGCTTCCACTTTCTTTTCCTGGGGACAGAGGCCCTGAGGAGTAATCTCATGCCCCAAGAAATTAACACGGGTTCTACACCACTGTGCTTTCTGAAAGGAAAGTTTTGCTCCGGCGGCCCTCAACTGCGTCAGAACATAACGGATCTCCGCTATGTGTTCCTCCACAGATGAACTTTTGATGAGGACATCATCTACATAAGCCAGGTTACCCCTTGCACCCAAGTCGGGCATGGCCTTGTGTAGAAAAATGTTGAATTCATTGCCGGAGTTGAGGTATCCGAAGGGAGTCCGTGTCCATGTATACTGCTGGCCCCCAAAGGTAAAAGCCAGTTTGTATTGGTCCTCCCTACTGACAGGCACAGTCCAGTATCCATTGGTCAGGTCTATTGCAGTGAATACCTGTGACCCCTGGATCTGGGCCAGCCCTTGGTCAATGTAGGGCAGAGGCCATCGGGAAGTATGGACCCGTTTGTTGAGCTCCCTGAGGTCGGCGCAGAGTCTCCACTGGCCGTTTGGCTTCAATATTCCCAGCACCGGATTATTGAAGGTGCTGTGGACTGGACGAATTATTCCCCGGGACTCAAGGTTCTTAATTATTTCAGTAAGGGACTCCATTGATGCGAGAGGCAAGCGATATTGCTTCACAAACACAGGAGTCATGCCAGGGTCCGTGGGGATTGTTGTTGTGTGGATGTCAGTGCGACCACAGTCATATGAGTCTACCGCAAAGAGATCTTGGAAATCCAAGAAAACTTGTTTCAACTTTTGCTTTTGTTCCAGAGTCACACAGGCATCAGCTAGGTTGACTCTCTCTTCCACCATCTGCCTGAAGCCTGGAAAGACTTCTGGTTTGGCTATTTCAGCGGCCTCCTCCAGCTGGGTGGAGAAGTCCCTGGTCAGAGTGCTGATTTGGACTGGAGGCTTCAGGTGGGAAAGGCAGCCCTCATGGACCTGGAAAATCACCTCATCCCTCCTGAAGTCACAAGTCACATCTTCCTTACCATAGGGGCAGGAAGTGTACACCAGGAAGTTCCCCCCATGCCGGGTGAAAATCCTGTCTGGTGTTGTATTGTCCTCACTGTCACTGTCAAAACAGTCCTTGGGGATTAGTCCTAACAGTTCATTTACTAAGTCGATGGAAAAATGTCGGTCATCAACCGCCATTCCAATAATGGTGCCTGCGGCTAGAGTAATACTCTTTAAGTCGCTGTTATCCACCTCTATTGGAATGGCGTCATGTTCTATGTTGACTAATGGAGTTGGGTTTACCCCCAACCCTTGCTGTTGGAGAGAAGCATTTAGATGTATGTAAGCATCAGGGTTTTTCAACTCTTGTCCCCTTTTAACTTTCACTTCCAGGGAGAATTGTCGGGTCCTTTCTGGGATGGTGACTTCCTCTTTAACCTGAATTTCAACTGCATAAGGTAGCAATTGAGCTGACCTAAATGCTTTTTCTGGATCATCAAAGCCCATGGGATTATCCGCTAATCGGGACCAAGCTTTGAAGTTTATTAGGTCCAAACTAATGGCAAAGCGATTGAGAATGTCACTGCCTAAGTAAAAGGCGGCAGTGACGTCTCGCACGACCCAACAATTATGGACTATGCTCTTGTTGCCAATGGAGATTTTGAGCATACACCTGCTTGGCAGGAGATGTTTTGAATTGGGTGCTTCCAGGTCCATTTCCCATTTGTCTATCAGTTTGAAGTTGGGAATGGCTGGATCTTTTGGAAGTTGGCGAAACATGGCTTCGCTGATGAAGCTCTTACCGTTGTTCACACACACTCGAGCGAGAACAGAGTCCTTCCCATCATTTAACTGAACAGGGATGAACAACTGCTCTCCAATTTGCTGAATATCAGCCAGGCTTTGAGCTGATTTCACATCTTTCTGGACTATAGGAGTGGGAGTTTCAGATTGTGGATTGGTATAGAATTTCAAAGTGTTTCCTTCCAGCGTGGAATACCACCTTAGACTGGAAGGAAGGTTGATTTTCAGAAATAGAGAGGACCCCCCATCACCAGTCTGTTGTCCTACTGCTATTACTGTCACGTCTGGAATCTGGTTGTTCTGGAAGTGGAATTCTACTTGGTCAGATTTTTGTTCAACCATGTGGCATGTGCCGTTTAAACTAACATGGTTGACACTCTGTTTTAATTTTATGGGTCGGCTAGTCTGAGTCCAGAGGACCTTGTTTACGCAGTCTATTAGGGGTGACAACCTTCTCAGGAGGTCATTCCCTAGTAAACAAGGGGTGCCCTCTGGGGTCACCACTATGACCGGGTGTTTCAACTTATGTCGCCCAATTTTAATGTCCAAGTCTGCAGTCCCCTCAACGGGAAT
This sequence comes from Ambystoma mexicanum, assembly GCF_040938575.1. Lineage (NCBI taxonomy): Eukaryota > Metazoa > Chordata > Amphibia > Caudata > Ambystomatidae > Ambystoma > Ambystoma mexicanum. The sequence continues at coordinate 1,152,119,918 of NC_090928.1, forward strand.
TTCCTTCCCGTCAAAGTTCTGTAGTTGTCCAGGAAGAGAGGTGAGAGGAATTTGGTAATTCTCTCCCCTTCCTGCATTCAGTTCGTCAAAGGCCCTTCTGGACAGAAGGGTAGCTTGAGATCCAGTGTCCACCAGTGCCGAGATTGTACCCTGCCCCTGTACTTGTACCGGTGCATAATATCTTCCCTCCTTCTCCTCAAGGGGGCACAGATAATGTACATTTTTGGACAACTGGTGGGCTAATTTTCTGGTTTTGGACATCGCTAGCGAAGAGATTTGGGCAGAATTCTGTGGAGAGTCTTGGGAATCTGAAAGAAAAATTTTGCAACTGGAGATCAGAGCCATTGTGGGTTCCCCTGGCTCTGTTTCTGGGCCGCCCCCCCCTTTTTGGAGGCAGTCCCCAGGATGGGTTTGAACCAGGGGATTTTCTTGCTGTTGGTTCTGGGATGAGATGGTGGGCGGCGGTAGCTCAGTCTCCACATCTCCCCAGTCTGGATTTGCATCCCTAGGGACCCATTTTTCTTTGGGAGGAGTTCCCCCCTCTCTGAAGGAGAAGATCCTTTTCCCAGGATCCTCTGAGGATCCCTCTCCCTCAAATTGGAAGATCTGTACCTCCTCCCCAAACTGAGTCTGTTTGGGTCTTTTGTTTCTCCTACCCCCCCTCTGCTCCTTAGGAGGCAGACTTTCAGGGGCAAGAGATTTTGTTTCCGGTTCCTGGGTTTCTAGGGGCTGTTTACAAGTGAGGAAGGAAGCTTCCTCCAAGGCTTTACACCCCCCTCCCCCTTGTGCCTCCTCCCTGGGAACCGGTGAGTTATCGGGGTGCTGCCCCCGTCATTGTTCTGGAGCACCAGGTCCAGAGTTGGGTGCGTTCCGCGCCGGCATGCTGATCTGAGGGTTCTGCTGAGCCCTCAGTATGTCACCCATATCCCGCGCCATGTTTTGAACCTGGCGCTCTAACTGGGAAACCCGCTCAGGCTGATACGGGGCCCTGTTTTCTCTCCTGGGCTGATCCCGGGAAGGGTAGCTATCCCTCCTCTGGTAATACCCCGGGTTGGGAAGATTTGGGTACCCCTCCACCCTTGGCCTCCCCTCTCCCGGATTCAGTGGTCTGGGCTCAGGGAATTGGGGAAAGAAGGATGGATGGTTTTGGGGCTGAAAGTCGGGTGGATATCTGGGGAAAAAGTTCTGCCCAGGGTTTGGTAAATTTCTGCCCTCCTGTGGGAAGTTTGGAGGGAAGTTCCCTGGGTTAGGTGCTTGTCTGGATCCCCCCCCTTATGCTGGAGGAGTCCACACATAACCCAGGATGGGTCTGTTACCTTTGTAGCGAGGACTTACATAGTCAGGAGAGCGAGGGACCCCATTTGTGGGGCTGCCTCCCTGGCTCCCTGTCTGTGACTGGCCCGAGGACCTTCTGGGCCTAGCATTATTAGGTGCAGGTAGGTTTTTAGGCCCCCCCATCTCCAGATCCAAAACGGGGGTGACCTTTACCTCTGCCACCTTGACAGCAGCAGGGGTGCTGTTGGCTTTGGGGTTTTTCTGGGCATTGCTTTTATTTTCTATGGGCTTCTGCACCTCATAGATCCGGGTAGCCTGTTCAATGACCCAGTCTAAAGATCTTTTCTCATGAAAATCTCTCACGAGCTGGGTCATTATATATTTGGGCAAGGCATGGAAAAACGTGTTGATGAATTCACGGCTATCCGTGCGCACCCTTCTTGTGGTCTGTGCAAAAGCCCGCTTTAACTCCTGCACAAATTCTTGTGGGGCCTGATCCTCCCCACATTGCAAATTGTAGGCTGCCTTGCGAGCCTCTTGAGGATTTCTGTGAACAGAAAAATGTTTCAGGATGGCCGCCTTATAGGTGGACCATCTTAAATGATTCTGGTCCTCCAGCCCCGCAAAGAAACCGGAGTATTCTGGGGAGAATGTCCATTTTACATATTGAATGCAGCTTTGGCTGTCCTTCAAATGGAAAGTCTCCATCATTTGTTCAAACAACTCTAAGTGCTCCCAAACAGAATACTTAGCGTTCTTATGGTAAGGCGTGATGACGCTCCTGATCGCCTTAATCTGCTTTAAGGGGTCCTTACGCAAGGCCCTTTTTGCCTTATTGGCCTTTTTGGTTCGGGTAACCCTTGTCCATTCTTCGTCGGACTCAGAGGCACTGCTCCCAGAGGTTCCCGTCTGTTCTTCCAGGTTTTCCCGGATTCTGCGAGCCTGGGAATGGCTGGCAGAATGTGGGGACCTGGTCTCCTGTGTCCTGCGCAGTTCAGAGGAGTCTTCAGATTCCTCCTTGCTGCCAGGATTTGATGGGTACCCCCTCCACTGACCTAACTGGGCAGAGGTTTTCAGGATGCCCTTAATGGGCCTACTCTCCTGGGGTTCCCCATTGAACTGTACTGTACTTGGGTGCCCATGCCCGGATGCCCACCCCTCCATTCCTGAGTGGTGCTGGCCTATGAGCCCCATACTCTTAGCTGGATAGTAATCTGCCACCCCTGTGGCCCTGTGCTCATGTGCGCCAGGGGGCATGGGGGTGGCAGAGTCCAGGGACTGAGAGGTATGAGGGCCTCTGGTACTAGGGCTCCTGAGGTTATGCTCCGGAGTTTCCATTTCCCAGCGAACCTCATCTCTATCCGCCCCTGCTCCCTGTTGCAATGCAAGAGCCTGCATTTGTGCTTTCAGTTCCTCTGTTAAGGCCTTACTCGACTCTATCAGTTTCTCCTGCATCGCTACCTGCTGTTGGAGCCTATCATTGTGCTGGCAGAGGGCCTCATTCTCCCTCTGTGCTTCCTGGTTGGTCCTGGAGAACTGGGCCAGTCTTTGCTGCAGGAGGTTTACCTCCTGGGCAATGTCCCTATTGGCCTGCTCCTTTCTTGCTAGAGCATCTTCCACCCTTCTGGTGTGCTCTACCAAGTTCTGGTTTTCTTTTTGGAGATCACCCAGCCCCTGGTGGGCCAGGTGATTTTCTTCCATTTTTCTTTTTAAATGGCAGACTTCCTGGCCTAAGGCGTCTCTTTCCTGACTAAGAGCCTGCATTTGTGCCGCCAGGTCGTCCCTTTGCCTTTGGAAGGCACCAGCTTTCTGGCGCTCCTGATCAAACTCTGCCTGGGTATCCAGGTCTTTCAGAATCAGTTTATTGCTCTCCTCCTTCACTCTATCTAGGTGGCCTTGCAGGGTGACTACCTGCTCAGCACATGCCCTATTGAAGTCTAGCTGTTGCTCCAGCTTTTTCTGGCTTTGCAGTAGGGAGTCCAAACCTTCTTGGTGTTCCTTCTGCAAGGCCAGAAATCTGGTATCCTGTTCTGACTTTTCCTTTTGCAGCACATCCATATCCTCCTTTATTTTAGTGATGTACTGTCTGGTCTCATTTTCTGACTCCTGGCTTCTGTGCAGCCTTTGCTCAGAAGAGTCCAGATCAGATTGGGCCTTCTCTAACGCCATCTGTTGCCTTTTTGCCAGATCATGGCCTTCAGCACATTTATTCTGTATGGCTCCCATGTATACATATAAATATGCCGCTATCCTAACAATCTTGTCGTGCTCATCTTTGGCCTTAGGAGCCATATATAGTTCACTCAGGGCCACGTGTAATGGACCCTGATCTCTATATATATCTGACCCTGTTTCCGTGACCTGTTGCATGATGGCCTGCAACCAGACTGTTTGGTCCTGGTGAGTCCACTCACCTCTCACAAATAACTTATGTAAGAAGTGCTCTCTGGCTATTTTCATGTCTACTAAGGTCGTCATTCTAGAGATTGGTCTCTGTCCTGACTTACAGAAGTTAGTATTTTATTTTTGCAGAACAGAACTTTTCTTGGAGTGTCCCTTTTGAGGAATGCTTCACAGCGTAATGCAGCGTGGTGATCCGACTGGATGTATGTATCCCGTCAGTTAGCACACTGTATTAAGCTGCACAAGTGGTAAATCTAACCCAACGTCTCGGCTCGAGCCCCCACTTTGTAAGAGGATTCAATTCAGCACTACAGCCAAATTAACACCTAGTCTATAATACTGAATGAAAACCCTTATTGATATATCTTTAGGTCCAGTTCATGCGTTCTGGATGACTACCCTTGTATGACACCCCTCTCTTGGAATCCCCCTGACCCCACTGAGCCAAGAAGTAGTTCTGTTTTGCAAGTTTAAAAGGTTTATTTGATAAATTAAAATATAGATATCACACTTTATAAGAAATTAATAATTGAATATCACACTTAATCTGATATGGGAAATATTAACAACGGAGAATCTGGCACTAGCACACTTCTTTATAATGACTAATGAGTTAACATGAAATGGATAAGGTAGCACACTGGGAAATAGGAACAAAAGTATACTGTGGTAGAGGATGCTTTATGTAGCTCAGGTGGATGCAATATTCACTGAATGCAATACAGAAAATACTCAATGTGATTTCAACCCAACAATGTAATCACTTTCCTCTGGCAATCCCCTCCCCCCCCTTGATGCAAGGCAAGGAAATGGTAGGAAAACACACAGTTCTCAGAAATGCAATCAACTGTAATTCAGTTCAATCCAGCAAGCTTAGACAACAGAAAACAGATAGGAGTTTTTGAAATCACAGGCCCAAATTCTTTGATCTGTGCTGGCAATGGATGAGAAATATGCTGGAAACGCTTTTAATTCCCTATTAGAGGTTCAGGGTGAGTGGTATCTAGTTAATATTAGTCCAGGCTCACACTAGCAATGATGCAGGGATAGTTAGCAGGTTAAACGAATTTCTGGCAATGGAAATCAGGCAGCAACAGTTTTTTTTACATGTGAAGAAATTTGCAAATCGCGGTAAAATTCGCGGATGCGTGTTCCGCGATTGCGGTAAAACTATAAGGGGTAGGAATGCGGTTCTTGGTTCGTAGGAAAGCCACGATTCTAAGCTATCAAATAAAAGTTATTGCAAGTCTCTAGCCCAAACGGTCGCGGAGATATGAGCGATTAAATAAAGGTCGTTTTTCAGATTTGAAATTTTAAAGTTTCAAAAAGACAAGTGCAGCTTTTTGCAGCTAGAATGACAGGTGACAGATTTGGAGCTATCAAGCAGTTCTACTTAGGTTAAATAGATTGAATTAGATGAATTTAAACTAAAAGCTTGGTTCTACACAGTTTGCTATGTACTCACACTATATTCTTGAGTGAAATGGGCCTCGCCATGGATCTGGTCAGGGTTTTGGACTGGGCTCTGGTCTGGTCTGGTCTGGCCTCTGCACTTCACAGTGATCTGGGTCACTCTCTCTGCTGGTCTGGGTCTCTCTGGTCTGGTCTCTTAGTTCTGGATAGATTGAAGTCTCTAGTTTGGCTTTCTGGAGGTTGATGGAGGTAAGTATGGATTTTTCCGGCAGAGCGTCCCGCTGCAAATGGATTTGGAAAGTCCCTATCTGTCCTGTCTGTCTGCTTTTATGTGTTTAGAATGTGGGTGTGTTCTAGCATCACTGACCCTACCTCTCTCTCAGCTTCTAATTGGTCAAACTTCCATTCCTCCGCTTGATTGGCAAACTGAACTGTGAGTCAGATTGATGTCATTTTACAGCCTGCAGAAAGTCCACTCCTCCTGTCAACTTACACACAAATCTAGATTTGAAACAAATACATATTTGCAGAGGTACATATTGTTTTAAAATCATATGCACCCATCATGCATCACAGGAGGTATCCCCTGTTCAAACTCTGCTCTTCCTGGGAGCTTGCATTCAGAACTGGCACATATTTCACTTTTTAACTGCTTTTTCAATTTCCGACATGGACCCAACTTTACATACATGTGTGCAGGGGGTAGGGACATTAACTGATGAAGTTTCAGATTTTTAACATGCACACATTTAGAGTAATATCCACTTTTCCGCTAAAACCTCCCCGAACATACCACCGGTTCCTACCACGTCTTAAACTGTGGGCAGAAAAATCACAAGAATTATGGTATCATTTATAAAATTTTCACATGTCCGCTCTATGAGTTATTCATCTTTTTATAAAACCATATCCTTGCTGCAGGGGTGTGTCTTTTCAGGTCACATGGTACAGAAACCAGTCTTTCCAGTTTCTGCCAAGCCAGCTTGCTTCTCACAGGCAGTGCTCCTCCCAGCTCCTGCCAAGAGGAAGCTACAATTTACGACTGCGGTAATAAAAACCTTTGCCTGAGTGAAGAGGGCTTTGTTCACTCTCTTGCAGAGCACAGATAATTCAATTATCAGATAGATGGCATATCCTTAGCCTGGGCAGCAAAAGGAAGGTTGGCCTGGGAACACAGTGGTGACTCAAGTTTCACTCCTGATGGTTAGTTGCTAGGCAAAATCAAGTTCCTTAAGCCAGACCTTCAGCTAACTTTTTGTTGCTTTTAAAATAACTTGTAATTTTACACATGCAGCTAGAATGCTGATTCTAAGTGCAAAACTATGACATTTCAACAGTTACAAAGGCATGTGACACCAAACATAGGTCACTTATTTAATTTAACATTTTCGATTTTGGTGGTTTTAAATCCAGTTGCAGTTAGGCTTAAGCTGCTGACTCCATAGCATTTTTGTTATAAGCCTTGTTTTTGGGCTCTTCATTTCCCAGATTTTGTAGGCACACAAAACTCCATTCTGCCAAATGTCTGCTGGTGTTCAGTGAATATTTTGCACATGTTGCAAGGTTTGAAATAGGCATTTTGCTTGCCTTCAGAAAAACACACAGAGTGGTTTTAAAACGCCGGCTTTTGGATAGTGGTGAGTACTGGTACTGCACTCATTTTTGGGATTTAAGAAATGAATTCCCCACACTTCTAGGTTGCATTTGGCAATCAGCATTGCCATTCCCAATGGTTTCAGACTACTGTGCGGGTAGTCCAATGGTGGTTTTAAAGCGCTTTGAAGCTAACCGGCGCTACTGTTTTTCCTTTGGCAACCCATTTCCCTCATGGCAACCCGGCCTTTCATTCTCGCACTGGTGGGTGGCAAGTGAGGCAACCATTTTGGTGGGCGCACAAACTGCGCAGCTTTCCTGGATTTCAGCGCACATGTGGGTTTTCCGCCATCTTGAATTTTCTAAGCCCACAGCACCAAATGTTGTAGCAGGATAGCTTAAACGTGGGTCAGGACACCCAACAAACACCAATCTGTTTCCAACTAGTCATTTCTCCAAATTGGAGAAAATTAAATAGTGGAACAAGTGATTGTGATACACAAGGAAAGATGTACTTCAATTTTGGTAAAACACTACCTGTAGAGATCAACCGGCTAAAAATCTCAACAAACTCAGCTCCTACATTCAACACTTGGCCACCGTCAGATGCTACTCAGTCAGAAGAAATGCAAAATAATAGTCGGCGAAGCAAAATGCATAATGGAATGTGCAACTCATCTGCCCACAGGTGCTTGTGATAATTCTCTGAGGGAAGGACCAGGTATGCATGATTACCCCACTTGAAATTTCCAGTTTAGGTCTTACCACAAATGCATGTCCCGCAGCTCTTGGTTTTAGTGAATGCTCCCAACCAGTAAAAGATCTGAATGAGAATCCACTCAATCTTTAATCCATAATAATGTATTTGCTTTTAATCAGTAATATAATGAACATTTGGTTTTGTATAAGCACCCAATAATGGCCAGATTAGTTGATTGGCTTGGCCTAAACCACAAGACTATAGATGTGGAGTGGGTGATGGTTACTTTCAGACATTTTGTGAGCTATATTTTAAATGTTTTTAAATGAAGCAGGAATTAAGCCCTTAAATTTGTATTAATGCCTCTGGGCCAATTCTTTGCTATAAACTAATTCATGCCATTAGGGGTGTGGGAAAAAATACCACAGTCTACTGGAGGAAAATGACCATCTCACATACTTACACCAACAAATCCAATGAGTCTTCTAAAAGATACAAGGCTGTCCCATCCCATAACACCTGTACAGGTACCATCACACTTGTTGAGTCATTCAGTAAATACCTATGATGTACCACATTAAATAGAAGATAATGATGGAATGTTCTCTACCTGATCTGATGCTATAACACAGGCCTCAGACATACTTCAACAGAGAATCCCTGCATTAATTACTAAACAGCTAAGCAGTGATTGTAATGAGCTGCATATAATCCATTTAAATATAGCTAGCTTGACCAGCCAGGCAGCCTATGCCAGTTCAGAAGAGTTAATATTATAATTGCAGGGTATTTTCAGCACGAGTATATAAATGAACTGCCTATGGATAAAGTGTGGCAAAGAGATGCAGAAATATGGGAAGCAAACTATTGGATAACAGACAAAAAGCCTGCATTTCCCTTTCAACTCCCAAAGCTCCCAAAACTGCCTCCAGAAAAGCGCTGCTAATTGTGCTCTGGGTAGTAGCAAGGCCTAAAGAAATAGTAGAGATTTGCTAAAACAAAAAGCTACCCTGGAAAATTCTGGGCATTCTACAGATTGATTTGAACAAGGAACACATAACAGATGACAATCCATTGAAAGAACTAAATTCAAAGAACGGATATCGAGCAATATGTATTTCTATAATGCAAGATAGTGGTGCAGGCCTCAAGTGTAAAGAAAATGCAACAGATTTAAAAGCACCATTTCTTTCCATCAGAACTAACTTAAAACGTGTGTTTAAGCAAGAGAAACTGTCCTCCACCAGCTTACAAAGGTCAAAAACTCTTTCACTTCTGCATCTGGCCAAAACCCCTAAAGCTCAACAGAGTCAGGAAGGGGCCGGAGCTTGTGCCTGTAACTAAGGTTTATTGAGGTGAAGTGATGATACTGAATATATAAAAATGCAGCCGTGGACTTTTGAAGTCTGTATACTACTCAGAATGTAATTCTGTTTATGGTGGAGGTCTAGGCTGACTGATAGTTTGATATATGATAGGAGATAACCAGATCCTAAGGGGCGGAGTCATACCCCTCTGTTAAAGGAAATCAGAAAACAAATCTTCAGGTCCTGGGCATTGAAAGAATCTTATGATTTTTATGGCAGGCTATGTCAAAATTGGAAAATATCCAGGCCTGGACACTAATATTGGGAACATATATATGGCAGTTAATTGAAATAAAAACTATGCATGTAATTAATAGGATAACATAGGCTTATGTGTAAATCATATTGTGTCCATTAACCCAGGAACAGTGACAACTACAGAGATGGTTCAGATGTCTCTGAATAACTCAGGAAGAGTACTATATTTTGAGAGTAATCAGCCAAAAATTAAACTCTGAGAACTAGGTATATAAGCTAAAATGTGATTGCATCTCCACAGATTAAGTTACACATCAGACAGACAAGAATATGGTGGCTTAATAAATCAGATACCTGTCCGTGAAATCTCATGATTGTAAGATCAATTTTTCTCCATAGAAATTACACAAATCTGCCAATCTGCCATTCACAAATGCAAACATCTGCCAACACCAGACACAGTTCAGTGTGACTGGCATTATGAGACTAATTTAGTAATATATAGGTTATGACACATATCTGTAAATTTAAGAAAAGTGTAATTTTGAAGATTTTTTAATTAATATAAGTGTTCAGAAACACAATTTTCAGATGGGTGGAACAAGAACTCCCAGAAAGGGGGCCTTTGTACCGAGCCCAATGACCCTCAAAGTATTGGGTGGGCCTGCACCTTGTATTCACCTGTAGTTTTCTTCCCATGAGAAACTTTTCCTTCTGCAACAATTAATTAGCTACTGCAGGCTTCTTGTTGTCTCACCCTTGGTTAGCTGATCTAGCATTTTTTGCAAGTGTCAGGAAAAATTCATTTCACAGTGAGCTGTGGCTTTTCGAAATGACAAAAAAATGGCTTCTGTCTTGTCTGCTCCGGGCCCACTAAAATATAACCAAACTTGTTTGTCAATATACCTAACCCTTAAATACAATAAACTCAATACACTTCTAAGTTAAAACAAACTATTTCACTTTGCTGCATGCTCACTTTTTTTGTGGCAGCCATCCCAGGTTACCTGCTAGTTAAAAATACATATACTTTCTGTGTTCTCGCACATGTCCTTTCCTGCACAGTACCTTATTCTTTAACGTATGGTGCACTAGGTATAATATAGGTTTGATATGTGTGTCATGCATCGTGACATCACCCTTCACGTTACCTTTGGCGTTAATGCATTACTTCTTTATCTTATATGTGCTCCGCCATTGTGAGCACTCTATTTGAATATTTGCAGCTGGCACCTCATGATTTAGATACTTTGAGGTGTGGTTAAGAGATTTTAAAACTAGACGCACAGTGGGAAAGGAGGGAGAGACTGAATAACTGGGAAATAACCAAAATTGCAAGGGAGACTGAAGGAGCTTGATGAGACAAGAAGAAAGGTGGACTAAAATCTGGAGAGGATCAGGAGAGAGGTAGAGGCTGTGCCATCCATAACCATAGACCAGGAAAGGCAAACAGAGGGGTTGATGCAGGAGGCCTGATTACTTTTCCTGAGCATAAACCCAGAGAGATTTAAAGTAAGTACATAAGCCAAACTATTGGTGGTTATCTGTTTGAATTAATATCTTCCCCTTATCAAGGGGGTGGGCATACAGAAGTAGATCCCTAGTATTTCTTACTAATTAATAATTTAATTAATTCCTACATAGTCAAAAGACACTGGAGTGATTTTGGGGAAATTCTAAATCTCAAACATCTATCCAAGTGATGATAAAGATATAGGGCCATATTGTAAGTTGGCCGGTGCAGTAAAATGAGGTGGTAATATTATATACTGCCACATGACTGCACTGCCCAACCATGAGTTTGGTGGTACGTTGGAGAATTCACCTTCAGCTCTCAGTTGGAGGTAAATTCAACACCTTTCCACCAAATTTACTGAAATGTTAATTCCTCTGAAATCCACCACGGAGTCTTATGGACTCCAATTAAATGGGGACTAACACCACCACCACCACTTGCAATCTGACTGTAATACCACCGGACCAAGTAGCGGTAACGGTATTACAGTTTGGTGTTATCTTGACAGATTTACTGCTGAAATGCCGCTCCATTGGTAATGAGCCCTATATAGTCTATTAAATTAATTATGTATCCCTACATTATTCTTGCCAATTGTCAAGCCTTGAGGTTCGTGTGAAGTTTGGAAACCTCTGTCGCTAAGCAACCAACAGCGAGATAGAATCAACTCACTGTTCGAGGATTAGGGCCACAGGTGGTGAGAACAGGAACACTGGACCCTCCAGATGGCTGCTGTGGAAAAAATAGGCAGGTGAGGTATAAACAGACAACAGTAACGTGGTGGTTTATATGCGAACAATGAGTTCTAACTTACCAATGGACAATGTGCAGGGTAACAAAAGAAAGGAAGGGTCTGGAGGAGACTTGGGTAGAGATGTCACACCTGTTCCCTTAGTTGAATGGCAGCACGAAACCTGAGGTATGCTCTGCAGCATAAACTGCTGCCAATCCACTGGAAACACCTATTGAGGAATGCTCGTGCGGTATGAGGCACGGAATGGAAGGAGAGCCTTCACAGTGATCAGATGCGATATATCCGAGGAGAGTGAGAGTTCCAATCCCTGAAGAAGTCCGAGGTCTAGGAGGCAAGCAGTCCGTGGAGATGCGAAGTATCAGAGGGGCGAGAGCGTTGCAATCCGTGAAGAAGTCCGAGGTCGAGGAGGCAAGTAGTCCGCGGAGACGCCAAATCAGGTAAGGAGTATGCAAAGAGTAATCCAAAGTAGTCCGAGGTCACAAGACGGGAAACACATGAGCCGGGTATCCTAACGCCAATTCCTGCTAGAAAACAGCTGAGAAGCAATGCGTAGCTCTATCACAGCTGATTTAAGCTTCCCGTTTGATCACGTGACCCCAAAGTGGGCATATAGTGTTGGTTCAAAACAAAGGAGGGTCTGGGAATCTGTCTACCAGCACGAACACAGCCCAAAGACCTGTTCTTGGGTGAATAACCCCTGGGAGAGACTCTACCAAGTCTTTAGCTCACTGTCCCTTTCACAGAGAAGACATGTCCCCGCATATCAGCCTTTGTTCTGCCCAGGGGCAGTCCAGCGACGAAATGCTAGGCAATTCTTCTCTGAACAAGAGTACCATCAGTACCATCAGTAACCCCATACACGTGTTTCAGCCTTGTTGGGCATCATCAGTGAGGTGAAACTGTTGCCTCTCTAAGAACAGTGAGCAAGAGGTCCACATCTGGATCGCCCTGTTGACTTAGGGTGAAACCCAAAGTTAATTTATGCAAAACAAAGGGGGGTCTGGGAATCTCTCTACCAGCAGGAACACAGCCCGGGTCACGTGATCCCCTCAAGGTCCTGTGCAAATGATCGGCCCAGCGTGCCGAATGCCTTGAGCCTGTATCACGTGACCGCAGCACAGATCCACCATGCCGAGGCGCCAGGCAAACGCGCACTGGTGTTTTGTCAATGAGACGCCAGGGAAGCGTCCATTTCCATCGGTGGGCCAGACGCCCGGCAAATCGCTGTGAAACAGACCTCTGGGACTGATGATGGGAAACAGGCCGGACATCTCGAACCCTAGTGAGTGTTCTAAAGGATCTATGCATGACAGCATCCCCCCCCCAAGGTCGTGGGCAGAAAGGGTTCTCTCTATGGAAGCGTGAATAGTGGGGCATGAACAGCAGAAGCGGGTTCCCAGGACCGTTCCTCTGGGCCGTAACACAAATATTTACACCCTCCAATAAAACAATTCTCCAGCCTCCACTTGTGGCTGGTATATTTTTGGCCTCCTTCTTTCTACGCTAGGTGAAACCTTTAAGCTTTGATTAAAAAACATTTTTACTTCTTACACTTGGAGTAGCGCATGCCCCTGCAGAGGCATAATCATCATGGACATTGCGCACACGTAGTGGTCTGGGCTGGCCCGGAGTGTGGACTGGCCCGGTGTGTAGCATGCCCATTCAAGATGTAGCTATCATGTGTGATACCCAGAATATTGGCATACATTTCCATGATAGTTCCAATTGCACCTACTACACGGGGGGAGTGTGTTGCTGCGTAGAATTCCTGTCTGCCCTTTTTAAGTGTTTGGGGCATATATATGTGCCTGCGCACACATGCACATGCTGTTATGCTTGACAATACCTGGTTCACACAGCGTGATTGTGTGGCCTGCGATATCCCACCAACTATTGCCATAGTTCGCTGGAAGGACCCAGTTGCAAAGAAATGGAGTGCAGTTAGCCCTTTTTCTAGGGGTTAAGGGCCTGGGAGCAGATGGTGGGTAATGCTAAGTCATCTTCCCACTCCCTGACTAGTTCTAGGATATCATGGGGGGATCCTGTGCCTAGCATATACCTGGTCATCCGGCATACCAAACAGGGTTGGATATTGTGTGAAGATCTGAGTCCTGGGCATCCTCCTCCTCCTGCGGTGTTCATACACAACAGCTCCTACTATTGCTGGGTTCATCGTGGCTGTAGTTTGGTTTGCGTTTCATGATTTATTCACATTGGTTCCCCTGCGTGTTTAAGTTTATGCCTGCTATCATCTGGCGGATGAATCACAAGGGTGTGTGTAACGTTTTGCGATACAATCTTGTGTCTTGCAATCCATAAATACGTTTGGGTTTGCGTGAAAATGTCGATGTCTTTTCTTAGCTGTGGACCATCCCTCAACATGCCCACGTTTTGTCAAGTTTTTTTTTTCTGCATATTCCGCCCCCTATTTTGGTATTTGAGAGGCCCAACCCACACTCTGCAAGGAGACTCCCACAAGGTGCTTGAATTCTCGCAGCGGCGTGCCAGACCTGCGCAAAGTCAACGCAAGTCCCTGGAAAGTACTGCATGGTCGATTCCATGAATCGACGAACAGGGTTTTGTGCGATGAATGGCACACAAAGTCCCGATTTTATGCACAGATAATTACATGAATCAGGGCCTATGGGTTTATTTGCTCATTTTATGTATGTATTACTCTGCTTAGATTGATGTTTGTGTTGTGTGTATATTGTTTGCATTATTTATATATGCTGTGTGTTTACCTTAGATATTGTTTGTATTGTTCTTGCTGTTAGCGCCCTGATGCCTTCGGGCTAGATTTTATGCTATAGAAATATTAATTAATTCATTTATTAATTAAGAAAATAGATAGACTGCTTGTCACTATTATGTGAAATGGTATCTGGATACACTATGATTAGCTGCATGGTTTAATGATCCAGATTCATAGCAAAATAATGTTAAATTGCTGGAATGGCAGAATCAGCAAACTCCCTTGAAGAACTAACAGTGAATTCTTGTTTGCCATGTTGCACCACTTCCGACACGGTGGTTCCATTTGGATCACGGGCATTATTGGATGAAACAGTGGGTGTTGCTTCCTCCATTTAATGTTGAGCTTCTCTCATTGGCAAGGCTCACCAGTAGTAGGGAGGACAAAACAGAATCCGATATGCATATTCCCTGATATGCATATGCCCCGATATGCATATGCCCCGATATGCATATGCCCCGATATGCATATGTCCCTCATAAACCTATAATTGAACCAGCTAAACATTTTCGATTTGTTGTCCTTTTTTTACCATTGTGTGACAGTTATGGCTGTTCTACCTCTTTACTTTCAACAGTGTAGACCAGTTCTCGTTGTCTTGTTGATGCTTTCGGAAATTGTTACTTTCGTTCCTCTGGGATGGATATTGTGACAAGCATCGGCTGTAAGGGCTGAAGTGAAATAGGTAATCTGAAATGCACAGGTCTGGACATTTTTTTTTAATTATTTGTATTCGCCTTTTATGCTATATATAACTTCTCTGTTTTATTTTTTTATGGACTGTTGTGTGCTAAAACATAAAATAACATTTTATTTGGCTAGAAAGCTGTCTGAGAATTTTTATTTGCACTCGAATGACGGCAGTAATTTGTGATAACGTCTCATACTGTCAAAGCCGAGTCCAGTGATGCATGCAATTAGCCAAGGTGATAATCTTTCCCAGGAGCTAACCTAATAATACCATCACATAGTGCTTTTTTGATGGATTCCTAGCGCTTCAAAGCATATCATATTTTTGTTATGGTAGAAAATGATAACCCCCTGAAGGAAGGAGTGCTAAATCGGCCCTTTGTGAGTTAGAGCCTGTGCAGATGTGAAATGGTAATGCCTACATTGGTTGTGCCATCTTGCCCATTGCTAGGAGCCGTCTTGCTTCAGTGCTGGTCTGCACTGTTGCAATCCCATTGCCTGCCTTGTTTATTAATATACGCAAATCCACTTACCCTCATTTGACTAGGCAATGTACAGCTGATTCTATCACACTATCTGTTCTTTTAACAACGTCCAAACACACATCCCTGCGAGATGTTCTATTGTGAGTTCCAAACACCCACCACAAGACTGTTTCCATTTTGCTATTTATTCATGCAGGTATATATTTATTTTTTGTGTTGTTTTTTTTTTTGTTTCCATTTAACAGCTATCTGATGTAGTTTCATGAAGTTCCACACAGCGAATGCATGGGAGCATTGAATGAGTTTAGGTGACTTTCAATGACCGCCACGTTTATTTGAAAGCAGCTGATTTAAGAGTCTGATCAACGAATGGGCACATGAAGAGAAATTTGCACTAGATGGGTGAGTGCCCGAGCAGTTGCTGCCAGTGCCGATTCAGGAATGAAGGCCACCTTCTGAGCATGGACATCTGGCGCGCCCATGTTCTGACGTCCAGCAGCGTCAGCTTCAAGGGTAACCCTTTGTTGTATGCAAGTATCAGACATGTACTGCTGTTGAAATCACTTCTCAAAACTAGGCAGATATATATGTCTGGCCGTGCATCCACAACAACGGTTGAGCCTACATTTGGGAAAATTGACCGTTTATAGTTTTAAAAGATGCAGGTAAGAAAGAAAAAGTGTCCTATGCAGCTAGCACCACTTCTTGCTTTTGCCACTGAAATGCTAAGCTGCCTTCACCCACCAGCAAACACTAAAATCGCGGTTTGAGTATTGGCATTGCTGTTGATTCCAAAGTCAAGTGAGGTTGCTGTGTGGCTCAATCAGAACAAATAAGGCCTCTTGGGTGAGTGCACTGGACCCTTATTTCTGACAATTTGGAGCTAATATAAATTGTATTTTGCTGTTGCTGCTTCCCCAGGTGTTTTTCTTATTTCACTAGCTCGCTCCTGTGCCATAGCATTTCCTGATTTTCTTGGCTGCGACCTGGCCCTCCCTAATGTCTTCTGATTGGCCCTAGGGCCGCATTGTGTTCTCGGAGGGTCTAGCTCTCTACTCTCACCACTGAAGCCACTTTGCTACAGATTTCTTGGGTAAATGCAACTGGAATCTTATTTCTGAACATGTTGAACTAATGTCGATGTTTTTTTGCTGTAGCTGTTCACCTTGGTGCTTTTTCTCATTTCACCAGCCCGCTCCTGGGCTGCAGCATTTCCTGATTCTCTAGCCTGCGCCTTGGCCCTCCCTCCTGCCTTCTGATTGGCCTTGGGGCCGCTTTGTGTTCTCGAAGGGTCTAGCCCTCATCTCTCACCACCACAGCCACTTTGCTGTAGATCTCTTAGTGCAACTGGAACTTTTCCTCTGACAGTTTGGTACTAATATAACTTTTTCTGTTGCTGATCATCTTGGTGCTTTTCTTATTTCACAAGCTGCTCCCCGGCCATAGCATTTCCTGATTCTCTCGCCTGCACCCTGGTCCTCCCTCCTACCTTCTGAGTGGCCCTGAGGCCCCTTCCCAGGACAGCCCCACTGTCTGTGCAGCCCCCTCTGTGAAGGGCCCTGAGGCAAAGGGCAGCTCTTACAGTAGACGCTCCAGACTGTGTTTGCCTGTTTTCACCATGGGAGTATGCCACGCAGCCGTCAACCAGCAGCGACTGACAAAATAAGAAAGGTGCAGGCAGGGAAACAGTCATTATTGCTCTCTATTTTACAGTCCCTCCTCTCTTTTTACTCGTATTGGCTAAGTTCAGTCTTCTTGCACATCACAGTTGTATGATATCCATATCTGGCATTATGTGAATTGTGGTAGATAGCCATATTGGGCTTTTTCCCTCTATCTAGGAAAGTTGAATTTGTGTGTTTTTGAATTTTCTGCTGTTTGAAAATTAGGCTTTTTCTCTCTATCTAGGAAAGTCAAATCTGTGTGCTTTTTCATATGCTGTTGCGTTTCAAAATTAGGCTTTTCCCCTATATCTAGGAAAATCAAATAAGTGTGTTTTTACATTTGCTGTTGTGTTTGTAAATTAGGTGTTTCCCTCTATCGTTCTATCTAGGATCTTTTTTTCCCTCTATCCAGAAATCTCACTTCTAGGTGTCTTGCTTTATGCTGTGTACTGTAACCTAGTCTTTTTTCCCTTTATTTTGGATACTTGATTCTAGATCGTTGCATTGATGTGTGCTGTAGTTCACAGTTGTGCACTGCAGTTTCTCCCTTTCTCCCCCACTCCTTCTCTCTGCGCTCTCCGTCCATGGTGCTTTTCTATCTCCTCTATCTTCTCTAACTGCTGTTCTACCACCTATCCTATCCCTCTTTTGAAGTCTGGAAGGAACATGTTCAAGAAACATCTCCTGGTCTCCAATCCGGGCCTGCCCATTGCTGAAATCTATGTCTCTGCTTCTTGCAGACAGACTGTCACTGACATTGTCTTTGTCATTCCCTCTCCGGACCTTTGGGTTCCACATATGGTCCACTGCTCTCCCCTTTCTCTTTCTCTCCCATTAATGGTGGCACTCATTGGGAAGTAGTCTTGGCACACTTCCTTTCCTCTAGGACCATCATTAATGTCCCCATAAATGACACTGTCATGGTCCAGGGCTCTCAGTTGAACACCTTCTTGATAGGTGCTGTCCATCTCTTATCAACTTCCTCACTTCTCCTGCCACTCCTCTTTCTGCCACCCCATTGTCCCTCTGCCACCACCGACGGGTGTACCAAATTCATGTACCCCCCTTCGGAAGATCTTCAAAAGTGGCAACCAGCTCCAATTATCCACCCTCATCTCTCGCTCTGCCATCAAACACTCCTCTGACATCTGCCACCGCCTTGAATTCCTCAACATCTTCGCTCTCACCGAGATGTGGTTCATGGCCAGCTCTGTCATGAGTTTTGACAATCTCCTCCCAGTGGGCTACAAGATACTCTTTAAGCCCAGGTCTAACTGGTCCAGGTGTGGAGTGGCCCTGATCTTCCCTGATTGGGTCCATGCTGCTATCATACCCACTCAGTCCAAATCCTCCTTTGAATGGCTCGTCTGCAAGCTTGGTGTCTCTCCGATCCTCTCGCTGACTCTGGCCACCATCTACAGGCCACCTGGCCCGGTCTCCCTCTTCCTCTCAGAGTGGTCTGGCGTCACTTCTTCTCTCCTGGCCTCCACCTCCAAGCTTCTACTCAGAGCTTCAATATTCTCCTTGACTACCCTGATGCAGCCTCTGGACTCTTCGGCAACCTCTGTTACTCTCTTTCCCTCTCCATTCTTCCCTCTGGACTGACGCATTCAGCCAGACACAACTTGCATGCTCTCATCTCTACGGACATCCCCATCTCCAACCGTCTCCTTACTCCTCTGTCCTGGACTGATCATGCTCTCCTATCCTCTCACCTGGACCTCCAGGGTCCCCTGGCTTAGCCCCCCACACTACCCATCTACTTCTACATCATTCGACCCATGAAGCGAGTGTCTGTTGCTTCTTTTGCCGCCACCTTCATTCCCCCTTCAACTACTTCCACTGACTCTAACTCTGACACATCCCTTACTAACCTTCAATTTATCAAGGCCAACGCTCTGGAAATCCTTGCCCCTGTCATGAGGATCTGCATGAAGACTGCCTCCAAGCACAAAATCTTTAATGACGCCGACCTGGCCTCTCTGAAATGCAAGTGCAGAGCTGCTGAGCAGTATTGGCAGGCTTACAAGCACATCCTCTGTGACAAACTGGCTGCCGCCTGGTCCATCTGCACTAAGAAGAGCGTCTATATCCAAGCCCATATCGCTGGGGCCACTAACAACATGGCTGAACTGAAAAATCTGCAAGGACCTCGCCAATCTTACTGCAGTCTTGATTTCTCCTCTGCTTTCCCTGGCCCTCTGCACTTCACTGCCGTTTCACTTTATTACTAAAACTCAGGACATCCTGTCCTCACTCTCCTCTACACCACTCCCTTCTCCCTCACCCACTCTCAGTCCTCCTTGGCCCCCTTCCCTCCTACTCTCCTCTTTCTCTCATAAATCACCCGATGATGTTTCTAGACAAGTCCGCTATATGAAAGTCTCAAGAACCATCAAGTAAAACATTCTCTCCCTTGCTCCAGTACTGGCTGATTTCTGTAATAACTCCTTTGCCACTGAATCCTTCCCTTCACTCCTCAAGCACTCCCTTGTGCACCCTATCCTCGAAAGGCCATCTGCCAACCCTTCCTGTCTGGCTAACTACTCCCCTATCTCCATCTCCTTCCTGGGCAAACTCTTGGAGAAGCTGGCCATCTCCTACCTTCAGAGGCACAGAAACTGCACCTGTGAAGCCTTGCTCTCTAATCACAATTAAGACTCTCCTGTCATTCTCATCCTTGTCGACTTTTCCTCTGACTGAATCATGCCACCCTTATAAATCGGCTCTGCAATACTCTTGGACTCATGGACTTGGCTCTGGACTGATTGACCTCCTTCCTCTCTGACCAACATTCCCAGTTACATGTGGGCTCTTTTCTCTCCTCCATCTCAATCTCTACCTTGTTCCTCTAACCCATTTGATCGCTTCTTCTCTCCTGACTTCCAGTGTTATGTGAATGACATGTAGTTCTCCTACAAGCTTCCCTCCTATGCCTCCTCCTCTTCCTCTCTCATTCCTGGCTGTCTGTCTGCTATTGAGGCATGAGGCACTGCTAACAATCCCTGCCCTAATGCCAGTAAGACTGAGATCCTTCTCATTCAGACCCCAGCTACCTCCTTCCCTCCTACACTCTGGCTGATTTCTAAGGGCCCCCTCCCCTCACCCTCCTGTGAGTCAAAAAACCTTCGTGTCATCTTCGACTCCTCTCTCTCCTTCCCTCCTCACATCACAGACATTGCCAAGAAGACCCACTTTCAGCTGCTCCTCCTCAGAGGTGTCCTCCCTTTCCTCGCCTTCCCACAGAAACCCAAGGTCTTCAGATCACTGATCCTCTCCAGGCAGGACAACTGAAAAAGCCTCTTCCTCAATCTACCTAACTTCTCCCTTTGTCCCCTTCAACTAATCCAAAATAGGACTGCATGACTTATCCTTAGCCTAAAGCTCAGAGACTGCATCTCGCAAACCCTAAAATCTCTCCACTGGCTCCCAGTTGCTGTGAAGATCAAGTTCAAGACCATCTGTATCATCCATAAGCCTTTCTGAGGCCTGGGACCCTGCTACATCCAATTCTCTTTCCCTAAAAACATCCCTGCTAGAGTTCTTCAGTCTTCTAGCTCGAACTCTGAAGATGAAAAGCTTTTCCGAAGCAGAGATGAGGGGGTAGATCAATCTCCTCTGCAGGTGCCTCCCTCTGGAATGGCCTCTCTGCCCCTTAAGTTCCAGAAGCTTCTCAAGACCGTCCTTGTCTATTCCTTCTTCCCTCTTCCCCTCCCCTGCTAATGACCCATCTCGACCTCTTCACTGGCTGCCTGGTTCCTTACGATTCATACAGGGCACCAGGCTCTTCTCGTTCAGTCTACCAATGCTCCTGGTCTCCCCTGACCAACCCCAACCTGCACTTGCCCTACCAGGTTCCCTCCCCCTGCACTAGCCCGGCTGGGCCTGCACCCCTTGAGCCCTTCCAGCCCCTTTCCTCGCACTTAGCACATGAACCCTCTTTACTCTGCACTCTCTATATTCCGCTGCCTCTGTCCACCTGGCCTCCCCTGGCACTCGCTTATCCCACTGACCTTGCTACCCTGACCAGCACTTGCCCCTTCCCTCTCCCTCGCACTTCTTGTTACTGCTCTTGCACATTCCGGCTGTCTCATGGCCTAGTAGGTTCTTTTTGTCACCCTGCCTCCCACACCTTCATGTAGTGTTGCGCCTTGAAACACATTGTGTATAGGTGCATTATAAATACCCAATAAATAAATATAAAAATGAGGAGCCCAGCAAGGACGCAACATGTCTCGGGTTGATTGTGTTGCCATGCAGAGGGGCCTGGCCTAGCAGTTCGGGCTGGGCTTCTACCATTGGCAGAGGTACGTGAGTGATTTGCATATGGGTGGACCATTTTGCAATGGTGCACACAGTCTAAAACGGTGGCATGGAAGGTTGCTAGAGCAGTGCCAATGGTCCAGATTTATTCTGAACCATCCACCCATCACTTTCTTGGTTATGAGCATCATATGCAGTCAGACAATGGCAAGGCAATGATGCTCAAACAAGCAGGTCAATATGGCATCCCAAGAAAGCATACATCACACTCACAGGTTGGATTCTCTCTAGTGAAAGCAGTGTGGGGTTACCGGTCAGTGGGAGTTCTACAGCTTTAACCCCCTCTACTACTGAAGCCTAATCTATACTTGTGGTTGCTGAGTGCTAAGCAATTGTCCTGATGATCCAGAGTCTTGACATCTCAAGCCTGCAACATTGGGTGCAACAATTAGCACACAGGATGGGCATGTGGTCAGTTTCTCCTGACTCTGCCACAGGCACAAGTTGGTGTCCAAAAAAAACATGTGTAGTTACACTCCCACTACAAAGGGGGACATGGGGCGGGGGTTCTGGATAATAATGTCGAGGTGCACTGCAATGGAGGAGAGTGGCACATAGCAAAATGTTTTAGCCACACACAGTTCGAGAGAAGAAACAATTTCAAATGGAGAAAGCGATGCGGGATACATCCACTCCCAGGTGTACCCACAGCTGGGCATTGCTATCACTGTTGTTCCCTCTGTGTCTATGCCACTGGAGCCTACATCCCTTGGGATGTTTTATGCTGGTATCTACAGCTGTATGCATTTGGGTTTGTGGAAACATCATTGGCTTCTTACAATGATCAAAGTAGAAAATCATTTACATGATACAGCACTATGGTATTGGCACATCATCGTCATTAGAGTACCCATTTCCCCCTCCTGCAAAAGACTGTTCGAGCTTCCAAAAGTAGTATAACCAGAAGATGTGATAGATGTAGGGCAATTAGTTTAGTTTATTATTTATAAAGCACACCTTACCCTGAGGTAACTGGACCCTGTAACATGTGACTGGGTTACAAAGGCATACACATATAGTACATAGGAAGGTAGTGCGAGTTGACAAGAAAGGTTACTGTTACAGAAATTAGCCACAACTCTGTTAGCCGCTCTGGCAGCATTGCCGAATGGCACCAACTATGCAAATCACCAATGGAAGAAGGCCATCCTTAAATCCTCAGCCATGTCACCTCTGCATGGACACACAAGCAACCCCAGACTTGTTTCGGCTACTGTGTGCCCCTTCAGTGAGATACACCTTGGCTCCTCAGGATCCTGCAAGAAACAGACCCACTTTCGGGAATAGCCCGTCTCACATAGTGAAAGTAACTATATCCAAGCATGGAGATGGGTGGGAGGGTTAATATTGTGAGGTTAAACATGAATTACATGGCTTATTTTTTACAAAGTGTATCGATTGCCACTTAATGCTTTAAACTGAGCTAGCAGCCTTCACTTTCTGGAAAATAAGGCAGGCTAACCAAATACAATCTGCCTCTGTGCAGTACATACTATTTGATTAATTCTTTATGCTTGATCAACAAAACATATTAAAACAAGCCCAATCGCCTGCGGGATGCACACGTTGTTCAAAAGAAGTGCAGGACCATGGAAGGAGGGCATGTGGGCAATTGTCCTGTCCTCGCCTTGCATGCGGTTCCATCATGTGCACTAAGGGACCTGACAATCAGTTTGCTCCATGAAGCCACCGAGTCATCCTAATAGTCACATGTCTCCCTTATATCTTAATGATATGCCGAGTCAAGACTATCGGCCTCATCACGAGTTTGGCGGTAACCCTTAAATCCGACGGTCGTGCTATTACCGCCGGATTTAAGGGTCCGCCAAATCAGGGCTTTGGCAGATTTCTCCCCATCTCTGAGCTGGGGGGAAATCTGCCGAAAATGTGCACTATTACCGGGCGTAATGGGGCATTCCCGAATGGGCTCAGTGGGGAATGTGGAATTCCATTAACGCCAAACCCGTGATCCGGCGCTAATAAAAACGCCCAACTCGTGATGAGGCCCTGTGAAATCTGAGTAGACCTCCACATCAAACATAGAATAACACAAAAACAACTAATGGAGGCAAACTTTGGTATACTTACGAAAAGCATTGTACTATAATATGATGACTGCACACATCATCCAGGTACAGGTCTGCAGGAGTCTCTACAACAGTAACGCAGTGGATGAGGCGCATTAAAATAAGAGAGCGGCAGAGAACGCATGTGTTATTTTGTCTCACACTTAGGCCGTGCGATTTATTGGATTGCCACTTTGTATAGATTGCTCTCACATCTGGTCCAGGAAATAAAGCACCACTGTATTTGCAAATACTCCGTTTGAGAGAACCCACAACAAAAAAAAAATGTGCTTTTCGACAGCGATTACCCCATTACTCCAATGGAAATGGCAGAGCGATTTGATATCATAGTTGAACGGCTTTGATTGCCCCACTCACTGTGCAGCAAAGGAGCGGGATGGATGAGTATGTACTGTGCTAACAGCTTCCACCCAGGCTTGCTTGGAAATAACCAGGCATCATCAGGAGCATTACACTTGCAATTCTCTGAACGTTTCCGAGAGACTCAAAATTGTTTTGAGCTGTGATATCCGCTATCGTTGCTCGGCAGCCTCTGCGGATCTATGGGTGAAATTGGAAAAGGCAGCCAAGCGGAAGAAGGCACAGGTTGTCTGTGAAGCATTATAGTAATGGGTGCAATCCAGCAACGGAAACACATCTGAGTTCGCATCTGATATTTACCAGAGGTGGTACTGGAACTGTGGGAAGCAGGTCAGGGATGAGGGAATGCAGACTGCTTTAGCAGAGCTACAATAGTTTGAATGCAAAGATCGACCACGTGCACATGTCGGCCAAAAGGCATATTATTAAATCTAATATTGCTTTCCGAGCAAAGCAGCTTCAACTTTTTTCATTGATATTCTTTCACAAATGATAAAACACTCTGCTGTATTTTCAATATTTAATGTTGAAATAGTATTCTTGTTATGACTCCGAAAATGGTCATTACCACACAGCAAGTCAAAACTCCTTATTTGCTCTGTAGTTACACAGAAATGAAGTGTAATCGGTCAGAAACAATGATTTTTAATAAATGAAAAATTGAGTTTGAGCATTTTTGATAGCTGGATAGCTGGAGTATGCGTGGGTGGTTCCTGATTCGCACCTGCACAGTGGCTTAGATGGAGGTTAGGGCCTGATTCACAAACAGAAAATCAGGAGATGTCCAAAGAATCGCAAAGTTGCTCCCAGCTGGCGAATCCAAAGCATCAACAGACCATACCATTGAAAAAATACATTAAAAAAACATAGAATGCATTTTTTTAAAATGAAAAGGGGTTTATTTTGGTAAAAAAAAATGTTTTTTTAGATAAAAAATGGGTGTTGGGGGAAACCCCAATAAAAAAATATATTAAAAAAATGCATTTGATGTTTTTTTTTCCCAATGCTTTTTGTATCAATGGTATAGTTGTCGATGGTTTGGCTATCAATGGAATCACTAGGAACCCTCCAGCTAACTTGTACCAAAAAAATGCAAAAAATCCGTAGATGCCTGGAACATCTCTAAGTTCCCTTGGGCAAAACGTTGCAAATCTTATAGCACATGGGCGTCTCAGACATGTTCCAAGCAGCCACAGGTTTTCTCTAGGTTTAGGCTTTGTGAAAAAGGAATAAGGTAGTGGGAGCAAATCTAAGATGATCAGGTCATCTCTTGATGTGCTCCATCGCTAATCTTTGAGAAATAGCCCATAGTCTTCATGGGGTAAAATACTAAAATTATTGAGTACAAGAGCAAAAGCATCAAACATTCAAAATGGAGGAAGAGAAAGGAAGGAAGACCACATTCTTCTGACTTGGCCTACATCCACTATGTCTTTGCTTCTCCCACTTTCCCTTCTGAAATTGCATCCGTCCTCAGTATAGAAAACTATTAAAGTGCACATTCTGCCACATGAAAATAATCAAACTTCCCTCTGTCTCTACTGGGCTTCAAATTCACATGAATTCCTAAGAGCTTGCTCCACTTTGCAACATACATACTTGCTTTGAAACCTAGGGTGTCTCCTCACTCCTGCAATGAAGGTGCTGATTCAGGGCTGTCAAAGGGGGCGCTCCTACCAGCTGATGGAATGATATTCCTAGAGGGGGAAGGGACATAGTTGGCAGCTGCAAGTTGCAATACAATGTGCTGCATGTGCACGTGCTGCTTGAGAAGTCTAGGGCAAGAGAGGGGTGGGGGCGCTCAAGGGAGGACTCCTGGGGTATAGGTGATCTAGGGTAGGAGATCATGGTATAAGTGGTAGTATAATCCGAGGTGAACCGCATAACTGCCATTGGAGGGCAAACACCACAGATAAGTAAACAATTCATGTTTAGCACTGACAGGCCCAGCATAGCGTGCAGACATGAATTTCACGAGCACTCCATAATAATGGTGTGCCGGAGAAATCTTGCAAGCTAGCTGTTCCCAGGAGACGGCAGTCACTGGGAAAGGGGACCGGCAGATACATACACGGTCGGTGAGCCATGGCTCATGGGTGCTCGCCGGGAATAGAGACACATACATGCAGACTCTGGGATGCACAGCCACAGTGGGGTCAGTGGTTTCAAATTCCCTTAGGCAGATAGGACAGGGAAGAAGTTCTGTAGGATGGGGGACGAGACAGGAGGGAGCTATTCAGCATGTGAGTTTTGGTGACCCTGATATGCAACAATTGTTTGCATCTAGCGCATGTCCGCAAAGCACCCCATCTGTTGGATGCCATGTGACTGTCACCGTTCCCACAAGCTCAGGGTGTCTCGTGTTTCTCATGTGTGCTGACCAATGACAGGACAATAAAGTTTCAGAGGTCAGCACGATTATGAATTGCTAATAAAAAGTATTTTCTGGGGCAGGACAGGGAACCATGCAATGTCACATTGGTGGTAATGAACAGAGCGGTGAAGCTTATTGGCTCCTATCATTTTTGATTAACCTATGTTTAGCTATGGGGGACTGACATGGTCCCACCAAGCAGCTTCCTAGGATGCCTAACATTTTGCAACACTGCTCGCAACTGTTTATGACTATGCAAATAACATCAAACTGTATGAATAATTTGACCGCAGTGGGCAGTCTTGTCAGCTCCTATCAAACAGTTATGTTCCACTGTCCTGTTTGATTTGTGCTTTCCCAGCTGTAATAAACAGCGTAACTTCTTGCCAGGTGTGCGCTCCTTTTTTTGATCACTTGTATTATTACAGTAATTACCTGCCTTTGGAGGACCCCAATACATTTTGGAGGCCCCAGGAAGATCCTCAGTTCCCTCGGCCAGCTGAGGGTTTTCTGGGTGCCCTCTTGGGGTGTGCGGGTTATAGTGACGAACGAAAAAAAATCTTATGTGTACCACAAGGAGGTCCTACAGACACAGAGTTCACGAAGGTCAGCCTGGTCCTGAGTGCTGCCCGCACTCAGGTGGAGGAGAGAGCGAGCAAAGAACGGTCAGTGCTGAGAAGACTGGAGGATCTCTAGGACACATGAGTGTACCCTCACACAAACATGCTGGAATCATGCCAACATCGGCTGGAGGGGTTTCTTTTATGGTGTTTAGGATGCATCCTCAAGGAGGGAGGACGATTGGCTGTAATAGTCGTAGATTTTAGTTCCATCCACTCGGTAGGCAGTGGATGTGATGCAGGCACATCTCCATTGGTGCAGAAGAGTGCGTAGAAGTTGCAACACCACGTTGAATGGGAGTTGGAGTACTGCCAGCGATTGTATAGTTGCATCATTAGGGAAGAGTTGTATTTTTTTTTGATTTGTTGAAGTGTTGGAGGGAGCACACAATAGAAAAATACGTGTAGGGACATTAGTGTTGGTAGAATTTTTGTTGTTGGTATTTGTTGGAATGTATGGTAGCAGCTGAGTTGAAGGGTCTATGCCCAAGGTAACATGTATATAAAGTGTGCTTGGCATAGTAGCAGTGGACTCCAGCCAGGAGGAAGTGCGTGGTCCGACAACTAATATAGGGAAAGGTGGGCCTGTGGAGAGAGACCGTGGTATACTAACAAGGAGCACATGGTTTGGCCTGAGAAGAAGGCTGGTGTGTATGGTGGGTGTGCGTGGTAAGGCCTTTTGAAAGGGCCAGTGGCTGTGAATAGAGTGTAAGGGGACAAAAAGGCAAGTATGGACAAATGAGAAGCAAATGAGAGTGCAGGTGTGAGTGGGGAGGTGAGTGTAACAGGAACATCAGTGATTTGGAGAGTAGGGAAGGGGCCATCATGACACAAAGGGAGAGAGGATGTTCCAGCAAATGCAGGAGGGAATGCATGAATAGGGGAGGGATAATGGCTTTTCTGGACAGTCACGATATGCCCCACAATGGGGGGAAAAGAAGCTGGCAAATGACCAGCCAATTGGATATTATTCACAAGGGAGAGGGTATATACAAAGAGACTGAGGGGATGGGTATATAGGTGCAGGATTAAGGTTAATTGGGCCATGTAGTATATGTGGTAACCAGGAACATTTTGCATCTATGTGCGTCTATGTGCTCTTTTTGTCAACAAGCACAGGCATACCAAATAGCACAGCAGAAGGTTCAGCCCATGCAGCAGGCACAGCCCCAGCAATTCCCCCATCAGCTAGGGCAGCCTCAACAACTACAGGCACAGACCTTCACCCAAGCAGGACAGGTAGGTGTAGGGACCCCCCACTATCATTGACAGACCTGGCTGACGTAGATCTTTTTTCAGATGGGGAAGAGGAAAACAAGGGAGAGGTGGTGTTTCAACTGCATATACCATGACCTATAAGATTGATAGAGAGGTTGATACAGCAGATGACACAACTTATCAAAAAGGAAGGGAGTCACACTCGAGAAGATTTAAAGAAGCCGCCTGGGAAATTGTGGACAACAAGTCCCCATGATGTGGGTCTGCTAAAAGGAGCAAGGGCAACCTGGGGCACTCAGAATAAAGGGAGCATTGTTACCCAGAGCAACACATTACCCACTGTTCTGTGAAGCACAGAAGGGTATATAAGCCACACGTCTTGCTTTATGGCAACAAGATATTACAGACTTCCACATCCCATGCAACATGGCTATATACCACATCAAGAAAGCAAAAGGGGGATCATGGAGATTCATATAGGACCTTTACCCCTAAACAATGTGGTAGAGGCCGAGTTCCCACTCATGACAAATCCTGCCACAATATTGTGCAACATCCAATCGAAAGCAAAACACTTTACGGTAATTTACCTTGTGAATGCCTTCTTCTCCATACCACTAAACCCATATTCCAGGTAGCTCACAGTGTTTACCTACCGAGGGGTCTGATTTGAACACACAATGTTACCACCAAGGTACTACAAATCTCCCAGTTTATTCAACAAGGTGATACAAATGGATTTGAGTAACTTACAGATGCCAAGTACAGTCAAACAGAATGTGGACTGCAGTGAGAGAGAATACTATTGACTCTAGTGTTCTCCTAACATTGCTGGCAGACAAAGGGTAAAAGGTGGACAAGGAAAAGTTACAGTATTGCCAGGAAGAAGTTATGTACCTGGGAGAGATAATATCAACTGAGGAGCGGAAGAAAACACCAGAAAGAGTTGAGGCAATACACTGAATCCCACTGCCCCTCACAGTGAAAGAGATGTAGCAATTCCTAGTGTTATGCAATTATTTCAGAGCATGGGTGTTTGATTACTTCACATTCACCAGGCCCCTTCTTTAAGCACACAAAGGAGCACAAAATGTTAAGGGTCCGATCAAATGGACATCAGAGATGAATGAGAATTTCGCTGAAATCAAAGAGGCACTGGCCCATGTGCCAGTGTTGGCAACACCCAAATACAAGGAAATGTTCTATCTGTTCTCCCAGTCAGGTGGCACATTAATGGCAGCGGTACTCATAAAGAAAAAAACACTAGGGCAAAAGCATCTGGCTTACTACAGCGATCTCTCAGACCCAGTGATGCAGGGTCACTTCCACTGCAAGCATGTGCTTGTGGCTGCAGTGTTTGTCATAGAAAGGCAGCAATGATCATGATGGAGTGTCCAGCAGTTCTATACACGTGCAGGAAAAGGCCACAGTGTTGTGCTTCACAGGAGACGCTGGTGGTGTGATACGTTACAAGTTGTGTTATATCCATGCAGCATATCCTTTAAGAACCAAGGAATGGACCGTCAGTGGCAAAGCCTGTGCAGGACAAGACCACAGTGTTGTGTGCCACAGGTCCACACTTGATGCTGGCCGTCTGATACGTTGAAGATTGCACTACGTCTATGCAGCATATCCTTTGGATCGGAACCTTTGCAGCAAAGCTAGCACAGGACAAGGGTGCAGTGTTGTGTGCCGTAAGTGTTTGGAAATGAAGGGGTAGCGGTGCAATGTGCAACTTATGATGCACAGTCATTGACCAGCAGTGACCCGAAGGTCAGAAAGGTGTGGGCAGTGGGAGCAGCCACTACTGCTCACTATGAAACTGCCCGGCCTTGTACGTACTTCTATTAACCGCCTGGCTTAACGTTTTCAGTCTCTACGCAACCTTAGGCTTTCCCTTCTTGCAGTTAGCCATACATTTTGCCTCCTCACAGCTATCTGCTGTGTTCTAGGTCTGATTCCCCCTGAATAGAGGGGTCAAACTTGTTTGCTCCAATCATTTTCGATTAACCTATGTTTAGCTATAGGGGACTGACGTGATCACACCAATCAGCTTTGTAGGATGCCTAATATTTTCCAACAATGCTCGCAATTGTTTCTAACTATGCAAATAATGTCTAACAGTATGAATAATTTGACGGCAGAGGGCATTTTTGTCAGCTCCAATCAGCCAGTTCTGTTCCCCTGTGGTGTTTCATTTGTGCTTGTCTAGCTGTAATAAACAGCAATATTTCTTGCCGGGTGTATGCTCCTTTTTTGGATTACTTTAATTGTTCCAGTAGTTACCTGCCTTTGGAGGATCCTTGATACACTCCTCTTAAATCTGGCACCTAATTCCTCTGTTCACTGAAATTGTTGCCCATTATCCTTCCTGCTCTTTCTCTTGAAAAACATACTTCAGTGTATGGTTGAGGGACAGATGTGTTGGCCCTCCCCCTGGTGATGGACTGTCACCTATAGTTCTTGCCCCTTCTGCAGTCCAGCCATATCTGTAGGGATATATGGCATTGATTCATATAAATTCAGATGACAGTGTTTTCAATGGAAGCAACAAAATGGGTGTTTTAAAATGCCAGTGTTTTAAA
Organism: Ambystoma mexicanum; assembly: GCF_040938575.1. Classification (NCBI taxonomy): domain Eukaryota; kingdom Metazoa; phylum Chordata; class Amphibia; order Caudata; family Ambystomatidae; genus Ambystoma; species Ambystoma mexicanum. Next base: position 1,152,150,298 of record NC_090928.1, read on the forward strand.
AGCAGCCAATACAAAATAAGTGCAGATGACAATGTTTTCAATAGCAGTGCTTTAAAATGGCAGTGCTTTTGAAAGCAGCCTCTACAAAATATGTGCAGATGACAATGTTTTCAGTAGCAGCCAGTAAAATGGGAGCTCACTTAAAAAAAAAACACTCAACAAAATGTGTGCAGATGCAGCCAGTAAAATGGGTGCAAAAAATTTAGCAAATTAGTATACAGATCAGCATGTTAATGGTATCAGTCTAAATGCAGAAATGAGATGGGCAGGTGAAATGCCACATTAGGTCTTACATGACAAAGCAGAATGCAGAAAAAGACAGTGGATTCAGTGTGCAGTACACACATACAAAATTAGGAGCATTCCCATCTGTGAACAATCTGTGAAGAATTTATTTGGGAAAATAACCTGTATAACAAACTAGCTTCCCTATTAACAAAACCCAGTAACTAATTCATTCTCTTGGTTAACATTGCAATGCAATTTCAATAAAAATGGATGGACATTCTGTCTTAGTATTTCTCCATGGAAGAGAAATGAAAAAAAAACAATAAGAAATTAATAGCTGTCTTCTTGTGAATATTGGAATTTTGAAACCTCTTTTGTTCGTACAGGAAAGAAGTAGATACATGAAGGCTCTCATGAAGTGTTTGGACAGTGGAGTCAGAAGCCTAGGAGGTGTCAAATACATCAAGAGAAAGGCAGGGCTTCACTTGATTGACATACAGATAGAATATAGGGAGTTGAACTGAAAAGGCTGGGTCATTCTGTTCCTGCCTGTGCCACTGCTGGGTGCAGGGTTTTGCCTGGTCTTGTGCTGCAGAAGGGAGTGCGGAGAGAGGCGATGCCTTGGCATTGGAAGTTCGCTGGGATCTCAAAGCTGATCCTTGGGGAGTGTGGGGGTTGTAATACTCCCGCGCAGATAAACCTCGGCAGAAAGAGATTGTCCAGACGAAGCGCAGAATCCTCATAAATAATTGTAACTTAAGTTTAACATGTGGAGTGAGGTTTGAATGCAATTCCTTATCAGTTAGCACAGGGATCTATTTTTAAAACAAAGTACTTAATGTTTTCTTTTTGCATGCACTAAACGACAAAGCAACCAAATGGCGTGTTACCATGTACTGCAGAGTTTTTTTTTTATTTTCTCTCTTAGGTTAATGCAGCAGTATTAATGTGGGTAAGATTTGGGGATTGCATTGTTAATTGAATTATGTTTTTATTTTAAATCACATGGTGTTTAACAGATTTGTAAAAGTCATTAAGATTGCTTTGGTGCAAGGATTTTTCTTGTTTATGTTTCCAAAGCTTTGTATTTCAACGAGGAAAAGTAAAAAGGTGGTGCTGGGGTACCTACACCACAGTGGTAAAAAAGATTACTGCTGGAGGTAATCTCAAAGAAAGAAAATATATATATTTACAAACTAGAAAGTTGGTATGTTGTATGAATGTGTCGCACCATGCATGCAGATGGGGGACAGAGCCCTCCCAGGGCATAGGTCTTTGGTGTAGCTAAACCATTGGCACAATCTATATCTGATAATTGACATGATATATGATCTTACTGGGTTCCCTATTATTGTGTGAAGCCTGGGGGATGTTTACAGTCAACCCGAAGTGTATCATAATTATAAAGAGGTAAGGGTTGACTTATCATAGGGCAGTGTTAAAGAAGGTATGCTCACCAGTAAATTACCATCAAAATTAGGTAATGCCAATTTGCCACCAAAATACTTCGATACAAAATTCTGCCAAGTTAGGTAATAGCCCTAACGACAACATCTCTTACTTATTTATGGTGCATGGGAACAGACTGTAAAGCAGCTACTTGGTGTGGCAAGTGTGTTCCACACCGCCATCTGTGCATTAAAGGGAATTAATTCTGTGAGATTAGAACAGCGCTGTCCATTATATCAATATGTCCCAAATTGAGGCAACCTTTCCGGAACTGGTGAAATACCTTGAGGCAAAATGATATGCGCATGAGGTGTGGTCATCAGATAATGCCATACAGTGGCATGACCGCATTTGTAGAGAAATGAAGAAAGAACCACTGAACAATATCTTTGAAGAGGTAGTATAATTCAGGTATGTGTTCTGGGATTATTTAGAGCTACTCACAAAAATTCTGAGAGAGATTGTTTGATAAGGCTCTGTGCCAAGATCTGGTTCATTTTGAATAGATCTCTATGAATGCAGGAAAATGATGCTGAGTCAATTAGCAGACTAACAATCGAATTAGATGGAGCTAATGAACAGGAGAAAAAGTTAAGATCAGAACTAGAGTTATGTCAAAAAGAAATGCCGTCAAAATGCAATGAATTCGATATCCACCTATCTCAGCGAAGGAAGCATTTTGAAGATAGTGAGCAAGAACTAAAAAACCTGAAAGGATTTGTAAGCATCACAAGACAAGACAAATAGGAGATTATCTCAGAGATACAAACTCTCCAGAGAGATAATATAGAGAAAGAAGGTGAGCTCCAAGCTATTGAACAAGAAATATCTAAACAGGCCGATTCATTGAATTAATGTGCGCTGAAAATTCCCGCGCAAGTGTGCGAAATCGTGCGACTCGCAGCGCAAGTCCGAAAATCGCAGCGAAACCCGCGCACATCGATTCATGGAAGTCCGTGCACGTGTAAATCCATGGATGTGCACTAAAATCTTGTGTGGCGCACGCTGGCGCACATGTCTTCAAACAGCGTGCGCTTCGCGCACAGCGAAAGTGCACATAGCGAAGCGCACACAACAAAAGTAGGCGTAACACGGGGCGTAACACATGGAATGGGGAACAACGTGTGAAAATGTGGGCGTCACGGGGGAAGTACAGGAGGCAAATGCGCAGAACGCCCACACGCGTGCCTACAACAAGTATTCATGGAATCGAACGGGGCTAACGTGTGCGCCAAAAAAGACACGCTAATCTGGAAACACGTTCGCCAGCAGGAATCAGACATACATGGACCCGCGCAGCATAAAAGTGTGAGCAAACAACGAGAAGCTCAGACGCCAAGATGAATATACCGTTCCTCGCAGCAGTGGTCGTGGGATACCGCAGGAGGAGGATAGTCAGGCCCAGAATTTTTACACCCAGAACCAGCCTTTTTGGGATGCCTGATGACCAGGTGTATGGGAGGTACAGGTTTCCACCTCACATAATACTCGATCTGGTGAGTGAGTGGAAGGATGACCTCACATCACCCACCCTGTGCTCCCAAGTACTGAGCCCCTTGGAAAAGGTGCTCAATGTACTGCACTTCTTGGCCACTGGTTCATTTCAGCGGACTAATGCAATAGTGGGGGGGTATCACAGGCCACGCAGTCACGCTGCCTGCACCAGGTGTTGGCCATCATGACTGCACGCCCATCAGTCCGCAGGCACATATACCTGCCCAGAACACCTGTAGAAAGGCAGGGTGTCGTCCAGGATTCTTACGGGGTGGCACACTTCCCCAAAGTGCTGGGTGCCATTGACTGCACCCATGTGGCTCTACGTCCTCCTAGGGCAACTGAGCACATCTACAGAAACCGCAAGCACTGGCATTCCATCAACGTGCAGGTAGTATGTGATGCCAAGGGAATCATCACCTCAGTATATGCCAACTATCCAGGGTCCACCCATGACAGTTTCATTTACAGAATGTAAACCATAAACCGGGATCTCGAAGCTGGGCGGCATGGTGATACATGGCTGCTTGGTGAGTATAAATGCCCCTGAACATGCATGCATGTCAGATACTGAGTAATGTCACAACCCCACTATTGATACCCATCATCACCTCCCCAGGGGACCGTGCCTACCCACTGAGCACCCACATGATGACGCCAATTCGGAACCCCACCACACCACCCGAGGTAAGATACAACACAGCCCATATTGCAACCTGGGGCATAGTGGAGCGCACATTCGGAGTGCTCAAGTCACGCTTTCGCTCACTTGACCGCTCTGGTGGGCAGCTGCTATACGCGCCCCCAGTAGTGTACAGGATCATAGTGTCAGCATGTGTCCTGCACAACGTTGCAACACGCCGGGGCCTGCCCGTGGACATGATGGTGCCCCCACATCCCCAACCACAAGCACGGCCGCTGCGCATGGGAGGGGAAAGGGCACGTGGTAAGGCAGCCCGTACGCAGCTAGTGGCTAATTACTTCACCTAAAATCACACCCCTGTGGAGTGCACACAGCCCTGGCACATACCAGCTGACAATCAATGATGATGACATAAGGGACAGTCAACTGTCACAACGATACCAGCCTGAGATTGGTCACCTAGAATTGTTACATTGTGTGCATCCCGACCTGCCGAAAGACAACCAATGCTGTGTCACAAAAAAACACACATTTATGCTGCATGAATGACTACCCCCTTGCAAAATACAACATGAGAATAGCGCCATGTCACCCAACCCCTCTCCAGCACCGCCACCCAACACACCATGGCAGGTCATGCAATGTGAAAGCAAACAAAGCAATGCACAAGAGCTGACACAAGTGTCACAAAGTGCACTGTCCCAAATGGAAACTGCCCACAGACAATATGCTCCCAGTAATCAATAACAAACAGCACACATGAACAAATACTTACCACCAACACAATACAGCAACACACCATGAAACATTGCAAAAACATGACAGTACTAAGTCAAAGTAGTGGTAGTCTTACAACATGAATAAGCCAGCACATTGACACCTTCCAACTGTAGAGTGTTGCAGCCACGCAAATGTGTCAGTGTACTGCATACAACATGAACTCCATCTGCAAAGGAGACGGCTGTCATGTTCTGTATGGCAGATTCTTATCCCGGGAAGTATTCCAACATGGCCGCCATATCTGGCGATCATTGCAAACACAACAGTCTGGATGTTCTATCCCAGAACACACTGCAGCTCACTGATGTCACATCCTCCCAAGCAGCTTATCAACAGAATCCTCCAAGAGTCCAGTGCGTTGCTACTTTCTTAGGAGTATACAAGCGCTACGTGAGTTAGTTTGTTGCAATTTAGCTATCCTTGCTTTCTTACTTCTTACTCCTGACTCCTTCTGGCACTCTCTTTACCTCGCTAATTCTCCCTTCTATTCTTGATCTGCAGACCGCTACGGAAGTACGAGAGAAGACGTTACCTGATCTCGGACGAGTTAATCCACGCCCCTTAGGAGCGCGGTTCCAGCCCAGTTTCACTTTTGTTCGGTATTCAGATCCTCGCTTTCCACGAGGTATTCAGTTGCGCTTTTATTAATCCTCCTTCCATCGGCAGTCTAGGGTATTCCGTAATCGGTTATTCCCTTTTCATGTTTTCATTCTAGCGCGGTTTCCTACCACAACATCCCAGGCTTACAGCCACTCCCCCGTGAGCAGTCTCCGGGAGGCTTCCTTTGTTTAGAAACTGGTAGGCTTTATACTTTGTTTAGTTTCCCCTTTGTTACTATTGTTTTATGATCTTTTAGCTATTTCTCATGCTACCCTGTTTTGTATTCATACTGTTCTCCTTAGCCCATCTACTCAGTAATTCTGGGAACTCCAGGTGACCTCCCCTTTCCTTCTTATTGATTACCCAGGACGCCTCTCTTCCTATTAACTGGGGGTAAGACATAGAACAGAAGATTCAAAGGGGGTCTGACAAATTGATAGACAAGGATATTATATCCTACTCTAACCTACTCTAACCTTTATCTTCATAGCCAGACCTTAGTCTCATTTGCTAAGAAGCCTCCAACCACAGAAGGCGGAATTGCATCTTGCGCTGGAACATCTCGGGGAGACAACGCTCTCTAGCAGCTCTCCGCAGGGTTTTTTCCCCCGTGAGGGTTTCCCTGGGAACCTCCCGGGGATCAAGCCTTTGAGCAGGACTCCGGAGGGGTTTTCAGGGGAATTCCTAATTACTGCAGGGAAAGTCATAGAGAGATTCATTCCAGGAAATCACCAGGCCACAGGACATTTCTCTTCATCAATTCAGTCCAGGTAGGTGATTTTCTGTTTTCCTTCTCTGTTCACCTGGAGCAAATGACATTTATATCTAACAAAGTATAATCTCTGACAGTTAGCAACACCTAAAAAAGTAGTCAGCCGTTGCTGACTAGTTCCAAGTGATTGGAGTCGGTTCCAGAGAACCCCCTAAGATGGATCCTCAGCAACAGCAGATTCTGCAGCTAATAGCTGCGGTACAATCATTAACTACTGAGGTGCAACAACTTAAGCAGGAGAATAATACCCTACGACAGCACCAACAACAGGCAGCCCAACAGGCAGCTCAGCAGGTAGCCCAGCAGGCCGTAGCCTCTCGCGTACCTCATTGTTCAGAGGTCCCTCCTGGTCCTTTACCAGGCGGCCAGTTTGATGGGATCCCTCACAAGGTCAAAGAATTTCTAGACTCTTGTGCCGTACAGTTCACGTTCAAGGGGGCATTCTTTCATACCGATCAAGACTGTGTGGGTTACATGGTTTCACAAATGACAGGGCCTGCCTTAGCCTGGGCAACCCCTTTGATTACTAGTAATAATCCCATCCTGGACGCTCATACGGCCTTTTGTAACAGCATTCGCACCATGTTCGGCCGACAAGAGATCCGGGTGGCCTCCCAAGAACACCTCCTTGATTTCAAACAAGGAAATCTAGATATACTGACCTATATTGCTAAATTTAAGCAGATGGCAAGTGAGACCACCTGGTCCGACGATGCACAGGTTACGATCTTTAGGAGAGGGCTATCAGAAGAGCTTAAGGACGAAGTGTCCAGAGTACCACGGCCCACCAATCTAACAGAATTCATTGCTCTAGTTCTACAGTTAGATTACCGTATGAAGGAGAGACTGTTAGAAAGGAGAAGAGGCCGGACTCCTCGATTCGCATCTAACTTTCCTCACTCGCCCAGGACTCAGGCTACAGAAGAACCTATGCAGTTAGGGTCAACATCAAGAGGGCCTTTAACGCCAGAAGAACGGAATCGCAGAAAGACCTTAGGCTTGTGTATGTACTGTGGCGCCAATACACATACTGTACAAGACTGCCCGATCACACCACCTAGGTGCTCGGGAAACGCCAGCGCCCGGTCGTAAGAGGAACCACGATCCGGGATCCCACTCTTCAAGCGGGTTCCTCACAGTCTTTTAATTCTTCAATGTGTACCAGTCATTCTGATACCAACATGGTAGTGTTAAGGATTTCATTTTCCTTTGGAGATAGAATTTTACAGGACATTCCAGCACTTATCGACAGCGGAGCTGCAGGGAACTTCATTGACGATCACTGGGCCACTTCGCATGGTATCCCACGTTCCTCAAAGGCAGAATCCATACCAGTGGAAAGCGTAGATGGGAGTCCATTAGTGTCAGGACCTATCAAAGACCAGACCAGCCCTCTGTTGATGTCCATTGAATCTCATCGGGAGAGTCTCACCCTGGATATCATTCGAGCGGCTCATCATCCCATCATCTTGGGTATACCTTGGCTCAAAAAGCACAATCCATTCATAAACTGGACTGCAGGATCTTTTTTCTTAGGGTCAGAATATTGTCTGACACATTGCATAGGGGATCAACAGAAAGTTCTGGTAGACTCAATGTCCACTCTCCAGGGATCACCAGGGGTTACAGCCCTAAACCAGATTGCAGGTCTCCCAGAAGCATACCAACAATACCGAGAGGTATTTGCCGCTACTGAATACAATCAAATACCTCCTCAGAGAAGAGATGATTGTTCAATTGAGCTGATTCCAAATCAACCTTTACCTTTTGGTCGGATGTACATCCTGTCAAATAACGAAAAGGAGGTTTTACGAGACTACCTTAGAACCAATTTAATGAATGGATTGATCACAGAGTCAACCTCACCTGCAGCTGCTTCCCTGTTCTTTGTTTCAAAAAAGAACACTCCTGAGCTCCGTCCTTGCATAGACTTTCGGGGACTGAATAACATCACAGTCCCCGACAAGTATCCGATGCCCTTAATCCCTGACATCTTGGAGGCCGTTAAAGGGGCCACCATCTATTCAAAACTAGACTTGAAAGGAGCTTATCACCTAATCCGAATAAAATCAGGGGACGAGTGGAAAACGGCATTTCAAACCCCTTTTGGCCACTTCCAATATAGAGTGATGCCTTTTGGCCTCTCAAACGCTCCTGCTATCTTCCAATGATTTATGGATCATCTGTTCGCCGACCTCCTCCTTCATAACATCGTTGTCTATTTAGATGACATTTTAGTCTATTCCTGCACAGCCCAGGAACATGAGAAACATGTTGAAGAGGTTCTACGGCGACTCCAGCAGAATCATTTATACTGCAAGCTGGAAAAGTGCTCTTTCCACCAGCCCCAGGTTACTTATTTGGGGTACGTTCTATCCGCAAAGGGAATAGCTATGGACCCAGAGAAGGTGTCCGCTGTTCAGGACTGGCCAACGCCTGTCTCTTGCAAAGACATTCAATGTTTTGTGGGGTTTTCGAACTTCTACCGACGATTTATACCCGAATTCTCCAGACTAACACAGCCTTTGACGAATCTTCTGAAGAAAGGAGTCCCTTTTCTTTGGACAGAAACCACAGATAAAGCTTTTTAAAGAATTAAGGTGCTCTTTACCTCAGCACCAGTGTTGATAACCCCTGATCAGAACCATCGGTTCATTGTGGAAACCGACGCCTCACAATATGCTCTAGGGGCTGTCTTGCTTCAAATAGACAACTCAGATCTTGAACGACCTGTAGCGTACCTATCCAAAACCCTTGCTCCGGCGGAGCTAAACTATACAGTACTGGAGAAAGAGTTATTGGCAATCAAACATGCATTCGAAGAATGGCGCCATCTACTACTGGGAGCCAAATTTCCAGTAGAAGTCCGGACAGATCATCATATCCTCAGGATCCTACAATATGCCCAAACATGTAACAGCCGTCAAGCCAGATGTGCTCACTTCTTTTCACCATTCCGAATCACGTTCACATTCATCCCAGGAAAGGAAAATCTAAAGGCCGATGCTCTATATCGTAAGGAACAGCTTCCGAACAACCCTTTCAGGTCTGAACCCATCTTTCCTTGTATGGCTCTGGGACTGCACACTGTGCCCGATTTTCTCTCACGTCCGAAATCACAATCCAGTCCAACAGCAAAAAAAGAACTACCACGGTCTACACAACTGGCGTTAACTTTGGAAGACGGTTGCTATTTCTTTGGACACAGGGTGTTTATTCCGACACGAACACTTCAGGAAGAAGTTCTCAATATGTGCCACAGTTCAAAATCAGCTGAACACAGGGGCTTTGCCTCCACCCAAGAATTGGTTTCTCGTTTCTTTTGGTGGCCATCATTGAGAAAGGACATAAAAGAATATGTTAGATCGTGCCCCATATGTCTCCAAACTAAAACGTCTCGGCAAGCCCCTCTAGGACTTCTTGTCAAGATGCCTTTGCCCACACGACCGTGGCAAATAATATCCACAGACTTCATAGTGGACCTACCACCATCACGAGGTTGCTCTGCCATAACGGTAACAATAGATACTTTTACTAAGATGGCGCGTTTCATCCCACTTGCCGGAGTGCCTTCTGCTGCCTTGATGGCTCGCATCTTCATCAACCACATATTCACCCTACATGGTTTACCAGAGACAATAATTTCGGATAGAGGTTCGCAATATACTTCACAGTATTGGAAACTTGTCTGCCGTTATCTTGGAATCTCACGGGCTCTCAGTTTAGGCTATCACCCCCAATCCAACGGCCAGACAGAAAGGCTCAACCAAACCTTGGAAGGATACCGCAGGAGCTATGTCTCCGCGGCTCAGGATGATTGGAAGGATCTATTACCTTTAGCCGACTTTGCTTATAACAACTCTTTTCACTCGGCTATCTGTACTTCTCCATTCCATTGCTCCTATGGGTTCAACCCATCATCCTTTCCCACCTTGAAGAAGTCTGAGTCCAAATTCCCAGATGTAGATTGCCTGATGGACCAAATCTGCGCTTCGACAGTCCCAGGAAAGAACGAAACATTTTGTAGACCGTCACCGGTCTCCAGCCCCGATAATCAAACCAGGAGATTGGGTTTGGCTGTCATCGCGCTTTCTCCCTCGGCTTCTAGTGCCGTCCAAACTTTCTCCCTGATATTTTGGGCCATTCCAGGTGATCGCTGCGATAGGATCAGTTTCCTTCAAACTCCGTCTACCGAGCACCTGGGCTTGCATCCATCCGGTGTTTCACGTATCTCAACTAAAACCAGACAATCGGAGTTCCTTTCACCCAAAAACCTCTACTCGCCCTCCACCAGTGATGGTCGCATCCGGACCAGAATTCGAGGTCAAAGAGATATGTGACTCACGGTATCACCGGGGTCATCTACAATATCTTATAGACTGGAAAGGCTACACACCCGCGGTTCGGAGCTGCGAACCTGAATCTGCTGTACACGCGCCCAATTTAGTAAAAAAGTTTCATCTATTGCACCCGGACAAGCCAGGAGGGAGCGGCCCTAAGAAGGGGCATACTGTCATGTTCTGTATGGCAGATTCTTATCCCGGGAAGTATTCCAACATGGCCGCCATATCTGGCGATCATTGCAAACACAACAGTCTAGATGTTCTATCCCAGAACACACTGCAGCTCACTGATGTCACATCCTCCCAAGCAGCTTATTAACAGAATCCTCCAAGAGTCCAGTGCGTTGCTACTTTCTTAGGAGTATACAAGCGCTACGTGAGTCCGTTTGTTGCAATTTACCTATCCTTGCTTCCTTACTCCTTACTCCTGACTCCTTCTGGCACTCTCTTTACCTCGCTAATTCTCCCTTCTATTCTTGATCTGCAGACCGCTACGGAAGTACGAGAGAAGACGTTACCCGATCTCGGACGAGTTAAACCACGCCCCTTAGGAGCGCGGTTCCAGCCCAGTTTCACTTTTGTTCGGTATTCAGATCCTCGCTTTCCACAAGGTATTCCGTTGCGCTTTTATTAATCCTCCTTCCATCGGCAGTCTAGGGTATTCCGTAATCGGTTGTTCCCTTTTCATGTTTTCATTCTAGCGCGGTTTCCTACCACAACATCCCAGGCTTACAGCCACTCCCCTGTGAGCAGTCTCCGGGAGGCTTCCTTTGTTTACAAACTGGTAGGCTTTATACTTTGTTTAGTTTCCCCTTTGTTACTATTGTTTTATGATCTTTTAGCTATTTCTCATTCTACCCTGTTTTGTATTCATACTGTTCTCCTTAGCCCATCTACTCAGTAATTCTGGGAACTCCAGGTGACCTCCCCTTTCCTTCTTATCGATTACCCAGGACGCCTCTCTTCCTATAAACTGGGGGTAAGACATAGAACAGAAGATTCAAAGGGGGTCTGACAAATTGATAGACAAGGAAATTGTATCCTACTCTAACCTACTGTAACCTTTATCTTTGTAGCCAGACCTTAGTCTCATTTGCTAAGAAGCCTCCAACCACAGAAGGCGGAATTGCATCTCGCGCTGGAACATCTCGGGGAGACAACGCTCTCTAGCAGCTCTCCGCAGGGTTTTTTCCCCCGTGAGGGTTTCCCTGGGAACCTCCCGGGGATCAAGCCTTTGAGCAGGACTCCGGAGGGGTTTTCAGGGGAATTCCTAATTACTGCAGGGAAAGTCATAGAGAAATTCATTCCAGGAAATCACCAGGCCACAGGACATTTCTCTTCATCAATTCAGTCCAGGTAGGTGATTTTCTGTTTTCCTTCTCTGTTCACCTGGAGCAAATGACATTTATATCTAACAAAGTATAATCTCTGACAACGGCCTTTTGAAGACATGAGGAGGGGTGTGTGTGTCACGAACCCAAGCATCTAATCCAAACTCAGGACAAGCCTGTATGTGCCCAGCCGGAATACAGTGGAAGCCCACGGGAGCCACACAAGGCAACACACTGTAAGAAAAAAAAATATCAAAAATGGCCTTGTGGGGGCCAGGTGGGGGGAGAGGCCTCCCAGGAGGTTCGAGGACAGGGTGCACACCAACACCCACCTGCATGGATGTTGCGAGAAAAAAAAATACCTCCATGGGCTCATGGCCTGCACGGCTATGCCATTGTGGGAGAACTGCTGTCGGTCTCTTCACACTCTGCTGCTGCATCAGGAGGTGGTGGCACTATGGGAGGCAACCCACACAAAGCCCTAGTATGGTCCTCCATGGCAGCAAGCATGCGGGTCTGAAAGGTCTGATTCTGGAGTATTAAAGTGCGGAGATCCAGATGCAGCACGTCACGGGTTGCCTGCACTTCTGCATGATGGCCTCGCGGGATGCCCGGATCTCCTCAAGTGTTGCCTGCAGCTCAGCTGAGAGCGAACGTGTGAGCTGCTCCAGCTGCTGTTCTGCCCTAACTTTTCGGGAAGCCTCAAGTTCAATCAGACTCTGCCTGAGGTTATGGAGTTCCACCCTCAGGGCTTCCCTGTGGCCCTGTGACTCTATTGATATGGATTCACGCAGAGTCTCCAGTGCCGCCCGTCGGTCCCTGTTGGACGCCAACATGTCTTCCCTGTGTGATTGGCAAATGGACTCTGTTGCCTGCTGTTGTTGCTCCATCTGCATTTCAGGGGGGATAATGGAAGTGGCCATCCTCTCCATTGCCTGAGCCATCATTTCTACTGATGCTGCCTGTTGGGTTGCCATACCGTACATGGAGTTTTCCCATACAGTATTGCCTGGTGGCACAGGGCCACCGCGTCGGCGGGCACCACACCTGTTTGGGGCAAGGCGATCTGCACCTTGCTGTGCTGGCACTGCCTGAGGCTGCAGGACTGCATTCCCCCTCTCATCTGCTGGCCCAGGAAAAGGATCAGATGCTGTGGAGTGTGACCCTGCATCCGTAACTGCCAAAGGCGGACCTACCAACACTGACATCTCCATAGAGGGTTCTACCCCTGGTCCAGTTGGATTGGACAGAACAGAATCCTTGCCAGAAGCACTGACCTGCGACAGCACATAAGTCTCATCATCCGACTCAGCACCTGAATAGAGGTCTGGGGAGCTGCACCCAGAGGCACCCCTCGACAGTATGGTCTGCAGTACCAAAGTGTTTTCACCCACCACCACACCACGTCCCCCACTGGTGCCTGGTCGTGGCTGAGAATCCTCCTGGGTCTGCACCATCTCCTGAACCTAACCAGCATCAAGTGCGTCGTCACTTGCAAAAACATGAAACACAAGAAATGGAAAAAAGGCATGAGCACCATAGCACACACATAGGCCTGACAAGACAGAGATCCTGTGCATGGTTAACACATGTCCATAACCCTGGCATGCATGCACTGTCAATGATTCTGAAAGGGAGTCAAAAAGGCAGACAAGGAGGACACCAAGATGGAATTCGCAGCATGTCGTGTAGCACTGGCATCACGCATCAGCCTGTGAGTGGCATGTCCAATACACATACATGACACATGCCATCACACAGATGTCATGTAGCATAGCCATGGTAAATTAGACAACTACAGCGATATGTCAGTGAATGAGTACTGTCACACATCCATGTCACATGGACATGATGAGAAGATTAATGCAGAATAGTGATGCAATGCAGAATAGTGTTGCAAAATATGCATGTGCCGCACACTGCAACACATCCAGTGTACAATAAGACAGTGATTGTAGGCAGATGTACACATCAATGGTAGCTCACTTCAACATGACAGGAAACAACTATCATGTTCCACATGCAAACAGGCCCTAAAAATAAATTTTAGCAAGCCAATACTCCCTCGCCCTGAATGGTTTAAACATTCACATAACCAGGTAACTAAAGTGGCACAATGTGGGGTGTAAACGATGACAGAAGCATGTCACATATGTGGCATTAGAGATGAAAAAAGCATATGAAAAATGGGATAATCTAAACAATCAGCCTGAATGAACACAGAAAAAAATCAGAATAATGTTGTTGCAAGATGATAGTTCAAGTGCAACAGTAGTAATGTGGGGCTAATTGGCTACTGTGGGCAGAAGGGATACTGTCATACCCAAATCAAAGGCACATGAATGTATTGGAGGAAGCACATGTGTGACCCATAACACTCAGGAGTACACACCCTCACCTGGCACTCAATCAGAACCCGTCACCCAAACAACATACACATGGATTACACACACATGCATGGGCACTCACCGGACAATGCCTCGTAATCAGGTAGCTCTCCCACGCCTTGGATCTGTTCCTCTGTGATGAAGGTCCCAGCAACAGACTCATGTTCAGTGAGTTTGTTGTCCTCTGGTGGAGACCCACCGCCAGTCACCAGAGTAGCGGCATGATTTGAGGCCCGCTTGTTCTTTGCTCTGCGTTTCAGGTCATTCCACCACTTGTAGCAATCTTCAGCTGTGCGCCTCACAAATCCAAGGGCACTTATGCGGTCCGCGATGGTCTACCAGTGTGCCCCACGTTGACCAGGTGTGGTCTTGCACCCTGCAGTCACCACCATTTTGCGGCTATGTGCCGACACATAGGTCACAAGTGCATCAAGTTCGGGGTCATTAAAGCTAGGCTTCCTTGACGTGCCAGACTGTCTAGCTGTGTCTGGGGTCTCAGCCTGTAGTGCCAGGGCACCCTTCTTCCTCTTTTTCAAAGGTGGAGCAGAGCCTGAGTGGCTTGCGCCGCTCTGGTCAGTAGGGGCAGAAGCGCAGGTGGACTGGGTACTGGGAGTGTGCGAATGCACAATGACTATAGGTCTTGGTGCAGGCATTGGCTGAAGTGTGATGTTGGCAGGGGCAACGTCAGTTTGATGGACCAGGACTGACACTGTCCCGGCTGGGAGACTCAGAGCTGGGGTGGAGAGAGCTGCAGCTGCCCCTGCAGTCTCTCCACCCTGCCTACTTGTGGCAGCAGATGACATCACTGCCCCAGATCCACGTGGCCTGGTGACACCAACTTGCACCGGCACATGTGGCTTAGACTTGCTGACCTGGAAGTCAGCCTGGGAGTCATCCTGTGCCGGGTCAGGTGCCACAATGGGCTGATCCAACAAGGGCTGAGCTGGGATGGTGTCAGCCACGTTTCCCTCAACCATGGGGGGGGGAGCATGGGTGTCCCTGATTGGTCCTCCACACATGGGGGTCCAGGGGCACCCTGCAAATCATGGCCACGTCCCCTACCGCGCCCACCACGCCCACCTTTTGGAGGTCCGCCACCTTTGCCTCGCTTACCGCTTGGTCGCCTCCCAACCATGGCACTGATGTTGTTGTGTGTATGGGAGTTGCAGTAAACAAATGTCCTGGGCAATTGGGGGTGAAAGGGGTAGGGTACTAGATGGAATTCGTACCCTAGTGCTCTAGCAAGGCTGTCTGTGACCCCTGGGGGAAGATGACAGGTCACGCAACGCACAGGCACCCCGAAAACAAAAAGTAACATTCACGCAACCCCGCGTAGACCACGTGCGTGGAGAAATGAACCCGCACTACGCTCTGGCACCCAGAAACACAAAAATAAGCATACGCGTGTTACACGCAGCCTACAATGACTTCTGAAGGGGTACGCAACACATGGGCAAGCACAGTTGGTAAATGCGTGCGCGACTCACCGTCTGCCTGGAAAAAGAAGGTGAAAAAAATGCACGTGTGCGCGTTGGCAACACCCCCGCCAAAAGAAGATTTGAACGCTGTCTGAGGAGACAGGACAAAAGAAGAAGTGAACGCTGTTTGAGGAAACAGGCCCAAAAAAAATAAATGAACGCTGTCAGAGGTAACAGAGAGTACGAACTTGAAACGCTGTGAAGTAATCGCGTATGAACTGACAAGAAGTACAGAATTCACCCACTCGCTCTCCACGAAAAGCACGTACAAGGAAATGGGGTCCTACACGTACCTTTTAAAGTGGCCTACACGTACAGCGTCACTTACGCGTGTACGCGCTAAGGCCCTTTCCTCCAATTACACGAGCTGACACTCGGACGTTCAGTTTTTGGACATGTACGATGAACATGCACCCGTGTTGATGGAAACGACCACGTGCGTCACGTCACTTACGCGCGTAGGCCCTTTCCTCGGATTACACGCATTCACACATGGACGTGCAGTTTTTCATGCGCGCTGGACCACTATGCCCACGTCACGAGGGAAACGCCCGCGTGAGTCACGTCACAGAAGCGCTTACGCGCTAAGGGCCTTTGGTCCAATGAAACCGCATACGTGTGCTGACACGCATGCGCGCGAAGGTCCTTTCCTCGAATTACACGCAGACGTGTAAGATTTTCACATGCCAAATCACTCCGTATCAAGTTGGCCACGCAACAACACACGGAAGACCACGCTCCTGCCCAGAAGGCCGAATTACTGCCCCCCAGAGCCCCGAGCACGCTCCCACCTGCCATCTGCTGCTGCTTGCCTGCCTGCTGGTGCCTGCCTGCTGCCCACGTGCCCTGCTATTTGCTGCCTGCACATCATCCATCTGCAGGGGTGCAGTTGTTGTGACCACCCCTGCTGGAACTGAAGACTCCCGACTGGGATACCATCTCTCCACAGCCCAGCCCCAGGACCCAGTTGCCCACCCACACCTGCCTCTGGGGTTGCCATGTCGGGCACACCACGATCTGGCACCACTGGCAACCCCCAGCCACAGAGGCAGAGGGCCACCAGCTTCAGTGCCAGGGAAGTTGGTGTCCTGGTGGAGCAAGCCCTGGGGCAGTATGATGCCCTCTTTGGAAGTTCTCGTGCCGACTATGAAGGACGGACCAGGATCTGGATGGAGCGGGTGGCAGTCCGCGACTTCAAACATGTCAAGAAGCGCTGGGAGGACTTCAGGTCCAGGACCCTCGACAAGGCCCGGTGCCTTGTGCCCAGCGCTCCACTTCCAGGTCCTCGAGAGGCAGACCCGTCTGGAGTCGAGCGGTAAGTGTACATGCATACTGATTGGACGCTGTGCGTGTCGTGGTGTGCCAGTAGTGTGCAGGTTGCACATGTGTTTTTGTAGGGCCATGTATCGATGTGTATGTACAGGGGCGTGAGGCTGACACATGCAAGTCCTGTCATGTGTGAGACACATGGATGGTGTATTTGGCTAAGCATGCAGACCAAATGCAGATGTGGGAGCACACATGTTTGAATTACTGTGTATGTACGTTGGCATGGTTGTGGTGTCACACATGGATGTTTGTTCCAGCTGCATGTATCTGCACTGTGTACATGTGCATGTGTGTATTTGACAAGTGTGCAACTGTGATGCAACATGGATGCATGTGGCACTGACATGTAGAAGGCTGAATGCCAGATGTGACATGGATTGATTGATATTTTATTTCTATCGCGCTCGTACACAAGTGTTTCAGAGCGCGATAGTGTCTCGTCACTCTGACAGTTGGTGGACATGCACACATGCATTTAAGTGTGTTGGTGTGTGTGCATGTGTTGTGTACTCCCCGTGTTTCATGTGATGTCAGGCTCACCCTCGGATGCTGATGCTGTTGTATGTGTATGGATGGTGCTGCCTGGTGCAATATTGCTGTGGAATAGCTCATGTTTGTGAGTAGAAATGACATGTGTGTCAGGGAGTGTGATGCCATGTCTGAAGTTTGACACTGCCACTCATGTACAACTGTCATGTGTGTATCAGTCCATTGTACAGTGCCCTGATGCCTGTGTTCTATCTCTCCCTGTCTGCAGCGTCAACTGATGAAGAGGGCGGAGAAGGTGCTGTGGAGCAAAGCGGCAGGGATCGCACCACCAGCCGGTGACGCAAGGCCCGGCTCCCCTCCCATATTGTCATCTCTTCGGGGAGTGAGGAGTCTGGTGCCGCGTCCCAGGCCGCAGCTGCAAAGGGTAGGTCCAAAAGGCAGAGGTTGGAGATGGACTCCTCGGCAGCAGAAGGGGCAGCTGAGACCCCACAGGGTCCGAGGAGGAAGAAGGCATGGAGTCATCCAGGTTGGTGGTGGGTTTGGAGGAGAAGGAGGCCGTGAAAGGGACACACACGGGGTCTGGAGGTGGGGATTCCACTGGTGCCAGTGGTGCACTGCAGGGGCAGGGACAGGAGGCAGCACAGGCCGCTGCGGAGGTGCCTGTGTGTAATCCTGTCCCTGATCCTGTGACTGCATCATCCGGCACCAGCAGGGATGCCTACGTCCAGACCCGTTTTCAGGGAGGGGATGGGCGTACAACAACTGGCCTTCCTCTTACTGCGGACGTGGCTATCTGGGACCGGGTTGAGCCTGTCCTGGCTGGGATAGCGTTGCGTCAATGGGGCATGCGAGGTGACCTGCGGTGTTTTCGTGAAGACACTGCACGTCATCTCGGATGCCTCTTTGACCACGTTGACCTACTGGGACAGGTCACCAGTGCTGGATTCCTAGGTGTGCTGGACCTTCTTGCGACCCCCTCCTCACCTGAACCCCCTACGCGCCAGTCGCCCTCCATGCCATCTTCCCACCCATGTATCACCTGGGTACCCTGTGGACCTGCCTCTGACCCAGCGGCCAGGCTGGTGGAGGACACATCCCTGCCACAGTCGGGAGTCGGACGTCCAGCAGAGGTGGCCACCACGACAACTGCACCCCAGCCGGAGGAGGATGTGCAGGCAGCAAGAGCCAGGGCGCAGGCACAGGCACAGCAGAGGCAGCAACATGGTGGGAGCAATGATGGCTCGGGCCTTCAACATCGGAGGGGCAGGCATCGGCCAGAGGGCAGGAGGACCCAGGAATACAAGTGTCTTCCGTGTGGCAGCGGTTGGGCCACGCCATAGATGCGGAGCGGCAGCGGGTGGAAGAGGCATGGCTCACAATGGTCAGGGCCGAGAACTCCATGCGGAGGGCACTGAGGCGGGCCGAGTGCCTTGAGGCAATTCGCAGGGAGTTGGAGGCCAACATGTCATCATCCCTGCGAACCCTCAGGGCCATGGAAGAGGACCGCCTCCAGGACATTGAGCGGGAGTTCGATGATGCCCTGGCCCGGGACATCCAAAAGTGAGCTGTCGGACTAGCCCGCTGCCATTGTAAATAGTTTGTTAGTTAGGTAGTGTTATGGTTCATTTTGGTTTGAACTTTTTTTTGGGGTGCTTGGACAATACCCCACATTTTTTAACATAGGTCTTCATTAGTTAGTGTATTTTTGTAGGTTTCATTTGGACAGTTGGGCTCATGGACCCAGGATTTCATCCTTGTAAATAGTTGGAGTGTGGATTTGTCGGCATTTTCTTTTTTGATTTTTCCATGGAGCAATGGGTTTTACTTTTTCATTTCTGTTTGGATTTGCTTTGTTGGAAGGAGACTTTGGAGACATTTTTGATTTCATATATTTTGGATTATGATTTCCTTTTTTTATCATTATGTGACATTCTGCATTGTTTTCCTTATGTCCATTGTTTGGTATTTGATTTTCTTTCAACACATTTTTTGTTCAATACCTTTGGTCCCGTACTTCTATGTGTGGTATTCTCTCATTGGTTTCATGCATGTCACGATGTGGGTTTTCACATTCACTGGCACCCATTGTGTGTATGTGACGGACATGTGTTGATGTATATACATGCCATTTGGGCTGTTTCATGTAATGGGCATTTCAATTTGGGGTGTATGTAATGCTTGGTTGGTTATTTGGGCAGGGGTGGAGTTTGTGGGATTTTGGTGGCCATGAGGGCCATGATTGTGGGTATGTTGATATGTTGGGGGGGAAATGAGTGGGGGCCTGCTGGCTGGTGCCCCTCACTGCTGGGGGGTGGGGCTGCAGGGGGACATGTGTGGGACATGAGTGGGGGCCTGCTGGCAAGCGGGGTATGTGTACTGATGGGGGGTGGGGTGATGGGGGACATGAGTAGGACATAAGTGGGGGCCTGCTGGCAGGTGCTCCTCACTGATGGGGGTGGGGATGCTGGGAGACATGAGTGGGACATGAGGGGGGCCTGCTGGCAGGTGCCCCTCACTGATGGGGGGGTGGGGGTGCTGGGGGACATGAGTGGGACATGAGTGGGGGCCTGCTGGCAGGTGCCGCTCACTGATGGGGGTGGGGGTGCTGGGGGACATGAGTGGGACATGAGTGGGGGCCTGCTGGCAGGTGCCGCTCACTGATGGGGGTGGGGGTGCTGGGGGACATGAGTGGGAGATGAGTGGGGGCCTGCTGGCATGTGCCCCTCACTGATGGGGGGTGGGGGTGCTGGGGGACATGAGTGGGACATGAGGGGGGCCTGCTGGCAGGTGCCCCTCACTGATAGGGGGTGGTGGTGCTGGGGGACATGAGTGGGACATGAGTGGGGGCCTGCTGGCAGATGCCCCTCACTGCTGGGGGGTGGGGATGCTGGGGGACATGAGTGGGGGCCTGCTGCCAGGTGCCCCTCACTGATGGGGGGAGGGGGTGCTGGGGGACATGAGTTGGTGATCACTAGTGCAACGTGACACGTGGCCTGGCTGGGGGGCATGGCCATGGTGGACGGGCTGCCTGCGGGACATGTCCAGGGGTGCAGGGTAGTCCCCTGTGGTGTGGGCTGCTTTCAGGGGCCATGGAGGGGGTAGAGGGGACTCCTGGGAGGACCCACACTGCCAATTCACGTGTAGGACTCCCCGCGCACCACACTGGATACACGTTAACCGCTCTGACAGCAAATTTGCATGTGAAAGTTCCTGCGCACCCCAGTAATACACGTACCCCGCTCGCACAGGGCCAATTGCGTGTGAAAGTACCCGCGCACCCCAGTAACACACGTACCCCGATCGCACAGGGCCAATCGCGTATGAAAGTTCCTGCGCACCCCAGTAATACACGTACCCCGCTCGCACAGGGCCAATCGCGTGTGAAAGTTCCCACGCGCCCCAGTAATACACGTACCCCGCTTGCACAGGGCCAATCGCGTGTGAAAGTACCCACGCACCCCAGTAACACAGGTTCCCCACTCGCACAGGGCCAATTGTGTGTGAAAGTTCCTGCACACCCCAGTAATACACGTACCCCGCTCGCACAGGGTCAATCGCATGTGAAAGTTCCTGCGCACCCCAGTAATACACGTACCCCGCTCGCACAGGGCCAATCGCATGTGAAAGTCCCCGCGCACCCCAGTAATACACGTACCCCGCTCGCACAGGGCCAATCACATGTGAAAGTACCCGCGCACCCCATTAACACACGTACGCCGCTCGCACATGGCCAATTGCGTGTGAAAGTTCCTGCGCACCCCAGTAATACACGTACCTCGCTCGCACAGGGCCAATCGCGTGTGAAAGTTCCCGCTCACCCCAGTAATACACGTACCTCGCTCGTACAGGGCCAATCGCGTGTGAAAGTTCCAGCGCACTCCAGTAATACACGTACCCCGCTCGCACAGGGCCAATCGCGTGTGAAAGTACCCACGCACCCCAGTAACACACGTACCCCGCTCGCACAGGGCCAATCGCGTGGGAAACTCCCCGCGCCGGGGTGTACATGTATTCGGAGGGGTGCACGGGGAGTTTTACTGGCATTTTTGTGTTTCGGGGCCTGTGCGCCATGTACGGAATTTGTGCGCTGTGCATGGCACACGGGGAGGGTTTGGGGGCGTAACTGGCGCTGCAGCAGTGTCGCTGCGCTACTCTGCGCCATGGCTGGTTTTGGAGGCTAAAATCCATGAATACGCTGTGCGCGGAAATGGATTTTAGCGCACGCGGCTGGCGCAGAAAGTTGCATGCGCACATTGAGCGGCAGCCGCATGCCCCACTTAAGCGCTGAATTCTAGGAATTACCCTGAAAATGTAAGGGAGAAAAGGGACAAAGAGTGTGATCAATGTCAAATGCAGATGAGTGAAATGCAGAATGTAATAAATAAGATGGGTGATGAGAATACTTATTTGTGTCAGGAGGCAGACTGCTTCCAAAAAAAGGTGAAAAGATTTGATACAGCAAATATGACACTTTAAATCTCAGGAAAAGCACAAGGCACCACATTCAATGGGATTGAGGTTAGCCTCATTTCTACACAGGAGAATAATATTCCAATGGCTGTACCGGTGCCTGGGCCTGGTTGTAAAGCAGTTGGGGGTTTTGACTCACCCACTGATGGTTGCCATCAGCCCCATACACCTGAGAGGAGGAATGAACAACAGAATAATGCAACTCCAAATATAGCACCAAGTAGCCCTATCAAAATAATGAAATCAATCAAGGCGCTAATTAAACCATTCAAAAAGGGGGGTGATTGCTGTATAGTTGATCACCTGGAAGCAGTGCATGATGTATTTAAAGCCCTAAAAATACCCTATGAACAATATAGACAATACTTTCATTTAACTCTTGATGCTGCCAGAGCGAGCATCATCAAGGGATTGAATGAACAGGAAAATACGTCAGGGGCAGAATTTGAAAAGGAGGTTAGACATCATTTTTCACCATATCAGTCACTGCAATATGCACAAAAAAGCTGCATATACAATGACAGCCAAGCCAAATATGTTGTCTTGCCAATTTCTCCAAGGATTGAAAAGAGCATTCTCTCGCTTTGATGTATCCTTTAGTTCTAATTCAACTGAGTTTAAAACTGCCTACTTTTATGGCTTGCAAAAAGATTTTATATCACTGTTAATAGGCAAGTTTGGTCACGAGAAATCCCTTGAATGGATTGTGGATCAAGGTACTAAACTATATGAAGTAATATATTGTCAAAATGGAGAGGGAGATACAATTGAAGAAAACAAAGTCAAGATCTAAAAACTCCTCATCAACGGTAATGGAGATAAAATCTGCTTGAATGTCACTTGAATCAGCCCAAACTCCAGGCAGAAATAATATGAAATCCGAACAGAGGGGTGTACCACACGGGCCGCCATCCCGGGGCCAATGTTTCAGTCTCATGATCCAAGCAATAGAGAGAGTTACATTAGTCCTAGGTACATGGGAGACAGACCCAGGGTGGGATCCTGGCCCGATATGTCAGGCATGAATAACAATCAGAGACAAAATCAAGGTCAAAGAAACAATATCCCTACCAGACATTGGGGGCACAGAGCAGATTTGACCCCAACACTATGATGTATGGCAACCAGGACAGACCACGATATGTGGATCAGTTCATTGAAAACGAAAATCAGCATAGGGGACAATTCACAACAACTGAAAGACAAAACATGAACTAGTCCCCACTCCACTACAATCAATCACCACCAACAGTGGATCACAACCAAAGAATGATCACACAACATTCTCCCATGAATCAAGAATTCAAATAGAAATCAATCTCCTGAGGGATACCAGAACATAATTTACCAGGGTGAAAGTAACCAGTACCAGTCTAGACCACAAAGAGAAGATTCTAGAGAAATTGACAGATTTCAATGTCTTGAGGCCCAAGTAAAAATGGTGTCTGAACAGATATGGAAACTCTGTGCAGTTCAAAAATAGTCATCAAATGAGGGGGCGAAAGGTAGCAGAAGCGATCTGGTGGCTTCTGATAACAAGTGATGAAATGCTAATGGCACCTGCAATGAACAAAATACAACATCCCATAAACCAGTTTTGTGTAACGGTCCTGAGTTGCTTGCTAATTTAAACATGAAGATGCCCGCAAATGAGAATGAGGCAGGGATTACAACCACACATAAAAATGAAGTTTGGTTTAATCTGGCGTTGAATCAAACTATTGAAGTATGTGCAGATGAAAAATAGCAAGGAGAAAATAAATGTGAAGTTCCAAAAGAGCAAAGAGACAAATTAAAAAAAGACATCACATGCCCTGATAAAACCACTGATGGAGAAGTAGGTTTGACTGTTGAAACATTCTCCCTAGATACTCAAAATGCCTATAAAATGTAAACAGGAAAAATGAGTACTAAAAAGGAGGGTACAGTCCAGTCACCTAAAGAGTTCTTTGAGCCACATATCTTTCAAGAGACTAAAAAGGCTTGTGATGTGCAAGATGCAAATAGGTGCTCAGAGTCAGAAAATGGCAAGTTACCATGTGATGTATATGAGAATGTTCAAATTAAGGACTGCAGTGTGAATGCTGATTGTCCCCGAACAGTGGCTACACTCCAGAGAACATCTGAACGTGACAAGACAGACCAAGATTCTCGAGATGAGATGGGCAAAAAAGAAGGAAAGATATCCTTTCACTTACCCCTGTGCTTGGCAAAAAAGTGGGAAGGGCCTGAGCAAAGTGAGTCCTGAATTCAGCAGAAATTCGCACTTTCTGTGGTCTCTAACAAAAAAAACATTAAGGCCTAAGAAAGGAAAGTCACAACAGCAGTGTAAATGAATGCCATACTGTTGCTAAATCGAATTATACAGTAGGGGTGTATCTTCAAAACAGCTGTGTGCCTAGTGTCACTGTTATCATGATGTGTCATGATAAAATGTAAAGTGAAAAAGAGAAACAATCCATGCAAATCTATTTGGCTCCCAAGAAAAAATAGCAGACCCAAATAGATGAACATACGTTGCGTTTTTACTTAAAAGAAAAGAAGTGCAAACAAAATACTGTCCCTGAGAGAACCACAGAAAAACATATCACAACCCTTGCTTAAATACATTTGGGAGATGGGCAGCCATGGATCCACATTGGTATAAATGGTGATTCTGAAATGATAAAAGCCACGTTAGCACTTGAACAGGAAAGGAGTTTTATTAATGAGAAACTATTTCAGAGAATAATGGAAAGGGAGGAGATCCGAAATTCAGAATTAAAAACCAACGCATCTCTGGATTGGACAATCCAGCTTTTGAAAATAGAATTGCAGGAAGGTGTATGCTAAAAATTACTGTTGGCCAAAAAACCATCTACCACAATGTGTGGTTAGTGTGTGGGACACAAAATTATTTTTATTTGGGAAATTACATTATGCACAGAATGTGTATGGTGTTGGATTTCCTTAAAAAATGTGGTCCCGGCTAGGAGGACCTGCACCTGAATTTGAAGACAAGAAACAGGCCTATCATTGTGCACAATTGGTGCCATATGAGATTGAGTTACAGGTGAAAAGGGGGGTTACCATTGCTGTATTCACCAGACAAGTCACTATAACACTAAAGCATAGAAATGGGCCGCAAATGAAGGATTCTGATGCATTTGTGTGCATAACTGAATCCATGAAGCAGCAAAGGCTGGGGATGGGCCCATCAAAATCATGGTAGATAATAAAGGGTGTCAAGATATTTATTTGGAAGAGAATTCCGCATTAGGTTGGCAAAACAAAATTCACTTCACACTGCAGATTTCAACAATATGGTGATTGGGAACATCCCTGAGAGGTATGTAGATGCACAGGGCATGTTGCCAGAGTCAATGGATTCTCAACCTAAAGGGATGTTCAAAGTTCAGTCTATGTATCCTTATGATTCCAATGAGACAGTGTGCTGTCACCAGGAAAATTGCATATTATTTGTTTTAAATGAAGGTGAAACAGAAAATAGGCCTATTGAAGTGGAGGCTGATATTCCAAAATATTTAAAAGTGGCAACTCTACAAAGAGATACAGCCACACAGAAGAAAGCACCGAGGTTCCTCCATTGAAGGATTTTCCAGAATTTTCAAAAATGGTACTTGAGAAAATGCTGTCAGCAGATGCATGTGATAGTGAAGAAGACAGGAATTAATTGAGAAAAATATTTATGGAATTTGAGGAGGTTTTTGCCAAGGATGAATATGATTGCGGCATAGCGTTGCCACATTACAAGAGGGATATGGTAGAAATCCGGTATTTGTGTATCAATATCGGTTACCACTGGCATGCTTGGAGTCACTGGCAGAGATAATTAAGAATTTAGAATCTAGAGGAATTATCAGACCCATTCTTAGTACCTCAAACACTCCCATTTTGGGCGTATTAAAGCCAAATGGTCAATGGCGTTTGTGTGCAGACTTCAGAGAATTAAATAAAAGGGTACCAGTATATAGTTGGCCATTTCCATTTATTGATCAAGGCCTCGCTCAGGTTCATGGATCAAAAGTGTTTACCGCATTAGATCTTACATCTGGGTACTGGTGTGTGCCATTGGCTGAAGACCTTCAAAACGTATTCCCATTCTCATTTGATAAAATGCAATACGCTTGGTCCAGAACACCATTTGGGTATGTTAATAGTGGGAGCGAATTTGACATATTTTTGAGAAAAGCACTTCCAGATGCAGCAGAAAGGGGAACTATAGTCTGTGTGGATGATGTTCTGATTAAAAATTAAAGCTTGAAAAGTTTTTTTGGTGAGATTAGACATGTGCTTGTCCAATTGCAGAAGGCGGGTGCCAAAGTATCCTTGCAGAAGGCCCAATGGTGCAAAAAGAAAGTGAATTTCTTAGGCCATGAAGTTACTGAACATGGGTTAAATCCACAAAAGAAAAAGGTGGAATCAATACAGAAAATGAAAGGTCTAAAAATGTTAATAGGGATGACAGGATATATCAGGGAGTTTATTGAGAATTCCACCAAAATCACTCAACCATTGACTAAATTATTGAAGCAGAACATACCCTGGAGATGGGAAAAAGAGCAATCTGAAGCAGTAGCTAAATTGAAATAATGTCTCATGAGGGTGCCATGCTTAGCCTATCTCATAAAGGATAAAGATGTCTTTGTAGAAATAGGATCCACTGAACAGTGTATGCCAACTGTGTTATCTCAAAAGCATGATTCGAATCATAAAACTATCGCCTATGCGAGCAAGGCGTTATCTCAGATTGAAACTAAATTCAGTGAATGCGAAAAGGCTCTCCTGACCACTGTCTGGGCATTGCAGCACTTCTGTCCCATTATTCAGGGAGACAAGGTGATCATTGAAACAAATCATCAGCCTTTGCTGTTTTTACAAAGCAAGAGAATTAGATCAGGTAATCTGGCACAATCCAGAATCACTTCCTGGACCTTAGCATTACAGGGATTCCCTGTAGAAATAAGATATATACAGAACAAAAAGAGCCCAATTGCTCAAGGGATAGCAGATTTGCATGACTGTGCAGTAGAGTGTGTTTCAGATAAAATAGAAGTAGAGCCCAATTTGAATGAATTTGAACAATCACCAGACCAAGCTTTTAACGAAAATGTGTGCAAAGATTTGCCAACCGTGTATGTAGATGGATGTGCTTATCATATTGAAAATGATAGGGAGAAACAGCTGGTGGCAGAGATAGAAAATGTCTGGATAAGTTGTGAGGGCATTTCTAGTATAGGGATGAGAATTGGAGCCAGGACTAATCAAATAGCAGAGTTACCTGCCATTTATTAGGCAGTTGCTACCACAGTTGAAAACAAATTCTAAGAAATTGTCCTAGTAACTGATTCTGATTATGCCCGAAACAGCTTCTTAGAGAATTTACCTGGCTGGAAAGCAAAGAGTATGCTCACATATAATAACAAAACCCTCAAACATGGGAAAATTACCCAAGCTATAGAAAAATGTGCGTCAGAGAATGGTTTAATAATATATTGGAGGAAAATATGTTGACATTTAAAGACACCGGGAGAGGATAAGGAGGGACATGATAAAGCAGATCAACTAGACAAAATTGGGGCTGTCATGGGGGAATTATTGGCCATTGAACACCTAATTGGTAAAATACAGGTGGAGGAAGTTACACGCTCCAAAACTCCAAAAGAAGTTGAACAACCTTTAGTACAATGGAGTTATGATACACCAGATCAGGATCTGATTAATGCACAAAAAGAGGACTAGTATTAGGTGCTTTTTATAATCATTTGATAGACCCGAGCAAAATCCCTTAGATAAAAACGATTGTAAAGGAAAGGAAGAGCTGAGAGTGTTGTTAAAGAACAAAAAGAGAATTAATCTACAGGATGGTCTGATGATTAGGGAGTCTGTGACAGGTCAGACACAGTGGGTGGTGCCTCTTTCATTCAGAGGGCTAATGTTGCACCACACGCATGACACAATAAGTGTTGGACATAGGGGTCCACAAATAACTTTCGAAATATTGAAACACTATGCTTTCTGGCCACATATGTCCCAGGATGTGGAATTATACACAAGGGGGTGTCTGATATGTGCACAATTTAAACCTGCTTCACCAATGCATAGAGCTGCATTGATGAAAAGAGGTTTAAGCCTTCCATGGTCAGATTTGAAGATCGACTATGTTGGGCCTGTGAAGAGATCAGCCAGGGAAAATAAGTATTTATTAACAGTGGTATGTCTAATGTCAAAGTGGGTGGAGAGCATTCCTGCACCAGACTGTAGTGCACAGACAGCAGCCACTTTGTTGGTAAATCATATATTTTCAAGGTTCCGGCTACCCCAAAGGATAGAATCCGACAGAGGAAGTCATTTCATGAGCGCCATGATGAGCAAGGTGTGGCAGATATTGGGGGTACAAAGGAAAATGCATATCTCCCATAGAATGGCTTCTTCTGGGAATGTAGAGAGAAGTAACAGGTCTATCATAGAGATACTAAAGAAAATTGTAGCAGAGGCAGGTTCCAGTTGGGATCTACGATTACCTTTAGTATTAATGGACATTAGAATGACTCCTTCTAAAGCAACAGGCATCAGTCCTCATGAAGTATTGACAGGAAGAAAAATGGTGCTGCCACAACATTTATTGTACAGGACACATGAACAAACACTTATGAGTGCATCCACAGTTCACGAATATGTGGAAGAATTGAGGAAGCACTTGCAACATGCATTTGCATTGCGAAATATGGAAAGAGCTGCTGAAAGTGCAAGGACCTATTATGATAAAAAGATATCTGTGAAAGAATATAAAATAGGTGATTGGGCATATACATTTCATTTTGGAAAGAATAGACATAAAAAATGTCTTGCACCATAGCAAGGGCATTTGAGATTGTAGATAAGTGAACCTCTGTTGCACATAAAATAATGAGGAAGGAGGGCGAGATGATGAACAAGCAATTTGTTAATTTTAACCAAATTAAGCCCTGCCACCCAAAGCATGAGATCAAGAGACTTGAGCGGGTTGGGACAAGTTAAATGTACTGATTGCAATGAAGATAAAGCTGACAGTAGGGAATAATGATAAAAGCACAGTAAATGTATCTGTTGGCGGATGCATTGAAGAGTGACTGTTTTATGATGCATGTAACCTAATGACATAAGAGCAGGTACAGGTGGTATGAATAATCAGAAATATGGTCTGGTGAGTAAGCAAAACCAAACAAAAATGCCACATCTAGCCTTTTGAAAAAAAATGGTGCCATGTTTTCATAAAAGGAGCTGAATTAGACTAAGCTATTCTAATACTGTGTGGTAAGATTCTTATGCATGGAATAGACAAAGAAACATGATGAAAAGGATTGAGATATAAAATACTATAAATGTGCATATTTAGTTGGGAATTACTGTGATGTATAGTGATGTAAAGTGTAAAATATCATTTGTTTCTCTGCAATGTGTGTTTAATTGCAGGTGTTTAAAAGTGGAAAGTCCTGGAAGCTATGATGTTTTGAGGCGCATCTTTTTTTTTTAAGCCTTGTAGTGAAAGCGGGATAGACAATTGTGTTATGCTATGTACTTAACTTGTCTTTTTTCTATTCACTTTAGAAGTCACTAATCTTATGTCCTGGCAGGGCCGGTTCCAGGAGACGATGGACCATTGGAGGCTAAGGGATTGGAGTTCACGGGAGGAAACCCCAGGAAAGCCTCCGGACCGAATTATGGAGGTGAAGATAAACAGACCGAGATGCCAAATGGGATGACTTCTGTGTAGGAAAATCCATGGAGTGCTAAGCCGAAGAGATTCCACTGAGAAGGATACTGTTATGGAAGTCTGGTGGACAGGACATCTCAGAGGTGTGATCCTGAGCATTGTGGGTGCCAGAAAAGGTGCATAATTGACATGCACATTTTCTGGTGCAGTTCATTTTGTTTTCCTAGTTATTGATGGTGGAGAATATTATAGTGCTGTGTTTTACCAGCTGGCACTTGAACTGGGGACAATGGAAATTGTTTATTTTATTTTATTTTATTTTATTGTTTTATTTTATTATTTTATTTTTGTGCATACACTCCATAAAATATATAGACATAGACTATAGTTTAGAACCTATGGTGATGCTATGGAGTTTGAACAATCCATGGAAATATGAAATGTCAGATGTGTATGCTTCAGTCGGGAGTTTGCATGGATGTTATCCTATCACACATGCACATACATGTGGGGACTGATATACACAATATATTTATTCTGTTTCATTTTTGCTTTGCACTTAAGCAATTATTCATTGTAGAGTATTTACATGTTCATTTTCATTAAAATGTTATTTCAACCATTATTCATCTGGTAACAATGGGGAAGGAGAGATATCCTGTGACACATACATTTTAAGTTGATGCTCTAGTTCGGACAAATATGATTTTGCGAGCGGTCATAATTATCTGATAAGGAGGAAATATATGAGGGATATATGGCATTGATTCATGCAAATGCAGATGACAGTGTTTTCAATGGAAGCTACAAAATGGGTGTTTTAAAATGGCTGTGTTTTAAAAGCAGCCAATACAAAATAAGTGCAGATGACTTTAAAAAACACCCAACAAAATGTGTGCAGATGCAGCCAGTAAAATGGGTGCAAAACTTTTAGCAAATTAGGGATACAGATCAGCATGTTAATGGGATTAGTCTGAATGCAGAAAAGAGATGGACAGGTGAAATGCCACATTAGGTATTACATGACAAAGCAGAATGCATAAAAAGACAGTGGATTCAGTGTGCAGAACACACATACAAAATTAGGAGCATTTCCATCTGTGAAGAATTGCATTGGGAAAATAACATTTATAACAAACGAACTTCCCTATTAACAAAACCCAGTAACTAATTAATTATCTTGGTTAACATTGCAATGCAATTTCAATAAACACAGATTGAAATTCTGTCTTCATATTTTTCCATGGAAGAGAAATGTGAAATTATAAAAAAAACAATAGGAAATGAATAGCTGTCTTCTTGTGCATTCTGAAACCACTTTTGTATGCAAAGGAAAGAAGTATATACATGAAGGCTCTTGTGAAGTGATTGGAGAGTGGAGTCAGAAGCCTAGGAGGTATCAAGTACGTCAAGACCAAGGCAGGGCTACTCTTGATTGACAGACAGATAGAATATAGGGAGTTGAACTGAAAGGCTGGGTCATTTTGTTCCTGCCTGTGCCACTGCTGAGTGCAGGGTTTTGCCTGGTCTGGCGCTGCAGTCTGCAGAAGGGAGTGCAGAGAGAGGCGACACTCTGACATTGAAGTTTGCCGAGATCCCAACGATGATCCTGGGGGAGTGCTGGGGTTTTAATACTTCCGCGCAGATAAACCTTGGCAGAAAGAGATTGTCCAGATGAAGCGCAGAATCCTCATAAATAATTGTAAGTGAAGTTTAACATGAGGAGTGTGGATTGAATGCAATTCCTTATCAGTTAGCGCCAGGATCTATTTTTAAAACAAAGAACTTGATGTTTTCTTTTTGCATGTGCTAAACGACAAAGCGACCAAATGACATGTTCCCATGTACTGCAATGTTTGCTTTTATTTTCTCTCTTAGGTTAATGCAGCAGTATTAATGTGGTTAAGATTTGGGGAATACATTGGTTTTAATTGAATTATGTTTTTATTGTAAATTATAGTCTTTAACAGATTTATAAAAGGCATTAAGATTGCTTTGATGTAAGGATTTTTCTTGTTAATTTTTCCAAAGCTTTGTATTTCAGTGGGGAAAATTAAAGAGGTGGCACTGGGGTGTCTACACCACAGTGGTAAAAAAGATTACCACTGGAGGTAATCTCAGAGAAAGAAAATATATATATACAAACTAGAAAGTTGGTATGTTGTATGAATGTGTCCCACCATGCATGCAGATGGGGGACAGAACCTTCCCATGGCATAGGTCCTTGGTGTAAATGAACCATTGGCACAAACTATATGTGATCATTTACATGATTTATGATCTTACTGGGTTCCCTATTAATGTGGTAAGCCTGGGGGATGTTTACAGTCAGGCCGAAGGGTATCATAATTATAAAGAGGGAAGGGTAGTCTTATCATAGGGCAGTGTTATAGAAGGTACGCTCATCACTTAATTACCACCAACATGAGGTAATGCCAATTTACCGCCAGAATACTACTATACTAAAATACCGCCAAGTTAGGTAATAGCCCTAAAGACAAAATCTCTTACATATCGCTCATATGCTAAGCACGTGCAGCAAATGATAAATATAATGTGAGCTAAGGGTTGCAAAGAATGACCAGACAGACGATAGAAACATATATATGTGCATTCACCATGGAGAAACCGAGACACTAGGTCAAAAGATGCATTTAGGGATGAAAGACATTGGGCCTCATTACGAGTTTGGCGGTAGCCATGCCCTTATTATTAAGGGCACGACTACGGCCAAACTCGCTACCGGCCCCGGCACCCGCGAATGGGCCATTTCCGGCTCATCACGAGTTAAATGGGCTGGTGATTGACCATTCATGGCTGCCGGTATTGTCGGCCTCCCGATCCCCATTCTGCCCAATAGGGCAGAATGGGGGTCAGGAGCATGGTTGCACCGGCACTGTTTATAACGGTGCCGATGCCATCACGAGTTCTGCTCGCGGGTGTCGGTGTGCACGCCTGGTCAGACCACGGGTGCAGTCCGGCACCGGCAAGCAGAACTCGTAATGTGGCGGCATGGTAACAATGGTGCCAGTAGCACTACCAGCGCCGTTGTTGCCTTACCGCCACATTCGTAATGAGGTCCAATACATTTACAGACCATTCATACATGAAGAACATAAAATCCTTAAAGATTTTCACAGAGCAACATTCTCAATTGGGAGAAGATTGTTCCCATGAGAGTTGGTTTGTCCAGAACACACTAGGTGCAGTGAAAAACAATGGACAAATAGAATTAAATATCAAGAAAAAACAGATTTTAGCAGTGTCTAGGAAAGGTTTTTTTGTTATAAACTAAACTTGGCATGAAGAAGGGAAGAGATAGGGAAGGACAGGGTAGCAAATCAGAATGAATTGAGACAATGGCTTAGTGAAAGCTGACCTTCAATGCCTGGCACCATCTCGCTTTGTTTCCAGGCAAATGAAATCTAGTTGAAACCTGTATGTTTCCACCTAATTCTGCTGAACAGCACATGGTGATATCACCTGCCCCTAATGTAGCTGAGGTGTGCGTATGCTAATTCTGTTGTTTATGTCTATAAAGCTTGTTTAATTGTGGAGTTGAGATCTTTTGCAGTAGGACTGCTGGTGATATTTCTCCGAGGTACTGGGGACTTAATAAAATCTTTTCGTCCCTTACAAGATGCACATTTTGTCTGTGGAAGTATTTTGAATTTATGTTTGGGATTGTGTCTGGATGGCATCTTCTGAACATATGGGGAGCGAGTGCCAGAAGTGTTATGTCTGTTTTCATAAAGACTGCAACTCACAAGGGCCTGGAAATCTGATGTGTGACACCAGGGGAGCGGAGGAGCCTACACAGTCAAATAAGGACAAAGAAAACATGGCTTGCTGTCTGGGTTTATTTATCAAATTAGCTGCTTGGCGGCTGGCCTCTGTGCCATAACAGGGAATGCAGGGTTTTGATGCAGGTGGAACGACCTTCGTGAGTGATGGCGAGTATGCATCGTGCAGGGAACAGAGGTGGTTTTTGAATGTAAAGATAGAATTGGTCTGGCAAAACTGTTTTTTTGTATATTAGGGGAATTCACATTTTTTTTCACTACACCTCCTGATGAGGTATTAACCTTGAAAGGATATCTGTGACAAGAGTCTCGGAAGATTGAAAAGTAAACCTTATTGTGAGGTAATTAATATTAATAAGAGAAGAATTACCTCACCAAAGGAGCAGGAAGATGGCTATTATGTATTTGTGTAGTGAATTTCTGGTGCCTGCTTCGGGTTTTAATTATGATCATTCTGTATATATTGTGTTGAGAAAGTGTTGTCTTTGGTAAGAGGGACAGTGAGGATAAGATAAGAGTGCTAGGATGGTTCCAGAAACAGGAGAAACTGCTGTTTGTGTGTAGGGTGGCAAGCCCATGGGGGTGAAGGGGGGTGTTTGTTTTATAAATTCATCTAATGTGAAGCATGGCTAATTTGTACCAATGTATTTAATATGAGTCATGGCTAACCTTCACAATTTTCTCTAACTAATATTTAATATGTGCTGTATGCTCTGTGATGTCTGTCATATAAACAGTAATGCTTAGTTGCTTTGAAAGTCGTTTTTGCTCGTGGCTGGCTGGCAGAGGCCACATTCCTGAAGGGGGTAATAATCCGTGATCAGTAGCTGTGAAAGGAGGGGGTGGCAGGGGAAGGCACTGTCAGTTGAGTTCCCTGAAAAAGATTGGAGAAACATGTATTTTCAAGTATGATAACAGTAAAATAAGTAACACAGGGCAGGGCATTGAGCATGTATTGGTACTTTAAATAAAAGTGAAGAAATACGAGGAAATATAAGTTGATTTTCATTAGCAAAAGTGGTAAATATGACGATTTAAAAAAAAAGAAATTAAACATCAACAATGAGTGAGCATTTTAATCAGGCTGACCAAGTGACTTGTTTTATACAGTTGCACATTTTTGTGGGATGATTTTTCTCTTTTCAAGTAGAGAGGAAGTTTGGTATTTGAAAAATAACACAGCATTATAGATTAAATACCCTCTTTATTTGTGTTGTTTGTATTTGATTTGTAAAACTCACTTTGTATGTTAGCTCTCAAGAAGGAGGAGGAGCTGGTTAGGCGTCAGTTATTGTACGCATAGCATAATTGAAGTCTGGTATCGAGGCAGCCCCATTATAAGCTATTTCATTACAGATGTTAGTAGGGCTGGGGCAGTGCTGAATGGCAGTTGGAAAAGTAATAAGTGGAGGGATTTTTATGTGTGGGTGGCAGAGAAAGGCTTTGACTAGTTTTGTAAAGGTTTTAATTGGGCATCGGGAGGGCAGAAGAGAGTTTGTTGGAGAGATTGCCTTAGAAAGGTTAGTAAGGTTTGGGTGATGTCAGTTGAATGTTTGTGGGCGTCAATGCGAAGAATTATGGGAAAGCTGTTAGTAGTGAGGGTCACTTTCAGAACTGTGATGGTTGTTTAATTTTGGTTTGTGTTTAAGTATTTTTGAAACAACATATGAGAGAAAGCTGGTAAGCTCACATACACAGTCAGTGTTTTAATTACCAGCAGGGTCTTTGAGAAGCCGCACACATGGACATAGGAGTGCCGATTTTGATTGAGTAACAATATCAATTATAATATATGCAAATATGTGCTATATAAGGCACTTCGAATTATACAGATATTAAGCAATGTTGAAATGTAATGTGAAGATGATGCATTTTACTTTGGCTGGTAGGTATTGGCTGTTAACTTAGATGTAGAAACAGAAGAAGGATGGACAGAGTACATTAAGGGATGATGGATCCTTTGTTCTTTTTCCTATTTAGTGGGATGCACACAAGGTAAGTTAAAAGTATATGAGGAAGTAAATGTAGGTTGTGAAACTGAGATGGCAATTCTGAAATAAAATAGTTTGAAAAAAGGCAGTGACACAGAGGTGGGCCATTGGAAAATGGTGTTTTTTTGGACTTTTAACAATATAGAGAACACCTGGCCTAGGTGTATTTGTTCTTTGTATTCTGTGGACGTAGACAAGAAGAGGACTATGGAGAAGGCCAGCTCCCTTTTCGTACTATATAATAAAAGTCAAGATGTAGCTTTGTCTGAAGCTATCCTGCCCGCTACAACTGTTCTCAGTGAGCGGCTGCCTTAGGTATAAAACAATAAGACTTCAAGTTCATCTTCCAGGTGGACAAAATGTATATTTCAAAAACAATAACATTCAATTAGCTGCAGAAAAAGCCCAAGTCAGGGATACAACTTTTACCGAATTATTCAAGTTGTATACACTAAGCAAACAAATATAAAAAAAAATAAAAAAAACTGTGAGTAAGGCAATCTATATTTCCACTGTATCTGACATATATTGTCACATTTAAATAGAGTCAATTTACATTTGTATGTTCATTTCTATTTTTTATTGTGCAGTTAAATTAAAAAACGTTTTAATATATTACATCAATCACCATATCAATTTGGAGTAAATGAAAGTTAATTCACCCAAAAAAAGTGCAGATCGCATTGTTAAAAAAATAAGAAATAAAAAGGGATTCATCACTTAGGCTTTAACTTCAGGCTTCACTGATAGCAATTATATCATAGATTTCGTTCCATAGCCTTAAAAAGTAGATTATGCTACCTTCATGCTTCCCAGACATTAATAAATCCCAAAGGTCAGTAGAGTTTTCTATCAACTGGAGGCCGGCAGCAGCAATGGCCTTCCATCAAAGGGCTACCAATGCATCGCAATCAAAGAGGAGGTGTTGTGAAGATTCAATAGTATGGTCACTGCAAAACCGGCAAAGTCTATGGTGCCTTTCTACCTTATGCCATCATCCCGTTGTTTCAAATGATTTGACAGCATTAAACTTAATGCATAGATAGACCCATACTAGATGGTTACCAATGTAAATCTCAATGTACTTAGGGTTGAATTGTCTTTCCAATATGTATGCGAAGAAGCACTCTGCTGTTGTTTTTGTTGCTAGATCAGTTATCATCTGGCCATGGCTATAAGTGTCCAACAATGTCTTCATAGTTCATTTGAATCAGCCAAAAGTCATTGCCATGGGGTCCATTCTTAATCTCCCAAACCATAGACAGATAGATATTTCAGTGCACCAAGTGAGGAGTCATTCATATAGTTAAGTTTTGTGGAGAAGACCTCCTTCAGAAATCCCATGAGAGTATTTCTTGCAGCATGGGCAAGCTTCCAGTAGAAGATCAAACTCATCAACATTATTCGTTTGCCTATAGGTGTGAGGCCAAATTCCAAGTAGAGCATTTCTAGTGGTACACAGAGTGGTACTCGTCATATCCGCTTGAGTGTGGTTGACTCCATTCAATTGACCTAAATGCTGATGCCTCTGTGGCATAAGAGATGATCAGTGCTATCTTCATCAAATACAGCTTCATGACAGATCCCACTGAATAGCCTCCTCCCCTGTATGCAAGTGAGCGAATGGCACCTGATATTTGGGCACTGCAGATGTTTTACTTATTCAGATGTGGGATGCCCAATAGTCAATAATGATGCATCGTCTGCAAGGGAGGTGTACCAATAAAAACATGGCCATATCTTATAACATTAAAAACAATTTAATTTGACTTTTCTCACTTTATGATGAATATTTCTGAACACAGGCCATGCACTCTTGCTTGCTTGATAGCTTTTCTGACACAATTTGGCCTGTTCCCATTTGACATTTAGTTCCATGATTTATAAGGGATGATCACGTTATCATTGATGAAACACAATGCTACTTTTACATTGGTCGAACTACACATCTCTTCATTAGTGTAATTCCATAAAAATCCATCAAATAAACTGTTGCAATGTGATAAGGTGTCATGGTGCAGAGAATTCCTTTTTTTAAATTGGCGCTTTCTGCATCTCATTTTCCCAACTTAAAGTGGTCAGAACACAGAACCCAGTTGAAATGTACAAAATGCCCAGTATTGTTTCTGGGACGGTTTAACTTGTGTTGGGTTCTGTCCAGTTGAATCCCATTAGTTTGTGTTGGGTTCTGTCTCTCAAGAAGCTGGAAAGTATGTGTACCCTAGAAGCGCACATTGTCATGGTAGCATGTGGGAATGACAAGTCATGATTGAAGCATCTTCATTTTACACTTAAGGCAATCTCCATTTGTCTTTGGTTTTCCCTACAACCTGGCACATGTCTCCTTCTCTGCATGGAATTCCTCTAATTCCATGCACAAATTGAAACCACAAGTATTAGCAAAATGACCCTGTCGTTTCTTATCTGGCTGCTACCAGCCTCCTGTATGCCAACCGTGGATATATCAGAGGAAATCGTCCAAGCAGACAGTCTCTACTCCTATTCTTATATTTCCCTGCACTGGGTGAAGGTGGATCAGGGATTCATGATGTGTGTGTATTTGTAGTCACTCAAACATGGGCTCCATCCAGGTCATGTGCTTCTCACTGCACACACACTATGAACAATGGGTGGCTTATGCAGCCCGTGTGTGTACATCAAAGACATCTGTAATTGTGAACGCCATAAAAAACATAGTTGAAATCATTGCCCATTCATGTACCCAAATTCAACCATATCCTTGCTGGTATAGGGAAGACATGCACAATCCTGGTAAAAATGAATTCCTCACCAATCAAAACAGTGTGATCACTCGTGGCTTGTAATCTTCGAATGGGAGCTCAGAAGCAGTTTTTCCACACAATGTGGTCATGCCATGCGGAATCAGAGTTGTTAGATGCAGGGACAATGCATGGACGTCCAATTTACACATCTTTTCCCTGCACCATCACAAATCAAACGAAGGCTCCATAAATCGATGAGAAGGAGGTATAAAGAATTACACCACTGCAAGCATGTTTTGTTATCAAATTACGTGAATTGTGTGCACATTTGGCGTCTGGTTTGGCTAGCAAATACACATTCAAATAATAGCTTGACAATATTTGAAAGAGTAGCCTTTCCAAAGGAGGCTCATGATCCACTTGTAAGGTTAGTAACACATCCCTGGATACTATTCAACATCAACACCTCACCATATTATTCTAGCACAAGCTCAGAGTCTCTTAACAAGTAGAGGACTAGATGAAACCCTTCTGCGCTAGTATAACCCATTGATCGTAAACAGGATCATTCTACATTGTGTAATGTGATTGCAGGCAGGTGAATAGAGTTGGCAGACCTAAAAATGGCCCCTCTATGGGTACAGGGTTTGACAACAGCTCACTATAAATTATTGACTATGCCCAAAATATATCCCCACAGACAATCCCCTATACTTATGAGAAACAATCTCTTCTATGCTCAAATCTGCCCTTGTGCCTTCAATTGCACTGGTAACGTTAAACATACTTAATATAAAGACAAGGTTGCTCCCCAAGCTTACTCTCCTTATTAAGATTCTGATTTCCATTGTTGTACAAAAATCCCTCACCCACTAAATACATTCTCTATTTGCAGTTAGTGCACTTGCACAATGTATTCTGCTCCCCGAGCACAAGCTGGAACTCACATATGTCTTTGCTTGTTTTACATTTCTGAACATCTGTAGGATCCATCTTGTTGTAGATGGGATGCACCATAATGAATCCCTCTGTCTTTGTCTTAAGATGTGAGCCTCTATTCGCCATAGTAACTGAACCCATGGGCTCTGTAAGCGAGGTAACGATTTAATGGATGAATGGGGAGGCAGAATTTACTCTTACACCAATAATAAAACCGACTCTGGAATTGGCAAAATATAGCTGTTTTAATATCAATTGTCTAAAACAGGGAGTACAATGGACATCAACGGATGTTCGCTCAGGTCTCTCAACATTTTACTTGAAATAATACACATGTATAGCAAAAACTCGTCATCATTGACGTCATGCTACGTGGCAATAATAAGAAAAACCTAAGTGAGATTGTGGTTGGCCTACGGGGAACATCTAGGTATACTTTCTATGGTGGATACGATTGTGATTGGGTCTCTATAGTCAGGTGGAGAACTATGCCCATCCCTACTAAGTCATCTTCATTGTCATCAAATACACAACATTTCATTGGCTCTCAAACTATAAGGCTCTTTGCTATGTGGCCCTCTATTATTGGTTGGCACACTTGTACCCTTCTGGAATATTCCACTCGCTACCAGTACGCAAGCTTGTACCCCAGGTGCTTGTGGGTGGACTTGACCATACCTTCCCAACCAATTAGCCCATCATCCATCATCACTCCTGCTGTCTGCCATTTGATTTGTCTTTGAACTCGGCCTTTGAATGTATCACTGCGCCTGAGAATAGAAAGGAGTGTGAGCATGTTCTTATCTTCAGTCTCGATGTAGCTTGCCCAAAATCTATTTCCATCTACCCCATGTGATAGGAGACCATATTTTAGCTCCTTTTTCATATTTAATATTATTAAATGAATAAAACTTGCAACTCATAGTTATACCTCAACAGGAGTTCGCCTCGATTCTCATGTTCATTGTATCTGCTCGAATAGATAATCGCGCCTTGAAACACTTGTGTATAGGCATGTTATAAATGCCATATCATATCATATCATACCAGTTTCTTGGCTGCCTCAAACCTTGACACTGGGCCAGACAAGCCTTCTCGATGCTTCCTCCATCTTCAACTGCCTTTCTCTGCTGCGCCACACTTTCTGCCCTTTTTTCTCATGGGATCCTAGTTTGCTAAAATACGACGTGGAACATCCACATTCTATACACATGCATTTATTGGCGGCACCGCCTGCAGTCTATTCACTACATTTAGAAATCCTTCATGATTACTTAGTCGATTTGCATTGCTGCATCTGTGCAGTTATAAAGCGATCTGCATTTTCTTCAGTGCTCTTCGTACATGCCATATTCATTCCGCACATGAAATGTTACTCGACTCTCCACTGGTCATCAGATTCTATGAGGTCTATATACTTTCGTCCTTTTCTTGGTGCGCATCTCTGCTTCATGTGACATGTCCATCCTCATCCTTTCATTGCTTCATACTTCTTCAAGAACCTCCTTTAAGGGACTGTCATCTCTCTGCGGGTACATCATGTAGGGCTTTCTTAGTGGATACCTTGTCTTGAGGATTCTTTGTGGAATAGGTACCAGTTCTGGCATTGTTCATGTTGCAATTTCCGCTTTCCAGCATATAGGCAAACTAGGGGCGGGATTTCTGCTAGAGGCATTTGGCTCCTCCTTTACACTCCCCCCTCTGGTTGATTCATCAACCACTCATTTGTTTTCATATTTAAACATCCTTTCCAGAAGAAGTGTTTCTTTGGAGTCCATACCTTTACTGCTCCTGCTGATTTTACATGTCCATCAACACTCCAGGTCATTTGGCTACATTGTCCATTTTGGACTGCAGTAGATCCATCTTCCCACATACTTGTTGTGGTTTCTCAAATACAAGAACTTCATTCCCTCAGGTGCTAGAATGCTTGCTTCTATATATTTTCTGATATCTTCATCTGTCAGCTCTTTGGGTCCAAACCCAAAATCGACATTGATCATTATGTTCATTCTTACTGTTTTCTTTGCAGTCTTCTTCCACTGTGTGATGATTATTCTGATCACACAGAATCCGAACATGAACATCACCATTAGTGCTCTGAGAAACTTGAAAATATTTGCCATCCATTGTGGAACCCATGGAAAGATTGATGCAAACCAGCTATCCTCTGCAATATCTTCTATCACATCTTTCATCTTGATGCACAGGTTCATTAACATTGTTATTGCCTCTGTAAAGGTCCCATTCTCGTTATCATGAAAAGGTATGAATTTGCAACATGATTCTCCAATTTTGGCACAACAACCTCATCCATTGCCATGATCATGTCCAGGACATATCTGTTTTGCAGGGTCATCAATCTTATAGCTCTAAGTTCTTCCTTGATGGTGTTGAATCCCTTTATGGTAGTATTGATCATCTGCAGAAGATCCCATCTGGTAAACTGTAACCATTTGGCATTAGCCATTGTCTGGATCCCTGGCATGAAGATAATCGTGAAAATTGCAGCAGTTTGACTGAACAACTTGTGTTTGTATGGAATTGAATCAAAGGCTTCTATGGGTTAGCTGAAAAGTAGTTCTCCCTCTTTGTTCGATTGAAAAATCCAAATGATCTCCTCTTCCTCAGGTGAGCATCTGCTTTTGGGAATTCTTCAATGCTCAGGTCACTCTTTGGAATCACCAATGCTGGAATGTGAAACTGAACTATGGAACAAAGCCCTTCCCAGTCTTTGGGCC
Source organism: Ambystoma mexicanum (assembly GCF_040938575.1). Taxonomy (NCBI): domain Eukaryota; kingdom Metazoa; phylum Chordata; class Amphibia; order Caudata; family Ambystomatidae; genus Ambystoma; species Ambystoma mexicanum. The sequence continues at coordinate 1,152,191,984 of NC_090928.1, forward strand.
ACTTCATATATGCGCTGGATCCACAGGCCCGGTAGTGGTCCATTATCACTACTGTTCCAATTCATGCCTGGTACATCGAACATTCGACCGCACTGCTGATTCATTCCAAACTTTCTTGTGCCATTGTTTCTGAAGCACAGTTCTGCATTTGCTAGAGGTACTATCTGCAACAGTCCTCCTTTATATTTCACAATTTTCGACCAATGATGCTTGCATTCATTTTCTGCAGTATCTATGATTGGGTCATAGTATCCCATTAGCGCTGACGCTCTACATATGGTCAGGTCTTCAGCCCATACTTCTGGGGTCAGCACTGTTCCTTTGATTTGCAGCTGACCTATTTCCTTACATCTTCGTGTTTCTTTGTGGTTCTTTCCTTGACAATTGAGCATTTTATGTTCTTCCCATCTGATTCCTGCTCCATTTATTCCAGGCTGTTCATATCTTATCACTTGATTTGTTGTTGCTGGCCTCTCTGTTGTCTTTAAATCTTTCACATAATCATCTTCTCTTGGAGCTGTCTTCACAGTCACCCATACCAAGGATGCCGTTCGACCCTACAACTGACCTCTCATACAGCAGAGTGCAAGGTTTGTCAGACAATGGGCCTCATTACGACCCAGGCGGTAAGTTACCACCTGGGCCGTGACTTTACCACCATGGCGTAAACTACGTTTACGCCATGGTGGTTGGCGGACTTACCGCCCGATTCCGACCTTGGCGGGGCGGTAAGTCCCCAATCCCCATTTACCCTTCCCCATTCCCATTTTTGCCCCATAGGGCATAATGGGAGTGGGGAAGGCGTTAATTACGCCACCGTAAATTACGGTGGCGTAATTAACTCCATGGTCCCTTAGCGCCATGGATTTTAACACCTGCTAAAAGCAGGTGTTAAATCCGCCATGGCGCTAAGGGACCTCGTACTCAGGCGGTAAGGGTCGGCGCTGTTTACGCTGCCGTAAACCCCTTACCGCCTGGGTCGTAATGAGGCCCAATGACCTTTCTGGTCATAAATATCTTAGAATTCCTCACAGCATAAGGTATGAGAGCACAAACATAGCAACTCTCCTTGGACGTCCTCTCTCCCACCTTTTTCATGTGCTGATTCAACATATTATTGCCCAAGTGTGCTGTGCTGTCTAGATAATTATTTAATTTATGATCATCGTCCCTTTTGCTTCTCTTGTATCTCTCTCTTGCAAAGTGAGTGCTTGCATAATACTCAAGAAGTATGTCAGTAATGGTCCTTCCTGCAGGGGAGATCATTGGCACATGTCATGGCCACAGGCCCCAGGATACAAAAGCCACACCATCTATTGATGGGGGCAATGGGTCATTTGACTCACTTATGTCACTTGGGGACGCATAAACACAGGGGCCTTGGTTGGACTAAGTCCTGGCACCTTTGGCACCAGGCTCAAATAGAGATGTGAGCAGGAACACTTTATTTCAGTGCAGATGTGCTATTACTTTATTTCAGTGCAGGAATGCTTTTATGACTGTCCCATTTATGTGCGAAAATAAAAAGAACTCCTCGTCATAGTTGGGAATTCCTAAAACTGGAGCTATACAAATTGCTTTCTTTAGTTCCTTCAAACCCTTCCTCCATTTCCTAAATTCATTCTATCTTTTCCTTATTCACTTGTGCGTTCTTCAGAACCTGCAAAAGTGGTTTTATGTGCAAATTATAATTAAACACCCATGTTCTAACATAGTTTCATAATCCTAAAAATTGTTGCATGTGTTTTACTGTGTGTGGTTTTGTTGTTTTCATGATCGCCTCAGCTCTTTCAGGTGTGACTGTTTTTCCATCATGTGAACTCAACTGGCCTATATACAACACTTCTTCCTGACAATACTGAAGCTTCTCTTTGTCTACCTTATATCCCTTGTTTGATAGGGTAGTCATTAACTGAATTGATTCTTGTCTGCACTTATCTTCTGTTGTTCTACAAACCAAAATATCATCTGCGTATTTTATCACAATGCTTTTCGAATCAATATAGCCCAAATCCATCTGAAGGACCCTGTTAAAGATTGATGTAGACTCACAGTACCCTTGGGGCAAACAAGTGCTTTTCATTTTAGTTTGGCGAAACGTAAATGACGTAAGGTCTTGGGAGTCTTTATGCAGCAGGGTTGAGTAAAAAACATTTTTCAAGTCAATCACTGTAAAATATTGTGCTTCTGCTGGGATACTGCATAATATTGTCACCCGATTCGGAACTAAAGGAAACTCTGCCTCTACAATCTTGTTCATCGGTCTCATGTCTTGTATCAATCTCCACGACCCTCCTTTTGATTTCTTGATAGGATACACTGCAGAATTACACAGTGACTCTGACATCATTAAAATACCTTGTTCCATCAGGGCTGAAAAAGACTTGAAAAAACCCTCATCTGCCTCTTGAGACATTAAATACTGTTTTGCTTGAGGTAAAATTGCTCCTGGTTTCAACTTTATCTTAACCTCCCCTGTTCCCTTCAATCGGCCTGCATCATAAGGGCTTGTGGTCCATAAAGAGTTGGGTATTTTTTCCAAATCTTCATCAAAAAATGCTGGATGCTGCTGCACTATTACCATTCGCTGTGGGATCTCTCTTTTCTCTATCCTGATCCAATATGGAATACTCATTTTGAATATTAATTCATCATCTGATGGATCACCTCTAAACATGTCTTCTTCTGTGACATCAGTCAGTCTATACCCTTCCCCGACTGCAATCACCATTCTCCATGGCCTACCCTCGTCATCTGTTCCTTCGAGCCGGGCCATTTCCCCTCGCACTATGGCTGCATTTAATTCTAAGAACAAAAATTAATTAGGTATTATCATAATATTTCCCACTATCCATGTCAACAAAATGTGTACCCCATAAAGAAAGACTTCTGGTTCCAGTGGCATTCCTCGCAGAGCCATTTGCCCTGTAAACGCAAATATACATTTGCCCATATTCATATAATGTATCCCTGGAGTAGAACACACTATGCCTTCATCAGTGAAAGAAATCATCATGTTAGGTTTTGTCATCAAATCTCGTCATAGAATGTTGACTGCTGTGTGCCTTGAGTACAGTAATGGAACAGACATGTCACACTCTCCTATAGAAACTGGTAATTCATCAGTAAAAGGAACTCAACTTGTAGCTCCAGAGAATCCTTAAGCATTCATGGCATTTCTCAAATGGGTTTTTTCCCTCTCCTATAAACGAACAAGTAGCCCCAGTGACTACTAACAAAGAACAAGATTTGCCTACTATCATCACATCAATTCTTGGCTCCTCTTGGGGGTCTGGTGTTACCGATAGTACTGAACACATCAAGTCACCCTGTGAGCTGTCCGATTGTGGGTACATACTTATCCCTGAACCTGTGAATGAACTTCCTCTTACCACAGTGACACCCCCTACTCTAGGTGCCAATAACTCTCCCGTGTTTGCATTCTGCTGTACCTGCGTGGGTGCATGCTGCGACTACCCTGGTGGGGGATTTAACGGTACTTGCTTTGGTTACAATGTGGCGCTTGTGCTTCATATACTGTCTGATCTTGGACAAACCCATCCCTAGCTTGTGAGATACATGCTGGAGGGTAAGCTGTCCACCCTCTTGAGAATTGCCCTTTCTGTACACACCCTGGGCTTCCACATGTGTATGCAATGTGCCCTGTCATCCCACATGTCAAATATCCAGGAGGAGCCCTTCTGATTTGTCCCCCTTGGTTAAATCCTCCCTGCATATTTTGATTATCATTCTTTATATTCTGAAAACTACTCCTTCCTCTACAGCCCATTCCTCTGCCTCCTGGCACAAATCCACTCCCTCCTTGATCCATTTGGCATTGATTATTCGCCTGTGATGTACCCACTGCTTGCTGCATGCCCATTCATTCTCTGCGCGTCAATAACGCCACTTATGCGGCATATTTTGACAATTTCTTCTGAACTAACTTGGCTTCCTCAAGTTTTCTAGCATCTTCCTTCTTCTATTTTTCTCTTGCAACAGTCGACAGTGATGCACTATCGTCAACTGTATTTCTGCACATGGCTTTGCTTCCATTCCCACTAATCTCTTAAGCTGCCTTTGTACCGGCTCAGGCAATACCTGAAGTAAAATGTCCACCCTCTACCTGCATGACTGACTTATCCCCTGTCTCCCCTTCTGATGTCTCCATCCTCCTATCCAAAGCCCACCCCTCGTCTGCTCCATCTGACCCTTTACCCTCTCTTCTTATCCCTAAGATCTACCCTCTTCTTATTCTCTACCTAACTTCCTTCTTCAAAACATGCCTTTCCTCGGCCACCTTCTCCTCTACTTTCAAGCATGCCACTATCATTCCAATTCTGAAGAAACCTTCTGCTGATCCCCTACTCACCTCTAACTTCCGTCCTATCTCACTTATCCCATTCCGATCTAAACTTCTCGAGCGCCTCGCCTACTTGCAGCTTTCAACCTTTGTTACTAATCTCTCTCTCCTTCCCCTTCTCAATCTGGCTTCTGTTCTAAACACTCTCCTGAAACAGCCCTCACTTACATCCTTAACTCCCTCCTCTCCGCTTGACCCTCTAAGCAATCCTATGTCCTTATTCTTCTTGACCTCTCTGCTGCCTTCGACACTATCGATCACCCCCTTCTTCTCAACACTCTCTCTTCCTTTGGTTTCAAAGGCTCTGTACTCAACTAGCTATCCTCTTACCTCTCCTCCCACTCTTTTACTGTTTCCTGGGGAGGTCGCTCCTCTCTTACCCAGCCTCTGGAATACGGAGTACCCCAAGGCTTGGTGCTTGGCCCTTTCCTTTTCTCACTCTACACCTCCCTCCTTGCCCCTGTTATCTCCTCATTTGGCATCTCTCACCATTTCCATGCTGACTATATTCAGCTCTTTCTATCCTTCTCTTCCTTCTCTCCCGACCTCCACCTTAAACTCTCTTCCTGTGTTACTGCCATTAAAAACTGGATGTCTGCTCGCTTTCTTTCCTTTATCACTGATAAAACTGAAGTAGTTTTCTTCCCCTCCAACTCCCTTCCCCCTCCCTCTCCTCCTCCTTTCATTCATTTTCCTCCTTCTTATCTTCCTTTCTCCACCCACGCTCGCAACTTAGGCATTCACTTTGACTCCTCTCTCACTTTTTCCCATCATATCTCTCTCACCTCTTGTGCCTGTCACTACCACCTCTTTAATATTCGCAAAGTCCGCCCCTCTCTTACTTTCCATGCTACTAAACTTTTAATCTCCTCCCTTATCTTCTCTCGCCTCTTCTACTGCTCCTCCTTACTCTTTGGTCTACCTACTTCTCATCTCGGCCCCCTCAAATCTATCTACCATTCTGCCATCCGTACCCTCTGTCTCCTCACCTCCAGTGACTCCAGCTCTGCTTCCCTTTCCTCCCTTGGCTGGCTTCCCTTTCACTCCCAACTTAAATTTCATTTTCTCTGCTTAGTCTTCAAATCTCTCCACGGTCTTGCTCCCCCTTATCTCTCTTCCCTTATCTCTTTCTACACTACCTCTCGCTCCCTTTGTTCAGATGACCACTTCCTTCTCACTGTTCCTCCTTCCCCTTGTGCCTCCTCCCTTTTCCGCTCCTTCCAACTCCTAGCCCCCCTGCACTGGAACTCCTTACCTCTCTCAATCCCCACTATTCCTACCTTTTCCTCATTCCGCACGTCCCTCAAATCTCTCCTTCTCCATTCCCAACCATGAAACACCTCCCCCTTCTCGCTCCCCCTCTTCCACCCTCCCCCTCTTTCCCCATGGTCATCTCGCTCCACTCCCCCCTCCTCCCCATTTCCACCCGTATACCCCTTCTGTTTTCCTCCTCCTCCTCCTACCTATCCCTCCCTCTTCCTTCCAGTTCCACTGCACTACTCTCCCTCTTCCCTTCTGTCTAATTGAACTACATACTGTTTTGTTGGTCTGATTCAAAATTGTAATTTGCTTCTACTGTTACTGTTAATTTGTTACTGTTATATGTATCCTGTTGTTAAAATGTGCAGCAGTTTGGAGTAAAGCGCTATATAGACTTAATAAATACAATACAATACAATACAATACAATACAATACAATACAATAAAATGTGGTAAAATACAGCCACTGTCTTTCCCCACAGTTCCCACATTTCAAGAGTCCACCGTTCCCGAATACTTTGAATATAAGCAAGCAGATCTGTGTCATCTTGGTTTTACGTGCCATCATTGCATCCATATCTGATGCGTCAGGGTAGTGTACCAGAAGTGCTCTCCAGACATCTGCTCTACAATTATCAAATGGCGGCTCATCGTGCGCTGTGTTCTGTGCTGTGACACTTGAATAGTCTGCTCTTGTTCAAATGTCATCACCCATTTCCCCAAGAATAGCTGCTAATAGACTCCTAATGGCCCCTATTGCTAACATATTTCCCCCTGTCATTTCTTCTTACTCATAGATCCATTTTCCTTCACCCGCCGTTAAACTGGGACGTTTACATCTCAAGTTATCCTTATCCATTTGTGGCCAAGGAATAAACTGCGGTCTGGCCCCTCCTTTCTCCAATAAAGGGAACTGCGTGATGCCAAATCTGCAATTGGCTCCCATTGTTTGCCTATACATAGTGGGGAAAATGTTTCCTGATCGCCTTCTACCTGGCACTGACCTTTGCCTGTTCATATATGGTGGTGACTCTCCCTTCTCGCTATGTCATCATCCTATAGGTTGCTCTGGATATGCCACAGGATCTCGCGTTCTATCTCTAGGCTGCTCTAAATCAGACCATCTAACTTCCTTGTCTGTCTGCAGACATCCCTTGGGACTGCATGCACCTCATCCCTCTTCCCAACGGAAGGTTTCTCTCTCTTCATCTGACATATCTATCCCCCAACTATTATGGCTCTCTTCCCCTCCACCCTTATCTAAAGTCAGCCTATCTAGGGACAAGGCTCTATGCTCGAGACTGAACGGATCTATTTCTCTGCTTTGTGATTCGAAGACCAGGGACTGATCTCCCTTCCCTCGCCTTCCCGATTTGCCTCCTTCTCTTAAGTCTTGATTGGATTTATCAATCATCTCTCTGATGCTCCCTATGTCAAAATTCTCCTCTAGGGCTACCCTAGACGGCCCTGACATTGCTCTCTGTAATGGGAGGAACTCCTCTATATTGCCCCATCATATTACTGCACTTGGTTTATTTAACTCTTTTTGAATGCAATCAATATCATGCTCCATTTACCTCCTTTTTCACTCCATTTCTTTGTCTAACTCTCTTCGCTTTCTCACTTCCCATCAAACTCTTTCCTCTTCTTGTCATTTGTCTTCCCTTCTTTGATTCGCTCATGGTCTTCTTCTTCCCTTTGTCTGTGTATCCTTTTATCCCTTGAATTCTGCACTTCTTCCTCTTCTCTTTTCCTTTCTTGCTTGTCTTGTTCTTCGATTGCTCTCTGTCTGTTTTCATATTTCCTTAGCTCTTCCGCCTTTTCTTCTTTCTTTTGCTGTTCTTCCTGATACATCAGTTCTCGCCTCTGCCTATTCTTTCTCTTATGTTCATCCTCTTTTCTCTTTCCCTGTCTTTTCTATATTGCTCTTCTTGATCTTTACTTTGCCTGACTTTTTCAATACTTTTCCCATGGAGCTTGAGCAATATTTGTCCACCCATCCATTTGTTTGGTAGAAGCGTTACCTCATCAGCTTTCTCCTTTTCTCCTTTCCATCTCATAATTTCTCTTTCTATATCTATGTTTACATTCAATAGTTTGCGTTTCTCCTCCTTTCTTCTAGCCTCATCTGAGATATCGCTATAAGCAGGTTGTTCATATATCGGGTTACAATGTCCTGTCACTTCTTTTTGTTCCTTTAATGGATACAATCCTATGTTTTCTGCACAATCGCTGTTTACTTCTGGTGAGGTAAGTGGAGCAGAAGGCTCAACACCTTCCTCCCTACACTGAAAAAGTATCCATTCCTCAGGCAGCGGGTCCTCCTGCTCCTCCTGATACATTTTCCAGAGCTCTAAAATAGCTAACCTTCTCTCCAATTTCTTCCCCATGTACACAATGTGCAAGTATGTGGTCATGTGTTGCAATACCGCCTTTGAAAGCGATCCTCCTTGTGGCCATGAAGGGGCCCCTAGGGGACCCTCGCGTAGTGGAAACAAGGCAAATCACCACACATGAACTGGCATGCCAGACACGAGGTTGTATTCCCAAAAGCTAGGGTTTATTGCAAAGCAAATAGTCTCAGTCGGCCAACTCGGTCTCACGCCCCACGGCGTGTGTCTCCAGACTTCGAGGGATGCAAGAGAGCAAATAACATACATCAGTTACATATATACAAAATGGACATCCTGCAATCAGTCATGACATGTTCATTACGCCCATTGTACAGTTTCTTTGAACTGGGTCTGATGATTGACAATTCGACGAATATGACACCTTCAAACATCTATTTTAGCAACAATATGCAACATTGCGAGTCAAGAGACATATTTCTTTGTTGAACAGAGCACAGTGCTTCTGTTCTTGCAGGAAAGCTGCATATGGGGGAAGAGTCGCATTCCAGTCCTTGCTATCTCCTATTTGCTATTTGTGTCCTGGGAGTCAGCTCGCTCTGCTGGGCTTAGGAAAGGGCGGCCGTAAGAAAAGCATAATTCAAGCATTTAGCTGTTTCTTTCTAGCATTTCTACCATATTAACGAGACTGGCTGGCATCAGTGTAATGATTAAATGCTGTGTTGCTCTCCTCCAAAGCTATCTGCGAGAGGGGATTGGGCATTCCTCTCTGGGGCTGCCTACGTTATGTTTCAACAAATAACTCCCGGCCTCACGCCCTTTCTCTTTCGCTTTGAACAACAAAGTAATCAGTGAAGCAGAATAAGCAGAATAAGCTTTCGGCTAAGCAGTTTTGAACAAAAAGCAATGAGCAAACGTTAGCAAACAAAATGGCGATTCTAGCTACATCAAAATGGCTGCACATTGGTCAAACTTATGAGTCTGTATTTCTGACGTTTAGTGCATGACACGGTTGGTCATCGGCCAATATGATACATTGCCATTGGTCGTGAGAGGTATCTATTTTTCTAGACTGACAAACCCCTCCTTTTGGCCGATGCCAAATGCCTTATCCATACATTGCATCCTCCTCTGATGATGTGTCTGAATTATCTGAAATTGAATTTGAACCTGAATCTTGCGTGCCACTATATGCGTCTTCATTCTCACCAATATTTATGGCCCTGAATTCTTCTATTGTTTTCATTTCATGAGTATCTGTATGATCTTGGCCATCTGTTTGTTTTTGGGTTACCATATGCATACACTCTTCACTTATCTCAGTGCAAACTAGGGGCAAACAGTGTATGCAACAACAGCAAGTCATAAATATTCCGAACACTACTACTAGTATTGCAATTAACTTCCATCCCCACGCACGTAATAGCTCCCAGAATCAAGACCCTACCTCTCAGTACCCATTCATGGTATGGAGTTCAGAACTCAGGATGTGTAACTTTCTTATCGCTTCAAAAATCGTAGGGGAGGAGTCATTTACGAATACGCAGCACGCTGATCCCACCATTTTGCAAACCCCCCCACAATCAATCAGGATTACATCAAGAGCCATTCTATTTTGCAATGTCATTAATCTAATCTCCTTTTCTTTTAGCGTCATGTTGTATAGTATATCTGTTGTTATGTTTATTGTATTCTCTAATATTCTGGATAGTTGTCTTATGTTATAGGAATTTATTGCTTGGGCCAGAAATGGTACGAATGATTTTGCTAAGTCTTCTGTAATCAAAGCTCCTTCTGTACTTCTTCGCGGCCTAGATCTGGATAGCCTAGCTACATCTGCTGTCTCCAAGAGGAACACTCCTGGGAACAGTAGACCCAAATAACATGTGCCTCCCCAGTTTCTGGGTAACCAGGGATACGCTTTTTCTCTGCATATAAAATAAACAGGATCACCTACATACACTGGTTCTACTTCTCTTTTGAGAACTGCTGTGTTCATGCAACCAGTACACATTCCTACTGAATAGGAGCCTTTCTTCTTTAGGCAAAAAGGGACAGTTTGTGGGCTATAATTCACTGTATAGGAAGGGGGTATTGCGTCTTTATTTTCTTCTGCTCTAACACGAAACGTGATTACTGATGTTTTGGATGGTGGAGACAATCTATCTCGTCGTATAGGTTTAGGCGTAGGTTTTTGGATTATCATTCATGCTTTATGAAATATAGAGCAGCCTACGGGTCTCATAATTATTTCCTAAAATTCATTCATGTTTGTTTTATCTAATTGACCCGTATCACTCTTATTCCATTTCCCATAAAATAATGCACTCAGTGATGCACTGCATGCAGAACTTAATGGTAATGGCTGCACATACCAACCTATTCCCTTTCCAGCATGCTGCGGTAAATGGGCGCATACCCAGCAATTATTTTTCTTTAAAATTGCATGTGTCATGTTCATTATGAGCAATAGGGTATTATTCCCATATCCTTCGCTGTGCCTCTCTTCCATTGGGGACAATGTGTAAGTAAGTACATGAACCGGGCTTTCAGTGGTGGAGATATTAATTACGGGTAAGAGCATATTCAATGGGTGCATTGCTTCCACGTACCATAGTATCGACAATGTGTTTTTTCTAACTTTTCAGTCTTTTTACCTAATTTGTTATCAGCAGCGGTGCAGGAGGAGGCTAAAGCTGGTTTTGGCATTCTCTCTCTGACAGTCCTTCTTCTTCCACAGTGGTCATCGTGAATATCTCTCCTTGTGGCACTCGTCCGATTGTCAATAAGTTCGATAAATGTCAATAGTTCATTCTGCCATTTCTTAGCAGCCTGGATTGCTTACTCGTTTAGGCAAGATCATTATGCATTTGCATGTTTCTCAAATGAACTCCAGTGCAGTTAGCAATTACCTTTGTACCATGTGCGCCCCGCTTCCTCACTCGGGTTCCGGACACATGGATTTTTATGATCGCACCGAGGAGCCCTGAGTCTTGAGTTGCCCGATTTGCACAACCCTCACGCTTCTCTCCTCTAGACCTCCAGTTCCTTCTCCATCCGTGATGGGAACCAGAGGCAATGATGAAAGATCAATGAAATGCAGATTCGATCACTTCTTCTTTCGAGGCCACAGATTGTACCGTTTCGCTCCTGGTACAGTGTGGTCAATGAGTGCCGGTGCACTCCCAGACTCAAACTCAGAGTCTTGTGGCGCAATAACAAGTGGCTGTGGGCACCGCAGCGGTGATGCAGATTTCGTTTCAGGCTGTGGCACAATGGCAGATGTTGGTGGGTGCCAAAGTGGTACACGCTTTGTGTCGGCCCACAGTGATGCAGATTCAGCTGGCCAACGTTGGGGCACTCTTTGCCCTTTCTCCTTTATAGCAATCCTTCCAGGCTTTGCTTCGAGCTTCACTTCAGGTTTAGGCAGATTCTGTAGTAAGGGACTGGCAACAGTTTCTTTCGATTCTGGAGCTGCTGTTTCTTTCTGGTCGTCTCGGTCAGGCAAGTCTTTCATCGTCGGTGGGATCTTTTTAGCATGCGTGGCATGGATCCACGCCTTCCTCCCATCCACACAAATCACTGTTTGCGTTGCCAGAAGTACTTGATAGGGGCCATGCCATCTGGGTGCTAACAATGTCTTTCGTTCAAAGTTTTTAAGTAGCATCCAGCACCTGCTGATGAATCAAACGCAACTTTTGTATTAAAAGGGCACAATAAGTACTAAGCACAGGATGCTCAACTTCGCAAAGCTGCTTAGGCTGAGGTGCGTACCAAACAAATGCCGGCCTCCCCATGACAATTTCGTACGAGGAGAGCCCAGTCCTTGCCTGTACTGACATGCGCATGCACAATAGCGCTAATGGTAATGCGTCCACCCAACTCAACTTGCTTCCTGCACATATCTTACTGATCCTAGTTTTTAAGATTCCATTATGGCGTTCAATAAGACCGGCCGAACTCGGATGTCTCGAACTATGGAATCACTTATCAATCTGGAGACCTGCACATATCTGTAATATCACTGCGCCCACAAAATGTGGACGTTATCTGACCATATGAAACGGGGCAGGCCGAACCGGGAAAAATATTCCTTTAGCATTACTTTTGCTGTGCTCATTGCCGTGCAGTCCTTTAAAGGATATGCTTCCACCCATTTGCTGAATACACGTATTACCACTAGAACATATTTCAAGTTTTGGCATTGTTCCATTTCTATGAAATCAAAATGGATTACCTCAAAAGGCATAGAGGGAGGGCCAACACTTCCTGTCGGAGTCACCGTTCCCTTTCCTACACTGTGCTCAAATACGTGATGCAGTTCTGGACCAACCTCTCTGCATTCTTTTTTATGTTCACATTCTCCCATACCGTAGCTAGATGCTGGATTATTTTCTTGGCACATATGTGGGTAGGGCTGTGGGCCATTGTGACCATTGCATTTACATAGGAATTTGGCAACATCCAGTATTTAGTTCTCTTGTCCACCCAACAACCCTCCAAATCTAATTCAGCAGAGCCCTCAGCCCACCCTTGTATCTCATCAGCAGTGGCTTCGGCCTGCATTTCTTTGACAGTGGCAATCCCATCTTCTATCATGCAAGGCACTTCCTCAGACTGTACTGTCATCATTTTGGTATTTAAATCAGTGGCAGTTTGTTTCGCAATCCTATCTGCAAATGCGTTTCCCTCTCCCACTTTATATGTCACTTTTTTATCCGCCTCGCATTTCACTATTGCTAGGTGCTTTGGAAACATTAGTGCAGACAGCAATCGTGCAATCAAAGGGCCATGCTGGATTCTGGCCCCATGTCATGTCAAGAAACCCCTCTCAGCCCAGAGTCGGCCAAAGTTATGAACCACGACAAAGGCATACTGGCTATCAGTGTATATGTTCACGTTTAAATTCTCAGAAATCTCACAGGCTCTGGTCAAGGCTATTATTTCTGTGGCTTGTGCTTTCTACAATGCTCTCTAGGGTAGTGATAGCATAGGCGGCAGTTGATGTGCCATCAGGTAATTTAAAACAAGAGCTGTCACAAAATAACTCTCCATCTGGCTCTTTCTGTGGGGTGTCACTTAAATCAACTCTATCCTTCATTTCTTCCTCAGAAACCATTAAACAAACATGGGGAGGTGATTCGTTGTCACCAAGTTCTTCTGTGGGCAGTGGCATTAATTCTGCTGGATTCGAAGCGCTACACCTCATAATTTGGATGTGGGGCGTGAATAAGATGATTTCATATCTAGTCAGTCTAGCAGAGGTGAGGTGTTGCGTCTGTGTTCTATTTAGTAGAACGTCTATGGCATGTGACACCATCTAAATTAAAGTGTGCCCCAATACCATCTCTTCCATTTGTTTCACTGATGCAGCAGCCGCTGCAACAGCTCGCAAACATCGTGCCAGTGCGTGCGCTACAGGGTCCAGCGCACAAGAAAAATAGCCACATGGCCTATTTCTTCCACCTTGTTCCTGTGTCAAAACAGCCAATGCACATCCTTCACTTTCGCATACAAACAGCTAAAAATCTTCTTATAAGTTGGTGTGCCCAAAACGGGAGCAGAACATAATGCAATTTTCAACAATTCAAATCCCCTCTGACATTCTTCATTCCACTGAAAAGGCATCACAGCATCCTTTTTCGTCAATACCACCATTGGTTTCACAATTACCGCAAAGTTTCCAATCCACTGCCGGCAATAAGAAGCCAGGCCTATTATGGATCTGACTCATTTCTGTGTTTTTGGAATAGGCATACCAGAAATGCTCTCTATTCACTCTGGCGTTAGTCTTCTCCATTGTTTTGAAAGTAAGTAACCCAAATACGCCACTTCCTTTCGACAATACTGACATTTTTTCAAGCTGGCTTTGTGGCCATGCACTGCTAAGTGTGTTAATAGTAAATTGGTACTTTCTTTACAAATCTTCTCTGTGTATGCAGCGATCAACAGATTGTCTATATATTGTAGCAATACACAACCTGTTGGTAGCTCTAGCATATCTAGTTGTTCCTTCAATGCCCTGCTGTAAATACTCTGACTTTCCGTGTATCCTTGTGGAATGTGCGTGAATTTGAATGACCGTCCTCCGAAAGTGAACGTGAACAAATATCTACTGTCCTTGCTCACTGGAATGCTAAAGAAAGCATTCTTTAAATCAATCACGCTAAAGTATTCTGCTGATGCAGGTATCATTGTCAAAATGGTGGTGACGTCTGGCACTAAGGGAAATTGAGGGTCGACTACCTTGTTTAACGCGCGCAGATCAATTATGAAACGATAGGGTACCTCGTTATCTCCTTTCTTGTATACCGGAAGAATGGGGCTGTTGAATGTACTACCTGCAAATTCTTCAATTACCCCTAATTTCACCAAATATGAAACAATCCTTTTCAATCCTTGCTCTCCGTCAGCTGAAATTCTGTACTGTGGAATACGCGGCAGCGTGACCCCTTCTTTCAAAATCACTTTTACTGGCTCTATCTTTAAGCATCCCACATCATTGTCATTTATTGCCCATATTCAGATTGGCACCTTACTCAACTCTCCTGGCAAGGGTTTAGACAAAAATTCAGACACCTGTGCATCTTGTGGCCAAATTGTTAAAAACACACCATCGGGAGTGCAATGAATAGCTACACCTAGTTTTTTCAATAAATTCAATCCCAAAAGGTTTTCTCCACAATTATCTGTTAAGAGAAATGGACAATGCTCAGTGAATGGACATATTGTTACTGGGTCTGATTGGGACACTGGGTTAATTACTGGTGTACCTGCGAACCCTACAGAAATATTCTTTTGCCCTGACAGTGGTATATCTGGAACCAAGTGATGATCTATTGAGACTTCTGCACTCCCGTATCTACAAGAAAACGGTGCTCTGTATCCCCGACTCTCATCTCTACATAGGGTCCTTTCTGATTCACGGGAATAGACACTGGTTCCGACCCCTGTCTTGGGCTGTCCTATTGAGGGAATAACACATCGTCTGATGTGTAATTACTGCTATTGCTGTAATACGCATTTTGTTGTGTATCGAAAATGTTCCCATCCCTTCCTCTAGCTCCCCCATTCTGGATATTCCCGTGTTGTTGGTTACTCTGGCCCTGACTCTGGTTGGTAGTGTTCTGATGCTGCTCTTGATTCTGACCTCCTTGGTTACTTTGGTGCTGCTGCATATTATTTCTATTCCGTCCATTTGCTCCTGGGTGCCCCCAGTGCTGTCTTCTCTGACCACCCCCAGTTCTATTCTGCAAATGTGGGCATTGCGCTCTCCAGTGCCCTTCCTCTTTGCAGTATGCACACTGATTGTGTCCCAACGGTCCTCCATGCATATTTGAATTACTCCTTCCTTGTGCGTTCCCCCTCCCTCTGTTGTGTCCCGCTACTTTCTGAAGTAGCACTCTTGTCTTCAAATTTACTCTATCTTTTCCCTCTTTTTCTTTCTCTGCATTTACCCTGTTCTCATAATATTGTGCCATATGTAATACTTCACCCAATGTTTTTGCTTGCCACGCACTTTCGGATGTCATTATCAAATTTTGAATTGGAAGAGTTAACCCCCTCACATACTTATCAACAAATAATCTTTTCCCCGCTTCTGAGCTCACATCCTGCCCACTGAAGTCTGTGAATACTTCCTCAAACCTATTAAAATAGTCTGTAGCTAGCTCATCCTTTCCTTGCACACATGCAGTCAATTTATCCCATTGGATTATATTCTGTGGAACAATCTCTTTTAATCTTTGTATAATTCATCCTGGTAATGCTACCATGTTCGCCTCTGGCTTCCCTCCAACCTCTTTATCCCTGTCTTCTTTTACTTAATCCACCCAGGTGGCGCCATAGGCCGTTATATGATCCACTTTTCTTATCTGTTTCCATATGTCTGCTGGCAGGATCACTGGGAATATTAAATCTATGTCACCCATGGTAAGCACGGACTATTGCAGACATGATTCTACTTCTTTGTAAAATCCTGCGGGATTCTTTCTTATATCAGGAATCGTCTGTTTTATGTTATTCACTTCCTGCCTGGAAAAGGGGACATGTACATATTGGGCAGTATAATGTGCTGGCGTCACCTGCGCCGCTACAGTGCCTGCTGCAGGAATTTCTACTTAGGGCACATAGGTAGGTGGGACCTCTCTCATAGGAAATGCCGCACTCACTGTTCCTCCCCCTTCCCTCATATGCAATAATAACCCCAAGTCAAGCGACAAGGCTGTTTCCCCTGTCCCTCGTTCTAGTGCCCTCTTATATATCGCCATTATTTCGGGGGGGCTGACCTTCTTGGCCTTTATATCTTTGTCTATTAAATGTTCAGCCATCGCCTGCAGTGCTTTTCTTTTCATGGGCATGGTATATTCATCGAATATGTCATGTATTTCCATTGCAGGAGTACTAGGATCCGACATCCATCTTAGCGCCTCTCGAACACATACTTTTAGTTTATCGCCTATCTGTAGTGATGATGACGAATGTCGCCGCTGCATGTAAGGTGATGCCGCATTCTTCCTATCCCTCCTGATATCCCTACTCCCGTACCCAGGTGTGGTAAACATTTCAGCATATTCATTATCAAGTTCATTTTTAAGCTCAAAAAGTCCATATAAATGTTCCCTTACTTCTTCATCTCTTTCTCTACAACGTGCTAATGCATTTAAATCTAACAATCGTTGTGGCGATAATTTCCCAATTAACTGTTTCCATCTTGCCACTAAATATTCACCCATGTATTCCAACACTACCTGTCTTTCAGTGCTTCTTTGGAAGTCATACATTGAGGCCAATGCTGTCATCCCATCGTTCCCATCTATATACATCTCTGCCTGAACTTGCAATTCCTGCTCCCTCTCCTTGCTGATCGCACTGCGGGTCACTCTTGTGCATCCACTTTCTACAGTCCCATCTCTCGCCTCCATAGTTTCAAGTTCAACAGCGGGTGGGACGGACGGGACTGTGTCTGTTTCTAGGGCGGGAGGTGCGGATGGGATAACAGGAACGGGAAGTGACTGTTGTGGTACTGGCTGGCTAATGGGAAGGGCTATGTGCGCAGTCTGCAGCTGTGCTAGGATTTGAACAATTGGGATGGGTGCGGGGGTTTGAGCAACAGGAGGGGGCTGAACAGTGGTTCCTGACGCGTTTGTTTTACTTTCTGGTCTTGGACCCCGCTTTGTATCGGTCAACATTTTTTCTATTAAATCATCTGCTATATGCAATTCTTGTTGTGGGTATATTCTTTCTATGTTCAACTGTATGCTTCTATCTGTCCTCCGCCTTCTTTTCTTCCGCTATCTCAGTTTTTGATTATGCCTGCGCGCATGTTTCTCTCTACTTCTCCAACGAAGCATAGCTTCCCTTCTCCAGTCCCTAAGGATATCAAATGCTGCGGGACGGGCTTTCTTTCTTATCAACACCTTCTCCAAGTTATCTATTCTCTCAATCTCAAAACTCCTTTTAATCGGCCACTGAAAATCTTCTTGGTTTCTGGTTTGCTTATGCCAAATCTCATAGAACATTATCGCACCCATACCATACTTTACATACATCTCATACGCCGGCGTTCCCACAGGTGGCGCAACTTGGCCATCTTCTACTGCAGCGGAAAAACCCAGCTAGAGTGGACAATACCCCAGGTGTGTTTTAACCTTACCCTTGGCTAATCAACCTTACACTGGGCGTTTGATTTTGCAAAGTCAGGGCTATTTCGAATCGGGGTACGACTCACCTGAGTCAATTGTCTTCCAAGACACAATTCGTCCGTATACTGACGCAACCAATGACGTTGTGTCTGCGTCTCTTGGCTCCCTCGTTTCGGGACCCTCACCTCCTTGTTCTCTGGCCGGGTACATCGATAAAAGATCAGATGTGTGCAGATCTGCATAGGAGTCTCATCACTTACACAGGGGCGCCCCAAACACCTCTTGATCCCGGCTCGATCGTCCCATCCTCGCCGTTCTCTCCGCCTTTCTTATCTTACAACATACACGATGGAACAAGTGGGGGAGGGTCCCTATTCGGGCGCCATCTTGAAGGGGCCCCTAGGTGACCCTCGCGTAGTGGAAACAAGGCAAATCACCACACACAAACTGACACGCCAGACTCAAGGTTGTATCCCCAAAAGCTAGGGTTTATTGCAAAGCAAATAGTCTCAGTTGGCCAACTCGGTCTCACGCCCAGTGACGTGTGTCTCCAGACCTCGAGGGATGCAAGAGAGCAAATAACGTACATCAGTTACATATACACAAAATGGACATCCTGCAATCAGTCATGACATGTTCATTGGTGTCCAGTCAACTGGTCGACAACAAACTGGTCGACTGCAATTTGGTCGACACCATTTGGTCGAATGCCAAATGGTCGAATTTTTTTTTTTTTATATATATGTGTTTTGTGGGTTTTCGTGTGGGGAAAAAAAATAAAAAATAAAAAAGAAAAAAAAGGGGGTGGGGGGGACCCCCAAAAAAAAACAAAAAAAAAAATTCGACCATTTGGCATTCGACCAAATGGTGCCGACCAAATTGTCTGTCGACCAAATGTTTTCGACCATTTGACTGGTAACCATGTTCATTACGCCCATTGTACAGTTTCTTTGAACTGGGTCTGATGATTGACAATTTCGACGAATATGACACCTTCAAACATCTATTTTAGCAACAATATGCAACATTGCGAGTCTAGAGACATATTTCTTTGTTGAACAAACACAGTGCTTCTGTTCTTGCAGGCAAGCTGCGTACGGGGGAAGAGTCACATTCCAGGCCTTGCTATCTCCTATTTGCTATTCATGTCCTGGGAGTCAGCTCGCTCTGCTGGGCTTAAGAAAGGGGGGCAATAAGAAAAGCATAATTTAAGCCTTTAGCTGTTTCTTTCTAGTATTTCTACCATGTAAATGAGACTGGCTGGCATCAGTGAAATGATTAAATGGCGTGTTGCTCTCCTCCAATGCTATATGCGGGAGGGGATTGGGCATTCCTCTCTGGGGCTGCCTACATTATGTTTCAACAAATAACTCCCGGCCTCGCGGCCTTGCTCTTTCGCTTTGAACAACAGAGTAATCAGTGAAGCAGAATAAGCAGAATAAGCTTTCGGCTAAGCAGTTTTTAACAAAAAGCAATGAGCAAACATTAGCAAACAAAATGGCGATTCTAGCTACATCAAAATGGCTGCACATTGGTCAAACTTATGAGTCTGTATTTCTGACGTTTAGTGCATGAGACGGTTGGTCGTTGGCCAATATGATACATTGCCATTGGTCGTGAGAGGTATCTATTTTTCTAGACTGACAGCCATGGCCTGAACATTTTATCTGCTGTGCCCCTTGCCCATTCCACACTATACTGTTTGAATTTAGGCATGTGTTTTGGCAGCATTTTACACAGGTGCATCAGTGGAGTGATATCTCACATTGTGACGAGTCTCAATTGACTATCAATATTAACCATCATTTACACAGATACATTTTAAAAAAAATCTAATATGAAAGCGCTCAGACATTCGCCGCTCAAAACCTCAATTTCTCAATTAGCTCAACCTACTTTTCGGTCGGCGCCGACAATGACCTAAAATAGGTAATAACTTTTTATCTCCACTTAAACTTTGCACAGCTTATTCTTGTCGCTCTTCAATAACTTATTGTCAATTACAAAATATACAAACAGACAGATTAGTCGACTTTTCACATATATATTTACCATGGTTCTCTTTTTTTCTCCTAGCCCCTAAAATACTATGATTGGAGTTTGAGTCATTTCCTATCATAAACCTGTTTATGTGCCACCTATTTATACCCAGATTGGGGTTTAAAATGACTCCTTATATACCTACCTTGAGGTAGGAAACTGGGCTCACCTTAAACGCTCTTCGTTTATACTTTAAACAACCCGCAAAGTGGTTACTTTTCTATGTTACCACAATCTCATCCCCTTTGCCAATCCCCTCAATCTACTCACCGTTCGTTCTTCAGCTCAAGGCCTTTGGTATCATCTCTCCTCCATTCGGCCACTTTCCCCATCCGTCTTCATGGTGCCTGTGGAAACCAGGAGGGATTTTGTGAAAGAGGGGCCCATCCCACCTATATCGATTTTCTTGCAAGTTTTCTATATCGTCTGCTCTCCAAAGGAAACCTTGCGAACTTCCGGCTAGATGGAGGAGGGTGTCTGATCCTCCAAAAAAATAAAAACGTACTAGTCAATGGGTACTCTAACCATCCTCTGCAACCACGTGAACCTGTCGGCCCTTTAAGCGAGGTAACGATTTATTGGATGGATGGGGAAGCAGAATTTACTCTTACACCAATAATGAAACTGACTCAGGAAGTTGGCAAAACATAGCAATTTTAATATCAATTGTCCAAAACAGTGAGTATAACGGACATCAACGGATGTTTGCTCAAGTCTCTTAAAGTTTTATACAAAAAAATACACATTTATAGCAAAAACTCATCATCATTGACGTCATACCACATGGCAATAATAAGAAAAACCTAACTGAGATTGTGGTTGGTCTACGGGGAGCATGATCATATACTTTCTATGGGGGATAACATTGTGATTGGGTCTCTACAGCCAGGTGGACAACTATGCCCACCCCTGGTGCAAGTCATCCTCATTGTCATCAAATACACAACGTTTCATTGGCACTCAAACTATAGGGCTCTTTGCTAGGTGGCCTTTTATGATTGGTTGGCACGCTTGTACCCTTCTGGAATATTACAATCGCTAGCAGCACACAAGCTGGCACCTGAGGTGCTTGTGGGTGGACTTGACCATGCCTTCTAACGCAATTAGACCATCATCCATCATCACTCCTGCTGTCTGCCATTTGATTTGTCTTTGAACTCGGCCTTGCAAAGTATCACTGCGCCTGAAAATAGAAGGGAGTTCGAGCATGTTCTTATCTTCACTCTTGATGTAGCATGCCCAAAATCGATTTCCATCTACCCCATGTGACAGGAGACCGTGTTTTAGCTCCTTTTTCGTATTTAATATTATTAAATGAATACAACTTGGCACTCATATTGTTTTTTCATTACATCTCAAAAGGAGCTTGCATCACTTCTCCCGTTCATTGTATCTTCTCAAATAGATAACCAGTTTCTTGGCTGCCTCAAGCCTTGACACTGGGCCAAACAAGCCTTCTCGATGCGTCCTCCATCTTGATCTGCCTTACTCTGCTGCATCACACTTTCAGCCCTTTTTGTCAGGGGGTCCTAGTTTGCTAAAATATGACGTGGAACATCCAGATTCTATACACACTATATATTGGCTGTACCACGTGCAGTCTATTCACTACGTATAGCCAGGCTTCATGATTACTTAGCCTACTTGCGTTGCAACATCGGTACAGTTATAAAGCGATTGGCATTATCTTCAGTGCTCTTCGCACGTGCAATCTTTCTTCCGCACATGAAATGTTACTCAACTCTTCACTTCGTCATCAGATTCTATAAGGTCTATATACTTTCTTCCTTGGCATCTTTTCTTGGTGCATCATCTCTGCTTCATGTGACGTCACCATCCTCTTGCTTTCATCACTTCATACTTTTTCAAGAACCTCCTTTAAGAGACTGCCATCTCTCTGTGGGTACATCATGTAGGGCTTTCTTAGTGTATACACTGTCTTAAGGATAATTCCAGGAACAGGTACCAGTACTGGCATTGTGCATGGCGCAATTTCCGGTTTCCAACATATAGGCAAAATAGGGTAGGATTTCTGGTAGAGGCATTTGGCTCCTCTTCTACATAACTGTGTTGATGCTATAGGTAAACTAAGATAAGTCAGAACACTTACAGAGTTAGGAACAGACCCTTGTTTGTAGGTCAAATATGAACGGTGTTTTAGAGAACAGAGGACAAGTAAACATGTACTGAAGGGTCAGACGGTGGCCAAAAAGTAAATTCCTAAACTTCCTAAATTCCCTACCCGAGTACAGAACAGCCATATCGTATTTGGAAAACGATCTAGAAACAGAGAATGAAGAACAGCTTCACGTTCAAATACACTGACATACCCAATAATTGCACTAAGCCCTAGATCGTAATACACATCACATGTTTAATGATGCTTAAGCCACGCACTTCAAAGCCGGATCCGCCATCACAGGAACACCACAGCACATCAACGTGAAATAACGGCACAGACTGTGATAATGAGTCTGAGACTGCATATGCAATGCTGGCACAACACATGCCACATTTCTGAGTCCTGAATACCATGCTGCTATGCAGCCTTCATGTCTCAGACAGAAACAAGGGTTGGCAGAGAAAGTCACTAATCCACAGCGCTTGTATGTCTCAAAATGAACGGAAAGTACGTCAAGGCTGCAGGTATCTGGGAGATGTGGTAATACTGCCAGTATAAGGCCACTGAGAAAGTTAAAGACAAACACGAGTAGGTCCCAGTCTCTCTGCGCCAAGAAGGTGTACAGATTGAAGAATGATTTCCAAAGAATTTATTTGAGGCACGAAAAAAAGCCTGACACGTGTTTCGAGCCTAAGACAGCTCTTCATCTGAGGCTTGGATAACATAAATTATTAGCAAAGTTTGTTAAGTAATCACAAACAAGAATTCAACCAAAACATTGTGCAATTTAAAAACTGGATTGCATAACACACAGGGACAAATAGGGAGTAGTTTGGCAAGGTACATATCAGAAATGTACACGAACATTAAACAATGTGTTTATATAATGGACATACATATCATAAAAAACAAATTAAATACCCCAGATTGTAGAATTTCATTGATTGATGATTGTTGAATAGCCAAGGGGAACAAGGAAAAGGAAAATTGGTACAAAATTAGAAAACAGTAAATGACTCCGGCAGCGCATTCAGAAACCATAAGGTCTACGGAGTCTTAGCAATCGAAGACTTATATTATAAGAGCAGAACTGTACCTAGGATAATTACCTTAGCTTCAGCTAATGGTTCACAATGTAAAAGGGACAATGGCAGAAAATAATTCTGCAAAGTAAAAACCCAAACTATAAGTCACAAGTATTAGGTAGCCAAAGACAAGATTATACGAATCAGAGAAAAATTAAATACATACCTCAATTGACCTCGCAATTGCGGAAAGGCTAAAATTAGGAAAAACGAAAGAAAGAAAAAATGGGATCAATACCACGTACTGAACAACAAGTGGAGTCACTTGTAATACCAATAATTTCCAATTTGTAATTGAAAGCCCCCGGGTAAAGGGCCGATTAGCAAAGGGAATTACTCAAGCATGCCAACGCACAGAGTTAAATTACATATTAAATGCGCACAATAATTGTTCAATTGGATACTCTACATATGTGATTGGAGCAAGGGAGCGTGTAAGAACGTCTTACCTTGACAACCGTGAAATTATGTCTGCTGGGATTCCAGTGCGGGAACCGCAAGATCAAAGTAGGACTTAAAGGATAGTTCCGGGACTTTTTTTTTATTGTCCCTACGGTTCGGCCATGTGTTTTTAAGCATAAATCGGTATATCGTAGAAAACTTTCCTATGGACCTTACCCGACTTTTCGTCCATTAACGCACTCGAAATCAGCCGCCATTTTGTGCTAATCCTATCATTTCCCCCCATCGACCTGGCTCACCTGCGTTTGCGGCACTAAATCAAATCCCCCGCCCCTGAAACAGACTTTATCAAAACATTCATATTCCCCGCCTCTATCCGTGACGTGACTGTGCTGCGTAGGCAAACGCGCCCAGGCGTCTTCTACGCGACTCTACACAGAACCCGGAAACCAACACAGATCAGCTCACAACACAGCGCGCCACAATTCGGAATATGAAACTGTACTTTCAAATCAAACCGCAAGATTGTAAATTTGGTAAAGTACATTTATTTGACATCAAATGTTTAGAGAATATTCAGCGATTTGCATTTTTATTTGCTCACGTTCCAAAAAGTTCGTTTTGAGGCACGCGATGTTCCTTTGCTGTAGACAGGGTCTTTGATCATCTCACAATACAGCGGCACAATTCGAAATATGAAACTGTGGTTTAAAAGCAAACGGCAAGATTGTACATTTGGCAAAGTACATTTATTGGACATCAAATGTTTGTAGAATATTCAGAGATTTGCATTTTTATTTGCTCTCGATCCAAAATAGTTCGTCTTGAGGCAAGCGATGTTCCTGTGCAGTACACAGGGTGTTGGTTTACGATAAAATAAGCTCTTCGGTCGCACTGATCATCGCATGGCTGTTCCAACAACGAGGCACTAGGCCACCACAATGGTATGTATGTTGCATCTAGCCGTTAGTACCGCGTAAGGGCATACTTGTACTTGGCGATCGTCCCATAAAATGGTCAGGGTGGTAACGTTGTTCACGCGGAGAAGCAACTGGCGGCTGTAAAAGCCATCCGCCGGTGTCTGGTACTCGTGACACAGACAATAATGAATTATGTACCTGTTTCAAAAACATAAAAAATGAAATTAGTCTCACCATCAGATCTTTATTAAAATTATTCATTTTATATATTAGGTAGGGAAATTATTTCATAGCTAGGACAGTGCAAGGGTACTGAGACAGTCCCCCAGTGCAGGGGTTGACAGGGAGGCATTGCAGGTGGAGAGTGGAAGGGCCCAGGACCGAGGTCGCAGACAGTGGACCAGTTGTAGCAGGGGAGAGGGAGAGAGAAAGCAGAAGCAAAGAGGAAGGTTTTGAGGTGCTTCCGTAATAGGAGATGTTTTTCCTCAAGATAGTGCGCGGTACAAAACAATATGCCACATAGAACGAACAAGTACAACTTAACCCGTCTTTAAAGCTACTGTATAGTAATTAAATTGCGGTATAAACTCATCTAAAGAGTTACTTACATTATATTTGCATTTTCCATTTTGTCTGTGCGTAGGGCAGCCACGAAATACCACTCCTTCTATGCCGACGTTATTTCTTCTAATGAACGAACATTAAATGGCTTTCATTTCTGAAATTATATTCATTATCTTTTACGTTACTGCACCACACCCCCAAAAAGAAGTCTTTCGGGATGGTCCCGGCCTGTCAAGGTCAAATAACAATAGAACCTTATACTGAGTCGTGGGCCATTCCGGCACCCGAGCAAAAAATCAAAGCAGCTGACCTTCACTTTGAACGAGCACACATTCCTAGTTAGCTACATTCAGTGTAAGGCCATCTCACAGGACTTGAAATTTACACTCCATCTTTGCATTTTGTGTGCGTGTATTTGCAGCCCCAGAGAACCATAAATACGGAGACATTCTATATATTTTGGATTTATATTACTGTTTGGTTTAATTCAATGCGCAAATGAACAAGGGTGGAGAGACACATTGCATGTACACTGAGCATTCACTTTTATTTACACATTACATAGATACACATATTCAATGGGCCTACGACATGAGGAGACTCGAGAGCAAAGTCACAGGTGACACCCGGGTGGTTCGCACTACTGCACGGTGAAGGGAGGGGCAAGGGTGGAGAGACACATTGCATGTACACTGAGCATTCACTTTTATTTACACATTACATAGATACACATATTCAATGGGCCTGCGACATGAGGAGACTCGAGAGCAAAGTCACAGGTGACACCCGGGTGGTTCGCACTACTGCACGGTGAAGGGAGGGGCAAGGGTGGAGAGACACATTGCATGTACACTGAGCATTCACTTTTATTTACACATTACATAGATACACATATTCAATGGGCCTGCGACATGAGGAGACTCGAGAGCAAAGTCACAGGTGACACCCGGGTGGTGCGCACTACTGCACGGTGAAGGGAGGGGCCAGGGTGGAGAGACACATTGCATGTACACTGAGCATTCACTTTTATTTACACATTACATAGATACACATATTCAATGGGCCTGCGACATGAGGAGACTCGAGAGAACAGACAATGAAATTACAATCATTTAAACCGTGATGTGTATTTCTCAATGAGCTCTGCTTTAGGTGGACATGGAACAGAGGCAATGTTGGGTGGCAATGCAGTTGTCCCCTGCACAGGATCGTTCACAACTACATGTATGTGCCTATCTAGGACCTCAACAATAAGTCTCTCAATAAACTCATATTGCATATCCTGAAACACTGGTTTGATCACCCATTGTTTACTTCTTTTAGTGAAGGCCTTATTGTAGCGAAGCGTCCCTAAAGTTCCGGTCGTCCTACTTTGTTGACGGCCAACATTATGGTTATGTGCCAAGACCGCTAGAAGAGTACGATTTATCATGCCCTCCATGCCAAAATGCAATCGTTTTGGCCTGTACTTTAGGCACATATTGTGGAACACCTCCAAATCTCCTGTGTGGCAGAATTCCGTGAGTCCCCTCAAATCTCTTGTTATAGTTTTATCAAATACAATCTTTTCAATGGCTTTGTGAGTGGGTGATGAAGGAATCAACCACTTCTTCTTCCGTGCCTCCTCTGTGGACAAATGGCCATGTTCACAATTGTGGAAATGTTGGTTTGTGTTCCAACGGTGAACGTTGGTACAGTGTAGCATTACTGACCGCCATTTTTCCAGTAGAATTTCCAACAACCCTCCACATGTTTTTGAGCTCCACGAAAGATGGTTGCTGATTGACTTTGACCACTGTGAAATACCTTGCATATCTTTTTTTTTACCTGCAGCCGACATTTTTTTATTGATTGTTTTTGCAAGATGCCAAACGTCAAATTGGTGATTTATATTTTTGTACTCTTCTCTCATTGTCTTGGCAATTGAAACGTGTCTGTCCGTGGCTATCAGGTCGATCACCATTCCCCGCGATTGTAGTTCTTGCAATGATGCTACAAAGCCAACTTTCTCCATGGCCACTGAGGATGTACTTTGTGACACCTGCACGACCACCGAACTCACAATTTTCTTACTTTCCATGTCCTGAAAGTGGTAGGTGCAGTACTTGGCTGAAAATCCTGGGCTGTCGCACTGTCCATCACCGGCTAGCCTGAACCGTTTGCCCGCGAATGTACTATCAATAGACATTTTTTCCATTCTCCAAGCTTCGCTAATGGCTGGAAATAGATAATCGGTTTGGTATTTGTAGAACTGAGTTTTCGCAATGAAATGGATTCCCACAAACTGAAAGAAAGACTCTAACTTTTTAAAACTTGAACCACTAAAAAGTGCAGCCGCTGCACAAAGTAGATTGCCTGCTGGCAGTTGCCCCAGCATGGGTTGTGCAGACCATAAGAAAGGATGATATTTTGTACAGGTGGCATGTATTTTAAGGTTAGTGCCTCGAATTGCATGAGTCACATTAATCAATGGCTCCCCACATACTTCCCCACCAACCGAATGCCCACATTTCATCCGAATAATAATATCAATCAAACAACTATCGAATACAATGAATTTGGCCTCTTTCCTTATACTGTCACTCTGCATCCCAGCTGGTTCGGCCTGTAACGTTGAGGACATGTCACTCACATGAAAGGTAGAATCTCTGATATCGTCTTCCGCTATGTTCAGTGATATTGATGGTGTTTCATTGTCGTCCACTTCATTCTCTTCCATTGCAACATCTGTTCCTTCTCCGGCGATGGGTGAATAAAACAATTTTTTCAACTTTCTCGCGGTCTTAGTTTTTGCGGGTGTGGATTCTGTGAATTGATCTCCGACTGCATCCGAACTACCAGGAGGACATTCACTATCAATGGCTGGTGGTGGTATAGCTCCGTTGTCAATCACTTCATATTCTTCCCATTGGCACGATGCATCTCCAGTCTCAAGTCCCTGCCAAAAGGTTTGACAAGCAACATCTCTTGTTCGCTTCACTGTCTGTGTAGATCTAGTTCGTACACCCACTCGCAACTAGAGGACAGATTGGAAAAGGGATGTTCAGTTTAAACACAACTTACAGTATTGAACTATTAACAGTGAAAAACAACAGAATATAGTGACCAGGACACTAACCTTCTTTTGCTTTCTTTTCTTTGAAACTTTCTTGCCTCGAACTTCAACATCAGGACGCTGTTGCTCCGACTCGTGTGTGCATGTCTCCACTTCCTCTTGCGCTGCAACGACTATATTTTCATGATAAGCACATCCATCACGCACTGACACTCCATCGACTCCCTGAAACATAGAACTTTCATTAGTATGCATAATAATATCGAAAACATAAAATGTACTTGGGGACCAATACACACGTACATCTCAATAGCAAAACACGAATGAACGCTTTGTGTAGAACATTCAAACGACAATTATTCACGCATTGTTGATCTACTTAGATGGAACTGTCAAGATCCACACCTCGGGCTCCTCATAGACTTCCATTGATGATATTATTGAAGATGATGCTTCAGTAACTCCCTGAAACACAGTAATTGCATTAGTATGGTTTTCTATTTTGTTAACAAGAACATAAACTTTGTGCAGGCGTCAACGGCTCATCTAAATAGACCTTCACAAATGATCAGTTGCCTAAAATAAATAATGGATATGTAAATATGATTCGATTTGCTCGATCGTTGGAAGTGTCACCACCCAGAGATCTGCATCAACTACTAGGGGTGATGTTCTTGTAGAAGAAGCTCTGTCATCTCCCTGAAATATAGTACTTGCGTTAATAAAGAAGGAAGTATAGCGGATGTAATCACGTCATATGATTTCGCTTGATCGAATTGTCAGTATCCATACCTCGAAATGCATAAGAACATCAAGGGACGATGTAACTGCGGTGCATACTTCTGCAAGCTGTTGCGCCGACCCGTAACTGCATGCTCCCCCTTCTTCTTGGACTAATGCTCCATCGACTCCCTGAAACATAGTACTTTCATTAGTAATGAACACAATATTGAAAAAAGAAGACACATAGGAGGGCGACGACAGAAGGACATATCAATGGCTAAAAACGAAAGAAACATTGTAACAATCACGCTACAAGAATGCAAGATCTAATGATATCCATCGATGGAACTGTCCGGAAACGTACCTCGAGCATCTGAGTGACATCAACGGTAGTCGTCAATACGTTGGACTCCTCAGCATCTCCCTGAAAGACAGTACTTGCATTATTTTGGATAACAATAATTATAACTGAAAACAAAGACTATAGGACGAGTACAAGGGTGTACCATTAGGTAAAATAATTACACGATAAATTAAAACTATTGATTTACATGCCTAAAACAAGTCAGTGGCAGAATAGCCAAGTAAGATTACCCGATAGGCGCTTGAAGTGGCTGATGACTGCAATAACGACACGGATGGAGAATCTTCCGCCTTCATATTGAGTGGATACATAAATGGGGAAATTATTGTTAGCTAATGCTACACACTACCGCAAGGCCGAGAGATAAATACGTAAACTTGACTCACCAGTGGAGGGATGTGGACGAATAGAGTGGGAATAGCGGTTGAGAGCAATTTTCGCCTCGCTCGCGGTGTGTTCTTCTTTATTAGCGATGATGTGGAGTACATGTCTGAGCTAAAGTGCCTGCTGCAGATGCGGTATCGATCACCCCTCTTGTCCGCAAAGACTTCTAGGACTCTACTTTCAAGCTCAGACGGTGGATATCCGCAATATCTGACCCATTCTCTTATCTGATCTATTGTCTTAGGGAAAACATGCATTATAGTACCATCAGATTTATTATGGGTCTTCGAAGGGCAACCGCCAATGGAACAGGCAGGCATTGTGGAAAGTTCTGAAAAGTAAAGATCAACAATTCTCTATGAATACCAATGTGTTAAAAAATTAAATGACACATAAAAGGTTCAATGCAAGGTTCGTTTTGGTTCTTGGAACTATACACGTTATTCACATGCGGATAAGTATTTGAATAACTTTAAAAAAATAGAAAAATAATTTGACTAAACTCAGAACATGTGACTAGTTCCTTGCATGTACTGTCTTGAACGAAAAGAAAACATGGATGCAATTTGATGTTTACTAGCAAATAGATATAAATAAAAAAAATTGGACGCAAAATGATTATGGTACATGGCCTTACCTTGACGAACAAACAGTTAGATGCAGGGATCAGAGTAGTTTCTTGTCGTAGAACAGGGAGCAGTTCACAGGTTGCAAGCTGACGAGTTTGCTCAAAGTGGTCACGGAAGTTCACAGAGACGAAGAGCAGATAACCAGCACCTTCACGGGTTGACTAGCAAAGCGCAAAGAAGTTCTCATTAGAAATATGAAGTGGGTTATAAAGAATTCGAAACAGGGGTGTGTTTGTGAATGAATGACGTGAATATGTCGTGGCATTATGCGGTTTGCAGGGGGGTGTCCAGCGTGAGGGGGGATGCTTGGCAGGAGACACGGGGTCTGGAGGTAGACATGGGAACAACAACCCGTGCTGAAGTGTACATGGTCTTTGGCACCTCTTGGCCTTTATCGCTCCCTGACAGCTCCACTTGCCAGCGCAAGTACCCCGGTGCGAACTGCCTTTGATAGGGCGGGGGGGGGTGGATTGGGGCGGCGGTCGTGCAGACAAGACACAGGAAGACTCGTGAATGGAGACACACTTATGTGGATTGCAGGGGGCCGTCCAGCGTGAGGGGGGATGCTTGGCAGGAGACACGGGGTCTGGAGGTAGACATGGGAACAACAACCCATGCTCTATAGACCACTTTGAAGTGTACATGGTCTTTGGCACCTCTTGGCCTTTATCGCTCCCTGACATCTCCACTTGCCAGTACCCCGGTGCGAACTGCCTTTGATAGGGCGGGGGGGTGGATTGGGGCGGTGGTCGTGCAGACAAGACTCGTTTGCCGCAGAGCCTCACCAAGGAGAGGCCATCTAACTGCATGTAAGAGGCAGGCTGCAGGATCTAGTACATGGAAGGCAGGGGGGTGAGTTTATAAATACCTCACCCTCCCAGGAGAATATATGGGTGCAGTTCACCCTGGAGACCCTGGAGGCCTAGGCAGTTAGTCAGCAGCAGGCTGGCCTGTGGTGGCAAGGCAGCACGGGCCAGAGGGGGTCATCTCTGTACCGGGTGCCCAAAAGGATGATTTATTATGATCAACCATATTGATTATTTACCTATTAGCATGTTTTGTATCAATAAAATCCAACGGCCTTTTATTGCCAACGCTTGAACAAAGTGGTGTGGTAACAACCATTGTTAAACATAAATAATAAACATTACACATTGTAAAGTTCCGGTTGCAGCACATCCAGGGAAAATCCGCGGTATTGTCCACTGTCGCTGGGGAAATGTTGTCTAATGGCAAGTACCGCAGAGGCAGGTATTACTCTCCGAACGCGGTGTCCGAGCCTCCCGTGAAGCCACCAAGTGAAGCAACGATAGGCACCAGCCTGTACCACCTGTGAAAAAGAAAGATGCAAATTGTATTAAAATGACAAAAACTTTCTTATCAATGTCGATTCAGGTAAAAAATGTCATTCTGCTTTGAAAAAAATTCTATCTAGAAAATGCACAATATGGAACCAAGTGGCATCACTGACATCACAACCAGAGTATACTTACTCGTTACTCAGTTCGTGCATAAGCACCATCATCATCCTCAACACGGTCCGTGAGAGGCAGGCTTCCCTGAACTCTGGCAGCTCGGTGATGCATTGCGGACTTGGCTCGCCTTCCGAAATGTAGGCCAAGCACCCGGAATTTTCATGGCAGCAGCAGTTCTCCTCCTCAGTTGGCATTAGCTCGCACCGATTGCACGTGCACCAGGTGGAGCCGCCGTCCATGCGACATGGTCCAGGCTCTTCATCCGTTGACTGGTCCTCCCAACTGCCGTCCGAATCCCCATCGTTTTCGCGTGCTTGCCTTTCCAGTAGTTCCTCCTCGGTGTACTCGGGCTCGTACATATACGGCATTATTGTAGCCATTGTGTGGTAAAGAAAGTAAAATAATTTACAGAGATGGTACAGGTGTTCACAAGGCCTAGAAGCAGCGAAGGTAGCTGACCAGAGCACAGAAACGAGTCACAGAATACTCAAAGTAACACAGAGAGAGGAATGGAATCGAAAATCTGCTGCTGTGTGTTGTGAAACAGTGTGTTTATACTTATTGAGGAAAGAGGCGTCCTGCCATTTCCATGGCGACACTTCATTAGCTGAGGCGCAGCGATTGTTGACACGAAACGTGCTTTGGCGTTGGGAAATGGGCGGTACGCGTCTGCTGATGTCAGGCTCAGGGGCGGGGGATTTGATTTAGTGCCGCAAACGCAGGTGAGCCAGGTCGATGGGGGGAAATGATAGGATTATCACAAAATGGCGGCTGATTTCGAGTGCGTTAATGGACGAAAAGTCGGGTAAGGTCCATAGGAAAGTTTTCTACGATATACCGATTTATGCTTAAAAACACATGGCCGAACCGTAGGTACAATAAAAAAAAAGTCCCGGAACTATCCTTTAATATACACATGAGCTCCATTAGGAGGCAGAATATAGTCAATCGTGGATGTAAACGCCTAACGAACCGAAAGGGACGCCAAGTTAT
Organism: Ambystoma mexicanum; assembly: GCF_040938575.1. Classification (NCBI taxonomy): domain Eukaryota; kingdom Metazoa; phylum Chordata; class Amphibia; order Caudata; family Ambystomatidae; genus Ambystoma; species Ambystoma mexicanum. Next base: position 1,152,224,358 of record NC_090928.1, read on the forward strand.
GTCAGTGAGAAGTCAACTAGAGAGAAAAAAACTCCCTTGACTAAAGTGCATTGACCCGTGCAAATAACGAAAGGCAGAAACACCTGAAGCAATACAAAACACAATTCCAATTAAGAATTGATTCCAAATCAGAAAAAAAGTTGGTTAGAAAATAGAGGGCAAAATCAAGGAGTCCACAAGGCAGGGGAAAGCTCTAATTAATTGATTCAAAACAGTTATAACTCCGCGCTAATGGATAAATGAGGGTAAACCCTGAAAGTTAATTTAAACTGGAGATCACCTTCAATTTGAAACTCCCGGTCACGAATTTGAATGGGCATGAGGGGAGAATAACCCCTGTTTACCACTATGGCCACTGGTCGAGAGTGCACTGCTAAAAGTCATTACAATAATGAACAGGCGAGAACCACATACACTGAGGCAGAGCTGAGGCATCCAACAGAAAAGAACAGTATATATACAATAGTTTAAAGAAAGTTGGCAAACTCATGGTCTGATCTTAATCCAGAATATACAGTACGATATTTGCATATTAGTTTGGCTTCCAATTGGCGTAATTTCAATGTTAGGTTACCACCTCTGGGGGGCAATGATACTTTGCATAACCCCACGAAACGAATATCTTCCTTGCAATCCATTTGGTGTGAATTTTGCCAATGGTTGGCAAGGGGATATTTCACATCCTGGCTACCAATTGTAGCCAGATGTTCCCGGATTTAATCTTGAGTGAACGGATGGTACTCCCATTGTATTTAAGGCCACAGATACAAATAATGCAGTACACCACGAATTTAGAATTACAGTAAATGAATGACTTAATTTCATGATCCCCTCGTGGCCCAAAAGGGACTACTGATGTTTCAAATGTAAATTTGCACATGTTGCATCCTCCACATTTGTGGAAACCTTGGACTCTAGCAGAGTGCAGCCAAGTCGTGGACAGGGTTGGCAAACTCATAAATGAAGGACTCAATTTGTTTTTGAGCGACTTGCCTTTACTGTAAGTTATACTGGCATTAGTGTCCAGCCAATTGGCTATATCAGGGTTAAGCTGTAACAAATGCCAATGTTTCCTCAGAATATTATGGATTTTATGACTCATAATTGTACCTGGTAATCAACCTGATTTTTTGAGTAGCCGGTGACTTAACCTGAATTTTAGGCACTAACAAATCCGCTCTCTTGAGCTGGCATACTGTAGCCAATGCTTGATCAACACAGATTTTACGATACCCTCTGTGTAAAAAGCGTGTTTTGATCAAGGTACTTTCTTGATCAAAATCCTGCAATTGGGAGCAATTTCTCTTAGCGCAAATAAACTCTCCTTTGGGAATGTTCGCTATGACAAGTTTTTTGTGGCAGCTTTCTGCATGAAGCATTGCATTTACTTAGGTAGATTTGCGAAATGTTTTAGTGATAAGACCATTGGGGGTTAAGTTGACGGAAAGATCCAAAAAGTCAATGTGAGTTTGATTGTAATTTGAGGTGAATTGTAAGCCCCGTTCATTATTGTTCAAACAAGAGACAAATTCTAGGAGGAGTTCTTGTGTACCACTCCAAACAAAAACAATGTCATCTATATAACGTTTCCAAAGATGTACAAATGGGAGATAGGCAGAATTAGAGAACACACATGACTGTTCAAAAAAATGCATACAGGCGTTGACCGGAGCTGGCGCAAAGCTTGCACCCATTGTGACACCAATCAGTTGCTTAAAATACACATTGGGCCTCATTACGAGGTTGGAGGTAGCCATGGTGCTATTAGCGCCATGCTGCCTCCAAACTCGTTCCGACTCCGCCCTGGTGAATGGAGCAATTACCGGTCCATTCCAACGTTGGCGGGACCGGTAATTCCCCATTCACCAGGGCCCTTCCCCATACCCATTTGAGCCGCCATAGGGCTCAATGGGAATGGGGAAGGCGCTAATAACGGTACCGCAAATTGCAGTACTGTTATTAGCTCTAGAGTCCCTTTGCGGGTCCCGTAGTAGGGAACTACCGGTGCCGGTAATCCCTTACCGCCCACCTCGTAATGAGGCCCATTGTTAAATACAAAAGCAGTATTTTGCAAAGTAAATAACAAAAATTCTTTAACCATTTCGATGTGATAAAAATAGGATGCAGAGAATTTTTGAAATAGAAAATCAACACTCTGTAGTGCTTTTGAATGAACTATCGAGGCATACAAAGCTTTGACGTCTAATGTAACAAACCAGCAATTTCTGTCAAATTTAAGGTTGTCTAGAATTTCAAGAATATGCATTGTATCTCTGATAAATGTGGGGGTCTTTGATACAACTGGTAACAAGAATTAATTAATATAAATGGAAATAGGTTCTAACACCCCACCACCTCCACTGACTATTGGTTTCCCTTCCGGGATGTCTGAAAAGTCTTTATGAATTTTCGGAAGAAAATAAACAGTGGGCATAATGGGCCCATCCACCATAAGGAAATGTCTTTCCACGCCAGTAAGTAGGCCCAATTTATGCCATTTCAAAATTACTTGATTCGCTGATGCATGGATTGCCTGCAAGGGATTATTAGGAACTATCGAATAACATCCTTCTGAATCCAGGTGGCGCATGCCCATGGTAATGTAGTCCATTCTATTCATGATAACAACATTGCCACCCTTACAAGCCTCTTTGATGATTAAATCAGGATTGCATATAGGTTAGACCCGAGTCTTCCAAAAGGTGAATATCCTTAGTCACCGCCTGGTAAAATGTGTTAATAATATTATCAGAAGGGAATGTTGGTGAGAATTTAGATTTCCTGGTGAGTTCCTTGATATGGACATTTTGCTGCACAATGTCGAGTTCTTTAAGGACATGTGAAATACTAATTTGAGATGGAGATTCTAAATCATCCACAGTCATTAGGACATGGGTAGTAAGTAGTATTTGTAATGATATTTGAGACAGAGTCGGTGCGGGTGCTATGGGTTTGTAATTCTGTACTTGTGTTGTAAAGAATTATTTAATTTGAGTTTACGAATAAACTTAAACAGATCTATTTGAATGTCCACAAAATTATTCTTTGCTATAGGGACAAAGGAGAGTCCCTTGTTCAAGACAGCCGTTGCAGCTTCGGAGAGCGAATGTGTACTAAGATTAGTGATAAGATTTGTGGGTTCTGATTGGACAATTGTTGCTGTGACATGGCTCTGGTTAGTCTTCGGGAGGGTGGTGCGTTTCCGCTGCCTTGGCCTACCACCCCTTGTGCCCCTGGTTGTATGCCTGGGATTGAGATATTTGTAACCACTGGTGTCTGAAAGCGAACCTTTTTTGCTGCAGCTATTTGGTTGCCTTTTTTGTAGTGCCTGAGTTGCTCCAAAAAAGGCTAAGGGCCTGTTGTGACTGATGGTATAGATTCAGAGTCAACTAGAACATCTTGTGTAATTTCATGCGTAGTGGATGAAATAGGAGTAACAGATTGAAGATTAGATGTACTGGAAGACAGTGTTTCGGAGTCAATAACAATATCTGAACTGGCTGGAGCAGATGCCAGACTGCTAGATCGAGATCTGGAGACCTCATCATATTTGCCTGCTATGTATAGATTCTATTGTCTCTGTAGTCTCTATCATCCCTCGAATATTTTTTGGACTTTCGCAATTTGACCTTGTCTTGATGTTTGCGCAATATCTTAAAAAGTGTCTTAAAATTCTTATTGATCGTTGCACTGGGAGCATCAAATAAATTAATTTGATCTTTTAATTTGTCTATTTCAATAACAGTCCAGCAGTGCTCCCGAGTGCCGTGTTCTACTAAGAGTTCCAGCATTTTATTAGAACTAGTTGTTAGATTTGATTCCCATTCTGTTAAAAGATCAGTATCTAACGGGTCCTCGAAATCTGTAAAATTAGGATTCTGAGCCCTCTAGGTATTTTTTGTTCGTGTAGATAGTGATTCAAAGTTGTTTCTCCCAGAATTTGTTAATTTCCTTAACACTTAGTTTCTCTAACTTCAAAAATAAGGATTTTAGGTATGTTTTGCCACTACTCAATCTTTTGAACGGATTGAGTGTTGAGCCCCGCGGGGCAAATAATGCTTTAACATCATCATCACGAGTAAGAAGGTATTCGGCTGCTGAAGCCATGATACAGCTGCTGGGTGAGGTGACTTTAAGGTAAACAGAAACAAGGGTTGGCAGAGAAAGTCACTAATCCACAGCACTTGTATGTCTCAAAATGAACGGAAAGTATGTCAAGGCTGCAGGTATCTGGGAGTTGTGGTTATACTGCCAGTATAAGGCCACTGAGAAAGTTCAAGACAAACAAGAGTAGGTCCCAGTCTCTCTGAGCCAAGAAGGTGTACAGCTTGAAGAATGATTTCCAAAGAATTTATTTGAGGCACGAAAAAAAGCCTGACACATGTTTCGAGCCTAAGACAGCTCTTCATCTGAGGCTTGGATGACATAAATTATTAGCAAAGTTTGTTATGTAATCACAAACAAGAATTCAACCAATTGTGCAGTTTAAAAACAGGATGGCATAACACACAGGGACAAATAGTCAATCGTGGATGTAAACGCCTAACGAACCGAAAGGGAAGCCATGGTAGGTGAGTGAGAAGTCAACTAGAGAGGAAAAAACTTGCTTGACTAAAGCACATTGACCCGTGCAAATAACGAAGGGCAGGAACACCTGAAGCAATAAAAAAGACATTTCCAATTAAGAATTGATGTTCGTTAGGCGTTTACATCCACGATTCACTATACACTGCCTCCTCATGGAGCTCATGTGTATATTGAGTCCTACTTTGATCTCGCGGTTCCCGCACTGGAATCCCAGCAGACATAAATTCACGGTCGTGAAGGTAAGACTTTCTTACACGCTCGCTTGCTCCAATCCCATATGTAGAGTATCCAATTGAACAACTATTGTGCGCATTTATTACGTAATTTAACTTTGTGCGTTGGCATGCTTGAGTTATTCCCTCTGCTAATCGGCCCTTTACCCGGGGGCTTTCAATTACAAATTGGGATTATTGGCATTACAAGTGACTCCACTTGTTGTTCAGTATGTGGTATTGATCCCGTTTTTTCTTTCTTTCATTTTTCCGAATTTTAGCCTTTCCACAATTGCGAGGTCAATTGAGGTATGCATTTAATTTAAATTTTTCTCTGATTCGTATAATCTTGTCTTTGGCTACCTAAGACTTACGACTTATAGTTTGGGTTTTTACTTTGCAGAATTATTTTCTGGCATTGTCCCTTTTACATTGTGAAGTCCATTAGCTGAAGCTAAGGTAATTATCCTAGGTACAGTTCTGCTCTTATATTATACGTCTTCGATTGCTAAGACTCCGTAGACCTTATGGTTTCTAATTGCGCTGCTAGAGTCATTTACTGATTTCTAATTTTGTACCAATTTTCATTTTCTTTGTTCCCCTTGGCTATTCAACAATCATCAATCAATGAAATTCTACAATCTGGGGTATTTAATTTGTTTTTTATGATATGTATGCCCATTATATAAACACATTGTTTAATGTTTGTGTAAATTTCTGATATGTACCTTGCCAAACTACTCCCTATTTGTCCCTGTGTGTTATGCCATCCTGTTCTTAAACTGAACAATTTTTTAGTTGAATTCTTGTTTATGATTACTTAACAAACTTTGCTAATAATTTATGTTATCCAAGCCTCAGATGAAGAGCTGTCTTAGGCTCGAAACACGTGTCAGGCTTTTTTTCGGGCCTCAAATAAATTCTTTGGAAATCATTCATCAATCTGTACACCTCATTGGCGCAGAGATGTCTCAGACCACAATGATGACTATGACAACCTATTGCAAGATACTGAACGTGACGCATAACTGTATAGAATGTTCCCACCTGCAAAAGTTGGAGTCTTATCGGGGAACTGCTGGAGGAAAAGGTGCTTCCATTAACGGAGTGGAGATAAGAGGCATGTTCCAATGAAACATTGTAAACTGGACAACGTTTTATTATTTTTAAAAAAAATATATATATATATATATATATATATATATATATATATATATATATATATATATTTGCAAGAAAATACACAAGTGCATCATGTTAAAATTAAATCAATGCAATGTAAATGGCAAAGTTGAATCCCATAAGCACCCAAAAAAACCCATGACAAGTTTGAAACCATAATATACATGTGATAGCTTTCCCACTAATTTGCTTAGTGCATTGGAGTCAGTGACATGGTTGCCGGAGATGGATAGGAGGATTTGGGTGTAGTATGCATAGTTAGTGTATGTGACACACTGGACATCAAGGAAGTCAAAGAGGGGGTTTGTGAAGATATTGTACTGGGTCAGTGAGACAGATGAGACTTGAGGTACTCCACAGGTGACTGGAGCGGGGGGGGCTGCCGCTGAAGTGGAGAACATTCTCATTGTGCGGTTGGTATTAAGGACTCTATGGGCCTCATTACAGGTCGGGCGGTCCGGAAATAACAGTGGCGGTAAACCCTACGCCACTGTTAATTCCGGACCGCCCGATCCCGACTCCTGCAGGCGGGAGGTGATGTTCCCACCAGGTCTGACCTGGTGGGTTTAACATCGCCCGCCTGCAGGCGGACGTTCAAACACCATCACCATCATGAGATGGTGCCGGCGTTTCCACTTCCCCATTCCCATTGAGTCCTACAGGACTCAATGGGAATGGGGATTAACCGAATTACGCCTCTGGAATTACCGGGACACCAGGGTCGTAATGCCCTGGTTTTTCCCGGAGTCACAGAGGCGGAATGGTAATACGAGTCCGGCGTTAACCAAACAGTTTTACCGCCTCGGTTACCGCCGGCCTCGTAATGAGGCCCTATGTCTTTGCTTGAGAAATGGGCAGCTGAGGAGAGGTGTTGGAAGATGATTTTGTGATTGACCAAATCAAATGCTGCAGAGAGGTCAAGTAGGAGGAGGAAGACCATGTTGCGATTGTCTTTGATTTCATCCATTTGGATTTTTAGTCCAAGAGGGCGGATTCCATTCTGTGACCGGCGTGGAAGCCTGATTGGCAGAGGTGAGGAGCTTGTGAGTTTCCAGATAGTTTTGGATTTGAAGGTAGGCTGCTCTGTCGAGTATTTTGGGGAGGAAGGGTACGATAGTGATGGGGCGGTAGTTGGTGAGAATGTTGGCATCTAGTGTTGACTTCTTGAGGAGGGGAGTACCCAGGCTTCTTTTAGATTCTCTGGTACATTACAAGTTGAGAAGGAATTATTGATTAGTGCTGTGATGAAAGGGGCAAGCTCTTCAGCGCAAATCTTTATGAAGGTAGCCGTGCAAATGTCTCTTTGGCATTTGATGGTTTCAACCCTTTAATGATATTGGTGGTTTCAGTGGTAGTGACCGGGTGAGTTTGAACCTGGGAATGGAGAGAGGGGTAGCGGGACACTGGTCTGGGGGCTGGTCTGTTGTCAGGAGTTTTTATTTTTTGAGAGATTTTGGTCTGGAGTAGGGTCATTTTATCAAGGAGAGCGTTTTGGATGTCCTTGCACCAGCTGAGGTCTTTGGTGGTTTTATCCGGTGGGGGAGCTTGTGATTCAAGCTCACGTAAGATTTGGAAGAGCTCTCTTGTGCCTGAGCTTGCTTATTAAATTCTCCTGTTGCATGTGGCGCTTTTGGTTTGCAGAATAGCTTGTTTGTATTTTTTGGAAAGGGCAGTGAAATGCTGTTTGTTCTTGGTTGAAGGTATTTTAATAAAGGTAGTCTCTGCTGCTCCTTTTGAGAAGCTTAGGGTTTTGCGACTGGGGTGTATTTGAATTAAGGTGGGCACTTGGTTTGGGTTTACATATGCTCAAAGGCGCTACTTTATTGATGAATTTGATGAAGGTTTGGTTGTATAGCTCGACCATGGCAGTGGGGTCAGTGTTTGTGTGTGGATGAGCAGTTAGAGGTAACAGCAGGGGGAGTGGGTTGGCAGGAGAGATGTTCTATGAGGTTCACCAGATGGAAGCTGATGCTGATTGGGATGAGACCTCAGAGTGAGCTGTTTCTGTAATATTGTGGTCTAACGAGGGGCAATGAACATTGATTAGAATGCTGGTGTTGCAATTGAGGTCTGCTATCCAATCTAGTGTGCGTGCTTTATCATAGGTGGGGCTTGAGATCAGGTGGGAGAAGTCTATGGATTCATTGGTGTTGGCTAGGGCATATGCATGGGGATCAGCTGGGTCGTTTAGACCTATGTTGACATCTCCTCAAAAAATGATTTTGGAGGAGGGCTTTGTTTTTGTATAGAGGAGTTGCGCAATGTCTTCTTTTTACTGTGAGACCTATGCCCTGTTTTTCTCCTACCCTCTAACCGCTGTCTTTGGGCCCTTTATTCTCACCATTCTGTGAGGCCAAAAATGTTGGGGTTATCTTTAAGTCCTCTCTCACCTTAACTCCATACATTTGGACCATGTAAAGAAAGCTCATGCTTTCATCTTGACCTTCTAACATGCATTATACCATTCTTCACCTTCACACAGAAGCTGAACGTCTGTAGAGCCGTAGTTCTGTTTAGGTTGGACTACTGCAACAGCCTCTTTCTTAACCTCCCCTTTAGTTGTCTATGCCCCCTTCGGCTAATCTAGAATAGAGCTGCAAGACTTTTCCTCGGCCTCAATCCCAGGGATCATATTGCTGCAGCCCTAAAATGGGTACATTGGCTCCTGCTAATTGCAAGGAAAACAATATGTCCTACTTTGTTTCCCTAAATACGGCTCTGCTAGAGCCTTACTCTGCTGTAACTCCAATACTCTGCTTGTGAAACGCTTTTTGAAAAAGAGAGCAGGAGACATGTCTCTGTCTTCAGCCGGTTTGTGCCTTTGGAACAGCCTTGCTGATTCACTTATGCTTGAGCTGCACTTCCTTAAGTTCCATTAACTTCTGAAAACTCTATGTGTGTGTTCCTGTTTTGCTTAATCTCTTCCCTGCTAACTCATACCACTCCCACTGAGACTGGTTGCCTGGTTCCTCATGAACCTCAAAGGTTCCAGGTTGTATATCTAGTCGACACCAGTGCACCCCCTCCTTCAGTACTGCCCTTGTGTGCCTACTGTCTGGCATATATGTACCAAACCCATGGAACTCCTATGCTCCAGCAGGTAGCTAGTGGCCTCCCAATGTGGCATATCTTGGCAATTTCCTTCTGGGCTTGTATGAGCACTTGGCAATCCTTACTCCTCTTTCCATTCATGCACTTCTTTTACTGCAGAATGCATATCTGCATGTATAGCAGCAGTGTGTACTTTTTGTTGGGTAAGTTAAATGCATATGCAAAAGATGTATAGAACATTTTAAGTGGCAGTTGGTGTGCGAAAGTTTAATATGTTGATAGGGTTAACTATAGAATTTGTTTAACTTATTGGTGGATATGTGTGTGACTGTTTCAAAGCAGGTAATGAGGGAGTGCAACAAACATAACAGTAAAAAGGGTAGAATTGCCATCTTGTGCGATGGTGTGCACGTGCAATCCTGGATTTTTAATAATGCATGGTCTAGAGAGGGACTACGCAAACCACGATTAGTCATGAAAGGCCATGGACTATGGTTCTTTTTGTATGCTAGAGAAAGGTATTTGGGACAGGAAATTGTTTCTGTGCTTTTTTTCTTTTTCTCTAGTATAGAATTGTGCATTATTTCCATTAGCACAGTAGAAAATGCTAATGGAAATTTTGGAATAATCGTATTGAGTCTAACTACTTTACTGAAAAATGTAAAGTACATGGAGTCTATACGTTTATTTTGTTTTACTTCTATTTTTTAACTGTGAAAGGTGGTTTCTAATGGAAACTTTTGTTGTTTTTTATTTTATTTTAATTATTTTTTGCAGGTGAAGCCAGGGCATATATGGGGAGGGAAGTAAGGGAAGGTGTAGCATGCACAGCTATGGAGGGGCAGGTGAACAGGGGAAGATTTTGGGCATGCATTAAATATAAACTAGGGTGCAGTGTTTCTAATGCTCCTTGATTGCAACCTTGAAAGCATTTTTAAACTGCTCCCCCCTCCATAATGGTGTGTTGCAGTATACACAGAGTACTGTTGTCTTGGACATTTTTGATCAACAGCCTCTTTTATGGCTTGCAAGGTAGCAGGTGGGATTTTGTGTGGTCACAGTATTGGTTGAGGAAGATGAGGTAGAGGATGGCAGCCTACTACTTCTTGAGATAGGAACAGCCTTTCTGAGATTTAGTGTGGCGGCACATGGAGTTGGTCCTGTAGGAGTACTGCCCAGGTTGTCCGAGAATGAGTACAGCATTGCACTTGGATGATTTCATTTTAGTAGCCTTAGCCTTTGCTACACCCTCAACAGTGGTAAAGAACTGCCACATCCATGATTCCCTCTGGGTGCTAGAGGTAGTCATTTGCTCTACCTCATCTTCCCGTTCCTCTTATTGTGATTCTTCTGTTGTCTAGGCCCTCCAGTTGGTGGTGGTGGCTCCTAGGCAGGATGGATGGCAATGGTTGATGCCATTTTTGAAGATAAATTGCAGTTTTGATAATATTATTCCAAGCATGTGCTGTGTCCTATATTGTTAATGGATAACGAGTAAGAATAGATGTAGGAGCTGTGCAACTGTATATTTTCAGCTTCAACCTTCCTAGATCAGCTTAAAATGCAGTTTCAAACTGTTCATGAAGCACAGACCATTCGCAAAAAGTCATCATGTAGTGCGCATGCTCGTGGTAACGTCCAGAAAGTCTGCGATGACGTCAGACGTTCGCGAATGTCGGTGAACATAAAAACAGGGGAAAAAGCTACAAAAAGTTTATAGAAGTGTTAAAAATGTTGCTAGGAGGTGACAAATGGCAACGTTTTAAGTTCAAACTTTCTACATCGGCCAAAAACGCTGCTATATTGGATAATGTATAATATAAGGAATTGTAGGAAATTAAGGGTGCACTGTTAAAAAGCTATACAATTAACTTAAAAAACATTGTTAAAGCGACATTATGGTTAAGTTGCACTAATAAAGACCTATGATATTCAGTGCAAAATACTTTGTTGAAGGGACATTATGGTTAAGTTAAGTTGGTCAAGTTGCACAAATAAAAACATATGCAATTCAAGGAAAAAACTTTGTTATGGGACATTATGGTTAAGTTGCACTAATAAAAACCTATCAAATTCAATGAAAAGAAATGTGTTAAAGAGACATTATGGTAACAAGTAACACTGAAAAACCCAGAAATGTGGCAGTTATGGTAAGCTAAGCAACCATAACTCACTCCACCACCGTTTACTGCTAAGACTTACACCCAGGACATGAACGGTGACATTACAAACCTCACTACAAGGGGTGATGTTGGACAGCTGTGGTCAGGATGGCCTGCTCCAATCATGAATAGGTACTGTATGCTAAACTATGGGGGACTGATGTAGTCTCGCCAATAAGCTTTGTGGGAGGATTTATCAGCTGCTACAATGTTTGTTTATGCTAATTAAATGAGGAATCTACAGGCATCGACAGCGATCTTCACTCAGTTTCGTTCCACTGTGCTGTTTGAACCATGCTCGCCCAGCTACATCTGGGCTTGTAATAAACTTTTTTTTTTAATTGTATTTGGTTTAAATTAAACCTTTACAATTCTTGTTAGAAATCAACATAGGAAAAGTATCATACATAATTACAAATATAAAATCAACTCAAGTACCTACATAACTAAAGCGTACTTCTGCAAACATAGAATCACAAGCAACATTTCATTATTTACAAGTGTCCTCAATTAAACACATTCAGTAACATATACTTAAAATGAAAAAAAGAGAGAAACCATCTTCTTTCCTAAGATCTGAGGTCATCCCTACTTCTTGACAAGCGATTCAGACTAGCAAATTTGGCATACTTGTAATCACTAGACCTTGCTGCAGATTAAGACTTTTTTATTAAGCCAGAAAGAGCTAACCCTTCATGTACATTCTGAATATTAAGGCAGCGTGTCCAGATTGTGTTCTCCCAGCAGCCTGCTCGATATTTTAATAGAGGCATCATAAATGAGGACCTAGGAGTTGTTAATGCTTTCCATGTACAAAATCAAAATCAATCCAACGTCCAACTATGTACAATCAAATTTCCAAGGGTCCATGAGCCCAACGAAACAAATGAAACCTATCTAATAACCTACCTAACAAAAAAACTATTTACAAAAGTGTGGGGCATAGTCCAAAATCCCCAAAATAAAGAAAAAAAAGGAAACCTAACAGTATAAACTATTTACAATGGCGACAGGCAAGTCCTGCGGCTCACTCAGTGATGTTTTCAGCCAGGGCATCATCGAACTCCATGTCTATTTGCTGGAGGCGGGCCTCTGTCCTGGCCCCGAGGTCTCGCAGGGAGGCACTCATGGCATGTTCCAACTCCCTGCGAGTCGCCTTGAGGCACTCTGCCCGCCTCAACGCCCGACGCATGGCGAACTCCGCCCTGACCATGGTGAGCCGGCCCTCTTCCGCCCACCGCCGCTCCTCACCTATTCGCTGGCCCAACCGCCGCCACACGGAAGACACATTCATTCCAGGGTTCTCCTGCACTCTGGCCGATGCCTGCCCCCCTGATGTCGATGACCCCGAGCCATAATTGCTCCCACCTAGAGCTGCTGCTGCTGTCCATGTGCCCTGTACATCCTCCATCAGCTGGTCTCCAGTTGTGGTGTCCACCCCTGCTGGACAGCCAACTCCCGACTGTGGCAGGGATGGGATCTCCACCAAGCTGGCTGTCTTGGTCTGGCCAGGTCCACAGGGGGCCCTGGTGGAATCTGGGCCGGAAGACGGCAGGGAGAACAACTGGCGCATAGTCTCCACAGAGGAGGGGAGGTCTGCCAGAGTGCATGTCACATGTAGGGACCCACCAACCAGGGCCCCTCCCAACAGAGCCACGTCGCGATGCTGCTGTTCGTGATGGCGTGCGTTCTCCGCCCAGGAAGAACACACGTCATCACGAATCTCATGCGTGCGCAACGTGACACCAATCAGGACGGAGCCCATACGTTCATTGGACCCCTTGTCCGCAGGTAGTGGAGAGGCAGATGACATGGCACTCTCCCCTACCTGCGGACGGGCCTGGGACGGGGCATCCCTGCTGGTGCATGGTGGTGCAGTCACAGGATCAAGGACAGGGACATGCAAAGGCCCCTCTGCGGTGAACTGTGCTGCCTCCTGGACTGCACCACTTGCACAAGTGGTACTACCCCCACAAGGCCCCATGTGCGGCTCAGTAGTGGGCTCCTCCTCCTCTGTGGAGACCACCAACCTATATGTCTCTGTACCGTCTTCCGCCATTGCAAGCCCCTGTGGGGGCTCACCCGGTCCTTCCGCCACAGCCGTAGTGGCAGACGCGGCACCAGCCCCCTCGCTCCCGGATGATGGCAAGTCCTGGGAGGGTGGCTGGGCCTTGCGTCGCCACCCAGTGGAGGCATCCCCGCTGCCTGGCTCCACAGCGCCGTCTCCGCCCTCTTCTTCACTTGACGCTGCATAGAGGGAGACATAGAACACAAGCATCAGGGTACAGTACAATATTCGCCTAGACAGGAAGCAATAACACATGAGTGGCAGTGTCTAATGTCACTTCCATCCTGTCCCAACACATGGGTGAATGCACGCAACACACATGCATAAACAGGCACGGCACCTGCAATCAACATCAGCATCCATGTACAAGGGCCTCTATTAATCCAAATGTTGCCTTCAAACTCACATGCATCATGGCTCACACTGATCCCATGCACACACATCACCGGAGGGTCATGCATCATGCCTTGTACACCACAGACACATTGGATAGTCACAGTGCATACAACGGTGACCGCACTGCATGAGTGAATGTACACATCATCACGGACATGTGTCATGAATCCATGGCTTATCAAAGTCACAGACACACTTCTTAGACACACACACATGTGCACCATACATGTACATGACAGCAGCACCCATCCCTCACATCCCCACCATGTGCAAGAACAGACACTGCATGCTTTGATGTGTGCATTTGCCATACAGCTCCCCATGTTGCATTGGAACACATGCACGAACCATGTGGTTCGCACATTACTGGTCTCACATGCATGAACATGATGTCCCTGCACACACACATACATACATGGCCCATGTCACACATACAGGAAAGTATCAGACTACCAGCCCACTGCAACATGCCCTCTCACACAACAATGTTTGGCCACTTACCGCTCAATTCCAGATGGGTCTTCCTCCAAAGGATCTGGGCATGGAGCGCTGGGCATACGTGTTCCAGGATCCTCATCTGGATGTCACTCATGCTGACCTGGACCCCCTCCACGAGGCAACGGGCCTTGTGGAGGGTCCTGGACCTGAAGTCCTCCCAGCGCTTCTTGACGTGCTTGATGTCGCGGGTTGCCACCCCCTCCAAGTTGATGGCAACCACTACGTCGTCCCAGAACCTCTCCCATCCTTCCTTGTTGGTGCGTGATGTTCCGAAGAGGGCATCATACTGCCCCAGGACATGCTCCACCAGGACACCAACTTCCTTCACACTGAAGCTGGTGCCCCTCTGCCTCTCTGGCTGGGGGTCGCCAGTGGTCTCAGATGGTGTTTGCCCCGACATGTCGACCCCCGAGGCAGGCGTGGGTGGGCAACTGGGTCCTGGGGCTGGGCTGTGGAGCGATGGTATCCCAGTCAGGAGTCTTGTGTTCCAGCAGGGGTGGACACAGCAACTGGAACCCTGGCTGATATGCAGGCACCAAATAGCAGGGCACGTGGGCAGCAGGCAGGCAGCAGCAGATGGCAGGTGGGAGCGTGCTCGGGGCTCTGGTGGGCAGTAATTTGGCTTTATGGGCAGGAGCGTGGTCTTCCGTGTGTTGTTGCGTAATCAGCTTGATACGGAGTGATTTGGCACGTGGAAATCTTGCACATCATCGTGTAATTCGAGGAAAGGCCCTTCGCGCGTAAGGGCGTCAGCACACGTACGCGGTGTCATTGGACCAAAGGCCCTTAGCGCGTAAGCGCTTCTGTGACGTGACGCGCGCTGGCGTTTCACTCGTGACGTGGGCATAGTGGTTCAGAGCGCGTGAAAAAACTGCACGTCCGCTTGTGAATGCGTGTAATCCGAGGAAAGGGCCTATGCGCGTAAGTGACGTGATGCGCGCAGGCGTTTCCATCAACACGAGTGCATGTTCATCGTACACGTCCCAAATCTGCACGTCCGAGTGTCAGCTCGTGTAATTGGAGGAAAGGGCCTTAGCGCTTACACGCGTAAGTAACGCTGTACGTGTGGGCTGCTTTAAAAGGTATGTGCAGGTCCCCATATCCTGTACATGCTTTTCATGGAGAGCGAGTGGGTGAATTCTGTAATTATTGTCGGTTCACACGCGATTACTTCACAGCGTTTCAAGTTTGTACTCCCTGTTACCTCTGACAGCGTTAATTTTTTTTGTTGGGCCTGTTTCCTCAAACAGAGTTCACTTCTTCTTTTGTCCTGTCTCCTCAGACAGCGTACAATTCTTCTTTTGGTGGGGGTGTTGCCAACGCGCACATGCATGTTTTTATCACATTCTTTTTCCAGGCAGACGGTGAGTCGCGCACGCATTTACCAACTGTGCTTGCCCCGTGTGTTGCGTACCCCTTCAGAGGTCATTGTAGGCTTTGTGTAACACGCGTACGCTTATTTTTGTGTTTCTGGGTGCCACAGCGTAGTGCGCGTTCATTTTTCCACGCACGTGGTCTACGAGGGGTTGCATGCACGTTAATTTTTGTTTTCGGGGTGCCTGTGCGTTGCGTGACCCATCATCTTCCCCCAGGGGTCACAGACAGCCTTGCTAGAGCACTAGGGTACGAATTCTTTCTAGTACCATACCCCTTTCACCCCCAATTTCCCAGGACAATTATTTACTGCAACTCCCATACGCACAACAACATCAGTGCCATGGTTGGGAGGCGACCAAGCGGTAAGGGAGGCAAAGGTGGCCGACCTCCAAAGGGTGGGCGTGGTGGGCGCGGTAGGGGACATGGCCAGGATTTGCAGGGTGCCCCTACACCCCCATGTGTGGAGGACCAATCAGGGACACCCATGCTCCGCCCCCCCCAAGGTTGTGGGGAACGTGGCTGACACCATCCCAGCTCAGCCCTTGTTGGACCAGCCCATTGTGGCACCTGACCCGGCACAGGATGACTCCCAGGCTGACTTCCAGGTCAGCAAGTCTAAGCCACGTGTGCCAGTGCAAGTTGGTGTCACCAGGCCATGTGGATCTGGGGCAGCGATGTCACCTGCTGCCCCAAGTAGGCAGGGTGGGGAGGCTGCAGGGGCAGCTGCAGCTCTATCCACCCCAGCTCTGAGTCTCCCAGCCGGGACAGTGTCGGTCCTGGTTCATCAAACTGATGTTGCCCCTGCCAACATCACACTTCAGCCAATGCCTGCACCAAGATCTATGGTCATTGTGCCTTCGCACACTCCCAGTACCCAGTCCACCTGCGCTTCTGCCCCTACTGACCAGATCGGGGCAAGCCACTCAGGCTCCGCTCCACCTTTGAAAAAGAGGAAGAAGGGTGCTCTGGCACTACAGGCTGAGACCCCAGACACGGCTACACAGTCCGGCACATCAAGGAAGCCTAGCTTTAATGACGCTGAACTTGATGCACTTGTGACCTATGTGTCGGCACATAGCCGCGAAATGGTGGTGACTGCAGGGTGCAAGACCACACCTGGTCAATGTAGGGCACACTGGCAGGCCATCGCGGACCGCATAAGTGCCCTTGGATTTGTGAGGCGCACAGCTGATGATTGCTACAAGCAGTGGAATGACCTGAAACGCAGAGCAAAGAACAAGCTGGCCTCAAATCATGCCGCTACTCTGGTGACTGGCGGTGGGTCTCCACCAGAGGACAACTAACTCACTGAACATGAGTCTGTTGCTGGGACCTTCGTCACAGAGGAACAGATCCAAGGCGTGGGAGAGCTACCAGATTACGATGCATTGTCCGATGAGTGCCCATGCATGTGTGTGTAATCCATGTGTATGTTCTTTGGGTGACGGGTTCTGATTGAGTGCCAGGTGAGGGTGTGTACTCCTGAGTGTTATGAGTCACCCATGTGCTTCCTCCAATACATTCACGTGCCTTTGATTTGGGTATGACAGTATCCCTTCTGCCCACAGTAGCCAATTAGCCCCACATTACTGCTGTTGCACTTGAACTATCATCTTGCAACAACATTGTTTGAATTTTTTTCTGTGTTCATTCAAGCTGATTGTTTAGATTATCCTATTTTTCATATGCTTCTTGCATCCCTAATGCCACATTGTTAAGACGGATTTCTGAACTCTGTCCTGGCGGCGCAGAAGTTCAGAAGGCCAACCTAATTACTTAGAACAGGGTAACCTCTGGACAAGCCAGACCAATCAGGGTAGCGATCGCGGCGGTCAAGACTAGGTCTCAAGAGGGATGAGGGTGACTGAAAGCCCGCAATGAGCACACAAAGCAAGGACACTTACAAACTACTCCAAACAGGTGTTATATTAAAAATATATACACATTTATTCCAAGGCCTTTAAAACAATGACCGTAGCGAGAAATCACAATACAACTCTAGTAAACCAACTCACACCAAACCAATACAATATATATACAAATACAAACGAGTCTAAAGCGTTAGATGCACGAAATGTGTAGTCCACCTAGAAGGGAAGGAAAACAGGCAGTGCGAAATAATGCTTAGACCCAGTCCGCCTTCAGAGGCACCTAACTAAAAGGAAGTCCAAGCCCTACTAAGAGTGGAGCCTTGTGCTCAAAAGTACCTGCACACGCTGGTGCCAACGGGCAGAAAGGGGAGTCTATTTGAGGGAATCAGGCAGTTCAGTTTAGTGCACAAATGAAGAAGAACAGAGTTCCGCGACTCAAGCGCAGCCTCCACTGTGGGCAGAAGCAGAGCGCGAGTACGGAAAGGCGTGCTGTTTTGACACAGCGGGGAAAAGCTATGGGCTCCTGCAGGAGGGCGACCAGTTCCTAGCTATGCTACTCACCGGTCCCCGATGCAAGCAGACCCAGGCTTCTCTGCGTCAGTTTCAGTGCTGGCAGGTTCAGGAGAGCAGGGGACCTCTCGTCGTCGTGTAGATTCTGCAGCAGCAGAGTTGAGTTAAGATGTCCCAAACGAAGTGAACCCGCACAGTTTGTTACCACAGCCGGGCAACGGAGCGGCCGTGTGTATCTCAGCCAAATGTACACTACTCACTTCAGACCTGGGAACGCCAAGTGTACGAATCGTGTGAGAGTGACAAGGACTAGAAATACAACACAACCTGGCGGCGGTTACAGAGCAAGACTCCTGTGTAGGCTGGTCAGTCTGCTGGATGGCCCAGAGACACTTCCGAAGGCTTACGTGCAGGAGATGGTGAAGATGCCGAGAATAGCTGTTCCAGCTATTCCAAGGGTCGAAGTACCAGTACAGGCCTTCTGGTTCGATCAGAGGTAAAAAGGGTTTCACAAAGCGACAGCAGTGCAGAGGAGCAGTCCTTCAGCGGGTCACCAGCGATTCCTCGGTTCAGCCTGTGGTTGCAGGATACTTGGCTCCTGTATTCCTTCGTTCATGAGAACTCAGGAGATCGACATGGAAGTGGCGTTTCAAGCCCCCTCTTATCCACGGTTCCCTTTGCGCCAAAACGGAGGGGACCCAATGGAAGATCCGCTCATCAACACTCACACCATACGTGGACCTATCACGGACCACGGTGGTCCGAGGCATTCACACCACCCTAGACTCTCTGGCACCCAGGATGTGTATTGGGACCAGACATCCCAGCCCACATCCTGGAGGCACACACAAAGCCTGTAGAAGCCTGCGAAAGCATCCGTGTTTCGCGGGAAAGTACATGCCCAAATAAGGAAGGCCCCGGGTCGGCTCGACCTGGGAAGGTGAAGGGAGCAAGACGGTCAGCGGACAGGACAAAGGAACCTCGTGGTCTGGCCATTTTGGGAGCCAGGCCACCATTTTGGGCTAAGTGCGAGAAACGCGCTTAAAATGCCAAAAGGAGCTCAAAACACAAGAAACGATCGCTGCCACCATTCCCGTCCGTGATTCACTTGCACCGATCAGTTACAATCCAAAAAGAGTATCTAGGGCCTGTAGAAGGCTAGAGACCCAAGAGAGCAGTAACTTAGCTTACAGTGCCCTCTTGTGTCATGTTGCACGAAAGCCGCAACATGATAAAGAAACTACGGAAAACAGCGTTTCCCAGTACTGACTGTCATAAGGGCATGTCAGTTTCCCCGTAAGAATGGAGCGAAAGCCCAGAGGAGTGCGGCAGAAGGCCGCACTTCTCTGGCAAAGTCTAGATCATGGTGAAAACAACAGCAAAAAGTTTAGGGGTTGCCACCTGGAAGGAAAATTACCCACAATTACGAAATCTTTCCTAACACTCGCCCTTCCCAGACTATGGACAGGGGGAACTAATCCACCCCTGGATGAGTCTCTTGTTCAGGTCGGTTAAACATTCTGGACAACCCATCAGCATTGCTATGTTGGACACCTGGCCTATGCTCAATAGTGAAGTCGAAGCCTTGTAGACTTATGGACCACCTAAGCAACTTTGGATTCTCCCCCTTCATGTTCATTAGCCACTTTAAGGGCTTATGGTCAGTTTGCACAGTGAAGTGGGTCCCATAGAGGCAGGGCCTCAGCTTCCGTAGGGCCCACACAACAGAGAAACATTCTTTCTCCACTGTGGACCATCTGAGCTCTCTGTCCTTAAACTGACGACTAATAATGCCAATAGGGTGTTCCTTACCCTTCTCATCTACTTGTGATAGTATAGCTCCTATCCCAGTGTCAGAGGCGTCCGTCTGCACAATAAAAGGTCTTTGATAATCAGGGGCCCTGAGGACAGGGGCCTGGCAAAAGGAGTCTTTTAAGCCATTGAAGGCCTTCTCACACTCGTCGGTCCAAGTTACCTTCTTGGGTTTCTTCGGAGTGGTGAGGGCAGTCAAAGGGGCAGCTATGGTGCCATAGTCTGCCACGAAGTTTCGGTAATACCCCGTGAGTCCTAAGAAGGCTCTCACTTGGGTCTGTGTAGTGGGGGTAGGCCAGTCTTGTACTGCTTGTACTTTACTGGGAAGAGGCTGTATCCTCCCTCCACCTACTTCATGTCCAAGGTAAACCACGGAGCCTTGTCCAATCTGGCATTTACTAGCCTTTATGGTCAAGTGTGCTTTCTGAAGAGCCTGGGGCACAATCCCGGGGTGTTTCACATGGTCTTCCCAGGTGGCACTGAAATCTGCTGTATTGTCCAGATATGCAAGACAGAATTTGTCCAACCCATTCAACACATGATTCACAAGCCTCAGGAAAGTGGCAGGGGCATTTTTCAACGCGAACGGCATTACCCTGAATTGGTAAAAGCCGTCTGGAGTAGAAAACGCTGTCTTCTCCTTGGCATGTTCTGCTAAAGCTATTTGCCAGTAGCCAGCAGTGAGGTCAAACGTGCTGAGGTACTTGGAGGCACCCAAAGTATCCACCAGCTCATCTGTTCGAGGCAAGGGGTGTGCATCTGTCTTGGTGACAGCATTCAGAGCCATGTAATCCACGCAGAACCTCAATTCAGAAGTGCCTGCCTTTGGAACCAAATCCACAGGGCTGGACCAAGGACTACTAGAGGGTTCAATCACCCCAAGGTCTAACATCTTGTTGACCTCGGTCTTAATATAAGACCGTACTTTGTCTGACATCCTGTATCCCCTACTTTTGGTAGGTACACTGTCTCCTGTGTCTATGTTATGTTTGCACCAAGGTGTCAAACCAGGCGACTGTGAAAACAGGGGGGGAAACTGCCTAAGCAAACTTTTCACCTCAGCCTGCTGATCAGAAGTCAGGTGAGGGGCCACTCGGACACCCTCAAAGGAGCTATCTGAAGGACCGCTTTGGAACAGGTCGGGGAGAGGTTCAGACTCCTCTTCCTCAACGTCTGAAGCCAGTAGCAGTGCTGCGATTTCCACTCTTGGGACGAAAGCCTTCAGCATATTTACGTGAAACACTTTTGGAGCCTGTCCAGGCCTTCCAAGGTCCACTAAATAGTTAACCTTACCCAGGGGCTCCACCACTGTGTAAGGGCCTGACCATTTGCCCTGTAAAGCTCGAGGCCCTATGGGATTCATGATCAGGAATTACTGACCAGGTGTAAAGTTGATGAGGGAAGCTTTCTGGTCGTACCAATGTTTCACCAGCGCTTGTCCTGCCTTCAATTTATCACTAGCCAAGCCCATCAGAAGTACTAGCAGTTTTCTGAGCCCCAGCACATAATCTACTACGTTGGTAGTAACAGGGGGAGTGGGCATCTCCCATCCCTCTTTGACTATGGCTAAGGGTCCCCGTACAGGATGACCGAACAGAAGTTCGAAGGGGCTGAAGCCAACACCCTCCTTTGGCACCTCTCGGTAGGCAACCAGTAAGCATGGTAAAAGTAGATCCCATTTTCTTCTCTGAGGTTCTTCCAGAGCCCCAATCATGATCTTTAACGTTCTGTGGAAACGTTCCACCAGACCATTGGTCTGGGGGTGGTATGCAGAAGAGAACTTGTAGGTGACCCCACATTCTTTCCACATAGCCTGCATATACTTCGACATAAAGTTGCTACCACGATCCGACACAACTTCTTTAGGGAAGCCAACCCTAGTAAATATGCCAAGTAACGCTTTTGCAACTGACTTGGCAGTTACAGTTTTCAATGGGATGGCCTCAGGATATCTGGTTGCATGGTCGACCAGCACCAGGATAAACCTATTGCCTGAGGATGTTTGCGGGTCAAGGGGACCAACGATGTCGATCCCTACCCTTTCGAATGGTATTCCCACAACTGGGAGTGGTACCAATGGAGCTTGGATTGTTGAGCCAACCTTACCAGATAACTGGCAGGAGGCACAACTCCTGCAGTGACTTTCTACTTGCACCCCCATCTTGGGCCAGTAGAAGTGCATGGATAACCTTTGCTTGGTCCTCTTAATACCAAGGTGACCAGCAAGGGGCACTTCATGCGCCAACTGCAGGAGGAAGGGTCTTACAGCAAGGGGAACCACCAACTTCCTATGGTCTCCTTCTGTAGACTCTGTGGGCTCACTATACAGAAGTCCACCTTCCCAATAAATCTGATGCTTCCCAGCAGGTTCACCCTCAAGCTGGGAGCAGGCCTGTCTCCTTAGGCCTTCCAGAGATGGGCACTCACGTTGGCCTTTACTGAATTCGTCCCTATCAGGACCACCTTCTACTAACAAGTCTTTTAGTTCAGGATGGTCGTTGGGGTCAAATACTTCAGGCATCGCCACCTCCTCGTCAGGCCCGGGCGATTGACCAACTTCCTCCACCGCAGTGGTAGGCGAGCTCGGGGGAATATTCTCTTTCCCTCGTCTTGACTTGTTTACTCCTTTCGCCTTGGGTTTCCCCTTCGGCTGGGGCGGCGTATTGGTCTTGGCCAATGCTGCCCGTGCTTGAGACCGTGTGTAGGGTCTTTCGGCAGTGTCTCCTACAAGCCCTAAAGCTCTGAGATCATTACCTAACAAGACCTTTCCTGGGACGTTTCTCTGAATGCTCACTGGAATCCTGACTGCTGTACCATTTAAAGTAAGATTTACAGGTATTACTGGGAACATACGGAGTGGGCCGTCAGCCAACTTAGTGGGCATCAGAGTAGCTCTGGCAACTTCCTCTGAGTCTACCAAGGTAGAATCCACTACAGTTCGACTGCACCCACTATCCCTAAGAGCTGGAGTATCTACTCCATTGATCAGCACACTGTCTTTAAAGTAGTGCTTGGTATTATCTGGAATCCTAGCATACGCCTCTGCGACTTTTGGCTCCCAGGAACCCAGGGAAACTATAACTACCTCAGCTTCTATCCCGCTGAGAAAGGAGTCTGAGGAGATGGATGCTCCTGTAATCTCTTCTTCCTTTTAGGAGGAGAAGGCCAGATTAGCGGAGTGGACCCCCAAAGGTCTAACCTTACACCGGGGATCCCCCTTCACGTGGTCAGTTGCTCCACAAGCAAAACAAGATCCATTGGGTCTGCTTACATAGGGAGGCTTATTGTAACCAGAGTTCTGTTTCGGAGGCTGACCTCCACTACACTGTGAGTTCTCTTGTGTCTTACCCTTATTTTTCTTTTTGTGGCCCTTTTGAGAAGATGATTTATCAGATTCTCCACCCTCCTTATCTTTGGACTTTGTCCCTTCCTCCTGCTTACCAGGATGAGTTTTGTCCTTATGGGACACTCGATGTGACACCCATAAGTCTGCCGCAATGGCCAGCTTCTTAGGATCTTTCTCCTTCGAATCGGCCAAATGCTGCTTAAGCTCCGGGGAAGAAGATGCAAAAATGTGTTCCAGCATGACAAGATTTATCATGCCTTCAAAGGTAGAAACCTTATAACCTTCGACCCAGCCAGTTAAGTTTTTTAAGGATTCGGTTACATCAGATACCCAAATACCACCTTCTTTTTTCTTATACTCTCTGAATCGTTTCAAATATTGGGCCGGAGTCTTTCCAAACTTTAAAATGAGAGTTTGCTTTAACATTGCGAAATCAGCTCGCTCAGACTTCGACATTTCCATAATGGCACTTCAGCCAGAATGGGGCAGTCTGCTGAGTAACCAGGCAATCTTATCAGCATTGTCAACTTGTTGAACTTCGCATGCATACTCAAACGCATTCAGCCAGTCCATAATGTCATTCCTTTCCTCATACACACTGAGCAGATCTTTCGGAAACCGTGGATGAGAGGAGGCCCCAGACCCATGTCCAGAACCCTTGGACACATTTGCAACCTGAAGCTTGGCCAGTTCCAACTGGTGATCCCTGTCTTTCTGTTTTTCTGCCTGTTCGATTTTTAGTTTGGCTATGCTGAACTCAAGCTCCTTCTGCCTAAACTGCAGCTCTTGCTTCTTGAATTCAAACATAGCCTCCCCATCAGCACTGGCAGAGGAAACATTAGACATCTCATCCTCCCTGTCCTCGTGGTCGCGGTGGATCAGTGCAGCGGCAGAACCGTCGGTTCTACTAGTGAGAGCAGCCCCACCTCCTTCCGCACTGTCCTCAGAAGTTATAGCGTCAAGCTGCGCTTCTTGCCACGCCATGATTCTTTGGATCATATCCAATTTAGTGCCTTGAGAGGAAACACCTCTCTCCGCACACATCTTTTTCAATGTTTCTGATTTGGAAGCATTTAAAGTTAACATGGTATTTGTTTCCATACTGTTAGATAGGACTATGGCCTTTTTAAAGTTATACTATAACAATTCACTACGTGTCCTGGTAGGAATAACTTGAAATGCCTTAGTTCATGCGCAACACTGGATACCTTCAGTCGTATCCCACCGCTGTACACCAATTTGTTAAGACGGATTTCTGAACTCTGTCCTGGCGGCGCAGAAGTTCAGAAGGCCAACCTAATTACTTGGAACAGGGTAATCTCTGGACAAGCCAGACCAATCAGGGTAGCGATCGCGGCGGTCAAAACTAGGTCTCAAGAGGGGTGAGGGTGACTGAAAGCCCGCAATGAGCACACAAAGCTAGGACACTTACAAACTACTCCAAACAGGTGTTCTATTAAAAATATATACACATTTATTCCAGTACAGGCCTTCTGGTTCGATCAGAGGTAAAAAGGGTTTCACAAAGCGACAGCAGTGCAGAGGAGCAGTCCTTCAGCGGGTCACCAGCGATTCCTCGGTTCAGCCTTGTGGTTGCAGGATACTTGGCTCCTGTATTCCTTCGTTCGTGAGAACTCAGGAGATCGACATGGTAGTGGCGTTTCCAGTCCCCTCTTATCCATGGTTCCCTTCGCGCCAAAACGGAGGGGACCCAATGGGAGATCCGCTCATCAACACTCACGCCATACGTGGACCTATCACGGACCACGGTGGTCCCAGGCATTCACACCACCATTTACTCTCTGGCACCCAGGATGTGTATTGGGACCAGACATCCCAGCCCACATCCTGAAGGCACACACAAGGCCTGTAGAAGCCTGCGAAAGCATCCGTGTTTCGCGGGAAAGTACATGCCCAAATAAGGAAGGCCCCGGGTCGGCTCGACCTGGGGAAGGTGAAGGGAGCAAGACGGTCAGTGGACAGGATGAAGGAGCCTCGTGGTCTGGCCATTTTGGAAGCCAGGCCACCATTTTGGGCAAAGCGCGAGAAACGCGCTTAAAACGCCAAAAGGAGCTCAAAACACAAGAAACGATCGCTGCCACCATTCCCATCCGTGATTCACTTGCACCGATCAGTTACAATCCAAAAAGAGTATCTAGGGCCTGTAGAAGGCTAGAGACCCAAGAGAGCAGTAACTTAGCTTACAGTGCCCTCTTGTGTCATGTTGCACGAAAGCCGCAACATGATAAAGAAACTACGGAAAACAGCGTTTCCCGGTACTGACTGTCATGAGGACATGTCAGTTTCCCTGTAAGAATGGAGCAAAAGCCCAGAGGAGTGCGGCAGAAGGCTGCACTTCTCTGGCAAAGTCTAGATCATGGTGAAAACAACAGCAAAAAGTTTAGGGGTTGCCACATGGAAGGAAAATTACCCACAATTACAAAATCTTTCCTAACACTCGCCCTTCCCAGACTATGGACAGGGGGAACTAATCCACCCCTGGATGAGTCTCTTGTTCAGGTCGGTTAAACATTCTGGACAACCCATCAGCATTGCTATGTTGGACACCTGGCCTATGCTCAATAGTGAAATCGAAGCCTTGTAGACTTATGGACCACCTACGCAACTTTGGATTCTCCCCCTTCATGTTCATTAGCCACTTTAAGGGTTTATGGTCAGTTTGCACAGTGAAGTGGGTCCCATAGAGGTAGGGCCTCAGCTTCCGTAGGGCCCACACAACAGAGAAACATTCTTTCTTCACTGTGGACCATCTGAGCTCTCTGTCCTTAAGCTGGCGACTAATAATGCCAATAGGGTGTTCCTTACCCTTCTCATCTACTTGTGATAGTACAGCTCCTATTCCAGTGTCAGAGGCGTCCGTCTTCACAATAAAAGGTCTTTGATAATCAGGGGCCCTGAGGACAGGGGCCTGGCACAAGGAGTCTTTTAAGCCATTGAAGGCCTTCTCACACTCGTCGGTCCAAGTTACCTTCTTGGGTTTCTTCGGAGTGGTGAGGGCAGTCAGAGGGGCAGCTATGGTGCCATAGTCTGCCACGAAGTTTCAGTAATACCCCGTGAGTCCTAAGAAGGCTCTCACTTGGGTCTGTGTAGTGGGGGTAGGCCAGTCTTGTACTGCTTGTACTTTACTGGGAAGAGGCTGTATCCTCCCTCCACCTACTTCATGTCCAAGGTAAACCACGGAGCCTTGTCCAATCTGGCATTTACTAGCCTTTATGGTCAAGTGTGCTTTCTGAAGAGCCTGGGGCACAATCCCGAGGTGTTTCACATGGTCTTCCCAGGTGGCACTGAAAACTGCTAATCGTCCAGATATGCAAGACAGAATTTGTCCAACCCATTCAACACATGATTCACAAGCCTCTGGAAAGTGGCAGGGGCATTTTTCAACCCGAACGGCATTACCCTGAATTGGTAAAGGCCGTCTGGAGTAGAAAACGATGTCTTCTCCTTGGCATGTTCTGCTAAAGCTATTTGCCAATAGCCAGCAGTGAGGTCAAACGTGCTGAGGTACTTGGAGGCACCCAAAGTATCCACCAGCTCATCTGTTTGAGGCAAGGGGTGTGCATCTGTCTTGGTGACAGCATTCAGAGCCCTGTAATCCACGCAGAACCTCAATTCAGAAGTGCCTGCCTTTGGAATCAAAACCACAGGGCTGGACCAAGGACTACTAGAGGGTTCAATCACCCCAAAGTCTAACATCTTGTTGACCTTGGTCTTAATATAAGACCGTACTTTGTCTGACATCCTGTATCCCCTACTTTTGGTAGGTACACTGTCTCCTGTGTCTATGTTATGTTTGCACCAAGGTGTCAAACCAGGCGGCTGTGAAAACAGGGGGGAACACTGCCTAAGCAAACTTTTCACCTCAGCCTGCTGATCAGAAGTCAGGTGAGGGGCCACTCGGACACCCTCAAAGGAGCTATCTGAAGGACCGCTTTGGAACAGGTCGGGGAGAGGTTCAGACTCCTCTTCCTCAACATCTGAAGCCAGTAGCAGTGCTGCGATTTCGACTCTTGGGACGAAAGCCTTCAGCCTATTTACGTGAAACACTTTTGGAGCCTGTCCAGGCCTTCCAAGGTCCACTAAATAGTTAACTTCACCCAGGGGCTCCACCACTGTGTAAGGGCCTGACCATTTGCCCTGTAAAGCTCGAGGCCTTATGGGATTCATGATCAGGACTTGCTGACCAGGTGTACAGTTGATGAGGGAAGCTTTCTGGTCGTACCAATGTTTCACCAGCGCTTGTCCTGCCTTCAATTTATCACTAGCCAAGCCCATCAGAAGTACCATCCGTTTTCTGAGCCCCAGCACATAATCTACTACGTTGGTAGTAACAGGGGGAGTGGGCATCTCCCATCCCTCTTTGACTATGGCTAAGGGTCCCTGTACAGGATGACCGAACAGAAGTTCGAAGGGGCTGAAGCCAACACCCTCCTGTGGCACCTCTCGGTAGGCAACCAGCAAGCATGGTAAAAGAAGATCCCATTTTCTTCTCTGAGGTTCTTCCAGAGCCCCAATAATGCTCTTTAACGTTCTGTTGAAACGTTCCACTAGACCATTGGTCTGGGGGTGGTATGCAGAAGAGAACTTGTAGGTGACCCCACATTCTTTCCACATAGCCTGCATATACTTCGACATAAAGTTGCTACCACGATCCGACACAACTTCTTTAGGGAAGCCAACCCTAGTAAATATGCCAAGTAACGCTTTTGCAACTGACTTGGCAGTTACAGTTTTCAATGGGATGGCCTCAGGATATCTGGTTGCATGGTCGACCAGCACCAGGATAAACCTATTGCCTGAGGATGTTTGCGGGTCAAGGGGACCAACGATGTCGATCCCTACACTTTCGAATGGTATTCCCACAACTGGGAGTGGTACCAATGGAGCTTGGATTGTCGAGCCAACCTTACCAGATAACTGGCAGGAGGCACAACTCCTGCAGTGACTTTCTACTTGCACCCCCATCTTGGGCCAGTAGAAGTGCATGGATAACCTTTGCTTGGTCCTCTTAATACCAAGGTGACCAGCAAGGGGCACTTCATGTGCCAACTGCAGGAGTAAGGGTCTTACAGCAAGGGGAACCACCAACCTCCTATGGTCTCCTTCTGTAGACTCTGTGGGCTCACTATACAGGAGTCCACCTTCCCAATAAATCCAATGCGTCCCAGGAGGTTCACCCTCAAGCTGGGAGCAGGCCTGTCTCCTTAGGCCTTCCAGAGATGGGCACTCACATTGGCCTTTACTGAATTTGTCCCTATCAGGACCACCTTCTACTAACAAGTCTTTTAGTTCAGGATGGTCGTTGGGGTCAAATACTTCAGGCATCGCCACCTCCTCGTCAGGCCCGGGCGATTGACCAACTTCCTCCACCGCAGTGGTAGGCAAGCTCGGGGGAATATTCTCTTTCCCTCGTCTTGACTTGTTTACTCCTTTCGCTTGGGTTTCCCCTTCGGCTGGGGCGGCGTATTGGTCTTGGCCAATGCTGCCCGTGCTTGAGACCGTGTGTAGGGTTTTTCGGCAGTGTCTCCTACGAGCCCTAAAGCTCTGAGATCATTACCTAACAAGACCTTTCCTGGGACGTTTCTCTGAATGCTCAATGGAATCCTGACTGCTGTACCATTTAAAGTAAGATTTACAGGTATTACTGGGAACATACGGAGTGGGCCGTCAGCCAACTTAGTGGGCATCAGAGTAGCTCTGGCAACTTCCTCTGAGTCTACCAAGGTAGAATCCACTACAGTTCGACTGCACCCACTATCTCTAAGAGCTGGAGTATCTACTCCATTGATCAGCACACTGTCTTTAAAGTAGTGCTTGGTATTATCTGGAATCCTAGCATAAGCCTCTGCGACTTTAGGCTCCCAGGAACCCAGGGAAACTAAAACTACCTCAGCTTCTATCCCGCTGGGAAATGAGTCTGAGGAGAAGGATGCTCCTATAATCTCTTCTTCCTCGTAGGAGGAGAAGGCCAGATTAGCGGAGTGGACCCCCAAAGGTCTAACCTTACACCGGGGATCCCCTTCACGTGGTCAGTTGCTCCACAAGCAAAACAAGATCCATTGGGTCTGCTTACATAGGGAGGCTTATTGTAACCAGAGTTCTGTTTCGGAGGCTGATCTCCACTACCCTGTGAGTTCTCTTGTGTCTTACCCTTATTTTTCTTTTTGTGGCCCTTTTGAGAAGAAGATTTATCAGATTCTCCACCCTCCTTATCTTTGGACTTTTTCCCTTCCTCCTGCTTACCAGGATGAGTTTTGTCCTTATGGGACACTCGATGTGACACCCATAAGTCTGCCGCAATGGCCAGCTTCTTAGGATCTATCTCCTTCGAATCGGCCAAATGCTGCTTAAGCTCCGGGGAAGAAGATGCAAAAATGTGTTCCAGCATGACAAGATTTATCATGCCCTCAAAGGTAGAAATCTTATAACCTTCGACCCAGCAGTTAAGTTTTTTAAGGATTCGGTTACATAAGATACCCAAGTACCGCCTTCTTTTTTCTTATACTCTCTGAATCGTTTTAAATATTGGGCCTGAGTCTTTCCAAACTTTAAAATGAGAGTTTGCTTTAACATTGCGAAATCAGCTCGCTCAGCCTTCGACATTTCCATAATGGCACGACAGCCAGAATGGGGCAGTCTGCTGAGTAACCAGGCAATCTTATCAGCATTGTCAACTTGTTGAACTTCGCATGCATACTCAAACGCATTCAGCCAGTCCATAATGTCATTCCTTTCCTCATACACACTGAGAAGATCTTTCGGAAACCGTGGATGAGAGGAGGCCCCAGACACATGTCCAGGACCCTTGGACCCATTTGCAACCTGAAGCCTGGCCAGTTCCAACTGGTGATCCCTGTCTTTCTGTTTTTCTGCCTGTTCGATTTTTAGTTTGGCTATGCTGAACTCAAGCTCCTTCTGCCTATACCGCAGCTCTTGCTTCTTGAATTCAAGCATAGCCTCCCCATCAGCACTGGCAGAGGAAACATTAGACATCTTATCCTCCCTGTCCTCGTAGTCGCGGTGGATCAGTGCAGCGGCAGAACCGTCGGTTCTACCAGTGAGAGCAGCCCCACCTCCTTCCGCACTGTCCTCAGAAGTTATAGCATCAAGCTGCGCTTCTTGCCACGCCATGATTCTTTGGATCATATCCAATTTAGTGCCTTGAGAGGAAACACCTCTCTCCGCACACATCTTTTTCAATGTTTCTGATTTGGAAGCATTTAAAGTTAACATGGTATTTGTTTCCATACTGTTAGATAGGACTATGGCCTTTTTAAAGTTATACTATAACAATTCACTACGTGTCCTGGTAGGAATAACTTGAAATGCCTTAGTTCATGCGCAACACTGGATACCTTCAGTCGTATCCCACCGCTGTACAACAAATTTGTTAAGACGGATTTCTGAACTCTGTCCTGGCGGCGCAGAAGTTCAGAAGGCCAACCTAATTACTTGGAACAGGGTAATCTCTGGACAAGCCAGACCAATCAGGGTAGCGATCGCGGCAGTCAAAACTAGGTCTCAAGAGGGGTGAGGGTGACTGAAAGCCCGCAATGAGCACACAAAGCTAGGACACTTACAAACTACTCCAAACAGGTGTTCTATTAAAAATATATACACATTTATTCCAGTACACTCCTTCTGGTTCGATCAGAGGTAAAAAGGGTTTCACAAAGCGACAGCAGTGCAGAGGAGCAGTCCTTCAGCCGGTCACCAGCGATTCCTCGGTTCAGCCTTGTGGTTGCAGGATACTTGGCTCCTGTATTCCTTCGTTCGTGAGAACTCAGGAGATCGACATGGTAGTGGCGTTTCCAGTCACCTCTTATCCACGGTTCCCTTCGCGCCAAAACGGAGGGGACCCAATGGGAGATCCGCTCATCAACACTCACACCATACGTGGACCTATCACGGACCACGGTGGTCCCAGGCATTCACACCACCCTTGACTCTCTGGCACCCAGGATGTGTATTGGGACCAGACATCCCAGCCCACATCCTGAAGGCACACACAAGGCCTGTAGAAGCCTGCGAAAGCATCCGTGTTTCGCGGGAAAGTACATGCCCAAATAAGGAAGGCCCCGGGTCGGCTCGACCTGGGGTAGGTGAAGGGAGCAAGACGGTCAGTGGACAGGACGAAGGAGCCTCGTGGTCTGGCCATTTTGGGAGCCAGGCCACCATTTTGGGCAAAGCGTGAGAAACGCGCTTAAAACGCCAAAAGGAGCTCAAAACACAAGAAACGATCGCTGCCACCATTCCCGTCCGTGATTCACTTGCACCGATCAGTTACAATCCAAAAAGAGTATCTAGGGCCTGTAGAAGGCTAGAGACCCAAGAGAGCAGTAACTTAGCTTACAGTGCCCTCTTGTGTCATGTTGCACGAAAGCCGCAACATGATAAAGAACCTACGGAAAACAGCGTTTCCCGGTACTGACTGTCATGAGGACATGTCAGTTTCCCTGTAAGAATGGAGCAAAAGCCCAGAGGAGTGCGGCAGAAGGCTGCACTTCTCTGGCAAAGTCTAGATCATGGTGAAAACAACAGCAAAAAGTTTAGGGGTTGCCACATGGAAGGAAAATTACCCACAATTACAAAATCTTTCCTAACACTCGCCCTTCCCAGACTATGGACAGGGGGAACTAATCCACCCCTGGATGAGTCTCTTGTTCAGGTCGGTTAAACATTCTGGACAACCCATCAGCATTGCTATGTTGGACACCTGGCCTATGCTCAATAGTGAAGTCGAAGCCTTGTAGACTTATGGACCACCTAAGCAACTTTGGATTCTCCCCCTTCACGTTCATTAGCTACTTTAAGGGTTTATGGTCAGTTTGCACAGTGAAGTGGGTCCCATAGAGGTAGGGCCTCAGCTTCCGTAGGGCCCACACAACAGAGAAACATTCTTTCTCCACTGTGGACCATCTGAGCTCTCTGTCCTTAAGCTGGCGACTAATAATGCCAATAGGGTGTTCCTTACCCTTCTCATCTACTTGTGATAGTACAGCTCCTATTCCAGTGTCAGAGGCGTCCGTCTGCACAATAAAAGGTCTTTGATAATCAGGGGCCCTGAGGACAGGGGCCTGGCACAAGGAGTCTTTTAAGCCATTGAAGGCCTTCTCACACTCGTCGGTCCAAGTTACCTTCTTGGGTTTCTTCGGAGTGGTGAGGGCAGTCAGAGGGGCAGCTATGGTGCCATAGTCTGCCACGAAGTTTCA
Source organism: Ambystoma mexicanum (assembly GCF_040938575.1). Lineage (NCBI taxonomy): Eukaryota > Metazoa > Chordata > Amphibia > Caudata > Ambystomatidae > Ambystoma > Ambystoma mexicanum. The sequence goes on from NC_090928.1 coordinate 1,152,256,663, forward strand.
GTAATACCCCGTGAGTCCTAAGAAGGCTCTCACTTGGGTCTGTGTAGTGGGGGTAGGCCAGTCTTGTACTGCTTGTACTTTACTGGGAAGAGGCTGTATCCTCCCTCCACCTACTTCATGTCCAAGGTAAACCACGGAGCCTTGTCCAATCTGGCATTTACTAGCCTTTATGGTCAAGTGTGCTTTCTGAAGAGCCTGGGGCACAATCCCGAGGTGTTTCACATGGTCTTCCCAGGTGGCACTGAAAACTGCTAATCGTCCAGATATGCAAGACAGAATTTGTCCAACCCATTCAACACATGATTCACAAGCCTCTGGAAAGTGGCAGGGGCATTTTTCAACCCGAACGGCATTACCCTGAATTGGTAAAGGCCGTCTGGAGTAGAAAACGCTGTCTTCTCCTTGGCATGTTCTGCTAAAGCTATTTGCCAATAGCCAGCAGTGAGGTCAAACGTGCTGAGGTACTTGGAGGCACCCAAAGTATCCACCAGCTCATCTGTTTGAGGCAAGGGGTGTGCATCTGTCTTGGTGACAGCATTCAGAGCCCTGTAATCCACGCAGAACCTCAATTCAGAAGTGCCTGCCTTTGGAATCAAAACCACAGGGCTGGACCAAGGACTACTAGAGGGTTCAATCACCCCAAGGTCTAACATCTTGTTGACCTCGGTCTTAATATAAGACCGTACTTTGTCTGACATCCTGTATCCCCTACTTTTGGTAGGTACACTGTCTCCTGTGTCTATGTTATGTTTGCACCAAGGTGTCAAACCAGGCGACTGTGAAAACAGGGGGGAACACTGCCTAAGCAAACTTTTCACCTCAGCCTGCTGATCAGAAGTCAGGTGAGGGGCCACTCGGACACCCTCAAAGGAGCTATCTGAAGGACCGCTTTGGAACAGGTCGGGGAGAGGTTCAGACTCCTCTTCCTCAACATCTGAAGCCAGTAGCAGTGCTGCGATTTCGACTCTTGGGACGAAAGCCTTCAGCCTATTTACGTGAAACACTTTTGGAGCCTGTCCAGGCCTTCCAAGGTCCACTAAATAGTTAACTTCACCCAGGGGCTCCACCACTGTGTAAGGGCCTGACCATTTGCCCTTTAAAGCTCGAGGCCTTATGGGATTCATGATCAGGACTTGCTGACCAGGTGTAAAGTTGATGAGGGAAGCTTTCTGGTCGTACCAATGTTTCACCAGCGCTTGTCCTGCCTTCAATTTATCACTAGCCAAGCCCATCAGAAGTACCATCCGTTTTCTGAGCCCCAGCACATAATCTACTATGTTGGTAGTAACAGGGGGAGTGGGCATCTCCCATCCCTCTTTGACTATGGCTAAGGGTCCCTGTACAGGATGACCGAACAGAAGTTCGAAGGGGCTGAAGCCAACACCCTCCTGTGGCACCTCTTGGTAGGCAACCAGCAAGCATGGTAAAAGAAGATCCCATTTTCTTCTCTGAGGTTCTTCCAGAGCCCCAATCATGCTCTTTAACGTTCTGTTGAAACGTTCCACTAGACCATTGGTCTGGGGGTGGTATGCAGAAGAGAACTTGTAGGTGACCCCACATTCTTTCCACATAGCCTACATATACTTCGACATAAAGTTGCTACCACGATCCGACACAACTTCTTTAGGGAAGCCAACCCTAGTAAATATGCCAAGTAACGCTTTTGCAACTGACTTGGCAGTTACAGTTTTCAATGGGATGGCCTCAGGATATCTGGTTGCATGGTCGACCAGCACCAGGATAAACCTATTGCCTGAGGATGTTTGTGGGTCAAGGGGACCAACAATGTCGATCCCTACACTTTCGAATGGTATTCCCACAACTGGGAGTGGTACCAATGGAGCTTGGATTGTCGAGCCAACCTTACCAGATAACTGGCAGGAGGCACAACTCCTGCAGTGACTTTCTACTTGCACCCCCATCTTGGGCCAGTAGAAGTGCATGGATAACCTTTGCTTGGTCCTCTTAATACCAAGGTGACCAGCAAGGGGCACTTCATGTGCCAACTGCAGGAGGAAGGGTCTTACAGCAAGGGGAACCACCAACCTCCTATGGTCTCCTTCTGTAGACTCTGTGGGCTCACTATACAGGAGTCCACCTTCCCAATAAATCCAATGCGTCCCAGGAGGTTCACCCTCAAGCTGGGAGCAGGCCTGTCTCCTTAGGCCTTCCAGAGATGGGCACTCACGTTGGCCTTTACTGAATTTGTCCCTATCAGGACCACCTTCTACTAACAAGTCTTTTAGTTCAGGATGGTCGTTGGGGTCAAATACTTCAGGCATCGCCACCTCCTCGTCAGGCTCGGGCGATTGACCAACTTCCTCCACCGCAGTGGTAGGCAAGCTCGGGGGAATATTCTCTTTCCCTCGTCTTGACTTGTTTACTCCTTTCGCTTGGGTTTCCCCCTCGGCTGGGGCGGCGTATTGGTCTTGGCCAATGCTGCCCGTGCTTGAGACCGTGTGTAGGGTCTTTCGGCAGTGTCTCCTACGAGCCCTAAAGCTCTGAGATCATTACCTAACAAGACCTTTCCTGGGACGTTTCTCTGAATGCTCAATGGAATCCTGACTGCTGTACCATTTAAAGTAAGATTTACAGGTATTACTGGGAACATACGGAGTGGGCCGTCAGCCAACTTAGTGGGCATCAGAGTAGCTCTGGCAACTTCCTCTGAGTCTACCAAGGTAGAATCCACTACAGTTCGACTGCACCCACTATCTCTAAGAGCTGGAGTATCTACTCCATTGATCAGCACACTGTCTTTAAAATAGTGCTTGGTATTATCTGGAATCCTAGCATAAGCCTCTGCGACTTTAGGCGACCAGGAACCCAGGGAAACTAAAACTACCTCAGCTTCCATCCCGCTGGGAAATGAGTCTGAGGAGAAGGATGCTCCTGTAATCTCTTCTTCCTCGTAGGAGGAGAAGGCCAGATTAGCGGAGTGGACCCCCAAAGGTCTAACCTTACACCGGGGATCCCCCTTCACGTGGTCAGTTGCTCCACAAGCAAAACAAGATCCATTGGGTCTGCTTACATAGGGAGGCTTATTGTAACCAGAGTTCTGTTTCGGAGGCTGATCTCCACTACCCTGTGAGTTCTCTTGTGTCTTACCCTTATTTTTCTTTTTGTGGCCCTTTTGAGAAGAAGATTTATCAGATTCTCCACCCTCCATATCTTTGGACTTTTTCCCTTCCTCCTGCTTACCAGGATGAGTTTTGTCCTTATGGGACACTCGATGTGACACCCATAAGTCTGCCGCAATGGCCAGCTTCTTAGGATCTATCTTCTTCGAATCGGCCAAATGCTGCTTAAGCTCCGGGGAAGAAGATGCAAAAATGTGTTCCAGCATGACAAGATTTATCATGCCCTCAAAGGTAGAAACCTTATAACCTTCGACCCAGCAGTTAAGTTTTTTAAGGATTCGGTTACATAAGATACCCAAGTACCGCCTTCTTTTTTCTTATACTCTCTGAATCGTTTTAAATATTGGGCCTGAGTCTTTCCAAACTTTAAAATGAGAGTTTGCTTTAACATTGCGAAATCAGCTCGCTCAGCCTTCGACATTTCCATAATGGCACGACAGCCAGAATGGGGCAGTCTGCTGAGTAACCAGGCAATCTTATCAGCATTGCCAACTTGTTGAACTTCGCATGCATACTCAAACGCATTCAGCCAGTCCATAATGTCATTCCTTTCCTCATACACACTGAGCAGATCTTTCGGAAACCGTGGATGAGAGGAGGCCCCAGACACATGCCCAGGACCCTTGGACCCATTTGCAACCTGAAGCCTGGCCAGTTCCAACTGGTGATCCCTGTCTTTCTGTTTTTCTGCCTGTTCGATTTTTAGTTTGGCTATGCTGAACTCAAGCTCCTTCTGCCTATACCGCAGCTCTTGCTTCTTGAATTCAAGCATAGCCTCCCCATCAGCACTGGCAGAGGAAACATTAGACATCTCATCCTCCCTGTCCTCGTAGTCGCGGTGGATCAGTGCAGCGGCAGAACCGTCGGTACTACCAGTGAGAGCAGCCCCACCTCCTTCCGCACTGTCCTCAGAAGTTATAGCGTCAAGCTGCGCTTCTTGCCACGCCATGATTCTTTGGATCATATCCAATTTAGTGCCTTGAGAGGAAACACCTCTCTCCGCACACATCTTTTTCAATGTTTCTGATTTGGAAGCATTTAAAGTTAACATGGTATTTGTTTCCATACTGTTAGATAGGACTATGGCCTTTTTAAAGTTATACTATAACAATTCACTACGTGTCCTGGTAGGAATAACTTGAAATGCCTTAGTTCATGCGCAACACTGGATACCTTCAGTCGTATCCCACCGCTGTACACCAATTTGTTAAGGCGGATTTCTGAACTCTGTCCTGGCGGCGCAGAAGTTCAGAAGGCCAACCTAATTACTTGGAACAGGGTAATCTCTGGACAAGCCAGACCAATCAGGGTAGCGATCGCGGCGGTCAAAACTAGGTCTCAAGAGGGGTGAGGGTGACTGAAAGCCCGCAATGAGCACACACAGCTAGGACACTTACAAACTACTCCAAACAGGTGTTCTATTAAAAATATATACACATTTATTCCAGTACAGGCCTTCTGGTTCGATCAGAGGTAAAAAGGGTTTCACAAAGCGACAGCAGTGCAGAGGAGCAGTCCTTCAGCGGGTCACCAGCGATTCCTCGGTTCAGCCTTGTGGTTGCAGGATACTTGGCTCCTGTATTCCTTCGTTCGTGAGAACTCAGGAGATCGACATGGTAGTGGCGTTTCCAGTCCCCTCTTATCCACGGTTCCCTTCGCGCCAAAACGGAGGGGACCCAATGGGAGATCCGCTCATCAACACTCACACCATACGTGGACCTATCACGGACCACGGTGGTCCCAGGCATTCACACCACCCTTGACTCTCTGGCACCCAGGATGTGTATTGGGACCAGACATCCCAGCCCACATCCTGAAGGCACACACAAGGCCTGTAGAAGCCTGCAAAAGCATCCGTGTTTCGCGGGAAAGTACATGCCCAAATAAGGAAGGCCCCGGGTCGGCTCGACCTGGGGTAGGTGAAGGGAGCAAGACGGTCAGTGGACAGGACGAAGGAGCCTCGTGGTCTGGCCATTTTGGGAGCCAGGCCACCATTTTGGGCAAAGCGCGAGAAACACGCTTAAAACGCCAAAAGGAGCTCAAAACACAAGAAACGATCACTGCCACCATTCCCGTCCGTGATTCACTTGCACCGATCAGTTACAATCCAAAAAGAGTATCTAGGGCCTGTAGAAGGCTAGAGACCAAAGAGAGCAGTAACTTAGCTTACAGTGCCCTCTTGTGTCATGTTGCACGAAAGCCGCAACATGATAAAGAAACTACGGAAAACAGCGTTTCCCGGTACTGACTGTCATGAGGACATGTCAGTTTCCCTGTAAGAATGGAGCAAAAGCCCAGAGGAGTGCGGCAGAAGGCTGCACTTCTCTGGCAAAGTCTAGATCATGGTGAAAACAACAGCAAAAAGTTTAGGGGTTGCCACATGGAAGGAAAATTACCCACAATTACAAAATCTTTCCTAACACTCGCCCTTCCCAGACTATGGACAGGGGGAACTAATCCACCCCTGGATGAGTCTCTTGTTCAGGTCGGTTAAACATTCTGGACAACCCATCAGCATTGCTATGTTGGACACCTGGCCTATGCTCAATAGTGAAGTCGAAGCCTTGTAGACTTATGGACCACCTAAGCAACTTTGGATTCTCCCCCTTCACGTTCATTAGCTACTTTAAGGGTTTATGGTCAGTTTGCACAGTGAAGTGGGTCCCATAGAGGTAGGGCCTCAGCTTCCGTAGGGCCCACACAACAGAGAAACATTCTTTCTCCACTGTGGACCATCTGAGCTCTCTGTCCTTAAGCTGGCGACTAATAATGCCAATAGGGTGTTCCTTACCCTTCTCATCTACTTGTGATAGTACAGCTCCTATTCCAGTGTCAGAGGCGTCCGTCTGCACAATAAAAGGTCTTTGATAATCAGGGGCCCTGAGGACAGGGGCCTGGCACAAGGAGTCTTTTAAGCCATTGAAGGCCTTCTCACACTCGTCGGTCCAAGTTACCTTCTTGGGTTTCTTCGGAGTGGTGAGGGCAGTCAGAGGGGCAGCTATGGTGCCATAGTCTGCCACGAAGTTTCAGTAATACCCTGTGAGTCCTAAGAAGGCTCTCACTTGGGTCTGTGTAGTGGGGGTAGGCCAGTCTTGTACTGCTTGTACTTTACTGGGAAGAGGCTGTATCCTCCCTCCACCTACTTCATGTCCAAGGTAAACCACGGAGCCTTGTCCAATCTGGCATTTACTAGCCTTTATGGTCAAGTGTGCTTTCTGAAGAGCCTGGGGCACAATCCCGAGGTGTTTCACATGGTCTTCCCAGGTGGCACTGAAAACTGCTAATCGTCCAGATATGCAAGACAGAATTTGTCCAACCCATTCAACACATTATTCACAAGCCTCTGGAAAGTGGCAGGGGCATTTTTCAACCCGAACGGCATTACCCTGAATTGGTAAAGGCCGTCTGGAGTAGAAAACGCTGTCTTCTCCTTGGCATGTTCTGCTAAAGCTATTTGCCAATAGCCAGCAGTGAGGTCAAACGTGCTGAGGTACTTGGAGGCACCCAAAGTATCCGCCAGCTCATCTGTTTGAGGCAAGGGGTGTGCATCTGTCTTGGTGACAGCATTCAGAGCCCTGTAATCCACGCAGAACCTCAATTCAGAAGTGCCTGCCTTTGGAATCAAAACCACAGGGCTGGACCAAGGACTACTAGAGGGTTCAATCACCCCAAGGTCTAACATCTTGTTGACCTCGGTCTTAATATAAGACCGTACTTTGTCTGACATCCTGTATCCCCTACTTTTGTTAGGTACACTGTCTCCTGTGTCTATGTTTTGTTTGCACCAAGGTGTCAAACCAGGCGACTGTGAAAACAGGGGGGAACACTGCCTAAGCAAACTTTTCACCTCAGCCTGCTGATCAGAAGTCAGGTGAGGGGCCACTCGGACACCCTCAAAGGAGCTATCTGAAGGACCGCTTTCGAACAGGTCGGGGAGGGGTTCAGACTCCTCTTCCTCAACATCTGAAGCCAGTAGCAGTGCTGCGATTTCGACTCTTGGGACGAAAGCCTTCAGCCTATTTACGTGAAACACTTTTGGAGCCTGTCCAGGCCTTCCAAGGTCCACTAAATAGTTAACTTCACCCAGGGGCTCCACCACTGTGTAAGGGCCTGACCATTTGCCCTGTAAAGCTCGAGGCCTTATGGGATTCATGATCAGGACTTGCTGACCAGGTGTAAAGTTGATGAGGGAAGCTTTCTGGTCGTACCAATGTTTCACCAGCGCTTGACCTGCCTTCAATTTATCACTAGCCAAGCCCATCAGAAGTACCATCCGTTTTCTGAGCCCCAGCACATAATCTACTACGTTGGTAGTAACAGGGGGAGTGGGCATCTCCCATCCCTCTTTGACTATGGCTAAGGGTCCCTGTACAGGATGACCAAACAGAAGTTCGAAGGGGCTGAAGCCAACACCCTCCTGTGGCACCTCTCGGTAGGCAACCAGCAAGCATGGTAAAAGAAGATCCCCTTTTCTTCTCTGAGGTTCTTCCAGAGCCCCAATCATGCTCTTTAACGTTCTGTTGAAACGTTCCACTAGACCATTGGTCTGGGGGTGGTATGCAGAAGAGAACTTGTAGGTGACCCCACATTCTTTCCACATAGCCTACATATACTTCGACATAAAGTTGCTACCACGATCCGACACAACTTCTTTAGGGAAGCCAACCCTAGTAAATATGCCAAGTAACGCTTTTGCAACTGACTTGGCAGTTACAGTTTTCAATGGGATGGCCTCAGGATATCTGGTTGCATGGTCGACCAGCACCAGGATAAACCTATTGCCTGAGGATGTTTGTGGGTCAAGGGGACCAACAATGTCGATCCCTACACTTTCGAATGGTATTCCCACAACTGGGAGTGGTACCAATGGAGCTTGGATTGTCGAGCCAACCTTACCAGATAACTGGCAGGAGGCACAACTCCTGCAGTGACTTTCTACTTGCACCCCCATCTTGGGCCAGTAGAAGTGCATGGATAACCTTTGCTTGGTCCTCTTAATACCAAGGTGACCAGCAAGGGGCACTTCATGTGCCAACTGCAGGAGGAAGGGTCTTACAGCAAGGGGAACCACCAACCTCCTATGGTCTCCTTCTGTAGACTCTGTGGGCTCACTATACAGGAGTCCACCTTCCCAATAAATCCAATGCGTCCCAGGAGGTTCACCCTCAAGCTGGGAGCAGGCCTGTCTCATTAGGCCTTCCAGAGATGGGCACTCACGTTGGCCTTTACTGAATTTGTCCCTATCAGGACCACCTTCTACTAACAAGTCTTTTAGTTCAGGATGGTCGTTGGGGTCAAATACTTCAGGCATCGCCACCTCCTCGTCAGGCTCGGGCGATTGACCAACTTCCTCCACCGCAGTGGTAGGCAAGCTCGGGGGAATATTCTCTTTCCCTCGTCTTGACTTGTTTACTCCTTTCGCTTGGGTTTCCCCCTCGGCTGGGGCGGCGTATTGGTCTTGGCCAATGCTGCCCGTGCTTGAGACCGTGTGTAGGGTCTTTCGGCAGTGTCTCCTACGAGCCCTAAAGCTCTGAGATCATTACCTAACAAGACCTTTCCTGGGACGTTTCTCTGAATGCTCAATGGAATCCTGACTGCTGTACCATTTAAAGTAAGATTTACAGGTATTACTGGGAACATACGGAGTGGGCCGTCAGCCAACTTAGTGGGCATCAGAGTAGCTCTGGCAACTTCCTCTGAGTCTACCAAGGTAGAATCCACTACAGTTCGACTGCACCCACTATCTCTAAGAGCTGGAGTATCTACTCCATTGATCAGCACACTGTCTTTAAAATAGTGCTTGGTATTATCTGGAATCCTAGCATAAGCCTCTGCGACTTTAGGCGACCAGGAACCCAGGGAAACTAAAACTACCTCAGCTTCCATCCCGCTGGGAAATGAGTCTGAGGAGAAGGATGCTCCTGTAATCTCTTCTTCCTCGTAGGAGGAGAAGGCCAGATTAGCGGAGTGGACCCCCAAAGGTCTAACCTTACACCGGGGATCCCCCTTCACGTGGTCAGTTGCTCCACAAGCAAAACAAGATCCATTGGGTCTGCTTACATAGGGAGGCTTATTGTAACCAGAGTTCTGTTTCGGAGGCTGATCTCCACTACCCTGTGAGTTCTCTTGTGTCTTACCCTTATTTTTCTTTTTGTGGCCCTTTTGAGAAGAAGATTTATCAGATTCTCCACCCTCCATATCTTTGGACTTTTTCCCTTCCTCCTGCTTACCAGGATGAGTTTTGTCCTTATGGGACACTCGATGTGACACCCATAAGTCTGCCGCAATGGCCAGCTTCTTAGGATCTATCTTCTTCGAATCGGCCAAATGCTGCTTAAGCTCCGGGGAAGAAGATGCAAAAATGTGTTCCAGCATGACAAGATTTATCATGCCCTCAAAGGTAGAAACCTTATAACCTTCCACCCAGCAGTTAAGTTTTTTAAGGATTCGGTTACATAAGATACCCAAGTACCGCCTTCTTTTTTCTTATACTCTCTGAATCGTTTTAAATATTGGGCCTGAGTCTTTCCAAACTTTAAAATGAGAGTTTGCTTTAACATTGCGAAATCAGCTCGCTCAGCCTTCGACATTTCCATAATGGCACGACAGCCAGAATGGGGCAGTCTGCTGAGTAACCAGGCAATCTTATCAGCATTGCCAACTTGTTGAACTTCGCATGCATACTCAAACGCATTCAGCCAGTCCATAATGTCATTCCTTTCCTCATACACACTGAGCAGATCTTTCGGAAACCGTGGATGAGAGGAGGCCCCAGACACATGTCCAGGACCCTTGGACCCATTTGCAACCTGAAGCCTGGCCAGTTCCAACTGGTGATCCCTGTCTTTCTGTTTTTCTGCCTGTTCGATTTTTAGTTTGGCTATGCTGAACTCAAGCTCCTTCTGCCTATACCGCAGCTCTTGCTTCTTGAATTCAAGCATAGCCTCCCCATCAGCACTGGCAGAGGAAACATTAGACATCTCATCCTCCCTGTCCTCGTAGTCGCGGTGGATCAGTGCAGCGGCAGAACCGTCGGTTCTACCAGTGAGAGCAGCCCCACCTCCTTCCGCACTGTCCTCAGAAGTTATAGCGTCAAGCTGCGCTTCTTGCCACGCCATGATTCTTTGGATCATATCCAATTTAGTGCCTTGAGAGGAAACACCTCTCTCCGCACACATCTTTTTCAATGTTTCTGATTTGGAAGCATTTAAAGTTAACATGGTATTTGTTTCCATACTGTTAGATAGGACTATGGCCTTTTTAAAGTTATACTATAACAATTCACTACGTGTCCTGGTAGGAATAACTTGAAATGCCTTAGTTCATGCGCAACACTGGATACCTTCAGTCGTATCCCACCGCTGTACACCAATTTGTTAAGGCGGATTTCTGAACTCTGTCCTGGCGGCGCAGAAGTTCAGAAGGCCAACCTAATTACTTGGAACAGGGTAATCTCTGGACAAGCCAGACCAATCAGGGTAGCGATCGCGGCGGTCAAAACTAGGTCTCAAGAGGGGTGAGGGTGACTGAAAGCCCGCAATGAGCACACACAGCTAGGACACTTACAAACTACTCCAAACAGGTGTTCTATTAAAAATATATACACATTTATTCCAGTACAGGCCTTCTGGTTCGATCAGAGGTAAAAAGGGTTTCACAAAGCGACAGCAGTGCAGAGGAGCAGTCCTTCAGCGGGTCACCAGCGATTCCTCGGTTCAGCCTTGTGGTTGCAGGATACTTGGCTCCTGTATTCCTTCGTTCGTGAGAACTCAGGAGATCGACATGGTAGTGGCGTTTCCAGTCCCCTCTTATCCACGGTTCCCTTCGCGCCAAAACGGAGGGGACCCAATGGGAGATCCGCTCATCAACACTCACACCATACGTGGACCTATCACGGACCACGGTGGTCCCAGGCATTCACACCACCCTTGACTCTCTGGCACCCAGGATGTGTATTGGGACCAGACATCCCAGCCCACATCCTGAAGGCACACACAAGGCCTGTAGAAGCCTGCAAAAGCATCCGTGTTTCGCGGGAAAGTACATGCCCAAATAAGGAAGGCCCCGGGTCGGCTCGACCTGGGGTAGGTGAAGGGAGCAAGACGGTCAGTGGACAGGACGAAGGAGCCTCGTGGTCTGGCCATTTTGGGAGCCAGGCCACCATTTTGGGCAAAGCGCGAGAAACACGCTTAAAACGCCAAAAGGAGCTCAAAACACAAGAAAGGATCACTGCCACCATTCCCGTCCGTGATTCACTTGCACCGATCAGTTACAATCCAAAAAGAGTATCTAGGGCCTGTAGAAGGCTAGAGACCAAAGAGAGCAGTAACTTAGCTTACAGTGCCCTCTTGTGTCATGTTGCACGAAAGCCGCAACATGATAAAGAAACTACGGAAAACAGCGTTTCCCGGTACTGACTGTCATGAGGACATGTCAGTTTCCCTGTAAGAATGGAGCAAAAGCCCAGAGGAGTGCGGCAGAAGGCTGCACTTCTCTGGCAAAGTCTAGATCATGGTGAAAACAACAGCAAAAAGTTTAGGGGTTGCCACATGGAAGGAAAATTACCCACAATTACAAAATCTTTCCTAACACTCGCCCTTCCCAGACTATGGACAGGGGGAACTAATCCAACCCTGGATGAGTCTCTTGTTCAGGTCGGTTAAACATTCTGGACAACCCATCAGCATTGCTATGTTGGACACCTGGCCTATGCTCAATAGTGAAGTCGAAGCCTTGTAGACTTATGGACCACCTAAGCAACTTTGGATTCTCCCCCTTCACGTTCATTAGCTACTTTAAGGGTTTATGGTCAGTTTGCACAGTGAAGTGGGTCCCATAGAGGTAGGGCCTCAGCTTCCGTAGGGCCCACACAACAGAGAAACATTCTTTCTCCACTGTGGACCATCTGAGCTCTCTGTCCTTAAGCTGGCGACTAATAATGCCAATAGGGTGTTCCTTACCCTTCTCATCTACTTGTGATAGTACAGCTCCTATTCCAGTGTCAGAGGCGTCCGTCTGCACAATAAAAGGTCTTTGATAATCAGGGGCCCTGAGGACAGGGGCCTGGCACAAGGAGTCTTTTAAGCCATTGAAGGCCTTCTCACACTCGTCGGTCCAAGTTACCTTCTTGGGTTTCTTCGGAGTGGTGAGGGCAGTCAGAGGGGCAGCTATGGTGCCATAGTCTGCCACGAAGTTTCAGTAATACCCTGTGAGTCCTAAGAAGGCTCTCACTTGGGTCTGTGTAGTGGGGGTAGGCCAGTCTTGTACTGCTTGTACTTTACTGGGAAGAGGCTGTATCCTCCCTCCACCTACTTCATGTCCAAGGTAAACCACGGAGCCTTGTCCAATCTGGCATTTACTAGCCTTTATGGTCAAGTGTGCTTTCTGAAGAGCCTGGGGCACAATCCCGAGGTGTTTCACATGGTCTTCCCAGGTGGCACTGAAAACTGCTAATCGTCCAGATATGCAAGACAGAATTTGTCCAACCCATTCAACACATTATTCACAAGCCTCTGGAAAGTGGCAGGGGCATTTTTCAACCCGAACGGCATTACCCTGAATTGGTAAAGGCCGTCTGGAGTAGAAAACGCTGTCTTCTCCTTGGCATGTTCTGCTAAAGCTATTTGCCAATAGCCAGCAGTGAGGTCAAACGTGCTGAGGTACTTGGAGGCACCCAAAGTATCCACCAGCTCATCTGTTTGAGGCAAGGGGTGTGCATCTGTCTTGGTGACAGCATTCAGAGCCCTGTAATCCACGCAGAACCTCAATTCAGAAGTGCCTGCCTTTGGAATCAAAACCACAGGGCTGGACCAAGGACTACTAGAGGGTTCAATCACCCCAAGGTCTAACATCTTGTTGACCTCGGTCTTAATATAAGACCGTACTTTGTCTGACATCCTGTATCCCCTACTTTTGTTAGGTACACTGTCTCCTGTGTCTATGTTTTGTTTGCACCAAGGTGTCAAACCAGGCGACTGTGAAAACAGGGGGGAACACTGCCTAAGCAAACTTTTCACCTCAGCCTGCTGATCAGAAGTCAGGTGAGGGGCCACTCGGACACCCTCAAAGGAGCTATCTGAAGGACCGCTTTCGAACAGGTCGGGGAGGGGTTCAGACTCCTCTTCCTCAACATCTGAAGCCAGTAGCAGTGCTGCGATTTCGACTCTTGGGACGAAAGCCTTCAGCCTATTTACGTGAAACACTTTTGGAGCCTGTCCAGGCCTTCCAAGGTCCACTAAATAGTTAACTTCACCCAGGGGCTCCACCACTGTGTAAGGGCCTGACCATTTGCCCTGTAAAGCTCGAGGCCTTATGGGATTCATGATCAGGACTTGCTGACCAGGTGTAAAGTTGATGAGGGAAGCTTTCTGGTCGTACCAATGTTTCACCAGCGCTTGACCTGCCTTCAATTTATCACTAGCCAAGCCCATCAGAAGTACCATCCGTTTTCTGAGCCCCAGCACATAATCTACTACGTTGGTAGTAACAGGGGGAGTGGGCATCTCCCATCCCTCTTTGACTATGGCTAAGGGTCCCTGTACAGGATGACCAAACAGAAGTTCGAAGGGGCTGAAGCCAACACCCTCCTGTGGCACCTCTCGGTAGGCAACCAGCAAGCATGGTAAAAGAAGATCCCATTTTCTTCTCTGAGGTTCTTCCAGAGCCCCAATCATGCTCTTTAACGTTCTGTTGAAACGTTCCACTAGACCATTGGTCTGGGGGTGGTATGCAGAAGAGAACTTGTAGGTGACCCCACATTCTTTCCACATAGCCTGCATATACTTCGACATAAAGTTGCTACCACGATCCGACCCAACTTCTTTAGGTAAGCCAACCCTAGTAAATATGCCAAGTAACGCTTTTGCAACTGACTTGGCAGTTACAGTTTTCAATGGCATGGCCTCAGGATATCTGGTTGCATGGTCGACCAGCACCAGGATAAACCTATTGCCTGAGGATGTTTGTGGGTCAAGGGGACCAACGATGTCGATCCCTACACTTTCGAATGGTATTCCCACAACTGGGAGTGGTACCAATGGAGCTTGGATTGTCGAGCCAACCTTACCAGATAACTGGCAGGAGGCACAACTCCTGCAGTGACTTTCTACTTGCACCCCCATCTTGGGCCAGTAGAAGTGCATGGATAACCTTTGCTTGGTCCTCTTAATACCAAGGTGACCAGCAAGGGGCACTTCATGTGCCAACTGCAGGAGGAAGGGTCTTACAGCAAGGGGAACTACCAACTTCCTATGGTCTCCTTCTGTAGACTCTGTGGGCTCACTATACAGAGTCCACCTTCCCAATAAATCCAATGCGTCCCAGGAGGTTCACCCTCAAGCTGGGAGCAGGCCTGTCTCCTTAGGCCTTCCAGAGATGGGCACTCACGTTGGCCTTTACTGAATTTGTCCCTATCAGGACCACCTTCTACTAACAAGTCTTTTAGTTCAGGATGGTCGTTGGGGTCAAATACTTCAGGCATCGCCACCTCCTCGTCAGGCACGGGCGATTGACCAACTTCCTCCACCGCAGTGGTAGGCAAGCTCGGGGGAATATTCTCTTTCCATCGTCTTGACTTGTTTACTCCTTTCGCTTGGGTTTCCCCTTCGGCTGGGGCGGCGTATTGGTCTTGGCCAATGCTGCCCGTGCTTGAGACCGTGTGTAGGGTCTTTCGGCAGTGTCTCCTACGAGCCCTAAAGCTCTGAGATCATTACCTAACAAGACCTTTCCTGGGACGTTTCTCTGAATGCTCAATGGAATCCTGACTGCTGTACCATTTAAAGTAAGATTTACAGGTATTACTGGGAACATACGGAGTGGGCCGTCAGCCAACTTAGTGGGCATCAGAGTAGCTCTGGCAACTTCCTCTGAGTCTACCAAGGTAGAATCCACTACAGTTCGACTGCACCCACTATCTCTAAGAGCTGGAGTATCTACTCCATTGATCAGCACACTGTCTTTAAAATAGTGCTTGGTATTATCTGGAATCCTAGCATAAGCCTCTGCGACTTTAGGCTCCCAGGAACCCAGGGAAACTAAAACTACCTCAGCTTCTATCCCGCTGGGAAATGAGTCTGAGGAGAAGGATGCTCCTGTAATCTCTTCTTCCTCGTAGGAGGAGAAGGCCAGATTAGCGGAGTGGACCCCCAAAGGTCTAACCTTACACCGGGGATCCCCCTTCACGTGGTCAGTTGCTCCACAAGCAAAACAAGATCCATTGGGTCTGCTTACATAGGGAGGCTTATTGTAACCAGAGTTCTGTTTCGGAGGCTGATCTCCACTACCCTGTGAGTTCTCTTGTGTCTTACCCTTATTTTTCTTTTTGTGGCCCTTTTGAGAAGAAGATTTATCAGATTCTCCACCCTTCTTATCTTTGGACTTTTTCCCTTCCTCCTGCTTACCAGGATGAGTTTTGTCCTTATGGGACACTCAATGTGACACCCATAAGTCTGCCGCAATGGCCAGCTTCTTAGGATCTATCTCCTTCGAATCGGCCAAATGCTGCTTAAGCTCCGGGGAAGAAGATGCAAAAATGTGTTCCAGCATGACAAGATTTATCATGCCCTCAAAGGTAGAAACCTTATAACCTTCGACCCAGCAGTTAAGTTTTTTAAGGATTCGGTTACATAAGATACCCAAGTACCGCCTTCTTTTTTCTTATACTCTCTGAATCGTTTTAAATATTGGGCCTGAGTCTTTCCAAACTTTAAAATGAGAGTTTGCTTTAACATTGCGAAATCAGCTCGCTCAGCCTTCGACATTTCCATAATGGCACGACAGCCAGAATGGGGCAGTCTGCTGAGTAACCAGGCAATCTTATCAGCATTGTCAACTTGTTGAACTTCGCATGCATACTCAAACGCATTCAGCCAGTCCATAATGTCATTCCTTTCCTCATACACACTGAGCAGATCTTTCGGAAACCGTGGATGAGAGGAGGCCCCAGACACATGTCCAGGACCCTTGGACCCATTTGCAACCTGAAGCCTGGCCAGTTCGAACTGGTGATCCCTGTCTTTCTGTTTTTCTGCCTGTTCGATTTTTAGTTTGGCTATGCTGAACTCAAGCTCCTTCTGCCTATACCGCAGCTCTTGCTTCTTGAATTCAAGCATAGCCTCCCCATCAGCACTGGCAGAGGAAACATTAGACATCTCATCCTCCCTGTCCTCGTAGTCGCGGTGGATCAGTGCAGCGGCAGAACCGTCGGTTCTACCAGTGAGAGCAGCCCCACCTCCTTCCGCACTGTCCTCAGAAGTTATAGCGTCAAGCTGCGCTTCTTGCCACGCCATGATTCTTTGGATCATATCCAATTTAGTGCCTTGAGAGGAAACACCTCTCTCCGCACACATCTTTTTCAATGTTTCTGATTTGGAAGCATTTAAAGTTAACATGGTATTTGTTTCCATACTGTTAGATAGGACTATGGCCTTTTTAAAGTTATACTATAACAATTCACTACGTGTCCTGGTAGGAATAACTTGAAATGCCTTAGTTCATTGGCAACACTGGATACCTTCAGTCGTATCCCACCGCTGTACACCAATTTGTTAAGACGGATTTCTGAACTCTGTCCTGGCGGCGCAGAAGTTCAGAAGGCCAACCTAATTACTTGGAACAGGGTAATCTCTGGACAAGCCAGACCAATCAGGGTAGCGATCGCGGCGGTCAAAACTAGGTCTCAAGAGGGGTGAGGGTGACTGAAAGCCCGCAATGAGCACACAAAGCTAGGACACTTACAAACTACTCCAAACAGGTGTTCTATTAAAAATATATACACATTTATTCCAGTACAGGCCTTCTGGTTCGATCAGAGGTAAAAAGGGTTTCACAAAGCGACAGCAGTGCAGAGGAGCAGTCCTTCAGCGGGACACCAGCGATTCCTCGGTTCAGCCTTGTGGTTGCAGGATACTTGGCTCCTGTATTCCTTTGTTCGTGAGAACTCAGGAGATCGACATGGTAGTGGCGTTTCCAGTCCCCTCTTATCCACGGTTCCCTTCGCGCCAAAACAGAGGGGACCCAATGGGAGATCCGCTCATCAACACTCACACCATACGTGGACCTATCACGGACCACGGTGGTCCCAGGCATTCACACCACCCTTGACTCTCTGGCACCCAGGATGTGTATTGGGACCAGACATCCCAGCCCACATCCTGAAGGCACACACAAGGCCTGTAGAAGCCTGCGAAAGCATCCGTGTTTCGCGGGAAAGTACATGCCCAAATAAGGAAGGCCCCGGGTCGGCTCAACCTGGGGTAGGTGAAGGGAGCAAGACGGTCAGTGGACAGGACGAAGGAGCCTCGTGGTCTGGCCATTTTGGGAGCCAGGCCACCATTTTTGGCAAAGTGCGAGAAACGCGCTTAAAACGCCAAAAGGAGCTCAAAACACAAGAAACGATCGCTGCCACCATTCCCGTCCGTGATTCACTTGCACCGATAAGTTACAATCCAAAAAGAGTATCTAGGGCCTGTAGAAGGCTAGAGACCAAAGAGAGCAGTAACTTAGCTTACAGTGCCCTCTTGTGTCATGTTGCACGAAAGCCGCAACATGATAAAGAAACTACGGAAAACAGCGTTTCCCGGTACTGACTGTCATGAGGACATGTCCGTTTCCCTGTAAGAATGGAGCAAAAGCCCAGAGGAGTGCGGCAGAAGGCTGCACTTCTCTGGCAAAGTCTAGATCATGGTGAAAACAACAGCAAAAAGTTTAGGGGTTGCCACATGGAAGGAAAATTACCCACAATTACAAAATCTTTCCTAACACTCGCCCTTCCCAGACTATGGACAGGGGGAACTAATCCACCCCTGGATGAGTCTCTTGTTCAGGTCGGTTAAACATTCTGGACAACCCATCAGCATTGCTATGTTGGACACCTGGCCTATGCTCAATAGTGAAGTCGAAGCCTTGTAGACTTATGGACCACCTAAGCAACTTTGGATTCTCCCCCTTCATGTTCATTAGCCACTTTAAGGGTTTATGGTCAGTTTGCACAGTGGAGTGGGTCCCATAGAGGTAGGGCCTCAGCTTCCGTAGGGCCCACACAACAGAGAAACATTCTTTCTCCACTGTGGACCATCTGAGCTCTCTGTCCTTAAGCTGGCGACTAATAATGCCAATAGGGTGTTCCTTACCCTTCTCATCTACTTGTGATAGTACAGCTCCTATTCCAGTGTCAGAGGCGTCCGTCTGCACAATAAAAGGTCTTTGATAATCAGGGGCCCTGAGGACAGGGGCCTGGCACAAGGAGTCTTTTAAGCCATTGAAGGCCTTCTCACACTCGTCGGTCCAAGTTACCTTCTTGAGTTTCTTCGGAGTGGTGAGGGCAGTCAGAGGGGCAGCTATGGTGCCATAGTCTGCCACGAAGTTTCAGTAATACCCCGTGAGTCCTAAGAAGGCTCTCACTTGGGTCTGTGTAGTGGGGGTAGGCCAGTCTTGTACTGCTTGTACTTTACTGGGAAGAGGCTGTATCCTCCCTCCACCTACTTCATGTCCAAGGTAAACCACGGAGCCTTGTCCAATCTGGCATTTACTAGCCTTTATGGTCAAGTGTGCTTTCTGAAGAGCCTGGGGCACAATGCCGAGGTGTTTCACGTGGTCTTCCCAGGTGGCACTGAAAACTGCTAATCGTCCAGATATGCAAGACAGAATTTGTCCAACCCATTCAACACATGATTCACAAGCCTCTGGAAAGTGGCAGGGGCATTTTTCAACCCGAACGGCATTACCCTGAATTGGTAAAGGCCGTCTGGAGTAGAAAACGCTGTCTTCTCCTTGGCATGTTCTGCTAAAGCTATTTGCCAATAGCCAGCAGTGAGGTCAAACGTGCTGAGGTACTTGGAGGCACCCAAAGTATCCACCAGCTCATCTGTTTGAGGCAAGGGGTGTGCATCTGTCTTGGTGACAGCATTCAGAGCCCTGTAATCCACGCAGAACCTCAATTCAGAAGTGCCTGCCTTTGGAATCAAAACCACAGGGCTGGACCAAGGACTAGTAGAGGGTTCAATCACCCCAAGGTCTAACATCTTGTTGACCTCGGTCTTAATATAAGACTGTACTTTGTCTGACATCCTGTATCCCCTACTTTTGGTAGGTACACTGTCTCCTGTGTCTATGTTATGTTTGCACCAAGGTGTCAAACCAGGCGACTGTGAAAACAGGGGGGAACACTGCCTAAGCAAACTTTTCACCTCAGCCTGCTGATCAGAAGTCAGGTGAGGGGCCACTCGGACACCCTCAAAGGAGCTATCTGAAGGACCGCTTTGGAACAGGTCGGGGAGAGGTTCAGACTCCTCTTCCTCAACATCTGAAGCCAGTAGCAGTGCTGCGATTTCGACTCTTGGGACGAAAGCCTTCAGCCTATTTACGTGAAACACTTTTGGAGCCTGTCCAGGCCTTCCAAGGTCCACTAAATAGTTAACTTCACCCAGGGGCTCCACCACTGTGTAAGGGCCTGACCATTTGCCCTATAAAGCTCGAGGCCTTATGGGATTCATGATCAGGACTTGCTGACCAGGTGTAAAGTTGATGAGGGAAGCTTTCTGGTCGTACCAATGTTTCACCAGCGCTTGTCCTGCCTTCAATTTATCACTAGCCAAGCCCATCAGAAGTACCATCCGTTTTCTGAGCCCCAGCACATAATCTACTACGTTGGTAGTAACAGGGGGAGTGGGCATCTCCCATCCCTCTTTGACTATGGCTAAGGGTCCCTGTACAGGATGACCGAACAGAAGTTCGAAGGGGCTGAAGCCAACACCCTCCTGTGGCACCTCTCGGTAGGCAACCAGCAAGCATGGTAAAAGAAGATCCCATTTTCTTCTCTGAGGTTCTTCCAGAGCCCCAATCATGCTCTTTAACGTTCTGTTGAACCGTTCCACTAGACCATTGGTCTGGGGGTGGTATGCAGAAGAGAACTTGTAGGTGACCCCACATTCTTTCCACATAGCCTGCCTATACTTCGACATAAAGTTGCTACCACGATCCGACCCAACTTCTTTAGGGAAGCCAACCCTAGTAAATATGCCAAGTAACGCTTTTGCAACTGACTTGGCAGTTACAGTTTTCAATGGGATGGCCTCAGGATATCTGGTTGCATGGTCGACCAGCACCAGGATAAACCTATTGCCTGAGGATGTTTGTGGGTCAAGGGGACCAACGATGTCGATCCCTACACTTTCGAATGGTATTCCCACAACTGGGAGTGGTACCAATGGAGCTTGGATTGTCGAGCCAACCTTACCAGATAACTGGCAGGAGGCACAACTCCTGCAGTGACTTTCTACTTGCACCCCCATCTTGGGCCAGTAGAAGTGCATGGATAACCTTTGCTTGGTCCTCTTAATACCAAGGTGACCAGCAAGGGGCACTTCATGTGCCAACTGCAGGAGGAAGGGTCTTACAGCAAGGGGAACCACCAACTTCCTATGGTCTCCTTCTGTAGACTCTGTGGGCTCACTATACAGGAGTCCACCTTCCCAATAAATCCAATGCGTCCCAGGAGGTTCACCCTCAAGCTGGGAGCAGGCCTGTCTCCTTAGGCCTTCCAGAGATGGGCACTCACGTTGGCCTTTACTGAATTTGTCCCTATCAGGACCACCTTCTACTAACAAGTCTTTTAGTTCAGGATGGTCGTTGGGGTCAAATACTTCAGGCATCGCCACCTCCTCGTCAGGCCCGGGCGATTGACCAACTTCCTCCACCGCAGTGGTAGGCAAGCTCGGGGGAATATTCTCTTTCCCTCGTCTTGACTTGTTTACTCCTTTCGCTTGGGTTTCCCTTCGGCTGGGGCGGCGTATTGGTCTTGGCCAATGCTGCCCGTGCTTGAGACTGTGTGTAGGGTCTTTCGGCAGTGTCTCCTACGAGCCCTAAAGCTCTGAGATCATTACCTAACAAGACCTTTCCTGGGACGTTTCTCTGAATGCTCAATGGAATCCTGACTGCTGTACCATTTAAAGTAAGATTTACAGGTATTACTGGGAACATACGGAGTGGGCCGTCAGCCAACTTAGTGGGCATCAGAGTAGCTCTGGCAACTTCCTCTGAGTCTACCAAGGTAGAATCCACTACAGTTCGACTGCACCCACTATCTCTAAGAGCTGGAGTATCTACTCCATTGATCAGCACACTGTCTTTAAAGTAGTGCTTGGTATTATCTGGAATCCTAGCATAAGCCTCTGCGACTTTAGGCTCCCAGGAACCCAGGGAAACTAAAACTACCTCAGCTTCTATCCCGCTGGGAAATGAGTCTGAGGAGAAGGATGCTCCTGTAATCTCTTCTTCCTCGTAGGAGGAGAAGGCAAGATTAGCGGAGTGGACCCCCAAAGGTCTAACCTTACACCGGGGATCCCCCTTCACATGGTCAGTTGCTCCACAAGCAAAACAAGATCCATTGGGTCTGCTTACATAGGGAGGCTTATTGTAACCAGAGTTCTGTTTCGGAGGCTGATCTCCACTACCCTGTGAGTTCTCTTGTGTCTTACCCTTATTTTTTTTTTGTGGCCCTTTTGAGAAGAAGATTTATCAGATTCTCCACCCTCCTTATCTTTGGACTTTTTCCCTTCCTCCTGCTTACCAGGATGAGTTTTGTCCTTATGGGACACTCGATGTGACACCCTTAAGTCTGCCACAATGGCCAGCTTCTTAGGATCTATCTCCTTCGAATCGGCAAAATGCTGCTTAAGCTCCGGGGAAGAATATGCAAAAATGTGTTCCAGCATGACAAGATTTATCATGCCCTCAAAGGTAGAAACCTTATAACCTTCGACCCAGCCAGTTAAGTTTTTTAAGGATTCGGTTACATAAGATACCCAAGTACCGCCTTCTTTTTTCTTATACTCTCTGAATCGTTTTAAATATTGGGCCTGAGTCTTTCCAAACTTTAAAATGAGAGTTTGCTTTAACATTGCGAAATCAGCTCGCTCAGCCTTCGACATTTCCATAATGGCACGACAGCCAGAATGGGGCAGTCTGCTGAGTAACCAGGCAATCTTATCAGCATTGTCAACTTGTTGAACTTCGCATGCATACTCAAACGCATTCAGCCAGTCCATAATGTCATTCCTTTCCTCATACACACTGAGCAGATCTTTCGTAAACCGTGGATGAGAGGAGGCCCCAGACACATGTCCAGGACCCTTGGACCCATTTGCAACCTGAAGCCTGGCCAGTTCCAACTGGTGATCCCTGTCTTTCTGTTTTTCTGCCTGTTCGATTTTTAGTTTGGCTATGCTGAACTCAAGCTCCTTCTGCCTATACCGCAGCTCTTGCTTTTTGAATTCAAGCATAGCCTCCCCATCAGCACTGGCAGAGGAAACATTAGACATCTCATCCTCCCTGTCCTCGTAGTGGCGGTGGATCAGTGCAGCGGCAGAACCATCGGTTCTACCAGTGAGAGCAGCCCCACCTCCTTCCGCACTGTCCTCAGAAGTTATAGCGTCAAGCTGCGCTTCTTGCCACGCCACGATTCTTTGGATCATATCCAATTTAGTGCCTTGAGAGGAAACACCTCTCTCCGCACACATCTTTTTCAATGTTTCTGATTTGGAAGCATTTAAAGTTAACAAGGTATTTGTTCCCATACTGTTAGATAGGACTATGGCCTTTTTAAAGTTATACTATAACAATTCACTACGTGTCCTTGTAGGAATAACTTGAAATGCCTTCATGCGCAACACTGGATACCTTCAGTCATATCCCACCGCTGTACACCAATTTGTTAAGACGGATTTCTGAACTCTGTCCTGGCGGCGCAGAAGTTCAGAAGGCCAACCTAATTACTTGGAACAGGGTAACCTCTGGACAAGCCAGACCAATCAGGGTAGCGATCGCGGCGGTCAAGACTAGGTCTCAAGAGGGGTGAGGGTGACTGAAAGCCCGCAATGAGCACACAAAGCAAGGACACTTACAAACTACTCCAAACAGGTGTTATATTAAAAATATATACACATTTATTCCAAGGCCTTTAAAACAATGACTGTAGCGAGAAATCACAATACAACTCTAGTAAACCAACTCACACCAAACCAATACAATATATATACAAATACAAACGAGTCTAACGCGTTAGATGCACGAAATGTGTAGACCACCTAGAAGGGAAGGAAAACAGGCAGTGCGAAATAATGCTTAGACCCAGTCCGCCTTCAGAGGCACCTAACTAAAGGGAAGTCCAAGCCCTACGAAGAGTGGAGCCCTGTGCTCAAAAGTACCTGCACACGCTGGTGCCAACGTGCAAAAAGGGGAGTCTCTTCGAGGGAATCAGGCAGTTCAGTTTAGTGCACAAATGAAGAAGAACAGAGTTCCGCGACTCAAGCGCAGCCTCCACTGTGGGCAGAAGCAGAGCGCGAGTACGGAAAGACGTGCTGTTTTGACACAGCGGGGAAAAGCTATGGGCTCCTGCAGGAGGGCGACCAGTTCGTAGCTATGCTACTCACCGGTCCCCGATGCAAGCAGACCCAGGCTTCTCCGTGTCAGTTTCAGTGCTGGCAGGTTCAGGAGAGCAGGGGACGTCTCGTCATAGTGTAGATTCTGCAGCAGCAGAGTTGAGTTAAGATGTCCCAAACGAAGTGAACCCGCACAGTTTGTTACCACAGAAGGGCAACGGAGCGGCCGTGTGTATCTCAGCCAAATGTACACTACTCACTTCAGACCTGGGAACGCCAAGTGTACGAATCGTGTGAGAGTGACAAGGACTAGAAATACAACACAACCTGGCGGCGGTTACAGAGCAAGACTCCTGTGTAGGCTGGTCCGTCTGCAGGATGGCCCAGAGACACTTCCGAAGGCTTACGTGCAGGAGATGGTGAAGATTCCGAGAATAGCTGTTCCCGCTATTCCAAGGGTCGAAGTACCAGTACAGGCCTTCTGGTTCGATCAGAGGTAAAAAGGGTTTCACAAAGCGACAGCAGTGCAGAGGAGCAGTCCTTCAGCGGGTCACCAGCGATTCCTCGGTTCAGCCTCGTGGTTGCAGGATACTTGGCTCCTGTATTCCTTCGTTCGTGAGAACTCAGGAGATCGAGATGGTAGTGGCGTTTCCAGCCCCCTCTTATCCACGGTTCCCTTCGCGCCAAAACGGAGGGGACCCAATGGGAGATCCCCTCATCAACACTCACACCATACGTGGACCTGTCACGGACCACGGTGGTCCCAGGCATTCACACCACCCTAGACTCTTTGGCACCCAGGATGTGTATTGGGACCAGACATCCCAGGCCACATCCTGGAGGCACACACAAGGCCTGTAGAAGCCCGCGAAAGCATCCGTGTTTCGCAGGAAAGTACATGCCCAAATACGGAAGGCCCCGGGTCGGCTCGACCTGGGGAAGTTGAAGGGAGCAAGACGGTCAGCGGACAGGACAAAGGAGCCTCGTGGTCTGGCCATTTTGGGAGCCAGGCCACCATTTTGGGCTAAGCGCGAGAAACGCGCTTAAAACGCCAAAAGGAGCTCAAAACACAAGAAACGATCGCTGCCACCATTCCCGTCCGTGATTCACTTGCACCGATCAGTTACAATCCAAAAAGAGTATCTAGGGCCTGTAGAAGACTAGAGACCCAAGAGAGCAGTAACTTAGCTTACCGTGCCCTCTTGTGTCATGTTGCACGAAAGCCGCAACATGATAAAGAGACTATGGAAAACAGCGTTTCCCGGTACTGACTGTCATAAGGGCATGTCAGTTTCCCCGTAAGAATGGAGCGAAAGCCCAGAGGAGTGCGCCAGAAGGCTGCACTTCTCTGGCAAAGTCTAGATCATGGTGAAAACAACAGCAAAACGTTTAGGGGTTGCCACATGGAAGGAAAATTACCCACAATTACGAAATCTTTCCTAACACACATATGTGACATGCTTCTGTCATTGTTTACACCCCACATTGTGCCACTTTAGTTACCTGGTTATGTGAATGATTAAACCATTCAGGGCGAGGGACTATTGGCCTGCTGAAATGTATTTTTAGGGCCTGTTTACAAGTGATACATGATAGTTGTTTCCTGTCATGTTGAAGTGACCAACCATTGATGTGTACATCTGCCTACAATCACTGTCTAATTGTACACTGGATGTGTTGCAGTGTGCGGCACATGCATATTTTGCAGCACTATTCTGGATTAATCTTCTCATCATGTCCATGTGACATGGATGTGTGACAGTACTCATTCACTGACATATCGCTGTAGTTGTCTAATTTACCATGGCTATGCTACAATACATCTGTGTGCTGGCATGTGTCATGTATGTGTATTGGACATGCCACTCACAGGCTGATGTGTGATGCCTGTGCTACACGACATGCTGCGAATGTGTTGCTTTTCCATCTTGGTGTCCTCATTGTCTGCCTTTTTGACTCCCCTTCAAAAGCATTGACAGTGCATGCATACCAGGGTTATAGTCATGTGGGACATGTGTAAACCATGTACAGGATCTCTGTTTTGTCAGGCCTATTTGTGTGCTATGGTGCTCATGCCTGTTTCCATTTCTTGTATTTCATGTTTTTGCAGGTGATGACGCGCTTGATGCTGGTGAGGTTCAGGAGATGGTGCAGACCCAGGAGAATTCTCAGCCACGACCAGGCACCAGTGGGGGACGTTGTGTGGTGGTGGGTGAAAACACTTTGGTACTGCAGACCATACTGTCGAGGGGTGCCTCTGGGTGCAGCTCCCCAGACCTCTATTCAGGTGCTGAGTCTTATGTGCTGTCGCAGGTCAGTGCTTCTCGCAGGGATTCTGTTCTGTCCAACCCACCTGCACCAGTGGGAGAACCCTCTATGGGGATGTCAGTGTTGGTAGGTCCCCCTTTGACGGTTACGGATGCAGGGTCACACTCCACAGCATCTGATCCTGTTCCTGGGCCAGCAGATCAGATGGGGAATGCAGTCCTGCAGCCTCAGGCAGTGCCAGCACATCAAGGTGCAGATCGCCTTGCTCCGAACAGGTGTGGTGCCCGCCAACGCGGTGGCCGTGCGCCACCAGGCAATACTGTATGCGAAAACTCCATGTACGGTATGGCAACCCAACATGTAGCATCAGTAGAAATGATGGCTTAAGCAATGGAGAGGGTGGCCACTTGCATTATCCCCCCTGAAAGGCAGATGGAGCAACAACAGCAGGCAACAGACTCCATTTGCCAATCACACAGGGAAGACATGTTGGTGTCCAACAGGGACCGACGGGCGGCACTGGAGACACTGCGCAAATCCATATCAATAGAGTCACAGGGCCACAGGGAAGCCCTGAGGGTGGAACTCCATAACCTCAGGCAGAGTCTGCTTGAACTTGAGCTTCCAGAAATGTAAGGGCAGAACAGCAGCTAGAGCAGCTCACACGTTCGCTCTCAGCTCAGCTGCAGGCAACACATGAGGAGATCCGGGCATCCCGCAAGGCCCTGCGTGCAGAAGTGGAGGCAACCCGTGACATGCTGCATGGGGATCTCCGCACTTTAATCCTCCAGAATCAGACCTTCCAGGCCTGCATGCTTGCTGACATGGAGGACCATACCAGGGCTTTGTGTGGGCTTCCTCCGATAGTGCCACCACCTCCTGATGCAGCAGCAGAGGGTGAAGAGAGCGACAGCAGTTCTCCCACAATGGCATACCCGTGCAGGCCATGAGCCCATGGAGGTATTTTTTTTTTCGCAACATCCACGCAGGTGGGTGTTGGTGTGCACCCTGTCCTCGAACCTCCTGGGTGCCCCCCCTGCCACCCACATGGCTATTTTTTTTTACAGTGTGTTGCCTTGTGTGGCTCCCGTGGGCATCCACTGTATTCCGGCTGGGCACATGCAGGCCTGTCCTGAGTTTGAGTTAGATTCTTGGGTTTGTGACACACACACCCTTCCTGCTTCCCGTTTCCATGGGCTTGCAAAGGGTGTGACCAAGTGACAGTGACTTACACAGTGACATTGGGCTCCCATGAGCTGTGTGGGCAGTCTGTAGTCAATACTGTGTGTACATCCCTAGTGGGTATTGTTGATGTATTGTACACTGCATGGTGTATTGATATGTGCTTGCGCACCCATGTCTTCCTCCTAATTTGCAGGTTCCTTCCTCATGTCTTCACAAGGACGTCTCCTTTGCAGATGGAGTTCATGGTGTATGCAGTACACTGACACATTTGTGTGGCAGCAACACTCTACAGTTGGAAGGGGTCGATGTGCTGGCTTATTCGGGTTGTAAGACTACCACAACTTGAATTAGTACTGTCATGTTTTTGCAATGTTTCATGCTGTATTGTTTTGGTGGTAAGTATTTGTTCATGTGTGCTGTTTGTTATTGATTACTGGGAGCATATTGTCTGTGGGCAGTTTCCACTTGGGACAGTGCACTTTGTGACACTTGTGTCAGGTCTTGTGCAATGCTTTGTTTGCTTTCACATTGCATGACATGCCATGGTGTGTTGGGTGGTGGAGCTGGGGAGGGGTTGGGTGACATGGCATTATTTTCATGTTGTATTTTGCAAGGGGGTAGTCATTCATCCAGCATAAATGTGTGTTTTTTTTGTGACACAGCATTGGTTGTCTTTCGGCAGGTAGGGATGCACACAATGTTACAATTCCAGGTGACCAATCTCAGGATGGTATGGTTGTGACAGTTGACTGTCCAGTATGTCATCATCATTAATTGTCAGCTGGTATGTGCCAGGGCTGTGTGCACTCCACACGGGTGGGATTTTAGGTGAAGTAATTAGCCACCAGCTGCATACGGGCTGCCTCACCAAATGCCCTTTCCCCTCCCATGCGCAGCAGCCGTGCTTGTAGTTGGGGATGTGGGGGCACCACCATGTCCACCGGCAGGCCCCGGAGTGTTGCAACGTTGTGCAGGACACATGCTGCCACTATGATCCTGCACACTATAGGGGGCGCGTATAGCAGCTGCCACCAGAGCGGTCAAGGGAGCGAAAGCGTGACTTGAGCACTCCGAATGTGCGCTCCACTATGCCCCGGGTTGCAATATGGGCTGTGTTGTACCTTACCTCGGGTGGTGTGGTGGGGTTCCGAATTGGCGTCATCATGTGGGTGCTCAGTGGGTAGGCACTGTCCCCTGAGGAGGTGATGATGGGTATCATTAGTGGGGTTGTGACATTACTCAGTATCTGACATGCATGCATGTGCAGGGGCATTTATACTCACCAAGCAGCCATGTATCGCCATGCCACCCAGCTTCTAAGTCCCAGTTTAGGGTTGACATTCTGTAAATGAAACTTTCATGGGTGGACCCTGGATAGTTGGCATATACTGAGGTGATGATTCCCTTGGCATCACATACTACATGCACGTTGATGGAATGCCAGTGCTTGCGGTTTCTGTAGATGTGCTCAGTTGCCCTGGGAGGACGTAGAGCCACATGGGTGCAGTCAATGGCACCTAGCACTTTGGGGAAATGTGCCACCCCATAAAAATCCTGGACGACAGCCTGCCTTTCTGCAGGTGTTCTGGGCAGGTATGTGTGCCTGCGGACTGATGGGCGTGTAGTCATGATGGCCAACACCTGGTGCAGGCAGCGTGACTGTGTGGCCTTTGAGACCCCCCCCACTATGGCAGTTGTCCGCTGAAATGAACCAGTGGCCAAGAGGTGCAGTACATTGAGCATCTTTTCCAAGGGGCTCAGTGCTTGGGAGCACAGGGTGGGTGATGTGAGGTCATCCTCCCACTCACTCACCATGTCGAGTATTATGTGAGGTGAAAACCTGTACCTCCCATACACCTGGTCATCAGGCATCCCAAAAAGGCTGGTTCTGGGTGTAAAAATTCTGGGCCTGACTATCCTCCTCCTCCTCCTGCGATATCCCACGACCACTGCTGTGAGGAACGGTATATTCATCTTGGCGTCTGACCTTGTTTGTTGTTTGCTCGCACTTTTATGCTGCACGGGTCCACGTACGCCTGCTTCCTGCTGGCGTACGTGTTTCCGGATTAGCACGTCCTTTTTGGTACACGCGTTAGCCCCGTTCGATTCCGCGCATTTGCCTCCTGTACTTCCCCCGTGATGCCCACATTTTCACGCGTTTTTCCCCATTCCGCGTGTTACGCCCTGTGTTACGTCTACTTTTGTTGTGTGCGCTTCACTATGTGCGCTTTTGCTGTGCGCGTAGCACACGCTGTTTGAAGACGTGTGCACCAGTGTGCGCCACGCAGGATTTTAGCGCACATCCATGGATTTAAACGCGCACGGACTTCCATGAATCACTGTGCGCGGGTTTCGCTGCGATTTTAATTCCATGAATCGGCAGTGTTTTATTGTTTCCAGCTTTAATTTGCCAAATCTGCAGTCACTCTCTTCCTACATAATCAGCCCTCTCCTTAGCATAATATCCTTTGTTGGTAAAAAATGCCAGTGCATCCCAAGTAAAAGCCCCCTATGGTAGCGATTAGGGAATTGGGAGAGGATATCAGAGAGAGATCCTAATAGTCGTTACCCAGTCGTATCAAAAAGGGCCTTTTTGTCTTCAGAGAGTTGTTAATATGAGTCACCAGATTGGAACCAATTCCTGCCAATAATAATTTGCATCTCTTCCCAAGTAGGGCCAACTAGTTGACATTACATTCAGTCTCACTTCTCCTATTTAGGCCTGTACCAAGAGTCTGGTACAACGAATTCAAAATCGGAGCTACTAATTTAGAGAAGAGCGTCAGTAACCCCCACTCCAAACCTAATGGGTGCCACAGGAACTGTGTTAGGTATGCCAAGGATCTTCCTCCACATCCTGCCCTCAATCCTTTCTAACTATTTAAAAACGACATAGTTTTGCAGTTCAAGACCATAAATTACTTTTGGTACGATTTTCCCTTCAAATAACAGAAGGGCCAGTTTTATAGAGAATCTACCAGACTTACTGTCAATTTTCACTATCTGACACTGCAATTGGGCTGCCTTGTGCATCAAAATATCCAAACCACCTTTTACACCTTGGAGGGCCCCAAAATAGAACCCCAACTTCATCAAACCAGGACTATTCTTAATACTAGTCTCTTCAATTTTCCAGGTGGTACAGGTATGTTTTTTTCCTTTCCTTGAGGGAGCCAGGATTTTAGTTTTTCTAGGATTGATAATGAGGCCGTTGACCTTAGCATACCCCGCAAAGGCATTTAACAGTCTCTGCAAGCCTACCTTGGCTTGTTCGAAATTCAGAAAATTGTCGGCATACGCCAATCATGCTATTTGCTCCTGTCCTATCATTAGAGAAATAGGGTCACAGTTGTCTAGAGCTGCAGCACATCTGACATGTATTGGTTTAATAGCCACGGGGCCAGCACGCAACCCTGCCTGACCCCGATATGAGCAAATTCTTTTGGTAAGGTCTCCTATTTGACTTAACCAAACCTAGATTCCACTGTTGTCATAAACCCCATTTATAAGCTTTAAGAGTCCTGCCAACATGCCCATCCTGCCAGTTTAGCATATAGCCGATTCCGATCGACACAATCGAATGTCGACCAAGGCCATGTAGATGCCGCCCTCGGGCAACCGGCAGGCAGTCTCTTGAATACACTTGACCACTAATCCATTAATATTGGTGGAATGTCCATTACGGAAACCAGTCTGTGATTTATTTAACAGATGGCCTTCCAAGCCTGTTGTTCCAAATGGGTGAAGAGAAATGCCAAAAAGATCTTGCAATCCGTGTCTATTAAAGGGATTGGCTGGTGATTTTTGGGCTTGGCACTGCTGCCACTTTTAAAAATCGGCACTACATGGGCTGTACTCCATGATGGAGGAGTAATCAATGACCGGATGATATCCCCAAAATGGAAGAAGAACAAAATGGCCCAATTGAATTGATCGGCTTTAAGAATGTCATTAGTAGTGCAGTTCCGGCCAGAAGTTCTAGATTTTTTACATTTCCTAATGAGAGATTGTATAGTTGTAATGTCCAGCATCAGATGCCACTTGTACTTGCCAATAGGCAGATTTGTATTAAAATCTCCAACCTTATTGTTCTCCTGTAACCCAAATAAGTTTTCAAAATAGGAGATACATTCCGATTCCGGAATGGAATTTAGTTCAATAGCTACAAAATTGGGATCATGGACTGGAATTAGTGACCAAAAGGCACTCACACGAGCATTGATCAAATGTCCTAGCATAATTTCTGCATCATAATGACATAATGCACCTTTGACTGCTATGCAGTAGTTTTTATACTTCTGTTTTATTTTTTTGGTAAGTTCACAATAAACATGACCTTCTCCTATGCTACCCCGGAGTTGTCTTATCTCCCTCCTCATATTGGTTTTGACAGCAGCAAGATCTTTGTTATAACAGTGCAATGGTATGGTCTGGTTGATCTACTAGACTTGAATCCCGATAGGTAGTGCACCATAGAAACCAAGTTAGAGATAAAACTTTGAGTCCGCTCCACATTAAAGAAGTCAATTTTCCAGGCTAATTTTAATAATCGAATTTGGATCTTGGTTTATGAACTGAATTCTAGGGTCTGACCAGCGGATTGCATTGCTTTCCTAATTTGTGAATAAGTTCTGCGTTATGTCCTGCTGGGTGTAGGCTCCTTTGTGGACTACTTTGGTATCCTAATCATAACTTGCCTTTAGAGGAGTCCTCGTTCAGAAGTTAGATATCCATTTGACATATTCTAACTGTATTGGATTTTAAAAGTACTGCTGTAGAACAATAGATGTATTATGTAAGCATAAGTGTGATGGTCAATTTGACGTATATTGTAATAAAGGGTATGTTTAAATTAGTTAGATACCCATTTGTGTATTATAACTGTGTATTGTACTGTACTTTAATGAGTGCATTTGGAGTGCAAGAATATTAGCTATGCATTTGTTAGATTTGCTGTTAACCCATGTGATTGACTAATGGAAGAGTTGTTACATTCAAACCGACCACTTCTTTTTTTGACATATGCAGTTTAGTGGCCTGTCATGGCTTTGGCACCAGTGTGGTATATTATGCCTACTGTTGATAAGGTTTTCTTGCCAAGAGATACTTGGCCATGTGTAAAGCAAGTGAGCTTGCAGTTATTTTTGGTACCATCAGCATTGTACCTTAAAAGCATTAGTATTGCATATTGGCCATGCAAATCTATGTGCATGCTGCACATATCAGCAATTGTCTCAATTCCGAAAAGAGCATACTATGCCATGATGTCCATTCTTTAGAAGCTGGTGAAATGGAATGGATTCACAATTTGGTATAGATGCATACACAAATCGTACAGAAGGCAAGTACTCTTGTGAAACATGGTTGCAGCGAGTGCATGTATGTTTCCATATGTATGAAGGGATGTTTTTTGTTTCTTGTACTGATAGTAAGTACATTACAAATACTTGTGGATCTTCCTGCATTTTTATGGTGAATTGTACTATTCCTGCACAATAGTCCACTACTTGCCTTATACCTGAGATAATGTAGGTGCTATCAGGATTATTTGTGGCATTTGTGTGAAGGAGAAGCATTTGCAAACATAAGTGATCTGAGCCATTTAAGAACATTTTCAGAACAATTGGTGGTAATTAGAAGAGAAGATTGATGGCTATATTTGCATGGCAGCTTACTCCAGTTATGTTGCTGAATTTAAATAGACCAGAGAGTTTTGCCTCTGTTTCTTTTGATGGGCCTGCAGAAAGATTTCTGCTTGCATAATTTGAAGGACCTGTACTTGTTCTTTGTTTTTTTTTGTGGGATTACCGGGAAATCTGATATTTTTAAAGGTTCTTTTTTTAGGTACCGGTTGCATATCTAGATGGTGGTGTACAATGGACATAGCCAGTTCTATTCTAGGATGAAAGGAATGTTAGTGTTCACATTGTTTGCATCAAAGTTAACTAGGAATAGACCATCACTCGTATGGAGATGTGAAATTGCTACGTAACTCATACCTTCTTTGAAGACTGTTCTGCCAATGTCGACGATTAGTGCATTGTCTAGAGTTAGATCTTGCAACTTGTGAATAGTGACAGCATATGCGAGAGACAGAATGAGGTCTGCACTGTGTATTGTATGGCATTTTATCAAGGCCCTGTGCTTCTCTGATTTTCATTTGATAAAGCATGGGGAATTATCCTAGTATTATACCTTTTTTACATGGGAAGCTTTGGCTAGGACAATGCTACACGTAGTGCTATACTGAGCGCACATAGTATTGGCATGACGGTTCAGATGCACCAGGATTCACACTCTAAATATAAAAAAATAAATAGACCACAATAAAACAGACCACACATTCCTTTCACATTAACACTCTCTGGCATTTATCTTCACTTAGCAATACAGAATAAAACAAACGTAGAGAAAACATCAACATTGTATCTCATAACACGTGGCAGAAATACAAAAAACAATCTAACTGCTGCTTTGCAACATGCAGTTTTCATAATCACAGTCCATTGGCATAGACTTTCTTAATTTCATAATCATACTCCATTGGCATAGATTTTCTTAATTTCCCCAACAAGATAATAATTCCTCTTTCAAGCCCAGCAAAACTGGCTTCTATTTTAGTAAGCATGTCAGAGCTCACACATTTTTTGAATGCAACCTTGAAATATAACTGATACTTCATCAGGCTTACAGACTCCCAGCAAACAAATGACTATCTGCGCACAGAAAAGAAAAAACAAATCTGCTCTCCTATGGATTTCCCCCCTCGTGTCTAATCTGACACTTCACTCATTAGAATAATATTATCTGTAATTAGAAATTTCTCTTTTACTTTGTCACTTGCTTGGCTGACAGAAAGATGTCTTCTACGAAACAGGTTGTCTCTCTCCCACTCTCCACTGCCTGTTGAGATTACAGTCAGCACTCATTCATCTCCCTCCTTCCTGCAATGCCTCAAGATCAGCTACTGATCCCCACACACAGACTGCAGCTTCACAGCCACAGACAGCCAGCAATAATCAAACATCCTTAGACATCTTGCTTAAGTTACATAAGTAGGCTTTATTACAGTTACATTAAGATGGTAAGTATGAACCACTGTGTCCCATCACCCAGGCTGGGGCTCTCCAACTGACATACTGTGGAACCTTCACAACAGGTATTACACTACACTCACAGCCAAACATGTTCTCAGGCACACCAACATTCTCTCATGCTTTCCCAAGAACCTGCATTCACACCAAGCATGATACAACACAATATTGTTCTGGCCCTCCACTCCTGTCTTCCTTCGCTGTGTTATAACCTCTTCTCCATTCACCTCACCCTGCCTATATTTTCATAAAGTCACTACCCACTTTCATGCCTCCTGCTGTGAGATCATCAATCAATCAAACACCTCCCGTTTTATCCACCACCGCAGTCATTATACAAAACCCTTTCTGCTTCCCACCAATAACCTTTATACAGCACTATTTCTCGAGCCCAGATAAATGTACAACATTACATATCATGACATCCAGTATGAACAAGGGAGTTGTTTTTTTCTAGTGCATGTTCTGCTGTATAACCCTTCCCCTAAGCACATTGCAGATCAGCTTTCAAATTGTGCATTCATTTTCTAAACCAACATTGCAGTGAAAGTTCATCCTCTCCCGACACTGCAGCTGGGCTCTGGCCTAAACCCCAGTTTAATCACTAATTATTTTAGTTTGTTAAGGTTAAATATTAATGGGTCAGTACTTAGTAACGTTAATTGTTAGTAGCCTACACTACACTGTGATGTGCTAACTCCCAAATCATGCCTTGCATCAGCACTAAGTCACACACCTAGCACGACATTAACACCATTTTTGCATAGTGCTCCTTACCACAATTTAATTCAGTGG
The DNA here is from genome assembly GCF_040938575.1 of Ambystoma mexicanum. Lineage (NCBI taxonomy): Eukaryota > Metazoa > Chordata > Amphibia > Caudata > Ambystomatidae > Ambystoma > Ambystoma mexicanum. The sequence continues at coordinate 1,152,291,520 of NC_090928.1, forward strand.
CACTGCTAAAATTAGTACACAAGTGAAATCTGTGCACTAATTAAACAGACATTATATACATTTCTTTGAAAAGAAGGAAACATGCTATTGTGCAGCCTATTCTTTTAACTTCTGTAAGTTTGTCAAGGTGGATGTTGACAAACTGAATATTTTTGTCGTGTGGATATGCTGGGAAGCCAACAACCACGTTGAAGTGGGAGAATGGAAGAACAGGCTCCCGCCCTTCCCCCCTCGCGCCTGGCCTAGAGGATCATGGCCTAGACACCCGCCACGAGAGGAGTTTGCCTGTCTACCGGACAACCAAATACCCTGGTACAGGAACCTATGGATGTGCCCATCTACCTGCCCAGCAGCCCGCCCTGTCCATGCCGACACCTGCGGCACGGATCAACTGGACTAAACCTACATGTCGTTAGAGATGCTATGACGACCTAGCCACGGTCAGCACACCTGTGCAAATATACACACCTTACACTCCTGCACCAATCTACACGAAGAATATACTCAGTGCTATGACGTAGGCGACAGACATACTCATGGACGTACATCTTTATTATTTTCTACATAGGCTCTCAAAATGCAGAAACGCAAGACGCATCATGAACTTATCTAAAAAGGCTTGCTCACGCTTCTTCTAAGAGCCATGTACCATAATGAAGAATATAACGGAGACACGATACTGAGGATAGAGCAATATGATACCGTAACCTAAAGCGCCCTGCATCAAACGGTTCCACCTATGCACCAGGCCCAAGTAGGCCGCAAGCAAAAGCTTCCATGAACATTGAATGAGCAAAAACTGGGTTGCTGACCCTGCAAAATGAGCTCGGCGAAAGCACACCGCCAAGGGTACGATGTTGCAATCTCGCACGCTGCAAGCCAACGCCAAGGTCGCACCTGCATGATAAACCAGGCACACAGTAGGAAAAACAATATTAATTATGTTGAATTTTGCCTCAAACACGGTCCCACCTCACGTGACAGAGCCAAACCTGACAAGATGCCAAGCCCAGGAGGAAGAAGACGCCTGAATCCCACGTTTCAAGACACAAGCAGATACAATTAAAAGACTCATTGGACATCTGCATCAGTGGGAGTAGTCGACCTCCCAACGCATGAATAAATCCTCACATTGTTTACACCTACTCATATTAAAACATTGTTGCAAATGACAGGTGCACCGCGAGCTGGGAACAGCGATAGTCCCAGACTGGGAGGCTTGCGAGTGGACCAATTAGAACATGGGGTTCTTATCACTGACGCCATTAACATTGACCAATCCTCAGAGGTCTTCATGTAACAATTTTCATGTATCCAATTGAAGGGACAGCCCAGGTATACCACCTGACTAACTCTCAGCCACTAACACTGTTCTCTATATGTGCACTATACTAACCCTACCACTCGAGTAACCAATCCAGAGTGGAAATAGGTTTTTTACTAAACTTTGTAAGATGACGCAAGTAGTGCGTCATATTAAGGTAAAAAGGGCCTGCGAGCCCCACGATTGTGTGTGTGTCAGGACGGACGCGTACGCTCCTTGACCCATCCCTGCCGTTTTGTCTAATAAACAGCAGAGTCACCTTGCTTCTTGCGTGTGTCTCATACTCTATCTCTTTTGGGATATACGGGAGGAGTTGGGGCCTCCCTGCCCAGAGGTCTGCGGACGGCCCGGCCGACCCCGGCAGAATTTCCCCCCCGACAAGTTGGAGGCACTGCTGAGATCTGTTTAAGATCTGCTTTTTTATTTTTACTTTTTTCCAGGTACTACTGTTGCGAGGAGGCCCGGCGGCGCGGCCCCCTCTGCCGTTGCCCCCTTCTGAGGACTACAGGACAATCGCGGAACTGCGAGAAGACCAGACAGCGCAATCCGGATATTGGCCTTCGGGAGCCGGTTGAGAAGTATCCCGCCCGCGGTTGGCGAGTGTCCAGACGTGGTCCAGACGAGGGGAGGTGGCGAGCCGCTTGGAGGGGTGCACACAGTCGAGCGGCCCCGCATCAAGAGAACTTGGTGAGCATGCCACGCACAACAAGCAATGTGAAATTGTGAGGGAGGGGGGAGGAATTCAATACGGGAGGTGGGAGGTGTTGCACAGGTTCGCGGCGAAGGTTTGACAATTTAGTGTTGGCAATGACATGAATGGTAGCCGAACGAGTGCGAGAGCAGTCGGCTACGTTAAGCGAGAGAGGGGGGCGGAGCACGAAAACATCACGTGCGGCCGCTCGTAGACACTGATTGGCCTAGGTCGCGACTACGTGTAAGGGTGTGTGTGTGTGGTTTCCTACGATTTGGCATTTATTGATCAATGAGTAGATGAGGATCCCTATTGTTCGAGCAAGAAACTCGATAGGTAGATGACGTTTCCCTGTAGGCGGTAACTAGTTAGTTGCTCAATACGGAAGATAATTGGCTGGTTAAGCCCTCCTGTCGAGGGGCGTATCACACGCGAGGCGACGCAGCGTGCGCAGTCCGATTATATTATTGATTACCTTGTTCCAGGAGTGACAGGAAGACAGCTGTGGGGTTAACGGGGGTAGATTGCAAGTGTATTTTGAAGTTAAAGAATATATGAAGAACTTACCAGTAGCTCGAAGAGAACGGTGACGTCACCAGTAGGGCTTTCATAGGATATCCCGAGCACAAGGCATCTTTCTTTCTGAAAGTGGTGGGGAAGAGAACTGTGGTAAGGGAGTGGAAACGGAGATAAACGGTAATGAGTTGATCGGGGAAAGGCGAAACGGGGGACGTGGCTGCTCACGGAGAACGCCGGCCACGGCAAGTGTAGAAGAAGGAGGAGGAGCAAGTGAAAATAGGATGGCTGTATAAGAACGTCATAAGGGGTACGCAGCCGCAGGGGGCTACGTGCGCCTCGGCCGCAGGGGGCCATAAAGGGTGTCGTGTAAAGGAAGAAAGAAGGAAGAAAATATACAAATGTAAATACTATATTTTTTATAATTTTCCTTAGCGGACTATCGCAAGTCCCCAAACTTACGGGGCCAGGTAACGATATAAGGTTGTATATTGTAAATTACTAGTGAGACAATCGCTACCAAATAGGGGAAGGGTAACAAGTGGAGCACTACTATGTCATACGGGACAGGATCGGGAGGGTGGGGGAACACCCTCACTACCCCACTACAACACACATGTACCACACTGTCACCCCATAGGGAGAAACTGATTAAGTATAGCATAGAATGGACACAGGGGACGGACAACAAAATGATAACACCATGGCCGCCTAATGGTAGCTTCGATCCATATACCCAACATTCACTGTTAAACCATCTGCATAATACATATAAAGGGAAGAAGTTGGCAAACCACGTGGAGGTGTTTAACTTATGGAGGATGTTCCAGGGGTCCCGACCAGGACCAAATGGAATGTTCACTGTAGGGAAAATACCGGAAGAAAAGGAGATTAAGGAGGAAGGAGAGGATGGGAAAAAGGGGAGTGAAGACCCAAAGAACACGGGGAACGGACAAGAGGGAGGAGAAAAGAATAATACATCAAATGAAAGAAAAAAGGAACCGAGCGACGATATACCCCTAGCAAAGGGAGTGAAAACAGAGGGAGGGGGGTTATACCCTTTAAGGGAGTTAGGAGAAATAGGAAGAGGTCAGTTAAGGGCGGCTGAGGGGTACTCGAACCCGGCATACAGCCCTCCACCATATGTGGCTCAGAGGAAGATGCCAGCAGGGGAGGGGAGGACTGGAGAAGAACAAACTGTGGAAATAGGAAATGATGAGTGGGTAGCTGCACAGATACTATTAAAATTACGAGGGTCATTAACAGGAGAGGAGAAGGAGATAGTAAGGAAAACAGACGAGGATAATACCAGGGAGAGTGGAATGAGAGAGGAAGAGCTGTTACGACAAAAGGAAGAGATTTTGGAGGAACGACTAGCAGAGTTAAGGGATGGGCAGAATGAACTGATCAAACAGCTCTAGAGGGAGGAAAGAGAGAGAGCGAGGAAAAGGAAAGAAGGTAAGAACGAATTGGAAAAAATAAGGGAACGAACTGAGGAGCAAAGGAGAGAAGCTGAACGGGTAAAAGCAGCAGCAGAAAGAGTATCAAGAGCAGTGCTACAAGAAAAGAAAAGGGAAGAAGAAGAGAAAGAAAAAGAAATGGCAATGTGGAAGAGGAGATTACTATCAGAAACGACTAAGAAATACGAAGAAGGGAGGGTGATAGAGAGTATATTAGAAAGGGAAAGGGTGAAATGGGAAAGGAAGAAAGAGGATGAAAGAATATTGGAACAGGTGAGTAGTGAAGTAATGGAGGAATTAAAAAGGAAAAGGGAGGAAAATGGTAGGGAGATGGAGGAGAGAAATGAAGGAGGAAGAGAAGATAGGAGAAGGGAGAGTGAAGTATGGGGATGTATATGGAGACACAGAAGTAGCAACAACATCAGCGCAAAGGGGAGCGGTTGATAAAGGAGAAAAAGGAGAACTGGACCTAGTAGATTTAAAAACAGTAACAATCAAAGGGAAACAAACCGAGTGGGGGGTGCCGTTTATGACTGACTTTTGTAGTGAGGAAGAAGAAGGAGTGGAGAAGGAAGGAAGAAACAGTGAAAATGAAAGCCTAGATAAACTATACATCACCCGGACCAACACAGACTCACCATGGATCCGTAGGAGAAAGGATGAACTGGAGAGAAGTGAGGAGGAAGAGCAAGTAATAGCGGAAAGACAGACACATGAGGCCACACCGTCCCCATCACGCCCTCTCCCATCGCACTCTACATGCTCAACCACCTCACGCCCGTTACGTACAATAAAACTTGCGCCCTTCACAGACGAACTGACACCCTATGCATGTCGGCTTACGGACCTCCCTAGATGCAGGCAGGAAGGACAAATGCACACGCCTACATTAAATACAGGAAATGATGGTAGAAGGGGAAAGGATGGAGAAGAAAGAGTTACGAGCAGGGGAAATACGGACGAAATTGACTATGTAGAAGAGAGGGAAGAAGAGGAAGGGTGTGAGGACTCGATTTTATGGAATACAAAGGGTAAAACGAGACATAACTTAATGCCACTTCTGGAGAGGGGAGGGGTTAGGCCACAATATGTCCCTTGGAAGCATACAGACAAAGAAAATATAAAGTGCAGGCTCCCATCATTAAGTGGAGGTGCGGGTAAGTGGATATATGAAATGGAAAAACACACCGCAGGACAGAAACCGGCAGTGGGAGATGTAAAGGGCCTTCTAATATCGATATTAGGGGATGCAGCGGATGACATTTGGAAGAGAGCGGGATTCCCTGGGGTAACAATAGTAAACACATCGCACGATGGGGCACCATTCGCAAACTGCAGACATGCACTGTGGCAGGCACTGAGGGTACAGTACCCAGACACATCAGACATAGGAGCAATTACCTCACGCAAGATGCGTGAGAACGAAGATCCTGTTGAATATATGGAGGAAATCCAAGAGAAGTGGCACATGGAAACTAGAGAACAATGGGACAAAACACCAGCAATATTTTATCATATACTAGTACAAGGGCTCCCAGAAGGAGTTCAGAAACAACTAAAGAAAGTAGTGGGAATGGAAGCAAAAGCATGGCCAGAAATACAACTGACTATAGTGCACCATTGCAGGACATGGCAAGGAAAAATGAAACAAAAGGAAGAGGACAGGAAAACAGAAGAGGCCAAACTAGTACAGAAAAAACTTACCAAATACACAATGGAAGGGGCACTAATAACTACGCCTACAACAATGACCCAAAGCCCCACACAAGTAGTGGCTGCACAAGATCCCTCCCAAACACCACCTTCACAGACTATAGCACAACAGGTACCGGCACCCCAACCATACACGACCAATATGGGAGGAGGATACTCAATGCCAGGAGCAGGGTATTATAATTACAACAGGGGAAGAGGAGGAATTATGAGAGGGAGAGGATACAGATATAATACCCAACAGCAGGTGGGAGGATTTAGAAATTCCTACCCCACAGGGCAACCAGTATACCAGGACAACACAGGGAGCTTTCCGTGGCAGAGTAGGGAACCACCGGTGTGTTGGAGTTGTGGATTATTAGGACACATGTCACGCACGTGTAGAGTAAGACCAGGACTACCATCATGGAGCGAGCAGGAACAACCAAGGCCCTCACAGGAACAGCAGGGCATACAGCAACAGCAGACGTTGCAACAGGGAAATGAACAACAACAACTAATAACACAACAACAGCCACAGACATATTCACTGCCACAACAACAGGTAGCGATAACACAACAACCCCAAGTACAACAAACACAACTGGGTAGGGTGACGGTCCTGGGACACAAGCCTTACACAGGAAATGGTCAATCGTTGTACCCTCAATAGGACAGCCCACAGGCGGCCTTGGTGTGTCCCATCCTGTCAGTAACACCTAACAGTGCGGAGGAACCACGCATAGAGGTAACGATAGGTGACAAAAAATTATCATTCCTTGTTGACACCGGGGCGACCCGGTCTTGCATAAGGGAAGGTAAATTTAAGATGTCAGGCGAAACCATGAACACCCAAGGATTCTCTGGGGCTAAAGGATTGGTTCCTTTTACTGATAACATTCCCTTATCTATAGGAGAGTATGACCTGTCAGTTCCACTTTTATATTATAGTGCCTCACCAGTAAATATACTGGGGAGAGACATAATCAACAGGTTGAATATGACGATCTCCTTTACTGAGGACGGCATAATTTGCTCTACTCCAGGGATTAACATGCTCACGGCACGACAGATTATGCAAGCATACTGCGGACAGACAGCGATTAGGGCGGAGCCAGTAGATGGAGAACTCTTCCAGTACGGGACAGACATGGCATTTGCAAGGATGCCAGGAATAGAGGGAAAAATATGTAGGAGGCAAGCAGCCTACCTGTTCAGGCCAGAAACACCAGTCAATGAACCAGAAGGAAAGGTGGTCCCAGTGGACATTGAGAGCATTATAGCAACAGCTGATTACATTGCTGTACATGCCCAAGACAGAGAAGGAAGAGCATGGAGGGCAGTCATAGCACTAGCAGAAGGATGTATACTCACCCAGGTGTCAGATGAGGAGCTGTTCTCAGAAGAAAAGGAGGAAGGTGAAATGGTGTTTATGATGAGTGTGGAAATATGGCTAAGAGTGGCGTACAAACAAGTAGCACAGAAAATTGCAATGGCACTTGAGGCACCCACATGCACCCCAGTCCCCTTCTTTAAGGAGGATATGACCAAGGTACCCACGTCATTGTGGACTACTAGCCCCTATGACGTGGGGTGCATAAAAAGTATAGGGGAGTAAGGATAAAATTGAAAAAAGGTGCAATACTCCCCAGAGTGAAACAGTACCCACTATCAAAAGAGGCAGATGAGGGCATATATGAAACCATAACGGCCCTTATAAATAATGGCATATTGGTCCCCTCAGAATCACCATGTAATACGGCTGTATACCCAGTGCGCAAGGCTAAAGGGGGTTCTTGGCGCTTCATACAGGATCTCAGGCCCTTGAACAACATAGTAGAAGCAGAATACCCCATAGCAGCAAACCCGGCCACAATATTGTGTGGCATTCCAGCAGAAGCATCACGATTTACAGTGATCGACCTTAAAAATGCATTCTTCTCAATACCATTGCACCTAGACTCACAAGACCTGACAAGCTTTACTTACAGAAACACAAAGTGGAAACACACTAGATTGCCACAAGGGTATTGCGAATCACCCTCAATTTTCAACAGAGTAATACAGATGGATTTGGGTAACATTGAAGTGGAAAGCACAGTGTTGCAGTATGTCAATGACATAATAATTTGCAGTACAGACGAAAGAACATGCAGAGAGAACTCATTGAAGATGTTGACAACATTGGCTGAGAAAGGTTACAAGATAGACATGGAAAAGCTACAGTACTGTCAAGAACAGGTACTTTACATTTGTCAGCTCATATCCCAACATGGAAGAAAGATTGCACCACAAAGAGCACAGGCCATTTCAAACACACCAGTGCCACAGACAGTGAGAGAACTGCAGCAGTTCCTGGGTCTGTGCAACTACTGCAGAGCATGGATATTTGATTACAGTTCATACATAGGGCCCCTGCTTGAGGGGTTAAAGGAAGCTAATAAAGGGGAGAAAAAGTTGGGGTGGACAATGGAAATGAAAGAGGCTTTTGATGAATTGAAAGATGCGATATCAACTGCTCCAGTACTGGCATCCCCAGACTATGAGCGACAATTCTTTATATTTTCACATTGCGACTCAGCAGTAATGAAAGCAGTGTTGGCTCAATAAACAAGCATGGGCTACAAACCAGTAGCATTTTACAGTGGCCACTTAGATCCTGTGATGTTAGGTAATTTCCCTTGCGAACAAGGTCTCGCCGCAGCTGCTTTTGCGGTAGAGAAAGCATCAGCAATCACCATGGGGTGCCCAACTACACTGTTTGTGGAACATGCACTATTTGCCATATTGAATAAACCTAAGTCCACCCTAACCACGCAAAGAGCATCAGGTTATGAGATCATCTTATCCAGAGCTGAACTATCAATTGTTAGATGTAGCACGTTCAACCCTGCAAGGTCCCTAGCAGAAGTAATTGAGGAGGGAGATGATGTCCACGACTGTACGCAAATAACTGAAATGTACTCGTGTACTAGAAAGGTTGAAGAAAATGCACTAGAGGGAGGTGAGCTCCTGTTCATTGATGGGTCATCAACTATCGACCAAAGGGATGGTGTTAGGAGGACTGGGGCAGCAGTCATAAAAATGATGGAGGTACCGGTATGTGTGGCAATGAGATGTGTACAACTACCACAGCATTATTCCGCTCAAGCGGCGGAATTAGTTGCACTGATCTTGGCGTTGAAGGAAAACTTTGACAAACGAGTGACCATATATTCCGACAGCGCATATGTTACATCCACTGTCCACTCAGGGCTGTCGAAATGGAGAAGAAGAGGGTTTAGGAGAGCTGATGGCACTCCAGTGCAACATGCCCTCCTATTGGCTGAACTAATTGAAGCAATAAATGACCCCCAAGAATTAGCTTTGGTCAAATGCACCGCACACCCCAATGGTGAAGACCACATCTCAAAAGGGAATGCAGCAGCAGACGCACATGCGAAGTATGCTGCATACTTTGGGGAGATATGGAACCCCCCCAAAGTCACAGAGAGGGAGAGGGAGGGGAATGGCTAAGGAGATGTTGATAAGAGAAGGATACACCCATCTCCCGGCCACACAGATTATGGAGCTACAAGCGGCTGCACCAATGGCCGAAAAAGAAATATGGCTAAGAAGAGGATGCACAATGTCACCAACCGACGCACTATGGCGTCAGGGTGACACTGGAAAGGTTGTAATACCACTGGCACTATTGAACACCGCCCTGAGCCAACTACATTACCCAGCCCACACAGGCAAGGAAGTAATTGCAGCACGAATTAGGGAAGACTGGTTCTGCCCCGAGTTAAATTCTCATGTGTCAAATTTTATCAGCAATTGTCTCACATGTCAACAGTTTACGGCCGGTCACACTCTGCAGGTGATAAGAGGTACTATACCGCGGCCAGAGGGACCTTTCCGGCATCTCCACATTGACTATGTTGATATGATCAACGTATGTCAAGGAAATAGGTATATGATTGTAGTAGTATGCCCATTTTCGAGGTGGATTGAAGCAGGGCCTTGTTCACACCCAGATGCATTTAGAGCAGCTAAATTCCTAGTGAGGGAGGTCTTCCCCAGGTGGGGAGTGTGCGAGGTACTGAGGTCAGACAATGGCCCACATTTTGCAAACAAAATGTTTCAGCACATCACATCCTTGCTGAACATCAAACATAAATTTGCATGTGCATACCACCCACAGGCCAACGGTGTATGTGAACGCCTGAATGGCCTATTAAAGGAGGCAATTGCAAAGATACAGCAAACAACAAAGAAGAGTTGGTTGTATTGCCTTCCATTAGCCCTATTTGAGCTAAGGAATAGACCAGGTTCCGACCACCACCTCACCCCTCACGAGGTGGTTACCGGACATCAAATGCGCCTTCCCCTAACGCCAACATCAAGAGCATTTACTGACTACGAGAGCACTGCGAGTGTCCTTGGCGATGAAATGTACCAATATGTGTCTTCTTTGATTACTAGTGTAGCGTTTGTGTCTCAACAGCTCGAGCGCACGCGGGGCGGGTCTAACAGCGATCAACAAGAGAACGTGGATAAAGAATTGGAAAAGGAAAGACTGTGCAAAGTTGCTAAAGGTGACCACGTACTACTTCGCAATTTCAACAGAAAGTGGAACAGTCCACGATTCACTGGCCCCCATCTGGTTGATGAGGTATCAACGAGAGCGGTAAAGCTACAGGAAAAACGTGCCTGGAACCACCTACACGACGTAAAGATCTACAAACTCCAGACCCGCCCCAGCGCCACCGACAGGGCCACTGGAATAACAACGACAGCGTCACCAACGGAGGAAGAGACTTCTACTACTACTAACAGCCTAAGTGTCCCCATACCCTGCCACCCCCCAGATTCCCCAGAGACAACTATTAGAAAAGAAAGGGGTGATCCCCATACCGCCCACCCCATGGTTACACGATCAAAGAGTAAAGAGACTTCCGCCAGTTGAGCCCCAAACCCTCTGCCCATTGACCCCCTACCCACTGTAGTAACAACTGAACTGAAGGACATTGTTTTTCACATATACACATGTAAACACCTGAATGTTCTCTTTCTTTTCTCTCGCACATGCAGGTAAAGCGTATTATTGTACTGTTAAGAAAGTAGATAACTAACCAATTCACTGCCCAGGAGTAGATGGTACCCTCAGACGATAATTACCTGGAAGAATTGTCACACCAATTTGTATATGAAATAAAACGGCCAACGTACTGGAAAGGAAGGAGGGTACGTGTCTACTACACAGCATTCCTCTTGGCCATAGAACATTAAATGCCCCACCTTCAACCATACTTGCCTGCCCTAAGAGATAGATCACTTAGATTGGCGTGGGAACAGCTCTTCGCCTGGGCACTGAATGACTACTTGAATGGGAGAGCTTAATAACAATACCTAACATTAATAAAGAGCATATTAAGAATTTTCAGGCGGGCAACTGTAACGTCGCAAGAATAAGCTGCCGGACTGCAGCAAGGTAAGAGCAAAATGCCGGTGAAATTAGCATTTGTGATAAAATTGATAGGGATTGTAATGATCACCGGGTTCTTGGCTGCCTCTGTATGGCAGTACAGCTATGCTATTGATATTATTGCTGTACCCAAACCTAACATACCCCCGCCCCCAGCTGCAACAGGTGTTATGTCAGGTGGTACTAGTAAAATCCCACACAAGGAAAATAGAGTTAAACGCAGCACATACTCAGATAATAAAGGCATTGACAACTACGTACAAGATTCAGCACACATCTCAAACAACATGTGGTACCAACACATAACCAAAATAGGCAAGCAGACAACAGAAGACAGCTGTTACATTTGCTCATTGATCCCATACGCCATGAGCGCCTCTCGGACATTTGTTGCCACGGAGATAGATGGAAAAATCGCACGATGTATAATATACCTGCCACTGTTCCAGACGAAAGGAAGATTTCAAGGGACGATGGTGCATCTGGTGTGGAAAACACGAGATACATATCCATATGAAAACAACTTCCTCAAGACTTATTTGAGTTACCACAAGAGCAGTTTACATGCTGAAGGATTCAAATACATAACAAGGGTCCTGAAAAAGGAGAAACAAAGAAGGTAACACTGCAGTACCTACCATGTGATTGGTACGCCACTGAAGTGCCTGGTAAAAACGGATGTTGGGAAAGACCACTGATAACAATAACAGGGAAGGTGTACATGGACAACAAATGGGACATAAGAGTGGTTGGCAGTAACATGGTAACAAAAGAAAACATTTCAACTATTGATGGACATAACCATAGATGTTGGATGACTTGGATCAAGTATGTACCCATGCTCACGTGGATGGAGAAGGATGAAGACCCAATAACAATATTGCCGCTAACTGCGCCTAAGATATGCTACCAACCTAAAGGAGAGGTGGATGCAGGATACAATACCAACTGTGAAAGCGTGATCGAGTTACCTGAGGGGGGAGCAGGAACAGCAGTAGTAATGGACCATTACTGGGCCTGTGGAGACAAGGCGTACCACACACTGCCCCCTTTGTGGAATGGTGTATGCACTATAGTACACGTTAATGTACCGTCACTAGTGGTACCCCAGAAGCATGTGAATATGGCGAATTTCCCCAAGATGGATGAAGGGAACAAAAGGAAGAGGAGATCTGCACAGCCTCGGAAAGGGCCAGAGAACCGACGCAACGTCAACAACACTGTCCTCAACAGAAGGAAGAGACAAGGAGAACCTCTGACAGGAAATTACCTGTGGGGAAGGTCGGAAACAGCACTGACCTCAATTCCGCCAGAACACAGACTATTCAGCAGAGCAGCTATGTTCTTCTCCTCAATAATACATCCTGGACTGCAGGCCTACGCAAACGCGAAATGGCTCCAGATAACTAGGTGGGAACTAATGATGACAATTAACTCTACAGTAAATGGATTCAACGCAATAAAAGAAGAATTGCGAGCAGTAAGAATGGTTGCACTACAGAACAGATATGTACTGGACCTCCTCACAGCAATGGAAGGAGGAGTTTGCGCAAAGATAGGACAATCATGCTGCACATTCATTCCTGCTAACAATGCTGACAATGGTACACTCACAGAAGCTGTATCACAATCGGCCCAAATGCACTCAAAAATGATGGATGAAAGTAAAGGTGTGAAACAGGATGAGAGCTGGTTTTCAATATTATGGTCATGGATGCCATCTTGGCTGTCAGATGGACTGAAGATTATAGTTGGATGTACTATTTTGGCTGGAGCTGCACTGATCATAATAAGATTTTGGAAGGCCCGGAAGGCACGCACCACAGACGAGATGATCGAAATGGTTGGTATACACCTCTTGATGCCAACAGATGACGGCCAACACACAGGCACAATCATAAAAGAGAGAGAGAAGTTGCGCAACCAGATCATCACCAACCACCTGGACCCACCTTCTGTGAAGCTCGAAAACCCAAGAAACCCAAGGAGCTACATAGGGAAATGGGTATACTGCACTCCTGGAGGAACCTGTGAATATATGTATTGGTCATTTGAAGACCATGTTAACCACTATGGACATTTGGGAGGAATAACTAAAATATGGAGAGTAAGAGGAGATAAAGAAAAGGATATGTTTGTGGTCGACAAGTCGACCAGAGGGGGGACTGAAGTGGGAGAATGGAAGAACAGGCTCCCGCCCTTCCCCCCTCGCGCCTGGCCTAGAGGATCACGCCCTAGACACCCGCCACGAGAGGAGTTTGCCTGTCTACCGGACGACCAAATACCCTGGTACAGGAACCTACGGATGTGCCCTTCTACCTGCCCAGCAGCCCACCCTGTCCATGCAGACACCTGCGGCACGGATCAACTGGACTAAACCTACATGTCTTTAGAGATGCCATGACGACCTAGCCACAGTCAGCACACCTGTGCAAATATACACACCTTACACTCCCGCACCAATCTACACGAAGAATATACTCAGTGCTATGACGTAGGCGACAGACATACTCATGGACGTACATCTTTATTATTTTCTACATAGGCTCTCAAAATTCAGAAACGCAAGACGCATCATGAACTTATCTAAAAAGGCTTGCTCACGCTTCTTCTAAGAGCCATGTACCATAATGAAGAATATAACGGAGACACAATACTGAGGATAGAGCAATATGATACCGTAACCTAAAGCGCCCTGCATCAAACGGTTCCACCTATGCACCAGGCCCAAGTAGGCCGCAAGCAAAAGCTTCCATGAACATTGAATGAGCAAAAACTGGGTTGCTGACCCGGCAAAATGAGCTCGGCGAAAGCACACCGCCAAGGGCACGATGTTGCAATCTCGCACGCTGCAAGCCAACGCCAAGGTCGCACCTGCAAGATAAACCAGGCACACAGTAGGAAAAACAATATTAATTATGTTGAATTTTGCCTCAAACACGGTCCCACCTCACGTGACAGAGCCAAACCTGACAAGATGCCAAGCCCAGGAGGAAGAAGACGCCTGAATCCCACATTTCAAGACACAGGCAGATACAATTAAAAGACTCATTGGACATCTGCATCAGTGGGAGAAGTCGACCTCCCAACACATGAATAAATCCTCACATTGTTTACACCTACTCATATTAAAACATTGTTGCAAATGACAGGTGCACCGCGAGCTGGGAACAGCGATAGTCCCAGACTGGGAGGCTTGCGAGTGGACCAATTAGAACATGGGGTTCTTATAACTGACGTCATTAACATTGACCAATCCTCAGAGGTCTTCATGTAACAATTTTCATGTATCAAATTGAAGGGACAGCCCAGGTATACCACCTGACTAACTCTCAGCCACTAACACTGTTCTCTATATGTGCGCTATACTAACCCTACCACTCGAGTAACCAATCCAGAGTGGAAATAGGTTTTTTACTAAACTTTGTAAGATGACGCAAGTAGCGCGTCATATTAAGGTAAAAAGGGCCTGCGAGCCCCACGATTGTGTGTGTGTCAGGACGGACGCGTACGCTCCTTGACCCATCCCTGCCGTTTTGTCTAATAAACAGCAGAGTCACCTTGCTTCTTGCGTGTGTCTCATACTCTATCGCTTTTGGGATATACGGGAGGAGTTGGGGCCTCCCTGCCCGGAGGTCTGCGGACGGCCCGGCCGACCCCGGCAGAATTTCCCCCCGACAACGTTCTATGTCAAGGTTATGTTTTAGAATTACTATCCAGTTTAGACACAGAGTTCTTAGTATTTCTAATCCAGCTATGTTTAAGATACATTTATCTTAGCTATTTAGTTATGCTGTTGCTTGTACTCACATAGGTAGTGTCATGCCATGCATTTCTAGTTTGTATGTTGAGCTGATATGCAATATGGTTTTCATTTCGTTTTTCAACATTGTTTCATAGAATTGGCTACAGCCTGCACGTTTTGACATTAAGCACATGCATTTTAGATGTTGCTGCATTAATTGTTTCATGACATCAGGTGCAGATGTGTTTTGTCCATCTTGGTTTACTCTAGTTTTTAAGATGGATTTTGCATCGTTAGAAAGCAGAACAGTTGAAATTCTTTTTAAAATGTTTACATAGGTCAGATCGGCAGACTGATGCACACTCACACTTTTGGTTAGTTCTCAGTAGTGAAAATGCTGCCAGAGATTTACATTACCAATGCTGCTGAGTGGTGACTTATGAAGAATATGAAGAGAAGGAAGTCTTTAATGCTTTTCATAATGTTTCATCCCTGTGTGCTGCATCCCTGTATGATGTCATGGAATGTTGATGACAGCATTTCTTGTTTCTGTGTTCTAATGTTTGTCAGTTGGAGAAGGAGCTGAAGGAGAGGAGCCTCTTAATGTTGGGGGTCTTCTTCCCTTATTATAGTCTAAATAAAACCTTTAATTCACTTACCTGTCTCTGCCAGACTCTTCATAACACTTATGTTTTGAATATTGGTTGGAATTTTACTTGTGTTAACTGTAGATTGTCTTCAAAAACAATAAAGTGTTTTACTCCAAACAGTTCCTCGTAGTCGGTTTTAGGACTTCTTTGATTCTGTTATGAGGTTGAAACCATGATTACTTCATCAACTAGGAGGACTTTCATTTGTTGTATAATTCTGTAGCAGCTTCTGTTGATAGTTTGCAGTATTCTAATTTGTTTTGGTGTTCTACTGGGAGGAGAAGTAGTAGGAGTAAAGTTACACATTCTATATTGTAGGCAGCTAGCCCTGTGGGGGCTGTTACAACTGCTAAAAGGTTGTTATTTGTTAACTCTTGTGTAAAGGTACAGATTATTTTAATTAAGAACATTTTGCCAGAGCCAGCTTCCCCACGTACATAGAAGAGCAGAGGTTTATAGCTACACATTTTAGTTTCATGTTGTAGTCCATGTTAAATTTCTTCATTGAATTCTCGTTAAATGGTGAGTTGTTCGTCATTTAGAGGACAGGAAGGTGGTATGAAATGTGTGTAGTAGAGGAGGAATGGAGGCTGTTCATTTCTGTATCAGGTAAGTACTGGTATTATTGGATAAGCTGTCACATGTATTTTCATTCATGGGACAATACTAGGATTTTGTGGCAAAGCACTGATAAGTATCTTCATATTGGGGCAACAATGGCTTGAGAGCAACCTATCAGTGTGGTCTTCCAGCGGCAAATATTGGCATTTTGGGACAAAGCCATCTCAAGTGTGTTCTTACAGGGGAAACACGGGTACTATTTGGGAAATATATCACAAGTGGGTTCATCAAGAGGCAGTATTAGGAACATTGTCAAATACATCATTAGTATGTTCTTGTGGCAGTACTGGCCATATTGGCCAAAGCCATCAGGAGTATATTCTTACCATTACAATACTGCCATTATTGTGCAATGCCACATTGGGTGTATTCTTATGGAAGCAGTGCTGGCCTTTTTGGACAATGCAATGATGAGCATGTTCATACAGTGGATATGCTAGTGTTATTGGTCAAAGCAAAGGTGAGTTTTTTCACACAGATCCAGTACTGGCTTTATCCAGCAAAGCCATCTTGATTGTGTTCTCACCATGGAATTACTGGCCTTACCGAGCAAGGCCAACATGAGTGGGTTCTTACAGTGCAATTTCCAGCATATGTTTTTGGGTACACTGTAAAATGTCCTTTTGTACTTTTGGTTAACTAGCATTCATTACATTATTGTGATGTGTGCTCAATCACTATGATTATTCATTCATGCCCTTGCTGGGAAACATTTACACATACCCAATTTTAAAAATGCAACAGTTGTCATTGACTTATAGTGGTTACATGTTAACTGAAATCCATTTGGCTGAAGGAATACTTTAAAAACATTGGAGGAAGATCCTGTTATTTTGCTCATTCTATCAATTTGGCCATCTCCAAGCCCTGACCTCAACACATTAAAACATGTGTTCTACATGTTCCAAATCTTTTACTTTTCTGTTACATTTCTAATGGCTCCTTAGAAGAAGTTAGATGGATAATTTCCTTTGTTTCTGGTAGGAAGTCAAAAATCCACTGGGGAGACAGCTTGTCCGCAGAAAATCTAATTGACTTCGTTGTGTCTTTCCCCGCTCCTTTTCAACCTATATATGTGGTGTCTCTGCATAGTGCTTGATAACATCGGAGCTTATTTTACTAACTATGCAAACGACACCCAGTTCGTGGTTGAGCTGAGCGGGTGATACATCAAAGACAGCGCCAAAGTAGAAACCACATTTAGAGTCATTGAAACATGGATGGCTCAGAATTGGATGTGCCTCAATGGGAGAAAGATGGAGCTGATGATTTTTGGATCTAATCAAGCTCAAGCTAAACTCAGTCAGGAGTTTAAGTCCTTTACTAGCAAGGATGCCGTCATCCTTGTCAGTGAGAAAGTAAAAACACTTGCCATATACTTAGAAGCCTCTTTGGGAGCAGAGTCACAGATCACATACCTACACAGAAATTGCCTATACTATCCTCAGCTACTGAAGTACATTCAACCCTTCTTAAATCTTAAATTAGGAGAGCAGTGCTACTATAGCCAGAGCAACAATGCTATCAAGACTGGACTATGGAAATGCGCTGTTGTTGGGGGCAAACCAGAGATGCCTGACTGTCAGGTTAACCAAAACAACGCAGTAAGAATAATTAAGAGAAAAAAGGAGAGACCATATAAATAAGGATAGAATGGACTTGCACTGGCTCACTGTCAGAGATAGGGTCTCTTTCAAGAGTCGGACACTTGCACATAAATGCCTGTTTGGACTGGCCCCAATCTATCTGAAAGAGAGGATCATCCAATAAGTACCCACAAGATCTTTAAGATCTGAAGCACACAATCAGATCAAGTTCCCGTCTTTCAAATGCACAAATGGAATGGGCAGAGACTTTCCTGTGAAAGTAGCACAAAATTGAAACAACCTTCCTCTTGAGCTAAGAATAGAAATTAACCACAACAGCTTTAGAAAAAGCTGAAAACATATATTTTTTAAATTGAGCAGCACTAAAAAAAAAAGTACTCCAACACTTTTAATTGAGTTTAATGTTGTCTTGTTTAATGTGTAAATCTTCTTTGTCTATTTGGGCGCCGCAATGCCTGTAGGCTTCGGCGCGGGTTAAACCCATAAATAAAATAAAACATAAATAAATAAATAACACAATCTAAACTTAGCTTTCAATATCAGGTCACACACAAAGTTGACAGAAACAGAATACAAAATCGGATTAAATTGGCTGCTGCTACCAAAGCCAGTGTTCAGGACAAAGTCAGCCCCCAGGACAC
Source organism: Ambystoma mexicanum (assembly GCF_040938575.1). Taxonomy (NCBI): domain Eukaryota; kingdom Metazoa; phylum Chordata; class Amphibia; order Caudata; family Ambystomatidae; genus Ambystoma; species Ambystoma mexicanum. The sequence continues at coordinate 1,152,309,937 of NC_090928.1, forward strand.
GTCCAAGAATAAGATCTTCGTTAGACCTAACTGAGAAAAATGTGTTCTACCAAACTTAGAAGTACCAGCATTTAGAGTTTATTTATTTATCTATTTATTCATTTAATTGTATATAGCCCTAAAAAGAACTTTTACAATCAACATTATTGCATACAAATAAACAAATACATATTGAAATCCATTCACAACACCCAATGTATACAATAAATACCCAATTAACCTGTCACCTACATAATAGTGATTCCAATCGACAATTCATTATCTTGTTGTTTATTTACACGTCAGCACATACATAATGACATTTCCTCATAAAGCCATTTCATGAATTGACTCATTACATATTAACACATCAACATATCACATACATACATATTATCATTTCCTCATAAAACCATTTCAACATTGTCATACAGTGCTAACTCATTTAGTAAAATAAAACTAAATGTTCCACCAAGGTACTTTGATAATGATGTATAATTCCCATTTATTAATCGTGGAGGTGTATAGAAACCCTTCTCCATACCCTGTACAGGGCCAAATGGACCATGCTTGATTTAGTGTTAAGGCAAAATGACCAGAACTCATCTGATTTTGTCGCGTAATACTCATAAAGAAGGGACCCAAACGTAACCATATACAACAGGCCCATACGCGGCCATTCGGTAAGGACGAGTCTGGCAGACTCAGCGTAAGTTTTAATTTCGCACATTCTACAGAATCTGTCCTCTTTGGGTTGGTTCCACTATGCTCCCTAGATAGCCCACAAATTTAACTGGGTGGTGCGCATTTTCAGTCAAAAAGTATGCACTGTCGGGTTGGGGTAGAGTAACAGATATAGTTTGTGTTTCAAATATAGATGGACTACCTGTGCCACACACTCATAACCTTTTATCTTAGAGAGGTGCACATAATTATTTTGCCAATCCCATTTTGCCATCTGCCTGCCAAACACACCTTTCAGTGTTGGATAATCTGAACATCTCTTAAAATCCAGGGACCAATCAATAGAATCACACGATTCCTTGAAACACATTACAAACGGCTCTGAAAACCATGAACCAACTCCAAACCGTAAGTACCACCCAATTTAGCCAATAGGTGGCAGGTGGGAGCCATAATTGCCTTTAGCACCAGTGCACCCCTGCAAATCAACAATTGCGATTTTAATGAGAGTAATCCTAATTCGAAACGCACATACTGAATCAAGGCAAAACTAGGTAACGCCAATACTTTTATCCAAAAGTAGGCCTCAGCCACATCTAGCCATTTCAAATCCTTCAAGGCCAGTGCCTCGATCCCATATAGAATTGCAGGCCAAAACCACTGTTTTTATAGTGACCAAACCCCGCTGAGTGAAAACCCTGCATGTTTCCTGGTCAATTCTTTCATCAAGCAGGTAATTTGCCTTGCCCTTCTTCATTTGGTTTCGATGATGTCCCCATACCCTACGGTAGTGGACATCTCCAGGCCAAAATATTTATATGTTTCCATATAGTCACCAGGGCCCTCACTTGTAACACTTGCTTACATCTGTTCATTTTCCTGGCAGACACCAGCATTATCTTTGTTTTATTTAAATTGACCGAAAGCTGATTCTCACTTACATACAACCCCAGTTCCATTAACACAGACTTCATACCGGTCAGCATATGATAAAGAATTGCCAAGTCATCGGCATACAGCATCGCTGAGATCTGACAAGCACCACATTTTGCAGGGCCAAAAGATCAGATATGTAGTTGTTGAACAGCAGGGAGTCTAGCAAGCATACTTGCCTTACCTCTATGCTAATTCTCATCGGGCTTGACACTCGACCATCGTGGCTCATGCGGTTCTATCAGCATGTAGAGCCATGATTACATCGAGCAGCCAGCGTGGACAGCCCCAACTTCTCATTTTCATCCATAGAGCCCTACGATCCAAGTAATCGAAAGCAGACCTAAAGTCCACATAGGAAATATACAGAGAAGGACTGTGGTGCTTATTCGCATGAGAAATTATATTGTCCAGAGCACAGATATTATGTATTGTGCACAACCCAGGACAAAAACCAGTTTGGAAAGGATGCAGAATATTATTATTACTCACCTGAGACTGCAGGTGTTCCAACACATATGATGCAAACACTTTTCCTGTGATATCTAACAATGACAATAGCCTGTAGTTATCAGGGGATAATCTGTCCCCCACTTTAAAGACTGGGACCAAAATCCATGAATCTGGTATCACCCGGGCTGCACATACTTTATAATAAAGGGGACATAGAATTCATGCCCATAACTCCACCCTTCAACACCGCTGACGATAAGCCATTGGGTCCCGGAGCCCTAGAACATTTAAGCTTTCTCAGCTGCACACAAACACAGATTTTTGATGTTAAACTGGATAGGCCATTCTGAGGTGGAAGGGGCCTTGTCACCTGTCATATCTTTCACATGAAACATTCGCACTTCAATGTGGGTAACCCATGCCTTCTCACCAATAGGATTTAAGATGAATGAGTCAGGGAGTCTCATGGCCATGGACAGAACCCTCCACAGACTGCTAACATTCCTGCTCTTCAAAACCTCAATCATGTGTTGCCAATTCTGAGGGTAATATGTTGTGTTTGTGATATGTATGTGTCCCTTCTTTTGGTTAAATATATATATTGAGTCCTCACTTGGTAGGAGGGATCATCACCACAGTATGGGGCAACCCCTGAATGAAATAACGCTTCTGTGAGGCAACCTTTGTCTCGTAGGGATTCACCATTGAAGTGGGAAGGAGAATACTTTATTGAACATAGCCATATCTATGTCTTCAATTGTTTGATGAGACAATTCCCATCATTTTCTTGATACTCAAGTGTTATCATGGCAACAGCATCTGACAAAAGTCTTGCGTATACTGAGGACTATATCCTACAACTCCTGAATTCCATACCAGAGTTGGGTATAGATAGCAAGCTCGGTGATATAGGGAAGGCTGATAAATGGAATGAACTCACACAGACTCTCAAGAGGCTGGTACGAACTGAGTTACATGCCTTTATCATGTTGGAATATCTCAAGAATCAGGCCCTACCTCAGGGTCTGATAGTACACAATGAACCTAGGCTCTTTTTAGATAATGCAGAGTTTAAATTAAAATGGAGATATATAGTCAACAAATATGGGAGAGATTGGCTAGTACTAATCATAGAAACAGCTCTTGAAACCACGAAAGAAATCTTGGTGGATTTACATGCATTAGAAGAAGATATGAAAAAGAACTTTGACATCGAAATCTTCAAAACTAAATTAGAAGCCCATATGAAAGCAATGCAAGCATTTAAGGTTGAATCAAGTACAGAAAGAATTAAAAGACTTAAAAAAGATCCAGCAAGTTTTGGACATGATAAAGCTTTCCAATATGTGACTAAGGACTACAATTTTGGAGCTCCAACTGGGGGACAGAGACCCAACCACAGAGTGAGATTTAGGAATACGTCCTATAGTTCGAGTGAAGAAGGAGGGACACCGAATGAGAATGAAGACACCAATGCAGGTGGCCAGAGAGGAAGGAATACGAATGCCCCAGCACAAAGGGGTCATAATTCAAGAGGAAATCAAGGTGTAAGAAATGGGTCTAGACGCCAGTCGGCAAGAGTGGATGACGTATCGAATGCAGACACGCAGCTACCGGGGTTGGTAGTCAACCTATCCAGTGAGACTCTCTCCGAGGAAGAAGAACGCTGTTTGAATAAAGGTCTGAATTTCGTAGTGTCGAAATATCATAATCCTTTCGAATTTAGATTGGAATTCAACGCATTCATGCGTAAAGTACATTTAAAAGAATTCTTTGAAAATCAACCCGCCAGTACCCATACTAATTTTAGTGGTCTTAGAAATCCTTTGACTTTTTGTACCCCTCATCATACTCACTCGCCGGAATCTCTGGTCTTCGAAAATAAGGTCCTACGAGCTGTAGAAAAACTTCAATGGCAAGGGATGTCAAAAAACTCCTATTTGAGCCAATCAGAAGTTACTATGTTACGCGGTTTGGGTAAAAATGACAAGATTGTTATTCGGCAGGCGGACAAGGGTGGTGCCATCGTCATTTTAAATAAAAAAGATTACACTGACGAGTGCCACAGATTATTAGCAGATAACAACAGCTATCAGAAAATCGATCAAGATCCTAGTCCTGGCCTCATCCAAAAAATAAGGGAAAAAGTAGATAAAGCGGTAGACCTACAATTAATTAGCACAACAGGAAGGGGACTACCTTACTAGGGAAACAGCGAGAATCCCCATTTTCTACATCTTACCGAAACTACATAAAAATAAGGAGAAACCACCAGGCAGACCCATAGTATCGGGCATCAATTCCATTCTGGAACCCTTGTCTAAATACGTAGACTTTTATCTACGTCCATTTGTCAAGAAAATGAGAAGTTATATTCCAGACACCAGAGATGCCATTGTAAAAATCGAGGGGTTGTCTTTTGATACAACCAGAGATGTTTTTATCTGTTTGGATATTCAATCATTATATACCAACATCCCCCAAAGAGCCACTTTGGAAGTGGTGGAAGAAACACTGTTACAACGAGAAGACAACCATCCTGTGAGCAACTCCTTTATTGTATGGTGTGCCGAAACAGCCCTGACCACCAACTTTTTTCAATTTCTGTGGCAATTTTATGTACAGGTGGAAGGGACTGCCATGGGTGCAGGCATGGCTCCGAATTTAGCCAACTTGTACATCGACATGGTGGAACAAACTGTAATCTACTCTGGGGTCAATCCCTTTAGACCACTTTTAACACAATGGTTGAGATATATCGACAAAGTCTTTGTGATATGGCATGTGGCTGAACAATCAAAATAGATATCTAAAATTAAAATTCACAGCATCAATGAGTTCCATTGAGGTCAACTACTTGGATTTGACAATTTACCATAAAGACAACCAACTCTTGGGGAAAACTGTTCGTGAAAACTACAGACAGAAATGCCCTGATTCACTATAGGAGTCATCATGCTAAACAAGTACGGGACAATTCACCGTTTGGGCAATTTTTGCGTCTTAAACGCAATAGCAGCACAAGGTTGGACTATGAAAAAGGTTCCAATATACTGATTGACAAACTAATAGATAGAGGGTATCCAGCTAAAATTGTCAAACAATCAGCCAAGCGAGCATTCCATAACCATCGAGAGGCTCTCTTTGAAAAGAAAAATAAAGACAACCGTGATAGTCCTTTGGTGTTTGTGAATGCCTTCAGCAATGTCTCCTGCAAAGTAAAAAACATCATTCGCAGGAATTGGAAAAAGATCATGACCATTCCTCAACCATTAGTTGCCTTAAAAAAAAGTACTAACATTCATAATTTAGTCAGGAAAAATGATATCCAGAAAATAGGCAACTCTGAGGGGAGACAAAGTACACTCTGGGGGTTACCTAGGGTAGTGGGACACCATCCTTGTGGTGACTCTGTTATGTGCCGGTTAACACGCAAGATGACCTCTTTGAATCTAGGCTTAGAGTCAGAGTGGACAATGAAAGAACATACAAATTGTCAGACAGAGAATGTAATCTACATGATTAGATGTCCTTGTGCATTACTGTACATAGGTAAAACCAATAGGAAGTGTAAAACACACATGATTGAACATAAGAGCTGCCTCAAAAAGCACACTGATAAAGCCCCATTAGTCAAACATTATGATGAGAAGCGCCATTCCTTCATGGAATTTGAGTGGTGCATTTTGAAGAAGATTATAGGGAAACATCAGGAAGAAATCAATAGAAAATGAATCAATTTGGAACAGAAACTCATTTTTTTAACCAACAGCCATGTGATAGGTCTAAATGAGAATATTGAGTGGCACAATATTAAAAAAAAAACTACTCTGTAAACTACCTGTTGGTGTAGAGTCTTACACTTCCCTTGGTATTCCCTAATATAATCAGAAGTCATGCTGCAACTAGTTAGGGGAACTAACAATGTATCTCAAGAACACTGTGGTAGTCCATGTTGTAATTCCCTAATACAACCAGAAGTTATGTTGCAACTGGTTATGCCAACTAATTATGTATTCCAACAACATTCATCATAGTCCATGTTGCCCCATGGTGTGTATTTACTTAATCAGAATCCTTGTTGCAACCAGTAGAATGCATATCAAGAATGCATTGTAAGGCCATTATGGTCCAAAACCGTTTGTATGCACGGAAAATGTTTCATCCAACCAGGTTGTTTTTCTGCAATGGATGTATCCTACATAATGAATGTACAGTCTACCCATTTTAGTCAAAGGGCCAATATGAAAACCAAAGGTAATTGCAGAGTGTACATCTAATTGTAGAATAAGAATCATGGAAAGATGGACCCCCTGGGCGTATAGTTTGTATCAACCAGTATGAAGAATAGGTGCTCGATTTGGGATAGAATTACCTGTTGTAAAATCCGTACTTTTATGTGATGAAAGCGAGACTAGTGTGGTACATTTGGTAACAGAACCTGTCCCAGGGTCTTAGGTGTTCAGATTCTGCACAGGGCAATGCTCATATGGGACTGTGTAGCGTCCGAGTTACGGGTTGCTATGACTACAGTGAGGCTGTGAGTCGCGGCACGACGCAACGTCATCACGTTACGTAGTACGTGATGACGTCATCATTCTGCATATTCCATGTGTAGTCCAGGCAATAATAGCGAGACTATTTTTGCTTCTTGGGGCAATAGAACTGGATCAGGAGTTCAGGTTTCCTAATCCTCCACAGAGCTATGTGCACAGGAGACTGATTTATGTCCGCATAACTACAAACCATGATGTGGGTTTTACTCGCGGAGTGACGCAACGTCATCGCGTTACGTAGTACACGATGATGTCGTCATCCCGCGTGTAATCGCGACGAGATGAGCGTCTCACGGGTATTTAACGAGCTCATTTCAGTTATTTCCAGTGTGCAGATCTTCCAACTGGAGGAACACTGTGGGCACGCTGTCCCCCTTTGTTAGAGGTAAGCAAAAGACTTGAATGGGGTGGATGCTTTGATCTCTAACAGTGAGGATAGGGACTCGGTACACTATCAATGATGGGTCTGTTTTCACTACAGGCTAGGTGTTGGAACCCTGCTTACCCAGTTAAGTGGAAAGTGACCCCATGACATTGAACTTGACCTGAAGTTTGGGGGGTCCTAGCTCCTGCTAGAAATATTCAGATGGCTTGTATTAAGGTAAGGGCCTTGGTATACTTGTAAAGTGTAGGCAGTTTATCCAGTCCTATTTAACAATTTAAAAACTCATATAGTTTTCTGTGTCTATTAGAGCCATGGATGGGGCGAAATCTAACAAGTGACCCGCATTGGTTATGGTACATGGTTGGGTTTAAAGAAAGAAATAACAATTTTCCTCAAAAGTGAGACAACCAGTCTCTGTGACCGAGGTGAGGATACTAATCCAATACCTATGTGATTCTTTCTCTCAGTTGGTTTAGAGGGAAGTGTTTAGTAATTGTTCATTTCTGGGTATGACATACTTAGAAGTGACCTAGGTGCTGTGTTCAGATATAGGCGAACTCTCCTTACCACCATAAAGGTGATTAACAAGATTTGTAACTGTTAATGAACTTGAAAACATTTAGTGTTACAAGTTTTTGGCACAGGTATATTGGAATTGTATACTTGATGCATCCTATTGGTGATTAGGGATGGCTAGGTTTAGTAAATAAACCGATAATGCCCATTTAGTAATGTGTTTATGTTTGTATGTACCCTCAGTTATAGGAACCAGGGGCATAAGATAAACTTATGCCCCTGAAGAATGTCCAGTTATTAACAACATTAAGTAGGAAGCAAGAGTAATTGGTGGTGGAAATACTACTTTTAACATTGTATACTTTTATGTGGTGTATATGTGTTTTTTAAGTTGTTTTGATACTTGTGCAATGAATAAGTAAATTAATTAAAATATGACATTTTAGTAAATGGCTTGTACATGTTATTAATCATATTACTCACAGCCCATATTTGCTAAGTGGCTGTGGTAGTGTTTCTGAGTTCTGAGGGTAACATGTTGTGTTAGTGATATGTATGTGTCCCTTCTTTTGGTTAAATAGATATATTGAATCCTCACTTGGTAGGAGGAATCATCACCACAGTGTGGGGCAACCCCTGAATGAAATAACGCTGTCCACGGTGGATACTTGATATTTTGATAAATCTGCACACAAACACGACAGGCCAGGTAAAGAGTGGACAATAGGGGTACTGCGTCCTCTTTGTTTCCCCTTAACAGGGGTGTTAAACAGGGGTGTACCCTGGTCCCTCTGTTGTACAATGTATACATGGCTGACCTACCCTCATGCTTTAATAATGTGGTGGGGTGCTGCCAGAGAATCGGAGGGGTTCCAATTCCTGGACTTTTGTATGCTGATGACTTGGTCATTTTTAACCATACTTTCGGCGGCATAAAAGACATGTTTGAAATTCTAGTTGCATATGTCGCCGAGAATGAATTGGTGGTTAATATGACCAAAACAAAGATTATGATGGTTTCAGCTTCCAAGGTGAATTGCCCTGCTCTTGCTTGGGCGACTTACCAGATGTCAATAAGTACCCATATTTGTGTCAAGAAATGAGCCCAAGTATGTCTTATACACATATTATTGAGAACAAGACAACAAAAGGTAGAGGGCTGACAAGTTTGATATATAAATGTGCCTGGAAAAGAGCAGGCTACTCACTGGAAGGTATATTGACCCTTTCTCGCCAACGTTTTTGTCCAATGATATTATATGGCTTGGAAGGCCCTCCAAAGGACCAACCTGAGCTGGTTAGACAAAGTAGAGGGTTACCTTTGGAGGTGGGTTTTAAACATCTCAAATACAGCATCAGTAGAATACTTGTGAGTGGAGATGGCGTTGGTCTCCTTGAGGGGCTAACTGTTACTTAGACAAGAGGTCTCCATTTGAGGGCCAATTCTCATCTTAAATGTAAATGATTGGCACTAGTGGGATCAGACAAGGGGCGTAAATGTAAACGAGGAGAAGTGGACTTTGCCCGTTTGATTTACCAACTGTAGGAGAGTCTCAACTGGACCCCTGACTTCATCAAACGGGGTACTAATTATGTCATCTTAAAAGCATTATTTAAAAGAAAGCTGGAATGATGGGACTGATATAACACTTATATTCAACTATCAACTTTGAGAACATATCAATATGTGCCCAACGTCTCCCATAGCTACTTATGCTTACAACCCTACCTCCGGCAAGACCTTTTGCTTCTCCCTTCAACAAATGTGTTTGTGAGTTAAATAGGAAAATGGGGAATATGCCGAACGGTCCAATTTTTTGCAAGCAACATCCGAACCTTGTGAGGAAATTATGATAGGCGAGGTTTATTTGCCCCTCTATCACTTATTGTGCCAACACTCTGCCTCGAGTCCTGGCAACACTCCTTGGAACATAATAGCTGTAGTATATGGCCATTTTGTTTTACTACTTCTACAAGGATACGTCCACATAATTTCAATAAGATTTTTACGGCAAAATATAACACATCCAGTGAAGAACCCAACTCCAATTCTGCTGAATGGTCACTTTGGAGGTGGTTTAATTTCACAGGCAAATGGTCTGCCCCCTCATCTTGATCAGGATCAACCCCATGCACCTCCTCCGGTACCCCCATGGAGGGAGCAGAAGGAACCAAGTTTGGGGTCGCTTATAGCCACTGTGAAGCATGGTGAACCGCCAAGAGCGCACACAGAATATCTGGTAGGGTCCCATGCATATTCACATCACACATAGACGTAATTCCGGCAGAATCAGAGAAACATCTGCCATTACACAAAGAATAACAGAGCTGCATCAGCGAGTTGTTGTAAATATCTCCAAACGTATCATTCAAAATGGCCTCCACCGACTGTGCCCCCGTAGACGTATTCAAATTCTCCTCAGGCAGCGCTGACTCACTGGGGACTCGTGTCACATTAATTCTGTTCGATATAAAACAATCTGTCCCGCCCAGTTCCCGGCCTCCGTACCAGCCAGAGGCAGACCATGCTTCTCATTGGGACACCCCCCTGCGGACAGTGCGGGCGGCACCGCACAAGTGTCACCAGCTGCTGCACGTCTGAAGCCATTTGTGTTACCAGTGGGCTTAACCTTACTTTTGCGCAAATTGTAAGTCCTTTGTTTAGTAGGTGCCAGGCATATAGATAGTACACTGAAAAAGCACTGAGTCACGCTATAACTGCCAGAATGGTGCTGACGAGCGGGATACCCCTCCTCTTCTCACCTTAAATAGGAGACTGGAGATCAGCAAGTAGTGTCCGCACACAAAGCACAGCAGGTAACACACTCCACCACACGCCACTTTAGAGTTTAACAAAATGGGTCACCCATCTGATACAGTCTGTAAATATATCCGTCGTCAAAGAAAAAATAATCAACCACCATCGAATATTAGCTCAAAATGCAACTTACTACATGAAAATGATTGTTCTTCTACTAATGCTCTGAGTGTATCCATATAGCTTGCTCTAGAAAAGGAAATGTTTCAAGCCAAGCTTTTCATCATGTATTTAATGTCGCCACTGTTCCCAATCGCCCTTGAATGGTGCACAAACACCAGAATTGTAGCTCTTGCCTGCTGCCTTCCAGACGCTACATGATGGCCCCCAGATGATCCCACTGCATGTACCATCCCGCTTAGCAACTGTAGAAGTGGCTGACTGACCCGCTATAATAGCATCATTCAGCCACGAAGCTAATGTTAAATAAATGTAAGAACGTCAATGGTGATTGGCTGGTTGTTCTTTGTTATTTATTTTTATTTATTTGATTTTGTTGCTTATATTGCGCGCCAAGCCCAAAATCATCTGGCCGCTGTCTTACAGAAAAAAGTTACAATTGTTTTCATGCTTACATATATACACAGTTTTCGACAATAAAGTCTATAGCAGGTAATACATTACATTATTTACACAGTTACAAGGAGTGGCTGAAGATTTCTACAGGTGAATAGAAGAGTAGGATGCTTGCACTATATGCAGATCCATTATTGTTACTATTGGGATGACTTTTTGTTTGGCTGCACTCTTTTACTGGTCAAATATTATCTCGATAAGATAATAAATAACAGGAATGCTGAATATCATAGTGAGAGCATACTTAGTAAGTTTCTAGTTATTTGGACAAAATGAACGTATTGCATGTGTAAATATTGTTTGAGTAATAAAACTGTGCAGGAAAGTTTCTAATGACATCTCATATTCATTTTCACACTGAATAAACTAATTGGTTCACAGATGTTCTGGAGATAGGCTCAATAAAAAAACCTGCCAGGTTCCATGGGGAGGTGGAACATCTAACACGAAGCAACAATATCACACTGTCTTCAGAGTCTTGCTTGCATTGTCCTTGTTAACAACATCTTCACATCTTTCACAGATCTAAGTACACGTGTCCACCTTCTAAGGTGGAAGTTAGGCTATGGCTATCAGGGTGTGAAGAAAATCATGAAAGTTGGTACCATTATCAGACCCCTATCCCTAGGGATTAGAATTTAGCACGTAAACAAAAATATTGTTTTTTTCACAAAATCAAAATTGATTTGCAAACTATTTAACATATCCCACACCTGAGGCCAGGCATGGGCCTTTTACCTTTAAAGAAAAGAAAAAAAAAGGATAAATAGAAGACACATCAATGAGTGATCTAATAGAGCCAGGAATGCATTTTGAACCGAAGGGAACGGTGGAAGATGGAGCAATGAAAGCTTCCACGCTACAGCAAAGGAGGATTGTATGGCACATGGCAGCAACTGTGACAGAGCAACCTTCTATGAAAGAGAGATCCTCAGTCCTAAACAAGAAGCAAGATGGAACAATTGACTATGTGACAAAGAAACAGGCAGCGTTATAATTTCCCACAATCTTAGAGCTAAAGCACAAGTTTGAAAACCACAAAGGTACATTGATAAAGACTATGTTCTCTCTCCAAAAGAAAGGGACAACAACGGTCTCAGCATCCGAGGGAGATCAAAAACCTATGAGATAGAAGTGACATTATGGAAAGAAATCGCATCCAGTAACTCTAAAATCAAACCATGGAAAAGCTCCAGACCCGGAACCTTTTACTAATGAAACAAACCAGCGACTGGGTTCGGGTACTGTTAGATTTTGTTTCTGTCAATTCCATATTTGAGGAAAAACACAAACAGCAATTCAATATGTACCAACACAGAAGCACATGGAAATACCTACTTCCACAGGTGAGACATGTTTAACCTGCAATGGCTTTTCAGCGCAGGTGTTTACCATAACACCTTTGCATTTTGTGTCCTTACTGGGAAGCAAAGTCAGTGCAGGTGCGCTGCAGCTCTTAGTTCCACATAGGGATGTGGGCGGGGAGTTGGCAGGACAGTGATGTCGGGGAAGAGCCACTGAATAAGTGGTGGAAGACATGCAGCATTGCAAGGAAGAAGAGGTACACCAGGATGGCAGCTGCAGACTCACATTGGAGAAGGTAGGTTCCCCTTATTGGAAGAACAATGTGGTTTATGGTGATAAAAGAAGGGACACCACACTTTGAGGAAGACAGTCAGGTTTTGTCATGGCCTAGAAAGTGATTGAAAGAGCTCTTTGGCATTTGCTGTGTAGGAAATGCCCACACAGCAAATGTCAGTGACGTGAAGACTTGGAATCCCAACAGGATAAGTGACAAAAACAATGAACAGTTACAATTACCTGGAGGGGCAACATTCAAATGAAAGTGAGTCACTTCTTTGGTCCATATTACATACAATAGAGGGTGGTCTTTTGGCAGCCCAAGAGAGGACCCCACATTTCATAAGAGAAAGTTCTAGAGAGGAGATGGTATTAAACTATCATTTTCAAAAGAGGTTGAGGAAAATGTAATAAAATCATATGTCGAATGCTGGGCTGTTCTAGGAATGGAGGTCATGAAATTAAATATCCTTCACACAAAATACCAGTGTTAATTTGGTAATACAAAAAAGTCAGGAAATGACATTGGCTAATCTGTCCAGGCAATGGATTCTCGTGTAGCAGTATCACATTCGTTTGGCTCTGCAATGCTTTCTCTGGCAGCAGAATGCGCAAATAATCCAGATACGCAATGGATTTTCAGACATCAAAGTAACACAGTCTACCTATGCAATGAAGTCTCTTGTAGCAAAACACAGATAACGTGGACATATAATTCAAATATTGGTGCTCTGCCTTTCCTGGTTGTTGCTCTGCCTGCTAGGTAAGTGCTTGGCAGGAACAGGGTTTGGGTGCCAGGCACATTGCCAAGGCTACCCTGGCAACCTCAATTCTCAGTCTAGTTTTTCAAAATCTGGTGCAGCAAGTGAGACTGGGAGCCCTGCATTACAGTGGAATGTCTGTTCCTCGCCTCTGGGTTATCTGACCCACACGGAAGAACAGCTCACAGCCAGGAAAGGAGTCAGAAAGGCTGGGGCGGGAAGGCACAAAGCGCAAGATATTAGATTGTGAAAAGAGGTCAAGTAGTTATTTTGTCATTTGGATTTGTTTTATTATCCTGTGCTGCCACTCTTTCAGTTTTTGGATTCACCTTCGGAAATTGACTCTGTTTTGAATTATGGTTATTATTTTCAGATCTCTATATATGCAGGTCAAGGAACGACTTTTCAAACCTGCTGGATGGCCCTTCATTCCCTTGAACCCAGTGACTAGGTCTACCTTTGAGTGCATCAGAGGAGGCCGGCACTGGAATCTCAATGGCTGAGTTCCTTCAAGATCCTTTCCACCTCATGGACTACATTAAATCTCTAGGGGCATCCGATGTGGATTTATGCCTCCAACCGCTGGCAGGCGCAGCCTCCACCTGAAGCATCAGAATCAACTGTGGAATTTCAGCACAACTCTGCTACAGTTACTCCTGCAGATGCGTCATTATGCTCGTCTGCATTCAAACCTACTTCTCTACATGACACTACTGTAACGAGAGCCACATCTTTGCCGCCTGTTCAGAATGGCGGCGCTGCTTCAGCACAGGCTCCACAGGCCTCTTCAGTGAGTGGTGCAGTCACATCACCAGTGACTGCTGACGCAGAAGAAGAATAGGAGCAGCAACAAATGACATCTGCTGCTCAAGGCGCTGATGTCACCTTCAAGTATAAATATTGTGTCCATCGACACACAGGATGGAGCAGCGATTATGTGTTTTATTGTAAGAAAATATATATGATTCTTTACTGACCCCGTACACAATTAGATAAGCAACGGTCAGTGGACTCTGTTGTCGGTCGAGCAAGCTGACCTTGAAAAAAATGACGTATGCAGTTGTAAATAGGTTGTTTAAGGTTCTTCTAGATTCCTTTCTGTAACTGTGCTATTGGGTTATTCCTCTTCATCGCTGGTATCCTTTGTATCATCCATGGCTACAATCCTTTCTAATAATGCTTGATACTTGTGACAAATCTAATGAACTTGTCACTGTTTCTCCAAGGGAAACGCCCCTCATGTGGCCAGGGAAAGGCAGAAGCTACATGACTCTGACCCTGGTGGTGTCTATCTGTGGGAGGACCACATTGTGAGGACAACCGTTGGGGAAGTGGAGTGAGAACCTGGGATCAGAACAAGTCTTTACCTATATTTCTGGGTAGCACCCAGTTACATGTTAGCCATTCTTGTACGGCTTATTGTATGGCCTATTCTAACATGGATAAAGAACCTCCACTAATTGTTGATCACCAATCTTATGCCTGTTATCCTCCCTTTTATAACACTGAGACAACCAGTACTGAAACATATGTACCCTTCTTCTTGTACAACACTGAGAAGAAGAAGAAGAAGAAGAAGAAGAAGAAGAAGAAGAAGAAGAAGAAGAAGAAGAAGAAGAAGAAGAAGAAGAAGAAGAAGAAGAAGAAGAAGAAGAAGAAGAAGAAGAAGAAGAAGAAGAAGAAGAAGAGAGTGATGAAGATCACCAAGAACGGCAAACCAACGCTGCGGTTGTGTCATTGGAAGTTGTTAACAGGTGTTGGAACATACAAAAGTAGGCCACCTGAATGGAATGAAAGACTCTATTCTCCCAACGCTGGATGGGATACTGAAGGAAGTGAAACAGTCTGAGAGAAGGAGGCGGGAGAAGACAGCGTCCAAAGAGGTCAGGCCGAGAAGTGTTTGCGGTGCTGCTAGGAGGAACAACAGGAACTGCTCTGTTAAGGAGAAGGTGAGGCAGGAACCGAAAGGCCGACGAGACGTGCTCCCATTTGGCAGATGGACCCCAGAACAAATGAAGAGACACAAGTGATGCCAAAGCTGCCACAAACAACGAGTGAGCCCAAAAATGGAGAATGGGATACCAGGGTACTTCAGGCTGAATGCTGCATACCGTTAGCAACAAACATAATCCCTTTCTAGGGAATTGGAACATTAAGCTTAACTGGAGAAGTGTGGGTGGGCCAAAATATACGTAATATAGAGTGGCAGGTGGGTCAACAGGGGAGAGGTTTAAAAGGATGGCAGAGTGGTCAGACCAGAAAAGCGTACATGGTCCAAGTGTGGTGAGGAGATCTGGTGAACCAAAGATTGCTTCTAGGAGTGATTTGGCCCTGAGATTAGCTATGTTAGATGCAAGGTTTTCAGATTGTTCAGTAGTGGTTGGTCTTTGCCATCTGTGGCATATTGAAACAGCTGTTTAAATCCCATAGTACCTTGAAGTGGGGGTGGGAGACCATGATGGCTGTTATGGAGTCGCTTAGGAATTCTGCAAAGCTTCTATTGTATCATGGTGTTAATAGATGAGATTAAAAGCTATGAATATTGTAAGGCAGAATTACATGCACTACCCTTGGGGAACACTACACACAACTAACACTACAGGTGTAAGCACAATCTCACCTTTGGTACAAGCCAATACTACACAGTCATGTGGTAGCTATGGGTGAGCAGCCAGACTAATCTGAAGAGGGATGTGAGCAGTACAAGATGTTACACAAAGGACTTGTAATCACAGCACTTACTCAATGTTTCTTGGTAAAGGAATATACATTTATTTACAGATTTAGTTAGAAAACATTCCACTAGCAAGAAGCAGCTCAATATCACACTATAATACACTACAGTACACAACCAATATGTTTCTGAACAAGTTAGGCTCCCCTGAAGTGGGAGCAAAATGGCACATCAGTAACTTTCAAAAGGGGTAGAAACACAAAGGTTATAATAATCAAAACACAATTACTTTCATGGGCAGGGCCAATAGTTTGAGTTCACTACAAGAGGCAATTCAATTCAATAGGCCTGGGCCAAAGTCAAGGGTTCAGTACCTTGGATAGGATAGCACAGTTCTGGTAGTAAACGGTTAAGTCTTTGTCAATGTTCTTAGAAGTAGTTTGCAATAAAAAGAGTTATTTGTTGGATTAGGAGTGAACAAGACACCAAAGTTGGGAAAGTTTCACAAACTTTCACTGCGGCAGGAAGGATTTCCACACTGCCTTTGCACAGTACCTTAAGTATGAAGAAAAGCTGTAGCTGAGGCAGTTGTTCCTGGCAGTTCCTGCAGATCTCGCTGTTCCTGAGCTTCAGTTGTGGGGACAAGGAGGAGGACGTTGGGAGGTTTCTGCACTGCCCATGGAGGAAGCCAAAAGCTTGGCTAAAACATTGGGTATTAAGGTGTGAGTGCCTTAAAGTCCACAAACTGGTATCCTTCTCACTCGCTCTCCGGTTTTCAACAGCACTCTGATGAAAATTAGACCAGTATGGAGACGGTGTCCAGGTGGCTTGCGATTTGGTGGTTCCACCAGCTCAAGGGAAGAAGTCGTCCTTGAAGGGCTTCTCTGTTGAGGGAGTTTCAGGCAATTCGGAACTGCAGCAGGGCTTCACCGGGCAAACCAACAGTCCAGCAGTTGCAGCAGTCATCTTCCTTCAGCTCGTCTTTGGTTCTTTCGTTCCACTGGTCGACTCTGCCTTCCAAGTCCCAGAGAGCTGCTTTTAAACAGTTTTCTCCCAATCATTCCAGCCTAGCTGTCACTCACCCAGCAGGGTGGTTGTCGTTGCTGTGAAAACAAATGGTACAACGACAACCTTGTTGGAAAAACTGGGTCACAGCATAAGGCAAATCAGGTTTGCTTCAAATTCTGCTTAATGTTCAAATACTTACATAAAGTCCCTTGTTCAATTAATACAAATTTAGTTCGTAATAACCATCTTTTATACAAAAAAGACTTTTATTTTTTGTTCTCATAATTTGATCATAGTTTCATCAAAGAAAAATCAAAACTTGTTTCATTGCAGTTGCATTTGTACTTTTTCTAGTATGTTGTTTCACAATACTAATGTCTTTCACATATTTTTCCCATATGTTTCAAACACTTGTTTTGACGTAATCCAATAATCTTGATAGGTTTCCCAATGTGATTTCCTATCTTTAAACTACGCATTTCAGGCTAACGGCACCCTTCTTCAGGTTTATAGAGAATTGGATAAATTCGATATTCTCTGTAAGACATAAAAAAAAATTGTCTCCATTATTTAACTTAAAATGATAAGCAATTAATATGGCTCAATTAAAATTAACTAACCTTGGAGTTGGTTTCCCCTCTCAAGAAAAGCTTGCCACCCCTAAGGGGTCAAATTCAGTAAAGATGCTGTAAAATAAGGATAAATTGTGTTATCTCCAATGAGTGAACTTGATTAGGATAAGCAGTGAAGTGCAGAGGGAACAGGCACCATCTAAAGCGCTGGGTCCCCCTGCACATCACCATATTTGTGAGAAGTACTCATACAATCCACAAGTTTATGAGACAAATATATACAACTCACTGTTAGATGAGTTGTTGGGTGTTAGGGAGAATTCTCTGTTTAGGCTGAATTTCCTAACCTAGTGAGTCCCCCAGCAGCTTTGCTGAATTTCGGGAGTTTGTTTTTCCATCCTGCCAAGAGTGAGACTCTTTTCCTCCCACTCTTGGATGTGAATGTGTGTAATTCCTTTGAATGTCAATGTGTTCTATGGGCTATGGGGTCTTTTACTCCATAGGGTCTCATATGTTTTTCTATGTGTGTTACACCGCACACTACGTGCCGTAACACTGGGGCGTTCTAGCGGACCTCCACCATAGACTCCATACCCGGGGACAGACTACTGTCTCCCCGGGCATGTAAAGTCACCATTGGCTTTACTAGACCTAAATTTACTAACAGAACTAGTACAAACCATCTTATTGTGGACGTGCTAGTAGGGGGAATTTGATTACTCCTGGGTCTGTTACTCGAGGGGGCACTGTCCCGTCCCCCCTCGTTGAGTTTTGGCTGGTGGCAGTGGAAACTACTTGTTATGTTCGACCCCGAACATAACCCTATGGGATTCCCCTTTCGATCGGTTCGAGTGAGGTGTCTTAATCCTCTCCTTTCCGTTGGGTCGCCTCCAAGCTTTCTCACTTATTGTTCTGAACTGGTTCAATCTGCCGATAACAATTTGCTACAAAGACTCGAATGCATTTCCACTAGAGACTTTTTCTTTGGGACATATCGCCTTGCCTCTCTCCGAGGGGGCCTGGCCTCTGAACTTTATGATCTATTGTGGTTCTTGCCTTCTTGCCTTGCATTTTACCCGTGAAGTATTGAACTGTGTTGATTTCATAACCTGCCTATTTTTCTCTCCCGTCCTAACTAATATTAGAGTGCCATCTAGGTTGAGGCATACACCTCTGTCTGAAAATAAGTGGTGCCGGTAGAACCTAGACTTGTCGAAATATTGTTAGGGGGTTTGATCGTTTCTTCTTCGTAGAGTAATTGTGATTGATGTGTTTGCCGTGATAGTGCCATAGTGTTTTTGATAGATGTTTCGTTATAAATAAATACCTTAATATCTTTACACTGAGCCTCGTTGCGTGTTTGCTTGTCTTACTGCGAAGAATTGCCCTATTTTGTATACTCCACATTCTGCTCAACTCTTCTTGAGGGAAGTCTGACTGCTCAGCCGCAGCTACCAAGTGAATCTGTGTGGTACAGACTGCTACCAAGTGGGTTCACCGCCAAACACCTGTAGTCCTTAATCTTTTGCAGTGGTCCCAGAGGGAACTGCACAGGTTTCCGCCTAACACTGGGTCGAACACTAAATACCACTGTCCTCTATCAATACTCGCGAGGATTTCGGAATGATCCTGAAAATAAATAAGGCGTTTTTTTAGAATACGCAAAATATTATTCACATATTCCTGCTATAAGAGAGTGAGAGCAGGAATTTTTCTAGAAGATATTTGCAGTTTATATTGCAGGCCTGTTCGTCAGAGTGCAAGGTGGATCCGGAGGCTTTGTGGAGAATGCTAAATCTGCCTGCCTTGCTGGCCCTGTTTTGCACAATAAGTTAGTAACCCTGTGGGAAGGCTTAATGTGCAGTCGGCCGGAAGTCTTGAGAGAACTAGGTTTCTGAGATTAATAGGATTCAGGGCATTTTGATGAGATTAGGTCGAACATATTGTGACATTTATTTTTGCAACAGATCTTGCATTAATGAGAATGCAATTCAGATGACTAGTTGTTTGTTTGAAGTTGTGGGTATAGACTATGGGTGTTGCTGTGAGAGGAGAAGGTGTGACCACCAAGGGATGGGATTCGCTCGATGCTGATGCGGAGCAGGGTGATGGCCGATACAGTGATTGAGGTTGTGACGGTGAGGGAGGGCTAGAAGGTTTCGTTCAGGTGGTTATCTTGTGGCGTGGTGTGGGGAGGTTGGAATCAGTGTAGCATCTGATATGTGTGTGTAGCAGGAGTTTCCATAAGGGGAGGCAGTTGCTTTCCAGTAGATGGTGAGGAGACAGCGGCCCTATGTGTTATTGGTGGATTTGTGCTGAGGGCTGGGATGGTGGAGGAGTTCTGAATGGTGGTAGTAATGTGGCTGCACGTGATGGGAGTGTAAGCGGGGCAGAGGGTGGCATAGTTTCACAGGTGCTGGGGCCACACATGTTAGTGGAGGTGGATTCTGTAGTGTTGGAGGGGGAGAAGGGATGTAAAATCTCTGAGATGGGGTTGAAGTTCACGTTTGGAGGGAGTAGTCCGGTCTCCTAAAGGTGTTTGGG
This sequence comes from Ambystoma mexicanum, assembly GCF_040938575.1. Lineage (NCBI taxonomy): Eukaryota > Metazoa > Chordata > Amphibia > Caudata > Ambystomatidae > Ambystoma > Ambystoma mexicanum. The sequence goes on from NC_090928.1 coordinate 1,152,329,977, forward strand.
AAGGAGTGCTTGGTGTGTGGGTCTTGGGGGCTATTTAGCAGGTAAAGGGGCAATTTCAAATTCTGAATTCGGATTTATAATCTACAGGTTAATAGTGGATGGTTTTGGATGGGTAGGAAATACCTCCTGAGTCTAGCAATTTTACTTTTGGTCCGAGGAAGATGGTATGGATACCTGTATTGACATACCATTGCCCTGTTGACACATTTAACCATGAATATCAGTGAGTATTGAGAGACTGGTGAAGCAGATGCATTTTCTATGAAGCATTCCCATGTATGTTACTATTTCTTATGTTGTTGAAACTTTTGTTCAATTGAGATGTTGGGCCAGGCTTTATTATCAATGTGCACTGTTTGTTATATTTTGTAAAATTGGCAAATGGCCGTAATCACTGTTTGCAATGGAAACACTTTAATATAAAGTTCCTTTTGTGAAATTCATGTTGAGGAATTGTTTGTCCGGGTGGTAGGAATTAATGTTGTTTCTGATCTGAAAACTCTAGTTAAACTGCTAAGCATTGTCTATACTTATTTCAGCATGGACCCCTTTTCTTATGTTCAGAGATTTGCCCAGGATTTGTGTTTTAAGGTTGCCTTTATATTTAACCTTCATTTATGGACAAACCTTGTAGGTACTACATATAGGTTTTGTTCTGTGACTGAGGTATGTTTCATTGTTGGTATATTGACAGTATGGTATTAAGTGGGAAAATACTGAAAACTGTTGGCCAAAGCTACTCACACATCCAATACCTGGTAAAGGACAAAAGAGGCAGCTTTATTCCTTGACTTTACAGCCAAAGAAAACAGCATCCTACATCTGTTCAGGAGCTGACTCACACCTCGCTTTCCGCAAAGCAGTCAAAACACTACTTTTCACCTAAATCTCCAACACTTTCTACCACCTGTATCATACTTTGCTAAATGTCAAAACATGCCTAAAAATGTCTAATGTTTGCAACTAAAATGTATTGAATCCATAAGGTGTCCATGACGCCTCCTGTAACTAAGCTCCTTGCATGTAACAGCGCCTTGATGCCCGTGGGCTGTTTGCCCGCTATACACATTTAAATAAATACATACATAAATAAATAGCCCCAACATTAAGACCACTCACCTTAAAAGTTAATTGGTCATCTGACAGAACCAAAACCTAATCACATTCTAAAACCATCTGCAGATCTTCCGGCACACACATCCCAACACATCTTTTCATCACTTTGCATTCTCTTTACATTATCCCTTTGCGGTTTCTGCATCATATGACAATTTTCTGCCTTGCGATTCCTGCCGAAGAGCATGGGGTCTTCACCCCCACGACCACTTCCACTTGTTCACGAGCAACGTCATTGTCCTTATCAGTAGGCACTGGTTCAAGTAGTGCCATGGATGCCGGAAGCCTTGGCACCAGTTTCTGCTGAGCAGCACTGTTTAGTCCATTATAGAGAGCAGGCTCAAAACGATCCATGGAAAGAACAACCAGTGGCAAAGCCAACAGACGGAGCGGGTGTCTGAAGAGTCTGATATAAAAGAAAAATAAGGGGCGTGTGGACATGTTAGGGGATGTGGGTAACGTCGTCTTGTCTTTTTAAAGCTCATGTTCTTTATTTATTTTCATATATATCCATCATCCTTCTCCCCCGACACAATTCCATACCAAGTGAGTATTATTTTTAAAAAACGGAGTACATTGGACGCAGAGGAACCACCTACCTTTGCACTTCTAATCATTTGTATTAAGGAGTGTAGCAGGAAATGCATGTAAAAACAGGTGAACGTACATTAACACCTCTATTGTGATGCAATGTGAAATGTGTAAATGCATGGAACTCGCATTATGTGTGCCCAGTTTTTTGAAAATGAGCCCCAGAGAGTAGGAATGTACAGCAACCTTCTGCTCCGACACTGCGGAGAATCGCAGGGCGGAGACTGATTACGATTTCTTTTAAAGCAAACAGGCACCTTCGATACAATGGTTTATCGTTTTCAGTATGATGTGCAAAGGGGAGGTGAAAATAGCAGTCAACATCACCTGTGCACTTTCCTTTTGCACTTCACAGAGGATATTGATTAAGCTCTGCCTGCCATTTTCCGATGGTAGGTCGTATTTAGCACAGGGGTAACGGGCTTGTCTTGAAGGCTACACCCCGCAGAGCATCGAATCCTAGATCCGAGTAGGTATTTGGGGCGATATATATAAATAAATAAAGATGTGATCTGAACACTTTTTCTAGCGCAAAAAGCAGGCATAATCCAGAGGCATCCACTGATTAAGGTATTAAGGCAAGTGTAAGAGCTGTGTGTCTGGCGACTCTCTACCGGCCCCATGGTCAAATTACCTCTTTTCTCTCCAAGTGGACGGACCACTCCTCCTCCCGCCTTGCCTCAACCACTCAAATCCTCCTTCTTGGTGATCTCAACATCCATCTTGATTCTCCCTGTTCCTCATCTTCTCTCTTTCGTGACTTCTGCGGCTCACTCTCCCTCTATATCCTACCCTCTGGTCCGACTCACTCTGCTGGTCACACACTTGATGTCCTGATCTCCTCTGGCCTCCCTCTCTCTACTCCCCTTGCCAATCCTCTCTCCTGGAGTGATCACTGCCTCCTCTCCTCTCATCTGTCCATCTCCTCCCCCCAAACCAAGTCTTCCCCAAGATTACCACCCACCTTCTCGAACATCCGGCCCATGAAGCGGGTGTCAATCGAGGCTTTTGCTGCCACCTTCTCCCCCCATCCCCCACCTCAGGCTGACTCACATCCTGACACAGCCCTGTCTCTGTTCTACTCCTCTATTTCTGCTAGTCTTGATGTTCTTGCCCCTGTCATGAGGATCCGTTTGAAGTCCAAAGCCAAGTGTAATTCCTGGTATGACTTGGACCTAGCTACACTTAAACGCAGGTGTAGGGTGGCTGAAAGGAAATGGAGGACTTCCTGCTCATCCTCTGACAAACTGGCCTGCCACCTGCTCCAAAGGCATTACCGTCTCACTGTCTGCTCCAGGAAGAGAGCCCACATACAAGCCTGCGTCTCTGCAGCCTCTAACAACTCAGCTGAACTCTTTAAAATCTGCAAGGAGCTGGCAAACCCTGCTTCAGCCTCCACCCTTCCTCTTGCCTCTTAGGCTCTTTGCAATTCCCTTGCCTCTCACTTTAATTCCAAACCCCAGGACAACTTGTCCACCCTCTCCTACACCCTCCACCTCTCCCCTCTCTGTTCCGGCTTCGTAACACTCCTACAGCCACCCCACCTCCATCTTTCTCCTCCTTTCCCATTTTCTCTCCTGATGAGGTTTCAAGACAAGTCTGATCTATGAAAGCCTCATCAAAACAGGTCCATCCCTGTTCCTCTAAAACCTTGCTCCGGCCCTTGGCGATTTCTGTAACCATTCTTTTGCCTCTGGATCTCCCCCCCCGAAGCACTTCTTGTGCATCCTCTCCTCAAGAAACCCACAGCTGATCCCTCCTGTCCAGCTAACTACCGCCCAATTTCCATTACTCCCTTTTGAGGAAGCTCCTGAAAAGCTTGCCATCTCCCAGTTTAACCTTCTTTCTGACACTGTTGGCTCTCTCCATGACCACCAATCTGGATTCAGAGCTGCCAGAAGCACTGAAACTGCTCTCCTGAACATTCGTGAAGACCTGCTCTCTAACCTTGACTCTAACATTCTGTCCGTCCTCATCCTACTTGATCTCTCCTCTGCTTTCAACACGGTCAGCCATACCATCCTGCTCAATCATCTCTGTGACAACCTGGGTATCACCGATCAGGCTCTGGCCTGGCTGACCTCTTTCCTTTCTGATCGACCCACCCAGGTAACACTTGGGTCCTTCCTATCCTCTTTCTCCCTCTCTACCTGTGGTGTTTCCCAGGGGTCTAATCTCTCGCCCTGGCTTTTCAACCAATACTTGGCAACTCTCGCCTACTGCATTGCCATTTTCTGCTCAAACTTCCAGTGCTATGCTAATGACACCCAACTCATCTTCAGGCTTCCCTCAGGCACCTCTTCTCCTTCCCTCATCTCCAACTGTCTAACCGCCATTCAAAATTGGTGTGCCGCCAATAATCATTGTCTAAATGCCAACAAGACTAAGATGCTCCTCATTGGTACACCTTCACCATCCTTTCCCCTCACTCTCTGGCCGGCCTCTCTTGGCCCTCCTCCTATCCCTAGTTGTGAGGCTAAGAATCTCAGGGTTCACACTCCACACTCCACACTTTCCCTCTAGGCACACATCTCTGATATCTCTAAAAAGTCAAACTTCCTACTGCACCTCCTTAGAGGTACTCTGCCTTTCCTCGCTTTCCCTCAGAAGCTCACTGTCTCCCAAGCTCTGGTTCTTTCTAGGTTGGACTCCTGTAACAGCCTCTTTCTAAATCTACCTGCCTCCACTGTTCCCCCATTACAATTAATCCAGAACAGGACTGCAAGACTTGTCTTTGGCCTCAAGCCCTGGGATCGTATCTCCCCAGATGTGAAATCAGCTTCATTGGCTCCCTGTGGATGCAAGGATTACATTTAAAACCCTCTGCATTGTCCACAAGGCTTTCTGGGGCCTGGGTCCAAACTACCTTCAACTATCCTTCCGGAGATACCTCCCTTCTCAAGCCCTTCGCTCCTCTACTTCTAACTCCCTCAGGGTTAGTCGTTTTTCAGAAGAACTAGCTGGTGGCAGATCTCTGTCTTCAGCAGGGTCCTCCCTTTGGAACAGCCTCCTGACCATCCTGAAACTTGAGGAGAACGATCTCTGGTTCCGGAAGCACCTCAAGACCTTCCTCTTCGCTTCTGCTTTGCCCCTCTTCTCCCCTGTTGATCTGCTTCTCTCGTGGCACCCTCCGGCCCAGGTACCTGCTCACTCTTCCTCCCTCCTGCACTGCCTCCGGGCCACTCCTGGCACTGGGATCTGTTTCTGTACCCATACAGTCCCCCACTCTTCTTTTGCACTTATCAGATATACCCTATCTGACTAATCGTGCACTTGCCACTTGCTGGCTGCACTACCTTTTCATTGCATTTATTATTAATTTATTTCACTTATAACTTATTATTTTCTCTCCTCCGTTCTGCACTTTCCACCTCTCCCGCTTCCATACACTTTCCCCCTTTCATTTTCTCTTGCACTTGCACGTACTTAATGTCACTGGGCCTAGTAAGACCGCTATTTTTGTTCTCCCCTGTTCCCCTCCCTTTGCTTGGTCACGCTCTGAAACACGTGTATATGAGCATGATATAAATAAAATATCATATCATATCATATCAGTCTTTTGCACTTAATGTATGCTCTGGGAACTTGGAAAAATAAGCTACGTAATTCGGTCCAATCCTTTAGTGCCAAGGACGAGTATGCTAGTCCTTTTTGCATAAACTTGCATAATAGCCTGGCAGTTAAGTATGCACATGTGCTACAGTGTATTCACCTATGCTGTATACAGTGGTGCCCAAAGCCCATTTAAGAATACAATTTGCTTTGCTCTAGGTCCTCATTATGCAGATATGCAGATATTGGGTCCTTTCATTGACAACCTTTGAACCCTGGCTGTTGCTGCAAGTATCCTTCTGAAGTCCAGTAATAATTAAGAGCTCTGGAATTTAATTTAATTGAAAGTAGGCCACATTCATGTAAATTATTATGGGTACAGTGTGTTGCACTTTAGTATCTAAAGGCCCTCCCAGGCATGATTGCCTTTTAGGATAAGTTTGAATCCAGTGCAAACGGTTTAGCAGAAAGAAAATGTCCACTCACATATATATATTTAAGAAGGAGAGCTGTAACTTTAAGCCATTCTCCAGACATCAATGAATACATTCGATCATCTTCAAAGATTTTTTTTTGTTTATTTCACTGCAATGCGAAACAAATCTAGAGATATACGAAGGATAAACCATTTAAAGCTTACACTGTAATTACTGTCTACGCAAATACTCTTTGCAACATGTTGACCTGGATTGAAATGGAAATGAAGGCCTGCGGTAAACGAATAGCATGCCAGCTATGCAAATGAGAACAAACATATCCCATAATGCCATGCTCCAGCACCCCGGCGAGAATAAAATGCAAGCATTTTCAGACACCAATTAAACAGGAGGAAGAAATAGTGCTGGTAAATGCGCCCGAATGTTAACTGGTATCTGGTGGTTGCTGATGATGTTATGAGAATGAAATTAAGTGCATCTCAGCTTGAAATTCAAGCATGTCTTTTGTAGCTCTGAATGTTGGTCACCGACAGTGTGTGGGAGTTCGCACCAGTGAGACGCACTTCTGTTATTGTTTCTACAGGCAAACAGCAATCGGCTTGTAGCTCCCAGCTTTACTGGGAATATGTAAACAAAGATTCGAAATCTGTTAAAAAAATATTAAAATATGTGCTTCGTACGCAAGCAACTGTGCGGAAAAGAAACGGAAAAAGCCAAAACAAAATCTGTCAGGCCCACCGACAACTTTAGCACTTTTGAAAAAAACACTTGTGCAGCAGCATTGAAGTCTACGGATTTCATTTAAAAAAACATTTTTCTTGTTTATTCATTTAGTGTGACTCTGGCTTCGGGGAGCAAACGAGCTGTGTTCAACATTAGGAGTTACTTGCAAACACTCGATCGTTACGGTTGTGGAACAGTCCAAAATAGCATTCATTAGTGGGAAACCAACGAGGGTATCAGAGAATAGTCAACGCAGTTATTGGGGGCCTTGGAACCTCAAAGAAAGGGAGCATGGGTGTAGAATGTGTGATTGCCCAAAAAGTGTGATCACCAGCAATGATAATGTGTGGTGTGGCTTTGAGGTGTCCACTTAGTGACAGTAGTAGTGGACGTAGCTGTCAAGTGCCCCATCTGATGTGTGGCAAAATGATCCAGTCCCGGATTTTCAATTTGCATGCTGGGATTCATTGGCCTATTGTCGAGTTCCCAGTAAGGGCACAAGGCATGTGTTTTAGGACCAGGGCCACATCCTCCCATGACAATGTAGGGAGAAGGTGGACTTGCAAGGTAGCTGGCTGGCACAGGTATTTGATGAGAGCTGTATTGACCCACACCAACATGGCTGCCAAGAAAGAACCCACTATGGAACTTTCGTCTGTTACCTACCAGAGCAGTGTAATGCTTAGTGCTCCTGTTCTTCCACGTGCAGAGTACGCTGGGACTTATTTACAGCGTTACTCACCAGAAGACCGAAGGCATCATCGTAAGAGTTCCGTTTCAAGTTTCTGTTCACGGAACCGCATACAATCAAGGTCCACAGCAACCACTGCTCCTGAAAACGAGAAAGCAGGGAAAGACAATAGTAAGAGACTGAATTTAATTTCTAATCCCCACCCGAGTACCCCGTTTAGCACAAACTTACCTGAACAGGTGTTCAGCCAATTTACTCCTTCTTTCGTGCTGCAGCAATTCCAGCAAAGACATTTTGCATGTTCCGTACCTATGGAAGAAAAAAGAAAGAGACTAATTAAAGCGCATCACACCTTTCGGAAAGAGAGAAGAGTACGAAAACAGGCAGCGCTCCGTGCCTCAAGCTGGCAAAGTTCCAGAGCAGCATTCTACAAAGATTTACCTTCATAACTCCAGCATCCAGTGCTTGGCAGTCAGCCTGGACCACTACTCTCAGTGAAGCAACTGGAGACGGATGCTTACCTGATATCTCCGGCATGCTTTCTACGTCCAAGCCAGCTTACCTAGAGGGACACAACGGGAAGGTGTGGGAGAAAGCTGGGGAACATGTGCTGAATACCTGTATTTACTTACCTTTAGGTCTTCATCCAGATCCCCAGCACATCTTACTAGAGGCTTCAAGTTCACCCAGGTCCCTCCCAATCTCACTGTTCCCTGGGTTTTCATTCACCAGCGGACCAGTGGGGAAAGCAGTGGCTATGGCATTCATCATAGCGGAGTTATCCAGTCCTGGCCATCCAGGAATCACCAAAACCTTGGCAAAAATCTGACAACATTTCTGGTGGCCGACTTGGCAAGCAGATGTTATACAATACCAAAAAACTTGCGATGTGTGCACCTGCAATAAAGCATAAAATACTAAACCACCAGGATTACTTCACCCATTGCCCATAGCACCAGCCCCATGGCAAACGATATCACTGGATTTCATTATGGAATTCCCTCCCTGTAATGGGTACAATACCATTCTGGTATTTGTGGACCTTCTAACCATGATGGCACACTTCATTGCTCTAAAAGGCCTTCGGAATGCTGGAATTCTTGCACAAACCTTCCTGACAAACACTGTACGATTACATGGATTTCCGTCTGTGTTCATCTCGGACCGATGGAGCCAATCTGTATCCAAGTTTTGGAAGAACTGTTGTGACAAAGCCCAAATTGAAATCAGGTTGTCCACCAGCCATCACACAAAAACCGATGGGCAGACCGAAAGGACCAACCAAACTCTAGAGCAATACCTGCATTGAATGTTTGTACAAGTAGACAGTTGGGTCAATTGTCTTTGGAATATGCATATAACAACAGTGTACACAGTTCCACAGGTTTTTCACCTTTCTTTTTCCTCCATGGAAGAGACCCACACACCACAGCTCTTCATCCACCCACACCTTTAGAAATGCCTGCTGTAACATCACTACATACCAGTATTCAAGAAACATTAAAAAAGGCTACCAAAACCTGCAAGACACTAAAGCCACCCATAAGCACTTTGCTAATAAGAAAAGGAGAGACACACCTGTATACCGGGTAGGAGAAAAGGTTTGGTTATCAACCAAACACATTCAACTAAAAGGTCCCAAAAGGTTCTATCCCACCTTCATTGGTCCCCATCCTGTTGTGCAATCAAACTTGAGTTACCTCTTTTGTTAAAGATAAACCCTGTCTTTGACATGTCACTAATTACACCCATACGCCCAGGCACACGAAAATCCATAGATAATCCTCCGCCGGTAGAAACGATAGATGGGGAAAAAGAATATGAGGTACGAGACATCTTAGATTCCAACATTATCAGAAAAATGTTACATTACCTGGTCGATTGGAAAGGGTACAGCATCTTAGAAAGGGCATGGGAGCGGGCAGAAAACATTCATGTAGCTCATCTACTAGCTCGTTATCACCAAAATCATCCAGCCCAGCCAGGACAAGGATTAGCAAACCTTGCGGGGGCTTTGGAGGGGAGTGCTGTCACGATTCCAGTAAGGGCACAAGGCATGTGTGTTAGGAACAGGAGCACATCCTCCCATGACAATGTAGGGAGAAGGTGGACTTGCAAGGCGTCTGGCTGGCAAAGGCGTTTGATGAGAGCTGCACAGACCCACACCAAAATGGCTACCAAGAACCCACTATGGACCTTAAGATGGCCACCGGCAGACCCAAGGATCTGACATCCCTGGTGGTCTAGTGTTGAAAGGTGGAGGCCCGAGGCTATTAAACCATGCCCGGGCCACACCCTGTGCTTAGTGTTTCGTCTGCTACCTACCATGGCAGTGTAATGCCTACCGTTCCTGTTCTTCCATGTGAAGTGTACGCCCAGACTTATTTACAGCCATATTCACCCGAAGACGAGGGCATCATCGTAGGAGTTCTGTTTCAAGCTTCTGTTCTGATTCTCACCTGGATCTTAGTCCGTACTCACCTGCAGCTGCACAGGCCTGATAACTTCATCAGGTGTTGCCTGTTTTGCTTGATTCTTCTACCCTGCTCCCACCTCACCCCCCTCAAGCCTACTTCTGCAGGAGTCTGTCCTGATAAATTCTGGTTTTCACCATCACCGTCTTGTGGCCAATGCTGGATTTGACTTTTATTGAATTCATTGATTCACGGTGCGTCACCCTTTCTCAACTCTCATGCTGGACTTCCTTTGCATCTTTTACTCATTGTGGCCCTGAATCATGCTGTTCCCATCTTCGTCTTGTATTCTTGCTTGCAACATTGTGTTACTACTGACTTCTGCAATTGTATTTACTCTCCCGTCTCGCTTCTCCACTCTTTTTGACTGGTAACTCTCTGTTCTCTCCTCATTTCCCTTCTCTCTTTTCCGATCTCCTCCCCTTACTTTCTTCTATGCACTTACTCTATCAGAATTATCCCTGGACCTAGTATGATAGCAACCTCGTCTGTCTCCTCCCCCCTCCCCTTACTGTTTTTTTCCTCCCCACCATCCCTCCTGCACTATCTGAAATGTTGTCAGGCCTAGTATGATAGTCGCTTGTTTTGTTCCTCCCCTACCTTTCTGCACCCCTCTCCCTCACCTCTTGTTTTTCTCCGGCTCTACCAGAAATGTCGTCAGGCCTAGTACGGTAGTCGCCTGTCTGTTTCCATTTCCTTTACACTCTCGCCCTCTCTTCCTAATCTATGTCTTAACTCTTGCACTATCTGAAATGTCATCAGGCCGAGTACAATAGTTAATTTCACATCCTTACTGTTCATGGCCTCTAAGAATGTAATTGTATTTTCCCTTGTTCCCACCCTTGCCTTGAAGCGCTTTGAAACACATTGTGTATAGGCGCTATATAAATAAACTATCATATCATATCATATCATAAGTGTTCAGTTTCAAGTTTCTATTCTTGGAACCGCATCCGATCAAGGTCCACAGCAACCGCAGCTCCTGAAAACGAGAAAGCAGAGAAAAACAACAGTAAGAGACTGAATTAAATAGCTAATTCCCACCTGAGTTCCCTGTTTAGCACAAACTTACCTGAGCAGGTGTTCAGCCGCCACGCTCCTTTTTTTGCGCTGCAGCAATTCCAGCAATGACATTCCACAAGTTCCGTACCTGGGGAAGAGAATAAAAGGACATTGCACCATTTGGAAGGAGAGAACAGTACGGAAACAGGCAGCGCCACGCGCCTCATGCTGCAAAAGCTCCAGAGCAGCATTCTACAAAAACTGACCTTTATACCTCCAGCATCCAGTGTATCGCAGCTGGCCTGGACCACTACTCTCAGTGAAGCAACTGGAGTCGGATGCTTACCTGATATCTCGGGCCTGCCTTCTCCATCCAAATATGGTGAGCACCAGCATCAGCGCGCCAGCAAGCCTACCTAGAGGGACACAAGTGGGAGGTGGGGGAGAAAGCTGGGGAACACATGCTAAATATCGGTATTTACTTACCATTAGGCCTACATCCAGACCCCCTAGCACATCTTACCAGAGGCTCCAAGTTCATCCAGGTCCTTCCCAACCTCACATGGCAGAGCTGTCCAATGGGGGCAACGGTTTGGAACAGTCCGGATGAGGCACTCCCGCAGGACGCCAGAGGTAAGCGTTACATCTATACTTATAATGGGAACAACTAACACACAGTTGCCAACATACAACATGAAAAATCAGCATTAGCTCATGATGTCACACACGACATTGGGCAACTTGGCAGCTCTGAGTATATATATTATATACTTAATATTATATAATACAATATTATATTATATTATATTATATTATATTATATTATATTTATGTGTAATCTGGACAATTCAGCAATAATAATTGTGTTTCAAGGTGCTGCACAATAAGCCAATAAACAAAACAATAGTAACAAAAATATAGCAATACATCATTTAAAACGGCCATGAAAATATTACAATTACAGAATCAATACTCAGAAGAAAATCTTTAGAAAAATAGAAAACATTTTATCCACATCAACATTTTGATTAGGCTAGTGCCTGAGGAGTGATGTGACACTACCATTGACACCATCAGCTGTATCTTGCTCAAACACATTCTCCAGCTCTTGAATATCAAGCACTGTTTCATTACCATCTGACCCATCATCATGTTCATCATCATCATCATCATCTTCACCATCATCTCCACTTCCTCATCATCATCTTCACTACCACTGCCATCACTACCATCATCATCATTATCATCGAAGTCCATTAACTCAAGACATTATATAGAAAGTATTTCTCAATCCTTTTAGGCAATGAAAGTACATTATCTCTGTGTTGCAAAAAATGCACATTGATGATTGAACAATGCCAGCTTGTTCACTGATTGGAAATGTTAATTGCAGCTTTGCTGATTCATTAAGAAAAAGGCACTAGAAGTGAGGGTTAATTTGGTAATTTATAGTTGCATGTAACACTCTTTATTCAATCCTTGGTACACAAGCAATAGATCAATGGATTCATCTGTTGAAGCAGACATTTAATTTGCCACCTAACCCACAGAATGGAGTCCTCTGGGCAATGGAGTCCCCTTTTAATGAGCAACCATACTCTACCTCAGACTGTCACCTCTTGCATGTGTTGTATATAAAGTGGTCTATCTCATGCAGCCTTAGTGGAGTCACATAAGCACTACATCTGAACTTCTGCTGACAAGGTATGTGTTGTGCCTCTAATGATAGCTTCGGAACACTAGTAAGCATAATCTTGCTTTCATCAGTAGAGTATAATTAGTTGTCCACATGTTGTTCATACCCGTTTTACATAATATATGGTATTATCAGTTTCACTGTCTCCTCTAAGTCTAAGAAATAACTGGATTTGAAGTAGAACAATAGATGGGTATCTATGAACTACAGGGATATGTTGTTCAGTGAGGGAGTTTTGGGTGACATCTGTTAGCCAGAGGGAGGATTGAGTTGTATGTCTCCTGAAGCCAGAAGTGGAATATAACCCAGTGTTGCTAGTTACCCACCAGAAATATTATTTCATTTTCCACCCCCTGCACTTTCCACAGGGGCCGGTATTGGCGGGGATGGAAAGAACAATCTAAAGGGGACAAAACACGAAGTAAGAAAATCTCTGTCTTTAGCCCCAAACGGTATCCAGTTAAATTGTCGAAAACATATTTTCGAAATGCCATTTTGTCGAGAAAAAAAATGGCAACATCTTTTTTTTCTAATGTTTTTTTTTTAATTGTATGTTTTATTTTTTTCCGTTAGTAAAAAAAAAGTGTCAGTAAAAGAAAAACAGGGGGTTGGGGGGAACTCCCCATTTCCAAAAATAAAATAAAAAAAAACAATTGAAAAAAAAAATCGGCAATTTTGTGTCGACAAAATGGCATTTCGGAAATGTGGCATTCGAAAATGTCATTATAAACCCCCCAAGCAGGTTAAAAAATACCTGGATTCCAATCACCCCTCATGTTTCTAGTTTATTTTGTACCCTCCTCATCCCCAGGTCAGACTCGAACACAGAATAGGACAATGCACCAAAAAGAAAATGTAGCCCACAATATCCAATGACCATTCGTTACTTTTCATGATAAAATATTTTAGTTTGAATTTCTGGCATTTATAGTCTAAATGTTTATTCTTCTTCACATAGCCAAAGTTCAGGGAAAGAGTGGAAGGCCCCTTCCTTATGAGGCAAAATGATACAGGAAATTGGACAAAAGCAAGCTTGCTGTATTGGGTCAAATTCCCATTGCTGTAACAATTGACCATTGCCTGAGGACATCAAACCCCTAGTGGGTTATCCTTTAGGAAATTGTGGGGGCAGGAAGAAAGAGAGCCCTAAAAGAAAATCAACTTGGTGAGACCTCTTTCCACCTTTCCTCTCTGGGTACTCTAAATGTGCCCTTTCCCATGCCTGCTTACAACAAATACCCTTTAGTTTGCAACACTGTGGTGCGGGTCTGGCCTTTCTTATGAGAGTGCCAATGTGAAGCAGTGTTCCCAGATGATCTCAAGGTAAGGCATCTTGTCCAATGAGGGATGGTGATACCTTCTGCCTGAGGAATCAAAGGAAGGCATTATCCTCACTATTGCCTCACTTATCGCAGTGAAGACAGCCAGGATGCCATGAATATATATATATATATATATTACATGGACGCGGTTAAGTTGGTGTTTCCATAGGAAGAGCATTTGTGATGTCATCTTTGATGTCCTGGGTGTTAGTCTTAGCAGTGCACAGTGGTGGCGCGAGTTATGGTTGCTTAGCTTACCATAACTGGCGAATTTCAGAGGGTTTTCGGTTTTACTTGGAACCATAACGTCCCTTTAACAAAGTTTTTTCACTGAATTTCATAGGTTTTTAGTAGCGCAACTTAACCATAACATCCCTTTAACAAAGTTTTTTACTGAATATATATATATATATATATATATATATATATATATATATATATATATATATATATATATATATATATATCAAGGAAAAAACTTTAGTTGCAGGGATGTTAAGGTGAGAACTTAATGCAATAAAACCCCTGAAGTTCAGCTAAAGCCACCTTAACTTTGTGCCCTCTGTTGTGCAGCCTATGACCACAATTATGACATTACAGAACACAACACTGATGATATCACTAATTATATATAAGAAAACATTGATGAAATTACAAATCACATCACTGATGCCATCACTGGTAACAATAGTAATTACATTGGCCCTCATTACGACCCTGGCGGAGAGGGGTTTACGCCAGCGTAATGCATGGCGTACCTCTCCGCCAGATTACGACTTCCCGTAGCGCCATGGTGATTTTTACGCCTGCTTTTTGCAGGCGGAAAAATCCATGGCGCTACGGGACTTGTTGTTAATTACGCCACCGTAATTTACGGTGGCGTAATTAACGCCTTCCCCACTCACATTATACCCTATGGGGCAAAAATGGGAATGGGGAAGGGTAAATGGGGATTGGGGACTTACCGCCCCGCCAAGGTCGGAATGGGGCGGTAAGTCCGCCAACCCCCATGGCGGAGTTGGCAGCTCTGCGCCATGGTCCATGGTGCAAATTGCACCATGGATCTCCGCCAGGGTCGTAATGAGGGCCATTGACTATAACTGATTACATCAAAAATGATATTAGACATATCATCATTTATAAATTAGCTCATGAAAGGTTTGATTACCTTAATAACAATTTAGGCCATGGACTTGGCCATAACAAAGGCTGGGGTCACTGGCGAGTACCAAAGACCATAGCTTAAAAAATACCAATTTGCATGGTTAAAAGCCATGCCTAGTAGCCCATCACGGTTTTCAAATATACAGTGAGCAACATTCAAAGCTGTTGTCAGTGGCCATGGCTAAAGTCCATAGCTAGTGCCCGTTAATATGTTAGAATATACCGTCCGCAAAGCTCAAAACTGTGGCTACTGCCTAGTATTGTGTTGAAGACCATGGGTAGTGGCTGGTTAGTGTATATACTATACAGTGGGCACGGCTGAAGGCCATAGCTAGTGGCTGGTTAGTATTGTATAATACACAGTGGGCACGGCCGAGGGCCATCGCTTATTGTATGATTGTAAAATATACAGTGAACAAACTGCTCAGGGTCAAAGGCCATGGCTAGTGGCCCATTTATATGTTCGAATATATAGTGGGCACAGCCAAAGATTGTGGCGACTTGCTTGTATTGTGCTAATGTCCATTGCTAGTGCCTGACCAGTGTTTATAATATACAGTGGACATGGTTGAAAGCTGTACCACTAGTAAAGGCCATAATCTATGTTTGGTAGACTGTTAGTGTTTTAAAATATTCAGTGCACATTGGCGAAGGCTGTCACCACTGTCCATAACTGAAGGCCATGACTAGAACCCATTTATGTGTTAAAATACATTTGGCCATGCAAACTGACCATGGCTGAAGGCCATGCTTAAGGCCAGTTACTGTTGTAATGTAATTAGTGTTGTCACCAATGATGGCATCAGTGATGTGATTTGTAATGTCATCAGTGCTCCGATACAACATGTAATTAGTAATGGCATAAATTATGTGATCTGTGATGTCATCATTGTGGTTATAGGCTGCACAACAGGGGGGTGCGAAATTAAGGTGGCTTTAGCAGAATTTCAGGGGTTTTGTTGCATTAAGTTCTCACCTTAACATCCCTGCAACTAACATTTTTTTTCCGTGAATTTCAAGGGTTTTGTTATTCCATAGTTTTTAGATTGCTTCCAGACCACTAGCACGGTCTTCAGCCATGGTCAGTGGGCATGGCCTTTGGCCGTGTCGACTGTCCATTTTAAAACGCTACCAGAGAACTAGCCATGGCCTTTGGATTGCAGGCTTTGAAAGCTCCCAAAGTTTTTAGGCAATGCACAGTGAGATTAAATTATTTGCCATGGAGCACACACTTTGGTCAAGCAGCGTTCTCCAAGCGCCACACCCCTTTTTCGGTACCATTATTTTGTCGCAGGCTGATTTGGCATGCCTATTATGTCGCAGCGCCCATTTCAGCATGCCCTTTTCAGTGCAAAAGCCATTCCGGCGCCATTATTTTGGCGCAAGGGATGTTTAGAGTTGTCTGACATTGCAGCCACGTCTAAATGCCCTCATGCTAAATAATATCACAGGACTGTGCTTCAACAAACCTTGCCACATCCCACCTGTGTTGCTTTTCTTTCAATTAAATTAAATAAATTAAAAATAAACATACAGCCTTGAACCCTGGCCTGCCTGCCTTTGAGGTCCAGCATTTAACCACTAGGACACAATGGCTTGCTATTTCATAGGACATACATTTCATACTTAGCCTATAATTTAATATGTTCGATGATAAAAGGGTAGGTATGAAACTTTTGTCCAAACAATAGCATCATTGTAGCATAATGGTTGAGTGATGCGTCTGGAGTTCCTTACAGCCTGGGTTCTCTGATAGCAATGTTCAGCATAAATGTGATTTTTTTTAAATTAATTTTTTCTGTTCTATTAAAATGTGCATGTTGTGTTTAATGATATATTTAAAACTAAGAAGACACACAGCATTCAGGACCGTGGACTGTCTGCCATCCATGCAGTAACTGGGGCTGACCCTGCTTAGTTTCAAAGTGAGGAAGGATCCAGCCCTCTTAGGCCATGTTCTCTAAGTCTTCTTCTAGGAGGGGTGCATATATTACGCAACATGGCCTTAGTGGGCTGACCCCTTCCTCACTTGGAAGCTAAGCAGGGTTCGTCCCAGTTATTAAAGGGATCAGAAACCCACTGTTGCTGTAAACCTGTTTTGTATTATATATTATTGGCTTGGAGACTACTAATACCAGAATGCAACACAGCAAAAGGCAAAACATTGTCTCTGAGTGCAAAACCTTCAAGCACTGACAGTAGAATGTTTTTAAAAAGCAAATAATTCAGATAACCCTCCATTACCCACCCATACAGTAACCCGGATTGACCCTGCTTAGTTTCAAAGCAAGAAAAATGCTGGCACATTGCTCTAAGCGGTCTTGTTGTTTTGGACTCAATTATCAGGCAACATGGCCTGAGGAGGCTGGCCCCATTTTCATTTTGAAGCTAACCAGAGTGTGTCCTGGTTACTGCATGGATGGGACACCTGTATGGCAATTGAGTCACTGGCCATGGCCTTTGGCAATTGCCAGTGATTTTTCATCCCCGCTATAGTTATAAAAATATGTAACCATGGGTACTGAACTACACATACCCATGGTTATCTGTAGTCCTTATTAACCTGAGATATATCCGCAAATTTCAGCAAAACAGCCGGAAAAATAATGTTTCCCTGCCCCAAGCCATCACCACGTGCCCCGCTCATCAGTGCCAGCTCCCCCCACCACCTATATTACCTCCTCACCTCACATTCCCTTTCCATTTCAACCCAGAGCACATGCTGCTTCTGTGACGCAGTTTGCTTTCAGATGTCGGCTATTCGCTGCTACCGAAAGCTTGGTGTTGCAAACTCGGTCCCTAGACCCCCTCCAACTCCCAAATTTCACTCAGTGCTTTCTAACCATCACCCCACCTCTAACCTGATTGAATCTGTATCTTTTCTTTACCTGCAAATAGCTTTTTACTGTGTTTCATTTTCCCATAACCTCGGCTATAGCCTCAAATATCTCTCACATTGAGAGAAAAACAAGATAGCGGTCGCTTCATTTCTGAAAACCTTGATCCTGCAATGCACCATGGGATATATAACTATATTTTTCGGTCAAATTTTAAAATAACCACAGCACGGAATAGCCCCAAACCATGCAGGGCGTGCAAGTCAACGATACGTGCCCAAGTTTTTTCAGACTTGGTCCAAATCTGTCCAGTGGTTTGGGCTGTTCGGTTTGGGAAAAAATTACCTTTTTTGTTAATGGGAAAATGCATGAGAAGTAGGCTGCACTTTTGTAAAAATAAATATTTAAAATATTTTTGATGCTTAATAACTCTTGGATTCCTTAATAAATGTTTATGGAACTTTGCAGCAGGTGGGGGGTAGGGGAGGGTTTCCGGTGGAGGGGGGCTAGTCTTTTAATCACTTCCGAAATTTAGGCCAAATCTGTTACTCGAATGAAAAGTTATTAACAATAGAATTTTGAGGGGTTCCTATGTGTCTCCGTCTCACCTTAACGATATTCAGTGAAGATCTTTGTTAAAGGGACATTATGGTTAAGATGCACTAATAAAAACCTATGGTTACAAGTAAAACTGAAAACTCCAAGGAATTTGCCTGTTATGGTAAACTAAGAAACCATAATTTGTGCCACTACCATGCACTGTTAATACTAACACCCAGTACATCAAAGGTGACATCACAAAGGTCATTGATCACATCACTGATGACATCACATATCTGAGACACTTGTTTTTGTTGACTGACATATGTAGTCAAGGCGGTTTTGTTTACTGACAGAATATGAACATTGAAAAGGTGCTATATATGTAGACATTTACTTTCCTTAGGGTTTGGTCTCAGCTCATGAAGCACATATATTGATCAATAAGCAGGCTTCAAACACAGAATTAATTTGTATACATGATGATGACATTTTATGTTATGACATTTTCTGGTGATGTTTCTTTTTTGCTGACTTTACTTTCCCTGTATGTGCCTCTGATTTGTTTGCATGGTGGGTCTCCATAGGTATTGTTTGTGCTAATACAATTATGCAGTAAGTCTTGAATTATTACTATTTATTCCATGTTTGACATTATAAAAAAAGTACCATTCATTATTTTAGAAGCCAAAATTGGTAAATGAAACATGCTGTACTTCTCTGGTGCATGCAGCAGCCATTATCTATGTGTATGTATGCGTAGGTCCCTGTATTGACAACAACATACCAATATAATATTTTGTTTAGATTAGTACATTCTTCAACACATGAAGTACTTCATGATAGTTCTCCTAATCACCCCTGACATCTTGCTACCAACATTGTAAACACAACCCCTTGTAGGAAATTTTAATCACAATTATTTAATGTGATGTCATCAGTGAGGTGATCAATGACATTAGTGATGTCATCTTTGATGTCCTGGGTTAGAGTTAGCAGTGCACGGTAGTGGCACGAGTTATGGTTGCTTAGCTTACCATAACTGGCACTTTTCTGGGGTTATTGGTTTTACTTGTAACCATAACATACCTTTTTATTAGAGCAATTTAAGAATAATGTCCCTTTAACAAATATTGTTCACTGAATTTCATGGGTTTTTACCAGTGCACCATAATATGCTACAACTTCCTACTATCGTACTTACCCCCAATATAGCAGCATTTTCGGGCAATCTAGAAAGTTTCAACTTAAAACGGTGCCATTCCCCAACTCCTAGTAACATTTTTTTTTTCAACTTGCATTTTATTGGTTTTAACATTGGGAATGGACATACAGGTACATTATGCATTAGTGATTACATCAGAGGGTTACTTCATTCCACTGTGAGGATATTGTTATAGTTAATACATGCCTATAGAGATTCTGTTTGTTATTAGAATCTGCAATGTAACTATGACAACCTCTTCGTGTATGGTTCCAGAATGTTGATGAGACCATACACCAAGATGTTGCTGTAAAGACGCTGGCCTCCTGGGGGCTCCTATGATTAAACCCAAGTTATACCTCCCACTGCATCAGCGTGATGTATATTATATGAAAAGGAAACACAACAATTGGCGACGAGGAGTTGGTTCTGTGGGGGGAGCTCACAGGCGCAGTGATGAGCGATTGAAGTAAACGCTCTGTAATGGTATGCTGTTCGAGGATGAAAAGGAAAACGAACAACGTGCTACGAAGGAAATATATATCTATACAAAATAGGTGAGCAGCGCACTGAGCGAAGGACTTTTTGCTATTTACAGACTTTAAGAGAGCTTACTGTTTCGGCATGATACGGCGAGTCCGCGTGAGCAGGGCCAACCGCCGCTGGCATTAGAGGAAAGGACCCTCGTACGTGCTGTGCGTGCCTCCATCTTGGGTGCCACACTGAAATACGACTGATAAGTGATGTTACGCGTCGGGAAGGCAGCAACAGTGTCGCGTAAGCCTTCGTATGAAGGAGAAGTGCGCTGACATCAAAGGGACACAAACTGATGCGCACGGAAGATGAATGCAGATTTGTTGAGTGAAATATGCGCATAATATAAAATAAAATAAAAAAAATAAAAAAATACACGTGCATTGAGAGTGAAGTGTGAAACACTATATTGGATACAGTTAAGTGCAATAATAGTACTCAGTTGTCATGGATATGGACAATAAGTACAAGAATAAAAAGAGGAGTGAATAAGGTGGACAATAATACGTAAGCAATATACAGACATACAAGAACTTTCTTCGCTATACGACTAGAGAGACATGCAGAGCATAGCTGCCCCAGTGAAGTTTTTGCCATTACCAGGGAATCTAACATGCCCCTGGGAGCAATGGCAGGATAATTTCCAGGTGTACCTGAGGGCCATTGGGGGCTCAAAATTCAATGATGATCAAAAAGAGGCTACACTGTTAAATTGTATAGGGGCAGAGGCACTAAGGATTTTCAGGACATTGCCTGAGTTGGAACATGATGAGGAGAGCTGGGGGGAATCTTTGAGTGCAGCTAGGAAATATGACACAGCAATTGCCAAACTTAATAAGCATTTCGGAAATAAAACTAATATTGTATTGGAAAGATACAGATTCTTTACAAGGAAACAAAGTAAAGAAGAAAACATAGACTCCTATTTGGCTGCACTTAGAGGATTGATGGCCACGTGTGATTTTACAGGAGTGGCAGACGAATATTTGAGAGATCAGGTAGTTTTACACATGGAAGATCCACGCATTGAACAACGTTTGTGGCAGGCGAAGAACCCTACGCTGGAAAAAACTATTGAAATTGCGAGATCGATGGAACTGGGTGAGAAATGTATGAAGGAGGTCCAAAGCAAAGTGGAGAATGCAGAGATTAAATCAGTTCAAGATATGGATGACGAACAGCATAGCACTCAGGAAGAAGAATTAATTGCTATGGTCAGGAGGTTGGTCAGGTCAGACACAAATAGTGGACCCAGACAGGAAAGAGGAGGCACGTTCAGACAAAATAACAGATGTTCAAGTTGTGGATGGTATAAGCATGTGAATGCAGAAAGAGATTGTCCAGCTGTGTCAGCAGAATGTTACAGATGTGGACTTCTAGGACATTTTGGAAAAATGTGTCGCACCAGTAGAGGAAGAGGCAGATTCAATAGCCGTTATGGGAGAAATCCTGGTCGATACAATAGAGGCAGAGGTGCGGCAATGACGAGTATAAAGGCATTGGAGGAAATTGGTGGTCCAAACAGCTTGTTGGCGATCATTGATCGACTGGAAGACGGAGTTCAAATACTTGCTGTCACACCAACTGAAAAAGGAGTGGGACCTTGGGTTCCCATGGAGATAAATGGCATAACCTTACAAGTTATGGTAGACACTGGATCTCCATATACGATGGTTGATGTAGAGACATATGTGAATACATTGAACAGAAAGATGGAAGAGCTACAGATGACAAAAATCAATGCAACAGGTTATGGGAAAACACCCATCAACATTATTGGTTTTGTTTGGGTACATCTAAACTTTGAAGGGAGGAAGACATAATGCAGACTGTATGTGGCTGAGAATGGGTTTTCGATTGTAGGATGGTGGAAGCAAGCATCCTTGAAAATCAGAATTCATCCAGGTGAAAATGTGCCCATATTATGCAGCACTGAGAACAGTCGTGACACTGCAGAAAACTTGGCAAAGGCTTTTCCAAAAGTATTCAATGAAAATATCGGTCTACTTAAGGGATTCGAACATCGTATTATACTCAGAAGAGGGGCAAAGCCAGTGGTACACAAAGTGAGGAATATACCCATTGGTACCAGAGAGGCATTGAAGAATGAATTAGAAAGGTTATGCATGCAGGACATCATTGAACCCATTGAAAGTTCAGAGTGGTTATCCCCGATTGTAAATGTAAAAAAACCGGATGGATCCATCAGAATGTGCGTAGATTTAAGGGACTTGAATGCCAATATTTGGATAGATCGACATCCTCTACCGAACATTGGGGAAATGTTGACCACCATGAAGCCAGCAAGGTATTTTTCGACTTTAGATCTATCGTCAGTGTATCACCAAGTTGTGCTGGAGGAAGAGTCTAGACATTTGACATCTTTTGTAACACCGCTGGGAGCTTTTAGATACAAAAGAATGCCTTTTGGGTTGGCTTCAGCAGCCGCTGTGTTCCAAAGGTTAATGCACCATTTATTTGAAGGTTTACAAGGAGTACAGTATTTCCAAGATGACATCTTGCTGTCAGGGATGTCTCAAGAGGATCATGTTGCAAAGTTATTAGGTGTACTACAAGTTCTACAACAGAAAGGAATGACTCTAAAGATTGAAAAGTGCAAAATCAAAAAAAGGTGAGGTAACGTACCTGGGCCACAGAATAAATGCTGATGGAATAATGCCGAAAGAATCATTGGTAGACACCATTCTTAAAATTTCTGATCCCAAGAACAAGGATCAACTCAGGAGTTTCATGTGATTAACAGAATACTACTCAAAGTTCATTGATCATTATTCCGATAGAACTGAGAGAATGAGGAGTTTAATGGGCAAAGGCGTGAAGTTCAATTGGTCTGAAGAATGCAAAAGAGAATTTGAACAGGTCAAAATATTGATCAATAAAGCACCGGCGTTAAAGATGTTTGACTCAAATGCCAAGACAAGAATATCAGTTGATGCAAGTAATATAGGACTTGGAGGTGTACTAGAACAAGTACAAGCAGGAGAAATTGTTCCCATTGCTTTTGCTTTGAGGACATTAAGAGGTGCTGAGAGAAACTACTCAACAATAGAGAAGGAAGCTTTAGGTGTCAAGTGGATATTGGAGCATTTCAAAGGTCTGATTTGGGGCATTCCAGTGGGCATTATAACAGATCAAAAACTGCTTGTTCATGTTTTGAACTCGAAAAACCCTCACATGACATCTCCACGCATAAGAAGATGGACACTGATCATAATGCAATTTAATGTAACCATAAAATATACTCCAGGAAGAAACAATGTTGTAGCGGATTGTTTTTCTCGTCTACCTTGTGAAGGGTTCACGGGTGATTGTGAGGACAAAGAAGAACTTATGGAAGAACAAAACATGGATTGTATCATAGCTCAGGTGCATCCTAGTTTCTCAAAGGAGGAATGGATAGAAGCCAGAGAGTGTGACTCTGAACAAGAAATGTTGAGAAGAGCCCTGGAGAGTGGTTGGAAATATAATGATGACAATCTAAAGTCTTGGGAAAGATACAAAGACGAGATGTCTAGTGAAAAAATATGTGTTTATCGAGGGGATCGCATAATACCTCCGGCAAACTTGAGGAAGAGGATTATGGACATTGCCCATGAAGGCCATGTGGGTAGAATGTTGACAAAGAGGAGAGTAAGGGAAACTTATTGGTGGCCCAACATGTGGAGCGAAATGGAAAATCTGGTCAGGGATTGTACTGCATGCGCAGTGAGTGACAAGAGTAAATCAGTACGTGTAACTCCATTGCAGCCAGTAAACATTCCCAGTACGGTGTGGACAAAATTGGCTATTGATATAGCTGGGCCGTATGAGACATTGGGATTACAAAAAGTTTACTTCATAGTGTTGGTGGATTACACCTCCAAGTGGGTGGAATGTGGTATCGTTGAGAACTCTGTATCGGCTATCAAAGTCATGAAGTTTTTGGAAGAAATCTTTAATAGAGAAGGAGAACCGCAAGAGCTTGTGACAGATAATGGAGCCCAATTCATGTCTGTGGAAATTCAAAATTTCTGAAGGATAGAGCCATTAAACACAGCACTACGGCCTTGTACCATCCAATGGGGAACGGTTTAGTGGAGCGGATGAAGCGTTTCATAAAAGGCATTATTCAATTGGCCAATGTGAATGGTCTACCATGGAAAGAGATGCTCAAGGAAGCCCTCAACACGTACAAAGTTACACCGCATTCGGTGACTGAGGAAGTTCCATTCACATTGATGAGGGGAAGGATATCCACAAATAGGCTTCAGCCTGCTTGGATGATGAACAAGAGAAATAAAGAGATAAACTTAGAAGACATTGTCAACAAAGTAAAGAAAAAACAAGAAGAGTATAAAAAATACTATGACATGCAAAAGAATGTTCAAGAGAGTCAGATTGCGAAGGGTGATTGGGTGAGAGTGAAAGAGCCAAGACATGTAATGAAAGGAGAGTCAAGATTTCGTCCTCCTCAAAGAGTGATAGAATGTTCTAAGAAATCAGTGATTTTAGAAGACTGCAAGAAATGGTCATGTGATGATGTAGTCTTGGCAAAGGAGGAGGAAGTAAGGAGAAATGAAAAGGAACAAAATAGATATGGAGAAACATTCATAGAGAAGACATTCAAGGATAAGTTTGATGTGCCAAGTACACAGGAAAGGAAAACACAAGATAATCTATGTGAAGAAAGAAATGACAATGGTCAGCCTATATTAAAACACAGGAAAAGAATGATGAACCTTAAACAAGCTATGTGTATTATTGAGTACTCGAGGTCTGCCAACATGATCCAGGGCTTTGTTACACATCCGTGCAACATGAAGATCTTGTATGCTTTATATTGTGTAGAAGTTTAAATTAAAAAAAATATATATATATATATGTTATCACAGCATAGTAGAAATGATATGCCAAAACTTTCAATGTTTAATAAATATAAATTTAAGTTTATTTAGAAGGGGAGATGTGAGGATATTGTTATAGTTAATACATGCCTATAGAGATTCTGTTTATTATTAGAATCTGCAATGTAACTATGACAACATCTTCGTGTATGGTTCCAGAATGTTGATGAGACCATACACGAAGATGTTGCTGTAAAGATGCTGGCCTCCTGGGGGCTCCTATGATTAAACCCAAGTTATACCTCCCACTGCATCAGCGTGATGTATATTATATGAAAAGGAAACACAACATCCACCTTGACAGTACTTAACAACAACATGTTCCGTTCCAATGGAAGGAAATTTAAGGGCCTGCCCCCTCCTCCCCCCTCCCGCTCTTGAGTTTTCTTTGTTCGTGGCATTGCTATAGTGAGTCATAATGGACTGTGTGACGTTCATCTCTGGTCTTCCTTGGATCTTGGAGCTCTAGTGGATGCTGTGACAGGCATGGGTGGATGGCAGTGGATCATAAGGTGTTCAGTTCTTGAAGGCTCAGAGAGGTTGGTGGTTTTCTCGTTGTGTTGTTTCTTCTGTGGTTGGGCCTGCAATGTAATGTTCGGTAAAGTCGCACCAGGCTTCTTCGTGTCGTGCAGCCTTGTTGTGAAGTATTGCCATTATTTTCTCCATTGTGTGGATGTGTGTGGCGATCTGTATCCAGTCCTTTTTATCTGGAAGGAGTGGAGATTTCCATTTTATAACCAGGGCTGCCCTGGCTGCGAGTAACAGGGGGGACACTAGTCCCTTTACCCTAATCACTTCATCATCTTCTTCCTCAAGGCCAAAAAGGAGCAGGAGAGGGGTTGATTCTCTCTCTATGCCGTCCATCTGTTTAATCCACCCCAGGACTTCTTGCCAATAGATGCAAACTTTGGGGCAGTTCCACCATATGTGCCAGTAGTCAGCGTCCATACTGCATTGTCGCCAGCATCTCGGGCTGGAGGTTTGGAACAT
This sequence comes from Ambystoma mexicanum, assembly GCF_040938575.1. Classification (NCBI taxonomy): domain Eukaryota; kingdom Metazoa; phylum Chordata; class Amphibia; order Caudata; family Ambystomatidae; genus Ambystoma; species Ambystoma mexicanum. The sequence continues at coordinate 1,152,355,754 of NC_090928.1, forward strand.
CTTGGACAGCCTATGTGGGTCGTACTGCCACCTGTGGAGTAATTTTATTGCGTGTAGTTTATATTGGGCTGCAATTGATATTCTGGATGGTGTTTCACAAATTTTGTCCCAAGTCTGCTGGTCAAATTCTCTGCCAAAGTCTCTTTCCCATTTTCCTTTGAGGCGGAGACTTGGAGTGTCGTCTTTCGTGATAAGGGCTCTGTACATTCGCGCTATTAGGCCTTTGGAGGTGTTGGTCGTGTCCAGGATTGTCTCAAAGGGCGTAAGTTCTCTCTGTGTGGTGGCCTTCCATTCTCTTCTGGACAGCACGCCTTTCAACCGTAGGTATAAGAAAATCAGGATTGGGTGAATTTGGAGAGCTTCTTCTAGTTCCGTAATTGAAATAAACTTCCCTTTTCTCCACAACTGGCCAACTCTCTCAAGACCGGCATCAAACCAGGTGTGGTATCTGGCGTGTTCTCGGATTTCTTCTCTGATCCCGGGGAACCAGAGATGGCTCAGAGGCGAGGGCCACGTAGTGACCCCGGACATTGCTTTCCCTTTCTTCCATATGTTCCACATCGTCCCCAATATTGGATGATCACACAGAGCTTCGGTGTCGGGACCCATATCCATTCTGCTAGGGTTACATTGGCTAGGATGTTGTTATCTAACTGGACCCATTGGAGATCTTTTCTGTCTCGCAGGTTTGGGATCAGGACTCTGAGTTGTGTAGCCTGCTAATAGCGATCTATGTCCGGAAGGCCTACACCTCCTAGCTCTTTTGGCAGTATTAGAATGTCGTAGGGGATCCTGGGTTTTTAACCATTCCAGAGGAAATCTAGTGTGGCTTTCTTGACTTCTTTGAAGAAGTGTTCAGGGATTGTGATGGGAAGGACCTGGAAAGGGTATAAAAACCGTGGGAGGGTCACCATTTTGATTGCGTTCAAATGCCCCATCCAGGAGATTGTAAGCGGTTTCCATTTCTTAAGATCAGCCTTGAGGGTTTCAAGAAGTGGAGGAAAATTGGCTTTGTATAAGTCTTTGAGTTGTCGCGTTAGGTTGATCCCTAAGTATCTCAGTGTTGGACCCCCGATGATCAGGCCAAGGTGTTCGAGAGCTATCCTCTGTTCTGGGGATGGTTTGTGGAGCGGGAAGAGGATGGATTTGGTTTTGTTGATTTTGAACCCTGAGAGTGCTCTGTATTCTTCTATCAAATGGATCGCTCGTGTGATTGAGGACGTTGGGTTTAATACATGGAGCAGGATGTCATCTGTGTATAAGCCTAGCTTGTATTCTCTGCCGTTTACCCAGATCCCCTCCACGGCGGGGTCTGCTTGGAGTGCTATGGCAAGTGGCTCTAAGGAAAGCGCAAAGAGTATTGCCGTAGGGGGCAGCCTTGTCTCGTACATCTGCTGAGAGGAAACTAGCAGGAGAATTGAGAGTTCACTGACACCGATGCTCTTGGGGCTGTAAAGACCACCTTGATCCCTCGACGGAGCGTGGGGCCGAGACCTATCTTCATTAACGTGGCCTCTAGGAAGTGCCATTTGACTCTGTTGAACGCCTTCTCAGCATCGATTGAGAATAAGACCGGTGTGTTCGACGAGTCTCGGGATTCATGAATTAGGTGAAGGGTCTTTCGGGTGGAGTCTCCACTTGTCTACTCAAGATGAAACCCACTTGGTCATTGTGAATTATCGCGGGCATGTGTGATTCGAGCCTCGCAGTAAGGATTCTTGTAAAGATTTTAGCATCGATGTTCAGAAGGGATATTGGGCGGGAGGAGGCGCACAGCTTTGGGTCCTTACCAGCCTTGGGGATGACCGTTATTAGTGCTTCCGAGAAGGATTCAGGAGCCACGCCGGATTGAAGGATGGTGTTAAAGAGTTCAACCATGAATGGGAGAAGAGCATTCTTAAAGGTCTTATAAAACCCTGCTGTGTAGCCGTCGTTCCTGGGGGCTTTCCCTGTAGGGAGTCCATTGATTGCCTCCTCAATTTCTTCTCCTGTGATGGGAGCTTCCAGGGTTTGTGCTGTGTTGGGTGGGAGAGCCGGCAAGGATATTTTGTCCATGTAGTTCGTTATCGCCTCTGGATGCAAGCCTGCATGTGAAGGGAATAGTTTTTCGTAGAAGTTGGCAAAGGCTTCAGGGATATTGAGTGGATCTGGATTTCGGGTATCTCCTTTGTTTTGAATCGTGGGTACCCACCGTTCTTGGCATTGAACGTGAAGTCGTGTGGCCAACAGGGTGCCTGCTTTGTCCCCGTGTTCGTAATGCTTCTGCTTCAGGTATTGGAGCTTGCGAACGATACTACCTGTCTCCATCAGTCGTAGTTCTTCCCTTTTGTCGTTGGCAAGCTTAATCTTTTGTAGTCTATCTTGGTCTGCAGATTGCGCAATGAGGTTGAGTTGCGTGATTTCGTCTCGGAGCCTACTTTTTATGAGTTGGCACTCTCTTTTCTTCGCTGCCCCCTCTTTGATGAGTAGACCCCTACAGGTAGCCTTGCCGGCTTCCCATAAAATGTTCATGGAAGTTTCGCCTGTGTTGTTCTGGTCAAAGTATTGGGTGATGTCTTGCTCGAGCTGTCCCGAAAGATTGGGTCTTTAAAGAGAGCATCATTGCATTGCCATTTGGATCTCTTCCGGGGGAGAGCCATCTGATCAATAGTGCCCATGACCATGTCGTGGTCCGACCGTGTGACAGGGGATATTGCGGCTTTGGACATCGCTACGGTGAGGTCTGAGGTTAGGTATATATAGTCGATTCTGGAGAACGTTGCATGCGGTGCCGAGAAGAAGGCAAAGCCTGTTCGGTTGGGGTTCATGTGTCTCCACGCGTCGGTGAGATTGTAGGCATCCATCATGTCTGCCGTTGGTGGGCAGCTGGGGCCCGATGGGGTGGGCGTGGGAGGATTGCCTGCTTGCCTATCCTGGCTTGCGTCCATCCACGTGTTAAGATCACCGCCTAGTATTAGTTTGCCCTCTGCTTTGTTCATAATTTTCAGGATTATTCGATGCAGGAATCTAGACTGGCCTGTGTTGGGTGCATACATTGACGCAAGAGTTATGACAGTGCCTTGTATCTTGCCCACTAGTACTAGCGCTCTACCACTCACATCCATCCAGGACTTTAGGAGTTAAAATTGGATTGTTTTGTTGATTAGGATGCCAACTCCCACTTTCTTTAAGGGGCCGGAGCCCCAGTGTTGCGAGCCTAGCTTTGTGTATAGGACCTTCCTCTCACCTCCTTTGCTGTATCGGTTTCTTGTAAGAAGAGTCTATCTAGTTTCGCCCTTTTAAACTCTCTGGACACTAGTGACCTTTTGGTGGGGGAATTAAGCCCCTTGACATTCAGCGTGCCAATTTTGAGGCTGCCATGCCTGTCAGTCGATTCATCAAGACGGTGGATCATTGGTATGCTCATTGAAGTCGGTCTTCACGTCGTGCTGCCCATTGAAGGAAAATGCCACGGTAGAAGTAGAGTGATTCTGCCTCCCTCCCCCCTTTTCCCCTATTAGGGTATTAGACATCATACCCGTGACCCTCGGTTCTGGCTCTTGACTCATCTCTAATTCAATGAGGGTTTGCATCTTGGTTCGGTGGCGTCTGGGTTGGACTGGGTGTTTAGAGCCGGTCTACTATTGGACCACCAGTGAGGGTCGTATCCTCACGACCCCGACCACTACTATTACCTTAATACCATTTGAGCCCCCCTCCCCTTTCTAACACTTTTAGAATAAACAACCTTATAATAGACAACAACAACTTGCATCGAGGAATGATATGTGAAAAGATACATGCGGTTTCCAGGTTCATTTTCTACCAGCTGCTCTTCCCTGTTTTCTAGGCTGATAGCACGTTGCAGTTCGGGTCCAGGCGTTGGAGTGTGCTGGATTCCAGGATGCTGTTAAGCCCGCAAGCCGTGGGATCAAGGTAAGTAACTTCGAAATTTGGGACTTAGAACTTAAATGGATGGTGTCATTTGTTACTGTCCGGCGTGTTGTTGGGTTGCCGATAATTTCTGGATCCCTTGACTCTTTTTGTACTTGGGCCCTGGAGTTCCCATCTAGCTCTGTCTTGTACCGGGTCCCCTTGTGTTCCTTCTTTTGGGTCTGTTACAAGGTGGTCTGTGATGCATTCACGAAACTCTTCCTCTGAGCTGAGTATTATCCTCCTGCTTCGATGTTCAAACGTGAGGGAGAAGGGATATCCCCATCTAGATCTCATGCCTTGATCTTTTAGCCATTTCGTTAGAGGACTGCAGAGACGTTGCAGGGCTAGGGTAAGTGAGGATAAGTCCTGTATGATGGTGATTTGCGCCCCCCCCAAGGGTATTAGAGCCTCCGGACCAGGCCTTGGTCAGTATCCTTGATTTGTCCTGATAACTGTGAAATCTGGCGAGGACCGACCTCGGGCCACCAGGTGGGCCGCCGGCTCTGTGTATTCTCTCAGTTTTAAGTTTGTTAATGTCCTCGTCAGTTGTCAGGATTTTGATGGTATCATGTATCGTTTGTTTGAGGTCTTCTTCTGTTTCCCCTTCACGCTCTGGAATCCCAAAAAATCGTAGGTTATTCCTTCTTTCTCTGTTTTCCAAATCGTCTATCTTAAGGCAAATTTCATCTTCTCTCTTCTCGATGTTGCATATCCTGAGTTCCATTTGGGCTTCCAGAGTGTCAATCGAGGCTTGATTGTTTTCAACGCCCTCCAATCTCTCCTCGATGTTGTCTACTCCCTGGGTCATTTCATCCATCCTGCTGCCAAGGTTAGCCCCCATGTTCTGGATTTCACTTAGGAAGGCCGCAATATCCCCCTTGGTGGCTGCCGCTCCTGTTTCAGAGGCTTCTATTGACATTTTGTTTCCTGGTACGGAATCGAAGGGTTATGGGGTAAATGCGTACATTGCCAATTTGCTTCTTATGTTCATGTGGCACTCGTGTACGAGGAGGCACTCGCCCCTGGAAAGGGGGCCCTACCCTCCACACTGCAGCGTTGTGTGAACTCTGGGATGTGCTGTGAGGTGCTGAGGAGGGCGTCCTGTGGGTCGGCGGTTCAAGGATGGGAGGAGGCACATGCCCTATGATCAGGGGCTCTACCCTCCGATTAAGGTAGTTGTTGGTGCTTGATTCAGGGCGATGACCGAGGGGCGTCAGTGATGGCCCAGGTCCGTATGGTATGAGGTGAGTCCCTTAGCAGGTGGTTATGACTTTGGTCAAAGCCCCAATGGAGACAGAGATGGGTATTGCATTTTTTTCCGTCGCTCTCCCGTTCGTCTGTGCGGGTCTTGGTAGAGTAGAGGTCTTGTGGTCATACAGAGGAGGGCACACACCCCAGAAGTGGGGGACCAACCCTCTGTGGTGAATTCAGTGCAGGGCGAGGTCCCTGTCCTGAGTGCTGGGGTCTTGGCAGAGGGGTTCGATCAAGGCGACGCAGATGCTGTCCTAGGCACCAGTAGCGTGTCCAGAGGTGCCAGTTACGATGCCTTTAGTTGGGGGGCTAAGTTCGTGCCCTGCCCAGCCAATGGAAAGGGTCCTTTTATCACTATGTATTACCCCGTGGGGGGTCAGACTGTAGTGGGGCGTGAACGGGGTTACACCCCTGCAGGGGGTGGTTGGCAGGTCCTCTTCAGGGGATTGTGGGGTCGACTCCTGCGCTCGTGAGGGGAACGTTGTGTCAGGTAGGCTATCAGAGACCTGTGGTAGATGGCAATATGGAAGTCATAGGACTCTGGGGTGCCTAAAGGTAGGCCTGGGAAGGTGGAGTCCAGGACACTGGGGCTGCGATGAGGCCCGTGCCCACAGTCTCGTGGTGGAGTGTTTGCCCTCTTGTCCTCAGGGCTATGGTTACATGGGCCCACCGGGGCCTTCTGGTGCAGGGGGAGGGCAAGGGCCAGGCTGTCTGCGCCAGCATGTGCAGGCATATTACAGCGGTTGCAGGATGCTGCAGGATGTTCCCCCAGGCCAGCGCTCCTAGCGCCGTCGTTTGGATTAGGCGGGGGGGTGGAGTTCCTTCCCCGCAGGCGGTGCAGAGTCGGCCAAGTGTAAGTTCGGGGCTGGGAGCGCCTCCGGAGTACAGGGCACAGGGTTTATGGGGCTGCTCTGTGTGCAACGGGGTAGTGGGAGGGCAGTCACCCATATGACTGCGCCTTTTTGTTCGGTGCGGTGTTTGGGGCCGACACCGTGCAGGCTTCTGCACGGGGGGTACACCTCCCCCTATATCTGGAGTCCTCTTATTCCACGGAGGCTGTGGGACAGGTCAAGGGGGCTGCGGTTGCTGGGGGGATCGCAGTGTGGCTCTTTGCCTCCGCGGGGGATGGTAGTCGGGGCTAGTTGCTTCAGGTCTCCGCAGGCCACGGGTCTCTCTCAAGGTACGGCGCAGGAGACCAAGAGGGGGAGGCACGGGCCGATTGTCTTTTCTCTTGGTAGACTATTTCGATTTCTTCTGGATTTTCACCCAGTGAGTGGGGTCCGGTTCATGCAGCCTGGGCAGCTGTTGTTGCTCGTATGGGGGGGTCAAAAGTGGGGGCTCTGGTCACATTTGAGGTCCTTGGGTCGGAGCTCACACAGGGATTTCCGCATCCGTGCGCCCCCTGGTGGCCAATCTTAGTAACATTTTTAACACTTCTCTGAACTTTCTATATTTCTTTGCACTGTTTTTTTGTTCGCTGACATTTGCGAATGCTGACATCATTGGGGAATTTCCGGACAGCATCACGTGGCCACGCACACACTCACATGCATTTTGTGATGTTGTCTTTACGAACGTGTCCGTGCTTCATGAACGGGTGCATGCTTTGCGAACAGCTTGAAACTGCATTTCCAGCTAAACGTTTACCCTTCCACAGCTTCTAGACCCATTCGTACTCATTTTCCATCTGCAATCCAGGAGAACTCTTTGATGAGTAGACCCCTACAGGTAGCCTTGCCAGCTTCCCATAAAATGTTCATGGAAGTTTCGCCTGTGTTGTTCTGGTCAAAGTATTGGGTGATGTCTTGCTCGAGCTGTCCCGAAAGATTGGGTCTTTAAAGAGAGCATCATTGCATTGCCATTTGGATCTCTTCCGGGGGAGAGCCATCTGATCAATAGTGCCCATGACCATGTCGTGGTCCGACCGTGTGACAGGGGATATTGCGGCTTTGGACATCGCTACGGTGAGGTCTGAGGTTAGGTATATATAGTCGATTCTGGAGAACGTTGCATGCGGTGCCGAGAAGAAGGCAAAGCCTGTTCGGTTGGGGTTCATGTGTCTCCACGCGTCGGTGAGATTGTAGGCATCCATCATGTCTGCCGTTGGTGGGCAGCTGGGGCCCGATGGGGTGGGCGTGGGAGGATTGCCTGCTTGCCTATCCTGGCTTGCGTCCATCCACGTGTTAAGATCACCGCCTAGTATTAGTTTGCCCTCTGCTTTGTTCATAATTTTCAGGATTATTCGATGCAGGAATCTAGACTGGCCTGTGTTGGGTGCATACATTGACGCAAGAGTTATGACAGTGCCTTGTATCTTGCCCACTAGTACTAGCGCTCTACCACTCACATCCATCCAGGACTTTAGGAGTTAAAATTGGATTGTTTTGTTGATTAGGATGCCAACTCCCACTTTCTTTAAGGGGCCGGAGCCCCAGTGTTGCGAGCCTAGCTTTGTGTATAGGACCTTCCTCTCACCTCCTTTGCTGTATCGGTTTCTTGTAAGAAGAGTCTATCTAGTTTCGCCCTTTTAAACTCTCTGGACACTAGTGACCTTTTGGTGGGGGAATTAAGCCCCTTGACATTCAGCGTGCCAATTTTGAGGCTGCCATGCCTGTCAGTCGATTCATCAAGACGGTGGATCATTGGTATGCTCATTGAAGTCGGTCTTCACGTCGTGCTGCCCATTGAAGGAAAATGCCACGGTAGAAGTAGAGTGATTCTGCCTCCCTCCCCCCTTTTCCCCTATTAGGGTATTAGACATCATACCCGTGACCCTCGGTTCTGGCTCTTGACTCATCTCTAATTCAATGAGGGTTTGCATCTTGGTTCGGTGGCGTCTGGGTTGGACTGGGTGTTTAGAGCCGGTCTACTATTGGACCACCAGTGAGGGTCGTATCCTCAAGACCCCGACCACTACTATTACCTTAATACCATTTGAGCCCCCCTCCCCTTTCTAACACTTTTAGAATAAACAACCTTATAATAGACAACAACAACTTGCATCGAGGAATGATATGTGAAAAGATACATGCGGTTTCCAGGTTCATTTTCTACCAGCTGCTCTTCCCTGTTTTCTAGGCTGATAGCACGTTGCAGTTCGGGTCCAGGCGTTGGAGTGTGCTGGATTCCAGGATGCTGTTAAGCCCGCAAGCCGTGGGATCAAGGTAAGTAACTTCGAAATTTGGGACTTAGAACTTAAATGGATGGTGTCATTTGTTACTGTCCGGCGTGTTGTTGGGTTGCCGATAATTTCTGGATCCCTTGACTCTTTTTGTACTTGGGCCCTGGAGTTCCCATCTAGCTCTGTCTTGTACCGGGTCCCCTTGTGTTCCTTCTTTTGGGTCTGTTACAAGGTGGTCTGTGATGCATTCACGAAACTCTTCCTCTGAGCTGAGTATTATCCTCCTGCTTCGATGTTCAAACGTGAGGGAGAAGGGATATCCCCATCTAGATCTCATGCCTTGATCTTTTAGCCATTTCGTTAGAGGACTGCAGAGACGTTGCAGGGCTAGGGTAAGTGAGGATAAGTCCTGTATGATGGTGATTTGCGCCCCCCCCAAGGGTATTAGAGCCTCCGGACCAGGGCTTGGTCAGTATCCTTGCTTTGTCCTGATAACTGTGAAATCTGGCGAGGACCGACCTCGGGCCACCAGGTGGGCCGCCGGCTCTGTGTATTCTCTCGGTTTTAAGTTTGTTAATGTCCTCGTCAGTTGTCAGGATTTTGATGGTATCATGTATCGTTTGTTTGAGGTCTTCTTCTGTTTCCCCTTCACGCTCTGGAATCCCAAAAAATCGTAGGTTATTCCTTCTTTCTCTGTTTTCCAAATCGTCTATCTTAAGGCAAATTTCATCTTCTCTCTTCTCGATGTTGCATATCCTGAGTTCCATTTGGGCTTCCAGAGTGTCAATCGAGGCTTGATTGTTTTCAACGCCCTCCAATCTCTCCTCGATGTTGTCTACTCCCTGGGTCATTTCATCCATCCTGCTGCCAAGGTTAGCCCCCATGTTCTGGATTTCACTTAGGAAGGCCGCAATATCCCCCTTGGTGGCTGCCGCTCCTGTTTCAGAGGCTTCTATTGACATTTTGGTTCCTGGTACGGAATCGAAGGGTTATGGGGTAAATGCGTACATTGCCAATTTGCTTCTTATGTTCATGTGGCACTCGTGTACGAGGAGGCACTCGCCCCTGGAAAGGGGGCCCTACCCTCCACACTGCAGCGTTGTGTGAACTCTGGGATGTGCTGTGAGGTGCTGAGGAGGGCGTCCTGTGGGTCGGCGGTTCAAGGATGGGAGGAGGCACATGCCCTATGATCAGGGGCTCTACCCTCCGATTAAGGTAGTTGTTGGTGCTTGATTCAGGGCGATGACCGAGGGGCGTCAGTGATGGCCCAGGTCCGTATGGTATGAGGTGAGTCCCTTAGCAGGTGGTTATGACTTTGGTCAAAGCCCCAATGGAGACAGAGATGGGTATTGCATTTTTTTCCGTCGCTCTCCCGTTCGTCTGTGCGGGTCTTGGTAGAGTAGAGGTCTTGTGGTCATACAGAGGAGGGCACACACCCCAGAAGTGGGGGACCAACCCTCTGTGGTGAATTCAGTGCAGGGCGAGGTCCCTGTCCTGAGTGCTGGGGTCTTGGCAGAGGGGTTCGATCAAGGCGACGCAGATGCTGTCCTAGGCACCAGTAGCGTGTCCAGAGGTGCCAGTTACGATGCCTTTAGTTGGGGGGCTAAGTTCGTGCCCTGCCCAGCCAATGGAAAGGGTCCTTTTATCACTATGTATTACCCCGTGGGGGGTCAGACTGTAGTGGGGCGTGAACGGGGTTACACCCCTGCAGGGGGTGGTTGGCAGGTCCTCTTCAGGGGATTGTGGGGTCGACTCCTGCGCTCGTGAGGGGAACGTTGTGTCAGGTAGGCTATCAGAGACCTGTGGTAGATGGCAATATGGAAGTCATAGGACTCTGGGGTGCCTAAAGGTAGGCCTGGGAAGGTGGAGTCCAGGACACTGGGGCTGCGATGAGGCCCGTGCCCACAGTCTCGTGGTGGAGTGTTTGCCCTCTTGTCCTCAGGGCTATGGTTACATGGGCACACCGGGGCCTTCTGGTGCAGGGGGAGGGCAAGGGCCAGGCTGTCTGCGCCAGCATGTGCAGGCATATTACAGCGGTTGCAGGATGCTGCAGGATGTTCCCCCAGGCCAGCGCTCCTAGCGCCGTCGTTTGGATTAGGCGGGGGGGTGGAGTTCCTTCCCCGCAGGCGGTGCAGAGTCGGCCAAGTGTAAGTTCGGGGCCGGGAGCGCCTCCGGAGTACAGGGCACAGGGTTTATGGGGCTGCTCTGTGTGCAACGGGGTAGTGGGAGGGCAGTCACCCATATGACTGCGCCTTTTTGTTCGGTGCGGTGTTTGGGGCCGACACCGTGCAGGCTTCTGCACGGGGGGGGTACACCTCCCCCTATATCTGGAGTCCTCTTATTCCACGGAGGCTGTGGGACAGGTCAAGGGGGCTGCGGTTGCTGGGGGGATCGCAGTGTGGCTCTTTGCCTCCGCGGGGGATGGTAGTCGGGGCTAGTTGCTTCAGGTCTCCGCAGGCCACGGGTCTCTCTCAAGGTACGGCGCAGGAGACCAAGAGGGGGAGGCACGGGCCGATTGTCTTTTCTCTTGGTAGACTATTTCGATTTCTTCTGGATTTTCACCCAGTGAGTGGGGTCCGGTTCATGCAGCCTGGGCAGCTGTTGTTGCTCGTATGGGGGGGTCAAAAGTGGGGGCTCTGGTCACATTTGAGGTCCTTGGGTCGGAGCTCACACAGGGATTTCCGCATCCGTGCGCCCCCTGGTGGCCAATCTTAGTAACATTTTTAACACTTCTCTGAACTTTCTATATTTCTTTGCACTGTTTTTTTGTTCGCTGACATTTGCGAATGCTGACATCATTGGGGAATTTCCGGACAGCATCACGTGGCCACGCACACACTCACATGCATTTTGTGATGTTGTCTTTACGAACGTGTCCGTGCTTCATGAACGGGTGCATGCTTTGCGAACAGCTTGAAACTGCATTTCCAGCTAAACGTTTACCCTTCCACAGCTTCTAGACCCATTCGTACTCATTTTCCATCTGCAATCCAGGAGAAAGCACGTGCTTGGAAGAGTATTCACACACCTGCTATTGATCCCCCTCAACATTCTCACGTGAAATGGATCTCGTGTGTGCAAAAGGGGGGAGACATCCCCACGTTTGTTTGTTCAATTCGAACCAAGTACTATCAATAATTACGCAAAAAACAAAGCCTTTGGTGATGCATAGAGACTCCATTTTGTGCCACCCTAAAATGCCATCTTATTTCCAGGCCTGAAAACAATCTCTAAAAACCTGTCCCTCCCTCTCCCTCTGCCCAGGGCCTCACATAACCAGCCCAGGCTTAACTCTCCCCTCCTGCCAGCTCCACATGAGTTCTGTTCTCACGGAAGTCCAGACATGTATTGTTGCAAATGTTCAGTGTCCTTTCTCTCCAGATGAGCTCACTGCACTGTGTGTGATAGGAGCAGGCCCCAGCTTGTGTGCCACCCATCTCCACTAACCTGCCTGTGCTCCCTCAACCCCCACCCCCTAAGTCACAGCTCACCGAGACCATGCCCCTCTATTACTTTAATGCAGATATGGATCTGACCCCTTGTAGTGACCAAGCCAGGACACCCACTGCAACCCTAATTCAGTGAACCAATATATCCACTGTAGAAACAACACATGTCCTTCTGTATCATAAGGCATTAGGTAGATCAAAGTGCCCCACAACGGACACCTGAGGGATACAGACAACAGTTAATGAGACATTCAACGGAGGGATACCAATCAATGCAGATATGTTTATTTATGGCATACAAGTGTTAGCAAGATTGGTGTCAGATATCACATGAAAAGAGTGGAGAGTACCCTCTGTTTTTGTTTTTTGCCCAGTAGCAACCCCTGAGATATTGCCTGGCACTGTTTTGTCTCTTGATTTGCAAGGGGTGCAGGTTTCGGCAAAACGTATTGAGGCAATTGGCCTGGACATAATGGATGCGAATGGCGGACAGTATTATGTATTGACCCGAATGTACCATTACATGAATTAACTGATGAGGAGCTGTTCACCGACATTGACACTGACGGGGAAATAATAATGGAAATATACATGCCTTGTGAGATAATGATACAAAACAGATGAATAACAAACCCCCTCATGGCCATTGGCAGTGCACAGCCATCTTTTTGCGATGAGGACGTACAACTAGTGCTACCAAATTTGTGGACCACGAACCCCCATGATGTAGGGCTATTAAAAGAAGTGACCCCAATAAGAATAAACCTCAAGCCAGGGGCAGTTTTACCCAGAGTAAGACATACCAATTGTCGAGGGAAGCAGAGGAGGGGATAAAAGACACAATACACGCATTACTACAACAGGGCATCATCGTCCCCTCCAACTTCCTTTGCAATACTGCGATTTGTCCGATTAAGAAAGTAAAGGGGTCATGGAGGATGGTGCAAGACATTCGCCCGCTTAATGACATTGTCCAAAAAGAGTTCCCCCTCATTCCAAACCCAGCATCGGTTTTGTGCAGCATCCCAAAGCAAGCCACACACTTTATTGTGGTGGGCTTAAAAATGCCTTTTTCTCAGTACCCCTTCATCTAGATTCTCAATACCTAGCAGCATTTATCCTGGGGGAAAAAGATATGAGCATTGTTGCTGCCCCAGGGGTACTGCGAAAGTTCCAGCATCTTTAACAGAAGATTGCAGGTAGACCTCAGAAAGCTCCATCATTCCATACGTTGATGACATCCTAATATGCAGTGAGTGGGAAGAAAAAAGCAGAAGAGCTGCTGTCAATTTGCTTACATTACTGGCCTCAAAGGGGTACAAGGTGGATAACACCAACTTCAGTATTGCCTAGCAGAGTTATTGTACCTGGGTCAATTGATCTTGAAAGATGGCAAGAGAATAATAACTGACAGAGCAGCAACAGTGCGAGCAGCAGCGAGACCCACACAAGGAAAGGCATGCAGAAGATCCTTAGCATATGTAACTGTTGCAGGGCATGGATACTAGACTATGCAGCATAAACACAAACTTTACTACAAGGTTTAAAAGAGGCACAGAAGGAAAAGGCTGCAATCATTTGGACATCTGAAATGCACACTGCTTTCACAATACTGAAGAAACTCATATGTACAGTTCCCGTCCTCGCCACACCAGATTATAAACAGGACTTTTTTCTGTTCTCTCATTCAAACGGAACACTAATGACTGCCGTGCTGACACAGAAAACATCCCTGGGCCACAAACCCCTAGCATACTACAGCAGCACCCTTGACTCAGTAAAGCAGGGCCACTTCGTTTGCGAACAGGCTCTTGCAGCGGCTGCCTTCACAATTGAAAAGAGCTCCACAATTGTAATGGGATGCTCCATCACGTTGTTCGTGGAACACTCCCTGTTTGCAATACCCAAGCGATCAAAGTCCACTCTCACCAAACAAAGAGCAACCGCCTACTAAATAATAATCTCAAGCCCAAATATCCATGTGCTACGGAGCAAGACAGTAAAACCAGCCATATTCCTCCAGAGCCGTGCATGGTAGAGGATTTACAGGAACATGATTGTGCCATGTATGAGGGGGAAGGAGATGACATTCCCAAGGCAAGTGAAAATGCATTGAGTGAAGGAGAAGTGTATTTTGTGGATGGGTCTGTATCCATCTGTCCAGAGACTGTCGAAAAACACGTTGGCGCAGCAGTGGTAAGATTGGTGGAAGGTGAATATGAAAATCTGGTACAGAAACGTTTACCAATGTACTATTCGGTCCCAGCAGTAGAACTAGTAGCATTGATGGAAGCCATCCAGGCATCAAAATGGTAAAAGGGTGTGCAGTAACCATACATTCTGATTCAGCACATGTAACAACAACAGTACATGCTGGATTATATAGAGGGAGAAGAAGAGGGTTCAGAAGGGTAGATGGGTCCCTAGTACAACATGCTAAACTATTGAATGAATTAATAATAGATCTTGCAGAACCATCAGTAGTAGCACTGGTAAAATGCCAAGCCCACACCAATAATAGTGATGAAATAACACTGGGAAACGTGGCGGCCGCGTGAAAACAGAGAGCATATTTCTAAAAACAGCCAATCACAGAATGTGTGTTAAAGGATACAGAGGAAGAACTCAAAGAAGAAGATTGCAATGCAATACCTATAGCACAAATAATAGAAATCCAAAAGAAAGCACCACCAGTAGAAAAAGAATTATGGACAAAACGGGTATGCACACATTTACCCACAGATCTTCTTTGGAGGCAGGACACGACAGGGAAAGTAGAGTTATTGCACATAGCATTCCAGCAATTACACTTTCCTGTCCACACCACAAAACAGCACATAGCTGCAGATATCCAGGAGGACTGGTTCATTGTAAACCTGCAGGAATATATTACTAAAATGATAATTGAATGTGTAACATGTCAAACATTTAATTCAGGAATGACTCTCAGAACAATGCAAGGAACATTACTACGCCCCTTTCCGTGAGCTATGCATTGATTACACAGACATGTGACAGAGGTGCAATGGAGCAAGGTACTTGATAGTTGTGGTCTGTCCCTTCTCGTGATGGGTGGAAGCAGGACCCTGTGCCCACCCAGACGCAAAGTGTGCAGTGAAATTTCTAGTGACAGAAGTGTTCTCACAGTGGGGCATATTTGATGTCGTACGCTCGGATAATGGGACCCATCTTGTGAATTACCTCTTTAAACAAGTAACAACACTGCTTGGAATAAAACATAAAATGTGTTCAATTTACAAGCGAATGGGGTGGTCGAGAAAATAAACAGCCTTCTCAAAAGTAAATTGCCTAAACTCTGCCATACACTAAAAAAGAATTGGGTGTACTGCTTGCCATTGGCCCTATTCGAGCTAAGTACACAACCAAGCAAGGACCACCACTTGTCCCCTCATGAGATAGTGTCTGGTAGGTGCATGCAAACACTGCTGTTCCCAGTAAGAAGAATGTCTGATGCACATAGAACAGCAACAGTGTTAGGTCACACAACTAACAAGGGCAGCAAAAAGCATTGCAAAACAAATTGCCCCCCCCCCCATTCACACAAGAAAGTGAAACAGAAACATCCATGCCTGCTGCTGACAGCCCAAAAAAAGTCTCATGCCTGGGGAACTCGTATATGTCCAAGGCTTTTTAAGATGGTGGAATTCTACAAGATTTCATGGCCCTTATGAAGTAATGTATTGCATTCCTTCAGCAGTGAAGGGACTGAACTATTAGTTTCACCTGTCAGATGTCAGAAAGGCACATGACAGTGTACTACCAGAAACAGTGCAACCAAACAAACGTGACGTAGCAATACCTTAAGAAGATACTAGATAAAAGAGTATAGCATCAGCCAGACAAAGAAAAAGAGCATGATGCATATCAGAAACATATGTACATATGTATACAATACAGGAAAATGCATGAAGTGTAAAGTATGTGAAAAGAAATGTATTGCTTGTTTTACTTTCGCTCTCTCTCTCTCTCTACTCTCTTTGTCACTCTCTATAAGGTCTTCATAAAATTGAATATTTTCCAACTGGAGGTCCGTTTTACCCATTCTATTCCACTCTGTTGGTACTACAATGGTGGAAACAAGGCCACTGACTACTACTAGAAATGAGTTAGATAGCAGTAGGAATAACAATTGTGGCACAAGGGCATATTCATATGAATGTGGCCTTTATTTTACGGCCATCGCTTTTTCTATAATATTGCTGTTTTTAGAAATGTACTGTAGCATTTCTTTTATTGCTGGTGACATAAAAGAAGGGGGAGGGGAAAACTAATTGAAGAAGGGGAAAAACTAATATGGGATGGAATTAAATTAATATGGAGCCATGATACCTACTTAACCCTTACTACACTGCATACAAATTGTACAATGGTGTTGCAACAGTATGTGCTGCTTGTCAAGAATGACAGTGAAAATATAATATGTATATATATGATGATTATCTGCCTACCTCGCCAATGTTCACAATGCCACAAACTACCTCACAGACAACCAGAGACCCTACCTCATATGTTAAAAACCTGGACACCTTATCTCGGCTAACATGTCATAAGCCGTTCCAAAGCCTCAGAACTGGCAGGGTGATAGCGATTATAATGTTCAAATGAACACAGGTCTATTTCCCATTTTTCATGTGCATGATTTTAACACACACAAAATGCCGAATGTTGGTAGCCAGCAGTACAAAAGGTAATTTACAGGTGGTAGTAACACATTGATACATAGAGGAAGGCAGCAAATAAAGGAATATAAATATGATGCATGTCATGGGTTGGGGATGGATAAAGTAGAGGACCTTTGTCACCCAGACCAGTCTAACAAGTGGTACACTGAAATGAGTGCCACAGGGAGACAGGCCAAAAATGGTAGCTCTTACGTGTGTTCACTGATATCTCATGCATCTGGGGTCCTAGGGTCCTAGTGCCACAGGAATCCCCCCTAGTGGAAGCCCAGTGTCTCGTTCACCTTGCACGATGTAGGATCAGAAACACCTTCCAGGCACACACAGTAAAGCTACAATTGCTTCCTCCTGATGAGAAAATATGCCAGAAGAAACCTAAAGTAACAACATGCTTTAAAGAACCATTATTTGCCATAAAAGGGACAATGTTCACTGAAAACAAATGTCAAGATGCAACAGTGATGTACAAAGCAGAAGCATTACGCAGCTTATCAGATAAAAAAGGCTGCAGTGGGTGGAAGATACGTGTGCCCAGATATGGTCCCAGCATCATATCACAAAGCTAACATGCAGGGGTGTTGCTAGTGGGGGGCAAAGGGGGCTATAGCCCCTGATCTTTTGGTTGTAGCCCCAGATAGAATCTCAGGAGCTACAGCCAAAAGACTAGCTAGCCCCCAGTCCCAACAGTTCTGACATCAGCTTAGCCCCGGGTCTTTTCCAGACCTAGCAACTCCCCTGCTAACATGGGTGGCGGCCCTCGAGAAGCCGATCAAAATACAACATGATGAAAAATTGGAACTTTGCTTTCACGGGGAAGGGAGAGTACCCATGGGTTCAAACACACGCTGCAATAGAACCCTTGTCATCACAGACATGAGGAAAGGAACTGCTGCTTTGATGGACCACTACTGGGTGTGTGGCATCCCATCATCTTGGAGCGGCTACTGTGCTCTGGCAATGCTGCACTCAGCTCTGTTGGTAATTCCGGAGAAACACATCCAGGGGAAGGGGTGCCCAAACAACTACAACCGACACCCTAGATCGTGACTGAAAAGCCCCCCATTTATGACAACTTTTGGAAGACAAGCTACTGAATCAATTGTTGTGCAACAATAGAGCATCCATCTATCTCTCTAAAGACTCTTCTGACCTCTTGGCACAGTTCCCTGACCAGTACAAGCTGTTCAAATCAGCAGAGACATTTTTTGCATCACTGATCCCCAGCATCCAAGTACGAGCCAACGCAAAATGGCTTCAAATTATTCGCTGGGAGCTAATTCAACTGGCAAATGACACTGAAGAGGGGTTCAACGTCATCAAGGTGGAACTCAGAAACCATCACCAGAGTCACCTCCACATGCCCACTAAGAACACAGCACACCAACCAACTCTGCATCCCTACCATCAAAAGATTGAATGCCAGAGGCATAGGATTCCCCTCCATAGCCTGTAGACTCTGGAATGCACTACCTCTCCAAGACCTGAAATGTCCCTCTCAGCCTTCCATAAAACCCTGAAGACCACATTCTTAAAGTAACCTCTGCTTGCCATGTCTCTCTCTCTCTCTGCCTCATCCTGCCAAATCCTATATCCACATGTCCTTCTACACTGTTGTTGCCATTGTAACCTAACTTGTATGCCTATGTAACCACCTGTAACTAAGTTTGAATCCATATGTAACCAGAAGGTCTCCATTTACCAGCACCACAATGCCTCCGGGCTGTTGTGAGCTCTATAAATACTAACAAATAAAGGTAGCATCCAGAACAGTGACTGGTTCAGCATGGCATTTGATTGGGAGGCCTCATGGCTCGGGACTGCAACGAAGCTTCTGATCCCCATCATCGTCTTCTTGCTGCTGATCTTCTGTGTGTGCCAGGTAGGAGTATGGGCCTGTACTAAGGCAATTCCTAGTAGTGCGATGATGATGATGACTATATGCAACAAAAATAGAAATGGGAAGGTGCCTCATGATACTAGGGAAGCCCAAGTACAAACCGGGGAGAGTGATGAACCCAAATATCACATGGTGGCTATATATAACACTGGGGATGTAGTGGACAATTTATGGCATACAACCATCAAACAACCCCAAGATCCAGAAAACTATGAGGAGGTGTGGGTTGAGCTAGCAGGAGATGGGGGTTGCATTTACATGACCTGTACTCCTGAAGAAAGTGAACAGCAAGGAGAGAGTTTAAGGAGTGTGTGCCACGCATGGATGCCAATAAAGGGTACCCCCGCCTGGGATGAAGCAGTAAGAAGGGCAGAGGAACATAGAGGTACTGGGGAAGGGTATTTGTTATTTTAGTAGTAACGAAAGGGGGAAATGTTGGGGAGAAATGGTCTTTCTGACCCCCTTTGACATTCTCTCGTGAAATGGATCTCGTGTGTGCCAAAGGGGGGAGACATCCCCACGTTCATTTGTACAATTCGAACCAAGTACTATCAATAAGTAAGCAAAAAACAAAGCCTTTGGTGATACATAGAGACTCCATTTTGTGTGACCCTAAAATGCCATCTTATTGCTAGGCCCGAAAATTGTCTCTAAACACCTGTCTCTCCCTCTGCCCAGCACATCACATAGCCAGCCCAGGCTTTCCCCTCCCCTCCTGCCAGCTCCGCTGCGAGTTCTGTTCTCACGGTGTCGGAATAGAAACAATATTATGCCGCCTATTATAACAATTGTATGTGTATTGGCCTACGCCAAGTTGTCTAAACATCATGTGTGAACAAAGTCCACGGCAAGGTCTTGACCTTACAGAAAACCAATGTAAGCCGCCATCTTGGATTGAGCCACCATTTTAGGTTCTCTTGTTATGTAGAAATCACCCTGAACATCAAAATGGAGGCCAAATGACATTCTGAGTAATATTCTGGCCGTTGTGACCTCCGTACAACTGAATAATAAATATGCCTGCAGGCCACTTGTCGGGGTCGCGAACAGAGACCTTGTCCTACCGTTGACCTATATGCAAATGTACTACTCATATCAGCGAAACTAATCGAAATGCATTTATTAAAGGATTGACCTGGCAAGGAACCCTAAGACCAGAATTAAATATTTCGCAGAATGGTTAACCCGCAAGAGGGTTGGCCAAGGGCTGGACAAATTGTATAAAAGGCCCGGGTATTCCAATATGCGGTCTCTCTCACTAACACATCGAACCCTCGTTGAAGTTTGTTCTGTTATACTGAGAGCCAAATAGCTATCCGTTTGTCAATTGACTTGGTAACTGTTGTAGCTTGAAATAAAGCACTTGTATGTTTCTTTGTAACCTGTGTTGGTGTGTTTCTTTTTGGGCTTCCCGGCCTCATATTATTTTTCTGTTTTCACAACGGAAGTCCAGCCATGTATTGTTGCAAAATTTCAGTATCCTTTCTCTCCAGATGAGCTCACTGCACTGTGTGTGTCCGGAGAAGGCCCCAGCTTGTGTGCCCCTCCATCGCCACTAACCTGCCTGTGCTCCGTCAACCCCCACCTTCTAAGTCACAGCTCATCGAGACCATGCCCATCTATTCGTTTGATGCAGATATCAATCTGACCCCTTGTAGTGACCAAGCCAGGACACCCACTGAAACCCTAATCCAGCGAACCAATATATCCACGGTAGAAACAACACAACTCTGTAGAGCAACAACCCCACAGAAGAGAACAAACTACAGCTTAAACTCTTTGCCAATAATTACAAAAAAGAAATCTTTCTCACAAAAAAGAATATATTTAACAAAAGAATTGAAAAATCAAATTCCAATACCAGAGAACTATTTGCTATACTAAGGGAACTAGAATCCCCCATACCCCCACCAGATAACATAACCAAAGACAAACAATGGTGCACCAGCGTACAAAATGCTCTATCTAATAAAATCAAAACTCTCCAAAATAAAATCAAACTGAAAAAGGATTCCTTAACCCCCAACGCATCATCGCCCACTCACCATGCCAAAAACACTGACCCATCAAGCCCAAATCCATTCAGGTTCACCAAAATATCCATCTTCGAAACTGAAAGGGTTATAGCCTCACTTAAAGCATCCAATTGCAAAGGCGACAACTGCCCACCCCAAATAATCAAGGATGCTATAAGGGACCTAGCCCCCTTTATAACCAAACTGATCAACGCATCCTTCTCCTCCAACACCGTACCTAACAATCTCAAAGAATCTTGGGTTCTGCCTCTCCTCAAGAAGCAAACATTAGACCCCGCTATTCCCACCAATTACAGGCCCATCACCACAGTATCGTTCCTGTTAAAGATGATAGACAGAGTAGCTTACCTACAAATCCAGCAACACCTAGAAACCCACAAACTCTTAGGCACCCGCCAATCCGGTTTCAGACCACAGCATGGTACTGAGACAGCCCTCATTGACCTTAAAACCCAGATCATTGAGATAAATGACAAAGGAAACAACGCCATGCTACTCCTCCTCGACCTGTCGGTGGCCTTCCATCTGGTGGATCACACAGTCGTGTGCAAACACCTGGCCTCGGCAGCCCACTTTTCGAAAGAGGCCATAGACTGGATAAAATAATTCTTGGACAATTGAACTATGAGCGTCTTCTTCTCAATAGCCTCACCAGACCCTATCAGAATAACTTGCAGTGTTCCCCAAGGCTCCTGCGTCTCCTCCAACCTTTACAACATCTTTAACAAGCCCTTATTTGACAAGTTGAACAGACTGGGTGTCACATACACTAATTATGCAGACGACACCCAGATCCTCATACCCCTTCCGGGCAACTTCGACTCAGATATGGCCTTGGTAAACAAAATATATCTCATCATTCAGGCATGGATGGCCACACACGGCCAATGTCTGAACGATGAGAAAACCGAATTCGGCTCCTTGGCTCCAATGCCAACCTAAAAAACCATAGCCCCAGTTACAAAGCGTTCAACATCGATGGTAATACCATTACAGCTGCCAAAACAGTGAAAACCTTTGGCTTTCACCTAGACTCAGCCATGTCACTAAATAAACAAGTAAACTCACTAGCATCCTCTACCACATACACGTGCAAGCTAATCAGAGCAAGCAGAGCATTCCTCTCCCAAGCTAGCTGCATCATCATCGCTAATGCCCTAATACTCTCCAGACTTGACTATTGTAGTGCCATGTACCTAGGAGCCAGCAAATATATAATCAACAAACTCCAAACTCTGCACTCAGAATAGCCCTCAACCTACCCTCTAAGGAACTCATCTCCAACAAAAGAAGAGACCAGAAATGGCTCAAAATCTGCAACCGCATTTCTCTTAAAACAGCATCACTTACTTTCAAAAGCCTAAACAACGCAGCCCCCCTATCTTGCACCCAGCATAGTAAAAAAGACCTCCACCAACCCCATCAGAACGATTAACTCTCACCGCCTTCAGGTACCCAAATTTAGACAAAAGAAAACGGGTGGCAGTCGTTTCCCTGTCATGGCATCCCAACACTGGAACGCCCTTGCACTCAACACCAGAGCAGACCAATCTTACCACATCTTTAGGCAAAACATTCTCACCTGGTTACGATCCAATGACCCCTACGACTGAACTGCGTACCCTCATACTAACAAACCATAGCCAACTCGACTGTATATATGTATATCCTTTAAACTGACCTGCCAAAATGTAATTTACTGTGTGTATACTTGTAAATGTGTGCCTATCTTGTAACTAAGTTTTTATGTAACCTTATCTTCCTGTCCTCTGTTGCGGCCTGTTACCTCTGGGTGTTGCGCGCCATACCAAATAAAGAAAACAACAAACAAACAAACAAATGTGTCCATCCGTTTAATGAGGCATTCAGTAGATCAAAGTCCACTACAACGGACACCTGGATCTGGGGCACAGTGGTTTATGGGTGCAGAGGGTAGAGTGACCATATACCTGCCAGTGAACTCTAGGGCAACCCCATTCATGTCAAATTTTTATGATTGCCATTTGACTCATGCCTTCATATCCTGTTATTGTAATTAGACAGAAAGTTAGTTATGTAGCCATTCATGGGCCTGGCCTTCACCCCACGGAGATGAGCCCAGCTGACCCACGTGCTGCGGGAATGACACCCAAGCAACAGACAATCCAACGTGGTCATCACCTAAACATCTTTACTGTACTAATGAGCCAAACCAATTGCATTGTAGAATAGTGTACCTATAACGTGTCATCATCAGTGAAGTTTTTTCCTTTTAGAAAGTGCTGCCCTTGTAATGGTTGGCAGAGCGCTCTCAGGGCAGCAGAGTTCTCTGCATGCACAATTTATCTTATATAAAACTGTGTTCTACTTGCAATATATCTGCTAGTCTCATTCCCTAACAGGGTGTGTCCATTATTTGAGTTTTTGGATATTGTGTCGAGGAATGGGCGCCTTCAGTGTGGCAGTTCTTTAAGACCTTATGATGGGTACCAAAGTCTTGTGCTACACATGTTGAATGCATTGAGTGTGGAATTATACTCAATCGTGGACAACATGGGCAGTACTCTTTTGGTGCCACCTCCATTCGCCAACACAGCCACTTCACACCACCCAGGTACTCCGTGAAAGGTTGTTCCTTGCTCAGAAAGTAGTAGGCTGTCTTCCTCTACATCATCTTCGTCAACCCCTACTGCCACCACACAGGCTACTACTGTGGGGCAGAAAATCCCACCAGCTACCTTGCAAGCCATTAAAGAGGCTGTCGATCCACATCTTTCCAAGACAACAGTATTCTGTATATACTGCAACACACCAATGTGTAGGGGGGGGCAGTTTCAAAGTGCTTTTGAGGCTGTAATCAAGGAGCGTGAGAAACACTGCACACTATCTTAGATTTAACACATTCCCAACATTCCCAACATTTTCCCCTGTTCCGCTGCCCCTCCATTTCTCTGGTTGGTGCCCCTTCCCACATTTCCCTCCCCCACCTTACTTCCTGGCCTCTCCTGCAACAAAGAAAAATAAAAAAACACAAAAAAAGTTTCCAATTAGAAAATATAACAAAAAAAACAACATATTAAACTTCCACATACCAACTGTCTCTTAACAATGCTCTAGAAATCATTTGCATCTGCATTTCCCTTGCTTAGCCCAATACATTGCTGCTGCTATAAATGCACATATGCATTGTGTAGTAAGAGAAGTGCATGAATGGAATGGGGACTAGTGATTGCCAAGTGCTGATAGGAGCCTGCAAGGAATGTGCCATGGGATGGCAAGGTCAGAGGCCACTGGCTAAGTGCTGGGGCAGAGGAGACCCAAAGGTGGGGTTCACAGCCGCCAGGCGGTAGACCCACAAGGGCAGTGATCAAGGGGGAGAGGTGTACTGGTATCCACTAGATATAGGGCCTGGAACCTGTGAGGTTTGTGAGGGACCAGGCCACCAGTATCAGTGTCAGTGGTATGGGTTAGCAGGGAACAGATTAAGTGAAACAGTAAGAGAAAAGCACATTTTTCAGGTTGCGAAAGAGGCTGTTGCAGTAGTCCAGCCTAGAGAGGACCATACTTTGAGCTTCTAGGTGAAGGTGAGGAACGGTAGAATGCCTGTAAGGAGGTGAAGCTGAAACTGGGCCTTTTATACAAGCTCCAAAATGTAAGGAGTAAAGGAGAGAGAGGACTTAAAGATGGCCGCAAGGTTTTTGGCCTCACAAGATCGTGAGTAGAGTCCCCAAACAGAGCAGCCAGAGGGTAGGAGGAAACAGGGCAGAGGTGTCCCAATAAGAAGGAACTCCGTCTTACTTTTATTGAGACAGCGATTGTTAGCCGAACACTGTGCCTGAATGGCAGTCAGACAATCAGGGATAAAAAACAAGGAGAAGAAATTAGTAGAGAGAAGTTTCAAGGAAAGCTGTGTGTCATTAACATAACCCTGGAAATGAGAAAAGAAGAAGGACATTAGGTGAGCCAGAGGGATGAGATAGATATTGAATAGTCACAATGATAGGATAGAATCTTGGGGTACACAGCAGGTAGAGAGTGAGGTTGTGCAGTAGAAATGGCCTAGTTGCAGCTGGGAAGAGTGGTTAGTGAGGAAAACTGGTAAGCCAGTCCAGTGCCCGGACCATGATGCTAAAGGTATCATGTAACCATTAAATGAGGATAGAATGGCTGACCATGTGAAAGGGGGAGGAGACATCAAGGAGCACTGTTTGGGAGAATTCTCCAGAATGGCTAATTTCCCTTACCTACCGAGTCCCTCAGCATCTTTGCTGGATTTCTAGGATTTATTTATTCACCTGGTAAGAGTGTGAGCCTTTTTTTCCCACTCTTACATGTGTTTTTGTTGTGTGTGTTTAATATTTTTGTGTTCAGAGACTGTGGAGCCTCACCTACTCCACACGCATCATCTTTTTATTATGTGTTACATAGCACCTTCAGAGCAGTGACACAGGGTTGTCTTTTTCAGACTTCCCACTTCAAACTCCATTTTCTCGGACTGACTACTGTCTCCCAGAACATGTAAAGTTGCCATTGACTTTATTAGTCTTTTTAAATTCACAGACCCAGTACCAACTATCTTACATAAAGTTCTGGAGAGGGTAATAGTTATCCCTTTTTGTCTGTCTCTCGTGGAACATTATTATTGTTCCCCTTTCTTTAAGATTTGGCTGGTGGCAGTGGTATCTACCCCATTTTTCCTACTGCGCTCTATTCAAATAGCTGTGGTACTGTTTTAGGCTAAGTTAGTAGCCTCAAACATAAACCCGCTCGACCCCATTTACTTTAATTTGGTTCTGGCTGGGTTTATTCGCCATTTCTTTTTGTAAAGTTCTTTCTTGTGCTTTGCTCAGCGCACCAAACAAGGTTTTGTTCCCTTGTTTGCCGTCCTTTGGCGGGCCTCTGCACAGAAGCCCTCCTTAGGCGCCTGAATGTCTGAGGGGGACAGGATAAGAGGGAGGGGTTTGAGTCTCCCAGCACAGGGTCTCCTTGGAGACCCATGTCACACTCTGTATGATTGGCTGTGGTGACTGTCCCGCCAGGACAGCCACCCTGATGTGTGATTGACAGCCAGGCTGTGTGAGTGGGGGAAAACTGCATAAAAAGCAGGTCTCTGGGACTGAGAAGAAAGAGTCACCACTGGATCGAGAGAGCAGAAGTGAAACTGACAGAAAAGGACCTCTACCACAACTGAACCTCCCGGTGAAGCCCTGCTGCGGGTACGAATTTCCAAACTTTGACGACAGGGAAGATCTGCAAGGAATCTTCTCCCCTAGAGCTGGTGGGACAAACCAGTTTGCCAAACTGCAAGCCAGGCATTCCCTCCTCTGGTCGAATTTGCTCTGCACAGCTACAGTGAGCCGGATAGTCATGAAGACCGGACCCTGCTTGGGTTTTAAGGAGCGCACCTTTTATTCGTTGCTTCGCTCTGCAGCTGGTTTCTGCCCTGGGACCTGCCAGGAACATTGGCCTCAACTACATCCTTCTTCTTCATTTAAGGTACTGTTCAAAACCGGTTGTTTGTTCCGTCCAACCATGGTGAAAGTGTTTGAAACCTTTCGCCAATCTGAGAGCTTGTCCTTCTCTTCTTTAAAGTAACTTTTTCGTCCGTCCAACTTCATTCTGAACTCTTGGCAAAGACTTAACCACAAACTACCTGGAACTGTGTGATCCTCTGCAAAGACTTGGGTCCATTGACTTTGGCCCAGGCCTCTTGATTTGATTTCCTCACGGTAGTCCTTTTTCTAAATTGCCCTGCTTGCTTACTTGTTGGTACTGCTCAACTTTTGTCTAACCTTATCTCCACCCTCCCCCCTTCTAAATTGCTGGAGTGCCATTTTGCTCACACTTCATTTTGAGCTTAACTTGTCCAGAATCTATTTAGTAGGGTGTAGTATATTAAGAGTGTGATTTTTCTACTGCTTTACTTTGGTGAATTGTTTTACAACTGATGTGTAAATAAATGTATATTCTTTTACTCAGAAACCTTGAGTCAGTGTTTGTTTGAACCATAGTAACTGGTGTCCTTTGTGTAACTATTGGTACTGCTCACTTTACTCTTGAGATAAGTCTGGCTGCTCAGCCATGGCTACCACTTTACTGTGTAGTATACGCTTGTACCAAAGGTGAAGTTGTACTGTCACTTGTAGTCTTAATTGTGTGTGGTGTTCCCAAAGGGTACTGCATATGATTCTGCCTAACACGCACTATCCTCAATTGTCCTACTATCATAAATACCATATCTGCATCTATTATATCATTCCAACATATTACAAATATGGTATAATCACCCCTATAGTACCTATAATAACTATACACATATTACTATACTGTATGTGGACAGCGGCCACAACCACCACGATAGAATTACACCATATGACAATTATGTACAAAACACCTTCAAATAACAAGATTCATCCAGACCCCCCCCCCCCCCCCCACCTTCAATCCCAATAGCAAACGCAGACAAATAAATGAATGGCAGACACGGAAGCACCTGTACAGCTTTTTTTTCACCTATAAAAATAGCTCTACATCCACTCCCCCACCGTTTCTAACCCCAAATATATTTTCCAGATTTCTTTTCCTCACTGTGCTGTCCACAGACAAAGGCCATGATCCTCCAATCCAATATGGAGACCATTTGTAACATTATGACACACCTCATATTTTCAAACATCCAATCAGTATGCGCCTCTCTGCAACCTTTGGTGACCATTCTTCAAACGACAACAAAGTTATAAGCTTCCAAAAACTTTCTTTTTCTCCAAATTGAGAAACTTAACCAAATATAGTATTACCATTCATTATATAAACATTTATCATAAACAAATATCACCATTTCTTATTTTAACAGAAATGACAAACACACTTCAGTAGCTAGAAGAAAACCTTCCCAAAGAAGAAGTTACTGAAGATAAAATATCTAATGGTAAACAATACATCTTTCAATATTAACAAATATTATAATTTATGGAGAGCTCATTGAATTAATAATGTCTTCTTTTCTTATAGTACATAGTGTACATAAAGAAACTGCACCACAGATTAATTATACAGAATCCCAACAATCAAAAATACAGTCCCAAATCCCAACTGTACAGAATGAAAAAATGTCTTGACTTGAAAATTGAATAAACCTAGCATTAACTTTAAAGAACTATTACATTATGTTAATAATAATTTTATTAGAACATGTTGATTATCACTCTCATATTTGGACCTGTCCCCTTTGCCCCCTGCTCTCAACCCAATCAAATTCACAAAACATAAATCAAGCATGGTTTGATGAAAGTTCTCTCCTTCTCTCCCCAGATGATACATTTATTGAAATTCCAAACACTCCCATTTATGTTTCTCATTCTTATACCCCATCACTTTCATAAATAAATGTATTTTTCTACTATAAATATCTTGTATATTATTGTGTAATAAATGTGTATTTCTTTTTTTAAACACCAATCAATAATTTGCAAACACCTCGACCATTCGGAGAGTCTGTTTCTGTAATGGGGCATCTACGGACATCATGCCATGTCCGTGCATGTCCGGTCTCGCATGATGCATTTTAAATTAGTCCACAGACAACATGCCCGCTTTCAAACATGCCCACAAATGCGCCCAGCGTCTCCCACCCACCGATGTCCGCAGACACCCGCTGCCACCACGGACACTCCTTGGACGTCATTATATCACTGTGCTCGTGCGGCATGCCAACGTGTCCACGGACAGTGTCTGCGACCGCGAACGGTTTGAAACTGCATTTGTGGCCAATCTAAAATGTTTCAAGTTGAAGGTTTACCCTTCTAGAGATCCTAGTCCTATTCTTAGTTGATCTGTCAACTTTTTTCAATGTCTATTTTCAACTCGGTAATCTGCAGACAGCCACGAATTCCTCTGAAGGGACCCGACCATTACTTTTAGTCATTCTTAATCTGGCAGACCAGGAGAAAGCATCTTTACAGAGCTACTTCCCATAGACTTCCAGGATTCAAGAATGGCATCATCCCACCTTCCCATGGGCCACCACCACCATCACCAGGTGGAGGATCTGGACAGGGGAACAAGCACAATGATGCGGAGGATGATGACAAGGAACAGGAAGATGAGGTAGAGGGAGTTCCTACCTCCAGCACTCAGAGAGAATCATGGGTGTGGTGGTTCTTTAAAACCATTGGAGGAGTATCAAAAACCTTGGGCTGCCAAGGTTAAATGCATTAAGTGCAGGGTCGTACTCAGTC
This sequence comes from Ambystoma mexicanum, assembly GCF_040938575.1. Taxonomy (NCBI): domain Eukaryota; kingdom Metazoa; phylum Chordata; class Amphibia; order Caudata; family Ambystomatidae; genus Ambystoma; species Ambystoma mexicanum. The sequence continues at coordinate 1,152,384,339 of NC_090928.1, forward strand.
ATGGACAACCTTGGCAGTACTCTTTGTGACCACCTCTATGTGACACCAGAGGTGCTCTAAGAAAAGCTATTCCTTTCTCAGTGAGAAGTAGGTAATCTTTACCCCATCTGACCCATCTTCCTCAACCGCTCCGACCAGCACACAGGCTACTCCTGTGGGGCAGAGGATGCCACTGGCTGCCTCGCATGCATTACAGAACGCTGTTGACCCTTACCTTTCAATAGTCACACTACTCTGTTTGTACTCTGACACACCAGTCTGCAGGGGGAAGGAGTATCAGGGGGCTTTTGAGGCTGCGATCAAGGAGCACGAGAAACACTGTAATGTACCTTAAATTTAAGGTTCACCCAACATCTTTCCCTGTCCACCTGCCCCTCTGCATCTGGTGTTGGTGCCCCTTCACTCTCTTCCCACCCTCACCTTACCTCCTAACCACTCCTACAAAAAAATGAAATACAAAAAAAATATACAAGCCAGAAAGACAAAAAAAGTTCCTTTAGGGACCACATTTCGCAATTAAAAAATCAAACAAAAAATAAAAGTCACAGGACCTTTTGTAGTCTGCATAGTACGTTGACAGTACAAAGGTCCAAAACAGTCAACTTGTTTTTTCATTCAGAAATGGTAGTTCTTAAAAGAAGCTTTTTATAATTTGTTGGAGGTTTTTATATACTGCACGAACAAATGTTCTACTGAACTTAATTATTTTTTCTAACTTTCATCCCTCAATTACCTTCAACCTAGTTAATAAGACAGGTACCTTGAGTACCTGACCCACCAGATATGATGATCCATATCATCACCATCCCTTCCATGTTTAATCACTCCCTCCTCCACCCGACACCCCACTCTGATTGTGCAACTTGATTCCTCTTCAACTTGCATCCCTGTAGCTGAATCTGATCTCAAGCTGTATCCTAGAATGTATTTGAACTCTTAGCGCCTTGATGCCTCAGGGCTTAGTCCTATGCTTGCAAGGCCCGTTCCTATGCTTGCAAGGCGCGGTGGTTAGCAACAAACAGTGTTACAAATGAGAAGAAAAAGAAGGCTATGCTGAATACACATGATCAGAATTATGGGTGTCAAAGCAAACAAAAAGAGAGAAACGGCTAGTTCCATCATCATTCAGAGGACGGGACAGTAGCCTATGCTCGAGGCAAAATTAAGCCTCAGAGTATTGTGGGTTCATCTTCAAGGGAGGCAGTCACCTGGGCATGACAAATTACAGTAGACGAGGTCCAGGGCTCAATTTGTTGAGTTAGTCACAAGTACACAAGAGTTTAAAAAGTGGAACACAGTTCAGCATCCACTATTGTCCTGAAGGAAGCTGGAGCACAAAAAGGGCCACAATAAAAGGCTCATATATTCTAGGTGAAACAAGTGTCAACAATGTTTTGGGTTGTTAAGTAATAAACACATGGGTAGAAATGAAATAAAAAGGGTATATGTTTGTATAATGTTTACAATTGATGGTGGGGTGAGACTTAGTGAACAAGAGGATGCATGACTACTGTGATGTGTATGTAATCATGATGAAGTGGAATATACAGCCATTGTGATATATAAATGAAACTTTGAAGATGGTAATTTATATATTTTTGTAATAGAATTATGTATCTATTACATCTAGAGTTGTGAGATCAGAGGACAATCTGATCTGTTCTGTTTATCACATTCCACGTATGACAAGCATTTAAATTGGCAATATGTGGAAGTCCATCTTTTTAAAATACATATCTGATTAGACTATTATCAGGAATAAACCATCACTAGTGGGTATTTTAAGGCTCTTTCTCTAACGACATGTCTGAAACTTCTCTTATTACCCTCAAATCTATGGCCATCAAAAAGTACCGATTGCATCACACAACCTATGGACATTTACTTAATTCTTTATAATGCTTACAAAAGAAAAGACAATTCCTGATAATGTCTGTTACTGTCTGCTCACGCATACAAAATAGCAATTATTTTTTGTCATTTGCTTATCTACTCGTTTGCTGCAGGAAACGAAATTTAGGTACGTATTTTGAAGACTCAAATTTTGAGAGAATTGATCATCACAGTTCCATTTTCAAGATGAGTTCTTCATGAGATATTCTGTAAGTATACATTTATCCAGTTCTGTTTTACAGTTTGTATATTCCTGATGGGCATATTCAGTGGTCCAAAAAGATTTTGAAGTGGAAGTATTTTCTGCCTGGAGTAATGCCAACTTTTGATTTAGTAAAATGCGAAAATATGTTAACTCGAAAGATCTCTTTCTAGTAATTCGTACATTGACTGTAGGAATTAATGGATATTACAAAGTTCTATTTTACCCTAACATTCTTCTACAGTTCAGGCCATAATATAATATAAATCCTTTCAAACGGGTCAGCAGAGAGAGTTGGTTCCAACTAAATTGGACCACTGACTGATAGAGTGTCTTAGATGAAAAAAGAGAAAGAAATGTCCTGATCACAGAACTGGTGGCCCAGAGGGCAAGGGGAACACATATCCCCTGGAGAAACCCATTGGGGTGGTAATTGCTGCACACAAAATTATGCTAGGGGGGAGGGATATAGGCAGCAATTAGTCTTAACACTGTGGGTAGAAAAAGTACTGCCACTGAATAGCCCGATGGAGGACTCACATTTCTGAACGCATCATAGGAGTGGTAATTGTAACACACAGGAATGTGTGATGGGGAGGGAGATGGGCCACAGTCATTCAAAACAGAGGGGGTAGGATAGGGCACTGCCACGAACCAACCCCACTAAAAAACAAATCTTTCTGAATACACCTCTCAAACCCTGAACTAAACACAACCAGACCTCTACAGCACAACAAACCACACACACTTCACTAAATCACAACAACGAAAAAACACACAACATAGCCTCGTGCAACAGAACATGGTGGATAACAACCGAAAAAACACACCTACGCTCAGCAAACAGTGTTAACCAACTCATAGCCTCGTGCAACAGAACATGGTGGTTAACAACCGAAAAAACACACCTACGCTCAGCAAACAGTGTTAACCAAACTGAAGCTGCCAACAGTACATCACAGCTCTCTTGCTCTTTTCTCCTATTCAGTCCTACTAAATAACCTCCAGCCACTTTGCTTTACAGATCCACCTGAGCACCAAGAAACCATGCAGGTGATGACAGTGCAGGGTATAAGAACCTTTAACATAACATAACATAACATAACATAACATAACATAACATAACATAACATAACATAACATAACATAACATAACATAATAACGCTGCTCTGTGTGTACCACTGATCAAATCTCTACTTGGAGCTGTGTAGGTGGACGCCGGGGGCAGGATCATATGTCTGTGGTGTTTTGTATTTTTTTATTGAGAGTATATCTACTATCTATTTTTATTTGGGTTCATGATCTGTTTTAAGGAGTTAATGTTACTGGTATCCCGTTATTTGTCTGGATAGAAATACTATTGTTTAACTTACATTTATGACCTTTAGAAATAACTGGACGGGGGCCTGGCTTGGCACTGACGAATATGCCCAATTAACTACTAATCTACCACCCACAATATTATTAATATCTTTGTTGCAAGGCTTGAATGTGGGCAAAATAATACCATCATCACCATCATCATCATCATTCACTTTATTTCGACCAATAGGTCATATAAGCCAAACAATACAAAATAAAATCACATCAAATTCAATCAATAAAATACAGCACCATTATGTTTGTACAAAATATACAAATTGTGCAAATCATGCAAAAGGTGCCTCTAACTAAACTATCATAATTGTGGAAAATTGGCATACAATTCCAAGCTTGAATAGACATCCGATAAATCGATTAACCACATTCTATAGAAAGTCTTGGAAGGGTCAGGAACCATAAAAACACGTATAACAGTTAATGGCTGGTTACAGAATGTGACTTTCCTGACAGAAACAGCCTTTTTCAAAAAATAAAAAATGTCCCAAGTTACATAAGGAGAATTAGCCAAAAGGAGAAAAAATAAGGCCGGGATGACATTGTCTAAAGTTGAAATGTCTTAATACAGGAATAATTGCAACATATCTTCAATTTGATCCCCACAAAGAGGACAACCAGCGCTATCAGGGAACCAGCTAGCTGTATTAGCCCTTAGCAACAAACAGTTAAATATGGCTATTGTTAAGAGCCACCTATCTGACTTCCTGTGACTCCAAGTAAGATACGTCTGTAATATATCATTCTGGCTGATTTCTGCCAGCATTCTATTTACATTAACTTGAAATTCTCTCCAATCTCTGACCCTTTGAATGAGCTGGGCGTTAAATCCATTGTTTTGCACTGCTGGAAATATATTACCTACAGGAAATGGTAATGAGACCTGTAACAATGTCAATTGTTTATGAACGAAAAATAGCCACATCATTTTCCGCCAATCATCTCTATTGAGTAAGGCGTTTAAGAACGTGTGTTAAGTCTAACTTCGAGTTGCACCATGTGCAAAGCCAATGCAATAACTGCAAAAGCAAAATTAAGAGTTAGAGAACAGAGTTCATAGGAACGATATCCACATCTCTGGTCTTCCAAAGAGGCTACTGAGGGTGATGAAACAGTTGATTAATAATATGTTGCCTCAAGTACTTAAACTGCAATCATCAGCTATCCTTAATGTTCAAAGAGCACACATAATTGGCTCCAGTGATTACATTAGGTCACAGAGGAACTCCACATCACAAACTCAAATTGTTTACCTTCTATAATATACCCAGTTTGAAATGGTTATTAGTAAAGCTAAAGAAGATAGCCAACTTTTGTGGAAAGGTCATAGATGTTTCATGGCACAAGATGTGTCCAAAATAACAGACCAATGCAGGAAAGAATTTTTGAAATACGGACCAGTTCTTCATCAATTGAATGCAAGATTTGGTCTCATACATCCATGTATATTTAATGTGAATTTTAAAGTGACTCTTGAGGCAGAACGCTGGTGTTCGAAGATCCAGCTGATTTAAGGTCTGCTAAAATGGAGTACATGGACAAACATCAATTTCCAAAAAGGAACTTTCAGTCATAGACCTCATTGTCCAGCGGATCCACCTAATGGCTACAAATGCAATGAACCAGCAAAGATTATCCTATCACAGACTTCTTTAAGGGGAGCATGGCAGTCAAGTGCCATTTTTCATCTTTTTTTTCTGAGATACATTCTCAGTTCTCAAGAATCTGCAAGTGTGTTTGTTGAGCCTCTAGTGAAGTCTGTTGTCGTTTTTGTAGTTATCATAAACAGCTGCATAGCCATATATACTTCTTTTTAACTGCACAGCTATAATATATTTATATCATACTGTACAGGTATCTGTCTTCTCACTTACCTTTTGTGTTATCCTTTGTGTTTAACATTCCTTGTTATGACCAATGATGTGATCTTCTACTTGCATTTTTCAATTTCCAAAGTTGCTCAAGGTTTTCAAATTAAATTTAAATGTATAACATGGAATGAAAAAGGCCTAAATTACCCAATCAAGTGGCACAAAGTGTTGCTTTTATTCAAGAGACACATCTCTCCAGGAGTCCAATAAATCAAGAAATGGTGGGTGGGTGAGGTGATCTCAGGTCAGGCCGATTGGAAATAAATGGTGCCGCTATTCCTCTTAACAAAAACTAAACTACCAAGTTTTGCATAAAGATATGGGCGGACAAGGTAGATAGTTTAGTTAAGATTCAAATCGAGTCTCAAGTACTATCAATTATGAATATATATATGGTTCACTAACCATAACCCTGACTTTTGAAAAGATATTGAAAATACTATTGTACAACCTAACCTCTCCTTTTTGTATGTGGTGACTTAAATAATATAATTGACCTCTTTTTAGACAGAAGATCAGCTGTACTTTCAAACAAAATAGAACACATACATAATTGGTATGCTGCATCTCTGAGGTGGGTCTTGTGGATACATGGAGGATTGCTCACATTACAGACCTTGATTTTACCATCCACTAAATGTCTCACAATACCCATTCATGCATTGACTACATTTGCTGCTCTGGGTCACTATACCGTCAATAGTTCACTTAAGCATTGAAAGTACAGTAATCTCTGACCATTGCCAAGTTATGGCTACACCGAATTGTGATGATACTCCCGAACATGCTAATTGATGGTGATTAGAACAATGTTTATTGGTGGATAATGAATTTAAGCAATCATTCATTAATTTTCACCTGAATTATTTTGAAGTAAATGTGTGGGAGCAAAGATTGTCCTGACCCACCTCCCCTTCATTCCCTTTTCCCGCTCGCACTCTATGCTCGCCCCACGACCGGTCACACACCTCTGGCCAAAGGTGCCGAGCGGCCTCGGGTCGACACATACAAGCGCAGCATCTGTAAGAAGACTGAGTCCTGACTCCATTTTGTAATGAACCCCAACTCCATTTTGTATCTGCCCAAGCAGGCCTCATAGCAAAGCCAGCCTGCCGACCTGTAGCTCTACCCTCTAGCTGCGCACAGTCAGCCAGCTACTCCCCCCACCTCCTCCACTTGTGTGTCCCTGCGGCTGCCCTGTTCTCACGGAAGACTGGCCCAAACGGTTAAAACTAAACAGTGTATCTCTCTCTTTCCTCCTTACATCACTGCCCTGCGAATAACCGGGCCAGAGCCTAGTCCTGGAAAAAAACATTAATCTCCACAAACCTGCCTCCTTAACTTGCAGATGCTGCCCATGAGATATATAACCTGTATAACCCCCAACCTCATACCTGTTTGATATGACAGATGCATGCCCCACGACTGTGTGCCACCCTGCTTCACCCGCAAAACTAATCCCATCTGAGGCCATGAATTCTCTCCTGTGTTAACGTATGATGAAGCCGTCCCCATGAGATGTAACAGAACAATCAATAAATAATCCACCTAACTGATTGTAAAGAATAAGATATTTAGATCCACATGTTCTTGTTTTATGATGAAGGTTAATTGTCTTTCAGTGCTGTGTACACTTGCAAAATGTGTTAGATGCTAGGAGACTCATGCATTGTGATGTAAAGGGTGTGGGCCATGGAGCCAGTGTACATAGAGTAATCCTGTAGCCCAGTGATGATCGTATACATGAAGACATAGCTGTCATGACCCTTGCCCCTGGCCCTCACTGGCAAGTCAGCCTTCCAGTTAGGGCCAGATCAAAGTCCGTAAAAACTCATCCAAGACTCTCTTGGAGTCAGTCCTGGTGCCTTTGGCGAAAGGCTCATAACCATCATGAAGACCAATATTAGAATGGGACTATTTACTTGGGACTATTTCACTTGGGGGGGGTTCAGCCAACATGGAGGCACACACATAGGTCAGTTACAAGAAACTGAGCTAGGCGGACTAGTCTTTTGGGTGTGGCAGGCCTGGGACTACTTTACCTGGACTATGTTGGGTGTGGCAGGCCATGGACTATTTTACCTGGACTACTTTACCTGAGACTATTTAAACCGCACCCAAACAGCAGAACACGCTTTGCGTTATTCTGCTGTGGGCAGCGTAACACTCACCGTGTCCAGTTCTTTGATGCCAGTTTACCTGAAACCAAGGACCTGCAGAGAGAGAAAGAACACTACGAAACTTACCTGGAACAATATCCTGTCTTCAATCCATCGCTGAATTCAGTTCCACTCACCTGAAGGTACGAACTCCATCATCCGGCACCGCATGCATCCTGGAATACCATAACCTGGAAAGAGGAGAAATAAAGACAGCATCAGTAAGCTTTTACTCACGTTTCCTCCCGAATGATGAACGCCACACAATTCTTACCTGGGTAGTCTTCAACTGGTCAGTATCATTGCTGGAACATTACGGTGCTCAGCGAGGAACATCGCAACCTGCAGGGAGAGAAAAGACACAGGTTAGCAATACAAAAGGCGAAACAGTGCTGTGCATCGCGCATCACTCACCGGACAGCAATACGCACGCCGCACTTTCGCCTACCGGCCCATGCTCATCTTCAAACTGCATGACAACACCAAAATACCTTTCCATACCTAACAGGAAAGAAGCAAGACATTATTATTTGAACTAAGAGGAACATAAGAACTGCATAAAAAGACTGTAAAGCAGCAAACCTACTGAGTCGCAGCAGGCCTGGATTCACACAGGGCGGCTTGCACCAGTGAGGTAACTTGGTCGCTGCTCGCCCCCCACATCTACGCACCCCTGCAACGAGGAGCAGGACAGAGAATCCACCTTTTACAATATTAAGGTAAGGAGAAGGCCCGGAAGGAGTTGAGGCCAAGGGAGGTGGGAAAACATAAAGACAATCTGGTATTGAATCCAGCTCTCCTATATTGCAGACCCATCTTTAACCAGAGGCCTCACCAAGGGACCGGGAGAGGGTTTTGGAGTGCAAATCATCCAACCAGGGCTTGGTGGCGTCCCCTTGGATACCAGATGAGCGTTACAGAACGCAAAGCCTCAATAACATTATCCACCTGGGCGTCATGGAGACTTCAGAGACTGACCAGTTAGTTCAGTTGTTGGGACAAATATGTGCTGAAGTACATTCAGCCAGGCAAAAAAACCAACGCTCGTAGGAGGGACTTAATTGTTACTAAGGATTGTACCGACAAAAGACAATTGCTCCAATCACAGGCAGGACAGGCAGGACAGACCCCATTGCCTGCTAACATTCCGCCAGCACCTGTACCAACTTCTTCCACCAATGCAGTACAAATAACCCTTCCTGGGGCAGTTCCTTTATCTCCACCTGAACGATTTACAGGGGACCCCAAGAAGTACGCAACGTTCATGAACCAGTGTCCTCATTTCCTTCGCAGTCCTGGGTCTTTTCCTAACGACCAAGCGCGGGTTGCTTTTGTCTTGTCATATCTGAGTGGCAGTGCTGCGGATTGGTCGGTACCATTGGTAAGTCAGGACAACCCGTTGTTATATGACTTTGGGGGTTTCCAGACGGAAATGGAAAAACTCTTTGCTCGTCATACCCAAGGCCAAGCATTAGACAACAAACTTTTGTCACTGTGTCAAGGAAGTCAAGACTTGCTTACATATATTGCAACACTTAACAGACTAGTCGTTGAAGCTGGTTGGCCTGAGGAAAAAAGGACCACACTATTTCATCGGGGTCTAGGAGGGGAACTAAAGGATGTCCTTGCTCAAGTGATTAACCAACCTAAAGACTGTGGAGAATTCATAAACCTTGTGGTACAAATAGATCACAGATTACAAGACCGAAAAGCGGACCGGATAAGGTTAGACACTTAAGCTGTGTATGTCCGGTCAAAGGATAATGTTCCACGTACATTGGAAAACATTGTAGAACCCATGCAAATCGGAGGTGTACGGCCCCCTTTAACTAAAACTGAAAGAGACAAGAGAAGGCAACAGCAATTATGCTTATATTGCGGAAAATTAGGCCACTTCCTCAAAGAATGTCCAGTGAAACCACCAAGGAGAACTGTTGGTGCCACAGAGAAGGAAGATAATAACAAGGAGTCGGAAAACTACCAAGCCCGGCAAGCGTTGAGGCCTGCTTGTCGAGCGAGAAGGATGAGCCACAGACCTCACACTTTGCATTGCCAGTAATTTTGATCAATCACCAACAACCGTCTCGGATGCATGCTGTCGAAGCATAAATAGACAGCGGAGCAGTTGGGAATTATGTAGACCAAGATCTGGCAGCAGATGCTCTAAATCGACTACTGAAAAAGTTACTACTGTTGATGGGACAGAAATAGCTTCCGGACCAGCAACCCAATGTACAGCAGCACTAACCCTACTGTGCCACGATGGACACTGAGAATCTATTGCATTCGATCTCATCAAAGCTCCTCAGTTTCAACTAATCTTAGGGATGCCATGGTTGGTAGCTCACAACCCTCTAATAGATTGGCGTGCCAAGAAATTGGCCTTTCCGATGATTGTGCTTGCACCTGTTATTACCAAGAAAAGGGGAAAACAGACTTATGTACATCTGCTACTCCCAGTACGGCGGAGATTGTACTAGGTGTGACTAGTACTCTATCAAATGAATACCAAGATTTTCAAGACATGTTCCAGAAAAAACAAGCCAATAATCTACAACCGCGCAGACCCTACGATTGTCAGATCGACCTCATACCTGGTGCACAAATTCCTTGTGGTTGAATCTATGCACTTACTGAACCAGAAAAGCTGCATTTGAAATCTTATCTTGATCAGTACCTGGCAAATGGATTTATCCGCCCATCTAAATCACCGGCAGCCAGTCCCTTATTCTTTGTACCGAAGAAGGAAGGAGATTTGAGGACTTGCATTGAATATCGCGCATTAAACCAGATCACAGTAAAAAACAGTTATCCACTACCCCTTATTCCCGAATTAGTGGATCAAGTCAAAGATGCCCAAATCTATACCAAACTGGACCATAGGAGGGCGTACCATCTTGTTCGAGTGAAGAAAGGAGACCAATGGAAAACCGCCTTTCGTACCAAATCCGGCTCGTATGAATGCCAGGTAATGCCTTTTGGACTTTGCAACGCTCCTGCTGCATTCCAGTACTTTATGAATGATGCTTTTCAGGAGTTAATCAACGTTTGCACCCTGGTTTACATTGATGACATTTTAGTGTATTCTGCTGCAAAAGAAGACCATGTCAGGCATGTCCGCTCCGTCCTTACTAAACTCCGCCAACATAAACTGTATGCTAAACGTGAAAAATGCCCTTTTCATGTCACCGAAGTGGAATTCCTCGGTTTTATCCTCACAGTGCCATCGCCCCAGATGCTAATGTACAGAAATTGAGCAGTCTAATAGAGTGCTCACATGGGGAGTAGGATGCAGCCACATATGGTGAACATAGGCTGCTGTCGAGGGGATTATCCAGCATTGCAGAGCGGTGGGGGCAAGCCACGAGAAATACCTGCTACTTTCCCCCAAAATGCAGTGCGCGCAATACCCTATGGTCTCATTTGCACCCCAAACCGCCAACCCCTGACACAATCTACCTTTTTGGTAACATTAGTGGCAGATGGCATTTTAACACAAAACAAAAACAACTGCACGATCATTACATATGCGGGAAACTCATCTATCACAGCTCTGTCCAGGTGCTCTGGGACAAAATAGATGCAAACCTCCTAATTTGCATATGGAGTGCACCAAACAGAAGTGACTTCACAGAGCAGGACATTGCAAGGAGCATCATCGGTCTTTGATATTTGGAGTCACTATGGAAGGGACTTTGGAAGAAGTTTCCATAAATCCAGCAAGTGGCAAATAACATTATGGTGCAAATACCTAAATTGCACTATTATTATATATGGAGCAGCTCCATAGTCATTGGGCTTTTTTTGTATATATTAACATAAGCTATTAAGTGAATCATAATCACTTACAGAGCTGCAGCTAAGACACAGGGCCTGATTCACAGAACATTTCACAATGGTGAAATCCCATTGGAAAGCAGTAATGGTAGAACTAATTGGGCAAGTGGACAGTGGTCTGACATTGTTCTCTGCACTAGGTTTTGTTTTACATATGTGCTGCTAATGAGCCATATGTCCAAGGTGGGGAGAGAATGCCGATCAATCATGAGGGCCTATGCAATGGTGAGCATACATTGATGCAGGGGACAATCCACTGGTGGTTACTGCTTTAATCTGTATTATTTATGCGTATTTAGAGGCAGTTCAAGGTATGCCTCGAAGATGAGGGGCAGCAAATCATGTTACTAACCCCTACATAAACTATAAGTAGATATGTTCTCCTAACTATTCCCTGCGTCCAATAGGTTTTATTATTTGCTACGCAGGATGACATCATAGCTGACAAAGTTTGAGGTACAAAAGCCGTTGTGTAACCAAAATGTAATCGAGAGCGTGTGGGCTAAGATCTGCTGTTCACCAGGTTTCCCTAATTTATTGAACTGATAATAAAGTTGTATTTTGTCATATTCTTTGAGTATGTCCGGTTATTTGGGTCCGAGATCCTTTATTATGGTAATTCCATTCTGCGCATAAGAATGCCCAAATGTGCTACTGCACACGATGATCAGTTTAAATAGTTTCAGAAGCTCCAAGTCCAATATTATTGTCCAGGAGTCTAGAAGGTAAGACCAGCTGTGGTTTCACAATCAGGTAGCTCTGCTGGTTTCAGTCATTGCAATGGCAATGCTATATATTGCGTTATATTTTGGTTAACAGTAATGCCATGTAGCACTGTGTGGGGCAGTTAAGTGACTTTTGATGTCGCTTTATCTCTGGGGGAGGGTATTAGAATCAGGATAGACAGTAGTACTTGATTTACTTGGTTCAAATCGTAGAAGGATGGGGCAAAAAAGAAAAGAAATAACTTAGGATGCAAAACTGGCCCCTCTTAATCGGATCATTACAATAGGGGTCATTACAAGTTTGGAGGTAGCCATGGCTCTATTAGCACCATGGCTGCCTCCAAACCCGGGTCCGGGTCCGGTCTAACAGAATGGGGACTTCCGACCTTGGAGGACCCGGTAAATCCCCATTCAGTAGACCATTCCCCATTCCCATTTGAGCTCCCAAAATGGGAATGGGGACAGCGCTAATAATGGGCCTGCAATTAGCCCGTTATTAGCTCCAAGGTCGCTTAACGGGACCTGAAGAGAACGGCTAGTCAGACCAGCCGTTCCTGCTGGGACACGCTCAGGGACCTTGGAATAGGGAGGTAAGGGTTTACTGGCACCGGCATCTTACCGGTGCCCGTTAACCCTTACCGCACAACTCGGAATGACCCCCAATGGGAGTCACTTTTCAGCAGCGCAAATTCACTTTGAACCGGGCAAATATTCCATGAATCGGGCCTTTGGTATAGAGGAAATATGAAAAAATAAAGGCACTTGTCAGTGAGATTTGGTTTCCATTTGGTATTGAATGGGACAAGAGGTAAACTACTTTTTCTGAACTTCATAAAAAGCAATCTGTGTTTCACACTGGAATTCCACATTAAATAATTTTCATAACACTACTCTACTCTGGTTAATATACCACATGCCTCCTCTTTAAGGAAATGGTGTTTGCCCGAGCTCTAAACCTTTCCTTTAAGAGAGAATAGGGATTCTGTTGGACAGCTGCATGTCTACCCCAAATATCAAAAAAATCTAGCTCTATCAACATAGTTTTTATGAATTTCAGCCTATTCCATTTTGTTGTCGCTGTTGTATCCACCAGCTCCCATAACACTTATGAAAAGTCAAGTCACACAATGTGTTAAGCCACACACAGCTAGGATACAAAATGTGTCTGGTGAACGCTTCATAAATGACCAAAGGGCAATGTCACAATAAATAGGTAAAATTGGTGCGCTACTAGGCAGAGTAAGCATATTTTTCAAGAAATACTTTTTCTCCACTATGCAATACTGTCATTGTGGTGTGACCTTATAGTTTTTCCCCGTACATAATTGTATTACAGACCGTTGCTTTATAAATCTCCAGGGTAGGTATAACCTCCCTCACTCTGAATCTGGTTGTAAGACTTAATGTAGCGCCCGCTCTTTGTGTAGGAGTGGACTTACTGCAGGCAACATTTTTCTTTCAGGTCCCTTTTTCATCACTCTAAAGCCCAAGCAGCCAAGCAGTAAACCTCTCTGATTAAATAAATGTTATGTTTCAGACAAATCTCCAATGATTTGGTGGGATAGCATATTCACCTTAAGACCCTAGCCTCTACAAAACTTAGACACCCCTCCAAAGTGCTTATATATTTTGTATATGGTCCACAACATTAAAACCACATTATCGACATAGATCTGAAAACCAAACTTAGTATCACCTATTTTGGGGGAATTGCAGGTTAAATCATTGATGAACATCACTAAATATATGTAGAATACAAACAACAAGGATGCCAACATGCACCCTTGCCTGACCCTCTTTATAATGTTGGTGCATTTAAGGCCCTAAGCAGAAATCCCTGTCAGCTAGAAAAGCTGCATTAAACACTGACACCCAAAACGGTTGTGCTTTGCTTCCCTGGCAAATGTGTGGCAAGCATTTAAACATTCTCCAAAAATGGCTCTGTGTTTGCTTCTCTTTCATCTGAATAACAAGAAGTTATGCCCTCCATTCAGAACGGCTCTGTGTTTGTTTTTCTTGTATCTGAATAAGAAAAAGTATGCACTACATCCAAACGGCCTTGTCTTATTGTTAATTCACATGAGGGCCAAGGATTTCGACATTGCAACCCGACACGGCTGTTGTTTTCCCTTTCATGTGAACCGCAGAGCTAAAAACACTGCAAATGAAAAAAAAATGGCCTGGCTTTTACTTTTTATTCCGTGTCAAATCAAAGAACCCTGTGCAGTACCCCTCTGTGTCAATAGACCAGCAGCAAATGCAAAACCCACTCAATAGGACAAATTAAAAGAAAATCCCATGATCTACAGAACCGCATTTCAAACATTAAATGAAATACGGTTTGCATAGGTGTGAAGGAAAGTAAGGAAAATGTACATTTAAAAGCCAATGTGAAACAATAGCTTTTGCTTGCAGAGAAATGTCAGTTTGTTTGTTTGTTTGTTTATTTTATTTATGTATATATAGCACACCTGGCCCAGGGGAGTCTGGGCGCTTAAAATTAAGATAGTGGTTACATGATGCAGTTTATATATACAGATTAGGGATAGTAAATTCAAATAACATACAGTTCATACATACATATTGCAGATGATAAATTCCAAATAGCAAAGGGAGGCAAAGGTAGGTGGGGTTCATAGACAGGTATGGGATAAGAAACAGGGAGAAAGAAATATACATTAGGGAATAGTAGTATCGCGTGGTGTCAAGTGTAAGGTAAGTATTGTTCATTTTTATTCAGTAACCATGTGATGTCATGACTTCTGAATTTTTCAAAGGTTGGAATAGTTTGATGTCCTGTGGAAGTGTGTTCCATAATTGGGTGGCTCGAACTGGGAAACTGGTTCCGCCGGCTCATTTTAGACTGTATCTGGGCTCCACCAGACAGGAAGTGATAGTATATCTTGTGATTCTGGCAGACAGTTTCAGAGTGAATTTGTCCATGAGATATGGTGAAACTTGGTGGTTCAGAGATTTGTAGGTGAGGCAGATGATTTTTAAGTGAATTTTTTCTTGCATGGAAAGCCATTTGCAAAGCTTTCTGGTTGCCGAGATGTGTTCTCTTGTCGGTATGTTTAATGCAGCTCTGAGCGCATTGTTTTGCATAACCTGCAATTTGTGAATTATGGATTTGTTGACGCCTACGTATAGGCCATTGCAGTAGTCCAGTTTGGTCTGTATAAGTGCTCTGGCCAATATTGGAGGACAGTAGGGGTCTGCAAGCCTTGATCAGCTTGCCAGAGTAGGCCGTGGCTGGGGCAGTCATATTTACCTGTTTGGTGAGGTTGATGTTGGCAACCAAGGGTTTTTACATTTTTGGCTATGGGAATGTTGATCCCATCAATGAGGATGCTGCTGTAGTTGGGACTCAGTTTCAATAGGTTGTTGGGTGAGCCAACTAGGAGCAGCTTGGTCTTATCATCATTCAGGCAGAGGCCATGTGTGGCCATCCATGCCTGAATGAATGTGTAGACTTTGTTAATCCTACACACATCTGTGTCGTATGTGCCTGATCATGTTAGGAGTATTGGGTGTCGTCTGCATAGTTGGTGTAGGTGACACCCAAACGGTCCAGTTTAACGAATAGGGGCTTTGTAAAGATATTGTACTAAGTGGGCGATACACAGGAACCTTGTGGGACACAGCAGGTGATGGGGAGCGGATCAGCCGCATCGGTGGGTGAGAAGACAAGCATGGTTCTGTTTGTGAGGTAAGATTGAATCCATGTGACAGCAGAGTTGGAAAAGTGAGCTGCTTAAAATAGGCAGTCCCATAAGATTTTATGGTCAACCAGATCAAAGGCTGCCGATAAGTCTAAAAGAAGTAGGATGGCAACTCTGCCTTTGTCTTTTATTTCGTCGATCTGGCTTTTAAGGTCAACAGGGGCAGTTTACGTTCCATGTTGGGGTTTACAGCTAGATTGACGAGTTCCTAATAGTGTTTGTCTCCAGAAAGACTTGAATTTGCAGGTATGCAACTCTATCTAAGATTTTCAGTAAGAAAGGGACTGTGGTAATCAGTCTATAATTAGTGGGAATAGACAGATCTAGTGTTTGCTTCTTGAGTAATGGGAGAACCCAAAATTGTTTCAGGTTGCTTGGGACTGAGTTACTGGTGAATGAAGAGTTTATTAGTTTGGTAATAAAAGGAGATAGGTCTCTGGCTGCCTCTTTTATTATCTGAGCTGGCCAACTGTCACCTTTACAGTTAGATGGTTTCAGTGATGCTATAATTTTTTGTACCTCAGGTATGGTTACATTGTTGAATTTGAAACCTGAGTTAAGGTGTATGGTCGATGGCAAGATTGGAATGGTGGGGTTGCCGGAGGTAAGTTGGAGCCGTTTGTCAGCTATTTTAGTCCTGTGATTTTGTTACAGAGAGCATTTTGAATGCTAGTGCACCAGGGTTTATCCTTGGTACAGGTATCTACAGGTGGATTAGGGTTTTCTAATTCCTTTAAGATGTTAAATAGTTCTCTAGTGCTGGAACCTGCCTGGTTTATTCTGACATTGAAGGTTTCTTTTTTGGTGCAGATTAAAATTGCTTTTATATGTGGCTATTATGTTGGTTACGATAACTTTATTTTCTGTAGAGGGGGTCATTTTTCAGAGTGTGTCAAGTTTTCTTTTTTCTGAGCGTAGTAAGCTCAGGGGTGAACCAGAAGTTCAGATGTGCTCTGGGTTTACCTTTGTGCAGTTTTAACGGGGCAATTGTGTCTAAAGCTTTGGTCATGGAGTCATTGTAGGCGTCAACCAATAGATTCAGGTCATTTGTGGCAGGTAGTGCATTGAGTATTGGGACTACACGAGGTATTATCGCCTCAGCTGTGATGTTGCATTTGTTCCTAGTCAGACAAGGTGGCGCAATAGCAGGCTTCTTAGGCTCTGAGTTGTTGACATTGATTTCCAGGGACAGGAGATGATGATCAGTCTACACATGTGGTGAGGAGTCCTTTAGGGTAATATTGCAATTGAGGTCTGCGACCCAATCAAGTATCCTGCCTTTCGAATGAGTGGGTAGGGTGCTTATTTGTGTGAAACCTTGTTCTAAGGAGGTGGCTGGAAGGTCATTGGGGTCATTATAGCCAAGGTTGAAGTCACCTAGGATAATGTTTTGCGCCAAGGGTTTAGTATTCTCAGCTACTAGTGAGAACATGCGGGAGGACCTGGAGGCCTATATATTAGGTGGATAGTGATAGTATTTTTGGGGACATTTGGAACTTGACTGAGAGGAGTTCACAGGATGTCAGAGGAGAGGAGGTGGCTAATCTCATGTTTTTGGTAGATTTGAAGATGATGGCTAATCCTCCCCCTCGAGCGCTGGGTCTGTCAGCTCTTAGGATGGAATAGTTATCTGGGACAGCTAGGGTTAGAGATGGGCCAGCTGCTTCATGCAGCCATGTTTCTGTCACAGCAAGAAAATCAAGGTTGTTAGTCAAAATGACATCTGCGATTTCAGTTGCGTGGGCAACAAGGGACCTGACATTTAGTAGTGCTCCTTTTATGGGGTGTTTTTGGGTAGACCTCTGGATGTGGCTGGGGCTGTTGTCAATTAGGTTCTTTATCATATTAGTGTGGGAGTTGTTACGTATGTGTTTAGGATTGTTGGAAACTGTATGCAAATTGCTAGCGGTCTTAGTGTTGAATTTGCTGGTGGGTTAATGTTCCTAGGAAGCCTTGTACCTATTCTGTTGTTCTGCTCTGTTGTGTCAGGGTTGGTGGCAGGTATGCCTACTTGCAGCTTAATTGCAGCTGGTGTGAATATAGGTGTGCCATGTTTAGTATTGGGTGTGGTTTCATGAGCATAACACATTGTGCGAGATCTTAGGCAGTGACATCTGGTTTTGCCCAGTATGGGATAAGAAGGGTTATTTCCAGAGTTAGAGTGGAGCAGAGCATGCTCTGTTATGTGTGGCTTGGTGCATGTTTTAGTATCATAAGTGTAGTCAATTAGACTGGTGATGTGAGAGTGGTTGTCTAGTGAAAATGGTGGCAAGGAAGGCAGGAATGGTGTAGGGCAAGTGATGGGGTGATGACGGGGCCAGGCAAGTTTAGACAGACCATTTTTGTAGGCTACATAGTGGTTACCAACACAAGGTATGCTATCTTGTAAAATACAATACGGGAACATGATTAAAGTAAGCCAGATTTGCATGGTGAGTGGATGTAGCAATGCAGGTAAGGTGCCTTGCATAGTGCTCACAGTCACTGTAGTGATACTGAGTGCTTTGGAGCGGGGTGGGAGGTGTAGGCTAGGAGAGGCTGGTGGTTGCTATGAGTATCTGCTTGTAAGGGGGGAGGTGTGCAGCAGGAACAAAACACTTACTAGGTAAGTGGTTGCACTTGTGGGCATAGTGCCATAGTGCCTACACAAAAGTGAGTACAATTTGGACATACTGTCACACTATAATTGTAAGACATGTTAATGTGATGTACATTGCATATACGGAATGGGTGGTAGAACATTTGAGGCGTTATACATAGGTTTTTGCAAAATGCTACACATCACAGCAGTTATATGCGTGTCAGCAGTGTATACATACATACATACATTATACATCTCAATAATCACTGCATCTGCAGCTACACTGGAAGACATTTAGAGTGTCTCCGGGGGAGATAAAGTTAAATCTAATATGGCAGCGGTCACAAGGGATAGTTAGGCAGCATATTGCAATCCCCACATGGTAGTAGGATTAGGTTAGAGGGGCAGCTGCGCAAGAGTACCTTTGAGTTTTCTTTAAGTTGTTCTAGCTACAAAACTTTCGACGAAGGTCCAATGGCTGTTAGTTGGTGGAAATGGAAGAGATTTGTGTTCTGCCAGGGGTGGTTAACACTGTCCAGGGGTCTTGGGCATAGCACACTGCACAAACTGGCTGAGGACAGGCGCAGACAGGCCAAACCCCTTACTTTGCGGCCCTTCCTGTGCTGCTCTCACCTTCTGGTGGAGCTGTGGCATAGATTCCACCCGGTGTCCGGTCAATTGGTCGACAACAAACTGGTCGACTGCAATTTGGTCGACACCATTTGGTCGAATGCCAAATGGTCGAATTTTTTTTTTTGTTTTATATGTGTTTTGTGGGTTTTCGTGTGGGGGAAAAAAAAAAAGAAAAAAAAGGGGGTTGGGGGGGGGGACCCCCCAAAAAAAAACAAAAAAGGGGTAAAAAAAAAAAAAAAATTCGACCATTTGGCATTCGACCAAATGGTGTCGACCAATTGTCCTGTCGACCAAATGTTTTCGACCAATTGACTGGTAACCATTCCACCCATATTCGGTGAATATGTGTGGCGAGGAGGGTTGGCTACACAATGTTCATTATGTTCTCCCCCACAAGACTTCAATCACCTTAAGGCAATGTAATCACCAATGTCCTTTCTAGCTGTCCCTAGCAGTTGTGAGTAACCATGCGAGTAATAAGCAAAATCCAATTCTGCCGTTTTGCTCCAAAAACTGGTTTTAATTTTTTTATCTGGCCTCCCATCTTGGGGTGGTGGGCTGTATTGCAAATCTGATTTTTCTCCCTCTATCCTTACTCCTTGACACTCCCTTCCATTCAAAGAAATTAAGTTAGCTGATGTTTGGGGGCTGATTGTTACAGGGGGAGTGCTTAACCTTGGTGCTACCCCTTGTGTTTTCAAACTGTTTTTCTGTTTTGTCATTAAAAATCAGTGTAAACTGTGTTAGGGTTTTTAACCAGTTGTTCTGTAGGAATCATTGCATATGTGTTGTCACAACATTGGTGGCTATTGTAAAATTTTTAATTTCGTTTTTTCATTAAACCATAAATTAAAAAATATCTGATTGATACACACCGTCCTGGTTCCTAGTCCATTTTGACATGGGGTGTTTGTGAAGGTTGGGTGCAAGCCGGTTTGGGCGCCTACTCAAATAAAAGAACCTGTGGTTATTAAAGATAAAAGGCGTTTTTATTGTGCGCCACATTAATTGTCAGGGGAAGGAGTCCCTGGCGGGAGTGTGTCATGTTATAAAACCATGACAAAGTGGGGGCTTGTGCTTTGATTGAGATTAGAGTTTCCACCAATGACAGTGCAACACAGCAGACTAACCCAATGAAGGTAGTGTTACTTTTGGTCGTTAGAAAGCTGTGTTAAACTGTACAAGGCGCTTTCTAAAAATGTGTACCGCAGGTATCAGGGCTGTGTATCAAAATAGAATATTGCAACTATAAACTAGGCAAGAGCAGGGAAGAGATTGTGTCCTTGCATAGATAACCAAAGGAGGAACACTCTTCATAATGAGCACCATGGAAATTAACATGGCTAGGCAGCACCTTCTGTCTAAATTATTCATTAGAGGGGAATGGGCAGAACAAAAACATGAAACCTGGCTATCCATTATGATGCAACAGGTGATCTCTGTAAGTATGGATGTGTGGCAGGACAGTGTGTGGCAGGACAGTGGCCTGTTACATCAAGCCCTGACTGATCTCTATATGACTCTGAACATCAAAGATGAGCAGATTAAGATGGTCCAATTCACTGCCTACATGTCCTTTCACATGATAGTCTATATCTGAGTTATTGGAGCAAGTAAAAGGAGAGTTAAGGCAGGTAGAGGAGAGAATGTGATAATGCCTAAACTCTAAGTTAGAATTAGGAAATACCATTCAACAGCTAAATAATGCATTGGTGGCTCAGCAACAATCTAATTCAGAACAGGAGGCCCAATTGTCTGCACTGAAAGAGGAGTGCCAGGAAAGGGTTGAATGTCTGAAAGAGAGTCAACTAAAATTGAACCAACAAGTAACATACAATAGAATCTGCTTAGAGGACATAGGCACTCTTCAAAAGCAGATTAAGCAACTGGAAGAGGAGAATAATACATTAATCATTAAAGAAGTCCATTCCCAAACAGATTTTGACCAGGAAAGCCAGAAGATAAGCGCTATAAAGCAACAGAGAGATAACTTCAGTAAACTGAATTGCACACTGTATCAGGAAAAAAGATGCCCTATGCCAGGAAGTGTGCAAATTAAAAACAGAACTGGAGACAAGTCAGTCATGTTTTCAGGAACTGGCTAACATAAACGCAGAGAATGAAACGTTAATGGGGCACATAAGGCAAATAGAACATGATCTAGAGCAGACAAAAAAAAATACTCAGAGTGAGAAGATGCATCTCCTGCAACAGAAATGGTCTCAGTACTCCCAGACAATACAAGAGGCCCATAAAGAAAATGAGGCCCTTGCTGATCAGAAGAGGGGACTCCAGAGCCAGGTAATAGCACAAGAGAAGGTTATAGAAGCCAGTCAAGCCCTGATAGCAGAACACAAGGCTCAGGCCTTTCCATACTATCAAGAAATAGGGGCTGAGAAAGAGAAATCCGAGAGGTTAGAAACAGAGTGTGCTAGGTTAAATAAGCACTTAAGGAACCCTAACAGATAGAGAGTGACAGGGCAATCCCTAACCATGGTGTAGGGCCCTCTGTACCAGGGGCCTCAAGCCAACGTACCTCCCTAAATGTGCAAGGCGCTGTTAACTTCATGTCCACAGGTTCACACGAATCGGATCCATGAGGCAGCCAGACTCAATTAGGCCCAGCATGATTGAGCCAGCAGGCCAGCATCCACCAGAGATTGATGGGCGTGCATCCCTGTTCAGGTTCACAAATATTGTGGCCGGTGTATCTGACCAGGAAGACTCATATGAAGAGAAAATCAGGGAGTTAGACTGGCAGAAACAACAGCAAAAAAGGAACCACCTGGTTCACTTTGCAGATAAAAAGGAGCCTGAGTTTAGGTCTCAAAAGAGTATTCTAAAAACCTCCACCAACCCTGGAAGAAGGGAGGAGTCAGATGACTACTCCCCTGTGCGAAAAAGGGAGTCCAAGCAAAGTGACCCAAAGAGCCCACAATGCAACAGGGGAGAAGAGACTAGGCCTCATCATTCTGGGAGAGACTCTCAGTCTCCAAGAATCAGGGAGCGCCTAGAGGATAGAGATGGGACCTCAAATAGCAGCAGCTCTGAGTCTGAGGGCGAATTGACTCAGGTGCAGCAGAAAAAGAAGGCTACCAAACAAAAGAGAACTCTGGAGAAAGACCCCATTAGACAGATAAAAGCCATTAAAAGTTTCATGACCCTCTACCATAGAAATGCCAAGTACTGGTCTGGAATCATCTGGAGCTGTATGACCAGATGATGACATCATTTGGCGTTAAAAATGACCAGAATTCTATGGAGATTGCCAAATGTAAATTCTACCCAGAATACTCCAGCTTCTTTGCTGGGCTGGAGGATCAGTTGGTTAGGGACTTCCACGATGAAAGGACCCTGGACTGGGTAATAGAGCAAGCTACCCAGATCTATGAGGTCCACAAGCCAGTAGAAAACAAGATTCCTCCCAAAAATCCCAAACAAACCAACACCCCCGCTGTTGCCAAGGTGGCAGAGGTGAAGGTTACCCCCATTTTGGATCTAGAGATGTGGGATGGCTCAAAATATACCTCCCACTAACCAACCAAACCAGAGGCATAGAAGATCCTCTGACCAATCCCAAGCAGGTGGTAGCCAGGCAGAGAACCCCATAAATGTGTCACCTGACCCTGCCACCTATATTAGCCCCAGGCACAAGGGGAACAGACCCATCTTGGGGTATGTGTCGACTCCCTTGGCTCATGGAGTGTCCAATCAGGTGAGTACGGCCCCAGTGAACTTCCCTCCCAACATCCCTCAGGAGGGCAATAACCTTCTACCCCCTAGTTTAAGTTTCTTTCGCAGATACCCTCAAAATCTCAATGTTCAGAACAACCCTCCTTTCTCACCCCGCTTTCAAGAGTCTGGACCACCAAATCAGGGAGAAGGAAGGCCAAGAATGGAGGGTTAAAAGGGAAACTTTCCATATCACGGTTACTCTGGGAGAATGGACAGTTACCCTTCCCGAGAGCAGCCAGGATTTCATTTTAGACCCTGATATCAGCTAGAGAGGGTGTCACAACTGGAGGGTAAATAAGAGAAACCAGGGGACAAAGAAGATCCTTTTTGTGAAGGAGGTCAGCGTCCTCCAGTTTGAAGGGGAAGAATCCTTGGAGGATTCTGGGAAGAAAGTCGTCTCTTTCAAGGATGTGGGGGTTCCTCCCAAAGAAAAATGGGTCCCAAAATACCATCACTCAGACTGGGTAGGTATGGGGACTGACTTGGAACCGCCTATCATTGAACCCCAGAAATGTCATCCTGAGAACACAGAATCAGGGGAAAAAGGGGATTCCTAAGTACCCCAAACCAATTCGAGTGACTGTCTCTGGGAGAAGGGGGACAGCACAGACCCAAGGGAAAAAGGGGATTCCAAACTCCCACCAATCTCAGGATGCCAAATTTTATTTACAGATTCCCAAACTCTGACACAAAAACCGGCCCAAGATCCCACAGTGTCAGAGTCCAAAATAAAGGAATTAGCGGCTTAGCTGACGGCCCAAAATGCCCATTCCCTTTGCCCCCTGGAGGAGAAAGAAGGTGGGTTTTCTGCTCTCATCTGGGTGCAAGGGCAGTGTGCTCAGCGCTGGTGGCCGCCGGATCCCAAGCCCCTCTCCTGTCCAAAAAGGTATTTCAAGAGCTTAATTCAGGAAGGGGGAGAGTCACCAAATTCCTCTCACACCTCTTCCTAGACAACTCCAGAACTTCAACAGGAATGATGAGGGGACTGCGGATCTGGAAATCAAAATTGGGCGACACCAGGTGAAACACCCGGTTATAGTCGTAATTCCAGAGGGGACCCCCTGTCTCTTAGGGAATTACTCCCTTCGGAGGGTGTCTCCACTAATATACTGTGTGAACGAGATCCTCTGGAGGCAGGCTAACTGGCCAATAAAATTAAAACAGAGCACCAAGTATATCAGTCTAAATGGCTCATGCCACTTGGTTGAGCACCAATCTAACAAAATTGAGTTCCATTTTCAGACAATCAAGTCCCCGAAATTACTGTAATTGCATAAGGTCAACAAACTGGTGATTCGAACCCTTCTCAATTCCTGAAAATCAACATTCTTTCCAGTTCCAATGACATGCCACACTGGAAGAAAATACTCTAAAATGTTATAATGATACACAATTTGAGAACCCAAAGGTGATGAAAAGCCAGCTCAAAGCTTGGCCGATATTCAGAGAAAGGGTGAACAGCTGTTCACCCCCATTCAGATAAATGAGGGGGGGAGGACTGTTCTCACCAGCGTATGCCTGAATAATGGGAAAAGTTTAATCAGAGAAATGTTATTCAGGAAACTCTGAAAAGATCAGACCATTTCCACATTTAAATTGATTGATAAGTGGGAAATGGGCCTGGAACCTCCCAATTCCAAACATCTCCTGCCTAGCAGGTGCATGCTAAACATTTCCATTGGTGATAAAATCATAGAGCATAATTGTTGGGTCATGTGAGATGTCCCCTCTGCATTCTACTTAGGCAGTGACATTATCAATCGGTTCACAATTAATTTGGACCTCATTAATCATAAAGCCTGGTCCCGAATGGGGGATAACCACATGGGCTTTGACAATCCTAAAAAGGCATTTCGGTCAGCTCAATTCCTACCATATGCAGTTGAAATTCAAATTGGAGAGGTGGTCACCATCCCAGGATGGACCAACAATTCCCAATTTCCCTAAAAAAGAAACTCTGAAACCCGGACGCTTATGTACATTTAAATCACCATCTTCAACAGCAGGGGTTGGGTTTGAACCCACCACCATTAGTTGACTTACAACACGACACCATTCCAATAGGGGTGGATAACACTGACTCTAGGAGTATCACTCTGGGTGCAGACACCTTTATTGGAATGGCCGTTGATGATCAGCATTTCTCCATGGATTTAGGGAATGAAATCATAAGACCAATCCCCAATAACTGCCATAACTGTGACAATGAAATACCACCAGAAAATATCTTTACCCGGCAAGGGAGGAATTTCTTGGTGCACCCTTCCTTCCCCTGTGGGGGGGAAGAGGTGACCTGTGACATCAGGAAGGATGAGGTGATATTTCAGGTTCACAGTGACTGCCTCTCCTAACTGAAACCTCCTGTCCAGGTCAACACCCTAACCAGAGATCCCTCGACGCAGCTGGGGGATACCACAGAGATTGCGAAACCCAAGGTCTTCCCAGGCTGGTTGAGGAACAGGACAGCCTTGCTGATGCCTGTGCGACCGAGGAGCAAAAGCAAAAGCTGAAGCAGGTGTTTTTAGATTTTCAAGAAATCTTTGCTGTGGACTCGTACGACTGTGGTCGCACCGAGATACATTCTACACCCTTACCCACTGACATTGGGATATCGGTTGCCTCTCGCATCTATGGAGTCACTCACGGAAATGATAAAGAACCCATAGTCCCTTGGGATAATTTGTCCAGTACACAGTACCTTAACAATCTGGTACTGGGGATTCTAAAACCTAATGGCCAATGGAGACTATGCACAGAAATTAGGGTGCTGAACAAATGGGTCCAGATGTCCCGCTGGCCTCTTCCCTACATTGATAAGGGACCAGCCCAGATCCAGGGGTCAAAGGTGTACCCGGCCATTGATCTGACCAATGGATACTGGACAGTACCCGCAAGAAGGGAAGACCAGTACAAGCTGGCCTTCACCTTTGGGGGGCAGCAGTACACATGACCCGATCCCCTTCAGATATATAAACTCCAGCAATTAATTTAACGTCTTTCTGCATAAGGCAGGGGTAACATGAACTATGTGGGTGAAGTCCAAATTAAAAAGCTCAAGTGTGGAGGAACACATTGCGGAAACCCGCTAAGTTCTGACCCAGTTGAAGGTTGCCATAGCAAAACTGTCCTTTCAGAAGGCACAGTGGTGTAGGACCCGTGTGAACTTCTAAGGTCATGAAAACACACCTGAGGGTCTATGTGCCCAGATGAAAAAAGTGGAAGCACTACTATAACTGAAAGACTCCACAACTCTGCGTGAACTAAGGAGCCATCTTGGTTTGACTAATTACAGTAGAAAGTTCACTGAGGATTACGCAGAGGACACAATGCCCCTGGTCCATTTATTAAAGGTGGGGTCAAGTGGGAGTGGGGTCCAGAACAAGCCGAGGCAGTGATACAACTGAAGAGAAGCCTCTCACAAGCGCCTTCTCTAGCTTACCACGTCAAAAACAAGGAGTTCTTCTTGAATATCCGCTTCTCGAAAATGTGCTTTGCAGCAGTATTATACCAAAAGCATGACAAGGTCAATAAAGTAATCTCCTGTGGGATTAAGACTTAATCCTCTGTGGAGGAAAAATTCAACGATTGTGAGAAGGCACTCCTGTCAACGGTGTGGGCATTGAAAAATTACTGCCCGTTCATCCAGGGGGAGTACATCATCATCGAGACTCCTCACCAGCCTTTGCAAAACCTCCAAAGTGACAGAATCCGGGCAAGGAATGCGAGTAATTCCAGAATCACTTTCTGGATTCTGTCCATGCAAGGCTTTCCTGTGGAGGTCAGATATGGCCAAAACAAGAAGAGTCCCCTCGCGCAAGCTTTGACTGACTTGCATGATTGTGCCAGAGAAAACTGTCTTGAGGACGAAAGTCTCAAAACACAAGACAACACGGAGGCGTACCTGAATTCCACACACAAAGTTTATGAAGAAGACACGTGCAAGGGGATGCCCACAGTTTATGTGAATGGGTGCTCCTACCATGTTGAGAACAGGGACAAGGAACTGGTGGGTGACGTTGGGAATGACTGGGTGAAAACTGGAGCCCTCCGCTGGGTACCAGATCGGTCCCCGCAGTAGACAGGTGGCAGAATTGATGGCAGTTCACCAGGCCATCCTCACTGCTTTGCAACACCGGCTCCACACACTGGTCATAACCACTGATTCAGATTATGTCCTCAAAGGGTTCGTGGAGCACCTGATTAATTGGAAAACCAGAGGCATGCTGTGTGCAAAAAAAAACTACTCAAGCATGGCAAACTAATACAATCCATTGATGATCTGGTCAACTCTAATGAGATGACCATCTACTGGAAGAAGATCAAGGGTTATTCCAGAATAGAGGCACCAGACAAAACTGGAACTGACCTGGCTGACCAGTTTGCCAACACCAGAGCCATCTAGGGGGATCTCCTTGAGATTGAGTCCCTGTTGGGGGAGATCCAGGTTGCTGCTTCACCAGGTCCCAAACACCTGCCCAAAATGAGGTCTCAACTGCCCAGTGGAATAAGGAGACCCCAGATGCTGATTTGATCAAGGCACAAAAAGGGGATTCAATTATTGGGAAATGTTATCAAAACATTGAAGAGTCTATGTATTTTCCTCTGACTGACACTGATTACATCGGGAAAGAGGATTGATGAAGGTGTTGATGAAGTTTTTCAAAATGTTCTGAATCCAAGACAAATTTGTTGGTAAGGAGATCCATCTCTGGATGCGTCCAGTGGGTGGTACCTACCTCATTCTGAAGTCTCGTGCTAAGTCATGTCCCCCATGACACGGCCACAGCCGGTCATAGGGGGTTTCATACTACTTTGGAAATCATGCGAGAGGTTGCATACTGGCCACACATGGGTCAGGACCTTGACCAATATTTGAAGGGCTGTCTTGTGTGTGCACAATTTCAGCCAAGTTCACTCACACACCAAGCTCCCCTCCAGAAGAGCCTTGGTCAGATTTACAAGTAGATTTCATGTGATTCGCTCCTTTAGGGGAAAAAGTACATGTTAACAGTAACATGCTTGTTTACCAAATGAGTGGAATTTCTCCCGGCCCCAAATTGCAAGGCAGAAACAGCAGCTGCCCTGATGATCAACCACATCTTCTCACATTTCGGGCCTTCCCCAAAGGATTGAGTGGGACCGAGGAAGTCACTGCACCAGCAAGGTGATGAAAAACATGTGGGAGATACTTGGGGTAAAGAGAAAACTCCATATTTTATATCGCCAACCTCTAGTGGTGGAGTTGAGAGGTACAATAAAACAATTGTGAGCATTCTTAAGAAGTTTGTGGCAGACTCTGGGCCTAGTTGGGACATTCAACTACCACTTGTACTCATGGCCATCAGGTCTACACCAACTTCTGTGACCAAAATGTTTCCATTTGAGCTAATGACTGGAGGGAAAATGGTGCAACCCCAGAATCTGCTCTACATAACACAAGAGCAGACAGTGATTAATGCGTCCACCACACATGTATATATTGAGAATCTGAGAAAACACCTTCAGCATGCTTTTGCGTACGCTCAGCGAAATCTGGAGAAATCGGCAGAGGGGATGAATACGGAAATTCCCCACCTCCTGCCGCGGCCCCTTTGAAACTGTAGACACAATATCACCTGTCACCTATAAGATCTGCATCTCCAAAGGAAAACTGTCAGAAGATAAATGGGTCCACCTCAATCAGTTCAAAAGCTGTCACCCCAGACACGCTTTGTGGCTGATTGATGAGCCAAATGAAAATCAAGCAGAGGAACCATCTAAAGAATTAAAACTGGACTGGATGGCCTACAACTCCTTGGCCCTGAATAATAATAAAACAGAGCTCATGATAGTATCCTCTAAGAACACCCGGAACAAGCTAGCCACAGACTATGCCAACTTCACTATCGTGAACAATGTCATCATGGTCCAAAGGAAAGTAAAAACGTTAGGCGTCATTCTAAATGACAAACTATCCATGAAGCCCCACGTCTCCAGCATTCGATCTAGCTGTGGACTGATTAATAAGCGAATACACTATATTCGCCCATTCATAACAATTGAAAACTGTGCACTTCTGTCCACCGCGTTGATAAATTCTAGATTAGATTATTGCAACAGCCTACTGTCCGGCACCTCCTCTGCCAACATACAATCTTTGCAGGTGCCTCAGAATAATGCTTTGCACACCATCTTTAACCAATCGCGCTGCACTCACATTTCCACCTACAGAAAGAAACTACACTGGCTTCTGGTAAAACACAGAATAACACATGAAGTGTTAACAATGACACACAAGTGTGTGTCCTTAAGCAGTCCCATATATTTGTCAGAACGCATCAAAGTCAAGACAACCAGCAGGAACCTTCGTTCTTTTACTGCTACAGTACTTGCTTCCCCCAGATTCAAAATCACTAAATTTGGAGGTACTACTCTCGATTTCCAGGGTCCTCTCCTATGGAATGTACTTCCACCTGCAATGTGCCAGTTTCAAAACTACCCTCTTTTTAAAAGAGCTATAAAGAATCATATTTTTAACATAGAGTAATATTACGACTTCTCCACACTTCCTCTGCCTCAATCTTTTAATGTTTTTGTTTGTCTTGTTTTCGTTACCTGTGCGCCCTGAGGCCCACGGGCGTGTGGCACGTAACAAGAATGAAAATAAATAAAATAAACAAATAAATAAAAGAAGGGAGGAAAAAGCAGACAGAAGTGTTTAGATGCATAGCTATATCTACATAACGGCGAGTAATTTACTTGGTTTTATTATAAAAAAAGAAAAAGAAGATCTCATAAAATTGCAAATTGTTGACGTTGTTCCGTTGAGTAATTTACTTGGTGTTATTGTAAAAATGAAAAAAAAAAATATGTAATCAAAATTGCAAGTTGCTGTCATTGTTTCATTGATGTAAATCTTCTGGGAAAAATGGCAGTAAAAAGTACTTAAACTTGTTTTTTTCTAGCTTCTATTAGAGCATTAACATCCTTACATTCCAGCCTGGAGAGGAAGCCCGGGGACCTGGAAGGGAAGAAAGAAAACAGGGTGCCAAACCATACCCTCCAACCCAAGGACGGAAGGGGATCCTGAGGTGCCACTCCCTGATGGAGGAGAATTCCACCGAAGGAAACCCCACTCTGCCCTACTCATCCCCAACAAAAACTAATGGAAGAGTAGGGGGAATCTGTGGGGGATTTAAGGCCCTAAGCAGAAACCCCTTTCATCTAGAAAAACAAACTGCATTAAACATTGCCACCCAAAACGGTTGTGCTTTGCTTCCCTGGCACATGTGTGGCAAGCATTTAAACATTCACCAAAAACAGCTCTGCGTTTGTTTCTCTTTCACCTTAATAACAAGAAGTTATGCCCTGCATTCAGAACGGCTCTGTGTTTGCTTTTCTTTCATTTGAACAATAAGAAGTTATGCATTTCATTGAGAATGGCTCTGCATTTGTTTTTCTTGCATCTGAATAACAAAAAGTATGACCTACATCCAAAACGGCCTTGTCTTACTGTTAATTCACATGATGGCCAAGGATTTCTACATTGCAACCCGACACAGCTGTTGTTTTCCCTTTCATATGAACCGCAGAACTCAAAACACTGAAAATGAAGAAAAAAAACAGCCTGGCTTTTCCTTTTTATTCCGTGTCAAATCAAAGAACCCTGTGCAGTACCCCTCCGTGTCAATGGACCAGCAGCAAATGCAAAACCACTCAAAAGGACAAATTAAAAGAAAATCACATCACCTACAGAACCGCATTTCAAACATTAAATGAAATGAGGTTTGCACACGTGTGAAGGAAAGTAAGGAAAAATGACGTTTAAAAGCCAATGTGAAATGATAGCTTTTGCTTGCACAGAAATGTCAGTGAATATTTGTGGGGTTGTTGACTACGCAATGTACATACATTATGTTCTCCCCCACAAGACTTTAATCACCATAAGGCACAAAATACCAGTAAAACCATATTGTTTGGCTCAGGCACAGAACTCAATTGAAAGCCTGGTCTCTCACTGGAAGTCACACCAATAAGTGAACCATTCCGAAGTGTGCTGTGTTATAAAACCGTGACAATACC
The DNA here is from genome assembly GCF_040938575.1 of Ambystoma mexicanum. Lineage (NCBI taxonomy): Eukaryota > Metazoa > Chordata > Amphibia > Caudata > Ambystomatidae > Ambystoma > Ambystoma mexicanum. The sequence goes on from NC_090928.1 coordinate 1,152,415,136, forward strand.
TTAGTAAATTCGCCTTCTGTGCCAAATCTCACTTTTGTTGTGTTGTTCCAAAAAAGCAGTAGGGTCATAGTGAGCAGGGAGTGGGACCACTTTGTCCTGTCCACACTATCAAACGTGGTTATTAAGTCAGAAAATATTAGATGAAAAGACATTTTCGTTTGAATGGTAACTTTTTGTATAAGGGAAGTTAAAAAAAGGTTTTCATTTTGTCTGAGTCATCCCTGTAAGTTAGTTATTGAGGCGATATATTCCCAGAGGTGGTGGTCCCACACTGTGGGTAACAGCCCACCACCCTCAAGGGGCATATCGGCATTAGCACCCGTGTAGCATGCTAAGCAGTGCTAATGTTTTTTTTAAAAGAAATAGAAAATACTGTACCAACATGGCTGCCATGGAATTGGAAATCGGGGCCCGATATGGCGCCCCTCATCCATTTCCATGGTGGCCTGAGTGGGGACGGGAGAAGCAGAAGCTGCGGTGGCTGGACTCACAACCACAGCTAACAGGTATGTGAAATTGGGGGAGGGATTAAAAAAAGAAGCAGGGTCGATGGGGGAAGATGGCAGGTGGGGATGCTGGTGGTCAGGTGGCATAGAATGCTGGATTTTATTGGTAGTGTCCTAGTGTTCCTAGCCACCTGTCTGTTTGGCTCCCACACCCAGGGTGCTAATCAGCAATATATTGATTACCCGTCTTCTTGTCTCTTAATGGGGGCTTTACCATGCATTTTAGCCAGAGAATCAATAAGAGAGATTGGATGGTAGTTCACCAGTTTTTTCCTGTCTCCCTTTTTAAAAATGAGAACAATTTTGACAATGTTCAGGAACGAGGTAAAGTGCATGTGTAATTAATATCATTTAAAATAATAACAAAATTGAAAAAAAATCAAAAAAGGAACTAAACCTGTAATTCATTCTGGAAAAGTGCTATGGGCATTTTGTCAGGGTTGGGTGCCTTTCGCTGTCTGGGATGATCCAGAATCTGACACCTCAGCTTCTGTAAATACAATAGGGTTCTCTAAAATGCTCTCTATTTCATGTTCGCTATCATAAGTGCTTGGATGTGCTTGAACCAGAGGTTGCAATTGTTAGCTGCCTTGGCCACTAGTTCTTTTCCAGCTGGCCTTTAGCCACCACTTTAACTCCCTAGATCATTCCTACTCAATTTTAATCAGTGATCTATATTTAGATCTTAGTTGCACAAGTATGCCTGGGTTTTCATCTAATTTTGGACTGATTGCTTTTTGCAGGACTTTAGATTGCTTGCATTCGTACTCACACCAGCCATTTGTTCTTATATGGTAGTTTGTTGAGTTTCCATTTGCTGTAAACATTGATTTATTGTTTCACATAGAGAGTTTTACATTTGTTCAATGTTGATTGTATCAGTAATCACATTCTCAGGAAATTCTCCAGGCCAGTGATCATCTATTTACATATACATAGTAAGTTTAAATCAAGATACATTTTGTTCCATTTTAACCTTTTACGACTAGACACTAGACTAGACACTCATTGGTGTACGCAACATGATGCAATACATGGAATATCACTGCTGGTCTGGAATGACAAATCCGGAATAATGACTCTATCTGTGTGCTTCTATGGAATTCATGGAATGTGCTCAGCCTGCAAGCCAAAGGTACGACTCAGAATTTCAATCTACCAAGGTTGATAAATTGTACACTATTTTCATTGCATATGAGTAAAGAGTGTTTTGCGACAAGCTGAAAATGCTTCTTTCCGCACACTCTAAAAACACAATGTGCAGTGGCCAATTAATATAATAGTAATTATTATTAGTCTTAGCATTCCATTGGGGGGGGGACATGTAGCGTCCAAGCCAATCATGAAGCTAGGAACGGGGTCTTTCCTAAGGGGAAAGCCCCTGTTCTGAAGTGGAAGACAGCTAATTCCCCACCTCGACACCACACCCGACCATGTCTCCTTCCAAAACACCCCCAAATCTAAATTCCCACACCCCTTACCCACACCCAACCCCACCCCACTTACCAGAAGTGTTCTTGTCCATTTTAGTCCTGGCGCATGCCTGTCACTGTGATGGCCACCATGGAAAGAGAAAATGGACTACCTGTAGCTGACTTTTCCATTGTCTATGGCAGCCATCTTTATTGTAGTTTTTTCAAGTTGAGAAACAGCATAAGCGCAGTGTTTGAGGGAAAAAAAAAACTTTAAGAATCTCGGTGTGGTAATGCCCGAGGTCTAACGTTAAGTAACTCAGCCAAGGGGCATTACCTGCCAGTCAGAGTGTATTGCCTAATTAAATTGACGATTCGTGTTCATGAGAAGGAGACTCAAATGCGCCAACCTTAATTAAATTCACAATCAGAAATAATTTGAGTTATAACCACTAACTTTATTCATGATTTTTTACATCTACATCTTCAGCACATTGGTCCAGTATCTCACTTTCTCTCATTCTGATTTAATAATCATATTTGTTGCCCTTTTGTGTATTTAAAAGGTAATGCACGAGACAGTCTTCCCCTAATAACTGGCCCTAGTATCATTTTTGTCTGCCATTTGTGTGCTCATAAACTGAAAATATTTACACATTCCCCTCCTTCCAGAAAGTCCCAGATGCGTAACGTTAGTCATAATGTTTCTCGATGCAGCCAGGAAGTGGTCCCGGGAGCTTCTTCTCCATTGATGTCTTTAGAGGAATGCTGCCGATATGCACCATTTCATAGACTGAAATAAAACATTGTGATCTTCCCATTCGTAATACAAGTAAATGAATCCTGTTCTTGCTTTATTATGTGGTGCATGAGTTATTGCCAGTGTACCAAACTATTGCCTCTGCCTAATAGGAGGAAGACATGCTTTGTGTCTTATCTTTGTACACTATGATTGGTTTGGCCATCCAAATTCTTTGTTTTTGCTATTACTTCTTTTCTTAAACTTTTGTCTGTGTTTATTATTAAATGGTATAATGGGTAACGCTGCTTTGTACCAGTGCTCTGCATTACATCATATATCACCATTCCCCCTAGTATATTTTATTATTATTATGTTCACAAACAATCCACGTGTCTTAGTGCTTCAGCCTGATGCCAGATAAACACATGAGAAAAGATGGGGAGCTGTAGAAAGTTAGAAAAGCAAAGCCAAGAGGAAAAAAGAAGTCTGTCTAAAACTTGAATGCTGTCGCACATCTTTGGCTAATGGTATCCATCCACATAGACGTAGAGCGCCTAGCAGATTGGAAAATGATCTCATTTTGCTCTTTGCCTGTGAGGCCTGTGAAGCTGAAATACAATTAAATAGCATCAGTTAATGCTGCTGTTGCCCCAGGTCCACATCTCAGTATCCTTGGCTGGCTTAACCTAAATGATTGATTTATCAGTAAAAAAAACAGATGCGGCTTTCTAAACCTTTGTTTTGATTTAGCTGTGCATGACACTGCCGAACCAATGTAAAGTCACCAAATATATGCAACCTTTTGCCAAATTAGAGGGCTGTAGGGTGGTGAAGAGCTATCCTCTGCAGGGGAAGTTGAGCAGGGTAGCATGCCTGTATTGTTTGACAGAACCTTTAGATAGGTTTAATTATGTGCATAAACACTGCATCAACAACACATAAACAACACCTACAGAACACGAGCCCTTGCCCGATCCGATACCTGCCCCAAAGCCCGGCACGCGGCGTATACCGAGCTGAAGCTGCCAACAGCACACCACCTCTCCCACTCTCCTGCTCCCCTCCTCCCGACTAACCATACCCATCCTTCCTTTTTACAGATCTGCCAGAGCGCCTGGGGACCAATTCCGTTGATGATGTTGCGCTACCTTTAACATAACATAACATAAACATGTATGTCATTTCCCATGTCGGGCACAGGAATTGATGTCTTTGAAAAGCATTCTGAAATTCATTGATTGTATCAAAGGACAACTAACTTATTCACGGGAACTAAACACAAAATATACAAGGGGCAGGTTGCATAATGTCAATACCTTTTTAAAAATGTTGCCAGCGAAAACATTGACAGAGGAAGCCATGCTTTTACCCTGATTCCCAAAGAGTCTTCTAGGATTAGTGTTGTTATTCTAACTTTCAGTCCTGAATATTTGGGGAAAGTGCCTGAGAGTAGTTAGGGAGCGTCTGGAAAAACATTGCCTCACTACGACAATTTGACCAGTGACATTTTAACTGGATGCGCATTTTGCGTTCAGTGATTCGAAATGAGTTTTCAGAGAGGTGCAGAGAATCTGGAGAGTTTCGGCCTATTGATGACCTTGTTTTGAGAGTCTGTTTTAAATGTTCTGCTGTGTTTGTTCTGAACAAATCTAATTTTATTTAACAGACAATGGGCCTCATTACACGGATGGCGGTAGGGATTTACCGGTACCGGTAAAATACCGGTACCGGTAAATCCCTACCGCCTTACCACGAGGTCCCTTTGCGCGTTGGGGGATTTAACGCCTGCTTTTTGAAGGCGTTAAAATGCAACCCGCTAAGGAACCTCGGAGCTAATTACGGCACCGCAAAATTGCGGTGCCGTAATTAGCGCCTTCCCCATTCCCATAGAGCCCTATGGGGCAGAAATGGGGAAGGGCAATGGCGGAAGGGGGATTTACCGCCCCTCCAACCTTGGAATGGGGCGGTAATTCCCCTTTCCTCCGGGGCGGTGCCGGTATTTTACCGGCATGAGCCATGGCGCTTATTGCCCCATGGCTCACCGCCTACCGGGTAATGAGGCCCAATGTCTTTTAAGTCTTAAATGTTATTTATCAAAACCTGTGCCTGAGCTCCAGGTTTTTAAAAAGAGATTGAAAAAGATAGATTTATTTAGACAAAATTCACATTAAATCATTTACTTCAGAAGCTTTCATGGGACTTCAAGAGATTATCAATAGTTATTGTCCCCAACCCGGAAACACTTCCAATAACCTCGTAACCTGGAGGGTGAACCGGAAAAACTTGTGCTATCATCGGAATAGCAGCAATTTCTTGTATAATTCAGTGGCCAGATTATCAATGCTTTGCACTGGTGCAAAAATGTGGATCAAATGCATTTAGCACTGATTTTCTGCTTAGATAATTAGATAATTGGGATACGGCCCCAATTTGTATTATCTAAGCATGTTTTCACAAGGGCAAAAAGGAAGCAGACTTTTTTATCTACTATGTTTGATGAGTAACATGAAAAGAAATGCAGCAAACCAATTTATTTTTATGTTATGCAGCAAACATAGAACAAAAAACAGTATGATTTATTTTTGCCCCAGTGCAAATATTTTTAGATAATACGGATTGCGACAGAACCTGTTTGCCCTATTCTATATTATCAAAGCATTTGCTCACGTTTTAGAACTTGTGCAAATGTTTGATCATTTGGCCACAGGAATACAACTATGCAGATGAGCTCAAGACATCAGCCTCCCTATGACCTTGACACTATCGGATGAATGTTCATATGTTTGACAGATAGTACAGTAGAGTGGCAGAAGTCTCAGGAGGCCTTGAAGCGAGCTGAGCCTCGCACCATCCAGAACCTACATCGGAGGTTCTAAATAACAAAACAACTCAATGTTAGGCTCCTTATTGGATAGAATAATTTCTCTAGAATCAACCAAATCTTGTCAGCTGTCCTTGGATGTATACCTTAGATTTATTCCTGCCAAAATTAGCGTTCCATCCAAAAACAGATACTAAAATATCATATGCATTCAACAGGTGCCTCCATAGACCTCCCCTATATAATGATGACCCACAAACATAACTATAAGAAGCTTGGGAAACAGTGCACAGTAGAGGATAGCACTGTACTCCTGACCTGAATGGCACAGCTTAATGCCCTTGCCAACCAGCAGAAAGATGATGATCTGGAGGGGTCACACATGTTACCAACGAAAATGTTGGCAACCTCTCTTTACTTATGTACAAAGCAGTGACAAAATGCAGAAGAGTATACAGCCCCATGGCATAGTTATTAAAGAGAATCCTCCTTTGACCTATTAGAAGATCGGAGTGCAGCACAGCAAGTCAGACCACTCCATACTGATTGCCATATCCTGAAATAGCCATTGTCAAGATGCTATATTTTGGCATTTAACCCCATGATATCAGCTCTTACATTAGGTGCCACCTCCAGAGATCAAAACATGACCATTAGACAGAACACAGGTAAGTGAATAGAAAGTCAACCACCATCTTAAGATATGTGAAAATGTCTCTTCCAGAGGGAAGTGGCCAAAAAGATACATAGTGACACCACTGGGAGGGCTGTGGGAAACTATTCACTGGCTCAAATAGGCACATTTACCAATCTAGCTCATGAGAATGCCAACAATGCAAGAATCCTGGGCTAGCAGGTGTAAAATGAATCTACTCATGGACTATGACTGCATATAAATGCTTCATTCTCATGTCATTGGCACTGATACAGTTTCCCTTATCATCTCCTTCACCCCACCAATATCTTCAGGGCTACGATTATGACCAACTGAGAGGGTGTATTGAACATACCTCATTTGGCATTTGTGTTTTGATAGTCAAACTAAAAGATGAAATATCCTATATGTTGCCAGCTCAGAACACTCAAGTGCATGTTACCCTTTTTTTAACAATGAATCAACCGCATAGTCCATGGAACTCATGATGCTGGTTTGGCAGCAATCTACCTTCAATACTGGTTGTGCAAAGACTTTTGAGCTGTTGCCTATCATGTTACCAGTAGGCGGCTCCTTACCATTTAACAGGGGTGGAAGTACTTCATGTGCAAGCCCTGACCATGAGAAAGCCGAGGGTGGTAGATGACTGATGTTGCTTTCACTATTTAGCCAATCACATGTTTTACTCCTGTGGCATTTATTTAGTATTCATTATTTTTAGACTTTCTGGTTTTCGATTTACTCTGCTAAACCCCAGAAAAACACGACCCTGATAAAAAGTGCCTCTGTGGTTTAAATCGAAAACCACTGTTTTATTTTTCCTCCCAATGGTGCCTTAGTTTGATAAAGGAAATGAGGACGTTTGGAGAGGGATTGTAGAGGTGACTGGCAAGTGGGTTTGGCATACAATAGGAGAAAAGCCTGACAGTCCCTCCACCCCCCGTATGCCTGTAAGCTTTCTCCAGTTCCTTCCTTTCTTGTCCCCTGACCTTAGTAAAAAATACTGCACATTCCATACTACCTTGATTTTTTTGTAAAAAAAATAAATATATATAATATTTATCAGTGGCCAGGTACTATTTTGAGGAATCATAGACACATTTAAGCAGTTCTTTAGGCTGCCCATTTACATTTCGAAATTGTGCAAAATTCCTTAAAATAGCCCTTGACCTTGGTTTAACATGCATATTCAGTGTCTATATTTGTGCCCCTGCCCCTTTTGTTCCCCTCCCTCAAATGTAGGGTTTGAATAAGACATACACGAGCACAAAAAGTATTTTTCAGTGGGCAGGTGCTACTTCGAGCAACTGTAGCCATTTGTTAGCCTTTGTATATGACTGTTAATTCATGCACCCCCAAAAATAAACATATCTCAAAATTAGCCACAATTCTTCAAAATAGCCCCTCACTAGTGGCACATGCTTTTTTTTGTATAACCAAACAAGGATGCTACATAGATTTTGAGGCATCATTATTTGTGCCCCTAGGTTGTCTTTGTGGCTATTCCAACACGTGTCCATAAGACATTAACTGAAGCATAAAAGAATATTATTACGATTATGTGTTGCTCTTCGTCTTGTGCTCAAATGTACCAGTTCCTCTATAATAAATTGTAATAAATAAATGAGGTCTTCTGGGAGCCAAAGCTTGAAAAGCAGTCCTGACCAGACAAAGTACAATGCATACTAGAGTCGTTACCTTTGGAGTCCATTTGAAGCCAGCAGACATGGAAGGGCAGAGTTAGTTTAAGCAGAGGATAGAGGTAGGCTGACAGAGGGGTCCCACCATGGTTTCAGAAAAGGGATTCCTACAACCACCTGCCCCTCCCCACTTCCTGCAGACAAAGGACTCTTGGTATGATGATGATGACAAAAGACAACAGTGATGCACTAAAACAGTCTTATTTGGATGCCTGGTGATAGGCTTGATTTGGACCAATCCCTGTAACTTGCTGCGTTGATAAGGAGAGGAGAACCTCTCTTTGATTGTTTCATCTTTGGAAGTATTCACTGGGCCTCTTTTAGGCATAGAGCCTTTTCCAAAGTACTCCACCATGGAGGTGAAAACAGAAGGCATCCAAGGTAGAGGCAAGCACTTCTCTGTAACCATTCCCAGGGAACAGCATGGTTGACACTGGACAAGGCTGTAGGTCAGGGTTCTGCAACCTTCAGGTCTCCAGAAGTTTTGGACAACAAATCTCATGAGCCCTAGTCAACACAATCTATGCTGGGGGCTCGTGAGAGTTATAGTCCAAAACATCTGGATAATCACAGGTTGCAGAGCCCTGATGTAGGTGAAGAGACCCCTGTTGGTGCCTGACAATTCCATGGGGTGGAAGTGTGGAATTAAGGATACTCCTTGTCCTTCGATACTCTAGATGGGCATCCAGAACCCTAGGAGTACAGAAACAGCTCGTACCCTATTTTATCACGTCCTGACATCTGTGATCCAGCTTGACTATGCTTGACTGACTCCAAGCAGCTCTAGGACCTACAGTGCTGCTTGTGGCATTCTATGATCTTTGAAGTGCTTAACTGCCCTTTGAGCCAACCAGACACTGTCTCGACCCATTGAAGAGGAATGCCTCATCTGGCCCTGATGGCTGGCTTGACTCCATGAAAGATATTGACTTGAGAGTGAACTCGACCTGCTGGAAACAATACACATGCCCATCTCGAACACTGACTCAACCAAAAAGAAGAACATTGTCCCTGCCAATGACACAAACGTCTACACAGCCGACTTGTCCCATCCAGAATCCACACATGGAACCGACTTGACGCTGTCTCATCAGTGGGATTGTACAACTCGAAAGTCTTAACACCAGCTTGACTGTAGTAAAGTACCTTGAAGCCAGTCACAAGACATATTATTGCAACTTGAAAATGAAAAATACAGCCAAAACGTGGTACATATTTTAATAAAGGGGTCATAATAAAAACACAACTTTCTGATTATTATTAATTTTACCAAAATCCAAGAACTACTTTGTGGTCAGGCAGACCCAGACCCGTGCTTTTTGATCTCTGGATGAATTTAACCCACCCTGGGCATTTGGTAAATGTGTTTACAGGATTGCCACTCTTGCTGGAGCCCCCAATCCATCCGTTCCCCTGTGGCAGCAGATGATTTGTGCTATCAAGGGCAAAAAGACACTTTAAGAGATAAACAACACAGTTTCAAATTATAATTGTGGTTTTAGCACCAAATTAGCTTTGAAATGCCAATGCCGGGCTTGAATAACTATATGCCCCAGAATCATATGAGGTGTTAGCCATCTTTGGAGAGAGCAACTCAAGCCACACCCCACTAACTGTGCTTAGTGATCCTGAGCATGACCACTTGCGTAGCTGGGGCACCTGCAGCCCTTGCAGGCCCTGCAGACCCTGCAATGCGGGGAGCCCCAACTGACTAAATAAATAAAAAAAATACAAAGATTAAAAACAGAAAAAGGAAATTGGGCCACATTACGAGTTTTCTGGTCCTGGAACTACGGTACCGGTAAGCTTGCCTGTACCGTAGTTCCTGGGACCGGCAAACTAGGAGTTCTGTCGGTGTGTGCCTGCCCGCCCGCCAGGTCGGACCTGGCGAGTGGAACGGCGCCCTCCCGCCTAACATGTTGGATGCACCGGCACCATTCTGAATGGTGCCGGTGCATCCGACCTCCCCATTGCCATTAAGCCATGTTGGCTCATATGGAATTGGGGAGCATGTAATTCCAGCTCCCTTGAAAGGGCAGTTACCTGTTCCGGCTGAGCTGTAATAACCCGGTAATTGCCCATTCACGGGTGCTGGAAAAAATTGCATGTTTGGCGGCAGCCTGCTGGTTTACCAGCAAGGCTAGCGCCAAACTATTAATGAGGCCCATTGTTTCTTTATGAAGTCCGAGGGCTCCCCCACCCCATGACATGGAAGTCTCCAGGCTGGAGTCCTCCATGTCATGGCGTGGGGGGAGCCCTATACATTTTAAAACAAATTGTTTCGATTTGAAGTCACTCTGCCTTTATAAAGAAATTATTTCTGTTTCGGTTCGGTCCTTTAACTGAAATAATTTCTTTATGAAGTCAGAGTGACCATAAAAAGAAACCATTTATTTTTCAATTAATGGGACTCCCGTCCACCGTGTAAAGATTCCGGTGGGGGTGTCTGTACTTCTGCTCACTATATGGTAGAGGAGAGCCACAGAGGACCCCAGCCAAGATTCTCTATAGGGTAGCAATGGACGAGCAATCAAGGCCTAGCTTCTCGGGAGGTGATGCGGGCTGGTTCTTAAGTACAGTGTAGTCCCCGAACCCCCACAAAGGAATGTCCACACACTGTATTACTGAAAACACAGTCTTTATATAATTAATGTTTAAAGGTATGTACACGATCACAATAACGCACTTTGTACTCGGAATTCAAAAATGATAAATATATACAATTCTAAAGTGGTACCACCAATGTTATCAAATCTCATTAAAGTGCATCAACTGTACGGTTAAAATGTCACACAGATCAATAACGAGGAAACCAGCAATAGAGGTAGGAAGGAATGCAAGAGGGTTGAAACAATGGGCAGAATACTGGCCCCTACCAATAGACACAGTTTTTTGTGGAGATCCCCCCACCTGGGCAACCTGTGAAATAAAGATACATAGCACAAGCCCAGTCCATATATAGTTCAATAGTCTTATTTCCTCCTATAATGTTTTACCCCCCCAATGTACCTGGTGGAGTAGAGTTCTTCGAAGACGCGTCGAAGGATCCTTCTTGAGTGACTCCCTTTAAAGCAGGAGCCGCGGATCGTCGAGAGGCGTTGAAGATGGTGAACTTGGCATTGATGGCGTCGATGAGAAGTTCAAGGGTACGAGACCACGACTTCGATCCAGGCGGGGATGAGGTGTGCGGGGCACCTCAGCGATGGATTGTTCAGGACCGCAAAGAGTTTCAGAAGAACAGTGGCCCAACAAGGGCGTCGAGTCGTCGAAGTCTTTGTGGCCTTCAGGTGGCGGGAAACCCACCGGTGGATTCTCCTCGGCGCCTTGGTCGTCCTCGACTTTCTCCGGTGGGACAAAGCGGTCGATGTTGCGGACAAGGGAGTCCTTTGATTCAAAGGTTCTTAGGCAAGGGAGCGGGCGGCTCCGGTCGTCGGCGGCACGGCGTCAAGTGGTCCCCACGGCTGGGCAAGACAACTTCGATGGGCCTCCAGCGGTTGCACAAACCTGTGAACCCTGGTCGATGGCAATAGACTTCGACAGCGGCAATGTCTGGGTGCTTTGCGTCGTTCTCCTCAGCAGTCCCGTCTCGAGTCGTCAGCCTTTCGAGGGTCTGACTTCCAGGGAGCTTTGGCGAAGGTTAGCGGTGTTTGATGGTCCCTCGGAGCACGGGAAGAGGGCACCTTACCAGGTCCTCTCTCGGATCAGTCTTCAACGAATTTGGCAGCTTTCAGATCAGGTCGAAGCAAATGCAACAGCAAGTCTTCTTCTTCCAGCTGGGCGTCGAGGATCAGCAGTTCCAGTTACTCTTCAAGTGTAGACACAGCTTCTGAACAATTCCCAGTGGTGAGAGGTCCCCAGATATACTATCTTGTCTCTCATCCACACTGCTGGGTCACTCTCAGCAGCCAATCATACAGAAGGGCATTCATGCAGTCAGTCAGCCAATCAGGCACACAGTGCATTTAGGCCATCCTCCTCCCTCTCAGACGCTCACAACAAGGAATGTGGATTGGGACAAGTACCCAGCCATTCAACACTACACACTGCATTCAGGCCAGTTTCGGGCAGGGCTGTCTCAGTCTTTGGGCCTCATTACGACCCAGGCGGTAAGTTACCGCCTGGGCCGTGACTTTACCACCATGGCGTAAACTACGTTTACGCCATGGTGGTTGGCGGACTTACCGCCCCATTCCGAGGTCGGCGGGGCGGTAAGTCCCCAATCCCCATTTACCCTTCCCCATTCCCATTTTTGCCCCATAGGGCATAATGGGAGTGGGGAAGGCGTTAATTACGCCACCGTAAATTACGGTGGCGTAATTAACTCCATGGTCCCTTAGCGCCATGGATTTTAACACCTGCTAAAAGCAGGTGTTAAAAGCGCCATGGCGCTAAGGGACCTTGTAATTGGCGGTAAGGGGTCGGCGCAGCTAACGCTGGCGTAAACCCCTTAGCGCCAGGGTCGTAATGAGGCCCTTTGTCTCTCATACCAGAAACCAGACAGCAACAAAAAGAAGTGCATATTGGTCACACACTCCATTCACCCAGGTCCCACCCACAGGGTGTACCCACAACATACAGTCACTGGCAAGGCTCCAGCCAGTCTGGACTGGACTTCACAACAACACCATATATGGAACTTCCACCCAACAGCCAGTCAGGGGGAAGGGAAAGAGTCAGGGCTTCCCAGGACTTTGGGAAAACAAGTAACAGGCAATAGAAAGCAAGAGTCAACAGGGGCCATCTTGTTTTCTATCAGGAATCAACTGATTCCAATGGCAGGGCCTGGGTATCCCAGAATGGAGGATACTCAGCGCACCTGTCAAATTCAGCATGGAGCTGCCACCAGCCCATACCCTGCTCTGTGGGCCACCCAGAGGTGCCCAAAACCATACACTAGGGGCACAGGGTTGTACCCCCCACCCATGGGTGCCATAAGGGTATCCTATGGGTCTTTTCAACAAAACAAAAGAGAGAGAGCTGCACTGCCAGGAGTTCCACATGAACTCCTGCGCAGAAAACACGACAGAACACACGATAAAAAGGCAGTAATGATATATGGCATTTGTAACGCGCCTATACACAAGTGTTTCACAAGGATACGGAGACCCTGTCCCTCCGATGCATTTCCAGCAATCACACACCGCATGACACAGAGGCCTCCAGATCCCCAGCAGATGACAGGAATATATATTCCTGGCTGCTGCAGTGAGATGAAGGCCTTCCTCCCTGGAGCAACGGATTAAAGGTAATAAAAAGTATTTTCTTTGAATTTGTGTGCGTGCATGTAAGTGTGTGTATATACAAGTATATATTGAAATGTGCATTAATGAGTGAGTGCATGATGTAGCATGGGTATGCCTGTGTGAGTGTATGGTGAAAGGGTGAACACTTAAATGTGTGTGTGGCTGGGTGTGCGTGTGTGAGTGTATGGTGAAAGGATGCACACATAAATGTATGGATGGCTGCCTGGGTGTGCCTGTATGGTTAAAGGGTGCACACATAAATGCATGGTGGCTGCCCTGGTGTGCCTGTTTGGTGGGGTGCACACTTAAATGTGTGGGTGACTGCCTGGGTGCACCTATATTGTGAAAGATTACACACATAAATATATGGGTGGTTGTGTGTGCATGTGTGTGCACATATGTGTATGGTGAATGGTGTGTGCTTGTATTCAGGGGCTCAACAACACCTACATTTCAGGGGGGTGGCTACCCCTTCAAATGTTGCGAGGTGGGGGAGGGGTAAAGTTATTTTTGTGGCAGCATGTATCTTCTTTATGCATTCTAATGAGACTATTCTAGTGCAGTTTCAATGTTACAAGCAGTTAACTCTCTCATTTAAGTCTGATAGTATTCACTTATAGACTGTTGTGAGAATGAGCAGTCTCCTGCCCTCTCTCTACCCTTCCAATCATTCCTTTGCCATGCAAGTACTAAACCAACATCACAATTGCATTGAGTAAAAAATCATGCATTTGAACGCATGTACTAACAGTGAAATGCTTTACGTTAGTAATTGGCCGACCTTTGTTAACAGTGAAACCCAAGCGCCATTTAACATGTGTATGAGGCAGTTTGCCTCATACACAAGTACTGGGATGAGGTGGGAGGACATGGAGGCAATGCCTGGCTTAGTTACCTGTAATATTCATTTCTCCTAGCCCCACTCTTCCCCGTCCTAGTACTTGCCTATGGGGCAAGGTGCCTCAAATGTAAGCACTGGGACATGGAAGAGGGACGTGGAGGTAATTCTGGGCCGAGGAGCTGCTTATGGGGATTCGGCAGGCGTTGAGAGGGAGGGGAATGTGGGCACGGGGTGGGGTGGGGTTATTGTGCAGTAAATCATAATGTTAATCCATCTTCAGGCTAAGCATGCATGACATGTGGCATTTGTGGCTGGAGAGGACTTTTGGTGCAGCCAGTCTGTCATTTACTAGTTTGGCTTCATTCTTTTTAACTGGGAATCTCTGATAAAGCAGCCCTGCTGAGGGTAATTACCTGGCTAAACTGGCATTTGGGAGCTGCCAGTATATATCTGTTTCTTACTGTGGCATTGTATACTTCTCTTGGCATCTGTGATAAAACAACCATGATAAGTGTTTTTGCTTCGACTGGGATTTTGGTGCAACCAGTCTAGGTATGTCTAAATGTAGCCTGGCAAGCTTCACTGTAATATGTTATTACATATCTAGACTGGTCTATAATGTGCAGCTAGACATGTTTTCATTGTAGCATGGCATTTTTCATAGCAAAGCATTACATTAATGAAAACATTAATGTTCCTGTGCCCTTTTGGTGACTTGCATGTATTGGATTTTTGGACTGGGGTTACCCTACAACACAATTGCAAACTCTATGGATTTTTAGCAAATTTTTCTCAGAAAGTGTGCTATATTATGCAAAATAAATCGCAAATATAAATCCTTCTCCAAGTACAATGTGCAGCGTCCCCCTGCAGCGGCACCTCTGTGTGTGTTGTGCCACTGTGGTAATCTAGGCCGGGTCAGATTGTGGTGCGACTCGTTATTTGAGGCTGGTCTGGGGTTGGGGGGGTATCAGCATGGCTCACAGGGGGAGCCCCAAATGTTGTGCTACGCCACTGAGAATGACTGTGCATAGCTTCCCCTTCCATTCATTGCTTTACCCACAGAAACAAGCACTACTGCTGTCCCAGACACTTTTGAAAAAAGAAGTTAACCTCACTCATTCACCGACATGGTAGACAACCCTATGCTTTGGTATGTGGACACGTCCTTTTACTCATGTGCTTTTAGAGCAGCTAGTTCATAGCCAAAGCTAAGTTGGAAAATTGGTTATTTGGGTTTCTAATATATACATAGTGCCCAAAATAGCATTCTGTTAATTGCAAGGCTAAAACAGTCCACATAATAATTGTGAACATCTCTTTTTAGCATATTTTGACAGCCTTGTGAGGAAAGAAGGGCAATACGGAAAAAAATATAACATATAAAGTAAATGAGAAACGGTGCTTCAATATGTCTTATTAAAGAATGAATAACCGCTATTGTACATTACATGTGCTGATGCAACTACTGCTACAATTATATCTCTCTTAACCTATAACTTTCAGAACGCCTTGAAGTGGTCCATGAGAACTGTGAAGATCAACAGAAAGGGAAACCTCTGAATGCACGGGTGGATGTGAAAGTTAACGTTCTAAAATAATTAATCAGTTATGGTTCCTCTGTGTTTCTCAGTAACCCCATATGTATACTTCATATAGCCTAATACTATTTCTGGCTACCTGTGGTATAGTGCCTGCAGAATGCAGTGACATGGGAGGATTCCAGAGTGTGGTGGCAGATCAGGGAAAAGCAGAGAGAGACAGTTGGAAGGAGGACAGAGAAAGCACGCGTGCATCAGTATTATCATACTTACTGATGTATATAATTATAGTTGCCCTATAGTTAAGGTGAGGCGGACTCCCATAGAAACCCCTAAAAATTCTATTGTTAATAACATTTGATTGGAGTATTGGTTTTGGCTGAAACTTCACAAGTAATTAAAGAACCGCAGAAAGATTTTTTAACAAATGACAAAGTTATTAAGCATAAAAAAGAAAGAAAATTCCAAAAGTATGGTCAACTTCCCATTCATTTTCCATGTTTGCCAAAGCGCACAACCCAAAACCACTGGAGGGATTTGGACCAGGTCTGAAACAACTTGGGCACGAAGCCTTGACTTGTGATCCATGTATGATTTGGGGCTATTCTTTGAACTAGATTTTTTAAATATTTGACAGAGAAAGGGGTGCCTCCTTACCAAAAATAGATACAGCTATTTTGGGGATTTACCCGAAACCATTTTTTTTTAGAAATGAAACGATGCAAGCGATATCTGCTGCTTTAGCCGAGGATAAGAGAAAATGAAACGCCGTAAAAAAGCTATTTGCACGTCAAAAACATAAAAATGCCATCAGGCTAGAAGTGGGGGGGGGTGGCTAGAGTGCAGATTTGGTTTGCAACACAAATATTTCTGTAGCCTCGGCTATAGCCATGAATAGCCAACATCTGAAAGCAAACTGCATCACAGTAACAGTGTCTGTTGTGGCAGAGGAGGTGAGTAGGCCATCTGGGGAGTGGGGGGGAGCTGGCACGGATGAGGGGGCACTTGGTGAGGGCCTAAGGGGGTAGGAAAGGATCTTTATATATATATTTTGGGGTGTCAGTGTTTTATATAATTTTTAAGTTATTTTTATAGGTATAGTGACGTCAGGGTGAAAAATCACTGGCCATGGCCGAAGGCCATGCTGAGTGCCCTGGTAAGTATTGTGAGTTGTCGGGGGGAAATTCTGCCGGGGTCGGCCGGGCCGTCCGCAGACCTCTGGGCAGGGAGGCCCCAACTCCTCCCGTATATCCCAAAAGAGATAGAGTATGAGACACACGCAAGAAGCAAGGTGACTCTGCTGTTTATTAGACAAACGGCAGGGGTGGGTCAAGGAGCGTGCGCGTCCGTCCTGACACACACACAATCGTGGGGCTCGTAGGCCCTTTTTACCTTAGTATGACGCGCTACTTGCGTCACTTGGAAAGTTTAGCA
The DNA here is from genome assembly GCF_040938575.1 of Ambystoma mexicanum. Classification (NCBI taxonomy): domain Eukaryota; kingdom Metazoa; phylum Chordata; class Amphibia; order Caudata; family Ambystomatidae; genus Ambystoma; species Ambystoma mexicanum. The sequence goes on from NC_090928.1 coordinate 1,152,432,031, forward strand.
AAAAACCTATCTCCACTCTGGATTGGTTACTCGAGTGGTAGGGTTAGTATAGCGCACATATAGAGAACGGTGTTAGTGGTTGAGGGTTAGTCAGGTGGTATACCTGGGCTGTCCCTTCAATTTGATACATGAAAATTGTTACATGAAGACCTCTGAGGATTGGTCAATGTTAATGGCGTCAGTGATAAGAGCCCCATGTTCTAATTGGTCCGCTCGCGAGCCTCCCAGTCTGGGACTATCGCTGTTCCCAGCTCGCGGTGCACCTGTAATTTGCAACAATGTTTTAATATGGGTAGGTGTAAACAATGTGAGGATTTATTCATATGTTGGGAAGTTGACTACTCCCACTGCTGCAGATGTCCAATGAGTCTTTTAATTGTATCTGCCTGTGTCTTGAAACGTGGGATTCAGGCGTCTCCTTCCTCCTGGGCTTGGCATCTTGTCAGGTTTGGCTTTGTCACGTGAAGTGGGACCGTGTTTGAGGCAAAATTCAACATAATTAATATTGTTTTTCCTACTGTGTGCCTGGTTTATCTTGCAGGTGCCACCTTGGCGTTGGCTTGCAGTGTGCGAGATTGCAACATCGTGCCCTTGGCGGTGTGCTTTCGCCGGGCTCATTCTGCAGGGTCAGCAACCCAGTTTTTGCTCATTCAATGTTCATGGAAGCTTTTGCTTGCGGCCTACTTGGGCCTGGTGCATAGGTGGAACGGTTTGATGCAGAGCGCTTTAGGTTACGATATCATATTGCTCTATCCTCAGTATCGTGTCTCCGTTATATTCTTCATTATGGTACATGGTTCTTAGAAGAAGCGTGAGCAAGCCATTTTAGATAAGTTCATGATGCGTCTTGCGTTTCTGTATTTTGAGAGCCTATGTGGAAAATAATAAAGATGCACGTTCATGAGTATGTCTGTCGCCTACGTCATAGCACTGAGTATATTCTTCATGTAGATTGGTGTGGGAGTGTCCGGTGTGTATATTTGCACAGGTGTGCTGACCGTTGGCTAGGTCGTCATGGCATCTCTAACGACGTGTAGGTTTAGTCGAGTTGATCTGTGCCGCAGGTGTCGGCATGGACAGGGCGGGCTGCTGGGCAGGTAGATGGGCACATCCGTATGTTCCTGTACCAGGGTATTTGGTCGTCTGGTAGATAGGCAAACTCCTCTCGTGGCAGGTGTCTAGGCCGTGATCCTCTAGGTCAAGCGCGAGAGGGGAAGGGCGGGAGCCTGGTCTTCCATTCTCCCACTTCAGTCCCCCCTCTGGTCGACTTGTCGACCACAAACATATCCTTTTCTTTATCTCCTCTTACTCTCCATATTTTAGTTATTCCTCCCAAATGTCCATAGTGGTTAACATGGTCTTCAAATGACCAATACATATATTCACAGGTTCCTCCAGCAGTGCAGTATATCCATTTCCCTATGTAGCTCCTTGGGTTTCTTGGGTTTTCGAGCTTCACAGATGGTGGGTCCAGGTGGTTGGTGATGATCTGGTTGCGCAACTTCTCTCTCTCTTTTATGATTGTGCCTGTGTGTTGGCCGTCATCTGTTGGCATCAAGAGGTGTATACCAACCATTTTGATCATCTCGTCTGTGGTGCGTGCCTTCCGGGCTTTCCAAAATCTTATTATGATCAGTGTAGCTCCAGCCAAAATAGTACATCCAACTATAATCTTCAGTCCATCTGACAGCCAAGATGGCATCCATGACCATAATATTGAAAACCAGCTCTCATCCTTTTTCACACCTTTACTTTCATCCATCATTTTTGAGTGCATCTGGGCCAATTGTGATACAGCTTCCGTGAGTGTACCATTGTCAGCATCGTTAGCAGGAATGAATGTGCAGCATGATTGTCCTATCTTTGCGCAAACTCCTCCTTCCATTGCTGTGAGGAGGTCCAGTACATATCTGTTCTGTAGTGCAACCATTCTTACTGCTCGCAATTCCTCTTTTATTGCGTTGAATCCATTTACTGTAGAGTTAATTGTCATCATTAGTTCCCACCTAGTTATCTGGAGCCATTTTGCGTTTGCGTAAGCCTGCAGTCCAGGATGTATTATTGAGGAGAAGAACATAGCTGCTCTGCTGAATAGTCTGTGTTCCGGCGGGATTGAGGTCAGTGCTGTTTCCGACCTTCCCCACAGGTAATTTCCTGTCAGAGGTTCTCCTTGTCTTTTCCTTCTGTTGAGGACAGTGTTGTTGCCGTTGCGTCTGTTCTCTGGCCCTTTCCGAGGCTGTGCAGATCTCTTCTTCCTTTTGTTCCCTTCATCCATCTTGGGGAAATTCGCCATATTCACATGCTTCTGGGGTACCACTAGTGATGGTACATTAACGTGTACTATAGTGCATACACCATTCCACAAAGGGGGCAGTGTGTGGTACGCCTTGTCTCCACAGGCCCAGTAATGGTCCATTACTACTGCTGTTCCTGCTCCCCCCTCAGGTAACTCCATCACGCTTTCACAGTTGGTGTTGTATCCTACATCCACCTCTCCTTTATGTTGGTAGCATACCTTAGGCGCAGTTAGCGGCATTATTGTTATTGGGTCTTCATCCTTCTCCATCCACGTGAGCATGGGTACGTACTTGATCCAAGTCATCCAACATCTATGGTTATGTCCATCAATAGTTGAAATATTTTCTTTTGTTACCATGTTGCTGCCAACCACTCCTATGTCCCATTTGTTGTCCATGTACACCTTCCCTGTTATTATCATCAGTGGTCTTTCCCAACATCCATTTTTACCAGGGACTTCAGTGGCGTACCAATCACATGGTAGGTATTGCAGTGTTACTTTCTTTGTTTCTCCTTTTTCAGGACCACTTGTTATGTATTTGAATCCTTCAGCATGTAAACTGCTCTTGTGGTAACTCAAATAAGTCTTGAGGAAGTTGTTTTCATATGGATATGTATCTCGTGTTTTCCACACCAGATGCATCACTGTCCCTTGAAATCTTCCTTTCGTCTGGAACAGTGCCAGGTATATTATACATCGTGCTATTTTTCCATCTATCTCCGTGGCAACAAATGTTCGAGAAGCGCTCATGGCGTATGGGATCAATGAGCAAACGTAGCAGCTGTCTTCTGTTGTCTGTGGGTCATGTGTTGATACCATATGTTGTTTGAGATGTGTGCTGAATCTTGTACGTAGTTGTCAATGCCTTTATTATCTGAGTATGTGCTGCGCTTAACTCTATTTTCCTTGTGTGGGATTTTACTAGTACACCTGTTGCAGCTGGGGGTGGGGGTGTATTAGGTTTGGGTACAGCAATAATATTGATAGCATAGCTGTACTGCCATACAGAGGCAGCCAAGAACCCGGTGATCATTAAAATCCCTATCAATTTTATTACAAATGCTAATTTCACCGGCATTTTGCTCTTACCTTGCTGCAGTCCGGCAGCTTATTCTTGCGACGTTACAGTTGCCCGCCTGAAAATTCTTAATATGCTTGTTATTGATGTTAGTTGTCGTTTTTTAAGCTCTCCCTATCAAGTAGTCATTCAGTGCCCAGGCGAAGAGCTGTTCCCACGCCAATCTAAGCGATCTATCTCTTAGGGCAGGCAAGTATGGTTGGAGGTGGGGCATTGAGTGTTCTATGGCCAAGAGGAATGCTGTGTAGTAGACACGTACCCTCCTTCTTTTCAGGTACGTTGGCCTTTTTATTTCATATACAAATTGGTGTGACAATTCTTCTAGGTAATTATCGTCTGAGGGTACCATCTACTCCTGGGCAGTGAATTGGTTAGTTATCTACTTTCTTAACAGTACAATAATACGCTTTACCTGCATGTGCGAGAGAAAAGAAAGAGAACATTCAGGTGTTTACATGTGTATATGTGCAAAACAATGTCCTTCAGTTCCGTTATTACTACAATGGGTAGGGGGTCAATGGGCAGAGGGTTTGGGGCTCAACTGGCGGAAGTCTCTTTACCCTTTGATCGTGTAACCATGGGGTGGGCGGTATGCGGATCACCCCTTTCTTTTCTAATAGTTGTCTCTGGGGAATCTGGGGGGTGGCAGGGTATGGGGACACTTAGGCCGTTAGTTGCGGTAGAAGTCTCTTCCTTCGTTGGTGACGCTGCTGTTGTTCTTTCAGTGGCCCTGTCGGTGGCGGTGGGGTGGGTCTGGAGTTTGTAGATCTTTACGTCGTGTAGGTGGTTCCAGGCACGTTTGTCCTGTAGCTTTACTGCTCTCGTTGATACCTCCTCTACCAGATGGGGGCCAGTGAATCGTGGACTGTTCCACTTTCTGTTGAAATTGCTAAGTAGTACGTGGTCACCTTTAGCAACTTTGCACAGTCTTTCCTTTTCCAATTCTTTATCCACGTCCTCTTGTTGATCGCTGTTAGACCCGCCCCGCGTGCGCTTGAGCTGTTGAGACACAAACGCTACACTAGTAATCAAAGAAGACACATATTGGTACATTTCATCACCAAGGACATCTGCAGTACTCTCGTGGTCGGTAAATGCTCTTGATGTTGGCGTTAGGGGAAGGCGCATTTGACCTCCGGTAACCACCTCGTGAGGGGTGAGGTGGTGGTCGGAACCTGGTCTATTCCTTAGCTCAAATAGGGCTAATGGAAGGCAATACAACCAACTCTTCTTTGTTGTTTGCTGTATTTTTGCAATTGCCTCCTTTAATAGGCCATTCAGGCGTTCACATATACCGTTGGCCTGTGGGTGGTATGCACATGCAAATTTATGCTTGATGTTCAGCTTGGATGTGATGTGCTGGAACATTTCGTTTGCGAAATGTGGGCCATTGTCTGACCTCAGTACCTCGCACACTCCCCACCTGGGGAAGACCTCCCTCACTAGGAATTTAGCTGCTCTAAATGCATCTGGGTGTGAACAGGGCCCTGCTTCAATCCACCTCGAGAATGGGCATACTACTACAATCATATACTTATTTCCTTGACATACGTTGATCATATCAACATAGTCAATATCGAGATGCCAGAAAGGTCCCTCTGGCCGGGGTATAGTACCTCTTATCACCTTCAGAGTGTGGCCGGCCGTAAACTGTTGACATGTGAGACAATTGCTGATAAAATTTGACACATGAGAATTTAACTCGGGGCAGAACCAGTCTTCCCTAATTCATGCTGCAATTACTTCCTTGCCTGTGTGGGCTGGGTAATGTAGTTGGCTCAGGGCGGTGTTCAATAGTGCCAATGGTATTACAATCTTTCCAGTGTCACCCTGGCGCCATAGTGCGTCGGTTGGTGACATTGTGCATCCTCTTTTTACCCATATTTCTTTTTCGACCATTGGTGCAGCCGCTTGTAGCTCCATAATCTGTGTGGCTGGGAGATGGGTGTACCCTTCTCTTATCAACATCTCCTTAGCCATTCCCCTCCCTCTCCCTCTCTGTGACTCTGGGGGGTTCCATATCTCACCAAAGTATGCAGCATACTTCGCATGTGCGTCTGCTGCTGCATTCCCTTTTGAGATGTGGTCTTCACCATTGGTGTGTGCGGTGCATTTGACCAAAGCTAATTCTTGGGGGTCATTTATTGCTTCAATTAGTTCAGCCAATAGGAGGGCATGTTGCACTGGAGTGCCATCAGCTCTCCTAAACCCTCTTCTTCTCCATTTCGACAGCCCTGAGTGGACAGTGGAGGTAACATATGCGCTGTCGGAATATATGGTCACTCGTTTGTCAAAGCTTTCCTTCAACGCCAAGATCAGTGCAACTAATTCCGCTGCTTGAGCGGAATAATGCTGTGGTAGTTGTACACATCTCATTGCCACACACACCGGTACCTCCATCATTTTTACCACTGCTGCCCCAGTCCTCCTTATACCATCCCTTTGGTCGATAGTTGATGACCCATCAATGAACAGGAGCTCACCTCCCTCTAGTGCGTTTTCTTCAACCTTTCTAGTACATGAGTACATTTCAGTTATTTGCGTACAGTCGTGGGCATAATCTCCCTCCTCAATTACTTCTGCTAGGAACCTTGCAGGGTTGACCGTGCTACATCTAACAATTGATAGTTCAGCTCTGGATAAAATGATCTCATAACCTGATGCTCTTTGCGTGGTTAGGGTGGACTTAGGTTTATTCAATATCACAAATGGTGCATGTTCCACAAACAGTGTAGTTGGGCACCCCATTGTGATTGCTGATGCTTTCTCTACCGCAAAAGCAGCTGCGGCGAGACCTTGTTCACAAGGGAAGTGACCTAACATCACAGGATCTAAGTGGCCGCTGTAAAATGCTACTGGTTTGTAGCCCATGCTTGTTTTTTGAGCCAACACTGCTTTCATTACTGCTGAGTCGCAATGTGAAAATATAAAAAATTGTCGCTCATAGTCTGGGGATGCCAGTACCGGAGCAGTTGATATCGCATCTTTCAATTCATCAAAAGCCTCTTTCATTTCCATTGTCCACCCCAACTTTTTCTCCCCTTTATTAGCTTCCTTTAACGTCTCAAGCAGGGGTCCTATGTATGAACTGTAATCAAATACCCATGCTCTACAGTAGTTGCACAGACCCAGGAACTGCTGCAGTTCCCTCACTGTTTGTGGCACTGGTGTGTTTGAAATGGCCTGTGCTCTTTGTGGTGCAATCTTTTTTCCATGTTGGGATATGAGCTGACCAATGTAAAGTACCTGTTCTTGACAGTACTGTAACTTTTCCATGTCTACCTTGTAACCTTTCTCAGCCAATATTGTCAACATCTTTAATGAGTCCTCTCTGCATGTTCTTTCGTTTGTACTGCAAATTATTATGTTGTTGACATACTGCAACACTGTGCTTTCCACTTCAATGTTACCCAAATCCATCTGCATTACTCTGTTGAAAATTGAGGGTGATTCGCAATACCCTTGTGGCAATCTAGTGTGTTTCCACTTTGTGTTTCTGTAAGTGAAGCTTGTCAGATCTTGTGAGTCTGGGTGCAATGGTATTGAGAAGAATGCATTTTTAAGGTCGATCACTGTATATCGTGATGCTTCTGCTGGAATGCCACACAATATTGTGGCCGGGTTTGCGGCTATGGGGTATTCTGCTTCTACTATGTTGTTCAAGGGCCTGAGATCCTGTATGAAGCGCCAAGACCCCCCTTTAGCCTTGCGCACTGGGTATACAGCCGTGTTACATGGTGATTCTGAGGGGACCAATATGCCATTATTTATAAGGGCCGTTATGGTTTAATATATGCCCTCATCTGCCTCTTTTGATAGTGGGTACTGTTTCACTCTGGGGAGTATTGCACCTTTTTTCAATTTTATCCTTACTCCCCCTATACTTTTTATGCACCCCACGTCATAGGGGCTAGTAGTCCACAATGATGGGGGTACCTTTGTCATATCCTCCTTAAAGAAGGGAACTGGGGTGGATGTGGGTGCCTCAAGTGCTATTGCAATTTTCTGTGCTACTTGTTTGTACGCCACTCTTAGCCATATTTCCACACTCATCATAAACACCATTTCACCTTCCTCCTTTTCTTCTGAGAACAGCTCCTCATCTGACACCTGGGTGAGTCTACATCCTTTTGCTAGTGCTATCACTGCCCTCCATGTTCTTCCTTCTCTGTCTTGGGCTTGTACAGCAATGTAATCAGCTGTTGCTATAATGCTCTCAATGTCCACTGGAACCACCTTTCCTTCTGGTTCATTGACTGGTGTTTCTGGTCTGAACAAATAGGCTGCTGGCCTCCTCCAGATCTTTCCCTCTATTCCTGGCATCGATGCAAACACCATGTCTGTCCCGTACTGGAAGAGTTCGCCATCTACTGGCTCCGCCCTAATCGCTGTCTGTCCGCAGTATGCTTGCATAATCTGTCGTGCTGTGAGCATGTTAATCCCTGGAGTAGAGCAAATTATGCCGTCCTCAGTAAAGGAGATCGTCATATTCAACCTGTTCATTATGTCTCTCCCCAGTGTATTTACTGGTGAGGCACTATAATATAAAAGTGGAACTGACATGTCATAATCTTCTATAGATAAGGGAATGTTATCAGTAAAAGGAACCAATCCTCTAGCCCCAGAAAATCCTTGGGTGTTCATGGCTTCGCCTGACATCTTAAATTTACCCTCCCTTTTGCAAGACCGGGTCGCCCCGGTGTCAACAAGGAATGATAACTTTTTGTCACCTATCGTTACCTCTATGCGTGGTTCCTCCGCACTATTAGGTGTTACTTACAGGATGGGACACACCAAGGCCGTCTGTGGGCTGTCCTATTGAGGGTACAACGATTGACCATTTCCTGTGTAAGGGTTGTGTCCCAGGACCGTCACCCTACCCAGTTGTGTTTGTTGTACTTGGGGTTGTTGTGTTATCGCTACCTGTTGTTGTGGCAGTGAATGTGTCTGTGGCTGTTGTTGTGTTATTAGTAGTTGCTGTTCATTTCCCTGTTGCAACGTCTGCTGTTGCTGTATGCCCTGCTGTTCCTGTGTGGGCCTTGGTTGTCCCTGTTCACTCCATGATGGTGTTCCTGGTCTTACTCTACATGTGCGTGACATGTGCCCTAATAATCCACAACTCCAACACACCGTTGGTTCCCTACTCTGCCATGGAAAGCTCCCTGTTTTGTCCTGGTATACTGGTTGCCCTGTGGGGTAGGAATTTCTAAGTCCTCCCACCTGTTGTTGTGTGTTATATCCGTATCCTCTCCCTCTCATAATTCCTCCTCTTCCACTGTTGTAATTATAATACCCAGCTCCTGGCATTGAGTATCCTCCTCCCATGTTGGTCGTGTATGGTTGGAGTGGCGGCACCTGTTGTGTTATAGTCTGTGAGGGTGGTATTTGGGAGGGATCTTGTGCAGCCACTACTTGTGTGGGGCTTTGGGTCATTGTTGTAGGCGTAGTTATTAGTGCCCCTTCCATTGTGTATTTAGTAAGTTCTTTCTGTACTAGTTTGGCCTCTTCCGTTTTCCTGTCCTCTTCCTTTTGTTTCATTTTTCCTTGCTATGTCCTGCAATGATGCACTATTGTCAGTTGTATTTCTGGCCATGCTTTTGCTTCGATTCCCACTACTTTCTTCAGTTGTTTCTGAACTCCTTCTGGGAGCCCTTGTACTAGTATATGATAAAATATTGCTGGTGTTTTGTCCCATTGTTCTCTAGTTTCCATGCGCCACTTCTCTTGGATTTCCTGGATATAATCAACAGGATCTTCGTTCTCACGCATCTTGCGTGAGGTAATTGCTCCTATGTCTGATGTGTCTGGGTACTGTACCCTCAGTGCCTGCCACAGTGCATGTCTGCAGTTTGCGAATGGTGCCCCATCGTGCGATGTGTTTACTATTGTTGCCCCAGGGAATCCCGCTCTCTTCCAAATGTCATCCGCTGCATCCCCTAATATCGATATTAGAAGGCCCTTTACATCTCCCACTGCCAGTTTCTGTCCTGCGGTGTGTTTTTCCATTTCATATATCCACTTACCCGCACCTCCACTTAATGATGGGAGCCTTCCAAGGGACATACTGTGGTCTAACCCCTCCCCTCTCCAGAAGTGGCATTAAGTTATGTCTCGTTTTACCCTTTGTGTTCCATAAAAATCGAGTCCTCACACCCTTCTTCTTCTTCCCTCTCTTCTACATCGTCAATTTCGTCCGTATTTCCCCTGCTCGTAACTCTTTCTTCTCCATCTTTTCCCCTTCTTCCATCATTTCCTGTATTTAATGTGGGCATGTGTATTCGTCCTTCCTGCCTGCGTCTAGGGAGGTCCCTAAACCGACATGCATAGGGTGTCAGTTCGTCTGTGAAGGGCGCAAGTTTTATTGTACGTAACGAGCGTGAGGTGGTTGAGCATGTAGGGTGGGATGGGAGAGGGCGTGATGGGGACGGTGCAGCCTCATGTGTCTGTCTTTCCGCTATTCCTTGCTCTTCCTCCTCACTTCTCTCCAGTTCATCCTTTGTCCTACGGAACCATGGTGAGTCTGTGTTGGTCCGGGTGATGTATAGTTTATCTAGGCTTTCCCTTTCACTGTTTCTTCCTTCCTTCTCCACTCCTTCTTCTTCCTCACTATAAAAGTCAGTCATAAACGGCACCCCCCACTCGGTCTTTTTCCCCTTGATTGTTACTGTTTTTAAGTCTATTAGGTCCAGTTCTCCTTTTTCTCCTTTATCAACCGCTCCCCTTTGCGCTGATGTTGTTGCTACTTCTGTGTCTCTATATACATCCCCCCATACTTCACTCTCCCTTCTCCTATCTTCTCTTTCTCCTTCATTTCTCTCCTCCATCTCCCTACCATTTTCCTCCCTTTTCCTTTTTAATTCCTCCATTACTTCACTACTCACCTTTTCCAATATCCTTTCAAACTCTTTCTTCCTTTCCCATCTCACCCTCTCCCTTTCTAATATACTCTCTATCACCCTCCCTTCTTCGTATTTCTTAGTCGTTTCTGATAGCAATCTCCTCTTCCACATTGCCATTTCTCTTTCTTTCTCTTCTTCTTCCCTTTTCTTTTCTCGCAGCACTGCTCTTGATACCCTTTCTGCTGCTGCTTTTACCCTTTCAGCTTCTCTCCTTTGCTCCTCAGTTCATTCCCTTATTTTTTCCAATTCGTTCTTACCTTCTTTCCTTTTCCTCGCTCTCTCTCTTTCCTCCCTCTCGAGCTGTTTGATCAGTTAATTCTGCTCATCCCTTAACTCTGCTAGTCGTTCCTCCAAAATATCTTCCTTTTGTCGTAACAGCTCTTCCCCTCTCATTCCACTCTCCCTGGTATTATCCTCGTCTGTTTTCCTTATTACCTCCTTCTCTTCTCCTGTTAATGAACCTCGTAATTTTAATAGTATCTGTGCAGCTACCCACTCATCATTTGCTATTTCCACGGTTTGTTCTTCTCCAGTCCTCCCCTCCCCTGCTGGCATCTTCCTATGAGCCACATATGGTGGAGGGCTGTATGCCGGGTTTGAGTACCCCTCAGCCGCCCTTAACTGACCTCTTTCTATTTCTCCTAATTCTCTTAAAGGGTACAACCCCCCTCCCTCTGTTTTATCTCCCTTTGCTAGGGGTATATCGTTGCTCGGTTCCTTTTTTATTTCATTTGATTTATTATTCTTTTCTCCTCCCTCTTGTCCGTTCCCCGTATTCTTTGGGTCTTCACTCCCCTTTTTCCCATCCTCTCCTTCCTCCTTAATCTCTTTTTCTTCCGGTATTTCCCCCATAGTGAACATTCCATTTGGTCCTGGTCGGGACCCTTGGAACATCCTCCATAAGTTAAACACCTCCACGTGGTTTGCCAACTTCTTCCCTTTGTATGTATTATGCAAATGGTTTAATAGTGAATGTTGGGTCTATGGATCGAAGCTACCATTAGGCGGCCATGGTGTTATCATTTTGTTGTCCGTCCCCTGTGTCCATTCTATGCTATACTTGATCAGTTTCTCCCTAAGGGGTGACAGTGTGGTACATATGTGTTGTAGTGGGGTAGTGATGGTGTTCCCCCACCCTCCCGATCCCGTCCCGTGTAACATAGTAGCGCTCCACTTGTTACCCTTCCCCTATTTGGTAGCGGTTATCTCACTAGCAGTTTACAATATACAGCCTTATATCGTTACCTGGCCCCGTAAGTATGGGGACTTGCGATAGTCCGCTAAGGAAAATTATTAAAAATATAGTATTTACATGTGTATATTTTCTTCTTTCTTTCTTCCTTTACACGACACCCTTACGGCCCCCTGCGGCCGAGGCGCACATAGCCCCCTGCGGCTGCGTACCCCTTATGACGTTCTTATACAGTCGTCCTATTTTCACTTGCTCCTCCTCCTTCTTCTACTCTTGCCGTGGCCGGCGTTCTCCGTGCGCCGCCACGTCCCCCGTTTCGCCTTTCCTTGATCAATTCATTACCGTTTATCTCCGTTTCCACTCCCTTACCACAGTTCTCTTCCCCACCACCCTCAGAAGGAAAGTTGCCTTGTGCTCGGGATATCCTATGAAAGCCCTATTGGTGACGTCACCGACCTCTTTGAGCTACTGGTAAATTCTTCATATATTCTTTAAGTTCAAAATACACTTGCAATCTACCCCCGTTAACCTCACAGCTGTCTTTCTGTCACTCCTGGAACAAGGTAATCAATAATATAATCGGACTGCGCATACTGCGTCGCCTCGCGTGTGATACGCCCCTCGACAGGAGGGCTTAACCAGCCAATTATCTTCTGTATTGGGCAACTGACTAGCTACCGCCTACAGGGAAACGTCATCTACCTATCGAGTTTCTTGCTCGAACAATAGGGATCCTCATCTACTCATTGATCAATAAATGCCAAATTGTAGGAAACCACACACACACACACACTTACACGTAGTCGCAACCTAGGCCAATCAGTGTCTACGAGCGGCCGCACGTGATGTTTTCGTGCTCCGCCCTCCTCTCTCGCGTAACGTAACCGACTGCACTCACACTCGTTCGGCTACCATTCATTTCATTGCCAACACTAAATTGTCAAAACCTTCGCCGCGCACCTGTGCAACACCTCCCACCTCCCGTATTTAATTCCTCCCCCCGCCCTCACAATTTCACATTGCTTGTTGTGCGTGGCATGCTCACCAAGTTCTCCTGATGCGGGGCCGCTCGACTGCGTGCACCCTTCCAAGCGGCTCGCCACCTCCCCTCGTCTGGACCACGTAAGGACACTCGCCAACCGCGGGCGGGATACTTCTCAACTGGCTCCCGAAGGCCAATATCCGGATTGCGCTGTCCGGTCTTCTCGCAGTTCCGCGATGGTCCTGTAGTCCTCAGAAGGGGGCAACGGCAGAGGGGGCCGCGCCGCCGGGCCTCCTCGCAACGGTAGTACCGGGAAAAAGTAAAAATAAAAAAGCAGATCTTAAACAGATCTCAGCAGTGCCTCCAACTTGTCGGGGGGAAATTCTGCCGGGGTCGGCCGGGCCGTCCGCAGACCTCCGGGCAGGGAGGCCCCAACTCCTCCCGTATATCCCAGATGAGATAGAGTATGAGACACACGCAAGAAGCAAGGTGACTCTGCTGTTTATTAGACAAACGGCAGGGATGGGTCAAGGAGCGTACGTGTCCGTCCTGACACACACACAATCGTGGGGCTCGCAGGCCCTTTTTACCTTAGCATGACGCGCTACTTGCGTCACTTGGAAAGTTTAGCAAAAAACCTATCTCCACTCTGGATTGGTTACTCGAGTGGTAGGGTTAGTATAGCGCACATATAGAGAACGGTGTTAGTGGTTGAGGGTTAGTCAGGTGGTATACCTGGGCTGTCCCTTCAATTTGATACATGAAAATTGTTACATGAAGACCTCTGAGGATTGGTCAATGTTAATGGCGTCAGTGATAAGAGCCCCATGTTCTAATTGGTCCGCTCGCGAGCCTCCCAGTCTGGGACTATCGCTGTTCCCAGCTCGCGGTGCACCTGTAATTTGCAATAATGTTTTAATATGGGTAGGTGTAAACAATGTGAGGATTTATTCATATGTTGGGAGGTCGACTACTCCCACTGCTGCAGATGTCCAATGAGTCTTTTAATTGTATCTGCCTGTGTCTTGAAGCGTGGGATTCAGGCGTCTCCTTCCTCCTGGGCTTGGCATCTTGTCAGGTTTGGCTTTGTCACGTGAAATGGGACCGTGTTTGAGGCAAAATTCAACATAATTAATATTGTTTTTCCTACTGTGTGCCTGGTTTATCTTGCAGGTGCCACCTTGGCGTTGGCTTGCAGCGTGCGAGATTGCAACATCGTGCCCTTGGCGGTGTGCTTTCGCCGGGCTCATTCTGCAGGGTCAGCAACCCAGTTTTTGCTCATTCAATGTTCATGGAAGCTTTTGCTTGAGGCCTACTTGGGCCTGGTGCATAGGTGGAACCGTTTGATGCAGAGCGCTTTAGGTTACGATATCATATTGCTCTATCCTCAGTATCGTGTCTCCGTTATATTCTTCATTATGGTACATGGTTCTTAGAAGAAGCGTGAGCAAGCCTTTTTAGATAAGTTCATGATGCGTCTTGCGTTTCTGCATTTTGAGAGCCTATGTGGAAAATAATAAAGATGCACGTTCATGAGTATGTCTGTCGCCTACGTCATAGCACTGAGTATATTCTTCGTGTAGATTGGTGTGGGAGTGTCCGGTGTGTATATTTGCACAGGTGTGCTGACCGTTGGCTAGGTCGTCATGGCATCTCTAACGACGTGTAGGTTTAGTCGAGTTGATCCGTGCCGCAGGTGTCGGCATGGACAGGGCGGGCTGCTGGGCAGGTAGATGGGCACATCCGTATGTTCCTGTACCAGGGTATTTGGTCGTCTGGTAGATAGGCAAACTCCTCTCGTGGCGGGTGTCTAGGCCGTGATCCTCTAGGCCAAGCGCGAGAGGGGAAGGGCGGGAGCCTGGTCTTCCATTCTCCCACTTCAGAGTTTTAGGGCCTCATTACGAGTTTGGAGGTAGCCATGTCCTTAATAAGGGCATGGCTGCCTCCTAACTCGGGTCCGGATCCGTGGTCCCAGAATGGGGAAATACCAGGCCATTCCGACTTTGGAGGGCCCGGTATTTCCCCATTCAGGGAACCCGGACCCAGACCATCCCCATTCCCATTTGAGCCCTCATAGGCTCAAGAGGAATGGGGATCATGTTAACAATGGGCCTGTTAATGACCGGCCTGTTGGTAACATGCTAGTCCCCTCGCGGGACCACAAAGGACGTCTGGTCTGACCAGACGCCCAGAGCAGGTCCCCGCAAGGGGACCTCGTAAGACCTCCCTGGTCTTGGGAGGATAGCTCAGGGGCAACGTGCTCACCTTGGAAACAAGACGACATGGAACACCACAGGTTCGATCCCCGGGTCCGCGCTTAGAAACCTCTGGGTATTAAGCGCGTTATAAATAACCTATCATATCATATCATATCAATAGGGTAGAATGGGTTTAACAGTGCCGGCACCTTTACTGCTGCCGTTAAACCCATTCCGCCAGGATCGTAATGAGACCCTTAGAGTTTTGTATATGTGAGACTTTGGAGAAAAAGAGAAGAAAATACTTACAATATTATTATATAAAAAGCAGGAATCCTGCTTTAGTTTTAGATGCACAATGCAATGTATTTTAGGTTGTGTATTCTCACTTATGGTGTTATATTGTGTGGCTGTGAAATGTTTGCCTACCCAGCTTACTGCTATGTATTATTCTCTGCTTTCTTTATCAATGGCTACTTTACATGAGTAGTGTTGTACTGTATTGATCTTTTAAGTTGTATCGTAGATACACACCTCGTACATTCCCCAAATCATTTCCTCCACGATGAATTAGTATGACGTCGGGCTGCCCTGTACTTCTTAGACTTAACCATTTTGGAAAAACCTGGAACCAACGCATTCCATGCAATCCAATCCATTTTATTGTAAAATATCTCAAAACCTAGGTCCATGTTAATATTTCGCTTCCCACAGAAAGTCAGCAACCAAAACAGCCAACTATCTCAAATTAGCCACACAGTTTTGAAACTAGCCATGATAGCTGCAGTATTTTTCTGTTTCCAGGAAAATTATTCCTAATTTGAGTGTTCTAATAGTTTCTATGAGCAGGATGTGCTTGATGTGTGTGTTTTGAAGTTTTTGATTGGTTGTTGGTACTGTTCTGCTTATCTGCGGCTATGCAGCAGCCACTCTGTGTGCAGTATTTTTACACACCGGTAAATGTGACACAGTTTTGCAGCCGCAGCTATATCAGGGCAAATGGGATGTTGTATATTTGTAGTCACGTCTATTAAAAAAGCATGTGTAGGTGCATAAATAATATTCAGCATTGTATTGGTTGTGGCTGGAACCGTTGGTATATTCAAAGCTGTGTCTCTAAACATACATTTTCTGTGCAATTTTCATATTTTTATGTGGATGATTGTGTACAGAATTTTATTTGGTTGTGTTATTGTATATACTTAGTTGTTCACTTATTTTATTTGAAGGTTTGAACGCCAATTAAGTTTGATTTTGGGCTTGCAGAAAAATGTACGTATAGCCGCAGTTACAAAGCAAGGTCTGCAGCGGCATCGAATAGTTGTCACTATGAAAGATGTTGGGTGGGGAAAAATAGAGTTCTGTGAGTTTCATTGTTTGTTATTGGTTGATGTTACTGTTCTATTTGTGTAGCGCTTTGTGATTGGTTGTTGTGAAATTGTGTCATCCTTTTTGGTAGGTTTATTGGTAAATAGTTCTCTTCTTTTGGTATTCATGTTGAAAGTATAAAAGCCACCATTTTCTGCAGTTGTATAATTTTGATTACAGAACCCTCACTATGCACATGGCAGGAGGGTGTCTGATGTGAAATTAAGTATTAATACATATTTACATGTTTTAAGATTTATTTGCAATGTTGTGTGTGTTAGTTATGTTAATTACAGCTTACACATGGTGTTAATTATAATTTTTGTAATCTGCTCTGATTGTGTGGCAAGTATGTGTTAATGTATTTTTTAACGTTCACTAACATGGACCTTTACAATTAGATTTGTCAATCAATGGCATTTACATATAGGCATTGAGTTTGTGTATTCATGTTAGTGAGGTTGGAGGTTGAAGGTTTATTTGATTGTATTTGTTGTAATTTTAATGCAGGTTCAGCTATGCATTTCTCTTAACTGTTTTGAGTTTCCTGTGAGGTAGTACAATTGATGGTGTTTTGCAAGTTCATTTTAGTCATTTTTTTCTATTTTTGTATTGAGTTTCAGCTGTATCAGTCTCATCATCCCAGTGGATTTGCACCAGATGTTGGACAGTTAACTTCTGTGAAAGTCAACCTATATTCAAAACATAGTGGAACTGCTGGAGATGGGAGCAGCACATTTGTAGAGAGTTTATGAAAAGCCCTCTTTTTGAACCTGTCTAACATTTCTGATTATTCTTGAAATGGAGTGCTGCAGGTGTTTCAAGTCTCTGGTTGTTGGTGGCAGCCACTTTAATGTGTGGAGTTTGATTATGTACACACACTGCTCGCACCTAACCTTTAATGAGCTTTTTTTTAATCCAAGTTGAATTTTTTTCCCCAATGATTAGTTTGTAGAAAGAAAACAATAGTGGTGTATGCTCACGTGTTGCATCTTATATAGTGCATGTGATGCACTGCATAAAAACATGTATTTTAAATTATGTTTCTTAAAGTGTGTGTGTTTTCTAACTGATAGGGGGTCATTACGACCCGGGCGCAAAGGGATACCGGGCACCGGTAATGACACCGGTGCGGGTAATCCCTTTGCGCCCTATTCCGAGGTCCCTTTGCGGGTCCCTCCCTTAATGACTGGTTTTAGCAGGCATTAAGGACGGGACCCGCAAAGGGATACCGGGGGCAATAACGGTACCGTAATTTACGTTATCGTTATTGCTGCCTTCCCCCTTCCCATGAGCCCTATGGGGGCTCAAATGGGAATGGGGAATGGCATTTCAAATGGGGACTTAACGGTCCCACAAAGGGCGGAATGGACCGGTAAGTCCTCATACTGCCACGTCGGTGGCGGTACCGGTATTGGTGCTAGTCATGGCGCTAATAGCACCATGACTAGCACCAACCTCGGAATGAGGGCCATTATTTTTTCTTTTTTTTCAGATTGAGGAATATTATTATTTGTGTAAACATAGATGAATATCCGACGCTATAGTGTTGCACAATGGGCTGTTGAATATTGGAGGCACGGATAACCACAGCAACGTCTGGGGAGGGTCATAGACACTGGTTTGTTGGACCATACCCACAGCTATAGACCTCAATGTGCAAAAAAGTATACTGTTTGTACCCAAAAGAGTCCTTTCTAAGAGTCCCGTCTAAGACGGATATATTATGTATTATATTTCTAAGACTGATCTATTATGTATATATGTATTGAAAATGCAGTAACCAAAACAGCAAACTGTCTCGGATCAACTACACAGTTTTCAAACCGGCCGTGATATCTGCAGTCTTTCTCTGTTTCCAGGAAAATGATTCCTAGTTTGAATTTCTAGTAGTTGGTATGAGCAGGGTATGCATGATATGTGTGTTTTCAAGTTTGTAATTGGTTTATGGTACTGTTGTAATTATCCATGGCTATCCAACAGCCACTCAGTGCAGCCACAGCTATATTGTTTCAAATGGTACGTCATGTGTTTGTGTACGTGTGGTAGATGAGGCTATCAGACATTTTGGGTGGAGTGGCATCATAGATGAATTGAGTGTTTAGGGGGCTGGGAGATCAGGGGAGTGGTGGAGGTCCATGGGGAGTAGAGGCGGGCTGATATGTGTGCTAAAGATACTTGCCTGTGTGTGAAGCTAGTGAGCTTAAAGTTATTTTGTGTACCTTACAAGCATTAGTATGACATATTGGCCAATCTGAGTTTATGTGGATACTGGAATGATTGTCTGAATTGAAAAAAGGGCCTAATATGCCATGATTTCCATTCTGCAGAAGCTGGAGAAAAAGTGAATGGATTCAGATTTTGGTATGGATACATACAAATATAGTTCATTACGGGTGTGTTCTTGTGAAACATGGTTGCAGAGAGTGCATGTATGTTTTCACGTGTATGAAATCTAGAAGATTCCATTAATAGGGATGTTTTTGGTTTTTAGTACTTGTAGTAAGTACATTAGGAATTATTGCAGAGCATCCTGTGTATTTATGTCTAATTTAAAAATGCCAGCACATTTGTCTAATTGTTGCCTTATACTTGAGACACTATAAGCAGTGTCAGGATTATTTGTGGCATTTGCAAGCACAACTGGTCCGAGCCGTTTAAGTACATGTTGTGAACAATTGGTAGCAATTGAAAGAGAAGATTGATTGCTACATTTGCACAGCAATTTACCCCAGGTGTTTTTGAATTTAAATGAACCAGATTGTTTTTCCTCTATATTTTTTGATGGGCCAGCAGTTGTTTTTTGACAAGAGCCATTCTTCTCTTTGTTTTCTGATGCATGCGCTGTTCTTTTTGGACTAGAGAGTTTTGTGGTTGTATTACGTGATGGAGTAGTAGTTGTTTATTCTTTTTCCAGCATAGTTGCTGGGAGATCTGCTATGGGTTCTGTTTGTTTTATTTTTATTTTTAAAGGTTGTTTTTTTAGGTACAGGGTACATTGCTAGGTGGTGCCTGTACAGTTCCCATAGCCGTATGTATTCTAGGATGCAAGGAATTTCAGCATTGAATGTGTTTGCATCAATGTTAACTAGAAATAGACCATTGAGTGTACAGGGACATGAATATGCTATGCATATCATACCTTCTTTGAAGACTGTGCTGCCAATGTAAATCAATGTGTGATCTAGGGTTAGACCTTGCTATTTTTCAATAGTGACAGCATATTCAAGAGATAGAGGAAATTGTTCTCTGTGTATGTTCATGTCTTTCAATAGAAGAAAGCGTGCAATTGTGCAGCCTATTTTCTTCTGCAGGTTTGCCAAAGTGGATATTGACAAACTGAATATTGTTCTCATATGGATATGTTTGGAAACCAACAACTGAACCAATTGCTCCATTGACTAAACCCTGTTCAACATCAAGGTTTTGTTTTAGGATTACTCTGCAGTTTAGACACATAGTTAATAATTTTTCTGATACAGCTGTGTTGAAGATACATTTTTTAAAGCTTTTCAGTCGTGCTGTTGCTTGTTGACACCTAGGGAGTGTCATGCCATGCACTTCTAGTTTGTCTGAGGAGCTGATATAAAGTATAGGTTGCATTTCTTTTTTCAACATTGTATCATTGAATTGACTACAGCTTACATGGTTTGTCATTAAGGACATGCATTTTATATTTTGTTGAGTTAATTGTTCCATGACATAAGGGGCAGATGTGTTTTGCCCATATAGTTCATGGATTTGTCCAGTTTTGAAGATGGATTTTTGCATCTTTAGTAAGCAGACCTGTTCAACGCTTTTGACAATGTTAGAATGATACAAGTTTTGAGTTAGTTCTCTGTAGTAAAAATGTTGCCAGAGATTTACATTTCCAATGCTGCTGAGTGTGTTTTGGGATTGTTTGTGTCCTAATGTTTAAAAAGTAGGTTGATATTTTACTGGTGTTAATTGTAAGAGGTAAAAAAAAAACAATGACGTGTTTACCTCCAAACAGTTCTTCGTAGTCGGTTTTTAGGACTTCTTATATAAAATATTAGGTTGGAAGCCATGCTTACTTCATCTATAAGAAGCATTGTCATTTGTTTAAGAATTCTATGTACTTCTGCTGATAATTTGTAAGATTCTAATTTGTTTTGGTGTCATACTGGGAGGAGCGGTAGTCGGTGTAAAGTTACACCTCCTATATTGTAGGCAGCTAAACTAGTTGGGGCTGTTACAAAAGCTGAAAGGTTGTTTAAGTCTTGCATAAATGTGCTGATTATTATTTTAATTAAGAACGTTATACCAGAACCAGCTTTACCACTTACATTTAGGAGCTGCAAGTTTTAGTTTCATGTTTAAGACCATGTTCAATTTGTTCAGTGGCTTCAAGATAAATGGTCAGTTGTTCATCATTTAGTTGTGATTTGAGCATTGACAAGTCTTCTTCTGATTGTTTAGATTGATATATGGTATTTTCTACCTCAGTCATGGCAATTTCTGCTTCATTTAGAATGAGTGGTTCTCCAAGTGGTTCTAAGTGAAGGTTGACTGCCCTCAGGAGTATCTTTATCTAGTGTAGCTTCAATTTCTTCCCCTTGTTGGCGTTCATTGTCCAACATGTGTTTGTATTGTTTGAAATTGACATTAGTTGTACAGCTGCCATTTTCTTTGAATGCAGCTTCAAATGAGTCATAGTCAGCTAATGATTCTTCTTCTTTTCTCCAAGGTTTAGAACGTTGTACTATGGCCATGTAATAAAGTTCTCTATGTTGCAGATATTATGCATTATAACTTTATATGATTAATTTAGGTGGGGTTTTGTAGGTTTTACTAGGCTCCCTTCACATGTTGAGACTAACTATTTGCCAGTTGTCTCATCTGGTGCGACATTGTTTTTGTAGGAGTAGTTATGGACTATGTCGTAGAGACACATGTTTTCCAAACTGGTACTTCTTTTTGGGTAGTATGTGTCAATGAAATTGTTTTTTTTAAACATTCTGGCTGTTAGGCTCATCTGTGGCTATTGTTTCTATCTCTTGGTAGGATTTTAGTACTTTTTTTTGGGATGAAGCTGGATCAAGTTTTATCCAGACAATGGGCCTCATCATGAGTTGGGGGTTAACCCTCAAATGCAGTGGTAATGCTATTACCGCCGCATTTAAGGGTCTGCCAGATCAGGAGTACTAATAATGCCAGTGACATTACTGCCGGCGCAAGTACTGCCGGCCGTAATAGCGCCGGCAGTAAAAACACCAGAAGCCAATCGCACAATCAAAGAGCCATCACGAGTCCGGCGTAGGCGCTATCAGCACCAGAAAACCGACGTATAATCTGCCAAAAATACCCCCAACCAAATGCTGTGGGTAAAAGACCACAGGAGACAGGAGAAAGTGCCCAGGTGAAACCAATGTCAATCAGAGGCCTACAAAGGATCCACCCATGCACGACACACACATCCAAACACCATGCTGCCATTTGGAGGCAGGAGCCCTGACGTGGGCAACTACCTGCTGCATATGGAGCCACAGAGGCCAGCCAACCAGCCCAGGGCACTGGGAACACAGGTGGTGCAGGGGATGAGGGGAAGGAGGAGGAGAGGAACACCAGCAAGGCGGACAGCTATCCACAAGGACAGGCCAACACCCTGGGCCCTGTCTGATGGTTAGTCATTGACCGAGTGTAGTCTGGACATGGCAACCATCACGTTGTCAGACACAATCCAGGCAGACATAGGTAGCCGGACGACTATCAGCATTGCAGTGTCCCCGCTCGTGTAGCTTAAGTCTGTGCCACTACACCTTGGGACTGGCAGCTACCATCTCACCGGTGCCATCATGCTTTCCATTGCCCAGTCCACCGTCAGTGCCGTGGTGGGACAGGTGCTGGATGTACTGTTGCCCCCCACCGTGTCACGCCTCAGTCATCCCACCCTGGCCACCCGACAGTCATTGCAATGGTGCACGAAAGTAGGCACATTCAAAACAACACAACACACAAGTTACTTGACCCACGACAATGTACATCCCTGAAACAATGAGTCCTGATTGTCCAATCACATGCCAGGATTAGTGGACATAACAGTGTAAAATGGCAAAGTCAACACCACCGAAAGGGAATGCCAATGACACATGGCCAAACAAAAAGTCGCATGCACACACAGATGCAAGTGTCCCCTAGCGACATGGGACGGTCCTGATACAACAAGACATGGGTGTGGTTCTTACAGTAAGTAGTCCATTGATCCAATGCTGCCCCTAGCAAACCACAATGGAATTGACCAAATGACAAGTAGTGCACATGTACCACATGAGTGCAATACACATGAAGACTCACAAATACATTGTAACACAGCTGCATGTCGACCTCAGATGATGCATGTCCTGCAAGAAGCAGTGTGCATGGCAACAAAGCAATGTGATAGCAGTACCTTATCAACGCAAACGTGATCCTTCTTCCGACATCACTGATCACTGAGCCCTGCGCACCCACTGAACCAGACGTGTCCTCTTACCTGGATTCCCACACCTGCAGGTGAATCATGACATCCCCAGCGCACATGGATTATGACCCCTGTGTGCGTCATCCACACACTCCAGCTGAGCCTGCATACAACATTGCATAAGGGCGTACACATATATGCGTTAAGAGGGCATTTGGACTGTTGATGGCACCCTATTGGTGCCTAAACTGTACTAGAGGGGCATTGATATATGCACCTTGAAGCATCTGCAAGCATGTCCTAACCAGACTAAACAGTCTGCGCCAGTCTGCGGCTGTACACTTCCTCCCTCCCTAGCCGTCTCTCCAGGAAATACTGCCAGTGCTGCAGTAATCTATATATAGACATCACGAACTACACTATATACCTAGGTGAGTGCACCCGGCTCTTACGAGACGCTAGCCTGCTTAGATCAACTCTCTGGGGACTGTTGTATTGGAAAACCAAACATGACACCCACAATAAACGATTAGTCAGGGGCCAGCAATACAAACACACAGCCACCACATTCTGAAGCCCCCATAACTCAAGCCAGCACCAAGGAAAAGAAACATAAAAATAATGACACTGAGCAAACAAATTCCCAACAGCTGAATCAAGGGACTCTCAAAGTTTGTTTATTAAATACCCGGTCCCTCACTAAACACGCTGAGAACATTCACGATCTCATCACAGAAGAAAAGTTAGATATGTTATTTCTAACAGAAACATGGCTTAAAGATCCAATTGGACCTGTGTGCACTAAAGCAGTCCCAGAGGGATATACTTTATACCACCAGAACAGGGAAAAAGGGGTAGGAGGTGGAGTGGCCTTGATTGCAAGAGATTCTTTTAGTCTCTTTAAAGCCTCAATAGCTTGCACTGGCTGCGAAACCTTACACCTCAAATACTCCCCAACCCCTAGAGTGTGCATCAACTTTATTGTATTATATAGACCCCCTTCGCTGGTATCAGAATTTAGTTGTGAGATCACTCAGCAGATCACTCTGAAATCCATCAATTCCGCCTCAGTTCTAGTCAAAGACCTTAATAGATGGTACCAAAACCCTTCTGATAAAGAAACCATTAGTCTCTAAAAGTCTTTAAAAAATATTGACTTTGTAGTCCAGAATAACGACCCCACTACTATGAAGGGCAATCAGTTAGATTGGGTTGTAACATACAATCTAGCTACGCAGAATATATCTACCCAGCCGTGTATATGGTCACAAACATAGCCCTCATATTAATACTATGAGCAGATCTTTAAAGGTATAGGTCCAGAACCGCTAGAGCCCTGTCTCCGCCAAATTGGTGAATGTTTCCGAACTGGGGACACCTGTGAGCAACTACTACAAACCTATACTAACTACATTTCAGAGATGGTAAATCAGTATGCCCCCCTCAAATCCAAAATGATTAGAAAAACCTGTAACCACCAAAGCTGGTTCACTAGTACACTTTGGGACCTTAAGATTGAAAAACAACGTTTAGAAAGAATCTGGTGAAAAGATCTTTCCCCTGATTCCCAGGAGCAATAGAATCAGGCGAACGTCAAGTATAGACACTGCATCACAACCGCGAAAGCAGAATATTTTAACAAGCAGATTGAGGCCAACCAAATGCAGCCAGCAAACTCTTTGACATCCTCAAATCATATGAGAAACCTAAATCCATGTCTGCCCCATACACTCCCACAGAGGAAGACTGTGAAAATGTAAAAAAAAGCCTTGGAAAATAAAACCCAAATAGCTAGAGAAGCCATCATCCTGGCAAGAGAAACTGCTAAATAATCCCTTCCTTTGATAGCAGCTAACTCACAGCCCTATGAACTGGAACATTTTAATTTCCAACCGATCTCAGAGGCCGAGATGGTGAAAGTGTTGGCTAAAATGAAACCATCTTCTTGCGCGGAATATCTAATCCCCCACAAAATCATTGTGGAAAATAAAGAGCTGTTCGCACCAGTGTTAACCAAGATAATTAACGCATCTTTCCACGATGGTAATATCCCTAAAGCTATAAAAAAGGTGACCATCACACCGTTGTTAAAAAAAACAGGTTTGGATCCCAAAGATCCTACTAACATGCGCCCTATCACTAATACCAACTTTGTATTGAAAATTATGGACGAAATTGCCACAGGACAATTACAGGCACATGTGGAAGCCAACAATATTCTGCACGAGCAACAGTCGGGTTTTTGTGCGGCTCACAGCACGGTAACCACTATGCTGGACCTCCAAACACATATGCTTTCCATAATAGATAAGGGCAAAACAGGGATCCTAATGCTCTTAGATCTAAGTGCTGCTTTCAACCTCGTCGACCATACACTTTTACAACAAGTTTTGGAGAAAACAGCGGGGTGCTCTAAGGCAGCCTTGGCATGGCTAACATCGCTTCTCACAGACCGTGTTGCCAGAATTCACTGGGAAGAGAAGTTCTCTACATCCTCTCCCATAAGTGCAGGTGTTCCGCAGGGAGCTAGCATCTCTCCCTTCCTTTTCAACCTATTCATGAAATATCTATGTGTACTGCTAGAATCTATCGGTGTTCACTTCACCAACTACGCCGATGATACACAGCTGGTGATAGAGTTGGAAGGAGATTACCAAATAGACAAGAAAAATATTACAACCATATACAACCTAATAGATAGATGGATGGAAGACAACTGGATGTGCTTGAATAGTAAAAAAAACGAACTCATGATTTTTGGCTCCAGTCAAGCAAGGGGCAAGCTTGGTAAAGAGTTTGAAGAATTCACTATCAAAGACTCAAGCATCAAGGTGGTCCCCCATGTTAAAACACTTGGGATGATGCTGGAGGCGTCCCTGGGATCTGAATCCCATACCAATTATCTCCATAAAAATAACGCATATTACATTAGGTTACTGAGAGCCATACGCCCACTTCTAACAGAAGAAAATACGGCCACAATTGCCAGGGCCATTATACTGGCACGTCTTGACTACGGAAACTCATTGCTCCTGGGAGCACCTAAAAAGTGCATAAGCAAATGCCAGATAATGGAGAACAACGCAGTCCGGATCATAAAAAAAATTGATAGAAGAAGCCATGTGACAGAGGCCAGAAGATCCCTCCACTGGCTCAGAGTAGAGGATAGAATCCTTTTTAAATCTTTGACCCTGGTTCACAGTTGCTTATATGGAGTGGCTCCATCCTACCTTAGAGCCAAATTTACCCGATATACCCCTAACAGGGCTCTAAGATCCCAAACACAAGGCAGGCTACAGATACCCCAGGCACTCCGAACAACTTGTGCTGGGAAATCATTCCCGATCCGTGCTGCCTAGCAGTGGAACAACCTGCCAGTCTCGCTGAGAGCAGAGCCAAATCTGCTAATCTTCAGAAAAAATCTAAAGACCCATCTTTTTAAATAATATTCCACCTCTTAGCTTCTCTCCTACCCACGACTTAACATGAATCTGTCTCTCTGCGCCCTGATGCCTGCGGGCTACCGACGCATTACAAACATACAAATCAAATCAAATCATACAAACATGTGCCATGCTGCACAACAGCTGCTGTTGCAGGAATGTGCCACTGCCCCCGATGCCGATGTGCAGCCATCAGGGAATGGAAGACAGAATGATGATGATGCTCCCCAAGCTGGTGCATGTGTAGACAGGTATGAGGTAGGGTAGGGGGAGGTTGGCTAGACAGGGCTTGAATGACAATTGACTCAGAAAGGGAGATGGGTACATGTAACACTTATCACATGAACATTGAAGAGCCCTTGTTCACAAACATGAATGTCCAAGCTTCATATGATTTCAAACTGTGATTTATTAACTGTTAGACAATCCCCCCTTTCCCCAGTGAACACCCAGCACACAACCCCCTCTCCCAGTCAACACCCAGCACACAATCCCCCCTCTCCCAGTGAACACCCAGCACACAATCCCCCCCAGTGAACACCCAGCACACAATCCCCCCTCCCCCAGTCAACACCGAGCACACAATCCCACCTCCCCCAGTGCACTCCCCAAAACAGTGCAGGTAGGTACATGTGCTCAGGGCACCCACAACAGTGCCATGTCCCTCTATGACGGTTGCAGGCGCTTTCCAAGTCCTGGCCCCGCTGGTGAGCGGGATCTCAGGTGGCGCAATGAACGGCGCCTAGGTGAAGGCTCCAGGGATCCCTCCGTAGGTGTAGTGGAGCTCGATGGGACTGACCCGGTGACCTGCAGCTGCTGGCGGAGAAGGTTATTGGATTGCCTTGTCTGCTCTGCATGTGCAGATAATGCCTCGTACCCTTTGCCCGAAACCTGTCAAGGCCGCTGTGCATCCCTCCACCACTTTCTGGGTGCATGCGTTGTCTCGGGCCCTGTATTTGCTCGCATGCCATATGGCTCCGCTAATGGCCTTGATGTGCTGGCTGTGCACTTTGACCATGTACTGTACTTTTGCCTGTTTGGCCTCAATCACGTCCAGACGTGCCATCACGGCAGCTCCTGCAATGAAAGGTACCCCGGGTGCAACGGGGACTGGGCTGACAGCTGTGCGCTGCCTGTGAGGGGGGGCGGCATGGGGACATGTTGGCAGCTTGGATGGGGCTGATACGGTCAGAGTGCCTATCATCTGGGGTGCCATATGATGGTGTGTCAACGTCAGGCTCTTGTGTGTGGACATGACGCACATGCACACGTGGGGTGTGTGCTACCTGTGTAACTGGCTCTGGGCTCCCATAAGGCGTGGCCATTCCTTCGGTGTCGCTGCGTCTGGGTGAGCGCAACAGTCCGGGCTGAGGTGCAGCTGCAGGTGTCTGTCCCTCATTGGGCTCTGACCCACAGGTGACTCCCTGTACATCGAATGTCTGCATTATGGGTTGGGTTGAAGGAGGCGCTGAACCCCTGTGGCCATGTGGGTGCTGCAGCTGTCTGGTTGGGCTGCAGTGTGGTGATGTGGGATGGGTCTGACGTCGGGTTGCTTCCGGACAGCCTCTTTGCGGGGTGGTGGTGCTGCTCGAGGAGCGCTGCCTCGTGCGCCGTGATGTAGTGGCCTCCTCACCGTCATCGCTGTCCTGTGGTGATCGCTGTGTGCCTGTGGAGTACATATGGTATGGATTGAGTTCAGGGCGGCCTACATAAGTATCATGCATTTCAAGCCATCAAGTGGGATTGTAGACAGTAGCAATCATGCATTGCACATGCATTGTGTTCACTCCCCATGTTGTGATTGGTGAAATGTGTCAGTGTGGAGGGACACTGCATGGACATGTTTGTGTGTCATCATCACATGTGTGTAGGGGATGCACCGTGCACATGGTGCTGGTGGTTTATTCATGCACACTCACACTTCACGTAGCTGTGCCATGGCCATGGATGTCTGTCCCCTGACCCTTGTACTAATGCAGTGCACATACAGGGGAGTCTAGGGGGTGCTACGGTTCAGTGGTACAAGGGGTCAGTTATGGGTGTCTGCAGTGCCTCACACACATTGCATGCACATTCATTCACTCAGGGTCTGCATGTGTGGTCCTTACAGGTTCATGCATTTAGGGGGGCTCACCTGCAGCCTGCTGGATAACGGTACCAGCCTCCGCTCCGCCGACTCCCTCTATGGTGCCCATGTCAATGAGTGCTGTCATCTTCTCCTCCCAGGGTGTGAGCTTGTGTGGTGGTGGTGGTGGCCCTCCTCCAGTGCCCATGCTTGCACTCCTGTGCTGGGATAATATGCCACATTCTCTGACTCAGTCATTTAGGCGGTTGCAACAGTCCTCCCCATCCCGGGGCATGCGCCCCTCTGCAGACACCCTCTGGCTGATTTCCCGCCAGATCTGCGCCCGAAGCTGCCCGCTTGTCTTGCGCTGCTGTGCACCATGTAGTTATTCATGATGGGTCACTGCCTCCTCCACAAGTACGGCCAGCTCCTCATCACTGAATTTGGGTTTCCTGACCCTGTCCAGGGCTGACTTGCCCCTAGTGCGTTCCTGTGACATTTTTCACTGTTCACGGGGGTGGATGGCTTGCAGTGGCTGTGATATTCGACGGATTGTGATTTCCAAAATGGCTGCTGCTTTATTTCCCAATCCGGCGGTAATGCGTTTCCTGCGCGCTATAAGCGCTATTGGCAGGCAGTAGCACACAATGCGCTGGATTTACGGGTTCTTGGCCAAATTCTACGTCGAGCGCTATTAGCGTTAACGCCATGTCCCTGTGCGTGTGTATGCCTACTTGTGATCTGGCAGGCTTTCTGCCGGGGGGCTTGGTGTTAGCACTAATACCGCTCGACGGGAAGTCCGCCCGATTACCGCCCAACTCGTGATGAGGCCCAATGTGTCCAGATTTTCCATATAGCTGTACCTTTTAAACAGTCTGCAGCTGCGTAGCACCAACATCCTCTATGAGAAAGCATTTTAATACTGAAGCTGTACAATTTTTGTAACAGTGTTTTGTCAGATGATATGTCATCTCAGAGATCTATTAGCTCTGTTTTCTCAGCGTGTGTGAGATAGGCTGTGACATATCTTGCAACTGCAGTGGAATTGTCTGCAATGTATTGTATATCTATATTTGCATTCCTCAAGAGGGCAATGATTGCATTGTAATCATTGATGTCCTTGGATGCTTCATTAGTTTTAATGTTGTATGTATTTTTAGGGGATTTCCCTTTTACACTGTGTCTATAAGAAGACATTAATCTATTCACTGGTCCTGTTGTGGAAACTGGTTTAGGAAAGTTAAAGCAATATTAATGTTTACCTGAATGGTACCGTCTTGGTCCAAGGCCCTCAGGGCCCTCAGGCCAACCATCTCCTCTTTGATAGATGCTTCCAATGCCTTATCAATTTCTATTCTTCTCCTGCTGTCCCCTCTCTTCCTTCCACGTCTCCCTTGCCTCCCCCTGCTGTCTCCACCTTGGCTACCTTGCCCTCTCTTCCTTCCTCCCCTGACTCCCACTCGGCTTCTACTACACCTCTGCAGGGCGTTCCTCTGATTTGTACCCCTCCCCGGAAGTCTTTCAAGGATGGCAACCTTCTCCAA
Organism: Ambystoma mexicanum; assembly: GCF_040938575.1. Lineage (NCBI taxonomy): Eukaryota > Metazoa > Chordata > Amphibia > Caudata > Ambystomatidae > Ambystoma > Ambystoma mexicanum. The sequence goes on from NC_090928.1 coordinate 1,152,461,520, forward strand.
ATTGCCACTTCAACTCTCGCTCTGATGTCAAACACTCCTCTGACATCTGCCGCCTCATTGAGGAACTTGACCTTGATGTCCTCGGTCTCACTGAGACATAGTTCACGGCCAGCTCTGTCGTGAGCTTTGACGCTCCCCTTCCTGATTGCTACAAGATCGACTCCACGCCCAGGCCCAATCTTTCCGGAGGGTGTGTAGCCCTGTTCTTCCCTGAGTGGATTCCTGCCTCTGTCATTCCCACAGAGGCCTACTCCTCTTTTGAATGCCTCGTCGGAAGACACTCTCTCCTAGCCACTGCCTTACTGTGGCTACCATCTATTGGCCACCTGGTCAGATCTCCTCCTTCCTCTCCTCTTCTCTCCTGGTCTCAACCACTCAACTCCTCCTTTTTTGACACTTCAACATCCACCTGGATGCTTCCTGTCCTTCCTTGGGACTCTTTCGCAAACTCTGTGACTCTCTCTCTCTCTTTCTATTCTCCCTTCTGTCCCAACTCACTCTGCAGGGCACACTCTGGATGTTCTGATCTATTCAGACCTTCCCCGTTCTATCCCTCTCACCACTCCTCTCTCCTGGAGTGATCACTTTCTCCTTTCCTCCCAGCTCACTCTCTCCACCCCTCAGGCCAAGCCTACTCCAGCACTGCCACCTACCTTCTCGGTTATCTGACCCATGAAGCGTGTGTAGTTGAGGCCTTCGCCGCCAATTTCTCTCCCCCTGCTCCTCCTTCGGCTGACTCACATCCTGACATAGCCCTCGCTATGCTCCAATCTGCTATATTTGATACTCTTGATGTTCTTGCTCAAGTCATGAGGATCCGCTTGAAGCCCAATGCCAAGAGCAACTCCTGGTATGACTCAGAGCTTGTCACCCTGAAATGCAGTGGGTTCTCATCTTACTTGATCTCTCTTCTGCCTTTGACATGGTCAACCATGCCATCCTGCTCAACCGTCTCCGTGACTTTACACTGAAGCACCAGCATCGTTACTAAACTGGGTATCACCAATCAGGCTCTGGTGTGGCTGACTTCTTTCCTCTCCAATCGACCCTCCCAGGTCCAACTTGGATCCTTCCTCTCCTCTATCTCTATCTCTACGTGTGGTGTTCCCCAGGGGTCTGACCTTTTTGACTGGCTGTTCAACCAATACCTGGCACTTCTTGGACACCACATTGCTATCTCTGCCCCAACTTTCAGTGCTGTGCAGGTGACACTCAACTCATTTTCAGGCTCCCTTCAGCCACCTCTTCTCCTTCTCTCATCTCAGATTGTCGGTCTGCTATCCAGGAATGGTGTTCCAACAATGATCTCTGCCTTAATGCCAGTAAGACTGAGATTCTCCTCATCGGCACACCTGCACCCTCCTTTCCCTCTCTGGCCAGCCTCTCTTGGCCCTCCTCCTGCTCCCGTCTGTGAGGCTAAAAATCTCAAGGTCATCTTCGACTCCACACTCTCCTTCTCTCCTTACATCTCTGACGTCTCTAAGAAGTCACACTTCCAGATGCTCCTCCTCAGATGGTGGCTGAGAGGAAATGGCATGCTTCCTGTACATCCTCTGAGAAACTGACCTGCCAGCTGCTCCAAAGGCAATACCGTCTCTCTGTCCACACCAAGAAGAGACGCCACATCTGTTAGGGAGAATTCTCTGTTTAGGCTGAATTTCCTAACCTATTGAGTCCCCCAGCAGCTTTGCTGGATTTTCTGGGTTTATTTTTTTTCTCCTGCCAAGAGTGAGACTCTTTTACCCTCACTCTTGGACATGTTTGAAGTGTGTTTCTTTGGTTTGCCTTGTGTTGAATGGGCTATGGGGTCTTTTACTCCATAGGGCCTCATGTGTTTTTGTGAGATGGGTTACACAGCACCCTCAGTGCCGTAACCCAGGGGTGTCCTAGGGACCCCCCAACATAGACTCCATACCCTGGGACTGACTACTGTCTCCCAGGGTCTGTAAAGTCACCATTGACTTTACTAGTCTCAAATCCTGAACAGAACCAGTACAAACCATCATATTGTGGACGTACTGGCCGGGGCAATTCCATTGCCCCGGGGTCTGTTAGTCGAGGGGGCACGTCTCCGTCCCCCCTCATTGAGTTTTGGCTGGTGGCAGTGGAAACTACTTTTTATATTCAACCGCGAATATTTTCCTATGGGATTTCCCATTGTTTTAGGCTAATACCTTTATTTATTTATTTACGGTAGCCTTGAACATACCGCCGGGTTATTTCTTTATTATTATAACTCCGGTTGGTATTTTTTGCCAAAACTTGATTCTAAAATGGCGTTGGTGTTCACCTCTGTAACTCTGACCCAAAGTGGAGCCCTTTGTTCCACTTTTGGCGGGCTTCTCCACAGAAGCCCTCCAAAGTGGTGCCACTCTGTCTGGGGTACTTAGGAGGGGTGGAGGGGGAATTAGGCACCCTGGACTGAGTTACCTTGGTAACTCAAGTTGCACTCCGTCCTGATTGGCCCAAGTGGTGAGCCGGCCGGCTCACCACTTAGCATGTTTGAGTGACAGCTAGGCTGGGTGAATGGGGGTTTGCTGCATAAAAGCAGGGCTTTGGGGACTGGAACTTCAGAAGTCGCCACAGTACCTAAGAAGCCGAAGAGGGAGAAGCCGAGCCGACCTGCCAAGACGACACCACCGGTGAAGCCCTGCAGAACCGTCTCACCACTTTTTCCGACGACAGAGGAGATCTCCCGCCGGAGAGTCTTCTTCCCTTAACTGGTGGGGACAACCAGTTGCTGCCTTCTTTTCGCCGTCCCGAAGCATCTCGTGGCCGCCTTGCCTGTGCCAAGCACCCCGGCAACCGGGATACCACTTTTTACCTCAACCGCGAAAGAGGGGTAAAAATCCTTTGTGACCGAAGAACTCCACGGCTGGCCTCATCCCTGGTAGTGCAACGACCTGCAGCCTTCCTCCCCGTCGAGATCACCTCTTCCTAGGGACGACGCCGCGACTTGCACCCACTACCAGGAACGACTACCACCGCTGGAGGAATCTTTCCACTTTTAAAGGTACTGTGATCCGCCCGGCCTCCCTTGCCACCGATTGTACGGGGTAGATTTAGCCCTCGGCTCTCGAACCTGGGTAGGCCTGGGACACCCTAACTAAACTTTTCAGAACCGTAGTAAAACCTTTTTCTCTCACCTGCAAAGACTGATGACATTGTGTGATCTTGGGCACATTTTTCGCCTGGCTCCCTCTAAAGCGGGCCCCGAACTAATTCTCCTTGTTCCACCATTGACTGCCTTTGCTAACCTTATGTGAAAAGTGTTTTTACCTTACTGCTCTCTTTATTTCTGCCTTTTCCCTCCCTTTTGGTAATACTTGTTGGAGTGTCATCTAACGTTAAGCGCTCACCTCTGTTTGGAAATAAGTGGTGTTAACTTAGAATTGACCAACGAATGATTAGGGATGTACATATGAGTAATAGTAACTGTGTTTGACTTTCTTATCTTTTCTAGTGTGCTGGTGTAATTTATGAGTGTACCTTTAATAAATAAGTTTATACTTTTACACCTAGCTCTGGTTAGTGTTTGCTTGTGCTACTGTGTCTCTGTACCTATTCTGTATTCTCTGTATACTGCCTAACTCTTCTTGAGGGAAGTCTGGCTGCTCAGCCACAGCTACCACAGTGAATCTGTGCGGTGCAGACTGCTACCAAGTGGGTTTACTGCCAACACCTGTAGTCTTAAATCTTTTGCAGTGGTCCCAAAGGGAACTGCACAGGTTTCTGCCTAACAACATCCAAGCCTGTGTCACTGCGGCATCCAACAACTTGGCCAAACTATTTAAAATGTGCAAGGTGCTTGCCAATCTTGCTGCAGTCTCCACCTCTCCTGTCCCCTCCAAGGCCCGCTGCATGGTCCTGGCTTCTCATTTCATTTCTAAAAATTGAGGACATCCTGTCCTCTCTCTCTTCCTCTCCTCCCCCCCCCCACTAGTCCCCTCTCTTCCTCTGGCCGTTCTGTGGACACCCTTCCTCCCCCCTTCTCTGCCTTTCCCCTGTTCTCCTCTGACAAGGTTTCTAGACAAGTCTGATCTATGAAAGTCTCATCAAAACAGGTTCTCCCCTGTTCCTCTAAAATCATCAAGGACCACATTGACACCCTGGCTCCTGCGTTGGCCGTCTTCTGCAACCATTCCTTTGCCACTGGAGATTTCCCTTCCCCCCTGAAGCACTCCCTTGTGCACCCTCTTCTTAAGAAACCATGTGCCGACCCGTCCTGCCTAGCTAACTGTCACCCAATCTCCATCACTCCTTTCCTGGGAAAACACCTGGAAAAGCTGGCCATCTCCCAGCTTAATCTCCACTCTGAATCTGTTGGTTGTCTCCTTGTTCACCAGTCTGGCTTCAGAGCTGCCAGAAGCAGTGAAACTGCTCTCCTGAATATCCATGAAGACCTGCTCTCCAACCTTGATTCCAACACCCCTGTGTTCTCATCTTACTTGATCTCTCTTCTGCCTTTGACATGGTCAACCATGCCATCCTGCTCAACCGGCCCCGTGACTTTACACTGAAGCACCAGCATCATTACTAAACTGGTATCACCAATCAGGCTCTGGCGTGGCTGACTTCTTTCCTCTCCAATCGACCCTCCCAGGTCCAACTTTGGTCTTCCTCTCCTCTATCTCTATCTCTACGTGTTGTGTTCCCCAGGGGTCTAACCTCTCTCCCTGGCTGGTCAACAAATACCTGGTACTTCTTGGACACCGCATTGCTGCTCTGTGCCCCAACCTTCAGTGCTGTGCAGATGACACTCAATTCATTTTCAGGCTCCCTTCAGCCACCTCTTCTCCTTCTCTCATCTCTGATTGTCTGTCTGCTATCCAGGAATGGTGTGCTTCCAATGATCTCTGCCTTAATGCCAGTAAGACTGAGATTCTCCTCATCGCACACCTGCTCCCTCCTTTCCTGTCACTCTCTGGCCAGCCTCTCTTGGCCCTCCTCCTGCTCCCACCTGTGAGGCTAAACATCTCGGGGTCATCTTCGACTCCACACTCTCCTTCTCTCCTCACATCTCTGACGTCTCTAAGAAGTCACAATTCTAGCTGCACCTTCTCAGAGGTATTCTTACTTTCCTCTCCTTCCCCCAGAAGCTTAGTGTCTACAGAGCTCTGGTTCTCACTAGGTTGGACTACTGTAACATCCTCTTTCTAAATATACCTGCATTTACAATCCACCCTCTGCAACTCATCCAAAACAGGACTGCAAGACTTGTCCTTGGCCTCGAGTCCAGGGATCGTATCTCTCCAGGACTTAAATCTCTGTGCTGGCTCCCAGTGGCTGTGAGGATTACATTCAAAACCCTCTGCATTGTCCACAAGGCCTTCAAGGGCCTCAATAACTTCAACTCGCTCCCTGCACTCGGGGGATCTTCTCTGTATTCCCACAGCCCCCTTCCAGCACCTGATACCTGATGTCTGCACTTACCTCGGCACTTACCACCCAGCTGCACCTCTTATTTATTGTATTTATTGATTATTATTTATTTTACTGTTATCCTATATACTGCACTTCCCCGTCCACTTTCCCCCCTCCCCTGTACTTGTGTGATCTGAATGTCACGTGGCCTAGTACGATTGTTGTCTCTGTCTTCCCTTTGTTCCCCTTCCCTTGCCTCTTCACGCCTTGAAACACTTCTGTATAGGCGCGTTATAAATACCATATCATATCATATCCTATCATATCATATCATATCATTTGGTATATTATTTACCTTTGTTTTTATATGAAGGTTGACAGTGTTTGCCACACTTATCTTTTTGGAAGCGTATGATTTGTGTACATATTTTTCTGAAGGGATGTAACAGGGAATGCATTTTTGAATAAATTGTAAAAAAGCGGCATCATTGTCATGGCCAAATTTGGAAGCATATTTTATCCACAAAAGCATGCGGATATGTGGTGCTCCTCCGGATTGATATTCTTTTCTCCAAAAGAATTGTTCCACAGCTACGAGAGGAGAAGTATTTCTATTGCAGGTGAAGCACAGCATGGCAATTAAGTGATGGTGAAAGTACCTTGTTTCATTAACAGGGTCAAGAGAACAGAGTTCTCATGGTGTTTATATATCTATTCCAACTTTGTTTTGGTTTGCAGTGTGTAGGACGTTGTGCAAGTCATCCCAGCGTGACTTCGGAACCAGTGTTTGTATGTACTATGCATGTTTGCAAAGATTTGTGATACTTAACTGCAAAACTTAATCGTTGTCTTTTATCTTTTGAAGCAGTTGTGTAGCAGATATTTTTGAAAAATGTGAGCCTCTTTGTATTGTGTGTACAACTCCATAACATAGTGTTCCTAGTTAAATGTCAAACATGAGGTGGAAAATGTGTTCTAAATTTTGTCTACATCTGTGGTCTTCAGAATACATCTATAAAGAGTGATATTCTGATGCACTAATTTGTGTGGATCGTTCATCACATCTTCCTCCTTTTCCTTCAGGACAGAGTAGAGGAAAAGAATGTACTTCTTCACTTTTCTCCCATATGCTCATTGTGGAGCCTTTGGCTTGACATATTTGATATAATTCTAATGTTTTTGGAGTGTAGCAGGAGAATGTTATACAGGCCTAAAATGTTGGCTCCGGTAACAGGATCTACACATTCAAATTGGCCAGTTTGTGGTGAATCTTGAATTATTTAGGAGGTTTGTTTTAGGTTTTCCTCTATGTTTATATCTTTGTAGTATCCTCATTTTCTTTAAGGTATTGTAGGGCTTGTCTAACTTTGTTTGAGTCGACTAGTTGCTGGCAAATTATTTTGTCATTTGTTGGTACACCATTAACTGGTACAATCAATGATTGATCTATTGGTGGTTGTACTCCTAGAGTTTCTACTTTTTCTTTAAGATCTAATGAAAAATATAATACTTTGCCACAAATGCCTTTTAGTAACTCATATGGAGGCAAATTGGCAGTTTTCGGTTGAAGGCATATTATAGCTTGAAATGGGTGTACTGCTTCGATTATAATTCTCTCATATAAGTTAAGTTGTTGGAGAGCTTTTGTAAGTGGGAAGATGTCTAGATTATTAGTAATAACATGTGATGGCATTGTTTGTCCAGCTTTGTATTGCATTATGTGCAAACATTTGAGGGGTCAGTTATTTTGTATTTTTTTCTGCTGTTAGGTGTAATGCTAATTGGAACCATTGGGATTCCACATTGTCTTCTATTTTGTAGGCCATATCTACTATTTTTGTTGCTCTTTTTATAAAAGCTTCTGTAACAACAGATACATACTTTGGTATATCAGGAGATGTGTTTTGAAACTTAGCTATTTCATTTTGTATCCATTTTTAAAGTGGGTGGTGTTTGTGAGGTTTTCGCTAATGTTTTCAAAAGTTACTGAATTTCACTCCTAAAGTAACTTTTTTATTCTACCTTTGTCTTTTAGTTTCACATAGTGATTCAGAAATTGTCGTACAGATTTGAAGGATTGTTGTTTTCCATGACATACTGAGCTGCAAGTCAATTTCTACACTGCACAGTCTATTTGGGTAAAATGAATATTGGGTTGAAAGTTTGTTAGGGAGGTTTTGTCTATAATTGTTTCTTTTGCCATAATGGTGTCTCCTACCATTTCATAGCCTCTGACATCATTGTCTATGGTAACTGTTTTTGTTTTGTTTATCTTGTTTATAAGCATCTGCATTCGAATACGGTTCTGTCCTGCTTGTTTGAATCCATTCACTGTCACAGAAATGTGAAAATGTTGACATTGCGCATGTTTAGGGTACATTTTGTAATATATTGATTAATTTACTTAGTGGTTTCATTCTGTTTAATATTAATATGAACAACTTCATCTTTAGTAGACATGTACTGTCAATTAGAGCTTTGAGGATTTGTTTTCTGCAGTAGTGTTTAAGGCTATATTGTGACTTTTTTGCTGTCTTTATAAAATTGTTAAGAACTCTACCGTGGACATTATTTTGTAGAATTAATTTTTGGAATGCTTTACTGTGGCTACTTTAACATTGGTAGATATAGTGTTAGGTTCATTATTCTGTCTGCTTTTGTTTGTACATGTTTTTTTACTTTTAGATTTTTCAAGAAGGCCCTTAGTTGTTTTAGTGGTGGTTGGTTTACTTTTGTTGAGCAAGGTTACTAACTGCTTTGTTTTAATGTTTTCTATAAAATGTTTTAGAGACGGATGACTATATTGCCTGTTTTTATTTCTATCTGCTCTATTTTTTCTTTGTTTTCTACAGAGTTGCATTTTAGTAGACACTGGGGGTAATTCATAGAATTCAGCGCACAAGTGGCGCACGCGGCTGGCGCACAGTGTGCGCGTGCGAATCCCTGCGCCAGCCGCGTGCGCCAAAAACCATTTCCGCGCACAGCGTATTCATGGATTCCAGCCACCAAAACCAGCCGTGGCGCACAGTGGCGCAGCGACCTTGCAGCAGCGCCAGTTACGCCCCCAAGAACGCCTTCCGCACAGGGAAAAGCCATCAAAATCCCCAATCCAGCGCAAAGGGCTGCACTAACCCTGTACCAGCACGGCAAGCGGGCTACGTGTATCACTGGGGTGTGTGGGAAGTACCTCACGCGATTGGGCCCGTGCTAGCAGGGTACGCATATTACAGGGGTGCGTGGGAAGTTCCACACGCGATTGGCCTGTGCGCGTGTATTTCAGGGGTGCGTGGGAAGTTCCACACGCGATTGGCCTGGGCGCGTGTATTTCAGGGGTGCGCGGGAAGTTCCACACGCGATTGGCCTGGGCGCGTGTATTTCAGGGGTGCGTGGGAAGTTCCACACGCGATTGGCCTGGGCGCGTGTATTTCAGGGGTGCGCGGGAAGTTCCACACGCGATTGGCCTGGGCGCGTGTATTTCAGGGGTGCGTGGGAAGTTTCACACGCGATTGGCCTGGGCGCGTGTATTTCAGGGGCTCGCAGGTGGTTTCACACGCGATCGGCCCTGGGGGAGCGTGTGCGTGTATTTCAGGGGTGCGCACAAAGTTTTACACGCGATTTCAGCAGGGTACGTGTATTTCAGGGGTGCCAGGGAGTCCTACATGTGATTTGGCAGTGTGGGTCCTCCCAGGTGTTCCCTGTACACCCTCCACGGCCCCTGCAGGCAGCCCACACCACAGGGGTCTACCCTGCATCCCTGGTCATGTCCCGCAGGCAGCCCACCCAACATGGGCATGCCCCCCAGCAAAGGCACATGTCTCCTTGCACCAATGATCACCAACTCATGTCCCCTTGCACCCCCACCCCCAGCATTGCGGGGCACCTGCCAGCAGGCCCCCACCCATGTCTCCCCGCACCCCCACCCCCCCAGTCACCAGGGGCAGCCTCCACCAGGCCCCCACCCATGTCTCCCAGCACCCCCACCCCCCCCAGTCACCAGGGGCAGCCTCCACCAGGCCCCCACCCATGTCTCCCAGCACCCCCACCCCCCCAGTCACCAGGGGCAGCCTCCACCAGGCCCCCACCCATGTCTCCCACCACCCCCACCCCCCAGCCACCAGGGGCAGCCTCCACCAGGCCCCCACCCATGTCTCCCACCACCCCCACCCCCCAGCACTGTGGGGCACCTGCCAGCAGGCCCCCACTCATGTCCCACTCATGTCCCACTCATGTCCCCTTGCACCCCCACCCCCCAGCACTGTGGGGCACCTGCCAGCAGGCCCCCACTCATGTCCCACTCATGTCCCCTTGCACCCCCACCCCCCAGCACTGTGGGGAACCTGCCAGCAGGCCCCCAACTATGTCCTCCTGCCCCCAGGTCCTGACGATACACAATCATGGCAGTAATGGGCAGCATACCCAGCACAAACACCCAGCCAAGGATTGCATCCACCCACATAGCAAATCCAATTACATGATACAACCCCAATGGCAAGTATGTAAATGAACACATGTCCGTCACACACACATACACAATGGGTGCAAGTGAATGTCAAAACCCATATCATGACATGCATGAAACCAATGAGAAAATACCACAAAAGAAAGTTATAAAAACATGTATTTTCGAAGAAAATGAAGTAAACTAATCAAGCATACAACAATGGGGATAACAAAATAAATTGTCCATATCCGATAAGTAATGTAAAAATCCAAAAAACAAAGGAATCCAAAAACTAATGTTGTCCAAAGCAAAATCATGGTGAAAAAAAATAACGAAAAACCATTGCCTCATGGTGAACACAAATATAAATAAAAAAAATGTATTTTAAAAAATCCAACTATACACAAGAATATTCCAGGGTCCATGAGCCCAACACTATAAATGAAACCTACTACTACCTAATAAAAAAACTATATACAGAAAAGTGGCCATTGTCCGAGCGGTCCAAAAAAATCTCAAAAAATAAAGGAAACCTAACACTAACTAACTAAAGAACTATATACAATGGCAGCGGGCAAGTCCTGCGGCTCACTCTGTGATGTTGCCGGCCAGGGCATCATCGAACTCCATGGCCCCGAGGTCTCGCAGGGATAACCCCATGTTCACCTCAAACTCCCTGCGAGCTTCCTCGAGGCACTCAGCCCGCCTCAACGCCCGACGCATGGAGAACTCCGCCCTGACGATGGTGAGCCGCTCCTCTTCCGCCCGCTGCCGCTCCGCACCTATCCGCTGGACCAACTGCTCCCACACGGAAGACACTACCATCCCAGGGTTCTCCTGCCCTCCGGCCGATGCCTGCCCCTCTGATCTTGATGGCCCGAGCCATGATGCCTCCCACGTCGAGCCTGCTGCTGCCTCCGACGCCACTGCCTCTGCCAGCACGACGGCATCCAGGATGATGGAAACCACCGACGCCGTCGTGCACGTGCCCTGCCCGATGATGCCGTCACATCCTCCATCTGCTGGGGTCCAGTTGCTGTGACTCCCGACTGTGGCAGGGATGGGATCCCCACCGAGCTGGCTGCATTGGTCAGGGCAGGTCCACAGGGGGCCCTGATGGCATCTGGGCCGGAAGACGGCAAGGAGAACGACTGGCGTATAGTCTCCACAGAGGAGGAGAGGGCCGCCAGATTGGCCGACACATGCAGGAAACCCCCGAACATGGCCGATCCCAATTGGGCCACGTCGGCACGGTGCTCTTCGTGATGACGTGCGTGCTCCTCCTGGGAAGCACGCAGGGCATCACAAATCACAGCCGTGCGCATCGCGACCCCAATCAGGACCTTCTCCACACGGCCAGGGGTCCCCTCGTCCACAGGTGGAGGGGAGTCAGATGACATGGACATCCCCTCTACCTGCGGACGGGCCTGGGACGGGGCATCCCTGCTGGTGCAAGGTGGTGCACCCACAGGTTCAGGGACAGCGACATGCACAGGCCCCTCCACGGTGACCTGTGCTGCCTCCTGCCCCTGCCCCTGGACTGCACCACTTGCACCAGCAGGGATGCCCCACCAGGCCCCATGTGCGCCTCAGTGGTGGCCTCCTCCTCCTCTGTGGAAACCACCAACCTGGATGGCTCCTCGCCGTCTACCGCCGTAGCAGGCCCTTGTGGGGGCTCACCCACCCCTTCCGCTGCAGCCGTGGGGGCATCCCCGCCGCCTTGCTCCACAGCGCCGTCTCCGCCCTCTCCTTCACTAGCCGCTGCCTAGAGGGAGACATAGAACACAAGCATCAGGGTACTGTACAATGGTCCCCTAGACAGGAAGCAATAGCAGATGAGTGCCACTGTCAAAGTACACTTCCATCATGTCACACCACAACACATGTGTCAGTCCAGGCAAAACACACACAGTGACAGTCATGGTGCGTGCCATGGACATTTCAATGCATGTCCAATGGACTCTCGAATCATACAATGTAATGGGACTCACATGCATCATGGGTCATGCCTATCACATGCACACACTTCACCTCAGTCACATCCATCTGGCCCCGTACACCCCAATCACAGTGCATACAAGGATGACTAGGCTGCATCAGTGAATCTGTACATTGTCACAGACATGTGTCATGCATCCATGGCACTCACAAGTCACAGACACGCAGGTCAGGCACACAGACATGGATACCACATATGTATCTGGCATCAGCACCCATCCCTCGCCCCCACCCATGTCCAGGAACAGAGACTGCCATGCTCTCATGTGTGCAATCTGCACAGGGCTCCCCATGTCGCATTCAAACACATGCAACAACCGTGCGGTTCACACATTACAGGTCGCACATGCATTGCCATGATGTCCCTGCACACATACATGCGTACATGGCCTATGTCACACATGCAGGCAAGTATCAGACAACCAGCACACTGCAACATGCCCTGTCTCACACAGCAATGCTTGGCCACTTACCGCTCAACTCCAGACGGGTCTCCCTCTCAAGGACCTGGGCGTGGAGCGCTGGGTGTGCGCGTTCCAGGACCCTCAACTGGATGGAGCTCATGCGGCCCCGGCCCCCCTCCACGAGGCGCCGGGCCTTCATGAGGGTCCTGGACCTCAAGTCCTCCCAGCGCTTCTTGACCTTCTGGATGGTGCGGGTTGCCACCCCCTCCGCGTTGATGGCAACCACACAGTCGGCCCAGATCCTCTCCCGTCCTTCCCTGTTCGCGCGGGACGATCCGAAGAGGGCATCATACTGCCCCAGGACTTGCTTCACCAGGACACCAACTTCGGTGGCAGTGAAGCTGGTGCCCCTCTGCCCCTCTGGCCGGGGGTTGCCACTGGGGTCAGATGTGGATGTGCCCGACATGGCAACCCCAGGGGCAGGAGTGGGTGGGCAACTGGGTCCTGGGGCTGGGCTGTGGAGCGATGTTATTCGAGTCGGGAGTCTTCTGTACCAGCAGGGGTGGACACAGCAACTGGACCCCTGCAGATGGCTGATGTGCAGGCACCAAATGGCAGGGCACGGTGGCAGCAGGCAGGCAGGCAGGCAGGCAGCAGCAGATGGCACGTGGGAGGCTGCTCGGGGCACTGGGGGGCAGTGATTCGGCCTTCTGGGCAGGAGCGTGGTCTTCCGTGTGTTTTCGCGTGGCCAGCTTGATACGGAGTGATTTGGCACGTGAAAAATCTGCACGTCAGCGTGTAATTCGAGGAAAGGCCCTTAGCGCGTAAGCGCGTCTGCACGCATACGCATTGTCATTGGACAGAAGGCCCCTCAAGCGCAAGCGCCCCTGTGACAAGACGCGTACAGACGTGCATGGGCATTACAGCGCGCGTGAAAAACTGCACGTCCGCGTGTAATACGAGGAAAGGGCCCATGCGTAAGCGCGCGTGAAAAACTGCACGTCTGCGTGTAATACGAGGAAAGGGCCCATGAGTAAGCGCGCGTGAAAAACTTCACGCGAACCCCTGTAATACACGTAGCCCGCTCCCCCAGGCCCGATCGTGTGGAAAACTTCACGCGAACCCCTGAAATACACGTAGCCCGCTCCCCCAGGCCCGATCGCGTGGAAAACTTCATGCGAACCCCTGAAATACACGTAGCCCGCTCCCCCAGGCCCGATCGCGTGAATAACTTCACGCGAACCCTTGTAATACACGTAGCCCGCACCCCCAGGCCCGATCGCGTGAATAACTTCACGCGAACCCCTGTAATACACGTAGCCCGCTCCCCCAGGCCCGATCGCGTGGAAAACTTCACGCGAACCCCTGTAATACACGTAGCCCGCTCCCCCAGGCCCGATCGCGTGGAAAACTTCACGCGAACCCCTGAAATACACGTAGCCCGCTCCCCCAGGCCCGATCGCGTGAATGACTTCACGCGAACCCCTGTGATACACGTAGCCCGCTCCCCCAGGCCCGATCTCGTGAATAACTTCACGCGAACCCCTGTAATACACGTAGCCCGCTCCCCCAGGACCGATCGCGTGAATAACTTCACGCGAACCCCTGTAATACACGTAGCCCGCTCACCCAGGCCAGATCGCGTGAATAACTTCACGCGAACCCCTGTAATACACGTAGCCCGCTCCCCCAGGCCCGATCGCGTGACAGACTTCACGCAAACCCCTGATATACACGTACCACGCTCAATCACGTGTGTAACTTCCCGCGCGCCACTTTTTTGATGCGCTGGGACTCTACCGCCTGCCTTCGTGTGGCTGACGTGCTTCAGCTTGTGCGTGTCTTTGGCTGTGCGTGGCTTTGCCCTATTCCATTCCATGAATACGTGTGGTTCGGGTGCGTGTGGGCGTTCCATCTGCTTCCCTGCAGTACATCCCCAGTTACGCCCTTATTTTCGCGCGTTGTTCCCCATTCCGCGCGTTACGCCCCGTGTCCCGCCCACTTTCTGGTGTATGCGCTGAGGTTGTGCGCTTTCACTGTGCGCGTCGAGCACGCCTTTCGAGATGTTGCAGTGACTTGTGCGCCATGCACGGGTTTGGCGCACATCCCGCGGTGAACACGCGCAGGGACTTTCATGAATCGCACACGTGCGCGTGCGCCTGTTTTTTTCTGCTTGCGCATGCTTGCGCTTGCTTGCGCGAGGATTTTCGGCGCACGTTTGTTCCATGAATCGGCCCCACTGTGTTTTGCCTATTCGGAATAAAATTAAGTTTTTGTTTAAAAGCTGTGGAATGTGTATGCATGTATTATGCATGGGTGGTCGTGTGTGATTGTACAGTGGGATGATAGGTGTTGTTGTAAAAGTAAAAGGCTGTACAGGCGTGATAGGCTTGGGTTTGTGAGTAAGGGAGTAGTCGCACGATGGATTAAGTAGGAACATTGTGATGTTTTGAGGAAAACAGTGATATTATATGATATGGCATTAATAACGTGCATATACACAAGTGTTTCAAGGCGTGATGAGGCAAGGAAGGGGGAACATAGGGAAGACAGACAGCGATCCTACTAGGCCAGGTGTCATTCAGATCGCGCAAGTGCATGGGAAGGAAAACGGACAGTGCAGTACAAGAGATAATAGAATACATTAGTAAGTACAGCCAGCTGGTGGCAAGTGCAAGGGTAAGTGCAGACAGCAGTTGTTACAATGGTGTGATTTACTGCATAGGTATGAGGGTTGTGTGGGTGTTGGAAAAGGGTTGTAGAAGTGTGCCTGTGTGTGCTAATGGGTGTTAGGGATTTGGAATGCAATCAGTTTGACCGTTGTTGCATTGTAATGAGTACCTTATGTGCATAGGGGATTTGGTATATTAAGGAAGCAAATTGTGGCATAGAAGTTATTTAGAGATAGATGTGTTGTTAAATAGTAAGGAATGGGTAGTATTTCGAATAAAGAACAGTGTTTGGATGGGAATCGGAAGACTGTGAATGTTGCAATATAATGAATAAAAGTGAAATACAATGTTGGTGAGTTGAATAGAATATTGTCGGCTAATGCATAGTTAAATACATTGGTACAATTAGAGCGATCTACATGCTATACTAATTTACTTACTTTGTAGGATGTGAAGAGTGTTCTTTCTTCGGTAGCTGTTTTCTTCAATCTTCTTTTTTCCTCCAATTGTAAAAGAAAGTTAGTGGGTACATGTGGTAATGCCGAAGTACTTTTAGGAAGATAGTTTGTATTTATTAAGGTAGCAGAAGTTGTTGGGAAAAAGAATTAATGAAGGTGGGTTATGAGCAGTGTAGTAAAGTATGTTAAGCATTCTGTTTGAAAATGTGGAGTATGGCTTTCATTATGAATGAGCTATAATTAAAGGTACCAAAAATAAGTTACCAGCAGTTTTGCTGGACCGGCTCACTCTGTGTTTAGCGGTAGGGTCACTATACTCCCAGAAGGTCTTATCTGCTCAGAGTTTAGGCCGCAACCGACAGACTTTACACTGAAGCACCAACATTTTTACTAATGGTGCCAGTGCTCAATGGTTCCCATTCCCATGGAGTCCTATAAGGCAATGGGAACTTAGTGTACTGATGCTGATTGTGATATTTCTGTAGCATTGGAATGTTAGGTGGTGGTAACGGTAATACAGGGTTGATGGCAACACGCCGGCTAGCGGTGGGTTTTATCAGCAACCCTGTAATGAGGCCCTATAAGTAGTGTTGTTTGGCACATTATAAGTAATAGGGCAAAAATGGGCATGTACAAATTATGCATATCTAGGTTATTTTGTGCTGGTGATTTTAACAAGAGAAGTGCTGTGTTTGTGGTGCAATGTATTTGTGTTGCAATGTTTTTTAAAGAATTGGGAAACTGTGGCCTAATGGTAATGCAATGGCAGATTGTAGTTGGAGAAGTGTTTGATGTCTTTTAGCAGTGGTTGGAAAAGAACAATAGTTTATAGTTAAAGAGACACGTTGCATTTAGATACTTTGGGCCCTATTAATGGACTCTTCGGCACAGTGCAAAGTGACTTTGCACTGCTGAAAAGTGACTTTGCACTGCCGATAGAAACCCTCATTCATGGAACTGTGCAAATTGTAATTTTGCAGTGGAAAGTCAGTGCAAAGTCATTTTTGCCACATAAAGTGACTTTGCATGTACTTTGTACTGCAAAAACACATTGTGCACAGTCCCGTGAATTAGGTTTTGTGTTGCCAGTGCAAAGTCACTTTCTAGCAGTGAAAAGTTACTTTGCACTGTGCAAACATTTTGTTGACTCTGGCTTTTTTGGCAGTATACACGTATATGGGAGCAGGTGGAGAATGGTGTAATTTATAAGGGATGTAATGAGAAAGGTTGGAACGTGAGATGTTCATATGTAATGAGAAATGGAAAATGGTGTGCATTTTAAAGTGTTTATTTTTAGGAGGATTTTGATGAAAGTTCAAATGTGTGCTTTTACAGCAGCACAGTGTCTAAGAATTGTGTAAAATAAAGTAAAAGCTGATGTGAACGATTTGTAGAACATTATTAACAGGCACTTGGTGTGTGGAACTTTAATATATTCTAAAAGTACTTTCCTTAGAGTTTAATCTAAGCTCATAGTGCACATACATTGGGCAAAAAGCACGCCTCAAACACACAATTAATGTGCGTACATGATGATTAAATGTAATGTTACTGTCATTTTTTGGTGCTGTTCTTTCTTTCTTCTACACTTTAGTTTCCCTGTATGTGCCTCTATATGTATTTTTTCTACTAGCACAAGTGTGTGGTAAGTTTTCAATTGTTAGCTATTTATTCCATGTTTAACATTAATCAAAACTCTCATAAGGTAATATTCATTATTTTACAATCTGAATTTACCAGATTACAAATATTGTACTTCTATGGTGCATGCTGCAACCATTATCTATATGTATGATCAGGTTTGACTGCTAACAACAACACTAGACTATAATGATTTGTTTACATAAGTGCATTCTTTAATACATCAAGTAGTTCATGATTGGTCCCTTAATCACCCCTAATATCGTGTTTCCAACATTATAAACTAGACCCCTTGCAGGGACTGTTTATTAAAATGTATGTAATATGTGATGTCATCAGTGATGTCATGACCTGGGTCAACATATCCTGGGTGTTGGTCTTAGCAGTGCACAGTGGTGGTGCAATTTATGGTTCCTTAGCTTACCTTAACTGGTGAATTTCTGTTTTTATGGGTTTTACTTGTAACCTTAACATCCATTTAACAACGTTTTTTCATTGAATTTCATAGGTTTTTATTAGTGCAACTTAACCATAACGTCCTTTTAACAGCGTTTTTTCAGTGCAAGTCATGGATTTTTAACAGTGCATGCCAATTTCCTAAAACGTACAAATATCATACTTACCCCAAAACAGCAACATGTTTGTCCAATTTACAAAGATTCACCTTAAAAACACTGCCATTCCCAACCTCCAGCATAATTTTTAACACTTCTATACATATTTTGCAACTTTTTCGTTGACGTAATGGCAGACTATCGGGGCAGTGTTACCTGATGTGCTTGAGCATGGCATGATGTGTTCGCAAACGTGTCTGCACTTTGCAAATGGGTCTGTGCTTTGCTAACAGTCCAGAACTGCATTTGCAGCTGATCTAGGAACTTTGAAGCTCAAGATGTGCCCATACACCTATTCTTACTCATTATCTATTAACAATCTAGCACACAGCACATACTTGGAAGAATATTAGCAAAACTGTTATTAATCTTTAAAATGTCATAAGCTATTGCCATCTCTCCTCCCCAAGAGCCACCACCAGCTGGAGGACCTACGCAACAAAAGAAGCACAGTACTCCAAAATACAATGAAGCGGACCAAGAAGACGAGGTAGAGGAAGAGCAAACCTCTAGCACCCAGAAAGAATCATGGGTGTGGCAGTTCTTTACCACTGTTGTGAATGTACCAAAGACTAAAGCTACCAAAGTGAAATGCTCTGAGTGCAACATTGTACTGAGTCACAGATTACCTGGACAGTACTCCAACGGGACTACCTCCATGCCACACCAAATCCAACCATTGCAATGCTCTCAGAAAGGTTGCTCCTTTTTTAGGAAGTAGTAGGCTATCTTCCTCCAGCTCATCTATCACAACCAATACTGTAAACACACAGCCTACTTCTGTGGGACACAAAATCCCACCAGCTACCGTGCAAGTGTCAAAAGAGGCTGTTGATCCATATCTTTACAAGACCACAGTACTCTGTATATACTGCAACACACCACTCTGCAGATGGGGGGCAATTTTGAAGTGCCTTTGAGGCTGGAATCAAGGAGCATAAGAAACACGGTCCCCTACCTTAGATGGAACACATGCACAACATCTTCCCCTGTTCACCTGTCTCTCCATATTTTTGGTTGGTGCCTCTTTCCTCATTCCCTCCCCTTGTTATATTCTGACCACTCCTGCAAAAACAAAAAAACTTCTCAGAAAAAATATAAAAGAAAAACAATTCTCTGTCCCAAATACTTTTCTCTAGCATACAACAAGGACCATAATTGATGGACCTTTATAACTGTCTCCACAGTCAACTTTCTAGGACATGGATCATTAAAAGAACTGGATGGCACATGCACACCATCGCACAGGGCAGCCATGGTGCCTTTTTAATTTTATATTTGTAACACTCCCTCAATGCCTGCTTTCAAACAGTCACATATCCATCCACCAATCACTTTAAAAAAACTGTACATGTAACCCTATAGCCATAGTAAGCTTCCACACACCAACTGCCATTTAATCTTCTACAAATCGTGTGCACATGTATTTTCCTTAGTTATATAAACAAATATACACAGTGCTCCTATAAATGCACATATGCATTGTGCAGTGAAATAAATGCATAACTAGAAGGGCTAGTATGGATGGGCAAGTGCTCATCAGAACCCAGGAGTGAAATGCCAAGGATGCCAATGCGGGATGCCACTGGCTAACTACTGGAGCAGAGGAGTCCCAAGGATGGGATGCATCTTAACCGGAACATCCCTTTAGCAAAGTTATTTCTGTAAATGTAATAGGTTTTTAAGTGAACATTTTTCATGGTGTTACATCACTGTATATACATTTTTAATGATTCCTTGCCAATGTTCTTTGCATGAGTTTGCTGCACATCTGCCCATGCTTTATTTTTGAAAAGTCTCAAAATGTATGTACATAAAATAGTCATACAACCTAGCCCCCACTAGACAAAATCCATTCAGAATTTACACAAACATAAAATGTTGGGTCTATAATGTTTCTCTAAATTATTTTCCACATTCGTCAAAAGGCAACAAAGTAATTAGCCATCTAAAAATGTTGAGAACCGCCTCTAATTTTGCCCCCTCTTGACAAAATCCCAACAAACTTTGCAAAAACATGCATATCTAGGTTTAACATCTTTTTGTAGACTGTTGTACAGATTCATCAAATGGCACCACATTTATAAGCCTTTAAAAAATGTTGCCCCCCTCTAATTGTGTTTCCTCCTGGTTAAACAGCACCACAATTCGAGCCATTCAGATACAGGTCTAGAATTAAATTACAAAATGTCCTGTAGTTTCATTGAGTGGTGCCAAAGTTATAAGCCATTCAAAAACTGCTTTTCACCAACCCTGTAATGCAGAAATAGGTATAGATGCCCCCGAACATCCCAGGTGTTCGCGAACATCATGGCACTGACTTGGACATCCATACTGTTTGCAGACATCAGAGTTTAAAAAACACCAATTTTTTGTGTTTTTAAGGCCATATCCCATACCATCCACACTACCCCTCACGTCCCCAGAGATTGTTTCATTAGTTTGTCAAGTGCAGTGTTGTGTTTTTAAATATGTTTTTACAGCGATGTTGGTGGACAACTGGTACAGTCCGTCAATCCAACATGGTGGCCGTTTCCAAAAATCTGATGCACCTCACCTTTTGAATTGAACAATCAGCGGGCATGTCCGATATCCACGGACATCACGCCACCCCCTGGACCTATCGGAGGCCTGTCCACGGATGGAACAGAAAAGTGAGTCTGCAGACTGAACCCAGATATCACTAATTTTTGTTTACCTAATTTTTTGCCTTTTAAAAAAAAGTACTGGGTTTTATACCAAATCTGCAAAAGCATGCTTTCGGGACCAAGCCGCTGCTCCTGCAGCACATATGGCGAAAATCCATCCAGCGGTTCGGGCTGTAGGCATGAGTACATTTTTTTTCCATTGCGTCTATGGGAAAAAACACACGATTTGGGACCCCCCTACAACTTTGCCACCCCTTGATGAAACCTCATCAAACCTGGCAAAATGAATCTGACGGGGCCATATACCTTTTTTGCAACGTTTCATGAGGATTCATCCGGGGGGGCGAAGTTATAGAAAGCGCTCTTCATATGAGTTTATCAACTTAACCATATCTACAGGGCAGCTACCACAGGGCTACCGCAGGCCCTGTAAAATATATATATTACATGGCCACAGTAGTGGCCATGTAGTTATGGTTAAGTTGCTGTTTCCATAGGAAGAGCACTTTTTGGGCGGCTTATAACTTCGCTCTCCCTGGACGGATCCTCACCAAAATTTGCAAAAAGATTAGTTGGGTCACTCTGAATTTTTTTGCAAAGTCTGGTGAGGATTCGTCCAGGGGGGGAAAAGTTATAGGGGGGTCGCAAAACTTTTTTTTTTCCCATAGACTGAATGGGAAAAAACTTTGCGCACGGCTACAGCCCGAACCGCTGGACGGATTTACACCAAATTTGCAGCAGGAGCGGCGGCCTGGTCCCAAAAGCGTGCTTTTGTAAATTTGGTGTAAATCTGTCCAGTAGTTTTTTTAAAAATGACCAAAATGTAAGGCAAAAAAATGAGTGATATCTGCGTTCGCTTCGCGGACGGACTTCCCTGTTCGCTCCGCGGACAGCACCCCGATTGGCCCATGGGCTTGCGTCATGTCCACGGACATGCGACGTGTTCGCTGATTGGACGGTGAGGGGCGTGGAGCGCGTCAGATTTTCTGTGGCGCCCGCCATCTTGTATTCGCAGTCGACCGCGTACAGCGCAGTGAAACGTGGATAAAAAATTGTATTTAGTGCCGTGTGTTGGTGTGTAAGAGTGTTTGGGGAGGGTTGGGGAGTATGAGATAGGTTCAAGGTTTTGTTTTTTTATGTGCTAGACCTTTTTGTTGTGTTCGATTTGTCCGCGGAGAACACGGGTGTTCTGACATTTTGTAAATAAACTAAATGGAGGGGTGTTTAGAGGACGGAGTATGTGTCATTTTTGTTCGCAAGGAAGGTAAAAATGAGCTATGAACACTCGCGGTGTACTTAATTGTTCGTAAATACACAAACTGGGGGTGTCCTCAGGACGCTGTCCGTATTGTAATCTGTCTAGTTGAATGTGTTCTAAGAACACTCGCAGTGTCCCGAAATGGTTGCAATTACACAAAATGGTGGTGTTCTGAGAACGTTGTTTGTATTGTTCGTTGTCAGGGTGAAAGTGTTTTAAAAGCACTCCTTTTGTTCGCTAATAGTACAATTTCCTAGGGGCATCAACCTACTTTTCGTCCACTAAAGAAACGATAAATCCGGCTGGTGTGCGTCGACATTATGTGATAATCCTATGACTGGCGCTATTGACCTGGCTGACTTGCTTTTGCGACACTAAATCATATCTCCCGCCACTAAGCCTGATATTATCAAAGCATTCATATTCCCTGCCTTTCTCCGTGACGTTACAGGGTGCGTAATGAAACGCGCCCAGTCGTCTCCAGTACTATGCAACTTTACATAGAACCCGGAAGACAACACACATTATGTCACAACACAGCGCGCCACAATTCGGAATATGAAACTGTGATTTAAAAGCAAAGAGCAAGATTGTAAATGTTGTAAAGTACATTTATTTGACATCAAATGTTTAGAGAATATTCAGCCATTTGCATTTGTCTTTGTTGTCGATCCGCAAAAGTTCATGTTGAGACACGCGATGTTCCTTTGGGGTACAGAGAGTGTTAGATCAGCTTACAACTCAGTGCGCCACAATTCGGAATATGAAACTGTGGTTTAAAAGTAAACAGCAGGATTGTACATTTGGTAAAGTCCATTTATTTCACATGAAATGTTTAGTGAATATTCAGCGATTTGCTATTGTCTCTTCTGTCGATCAGCAAAACTTTATTTGGAGCCACGCGTTGTTCCTTTGCGGTAGATAGGCTGTTGGTTTATGATAAAAGCAGTAAATGGTCGCTCTGATAATCGGAAGGTTGCTCCAACGAGCCATTAGACCACCCTATTGGTTGGTATGTTGTTTGTAGCCGCTAGTACTGCGTAAGGGCATATTGGTCCTTGGCGATTGTCCCATAAAATGGTGAGGGTCATGAAGTTGCATATTTGGACTTGCACCTGGCAGTTGAAGACCCCATCCGCTGGAGTCTGTAAATCGTGACATAGACAAAATGGGGCCACGTACCTGTTTTAAAAAACATAAATTAGTCTCACCAGCCGATCTTCATTATAAATCATAATTTTATTTATTAGGGCGTGAAACTATTTGCTATCGAAGACAGTGCAACAGAGTATGTTAATAATAAAATAATAATATATTCCCATTAATATAGCGCTAAGAACTGTGAGGTATGTAAGCAGTGCTTATTATTAACCACGGTGTGTGGTGCTCATTTATCGACCACGGAAGGATGAAAGGCTGAGTTTCGCCTTGCCGGGATTCAAACTTGCGTTAGCAAGCTGTGCACGGATGTCAAAGCGAGCGCTGTACTCGCTGTGCCAATTGACAGGCTACAGTGAAGTGGCACAGCGAGTAGAGCGCTTGACCGCCTATAGACCGGTTAAATTATTTCTATTAACCCACCCTGTGTCGTCTGCCTTTTTCAGAGCCCTCTAAACGACAGGGGATCAATTCGGCGGTAGAAAACATTATGCCACTTTCAACGAACAAGTTCAACTTCAGCGGTCTTTAATGCTACGCTATTGTGATTATATTTGGTATAAAGTAATCTAAAGGGTTACTTACAGTACAATTGCAATTTCCATTGTCTACGAGTGGTGCAGTCCCAAAATACGACTCTGCGTGTGCCAACGATCTTTCGCATAGTGATATAATATGTAAAAGTGGTTTCGTTTCAGAAATGTCATCTTTATCTTCTCTTACGTTTTAGCAACACTCCTTCAAGAGAAGTCTTTCATCACAATCTCTGTCTGTCAAGGTCAAAACACAATACAACCTTATAGTCTGCTTCGTGAGCCTCTCCGGGGCCCGAGAAAAAAATGGAAGCAGCTGACCTTCACTGTGAACGAGCATAAATTCTTACTTTGCAACATTCTGTGTAAAGCCATCTGTAGAAGTTGGTTTTTGCACGCCATGTTTGTATATTGTTTGCGTGATATTAAAAAAAGTTTGTTTAAGGGACGTTATGGTTCTAAGTACAGCCGAAAGACCCCTGAAAATAGCAAGTTATGGTAAGCTATGAAAAATAACTCGAGCCAACACCATGCACTGCTAAGACTAACACCCAGGACATCAAAGACGACATCGCAAATGTCATTGATGAAATCACTGATGACATCACATGTGTATGTACTTTTCATGGAATTTGTGTACTAGGGATTTTTATTATAATGTTCCGAAAAAAGTGTCAAGGATATTGCAATAAACATCATACCGTTATTAGTGCTTTGAACGATGCATTGATATAAATAGCATTGTATTATGAGATTCTATGTAGTATACTGAGCTACTAATGGAGAAAGATATCATTGTGTGCAGAGTACAAGATAAAAGTATAATATTTGTAATGTTAATATGTTGAATAATGAAATGATAATTGTCCTGAAATGTTTGAAAATTCACAAAATGGGGTGTTCTGAGGACATTATTCGTATTGTGTGATTGCTTAGCTGTATGCAATGAGGGAATGGTACAGAGAGTAAAGTAGACGCTGTCCGCGGACACCGCGGCTGTTCGTGGACAGGGCGTGGTACATCCGGGTTTTTCCAGGAAATCCAACATGGATAGAAGACTGTACGGATCAGCCAATCAGATGTCGAGGTTGTGAATTTGTGTTGAAAGAGACTGTTTGTGGTGAAGATGGCAGAAGTGGAGAAAGTCAGGGTGTTGGTGCTCGGAGATATGTTTGTGCATGGTTTACAGCAGTACGCTGAATGCAGGCATGTTGCAAAGAACTTTGATGTGAAAGGAGTGGAGGTGGTGTGGAGCACTGTGCCTGATTGCAATGTACAGGGAATTGTACAAGTTTGTGCGGATATGGCCACGATGAACAGTCCGCATGTGGTAGTTTTGCACTACGGTGCTTTCCATTTGGGCAACGTCAGTGACCCTACTTTGTTGGCTGATTTGGAATGCTTGGTTCAAGCCGTAATGAAGATCCTTCCAAATGCGAAAGTAATTTTTTCTGGATTACTACCTAGGGCAATATGGGACAATAGTTCAGTTTTTTGTCCTCAGCAAAACATTGCTAGGTGTGTCATCAACCGAGGCATGTGTGCCTTCATGCTTAGAGCTGGTATGTTCTTCTGTAACAATGAGAATATTGATGCCAGTAATGCTGTTAATTTTAAAGAAGATGGCATTTATTTATCTTTTACCGGAAATGCCTTTCTATTTTGGAATGTAAGGGTTGCTTTGGAGAAGGTTATGTGAAGATTTTAGGAGCAAAGTAATAAAAAAACCAAGAAAAAAAATATAAAATAATAGGTGTCTGTCAAGCATCTGTAAAAAAAAAAAAACAGCTCTTTTCAGAGCCAACTTCAAAGGGGAAATGGGGCACACTATTTAAATTTACATTCACCACGCTCAGATTTTCGATGTGTCCGCGGACATGGCGGTAGCCCGCGGACATGAAAATCACTACGAGGGGGTTAGTATGTTCTATGTTACATGTCAGGGATATTATGGTTAAGTTGTGCTACTAAAAACCTATTAAATTCAGTGAAAAAATCTTTGTTAAAGGGACGTTATGGTTAAGTTGTGCTACTAAAAACCTATGAAATTCAGTGAAAAAACTCTGTTAAAGGGACATTATGGTTCCAAGTAAAACCGAAAAACCCTTGAAATTCGCCAGTTATGGTAACATAAGCAACCATAACTCGCGCCACCGTGCACTGCTAACACTAACACCCAGGACATCAAAGATGACATCACAAATGTCATTGATGACATAACTGATGACATCACATGGCTGGCTCTCCCTTTTTATCCTTTACTGACATATCAAAGCCACTGTAACGCTCACCTGATTCTCGCAGAGGCGCCGGTCTTGACTGGGCGACTACCGTATCTTCAAAGGTGATGTGTAGCACCCGGTTGGCTCTTTGGGCTGGACCTCTGTGCACTGTATGCCTGACGTGTAGAGTAAGATGTCTTAGGTAAGTGAATGCCGAGCTCTCCATCTGCCTCGGGGCAGGGTGCTGTAACCAGTTTCTTCACTGGATAGGTAGCGCAGGCCTCTTGACTTCAGAGGACTGCTGTCCGTCGTTTACTGCACGAACGGTAAGTTTCGAGTCATTCAAATGTCTTTAAAGTCTTTAGTAATGATGTCTCTTGTTTTGCAGGGTTCCGGCGATGGCGGATGACGGGCTGAAGTGAGTTGAAGATGGAGCCCGTGTGATGAATAGAAGCGCCTGGAAGCACGTAAGTAAGCGCTTGTTGCCTGCTTCACGATGCGCTCTAACTGTCTTTTTATTTTGCAGGTACGAGTTCGGAGCGGCTGCAGGGTGCCGGAATACCCACTGGATTAGATGTGGAAAGGAGTAATGGCACGTGAGTATTAAAGGTCCCCAATGTCTTTAAACGCACCTTGTTTTGTCTTTCAGATGCGGGATGCAGCGCCGAAGGCCTCCGGAGCGTGCGAAGAGTTGGTAAGCTTTTGTCTTTCAGATGCCGGAATGCAGTGTGAAGACCTCCGGAGCGCACGAAGCGTAGGTAAGCCTTTGCCTTTCAGATGCCGGAATGCTAACCTGTTCTTTCTTGTCTTTATAGGTGTTGCTGAAGACTGGATTCAGAATGGTAAGCCTTTGCCTTTCAGATGCCGGAATGCTAACCTGTTCTTTCTTGTCTTTATAAGTGTTGCTGAAGACTGGATTCAGGATGGTAAGCCTTTTTCCTTAGGCCCAGGACCGGATGCAGAAGACACGATGAGCGTCCTGCTGCAGAGGTTGCAGAATAACGCAAAGCAAGATTCATCCACCGGGTGTGGTTTAAATAGCCTCCTGTAGTGCTTAGGTGTCTCCTTCCACAGCCACGCCTAGGTAAGAAAAGAGTTCCTGGTAAGAAAAGAGTTCCTGCCTTCCAGAAGAGTTCCAGTGTTCTGAATCTAGGGAGTGGCTCCAGCCCCACCCAACAGGAAAAGTAGTTCCAAACAGAAGAGGATCAGAGGCTCAACTGGCAGGCAAGTAAGCAGCATGGTCTGCTGCAGGTAAGTCCACCCAAGCATTATGAGCCCGGCGCTTCCAGCGCTGGGACTGGGCATATTTATGAGCCTGGTGCCACTGGCGCCAGGACTGGGTCCAAAAGGTCCCAATTGGGACTGGTTGGCACTCGTAACCTGGGTTATGGATCTGCTTCCAAGGGAGTTGGGAAAACCCTGACCTTTTGGAAGCAGAGATCATGACAGTACCCCCCCTCAAGGCCCCTCCCAAACCGGGCTTCTCCGGGGGTTTTGGCTTGTCAGGAAATGTTCGGTGAAATCTTTTGATTAGGCGAGGAGCGTGGACATATTCAGCAGGTTCCCAGGATCTCTCTTGGGGGCCGTAGCCTTTCCAGTCAATTAGGTAGAATAGTTTAGATTTGGAGATCTTGGAGTCCAGAATGCTTTTGACTTCAAACTCGAGTTCTCCATCAACTAGGATAGGTTTTGGAGATTTGTTTAGTCGGGTTTGAGGTTGCACGGGTTTTAATAGAGAGACGTGGAAGACCGGATGTATCTTCATGTGCGGGGGCAAGTCCAACTTGACCGCTACTGGGTTTACTATGGTAGTGATGGAATAGGGACCAAGGTATCTTGGGTTGAATATGCGTGGCCCTTTTAGAGATAGATATTTGGTGGATAACCAGACTTGATCCCCTACTTGATAGTGAGGGGCTTCCTTCCGATGTTGATCTGCTCCTTTCTTGTATTGTTCTTTAGCCCTTTGAAGGTGAGAAACAGCTTTTTTAAAGGCTTGGGTGATTGTAGAATGCAGGTAGTCTACTGCTGGTGTTTTAAGATCTTGGAGGGGATCCAACTCCGAGGTTCGAGGGTGACTGCCATACAAAAGAAAAAACGGGGTTTTCCCAGTTCCTGAATGGACAGAGTTATTGTAGGCATATTCGGCTATCCAAAGGATATCTTTCCAAGTTTTTTCAGTTTGTTGCAGCATGCAGCGTAAATACTGTTCCAGAGTTTGATTGGTCCTCTCGGTTTGTCCGTCGGTCTGAGGGTGGTGACTGGTCGATAGTCTCACATCAATTTGAGCCGACCGACAGCAACTTCGCCAAAAATGAGAAATAAATTGACTACCTCGATCCGAAATTAGAACCGAAGGAAAACCGTGCAGTCGGACGATGTTTTCGAGAAACTCTCGGGCCAGAGTTGCTGCTGTTGGCAAGCCTTTGAGCGGAATGAAATGCGCCATCTTGGAGAATAAGTCCACGATTACTAGAATCGTATTGTATCCGGAGCATGGAGGTAGATCGGTGATGAAGTCCATAGAAAGCGTATGCCAAGGGTGAGGTGGGATGTCAATAGGGCGTAAGAGGCCTGCTGGTCTTTCCTTTTGACTCTTGTTTTGGGCGCATACTCCACAGGACATTATAAAGTCTCTGATATCTTTCTTCCAAGACGGCCACCAGAAGTAGCGCTTGATCTTTTCTGAGGTCTTGGCCATACCGGGATGACCTTCCATTAAAGAGTCGTGATAACAAGAGATTACTTTTTTCTGTAAATCTGTGCTGGGTAGGTATACTCGTTCTTGGAAATACAATAAGTTGTCCTTTACTGCAAAGTCCTTTCCCTGCAGATGCCAATTCTGTATGTCTACTGCACGAACGGTAAGTTTCGAGTCATTCAAATGTCTTTAAAGTCTTTAGTAATGATGTCTCTTGTTTTGCAGGGTTCCGGCGATGGCGGATGACGGGCTGAAGTGAGTTGAAGATGGAGCCCGTGTGATGAATAGAAGCGCCTGGAAGCACGTAAGTAAGCGCTTGTTGCCTGCTTCACGATGCGCTCTAACTGTCTTTTTATTTTGCAGGTACGAGTTCGGAGCGGCTGCAGGGTGCCGGAATACCCACTGGATTAGATGTGGAAAGGAGTAATGGCACGTGAGTATTAAAGGTCCCCAATGTCTTTAAACGCACCTTGTTTTGTCTTTCAGATGCGGGATGCAGCGCCGAAGGCCTCCGGAGCGTGCGAAGAGTTGGTAAGCTTTTGTCTTTCAGATGCCGGAATGCAGTGTGAAGACCTCCGGAGCGCACGAAGCGTAGGTAAGCCTTTGCCTTTCAGATGCCGGAATGCTAACCTGTTCTTTCTTGTCTTTATAGGTGTTGCTGAAGACTGGATTCAGAATGGTAAGCCTTTGCCTTTCAGATGCCGGAATGCTAACCTGTTCTTTCTTGTCTTTATAGGTGTTGTTGAAGACTGGATTCAGGATGGTAAGCCTTTTTCCTTAGGCCCAGGACCGGATGCAGAAGACACGATGAGCGTCCTGCTGCAGAGGTTGCAGAATAACGCAAAGCAAGATTCATCCACCGGGTGTGGTTTAAATAGCCTCCTGTAGTGCTTAGGTGTCTCCTTCCACAGCCACGCCTAGGTAAGAAAAGAGTTCCTGGTAAGAAAAGAGTTCCTGCCTTCCAGAAGAGTTCCAGTGTTCTGAATCTAGGGAGTGGCTCCAGCCCCACCCAACAGGAAAAGTAGTTCCAAACAGAAGAGGATCAGAGGCTCAACTGGCAGGCAAGTAAGCAGCATGGTCTGCTGCGGGTAAGTCCACCCAAGCATTATGAGCCCGGCGCTTCCAGCGCTGGGACTGGGCATATTTATGAGCCTGGTGCCACTGGCGCCAGGACTGGGTCCAAAAGGTCCCAATTGGGACTGGTTGGCACTCGTAACCTGGGTTATGGATCTGCTTCCAAGGGAGTTGGGAAAACCCTGACCTTTTGGAAGCAGAGATCATGACAGTACCCCCCCTCAAGGCCCCTCCCAAACCGGGCTTCTCCGGGGGTTTTGGCTTGTCAGGAAATGTTCGGTGAAATCTTTTGATTAGGCGAGGAGCGTGGACATATTCAGCAGGTTCCCAGGATCTCTCTTGGGGGCCGTAGCCTTTCCAGTCAATTAGGTAGAATAGTTTAGATTTGGAGATCTTGGAGTCCAGAATGCTTTTGACTTCAAACTCGAGTTCTCCATCAACTAGGATAGGTTTTGGAGATTTGGTTAGTCGGGTTTGAGGTTGCACGGGTTTTAATAGAGAGACGTGGAAGACCGGATGTATCTTCATGTGCGGGGGCAAGTCCAACTTGACCGCTACTGGGTTTACTATGGTAGTGATGGAATAGGGACCAAGGTATCTTGGGTTGAATGTGCGTGGCCCTTTTAGAGATAGATATTTGGTGGATAACCAGACTTGATCCCCTACTTGATAGTGAGGGGCTTCCTTCCGATGTTGATCTGCTCCTTTCTTGTATTGTTCTTTAGCCCTTTGAAGGTGAGAAACAGCTTTTTTAAAGGCTTGGGTGATTGTAGAATGCAGGTAGTCTACTGCTGGTGTTTTAAGATCTTGGAGGGGATCCAACTCCGAGGTTCGAGGGTGACTGCCATACAAAAGAAAAAACGGGGTTTTCCCAGTTCCCGAATGGACAGAGTTATTGTAGGCATATTCGGCTATCCAAAGGATATCTTTCCAAGTTTTTTCAGTTTGTTGCAGCATGCAGCGTAAATACTGTTCCAGAGTTTGATTGGTCCTCTCGGTTTGTCCGTCGGTCTGAGGGTGGTGACTGGTCGATAGTCTCACATCAATTTGAGCCGACCGACAGCAACTTCGCCAAAAATGAGAAATAAATTGACTACCTCGATCCGAAATTAGAACCGAAGGAAAACCGTGCAGTCGGACGATGTTTTCGAGAAACTCTCGGGCCAGAGTTGCTGCTGTTGGCAAGCCTTTGAGCGGAATGAAATGCGCCATCTTGGAGAATAAGTCCACGATTACTAGAATCGTATTGTATCCGGAGCATGGAGGTAGATCGGTGATGAAGTCCATAGAAAGCGTATGCCAAGGGTGAGGTGGGATGTAAATAGGGCGTAAGAGGCCTGCTGGTCTTTCCTTTTGACTCTTGTTTTGGGCGCATACTCCACAGGACATTATAAAGTCTCTGATATCTTTCTTCCAAGACGGCCACCAGAAGTAGCGCTTGATCTTTTCTGAGGTCTTGGCCATACCGGGATGACCTTCCATTAAAGAGTCGTGAT
The DNA here is from genome assembly GCF_040938575.1 of Ambystoma mexicanum. Taxonomy (NCBI): domain Eukaryota; kingdom Metazoa; phylum Chordata; class Amphibia; order Caudata; family Ambystomatidae; genus Ambystoma; species Ambystoma mexicanum. The sequence goes on from NC_090928.1 coordinate 1,152,492,202, forward strand.
AACAAGAGATTACTTTTTTCTGTAAATCTGTGCTGGGTAGGTATACTCGTTCTTGGAAATACAATAAGTTGTCCTTTACTGCAAAGTCCTTTCCCTGCAGATGCCAATTCTGTATGTCTGCTGGAGTTACAAGTTACCTGGCTTTATCCTTAACTTCCTCTATGGATTCGGTGGCGATTACACCCAGAATTCTTTGTTCGGGAATGATTGGTACAGGTTTAGGGTTGATCAAGTGTTCTTCCACTCCCATCCGAGAAAGGGCATCAGCTTTACCGTTCTTTGTACCAGGTCGATAGGTAATTATGAAGTCAAACTCGGCAAAGAATAATGCCCAACGGAGTTGTCTAGAGGATTGGGCTTTTGCGGTTTTCAAATATTGCAGGTTTCGGTGATCCGTAATCACAGTAACGGTGTGTCGGGCCCCCAGCAGATAATGCCGAAAAGCCTTATAGGCAGACTTGATAAACAGAAGTTCGTTGTCAGTAATCGTGTAATTGATTTCAGGAGGCGAGAATTTGCGGGACCAAAATGCCACGGGATGCAACTGATTGGTTACCGGGTCCTTTTGTGATAGAACTGCCCCCATGGCAAGGCTTGAAGCATCAGTTTCCACGATGTAGGGGAGTTCGGGGCGAGGGTGTTTTAAGATTGGTGCAGAGATAAATTTAGTCTTCAAATCCTGGAAAGCTTGTTCCGCCTCGGTAGACCATTCAAAACGTTTGTTTTTCTTTAACAAGGCAGTGATGGGCTGGACTATTCGAGAGAATTCGGGGATAAACCTGCGGTAAAAGTTAGCGAAGCCTAACATGCTTTGCACACCTTTTACGGAGGATGGTGATGGCCATTTGAGAACTGCATCGACCTTCTTTGAATCCATACGCACTCCGCCAGGTGATAATATGAATCCCAAGAATTCAACTTCAGTCACGTTGAAAACACATTTTTCCAACTTAGCGAAAAGTTTGTGTTGACGCAATCTTTCGAGGACCATTTTCACGTGTTTCCGATGTTCAGATTCCGATGAAGAATAAACGAGGATGTCGTCAATGTAAACAACAACACATACATCTATGAGCTCTCTGAGGACATCGTTCATAAAATATTGAAAGGCGGCCGGGGCATTGCAAAGTCCGAAGGGCATGACCTGATATTCAAATAGCCCATACTTGGTGCGGAAGGCCGTCTTCCATTCATCGCCCTCTTTTACTCGTACCAAGTGGTAAGCTCCTCTAAGATCCAGCTTTGTATATATGCATGCTTTTCTGACTTGGTCCAGGAGTTCAGGGATCAAAGGTAACGGATATCTATTCTTAACGGTGATCTGGTTCAGGGAGCGATAATCGATACAAGTTCTAAGGTCTCCTTCCTTTTTTGGAACGAAGAACAAAGCTGAAGAAGCAGGGGACTTGGAAGGACGAATAAACCCATTTGCCAGGTATTGATCCAGGTATTGTCGAAGGTGAAGGTTCTCAGGCTCGGTGAGGGCATAAATTCTACTACAAGGAGGAGTAGATCCAGGTATCAGGTCTATCTGGCAGTCATAAGACCTATGAGGAGGTAGAGAGTTAGCCTGATCCTTCCGGAAAACATCTTGGTATTCTAGGTATTCGGGAGGTAACTGGGGAGTCTCTGAAGAAATTGCGGCCAGTGCAACACCAGGTAGAGGGTGACAAGTAGAGACACATTCTGGAAACTGGACCGTTCTTGCTCGCCAATCGATCAGAGGATTGTGTTTCTCTAACCAAGGTATTCCTAGAATAATCTGAAACTGAGGGGCCTTGATCACATCGAACACGATCTTCTCATGGTGTCCATCTTGACTTACTAGCGTCACCTCTTGAGTGGTATGCATTACTGGCCCGGAGGCTATCTCCGTACCATCCACCGTAGTAATGACGTCCTTTACAGCCTTGGGACAAAGAGTTAGATTCATCCTCAAAACCATTTCATGATCCACATAATTGCCGATGGCACCGCTGTCGACGTAAGCTTCAATTGCATGTAATCAATCCGGATTATCAGGGCTAATGAGGACCATAGGTATCACGAAATGCGAGGTCACGGAACTGGTTTTCACGCTCGGCAAGAGGACCTCTATTCTTGTCGGGCGAGGTCGTTTCCCTGCTCAGAGTTTGTAACTTTGGTAACTGCAGCTCCTACTGCCTTCTTGGCAGGTTTCACCGGACAGTCTCGAAGAAAGTGCCCTGAGTTTCCGCAATATAGGCATAATTGCAACTGTTTCCTCCTTTCCCGCTCCCTTTGTGTTAGAGGACCTTTCAGACCCCCTATTTGCATGGGTTCCCCGGAGTCTACTCCTTTGGAAGGAGTTGGCGGTTTGGAAAATACTCGAGCATCAAACTTGGAACGATCAGCCTTCCTGTTCTGCAGCCTGTGATCTATTTGAACGACCAAGTCTATATAATCCGAACAGTCTCGTGGGGGATTCACTACTTGGGCTAAAACGTCTTTGAGCTCTCCACAAAGACCTCTATAAAACAGCGTAATCCTTTTGTCCTCAGGCCATTGAGTTTCCACTATTAGTCTATTGAAAGATGCAATATAAGCCAAAAGGTCTTGATTACCCTGTCGCAACGAAAGAAGTTCATTGTCCAAGGCCTGCCCCTGTGAATGTCTTGCGAACAGTTTTTTCATACTAAGCTGAAAGGCTTGAAAATCATGGAGAACCGGATCATCTTGATTAACTAGAGGGATCGACCAGTCTGCCGCATTGCCACTAAGGTACGAAAGTACAAAAGCTACTTTTGCTTGATCAGTTGGAAAGGCTGCTGGCCGGCATAAGAAGTGCAACCGGCACTGATTGATAAATACTGCAAACCTCTTTGGGTCACCAGAAAATCGTTCGGGCGGAGCCAGAGGTACATTCCCAGGTAGGTTGATCTGCACTGGATTCATAGAGGATGTTGAAGGAAGATTTGCCCCTGATGCGGGTAACGGGGTCTGTCCGGCTTGTGACTGTAGCACTTGTCTAGCAAGATTGTCTGTTCTCTCCTTGGAAATAATTAGTTCCCTTCTTAGAGCATTCGTTTCCTGACGAGCTGCATGCACTTCTGCCCTTAGTTCCCCAAGTAACCGGGCTAGGGGGTCAGTATCTGAGGTTTCCATAGCGCCTGGGCGAGAGTTTTGCGGTAGGCTTTGCGTTCTGTAACGCTCACCTGATTCTCGCAGAGGCGCCGGTCTTGACTGGGCGACTACCGTATCTTCAAAGGTGATGTGTAGCACCCGGTTGGCTCTTTGGGCTGGACCTCTGTGCACTGTATGCCTGACGTGTAGAGTAAGATGTCTTAGGTAAGTGAATGCCGAGCTCTCCATCTGCCTCGGGGCAGGGTGCTGTAACCAGTTTCTTCACTGGATAGGTAGCGCAGGCCTCTTGACTTCAGAGGACTGCTGTCCGTCGTTTACTGCACGAACGGTAAGTTTCGAGTCATTCAAATGTCTTTAAAGTCTTTAGTAATGATGTCTCTTGTTTTGCAGGGTTCCGGCGATGGCGGATGACGGGCTGAAGTGAGTTGAAGATGGAGCCCGTGTGATGAATAGAAGCGCCTGGAAGCACGTAAGTAAGCGCTTGTTGCCTGCTTCACGATGCGCTCTAACTGTCTTTTTATTTTGCAGGTACGAGTTCGGAGCGGCTGCAGGGTGCCGGAATACCCACTGGATTAGATGTGGAAAGGAGTAATGGCACGTGAGTATTAAAGTTCCCCAATGTCTTTAAACGCACCTTGTTTTGTCTTTCAGATGCGGGATGCAGCGCCGAAGGCCTCCGGAGCGTGCGAAGAGTTGGTAAGCTTTTGTCTTTCAGATGCCGGAATGCAGTGTGAAGACCTCCGGAGCGCACGAAGCGTAGGTAAGCCTTTGCCTTTCAGATGCCGGAATGCTAACCTGTTCTTTCTTGTCTTTATAGGTGTTGCTGAAGACTGGATTCAGAATGGTAAGCCTTTGCCTTTCAGATGCCAGAATGCTAACCTGTTCTTTCTTGTCTTTATAGGTGTTGCTGAAGACTGGATTCAGGATGGTAAGCCTTTTTCCTTAGGCCCAGGACCGGATGCAGAAGACACGATGAGCGTCCTGCTGCAGAGGTTGCAGAATAACGCAAAGCAAGATTCATCCACCGGGTGTGGTTTAAATAGCCTCCTGTAGTGCTTAGGTGTCTCCTTCCACAGCCACGCCTAGGTAAGAAAAGAGTTCCTGGTAAGAAAAGAGTTCCTGCCTTCCAGAAGAGTTCCAGTGTTCTGAATCTAGGGAGTGGATCCAGCCCCACCCAACAGGAAAAGTAGTTCCAAACAGAAGAGGATCAGAGGCTCAACTGGCAGGCAAGTAAGCAGCATGGTCTGCTGCAGGTAAGTCCACCCAAGCATTATGAGCCCGGCGCTTCCAGCGCTGGGACTGGGCATATTTATGAGCCTGGTGCCACTGACGCCAGGACTGGGTCCAAAAGGTCCCAATTGGGACTGGTTGGCACTCGTAACCTGGGTTATGGATCTGCTTCCAAGGGAGTTGGGAAAACCCTGACCTTTTGGAAGCAGAGATCATGACAGCCACATAGTTTTCTTCAGTAACAGTCAGGAAGTAAAAATTGAAAAGGTACTATATTTGTAGACTTAGGGTCCTGTCACATCATATGAAACATGTACATAGCGGAAGATACAGGCTTGAAAGAGAGCAATCCTTTCTGTGCATGAAGATAATCATTATCGTTATCAGCACTTTGTCATAGTTTTATTTTTATTACTCTACCTTCCCTCTATATGCTCATATTTGTATACATTATACTCACTCTCCATAGAGTGAATGGGAAAAAAATGTTGCTTGCGCAAACAGCCCAAACCGCTGGACAGATTTCCACCATTTTTGGACCAGGAGCAGCGGCTTGGTCCCGAAAGCGTGCTTTTGCAAATTTGGTGAAAATCCGCCCAGTAGTTTTTTTTTAAATTACCAAAAAGTAGGTAAAAAAAAATTAGTGATGTCTGTGTTCGGTTTGCGGATACACTTCCCTTTTCGCTCCACGAAAAGTGTCCTGATTGGCCAATCGTCTTGCGTGATGTTCGCGGACATGCAAAGTGTTCGCTGATTGGACGGCGTGGAGCATGAAGCGCGTCAGATTTTTCGGTAGCGCCCGCCATATTGGATTCGCGGACGTCCCTGGACAGCGCTGTGAAACTTTGTTCAAAATGTGTATTTTGTACAGTGTGTTGGTGTGTAGGAGTGTTTGGGGAGGGTGGGAGTGTATGAGATAAGATGAAAGTTGTGTTTTTTATGTGTTAGACGTTCTTTTTGTGTTCGATTTGTTTGCGGCTATCACGGGTGTTCTGAAATGTTCTAAATAAACTGACTAGGGGGTGTTCTAAGGAGTCAATATGTGTCTGTTTTGTTCGCAAGCAAAGTGAAACTGTTCTAAGAACACTCGCGGTGTCCGGGGAGTGTTCGTAGGTGGTGTCCTGAGGACGCTGTCCATATTGTTCTCTGTCAAGTTGAATGTGTTCTAAGAACACGCGCGGTGTCCTGAAATGTTCGCAAATAAACAAAATGGGGGTGTTCTGAAGACGCTTCTAAGAACACTTGCGGTGTCCGGGGAGTGTTCGTAGGGGGTGTCCTGAGGACGCTGTCCGTATTGTTCTCTGTCAAGTTGAATGTGTCCTAAGAACACTTGCGGTGTCCTGAAAAGTTCGCAAATAAACAAAATGGGGGTGTTCTGAAGACGCTTCTAAGAACACTCGCAGTGTCCGGGGAGTGTTCGTAGGGGGTGTCCTGAGGACGCTGTCCGTATTGTTCTCTGTCAAGTTGAATGTGTCCTAAGAACACTCGCGGTGTACTGAAATGTTCGCAAATAAACAAGATGGTGGTGTTCTGAAGAGGCTTCTAAGAACACTCGCGGTGTCCGGGGAGTGTTCGTAGGGGGTGTCCTGAGGACGCTGTCCGTATTGTTCTTTGTCAAGTTGAATGTGTCCTAAGAACACTTGCGGTGTCCTGAAAAGTTTGCAAATAAACAAGATGGTGGTGTTCTGAAGACGCTTCTAAGAACACTCCCGGTGTCCGGGGAGTGTTCGTAGGGGGTGTCCTGAGGACGCTGTCCGTATTGTTCTTTGTCAAGTTGAATGTGTCCTAAGACCACTCGCGGTGTCCTGAAATGTTCGCAAATAAACAAGATGGTGGTGTTCTGAAGACGCTTCTAAGAACACTCCCGGTGTCCTGGAATGTTCGTAGGGGGTGACCTTAGGACGCTGTCCGTATTGTTCGTTGTTAAGTTGAAAGTGTTGTAAGAACTATCGCGTTGTTCTGAAATGTTCATAGGGGGTGTCCTGAAAACGGTGTCCGTATTGTTCGCTGGCAAGTTCAAAGTGTTCTAAGAACACTCACATTGTTCGCGGACATTAAAAGTTTCCCATAGATCATAGTTGAAATGTTTGACTCTATGGATGTGATATGCTGCGGTGGTTGTTGCCAGGGCATAGAGTCTTGGGTGCATGGCCATTTGGCCATGCACCCAAGACTCTATGCCCTGGCAACAACCACCGCAGCATATCACATTCATATTTGCTTATAACTTTGGGTGAAAAACAAATGTATAAGGAACAAAGGTATTAGATACTATAGATGTGATATGCTGCTATGGTTGTCCTTATTATTGTATACTTACTGTTTGGTCTAGTAATGGGAGTCCATGTTTTTCTTCTTCATTCCTGTGATAAAAGAAAATAGCATGTTAGTATTAGTATTTTGTAAAGACTTATTACATTGTATAAGCAATATACTTTTATTTTTTTTCGACCCTCATATTTAGTAGAGTACAAATCAGAGTACTGTGCAATTTGCTCAGTTTCTGTATTTGTTGCTAAAATCATTGGGTCTGTGGGAGAAAAAAAAATCCATGTTGGATTAAAAAAAAAACCTTTTTCTGTTATGCTACCGTTTATTTGTTTGTTTGTTTTCAGTGTTCACTTGTTGTTCCTGGCTAATGCTTTATACTTTGCTTTGTTGTATTTTTTTGGAGCAGTAACAGATTCTTCATTTGTTTTGATATTATAAAATTTTGGAGCAGTTAGATACCAATTGGCATATTCTAACTGTCTATTTTTTTAATATATTTTAGTGGTTTTGATTTACCTATTTGGATATTGTTAAATTTTGGGACAGTTAGATACCAATTGGCGTATTCTAACTGTGTATTTGTTGGCCTAATTTAGTGGTATTCATTTATCTAATTAGTTGTTGTAGAATCTTTGAGCTGTTAGATAGCTTTTGGAGTATTCTAACAGTTTATATTATTTTAACACAAATTTATAATTTTGGGACAGTTAAATACCAATTGGCGTATTCTAACTGTGTATTTTTTGGTCTAATTTAGTGGTATTCATTTATCTGATTAGTTGTTGTAGAATCTTTGAGCAGTTAGATAGCTTTTGGAGTATTCTAACAGTTTATATTTTTGTAACACAAATTTACTTAAAGGTTTAAATACAGTTTATTTATCAAATTTTGGTTTTAAGAACATCAAATAAGTGTTTGTAAGATTTGCTGGTAATCTCTGCTTTAGAGTAATGGTACTATCATTACATTCAAACCATCCACATTTCTTTTTTACGTATGCAGTGTAGTGCCCTGAATTGGTTGTGGCTCCTGCGTGGTAGATTATACCTATTGTTGTGAAGGTTTTCTTACCAAGTGATATTTGACCATGTGTGAATCCAGTCAGCTTGCAGTTGTTTTTGGTACCATCCACATTGTAACGTAGAAGCATTAGACAACTATGTGTTTGTATTACTAACGTGGAACGATAATCTGAAATGCAGGTAGAGCATAATCTACCATGGTTTGCATTTTGTACAAGTTGCTGAAATGGAATGGATTCACAATTTGGTATTGATATATATATGAAGCGTTCATTGGGGATTTGCTCTTGTGTCACATTGTTGTAGGGATTGCATGTATGTTTCCACATGTATGAAATCTGGAAGATAGGTATAGGTATGTTATAGGTATGTTTTTGTTTTCCAGTACTTGTAGTAAGTACATTAGAAATTCTTGTGGATCTTCCTGTGAGTTTATAGTGAATTTTACCATTCCAGCACAGTAGTCCAATTGTCGTCTTATTCCAAAAACACTATATGTGTTGTCAGGATTGTTTGCTGCATTTCTGTGAAGTACTAACATTTGCAAACACAATGGGTCTGTACTGTGTGAGTAAATGTTGTCAACAATTGGTGGTAATTGAAATAGAATATTCATTGCTACATTTGCATAGCAACTTACACCAACTATATTTGAGAATTTAAATGGTCCACGTATTTCTGTATCTAACTGCTTTTTTTGGAGTTTGTCTTCCTTCTTTAAAGAAGTACCTGGTTTACTTTCTCTAATTGATTCTTTTTTGTTTGTGGTACTTGATGAAGTATTAGTTTCTTTTACTCTCTTTGGAGGATTTGCAGTGACGTCCTGTTGCATTTCTGTTTGATTTAGTTTTCTTTTACAACCTTTTAGTTTTTGTGGAACAGAATATGTGTTTAGATGGGGAGTGTATAGTGAGCGAAGTCTATTATATTCTAAAATGCAAGGAATATCAGCGTTTACTTTACCTGCATCAAAGTTGATTAGAAATAGACCGTCAAGTGTACGTAGCTCATGCCTTCTTTAAAGACTGTGTTACCAATATCTATCATTGCTTTGTCTAGGGTAAGACCTTGTGATTTATGAATTGTGACTCCGTATGCAAGAGTTAGAGAAAATTGTTCTCTGCGTACATACATATCTTTGAAGAGAAGGAATCTAGCTGTTGAGCGTCCTATCCGTTTTACTACTGAAAGTTTGTCAAAGAGTATATTGACAAACTGAATTTTGTTGTCACGTGGGTATGTTTGAAAGCCAACAACTATACCCAGTGCTCCATTAACTAGTCCTTGGTCCACGTCAAGGTTACGTTTAAGCATTACTCTGCAATTTAAGGATAATTTTAACATCTTTTCTAAGCCTGCTGTGTTTGAGATTGATTTTTCTAAATTAATTAGTCTTGTTGTGGCTAGGTCACACATGGGTAGTGTCATACCATGTACATCTAGTTTGTCTGTGGCGCTAATTTCCATTATTGGTTGCATTTCTTTACTTAGCATGATTTCATTGAATTTGAAACAGCTTGCAAGAGTTGGCATTAAGGCCATACAAATGACATTTTTGTGGGCTAATTGTTCCATAACTTCTGTAGCACATTCATTATCACCATAAAGTGCATTAATGTGCCGAGTTTTCAATGTTGCTTCTGCTTCTTTAGAAAGTTTACCAACTCTCAAACTTTTTAAAATGTTGGCATAAGTTAGATCTGCAGATTGGCGCATGTTTTCTGTTAATTCTCTGTATTGGAAATGTTGCCAAAGTTTGACATTTCCAATGCTGCCAATAATTTTACGGCAGAGTTTGTGCCCTAATGTTTTAAAAATAGGTTCACCTTTTACTGGTGTTAATTGAAGCAGATCTCCAAAAACAATAATGTGTTTTCCTGCAAAGAGCTCTTCATAGTCTGTTTTGAGTACTTCTTGTAATCTGAGGTGAATCAAACCTAACATCAGGTTGGAGACCATGCTCATTTCATCTAGTAGCATTTTCATTTGTTTCAATACTCTGCGTAATTCCATTGTAGCTTCTGCAGAAAGTTTGTAATAGTCTAATTTGTTCTGGTGTTCTACTGGTAATAGTAGTAATCGGTGTAATGTAACACCACCTATGTTGTAGGCAGCTAAACCTGTGGGGGCAGTGACAACAGCTGACAGTTCGTTGTTTGTCAATTGTTGAAGGAACTTACTAATGATTTTGATTAGGAATGTTTTGCCAGAACCAGCTTCACCACTGACGTACAGTAGTATAGGTTTATAATTATGGCAGGAACATTCTTTATTTTCATGTTTTACACCATGTGCAATTTGTTTTGTTACTTCTTGAAAAATGCTACTTTGCTCATTGTTTAGTTTTGATTGTAGTATAGTTAAGTCTTCCTTATCTTCATACTGACACATGGTGTTTTCTACTTCTATCATAGCTAATTCTGCCTCATTTGTTATTATTGGTTCTCCCAGTGGTTCTTGGCTTCCTGTTACAGAAGGTTGACTACTGTCAGGAGTATCCTTATCTAGTTGGGCTTGGAGTTCTTCTTCATGTTGCTGTTCATTGTGCAACATTGTTTTGTACTGTGTAAAGTTTACATCAGTTATAGTGCTTTCATTTGCTTTGAAAGCATCCTCATATGAGTCATAGTTATCTAGTAATTGTTCTTCTTTTCTCCATGGTTTGAAGAGTTGTAGCAGGGACATGTAATATACTTCTTTATGTTGAGGAGTCTTCAATGACAATTTGATATGATTAATTAAATTTGGTTTAGTAAGTTTAACTAAGCTGCCTTTACAGTCTGTCACTCTATATTTACCTTTTTTTTCATCGGGTTTCATATTATTTTTGTATGTGTAGTTTTGGGCTATTTGGTATAGACACATGTTTTCCAAAGTATTACTTCTGTTTGGGTAGTATGTGTCCAATAAATTGTTTTTTAAAATGTCTTGGCTGTTGGGATCATGTTTGGCTATTGTTTCTATATCTTCATATGATTTTAGAACTCTTTTTCTAGATTTAGCTGGACCAAGACTTAGCCATACTATATTTTCAGATTTACCATACAATGAAGTACCAGTTAAACGATCAGCTGCTTCATAAGATCCACATTCTCTATGGGTGAGCATTTTTATGCCCAAGCTGTATAATTTCTGAGATACTGTTTTATCTGATGACAGGTCATTCCAGAGGTCTTGGAGCTCTGTCTTTTCTGCTTTAGTTAAGTATGCTGTGACATATCGTGCAACTGCAGTAGAATTGTCTGCAATGTACTGCACATCTATGTTTGCATTCCATAAGTGGGCAATGATTGCATTATAATCATTGATATATTTTTCTTCTTCTTTTATTTTTATGTAATATGTATTTTTAGGTGACTTTCCTTTAAAAGTATGTCTAACTGAAGACATGAGGTTGTTTACTTGACCTGTATTTGTAACTGGTCCAGGGAAACCAAATCGGCATTTGGTGTAGTATTTGCCATTGTTTTTGTATTTGCGACGACAATATTTTCCACATTTGTGTCTTTGAAATTGTAAAATTTGTGCACAAAGATCACTATTTGTGGCTTCTGATGGAATTTCACAAGTGACATATTTTTCAATAAACTGTAAAACAGTGGCATCACTGTCTTGACCAAATTTAGGAGCATCTTTAATCCATAAAAGCATGTGGATATGTGGTGCTCCTCTGGCTTGGTATTCTTTTCTCCAAAAGAAGTGTTGCACTTCTCCAAGGGGGGGAACAGTTTTATTACAAATAAAATGTAGCATAGGTGAAAATATCTTGAAACATTAACAGGATCCAAAGAACAAAGTTCTCCAGGTGTTAGAATATCTATGTTTGTTTTGTTTTTATTTGATATGTGTAGGAAATCATGTAAATCTTCCCATGCATATTCTGCACAACCTAATGTAACAAACCAAGTGGGTGGGCCAAGGTTTCTGATCATACAACGTACATCTCCATGACGTCGAAACCAGTACTCTTTAGTACCACGCATATTTGCTAATAGATTTGTAATATTTGATTATAAAACCTCATCCTTTTGTTGCACTTTCTCTAATAATTGTGTAGCTGTCATATTTTGAAAGTGTGATCCTGATTTTAATATGTGTGCAACTCCGTAACATAAAGTTGCTAGTTCACTTTCAAAGAGTAGGTGGAATATGTATTCCACATTTTGTCTAAATCTGGTATCTTCAGAATACATCCGTAATGAGCAGTATTCTGAAGCTGATATTTGAATAGGTCTATCATCATACCTTCCTCCTTTGCCAGTAGGAAAGAGTAGAGGAAAAGCACGTGCTTCTATACTTTTTTCCCATATATTGATTGGCGATCCTTTTGTTTGACGCATTTGGTAAGTTTCCAGTACATCTTGTACGGTGTCATTACAGTGCAAAGGATGAATTGTATAATGGTCTAAAGTATTTGATATTGTAGCAGGATCTAGTAGCTCAAATTGAGCAGCTTCTTGTGTTTCTTGAATTATTTCAGTTGTATCTTTCAAGTGTTCTTCAATATTAATTTCTTTGTAATATTCATTATTCTCTTAAGATATTGGAAGGCTTGTCTAACTTTATATAAATCTACCAGCTGTTGCCATATTTTTTTGTCTTTTGTAGGTACTACATTTACTAATATAATTAAAGGTTGCTGCATTGGACGTTGCACTCCTAGAGTATGCACATTTTCTTTCAGATTTAATGGTAAATGATCTACTTTTCCACAAATGCCTTTTACCAATTCAGAGGGAGGTAATTTTGCCGTTTTTGGTTGAAGGCGTATTATTGCTTGAAATGGGTGTACTGTTTGAATAATGATGCTCTCATATAAATTAAGTTGTTGTAGAGGTTTTGGTACTGGGTATAATTCCAAATTATTTGTGATAGAACGTTTGGTTGTTGTCAAGTTTTGTAGTGCAATAACTGCAAAGTATTAAGGGCTCAGTTATTTCATATTTGTTTTCTGCTAGAAGGTAGAGAGCTAATTCAAACCATTTAGAATCTTCATTGTCTTCTATTTTGTATGATAGGTCCACAGTTTTTGTGTTACTTTTATAAAAAATTCTACGGCAACATACACATACATGGTTTGGTACTTCAGCTGATGTACTTTTAAATGTTAGTATTTCTTTTTTGTATGTGTTTAGCAAAAGGTTGCCATGTGTAGAATTGTTGCTTAATTGGTTTAAAGCTATTTCATTCTGTAAATGGCTTTCACTTCCAAAATATTTTTTCTGGATATAGTGAATTTCTTCAAGTAGGTCTTTTGCTGTACCATGTAGAAGGATGTTATTTAACTTTGCTAGTGCTAAAGCAAGACTTTTAGCATAGTACAGTTTATAGACTACATTTCTTATAGTTGAATGATGTGTTGATATCCTTTTGATATCATGGAAAGTGGTTTTACAAGTAGGTCCTGCAATGCAGGCCAATTAATGTCCTTGTAGTCCTGTGTACTTGCGCACTGGAGAGGTATCTATATTTTGCAGTAATTTAATTTTTATTTTGTCTTTGCTTTTTACATATTTATTGAGGAATTGGTGTAAAGATTTGAAACATTGTTTTGGAATGTTACACATTGACGTGCATGGCCATTTGTACACTAGACATTCTGATTCAGTTGAATGGAGGGGTAATTCTAAGTTTTCAGGGCATATTTTTGTAAGGAGTACTTCTTGTTCCATTACGGTATTATTCACTTTTTCATAACCTCGACCACTGCTATTTATGGCAATTGTATTCGTTTGCTTTTGTTTGTACGCTTCTTCATTAAAATATGGTTCTGTGCTCATAGTGTGATTCCATTCACCTCCGCAGATACTTATGAAGTTCTTTCTGTTGACATTTCGCTTATTGAGAAGTCTTTTTTGTAATTTAGTTATTAGTTTTGTTAGTGGTTTCATTTTGTTTAACAGTAAAATAAATAAATTTCTTTTGAGAAGAATTGCACTGTCCATCAATGCTTCTAAGATTAATTTCCTACGATAGGTTTTAAGCTTTGAACCTGATTTCTCTCCTGTTTTTATAAGATTTTGAAGGACTTTGTGATGGTATATTTTGGCTAAAATACTTTTCTTGGTATGCTTACTTTGCACTATATTAAGATTTGAAGAAGTAGTTTTATCTGTACTGATAGCTGATTTTCTGTTAATTGTTTTTTGGTTTGTTTTACATTTTCATAGAGGAAGCGAAGTTGTTGTACTTGAAACTTCTTGTGTTTCACTAAATGATTGTATTAGCTGTTTTGTTTCAACTTTTTTTACAAATTCTGCTAGAGATGGATGCTTATGTTGGACACCTTTATTTTCATTTGCTCTAATTTTGCGTTGCTTTCTACGGAGTTGTCTTTTGGTAGGCATTCTTTAGGGTCTGTTGAAAAAAATAAAGAAGATATGGGTTAGGGTGTTCTGGAATGTATGTGTGCTGTGTGCATGAGTGTTTGAGTAAGATGATAAAGATGTATGTAATGGTGTGCGATTGTGCATTGGAAACTAAAACTAGTAGGGATAGGTATTCTTGAATTTATGTGTCACTAAACTGGGGTTCAGATGACAAAAAAAAAGTAAGCTAGTGGTGTGAAAAAGTAAAAATAGTAAATCTAATGTATACAATTAAAACAGTTGTTTGTTCTATAATATGAAAATTGTAGTGGTTCAGTTGGCTAATTTGTGTGTCCAAAAATAGAAATTTGTGGGCCATTCTGGTTGTAAATCGCTGTTTACGACATGGAAATTTTTGGACAAAATGGTACAAAATCTCTATTTTAAGAAACCAAAATAGCTGGTATTAATGTTATAGTATATTTGATTAATAATATAAATATTATGGTGATATTTTACTTACTTTTTTTTTTAAATTAACAGGTAACTTCTTAGTTTTTCTTTCTTCTACGAATTCGGCTGCTTCTTTTCAGGAAACTGGTCTTCACTGCAACTGTAAAAGCTTCAAATTAGTAACTTTGTTTGTATATAGCACTGTTTTTAATTTAGATATTGATTTTTTTAATTGAAATCCTCAGTGCCTTCTGTAAAACCATTAAACTAATTTATTTACATAAGATACATTGCATCAGTTCAGTACATATGATATGTTCTTAATGAACAAATTGTATTGAATGACTAACTGTAGCAAAAATAAAATATCTTTACTATGTCTTGTGAAATTTATAATATATTAGTGAATACCACTATTTCTGTAAGTAAACTGTTCTAGGTAATAGCGTCTCAATGTCATGTCTAATTTAAAGTAATTAAGTAAATAAATAAATAAAAACAAAAAATATGAAATTGTATAAGTATTTTTATAAAGGTTTAAACATAGATTGTGTTTGCATGCAATTTTGTTTGAATATATGTAGTCTATATATTTCATTTAGAAAATGTTAGTTTAACATGATTTGAGTGTGTGTGTATAAAGAAAGTAAAAAGCATAAAGGTGTATAAGTGATAGTTGATTTTAGGAAATTGAAAAAAGTACAGTAAATTCATTTTACAAATTTTACAAGGTAAAAGTCTGTTTGAAAATGTGTTCATCTACCATAGCTCTCAACTCACACGCTTTTGGCGGGTGTCACACGCCTTGTAAAGGGCAGACTCACCCGCCAAGCCTCCTGCACGCCCATTCATTCCAATGGGCGTCTCACCCGCTAAAAACAAAATCGGGTGATTTCACCCGCCTGTAAAACAAAAATGGTTGAGAGCTATGTCATCTACTATACAGAAAATATGCATACCTGAAGTTTGTGTTCATGCATATGGATATGCATGGAGCTGCAAGAAGACATCTTGAAGACTTGTACAGTATTTGTGGTAGATGCTGCTTGCCAATGATATGACACTTGTACTCAGAGAGATTCAGAGTACATTTGCAGTGCTGATCTATGATGATGCAGTTAGATGTAGAGGTCTTGAATGTGATTGGTGCATGGTCATGTGATTTTTGAGGTACATCCAATAAGGGAATGGCAGAGAGAGTGTAGTGGAAATGGTAGAAGGGCTGTTCATGTTACGATATGTTCGCGGACATGGCGGTAGTTCCCGGACATCGGGAGTTACATCTGGGGATTTTTGGGTTCAGAAGTCATGCAAATGAGAATAAGCACTGAAAGGGATTGGTTAGGAAAGTTTGGTGGGTGTGTTGTGCCAGGAGAGATTTTCTGAGATACTCTTTTTGCTGAGAGAACAAAAGATAGCTATGGCTGTGTGTTTCAGAAAACAGATTATTTGGATTTTAGGAGATTCGTGGATACATTGATTGAGGTGCATGCATAAAGCTGTGGAGTAGCTGTAGATCTTGGATTCCCACATGTGGAAGTACACTGGCATGGAGTACGTGGAATTAAGTGGTTGGATTTGCTACCTCTCTGTACTACTTTGGAGACAGAGCAACATCCAGACATAATTGTAATTCATTGTGGAGGGAACAGTTTAGGGCATGTGACTGGAATTTTTTTGCAATTTGCTATGAAAGAAGGACTGAGGAAGGTTATGGACATGTTTCCTAATTCTCAAGTGATATTTTCACGGATTGCGCAGAGACAAATGTGGCTTCGTTCTTCTTCATTTGGTCCACAAATGAAAAAAGCAAGGCGCAATGTTAATAAGGCTGTTTGTGGCTTTCTAAGAGATTTTGGCATGTCTTATTTTCACAATGAAAATATTATGTTTTGTAGTACATACATTTTTCGCAGAGATGGAGTCCATCTTACTTATGCTGGCAATCAGATTTTTCTGAGAAATGTACAAAATGCATTGCGACCTTTTTTGGAATTAGAACAACGATTTTGAAGTAGATGTTAAGCATTTACAATTTTTGACTTACAAACACCACCCAAAGGCTCTTTTCAGAGCCACCACTTCTTTCCAGAGAAAATTACAATGTTTGTGATGGAGTAGTAACCCAATTTTTTTAATGTTCACGAACTGTTCGCAGACTTCTAAAAAATACAAAGAGCCCTGCTTCATTTATTTTCACTTCTATTTTTTAACTGGGAAAGGCGGCTCTGAAAAGAGCCTTATTTTTTTTTGATTTTTGTAATTTTGTATTTTTTTTGGTTTTTCAGACACGACACACTAGGAGAGGAGGGTAAAGGAGGGTAAAGGGGGGGACACCAACCACAGGGATAAGAAAGGGCGAGCTGAGAGAGGAAGATGTAGAGTGGGTTTTATTTGGGTAGTGAGCAGGTCTTCTCGTGCTCTGAGACGATAGTCTCAAAAGCACTCCGAAGTCGCTCCCCCCTGCAGAGTACTGTGTCACAGTACATACATACAACTGTGACCCTCGAAAGGTAAGGGTCATCAGCATTCTGTATGGCCTGTGAGGCAGCTTGAGAAAGACGCTGTCCCACAGAGGTGGTCCTTGTGGTGACAGGATCAGAAACAGAGGATGAAGTAGAGGAAATCAACCTGCTACGTTCTTCGCAAGGTACAACCCTGCGAATAGCCCCAGAGTGAAATGACCTCAGGTGTCGCTTCATAGTAGTCATCCCAAAGCTGTAGTTACCGTGATTCCCGCGACTGAGTATCATTTTGCACTCATTGCAGGTAACATGGTTCGCACGAGCCTTAGGACCATTCCCATGAATGGTAAATAACCGCCACACCCAAGACTCACGCCTAGTGCGGGTAGTAGGGATTTCCTCTACCTCATTCTCATCATCCTCTTCTTCCTCCTCCGCATCCTCAGTCCTGTTCCCCTCTTCAGGCCCTTGGGGAGGTGGTGGTGGTGGAGGGTGTGGTGGTGGTGCTGAAGCAGGTGCAGCACCAAGTGGCAGTTCAGCAGCCAAGGATGCCATGTCGATGATGGTGTAGTCTGCAGGTGGCAGCAAAAATCACTGTGTTCTGAAGAATAGCCAGAAACACAATGGGAATAAGCTCTTGGGCGTGGTCTTTTATAGGGGTGCTTGTGCGCGGTCCACGGACATGCACACTGTGCGCAGACAGATCGAACACAAAAAAGGATCGGAAAGTTTCAAAAGGTATATAGAAACTCAAGATTGCTATGTGGGACATGTGGCATGGTGAGATTTTATTGAAAAATATTATGGATTAACTGAAAATGTACTTTTAAATTGTTCGGGGACACGAACAGTGTCCGCATTTCAGGACACACGATGAGCATGGGGCGGTCATATGATCTGTTTGCGAACTAGTCTGCGAAGGAAGCGCCTGTCCGCAGGACACCAAGTGCACCGAGATTGGTTAGCGCATGCGCATTGATGTCCTACGGACACTGTTCGAGTTCTGAAGTAATTAAAAGTGCGTCACACGTGAAACGAACATTTCAGGACACCGTGTGTGTTCTTAGAACAGTTTAAACTTGGTAGCGAACAGTAAGGACAGATATAGTGTTCTTCAGGACATGTGTAATTTAGTTTATGTACGAACATTTCAGGACACCAATTGTGTTGTTAGGACAGTTTTAAGTTCATAGCGAACATTACGGACAGATATAGTGTTCTTTAGAACACTTTAATTTGTGTTTCTTTACGAACATTTCAGGACAGCACGTGTGTTCTTAGAACAGTTTCAACTTGCTAGCGAACAGTACGAACAGGTGTGGTGTTCTTCAGGACACCTCCATTTTCGTTTATGTACGAACATTTCAGAACACTCGCACTGTCCGCGGACACTTTTATTGTTTTTTAAAAAAAACGGAAACTATTCACAATACAATATAAAAATTAAACTTTATTTAACATATATTAATAATTTATGACAGAGAAGGTGAGGCTGAAACAGAAACAAAAACAGGAGAATTTGGGGTTTCAACATGATTGGTATTAGGTGAGGAAGGGATGGAAATCTCATCAAAACGTTTTGGATCATGGAGAGGGTTTGGGGATAATTGACTGGGATATGGTGAGGAGGGACAAGTACATGTGGGGCAATGGTATGACGTTTTTGTTTTAAAATGATCTTCAACAAAAGTTTTCAAATTATTAAAATTGGTCAACAATAAATCAATTTTTTCTTTTATGTTGTCAAGCGTGTTTTCCATAACAGCTTCTTCAGAGGTAGTTTCTATTTTGTTATGCTCTGTATAAAAAAAATATATATATGTTAAATGTATACAAAATAATAATATTTAAATGGTTTATATTATAAAGTGTTTACCATTAGTTTCACTATCTTGTGACATTTCTTCATGTGGGAAATTGTCCTCTAGCCATTCCAGAGTACTAGACATTTCTGTGAGAAAAAAAAAGAAAAGATAATATATTTTTTAATCTAATACAGAAAGTTTATAAATATACCAGTAAAATGAAGTACACTTACTATTTCTGGTAAGATACGTCCTATGTATTCAGTGGGTCTGGTCTTGTTTTCAGTTCTGTTGTGTCTGTGAGATAATTATGTTGGAAGCCAATTTATGTTCTTGTGGTATATTCCATTTCAGAACATATTGTATTTAAATGAATGGTTAGTGTGTTACATATATGGGTTACATTTCCTATGCATTACTATATATAATTTGTTTGTGTGCTGCTTTTTGAATTTGTTAATTGTTCTTATATTATGATATAGCAATCAAACATATCCCCCCCCCACAGTTTTTAGGTAGTGGTACTGTTCTCCGAACATGTCCGCGAACATTAAATAAGTTCGCGGACATCAAGTTCATAAGAAGAGATCTAGTCAGTTCCATATGACATGTATATAAAGTCAAAGTCATTATTGTTAAGTTTTGCTACTAAAAACCTATGAAATTCAGTGAAAAAACTTTGTTAAAGGGACGTTATGGTTCCAAGTAAAACCGAAAAACCCTTGAAATTCGCCAGTTATGGTAAGCTAAGCAACCATAACTCGCGCCACCACCATGCACTGCTAAGACTAACACCCAGGACATCAAAGATGACATCACAAATGTCATTGATGACATCACAGATGACATCACATGTGTATGTACTTCTTATGGAATATGTGTAGAAAGGATTCTTATTATGTTGCGAAAAAAGTGTCAAGAATCATTGCAAGAAATATACCCTAATAAGTGCATTGAACGATGCATTGATATAAATAGCATCCTATTATGGGGGTCTATCTAGTATACTAAGCTACTCATACAGAAACATAACATTGTGTGCAGCGTACAAGATAAAGGTATGATATTCGTAATGTTAATATGTTGAATAATGAAATGATAATTGTTTTCTTAATAGATTTTTGTGTACTGTGAAATATGTAATAAGTAGCTAATAAAACCCATGTATTACATAATTGCATTACTATAGAAAAAACACAAAGACACAAGAACACATACCAATATGGGTATATACAGGGAAAGTGAAGTTAGCAAAAAAGCACAAGTAGTAGCAGAAACAATTCATAATTTAACTGATTAGTTTCATGCAAATAAATGATTGCTCTGTTTCAAAGCTGCTATTTACCCTATGTATATGTATCACTTGATGTGATTGGACCCTAAGGAAAGTAGTGTGAGTACAATGTATACAAATATGACCATATACAGGGAAAGTACAGCCATAAAAAAACAACAGAACTATCAGAAAGTGCTCATAAGTCTAGTGATTATCTTTATGCACAAAAAGGATTGCTGTCTTTCAGGCTTGTGTTTTCCCATATTTATATGTTTCATATGATGTGACTGTACTCTAAGGGAATTACTGTAAGAACCTACTAGAAGGATATGTCTACAAATAAAATAAAATTCTTAGTTTCTGACTGTTACTGAAGAAAACCATGTGGCCTAGATATGTCAGCAAAAGAAAAAATAGTGAGCCAGACATGTGATGTCATCAGTGATGTCATCAATGACATTTGTGATGTCATCTTGGATGTCCTGGGTGTTAGTGTACGGTGGTGGCGCGAGTTATGGTTGCTTAGCTTACCATAACTGGCGAATTGCAAGGGTTTTTCGGTTTTACTTGGAACCATAATGTCCCTTTAACAAAGTTTTTTCACTGAATTTCATAGGTTTTTAGTAGCGCAACTTAACCATAACATCCCTTTAACAAAGTTTTTTTCACTGAATTTCATAGGTTTTTAGTAGTGCAACTTAACCATAATGTCCCTTTAACAAAGTTTTTTTCACTGAATATATATATATATATATATACAAACACAACAAAAAGCACAAAGAAGGCTCTTTTCGGAGCAACCTTTTACAGTTTAAACATAGAAGTGCCAATAAAAAGCTGCAGGGCCCTGTGCATTTTTAAAAGTCCGTGGACAGTCCGTGGACATTGACATTTTTGGGGTATGGCACTACCAAAACCATTGCACTCTTCTCTGGGAGTAAGTCGTGGCTCTGAAAATAACCTTTTTGTGGTTTTTATTGTGTTTCAAAAAGTTCAAGTGGTTAACACCTACTGGAATAAGGATTGCTTTACTTCCGAAAAGGATAGCAATGCATTTTGTATATTTTGCAGTAAGATGTACTTTATCTCTGCGAAAAATGTGTGTACTACGCAACATAATATTTTCATTGTGAAAAGAGGACATACCAACATCTCTCAAAAAAGCGCAAACAGCCTTGTTGAAATTGTGCCTCGCTTTCTCCATTTGTGGACCAAACGAAGAAGAACGCAGACACATTTGTCTCTGCGCAATACGAGAAAAAATTACTCTGGAGTTGGAAACATGTCCATGACTTTCCCAAGTCCTTCTTTCAATGCAAACTGCAAGGAGATTTCAGACATATGTCCTAAACTGTTCGCTCCACAATGAATAATAATAATGTCTGGATGACGGTGTGTCATCAAAGTAGCACAAAAAGGAATCAAATCCAGCCACTTCATTCCACAAACTCGACACCAGTGCACATGCACATGAGGGAATCCAAGATGTGCAGCCACTCCACAGTGCTCTGCATGCACCTCGAACCAATGTATCCACGAGTCGCCCAAAATCCAGACACTTTGCCTTCTGAAAGACAGAGCCATAGCTATCTGCTCTCTTCTCAGGAAACAGACTTTCTGCCGAAGTCCCTACTTACACATCACACCCAGTAAACCTTATTGACCAATCCGTTGGTCTCATTTGCATGCCTCTCAGCCTCAAACTCCCTGTATGAAACACACGTGATCCGCGCACTGCCGCAGTGTCCGCAAACAGATCGCGAAATCTGAAAGTGGGGAATGAAAATTTAGATAGTGTGCTCCAGTTCCCCTTTGATGGTGGCCCTGAATAGAGCTTTTTTTAAAGTGCTTCTAAAAAAACACTTTTCATTTTGTTATTTATTTATTTATTTTCACTTCTTTTCTACCTGTTGTCTTCACATTATCCTCTGTAAAGCATTCCTTATATGTTGAAATAACATAGCATTTCCCAATATGGATATAGAAATGCCATCTGCTTGGAAATAGTCACCAATAACAAAATCAATATTGTCATTGTTACAAGACAACATCCCAGCACTAAACAAGAAAGCAGACATCCCTCTGTTAATCAAACACCTTGCATCATTTTTATGAGGACAACAAACATTACAATTGTCCCATGCTACCCTAGGCAACATTTCAGCAAAATCACCTTGGCATTTTGAAAAACCACCATCACTGCCTGAACCAAGTTTTCAAGAGCACTCAACAAACTAGGAGCACTAATATATCCCAAATGGACAGCACCCCAATACAGTGCCACTACATCTGGACTGCTCCACATGGAAAAAACTCTTACAAACTCCAACCACTGCCTGCATATTGGAACCAGGCACAGTTGACCACAAAACCTCCACTCCTTCAAAACCAAAACTGGCAGCCATATGTTTAGACATAGCATACCTCTCTAAAACATTTACAAACAGATCTCTAACTACCAACACCCTCACTTCCTTCACCTCTGCCATCTTCACTACACACCACCCTCTCTTCTTGCAAAGAGCAACTTCAACACCTGATTGGCTAATTCCCATAGTCCCCTTTCCATGCTAGATATGCTGAGAAACCCTGGATGTGTCACGCCCTGCCTGCGAACAGCCACGCTCTCCGCAGACCCCGCAACACAGGGGCAGCTCTTTTTCACTTTACACATCACTGTCTGAACCACTCTCTCATTGGATACACATAAGCAGTCACACAAACATCCACCAATCAAATCCAAGAACTCTACATCTAACTTTGGCATCACAATTCAGCATTTTAGATGAACTGTTCATTGCTCTGAGTACAGGTTTCCTGTGATTGCAAAGCACCTACAGCTAAAATTATTGTAAAACTCTTCAAGATTTCTCCTTCCAGATTCATCCACATCTACATACATCAATACAAACTACAGTTATGAATATTTTATTTACAGTACATTTGCAAATCTTTTATAAATGCATATGCACAGGGTACTGCCATTGACCCTGCATAATCTGCAAAAAAAGCATAATCTAATTTCTCCCATCTCCTGTAATCAAATTCACTTACAAATCTGTCTGCTTTCCAAATTTTAAGTTACCCATATTACTCATTGCAGTGTCCAAACTATTATCCTCTTATTTCCTTCTGTCATTTTCACAACCACTTACCCCTTGACACACTATTATAAATTCCTAGAATGCACACCAAACAGGAGACCAGCTTGTATCTTACAAAAGCATTGCAAGTACATAAAATGCACATATTTAAACAGAATGCCTGACACTTGCCATACTTGCAAAACCAAACAAATGCAAGTGTACATTCAGAACAGTGCTAATAGGAATGTGGAGAACAAAGTCAAAGAACTGAAAG
Organism: Ambystoma mexicanum; assembly: GCF_040938575.1. Taxonomy (NCBI): domain Eukaryota; kingdom Metazoa; phylum Chordata; class Amphibia; order Caudata; family Ambystomatidae; genus Ambystoma; species Ambystoma mexicanum. The sequence continues at coordinate 1,152,515,494 of NC_090928.1, forward strand.
GTTCCCAGCACTCATGTAGCGATCATCTATACACCAAAAGATTAATTGAATTCCACACACAAAAACAATCTCCTTTTCAATCTGTACATCTTTCCAAGCGTTTTTTCTCACCCAACTATAACTTCCACTAATCCATTGCCACACTAAACAGTACAACAGGAACACACACTTTCAAAAGTGCACCTCACAGGACACACCTATAAATACTCCACTAACCCCCTTTGTAATCATGCTGATCTTCGAAAATCCACATTTATATACAAAGCTATGCAATTTAACACATACAGTATCTCTTCCTAGGAAGAAATACTTCTGCAAATGTAACTAATCTATTCTTCAAGTGAAATTACTGTGCCATTAACACACATATGTACTAACTTCCTTCTTTCACAATTGCAGTGAAGACCACACTCCTGAACACCAGTAGCATCTGAAGTACAAGACTGAACCCAGAAGAAACCTACTCTTTGCATCCAACAAAGTAAGTGCAATACTGTTGCAGTATTCTAACTGTTACTCAAACTCAGTAGTACTCTAGTATTGTAGAACAAACAATTGTATCAACCCTACAACATTAGATTCAGTATTACTGATTGCACCGCACCAGGTGCACACTTTGTATTGTCATCTGAACACCAGTATAGCAACACACAAATACAGGAATAGCCTTCCCAACCTGAAGTAACATCCCATTCCACAATCACACACCTCTAGATAAATTCCAACCATCATACTCAGGCACTCATGCACAATGAACACATACATTGCACAACGTCCCAACCCACACTTTCTTTTTTTCTCCAACAGACAGCACAGAATGCCTACCAAAAAGCAACTCCGTAGAAAACAACACGGAATAGACCAAATCAAAATAAAAGTGTAGTAAATAAGCATCCACCTCTAGCAGAAATTATACAAAAAGTTCAAACAAAACAGCCAATACAGTCAAGCAAAACTAAAGCAGCTTGCAGTAAAGAAACGTTGACTCCTCTTTCAAAATGTAAAACTAAACAGAAAGGTATTAAAAAGACTATTGCTACCACTAGTGCTAAATCTGCACCTATAAATCTTGATGTAGCCACAAGTAAGCATGCCAACAAAATTATTTTACAAATAATGTTCCGCCACAGAGTCCTTTAGAACCTTATAAAAACAGGAGAGAAATCATTCTCAACCCTTAAAACCTACCACAGAAAACAAATCCTGGAAGCTCTCATAGACAGTGCAATCCTTCTCAAAAGGAATGTATATATATTAGTTTTAAACAGAATTAAACCACTAACAAAACTGACTACTAAACTACAACAAGTACCTCTAAACAAATGGGATATCAACAAAGTTAGCTTCACAAACGTCTGTGCAGGTGAGTGGAGTCACACACCCAGCACAAGACCATATTTCAATGAAGAGACATACAAACAAAAGCAAACAAACCCAATTGCCATACATAGCAGTGGACGAGGGTATAAAAAGGTTAATAATACCATCATGGAACAAGAAATACTGCTCACACAAATATCTCCAGGAAACTTAGCATCAACTCTACATTCCAATGAATCAATGCGTCCAGTCTACAAATGACTGTGCACATCAATGTGTAAAATAGTCAAACAATCTTTCACATATTTATGCCAGTTCCTCAAACAGTATGTGAAAGGCAAAGACACAATGAAAATAAAACTACTACAAACTATGGACTCCTGTCCAGTACGAAAATACACAAGACTACAAGGATATTGATTAGCCTGCATTGCTGAGCCTATTTGCAAAAGCATCTTCAACCATATCAAAATGATAGGGACACACCATTCAACTGTAAGAAATTCCGTTCATAAACTGTACTATGCCAAAAGTCCTGCTTTAGCACTGGCCAATTTAAATAACATTCTTCTACATAGTGCAGCCAAATAACTACTTGAAGAAATAGAGCACATCCAGAGAAAATATTTTGGAAGTGAAAGCCACTTACAAAATTCAATATCTTTAGAACAGAGTAGCAACAACTTTACAGATGGGAACCTTCTACTACACACATAGAAAAAATAAATACTAAAGTTTAAAAGCACATCTGCTGAACTACAAAACCATGTGTATGTGTGTTGCCACAGGACGTTTTATAAAAATAGCACAAAAACTGTAGATATAATGTACAAAATAGAAGCGAATGAAGATTCCAAGTGATTCCAATTAGCTCTCTATCTTATAGCAGAAAACTGTGACAAAATTACTATCCCCTCAATACTTTGCAGATACTGCACTGCAAAACTTGACCACAACCAAATACCTTCACGTGCTATCACTAAAAACTTGGAATTAGTTCCAGTACCAAAACCACTGAAACAACTTAACTTGTATGAGAGAATTATAATTAATACAGTGCGTCCATTTCATGCAATAATACGCCTTCAAACAGAAACAGCAAAACTACCTCCCTCTCAATTACTGAAAGGCATTCATAGCAAAGTAGTTTATTTGCCATTAGATCCCAAAGAAAATGTACACACTCTGGGAGTGCAACGGCCAATAGATCAATCTTTGATTATCCTAGTAAATGGCGTACCTACAAAAGACAAAATAATTTGGCAGCAACTAGTGGGCTTACATAAAGGTAGAGAAGCCCTGCAATATCTAAAAGACAACAATGAATACTACAAAGAAATAGACATTGAAGAAAATCTGAGTGAAACAACCAAAATAATTCAAGACTCATCGAGCCTGGCCAATTTCAACTTCTAGATCCTACGACAGAATCCAATATTTGAGACCATTATGCAATTCACCATACTGCACTCTAAAGACACCATAGATGATGCACTGGAAATTTACCAAATACGGAAAGCCAAATGATCTCCTATCAGCATATGGGAAAAAAGTGGAGAAGCACAAGCCTTTCCTCTACTCTTTCCTACTGGAAAACGAGGAAGGTACGATGAAAGACCGACACAAATAACAGCATCAGAATACCGATCTTTATGGATGTATTCTGAAGACCCCAGATTCAGATAAAACGTGGAATACACAACACCTTCTCTTTGAAAGTGAACTAGCAACTCTATGCTATGGAGTTGCTCACACATTGAAATCAGGTACCAATTTTCAAAATATGTCTGCTACGCAATTTCTACAAAATGTGCAAGAAAAAGATTTTTTACAGTCAAGCTTTACAAATCCTTTAGCAATCATGCGTGGTACAAAAGAATTCTGGTTCAGACAACATGCAGAAGTACGATGTATGATAAGAAACCTTGTCCCCCCAACATGGTTTGTGACATTAAGTTGTGCAGAATATGCATGGGAAGATTTGCACAATTTACTACGCATAGCAAACAAAAACAAAACAAATATAGATATAAAAACACCAGGAGAACTCTGCTCTCTAGATCCTGTAAATGTATCAAGATATTTCCATCATCGCTTCATTGCAATGCTACACTTTATTATGACTGTTTCTCCTGTCGGAGAAGTTCAACTCTTTTGGAGAAAAGAATACCAAGCCAGAAGAGCCCCAAACATCCACATGCGTTTGTGAATTAAAGATGCTCCTAAATTTGGTCAGGACAGTGATGCCACTGTTTTGCAGTTCATTCAGAAATATGTCACTTGTGAAATCCCTTCACAAATTGAACATAGTGACCTACAAGCACACATTTTACAATTTCAAAGACACAAGTGTGGGAAGTATTGTCGGCGCAAATATAAAAAGAAAGGGAAATACTACACCAAATGCCGCTTTGGTTTCCATAGACCAGTTTTAACAAGTGAACAACTTCATGTGTTCAGTTAGGCATAGTGTCAAAGGTAAATCACCTAAAAACACATACTGCATAAAAAGAACTGAAGGATCAAAGTACATCAATGATTACAATGCAATCATTGCCCTCCTATGGAATGCAAATATACATGTGCAATACATTCTAGACAATTCCACTGCACTTGCACAATATGTCAAAGCCTACTTAACCAAAGCAGAGAAAACAGAGCTCAAAGACATCTGAGATGACATATCATCTGACAAAACACTGTCAAGAAATTTGTACAGCTTAGGCATAAAAATTCTGCTTCGGAAACCATGTGTCTCTACCACGTAGCCCAAAACTTCACTTACAAAAATAATATTAAACCAGATGAGAAGAAAGGTAGGCACAAAGTTGAACATTGTGAAGGCAGCCTAGTGAAACTTACCAAACACAGCTTAATTACTCATACGAAATTGTCATTAAAAACTCCTCAACATAAAGAACTGTATTACATGTCCCTACTACAACTTTTTAAACCATGCAGTGAAGAAAATGTATTAGATACCCATGACTCCCATGAAGATGCTTTTAAAGCAATTGAAAGCACTATAACAGCCATGAACTTTACGCAGTTAAAAACAATGTTAGTCAATGAACAAGAAGAAGAAGAAGAAGTCCAGGCTCAACTAAATATAGACGACACTCCTGACAGCAGTCAACCTTCTTTAACAGGAAGCTAAGAACCACTTGGTGCGTGCATTTCAATCCTCTGCACCTTACTACATTGGAGGCTGATTGCTAATTTGTTAGGTTGACATCCGTGAGGCTGGGAGAATAGGGTGACACACTGCTTCCCCACACAGTCAATTGTCACCAAATGTTGGATTCTGTTGCACAAATAAAACCCAAATTCCAACTCAGGGTGAGTGTCACTTCTTTATTTTATCCTCCTAGCAACTTCTTCCCAATGCTCCCATTCATTCTATTTTCTCTCCCAAATGGCCTCCAACTCAGCATTCCACATTCCAGTCCCCACCATCCAACGTATGCATTCCACACTACCACAACTACATTTTTAGTGTAGAGAATGTTTACCTTTAATCTATGGATTCTTGTAAATTTTTGTCTAACATAATGTCATATCTATCTAATTCTTCCAGTTCATCACGGAGTACAACACACCCCTCCTCCTCACCTGTGTCTTCAGACGATGAATAATGTAGATGTTTTTCTTCTTTCAGTCCTTTTGCCTTTTTCTCAAGAGGTACCACCTCCCCCAGATAGAAGCCACTCTGCTGCCTTTATAAAAAAGGTAGGCAAAGGACCCCTCCCGAGAGCGCCAACGAGAGGAGAAAGCCAAGGCAGAAAAAAACTCTTGTGTGGAATTCAGGGTAATCCTTCCCCTAGGTGTTCTACAGCAGTCAGAGCATGGAACCAGATTTGGATGTTCCGTGGTACGAGGAAAAAGGATTCCAAGGAAGAGTTTGGAAGCAGTTCACAATCCGGAGTACAATGAACAGCCAGACCAAAGAGGAGGAGCCAGGCGGCCAGCTTGTGGTGAGCATTCACAGAAGCAGCAATAACCCGCTCACAGAGGGACCGAAGTGGTGAGGAGGAATGGTACTGCTCACCTCCAACAAAAGAAAGGAAGTGGCCACAGAAGTACAAACAAGGAGCAGGGAACAGAAGAAAAAGGCAACAGAAGAAAGGTTGCAAAACCAAGGAGGACTGGTAAGTAACAAAAAAAGCACAGGAACCGTAAGGCAGAAACAGAACGGGAAGGGACCCGGAAGAGCTGCAGTGAATGGCGCTGTAGTACAGACCAGGCTGGACCCGGAGCGGCAAATGGAGCCCGCGGCAGCGGGGTACGGAACGAGACCCGTAAACCGCAGCGCAGAGAAAGGAAAAGAGGCAGGAAAGCACCCACGAAGAAAGGCAGGAAACAGAGAGCGGTAGCTGGAAAGAGCAAGAGGAAGTATACTAGTGTGTAAACCCGAAAAGCAGAGTAGCGAAAAGGGTTGCAACGCAACGATGCTGGGGAGAGGCGTGACAATAAAGTTAACAGTGGACATAGAAAGGGGACAAGAAAGTGGACAACAAATAAACTAGACAGAGAACCAAAGAGAGTAAAAAACAGGACGGCACTTCCTAATGGTGGTGGAACCGCCAAGTATTCCACAAGCGCCAAGCAGGTAGGTGAGTGACACATAATTAAATAACAGTTGCTATTAAATCAGTATGACAATATCCATATTGTTTCCTGAATATCTAGCAGTGGACAACGTTAGTGTGAACTATTACCATCACTACATTTATATTTACTATTAACAGTTCCACTACGTTTTACATCCATTTGCACCATTCGGGAATGTTATTCCTAAAAGTTGAATCATACCGCTTAATTTTCCGAGTCTATTGCAGGTAAAGCTGAATTGAAATCTGTTTGACAGTACATTCTTGAATTCAGCTTAGGTGGACGCCAGCTTTCTTCATTTTACTCAGGGGCAATATGTTATCTTGTCATCTCAGGTTAAATGCTTGGACGTTTTATTTCATAAGGTACAGGCCATTCCAAAGGGATTCTATTTTAATATTAGGTGGAATTGTGTAATGATTCCTTCATGCAACTGAACTAATGTGCAGTTGTATAAGGAACCTTAGAAGTTTCTTAGCCTATTGTCATACACTCCTTGGGGGTGCTTTAACAAAATGTATTAGCATACTCCAGAATAGAGAATTCATCTTAATAGTCTGTGCAGCATCTTCAAATGTATCCATAGTGCTGTTCCTGCCTACATGAGGAATGTCATAATGTGGCATATCCCAGGATGGAACCTCTGGTCTACGATGGATCATACAGTCTTCATCTTTTGGAACTCTCTTTCAGACCAGAGGATCTAAGACATGCCTGGTCTTGGCAACTAGTATTTGGAATAAATTATCAAATGCATGATAGTTTCAGGCCCCTGTAGGAGCAGTATCTGTTTAGGTAGGTGTTAGCCATCGTCTCCCGTGGAGTTAAGATCGGGGAATTAAGCCAATTGATTTCAGACAGATGGTATATAAATGTTCTAATTGACTGAGTGAGAGAAAGAAAATGAAAACAATACATGGGAGCTTCCTTTATAATTATAATTGTTCTTCTGTAACACGTTTAATACTAGCAAGTAGTTTCTGAGCACGGGATCGGGTTTTGAACATGCGTTGCGCTGCGCTGCGTTGTACATGAGCTATCCTTCCATTCCTCATTTGTTAATTCCACCCATTTGCTTGTCATGCCTCCCCTGATGCAACCCTCTGACACATGTGTTACATCATGCTCTGCCTACACTGTATTTTGCCACTAAGTTTTTGGTACACTTCTACTGCCAAATAATGTCATCATATCACTGTACTCCAATACACAACAGTCAACCTTAGAAGACCACAAAATGCTGCTTTCTTTCTTATGATCATAGCTCCTTTTTTAAAAAAATGTTTGGAAATAAAGAAATGTTTTGCTATTTTGCAAGCTTTTTTGTCATGGTAAATGTAATCTGAGAATCATTTTGGCTAAACCATTTGACCTATGATTCCAATTGGCTGTCACTGCCACCCTAAATACTAAATATATCATATATAATATACTAAATATACCATATGCGAGTCATAGCCACAAAATGAATCATGATTTTGGTACACTGGTTACCTGTAATAAAACCTACATGATTTAAAAATGTGCCATAACTGTGTTTACTATCAAAGAGAAAAATGTTAATGTTGAAGATAATAAACAACATTTGTAACACCAAGTGGAAATGAGCTAAGTAAGTTCTATGTCATATTTTCAATTTTGCATAGTTTTGTAAAGAACATATTTTTTTTTCGCCCGATTATAGGGGACCTATAAAAAAAGAGAAAAAAACACATTTCCACACCCTCCATGCCCTCGTTCAATTGCAATGTCCCCATCCCCCTCTTCTGGGATTGACCTGAAATCAGGGGGTGGGAGGTTTCACACCCAAAACCCCCCTCCCTCAACCCTGCCATCCCCCTTCCCACTCAAGACTCCCCTTATCCCCAATCCAACACAAACACATAATAAACACACACACTAACCCATATGCAAACTGAAACTTACCACTTCTCTCTCGATGCCGCGTCCTGGTCCAGGAGTGCCTGTCAGCCCGTGCGCGCACTCCTGTGTGGCAAGCACATGACAGTTTGTTTTGGAGAAACCGCTGTGCGGTCACGGAGCGGTCTTTCTAAATCGATCTTTTTTCTAGTTGTTCTTTTAAAATGACTACTTCACTTTGGACCACTAAGTAACCACTGGCATTTTTTCTAAAGAAGTCCCAGATTCATGGTCTTTTACTGTCAAAGTTTAATGCAGTAAGCATTTCTTAAGTTTCAACTGTTTAATACATTTGAACAGACCAGTTTATCTTGCTCCTGCATCACTATTCTTAAGTGGTGCAAATATTCTTCTTCTAAGCACAATTTTACTCGTCTGTTAGTGAATTGTCAAGTTTTCTTTAGTCAGGGTAAAAGGTGTATGTTGAAATGAATAACATTGTGAAAGTAGGGCTCTGTTTTATGGAAATGCAGAGTTTTAGTGATGTGGACATTCTGATATGTAAATACAAAAACAGAACAGCAAACGCATCTTTGATCTTAACCCAACTAAAATGCTACCAATTACTGTGCTATGCTGAGGGAGATGAAACGGTGCAAAAGATCCATTACAAAAGTCCAGAACCTTGAGCATGGCTGAGCCACAGAAGGGTTCAACTGTAAGACACGGAGAAATGCCTTTAAAAAAATGCAATGAGCTTCTCAGATTTCATAACACGTGAGCTGGAAAACAAAGGCAGTATTGCTTCTTCAGTCGGGGTCAAAGGTCTTAAAGCATGTTGTAGCAGGAAGGGACTGGATGCATATATTTTATTTTAAGCCAAGGGTTATTGTGCACAAGATATCACTCAAACTTTCGTATTAATGATGATAGTGGGTGGACAAAGTCAGACATCTTCTGATTGGGTGAGAACATACAGGTCCTTTTTGCAAAGTGTAGTGGAAGCCCGATGCATGTTATAGGGCACAGCACAGGAAGAACAAAGAAAACAGAAGGATGAAAAAGAAGAGAAAATGTAAGAATGGGAAAAGTAGGAAAAAGGTGACTGGGGGCTATGTGTGTTATGACCTGTTTCTATAACATGTTACTGCATATGCAACTGGAAGAGCGTTTCATTTTATGCACAAAGGGGCTTGCATTTCATTGTAGAAATATGTTGCTGCTTTTACTTCTGACAACTCCTGAAAATAAATAGACAGCCGGGGTCAGCCAGGCAGAGACATGTTCACAGTGGTAATGCCTGGGAAAGCCAAAAAGGAAACATGCTGAAAAAGCTACTTAGATTTGGAAAAAAGAATACAAAAGCATATGCCTACAGGTGGGGAAGGAGCGAGAGGACAACATGCAATGTTGGGTAGTTGGAGTTGTCTTGGGACCAAGTTACAGAAAAAAGAGGAACCAGGGAAAACCTACAGAGTCTCGCGAGATTACACAGTAATAACGCAAGACGAGTTTGGAAACTTAAATGCGTCACACGAAGAAAAGAGAGAAAGGGAGTAATGAGAAGGGGCACAACAAGGTAAAAATAAACTGAGGTGGGTCAGGGGACCTAGGGAAAAGGAAGCAGGCCCATGCAGAGTGCCTGTGAGAATGGAGAAGACTTTTTCATTTTGTGAGGATTGATGGGGTAATATTGGGTGTGTTACAGTTGGAATCAGCTATTATCACAGGAATGGACACTGATGGGAAATGGGGGACATCTGTTGTGATCACATCTACTAGGCAGGGGGAAATGGATCTTTGCGCCAATAGTCCTGGCGAGGGAGCCCCAAAGAAATCTATTGGTGCACCTAGTGCAGCGGCTACGGCCAAAGGCCATGATTAGAGGAGTCAAAAGAAACATAGTGTTTTACAATATACATTCGGAATGGACAAAGGCGTGTTCACTGGGCTCCAAGGAAACCTCTAGGTAGAACATGTACAGTGGCCATGGTTAGTGGGCCCTAAAGAAACCTATTGGTGCAACATGACAGTGGCCATGGCCAGTGGCCATTGAATAAACAATGGTATACCAAAACCCTTCACATTCACTGAAGAAACTTTAGTTAAGGGAGAGATATGGTGATCTATCAGATTTAACACAACAAAACTCTTGAAATTCTCGATGTGTTAAGCGTTAATCATCTTATCTCGCCATCCTCCCTGTTACAAAGCACATGAGCACATACATAACAGATGGGATTCACAATGAAACACACAATTAGAGGAAAGCAAGATGGGTCAGTGGGTGTAATGCTTGCTGCTGTGATCTGCCGCACACAGGTTCAACAACTGACCCTTTTATCATTCCGAGGTCAATAAATGAGTACAAACTCTGGTTGGGTGATGTTGTATGTATAAGTGTTCTATGTAAACTGCTTAGGAATAAGCGCTATATAAATAACACCTAATCCGATCCTGGGGGTGATCAACGGGGGTAACACATCATTAGATTCTGGGGTTCACCAATGTTGGAATGCCGAGTTAAGGTAATCGCCACTTTAACATCCGCTGAATTTCATGGGTTTTGTTGCGTTAAATATGATCATCTTAACTAATGTTTTTTCAGTTAATATATATATATTACAGGGCCTGAGTTAGCGATCCTGCAGTTATAGTTAAGTTGCTTAACCCATAGGAAGATAACTTTTCGGGTGGCTTATAACTTCAACTGCCTTGACGATTCATCACAATACTTTGAAGAACAAGTATATGTCCCTGTCAGATCGATCCAGCAAAGTTTGGTGAGGCTTCGTCTAGGGGGGCAAAGTTATAGGGAGGACCCTAAAGGTGTGGTTGTTCCCGTAGACACAATGGTAAAAGAAATTGCTCACATCTACAGCCCAAACCGCTGAATGGTTTTTCACCAAATTTGCAGCAGGAGCGGTGGTTTGGTCCCGGAAGCATGCTTTTGTAAATTTGGTATAAATCCGTCCAGTATTTCTGGATTCAGTCCATGGACTCACTTCCCTGTTCGGTCCGTGGAGAGGTCAATGATAGGTCAAGAGGCCGATGTGGGGTCAGCGGACATCGGGTGCACCTGCTGATTGGATGGTGAAGAGCGTGAGGTGCGTCATATTTTTGGAAGTGTCAGCCATGTTGGTTCCGCGGACAGCCACATTGAGGAAAAAGTCTGGAAAACACATTTTGGGTCATTTGGTGGTGGAAAGAGGGGCTGGGAACATTGGGGGAGTGGAAACAAGATGTTATGGGGCTGTTTTTATAGGTTCAAAAAGGTTTGGCAGGTGTCATAGCTGTCCGCGTACCCCGCAGTAGTTTGTGGACATCGCAGTGAGAAGACAGCTTGGAAAAGATATTTGGGGTTATTTGATGGCTGATAGAGGGCGTAGAAATGGTAGGAAAGTGGAATGAAGGTAGTGTGGAGCTATTTTTTAGGGAAAAAAAGGGTTTGGAAATGCTGCTGAGTCTGCGGTCAATTTTGTTGTACGCGGACATCATTTGGATTGTGGGATGTTGTTGTATTACCCAACGGTGTATGGTACATACTTGTCATATAGTTAATTGTATTGTGGTGGTTGTGGTCAGTGGCCAGATTCTGGAGGGCATGGCCCCAACAATATGTGTACTGGACACAAACACCACAGTAGTAATACATGTATAGAAATTTTAGGTAATGTAGTAGGACTATCGCCAGAATCACCATAGTAGCAATATGTGTACAGTAATTGTAGGTAATGTAGTGGGACTACAAAGTGTTGTAATATGGAGGAATTATGTAATTGAACTGTATATGGTACTTATGATTGTAGTACAGTTGCGGATAGTGCTCACAGAATGTGTAGTTGATTATAATTGCTGTGAGTAGTTAGTGTTATAACGCCATGAAGCTGCAATTTCTGGTTTCTTTTCTGTGGAAAATAAAACAGTAAAATTGGTTAAGCATGATAGTTCAAAAGCTGTGAAAGAGTTCAAGAATTTTCTTTTTTAAATATAAGCATTCCTGTACTATGCTTTGTTAGATGCATATCTTGTTGAATCTGGAAATAGAAATCATGGGTGGTTGCACAGTAGTTTTTGATGCAGATATCTTTCATTTACTGGAGATATGTACTCTGAGAGTTCAAGTGTTGAAGTGAGATGACAGAGTTAGGTGTAGAGGGTTTGGATGTAATTGTTGGATAGATGTTTGACTCTTTTAAAGCTGCCAATAAGGGAGTGTTGAGAATGTGAAAGTGGAAATGGTCAAAGGGCTGCCCTCTGTAAGCGGGTCCGCAGGCACCACGGTAGTCCGTGGACAGCACATGCCACATCCGGATCTTTTGAGGATGCCTGGCATGGACATGGGAATGTGGGGAGTAGCCGATCAGGTTTGCTGGGTGTGGTGCATAGGAAGAGAGGGTAGTAGGAGTTTTGTTTGCAGGAGTTGTGAGATCAGTGATAATGGCTATGGCTATTTGTTTGAGAAGGCAGACTGGGTGGATTCTGGCGGACTCTTCAATCCAGTAATTAAAGGTATTTGCTGATAATCATTACATCCTTGGAAATATTGGATTGGCAGAAGTGGAAGTTTCCTGACTTGAGGTTTGTGGCTCAAACTGAACAAGCTCACTTTCATTCTCTGAGAGTATGACTCACTTTAAATGTCCAGATATTGTGATTGTCCATTGTGAAGTGGACAGTTTGGGGTTTGTGACTCCAGTGTCTTTGCAAGCTGTGCTGAAAGATTTTTTTTAAAACCCTAATGCTACTGTCTCCTGCTGCTCAGATTCTTTTTTTAGAGACACACATGGAGATGTGCAACAAACTGGGCTCTTGGGTCCACTGGGTGAAGGTGTATGCTGAGTATTGTGCAATAGCCAAACATAGTGGATTCCCTAATTTGGAAGTGTTCTTGTATGGAGTGAGTGGCATGATGTAGGTGGACTTGCTCACATTTTGTGCAAATATGGTTCAATTGAAGCATCAGGACATTATTATCATTCATTGTGGTGGGAACAGTTCGGGGAACATGACTGGAATCGCATTGCAGTTTGCAATGAAGGAGACTTTGGGAAAGTTGAAGGAAATGTTCCCTAATTTCAAAATATTGTTTTCACGAATTGCCCAGAGACAGATGTGGATGCATTCCAGTTAATTTGTTGTGTAATCAGATTTTTGTGGAAAACATTAAAAATGCTCTGAAGCAGTTTCTGTGAAAATGAGAAGAAATAATGAAAATCAGTTACATTTTTTCTTAGTTCAGTTTGTAAAAAATAAAAAAAAATATAACAGCCAAAAAACCCAAAATATGGTTCTTTTAAGAGCCACCCTTTTTGAGCAACAAAACAATTGCAATGATTGCAATTGTACCATACCCGGAATGTTTTAGATGTCCGCAGACTACTGCATTGTCCACGGACTATATAGGCTGCACCAGGGCATGTGATTTATTTTCTCACTTCTATTTTTTAACTGTGAAAGGTGGCTCCTAAAGGAACATTTTTTGTTTCTTTTTTCAATTTTGTATTATTTTGCCATTTTTTCTCAGGTGAGGCAAGGTAGGGGAAGAAATGAACGGAAGGGGCACCAACCATGGGGACGAAGGGGCAGGTAGAGAGAGGAAAATGTTGGGCGGATCTTCAGGTAGGTGGCAGTGTTTCTCATGCTCCTTCACCATACCCTCGAAAGCACTCCGAAGCTGCTCCCCCCTGCAGATCGGTTCTTCACAGTTCATGCATAGCACTGTGACCCTTGATAGGTAAGGGTCAATAGCGTTCTGTATGGCCTGAGAAGCCGCTGCTGGTTTCCTCTTCCCAAAAGGTGTATCCTTTGTGATGACAGGAGCATATGAAGATGATGGGATGGAGGAAGTCAACCTGCTCTTACCTGAGAAAGTTATCACCTTTCTCAGAGCACTCTGGTGGGCCAATTTGGTGTGGCTGCTCCTGGGTCTTGTCCCCTAGGAATACAAACCAGGTTTCCTGCGACTCAGTACAGCTTTGCACAAGTTTTGGGCCATTTTCAATGGTCATGAAAAATTGCCACACTCAGGACTCACTCTTCTTCTTGATCTTCCTCTCTATCACCGTGCCTGTTCCCCTCTCCTGGCCCTCCAGGTTGTCGAGGTGATGGTGGTGGTGGTGGGGGTGGTTGGCAAGCTGAGATGGCCATAGCAGGTGACATTGCAGCAGATTTTCAGAGATTTACAAAGCAGGTGTTCTCCAGATGCTTTCTCATGGACAGCCAGATTGTGAATGAGGAAAAGTAATAGAATGGTCACTTTAGAATAACCGCCCGCAGACAGTCGTGCTGTCTGTGGACTACTCAGTCGAAAATAGGCCTTGGAAAGTTGTAAAAAGTTGCCAGATCAGCATAGAATGGGTCTGGGAACTGTGCACAGGTAAGGTTTTTTTCTTGAAACACCCTAGATTAGCAGAACATGTACTTTTAAACTATCCACAGCCACATACAATGTTTCGCGGACAACATGACATGATGACATCCCTGACGTCCGTTCCCAGACACCCTCCAGGTGGGCATTGCAGGGAGGCGCTGGGTCTGCGGACTAATTCAAAGTGCATCACATGAAAACGGACCTGTCCAGACATCGTGCCTGTACGCAGCCACCTCCATTTTTTATGGGGACACCCCGGACAGCCGTCTAGTCCGCAAACTCATAATGGGAGTCTTAAAAAAACACTTAAACTCGCCACTATAGGCGGAGCTAGCTTCCCAGTCAAAGCTGTGCAATGAATTACCCACCACTGTGAGACTAGAACCTTCTTTTACCAAATTCAGGCAAAATGTGATCAACTGGTTGACGTCAACAAATGCTAAATGAATGTATGAACCTGCTACCGCCTGCCTCTTCCTACTTGTCTGATACAGACGTTTCTGTCACATGTATAACATGCTTGTAACCTATAAATGTAACCTGTAACTGTGCCCTAAGCTGTACATCGTCTTACCTTCTGTGCCCTTATACCCCAGGGTCGGTGCGCATAATAAATACTAAACAAACAAACAAGGGACTACCACACAACAATAAACAAAACATTTGTAGTACAGAAAATACACATTTATTCAAGAAAGGGATGGGGTATCAGAATGGGAAACATAAATGGGAGAATAAGGAATTTGTGTACAATAATCATGAGTGGAGTAAGGGAGTGAGGTTTCATTAAATTGTCTCTGATTAAAATGTTCAGAATTTCATGGGGATGATTGCTGCAGAGACAGGTGCAAAAATGACTGTGATAGGGAACATTTTTAATCACATGATTTTTGACATACTGTAGAAGTTCCTTAAAATCATTACTTATTCCATCCAACGTTTCAGTATTTGCTCTTGAAGATAGGACTTCTATTTCTGATTCTTGGGATTGTGCATGATTAAACTGGGGCATGGTTTCTACATGAAAAATATGTACTGTAAGAGAAATAGAAATAATTATTTTAGTAATGTGTGTATAAAATACATTATTTGTTGACATTAAAATATCAATTGTATACCATTAGAGATATTATTGTCACTCATTTCCTCTTTTCTGAAGTTCTTGTCTAACGATTTAATTGTGCTTGCCATTTCTGTGAGAAAAAAAGGGTTTATGTAATGAAAGCTAATAAAAGAGAAAGTATTCAATGCACTTACTATTTAGTGAGAATGTCTTGTCCAGTAAGCACCTAAAGAGCTAAAGGACTAAAAGAGATACCTACAACAACAGAATCAACAAATCTAATTCTAACACTAGAGAACTCTTTGTGATTCTAAGAGAACTAGAATCCCCGTCCCCTTCCGCAGACACCTGCACCAAAATTCAAGCAGCACTCTCTAATAAAGTCAATCTTTTACAAAAGAAAATTGAACTTAAAAAAGGTTGTCTCTCTGCAATCCTTCCCTTCTGAAACCCCAAATAACCTCCTCAAAACCAGAGCAATGTTTCAAATTCACCCCTCTTACCTGTCTTGAAGTAGCATAATACCCTCCCTCAAGCCGTCCAAACGTCAGGGGCACATCTGCCCTGCCCCCATAATCAAAGAGGCAGCTAGGAAACTAGTGCATTTTATCACAACATTAAATTCCTCCTTTAACACATTTACGGTCCCAACTAACTTAAAATATTTTTGGGTCCTCCTTTTACTAAAAAAAACAAATGTAGACCCTGCGTATCCCAACAAACTATCGTCCCATAACGACTGTTCCTTTTTTGTTGAAGATACTAGACAAGGCAGCGTACTTTCCTGGGACTATGACATTTAGGATCAGACCCAAACATGGAACTGAAACAGCACTCATAGATTTAAAAATCAAATGGAGGATATCAGGGACCATGGTAAACTTGCCCGCATTCTCCTATTAGACCTGTTGGCAGCATTTGACCTAGTAGATCACAAAGTCTGATGCAACCACTTAAAAACATCAGCCTCCTTTACGACAAAGCCACCGCTTGGATTCAATCCTTTCTGGGTAACTGCACAACAAGAGTCTTCTCCACGGTTGCTTCCACGGAACCGGAACCTATCACTTGTGGAGTACCTTAGGGGTCATGTGTCTCCCCTACATTGTACAACATCTTCACCAAGCCCCTATTTGCTGACCCTGACAATCTGGGTGTCATCTACACTGTCTATGCTGATGACTCCCAGATTCTCATCCCCATTACTGGTGACCACAAGACTGGCACAATCATGCTTAACAAAATATACCTGCAAGCATTAAATACCATTGCCCCTTTAAAAATGCGTAAAGCCAAACCACGTTCACACCTCAACTCGTAGTACACACCACAGCTGAGAGAACTACGTAAAATTAAAAGAAATGCAGAAACACGTTGGAAAGACTGCCAAACATCCAGCAACAAAACCACCCTGACCATATCTTCTTCTGACTACAAAGAAGCCAACATTCAAGCAAAAAAAAATAACTACAACTAACGTATCGTTCTCGCTGAATCAAATACAAAAGAGCTGTTCCAGATACTTAAAGAACTTGAATCTCCCATTGCCCCCATTGATAATTGTATCACCGATGCCACGTGGTGCATGAACATTCAGAAGGCACTATTAGATAAAATACCGATGCTCCAAACTAAAATCAACCAAAAAAAACTTCTTTTGCCAACTAACCTTGATCACAAGACCCCCACCACCAATAAGACTCGCCCTGAACCATCTATCAAACCATTTTGTTTCTCCCCATTAGACACTTGGGAAGTGGTAAACATCATCAGGAAACTAAAACCATCCAATTGCCAAGGTGACGCTTGCCCCGCGCCAATTATTAAAGCAGCAGCGCATGACCTCGCCCCCTCCATTACCAGCCTTATCAATGCCTCCTCCAAATCAGGCACGATACCCGACAATCTAAAAGATGCTGGGTCATACCACTCCTCAAAAGCCCTCACTTGATCCCAGTATCCCCTCTAATTACAGACCAATCACAACAGTGCCTTTTCTATTAAAAATTCTGGACCGAGCCGCCTATCTACAAATTCAAGCATATCTTGAAACTAACAACCTCTTGGGCTTTAGGCACTCTGGCTTCTGCCCTAGACATGGTACAGAAACTGCATTGATCGACCTTGCAACACAAATGCATGACATAAAAGACAAGGGCAAATTAATACTCCTATTACTACTAGACCTATCAGCGGCTTTCGACCTTGTCAATCACCAAATACTATGCCAACATCTAAAATCAGCTGCACACTTCTCAGACTTTGCTACCTCATGGATCAAGTCTTTCCTTGCCAACAGAACCATGAGAGTTTTCACATCCTCAGCTGAACCATCTCCTGTATCCTGTGGGGTCCCTCAAGGATCCTGCGTATCCCCAGCACTCTACAATGTCTTTGCTAAGCCATTATTTGATATTCTGGACTACATGGGTGTCTCCTATACAAACTATGCCGACAACACCCAGATATTAATCTCAATCTCAGGTAATGACTTCGAAGACTCCAAAGTCCTTAACGGAATTTAATCAGCAATCCAAGCCTGGGTGGCACACCATGGACTATGTTTAAACGAGAAAACTGAGATACTAATACTTGGCTCCTGCACTAGACTGAACAAACTAGACCCTTCATTTAAATCCTTCATCATTGATGGTAACAACATCACAGCCTCTAACAATACTAAAACTCTGGGTATTTACCTTGATGACACTCTATCCTTCAACAGACAAACTAACGCTGTGGTTGCAGCAAAGGCTTACACCTGCAAGCTTATCACTGCTTGTAGGCCTTTCCTGACACCACCCATTTGCATTACCCTCGCCAGAACGTTAGTCATGTCCAAAATTGACTACTGTAATTCACTTTTCTTAGGAATCAGTCAGAGAAACTTGAATAAATTACAAGTAACGCAGAATAACGCTATTAGGGCCGCAGCTAACATCCAGAGGAAGTCACACATCACTGATACAAGACGTAACCTTATCTGGCTTTCTGTCAAATACAGAATCGCCCTTAAAACGGTAGCCTTAACACACAAAGGTAGAGCCCACCTTGCACCAGCTTACCTTTCCAACAGACTCCGGCCACATACCTCCTCTAGGCCACTAAGATCGGCCCAAGCCAACACTATGTCCATTCCTAGATTCAGGCTTTAGAACTCAGCGGGTTCCAGCTTTCCTGTCCAGGCGGCAAAGATCTGGAACACGCTCCCGACCTCCACTAGATCTGAACCGTCCTTCCACCTCTTCAAACGAAAAGCCAAACTTTGGTTGCATGACCTTGACAGCTAGTCGCCCCCTTATATCCCATTAGTATGACCGCGGCTGCGGTTATACCTTCTGTAGTAGACTGCATTCATTATTATGTCCTGCATACTTTGTTGTAACTGTATTAATGTGTAACTGTACCTTGTCTGTAACTGGATTGTTTAAGAGCTTTTTTTGTTGTAAGTTAAGCGCACAGTTGCCCCGGGCTGGGAGCGCTTTATAAATAAACAAAATACAAATACATATACCTCATCATTCAGCCATGAATGGCCACTCATGGCCTCAGCCTCAATGATTAAAAGACTGATCTTCTGCTCATTGGTTCCACTGTACGACTAAACAAATTGAGCAACCTATTCAACTCATTTAACATTGATGGTAATATTATCAAAGTTTCCAAAGATGAAAAAACTCTACGTTTTTACCTGGACTCAGCCTTAAACTTGAAAAGACAAGTTAATGCCAAAGCCTTGGCGGCGGCATATAATTGCAAGTTAATTAATGCTTGTAACCCTTTTCTCTCCACACCAATCAGAATCACCCTGGCAAGGGCTTTAGTCCTCTCTAAAATAGACTATTGTAACGCCCTGTTCCTAGTGACCAGTAAACAGGAAAATGCTTTAAGAACTGCATTAAATATCCCTAGAATGCAGCACATCTCTGAGGCCAGACACAACACTAAATGGTTAGCTGTTGAATACAGAATTTACTTTAAGTCCCTCAACCTTAATTCATAAATGTCTTGCAAACTCTGCCCCATGTATCTAGTGGACAAATTCTCTAAAAACATCTCGGATCGACCTACCAGAACTCTATACTCTCTAGATATAACCTTAAGGAGAGCAGGGGGAAGTAGCTTCCCCGTTTTAGTATCTAACCTGTGGAACTCCTTGCCAATAAACTTAAGGTCTGGACCTTCCTTCCTCTGCTTCAGAAAAAAACCAAAAGAAATGGGCTCATCTCTCTTGATGTCTAACATGGCTCTACACCTGCTGACCGCTTATAACCCTCTAAGAACTTAGTATACAGTGCCTGCTACCAGCCACTTTCCTCTACTGTAAATATTGTAAGTATGTAAATCATGCAATGTAATGTAATGTAATATATGTCTGTATCTTTCTATACTGTATCTATTCCTTGTTATCTCTTGTAACCGCTTTCAAAAGCACCCAGATACCTACGGTCAGGAACGCTTTATAAATAAATAAACAAACAAACAAACAATCCTACTGTTTCTTAATCTGTATCTAGAGTTGTACTGAGGAGATTATATGAAGTGTACAGTTATGGTTTGTGATTGGTGCATTTCATTGCAATGTGTCTTGGATAAAAAAATAGTATTTTTAAATGTGATTATTTGTACAAAAAGGTATACTTGCATGTTGTAAAGATTAGATGTGATTTTAGGTACATCTGTTTGTTGGTTGATGGGTACATCTTTTTTGGGTCTCCCCTATGATGTTGAGCCTTGCAAATGCTGCCCAGTGTCCATGGACTACCGTGCTGTCTGTGGACTCCAAAGCTGCCACATTGGTGGGAGTTCAAAATAAGGGACTTGTAGAAGAGTAAAGGTGAACTTGCAAAAACCTATGAAATTCACTGAAAAAACGTTGTTAAAGGGAAGTTATGGTTAGGTTACACTTACGAAAACCCATGAAATTCACTGAAAAAACTTTGTTAAAGGGACGTTATGGTTACAAGTAAAATCGAAACATGCCTTACAATGGAGAGCTACAATCATGGCTTTTCCCCTTCACCCTATCGGGAGTAAAATTTGTGCTATGGAGGGAGTTGTTTCCATTCACCTGCAAGAGAAATGAAATGCGAAAAATACAAGTACCAGAATCCTTAGAAACACTAAAGTCAATTAACTTGCCACACCTGAAAAGGAAATGAAGACACGCATGAAAAGGAAAAGAAACACAGCCTCCTTGAAGATTGATGGAGTCATGAAAACGTGCGTTTGGAGGAGAAGTCAATGCAGGAAAACTTGACTGGCAACAGAGTGCGTGGCCTGTCACTATTTCTTAACAATTGTCTCCCCTATGATGTTGAGCCTTGCAAATGCTGCACGGTGTCCATGGACTACCGTGCTGTCCGTGGACTCCAAAGCTGCCACATTGGTGGGAGTTCAAAAGAAGGGACTTGTAGAAGAGTAAAGGTGAACTTGCAAAAACCTATGAAATTCACTGAAAAAACGTTGTTAAAGGGAAGTTATGGTTAGGTTACACTTACGAAAACCCATGAAATTCACTGAAAAAAGTTTGTTGAAGGGACGTTATGGTTAAAAGTAAAATTGAAAAACCTCAGAAATTGACCAGTTATAGTGAGCTAAGCAACCACAACTCGCACGACCACAGTGCACATGCTAAGACTTACACCCAGGACATCAAAGATGACATCACAAATGTTATTTATGACATCACTGATGATAGGAAGACTGAATGGGTGAAAGGTACATCCACAGTATGTGCTAGAGACGGCGTGCACTCAATATCAAGTTAGTAATACCTGTACTTACAATGAGTTGGTTTATCTGCGCTTTTAGGCTACTGAAGGGACATTCATTTAATGCACTGTTAGCTGTTCAGGATTGAGCTTATGACTTTGACAGATTTTCTGTTTTGTCTTTTTTATCCCTTGGCACGTATTCCGCTCTGTTGCCTGGTGAATTAATGATTTCAGCCTGACTGAGTAGGCAAAATATTTTGGCATATGCGAGAGTAAAGTCAATGTTGACCGACCCATTGAAGGGGTCCAACATTAGTTCCGCCATCTGACGTGCTTTGCCATCGCACGATGGGTGCATCCAAGGGCTGTGAGTTTTTTTTCCAATTAGTTTACTCATCCGGTATCACTTGGGGGGTCCGATGATGTTGGGAGTGTCTAGGGTCACTTACTACTTCTGTTGAACTATACCACCCTATTTAAATCCAAGCCACGTGTTGCAGTGTTGGGATTGTTATTCATTTCGCCTCCTTTGTGGAGTAAGTTTGAA
The DNA here is from genome assembly GCF_040938575.1 of Ambystoma mexicanum. NCBI lineage: Eukaryota > Metazoa > Chordata > Amphibia > Caudata > Ambystomatidae > Ambystoma > Ambystoma mexicanum. The sequence continues at coordinate 1,152,536,985 of NC_090928.1, forward strand.
AGACTATTTCAGGGTGCTGGGCTCAGTTCAATCTTTGTAACCAGGATCACTCAGGGATGTTTCATGGTTTCTATGGTGGTGGTGTTTGCTTACAGGGATTGATTCAATTAAGATGGTCTCCCGTTCACTATACCTGTTTGGGTATATGTGATCACCTCTGAGGAAGAGGATGTAGTGGGGTGGTTACTGCCCCAACTTTTGCACTCCGCTTATTAATTTGGTGGAAGATACATGTTCCTATTGGTATATGTTAAGATGGATTTCTGAACTCTGTCCTGGAGGGGCGGTCAAGACTAGGTCTGAAGAGGGGTGAGGTTGACTGAAAGCCCGCAATGAGCACACAAAGCAAGGACACTTACAAATGACTCCAAGCAGGTGTTATATTAAAAATATAGACACATTTATTACAAGGCCTCTGTGACATTGACCATAGTAAAGAATCACGGTAAAACTCAAGTAAACCAACACATCACAATCAAATACAATATATATACAATTACCGAAGGGTCTAAAGAGTTGGAAGCACGAAATATGCAGACCACCTAGATGGGGAGGAAAAGAGGCAGTGCAAGTAATCGTTAGACCCAGTTCGCCTTTAGAGGCCACCTAACTAGAAGGAAGTCCGAGCCCTACGAAGAGTGGAGCCTTGTGCTCAAAAGTACCTGCACACGCTGGTGCCAACGGGCCAAGGGGAGTCTCTTCAAGGAAATCAGGCAGTTCAGAACGGTGAACAAATGAGGACGAACAGATCTCCGCTACTCAAGCACGGCCTCCACTTGTGGACAGAAGCAGAGTGCGAGTGCGAAAAAGGCATGCTGTTTAACACAGCGTGGAAAAGCTACAGGCTACTGCAGGAGGGCAACCGGTTCCTAGCGTTGCTACTCACCGGTCCCCGATGCAGGCAGACCCAGGCTTCTCCGCGTCAGTTTCAGTGCTGGCAGGTTCAGATATGAGAGGACGTCTCGGCGTCGTGTAGATTCTGCGGCAGCAGAAGTTATAGTTGAGGATGTCCCAAACGCAGTGAACCCGCACAGATTGTTACCACAGCAGGGCAACGAAGCGGCTGTGTGTATTTCAGCCCAATGTACACTTCTCACTTCAGACCTGGGAATGCCAAGTTTACGAATCGTGTGAGAGTGTCAAGGACTCAGAATACAGCAGCAACCTGACAGCGGTGACAGAGCAAGATTCCTGGGTAGGCTGGTCAGTCCACTGGATGGCCCAGGGACGCTTCCGAAGGTTTACGTGCAGGAGATGATGAAGATGCCGAGAATAGTTGTTCCCACTATTCCAAAGGGTCGAAGTACCAGTACAGGCCTTCTCGTTCGATCAGAGGCAGAATGGTCTCATAGGGTGACAGCAGTGCAGAGTAGCAGTCCTTCAGCGGGTCAGCAGCGATTCCTCGGTTCAGCCTTTTGGTTGCAGGATACTTGGCTCCTGTATCCGTTGTTCGTGAGAACTCAGGAGATCGACCTGGTAGTGGTGTTTCCAGCCTCCTCTTATCCAGAGTTCCCTTTGCGCCAAAACGGAGAGGACCCAATGGTAGATCTGCTCACAAAACACTCACACCATACGTGAACCTATCACGGGCCACTGTGGTCCCAGGCATTCAAGACACACTAGACTCTCTGGCACCCAGGATGTGTATTGGGACCAGACATCCCAGCCCACATCCTGGAGGCACACACAAGGCCTGTAGAAGCCCGCAAAAGCATCTGTGTTTCGCGGGAAAGTACATGCCCAAATAAGGAAGGCCCCGGGTCGGCTCGACCTGGGGAAGGTGAAGGGGGCAAGACGGTCAGCGGGCAGGACAAAGAGCCTCGTGGTCTGGCCATTTTTGGAAGCCAGGCCACCATTTTGGGCTAAGCGGGAGAAACGCACTTAAACAGCCAAAAGGAGCTCAAAACGCAAAGAAACGATTGCTGCCACCAGTCCCGTCCGTGATTCACTTGCACCGTTTGTTAACAATCCAAAGAGAGTGTCTAGGGCCTGTAGAGCGACTAGAGACCCAAGAGAGCAGTAACTTAGCTTACAGTGCCCTCTTGTGCCATGTTGCGCGAAAGCTGCAACATGAGAAAAGAACTACGGAAAACAAAGTTTCCCGGAACTGACTGTTTTAAGGGCATGTCAGTTTCCCCGTAAGAATGTAACGAAAGCCCAGAGGAGTCTAGATCAGGGTGAAAACAACAGCAAAAAGTTTCGGGCTGCCACATGGAAAGAAAATTACCTACAATTAAGAAATCTTTCCTAACAGTATAATTATGCATTGAGGCCGATTGAGTGTGTTTATCTGTGTTTTTATTTATAGGTGAGCTCTGTGTCTTGTCCAAATATTTGTACCTCTTTTTCAACTCCCCTGAAAACACCAGACCTTCTTACCCCTGTAGAATTTCTACAGAATGGAATAAGCATAGAAAGATACATGTTGGGTTGGGGAATTTGATGCTGTAGTAGGCAGCAGTTTATATCACAGTGTTGTGTATTGTTTTTAATATTTTGATTATTGATTGGTCACCTTACTGTGAGGATCTCCTATTTTTTCTTATAACCAATGGAGATAGTATTTTAGAACACTGTTTAGAATTGATTATCATTTGTTAGAATTGAATGTAACAACAGTGGTGTGAATTTGAATGTTTGCGCATGAGTGAGGTTTGTCTGCAGTATGTTTTCTGGGAGAGGATGTGAATAGTGTGCTGTATGACACAGACCTTGTGTGTCTGTAATGTTTTAGAGGTGCTATTATGACGACACTACGGATGATTTTTAGATATATATGATGAATGCATTTTTGATATGTCTTTTTTCTAAACGATTTAATAAAAAAAAAATATTCTATTGTGTCCAGTGAAGTAAATTGAATTGTTTTGCTTTACTCTTTGCTACATGTGGACTTTTTACAATCCTGTGGCTTGTCTGAATGAGATAATCACTGTTTAAATGTGTGCACTTTCCTAGAGCTTATCACACAAAGAAACCCATTCTATGGTCTCTTTTGTCTATATAAATATAACGGTGCTCCCCAGGTTAGACCATAGAACAGAGATAGACCTGGTATCCTTTGTTACTCCAGTTTTTTGCTGCGATCACTGATGACATCACATATCTGAGCCACTTGTTTTTGTTTACTGACATGATTAGGCGAGTTTATTGTTTACACAGGAATTGAAATTGCTGTGGTTATAAAAAAGATGGTTAAAAAATGTTTGGTGTATGTTATGGCATTTGCAGTTGGTTGGTGTTAGTGTTGCAATTGTGTACTTGGCTGTGATAGGTTTAGTGAAAATGTGTCAGTCATTTTAGTAGTTTGTTTACTATGGTCCTATGCTTGGAAAGTATGATAGGCACCATTTTGTAGAGGTTTGCCATTCTGATTTGCAGAACTGACTCTGTGCACTTGATGAGTCTGTGGCTGATGTGAAAGTATGCATATGAAAATATTTACATATTTAAAAGTTTTTTGGAGTGTGGTGTGTGTCAGCTATATTAGGTAATTGTATTTTTGTTGCTGAAGATTACAAATTAGATTTTTAATTATGATTATATGTTGTTCTACCTTGTCATGTTTCTTGTTTGAAAGGATCACTTTTTAGATAGTAAGCGCCAGTTAAAATGAACAGGTGCATTTGCAGTGGAAATTCTGAGAGTGCATTTTGTCTGTGATTCAGAGCTTGCTCTATCATAAACTTGTCTTCACCCTCTTACAGATTTCTATTTGGACATTCAAGAAGATCTGTATGAATTCCTTTCTTGCACTCCATTGCAAATATATTGGTTTGGTGCACTGATCCATGTAGAATATTTGTCTTGCGGAGGGTTCAAGGTTGATCTGAAGTTAAAGGTGTATTTGCTAGAACTTGTCCTAAACTTTATCTGCAATAAAATGGGAACACAGCACTGCAACTGTTCTATCTCTTTCCTTGAATGGTGCTCCTCTCCACCATGATGTAGCCCCAGCTGTCTGCAGTGTTTTCCTGGGATGAAAATGTAAAATAAAATCGATAAAGGCATGATAAATAGTACTATGCCACTGGAAATAAATATATTTAAAAGAAAATAACTGAAATAATGAATCAACAACTTCATCTGAGGTTAAATGTTTATTTGTTTTCACTTGTCCTAACTTTTTCTGGAATAAAATGGCATCTCCCAGTTGTGACATTGCAGCACAAAATGTTGCACTGCTTCAGATCCAGTCTAGGCAGCAGTAGAGGAGGTTGGGTCCCAGTAGAGGTTGTGGAAGGAACATTGGTGGAGGTGGATTTCAAGGTCAACACGTGTTTTCTGAGAATCTGGTCATCCGTTATCTTTAGCTTACTTAGCGCCATTCTCAATTTGCGGTATTCACCATAATGTTCAGGAGGGTCCAACCACCCCCACTCTCTGGGCCTTGGCATCTCTTGGTGTCAGGAAGACACTCTGAAGCAAAGCAGGACACTCAGGCTGGTTTCAAAAAGTTATCAGGTTTTATTTCGTCCAGCAGGCAAGACACAGGATTCACATCAAGGACATCTCTGGGACTCTGCTAAAATTACTAAGCTCACCCTCCCTTATATACACTCTAGGGAGGTGAGGTAATGGCCTGTTCAAAAGTACAACCCCTTTCCTGTCTGTGATTTGTTGATTTATATGGCATGATCAATGTGCAGTTCCTCTTCCTACTTGTGATTCGCCAGGCTATCTGCCACTCGGACCTAGTCTAGACCGGTTTTGCCCATTAATTCCCCCCCCCCCACCTTTTTCCCCTGGATGAACTTTTATTAAAAAAAAATGTACACCGAGGTCATCATGAGTTAGCACAACTGGGCCATTTTGTCTGCTCAAGCAAGTATCCATTTTAAAGTGCCTGACTTTGTCACAAAACCCAAAATGGCAGATATTTTATGAAATGCATGATCAACCCAAGTGTTGCCTAAATCTTGGGACCTGCTCTGATTTGGATCTAGATTCTTTGATAATATATCATAACATTTACTACCGGACACATTCTCTATTGTTCATGACATTCCGACTCCATAAACTAAATCATCCCATAAAGCAATTTCCTGCGAAGCACTATAATTCTAATTTTTGCAACATTTAGAGTCACTGATCACCCCAATAGTTTATCATCAATCGGTTTGAGGTACAGGGGGTCTATCTCCACTACATTCAGTTTGAGGGGGGGTCAAATCAACTCCTGTACAATATTTGAAGCCTTTGAGCTTATTTGTGATAGCCAAGGATCTAAAAGTAATCCATATCTTGTAAGGTGCATTGTTAAGGTAATAGTTTAACACATTAATAAGAGAATTGGAGGTACCTTGTATTTTCTATTTTCTATTTTTTTCATAGCATACTGCCACTCTTAGGTAGATCAGTACTTTATATACATTTTAATCTAGCCTCCCATGTACAGGATCAGGATGTGCTGACATCATGTACTTTTAAGAGGCCTATGTTTTAAATGGAAATCTGGTGGCAGTCTTTCACTTATAGATATACCTTCCCTAAAAAGGAAGACCTTTCCAAGCTGGTATTGTTTGTTTGTTTGTTTGTTTGTTTATTTATTTATATTGTGCACCAGACCCGGGGGTATTCGGGCGCGAGGGCATAAAGAGGGTTGTTCAACTTAGGTTACATGTTACAAATAAACAAGGAGTACAGCTATGGTTACAATGCTGTAGACAGGTAGAGACAAAGAATCATATAGGTATGTACAGTAGGTTTACAAGATGCAGATGTGACAGATATAAAGAACAGTTAAATATACAGCGACTATACAGAATATACATGAGATCCTAAATGACGGTAGCGCGATGTTAAGCATCATGATCTTTTAGCCATTGAATCAGGTTAGTTCTGAATTGCTGGTAAGGGAGGTCTTCCCTTAGATTGGTTGGAAAGGAGTTCCACAGTTGTGCCGATTTAACAGCGAAGCTACTCCCGCCATATTTAGTGAGATTAAATCTGGGTACTAATATAAGGTTAGAGTTGGCATTTCGTAAGTATTTTTTTTAAAGTTTTTTTTGGTTTTGGTGCAAAAATAAAGCAATACAAACTTACTAAAACAAAAAAGAAAGAACAACAACATAAACAACCGTCTTCGTGTGGTGATACGCTTAGAATCCGGGATGGCGTGTGAAAAACGAAATACTGGTTATTCGGGAAGTGAGGGGAAAACAGTTTCGGGGGCATCGACTCTGTGATGGTGCAAGAGATCAGTACTACAAAGCGTTGTGGGTTCTCACGGAGGCTTATGGTCTGTGTTGAAGTGCAAGTCTCTCAGGAGGGCCTTCCAGGAGTCCAGAGTGCCACTTGCGATGTCCCCACTGGTTATGGTTCCTTCCTGCCAGGCTCTGGTTTCGGCAGCCGTCCATCTCGCCATTTCGTTTAACCACCGTTCGTGCCTGGGACCTGAAGGTGTCTTCCAGGCCATTGCTATGGTTCTTTTAGCTAATATACATGAAATGTCCATCAACTTCACAATATGTTTGAGTTTACTTGGTCTGGGGTAGGTTCCTAGTAGACATTCTCCGGGTGTCCAGTCATATCTTTCCATTCCAGCGACCTTGCAAGAGTGACATCGCCCTAGTACAGGTCCAGAACATGTGGATCATATCCGCCTTATCGTTCCCGCACCATGGGCACATCGGTGAGACCTTCTCATTGAATGAAGCAACCCTTTGAGGAGTCATGTATGTCCGGTAAAGGACGTTCAGTTGTACTTGACCAAATCTGGAGTTTCTCGACACTTTCTTGGGGTATATTAATGCTCTCTCCCATTCCTTATCGGTGAGTGGTGTTTCAAGATCTGCTTCCCATCTCGCCTTCAGTGCCATTCGTTTGGGATTAGGTTTATCGATGAGCTTGTTGTAAAGCCTGGAGATTGGTCTCCATCCATTTGAGAGGTCATGCAGTTCCTGCAGCAGCGGATCCAGGGTGGGTTCCTCTGGCCAGCTGTTCCACTGCTTCTTGGCGGCCTGTTTGAGCCTGTGGTACCAGAGGAATTGGCCCTTTGATAGTCCTTCATTGTCCTGTAGCGACTCAAAGTCCCTGAATCCCCCTTCTCCGAACAAGTCCCCCCACATGTATATGCCAGCTTCTTCCCATCTCCTAGCTATGGGGAGGTCTGCCCTCGTTTTGCACACATCAACCATTATAGGGTTGTCAGGAGAGTACGGGTGTTTCACCTTCCTTATGTAGCAGGTCCTAACCCATATCTTCCTGCCGAGCTCAACGATTAGGGGGATGTCCAAGGGTTGCCGGAGAGGGTACCATAGAGTTTCTTTGGGGATTAGGTTGATATGATATTGTTTCAGTAGCCCTAATTCGGCTGATGGTTCATCTGACAACCACTTCGTGATATGGCTGAGATGGGCGGCCAGGTAGTAGAGCTGGAGGTCTGGGAGTTTTATTCCTCCCTCTTTATGTGGCAGAGTTACCGTAGCCAGTGACAGTCTGTGCCTGTGGGGTCCCCACAGAAAGTCCCCGATGATAGCTTCTAGTTTCTTGAAGAAGTGCGGCGGAACATAGTGGGAAATGTTCACAAAGAAGTACAGGAATCAGGGGAGAATTATCATTTTGGCGATCGCCGCTCTTCCCACCATCGCTAGTGGGAGTTTGGACCAGAATTTTATAGATCGCCGGAGGTTGGTGACTGCAACTTCAGTGTTGTGCTCATGTGTGAGCTGCGGAGTGTGGCCCACATTGATTCCTAGGTACCGGAACTTGTCTAGTTGCCACTTTATCCCTATAGGCGAGAGATCGTTTGCTGGAATGTCTCGCAATCTGGCTAGAGGGAGTGCAGAGGATTTGCGTCTGCTAAACTGTATTCCAGAGTATTTCGCAAAGTTATCAAGTACCTCTAGTGCTGTCGGTGCATTGACCTCGGGGTTCCTTAGGTAGAGAAGGACGTCATCTGCATATAATGATATTATATTATAGACATTGCCCACCTTAATGCCAGCATCGAAGAACTGTTGCCGGAAGTATATGGCGAACGGTTCTAGACCCAGTATATACAGCATGGGTGAGAGTGGGCATCCCTGTCTCGTACCCCTCTGTATTTCCCAGGATTCCGAGACTGTTCTGCCTGTCTTGACCCTGTTCATTGGAGAATTGTAGAGTACCTGGATCCATCTAATGAATCCCTTACCAAAACCAAAATTCCTCAAGACCTCCACAAGCCACTCCCAATAGATGGAGTCGAAGGTCTTGATGGCGTCAAGTGACAATATCGCTAGGTCTTCCTCGGATTCGTAGGTTTCGGCCATGATGTGCTGTAGCCTCCTCAGGTTAGCTGTGGTGTTGCGTCCGGGAACGAATCCATTCTGGTCTTTGTGAATTATGGACCCCATCACTCTAGCAAGTCTGCTGGCCAATATCGAGGTGAGAATCTTGCTGTCATAATTTAGCATGGCCAGAGGTCGATAGGAGTCACAATCAGTGGGTGGTTTGTGCGGCTTTAGCATGGGGATGATTATAGTCTCTTTCATAGTGTTGGGCAAGATCCCGTATGCGTAGGCCTCCTGGTAAACTTCGTGCAGGATGGGGGTGAGAATAGATTCATATGTTTTATAAAATTGCGGCAGGAGGCCGTCGCTACCAGGGGCCTTGTTGGTGGCGAGCGACCTGATAGCCTCTCTCACATCTTCGGCAGTGATCTCCAACTCCAGTTTGTCTCTCTGCTCGCTGGATATTTGGGGTAGGCCTATCTCCTCTAGGGTTTCTATTAATGCCGCGGTGGGTATCTGGGCTTCATGGGCGTACAGTTTTGAGTAGAATTTAGCGAATGCCTCGTTGATCCCCATTTGCGTCTTGTGGGATACTCCTTCTTCATCCCTTATCTCCGTGGGCAGGTGTTTGGGGTGTTCTCGCCTGCACAGCCAGGCCAGCAATCTGCCCGGTTCGTCTGACTCTTTGTGGGATCTAGTGGTATATGTTGCAAAGTCAAATTTCTCCAATCTGTTCCAGGACTTGCGACATTTTTCACGTGCTACTTTCAGTTTCCCTTCGACCTCTGGAGAGATGTCTGAGATGGATTCCATGCGGGTGATCTCTGCTTCATGTGCCTCCAGGGTCGCCTTTAACTGTCTGCGAATGCCGCCAGCTCTGGATATAATTTCCCCTCTGGTAACCACCTTCATGGCTTCCCACAGTGTGCTCCAGGTGGACACCGATCCTTTGTTGATTTTGACATATTCCTCCAATCTGTCAGCGAGGTCTTCTCTGAACTCCGGGTCATCTAGTATCGCGGTGGGCATCCTCCACAAGGGAATCGGGGGTTTGGGTCCCCTTAGCTGCCATTGCATACTCAGCGGAGAGTGGTCAGAGATAGATCTCCCCAAGTACTCTGTGGCTATTGCCAGCGGTACTTGTTCCCTGTCTATGAACAAGTAATCGATTCTTGTGTGGACTCCGTGGGAGGCTGAATAATGTGAGTAGATCCTGTCAGCTGGGTGTTGTGCCCTCCAGATGTCCACCAGGTTAAGTTGGTCGAGTGTTTCCGTCAGGGTGCGAGTTGCGGGATTGCTTGGTTGGGGAGGAGGGAGGGATCTGTCCATAGCTGTGGCCATGGCGCAGTTAAAGTCTCCACCCCATATAAAGGTACGGCCACGATGGTGTGCCAATTTAGCACTTAATGCGCTGAGGTATGATGGGATTCCGTGCTGTGGAAAGTATGTTGGCCAGGCAAATCGGGGTCTGTTCTATGGTGCCCCACATTATCACAAATCTTCCTGCCTTGTCGGATTCGCACCCCTGTAGCTGGAAGGGCACGTTCGGGTTCACCCATATTAGTACGCCTCTCGCGTATTTGGAGTATGGGGACCCACTCACAGTCCCTTCCCATCGGTCTGCTAGCCTGGACACTGCGTCCTCCGTGAGATGGGTCTCTTGTAACATTGCAATCGAGACTTTTTTCCTCCTGAGGTAGGATTGTATGCGATTTCTTCTGAGGTACGAGCCCATTCCCCTCACGTTCCACGTCATCACGGTGAGATGTGACGCCATTGATTCAGTGTTCCAGATTTGGGATGAGGTACAATCCCTTTGGCCTGGTGTGACGTCAGGCTGCGGATAGCGGGCTGCATGCGGGAGGCCTCTGGTTCGCGATCACTTGGTTCATCACCTGTATCCATCTTGTGTCTTACTGGCATTAGTGAAACAAAGACTGTGAAACTAACGAAACTAGTAACATAACTCAAACTGGTGCGCCCAGCGACTACAACACTGTCGCGATGCTCAGGCGCTCTCGAGCCGTCTGAACCCATCCGGGAATCGGGCGCGAGTTGGGTCAGGCGAAGAACTGGCCCGATTGGATTTTTCGCTGCGGGTAGGGCTGGTGCGAGGCGGCTGGGCCGAACGAGGGCCGTTTCCTATGGCAAACTGTTGACTGGATTACCTTCTGGGGTCCGGCAATGTGCGTTTCGTGTACTCTTTATGGCCGCGTGCAGGCGCTGTGAAAGGACTCTGGGGTTCAGTCTTCCTTCCGTGGAGCGTCCTTGCCATCAGCAAGGTTATTATCTTCTAGCCACATGTTGGCTGCCTCCGGGTTGTCAAGGAATACCACTCGCCCATTGTGAATGACTCTTAGGCGGGATGGATAGAGCAACCTATATTTGAAGTTCAGTTGGCGAAGCCTAGCCTTGATCGGGACGAATGAATTCCTCTCCCTCTGCACCTTCTGAGTGTAGTCCGGGTATATGGAGATCTTGGAGTCTCCTCGTTCGATAGGACCTGTTTCCCTGGAGTGTCTCAATATAATTTCCCTGTCCTGAAAATTTTGTATCTTAGCTATTATTGGTTGTGGATGTGAGCCGGGGGGAGGACGTTTCTGGAGGGACCTGTGGGCCCTTTCGACCCCGAATCCCTGTGACAGCTTGCCGGCCCCAATCTCTTGTATCAGCAGGGTTTCGACATAGGTTGTGGTATTCGAGCCTTCGTTCCCCTCTGGGATTCCCAGGATCCTGATATTCCCCCGTCTGGCCCTGCCTTCGGCCTCTTCAGCCCTTTCCTCAAGGAATGCGACCTTCCTTTTCAAGTTCGAGACTTCGGACTGTAGGGCTGCGGTGGCCCCGGACGTTTCCTCTGTTGAATTCTCTAAGGTCGTCACCCTCTCTGCCAAGTTGCGAGCATCCTGTCGGATGAGTTGTATATCTATCTTAAACTCGTCGATCTTGGAGTCTATATGGGTTTTCAATGAGGCAATAGCGTCGAGGATTTGAGAGTGATTATCACTGGCCTCCGCCTCAGTCGGCCGAGTGTTTTCGGAGGGGCTAGTTTTGGCTTGGGTTGGGGTCTTTGCCCTAGTTGAAACAAAGGAGTCCATGGTGGCAGCTTTAGTTTTGTTTTTGGCGGCCATATTGGGAGAACAGTAGCAGGTGCACTGAAGCTCGAGATCTGGGTTACTGTTGGGGTAAAAAGTTGGGGGCCACTTATGTGTCCAGAAGGGAGGGTCCCGAGTTGAGCGTGCCCAGAGTGTTCAATGACTGTAATTGGGAGTGATCTGGGGTGCTGGCCGCCAGTGTTGTGAGTACTCCGGGCATCCACAAAATTTTCCAGGCTCTCGCTATCACTGCCCCCACCGCGCTTGCACCCGGCCACAGGCGTATTGGTATTGGAGCGCGTGGGGCTCAGCAATGGATTGTGATAGTGGGATGGAAATCGTCTCCCCTTTCCATGTGGTCCCGAATGGGTGCCGAAGGTGGTCCAGCCGAGGAGGTGGATGCAGGCAGTGACAAGTGGGGGAGGAACCAGGGGTCCCGCTAGCGGTTGTCTTGCGGTTGCACGCACCTTGTCTGCCAGGCTCCTGCGTCCCGTGTTCACTCCGCCGTCTCGACCAGGATCTGTCGCTGCTCCCACGTTGTCCCCGCTTCAGAAAGGGCGGCCGCGTTGGAGTCGGGAGTGGCTCCTGGGGTCCAAAGGCTGACAGCGTCGGCGCGTTCTTCTGTGTGCTCCCCCGTCAGGGCACTCGCAGCCTGGCTGTGGTGCGGGGCTCCATAAGCTCAGGGCCCCCCGCATGTTGCAGCGTCGGCGTGTAATGTCAGGCGGAGCGATTTCTGCGGTGGAGGGGGAGTAGGGCGGGAGCCCGGGATTCCGGCGCCGGCCACGGTTGGGTGCCGCCTGGAGGTCCGCTCCGCTAGGCAACGCCTCCTCACCGAACCCGACTGGTGCTCAGGCTCAGGAGCGCGCTGGTGTGTGTGCTTCACACGGAGACCCTGCCAAGCTGTTCAGGTTGCCATCTTGCAGCCAGGCCCGGCGGGGGAGGGAGCATGTTCCGGGCCCGCCAATGCTGTCCAGGGGATCCGATAATCCGACCCTTCGAGCGATTCTTGGCGGGAACCGCTTCCCCCACAACTGCGTTCTTCTCAGCGGGCTGCTGCTTCGCATGTGCCGGAGAAAAAGGATCTGGAAATGGCGTCTCGGCCGGAGCTCAGCGGATCAGCCGCTGCACGCCATCGGCTCCAGGCCACGCCCCGTGAATCTGTCTATAAGGTATTGCGGGACTGCATGTTTAAGGCATTTATGAGTGAGGGAAGCTGTTTTGAGGTGGATTTTGTCTTTAGTGGAGAGCCAGTTGGTGGATCTCCTAAGGTTTGATCTGTGGGCATTTTTAGGGAAGTTTAGGGCGGCTCTCAGGGCGTTATTTTGCAATGTTTGAATTTTGGAGGTGATGTATTTATTGCTGCCTATGTAAAGGGCATTGCAATAATCTAGTTTCGATAGGATTAAAGCTCTTGCTAGAATGACGCAGTTTTTGGGTGAAAGGAAGGGCTTGGCTGCTCTAATTCATTTGCATGTATAGGAGGTGGCTGAAGCCATAGAATTCACTTGTTTTCCAAATGCAAGCGTGGAATCTATGTAAAAACCGAGGGTTTTAACTACTTTGGCTACAGTAATGGTGTTGTTATCAATTATGAAGGAGTCATAATTGGTGGCCAATGTTTTGATACTGGAGGAGGTGCCTAGAATGAGGAGTTCGGTTTTGTCATCATTCAGGCATAGACTGTGAGCGGCCATCCATGCCTGGATGATGAGGTAGACTCTGTTCACAAAGGCCAAATCCTTGTCATAATCTCCCGTCAGCGGGATCAGGATCTGTGTATCGTCTGCATAGTTAGTGTAGGTGATACCAAGACCGTCTAGATCATCGAAAAAGGGGCTTTGTGAAGATATTATAGAGGGTGGGCGATACGCAGGATCCTTGGGGTACGCTGCAAGTAATGGGTGCGGGGTCAGCAGCTGCTGGGGGAGAGAATACTCGCATTGTCCTGTTGTCTAGGAATGACTGGATCCATGCAACTGCTTCCTGAGAGAAGCAAGCTGCCGAGACCAGGTGATTGCATAGTATTGTATGGTCTAGCAGATCGAAAGCGGCAGAAAGGTCGAGGAGTAGTAAGGGTGAGGTTGTGCCGTTATCTTTAAGTGTGTCCATTTGTGCCTTAAGGTCTAGGAGTGCAGTCTCAGTACCGTGCTGTGGTCTGAAGCCGGACTGTCGGACTCCTAGGAGGTTGTTTAGTTCCAGGTGGTGTTGAATTTGTTAGTAGGCAACTTTGTCTAGTATTTTCAATAGGAACGGCACAGTGGTTATACGGCGGTAGTTGGTTGGGATGGAGGGGACCAAGGATTGCTTTTTGAGGAGGGGGAGGACCCAGGAATGTTTCAGTTGCTGGGTATGGTGCCTGATGTGAAAGAGGCATTTATAAGTTTAGTAATGAAAGGTGAGAGGTCACGGGTGGCGTCTTTTATGATTTGGGCTCGACATGGGTCGCCCTGGCAATTGGAGGGTTTGAGGATGAGGATGACTTTCTCGACTTCTTTGGTGGATGCTTTGCGAAAGTAGACAGAGGTGGTGTCCAACGGTTTCGGAGTTGGTAATGGGTTTATAGTAGGGCCTAGGTTAACACCGTTTGGGGCAATTATGGACACTTCTTTATTATTGATCTTCGCCTGAAGCATGGTTATCTTGTTGGCAAGGGCATTTTGGATATCTGTGCACAGTTCTTGTCCTTAAGGCAGGAATCAGGAACTTGGGTGGGGGATTCTACTTCCTTGAAGATGTTGAAGAGTTCTTTTGTGTTGGATTTAGCTTGAGTGATACGGGTGTTGTAGGAAGTTTGTTTCGCTAAAATAATTTCTTTTTTGTAAAGGGTGGCTAAATTCTTTAGGTTGTTTTTGTTGGTGTCTGATGGGTCTGATCTCCAGTTTTTTTCATATAGGCGTTTCTTTTGTCTGATTTCTTTCAGTAGGGGTGTGAACCAGGTATTTAGGTGTTGGCGGGGTTTACTCTTCCTAATTTTCAGTGGTGCAATAGTGTCCAGAGAGGCGAGCATCACTTTGTTGTATATTTCTACCATAGAGACTGGGTCGGACTGATCTGAAATAGAGTTTATGATGGGGAGAATAAGGAGGATGAGATTTTCTGGGGTGATATTTTTTTGTTTCTGGTAGGTGCAGTGGGGGCTAGGGTGTTGTTGTTAGTAGGAATGGTAGCTTCTAAGGTAAAAGATACCATGTGATGGTCAGACCATAGCTGGGGCATTATAGATGTGATGGTAATTGGGCAGTTGTGTTCGGCAATCCAGTCGAGGGTCCTTCCTTTAATGTGTATTTCAAACAAAATTGGTATGAGAGTGAAAGTTAATAAAAAATAAGTTGTGCTGTATTTCTGAAAGGAAGCCTCATTGCTGCTGAATGGTACTTAGTTTTAGCAAAGTGATTACAACCTGTGCCATACATATCTTACTGTGTATTAGTACCTGGCATGAAAAAAAAAGAAAATAACTCACCTGTGATTGGCTGAAAATGAGCCTTACTACATGGTAATTCCAAGCACGCAACGGCGTGCAGCTCGCTCTAGTCCTGACAGCATTTTCATTCCAGAATGGCCACCCTGGAAAGGGAGAAGGGACTACATGTACATGTAGTTCCTTCTCCCTTTCCAGGGTGGCCATTTCTTTTGTTTACTTTTTTTCCCAATTTACGTCAATGGGCGCCTGGAAGGTTAGAAGGGACTAAGTTTGGGCCCTTCTCCCCTTCCATGGCAGCCCTTTTCTTTGTTTACCATGGCCGCCATGGACATAGAAAACAGACTCTGTTTTCCTGTCCGTGGCAGCCATTGTTTTGACTGTTTTTACTGTTTTTCTTTACGGCTGCAAAAAGCAACGCGTCTTGCAGCTGAAAAAAAAATACCATTAGTACCCTGGTCAAATGGGCCGCAGTACTAATGGCAATAAGCCTCCTCGACTGATGGACATTACCTCATACAGTAATATCCCCTGGTCCTTCGTTAAGGCCCACGCAGTTCTCGGGCCTGTAACTATGGGCCCTAGGGGCATTAGCTTATCTGGTAACGGCCTGCAGTCTCTGGGCTTATTGCCTAAAGATGACATTACAGCAGAAGATGTGCCAAGTAGATATCTGTATACTACAAAGTTGCTCCCTTAGTGCCTAAAGAACTTTTAAAAGGGGCATTACATGCAAATCAGCTACCCAGTTTCTCTTTGTAAACATTTGGAGCATATTCAACTGTAGAGAGTCCACAGCCAAAGCATTCTGCACTATATGAGTGGCAGTGATTAAGTTACATACTCACCAAGACTGAAACCGGCGCTGGTGCAAATTATATTTCCTTTTTAGGAACAGAAAAAGTTGAAAGTGTGTTCGTTTAGCAGCACACATATGTTTGTAAAGGAGCGCCCTTCAATTTCTACCTACTGATAATAAACGGATATGCCACGTGTCAGACTTTGCCATCAAAGTGCCAGGTACTTGCACCATTTGTAAGATAATGTCATCAAATACCTCATGTTCCAAGCACAGCTGGAGATGAACCTAATGGCCCTGGGTTCCAATTGTCCTGTAGACCTCTGGATTGGCACACTTGCTGGGCGACTTAGTGGAAGAAATAAGAAATGAACTGCAGACTACAGTCCCGCTACTCTCTGCCTGTATTGCCTATTGTCTATTGCTCTGGTGTGGAGCTCAACTATGAATATTTCCCAGATACAGAACACGGGGCACAGTGCCCCACTGCTGCTTGCCTTAGAGGGGTGTGGAGGTAGTTGGGGCAGAGGGTGCACACAAACACAGCTCTCCGTTGATGTGCCCCTCTGCCAAGAAAGGTAGTCCACCGCTCCCTCCATTGCATCTGTGTTCCCTTTACAGGGATCTCGGAGGGATTGGACACCAATACTACCCACTATGCCTACCCAAATCCGTGTAAACTAATACGCCTCGTTATTGTGGGGGAGCCTGAACTGCTTGAGTTCAAAACTAAATATGAAACGTGAACTGTCTGCTTTGTCACTTCACAATCCAGACTGAGACTAAAACTGTGGATCATTTTCAAAACCACACACGGACTTCCATTCAGAGCTGCCAATGAGCCCTTCATCACGAGGGGGGCCTTTATCCTGCCCGGTTGCTTCGACATACCCTGCTCTTGTGTGATTACAATTCTTTGGGTAAATGTCAAACTACATGTGCCAGACCCAAAGTCATGGTGACTGAAAGCTCAGGACTGAATCAATGTGATGCGCATTGCGTGGAATCACACAAGGCCTACTTAATATCTCTAAATCAGCAGAGCCCTTTGAGGGATCTGAATTGAAGGGAAATGTATATTGAAATAAGTTGAAATCACTTAGAAGCTTGTAAGTACCCATTTAGATGTTTTTTTTTCTCATTTGGAATATATACGTTGTATTTATTTAATGTGCACTTTAAAATAACCCCTGATAATTGCAATGCAAGGTCATTTCGTAAAGGAATTTGTGTTGGTTGCTTGATGATTATATGTGTTCTCTTTATAAATCCATTAAAACAATTACCATCTCATGTTGTTGATCACAATATTACGTATTTAAATTAAAAACTCATTTAGCTGGGGTCATTACGAGAATGTGCTAATTATATATAAAAATCATCTTGGTTCAGATCGAATTTCAGTGTGTTAAAACACCAAAGTTATCCTGGTGAAATGGAGTTAAATGGAATTTGTCAGTAAACACGTCTTTGCTTAATCAATTATGCTTGTTTTTGCAGAAGGTTAGGCATTCTATGTGCTGAGCAAAAATGTTCCAAGGTTAATGGCGCTCTTGATTGGTACAGATATGCAATGACATTAGTCACAGGCCCTAAACTGGATACCTTTATGCCTACCGATAGCGCATGTGACTCAATTACAATGATTCTCCCTGCACAGAATTCTGTCCTATTCTTAAAACTAATGAGGCCATCTTCTTCGTTGGTGTTTTGGCTCATTAAGTTAACGCCTCTTATTTGTCAGCTACCGTCCAACGCTGTAGGAAGACGTTCTGCAGACTGTGGGGCAGGATTTAGCGATGGCCTACTTTCTCTGGTGGTGAAGAAGGAAGACTCTGAAACAATGATGGCTCAGAATAATAGTCAGAGAAGGTCTATGCCCCAGCTCAGCCTTGTGACAAAGAGGCCGGGCGTGGTATTACAGAACGCTTAAGGCTAGGGAAACGCTAGCCCAGGGCACGTGTTAAGGCTGTGTTGATACCAACGTTGCGTAGTAACACAATGAAAGGCATTTCTTAAGCACGAACTACGCAGGTAACCCACTTTCAAAATTTATTTTAAGTGTTTACTAAACCCTATTCAGGTCTGTACAGGACATGCAAACTGTAAATTACCTAAATAGTCACTGAGTTTCTTTCAAATAGATACGCTCAATACTAACCAACTTGTTGAAGAGAAAAGCTTATGGCTCCTTGGGAATAATTATTAAAACATTTCAAATGCTTGATAAGTGCATGAGAAACGTTAATCAAGGAAGCATTTCCAGGGCTCAGGTCGACGGTACACGCAGGAGGATGGAGACCCCCTACTTTTTTCAGAAGTTGCCACATTTGTTTCAACATGCTCCTTGATATTCTAATTTCTGTTGACGCCACATTCAATAGGCATGTTAGTGAGTTCCACCACTGTTTTTTTAGGACTTGACACCTGAGTTGTCTGGGCTTGCCTGCGCAAGAGAGAGCATCGGTGCATACCACACAAACGTGCATTGCTGTGGATGGTAGCTGAATATTTCTGTGTACCAGAAATTGCACATAAATGCTAAATGTGTGCGTGCATGCGCGCGTGCAGTGGAACATGCCGATTGTGTGCGTGTGCTGGTAAGCTGCAAAATGATTTTGGTATGCTTGCACATGGAACAAGTATGCGGCCGGAAAAGAGCTAGTGCATGTTGCTCTGGCTGCATAGGATCAGTAATGACGGCTGACAGTTCACAAATCAAATATTGCAGAAAATGGCACCTGACGCGCACCTGGCCTCCCAACATACAATAAGGCCCCGGTTTTGCTGAAGCAGTGGTTCTCTGTATCTATAGTTTCCACAGTTCATACTTTTAAATACATGGCCATTGTGTTGAATCTCATATTACCATAGAAAGTTCCCATGGTATGATTGATGACCATTGGAGTTGTTGGTAGAACGGTTCTGCTACATGCATTCTTTCATTGAGTGCACAGACTTTACAATCTCTGTTACAGTGGAAAATGATAACCACAACCTCAAAGGTGACATAACTGATAACTTGATGATATGTTATGCTGCTAGGAGTTATAGTATGACCTACTGCTATATCAATTGTCTACAGGTTCCCTGGCAGATCTGAAGACTGGGGGGGTGGGTTAGGTTATGAGGGACAGCAGGAACTTGCAAGTCAGCTTTGCTGTTGTGTTAATGTGTGCAGCCCAGAAATAAAGGGATTTGCCATACAAGATCCTCTTTGCAAGTCTTTGTAATTTGTGTACACTTCACTTGGTAGCTGTTGGCAACGTGGCATAGGCATTTCATTGACTGGGCTAATAGGAGACAAAGTTGGCTGAAGTGACCCAAGGTTTGGGATACAGGGCAGAATAATCTACTAGAAGATCCCAGTTAGGGCTAGTGGAACAAGGCTGAACTATGGAACAGAATGTCTGGCAGGTGTAAGGCAGGCTGCCATACGACCAATGGTAAAACAATACTTTAAGGAAAAAGGCTTGGTGCACCTCTTTACAAGGAAAACCGATGTATTCTGTATACAAAAAGTAAAAAGGTGATGGAGGGTCTGTTCGAACCCAACTGCTACAGAGCAGTCTGGGTTAGTTCAAAGGAGTCACAATGTTCTAAGGAGAAGAATCGTCATCCTTGACGTAAGCAACATACAGTGTTAACCCGAACATTAAAGGACCGTTAATAAAGCCAGATCCTTAGTGGAGCATCCTACAGAAATAGCAGATGTGATCACAACAGATAATCTTGACTTCCTTGCTATAACAGAGTCATGTCTCCATGCTGCGGCCGGCCCTACACTCTTACTAGCAGTTCCTGAGAATTACAAAATCTTAACAGCGGACAAAGTGGATGGCAGAGGCGGTGGCATTGCCATTATAGTCAAATCTGACTTAGCCATGAGAATAACCCTGTCCCCTATTGTCAATTCTTGCAAATTACCCATGGTTAAATTACCCATCTCTAACGCAGCTACTCTAACAATAAACTTACTCTATGGACCGCCAGGACACTTTGGCTCATGTGACGAAAACCTCTCTGCTATCCTATATAATAATACTAAACTGAACTCTCAAATCCTCCTATTAGGTGATTTTAACTTGGGATTCAACGACCCCAACAACCAACATTCTTTAGCTATCTCTAACCATACTAGCAGAAATTGGATTTTCCCAAAGAATATCCCAAACCACACATATCAAGGGAACAGCCCTTGACTGGGAAGCTGACCTTAACTGAGCAGTAACCATCACCGCTATTGCGCCCCAGTTCTGGACTGATCACTTACAGATACTGATCATCCTTCACCCTGCCAACTCAGACACCTCCTGCCAAGACCAAACCCATTGCGCTCTCACTCCTCACAGGGAATAAAAGAAACATAACCACAGATAGCTAATACCTCTTATCATGCCTACCCTTAACTCACTATCGGATTCAGCGAGTCCAGACAAATTAGTTGACGCCTACAATAACATCATCACCAAAGCTTTAGACACAATCGCCCCTCTTAAGATGCGGTAAATCAAACCTAAAGCGCACCTGAACTCCTGGTTCACTCCTCACCTGAAATCCTTGAGACTAGAAAAAATATAGCTTAAAACCCTGTGGAAACTCTTCCCCACAGGTGAAAATAAAAATAAGCTAATTAACCTAGCCACTCACTACAAAAAATAAATGATAAGCTCTAAACAAGAAGCATACAATGAGAGGATTACTAAAGCAAGCTCAAACTCCAAGGAACTGTTCACCATTCTAAGGGAAATCGAATCACCCATCCCACAGTCAGACGAATGCCTGAAGGACAAACTTTGGTGTACAAACATTCAAAATGCCCTTATGAATAAGATCTCCCTCCTCCAAACTAAAATAGCAAAGAAAAAAGCTAACCTACCTAGAACAGACCAGCAGACCACCACCTCTTCATCTTCTAATAAACCACTACATCACTTTAACTTCACCCAAGTCTCTCCTGTCGAGGTAGTAAAAATAATCTCAACCCTCAAACCTTCGAGATGTCAAGGAGATAGCTGCCCAGAAGAGATAACCAAAGATGCTGCTAGAGATCTGGCGAAATTCATTACTAAATTAATTAACTCCTCATTCAACTCTGGCATTTTACCCAGCAACTTAAAGGAATCCTGGGTCCTACCGTTATTCAAAAAACAATCATTATACCCGACTATCCTGACAAAATACAGACCAATTACCATGGTACCTTTTTTACTTAAGATCCTCAACAGAGTTGCCTACATCCAATTTCAGGATTACCTTGAGAACAACCATCTCCTCGGTGACCGCCAATCTGGCTTCAGACCACGTCACGGGATTGAGAACGCCCTAATAGACTTAAAAACACAAATTGATGCACTCAAGGACCAAGGAAAAGTAGCACTACTGCTACTACTTCATCTCTCGGCCGCATTTGACCTGGTCGACCACCAAATTCTCTGCAAACACCTTCGAACAGCGGCATACTTCTCACAAGACGCGATCACTTCGATTAAATAATTTCTAAACAAAAGGACCATGAGAGTCTTTTCTCCTCTGGCAGTGGCTGATCCAATCCCAATTATATGTGGTGTGCCACAAGGCTCATGTGTATCCCCGACCATGTATAATATATTCACCAAGCCTTTGTTTGATGATCTAGATGAACTGGGTGTCACCTACACTAATTATGAGGATGACACCCAGATGCTCATTCCTCTCACAGGAGACTATGACAGGGATGTGGCTTTGGTGAATAGAATATACCTCATCATTCAGGCCTGGATGGCCGCACACAGCCTATGCCTGAATGATGACAAGACCAAAGTCCTACTACTAGGAAACATAGCCAACCTCAACAAACTGAGCCCAAACTACACCGCCTTTAATATAGATGGCAATAGCATCAAAATGGTAAAAGAAGTAAAAACCCTAGGTTTTCACCTTGACTCTACCTTCACATTTAATAAACAAGTCAGCACTATGGTTTCCACTACTGTGTACACTTGCAAACTGATCAGGGCATGCAACCCTTTACTTTCAAAAGACAACTGCACTACCTTAGCCAGAACCCTCATCCTATCCAAATTGGATTATTGTAATGCTTTGTATTTGGGAGCAAGTAACCACATCACCAACAAAAACCAAATCCTGCAAAACAATGCCCTTAGAGCAGCCCATGGCATTCCCAAGAGAGACCAGATATCGCACCTGAGAAGACAGCTCAAATGGCACTCCAACAAAGACAAAACCAAGCTTAAAACTGTATCTCTAACGCACAAATACCTCAATCAAGCTGCCCCTACTTACCACAATGAGAAAATCACGAATAAATCCTCCCTACAACCTACAAGGACAATCAACTCATCTGGCCTAGTTGTATCTAGATTTAAACAAAAATAAGCAAGAGGAAATAGCTGCCCTGTCAAGGCAGCACAAGCCTGGAACTCTTTACCCCTTTCACTGAGAACCAACCAACCATTCGACATGTTCAGGCGCAACACCATAAATTGGCTGGTTACCAATGATGCGGGATCACCCTAGCAATGCCCCACTCTGAGTTACATGACTTCCCGACTCACTTTTTGAATTTTTCTGTCTGCTCATGACTTGCCATCTCTCCCCTGGTACACTATATTTATTCTTCCTGACCCTATCTTGTACCTTCGCTTTACCCTTCCAGATACATTAGTCTTTTTCTATTGTTTATACATTTCCACCATATTACATTTTTGTATGGTATGTATAATTGATCTCCTTGCATAAAATGTATACATTTATGCCTCATGTCGTATATTGCATCTACTGTAACCAACCTAAATGTATACTTGTACCCTCTGTGCGAAAGTAGCGCAGATACCCTCGGGTCCGGTGCACCATACAAATAATAAAACAAACAAACAAACAAACAAACAAACCTCAACCCTCATTGACTACCACATATATACATACTACCAGTCCTCTATAGTCCCTTGACCTAATGGCCACACTCTAATTTACCGCTGCTCTCTTACTCATGGTTTTCTACTCCATCACCTTGGGTTCCCACTACCTAATTGCCGGGCCTCTGAGAATGTTACCCTCTGCATGGGCCTAGTCACATTGTGTGCACCTTGTTGTTAACATGAGCTCACTGGATACCTCTGAGGTCAAATTGTTCCTCTAGAATAAAGGGGAGCTTTTCTTGGTCCCAGACATGTGGGCGCCCCTACCATGCCTGTGCATCACAGGACTAGATGTGTTGGCATCACCCCTTGCTTCTCATATTGTCAATCAGAGGACATTTCATTCCTTGCTCGCCACTTATCAGCTGCCCCTCCCTGGAGTTTCATCTTGGCCTCTGGAGGTCTACATTAATCAGACAAATTCTGATGGATTTAGGTGTTCTATTTGTGAGTAACTAGCAGTTCCAATGAGTTGGCCAATATTACCTTATTCTGGGGGGCGCTAGTGCCCTAAATCTAGACCAGGCGTTTGGCAGCTCAAGACCTCCGTCCCGGCTCCCGTGGTTGTGTCCTTTGGGATGGATGCAGCCCTGCTTGTGCTCGGCCAGTCATATTCCTTTTCTGGCTTTGCAAGCCTGCAACATAATACGATTGCATTTTATCTATCAGGCTTGAAGGCCACTATGCTCAGTTTCCCTGCTAGGGCTTGGGATGGGAAGGTGATTCAGGATGCATTGCCATGCAATACTGCTACGTTCACCATGGCCCGAGGAAAACTAGGCCTCACTTTAAATATGACGATGCTTCAGTATTTATCGCAGCAGGGGTGACCAAGGCCTACGTTTACATTATCATTCACTACATTTCAATTATTTTACTCTAATGTCACACATGCCCTATAACAGGGCCTATCTACATTTGAACAACTTCTACAGAGCACTGCATGTCCTACACCTATTTTGCATGTTTCACCCCACTGCAGACGTGAATGTTCATTTTCTCGTGCACTTATATATTTTTTCAGCCTAAATCATTTGCGGGGACATGGGAGCTGGACGTGCATCCCAACATTCCCCCCTTTAGTTAATCCTCTATTAGCTAGCCCAGCTGCTTCCCGTGCTCTATAAGTATCATACTTAGGCACCCACACTCTGCACACATGATGTAATCTCTGAATGTACTGGCGTACTTCTCCGGGGTACACGTGAGATAAAGCAGTCCCCATCACCAGCTAGATTGACCCAATTTTCTATATATTTTTCTGGATCTGGTGCGGTTGAATTCAAGGTCCCAGGGGGATCTATAGGCCATTCGATTCTTAGCATGCATGTTTTTTTTGGATCATCTGTTTGAGCATGCCTATCCTTTTTACTAGGAAGAGCTATTCCTTATTGAGATCATCATCATGGTACTGTTCAGGAGTGTCTTTATGCACCTCCGAAGTATCATTTGGTACGTGCAGAACATCACCACCAGGAGTACCATGATAGGGACCAATATCTTCACCAGTGCTACAAGATATTTATGGTGCCCATGAGAACATGGTATCGAACCAATCTTCAGCTTCCACTCCTGCTTCACTTTCCATGCCTGTCTATAGCTTGTGGAGGGCCCCTATGATGTGTGACAGGGACACGTCTTCCGTATCATTTGGCGGATAGTATGTGCAACATGATAGTCTATTCTTTTTGCACACACCCCCTTCCATGGCTGTCAACAGTTCCAGGACATCAAGCGGATCACATGCGTCTTGCTCTTGATTGGTTTCAGCCCTTGCCCCATATCATTCGCCAACTGGATTATTTCCCAGTGCACAATCTGGAACCATTTAGGATGTGCTGAGCGTTAGACTCCATGTAGTAAAGGAGTTGGAGAACACTTCAGCTTTGGTATATTGATGATGTTTGTCTTGAATTTCTTTCAGCTATTTGAAGGAATCGTCAGATAAATAATTGGATTGCTTCTGCCATCTTCTTAGTGAGTGCTTATTTATTCTCACATGGGGGGGTTGGTATGGGGAAGGCCTTGATTGTGCTCTGACAGACATGGGTGCTATAGTCAGCTGGGCCTCAGGAACCACGGGGATGTCCAGATGGGAGGCTGTGCTTTTACAGAGATCATCGTGAATAATATCTTGTTACACTTGCTGTTAGTTCCCACCGCAACATGTCCTCAAAAACAGAATTTGTATTTGTCTGCTGCTTACACCTTCTCTAGAACTGCTTTTGCTTCAATCCATGTACGTTTCCAGGCATACATGGCCCACATGGTGAGACAGTTCTTGTTGAAGTTGCATATAATGTCTTCACCAACCCCTCTGTCATACAGCTCACTACCACTTCCTCCCATCTGTTGAAAGTGAACAACACTCCTTTAACAGTGGGCGTGGCTTGCATTGTTGGTCTTTGCAATCCTTTGCACTCTTTTCTTCATCCTTGTCCATCAGTACAATTTGTACTTTGTGTCCCTGGCACATGCTTCAAACCCGACACAGTGCCACATGAAACAAACACTGGGCTTCTTGAGGTGGCATCTCGTGGGGTACTAATATTCTTGGAGCCCCCAACACATGGGGGATGACAGAGCAAATGCAGCAGCTCCCATTTTACCTCTGATTCCCCACTGAGCATATGTGACTGTCCCATAATTGACTGAATTCTGTATGGTGCACATCAATCATTGTGCGAATACGACCCCTTTACTCTTTCTGTTTCTCCACCACTCTTTTCACTTAAGGCTTCCATTGACATGTGATTGTATCAACTACCTGCATTTGTTTTATATTTATTAAATTATTTGAAAGAACCTCATTACGAATAACACCATACTTTAAAAAATCATTGTAGGTTAATCCCCCTATAATACAGCCCCTTTATATGCCCCAACCATATACCTTGGATGAGTGATTATATACAAAGACCTGAAAGAAAACCAACATAAATATAACATATTGACATCATTACATCACAATTGTGAAGAGAACTCTACAGGGGGCAAGAAGGAAGTGTTAAAGATGCAAAACTCACAGAGTTGTTCATATTACCAAATGCAGCAATAATAGTTTGATAGCAGTAAATAGAATAATATAGGAAAATGAATCCACATAATTTAATATACCTTCATTTGACCTGAAGTAGCTGAACTAGAGAAGGTACATATTGAGGTAGGAGGATTTCTGTAAATATAAATAGAATATTACTTTATGCATGCTGACAGAGACTTTTGTGGAGGAGGTCCTGTATGGGGAGCCAGAGAGGTGCACACAATACCGCAGTTTTTATTTTGACTGTAACTGGAGTGGTACATATCAGTGTGTACGGACTGTTATACTGCAGCTCAATCTATCTGCGGACACGGATTATTACAAAAATATGGCCTCCTGGTTGCAGCTGTAAGGGTGGTGAGCTGGCAGCTTCTGGTGCAGCGCTGTTTTCTTCTTCTGTTCTTCATGGTGCAATCTGTCGACAGAGGAGCTTAATGGATTTAGTTAACTGACACAGATATACTTTAAATGTATCTCCTAATATGGACGCAGACCTCTGCGCATCAGAGGCACTACACATGGGTGAAAGTGGAGCCTGCATGTGGCACCCTTTCACTATTTCATGAGGAGAAAGCTGATGTTCCTTGCAGGGCTGTGTCCGCAAACTGAATAGGGACAAGGGCAAACACTGTACCCAATTTTTTCTAAAGGGTATTGCACAATTTGGATCATTTTGCCTTTAAGATTCAATTGATCTGCTCAACTACCCTGTTGGACTGTAGATGATATATTGAACACATCTTCTGCTTGATTCCTAATAGAGCTGTTATTTCTTTACATAGCTTGTTGATGAAGTGGGTTACATTATCAGATTTAAGTGCTTCACACACTCCCAGCAAGGAAACACTTCTAGCACTAAAAATGTGGTCACTCATTTAGTGTCTGATGTGCATAAAGAGGGAGACCTAAACGTGGCCTCGTTGCACCTATCCCACAGTCATCTTGGCGGCAGATAAATGAAAGGTGTGCATCATTCCTGGGTCCCTTATCCCCATCATTTATGTATCACAGGTGAGAGAAGTGCTATTCCCTCAGATAGCCATTTAGACGCTAGCCTGATGACGTCACTTAAGAGATAAGCCTACAGTCAATGGAGCTGGTAGCCTGACTGAGAGCATGAAGAAGCTGATGGCATCACGACTGACACCATGACATAGATGTGTCAGACATGAAGCACATAGGCATCCCTGCATGAAGGTATGCAGGCAATTAGATTAATTGCTAGCAGACATGAAGAACATGCTTATGACTCACTTAGATAGAGAACAGACACACTCTTGCTAAGCAGAAACCATCAGTTGCATAAAAATACATGTGAACTGCTTGGTGATACTAAACACAACTAACACGGATGGCCATGTAACTCAAGATGGAAGCTACGAGTACATTGAATTGAATGGAAGAACCTGAGAGCACTCAAGAATACAGAGTGAGGCTGACAGGCTGATCCCACAGAGACGCGCAGGTCAGGCTTCCAGTGCGGCCACTGTACACACTTTTGCCAAAGACGCTGAGGGGGCAACGTTTCAAGTTAACAGAAGAGATAGGACACCTGTGTGTGTAATAAGATGAACATGCTCATAAATGCAAGCTCATAAATGCAAGCAGGAAAAATCAAGTTTGTGGTCCCTTCACACATGATCCGAACCTGGGAGATAGAGCCTAATCATTCGAACCAGGCTAGGGTAGTTGTTCCCATCCAATCGAAGGCAGGATGATACAAAAGTAATTCCAGGTTCAAAGCTGAATGTTCTGTCTGAAGTCCTATTAGATCGGACATGGCAACTTGTTGAGAACACACAGAACCTTCAAGGCTACCTTGAATAGTTGAACTTGGCCTGGTAACCTTCCAAGCTCCAAGGCTGAGAAGACCCTCTTTAGTCAATCCCTATTCACCTTCTACACTAAGCTTGCACTTTGTTGTATCAACCAATCACAGCACACTAACCTGAAATATTTGTAGTTGCAACATTTAAGAGGTGGTCGCAGGAGGAGCCACCAGATAAGTTTTGCCCAATCAAAGTACTAATACCGTATGTAGTGTATATGCAGTCTACCTTACTAACCAATCCTGATCCACATTAGGTTTTAGGGTGTATCTTCTTTTTATAACATCACATAGCATCAAAATGGAAGACAGGCTTGAGATCACAGAGAGAGTATTGGAGAATGCTGTATTGTCCATGTCTCAATCCCTTTTGATGATTTTTGAATACACAGTAAACGTTTTGTCACATCGCTGGACCCTTCTGTTTTTGGTGCAGGGGATTTCCTCGACACAGTTCCTCTTGCTTGTAATCAGGGAGAGTAATATTTCCCCTGCCTTAATTCATGCATATGGTCCAGACTCAACCCAATGGTAGAAGAGGCAAACAACAATTAAATAGGGTTATGTATTGCACTGTTCTCCCATGTCAGCAAAATCGATATACACTTCTCGGAATTGCCCACTGGGGTGTGGTAATGTGCTTTGCAGGGTCCTCAATGTTTGCCCAGTAATGTATGTCTGGCAAATGGTACAGTTGGAAATAAACAAATTCCACCATTCCTGCATATTAGGCACATACCAATCCTCCCATATGTCTGCAGCAATATGCTGTTTCGATACATGCAAGGGGTGGTGCAACTATTCAAACTCAACCACCACCAACTCCTGAGACATTAGCGACTTGTGATGACCCTCCTCCATATGAGGTTCGTGGGAGACTGCTCACACCCCCTTTTCTGCCATACATTTTCAGCCTGTGCTGACTGCCCTTGCAACTAAATTATTTGTGTAACTGGTACCGCCTTCTAATTGTAGCTGCATACTAGCTATTTCTGGCTAAGCTATGATATCTGGTAGTGGAATAGAAGCATCTATTTTGGCTGCTTCATCTGCTGCCTTGTTACCGAGAGAAATCGGGTCTGTATTGTTAGTATGCATGGCACACTTGATGACAGAGACAAGAGTAGGCTGCGACAATGTATTGATCAGTCTGTCTAACAGTCTGGCATGTTGCACTGGAGATCCTTTTGCCCTTCAAAACCCTCTCCTCTTCCATAGTGACATTACTGAATGAATGTTGGGGGTACCATATGCTGAATCAGACTAAACTCAACACACTTGGGATGCCTCTACGACTTCAATAAGGGAAGAGTAGTGCATGGGTAAATTGTTTTGTATCAACACTTAATACTCTCCATCAACCAACCAGACCACGGCTGCACTTGTGTGCCTCTTACCCATCTTCAAGTCAATAGTTGCTGAGCCATCAATGAAAAATATTTCTCCATACTCGAGAGCACAGTCCCTTGCTTTTGGTATATTATCATCAGGGCCTTAATAATTTTGGGAAGGGGACAGCCCTGTCCCACCACTCTGGGTGCTTTAAAGTGAGGTGAGATGCATTTGAGGTACTATGATGGGCCAGGGGGGAGATGGGCTAGTGAGAGGGATGACTTCTTGCCTAACATGACCTTATTTTATTATAACCAAATATAGTATAATTACAAAATATAGTCCAAGGCGCGAGGAACTTTGATACTTTGCGTAGATATTAGCAATCATAGGGAGAAGGGAAGGCATGCACAGTAAATGTGTCATTACATGCACTAGGCCCAAATTCGCAAGACCACAGACATCCCCAGCCATGCCCGAGCTCCTATGAGATCAGCCCACACTCCCAATTGCCATAATGCCTATTTTATTGCTCTAACAGTGTTGCAAAGATGTTTTTTTTTACCCAAGAGGAATGTGGCCTACAAGGCCACAATCAGTGACCGGCACCTGGTGTGCATGTTATCTCGCATTGGCCAAAGCACATCCAAGCCCATTCCTGGGTAACCACGAGTTATAGACCATACAACTGACTAAACCTGAAGATCCCAGATTTACATGGCACCAGGTGCCCTTTGACCACCAAAGCCAAAGTAAAAAGTCCTGAAATGTTCAAAGAGGACGGACAGGGCATATCATCGAAGTGACAACCCTGTGATTTGTATTGTGAGGTGCTGGGACGGAGAAATGATAGTTCAACACAAGGGTGGAGACCTTAGAGCCGGATGGCACAGAGGTGAGTGAGTGAAATGTGTGTGTGAAGGTAGAGATCCCCAGAACCTCCTTTGTGTCCATTTTAAGGACTGCCAACTGCACAGTATGAGTGATAAAACAAGTTGTATAGTAGTAGTATAATGAATTTGTTTTCTGACCTTCAATGTGAGAAGAAGATGAGCCCCACAGCACCCACGTGATGGAAGAAGACAAACTGGGCTGGGACCAATAGACCGGCACCCCTTATGGGTAAAGGTGGAACATGCATAGGGTCCATCCAATCAGCCACGTGAGTTTTTACTGTATGTTGTTGTGTCATAATGATGCTGTGTATATTTAAATGTTTCTGTGTGCACCTCTCTTTGGCAGAACGTTCTTAGCAGCAGAGTTATTTGCTGTTGCTCTCATCTGCATGTGAGATTAAAACGTTTTATCCTTAAAAGATCGACTTGGGCCTTTCTTCCCTAGTGGGTTGTATTCTCTCTGGTGTGAGCGTTCAGGGACTTGTCTTCAATATGTGGCACAGTCATGTGTGTCATCAGCGTCAGTGACTGGTTCAGTTATGAATGTGGTTGGGTTTACAGTCTTACAGCAGACACTATGAATGGATGTGCTGGACAGTATTACTTTGTACGCTGAAGCCCTGTGTAGTTGATGTGTCTTTGTACCTTTCAAGGAAGGTAAATGCTGCGTGTTCTAAATATACCTTCCCTGAACATCCCATTGTAATAGTGGTATATTTCTCAATGGCAAAGGCTGCTGCAGCCAGAACTTGCTTGCAAGGAAACTGTCCCTGCATTACGGAGTCCATCATGCATTTTTTGTGTCACAACAGCTGTCATCATTTGCCCATCTGAGTGTGAAAACAGATATAACTCTTGTGTATAGTCCGGTTTTACTAGAACTGGTCAGTAGCAATGAAGTCCTTGAGCTCTTGAATACTAGTGAGCATGTTGTCAGTCCAGGTAATGGGGTTCTTTGTCTTTTGGGCCTCTTTAAGTGCTTGTACTAGTGGTTGAGTGTATGTTGTGTAATAAAAATTTCAGGCTACAGTAATTACATAACCCTAGAAATGGCTGCATATCTTTCACTGTTACTGGTTGGGGGAGTGCCATACACTGCTGCTGCACACCAGCAAATCTTCAACCTATTGGATGATGGTACTCGGTACAAGTATGTTACCTAAATCTGCATGCAGCACCCTGTTAAAGATACTCAGGGATTCACAGAACCCTTGTGGGAGCTTTGAATGCTGAAATTGCAACCCACCATACGTAAACACAGTGAGGTATTGAGAATTGGGGTGCAATGATACATAGAAGAAAATGTCTTCAAATCAATGACTGTGAAATGGGTTGCGGTGGTATGTATGTTACATAATATTGTCACTGAGTTCGGCACAGCAGGAAACTCGGCCTGTACTATACTGTTTAGAGGGCATACATCCTGAATCATTCTCCAACTTGATCCCTTTGATTTTTGTTAGGGTATATAGCCGTGTTGCAGGGAGAATTGGAGGGTACGATAATGCCTTTGTGTAGGTGAGCCATGATGGTGTCATGTATTTCCTCCTCAGCTTTGTTGAACAATGGGTACTGTTTAACTCTGGGAAATACTGTCCCTTTTATAAGCATAATGTGTATTGGTGTGACACTTCGTAACAGCCCCACATCATGGTGGTTATTTTTGCCGAAATTGTCAAACACTACCGCTCGATCACTTTGGGCAAAGGGTGAGACACTTCGTTCTAGTAGCATGGGACATGGAATGTGTCAGTATTGCACCATTATTT
This sequence comes from Ambystoma mexicanum, assembly GCF_040938575.1. Classification (NCBI taxonomy): domain Eukaryota; kingdom Metazoa; phylum Chordata; class Amphibia; order Caudata; family Ambystomatidae; genus Ambystoma; species Ambystoma mexicanum. Next base: position 1,152,568,301 of record NC_090928.1, read on the forward strand.
TGGCTTGGACACAAACTGACAAGATTATTTCCCCCTCATTGTTCCTGTCTTCAAAAAAGTTACTGTCTGTGACTCCTCTTAGGGGCTTTGTTGGTTCAATAAACAGAACTGTGTGCCATTCTCCTCCCTCAGCATCTGTCCCTATCAGGACAATTTACTCTTTTGACACCACAGCTTTTTCCAAATTGAGCATAATGATGGTCCCCACAACATTTTCCTTTGGCTGGGCTTGTCTAAACAAAAACTTGGATCGCACTCTCAAGACTGGTTGGCTATATTCAGCACTGCATTCAACAATACTGTAGCCCAGTGCATTGAACAGATCTGGGTGCACTGATATTCCCCTAGCTACTGCTTCATTCTCCAATGCACATATCATCAAAATTGCCCTTACATAGCATATGCCTGGGGTGGAGCACACCACCCCTCTCTCAGTGAAGGAGATGGTCATGTTCAGTTTACTGAGTATGTCTCTTTAACAAAACGACAAGGGACACTGCTGAAAACAACAAAGGGGGATCCTACTACCCTGTTACCTACCTTAATAGGCAGTTCTTCTATAAATGGATTGCCCCAGAGCACATCTGCATGTACAGTACCTCACTTGACCTCTCTCGAATACATGATTGTGTTGCACATGTGTCTGCCATGAAAAATAATTGTTTGTTACATATATCCATGTCCACTAATGGTTCCTCTTCTGGGTCATCAGTGACTGATAGGAGTGAGCATAATACGTTTCTAAATGGGCTATGTGAGGTTGGCATCATGGAAGGTGACACAGACAATAGATATAACAATGTTTTTATTTCTTGCCCTCACAACTAATACAAAACAATTTGCAGGGACGTCATCCATAACTCAATAGTGTTCCAAACATAAAGTTCTGAGCCACTCCAAGCTTTGGCTTTTTCATCAGCTTCTACTCACAAATGTCACTCCCAAAAAGTTTACCACAAAGTAAAATTTCTCTTTCTTTGAACATTAGATGAAATACAGTTGTACACCTTGTTAAAGATCAGGATGAACTTCCCCAAGTGCACACAGTTTCCAGGGTAACACAGTTCTAGGACAACAAAACTTTGGGTTCCCTTCCCCAAGCTTAATGTCAATATCAAAAGAAATATCTTGAATCAACTGGATTGTCACAACTTAGGGTTCCCTTGCCCAAGTCTGATATTTACCAATATTGGTTATCCTGCTTTCACCACAGCAAACTTCCTTATTGAAAAAGAAAGGTCTTGGTGCAATTTTAGAACACACACTCCACCCATTACAGGTCAAAGCAACCAGAAAATGTCTAAAAATGGAAAAGGTTTAATCCAAAGTTCATTATTTGACACAACACGCAGTGCCTTAAAGTGCAACTTCACAACTTTTACCAGATGTGCTTCCTTCCTTCTTTTCCACTTGCTTTTAGATTTTCAATTAATGGTTCATCAGTGATGGTCCATCTCATATCATTGCATTCAGATAAATAGTTCAGTGTGCTATATGCGTTGCTTTCACTAAATTCAATATACCTTTGCTACTAAATTCAATATACCTTTGCTTTTGTCTTTCAATTCTGTATTCAAATAGAGATCAGTTTACTTGTTTCATTCAAGGTAGTGTTCAATAAAGATTACTTTTTCTCATTCAATTGTATATTGTTTTCAAATAAAGTTCCTTTCGCTTATTTCATTCAGTTCGATATTCAATAGATGCAACGTTGTCTGTTTCATTCAAGGCGATACGTTGCTTTCACTTATTTCATTCAGTTCAGCATTTAATAGAAACAACTTGGTCTGTTTCATTCAATGCAATACGCTACTTTCACTTGTTTCATTTATTTAATAAGTATAGCTTGCTTTGGTTCATTTAATTGACTGTTCTGACTTGTGCAGTCTCCTTTGAGTGGCCCGGGTAGTTTAACCTCTTAACTGCCAAACGGTTTTCCCTCCCAGTGGCGAGTCCTTTTTCTGGTGATTTCGGTATGTCGCCATTCAATCCCTTGTAACTTTTTTTAGTTACCTGTCATATCTCAGCCAAATTTAGCACCTTTTCTTCCCAAATGTAGCCGGTCCTATCGCCACCAGGGAATACTAGTTTGCTGTATTGGGTTGAGAGTAAATAACCAAAAAGTGAGCAAATGTGTTTCTTTTCAGAAAATGCCAATTAAATGACGTACTAATAAGCCTCTGGATTTTTCCTTGTAAGAGCTAGGAACTCATTGCCTGATGTTCTGAATTTGACATTTTCCAGTATTTCAGAAACAGGTTGAGTGGAAACCATAAAAACATATTTTTATAAGAGTGCGATCAGTTTTGGGAGAGTTAGGCGATTTAACCTTTTTTTTCCAATAGGACACGCGTGGACGGAATGGGAGAGGAGTGTAGGAAAGCTGAATGGGAAGACAGAAAGACATACATTTCTGAAAAGTAGACACAATTCCAAGTTTAGGAAGCGGTCATTTGCACAGGCTAGGCAACAACTATGCATGTAAAATGTCCATAGTTTGGGGACAAATTGAAAAATGACAGAAAAAAAGGTATGTGCTGGACAAGTTAATGGTTTCTGTGAATATTGAGAAAAGCAATGCACCGCTACATTCCCCCGACTCTTCTAGTTAGGAAATCACACATGTTTTGAAATGTTTCACAAAGCAAGCAGTACCACAAGCCAAAAACTGAGGCATTGTACACTGGATTATTATGCTGACGGCATAAACAGACATACTTGGCATGTGTAAATAAGGAAAACAAATGTGGTGAGGAATGGCAAGCATACATGTTTTGAAAAAGCAGAGGCAGATCTTTTGAAAGGTAGGTGACTTGTGCAGGTTACAAAAGCATACAGTGCCTAAAACAGCGACTAAATGTAGGTTACATTTGGGAAATGAAAGGGTTGTGTAACAAAGTGCAGCAGCAAGTGCATGAAAACGTTATCAAAACCAAGAGAAAACAACAAATGTCCTACCTTCCCAAATTCCCACAGGTGTCCCAACCAAATCGATATCTCACATGTGTGGTTGCACCTACCTGGGTGCAATGGGAGATGGCCAAACCACTGGTACATCAAATGGCCTGGAGAAGACTGGATTTGGCTTTGTGAACAGCCCACAGATTTGGGCTTGGGCTGTTGCAGCCAACATGGTAAATAGGGAATCCCATGCATTTCTGAAAAGAAGACACCTGTGGAAATCCACAGAGTTCTGACTTTTGCGAATCGCACTAGAACGTATTACCCACAAGCCCCGGCAAAGTCTGAAATTTTAAAAAAAGCATAGTTTTCAGAAATTTGCCACCAGGAAACCACCCAAACACGCAGCCAACAACATGTGTCCTTCCTTCCCAATGGCAATGGTAACTCAGATGTGTAGGTGCGCTGACCTGGGCGCAAAGGATAAAAGGCCAAACCACTGGTATCCCAAAGTGTTTTGGGAGAGCACATTTTCCAGGAATGTGCTCTTCTGCACAACCTACAGATTTGGGCTTCGAGTGTCACAGCCAACAAGGAAAACAGTAAAACCCCTGCATTTCTGAAAAAAAGATACCCGTGGGAATCCATAGAGGTCTACCTTGCACGAATCACCCTAGAATGTATCACCCATAAGCCCTGACAAAGTCTGAAATTTAGGAACAAAAACACGATTTTCAGACATTTTCCACCTGGCAACCACCAAAACACGCCGCCAACAACACATGTCCTACCTTCCCGCATTGCCACAGGTGTACCAACAAAAACAGTACCTCACATGTGTGGGTGCATGTACCTGGGCGCAAAGGGAAAAGGCTACACCAATGGTATCCCAAACGGTTTCGGGAGTGCACATTTTTAGGATTGGATTTTGCTCATGTGGACAACTTACAGAATTGGGCCTGCCGTGTCGCAGCCACCAAGGAAAACAAGGAATCCCAGGCATTCTGAAAAGAAGACATACGTGGGAATCCACAGAGGTCGGACTAGCGCGAATCAGCACTACAGCGTTTCCCCTCTAGGTAACCCCGGCTGTGTGCCAATTCATCCACGGAGTGAAAAGCTCTAACAAAACCCAGACAGTTAGGGGTGATATGCCTGGATTTGGGCATTGGTTTCCCATGTGGGTCTACTATCCCCAATCCCAGCAGCAGTCCCAGGGTGCTCTGGCATGGTCCCTGTCCCTTCCCAGAGGGAAGTTCTATAACGCAGCCCAGCCAGAGCTCTAGGATGGTGGGGGGTGATATCCCTTTCCATGGGCTGCTGTATCTCATGTGGGTTGACAATCCCCAAGCCCAGCATCGGTTCCAGGGGGCCCTGGCAGGGTCCACATCCTATTCCAGAGCGAAAAGATGTAACGGAGGCCAGCCGGAATTCCAGGATGGTCAGAGTTGATGTGTCTGGCCTGTGGCACCTGTCTCCCACGTGGCACGACAGTCCCCTAGTCCCACGGCAGGAGCCCCAGCGGGGTCCCCATTGTGCCCCGGAGAGGGCCACACCGACTATTTATAAAAATCATCACTGGTGGTCTAGTGACCACCAACCCCCAGTAAATACACATTTGCCCCTTCATAAGGGCAGATTGCCCCATTGCACTAGCAATATGCCCCTAGGGAAGGCAAAATGCCATGCCTCATCATTTTCAAGGGCCACCCCACTTTCAGTACATAATTCCATGATAGTCTAGTGTGTCCAACCCACCCCTCTGCCCCCACTGCCCCCACCACAACAACCACACCCAAAAAAATTGTTTTTTTTACCCTTCCCTAGGGGCAGATGGGCACATTAGTGTTCCCATCTGCCCCAAGGGAGTGGAGGGAAGGGCCACTCCCCTTCCCATTACAAAGTTCCCTGGTGGCCTAGTTCCCACCACCCCCACAAAACCCCATCACAAAAAAAGTGTTTTTGTTTTGCTCCTTCCCTAGGGGCAGATGAGCACATTACTCTTCCCATCTGTCCCCAGGGTGGACAAAACATACTGCCCCATGTTCTAGGGGCTGGGAGAGAAGGCTGCTTACATAGTCGGTGGCCCCCTCACCCCCCACTTTAAAAACAGATCCCATCTGGTCTAGTGGCATTGCTGTGCACGGATCGAGCGATCCGCGCCCAGCAATGCTTCAAGGAAGGTGTAGTGGGAAATGGCAGAGTCCCCCTTTACAATGAGACATCCCTCATTCAAAATGGCATAGAAATTCTGCAGATCAATGGAGGAATTTACCTTCCATTTCACTTTTGCAGCGATCGCACAAACAGAAGTGCCAAAAACGATGAGGTATCTCGTCCTTAGCACTGTAAATGTAGTGTTGAGGACGTGATACCTCATCCATGGCACTAAGGGGTTATGTGTCCCTGACACTTACCCAGTCTCGGCAGCTCCTTCATAAACTTTTTCTTTCCCTTTCCTCCTTCTGTGGGACAGCCAAATAGCAGAGCGCTTCACCTTGCACTTACCGGCTGTTATGTAGAACATTGCCTTCGCCTTCGCCTTCCTGCATTGCCTGCAGCCTGCCTACCCCTCTATGGGAGCTCACATCGGCATGCACCATCCAGTGGGATTCTCAGGCTTTCCTTTGGCGTACTGGCATCTTGGCTTCTCCTCCTGCACGGCTTCCACTCTTCTTCTCCTGTTCTGCCCTCTAAGTGCAGCACCAACTTACATACACTTGTGTTGGGCTAACAGGCTGCACGTTTGGTTCAACGATTTGCCTTGCATGGCTTGCCTGACCATTATTAAGTAAGCCAATGGGACATGCCTGACATTCAGGCCTCTCCTTTGCCCTAGTACTTTTATGGGTAATGAGGTAATCCTCAAACCTATCAGTTATTTCTTCCTCATCTCAGTATTGTGATGAATTTTAGAGGGGGAGTGAAGTGCAACACTTTTATTATGACCCATAAAGGTTGGGGAAAGATTAGATTTGTTATCATGAGAATAAGGGGGATGAGGGGGATACCGAGATTTGTTCCCAAGTATCTCATTTCTACTCTTTCTCTTCCTTTGTTTAACATGTCCGGTATGATCCTGGTTCCTACTCTTTTCAGAAACTACAGACCTAGATGAACAATATTCCATAACTTCTGGGATAGGGGTTCCTTTTGGATAGGAGGATATGGGATACCATGTCTCACCTATGGACATCCGACACCCAATCCCCGAGGACTCTCCATCCAGATGATTCTCCCTCGTTTGTCCGTACCAAGGGGCAGGATCCAAAAGCAACAGACTTTCCATGGCCACCTGCATAGAGGATCCAAAGAGTGTAGAAATGAGAAGACCCTCAGGTTTCTCATAGCTTTCAGAGCCCAGATAAGTGTTTGTCCACGGAAAGATAAAAAGTTTTTCTCAAACCATGCTGGTCCCATGGTAGTGTTTTTTGTGTCATGTGGAAATGCATTTCTGTTGGGTATTTGAGGGGCCTGTAGCTGTGTGGGGTGTACTGCATATGTTGGTCTGCCACTAGGTGCCAATGCTTCCAGCTGTGGAAACAGTGATGGGGAGCAGGCAGGGCCCTGGGCAGTGGTGCACTGTATGAAACATTTGGGGGTGCTTGAGCAGAGGGCGGTGGATACAGTGAAAGGTTGCCTTGCATGTATGGGGGATTTGCTTTTTGCATTCAGCCACTTGGTTACTATCTACACCGTGACAAAATGGCCCCTTATCCCACATGTCCAACATTGCCCCGTGTTCCCCCCTCATGCCCATCCTGCCAAACCACCTCATCCTCCCCGGGGTCCTACAAATTCCCACGTCCCCCTGGGATACCATCCCGGGAGCCATCCTGATACTGTGGCTATACCCATCGTTCCAGTAGTATCAACCTTCAGGTGCCGCTCGTACGGCTCCCAGGACTGCCCTGGGTTCCGTTTGCCCTTTTTCTGGCATGGCTACTACTGCCCCCTCCACTGACAGTTTTGTTAACATCTTTTGCACTAGTTTTACTTCCTCAGTTTATAACCTCTGTGTCATATCCTTTTCCTTTTCTTTCAATCGCTTATCTTGCTCCCCATGTACGGACAGTAGGACTTTTATTAAATGATTCCTGTCCATGTGTGGCCATGGTGCACACTGTGCCCGCCCTGGTCCTTTGTGCAACAGAGGAAAAGGTGCCCCCACCACCTTTGTCACCTTCTTTTTACCTGCCTGCTTTTCCTTTATGACTACCATGCACCCATGGCGGTTTCTCCATCCAGGTCCCCACAAGCTCTCCACCCTTGGAAATATTATGAGCGGGACCTCTTCATCCCCCAACTCATCTACCATTTCCCACTCACTTTCCCCGCTCCTGCTCATCATCGGACCCCATTGACCCATATTCCAAACTCCCTGCCCACAGCCTCCACCACTTGGACCTCCAAGCTGCCGCCCCCGTCTCAATTTCCACATCCTTGATCACTGTTGTAGGGATATATGGCATTGATTCATGCAAATGCAGATGACAGTGTTTTCAATGGCAGCAACAAAATGGGTGTAAATGCTGATGGCAGTGTTTTAAAAGCAGCCACTACAGAATGTGTGCAGATGACACGTTTTTCAAAGCAGTGTTTTAAAATGGCAGTGTTTTAAAAGCACCCAACAAAACCTGTGCAGATGCAGCCAGCAAAATGGGTGCAGAACGTTTAGCAGATTAGAGATATATGTCAGCATTTTTACATGAAGCACGTGAAATGCCATATTAGGCCTTACATGACAAAGCAGAATGCAGAAAAAGACAGTGGCCTCATCACAACTATGGCGGTAAAGCAACAATGGCATCAGTATCGCTACTGGCACTGTTGCTACCGTACCGCCATACTAGGAGTTCTGCTCGCGGGTGCCCTTGCAGCCACCAGGTCGGACCTGAGCAGAACAGGATGGTAGCACCGGTACCATTATTAACGGTACCGGTGCTACCACCCTCCCCATTCCCATTTGAGCCCTATAGGGCTATAAATGGGAATGGGGATGTACCGGGCCCGGCACCTGCGAAAGGGCAATTACTGGGTAAGCCCGGTAATTGCCGAGTTGCGGGTGCCGGACCCGGATGCGAGTTTGGAGGTAGCCTTGCCAGTAAAACCGGCAAGGCTCCCTCCAACCCCGTAACGAGTTCCAGTGCATTCTATGTACAGTGCACTAACACAATTATAAGAATTCCCATCTGTGAAGAACTGAAGAACTGCATTGGAAAATAACATATATAACAAACTAACTTCCCTATTAACAAAACCCCAATAAATAATTAGTTCTCCTGATTAACATTGCAATGCAATTTCAGTAAAAACGGATGGAAATTCTGTCTTAGTGTGCACCAGAAAAAAACAAAAAAAAAGAAAAAAATAAGAAATGAATGGCTGTCTTATTGTGCGTTCTGAAACTTCTTTTGTATGCACAGGAAAGAAGTAGATACATGAAGGTTCTCGTGAAGTGATTGGACAGAAGTCTAGGAGGTGTCAGATACGTCAAAGGAGAGGCAGTTCTACTCTTGATTGACAAGGAGTTTGATTAAATAGAGAGTGGAACCAGAAGGCTGGGCATTCTGTTCTTGCCTGTGCCACTGCTGGATGCTGGGTTTTTCTTGGTCTGGTGCTGCAGTCTGCCGAAGGGAGTGCGGAGAGAGGCGACACCCTAGCATTGAAGTTTGCTGGGATCCCAAGGCTGATCCCGTGGGCAGTGCGGGGGTTGTAATACTCCCACGCAGATAAACTGTCATGATCTCTGCTTCCAAAAGGTCAGGGTTTTCCCAACTCCCTTGGAAGCAGATTCATAATCCGAGTGCCAACCAGTCCCAATTGGGACCTTTTGGACCCAGTCCTGGCGCCAGTGGCACCAGGCTCATAAATATGCCCAGTCCCAGCGCTGGAAGCGCCGGGCTCATAATGCTTGGGTGGACTTACCTGCAGCAGACCATGCTGCTTACTTGCCTGCCGGTTGAGCCTCTGATCCTCTTCTGTTTGGAACTACTTTTCCTGTTGGGTGGGGCAGGAGCCACTCCCTAGGTTCAGAACACTGGAACTCTTCTGGAAAGCAGGAACTCTTTTCTTACCTAGGCGTGGCTGTGGAAGGAGACACCTAAGCACTACAGGAGGCTATTTAAACCACACCCGATGGATGAATCTTGCTTTGCGTTATTCTGCATCCTCTGCAGCAGAACGCTCATCGTGTCTTCTGCATCTGATCCTGGGCCTAAGGAAAAAGGCTTACCATCCTGAATTCAGTCTTCAGCAACATCTATAAAGACAAGAAAGAACAGGTCAGCATTACGGTCTTCAGTGACAGCTCTTCACTTACCTGGGCCATCGGCTGTCACCAACGCCTCGCGCTGCATTCTGAAAGACAAAGGCTTACCTACTCTTCGTGCGCTCCGGAGGTCTTCACACTGCATTCCGGCATCTGAAAGACAAAAGCTTACCAACTCTTCGCACGCTCCGGAGGCCTTCGGCGCTGCATCCCGCATCTGAAAGACAAAACAAGGTGCGTTTAAAGACATTGGGGAACTTTAATACTCACGTGCCATTACTCCTTACCACATCTAACCCAGTGGGTATTCCGGCACCCTGCAGCCGCTCCGAACTTGTACCTGCAAAATAAAAAGACAGTTAGAGCGCATCGTGAAGCAGACAACAAGCGCTTACTTACGTGCTTCCAGGCGCTTCTATTCATCACACGGGCTCCATCTTCAACTCACTTCAGCCCGTCATCCACCATCGCTGGAACCCTGCAAAACAAGAGACATCATTACTAAAGACTTTAAAGACATTAGAATTACTCGAAACTTACCGTTCGTGCAGTAAACGACGGACAGCAGTCCTCTGAAGTCAAGAGGCCTGCTTCCCTTATCCAGTGAAGAAACTGGTTACAGCACCCTGCCCCGAGGCAGATGGAGAGCACGGCGTTCACTTACCTAAGGTGAGAGCGTTAACCTTCGGGGTTCTACAGGAGAAGAGAAAGGGAAGAAGAGAGAGACATTCAATAACCCAGTTCATTAATCCCATGTTTTCTATCTGCAGACATCTTACCCTTCGAGTCAAACATACAGTGCACAGAGGTCCAGCCCAAAGAGCCAGCCGTGTGTTACACATCACCTTTGAAGATACGGTATACGCCCAGTCAAGACCGGCGCCTCTACGGGAATCAGGTGAGCGTTACATAAACCACGGCAGAAAGAGATTGTCCAGATGAAGCGCAGAAGTCTCATAAATAATTGTAAGTGAAGTTCAACATGAGGAGCGTGGTTTGAATGCAATTCCTTATCAGTTAGCACAGGGGTTTATTTTTTAAACAAAGTGCTTGATGTTTTCATTTGCATGCGCTAAATGACAAAGGGACCGAATGCCACATTTCCTTGTACTGCAATGCTTGTTTTTATTTTCTCTCTTAGGTAAATACAGCAGTATTGATGTGGGTAAGATTTGGGGAATGGATTGTTGTTAATTGAATTATGTTTTTATTGTAAATCACATGATGTTTAACAGATTTATAAAAGGTATTAAGATTGCTTTGGTGTAAGGATTTTTTTTGTTTATGTTTCCAAAGCTTTATATTTCAGTGGGGAAAGGTGACTAGGGGGCTCTGGTGTTTGCACCACAGTGATCAAATATTTACCACTTGATTTACTGCAGGCAGAGAATGCAAGCTAGAAAGTTGGTGTGTTGTATGAATGTGTTCCACCCTGCATGCTAAAAGGGGGAACAGTGCTCTGCAAGGGCATAAGCCTCTGGTGTAGATAAACCATTGGCACAATCTATACACAATAATTGACATGATTTATGATCTTACTGGGTACCCTACTAATGTGCTAAGCCTGGGTTGATGTTTACAGTCATCCTGAAGTATATCATAGCTATAAAAGGGGGAAGGTTTGTCTTATCATATGGGGCAGGATTCTGAATTTGCTCATCACTATTTTACCACCAAAATGTGGTAATGCCAATTTACCATCCAAAATAGCACAATACTAAATTACTGCCAAATTAGGTAATAGCCCCAAAGACAAAATCTCTTACATATTTTGGTACATTGCCCCGTGGAAAAAGACTGTAAAGCGGCTACTGGGCATGACAAGTGTGTTCCACACCTTCATCCGTGCATTCAAGGGAATTCATTCTGTGATATTAGAACAGCGCTGCCCATTATATCAATATGTCTCAAATTGAGGCCACATTTCCAGAACTGGTGAAATACCTATGGGCAAAATTATATGCGCATGGGGTGTGGTCATCAAACAATGCCATACAGTGGTATGACTGCATTTGTGGAGAAGGGCAGAAAGAACCACTGAACAATATTTTTGAGGAGGGCAGTATATTTCAGGTGTGTCTTCTGAGATTATTTAGAGCTACTGACAAAAAGTCTGAATGAGACTGCTTGATATTTGATATATTTTGAATAGATTTCTACGAACTAGCGAACATTATGCTGAGTTAATTAGCAGACTAAAAATCGAATTAGATGGAGCTAAAGAGCAGGAGAAAAAGTTCAGATCAGAACACGAGTTATGTCAAAAAGAAATGCAATCAAAATGCAATGAATTTGACACCCAACTGTCTCAGAGAAGGAAGCATTTTGAAGACAGTGAGCAAGAACTAAAACACCTGAAAGGTTTGGTAAGCGACATCAGACGAGACAAACGTGAGGTTATTTTAGAGATGCAAACGCTCCAGAGAGACAATATGGAGAAAGAAGGTGAGCTCCAAGCTATTGAACAAGAAATAGCTAAAATGTTCCAGGAAAGGGACAAAAGGGACAATGAGTTTAATCAATGTCAAATGCAGATGAGTGAGATGCAGAATGTAATAAATAAGATGGTTGATGAGAATACTTACCTGTGTCAGGTGGCAGTCCGACTCCATAAAAAGTGCAAAGATTTGGAACAGCAAATATGTCATTTTAAATCTCAGGAAAAACAACAAGACACCACATTCAATGGAATTGATGTTAGCCCTATCTCTATAGGAGGATGAAGTGGGAGAATGGGAGAAAAGACTCCCCCCAATATCCTCGCGACCCTGGCCCTGAGGATCGCGGCCCAGACACCCGCCACGAGATGAATTTGTCTATCTACCAGACGACCAAATACCCTGGTTCAAGAATATACGGATGTGCCCACCAGCCTGCCCACCAGCCTGCCCTACTCAAGCCGACACCTGCGGCATGGATGAACTCGACTAACACCTCAACAACAAGCACCTACATCGTTAGAGATGCCATGACGACCTAGCCAACTGTCAAGAACACACGTGCCACCGTGCACACTGGGCACTCCCACAACAACCCACACGAAGAATATACTCAGTGCTATGACGTAGGTGACGGATACACCCACTGACGTGCATCTTTATTATTTTTCACATAGGTTTTCCGAAATGTAGAAACGCAAGACGCACAAAGTCCTCGCTTACACGCTTGCTGACGCTTCTCCCGACCCTTGCATCGTGATGAAAATACAACGAAGATATGATACTGCCTACAAAGCCATGTCACACCGCAACATAAGTACCGTGCATTACAAATCCCCACCTATGAACCAGGCCCAAGTAGGCTGCAAGCAAGAGCCGCCATGAACACTGAACGAGCAAGAGTACAAGTGCTGACCATGCAGAACGAGCCAGCGAGAGCTGACAGCCAAGGGAGCGATGTTGCAACTCGTATGCCACCAGCCGACGCCAAGGTCACACCTGTAAGCAAAACCAGGCACGCAGAAGCAAATACTACTTTAAATGTGCAGAATTCTGCCTCAGCCACGGTCTCTCCTCACGTGACCAAGCCAAACCTGACAAGGTGCCAGACCCACGAAGGAGAAGTCGCCTGGGTCCCACGTCTGGGACACAGGCTGCAACAATGAAATGACCTAATGGACACCTACAGCGATGGGAATGGTCTGCTCTCTGGCCTATGAGCAAATCCACGCATTGTCTGCACGAACACATAGTTACATATTGTTGCAAATGACAGGTATACCGCGAGCTGGGAACAACGATGGTCCCAGGCTGGGGGGCTCGCGAGTGGACCAATCAGAACATGGGGGCACTCATCACTGACGCCACTAACATTAGCCAATCATTAGGGGTTTTCGTGTAACAATTTTCAAGTATCTAACAGAAGGGACAACCCAAGTATACCACCTGACTGACCCTCAACCACTAGCAATGTTCTCTATATGTATGCTATACTAACCATACCACTCAAGGAACCAATCCAGAGTGGCGATAGGTTTTTCGCTAACTTTCCCAGGTGACGCAAGTAGCGCGTCATACTGAGGCAAAAAGGGCCTGCGAGCCCCACGAATTTTGAGAGTCTGGACGGACGCGTACGATCCTAGACCCATCCCTGCCGTTGTTCAATAAACAGCAGAAACACCTTGCTTCTTGCGTGTGTCTCATACTCATTTTTGGGAAACACGGGAGGAGTTGGGGCATCCCAGCCTGGAGGTCCGCGGACGGCCCAGCCGACCCCGGGAGAAACACCCCGACAAGTTGGAGGCACTGCTGAGATCTGGTTACGATCTACCTTTTTATTTTTCCGAGTACTCTCGTTGAAAGGAGGCCCGGCGGCGCGGCCCCCTGTGCCGCTGCCCCCTTTTTGAGGACTACAGGACCATTGCGGAACTGCGAGATGACCGGACAGCGCAATCCGGATATTGGCCCTCGGGAGCCGGTTGAGAAGTATCCCGCCTGCGGTTGGCGAGTGTCCAGACGTGGTCCAGACGAGGGGAGGCGGCGAGCCGCTTAGAGGGGTGCACGCAGTCGAGCGACCCCGCATCAAGAGAACTTGGTGAGTATGCCACACCCAACAAGCAATGTGAGATTGTGAGGGAGGGGGAAGGAGTGAAATAAGGGTGGTGGGAGGTGTTACTAAGGTGTGCGGCGAAGATTTGATAAATTAGTGTTGACGGTCAAGTGAATGGTAGCTGGACAAGCGCGAGAGCTGTCCGCTACGTTAAGGAGAAGAGTGGGCGGAGCACGAAAACAACACGTGCGGCTGCTCGTAGACACTGATTGGCCTAGGTCGTGATCACCTGTAAGGGTGCGTGTGTGTATGTGTGTGTGGCTTCCTACGAATTGGCGGTTATTGATTAATGAGTAGATGAGGATCGCTATTGATCGAGTAGCGGAACTCGATAGATAGATGACGTTTTCCTGTAGGCGGTAGCTAGCTGGTTGCCTAATACAGAAGATAATTGGCTGGTTAAGCCCTCCTGTTGAGGGGTGTATCACACGCGAGGCGACGCAGCATGCGCAGTCTGATTATATTATTGGTTACCTTGTTCCAGGCGTGACAAGAGGACAGCTGTGGGTTTAACGGGGACAAATAGCAAAACTTATTTCGAGCTTTCTGAAGTGTAAAAGATCTTACCGATAGTTTTGGAAGAGGTCAGTGACGTCACCCGTAGGGCTTTCATAGGATACCTCGACCACCCAGAATTGTTGAAGAGTGGTGGGGAAGTGAATAGTGGTAAAGGGGTGGGCATGAAGGTTAACGGCAATGTTAAATCCGGGACAGGTGGAGAGGGGAAAGTGACCGTGCACGGAGAACGCCGGCCACAACGAGTGAGGAAGGAGGAGGAGGGGTGAAGAAAAGTGGGACAGCTGTATAAGCACGTCACACAGGGCACGCAGCCGCAGGGGGCTACGTGCGCCTTGGCCGTAGGGGGCCGTAACGGTATTAAGGAAGAGGAACAAAGACAGAGAAAAGACTACATACTTGCAAGCATTATATTTGGCTGTTTTTCCTTTTAGCGGACGGTCGAAAGTCCCCAAATTACGGGGCCAGGTAACACATCTGCAATTGTCATATTTGACTGAGTTCCTTTTTAGCGGACGGTCGTAAGTCCCCAAACTACAGGGCCAGGTAACGACTACTATACTGAAGGGAACTAAAACAACACAGTGTAACTATGTCATACGGGTTAGGATCGGGAGGGTGGGGGAACACCCTCACTACCCCACTACAGCATATATGTAAAACACTGTCACCCGATAGGGAGAAACTGATTAAATATAGCATACAATGGACACAAGGGACGGACAACAAAATGACGACACCCTGGCCGCCTAACGGCAGTTTCGACCCATATGTCCAACACTCGCTACTGACACATCTACACAACACATACAAGGGGAAGAAGTTGACGCACCACGTGGAGGTGTTTAACCTATGGAGGATGTTCCAGGGGTCCCGACCAGGACCAACTGGAATGTTCACTGTGGAGGAAACGAAGGAGGAGAAGAAGATTAAGGAGGAAGAAGGGAATGGGGAAAAGGAGGCTGAAAGCGCACAGTGCGCGGGAAAAGGCCGAGGGGAGGAGGAAAAGCTTAGCAACGTAGATGAAACAGAAATAAAAAAGGAACGGACAGACGACATGCCTTTAGCGAAAGTAGTGAAAAGGAGGAAGGGGGCTTATATCCTGTAACGGAACTACGAGAAGTGGTAAGGCAGCAACTAACGGCGGCTGAGCGGTATTCGAACCCAGCATACAGCCCACCACCATATACAGCTACAGGTGGCTACACAGGGAGGGAGGTGACAAGTGCGGTAGGCCCAACTTATACGAAGATGCACGCAAGGGAAAGGAAGACTAGTGAAGAACCAATCCCAGCCATAGGACACGACAAGTGGGTAGCTGCACAGGTGCTATTAAAATTGCGAGGGACATTAACGGGAGAAGAGAAGGAGGTAGTAAGGAAAATGAACGAGGACGATGAGAGTAGCAGTGAAATAAAAGGGGGAGGAGGCAAAAAGAAAGAATGGGAGCTGTTACGAGCAGAGGAGGAGATGTTGGAGGAGCGATTGACGGAGTTAAGGAATGAGCAAAACGCCCTGATTAAACAGCTTAAGAGGGAGGAACGAGAGAGAAGGAGGGAAAGGAAGGAAAGTAAGGATGAGTTAGAAAAAATGAGGGAGCGAACTGAAGAACGGAAGGAAAATGGAGGAAGAAGAGAAAGAAAAGGAAATGGAAATATGGAAGAGGAAAATACTATCAGAAACCACCAAGAAATACGAGGAAGGGAAGGTAATAGAAAGCATATTAGACAGGGAGAGAGAGAGGGAGATGGGAAAAGAGGAGAGAGGAAGAAAGGATATTAGAAAAGGTGAATAGTGAGGTGATGGAGGAATTAAAGAAGAAAAGAGAGGAAATAGGTGGTGAAATAGTAGAGAAAAGGGAAGGGGAAAGAGGAGATAGGAAAGGAGAAAGTGGGGTAAGGAAATATGTACGCAGGGACACAGAAGTAGCAACAACATCAGCACAAAGGGGAGCAATTGGTAAAGAAGAAGTGGGAGGAACGGATTTAATAGATTTAAAAACAGTGACGATTCGGGGGAAAAAGAGAGATAGGGGGTTGTCGCTCCTGGATGATTTTTGCAGCGAGGAAGAAGAAGGAATGGGGGGAGAAGGAAGAAGCGGCGAAAGGGAAAGCTTAGACAAATTGTACATCACCCGCACCAACAGGGAATCGCCATGGGCATGTAGAAGGAAGGAAGAGTTGGGGGGAAGTGAAGAGAAAGAACAAGGAATGGCGGGAAGGCAAACACGTGCAGCTACACCCGCATCATCCCGTCCAACATGTCTGCCCACACCCGCTCCTGAACACACCCCCTACGCCGGCAGGCTTAGGGATCTCCCCGGACGCAGGCAGGAAGAACGGACGCACACGCCCACATCAAATAAAGGAAATAATAAGAGAAGGGGAAGAGATGAAGGGGAAACGACAATGAGCGGCGGAAATATGGACATAACAGACGACGTAGACGATACAGAAGAAGAGGAGGGGTATACGGACTCTACACCGCGACAACTGGGGGTACAGATGGGACACAATCTTATGCCACTATTGGAGAGAGGGGGGTTAGGCCACAATACGTCCCCTGGAAGCATGCAGATAAGGAAAATATAAAGTGCAGGCTCCCATCACTATGTGGAGGAGCGGGAAAATGGATATATGAGATGGAAAAACACACTTCAGGACAGAAACTTGCAGTGGGGGACGTGAAGGGCCTACTAATATCAATATTAGGGGATGCAGCAGATGACATCTGGAAGAGAGCGGGTTTCCCCGGGGTGACAATAACGAACACATCACATGACGGGGCGCCATTTGCAAATTGCAGACATGCATTATGGCAAGCACTGAGGGTACAATACCCCGACACCTCAGACATAGGAGCAATTACGTCACGTAAGATGCGTGAGAACGAAGATCCTATTGATTATATCCAGGAAATTCAGGAGAAGTGGCGTATGGAAACTAGAGAGCAATGGGACAAGACACCGGCAATATTTTACCACATACTAATACAAGGGCTCCTGGAGGCAGTGCAAAAACAATTGAAGAAAGTAGTGGGGATGGAAGCAAAGGCCAGAAATACAACTGACAATAATACACCATTGTAGGACGTGGCAAGAAAAGATGAAACAAAAGGAAGAAGATAGAAAAGCGGAAGAGGCTAAATTAGTGCAGAAAAAACTGACTAAGTACACAATGGAAGGTGCATTAATAACTACACCAACAACAATGACACCAAACCCCACGCAAGTAGTGGCCGCACAGGATCCCTCCCAACTGCAATCACCACGAATTATAACACAACAGCTGCCACCACCCCCACCATACACGGCTAACATGGGAGGAGGATACATGACATCAGGAACTGGATATTATAATAACATCAGGGGAAGGGGAGGAATGATGAGGGGGAGGGGATATGGCTATCCTGCACAACAGCAAGGGGAGGATTTCGAAGCTTCTACCCCACTGGGAAACCAGTGTACCAGGACAATTCAGGAAGTTTCCCATGGCAGACCAGGGAACCACCTGTATGTTGGATTTGTGGAATGTTAGGACACATGTCACGTACATGTAGAATGAGACCATCAACACCAGCATGGGGGGAACAAGGACAACAAGGGCCTACAAGGGAGCAGCAGGGTTACCAACAACTGCAGGGGCTGCCACAGAACAGCACACAGCAACAGTTAGTAACACAACAACAGCCAAAGACATATTCACTACCGCAACAACAGGTAGCAATAACACAACAACACCAAGTGCAGCCAGTGCAGCAGCCCACTCAAATACAGGACCATAAGGTAACCTCCACCAATACACAGCTACAACAAACACAATTGGGAAGGGTGACTGTCCTGGGACACAACCGTTACACAGGAAGTGGTCAATCATTATACCCACAATAGGACAGCCCACAGACGTCCTTGGTGTGTCCCATCCTGTCGATAACACCTAATAGTGCGGAGGAACCACGCATTGAGGTAACGATAGGTGACAAAAACTTATCATTCCTTGTTGATACTGGGGCAACCCAGTCTTGCAGAAGGGAAGGTAGATTTAAGATGTCAGGTGAGGCCATGAACACCCAAGGATTCTCTGGGGCTAGAGGGTTGGTTCCCTTTACTGATAACATCTCCTTATCTATTGGAGATTATGACATGTCTGTCCCGCTTCTGTATTCAAGGGAGTCACCAGTGAACATACTTGGGAGGGACAAAATGAGCAGGTTAAATATGACAATCTCCTTCACAGAGGTTGGCATAATTTGTTCCACTCCAGGAATAAATATGCTCACTGCACGGCAAATACTGCAAGCATACTGTGGACAGACAGTAACTAGGGCTGAGCCAGTGGATGGTGAACTGTTCCAGTATGGAACGGACATGGCATTCGCCTGGATGCCAGGGATAGAAGGAAAGATCTGGAGAAGGCCAGCAGCATATTCGTTCAGGCCTGAGACATCAGCCAACGAACCAGAAGGGAAGGTGATTTCGGTGAGCATCGAGAGTATTATAGCGACTGCTGATTATATCACAGTACATGCCCAAGACCGGGAAGGGAGAGCATGGAGGGCAGTGATAGCCCTGGCTGAGGGATGCAGGCTCACCCAGGTGTCCGATGAGGAGCTCTTTTCAGAAGACAAGGAAGAGGGTGAAATGGTATTCATGATGAGTGTGGCTATATGGATAAGAGTGACATATAAGCAAGTGGCACAGAAAATGGCCATGGCACTTGAAGCACCCGCATCTACCCCAGTTCCCTTTTACGAGGAAGATATGGCAAAAGTTCCAACATCACTGTGGACCGCCAGTCCCTATGACGTAGGCTGCATAAAGAGTATCGGGGATGTAAGAATAAAACTGAAAAAGGATGCAATACTCCCTAGAGTGAAACAATACCCACTATCAAAAGAGGCAGATGAGGGCATATACGAAACAATAACGGCCCTAATAAGCAATGGCATATTGGTACCATCAGAATCACCATGTAACACGGCCATGTACCCAGTGCGCAAAGCTAAAGGAGGGTCTTGGCGTTTTATGCAGGACCTCAGACCCTTGAACAACATTGTGGAAGCAGAATACCCATAGCAGCAAACCCGGCCACAATATTATGTGGAATTCCGGCAGAGGCCTCTCGATTTACAGTGATTGACCTCAAAAATGCCTTTTTCTCAATACCCCTGCACCCAGATTCACAAGATCTGACAAGCTTCACATACAGAAACACAAAATGGAAACACACCAGGTTACCACAAGGGTACTGTGAGTCACCCTCAATTTTCAACAGAGTAATACAGATGGACTTGGGAAACGTTGAATTGGAAAGTCCAGTCCTGCAATATGTTGACGATATAATAATTTGCAGCACAAGCGAGGAAAGGTGCAGGGAAGACTCATTGAAAATGCTGACAGTATTGGCTGAAAAAGGTTACAAGGTAGACAAAGAAAAGTTACAGTACTGTCAGGAACAGGTATTGTACATTGGTCAACTAATATCCCAACACGGAAGGAAGATTGCACCACAAAGAGCGCAAGCTATATCAAACACGCCGCTACCACAAACAGTGAGGCAGCTGCAGCAGTTCCTGGGACTGTGCAACTACTGTAGAGCATGGGTTTTTGACTACAGCTCATACATAGGACCCTTACTTGAAGCATTGAGAGAAGCACACAAAGGGGACAAAACATTGGGGTGGACAAGGGAAATGAAGGAGGCATTTGACGAGTTGAAGCACGCCATATCCACTGCTCCGGTACTAGCCACCCCAGATTACGAACGACAGTTCTTTATATTTTCACATTGCGACTCTGCAGTAATGAAAGCAGTATTGACTCAGAAAACCAGCATGGGACACAAGCCAATAGTGTTCTAGAGCAGTCACTTGGACCCTGTTATGTTAGGTCATTTCCATTTGCGAACAGAGTCTCGCCGCAGCTGCATTTGCAGTAGAGAAATCATCATCGATTACAATGGGGTGCCCAACCACACAATTTGTGGAGCATGCGCTGTTTGCAATATTGAATAAGCCTAAGTCCACACTAACCACGCAGAGGGCGTCAGGTTATGAGATCATTTTGTCTAGACCTGAACTGTCAATTGTCAGATGTAGTACAGTTAACCCAGCAAGGTTTATAGCGAAGGTTATTGAGGAAGGTGATTATGCTCACGATTATACACAGACTATCGAAATGTACTCATGCACTAGAAAAGTTGAAGAGGATGCACTCAAGGGTGGAGACATTTTGTTCATTGATGGGTCATCAACAATAGACCAGAGTGATGGGATAAGGAGAACTGGGGCAGCGGTTGTAAGAATGACAGAAGATTTGATGTGTGTCCCGGTGAAATGTGTACAGTTACCACAGCATTATTCGGCTCAAGCAGCAGAATTGGTTGCACTGATCTTGGCGTTGAAGGAAAGCGTTGACAAAAGAGTTACTATATATTCTGATAGCGCATATGTCACGTCAACTGTCCATTCGGGGTTGATAAAATGGCAGAGAAGGGGGTTTAGGAGAGCTGATGGCACCCCAGTGCAACATGCTCTCTTGCTAGCTGAATTAATTGAAGTAATTAACGATCCTCAAGAAATAGCTTTGGTCAAATGCCCGGCACACACTAATGGGGAAGATCATATCTCAAAAGGGAATGAAAACAGCAGACGCACATGCCAAACATGCGGCGTACTTTGGTGAAATATGGAACCCCCCAGAGTCAGAGAGAAGGTATCAGGCCCGGTTTTTGATGGCTCCGATTCCTGGTCACCCCGCTCCCACTCCTCCTCCTCACCTGATGCTTCGGATTCCGGTTGTGCTCCGAACCTCTTTCGCCACAAGGTTTTTTCTTTGCTGTGCAGATAAAGTCGGCCGCGAGAGGAAGCCACCCTGACCCTTTGAAAGGAGGTCCAGGAGGGGCACTCCTTCCGCAGCAGACCGGTCCGGGGAAAAAGCCTTACGGCATAAAAAACCCATGTCTTGGTGAATTGTAGAGGAGATCCGGAGGGATACGTGTGTTCCGATGCAGAAGTACCCTGGTCATTCCAGCAAACATGCACAAGGCAGTGGAAGGTAAGTAGGGGGCATACAGGTAAGCGAGCGTGGTGAGAAATAGGGCAGAAGGCAGAAAGAGAGAGGGGAGCGCTGGGACAGCGCAGAAGCAAGGCGAAACAGGGGGGGAAGGAGACAAGTACGAGCAAGGGGAAAAACAGCGTGTTAACCCGAAAGCCTGAACGCGAAGGTTTGCAACGTATCGGCTTCCGGGTTGAATGCAAGAAAAAAAGGCTTGCGACGGCGTAGCCCAAAAGTCTAGACTGTCACGATACGGTGCGTGGGAGCGTGGCGGCATACTCAATGGCGGCTCATACGCCAACGGGGCCACAACCGCCAGCTTCCATGGTTTGTGACAGTATACCCCCCTCCCATACCTATACCACCAGGTTTACCCGGATGGAGTCTATGGAAGCGTCGGGTGAGAATAGGGGCATGAATGTGGGAGACAGGCTCCCAGGAATCCTCGGAACGAGGATAACCTTTCCAGGATACTAAATACTCCAGCCGGCCCCTTCTGTATCTGGAATCCACTATGGCCGCTACCTCATACTCCTCTGGGGAGGATGGCACAAGATCCGGTATCCCTTTCTTACTAATAGAAGGGGTGTCCGGATCCACCGGACGAAGGAGGGAGGAATGAAAAACCGGGTGTATGCGATGCATACTCTTAGGAAGCAGCAATTTATATGACACGGGGTTAACCCTCCTAGAAATCTTGAAAGGTCCCAAATACCTAAGAGCTAATTTGGATGGATGGAGCCACCGAGGTAGGAACTTAGTAGATAGCCATACCCGATCCCCTTCCTTCCAATCGGGACAGGGGGTTCGAGATCGATCAGCCTGCCCCTTGTATCTCCTTCGAGACAGATGTAAGTTCTGCTGAGCAACCTTGTGGGCTAAGGCTATGTCTGCCAAAGTGGATTCTATAGTAGGGATGGTGGTAGGGGGATTACATACTGGAAGAATGCCACAAGGATGCATTCCGTAAGTGCAGAAAAAAGGGCTAAGGCCCGTGGCAGTGTGTATGGCATTGTTATATGCAAATTCTGCTGTTGATAATAAGGCAACCCAGTTATCCTGCAAGCTATTGGTATAACACCTAAGATACTGCTCAAGGGAGGCATTGAGTCTTTCGGTCTGGCCATTGGTTTGAGGGTGGAAACCAGAGGAGAGTGCCCGCTCGATACCTAACCGTTGACATAAGGCTCCCCAGAAACGAGAAGTAAACTGGCTACCTCGATCGGATATTATTTTATCAGGCAGACCGTGTAACCTAAATATCTCCTTGAGAAATACCTCTGCCATCTCCGATGCGGATGGAACTCCTGGAAGCGGAGTGAAGTGAGCCAGTTTCGAGAAAGAATCCACCGTAACCATCAGACAAGAGAACCCTTGGGACGGAGGTAAGTCGACTATGAAGTCTGTTGAAATCTGAGACCAGGGACGAACAGGTGTCTCAGATTGCACAAGCACGCCGTAATGTTTATGAGTGGGATTTTTACTCTTAGCACAAACCTGACAGGTACAGCAATACTTCTTAACGTCTTGAGTGAGAGTGGGCCAGAAGAAAGAACGGGATATTAAGTCAAAAGTGCCTCGTATGCCTCTATGACCTGAAGTAACGTGGTCATGACCCCATTTCAGGATCCTTTGTTGTAAAGGGTTGGAAGGGATGCATAGCCTCCGATCTACGAATAAAAGACCCTCAGACCATCTAACCAGTCTCCGTTGGTTGAGGGGCACCTTCATATCCAGATCCGGGGCGGTAACAGATCTAACATCCTGGAGGAAGTAGGCAATAACCCCCACTACCCGGTTACGGGGAAACATGTACTCTAAGGGCGGAACCAACTCAGCAGCTTGTGAGTCTCGCCTGGACAAAGCATCTGCCAGACTATTTTGGGTTCCAGGAATGTACGTGATAGAGAAATCATATTGGCTGAAAAAATGGGCCCAGCGTGCCTGTCTGGAATTGACACATTCCATGTTCCTGAGCAATTGCAAGTTGTAACAGATGTCTCCATTCTTCACACACTGTCTTGAGGGCCAACAATTCCTTTTCTATTACTGAGTAATTTCTTTGGCTTGCTGACAGGGTCTTGGAGAGATAGGCCACTGGGTGTTCTTCTGCGTCCTTAGATTGTAAGAGTACAGCTCCCAAAGCACTTGCAGAGCCATCAGCTTCAGCTATAAAAGGTTGGGTCTGGTCTGGCTGATGCAGGACAGGAGCGGTACAGAACATTTTCTTTAAACTCTGGAAAGCTTGGTTGGCTTGGTCAGTCCAGAAAAAGTTTCTGGCCTCTTTCTTGAGTAAAGCTGTGATAGGCAGAACAATTCGGGAAAATTGTCTGATGAATTTCCTGTAAAAATTAGCCAGACCCAAAAACCTTTGTACATCCTTCTGGGAGGAGGGAGCGGGCCATTCCAAGATGGCCGTCACTTCCTGGGATCCATCGATATGCCTTCTTGGGAGAGGATGTAACCTAAGTAAGGAACAGAGGAGGTATTGAATACACATTTCTCCGGTTTGACCAGGAGGTGTTGAGATTGAAGACGAAGGAGAACAATCTTCAGATGTTGGGCATGTTCTTGTGGAGAAGACGAAAATACAAAGATGTCATCGAGGTAGACAATAGTGTTCACATACAACAGATCTGAAAACAGGCGGTCCATAAACCGTTGAAAAATTGCCGGGCGTTGACTAACCCAAATGGCATGACTTTGTACTCAAACAAACCAAAGGAAGTTCTGAATGCGGTTTTCCATTCATCCCCTGCTCTTATGCATAGAAGATGGTAGGCACTCTGTAGATCTAATTTCGAAAAGATGGTAGCTCCTTGAACGGCCTCCAAAATGTCGGAGATCAGGGGCATAGGATAGCGATCACGAACGGTGACCCTATTAAGGCCCCTATAATCTATACAAGGCCGTAGCTCTGATGAGTCACGTTTTGGAATGAAGAAAAGAGGGGATCCAGCTGGGGATCTTGAAGGCTGGATGAGCCCATTGGTTAGATGGGAATCCAGGTAGGTGCATAGGACCTTCTTTTCTGTGATGGATAATGGAAACATGTGCCCGAAAGGCACTAAGGCATCTGGTACCAACTCTATGGCACAATCCTCCGGACGATGAGGAGGTAATTCCAAAATTGGATTATCACTAAAGACTTCCCGGAAGTTAGCCAACTCAGGGGGTACACTACAAATGTCACATGCTTCTTTGCGTTCGGGAGCCAGGATCTGCACAGTCTCTTTAAGTATCCGCGACAAACAATTTTGTCTACAGAATTCAGACTCAAAGGACATAGTGTTACGGGTCCAATCGATGGCTGGATTGTGTTTCCTAAACCAGGGGATACCCAGGAGGGTGGGGAAATGGGCGGCCCGGATAAGATCAAACTGTAATTGTTCCATGTGTTGAAGTATGAGTACCTTGAGAAGTTCAGTAGAGTGGGTTATGGGACCTGATGACAAGGGTGACCCGTCTACCCCTTCCACTTTTTGGATGTCTTCCCGCTTCAGCAGGGTGAGCCCTTGTTGGTGTGCCCACTGGGTGTCCATAAAAATTCCCGCGGCGCCGCTATCCAAAAGGGCCATAGTATGGAGTACTGAGGTTGGAGTTTCCAGTCGGATGGCCACCACCATGAGACGCGAGTCCATGGTGTCACTGGGCGAGGATATGGTTACCGTGACATAGGGACTTGGAGTTAGACCTCGGAGACTCATCCCCATTAGTTCCCAGGTAGATCGTTTCCCGCTCTACTAGGGGGTACATCCGGATAGCTACAAAGCAGGTGAGAATTTGACCCACAATACATACAGAGGCCCGACTCTCTCCTTCTTCTTCTCTCATCTGAAGTTAAAGGAGCTCGAGCAGCCCCTATCTGCATTGGTTCTTCCAATTTACTTCGGGGTGGCAACGTAGGCAGGGAGGAGGCACCAGGAGTGTGGGGCACGGGGGGCTTATGCTTCCTTCGTTCTACCCTTCGTTCATTCAGCCGGTAATCAATCTGGAGCACAAGAGACAGCAAATCCGATAGGGTGGTAGGTCGGTTGATGCGGGCTAGTTCGTCCTTGATCTCCTCCTTGAGACCACGACAAAATATGGTATATTGAGCCCGTTCTGGCCAAACTGCTTCCGTGGTAAGTCTCTTGAAGGTGGAAATGTACGTGAGTAAATCACTAGAGCCTTGCTGGACATCTAGGAGTTCTTCGGCTGCTACATGCGTGATTTCGGTTTGCTCAAAGGTTTGCCTAAGCCGGGTCAAGAAAGCCCCATAGTCGTGGGGAACAGGATAATTATTTAGGACTTGCGGTGTTGCCCAGGCTAGGGCATTTCCGGTCATGTTGGATACCATAAATCCGACCTTGGTATGATCAGAAGAAAAGGTCTGGGGGCAAAATGCGAAATAAATGGAGCATGCTTCCATAAATTCTTTCAACTTCTTGGGGCTCCCGTCAAATTTGCCTGAAGACAAGGTCATAGGAGATAAGTCGATCTCACGAGTCTCTCGGGTAGCGATCATCTGTCTTAAAGCGGCGCTGTCAGCCTTAACATTCTGTAGTTCTACGTTCATAGCCTGAACTGCAGTGATGAGTTCTTGGATCTGCTCGGGGTGGCCATTGCTACACTTTGGCGTTGCAAACTATCAGGCCCGGTTTCTGATGGCTCCGATTCCTGGTCACCCCGCTCCCACTCCTCCTCCTCACCTGATGCTTCGGATTCCGGTTTTGCTCCGAACCTCTTTCGCCACAAGGTTTTTTCTTTGCTGTGCAGATAAGGTCGGCCGCGAGAGGAAGCCACCCTGACCCTTTGAAAGGAGGTCCAGGAGGGGCACTCCTTCCGCAGCAGACCGGTCCGGGAAAAAGCCTTACGGCATAAAAAACCCCTGTCTTGGTGAATTGTAGAGGAGATCCGGAGGGATACGTGTGTTCCGATGCAGGAGTACCCTGGTCATTCCAGCAAACATGCACAAGGCAGTGGAAGGTAAGTAGGGGGCATACAGGTAAGCAAGTGTGGTGAGAAATAGGGTAGAAGGCAGAAGGAGAGAGGGGAGCACTGGGACAGAGCAGAAGCAAGGCGAAACAGGGGGGGAAGGAGACAAGTACGAGCAAGGGGAAAAACAGCGTGTTAACCCGAAAGCCTGAACGCAAAGGGTTGCAATGCGTCGGCTTCCGGGTTGAACGCAAGAAAAAAAGGCTTGCGACGGCGTAGCCCGAAAGGCTAGACCATCACGATACGGTGCGTGGGAGCGTGGCGGCATACTCAATGGCGGCTCATACGCCAACGGGGCCACAACCGCCAGCTTCCACGGTTTGTGACAGAGGACAGGGAGGGGGATGGCTAAACAGATGTTGATGAAAGAAGGGTACACCCATCTCCCAGCCTCACAGATAATGGAATTACAGGCGGCCCTACCAATGGCAGAAAAGGAACTATGGGTAAAAAGAGGATGCACAATGTCCTCAACTGACGCACTGTGGCGTCAAAGTAACACCGGGAAGGTGGTCATGCCGTTGGCACTGTTGAACACCGCCCTGACCCAGCTCCATCACCCAGCTCATACAGGAAAGGAAGTAATTGCAGCACGAATTAGGGAAGAGTGGTTCTGCCCCGAGTTAAATTCTCATGTAACACATTTTATCAGCAATTGCCTTACATGCCAACAGTTTACGGCCGGTCACACGCTGCAAGTGATAAAAGGTACTATACCCCTGCACATTCACATTGACTACGTTGATATGATCAATGTATGTCAAGGAAAGAGGTATCTGATTGTAGTGGTATGCCCATTCTCCAGGTGGATCGAGGCCGGACCATGCTCACATGCAGATGCGTTCAGAGCAGCTACATTTCTAGTGAGAGAGGTTTTCCCCAGGTGGGGTGTGTGTGAAGTGTTGCGGTCAGATAATGGCCCACACTTTGCTAATGAAATGTTTCAGCACATCACGTCCTTGCTGGGCATTAAGCATACATTTGTGTGTGCATACCACCCACAGGCCAGCGGTATATGTGAACGCCTGAATGGCCTATTGAAAGAGGAAATAGCAAAGATACAGCAAACAACAAAGAAGAGCTGGTTGTACTGTCTTCCACTAGCTCTATTTGAGCTAAGAAATAGGCCTAGGGCTGATCACCACCTCACTCCTCACGAGGTGGTGACAGGACGTCAAATGCGCCTTCCTCTAACGCCTACATCAAGAGCATTCACAGACTATGAAAACACTGCAACTGTTCTTGGTGACGAAATGTATCAATATGTGTCTTCCTTGATTACTAGTGTAGCGTTTATATCTCAACAGCTCGAGCGTACGCGGAGCGGGTCGAAGAGTTCTCAACAAGAAGACACCAACAAGGAACTGGAAAAGGAAGGACTAAACAAAATTGCTAAAGAGGTAGCTACCAGAGCGGTGAAATTGCAGGATAAGCGTGCTTGGAATCACCTACATGACGTGAAGATCTACAAACTCCAGACCCGCCCTAGCGTTAATGACAGGGCCATTGGAAGAGCAACGACAGCAACGGAATTGGCTACGGAGAAGGAAACGTCGGCCACAGCTGATGAGAGTAGTGTCACCATACGTGATCACACCCCAGATTCCCCAGAGGCAACTACTGAAATAGACACTGGACACTTGCCCACAGCCCATCCCATGGTCATGAGATCGAAAAGTAAACAGACTTCCGCCAATTGAGCCCCAAACCCCCTCCCCGCTAAGGTCACCCCCAATTGAAGGACACTGTTTTGTGCACACACACACATGTAAACACTTGTATGTTGTCTCTTTTTTCTTCTTTCGCACATGCAGGTACCGTGTATAATTGTTTTGTTAAGAAATTAGGTGACTAACAGTGTACTGTGCCCAGGAGTAGATGCTGCCCACGGATGATAGCAACCCTGAAGAACTATCACACCAATTTGTATACCACATAAAAAGACCGAAGTACAAGAAAAGAAGGAGGGTACGTGTATATTACACAGCATTTGTTTTGGCCATAGAACAATCATTTCCCCATCTTCACCAGCACTTACCCGCGCTAAGGGATAGATCACTAAGGTTAGCGTGGGAACAGCTCTTCGCCTGGGCACTGAACGATTACTTGATAGGGATAGCTTGATAACAACAACTAACAATAATAACAAGCGTATTGAGGATTTTCAGGCGGGCAACTTTAACCTCGCAAGAATAAGCTGCCGGACTGCAGCAAGGTAAGAGCAAATGCCGGTGAGACTAGCGTTTGCAATAAAAATGATAGGAGTATTGGTCATCACTGGTCTATTGGCTGCCTCTGTATGGCAGAAAAGTTATGCTATCAATATTATGGCTGCACCCAAACCTAACATACCCCCTCCCACGGCTGCAACAGGTGTAACATCAGGTGGTACTAGCAACCCTCCGCATAAGGGAAGTAGAGTTAAACGCAGCACATATTCAGACAATAAGGGTATTGATAATTACATAACAGACTCAGCACACGTCTCAAACAACATGTGGTACCAGCACATGACCCAACTAGGTAAGCAGACAACAGAAGATAGCTGTTATGTTTGCTCATTGATCCCATACGCCATGAGCGCTTCTCGAACATTCGTCGCCACAGAAATAGAAGAAAAGACGGCACGATGTATAGTATATCTGGCACTATTCCAAACGAGAGGGCGATTTCAAGGAATGGTGATGAGAATGGAATGGAAAACAAGAGACACATACCCATACGAAAACAATTTCCTCAAGTCATATTTGAGCTACCATAAGAGCAGTTTGCATGCTGAAGTGTTCAGATACATGACAAGTGGCCCTGAAAAGGGAGAAACGAAGAAAGTGACTCTACAATACCTACCATGTGATTGGTACGCCACCGAAGTTCCTGGTACACAAGGCTGTTGGGAAAGGCCACTGGTAACAATAACAGGGAAGGTATACATGAACAATGAATGGGACATAGGAGTGGTCGGTAGCAACATGTTAACAAGAGAAAATATTAACACCATAAAGGAACACAATGACAGATGTTGGACGACATGGGGCAAGTACGTACCCATGCTGACATGGATGGAGAAGGATGAAGACTCAATGAGCATACTATCGCTGACTGCGCCCAAGTTATGCTACCAACACAGAGGAGATGTGGATGTGGGATACAACACCAACTGTGGAAGTGTGTTAGAATTACCAGAGGGGGGTGCTGGAATGCAGTGATAATGGATCACTATTGGGCCTGCGGAAATAAGGCATATCACACCCTGCCCCTGTTGTGGAATGGTATATGCACAATGGTACACATCAATGTACCATTGCTAGTGGTGCCCCAAAAACATGTGAATATGGCCAACTTCCCCAAGATGGATGAATGGAACAAGAGGAAGAAGAGATCTGTACAATCACAGGAAAGAGAGAACAACAACAACAACAATAATGTCCTAAACAGGAAAAAGAAATAATGAGAACCCCTAACAGGAAACTATCTGTGGGGAAGGTCGGAAACAGCACTCACTTCTATCCCACCAGAACACAGGTTATTTAGCAGGGCTGCTATGTTCTTCTCGTCAATAATACACCCTGGACTTCAAGCTTATGCAAATGCTAAATGGCTCCCGATAACACGATGGGAACTGATGATGACGATTAATTCAACAATAAATGGATTCAATGCAATAAAAGAGGAACTGCAAGCAGTAAGAATGGTAGCACTACAGAACAGATATGTATTGGATCTCCTCACAGCGATGGAGGGAGGAGTTTGCGCAAAGATAGGACAATCATGCTGCACATTTATTCCTGCTAATGATGCCGATAATGGTACACTTACCGAAGCAGTATCACAACTGGCACAAATGCACTCCAAGATGATGGAAGAAAGTAAAGGAGTAAATAAGGATGATAGCTGGTTCTCATTGTTATAGTCATGGATGCCATCATGGCTGTCGGACGGGCTGAAGATTATAGTTGGATGCATAATAATGGCTGGAGCTGTATTGATCACAATAAGGTTTTGGAAGGCCAGGAAGGCACGCACTACAGACAAAATGATCAAAATGGTCGGCATGCACCCCTTGATGCCAACTGATGATGACCAGCACACAGACACTATAATAAAGGAAAGAGAGAAACTGTGCAGACAGATCATCGTCAATCACCTAGACCCACCATCCGTAAAGCTTGAAAACCCAAGAAACCCGAGGAGCTATATCGGAAGATGGGTATACTGCAAACCGGGAGGAAGCTGTGTATACATGTATTGGTCATTTGAGGACCATGTCAACCACTATGGACACCTGGGAGGAGTGACTAAAATATGGAGAGTAAGAGGCGATAAAGAAAAAGATATGTTTGTGGTCGACAAGTCGACCGGAGGGGGTCTGAAGTGGGAGAATGGGAGAAAAGACTCCCCCCAATCTCCTCGCGACCCTGGCCCTGAGGATCGCGGCCCAGACACCCACCACGAGATGAATTTGTCTATCTACCAGACGACCAAATACCCTGGTTCAAGAATATACGGATGTGCCCACCAGCCTGCCCACCAGCCTGCCCTACTCAAGCCGACACCTGCGGGATGGATGAACTCGACTAACACCTCAACAACAAGCACCCACATCGTTAGAGATGCCATGACGACCTAGCCAACTGTCAAGAACACACGTGCCACCGTGCACACTGGACACTCCCACACCAACCCACACGAAGAATATACTCAGTGCTATGACGTAGGTGACGGATACACCCACTGACGCGCATCTTTATTATTTTTCACATAGGTTTTCTGAAATGCAGAAACGCAAGACGCACAAAGTCCTCGCTTACACGCTTGCTGACGCTTCTCCCGACCCTTGCATCATGATGAAAATACAACGAAGATATGATACTGCCTACAAAGCCATGTCACACTGCAACATAAGTACCGTGCATTACATATCCCCACCTATGAACCAGGCCCAAGTAGGCCGTAAGCAAGAGCCGCCATGAACACTGAACGAGCAAGAGTACAAGTGCTGACCATGCAGAACGAGCCCAGCGAGAGCTGACAGCCAAGGGAGCGATGTTGCAACTCGTATGCCGCCAGCCGACGCCAAGGTCATACCTGTAAGCAAAACCAGGCACGCAGAAGCAAATACTTCTTTAAATGTGCAGAATTCTGCCTCAGACACGGTCTCTCCTCACATGACCAAGCCAAACCTGACAAGGTGCCAGACCCACGAAGGAGAAGTCGCCTGGGTCCTACGTCTGGGACACAGGCTGCAACAATGAAATGACCTAATGGACACCTACAGCGATGGGAAAGGTCTGCTCTCTGGCCTATGAGCAAATCCACGCATTGTCTGCACGAACACATAGTTACATATTGTTGCAAATGACAGGTACACCGCAAGCTGGGAACAACGATGGTCCCAGGCTGGGGGGCTCGCGAGTGGACCAATCAGAATATGGGGGCACTCATCACTGATGCCACTAACATTAGCCAATCATTAGGGGTCTTCGTGTAACAATTTTCAAGTATCTAACAGAAGGGACAACCCAAGTATACCACCTGACTGACCCTCAACCACTAGCAATGTTCTCTATATGTATGCTATACTAACCCTACCACTCAAGGAACCAATCCAGAGTGGCAATAGGTTTTTCGCTAACTTTCCCAGGTGACGCAAGTAGCGTGTCATACTGAGGCAAAAAGGGCCTGCAAGCCCCACGAATTTTGAGAGTCTGGACACGACGTGTACGATCCTAGACCCATCCCTGCCATTGTTCAATAAACAGCAGAACCACCTTGCTTCTTGCGTGTGTCTCATACTCATTTTTGGGGAACACGGGAGGAGTTGGGGCCTCCCAGCCCGGAGGTCCGCGGACGGCCCAGCCGACCCCGGGAGAAACACCCCGACAAGGGAATAATATCCCAATGGCTGTACCAGTGGCTGGGCCTGGTTGTAACGCAGTTTGGGTTTTGACTCAACCACTGGTGGTTGCCACCAATCCATACACCTGAGGAGAAGAATGAACAACAGAATAATGCAAATATAGCATCAAGTAGCCCTACGAAAATAATGAAATCAATCAAGACTTTGAATAACCCATTCAAAAAGGGCGGTGAGTGTTGTATAGAGGATCACCTGGAAGTAGTGCATGATATATTTAAAGCCCTAAAAATACCCAAGGAAAAATATAGACAATACTTTCACTCAACTCTTGATGCGGCCACTGTGAGCATCATCAGGTGCCTGAATGAACAAGAAAATATGTAATGGGCAGAATTTGAAAAGGAGGTTAGACACAATTTTTCACCGTATCAGTCACTGCAGGATGCAAAGAAAGCCACATGTACCTGTCAGCCAGGGCAAATGTATCGCCTCGCCAGTTTCTCCAAGAATTAAAAAGAGCATTCGCCCTCTTTGATGTATCCTTTATTCCTAATTCAACTGAGTTTAAGACAGCCTACTTTTATGGATTTAAAAAGATATTATATCACAGTTAATTCGCAAGTTTTGATTGCAAGAATTCACTTGAATGGATTGTGGATCAAGGTATAAACTGCATAAGGTCATATATTGTCAAAGTGGAGAGGAAGATAGAATTAAAGAAACAAATTCAAGAGCTAAAGACTCCTCATCAACGGTAATGGAGATAAGATCTGCTAAAATATCACTTGAATCAGCCCTAACTCCGGTCAGAAATAATATGACATCAAATCAATGGGGTGCACAACAGAGGCCGCCATCGCAGGTGCCAATTTTTCAGTCACATGATCCGAGCAATCGAGAGAGTTACATCAGTCCTAGGTACATGGGAGACAGACCCAGGGTGGGATACCAGCCCGATATGTCCGGCATGAATAACAATCAAGATAAAAAAACAATAATCCCTACCAGACATCGGGGGCAAAGAGCAGATTTAACCCCAACACTATGGTGTATGGCAACCAGGACAGACCACGATATGTGGATCGGTTCATTGAAAACGGAAATCAGCATAGGGGACAGTTCCCACAAAATGAAAGACAAAACATGAACTATGCCCCACACCACTATAATCAATCACCACCACCAATGGATCACAACCAAAGAATGATCACTCCACGTTCCTCATCGTCCATGAATCAAGAGATCAGAAACAACTCAAATAGGAATCAATCTCCTGAGAGATACCAGAATAGATGTAACCAGGGTGAAGGTAACCAGTACCGGTAAAGGCCGCAAAGAGAGTATTCTAGGGAGATGGACAGATTTCAATGTCTTGAGGCCCAAGTAGAAATGTTATCTGAACAGATAGGGAAACTCTATGCAGTTCAAAAACAGTCATCAAATGAAGGGGTGGAAGGTCGCAGAAGCGATCTGGTGTCTTCTGATAATAAGTGACTAAATGCTAATGGCACCTGCAGTGATAAAAATACAGACTCCCATAAACCAGTTTTGTGTAATAGTCCTGAATTGCTTGCTGATTTAAACATGAAGATGCCCGCAAATGAGAATGAGGCAGGGATTGCAACAGCGCATAAAAAGGAAGTTTGGTTTAATCTAGCATTGAATAAAACTATTGAAGTATGTGCAAATGAAAAAGAGAAAGGTGAAAATAAGCGTGAAGTTCCAAAAGAGCAAAGAGACAGATTTAAAAAAATACATCACATACCATGATAAAACAACTGATGAAGAAGTAGGTTTGACTGTTAAAACAGTCTCCATAGATACTGAAAACACTTATAAAATGCAAACAGGAAGAATTAGCACTAATAAGAAGGGTACAGTCCAGTCACCTGAAGAGTTCTTTGAGCCACATATCTTTCAAGAGACTAAAATAACTGATGCCTTGCCAGATACAAATAGGTGCTCAGAGTCAGAAAATGACAAGTTACCATGTGATGTATATGAGAATATTCGGTTGAAGGACTGCAGTGTGAATGCTAATTGGTTCTCGAACAGAGGGGCGAACAGTGGCTACAATCCAGATGACTTATGAATATGACAAGAAAGATCAAGATTCACCAGATGAGATGGGCAAAAAGGAGGGAAAGATATCCTTTCACTTGCCTCTGTGCCTGGCAAAAATTGAAAAGGGCTTGAGGAAAGTGAGTCCTGAAATCAGCAGAAATTCACACTTTTTGTGTCTATTGGAGGAAGTTGAGGAAAGGTATTATACTCCCATTACTGTGGAAGAGTAGTGCAATACATTTGCAATGGTTGACACAGGTGCACAGGCCACGGTCATGTTGAAAGAGTTGGTAGAAAGTATCAATGAAGGGAAATCTCCACAAAATCAGATCAGAGTGAGACAAAATGAAGGCCCAGTACATAATTTAAACGGGGAGGAGGTACCTACCGAAGGTGTCACTGAGGTTGACATAAAGATAGGAAAACACAGAATGAGACAGGAAGTGTTGATCACACCTATCAGTGAAATTCCATTCCTGATGGGTACCGATTGCCTGAAAAGGTTATCACACCTCATTGATGGAGTAAATGGTGTCCTGTGGTCTCTGACAAAAAAAACATTAAGGCATAAGAGATTAAAGTCACAAAACAGCAGTGTAAATGAATGACATACTGTTGCTAAATCAAGTAATGCATTGGAGATATATCTTCAAAATGGCTGTGTGCCTAGTGTCACTGTCATTCTGATGTGTCAGGATGAAATGCAAAGTGAAAAAGAGAAACAATCCATGCAGATCTATTTGGATCCTAGGAAGAAATGGCAGACTGAAATAGATGAACATACATTGCGCTTTTACTTAAAAGAAGGGAAGTGCAAGCAGAGTACTATCCCTGAGGTAACCACAGAAAAACATATTACCACTCTTTCAGAAATACTCATGAGAAATGAGCAGCCATGGATCTATATTGGTATAAATGGTCATTCTGAAATGCTAAAAGCCATGTTAGCACTTGAACAGGAAAGGAGTTTTATTAATGAGAAACTAATTCAGAGAATAATGAAAAGGGAGGAAATCCCGAAATTCAGAATTAAAAACCAACACATTTCTGGGTTGGACAATCCAGACTTTGAAAATATAATTGCAGGACGGTGCATGCTAAAAATTACCATTGGCCATAAAACATACACCACAATGTGTGGATAGTGAGTGGGACACAGAATGTTTTTTTGGGGGGAATTACATTATGCACAGAATGTGTATGGTGTTGGATTTCCTTAACCAAAAAGTGTGGTCCCAGCTAGGAGGACCTGCACCTGAATTTGAAGACAAAAGACAAGCTTATCATTGTGTGCAATTGGTGCCATATGCAATTGAGTTACAGGTGAAAAAGGAGGTTACCATTCCTGCATTCACCAGACAGGTCACTATAACACTAAAGCATAGAAATGGACAGCAGATGAAGGATTCTGATGCATTCATGTGCTTAAATGAATCCATGAAGCAGCAAGGGCTGGAATTTGAATATACACCATTAGTGGAGATTGGGGATGGACCTGTCAAAATCATGGTAGATAACAAAGGGTGCCAAGACATTTATTTGGAGGAAAATTCTGTGTTAGGAATGGCAATACAAAAATCACATTAGACTGCAGATTTCAACAATACAGTGATTGGGAACATCCCTGAGAGGTATGTAGATGCGCAGGGCGTGTTGCCAGAGTCAATGGACTCTCAACCTAAAGGTACATTCAAAGTTCGGTCAGTCTATCCTAATGATTCCAATGAGACAGTGTGTTGTCACCAGGAGAATTGCATATTATTTGATTTAAGTGAAAATGAAACCAAAGGTCAGCCTATTGAAATGGAGGTTGATGTTCCAAAATATTTAAACGTGGCAACTCTACTAAGAGATACAGGCACACAGTTAGAAGATAGCACAGAGGTTCCTCCATTGCAGGATTTGCCAGAATTTTCAAAAATGGTAGAGGAGCAGATTTTGTCAGCAGATGCATGTGATAGCGAAGAGGACAGGAATTAATTGAGAAAAATATTTATGGAATTTAAGGAGGTTT
The DNA here is from genome assembly GCF_040938575.1 of Ambystoma mexicanum. Classification (NCBI taxonomy): domain Eukaryota; kingdom Metazoa; phylum Chordata; class Amphibia; order Caudata; family Ambystomatidae; genus Ambystoma; species Ambystoma mexicanum. Next base: position 1,152,604,503 of record NC_090928.1, read on the forward strand.
TTGTTAAGGATGCATATGATTGCGGCCTAACTGATTTGCATGTTGTTACATTATCAGAGCGATATGGTAGAAATACGGTATTTGTGTGCCAATATCAGTTACCACTGGCATGCTTGGAGTCACAGGCAGAGATAATTAAGAATTTAGAATCCAGAGGAATTATCAGACCCATTCACAGTACTTCAAACACTCCCATTTTGGGCGTATTAAAACCAAATGGTCAATGGCGCCTGTGTGCAGACTTGAGATAATTGAACAAAAGGGTACCAGTGTCTAGATGGCCACTCCCATTTATTGATCAAGGCCTTGTTCAGGTGCATGGGTCAAAGGTCTTTACACATTATACTTTAAATCTGGATACTGGTGTGTGCCATTGGCTGAAGATATAAAAAAAATGTGTTTGCATTCTCATTTGATAAAACGCAATACACTTGGTCTAGAACACCATTTGGTATGTTACTAGTGTGAGCAAATTTGGCATAGTTTTGTGGAAGGCAATCCCAGATGAGGCAGAAAGAGGAACCATAGTTTATGTGGATGATGTTCCGATTAAAAATGAAAGCCTGAAAAGGCGTTTTGAAGAGATTAGACATGTGCTTGGTCAATTACAGAAAGCGGGGGCAAAATATCCTTGCAGAAGATCCAATGGTGCAAAAAGAAAGTGAATTTCTTAGGTCATGAAGTGACTGAACATGGGTAAAATCCATGAAAGAAAAAGGTGGAAGCAATACAGAAATTGAAAAATCCTACTAATATGAAAGGTCTAAAAAGTTTATTAGGGATGACAGGAGATAACAGGACGTTTTTTATGAATTACGCCGAAATCACTCAACCCTTGACTAAATTATTGAAGCAGAATGTACCCTGGAGTTGGGAAAAAGAACAATTGGTGGCAATAGCTAAATAGTAGAAATAGGATTCACTGAGCAGTGTATGTCAGCTGTGTTATCTCAAAACCATGATTTGAAATATAAAACTATTGCCTATGTGTTATATCAGGTAGAAACTAAATTCAGTGAATGTGGAAAGGCTTTCTTGACCACTGTCTGGGCGTTACAACATTGTTGTCCCATTATTCAGAGAGAGAGAGTAATTACTGAAACAAGTCACCAACCGTTGCAATTTTTACTATGTAAAAGGATTAGATCTGGCAATCTAGCACAGTCAAGAATTACTTCCTGGACATTGGCATTGCAGGGATTCCCTGTGGAGGTAAGATATGGACAGAACAAAAAGAGCCCAATTGCTCAAGGGATAGCAGATCTGCATGACTGTGCAGCTGAATACGTTTCAAATGAAATAGAAGTAGAGCCCAGTTTGAATGAATTTGAAAAATCACCACACAAAGCTTTTAATGAAAATGTATGCAAAGATTTGCCAACCGTGTATGTAGATGGGTGTGATTATCATATAGAAAATTAGACTGATAAACAGCTGGTGGCAGGGATAGGAAATGCTGTGAAGGCATTCCTAGCATAGGGATGAGAATTGGAGCCAGGAGTAGCCAAATAGCAGAATTAGCTGCTATTTATAAAGCAATTGCTATTGCAGTTGAAAACAAATTCAAAGAAATTGTTCTAGTAACTGATTCTGATTATGCATGAAATAGCTTTGTGGAGTCTTTGCCTAGCTGGAAAGCAAAAAGCATGCTCACATATAACAAAAAGCCTATTAAACATGGGAAAATGATCCAAGCTATAGATAAATTAGTGTCAGAGAATGGTTTAATAATACATTGGAGTAACATTTGTGGACATTTAAAGACACCGGGAGAAAAAGGAGGGAAATGATAAAGCAGATCAATTTGCCCAAATTGGGGCTGTCATGGGAGAATTATTGCCCATTGAACACCTAATTGGTCAAATACAGGTAGATGCAGCTACACGCTCCAAATCTCCAAAAGAAGTTGAACAACCTGTAGTGCAGTGGAGTTATGATACACCAGATCAGGATCTGATTAAGGCACAAAGAGGAGACTTAGTACTGGGTGTTTTTTATAATCATTTGAAAGACCCCGAACAAAGTCCTTTAGCTGAAAATGATTGCAAAGGAACGGAAGAGCTGAGAGTATAGTTAAATAATAAAAAAAATAATTAAACTACAGGAATGTTCAGATACATTGGGTGGTACCTCTTTAGTTCAGGGGGCTAAAGTTACACCACGCACATGATGCAAATAACCTCAGGATACATGGGGTTCAGAAAAAACTAGAAATATTGAAGGACTATACTTACTGGTCACATTTGTCCCAGGATGTGGAATTATACAGCAGGGGGTGTCTGGTATGTGCACAATTTAACCCTGCTTCACCAATGCATAGAGCTCCATTGGTGAAAAGAGGGTTAACCCTTCCATGGTTAGATTTGTAAATCGACTATGTTGATAGAATCAGACAGGGGAAGTCATTTCACAAGTGCCTTGATGAGCAAGGTGTGGCAGATATTGGGGGTAAAAAGGAAATTGCATATTTCATATAGGGCGGCTTCTTCTGGAAATGTAGAGAGAAGTAACAAATCTATAGTGGAGGTTGGATTATGCACGGATGTAAGAACTGTTGGATGTGTACACTTCAGTCGGGAGAGTGCATGTATTTTATTCCATCACACATGCACATACATGTTGTGAGGACTGATATATACACTATATTTATTGTGTTTAATGTTGCTTTACATTCAAGCAATTATTCATTGTGAAATATGTATATGTTCATTTTCGTTAATATGATGTTATTTCAACATGTATTCATCTGGCAACAATGGGGAAGGAGAGATACCCTGTGACATATATATTTTTAGTTGCTGGTCTAGTTCAGACAAATATGATTTTGCGAGCAGTCATAATTGCCCGAAAAGGAGGGAATATATGTAGCGATATATGGCATTGATTCATGCAAATGCAGATGACAGTGTTTTCAATGGAAGCAGCAAAATGGGTGTAAATGATGATGGCAGTGTTTTAAAAGCAGCCACTACAAAATGTGTGCAGATGACAAGGTTTTCAATAGCAGTGTTTTAAAATCGCAGTGTTTTAAAAGCACCCAACAAAACGTCTACAGAGGCAGCCAGTAAAATGGGTGCAGAACCTTTACCAGATTAGGGATATAGGTCAGCATTTTTACATGAAGCAGATGAAATGCCACATTAGGCCTTACATGACAAAGCAGAATGCAGAAAAAAGAAAGAAAAAGTGCATTCAATACAGTGCACATACAAATTTATAAGCATTCCCATCTGTGAAGAACTGAAGAACTTCATCGGAAAATAACATATATAACATACTAACTTCCCTATTAACAAAACTCCAATAAATAATTAGTTCTCCTGATTAACATCGCAGTGCAATTTCAGGGAAAAACTGATGGAAATGTTGTCTTAGTGTGCACCAGAAAATAATAAATGAATGGCTGTCTTATTGTGCTTTCTGAAACCTCTTTTGGTGCACAGGAAAGAAGTAGATACATGAAAGCTCTCGTGAAGTGATTGGACAGAAGTCTAGGAGGTGTCAGATACGTCAATGGGAGGCAGTGCTACTCTTGATTGACAAGGAGTTTGATTAAATAGAGAGTGGAACTGGAAGGCTGGGCATTCTGTTCTTGCCTGTGCCACTGCTGGGTGCTGGGTTTTTCCTGATCTGGTGCTGCAGTCTGCAGAAGGGAGTGTGGAGAGAGGCGACGCCCTAGCATTGAAGTTCGCCGGGATCCCAAGGCTGATCCCAGGGACAGCGCAGGGGGTGTAATACTCCCGTGCAGATGAACCATGGCAGAAAGAGATTGTCCAGACAAAGCGCAGAAGTATCATAAATAATTGTAAGTGAAGTTCAACATGAGGAGTGTGGTTTGAATGCAATTCCTTATCAGTTAGCACAGGGGTTTATTTTTGAAACAAAGTGCTTGATGTTGTCTTTTGCATGTGCTAAATGACTAAGGGACCGAATGCCACGTTTCCATATACTGCAATGCTTGTTTTTATTTTCTCTCTTAGGTAAATGCAGCAGTATTGATGGGGGTAAGATTTGGGGAATGCATTGTTGTTAATTGAATTATGTTTTTTATTGTAAATCACAGGTGTTTAACAGATCTATTAAAGGTATTAAGATTGCTTTGGTGTAAGGATTTATTTTGTTTATGTTTCCAAAGCTTTATATTTCAGCGGGGAAAGGTAACTAGGCGGCTCTGGTCATTGCACCACAGTGATCAAATATTTACCACTTTATTTACCGCAGGCAGAGAATGAAAGCTAGAAAGTTGGTGTGTTGTATGAATGTGTTCCACCCTGCAGGCTAAAAGGGGGAACAGTGCTCTGCAAGGGCATAAGCCTCTGGTGTAGATAATCCATTGGCACAATCTATACGCAATAATTGACATGATTTATGAAATTACTGGGTTCCCTACTAATGTGCTAAGCCTGGATGGATGTTTACAGTAAGCCCGAAGTATATCATAGCTATAAAAGGGGGAAGGATTGTCTTATAATATGGGGCAGGATTCTGAATTTGCTCACCACTATTTTACAACCAAAATGAGGTAATTACAGTTTACCACCCAAAACTGAACAATATTAAATTTCTGCTAAATTAGGTAATAGTCCCAAAGACAACATCTCCTACACTGTACAGTCAATTCTTAACAAAATGTCTCCTGCTCTCCAACTCGTCTTTCCCAATAGGTGCTCACTGCCCATCCCCTCTATCCAACTTCAATCTTGCTAACTCTTCCTCTGTCCTCCTTAACACTGCATCTAACTCGTTCTGTGGGTTCTGCTCTAGGTCCATCTGTTATTCAGATGCTACAGAGTTTGGGATATTCTGGTACTGGGCCGAGGACAAATGTGGAGGAACGGATTCCTGAGCAGTTGGGGCAGTGGGCATGCTTGGGGGAATTCATACAATAAAGGGTGTACTAACAGACTAATGCGTATGCACTCTTGGGTGCATTACTCTTCTAACTATACATGACATTTAATGTCCACTTCCTAATGGTAGTCTAAGCAAAACAGAATGCAAAATGTTTCTGTTTTTTTTCAAATTTGAAGGGCCTATATGTCACCAACATGTCTTTTTCTTATTTTTTTCTTATTTTTCTCATATATTAATTCTATATTGAACATATTTTGCAATGGTACTGATCTCTTTTTGTGAAAATGTTCCTTTTCTGCCCATTCTATTCATGGCTTAAATAACATATCAAAATAAATACAAACATGTGGTGTCAAAACATAAAACACAGAGTCGTATAGTGCTACCTCTGATTACCTGTGTTTGAATAACATATTATTACACAGTAACCTTATGCAAAGACACAAACAAATTCTGGGATTATGATGAACAAGGTGTGATGAACGTGCCATAGAGTTGTGTGCAAAAAACAAACAACTTAAGAACATTAGTGTACAACTGAACTCTTGGTGTGATTTGCTGCCTACAGGGTCTAGGTGTACATTCATCCCATGTATTCCTATAGGCCTGGGCGCCTTAGAGTTAGTATTTAAATGAGCGTATTAATTTCTGTACAGTTCTAGTGTCTCATTCATGTTCAAAGTTTCTCTTCTCTCTAATCGGATGCCTCAAATCTGTAATCTGTTGTATTCTGGTGGCAACTTTCAGTTTAAAACTCCCTTTTGGCCATGATACCACTGAAATCAAATTTTTCTACCATTTAATTCTCCATTTTAATGTCAAAATCTGCACCTGGCTTCTGTCCAGGCCCCTCCTGTTCTCAATAACCTTGGCTTGAGCTGCTACCTACTAGTCTGAGCTCTACACAGCTCATCATGTCTGTGTTTCCAGCAGTTTAAATTTCCTTGAGGCTTTTGAGGCCTGTATTCATTTTAATGCATGCTTGGAAGGATTGCTACCTTTTACTGTTGCATTTCTGTGTCAAAGTGCTACATTCTGTGTGCCATTAGCATTACTTATGTTAGTGTTGCTAGTGTTTTATCGATACCATGTTAACATTCTTCATGTCCATGTGCACACCTTACCGACCCAATGCCCGGTCTCCCTTATGATGAATGCATATCTGACTTGTGTCATGCATTTACATGTGTCAGCCAACAATGCTGTCACTTTGCTTTGTCATTTTTGGTTAAAGTAAGTTGCACTGTCTGCTGCATCTTCTTACACTATGGGTGGCACGGTTATCTCAGTGAATAATGCTTCTCATCTTTACTATACTGGACATGGGGAGGGACACGCGCCCTGAGTGACATGTTCATCTGTCCATTGCCAGGGAGAGGGGGCTTTTGGTCTATACCTCCAACTATGGTTTTCTCCCTACACAATGGGAGAGCTGTGCATATATACTCCAACGGACCACCAGCTCCATTTTTTGCCACCCCTGTTCGGATGTTATAGAATATCTTACTTTACTCAGGCTCCAATTCAGCTGTGACTTGTCATCCTGTTACCCCACCCCTTTCCCATTTCCAATATCGTGCTGTTTCCCTTCGTCAAACTCCACATGCACACACCTCATGCTTTACTCATACCACCATATCCCATACTCCCTTGAACACATTAACCACATTATCCCTTCACCCCACTGCAATATTTATACAAAACAGAACTGGACCCCTCCTTGTTCCATATCACCACAATAAAAACAAAACAATAAAAACATCAAAATACTGCTCTTTGTTCTCTCACCTCCTTTATATTGGGCGGATCCCAGGCCCACTCAATACACTGAGCCGCTAACGTTGTTCTTCTTTTCCTCTTAGTCATACAGCACTGTCTTCTTACTATAATCAGGAAGGATCATGTTACTCTTTTATCTTCTATACTCCATATAAGTCAAAATACAAAATGCCACTTGGTCTTTCCACTCCACAATCACACCACTTTCACTGCACTACCACTCTCCCCCTCACTCTCCAACACTTTCACTTCCCCCACCAGTGTTTTTTTCTCCCACAAAAGGTGCACTTAGATCTATGTGCTCTCCCGAGTTCCTCCATCACAGGGTCCCATCAATGGCCTGTACAATCCAGAAGTGGCTCCAAGCTACGAAGAGCAGACAGGAATGCAGGCAACACGGCTCTTGTAAACCTCTCCAATTTGTACACAGGGGACTGATTGCTGATGGTGGGTGCGGCCCATCTGGATGTATGGCCAGGAATCCTCTGTCCCTGCCGTGGGTCTGAGATCACGTCGAAATCACCAAATGTGTAATGCATGCCTCCAGACAACCAGACAAAGGAAAAGCAATCAACTAATTAAAAAAGGGCTGGTGCACCTCTTTGCAAGGATAAGACAAATATTTTTTAAGCAAAAAGGAAAAAGATGACAGAGGGTGCTGTAGAAACCAACTGCCATGAAGCTATCTGGCTTAGTATGAAGTAGTCACAATATTTTTGGAGAAGAGTCGTCATCCACGACGTAAGCAATATAAAGTGTAAACCCCCCCTCACACATTGGCTACCAACTACATATATACTATCAGTCCCCTATAGTCCCTTGACCGATCGGCCACACTCTGATCTACCCCTGCCCTCTAACACATGATCTTATGGTCCATCACCTTGTTTTCCCATTACCTGATTTGCGGACCTCTCAGAATGTTCCCATCCCCATGGGTCTAGTCTTGGCTGCCGTGATCTCTGACCTGGCTCCCATGGGTTTGTCCTTCGGGCCATGTGCAGCCCTGCCTGTGTTCGGCCAATCCTTTCTGGTTTTGCAGGCCTGCAACACAATACAATTGGATTGTATCTATCAGGCCCGAAGGCCTCTATGCTCAGTTTCCCTGCTGAGGCTTGGGATGGGAAGGCGATTCTGAACTCAATGCCATGCTATACTGCTACTACCTCCATGGCTTGCAGCAGATTAGACCTCACTTTAAATATGGTGGTGCTTCATTATTTTTTTCGAAACAGCACCAGGGACTACGTCTATAAGGTCTGGATATTGGAAGCAAGGCTGGGCTATGCAGCATAATGCTGGGATATAGGACACACATTTTGGCTAATGGTCATAAGACTGGGCTTGGGAACACAAGGCTAGGCCAGCCTACCCTGTGCTTATCTATGGGTAAGAGAGTAGGCCAGGGACCCAAGGCTGGCTAATGGGAGCAATGCTGGGCTAGGTTTCCCAAAGCTGGGCAAGGGAACCCATGGCTGGACGTTTGGGAGAAGGTTAGGATATGGGTGCTGGCCTGGTCTAGCAGATGACTGGGCTAGGGGCCCCAAGTCTGGCTTGAGAGGAGAAGGTTCTGGTGGATGGTATAATACAAGCCCAGTGTTATAATGGTGACGAGAGGCCCCTGTGAGGAATTGACATTTGGCAAAGGTGCACATTTTCTGGCATTTTTATGTTTATGCATTAATACAATTATGTATGTGGGATTCTACCTCTAAAAGTGAAATCTGCTGATCAGATTTCTCTTTTATAAACTCCAGGCCAAAAGCATTGTGTGCACATGTTCCACGCTGTATCAGTATCCTGATCTGCAGTGCCTGCCCTATCAGTGGCACAGCGCAGGTTCACTGGTCACAGGGGCCATCCTTACAGCTGTAGTGACAGTCAAGTCTCTTTAATTTAGGGACTGCATTTAAGGTATGCACTTCTGTTTCAAAAATAAATAACTGTAAATATGTTGTCCCGGTGACAGGTTACACAGAAAATATAAGCCAGTTTAGGGTTTGATGACCAGCATCTCTCATAGTTATCCAAACCACATCAAATTGAAAACACACATGTGTAAGCACTGTAGGCACAGATCAGCTTTGGAAGGGATATGTATAGTCAACACAGGCAGGCTGGACCTTTCCCTGCTGGCAGCAATGTAGCCTAGGTAAATTGACTATCTTTGTTCCTTTCTAAGTGCAGGTGGCACACTTTCTCAGGGCAGCCACTGCACAGGAAGCCGGCCCAGCAACAGAAATCAACGGGTGCAACTATACTCAAAAGGCTTGGCCTCACACAAGGGTTCTGCATATCTAAAGTCCTCTGATCCTATTGAGAAGTGAAGTGGCATGGTTAGTGCAGACAGGGAGAGCTATGTATAGTTGAGGGAGGGTTACACTGTCTTGTTCTCTCTGCCTCTCCTTCCTTCCTGTCCCTCTGTTTCCTCTAACACAAAGCACTTTTATTGTGATGTCAGAAGGGAAAAATCCACATTTCAACAGGGATTGGACCACTAAATCAGGCTAGTTTAAGTTCAATGACCTGTGGAATTTTACCTCTTTGAATCATATTTTGGACCTCAACCCTTGAAGATGAATGTGTTTTCTTCTGCTGGTGAGCTGTCCTTTCCAGAATCCTCCCATTGTGAGATGAAGGCTGGTGTTCCAAGGCAGAGATGAGCTATATCACCTAACATTGTTGCTGCAATAAGACTTACCTCTCTGCCAGCCACAGTGGTACCCAGGACCTCACTGTGTTGGAGGAAACCTGCAGTTGTGTTCCAGCGTCCTCTGTATTTGAGGAGCACAAGACCAAGGACCCATCTTGTCCCTGAGACCCTGGATTTAACCTCAAAGCACTGGAAGAAAGAACAGCAAGGATCGCTACGTTTCCACTGTCAAACTGCTTTGAGCCATCAGTTGAGTGTGTTTGATTGTGTTTGAAACAGCACACTCCAGAGCTGCCTTTGACATTCTTCGTTCTTTGAAATGCAGTTCACCTGTTTGAATCAGTTCGCCTCCACACCAGCTGAAGTGTGTCACTGCCTCAGCTTGAACCAAGAAGTATTGCTGCCTCCACATTGCTCGAACCACCATTTGAACTGCTAGCTTCTTCATCACCGCACCTGTAAATTGATCGAACATGGTGTTTTCAGAACAGTGACTTTCAATCCTTTGCCTCAAACCAACTCATCTGTGAGCCTGGTGACATCCTGATCCCCACAGCATGAGTAAAATTTTGAACAGCACATCCCTTCCATTCGACAACTGCTTGACACCCGCTGGCTGCTGGATCACCACAACCGTTGCATCCTCAAACTGAATCAGACCATCAAACCATACCAAGAAGCATGGTTTTACTCTGTTGAACCGCCAAGACACCTGCAAAGGCATATTTGACTGATATATTATTGACCAAGCCATACCACACTCCATCAAAAAATCCACGGCCATCAATACCTTCTTCATCAACACAATCAGCAATATTCATCAGCACATAGACACCAGCTCTGCATTCACAGACCCACCTCACATTCCTCCTTACGAAGTCTCCATACCTTGGACAACATTCAAGACACTCTCTACAGAGGAACTCAAGGCACCTTCCCATCGACCCTAAAGATAGGACAAATCCTCCCTCTACTAAAGAAACTCACTCTGAATCATGACATCCTAACTATCGCCCCATCACCCATCTTTCTTTCCTAGGTAAGATCATCGAGAAAATGGTAGCCACACCCCTGAAGCAACACATCGACACCAACAATATCCTCCAAACCAACCAATCTGGATTCAGACCCAGATGCAGCACAGAGATGCCAACCATACAGGTGGTTGACAACACCCTCAACCTCCTTGACAACGGCCACCCCTGCTTGCTGATTCTACACAACCTCTCGGCCACTTTTAACATAGTAGACCACAAGGCGCTCACGTACACCCTACATCACAGCATAGGGATCAGTGACCTTGTCCTATACTGGTTCAAAACCTACTTTGCCAACGGTCAGCAGTTTCTCAGATGGACTCCTCTAGATTGCCAATGCTACCCAGCAACTGTGAAGTCCTGCAGGATTCCACCCAGTCCCCAGTGATCTTCAATCATACATGGAACCGCTGGGAGCCCTTATTGCCAAACACAACTTCCACATCCACCAATACGCCGATGACACACAGTTATACCTCAAGATCAACTCCATCAAGTAAATCCACAGGCTCCAAACCTGCTTAGCGCTGACCAATCTTGGATATCCAGGGCACCCTTGAAGCTCAACCCCTCCAAGACCGAATTCCTACTCCTGACCAACAACACTGAACACCAAGACATACAGACCTGGCTATCAACCATGAATCCTAAGGGCTTCCCACCCGAGCGCACTACCTGCACAGACTGCCTCAAGTTCCACATCAACAAACATTACTCTTTCAAGACACACACAGCTAAGAAAATACAGACATCTTGGTATCAGATCTCCCTCCTGCAGATAGTCAAGCCCTTCCTCTCTCTGGACAGCTTTAGATCCACCCTTCAAACACTGGTACTAACCCAACTGGATGGGGACAATGCCCTCCTCGAAGGCCTCCCTTTGTCCTCTTCTGTGTCCCTGGGAAGTCTACTACACAGAGCTGAACACCTCATCAAGTGCCTATGCAGATAGAAGCACATCACCCTGGTCCACTGCACCCACAAATCACCTTCAAGTCTTGCTGCATCATCTATAAGGCAGTCACCCGCAAGTCACCCAGCTAAGTTGCGAAGAAACTCAGCATCTCCGGCAGACAGTGCACCGCCATATGCCAGGATATATGCAGACTTGAAATCTGCTGCTGCAAAAAGGAAAGGACCAGAAAACAAACTTTCTCTGCCTATGGCCCAAGACTATGTGAACTTCCTCTCCATCAGCATCAGACTCACCCCTATGCTTCTACAATTCAGAAAATAACTCAATACCCACCTCTTCAGGGATTTTCTCCTCATGAACACCTAGGCCTTCATGTCACCCCCTGTGCCACCAGAATTACTAGACACCATTGGCCCTTCTCCTCCCCATTCTCTGTACAGCTGTACCCCTCCTCTGGCCCCTCTGTATCTTACCCCCGCTATATAACTGTTATCACCTCTGAAAAGTTCTCCGTTATGCATCTGTATTGTTGTATTACTCTGTAAACTGCTACCAAGTGAGGTCCACGCTCAATAACGATAATAATAATAATAATAATAATAATAATAATAATAATAATAATAATAATAATAATAATATCTTTTCCTCATGCCCATATGTGGGCCCTAGAAACTGGATAGGTCATTTTAATCCCTTTTGCAACCTCAATTGCATATGCTTTTGAACATTGTGGTCTATAATTGCCTTTTCTCCACCTGCCCCCTTGCCCAGAGTCCTGCAACTTTGCTTTCTTTGCACATTCTGTGCTCTTTATATAGCTGTTTGTTTTTGTAATGTTTTCTAGTTAGTTAATGTTGTACATGGTGATGTGTTTGATTAACTATATAAGTTTATAGAACCTTGATTGAACCTTCCTTTATTTTGGACTGTTATACTTCAATGGTTGGTTTGCTTCTGAACAATATTCACACCCCTCTTGGAAGTATAGCCTTCCTTCAGCTCATGTTACAGCAAAAGTCGAAGGAGGTATATCTCTTAACTGTGCCTGTTTTATCTTTATGATTGTGTTTGCTCATGGTTTGTAGAAGTGTGAGTACTGAGTAGGCACTTTAGTCTCTGCTCATCCTTGTACTCCTGCATGGCAGAAGTCAATTCGGTACAGCCCTAGACTCTGGTTAGAAGACAATGTTTGAGCTACAGGACCTAAGAGGACAATGTTTGGGCTATTAGAGCCAAGGCCAGACTGTGGGGTGAATAGGCTTAAGGTTAAGCTAGCGGATCCAATGTTTGGTTGGGGGCACATGGCTGAGCTAGGACATCTAGGTTCCTGCTGTGGTCTAAAGACTCATGTATAGGCTACACAGCTGGAATAGGGATCCCTGGTATGACTAGAGAATACGAATTTAGTTGCTCATCTATAGGTGCAAATGGCTGGGTTTGGGGACTTACGGTTTGACGAGGTGACCAAGGGTGATATAGGGTCACAAAGCTGATCTAGGGAACACAAGGCTTTAGTAGGGGCAGAAGGCTGGGCTAAGTGGGGTAAGGCTGAGCTATGCAACCAAAGGCCTGGCTAGGAAAACTTAGGAGGGTCAGGGGGGGCAGTGGGTGGCATGTGAGTGGCCTACTATACTCAAAAGAACATTTGTGTGTGGTCTAAGTCAGTTGTGTGTGTCTTAGAACACCTATCAATCCACTCAAGGATGTTCTAGAGGAAATGAGGCCAGCCTAGGCATTTTGAAGATGATGGTGAGCACCAATTGCTGGAATATTATGAGCATGCATGGAGCCTTACAGGTATCAATGAATAGAGGACCTGGGGGTGGTGTAGGCACTGAAAGGTGATTGCTGTTGCCCTGGAAGGCACATGTATGCTGGCGGAATATTAAGAGCTTCCTTCGGTTGTTATGGGAGGCAATGAGCACACGTGGGTTTAATATCTCACTAAAGGGAAGCCTAGAGCACTCAATGGGTAGTTAGTGTTGGGTACCTGAGGTTGGCCATGGCACTTGAAGGTTGTTTTTAGTAAATGTTAAGATTGAACATTGTTGGTGAATATTGTAAGCACAGTTCAGTTGTTATGGCTGATCATAGTCACTAATGGATGCCAATCGATGTTCAAAGGGAGCCCTGGACACTCCAGAATGGCCTGTTAAATCAGAGAGTGCCCTGGACGAATTCTTAGCTTGGTCATGGTCACTGAGATTTGGATTCAAATTCGCCCTATTGAACCTATGGATGGACAATTGCACTCATTAATGCATTCATGGATGGCATAGACTACCTGATTTGGGTGTTTGTGCCCCATGCATTGCTACTCGCTGCAATGAGCACTCAAGAGTAGTGTTTGACTCTTAAAGATTGCTTGGGGATCCAAGGGTGACTTGAGTTTGGACTATTGCACTTGAAGGTAGTTTCTGTGCATGTGGACACTTGTGGGTAATGATGCAAAGTAAGCCTGACCTGTTGGTTCTGGCAGTGGCTTTATGTTATGTTATCTTGTATTCGTATAGCACATCCTGCCAGAGTTTATAGTGATGCGAAGGGCTTTGACTTCAGAGAGGCAACAGAGGATTATGATAGAACATTCAGCTGTGATAGGGACAAGCAAAGTCAGGCAGATAGTTGGGATGAGGGCGAGGGATAGATAAGATGATGAGAAGGGGATGGTAGAGAAGCTATGTGTCTAATCAACTTTGTTGTTAAACCATTTAGAATAAGTGATAGGTTCTTGGGGTAACCAGAGAATGGGGAATTTAGCCTTTGCATGAAAGACATAATACCTACGTAGCATCTCCATAATTATAAACAGAGATGCCCATATGATGTATGGGTACATTTGTATATTGAACACTATTGTAAAAAGTGATGATCCTTGTTGCTCCCCTCTTGTAGAACAAAAGAGGAAGACACATTCTGTGGGTGCCTCCCTTCAAGAGGGATATAATCCACTTCAACACTACTCCTCTGATCCCAACTACATTAAGCCTGGACAGGAGGGAGGACTGGTTGACCATGTGGAAGGGCTCAAGAAATCGTAAAAGCACCAGGATTCCTTCCTTACCCTGGTGGACACATTTCATCACGTTACCCAGAATAGAGTGACAACAACTTCAAAACCATGAAAAGGTTGGAAGCCAGCTAGGAAAGAGTCTAAAAGTGTGTTGCTTTTCATAATTTCCTGCAATATTTTGTGTGCTTAACTAGGTCACACTCTCCAAAATCATGAGAGAAAGGTAATTTTGGAAAAGCATTTTAATTAGCCAGGCAAGTAGGGTTCACCTGTTGTGTCTTTAAGGTTAGTGTACTAAGACACATCACCTTAAAAACTGTGGGTACCATGTCCTAGAACAATTGGAATTAAAGATAAAATGCAAATTAGATGCAGTAACTGGATTTGCAGAACGTGCTTTATAAAAATCAGCTGGTGAAGGGCAAGCTAGCGAACCTGAAAAGCTATTTGTATCCAGTAGTAGATGTATTCCCAGAATTGTTAATGACATAAAAATGCCTAATGTTGGCTAATGAGCTTTTTCACTTTTGACACATTGGCCGTTATTACGAGTTTGCTGGTCCGGTAACAACGGTACCAGTAAGCTTGCCGGTACCGTTGTTACTGGACCAGCAAACTACAAGGCCTGCTCACGGGTGCCTTCCCGCCCCCCAGTTCTGACCTGGCGGGCGGACCGGTACCCGCGAGCAGACCTTGACAGGTGCACTGGCACCATTATTAATGGTGACGGTGCATCGGGCATCCCCATTCCCATTGAGCCCTCTGGGGCGCAATTGGAACAGAGACTTTTAAATACCGGCACCCGGCAATTGGGATGTACCAGGTCTGCCAGGGCTGGAATGTCCCAGTTCATCCCTATTGCCGGGTGCCAGTAAAAAAACGACTCCAGAGGCAGCCGTGCTGGTAATTACCGGCACGGCTACTGCCAGACTCGTAATGAGGGCCATTGACTACAAATCTGTCTATTAAAATAGCTGGGAGCTAATAGATTTCAATGGTCAATTTAAAGAATGTTAGTTTTGGGTTCTGATTCACTCAAAGACCAAATCAGATCTATTTCATGAACTGTCCTCATACCAGGGTGACATACCTCAACAAAGGCCTATATTTGCTAACACAGATTCTCTTGTTATTACATCATTGCCCTTTTGAGCTCCAGTGAATACACATGCAAGGGAATGTCTTATACCCATCAATCACAAACTGCACTAACCTTAAAGGGGCCAGGGACCCCAAAACACATGCATTGTCGGGCCAAGTCTGCTGTATCATTTGTGCATAACAAGACATGTCACCCATTCTTTGGGCCTCTAGAGAGTCCATTCAAACAGGAGGCCTGCAGCAGAGGACTCCTCTCTGGCTCATCTGACTCTCTAGATGTTTTGGACTACAACCCTCATCACACCCAGCCAGCATAGTAAATGTTGAAGGCTCATTGAAGGCGTAGTATAAAACGTCTGGCGAGCCACAGTTTGCAGACCCCTGGCCTGCAGCAATAAGAGGGTAACCCCACCGGTGAATGACAGGATGTTTCTCGCGATCATTCACAGGGTGTTTCTCGTGATCACTCACATGGTGTTTCTCACTCAACTTCATGGCCTGGCCGCAAGCAATGCCAGTTGTGTTACTGCCCAGAAGACTGTGCTCATTCTTTTGCAATAGTGCCCATGATCCTTTTTGCGGACATGGATAAGAATTGTGCTTGAATCAGCGGAAACCAGGAGCACGTTTCCCCATACCGTAATACAGGTCTGTGAACTTGTTTGCCAAAAATGATGGTGTAAACACTTGAGCTTTATGCTTTGTTTGTATAAACTTGTTGTACATTCTAATGCAGCAATTATCTTTTGGGATATTTCCTCTGATGGGGATACAGGCGGTTTCTCAGGATTTTTCATAAGATATCAAGCAATAACATTAAATATGTGTAAGCTCTCAAAATAATTTGCATTAATTAGTGACTGTTATTAAATAATGGAATTTTTGTATACTCTTCTATCACCTTTTACTGGTGGGCCCTTTCAAATGGTCACATAATAATTAGAAAAAGTGTGGTGTATTCAATATTCCTTTATAAAGTCAGCTTCAAATTATTCCCCATGAAAACTCGTGTGTACCTTCATGCGTACTATAATCATTGATGTGCCAAAATATATGCACATTAAAAAGCAAGCTGCAAAAACATGCAGCAGAGCAATCTGCTATTCTTTTACCTCCAGCATTCCCTCCAAACCGTAGTCCAGAGGTCTTTTCAAATGTCATACTCTTCGGCTAAGGGCAGATCTGGTGTAAACCATTTTGCTTTGGGTTTGCTACTTTTGAGCATGAGGCCTGCCTGTTAGCTTACCTACAAACCTCCCTGTTTTGCACTAAATTATCGAACTAATGCATCTAGCAATCATCCAGCAGGGACAGTTGGCCTAAATGCTGATGTTCAATGTCATTATTCTTCAATTAGCCATCTAGTCTACACTAGGAAATGGAAATGAGCAACATCCTGTTGTTTGTATGCCAAATAGCACAACATCATAACTAAACTATCCTAAAGATAGGACCTTAAAGCTTGGAAACAAATGAGGCGCTAAAGTGTGACCCCCCAAATCCAACTCTCCAAATTCACTTTAATCGGTTACTTGTGATCACAAGACTGACACAACTGTTCTTAACAAAATCTATCTCATTATCCAAGCATGGATGGGCACTCACTGCCCCTGTCTTAATGATGAGAAGACAGAGCACCTGCTCATTGGCTCTACAGCAAGACTAAATGAACTAAGTAACCAATTCAAATAATGTAATATTGTCTGTAATAACATCAAAGTATCTAAGGAGGTTAAAACCCTGGGCATTTATCTCGACTCAGCCTTAAACTTGAAAAGACAAGTCAATGCTACAGCCTCTGCCACAGCATGCACTTGTAAGATAATCAATGCATGCTAACCATTCCTCTCTACATCAAGCTGCACTACCGTGTCCAGGACATCAATTTTGTCTAAAATAGACAATTGTAACGGCCTATACCTAGAGTCGAGTAAACACGATGGTCCTCATTACAACCCTGGCTGTTTTACAGCCACGGCTGCCACAGGAGTCACATTTTTTCCGCTGCCCAGAAATAGGCAATTACTGGGTCATTACGGCCTTGCCGGACCCGGTATTTGCCATTCCTGGGCGCCGGAAAAAATTCTTCCCCATTCCCATTTGAGCTCCATAGGGCTCAATGGGAATGGGGAAGCCGGATGCACAGGCACTGTTATCAACGGTGCCTGTGCATCCGAAAATGCTGTGCTCGCGGGTGCGAATGTAAGGCACCTGCAAGCACAACTCGTGTGTTTGCTGGTCCGGATACAGTGGTACCAGTAAGCTTACTGGTACCGTTGTATCTGGACCGGCAAACTCGTAATGAGGCCCAATGTCAACAAACTGCAAATTTTGCAGAACGCAGCCCATCTCTGACGTAAACCTAAATGGCTATCTGTGAAGGAATGAATCAATTTCAAATCATTAACCCTCACCCACAAATACCTCACCAACTCAGCCCCAAAATAATTAGCAGACACATTTTCCAAAAATACATCGGAACGATCTACCAGAACCCTACACTCTCATTGCCTCAGGGTTCCCAAATATAAACTCAAGAAAGCAGGGGGTACTAGCTTCCATGTACTGGCAGCCAAACTGTGGAACTCCTTGCCTGTAGCCTTAAGATCAGAACCGTCCTTCCACAGTTTTAGAATAAATGCTAAAAATTGCCTTGTCTCTCAGGATGTTTAACTTTGCAGTACCATACCATACTTGTAAACATCTAATCCTGTTATATATAGTGTTTGCTGTTTATCATAACAATGTAATGTAAATAATTGCCTCTTATCTGTCTCACCTGTATCTCTGGTCCTAGTTTATATATAACCTTGTAAATGCACTCAGATACCTTGGTTTAGGCGCGTTATATAAATAAATAACCAAAAGAATCTGTAGGCATTCAGGTTTGCAATTTGAATTTTCTGCAAGAACGATCACCTTTTCTGTACAGTGGCCCAATAAGGTTCTACTATGCCACTGTGAGATCAAGCTTCTCTGGCTGAAGGTTTAGGCGAATGGTGCCATTAAAGAAACACAAATACCTAATTGATCAAACATGAGAGCAGACTCCCCCCCCTTTCTTTCCAAGTCGCTTCCATGTCAAATCAAAATGGCTTCAATTCTTCAATTCACTTCCTGGCCCATCGTGTTACCTCCTATCAGTCTGACCTTTAGCAATATGCAGTGCTTAATTTGTGGGGTTGTTTGCCAGGCTCAGCCCAAGCATATATTTCTGAGCCCCTGCACTTAGGGTCTCAGACTCCCTTCAATTATGATGTGGTGTTTTGGCAACTTTATTATTTTAACTTTCAGCGATTGGAATGTGTAAATCACACATCTGCCATAGTTAGTACATCCATCAACCCCAATGAGCCAGTGAGAGCTGCAGCTTTAACTCCATACACATTGACACTGAGGGGAGTAGCCGTGGATGGTGGAACTGTGTGCGGGAAGCTACTCTCATTGGAAATGTACCTTTGCTTAAAATCACATGTGAAACCAAATCGCTTCATGTGTTCTCTGCCATCCAGTAGGTACCTCCAGTAGGTATCGTACAGGCCCAGTTTATTGGATGTATTTTCAGAAATGCTTGTTCCAAATTGCAATTGTAAAGAAATCAACCCCCTGGGCGATTTGTGCCTGTGTTGTTGAAAACAGAATCCTACTTTTCTCACATCAGTGCAAAATAATGTAATGCTTGCTATGCATATGGATAGAAAACATAATGAACTCTTTAATTCTCCATTTGTTCAATTTCTACTGGTCTAATAAATGCACATGTCTGCATGCCCTCCACGGAGACACAGGTCATTTTGCTAAAGCAGTCTGAAAAGTACGGCCCTAATGTCTCTTTCTTACATTTTGATGGCCAGACACATCCAATGACCCCTGCTAAATTTAGAGGTCCATATAATATCACTCCAGGCCAGGACACAGCCGTGAGAGACCCTCCCTTCAGAGACGGACACATTTTAGAGCCTGATAGCTATGTTCACTTGTTTGCTGTGGGGTATGCTGGCCCCCATTTATGCTTTTCGGAACGCTTGTGAGCTTTTTCAGATTTAACACATTGACAACAAAGTTAATAGATTCCAATGGTCAGTTTAAAGAAGGTTAGTTTTTGATTCTGATTCACTGAAAGACCAAATCACATCTCTTTCATGAACTGTCCTCATGTAATTCACCAGGATGACTTAACTCAACAAAGGCCTATATTTGCTAAAACAGAGTCTGTTGTTATAACATCATTGGCCTTTTGAGCTCCAGTGAATACACATGCAAGGGACTGTTTTATACCCATCAATCACAAACTGCACTAACCTTAAAGGGGTCACATACCCCAAAAGACGTGCATTGTCAGGCCAAGGCTGCTGCATCATTTGTGCATGACAAGACATGTCACCCAGTCATATGGGCCTCTAGGGGTCCATTCAAACAGGAGGCCTGCAGCAGAGTACTCCTCTCTGGCTCATCTGACTCTCTAGATGTTTTGGACTACAACCCCCATCAGACCCAGCCGGCATAGTAAATGCTCAAGGCTCATTGAAGACATAGTACCTGCAGCAATAAGGTTAACCCCACCCACCGGTGAATGACAGGGTGTTTCTCGCGATCATTCACAGGGTGTTTCTCGTGATCACTCACATGGTGTTTCTCACTCAACTTCATGGCCTGGCTGCAAGCAGTGCCAGTTGTGTTACCGCCCAGAAGACTGTGCTCATTCTTCTGCAATAGTGCACATGATCCTTTTTGCGGACATAGATAAGAGTTGTGCTTGCATCAGCGGAAACCAGGAGCACGTTTCCCCATACCGTAATACAGGTCTGTGAACTTGTTTGCCAACAATGATGGTGCAAACACTTGAGCTTTATGCTTATTTGTATATGTTTGTTGTACATTCTAATGCAGCACTTATCTTTTGGGATATTTCCTCTGAGAGGCATACAGGCGGTTTCTCAGGTTTTTTTCTATAAGAAATCAAACAATAACATTCAATTTTTGTAAGCTCTCAAAATAATTTGCATTAATTAGTGACTGTTATTAAATAATGGAATTCTTGTATACTCTTCTATCGCCTTTTACTGGTGGGCCCCTTCAAATGGTCACAAAATAATCAGAAAAAGTGTGATGTATTCAATATTCCTTTATAAAGTCAGCTTCAAATTATTCCCCATGAAAACTCGTGTGTACCTTCATGCGTGCTATAATCATTGATGTGCACAATATATGCACATTAAAAAGCAAGCTGAAAAAACATGCAAAGGCGAAATCTGCTTTCATTTATTTCCAAGTGTTTGTGAAACCGCTGCTGCAAGTAAGCCTCACCCGCGGTAATCAATCATTGCCTCCCCAAGCTTGGCATGTGGCGGTGTCTGCAGGCAGAAGCCGAATAAACAGGAATTAAAATCAATCATACATGTTTGAAAATGTAAGAGAATTCTTGTTTTTTAAAGTTAACAGCAGGCGCATTCTTAAAAACTAATATGTTTTGATGAATTGGCATCCATCAAATGTTCAACACAGTATTGGTGGTGGTTTCCATGAATGAGTGGTTCAGAGAAGCCATGACATCATTACACGCTATGAAAGCCTGTAACGTGATTAATAGCTTTTGCAGCACTGCTGCATTATGTTACCACAACCAGCTACACCATGTTTTAAGAGTAGATTCAATTGATGTGTTTTGCTGTGTGCATTACAAACATATCTCTGACCGCCAGCCTCAGCGAGTGCCTCAAAACCATTGGAAGTAGGGGAAACCACAAGAAAAAATAGATCAACTTGATCGACAACTCACAGGGCAATTATGGCATTCTTTACAGCCTCAGCTTTGCTCCACATAGCTCTACTGCAAGTCATGGTCTTTATGCCAAATATTTGTTTTGTTGTGATAGCATGTCTTTATATATCCATTGTGGTGTCAGCTGTGAGTCATCAAGCACTTCACATATATTACAGGGCCTGAGGTAGCGGCCCTGTAGTTGTTCTTAAATTGCTAAACTCATAGAAGAGCACTAATTGGGCGGCTTATAACTTGGGTGCTGTTTGATGAATCCTCACCAAACTTTGCAAATAAAGTATATGGGCCCCTCGCAACTATTTTGCAACGGTTGCTGCAGTTTCGTCCAAGAGGGGCAAAGTTATAAGGGGTGTACCAACATTTGTAGAAATCCTCATAGATGCAATCAAAATGATCATTTGCTCACGCCTGCAGCCCAAACCACTGGACGTATTTTTACCACATGTGTGCTAGGAGTGGCGGCTTAGTCCCAAAAGCAAACGTCTGTAAATTTTATATAAATCTGTCCAGTAGTTATCTTTAAAAATGGCAAGTAGGTAAAAGAAATTACTGATATCTGAGTCTGGTCCACGGACACAGTTACTACCTGATTCGGAGGTCAGCAGACACGTCTGGGCAAATCAGGGGTCGGCGTGCTTTTCATGGACACCCTACGCACCTGCTGATTGGATAGTGAAAACCGTGAGGTCGCACTCTCCAACATTACCGGGGGGGGGAGGAAATGTTGGAATAGATTTATATTTTTATATTTAGCCAAGACGAGTATAAGAAACGTCACCCTTAAAAACATTGGCATCATTTCCTAGAGCAATGAGGAATTAAAGATAAAAAGCAACTAGGATTCAGTAACTGGATCTGCAGAAAGTGCCTTATGAAAATCAGGTGGTGATGGGCAAGCTAGCGAACCTGAAAATCTATTTGTATCCAGTAGTAGATGTATTCCCTCAATTGATAAAGACATACAACTTTATAACTTTGGCTAATGAAATATTCTACAGGACAGAACCCAGATACCAGAAGAGCTACTGTATCAGTTGCCAATTCTCATAAGGAAAATTGAATTGTACTAATTGTATCTGAGAAAAACAAGGCAATATTGTCACAGAGGTCCTGGTGATATATTATTATCTGCGTAAGAACTAAAGACAAATGTAGTTCTGCAATGACATGATGAAATAGCTTTTTTGGGGAATATGCCATATTAACACATTCACTGTAGAAAATGTGTTTAACTTTCAACATTTCCTTTTGTACGACTTGAAGCACTTAATAAGAGTCAAGTTGTGGGGGCGCACATCGTCAGACCTGACAGAAAGCGCTCTAAAACACACTGATTAAAATAAGAAGAAAATTAGATTCAAGTAATCTTCTAGAAGATAGAACAGACACTGTGAGCCTCATTACGAGTTTGGTGGTAGTTTGGCCAAAAAACTGCCAAACTACTGCCAAATTCAATCCTGCTACCGCCACTTGGTGTGGTGGAATTACCGCTGGATTACAAGTGGTTCGTACGGCAGTGTTAGTCCCCATTTATGGAGTCAATAGTACTTCATGGGGATTTCAGATGAATTTACACCAGCAGTAATTTTTGCAGTGGTAATTCTCTTGATTGGACCTTTTTTGGTGGTGAGGTAGAGGAATTACCTCCAGCATTCTGATGGAGATTTTTCCTTCACCATATTTCCAAACCCGCAGTTCAGCGGTATTTTCAAATGTCCTACTCTTCGGCTACGGCCAGATCTGGGGTAAACCATTTTGATTTGGGTTTGCTACATCTCGAGCATGTTTTATTTTGAAATTGGGAGGCCTTTCTGTGAGCTTAGCTACAAACCTCCCTGTCTTGCACAACACATCCTCTTTTATCACATTAAGACATCCAGTAATCATACAGCAGAAACAGTCTGCCTAAATGCTGGGGTTCAATGTCAATCTTCTTAAGTTAACCAACTAGTCAACAGTAGGAAATTGAAATGGACAAAATCCTGCTGTTTTGATTCCAAAATAGCACAACATCATGACTAAACTACCTTAAACATAGGACCTTAAAGCTCTAAGCAAGACATAGATCTGGGAACAAGTGAGGTGCTACCGCGTGAGCCCCCATATCGAACTCTTCAAATTCACATTAATCTGTAGGCATTCAGGATTGCAATTTCAATTTTCTGCAAGAATGATCACCTTTTCTATACAGTGACCTAATAATGTTCTACTATGCCATTGTGAGATCAAGCTTCTCTGGTTGAAGATTTAGGTGAATGGTGCTATGGAAGAAAACCACATGCCTAATTGATCAAACATGAGAGCAGGCTTTCCCCCCTTTCTTTCCAAGTCGCTTCCATGGCAAATCAAAATGCCTTCAATCTTCAACATTAAACAGTGCTCCCTGCAGTGCTTTACTTCCTGGCCCATCATGTTACCTCCGATCAATCCGAACTTTATTAACGCAGTGCTTAATTTGTGGGGGTGTTTGCAAGGGCTCTGCCCTGGCATATATTTCTGAGCCCCTGCACTTATGGTTTCAGTCTGTTAGGCAAGATTGTATGCAGTACCCTTTGGGTACACTACAATAACCCTGACCTCCTGGCAATAGGGACCCGACCTTTGGTATAAGTTTGAACTGCACAGGTTGGTACTGTGGCTGAACAGCCAGGCTTATCTCAAGAGGGTTCAATGTGAGCAGTAATGTTGTGAAACAGAGTTTCATAGTACAGTTATCCAAATAAACATTTACACTCAAGGTTTCTTGATAAAACAAATATTAATAAAATTTCACAGTCAGTTGTGTAAGCCTTCTTCATAAGGGAGCAATATATATGTAACAATTAAAATACACTTTAAAACACACTCTTAGTTTCTCTAAATCAGATGATACCCATTGGGGATGGCACAGAGACACTTCCTACACCCTCAGGTGACTTAAATAGCTAGGACACTGTGGACATTGATTTATCACTGGTACATTTAGAGCAATACAGAGTTTGGTGGAAAAGAATAAAACAAAGGTTAACAAATATTTAATAAACTGGTAAGTACTTTTGAAACCTTCCAATGCTCAGTAAATAAACCCTTTCTTGGGGAAAAGATAAAGCACAGAGTCAAAGGTAAGAAAGTCACTCAGGGAGCCAAGACAGCCAAAGTTAATTGCACAATGTCAAGGGTGTAAGTGATTTCAATCCGGCACACACCCAAGTCAACCCCTAGCATGTAGTGCACAACTGAAATCCTTATTTATTTTTGTCTAAAAGTTCTTTATTCTGAACAATATACCACTCACATCACGTCCTTCTCCTGGAACCCCCCTGTCACACTGAACCAGGAATCAGGCTGGTTTGCAAAGGTAAATATTTATTTATGTATTAAAATGTTGTCACAATATGTTTTATATGGTACACAACAATCACCAATGGGGTTATTTAACATTGAATAATGTCTTTAATACACTCAGAGTAGATAGAAAGCAAAACAATTCAGCACAGAAAACAATACTTTGGTGTTGGTTCAGATCAAATAGCACTGTGGTAAGAGGTTCCCCCTGCATGCCCCTCAACCTCCAATAGGCAATGTAAAGAGATTGGAGGAGAGAGCAGGTATTCAGGAATGGCGGAATTCAAACAGACTATCAATCCCACTTTCCCCCTTCCAACACAAGAGAAAAACGGAATTGACTGTCAAGCTATCAGAATGGCTTTTAAAGTTGTCTTTAGAATGGACTGGGCAAAAACACCAACAGGGTAATTCATTTCATTTCGCACAAAAGTGGCGCACGCGGCTGGCGCACAGTGTCCCCGTGCGATACACTGCACCAGCCACGTGCGATAAAATCCATTTCATCGCACAGCGTATTCATGGATTCCAGCCTCCAAAATCAGCCGTTGCGCAGAGTGGCGCAGCGACCCTGCAGCAGCGCCAGTTACGCCCCCAAGAACTCCCTCGCACAAGGAAAACCCTTCAAAATTCCCAATTCATCGCAAAGGGCTGCACTAACCATGGACCAGTTCACAGGGCTGCCAAACGGCAAACGCCAAGCGGAGAACATGTATTTCAGTGGTTCGCGGGAAGTATCACACGCGATTGTCCTGGGTACGTGTACATCAGGGGTGCGCGTTGTTAGGCGGAAACCTGTGCAGTTCCCTCTGGGACCACTGCAAAAGATTTAGGACTACAGGTGTTTGGCAGTAAACCCACTTGGTAGCAGTCTGTACCACACAGATTCACTTGGTAGCTGTGGCTGAGCAGTCAGACTTCCCTCAAGAAGGGTTAAGCAGTATGTGGAGTATACAGTATATGGCAATTCTTCACAGTAAGACAAGCAAACACGTAACGAGACTCAGTGTAAAGATATTAAGGTATTTATTTATAACGGAACATCTATGGAAAACACTATGGCACTATCAAGGCAAACACTTCAATCACAATTACTCTACGAAGAAGAAACGATCAATCCCTCTAACAATATTTCGACAAGTCTAGGTTCTACCAGCATCACTTATTTGCAGACAGAGGTGTATGCCTCAACCTAGATGGCACTCTAATATTAGTTAGGACGGGAGAGAAAGAAAATAAGCAGGTTACGAAATCAACACAGTTCAATACTTCACGGGAAAAATGCAAGGCAAGAAGGCACGAACCACAATAGATCATAAAGTTCAGAGGCCAGGCCCACTCGGAGAGAGGCAAGGCGATATGTCCCAAAAAGTCTCTAGTGGAAATGCGTTTGAGTCTTTGTAGCAAATTGTTATCGGCAGATTGAACCAGTTCAGAACAATACGTGAGAAAGCTTGGAGGCGACCCAACGGAAAGGAGAGGATTAAGACACCTCACTCGAACCGATCGAAAGGGAAGCCAGGCGGACACGGTACCTTGTTTGTGGAGAGACAGCTCTGGCGGGGGCAGTTGTTCCTGGTGGTGGATGCACGTCGGGTCTTTGCCAAGAGTAGAGATGATATCGTCGTCGAAGAAAAGTGAAGTCCGGTGCACCACCAGGGAAGAGACCAGCCGCAGAGTGCTCAGTCACAAGGCACCACCTTTTGGTCACGGTACAGGGGTAGTGGCTATCTGGTTGCCGAGGTGCTCTGCACGGGCAATTCGACCACTGCGTCCTGAGGCGAAGAAAAAGCAAAGGGGACTGGTTGTTCCCACCAGTCAGGGAAGAGACTCTCCGGCAGGGAGATCTCCTCTGTTGTCGGGAAGTGGTGGGTCGGTTCCGCAGGGCTCCACCGGAGGTGTCGTCGTGCAGGTCGGCTCAGCGTTACCCTCGTCAGATTCTTAGGTCCTGTGGCGACTTCTGAAGATCCAGTCCCAAAAGCCCTGCTTTTATGCAGAAAACCCCCATTCATTCAGCCTAGCTGTCAATCAACACGTGCTAAGTGGTGAGCGGGGAGGCTCACCACTTGGGCCAATCACACCAGAGTGCGACCGGAGTTGGCAAGGCAACTGGGTCCAGGGTGCCTAAACCCCCTCCCACACCCCTGTGGTAACCCAGACAGAATGGCACCACTTTGGAGGGTCTCTGTACAGAGGCCCGCCAAAAGTGGAACAAAGGGCTCAACCTTTGGTTTAGGAGTCACAGAGACGAACACAGACGCCATTTTAAAAACCGAGTTCTGGCAGAAAATACCATCCGATAAACCTATTTAAGATAAGTAGACCGGTGGTACGTTACAAATTAACGAGGAAAAGTATCAATCTCTAACAATGGGACGAATCCCACAAGTAGTTTCCACTGCCACCAGCCAAAACTCGACGAGGGGGGACGGACAGTGCCCCCTCGAGTAACAGATCCAGGAGTAATCGAATTACCCCTACTAGTACATCCACAATAAGATGGTTTTTACTAGTCCTGTTAGTAAATTTAGGTCTAGTAAAGCCAATGGTGACTTTACATGCCCGGGGAGACAGTAGTCAGTCCCCGGGTATGGAGTCTATGGTGGAGGTCTGCTAGGACGCCTCAGTGTTACCCCATAGCCCATAGAACACATTGATTTCCAAAAGAATTACACACATTCATATCCAAGAGTGGGAGGAAAAGAGTCTCACTCTTGGCAGAATGGAAAAAACAAACTCCAGAAATCCAGCAAAGCTGCTGGTGGACTCAGTAGGTTAGGAAATTCAGCCTAAACAGAGAATTCTCCCTAACACGCGTGAAGTAACACACGTGATTCCATCAGGGCACGTGTATTCCAGAGGTGCGCTGGAAGTATCACACGCAAAATCAGCAGGGTACGTGTAGTTCAGGGGTGCGTGGGAAGTATCACACGCGATTCCATCAGCGTATATGTATTCAAGGGGTGCGCGGGAAGTATCACATGCGATTCCATCAGGGCACGTGTATTCCAGGGGTGCGCGGGAACTATCACACGCGATTCCATCAGGGCACGTGTATTCCAGGGGTGCGCGGGAAGTATCACACGCAAAATCAGCAGGGTTCGTGTATCTCAGGGGTGTGCGGGAAGTATCACACGCGATTCCATCAGGGTACGTGTATTCCAAGGGTGCGCAGGAAGTATCACATGCAAAATCAGCAGGGTACGTGTATCTCAGGGGTGCGCAGGAAGTATCACATGCAATTCCATCAGGGTACGTGTATTCCAGGGGTGCGCGGGAAGTATCACACGGGATTCCATCAGGGCACATGTATTTCAGGGGTGCGCGGGAGCACTACACGTAAATTGGCCATGTGGGTCCTCCCAGCTGTTCCCTCTACACCCTCCACGGTCCCTGCAGCCAGCCCACACCACAGGGGACCACCCTGCACCCCTGCCCATGTCCCGCAGGCAACCCATCCACCATGGCCATGCCCCCCAGCCAAGCCACATGTCACCTTGCACTACTGATCAACAATGCATGTCTCCCAGCACCCTCACCCCCCAGCACTGTGGGGCACCTGCCAGCAGGCCCCCACACATGTACAACTCATGTCCCCCTGTACCCCCACCCCCCAGCACTGTGGGGCACCCTCCACCAGGCCCCCACTCATGTCCACTCATGTCTCCCTGCACCCCCACCCCCCAGCAACCAGGGGCACCCTCCACCAGGCCCTCACTCATGTCTCCCAGCACCCCCACCCCCCTGCATCCAGGGGCACCCTCCACCAGGCCCCCACTCATGTCTCCCTGCACCCCCAACCCCCAGCACTGTGGGGCACCCTCCACCAGGCCCCGACTCATGTCCCCCTGCACCTCCACCCCCCTGCATCCAGGGGAACCCTCCACCAGGCCCCCACTCATGTCTCCCAGCACCCCCACCCCCCTGCATCCAGGGGCCCCCTCACCAGGCCCCCACTCATGTCTCCCAGCACCCCCACCCCCCTGCATCTAGGGGCACCCTCCACCAGGCCCCCACTCATGTGTCCCTGCACCCCCACCCCCCACCAGTCAGGGGCACACTCCACCAGGCCCCCACTCATGTCTCCCAGCACCCCCACCCCCCAGCATCCAGGGGCACCCTCCACCAGGCCCCCACTCATGTCTCCCACCCGCACCCCCCAGCATCCAGGGGCACCCTCCACCAGGCCCCACTCATGTCTCCCTGCACCCCCACCCCCCAGCATCCAGGGGCACCCTCCACCAGGCCCCCACTCATGTCTCCCAGCACCCCTACCCCCAGCAGTGCAGGGCACCCTCCACCAGGCCCCCACTCATGTCCAACTCATGTCTCCCTGCACCCCCACCCCCCAGCAGTGCAGGGGCAGCCTCCACTAGGCCCCCACTCATGTCCAACTCATGTCTCCCTGCACCCCACCCCCCAGCAGTGCAGGGCACCCTCCACCAGGCCCCCACTCATGTCTACCACCACCCCCACCCCACAGCAGTGCAGGGGCAGCATCCACCAGGCCCCCACTCATGTCCAACTCATGTCTCCCTGCACCCCCACCCCCCAGCAGTGCAGGGGCAGCCTCCACCAGGCCCCCACTCATGTCTACCACCACCCCCACCCCACAGCAGTGCAGGGGCAGCATCCACCAGGCCCCCACTCATGTCCAACTCATGTCTCCCTGCACCCCACCCCCCAGCAGTGCAGGGCACCCTCCACCAGGCCCCCACTCATGTCTCCCACCACCCCCACCCCCCAGCAGTGTAGGGGCAGCATCCACCAGGCCCCCACTCATGTCTCCCATCACCCCCACCCCCAGCAGTGCAGGGGCAGCCTCCACCAGGCCCCCACTCATGTCTCCCATCACCTCCACCCCCCAGCAGTGCAGGGGCACCCTCCACCAAGCCCCCACTCATGTCTCCCACCAACCCCACCCCCCAGCAGTGCAGGGGCAGCCTCTACCAGGCCCCCACTCATGTCTACCACCACCCCCACCCCCAGCAGTGCAGGGGCAGCCTCCACCAGGCCCCCACTCATGTCCAACTCATGTCTCCCTGCACCACCACCCCCCAGCAGTGCAGGGCACCCTCCACCAGGCCCCCACTCATGTCACCCACCACCCCCACCCCCCAGCAGTGCAGGGGCAGCCTCCACCAGGCCCCCACTCATGTCCAACTCATGTCTCCCTGCACCCCCACCCCCCAGCATCCAGGGGCACCCTCCACCAGGCCCCACGCATGTCTCCCAGCGCCCCCACCCCCCTGCATCCAGGGGCACCCTCCACCAGGCCCCCACTCATGTCTCCCTGCACCCCCACCCCCCAGCACTGTGGGGCACCCTCCACCAGGCCCCCACTCATGTCCCCCTGCACCCCCACCCCCCTGCATCCAGGGGCAACCTCCACCAGGCCCCCACTCATGTCTCCCAGCACCCCCACCCCCCTGCATTTAGGGCCACCCTCCACCAGGCCCCCACTCATGTCTCCCAGCACCCCCACCCCCCTGCATCCAGGGGCACCCTCCACCAGGCCCACACTCATGTCTCCCTGCACCCCCACCCCCCACCAGTCAGGGGCACACTCCACCAGGCCCCCACTCATGTCTCCCAGCACCCCCACACCCCTGCATCCAGGGGCACCCTCCACCAGGCCCCCACTCATGTCTCCCAGCACCCCCACCCCCCAGCATCCAGGGGCACCCTCCACCAGGCCCCCACTCATGTCTCCCACCCCCACCCCCCAGCATTCAGGGGCACCCTCCACCAGGCCCCACTCATGTCTCCCTGCACCCCCACCCCCCAGCATCCAGGGGCACCCTCCATCAGGCCCCCACTCATGTCTCCCAGCACCCCTACCCCCCTGCATCCAGGGGCACCCTCCAACCAGGCCCCCACTCATGTCTCCCTGCACCCCCACCCCCGGCACTGTGGGGCACCTTCCACCAGGCCCCCACTCATGTCCCCTTGCACCCCCACCCCCCACCAGTCAGGGGCACCCTTCACCAGGCCCCCACTCATGTCCAACTCATGTCTCCCTGCACTCCCACCCCCCTGCATCCAGGGGCACCCTCCAACAGGCCCCCACTCATGTCTCCCTGCACCCCCACCTCCCACCAGTCAGGGGCTCCCTCCACCAGGCACCCACTCATGTCCAACTCATGTCTCCCTGCACCCCCACCCCCCTGCATCCAGGGGCACCCTCCACCAAGCCCCCACTCATGTCCCCCTGCACCCCCACCCCCTGCATCCAGGGGCACCCTCCACCAGGCCCCCACTCATGTCTCCCAGCACCCCCACCCCCCTGCATCCAGGGGCACCCTCCAAGAGGCCCCCACTCATGTCTCCCAGCACCCCCACCCCCCAGCATCCAGGGGCACCCTCCACCAGGCCCCCACTCCTTCCTATCACCCTCCCACCCCCCAGCAGTGCAATTCGCCTGTGTACGTGTATATCAGGGTTGCTCGTGTAGTCTGACACGCGATATCAGCAGGGTACGTGTATTACGAAGTTCACGGGAAGTTCCACACGCAATTGCCCTGGGTACATGTATTTCGGGATGTGCGGGAAGTTCCACACGCGATTTCAGCAGGGTACGTGTATTCCAAGGTGCGCAGGAAGTTCCACATGCGATTTCAGCAGGGTACGTGTATTCCAAGGTGCAAGTGATATTCCACACGCGAATCCAGCAGCCTACGTGGATTTTGGGGGTGCCGGCCACTCCTATACGTGAATCCGCCATGTGGGTCCTCCCAGCTGTTCAACCGACACCCTCCACGGCCCCTGCCGGTGGCCCACACCACAGGGGACTACCCTGCACATGTCCCGCAGGCAGCCCATCCACCATGCCCATGCCCCCCAGCCAACCCACATGTCACCTTGCACTACTGCCCACCAACGCATGTCTCCCAGCACACCCACCCCCAGCACTGTGGGGCACCTGCCAGCAGGCCCCCACACATGTCCAACTCATGTCCCCCTGCACCCCTACCCCCCAGCACTGTGGGGCACCCTCCACCAGGCCCACACTCATGTCTCCCAGCACCCCCACCCCCCAGCATCCAGGGGCACCCTCCACCAGGCCCCCACTCATGTCTCCCAGCACCCCCACCCCCCAGCATCCAGGGGGACCCTCCACCAGGCCCCCATTCATGCCTCCCTGCACCCCCACCAGTCAGGGGCACCCTCCACCAGGCCCCCACTCATTTCCAACTCATGTCTCCTTGCACCCCCACCCCCCAGCATCCAGGGGCACCCTCCACCAGGCCCCCACTCATGTCTCCCAGCACCCCCAGCCCCCAGCATCCAGGGGAACCCTCCACCAGGCGCCCACTCATGTCTCCCTGCACCCCCACCCACCAGCATCCAGGGGCACCCTCCACCAGGCCCCCACTCATGTCTCCCAGCACCTCCACCCCCCTGCATCCAGGGGCACCCTCCACCAGGCCCCCACACATGTCCCCCAGCCAACATGTCATCACAATCTAGATCCCTGGCCCTTATGGTCAGCCTCCAAATGCCAAACACCTACCCGAGTATTGCATCCACCCACTTAGAAATGGAAATAACACGATAGAACCCCAATTGCAAGTTTGGAAATGAACACATGTCCCTCACATACACACAATGGGTGTCAGTGAATGTCAAAACCCATATCATGATATGCATGAAACCAATGAGATGATACTACACATTGAAGTATGAAGAAAAAATATGTATTAAAAGCAACATAAATTGAATCAATAATAAACAAACAAAAATGGGAATTAAAAAAAAAAAAACAGCATGTCTGTGAAATAATGCAAAACCACAAATCATAATCCAAAGGAAAGGTGTCCAAAGTCACAGTCCACAAAAGTAAATCCAATGGAAAATTAACATCGAAAACCATTGCTCCATGGGTAAATCATAAAAAAAAAATGAAAATCCAACAGTCAACTATATACAGATAAACAATCCAGGGTCCATGATCCCAACAGAAGAAATGAAACCTATCTAATATTACTACCTAATAAAAAAACTATATACAAAAATGTGGCCCATTGTCCAAAAGGTCCAAAAAAAATGCAAAACCAAAAGGAAACCTAACACTAACTACAGAACTATTTACAAGGGCAGCGGGCTAGTCCGACGACTCACTTCGGGATGTTCCGGGGCAGGGCATCATCGAACTCATGCTCAATGTCCCGGATGCGGTCCTCCTCCATGGCCCCGAGGGTCCGCAGGGCCGTCGACATGTTCACCTCCAACTCCCTGTGGATTGCCTCGAGGCACTCGGCCTGCCTCAGGGCCCTCTGCATGGAGTTCTCCGCCCTGACCATCGTGAGCCGTGCCTCTTCCGCCCGCTGCCGCTCCGCATCTATGGCGTGGCCCAATCTCTGCCACACGGAAGACACTTCCCGTCCTGGGTCCTCCTGCCCTCCGGCCGATGCCTGCCCCTCCGATGTTGAAGGCCCCAAGCCTTCATGGCTCCCACCACGTTGCTGCTGCTGCTGTGCCTCTGCCCGTGCACTGCCTCCTGCTGCCTGCACATCCTCCGCCGGCCGGGGTGTAGTCGTTGATGTGGCCACCCCTGCTGGACGTCCGCCTCCCGACTGTGGCAGGGATGCCTCCTCCACCAGCCTGGCTGCACCGTCAGAGGCAGCTCCACAGGGCACCCAGGTGACGAATGGGTGGGAAGATGGCACGGAAGACGACTGGCGCATAGGGGGGTTCAGTTGAGGAGGGGGTCTGAGCAAGCCCCATCAAACAGAGGAATCCGGCCTGGGTGACCTGTCCCAGTAGGCCAACGTGGTCAACGAGCCATTCGAGATGACGTGCAGTCTCCTCATGAAAAGACTGCAGGTCTCCTCGCATGGCCCGTTGACGCAACGCCACACCAGTCAGGACAGGCTCAACCCGTACCCGGATAGCCACGTCTGCAGGCAGAGGAAGGCCAGTTGTTGTGAGCTCATCCCATGCCTGAAAACGGGTCTGGACGTAGGCATCCCTGCTGATGCAAGATGATGCAGTGACAGGATCAGGGACAGGATTGCACACAGGCACCTCCCTGGCGGCCTGTGCTGCCTCCTGTCCCTGGTCCTGCACTGCACCACTAGCACCAGTGGAATCCCCACCTCCAGACCCCGTCTCTGGTGCTTGCACGGCCTCCTCCTCCACCAAACCCCCCACCAACCTGGATGACTCCGTGCCATCTTCCCCCGTTGGGCCCTGTGGGGTCCAGGCTGCCCCTTCTGCTGCCGAGGAGTCCAACTCCGACCTCTGCCTCTTGGACCTCCCCCCGGCAGCTGCGGCCTGGGACGCGGCACCGGACTCCTCACTCCCCGACGAGTGAGGGGAGCCGGGCCTTGTGTCTCCTGGGAGGGGAGCCGGGCCTTGCGTCTCCGGCTGGCGGTGCGATCCCCGCCACTGTGCTCCACAGCACCTTCTCCGCCCTCTTCATCAGTTGACGCTGCAGACAGGGAGAAATAAAACACAGGCATCAGGGCACTGTACAATGGACACATACACACATGACAGTTGTACATGAGTGGCATTGGCAAACCTCAGACATGGCATCACAATCGCCAACATACATGTCATTTCAACTTGCACACATGAGCTATACCACAGCCATATCGCAACTGCCAGCACCATCCATACACATACAAGAGCATGAGCAGGCAAAGGTGAGCCAGACATAACATGCAACACAGGGAGTGCACTACACATGCACACACACCACCACACTTGCATGCATGTGTACACCTCTACCAACTGTCGCAGTGTTCAGATGGGCATCCATGTCACATCTGCCAATCAGGCTTCCACATCCCGCTGTCACATGCATCCATGTTGCATCACTGTTGCACCCTTGTCAAATACACACACATGCACATGTACACAGTGCTGATACATGCAGCTTAAAATAACATCCATGTGTGACATCAGGAACATGCCTACTTACATACACATTCATCCAAACATGTGTGCCCACACAACTGCATTTGGCATGCAAGCCTACACACACAAGCACCATCCATGTTTCACACATGACAGCACTCGCATGTGTTAGCCTCACGGCCCTGTATACCCCCACCCATATTCGGCCCCATACAAACAGATGTGCAACCTGCACACTACTGGCACATCACCACACGCACAGCTTACAATCATGATGCATGTACATTTACCGCTCGTCTCCAGACGGGTCTGCCTCTCAAGGACCTGGACGTGGAGCGCTGGGGATATGCGTTCCAGGACCCTCATCTGATCGTCCGACAAGTTGGCCCGGCGCCCTTTAGCATCCGCTGCCTTCAAGAGGCACCGGGCCTTGTTGAGGGTCCTGGACCTGAAGTCCTCCCAGCGCTTCTTGACATGTTGGAAGTCGCGGACTGCCACCCCCTCCGCATTGATGGCAGTCACGATGTCCGTCCAGATCCGAGTCCGTCCTTCCTTGTCGGCGCGCAAACCTCCGAAGAGGGCATCATACTGCCCCAGGACTTGCTCCACCAGGACACCAACTTCGGTGGCAGTGAAGCTGGTGCCCCTCTGCCTCTCTGGCCGGGGGTTGTCAGTGGTGCCAGATGTTGCAGTGCCCGACATGGCAACCCCAGAGGCAGGAGTGGGTGGGCAACTGGGTCCTGGGCTGTGGAGCGATGGAATCCCAGTCGGGAGTCTTCGGTTCCAGCAGGGGTGGTCACAGCAACAGCACCCCTGGCTGATGTGCAGGCAGCAAATGGCAGGGCACGTGGGCAGCAGGCAATCAGGCAGCAGCAGATGGCAGGTGGGAGCGTGCTCGGGGCTCTGGGGGGCAGTAATTCAGCCTTCTGGGCAGGAGCATGGTCTTCCGTGTGCTTACGCGTGGCCAGCTTGATACGGAGTGATTTGGCACGTGAAAATCCAGCACGTCTGCGTGTAATTCGAGGAAAGGGCCTTAGCGCGTGAGCGCGTCAGCACACGTACGCGAATTCATTGTCCCAAAGGCCAACAGCGCGTATGCGCGTCTGTGACATGCGTGTGCGGCCGTTTCCCTGTACACGGGTGCATGTTACACGTCCAATGACTGCACGTCAGAGTGTCAGCGCGTGTAATTGGAGGATGGGGCCTTAGCGCGTACACGCGGAAGTGACTCTGGACGTGTGGGCATGTTTAAAAGGTACGTGTAGAACGCCATTTCCTTATACGTGCTTTTCGTAGAGAGCGAGTGGGTGAAATCTATACTTCTTGTCGGTTCACACGCGATTTACTTCACAGCGTTCCAAGTTCATACTCCCTGTTACCTCTGACAGCTTTTTCTCTTCTTGTTTTTTTCCTGGGCCTGTTTCCTCAAACAGCGTTCACTTCTCCTGTTGTCCTGACTCCTCAGACAGAGTAGAATTCTTCTTTTGGAGGGGGTGTTGCCAACGCGTATTTTACACGCGATTTTTCCTGGCAGACGGTGAGTTGCGCACGTATTTGACATCTGTGCTTGCCCCGTGTGTTGCCTACCCCTTCAGAGGTCAGTGTAGGCTGCGTGTGACACAAATACGTTAATTTTTGTGTTTCTGGGTGCCACAGCGTAGTGCAGGTAGTTTAGGAGGGGTTGCGTGCACATTATCTCCCTTTTTTGGGGTGCCTGTGCGTTGCGTGACCCGTCATCTTCCCCCAGCGGTCACATACATCCTTGCTAGAGCACTAGGGTACGAATTCCATCTAGTACCCTACCCCTTTGACCCCCAATAGCCCAGGACAATAGTTTACTGCAACTCCCATACGCACAACAACATCAGTGCCATGGTTGGGAGGCGAGCACGCGGTAAGGGTGGCAAAGGTGGGCGAGCCACAAGAGATGGCCATGGTGGATACGGTAGGGGACGTGGCCAGGACTTGCAGGGTGCCCCTAGCCCCCCATGTGTGGGTGACCAGTCAGGGACACCAATGCCCCCTCCCCCTGGTTGAGGGTAATGTGGCTGACACCATCCCTGCTCAGCCCTTGTTGGACCAGCCCATTGTGGCACCAGACCTGGCACTGGGTGACTCCATGGCTGACTTCCAGGTCAGCAGGTCTAGGCCACATGTGGCGGTGCACGTTGGTGTCACCAGCCCACGTGGATCAGGGGCAGCTATGTCATCTGCTGCCCCGAGTAGGCAGGGTGGGGAGGCTGCAGGGGCAGCTGCAGCTCCATCCACCCCAGCTCTGAGTGTCCCAGCCAGGACAGTGTTGGTCCTAGTGCATCCTGCTGACGTTCCCCCTGACCACATCACACTTCAGCTAATGCCTGCACCAACTCCCATGGTGAGTATTCATTCCCACACTCCTAGTCCACAGTCCACCGGGGCTCCTGCCCCTAGTGTCCAGAGCGGCGTAGGACACTCAGTATCACCACCACCTTCCAAGCGGAAGAGGAAGAGTGCTCGTCCAGTACAGGCTGATGCCCCAGACACGGCTACACAGTCTGGCCCAGCAAGGAAGCCCTGCTTCAATCGGGTCGAACTTGATGCATTTGTGGAGTATGTGTCCACACATGAAAGCAAAATGGTGATTACTGCAGGATGCAAGACCACACCTGCACAACGTCAGGCACACTGGCAGGCCATTGCGGAACTCATAAGTGCCCTTGGATTTGTGAGGCACACAGCTAATGATTGTCACAAGCGCTGGAATGACCTTAAGTGCAGGGCAACAGATCCAAGGCGTGGGAGACCTGCCAGATTACGAGGCATTGTCCGGTGAGTGCACATGCATGTGTGTGTCATCCATGTGTATGGCGTGTGTGTGAGTGCTTCTGATTGAGTGCCAGGTGAGGGGGTGTGTGCCTGAGTGGTTTGGGCCACCCATGTGCTTCACCCAAAACATTCTGCGCACCAGGATTTGGGTGTTGCAGTATCCCTTCTGGCAACAGTAGACAGTCAGCCCAACCTCACGTCACTGCTGCTAGGAACGATATATTCATCCTGGTGTCTGAGCTTGTTTTTTGTTTGCGCACTCTTTTATGCTGCGCGGGACGTGCGCCTGCTTCATGCTGGCGTACGTGTTTCAGGATTGGTCCTTTTTTTTTTGGCGCGTTGTAGGCGAGCGTGTTAATCTTCCCGCCCACCCCAGGAATACACGTAACATGCTCTCCCAGGCCCAGTCGCGAGTAAATAATCCCGCCCACCCCTGGAATACACGTACCCCACTCTCACAGACACAGTCGCGTGTGTTACTTCACTCGCACACACCGAAATACACGTACCCCGCAAATTCACGTGTGAATCTTTCTGCGCACCCCGAAATACACGTACCCTGCTGAAATCGCGTGTGGAACTTCCCGCGAACCCTGTAATACACGTACCCTGCTGATATCGCGTGTCAGACTACACGCGCAACCCTGATATACACGTACACAGGCGAATCGCACTGCTGGGGGGTGGGGGGGTGGTAGGAAGGAGTGGGGGCCTGGTGGAGGGTGCCCCTGACTGGTGGGGGTTGGGGGTGCTGGGAGACATGAGTGGGGGCCTGGTGGAGGGTGCCCCTGACTGGTGGGGGTGGGGGTGCTGGGAGACATGAGTGGGGGCCTGGTGGAGGGGGGTGGGGGTGCAGGGAGACATGAGTGGGGGCCTGGTGGAGGGTGCCCCTGGCTGGTGGGGGGTGGGGGTGCAGGGAGACATGAGTGGGGGCCTGGTGGAGGGTGCCACTGGATGCAGGGGGGTGGGGGTGCTGGGAGACATGAGTGGGGGCATGTCAGAGGGTGCCCCTGGATGCAGGGGGGTGGGGGTGCTGGGAGACATGAGTGGGGGCCTGGTGGAGGGTGCCCCACAGTGCTGGGGGGTGGGGGTGCAGGGGGACATGAGTGGGGGCCTGGTGGAGGGTGCCCCTGGATGCAGGGCGGTGGGGTGCTGGGAGACATGAGTGGGGGCCTGGTGGAGGGTGCCCCACAGTGCTGGGGGGTGGGGGTGCAGGGAGACATGAGTGGGGGCCTGGTGGAGGGTGCCCCTGGATGCAGGGGGGGTGCTGGGAGACATGAGTGGGGGCCTGGTGGAGGGTGCCCCTGGATGCAGGGGGGTGGGGGTGCTGGGAGACATGCGTTGGTGGGCAGTAGTGCAAGGTGACATGTGGGTTGGCTGGGGGGCATGGCCATGGTGGATGGGATGCCTGCGGGACATATGCAGGGGTGCAGGGTAGTCCCCTGTGGTGTGGGCCGCCTGCAGGGGCTGTGGAGGGTGTAGAGGGAACAGCTGGGAGGACCCACACGGCCAATTCACATGTGTGACTCCCCGGCAACTCAGAAATACACGTTTTGGATTCTCGTGTGGCATTTGCTGCGCACCCGGAGTACACGTACCTTGCTGAAATTGCGTGTGGAACTTCACGCGCACACCGAAATACACATACCCTGCTAATTCACGTGTGAAACTTCCCCCGCACACCGAAATACACGTACCCTGCTAATTCGCGTGTGAAACTTCCCGCGCACCCCAAAATATACGGACCCAGGGCAATCGCGTGTGGAACTTCCCGCGAACCCCGTAATACACCCCGTAATACACGTACCCTGCAAATTTGCATGTGAAACTTCCCACGCACCCCGGAATACACGTGCCCAGGCCAATCGCGTGTGGAACTTCCCGCTAACCCCGTAATACACGCACACGCTATTTTTTACACAGCGGGTGTCCGTGTTTGTCGGTACCCCTTTGCACCTCATTTGTCCTAGAGGGCCACTGTATGGACCATTCATCATAGCTGTATATGGGTGCTTTTTGTTAGCGCACATTTTGGCGCACATTTATTTCAGGCGCAGGGACGCTACCTCCTGCTTTCTTGTGGCATACTTGTTTGGCCCTGTGCGCGTCTTTCACTGTGCGCTGGTTTGCGCTATTCGATTTCATGAATACGGGTTCTAGGCGAGCGTGTGGGCCTTCCGCGCACTTGCCTCCTGTACTTCCCCCGTGACGCCCATATTTTCACACAGGAATTTTCGGCGCACATTAATTCCATGAATCGACCAGCAAATATGAAATTGTTATATATTCTTATGGGAGCCACTTTGGATAGTTGCACACAAACACCAGCAATGATTTCATGCAAAGAAAACATTTGAAATCTTATCATTCAAGGCGGAAGCAATTAAAAGCTGTTTTACACAGGTAAAAATGTCCCCAAAATGAAAATTTGCAGCAAACTTTTCACTACGCGATATTCGATATAAAGGGAGAATCGCATGAATTTGGAATGCGGTTTTAGGTGCGATTGATAGATATGGATGTTGGCTATGAGCAGAGGTCATTTTTCTGAGATAGGCGCAAGAATGGAAAACAGAAATGCGCTTTTAAAAATTACAGATGGGTTTTCTTAAAATAGAGGATGACTATGAACAAAACGAATACCACACAGGAACACAGTCACTTGATCAGGGTGAGTGGCCTTCTTCAGATGAGAAAAGATCAGCGCAGAAATAATTTTAACAATACTGGTTATGGAGGAAAGATCGGAGGGTTTGGAAAAGGGGGTTCAGACAATGCAAAGATACTCCTAACAACACAGGTTCTGAATACAAGATAAGATTGGTCTATGATAGGGATAAGACTATGCAAAGTACATATGCTAGTGACACAATTCTTCCTATTTATACTCACTGGATACGTTTTTAAATGGGACTGTCAGTCTGGTCAGGGGATGGGATCTGGTTTAGAAAGACTGGGCAGCGTCAGCAAGGCGCTCTGGTCAGGGCGCGGCACAGGACTGGACTGGATCTGCAATGCACTCTGGTCACAGCGCGGCACAGGACTGGACTGGATCTGCCCTTCTTGGTTCTGAGGATAGTTATTTCAGCAGGCAAGCAGTAGCAGCACAGCCCGGCTGTATTATGATGCTTCCCCTTTAGGCTTTTGGGGTTCTGTTCTGGAATTTAAGGCCTAGCTGAGAATGGTTCAGCTATGAAATTGGCCTTTTGCTTTGCCAAGTTTCTGGAGTATGAGCAAGGACGATGTAGAGTTCAGCAGCAGGGTGCTCTGCCAGCATCAGGATAGTGAGTGAATCTGTCTGTCCTTATGTGTGGTGAGCTGTCCCTATTTATGCTATGGAATGCCATCATAAAGGGGGAGTATGGGCTGGTTTAGCCTAAGCTTTCCCTTTGAACGTGATTGGGTCAGAGTCTGCTCTCTGCCTTGATAAGAGGAGAGAAACAGAGAGTCATCTGTATGGTGCAATTTTATGAGGCTGAGAATCCACCTCTAGCCCATGGAACACAAAATCTGCTTTTGGTGAAATACATATTTCCACCTGTGTAACCTCTCTAAAAATCACATATACAGATTACATGTATTACATAGCAGCTATTCCTCAAAACCCCATAGCTGTGGGATCTTGTGTCTGATTTTTACAGAATGTTCCCCTTTTCCCTAGGAACACAATGTCCCATTTTTACGAAAATTTCTGCAAGTGTGCGTGTTTAACTTGGGAATAAATGTATAAAGTGTCACAGAAATACATTTTGCATAAAATCTCATTTCTTGCCTTTTCTGTCCAGAACATGTCACGCAGTTCTGGCGCCTTTTCACCCGTGCATCCAGAAATTACATTAACAATTCTGTTATTTTTATATTTTTCACAATTTTACATATTAAGTTATCAGTCTTTTTAAAATGTGTTCTTTGTCCTTCTTAAGCAACAAAGGGTTGTTTGGCTCCACCAATTGGTCTCTACCTCGAAGCCCAGAAGCCATCCCCCATATTTGTTCCTTGCAGAGGCCATTTATGACTGTCCTCGCACTTTGTATTTCCTGAGCTGCAGCTGGTCATTGTTCCCTTTGCCTTTGTAGACCAGGTTCTTTCCTACCCTGTAATTAACGCCTCTGTGTGATTTCCTGTTGGGGGGAAAGACCTTCCTTCTGTGAGAAAAACCTGCTATTCCAGTTTGTCAGCTTCATCCAGGTTTAGTTTAGTTGTTAACTCTGTTGACTTTTCCTTAGCACAAAACAAACTTGCTGTATCAAATCCCAGCTAGAATTTTCATTCAAGATTTTAAACCATGAGATCAAAACAATTACAATATGGGTTACTATCAGTAACAGGCCTCTTAGATTACAAACATTTCATTTCAGTTTACACATGTTAAAGTTTAATCAGGCAGGCCCCTGACAGCTGTCATCACAGCAGCCCTCTGCTGCACAGAGATTTTTGACAGATCCACAGACAGGCTGCTTTTTGCTGTGGAAATCTCTTTATGCTTTCAGCCTTTCAGGACCTTGTAAGTTCACAATGATTTCTTGAACTAAGTGAATTGTAGCACCCAGCAAGTATTTTGGTGTTCTGTACCGGCATTCTGGAGTTTCAGCAGCACAGAAAAAATGATTTAAAGCCATACATGGAGTTTCATGTAGCAGAGCACTGCTTTTTCCTTCTTCTTTTTCAAATGTTGAAGAGCCCAGTGACACATTTCAGGAGCGAGAGCTCTGTTCCACCACTAACAACATGCGTGGCAGATTGGGCAGCCCCATTTTTGTGCATTGAAAAGCACGATTTTCAGGGGTTTTGGCATGCACAAGGGTTTGCGGCCATTTTGCTGTTTCTGATCCCATCATAAAAAAGTGATGCAGCATAGTAGAGGAAAAGTGGGTCAATACATCCCACAGAGACCCCCCTCCCGACTTGAGTTTGACCGCCACTCAAGGGGAAGTCGGAGATTGGGATGTTCTTTTCTTCTTTGGTCCAGGTGGAGAAAGTCATCTGCTTCTCCCGTCAGTTCTGGATGCACACGCTCTCCTCGGCGGTTCTGGTTGGGAGTATGGAGCAAGTCTCTGAGCTCCTTGGGTCTTTCCTCCTGGTCCCCGAGTGGTCCTCCTTGGTAATTAGAATTACTTAGTTCCAATGCTAGGAGACAGAACAGACCATGGTTATGGACATTTCCCTACTACTCCCTGAGGGTGTAGTGGGGCAGATGCATGCACTGAATACAATTTACAATATTCCCCGCCTGTATTTACTAATGGTTTTAACAGGTGTATTATTCTAGGTTGCCGGAATTTCCCCCTCTGAGTTTCCGGTTGGCTCCTCTATTTGTCGCAGAGTATGCCTAGGATGGCAACTCTTCAGCTGGTTTATGTGGACCCACTTATCTTCCCCTTCTGACAAACTGCCCTTGGGGATGTGGATTCTGCAGGCAACTGGTGAGATTCTGTCCACAATTTCAAAAGGACCCTGCCAACTTGGAACAAATTTACTCTCTTTGGCTTTGTTCCTTTTGAAACTCTACGAGTAGACCTGGTCTCCTACTTGATATTCTTTTCTAGTTGTCTTAAAATCGTAGTGGGTCTTCATACTGTCTGCAGATCTTTCTAGATTCAGCTGAGCATAGGCAATAGCATGTTGAAGGTGTTTTCTTAGATTCTCAACATACTCATGAGTTTTGAAGGCATTTATCAAGGTCTGTTCTTGTGTTCTGTAGAGCAGATGCTGGGGTAGCACCATCCTTCGTCCAGTCATCAGCTCAAATGGAGACATTTTTGTTGCAGAAGAAGGGGTAGATCTGATGGCCATCAGGACAAATGGTAGTCGAATGTTCCAACTTGGCCCAGAATCTGCCACAAACGTTTTTAATATGCTCACTTCAGTTTTGTTGTATCTCTGAACTCCACCACTAGAGGATGGCCGGTAGGTAATGTGTAGTTTCCTTTTGAACCCAAGTATCACCCACATCTTTGTCATCACTTCACTAGTGAAGTGAATGCCTTGGTCTGACTTAATCCTTTGGGGTAGTCCAAAACGCGAGAAGATGTGATTGATCATCAGGGCAGCTGCTGTTTCTGCCTTGCAATTTGGGGTTGGGACACATTCCACCTAGTTAGTGAACAAGCATGTTATGGTCCACATGTACTTGTTCCCCCTAGAGGAGCGAATCACATCCTGATAATATCTACTTGTAAATCTGACCAAGGCAGTGTCATCCCCCTCTTTTGGAGGGGAGCACAGTGTGTGAGTGATGTTGGCTGAAATTGTGCACACACAAGACACCCCTTCAAGTATTGGTCGAGGTCCTGCCCCATGTGTGGCCAGTATGCAACCTCTCGCAAGATTTCTAATGTCGTATGAAACCCCTGATGACCGGCTGTGGCCGCATCATGGGCGTGACTTAGCATCAGGCTTCGGAATGAGGTAGGGACCACCCACTGGTCATGGCCACTATGGATCTCCTTACCAGCAAACCGTCTTAGATTTGAAACATTTTTGCACATTTCCTCAACACTCTGAGGTCCTCTTTCCCAATGTAATCAGTATTCTGTCAGGGGAAAGTTCACAGGGTCCTCAATGTGATGATAAAACTTACCAATTATTGGATCCCCCTTTTGAGCCATAATCAAATCAGAATCTGGGGTCTCCTTACTCCATTGTGCAGTTGAGAGTTCATTGTCAGCATTTGTCTGGGACCTATTGATAGCAGTGACCTGGATTTCCCCCAACAGAGACTCGATCTCAAGTAGATCCCCTTGGATGGCTCTGGTTTTGGCCAGCTGATCAGCTAGGTCATTTCCAGTTTTGTCTGGTCCCTCTACTTTAGAATGGCCCTTGATCTTTTTCCAGTAGATGGTCATCCCATTCGAGGTGACCAGATCATCAATATTTTGTATTCATTTTCCATGTTTTAATGGTTTATTATTAGCACATAGCATGCTTCTGGTTTTCCAGTAAACCAGGTGCTCCGCAAACCCGTTCCGTACATAATCTGAGTCAGTGATTATGACCAGTTTGTGGAGTTGATGTTGGACTGCAGTGAGGATGGCTTGATGCACAGCCATCAGCTCTGCCACTTGACTACTTCGGGGACCGATTTAGTACCCAGCGGAGGGTTTGGGGGTATCATTCACCCATGCATTCGCTATGCCGGCCACAAGTTCCTTTTCCCCGTTGTTGTCAACATGGTAGGAGCACCCATCCACATAGACAGTGGGCATACCCTCACACTGGTCTTCTTCATAGACTTTGTGTGGGGAATTAAGGTATGCCTCCATGTTGTCCTTGATTTTAAGACTTTCGTCCTTGAGACAGTTTTCTCTGGCACAATCATGCAAGTCAGCCAGACCTTGCGCAAGGGGACTCTTCTTGTTTTGGCCATATCTGACCTCCACAAGAAAGCCTTGCATTGACAGAATCCAGGAAGTAATTTGGGAATTACTCACATTTCCGGCCAGATTCTGTCACTTTGAAGATATTGCAAAAGTTGTTGTGGAGTCTCCACTATGATGCGTTCCCCCTGGATAAACGGGCGGTAATTCTTCAATGTCCACTCCGTTGCCAGGAGTGCCTTCTCACAATCGTTGAATTTTTCCTCCACAGAGGATAAAGTCTTACTCGCATAGGAGGTTACTTTATTGACCTTTTCATGCTTTTGATATAATACTGCAGTCAAGCATGTATTTGAGAACCCTGTCTCCACGAAGAACTCCTTGTTTTTGACAGGGTAAGCTAGGCAAGACGCTTGTGAGTGTCAGGGCTGGGCCACATGTTGGGGCCAAAAGGCAGATTGCAGCCACTGT
This sequence comes from Ambystoma mexicanum, assembly GCF_040938575.1. Lineage (NCBI taxonomy): Eukaryota > Metazoa > Chordata > Amphibia > Caudata > Ambystomatidae > Ambystoma > Ambystoma mexicanum. The sequence continues at coordinate 1,152,649,418 of NC_090928.1, forward strand.
GGGGGCTGCAGAAGGGGTGAGAGCCCCCCAAAAAGCCCTACCCAGTACTCAAGGCGGGTTCTCCATCCCTTTTGCAGAAAGAAGTCCCTGGGATGGAGAACCGCCTTGGAACTACATTTCCCAGCAGGCCGTGCCTTGCACGAGCCTGCTGTCAGGAAATGCCACGCCCGCGCTAATGCGCATGCGCGAGCCGCGCTATCGGGACGACGCTCGCAATTCCGGATGCAGAGTAGAGAAGACGTGTTTCATCCGAGCTCCGACAGGCACGCCTACGCGGGGCACAAGCTCTCGCCTGAACACCCCAGGCCCCGCGCACAACTAAAAGATAAGTTCCTCTTTTAGAAGTACTTGATGTCGGCTGTACTTTCAGCTGGGATTACGGTTTAGATACCGAACCGCAAACTGGGGCAGAGGCACGAGAAGCATCGCGCACGAGTCCCCTGTAAACTGGGAATCAATACATAGACCCCGCATGATTTGGGCAATGCCGTGCCTAATTGCCCACGCACGGAATGCGGGGAAAACATTACTGAGGCAACTCGGAGTGAAGTCAACTACGAGTTGTTTTCGCCCGCACTGACAATGTGTTTTGGTATTTTGCAGTGAAAGCTGAGCGTACTTTGGCTGAGTACACGAACAAGTCAGGAGGATCAGAGGCACCAACCAGCAATCAGAGCTAAGTGCTGTTATTTGTTTGTACCCTGTATGAGAATAATGCGAGGGGGTTGGTGATCACGCACATGATTTGGGAAAGCATGCTGCATGAGTAAATGCCGGTGTAATTTATGTTGCGACACTGCAGTTAGTAGCGGAGCAGCTACAATGGTCAGCACTTTAATGTCATAGTGTCCTGGTTCAGGAGCTCCAGCACAAAGGCTCCCCTCCGAAGGGCACACAGTGTGGGTGAGGTGCATGAGTGCATGGGCGGAGTACGTCCATCGGAGCGGCGCACAGGAGCCGAGGAGTATGTTTCCCTAAAATCCCCCACCTATCCATAACAGCCTCCTAACCCTCTTTCTGGTTATCCTGAACTCCCTCTACCCATCCAAACCAACGGACCCTAACCCTCTTTCCCCGGCGGGTCAAGGTGGCCTGTGGTTTTTACATCCCAGGTGCTAAGACCCAACGGGGAGGCAGGTGTTTGTGCTGCCTCTGCGCCAGACAACAGGAGCCTGACAGTGAGAGGCTTCTTTTGAGTTGTCTTACTGCCTCGGCTTGTTCTGGACCCCACTCCCACTTGACCCCGCCTTCTAAAGATGGATCAGGGGTCTTGATTTCTCTGCGTAATCCTCAATGAACTTTCTGCTGTAATTAGTTAGTCCAATGAGGCTCCTGAGTTCCCGCAGAGTTGTGGGGTCTTTTATTTTCTGGAGGGCTTCTAATTTCTTTTCCTGGGGATAGAGACCCTGGGGAGTTATCTCATGCCCCAAGAAATTGACACGGGTTCTGCGCCACTGTGCCTTTTGGAAAGAGAGTTTTGCTCCGGCAGCTCTAAACTGTGTCAGAACATAACGGATCTCCGCTATGTGTTCCTCCACAGTTGAGCATTTGACTATAACATCGTCAACATAGGCCAGGTTACCCCTTTTACCCAGGTCGGGCATGGCCTTATGTAGAAAGATGTTAAATGAATTGCCAGAGTTGATGTATCCGAAGGGAGTCCAGGTCCACGTGTACTGCTGCCCCCGAAGGTAAAGGCCAGCTTGTATTGGTCCAACCTACTGACAGGTACAGTCCAGTACCCATTGGTCAGGTCAATGGCAGTGAATACCTTTGACCCCTGGATCTGGGCCAGCCCTTGGTCAATGTAGGGAAGAGGCCATCGGGAAGTATGGACCTGTTTGTTGAGCTCCCTCGGGTCAACACTGAGTCCCCACTGGCCGTTTGGTTTCAAAATCCCAAGCACCGTATTAATGAAGGTGCTGTGGACTGGACAAATTATACCACGGGACTCAAGGTTCTTAATTATTTCAGTAAGGTACTCCATTGATGCGAGAGGCAAGCAATATTGCTTCACAAACACTGGAGTCATGCCAGGATCCGAGGGAATTGTTGTTGTGTGGATGTCGGTGCGACCACAGTAATATGAGTGCACTGCAAAGAGATCTTGAAAATCTAAGAAAACTTGTTTCAAATGTTGCTTTTGCTCTAGAGTCTAACAGGCATCAGCTAGGTTGACTCTCTCCTCAACCATCTGCCTGAAGCCTGGAAAGACTTCCGGTTTGGCTATCTCAGCAGCCTCCTCCAGCTGGGTGGAGAAGTCCCCGGTCAAAGTACTGATTTGGACTAAAGGCAGTCCTTGTGGACTTGAAAGATCACCTCTTCTCTCCTGAAGTCACAGGTCAGTTCTTCCTTACCATAAGGGCAGGAAGAGTACATCTGGAAATTCCCCCCATGCCGGGTGAAGATCTTGTCAGGTGTTGTGTCATTGTCGCTATCACTGTCAAAACAGTCCTTGGGGATCGGTCCTAACAGTTTATTACCTAAATCTATGGAAAAATATCGGTCATCAACCACCTCTCCAATAAGGGTGCCTGCACCCAGAGTGATACTCTTTAGGTCGCTGTTATCCACCTCTATTGGAATGGTGTTGTGTTCTATGTTGACTAGTGGTGTTGGGTTTACCCCCAACCCTTGTTGTTGGAAATGAGCATTGAGATGGACATAGGCGTCAGGATTTTTCAGTTTCTCTCCTCTCTTAATGTTTACTTCCAGTGAGAATTGTCTGGTCCGTTCTGGGATGGTGACTTCCTCTCCAATCTGAATTTCAACTGCATATGGCAGCAACTGAGCTGACCGAAATGCTTTCTCTGGGTCATCAAAGTCTGTGGGATTACCCGCTAATCGGGACCAATCTTTGAAGTTTATTAAATCCAAACAAATGGCAAAGTGATTGAGAATGTCACTGCCTAAATAAAAGCAGCAGTCGCGTCTCGCACGACCCAACAATTATGGACTATGCTCTTGTTGCCTATGGACATTTTGTGCATACACCTGCTAGGCAGGAGATGTTTGGAATTGGGTGTTTCCTGGGCCATTTCCCATTTGTCTAACAGTTTAAATGTGGGAATGGCTGGATCTTTTGGGAGTTTGTGGAACATGGCCTCGATGATGATGCTCTTACTGTTGTTCACACACACTCGGGTGAGAACAGAGTCCTTTGTCTCATTTAACTGAATAGGGATGAACAACTGTTCTCCAATTTTCTGAATATCAGCCAAGCTATGAGCTGATTTCTCATCTTTCTGGACTATAGGAATGGGATTTTCTGATTGTGAATTTGTATATAACTTCAGAATGTTTCCTTCCAGTGTGGAATGCCACCTTAGACTGGAAAGAATGTTGATTTTCAGAAATAGAGAGGACTCCCCATCACCAATTTGTTGTCCTACTGCAATTACTGTCACATCTGGGATTTGATTATTCTGGAAGAGGAATTCAATTTGGTCAGGTTTTTGTTCAACCATGTGGCATGTGCCATCTAAACTAACATGGTTGACACTCTGTTTCAATTAGACAATCTATGCAGGATGTCATTCCCTAGTAAACATGGTGTGCCCTCTGGAGTCACAACTATGACCGGGTGCTTCACCTTGTGTCGCCCAAATTTAATGTCAAAATCTGCAGTCCCCTCGACAGGAATTTCCTTCCCATTGAAGTTCTGAGGTTGTCCAGGAAGAGGGGGGAGAGGAATTTGGTAATTCTCCCCCCTTCCCGAATTCAGCTGATCAAAGGCCCTTTATGACAGAAGGGTGTCTTGGGAACCAGTGTGTACCAGTGCCAAAATTGTATATTGCCCCTGTATTTTGACCGGGGCATAAAATCTTCTCTCCTTTTCCTCAAAGGGGCAAAGATAATGCAAATTTTTGGCCAATTGGTGGGTTAACTTCTTTGCTTTGTATATTGACAGAGAGGTGATTTGGGCAGGATTCTGTTTGGGATCATGGCAACCTGTAAGAAAAAGGTGACAGATATGGGGGAAGTTTTGGACTCCCCTGGTTCTGATTCTGGGCTCCCCCCCTTTTTGGAGGCACTCACCAGAATGGCTTTGAACAAGGGGATTTTCGTGCTGGTCATTCTGGGGTTTGATGATGGGCGGTTTTAACTCGGTACCCACATCTACCCAGACTGGATTGGGATCCTTTGGGACCCATTTGTCTTTGGGAGGAGTCTCCCCATCCCTGAAGGAGAAGATCCTTTCCCCAGAATCCTCTGAGGACCCCTCCCCTTCAAACTGGAAGATTTGCACCTCCTCCACAAAATGGGCCTTTTTAGGCTCTTTATTTCTCCTACCCACCCTCTATTCCTTGGGTTGCTGACTTTCGGGGGCAGGAGATTTAGGTTCCGGTTCCTGGGTTTCCAGGGGCTTTACAAAAGTGGGGAAGGAAGCTTCCTCTAAGGCTTTACACCCCCCTTCCCTTTGTGCCTCCTCACTGGGAACCGGTTGATTGTCGACATACTTCCCCATCATTGTTCAGGAGCACCAGAGCCTGGATTTGAGGAGTTCTGAGCCACCATGCTCACCTGAGGATTCTGTTGAGCCCTCAGCATGCAACCCTGATCCTCTGCCATGTTCTGGACTTGGCGCTCCAGTTGGGACACCCGCTCTGGCTGGTACCTTGGTTGATCCCGGGAAGGGTAACTATCCCTTCTCGCATAATACCCCTTGCTAGGATAGCTTGGGTACCCCTCCACCCTTGGCCTCCCCTCTCCCGGATTGGGCTGTCTGGGCTCAGGAAAGTGGGAAAAGAAAGAAGGGTTGTTTTGGGTGTTGAAGTTTGGCGGGTACCTGGGAATGAAATTTGGTCCGGCATTTGTGGGATTACTGCCCTCCTGCGGAAAATTAGGAGGGAAGTTTCATGGGTTTCCAGATGTCTGGTTGGATCCCCCACTTGGGCTGGGGAAGTTCACACATAGCCCAGGATTGGTCTGTTGCCCTTGTAGCGTGGGCTGATGTAGTCCAGGGATTTAGGGGTCCCATTGGTGGGTTACCTCCCTGACTCCCTGTCTGGGATTTGCCCGATGGCCTTCTGGGTCTGGGGTTGGTCGGATTCTGTGCAGGAAGGTTTTTAGGCCCCCCCCATCTCCAGATCTAAAATGGTGTCAACCTTAATCTCCGCCACCTTAGCAGCAGCACGGTTGATGGTTGGTTTGAGGCTTTTGCTAATATTTTTACTTTCCAGTGGCTTCTGCACTTCATATATGTGCGTGGCTTGTTCAATGACACAGCCTAGTGACCTTTTCTCATGAAAGTCCCTCACTAGCTGGGTCATAATGTATTTAGTGAGAGCATGAAAGAAGATGTTCACAAATTCCTTACTGTCAGTGTGCACCCTTCTAGTGGTCTGTGCAAAGGTGCGTTTCAATTCCTGGACAAATTCTTGTGGGGCCTGGTCTTACCCACATTGTAGGTTGTAGTTTGCCTTGAGGGCCTCTTGAGGGTTCCGATGAATAGAAAAATGTTTCAGGATGGCCGCCCTATAGGTGGACCATCTGGAATGGTTCTGATCCTCCAGCCCCGCAAGGAAGCTGGAGTACTCAGTTGAAAATGTCCACTTTACATACTGAATACAGCTTTCTCTGGCCTTCTGGTGGAAAGTCTCCATCATCTGCTCAAATAATTCAAGGTGCTCCAAATCTGAATATTTGGCATTCTTGTGGTAGGCGTGATGATGCTCCTAATAGCTTTTATTTGCTTCAGGGGATCCTTGAATAAAGCTCTCTTAACTTTGTTAGCCTTTTTAGTTGTGTCACTTTTGTCCACTCATCCTCTGACTCCGAGGCACTGCTACCAGAGGTGGCTTCTAGACTCTCCCAGATTCTGCATGCTTGGGAATGGCTGGCAGAATGTGGGGGCCTAGTTTCTTGGGACCTGTGGTGCTCAGAAGAGTCTTCTGACTCTTCCTTGCTCCCAGGATTGGTTGAGTACCCCCTCCCCACTGTCCTAGCTGGGAAGAGGTTTTTAGTGTGCTCTTAGTGGGTAGTCTCATGGAATTCCCCACCAAAATGTACTGCCTGATCTCTTGGTATGTGATATTTCTGAGGATCCAGTTCTCTGATCCTCCCCTCACTGGAGTCTCCCTGATCAGAGAAGATGGCCCTAGCACTTGGGAACCTGTACATAGATGCCCGCCCATCCATTTCTGGGAGGCGCTGACCTATTAGCCCCATATTTTCTATTGTGTTGATGTCTACCATCCCCGTGGCCCCTGGTTCATACGAGCCAGTGGACAGGGGGGTGGCAGAGTCCATGGAATTGAAGGGATTAAAGTCCCTGATGCCAGGGTTCCTGTGGTTATGCTCTGGGGTTTCCCTCTCCCATCTGACCTCATCTCTTTCAGCCCCTACTCCCTGATGACATGCAATAATCTGACCCTTTTGTTTCCTCTATTAAGGCCTTACTGGTCTCTATGAGTTGTTCCTGCATGGCTATCTGTCTATGAAGCCTGTCATTCTTTTCACAGAGAGCCTCATTGTCTCTCTCTGCTTCCTGCCTGCATTGGGAGTATTGGGCCAATTTTTGCTGCAGGAGACTCACCTCCTGAGTTTGGTCTTTACTACCTGATTATTCTTTGCCAGAGCATCATCCACCCTTCTGGTATGCTCTAACAGCTTTTCGTAGTCAATTGGGGGTTCACCCAGTCCCTGAAGGGCCAGGTGATTTGCTTCTAACTTGGTTTTTAAGTGGCTGACTTCCTGCCTAAGGCGTCCCTTTCCTGAGTTAGAGTGCCCCTCTGTGCAGTCAGGTCGTCCCTTTGTTTTCTAATGGCAGATCATTTCTGATGCTCCTCATCAAATCTGTTTGAGTGTGGAGATCCTTCACTATTAATTTACTATTTTCCTCCTTTAGTTCATCAATCTGCCTTTCTAGGGCAATCATATGCACTGCGCAGGCTCTATTATAATTTAATTGCTGCTCCAGCTTTTGTTGGCTCTGTTGTAGAGAATCCAACCTTTCTTGACACTCTTTTTGCAGTGTCAGATCCAGATCTTCCTTGACTTTTATCAGGTACTGTCTGGTTTCTCTCTCTGATTCTTGGCTCTCTTGTAGCCTTTGCTCTGCAGAGTCCAGATCAGTTTGGGTTTTCTCTAGGGATTGTACTTGCCTCTTTGCCAGAACAGGCTTTTGGCATATTTTTCCTGTGTTACTCCAATGTGGATGTACAGGTAGGCCGCTATTTTACATTGCTCTTCTTTTACTTTTGGGGCCATATACAATTCACTAAGTGCCTGGTGTAATGGACCCTGGTTCTGTCACATATCTAATTCTGTGGCAGTGACTTGTTGTTTGATTTCCTGCAGCCAGACTTTCTCATCCTGCTCTACCCATGCACCCCTGACAAACAATTTGTGCAGTAGTTGTTCCTTTGCAATATTGATTTCCAGTGGGGTCTCCATTCCGAAAATATTAATTTCCTCTTGACTTATCTCAGGGTTACTTTTACTTTTGCAAAGCAGGCCCAACTCCTTTGAGTATTTCTTTTGAATGGTGTTTTTGCAGTGTAGCACAGTATGGTCTCCCAACAAGGTGTATGTACCCCGTCAGTTAGCACGCTGTGCTAGTCTGTCACAAGTGGTGTGTCTAATTCAGGATCCCAGACGATCCCCCAAGCTGTAAGTGATTTCAATACGGCACACACCCAAGTCAATGCCTAACATGTAGTGCACAACTGAAATCCTTATTTATTTTTGTCTAAAAGTTCTTTATTCTGAACGATATACCACTCATATCACGCCCTTCTCCTGGAACCCCCCGGTCACACTGAACCAGGAATCAGGCTGGTTTGCAAAGGTAAATATTTATTTATGTATTAAAATGTTGTCACAATATGTTTTATATGGTACACAACAATCACCAATGGGGTGATGTAACACTGAATAATGTCTTTAATACACGCAGAGTAGATAGAAAGCAAAACAATTCAGCACAGAAAACAATACTTTTGTGTTGGTTCAGATCAGATAGCACTGTGGTTAGAGGTTCCCCCTGCACGTCCCTCAACCCCCAATAGGCAATGTAAAGAGATAGGAGGAGAGAGCCGGTATTCAGGAATGGTAGAATTCAAACAGACTATCAATCCCACTTCCCCCTTCCAACACAAGAGAAAAACGGAATTGACTGTCAAGCTATGAGAATGGCTTTTAAAGTTGTAGAATGGACTGAGCAAAAACATCAAATATGACCAAAATTGCTGAAATTGTTATATATTCTTATGGGAGCCACTTTGGAGAGTTGCACACAAACACCAGCAATGATTTCATGCAAAGAAAACATTTGAAATCTTATCATTCAAGTCGGAAGCAATTAAAAGCTGTTTTACACAGGTAAAAATGTCCCCAAAATGAAAATTTGCAGCAAACTTTTCACTACGCAATATTCGATATAACGGGAGAATCGCGTGAATTTGTAATGCGGTTTTAGGTGCGATTGATAGATATGGATGTTGGCTATGAGCAGAGGTCGTTTTTCTGAGATAGGCGCAAGAATGGAAAACAGAAATGCGCTTTTAAAAATTACAGATGGGTTTTCTTAAGATAGAGGATGACTATGAACAAAACGAATACCACACAGGAACACAGTCACTTGATCAGGGTGACTGGCCTTCTTCAGATGAGAAAATATCAGCGCAGAAATAATTTTAACAATACTGGTTATGGAGGAAAGATCGGAGGGTTTGGAAAAGGGGGTTCAGACAATGCAAAGATACTCCTAACAACACAGGTTCTGAATACAAGATAAGATTGGTCTATGATAGGGATAAGACTATGCAAAGAACATATGCTAGTGACACAATTCTTCCTATTTATACTCACTGGATACGTTTTTAAATGGGACCGTCAGTCTGGTGAGGGGATGGGATCTGGTTTAGAAAGAAGGCTGGGCACATCAGACTGGACAGCATCAGCAAGGCGCTCTGGTCACAGGATGGCACAGGACTGGACTGGATCTGCTCTTCTTGGTTCTGAGGATAGTTATTTCAGCAGACAAGCAGTAGCAGCACAGCCCGGCTGTATTATGATGCTTCCCCTTTAAGCTTTTGGGGTTCTGTTATGTATTAGACCTAGCTGAGAATGGTTCAGCTATGAAATGGGCCTTTTGCTTTGCCAAGTTTCTGGAGTCTGGAGCAAGAAAGATGTAGAGTTCAGCAGCAGGGTGCCCTGCCAGCATCAGGATAGTGAGTGAATCTGTCTGTCCTTATGTGTGCTGAGCTGTCCCTATTTATTCTATGGAATGCCATCATAAAGGGGGAGTGTGGGCCGGTTTAGCCTAAGCTTTCCCCTTTGAATGGTCATTGGGTCAGGGTCTGCTCTCTGCCTTGATAGGAGGAGAGAAACAGAGAGTCATATTTATGGTGCAATTTTATGAGGCTGAGAATCCACCCCTAGCCCCTGGAAAACAGAATCTACTTTTGGCAAAATACATATTTCCACATGTGCAACCACTCTAGAAATCACATATACAGATTGCATATTTTACATAGCAGCTATCCCTCAAAACCCTGTAGTTGTGGGATCTTGTCTCTGCTTTTAACAGAATGTTCCCCTTTTCCCTGGGAACACAATGTCCCATTTTTAAGCAAATTTCTGCACGTGTGCATGTTTAACATGGGAATAAGTGTATACAGTTTCACACTTCTAGCAGAAATATATTTTGCGTGAAATCACATTTCTTGCCTTTTCTGTCCAGAACATGTCACGCAGTTCTGGTGCCTCTTCACCCGTGCATCCAGAAATGACATTAACAATGCTGTTATTTTTATATTTTTCACAATTTTACATAGTAAGTTATTAGTCTTTTTAAAATGTGTTCTTTGTCCTTCTTAAGCAAAAAATTGTTGTTTGACTCCACCACTTGGTCTCTCCCTCGAAGCCCAGGAGCCATCCCCCATGTTTGTTCCTTGCAGAGGCCATTTACGACTGTCCTCACACTTTGTATTTCCTGAGCTGCAGCTGGTCATTGTTCCCTTTGCCTCTGTAGACCAGGTTCTTTCCTACCCTGTAATTAACGCCTCTGCGTGATTTTCCTGCTGGGGGGAAAGACCTTCCTTCTGTGAGAAAAACCTGCTATTCCAGTTTGTCAGCTTCAGCCAGGTTTAATTTAGTTGTTAACTCTGTTGACTTTTCCTTAGCACAAAACAAACTTGTTGTATCAAATTGCAAACATTTGATTTCAGTTGATACATGTTAAAGTTTAATCAGGCAGGCCCCTGACAGCTGTCATCACAGCAATCCTGCTGCACAGAGATTTTTGGCAGATCTACAGATAGGCCGCTTTTTGCTTTGGAAATATCTTTATGCTTTCAGCCTTTCAGGACCTTGTAAGTTCACAATGATTTCTTGACCTAAGTGAATTGTAGTACCCAGCAAGAATTTTGAATATTGAAAGGTGTTCTGTACCGGCATTCTGGAGTTTCAGCAGCACAGAAAAAGTGATTTAAGGCCATATTTGGAGTTTCATGTAGCAGAACACTGCATTTTCCTTCTGTACTCCATTTCCAATTGTTGTGGAGCCCAGTGGCATATTTCAGGAGTGAGAGCTCTGTTCCACCACTGACAACATGCATGGCAGATTGGGCAGCCATCTTTTTATGCATTGAAAATCGTGATTTTCAGGGGTTTTGACCGCACAAGAGTTTTGTGGCCATTTTACTGTTTCTGATCCCATCATAACAAAGTGATGCAGCATAGCAGAGCAAAAGTGGGTCAATACATCCCACAAGGAGAGCTGAAGATCTTCTTTGCAGGTAGGTCAAACTTCTTGCACACAGTTTTAAGAGATGTTTGTAGAAAATAGAACACTTCAAGGGCCACAAGCTGGGAGTTTTGTGAAGGGCAAAGCTTTAGCAACTCTGGAAGGTATCCAAGACAGGTCTCAACAGAGAGCAAGCAAGGCTACACAACAAGACATAAGTTCTCTTAGACTTTACAGTACATCTGGTTAGAAGAAATGGTTCCAGCTGGCTTCTGTTCCTGTACAGCTCTGCAGATCCTGTTGTTCCTGGACCTCAGTCGTGGGAACAAGAGGGAGGATGTGTGGGGATGCCTGCTCTGCAACGGGACGGTCAAACTTCAATTCAGCGGTCCTTCATGTTTCAGCTCCTCGCATCTGACAGCAATTAGCAACACTTCTCGTATATCACTTCAGACTTTCCTTGCTTCTGGGGTCCAGAACTCTGTTGAGGTGGCTCAGGATTGGTCAGTCCTTCATCAGGGAAGTCCGGAGGATGTTCCTAGCACTCAGATCATACTTAAAAGCAACGCACACAATCTGGTGTTCCTCTCCCTGGCACTTTGGTTCCTGCAGCAGCAGCAGTAGAAATACAACCAGCTTTGAGAGGATGTTCAAATGAGCTTACTTTGGTCCCACCAACACAAAGGGGGAAGTCGTCCTTGCAGGGCTTATCTAGTCGAGGCAAATTCAGACCTTCAGCACAGCAGCAGGGCTTCACTGGGCAAACCAATGGTCCAGAAGTTGCAGCACGTGTCTCTTCCAAGTACTTTTTTGGATTCCTTCATCCAGTGGACGGCTCTGCCTTCCAAGCCAAAAAGCCTTAACTTTTTAGCAGGTTTCATCCATCCACTCCAGCCTTGCTGACAATCACACAGCAGACTTGCTGTCCTTGCCAGACAGCTAGCTGGCCAATCACCTTTTGGTGGTTTCCTGTAACCATGGGCATTAAGAAATGGGAGTTTCGGCACCTCCCTCACTTCCTGCGCCTGCCAGACATACTGGAGCTAGAGGTGTGCTTCACCCGTGAATCCCGCGAAAGGCAAAATCAACAAAAAGACCAAACCTAGTGTGGCACACAGAGTAAAACTCAAGAAGGACCTTTCCAACAAGAAATGGCAAAAATAGAAGACCAGGGCCATTTTGACATGACACAATGGGCACCCATGGGTGCTTTACTGCAGCTGTGAATGCAGCCTGCAGTAAAAACACATAATAGTAGCAAAAAGTATACCACTGCCACCAGCCATTAATTGTACAAAGGGTAACACAAAAAATGTGACATGAGAATTTAGACAAAGGGGATACTAAGTAAACCCTCCAGCACCCTATGGTAAAATAATGAAGAGGGAAAACCTGAATATACCTTCCCTGCTGATGGACCCACCTACCCGAAGAAGCATCCATGACAAAATGACCACCAATCGTATGACTTCACATCTGTTCCCACTGCTTCCATCCTGAGCACGCACCACGAAAGATACCCGGCCAGCCGATCATACAACCCTGCGGTGGTGCAAACCCTACCCAAAGTAAGCGAGGAGAGACAGGATCGATTTGGAGACGACTACATGGATCTAATTTACTAACAACACCACCAAGCCATGTTGCAAGTCGTTAGAGATGTCATGAAGACATAGCTACGTTAGACTGCAAGCACACGTGCACTCGGCACATTCAGACATTCACAGTCCAACCTACACGAAGAATACATGCGTACAGTCCTATGAGATAGAGGACAGAAACATATATATGTACTGTCTGCACGTTTGTTATTTTCCCACTTAGGCCGCTATAGCACCGCAGAAACGCAAGATTCCAGAAGAGCTTGTGTACATGTTTGCAGATGTTGCTTGCGTCTAACCCTATGGAAAGACAGGAGCACCCGAGGGACCTGACCGACCATGAGACAGTTTTACCTATTGATAATATGCAGAATACATATCCAGAGCCCCAGAAGGCCATAGGAAAATCCAGCAAGCCAGGATCGTTTCACAGACACCTCAAGCAGTAGGATGCTGTGCAAGCAGAATAGCCACGGCAGAAGCAAGACAGCCAAGGCCACGATGTTTCAAACGACATTCCACACACCGAGCCAAGTTGATACCGGCCCCAGCAGGGATTCGTCCATGCAAAATACAAAAGAAATCGAAGTAATTCAGCCTCACACACGGTCGCCTCACACGTGACCCAGCCGAAGCCGATGTGATGCCAAGGCCTACAAGCTGGGAAAGCACAGCAGTCCCACCCCTAAGACCGAGCTTGCAACAAATCTCAACATATCAGCAACTCTATACGATGGGACTGGACCGCTCTCATAGCAGTAGTATACACACACCATTGTTTCTCGCTGTAACATAGTCACACATTATTGATAAACATTGGGCCTCATTACGAATGTGGTGGTACAGTGACCACGGTGCCGGAAGTTCTACTGGCACCGTTGTGACCGTACCGCCACATTACGAGTTCTGCTCGCAGGTGCCGCTCTGAATGCCTGGTCAGACCAGGCATGCAGAGCGGCACCCACAAACAGAACTTGTGATTGCACCGGCACCGTTATCAACTGTGCTGGTGCAACCCTGCTCCCCACCTCCATTCTGCCCTATCGGGATCGGGAGCCCGCCCACACCGGCAACCGCAAATGGGCAATTACCGGCCCATTCAACTCGTAATGGGCCGGTAATGGACAGACCAGGCGTGCAGAGCGGCACCCGTGAGCAGAACTGGATGGTAGCAACTGTAACGTTATGAACAGTACTGCTGTTACCATCCTCCCCATTCCCATTGAGCCCTATGGGGAATTACTAGGCCCGCTGAGGTCGGAATGGCCCGGTGATTGCCCTTTCGCCGGAGCCGGATGCTAGTTTGGGGTAGCCATGTCGGTACAACCTCATAATGAGGCCCATTGACAACAAATCTGTCTGTTAAAAAAGCAGAGAGCTAATAGTTCAATGGTCTATTTAAAGAAGGTTAGTTTTGGATTCTGATTCACTCAAAGACCAAATCACATCTCTTTCATGAACTGTCCTCATGTAATGCCCCGTGAACAAGGAGCTATATTTGCTGACACAGATTCTGTTGCTATAACAACAATGCCCTTTTCAGCTCTAGTGAATACACATGCAAGGGAATGTCATCAATCACAAACTGCACTAACCTTAAAGGGGTCAGGGACTGTTCGGCAGAATCGAATGCAGTACCCTTTGGGAACACCACACACAATTAAGACTTCAAGTGAGAGTACAAATTCACCTTTGGTACAAGCCTGTATTACACAGTAAAGTGGTAGCGATGGCTGAGCAGCCAGACTTATCTCAAGAGTAAAGTGAGCAGTATCAATAGTTACACAAAGGACAGCAATTACTATGGTTCAAACAAACACTGACTCAAGGTTTCTGAGTAAAAGAATATACATTTATTTACACATCAGTTGAAACAATTCACTAAAGTAAAGCAGTTGAAAAATCACGCTCTTAATATACTACACACCACCCAATAGATTTTGGACAGGTTAACCTCAAAATAAAGTGTGATCAAAATGGCACTCCAGCAATTTAAAAGGGAGGGAAAGACAAGGTTAGACAAAAAGTAAGCAGCACCAACAAGTAAGTAAGCAAGGCAATCTAGAAAAGGCTACTATGGTGAGGAAATAAAATCAAGATGTCTGAGCCAAGTCAATGGACCAGATTCTTTGCAGAGGATCACAGAGTTCAGAGTAGTTTGCGGTTAAGTCTTTGACAAGAGTTCGGAACGAAGTTGGTCGGGAGAAAAGTTACTTTAAAGAATAGAGAAGGAAAAGCCATTGGTGAAAGATTTCAAACATTTTCAACGCGGTTGACGAAACAAACAACCGGGTTAGAACAGTACCTTAAATGAAGAAGGCTGTAGCTGAGGCAGAAGTTCCTGGCAGGTCCTGCAGGCTCATGGTTCCTGAAGCGACTGTCGGACTGACACAAAGTAGGAAGACTGGAGGGTCCTGCACTGCCCAGGGAAGAAACCAGTTATCAGAGCAAAGCAACTAATAAAAGGTGCACTCCTTAAAACCCAAGCAGGGTTTGGTTCTCCTGGCTATCTGGTTCACTGTAGCTGTGCACAGCAAATTCAACCCGAGGACGGAGGCCTGGCTTTCACTTTGGCGAACTGGTTTGTCCCACCAGCTCAAGGGGAGAAGATTCCTTGCAGATCTTCCCTGTCATCAAAGTTTGGAGATTCGGACCCACAGCTGGCCGTCACCAGGAGGTTCAGTCGTGGTAGAGGTCCTCTTCTGTCAGCTTCTGTTCGGTACTCTGGATCTAGTGGTGTCTCTGCCTTCTCAGTCCCAGAGACCTGCTTTTTATGCAGTTTTCCCCATTCACACAGCCTAGCTGTCAATCACAGAGCAGGGTGGCTTTCCTGGCGGGACAGTCACCACAGCCAATCATACCGACTGTGACATGGGTCTCCAAGGAGACCCTGTGCAGGGAGTCTCAAACCCCTCCCTCACATCCTGTCCCCCTCAGACATTCAGGTGCCTAAGGAGGGCTTCTGTGCAGAAGCCAGACAAAGGACGGCGAACAAAGGAACCAAACCTGGTTTGGTGCGCAGAGTAAAACATGAGAAAGACTTTTACAAAAATAAATGGTGAATAAACCCAGCTGGAACCAAATAAAAGTAAATGGGGTCCTGCAGATTTAAGTTTGAGGCTACTAACTTAGCCTACAATGGTACCAAGGCTATTAAAATAGACCAAGGTAGGAAAAATGGGGTAGATACCACTGCCACCAGCCAAATCTTAAAGAAAGGGGAACGAAATAATGTTCCATGAGAAACAGACACAAAGGGATAACTATTAACCCTTTCCAGAACTCTATGTAAAATAGTTTGTACTAAGTCTGTGAATTTAAAAAAGACTAATACAGTCAATGGCCACTTTACATGTTCTGGGAGACAGTGGTCAGTACCAGAAAATGGAGTTTCAAGTGGGAAGTCTGAAAAAGACAACCCTGTGTCACTGCACTAAAGGTGCTGTTTAACACACAGTAAAAGGATGATGCCTATCGAGTAGGTGAAGCTCCAATGTCTATGAACACAAACATTTTAAACACACACAGCAAAACACATGTAAGAGTGGGAAAAAGGCTCACACTCTTACCAGGTGAAAACAAATAATCCTAGAAATCCAGCAAAGCTGCTGAGGGACTCCGTAGTTAAGGGAAATTCGCCATTCTGGAGAATTGTCCCTAACATGGATCCAGAAACACGTGCATTGTCAGGCTAGGACTGATGTATCATTTGAGCATAACAAGACATGTCACCCAGTCTCATGGGTCTCTAGGGGGTCCATTCAAATGGCAGGCCTGCTGCTGAGTACTCCTCTCTGGCGCATCTGACTATCTAGATGTTTTGGACTACAAACCCCATCACACCCAGCCAGCATAGTAAATGCTGAAGGCTCATTGAAGGTGTAGTATAAAACATCTGGTGAGCCACATGTTGCAGATCCCTGGCATGCAGCAATAAGGTTAAACCCACTAATCAATGACAGGGTGTTCGCAATCAATCACAGGGTGTTTCTCACTCAACTTCACAGCCTATTTGTATTAATGTCTGTTATTAAATAATTGTATTTCTGTGTACTCTTCTATTTCCTTTTTCTGATCGGCCCCTTCAAATGGTCACAAAATAATCAGGACAAGTGTGATGTTTTCAGTATTTCTTTATAAAGCTAGATTCCGATTATTTCCCCATGAAAACTTGTGTGTGCTTTCATGCATACTATAATCATTGATGTGCCACAATATATGCACATTAAAAAACAAGCTGAAAAAAACATGCAACGGAGCATTTTGCTTTCATTTATTTCCATTTGGCTGTGGAACAGCTGCTGCAAGTATGCAGCACCCGTGGTAATCAATCATTGGGCTTCATTACAAGTATGGCAGTAAGGTAACAACAGCACCGGTATCGCTACCGGCAATGTTGCTACCATACCGCCATACTACGAGTTCTGCTCGCAGGTGACCTTGCTGCCACCTGGTCTGACCTGGTGGCCGTACCAGCACCTCCAAGCAGAACATGATGGTAGCACCGGTACCGGTGCTACCACCCTACCCCTTCCCATTCAGCCCTATGGGGCCAAATGGGAATGGGGAGCCACTAATTACCGGCACCCGCGAATAGGCAATTACTGAGTCGGCCAAACTCGGCATGACCCGGTAATTGCCCATTCGCGGGTGCCGGATTTTCTCACAAGTTTGGAGGTAGCCTGCCTGTATTACAGGCATGGCTACCTCCAAATTTGTAATGAGGACCATTGCTTCTCCAAGCCTTGCATGGGGCGGTGTCTTCAGGCAGCAGCTGAATAAACAGGAATTAAAATCAATCATACATTTTTGAAAATCTAAGAGAATTCTTGCTGTTGAAAGGTAACAGCAGGCACATTGTTAAATATTTTGTTGATGAATTGGCATCCATCAAATTTTCAACACAGTATTGGTGGTGGTTTCCATGAATGAGTGGTTCAGAGAAGCCATGACATCATTACATGCTATGAAAGACTGTAATGTGATTAATATATTTTGCTACACTGCTGCATTATCACAAGCAGCTACACCATGTTTTAAGAGTAGATTCAATTGATGTGTTGTGATGTGTGCATTAGCAATGGATCTCTAGCGCCAGCCTCGGTGAGTGCCTCAAAACCATGGGAAGTAGGGGAAAGCACAAGAAAAAATAGATCTATTTGATTGACAACTCACAGGGCAATTATGGCATACAGACTGTTTAGGTCGAAATGGTGACAAGCGTTGCAGGATGAACCTTTTATTAATTTTGCACTGCAAGCTTGTCCATTAAGCTGGAAAAATAATGTCTGCCACTTTAGAATACGATACTGGAGAGGTGTTGTAATTTTGTAATTTTTGCATTTTCTTAATTTTCTTATTTCTCTATTCTTAATTGATGGAATAGTTGCAGTCAGACTTAGAATTGTTTATTGGACTGTGCATGCAGTTTGAGATTGGGGGCAGTATCAGGACTCTATTAAGGTATCCTTTTCTTTATTTCTATGCTCCCCATCTCATTTTGTTCTCTTTCTCCAATCTGCTCTGACCCTCCCCGTAAGATTGGTTTTTCCTTCCTTTCTCCCTGGTGGCCGATTGCACTTTGCACTTTGTACTCATCCTGCATTGCAGGCAGCTCAGGTGGTTGTCATGCACTTTATCTGTACATATTCCATATTTATTGTCTGTTTTTATGCTGTTTTATCATGGATTCAGCACCATATGTTATTTGATTTAATATGTAAACAATAAAGACTAATTGATTTTATTATGCTTGACCTGGCCTATCCCCTCATTTGGGCTCCCGTATTGATGGTTAATTACTTTGCTTGATTCTTCTAGCATCTTGCCCCGCGTTACCCCCACCCCTTTGTTCACTTGTTTAGTTACTCCCCATGGTTTTCACGGTAGGGGACGCCTATCCTTGATCAAATTCTTTCTAGCCTCAGCTTTGCTCCACATAGCTCTACTGCAAGTTATGGTCTTTATGCCAAATATTTGTATTGTTGTGATAGCATGTATCTATATATCCATTGTGGTGTCAGCTGTAAGGCATCAACCACTTCACATATATTACAGGGCCTGAGGTAGTAGCCCTGTAGTTGTGGTTACGTTGCCCAACTCACAGAAGAACAATTAATGGGCGGCTTATAACATTGGTGCTGTTTGAAGAATCCTCACCAAACTTTGCAAATACAGTATATGGCCCCCTCCGAACGATTCTGCAAAGGTTAGTTCGGTTTCGTCCAAGGGGGGCAAAGTTATAAGGGTTTCCCAACATTTGTGGAAATCCTCATAGATGCAATGAAAACAATAATTTGCTTGCGCCTACAGCCCAAACCGCTGGATGGATTTTCACCAAATGTGTGCCAGGAGTGGCGACTTAGTCCCAAAAGTGAGCTTCTGTAAATTTGGTCTTCATCTGTCCAGTTTTTCTCTTTTCTTTAAAAATCACCATAAAAGTAGGTGAAAATAATTACTGATATCTGAGTCTTGTCCGCGGACACACTTCCTAATTTGGAGGTCCCCGGACATGTCTGGGCCAAACAGGGGTCGGCGTGCTGTTTGTGGACATCATACGCACCTGCTGAGTGGATGGTGAAAAACAGGAGGCTACACTCTGCAAAATCACGGGGAGAAAAGGAGATTTTAGAATAGATTTATAATTAGCCAGGCAAGTAGGGTTTGCCTGTAGTGTCTTCAAGGCTACTGTAAGCAGTGTCACCTTAAAAACACTGGAAACCATTTCCTAGAGCAATGCAGAATTAAAGATGAAAAGAAACTTGGATGCAGCAACTGGATCTGCAGAAAGTGCTTCATAAAAATCAGGTGGAGAAGGGCAAGCTAGCGAACCTTAAAATCTTTTTGTATCCAGTAGTAGATGTATTCCCTCAATTGAGAATGAAATAAAACTTTCTAACGTTTGCTAATGTAATATTCTACAGGAGAGAAACCAGATACCAGAATAGCTACTGTATCAGTTAGCAATTCTCATAAAGAGGCTTGAATTGTACTAATTATATCTTAGAAAAACAAGGCAATATTGTCACAGTGGTCCTGGT
Source organism: Ambystoma mexicanum (assembly GCF_040938575.1). Lineage (NCBI taxonomy): Eukaryota > Metazoa > Chordata > Amphibia > Caudata > Ambystomatidae > Ambystoma > Ambystoma mexicanum. Next base: position 1,152,668,752 of record NC_090928.1, read on the forward strand.
GATATATTATCAGCTGCGTAACAGCTAAAGACAAATGTAGTTCTGCAATGATATGATGAAATAGCTTTTGAGAGGAATATGCCATATTAACACATTCACTGTAGTACATTTGTTTAGCTTTCAACATTTCCTTTTGTTATGCTTCAAGCACTTAATAAGAGTCAAGTTGTGGGGGAGCACATCGTCATACCTGACAGAAAACGCTCTAAAACACACTGATGAAAATAAGAAGAAAATAAGATTCAAGTTATCTTCTGGCAGATAGAACAGATACTATGGGCATCATTACGAGTTTGGTGGTAGTTTGACTGAAATTCTGCCAAACTAATGCCAAATTCAATTACAACCACCGACACTTGGTATTTTGCAATTACACCTGGATTTCAAATGGTGGTACAGCATTGTTAGTCCCCATTTTTAGAGTCCATGAGATTTCAGATGAATTTATGCCGGCAGTAATTCCAGCAGTGGTAATTCTGTTGATTTTACCTTTTTTTGGTGGTGAAGTAGAGGAAATAGCGGGCACTGGGTTTCTGGTCACAAGTCCGAGACAGTCTGTGCTTGTCTATCCATTTTAAGATAGCCCATGCTGGGTCCGTGTCCTCACTTCTTTGGGGTGCTACTCGATGGGAGGCTCCACAGAGGAGGTCCAACTACAGTTTAGACGAATCAGGCAGTACTGGATTTGAAGTGGTTATCTGCTGCGGCAAAGTCAGGACAGAGTAACCAAATGTGCAACCTAATGTATAAAACATGAATGCTGCTCAGTGATGCTACTTAGCAAAAGAGATGTTTACGCTGCTGTCAAATATGCTACACTCCTGTCAGTGCTGCTTTGTGTTAAAGGCATGTGAATGTGATGGTGTTCTGTGGTGAAAACACTCAGTGCTGCCCAGTGCTAAAGGTATTTGATGATACTCAGTGTATCATTGTCAAAAAAGCACAGTGAAGGCAGTTAATTGTAAAGGTTTAAATTGGGTGGGACTGGGAGGGAGTGGTGATGATACGGTATTTAGGTGGCTCCAGTGTCACAATACATATAAGCAGGAAGCTCTATGTTTCGACCCTGCTGGCTCCTTCACGCAGTGAGATTGTATGTATGTATATATGTAACACTTATCAGGTCATGCTCAAGCCTCTCTGTAAGCTCTCTAAGACTGAATACGAACTGCATCCACGCCACATGTCTCTTTTTAAACCATGAACGAAAGCTCTTATCTTCTAAAAAATTCTGACATTCGACATGGACAAAACACTACCGGCCAGGACAAAGCTTCATCATTTTAGTTTACAGAAATGGAAATGCCCCTGAAACTGTTGTAAATATTCCTACATGTATGTGTTATTTGTGCATGCCCGTTGACTAGGAGTGTCCAATGCACAGTGCTTCTTGTAAGAGCTGGTTTCCTAAGTTTGAGTGTACAATTATATGGCACCGACAGTCAATTGTACTTCTGCATTAGTTATAAAGTGTGGCAAGCAGAAGTGAGCACTATAATGTGTCATAATGTGGTCCTTTCACTCTCAATCAAAACTGTTGGCTTTGAAACCTAGTGGTTGACCTTGCTTCCAAACTTTGCAGCATACAGCTGTCGCGTTCAGTAAGCTCTAGCATTGTATTTCGGAATGTACTATGTATCCAATATATGGGGTTTAAGGCAATCAGCAAAACTAATTTCATTTTAAAAAAGTATTTCCCAGAATGTCTTGCACACTGCTTCCTCCTTACCTTTGCAGGTCAAGGGTGGATGAAATAAAAAGAACATTTGTGCTGACTGACGGTTGCAGTTGCTGATACCTGAGGCGTACAATCATTGTTCTCTCTTAAAAGCTCACTTTTGTTTATTCCAACGTTACTCACAGTCTCTGGCATCTAAACGCTGGCCCTTATTCCAAACAGCCTGCTTTAATATATATTGAGTGTATGGTTGAATGTACAGATCTTACCTTTCATTGTGCCTGTGCACTTGAACAGCTGAACCCCAAATGCACAACATGATATGAAACAATGTTTTCTTTGTGGTTCCCTTTGCATTGGGAGTTTTGTTACAGGCCCCTCAATAAGGGACCTCTCAGAGGCTGTGTATGGTTCAGATTCAGTGGCTGCATTGAGGACCATTTCTGAAGTTGCATCAAGGCCTGTTTTCTTGGGCCATTTGTGTGCCTGGGAGGGAGCCTGAGGGACATAAGGTTTATCGCACCATGTTTCCTTTGAATACATGTTTTTTAGTGTAGGTCATGTTTGCTCAGGACTTTGAACAGAGAACAGGAAGTTCTGGAAAGTGAGACCTTCTCACTTCACTAAAGTCTAAATACAGTGGTCTAAAGCCAGACCATCGCTAGTGCCAGTTCTGCAGCACGCTGTGTCATACTGGTATGAGCATCATGTGGTGCGCTGAGGACAGGTTTTCCTAATTTTCCAGTCAGCAATCGCACCTCGGTTGTTTAGGTGCATTACCCTGACTTAACGAGGGATGTTTCTCACACTGTAGAATTGGGTAGAATTGTGGCGGTTGTAATGGTAGTGTGGCATTGCTTTAGTTTTGGGATTGTCTGAGCAGCATGAAATGTGTGGTGGCATCATGGTTGTGGTGAATTGTGGCATTGTTAAGTCGTAGTTGAAACTGCATGCTTGCGGACATCACCCTTTCCTGGCACCTTACCTGCAGGACAAGACAACACTTATAAGCATTGTAAAGCCTGGCCCCTAATCCTGTGAGAGATTTATAACTAGACAGACCCAGTTGTGGGGTTCATGCAAAATTAGATTAAATTCTTCTGTCTGAGTGTGGATTTATCCCACTCTCATGTTGTCTCGACTAAGGGCTTGGTGATGCAGCTGCCCCTTTGGTATCAGCTGTGATTCAAGAATGCTGCAGAGCCCATCATTGCACTCGACTCAAGTGCAACCTAGCCTTTTGCACAATAATTTATCTTTATCTGCTATTTTCCAATATAACAATGGGGTAGGAATTACAGAGAGTGGGGAAGGAAAGAAATAAGGAGGAATGGTAGAAGAGACAAAAACTAGGTAGAAGGATGGGGGAAAGTTAAGAGGAAAGATGGTAGGGAGACCGGAAGGAAACAATGTGAGAGAGGAAGGAAAGGAGAAGAGGAAAGATGCCCATAAAGAAAGGGGAGAGAATGGAAGGGGAAGCAAGAAAAAAGGAAGGAACACAAGAAAAAAGAAATAAGAAAATCAGAAGGAAGGAAGGAAGGGAGGGAGGGATAGGATAGTGATGGATGATGGGAGGAAAGAAGGAAGGAACTGCTTGCTCCTCTTAGCTTATTCCAGTAATATAGACCAGCAGGTTGAGCTCTCGCTGGCGCTGCTGCAATCTATGCATGATCTGCAGGTAACAGATTCAAATCCTGGCAAGGCCAACAGCCTTTCATTAATCAGAGGTTGATAAGTGAGTATTGGGAATTATTGTATGTAAATATGTGCTATGCACAATGCTTTAGCAAACGTGCTATTTAAATAACAAATAATTATCATATGCCGGGCCATGGAAAAAAGGAATGTTATCACTAGTTTTCTCAAGTGTTTACACAAAACATTACATGCAACAAACACCATTAACATTCCATATGAAGCATTTTCTGTAAAGTTGTGAACTGACATGATTCATGGATCAGGGTTTGAGGACCACTTTTTTTAGGTGAGGGCCACTCTTTATTAGGTGTCCTGGCGCATTTCTTGTCCTAGTCCGACCCTACTTGTGAGGTTTTTCAGTTTTACCACATTGACAACAAAGCTGTCTGTTAAAGTAGCTGAGAGCTAATAGATTCCAATGGTCAATTTAACGAAGGTTAGTTTTGGATTCTGATTCACTCAAAGACCAAATCACATCTCTTTCATGAACTGTCCTCATCTAATGCACCGGGATTACCCAACTCAACAATCGGCTATACTTGCTGACACAGATTCTGCTGCTATTACATCATTGCCATTCTGTGCTCTAGTGAATACACATGAAAAGGAATGTCTTATACCCATCAATCACAAACTGCAGTAACCTTAAAGGGGTCAGGAACCCCAAAACAAGTGCACTGTCAGGCCAGGGCTGCGCTATCATTTGTGCATAAGAAGGCATGCCACCCAATCTTATGGAACTCTAGAGGTGCCCATTCAAACGGCAGGCCTGCTGCTGAGTACTCCTCTCTGGCTCATCTGACTCTCTGGATGTTTTGGACTACAACCCCCATCATACTCAGCCAGTATAGTAAATGCTGAAGGCTCATTGGAGGCGTAGTATAAAACATCTGGTGCGCCACAGGTTGCAGCCCCCTGGCCTGCAGCAATAAACCCACTGATCAATGACAGGGTGTTTCTCGTGATCAATCACAGGGTGTTTCTCACTCAACTTCATGGCCTAATTGTATTAGTGACTGTTATTAAATAAATGTATTTCTGTGTACTCTTCTATTGCCTTTTCCTGATCGGCCCCTTCAAATGGTCACAAAATAATCAGGACAAGTGTGATGTTTTCAATGTTTCTTTACAAAGACAGCTTCCAATGATTCCCCATGAAAACTCGTGTGTACCTCCACGCGTATTGTAATCATTGATGTGCCACAATATATGCATATTAAAAAACAAGCTGAAAAAACATGCAACAGAGCAATTTGCTTTCATTTATTTCCATTTGTTTGTGAAACCACTGCTGCAAGTATGCAGCACCCGTGGTAATCAATCATTGCCTTTCCAAGCCTGGCATGTGGCGGTGTCTGCAGGCAGCAGCCAAATAAACAGGAATTAAAATCAATCATACATGTTTGAAAATCTAAGAAAATTCTTGTTTTTGAAAGGTAACAGCAGGCGCATTGTTAAAAACTAATATTTTGTTGATGAATTGGCATCCATCATATTTTCAACACAGTATTGGTGGTGGTTTCCATGAATGAGTGGTTCATAGAAACCATGACATCATTACAGTCTATGAAAGACTGTCACGTGATTATTAGCTTTGCTGCACTGCTGCATTATTTTACCACAACCAGCTACACCATGTTTTAAGAGTAGATTCAATTGATGTGTTGCGATGTGTGCATTACAAACGTATCTCTGACCGCCAGCCTCAGCGAGTGCCTCAAAACAATGGGAAGTACTGGAAACCACAAGAAAAAATAGATCTACTTGATCGACAACTCACGGGGCAATGATGGCATTCTTTGTAATCTCAGCTTTGCTCCACATAGCTCTACTGCACTTCATGGTCTTTATGCCAAATATTTGTAGTGTTATGATAGCATGTATTTATATAGCCATTGTAGTGTATGGCATCAAGCACTTCACATATATTACAGGGCCTGCAGTAGCGGTCCTGTAGTTGTGGTTAAGTTGCTCAACTCATAGAAAGAGAATTTATTGGCGGCTCATAACACCTTTGGTGTCATTTGATGAATCTGCACCAAACTTTTTCAAATGAAGTATATAGCCCCCTTAGAAGATCTTGCAAATATTGGTGCTGATTCGTCCAAGGGCATCAAAGTTATATGGGGTGTCCCAAAAGTTGTGGAAATCTGCATAGAAACAATCAAAACTAAAATTTGCTCACGCCTACAGCTGAAAACGCAGGACAGATGTTCACCATATTTGTCCCAGGAGTGGCAGCTTTGTCCCAAAAGCGAGCTTCTGTACATTTGGTCTAAATCCGTCGAGTAGTTTTCTCTAAAAATGGCCAAAAAGTTGGTAAAAGAAATTACTGATATCTGGGTCTGGTCTGCAGACTTACTTCCTGATTTGAAGGTTGGCGGATACCTGGGCCAATCAGGGGTCCACATGCTGTTCGTGGAAATCATATGCACCCGCTCATTGGATGGTGAAAACCAAGAGGCGTGTCATATTTTTTTTAACTGTTGCCATGTTCGATACACTGACAGCCGCTGTTGTCCACGGACAGCACAATGAGAACAAAGTCTTGAAACTTCATTTGGGGTTATTTGGTAGCCGAAAGAGTGCCTGCAAAGGGTGAGGGAGTGCAATAAAGTTGACATGGCACTGTGTTTATGGGTGAAAAAGTGTTTTGCAAGTATTGCCAAGTCTGCGGACATCACTGCTGACCGTGGACACTGCAGTGAGGAATAAGTCTGGAAACACATTTGGAGTTATTTGGTAGCTGAAAGAGGGTATGGAAAGGGTGGGGGAGTGCAATTTAGCTATTTAGCTTCAAAAATGGCATCAGCCATGACCATTGCTCCTGCCCAGGAGCCACCACCACCAAGACCACTAGCTGGAGGGCCGAGACAATGGAACAAGTGCAATGATGCAGAAAAGAATCAAAACGACAAGGATGATGATATAGAGGACATGCCTACCTCCAGCACTCTGAGAGAATCATGGGTGTGGCAGTTCTCTACCACCGTTGGAGGTGTACAAAAGACTAAGGCTACCAAGGACAACTGCACTGAGTGCAACATTGTACTCAGTCGCAGACAACCTGGACACCACCTCTTTCCACCGCTACACCAAATCCAACCACTGGGATGCTCTGAGAAAGGATGTTCTTTTCTCAGGAAGTAGTAGGCTGTCTTTCTCTACCTCATTTTCCTCAACCAATACTGCCACCACACGGGCTACTCCTGTGGAGCACAAAATCCCACCAGCTAGCCTGAAAGCCATAAAAGAGGCTGTTGATCCATATCTTTCCAAGACAGCAGTACTCTGTATATACTGCAACACACCACTCTGCAGGGGTGGCATTTTCGAAGTGCTTTCGAGGCTGTAATCCTATATTAGATTTTATGCACGCCCAACATCTTCCTCTGTTAACCTGCCCCTCCATATCTGTGGTTGGTTTCCCTTCCCTTATTTCTCTTCCCACCTTACTACCTGGACGCTCCTGCAAAAAAGAAATAATAATAATAATAATTCAAAATCCAAAATCACCATAAAAAGGTTCCTTTAGAAACAACCTTTCAGTTAAAAATTAGAAGTGAATAAATACGTTTATAGACGCCATCTACTTTACATTTTTCAGCAAAGCAGTAAGACTCAACAAGATTCTCCAACATTCCCATTAGAATGTTCTACTATGGTAATGGAAATAATGGATAGTTATACTAGAGAAAAAGAAAAAAGCACAGAAACAATGTTCTGTCCCAAATACTTTACTCTAGCATACAATAAGGACTGTAATCCACAGATATTCATGAAAATCTGACGTCTCTGCAGTCCCCTCTCCATGCCATGCATCACACCTGTATTCCACATGCACACCATCGCACATGACAGCCTTTCTACACACTTTACATTTATGTTTGTAAAAGTATCCCATGGCCTGCTTTCAAACAGTCACACATCTATCCACCAATTAGTTCAGAAAACTCTGCATATAACCCTATCACCACATTAACCTTCCACACACCAATGGCCAAATAAGAGTGTTCTACAAACATGTGGATCTACATTTCCCTTGCTTAGCCAAAACAATTGTACACACTGCTGCTATAAATGCACATATGATTGCCAAGTGCTGATAGGAGCCTAGAAGGGAAGTGCCAAGAGATGCCAAGATGGGAGGCCACTGCTAACTGTTGGGGTAGAGGAGTCCCAAGGGTAGGATATGCAGCCACCAGGCAGTAGACCCGGAAGGGCAGTACTGAAGGGGGGCTATTGGTGTCAACTAGACATAGGCCCTGGAACCTGTGAGGTTACTGAGGAACCAGCCCACTAATCTCAGTTGCAGTGGTATGAGTTAGCAGACAAGGGATTTAGAAAAATAGAAAAAAAGAAAGCAGAACTAAAAGTTTCCAAAATGTAAGGAAGTCCAGCTGAAGTATAAGAGGAGTAGGAAAGCTGTTCAAAAAGAGAGACATGCCTCCTGCTCTCTGTTTCAAAAAGGGATTGACAAGCAGAGAATGGAGTTAAAGGACTGGAGGGCTCTAACAGGGCAGTATTTAGGAAGACAAAGTTGGAGATATTATAGTATAAAGCCTCGTCAATGATACTGAGGATCTTGAACTTCATCCTTGAAACCACCACAAGCCAAGGTACACATTTTAGCGCTACAACGATACAATCCCTAGGCTTGAGGCCAACTATAAGTCTTGCAACCCTATTTTAGATTAGTCATAGGAAGTGTACACAATAAAAGTGGAGGTTAAGACATATGATCTTGCAGTAGTCCAGCCTAGAGAGGACCAGGGCTCTAGAGATATTAAGCTTCAGTGGGAATGTGAGGAACAGTAGAATGTCTATAAGGAGGTGAAGCTGAAAGTGCTTTCTTTGCAAGCTTCCAAATGTAAGCACTAAAGGACAGAGAGAACTGCAAGGTTTTTGGCCTCACATGATGGTGAGAGTAGAGGGTCCAAAGAGGGTGGCCAGAGGGTAGGAGGGCACAAGTGTCACAATAAGAAAGATCTCTGTCTTACTGGCATTGAGTCAGAGATTGTTAGCTTCACACAATGCCTCAATGGCGGTCTAACAATCAGCGATAAAAAACAAGGAGAATAAATTAGTTGGGGGAAGTTTAAGGAAAGTTGTGTGTCATTAACATAACAATGGAAATGAGAAAAGAAGAAGGACATCAGGTGAGCCAGAGGGATGCAATATATATTGAAGAGCCACAATGATTGGAAAGATCCTTAGAGCACTTTGCAGGGCATGTACGTTAAAAAAAAATATCCCAAAACATTGAATTACAAAATCACAGAGCCCACTTGCACATACTTGTAATTTGATCTTTTGGGATTTCGCCCATTTGTCCCCTGCACTGCCTTTAATGTATGTGGGGAACCCCTGCAACTCCCTCAGCCCATAATACTGAACTGTTCTGTATTATGGGCAAAAGATCTAATCTACTATGACGAATGTGCACTAAACGTGCATTGGGCATTTAGATTCAATCTTTTCATTCATTACCCTTTGCAGGTAGACGGTGAGGTCGTAGAATACAAACAGGCCAGTTGCAGCTGGGAAGGGCAGTTAGTGAGGAAAACAGGTCAGCCAGTCCAGTGCCCAGTCCATGATACTAAAGCTATCATGTAGCCATTTAATGACAATACAATGGTTGACCATGTAAAAGGTGGAGGAGACATCAAGGAGCACTAACCTCAAATGTACAACAATCACAAATACCATATAAACTTCAATGACATCATTCCACCATATTACAAATACTGTATACTCACCCTACGGTACCTATAATTACTATTCACATATTACTATAGTGTGTGTGGCCAGTGCCCCAAAGAATATGGCCACTGGCCACTGGCCACAACCACCACAATATAATCAAAACATATAACAAGTACGTACAATACACCTTCAAATAACAAAACTCAACCAGAACCCCCTGACATCCAAATGATGTCTGCGTACACTGAAATTAACTACAGATTATGCAGAATTGCAAACCCTTTTTTCATCTAGAAAAAAGCACCATATCAACTTTATTCCACAAACTCACAATTTCAAGGCCCTGTTTCAGCCACCAAATGTGTTTTCCAAACTGTTAGTTCACAGCAATGTGTGCGGACTCTGTGGCACCTGCACACCCTTTTCACCCATAATAACAGCTCCATATCATCTTTATTCCACTCCCCCACTCTTTCCAGGCTCTTTTTTGGCCATCAAATGATTCCAAATGTTTTTTCCAGACTTTTTCCCCACCGACTTCTGTCCGTGGATCCAACATGGTGACCGTTTAAAACAATATGATGCACCTCAAGATTTTCACCATTCAATCACCGTGTGCGTACAATTTCTGCGTACATCACATTGTCACCTGATTGGTCCACACATGTCCGCGGACCCCGAATCAGGAAGTGAGTCCATAGACTGGACCCAGAATTCACAATTTGTTAACCTACTTTTTGGCCTTTTTTAAAGAAAACACTCAACAGATTTAGAACACATTTACAGAAGCTTGCTTTTGGTACTAAGCAGCCACACCTGGCACAATTTTGGAGAACATCCGTCCAGCGGTTTTGGCTGTAGGTGCAGGCAAATATTTGTTTTCATTGTGTCTATGAGGATTTCCACAAATGTTGGGACACCCCCTATAACTATGCCCTCCTTGGACGAAACTGCAACAACCTTTGCAGAATCATGGCCATATATGTTTTATGCAAAGTTTTGTAAGGATCTGTCCAGGGGGGCGAAGTTATAAGCCGCCCATTAAGTGTTCTTCCTATGAGTTGAGCAACTTAACTATAACTACACGGCCGCTATCGTAGGCCGTGTAATATATATATATATATATGAAGTTCGCGCAGACATTGTACTCCTCCATATAAAATCCCAAGCAGTACGTTCAACATTGTTAGCTGCAAAGCAAGACCTCAGGTGCTTGGGATTTGAAATCTCACCTCATGACGCAACGAGCAGTCAAGGACCAACAACAATTGCTGATAACATAAAAACGAAAGAAATCTTGGACCAGCAACGAGATAGTCTGAGGAGACAGTTTAAATCCAAACCATCCTGCAACGAAAAGAATCGGTTCAATGGCAAGAAGTTAAATAAGCACTAGCTGAAAAAAGAAGAAACAGATGTGCCTATGACTGTGATATCGTGGAACACAAGAGGTTTTAACCATCTATATAACGATTTCCCGGTCGATTTAACAAATAATTTTGCCATCTGTTTACAAGAAACTTGGTTGCGGGTGCCACCGACAAAAGATGGCTACGTAACACTACTAAATCCGGCAGGAAAAAACACCAAGGGACGCCCATTCTCTGGATTAATTACAATGATAAAATCAGGAACCAACTGGGAAATAATCGAAGAAATGAATCCAAATAGCTATGTTCAAGGAACTTTACTTCAAAGTACGAATGGTCCCAATAACAACGAACATCTATTAATTCTGAATGTGTACTGGAACCCGTTAAAAATCACGACCGATGTTTTCATAATTAACGTAATGCAAATAATTGATCGTCATCAACGGACTTGTCCGGTCCTTGCAATAATTCTATGTGGAGACTTGAACACTTCATGGTTTGATGGCCAAATGATCCCCATCAATCTCAATTCGTCAGACAGCTTCTCAGGAAACAAAAAACAAAAGCAATGGAGCACAGAACTAGAAGCCCGTGACTGTATGATGGCAAACGGCCAAGTGAGAGGGGACATACCACCAAATTACACATGGTCGAACATGGGACACAAAAAGATCCTAGATTACTTTTGGACTTCAAGAAACGTGTTTGCAACTATCAACAATCTGCAAATTATACCTACCACAAACAGTGACCATTACCCGCTGGTATTGTCCTGGTCGCTAAAGTGTAAAAAGAAAGGCGCTACCTATAGTCAGGCAATAGAAGTGAATCATGGACGAAATAGACTAAGAATAAATAATCATCAAATCATCAATTTATCCAACAAAATACAAGAGACTACCCATGACAATATTGATCCCCTAAATTACATACCGCTGCTACCTAGCCTGAAAACAGGCTTTTCTGGAAAAACATGCGAAAACAATAGGGTTCACAAACATAAATGGAGCAGATCGGTGAAAACTGAAAAAAAGCAGCTCAGGAAAGACTTATTAAAAATAAAAAAACAGTACGGAGCAAATGCCCAGAGCCATTTAAAACAGAGAAAACAACAATATCGAAATTGGCTAAAATCCTTCTCCTACCAGAGAGATCAAGAGCGTGGCGAAGAGATGTTGTCGTTGATCTTAAAAAACAATGCTAGAGAAATATGGAAAATCTTGAATAAAGGAACGGTTAACCAGGACGCCTTAATGTCAAACGGAGTGTCCGAAAGTGACTGGGTAAGACACTTTCAAAATGTCTTTTCAGGGAAAGAAACTTCAGACAATGTAGACGGCCGAAACAACACTACAACATGGAACATAACCGAGTCCAGCGAAGACATTCTTCTGGCCATATCCAAATTAAAGGCCTCGAGAGCTGCTGGGCCCGATGGTATCAGCAACATACTGCTAAAAAAGCACAGTTACGCATGGTCCTTATTCATTGCCAAACTTTTTGCGACGATAGCGGAAAAAAAACAGGTACCAAGTTCTTGGACCAGGGCAATAATAGTACCAATATATAAGAAAGGCAGCCGAGACGACCCCGCAAACTATCGACCGATTGCCTTACTGGATACTATTGGTAAAGTACTGGCGACATTTCTACAAAAAAAGTTATCGGCATGGGCAAAAGATGTCTCCCAATTCGATGCCAGACAAACGGGATTCACAAAGGGCGTGGGAGTTGAGAACAACCTTACCCTGGTAAATCTGCTAAAACTCGACGCCATAAACAAGAAAGACCAACTATTTATGGCATTCATCGATCTCAAACAAGCGTTCGATTCAATTAATCGAAATAAACTATGGGAAAAGCTGGAAAACCAAAAGTGCCCAAACGCCTTGCTACAACCAATAAAGGCGCTACACTCAAACACAACAATTAGAGTGAGACTAAATGCAAACGGTGACCTGTCTAAACCCATCATAACCACCAGAGGAGTGAAACAGGGATGCCCACTCGCTGCCACCTTGTTCAAACTATATATTATGGACATCTCTTCAGCTTTGGCAAGTGTTAAATGCTTTCCTCCAAAAGTCAACGGACAGCCTATAAGCTATGTAATATATGCAGACGACGTGGTACTATTTGACAGGACTCAGATAGGGCTGCAGCGACTTTTGTCAAAACTCGAAACTTATATGACTGAAAATGGCTTATCAATCAACGCAAAAAAAACAAAAATTATGAGAATTGGCAGTGACCGGGCTACAAAAAAAAAGTCCTTTAAATGGAGAATCGATAACAATTTCCTTGAAGAAGTCACAGAAATTCGCTACTTAGGAATCCTGATGAACACCTCAATTCGTGAATGGCGCTGGATTCAAGATCTATTCCAGCGGACCCGAATCCTTGCCTTACAGGGAGCTCGCCTGCATACCTTATATGGAAAATTTTCTGTACTGCCATTACGTACGTTCTACATCCAAAAAGTCATCCCGACATTGACATTTGGGTCAGAAGCAGGATGGAACATCGACCTAAGGATCTGGCCTAAGCTAGAAGGCTTATTCTGGCGCCAAGTCCTGAGATTACCAAAATATCTATCAATGACCATAATACGTCACGAACTGGCACTTGAAAGCCTATACGGAACAGTTCTATGGAAATCCTTGTCATTACTACGAAAGATAGAAACTCCGATCCCTGAACCGGCCTATCAAATCCTAAAATCAGGAGAAAATCATCCTCACAATGACCTGCTCTTGAGATGGTCTGAGAAAGTAAAAGCCATCATGTATAGTGCAAATATTTCTATGGAAACATTGAATAATCGGCCACAGATCGCCAGGAAAAAACTAAAAGAATGGCTTTGGATAGTCAACCTGGATAGGCTTGCAACATTACCAACAGCATTGGATCTTGGTCCAACAAAGAACAAAGTAGATAAAATGCCAAATTATCTGTGCAAATTTCCATCGAGATATCACAGAGATAAATTCCTTAGACTCAGATTGCACCTTCTGAAAACCAACCAAATGTTGGTGCTAAGAAAATTGAAACCTGTCACTGAAGAAGCTTGTCGGTACTGTAAATCGCACGCTGAGTCATTAAAACATCTAATAACTGAATGTGCGGCAATAAACGAGTTGAGATCTATCCATCTGAACAAATTCAAACCTGCAAACGATGAGATGGAAGTTCTATGGCTTCGGATACTGAGCGGAAGTTCGACTTCCCTAACTTGCTCAGTAATAAATTTCTTGGACACAATACTAATTTAAAAAAAACACACAACTGTAATTTGACAAGGAAAAATGTCACCAAACGTCTGGAAAAAAGAGTTGTAACAAAAGTTTGCAAAAAAACTAGATGTCACAAAAAAAAAAAAAAAAAAAAAAAAATATATATATTAATAATATCCCTCAATATGGTTCAAAGATCTAATCTATTCCCAGGTTCCCAGTGCTCTCTGAGAGATTTTCTTTGCCTTTTGATGTATTTTTGCAGTTTGTTTTGTCTCCCCGATCTTCTCAATATACCATGCAGCATGCTGTGATCAGTGGTGACCCCTGGAGCCCTTCCCCAGAAGGTATGTCAATTTTGGTCAATAGCGCACACTATGATGGGCTGATGCTTTGCTAATCTACGATGGGTTTATAATCCAGAAAATGTCCTTTTCCAATAATCACTGTGCTGCTAAATTGTACAATTCTAGTTTCGCTCTGAAACACATGCAGACAGCACCAGCTGCATATATTTCGATCATCTCAGTATGGTAACCCTCTTCTTCGGCACTGGAGTGCCTCCAAGGAGCACCATGGAAATGGAGTCGCATAGCTCCTGATTGGCCCACCTCACATCCATTTGGCCTACCAGAGCCTGCAGGCATGAGAGTTGGCCCCTGGCACCAAGGACCACACAAAGCCCCTGTTTGAGCCTGGCTGGAGCTAGAGGGAGCACCTCTCTGCGCGTCCCCCGGCATCACTCCCACCTGTTCTACGACCTGGAGTTCGGTCTGTCCACAATCATAATTTCGGACTCAAATTGCTCTGGTAAGTAATACTTGGACCTCCTTGGTTCCCCTCCTCATTGGACACTTTATCTGCTCTAATTTTACTGCCTGCTCCTTCCCCTACACTCCATTAGCACCACTCACCTTGATGTGCACCACCATTCTGACTTCTACAGCTCTCTTAATGCCCTACTTCAATGAATGAACTACAATACAAAAAAATAACTCTTAGCTTTTAACTCTTATATTCTCTGGGGTGTCCCTAACTGTGCTTCCACCACCTTTTGTACTTTTTCTAGTACTTTTGGCTACCATTTTTAGGTGTACATCCAACTGCGCATCCACTACCATTTTGTAATGTTTCTAGTGCTTTTGGCTAAAATTGACTTTAGGCGTGCAGCCATCTGTGCATCCACCATTGTGTACTGTTCTAGTGCTTTTGGCTAAAATGGAATGTAGATGTGAATCCAACTGGGCACCCACCACCATTGTGTACTGTTTCTAGTGCTTTTGAATAAAGTCAAATGTAGGTGTGCATTCAACTGTGCATCCACCATCATTGTGTACTGTTCTAGTGCGTTTGGCTAAAATCGAATTTAGGTGTTCTACCAATTTGTTATCTGATACCTGACTGCTTGACTGCTATTCAGGCAGTTATCTCTGCCTTAATGCCAGTAAGACAGAGATCCTACTCATTGGGACGCCTGCTCCTTGTGATCCCCCTCTCTCTGGCCACAATCCTTGGATCACATCCCCTCACCCACCCGGAGACAAAAAACATTGGGATCATCTTTGACTCCTCTCTTTCTCTTTCTCTACCCATATCATTGACCTTGCCAAAAAGTCCAGCTTTCAGCTACACCTTCTTAGGGGCACTCTACCTTTTCCCACCTGCACCCACAAGCTCAACATTTCCAGAGTCCTGGTTCTCTCTAGGCTTGTCTACTGCAACAGCCTCTCCTCAATCTGCCTCTTTCCTCTCTACACCCTCATTCAACTAATCCAGAATAGGACTTTGACACTTTTCCTTGGCCTTATGCCCAGGGACTGCATCTCACCTGCCCTTTAATCTCTCCACTGGGTTCATGTGACTGCCCGGATCACATTCAAGACCCTCTGCATCATCCACAAGGCTGTTTGGGGCCTGGGACCCACTTTACATCTAGCTTTCCCTCCCTAAATACCCTCCGACCAGAGTCCTTTGATCCTCTGGCTCCAACTCTCTGCAGGTCAAACATTTCTATCCAACTTGATCTGGATGGTCTAAAGTTCCAGAAACAACTCAACATTCCTTTTGTCCTCTTCCTTCCATCTCCCCCTCCCATGCTAACTCTCCCTCTGCTGCTATGACTGGGGACTGGTCCCTTCAGAGTCACACAGGGACCAGACCAACTCCCACCAGTACCCCCTGTATCTATTGCCAGCACTTTCCCTCGGGCCCCCTTTCCTGGACTAGCCCATCTTGGTCCACCCTGCCTACTGTACTCATCCTCCCATTCCCCCTTTTTCCCTGGCACTTGCCTTTTTGGATCCCCCAGCACTTCTCAGCCCCCTTTCCAGGGGCACACCACTCCTGCACTTCTCCCTTTACTATCCCACACCCTGCACTTACCACCTTCTCAAGCACTTTCACAGTAGGATTGTCACAAGGCCGATAGAACCGTTTTAGTTTTTTTGTTATTCCCTTGTTTCACCCCCCCTTGTCTTTTGGCCCCTGGAAACGTGTGTGTATATGCACCATACAAATGTCCAATACATATATAAATAAAACATTGTCTCCCTGTCAAGATGGGGGGAATAATGCCACACTTGTACAAATGTTTTCTAACATAGTTCTATAAAGATTTACATATGGTATGTGTACTTTTCAAGTTATGTTTATAAAGCAGAGTTTTATTGAAAGCCAGACATTGGACGATTGCACTACAGATTGCTGGATTTAAAAGATGAGTACCTTTTATTATTTGCCAGCATATTTATTGGAACATTTCATTGCTTATGTTATTTTTTTGGTGTTCATAACTTTTCTTTAATAGTCCAATGCTATTTTGTCTTGGGCCCTTTCAAATGAACTATATTTGCTTATTACACTTTAAGATATATGTTCACTTACTGTGTGTATATTTATTGGTGACAACTTTTAATTTCGCTATGGGGCAAAAGTACCTGTCCATATGTTATTCTTGCAGATGGTCATGAGAGATATTATCCTACTTATGCACGCAATGAAACGATAAAATAATATTTTTGGGTTTAAACTGGAAAAAACAGTAATCCGTCTTTGTTTGAAGGGGCACAAAGTAAAATATTCATGAACAGAGATTCTGAATAAACACAAATTATAATTATGCACACGGTTATGGCAAACAAATAATAAAAACAAAGTGCTTAGTAATTTTAACAGATACGGTGTGGTTAGCGGTGAAAAATCACTGGTCAATCGGTCATGGCTAGTGGTCTGGTAGTGTTTTAAAATGGACAGCGGGCATTGCCAAAGGCCAGAACCTGGGACCAAATAGTGATTTCAAAAATACAATGGGCACGGCCGGAAGCTAGTGGTCTGGAAGCCTTTTAAAATGTACAGTGGACACTGGCCATGGCTGGTGGTCTGGTAGTGTTCTAAAATCTACAGTGGGCATGGCCTAAGACCATGGGCAGTGGTGCAGCAAAACATCTATGGAATAATAAGAACCTGAAATTCAATGAAAAAACGTTAGTTAAGGATCAGTTAAGGTAAGACATGTATTGCAACAAAGCCTCTGAAATTCAACGCATTGGGGAACTCAGGACCTGCCAACAGAAGGTTATGTCATTGTGATATAGCATACCTGACCACTAGGCAATATGTAGGTGGATTCAAGGAAAGTGCAAGATGTTGAAGTTTGGCCCTGTAGACAATGGGGCCTCATTACGAGTGCAGCGGTGAGGAGTTAACGGCGCCAGTAAGGATGCCAGTGCCGTTAACCCCTTACCCCCGCATTACGAGGTCCCTTAGCAGGTCCCTCTAAGAACGGCTGGTTTTACCAGCTGCCCTTAGCGGGAGCCGCTAAGGGACCAGGGTGCTAATAACGGGCCCGTTATTAACGGCCCTGTTATTAGCTCCATTCCCATTGAGACCCATGGGGGCTCGAATGGGGATGCGTATTTTGAATGGTTTACCAGGTCCTCCACGGTTGGACTGACCCGGTAAATCCCCATTCAAGGAACCCGGACCCAGACACGAGTTTGGACGCAGCCATGGCGCTAATAGCACAATGGCTACCGCCAAACTCGTAATGACCCCCAATGACTCCATTTTAAATATTGGAGGTCATTACGAGGTTGGAGGTAGCCATGGCGCTATTAGAACCATGGCTACCCCCTTACCGCATTCCGGATCCGGGTTCCCGGAACAGGGACTTACCGGGTCATTCCGACCTTGGAGGACCCGGTAAATCCCCATTCCGGTAACCATTCCCCATTCCCATTTGAGCCCCCATAGGGCTCAATGGGAATGGGAATGGAGCTAATAACGGGCCTGCTAATACCTCTGAAGTCCTTTAACGGGTCCCTTCCATAATGCCTGGTAAAACCAGGCGTTAAGGAAGGGATCCACTAAGGGACATCGTAGTAGGGCGGTAAGGGATTACTGGCACCGGTGCCCTTACCGGTGCAGGTAATCCCTTACCGCCCACCTCGTAATGACCCCAAATGTATTGTGGTAAAGTGGTGGAGTGGAGGTAACTCCTCCACTTTACGTCCAAAAATCTGCGGTATAATTCCACCAGAGGTAATGCCAGAAAAAATTTCCAATGGACTCCATTAAATGGGGACTTGTACCAGCAAACCACGAATTGTAATCTTGTGGTAATACTGCCTGACCAAGGGGCGGTATCGGTAATTCTGTTTGCTGGTATTCCAGCAGATTTACTGCTAGAATACCAGAAAACACATAATGAGCCCCACAATCTCAAAAGTGATGCACAGGAGCATACGTTCTTTAATTTAATTCTTTTAAAAAGCATGTGTGCACATTGGTATATAATGCAGATGAGTGAAGCTGATATTTTAGAGCAGGAAAGAATATGAACACAATTCCATGCTTTGCATTAAAGAAAAAGGAAGGAATTAACATAATAAACACATTTTTAAATTGTGTATTTGGCATGTGTACAGTGAGAAAAAATAATATTTTAAATAAAAGTCAGATTTTGAATAAAAAAATAAAATTAAAAAATGAACTTTGTTATATTCTGCTCGAATTACCTATGTAAAGATAAAGACACTGGGCCTCATTACACGGATGGCGGTGGACAAAGGGGCTATTAGCACCTTGGTCCATGCCGGTAAAATACCGACACCGCCTTGGTGGAAAGGGGAATTACCGCCCTATTCCAAGGTAGGTGGGGCGGTAATTCCCCCTTCCCCCATTGCCCTTCCCCATTCCCATTCCCATTTTTGCCCCATAGGGCTCTATGGGAATGGGGAAGGCGCTAATTACGGCTCCGCAAATTGCGGTACCGTAATTAGTTCCCGGGTCCCTTTGCGGATTGGTTTTTAACGCCTGCAAAAAGCAGGCGTTAAATTCCCCAACCCGCAAAGGGACCTCGTAGTAAGGTGGTAAGGTTTTACCGGTACCGGTAAAATACCGATACCGGTAAACCCTTACCGCCTACCGTGTAATGAGGATCAATGTATTGACCTCTATGGACTCTGACACCCAGCCTTCTGTGAATGCACCACATATAGGCTCTGTACACTACTAGCCTGTACCATCTGCTCAACACATTGAAATTGGTCACTTGGCAGAAGAAAACTAAGAAGTTAAATTGTTTAGGACTTTTAAAATACCATGCTACCTTTGAGATGTGCAAGGCAGAAATACCTAACATCAGGTTATTTGGGGATTTTTTTGTAATTGATTGGAAACTTGTTATACTAAAATAAGCAGACCTCCAAAGATCAATATGGCTATTATCACACATTGGTAGGAGAAATGCACGCCTTGGAGTTTTGGTGGTGAAGTGAAACACGTTAGTTTAGTAGTACCTAATGTAAGTACATTATATTCTGTTTGTTTTGCAGTATTTAAATCACTGGGTTGTCTTTATAAGTTAAGTATTTTAATTGCAAACTAAGTTGCACTGGAACCGGTTTGACATGATCTTTTCATTTTCATTGGTGTTAAGCAGAATCCAGTGCAGTTCCCTTAGGGAGCACTGCACCAGAGTAGGACTACAGGTGAGAGCAATAAATCCCCTTTGGTATCAGTCTGTACCACAAAGATTTAGTTGGTAGCTGTGGCTGATTAGTCAGACTAATCTCAAGAGGGAGATGTGCAGTATTCAGGGTTTACACATTAGCTCCCGCTAAACTATGGAACAAGGAAACACTAACCAAAACGTTGTAGTTAAAAAGTAGATATATATATTTATTTTATGCACTTCTAATGAAACACATGTATCACAAATATCAAGTAAGTTAAAGTAAGTCACGGAAAAATATACACACTCCCTATATGAATTGTAGAAAAAGTGAACCAGAGTGAAAACTGAGCAAAATGGCTCAGTGAAAACTACACACCAGGGATCCACTAACAATTCCTCACAAAGGAGGGAAAGCACAATTTATTCAGAAATAGATTCTTATACACCCTAGCAACACTCCCTATCAGTTGTGGACAAGTTCAGCAAGACAGTGAATCAATATAAGCAATACTTAGAATGAAAACTGAGCAAATGGCATTTCACAATGATTAGGCAGTGGGAAGGAAGAGTAGCTATAAGAAAAGGGTGCACCACACAGTTTGAATGGAGAAGCAATCTCGAGAAGGCAGATCTAACAGATGTGACCAGAGTCAGTAGGGCTGTGCCAGAGTTAGTGGTACAGGGCAAGGGCCCAGGAGCAAACTGTTCTTGTAGCTGCAGTCAAGTCTTTCGTTAATGATATTTGAAATGGTGGTTGCAAAATTTGAAAAGACAATGTTAAGAGAGGGGGCGGCCAACCCAACAGGTAGGTAAAGGATTTAAAACACCTTTAGCACTACCGCGAAGAAAGAGCAACCGCGAAGAAAGAGCAGCCTGGCGGAACAATGTACCTTAAATGAAGAAGTGGCTCCTGTGGTGGCGGTCGTTCCTAGTAGTTCCTGCAGTTCGGGTGATCCAGCAGGGGAAGTGGAGGAAGGTTTGAGTTACTGTACTACCCCGGGATGAACCAGCCGCGGTGCTGCCCGACGAATAAAAGGTACGCTCCTTTAAATCGCGGTCCAGGTGGACTGGTGCCTGGCTATCCGGCCTCCGAGTTCAGGATCCAGGAGATTCGACCAATGCAGGTCCGGAGAGGCAAACTGGTTGGCCCCACCAGCTCAAGGGAAGAAGGCTCTTGCAGGTGAAGATCTTCTCTCGTCATGTGGAGAAAAAGTGGTGAGACGCTGCAGCAGGGCTTCACCAGTGGTTCAGTCGTTACAGATGTCTTTGGCTTCTCTCCTCTTCGGCTTCTTAGTTCCAGTGGCAACGTCTTGCTCTTCCAGTGCTCAGGACCCTGCTTTTATGCAAAAAGATCCCCATTCATACAGCCTAGCTGTCACTCACACAGTAGAGTGATCATCTTGGCGGTAGACCCTCCAGCCTATCAGGATAGAGTGCGACGTGGGTTGCGGAAGCAACCGTGTCCAGAGGTCCTACTCCCCCTCCCACATAGCGGACCCACCCCAGACTCAGTGGCGCCAAAAGGATGGCTTCTCGGTAGAAGCCTGCCAAATGGACGAACAAAGGATCCCCAACCTGGGTTAGGAGTTTAGAGAAAGACACGATAAAGAAGTTATATTAAAGTTCTGGCAAATAAAACCTACCACAGCAAAGTTAATATAAATCGTGCCAGCAGTATGTTAGAGGCTGTCAGAAAATCGTGGTAGCCTCGAACAATGGGAAAATCCCATAGGGAAATATTTGCGGTCGAATATTTATGGTAGTAACCACTGCCACCAGCCAGAAACTTTTGAGAGAGGGACTTTAGGGTACCCTCTCGAAAATGAACATAGGGGAAAAACTATTAACCCCTTCCAGTACTTCCATAGTAAGATGGGTTGTACTGGTTTTGTTCATAGGATTTGACTAGTAAAGTCAATGGGGACTTTACATGCCCTGGGAGAAAGTAGTCAGTCCCAGGGTATGGAGTCTATGTTTGAGGGTCGCTACGACACCTCTGTGTCACTGCGCGGAGGGTGCTGTGTAACACATGTGAATAAAGATGGTTCCTATGGGGTTGAGAAAGACCCCATAGGCATTAAACACAAAAATAGCCTACAACACACATAGAGACACTTTTTCCCCTAAGAGTGGGAAAAAGTGTCTCACTCTTAGCAGGTAAAAAGAAACAAACCCTTCAAATCCAGCAAAGCTGCTGGGGGACTCTATAGGTAAGGGAAATTACCCATAAACTGAGAATTCTCCCTAACACTCACACCCTCCCCTCCCCCGCCCCCCAGACTAAGGGACAAGAGGATCTAATCCACTCCTGGATGAGTCTCTTACCTCTAGTTGGTTATAAACATCCTAGAGAGACCATCAGCATTTTGGTGGTGACATCCTGACCTGTGCTCAATGGTAAAATCAAACCTTGGAGGCAGATTGACCATCTAAGCAGTTTGGGGTTTTCCCCGTTCATTTGCATTAAGCATCTCAAGGGTTGGTGGTCTGTTTGAATGATGAACGTAGATCCATCCAAGTATGGTCTAAACTGCTTCAAAGCCCACACAATGGCAAAACATTCTCTCTAAATAGTTGCCCACCTTGTTTCAGGTTCCTTCAGTTTCCTACTGATGAAGCAAATCGGGTGTTCCCTACCTTTCTCATCCAGTTGACTAAGTACTGCACCTATACCTATATTGGAAGCATCTGTTTGTAGAATGAAGGGTTGGTGGCAGTCATGAGCTCTGAGAACTGGAGCTTCAAAAAGGGTTTTCCTTAGGCTTTCAAAGGCCTGATTGCACTCCTCATTCCATTTGATCTTTGGAGAAGAGATTACATTCAGTGGAGAAGCTATGGATCCATAGTTCTTAATGAAATTCATGTAATACCCAGTGAGGCCTAGGAAGGCTCTCACCTGGGTTTGAGTAGAAGGGGTTGTCAAATTTTGCACAGCTTCAATCTTGCTGAGCAAAGGCCTTATTTCACCACCTCCTACCTCATGCCCAAGGTAGACCACTTTAATCTGACCAATTTGACATTTGCTTGCCTTTATGGTCAGATGGGCCTGTTCCAGAGCCTGTAAAACATATCCTAGGTGGTCAACATGTTCTTTCCAAGTAGGGCTTTACACTGCAATGTCATCCAAGTATGCCATGCAGAAGTCCTCCATCCCATTCAGAACCTGATTAACCATCCTTTGGAATGTAACAGGTGCATTTTTTAATCCAAAAGGCATATCCTTAAATTTGTATAAGACAACTGGGGTGGAGAATGCAGTTTTCTCCTTGGCATGGTCATTTGCCAATAGCCTGACGTGAGGTCAAATGTGCTGAGGAACTTGGCTGAACCAAGTCTATCCACCAGCTCATCTGTCCTTGGAAAAGGATGGGCATCAGTCTTAGTGACTGCATTTAGAGCTCTATAGTCCACACAGAATCTCAACTCCTTGTACCCTGCCTTTGGTACTAACACAACTGGGCTAGACCATGGACTAGTAGAGGGCTCTATTAGCCCGAGATCAAGCATCTTGTTGACCTCTCCTTTGCTGTGGGTTTTTACATTTTCTGACATCCTGTAGCCCCTGCTTTTGACAGGTAAACAGTCACCAGTTTGAATATCATGCTGGCCCCAAGGGGTCAAGCCTGGTGCTAGAGAAAACAGGGGGGCACATTGATTCAACAACACTTTGCACTCCTCCTGTTGCTCAGGTGTCAGATTAGAAGAGAGATTAACTCCTTCTATTTTCTCATCCAAAGGTTTGCCTCTGAGGAGGTCAGGTAGAGGTTCACTCTCCTCCTCCTCTTGAGATGAAGCTAGAGGCAAAGCTCCCAGTTCTGGCCTCGAGACATAAGCTTTTAGACGGTTGATGTGAAAGACTCTAGGAGCCTCCTTAGGATTGCCTAAGTCCACCAGATAGTTCACCTTTCCAAGTTTCCCCACAACCTTGAAGGGTCCAATCGATTTGTCCTGTAAGGCCCTCTGCCTTGTTGGGACCATAACAAGAACTAGCTGGTCTTGAGCAAACTCAATCATGTTGGCCTTCTGGTCATGCCAATGTTTGACCATAGCCTGACCTGCTTTCAAGTTATCGCTTGCCTCAGCCATCATGTGTGACATTCTCCTCCGGAGTCCTATCACATAGCCAGTGACTCTGACTGGCGTGGGGGAAGGGGCACTCTCCAACCCCTCCTTGATCAGGGCCAATGGACCTCTGACCGGATGGCCATAGAGAAGTTCAAAGGGAGTGTAACCCACTCTCTCCTGAGGGACTTCTCCTTATGCAAAGAGAAGGCATGGCAGTAGAAGATCCCACTTTTTCTTAAGAGGGGGTTCTAAAGCTCCTATCATGCTCTTCATGGTTCTGTTAAACCTTTCTGCCAATCCATTTGTCTGAAGGTGGTAGGCTGTTGAGAACTTGTAGGTAACTCCACAGTTTTTCCACATGGCCTTCATGTAGTGGGACATATAATTTGACCCCCTGTTGGATATCACCTCCTTAGGAAATCAAACCCTGGTAAAAATACCAAGGAGGGCCTTAGCTACAGCCGGATCTGTAACAGTCCTCATAGGAATTGCTTTAGGGAACCTAGTAGCATGGTCTACTACAACAAGTATAAACCTGTTGCCTGAAGAATTTGGAGGATCACGGGGACCAACAATGTCGATTCCTACCCTCTTAAATGGTACTCCCACTTTTACCAGAGGTTTGGCAAGTGTGGCAACTCTTGCAAAACTTATCTACCTCAGCCCCCATTTTAGGCCAATGAAAGTAGAGAGAGAGCCTTTTCTTGGTCTTCTTGAAGCTGAAGTGACCAGCCAAAGGTATCTCATGGGCTAGTTGCAAGAATTGGAGTCAGTTTGTTTGGGGTACTACAAGTCTTTTGTACTTCCCAGGGAGTGACTCTGTTGGTTCACTATAGAAGAGGTAATCTTCCCAGTGTAACCTGTACTTCCCAGGCTCTTGCCCTTCAAGCTGAGAAGCTGCCTGGTGGCGAAGACCTTCCAGAGTTGGACATTCTATTTGTCCCTTACTGAAGTCTGCCCTTTGGGGTCCACCTTCTGCCAGTAAAGACTGCAGCTCAGGATGGTCCACAGGGTCAAGATCTCCAATGCGTTCCTGGCGTCCTACTAGATATGAATCTTCAGGCTCTAGTTCAACCACACAGGGTTGTACCTCACTCTCAGCCTCAGCTGGAGGAAGAATCACAGGTGTGATTTTTGACAACCTAGGAGATTTCCTGGTTGGTAGCACTGGAGTGCCTTCTGCTGGTTTCTTCTTTGAAGCCTTGGGTTTCCTCTTTGCTTCCTGTTGCTTTGAAATAGCAGTGGAGTAGGAGTAGGAGTGATTTCTTTTTCTTTCATCTCAGGAGAGCCCCTCAAGGTCCTCTCCCTTGCAGGTCTGGTAAGCTCCTGTAATCTCTTACTAGAAGGTCTGGGAGTACTTGACACTACTCCCAGGTCTTTCAGATCATTACCCAACAGCACCCTTACTGGTACTTCAGATTGTACACTCACAGGTATCCTGACAGTCATTTCATTGCACTGGATGAGAGCTGGTAATTGGGGAGGCATCTGCACAGGCCCTCCAGCTAACTGGGTGAGGCGTTTGGGTGCCTTAGCAACATCCTCCACCTTGAAAAAAGATTTGTCCACCACAGTTATGCTGGCCCCAATGTCTCTAATGGCAGGGGGTTCCTGACCATTGACAAGGACACTGGGGGTCATTCCAAGGTTGGAGATAAGGGAAAAACGATGCCGGTAAAGGATTACCGGCATCCCTTAACTCTATGGGCTATTCTGACCAGCCAGACCGCTATTTACTGCATCATAATTTACGATGTCGTTAATAGCGGTCTAGTGTCGTGCGTGCGACACACCATGGCGAATACAGCTGTATGCCGTAAACTGGAGCTGATAACAAGCAATGTGGACATGCAAATAACGGCCTTCTGAAGCCCGCAAAATACAGGCATCTCAGAGAAGGTGTTAAGATTCCTGAGCAGTGTTTCCAAGAGCCACAGGTGCACACAATCAGCACAGGTGGAGGCAACGGAGTCTGGCACAGCGCAAAAGGAGCACACCCACACAACACACCCCCTCCCACACCAAGATGATACCAATAGTAGTAGCATTACTGGAGCTGCAGGACCTGCTTGCAAGGCAGCAACATCATCAACAATAGCAACAACAACAACCACAGCCCCCACCACAGAGGAAACACAGGAGAAGAAGGAGGATGAGACAGGCCCAGCATGCCCCACCAGTGCAGCCACCATTACCACACCGGCAGGCCCCAATCCCGTGCATCAGAGCCACCCCCTCAACCAAACACCATAGCAGATCAACACCCTGTACCGGCTTGACTGTGACACCATCACCACCATAGTGGACCTGATACATGACGTCAATAGTGAGCCTCACGAAAATACGAACCGCCGCCCCCCTCCACCGAAGGTAGTGTCCATGCTCCACCTCCTTGACACATTCACTAACCAGCACACAGTGGGGCACATGCATGGCATTTCACAACCTTTATTTCCCAGATACTGAACCAAGTGCTGGATGCCCTCTTCAAGCACACAAGGGACTACATACCCCTAACACAGACTCCCCAGGGGATACTTGATACAAAGCTTGACTCCCATGCACTGGCAGGCATGGCAAATTGTATAGGTGCCCTCGACTGCACCGTCGTGGAGTTGGTGGTGCTGCATGCCATGGAGACGGCGGGTTGCAACGGCAAGCAATACCACTCAATCAACGTGCAGATGGTATGCAACGCCAGCACGATCATCACACATTGCTGTGCCTGATATCCAGGATCAACTCATGACTCTTTGGTCAAGCGGAACTCCACGCTACCACACTACATGGAGCAACATGCTGGACCACGTGCCTGGCTGCTTGGTGAGTTGCCTGACTGGCCCATGGCAGTGCATCGGGGTAAGGAGGTGGGTGCCTGCATACTCCACCTGGGTGGAAATGTTGACACCAGTGCACAATGAGCACCTCACCAAACACTGTGCAAAGCACTCATCACTGTTTGCTACATTTGCTGGAGTAGTGGGTACTACAGCACCACTATCCAGACTTTGCTTCTCTATCAATAATTTGTTGTTTCTTGCCTTTGACAGGAAGACCTTTCTGTCTACACAGATCCCTTAAATAATCAGCAGTATGAGGAGGGTCTCCTGGCTGTAACCTTCCATAATTTATTTTAAATAAACTTGTTGTGATAGTTAGCCTTGTGGTTATTTGAACCAAAGCACTAGCAGAACTCTAAAATATAAATCCAATACTTTTATCCCACCGCTGCCACCAGTGTTAGGCAGAATCCAGTGCAGTTCCCTTAGAGAGCACTACATCAGATTAGGACTACAGGTGAGAGTAATAAATCCCCTTTGGTATCAGTCTGTACCACAAATATTTAGTTGGTAGCTGTGGATGAGCAGTCAGACTTATCTCAAGAGGGAGATGAACAGTATTCAGGGTTTGCACATTAGGCCCACTGGACTATGGAACAAGGAAACACTGACCAAAGCTTTGTAGTTAAAAAGTAGATATATATTTATTTTATACACTTCTAATCAAACACATGTATCACAAATATCAAGCAAGTTAAATTAAGTCACAGAAAAATATACACACCACCTATATGAATTGTAGACCAAGTGAACCAGAGTGAAAACTGAGCAAAACGGCTCAGTGAAAAATACACACCAGGGATCCTCTAACAATTCCTCACAAGGGAGGGAAAGTACAAGTTATTCAGAAATATATTCTTATACACCCTAGCAACACTCCCCATCAGTTGTGGACCAGTTCAGCAAGACAGTACATCAATATAAGCAATACTTAGAATGAAAACTGAGCATAATGGCATTTCACAGTGATTAGGCAGTGGGAAGGAAGAGTAGTTATAAGACAGGGGTGCACCAAACAGTTTGAATGGAGAAGCAATCTCGAGAAGGCAGATCTAACAGATGTGACCAGAGTCAGTAGGCCTCTGCCAGAGTTAGTGGTACAGGGCAAGGGCCCAGGAGCAAAATGTTATTGTAGCTGCAGTCAAGCCTTTGGTTAACGATATTTGAAATGGTGGTTGCAAAAGTTGAAAAGACAATGTTAAGAGAGGGGGCGGCCAACCCAACAGGTAGGTAAAGGATTTAAAACACCTTTAGCACTACCATGAAGAAAGGGCGACCTGGCGGAACAATGTACCTTAAATGTTCCTGGTAGTTCCTGCAGGTCGAGGGGTCCAACAGAGGAAGAGAGGGTCTCGTCGTGGAGGAAGGTTCGAGTTACTGCACTACCCAGGGATGAAACCAGCCGCGGTGCTGCCCAACAAATAAAAGGTACGCTCCTTTAAATTGCGGTTCGGGTAGACTGATGCCTGGCTATCCGCCCTCCGAGTACAGGGTACGGGAGATTCGACCAAGGCAGGTCCGGGAAGGCGATTGGCAAACTGGTTGGCCCCACCAGCTCAAGGGAAGAAGGCTCTTGCAAGTGAAGATCTTCTCTCGTCATGTGGAGAAAAAGTGGTGAGACGCTGCAGCAGGGCTTCACCGGTGGTTCAGTCATTGCAGATGTCTTTGGCTTCTCTCCTCTTCGGCTTCTTAGTTCCAGTGGTGACGTCTTGCTCTTCCAGACCTCAGACCCTGCTTTTATGCCAAAAGATCCCCATTCATAGAGCCTACCTGTCACTCACACAGTGGAGTGGTCATCTTGGCGGGAGACCCTCCAGCCCACCAGGATAGAGTGCGACATGGGTTGCGGAGGCAACCCTGTCCACGGGTCCTACTCCCCCTCCCACACAACGGACCCACCACAGACGCAGTGGCGCCGAAAAGAGGGCTTCTCTGTAGAAGCCCGCCAAACGGACGAACAAAGGACCCCAACTTGGGTTAGGAGTTTAGAGAAAGACACGAGAAAGAAGTTATATTAAAGTTCTGGCAAATAAAACCTACCTGAGCAAAGTTAATATTAAAATGCACCGGTGGTATGTTAGAGGCTGTCAGAAAATCGTGGTAGCCTCGAACAATGGGAAAATCCCATAGGGAAATATTTGCGGTCAAATGTTTATGGTAGTAACCACTGCCACCAGCCAAAAATTTTTGAGAGATGGACTTTAGGGTACCCTCTCAAAAATGAACATAGGGGAAAAACTATTAACCCCTTCCAATACTTCCATAATAAGATGGGTTGTACTGGTTTAGTTCATAGGATTTGACTAGTATAGTCAATGGGGACTTTACATGCCCTGGGAGACAGTAGTCAGTCCCAGGGTATGGAGTCTATGTTTGAGGGTCGCTACGACACCCCTGTGTCACTGCACGGAGGGTGCTGTGTAACACATGTGCATAAAGATGGTTCCTATGGGGTTGAGAAAGATCCCATAGGCATTAAACACAAAAATAGCCTAGAACACACATAGCAAAAATACCTACGAGTGGGAAAAAGAGTCTCACTCTTAGCAGGTAAAAAGAAACAAACGCTTCAAATCCAGCAAAGCTGCTGGGGGAATCTATAGGTAGGGGAAATTAAAGAAAATGAAAGCCTTTCCCATATTTCAGCTTTTAGTCTGTGAGTTCCACTGGTTGTTGATGTGAAATAAACATCATCCCAGAGAAGGCGTGGCTTCTTTCTACATTTGTCCAGAATGCATTCAATACCGGTAGTTGTGGACTGCACTATGAACATTCTGATTGGCTGAGAGGATGTTAATAATCGTCTCCATGTGCTACTACGCCATGGTAGATATCTTAGTGAACGACAAGAGATCTAGGTGTGTTCCAACTGGTCATACAAATCCAATTATTGAATGGGGAACTTCTTCTATTTCTTTTACAATGAACGTCACATGCTGACAGATTTTACCCCTACATTACACACATATCTGAGCCACAGCACAGTGTAATTCCATGGACTGGCTTACGTGCATCTTGCGCCGGGTACTCTCTCTTTTTTTAATTTTTTCTGGCGACCATGGAAAGGGAGAAGGGACCACACGTAGTCCCTTCTCCCTTTTCCAAGGTGGACAGTTTCCTCCCATTCAATAGTATGGAGCAAGTTGGCCCAAAACGGTGCCCTGTTGATCCATACTAATGAAGCAGTACGCACGTTCTAGTTTTCCTAGATCTAACACGTACCGCGACAACACCTTTTCAAACAGCAAAAGAAATGACGCTTGAAAAGGTTTTATCGGCATTGGTATTCCGAGGCTGCAAACTCAGGAAAACTAGTATCCCGAGACTGGAGCAGGCCCTGGAATACTAATGGCAATAACCGCCTCGCCGCCGGTCCATCACCGTCTTACGCTCGGCGCCTGTAACTTCAGGCGCCGGGCCATTACCTTAGGCGGTAATGGCCCACTGGCTCGGCGGTTATTGCCATTGTAACCCATGTCATCTTGTATCAATGTCGATCACAGCAATGTTAATGATTTAAAATGTAGGGGGTAATTTTGCACTATATGCTAATTGGATGCAGGGGACCACCCAACGCTTGCACTTATGTGTGGTTGGTCCCCTGTATGTAATTCTCAACACTCACCAAGCAGAAATATAAATAAGAAAAATGTAAAAAAGAATTAAGGAAAAAGCAACTTTACTCTAAATCTTCAGCTCACTGCTATCTGAGAAACTAAATGCTGCCTGCAAATTACGCTTTGCAGGCCATTTTATAATGTACTCCAATGGTTCTATGTGATGTCTACGAATATTGAAGGATGCATACAAAAAAAGATTGTGCAGCCTTCAATATTCGCAAATATCACTTTTCGTGAAGTTCACCCCTCCTGAATTTCTGTGTAAAGTGATCATCCGCTCAACTCTCACCCTTTAAATAGAGAGGTTACCCCACCCCAATTCCCCCCTCCCTGCCATAAACATTCATACACACACCCTGATTTCCCTCATAGACAAACACACAAACAAAAACAGAAACACACACACTTACTTGCCCTTCCTCACTCTCCCTCCCAAACAACAAAGACTCCTCCCCGACCAAGACAAAAACACTTACACTTACTTTCTCCCTACACTATACCCTCCCCTTCACACTGCAAACAATCCCCTTAAACATACACACAGACAAACACATCTGAAGCCTGCACCTGTCAGCCTCTGCGCACACTCGTGTGCAGCAACTGCTTGACAGTTTGATTTAGAAAGACCACACTGAGGAATCTCAGAGCTGTCTTTATAAATCTGTCTTTTTTAAAATTTTTGGTGAGTACCATTCCAATGGACTTTGGAAGGCTGGGTAGCTCGGTCGGTAGAGCATGAGACCCTTAATCACAGGGTGGTGGGTGCGAGCCCTATGTGGGGGGAAATCAACGTTGGGAGGATAGCTCAGGGCAAGGAGTTTGCCTTGGAGGCAAAACAACACGGAGCGACACAGGTTCGATCCCTGGGTTGGCGCTTAGAAATCTTTGGGTATTGCGTGTATTATTAATATAACTTATAACTCTGATCTGTCTTCTATACACCCGTTGTACATATAATGCAAGGCATCCATCGTCCATGGGAATTCTTTGCTTTTATGACTGCATGACAATATCTCATGTAGGCAAAAAACTGGTGTAAAACCGCAGGCCCTTCCAAGAAGGAGGTGGAAAGACAAGTGGAGATCCAAACTCCGCTTTGCTCTCCTCCTAGGCTTTGAAGAGGCCCACGAATTAGATGGCGCGCAAAATGACAGCGTAAAGACACTTGTACGCTTCCAGTTTGTGCTACACTCAGTGTAAAATGAACCCCTTTGCAAATGTACCAGAAGTTATGAAAAACGTTCATTCTGCAAATCCCCATAAATTACACAGAAGGGACTTGTAGGGCCTAATTCACAGAAGCGTTTTATAAAGGCAAACCCCCATTGGAAAACGCTCTGCCACTCAGGGGCGCAATGTTTGCACGTTGGTGCAAATGGGTCCCCTCTGTGTAATGTTCATCATTTGCACATCGGGGCGCAAAAGAGAGAAGAAAAGTGGAGGCAATATTGTCTTTCTGCTCTGCTGTGTAAATTGAGAAAATGCCGCCATTTACGCACAGCAGGCAGCTTTTGGTGGGTCAATAGGAATCCCCAGCATTTATGCCAGCATGGATATGCATGCTGGCATCAATGCTGTCACATTTACATGGCAGAAGGGGTGCGGGAGGCAGAAATGCACATTCACTGACTGCACATAGGTGATGGGATCTGCTCCCCCAGGTGATCTGATCATCGGGATCTTTGAGATCTGAATCAGTACAATATATCAGAGGATATGGATGATATGCTCCTGCAACTCCAAAATGCTCACCTTCAATCCACAGCAGGAATATACTATTTGATTCTCATCCCTAGTTGTTAAAGTCATCATTCACACTGTCTTTGATTCCGAATAACCATTGGTGATAAAGAGTGGGCATACAACTGGGGTCAGACCAGCATCATTTTCTTCTGATTACTGGTCCTAACCCTTAAATATGTAGGGTATAGTTTTAAGGGATCACTGTAGAATTCGGTGTATCATCAGAATCGCTGTATTGTGACCATCAATGCACTGAAAAGATTGCCTTGCACTTGCAATATGTCAGCCCAAATTAAATGCAAAACGCCTGCCTACTGGTATCAAGGCAAAAACAAAGAGGTGATGGCTGGAAGGTTTAGAATGACTCTTAACCACTGGCATTGCTCTCGGCAACCCTCCAGACCATCGTTTTTCACCTTTCAAGCCATTAAAGCAGGGGAAAGACCATATGCAAATCAGGCTTGGCCCCACCCCAAAAGGGGCAGTCCAGCCCGAACTGCTAGGTCACATCCCTTCTGCACGAGACCACAAGCATCCCCAAACATGTTTCAGCCTTGTTGGGCCTCTTCAGTGAGGAGTAGCTTGGGTCTCTAGGCCCAGCAGGCACGATACCCACATCTGGGCATACCCGTCCCATTCGGGATGACAAAGCAGGCCATGGAGTCTTCAAGGCTGCTGCTCCGCCTTATTCAGATCTAGTCTTCCATCTTCTCATGTTCACCTCCCTCTTGTTCACATGGTCCATCCCGCCTCTCCCTATACTGACTGCACCTGCCTTGCTGATCTGGATGAACTTCCTCTCTTCTGTTCTCATTCTTCTTCCTTTCTCACTTCTTAGTCCTGTCTCTTACACACATGCCTCCCTTTTATTAACCTAGTATTTACGATCCTCTCTTTTCAGTCGGAAGTGCAAATGTTCCATTGTTGCTAGTCCCTGAAAAATGAGCAAAACTCACCAATTACCTTTTGCCCAGGTTTTTGATTTTTAATAAATGTGGGGATTCATTTGCCCATATCACCATTTACGTTTCCTCCCTTTTCTTCTGTCACCACAATGGGCTGAACATTTTGATTTTATTTCTCGCTCTTCCTTGCCGGTAAGCTCTCTTCTCATCCTTCGCTGCTTCTCCCCATTGGTTCTTCCTCTGGCTATCTTCTCTGTTGCACATACAGCATCCCTGCCTGTCTCTATCCATCTTCTTCATGTCCCTTGGATAACCAATATCATCACTATCACCACTCTAGCTTTTCACCCACCACACTCACGCAGTACCACTTGCTCTCTGAAAGGCCTCTCCCCTTCTTTCATCTTCTGCTTCTTTATACCTCTTCCCATTCCCACTTGCACCTCATCCAGCCCTGTCCTTGTTTCACCCCATCTCTCCCCATCTACCTTGTATTCCTCCTCCATTATGCACAACATACTTCTCAATCCATTCTGTTTGTTTTCTCCTCTGCCTCCTTTGCTCAGTCACAATCCCCACCACTTTCATCTCAATTATGTCCTTCCACTGTGTTGCTCACCTCAGTCTGAATCTTTGCTATCACCTTCTCTTTCCCAGTTTCCATCTGACCCATTTCAATCATTGTCAATCTCTCACCTATGTTTCTCCAAGTGCCAGTGTCACACCTCGGACTCTCCCCATTTCTCACCCACCTTTATCAGTCCATTATTATCCCCACTCCAAGTTCCTGATTATTTGACTGTTCTTCCTGTTTTACCCTCTAAAGTTCCTATGTCGTCTGTCACCACAGCACTCGTTCTATTTCCCCTCTTGCTTTCTTTAAGGCCAACCTTTATCCCACATCTGTGCTCATTGGCTGTTCATAGTTACTTCCCTCATCTCGCCCCCTTGTTCGCTGTCTACTCTCTGCTCTTTCCTCGTTGTTCTCCACAGAGATGTCTAGCATTCTCTACCTTTGAATTCATGTCTGTATTTAACTCTCTCTCTCTCCTTTTATTTTTTGTCAATGAGCTCCTTTCCTGTGCTCCTTCCCCTGCCCTGCTGTGTTTCTTATGTGACACTTGCATTGCTATCTTTCTCTCTCTCTTGCTTTCTCTCTCACCATTTGCGTTTTACTTCCAAGACCTCTTTGCTTTCTTTTCTTTCATTCTCACTCTCTCATTCATTGTATTGCTAAGTTTCTTCCTCTGACTTTCATGTTCTTTCACTTTTCTTCTTCTATCAATAACTTAATCCTTCATGTCTTCCTCTTCCTCTTCCTCTCCATCGTCATCGTCATCACAGTAAAGCACTCCTGCCCCACAAGCCAGCCTTACCGATTGACTCGCCTCCTCACTATGCCCTTCTCTTGAGTCGGATTTAACGATTGTTGGAATTGTTTGCCCTCTCTTTAGTTCCTTCTCAGTCCCACTGCTCAGCCCTGGCAAGTCTCCCCCTGGGGATATACAGGAAGACTGGTATTTGACACACTTTGTCCAAGGCTCAAAGGCATTTGGGCTCTCAGGTAGTTTCTTATGCATGGAAGGTCCTGAGACACATTGTTGATCAAAGGCTGCATAAAGGAGGGTGATGAAGACTTTCATATGGTCAGACCAAGCAGCTGTCTGACCTCCACACACTATCAGGGTGCTGCTTACTGAGGCTGCTGGTATACATGTAAATAGCATGATCAGTCTTGCCTTGGCACAGGAAGTCATTGCAGTCCATGTCTCTGCAGCGCTCCCCTCCACTCTGCCACCTGGACAGTAGTCCACTATGCCGTTTTAAGAAACGGCTGAGCGTGCACCCTTCTTTTGTTAATACGTGGATAAGCCCCATTGGTATTTTATGGTAGCAGCATAGCTAAGAGCATGACATGCTGTCATGGCATGCAAACATAATTTAATCATGTGTTTTTCCAGCTAGAATTTTACGTGGATTTGCTGCATCTTCGTGAAATACCGAATAAGAATAAGTCTGGCTTTATTAGCTGGGAGGGCCAGCCTTTTCCCGTTGTTGCCTTACAGACGAAGAGATGTAATCAGCACCTGGCTTTGAAAAATAAATTGAAGGCATCAGTCATTGTGTGACTTGAAAGAATACCCCTGCAGACTGTATTGTAATGTGAAAGCCAGGGCACTTGGAAGGAGAGTCATTATTTCACTCAAGGCTGAAGCTTCCTTTTGTTTGAACAGAATACAGTGAGCAACAGCCCCCCGCACCCCTACAACCCTACGTCCCTCCCATGCCTTTCCATTGTGCTCCTGGATAGCTCACGGGTTAAATCGTTCACATGTAACCATCCCGAACCTCGCAAGTTTAAATCCTGGCAGTGTCACTTCAGCTTGGCATCCATTTTAGGTACGTGCATTGTATATCATTATCTTGGGAAATTATAACAGCTGAAATGACAAGAGAATTGATGGACATCTAACATGAACAACTCGATAAACAAGTATTAATATTAATAAACATGTGCCTTTTTTAAATAACCCCTTTGATACCCACACACATTTTAATCTGTTAGAGCAGGGGTCTGCAACCTGAGGTTCGCCAGGTGTTCTTGACCAGGGATGTCATTTCACCAAAATGCCTGGGGTAGCTGAAGTGACATCACACCACCCTTGACCTCTAATGACATCATAGGAAGTGATGTAATTGACCCCACCCAGAAGTGACATCAAAGGAAGCAATGGAACACAACCTTTCACCCCTCCACCAAAACAGGAAGTGGCATCACATAGCATTGTTTCTAAGTACACTACGAGAAATATGGTTAAAATATCACTGTAAAGTGATATACATTTCATACAAGAATGGATCACCATATGTACCATTAATATCCACGGTATAGGCCCATATTACCAAATAACTGTGAATGCAAGCAAACGTCCAAGGCCAAACGATAATGATGTGCTATTATATAGCACTTGCTGTTAAGCGCTTCATATAGAACAGATACACGTATAATATCACCCAACCTGTGTTTGTATTCATTTATCAACCTCAGCAGGATGCAAGGCTGAGTTGACCTTGCTGAGAATCGAACCTGCAACCTGCAGATCACACACACATTGCACCAGCCAGTGCTCAACCCACTGAGCTATCTTGCCAGCAATAGCTATCAGAAAACCAGCCACCCTAGAAACAAAGAGCCACATGCTGCTGACCACAGCCTGTTAGGCAGAACCATATGCAGTACCCAATTAAGACTACACGTGTCAGTATAATTTCACCTTTGGTACAAGCCTGTACTACATAGTAATGTGGTAGCAGTGGCTGAGCAGCCAGACTTACCTCAAGAGTAGAGTGAGCAGTACAACAGGTTACACAAAGGAATAGCAAATACAGTGATTCAACCAAATACTTAGGGCCTCCTTACACGGAATGCGGTAAGGGTTTACCGGTACCGGTAAACCCTTACCGCCTTACTACGAGGTCCCTTCGCGGGACCCGACCTCAACGCTGGTTTTACCAGCCGTTAAGAACCGGCCCGCAAAGGGACCTTGGAGGCAATTACAGTACTGCAATTTGCGGTACCGTAATTGCTGCCTTCCCCATTCCCATTTGAGCCCTATGGCGGCTCAAATGGGAATGGGGAAGTGCCATGGTGAATGGGGAATTACCACCCTGACACACCTTGGAATAGGGCGGTAATTCTGCCATTCACCATGGCAGACTCGTTACAGTACCAGCGGCAACCATGGCGCTAATAGCGCCATGGTTACCGCCTACCGTGTAATGAGGCCCTTAGTCAAGGTTTCTTGGTGAAAGAATATAAATGTATTTACACAGTCGTTTGGAAAACATTCCACCAGTAAGAGCAGCTCAATATCACAATCTAATATACTACAATACACAACCAATCAGTTTCTGAACAAGTTCAGCTCCCCTGAATTGTGAGCAAAATGGCACTTCAGTTACTTTAAAAAGGGGTAAAAAGACAAGGTTATAAGAATCAACAGCACTAATACTTTCATAGGCAGGGTAAAGGGATTCAGTTCACTACAACTAGCAATTCAATTCAATAGGCCTGGGCCAAAGTCAATGGTTCAGAGTCTTGTATAGGATAGCACAGTTCTGGTAGTAAACAGTTAAGTCTTTGCCACGGATCTTAGAAGAATTTGGTCAGACAAAAAGTTAGATGTTGGTTTAGGGAAGGACAAGCCTCCAAAGTTGGGAAAGTTTCAGAAACTTTCACCACGGCTGAACAGAGTTCTGCTCTGCACTTGCACAGTACCTTGTAAGTGAAGAAAAGCTGTAGCTGAGGCAGTTGTTGCTGGCAGTTCTTGCAGATCTCGGTGTTCCTGAGCTTCAGTCGTGGGAACAAGAAGGAGGACATCGGGAGATTCCTGCACTGCCCAGGGAAGAGGCCACAAGCTTGGTAAATCATCAGTTTAAAGTGTGAGTGCCTTAAAGTCCACAAACTGGTTTCCTTCCCACTGGCTATCCGGTTTTCAACAGCACTCTGAAGAAAATTCGACTAGAGCAGGGACTTGCGAGTTGGTTCTTCCCACCAAATTTAAGGGAAGAAGTTAACCTTGAAGGGCTTCTCTGTCGATGGAGTTTCAGGCTATTCGGACCTGCAGCAGGGCTTCACCGGTGGACCAGGAGTTGCAGCAGTCGTCTTCCTTCAGCTCGTCTTCGGTTCTTTCATTCCAGTGGTCGACTCTGCTTTCCAAGTCCCAGAGACCTGCTTTTAAACAGTTTTCTCCCATTCATTCCAGCCTGGCTGTCAATCACACAGCAGGGTGGCTGACCTTGCCGGACAGCCAAACGGCCAATCACGCCAGAGTGTATTCAGTTCTCCTGGTAGACTAAGCACAGAGAGTTTCGGGCACCTCCCTCACATCCTGTCCATATCAGACACTCAGGCTCCAGAGGAGGGCTTCAACACTGAAGCCCGCCAAAGGCCAACAAACAAAGGGACCAAACCTGGATTGGCGCACAGAGACAAACACAAGAAGGGCCTTTCCAAAAAGAAATGGTGAAAAAAGTTGACCGGAGTCTGTTTTTACAGATAGGTCTTGGGCGCCATATTGAAAAACATGGCTGGCCCAGTTTTTAGCTACCGTTGTTCGCGGTCGGGAAAAATCATGGCAGTTTGATCTAAACCACTGCCACCAGCCATTTGAAGTGGGAAAGGGTATCATTTGACTGTTACATGAGTGTTTAGACTCAGGGGAAGCTAGGCAACCCCTGCAGCACTCTATAGTAAGATAGTTTGTGCTGGGTCTGTAAATTTAAAGAGACTAGTAAAGTCAATTTAACTTTACATGCTCTGGGAGACAGGAGTCAGTCCCAGAGAAGGTATTTAAACCTTGGGGTGTCTGAAAGACACATCAGTGCCACTGCAGTGAAGGTGCTGTGTGATACACAGAAACAGATAATGCCTATGGAGTTGTTTTAAAACTCCATATCAAAAGAACACAAAAGTAAAAAAACACTTCAAAATACATGGAAGAGTGGAGAAAAGGCTCACAATCTTCCCAGGTAAAAAATCCAATCCTAGAAATCCAGCAAAGTTGCTGGGGGTCTCAAAAGGTAAGGGACATTAGCACATTCTTGAGAATTCTCCCGAACACAATACATGAGCCTCAATAGAAAAAAAGAAATGTTTTTAGATTTATGTTTTAGGCGTAGCAAGGGAGACCACAGGGGGAGAAGGGAGACCTCAGGGGTCACAAATGTGACCCCTGGCGACCCCTAAATGACGTCCATGTTCTTGACTACAACTCACATGAATCCTAGCCATACATGATATGGATGGTGGGCTTTGTAGTCCAAAACATCTGAACCTTGCATTATATAAAGTGAGTGTTTGCTAATTGACATATTGAGTGGTGTTAAGGCAGGATCAACAAGGAAGTCTGATTCTTGGCAGCACATGTGGCAGCTCCGGGCCATACACCTGCAACTATCTACATGCATGAATATCCTTTTACAAGCAAGAGCTATTTCATTTAAAACAGGAAGCTGCATCCTGCGACTCTCCAGATGTTTTGGACTTCAACTCCCTTGACCAGCAGACCAGCACATCTGGTGAGCCTAAGGCAGCAGACGCCTGAAAGGAAGCAATCCCACTAAAGGCGGCAAAAGCATGTATTATTGGAAAAGGATGATTTGGATAACTCACCCACTGGGAACAGAGTGGCCTTCACTGCAAGGTCATATGGATGATGAACAATCTGTGTAATCCACAAAAAGCAGTGTATGTGTATCTGCGAGTGTGTATGTTTAGTTGACTGGTGCTTTTGATGGTCCTTTAAGATTTTCCAGTCAAAGTCATGATCCTTCATAACAAAAGTCCTTAAAAGGCATTTTGCCTTAAGGCTCAGATAACATGACAAGGAGGGCCACATGGCACAATCTGACACCAACCATTGACGGTGCCTGGTCACTAGAGCTGAGAATCTATTTTTCAGAAAAACTGCTATGCTTGACCCCCACCATGGAAATAGAAAAAGTACAATGCCCCTTTTCTGTTTCCCCTGAAGCCATTTCTTTTTTTGTTATTGAAAATTTAGAAATTTGGCATATTCGAGTCCAAATCCATTTACCCATGAACAAACAAACAATGCACTAACATCCTGGAGGTTGGCCCAGAGTGCCAATAGTCCTAACTACTAGATTGGGCTTCTGTGGTAAGACAGCTGGACCTTTGCTAAACAACTCCCTGCTGGGGGCTGTAGAACGTCAGCACCATCGCATATCACAGACCTTGGTAGTCAATGTTGAAAGTGATTCCCTCCATCAAATTCATTGGTAAACTATTCTAATAATCATTGTATATCGAACCCTTATGTAGATACAAAGAGCAGGAGGGAATGCAACAGCCTCAACAGGATCTTCTGACTCTAGCCTAGCCCTCTCCCCACATTAGGAAGGCAAATATTGTGAGTAACCGACACATCTTGCAGCAGTTTCCTGACTCAGGAGGCACCGACTGCCTGCTGCCTCTGCAAAGTGC
This sequence comes from Ambystoma mexicanum, assembly GCF_040938575.1. Taxonomy (NCBI): domain Eukaryota; kingdom Metazoa; phylum Chordata; class Amphibia; order Caudata; family Ambystomatidae; genus Ambystoma; species Ambystoma mexicanum. Next base: position 1,152,708,578 of record NC_090928.1, read on the forward strand.
CTGGCCCTGACATGTATGAAGCATGTTCGAACTCTACCAAAAGTGTCCCACCAATGTTCACGGGACACAAAATAAAAACATCTATTGCTGGCAAATTTTCATGGGACACTTTAAGCTTTGTGAAGAAAGAAAGTTTAAGGATTTTTAAAGAAAAAAAGTCGAATATGTCCCAATGCCATCACAGTATTCGAACCACGTACATTTAGGTGACTCGGGTTTTGAGGGAACTAATTTGCTCACCTTTTAAATCTGTGTCTCTTGTTTATATATACGTGTATATTCCTAATTAAGTATTAGGAAGAGGTTAGACAACTTAATGCATATGTTTATGAACATCTTTCACGAAATACATGCAAAGGTGTTCACAAACATGTTTGCACAGGGTCAGCACAATTACGGCCATGTTTGATATTGAAAGTACACAGGTGTAGCAACCGACTGTCACTTGTGTGTACAGCTTTGAACACTCCTGCTAAATGTTAACTCTCACTACAGAACAATTAACAGTCAGCATGCTATCAGCTTTAAGTAAACCGTGCTCCATTTTGGACCAGATTGCATGCAATCAACATAGGAATGTGAGAGGAATGGGGGGCGTCACTTGGAGGGGGTAGTTCCTCAATTAATAATGCTTCATTAGCACCCACGGCGCGGGACGCAACCAATTAGGTTGCTTGGATCAGGGGCTGAATCTACGGATGTAAGCCCACGTTCCAGCAACCTGATCACTGCTTCCCATGCCATATCCCCCACACCATCCCTTTCATTCCTTTAATTTCCTATTTCCCATCCCTCCCACCCTCAACCCCGCTAACCATCTGACCAGAGTGGCTGCTGCTGACTCTCTGTGTCCCTCCTGGCCACCATGGAAATGGAATAGTTGATCTGTGTGGAGCGCCACCTTCCGGATCCATGGCGTCTATCTTAAGAAAATATTGTGTTTCAATGAACGGGGCACAGTTCATTGAAACAAAATAGATTGCTCTTGGCACCCCAGGTTTCTGGATTGCAAACTCGGTGTGGTAATAGCCATGAGTACCCGTTCCATGGGCTGGTCCAGGTGGTAACGGCGCCGGGACTCCCGTTAAAGGACTCTACACCACAGCATCTATTTACAGATAATGCAGGTTTAGGAGGACTTCAGTGTTGATCTGAATATGTTATCCCCTTAAAAGAGCTTATTTTACTGTGCTCAAGTTTCTTGGTGATAACGTATTTGACAACAGATTAAGGGCCCGATTCATAGAAAAAGTACAAAGTCACCACAAAGTAGTTAGCGCCTAAAAAAACGTTGTACCTACTTGTGCGTACAAGTTTTTTTGCGCGTTCCACGTATTCATGGATTTTAAAGTGCAAGGTAACCCGTGGCGCAAAGAAAATCAAGTTGTCCCTGGAATGCACACAACACGCCCCCATCCAAACAAAAATCATTGCCAAATAACCACCTTTTGGCCTACCTATTTGCCTACCTTTGCCCCTCCATCCGGCATCCTGGTGAACCAGCATGCCGCCCCCCTTGCAGCTCTGTTTGCTCCACCATTCAGTGCCCTACTTAAACTGCCTGCGGTGCCCCTGCAACTCAAGGCAGCACCCCAGTGAAACTGCGTGCTGTCTCCCTCAACTCAAGGAAGTACCCCAGTGAAATTTCAGTCAGTTAACCTGTAACTTAAGACTGCACCCCAACTGCGTGCCATCCTTCCGCAACTGAAGGCAGCACCCTGGCGAAACTGCAGACCATTAACCCGTAACACAAGGCTACACCCCAACTGCCTCCCGCCCCCACCCCCAACTCAAGGCAGCACCCCAACAAAACTGCAGACCATTAACCCGTAATTCAAGGCTGCACCCCAACTGTGTGCAGTCCCCCCACAAATAAAAGCAGCACCGCCAAAACTGTGGATCGTTAACCCGTAACTAAAGGATGCAGCCCCAATTATGTGCCATCCCCCTCAACTCAAGGCAGCACCACAGCGAAACTGCAGACCATTAACCCGTAACTCAAGGCTGCAACCCAATTGTGTGCCATCCCACTGCAACTCAAGGCTGCTCCCCGGTGAAACTGCAGCCATCACCCCTCTTTTTCAAGGCACCAAAACAGCTGGCCTACACACCTAAGTCATAACATTCACCTGAAGTCCTGACACCACCCTCACCCATCCTTGCCACAACTCCCAGGCAGCCCACTCAAGTCCTGAAACCACCCACCACCCTACTGATCTCTGCCACAACTCCCGCTACTACACCCCCATTCCCTCACCCCAATCACCTTGCCACAACCCCCAGGCAGGCCCCTCAAGTCCTGACAGCACCCACCACCCACCACCCCCAATGCCCTCTACCACAACCCCCAGGAAGCCCTCTGCTACTACACCTCACCCCCCTCACCAACTCACTTCTGCCACAACACCATCCAGCCCACTCAGGTACTGACACCTCCCATCCCCCCAATGACATCCACTACAACCCCCAGGAAGCCCCCTCAAGTCCTGATATCACCCACCACTTCCACTGACCTCTGCCACAACCCCCAGGCAGCCTGCTGCTACTACGCCCCCCTCCCATCAACCCACTCATGTATGCCGAAAACCCCAAGGCAGTCGCCTGCCACTACAGCCCTCTTCCCTCCCCTCACACCACTCACCTCCACCACAAACCCCAGACAGCCCACTGAAGCCCTGTCACCATTCAGCACCCCCACTGAACTCTGCCACAACCCCCAGGTAGCCCCCGCTAGTACACCACACTTCCCTCACTCTACTGACCCGCCACAACCTCAGGGGGCCCCCTGTCACTGCACCCCTCCCATCACTCCACTCTCCTCTGTCACAAACCCAGGGCAGCCCCTCATCTCACTGTCCTCCACCACAACCCGCTGGTAGCCCACTCAAGTGCTGACACCACCCACCACCTCCACAGATCTTAGCCACCACTGCCAGGTTGCCCACTCAAGTCCTGACACCACCCACCACACCCACTGACCTCCACCATAACCCCCAGTCAGCCTCCTGCTACTAAACCCCCCTTACTCTCACCACACTCACCTCCAACCCCAACCCCCAGGCATTCTACTCAAATCCTGACACCACCCAGCACCCACACTGACCTCTGCCACAACACCCAGGCAGCCGCATTCTACTAAAACCCTTCCTCCCACCCAACTCACCTACGCCCCACTTAAATCCTGACACCACTCAATTCCCCCCAATGACCTTTGCCACAACCCCCAGGCTGCCCACTCACGTTCGAGACACCACCCAGCACCCACACTGACCTCTGGTGCAACACCCAGGCAGCCCCATGCTACTATACTCCCCTCCCCTCACCCCACTCATCTCCACCACAGACCCCTGACAGCCCCCTGACAATCTGCCACCTTACCAGTCCAATGTGGAGCTGAAATTTACCTCAACTCCTGTTTGGCTGCTCCCACCTTAAAGTATACCTGCTACATATCCTGCTCCAACACGGTCAACTGGGAGCACCGCTGTTGAATCCAGGACTAGAGCATCTTATATCACTCCCTGGTAGACCACAATCTGCTGCACCTCAACTGGACAGCACACTGTTGCACCACCTACACTGTGACCACCCCATGTACACATGACATGGTAATGCAATGCAATGTGGCAGTTGTATAGTGCCTATGTGCCATTGGAATGACCTCAAAGCACTGCATGCCTGTGCCCTTGGAGGACAGAAGTACAAGGAATCACAGATTGGCCAGAATCATAAAGAATGCCTGAGTGCATTTCAGCCTGTGCAAAAGTATGCCAGTAGGTAGGGGTGACAATGTCCCTGCCAGTGACAAAATCATAACAGTCCTGTGTGTGCTTGATGCTAAGCCAGTCAGAGAGTATGCGACTCAGAGAGACCTGATATGCGTGATGCCAAACATTAACCATGGGACTCAGCTACATTCCAGTGGCAGAGGTGATGCATGATATGAGAGCAGATAGTGGGTGATTACAGATGTGTGCGGGTGGGTGTCCATAATTTTGGAGTGGCACAGCAATCTACCATCTACTACACAAGTGTTGTGTTCAGCCCACCCATCAACAGTGAGGCCATATCTCACTGCAACACAATGCCAAATACCCATAACAGTGAACATACTGTGGGCACCTACACATTAACAAGCAAGTGCAAAGAGAACACCTAAACATCAGTGGACCCGAAATGAAATTAACGTACAATAAACTTCACCTCCAGTACTGAATGCGCAGAGGCAAATGAAATGACACCAGATAAAAAACACAACGAAAACATGTAAAACATGTGGCAGTACCCATGAAGAAGTGGGTATCCATCCCCAATGAGATACTACAAACCCAATCATGAGACATCTCATCATCTTCACATCAACACAACCATACCTGTATGTAAACCAGTATAGAAGTCCCGAAACGTGTTGTGCACAGATAGAAGCACTGAAATGTGGAATTATTTGTAAACACTGTTTGAATTTCTGAATTTTTGTGTTGGAAATAAGTGTATTGACACAGGTCATGTATTGCAATGTGAAAACTTTATATATTTGGGATATTACATTGAATTTGATTGATACAAATTTGAAAAAATACTGTTTCTTCTAATAACATAACCGTTATTTGGTACACAATATTCAAAGTTGTGCAGGGGGCATGAGTGTTCCACAGTTTATTAAAAGTGTTTTTTTCTCTTTATTGTCTGTGTTCAACCCAGTGTCAGGGTTTTTTCTCTCCCCTGCACCCTCCTACTATATTAAAAGTTAACGTAGAATTGCATTTTTCAGTGGGTGTGCTCCTGGACAATAGATTGTTTGTACTGTACACTATTAGACACAGAACAAAAACATTCCTTCCAACAACACCAACACATTGATGTTTTAGCACACAGTGCCCCTGCACACAATATGGAATCAGAAAATCATCCAGTACCTCCTCAAGCTGTCTGACGGCCACACTCCTACAAGTCAAGAACATGGACACACCTCCCCCAGCTAACATCACGGTATCAATGTGACATACACAATGAGGCCAATATCTACATTACCGAGACCAAACACATGGACTGGGAGAACATAAAAAAGTAAATGTGCACATGGACAAAGAGACTGCAAGAAGGGTAGAATGAACAGAATCATAACATGTATTAGAATACACTACATACAATACAAATATGATAATGGTAAAATTGTCCATGGATACAATTATTTTTTTTATAAAAGAACCTTAACCCTAATTAACTATATACATCGGCAGCGGGCTAGTTCTCTCCAATTTTTGACAGTGCCTCCAACAGGGCTCAGTCACATACTATGTCCTCCTCCCTTAGGCAGGCTCTGTTGTTGCCTGGAGCATTGCAGGGTGGCCATCATCTGCTGCTCTGCTTCACTACTGACCTGCAAGAACCCTCCCACACTTTGTTCCCTCAAGAATGGCAGCCTGCCTCCTTGCCCACCTCAGTGTCATCTCTGCCCTGGCCACATCACATCTGCTTCCTTTACCCACAGCCTCTCTGCCACCAGCTGCCTCTCGTATCTTTGGAACAAGGACAGCAATGCCTATATTGCCCCATGTGTGAAAGGTTAAAGAAAATCGAGGCTCAATGTGACACAATAGAAATACGCCAGTCATTAGTCCAAAGGTACCATGTACATGTATTAATAGGTACTGTCTGGCTCTCAACACCGCACAATGTGTGCAAGCAGACACAATGAGATGAGAGAGTGCTGGACATTTCAAAAACACAAGTATTTACACAAGTATTCCACAATCCCGGACACATCGTCCAGCCCATCTTCGTGTAATACATTTACCTAGGATTCATGGCCTATCCACATAACTAAGTCCTGCTTGAACATCTTTGAATAGTTTGTTGTTTTCCTTTAAACATTTCACATGTTTTCCAAATATTAAACACAAAGTTAACAGTCCTTATTTTGCTGGCTTATATTTGTCTATCATTTGCTCTTAAGTTTAAAGTCCGCTTAGTTTCAAGGAGCAAAAACAAAGATTTCTGCAAGAAGAGCACATTCAACTATTCCTCATTCTACTTTGCTGTTTGAACGGAGAAGGCACCATTACAACAGATGGTATCTAAATTACTGATTAGTACGGCTTTTGTTTAACTCCAAGGTTTCTCAGTGTAGGACAAACAATCCACTTTAGCAGCTTCAACATACTTAGCTAGGTTGACATCATGGAAACAGTACAAAGTTCATTTTGCTCTGCTGCAGCCAAAAACACAATTCTAAACATGGGACAGAAAGCAAGAGGCGATCAAAAGGGAGGATAACTCAAAATGCCAGCCTTTTTCAGGTTCATTCAATGCAATTTATAGTGCAATGCTAATGTGCTTAGGCCCATCGTTTACTAACAGGCGGTATTCATGCAAAATATACTTTTACATGTGTACCTCCTGCCTCACTGGTGCCAAATGCTCCCTCGGATGGAAAGTCCTGAAAAAGTCAGCATTCTCATGGTTGCCACCTGCTGCTGCTGGGTAGAGCGCAAGCTATGGAGGTACGCCCTCCGACCTGATGTTTGTTGTCAGAGGCGTACATCACCTGCACTGCCCTGAACTGCCTGATGTCCTTCCACTGCCTGTGGGATCTGGGTTGTTTGTTCGTGCTGGATTAGTTCACAGCTCAACTGCCTGGAGTCTAATTGCTCGCGCCCCTGTATTCTTTGTTCATTTTTATTTATTTTGTGTCCCCATCCACCAATGCTAAGGAAGCGGGGGACACCCTCTCGCCCCTGAAACCCCAAAATATCAAACATTTGCAACGAGGGACACCCCCACAGTGCCCACTCCTCATGTTCGGTTATTTTGGCTGCAAACAAATGATATCACACAATTTGATCAAAACGTCCATACAGACAAATTTGGTGTTACCTGCCTGTGTTGGTATCTGGGCAGGTACAGTGATCACCTCATCTGCCTTCTCAGGGACTCCCACCTTGGGCATGAACAAAGGCACAACCAGACAGCTGGTGGTGGTGGGACTGATGCACAGGGGGCCATGATGGTATGAGGCCGGGAAGGCTCCCTGGAGGATGACTGAAACACAGTGGAGGAAGTGGAGCATTGCTCTGGAAAGCCCGCAGCGCCCACCTAAGAGCAGTGCCGTGGGCAGCATGGCCAGGATGCGGCACATCTCATTGTGATGCTGTACAAGCTCCTTGCAAGCAGCTTGTACAACATCACAAATGAAACCAGCCTTGTGACACCAGCCAGCAAGTGCAGCACCTGATCCCGGATGGGCATATCGGCTGCAAGCAGATCACTAATCAGGGTAGAGTCATCCAGGAAGGTGGTCAATTCCACATCAGATGGCATAGGGACAAGAGGTTGTGCATTAACCTCCATGGTGGAATGCACATCCAAATGTCCCTGGGCCAGTGGTTCAGCATGAATACAATCCTTGATGCCCCCACCTGACACCATGGGTTGGCCTGCAATGGCTTCCTCCTCCACCTCCACCTGCATCAACCTGGATGACTCCAGATAGTCTGCCCCCCCTGGATCACCCCTATGTGGCATCACCCTGTCCCACGGCTGCTGAGGGACCCCCGCCACAATCACCTCCTGGAACATACCCCCAGCAGCCTGACCCAATGGTACAGTTGCTCCCTCAGCCACACTACTCTCGATGAGGAGGTGTTACTAGTGCATGGCTGGGCATGTATCTTGGTATGGATCCTGGTCTGGAGTCGCAGTCCCTGTGCCCTTGCTCCACAGCATGCTTCTGCCCTCTTCGCCAGCTGCAGAAACTGTGGGAAAGCAGACAAAGAACATTGACATTAGACAATAGTGTCAAACCATGTGTGGCATATACAACATGAACAGTAACATTAAGTCAGCATGGGTCAACCATAAACAGCCAAATACAAACATATAGGCCCGTGCAATTGCCATGAATATAGACACATGAGTGTAGTGTCAATGATGAGTCACAGTCATGACACAATTACATGTCAAAACAACACATAGACATGAGTCCCCATACACATTGTAAGTAACATGACATGGCACAATAACAATGCAAAAGTGACACAACTGTTACCTGCAGCTTTGCCTGGGAATCAGGACACAGGGGCACAGGGGTGAGCAGTGAGTCCTCCGGTAGGGTGGCCAACCGCTGAATCCATGGAAGTATAGCTGGTCTGGGGTACTGCTGGGAACACATTGGTGTCAAGAAACACAGTTGGATGCTGGACTCAAGACAATCATGATTGGACTATGCACAGCATATCCTTGAGAATACCTATTAGGGCATGTGTCTACCCTATTACATGTAGCAACATACCTTCTTGACAGCTTGATCTGAAAACATGCCTGAATGATGACACAACAGAACTCCTCCTAGTAGGCTCGCCAACTAACATAAATTAAGCCCTAAATACAACACTTTCAACATAGACGGGAACAACATCCCAACTGCTTAAGTAATCAAAACACTTGGTTTTTGTCCTGACGCCACCTCCAACCTAAACCAACAAGTGAATATGACCGCCACAGCTACTGCCTATACGGGCAAGTTGATAAGAGCATGCATAACTTTGTTGTCTGCAGAAAGCTGCCTCATAATAGCCAGAGCCCTTATAGTGTCCAAACTGGACTGCTGCAATGGCCTCTACCTAGGCGCTAATAAGGCAATACTCAACAAACTTCAGATTATGCAGAACAATGCTCTCATAAATGCACTCAATATACCAAGAAGTGAGCACATTTCAGCTACTAGAAAACAATGTAAATGGCTCTCTATAAAAGAAAAGATTGAACTTAAAATCATTTGTCTTACCTTTAAAGCGCTGAACCACACAGCCCTCCCATATCTCACTGAAAAAATCACCTTGAGATCATCCACACGCATCACCAGATCTTCTGACACCTCCTGCCTAGTGGTCCCAAGATACTTCTTAAAAAGATCCAGAGGATCTAGCTTCCTGTTCATGGCCGCTCAATTATGGAACACCCTCCCACCTGACATTAAATCTATCAAATTATTCTCCAATTTGTGGAAAAGTGTCCTCTCTTGGTAACTCAGCAAGAGCTATCAATAGCCATTGAGTACCTGCACATGTTACACTCTAACCCGCTTACTCCATCTGTCCATTCTCCAGCGACTTATATAAACTCTGTTTTGCCATTTATGTCCTGCCTCTGCCCCAGCTATTTATAATACCCTCTCTGGAGAATCTCATCATTGCCTATGTTCGCTAATTGTTTACTTGTACTTGTCTGTTATTTTGCTTATTACCTCAATGTATGCACAATCACATAACTGCATTTCCTCTGCATGTATGTACACTCTCCAACCTATACTGTATTTCCTATGTATGTGTTAGGCAGAAACATATGCAGTACCCTTTGGGAACACCACACACAATTAAGACTACAAGTGCAGGTACAAATTCACCTTTGGTACAAGCCTTTACTACACAGTAAAGTGGTAGCGATGGCTGAGCTGCCAGACTTATCTCAAGAGTAAAGTGAGCAGTATAAGAAGTTACACAAAGGACAGCAATTGCTATGGTTCAAACAAACACTGACTCAAGGTTTCTGAGTAAAAGAATATGCATTTACTTACACAATCATTTGTAAAACAGTTCACTAAGTAAAGCATCAGGAAAAAACACAATCTTAATATACTACACAACACCCAATCAATTCTGGACAAGTTAAGCTCAAAATAAAGTGTGAGCAAAATGGCACTCCAGCAATTTAAAAAGGGAGGGAAAGACAAGGTTATACAAAATTAAGCTGCACCAACAAGTAAGTAGGAAGGGCAATCTAGAAAAGGCTTACTACACTGAGGATTTAAATCAATAGGCCTGGGCCAATGTTAATGGTCCAGAGTCTATGCAGAGGATCACCCAGTTCAGAGTAGTTTTCGGTTAAGTCTTTGCCAAGAGTTCGAAATGAAGTTGATCGGAAGAAAAGTTACTTAAAAGATTTGAGAAGGACAAGCCCTCAGATTGGCGAAAGATTTAAAACACTTTCACCGCGGTCGGACAGAACGAACAACAGGGTTTGAACAGTACATTAGAAGAAGAATGCTCTAACTGAGGCAGAAGTTCCTGGCAGATGCTGCAGGCTCACGGTTCCTGAAGTAACTGTCGGACTGGTACAAAGGAGGAAGATAGGAGGGTGCTGCACTGCCCAGGGAAGAAACCAGCAGCAGAGAAAAGAAACAAACAAAAGGTGTGCTCCTTAAAACGCAAACAGGGTCTAGTCCTCCTGGCTCTCCGGTTCACTGCAGCGGTGGACAGCAAATTTCACCAGGGGAGGGAGCCCTTGCTTGGTGTTTGGCGAACTGGTTGGTCCCACCAGCTCAAGGGAAGAAAATCCCTTGCAGATCTTCTCTGTCGTCGAAGCTTAGGAGATTCATACCCGCAACAAGGCTTCACCAGCAGGTTCAGTAGTTGCAGCAGTCCTCTTCCTTCAGCTTCTCTTCGGTTCTCTCTATCGAGTGGCGTCTCTGCCTTCCAAGTCCCAGAGACCTGCTTTTTATGCAGTTTTGCACCGTTCACACAGCCTGGCTGTCAATCACTCAGCAGGGTGGCTGTCCTGGCTGTCACCTAGCCAATCAAGCAAGAGTGTGACTTGGGTCTCCAAGGAGACCCCGTGCAGGGGACCTAAAACCCCTCCCTCACATCCTATCTACCTAGACTCTCAGGCGCCTAAGGAGGGCCTGCCAAAGGACAGCGAACAAAGGAACCAAACCTGGTTTGGCGAGCAGAGTAAAACACGAGAAAGACCTCTACAAAAAGAAATGGCGTATAAACCCAGCCGGAACCAAATAAAAGTAAATGGGGTCCAGCGGATTAAATTTGAGGCTACTAACATAGCATAAACAAGGCTATTTTCATAGACCGCGGTAGGACAATTATGGTAGATACCACTGTCACCAGACAAATCTTAAAGGAAGAGGAACAACATAATGTTCCATGAGAGACAGACAAAAAGGGATAAATATTAACCCTTTGCAGTACTCTATGTAAGATACTTTGTACTGGGTCTGTGAATTTAAGAGGACTAATAAAGTCAATGGCAACTTTACATGTTCTGGGAGACAGTAGTCAGTCCCAGAAAATGAATTTAATTTGGGAAGTCTGAAAAAGACAGTTCTTTGTCACTGCACTAAGGGTGCTGTGTGACACACAGTAAAAAGATGATGCATATGGAGTAGGTGAGGCTCCACAGTCTAAGAACACAAAAATGTTAAACATACAGCAAAACACATGTAAGAGTGGGAAAAAAGGCTCACAGTCTTACCAGGTGAAAAAAAAAATCCTAGAAATCCAGCAAAGCTGCAGAGGTACTCGGTAGGTAAGGGAAATTAGCCATTCTGGAGAAGTCTCCCTAACAGTATGTAACAACCTATACCGTATTTCCAATATATGTAACAACTTACTAAAAGCATGCAGATACCTCTGGGTCAGGCGCGCTAAATAAATAAAATAAACAAACAAACAAACATACATGCAAACACTTCAGAGGTACATGCATGTATGTTGTTGCCCCTAGCACACACAAATGGCATGATCACATTTAGACTCTGACTCCACATGCAGTGGGATGACAGATCACCGTCCCTGAGAGGTCAATGCATTCACAGACATCCATACACATGTGTCACTTCCAGATGATGTGTGGATGGCTTTACTTGAAAATATTCAACACATAGAGGTGTCCTGTTTGCATGTCCCTCACATGGCCACAACATTGTAACCTGGCATCCTTACTGTCTGGGCACTTGTTACCACCAATTCACTTTGCATGTGAACGAGTGGCCCAAGTCACCAACAAACAACAGTGCACATCCCAGAGCTTGTGCAATCAACAGATGTCAACCATCTTTGAAGAATCTGATAGGATTATCCCCAGAACCCTGGTCTGGCACCCTCCTCATGTGGCCAGAGGAAAGCAGACGCTTCCTGAACAGACCAGGAATACTGAGATGAAAAAGACTACATGTCCCAGAATCCTAGATGAACTGAGATGAGGAAGAGGGCTGAAAAGGTATGTAGATGTAGCAATCAGCCAATTAATCCTAATAGGCATTTCAGTAATCAAGCAACTAGTATTAGAGGAGCAGCACGAGGCTGGCAATTCACGAGAAAATAGGAGCACAGAAGGGACACTGGAACGGGGAGCCAGCAGAATTCACCTGAAAGTTCTGAGAGGGTCCTGTGTTCTCAAAACTGGTATTGCAGAGGCTGTGCAGAGGAAGACATGTTTTAAGTGAAGTTTTCCCCACGTGACTCGAGTTGCTGTGATTTCAGAGCCACGATCGTGCGGGAGCCCAAGGCCTGAGGCAGAAAGAAAGCCAAGGGTTTCGGGAGTGTAGGAGATTACCAATTAAGGAGGCCGCACTGAAGTCACACATGCTGGAGAAGGGTGTGTGTCCAAAGTGAGCCCAAAGAAGCATCAGAGGTAGGGAAAGTCAGGAGAGCAAAGCAACCTGCAACCACAGTGTCCTGAGGCCAGTGAGTGAAGCACAGTATTCAGAAGCTCTTAATAAGCCTTGCAGTAACTGAAATCAGCTCCAATGCAACTTGCTTAGATTTAAAAGTGAGTAGAAGTTGTTTGTCACTTTCAAGCAAACTGTTAATAATGGTAATATAACACACAGGCCTATTCTGAAAGGCTAAATGTTTGCTTGGAAAGTGAAGACCATTCTATCCATTGTTAAACACTTTTTTACGTATTATGGGGGTGCCTTTAATTGTGTAAAAGGAACACTGTCTGAATCCATTGTGAAAAAACCCAGAGATACTGTCTTACAAGAGTTACTAATGGAACAAGTACAAAGGAAGAGCAAAACATCAAAAGGGGAGTAACAGATTAGATGCGCTTAGTCTCCTTAAATCTAATATTCAGTCAGTTGCAGCATTAACAGCATACACGGTCCCCCTAGACCTCTTAATCAATACAGTAAGAAACGTAAGGTATGTTGTAAGTTTGCGCAGTGACCTGAACTATAATAATTGTCTCAAGCAAAAGAACATAAAGTCCATAATATGTACTAAACCAGAAATGTCTGTTAGACATGTTTCAATTTGTTGAAGGTTTTGAGACCGACGCATGTTTCGAATATATGGCTGTTACATACAGATAAAACATAAGTTTCCAAAAGTAAATGTGTAGTGACAAAAAAGAAACAACAACATTATACATACATATTACAAATGTATCAAAAACAATAGTTACATACCGAATTGCAAGTCATAAATGAGAGGCAGGTGTAGAAGAAGGTGTAGCAAAAAATAAAAGTATAAAAAGGATATCATCAGTTACAAACATATGTCAAACCTTGAAAATACTATATACTTAATAGTATTCATGCTACCAATGCCTTTAAGATGGAATCATGCATGGCTGTAGGTGAAAGTAGTTATTGATCAACTATGAACCAAAGCGAAGGGGAGGCCCCAGGAATGTGATGCCAGGGTCATGTTAAACAATTTCACCCAATGTATGGTTGTGCACTTGACTCTCCCGTGTATAACTACATCCCAAACTCTAGCAGACGGACCAAAATCTGTAGAGCTATGGCGGTGGAATGGCAAGGAAGTGTCCCAAGACAGCATATTAGGTGGTCACAGGGCCTTACAAACCAGCCAGAGGAGCACAGGCAATGGAAGGTCAGCAGGTACTCCAACTCAGTGCTGGTGAGCAGCAGGCACTCACTCACGTCAGGGCAGCAGTATAATGAGAGGTGGAAGTCAGTACAGGGCAGGAGGAGGCAAATGTAATGGCACTGGAGGCAGGAGAAGGGTTGTTGAGGTGTTAGATGCAACAGATATTAGAGTAAGTGGCTTAAGCGTGTATGTTATGTTTATGTGCTGAATGCAGCACACTTACGCACGTACACAGCAATGACAGGGTTATTTAAGAGGTGCGACATGCATCACTGGTTAAAAATTAAAAAGATATGAAGACAGAGAATTGAGTTTTCCTGCCACGCAACTGAGGATGCTATGCAAGCCATTTTCTTCATGTAAGGCATGCTGCATTTTTGGGGGTGTTAAACTGTATTAGTATAATACCGTCTTGTTATGAATATTGGCCTAAACCCATTCACGTTGCACAGAAAACCGCGTTTGAAATGCTCCGATTTCTGATCAACTTCGCCGCCATTTTAGGAACTTTCCACCATTTTGATTTTAACTCGTGATTTGTGTTCTAAAATGGTGGATTGTGTTTTCATCTACAGCCGAGCTGAACAACCTTTGAGTTATGTCAACATTGAGGCTGACAGAGAGCAGACTGTTTGTTCTGTGCAAAAAAAGCTTGTGACTCGTATGAACTGCAGTCCAAGTGTTGTCTGCGTTCACAAGCCTCATCCTCAGCTAAACAATGGAACAATGTAGAGCAAACTCAAACTGTGTTTTTTGGTTGTAATATATTGTGTTCTTTATTGAAACTAGACTTACTATGAGCCGGAGACCCAACACTGCCATTGTATCTTCATGAACAAGCAAACTTGTTAAATATGTTCAACAATATTGTTATATTTGTCATATGAACTGGGCACGAACCCTAGCATGTAAATTATTAGTTTGGAGAGGAGCTGGACAATGATTGGAAAAATGTATAAAACAGCCTGCATTAAGTTGTCCAGCATTCTCACCCCTCACTGCATCTGCTGGTACACACTGCGAGGTGTTGGGAGCCAGATAGCTGTCTGTTTTGCTTTGAATCTGTACAGAAATAAAGATACTCATACTTTCGACTCGTGATTGGCGTATTTCATTTTGTGGTACTAAGCCTCGATATTTCTTTGGTCTTTCAGAGGTTGCCCCTGCGCATACGCGCATGTATTTTATTTCATTCTGAGGCTTTTGGTGTATCACATATGCATTTTATGTCTTTTAGGGTGCCACTGCGTATCGCATTTGCAGCCTTCCGGGTATGGCATACACAATTTTTTGTATTTGGGGTGCCTCATCGCATCGCGTACCTCTTTTTTTGGTTTTGGGGTGCAGCACCTTATATGCATAGTCCATTATGTAGAGTATTTCATTACATTTTTCTGGATATTTTTGTGGGTGCTTTTCATTTTGCCTGCACCTTGAGTGGTAAGGCTGGAAAAGGTAACCGGAGAATATGAGGATGTGGTGAGGACACATGTGCCCCAGCCCCAGGAGGACATGGTGCGCCTCAGCCCATAGGTGATTCAGCACCTGATGTGGAGATAGTTGCAGGTCTAGAGGCGGCCCAGCACCAACAAGGGCCACTGGGGCCAAGATGGGACGCCCTGCAGAGCAAGAAGAGTCTTCACCACAAGATCAGGCACAGTCAAAGGATAAGGGTCTGTCAAGGAAGAAGTGCTCCACAGACGAGGCACTTGAGATCCTCACAACATATGTGATGGAACACCATGTTGAGATGTACCCTTCGGGAGGCAGCACCCATATTCCCGCCTAGCGAATGGTGATCTGGCAGAATGCCACACACCTCATCAACGCCTGTGGTGTTATGGGGAAATGGTGTGCAGGTTTTATT
The DNA here is from genome assembly GCF_040938575.1 of Ambystoma mexicanum. Taxonomy (NCBI): domain Eukaryota; kingdom Metazoa; phylum Chordata; class Amphibia; order Caudata; family Ambystomatidae; genus Ambystoma; species Ambystoma mexicanum. The sequence continues at coordinate 1,152,724,076 of NC_090928.1, forward strand.
TTTTTTTTCTGGGTGCCTGTTGTGGCCAGAGTCACAACACATGGGTTAATAAGCCCTGGAGTTGCAGTGTGTTGGGACCCCAAACCGCGTTGGACCACAATTCCCATGCTGCCTTGCAGGAGTATGTGCCTTGCGTAACCTGTTATCTCAAGAATCAGGAACATATGCCAATCAAGGTGGGAAGGTCAAATACCATTCAGCTTCCATGGTCAGGAAGGAGTTCTGAGATACTCCTAGGGCATGACATAATCACCAGCCCCCAACACCGGATACATACCGCCACCTAAGTCAAATGTAGTCAATCTCTCCACCACTCGCTGACGTGATAAAGGCACTGCAGAAGATACATACAGAGTGAGTTAATTCCCGACAAGAAACCAACACTTTGAAGATACAGGTTAGTGGATTGATTGCCCATGGTACCCCCCCTTCAAGGGGGAGCTTTATCCTCATCCGCAGGATGTGCAAATATGTTAGTGGTACACCAACTTTTAGGAGTCCTTCTAACTCCACCTGGACGGTTCCTAAGGGACTCAGGACAATTCTCAACTTTCCTAACCCAATGTAAATTACACTTCCTCTGTAAACCTAGAGCATTTGAAGCTACACAAACCAAGACAGCGTTTGTGATTTCTTATTTGTCAGCGGATGCTGCAGTATGGGCAATTCCATTGGTGCAAAAAGATGATCCTATGCTTTACAATTGCGATCAGTTCTCAGGAGAGTTTTCACGCTTTCTTGGGTCGCAGATATGTGTCCTTAGCTCAGGATAAGCAGTTGCTGGCCCTTAGACAAGGAACTGAGGATTTAGTAACATATGTTGCACAATTTAATAGATTGGTGGTTGAAACTGAAAGGCAAGAAGCTAAACAATCAGTTCATTTTTATCAGGGCTTGAAAGACGAAATAAAAGAGGCAATAGCTTGTGTGGAGCCACAGCCAGCATCATGTAGTGCACTGACTTGGCCTTGAGTTAGACCATCATCAAGTGAATGGAAAGGGGAGAGGGGGAAGCCCGAGGGAGTTTCTTTTGTGGATTAGACAAGAGCACAGAGATGAGTGATCATCCATCGGAAGAGGGACCTATGCTAATTGGTAGTGTGAGGTGGTTCTTGTCTTCTGAGGAGAAGGAGAATAGAAGAATAGAAGAACCACAATGTGCTTGTAGTTTGGTAAATCAGGACATTATATGATAACACAAATCAGTGAGAAGAAGAAACCGGACTTGCAAAAAGAGCTGGCTCGGTAGGTGAGTGGATGACTAGACCGAGCATGATTGGATCAGAGTTCCCAAGTTTAGTGGCTAATACTGTACAGATTATGACACCTCATTTGTACTTACTAGTGACCTTCTTGTTTGTCAATTCTAAAGAGACAATTTCTGCTATGGTGGTTTCTGGGGCCATGGAAAATGTCCTTGACATCTCGTTAGCAACCAAGTTGGGTGTTCCTACTATGGCCAAAGAAGTAACCGAACCAGTGCAGGCAATGGACAGGTCATGTTTGATATCCGGTCCAATCACCACTCAGACTCGGCCGGTGAAGATGTTGAGTGTTTCAGGGCATGAGGAAACTATATCATTTGATTTGATAGCGGCACCCCATTGTGTTCTCTTTTTGGGAATGCCCTGCTTAGTGACACATAATCCAATCATAGACTGGAGGGAACACACCTTGACATTTGACACTAAGCAGTGTGATGGCCATTTGATTAATACAGGAGGTCCAACAACCTTTTGGTGGAAGGGACTCTCACCTAGAGTGACATTGGGGTGGTGGCTACTGCTCTGCCCGAAGAATACCGATAGTTTGCAGGGATTTTTGACAAAGTAAGGGCAGACATGTTGCCTCCCCATAGAACATACATACTGTGTCACTGATCTAGAGCCTGATCTCAAACTCCCTTGCATTCATATATATGCCCTCTTGGAGAAGCAGACTTAGCATTTGCGCCAGTATATTGATGAAAGGCTGGCATGCAGGTTTATTAGTCGTTCCAAATCACCTATTTCCTCACCATTATTTGTTGTCCCGAAGAAAGAGTGTACTTTAAGAATGTGTATAAACTACCAGGCATTAAATAGGATCAAAAATATGTTCCCACTACCACTGATTTCTGCATTACTTGACCAGGTAAAGGCAGCTACAATCTACACCAAGTTAGATTTGAGAAGGGCATATCATCTTATCAGGGTGAAGGTAGGCGATGAGTGGTAGACTGCCTTCCACAACAAATGTGGTCTTTTCTAGTGTATGGTCATGCCTTATGGCTTATGCAAATCTCCTGCCGCTTTTCAGCATTTCATGCAGGAGGTCTGGAGGGATTACCTAGATATTTTTGTGATTGTATACATTGATGACCTTCTAATCTATTCAGAGTCAGTGAAGCAGCATGTTCATCATGTGAAGGCGGTTTTGAAATGCTTGCAAATGTGCAACCTGTTTGCAAAATTGGAGAAGTGTGAGTTTCATACACCTAGGGTAGAATTCTTGGGGTTTATACTGACTCCTTCTGCTGTAATCATGGATGATATAAAGGTGCAGGAAGTGACTCAGTGGCCGCCCCTCAATGTGTGAAGGATATCCAGTCATCCGTGGGGTTTGCCAACTTCTACCGTATTTTCATCAGCAATTTCCCGCACACCATTACTCCAATAACAACGTTATTGAAAAGGACAAGCACATTTTGCTGGGGTGAGGAGGCTGAGAGGGCTTTCAATAACTTAAAGAGACCCTTTAATGAGGCCCCAATTTGGCAAACATCCCGATCCTAGAAAGCCATTTCAAGTGCAGACAGATGCATCCAACATAGGCATTGGGGCAATTTTGTCACAGCGATATAGGGAGGGGGGTAAAGCATCCAGCAGCCTTTTTCTCTCGCAAGTTGAGCAGTTGTGCACAAAACTATGCTATAACTGATAATTAACTTCTTGCCATGAGAGGCACTTTATTGGCGTGGCAACACCATTTGATGGGGGCATGCCATTCTGGGATAGTACTCACAGGTCACAAGAATTTACAATACATGAAAACTGAAACGACTCTGAGTCCTTGTCAGTTGAGATGGTCTCATTTCTTTGAAGAGTTTGATTTTCCGGTGACACAGGGAAACGTAACAGAAAGGTGGATGCTTTGACTAGGCAGCAGAATACTGGGGTTCTGGTACAGAAGTTCAGGAGCATCATACATGTGTAGAAGATTGTGGGAATAGTTATTAAGGATATGTTATCAGAGGTTCAAAGTAATTTTCCCAGGAGGGAGTGGCGGAAGTGGAAGACAGGGAATGGACTGAGAACGATTCAGGATGGATTGCCATATCAGGAGGATAAATTATTCTGACAAGAAACACAATGTTCTTGTGTCATAATTCCTCATTGACTGGTCATGCAGGTATGAGGAATTCTCAAAACATGGTACAATGCTACTTTTGGTGGCCTAGGTTAACCTTGGATATGCAAAGTTATGTCACACATTGTAAAAGATGTGCAAGATCGAAATCAGATCATTCTAGGAAGGCAGGGTTATTATAACCATTACCCACACCAGAGGAACCTTTATCACGCATATCGGTGGAGTTTGTGATGGATCTACCCCGAGATGGAAAATTCAATGCCATTATGGTGGTGGTGGGATTTGTCAAAGTGAACACATTTCATTCCATGTGTGGGCATTCCTAATGCCTGGAAATTGGCGATGATATTTTTACAACATGTGTTAAGATTTCATGGTCTACCAAGGTCCATAGTTTCTGATCGGGGGTGCCAGTTTTCTTTCAATTTCTGGTGTGCCTTCTGCAAGATTCTGGGAATCTCCTGTGCTTTGTCCACAAGATATCATCCGCAAACTGAAGGTTAAACAGAAAGAGTCAACCAGACTAGGGAACAACACCTGCATTGCTTTATAGCAGACTATTTGCAGTTTTAGGTGCAGGCATTATGGTTGGCAGCATTCTATTATAATAATTCGAAACATGATTCATTGGGAGTGTCTCCTCATTATTGCTTATATGGTCAGGAATGTACGATGTTGTCTGAGATACATTCAGTGGGCAGTAGATTCCTGCAGTTACGGAGCAGAAACAGGAGATTCTGGAGATAAGACAACAGGCATGCCAACATTTGGATATAATTAAAGTGGCTTATAAGAGACAGGCAGACAAGAAGAGAATCGAGAACCCAACGTATGCAGTGGGGAGCTTAGTATGGTTGTTCACGCAACATATCAGGCTGTCTGTTTCACGTAAATTCTTACCATGATGCATTGATCCTTATGTCATTGTGAAATGTATTTCTCGAACTGTAGTACGTTTACGTCTTTCGTCCAATCTGAAGATGCATCCTGCTTTTCATGTTTCTTTGATTAAACCTGCAGTGGCTGACGCTCTGACATGGCATTCTCCATTATTGCCGCGGAATGGAAATGAGGAATTTGTAGTGCACAGGTTTTTGGACTCCCACTGCATGGCAAGACGGCATGGTATTTAATTTCATGGGTTGGATTTGGGCCTGAAGACAATTCTTGGGAACCGGCAGAGGGTGTCCATACCCCATGTTTCATGAAGGACTTTCACTGTTCTTACCCAGACAAGCCGGGACCTGGAAGAGGGCATGGAGAGGTGGGTAAGGTGAGGAAATAGGATGTGGGCCTGTTGTGGCCAGAGATGCAGTGTGTTTGGAACCTGCGCAGCGTTGGACCACAGTTCCCATGCTGTCTTTCAGGAGTATGTGCGAGGTGCACGTGCAGATTAGAGGCCTTGATAAACTCCTACCCAGCCTGTACTGCTTGATGGTGATTTTGGCGGAATGCAGGCAGGTGCCAGGAGATTCAGGAGCAATGTGTTGTGGCAGTGAGGAGCCGGGTTCAGGAGGTGTAGTGGCAGAAATGTGCAGAGCAGGACCCTGAAGCGCTGTCCCTTTTGCTCATCTACCCACCTCACTCGTCGGCATGCTGAGGAATTGAGTGACTTACAGGCTGTTCGGCATTCAAAGCTGGTGGTTGCTTTGCCTGGGATGCACCAGAAGGGCTCCCCAGGCCGCAGTTAAGTACTACACTACAGCACTTTTGTGGTGCATTGTGTAACCTGGGTGACACACGCTAATCAAGCAATATAAATGCCACTATGTGCACATGTACATGTGGCTATGCTTAACGGTTCATGTTTATGCTGTTTTCTTGTACATGTCGGATTCCATTACCACAAACGTTCATGGTGTAAAATGTGAAACACCTTTAGTTTCATGCCTCAAGGTTCCCAATGCTGAATGTTCTACAGCTGACCTGAGCTCAAAGTCACAAATTTCATATGTTATATAGAATCCATGTGCTTGTTCAATGTGCTTACTATTTTAAATGTGCTTACTGTGTTGTGTTTATTTGCTTAGAGTACAGGAGGGGTGGAGATTGCACTCAAATCAAGAAGGGTGTGATCTGAAGTTGGGTGTGCCCTTGATCAAAGAAGGGCATGCTGTGGTTACTGTTTGATTACATCTCACAGCTCCTGGAGTTAAGACAGAGGTGTATATGCCAAGCAAGGTTTATGTGTTGTATGTTCCTACCCTAATGTCCCATACCCTCTCTAACCAGTGTTCCCAAACCCTCTTACCAGTGTTCCTAAACTCCCCCTACCTACCCACAACCTCTCCCTAACCCTCTTACCCACATTGGCTGCCTCGAGTTACCTGTTATCTCAAGAATCAGGAACCCGTGCCAACCAAAGGTTGACTACCATTCAGCTTCCGTATTCAGGAAGGAGTTGTGAGATACTCCTATGGCAGGTGTGGAGAGGCACACTGCTAAAGAGATCCAGAAGCAGATGAACAACTGCTTTCAATGGACCAAGAAGAAGCTAAGTGACAACCTGGTCTCTGCCCAGGCCACTGGAGGGGGACCACCAGAGGAGGAGTAGCTGACTCCATTCAAAGATACCGCACATTGACTGATCAGCAGTAAGCAGGTGCAAGGCGTGGGAGGCATGGGCACCTATTTGGACACATCTGCTGAGTTTAATTTGTGTGTATCGCATGTGTAGACAATAATGATTGACATACAAAGATATGTGTTGTAGTACAGTTGGCTGCAGTTGGCAGCCATCCATGGCCAATGCATATTTGCTACTGTCTACTCTTCTATCCCATGGCCTTCATTCTGCGAGGTGGCTGTGTGGTTTCCTTGCATGGCACATGTTGGTGTCACAGTACACATCACTGTTTGCTGGCATTCACAGCTGTGCCAGTACTTGCATGCAGAGCGGTTTCTTGATGTTCCCACTCTGAGTGGCACACATCACCCCCAAGCCACACATCTGTGTCAAGCAAAGAAAAAATCCTTCACATCAATGAATCATTGCTAAACTAATGGGGCCAGTCTCTTTACATTATGCATCAATAACTTTGCAAACCATAAATGATATTGAAGCACAGCAGTTGCTGGTGAGGTGCATGTTCATTCTGTCACCTACTCTTAGGGAACACCTTGCCAGTATGCATTCCCAAACAGCTGACTGACAAACGTCGTACTGACAAACTGTGGTGTGACCAGCCTGCCGGGGTCTGAGTGCCCACAGACCACTGTCTGTGTTGCCAGCATTAAAACAACCTCATTTGTACATCGCATGGGGCGACACCAGACCAACCGTAGGAACAATTTGCTGATAGAGGGTCATCATTTCAAGGTGGACAGCCTTGTACTCTCCTGTTGTGCTTTCTGAAGATAACCCTTTCTGAAAGGGTAAGGGGATGCATAGCACCAATGAACGTTCCTGCCTGCTATGTATGAAATTAATATGAATTTTGGATTTGAAACAATGATCTGAGAGCTTTAGATTCCATTCACCAATCTATAATGAAAAGGTTGTGTGAATCGTTGACAGACACATGGCTTGGTGCTCACATTACTGTTCACAACACTCACCCTAACATTGCAATGCATGTAACCATGAAACAGACATACTTGTTCAGACATGTACATTAATTGGGTTATGGAATGACATGGCAGCCACATTGCCTACTCTGACGGGGAATGAGGGCTCTGCTGTTCCATGTTTCAGGAGAGTTGCAGATGAGCATGGGCTGGGTCACAGTCTGAACATGGCCAGTCACCAATCACATCATTAGTGAATATGATCATAGACGACAGGGACAGATGCTCCAAAAATAACACCCAGAAAGGAGGTACAAATGTATGGAATGATTGTTCCACTTACGAGCATTTGCCGTGCATTTGCCTGACTGCTAATGAGCTGATGAAGCATTGAGAACAAGACCTGCTTCATATGTCGTATGGGGTCCACATTTCCCCAACCACTAACTCTTCACCAGTGGGAATATCTCAGGGGTATTTCCTGCACAAAAGAGTAGGACTATGCGTTGCCTGATAGGGTTGGCATTCGCATCTCTTTTTAGTGCTGGCCTGCAGCCAGTGAATATCATGATGTGGCAGTGTAGTAAGGGTGTTTAGCCCAGTGGAGGCTCAATTTGAGAGAACCTCTGTGATTGATTCATGTATTTGAGTGTGGGGACAGTATGGCATACTTATTCTAGATGCATATGTAAGCATTCCCAGTGTGCTATTGTATTGACAAGTGGCACAGATCTGGCTGAAAGGACTATCTAGGTTGTGACGTCACACAGGGAATATGCAAATATAGGAAATCAATATCACTGAGCCTAGTAAGATCGTTGTTTTGTTACCCCCTGTTCCCCTCCCTTGCCTTGTCACGCTCTGAAACACTTGTGTATGAGCGCAATAGAAATAACATATCAATATCAATATAGCCAGCCCATATAGTAAAAGTCTAATTTTCATTGTTTTTTTTGTTCGTTTTTTTCATCAGGGAACAGGCAAACATAAACGCATAGTCAAGAAAGGATCAACAGGATGAGACACAGACAAATGGGCAGGTCAGGCTTGAGAATAGAGAATATTCAAACGCCCAGGCCTTCAACTGTTTCCTAAATTCCAGATGGCATTTCTCAAGGCACAGCTTCAGAGCTAGTGTATTCCATGCTGGAGGTGTGAGGCCGTCAACAGAGCACCCACACCCTTTGGTCTTTTTTGCATGTGGTACAGCAAGTTGTCCTTGGGTGCCTGGTCGGAGATATCTGGAGGGTGTGCAGGGTGATATGCATTTCCTAAGGTAGCTGGGAGCTTTCCCATGTAGGCATTGATCTGCAATGGAGAGAGCCCTAGAGCTTGATCTGACTGACACTGACAGCCAATGTAATTTCCTTATGGCCCCGGAAATGTGTTCCCTTTTAGGAATATCAACAATATTCCAGACTGCTTCATTTTGAATCATCTGGAGCTTGGTAGTGGTTCCTACGAGGAGAGTGTTACAGTAGTCCACTCGGGGCATAATGATGGCTCAGACCAAAACTTCACAATTGTTTTTTGATAGAAATGGTTTGGCGTGTCTCAGTACTCTAATAGTGCGAGTTACTGACAACTCCACCAACGTGCCCCTTGGAACTGAGGTAATCTTCAATGTAACCGCCCAATGTTTTAACTTTCTCTAGAATGTATATGCAGTTTCCATCCAGATGCATGGATTTATATTTAGGGCTTCATTTTACTCTCGCCTGCGTAGAACCAAAGATCATGAGCTCCGTATTTGAGGGATTAAGGCACATCCAGTTCCTGTACATCCACTGTTTCATTGAGTCATAAATGCAATTGAGTCTAGCTGTGTCACTCTTGTAATCTCCACACAGCTCGATCACGAGCTGGGCGTCATCAGCATAATTGTCAAAATACACACCCTGGCTGGTTAATAAGTCACTGAAAGGTTTCATATACAGATTAAAAAGAGCCGGTGATGGGAATGCGCCCCATGGAACTCCGTTTAATCTTTTCTCTGCAGAGGAGGAAGCTCCGTCCCAGCTTATTCGTGATTCCAAGTTGCTCAAGAAGGATTTAATCCAATCTATGGCCTCTTTAGAGCATTTCCCAGTCGTGATCAGAATGTCCAGTAGGCGACCATGATCAAGCAAATCATAGGCGGCTGACAGATCTAAACGTACTAGAAGGCCAGCTTTGCCTTTTTTCACGTAGTAAAGCAATTGCGGTTACAGGTATAATAGGGTATTTTATGTGCCAAGCTGAGGGCGAAAACCCGATTGCATAGGGTGCAGGATATCTAATTTTTCCAAGTACTGTTGGAATTGGACAGATGCTACTCTATCCACTACCTTCAAGAGAAATAGTGAGCTTGTTATATGGCGTAGAGCCATAAGCACCCTGCACATGACAATGTCATGTAAAGCGTCAGTCAATGACTGTCACTCACTCACTAATAGAGAATCATTGACAGACACTTTACATAACACTGTCATGTGAAGGGCACTGCCAGCTCACACAATGTAAAGTGACACAGCCTATTGATGAATTGTGCCAGTCGAACAGCAGAGTGCTCACACTCATGATAAATCTCACAAAGGGTGCTGGTAGACCTGTGGTCAGCACTGATGTGACATATCAGACAGAAACAGTCATATGTGCTGTTAAATATTAAGGCAGCACATGTAGGCATTAACAAACAGGGTGGTGATTTTGCAAGTGCACTAATCATTACTGCACACATATCACAGCATGGATTGTACATAGACTATGGTCTGCACAGTGACACAATGGACCATTCTGTCCTAATTAAGGTGCAGAGTCACATTGAGGAGCCATCTGGCAGTGGTTGGCATGTTAAGAGGATAGAGAGCATATTGATGGCGATGGGATATGGACTCCATGTCCCAATGATATGATAAGATAGGTTATTTATAACGTGCTTAATATCCAGAGGTTTCTAAGCACGTACCCGGGGATCCAACACGCATGAGGGCATCTTCCCATCAGGACAACATGTGGATGGCAAATAGTTGTCTCTGTGTAGGACATTCCACATATGGATGTCAAAGGAGCAGTGGCCCTGCAATGTTGGTTCCATGTCGCATACTCCTCATACATGCTTGCAAGGCATGTGACTGTGACCAGCCACATAGCTTGAGGGGGGCAATGTTGCAATGGTGTTTGGGGATGTCATCACAAAACATATGCCTGTATAACATTTTAGGCATCAGATGTGAAGGTCACACTTTCGCATGTTGCCACAAAAAAGGCCTGAATTGAATATGGGATCACTGATGATGCACATAGCTCCATCCTTCCACAGATGTGTATCTGTGCCACTCATGTCCGGGTGTATGTATTTTCCCTCACACCCACAGACCATACCATGTTGCAATGCCTGAAATGTCCAGCCATGACTGTGCATGTCAGAAAATTCCATTCATCTGTGACCTGCAGGTCACAGTGTGCCCAGTCACAATATCTGATGTATGTGTGTTCAGCCATTTTTTGTCTTTATGCATTGTAATGCATAGATGCATGTTTGGCAAGGTACTCATGCCTCCAAATGTTGCTGTCTGTCTATGTGCAGGCGACGATTCAGAGGAGCAAGAGGAGGAGGAAGAAGAGGAGGCGGTCGTATGACAGACCATCAGTGGAGGCCGGGGTGTTTTACACCACAGGGGCTACAGACATTCCTCAGATGTGTTTTGGACTATTCTGACTCTGCAAGTGACTATGTTGCACCAATTGAGGAGGACTCATTGAGAGACATGGACATACCACAATGGACAGGCAGAATGGGGCCGTTGAGAGGTGAGCCATGAGTCACAGCTCCAGTCAGTGGTAAACCCGATGTCTGCAATGGTTATGGCTACAGGAACACCCTCAGCTGACTCAGGTTCAGATTCCGGGACTGATGCCCAACGGAGGGATGCAGACCTGGAGCCAAGGTGAGGGGTCCCACTGCGATGGGCCTGGACCCTGGCATCCCACCGCCGTCAGCCCTGCATACATGGTGGATGTGTGTATGCCAGAGAGACAGAGTGGGAGCAGCAGATGCTGCATGTTTCCATCCGGAATGGTGAAATGTTGCATGAGATTGCGGCGGGGACATGCAACATCTCCACACCAGCTGCCCGGGATGAACCTCATCTGCCCTCTCAGGGACATCAGTTGCAACTGTTGGCAGCCTGGAGAAGAAATTGCATTATAAGATGCAGACCTCAAGGCTATACCATCAACTTGGCATTGGGGCCAACATCAAGGGCCGACGGGCTGATCTGAAGTCCCTGCTGGACTCCATGCATTCAGATGCAGTAGCACATAGAGAATCCCTTAAACAGGAGATGTTGGCATCTACAGACTCCAATTGACGTGAGAAGGAAAGCTTGAGGTTTTTACTGCACGATAAACGTACAGCCAAAAGATCACAGCTCTGCGAGAAGATGGACGCCTTGAGGCACACGCTATCCGAGCAAAATGATGCATTATGAGTGAGCACACATACAGACTCTGTGGTCATTCAGGAGGAAGTTCATCGTGACTTCTCAGCCATTGGGATGCCGGTGCAGGCATCTGTATCATGGGTGTCCTTAGCTAATGAAGACCAGGTATTTGGCATTGCATGGTCAGGATGCACCCCCACCCGCACCTGAGGACCTACCACAGGATGACAGTACCAGTCCACCAATGCCACCTTTAATAACCTTATCAGTGATGTTCAGGAGCCCATGGAGGGGTGTTATATGTTTGTTTTTTTTATTATGAGTTGTTCCTATGCTCTCATGTGGACATTGAAAATACACACTTCACTTGCCCCCTCCAGGCTGAACATTTTTCCCCCTCTCCAAGACATTTATTTTTCTTCAGCCTGTCCGGCATGGACACATTTTCTTTTATTTTCACCCCTGCCCGAGATGGACAGATTTGGCTTCTTTCATTTGAACCTTGAGAGATGTGTTATGTCCCTCTCAAGAAATTTATGAGTGAGGGACTGTACATGAAGCCTTGCAAAGTGGTGCCAACTCTGATGATTCACTTGACTGCAACAGTATCACACATGTAGGTGGACATCAAATTACACAATATTTATTATATGTGCTGTCTGCATGATTTACGCATATAGCTGGTAAATTCCAATGTCCCATGATGTTGCACGGATCCTGACTTCTACAGTGACTCCATGTGAGGTCCACTCGGCACCCTTTCACCTCCATAGGTCCCATGCCCTTTACTGGGCCATGGCCATCCATTCAGAAATGCAGAGGAACAGTGTTCAGTGGAGGTGATAAGGAAATCGCCTCAGGGCAGCTCTGCCAGCAAGTAGGGTTGTGCACTGTCAATCACTGACATGATGGCAGCAGCCCTCGCATCACCATAGGGGCTTGGATCTCCCTGTCAGGCCCTGTCCAGCTAGGGTAGGCACGCTGCCATGCTGCCCCTCTTCTGACTTTTTACATGTGCTCAGGAGCTGTTCCTTGACATCAACGACTTTCTCCGGTGATCATTCTTCCGTTTACCAGCCATGAGCTTTGTCTCTCTTCTAGTTTGCTTTGGGGCTCTCTCAAAAGCCTGACTTGCCACCTAAATCAACAGGGCACTGTTTCGGTCGTACATGGAGTCTTTCACCAGCTATGCCCCATCTGTGCACTGCTCAATCTGTATCGATTACGGATGTTTTGGCCTAATTTGAATCTAGGTGTGCATTTATATTGACTCTTGTGCTTCCCATGCAAACCAGAACGGTGTATGCTTCCATCTGTGCAGTCTCCAGTTGTACTGTAGTAGTTATCTAGCTGGTGCTTCTTATATCCTGTACCAGTTGCATAGTATTTGCCTCTGGTTAATTGTGACTTTGATTGTCTGTCTCCCTGTACGCTCTGCTCTCTTTCTGACCTACTTCTTCTTTCCCCATCATGCTTGTCCTTTGCCCCTCTCCCCTCCCCCTTACCTTTCCCTCATGTCCGTTTAAGCGCCAGTCTGTGCACATGCATCATTATGTATGCTTGCCTGATGTAGCCCCGTAACATGAGGCGCAGCTTTGCCAGTCTCTACATGTGCACCTGCACCTATATTGTCCTTATGTATGCATACCTGTTGTAGACCCCCATAACATGAGGCAAGTCTTTTCCAGTCTGCACACCTGCACCTATATTGTCCTTATGATGTATGCATGCCTGATGTAGTACCCGTAACATGAGGTGAAGCTTTGCCAGTCTGTGCACCTGTACCTATATTGTCCTAATGATGTATGTATGCCTGATGTACCCCCTACAACTGGAGGTGCGGCATGTCAGAGTATGCTCCAAACAACCTTGACTATGCTGTAATAATACCCATTAATATCTCTGTACTTAACAAGCACTTAGTGTAACTAGCTCCTAGATGCCTCAGGGTGTTGTGTGCTGAATTAAATGCAAACATAAATAAATACATAAATAAATGTAAATGGCGGGTTAAGTGTGCACCACAATCTTTGAAGCTGGGCCTGCTCACCTCAGGACAATACAATGAAAAAAAAAACACACAAACAGTGGCAGCCTCCCTGCCACCAATGACGCTGCAACATGTGCCCCTGTGCTCAGGTTGCAGATGGAATTACCAATAAAGATTTCAGACCAAATATCCAGACAGACTCAAGGAATATGGCAAAGTACTACTTTATTCTCAGGTAAATAAAGGAGGGTCAACTAACAAACATCAGACAGATGCTTGCACACACACACACATACACTTGATTACACAGAGGTCTTATACCCTGATATGCGCCATCTATGACATCATCCTATGTGGCAAACCGTACAATTTATTAGCGGGAAGGATTGGATTAGGGGAATATATCCACTTATAGAATATATATGGGTAAGTACTTCATTGGCTGTCTCTAAACTGTAAAACAACCCTCAAATTACCTCTAAATATGTATAATACAGATAATACAAATTAACAAGGGTGTCCTGGGAGTCCCTCTGCCAGACATTAGTCCTGGTTACGAGAGACTTACCCAGAGTCTTTAGCTCACTATCTTAATACAGATTATAGCAAAGAAATAGCAGTGGATTGATCTATTCAACATTTCATAGCAGGTTGCCCCATAGACCCACTGATTGGTTGGCATTCTCATCGCAACCTTGGACTTTCCACTCGGCTAGCAGAACGGAAGGAAACTGAAACCCAGGTGCTTGTATCACGTCAGATTACTCACCACTGTCTTAATTAGTCCATCATCTCTCATCTGACCGGACGTGAGCCAAAGATTTCCATCCGTAGTTCACCTGGTAGCCTGTTCTCTGTTCTAGGACATTCAAGGGAGTGAAAGCAAATCACTATCTTCATTCGAGGCTTAATGAACGTCCCTTGTTTTCGACTTCTGAGTCACATGTGAAGAGACTATGCATGTGTCCATAACTGCTATTTGATTTAATTATGCTGGGTGTTGTTGCCCCTCTTGGCCGCTAGAGACTTGCTCAATTTACCTTGTATAGACTTTCTAAACTTTTAACAATCCAATAGATGGCTCTTATAAATGTTTTCTTCTCTTTTAATCTAAGAGACATATGTCTCATCCATTACATATCTGTCTGCATTCCTTCGTGCTTTGCAGCTATTCTTAAAAAATAGCATCCTTGACCCCAAGCCAACATTGACTCCGTTTTGCTTTGTACACAAAGGTGTTCTTCTAGTGTCTCCTGACTATGCAACCCTGGATGGCCTCTAAAATAGTTAAATTGAATATTTACATGAGCCAGCATCCATTTTCCAATAATGGCTGTCCTTGTAACATTATATATTCCTCTATAGCAAGCTTCTATACATCTCTACTAGCTTGCGTTACTGCATATTTACACTTATTGTTCAGCAAGTTACTTTATCTTCTTTTACATTCATGATGGCTTTATAGTTGTATACATGTTACTCTTATCCATTCAGTTATATTGTCACTCCAGTATGTTCATATCGTTTCAGCATTGCTTCATACATCTTCTTTATGACATCACCCTGCCCTCGTCATATTTCACTCAGTGCTCCATGATGTCCAATGGTGTGTGCTCACATCCTTCCCTACTTTCAGTGCAAAGGTACATTTGGTATGGCTGTCTGAGTGCATATTGTCTCTTATACACTCAATCAGGCATAGACATAACACATGGGGTCTCACATAGAGCCCTTCTCCTGCTATTCCAGTGTGACGGTGGTTAGGGGGGCGAGAGCTAGGGAAAATGTGTCTACCTGCTCCTATACATTCCCCTCTCTGGTCGAGTCCTCAACCACATTCCTCTCTTCATGTTCCTTTTCATTCTTCTTTATCATTTCTTTATATAATCGTTGATTTGGGACCCATATCTTTGTCACCCACCTCAGGTGACCTGCACTTATTATATGTTTATCTACACTCCAGATCATGTGGGAGCAATCTTCTGATGGTGGACACAATTTCCACTGTCCTACATATTTTTTATGCTCTTGGGGATAGAAGAACTTTGTTCGTGGAGGTGCAAGGGTGCTTTTCTTTATATTCTCACAGGTACGTTCTTCATTTTTCATCTGCTCGCCAGTTCCAGCATCTATATCAATTATGGTCTTCATTCCAATAGCTACCTTGGCTTTCTTCTGGCATTGTCCCAAGTAGATCCTTATGAGAAAAAATCCTAGTAATACCAACACCAGTACTGCTCCAATAATTTGAAGACGTTTCACAACCAAGTTGGAATCCATGAAAACAGACACGAAAACCAACTGTCATCCTCAATCTTGTCTACTTCATCCTCAATTTTCCTATGCAGGGTTGACAACATCATTATCGCTTCTGTCAAAGTCACATTGTCTTCATCATGGGCAGTTATAAATGTACAGCAAGACACCCCGATGTTGGCACAGTTGTCTCCTTCCATTATTGTAATATACCTGTTCTGGAGGGCCATAAACATGATTGACCTCAACTCTTCTTTGATCACATTGAATTATTTGTATTGTCGTGTTGATCGTTTGCAACAGCTTCCATCTGATGATTTGTAACCATTGGGCATTCGCTGCAGTCTGAATTCCTGGCAGAAATATAGCTGTGAATATCACTGCTGTTCTTCAGAACAACGTATGCTCATCTGAAACGTCATAAAAGGCTTCTATTGATTTTGCTAATAAGTAGTTGCTTCGAGTTTCGAGCTGAGTTTCCAGTCTGCTGCAGTCCTCACAGTGCTCTGGACGTGCTTAGTGCTATCTCTGCTGCTCCTGTCGGCTCCTGCCTCTGGGATCATTGTTCAGCAGTATACGCCTTTAAGGAAGTGCAACCCCAACCAGCTTTAAGAACTCTGTTCTGCGCGGAGCGCGCACAGAGTTTCGAGCTGAGTTTCCAGTCTGCTCCAGTCTGCGCCGGGACCCGGAGAGCCGGAGAGCGGACCAACGCGCCTACAACATTTCCAGGCTTTAAGGATGCTGAGGTAGGCGCTTATTGACATGTGTGCTCCCCGCTTTTGTCCCACCGCGGCCTTCACAGCCACTCATCTGTGTCCTTACTGAACTCCACATTCTACCTGCACTCCTCCGTGTTTCGTTTCTGATCCTAGCTACCTAGCTACTACTAAGTCCACTCCCTCCCGTTTCCTCCCCTTCCCCCCTCTGTTCCTCCCTCCCTCCCTCCCTACCCTTCTCAATCCTTACCCCCCCATGGAGGAAGATCCAGACCAACGACTCCTAAGGAGCCATGTGAAAAAGAATCTACTTCTTTCATCTTTTTCTTTCACCACTAACTCCACATGCTCAGCTGCGGCGGCGAACTTCACGCAGTCCCCAGCGGACGTGGCCTCCCCTCGAGGAGGATTGTTGCTTCTTCAAAACCCTGACAATAAATTCCAGCCGTCAGGGATTTCACCACCACTGGCCCTAGACACTACGGTCCTAGCATCTTCACACACTTGGCCGGGGCCGGAGATTTGATGATTTCTGCACCTCTCAAGGAAAATAGAGGTGGCACCCTTGAACTTGCTCCAGACTCTTGGCTGGCTCCAGCACCTGATGCTATCCGTCCCCTTACCGCTTCGACGGGCAGCCCGTCCTGTGCGGGGACCAGAGGGTTCCCGTCAGGGGGCCTGAGGGCGGTTGCGTCGGTGATCACAGCCACACCGGCGTTTCTCAATTCTATGCCAACTGACATCATGTATGCCCC
Organism: Ambystoma mexicanum; assembly: GCF_040938575.1. NCBI lineage: Eukaryota > Metazoa > Chordata > Amphibia > Caudata > Ambystomatidae > Ambystoma > Ambystoma mexicanum. Next base: position 1,152,741,075 of record NC_090928.1, read on the forward strand.
TCGGTCTATTCCTGTACTGCCTACCTCTCAAATTGGAATATCTACACCTGCACTGGCCCAGCTTCCTGTGGAGGCAATGTCTTCGGGTCAGTCCATTGCGAAACCAACCGTGCCTGAACATTACCCTAACTCTCAGGAGAGTCTGGCCCACAAGACCACCACGGCCATGATTCATTCCGTCTCGGAGGACAGACTGATCAATCCCGATAAGGTAGGCATCGTGTTTACACAGAGCCCACCCGTAACACCCCCTGTCCCTGGGGAGACCTTCAACGACTCTACACTTGGAACAGCCTCTCTACATCTGGCGACTGATGTCGCATCGACCTCTTTACTCTCAAACCCAGCCACGGAGGACAATCTGTCTCCTGCCTCAACTTTAGAGCCTCAAAACCAAGTTCAAAGTAAAACCCAAGAACAACTTTTGAAACCTCTTTTGGAGACGATATGTGACTCAAACTCCGACGACTGCTCTAAATCGTCGAACTGCCGCCACAAATCAAGTTCGTCCCAAAATAAAAAAAGACCACTCTACAAAAAAAAAGCAAACTCCGTAACGAAAATCACGGCCTCACAACCCACGAATAACAAATTACTCACTACAACAAAAAAACAGCAAAACCCTCCGGTCTCTTCATTAAAAAGCAATAGACAGACCAAAAACGCTGCCACGCACCATGGCTCAAAAAAGAGGGGATATGCTAAACTCCCTCTACCCACCCCCTTCTTGTCAACTGCCCTGCTGAACTTTTTCAAGACTCAAGGGAAAAGAAAGCTATCTACCGACTCCGAACTTTCAGATGCCAAAATCCTGGAAGCCCTTGACGAAACCCCACCATCCCCTAACTCCAGGAAAACGTTTGCTATCCAAGATCCTCAATTACCTCTACCCAGTCAAGTTCCTTCCCAAGTCGCTCCTTGTGACGGAAACCCTCCAGACATCCCGGCCCTGGCCATCCTGGATCCTGACTGCACACATAGCACTGTTTCAACTGCCCTAGCAGATGGGCAGCCGAAGAATACATCGCTACCCACTCCAAGTCCGGAGGTCAGTCCAACACCTCCGTCAATTTTTAGCGATCGACTGGCCCACCAGGGCCTCTCGGACATTATGGATTTACTACAGCCTAAAGCTTATCCGCGCCACAGAGAAATGTCTTCCCAACCTTGGACCAAGTCGCACCTAGCCACCTTTACCCCCCTTGCAACGCTCCAAGACCCCCTATGCTACACTTCCCTCTTGGAAGATCCCGAGCTCCGCGCGCGCCCGGCAACAGCAAGACAGTCTAACCCACTAGAAATTGGAGGAACTAGCTCGAGGCGCAGGCATTCATTGGCGAACCCCACATCTCTAGGACCCAGAGACATACCATTGAACACTGGAAGATTCACGGATCTCGCTTCACCTGCCCACAAAGAGTTACCAAGTAACAGAAAAGACATGACCACAATTATGTCTGCAATAACTGTCGCAATGGCTCCTTTCTGTAAACTTTATGAAACATTAGATGACGCTTCAAGAGATAACACGGCTATTCTAGCTACTATTCAGTCCAAGCTAACCTTTTTGGAAGGCTATATAACCACCATCGACCTGAAGAATGACATTCCACACATATCAAAAGAGGTGCCACTTCCTGTGCCGGAAGCCCTCCAACCCTCTTTCATTCCTAAAAAAAGCCCTCCACCAAAGATCTTGGCTGACAAGTCAACCCAGACCCTTCAGCTCAAGCTACCCAATGAAATCGCTCCAATATTAGCAAATAAAGCGAAGCTGCCGCCAACTGTCAGTACGACCACCCCTATTCTCAACTTAACCCCTGCAACCAATTCTAGTCTGAACCAACGGCGGGCCCAAGGGAAAAAGGTATTAAAACTAGCAACGAATGATCAACTGTCAACCTCGACCCGGCAACCTTCCAAATGCACGCCGGAAATGGACGCAGCAATCCCTAAGCAGCATACATCGCTCGGTAGTGCAGACCATGTTGGGATCCGAGCATGTTCCGTGACGGACTTGACCCAGTCCCCGAAATCACCAGCAGATTTTTTTGAACTGAAGCCTCTTATCCACGGTGTCTGTGCACGACGACCAGGACGCGTCCGAGAAAGGCTCTACTTCCCGTGACTCTCAATCAACATCTCCCCCGCTCTGTAAGCCCCAAGTTTCGTCTGACACCCCATCACTTTCATCGGGGGGTACAGCTCCTCAAAGCGCAACTCGGACACTGCACCCTAACTTCCCTTTAAGTGCTTCACCTGACTTACAGAGCAGAACCAGACCTAGAACTCATTCAGATAGATCTCTGTCATCCAGGCCCATCGCCTCCTGCAATCTAACAGGAAAGCACGAGGCTTACTGTAAGAAGGACAGCCCCACTCGCCTTTTCAAAATTGAGCAGATCTCTAATAAAGACAAGTACATCATTCTGAATAGAAGAACCGTGTTAAAAATAACATTGTCCACAGTCACCCTAAATAAACTGAAATCAGAAGATTTTAAGCGGATTGAGCCATACCACAGGGACAATAAGGCCAAGGCCTACCTGCATATCTACAGCTCTGCAATCCAGGATATATGCAAACAAGCAGGTGAAGAACTAAAATTACGAGGCCTTCTTCTGTCTGAATTAAAACCCCTCGACCAAAAAACCGCCACCCGGGAAGCTTATTCTAAAATCAGAATAAACAATGACCATAGCCCATCTCAACGACATGTCGACCGAAGAGATGAACTGAGGGCCCATTTCAGTGATGCACCAAGGAAACCGAAGACTCGCCATGAAGCACCTGACCGCCGCCCTCACACCCCACGGGGCCAACCCGACCAGCTCAGGACTCCATCTAAAGCTGCCCGGGCCTACGTGCCAGCTCGGCCGGACCCTCGCTCCACCCAAGGTAGACATGAAATATTCACGCACCGCCCGGCACACCATCAACAGGACAGATTTCGCTCGGACAGAAGAAAGCAAAGCTGGAGAGACTAGTCTCCTCGAAGAGAGTCTTATATCCATAGACCTCGTAATCAGGCCACACCTCAGTCATCGCCCGCGCTCAAAAAGTCCACAGCATCGGGTGGGCCATGGGACTGGATAAAAGGAGCTCTATCTTCAAACCGAGCTAAATAGCAACTACCAGAGGAAGCTGACGTTCATCTACAACCAAAACTCTTGACGTTGGCCTCCTGGAATACAAGAGGACACGCCCACTTGACCAACAAAAATAGTTTGGACCTGGGACAGTTCGACATTTTCTGCCTGCAAGAAACATGGCTCCAGGACAAACCCTCGATGGACGAATATGACATCGTGATCTCGCCCGCTGTCAAAGGCCTGTTAGGCCACCCATCGGCAGGACTTCTAATCGCGGTGCGGTCAGGCCAAAATCTAAAAATCGTCAAGACCACGGCCAACTGTTATGGGGTCCTGGCGGTGCTAATCGAATGGAACCGCTCGGCTGAAAATTCTGATTCACATCTAAAATGCCACCCAACGCCCCCACTTGCTTTGATTACTACTTAATGGAATCCCCAAAGGACCTCAATACCACTCTTCTGCCAAACTTACTCAGCATACTGAGCCTACACAAGCGGAACTAAGAGGTGAAGCCTGGATAACTCTTATGTTTTCCTGGAATTTACACAACGCCGCCTGGATACGGGAAGGGCAGCCCCACATACCAACATGGAAGAGAGGACAGTGGTCGGCTACCCTCGACTACATCTTTGCCTCACAAGCGCTGTGTGCAGAAATCCAAGGTTTTCAAGTGGTTGAAATCACAGCGAGCGACCACAACATGTTAACTCTGACATGGTCCTCCATGGCTCGAAAGACAAACTACTACCTGCCTTTAGTGGAGTCTAACCCACAACAATCCCGGCTGCGCCTGACATCTGCCAACATAAGGTCAATTACTCATCAATATGTTGCAGAAACGGCGGCGGAACTGCCCCCCATCCCATTCCCTAGACCGAACTACCTTCCTATGCTACTCAACTACAAGCAACATCCGTCGTCTGGTGTGTTCCAGCCAAAGACCTACAACCACCAGTACAACAAGCAAATAGCACTTAAAAAAAATGCATTAAGGAAGTTCAAACGCAACGCCAAGGCAGACAACACCATCGCTGCATGGGATCTGTGGAAAAACGAAAACCGAATCTATAAATCATGGATCAGAACGCCCCGGGCAGCTTTATACCAACATGACGCAAAATCAATGCTCAGAGCCCTTACAACAAAAAAAACAGCCGATTTCTGGTCCCTGATAAACAACTCTCAAGGGGCCACAGCTACAAATATGATCAATTCAGTATCGGAGCAAGTCTGGGTCGCTTTTTTCAGCGACCTCTTCGCCAGTCCGGCTCCACTAACAAAAGTTTGTTCGGACACCACAGACGCCCCGTGGATAAATCGGTCAGCAGTATCAGACATAACTGTGGCCATCAAAAGGTTAAAAATGTCAAGAGCCCCGGGCCCGGACGCATGACTAACATAGACTTAAAGAAACACCTCAATGAATGGTCCACCTTCATTAGCATCCTGTTCGACCATTGCAGAACAAGCAGGAAGATCCCACTATCGTGGTGTAAAGCTATTATTATCCCTAGTTTCAAACAGGGAAGCAGGGTACTTCCCGGAAACTATCGCCCTATAGCCCTACTGGACATCATGGCCAAGAGGTTCGCTTCTCTCCTTTTAGACCACTTCCATCGACGGGCAAAAATGGCTCCCTGCAGCGACCCTCTTCAATCAGGCTTCAAGAAGAACGGCAGTACCACACTGAACATTCTTATACTTACCATCTTAAAGGCTAAAATAAAACAAGGCTCCCAGACAGTGTATGCTGCATTTATCGACCTCTCTCAGGCCTTCGATAAAGTCGACAGAACGAGACTATGGGCTAAATTGAAAAACTGGAACTGTCCAGAATCTGTCCTAAATCCAATAATAGCTCTCCACACCGGCACCACACTTAACATCTGGCTGAACAGACAAGGTGCCCTCTCCAAGGAAATCCAAGCTAATAGAGGAGTCAAGCAAGGCTGTCCGTTGCCTCCCGCGCTCTTTGTCGCGTTTCTGGGGGACTACAAAGACTCCGAAGTCTTGGTCCACAGCTTTCCCCCGAAGTTCTGAAACACCACCCTGTCCCGACTCCTCTATGCCGACGACATGATCCTGTTTGACCAAACCCCCATCGGCTTACAATGGCAGCTGGACAACCTTGCAGTTTATATGTCCAACAACAACCTACAAATAAATCAGGCCAAAACCAAAATCATGATCTTTGCGAAAACCCGCCATCCCCAGAAAAAAATGATGTCTTGGTCAGTGAATAAAATCGGAATTGAAGTGGTCCCCCTCTTTAAATACTTGGGGGTGTTTATTGATGGGTCAACTCAAGAATTGAAAATGCAAGACCACCTCTGGTCGAAAACCAAACTACTGACCTCCCAAATGAGAGCGATTGACAGCAAGTTTGGCAAATTTTCGCTAGCCCCGGCTATTAACCTCTACAAGGAAAAAATGGTCCCGGCCATAACTTATGGCATGGATGCAATGTTCACCATCCCAACACAACTCTGGCGGAAATTAGAGGGGTACATCTGGAAAACCCTCCTTGGCCTACGCTATTCCCATCTAAGCGGTTAGAAGAGAGCTAGGTCTGCTCTCGTTAAGCGCTACTGTCAGTGTGGCCTCTCTCGCCCTGTTCAGGAAGACCCTAATCAAAGACAGCCTCCCGATTTGTAACATCATCGGGCAGGAGCTGGCCACCACGAACTGTAAGGCCGTCCTAGTCTGGATACGCCGCCAAGAAAGCAAACTGGAAGAACTGCAATGCTCAAAAATCGACCTGATCACGAATCCTCAAAGAGTCAGTGAAAAACTGAAGATCCAAGACTGGATCAATACCATCGACAAAGCTGCTGCAATCAAGTTCTTAAAGCATCTCCCTCCCAATTTTCCGGACAAAAAATTGCGATCGACATTTCTAAGAGCCCGATTCAACCTGCTCCATACTAGATAAATTCTAGGGATAAGAAACATATCCACTAATATCATCTGCAGACTATGCAATACCCCTGATTCCATCGAGACAATTCGCCACCTCCTGCTAAATTGCCCCTCTTTGAGTCAAGCATGCTCAGCTTTTTTAACCCCATTATGGCACGACTCGATCCTGATTGAAGAAAACACATGGTGGTGCCGTTTGATTTCTGGGGAAAAATCTCGCTGGGCGGTCGCCACGGCTAACATAATCGAAGAGGCCTTTGCCAAAATCAACGCCGTGGGACTTAAACCCTCACTTGAACCTCACGACCCTTGATAGGCTCGAGCTACTCTAAGCTCTCTTCTTCCAGCTCATGAGTTTCCACGGAAACTCGGTCTAGCAAAGATGTTCTTCCTACTGGCTGATCACGAGCCACTCTTCGCGCCATACAGGACTCGACTCTACCTTTGGAATGAAAATGATCCTGCCTTGGAAAGAAAATGGGTGAAACGAACTTTGATTTATTTTAAGCGACATCTCTTTTAAAAATCATTTCTGTTTTATTTTTGATTATGTACAAGTATAATAAAACATAAATAAATAAATAAGTAGTTGCTTCTCATCTGTCTGCTTTGGTAAAACAATCTTTTCTTCCTCAGGTGTGTATCCATCTTTGGGAAGTCTGTAATCTTCAGGACACTTTGTGGATACTTAAAAAAAAATAATAATATTTCTTTATGGTTAAAATAAACCTTTACAAAAGATTAAAGCAATGACCTTATATATTCTTTACAATTGACAAATATAAAACATTGAAAATGTAAAATATGTTTTCATAAAATGAACAAAATAATATTTCATTCACAGTTTGTAAGTAAGTTAACAGCTTGTCATCTTCATTAACTAGTAGGAGAACTCTCGCTGATACATTGCTGCACGCCCTGCTTTGTAAGCTTAATCAATAACTTACTATCAGGCCGCATCAGAAAGTAAAGTCTAAAGTTTCCAGAGCATGAGGGCGTTACCTTTACTAAATATCATTCGGAACATGATATAACATGCAAAGAATGAATGACACATCACAGTTAATAAGAACATAATAGAAAATGAATTAGTAGGCACTTATTGAGCTTACAAGACATAAAATTCAATAGGCAAATGGTTCATAGTCCTGAGGCCCCCAAGTTTTCCATGTGCAGCTTTGCCACTGATTATAAAATCTTCGCTAAGTTCTCTTCGATAATTTTTAATAGCTGTACCAAGGCAAAAATTAGCGGTTTATTATTCCCTATCATCATCCTGTCCCAAATAAATTCCAAACAACCTTCATAATCCCCGTTGGTAAATTTTAACAGTAAGTTTGTACGGGGAGTTCTAAATTGAGGGCATTCCAACACTAAATGCTTAAGTGTTTCTAGTGGTTCTATACAAGTGGGAAATCTGCAGTTCACCTGCTCCACATTTTTATTAGCGTGTTCCCAGTGCCTACAACGCTCTCGCGTATAAAATTGGTTAAATTTAAAACAAATATAATACATACGAGTGCACATACAGGGGAAGATACTTATTTAATTACAACATGGCAGTTTTTATTAATGTATTTTGCATATTCATTGTAAGTGCTGGAATTTTGAAGCTGTTTCAAAGTACAATTCCAATCCCTCTCAAACTGTTTTTTGTTTTTTTTTACCAGCGCTGGTCTTATACATAGATCACTGTTTGCTACTGAGAGTTCATCCAAAATGCCTTGCATATGCTTCTGATCTTAATTAAGAGAATCAACTCCTCTAGATTGCATAACTTCTTGTATGTCCTGGTAGAGAGAGTTTTTAGGTGGATTTAGAATTTTCGAATAGTGGACAATGCTCACCATTCTTCTCTGCAAGACAATGAAATGAAACCTAATCTGTGCCGAATCACGCAATTAAATGCCCCTGTATGATGTCAAGTTGTTTGGTAAGATCAAACAAACACATATCAAGTGTGTAAAGGAGCACAGCTTCAATTTTAAGAAGAAGAAAGTCATTCAAGGGGGTTAAAGAAAATGTGCAATATTTTGCAAATATCCGTTTTAATTGGCACGCCAGAGGGTGGGCTTTTAGATTTAACCTGTTGTTCCACAATTTGACAGAAGATGTATTGCTCATGTAATATCCAAGGTATGTTATCTCAATAATTTGAGGAATAGAAACTTCCTTAATCTTCCACTTGTATGGTTTTAGTTTTCTCCCTGCATTAAATACAATCATGCTAGTCTTCGCAGCATTGGGAGAGAGATTGTGGGAGTAAGCAAATTCCGCAAAAAGATGGAGCTTTGCTTGGAGGCCCGCTGGAGTGGGGTCAAGCAAGATAATGTCATCCGCAAATGCTAACCACTGCAAACGCAGTTGGCCTACTCTCACGGAAAACATTCCAGTCTCTTTCCAATGCTGTTCAAGGTCGCATATATAAAGATTAAAAAGTGTTGCTGCTAAATTGCAACCTTGCTTTAGGCCCAAAAACGTCCTCATAAGTTTAGTGAGTGCCCCTTGCCTGGTTACCCTGACCTTAAAGGCTGTTTGACTGTGGAGCAAAGTGATCGAAAAGATCAAAACAACAGGGATGCCCAATGTGTGCATTTTTTCCCATAAAAGATCCCTTACAACAGTGTTGAATGCTGCAGACATGTTGATACTTGCCACGTACACCGGATACACATCATTCTTTTTTGTGCCAGCTAGTATATGCGCCATTACAGTTACGTTTAGCGCAGTTCTCATGCCCCTCCTGAATCCTATCTGAAATTTCGACAAGATGTTATGCTGTTCTATACATTTCTCCAAGTCATATAAAATCAGGATGGAGAAGATTTTTGCAACCACATCTATTACAGAAAGAGGTTGATAAATATGTGGATTATTGGGATCTCCTTTTTTATAAATAGGTACGATTATTGAAGTACCCCAATTTTCTGGAATGTAACAAGACTTCAAGATTACATCGTATTCATTTTTAAGAATTTGAGCCCGTAGTAGTGGTCAGCCTTAAAGACACAGGATGGGACTGCGTTGGGCCCCGGAAATTTCAAATGGGTAAGTTTACTAATTGCCCATTCGATGTCCTGGTTTGTCCATTTTAGCCCTTCGATATCCAAATCCTGAACAAATTGGTATCTAATGCCTGCAAATCTAGCAGGAAGACTAAACTGTTTTGCTATACATCTTTCCCAAACATCAGCAGGTATTGTGCTCTCCATGGACTCTTTACATTGCAAGTTGGAGTTGCGTTATCGCAGACCAGATCAATCTAATATCATGTTTACAAATCGATCTAATCAGATCACAGTTTGTTTTATTAAACTTTAAAATCTGCAATGCTCTGAGTTTATTCTTATAAGTTTGGATTACTTGTTTTTTCAAATATAGGCATTGGATGTTATTCACATGGGCTTTTTTAAGAGTTCTCTGTTCCTTGTTTTTACTACATTTAAATAGATTAAGATTCTGTTCAAACTCGTGAACCATCTCTTGTGCTCTTGATTTCTGTTTATCCGTTAGAGAAACGAGAGCACTCAAGACAGTATCGGCAATAATAGCTTCTCTTAAGTAACAGGGATGTCCGGAAAGCAGAATCTGCTCATCTATATTGTTTAAGTCATTCCCTCCCCCGCGTGGCTAATTGGCGAAAGAGTACAGGGTACCATCTGAGAGCTGTATTCCTTTGCTCCAATTCAGATTATTGTAAAAACTCATTGACATGTAATCCTGAGTATAATATTACCATAGATACCTGAATCGGAGCATGGTCACAGTGAGGGATTGCATGGATATTCACAGGGTCAGCTCTCTGGGCCAGTGAAAGTGAAATGGCACAATAATCGATCATGGACTACGCTGATCCTCACCTCCAGGTGTTTTTGGGGCTGGGCTATGTACATTGTTTTTCAAAACCCACATCCCAATCATCGAAATATTTCACCCATCTCAACCAAGCTCCCTCGGCGCCCTCAGATTGCTTGCTTCCTATGTCCTCATTGCTTGCAAAGCACATTGAGTTGAAATCCCGCCAATGATAATTTGATAAGATAAATCCTGTTGCAATGCACTCCCAAAACAGTCATCAATCTCGTCAAATATAGCATCAATGTCCAATTTAAGTGGATTCCAATATAATGACAACAACAATAATGGATGAAATCTAGTTGTGCAAAATTCACACCAACTGCTAAGATGTTATCAGATGCATACATAAGTTTGGAGTTACAGTTCAGGTCATTCGTAATAGCAATTGCAAGTCCACTAGAAGGTCGTCCTTCCTTCACTTTGGATGCATTAGAACTAAAGGTACAAAAACCCTGCAACACCAATTGTTCGGTTTTCATTGTTTCTTGAAAATGAATGACATTCAAGGGTTGTGAGTAAGGAAGAGAAGCCACTCACTTAAAGAGATTGTGGTAGCCACACGCATTCCATTAGATGACCACCAAATCCTGCTTCCAAAATTGCTAAATAGAGGGATTTTATTTTTGATGGTAAAGCTCGATCTCAATAAAGGTTCAACCCATGCCAGCTCTTTGTTGCCCCCAGCAACAGATAATAGTTGGGAGATAGACAATTTCTCGTCAACAGTGTTACCAGGGCCCTCCCGGGATGGGTCCTCTTCCTTCATCTGCAAAGGTCCTGGTAGAGCTAAAAACCCATTAGCTAACAGCTCATCGTTAAAGGTGTATAGCCGAAAGCCTAGCTCCAACAGCTCATCTCAATAGGACCAGATGAATTAGAGCACATTTGAGGAAGGCACATAACAAATCATTCTATGATTGTTATGCCGTGCCAGCAAACTTATATTGAAGTCTTTGTGGTACTACTAAAGCTGGAATGCTAATCATCACCAATGAACAAACTTCTTCCCTTTAAGTGGCAATATTATATATGCTCTTGATCCACAGGCCCAATAATGGTCCATCAGGACTGCTATTCCTTAATTCATGCCTGGTATATCAACAACTCAGCCACACTTGTGGTTCTCTCCCACTTTCACTGTGCCATTATTTCTGAAGCGTAAGTATGCATTCTTCATGGGTAATATCTGCAATGGTCCTCCACTATCGTCTGTGTTTGCCACAACTACTTCTCATTGTGCGGTTAATGCCATTGCTATGCACACAACCAATCCTTCAGCCCATCCTTCAGGAGTAAGCACTGTCCCTTTAATATGTAAAATACCTCTTTCCCAGCATTCTTGTATTTCCTTCCCTTTTTTGTCCTTACATTTTAGCATCTTGTTTTCTTCAATCCTGATTCTTGCTTCATTTATTCCAGGCTGTTTGTATTTTATTATTTGATGCGTTGTTTCTGGCTTCTCTCTTGACATTATATCTTGTACATAGTGTATGGTCTGAGATTTCACATTAGTCACCCATACCATGGATACTGTTCTGCCTTGGAACTGTCCTCTGGTCGGTAAAGTGCAAGATGTGTCAGGCAATGTGTCGACTTCACTGATACTTGTGTTGCTATGAATATTTTAGCAGTTACTCTAAAGAACGCATGGTGGCAACAGTAAAGACAGACACAAGTGATCAAAGGTCAAAGGTGGTTATTGAACTTTATAATGGGTGAGGTAAACAACTAATGTAAACCTAAATCAAAGATGGGAGCAAGCTATGACCATCAAATAATAATAAGGCAGTCCCAGTGGCGTCTTGTCAAAGTAAAAAGGGCCTATATTAAAAAACCTATTGCCAATCCTTACCACTAATTTACAAAAAGAGTGTGGGATAATGTTCACCAGAAAAGAAAGAAGTGTTCACAAAATTATAAGTCTGGATAGGGCACCCTACCCCACAATTTTAGCATGGGACAAGGCGGGACTTCTGAGCACAGCACACTCATGGGCCTCTCCAGTACGAAGTTCACAATTCCAGTTCAACGATACCAGAACGTTCAGGGGCCAAGTCTTATTTCTACACAGTCGCTTGCCTTAGAAGGCCTGATGGAACAAAATAACAAGTTCCTTTGGCAATCTTGTGCTTTGGGCAACTGCTCTTCACCCCTTGGATCTCGGTATTAGCATAATTGACCTAAAAACATTTGTCCTAAAACATTTGATCACATTTATTTTACCTTTTTTCAGACAAATTTAATTAAATCTATTTATGGGGATGGGTAAGGGTATAGATTAGGTTGAGGGGAAGTGTGGGGGGGAGCTTACAGGTGCTCTCCCCCACATGCCAGACCAAAAAAAAGGTCAAAAAGATTCAATCAAATGTGATTCGGTCTACTGGTTTAGGTCAAAAGGACCCAAACCTTGGATCTCACTCTGCCATGCTGTAGCTTGCAATATTCAAAAGAGTTTGTGGCTGTTTAAACAACTTCCTACTGCAGACAAACCTCACACAATGTTCCCCCCAATTTGCAGGCATTCCTCTGTTGGGTTCACATCTGCCGCTCTCACAGTTTAATTTATCACGATAGCGGATTTACTTATCTTAGTTTTCCCTTGGCAATGGGTCATACACTTTCGAGTGTACGAGGGATTTGACGTGACCCTTGTAGGACCAATCCGACACCTCATGCCACCCTTTCCTAGGGCCTTCTGGAACTTGCAGTTTCAATTCATGAGGGGCAGCAAGTGTCCTTCGACTGAACACTGCTACAGCGCCTGACCACTCTGCAGCTGGCCCTTCTCTGGTCTTTTTCCAAATGTTCAACACACCAGTTCTTTGTTCTCAAGTTCTTGCATTCATCTAATGTTGCCACTTGCAACCTTGGGCTCAAACACAGTTCAGTTTCCTATTGGCTTCCTCCAACTCACCGACTGTCTTGTGGCCGCTTGGCTTGGCTTGCTGCTGGAGTCAAGGACAGTACCACCATATCCAGCTTGCCTCCCCACCAGTGTTATCAATGTGGGAGGCCCCTGTGTACCATTGATATCTGTTGTTCCATATGTGAGCTTTGCTTGCCGGTCTTGTAATTCCCTTTTCTGAGGCTTCGCAGGTCTGAGTTTAAAAGGACAAGGGCAATTCCCCATTCTTCGTCCCCCCGTTCTCACCTTTCTCCTCAGTTTGAACTGCCGGTTTGGTGTAGCTGTTTCCTTGTGCGTTCGTCCTTGCTCATAGTGTACACTCATGCTCTACCTTTTATCCCTGTGGGGAAGGTAAAGGGCCATCAGGTGTTTGTGGTTCTTGGCAATTGCCTGACTCTGACTGACCCTTGTGTTGGGACATGTCAGGTAAAAGACTTTGGTGTTAGTCCATTGTCTTTCTCTGTGTAAGAAAGTGTTTGTGTCGGAAAAGGGGGGTAGAACTTCTAAGTATCCTACAGGTTAAGATGAGGAAAAGGTGTTTACAAGGAATGGGGTACCACATCTCAACCTTTAGTGTCCCACCTCCACCCCCTGAAAAACCCTCATCCAGGTGATCCTCCCCCTGGTCCAGTCCCAGGAACTGGATCCAATAGCTGTGGCCACCTGCATGACAGTTTTCTGGGGACTAGCTGGTGAGACACCTTCAGGTTTCTTGCATTACCAAATCATAAAGTTTAAGGGAAAAAACGTAGCAGCTTTGATCTGCTGTGCTCATTCCCACCTTTTCCATGTACTGATACCATAGATTATTCTTTAAATGAGATGAATTGTAAAGATAAGTATTTATAGCAACATATTTTTACCCAAAATCCCTTTTTAATCGAAATGAATGGCTAATAAGGTTATAAAGATGCTGTTTGTAATTCTATCAAGGGCTCCAGTAAATGTTTCATGTTCAACCACCATCTCGGTATTATGCCTTATAAGTTGTCTAAATTACTACATTACTCTCATAATTGAAACATTGGGAGCAGTGAAATCGGAGCAGGATGAATTGACAATGTTGCAGAAGTCGAGGGTTCATTCACTGCTGGTGGTGTTCCATTGACACTGGATGTTTCCAAACTTTGAAATTGAAATGAAACTTTTGAAGGTCCATGTCTTAGTCTCTTTCTGCAAAAAGGTGCATAGGATGTTCTCCTTTTTTCTAGAAATATTTCTAACTATCTACAGTGGTCTTCTTGGAGGTTTTTTTTTGTGGGGTGAAAACGACTGTTAAAAACTGATAGTACTAGTGTTTCTACCTGTATGATAGTTTTCTATCCTTTGTTCTCCAAGTTTACTTATCCCATCCTATTCTCTCGTGTTCTCCAAGTTTACTTAACCGTCCCCATCCTTTTTCCTGCAACCACCCAGTATAACATCCTTTGTTTATTCTCAACCAGTTCATATAGCCCTATTTGTTTATTCTAGTGGTAGTCTTTATACTTTTTTATATGTGTCTATGTTTTGTTTTATGCAAGTTGGATTTTTTTCCCAATGACCCAGTGATTAGTATGTGCAAAGAGAACAACAGTGTTTTATGCACACATTTTGTATCTTATATAGTGCATGTGATGCACTGCATACAAGATATGACGCTCATTAAAATGTGTGTATTGGGTTGAGTTTCTTAAAGTGTCTGTCTTCTTTATATAGATAGAAGGATATTTTTTTTAACATCTATGAATAACCATGGCTATGGTATTGCCCAATGGGGTGTTGAATTTTGTAGGCGCAGTTAACCACATGAAAGACCGGTAAGGGTCGTAGCCACGGGTTCGTAGGACTATACCAATGGCTTTATGTCTCAATGTGCAAAAAATATGCTGTTTGTACATGAAAGAGTCCTTTCTAACAATTATCTACTGTGTATATATGTATGAAAATCTGTGTGACCTACCTCCCAAAGTTTCATATTATAAGCACGGCTAGGAAAAAGTCAATGAACTCTAGCCGCGGCTATGAGAGATGAGTAATTTTATAAAAAGTGTTTTGATGTAATTTCATTGTATTTGTGTATTTATATGTGATAAATAGTGTAAGGGAGGAAGGGTCTCCTAGGTCCCCTTCATTCCTAATAACGCACATGATATACTCATTCCGCGGTTGGCAGAGCACCTCTGGCCAAGGTGTGGGGCCACCATTCAATGACCCATAACTGTGCACTGCCCATGAGGCACGAGTCTCCATTTTGTTAATTACCAACTGTATTTTTCTAGTAGGCCGCATGTAAATGCTGAATGCAGGCCTGCACTTCTCCCCTTCATTCTCCGCGCATAGACAGCATGCCAACCCCCCACCAACACCGCTCTGCCATCTCCGCGGCAGTCCTGTTCTCATGGAATCTTGAGCCCGAACTGTAATGTGCTAAACACTGCATCACTCGTCTTCCTTTTACATCACTGCCCTGTGTGCGACCGAGCCCAAGCCTGGTCCTGGAAATGACCAAGAAAAAGGGGTGAAGCCTTCTTTTTTGTTGAAGGGGAGCTTGACTCAGGAAGGCACTATAACGTAGTAAGAAGGAGAAGAGTCAACAGCTACCCCTTTTACAACCGTGCAATAGTAGTAGGCTAGAAGGAGGCAGATAGCTAGTTCATACAAATACAAGCTGATGCAGGTCACACATTGATTACGAGATGATTTTATGGTGATTCAGTTTAATCATAGATTCAGACACACATATAAAAAGATGTTGGTTCGTACAGAAAGAAAGATAATAGTTGAACCTTTAAAAACTCACAATCAAGCCCACATTGGGCTTACAGAAGAAATGTACAAACTGTTTCAAACATTACAGTTCAGTGAGTGAGGGTTAGTAGTACATGGTGCGAAATTCAATACTACTTGTGGTCTAGTAGTATATTATTCTTGTCGACACATGCTAATGTTTCTGGTTCGGAATGGAGTCAGCCTTCACTTGTGTTGAGCTGTTCGTAGGTGAAGGGTCCGAACTGTCATCAGGACGTAGTTCAAAAGAGGGGTGAGCGCCTAAAGGGACAAAGGACACCTGAGTGGGGGTGACCTAACATACAGAATAATCTGTATAGAGACTGCGTGCTAAAAGCCTACCTTGGAAGTGTCCGCGGTTGAACTTGAAATTATTTGGGTGCCTGTGCTGGTTTACGGCAGGGCATCTGTAGCTATAGTCTACAAGAAAGGGGTAACAGTAAGTTACCTGGGTAATATGGTGATTCATAAGAACTCAAAGTAGTATCAGAAAACAGTGGCATACCTTCCGGGGATGGTATGTCAGGATTGATTGTCGATGCCAGAGGGTTCACGGGTTCACAGATTAAATGCTGTGGTTACAGGGACCAGAATAGGTTGGTAGTTGACTGTTCATGGTTGCTGAAAGGGGTGAAATATATTGCAGGTAAGTATTTAATAGACTTACAAGTAGTGGCAGAGACTTACTAGGTTAGTTTAAGGAAGCAGAGGTTGCACCCTGAGGTTGGGTGCCTATAGTCTTTAAGGCATAAAATTCAATAAATCTTGTGACTGCCTTCGAAAAGCTGAAAATGCAACTAAACGTGGTGGTGCCTGAAGTGATAAAAGCAGATAGATGCAACAAATCAACTGGTGTATTAATTTGAAAGCCGGCAGAACTCATTACAAGAGGAATTTTAGGTGAAAGTTAATGCACAGCTAGGAAAACGTTCTCGCTTGGAATAATGAACGTTTATAAGCGGTGGTGGTATAGCTAGCAACCAGTGCCGATCGTGCTGAGTATCTTACCTCAATAGCGTAATGTTTTCCCAAATTGAGCTGTGCGATCAGGGAAAGAGCTGTGACTCCACTGGATAAAAAAGCAGAGTCATGATGTACGCGCATGCTTGGTTCGGAATTAATTGAACTATGCGCATGCGTGGTCGGA
Organism: Ambystoma mexicanum; assembly: GCF_040938575.1. NCBI lineage: Eukaryota > Metazoa > Chordata > Amphibia > Caudata > Ambystomatidae > Ambystoma > Ambystoma mexicanum. The sequence goes on from NC_090928.1 coordinate 1,152,757,768, forward strand.
TGTAATTGGAGACACTATTGGGGAGCTGTGCACGCATGCGTGGATCAGTGGCATCAGTTTCTAATGGGGTTAAGAGGCCATTTGTCCTTGAAGGGTCATGAGTACACAATGCATAAATGCTGGTCACACTTCTGTGTAGGCTTGCATGAGCCCGGAGGAGACATGAAACACGTGGCTATTGGTTACATACAGAAAAAATACAATACGGTGCATTATCAAATATTAATCCAAAGTACATGTATTAATTGCGTTCTGTGTAAAGTTGATGTTGACAGAAATGCAAAAATAATAATTTAATTATGCAGCAATTTTTCTGTAAGGTTCATTGAGGCCTCAAAATGCTATAAATGTCAGGAGTTATATCAGGATGCATGAATTGAGCGGGTTCTATGTAATGTTGGCTTTTGGCATACGAGTGACTCATAGATGTCTCGTATTGTTGCAGGTCAATACAAAGACGGTGTTGTGACTGTGTGTTGGTTGACGGTAAAAAACAATATTTTGGAAACACAGCACTTGTTATTGGGAGAGTGTGACAACCAGACAGAAGCGCCAGACACGGAAAACCCAGAAGAGGATTGGTGGGGACAAGAGACAGAAAATAAAACAGTGCTGGGTCATGAAAATGAAACACACACAGGCACCGATATTGACAGCTGCGGCCGTACAAGTACAGACTTCATAAAAGCACCGGCTCAGGCAGCCGCGGGAAAATCTTGTTTCCAGTTTAAGGTTGTTAAGTTCCTTTTGAAGTCAAACCGCAGTTATAATGACCGGAACAGAAAACCATACGAGCGTGTGAATAAACAAAAGAGAGCGCCACAGAAAACTGTAGAAAACAGCATAACTGTATCACAGAACTTACTGTGTACTTTTACAATGAAAACCAGCGTTCTCCACGAGGCACCAGTACGGGCTCCATTATGGCGACCAGGATCCTCCAGGGAAGGGGGCGGGGCTTGGAGGGGCTTTTCAAACTTTCGGGCGGGGAAGCATCCTGATTGGGTGGAATTGTCCAAGCCCCTATATAAGGGAGGAGAAAAGGAAAAACTGACGGATTTGTTTCCTTTCTGTTGCAGAGGCCAGCAGAGAATGAGGAAGCAGCCGAGAGGTTCCAGTGGGCATACGAAGACTGAACTAAGGTTTTTCCCTTATGCTCTTACCAAGCCTGCTGATAACAAACTTTGGACTCTAAACAGGGGTTCTTACCCAACTTAATTTCTTTTGTTACGATTTTGAAGCCAATAAAGACACATTGGGCCTCATTACGACCCAGGCGGTAAGTTACCGCCTGGGCCGTGACTTTACCACCATGGCGTAAACTACGTTTACGCCATGGTGGTTGGCGGACTTACCGCCCCATTCCGAGGTCGGCGGGGCGGTAAGTCCCCAATCCCCATTTACCCTTCCCCATTCCCATTTTTGCCCCATAGGGCATAATGGGAGTGGGGAAGGCGTTAATTACGCCACCGTAAATTACGGTGGCGTAATTAACTCCATGGTCCCTTAGCGCCATGGATTTTAACACCTGCTAAAAGCAGGTGTTAAAAGCGCCATGGCGCTAAGGGACCTCGTAATTGGCGGTAAGGGGTCGGCGCAGCTAACGCTGGCGTAAACCCCTTACCGCCAGGGTCGTAATGAGGCCCATTTTCATTAACTTAACTCCTGCTCATAGTGATCCATTACAGAAAGTAATACATCAAAGGCACATTCTTGGTGCTATTGTTTATCATGACATGGCTTAAAGAAAAACATATCTTGTGAAAGAGCCTCAAAATGAAGGCACTTATGAGTACATTTGTTTTTTGCAAAATCTTAGCTTTAGAAGAAAAGAAAAGAAAAAGGAGGCAGTAGATCGGACGTTTAGTGCTTAACATAACATAATTTGGGAAGGACTCGAGTGGACAAAACGACCCATGTTTTTCGAACCCTAGGGACTAATGTTTGTCCATAGTAAATGAAGGATCGGCAGATTACTAGTAGATGAGCTTAAAGGGGAAGCAGAGTGTTATTATTTCAAAAAGAGGTTCCATTCAATAATCACATTTAGACCTTGTTTGACTAAGTTGAGGCGTTAAATCCATCGTTGCCCCAGTTTGCGAAGTGATAGGTCTGTATCACCTCCTCTGAATGGGTTTCTGGATGTTTGAAGAACGAACCAAAAGATGTCGTTATGGGTATGTTTTTTCTCTTTGAAATGTGCCACCATTGGCTTATCTGGGATGCTGTTTTTTATGCACCAACGATGTTCGCAGATGCGTTGTCGTATTTCTCTTTTGCGTTTTCCGATGTACAGTAGCTTGCACGGGCATTGAATTGCATATAATGTCCATTTGCTTTTGCAATTGGTAAATGTGTTGAAGTTCCAGGTTTTGCCATTCAACTCAATGGATTTCATATCTTTCATCAGACAACATACTGAACAGGAGCCACATTTGTGGTGGCCTTTGACAGGGGTAAATTCCACAAAGTATTCTGTTCGGGAGGTTTGGTAGATTCAGTGTAGGTATTGACTAGACGTCCTCTCAGATTCCTACCGCGTTGGAATGCAAATCATGGTTTGGTTGGTTTGAATGTTTCTGTGTGGAGAATGTTCCAGTGACATAGGATGCTTTTCTTGATTTGGTTGCTCAAGGGAGAGAAGGTGGTGACACAGGTAATTTTATCTTTGCAGACTTCACGTGGGGTGAGTGAGAGGCATGATTCTCTGCTCCTGTTTTTAGCTCTTTTCCTGGCTCGGCAGATGATATGACTAGGATATCCTCTTTCTTTGAGTCTTGTTGAGAGATCTTCACTGGTTGCGTTGTAGTCTTCACGAGTACTGCAGTTACGCCTGAGGCGTAAGAACTGTGGAACTCCAGGAGGGTGTTTTTGGCTGTAGGTTTGCGATATAGAGTGGTGGCCAAAGTATTGGCAGGCGTTTTGTAGATGGTTAGATCTAGGAACGGGATTGAGAATTTGTCTGACTGTATGGTGAACTTGATGCAGGTGTCTTGATTGTTGAGCCATTTGAAGAATTCTTGTTGTTCCATTTTATTGCCTTTCCATGTCATGAGTACGTCATCGATGTAACGGATCCAAAAACCTATCTGTTTTTTTAAAGGGTTGTTGGTATCATAGATGGATCTGGCTTCAAAAGAGTCCATAAAGAGATTTGCTATATCTGGAGCAAATGTGGCTCCCATTGAGGTACCATGACATTGTTAGTAAAAAGATTTTTCGAAAATGAAGTAATTTTCCATAAGGGCAATCCGAATACATTCAAGGAGAAAGGTGGTTGGTTGTTCTAGTTTGGTTCTTTTATCAAGGTAAGTGGCAAGGACATTGATGCATTTGCATTAGGGAATGCTGGTGTACAGGGATTCCACATCGAGGGTAACTAACAGATTGTTTTGGCCAATGGAGGGAGTGTCTAATTTCTTGATGGTGGATGTTGTGTCTTGAACATATGACTGCATCTGAATGAAATCGATGTAGATGGATAGTGGTTCTAGGACTGAACCTATGCCTGCCACTATGGGTCGGCCGGGAGGGTTCATGGCATCTTTGTGAGTTTTTGGTAATAGGTAGAAGGCTGGTAGGATGGGGTTGCGGTTTATCAAAAATAGTTTCTCATTATCATCAATCCAACCTTCTTGCCATGCGTGGCACATCAAGCTTTCTATTTCAGTCAGGAGTCGGATTGTGGGATCTGTGGGTATCTGACGGTAGAACTTGATGTTACTCAAGTGTTTTTGGACTTCTGCATCATATAGATCTTTGGGCCATGGGACAATACCTCCTCCTTTATCGGCGGGTTTAATCAGGAAGTCGTGGTTGTTTTCGAGGTTGTTCAAAGACAGGCGTTCGTTTTTGTACAAATTGTCCGGATATCTGATATTTCATCTCATAATCAATATGTGACATGCATCAGCTAGTATTTGTATAAACTAGCTATCTGCCTCCTTCTAGCCTACAACTATTGCAAGGTTGTAAAAGGAGTAGCTGTTGACTCTTCTCCTTCTTACCTGGAAATGACTATCCATCTCCACAAATCTGCACTAGCAGACCCCGTCTGGAGAAATATATACCACAAGCCCTCCTAATCCCACAACTCTTTTGATGTAACAGTTGCATGCCCCTCGCTCGTGTGCCACACCAGTTTATCCCCCTATCACTAATCCCATGTGGCCATATATTCTTCTTGTACTAACAAACACTAAAAACGCCCACAATACATCTAAGGAGATACTTGATGAATGTGTTACTGAAATACTGTGTTAGATAAGACACCTGGACCCATGTACCCTCACTTTTTATTGTTCACGTCAAACGTCTAATCATCTATATATTGCATGTTGAGATTCATAAAAAATTCTAAGACGTGTGTGGCCAAAAGGGCAAATGTTATATAGTCTGAATTTACAGCAACATGGACATTGCCTGACCCTGCACCCCTCCCAGATGAGCCCAGATGACCCGCGTGCTCCACAAAGCTACAATCTGAAGCCAACCAATCCTGGAGCATCATCCATATGTGAAACATACTGACCAGCCCTCCTCGTCCAATGAATGTTACTGACTCTATCCCCTATAGTAGCACACGTCATAGATGACGTGTTTTTGTAATATAATGTGTCATTTTCGTGTCTTGGGCAGAGCGATCTCGGGGTAGCGGAGTCCTTTGCCCCATTTTAACTTTATATAAAGTCTTTTCTTTTACCTTACTTGCACTTGGTCCTGGTCTCATTCCCTAGTGGGGTGTGTCCATTATTGTCTCTTATTTGGTTCTTTCACTGTAATTGTGGGGAATGCCAGCTTTCAATAGTCTTTAAAAGGACTGTTTTGGAGTACACTGTGTGTAGTATTTTAGCACATTTGAGGGCTCTCTTTATTATCATTTATTTTTTTAAATAACGCTTTTAAATAAAATAGTATCACTACTGCCTCTTTTTTCAATCATATTCCAAACTTAGATATTTCTTTTTTTTTTAATCTAATAACCGTGGCTACCCATCACCCACCTGTTGTGCGGTATGCTAAACGTTTACCCGGTGCAGCCGCGGCTATATACAACCAAATGGTACGTCAAGTGTTGGTGGACGTGTGATATCCGCGGCTATGAGAACGTTTTAATATGAGAGAACCGCGGCTATAGAGAAAGGGTGTGATTGGTCTTTTGAACATCGTGCCTAGCCACAGCAACGGGCTGGCATGTTTTACCTTGACTATCCTGCACCCACTCGGTGTGCAGCATTGCTGCCCACGGTTAAAAGTGGTACCCTATGCTGGTGCAGCTTTCTACCAGCAAATGGCAGATCAAGTGTTTGTGGCCATGTATAAGCCATGGGTGATAGCGGCCGAACAGTCGATGCCTCTCTATAGCCGAGGCTATAACAAGCACGTGTGTGGGTGCGTCAATGCTTTTTTGCCTTTTCATTGGTTGTTCTGATAGATGTGGCTGCTGTTAAAGCCGCGTCTATTGGACCATACATTTTCTGTGCAATAATCATATTTGCATGTGGATGATACAGGTCAGAATTGTATCTGTGTGTGTTATTTTGTGTTCTTAGGTGTTCCCTCGTCTTATTTGAAGTTTGGCTTAGTTTTGTTTTCAGTTTGTAGAAAATGTATATGTAGCCGCATTTACAAGAAAAATGTGTAGTTGTGTTGAATAGCCGCGGCTACAAGGGATACTTGGCAGGGTTTTGTATGTGTTTCAGTGTTTCTAACTGGCTGGTGTTAATGTTGTAAATATGTACTTCTTTGTGATAGTGAATATGTGTTGGCCATTTTATTAGCTTTATTACAATATAGGTTTATTTTTCTGCTTTTGACTTTGGAAAGAATAACACCCACCATTTTGTCTACATTTCTCATTTGACTGCAGCACTCACACTGTACACATGGTGCAGTTCATGTTACCTGTTTCGTTGAAGGTTTTATTTGATAATATGTTCAAAATGCGGCTTTGTATTTGTTAACAATGAAGTGGTCCTGCAGTATATGAAGAAAATGGGTGGGAACAATTGTTGGAAGTTGTTTATTAGGAAATAAAATGTATTGCAGTGAGGTGCATGATATAGAATCATTAAGTATACTTCCTGCACACAAAATAAAGGAATGATCACAGAACAGTACAACTGTGATTTTATTTACAATGCTTTACTAATCACGTATGGTTTTTATTAAAGTCCTTTTTGGGGTGATATGAAAATGTGTGTGCTTTGAAAATACTCTTTTGCTGGTTATCGTGTTGTTATCTATAAGAGAAAACACACTGGGGCTCATTCTGTGCCTTCCGGTCCAGAAACAACGGTGCCAGTAAGATTACCCGCCCGTAGAGTTTTCATGGAAGCACCAGCACCATTATTAACGGTGCCAATGCTTTCGTGGTCCCCACTCCCATAGAGTCATATGGGACATTATGGGAATGGGGAATGGGGATTTATAATTTACTGGCGCCTGACTTTCTGGTTTCCCGGGGTTATACTCCCTGGTGTCCCAGGATGTAAGGCACCGGTAAATCATTACGGGCCCAGGAGCAACCTGCTGGTATCACCGGCAAGGTTACCGCCCGACCCGCAATGAGTCTTCATTTGTTGTTTGTTGTTTTGGGAAACATAGGGCCTTATTCTAACATTGCCAGGCCGGAAACAACAGTGTAAAGTTACAAGCACCTTTGTTTGCGGACTGACAAAGTACAAGTCTGGTGGGTGGGTGCCCTCCCGGGTGCCCTCCCGCCCAGCAGGTCTGACTTGCTGGGTGAACCGGCACCCACCACAGACTTTCACGGAAGCACTGGCACTGTTATTACCGGTGCCAGTGTATCCGTGGACCCCATTCCCATAGAGTCCTGCTGGACTCTATGGGAATGGGGTACAACATATTACCGGAACCTAGATCCCGGTCCGCCAGGACTTGTAATTTCCCCATGTTACCTGGAAGTTAGGTGCTGGTATCTGTTTATGGGTCCAGCGGCTACCTGCATGGTTACCACCAGACCCGTAATCAGGCCCATAGTGTTTAATGCAATGAAAAATATGTTTGATTGGTTTTATTTTTAAATGTACACTCATAAAGAATATAGAAATGGTATTCGTTGTGCAAACTCCTAATATGTAAAGAATAAATAGAATGCTTTTTCTGGTGCAAATTCCCCCAATAAATGCAGGCGCACTATGGGCTTCAGCAATGCAATTTCAATCCACAATGAATATTTGAAGTATGTGTATGCTGTGCTTACTATTTTCAAGAGTTTTTTTCTGTTTTAATTTTTCTGAAATAAAGGAATAAAGAAATGTGCAGCTGAAAATAATAATATATATATTTGTGCAGCAACAATTACTTTGGTCTTCTAAAATAGTTCTTCTGTAGCCATGTAGGTGTGATCTCATACCATGAGGCAGTTGTCATTTTTCAAACACATTATTTTGCAGTTGTGCAGATTGGGCATTGGTAGGGTGGGAGGAGGTTAGGTGAAGCTGGCTGGCATAGAGGAAATAATAGAAGTGGAAGAGTGTGACAGAGACATGCTTTTCTACAGTAGATAGCTGCACACCGAGTGTAGGCCATGGTTTTGTACATTTCGATGTAAATTAATGTTGCTATAGGGTTCCACCACATTGTTGTAATGGAATTGGATGAGGCGCTGAATAAAATTAGAGGTCGCAAAAATTTAGGATGGTGTATTGAACCTTACATCTGCAACAGCTTAAAATAGAAACACACTGAACTTCTTTAATGTTCTTCTTACTTTATTGCTAATTGACACAGAAATACTGCCAGTTTTCTGGGCACACTGTTTCTTCCATGGAGTTAAGGTGAATATTTAGCATACCCATGCGCATCTTCATAACTGTTTCATTGCGTTTCCTGTAAGGTCTGAGCAAGTGATTCCCAAATTCCACAATAAATTGACAATGTCCAATGCAAGCTGTTTTAGAAGGAATAGTATTAGTTGTGCAAACTCTGATTATTCTTTTTAAATTTTTAATTTTTTTTAAAATTTCGTTTCATACAAAACTTTTAAAAACATAAAAGCAATTTTTAAACAAGATTCATACATCCATCCTTATCATATTGCTCAGATCTCAGAATATTTCTAGGAATTGTCTTAATTATCTTTCCTGTTGTACAAGTTTTTTGTCCATTTCTTTCAGGAATGATATTAACACAAATGTTATCTTGTTGTTAGAGCCATCATAAAGTGCACTCCACCATTCATCAGGGTGCCATGTTGTTCTCTGCGCTATCTCAGTTCCAAGGATGTTCTGTCTCTCTTCCATGTCTGAGCAATAGAGAACAAGACGCGTAAGTGTTTCAGTCTGACAATTACACAGCCTGCAGACTGTATCGCTTTGAGTTGTTTTGTTTAGAATGTTAAGAATTTCCTTTGTTTGGAATTGATTCATTCTGAATTTTAAAAAGACTTTCCTTAAAAATCTACATGGAAATTTTAGCAGATATTTTGATAATTTATTAAAGGCCTTAGCCTCAGCTGGCACTATTTGCATACATCTGTGGCAAGATCTTTGTTGTTCTGTTTCCCACCAGTCCATCTGCCACAATTTCTTTTTGACTTCATTGGGATTTGTCCATAGTATCTCTTTAGTAGTATTTAAGGTCTGAAGTATATTTTCACATTTCTGCTCCCACATCTCTTGAATTGATTCATTTTTTATTTCAAGGTTCTTCTTTAGTACTTTAAATTGAGGTAGACAATTTGTAGTGGATATTTTGCTGTTTAACGTCAAGGTGTTCCATATGACTTTTACAGTTATAGAGAAGAGACTGAGCTCATACCTGATACAGGCAAGAGGCATGCCAATAGGTAACTGCAAGATCTTTCTCCAAAATTGGTATTCACATGATTCCCATGTGCCGTATGAGCATCCGAAGGAGGCTTCACTTCCATATATCAATGCCGGGACTACTTTTATGTTGTAGAAGTCCCAAACTGGTTTAAGACTAAACTTTCCATATTTTTTATTAATCATCGCAGCTTGTGCTGTTAATTTACTGCTTCTCTGTCGAATTGCTCTTACATTTGACTCGTCATTGATATTCGAGTTTATTATCACTCCCAAGTATCTTGTCTGAGTTACATTTCTTATTAGTTCACTACCAATTTTCCACTGAATTTTTTTTTTAGTCATTATTCCTCTCCCTTGCATGTTCTTGAATTTGAAGGTCTTCGCAATGTTAATTTGGAGGCCGTTCTTTGAGATGTAATCCTCAAATACCTTCAATTTATGCTGGAGACCAATAGGCGTTAAATCCAGTAGCACCATATCATCGGCATAAAGGATCCAGTCAATCAAATTCCCACTGATTTTTGGCGGAAATGTTCTAGTGTCTGTCAGGTGTTGTCCCACGTCATTAATAAAAAAGCTAAAAAAGTTGAATAATACAGCACCTAGTGGGCAACCTTGTTTAACACCTCGTTCAGTTTTAATTGCTTTCGACAGTGTTCCTTTTTTATCAAGACAGATTTTGACAGAAGTTCCTGAATAGAGTTCTTTTATGGCTCTTATAAGTCCTTCAGGACAGTTCTGGGCTCTCATTTTACTCCACAACAAGTTTCGAACAACTGCATCAAAAGCATGGGCTAGATCGATGAAGGCAAGATATATTGTTTTTTTTCTTCCTAATTGCCTCCATTTTCAGTAGATTAAGAAGAAATAAATTAAGATTACAGCCTACGCCCTTTACGAAACCTGTTTGATGGAGGTCAAAGGAGTCTGATTGCTGTATCCATGTTGTTAACTGGATTTGCAATTGTGTTGCAAAGATCTTACCTACAACGTCTAAAAGCTCTATCGGCCTGTAGTTACCTGGCTCAGATCTTATTCATTTTTAAAGATAGGGACTATTATAGCGCTTTTCCATGACAAAGGAATGGTTTGTTCTCGTATTATATTTTTAAACAGAATGTAACAGAATCAGTCCATTCCTTAGGGTTTTCCTTTAATGTGTAATTTGTCAATCCGTCTGGACCAGGTGCTCTTGATGTGCTTAGCTTTTTGATGTTTTCTGCTATGTTTTCTTTCGAGATAGTAATATTCCAGGTCTCATGTTTCTCGGTGATTTATTGCATAGTCGATTTCTGGGGCATATAGAGTGTAGTGTAATGATAAATCCATTGTGCCTCACTTACCATGTTGGTAATGAGCGCTGTTTTGTTCAACATTGCCCAAAATTCTCTTGTTGTTTTGTTGTGCAGGGTTCGCATCATTCCTTCCGCGTCTTTTTGTTGCAGTAAGGCTCGATGGGCCTTTATCCAATTATTGTATTTTGTTTTCAGTGTTTTTTTCCCTTCTTGTTGCTTTTGGTCATTCTCATGTTTTAGTGCCCGAATGTTTCTTCGTAATTCGTATTTCTTCTCTACCACGATTCGGTCGTAACTATGGCAATGACGAAAGTTAGTTTTACCGTTAATGTTGGGCGTCTCTTCAAATTGTTCTAGCAGTGGAACATAGTCCGGCTCTGTATTGTTTTTGATGTAGGCCGTCAACGTTTTTATTTTCATGCTGTTAAGCCTTAGCCTGTTACGACGAGGTACTACAGTAACTTCATTTGACCAATTTTCAGACTTATCAGGTCTCATTTCATGTTTAATTCCGATTGTGACTAAATTATGGTCACTTTTGTCCATATTCAATACTTTCAAAAACACAACTGCATCATCAATGCTCTCCGATACAACAAAATAACCAATGACTGAATGTAAAGCCCCGTTTTCCAAGTGGGATTGGACGGTACATCTCCCGGTGTGTTCCCGTTGAGTATTCTAAGTTCCCTCACGGATATATCGTTAAGGAGATTTTGAGTTAGTAGCTCTGTTTTCAGACATGTTCGACTAGAGCCTTTTACACCCGATAACTTGTTAAGATCCAAGTTCCAATCACCACATATTATCAGATTTACGTTTGTCTCTTGTGACATAATTTCAGCTATTACGTCACACAAATCATCCAAAAAGGCCCAAGTCCCTGTTGATTTTTGTTGCCAGTATATATTAATTATGTGTGTTGAGTTTTTTAGCCAGCCTTTGTTAACATCCATCCCCATTTTTACAGTTTGAATGTAAGGGGTCACATTTCTTGTGTCAAGGATTCTGAAACCACTGCATATTTTTACCAAAGTGATCAGACCGGTCATAGATCTACCCCTTTTCTGTATAATAGCCGGGTTAATTGCTATCTCATACCCAGATACCAGGGGTGGATCTACTAACCAAGTTTCCTGTAAAAACAGGATATCCAGATTTTGTAAGGCAGCAGGAGTGTCTTGAAAAAGGTGAGCATGCCCTCTTGTATTCCAGGATCCGATTTGAAGAATGTCGGTGTTTTTTATGTTATGACGCTAGCTTGATTTATTTTGATTTAATGAGATGGCCAGCCTACTCCAATCATCCATGCATGCAGTTGTTTGCATTTTGAATTGTTAGTTTTGGCTCTTGTCTAGATTAACGGGCATAGGTATTGTGATCTTTATTTTCCTTTTTTCGTTTGTTTTAGCAGGTTGTACCGATGTCGGAATTGCAGTCAGATTACTAGCTCGTTTAATGAGCTCGTTATTCTGGAAACCAAGCTTTCATCTCGGAATCCAGTTATATTTCTAATTGATTCAATTTGATCCGTTCTCAAATTTCTTAGCTGGTTTTGTTGACCATTACTGAGCTCTTTGATATGAAAATCCAGCCTACTTACGGCCTCGGTTTGATCCATGATTTGGTTCCTTACATGTCTTTCATGTATATGTAATATGACCCGATCGGTCTGTAATTCATTTACAAATTCTACTATTTTTAGGTCTCTTGAAGACAATGTTTTCAATTGTCCAGTATGTTTTAGTAAAGTTAACACATTTCTTCTATTCTACATAAGCCCATCATTTGCCTTATAAGCTCTTTCTAACAAAAGGCAGAAATTGGGGTTGGTGTTTTTACAAGTTTGTGCTACTTGTATCTTCTGTTGTGGAGAGACTTTTGCACCTGTGATGGAAAAAGTACTCCTTGCAAGGTCTTCTTGATTTTGTATTCTCCCCGGTCGATTTTTTAGGAGGCTTTTCAATAATTTCTCAGATTCACATTGATGACTCTTCTGAGAGGTAGGTTGTAGAAACTCTTGATTTGTTGATGGATTTTCCCTGTCTTGTTTTTGATGAATAAGATTCCTTCGCTCTTCAATAGTTAAGAACCATTCTTCCGTATCTGTGTTGTTAGTTCCAGTAGTTTGTTCTCTCTCTCTCACGTCACTTTCACTAGGGTCCATTATACATACTCATTCCTCATTATTTCCTTTTGAGATCAAATCCCTTGGATTATTGTTCTCATAAGCTAAAGTGTTCATTACTTTTTTTGACGTGCAACTTGCTGGATTCTCAGATGCTTGAAGATCTACTTCATCAGTATCATAGTCACCATCTACTATCTCATACATTGCTAAGTTCATTAAGTCGTCAGTTGTGTTGTCATCACCAGTGCTATTAGAGTGTTTCTCATGGTCATTATGAATTTTATCCAGATCTTTAACTAATTCATTGTTTGAAGGACCTTGTTTCTTTTCGCTCCTTGCTGTAAGCTCTGAGAGATTCAGAGGTTTGAGATTTCTTAAGAATTTTAATGATCCTCTCTTAGAACCTAGTGTTTGTTCTATTATGTTCTTGTTTTTTTTTTTTGGCTTTACCTGCTATTATAACAGGTTTATTCGGCACATGTATTACTTTGTTTTGTTTTTCAAAAATTGAATATACCTGTGTCTTAGTCTGAACTTCTACAAGTTTTTGAGTTTCCATTTCACTTGTATTTGCACTCTGCGTGTTGTTTCTTTCTTCTTGGAGTTGATCAGTGACTATTACAACTTTTTCAGTTGCTCTTTGGATTTTGTCACTCGAGGTAGAAGGAACATCCAGATCCTTCAATTTAATGGCTTGAGATCCTCTTGGTTCTTTATTTGCCTTAACAATGGTATCTGTGGAGTCATTAAGAGCGGTTTTAGATCCAGTAACTGAACGCTGCCTTGAGGAAAATATCTGCTTTTCAGAGTTTTTAGTAGCCTCCGAGATTATACTCGTCTCCACTGCATTAAACTGAGACCTGGATGTGAGTGGCTGGGTTTCTCCCTTGTCATTTCTTGAGGTCAGGTTGCCCTCCAGCTCACCATTGTGCGATGATGGGCACGGAGGTGAGCTCAAGTGAATCACATTTTTACTTGATTCCATGAATCTCCTTGATTCTGATATTTCTTGTGATTTCATATTGTCGGCATGAGTTTTTTTCAGAATCTGTAAGGCTTCTCTGGCAACTTCCGCTAACAATTTCCTGTCACCTGCATTGCATACCATTTGGTCCTTGAGAAGAGCACTAGACACTTCCAAGGACTGTAGGTCATTATGAGATTGGATTTTCATTTCTCTCATCTCAAATTCGATGTTTGTCATCTTTGAGTTTAAAAGGGCAATTAATGTGTTCTGATCTTTGTAATTGTCATTAAATTGCTCATACATCTTTGTAAAAGGTGCCGTGGTGATGGTTATTGCCAATGATATTTTTGGCATTCGGTCAGAGCATAAGTTTTCAATTGATGCCCCTTTACCATCTCGATGTTGATTATGTGATCTTTGCCTCCAGAAAGTTGACCTTCTAATTTTAGGAAATGGTCTTTCTGCAAGAGATGAATCGGAGGAAGAAGTTTCTTCCGATGATGAATTACTCATTTTTTCAGCCTCATTCAAACTTTGTACTGTATAGGTGGGTCTTTGTGTTGATTGATTTGCAGGTTCACATGTCAATCTTTTCTGGGATCTATGTAGTTCTTTTTCGGTGCTGGAGTCAATCCTTCTTCTTTTATTTGTCCTTTCATTAAATGTCCTCGAATTCTTTAGTTGTGTGTCTTGTTAGCGTTGGGGTGGAATGTTACCAAGAATCTGATCATTGGGATTTATAACAGTTGTTGTTTGCAGTCTTGATTCGCAATTTGTTACATCAAACTGAACACTCAGTTGTATTTGTTCATTGATGCTAGACAGGTCTTTCAATAATTGGTCGGCAACTGCTAGGGAGCTACGTCTTGCAGCTGGTCCACAGGCCATTGCATCATAAGTGTGTTGCACATTTTGTGTACCAGTTTGAAGTCTTTCTTCTTGTGTTGTTTGGGAGTGCGTTGAACAAGATCTATATGAAAAGGAGCATCTGGAGCAAGAGCGTCATTTCCACACAATGGTTCTTTTCTTGCGTGTGCTGTATCCTTAAAAGTACTACAAAAGTTTGCATTCACACTTGTATTGATAGGACTGCTTGTGATTTCTTTGATACTGCCATCCATGTTTTTATCGTACGACACGTTTTCTTCTGTCATACCAATTATGTCCAGTGTATTTAATGCGTTCACTGTAATTTGGCTGTATGGGTCAAATATGCAGCAATCACTGTCTGCTGCAGCTAGGCCAATAGCCGCTTTATTCAATAGCGGTAGATCTGAAAGATCTGAATCCGCCGTCATCATGCAGCACTCCTGGCCTCGGACAAAATCTTCACTGTCGGAAGTCAGGCAGGGGAAAGGGCGGGCGCCACCTCCAGGCACCAACCCCAGCGAGGCACACCTCGGCCGGCCGCATCCGGTCAGCCGGGAAGCATACCCCGACGTGGCACAGCCGCACCGCCCGCCATCCCCGGCAAAGACATCAACGCGCCCACCCTCACTGCAATCCCCAGCATGGAGCGCAAGCCCCAACCAAGGATCTCGAGCACCACCAGGGACAGCGGGAGGGCCAGAGGAACACCCCGCGGCGGCCAAGTCTGCCATGCCGCAAGCAGAAAGCAAGCCGCAAATGGGCCCAGCGGGCACAGCGGGCACAGCAGGAGCAACACACGCAGCACCAACCTCAGGTAAGGGGAGGTGGGCTAATTGTAAAGACAGTATTAAGTTTTTGTCAATTATAGTATTTATATAAACTAGTGACTTCTCCTTGTTAGTCAGCTCTAGTCCGCTATTTGTTAAACTAACGGTATGTAGAGAGAAGTCACGAGCCTTCTCAAGATCAATGTTACAACGTTTAAGTTGTGCTCGTGTTTTTACATTTGAATTTTGTATGGAAGGTTTAACAGGAGTGTAGGTGCTAAGGGGGTGGGGACATCTTTTGGTCTTGCAGACCGAGAAATTGAGTCCATGGCGGTTAGTTCGTGTGGCTCAAGGCTCACTGGGTTCAGATGTCCACCCTTCACACTCAAATGATTAGTTTTGAGAGCAGACAGTTTTCTCACCTTTGCCTCACCCCACGAACACCACAAACACTCTGCTTCACTCTAATTATGTAAAAAAGAATAGAATGGCTTTTCCAGTGCAAATTCCCCCAAAAAAATGAGGGCGCACTATGGGCTTCACCAATGCAATTTCAGTCCACAAATAATATTTGTTGTGCCTACTCTTTTCATTCGCTTTTTTTTTGTTTTTATTTTTGTAAAATAAGTGGATACAAATATTGCCACTGAATTTTTGTATATATATTTGTAGTGGCACCAATTGCTTTGGTGTTGTAACATTGGTCTTCTGCAACTATGTATGGTGCGATTTCACACCATGATGTAGTTGTCATATTTCAAACACATTACTTTGTAGTTGTGCAAATTTGGTATAGGTAGGATGGGAGGAGGTCGGGTGGAGATGGCTGGAACAGAGGACACAATTGAAGTGGAAGATAGAGACACAGGTGTGCTTTTCTACAGCAAATACCTGTACACAGATTATAGGCCATGAGTTTGTACACTTTTATGGAAATTAGCCTACCTATAGTGTTACTCCATATTGTTGTAATGGAACTGGATGAGTGCTGAATACAATTAGAGGTTGCACACGTTTTAGATGGTTTTTCCACCATCCAGGAGTGGTGTTCCTCCAATGATTTCTGCCTTAATGACAGTAAGACCAAGATTCTCCTCATTGGCACACCTGCTCACCTCCTTTCCTGTCACTCTCTGCCTGGCCTCTCTTGGTCTTCTTCCTCTCTCACCTGTAAGGCTAAACACCTTGGGGGAATCTTCAACTCCACACTTTCCTTCTCTCCTCACATCTCTGACGTCTCTACGAAGTGACACTACCAGCTGCACCTCCTCAGAGGTATGCTTTCCTTCCTCTCTTTTGCCCAGAAGCTCACTGTCTCCAGAGCTATGGTTCTCTCTAGGCTGGACTACTGCAACAGCCTTGCTCTAAATCTGCCTGCCTCTACCTTCCGCCCTCTACAACTCATCCAAAACAGGACTGCAAGGCTTCTTCTTGGCCTCAAGCCCAGGGATCGTATCTCCCCAGGATTGAAATCTCTGCACTGGCTCCCAGTGGTGGCCAAGATTAAGTTCAAAACTCTCTGCATTGCCCACAAGGCCTTCTGGGGCCTGAGACCTCAATACCTTCAACTCTCTAGTCCTAAATATCTTCCTCATCCGCCTCCAACTCCCTCAGGGTTATTTGCTTCTCCAAGCAGCGAGTTGGTGGTAGATCTCTTTCTTCTGCTGGGGCCTCCCTCTGAAACAGCATCCCTGCTTCTCTGAAACTTGAGGAGAACCATCTCCGGTTCCGGGAGCACCTCAAGACCTTCCTCTTTGCTTCGGCTTTCTCTCCTCCGCTCCTCTGCTGATCTCCTGGCTGAATCTGTAATGCACTGGTTACCTGACTACCCTCTGATCTCGGGCCCAGGTCCCCTCCCCGACAGTTGCACACCTGCACTGCCCCCCTAGCAACCCTTGCACTCAGGGACTCTTTCTCTATCTGTTAAGCCCCTACTAGCACTTGACTCCTGATGTCTGCACTTACCCTTGCCACCAGCTGTCGCAACTTTTATTTATTGGCTTTATTTATTTTACTGTTATCCTATGTACTGCACTGCTCCCTCCCATTCCCCCCACACTTTTCTCCTTCCCCCCTGTCCTGCACGTGCGCAATCTCAATATCACCTGGCCCAGTAGGATCGTTGTCTCTGTCTTCCCTCTATTTTCTCTCCCTTGCCTCGACGCGCCTTGAAAGACTTGTGTGCGTTATAAATGACATATCATATCATATTGGAAGCCCCCATCTGCAACACCTTATGATAGAAAACACACTTAACTTATTTAATGTCTGTTTTACTCGATTACTGCTTGACCTAGAAATGCTGCCAGCTGTCAGTGACAGTTTGCTGAGCAAACTGGTTCTTCAATGGAGTTAAGGCAAATATTTAGCATACAAATGCACATCTTCATGGTTTTGTTTTATTGTGTTTTCTTGTCTGTGCTAAGCAGGTTTCCTGTACGCTCTGAGCAAGTGATTTGCAAATTCCCCAAGAAACTGACAATGTCCAATGCAAGCTGTGTTAGAAGGAATGATATTAGTTGTGCAAAGTGCTATACTGTAGAAAAGAAATAGAATGTTTTAGTGCTGCAACTTACCCCAATAAATACAGGTGCAATATGGTGTTCAGCAATGCAATTTCAATTCACAATTACATTTGAGGTATGGGTTTGTTGTGCTTACACTTTTCATGAACTTTGTTCTATTTTTAATTGTGTGAATAAATTGTGTCACTGAAAAAACGTTAGATATATACATATGTTTGTAGGGGCAGCAATTGCTTTGGTCTTCTAAAGTAGTTCTTTTGTAACAATGTAGGGTGTGTTCTCACACCATGAGGCAGCTATCATATTTTCAGTCATGCAGATTGGGTATAGGTAGGATGGGAGGAGGTTGGATGGAGGTGGCTGGAAAAGAAGAAGTAATAGAAGTGGACATGCTTTTCAACAGTACATGGTTTTACATGGTCTTCTACAAAGGACATCTTTGTAACACGTTTTGACACACTCCTCCCTGAAGGATACAAAATCCTCTCTGTGCCCAGGCCCAAAGAGTCAGGAGGGGAAGTGGCTCTGATCTTCCCAGAATGGATACATGTGTCCATCATCCCCATTCAGGCCTACTCCTCCTTTGAATGCCTATTCTGCAGGCTCTCACTCTCTCCTAAATCTTCTCTCCTTATGGCCACCTTCTATCAGCCACCAGGACAGTCCACCCTTTACCTTTCAGAATGGGCTGACCTGGCCTCCTCTCTACTCTCCTTCTCCTCTCAACTGCTCCTGCTGGGTGACCTCAACAACCATCTAGACCCTGTTGACTCCTCAGGAGCTTTCCACAACCTCTGCAAATCTCTTTCCCTCTCTATCTTACTTTCTGGCCAAACGCACACAACGGACCACACTTTGAATGCTCTTATCTCTACCAACATCCCTTTCTCTATCCGTCTGACTACCGCGCTCTCTTGGATGGACCACTCTCTTCTCTCTTCGCACTTGAAGCTCTCCTCTTCCATCGGCACACCCAGCAGGGCCACTAGTTTTCAAAATAACCAGACCCATGAAAAGAGTGACAGCGGCTTCCTTTGCCTCCACCTACTCTCTGCCTCCGACTTCTGTGGTTAACCCTGACAAAACCCTCTCTAATTTCAATCAATTTATCTTGAACACCCTTGATACTCTTTCCGCTGTTATGAGGGTCCGACGGAACCTTCCAAAAAGTGCAACTCTTGGTACGACTCTGATCTGACTGCTCAAACACAAGTGTAGGGCAGCTGAGCGGAAATGGACAAACTGGCCTGCCGCCTCCTTCAAAGGCAATATCCACTGTGCATCCACACTAAGAAAAGAGTCTTTATTCAAGCCCAGATCTCTTTAGCATCAAACAATATGGACAAACCTTTCAGAGTCTGTATTTAAGGAACTGACCAATCCTGCAGCAGCATCCTCTTATGTCACACCCACCTAGGACTTTGCTCGGCCCTGATTGTACACTTCACTGCAAACATTCAAAATATCCTTTCCTCTCTTACTTCGACACCACATTTTACACCAACACTTTTGGCGCTTTCCTTGGCCCCTCCATTACTTTTACTCTCTTCTCTCACTCCCATTACACCTGGGAAGTCCCCAGACAAGTCCAGTCTATGAAGGCCTCATCGAAACAGGTGGACCCTTGACCCTTCAAAACGATTACGGACAACATTGCCTCTCTTGTTCCAGCCTTGCCTGATCTGTGAAATCCCTCTTTTGCCTTGGTATTTTCCCAACTTCTCTAAAGCACTCCCTTGTGCACCCTCTACTCAAGAAACCCTCTGCTGACCCTGCCATTCTGGCAAACCAACTCCCCATCTCTATCACCCCTTTCCTGGGCATATTCATGGAGGAGCTGGCTATCTCTCATCTTTCCCTCCTCACTGAATCTGCGGGTTGCCTTCACAACCACCCGTCTCACTTTACAGCATCCAGAGGCATGAAAGATGCTCATCTGAACACCTCTTTAGCGGTACTATTTATTTTCTCACCTCCACCCAGCAGCTCATTGTTTCCAGAGCCCTCGGTCTCTCAAGTCTGGACTACTGCAACATCCTCTTTTTCAACCTCCCTGCATCTGCTTTGTGCCGACTGCAACTCATCCAGAACAGAACCGCGTGACTTATACTTTGCCTTAAGCCCAGGGACAGCATCACTCTGGTGCTGAAATACCTCCAATGTCTCCACGTGGCTGCAAGGATCAAGTTGAAAACCCTCTGCATTGTCTACAAGGATGTCTGGGGCCTGGGTCCTACCTATCTCCAACAATGCCTAAAAAATACTAATCTTCACAAGCCCTCTGCTCATCTACCTCCAACCTTCTGCGAGTGAGGTAGTTCTCCAAGCAGAGATTTGGAGGGATATCTTTACACTCAGCTGGGGCATCCTTCTGGAATAGCCTCCCTGATACCCTCTGGCTTGACCCGATCTTCTTAAGTTGCAGGAACTCCTTAAGACATTCAGTTTCTCCTCTCCCTTCTCTCTCCCTCTACCCTGCTAACCTCTCTCCACTCTTATCTCTCTCCCTCCTTTTGCTCGGTTTACTGACTGGCTGCAGGTGCACCTAAGAGTCCCACAGGTCCCTGGCACCTTCTCCAGACTTCCTGCACTTGCCTCTGGGCCTGCACCTGCCTCATCACTACTGCACTTTGTCAATGACCAATGAGTGTGCCATCTCTCAGCACTTACCCCAGTCTCTGATTGACTGTGTGCACTTGTACCTCACCCCCTGTCATGATTCCTGCCCCTCATGTCCCCAGCCCTCCAAGATGTCAGGCTGGAGCCAGGCCATGATAACCTACATGGCCCTCAAGGGCCTCTCCATCCCTCCAAAGACCTACTTGGAGTCAGACTTGGCACTTGTGGCACCAGGCACACTCACTACCATGGGATAACATTGGGAATTGGACTTGTAGTGCATTGATGGGGACAAGAAGGATGCCCCCACATATTTTGGTTCCCAGAACTGAATGTGCAGTCTATGTCATGATGCCTACCTCCAAGGAGCCAGACCAGGCCCAGCTACCCCAGAGGGAGACATCATGTCCCCGAGGGAAGTCTCAGCAGCCCCAAGTAGGGGCCCTTTGGACTCAGTCCTGGCGCCTTTTGTGCCAGGCTCATATTGGACATCAGTCCTGGCGCCATAGGCGCCAGGCTAATAAAAGATGACTTTGTGTTTAAAGGTGCTTGGTGTAAACTTACCTGATGCAGACCATGCTGCAACATCCAGGCCATCTAGAGGCCTGAATGGGACTACTTTATCTTTGGGGACTACTTAACCACACGGGTGTGGCCGGAGGAAGAATACATACCTGAGAGGAAGGATACATACCTGGAACTACTTTGAAAGCTATTTAAGCCACGCCCAAGCAGCAACTCACGCTTCGCATTGTTCTGCATCTAGCAGCTGGACGCTCACCGTGTCTGCTCCTGCATCCTGACTTCTGCCACGCCCGCCAGCATCCTGGAACACCTGCAAAGGGAGAAGAGAAGAGAATAGGAGAAAGAAGAGTCCTTACCTGCTAAATCCGCATCCCGGAGACATTTCGCCGACGATCCTGAAAAGGAAGACATTCATTTTAAAAGCACATCGCATCGATCGCTGCAGCGCCGCATTCCACTCACCTTTACTAGGCGCCTCCATGTTCATCAGTGACCATCTGGATCCGCAGCCACATTTCAGCGCCTAGGGAGAAAAAGCAAAGAACAAAGGTGAGCTAGGGAAGAGAATAAGAAAACCTTAATTTGCCATCATAAGACTTACCTCTTGGGTCATTCCCACTTCATTACGGGTCGGTGCCGCATCCTGGCATTTCCGGACCCCGGCCCCTAAGGGGAAAAAAGAGACATCAGCGTTAGTGAGCGAATGCTAAGACATTACCTGAACTCTCATTAAAGACTTACCTGATATCTACTGGAACTGCACCTCTCACTTCGGGTCGGTGCCATATCTCCGGCATTTCCGAACCCCGGCCCCTATGGGGAAAAAAGACACAAGCATTAGTGCATTAATGCAAGGACACTAAAGGAACCTCTCATCAAACAACTCACCTGACTTTCCTTCGTCGGTTCCATTGCTCATCTCGGAATCTTTGTTCTGCACCTGAAATAGAGACAACGGACAATTATTATTTCGGGCTCACACTTATAAACAGAATTCTCACAGTATTTTACCGGGAAGGTCAAGCAAACTTGAACTCTCTACAATCCAAGATCCAGTGAAGTAACTGGATTACAACGCGCCCCTGCATCAGAAGCAGGATGGAGAGCTCGTCCTTTCAGACCCGAAGGTGAGACTTCACAGGGAATCGCAGAAGGGTTTCGTGGAGGGTGAGAAGGGAGTGGGAGGCTTACACATTATCCTGCAGATTGTTAATACTCCCTTTTCACACACAGAAGGATATTTCTGCGAGCCAGACAAGCCAGATTTGAGGGTCCGGTCCTGTCCATCTTCCGAGTCCTGCGCTTCACCATAGAAGAGGCAACAGCACTCCAAACCAGGCCTGCGCCTCCGTGGGAGTCAGGTGAGCGTAACAGAACGCGAAGCCTACCTACAATTTCCCACCCGGGCGCTATGGAAACTTCCGAGACAGACCAGCTGGCCCAGCTTTTGGGGGAATTACGGGCAGAAGTACACTCCGCCCACCAGGAGACTAACGCTCTCAAAAGAGAACTGATCCTATCTAAGGAAAGAACTGATGACCTGGCCAAACGGTTGTTGCAGGGTCAGGCAGGACAAACTCCTTTACCTAGTTCCGGGGGTAATCCCACTTCTATGATTTCGAATAACCCAGTACAAATCAATGTACCTGGAAACATGCCTTTGGCCCCGCCTGAACGTTTTGCTGGGGACCCCAAGAAATATGCCGTTTTTATGAACCAATGTCGCTTACACTTCCTATGCAGACCTGGGGCCTTCCCTAATGACCAGACCAAGGTAGCTTTTGTATTATCTTATCTCAGCGGCAGTGCTGCCGATTGGTCAGTTCCTTTGGTAAATCAAGATGACCCAATTCTCCAGGATTTTCAAGGCTTCCAGGCAAGCATGGAAAGATTATTCGCTCGACACTCTCAGGGACAGGCCCTAGACAACGAACTGCTATCCTTACGACAAGGTAACCAGGATCTCTTATCTTACATCGCCACCTTTAATAGGTTGGTTGTGGAAACTGGGTGGCCAGAGAATAAAAGGATCACATTATTTCATCGAGGTCTGCGCGGAGAACTTAAAGACGTGCTAGCCCAAATAGTAAATCCACCCCAAGTCTGCGCGGAGTACATAGACCTTGTGGTCCAACTTGATCACAGACTTCAGAATAGAAAAGCAGATCGATCCAAGTTTGAAACCAGAGTGTTGATCAAAACTCACGCTAACCCCAAGAGTACCGACGTATCAGAACCTATGCAAATCGGTGGAGTTAAAGGACCATTAATGCAGAAGGAACGGGAGAGAAGGCGGCAAAAGCAATTATGTCTCTATTGCAGGAATTCTGGTCACTTTCTACGAGATTGTCCGGTAAAAGCACTGACGACAATTTAACAGAACCTGATTCGGGAAACGACCAAGCCCGACAAGCGTAGAGGTCCGCTTGCCGAGCTTGAAAACAAACTCTTTGACCTCGCATTTCATCATGCCAATGGTCCTCGTGGATCCGAAACAGCCTCGGCGGTTGCATGCTATAAAGGCACACATCGACAGTGGAGCTATTGGAAACTATGTAGATCGTGAATTGGCCTCCAGGATTAATCTCCCTCTCCGTCCGAAAACTAACAAGGATGACATTACTACAGTTGATGGAACCGAAATAGCCTTAGGGCCGGTAACTCATTCCACTACAGAAGTGACACTAGTGGGTCAGGATGGACATCGGGAAGCTATTGTGTTTGACGTAATCAAGGCCCCACAGTTTCAAGTAATTCTAGGAATTCCTTGGTTAGAAACACATAATCCTCGAATAGACTGGCGAGCAAAGAGAATAACCTTTCCTGATTGTGAACAAACTTGTTATCCAAGAAATCCAAATATGGGCCTGGCCTCAGTAACTTCCGCCACTATACAACTACCGGCTGAGTACCAAGAATTCCAAGACGTTTTCCAAAAAGAACAGGCCAACACGTTACCTCCCCACCGGTCGTACGATTGTCAAATCGATCTGGTACCCAATGCTCAACCGCCTTGTAGTAGGATTTATGCTCTTACTGAACCTGAGAACCTTCATTTGCGTCAGTATTTAGATCATTACCTTGCCAATGGTTTTATTCGCCTGTCAAAGTCTCCTGTTTCCTCAGCTTTGTTCTTCGTGCCGAAAAAAGAAGGCGACCTTAGAACATGTATTGACTACCGCGCCCTAAATCAAATAACGATTAAGAATCGTTATCCGCTGCCTCTGATCCCTGAACTTCTCGACCAGGTAAAAGATGCTTGTATGTACACCAAGTTAGATCTCCGGGGAGCTTATCAACTGGTGCATATAAAAGAAGGCGACGAATGGAAGACTGCATTCCGCACCAAATATGGGCTCTTTGAATATCAGGTGATGCCCTTCGGATTGTGCAACGCACCTGCCGCCTTTCAATACTTTATGAATGATGTTCTTCGGGAACTTATCGATGTTTGTGTCATCGTATATATCGACGACATCCTGGTGTACTCCTCTTCGGAATCCGATCACAGAAAACATGTCAGGGCAGTTCTTGAAAAATTGCGCCAGCACAAACTGTTTGCAAAACTCAAAAAATGTGTTTTTCATACCACAGAAGTCGAGTTTCTCGGATTCATCCTGACACCTAAAGGAGTCCGAATGGACTCGCGAAAGGTGGACGCCATCCTCAAATGGCCATCTCCTAGCTCTGTGAAGGGGGTTCAGAGCATGCTTGGTTTTGCCAATTTTTATCAAAGATTCATCCCGGAATTTTCTCGAACCCACCACAGCTCTCTTACGGAAGAATAAACGCTTTGAATGGACTCATGAGGCAGAACAGGCATTTCAAGACCTAAAGACTAAATTCACCTCCGCACCTGTGTTGAAGCATCCACGCCCAGATCTCCCTTACATTGTTGAAACCGACGCATCCAGCTTAGCCATGGGAGCTGTCCTGTCTCAAAGGGATCCAATAACTAACCAACTACACCCTGTAGCCTTTTGGTCTAGAAAATTCTCAGCTCCTGGAATTAATTACGCAATCACCGACAAGGAGTTACTAGCTATTAAGTCCGCCTTCAAAGCTTGGCGTCATTACCTCCTCGGCGCATGACACACCATCACGGTGATTACAGATCACAGAAATTTGCAATATTTAAAGACGGCCAAAGCCCAATCATCACGTAAACTCCGATGGGCTTTATTCTTTGCGGAATTTGATTTTGTAATCACATATCGCCCTGGTTGCAAGAATGGCAAAGCGGATGCTTTATCCCGGATTGGGATGGAAGAAACAAATTCAAGCTTAGAACCTGTACCGATTATACCTGAACAGAGAATTTTGGGTTTGACCTCTTTACAAACTATTGAGGACGTTCAAACTTGAGTTAAACAACTATTAGACTCCACAGCCTTACAAGAATAGAGCCAAAGGGGGTCACACTTTTCCGTTAATAACGATTTACCGTACTTCCAGGGGCGATTATTTCTGCCTAACAAAGAACTGCAAGAACTCGTTATTGCCAATTATCATGATACATTAATGGAAGGACATCCTGGCATCGCTAAAACTGAGGAAAAGATCAAACCACAATTCTGGTGGCCATCCTGGAGAAAAGACATAAAATCTTTTGTGATGTCTCGCGGAGTTTGCCCCCAAAATAAAGGTCAAAAGAAAAGACCAGCCGGTCTTCTACAACCTTTGGATATTCCACCGGCACCTTGGCACACCTTGTCGATGGACTTTATTACCGACCTGCCTGCTTGCTATGGATACAACACTATCTTGGTGATTGTGGATCTCTTCTCCAAAATGGCCCATTTTATCCCTTTAAAAGGTTTACCCTCAGCCTCCATCTTGGCCAAGGAATTTCTGGAGAACATAGTTCGTATGCATGGTTTTCCATCCATATTAGTCTCAGATCGATGAAGCCAGTTTATTTCCCATTTTTGGAGGAAATGTTGTCAACTGGCACAAATTGATGTACGACTATCCACCAGTCACCATCCCCAGACCGATGGCCAAACCGAGAGAACTAACCAAACCCTTGAACAATATCTTCAGTGTATGTTGCACCAATCTGAATGCAATTGGAAAGACATTCTTTGGATCGCAGAATATACATATAACAATTCTGTACATTCTGGAACAGGACAAACCCCTTTTTACACCTTGTATGGTCATCATCCTCGAACCTCAGACCTGGACCCTCCTCAAAACCTGGAAATGCCTGCGGTAGATCATTTGCATTCCACAATAACCCGAGCTTTCAAAGAAGCTGCGACTCATCTTCAGCAAGCCAAGCGAAAGTACAAAGAAAATGCTGATTTACATCGACGTGAAGCACCCCCGTACCAAATAGGGGACCAGGTGTGGCTAACAACTAGACATTTACCTCTCAAAAGACCACAGACTTTCAACCCCACATACATAGGACCCTATCCCATCAAAGCTATAATCAACCCGGTGGCCTTTAAACTCGATCTACCAGCGAACATGCAAATTCATCCCGTTTTTCACGCCTCACTGTTGAAACCGGTGCAACCAGGAACCAGACTGATCAAACCACCAGAACCAATTCAGATTGATGGGGAATTAGAATTTGAAGTTAAAGACATATTGGATTCCAAGGTGTTAAAGTCAAAACTCTTCTAGTTGATTGGAAGGGGTATGGACCTCAGGAGAGATCTTGGGAACCAAGCGACCATGTACACGCCTCGCGATTAATACAAAAATTCCACTGGAAATTCCCAAACAACCCAAAATCCCCGGAGAGAACAACCTTGGGAGGGGCCTTGGGAGGGGGTACTGTCATGATGCCTACCTCCAAGGAGCCAGACCAGGCCCAGCTACCCCAGAGGCAGACATCATGTCCCCGAGGGAAGTCTCAGCAGCCCCAAGTAGGAGCCCTTTGGACTCAGTCCTGATGCCTTTGGCGCCAGGCTCATATTGGACAATAGTCCTGGCGCCATAGGCGCCAGGCTCATAAAAGATGACTTTGTGTTTAAAGGTGCTTGGTGTAAACTTACCTGATGCAGACCATGCTGCAACATCCAGGCCATCTAGAGGCCTGAATGGGACTACTTTATCTTTGGGGACTACTTAACCACACGGGTGTGGCCGGAGGAAGAATACATACCTGAGAGGAACGATACATACCTGGAACTACTTTGAAGGCTATTTAAGCCACGCCCAAGCAGAAACTCACGCTTCGCGTTGTTCTGCATCTAGCAGCTGGACGCTCACCGTGTCTGCTCCTGCATCCTGACTTCTGCCACGCCCGCCAGCATCCTGGAACACCTGCAAAGGGAGAAGAGAAGAGAATAGGAGAAAGAAGAGTCCTTACCTGCTAAATCCGCATCCCGGAGACATTTCGCCGACGATCCTGAAAAGGAAGACATTCATTTTAAAAGCACATCGCATCGATCGCTGCAGCGCCGCATTCCACTCACCTTTATTAGGCGCCTCCATGTTCATCAGTGACCATCTGGATCTGCAGCCACATTTCAGCGCCTAGGGAGAAAAAGCAAAGAACAAAGGTGAGCTAGGGAAGAGAATAAGAAAACCTTAATTTGCCATCATAAGACTTACCTCTTGGGTCATTCCCACTTCATTTCAGGTCGGTGCCGTATCCTGGCATTTCCGGACCCCGGCCCCTAAGGGGAAAAAAGAGACATCAGCGTTAGTGAACGAATGCTAAGACATTACCTGAACGCTCATTAAAGACTTACCTGATATCTACTGGAACTGCACCTCTCACTTCGGGTCGGTGCCATATCTCCGGCATTTCCGAACCCCGGCCCCTATGGGGAAAAAAGACACAAGCATTAGTGCATTAATGCAAGGACACTAAAGGAACCTCTCATCAAACAACTCACCTGAGTTTCCTTCGTCGGTTCCATTGCTCATCTCAGAATCTTTGTTCTGCACCTGAAATAGAGACAACGGACAATTATTATTTCGGGCTCATACTTATAAACAGAATTCTCACAGTATTTTACCGGGAAGGTCAAGCAAACTTGAACTCTCTACAATCCAAGATCCAGTGAAGTAACTGGATTACAACGCGCCCCTGCATCAGAAGCACAATGGAGAGCTCGTCCTTTCAGACCCTAAGGTGAGACTTCACGGGGAATCGCAGAAGGGTTTCGTGGAGGGTGAGAAGGGAGTGGGAGGCTTACACATTATCCTGCAGATTGTTAATACTCCCTTTTCACACACAGAAGGATATTTCTGCGAGCCAGACAAGCCAGATTTGAGGGTCCGATCCTGTCCATCTTCCGAGTCCTGCGCTTCACCATAGAAGAGGCAACAGCACTCCAAACCAGGCCTGCGCCTCCGTGGGAGTCAGGTGAGCGTAACAGTCTAGTCTTTTGGGTGTCGTTCAGCCCAGAGACACCTGGGATACCCAGAGACTATTTAAGCCACGACCAGGCTGAGAAACATGCTTTGTGTTTTCTGCACCTGCAGCGTTACACTCACTGTGTTCGGATTGGTCACCAGTAGGCCTGCATCTTTCTTCTGCGCTCAGCAAGAACAAGAACACTGTTAGGAACAGCCCATCATTCATCGCTTCTTCTGTTCTGCGGGCATCTTCGGCAGTGTCATTCCATCCCGGCACGCCGCTTCCTAAGGAAAAGGGATAAGAACAGAAAAAAAGGAATAAGTAAGCATTCAGCAAATCTTTGCTTATTTTTAAAGACTGTACGAGTTTCAAACGCTTACCTGAATCCCAGCCTCTCTGGGGGAACTCTGTCTCTGGAACTTCTCATCCATCTGCAAGAGGGAAAAGACACTCCTGGTTAGCGTGGAAACATCTAAAGGCGCCGCATACCGCGCTTACTCACCGCATTTCTTCTTCATAACCGGCATCCACGCTGAAAACGTCACGGCACCTAAAAGACACAGAAAAATAACTCAGTTCAATACAAATATGAAAGGGTCGCCTCGCGCATCGCGCTCTCACTCACCTTGAGCACTACTCATCTCAGCAGCACGTCGCCATCCCCGGACGAACTGTTCAAAAGACTCATTATACTTACCTGTCGGACTCTTGCCAGTGAAGTAACTAGGCAGCAACGAGCCTGCATCAATCAACGCGCCCCTGCGCTGAAAGCAGGACTGAGAGCACACTTTCCAAGAAAACAAGGTGAGCTGTGGATCAAAGGGAAGGGTTGGACCCCGGGGAAGAAGGGGTTAAAGCACACAGAGACAATATGGAGTTAAACTCTACCAATCCTGTGTTTCAGGCCCAGTCTCCAGTCGAGTAAACTCCAGGGAAGGGTTTGAGGTCCTAAGAGGTCAGAACAGGCTGAGTGACGTCCCCGTGGATACCAGGTGAGCGTTACATCCCCCTCTTGTACTTGTCCCCCGGCCCCCTCTCATGTACGTCTGTGCACTTGCACAATCTGCATGTACCATGCCTTGAAGACCATCTATCTATCTTCCCTGACCCCCTCCTTGAATGGTGTTGCCTCAATGCAGTTGGAAAAACTGAAGACTCATCACCAGACCTATATGCTGTTATCTACAATCTTAACTGTATTATATGCACTCACTCTGCCTGTGCAGACTTGTATTGTTCAGAAATTCAAGGTCTCTGAATGACTGGTGTTTTTTTTCCCTGTTCCCTCCCTGCTTGAGCACTTTGAAACACTTGCCTTGTGTACAGGTGCTTTACAAATAAACATTACCATACCATAACATACAGTAGATACCTGTGCACAGATTATAAACCATGGGTTTGTACATTTTTATGGAAATTTGCCTTTGTATAGGGTTTCTCTATATTGTCATAATGGAACAGGGTGAAGTACTGAATAAAATTAGAGGTTGCAAAAGTTTGGGATGGTTTATTGGAAGCTTCCATATGCAACAGCTTACAAAAGGAAATACACTGAACTTTTTTAATGTCCTTCTTACTGCAATGCTTCCTGACACATAAATTCTGCCAGCTGTCAGTGACAGCTTTCTGGGCACACTGATTTTTCCATGGAGTTAAGGTGAATATTTAGGTAACCATGCAAATCTTCATAACTTTCTTTCATTGCTTGTTCCTCTCTCTGCTGAGCAGGTTTCCTGTAAGGTTTGAGCACAAATTCCCCAGGAAAGTCACAATGTCCAATGAAACTTAGACATACCCTGGTGTCTGATTTCTTTATATGTTGAAATATGTCAGCAGGATATGTAGTCGAAGATCTTTAAGCTTGTGATTTATATAAAAATCACAACAAAACAGAATAAGTAACATGTGTTTTGTTTTCACCAAAGTGGTGTTTCCTAAATAGGGGATGGACAAAGTCTGAAAGAATGAATAAAAATGAAAGAAAATGTGTTAGGGTGTTCTTTGATGAACGATTTGCCTAATGATTTGCCCTTGGCTGCTACTGCCTTCGATTTAGCTAGCTCGATCAAAATAGGATCTCACTATGATATGATGGCCCTTTTCCTTCCTTTTTGTTGTGATTCTACTGTTGGTATTATGCAGTAGGCATATGGCTTATGGGGCACATTTCGTCAGAACTGTAGGTTCTATGTTCCCCCTTTTTCTCATTTAATTTATAAGCCAGGTCGAGTATCTTTGAAATTTAGCCCAACACATCCACTAATTTATCTTGGAATGATTTCCAAGATGCAGCAAGCCAATTCTTGATGTGTTTAGTATACTTGCTCTTGCAGGTGAGCATTCCTTTGTCTTTTTCAGTTTTTTAGCAATTCTTTTTTGTCAGATGTGGTCTAAGGCACTCATTCTGTAGTTTGTTTCTGGATTTGTTGGCGAGTGGTGTCCTCAAACTCCTCATCAGGTACGCCGCTATTTTTGTTGGTGGCACCCATTCAGATGACCAGGGATGAATGAGAGTGTCTGGGTCAAAGTCGTCTCCATTCTCCTTTTGGTTTTACTTAGTATTTCCTTTCTTGAGAGCTGTTTTGTCTTTATCTTCACTGGAAGATGACAGTGTTTCCACCACCTCTTCACCGGACTGTTCCTACCAGCTGTCGGTTTCCTCAACTGACCTGCATGAAGATAATTTCTACCATCTGCTTTCTTTTATCCTCGATCTCAGTGCTTTTCTCTTGCCACTTTTCTCCTTCTGTGGTGTACTCAGAGGTGTGTGGCCATCAAGTGCCATCTGGGCCTTTCTTTCTTCCCCCTTTTTCTCTCCATGCTTGCCTGTACTTCTTATCTTGTACATGTCTTTGTAGAACTTTAGCCAATTCTGCATGTGGGATAGATGCTGTGAACTGTGTCTCAACTAGCCCCAGCACCTTATGGATGGTCTGCCGTATGCTGGGCTACAGCCTTTTTTTGCTTACATGTGGTCTTACCTGTTCACTGCAGAATCAACCCCCACCCATTAAAGGTGCTGCCAGCACCAGCCAGAGTCTTGAAACACATGTAGCACTGGAACACTCCATTTGAAGAGTGATAGGACATGCTAGAGAGATTCTGAGAGTAGGCTTTTTTTGTTATTTTACATTTTCCTCACCAGTTGGACATTTCAACATGTCTAACCGTGAGAACAGTAGCAGCAGCAGCAATGTCGATGGCTTCTGGGTCCCCAACCCATCACTACCCAGGAAGAAAGCCATAGGAATAAAAACGCCTGTAGACAGTTGGAGATATTTCAAGGTCAAGGAACAGTGCTCTAAAGGGGAGGCATAGGATGTTCAGTGCATATTGTGCCTGAAAACTCCCAGATATGGTCCATCAAATGTGCTTGTGCTAAGCCTGGGAATATCTGTGATGATCAATCATCTGGTGAGAGTACATTGGGATGAAGTGGACGACACATCATAAATTGCATGAACACCACAAATCTAAAATGCAAGGGGTCATGCATTATGTGCATGGAAATGGGCACTATGTCCAGCACCTGATTCCACCAGTGTGACACCACTGACATTCAATGAACCCTCAACCTCGGCAGCAGTGTCAACTCCACATGTTACAATTTTACTGTGCTCCCAATGTAAGTTATGAGAGTCATGTGTGTTCTATGCCACCAATGGGTAGCTGTGGGAGGTGCCGTAATTAAGGATTGGGACAAGTCAAAAGCTGAATACCAGATCTATTGTCATCCTTAGTTTTTTTCCACCTTCTTTAGAAAAACAAAAAAACGAATATGTGTACCTAGATGAAACACTTATGACATTAGACATAATATTAATTAGATGTTTTCTTATAAAAATGTAACATTTCATAATAACAATCTAGGCTATGATTACAGACATTACATGTTGCACATGCTGACTCTGTTGCTGATGTAAACATCTGTAAATCATTTGGATAAGCAGATAGTAAATGTCAGCACATATTTACAGCTTTATTTGCAGTGGAAACTCTGAGAGTACATGGGTTGTGTTATTTAGTGCTTGTTCTATGATAAACTATTGTTTAACCTTGTATAGATTTCTATTTGCAGATTCAAGAAGATCTATATTTTTAACTCTTTCTTTTTTTCTAAGCATATTTCTTTTCAATACAAAATAAGAACATGTAAAGACATCAATTCACACGTAGGTTTGGGGAATTAGTGTCTTCTCAGTCTAAGTGTGTAATATATTGCACATCTGTGTTGCAGAAAATTATTATTTAACAATAAACCTAAGCGGGAGGAGCATTACCATGTCAGGAAAAACACTGGGGACCATAGTTACATGACCGACTGAATCAAGAGCCTTAACAAAGACCCTGGGGTATTACCTGATGCAGTAATGCACCCTGGCTCTGGGATTTTTGCTATTAGGATTTTGGTCAATTAGACCATTGTACTAATGGTGTCTTAATTTGACTGCAAGACATTCTGGCATTTCTCAACTGATAAAGATGTTGCAATGTAATGGGATACAAAGTCTGTTCACCCCTTCTATTTCCGCCATTTAAAACAGGAAGAGTTCATGTGCAATTTCTGTGGTAAGTTTTTGCAGAGGGAACCTTCAAACAAATAGTCCCAAATTTTGGGAACCTCAATGTTAATTCAACATCTTGTCCACGTACATTGGGATGTATCCACTAGGAAGGCTCATGTGAAAGATAAGGTGAAAGCGTATGGAGCAAGATCAGCACAACATTATTTATCATCTGTGCCATAGGGTTCCAATACGATTACTAGTTATTTTCCACCAACTAACACCCAACATCAGTCCATCCCGCCTGCATTGGATCTTTCAAACTTTTTGATGATGTGCAAAACCTGTCACAGCTTGATCGAGGTGGGAACTGACATCCTAGACGCTTCAGGTATGTTTTTTTCAGAACAGACTGCCAATTGCGAATTCCAGGAATATTTTTAAGTGTCAATATGTTTTACCCCATCCTTTAGAACAAAAAAAAGAACAAATTGTACAAAATATAAAATGCAAAAAAAAAATTAGGTTTTCTTTTTATCTTTTGTTATATGTATGACTCCTGGTGTTTTTCCCTTCCCAGTTTATACCTCTTTTTTCCTTGCCCACTAAAGCAATCCTTTTCGGGACCAACCTTTCAGTTAGAAAAATAGACAATAAAAACAGATACTGTATACATGGATCAATGACCCTTAATTAATCCTTTCAATACAATGTGTGTTAAAAAAACAAAAATATCCTTATGTATTTCATTATAACCACGGTTATCCCCTGTGGATTTAGCCACGCATGCATATTTGGTAGCGACTGCTATAAAACAGTTTTTTAAAAAAACATAGTACATATATATGTGGGCAGTAGTCATGTAAAGATTTATTTTAGGATACTTTGAGTGCAGTCTTTGTGCACAGTTACTATAACATTTTAATACCTTTCTATTCATCTACGGAACACAGACAGGTAAATACTTTAAAATGTTAAGTAAATATGCGAACAAAGTTTTTTACTAACAGGTTTATTTGGGGGAAATGTGGTAGCGCATTTTCTTTTTATTTTGCTTTTCACACATGGTACTTCGTTTTAATTAGCCCAATTGTCTGTATTATTAATGTCAATTATGTATGGAATAACAAAAACCTTGAAATTCAAGGAAAAAAGATTAGCTGCAGGGACGTCAAGCTAAGCCATACAGTGTAACAAAACCTTTGAAATTCAAGGAAAAAATGTTAGTTGCAAGGACGTTAAGGTGAGAACCTAATGCTACAAAACCCTTGAAATTCAGCTAAAGTCACCTTAACTTCGCTACCCCTGTTGCAGAGCCTATGACCAGAAAGATGACAACACATTTTAAACTATACAGTGGAAATGGCCAAAAGATGTACAAACTGCTCATGGTCAAAGGCCATGACTAGTGAGGTCCATTTATATGTTAGAATATGTAGTGGGCACAGCCAAAGATTGTGGCCACTGGCCAGTATTGTGCTAAAGTCCATGCCCAGTGCCTGATCAGTGTATGTAATATACAGTGGACAAAACTGAAAGCTGGCAAATTTCTGGAGGTTTTCAGTTTTACTTGTAGCTATAACATCCCTTTAACAAAGTTTTTTCATTGAATTTTAGAGGTTTGTATTAGTGCAATTTATCCATAATGTCCTTTTAACAAAGATTTTTCATTGAATTTCGTGGGTTTTTATCAGTGAAACTTAATCATAACATCCCTTTAACAAAGTTATTTAATTGAATTTCAATGGTTTGTATTAGTGCAACTTAATCATAAGGTCCTTTTAACAATGTTTTTTCATTGAATTTCATAGGTTTTTAGTAGAGCAACTTAAATATACCGCACCTTTAACAAAGTTTTTCAGTGAATTTTATAGGTTTTTATCAGTGCAACTTAACCACAATGGGGGTAATTCATAGAATTTAGCGCACAAGTGGCGCACGCGGCTGGCGTACAGTGTGCGCGTGTGAATCTCTGCACCAGCCGCGTGCGCTAAAATCCATTTCCGCGCACAGCGTATTCATGGATTCCAGCTACCAAAACCAGCCGTGGCGCACAGTGGCGCAGCGACCCTGCAGCAGCGCCAGTTACACCCCCAAGAACGCCTCTCGCGTAGGGAAAAGCCATCAAAATCCCCAATCCAGCACAAAGGGCTGCGCTAACCCTGTACCAGCACGGCAAGCGGGCTACGTGTATCACTGGGGTGCGTGGGAAGTACCTGACGTCATTTCAGCTGGGTACGTGTATTTCAGGGGTGCGCTGGAAGTTCCACACGCGATTCCATCAGGGTACGTGTACATGAGGGGTGCGCGGGAAGTTTCACACGTGAATTCAGCAGGGTACGTGTATATCAGGGGTGCGCGGGAAGTTCCACACGCAAATGTCCTGGGTACTTGTATTTCGGGGTGCGCGGGAAGTTTCACACGCAATATCAGCAGGGTACGTGTATTCCAGGGGTGCGCTGGAAGTTCCAGACGTGAATGTCCTGGCTACGTGTATCTTGGGGTGCGCAGGAAGTTTCACACGCGATATCAGCAGGGTACGTGTATATCAGGGGTGCGCGGGAAGTTCCACACGTGTATGTCCTGGCTACGAGTATTTCGGGGTGCGCGGGATGTTTCACACACGATAGCAGCAGGGTACGTGTATTCCAGGGGTGCGCTGGAAGTTCCGCACGCGAATGTCCTGGCTACGTGTATCTTGGGGTGAGCGGGAAGTTTCACACGCAATATCAGCAGGGTACATGTATATCAGGGGTGCGCAGGAAGTTCCACACGCTAATGTCCTGGCTACGTGTATTTCGGGGTGCACGGGAAGTTTGACAAGCGACATCAGCAGGGTACGTGTATTTCAGGGGGGCGCGGAAAGTATCACACGCGATTCCATCAGGGTACGTGTATTACAGGGGTGCGCAGGGAGCACCACACGTGAATTGCACGTGTGGGTCCTCCCAGGTGTTCCCTCTACACCCTCCACGGCCCCTGCAGGTGGCCCACACCACAGGGGCCTACCCTGCACATGTCCTGGAGGCACCCATCCACCATGGCCATGCCCCCCAGCCAACCCATATGTCACCTTGCACTACTGCCCACCAACGCATGTCCCCCTGCACCCCTAGCCACCAGGGGCAGCCTCCACCAGGCCCCCACCCATGTCTCCCACCACCCCCACCCCCCAGCAGTGCAGGGGCAGCCTCACCAGGCCCCCACCCATGTCTCCCACCACCCCCACCCCCCAGCAGTGCAGGGGCAGCCTCCACCAGGCCCCCACTCATGTCCCCTATCACCCCCACCCCCCAGTAGTGCAGGGGCAGCCTCTACCAGGCCCCCACTCATGTCTCCCATCACCCCCACCCCCAGCCACCAGGGACAGCCTCCACCAGGCCCCCACCCATGTCTCCCACCACCCCCACCCCCCCAGAAGTGCAGGGGCAGCCTCCACCAGGCCCCCACACATTTCCCCTATCACCTCCACCCCCCAGCAGTGCAAGGGCAGCCTCCACCAGGCCCCCGCTCATGTCTCCCATCACCCCCACCCCCCAGCCACCAGGGGCAGCCTCCACCAGGCCCCACCCATGTCTCCCACCACCCCTACCCCCAGCAGTGCAGGGGCAGCCTCCACCAGGCCCTCACCCATGTCTCCCATCACCCCCACCCCCCGGCAGTGCAGTGGCAGCCTCCACCAGGCCCCCACCCATGTCTCCCATCACCCCCAACCCCCAGCCACCAGGGGCAGCCTCCACCAGGCCCCCACTCATGTCCCCTATCACCCCCACCCCACAGCAGTGCAGGGGCAGCCTCCACCAGGCCCCCACCCATGTCTACCACCACCCCCACCCCCAGCAGTGCAGTGGCAGCCTCCACCAGGCACCCACTCATGTCACCCATCACCCCCACCCCCCAGCAGTGCAGGGGAAGCCTCCACCAGGCCCCCACCCATGTCTCCCATCACCCCCACCCCCCAGCCACCAGGGGCAGCCTCCACCAGGCCCCCACTCATGTCCCCTATGACCCCCACCCCCCAGCAGTCCAGGGGCAGCCTCCACCAGTCCCCCACTCATGTCTCCCATCACCCCCACACCCCAGCACTGTGGGGCACCTGCCAGCAGGCCCCAACTCATGTTCCCCTGCACCCCCACCCCCCAGCACTGTGGTGCACCCTCCACCAGGCCCCCACCCATGTCTCCAACCACCAAAACCCCCAGCAGTGCAGGGGCAGCCTCCACCAGGCCTCCACTTATGTATCCCATCACCCCCACCCCCCAGCCACCAGGGGCTGCCTCCACCAGGCCCCCACCCAGGTCAGTCACCCCCCCACCCCTCAGCAGTGCAGGGGCAGCCTCCACCAGGCCCCCACCCATGTCTCCCACCACCCACACCCCCCAGCAGTGCAGGGGCAGCCTCCACCAGGCCCCCACTCATGTCCCCTATCACCCCCACCTCCCAGCCACCAAGGGAAGCCTCCACCAGGCCCCCACCCATGTCTCCCACCACCCCCGCCCCCCAGCAGTGCAGGGGCAGCTTCCACCAGGCCC
Organism: Ambystoma mexicanum; assembly: GCF_040938575.1. Classification (NCBI taxonomy): domain Eukaryota; kingdom Metazoa; phylum Chordata; class Amphibia; order Caudata; family Ambystomatidae; genus Ambystoma; species Ambystoma mexicanum. The sequence continues at coordinate 1,152,794,623 of NC_090928.1, forward strand.
CCACCCATGTCTCCCATCACCCCCACCCCCCAGCCACCAGGGGCAGCCACCACCAGGCCACCACTCATATCCCCTATCACCCCCACCCCCCAGCAGTGCAGGGGCAGCCTCCACCAGGCCCCCACTCATGTCTACCACCACCCCCACCCCCCAGAAGTGCAGGGGCAGCTTCCACCAGGCCCCCACCCATGTCTTCCATCACCCACACCCCCCAGCCACCAGGGGCAGCCTCCACCAGGCCCCCACTCATGTCCCCTATCACCCCCACCCCCAGCAGTGCAGGGGCAGCCTCCACCAGGCCCCCACTCATGTCTCCCATCACCCCCACCCCCCAGCACTGTGGAGCACCTGCCAGCAGGCCCCAACTCATGTTCCCCTGCACCCCCACCCCCTAGCACTGTGGGGCACCTGCCAGCAGGCCCCCACTCATGTCCAACTCATGTTCCCCTGCACCCCCACCCCCCAGCACTGTGGGGCACCTGCCAGCAGGCCCCCACTCATGTCCAACTCATGTTCCCCTGCACCCCCACCCCCCCAGCACTGTGGGGCACCTGCCAGCAGGCCCCCACTCATGTCCAACTCATGTTCCCCTGCACCCCCACCCCCCAGCACTGTGATGCACCCTCCACCAGGCCCCCACCCATGTCTCCCATCACCCCCACCCCCCAGCCACCAGGGGCAGCCTCCACCAGGCCCCCACCCATGTCTCCCACCCCCCCACCCCCAGCAGTGCAGGGGCAGCCTCCACCAGGCCCCCACCCATGTCTCCCACCACCCCCACCCCCCAGCAGTGTAGGGGCAGCCTCCACCAGGCCCCCACTCATGTCCCCTATCACCCCCACCCCCCAGCAGTGCAGGGGCAGCCTCCACCAGGCCCCCACTTATGTCTCCCATCACCCCCACCCCCCAGCCACCAGAGGCAGCCTCCACCAGGCCCCCACCCATGTCTCCCACCCCCCCACACCCAGCAGTGCAGGGGCAGCCTCCACCAGGCCCCCACCCATGTCTCCCACCACCCCCACCCCCCAGCAGTGCAGGGGCCGCCTCCACCAGGCCCCCACTCATGTCCCCTATCACCCCCACCCCCCAGCCACCAGGGACAGCCTCCACCAGGCCCCCACCCATGTCTCCCACCACCCCCATCCCCCAGCAGTGCAGGGGCAGCTTCCACCAGGCCCCCACCCATGTCTCCCATCACCCCCACCCCCCAGCCACCAGGGGCAGCCTCCACCAGGCCCCCACTCATATCCCCTATCACCCCCACCCCCCAGCAGTGCAGGGGCAACCTCCACCAGCCCCCCACTCATGTCTCCCATCACCTCCACCCTCCAGCACTGTGAGGCACCTGCCAGCAGGCCCCAACTCATGTCCAACTCATGTTCCCCTGCACCCCCACCCCCCAGCACTGTGGTGCACCCTCCACCAGGCCCCCACCCATGTCTCCCACCACCCCCACCCCCCAGCCACCAGGGGCAGCCTCCACCAGGCCCCCACTCATGTCCCCTATCTCCCCCACCCCCAGCAGTGCAGGGGCAGCCTCCACCAGGCCCCCACCCATGTCTACCACCACCCCCACCCCCCAGCAGTGCAGGGGCAGCCTCCATCAGGCCCCCACCCATGTCTCCCACCAAGCCCACCCCCCAGCAGTGCAGGGGCAGCCTCCACCAGCCCCCCACTCATGTCCCCCATCACCCCCACCCCCCAGCACTGTGGGGCACCTGCCAGCAGGCCCCCACTCATGTCCAACTCATGTTCCCCTGCACCCCCACCTCCCAGCACTGTGTGGCACCTGCCAGCAGGCCCCCACTCATGTCCAACTCATGTTCCCTGCACCCCCACCCCCCAGCACTGTGGGGCATCTGCCAGCAGGCCCCAACTCATGTTCCCCAGCCAACATGTCGTCACAATCTAGATCCCTGGTCCCTATGGTCAGCCTCCAAATGCAAAACACCCACCCGAGTATTGCATCCACCCACTTAGAAATGGCAATAACATGATAGAACACCAATTGCAAGTTTGGAAACGAACACATGTCCCTCACATACACCCAATGGGTGTCAGTGAATCTCAAAACCCATATCATGATATGCATGAAACCAATGAGATGATACTACACATTGAAGTTTGATCAAAAAATATTTATTAAAGGAAACATACATTGAATCAAAAATAAACAAACAGAAATGGGAATGTAAAAAAATGAAAAGAAGCATGTCCGTGAAAAAAAGCAAAACCAAAAATCATAATCCAAAGGAATGGTGTCCAAAGTCACAGTCCACAAAAGGAAATCCAATGGAAAATTATAATTGAAAGCCATTGCTCCATGGGTAAATTGTAAAAGAAAAAGAAAATCCAACAGTGAACTCTGTACAGATGAACAAGCCAGGGTCCATTATCCCAACAAAAGAAATGAAACCTATCTAACAACACTAACTAATAAAAAATAACCATATACAAAAATGTGGCCCATTGTCCAAAAGGTCCAAAAAAAATTCAAAAACAAAGGAAACCTAACACTAACTACATAACTATGTACAAGGGCAGCGGGCTAGTCTGACGGCTCACTTTTGGATGTCCCGGGCCAGGGCATCATCAAACTCCTGCTCAATGTCCCGGAGGCGGTCCTCCTCCATGGCCCCGAGGGTCCGCAGGGCCATCGACGTGTCCACCTCCAACCCCCTGCGGATTGCCTCGAGGCACTCGGCCCGCCTCAGGGCCCTCTGCATGGAGTTCTCCGCCCTGACCATCGTGAGCCATGCCTCTTCCACCCGCTTCCGCTCCGCATCTATGGCGTGGCCCAACCGCTGCCACACGGAAGACACTTTCTGTCCTGGGTCCTCCTGCCCTCCGGCCGATGCCTGCCCCTCCGATGTCGAAGGCCCCCGAGCCTTCATGGCTCCCACCACGTTGCTGCTGCTGCTGTGCCTCTGCCCGTGCACTGCCTCCTGCTGCCTGCACATCCTCCGCTGGCTGGGGTGCAGTCGTTGATGTGGCCACCCCTGCTGGACGTCCGACTCCCGACTGTGGCAGGGATGCCTCCTCCACCAGCCTGGCCGCACCGTCAGAGGCAGCTCCACAGGGCACCCAGGTGACTGATGGGTGGGAAGATGGCACGGAGGACGACTGGCGCATAGGGGGTTCAGTTAAGGAGGTGGTCGCAGCAAGCCCCATCAAACGGAGGAATCTGGCCTGGGTGACCTGTCCCAGTAGGGCGACGTGGTCAACGAGCCATTCGAGATGACGTGCAGTCTCCTCATGAAAAGACTGCAGGTCACCTCGCATGGCCCGTTGACGCAATGCCACACCAGTCAGGACAGGCTCAACCCGGACCCGGATAGCCACGTCCGCAGGCAGAGGAAGGCCAGTTGTTGTGAGCTCATCCCCTGCCTGAAAACAGGTCTGGACGTAGGCATCCCTGCTGGTGCAAGATGATGCAGGGACAGGATCAGGGACACAGGCACCTCTGCGGCGGCCAGTGCTGCCTGTCATGATGCCTACCCCCGGAGCACCAGGCCAGGCCCAGCACCCCCGGAAGCAGGCATCATGCCCTCGGGTAAAAGCCCAGCGGCCCCTTATAGGGGCTCTTTGGTCTCAGTCCTGGCGCCTTTGGCGCCAGGTTCATGTTGGAAATCAGTCCTGGCGCCACAGGCGCCAGGCTCATAAAGGGAGGTGTTTTGTGCACTTACCTCATGCAGACCATGCTGCACGCTTCAGGCCTACCTGAGACCTGAAAGGGACTATTTTTTCATAGGGACTATTTTTTCACTCGGGCGTGGCCAGGGAAGGATACATCCCTAGTGGGGGAAGGATACATACCTGGGACTTCTTTGGAGGCTATTTAAGCCACGCCCAGACAGCAGCTCATGCTTCGCGTTGTCCTGCTTCCTGCAGCTTAACGCTCACCGTGTCTGCTCCTGCTCCTGGACTCCAGCCACGCCCGCCTCGAACCTGGAAGACCTGGAAGGAAGGAAGAGAAGAGAAAGGTGAAAACCAAGGACTATTTCAAACTTCTTACCTGCATCCGGAATCTTCTCGCCAGCATCCCTGAAGAAAGACTTCCATTTAAAAGCATTGCATTGCTCGCTGCAGCGCCATGCTTCACTCACCTGTCCTGGAGACATCTCCCGGCTCCATCGCGGCTGTCAGCATCGGACGCCACATCTCTGCACCTAGGGGAGAGAGGAAGAAACAAAAGGTGAGCAGATGGAACACAGAAGGAAAGCCTGATTAACAGCCATAATACTTACCGGCTTTTCTTCCACATTTCGGGTCGGCGCCACCCCGTTGGCAGGTACCGTACCCCGGCCCCTATGGGGAAAGGACAAGAGACATTTCTGGGGAATGATAAGGACATTTAGAGGGATCGCCCTCATCACTACTCACCTCGGCAGTTTAACCCCTCGACGCATCGCCTTCATTCTGCACCTGAAATAAAGGACAGATCACAGGTTAGAAAGACAACATAAAGGGGGCCTCACTTGAACTTTGAACTTTCATACTTACGGCGCATCGCTCAGGAAAGTCAAGTGGATTTTGCCAGCACCATTCTGAAAACCAGTGAAGTAACAGGACGAACGCGCGCCACTGCACCAGAAGCAGGATGGAGAGTTCATCCTTCCAAACCATAAGGTGAGCTTAAACCGGGGTTTGGAGGAAGTTAGAGAGGAACAAAGGGGGAAAGGGGGGAGCTAGCACACTATTCTGCAGACTGTTAATCCCCTTTCTCATCTGCAGAAGGATATTCCTACGGGCCAGGCAAGCACGATTTGGAGGTCCTGTCCAATCGGTATTCCGGGTCCTGCGCATCACGCTAGAAGAGGCCACAGCAATCCAGACTAGACCAGCGCCCCCGTGGGAACCAGGTGAGCGTTACTGAACGCGAAGCCTTCCTACAAATTCCCACCCAGGCGCTATGGAAACTTCCGAAACTGACCAGTTGGCCCAATTACTGGGGGAATTACGGGCCGAAGTACACGCCGCTCGTCAAGAGACTAGTGCCATCAGGAGGGAAGTGATTGTAATAAAGGATAGAGCTGATGACCTGGCTAGACAGCTTTTGCAAGGTCAAGCTGGACAAACCCCTTTACTCGGTTCCGGGGGGGAACCCGCTCCTGTGGTTTCCAGTAACCCGGTGCACATTAATCTACCTGGAAACATGCCGCTGGCCCCACCTGAACGCTTTGCTGGGGACCCCAACCGATTCGCCGTATTCATGAATCAGTGTCGTTTGCACTTCCTATGCAGACCTGGGGCCTTCCCTAATGATCAGACCAAGGTAGCCTTTGTGTTGTCATATCTCAGTGGCTGTGCTGCCGATTGGTCAGTCCAACTGGTAACTCAAGATGACCCGATTCTTCGTGATTTTCAAGAATTTCAAACGAGCATGGAAAGGTTATTTGCTCGACACTCCCAGGGACAGGCTCTGGATGACGAACTTCTATCTCGGAGACAGGGCAATCAAGACCTTCTATCCTACATTGCAACCTTCAATAGACTAATTGTGGAAACTGGTTGGCCAGAGGATAAAAGAATCACGTTATTCTATCGAGGTCTACGCGGAGAACTTAAAGATGTCCTGGCACAAGTTGTAAATCCGCCCCAAGAATGCACTGAATATATAGACTTAGTGGTCCAATTGGATCACAGGCTGCAAAACAGAAAAGCAGATCGGTCCAAGTTTGAAACCCGGGTGTTGGCCAAGACCCACGCTAACCCCAAGGGGGCTGATGCCTCGGAGCCTATGCAAATCGGAGGGGTTAAAGGACCCCTAACTCAAAAAGAATGGGAAAGAAGACGACAGATGCAATTATGCCTTTATTGTGGGTCCTCTGGACACTTTCTACGAGATTGCCCGGTTAAGCCGCCCAAGAAGGTGGTATGAGCCGCTGATAAAATCCATAGAAACTCTGTATCGGGAAACGACCACGCCCGGCAAGCGTAGGGGTCCGCTTGCCGAGCTTGAAAACTAACTCTCAGACCTCACATTTCATTGTGCCAATGGTCCTCGTAGATCCGGAACAGCCTAAACGGTTGCATGCTATAAAGGCATACATCAATAGCGGGGCTATAGGAAACTATGTGGATCGAGAATTGGTCTCTAGGATAAACCTCCCTCTGCGTCCTAAAACCAACAAAGATGTCATCACCACAGTAGATGGAACCGAAATTGCCTCTGGACCGGTAACACATTCCACAGCTGAGGTGACACTTGTAGGTCCGGATGGCCATCGGGAGGCAGTTGTGTTTGATGTAATCAAGGCTCCACAGTTTCAGCTTATTCTCGGAATCCCTTGGTTAGAGACACATAATCCTCGAATTGATTGGCGAGCGAAGAGAATAACCTTCCCGGATTGTGCACAAACCTGCTACCCAGAAAATCCAAAGATTAATCTAGCATCAGTAACCTCTGTCCCCGTGCAACTACCTCCAGAGTACCAAGACTTTCAGGACGTCTTCCAAAAGGAACAGGCCAACATGTTACCTCCCCACAGATCGTACGATTGCCAAATCGATCTGGTGCCCGGTGCACAACCCCCTTGTAGCAGGATTTACGCCCTTACTGAACCAGAGAATATGCATTTGAGACAATATTTAGATCAATACCTCGCCAATGGTTTCATTCGCCCGTGAAAGTCCCCGGCATCCTCAGCTTTGTTCTTCGTGCCTAAAAAAGAAGGCGACCTTAGAACTTGTATCGATTACCGCGCATTGAACCAGATAACTGTTAAAAATTGTTACCCTCTGCCTCTGATCCCTGAACTCCTTGACCAGGTGAAGGACGCTTGCGTATACACCAAGTTAGATCTCCGGGGGGCTTATCATCTGGTACGAGTAAAAGAAGGCGACGAATGGAAAACGGCCTTCCGTGCAAAATATGGACTATTCGAATACCAGGTGATGCCTTTCGGGTTGTGCAACGCGCCTGCAGCCTTCCAATTCTTCATGAACGATGTCCTTCGGGAACTCATCGATGTCTGTGTTGTCGTGTATATCGATGACATTCTTGTGTACTCCTCTTCGGAATCTGATCACAGAAAGCATGTCAGGGCCGGCCTAGAGAAACTGCACCAGCACAAACTGTTTGCCAAGCTGGAAAAATGTGTTTTCCATACCACCGAGGTTGAGTTTCTCGGATTCATCCTGACACCTAAAGGGGTCCGAATGGATTCACGGAAAGTGGGTGCCATCCTCAAATGGCCATCACCTAGTTCGGTGAAAGGTGTCCAAAGCATGCTTGGTTTTGCCAACTTTTATCGCAGGTTTATCCTGGAGTTTTCACGTGTGGTGCAACCCCTCACTGCACTATTGCGAAAAAATAAACGTTTTGAATGGACCGAGGAAGCCGAACAGGCCTTTCAGGATTGAAAGCTAAGTTCACGTCCGCACCTATTTTGAAGCACCCGCGTCCCGATCTCCCATATATAGTCGAAACCGACGCGTCCAGCTTAGCCATGGGAGCTGTCCTGTCTCAGAGAGACCCTGAAACCAACCAACTGCACCCCGTAGCATTTTGGTCCAGAAAGTTCTCGCCGCCGGAGATAAATTATGCGATCACCGATAAGGAACTATTAGCCATTAAGTCCGCCTTTAAGGCTTGGCGGCATTATCTCCTTGGCGCCCGGCATACCATCACCGTGATCACTGATCACCGAAATTTACAATATTTAAAAACTGCCAAGGCTCAATCGTCTCGACAGCTCCGATGGGCTTTGTTCTTTGCTGAGTTCGATTTTGTAATCACCTACCGCCCCCGCTATAAGAATGGTAAGGCGGACGCTCTATCCTGAATTGGAATGGAAGAAATAGACACAAACTCAGAACCTGTGCCGATAATTCCCGAACAAAGAATTTTGGGGATAACCACTTTACAAACCCTTGAAGACATTCAAGCACGAGTGAAATAATTCCTGGACTCTTCAGCCTTGCAGGATTGGATCAAAAGGGGGTCTAACTTTTCAGTCAAGGATGGCTTACCTTACTTCCAAGGACGCTTATTTTTGCCAGAAAAGGAATTGCAAGAACTGGTTATTTCCCGTCATCATGATACCCTGATGGAAGGACATCCTGGCATTGCCAAAACAAAGGAAAAGGTTAAACGACAATTCTGGTGGCCTTCCTGGCGAAAGGATATTAAATCTTTCGTGATGTCCTGTGGCTTGATCTTCCGACAAGTGGCCCCGGCGCCCCTTAGCATCCGCTGCCTTCAAGAGGCGCCGGGCCTTGTTCAGGGTCCTGGACCTGAAGTCCTCCCAGCGCTTCTTGACATGTTGTAAATCGCGGACTGCCACCCCCTCCCTGTTGATGGCAGTCACGATGTCAGTCCAGATCCGAGTCCGTCCTTCCTTGTCGGCGCGGGAACTTCCGAAGAGGGCATCATACTGCTCCAGGACTTGCTCCACCAGTACACCAAGTTCCCTGGCGCTGAAGCTGGTGCCCCTCTGCCTCTCTGGCCGGGGGTTGTCAGTGGTGCCAGATGTTGCAGTGCCCGACATGACAACCCCAGAGGCAGGAGGGGGTGGGCAACTGGGTGCTGGGGCTGGGCTGTGGAGCGATGGAATCCCAGTCGGGAGTCTTCGGTTCCAGCAGGGGTGGTCACAGCAACAGCACCCCTGGCTGATGTGCAGGCAGCAAATGGCAGGGCACGTGGGAAGCAGGCAGTCAGGCAGCAGCAGATGGCAGGTGGGAGGGTGCTCGGGGCTCTGGGGGGCAGTAATTCGGCCTTCTGGGCAGGAGTGTGGTCTTCCGTGTGCTTACGCGTGGCCAGCTTGATACGGAGTGATTTGGCACGTGAAAATTCTGCACGTCAGCATGTAATTTGAGGAAAGGCCCTTAGCGCGTAAGCACGTCTGCACGCATACGCAATTTCATTGGACAGAAGACCCCTCAAGCGCAAGCGCCCCTGTGACGTGACGCGCACAGGCGTGCATGGGCATTTCAGCGCACGTGAAAAACTGCACGTCCGCGTGTAATCCGAGGAAAGGGCCCATGCGCGTAAGTGACGTGACGCGCGCGGGCGTTTCCCTCAGCACGGGTTAAAGGTGAGTGGGCCCAGCAGTTCGCTGTACGTGCCTTTCGTGGAGACCGACGTGTGTTGCTGCTTCCTGTTGTTTCGCGCGCCATCACAACTTCACAGCTATCAAGGACGTATCTCTTCTTTTGGCGGGGGTATTGGCTACGCGTGTTTCTCTGTATCGCGCTAGTCAGACGATGAGTCGCACACGCTCTTTTTCCCACTGCGGGTGCCCCTGTGTATCGCACCCATTTTCGATGTCATAGTAGCCTGCGTGTCCCACGCGTACGCGTGATTCGTGTTACTGGGTGCCACCGCGTACTGCGGGAGGTTGAATCCACGCACGTAGGCTGCAGGGTTGCGTGCACGGTTTTACTGCAGTTTTGGGGTACCTGAGCGTTGCGTGACCCGTCACTACATCACCGGGGTCACATACAGCCTTGCAGGTGCAGGGGGGCTGTTAACATCTTGCTTTCCACCCCCTTCACCCCAATTGCCCAGGTCAATGGTGGTGTACACATCCCATTGGCACCACTCCATCTGTGCCGGCACTACTATATCTGTGCCATGGTTGGGAGGCCATCAAAGGTGAGGGGCGCCTCAGCTGGGTTTCCTCCTCGTAGCGGGCGTGGTCGGGGACGTGGCCGTGGTGACCAGGGAGTAGGGGGACTCCAGGGTGTCCAGGACGGCCACAGAGGGGGAAGAGGCAGGGGTGTGCCACTTGAGCACACTGTTGTGCCATGTGTCGGTGCAGTCATGCCACCACCCCCTGTGGTTCCGGGGGATGCAGCTTCTGCATCTGGCACCCGTGTGACCCGGCAGTCCGTTCCATCGACTGCCATGGGCCCAAGGGTAGTGGTAGCTGCAGGTGCAGCTGTGGACACCGCCACCCAGGCTCAGGGTCTGCCAGCGCAGGCTGCGTTGGCACTTGAGGAGCCCTTGGTAGATCTCCAACAGGCCAGGAGGGAAACCATAGGGGCAGGCCGGGCTGCTCAGACCAAGACACGTGTCCCTGGGGCAGTCATGTCATCTGCTGCCCCGAACAGCCGGGTGTTGGCAAGTGTAGGGGCAGATGCACCCAACAGCACCCCGGTTGTGAGTCTGCCAACCAGGACCGTTGCGGTCAATGACCCTGCCACAGCTGATGTTGCTGCGCAGGGTCCATAAGGGGGGGCACCCAGCTGCCACTGACACAAGTCAGGCCTTTGGTCATCCCTCCACCTGCCACTCCCTTGGCTCAATCCACCGAACCCACTGGCCATACTGGTCAGGGCGGCATTAGCCAGCCATGTTCTGCGCCACAGTCCAAGAGGAGGAAGGTTGCACCTGCAGCACAGGCTGGGACCCCACACACAGCCACGACCTCCTGCACATCGAGGAAGAACCCTTTCTGCAAGCAGGAACTGGACTTCCTCGTGGGCTTCATGCGGGGCCACAGGCGTGACATGCTAGTGGGTGCCAATAGTCAGACTACGGCTGGCCAACGTGACACCCACTGGAAGCATGTTGCGGAACATGTCAGTTCATTCGGCCATGAGGTGCGCACGGCGCAAGAGTGCAAAAAGTGTTGGAATTACATCAAACGCAGCACTAAGGCTAAGCGTGCCTCTAATTACAACTTGACTCTGGTGACTGGCGGTGGGCCTGCACCAGAGGAGGAAGAGCTCACTCTGCATGAGGCACTCGTTGCGGAGTTCATACCACCTGAATTGGTCGAAGGAGTGGGAGAGATGCTGGACTTTGATGCCCAGTCCAGTGAGTGTTGATGCGTGTTTGTTGAGGACGTGTGTCTTTCACTTGTGGGATGTGTTGTGCATGATTGCCCCTACATGTGACGTGTACATGGTTCTGATGTGTAAGTAATGCAATGCTTCCGTCATGCATGTCTCCTCTGCCTGCATGCGGGGACTCCATGTAGGCATGCTCCCTTGCCCCTCCTCCGCCACTCTGCACCCCAGTTCCACCTTTGCACTGGTGTTCTTCAATCTTGCCAATGTGTACTTTCTTGTTAATGCGTCCTGTGTAGATGCTAACTTCCAGCGTAGAATCTGCCAAACATATGCCGTGTGGTACAGCCTTAGTACTTGATGCAGGGTATCTCACTTGTACTGTGCATAGGTCAGATGTCCCGCAGGGACATGAGTGCCCATTCATGCTCCATGTGCATTGCACGCATGCCCCTATGTGTCCTTGACTGGATCTCACTGTAATACAAGTCCTTGGTTACATACATTGCCTGCCATCTCCTCAGCCTTCCCATGTCAACTGTGGCTCAGTCCTGCGTTGCACACATGTTTAGGGTCTGACAATCTGTGTGGCTCACAGGCCTCAGCCTGTTCAATGGCCAATGACTCTGTCCAACTGTTGTTGTGTCTTCTTCACACATGGGCGGAATCCAGAGTTTTCATCATGTTTCCTGCTTACTGTCCCAGCATCATTTGCAGTGTTGTCACTTGAATCACATTAGGCTGTTGATGCCAGTCAACACTGCCTGTCAATACACAGGTGTATGTTCAGCGTTTTGATACCATGCTAGGCATCCCTGCTTGCTGGTACTGGGGTGGAGGGGTGCTTGGCTTCTAGATATGGTACACATTGAATGCACAATACACGTGATGTCTGAATTTGACATTGCACTGCCTTCACATTTCCTGGCACACACCATGGAGTCCTTGTACATGTAGGTAGTGAGTGGCGTACACATTTTCTGCACTGCATAGACCCACTTCCATGGAAACTGCCACCTTTCAACAGGTCTGATCACAGAAGCAATTCAAAGTTGACCCAGCATGCATGCCAGGTTATATGTTGTGTGTCACATGTCTGCCTGATGCGTTTGCTGTCGGTGTGTGTGTGTGTTGTGTGCTTCTGACATGTGTAGTGACCTTTTTTCTCTCTATTTTTCAGGTGATGACGCAATGGAGGCGGAGGATGGTGTTGTCATGCCAGACACAGGGTTGTTATCACTACATCAACCCGGCACTAGTGGGGGTCGTGGGGTGGTAGGCCACGAAAACCCCCAGTGCTACAGTCCATCTTGTCTCCGGCTGTCTATGAGTCCAGCCTTGATGACGACTCTGACGTCCATGTTGAGTTGGATGAGCATCAAGTTCATGTGTCAGGGGTGAGTGATTCTGATGTGGTCACTCCTCTGTCTGCGACACCTGCACTGAGGGATCAGACAGTCTTGGTTCCACCGCCTGTGGTGGATCGGGACACAGGGTCACCCTCCACACCAGTCACTGATGTGCCTGGGACATCACGTTGACGGGGACATGTAGTCATGCAGCCGCGTGCGGTCCCAACACAGCGAGGACTCCCAGTCCTTGGGCCCCGCAGGGGTCAAGCCTGGCAACGCGGTCACCGCGCGCAACCGCAGTATACTGAGTGGGAGCAAGACATGACTGCCAATTCAGAACGGCAGGGGGCAGCAATGGAGAACATCGCTGAGAGCATGGAGCGTGTGGCCCGATCTGTGCTCCCCCCTGCTAGGCAGATGCTTCTCCAGCAGCAGGCGGCACAGTCCACGGCCCGCTCTCTCAGGCTGGGCATGGCGGCCTCAGACAGGGCACGCCAGGCTGAGGTGTCGTCTCTGCGTCAAGCAATTGCTGCTCATGCAGAGGTGCACATGGATGCCCTGAGGGAGGAGTATGCTTCCCTCAGATCCACTCTGGGTGTCCTTATGATGTCCCAGAGGCAGCAGGCAGAGGAGAGGTTTGCACAGCTTGAGCGTACCATCTCGGCTGAGCTACAGGCTTGCTGGGAGGTGCAGCGGTTGTCCAGCCAGGCCTTGCAGGAGGAACTCCGTGTTACACGTGCTACCTTGCAAGAGGAAGCACGTGTATCACGTGAGCTTCACATCGCCACACAGAACCAGGCTCACCCGTCCGGCAGACTTGCTGCCGACGAGGGGCAAGCTGCGGCTAGGCGTGGCCAGGCTACTGTGCCACGTCCTCCTTTACAGGATGAGCCAGACTCGGACGACCATCTATCTCCCACATAGGTCGGGCTGTGCAGGCGTTGAGCCCATGGAGGTTTTTTTTTGGCTCAGCATCATCGCATGTGGATGTTGAGCAGCACCCTGTACCTCCCCCCTCCTGGGTGCCTCCCCTACCCCCCGGGTCATATGTGGCCATTTTTGATTTTTCTTTTAGTTTAGTTAGTTAAGTTTCTGTTTGATAGTTAGTTTAATTAGGTAATGTAGGTTTTCCATAGTTAGTGTAATTAGTAAATATAGTTTAAAATTGCTTGTCTATTGTGCTTTCATGTGACGGTGTGGTGCTTTGTGGCTTTTGAAGGCATCCACTGTCTGTTCCAGCTGGGCCCTTCAGGCTTGTCTTGTGGATGTGTTTGCTGCTTGGGGTCCATGACTCACATACGCCACTCCTGCCTCCCTTATCCATGGGCTCGCAAGGATGGTTCGGTGAAACAACCTTTTACACAAGGGCTTTGGACTGTCATATCTGTGGCATGTCTAGTGCTGTGTGACGTGTGTTTACACCCCTAGTGGGGATGATTTTGGTGTTATTGTCCACTGTTCAGCTTTTGCTAGATGGGGTGTTTCATGATTAATGTGTACATTCATTGCTATGCATTGTGTAGTATGTTTCTTATCTTTACTGTACACGTACTTGTTGTAATTCATGCTGTAGATAGTGTTCCACACTTTGGATGTGATAGACGGACTGATGGTGTGATTTATGATGTGACTCTCTGACATGGTCAAGTAATGAGATGCCTGAAGAGACACACACAGATGACTTTGAAGCATTAATCATATGTTTCATGCCCTTTCTGCAGGGGGATGAGCCTCCAGAGCACCTTTGCCAGCAGACATGGCCCATTGGACGACGGAATTCTGGACACGTCTGTTGGTGCCCACATGCACATGTGTGCACAAGCAGAGGCACAGGGATTGCAGACCTACATCCTGCTGACGTGTTCCAAGGAACTCCAGGCAAGGTGAGCAGCACAGGGGGGCCACAACACAGCAAAGCTTGCACCAGGCGAGTTGCACATGCAGGCTTAGTCACAGCACTGAGGGTGAGCTTGGACGAATATTGGTGTTGAAGCACACAATGCAGCTCAGATGTGTTGGTGGACTGATGGCTGTTGATTGTAAGGTTGTCTGGGACACCTGCAGGGGCAGTGGCACATACCCTCCGGCACACCAAGGTCCATCGAGGCACTTGTATCAACCATGTAGCCTTCCGAGACATGGAAAGTGGCAGCTCACAGGGACATACAGCAAGGGACATACTCGGGTGCAGTGCATTTCATTTCCATGTACATTATGATAAATGCACTGCCAACTTTGTTTCGGTCATGGTGGTACACAACTTGCTCTGAAGTCATGGCTTGCTATATGGGTATGTCTGCTTACACAGGGAACATTGCATGTTGTGTGAATTGTGACACATTGGTGTTCCATTTGCCACGCACCCACCGGCGGCTGACTTACTGCATTGACTGTGTATGACCCATCACAGGGGTAATGTTATATATGGGTACGAAGCATCTACACCAGATTGTCTGTTTGTAGAGTAGTTTGTTGCTATGGGGCATGTTTGGTGGTGTTTTTTTGTGTAATTGGCACGTACAGGTTGTTGACTGTGGCTCTCTTTGCAGCATTGCAGTGCTCCTGTAACCGGACCTGAGAGTGCGCAGGCAGGAGGCCAGCACTCAAAACCAGAGCTAAGTGTCTTGTTGTTTTTCTTTCAAACTGCTCTGCATAGGCTTGCTGGGGGGTGCACTAATGCATGGATGTATGTGTAATTCAATTTGGTATGTTTTTTTCCCCCTAATCACCCAGAATCCTATGCAATTTTTAACCATGTACCCTCTACCCGGTGTTCCTGCTTCCCGTACCTATCCAAGCAACGTTCCCTAACCCTCTTTCCCCGCTGGGGTTGCGGATGCCTGTGTAAGCCTCGAACTTGCAGGCGCCAAAACCCTAGAGGGGGTGGTTGGTTCGTGCCACTCCTAAGCCTGGCTACAGAAGGCCATGACAATGATGTCCAAGTTTGTTTGGATTGTGTATGTGTTCATACAGGTAGTACATTTTCGTGCATTCCCTACTTTCATGTGTCATTCCTCCTCCCCTCTCCTGCCACTCATTCCAGTTATCCAGTGTGCCAACACCTGTCCCAACTGCATATCCCTGAACCTCCTTCCCCACCAGGGTCTCAGGGGCCTGTGTGAGTTTGACCTTGCAGGCACCGGGACACGGAGGGGGTGGTTGTTTCGTGACACTCCCGCGCCTGTACACAGGACCTGTGACAGTACACATCCGTTCATGGTGCATCATCCTATGTTATGTACCACACATGGTTCACATCCTGTTGTGACATTGTTTTACTGTGCTACCTTGGTTGTTGCATCATTGTGGTAGTACTTGGCCTTTGTGAGGTACTGCTACGTCAAGTCATCTACTGGAGGGTGTTCTGGTTCGTTTTTATGCCTTGGATTTTGTGATTTTGGAAATGAGTGTGGATTCTGAGGGTGCAGGCACCTTTTTACACACAAGGTGGGGGATGGTGACGAAGGGTAAAGGTGATCCTGTGTCCAGGTGGAATTGAGGGTTGAAGGCTCCATGACCCAGGTGCAGTTGTTCAGTGGGTCATGGTCGTTTGTGAGGGAGGGGGGGTTGTTGTTGATAGTTGCCTTGCCCTGCAGTGTGATGGGAACCCTGACATTGTAATGGTGGTATCCTATATACATGTTGTGTTCTGCTGATCAATGCCTGTTCATGTGTTGTGTTTACCTTTCAGGTGCGAGGGGATAGTTATGGTTTGACATGCTGGGGTGTACACATGGTGAATGTTCACATGTGATGTGTAGAGAACACTAACGGTCACTTGATTGCACATGCATATGTTGAGTGCATGTCCTTGCTGACCCACACACTTGCACTCTGATGCACTACATGTACTACCACCCTTGCATATCCATGTGTACACTGTTTGCCTTCTGGTGCACACTGTGTCCCTGCAGCACATGTTCTGTGACCAATTATGGATCCTGTACATGCCTAATTTGCTTTTGATGTGGTCTGTCGCTTAGATGTGATGCTCAGGGTGTGCATCACACACAATGGCTGTTCACTGTGCTGTGCGCTGAGCAGTGTGTTGCAGGAGTAGGACACAGCACACAGAAGCTGCAGTGTTGATTTTGCAATGCACAATGTGCATGTAGACAGGCATTCATTGTTATGTTACGTCTACAACTCTTGTAATGCATTTGGAAATGACTTATTTTGGGTGGGAGGTTGTTGGTCAGTCATTTCATCTGATTCCAGGTCAGGCATCATTGTCTGATGCCACTGTACATTTTGGACATGGCAATGTGTACCTTATTGTTACTGTGTTGGTGTATGGGTATTGCTTGCCATGTCATGTTGTGGTTTGGGAGGGTTTGAGTGACATAACAGTGATGGCCATGGCCTGTTTTGCAGGTGTGTGTGATGCACACCTTGCATGTCAGGGTCATCCGCTTCTCAAAGCAACTAGCTGGGGGTAGATTTCTCTCCGCGGCAGGGCCCTCCCTCTGGAACAGCCTTCCTGCCTCACTGGAACTTGAGGGGAACCATCTCCGGTTCGGGAAGCACCTCAAGACCTTCCTCTTTGCTTCTGCTTTCTCTCTGCCTCTCCCTTACAAAATTCTTCACTGGAACTGCACTGGATCTGCAACTGGGCCACTCTCACCGACCTCGGTCCCTGGCCAGCCACTCTCCACTTGCACTGCCTCCCTGGCAACCCCTGCACTGCGGTACTGTCTCTCTATCCCCACACCCCCCTTCCCAGCACTTGTCTGCACTTACCTTTGCAGTTGCCACCAACTGGCCTATGTATTTGTTTTTTGGTCTACTTACCCTGTACTGCACTCCCCCCCTCCCCTTCCCCTTGCACGTTTCCCTTCCCCCTACCCCTGCACTTGCACAATCTAAATGACACCTGGCCTAGTAGGACCGTGGTCTGTCTTCCCTTGTTCCCCCCTCCCTGCCTCATCGCACCTTGTAATACTTGTGTATAGGCCATATCATGTCATGTCATATGTGTGCCTTTTGGTCACACAGGATAGCTTGTGTTTAAGTAGCTAGGGATGCAGACAATGTGGCACTTCCATGGCAACTATCTCAGGGTGGTAGGGTTGTGACAGTTGACTGTCTCTTTGTCATCATCGATTGTCACCTGGTATGTGCCAGGCCTGTGTGCACTCCGCAGGTGTGGGAGTTTAGGTGAAAAATGTGGCCACAAGCTGGGTCCAGGCTTCCTCGCCACGTGCCCTGTCCCCTCCCATGGGCAGCGCCTGTGCCTGTGGTTGGGGATGTGGGGGCACCACCATGTCCACCGGGACACCCTGCCGTGTTGCAACTTTGTGCAGGACACATGCTGCCACAATGATCCTGCACACTACTGGTGGTGCGTAGTGTAGCTGCCCGCCAGAGCGGTCAAGGGAGCGGAAACGTGACTTTAGCACTCTGAATGTGCGCTCCACTATGGCCCTGGTTGCAATATGGGCGGTGTTGTATCTTACCTGGGGTGGTGTGGTGGGGTCCGGATTGGCATTATCATGTGGTTGCTCAGAGGGTAGGCACTGTCCCCTGGGGGGGTGTAAATGGTTGTGATTATTGGGGTTTGTTTATTTGTGTGTGTGTGTGTGTGTGACATGCATGCATGTGCAAGGGCATTTGTACTCACCTAGGAGCCATGTGTCGCCATGCTGCCCAGCTTCCAGGGCCCAGCTCAGGGCGGACATTCTGTATATGAAACTGTCATAGGTGGAGCCAGGGTAGTTTGCATAGACAGAGGTGATGATTCCCTTTACATCGCATACCACCTGTACATTGTTGGAATGCCAGTGCTTGCGGTTTCGGTAGATGTGCTCAGTGGCCCTAGGTGGACGTAGGGCCACATGGGTGCAATCTATGGCACCGAGCACTTTGGGGAAGTGTGCCACCCTGAAAAAATCCAGGACAACGGCCTGCCTTTCTGGGGGTGTTCTGGGCATGTATATGTGCCTGCGGACTGAGGGGCGCGCTGTCATGATTGCCAAGACCTGGTGTAGGCAGCGTGACTGCGTGGCCTGTGAGACCCCATCCCCACTATGGCAGTAGTCCGCTGAAATGACCCAGTGGCCAAAAAATGCAAGACATTGAGCAGCTTCTCCAAGGGGCTCAATGCTTGGGAGCAAAGGGTGGGGGATGTAAGGTCATCTTCCCACTCCCTGACCAGGTCTAGGATGATATGGGGTGGAAACCTATACCTAGACCTGGTCGTCAGGCATCCCAAAAAGGCTTGTCCGTGTTGCGAAAATGCATGCCCTGGCTATTCTCCTCCTGCGGTGTCCCACGATCAGTGCTGCGACAAATGGGGCATTCATCGTAGCTGTATATACGTGTTTGTTGTTTGCGCGCACTTTTATACTGTGCGCGGGGACACTTCCGCCTGCCTTCGTGTGGCGGACGCGTTGACGCCTGTGTGCGTCTTTTGCCGTGCGCGGGTTTCCCGTATTCGAATCCATGAATACGGGTTGTTCGCGTGCATGTGGGCGTTCCGTGTAGTTCCCTGCAGTACTTCCCCAGTTACGCCTTCTTTTTCACACGCTATTCCCCATTCCGCGTGTTACGCCCACTGTTCCGCCCACTTTGGTTGTGTGCGCAGCGCTATGTGCGCTTTTGCTGTGCGCGTAGCGCACGCCGTGTATGCCTGCGTGCGCCATGGCTGGATTGGGCGCACGGACAGCGGGAAACACGCGCAGCGTCTTCCTTGCATCGCACACGTGCACGTGCACTGCGTTTCTCGCCCTTGCGCTACCTTGCGCCTGCTTGCGCTGGGATTTTCGGCGCATGTTTGCTCCATGAATCGACCCCTAAGTCTCTTCAACAAAGATTTTTCAATGCATTTCATAGGTTTTTGTTAGTGCATTTTAACCATAAAGTCCCTTTAACAAAGTTTTTTCATTGAATTTTATAGGTTTGTATTGGTGCAACTTAGCCATAACGTCTCTTTAACAACTTGTTTTCAGAGAATTCCATGAGTTTTTACCAGTGCATGCTATTTTCCAACAGCTTACTAATATCATACTTACCCCAATATAGCAACATTTTTGTCCAATTTACGTTTCACCTTAAAACTCTGTGATTTCCCACCTTCGAGCATCCTTTTGAACACTTCTATACTTTTCCCACTGTTTTTACTTCCGTCGACTTCTGTGAACATCTGATGCCATTGTAGACCTTCC
Organism: Ambystoma mexicanum; assembly: GCF_040938575.1. NCBI lineage: Eukaryota > Metazoa > Chordata > Amphibia > Caudata > Ambystomatidae > Ambystoma > Ambystoma mexicanum. The sequence goes on from NC_090928.1 coordinate 1,152,813,875, forward strand.
GGACAGTGCCGCGTGACCATGCGCTTTAGCGCAGCATGATGACGTGTCCATGAACACGTTTGCACTTCGCGTTCGGGTCCTTGCTTCGAGGACAGATCAGAACTGCATTTTCTACTGATCTAGGAACTTTCAAGCTAAAAATGTACCCTTGCACAGCTCATAGATCTATTCTTACTCATTATCCATTAACAATCTATTTCAGTGCACATACTTGAAAGAAAAGTAGCACAACTGATATTTCCCTTAAAAATGGCATAAGCTATTGCAATTCCTCCTCCTCAAGAGCCACCACCACCACTAGCAGGAGGATGCACACAACAAAAAAGTGCAGTATTTCCAAAGACAATGAAGAGGACCAAGAAGACGAAGAAGAGGAAGTGCCTACCTCTACCACCCAGAGAGAGATATGGGTGTGGCAGTTGTTTACCACTGTTGAGAATCTACCCAAGGCTAAAGCTATAAAAAGTGAAATGCACTGAGTGCAACTTTGTACTCAGTCGCAGACTACCTGGACATTTCTCCTACGGGACCACCTCTATGCACCACCACACCAAATCCAACTACCGCAATGCTCTCAGAAAGATTGTTCCTTTCTTAGGAAGTAGTAGGTTGTATTCCTCCATTTCATCTTCCTCAACCAATACTGTAACCACACACTCTATTTCTGTGCGACACATAATGCCACCAGCTACCTTGCAGCAAGCAATAAAAGAGTTCTGTTGATCCATATCTTTGGAAAACAACAGTCCTCTGTATATACTGCAACACACCACTCTGCAGAGGGAAGCAATTTTGATGTGCGTTTGAAGCTGTAATGAAGGAGCATGAGAAACACTGCCCACTACCTTAGAAGTAACAGACGTGCAACATCTTCCCCTGTCCACCTGCCCCTCCACATTAGTGCTTGCTGCCTCTTCCCTTATTTCCCTCCTCACGTTGTATTCTAACCTCTCCTTTCACAGTTAAAAAACAGAACTAAAAAATAAATCTTATAGACTCCATCTACTTTACATTTCTCAGTAAAGTACATAGACTCAATACGTGTTTCCAACATTTCCATTAGCATTTTGTGTTATGCTAATGTGAATAATGTGATGTTCATCTCCCAGCCCAGGGACCAGAATAGGGGATAATGGCCTGGCAGACCAAGTTATCGGCCCAAGCTAAGTGTGTCTGTGTGCGCCCTGGTGCCTGCAAGCTTTGGTGCATTATGAATAAATAAAGTAATAAATAATTCTCCATTGCAGCCCCTGCAATGGGAAAGACCATCAGCATTCCTGGTTTCCAAAGTGGTAACCTGGCGTGCTAAAAAATGATTTTTCATCCTACAGCGGGACACCTACGGCGTCCCGCTGTCGGAAGAAAAATCCTTTTCCAAGATGGCCACCATGGAAAGAGAAGGTGGGGCTCCGTACAGAGCCCCTTTTCCCTTTCCATGGCAGCCTGCAGAAGGCGAAGTCAGAACCCTATTATCATATCACCACGAGTACATTGTTTTCCCATTCAAACCTATCCTACTTTCGAATACCTTTACCACATAGCCGGTCCCAGGTGGAAATGGCCACTTTAACACCATTTTCCGTCCCTCATGGTCATGGTCAGTAGCCAGATTGTCAGGGTCATGACCTTATATAATCACCCGGACATTCTGGCCACTGCCCATGACAACAGGCTACACTTTAGTCACCAAAGGTATAACATCATTTTTTTGACCTATGGGCACATTTGCAAAACCATGCTTTAAGGTCCTTGCCAATGCTCCTTACACGAGTTTGCTTGAAATCTGCCCATGTTTTATTTTTTCCAAAGTGTCAAAATGTGTGCACATACAATAGTCATATAACTTAGCCCCCACTCGACAAAATCCATTCAGTCTTTACACAATCATTGAAGTGTGGGTCTATAATGTTTCTGAAACGTTTTGTGCACATTTGTCAAACTGCAACAAAGTTATAAGCCATCTAAAAATGTTGTGATCCCCCTCTAATATAGCACCCTCTTGAGAAAATCCAACCAAACTTTACAAAAACATTTTTATCTAGATTTAAAATTGTTTTGCAAACCTTTGTGCACATTTGTCAAATAGCACCACATTTATAAGCCTTTAGAATATTTTGGGACACCCCTCTAAATTTGATCCCTCTTCACAAAGCAGCTCCACACATTCCAAAACATTCAGAATCAAGTCTAGAATGAAAGTCCATGCAGTTTCATTGAGTGGCGCCAAAGTTGTAAGCCATCCAAGTAATGCAGAAATAGGAAATAGTCACAGATCCCCCGAACATCCAGACTGTTCGCAGAATTTTCGGGTGAAAAACACCTGTTTGTGGCTTAATACAGCCATAGCCCATCCCGTCCTCATCACCCTTTGCCTCCCCAGAGATTATTTGATTAGTTTGACTAGTGCAATGTTGTGTTTTTTTATATTTTTCTACTGCGGTGTCCATGGACACCGCCGGAATGTCCGCAAATCCAACATGATGGGTGTTTCAAAAAATGTGACGCACGTCATGCTTTTCACCATCCAATTTGGCGGTACGACCGATGTCTGTATATTTATATGGCCCGCTATTAATTTTCTTTGGCAAGTTTGGTGAGGTTTCGTTAAGGGGTGGTCAAAGTTATAGGCGAGGTCCAACATTTTTTTTCCATAGATATAATGGTAAAAAGATTTCCTCTTGCCTACAGCCCAAACTGCTGGACGGATTTGCACCAAACTTGTGGGAGGAGCGGCGGCTTTGTCCCGAAAGCATGCTTTACAAATTTGGTGTAAAATTGGTCCATTCGTTTTTTCTAAAATGGCCAAAATGTAGGTCAAAAACAAATTGGTGATATCTGCATCCAGTCCACTGATTTATTTACTGATTTGGAGTCTGCGGACAATTCCGGACCATTCAGAGAGCTGCGTGATGTTCTCAGACATCATACAAGCTCACTGATTGGTCAATTAAAAACATGAGGTGCATCAAAACTTTTGAAATGGTGGCCCTGTTGGATTCGTGAACTGCACATGTAGTACACGAGCCTCACAGTACAAATATATTAAAAAACACAACATTAGACTTGTCAAACTAGTTAAAAAATGTCTGGGGTGGTGAGGGATGACAAGGATGTGATGGCATATGGCCATAAAAATCCAATAATCAGGTGTTTTTTCATCTCAGATGTCCGCCAACATCTCAGCCTTTCGAGGACCTTCCATTGATGTTTGAAAACTTATTTCTGCATTATAGAGTCAGTGAAAAGCAGTTTGTCGATGGCTTATAATGTTGGCTCCACTCAAGCTGCATTAAATGTTGCTAAATCATTTTAGACCTGAGTTTGGTGCTGTTTCGCCAATAGGGAGCAAAATTAGAGGGGGGCTCTCAACATTTTCAGACGGCTTCTAACTTTGGTGCCATCTGACAAATCTGCGCAAAAGTTGGCAAGCGGATTAGAGACCCAACCTCGAAAGTTTGAGCAAAGTTTGAATGTATTTTGTCAAGTGAGGGCTACATTTTATTACTATTTTTTGTCCGTATATTTTGGCACTTTTCAAAAAATAAAACATGGATGGGTTTGCAGCAAACCTGTGCAAGGAGCATTGGCAAGGACCTGAAAGTATGGTTTCGCAAATCTGTCCGTGTTTTATTTTTTAAAAGTGTCATAATGTAGGTACAAAAAACAAGTGATTTACCTTTGGTGACTGAGGTATAGCCGGTGGCCATGGGCAGTGGCCAGATTGTCCGGGTCATGGCCTAAGGCAATGACTCGGACAATCTGGCTTCTGGCCATGACCATGAGGGACTAGCAATGGGTTTAAAGTGGGCATGCTATGTGTTAACATTTTTCGAAATTGGGATAGGGCTGAATAGGGAAATAAAAATCTGCTTGTGGATACAGGTTGAAATGCTGGATGGGACTGCAGCACATATGGACGAGGGAGGTCAGCAAGACCTTCAAAGCACGGTTTTGCAAATGTTTTATTTTATTTTTGGAAAGTGTGAAAATGTAAGTACAGAAAACAGTGGTATACATTGGTGTCTGGGCAACGGGCCTGGATGTCAGCAAAGAGAAATGTCTTCTGTAATATTCTCATTGAGGCATTCAGCACGAGAAAACCGGTAGGATGGAATGGGAAAAAAATATTTAGCTTGCGGTTACAGACTGCAGTGGTGGACTAGATTACAACAGGCTTGCGCGAGAGCATTAGAAAGGGTCTAAAAGCATGTTTTTGGAAATATGTCATGTGTTTTATTTTTTCAAAGTGTAAGAATGTACGTAGAAAGAAACTAGTGACATTTGGTGTCTGCGTAGTGGGTCTGGCCCTAGGCTAAAACAAGTGTGTACTCCGATTTTCTTATTGAGAAATGTGGCATGGCCGAAGCCAATGCCCCATGGATTTGGAGACTGTCCATGGCTGCAAGCTATAAGCACTGGCCATTGATTACATAATTAGGGTATAGTGGACACTGAGCTAGGATGCAGGGTAGCTGCAGTGAATAATAGGGGTGGCTTGGTTTGGATGGGGTCATGGTGGAGCCTTATGCCGTAGGTAATTGAGCAATGTTTTCCATCCCGAATATGTGCTGCTAATGACAGACATAAGTATGTTTTGCAAAAAATATTTTTCTTAAAGGATGTTTATAGTTCTTTCATATATATGAAAAGAGGAATTATTAATAACGTATGTATAATGTTGTAACACCATGAAACATTTTCACGTATACAAACCTATTAAATTGACAGAAAAAAACTGTATTAAAGGGATGTTATGGTTAAAATCCATCCCACCCTTGAGACTATATCGGCAGCAATCAAGTCCATTGCTCCTCTCAAACCTCAGAAGTCCAAACCCACAAGCCACACCAACACCTGGTTAACCCCAGACCTACTCAAACTCCGGACGGACAAACGCTCTGCCCTTGCGCGCTGGCAAACCTCCCAAGATGACGATGACAACCTTGACTTCAAAACCCGCTCAAAGGAATATAAAAAAGCCATCATCCAAGCCAAAGCCAAATCATTCGAAGCCAGAATCTCCAAAGCCAATTCTAATACCAAGGAAATGTTCACCATATTCAGGGAACTCGAAACCCCTACCCCCACACCCCAAAACTTCACTAAAGACAAAGCTTGGGGCGACGGCATCCAAACTACCATGCACAACAAACTAGACCTTCTTCAAGCCAAAATCATGAACTCCAGACTTTCTTTCCCCACCCCCATCTCCTGCCCGCCCCCTCTCTCCAGATGCCTCCCCCACCTTCTCCTTCAAAACCATCCAGGAGAAAGACATCATTAACCTAATGAAAGGCATCAAACCCTCAAACTGCAAAGGTGACCCCTGCCCCGCCACCATTATCAAGGACTGTGCCGACTCCCTCACCCCATTTCTCACAGCCTTTGTCAACGCATCCTTCACCACAGGGATAGTACCCTCCTCCCTCAAGGAAGCATGGGTCAGGCCTCTCATAAAGAAACCTACTCTTGACCCCACCTCACCTAACAACTACAGACCCAACACCACTGTCCCCTTCCTTCTTAAAATTCTGGACAAAGCAGCCTGCCTGCAAGTCCAACACTTCATCGAAGAAAACCAACTCCTAGGCTTGAGACAATCTGGGTTCCGCCCAAAACACGGAACTGAGACCGCCCTACTGAATTTAAAAAAACAGATGGCGATGGATGATGCCAGAGACCTGGGCAAACCTGTCCTGCTCCTCCTCCTCGATCTCTCTGCCGCATTTGACTTTGTGGATCATGACGTCTTATGCCACCACCTAACCTCCACTGCTAATTTTTCAGCCCACGCTAGTGCTTGGATCACATCTTTCCTACATGGAAGGACCATGCAGGTCTTCTCTGACCTAGCTACTGCATCCCCAACCATTATGCTGTGTGGGGTCCCACAAGGCTCATGCCTCTCTCCCACCCTCTACAATATATTCACTCGCCCCCTCTTCCTCATCCTTGATGCCATGTGGATCTCGTACACTAATTACGCAGACGACACGCAGATCCTCATGACCCTGACAGGCGACTATGAGACTGACTCCAAGACCCTCAACACCATCTATGACACAATCCAAACCTGTCTCAACTCTGACAAAACCGAACTCCTACTTGTAGGCTCACCTGACAGCCTCAAAAAACTTGACCCGCAGTTCACCCACTTCACCATTGACTCTATCACAATTCCTGTATCTGAGTCAGTGAAAATCCTAGGCGTCTACCTGGACTCTAGTCTATCCATGACCAGACAGGTGAACACCATTGCCTCCTCAGATGCCTACCAGGCCAAACTCCTCAATGCAGTTAGACCCTACCTCTCCAGTGACACCTGCACTAACATAGCTAGGGCTATCACTGGATCACGGCTGGACTACTGCAATGTTCTCTTCCTAGGGACCTCCACAAAAAACCTTGGGAAACTGCAAGTTACTCAAAACAACGCCCTACGAGCAGCACAAGGCATCTCCAAAAGAGAGCATATATCTACTGCTAGAAGAGCCTCCTACTGGCTACCTATAAAAGAGAGGATCATCTTCAAAACCCTGATCCTCACTCACAAATGCATCCACTCCGCAGCACCAGCCTACCTGGCACAAAGGATCCACCCGGTCATGTCCTCAAGACCAACCAGGACCCCCTATACCAACCTACTCACTGTACCCATGGTAAAAAGAGCAAGAGCAAGGGGTACCAACTTCCCCTATCTTGCGGCTCTACACTGGAATGCCCTCCCCACTGCCCTACGAGCTGAATCTTCTCTGACCACCTTCCGCAAAACCTTGAAAACCACCCTGTTTGCTTGATTCTCTACCGTTCCTCATGTACACCCGCCATATGTATATTTGACTTGTGTATGCCTCCATTCATAATATGTGTTACACCTATGTACCCAATGCTGTAACTTATGCATAATGTAACTAAGCTTGCTGCAAGTAACAGCGCCACAATGCCCTTGGGCTGCCTGCACGCTATACAAATGTAATATATAAATAAATAAATAAAATCCGCTCCTCCAGTAGTTAGACAGTGGCGTTCCACCTTGGCATCCAAAATGCAGATACAAAAGATTTGTAGAAGATTGTTAAGTGGCAGTTGGTGTGAGGAAGCTTAGTATGGTCATAAGGTTATATGTACAGTTTTCTAAGTGATTTGTGGATGGATCTGTGACTGTTTATAAGCAGGCATTGAGGACTTGCTACAAATATGAAATTAAAATGGGTAAAAGGGCAGCCCTGTGCGATGGTGTGCACGTGCCATCCAGGTCTTTTAACGATCCATGGTCGGGAAAGAGGACTGTGGAGACCGTTGTTAGTTATAAAGGTCCGTCAATTATCGTCCTTATTGTATGCTAGAGAAAAGTATTTGGGATAGAAAATTGTTTCTGTCATTCTCCAATATACAATTGTACATTATCACTCTGGGCGAGGGAGCGAGCCAATCGGGTGGGTAAGGACGCAGGCTTGAACTGCTGCTACAAGCCTATGTTCCAAGCCACCTGACGGCCAGCTGTCCTTGCCACCACCTTCCTCCCCAACCGTGACTCATTTTTTATATGTTTTGTTCACCCCTCCGTACTTACTTTATTTCGGCAGCGGCTTGTGCCTCTGCTGTATTCGTTCCTTCTTTTTGCCTCCCGCAGGCCACCATGAAGAGGGAAGAGGGGCTCTGTACGAAACCTTAATTTCCCTTTCAATATTAGCCATCTTGGAAAAGGATTTTCCTTTCTACAGCGAGACACCATGTGTGTCCCACTGTAGGAAGTAAAATCCTGTTTTTAGCACCCTGGGTAACACTTTGGCATCCCGTGGTGCTAATGGCCTTCATTCCCTGTTGCAGGGGCTGGAACGGGGATAATGGTCCAGAGCCGTCTTTATCTGCCCTCGCTACAAATGGGCCAATAATTTGGGCTGCCCGGCCGTTATTCCCCGTTCCAGCTCTTGGAATGGGGGATGAACGCTAGCATAACACAACATGCTAATGGAAATGTTGGAAAATATCTACTTTACTGAGAAATGTTAAGTAGATGGAGTCTTTAAGATTATTTATTATACTTCTATTTTTTAAACTGTGAAAGGTGGTTCCTTAAGGAACTTTTGTTTTCTTTTTTCTTTTTAGCAGAAGAGGTCAGAACGTGAGGTGGGGAGGGAAATGAGGGAAGAGGCACCAAGCACTAATATGGAGGGTCAGGTGGACAGGGGAAGCTGTTGTGCGTGTGTTACATCTAAGGTAGGGGCAGTGTTTCTCATGTTCCTTGATTACAGCTTCAAAAGCACTTTGAAATTGCTCCCCCCCTGCAGAGTGGTGTGTTGCTGTATATTCAGAGTACTGTTGTCTTTGAAAGATATGGATCAACAGACTCTTTAAACGCTTGCAAGATAGCTGGTGGGATTTTGTGTCCCACAGATGTAGGCTGTGTGGTTACTATATTGGTTGAGAAAGATGAGGTGGAGGAAGACAGCCAAGTACTTGCTAAGAATGGAACATTTCTAAGGGCATTGCAGTGGTTGGATTTGGAGTGGTGGCGCATGGAGTTGATCCCGTAGGAGTACTGTCCTTGTAGTCCGCGACTGAGTACAACGTTGCACTCAATTTATTTCACTTTGGTAGCTTTAGCACATTTCCAACAGTGGTAAATAACTGCCACACCCATGATTATCTCTGGGTGCTAGAGGTAGGCACTTCCTCTACTTCATCTTCTTGGTCCTCTTTATTGTCCTTTGAAGTTTGGTGCTTCTTTTGTTGTGTAAGTTCTCCAGCTGGTGGTGGTGGTGACGGTGGTGGTGGTGACAGTGGTGGTGGTTCTTGGGGAGGAGGGATGGCAATAGTGGATGCCATTTTTTGATAAATGGAAGTTTTGCTTATATTCTTCCAAGTATGCGCTCTGTGCTAGATTGTTAATGGATAATGAGTAAGAATAGGTGTAGGAGTTGTGCAAGGGTAAATGTTGAGCTTGAAAATTGCTAGATCATCAGAAAATGCAGTTCCGAACTGTACGCGAAGCACAGACCAGTTTGTGAAGTGCAGACATGTTCACGGACACATAATCTTTCCGTGTGCAAGGTCACATGACACTGTCCTAAAAATCCCCAATGATGTCAGACATAACGGAACGTCGAGAAGATGGGAAATGGCAGAGTTTAAGGTGAAACTTTGCAAATTAGACAGAAATGTTGCTATATTGGGTTAAGTATGATATTAGTAAGTTGTAAGAAATTAGCGTGCACTGGTAAAAACCCATAACCTTAATTGAAAAAATGTTGTTAAATGGACGTTATGGTTACAAGTAAAACTGAAAAACTCAGAAATTCACCAGTTATGGTAAACTAAGCAACCTTAAGTCACGCCACCACTGTGCACTGCTAAGAATAGCACCCAGGACATGAACAAAAACATCACAAGCGTGATTTGCTTATTGCAGCATGCGGCACAGGTAAAGCAGTTTGTTTGAATGGGAAAAAAATATTCTGCATGCGGTTACAGCCTGCAGTTTTGGACTAGATTACAACTAACATGCGCAACGAGAATTAGCAAGGACCTAAAAGCATGCTTTCGGAAATATGTTGTTGGGAAGGGGGCAGCCCTCTCCCACCCTGTGCATTCGAAGCACTACGATTGGCCAGGGGGAGAGGAGATGGTGAAAGGTCCCTGCGCAATAAAAGGGAACTCATTCCAATATAATCAAATATAATCAAGCCACATAGTGTAGAGCAGGGTGCAAGCAGCATTGCTATTTTACATAGATATTAGTAATCATAGGTAGAAGAGAAGGCATGTGCAGCATTGCATGCACTAGGCCCAAATTACGAGATGAGAACAATCTCCAGCCATGCCCGAGCTCCCATGAGGACAGCCCATACCCCCAACAGCCACAATGCCCATTCATTGTTCTAACAATGTTGCAAAGAAGTGTTTTTTACTCAAAAGGAATGTGCCCTATAAGGCCATGATAACAGACCGGCACCTGGAGTGCATGTTATCTCACTCTGGCCAAAGCATGACCCGGCCCATCCTCAGCCAAACACGAGTTATAACCCATTTAACTAACTAAATCTTAAGATCCCTGAATTACATGGCACCAGGTGCCCTTTGACCAAAACCCCAAAGTAACAAGTCCTAAAATGTTCAAAGAGGACGAACAGGGCACATTGTTGAGCGACAATCGTATGATTTGTATTCCGAGTTGGTGGGAGGGATACATTGTAGTTCAAAATGAGGGTGGAGCCCTTGGAGCCAGATGGTGTGGAAGGGAGTAAGTGAAATGTGTGTGTGTGAAGGTTAGAGTGCCCCATAGCCTACATTGTGCCCGTTTTAAGGCCTGCCAGGTGCACAGTATAGTGATAAAGTAGTATTATGTTAGGAGTGTAGTTAAATTGTTCCTTGACCTTCAACGTAAGAAGAAGGAGATCAGAGCAGCACCCACGTGATGGAAGACGGATGGACTGGGCTAGAGCCAATGACCTGTTATCTCTTATGGAGCAGGCGGATCATGTATAGGTGCCTACCAACCAGCCGCGCAGGTTTTTACTGTATATATTGCGTAATTTATGACAAACGTTTTCCCTTATAAGATTCTGCTTGTACTACTTTTCAGCAGAATGTTCTTAGCAGCTGTTGCTCACAATGGCGTGTGAGATTAAAACTTGTTATCCTTACAAGATCGACTTGGTGTCATGACCACTGTGAGGGGGCACCAGTTGTGCCACAAGCAGACTCCCACCAGAACCCTGAGGGCCTTAAAACCACTGCAAAAGGGCTCCTGGAGCCAGTCCTGGCACCTCTGGCACCAGGCTCATATGTATGATTGAAGGGCTGTTCAAACTAGGTCCCATTTATGTACATGGGCCTTTAAATCCAACATGGAAGCACCCACACACTCTAGTTCTAAGAACCAAGCCATGCGTTCTAGTGTTTTGGGTGTGATACTTTCCCTGGTACTACTTTACCTGGGCTATATAAACCACACCCTGACTGCAGAACACGCTTCATGTTATTCTGCAACCTGCAGCGTGACGCTCACCGTGTCCAGCTCCTGGTCTTCGGCATCTTCCTGTAATCCTGCAAGAACAAGAACAAGATTATTCTGTCTTACCTGTGAAACACCACCCAGCCACTCAGCATCTCAACTGGGCTGCAATCTGTGGAAACCGAGAGAAGAAGAAACATCACTCACCTGTGAGTACTAGCTTAAGGACTTCCGGCGAACTGCTACCACAGCTGCTGTTCGAACATTGCGACCTGCAATAATGAGAAAGGAGAAAAACAATATTAGAACGCCTGCTTCCAAAACATCAAACTCCATCAGTCTTACCTGAATTCCATTGCGCTATGCTACGCTTCCATCTGGCGCACCACAACAACATCTGCAAAGGAAAAGAGACATGTCCAGGTTCACTTTCAATATTAAACAACCGCACAGCGCTGTACTTACCTCAACAGATTCCGGAGGCCTGTTTTTCATCGTTCTCTCATCCACTCGCAGCACCACAGCGGCCTGTGAGGAGAAGAAGAAGAAAACACAGGTTAGCTTTAAAAGACAATAAAGACGCTGCGCTTTCCCTTACCTAGAAAACGTGCCTCTCCATCCGGCACGCCAGCATCAAGACCTTCGCACCTGAAAAGAAGGAGATAAAGACATTAACAAATTCCCACCATAAACAGAACAAAGACTTACAATTAACAAACCTACCTGCCTACCAGCAGATTCGGGGTCACAGCAGGCCTGGGCCCAAGGAAGGCGTACTGCACCAGTGAAGCAACTCGGGCAGCTTGCCAACAAACGTCAAGCGCCCCTGCACAAGAAACGCAGGGCGGATAGCTCACCCTACAAATAACTAAGATTCATTATTCAGCACTGGGCAACTACGCTCCTGTTCCTCACTCGGCAGCGAACACGCTGTTCAATCAATAATTTACATTTCAAGCTGCAACCTGCAACTGCAAGTAATTGTGGAGCCCACAACCAAAATCTACCCTCTTTAACCTAGATACACTTATTTACGGTACTCAGCCTAACAAGAAGCCAAGACCAAGCCTCAGGTGGAAGAGCGGGAAGCTCGAAACACGTGTCAGGCTGCAACAGTGTTGATTAAAACCAACAACAAAAGCAACTGTGCTTGATACTTTGTTTGTGTGCGCAGTGTGAGAGTAAATCCATTCTCCTCTTAGTTCATTTCCTTTGTGGGTAATCAGGCAGGTTCCCACTACCGCTCTCACCCGCAGCCCATCCAAACCTACAAAATCAGTGTCCTGGCGATGTACCTCGCGGGGCCTTTTCTAACACTTTTCTCTCTACAAATAACTAAGATTCATTATTCAGCACTGGGCAACTACGCATCCAGGGTTCCAGATCTCAGAGCCTTCCAGACGCACATAGGGATATCAGGTGAGCGTAACACTTGGGCCTTCCTACCCTAGCGGGATGCATTCTCTCTGGTTTGAGCGTTTATGGGCGTGCCTTCAATTGATGATCCTGTTGTGATCCAGCACCCCGCATGTTTGTGGATGCTTCCAGCCTGCTTCTCCAGAAGGAGCCACGCCCTCCTACAGCGACCAACGTGAAAAAACATATGTTCCGAGTGGTCTAGCAGGAGTCATTTTAAGAGAAGTCATCTCTGCTCTTTGAAGCAGGACGCGGCTTCAAGGAGAGTGCAGCACGATGCTGGAACCCCGTGACGGAGGAGTTTGGGTAAGCATGCACATGTCATTAGACTCTTGTAAGTGATAACAAGTAGGGGACAAATGCATGGGGAAGTGTGAGAAGTGTGAGAACGCGGAGAGCGAGTTTGTTGATGGGTAAGGTTTGTGTTATTTCTTGTTGGTGTTTGTACTGTGAAGATATTCTTTCAGTACGGAATTATAAGGTAAGACAAAGGTAGGGCAAAGTTAAGACAGGGAGCCCCTCCTCGGAAGGGGAAGGAAGCTGGTACCACAATAAAATATATTACTTAAAGGAGGAATACGGAAATAAAAATAATGGGCTCATATAAGGAGTAGACATGGAACAAGTAGTGGTTGTTATTTTGGCTTATTTTATTGTATTCATGTTTTATTGGATAAAGAACAGGCCCTAGCAGGGGCGGTAATTGTGTGTGTGTCGCAGTGTGGTGTGGCATTGGATGGTTTTGTGGAATGGTATGTTTGTGCAAGGAAGGGGGACATAAAAGGGTGGGTTTTGATGTACTTTTTTGTCGCAAGCAAGTAGCATCGTGTGTGGCATGTTAGCAGGACTTTGCAGGGTTAGTAAGAGATAGACATCACTAGCATGGGGGGAGTAACACCAATAGAATATATGTACAAGGACCTGCCACTGTTTTGTGACAGGGTGAACAAATACCATAAGAAGTGGACTGTGGAGACAGCAGGAGGGGGATGCCCTGCCTGTAGCCAGAGCAGGGCTCACACAATAATTCATTATTCAGCACTGGGCAACTACGCTCCTGTTCCTCACTCGGCAGCGAACACGCTGTTCAATCAATAATTTACATTTCAAGCTGCAACCTGCAACTGCAAGTAATTGTGGAGCCCACAACCAAAATCTACCCTCTTTAACCTAGATACACTTATTTACGGTACTCTAGTGGCTAAGTATAAGGGGTAGCAGCTTCAGAAGAGAAATTAAATTGTAGACCTTTGGCACGTGTTTGAAGATGCAGATGACCAAGGGGACAAGGTAGGTTCACAGAGATAGAAAGATGGAAAGTGCAGGAAGCGAGAAGGAGAGGGCAGGGTGCCAGCAGAGAGCAGGGATTAAATCCCTTGACAGCGTGTCCTGCAGAAGGGTAACCAAAACCAACTTAAAAAAACCTAGGGACCCTTTTCTGCTGTGGTAGGGACCCCTTCAGCACCAGTAACACCAAAGGCCACTGCTCCCCAACCCTCAAACACAATCCCGCCTGAAGTACCATCATCAGCGTGAGTCAGGTCAAGAGAGTTCAAAGGTAGGTTGTCAGAGTTGTTAGCAGAATTGAACAGGATACACACTTTCTCAATAAAGTTGAGGGATGCTGGGGACCAGAAGACAGATCGGGAGAATGGAGATCAGGAGTTTTTTGCTTAGAATGGATAAGAGAGGAATAAGAAATGTATGTGTCTTGAAGAAAGGGGGCGGGGTAAGTGGACACCCTTTGGACAAGATACTGTGAGGGGCAGGTTGAGTAGTAGGTCCGGCCCGATGGTGTTAGTAAGAAAAAGGGGAAGTGTAAAGAAGGGTATGGGAAAGGGAGTAAAGATGCAGATGCCCCTGATACATAAGGGGGCGGGGAGAACACAGTATGTGCCCTGGCCCCAGATGGATATGAATAATTTAATTAAGGCCCTCCCACTGCTCACAGCAGGGGAGAGCATGTGGATATATGAATTTGAAAAGCAGGCAGCAGGGTATCCAGGAATAACCCTGGGGTACGATGATGTCATGATGCCTACCCCCGGAGCACCAGACCAGGCCCAGCACCCCCGGAAGCAGGCATCATGCCCTCGGGTAAAAGCCCAGCGGCCCCTTATAGGGGCTCTTTGGACTCAGTCCTGGTGCCATAGGCGCCAGGCTCATAAAGGGAGGTGTTTTGTGCACTTACCTGATGCAGACCATGCTGCATGCTTCAGGCCTCCCTGAGACCTGAAAGGGACTATTTTTTCATAGGGACTATTTTTTCACTCGGGCGTGGCCAGGGAAGGATACATACCTAGTTGGGGAAGGATACATACCTGGGACTTCTTTGGAGGCTATTTAAGCCATGCCCAGACAGCAGCTCATGCTTCGCGTTGTTCTGCTTCCAGCAGCTTAACGCTCACCATGTCTGCTCCTGGACTCCAGCCACGCCCGCCTCGAACCTGGAAGACCTGCAAGGAAGGAAGAGAAGAGAAAGGTGAAAACCAAGGACTATTTCAAACTTCTTACCTGCATCCGGAATCTTCTCGCCAGCATCCCTGAAGAAAGACTTCCATTTAAAAGCATTGCGTTGCTCGCTGCAGCGCCACGCTTCACTCACCTGTCCTTGAGACATCTCCCGGCTCCATCGCGGCTGTCAGCATCGGATGCCACATCTCTGCACCTAGGGGAGAGAGGAAGAAACAAAAGGTGAGCAGAAGGAACACAGAAGGAAAGCCTGATTAACAGCCATAATACTTACCGGCTTTTCTTCCACATTTCGGGTCGGCGCCGCCCCATTGGCAGGTACCGTACCCCGGCCCCTATGGGGAAAGGACAAGAGACATTTCTGGGGAATGATAAGGACATTTAGAGGGATCGCCCTCATCACTACTCACCTCGGCAGTTTAACCCTCGACGCATCGCCTTCATTCTGCACCTGAAATAAAGGACAGATCGCAGGTTAGAAAGAAAACATAAAGAGGGCCTCACTTGAACTTTGAACTTTCATACTTACGGCGCATCGCTCAGGAAAGTCAAGTGCATTTTGCCAGCGCCATTCTGAAAACCAGTGAAGTAACTGGACGAACGCGCGCCCCTGCACCAGAAGCAGGATGGAGAGTTCATCCTTCCAAACCATAAGGTGAGCTTAAACCGGGGTTTGGAGGAAGTTAGAGAGGAACGAAGGAGGAACGGGGGGAGCTAGCACACTATTCTGCAGACTGTTAATCCCCTTTCTCATCTGCAGAAGGATATTCCTACGGGCCAGGCAAGCACAATTTGGAGGTCCTGTCCAATCGGTGTTCCGGGTCCTGCGCATCACGCTAGAAGAGGCCACAGCAATCCAGACTAGACCAGCGCCCCCGTGGGAACCAGGTGAGCGTTACAGATGAACATGATGGAACATCGTTTGACAGAATTAGAGCACAAGTATGGGATGTGCTATGGTGGGCTTTCCCATATAGCCCCGATTTACAGTTCCTGATGCAGTGTACAATGGGTGACCATGAGGATCCAGCTAAATATATTCTTAAATTACAAGAGATGTGGAGAGCCAAAACGGGAGGACTGTGGGATTGTTCAATATTCTTCTTCTATTTTATTGTAAAGAGAGGAACGCCAAAGGAAGTGCAGAAGGCTTTCGATAAGATTGTGGGTAGTGAGCCAACGGGGTGGCCCAGAGATACAGAGTATATAATAGTGCATCATTACAAAAGGATTAAGGGCGGGAGATGTAAACAGATAAAAAGGTGTCAGGCAGAGGAAGTTAAATTGGTAGAAAAGAAATTGGCAAAGGTAGTCGCTCAGATGCCTGTGTCAACACCTGTACAGGTGGAGGGGACAGAGAGTACCCAAAATGTTGCGAGTACCACTATTGCTGCACTCTAGGCTGAAGGACGACAAGGAGAGTGGGGTGCGGGACAACTGTATCACGACCCACAGTGGCAACAAGGATGACCGCAGTGAGGAAGAGATTTCGAGAAACAAGATGGATTGATTTGAACTATCCCAATGTTGAAATTGTTTAAGTTGGGGGCATTTTGCAAGGGGATGCAGGAGCAGGTCTGCAATGGGGTATAATTACGTGTCACAGCAGCAGGGCCAAGGGCTCCAAGGACCAGGGTATCCTCAACAGGGTCAAGATTATCAGAACCAAGATTATTCAAAGGGGCAACCCCAAAAATATACTCACCAGCCTTAAGCAGCTGACTTGCAAGCGCAGCATCCGCCACAGCAACAGCAGGGTGTGCCGCCCCGGTGAGCAGGGTACTGAGTGGGGCTACAGCTCCCTTTGATGGAGCAGTAGTGATGGGTGTTACCCCTGCTTGTTGCATGGAATAAACAGGTATCCTGATTAGGACAGCCCACAGAGAGCAGTTGTGTGTCCGGTTTTGTCAACGACCATCCACCCTGAAGAGGAACCTTTGATGGGGGGGGGAGACAGGAAACAAACAGTTCATATTTATGGTGAACTCAAGTGCAACTACATCATGCATCATGGAGGGAAATGTTCTCTTATCAGCAAAATAACTTTCTGTGCAGGGATTCTCTGGGCTGTTTCCAACTATTTCCAAAGTTCCATACACTGAGGGGCTGGACATAAAGGTGGGATGGAAGGTAGTTTGTGTGTCCTTATATTCTGAAAGTGTCCCTGTTAATTTATAAATGATAGATCATGGTATAGTTTGCTCTACATCTGGGATGTGCGCTATAAGAGCGATGTTGATAAAAGACACAATGACAAGAGAGGTGGTGGTCCGAGGCGCTCCTGTGGACCCTGACATGTGCTCTGTATGGTATTACTGTGCTCATTAATGTGGTGCCTCAGATTTATAAACAGTGGTGGCGAGTGCCCACATCTTTCGTCTAGCTGTGTCACCTGGGGTGGTGGCGGGATCAATATTGTCACTGGATTTACAGGGATTGTTGGTCTCTAACAAGAGGGTTGTCTTGTTAGGAAATGACAGGGATGGGTGTGAGTGGCACACAGTGCTCTGTATAGATCCAACAGTGCAGCTAAAGAAAGTGATGGATGACGAGTTGTTTGAGAACAATGTCAAAGATGGGGAGATAATATTAGAGATTTGTATCCCCTGTCACATAATCATACAGTACTGAAGGGTGCAGTGCCCCCTGATGGCAGTATTAACCTCACCTCTATTTCTTGACGAAGAGTTACAACACATGCCGTCACAGTTGTGAACTACAAATCCACACAATGTAGAAAGATGTGACACTTGTGCGCGTAGCACTGAAGCCAGGTGTGGCACTGCCCAGGTTAAAACAATACCCATTTTTGATGGATATGGAGGCAGAGGCAGAGGAGGGTATTAGAAAGACAATACAGGCCCTACTGGAGCAGGGGATCATTGTGCTGTCAATGAATCTGTGTAATATTGCGATATATCGTGGGTGGACAATTGGAGAATGATCCAGTACTTACGCCCCCCTCAATGATGTGGTACAATTTTATGCATCCCCAAAGAAGCCACAAACTTCACTGTAGTGGACTTCAAAAATGCATTCTTCTTGCATTCCACTCCATCCTGAGTCGCGGTATCATGGCATTTACACAGGGCCAAAGCGGTACGAACATACTAGGTTACCTCAAGGGTACTGCGAGAGCCTGAGTATATTTTACAGAATCCTACACAATGATGTAGGGAATATTTAGGTGCCTAGCACTAGTATTCAGTATGTAGACAATTGATTAGTGTGCAGTGATCGTGAACAGCACTACCAAAGGGCTTCCACATTCTCACAGATAGCAATCCATCACAACTTCACTCAACTTCCCCTATTGGGGTTTCCACATCAGATAGAGAACAAGCTAGTAATGTCCTTGAAGGCACTGCTTTACTTTTAAAAAACATGTTCTGTTAATGTCATGCCACAGAGGTCAGGATCCAAATGAACCTTGTATTGGAATGATTAGTTTCATTGAGAGCTGTTAGCAGTTTTCAATTAACCAAAACACAATTACAACCTCTAAAACATGTCTTCTTAACAGGTGATTACATTGGTTGTTGTGGCAAGTGTGAATGAACATTGCTTCGGTTTCTCCTGTTCAAATAAAAGTAATAAAAAACAACATACACTTTTGTTTTTGAGTCCCTTTTGCCGGATTTGACATGTTTAGTCAGACATCAGACAGATGCTAGTGACCACAATTGTTTGTTGGTACAAAGTTTATTACCTGTGAATTTGATTCACCATATCTCAGGACCTAAATATATAGTTGTTTGTAATCAGAATAATTGAACATAATGGAATAATCTCACCGACATGGTATTTAAAAGTTGGACCAAAAACATTACTACTGGAGCCCAACGTCGATTTAGTTGATGTCATGTGTTTGTTAATCAGGATAAGAAGATCAAATATGTTGTTCTTTAAAGTGAATTAGGTTAGATAAAACCTTAACACTGAAAACAACAATACAGAAATTGGATAACATGTTATAAAATAAAACTTGATATTTATTCAACACAGCAAGCAAATGCTGGCCATAGTCAACAAGTTCAATTCTCAAACATTTTGGCGGTGCATTCATAATGTTGGCTTGCATCATGTCCATCTTCAATCTGGCACTAACATAATCTCATATTCAACATGGTTCAACTTTCTTTCAAATGAGTTTGACCAATCTAGTGTGACCCCCTTTTGAATTCGACCTTGGATCTATGGATGCATGGACAGGTCATTTTTCTAAATTAGATATTGATAAGAAAATAACTAAGGGCAAGCCATTTAAAGCCATGGGACCTGATGGCCTTCCAACCTGGTTCTGAAATTGTAAGCGATATTCAATCAACACTACAGCTAAGTCAATGCCTAGTCTGGGATGCTGAGGAAAACCCTTATTGATGTATTTTTTATATCCAGTTCAGTACTCTGGATGACAACCCTTGTATAACACCCCCCTCTTAGAATCCCCCTGACCCCACTGAGCCAAGAAGAAGGTTTGTTTTGCAAATATGCCGCTATCCTGGCAATCTTATTGTGTTCATCTTTGGCCTTAGAAGCCATATATAATTCACTCAGGGCCACATGTAATGGACCCTGATCTCTCCATATATCTGACTCTGTTTCAGTGACCTGTTGCGCAAATGCCTGCAACCAGACCGTTTGGTCCTGATGAGTCCACTCACCTCTCACAAATAGCTTATGTAAGAAGTGTTCTCTGGCTATTTTCATATCTACCAAGGTCGTCATTCTGAATTTGAGTTCCTTCCTGACTTACAGAAGTTTGTATTTTATTTTGCAAAACAGACCGTTTCCTTAGAGCGTTCCTTTAAGGGATGCTTTCACAGTGTAAAACAGCGTGGTGATCTCACCGGATATGTGTATCTGGTCAGTTGGCACACTGTATTAATCTGCACAAGTGGTAAATCTAACCCAGAATATCCCGGCTCCGAGCCCCCACTTTTGTAAGCGATATTCAATCAACACTACAGCTAAGTCAATGCCTAGTCTGGGATGCTGAGGAAAACCCTTATTGATGTATTTTTATATCCAGTTCAGTACTCTGGATGACAACCCTTGTATATCACCCCCCTCTTAGAATCCCCCTGCCCCCACTGAGCCAAGAAGTAGGTTTGTTTTGCAAATTAAAAGGTTTATTTGAAAATTTAAACAATATACATAGATATCACACTTCTATAAATACATTGATAATGGATATCACACTTGTGAATATGAGCAGTAGTCAGCAAGAGGTAACTTATGAATAGGAACAGAAGAATATGGTGGGAAATAATGCTTTATATGGTTCAAGGAAACGCAAGGTGGAATAAAATGCAGCACAGAAATAACTTGTTATGATTTTAGCAAAAGGTAATATGATCACTTTTTCTTTTGACAATTCACTCCCCCCCTATGCAATACAAGACAGTCTTCAAGAATCCCAACAAATCACACTTTATTATGCAATACACAGTTCCAGTTCTCCCAGCAAGCTTAGGGAAAACAGGGATGAGTTTTAAACACAGGCGAATTACTTTAATGTGGTTTGCAAGGAAGTGAAAAGGTGCTAAAATTGCTTTTAATTCCCTCTAGAGGTTCAGGGTGGTTGATGGCTACTTTATATTAGTTCAGGCTCACTTTAACAATACTCTATGAATGATTGGCAGATTGCAAACAAATTTTAGCAAAGAGAAGCAAAAAGCTGCTGATTTCTACAGATGAAGAAATCAGGCCAAATCGCAAATTGCGGTAAATAGGTAGATTTTCGTATTTGAAGTAAAACTCAAAATGACAGGTGACAGCTTGCAGCTGCAGAATTGACAGGTGACAGTTGTGCAACTTTAAAAATGACAGATGACACGATTTCTAGGAGGCTGTTCTAATTAGGTTAAAATAGCTTGAATTAGATTATTTTAACTAAGATTGGGTTCTGCACAGTTCTGGTGGATACTCACTCCTAATTTTGAAATGAATGGGCCTCGTCACGGATCTGGTCAACTGGACTGGACTTTGGTTCTCTCTGCTCGGAGGGTCAATCAGACACCGGTTCTGCTCACAGCGGTCTGGGTCTCTCTGGATCTCTGGTCTGGTCTCTGGCAATTGTTCTAAGCAAAGAATTCAAACAGCTCGCCCGGCTGTGGAATAGTTTGCAAATGATTTTAAGGATGCTGAGGCCTGCTGAGAAGAGTTCTCAGTTTGTGAGTTTAGGCCCTTGCTTTAAGTTCTGAAGTAAAGTTCTGGTCTTTGGAAATTGATGGATGTGAAGTCTGGAGTCTCCCGGCAGAGCGTCCTGCAGAAAATGGAATTGAATCTCCCTACCTGTCCCAGCAGTCTCTTTTTATGTGTTTTAAAAAGTGGGTGGAGAGGCTAGCATCCCTAAGCCTGCCCCTCTCTTGATTTGATAGGTCAATAGATTCTTTGGTCCCTGATTTGGGAAGGGATAGTGTGTCAGAGTGATGTCATTTTTATGACCTGCCGAAATGGCACTCCCCTGGTCAATGTGCACACAAATCTATTCCTGATCCAAATACATATTTCCCAGGTACACAGTTGTTTGACATCACATACACACATTACTAAAGATAGTCCCTGTCCTGACTCTGGCGTTTCTAGGAGCTTGCATTAAAAAATGGCAACTTATTTTCGATTTTAGTGGGTTTTGCAACATTGGCTTTTCATCAAAAATTATACAAAGGTACATTTCCCTTCCACATATATCCCAGTAACTTTCCATGTCTCTAGCTTAAACACATTGTCTACAGTAATCATAATTAGCAGGGTTTTGCCACAGAACATGGTACAAATTGGAGTTTGGACTCAAATCGTGAGGGCATTTTTCAAACTAAGACTCTCAAAGTTGTACATTCCTGTCATTTGGTTACAATAAATTATCACTGTTTCTATAAACTAAATATGTGTTGCAATTCAACTCCCAAAGTGTTTGGGTCCGCCTCCAGGAATCTGGTTGGGTCAGTGATCACATGTCTCTCCTTGCTGGCAGAGGGCTCTTGACAGGAAACACTCAAAATTAACATACCCCATTCAACAGAAAGAGCCTTTTGTGTGGGCTCCAGCAGGCTGCCTGGAAGTCTCTCCTCAATCAATCAACAGGGTCATGTGATATCCTGCCTCCTGGTGTGGGAATCTCTGAAGTGTTAAGGTTTCCCAGCCTCTTGGCCTATCGGAACAGCAGGTGGCTAAGGTTTCCAATTAACCAACAAGCTTTGCAGTCCCTGCCCCTCTTGCAACTCCTAAATACAGTTTCCCTGTCAGAGTTTAGACCGCCTTGGGGAATTTGTCGGTACTGCATCCATTTTTGAATTGTCTTGAATTACTGCATTTCAATAGAGTGGTCTTTTGCTTGATAGTATAGGACCCTTGCTTAACATTGTTTTGATGGCATCCTTACAGTAGAGTGGTGATGTGGAACCCCCCACAAGAAGGTTGTATCTTTAGAGTGGTCTCGTGCCAACTGCGCAGTTCTCCTATTCTGGCGTGAATGTGGGCGGCGATAGCTCATCCCCACATATACCCAGTCTATTGATTCAACATGGGTCAAAACCCTTGACAAAATTAGACCCCACTATGGGCCAACTTATTCTTTTGACTTTTTAAAGATGTAGTATTACATGGAGATCTTCCTTGGACCTGGCGAGCCTGTTATGTTGTTCCAATATTCAAAAAAGAAGTGTGCACGGATGCAGCAAATTATTTGCTGATAGCCTTATTGGACGCCACCTTCAAAATCGTTGCTTCCTGGTTTCTGGACAACTTAACAGAGTGGGTGTACTCCATTGGTCAACCAAACAAATTGCAAACTGGTTTTCATCCATTATCACACTTTGTTAAATGGTTTAATATTCAACATATTACGGGGGGTGACAAGAATTTTTTTTAAAATCCTCCCACGTTTTTTTATGCCCTCAGTTGACCTTTCCTGTGCTTTCGGCTGTGTGGATTGCTTCAGGTTATGAAACAAACTAAACAAATGGGATATTTCAGGGGGGACTTATAGGATTTTGATTTCACTGCATATAGACACACAGTGCAAATAAGATTAAGTATTAAAGGTGTGTTGGGATCCCCAGTTCAAACATTTATAGGACTGCGACAAGTGTGCATCTTTGCACCCCATTTTTTCAACCTCTATGTTTCTGATATTGTGGATACCTTATTTTCTCTCAAATATTTAGCCAACATATTGGAACACATTCATATTCCAGAGATTCTCTTTGCAGATGACATTCTTTTAGAGAGAACCCAGATCGGTCTATCTCGGTCTCTAAATTGATTGGACTGGTGTTTAAAGGAAAACAAGCAGAGTAAATGCATCAAAATCAACAGTTTTGAGCACTTGTTATACAGGCTTAAAATAGAGAAACACTTGGTTGATAGATGGAGAATATCTAAATATGTTTCCAAAGTTTACTTATCTAGGGTATTGTATCTCCAAAAAGAATAGTCATATTGACATTGGCACATGGAATAATATAAAACTCCCTGTATATGCGCAGATGCACAAGATTACATTTAAATTCTGTATGTTACCTGATTCCTTAAAGAAGATTTTACATAGGTAAGGTTTTACCAGCAATTTTACATGGTTTAATTATTTATTCACCTGATTGGTTAGGCTAGCATTTATTTATTTATGCATTGGTCACCAGTTAGGCGCTTATACAATGATCAAAACTTTTCAAAATCTGTGCCCTTTTGTGTTTACAATATTAGCGATCGTATGTTTGCTGGATAAAGCTGAAAACTTTCAGATAATCTTGGACCCTCCAGTGGGCTATCCGATCTCTGACTTGCATGTTCTATGAAAACACTGCAATATGTGCACTTCTCATTAAATTCGCTGATGAGTGTGACATTTTGCTAGTTAATATGAATCTGGACAGAAGTCTTCTAATTGACAACCCTAAACTCTTTAAAAAATATTATTTGATTGGTGCAAAGCTCATAAGAAATGTTTCAGCTGTACACTATATTTGGAGTTTGGCATAATTGATGAGGGCTATGATTTCCTGCCTAAAAATGTTATGAGATTTCTGAGCCCAAGGTTTTGTTCTATTAATATGCAATGTACATTTAATTTACTCGGTTGTCTCCAGAGATGGGGTACAATTCGAAATATCCCAAAAGTCGAAAGCTATGGCACATTATGTAAGCTTCAGTATGTACCGCATACCTTAATAATCTTTTAATTAACTTATGAATTGTGTTTCTTTATTTGGACGATTTTTCAATTCTAAGGTGTTTTTGTCTGGGGAACATTTCTGGGCTAGAATTTAAATGGAAACCAAACTTCAATAAATAACGTATTATTTCAGAGCTTGGTTATTGATCATTCTGTTTTAGGTTAAAATGTTTATAATTCATACATTGCTACATTTTAGGAATCATCGCATGTTCTGTTTAGTGTATTTGAAATATCTTATTTGATGTTAGTGCATTGTTCCGGTTTACCTTTTCTTCTTTTTGTATATTAAGGGTTATTGGAAAAAATGGTGTCTGCATAATTAACAAAAGACATTAGCAATTTCAAAATTGAAGTGGTTTACCCATACCTATCGGCAGAATACAAGGACAAAAAGGAAAAGAAAAGACTGACGAACCAAACCTCAGCAACCCGAAACAGACATAAATGGATCTCCTTCTCAGACACCTCAAGTTCGGATTCATCCTCAGGAGATCCCAACCAGAGCAGGCACAAAAACAGACAACATGGGCAATATCAACCACCCAAGCATATGCCTTTTTTAGGACAAATGGCCCCCAGAGGCGCATACTGGGGGCCCCCTCCACAACCACAGGCAATGGAGTTTTTCAACTACCCACAGTGGGGACAACGCAATCAGAGGAGGAGAACCAACCGCAGGTTCTAACTGAAATACCAATCTTCAACTTATCAGGATATGTGCTCTCAAAAGAAGAAACGTCTGTCCTTACCAAAGGACTATCATTTGTACCCACAGAACATACAGACTGGTTCCAATTAGACACTGAACTATCGAATCTCTTTAGAAGTATTAGAAGGAAAGTGTACTTCAAGGATAAAGATCTTCGTCCAGAACAAGAAGACACAGGACTAAGAATTAAATCTACATTCAATCCTTCAGAAAACGAGGTACCCAGCTCCTTGCTCACTTTTGAAAAATGTATATCAAAAGAAATCAGAAAACTCCAAACCAATCCCAAACAGATGAGACAGAATTTGACTGCTGGGGAACGCAAGGCTTTAACAACACTAGCAGAAAACAAGGATTTGATCATAAAAACAGCGGACAAAGGGGGAGGAATTGTGATTCAGAATCTTACACAATACAAAGGAATGATGATGCAATTATTAAATACAGAAGGCAACTACAAAAGACTAAGGAAAGATCCCTCATGTGCCATAAAACATAAAATCTAGGAAACAACTAGATTTGCATTAGAGCAAGAGTGGATTACAGAAAGGGAAGACATTTTCCTCAACACTTCTGAAAATAGAACACCAGCATTTTATGCTCTTCCTAAACTCCACAAAGACAGCGTAAATCCTCCGGGCAGGCCGATAGTGTCTGGTTGTGGTTCAATCCCTATCTGCAAATTTATAGACCACTTCCTGAAGCCCCTGAGCCAACAAACTCCGACTTATCTAAGAGACACTATGTCCACTATCTCAAAATTTGAAGAACGTCAATTCAATAGTGAACAGGAAATCCTAGTAACCATGGATGTAGTGAGCCTCTACACTAACATCCCACAAGAAGCAGCTATAGAGTGCATTCGACATCACTTAACCCACTTTATGACCCAGAGAAGAGTTCCAACCAACTTTATAGTGGAATTGCTAGAAATTGCACTAATCAACAACTTCTTCACCTTTGATAATGACTATTATCTCCAAACAAGTGGGACAGCAATGGGAGCCGCCTTTGCCCCAAGTCTGGCGATAATCTTTATGGCAGAATTTGAAAAGCAATACGTCATTAACACTTCCAACCCTTTCCAAGATAAAATCTCCTCATGGTATAGATATATCGATGATGTCATCTTAATATGGAATGGGAATGAAAGTAGTCTTACCTCATTCCTTGAATGGATTAATACACAGACCCAAGAAATCAAATTCACCATGAAAAAGAGCAATACCGCCATCGATTTTCTGGACCTCACCATCCTAGTCAAAAATGGCAAACTACAGTGTGATCTTTTCACAAAAGAGACTGAGAGGAATACTCTGCTTCACTACAATAGCCACCACCCAAGAAATCTAAGGGATAACCTCCCATATGGACAATTCCTAAGGCTAAGACGCAACTGCACAGAGATGGAAAAATTTCAAGAACATGCCATCAAGCTACAAAGTAAGCTTCAAGAAAGAGGATACCCCAAAAAACTTGTTAAGCGGACCATAAAAAGAGCAAAATATACACCAAGAGAAAGCCTGCTGACACCCAGAGTCAAAAATCTAGAGCAAGAGAATATCCTCACTTTTGTCTCTACTTTTGGCCCTGACACAACTAAAATCAAAGGTTTACTGAAAAAATTCTGGCCTTTGGTACAATTGAGCTTGCCTGAAGAAAAATCTCCACGAATGGCGCTCAAAAGATCCAAGAACCTAAAAGACATGCTTTCACATGCCAGACTAGAAAAGAAGTCACAAAGATCCACGCTCTGGAACATGCGGGAAATAAGGGGGCACCACCCCTGTGGCACCTGTACGGTTTGCCGCTTCACCAAGAAAATGTCCTCATTCAGAATAGGTGAAAAAGACTGGCAACTCAGACAGTTTACTAACTGCAAAACAGCTAATGTAGTTTACATTATTGAGTGTCCTTGTGGGCTTCGCTACGTGGGGCAAACTACCCGACAAATTAACAAAAGGATCGGAGAGCATAGATCTCGAATCCGATGCAAGTCTGCATCTGCCCCAATGGTAGAACATTTTATCGAAAACCATCATGGTCCGGACGATATCCTGTGGTGGATAGCAGACACAGTATCGAACACAAATAACGTGACCAACTCACTTAACCACAAAGAAGCGTGGTGGATATTTAAACTCAAAAGCACTACCAACGGCCTCAATGAGATAGATCCCATACACTTCAGCAGATAAACACATTAACTTTAGTCTTACTCTCCTTCTGCGACCCCTCATGAACTCTCCTGTCCTCCTGATGAGACCACGAATGGTGGCAACTTGGCTCATTTTACTGTATGTTGTACAAAATCATTCCCCATACTTTGCTGCCACTCACATTAACCACAAGGACCTAGTCCGGTTCGCGCACATACAGCAATGTGCACCGATTTTCCCAAACGCGCATGCGCCAGCGATTAGCATCTCCACCTCCTGACAGGCTCACTCAGTAACGCTACAGAAGTTCAGGCACAGGCATGCGTCATCGCTGAATACTACTCGCGGTGCGCATGCGCACCGAGTACCGCTGTGCTCAGCGCGGCATCTTCTCCACTTATTACTAAGAACTTCCCCATGTGAACTAGACGCTTTGCTCGCAAGCTGCCCACGCGAATTCACTCGCCAGACTGCAGCCCACTTTGAACCATACCAAAGGTAATTAGAACCTCCCGTTACTTCTGTAACACTTTACATACACAATATATCGGGATCGTTCACTCCCTTTCCTTATTTCTTATGTATCTCTCTTTTACTAATACAGACCAGACATCGAACCTGGCCCAAATTCAGCAATCTTCAAGTTTAAGTCAGACATCTGCTGACCTCGGCCAACTTACCGGCTTCCTATGATTTTCCAGCATTTTTTGGGCACAGTAAACACCCAGCAAGGTGAGCGCTCCCCATTCGCACGCTCCCCAACTACCACAGCTCATAATACCCTGCACTACATGTTTTTGAATCTTACATATTTTTCTGACTCCTACAGCCCTTCACAGCCTGCCACCAACGCCCAGAAGCCCACCCAACTCTGCACCCTAATTGTCTTGGGTGGCACATACAATCCATAGAATCTTGCAGCATTGCAGCCCCCAAGGTCAGTTCTGTCTCTCCCTTGCCCCCGATTTTATTGTGGTGTACCATATTTTTGGAATATATTGTGTTTTTTAATCATAACAACAGTTTTTTACATTTGATTCAGACACTAATAGTGTCCCCATATCTCTATTTTAGGGAGACCTATTCCAGGCCCAAGATGAAGGCTACCAGCCGAAACGTCTTTAGGACCAATATCTGCATACCTCTCCTGGTCCCAAAAACCTTTTGATCTAAATCTAGACGTCGACCACGTGTTAGGTCACCCTCCAGCCTGGCTACAGACAACCAAGAATTTTCCCATTTAATGTGTTTGTTTTGGGTTGTCTCGCATTTGAACACACGACAATCACTTGTCACTAATGGTGATGGTTACTTTGTTCTTTGTTTTATTGCATTCTGCCAATTAGTTTGGCCATCATAATGATGTGTGGACAGGGCTAAGACTGTGCTCTAACCTCCTGCACACCAAGTATCTCTGAATGAAAAATTTGTTTTGCATTTCTGTTGGCTCTCGGTACAAACAGTCGTCTATCAACAATACGGATGCATGATTTACTAAATGCACCCAGCAGCAAAATAAACTTACAAGCTGTATATAATACCTATTTCTGTCTGAACTACTTCATGTACATTTTCACATTTACAGTGTTTTTGTATTTCCCTGGACACAATAGAAATTACTTGGGCCTACTAGAATCAGAAAGTAGTCCCGCTCCTATAATGTTACACGGCAGAACAAACCCCTCTTTGTTAACCATGCATAATTTAAAAACAGTTGTGTAAATGTTTTAATAAAGTAAGACACACATTTCTAAAAACACCGAGCACTATCCCAACTGTATCCGGTTCTTGTGCAGCATTTTAAAGGCAAGGTCTTTTTGCTCTTCTTCTGTTCAGGTGTCCCGCTGCTGCTGTCCTCCATTAGAGAACTGTGCCTGAGGTCCTTTTTCACTCTGTGCATCAGCTGTCAGCCTTTGGTTGTCACAGGGGGAAAGACAAAAAGCAAAGGATGCAGACAGCAAGAAATGTGAAAATAAGGTAATACTGTGTGTTGTGGGTTCGATACTTCTATTTCTTTGACTCAACCATTTCTCAACAGGAAGTCAATACATTGAGTGTGTAATAACAGTGGCACCAATTGTTGCACTGCGTAGATGCGGGAGTGTTTTTAAAAAAATGTATTCTTTTGCCTTATGCTTAACAATTTAACCTTTAACAACATACATCCTTCAAGAGATAATAAAATAGATACATTTACACAACGAAATCAATAACATTTAAAATATATACAGATATTTCATTTGAATTCATCCTTCGGTTCCATTCATGATGTTATGATAGCAAAGCATGGCATTCAAACAACCTAGTAAACGATTGTTCTTACAGGTAACATATGTTCACATGCAGCTACCGAATGTCTCAGTGTTTCTACCTTAGGTATTCCAGCATGAAGCACTCTATAACTCATCAAATAATTAATTAGATGAACTGTGCGCTTTATTGGCATAGTGAGATGGGAGGGCGAGGACTCGAGAGACCATAGATGGTATTAAATGGAGTGGCAGGAGTATTCATCTTGATGCTGTCATATAAGGAGCAGGCTAAACGTGACTGAAGGAATGTTCTATTGGTAGGAAACAGGAAGGTCAACTACTTTTTTAAAATCATTATACAGACCTGAAAGCCCATATACATAGGAATACTTTGGCAAGGTTGGTTTCATCAGCATTCATCAAAAACTAAAGATCAAACAGTAACATTCCAAATGTTAATGCAGTAGCTACATATCTGGCTCCTTTATATTAAACTGCAAAGCCCGTCCCCACTATATCTTCAGTGCCACTCTTTTCTATGTCTGTTTCTTTTATATCCCACTGCAAGTCCCTTCCCCACTACATCTGCAGTGCCACTCTTTTCTATGCCAGTCTCCTTTATATCACAGTGCAAGTCACTTTCCCACTGTATCTGCAGTGCCACTCTTTTCTATGTCTGTTTCTTTTATATCACACTGCAAGTCCCTTCACCACTATATCTGCAGTGCCACTCTTTTATATATCTGTTTCTTTTATATCACACTGCAAGTCCCTTCCCAACTACATCTGCAGTGCCACTCTTTTCTATGTCTGTTTCTTTTATATCACACTGCAAGTGCCTTCCCCACTATATCTGTAGTGCCAGTCTTTTCTAGTTCTGTTTCCTTTATATCACAGTGCAAGTCCCTTACCCACTATATCTGCAGTGGCACTCGTTTCTATGTATGGCCCCTTTATATCACAGTGCAAGTCACTTCCCCACTGTATCTGCAGTGCCACTCTTTTCTATGTCTGTCTTCTTTATATCACAGTGCAAGTCCCTTCCCCACTAAATCTGCAGTGCCACTCTTTTCCATGTCTGCCTCCTTTATATCACACTGCACGTCCCTTCCCCACTATATCTGCAGTGCTACTCTTTTCTATGCCTGGCTCCTTTATATCACAGTGCAAGTCACTTCCCCACTGTATCTGCAGTGCCACTCTTTTCTATGTCTGTTTCTTTTATATCACACTGCAAGTCCCTTCCCACTATATCTGCAGTGCCACTTTTTTCTATGTCTGTCTCCTTTATATCACACTGCAAGTCCATTACCCACTATATCTGCAGTGCCACTCTTTTCTATGTCTGTCCCCTTTAAATCACACTGCAAGTCCATTCCCCACTATATCTGCAGTGCCACTCTTTTCTATGCCTGGCTCCTTTACATCACCCTGCAAGTCCCTTCCCCACTATGTCTGCAGTGCCACTCTTTTCTATGTATGTCTTCTTTATATCACACTGCACGTCCCTTTGTCATTATATCTGCAGTGCTACTCTTTTCTATGTCTGGTTCATTTACATCACAGAGCAAGTCACTTCCCCACTGTATCTGCAGTGCCACTCTTTTCTATGTCTGTTTCTTTTATATCACACTGCAAGTCCCTTCCCCACTGTATCTGCAGTGCCACTCATTTCTATGTTGGTCTTCTTTATATCACACTGCAAGTCCATTCCCCACTATGTCTGCAGTGCCACTCTTTTCTATGTCTGTTTCCTTTATCTCACCCTGCAAGTCTGTCACGCCCTCTCACACAACCCATCTCTCACTTCCCCCCTCACACCTGTCTCTCTCATCAGGCGCTTCTCGCCGTCGTATTCTCCATTCACATCAGCGGGGGAAGCACGGCAGGCGGGATACCATGTTGGGCGGACCCGCCTCTTTTCGTCCTTTTCCGCATTGACGGTTGCCAGGGCGCCTCCTGCACAGCCGGCGACGCCAGGATACCAGGAAGTACCGGCAGTCCCAATCGCTGGCCGCGTTGCGCTCCACGTAACGTGCGCCAGCGGTCACGTGATGCATTACGTGACACCGCTCGCCGCTTCAAAAGAAGCCGGCAAACAAGACACTTTGCTTCACAGCTACTTCTTCGGAGGACTGCCAGGCGTTACATTTTGCTTCTTGTTACTCTCCATGCCTCGACCTTGGAACGCTCCACTTGGACCTGCTCTCGGATTACCCTTGAACTCTGGCGTGCTCTCTGATCTCCCGGACATCTGACACCTGTTTGTACTCTGGACTTGCTTTTTGGATTACCCTTCTGTTTCTGCAAACCTCGGATTGTTTAAAGTTTTTCCACGGATCCAGTCTTGCTCCACCAGGTGCTTTCAGGAGTGCCAACTACATCATCTCAGCCTGCTGTGGGTTCCCCTGCTGTCTGCATAGGTTTCTTACCTATACTCCACCCCTTTTAGGTAAGCTGGTGTCACTGCATCTTGTTTGCTCCTTCTGCCAATTGCCAATTGCCTTTGTGTGTTTCCTTGATTATGACCCTTTGCCTTACTGCGCTCAGGGGTCCTTCCGGCGTTCCCGGTACGAGGCTGACGATGACACTCCCACCTGTGGCCTCAAAGATTGCTAGGGCAGTATTCTACATTCTGCTCGAGCGGTACTTGGGGACGGAGGCATTACATAACTGCACGACCATCAAGTCGGACCCATCAAGTTAGAACAGACTGTGAAGCCTTATGGTCGTCCAGTTATGGATGTTTCAGCCGGGGACCCTGTGACTGCCTTAATGCAAGTAGTGACATCGCTTAGGACAGATATGGCAGCTGCTACCACTGCCCTCCGCACTGACCTGGCCACTGCCACTACTGCACTGAACCACCGTCTTGATACCATGCAAAGCACACGACATCCCTTACCTGTTGATGCCGAGTTCAGCGATGCTACCCCATCCCAAAACCCGATCCCCGTCACACCACCCACTCTGCCAGCCCCGTCTGTGGTGGTTCAGACTCCATTTCCTCTAGCAGCACCTGAGAGGTATCAGGGGGATCCCTTGAAATATCGCACCATCATTAATCAGTGTAAACTGCATTTCTTGTGCCGACCCCAGGCTTTCTCTGATCCGGTCTCTAAGGCGGCTTTTCTTCTCTCCCATTTGTCGGGTGTGGCAGCCACGTGGGCTAACCCATTGTTGGCGGGCAACCATCCTGCTCTGTACGATTTCGAGTTATTGACCCAAGAAATGGCCAAGGTTTTTGACACTAGATATAAAGCCCAATCCAGAGACATGGAACTCCTAGATCTTACTCAAGGCCGATCCACCCTCATTGAATATATCACCAAGTTCAACCAACTCGCTACTGGGACCTCCTGGCCAGAGAACAAAAAAGCAGTGATCTATTATCGGGGCTTGTGTGGTTCCATGAACGATGCTTTATCTGTGGTGCCTTCTCTTCCCTCACTCTATATTGACCTAGTTGATTTGACCTTGCAAATCGACGCCAGGCGGGTAGAACGTAAGGGGGAAGCAGGGCTATCCCATACCTCACTTTCAACCACATCCGGCACCTCACCCGAACCCATGCAGATCAGCGGGGTACGCAGCCCCATTACTCATGCCGAACGAGAGCGCAGAAGGGCGGACACCGCTTGCTTCTACTGCGGTCTCAGTGGCCATTTTGTAAAGGAGTGTCCCCGTCGGCCAAGGAACAAAATTCCGGGTTTTCCGAAGACTCGCCCTTGAGATCAGGGGTTGGGGCGAGTCCTATACAAAATTCCTCTGATCCGGCTTTTGGTCCCGTCCGACCTATGGTGGTACAAGCTTCCTTAAACCCAGCTGCAGGAGTCCCCCATGCAGTATGAATAGTGATCGACTCTGGAGCTACAGGCTGCTTTATAGATATAGCGCTAGCCAGTTCACTAAACTTACCTCTGATCAAAAAGAAACACCCCGAACCGGTTCATGCAGTAGACGGGACGTCCCTAGCCTCTGGACCAATCTTATAACAGACAGCCACTTTGGAATTAGTCATACAGGAAGTCCATAGAGAGACCATGTCATTTGATCTCATAGCCACGCCTCAGTTTGGAGTTATCCTGGGCATTCCTTGGCTAAAGAGGCACAATCCTCTGATTAACTGGGGCACGGGTCAGGTCTCCTTTGAATCAGAAACGTGCCAATACTATTGCCTGCTCAAGACACCTCGGGTTTCCAGTCCCGCAGACATCCTAGGGGTAGTCGCTTCTTTAGCCATAGAAGACAGACCCGACTCCCAGGACACTCACATGATAGGGGCGGTCACGAACAACATACCTCCTGAGCATTATGAATTTTCGGGCTGTGTTTGACAAAGGCTCTGCAGAAGGTCTTCCTCCGCATCGATCCTACGACTGCCCCATTGATTTAGTCCCGGACGCCCCATCCCAAAGGGGCGGATCTACTCCCTAACCCAGATGGAAGAGCGAGTCCTGCACGAATACATACAGCAGGCCCTGCGTCTGGGTCACATTCGCCCATCAACATCCCCAGCTGCAAGTCCTATCTTCTTTGTGCCAAAGAAGGAAGGGGATCTCCGTCCTTGCATAGATTACAGGCGTTTGAACGCCATCACGGTAGAAAACCGCTATCCCATACCTCTCATTACCCCATTGTTAGACAAACTCACTCATGCCACGATCTATACCAAACTGGATCTTCAGGGAGCGTACAATCTCATACGCATGCGTGATGGAGATGAATGGAAGACGGCCTTCTGCTCACGACAAGGGTTGTTTGAGTATACAGTTATGCCGTTTGGCCTCTGTAATGCTCCTGCTACGTTTCAGCACTTCATGGATGACATATTTGGCGATATCCTGAACGCTTACGTGGTAGTGTACTTAGATGACATATTGGTTTTCTCTTCCTCCCTCGATGAACACATCACGCATGTCAAGGAAGTGTTGTTGCGTCTCCAAGCCAACACACTATTTGCTAAACCCAAGAAGTGCTTTTTCCACACCAGTCAGGTTGAGTTCTTGGGGTTTCAGATCTCTCCCGGGGGTCTCTCTATGAATCAGTCCAAAGTCCGGGCAATCAACGAATGGCCAATTCCGACTACACTCAAGCAACTGCAGTCATTTTTGGGTTTCGCTAACTTTTACCGACGATTCATTGCTGGGTTCTCCTCTATTGTAGCACCACTCACTGCGCTTACTAGCCCTTCCGTCCCCTATGTCTGGTCCGTGACATAACAAAACGCCTTTGACTCTCTGAAAACTATGTTCACCACTGCTGCGGTGTTACAACACCCTGATCCTGAACTCCCGTTTGTCCTCGAGGCAGACGCATCCTCCTATGCACTAGGCGCTGTACTGTCCCAACCATGTCCTGCCACTAGTCGTTTGCATCCGGTTGCATTTCACTCTCGTAAATTCACGGCAAGCAAATTGCACTACACAGTCACAGAAAAAGAACTATTGGCCATTAAGGACGCTCTACAGACCTGGAGACACCACGTCCTGGGCGAAAAACACCAGACGGTGGTGTTCTCCGATCATAAGAATCTCCAGGACCTTGCCTCTCTGAAATGTACAAACAGCCGACAAGTACGTTGGCATCTCTTCTTTGCCGCATTCGACTTCGTGGTCAAACATAGACCTGATGTTGGGCATGGGAAAGCAGACGCTCTGTCTCGTTCCCCTGGGGGAGAAGTTCTCCCATCCTTCCCTGAAACCTTGTTGAGTGAGACTCATGTAGTTTGTGTCTGCACACCGTCATCTTCTTTACAGTCCACCATACGACAGTGGGTCTCCCGCTATCCACAATCACTAACAGAATGGGATCCGGTTATGCAGGATGGGCTGCCCTTTGTACACGGGAAGCTCTTTCTTTCCACAAGTGAAACCAGGAACCTGGCGCTAGAGTGGTCTCATGATGCTGCCATTAATGGTCACCCCGGGCAGCATCGTACTCTGGAACTACTCAAACGCTGGTGTTGGTGGCCGACTATGAAACGCGACGTACAGAACTACGTCAATACCTGCTCAGTCTGTGCCCAGGGCAAGTCACGCAGGGGCCGACCTTTGGGTCTTCTTCTTCCTCTCCCGGTTCCTCCACGACCCTGGCACATGGTCTCAATGGACCTGATTACCGATCTGCCACGTACACAGGGTTTCTATACTATTTGGGTCGTTGTCGACTGCTATACCAAACTGGCCCATTTCAAACCATGCAAGGGGGTACCCTCAGCCCCGGTCTTAGCCAAGCATTTCTTTAGGTCTGTGTTCTGTCTCTTTGGCCTGCCCCATGTTTTGGTGTCCGATCGTGGCACACAGTTCACCTCCCGTTTCTGGTGGGCCCTCACCTCTCTGTTGGGTATTGATGCTCATTATTCCTCTGCTTACTATCCAGAGAGCGACGGGCAAACCGAGACGGTCAATCAGACATTGGAGCAGTACCTACGCTGCCTAACATTACAGTATCAGGACACTTGGCTTAACCTCTTGCATCTCGCCGAGTTTGCTTATAACAATACACTGCACTCTGCTACTGGATTCTCACCTTTCTTCGCCCTCTATGGCCAACACCCCCGTACTCTCCCCATTCCGGACTTCTCCTCTTCTGATACCCCCGCCGCTTCGGCCTGCGCTCGGGATTTGGTCTCAGTCCATGCCCAAACATTGGTCCACCTGCGCGAGGCCCAAACCTCCATGAAAACCGCTGCTGACAGGAGGAGGGCGGATGCGCCTGCTTAGAAAGTGGGGGACCGGGTTTGGCTCTCTACCTGCCATTTGCACATCCCTGGCTGTCGCAAACTTCTCCCTCGCTTTGTGGGTCCGTATGAGGTGGTCAAGATCCTGAACCCGGTGGCTATGCGCCTGGCGGTGCCTCCCGCCTGGCGGATCCACTCGGTATTTCACGTCTCCCTGCTTAAGCCTTGCCCTGGCCCTACCCGGTTGGCTGCCCCTCCTGCCCCGGTCTCTGTCTCGTCCCCCGATGTATTTGAGGTGCGGGCTATTCTGGGTTCCCGTATATACAGGGGCGGGTTGCAGTATCTAGTAGACTGGCTGGGGTACGGCCCTGAGGACCACTCCTGGATTGCTTCCCGGGATGTTCACGCTCCTCGCCTGGTGGCCCTGTTTCACCGGGAGCATCCATCCAGCCCACGCGGTCGTGGGCCTTTGAGGGGGGGCTCTGTCACGCCCTCTCACACAACCCATCTCTCACTTCCCCCCTCACACCTGTCTCTCTCATCAGGCGCTTCTCGCCGTCATATTCTCCATTCACATCAGCGGGGGAAGCACGGCAGGCGGGATACCATGTTGGGCGGACCCGCCTTTTTTCGCCCTTTTCCGCATTGGCGGTTGCCATGGCGCCTACTGCACAGCCGGTGACGCCAGGATACCAGGAAGCCGCGTTGCACTCCACGTAACGTGCGCGAGCGGTCACGTGATGCGTCACGTGACACTGCTCGCCGCTTCAAAAGAAGCCGGCAAACAAGACACTTTGCTTCACAGCTACTTCTTCGGAGGACTGCCAGGCGTTACCTTTTGCTTCTTGTTACTCTCCTTGCCTCGACCTTGGAACGCTTCACTTGGACCTGCTCTCGGATAACCCTTGGACTCTGGCGTGCTCTCTGATCTCCCGGACATCTGACACCTGTTTGTACTCTGGACTTTTTTGGATTACCCTTCTGTTTCTGCAAACCTCGGATTGTTTCAAGTTTTTCCACGGATCCAGTCTTGCTCCACCAGGTGCATTCAGGAGTGCCAACTACATCATCTCAGCCTGCTGTGGGTTCCCCTGCTGTCTGCATAGGTTTCTTACCTATATTCCACCCCTTTTAGGTAAGCTGGTGTCACTGCATCTTGTTTGCTCCTTCTGCCAATTGCCAATTGCCTTTGTGTGTTTCCTTGATTATAACCCTTTGCCTTACAGCACTCAGGGGTCCTTCCGGCGTTCCCGGTACCAGGCTGACGACGACACTCCCACCTGTGGCCTCAAAGATTGCTAGGGCAGTATTTTACATTC
Organism: Ambystoma mexicanum; assembly: GCF_040938575.1. NCBI lineage: Eukaryota > Metazoa > Chordata > Amphibia > Caudata > Ambystomatidae > Ambystoma > Ambystoma mexicanum. Next base: position 1,152,851,022 of record NC_090928.1, read on the forward strand.
TGCTCGAGCGGTACTTGGGGACGGAGGCATTACATAACTGGACGACCATCAAGTCGGACCCATCAAGTTAGAACAAAGTCCCTTCCCCACTATATCTGCAGTGCCACTCTTTTCTATGTCTGTTTCCTTTATATCACCCTGCAAGTCCTTCCCCACTATATCTGCAGTGCCACTCTTTTCCAAGTGTGTCTCTTTTATATCACACTGCACGTCCCTTTCTCATTATATCTGCAGTGCTACTCTTTTCTATGTCTGGCTCTTTTATATCACAGTGCAAGTCACTTCCCCACTGTATCTGCAGTGCCACTCTTTTCTATGTCTGTTTCTTTTACATCACACTGCAAGTCCCTTCCCCACTATATCTGCAGTGCCACTCTTTTCTATGTCTGTCTTCTTTATATCACAGTGCAAGTCCCTTCCCCACAATATCTGCAGTGCCACTCTTTTCCATGTCTGTCTCCTTTATATCACACTGCACGTCCCTTTCTCATTATAACTGCACTGCTACTCTTTTCTATGTCAGGCGCCTTTATATCACAGTGCAAGTCACTTCCCCACTGTATCTGCAGTGCCACTCTTTTCTATGTCTGTTTCTTTTATGTCACACTGCAAGTCCCTTCCCCACTATATCTGCATTGCCACTCTTGTCTATGTCTGTCTTCTTTATATCACAGTGCAAGTCCCTTCCCCACTATTTCTGCAGAGCCACACTTTTCCATGTCTGTCTCCTTTATATCACACTGCACGTCCCTTTGTCATCATATCTGCAGTGCTACTCTTTTCTATGTCTGGTTCATTTACATCACAGAGCAAGACACTTCCCCACTGTATCTGCAGTGCCACTTTTTTCTATGTCTGTTTCTTTTATATCACACTGCAAGTCCCTTCCCCACTATATCTGCAGTGCTACCCTTTTCTGTGTCTGGCTCTTTTATATCACAGTGCAAGTCACTTCCCCACTGTATCTGCAGTGCCACTCTTTTCTATGTCTGTTTCTTTTACATCACACTGCAAGTCCCTACCCCACTATATCTGCAGTGCCACTCATTTCTATGTCTGTCTCCTTTATATCACACTGCAGGTCCATTCCCCACTATGTCTGCAGTGCCACTCTTTTCTATGTCTGTTTCCTTTATATCACTCTGCAAGTCCCTTCCCCACTATATCTGCAGTGCCACTCTTTTCTATGTCTGTCTTCTTTATATCACAGTGCAAGTCCCTTCCCCACTATTTCTGCAGAGCCACTCTTTTCCATGTCTTTCTCCTTTATATCACACTGCACGCCCCTTTCTCATTATAACTGCAGTGCTACTCTTTTCTATGTCTGGTTCATTTACATCACAGAGCAAGACACTTCCCCACTGTATCTGCAGTGCCACTCTTTTCTATGTCTGTTTCTTTTACATCACACTGCAAGTCCCTTCGCCACTATATCTGCAGTGCCACTCTTTTCTATGTCTGTCTTCTTTATATCACAGTGCAAGTCCCTTCCCCACAATATCTGCAGTGCCACTCTTTTCCATGTCTGTCTCCTTTATATCACACTGCACGTCCCTTTCTCATTATAACTGCACTGCTACTCTTTTCTATGTCAGGCGCCTTTATATCACAGTGCAAGTCACTTCCCCACTGTATCTGCAGTGCCACTCTTTTCTATGTCTGTTTCTTTTATGTCACACTGCAAGTCCCTTCCCCACTATATCTGCATTGCCACTCTTGTCTATGTCTGTCTTCTTTATATCACAGTGCAAGTCCCTTCCCCACTATTTCTGCAGAGCCACACTTTTCCATGTCTGTCTCCTTTATATCACACTGCACGTCCCTTTGTCATCATATCTGCAGTGCTACTCTTTTCTATGTCTGGTTCATTTACATCACAGAGCAAGACACTTCCCCACTGTATCTGCAGTGCCACTTTTTTCTATGTCTGTTTCTTTTATATCACACTGCAAGTCCCTTACCCACTATATCTGCAGTGCTACTCTTTTCTGTGTCTGGCTCTTTTATATCACAGTGCAAGTCACTTCCTCACTGTATCTGCAGTGCCACTCTTTTCTATGTCTGTTTCTTTTACATCACACTGCAAGTCCCTACCCCACTATATCTGCAGTGCCACTCATTTCTATGTCTGTCTCCTTTATATCACACTGCAGGTCCATTCCCCACTATGTCTGCAGTGCCACTCTTTTCTATGTCTGTTTCCTTTATATCACTCTGCAAGTCCCTTCCCCACTATATCTGCAGTGCCACTCTTTTCTATGTCTGTCTTCTTTATATCACAGTGCAAGTCCCTTCCCCACTATTTCTGCAGAGCCACTCTTTTCCATGTCTGTCTCCTTTATATCACACTGCACGCCCCTTTCTCATTATAACTGCAGTGCTACTCTTTTCTATGTCTGGTTCATTTACATCACAGAGCAAGACACTTCCCCACTGTATCTGCAGTGCCACTCTTTTCTATGTCTGTTTCTTTTATATCACACTGCAAGTCCCTTCCCCACTATATCTGCAGTGCCACTCATTTCTATGTCTGTCTCCTTTATATCACACTGCAGGTCCATTCCCCACTATGTCTGCAGTGCCACTCTTTTCTATGTCTGTTTCCTTTATATCACCCTGCAAGTCCCTTCCCCACTATATCTGCAGTGCCACTCTTTTCAATGTCTGTTTCCTTTATATCACCCTGCAAGTCCTTCCCCACTATATCTGCAGTGCCACTCTTTTCCAAGTGTGTCTCTTTTATATCACACTGCACGTCCCTTTCTCATTATATCTGCAGTACTGCTCTTTTCTATGTCTGGCTCTTTTATATCACAGTGCAAGTCACTTCCCCACTGTATCTGCAGTGCCGCTCTTTTCTATGTCTGTTTCTTTTACATCACACTGCAAGTCCCTTCCCCCACTATATCTGCAGTGGAACTCTTTTCTATGTCTGTCTTCTTTATATCACAGTGCAAGTCCCTTCCCCACTATATCTGCAGTGCCACTCTTTTCCATGTCTGTCTCCTTTATATCACACTGCACGTCCCTTTCTCATTATATCTGCAGTGCTACCCTTTTCTATGTCTGGCGCCTTCATATCACAGTGCAAGTCACTTCCCCACTGTATCTGCAGTGCCACTCTTTTCTATGTCTGTTTCTTTTATATCACACTGCAAGTCCCTTCCCCACTATATCTGCATTGCCACTCTTTTCTATGTCTGTCTTCTTTATATCACAGTGCAAGTCCCTTCCCCACTATTTCTGCAGAGCCACACTTTTCCATGTCTGTCTCCTTTATATCACACTGCACGTCCCTTTGTCATCATATCTGCAGTGCTACTCTTTTCTATGTCTGGTTCATTTACATCACAGAGCAAGACACTTCCCCATTGTATCTGCAGTGCCACGCTTTTCTATGTCTGTTTCTTTTATATCACACTGCAAGTCCCTTCCCCACTATATCTGCAGTGCCACTCATTTATATGTCTATCTCCTTTATATCACACTGCAAGTCCATTCCCCACTATATCTGCAGTGCCACTCTTTTCTATGTCTGTTTCCTTTATATCACCCTGCAAGTCCTTCCCCACTATATCTGCAGTGCCACTATTTTCCAAGTGTGTCTCCTTTATATCACACTGCACGTCCCTTTCTCATTATATCTGCAGTGCTACTCTTTTCTGTGTCTGGCTCTTTTATATCACAGTGCAAGTCACTTCCCCACTGTATCTGCAGTGTCACTCTTTTCTATGTCTGTTTCTTTTACATCACACTGCAAGTCCCTTCCCCACTATATCTGCAGTGCCACTCTTTTCTATGTCTGTCTTCTTTATATCACAGTGCAAGTCCCTTCCCCACTATATCTGCAGTGCCACTCTTTTCTATGTCTGTCTTCTTTATATCACAGTGCAAGTCCCTTCCCCACTATTTCTGCAGAGCCACTCTTTTCCATGTCTTTCTCCTTTATATCACACTGCACGCCCCTTTCTCATTATAACTGCAGTGCTACTCTTTTCTATGTCTGGTTCATTTACATCACAGAGCAAGACACTTCCCCACTGTATCTGCAGTGCCACTCTTTTCTATGTCTGTTTCTTTTACATCACACTGCAAGTCCCTTCCCCACTATATCTGCAGTGCCACTCTTTTCTATGTCTGTCTTCTTTATATCACAGTGCAAGTCCCTTCCCCACAATATCTGCAGTGCCACTCTTTTCCATGTCTGTCTCCTTTATATCACACTGCACGTCCCTTTCTCATTATAACTGCACTGCTACTCTTTTCTATGTCAGGCGCCTTTATATCACAGTGCAAGTCACTTCCCCACTGTATCTGCAGTGCCACTCTTTTCTATGTCTGTTTCTTTTATGTCACACTGCAAGTCCCTTCCCCACTATATCTGCATTGCCACTCTTGTCTATGTCTGTCTTCTTTATATCACAGTGCAAGTCCCTTCCCCACTATTTCTGCAGAGCCACACTTTTCCATGTCTGTCTCCTTTATATCACACTGCACGTCCCTTTGTCATCATATCTGCAGTGCTACTCTTTTCTATGTCTGGTTCATTTACATCACAGAGCAAGACACTTCCCCACTGTATCTGCAGTGCCACTTTTTTCTATGTCTGTTTCTTTTATATCACACTGCAAGTCCCTTCCCCACTATATCTGCAGTGCTACTCTTTTCTGTGTCTGGCTCTTTTATATCACAGTGCAAGTCACTTCCTCACTGTATCTGCAGTGCCACTCTTTTCTATGTCTGTTTCTTTTACATCACACTGCAAGTCCCTACCCCACTATATCTGCAGTGCCACTCATTTCTATGTCTGTCTCCTTTATATCACACTGCAGGTCCATTCCCCACTATGTCTGCAGTGCCACTCTTTTCTATGTCTGTTTCCTTTATATCACTCTGCAAGTCCCTTCCCCACTATATCTGCAGTGCCACTCTTTTCTATGTCTGTCTCCTTTATATCACACTGCACGTCCCTTTCTCATTATATCTGCAGTGCTACTCTTTTCTGTGTCTGGCTCTTTTATATCACAGTGCAAGTCACTTCCCCACTGTATCTGCAGTGTCACTCTTTTCTATGTCTGTTTCTTTTACATCACACTGCAAGTCCCTTCCCCACTATATCTGCAGTGCCACTCTTTTCTATGTCTGTCTTCTTTATATCACAGTGCAAGTCCCTTCCCCACTATATCTGCAGTGCCACTCTTTTCTATGTCTGTCTTCTTTATATCACAGTGCAAGTCCCTTCCCCACTATTTCTGCAGAGCCACTCTTTTCCATGTCTTTCTCCTTTATATCACACTGCACGCCCCTTTCTCATTATAACTGCAGTGCTACTCTTTTCTATGTCTGGTTCATTTACATCACAGAGCAAGACACTTCCCCACTGTATCTGCAGTGCCACTCTTTTCTATGTCTGTTTCTTTTACATCACACTGCAAGTCCCTTCCCCACTATATCTGCAGTGCCACTCTTTTCTATGTCTGTCTTCTTTATATCACAGTGCAAGTCCCTTCCCCACAATATCTGCAGTGCCACTCTTTTCCATGTCTGTCTCCTTTATATCACACTGCACGTCCCTTTCTCATTATAACTGCACTGCTACTCTTTTCTATGTCAGGCGCCTTTATATCACAGTGCAAGTCACTTCCCCACTGTATCTGCAATGCCACTCTTTTCTATGTCTGTTTCTTTTATGTCACACTGCAAGTCCCTTCCCCACTATATCTGCATTGCCACTCTTGTCTATGTCTGTCTTCTTTATATCACAGTGCAAGTCCCTTCCCCACTATTTCTGCAGAGCCACACTTTTCCATGTCTGTCTCCTTTATATCACACTGCACGTCCCTTTGTCATCATATCTGCAGTGCTACTCTTTTCTATGTCTGGTTCATTTACATCACAGAGCAAGACACTTCCCCACTGTATCTGCAGTGCCACTTTTTTCTATGTCTGTTTCTTTTATATCACACTGCAAGTCCCTTCCCCACTATATCTGCAGTGCTACTCTTTTCTGTGTCTGGCTCTTTTATATCACAGTGCAAGTCACTTCCTCACTGTATCTGCAGTGCCACTCTTTTCTATGTCTGTTTCTTTTACATCACACTGCAAGTCCCTACCCCACTATATCTGCAGTGCCACTCATTTCTATGTCTGTCTCCTTTATATCACACTGCAGGTCCATTCCCCACTATGTCTGCAGTGCCACTCTTTTCTATGTCTGTTTCCTTTATATCACTCTGCAAGTCCCTTCCCCACTATATCTGCAGTGCCACTCTTTTCTATGTCTGTCTTCTTTATATCACAGTGCAAGTCCCTTCCCCACTATTTCTGCAGAGCCACTCTTTTCCATGTCTGTCTCCTTTATATCACACTGCACGCCCCTTTCTCATTATAACTGCAGTGCTACTCTTTTCTATGTCTGGTTCATTTACATCACAGAGCAAGACACTTCCCCACTGTATCTGCAGTGCCACTCTTTTCTATGTCTGTTTCTTTTATATCACACTGCAAGTCCCTTCCCCACTATATCTGCAGTGCCACTCATTTCTATGTCTGTCTCCTTTATATCACACTGCAGGTCCATTCCCCACTATGTCTGCAGTGCCACTCTTTTCTATGTCTGTTTCCTTTATATCACCCTGCAAGTCCCTTCCCCACTATATCTGCAGTGCCACTCTTTTCAATGTCTGTTTCCTTTATATCACCCTGCAAGTCCTTCCCCACTATATCTGCAGTGCCACTCTTTTCCAAGTGTGTCTCTTTTATATCACACTGCACGTCCCTTTCTCATTATATCTGCAGTACTGCTCTTTTCTATGTCTGGCTCTTTTATATCACAGTGCAAGTCACTTCCCCACTGTATCTGCAGTGCCGCTCTTTTCTATGTCTGTTTCTTTTACATCACACTGCAAGTCCCTTCCCCCACTATATCTGCAGTGGAACTCTTTTCTATGTCTGTCTTCTTTATATCACAGTGCAAGTCCCTTCCCCACTATATCTGCAGTGCCACTCTTTTCCATGTCTGTCTCCTTTATATCACACTGCACGTCCCTTTCTCATTATATCTGCAGTGCTACCCTTTTCTATGTCTGGCGCCTTCATATCACAGTGCAAGTCACTTCCCCACTGTATCTGCAGTGCCACTCTTTTCTATGTCTGTTTCTTTTATATCACACTGCAAGTCCCTTCCCCACTATATCTGCATTGCCACTCTTTTCTATGTCTGTCTTCTTTATATCACAGTGCAAGTCCCTTCCCCACTATTTCTGCAGAGCCACACTTTTCCATGTCTGTCTCCTTTATATCACACTGCACGTCCCTTTGTCATCATATCTGCAGTGCTACTCTTTTCTATGTCTGGTTCATTTACATCACAGAGCAAGACACTTCCCCATTGTATCTGCAGTGCCACGCTTTTCTATTTCTGTTTCTTTTATATCACACTGCAAGTCCCTTCCCCACTATATCTGCAGTGCCACTCATTTATATGTCTATCTCCTTTATATCACACTGCAAGTCCATTCCCCACTATATCTGCAGTGCCACTCTTTTCTATGTCTGTTTCCTTTATATCACCCTGCAAGTCCTTCCCCACTATATCTGCAGTGCCACTATTTTCCAAGTGTGTCTCCTTTATATCACACTGCACGTCCCTTTCTCATTATATCTGCAGTGCTACTCTTTTCTGTGTCTGGCTCTTTTATATCACAGTGCAAGTCACTTCCCCACTGTATCTGCAGTGTCACTCTTTTCTATGTCTGTTTCTTTTACATCACACTGCAAGTCCCTTCCCCACTATATCTGCAGTGCCACTCTTTTCTATGTCTGTCTTCTTTATATCACAGTGCAAGTCCCTTCCCCACTATATCTACAGTGCCACTCTTTTCCATGTCTGTCTCCTTTATATCATTCTGCACATTCCTTTCTCATTATATCTGCAGTGCTACTCTTTTCTATGTCTGGCGCCTTTATATCATAGTGCAAGTCACTTCCCCACTGTATCTGCAGTGCCACTCTTTTCTATGTCTGTTTCTTTTATATCACACTGCAAGTCCCTTCCCCACTATATCTGCAGTGCCACTCTTTTCTATGTCTTTCTCCTTAATATCACACTGCAAGTACCATCCCCACTATATCTGCAGTGCCACTCTTTTCTATGTCTGTCTCCTTTATATCACACTGCAAGTCCCTTCCCTACTATATCTACAGTGCCACTCTTTTCTATGCCTGTCTCCTTTATATCACCCTGCAAGTCCCTTCCCCACTATATCTGCAGTGCAACTCTTTTCTATGTCTGGCTCCTTTATATCACACTGCGCGTCCCTTCCCCACATTATCTTCAGTGCCACTCTTTTCTATGCCTGGCTCCTTTATTTCACACTGCATGTCCCTTCCCCACTGCTTCTGCAGTGCCACTCTTTTCTATGCCAGTTTCCTTTATATCACAGTGCGTCACTTTCCCACTGTATCTGCAGTGCCACTCTTTTTATGTATGTTTCTTTTATATCACACTGCAAGTCCCTCCACCACTATATCTGCAGTACCACTCTTTTCTGTGTCTGTTTCTTTTATATCACACTGCAAGTCCCTTCCCCACTATATCTGCAGTGCCACTCTTTTCTATGTCTGTCTCCTTAATATCACACTGCAAGTCCCTTCACCACTATATCTGCAGTGCCACTCTTTTCTATGTCTGTCTCCTTTATATCACAGTGCAAGTCCCTTCCCCACTATTTCTGCAGAGCCACACTTTTCCATGTCTGTCTCCTTTATATCACACTGCACGTCCCTTTGTCATCATATCTGCAGTGCTACTCTTTTCTATGTCTGGTTCATTTACATCACAGAGCAAGACACTTCCCCATTGTATCTGCAGTGCCACGCTTTTCTATTTCTGTTTCTTTTATATCACACTGCAAGTCCCTTCCCCACTATATCTGCAGTGCCACTCATTTATATGTCTATCTCCTTTATATCACACTGCAAGTCCATTCCCCACTATATCTGCAGTGCCACTCTTTTCTATGTCTGTTTCCTTTATATCACCCTGCAAGTCCTTCCCCACTATATCTGCAGTGCCACTATTTTCCAAGTGTGTCTCCTTTATATCACACTGCACGTCCCTTTCTCATTATATCTGCAGTGCTACTCTTTTCTGTGTCTGGCTCTTTTATATCACAGTGCAAGTCACTTCCCCACTGTATCTGCAGTGTCACTCTTTTCTATGTCTGTTTCTTTTACATCACACTGCAAGTCCCTTCCCCACTATATCTGCAGTGCCACTCTTTTCTATGTCTGTCTTCTTTATATCACAGTGCAAGTCCCTTCCCCACTATATCTACAGTGCCACTCTTTTCCATGTCTGTCTCCTTTATATCATTCTGCACATTCCTTTCTCATTATATCTGCAGTGCTACTCTTTTCTATGTCTGGCGCCTTTATATCATAGTGCAAGTCACTTCCCCACTGTATCTGCAGTGCCACTCTTTTCTATGTCTGTTTCTTTTATATCACACTGCAAGTCCCTTCCCCACTATATCTGCAGTGCCACTCTTTTCTATGTCTTTCTCCTTAATATCACACTGCAAGTACCATCCCCACTATATCTGCAGTGCCACTCTTTTCTATGTCTGTCTCCTTTATATCACACTGCAAGTCCCTTCCCTACTATATCTACAGTGCCACTCTTTTCTATGCCTGTCTCCTTTATATCACCCTGCAAGTCCCTTCCCCACTATATCTGCAGTGCAACTCTTTTCTATGTCTGGCTCCTTTATATCACACTGCGCGTCCCTTCCCCACATTATCTTCAGTGCCACTCTTTTCTATGCCTGGCTCCTTTATTTCACACTGCATGTCCCTTCCCCACTGCTTCTGCAGTGCCACTCTTTTCTATGCCAGTTTCCTTTATATCACAGTGCGTCACTTTCCCACTGTATCTGCAGTGCCACTCTTTTTATGTATGTTTCTTTTATATCACACTGCAAGTCCCTCCACCACTATATCTGCAGTACCACTCTTTTCTGTGTCTGTTTCTTTTATATCACACTGCAAGTCCCTTCCCCACTATATCTGCAGTGCCACTCTTTTCTATGTCTGTCTCCTTAATATCACACTGCAAGTCCCTTCACCACTATATCTGCAGTGCCACTCTTTTCTATGTCTGTCTCCTTTATATCACAGTGCAAGTCCCTTCCCCACTATATCTGCATAGCCACTCTTTTCTATGTCTGTCTCCTTTATATCACACTGCAAGTCCCTTCCCCACTATATCTGCAGTGCCACTCTTTTCCATGTCTGTCTCCTTTCTATCACACTGCAAGTCCCTTCCCCACTATATCTGCAGTGCCACTCTTTTCCATCTCTCTCTCCTTTATATCACACTGCAAGTCCCTTCCCCAGAATATCTGCAGTGCCACTCTGTTTTCAAGCTTCGTTCTGTGACCTACCAAGAGTGCTCCAGGAAAGATCAGAAGGGGAGCTATTACTAACTATTATATAATTGTTACCAATCTATGCTGATTTCAAAAGCTTTTAAAAGCATTGCCAGAAAGCCTTAAAGCATAGTAAAGTGGTGTAGTTATCTCTAATTTGAATAATGATTTCCATTAGCAGATACAGTACAATTAAAAACATGTTGTGATTGAGATTAATCCCTCATGACAGCAGTAAACAGCAATCTGTGTAATATCGGTATCTCATTTCCCGCCATATACTAACACTGTAATGCCGCGCAACTCTGCGAGAGCTGACTTCCAAGCATGAGCAATGCAATCCAATGTGACCTACACGTGCCCGCCAGACACTCAAGTAGAACAATTTTATTTTACATTCAAAATGCAAGGCCTGCACCGTTGCACATCAAGGATAGTGATGAAAGCTATTGGGGAATGGATGATAACATACTTATACCATGTTGTGGTCATTATTATGAGTTTGCTGTAAAGAGCCCAACATACTGCACATGTGCTAATTTCGATATCACATGTGGGCACATATTACGAGGTTGCTGGTGTACCAGCGGCATATCGGCAAACTCGGCTTACCATTTCGGCCGCTTGATATCCCAGTGATACCGGGATATTACAGGCAGCAGCGGAACGGTAAGTTTCCATTTATAGGACTACATGGGAATGGGAACACGGAAGCACTAGAACCATTGTTAATGGCGCTCAAGTGATTTATTCGCCGGTAGGAACCTGAACTACCGGCAGGTTAGGCCAGCTGGCAGTTCCCAGCCCCTAGTGGCAAACACAGAGTGAGCCGGTCTGGAAAAGGTTCCAGTAACGTTGTTACGGGCACCTTAATTCCGGCCCGGCTTGCTTGTATTTAGGGCGAGGGTATCCATAGCAGCCCGAACTCATAACAAAATGACAGCTACAAGGACAGGAAATTAGCAGTTGATACACAGTAATTGAGCATGGAGTATAGTTTTTACTGCATGCATTATTTTATTATTTATTTATGTATTGTGATATAGTTCACTAACTGAAAGTTTGACACTCAAAGGCAGAAAACACAACAACAAAAAAATACAGCAGGTTAGAAGCATTATCATTTTAAGGCACATAGGTGATACAGGAAACTTAGCAGTTGCCCTTTTGAAAGGGCAGGAAATCACTTCAATTAAATCCATAGCATATGAAAGTGATCCAGCAAGATGATGTATAACAAATGGGTGGGGGAAGGATGAACATGACCACATCACAAAATCTCTGACCAAGAGCTGACTATTCTCACAGGCAAGAATCAGAAATGGGAGGAATTTTTGTTTGGCCAAGACCTTGCCAACACCTCTCACATTAGGTATATGGTAAATCTGATGATATCACTCCTTTCCAGAGGAAAGGCTATTTGAAGACAACCCTTATGGGAGGGAAGGAGACTCACTGGTAGGAACATGATATCTCCCTTTCCACTCAGGGTATGACATTAACCTGTGAAATTTCCAATCCTGTATGCCCTATTGCAAAGTAGAACCAGATCAACCAATTTGCACCGATAATACAACTCTTTCCTATATCTTTAGTAAAAGAAGTGGGATGAGGAAGAGCATGTGTGCAATACTGAGTGCTCAGGCCACAAAACCAGAGATGTGCTTTAGTTGTTGGATGGATCTGATTGGTGCCAGGACATTTAAAAAGCCTTTACAGCAGGGAAGATGGAGATCCACTACTCCCGGTGAAGGTCAGGAAGTGCGGGAGAGGCCAGCTGCAGCCGGCAGCAGGAGAGGTTCAATTGGCGTCTTCACAAGCGGCTCAGAGATCAGAGGTGCGCTGCATAGGTGCCAGCAGCAGGAGAAGCTGTGGCGATAAGTTTGAGGCATAGCGGGTACTGGAAAGTGGACGGTTCACCAGCAGAAGGAGGAGGCATGCCGCTAGATAAACTGAAGACCACAGAGAATGTTGAAGCAACCATGAGAGACCAGTGAGCCCAGAGTGGGGAATTTGGATGTTGGGTTGCTTAGCAGTGTATACCACACACCGGTAATAGAAAGTAATACTGATAGGGCGAACCGGAGTAAGGGAGAGGGGATGAATGAGGGTCAACGATCCAGTGCCTGAATAAGTAAAACTGTTACATGTTGAGAAAGTTCTGGCATGGAAGTATGCCAGGCAACATGTTTGCGAGCCTGAGACTCACACCCAAATATTAAAGGACACTGCGAAAGTCCTGGGACAAAAATATACCAGGCAGGCAAGTCTATGTCTCACACCCAAGTGTGTGAAATACAAGAAAAAACTGGCAGGAGAGTATACCAGCAACCTGTTGGCGACTCTGGGACCTGCACCCAAAACTGAGGGATGAAAGTAAAATGAACATTTAGAAAGTGCTGGTAGAGAAGTATACCAGGCAATCTGTTTTCTGAGTCTGGGTTCAGCACCCATAATTATTAGAGGAAAGTAAGAAATTCCTCGCAGGAGAGTATACCAGGTGAATTGATTGTGAGTCTGAGACGTACACCCAATGTTGTGAAATTCAGGGGAAGGGAACCATACCCCGTGTACTGGAAAGTTGAAAGTAAGAAAGTCCTGGCAGGAGAATATACCAGGTGAATTTGTTGCCAGTTGGGGACCCGCATCCAATGGTGTGAAATCCAGGGGAAGGGAAAGTTACCCCCTGGGCTGGAAAGTTGCATATTCTGGCAAAGAGAGAGTAAGAACCAGAAGAACCATAACCTGTTAAGTACTGTGAACTGAGCAATGCCTGAGGAACTCAGGGAAGGGGAAGCTTCTCCTTAGAATTGTGAAAGCTGAATAAACTATGAAAATGTGGAAGTCAAGGCAACCTCTTAAGTGTAAGAAAAATCCTGGGGAAGGGAACCATACAACCCGGGCTAGAAAGGTGCAAATTGTGCAAATGAGAGATATCATGAGAAGAACCATACCCAGTTAAGCACTGTGAACCATGAACCATAAAGTACATGAGAAACTCGGGGGAATGGATCTACCTCCTGAAAATTGTGATTGTGAACTGTAAAGTACCTGAGAAGCACAGCGGGACAACACCCCCTTCCCCTCCTGAGGATTGTGGAATTTTTATTATTAATTTCCTTTTGCACTTTTTGGAACTTTTTGTTGTAAATAATAGCAAAGTTACAAATAGCCCTTTGAAAGACTGTATCCGTTTTCACTTTATTTTGTGTTTATCCTGTAAGGGTCAGGTTAGGATTTTGGACACAGGACAGAGAACTCTTTACTTTTGGACATTCTGACATTGGCATCCTTTAGTTTTGTTGACGCAGGCCACCCACTCATAGAGATAGGATGAGCTAGGTATTTCTCAAACCCTCTTTTAACTTTGATAAAAGTCTATAACAAGTACCACAATGGCCCTGTGTCCGAGTCTTAAGCAGAGGAAGTAAAAAGAAGATATTTCAAGGTGCATGCAAAAAGTATGTTTGTACCGCACCATTGCCTGTCCACTCCCATAAGAGACAGAAGTGTCCCAGTTCTTGGAACAAGGTTGTGGGAATAGAATGCACTGGTAATCTTGAATATGGTTATCCTAAAGAGCTGCCAGAGTCACGACATCAGGACAGTCTCACCCACAGCAGGAGGATACATCCTCAAATAAGAGGGCAACCATGGAAGGAGAGATCTGAGCATGTGGTGAAATCATCAAAAGGATCAATGAGGTTGGTAGCAGAAGAACAGTAGCATGTAGCCACAGGACACATGCACATCCCCTTGAGGTAGGGGACCTGGAAACATGTGCTGCAGCCCCATCAATGGCCATATTATGTCTTACATCACAAAAGACAGGCTCTCTCATTATTCTAGATTGCAAAATGAACCTGTTACTTTGCAGAATGAAGATCAAAATGTTGCCATTAACCCCAGTGTCAACAAAGAAATAATCCTAGAAACCAAAACAACAGCAATATGAAGCCCATAGACATGCAACAAAGGCACATAAACAGAGCACATTCATGCAGAACAGAGCGGTCAAATGAAACAGGGCAACCCTGAAACTTTCTTAAAATGCACCATCTAGGAAAACGAACACACAGAGTGCTGGCTACCACCTCACCAATAAAATCTCCACCTCAAAATGCTAAATGGACAACTACAACCTTCTTCTTGAAAGCATTAGTGTGAATAAACCAGAACTGGTTTTCAGATACTATAAAGGGATAATATGCAATGTTATTCAGCATAGGTTTAAAATGGCCAAAGTCAAACCTTAGGGGAAGGGGACTGAAGTGAAACCCCATTCCCTGAAGACATATATTTCCTCTAGAGTAACCTTGTCAGCAGTGATTCCAGATTGTGACTGCCTTCCGCACTGTCCCATCAACCTCTCTGTGATTTGTATTTACTGATGTTATAAGCTGCTCCATTATGCAATCCAGCTTTAACAAGCCAATTATCGTAACAAACAGTGGAGAGGGATAGGAGCACCTCACATTCCTAGTTCACATAAACAATTGGTTTTTAACAGAGAACCAACTCTGCAGCCAGGAAGACCCTGTCTAGAAAAACGGGAAAATACTGAAAGGAGAAACACACACACATCAGGAACACATTAAATGGGATGTTCTCAAATGAAGCTCTAATGCTAGTGTTCCAGCCATTCAAAATACCCTATGCAACGACCTCATTAGTACCTTCTTTTCCTCTAAATATTTATACCATTATATATTATATAAATAATACAACTCAATTCCGAGACAGCTCACTGTTTCCCTTTGGTCCCCCTGGAGCTCTTCAGGACTTTGTATAGAGTTTGGCACATGAAAATGAGCAACCTTAAGAACCAAGTTGAAAATTGGAGAAAGCCTGGAGATAGTACTTCAATAGCAATCTAAAAATATAATACAAATGGCATCAACAATACTACAGGTCAGAGTCATTACATGCAAAGATAACCCACTACTCTTAACATTATCACAACCTTTAGAAACTGGTGAATAAATGCATAGGAGTGTAGTAGGGAATGCAACAGAATAGGATGGCCCAATTACATAGATATACAAAATGTGAATAGCAAAGGGTGTCATAAACACTGGTACAGGAAACAATATTTCCTTTCATGCCAATTTCGTGACTAAGATCCTTATCCCTTGTCCTTAGGATTCCTTCAGCTTCCATGGGAATACTCCCAGGAAAGGTGGTTTGGCAAACTCCTAAGGGACCTTGGATTACATACTAAAACATAAGAGGGAAGCATTAGTCATGTGAAGGAACTTAGTGGATTGGTATTTAGTATCTGAATCCAAGTCTGACTCCCTGGTCTACAGAAATGCACTTTAGCGATTCAATACCCGAGAGCCACAAAAAGAGCAATTCAAAGTCATAGGATGACTTTTATATGCCCCTGTTTGTCCCTTTCTTGGCATTCCTCTTCTGTTCCTTTGGCATTAATACTGAGAACATCTGCCCATGGGTCACACTCCTGTGCTTAAGCCCACAATGAGCTCCTGTTCTCCTTCTGAATTGTCTGTCACACAGCCATGGCTTTGCTTTTCAATTGGATCCCACAGCAGGCTAAACTTCCCTTCTCAATTGAAGCCATAACAAGATTGAGTTTTCTTTTGCAAATTGAACCACATTCTCCATAGGGTTCTGGGCATCTCTCCAAGAGTTTGGGTAGGTATCTAGCCCTGAGCAGTCTGACAGTTCTCGTGTCAGGGTTCCGAGTTCTTCCCAAGGGTCTGTGTACCTTGCCCTCATCTGGTTGGCACCACTATGCTTTTGTCAACGAATCTTAGCTCTGGCCAGTATCTGCTCTGTAGCCCCTAGCAGGATAGTTGGTTTCTTCCAGGGTGCTGGCTCACTCCCTTTGTCCCTCTACCTGGACATAGGTATTTCCATTGATCTATCTCCACCTCAGTGTCTAGTTCCTTACTTTCTCCCTGCGCCTGGCTCTGTCTGAAGGTCTGGTTTGATTCGTGGGCTGACTATCTCCCAGAAGCATCCTCTCATCTTGTGTATCTCTCTCTCCCGGTATGGTTTCTCTACTCTGGCTCTCACTGTGTAAAGGATCCAATGTTGCCATAAAGGGATTATAGTTCCATGGTCTCTGCAATCTCTTCAGGCCACTGTGACTCCAATAAACTATCCTTGTCTTCTGACATATCTGTACTCAGCCCTGTCTCCCCTCTTTAAACTGAGGAACCGGAGGCACTTTTATACTTCATGTGCCAGGTAGCTACTCCTAGATTTTATGGTGCGGTCACATGGTTTCCTGCAGAGGCCTGAATCGGAGTGATGTTTTGTAAGACACAACTAAGAGAGAAGACTTTAAAAAGCATGGTCACCATCTTGAAAATTTGCCACATTCTGGTTTGTTATGTTAAGCTCTATTATGTTCAATTATACCACACACAGCTGTCATTTGTTCACCAGGCGTTTATGTGGATCTGTAAGAGAATTGGGTAGAGTTGGTTAGTGAGGGAGAGAGGCACAGGATACAGTTTGTGCTCATCTGTTAATACTTGCAGAACCAGGAGAAACTGGTGTCTGTGTGTGTAAGCTTTCAAGGTGTGATTTGTTATGTGCAGTGAACATGAAGTGTTGTGTTTGTTGTCTGCAGGTATTGGTTTGTAGCATGATTGGAGAGGGGGGTTGTTTCATAGCCTCTGGGTGTGCCTAGTACGTGAGAGGTATGAGGGTGTGGAAAAGAAAAGGGGGTGCTTAGTTTGTTTTCGGTCAATGTTGTTCCCAACCTCACAAACCAGATTGCCTGGTATATCTATGGGTGTTAAATAGTATAATTGTATTGTAGATACATTCAAAAGCCATGGGGTACAGTTCTAGTGTGGGTGTCAAGTCAGTACAGTTCTAGTTAGGCTAAATTCAAAAGCAGCATTAACTAACTGAGTACAATTTTAGTGTGGTTAAATTCAAAACATCAGGAGCCAAGTTAGCACACATCTAGTGTAGCTAAATTCAAAAGCAGCTTTACCTAATTTAGGACCATTCTAGTGTGGATAATTTCCAAAGCAACTTTAACTAAAGCAGTACAATACTGGTGTGGTTGAATTAAATCATTAAAATGATAGTGGGCCTAAACTAGTGTGATTAAATTTGAAAGCAGCGCTAGACAAATAAGTATGATTATAATGTGGTTGACTTCCAAAGCAGTGTTAAATAAATCAGTACAGTTCCAGTGAAGCTAAATTCAAAAGCAGTGGATGTCAAATAAGTACAGTTCTGGAGTGACTAAATTCAAAAGCAGTGCTAACTAAATCAGTTAATTCTAGTGTGGCTAAATTCAAAAACAGTTTTAATTACACAGTACAACTCTAGTGTGAGCAAATTCAAAAGCAGTGTTTACTAACACATTGCTGTGTGAGGCTGTTTGGGAGAAACTGGTTTCCACCACTCACTGGTTTGCTACCCCCTTTGTAGGATTATGCACAGGGAATTCGAATTTGATCGGGCCTGCCTATTTTCCTTTTTTAATGGGAATGTCAAATTGTTTTTTTCAGAGTGGTTCTAGGAGAAGTCAATGTTTTGAATAGGCAAGCCCAGCTGCAGAATGCAGAAGGGGAGTGCTTCCCATTGCAATGTTCTAGGTCTGTGGGATAATATTGTTTGTTCATCATGATAGGTTTGAGTTGCAGTTTAAATTTGCCCTGTCAGGTTTGTGGTGAGCCACTTGTTGGTGGGATCATTGGGTATCATGACTGGTGGTTCAATAGAGTAACTCTATGCAGGGTATTGCAGTTATTGGTAGCATTCCCCTGCCAACTGATGGGGCATTATAAAGATCTGTTTCGATATGTCTTGAATCAAGATGCAATGACAGGGTGTACCTCAGCCCGTAATTCCCTGGAAACAGAATGGAGAATTCAATTGATATCAATGGAGTGGATCTTTGTTGGATGTTGGAATTGTGGGGGATGGTGCTGATTTTGCCAAATAAATACTAACGCATCCTCGCTGCTTGGGGCTCACCTCCAGCATTTTCTGTGTGGTCAATACGAGAACAGGAGAGTACTAGTGTAAGAAGGAGTTGGAAGGGAAAGGCAATAGTCTTGAAAGCCCTAACTGCTTAGGGCCGAGGCTCTTTCCTTTTTTCTTCTTTTTTTTAGGATAACTTAAAATCCCCATGTCCTACGCCTACACACTTAAACCAGCCATTATGGCCCGTAAAGTGCAAGTGGACTTAACCTGCAGTGTTCCATCAACTCCTATAATAGATTTGGATGCTGTTTTTCCTGGTCCCACTCGATCATCCAAGGTGATAACATCTTTACGCCACATCCCAAGATATTCGCCCTTACCTGTACAAGAAGGATGGTGGTACAGGAGCCCAGGATGACTGATAATGGCCAGCTGCCCCCTCTCCATCAGTGCAAAGTGTGTGCCATGTTGCTCAGTTAATCTCCTTTGATGATATATCAACACTTCTTTGGTAGTAGTGGCAAATCAAATAGAAGCATCATAGGCGGTTCTAACGAGGAGTATGCCACTTTTGAAGCTTCCCCATCTGGGCATAGATGCTGAAATAGCCCCCTCCTAATAGCAAACAACAACTGCACATTTTTGCAGAAAATACTTCTTCCTCCCCTGATTGAAATTGTGCAGGTCCATAATGAAGAGAAAAATTTAATGTTACACTCCCAAAAGGACGAATTGCAAGCAAGTAAATCTATGGCGGTGAACACACGAGAATCTAATATGGACCAAACCAGGGGAGGACCTCTGTGTGCATATATCTTGGTTACAGCCTTGCCAAAAACCCCTGCTGTTCGGACCTCCCTCTGCTGGCCTGTTAAGATCCCCGGCGGCAGATCCAGGGGGTGACAGGGATGGGCTGAATCCCTTTCGCCAGAGTGAGACTCAATTATCGGCCTCCGCAATTCTGTAGCCAGACACTCCAGATTCATCGTTAAATTCTTCAGCCTCTTCAGCTTCATTCATCCAGCCGACGCCAAGAAGATTTTTTGGGATGTCTAACTTGGTGGCCTCCACAGTTAAATTGACGTTGTAGCTATTAATATGACATATAAGGCTCTGTCAAATCTTTAGGATTTCCTGAATGAAAAGACTATCACTCAGTCGGCGGTGATTTCTACAATGCTGAATAAGGTCTCGGGGCTGGAGGAGAAATTCCTTTAAAAGGGTAAACATCATGTCAATCTTTCTACCTCTTTTGGTAGAGATTCTCCCTTATCACAATCATCATTGTACTAGGAAAGAAGAGAAACAGCAAATCCACCGCCGTCAGAAGACAGGTGGATTATTTCACGATGGTTGGTGTTAGCTCCCTTAGATGCCCATCTAGGACCTCCTGGGCTTTTGGCAGAAGAAGGAGGCCTGTGCTCTTTAACAGGGGGCAACAAATGAATTGCTGTGACTCCCTCTCAGCCAGTATTTCAAATATTTCCAAAGAAAAGACCTTCTACTAAACTGAGTAAACATTTAAAAAACTGAAAAATCAACAGTGGTTGGGGACGAAAAGCTTTTTTTCAGCCATGGTGAAAGTCCAAACATTGAACCCTATAAGACGGAAAAGGTTAAGAGGTGGAAAGAAAAAGTGAGAAAGGGCTCTGACGATGCCCCTGAACCAAGACTTGGTTGTAACGGAGTAAACAGATTTGACTCAGAGGTCAGAAACCTCTAGTATTCTTTTGTTTGGGGAAATGCTAGACCTAACAACACACTTGAGTGGTGATCAGACAGAGGGCCTGATAATCTACCTTTCAGCATCTTCGGGATCCTATCATAATCCTTCTGAGTCCACCGGGTGAGGAGCATTGAGAGAATCAATAGTGGCCGAAGATGGATTCGCCATTATAATTGGGCAGCCACAGTCTTGCTAACCCTTGAACAGAGAAGGGAAATGGCAGTTAACTTGCAGCTTGGGCAAAACGCCACCAACATTTATATGTCACGAGATAATGGAAACACCAATCAGCTGTCTAACTGGTGATCTCCCCAGGAAGGCGAGACACAGTGGCCACAGGCGGTCTGTCCCCAGGGTCGACAGGAATTTGGGGATCAATCAGAAGTGGCATCCTGGGATGATAGTGCTGAAACCCCTAAGGTTAAGGGGAATCGCCTCCTCTGTTTATTATAATATTTGGCAGATTGCCTTGACCCCAGGGAATTTAATAGAGCTAATGTTTTGAAAATGTTTCACATGATCCCCCTTTTAGTGCTATCCACTCGGGCAATATTGATCAAGTGGAGTTTATGCATGAGTCAGACTTGTGTAATTCTTGAAGTCACTGAGTGAGAAAAACAACAAGTGAGGTATTTTTCGGCACCTTTGTTATTGAAGCAGACCCACCAGTTCCATTGTTTACTATCAAGGATGACCTGTACACAGGGAGTCCTCTGTGTCTCTCGTTGTATTGAATACATTCCCATCCAGGAGGAGATTCAGGGGCTAATGATTGGTCCTGGTTACCAGCGGTTCTAGTGGGCAATGGGAGCAGTAATTAGTTACAAAAATGGGTGCAGAGACTATTAATTCAGATGGATTCCTGGAACACACAAGGCCACTCTCATCTTTTTGATAATCCGCTGAGTTCCCTGCATGTTTTTTATTTACGGGAGACATGGCTCAGAGAGAAGATAGCTGTGGACAGCTACTCTCTCACAAATGTAATAGCTAGTAAAGGTCTTCACGGAGGACCAACATCTGGTCTCCTGACAGCATTCTTTTTGCCATCACCAGCCTGTGGGCAACACCAGATTCTGCTTTCCCAATGAGCACAGAGCAAGGTAAGTCCAGCCATGCATTGCGGGCTGTAGCGCTCGCTCTATCATCATTGCTGGCAAACGATCTCCGGCTTCTACATCTGTTTGGGGATTTAAGACTTAGTCTGCTTGTGTAGATGCTCTCACTGCCTCGGATGATCTTGGGCACATTTCTGTACTTTGCCAGTGAAACCCTGTTGGGCTTTGCTTTGCTGGTCATGCCTTGTACTACCAGCATGGTGCCGCTGTTTCATAGCCCCGGTGTGCCTCATCTGCTCCCCCAGCTCTGCAGTGTCTGGCCAGCTGCTGTTATCTACCAGCCAATCACAGTCACCGGCAAGCAAACACAGGCCCCCACTCAAGGCCCACAACTAGGGCTGGCACACCTTCCTTTGTTTCTTCTTGTTGCCATGGCCAGCCTGTGGCCACAGCTGATGCTGCTTCTCCAATGAGAACAGAGCAAGGTAAGCACAGCCATGTATTGTGGGCTGTGGCGCTTGCCCGAGTCTGCTTATTTGAAGAACTCATAGCTTTTGATGATCTTGTGCACATTTGTGTACTTTGCCAGTGAAATCATGTTGGGCTTTGCTTTTCTGGGCATGCCTTGTACTTCCAGTATGGCCGCCCCTATTTTGTGGCACTGGAGTGCCTCATCTGCTCACCCAGCCAACAGTGATTGGCCAGCTGGTGTTATCTACTAGGCAATCACGGTCGCTGGCCGGTGAACGCCGGCCCCCTCTCAAGGCCCACAACTAATACATTGCAGGCTGTAGTGCTCGCTCTAACATAGTTGTGGTGAACAATCTCTTGTTGCTACATTTGTTTGGCTATTGAAGACTGAGTCTGTTTGTGTGGAGGCCCTTGCTGCCTCGGATGATCTTTTGCACATTTTTGTACTTTCCCAGTGAAACTCTGTTTGGTTTTGCTTTGCTGGGCATGCCTTGTACTTCCAGCATTGCCGCCGCTGTTTGGTGGCTCCGGAGTGCTTCATCTGCATCCCCAGCCCCGCAGGGTTTGGCCAGCTGCTGTTATCTACCAGTGAATCATGGTCACCGGCTGGCGACCATGGCAGATTAGAGGATGGCAGATTAGAGGAATCTCAAGACAGGTATTATGCTCCCCTCACTGTAGAAGAGAAATGCAATACATTTGCGATGATTGACACCAGCGCACAGGCCACAATCATATCCAATGAATTGGTAAAAAGTATCAATGAAGGGAGATGTACACAGAATCAGACCACAGTGAGGCAAAGTGAAGGTCCAGTGCATAATTTTAACAATGAGGAGGTGCCTATTATGGGTGTTACCAAAGTTGTGTGCTTGAATGAATCCATAAAACAGCAAGGCCTGGATTATGAATACATTCCATTGATAGATGTTGGTGAAGGGTCTGTAAAAATTATGGTGAATAATAAAGGGTGTCAGGATATTCATTTAGAGGAAAATTCTTCATTAAAAATGGCCATACAAAAATCACATTATACTGCAGATTTCAATAACATGGTAATTGGAAATATCCCTGAAAGGTATGTAGGCACAGGGGGTGTGTTGCCAGAATATCTGGATTCTCAGCCCAAAGGGATCTTTAAAATTCAATCTGTGTAACCTTATGATTCAAATGAGACAGTGTGCTGTCATCAAGAGGATTATATAGTATTTGACTCAAATGAAACTGAAACAGAAAATCAGCCCATTGAAGTGGAAGCTGATATGTCAAAATATTTAAAAGTTGCAGCTTGACAGAGAGACAGGGCCACACATTTGGAAGAAAGCACAGAGATTCCTCAACTGGAGGATTTTCCAGAATTCTCAAAAATGGTGGAGGAGCAGATTTTGTCAGCAGACGCATGCGATAGCGATGAAGATAAAAATGAATTGAGGAAAATATTTATGGAGTTTAAGATGTCTTTGCAAAAGATGCATATGATTGCAGACTAACTAATGTACATGTTACCACATTACCGGAAGGTTGTAGTAGAAATCCAGTATTTGTGCGCCAGTACCGATTACCACTGGCATGTTTAGAGTCATTGGCAGAGATAATTAAACATTTGGAGTCTCAGGGAATTATCAGGCCTATTCATAGCACACCCAACACACCTATTTTGGGTGTGTTAAAGCCAATTGGTCAATGGCGTTTGTGTACAGATTTGAGAGAATTAAATAAAAGAGTGCCGGTGTCTAGAAGGCCACTGCCATTCATTGATCAAGGCCTGGCTCAGGTGCATGGCTCAAAAGTGTTTACTACATTAGATCTCACATCTGGATATTGGTGTGTGCCATTGGCAGGGGAGATTCAGAATTTGTTTTCATTTTCATTTGATAAGACCCAATACGCATGGGTTAGAACACCTTATGGGTACGTCAATAGTGGGAGTGAATTTGGCATATTTTTGAGAAAGGCTATGCCTGATGCAGCGGATTGAGGAACTATAGTTCATGTGGATGATGTCCTGATAATAAATGAAAGCTCAAAAAGCCATTTTAATGAAATTAGACATGTTCTTTGCCAATTGCAAAAGGGAGGTGCCAAAGTATCTTTACAGAAAGCACAATGGTGCAAGAAAAAGGTGAATTTTCATGGCCATGAAGTGACTGAACATGGACTAAACCCACAAAAGAAGAAGGTAGGGCATACAAAAACTAAAAGATCCTACAAGTGTGACAGGATTAAAAAGTTTATTAGGAATGACGGGATATAACAGAAAGTTTATTGAAAATTATGCTGAAATTATTCAACCATTGACTAAACTACTGAAGCTGAATACACCCTGGAAATGGGAAAAAGAGCAATCTGAGGCAGTGGCTAAGTTAAAGGAATGTCTTATAAAAGCACCATGTTTAGCATACCCCATAAAAAATAGGGATATCTTTATAGAAATAGTTACCTCTGAACATTGTATGTCAGCAGGGTTATCACCAAAACATGATTTGAATCACAAAACCATTGCTTATGCAACTAAGGCATTTTACCAAGTTGAAATTATATTCAGTGAATGTGAAAAAGCCCTTCTGACCACTGTGTGGGTGTTACAGCATTTCCGCCCCATTGTTCAGGGAGAAAAGGTAATCATTGAGACAAATCATCAGCTATTTCAATTTTTAGAGAGTAAAATAATCGGGTCAGGCAACCTAGCACAGTCCAGAATTATTTCATGGACACTGGCATTGCAAGGCTTTCCTGTAGAAGTGAGGTATGACCAAAATAAAAAGAGCCCAGTTGCTCAAGGTTTGGCAGATTTACATAACTGTGCAGCTGAACATGTATCAAATGAAGTAGAAGTCGAATCTAGTTTACAAGAGTTTGAGCAATCACCACACAAAGCTTTTGATAAAAAAAGACACACAAGGATTTGCCAACTGTATATGTTGACGGTTGTGCTTTTCACTTTGAAAATGACAGTAATAAACAATTGGTATCAGGAATAGGAAATGTCTGGTTGAAATGTGAGGACATTCCCAGTATAGGAATGAGAATTGGGGCTAGGAGCAGTCAAGTAGCGGAATTGGCAGCCATTTATGAAGCAATTACTACTGCAGTTGATAATAAATGTAGTGAAATTGTCCTGGTGACTGATTCTGATTATGCGCGAAATAGCTTTGTGGAATATTTGCCTGGCTGAAAAGCAAGAGGCATTATTACATACAATAAAAAGCCTCTCAAACATGGAAAAATGATACAGGCTATAGACAAATTGGTGTCAGAGAATGATTTAACAATTTACTGGAGGAAAATTTGTGGACATTTAAAAACTCCAGGAGAACATAAGGAGGGAAATGATAAGGCAGATCATTTAGCCAAAATTGGGGCTGTGATAGGAGAGTTGCTACCAATTGAACACTTACTTGGTGAAATACAGATTGATGCAGTTACACGCTCTAAAGCTCCAAAAGAGATAGAACAACCAGTAGTGCAATGGAGTTATGATACACCAGATCAAATCCTGATTAAGGCACAAAAAGATGATCCAATGTTGGGAATCTATCATAATCATTTGATAGACCCTGAACAAAATCCTTTAACTGAAAATGATTGTGCGGGAAAAGAAGAGTTGAGGGTGCTATTAAAGAATAAAAAAACAAATCAGATTACAGGATGGACTCATGATTAGGGAATCCATACCAGGACATATACAGTAGGTGGTACCCCTTTCATTTAGAGGGCTAATGCTACACCATGCACATGATGCAATAACTGGAGGACACAGAGGTGCACAAAAAAAAACATTAGAGATACTGAAAGATTATGCTTACTGGCCACGTATGTCCCAAGATGTGGAATTATATACTAAGGGATGTCTAGTATGTGCCCAATTTAAACCTGCTTCACCAATGCATAGGGCCACACTGATGAAAAGAGGCTTAACCCTTCCATGATAAGATTTGAAAATAGACTATGTAGGGCCTGTAAAAAGGTTGAGCAGGGGGAACCGTTATATTTTAAGTTTGGTTTGTTTGATGTCAAAATGGATAGAGTGTATTCCTGTGCCAGATTGTAGCGCGCAAACAGCAGCTACATTACTGGTAAATCATATATTTTCAAGGTTTGGGTTAAAACAAAGAATAGAATCAGACAGAGGAAGTCATTTCACAAGTGCTTTAATGAGTAAGGTGTGGCAGATACTGGGGGTAAAAAGAAAACTGCATATTGCATACAGACCCGCCTATTCTGGGGGTGTTGAACGTTGTAATAGGTCTGTTGTTGATATATTGAAGAAGTGCGTAGCAGAGGCAGGTTCCAGCTGGGATTTACGTTTACCTCTGGTTTTGATGGCAATCGGATCAACTCCTGCCAAAGCAACAGGTATCAGACCCATGAAGTATTTACAGGAAGGAAAATGGTGTTGCCACAACACTTTCTATACAGGACACATGAGCAGCCACATGTAAGCGCATCTACAGTTCATGAATATATGGAAGAACTGGGAAGCATTTACAACATGCATTTGCCCTTGTGCAGTGGAATTTAGAAAGAGCCGCTGACAGTGCAAAATCATATTATGATAAAAAGTCATCTGTGAAAGAGTATAGTGTAGGGGATCAAGTGTATAAATTTCATTTTGGAAAGGGTAAACTGAAAAATTCTACATTTCTGGCGGCCTGGAAGATAAGGTGTCTCCAGTGGTTTATAAAATATTAAGAACAGAGGGTGAAACGGTAACAGAGCATTTTGTGCATGTTAACCAAATTAAGCCCTGCCCTCCCAAACATGAAGTAAGGAGGCTTGAGCAAGTACAAATAACTCAAGGGCCCTAAATACATGAAAGAAAACACATGGTTCTATTTATAGTGTCCAATACCAGAGAAATAAAAATAGATGTGATTCTTGTGATGGAATAGATGTAAATAAAAATACCATATGTGATTAACATTAAAAAGGGGGCTGAAGCTAATGATATTATTTTATTGCAAGGTTGAAATATGTTTAATGTTTATTGATGTTTTGCTTGTTTTCTCTCTAACATGTGCTTAGTTTCAGAGACCAAAGAAAAAGGGTGAAATGTTTTGGATTAAATATTTTATTTTTGATAAAAGGGTGAAATTGGTATTGTGCTATATACTTAATCTGTCTCTTTTCTATTTGATTTAGAATCATTAACCTATGTTTTGAGGTCGGAGGTCACAGGACCGGAGGACACGGAAGATGACAGAGTGCCATGGGATGAAGATCAAGTAATGCCTCCGGACCGAAGTATGGAGGTGAAGACAAAATAACTGGGACGCCAAAAGAGATGATTCCTATGGAAAAGCATCCAAGAGTGCCAGGATGAAAGAATTCACCGGATGAACCAGATGATGAGAAGTTGATAGTCGGGACGCCTCAAAGGTGGACATCATTAAGGGAACAATGTTGAACTGAACCTGCAGCATTGTGGGTGCATTATTTCCAATGATTTCTGGAAGTATGGACGATGGAGTCCCACAACATTATTGTTTTATTTAATTATTTTATTTAGTTATGTTAATTCTTTGTTTTAATTCTTTATTTTATTTTATTATTTTGATATTTCACAAGTAAACAAAAACATTGAACATTGGACTATGGACACTTAATCTGGGAAGAAATATGTCCAATATTTTATAAGAACTGATGGAATCATTTGAGATGAATTTTGATTTTGTGGTGTTTAAGCAGTGATTTATTGTGAAAAATGTGAATGTTCATTTTATTGAATTGCTATGATGGAAAGAAAAGGAGGAGCGCAAGTTAGATTTGGATGTGGCACACACATATAGCCAGTTCTATGTTGCCAGTATACCATGTGAGTATATGGCTGGAGACATGCAAGGTACAGGATTTATAATGCAGCAAAAAGCTCACTGTGAAGCTGCAAAGTTAAAAAGTGCACCAATTTTTTTTTCTCTTCTTTGGAATACCTCATGTATAAGAGACTACATTATTTATATAACTGACTGATTTAATTAACAATTACTAATCACTTGTGCTAACTCATTAACATTATAATGTAATCTCTATGTGCAAAATGAGGTGAAAATACATATTCTGAAATTCGTTTTTCAAACGTGCACTGGAGTTTTTTATTCTTCATTCTCTTTCTGTGTTTGCAGCAAGTAGAGAGCCTGCAAACCAGGAAATTATATTAGATACAGTTGCTTCTTGGGTAAAGAGCCTATTGTACAGAAGTGAAGGGTGATGCTGCCTTTCAACCTGATGTAACGCTCACCTGGTTCCCTCGGAGGCGCTGGTCTTGGGCTGGGCGCTGCAAACGTCTTCAAAGTTAGGCGTAGGGTTCGTTTGGCTCCCGGATTTGGCCCCTTACTCACCGAAAGCTCGACCTGCAGAGTGAGGTGTCTGCAAGTGTAAAATCAAGGTATTAGTGGCTGGAAGGATGGGAGAAGTTCCTAGCCCCTCTCTCCCTTTCTCCACGTGGTACTCAGATGATTGTTGTGCTCACCTTAAGTAAGTGAATGCTGAGCTCTCCATCCTGCGTCTTGTGCAGGGGCGCTGGGTCCAGTTACTTCACTGGATGTGAGTTCCGCCTCTTGATTGCAGAGGGTAGGTGAGAGCGATGCCGCCGTTTTGCTGCACGAGCGTGAATTATAAGTATTAAAGTTCTCTTTGGATTGCTCTCTTTAAATGTCTTTTTCCTTATGTCTATGTCTTTTGCTTTTAGGATGCTGTCGATGCCAAAGAAGATGCTCTCCCAGATTCGTGGCAGAGAGCGTAACAAGAAGATGGTGAATTCGAAGGCACGTAAGTAGGAAGACTGCTTTAGGGCCGTAGAATGCACCTTAATGCCCCCTTTTGTTTTTTACAGGTGCCGGAATGCAGCGTGAACAAAGTTGGAGCAAGCGCAACACAGGTAAGCAGTATTGTAACTGAACGTTACTAACCAATGTTCTTTGTCTTTGCAGGCCCGATGCCGGACGCGGAATGCAGAAAAGAAAACGACTTGGATGCTGCCGATGGCTCGGGTGAGTTGAAGCGCTAACTTTGCCTTTGTCTAACCTGTGCCTTTTGTTTTGCAGGAGCTGCTGAAGATTGAAGATTGGTTCCCAGCAGGTAATTTTCGTAACTACAGGATCCGGAGCTGAAGATTCGCTGGAGCTGACACGGTGAGCGTCCTGCTGCAGATGCAGAATAACGCGAAGCATGTGGTACCAATCGGGTGTGGTTTAAATAGCCCACAGGAGTACTTAGGTGTCTTCTTCCACAGCAGCCGCGCCCAGGTAAAAGAGTTCCTGCTTCCAGAAGAGTTCCAGCATCAGTGATCCAGGGAGTGGTGCCTGCCCCACCCAGAAAGAAAAGTAGTTCCTGTTAGAAGAGAGTAAAGCATCATCTGGCTGGTAAGTAAGCAGCATGGTCTGCTTCAGGTAGGTTCACCCAAGCACTTTTACACTTGATATGAGCCCGGCGCTTCCTGTGCCGGGACGGGTCCTTACTATGAGCCTGGCACCACCGGTGCCAGGACAAGGTCCAAAAGGTCCCTATTGGGACTTGCTGGTGCCGATACGGCATGTTATGAGCCTGTTTCCAAGGGTGTTGGGTAGGTCCTGACTCCTTGAAAGCAGTGATCATGACAGCACCCCCCCTCAAGGCCCCTCCCAAATTTGTTCCCTCCGGGGGTCCTGGTTTATCAGGAAAAGTTCGATGAAATTTCTTAACCAGACGGGGTGCATGGACATGTTCCGACGGTTCCCAAGATCGTTCCTGGGGGCCATAACCTTTCCAGTCAATCAGATAGTATAATTTAGATTTGGAAATCTTGGAGTCTAATATGTCTTGTATTTCGAATTCTAGTTCTCCTTCCACGAGAATGGGGTCTGGAGATTTTGTCAAACGGGTTCCAGGTTGCATGGGTTTCAGTAGTGAAACGTGGAAAACTGGATGTATTTTCATATGAGCAGGTAGACCCAATTTTACCGCCACTGGATTGATTATGGCAGTGATTGGGTAAGGCCCCAGGTATCGTGGATTGAAAGTACGCGGTCCTTTTAGGGGTAAATGTTTGGTGGATAGCCAGACCTGATCTCCCACAAGATATTGAGGAGCTTCCTTTCGATGTAGATCCGCACTCTTTTTATATTGTTCCTTGGCCTGCTTAAGGTGAGATGTGGCCTCCTTAAAGGCTTGAGTGATTGTCGAATGCAGATGATCTACAGCGGGTGTTCCAAGAGTCTGAGGTGGGTCAAGATTTGAGGTGCGAGGGTGGATTCCATATGAAAGAAAAAACTGAGTTTTTCCTGTTCCGGCGTGGATTGAATTATTATAAGCGTACTCCGCAATCCAGAGAATGTCTTTCCAAGTGCCCTCTGATTGTTGTAACATGCAGCGTAGATACTGTTCCAAGGTTTGATTGGTCCTCTCGGTCTGCCCGTCGGTCTGGGGATGGTGGCTGGTCGAAAGCCTTATGTCAATTTGGGCTAGACGACAACAACTCCGCCAGAAGTGAGAAATAAATTGACTCCCTCTATCTGAGATTAAAATTGAAGGAAAGCCGTGCAACCGAACGATGTTTTCGAGGAATTCTCGGGCCAAAATTGGAGCTGTAGGTAACCCTTTCAATGGGATGAAATGAGCCATTTTCGAGAATAGGTCCACAATCACTAAGATTGTATTAAATCCGGAGCATGGTGGTAAATCCGTGATGAAATCCATGGAGAGAGTATGCCATGGATGTGGAGGAATGTCTAATGGATGTAGGAGGCCTGCTGGTTTCTCCTTCTGGCTTTTGCTTTGAGCGCACACGCCACAAGAATTAATGAAGTCCTTAATGTCCTTTCTCCAAGATGGCCACCAAAAATGTCTCTTTATCTTTTCCAACGTTTTGGTAATGCCGGGATGTCCTTCCATTAAGGAGTCATGGTAACAAGAGATCACCTGTCTTTGTAAATCGGTACATGGTAGATATAATCTTCCTCGAAAGTATAATAGGTTCTTATCCATTGTGAAATCATTTCCCTTGAGCTGCCAGTCTTGCACTTCTGCTGGAGTCAGAAGATCTTTAACTTTAGTTTCAATGTCTTCAATGGATTGTGCATCTATTAAACCCAGGATTCTCTGTTCCGGAATTATAGGTACGGGTTCAAGATTGGTCGTGAGTTCATCTACTCGAATTCGGGAGAGAGCGTCTGCTTTACCATTCTTGTTGCCTGGTCGGTAAGTTATCACAAAGTCGAATTCGGCGAAAAACAATGCCCAGCGAAGTTGTCTAGAGGATTGAGCTTTGGCTGATTTAAGGTACTGTAAATTACGATGATCTGTGATGACGGTGACTGTGTGTCGGGCTCCCAAGAGATAATGCCGCCAAGCTTTAAAGGCGGACTTAATCGCCAAAAGTTCCTTATCTGTAATGGTGTAGTTGATTTCAGGAGCTGAAAATTTGCGGGACCAAAATGCCACTGGGTGTAACTGATTTGTTTCCGGGTCTCTTTGCGAAAGCACTGCTCCCATTGCGAGACTGGAAGCATCAGTCTCTACGACATAGGGAAGTTCCGGGCGAGGATGTTTTAGAACTGGAGCCGAGGTGAATTTTGTTTTTAGTTCCAGAAAGGCTTGTTCAGCCTCTGTAGACCACTCGAAACGTTTATTCTTTCTGAGGAGGGCTGTAATGGGTTGGACAACTCGAGAAAAATCTGGGATAAATCTTCGATAAAAGTTAGCAAAGCCCAACATGCTTTGAACTCCTTTCACTGACGTTGGTGAGGGCCACTTAATGATAGCGTCCACTTTTCTTGAGTCCATGTGGACTCCATTTGGTGACAAAATGAATCCCAAAAATTCGACCTCCGTGACGTGAAAAACGCATTTTTCCAATTTTGCAAAGAGTCTGTGTTTTCGGAGCCGCTCCAGTACTGCGGTGACATGTTTTCGATGTTCCGCCTCAGAGGACGAGTAGACCAGAATGTCATCAATATAGACAACTACACATACATCAATGAGCTCTCTGAGGACGTCATTCATAAAATACTGAAAGGCTGCCGGAGCGTTGCAAAGCCCAAAGGGCATTACTTGATACTCAAACAGTCCATATTTAGTACGAAAGGCCGTCTTCCATTCATCGCCCTCTTTTATTCGTACTAAATGGTAAGCTCCTCTGAGGTCCAGCTTTGTGTAGATACAGGCACTTTTAACTTGGTCAAGAAGTTCAGGGATCAATGGTAACGGATATCTGTTCTTAATCGTAATCTGGTTCAGGGCACGGTAATCTATGCATGTTCTTAGGTCTCCCTCTTTTTTTGGCACGAAGAACAAAGCTGAAGAGGCTGGGGACTTCGAGGGAACGATAAATCCATTAGCCAGGTACTGATCCAAATACTGCCTTAGGTGAAGATTTTCAGGTTCTGTGAGGGCATAAATTTGACTGCATGGAGGAGTGGATCCTGGAACCAAGTCTATTTGGCAGTCGTATGATCTGTGAGGAGGCAGTGAATTAGCTTGATCTTTTCGAAAGACATCCTGAAATTCCCGGTATTCAGGAGGCAGGTGAGGACTCTCAGAAGCAGTTGCAGCTAGTTTCGTGGGGGGCTGCGGATAGCAGGTAGGTGCGCATTCTGGAAACCGGATTGTCTTTGCTCGCCAATCAATTTGAGGATTGTGTTTTTCCAACCAAGGGATTCCCAGGATAACTTGAAACTGTGGAGCCTTGATCACGTCAAACACGATTTTCTCTTGATGTCCATCTTGGCTTACCAACGTCACTTCCATGGTGGTGTGAGTAACTGGTCCGGAAGCTATTTCCGTACCATCCACGGTGGTGATGACGTCTTTCACCGACTTAGGACAAAGAGACAGATTCATCCTGGCGGCCAATTCACAGTCCACGTAATTGCCGATTGCGCCACTATCAATGTATGCTTTAATGGCATGCATACGATTGGGTTGTTCCGGGCTCACGAGGACCATGGGCATGGTAAAATGCGAGGTCAAAGAACTGGTTTTTACGCTCGGCAAGCGGACCTCTACACTTGTCGGGCGAGATCGTTTTCCGACTCGGAACCTTTGGCACCCTTATCGGAAGCTCCTACTGTTTTCTTCTTTGGTTTCACTGGGCAATCTTGGAGGAAGTGCCCTGAGTTCCCGCAATAGAGGCACAATTGTAGTTGTCTTCTCCTCTCTCTTTCCTTTTGGGTTAGAGGTCCTTTCACCACCCCAATCTGCATGGGTTCCACGGTATCATTTCCTTTAACGGAGCTCTGTGGTCTTGAAAAACCTCGATTTTCAAACCTGGAACGATCGGCTTTTCGATTTTGTATTCTATGATCCAATTGCACCACCAGATCAATGTATTCGGAACAGTCTTGTGGTGGATTCACCACCTGGGCCAGAACGTCTTTAAGTTCTCCACGAAGGCCTCTATAGAAAAGGGTGATTCTCTTATCCTCAGGCCATCCGGTTTCAACCACTAGTCTGTTAAATGATGCAATGTAGGCCAGAAGATCTTGATTGCCCTGTCGTAGTGAAAGAAGTTCATTGTCCAGAGCCTGTCCCTGAGAATGCCTTGCGAACAATCTTTCCATACTAGCTTGGAAGTCCTGGAAATTATAAAGGATAGGGTTATCCTGAGTCACTAAAGGAATAGACCAATCTGCGGCGCTGCCACTAAGATATGAGAGCACAAAGGCTACCTTAGCCTGGTCTGTTGGAAAAGCGGCAGGTCTACACAGAAAGTGCAAACGACACTGATTGATGAACACAGCAAACCTTTTCGGATCACCTGAAAAGCGTTCGGGCGGAGCCAAAGGTACATTTCCTGGTAGATTAATTTGCACCGGATTAGAGGAAGCCGTTGGGGCATGGCTTCCACCAGGGGTAGGCAGAGGAGTCTGTCCCGCTTGGGCTTGTAACAATTGTCTAGCCAAGTCGTCTGTTCGCTCCTTAGAAACCACTAGCTCTCTCCTTAGGGCATTTGTTTCCTGGCGTGCTGCGTGTACTTCTGCTCTCAACTCCCCGAGCAACTGGGCCAATTGGTCTGTGTCTAAAGTCTCCATTGCGCCTGGGCGGGAAATATTTGGGAGGCTTCGCGTTCTATAACGCTCACCTGGTTCCCTCGGAGGCGCTGGTCTTGGGCTGGGCGCTGCAAACGTCTTCAAAGTTAGGCGTAGGGTTCGTTTGGCTCCCGGATTTGGCCCCTTACTCACCGAAAGCTCGACCTGCAGAGTGAGGTGTCTGCAAGTGTAAAATCAAGGTATTAGTGGCTGAAAGGATGGGAGAAGTTCCTAGCCCCTCTCTCCCTTTCTCCCCGTGGTACTCAGATGATTGTTGTGCTCACCTTAAGTAAGTGAATGCTGAGCTCTCCATCCTGCGTCTTGTGCAGGGGCGCTGGGTCCAGTTACTTCACTGGATGTGAGTTCCGCCTCTTGATTGCAGAGGGTAGGTGAGAGCGATGCCGCCGTTTTGCTGCACGAGCGTGACTTGTAAGTATTAAAGTTCTCTTTGGATTGCTCTCTTTAAATGTGTTTTTCCTTATGTCTATGTCTTTTGCTTTTAGGATGCTGTCGATGCCAGAGAAGATGCTCTCCCAGATTCGTGGCAGAGAGCGTAACAAGAAGATGGTGAATTCGAAGGCACGTAAGTAGGAAGACTGCTTTAGGGCCGTAGAATGCACCTTAATGTCCCCTTTTGTTTTTTACAGGTGCCGGAATGCAGCGCGAACAAAGTTGGAGCAAGCGCAACACAGGTAAGCAGTATTGTAACTGAACGTTACTAACCAATGTTCTTTGTCTTTGCAGGCCCGATGCCGGACGCGGAATGCAGAAAAGAAAACGACTTGGATGCTGCCGATGGCTCGGGTGAGTTGAAGCGCTAACTTTGCCTTTGTCTAACCTGTGCCTTTTGTTTTGCAGGAGCTGCTGAAGATTGAAGATTGGTTCCCAGCAGGTAATTTTCGTAACTACAGGATCCGGAGCTGAAGATTCGCTGGAGCTGACACGGTGAGCGTCCTGCTGCAGATGCAGAATAACGCGAAGCATATGGTACCAATCGGGTGTGGTTTAAATAGCCCACAGGAGTACTTAGGTGTCTTCTTCCACAGCAGCCGCGCCCAGGTAAAAGAGTTCCTGCTTCCAGAAGAGTTCCAGCATCAGTGATCCAGGGAGTGGTGCCTGCCCCACCCAGAAAGAAAAGTAGTTCCTGTTAGAAGAGAGTAAAGCATCATCTGGCTGGTAAGTAAGCAGCATGGTCTGCTTCAGGTAGGTTCACCCAAGCACTTTTACACTTGATATGAGCCCGGCGCTTCCTGTGCCGGGACGGGTCCTTACTATGAGCCTGGCACCACCGGTGCCAGGACAAGGTCCAAAAGGTCCCTATTGGGACTTGCTGGTGCCGATACGGCATGTTATGAGCCTGTTTCCAAGGGTGTTGGGTAGGTCCTGACTCCTTGAAAGCAGTGAACATGACACCTGATTGGAGCAGAGTATCTGCAGATAGATCACGTAGGCAAAATGGATAAGTGCAGAGCTTTGCTGGGGGAACAAGCTCAGAGGGAGAAGTTAGTTCGGGATGACTGGGCTCTGAGACAGACGTGCCTGGTCTCACTTAGCGCTGGCTTGAGAACCCTATGTTTTACCTGTGCACTCCAAACACCCAAGATTACAGAGGCAATTCATGCTGACTGGGCCTGTTCTTCTGAGGCGAGTGAAAGAAGGTCGTCTGGGGGAGAGAACTACAAATCTTTGGTAAGCATCCAAAGTTGAAGTGAGGTTATCATGTGCAGTTGTTTGACGAATGTCTGATCTAAAAATACCAGGCAGACAGAGTAGCTAAGCAAAAGAAAATCCCCTGCATTCATCAGGATGTCTATGAAACCTATCAATAGGCTTGATGGGCAGACATCACCCAGGTATGAGATGGGTTTCAGACTGGCACTGATCTGAGAGCCCTCACTCACGGTGCTTTGGGTAAACTGAAAGACAGGTCTACCCACAACCAACAACGGGATGGGCTGACGTGGTAATGTACTCCACAGGGTTGGGGAAGCTTCTAATGTAATCAATGGCCTGTTGATGCGGCCACTTTGGCGACGACAGAGTTATGAATTTCTTGGCACCAGTTAGAGTCCTTTGTGGGGGTTGTCAGAGGGCTGGGCTTCCCCCTGAACTCCTTCAAAATGAGAACAGCTCCTTGAAGCTGGATTTAGCCTGCACAATCCTGGTGTTATAGGAGAACACTTTGGCCTGTATGATGGTGGCTTTGAATTCTTTAACAAGGAGTTTAGAGGTGGCTAGTGTGGCAGGCGAAGGATTCTTACACCATTCTCACTCGGCAGTCCTCTTCCTGTGCCTAAGATTAATGATGGTTTCATTAAACCAGCTCTTGTGTGTTTCTGGCTTCATGCACCTGCTTATCAGGAGCCTTACTATAGTCAGGAAGGTCCCACAAGCTTTGATCGGAGCATGGCTGACAGCTTAAGTGGGGTGACGCTCTTCAGATTTCTGTTTGTTTTTATTTGTCTTGGGTTAACATCAAATCTGAGAGGGGAAGTAGGCATCAGCAGGGAACTAGCCAACACTTCTGCGCCTCCTCCTCCCCTCTTCCATCCCAGGCCCTCTGCAACACTCTCAACGCACACTTTTCCACTAAAACTCTTGATATCCTGAGCACCCTTGCTACCCTCACCCCAACCCTTCCACCACTCACTTGCCTCTTGTAGACTCCCACCCTCCTTCTTCCTCTCTCTCCTCCTTCTCCACTGTCACATATGATGAGGTCACCAGAGTTGTACAATCTATGTAGGTTTCCTCCAAACAGGTTTCCCTTTTCTCCTCCAGGGTCATCAAGGACAACATTAGCTCTCTTGCCCCTGCACTTACTGATTTCTTCAACCACTCTGTTGCTACTGGATCTTTCCCCTCATCCCTCAAGCACTACCTTTTTTTCCACCCATCCTCAAAAACCTTCAGCAGACCCTACTTGTCCAGTCAACTACCACCCTATTTCTATTACCCCCTTTCTCTGGAAACTCCTGGAGAAGCTGGCCTTCCACCAAATTACCTTGCACACTGAACTTGTTGGCAGTCTCCATGACCCTCAATCTGGATTCTGAGCATCCAGAGGCACTGTAACTGCTCCTCTGAACACCTGTGAAGAACTGCTCACATCTCTGGATTCTAACTCTCCAGCTATCCTCATTCTACTCGATCTCTCCTCTGAATTTGACACAGCCAAGCACTCCATCCTCATAAAACCAGTCCTGGTTCACTTCCAGCGATTTATGACTCAATGCTAGCAAGAGTGAGATCCATCCTATTGGGACCATTGCTCCCTCTTTCTTCTACTCACGCTGGCCACCCTCTATGTGCTCTCCTCCTTCATCTGAAGCCAGAAACCCTTGAGTCATCTTCGACTTGTCTCTTTCCTCCCTCACATTCAGGACATTGCCAAGAAGTCCAACGTTCAACTCTTCCTTCTCAAAGGAATTCTCCCTTTTCTCACTTCCCCCAGAAGCTCAATGTTACCAGAGCTCTGGTTCTCTCTAGACTAGACTACTGCAAGAGCCTTCTCTTGAATCTACCTTCCTCCTCCCTATGTCCCCTCCCGCTAATCAGAATATGGCAGCAAGACTTATCCTTGACTGCATTTTGTCTACCCTAAAAACTCTTCACTGGCTCCGGGTTGCAGCAAGGATATACTTCAAATTCCTCTACATCATCCATAAGCCTGTCTGGAACCGGTAACCACACTATCTGCAACTTGCTCTTACTAAATACTCAACCTCTATAACCATTGTAGCCTTCATGGAGGCAGATCTCCTTTTACTGGACTTGTGTGTACTGGATCCCTCATTGCAGGAGGTGGTTATAATGGGAGATTTAACCATCTCCTGTTTTCTTTCACCTGGGCCAAAGCAATCATGAACAAATGTCTGGATGGTTCTTATGAAATCTAGAGAACTTCCTATGGTTAATTACGCCCTCTTGTACCACCTGGTCTAGAGATCAATATGCTGAAATACTTGATTATAGCTTCGTGTGCAGGAATATATGGGACTGGATAGATGACTTAGTCATGATCCCACAATAAAATATTGATCAAGACCTAGTCACCACAACCTTGATTTTTCCCGCTAGTCTGAATGTAACAACCCCTGGATGGAAATGTATCATGGGTTCTATCCTTTGTTAGGGACAACTTCAAAATGATTATAGCACTCTAGTAAATCTAGAGCGCCCGAACCAGATGGTCTTTCTAACATGATGTTAAATGTCCATCCGTAGGCCTGTGCCAATGTTTTGGTTATAATGTTCAACGTGATTTTAAAGGCAAGTCGGGTACCGAACTCCTGGAGAAAGAAATATATAATATAAATCTTTAAGAATGGGGCTCCTCGATGTTTAAGGTAAGATATTTGCCCAGCAAAAAGTTATCATGGGTAAAAGAAATGGATGCATTTGTTATCCACCATTCTGGGTTTGTTGCGTGTCTGGAGACCTTGATAAATTTAGCCATGCTGGCATTACTTAAGATGCAAGTAAAACTTACCAGCCAGCCAGTTGTTTGGGCATTTATAGATTTTAAACAAGATTTTGACTGCCTTAAACTGCGGGTAAAAATTGAAAAAATGGGGATGCCCAACCCATTTATTAATGATAATAAAGGATTTATATTCTAAGACCGCTATGCAGGTCTGACTAAATCCCCAAGGTCAACTGTCCGAGTCAATTCCGATGGCTAGGGGACTAAAGCATGGGTGTATATTAGCCCCTGCTTTGTTTAACCTCTACTTGGTGGATATTGGGGTCTACTTGAGAAAGGCAAGGGCTTTTCCTCCGAAGTTACGGGGCCAACAAGTCCAATGGTTTCTATACGCTGACGACCTGGTCCTAATGGAGCAGATGCCCGTGGGCCTGCAAAGGAAGCTACATATGTTAGACATATACTGGCCAGAAAATGGGTTTAAAATCAATACAACAAAATCAAATGTTATGTCTTTTACTCCCAACCCATCAAAGAAATTTAAAATAGTGACTATGAAGATTGATATTGCCCCCTTGGTGAGGGTTCATCAGTATAAATACTTAGGTATCTTGGTAAATGACATCTGGGCAGAAGCCCCCTACATGAGTGATGTAAGATTGAAAATCACAACAGCGGCTTCCCGGGGATTTATATTTCACAAAATGTTTGGAAGTTACTCTTACGTCCCGCTGTTGACTTTTTATAAAAAGAGGGTGGTCACAACCGTGTTGTATGGAGTGGAAGGAAAGTTGCTTTTGTTGAATTTGGATTGGAACAAACTCCATTTTGGAAGAAGGTGTTAGGCCCCAGATAATAAGACACGAGGTGGGTCTACGTTTTTTGTGGGTTGCTGTGAAATGGTGTCTATGAATGAAGACCTCTGAACTCCTGAGCAAATATTTAAGCCATTTTCCATGTTCAAGGATTCAAAAGGTTTCTTTAAAAAAACTTTGCCTGAACCTGTGGTTATAAAGAGAGATAAACGGGACTAGAGACCAATGGACAATCAAATCAAAGTTATGCCGCTTCTGTAAAAAAGAGACAGAAACCTTAAGGCACCTGATTACAATTTGTCCAAACGTATCTGAGCATAGGGAATTACATTTGAAAAATCATTTTTAGAATTTTAAATATGTATGAGAAGGAAAGACCTGGGCATTGATTTTTAGTGATGGAAATACCTTGCATGCTTTAGCAGCGATCACATTTCTGGAAGCAATATGAATTTAAACTGAATGTATTTTAAAGCATCAATTCTGTTATTAAGTTTGAAGCACTGAATGTATTAATCAAGGCATGTGAGTCTATGCTAGTGCATAGCAGTGCATTCTGACTGTGTTGACTTTTATCAGGGAAAACACCATTTGTTTTTAGCAATGTTCCCGTTTTTAGAAGGATTGGATAGATGAATTTAAATTGAATGAATTTTAAATCTTGAATCTTGCTTGCAAATTCGAAGTTCGGAATGTATTTAATCAAGGTGTTAAAATGTGTTATTATATAATTGTGTACATTAAATTGTTAAAAGATTGAGAATTCAGCAAAAACAATCAAATAAAAAAATAATACTAAAATAAATCCGAACAATGTGCTCTAATGGCAGCCCGCCCAGTCTTGAGCCATATATCGGAATGTAACCATTGATTTTCAAAGCCTTCAGTGTTTGTTCCTTGATGTGTGGGAACCATCTCAGGTCACTGGAAATTGTAACACCTAAATAACAGAAGGTAGTGACTCCGTCCAGATTCTTTCCTTCTATGGTTATTGTATTTCCACAGGGTTTGCTACTACCCACATACATGACGTTTGATTTCCCCACGTTTATTTTCAGGTCTTTCTGACCCATATAATTATTAAACCCATTCACCAATGTTTGCAGAGCCTGCTTTGTTCTGGCTATCAGGACTGCATCACAAGCTTACAAAAGTACACACTTCTTTTGGTCAGCCATCCTGGGGACATCGCTTGTGAAGTCAAGCAATGCATCCGGCAATGAGGTTAAATAGAGATTAAAGAGGAGTGGGAATGCTTCGGAATTATTCCTGGGTTGTTTAACTTGGGTCCCCACCCTCAATCTTGCCAATAGATTTGAGTGCATTTGAACTAGGGCCTGCAAGATGTCCTCTGGCATACCTAGTGCACAAAGTACTTCCCAGAGTTTGCCATGGTAACAATTGAATGCAATTGAAATGTCCATGAAGCCCAGATAGATTGTTCCTTTATAATCACAAACATACTTATCCATGGCCAGACTGAAATTTAGTATTTGATTGACTGTGCCGATGCCCTCACAAAAGCCATACTGGTAATCTGGGAGGATTCAGTTTTCTGTGACCCAGTCCACGATTCATCTATGCAGCACCCATACAAACCATTTTGCTTAGGTGTCAATTAGGGAGATTGGACTATAGCATACTGGATCACATCTGTCATCCTTCCTAAAAATTGGTACTATGATCGCCTCCCTCCAAGTGTCTGGTATGGCCTTCAGAAGTAGTATCATGTTAAAGATCAAAGTAACTACTGGCACCCACACCACCATCTCATCTTTGAAAAACGTGATCGGAATTGAGTATGGTCCTGCTGATTTGCCAATGGCAATCCATGTGAAAGCTTTGGCAACTTCACTCGTCGACACCAAGAGACTGGAACCAGTAGTCTGGCAAGTATTACAAGCAACATTGTCTCGGTCAGCTATGTCTAAAGTACTGTCACCTGTCTCATCACTTGGGTTATCATATAATGTAAAGAAATGTTTCATCCATTGGACCTCCCCCACCAAGTCTATGTGATCATTTAGAGGCTTGCTATTAGAATCTAATCCATCAGAGATGATTCTACAGTTCTCCCTTAGGTTGCCTTAAGTTGCAGCCCTTTCTAGTTTTAAGCAGGCAGTTCCTGTTCCCTATTCTTTAGGATCTTCTTGTAAAGTGCCTGTGCTTTGGCTCCTCTTGATCTCTACTTTGCTGGCGAAGTGCAGACAAGAAGGTTTGTTTTGCCGACGTGCTATACAAACATCCCTTCTGAATGTTTCTAACTTGCTGTCTGCCCATCCAACCAACCTTTAATAGATTATTTTACTCCTAGATGTAACTTCTCTTTTTGGCAACAAGGATCATTATATTCTTCTCTACCCACTCACTTCTCTTTGCATTTATGCTTCTGTTCTTCAATGGTTTCACTCTTACGTTTCCGATAGAACTTACTATGTCTCCTGGTCTGGAAACCTTTCTTATTCACTACCTCTTCAATGTTGTGTTTCACACATTTAATTTCCAAGCTCTCTTCACTTTACCCTCCACACTATTGCTTGTTCTGCTCTTATCACTCAATCCAATCATTCCCCACAATTCTATGATGAGAAGTTCCTATATTCGGTTCTTCCTTCTCCAATAATCATTATACCGCTCCCTTACTCCCTAAAATTGTCTCTCTGGTATTCACACCTGGTCCAGCCAGGTGTGAATACCAGGCGCCTGGAACAGCAAGTGAGAACACACTGTGTACTGGCCACTGTTTCCAGCCATCTGGGGCCCTTCCCTGGGTGGTGCCATCTTGATTGCGGGGAGGCAACAGGGAGCCCTCCTTATTGCCTACCCACAAATCCACCCTCTGCTCCCCAAAAACATGCCATACCCTTTCTCCCCATTCCTCCCTCCACACTTACCTGCTAGATTAGAGCTTTGTACACAGGTACCGGCACCCATTCCGACCGCAGCTGCTGACATGGAAAGGGAACAGGGAGTAAAGCCCTCATTATTAGTTTGCCAGTATCCTGCCTTTAATTCCAGCGCGATCCCGGCAAACTGACCTACCATTGCCAGTGCCTGATATGCCATATTACACGTGGCGGCAACATTATGTAAATCCCCATTTCATGGAGTCGTCAGGACTCTATGGCGGGATTGAAAGTATTACCGGCACTGGCAATACCAGTGCCATTAATATTGTCAGTTTCTTGTCAGCTTTCTGCTCCCTCCCTCCATGCCCCTTGGACCTCGGTGGCTCTTCTGTTACCTCCTTTCTCTGTTTCCTTTTCTGCTTCTGCTTGGAAGCTTAACCTGGACCTCTCATTTTAACAATATTTGAATTGCACGCCTTTTCCTCTCCTTGAAACTTAAAATGTTCTCTCCTCTTCTCTCCCGCCTTGACTGCTTCTCTGCTTCTTTAGTCGTACTCCTGACATCCCATCTTTTCCCTCGTTGTTATATCTTGAATTCTGCTGTTCATCTTCTTTTTTCTTCCACCCTTGATCCTCTATCACGCATTCTCTTCTCAACATCTCTGTTCTACCTTTTAATTCTAATCTCCCATTTCATTTTCTCGGTATAGTCTTTACACAAATCCATTCCATTTATTTTGGCACTTGTGGTGCTATTGCTGTTTGTAGGATTTTCGTATTTCTTTGGGGAGTGTACCTTACCCACATCCTATGCTATGATTAAAGAGACAAAGAAGATACCTTTTTTTTATTAATGATATTTTTTTAATTTTTTTATTGATGTATGGTTATACAATTGACAACCTTTTATCAAGTTTAAATAATTTAAAATCTTTTTCTCAAATTTTAAGTAAATGTTAAATTTCCTGGCACGAATTTTCACACATTAACAGCTGCTTCTGTATGGCGATGGAAAATTTGACTACATCAAGAGATACTGATGTTTTTTCGCCCAATTGAAGCATTTTCCACCATAATTCTTTTAATTTATGTCCATTCTTGTTAATGATGGGAATCATGTAGCTGGCCCTTTGTGGCGATAGGGCCGGACAGGTCATGAACAGATGGAGCAGATTCTCTGGTGGCTCAGGATTTTGACAGAGTCTGCAATTCAGAGGAGTATCTTGATTTTGTGGCCAAGCACTTTCTCTTGTTTTAATTAGGTTGAGCCAAAATCTAAAAAAATTGATCTCTGAAATACCAGTGAGGAAACAGTTTTAGATATCTTGGTAAGGAATTTGGTCTTTTGCTGTTCTCCCAGGGCTTTCCATAGGTCTTGCATAGTAACCATTCCCTTTCGGTTCTGAACCAGTCATGGGAATACAGTTTTTTTATTTACTTTGTCCGGGTTGTTGATAAAAGTATCCATTTGTTCTCCTGTATCATTAAGTAAAAGTCGACATTCTGTTTGCCATCCACTCAATGTTGGGTCAAGTTCTTCCATCAGGGCTTTTTTTAGGCAGTTAAATCCGCCTTTGGGGTTTTGCTCCATGCAGTTTCTGTAGAATGAAAGCGTCTTCCATTCTACAATTGCTAGCATGGAGGTTAAACCCAGCTCTCTGCGGATTGCCTGTATTGGTGTACCTTTAGGAAGGCAAAGTATATTTTTCCAAAAGTGGCCTTCTAGAACTGCCCAATTTTTGGCTTTAAAGTTAAATGATGTTTCAGCGCCATAGGTAAGAATCGGAATTACCTTCGCTTTATAGAATTTAATAATTGCAATTAAACTGAAGCCACAGTATCGTTTCAAGATAATTTTTCCTAGACCTGTCAGGTTCAGATTTTTTTTTCTTAGTGTTTGGAGCCGTGCAGCATCGATCTTGCTTGTGATAACACAAACTACTAGATATTTAAAGGATTGAACTACGGGATTTTTGTTCCGAGTAGTGACCAGTGCATTGTTTTAGTTCGCAACTGGCTCCTTTGAACACCAAAAGGTAGTATGGCCGATTTTTGCAGATCAATTGTGAGTCCATTGGTTTCCTCATACTGTTGTAGGGCGTTTCATTGTCTTTGAAGACCAATTGGGGTTTGGTCTATGAGGACCACATCATCAGCATAAACTAAGCGATTGACTTGGATATTTGCTATTAAAGGAGGAAAGCATCTAATGTTGTTGGCTGTAGAATCTATGTCAGAGATGAAATGGTTAAATATTTCAGAGGCCATCGGGCAGCCTTGTTTGACGCCTTTGTTGGTCGGAATAGGCTCGGTTAGTAGACCAGTTTTGTTCAACCGAACACAGAGAGTGGTATGATGGTGAAATTCTTTGATGGGGTCTATGATTGAAACAGGACAACTCTATTGTCCTGTTTCAATCATAGACCCCATCAAAGAATTTCTATACTATCAAACGCTTGAGTTAGATCAACAAAAGCCATGTATATTTTCAAATCTTTTCTTCTCTCTGTGCGGCTTTTCAGCAGGTTTAGAATGAATATGTTAAGGGATGTCCCAATGCCTTGGACGAAGCCTGATTGCCATGGATCAAAATGGCCTGATGTGGTTGCCCAATGCTCGAAGTACAAGTGTGCCAAATACTTTGCCAATAGAGTCTAGCAGCGCTATAGGGTGATAGTTAGCTGGAATTTGTCGGTTGCCCTTTTTATAAATGGGTACGACTATTGCTTCTTTCCATGAAATAGGAATTTTTTTAGTTGATGTAATATAATCGAACAGAATTGATAGAAGTTTCGCCCATTCGTATGGATTTTCTTTAAGGGCAGCATTGCTTATTCCATCAGGACCATGAGCATTAGATTTCGACAGCTTCATAATGACATTCTCGATGGTGTTCACTGAGGTGTCTATTAAATGCCATTTCTCGTTGACTTGTGCGGATGGCATGTCTTCCTGTTCAGGATTGAACAGAGCCTTGAAGTGGGAAATCCAAGCTGCCGGGTGTATTGGCGTTGTTATCAAGGAATTTTGATCAGTCTGTAATTGATTTAACTGTTTCCACATGTCTGCGGTGTTTGATGACTGAATGGTACGCAGCATTTTCTCTGCATCATTGCGATTTAGTGTCTTTTTGTGTCGCCTTAGCCAATTCCGATATTGCTGGTGTAGGAATGTTCTTTTAGTTATGGCTAGTGCAGAGTTATCACCCTTTAAGGTGTTTAGGTTTTTCCTTAGAGGTTTTTTTTGGAGGATGA
The DNA here is from genome assembly GCF_040938575.1 of Ambystoma mexicanum. Lineage (NCBI taxonomy): Eukaryota > Metazoa > Chordata > Amphibia > Caudata > Ambystomatidae > Ambystoma > Ambystoma mexicanum. Next base: position 1,152,895,973 of record NC_090928.1, read on the forward strand.
TTTGATGGTCAAAGGAGTACCGATGTATACTAGGGTTCAAATAGGAGCTTTTAGATTTTGTCTCAAATGTTTTGAATAAGCTGAGGTAATTCAGAGGTTCTGTCTCTTTTGTTAAATGCAGATGATTTACAAGAGTGGTTGAGTTTGCAGTCAAAGATGGAAGTTTATTAGATGGAATTTTAATGCGATTTTTTCCCATATTGATTTCAACCAACTTCATGTGTGTGAATTTTGCATTATTTTGAATTGGTAGTAGTTTGGCTGACAGCAAGTTATGGTCACTGTTATTCATGTGTATTATCACCATTCTATTTTCTTCCGATAACAGGTCCGATGAAATATAAATATAATCTATGATGTGGCCACCAATGCCATGTTTTCTGGTGATATTAGCTGGGATGTCTCCAGTGGTATTACCGTTGACTATGTTCAATTTATGCGTATTCATAACGATGTTCCACTTATATCCTCTCTTTTCCGCTGATGTTATTGCGAAGTTGTCGATTGTTAAGAGTCCTGTTGATTCATCCCAACATTTCGAATTCAAATCACCACAAATGATAAACCATGGGTCCAACCATTTTTCTTTGCAGTGCACTAGCCATTTTTCAATTTGGTCTGGAAAATTCATGCTTGCGACAGATCAGATGCTGGATTCCAATAAAGGTTAACTATTATCAGCGTTTTCCTTGTTTGTTGGTTAGCAATTTTAATAGATCCTACTACAATGTGGATTAGGGAGATTGGCATGATTTCTTTTACTATTACAAAGTCGAATTGGTTGTTAATAAGAATCAGTAGGCCTGACATTGGTCTACCAGTTTTTCATTTGATTGCCGGGTTGAGATGGCTTGAATAGCCTTCAACTATGGGTGGAGTACGCAAACACGTCTCTTGAAAACAGAAGATATCATGCGTTTTGATTTGATTGGTTTCTTTTTGGAACAGGTGACTGAAGCCCCTTGTGTTCCATGAGGCTATTGTGGGTGGCATGGGTGCTGACGAAATCCCGTCCTATGGCATCTTGATTTTATCTGCCACTAGTGCCATCAGCCATTTCTAGTTCTCTTCTGTTCCAGCCGATAGGGGTATTAATTCCTGTTTGTTAGTAGATCTTTCATGGTTATAGCCATTCCTTGAGTGTGGTGAAGGAGATTTCTTGCGCCTGTACGAGTTTCTTCGCTGGTGTGTATTGTCTCGTTCAGACCTATAGCGGTCTGAGTAATGAGACAAATTTTTTTGCCAATCATTTTTATAATTACGCCACTCAGATGTATCAGTTGGGCTATGCCGTCTTTCATGTTTTTTTGCAGGCCATTTACTAGAACGCCCTTGAGCGATCTTTGGTTCGGGAGATTGATTTCTCTTTGAAGAGGTTTTTAATGGTATGGCTGCTATTCCTGACTCGGTGAGATCAAAACCTAATGATCTTAGTTGTGATAATTCCTGTTTTAAGGAATGTGTAATGATAGGGGTCATCGGGTAGATGAGCACTCGGTTCAGTGTTTTTTCTTCCAGAAATTTGACTCTTGCAATGTCATTAGATGTAAGTGAACGAAGAGATGGAACATGATGTAACAGTCTAATAACATTTGCTCGGTTCATGATCAGCCCGTCATCTTCCGTCTTCATTCTTTCCAGTAGAAGTCCATCTTCAAGGGAATTAAGATTTGAACCAGGTTTTGTTGCATTGCAAACCGCTTGATTTCTTGAGCGAGATGGAAGTTTTAATGGAGAAATCTGGTAATTATCTTCACTTGGGTCGTCTCTAGAATGCTCCTGCGAATTGTTATGTTTAAAGGGGGGCTAGATTTGAGTCACTCTCTTTGTCTTCAGTACTTTTCGATTCCTTGTTTTGAAGTTTCTCTTTTTGTATATTAGCAGCCATCTTTTCCATATTTGAGGACTTTTGGGTCGGTAAATTTCTAACTTCACATCTCCCACGTGCTTCTATGGTTATGGAGTTTGACCTGGGCTGTTCTATCTGTAGGCGAAGTGGCCCTTTTGGAACTCTTTTCAGATCAAGATTGATGTCAGAGTTAGGTGGAGTGTCATTCATGTCTGTATGGATTATGGAGGCGCTCTCATTAAGTTCTTCTTCCTCTTCAAGATCAGCTCTTGACTGGTCACTATTGTCCTCAGAATAAGTTGATAAATTCATCATGTCAATTGTTGAAGTGTCAATTTCGTTAACAGAGTCTTCCAACAAACTGATGTCTTCTGTGTTTGTAATTCGACACGTTGGTTCTTGAGGACTTGGATGCTTGCCAATTATCTCCATGATTGGTGGGGGATCGTGACTGAATTCCTCTTCTTCGTCACTATGTTCGGTGTGTTTTGGTGGTAACTGTTGTTCTTGACAACTTAAATTTGTGCGATTGTCATGCTTATTATGTGTGGATCAAGTATGGAATGGAGAAGAGTTGCGACTTTCGCTTGATTCATGTCGAGGTCCTTTTAAATAGCTGTGATGAAGGATTCAACAAATATAATTTTTGAAGTCATCATGGCGATGACTGCCATTTGATCTTTTAGTTGGTCTGCTATTTGTTCTTATAGCTTCATGAATGGGGCCATTACTGCAGACATAGTTGTTATTATTCCATATAGCTTCATGAATGGGGCCATTACTGCACACATAGTTGTTATTATAGGTACCTTTTCACATGTACATGTTTTAAATTTGTGACTGAAACCTCTCTGAGCCGAGTCGTGTATCATGTTTGAGAATAGTGCATTTGCTCCCACCTCTTAGGATTTTGCTGCAGGAAAGAACCAGACTAGAGTACACAACTAAAATCCTACAATATATCTGAAATGCAGTCTCGTATAGATTGAATCTTCGTCAGAAGACTTGCGGAAATTACATTGTGTGTTAATGCTGGCCGGAGGATAAGATAGTGGCAGGGCAACACTTTTGTCTTGGAAGGATGGCAATGCATACCAACGCAGGTTTGATTCCTGGTCTTGCGCTTTGAGACTGTTCTCCGTTATTGAGTTTGTTATAAAAGATTAAGTAATTAATTTTTAAAAAGCTATTGCAGAGAGGATTTGTTTCTGCTGTACCTATGCAGTAACATAGGACAGGTTGTGCCGGTGTGCATCTTTTTATTCATGGGTGTTTCAATGGCATCAAACCAGGCTTCTCAGCGTTAACCACCGTGCCGGTTTGGGTCCCAGATAATGCAGTCACGATGGTCCAGCGGCAAGCTGGTATCAAGTCAGGATCGAACGGAAGGGGATGTGTGGTCTCGAATAATCTACTCAAGCTGTGCAGATCAGGCGGTTGCCAGGTCTGATTCAGTGGTCGCGAATCAGTGGTGATTGAGCTGCTACCAATATGTGCAGGCGAGTCAGTTCGATGTAGAGGTTCAAAGGTCGTGGTTCAGGAAACACCAGTGTCAGGTTGATTGACTCATCATTCCCTTGTTTTTTGTAACCTTGTTTCCTTTGTTTTTAGCTGGAGGGAAGGGGACCTTGGTTTCCCACTTCTCCTCCCAATGAGATTTGAAACGGGGTCCTGCTGGAAACACTCTACTCTCACATCTTGCTGTGCAAAGTCACAGGTACCGGTTATAATGTGTGTATTTGAATAGCCAGATTAGGGCGTGACACACATCCTTGAGCCACCACATAGTCGCACCAAGCAGGTATCAGTGTTTGTCTTCTGCAATTAAGCACGAGTAACATGATTATGTGCAATTGTTGTAGGCACAGCTGTGTACTCTGGTAAGGGTGGAGAGAGGGGTCACTATAGTACTGGGAATTATCCTTAAGAGGTGTGAATGGCATGTGATTGAAAAGGGGAGGGTGCATAAAGCTTCATGGGCACGCGTGGACTGGGAAGCAAAGGAGGCCCTGGAAAAATAAAATCAAAGTGGACCCATTGAAGAATTGCCTGCTGCCCTGCAGGAGTACAAGATGAGTAGAGAATACAATGCCCACTCAGCCCTCACACTTCTTTAAGCCAAGAGCCAATTTAATCATAAAGGTAAAGCAAGCTAAGTCAAGCGATATACCTCCTTCACCTTTTGTGGTAATGTGGGCAGAGGGAAGGCTCTACTCTTAAGAAGGGTATGAATGTGGTTCAGTAGCAACTAAAATAAAGTAATGTCAAATAAAAGTTCTTTAAAAATATATAATTTAATCAAACACATCATGTACAATAAGAACTAACTAGGAAACACAGTAATCCCCCACCACTGTAGAAAGAACACTGAAAATGCAAGGATATAATAGATGCAGCCCGCTGGGTAATGAGACTGGGGAGAGAAAAGACAATTGAAAGACCACAATGTTCAAAAGGATATTTCTTTAGATTGCAAAAGGGATTAAAATTACCTAGCCAATCTCCAAAGCTCAAAGATGGAACAGGGGGGCAAATATCTGTAAATATTACCCATGCAAATGTCTTGGGTGATCTATAGCATCAAACCAGGCTTCTCAGCATTGACCACAGTGCCGGCTTGGCTCGCAGATATGGCAGTCACGATGGTCCAGCAACAAGCTGGTGTCAAGTCAGGATCGAACTCAGTGGGAGCCCTGGTCTCAAATTGTCTACTTGAGCTGTGTAGATTGGGCAGTTGCCAGGTCTGATTCAGTGGTTGAGAATCGATGGCTGTTAAGATGGATTTATGAACTCTGACCTGGAGGGGCAGAGGTTCAGAAGGCCAACCAAGTTTCTTGGAACAGGGTAACTTCTGGACAAGGCAGACCAATCAGGGTAGCTATGGCTGGCGGTCAAGACTAAGGGCCTCATTACAAGTCCGGCGGTAACGCGGCGGTAAAACCGCCTGGTTACTGCCGGACTCCTGTTACCATTCCGCCTCCATGACTCCCGGAATTACCAGAGCATTATAGCCCCGGTGTCCTGGGAATCCCAGAGGCGGAATGGTGTTAATCCCCATTCCCATTGAGTCCCGTAGGACTCAAAGGGAATGGGGAAGTGGAAAACACCGGCACCATCTCGTGATGGTGCTGGTGTTTCCCCGTCCGCCTGCAGGCGGGAGGTGTTCAACCCACCAGGTCAGACCTGGTGGGAAGATCACCTTCCGCCTGCAGGGGTCGGGATCGGGCGTGCCGAAATTAACAGTGGCGCCGGGTTTACCGCCACTGTTAATTCCGGACCGCCCGACCCGTAATGAGGCCCAAAGTCTCAAGAGGGGTGAGGGTGACTGAAAGACCTCAATGAGCACAAAAAGCAAGGACACTTATAAATAACTCCAGACAGGTGTTATATAAAAAATATAGACACATTTATTACAAGGCCTTTGTAATATAGACCATAGCAAAGAATCACAATAACACTCGATGTGACAACCACAAATCTGCTACAATGGCTAGCTTCCTAGGATCTATCTCCTTCAAATCGGCCAAATGCTGCTTAAGCTGAGGGGAAAAAGATGCAAAAATATGTTCCAGCATGACAAGACTTATCATATCTTCAAAGGTAGAAACCTTATAACCTTCAACCCAGCCAGTCAAGTTTTTTAAGGATCCAGTTACATAAGATTCCCAAGTACCACCTTCTTTTTTCTTATACTCTCTGAATCTTTTTAAGTATTGGGCAGGAGTCTTTCCAAACTTTAAGAGGAGAGTTTGCTTCAACATTGCAAAATCTGCTTTCTAAGCTTTCGACATTTCCATAATGGCACTGCAGCCAGAATGGGGCAGTCTGCTAAGTAACCAGGCAATTTTATCAACATTGTCAACTTGTTGAACTTCGCATGCATACTCAAACTTATTCAGCCAGTCCATAATGTCATTCTTTTCCTCATACACACTGAGCAGATCTTTTAGAAACCTTGGATGAGAAGAGGCCCCAGACCCATGTCCAGGACCCTTGGATCCATTGGCAACTTGAAGCTTGGCCAGTTCTCGCTGGTGATCCCTGACTTTTTGTTTTTCTGCCTGTTCTATCTTTAGTTTGGCCATGTTGAACTCAAGCTCCTTCTGCCTAAACAGCAGCTCTTGCTTCTTGAATTCAAGTATGGCCTCCCCATCAGCACTAGCAGAGGAAACATTCGACATTTCATCCTCCATGTCCTCATGGTCGCTGTGGATCAGTGCAGCGATAGAACCATCAGTTCTACCAGTGAGACCAGCCCCACCTCCTTCTGCACTGTCCTCGGAAGCTGAGCTTCTTGCCAGTCCATGATTCTCTCGATCATTTCTACTTTTGTGCCTTGAGAGCAACCACCTCTCTCAGCACACATCTTTCTTAATGTGTCAAATTTTGAAGCATTTAAAGTTAACAAGGTACTTGTTTCCATACTGTTAGATAGGACTATGGCCTTTTAAACGTTATACTACAACAATTCACTGTGTCCTGGTAGGAATAACTCGAAAAGCCTTCGCTCGTGCGCAACACTGGATTCCTTCCGTCCTATCCCACCGCTGTACACCAATTTGTTATGGTGGATTTCTGAACTCTGACCTGGAGGGGCAGAGGTTCAGAAGGCCAACCTAGTTTCTTGGAACAGGGTAACATCTGGACAAGCCAGACCAATCAGGGAGCTATGGCAGGCGGTCAAGACTAAGTGTCAAGAGGGGTGAGGGTGACTGAACAACCTCAGTGAGCACACAAAGCAAGGACACTTACAAATTACTCCAGACAGATGTTATATTAAAAATATAGACACATTTATTACAAAGCCTTTGTAATATAGACCATAGCAAAGAATCACAATAATACTGAAGTAAACCAACACATCACAATCATCACGATATATATACAAGACCAGAGGGGTCTAACGGATTAAGAAGCACTAAATATGTAGACCACCTAGATGGGGAGGAAAACAGGCAGTGCAAGTAATCTTTAGACCCAGTTCCACATCAAGAATACACCTAACTAAGAGGCAGTCCAAGCCCTACGAAGAGAGGAGCCTTATGCTCAATAGTACATGCACACGCTTGTGCCACTGGACAAAATAGGGTCTCTTCAAGGGTCACTAGCAGCTCAGGAAGGCGGATAAGGTTGAAGGAGAACAAGTCCCCACTATTCAAGCAGGACCTCCACCTGCAGGCAGAGGCAGGTTGATAGTGCGGGATAGAGTTGCTATTTCACAACAGTGGTGGAAAAGAAATGGGCTCCTGTGCTAGGGGCTACCGGTTGGGGTATGGACTACTCACCGGTCCACGACAAAGGCAGACCCAGACTTCGCCAGTTCAGTCCACTTCGCTGGCAGGTTCGAATGCGAGAATCAGGACGCCTCGACACCATGTAGTTTCCGAGGTAGCAGGCTTCAGGGTCAAGGGGGTCACAAGTGCAGCAAACTTGCACAGGTCATTGCCACAGCAGGACAACACAGTAACCGCGTTTACTCCGGACCGGGCGCACTCGTCTCACTTCAGACCTGGGAATGCCAAGTGTATGAAATTCGATGTGAGGGTGCCGTGGAGAAAGAGCAAGCAGTATAGCAAGTTTCAAAGGCTTCCTTGAAACCACAGCGGTGACAGAGCAAACGTCCTGCGTAAACTGGTCAGCCCACTGGTTGGCCTAGGGACACTTCCGAAGAGGCTTACTTGCAGGGTTTTTTAAAGGTGCCGAAAATAGTTGGTCCCACTATTCCAATGGGTCGACGAGCCTTCGCAGACCTTCTAGGACTATCAGATGCAGAGGGGTCTCGCAGGACGACAGCTCAGGGTGCCAAACCTTCCAGTGGGTCACCAGAGGTTCCACGACTCGGCTTCTTGTTGCAGGATAGTTGGCTCCTTATCCTTTGTTTGTGTGAACTCAGGAGATAGACATAGTAGTGGTGTTTTCGGCCTTCTCTTATCCAAAGTTCCCTTTGCGCCAATACGGAGAGGACCCAATGGAAGATCTGCTCACAAACACTCACTTCATACGTGGGTCAATCACGGACGATGGTGGTCCCCGGCATTCAGGACACTCCAGACTCTCTGGCACCCAGGATGTGTATTGGGAACAGACATCCGCGCCCACATCCTGGAGGCACATATACAAGGCATGCAGAAGCCAGCGAAAGCTTTGGGTTTCGTTGGAAAGTGCATGACCAAATAAGGACTGACCCGGGTCGGCTCGACCTGGGGAAGGTAAAAGGGCATGATGGCCAAAGGACAGGACAAAGATCCTTGTGGCATGGCCATTTTGGAGCCAGGCCACCTATTCGTGGCAAACGCGGTAAGCGCAGATCATATGGCAAAAAAGGGTTCAAAACATAAGAAAAACGATAGCTGCCACCAGACCTGTCCGTGACACATCTGCACAGTTTATAAAAAAGTCCAGAGAGAGTTTCTAGGGCCTTTGGAATGCTAGAGACCCAAGGGTGCGGTAAAGTAAGTTACATTGCACTCTTGTTACATGTTGCACAAAAGCTGCAACTTGAGGAAAGGACTAAGGGAAACAAAGTCTCCCAGTACTGACTGTCTTAAAGGAATGTCAATTTCCCCATAAGAAGTGAGCGAAAGCCCAGAGGAGTGCGGCTGAGGGATGCGCTTCTCTGGCAAAGGTTAGATCAGGGTGAAAACAGCAGCAAAAATGTTGGGGGTTGACACAAGGAGGGAAGATTAAATTCAATTATGAAATCTTTCCTAACAATGGCGATCAAGCTAATACCAAGATGGGCAGGTGAGCTGGTTCGATGTGGAGGCTCAAAGGTCGCAGTTCGGGAAACACCTGTATCTGGTCGATCGGCTCACAGGAGAGACAACAAAGCAGCTGGTATTTCAGACAGCGACTCGGGCAAGGCAATGTACTTCAGCATTAAAGCCGAGGCAATGATGTGCTTCAGCGGGCACGGGACAGTGCCGAACTGGGTTGAACCGTGGATGGTGGTTTGGAGAACAATGGAAGCTAAAGGGCAACGTCAAAGGGTCCTGTGCATAGCTCAGCATATAGGCACACGTCAACAATGGCTCAGAGAGGTTCATCGTTGACATTAGGTGTCCTGGCCGTTCTAGCTTCCAGGTGCTGTGTGTCCACCTCCAGGGACTCAATGGCCAATGTCATTCCATTTCTAGGTCTCACATAAATGGGGGAGGCTGGCACACACATTCAGGGGACCTGCAGCATTGTGAGGTCTTAGGCAACAGGGTGATTGGCATAGGGACAGGCTTATGGTCCAGCAACAGTGTTCACCCCAATGGTCCCTGGTGATCTTTAAAGGAACACCTGCACTCACCTCAGAACTGGAAGACTTTGGAAAGGACTGTTCTCTCGGTAGGGTCCAACAAACTCTTCTCAAGTGATGATGCAAAGGTACATCAAGATGATTCAAAGAAGTGGTGGGAGACCCGTACTTTTTATAGACAAAAGTCTCAAGGTGATAGGACTAAAGCTATCCTGCTTTAGGGGTCCACTCCCCGCCCTTGAATAGGTGGACTTTGCCCTTCTGATGTCACACCCAAAGGCCCTCATTACAACACCGGCGGTAACCAATGGTGCTATTAGCACCATGGTTGCTGCCGGTATTGTAACGAGTCCGCCATGGTTCATTGGGGAATTACCACCCCATTCCAAGGTTGGCGGGGCGGTAATTCCCCATGCACCATTGGCCGTTCCCCATTCCCATTTTTGCCCCGTAGGGCTCAATGGGAATGGGGAAGGCGGTAATTACGGTACCGCAAATTGCGGTACCATAATTACCTCCAATGTCCCTTTGCGGGTCCCTACTTTAACGGCTGGTCCAGACCAGCCGTTAAGGTCGGGAGCTGCAAAGGGACCTCGTAATTAGGCGCTAAGGGGTTAACGGCACCGCAGCCTTTTACGCGCCGTTAACCCCTTGGCGCCAGGGTCATAATGAGGCCCAAAGTTCTTTATTTCAGAGGAAGTGGAGGAGATAGGAAAGAAAAAAAGTCAGAGAGATTTAAAATTGTGGTAGTGTCCGTCCCTTGAACAGCGTTCCTCTGAATAATTTAACTCCACCACCTTCCCTTCTCTCTAAGAGCAAAGGCCTTTAGGAATGCAGCCCCCTGGTATGACGGCTGGCTCTGTGTGAATGGGTGTTTCTCTTGGTTTCTGTTCCCAGGCCAGCATCCAGTTGAGTGGCTGTCCTTGCGGGAAAGGGTGTTACCTTCCCTTACAAAGTGCACAGTGAATGGACTTTTCTGGGAGGAATGCACATAATCCTTCCACACAGCTGGCACATGTGCACAATCAATTTAATGTGGCTGGCATAACTCTGAGGGATACTTGGGGGCGAGTGGAGCCACAATGGGGTGGGTGACATAGTTCCACACATTGTTTGCATACCTCAACCCCTGATATAGCTGCACTTCTAGTGGCCTTGATAGGGAGATTGATAAGGGAAATCAGTGTGATTGTCATATGGGTTGTCCTTTTGAGTCTAAGCCAGAACCTTGGTTCCCTGTATTTGCATAATCCGTCTGTACATGGAATTGCAATATTCATCTCTTCCCAGTACGACTGTGTGGGTCATCTTCCATTTTTATTCGGAATTCAAGGCATGGTAGGATTTTGTGCAGCATGTGCAGTTGCAAGGGGCCATGCCTCACTTTGTTTTCAATGTGTGACTTTTCATCACAGCCTCCATCTTTATCTCCAGGCCCATGGCCGTGTCAGATGATGAAGGGAGAGTCCATTGGTTTTGCCTGGGATTGCTGTTCCATTCGCATAACCCAGGAATCAATGCCACAGCTTCAGGGTTCTAATATAATTCTGTAAATCGGTAAGATAGCTCAGCGGGTTGAGCGCTCGCTGCTGTGATCTGACCATGATTTGCAGGTTCGAATCCTGGCAAGGCCAACTCAGCCTTTCATTCTTCTGAGGTCGATAAATAAGTACCAATTTGTAAAGCGCTTTGGATTGGTTGAGTGGAGTTTCAGTAAACAATCAAGGAAGTATCCAATAAAAAGAGAAGTGCCTTCTCATGCTCCCCAAACAGGAGCTACATGTTTCTACCTGCTAGTGGTAGTGTCACTACAGGCTTGATCAAAGCTTTACCGTTCTCAGAGCTGGCTTTATGAAAGTGCCACCCGGGCGCCGGGCACTCCAGCATGCCAGCAGGGTGCTTTTTATTACAATAGGGCGCTGCTGGTAAACCAGCATGGGGCAGACTGATTTTTTAGTGGGAGTCTATTTAGCAGAGCAATTGCTACTTTGGTGCCTGCCCCCACCCCCGCACCAGCAGGAACCCAGGTGGGGGGAGGCAGCGGGGGGAGTGGGGGTTGGGGTGCCATATTTTGTTTACTTGTCCCGGGTGCCTGCAGAGCTGCGTCGGGCCCTGACCATTCCGAACTAGTTTTGCTCCTATCTCCTGAGCAGAAGGACTCCACTTGCTAGTTTTGTTCAGGCCATATATACTGTTACAATCACTAATGTTCAGTGCTTCCACCAAAAACATGCACTATGCCCAAATAAAAAGGCACAGTCTGATTTCAGGACACTGTGACAGGGTATAGAATAACACCTCCCTTTGTAAAGCAGTTCGTACCGTTGACTCGTAGTAGAAATCGGATTCATAAATCCAACAGGACACTTTTTTTTCAGGACACATACATCATTGTTGTAACGAATTCCGATGGCACGCATTCATGATGGACGGCCTGCTATGCCTCCCACTCGCACCTCATTATTACGGCCATTAGGATAATATCAGGACGCCATTGATCACTACTGTGTGTCCAATACCGTCAACATGCATCACCTCTGCATCCTATTTTATTTCATAGGCATGTAACTTTAAGTTGCGCTCCAAATAGACGCCACTGTCCCCGGGCATAAGTGACCTAAATTCACACTGCGGCAGCGCGAGAGGCGCGCCCATATCATCATCTTCGGCTGTAGCTGCACCGAGCGTTCGAGATTCAGGTTCCTGGATAACACGGAGCTGACCAGTAATGAGGAGTCGTGTCGCTCCGATCTTGAGCTTAATACGTTTGATTCCCCTGCCGCCAATGTGTATGTACAACAGTAATTAGCACACATATAGTCCCCGCCTGATAATGACACTGGGTAGAAGATGGTTACCAAGTGAGACCTCGCGGCCGCTCGAGGACCCTAAAGGGGCTCTGTGATTGACTGCCTCTGAACACATTGCTCTTCCATTGCATGTGTGTTATGAGGATGCCTCCGGCATGCTTGAAGGCCTGCTCAAGCACGCTTAAGCCGCAAGCCTTGCAGAGCGGAACATGTGACCCTCTTAGCACTTTGAGTAGCCGCAAAACAGAACACCTAACGTCTGACACTCAGCGAGACATGTCACGCATTGAGTATTTCAAAATGTTGTCCCGAGGCTTATTCTCCCACGTGTGCAGAAATGCCTACTTTGTATGCACTCTTTATTTAGATAACCAATTCATGGGATCTGCTATTTACATGTCTTACACAGAACCTTTGATCCATGGATGTAATATCAGCGGGCACAAAAGTGCTGGTGTGTGGCAGCAATGCTCTATTTAAGTGATGAACTCCCCACTCCAACACGGGAGCGGGGCGCTTTTCATTTGACTCGGGTGCCACAGCTACACCTCCCAAATGCATGACCGTTGTCTCGTCCAGTGATATCTTTATTTATTTTATGTATTGTATTTGTTATACGCCCAAATCCCTAGGGTACCTACCACCGGCGTAGGTTACAAGGAAAGTTTACAATCTTACAGGAAACAGGATACTAACAGTCTTACAAATTGTCGAGAAAAGAGTAACACTCTTACACAGTACAACAATCTTTACAGTGCAGCTTGTTACAGGGTAATTTAGAGGGCTTGTTGCAGGGGTGCTTGATAAAGTCTGGGTACAGAAGTGAATCTTTTAGAGTTAGAATCTATTAAAGAGCCAGGTCTTAAGTAGTTTTTTAAACTGTGGAAAGGAGGGTTCCTTGGAGCTAAAGGTTGGTAGGGCATTCCAGATTCTAGGGGCAGCTACAGGGAAGTTCGAATTACCTGATCTGGAATTGTTGTACTCGGTGGGGAGTTGGTGGGGAGGGGGGGGTGAATGTGAACAGGATAGTTTTGGCATTGGACTTGAGTGTTCTGTTGTTGATTTTGCGAGCGAAGCTCTGGTTGAGGTAGGTCGGGCCTGATGTGCAATGCATTTGTAGGTACTGGCGAGTGTTTTGTGTTGTCTTCTCGCTCGAATGGGGAACCAATGGGCGTCTTTTCTGTACTGAGTTATGGGATCCCTCTCTTTGATGCCCAGTGCTGATCTCAGTGCTTTGTTTTGAAGAAGTTGCATTTTATTAAGGTTTTTCTTAGAGCTCCCTAGTAGAAGAATGTGGCAATAATCCATTTTATCCAGTATGAGAGCACTTGCAAGGTTGACGTAATTTTGTGGTGTGGGGAAAGGTTGGCTTAATGCTATAAGTTTGGCAGTATATGAGGTTGAGGAGGCGAGAGCATTGACATGCTTGTCCATGATAAGACTAGAACCAAGGTAAACCCCTAGGGTTTTAACTTGATGGAAGATGGGAATGGGGATACCGTCTATAGTTATAGATGTGTAGTCAGTAGGTAATTTTCTGAGACGGGTAGGGGCGCCTACTATGAGAATCTCAGTCTTTTCGCCATTGAGGTATAAACTATTAGTGGCCCTACAATTTTAGATGAGGGAGTACATTTTGTTTATACTAAGGGTGTCTTGTTCAATATTTCCTGTGATAGGAATAAGAATCTGCATTTCGCCAGTGAAGTTGGTGTAAATTACCCCCATAGCATTAAGGGCTGCAAACAGTAGCTTAGTGTAGGCGTTGGAGAGTGTGGGGGATAGGCAGGAGCCTTGAGGTACACCTAGGGGTACTTGTATGGGGTCAGCTGCTTCATTACCTATGGTTACTCTGGAAGTACGGTCAGACAGAAAGGATTTGATCCAGAGTGTAGCTTATTTGGAGAAGAGGAAGTTATCGGCTAGTGTTAGGCATGGTTTCTTATGGTCCACTAGGTCGAACGCTGCCGACAGGTCCAAGAGTAGGAGGATGCACAGGTTCCCTGTGTCTCTGATAGCATCCACTTGGTTCTTGAGATCCAAAATAGCTGTCTCTGTACTACATCGAGGGCAGTAGCCTGATTTTCTATCTCCACGTAGGTGGTTATTTTCAAGGTGGGAATGGACTTGAGTGTAGGCAATTTTGTCGATGACTTTAGGGAGAAAGGGCACGCTGGTGATGGGACGTAATAAGTGGGAATGGTGGGGTCTAACGTTGGTTTCTTGAGAAGAGGTGTAACCCATGCGTCTTTGATATTGGGGGGATATGGTTGGTGCTGAACGAGGCGTTGATGAAGTTGGTGATGGTAGGTGCTAGAGCTGGGGCACATTCCTTGATTCATTTATTGGGGAAGATGTCGCCTTTGCAATTTGTGAGTTTGAGGGAGGCTATAGCTTTAAGCACCTGTGAATAAGTCATTGGTGAGTATTGGAAGTGTGATAGATTGGGCTTAGGGTCTGCCAGGTTGGTGTTGGGGAGTTCCACTGTGTGAGTTAGCAAGTTTTTTTGAAAGGCAATTTTGGTTTGGAGGGTGTTTATTTTGGATGCAAGTGCATCCTGAATAGCAATACACCATGCTTTGCTTGCGATGGCAGGACTGGGTGGTGGAATCGGAGTTTCGAGTTCTCTGATGATAGTAAATCATTATTTACTATTAGAGGCTGCATTAGTAATGCGTGTATTTAGAACATTTGCTTTGTAGGTTTTGGAGATGGCTATGAGTTCTTTCTTGGCCTTGCTGGTGTTTTTTTTTCTGAAAAGATGCTCTGAAGCTCTGAATTTTCTGAGTTATTTTGTAAAATTCTATTGCTGATATGCTTAAATATAATATGACTGCGGTGTAGAAGCCATAGCTTAAAAAAATGTTGTTAAAGGTAAAATGATGCATGTACTTCTCTATCCAAAAGGTTGGTCTGTTCACCAGATCCATCTTTCCTCAAACTACAGGCTGAAGGCATACTGTACATCTGTGCCCTGCTTAATCAATAGCCTGATCTGCAGCACCTGCTCCCTATTGGCACAGAGAAGTTTAAGTCATTGTAACGCAGGTCCTGCATTTAAGATATGCAATTCTCTTTCCCAAAACAACATAAATATGACAGTTACTGTGCTGGCAGCAGTTTCAAACTTTATTTATATGCCATTCCTGAGTTTTAAGGTATGGAGGCTAGTATCTTGCATACACATTAAAACCACATCAAATTGATATCCCATGTGTGTCAGCCTTGTGAGCTCAACTCAACTCTCGGAGGGTCATGTACATTCTGGACAGACAGCCAGCTGACAGAGCAGGAGACTGAATGGCTGGGACACTCATTTAGATCCTTTGCGAGGTCTGGTAGCACCTCTCTCCAGCAGGACAGCCTCCCAACAGGAGTTTTCCTTGGAAACAGACATCCAAGGGGCACCCATGTCCAAAGGACTAGCCTCACACCAGGGTACTGCATACCACTAAGGTCATATGATGTTGTTGCCAAGGGAAAGGGCTGAAGCTAGTTTAGACAGAGGTATCTGATCATAGCAAGAGGAACATTCCACCATCTTCGTTTATCAAAATATCTCCCTTCCTGTCCCCTCCACTTCCATTAACACAACACACTTTAGATCTGATGCAAGAAGTCAAATACACTTGTCTCAAGGACAGGAATTGTACATTGTACAGCAGGCTTGCTTTAATCCAATCACATATGTGTTTTGCCTTTAAAAGACAGGGTCTCCCACTGCTTCTTTGATAAACCATTGAAAAAATACATTTGGAAGAATTAATTGACCTCTGTTGTGATATGTGATTTTCCAAAACCCTCCACCAGTAAGGTGGAGATGGAGTGTCCAGGGAAGAAGTGAGACATTTTCCCTACCCATCCCATGAGTCCATTAGGGGTGACCTGCTGCTGTAACAAGAGCTGTATCTACACCAGCAACACTGCTGCATAGGACCTTATTGTGGTAAAGAAGTCCAGATTGTGTATGCCAGCCCACCTGAATTGGGAGTCAGAGAACAAGGACTACACTTGTCCCTATGACAGGAGCCCAGACTATGAGGATCCATGTCTGTTACACTGTCAGACTGCTTCGAGCCATGACTCAAGGTCATTCAACTACATCAAACCAACAAGATGTTGCAGAGATGACTTTGGCATTCAACTGATCTTTGAGCCATGGACTCTTGCACTCAAACTAGTTTGCTGCTGAACACATCATTGTTTCTGCTAGAACATGGTATCAGGCATCCTCTAGGAGCATGCAATCAGTAATTTATCAGAAATAATCCCCAAAGGAGGATTATACACCAGGCTAGAAGAAACACTGTTTTATAGAGCTGGGCAAGCACAAATCAAACAGCACATTGGAACAGAACTGACAAAACCACCCACTGTGGTCCGATCGTTTATACAGCGAATGCAATGTTTGCACAGTAACAAACAGTTACACTTAGTGTTTCGAGTTATCGCGTGTTCCACAAAGCTGATTGGTGTGGTCACTTCAGTCCCCTATAGCTAAGCATAGATTATTTTGAAATGATTGGAGCCAAAAGACCTGCCCTCCCCTGGCTCTTCACCTCCCCTTGTGGTGCCACATTACTTCCCGTTCCACCCAAGGATTACATTTTATTAGAAACTACATAATCTTGCTGACCTCTGGAACTTTATTAATCTACCATTGGTCAGCACAAAAAGGAGAAACACGTGAATACTGATGGTGGCTGGCTGTTTTGTATCCTGTTTTTCTGCTTTCCACGACTATGAGAAGCAAGAAGCGGCTAGAGGCGGCTAAAGCCTGTGGTCCCTTTAATCTTCCCTTGTCCCCTCCATCTACATACTCTCCCAGCGTGAAGCGCTGTGTGAGAGTTGCACAAGAGTTAACTCGGCATTCCGGTCTGGTGGAGAAGGTATTTACCGGGACATTCCGTCCTAGGCGGACCCGTTAAGTCCCCATTCCAAATGCCATTCCCCATTCCCATTTGAGCCCCCATAAGGCTGTTGGGAAGGTGCTAATAATGGGTCCGTAAATTGCGGGGCCGTTATTAGCTCCAAGGTCCCTTAATGGGAACTGTAAAGAATGTCTGGTCAGACCACACGTCCTTTACGGTTCCTGCTAAGGGACCTCGGAATTGAACAGTAAGGGATTACCGGCACCGGTCTCCTTAACGGTGCCCGGCATCCCTTACCGCCCATCTCAGAATGAGGCCCATTTTTTCACACACCTTTTTCTGTACCCCCATCATTTCTAATCACCCAACAGTCACACGTAAATAGCTTCTTAAAAGTGTATATAATTTAAAGAAAACATTACCTTTTCCTATCACTAATCACTTCCTATTTTAAATAATCTCATCTGAGACATGTTAAAAAGATACGCTGTCACTGGGAGGACCTGTGCAGCTCTCACTGACTTTGAGGGGAGAAAGGCAGTGCAAGGGTGCCCCACGGACATTTCTCCATTGTCCGACTGTTAAATCCACCTCTGATTGCACTCTGCAGGAAATATTTCAATACCCTTTTTTACGTTTAACAGATGTGCACCGTTTATACGTTGCGAGATACATATTAAGAAATTCTCTTGTGTTATTTTCAAGGTTTCATGATCAAATGTTTATCGAGAGAAATGGGAACAATCCTTCAGTACCACACCCCCTGCCCCTCTGTCACTGGTGGGATCCCACAGTAAATAACTTCAATTTGTGGCACTGCCTAAACACCTAGCAGTTACATCATACTTTTCAAACAAGACCCACAATACACATGATGTATTCAGTTTGCATATAGACATTGTTGATTGTTACTCCAATAGTATGATGTTATTAAGGCAGTACTCATCTGCCCATTTCATGAAAAGGTCTGGCCAGGAAGCCTAGGCTTCCACACAGACAAATATGCATATGATTTAGGTCAGAACCCTACTGATAAGTATGCATGAGCAGATTATCTGAAGTTGGTCCATTCTTGCCATCTGAGCCTTGATATGTTCAGGTAGGTTCTTGTTGGACCAACTCAGTGATGTGCAGTTTGAGTCCCTAGGCATTGCAAACAAGGCTCCCACATCAGGGCATATATACTTTCACTTAGGGAGATACACTGAAACCAACACAAACTGGCAAAGCCAACATTTAGAGCTTTGTAATACACATGGCAAAGGCATTTGCCAGGCACTGCCATAAGGGTACCACCTGGCAATAAGGTGGGAACATCTAGAAAATGGTGTGAGTACTTAGGCATATGATGTCATTGTCTGGAAAATGCCTGTGTAATACTTACACACATGTCAAAATGGTTGACTTTGCGATTGCTTGTTTTAGGATTCCAGTGCAAGGAACAGATGTGGGGACACCATGTTGCTTTTAAATCTACTGGCTGAAAACACACCATTTTAAGCGATTTCTTATTACAACAGGATCTCATTTACAGAGGCAATTAAGTCATTGAACACTCAAAAGAATGTTTAGGTATAACACAAGCAGGCCCAATGCAGCACAAACTTTAATGTTACTGTGTGACAGAGCTACCTCAAACAGTACCCAAGAGGGTATGTTTCAGCAGGGAGGGGCAGGTAGTTGGTGGGAATACCATAGAAATTAACATGGCAATGGATGGGTAAAGCTCCAAACAATTAATTCCATTGAATATGTATCCCTCCTAACATCCTTTCTCCATCCTATCTGTGGTTCAATGCAATTGTTCGGGCTTACACCTAATAGCCTACTTCAATGCCTTACATCAAATCACTTTCATTTTACTACATGCTCCACTCCAGAATCACATTGTTCTTATTACAGACCTTATTGTTTCACTCATACTCAAGTAGTTCATGCAGCAGAATATATACTTTGAATGGAATTTGTAAGGGCTCTCAATTTGATAGATGTAAGTCTCTGAATCAATCTTAACCACTGCCATTGCTTCGGTCAGGCTTCCATACCGTTATTAATGAATCATCCTTGGCCTCCCTGCCACTAATGTGAGCAGCCCTGCCCAAACTGCTGGACCACAAGGCTGAAAAATGCTTGCGGTATCTTGCGGTATCTTGTGTTCCATTCATTGTAACTTGTCAGGGTCCTCAGCTGTTTATGCACCTGGTGTAGAAATCTGTGTCCAAGTATCATCACCTGCCATTTATTGTTTTCTACAGTTAACCATCGTATTAGGCATGATTGGAACTACAGTTATATTCCCACACATAAAAACCGACATTCAATTACAGAAATCTACTTGGTAGGTTTGAGACAATAGCTGCCTTATAAATGAGAGGTTTGAAATGTAATTAAGATTAAAAGTGCAGTTAAAAAAGCAATGCAGTATCTTGCAGTATCTTGCTAGATAGTTGTAGCCTGCCTGCTTGAGCAAGTGTTCTACCTTACTGTGAGAATGGCCCTCCATATCCCTGGTAATTTCTGCTTTCATGGCTGTGGGCATAAATCATTGTCCAGAGCAAGCAGACAAGTCCTGATTGAGCCTCCTGCAGTGACACCCCTCAGAATGCTAACTGCAAAATACCCCCAGCCTGTTTTTACCCCCTTAGTCTCCCCATCCACCTCCCAGGTACCAGTTAACATTTATTTTTAGTTTTTTTTATTGCATATAGTTCGAATACATTCACTTTTTGATGAAAAAAAGGAAGAAAACCTCACACTAGTGGCAAGGGATCCTTTCTAGCAGGGCTGGACTGACCCACTGGGACACCGGGAGTTTCCCCGGTAGGCCTCGGGCCATATGTCCTCTTTTCTTGGGGGAAGGATACATGGGGACTCAAAATTAAACAATCACTCACCATTCGGGGATATGTATCCATACAGGCCATCCTGGATGTGGCCGTTCACTGTATGATTTGTTTGCCTGCCAGGCACGTCCCATCCCATGGATTTTGGGGCTTGCGCTCTCGTCGCACTAGGGCACGTGCGCATTGAAACCGCACGTGCTCTAGTATGCTCTGTGGTGTCGAGTCGCATGCGCAGGTGTTGCTGGGCCCATGATTGAACGTGCAATTGCCACCTGTGAGACACTACCAACAGACAGTCTGAGTGCTCTGCTGGTACCGGGCCCATGACGTGTGCTGTGCCCATGTTCACGGTGTGCTCTGGCAGATGCAAGAAAAACATCCAACCAGCCAGGTGAGGCGGACCGCACTACATCCATCAGCAGACAGCAGCAGGTGACCCAAGTGAGGCTGTGGCCAGGGCGGAGATCACCTAATTGCAGTAGCCAGACCTGAAAGGTAAGGGATTATTTGTACGTGCGTGTCACTCTCCCAATCTGCCAAGTGCTTCTGACCCTCACTCTCACCCTATGCAGTAAACATTTTCCAATGTGCTGTAATATTCTCTAGCCATCATGCTACAATGTGTTCCTTGTGTTGCTATCCTGCATGCAAGTGCTGAACCTTTTTCTTACTGTGATGCCATGGACTGTAATATTCTCCACCTCTGCTGCAATGTGTTCCCCCTGTGCTGTAATCATTTACCGGCCAAGGTTGTGTAATATGTTCTCCATAAGCTCTAGCATTCCCTTTCCCATGCTTTAATGTCCTCTGCCTGAGCTATACTGTAAAACAGCACCCTGTTTACCTAATATACAATCCTTGAGCAGTGATCCCCCGTCCCCGAACTGAATGGGGATGGTTATCAGGATGTGGTGGGAATACTGGCAACCCGTACACCTATTAAAATGCACTTCAGCTCTGCTATGCAAGACCAAACTAAACCGATAATCCAGTACTGCCACTCACACCCACCTCTACAAATATACCTTACCATGACCTAAAGAAGCCCCAAACCTATGTCATTATAGAGGCTGACACACCGTTCTGCTAATGCACCTCTTCCCAATCCTGACCTCCCACACCCCCGCAATGCCAGTGCGTTAGAACAATACACTGCTCTGCTAGTGTGCCTCAGCAGTGACCTCCATTGATGCCTGCTGTTCCATTACAACAACTAACACAAAGTTCATCTGACTGTCACTACTACTCCACCTTTACCAGCAATAACCCCTTTGCTTCTATTACAGCTATTCACAAAACTGTGCTAATGGACCTCAATCCTAGCTAGCAGCAACCCCTGTTGTTCCATAACAGTGGCTCACATAAAGCTCTACCAATGAACCTCAATCCTGGCTAGCTGCAACCTCTGTTGTTCCATTACAATGACTCACAATCACATCAGCCAATGGACCCTCCATCCTTGAAACACTTGTGTATATGTGTGTTATAAATGCCATATCATATCATATCATATCCTGGTCTGCAACACCTTCCGTTGTTCCTTTACAGTCAGTGGCTCCTTCACACGCAGCTCTACCAGTGTAACTCAACCCTGGCTAGAAGAAACCCCCATTCTTCCATCAGACTCACACCCACAAATCTCTGCCAATCCTGGCCAGCCGCTGGTTGATCTTTCATGCTTGTGGTAGGTGGTGAGGTCTGCATGCCACCAGAGTTGGCCCTGATAACCAGGTCTAAGGTTATGCTGTTTCTGGACAGGAGGAGTTGTGCTGGTACAGTTGCTCCCTGTGGTGTGCACCTCTCTTCCTGCACTTTAACGCCCCACCCTGTGTGCTGTAATATATCAGTGTGGTGTGATTGCCCAAAAACGCCTGCACTAAATCTCTCCTTGCTCAGCAATCGTCAGCTAGTACATTATGCCCTACCCACCCCCTTGCTCCACACACTCTCTGTGCTCCCCTCCACCTCCCCAATCCTGCGGACTCCGATATTTCATATGTGCCCGGCTGATTCATGGGTGCCTGCCTGCATGTACCGTTGTCTTCTCGCTGCGCTGAGCACCCCACCCCACAGCTTGTGCATGCTGTGTAATTCTCCAGCCCACCACTGCTCGACGATTACCCTGGTGTGTAAAACCCCAGCCCTGTGCTGTAATATTTCTTCCTCATAAGAAAAATCCCCTTAGATATTATGCAATCCCTTAGCCCTGCATAAAGCCAGCCCTTGTGTTGTAGCATGAACTACCCATTTTTAAACAAACAAAAATGTGTGCCCTGATGGACTGGCAGCAGAAGGGAAAAAGTAATGTTAGGAACATACAAAGAGGACTGCTGCCGGTGTTGGTATTAGTGTGGTTATAAAAGATGATAAAGTGTTGTTTGATGGCCGGAGCACAGTTCATCAGGTTGCCACAAAAGGGAAGCTGGGAAGGCCCAAAGGTGGGCTTTTGATCACTGTAAAGCATCCATGACTTTAGATGAATCAACCTTGAATGTTTTAGCAGCAAAAATAGCACATTTAAAAGATCTATGATGCTCCCAATAGGGTGGAATCAAAAAGAAATATAACAGTGGTCAACAATATTTTGTTGAAATATAGCCATAAGTTTCCAGTAATATTGGTGGGAGATTTCAATGCCAAAATAGCTAATTTCTCCACTAAGGACCTAAATCACCCCCTAACAAAATCTTCCCTCGTAAGTTTGGTAAATAACAGACAGGGGAAATGATGGCATAGTATGCTAATTAATCATGGGTTAACCATGCTTAATGGCAATATGCCCAGTGATGAAGTGATGGCTGTTACGAGGGTGGCTGGGAAAGCTTCCTCCTTTTTAGACTATGCGTTTGCTAACAATGAGGGCATGGTTTTAATTGCAGATATGGGTGTGCTTTATCGAGAAGAGAGTGACCATTTACCTTTGTGTATACTCCTCAGAGTGCCCTTCAAAGAAGAAATTCCTGTAGAATATGACAGAAATGGACAGCTCTTTGTGAATGAAGGTAAAAACAGCATACAATGGAATATTAAGAATCTGTCTCTGGCTAATGTAGTTGCAGAAACCCTTATTCCTGACTTTTTATTGGAAAGGAGTTTAGTCTCAAAAAAAGAGGAAAATATAATAATTAATGAGTTTTCTGAAAGGATGGAATCAATACAAAAGGAAGTAAGAGAGATTTGTACATATAAGTTGGTACTTGAACAAATTAATAAAGGCCAATATAAACACTTTGATAAAAACATAAGCAATGAGAAAAAGAAGGTAAGACGTGAAATAGCATTGGCTGTATGCGAGGGAGTGCCAGGGGTACATCCATTATCCATCTCCACTAAAGTTAAATGAATTAAGAAGCAATATCGTCTTTGGCTTAGTGCTTATAAGAAAAGTTTGGAAAATGCAAGATGGAAGGAAATTGCACTGTTGGTTCAATCAAAGATATGGGGCGTTATTAGGAAATATAAGAAAAGGGATATTACAATAAATTGTATATCAGAGGAAGAATGGTGTTCCTATATTAAATCTACATTGGGCTGTATTGAAATTATTAGTGAGAGAGTTTCTTTACCAAAGGATATATGGTTGTGTAAATCTTCTTTATCTGATATAGCATCAATAATTGCCAACCTGAAAAAGTCTCGTGTGGTGGGACCAGATGGGTCATGTAACCTTTTGTTTAAATGTAATCCTCATCTGTGGGCTGAAGTTTTCCTGTTATTGTTTACAGACATTGGCAAGTTTGGCTTAATTCCAGAATCTTGGCACACAAGCCACATTCTGACATTACTAAAAAGGTTCTTGGGCCGAGCCAAAAAATTTAGACTGTTAGCAATGCAAGATATTCCCTCAAATATACTGGCACGGCTACTCTTAGTGGAACTGAATTCCTGGATTAAAACTAAGAAAATCCTACCTCCAAATCAAATTGGTTTTAGGGAGAAAGCGTTCACGAACCATAATCTTATGGTATTAATTTCTAGTATTGAATATGCAGGCAAACGTAGGAACCTAAATACTTATTGTGCCCTGATTGATTTCTCAGCCGCTTTTGATACTGTGCTGAGAAACCGTCTGTGGCTGAAGCTTCAAGCTTGGAATATTCCCAGAGGATTACTTAAGATATTAATGTTGTTATATAGTGATACGACTGTAAGAATAAGACTTGATGCAAAGGGGAAGTTATCTGCTGTAATACCTACATGTTGTGGGGTTAAGCAAGGTTGTATTGTGGCACCTTGTTTAACCTGTATCTAGCAGATATGGAACAGGATTTTAGTTGCCTAGTGTCTACATATCCTGTAAAATGTGGTGAATCGTCAGTATGGTGGTTGGCATATGCTGACGATCTGGTGCTTTTAGACCACACTCCAGTTGGCCTTCAAAAGTTATTATATGCACTAGAAGCGTATTCTAAAAAGAATGGGTTACGCATTAACAATGAAAAAAGCAAAATAATGGTGTTTCCAGCAACAACAAAAAATCCTATAAAACATGTGTGGCACCTTAAGAACATTGAGCTTGAGATAGTAAGTCGCTACAAGTACTTGGGCATTTTACTGCATAGTAAACTAGATTGGGAAGACCAATGGTCGTCTGTTAAAGCGCGCTGCCTAACAGCTACGAATGCTATTAGTGCTTTCATAGGCTCTCATGTAGGATTTTTAACGACAGCAGTTCTATTAATGTATGCGGCAAAGGTACGCACAATGCTTATGTATGCAATTGAGGTATGGGGGCATAGATTTTTGTCTCGTCTAATTAATTTGGAAGCATTTATATTTAGAAAATTAATGCGTCTTACAAGTAATACCTCAGTTGAATACCTCTACCTTGAATTCAACATGAACTTGATTAAGGCAGAATATTTGAATAGAACTGTAATGAGTTACGTAAAGCTTCTCCGACTCGACAATGGAACCATTGTGGTAACCCATATGTCTGCCTTTTTGAAATTACATAAGTGGGAGTCCTGGGAACAGTTATGTCCATTTATAAGCATTGGAAGATAGGCTTTCAATTGTTGTCCAGGTATGTTCCTGTGAATTCTTTTAAGAGGTGGCTTAGGAGAAAAATAGCAATCCATTGCAATGAGTCGCACTTAGTCTCCTTGGCCTCTAAAGCACCTAGTGGTAATTTTCGTCAGTATTATATGAATCGCGCACAACTCCCTGAATATATTGAGGCATATCCAAGTCCCTATGTGTTTAGAACTTATCTCATAATGAAGTTCAATTTGTCCAAAGCCCTTGAGACAAGGGGTGCATGGTTAGGTATAGAGCAAAGTAGACGCTTCTGTAGATTGTGTGGCTGTTTAGAGATTGAATCATTACACCACCTTTTGATATGCTGTGAAAGTCTTCAAGTGTTGAGAACTTTAACTTTTAAATCATATAACAATCAGTTTGATATTAGTATGACAGAGAGTTTGTGGATATAGTTTATGCAAGGAGACGATCTTAATTTAATATACTTTTTAGTTACATTTTATTTGAGAATAGTAGAGATTTGTAAATGTATCGAGTTGTGAAATTGTATGTATAATTGAAATATGTATATTCTACTTTTTATGGATTGTATATGTTTTGTAAATGTGATGTTTTTAAATGTTGTATATACAAAGCTTGACAGCTGTATGTATAGTAATACATTGAATTTAATTGAATTGAATTAGTGTGGTTATTGATTTTTAACCACCCATGACATAAGATGTATTTGCGCCAAAATCATTCAGCCCTGTGCTGTAATATTTTATGCTCTGCTTTAACAATCACATTTGCCATCATTACACGCTTGCTTTTCCTCATTTCTGTGCTGTTTTTTTATTAGTTTGGGCTTTTAGATGGTGCTTGCACCAGCTATAAACCAAAACTATTGCATTAAAGTATAGATTGGGAGAAATCGGCTATGAGGAGGGACACTGAGCGTGTAGGTGTTGTTTGGTTGTTTGCCCACACATTGACTGCCCATGATAATCCCTATGGTTATTCCCACCCAGTTCCCGTCCCTCCCTGCCAAAAACACCTCCTACAGAGAACCCTTTGACTTTGCTTTAATCAAGCTTTACCAACAAACTCTGCACTCAAAGTGCCTGGCAGTGTTTTGTTGAAGCAGCGTTCTGAGAGTTAATTACTTAATTTGAGTCATAAATAAACCCACTACTGGTGTAATAAAAATGTCTTCACCAGGTCTGCTTTTAGCCACTCGACTAATAAGTACTATGCATGCCCTTCACTTAAATCCTGTTAAAAATAAACATTGGTAAAGCCAACAGTTTTGTCTTTTGTATAAGTATTAAGCATTTGCCCGGAACTGCTAATAGGTGCAAAGGTACTGAGACCGTTTTGCAACTGCTACCATTAATGGCCAGTTAATACCAATACAACGGTGCTTGGAAAGTGCTCTTCCCATGCCTACAGAAACTGTTGGCATTGCCAATGCTTGTTTTCAATATGATGGAATCGACCAGCCCTATTTTGCAATAGTGCCTCTGGTGCAGTAATATTTTCCTGTACACTAATATTGCTTGCTCGTGCAGTGAAATATTGTGCCACTTTGACCACATTTTCCAGGGCCTCTTTTGCTTCCCAGTCTGGCCCTGCTTTCTAAGGGGGCACCAGGGACTACCCTTGGGGGGACCTGGCCCCCTTGGCCCTCCTGCTGGAGCCGGGCCTACCTTGAAGAAAGATGGAACACTGTGATTATTGGTGACCAAAAAAATCTAGCCTTTGGAGTCATGGAATTCTGGTTAGAAATCATGAAACTAAAAAATTACTAGGAACTGAGATCATATTTCTCTTCTTTTATTCTTCTCACTTTGATGTTTTCTTCTGGCTCCTATAACAACTTTACTTTCCTATGACCTTTTTCTCTTTCTTTGTTTTTTTGTCTTTTTCGTTCTTCCTTAATCTTTGTTTATTAATGTAAAAGAGGATGAACTTTAATGAAAAGTATGTAACAAACTAAATTTAATTAAAAAATAAATAAATAGGAGAAACACTAGTCACCCAGAGCCGGTGGGAAGGGAGACATTCACATGGCATCTGACCAGTGATGTACCCCGCAGACAATATCAAAGACACAGTATACTTCTTGATTTTCCGGGACACTGAAACTCAATTTCTGATTGGCTCTTCCTGGATCTCTGCTTCATCCCAGATCTTTCTTCTCAGACCCACCTGGCAAAGGGCGATTTGAAACCACCGACTTTGCTGTGAGTGTGTTTCCCTGGACATAGCTTGGTGAATTTGAATTCCCCTGATCTCTGCGAGCCCCCATGGGATCGGCTTGCCAACCTTATATGTATTGACTAGTTCTGTTTCTAGAGACTGCTGTCTCTTGGGGATGGTCAGCCTGAATTCCCTCACCCCACTGCTGTAGAGAGTCCAGGCAATTTTCTAGATGGCCTGCTGTGAAGGGCCTGCCCGGGCCATCCCATGTATTCCACTCACCAGTGATTTTCACGTGATTCAAGCTGTGCAGCAGCAGCCTATCTGTTTTATGCCACCCTATTTATGTTCTGCTCCCCATTTCCCCCTTTGAGCACTTTCACCCCACTCCCAACCTGAGGCTTCTCGGGCCACATACATGCTCTTGGCACCTGTATTACAGCTATCAATGATATTGTGCCCCACTGCCGTGGTGCCTCTTCCCGCCCTGGTATTCCCGCAACTGCTAAATGCACCCCCCTGGATGGCACCGTATCACTACCTTGATTATATTCTACCTTCAATTGATTCATTGATCAACCGTCTTTTCAGTACTATTTCTTTGCTCATTGTCACTGGCATCCATAGCCATGTTACCCTATCCATGTCCCCTCCTTCTTATTCGTATCCCTCCAATGTGGATCCTATTATCATGCAATCCCACCCATCTAGCAAACATGCTACCCAATAGTCATCATATCTTCTGCATTCGGTGGCGGTACTGCAAAGAACACCTGCACCCCATCCTCACCATCATTCATTCCAGGATGGGGGGCCTCTAGCTTGTTATCCTCATTCCTCACTTTATTACCAGGCATTATATACCATACTTCTTTCTTGTTCCAATTACAGTTTTTGATGATCGACTGTCCTGCACAGTAGGCAACAAGCATCGCTACGAGCACGGGGACAGTCATCTTGAACATGGCGGCCAGCCACTTGGGCACTGAGGCAAACAATGAGTCCAGCCAACTGTCTGATGTGGTATCATGCATCTCTTTTCTTATGGAAGATGTGGATTGCCTCAACAGCCTCTGTGAGTGTCCTATTGGTGGCATTATTAGTGGGTATTTCCGTGCAGCAACTGTTGACCATGCCCTCCATTGCCGTCGTCCTGCCCAGAACAAAACAATTCTGGAGTGCTACCAAGCGCAGCGCAAATACGTTCCTCCCTTACTGCATATGGTCCCTTGCCAGCCGTAGAACCTCATACCTTGTGATCTGCAACCACTTGGTTGATGTCTCTCATCTATCCAGATCAGAGCAAGTACATTGTTATTCCACGCTGCCTAGCAGCTTTAATTTATTTTTCTCACCACCCCTTCTTCAAATCCCACTAACCCCTCCATGCAGCACTGCACCATCCCCCTTTCCCATCTGCCATTGTGAAACACCGAACCCCCTATTCTTATAAGGGGTCTGATGGGGCAGCATTGGATGTTGTGCCCTGTCAAATGTTTGCAGTACACCCTCCTGTGAGTCGTGGCCACCTGTTTTCACATCCCTTATGTGACATATTCTAGTATAATATGCTTTGTGGCTTCTTTTTTGTACATGCTTTTTAGCAGTATATAATTATCAGCACACATCTCGTCCCTACGTATATCCAGTGAACCTCTACCGCTTGTCCATGAAACAGCCCACAAGTTTTACATGAAGATAGGTGCATTAAGCATCTCGCTTCCTCCACTGTTACCTCTTGGGGCAGGAATTGTTTTGGTGTTCCTGTGATGTGTGGGGTTAACAAGCACACATTGCAACTGCCTTTAGCCCTTTCTCCCCCCACATGTTTCATCTCAGCATACCAGACATTCCCGGATGCCGTTTCCGTGTCCGGTCCCCTCACCAAATTGTGTCTGAAAACTTTTCAGCACTAAATATACTACTTTTTTGCGTGTCCCTTTTCATTTGCTTGAGGGCAGCCACCAGATTCTTCATGAGATAGAAACCAGAAGAGGAAAAAAAAGAGAATAAAGACACAAAACAATCATGTCCCTATTAATTGCACATCTTTTTTATATTTTCTTCCATTCCCCCCACGCTGAGGGGGCAATGCTGTTGTCTTTATGAACGTCCAAAATGTGGATCCATGCTCTTATTCCTTTAATATTCACTGCTGTGGGTGTCACATACATCATCAAGTGTGGACCCGTAAACACTGGGTCATGCCACTTCTGCACTAAGTTGCTGATGAACACCTTATTGGCAGGATATAGGGGCATCGCTTTTGGGAAAGTCTCTGCGTCCTGTGCACTTGGGAATGGTATTACCCAAATTGACCCTTTAGATTTGACCTTTTGCACAATTGACCTAATTATAGTGGTCCTAATTGACCTTCTGCACAATTGACCTTTATATTATTTTAGTTATTTTTTATATGTATTGGGTTGGTTTTGGATTATAAATAATATAATGGGATTGGGTCGGGGTTGCGGGGGGGTTTGGATTGGGTGGGTGGCTGCGGGGGGTTTCCCCCTGCATAAATGTCCTAATTGACTTTCTAAATTAGATGAATTCTCCTGAGGTCAATTCTCCTGAGGTCAATTGTGAAAAGGTCAATTAGGATACAACCCTTGGGAATATTTCCTTGTTGGCCGGCCACCTTGTTTAACATTGAACTTGGTGGGACACGAATTTGAGGGCATTGGTGAGTTCAGTCAAATATACTTACATTTCTTCCTCCAATACCTCTGCTGTTGTATTAGCATCATTGTACATGCAGGAGGGACAGGTGCATCCTTCTGCCAGTAAAAATTTCATGCAGAGTGAAATGATGATCTGCACCAGGTTGTGCAAAGTTGATGCTTTATTCCCTAGATGTTTGTTATTTCCTTAAAAAGGTTGATTGCACATTGTTGCCCGTTGTCTGACCTCATCACACATTCGAGATTTGGATGCTGGTGCACACCAAATCTTCGAAAAGAATTCTCTTAGATTGCTTGAAATTTCAACCTTGTGTCTTTAGGTGCGGGGGGGAACTGGGGTCATGGCACAAAACCCCTACACAAGACAATGAGAAAAAGAAGATTCTACCTAGGAATCCTCCCGTCCCCTGCACACTTTCTATTGTTCGGATAAAAATCCAATACTACAGTTAAGTAAAGAAAAAGGTAATGTGTTGTACACAATCAAACTTGATAACAGAATCTTACATACACAATGTTGGACACTGGAAAAAAAATTATATATTTCAATCTCAAATAAGTATTTTTTGTTTACAAAGAAAGAAGAAACCATATAGCATCATGGTATACATAAAAAGTTAAGAAAAGATGGAGCCTGCTTAATCCAGCGACGCGTTTCGAGGATATTTTCCTCCTTTTCATATGGCCAAAATAGACTCTTTAAAGAAAGGAGACAATGATGTACAGTATTACAATCAAAATAATCCACTTAATTCACAAAATTTCACATATAATGTACTTCAATTAGGTCTTAGGTTTCTCACTGGAAAAGAATATCAATCTCATGCTCAAAACTATATTACACACTGTTGAGAAAGTAATTAAAGTTGCCAGCAAAATAACTTAGTGGCATTCCATTTGTTAGATGGAATAATGTCTGGAACAGTCAGAAATCTGAGGTTAAAAGAAACCTCCTCAAATGATCCTAACACCGCTAGGTTGACTAATGTTGATCTGGATTGTCCCACAGACTAACACCAAATGAAGTTGGGGTTCAGAGTAGGGTTCAGGATAGGAACATTTTATCTAAATCAAGTGTTAAAAGTAAAAGGTGAAAATAGAAAAGAAGAGTATAATTACCATCAAAGGTGTGTGATAGGAATCACGTTTTGAGAGAGTAATGAGAGAAACATCTCTCTGAGACAGGTGAAACAGGTAATTGGTCCAATGATGCTAACAGTAGTCATGTGAAAGTCCCATAAGCGACCTGAGCCCTGGAGAGATAAATATATTTAGTAACGCATATCTCTGAAAATATAGAAAAGATTACACGGTGTCAGTCACCAGAAAGAATAATCATACCTAATTGTCATCCAGCAAGGAGTGACCAATACAGGTTAAATTGACTCGATAGTGTTCTCAGTGTGTTGAGAAATGTCAGTATACTCAGGCGAAAATATCACCAACTCAACTGGGTAAGACCCACTCAATCTGTAGCATAATAAATGCAATTAGAAACTAGAGATAAAAGCATCTGAATTTGTCTCCATACTCATTTAAAGAGATGAATAGTCAAACATAACGACAGAAATGTCAACCTACCTATTACTGTGTTCACGGTTCAGATATGGTAAATGCGGATAACGTCATTTTGGACGCCTACAATCTGGCTGTGTTTCTAGCGTGAGGACGTACTCCTTCTATATCAGGATTCTATAAAGAATGTATTAAGTATAGGTAAGAATCTAATACTTTATAGATAGTCCCTACTAGCTGGAAGAGCATTCGGACAGGCGCATACCTGTGTCTCAGGGGGCCGCGAGTCGAAGACTCTGCATTGACGTTCGGCATCTTCCCACGTTGCCATGGAAACTTAATGTGCCATTTTGAGATTGATTGTATAATGCATGGATCATAGAAACAGAAAGAGGACCATTCATATTTTGACGCAAAGGTCGTCCATAAGGGAGGTAAAACGAAAATGTCAAACTTACGAGAATCCTAACGTGCCTAACGTGGTGACATCCAATTGAAATTGGACATCTAAGTTCTCAATAAAATCAATTTTGCAGAAAAGGAAAAATCATGAAGAACAAAGCCTCGCGTGGTGTTGCTCATAATGGTATATAGTATACCGTCAAATGAGAGCCATCTTGGGCTTACTAAGTCAAAATAAGTCAAAATATATATAAAGATAGCAGTCAAAGATGTGTGTTAAAAGATGTGTTGTGCATGTTCTGAGAAAAAAGTGTAAATATGCATTGGGAAATAATTTAGAAATGTGAATGGGAAACTCAGAAAAAGCTCTGTGAATAATAGGAAATGGACCGGAGAACCGGGCCAAAACAAATTCAAGATCAGTGAAACCCTGGACAACCAGATGAAATCAGTCAACCACTGCATGAGAAAATCAAAATACTTATTCAACCACAGGGACAAACATAAGAGAAATATATACATTTATAAAAAAAATCAATTTCACAATTAGTGTAACAGTGAGATTTGGGTTGAGCAATTAAACATGTCTAAATGACTTCACAAAAAGTTGTGCACCCCTAGACAGGGTGTATATTGTACTCGGACAACAGGTGGGAAAAATTAACAATTCAAAAGTGATATTTAGATCAGGATTCATCTCAAATACATGTTTCCATCCAAAAATAGATATTGATTTAAGGAGGGTTAATCACTCTAATTAATCAGGAATAAACATAGAACATGCCTCTCACAATGGATTCAGATATAGTGGGAACAAATCTAACAGGTCACACAGGATTCTAAAAGAAGTTCTTATCAGTACAGTAAAGTTTTTACATCTGTTTCAACAAAGGTTCACATTCACGTTCACAAGTATCTCCTCATTTAAACCCCATGGGTGTATAGATCCCATCATGTGAATCCAGTATGATTCCTTTTGCAGTAGAAGAGATTGAAAGTCACCTCCTCTTGTGGGATGCTTCAATACTTCAAGGATCTGAAACTTCAGTTGTGCAATCGAATGTTTTTTTGAATTAAAGTGGCAAGCCACTGGTGAATGTTGGTTGTTGCACCTTATATTAGACTTATGTTCAGTCAATCTCAATCTTATTGGTCTTTGTGTTTGCCCAACCTAAACTTTACCACATGGGCATTGTCTTTGATTAACTGTAGTATTGGATTCTCATCACATATTCCCCATCTCGAGAACACCTCCTGCACCACAAATTTTGCTGCAGAATTTGCGTCATTATAAACACAGGATCCTGCCTCAAGACAATGTGAAAAACGACAGACAACTACAAGCATATACCTATAAGAGCTACATCTGTTTTGCATGTCGACATAGTCGATATGCAAATGCTGGCAGGGCCCTTACGGTCGCAGTAATGTTGCCCGTACTGTCTTTAATGTATGGCTAGACAGAAACTGTTGCCACACCATGCTATACCCTGTAAATTCTGCAACAAGTTCATGTAGTTTGGGGATGTACCAACCCTCATTTATTTCTGCTGCTATGTGCTCTTTGTACATGTGTGTGGGAAAACGAGTTGCTCTAATGCTACAGCCAACAATTTCATTGGCATTACTGGTTTCCCTGTGCTATTCTGCCTCCACACTGAGTCAGTTGGTGAGAGTGAGCACCCCATAAGTCTTTACCTAGAAGTCTTTTTCTTCCTGGGGAGTGTCCCTCTGTAGGTAAATTACTTTCACAATTGGTAAAGGTTCTGTGTTTTCCGACCATTTATTCCTTCTTTTCCCTGCTGCCATCATCAGCACCATTCCCTCTGCACCTGGGTATAATATAGTGTTCCCATCACGTGAGTAGGCTGCTTCTTTTGCTGCTCTGTCAGCAATGCCGTTCCCTTGGGAGATCAGGTCCTGCCGACCTCTGTGGGTGTTTCACAATATTATGGCTACTTTTACTGGCATCTTTAATGCTTCAATTAGGTCACATAATAATTCAGCATGTTGTACTGGGGACCCATCACTCTTCCTGAATATATCCTCTCCCAACATGCTAATCTGAATATATGGTGGACATAACACAAGTAGAGTCTGAAAATATATTCCCTACATGCCTCTCCGTCATATGAAGCACACTTCTCATGGCCACTAAATCTGCTGTCTATGTTTAGTAATGGGAGGGTAGACTCTCCTGGGATGCAATTGCAAAACCTTCCTTCCCTTTAGTACACAACTGCAGTCCCAGTATGTTATCTTCCTGTATTCAGATCTCTGCTTGAAGACCCATCATTGAAGACCATATCCCCTCCCCATATCACTTCTTCCTTTACTTGTATATTCACCTCATTGTTGTCCATATATGCTGCACAGACATGCATATTATCCCCTTTCTCTGCTGGAGACTGTACTCTATGGCGTCTTCAGAATGGCAAAAAGAGAATGCTCCACGTACATAACTACCGGGCAACACATGGTGATAGTGGCCGGTTTTCTATAGTAAAACCTACAGCCGCAATTGTCCCTGCATCACTAGATCTAGGAGACCACTCCAGTAGTCCAGTGGCTTGTGTCCCTGTGGCTTCTTATGCGCGAGGACCGACATCATCACAGAGCCATCTGATGGAGAAAACAGACAATTTCTATTTGTAATTGGGGTAGCTAACACTGGCGCATGGGCCAATGCCTCTTTGAGTTTGGCAAAATTCTCGCTCATCTCTGAAGTCCACTATATTGCCCTTTTTTCCTTTTGCGCCTCCTTCAGTGCCTGCAGTAGAGGATTTGTGAAGTTGGAATAGTGGAATACCCACACCCTGCAATAATTGCATAATCCCAGAAACTGCTACATCTATTTCACTGTGCAGTGACGTGGGGTTTTGTGTATTGCCTCTACTCTCTCCAGTGTTATCTTGTGACCTTCTATTGATATTATCTGCCCCAAGTACACTACCTCCTTTGGTCAGTACTGCAATTTCTCCTTGCCTACCATGTACCCCGTGTCTGCTAGTAATGTTAAGAGATGCACTGAGTCTGCTCTACACTGCTCCACAGTCTCACTGCACACAAATAGATCATCAACATATTGGGCCTCATTACGAGGTGGGCGGTATTCCCTTACATTAAGGATGGTATCCGCAAAGGGATACCAGGGCCAATAACGGTACTGCAATTTGCGGTACCGTTATTGCCACCTTCCCCCTTCCCATCGAGCCCTATGGGGACTCAAATAGGAATGGGGAATGGCTCTGGTGAATGGGGAATTACCGGTCCCGCCGAACTCGGAATGGACCAGTAATTCCTCCATCCACCAGACTGGAGTCGGTAAGATTTTGGAGGCAGTCATGGCGCTAATATCGCCATGGCTACCTCCAACCTCGTAATAAGGCCCATTGTATTGCTGTGCTTTGCATCTGCTTGATAAGGTCCATCTGAATCACTATGTTAAAGATGCTGGGTGATTTGCAGTACCATTGTGGTAATCTATTATGTTTAATCTTATCCCCCAATACTTGAATGGTGTCAGTTAGCTAGATTCTGGATGTAGTGAGATGGGAAGAAGGTGTTCTTCAGGTTGATGACTGTGAAGTATTTTGCCTTAGTCGGGATGTTACATAATATTGTGGCAGGATTTGGCACCAGTGGAAATTCTGCTTCCACAACATTGTTCAGGGGGCGTAAATCATGTATGCATATTCACGTTCCCCCCTTTGATTTCTTTATTGGGCATATGGTCATGTTGCACTGTGACACAGATGTCTGTATTATGCCCTGCTGCCATAATGCGTGGAGGGTCGAGTATAGCCCCTCTTCTCCCTCACGTGACAGTGGGTTTTCTTTTGCTCATGGCAGCAATACTCCCTCTTTCAGATTTATCTTCACAGCCCTTGTTCATTTAATACTCCTAGGTCATGGGGCCCCTCTTGTCCACAGTTTCTCTGGGACCTTCTGTAGGTCCTCGTGTGCCTGTTCTCCTATTACACTACTTGTATGAGTTGCAGTACCAGCTTCAAAACTACTCTTACTGGACAGGGTATCTGTAGCTGGAACACCATCTCCCCCTCTTCATCCGCAGTTGAGAAAAGCTGCTCATCAGTTACCCCTGTTATTGTCAGTGTTGGATCAATGCATTCCACTGTATGTCACTCTATATCATCAGCATGGTCCCACATAGGATCCCCCTGTCTTTGTGAATCACAACTTTTTCAAGCTGTAATTCTACTATGGTGTTGTTATCATCTTCTACCTGGCACTGGGGCCAAAATAGAAATTCTGATGCCAGCCGGAAAAACCTTTCCTTATATCTCCAGTACCCATCGCAGCAGTAGTGGAACCCCATCCAGGAACAATTCTGGGTACATGTGCTTTCCTCGCAGTGTACTGTGTGTGCATGCTGCCACTCAGGTGTGATACATGACCCAGGTTGAGCATACCATTCCCTTTTTTGTAAAATATATTGTTGCATTTAGTTTGCTCAGTATATCCCTGCCTAGTATGTTTATATTTTTTTTTTAGTACAGCAGGGGTGCTACAATATGCTGTGCCCCTATCATTAACTCTAAATTATTTGTTACTGTAACTGTGATGATTGCCCCAGAGTAGCCTTGAGTGTCCATACTTTATTTGACAATGGGGATCTATTTTTCCTTATACATGACTTGGTGGCACATTATCTATCAGGAAAGAAAACTCTCCTGGTCCTATTTCCTATTTTCCCTGCTACCTTTGTCGGAATAAGAAGTATATTGTGCCTCCTATTGTAATAAATATATTAATATTGGCCTACGCCAAGCAGCTCGAAAGTCATTCACGAGATCTGTATTACAAGGTCCTGACCTTTAATCTATGTAGGCCGCCATTTTAGGTCAAACCGCCATTTTAGGATTTATGTGGAAAAGTCAGCCTGTGAGCTAAAATGGTGGACGATGTCATTTCAAAATACAACATGGCCGTCTTGACCTATGTACATTGCTAATGTGTAATCTGCCTGCAGGCTACTTGTTGAGGTCATGAACTGAGACCTCGTCCTACGTTGACCTATGTGTAAAAGGATTACTCGTGCAAGTAAAACAATCCACAAGTATGTATTATGATAATGTAGTAACACACTGGACAAAGATCATCTGTTTTACAATATTGTATTAATGTTTAAGAAGACCTGCAATACAAAATTTAGAATACACAGTTAATGCATACGCTTATTGTTACATTAAATAAAGAATGAACCAGTTAGATGCAGTTATTTGAGACTCGGCAACAAACCCTAGAATTGGTAACATATAAAGTAGAATATTAACCCGAAGAGGGGTTGGCCATAGCGCTCACAAAATGTATAAAAAGCGAATGCATTCTAATGTACAGTCTCTCACTGAACACTCTGAACCACGCTGGAGTTCGTTGTGTTGTACTGAGGGCCGATAGCTATCTGACTTTGCACTGTTTTTGTAATTGTATTCGATAGAGAATAGAGTACTTTGTATGTTCCTTTGAAACCTGTGTTTGGTGTATTTCCTTTTGGGGTACTCAGCCTCGATATTTTGTTTCTCTTTTCACAGTTGGCGCCTGAATATGGACCCTCAAGATTGATGCCGGATTGTTGAAGGTTGGCACTTGCTATCGGACCGGGATCGGACGGTGTACAAAAGTAAGGGGCCCCTGGATGAGACGGGACACCTCAGTAGCGCTGCACGATCCGATCCCTGGACGACTAGCCTGTGGTCTGAGACGGCATGTTGACGAGGGTCCACTTATCAAGGCGGGCAGATTTGCCGAAATCACCATACACAAGGTAAGATTAGTCAGGTAAGATTCTTAGAAGTACCGATCGGTCCTCCTTGGGTTTGGCCAGGTGAGTCGTGACCCGATTCTTAATTTAACCCTGGCAATTTGAATTTTGACGCATTGTATCTGCAGACACAATTATTGACCAGGTAACACCAAGAATTTGAGATGTGCCTGGGAAATTGTCTACCTGCTTTAGGGCATTATTCCGCAGTGATAGACAATCTTTGGAATTTAGCCATCTGGCACCACAGGAGGGGTCGCCGGCATGTACTATGTACTGTAAGCATGGCATTGGAAGTATAGTATTTAATGATATTTGGCACAGACAAACCAGACATACATCCAAACTTCAGTGGCCAATCAATGGTAGTTTTGAGATCCCTCGCATTGAATATTTGGAGTCAGTATTGTTAAAGAAAAAGACTAGACCTGCAGCATTTGATGTTTTACAGAATTGGAAAAAAGAGGCGTTACAACAGCTTAAGAGTAGAGAAAAACATGCGCACCATCATAAAACGGTTGCGAAAAAACATTATTATATGATCAGGATAAACAGGTTGAGTCAGCTAAAAATGTGGAAGTGCTTTTTTACTTGGTATTCAGAAAATCTATCCTTCCAAAGATCTCTATGATTCTGATGAGTTTTATGAGAAAATATTAAATGAACGAAGGCCTGATGCCTCTGCGCCACCTCCGTATGTTCCTCTTCCTGCTGCTGTACCTTTTCCTGCTGTTATTCCTACTCTTCCTGCTCAACCTGTTGTTCCTATTCTTTTGACTGTTGTTCCTCCCCCTGCTCCTCTGCCTCTTCCTGTCGCACCAGTTATAGCTCCTCCATCGAAATTGCCTGTCCCCTCTCTTCCAAGTGGTCTTGGGCTGCTTGTAATCGATCATGGTGCAGGCTCGAAGGTTGTCACTCGCAGTACTGTACCACCGGAGAAGAAACATGAGTTAATTGCATGGGCTAAATATTGTATGAAGAAGGATGATCAGGCTAGTGTTTTTTCCACACTTTGTAATACGGATAATATTCCTGAGAAAAATATTTTTATTGAAGGTTTGGGGATTCAGTTATGTGTAATGTGGGGAAGATTAAATAATACGGATGTTCCGCAAGGGTTAAGGGATCTAAATACTTTAGCACTTTCCAGAGATACTGTGGAGAAGGTCAATGAGCATGTTGAAAGGTTATTTGAATATAGAAAGGAGTTAGAAAGGATACGGAATGAGGATGATGAAGAGGAAAATATGTATGTACAGAAACGGTACCTTCCGTGTCGTAAACCGATATTGGAGAAAATGCGAATTTGTAAGAAAGATGCGATTAGATGGATTTCAGACATATCGATAACTCCAGTTGAGGAACATGACACATATAGTCAATTTACAGTGGAAATGCAGAGAAAAGTGATACAGGTAATGCTAGAGTACTTGCAAGATGAATGTGTAAAGAGGAAGATTAGTTGTCCCACAGAGTTACTGAATATTTATAAGAGAGCTTTTTCGTTTGACACTTCTTCGACTGCTTTAGCGCTCGATTTGGCTCTGTTGCTTAGTAAGCGTTCGGAGCTGCCTACATCTCAGTTGCCTATGAGAGAGGTTCCTCCGACATTTGTCCCGAAGGTTGAGGTTGCGGCCGATGCTGCACGAGGTATAGTCGCTGTGGACATTCCCGCACATTATGTATCACAGTTTGTTCACGTCCCGTTTTCACGACAGGAAGTGAACACCAATAGACAGTCTATTGCTGATATTAGGAAAAATCTGACAGGGTTCTATAAAGAGATGGAATCCGTTTTGCAATCCTCAGTGTTCACCTTGGGTGACATTGATTTGTTGTTTCCAGTACTCCTGCTCATAGATTTATGAAAACAAGTTAGAACTATTGACGATGTACCCAGCCTGGGAGATACATGGGCGAATTTAACTAGAGTTGATGGGGAAAGGCCAGCTGTTGATAGACCACAGCAGGTGATATTAACCTTGCCTGATAGAATCATTGCTAAATTAAAAACCATAATTCCCGAAAAAAGAATTATATGGGACAAGCTTACGGCCTGTGTCCAAGGAAAGTCTGAGTGCTACCGAGTTCTTTAAT
Source organism: Ambystoma mexicanum (assembly GCF_040938575.1). Classification (NCBI taxonomy): domain Eukaryota; kingdom Metazoa; phylum Chordata; class Amphibia; order Caudata; family Ambystomatidae; genus Ambystoma; species Ambystoma mexicanum. Next base: position 1,152,935,239 of record NC_090928.1, read on the forward strand.
CGGTTCAAACAGGTATTTACGGATTTCAGTGGACAAGACTTAGGCACAGAGTCTGGGAAAAGGTTATTTGTGGACAAATTTGTACGTAGATTGCTGCCTGACATCCAGTCACAGATTATATCCTCTGAGAGCGCTTGGCAGGAGAAATCGAAATCAGAAGTACTGCATATGGCTCAGTATTATGAAAACCGTGTCAACAATGAAAAAGACAGGATTGTAAAATGGAAAGGTGATTTAAAAACAAAGGTGTTATTGCAGCAAATTGTTAGAGGCTCCAGAGGGGGTAACTCTCAGGTTAGAGGTCAGTATGTCCCACAAGGGAATGTGCCCTTGGGTCCTGTGAACATTAATCAATGTGCTTATTGTCGATGAGAGGGTTATTGGCGAGCACAATACCCCGTCCTTCAACAGAGGTTGAATAATAACATGGGTAGGCGATCTAGAGGTCGCTCGGGCATAGGGGGCCCTGGTAGAGGTCAGTTCACACAGGACTCTCAACAACCTTTTTCACAGGACAATCAGACTCTGAGTTTGGATACTAGGAACATATTCAATCATCCTTCCACTACATATTTGTCTGAATAGCTTCCTTTTGACAATATTCTGTTTCGTTACGATTGCCCGAAGCAGGGTTTGGATCCTACACCTATTCCCGTCAATCAGAAAGGTCCCTACGTTGAAATGATAGTGGGAAATAGGAAACATCAGTTTTTGATAGACACTGGAGCACAGAAGTGTTCCATTGATCGTTCACGGGTTCCAAATGTTCCACTGTCAGGGCAAACCAATGTTTCTGTATCGTTTTCCGGTACTCCAGTTGTTTGTCCGGTCTCTATGCCAGTACCTATTTCTTTGGGTCCTTTTTACGGACCAGTATCCTTTTCTAATGACCTTGGATTGCGGGGAAAACTTACTGGTATTGAACTTGTTAAAAGAATTAAGTGCAGTGATTTATTGTTGTTCTGATGGAGTACACTTGACAATTTCACTGCAGCAATCTTTTAGCTCGCAATTTCTGACAAGAACTTTGCCTCCAGAATTGATTGATGTACCAGAGAGTTTATGGGCTGTTGATGACAATGATGTTGGTGTTTTGCAGATTGAGCCTGTTAAGATAGTTTTGAAACATGGAATTGAGCTGCCACGCATTCCCCAGTATAGTATTTCGGTTGAAGGCGAGCGAGCTTTGAAATGTATTGTTTCCGATTTTGTGCACCGTGGTGTGATTGAAGAAAACTCGGGACGTTTGTGTAATAGTCCGATTTTACCAGTGTACAAGAAAGGTGATAATGTAATTCCGTTTCGTATTATAATTGATTTACGTGCCATTAATAAAGTTGTGGCACCACAGTTTCCAATTGTGCCTGATGTGACAACAATCTTAACCATGATTCCAGCTACAGCTACTTACTTTAGTGTTGTGGACCTAAAGAATGCGTTCTTTAGTATCCCTATAAACAAGGATAGTAGATATTTGTTCACGTTCACCTTAGGAGGACGCTCGTTTACATTTACTCGTGCACCTCAAGGGTACACAGAAAGTCCTAGTGTTTATAGTAGGGCTTTGAAAGAGCAACTTGATACCCTTGAATTGCCCTCTACTTGTACTTTGTTTCAGTACGTTGACGATTTGCTTCTGGCTGCAGACTCTGAGACTGCCTGTAACTGTGTTACTAGTTCTTCATCTAGCTAAGCATGGTCACAAAGCATCGCTTAAGAAATTTAAATATTGTTGCCAGGAGGTCGCCTATTTAGGCTATCTCCTGTCAAAGGAGGGAAGAACATTGACACCTGAAAGAATAAAACACATTTCTGGTATGTCTGTCCCAAATACGCAGAAGGAAGTAAGGGCCTTGATAGGTATGGCTTCTTACTGTAGGTTGTGGATCCCAAATTTTTCACTAGTGATAAAACCGATGTTGGCCTTGACGAAGAAGGGCATTTCTTCGCCGTTGCCATGGACTTCGGAGCACCAGCAATCGTTTGACTTGCTTAAGACTGCATTATGCTCTACACCAGTTTTGGGCACACCAAACTATGAAAAGGCCTTCGTATTGTTTGTGCATGAACGTGATGGATGTGCTTTGGCTGTATTAACGCAGGAGCATGGAGGGAAGAATAGGCCGTGCGGTTACTATTCCTCCGCCCCTGATCCTGTAGCATGCGCTTTGCCAAGATGTTTGCGCGCTGTCCCTACTGCTGCTGCATCTGTAAAACAGAGTGAGGGAATGGTCCTAGGCCATGATTTGACCCTGATGGTGCCTCACTCTGTAGATGTTCTATTGAACCGAACTCAAACGCAACAACTCACTTCTGCACGGTTGACGAGATACGAATTGATCTTGTTTGCCCCTCACATTCAAATTAGGAGGTGTTGTGTTCTTAATCCGGCTGAACTTCTACCTTTTCCGCAAGATATTACTTGCAGCAATGAAGACTCACATGATTGTTTGTACACAACCGAGCTAGAAACAAAGGGCAGGATTGATTTGAAAGATACCCCTTTGGATATTCCGCAAGGAGAGCTGTTTTGTGACGGCTCCTGCTTTAAACTTCCGGATGGTACGTCCACAGCCGCGTATGCAATCACTACCTTAAGCACGGTTGTGGAAACTAAGAGAATTACACATAATTCTGTGCAGTCCGCAGAGATTATAGCCTTAACCCAAGCTTATGAACTTTCCGAAGGGCTTGCAGTGAATATATATATACTGATAGTCAGTATGCCTTTTGGGTGGTTCACAACTTTGGGAGACTTTGGTTGGAAAGAGGATTTCTAACCTCGCATGGCACCAAGATCCAACATGGTACCCTAATAGTGCAGCTTCTCTCAGCACTTGCGCTCCCTACTCAGTTAGCAGTTGTAAAATGTGCAGCACATCGCAAGATTATAGATAATATTGGAAAAGGGAATGCTTTTGCTGATCAAATGGCCAGACAAACTGCCACTGATCCCCTTACGGAGATATATGTTTCTAGGAAAACTGAAAATGCTAATGTGATGGATGAGGGAGTGGGGTCTGTATCAGATATCCAAGCCGATGCCACAGTAGAAGAAGCCAAAAGGTGGGCTGAGGGCTTGGGAGAACTTGATGGCGATGGGTGTTGGGTGGACACGGTGGATGGGAAATGGTTACTCCCCGATGCGTATGTGCCAATGATGGTTGTAATGGCACACAGTCCTACGCATGTATGTGCTCAACAGGTGACGAAAATGTTAGAAAGAGTGTGGGTAAACGACAACATTTCAAAAATTGCTCAGCACTATGTTCAGAATTGTATGATTTGCCTACAACATAATGTGGGAAAGGGGACAGCAACCCCGAGGGGAAGTTTTGGGCCACCCCTGTCCCATTTGAAGTTATTCACTTTGATTTCATTGAAATGGAGCGATGCAAGAATTTAAAATATGTATTGGTTGTCATTTGTGCTTTCAGTAAGTAGGTCGTGGCTTTCCCTGTTAAAGATGCCACAGCTATGACCACTGCGAAAACTATGTTAAAAGAATACTTTCCCAGGTTCGTTTTGGCGAGAGTTATCTAGTGAGACAATGGTCCACACTTTGTCGCCGCTGTAATCCGACAGATATGTACAGCGTTACAAATTGACAAACGGTTCCATTCGGCCAGGCATCCTCAGAGCGCTGGACTAGTAGAAAGACACAACGGTATCATCAAGAACAAACTTGCTAAGACATGTGCCGGCACCAAACTAAAATGGCCGGATGCCTTACCGATCGTGTTACCAGCCATGTGTACAAACCCTCAAACTAAGACTGGGCTCTCTCCATTTGAGGTGGTAATGGGGAGACCTGCCAATATCTGGAATTTGCCAAAATGTCGAAAGTTAAGAGATATTATAAAGGTATCACTTTCAGATTATTGTAGCCAATTGACTAAAAACCTGTATTTGATTTACCACCAGGTACGAGAGGCCTTACCTGTGCGGTACGAAGGCCCGGGCCACGGCATACGACCTGGTAGCTGGGTGCTTGCTAAGTCATTTGAGCGCATCTCCTGCCTCGCGCCTCGATGGCGTGGGCCATTCCAGGTCCTGTTGGTCACCCAAACATCGGTGCAGGTAGCTGGCCAAAAGAATTGGATCCATGCATCACACATCAAGAAACTTCCTCACCCTGTGCCACACATTACAGAAGAAGCAGAACCCCTTGCTGATACTGCAACCAATGATCCCAAAGCAGTAAACAGCACCAAGAGTGTGTCAGAGAATATCTCTAAGCCCGAGAGGCTTGGGGAAGTTGCCATTTTGTTTCCACACTCTCCACCAATTTTGCACCCGGGAACGGCTGTTTCAAACGTAGCCCCTTCGTTTGTCCCGGATACGTTGCTTCCAACGGGAAGTGACGACACATTGCTTCCGGATCAATCAGTACCAGGAAAAATCAGATAACACTTGCGTCCAAGAAAATAGACATACGGCACAGTTCGACTGTGCATTCAAGGAAGGAAAAGAATCATCGAGGGCTTTCTTTTGCCCAAATTTGAGAAAGGGGATTCTGTTGGCTAGGGTTTTTGGAAGGACACAGAAATCGCGCAACCGGGGGGGTCGCCAGTAATGAAAATTGGGGTTTCCGTCTGAAGACTGCAATGCCTGCTACCGCCGCCGCTCGTATTGGACTTTTAAATAAGGGGGTGACCAACCGGGATAATGGACAAAATGCCTGGGCCCCGAAAACGTACTGCTGTGTTTTTGTAATAATATTAGGTTTTATAATAGGCACTGTTGTAGGCCTTTGGTATTTAGAGGAAGCTTATCCTTTAGAGTTTTCGCTACCGACTGTAAATGTACCCACTGTTCATACACCTTTTGTGCATTCGCATACTTTGTCCCCTAGAGATTCCCAGCATAGACAAAAGTATCATAATAATACTTTTCTACTTATAATAAATGCTACACATGTCATTTTTAACAGATCCAATTGTTGGGTCTGTTCACATTTACCGCAACACGGGGATAAGGGGCTAGGTTGGTATATTCATCCTTTACCGCTGACAACTGCTCGCTTTGCTTCTCTTAGAGCACTATTCTTTGGCCGATGGAATGATAGTGTCTCTGGGAACTTTGATGGCACCAATTTGAATAGTTTTGAGAAACGTGTTTTGACTCCACTGGGATGCTCTCTTTTTTCAAATGGGAGTAGACCGAATGTTGCTTCTATTAGGCCTTCTGATAGATTGTCTCGTCCTTTTCAATCTGATTTCCTTCAAAATGGCTCCGATAGGCAATAAGGATGCCGTGCCTCCTCCTTACACTGTTAACCATAGCCCCGATTCAGTTTCTTTCTGCATACAGAGGAATGGCACTCGGTCAATGGGAGATTTTAAAGGTTGTGCCAACGTTGCAAATTTGACTGGGGAAGACAGACCTTTGTATGTAGGCGAACCTGTCTATTTTGTTTGCGGTAATATAGCGTTTCCATGGTTGCCCAGGGATTGGCGAGGAACCTGTTATTTAGGGATCCTGTTACCTGGGGTGTTTATAGCGAGTACTAAAGAAGTTTCGAAGGCTCGTCCACGACGGGATGAGAATGGTGATACCCCGGCACAAGTATTGGGAGATATAGCAAAATCAGTTGCGCCATTTTGGGGGCAGATAGCGAATTCAGAAGATATCAGAAAACTAGCAAGAGTACTGGAGAGAACCATCAACCGGACCACAGATATACTCTACAATATGACATTAGAGCAGAAAGCAATAAGATTAGTAGCACTCCAAAATCGAATGGCATTAGATGTCATTCTAGCTGAGCGTGGTGGAGTATGTAAATTAGTGGGGTCCGCTTGCTGTGTTGTGCATGTTCCCGAGGGAAACTGGGATTTAAGCGCTTGGTTCTGGGACTTCTTGCGATCTTGGGGTTGGAAGGTACTTTCGGTTTTATTAACTATTTTAGGAGTTCTGTTGTTCCTTTGTTGCTGTATTCAGTGTCTGCCTAGTATGTGTTCGATGCTAGGGGGGTGTTGGGCACAAGCGATACATTCGATAGGACATGAGGTGTATGCCCCGGATAAAACTTCCAAAGAATATGTGTTAAAAGATATATTAGTAAAAGACCTAATGGCAATAGATATTTCAGATAGTGATTCAGGGTACATGGATACTGATGTATGGAGTTATTCATAACGAGACCCAAAATAGCTTTTAGCACTTGGCATAGGCCAAAAGGAGGGTTTGTCGGAATAAGAAGTATATCGTGCCTCCTACTGTAATAAATATATTAATATTGGCCTACGCCAAGCGGCTCGAAGTCATTCACGAGATCTGTGTTACAAGGTCCTGACATTTAATCTATGTAGGCCGCCATTTTAGGTCAAACCGCCATTTTAGGATTTATGTGGAAAAGTCACCCTGTGAGCTAAAATGGTGGACGATGTCATTGCAAAATACAACATGGCCGTCTTGACCTCTGTACATCGCTAATGTGTAATCTGCTTGCAGGCTACTTGTTGAGGTCATGAATTGAGACCTCGTCCTACGTTGACCTATGTGTAAAAGGATTACTCGTGCAAGTAAAACAATCCACAAGTATGTATTATGATAATGTATTTACACACTGGACAAAGAACATCTGTTTTACAATATTGTATTAATGCAATACAAAATTTAGAATGCACAGTTAATGCATACGCTTATTGTTACATGTAATAAAGAACAAACCAGTTAGATGTGGTTATTTGATAATGTGGTTATTTGAGACTCTGCAACAAACCCTAGAATTGGTAACATATAAAGTAGAATATTAACCCGAAGAGGGGTTGGCCATAGCTCTCACAAAATATATAAAAAGTGAATGCATTCTAATGCACAGTCTCTCACTGAACACTCTGAACCACGCTGGAGTTCATTGTGTTGTACTGAGGGCCGATAGCTATCTGACTTTGCACTGTTTTTGTAATTGTATTCTATAGAGAATAGAGTACTTTGTATGTTCTTTTGAAACCTGTGTTTGGTGTATTTCCTTTTGGGGTACTCAGCCTCCATATTTCGTTTCTCTTTTCACACCTCAGGTTCATCTTCGGGGTCATCAGTTACTGTTAGGACTGGAGACACACACACTGTCTGTGGGCTCTCCTATTGGGGTGTGATGTTTGGCTGGGAATGGCAATGGATTCCCTCCCAGAACACTGACCCCGGTGTAGTGGGGTACCACATTCTGAACCAATACTACTGCACTCCCTGATGCCTGTGCTGGTGCTGATGCCATGCTTGGGAGCATTATCCCGCTCTTTACCTTTGCCAGACTGGGGCTTGTGGCTGGATCTATGTGTGTTGTGGCTGTCCCTGGTGCGGTTGGGCTGGTTGGAGTTGTATCTGATGTGGCAGCAACTGCTGTATAAAGGAGCCTTGCTGTTGTACCATTCGATATGCATGTGCTTGTGCTTGCTGCCCAAAGGGACAGGTGCACACAAAGTGTCCCATGTTCTCACATCAGAAACAGGGACTGAAGAACCTGTATCCTACTTCCCTGAATCCTCTTCCTTTCCATCGCTGCAGGTATACTCTCCCAAGTGGAAAAAATCATCCTCCATCTGGTTAACATCCCCTGGCGGGGGCACATTCCCAATGGGTTACCCTCATGGTTGGGGGGGTGCCACCATGGCAGGGTTGGTTATGAGCGTTTCACCTTCCATTGTGTATCATGCAAGTTTCTTCTGTACCAGCCTGTTTTCTGCCTTGGTGGTCTTTTCTGCTGTCTGTCTCCCACTCTCTTGCTTCCTCTTACAATAGTGTACTATTGTTGCCTGTCTCTGTGTCCATCCCTTTGCCTCTATCCTACTATTTTGTCTAAGGAGGCCTGGACATCCGATGGCAGTCCTTTGGCCAATATATGGTAAAATAAAGGTATGAGCTTGTCCCACGGTTTTCATGTTTCCATCATTCAGAGCTCCTGGGCCTGTCTGAAATACTCTTCTGGTTCTTCATCCAGTTTCATCTTAAAGGCCATGACAGCTCCTAAATCTGAGCTGTCCGGATACATGCTTCTCATTACCTTCCATGCCTGAGTTTGACAGTTATTAAACTGTGCTCCATTGTGTGTGTTTGTGCTTAATTTTACCCTCTTATGTCCCACTTGCTCCCATATCCTATCCCCTTGCTCCCCTATTATCGCTGCAAATAAACTTTTCATGCCTCATAATATCACTCCTGCTGTTTCTTTCTCGAGTGCGTATATCTATTTGCTAATCCCTGCCACAAGGGAGGGCAAACTACAAATTAGGTTATCTCTGTCCATTGTCTGCCATGGTACATAGTTTGCATCTCCTCTTCCCTTCTGTTGAAATTACATTTGTGACTCCAGTACCCACCTTGTTGACTGTGCCAGTCCTATCTTTACTTCCTCCTTTGGGCTGTGGATGACACTTGACCAGTCCCTTCTTTGCTCCTCATGTTCTACCCTCCTCCTTTGCATATGTCCCATTCTCCTCTCTCTGCCGGGTGTCCACTGTTCATCCTCCCCTTCACGTATCTCTTCTTCCATCTCTTCCTCTTCTGACACAATACTGTCTTTGTTCCAGATTTCAGTCTCCTACTCCCCCTGTCTTGTTACTCATTGTCCAGTTTAAACTTTATCCTCCCTGATGTCCACGCTTGTCTGTTCTTTGTATTCCCCCTCTCCCTTTCCTTTCTTTCACCTCCTTTTTGTTAACTTTCCCTGCTTCATTGAACATTGCCTCCACTTGTTGTTGTGTGCTCTTTTCTATGTCTGCTTGATACTTCTTCTCTACCCTATCATACATCTCTTCTTGTCGTGTTTCCCTTCTTTTCTTTTTCCCATTTCCCCCTCCCTCTATGTCTGAGGACACCTGCTGTCGGTGTTATACCCTGCTGCAGGTCTTAATTATGGGTATGCTCCATAGGCTGGAGGCAGGGCACTAGGTTGGTCCGCTACCACTTCTCTTTTAATATCTGGCTTTGTTGGCTCATCATTTGTTTCTTCTTACAGTTTCCAGAGCCACAATACATTTTGTCTACTCTTTACCTTGGTGCCTTTGTACTGGGTTAGTAGATACAAGAGCATGTGTTCTATTATTTTACCATCAAACGTTCCCCCCCCGGCGATGCATGGAAACACTGACCAGCAGTTTCCTGAATCCATTGGAAATTATGTTTTATTATTTTGATCGCAGTGTTAGGGTCATTTTTCACACGTGTGGTCAAGGGGGCTATCTTGCAATGGCATTATTCACCCTCTCTCTTCTCCTCTGTTTTAAATCCTAATGATCCCTTTCACCCCTTCCATTCTACTCCCCTTTTTCTTATCCTCACCCCATTTATGCACTTCTTGAACACACACATGCTTACAGGTCTTCCCCTTATACGCACTATACACTCTCTTTCTCTCTGGCCGTCTCCACAGTATATCACTGGCCCGCTCCATAGGCTCACCTTCTATATTAGTGCAAGCAGACATCAAACTATGCCCTTCGCCTCCATTAATGGCCACCTCTAAAATGGCAAGCAAAATATTGTACACAAGGTACCTTCCGGGGTTGACTCTTGCACCTTGGTCCACACCCCAAGACAGACGAACACTACTCACTGACATGCGCTCTTCCCTTACTACTCAATAACTGAACACTGCTCCACCAAACAAATTGGAAAATAACACCCTTCTCCCACAATGACACGACTATACAATCGCCAGCACTATGCGCAACTCCCATCTAACGGGTCAGCCTCTTGCTACACACCTCCCCACTCTAACTCAGGTGTGCCCACACACACACACATTTGTTCCATACTGTGTCGAGAGCACTAAAATCTACTACTACTATGGCTGATCATCCACTCACCTTGAGGATGCCTCCTAAACAATGTAAAAAAATATCTCTCCCCCTTCTGTGGTTATGCAACCACGATACAGCGCATTCATGCATGGGTACACTCACATGTCGTAGAAATCCTTGAGCCCTCTCGGCACAGAGCCTTCCTTGCTGGCTCGCTCTTCCTCTTGAGTACGGGCAGCACTCTGGACCAGGCAGACCTTTGCAAACTCAGCATCTGCAGGGTCTCCTCGGTGGTGCACATAGAACTGGTCGGTGGTCACTGGACCCATGTTGGCCAGATTTCCCTGAGCTGGCCGAGGGAACTGAGGATCGCACTGGGGCCTTTAAAATATATCACAGGTCCTCTAGGAGCATGTAATCAGTAATTCTCCAGAAGTAATCCACAAATTAGCATACAATAGGCAAGAAGAAACACTGTTTTTTACAGCTGGGCAAGCATAAATCAAATGACACAGTGGAACAAAACTGATCGCTGAGTGCTGACACATCTGCTCATTGTGGTCATATCTTTTATTGAGTGAATACCATGTTAGCACAGTAAGAAAGAGTTACACTTAGTGTTTTGAGTTATTGAATGTCCCATGATCCAGATTGCCGGGGTCACATCAGTCCCTTATAGCTAGGCACGGGTTTGTTTGAAATGATTGGAGCAAACAGACCTGCCCTCCCCTGACTCGTCACCTCTCCTGTGGCACCACATTACTTTCCGCTACACCCCATGAATTAATTGTTATTGGAAACTACGTACTTGTGCTGACCTCCAGAACTTTATTAATCTGCCATTGGTCAGCACCCATAGGAAAAACACAAGACACCCTGAGCTGATGGGAAGCTTGCTGGATCATGTCAGTCTTCTCTCCAGACACACTCAATCCCCATTGTCAACTCCAGGGAAAACGTTTTCCAAGATGTCACCTAATCAGTCAGTGCTCGCTTTTGCACCATTAAAAAATTCACTCCTTCTCTATCTACTTCCTATGGCCTCAAACATGGATTTCCACTGCACTCAAACATTTAAATACAAACATTCACCTACACCGACACTGCTGTAAAAAAAAAAATACTCAGCTATATTATTTTAATACAACTTGGGATAAGAACTTCCATTCTTAAACTGTATGTACTGCATTTACAGTCTTTTGAACATTTACGATTTTGAGACATGACAGAGACCTTTGAGAAGCACATTGAGGATTCAGATATATCACAGGTTCTTTGCTAATTGAACCAAACAGGATTGGGTACTAGACATTGAATTATCAACATATCTGACAATCTAACAGAGAACAAAATATGAATGATCATTTTCTGTGAGTACCTTGATATAAGCAAAAAATAGGCGCTCCTCTGTCAGAACGAACGCGGCTAAATTACCTATTTTGTGGGGAGGTGCCCATTCGAGAGCCAAGCATTCATTTCTTGAAAGTCTTGCAGGTGGCCTCACATTTGCTCACTCAAGCTTAGCCAATAGTTTCAGCCTATGGCGCTGATTTCATCCTATTATGAAAATCTATACCCAGGTAATCAAACTGGGTTACAACTTGCAATCAATTCATATTAACCAGAAACTGCACACTGGGGCTTTTGCCGTATTCTGCACTATTAACTGAGCCATTCTTTCATTAATATCAAGCTTCATTCGACAAAAGTATGCACTATGATCAGAAAAGAGTTTATGTGTGGCTGCCTAAGTACGGTTAATCGGGAGACCATTGAGTACAATCTGCCACAATGGCATGTCTTGGCCACCCATCCTTGGCAAACCCAACCCCCAATTACTCAGAACATGCCCCATTTTGCCTATATGTTTGAAGCCGGAAATTGTGACATGCACAAGGCCAGTAATGGTCCCTATACTGGAAAGAGTCCACGAAACAAGTTAGCATTACAAAAGCCCCATATGGTGGACCCTCAGAGAAATGACAGCCTCTTAAAGGAGGTTCTCGAAAAAGTGTAAAGTGGCAAAGACAAGAGCCTGGCGACGTCACATGAAGCAGCAGGTATGCACCCAGAAGAGGTACCGAAGAAGAAAGTATATGGACCTTATAGAAACTTATGCCGAGTTGAAGAAGTGAGCAACATTTCATGTACGGATAGAAGATTGCACGAATAAAAGGACTGAAGAAAATGCAAGCCGTTTTATAACTGTACAGATGCTGAAATGTAAGTAGACTAAGTAATCATAAGGTTAGCTATACGTAGTGAATAAACTGCAGGCAGTGCCACCAAAATATATATATATATATATATATATATATATATATATATATATATATATATATATATATATATATATATTTATATATATATATTTATATATATATTTATATATCACTAAAAATACTTTGTTAAGGGGACGTTATGGTTAAGTTGCGCTACTAAAAACCTGTGAAATTCACTAAAAGTTTTTACAAACATGACATAATACAAAAGTCTCATTGTGGTTCAAAGTAAACCTGAAAAACCCTTGACATTCGCCAGTTATGGTACGCTAAGCAACCATACTCCCCGCAGCACTGTGCACTGCTAACAGTAACACCCAGGACATCAAAGATGACATCACATCTGTCGGCAATTTTATTCCAAAAACATTTTAACCCACACGCAGTAATTGGTCGTGGAACGGTAAGCAGGAACTTCCATTTAAACGTATCACTTTGGTGAGAAAAAAGCTTCACTTTTTCATTTTGCATTTCCACATCTCATTCCGCCCCCCTCAAAGGTCACCTTCTGAAATACCATTACATGAGTGTGTGAAGTCCAATGCAGTCTTGTTTTCAATGTATTACTGGCGATATATCTGCATACACTAAAACATGAATAAAACATAAACATTAGAACCCACACGCAGTAATTGCTTGTGGAACAGTAAGCAGGAACTTCCATTTAAACGTATAACGTGGTGACAAAAAAGCTCCACTTTTTCTTTTTGTACTTCCACATTCCTTTCCGGCCCCCTTAAAGGTCAACTTCCGAAATACTGTTACATGAGTGTGTCAAGTCCAATGCAGTGTTGGTTTCGATGTGTTATTAGCAATATCCGCGTACACTAAAACATGAATAAAACATGGGGGGCACCGAAAAAAGCTCACTTACTTTATGCTGTTGTACAACCTATCAGGGAATGAGTCACATGTTAATGTGAACAAACTTTTTCCCCCATTAAATCTAAGGGGAAAAGAGACGTTTTGAGAACCCCTGCCCCTTATAACTTGCGCTCCCCTGCACCAAACATCATCAAATTTTCCAAAGAAAGTCACAGTGAGCGATAACATTTTTTTTGCAAACTTTGGTGATGATTCATCCAAGTATAGCACAGGTACAAGGCAGTCAAAAAGTGTTCCTCCTATGGAAACAGCAACTCCACCATAACAACATAGCCACTAACGTGCCTGTCTAATATGCTGAAGTGGTTGTTGGTTAAATCTACAGATTTGGATATATGTCCGCATACATTTGAATGTATATGTGTACATTGGCCCATAACTCCACTGCTTATAAGGTGGCCATGCCCCAAGACAGTACACTGTCCCCAGAACCATCTGACATGCTAAAATATACTATAGGTGTATGCATTGATCTAATATGATGCAGTGGATGTGGGCAGGGCCTAAGGTTTTAGGAGTATGTTGTATGGCCTACAGCCTGCAGCCATGCAACCAAAACTGTACATCCTGCCCACAACCACCTCAGTGATGTGCAGTAGTACGGGTGTATTGATAGGTGTAGTTTGCTTCACTTGTTCTGGCCAGAGACTGCACTCCTAGCTGTATGTCCATAGATATTTCATTGTGTGGGTGTGCACTGGCTTACACCTCCAGTGTCTATAACTTTGTTCTTGGGTGCTGTACACACTCCCCACAACCCAGTAATCGTTAGTCAATACTACAGGCCATGCACCCAAGACAGTACACCCTCCCCAGAACCATCTGACATGCTAACAGATACTACAGGTGTATGCATTGCTCTAATATGATGCAGTGGATGTGGACAGGGCCTAGGGTTTTAGGAGTATGTTGTATGGGCTACAGCCTGCAGCCATGCAATCAAAACGGTACATCCTGCCCACAACCACCTCAGTGATGTACAGTAGTACGGGTGTATTGATAGGTGTAGTTTGCTTCACTTGTTATGGCCAGAGACTGAACTCCTAGCTTTATGTCCATAGATATTGCGATGTGTGGGTGTGCACTGGCTTACATTTCCAGCACTTATAACTTTGTTCATGGGTGCTGTACACACTCCCCACAACCATGTAATCGTTATTCAATACTACAGGTGTATCCATGGTTGTGACATGCTGCGGTGGTTGTGGCCAGGGCCTACAGTCTTGAAAGTATGGCCTCCGGCCTACGGCATGCGGCCATGCATCCAACACTGTAGGTCCTGGCCACAACCACCGCAGCATGTCATAACCATGGTGGCATACTAATCAAGAACAGACCCATAGTAAAATGTAATGTAATAACGTCATGTACTCAATTTGAATGGTCATTAACACAACGCGAATCCTTCGAACATTTTCAAGGTGTCTCTACACAGCACGGACTAAAATACTACCCTTATCGCACCCCTCATTGTCTGCATGTACAAATATCCTGAACAAGGCGGCAATGGAGAATACATAATTGACACTTGCCACCCAAAAAAGTCCAGTATTTCAGTCATCTCTTACGCTCTGAACCTCTCCAAGCACTGTAGGTGTTCAGAAGACTTTCCCAAACACCATTTTGCAACGCAAATACATCATTACCACCTGCCCCCAAAGAAATACAGTATTTAAGCCATCTCTTACTCTGTGATCCTCCCCACACACTGTAGGAGAGCAAAACAGCTTCCAAAACAGCATTTCGCCTCTGGTGGCGACCGCGCTGTCTTCGGATCCAAGATGTTGGGTGCATCCACATATTCTAACGCACATCACGGCTCGCTGTAGCCAATTGGCAAAGACGTTGAATGTCTGCGGTCATGACGCCATGCCACACCCCTGGCCAATCGGTATCTTGTCCGCGGAGCGAACAGGGAACTGTGACCATGGAACGGACATACAAATCACACATTTTTTTCTACATATTTTTTGTTCATTTTAAAGGAAACTACTGGACGGATTGGCACCTAAATTACAAAAGCACGCTTTTGGAACCAAGCCCCTGCCGTAAATTTGATGCCAATCCGTCGAGCGGTTTGGGCTGTAGGCGTGCGCAAAGTTTTTCCCCGATTCAGTCTATGGGGAAAAAAGACGTTTTGGGACCCCCCATATAACTTTTGCCCCCCTGGACCAAGCATCACCAAACAAATACAGTATTTAAGCCATCTCTTACTCTGTGATCCTCCCCACGCACAGGAGAGCAAAACAGTTTCCAAAACAGAATTTTGCCTCTGGTGGCAACCGCGCTGTCTTTGGATCCAAGATGTCGGGCGCATCCACATATTCTAACGCACTTCACGGTTCGCTGTAGCCAATCGACGAAGATGTCGCATGTCCGCGGTCATGACACCACACCCCTGGCCAATCGATATGTTGTCCGCGGAGCGAACATGAAACTGTGACCGCGGAGCGGACATACATATCACACATTTTTGGAGACATATTTTTTGTTTGTTTTAATGGGAACTACTGGACAGATTGGCACCTAATTTGCAAAAGCATGCTTTTGGGACCAAGCCCCTGCCCCTGCCGCAAATTTGATGACAATCCGACCAGCGGTTTGGGCTGTAGGCGTGCGCAAAGTTTTTCCCCCATTTAGTATATGGGAACAAAAGGCATTTTGGGACCCCCCATATAACTTTTGCCCCCTGGACCAAACAGCACCCAACTTTGCAAAAACAATCAGAGTGACCCATATACTTTTTATGCAAAGTTTAGTGAGGATTCGTCCAGGGGGAGCGGAGTTATAGGCCACCCAAAAAGTGTTCTTCCTATGGAAACAGCAACTTAACCATAACTACACGGCCACAACCGTGGCCGTGTAATTAATATATATATATATATATGTGTATAGACAAGCCTTCTTGAATCTTCCTTCACCGTTAGCTGTTTTATTCAACTGCGCCAAACTTTCAGCTCTTCTGTTTTATATATGTATGTATGTATGTATATACATGTAATGGCAAAACACTAGAAGTGCCAGGTTTTATTCATTTAATAGTATTAAATGCAACAAAGGAGCTCAAAACACAGTCTCCTGTCACATGGTCAAGATGAAAATAGACTTTGGGAGAGCTACACCAAGACGAGAAGATAAGGTCATGCTCACACTCCCTTCTTTTCTCAGGCACAGTGATCCTTTGCAAGGCTGAGTTCAAAGGACTAATTGAATGACAGATAGTATGAGTGATGATGGATGATGGGCTTATTAGGTGGGGAGGCATGACCGAGTCCAACCCTCCAGCACCTGGTGTACAAGCTTGCATGCTGCTAGCGAGTGAAATATTCCAGAAGGTTACAAGCATGCCAACCAAATGCAGAGTGCAACGTAGCAGAGAGCCCTATAGTTTGAAAGCCAAAAAAACATTGTGTATTTTTGTGACGCGGAAGATGACTTGCACTAGGGGTGGGCATAGCTGTCCACCTGATCTTAGAGACCCAATGACGATCACATAACCCATAGAAAGTATACTAAGATGTTCCCCTTACGCCTATCCCATGCACCATTAAGATTTCTTATTTTTGCCAAGTAGTATGATGTCATTCATAATGAGCTTTTGCTATTTAACTGTCTTTTTCAAGTAAATGGTTGAGAATACTTGTGCGGCATCTGTTGATATCTGTTGTACTCCCTGTTTTAGACAATTGCAATTAAAAACAGTTGTGTTTTGCGAACTTCTAAGTCAGCCTGATTATTGATATTAGAGTAAGATCTGCATCCCCATCCATCTCAGATACTGTTACTTTGTCTTAAATGACCCCCAGGTTAACTTGGGAGCAGAGGATCTGTACAGGTCCATTGATTAGTAAGCCTTTAGTATTTTCGGCTAGTCCGACACCCTCTGCCATCTAGCAGGAGGATCACAAGGTTTCCTGTGGAGAGCATCTGATATAGAATTCTTGCACGAAAATTGATACAGGTAGGACGGGTCCCTCTTTCATGAAATGCCTCCTGGTTTCCACAGGCACTGAGCAGACTGAAGGTGATGGTGGCCAATTGGAGGATGGGTCAATACCGAGGAACTTGAGCTGAAAAGCGAATGGTGAGTAGATTGAGGGGACTGGCAAAAATAGAGGGAATGGGATTTTGGTAATGTAGACAAGTAAAAGAGGTTTGGTTAGTGTATAATGAGAAGTGTTTGAATGAAGAGCGTTCTGTAGAGCCCAGTTTCCTAGCTCAAGGAGCTTTAGAAGGAGTCATTTCGAGACCAAAGTGGGTAATTTGGTGGCATATAAACAAGGTTTTATGAGACGGAATGACTCAAATCCAATCAGGGTATTTTAGGGGCTAGGAAAAAATTAGTACCATGGTGAGATACATGTAAAGTCGACTAGTTTGTCTGTTTGTGCATTTTGTAATCAAGAAGAGGTGTCGAAAAACGACAAGAATAAAATTGTCAGGTTAAGGAAGAGGAAAAAGGTGTTATTTATCTCTTAGTCATTGTCGGTGCCGACCGAACAGGTAGATTGAAATAAGTAAGAAGTAGAGGCTTTGAGCAGTGACTGTTGGAGAGCGCTCATATTTGTTGTTTTTCTGAAACGTATTTGTGTAACTAACGGTAAGTATGACAGTAGATTAAGACTTGTCACAGTGGTGGATGTTACTCCACTGATGCACATGTGCAAGACACTGCCAAAGCATGCACCCAAGATCAAACAGTATAATGCGTAATGGGTCAAGGCCACAGCAGATACAATGTTCATGGTCACGAAAGGGATTGCTGTCAATGGCGGTTTTGCAACACATAACCACATACTTGCCCGCTGCATACACAAGGAAGACATTGGAAAAGAGGTTAGCTAGTTTAGAATTATGGACAATGTACCAGGAGGAGCAGGAAGAGCTGCCTCCTGAGGACTAGACGCTTAATCAGTGTAGGGCGGAAGGTGCTGAGCTTTCTGCTCCCCTTAACTCACCCGAAGTGAATGGCGATAGTACAAAAGATGAAGGATTGTATACGTTGAGGGAAATAAAAGCAGCAATAGGATATAGCAATCCAATACATGAACTGCCTGTTTACAGCAGTGACGACAGTTCGGAGAAGACTAAGGGAAAAGAGGAGATCTTTAAGGTCCCACAAGACAAAGAGGAGAAAAGTGAATGACCGAATATATCAGTAGAAATAGAACGAGAGATTAAGAGATGGAAGGAGAAAAGGATAAAGCTGATGAGGTGACACTTGTACAGAATAAATAGATGGGTGGACAGATGTTCCTCAAGCTCGATAGAAAAAGTATTGTGGAAGCTAGGCAAAGGGAAGATTGAGACAAACAGGATAGAAAAGACAGGGAATGAGAAATACGATAGAAAGAAGATGAGCACAAAAGAAAGAGCAGGCAGAGATGAGAACAGGTGTATCAGGAAGAACAGCAGATAAAGGAAGAAAGGGCAGAGGAGTAAAGAAAGTATGACAACAGACAGGGAGCAATCGAAGAATGAGATAGGCAAGAAAAGAAGAGAGAAGAGGAAGCGCATAAATTATGGGATAAAAGAATGCAAAGACAAAGGGAAGAAGAGGTGCATAGAGCAAATGAGAGTAGGGAAAAAAAGAAGGGAAGAGGAAAGAGTTCAATAGAAGAGAAAGTGAAGGGAATTAGACAAAGAAATGGAGCGAAAAAGGAGACAAAGAGAATGCGATATCGATCGCATTCAGAAAGAGCTGATGGAACCGAGTCCAGTAATATCATGGGGCGACATAGAGGATTTTCTCCCATCGCAAGCAGTAATGTCAGGACAATCTTGGATAAACCTAGATGAGAATTTTGAGATAGGATGTATCAGAGAAAGAATCAATAAAGCCTACCAGGTTATGAGAGCAAGAGGTGTATTGGGAAGCAGGCGAAAGGAAGGTCGATCTGTAGTCACCCAATCATGATGCGAAGAAGGAAGCTCACTTGGTTTTGAGCAAAGAGCTTTATCACTCCGCAGACTAACCTTAGACAGGATTAAAGGGGACAAAAGCTATACTAGTTGGGGACAAGATATGTCAGTCAAAGAATGGGAAACCTTCCATGAGGAGGAGGGAGAAAGTGCATGCCATCCCGAGGAATGCCGGCAGACAGACAAGGAAGTAGAATGGTCCCATCTAGAGCAGCCTAAGGATAGGACAACAGATCCTTATTCAAAGCGACATAAAGGACGATCACATAGCGAGAGAGGGGAATCGCCACCATATGTGAGTAGACTAAGGTCATTGCTAGGTAGAAGTCAATCCCCACTATGGATAGACAGATTATGGGAACCGATTGCAGATTTATGGTTTCGCAGTTCCCGTTATTGGAGAAAGGAGGGGCCAGACCACAGTATATCCCTTGGCCACAGATGGATTAGGATAATTTAAGATGTAAACATCCCAGCTTAAAGGCAAACACTGGGGAAATATTGATGAGCTAGAGAAGATGGCAGGATGAAATACACTGGCAAAAGGGGACATTAAGGGCCTCCTGGCAGCCATTTTTGGGGAAAGGGCTGATGACATTTGGACGAGAGCAGGTTACTCAATTGTCACGGCACAAAACACAGCTCATGCGGGAGTGCCAGTTAATCATTTTAGAGCAGCTGTCTGGAAAGCAGTTAGGGTGCAGTATCCTGGTATGCCAGGTATGGATGCAATTATGGCACGTAAAATGAAAGATGATATAGATATGCTTGCTTAATTTCAAAGAATTCAGGAATGCTGGACTTTGGAAATGAGGAAGATGTGGGGGAAATCAGTGGCAGTATTTGATCACATTTTGTGTCAGGGATAACCAGATAAAGTACAGAGACATCTCAAGAAATTAGTGCAAATGGAAGCAAAGCCATGGGCAGAGATACAGTTGACTATAGCACATCACTGCCTGCTGTTGCATGAGCAAAATATGAAGAAGGAAGATGCTAAAAAATGTGAAGAAGCCAAGTTAGTTCAGAAGAAGTACACCATAGAAGGGACGGTACTAACAAGCATAGAGGGATTAGGAACACAGCAAGCAATGGGTACATCGCAGGCAAATAATCAACATCAGAAGGATCAGGGAGTGAATGGGTTTATGGCATGAGGCAGAGGAATGGGTTACAAAGGAAGGGACAGTTTCAACAATCGGGGAGGCTTTCAAAATAACCAAGGTGCATTTCAGAGTATGCAGAATGATAACCAAAATGTGCATGGAGGATTTAATAAAGAGGGCTAGTCTGAAGAGTTCCTCCTGAATGTTGGACATGGTGAATGACAGGACACATCACTCGAATATGTTGAAGCCAAGGGTATGTACAGAATGGGCAATTCTCAAGAGGGGGACAGCTTATCCTCCAGTATATGGCTCACAAAATAGAGACAAGTGAAACGCTTACCTGAATGGCTATAACATTGATTACTGAGAAGATGCTGCCTTAAGATATATATACTGTGATAATTCGCCCCTCTCACCTGCGTTTATTATATGTGGAGTTCTCCATCCTGTTTTTCCTTCAGGGGCATGCTGAAAAGGAAATCTGTGGAGTTTTGAAATGCTAGGGGATCAATAGTTGTTTGTCTTGAAAATGCCAATTCTTTTCCAGAAAATGTCTTTGGGTAAGTATATTGGCAAAAAGATTGTATTCTTTAATGTTGTAACTATCCCTATGTTGGAGAGATCTCTCTTTCTTACAATTAACCTTTCTGTTGCAGATTCCCAGAATTCGGAAAAGTTTATGGCTGCGAAAAAATACAAACTGACTTGGCTGAGGAAAACTTTAAATAACGTAAGTTCAACAATGTAGAATAACTGCAGTCTTGAGGAAAAGCGCAGAACAAACTGTGCTAAGAGAAACTTGTAATACTTCAGGTACATAAGTCTATTTAACTTTCTTTTGTATTTTTCTATTTGGTTCTTTAGTTAATGAAATACCTCTGTTTATATGCAGAATTGCGGAAAGCTGAGGAAAATCCTTTCGGATGGTGCGGAGCCGACAGAAGATTCTTTTGACTGAAGATGCTGCGGGTTCAGAGAAAGCTGTGGTTGGAAGATGCTGCGGCTGTGAGAGCAACTTCTAACAAGCAACTTCTAACAGGAGCTGCTGCAGTAATGAACGACCACTGCTGACTGAAGAATCTTCTTAGAAGAAAACTACAGTTTGGTAAGTTCTTTCAATAAACTATGAGTTTCTTTTGTCTTTTTTCTGTAAAGCTAATGTTTTATATTTTTCTCCTTTTGACAGATTCTGTGAGAAAAAAGTGTCGGTAGCATTACCAGCTGTCAGCAAAGAAAATGCGAAGCGGGCGTTTCAGCGGAGGCAGGGCTTAAATAGCTCCCTCGGCAATATCAATGGAAGGCGCTGTCAGAAATGAATCAGATGTTGCGGCAGCCATGTTTCGAGTATAAGACCAATGTTAACAATATGAAAGTCTACGGAAACTGATGATGAGAGTGGTGCAAATGCCATGTATACCAGGCTAACACCCACTTTAAACCCACAGACTGAGGCAATGTTCCTGGTTTATCTGGGATGCCTGAATATACACTGCGCTCGTTGGCTGATATCATGACAGTCTTCCCCCCCAATACCCCTCACAAGGATGAACCCTCCGGTCCTGGCTTAGTAGGGTGATTCTGATGGAACCGTTTGAAGTAATTTGGGGGCATGAATGTGTGAAATGGGTTCCCAAGTTCTGTACTGTGGGAAAAATGCTTCCCAATCTACCAGGTAGAATAATTTCTTTCTTACAATCTTGGAATCTAAAATTTCTTTCACTAAGAATTCTGGTTCTCCTTCTACAATGATTGGTTGTGGTGATGGTTGTAGTCTGGTCACAGCATTCATTGGTTTTAACAAAGAGACATGGAATACAGGGTGAATTTGCATAAGAGATGGCAGGTTCAACCTTACTGCTACGGGATTGACAATGATTTCTGCAAGTAATGGGCCCAGAAGTCTAGCTGAAATATACGTGGGCCCTTAAGTAAAATGTGTTTAGAGGACAACCAAACCTTGTCCCTCACTTTACACTCTGGAGATTCTCTTCGAAGGTTATCAGCACCTTTATTTTTACTTTCCTTTGCTGTGTCCAAATGTTTCAGGTCCTCTTTTTGTACATGGGTAGTATTCACTTGAAGACTCTGTACTGCAGGCATCTCTAACGCTTCTACTGGGTCAAAGGTAGCGGTCCAAGAATGTGAACCATTAAGTATGTAGAAAGGAGTATAACCTGTGGAAGTGTGTTCTAAGTTATTATACGCATACTCAGCAATCCAAAGTGCATCCACCCAAGAATAATCTGGTGGAGAAGACATTGCAGGTATTGTTCTAGAGTCTGATTGGTTCTCTCCATTTGGCCATCAGTTTGTGGGTGGTGACTTGTAGATAAACGTACTTTGACTTTAGCCAACTCACAACAATTCCTCCAGAATTGGGAGACAAATTGACTTCCCCTATCAGAGATCACTGCTGACGGGAATCCGTAGAGATGTACAATTTGTTCCAAGAACACCTTTTTCAGGACTGATGAAGTAGGAAGCCCCTTGAGGGCAATGTAATGTGCCATTTTGGAAAACAAGTCCACCAATAGAAGGCTTGTATTAAAGCCTGAGCAAGGGGGCAATTCAGTAATGAAGTCCATAGAGATGGTATGCCATGGTGCTGGTGGGACAGGTAAAGGTTGCAGTAGTCCTGCGGGTCTCTGCTTTGAGCTTTTGTTTTGAGCACAAATACCACAAGTTTGAACAAAATCTATGATGTCCTTGCGCCATGTTGGCCATCAGAGTGTCTTTGGATTTTGCCCATGGTCTTAGCTATTCAAGGGTGGCCTTCCAACACAGCTCCATGGTAATCTGCCATAACTTTCTTTTGTAGTTCTTGATTTGGTAGGTACAGCCGATTTTGGAAGTAAGGTAAACCTTCTTGAATGTCAAACTTGGGTCCTCTGGATTTCTGGGCCTCTAACTCTGAAGTGGTCATCCTGAGGAGAATGTGTGCTTTAAGTCTTCTTCCGAAGAGCCTGTAACTCCTAGCATGTTTTCTTCAGGAATTATATTTACAGGGTCTAAGGTACTTGGGATTTCTTCTTTCTCTCCTATCCGTGACAAGGCATCTACCTTACCATTACGTACACCTGGGCGGTAGGTGATAACGAAATCGTATTCTATGAAGAACAATGCCCAACAGAGTTGTCAGGATGATTGAGCCTTTGCATTGTGTAAATATTGCAGGTTTCGGTGGTCTGTGAAAACTGTGATGGTATGCCGGGCCCCTAACAGATGGTGTCTCCATTCTTTAAAAGCGTTCTTGATGGCTAGTAACTCCTTATCTGTAATGCTGTAGTTTAATTCTGCGGTTAAAAATGTCTTTGACCAAAAGGCCACTGGATGCAATTGTCTGGTTTTAGTATTTTTCTGGGATAATACAGCTCCCATTGCAGGACTGGATGCATGTGTTTCTACAATAAATGGTAGCTCAGGTTGTGTGTGTCTCAAAATGGGAGCTGTAGTAAATTGTTCTTTTAAGGTCTGAAAAGCCTCTTCAGTTGCCTTGGTATAGGAGAATATCTTGTGTTTTCACAATCATTAAGTTATTGGATGGACTAGTTGGGAAAATACTGCTACAAAGCGTCTGTAGAAGTTGACAAATCCTACAAAACTTTGGACTCCTTTAACTGAGGTAGGGGAAGACCAATTCAGGACGGCGTCAGCCTTTTGGTTGTCCATTTGAATTCACATGGGTGACTGGATGAATCCCAGAAACTCCACTGAGGTCACATGAAAGGAACATTTTTCAAGCTTGATAAAGAGTTTGTGTTGACGTAATTTCGTAAGCACTGCTCTTACATGGGTGATGTGTGTTTTAACCAAGCTTGAATAAATTATGATATCATCAAGATACACTACGGTACAGACATCGCAAAATTCACATAAGACATTATTCATAAAGTTCTGGAAAGCTGCGGGGGCGTTGCAGAGACCAATGGGCATGACTTTTTATTTGTATAAACTGTATTTTGTGCGGAAGGCAGCTTTCCATTTGTCTCCTTCCTTTATTCTCACCAAGTGGTAGGCTCCTCAAAGATCTAGTTTAGTGAAAATGTTGGCATCCTTAACTTGATCCATTAGCACAGGAATGAGTGGAAGGGGATAATGGTTCTTTACTGTGATCTGGTTTAGGGCACGGTAGTCTATGCAAGTACGAAGGTCCCCTTCCATCTTGGGTATGAAGAACAAAGGGGATGCCAGGGACTCAGAGAGGCCTGAATGAAACCATTAGCAAGATAGTTTTCGAAATAGGTCTTTGAATGAATATTTTCTTGTGCAGTTAAAGCATAAATTCTGCTGCACAGGGTCTTCAAACCGGGGACAAAATCAATTTGGCAATCATATGGCCGATGAGGGGGTAGCATGTTAGCTTGTTCTTCTTCAAATACTTCCTGGAAATACATGTACTCCGGTGGAAGAGTTCCTAGTAATCATGAGGTGGATTCTTCTCTTGAAATCACTTGAGCTTCCTTTTCAAAGGTTCTGTCTTGAGTATAGCAGGAATGTCTGCAATTTTCTGTAAACACTCAGGTCTTGGCACGCCAATCAATCTATGGGTTATGTTTCTCTATCTATGGGATTCCTAAAATCACTTTAAATTGTGAAGCACTAATTAGGTCAAACTTTTCTTAATGTCCCTCCTGGCATAGCAAAGTGCAAACTCCAGTACACTTCATCACTGGTCCAGATATCAGTTGAGTACCATCTACTGAGGTGACATTTTCTACCACAGCCTTTTGGTGCATACCAATACCCATCTATCGCACCACTGTCCACATATGCTTCTAGAGCATAGGTTTGGGATGGTTGAATGTCACTGTTTAGGATTACTGGAACAACAAAATTAGAGATCTGAATGTCCTTCCACAAGTCGACCTCTACACTTTTCGGGCGTTGGAGTTTTCACTCTTCTTATTTTCTTTCATTTTTCTACCTACCTGGTCTATGGCTGCCACTGGTTTCCATGCTGGTTTCAACTGACAATTTTGCATGTGGTGACCTGCTGATCCACAATAGAGGCATAGATTCTTTTGTCTTCTTTTGTCTCTTTCTTCCTTACAAATGGGGCCCCGAACACCTCCTAACTGCTATGGTTCAGAGTGAGTTTCAGTCACTGGACAAGTTCCGCAATCCTTTGAACAAACATATAAGGACCTAGGTCAACTGTATAGTTAAGTCTATGAATTCAGCACAACCTGTAGGAGGGTTCACTACTTGCGCCAATATGTATTTGCGTTCCCCTCGAAATCCTCAATAAATGAGGGTTGTTCTCTTCTGCTCAGGCCAACTTGTCTCTGCTACTAATCGATAAATGGAAGCTATGTAAGTGTAAGCCAACAATTCCTGGTTTCCTTGATGTAGAGAGAGCAGCTCATTATCCAAAGTATGTCCCTGGGCCGGATGTGCAAAGAGTTTCTCTAATTCCTGCCGAAAACCAGGGAAATTCATTAACAAGGGGTCATCATATCGATTGACTAAGGGTATAGACAAGTCAGTGGCATATCACCCCAGATATGATAACACAAATGCCACCTTGGCTTGATCTGAAGGGAAAACTCTGGTTCTACACAGGAAATGTAAGTTACATTGGTTCATAAAAACTGGAAAGCTCTGTGGATCCACCGTAAACCTCTCTGGGCTGCTAATGGAATGTTCCTGGGTTAAATTACCTGTAAGGGAGTACTGGGAGCGGAAATGGGACCCTGAGAAACCCCACTAGGGAGTGGTGCTTGTCCAGCTTGGGACTGTAGTAATTGGCGATCCAATTCATTGGTGCGTTCACTGTTAACCATCAACTCTCTTCTAAGAGAATTAGTTTCAGACCTAGCTGCATGGAATTATGCTCATAAATCTCCTATAATCTGAGATAAATTATCATTTCCTGTGTCCACAATTACGCTCAGGTGGAGTATTTTTAAGAGCTTGCTTCACGGTTTGTAACGCTTACCTGGCCTCCTTGGGAGCGTAATGCCTTCTCAGCATATGGACCTGCACTTGGACACTTTTTGTTTTTTTCCCTGTTAAAATGGCAATAACAACAATAGAATGGCTATAACATCGGTTTTTGAGATATATATATATTAAATTGCCACGGTAATGGCCATGTAGTTATGGTTAAGTTGGTGTTTCCATAGGAAGAACACTTTTTGGGCGGCTTATAACTTCGCTCCCCCTGGACGAATCCTCACCAAACTTTGCAATAAAAGTATGTGGCCAACTCTGAATTTGTTTGCAAAGTTTGGTGAGGATTCGTCCAGGGGGGGGAAAGTTATAGTGGGGGTCCCAAAATTTATTTTTTTCCCATAGACTGAATGGGAAAAATGTTTTACTCACGCCTACAGCCTAAACCGCTGGATGGATTTTCACCAAATGTGGACCAGGAGCAGCGGCTTGGTTCCCGAAAGCGTGCTTTTGCAAATTTGGTGAAAAGCTGTCCAGTAGTTTTTTTTTAAATAACCAAAAAGTAGGTAAAACAAAATTAGTGATATCTGTGTTCGGTCTGCAGACACACTTCCCTGTTCGCTCCGCTGACAGTGTCCTGATTGGCCGAGTGGTTTACAGCATGTCTGAGGACATTTGGCGTGTTCGTTGATTGGTTGGTGTTCAGTGTGAAGCGCGTCATATTTTCGGCAGCGCCCTCCATCTTGGATTCACGGACCTCCGTGGACAGCGCGGTGAAAGTTTGTTCGAAATGTGTATTTAGGAGAGTGTGTTGTTGTGTGGGAGTGTTTGGGGAGGATGGGAGGGTTTGAGATAAGTTAAATGTTTTTTGCTTTTTTATGTGGTGGATATTCTTTTTGTGTTCGATTTGTCTGCGGACATCACAGCTGTTCTGAAATGTTCTAAATAAACTGAATGGGTGGTGTTTTGTTTGCAAGTAAGCTGAAACTGTTCCAAGAACACTTGCGGTGTCCTGAAATGTTCGCAAATAAACAAATGGGGGTGTTCTGAGGACACTGTCGGTATTGTTCGTTCTCAAGTTGAAAGTGTTTTAAGAACTCTCGCGCTGTCCTGAAATGTTCGTAGGGGGTGTCCTGAAGATGCTGTCCGTATTGTTCTCTGGCAAGTTGAAAGTGTTCTAAGATCTCTCGCGGTGTCCTGATATGTTCGGAAATAAACAAAATGGGGGAGTTCTGAGGACGCTGTCCGTATTGTTTGTTGTCAAGTTGAAAGTGTTCTAAGAACTCTTGCGGTGTCCTGAAATGTTCGTAGGGGTTGTCCTGAAGACGCTGTCCATATTGTTCTCTGGCAAGGTGAATGTGTTCTAAGAACTTTTGCGGTGTCCTGGAATGTTCGCAAATAAACAAAATGGGGGGGTGTTCTAAGAACACACGTGGTGTCCTCAAATGTTCGTAGGGGCTGTCCTGAAGACGCTGTCCGTATTGTTCTGTGGCAAGCTGAATGTGTTCTAAGAACTCTCGCTGTGTCCTGAAATGTTTGCAGATAAACAAAATGGGGGTGTGTTCTAAGAACTCACGCAGTGTCCTCAAATGTTCGTAGGGGGTGTCCTGAAGACGCTGTCGGTATTGTTCTGTGGCAAGCTGAATGTGTTCTAAGAACTCTCGCGGTGTCCTGAAATGTTCGCCAATGAACAAAATGGAGGTGTCTTCTAACAACTCACGCGGTGTCCTCAAATGTTCGTAGGGGGTGTCCTGAAGACACTGTCCATATTGTTCTGTGGCAAGCTGAATGTGTTCTAAGAACTCTCGCGGTGTCCTGAAATGTTTGCAAATGAACAAAATGGGGGTGTGTTCTAAGAACTCACGCTGTGTCCTCAAATGTTCGTAGGGGGTGTCCTGAAGACGCTGTCCGTATTATTCTGTGGCAAGCTGAATCTGTTCTAAGAACTCTCGCGGTGTCCTGAAATGTTCGCAAATGAACAAAATGGGGGTGTGTTCGAAGAACTCAGATGGTGTCCTGAAATGTTCGTAGGGGGAGTCCTGAAGACGCTGTCCGTATTGTTCTGTGGCAAGCTGAATGTGTTCTAAGAACTCTTGCAGTGTCCTGAAATGTACGCAAATAAACAAAATGGGGGTGTGTTCTAAGAACTCACGCGGTGTCCTGAAATGTTCGTAGGGGGTTTCCTGAAGACGCTGTCCATATTGTTCTGTGGCAAGCTGAATGTGTTCTAAGAACTCTTGCGGTGTCCTGAAATGTTCGCAAATAAACAAAATGGGGGTGTTCTGAAGACGCTGTCCGCATTGTTCGTTGTCAATTTGAAAGTGTTCTAAGAACTCTCGCGGTTTCCTGAAATGTTCGTAGGGGGTGTCCTGAAGACGATGTCCGTATTCTTCTGTGGCAAGCTGAATGTGTTCTAAGAACTCTCGCGGTGTCCTGAAATGTTCGCAGATAAACAAAATGGGGGTGTGTTCTAAGAAGTCACGCGGTGTCCTGAAATGTTCGTAGGGGGTGTCCTGAAGACGCTGTCCGTATTGTTCTGTGGCAAGCTGAATGTGTTCTAAGAACTGTCGCGGTGTCCTGAAATGTTCGCAAATAAACAAAATTGGGGTGTTCTGAGGACAGTGTCTGTATTGTTCGTTGTCAAATTGAAAGTGTTCTAAGAACTCTCGCAATGTCCTGAAATGTTCGTAAGGGGTGTCCTGAAAACGCTGTCCGTATTGTTCTGTGGCAAGCTGAATGTGTTCTAAGAACCCTCGTGGTGTCCTGAAATGTTCGCAGATGAACAAAATGGGGGTGTGTTCTAAGAACTCACGCAGTGTCCTCAAATGTTCGTAGGGGGTGTCCTGAAGACGCTGTCCGTATTGTTCTGTGGCAAGCTGAATGTGTTCTAAGAACTCTCGCGGTGTCCTGAAATGTTCGCAAATGAACAAAATGGGGATGTGTTCGAAGAACTCAGACGGTGTCCTGAAATGTTCGTAGGGGGTGTCCTGAAGACGCTGTCCGTATTGTTCTATGGCAAGCTGAATGTGTTCTAAGAACTCTTGCGGTGTCCTAAAATGTTCGCAAATAAACAAAATGGGGGTGTGTTCTAAGAACTCACGCGGTGTCCTGAAATGTTCGTAGGGGGTTTCCTGAAGACGCTGTCCATATTGTTCTGTGGCAAGCTGAATGTGTTCTAAGAACTCTTGCGGTGTCCTGAAATGTTCGCAAATAAACAAAATGGGGGTGTTCTGAGGACGCTGTCCACATTGTTCGTTGTCAAGTTGAAAGTGTTCTAAGAACTCTTGCGGTTTCCTGAAATGTTCGTATGGGGTGTCCTGAAGTCAATGTCCGTATTCTTCTGTGGCAAGCTGAATGTGTTCTAAGAACTCTCGCGGTGTCCTGAATTGTTCGCAGATAAACAAAATGGGGGTGTGTTCTAAGAAGTCACGCGGTGTCCTGAAATGTTCGTAGGGGGTGTCCTGAAGACGCTGTCCGTATTGTTCTGTGGCAAGCTGAATGTGTTCTAAGAACTGTCGCAGTGTCCTGAAATGTTCGCAAATAAACAAAATTGGGGTGTTCTGAGGACAGTGTCTGTATTGTTCGTTGTCAAATTGAAAGTGTTCTAAGAACTCTCGCGATGTTCTGAAATGTTCGTAGGGGGTGTCCTGAAGATGCTGTCCGTTTTTTTCGCTGGTAAATTGAAAGTGTTCTAAGAACACTGGTAATGTCCGCGGGCATTAAAAGTTTCCATAGGCCATAGTTGAAATGTTTGAGTGTATGGGTGTCATATGCTGCAATGGTTGTGGCCAGGGCATAGAGTGTTGGGTGCATAACCATTTGGTCATGCACCCAACACTCTATGCCCTGGCCACAACCACCGCAGCATGTCACAGTTATAGTTGCTTATAACTTTGGGTCAAAAACAAATTTATATGGAACAAAGTTATAAGATATTATGGGTGTGATATGCTGCAATGGTTGTGGCTATGGTATAGAGTGTATAATATACTTACTGTTTGGTTTAGTAACTGGTACATGTGCAATTTGTTCAGTTTCTGTGTTTGTTGCTAAAATCATTGGGTCTGTGGGAGAAAAGAAAATCCATGTTGGATAAAAAAAAAAAACTTTTTCTGTTATGCTACAGTTTATTTGTTTGTTTGTTTTCAGTGTTCACTTGTTGCTTCTGGCTAATGGTTTATACATTGGGTTGTTTCATTTTTTTTGGAGCAGTAACATATTATTTATTTGTTTGGATATTATAAAATTTTGGAGCAGTTAGATACCAGTAGGCGTATTCCAACTGTCTATTTATTGATATATTTCAGTGGTATTGATTTATTTGTTTGGATATTTTTAAATTTTGGGACAGTTAGATGCCAATTGGCGTATTCTAACTGTCTATTTTTTGCTCTAATTTACTGGTATTCATTTATCTGATTAGTTGTTGTAGAATCTTTGGGCAGTTTTGGAATATTCTAACAGTTTATATTTTTTTACTACAAGTTTAGTTAAGGTTTAAGTAGAGTTTAGTTATCAAATTTTGGTTTTAAGAACTTTAAATAAGCGTTTGTAAGATTTGCTGGTAATCTCTGCTTGAGAGTAATGGTACTATCATTACATTCAAATCATCCACATTTCTTTTTTAAATATGCAGTGTAGTGACCTGCATTGGTTGTGGCTCCTGCGTGGTAGATTGTACGTATTGTTGTGAAGGTTTTCTTGCCAAGTGATATTGACCATGTGTGAATCCAGTCAGCTTGCAGTTGTTTTTGGTACCATCTGCATTGTAACATAGAAACATTAGTATTATGTATTTACTATGTGTTTGTATTACTAACGTGGAGCGATTATCTGAATTGCAGGTAGAACATAATCTACCATGGTTTGCATTTTGTACAAGTTGCTGAAATGGAATGGATTCACAATTAGGTATTTATATATTTATGAAGCGTTCATTGGGGATTTCTTCTTGTGTCACATTGTTGCAGAGAGTGCATGTATGTTTCCACATGTATGAAATCTGGAAGATTTCATTTATAGGTATGTTTTTGTTTTCCATTACTTGTAGTAAGTACATTAGAAATTCTTGTGGATCTTCCTGTGAGTTTATAGTGAATTACACCATTCGAGCACAGTAGTAAAATTGTTGTCTTATTCCATAAACACTATATGTGTTATCAGGATTGTTTGCTGCATTTGTGTGAAGTACTAACATTTGCATACACAATGGGTCTGTACTGTGTAAGTAAATGTTGTCAACTATTGGTGGTAATTGAAATAGAATATTCATTGCTACATTTGCGTAGCAACTTACACCAACTATATTTGAGAGTTTAAATGGACCAGGTAGTTCTGTATCTGACTGCTTTTTTTGGAGTTTGTCTTCCTTCTTTGAAGAAG
The DNA here is from genome assembly GCF_040938575.1 of Ambystoma mexicanum. NCBI lineage: Eukaryota > Metazoa > Chordata > Amphibia > Caudata > Ambystomatidae > Ambystoma > Ambystoma mexicanum. The sequence continues at coordinate 1,152,966,457 of NC_090928.1, forward strand.
TACCTGGTTTACTTTCCCTAATTGATTCTTTTTTGCTTGTGGTACTAGATGAAGTATTACTTTCTTTTACTCTCTTTGGAGGATTTGCAGTGACATCCTGTTGCTTTCTGATTGATTTATTTTTCTTTTATAACGTTTTACTTTTTGTGGAACAGAATATGTGTTTAGATGGGGAGTGTATAGTGAACGAAGTCTATTGTATTCTAAAATGCAAGGAATATCAGCGTTTATTTTACTTGCATCAAAGTTGATTAGAAATAGACCGTCAAGTGCACGTAAGCGTGATAGTGCTACGTAGCTCATGCCTTCTTTAAAGACTGTGTTACCAATATCTATCATTGCTTTGTCTAGGGTAAGACCTTGTGATTTATGAATCATGACTGCGTATGCAAGAGTTAGAGAACATTTTTCTCTGCGTACATACATGTGTTTGAAGAGAAGGAATCGAGCTGTTGAGCGTCCTATCCTTTTTTTGTTGTGCCAGGAGAGAGTTTCTCAGATACTCTTTTTGTTGAGAGAACAACAGATAGCTATGGCTGTGTGTTTCAGAAAACAGATTCTTTGGATTTTGGGAGATTCATGGATACATTAGTTGAAGGTGCATGCAGAAAGCTGTGGTGTAGCTGTAGATCTTGGATTTCCACATGTGGAAGTACACTGGCATGGAGTACTTGGAATGAAGTGGCTGGACTTGCTACCTCTTTGTGCTACTTTGGAGACAGAGCAACATCCAGACATAATTGTAATTCATTGTGGAGGGAACAGTTTAGGACATGTGTCTGGAATTTCTTTGCAATTTTCTATGAAGGAAGGACTTGGGAAGGTCATGGACATGTTTCCTAATTCTCAAGTAATATTTTCCGGATTGCACAGAGACAAATGTGGCTTCGTCCTTCTTCATTTGGTCCACGAACGGAAAAAGCAAGGCACAATGTTAATAAGGCTGTTTGTGCCTTTCTAAGAAATTTTGGCATGTCCTATTTTCATAATGAAAATATTATGTTTCGTAGTACATACATTTTTCGCAGAGGTGGAGTCCATCTTACTTATGCTGGCAATCAGATTTTTTTGACAAATATACAAAATGCATTACGACCTTTTTTAGATTTACAGCATCTATTTTGAAGTAGGTGTTAAGTATTTATAATTTTTGACATACAAACACCTCCCAAAAGCTCTTTTAAGAGCCACCACTTCCTACCAGAGAAAATTGCAATGGTTATGATAGGGTACCAACCCAATTTTTTTGAAGTCCGCGAACTGTCCGCGGACGTCTCAAAAAAAAAGGGCCCTGCTTCATTTATTTTCACTTCTATTTGTTAACTGTGAAAGGAGGCTCTGAAAAGAGCCTTTTTTTATTTTTGTAATTTTGTATTTTTTTTGGTTTTTTAGACACGACACACTAGGAGAGGAGGGGAAAGGAGGGCAAAGGGGGGGACACCAACCACAGGGATAAGAAAGGGTGAGCTGAGAGAGGAAAATGTAGAGTGGGTTTTCTTTGGGTAGTGAGCAGGTCTTCTCCTGCTCTGAGACGATAGTCTCAAAAGCACTCCGAAGTCGCTCCCCTCGGCAGAGTACTGTGTCACAGTACATACATACAACTGTGACCCTCGAAAGGTAAGGGTCATCAGAATTCTGTATGGCCTGTGAGGTAGCTTGAGGAAGACGCTGTCCCACAGAGGTGGACCTTGTGGTGACAGGATCAGAAACGGAGGATGAAGTAGAGGAAATCAACCTACTACGTTCTTCGCAAGGTACAACCTTGCGAATAGCCCCAGAGTAAAATGACCTTAGGTGTCGCTTCATGGTCGTGATCCCAAAGCTGCATGAACCGTGCTTCCCGCAACTGAGTATCATTTTGCACTCATTGCGCGCTGTCCGCGGACAGATCGAAAAAAAAGGGTTCAAATAGTTTCAAAAGATATGTAGAAACTCAGGATTACTATGTGGGACTTGTGCCATGATGAGTTTTTATAGAAAAATATTGTGGATTACTCGAAAATGTACTTTTAAATTGTTCGGGGACACAAACAGTGTCCGCATTCATAACATGCATTCAGCATAGGCGCGGTCACATGTTCGCGAAGGAAGCGGCTGTCCGCAGGACACCAAATGCACGGACATTGGTTTGCGCATGCGTATTGATGTTCTACGGACACTGTTCGGGTCCTGAATGAATTAAAAGTGCGTCACACATCAAACGAACATTTCTGGACATCGCGTGTGTTCTAGAACAGTTTAAACTTGCTAGCGAACATTACGGACAGGTATAGTGTTCTTTAGGACACCTCCATTTCTGTTTAATTACGAACATTTCAGGACACCAATTGGGTTCTTAGAACAGTTTCAAATTGCTAGAGAACAGTACGGACAGGTATAGTGTTCTTTAGGACACCTCCATTTTCGTTTAATTACGGACATCTACATTTAAAAAATAAAAAAAAAATGGGAACAAATTACAACACAATATAAAAATGTAACTTTATTTCACACATATTCATAATTTATGACAGAGAAGGTGAGGCAGAAACAGAAACAAAAACAGGCGAATTAGGGGTTTCAACATGATTGGTATCAGGTGAAGAAGGGATGGAAGTCTCATCAAAACGTTTTGTATTATGGAGGGGGTTTGGGGATAATTGACTGGGATATGGTGAGGGGGGACAAGTACATGTGGGACAAAGGTATGAGGTTTTTGTTTTAAAAGGATACTCAACAAAAGTTTTCAAATTATTAAAATTGCTCAATAATAAATCCATTTTTTCTTTTAAGCTGTCAAGGGTGTTTTCCATAACAGTTTCTTCAGAGATATTTTCTATTTTGGTATGCTCTGTACAAAAAGAAATATATATGTTAAATATATATAAAATAATAACAATTAAATGGTTTATATTGTAAAGTGTGTACCATTAGCTTCACTATTTTCTGACATTTCGTCATGTGGGAAGTGCTCCTTTAGCCATTCCAGAGTACTGTCCCACAGTTCTCTGACATAGTAAAGATATTTTGTGTGCTACAGTTACTCATTGCAATACAATTTGTTCATTAAGAACATATCATATGTATTCAACTGGTGCAACATATCTTATGTAAATAAGATAGTTTTAATGGTTTTGAGGAAGGCGCTGAGGATTTCAATTAAAAAAATCAATGTCTAAATTAAAAACAGTTACTAATTTGTTTCTTTTACAATTGCAGTGAAGACCATTCTCCTGAAAAGAAGCAACCGAATTTGAAGTCCAAAGAACAACTAAGAAGTAACCTGTTCATTTTAGAAAAAAAGTAAGTAGAATATCATAATATTTGTATTATTACTCAAGCACACTGTAAGGTTAATTCATGCTATTTCTGTGCCTAAAAATAGAGATGCTGCACCATTCTGTCCAAAAATCCCCAAGTCATAAACAGCGATTTACAGCCAGAATGGCCCACACATTCCTATTTTTCAACACACAAATTACCCAACTGAACCGCTTGAATTTAGATGTTATAGAACAAACAACTGTTTTAATTGTATATCATTCATACTTCTCCACACCACTAGCTTACTTTTTTCTGTCATCCGAACCCCTGTTTAGTAACACATTAATTCAAGAATACCCATCCCTACTAGTTGTAGTTCTGAATGCACAATCACACACCATTACATACATCTTTATCATCTTACTCAAACACTCATGCACACAGCACACATACATTGCAGAACACCCCAACCCATACCTTCTTTATTTTATCAACAGACCCTCAAGAATGCCTACCAAAAATCAAGTCCATAGAAAGCAACGCAGAAGTAGAGCAAATGAAAATAAAAGTGTCCAAGATAAGCATCCATCTCTAGCACAATTTGTAAAAAAAAGTTGAAACAAAACAGCTAATACAGTCATTTAGTGAAACAAAAGAAGTTTCAAGTACAAAAACTTTGCCTCCTCTATCAAAATGTAAACCAAACCAAAAAACAATTAGCAGAAAATCAGCTATCACTAGCATACCAAGAAAAGTATTTTAGCCAAAATGTTCCGTCATAAAGTCCTTCAAAATCTTATAAAAACAGGAGAAAAACCATGTTCAACGCTTAAAACCTATCGTAGGAAATTAATCTTAGAAGCGTTGATAGACAGTGCAATTCTTCTCAAAAGAAAGTTATTTATTTTAGTGTTAAACAAAATGAAACCACTAACAAAACTAATAACTAAATTACAAAAAAGACTTCTCAATAAACGAAATGTCAACAGAACAAACTTCTTAAGTATCTGCGGAGGTGAATGGAGTAACACTACGAGCACAGAACCATACTTTAATGAAGAAGCATACAAACAAAAGCAAACAAATACAATTGCCTTACATAGCAGTGGCTGAGGTTATGAAAAAGTTAATAATACCATAAGGGAACAAGAAGTACTCCTTACAAAAATATGTCCTGAAAACTTAGAATTACCCCTCCATTCAACTGAATCAGAACGTCTAGTGTACAAATGACCATGCACGTCAATGTGTAACATTCCCAAACAATTTTTAAAGTCTTTACGCCAAATCCTCAATCAATATGTGAAAAGCAAAGACAAAATCAAAATTAAACTACCGCAAAATTTGGATACCAGTCCAGTACGCAAGTACACAGGACTACAAGGACATTCATTGGCCTGCATTACATGACCTACTTGCAAAACCACCTTCCATGATATGATATCAAAAGGATATCAACACATCATTCAACTATAAGAAACCTAGTTTATAAACTGTACTATGCTAAAAGTCCTGCTTTAGCACTAGCCAATTTAAATAACATTCTTCTACATGGTACAGCAAAAGATCTACTAGAAGAAATCGCTATATCCAGAAAAAAATATTTTGGAAGTGAAACCCACTTACAGAATGAAATAGATGTAAACCAAATTAGTAACAATTCTACACATGGCAACCTTTTACTACACACATACAAAAAAGAAGTACTAAAATTTAAAAGTACATCAGCTGAAGTACCAAACCATGTGTGTGTATGTTGCCGCAGAACATTTTATAAAAGTAACACAAAAACTGTAGACCTATCATAAAAAATAGAAGACAATGAAGATTCAAAATGGTTTGAATTAGCTCTCTACCATATAGCAGAAAACATATATACGAAATAACTGACCCCGTAATACTTTGTAGTTACTGCACTACAAAACTTGACAACAACCAAACTCCTTCACGTGCTATCACAAATAATTTGGAATTATATCCACTACCAAAACCCCTTCAACAACTTAATTTATATAAGAGCATAATAATTCAAACAGTGCACCCATTTCAAGCAATAATACGCCTTTAACCAAAAACTGCAAAATTACCTCCCTCTGTATTAGTGAAAGGTATTTGTGGAAAAGTAGTGTATTTACCATTAGATCTAAAAGAAAATGTGCACACTCTAGGAGTGCAACGTCCAATGCAACAATCTTTAATTATCTTGGTAAATGGAGTACCTACAGAAGACAAACAAATTTGGCAACAGCTCGTAGATTTACATAAAGTTAGAGAAGCCTTGCAATATCTTTAAGAGAATAATGAATATTACAAAGAAATTAATTTTGAAGAAAACTTGAAGGATACAACTGACATAATTTAAGAGACACAAGAAGCTGGTCAATTTGAGCTCCTAGATCCTGCTACAATATCAAACACTTTAGACCATTATACAATTCATCCATTGCACTCTAATGACATCGTAGAAGATGCACTGGAAACGTACCAAATGCATCAAACAAAAGGATCACCAATCAGCATATGGGAAAAAAGTATAGAAGCACATGCTTTTCTTCTACTGTTTCCTACTGGCAAAGGAGGAAGGTTTGATGATAGACCTATTCAAATATCAGCATCAGAATACCGCTCATTACGGATGTATTCTGAAGATCCCAGATTTAGACAAAATGTGGAATACATATTCCACCTACTCTTTGAAAGTAAACTAGCAACTTTATGTTACGGAGTTGCACACATATTAAAATCAGGATCACAATTTCAAAATATGACAGCCACACAATTATTACAAAAAGCTCAACAAAAAGATGAGGTTTTACAGGCAAATCTTACAAATCTATTAGCAAATATGCATGGTACTAAAGAGTACTGGTTTCGACGTCACAGAGATGTACGTTGTATGATGAGAAACCTTGGCCCACCCACTTGGTTTGTTACATTAAGTTGTGCAGAATATGCATGGGAAGATTTACATGATGTCCTACGCATATCAAACAAAAACAAAACAAACATAGATATACTAACACCAGGAGAACTTTGTTCTCTGGATCCTGTTAATGTTTCAAGATATTTTCACCATCACTTCATTTCTATGCTACATTTTATTTGTAATAAAACTGTTCCTCCACTTGGAGAAGTGCAACACTTCTTTTAGAGAAAAGACTACCAAGCCAGAGGAGCACCACATATCGACATGCTTTTATTGATTAAAGATGCTCCTAAATTTGGTCAAGACAGTGATGCCACTGTTTTACAGTTTATTGAAAAATATGTCACTTGTGAAATTCCATCGGAATCCAAAAATAGTGATCTTCATGCACAAATTATACAATTTCAAAGACACAAATGTGGCAAATATTGTCGTCGCAAATACAAAAACAAAGGGAAATACTACACCAAATGCCGATTTGGTTTCCCTAGACCAGTTACAAATACAGGTCAATTGAACAAACTCATGTCTTCAGTTAGACATAGTGTTAAAGGTAAGTCACCTAAAAATACATATTACATAAAAAGAACAGAACAAGAAAATATATATCAATGATTACAATGCAATCATTGCCCACTTATGGAATGCAAACATAGATGTGCAGTACATTGCAGACAATTCGACTGCAGTTGCACGATATGTCACAGCATACTTAACCAAAGCAGAAAAGACAGAGCTGCAAGACCTCTGGAATGACCTGTCATCAGATAAAACAGTGTCTCAAAAATTATACAGCTTGGGCATATAAATGCTGTCCCATAGAGAATGTGGATCCTATGAAGCAGCTGATCGTTTAACTAGTACAACTAGTACTGCACTGTATAGAAAATCTGAAAATATAGTATGGCTAAGTCTTGGTCCAGCTAAATCTAGAAAATGAGTTCTAAAATCATACGAAGATAAACAAACAATAGCCAAACATGATCCCAACAGCCAAGACATTTTAAAAAACTATTTATTGGACACATACTACCTAAACAGGAGTACCACTTTGGAAACCATGGGCCTCATTACACAGTAGGCGGTAAGGGTTTACCGGTACCGGTAGTTTACCGGTACCGGTAAACCCTTACCGCCTTACTACAAGACCCCTTTGTGGGTTGGAGAATTTAACGCCTGCTTTTTGCAGGTGTTAAAAACCAACCCGCAAAGGGACCAGGGAGCTAATTACGGTACCGCAATTTGCGGTGCCGTAATTAGCAACTTCCCCATTCCCATTATACCGTATGGGGCAAAAATGGGAATGGGGAAGGGCAATGGGGAAGGGGGAATTACCGCCCCACCAACCTTGGAATAGGGCGGTAATTCCCCTTTCCACCAAGGCGGTGCCAGTATTTTACCGGCATGGACCAAGGTGCTAATAGGTGCTAATAGCACCTTGGTCCAACGCCGTCCGTGTAATGAGGCCCCATGTGTCTATACCACATAGCCCAAAACTACATATACAAAAATAATATAAAACCTGATGAAAAAACGGTAAATACAGAGTGACAAACTGTGAAGGCAGCTTAGTAAAACTCACCAAACCAAATTTAATCATATCCAATTGTCATTAAAGACTCCTCAACATAAAGAAGTATATTACATGTCCCTGCTACAACTCTTTAAACCATGGAGAAAAGAAGAAGAAATACTAGATAACTTTGACTCATATGAAGACGCTTTCAAAGCAAATGAAAGCACTATAACTGATGTAAACTTTAGACAGTACAAAACAATGTTGCACAATGAACAGCAACACGAAGAACTGCAGGCCCAACTAGATAAGGACACTCCTGACAGTAGCCAACCTTCTCTAACAGGAAGCCAAGAACCACTGGGAGAGCAACTAATAACAAATGAGGCAGAATTAGCTATGATAGAAGTAGAAAACACCATGTGTCAGTATGAAGATAAAGACGACTTAACTATACTACAATCAAAACTAAACAATGAGCAACGTAGCATTTTTCAAGAAGTAACAAATAAAATTGCACATGGTGTACAACATGAAAACAAAGAATGCACCTGCCAAAATTACAAACCTATACTATTGTACGTCAGTGGTGAAGCTAGTTCTGGCAAAACATTCCTAATCAAAATCATCAGTAAGGTCCTTCAACAATTGACAAACAACAAACTGTCATCTGTTGTCACTGCCCCCACAGGTGTAGCTGCCTACAACATAGGTGGTGTCACTTTACACCGATTACTACTCCTGCCAGTAGAACACCAAAACAAATTAAACTATTATAAACCTTCTACAGAAGCTGCAATGGAACTACGCAGAGTATTGAAACAAATGAAAATGCTTCTAATAGATGAAGTGAGCATGGTGTCCAACCTAATGTTGGCTTTGATTCACCTCAGATTACAAGAAGTACTCATAACAACCTATGAAGAGCTCTTTGCAGGAAAACACATTATTGTTTTCAGAGATCTTCTTCAATTGACACCAGTAAAAGGTGAGCCTATTTTTAAAACATTAGGACACAAACTCTGCCGTAAAACTGTTGGAAGCATTGGAAATGTCAACCTTTGGCAACATTTCCAATACAGAGAGTTAACAGAAAACATGCGGCAATCTGCAGATCTCACTTATGCCAACATCTTAAAAAGTATCAGAGTTGGTATACTTTCTAAAGAAGCAGAAGCAATATTGAAAACCCAGCACATTCATGCACTTTATGGTGATAATGCATGTGCTACAGATGTTATGGAACAATTAGCCCACAAAAATGTCAATTGCATGGCCTTAATGCCAACTCTTGCAAGCTGTTTCAAATTCAATGAAATAATGTTTAGTAAAGAAATGCAACCAATAATGGAAATTAATGCCACAGACAAACTAGATGTACATGGTATGACACTACCCATGTGTGACCAAGCCACAACAAGACTAAATAGTTTAGAAAAACAATCTCAAACACAGCAGGCTTGGAAAAGATATTAAAATTATCCTTAAATTGCAGAGTAATGCTTAAACGTAAACTTGACGTGGACCAAGGACTAGATAATGGAGCACTGGTTACAGTTGTTGGCTTTCAAACATACCCATGTGACAACAAAATTCAGTTTGTCAATATTCTCTTTGACAAACTTTCAGAAATAAAAAGGATAGGACGCTCGACAGCTCGATTCCTTCTCTTCAAAGACATGTATGTACGCAGAGAACAATTTTCTCTAACTCTTGCATACGCAGTCACCATTCATAAATCACAGGGTCTTACCCTAGACACAGCAATGATAGACATTGGTAACACAGTCTTTAAAGAAGGCATGAGCTACGTAGCACTATCACTCTTACGTACACTTGACGGTCTATTTCTAATCAACTTTGATGCAAGTAAAGTAAACGCTGATATTCCTTGCATTTTAGAATACAATAGAATTCGCTCACTATACACCCCCATCTAAACACATAGGGCCTCATTACGACCGAGGCGCTAATGGGTTAACGGCGCCGTAAAAGGCTGCGGCGCCGTTAACCTATTAGTGCCTAATTACGAGGTCCCTTTGCTGGACCCGACCTTAACGGCGGTCTACACTAGCCGTTAAAGTAGGGACCCACAAAGGGACCTTGGTGCTAATTACTTAGCGCCTTCCCCATTCCCATTGAGACCTACGGGGCAAAAATGGGAATGGGGACGGGCCATGGAGGAAGGGGGAATTACCACCCCGCCAACCTTGTAATGGGGTGGTAATTCCCCCTTTCTCCATGGCGGAGTCGGTAATTTTCCGGCCATGGTCGTAATGAGGTCCATATTCTGTACCACAAAAAGTAAAACGTTGTAAAAGAAAACTAAATCAAACAGAAATGCAACAGGATGTCACTGCAAATCCTCCAAAGAGAGTAAAAGAAACTAAAACTTCATCAAGTACCACAAACATAAAAGAATCCATTAGGGAAAGCAAACCAGGTACTTCATCAAAGAAGGAAGACAAACTAAAAGAAAATCAATCAGATACAGAACTACCTGGTCCATTTAAACTCTCAAATATAGTTGGAGTAAATTGCTACGCAAATGTAGAAATGAATATTCTATTTCAATTGCCACCAATTGTTGACAACATTTACTTGCACAGTACAGACCAATTGTGTTTACAAATGTTAGTACTTCACAGAAATGCAACAAACAATCCAGATAACACGTATAGTGTTTATGGAATAAGACAACAATTAGACTACTGTGCTGGAATGGTTAAATTCACTATAAACTCACAGGAAGATCCACAAGAATTTCTAATGTACTTACTGAAAGTACTGGAAAATAAAAACATACCTATAAATGAAATCTTCCAGATTTCATACATGTGGAAACATACATGCACTCTCTGCAACAATGTGACACAAGAAGAAATCCCCAATGAACGCTTCATATATATGTCAATACCTAATTGTGAATCCATTCCATTTCAGCATCTTGTACAAAATGCAAACCATGGTAGATTATGTACTACCTGCAATTCGGATAATCGCTCCACGTCAGTAATACAAACACATAGTAAATACGTAATACTAATGCTTCTACGTTACAATGCAGATGGTACCAAAAACAACTGCAAGCTGACTGGATGCACACATGGTCAAATATCACTTGGTAAGAAAACCTTCACAACAATAGGTATAATCTACCAAGCAGGAGCCACAACCAATTCAGGGCACTACACTGCATATATAAAAAAGAAATGTGGATTGTTTGAATGTAATGATAGTACCATTACTCTAAAGCAGAGATTACCAGCAAATATTACAAACGCTTATTTAATGTTCTTAAAACCAAAATTTGATAACTAAACTGTACTTAAACCTTAAGTAAACTTATAGTAAAAAAATATAATGTATAATAGTAAATAAGTCATTACAAAATACTAATACTAACATGCTATTTTCTTTTATCACAGAAATGAACAAGAAATACATGTACTCCAGTTACTAAACCAAACAGTAAGTATATTATAATAAGTACAACCATCGCACCATATCACACCCATAGTGGCTTATAACTTTGTTCCTTATAAATTTGTTTTTGACTCAAAGTTATAAGCGACTATGAGCCAATTGGCCATGCACCCAACACTCTATGCCATGGACACAACCACCGCAGCATATCACACCCATAGAGTCAAACATTTCAACTATGTCCTATGGAAACTTTTAATGTCCGCGGACATTATGAGTGTTCTTAGAACACTTTCAACTTGCCAGCGAACAATACGGACAGCGTCCTCAGAACACCCCAATATTTTTATTTCCGAACATTTCAGGACACCGCAAGTGTTCTTAGAACACTTTCAACTTGACAACGAACAATACGGACAGCGTCCTCAGAATACCCCCATTTTGTTTATTTGCAAACATTTCAGGACACTGCGAGTGTTCTTAGAACACATTCAACTTGCCAGCGAACAATACAGACAGCATCTTCAGGACACCCCCTACGAACATTTCAGGACACCGTGAGTGTTCCTAGAACACTTTAAACCTGACAACGAACAATACGGACAGCGTCCTCAGGACACCCCCATTTTGTTTATTTACGAACATTTCAGGACACCACGCGTGTTCTTAGAACACATTGAATTTGCCAGAGAACAATACGGACAGCATCCTCAGGACACCCGCATTTTGTTTATTTATGAACATTTCAGGACACCACAAGTGTTCTTAGAACACATTCAACTTGCCAGAGAACAATACAGACACGTCTTCAGGACACTCCCTACGAACATTTCAGGACACCGCGAGTGTTCTTAGAACACTTTCTACTTGACAATGAACAATACGGACAGCGTCCTCAGGACAACCCCATTTTGTTTATTTGCAAACATTTCAGGACACCCGAGTGTTCTTAGAACACTTTAAACTTGACAACGAACAATACGGACAGCGTCCTCAGAACACCCCCATTTTGTTTATTTACGAGCATTTCAGGACACCACAAGTGTTCTTAGAACACATTCAACTTGCAAGAGAACAATACGGACAGCGTCCTCAGAACACCCCCACTTTTTTATTTGTGAACATTTCAGGACACCGCACGTGTTCTTAGAACACATTCAACTTGCCAGCGAACAATAAAGACAGCGTCTCCAGGACACTCCCTACGAACGTTTCAGGACACCGCGAGTGTTCTTAGAACACTTTCAACTTGACAATGAACAATACGGACAGCGTCCTCAGGACACCCCCATTTTGTTTATTTACGAACATTTCAGAACACCGCAAGTGTTCTAAGGAACACATTCAACTTGCCATCGAACAATATGGACAGCGTCCTTAGAAAACACCCCCATTTTGTTTATTTACAAACATTTCAGGACACCAGGAGTGTTCTTAGAACACATTCAACTTGCCAGAGAACAATACGAACAGCGTCTTCAGGACACCCCTACGAACATTTCAGGACACCGCGAGTGTTCTTAGAACACTTTAAACTTGACAACGAACAATACAGGCAGCGTCCTCAGAACACCCCCATTTTGTTTATTTACGAATATTTCAGGACACTACAAGTGTTCTTAGAACACATTCAACTTGCAAGAGAACAATACGGACAGCGTCCTCAGAACACCCCCATTTTTTTATTTGCGAACATTTCAGGACACCGCAAGTGTTCTTAGAACACATTCAACTTGCCCACGAACAATACGGACAGCGTCTTCAGGACACCCCCTATGAACATATCAGGACACCGCGAGTGTTCTTAGAACACTTTCACACACTCTACTAAATACAAATTTTAAACCAAGTTTCACCGCGCTGTCCGGGGACGTCCGCGAATACAAGATGGCAGGCGCTACCGAAAATCTGATGAACTTCACACTCCACGCCGTCCAATCAGTGAACACGTTGCATGTCCGCGGACATCACGCAAGCCGATTGGCCAATCAGGACACTGTCCGCGGAGTGAACAGGGAAGTGTGTCCGCGGACCAAACACAGATATCACTAATTTTTTATGACCTACTTTTTGGTCATTTTTAAAAAAAATACTGGACGGATTTTCACCAAATCTACAAAAGCACGCTTTCGGGACCAAGCCGCTACTCCTGGTCCAGATTTGGAGAAAATCCATCCAGCGGTTTGGGCTGTAGGCACAAGCAAAGCTTTTTCCTCATTCAGTCTAGGGGGAAAAACAAAGTTTTGGGACCCCCCCCCTATAACTTTGCCCCCCCTGGATGAATCCTCACCAAACTTTGCAAAAAAAATTCAGAGTGGGCCATATACTTTTTTTGCAAAGTTTGGTGTGGTTTTGTCCAGGGGGAGCAAAGTTATAAGCCGCCCAATAAGTGCTCTTCCTATGGAAACAGCAACTTAACCATAACTACATATATATATATATATATATTCAGTGAAAAAACTTTGTTAAAGGGACGTTATGGTTAAGTTGCGCTACTAAAAACCTATGAATTCAGTGAAAAAACTTAGTTAAAGGGACGTTATGGTTCAAAGTAAAACAGAAAACCCCCTGAAATTTGGCAGTTATGGTAAGATAAGCAACCATAACCGTTTTTTTTTGTTTTTTTTATAGATGCTTGACAGACACCTGTTATTTTGTATTTTTTTTCTTGTTTTTTTTCTTACTTTACTCCTAAAATCTTCACATAACCTTCTCCAAAGCAACCCTTACATTCCAAAATAGAAAGGCATTTCCCAAAAAAGATAAAGAGATGCCATCTTCTTTAAAATTAACAGCATTACTGGCATCAATATTCTCATTATTACAAAAGAACATACCAGCCCTAAGCATGAAGGCACACATGCCTCGGTTGATGACACACCTAGCAATGTTTTGCTGAGGACAAAAAACTGAACTATTGTCCCATATTGCCCTAGGTAGTAATCCAGAAAAAATTACTTTCGCATTTGGAAGGATCTTCATTACTGCTTGAACCAAGCGTTCCAAATCAGCCAACAAAGTAGGGGCACTGACGTTGCCCAAATGGAAAGCACCATAGTAACAAAACTACCACATGCGGACTGTTCATCGTGGCCATATCCTCACAAACTTGTACAATTCCCTGTACATTGCAATCAGGCACAGTGCTCCACACCACCTCCACTCCTTTCACATCAAAGTTCTTTGCAACATGCCTGCATTGAGCGTACTGTTGTAAACCATGCACAAACATATCTCCAAGCACCAACACCCTGACTTTCACTACTTCTGCCATCTTCACCACACACAGTCTCTTTCAACACAAATCCACAACCTCGACATCTGATTGGCTGATCCGTACAGTCTTCTTTCCATGTTGGATTTCCTGGAAAAACACGGATGTAGCACGCCCTGTCCACGAACAGCCGCGGTGTCCGCGGACGGCGTCCACTTTACTCTCTGTGCCATTCCCTCATTGCATACAGCTAAACAATCACACAATACGAATAACGTCCTCAGAACACCCCCATTTTGTGAATTTTCGAACATTTCAGGACAATTATCATTTCATTATTCAACATATTAACATTACAAATATTATACTTTCATCTTGTACTCTGCACACAATGCTATGTTTCTCAATTAGTAGCTGGGTATACTAGATAGAATCCCATAATACAATGCTATTTATATCAATGCATCGTTCAAAGCACTAATAACAGTATGATATTTATTGCAATATCCTTGACACTTTTTTCGCAACATTATAATAAAAATCCCTAGTACACAAATTCCATGAAAAGTACATACACATGTGATGTCATCAATGATTTCATCAATGACATTTGCGATGTCATCTTTGATGTCCTGGGTGTTAGTCTTAGCAGTGCACGGTGGTGGCGCGAGTTATTTTTCATAGCTTACCATAACCTGCGATTCTCAGGGGTCTTCCGGCTGTACTTAGAACCATAACGTCCCTTAAACAAACTTTTTTTAACATCACGCAAACAATGGCGTGCAAAAACCAACTTCTCACAGATGGCTTTACACAGAATGTTGCAAAGTAAGAATTTATGCTCGTTCACAGTGAAGGTCAGCTGCTTCCATTTTTTTCTCGGGCCCTCACGAACCGGACTATAAGGTTGTATTGTGTTTTGACCTTGACAGACAGAGATTGTGATGAAAGACTTCTCTTGAAGGAGTGTTGCTAAAACGTAAGAGAAGATAAGGATGACATTTCTGAAACGAAACCACTTTTATATATTATATCACTATGCGAAAGATCGTTCGCACACGCAGAGTCGTATTTTGGGACTGCACTACTCGTAGACAATGGAAATTGCAATTGTACTGTAAGTAAACCTTTAAATTATTTTATACCAAATATAATTACAATAGCGTAGCATTAAAGACTGCTCAATTTGAACTTGTTAGTTCAAAGTGGCATAATGTTTTCTACCACACACTATCACTGCCGAATTGATCCCCTGTCGTTTAGAGCGCTCTGAAAAAGGCAGACGACACAGGGTGGTTTAATATAAATAAATTAACCGGTCTATAGGCGGTCAAGAGCTCTACTCGCTGTGCCACTTCACTGTAGCCTGTCAAGTGGCACTGCGAGTACAACGCTCGCTTTGACATCCGTGCACAGCCTGCTAACGCAAATTTGAATCCCGGCAAGGCCAAACTCAGCCTTTCATCCTTCCGTGGTTGATAAATGAGCATCACACACTGTGGGTAATAATAAGCACTGCTTAGATACCTCACGGTTCTTAGCGCTATATGAATGGGAAAATATTATTATTTTATTATTAACATACTCCATTGCCCTATCTTCGATAGCAAATAGTTTTACGCCCTAATAAATAAAATGATGATTTTTAATGAAGATCGGCTGGTGAGACTAATTTATGTTTTTTAAAACAGGTATATCGCCCCATTTTGCCTATGTCACGATTTACAGACTCCAGCGGATGGGGTCTTCAACTGCCAAGTGCAGGTCCAAATATGCAACTTCATGACCCTCACCATTTTATGGGACAATCGCCAAGGACCAATATGCCCTTACACAGTACTAGCGGCTACAAACAACATACCAACCAATAGGGTGGTCTAATGGCTCGTTGTTGGAGCAACCTTCCGATTATCAGAGCGACCATTTACTGCTTTTATCATAAACCAACAGCCTATCTACCGCAAAGGAACAACGCGTGGCTCAAAATAAACTTTTGCAGATCGACAGCAGAGACAATAGCAAATCGCTGAATATTCACTAAACATTTCATGTGAAATAAATATACTTTACCAAATGTACAATCCTGCTGTTTACTTTTAAACCACAGTTTCATATTCTGAATTGTGGTGCACTGAGTTGTAAGCTGCTCTAACACCCTCTGTACCGCAAAGGAACATCGCGTGCCTCAACATGAACTTTTGCGGATCGACAACAAAGACAAATGCAAATTGCTGAATATTCTCTAGACATATGATGTCAAATAAATGTACTTTACAAAATTTACAATCTTGCTGTTTGCTTTTAAATCACTGTTTCATATTCCGAATTGTGGCGCGCTGTGTTGTGACATAATATGTGTTGTCTTCCGGGTTCTGTGTAAAGTCACTTAGGACTGGAGAGTACTGGGCGCGTTTGATGACGCACCCTGTAACGTCACGGAGAGAGGCGGGGAATATGAATGCTTTGATAATATCAGGCTTAGGGGCGGGAGATATGATTTAGTGTCGCAAAAGCAAGTCAGCCAGGTCAATAGCGCCAGTCATAGGATTATCACATAATGTCGGCGCACACCAGCCAGATTTATCGTTTCTTTAGTGGACAAAAAGTTGGTTGACGCCCATAGGAAATTGTACTATTAGCGGACAAAATTGTACTATTAGCGGACAAAAGGAGTGGTCTTAAAACACTTTTACCCTGACAACGAACAATACAAACAACATTCTCAGAACACCCCCATTTTGTGTAATTGCAACCATTTCGGGACACCGCGAGTGTTCTTAGAACACATTTAACTAGACAGATTACAATACGGACAGCATCCTGAGGACACCCCCAGTTTGTGTATTTACGAACAATTAAGTACACCGCGAGTGTTGATAGTTCATTTTTACCTTCCTTGCGAACAAAAATTACACATACTCCGTCCTCTAAACACCCCACCATTTAGTTTATTTACAAAATGTCAGAACAGACGTGTTCTCCGCGGACAAATCGAACACAACAAAAACATCTAGCACATAAAAATTCAAAACATTGAACCTATCTCATACTCCCCCACCCTCCCCAAACACTCTTAGACACCAACACATGGCACTAAATACAATTTTTTATCCACGTTTCACCGCGCTGTTCGCGGTTGTCCGCGAATGCAAGATGGCGGGCGCCACAGAAAATCTGACGCGCTCCACGCCCCTCGCCGTCCAATCAGCGAACACGTTGCATGTCCGCGGACATGACGCAAGGCCATGGGCCAATCGGGGTGCTGTCCGCGGAGCGAACAGGGAAGTCCGTCCGCGAAGCGAACACAGATATCACTAATTTTTTGCCTTACGTTGTGGTCATTTTGTAATAAACTACTGGACGGATTTACACCAAATTTGCAAAAGCACGCTTTCGGGACCAAGCCCCCGCTCCTGCCGCAAATTTGGTGTAAATCCGTCAAGCGGTTTGGCCTGTGGCCGTGCGCAAAGTTTTTACCCATTATGTCTATAGGAAAAAACACATGTTTTGGGACTCCCCTTATAACTTTTCCCCTCCTGGACAAATCCTCACCAAACTTTGCAAAGAAATTCAGAGTGGGCCATATTTTTTGCAAAGTTTGGTGAGGATTCGTCCAGAGGGAGCGAAGTTATAAGCCATATATATATTGTGGTTATTCTCCCCTCTCCCCTCTCACCTGTGTTTATTATGTGTGGAGCTCTCCATCCTGTTTTTTCTACAGGGGCATGTTGAAAAGGAAAACTATGGAGTTTTGAAATGCTGAGGGGCTCAATAGTTGTTTGCCTTGAAAATGGCAATTCTTTTCCAGAAAATGTCTCTGGGTAGGTGGGTAGGTATCTTGGGAAAACACTGTATTTTTTAATATTGCAACTATCCTTACGTTGAAGAGATCTCTCTTTGTAACATTTAACCTTTCTCTTGCAGATTCCCAGAATTCAAGTTTATGGCTACGAAAAACTACGAACTGACTTGGCTGAGGAAAACGTTAAATAATGTAAGTTCAACAATGTAGAATAACTGCAGTCATCAAGAAAAGCGCAGAACAAACTGTGCTAAGAGAAACTTTTAATACTTCAGGTACGTAAGTCTATTTAACTTTATTTCATATTTTTCTATTCAGTTCTTTAGTTAATTAAATATCTCTGTTTATATGCAGAATCGCGGAAATCTGAAGAAAACCCTTTCGGATGGTGTGGAGGCGACGTAAGATTCCTCTGACTGAAGATGCTGCGGGTTCGGCGAAAGCTGGGTCAGAAGATGCCATGGCTGTGAGACGAACTTCTGATAGGAGCTGCTCCGGTAATAAGCGACCAATGCTGACTGAAGAATCTGCTTCGCAGAAAACTACGGTTCGGTAAATTCTTTCAATAAACTATGAGTTTCTGTTGTCTGTAAAGCCAATGTTTTATATTTCTATTCTTTTGACAGGTTCTGTGAGAAGAAAGCGTCGGTAGCGTTACCTGCTGTCAGGGGAGAAAACTCAAAGCGAGCGCTTCAGCGGAGGCGGGGCTTAAATAGCTCCCTCTGCTAAATCAATGGAACGCGCTGTCAGAAATTAATCGGATCTTGCGGCAGCCAAGTTTAGAGTATAAGACCAATGTTAACACTGTGAAAGTCTATGGAAACTGATGCTGAGAGTTGTGCAAATGCCATGTATGCCAGACTAACACCCACTTTAGACCCACAAACTTAGTTAATGTTCCTGGTTTATCTTGGATGCCTGAATATACAATGCACTCATTGGCTGGGATCATGACAACAAGTTTGCTCAAGATCAGCCAGTTTATCAAGCACAAGCACCACAAATGCAACAGGCATTGGAACCACATCAAGCACCATTGAATCCGATGCAAGGGCAGTCACAGCACACACCTATGCAGATACAGCAGAATGCAAACAATGTACAGTATTCGACTTCCAGAGTAGAGGGTGTCACTGTGGTAGTAAGAGGTCCTTTTACAGGTAGGGGGATAAGTATCTATCCACAATAGGACAGCTCACAGGGTAACTTGATGTGTTCAGTACTATCGGTGACAAGACAAGAGGAACCACGAGTTGATGTTACCATTGGAGGCAAATCTTTTTCTTTTTTAGTAGACACAGGTGCAACTTGTTCATGTATATGAGAGGGAAAATAGCCATTATCGGGAAGTGCCATGAATGCGCAAGGTTTCTCTGGAGCCATAAGCTGAGTTCCTTCTACTGATGAATTACCAGTCTCTATAGGAGAATGAGACATGTCTGTTTCATTATTATATTCAAGGCAGAAACTGGTTAATATTCTAGGCGGAGATTTAATGACAAAGTTAAATATGACAATGTATTTTACTGATGGAGGTATAGTGTGTTCCACTCCAGGGATACATTATCTAAATGTGGACAATTTATATTGGTGTTTACAGGGAAAACTGTTCTAGGAGGAATGCCATTAGAGCCAAAAATGTTTCCTTATGGGGTACACATTTTATTGGCATGGCTACCCAGCTTAGTGGGAAATATTATGAGAATACCTGATGAGTTCTTGTTCAGGCCACAGGTACCTATGGACGAAGAGGGGGGGCAGACTATTCCCCTAGAGTTACATGCGGCCATAGTGAGAGGGGAACTGGCCATACTCAAAGGCACAAATGACGAGGGCATTGGGGAATGGTATAGATTGATTGATGTCACAGACGAAGATATGTTCAGAGATGATCCGTCATATGATGAAGTGGTATTCGAGATGAGTAATACATATTGGATCAGAATAGAGAAAAGAGAGGTCCCATAGCGAATGATGATAGTGCGGAAGCACCCATCATTTTTTGACGAGGACATGGAAAAATGCAAACCTCTTTATGGAATGCAGGCCCCTATGACGTGGGCCTATTGAAGGGATTAGGGGAGGTAAAGATTCAGCTGAAGCCAGCAGCAATTTTTCTTCAAGCAAGCTAGTAACCCAAGTCTCTGGTTGAAGATGAGGGTATTTCCAAGATTATATCAGCCAAGATGGAACAAGGTATCTTAGTGACATCAGAGTCACTGTGTAATACCGCTGTGTACCCTGTGAAGAAATCGAAAGGGGGGTTGTGGAGACTAATTCAGGACATGAGGCCTATTTACCAGATTGTACAGAGTGAGTTTACTTTGGTTCCAAATCCGGCGACAAAACTATGTAGAATCCCAGTAGAAGCATGATATTTCACAGTGATTGATATGAAAAATGTTTTTTTCTAAATCATGTTGCATAAAGACTCCCAAGACATTACATCATTTACGTTGCATCAAACTAATCTGAAGAGTATGTGTTTGCCGCAAGGGTACTGTGAATCTCCACCGATCTTTAATAGGGTCCTACAGATGGACCTGAGCAATATTGATTTGCAAGGTTTTATGCTGCAGTACGTAGATGACATTTTAGTTTGTAGCATGACAGAAGATGGGTGCAGGCAAGATTTGATTCAGTTAATGACTATTCTAGCAGACAACGGACATAAAGTGGACAAGGAGTAGTTGCAATACTGTCAAGAAGAGGTGTTGTACATAAGCCAGTTAATCTTACATGAGGGAAAGTCACTCCTGAAAGAGCTGAGGCAATTATGAAAATAGCAAAACCGCACACGATAAAGCAAATGCAACAGTTTTTGGGATTGTGCAACTGTGTTAGAGCATGGGTATTTGATTATAGTTCACACACAAGACCATTTTTGCAGGCTCTGAAGAAAGCACAAGTGAGCAAGGAAAAAATACAATGGACTGAGGAAATGGAGGGAGGGTTTGAAGAATTGAAGAAAGCAATTTGTACAGTTCAAGTTTTAGGAATTTCCAATTAATCTGAGAAGTTCTTTTTATTTTCACACATGAATGGGACTGTTATAACAGCGGTGCTTACACAGCGGATCACCCTAATGTACAATCCCCTGGCATATTACAGTGGGATTTTAGATCCAGTTATGCAAGGACACTTTCCTTGTGAACAATTACTGGCAACAACCGCCTTCGCCATTGAGAAGTCTACCAGCATTATGATGGGGTGTTCTATCGTTGTTGGTTGAACATGCTTTGTTTGCTGTTTTGTAGAAACATAAGGATAAATTGACATCCAAGAGGGCTTTTGCATATGAGGTAGTTATATTGAGCACAGCAATTAAAATATTCAGGTGTAAAATAGTTAACCCTGCCACGTTTGTAGCTGAGCCTTTGGCAAAGGATGAGCATGTGCATGATTGCAATAACTACAAGGAGTTCAATGATGAGATCCCATGAGTAAAAGAGAATGCTCTAGCGGAGTGAGGTTCTTTATTGACGGGTCTTCAAAAATGTATGAAACTGATGGGGAGCTCGAGTGTGACAATAAGCGCCACCAATTCTGCTGCTTGTGCTGAAAAGTGAGACGTAGTCTTGCACTTGCTACAACTTCAAATTTCCCATTACCTCTGTGCCTTACCATAGCCCAACCTGAACTATTGGATCTGGTGCTCCAGATAGATGCCCACAGAGCAGAAAGAATAGTTGAGAAAAGACCAACACTTCCCCTATTGGTTTTTGACTCTTCAGTTCCTTCTGGCTCAGCTCTTGAACCTATGCAAATAGGAGCTATTCGGGGTCCAGTGACTCCGGTGCAGAGGGAACATTGCAGAACACACAACCTATGTCAGGAATACCCGTTTTGGATTCACTTGTTGCCGGTCCATCTGTTCTGTTTCATCCACCAGTTACTTTTTCAATGGTATCTGTACTTCCTTTTGCCGCGTCTGCTATCATCGACTCTGTAGCTACAAGGAATTACATAGATCAACAGTTTGCCGCCACATCAGGGATCACACTTGTTTCCAAGCCTCAACCTGAGACAGTCAGTGCAGTTGATGGACCCGCTATTTTTTCTGGTCTGGTGACACAACACACCGTACATCTTACTATGTGTACCTCAGATGGGCACTCTGAAGAGATCTCATTCAATGTCATCAAAGCCCCAGCTTACAAAGTCATTCTGGGTTTAACCTGGCTACAACATCACAATCCTGCTATTGATTAGGCTGTGCGAATTATACAATTCCCTTCAGCTATCTGTAATAGTCAGTGTATGTTAACCCACAGGTTTACTACAGGGATGCCTTGCCAAGCTTTAGCCACAATGTCATCCTGTATTGGGGCCTTATCGGCTGTGCCTGTCACTCCCATTCCCCCCAAGTACTCCTGCTTCTCCGATGTTTATGACAAGAGAATGGCTGAGACATTACCTCCACATTGTGTCTACGACTGTGCGACAGATCTGGTACCCGGGGTGAAGATCCCGTCAGGGAGAGTGTATTCATTGTCGTTGAAGGTAGACAAGGTCCTTAAGGAATATCTGGACAATGCCTTGGCACTGGGCTTTATCCGTCCCTCAAAATCACTTACGGCCTCTCCACTCTTTTGTGTGCCCAAGAAAGAGGGTGATCTCAGGCCGTGTATTGACTATAGAGCCCTTAACATGCTAACCATTAAGAATCAGTACCCTATCCTGTTGATTTCGGTGCTACTTGATGAATTGGGGAAGTCTACATTTTTCACTAAACTGCACCTCTGTGGGCTCACAACCTAGTATGCATTAAGAGCAGTGATGAATGGAAGACCGCGTCCAAAACCCGGTTTTCTCTTTTCTTAATACTGGGTGATGTCCTTTGGGCTTTGCAACGCCCCACAGCAACATTCCAGACATTCATAAACAACGTATTCCTGATATCCTAGATCAATATGTGGTGATGTATCTGGATGATAAATTGATCTATTTCTCCACCATGACAGAGCATGTTCAACACGTGTCTTCCATTTTACAATGGCTCAGGGATCATCACATGTTTGTGAAAGCAGAGAAGTGCGTTTTCCATGCAACAGATGCTGAGTTCCTAGGCGGTAATGGAGTGGCATGTTCCTAAATCAATCAAGTTTTTACAGTCTTTTTTGGGATTCACAAATTTTTACAGGCATTTTATACATTCGTTTTCTTCTATAGCAGCCCCTCGTACTGCACTAACCGGTGCTAAAGTTCTTTTCACTTGGTGTCGGGAGGCCCAATTAGCGTTTGAAAGCTGCTTTAACGTCACCACCAGTTTTACAGCATCCCAATCCAGACCAGCCTTTCTTTGTGGATGCTGATGCCTCGGGAAATGCGATAGGTGCAAAAACTCTCCCATTCTTGCCCACAATCCGGTGACATGCATCCAGTCGCTTGTTATTTTTCCCAAAAAACTCACTGCATATGAGAAGAACTACATGATCATGGAGAGAGAACTGCTGGCGATAAAAGAAGCCTTTGTTGAATGGAGACACCATCTTCTAGGTGCCAAGCATCAGGTGACGGTGTACTCTGACCATAGGAGTCTAATAGCATTCAAATCAATGAAATGCCTCACTGCTCGGCGGGCCTGCTGGTGTCTGTTTTTTTCTCTGTTTCAGTTCACAATAACATACCGTCCTGCACGGATACATGGCTCAGCGGACGCTTTATCCCAATTACACACGGACGAACATCTCAATCTTGACATCATACACAGTTTGCCTTTCATCCAGGGGAGAGTATTCATACCACCTGGGGAGGCACGTACCAATGCTTTACAGTGGGCTCATAATTCCGTAATCGCTGCACATCAGAAGAAGACAATTGAATCCTTATGACGATGGTCATGGTGGCAGTCCATGTCACGGGATGTACTCGACTACTTAGCCTCCTATGCCATCTGTGCCCAATGCACAACCTCCAGGGCCAAACCGATGGGCTTACTAGAAACCGCTTTCTGTTCCCTACAAGCAGTGGCAGATGGTTTCAATGGACTTTGTGGTGGAATTACACAAATTTAAAGGGTTCAATACCATACCTGTGGTGGTTGATTACTTCACTAAATATGCAGTGTTCATCCCCTGCTTGGGCCTTCCTTTGGCACCTGTGTTGGCTGATCTCTTTCTAGTTAATATATTCAAGCGTTTTGGTCTGCCTTCCATCATGGTCTCTGATAGAGGAACCCAGTTTACCTCTCGGTTCGGGAGGCTCTTACTGCTTCTCTACT
The DNA here is from genome assembly GCF_040938575.1 of Ambystoma mexicanum. Lineage (NCBI taxonomy): Eukaryota > Metazoa > Chordata > Amphibia > Caudata > Ambystomatidae > Ambystoma > Ambystoma mexicanum. The sequence goes on from NC_090928.1 coordinate 1,152,990,807, forward strand.
TATTGATGATCGGTTCTCATCTTCTTATCATCCTCAGACGGAAAGCCAAATGGAGCGTACCAACTCCACTATGGAGCAATATCTACGCTGTTTATGTCTCCAGTTACAGCAGTCTTGGTAGGTGGCCTTACCACAGGCAGAGTTTGTGCATAGCAATTCTATGCACTTGGCCACAAAGGTCTCTCCTTTTTATGCACTCTATGGCCATCATCCGCATTCTCTGCCCTTCGACCCATCCTTGCCAGCCAACAATCCTGCTGCTCTTGCCTGTGGGCAGGACTTAGACCAGTTGCATCGGGATGTCCGGTCTCACCTGCCACGGGTTCAGGTATGGGTTAAGAGGTATGACGATGCCCATCATTCACCGGCACCTGTATACCATGCTGGGATGTCGGTGTGGTTATTGACACGTCATCAACACATTCCGAGAAAGATATCACTCTTACCTCGTTGTATGGGTCTTTATAGGATGGAATCCTTGGTGAATCCTGTGGCTGTTTGCTTGTCCTTACCTGTTTCATGGCGTGTTCACCCGGTGTTCCACGTCTCTTTGTTGAAGCCCTGTCCACCTGCTGCTCAGCTTCCTATGTCCGGCTCCCGTTCTGGTAGATGGGCAGAAAGAGTTTGAGGTGTCACACATTCTGCACGTCAAGCTTTCCAAGTGTTTGCTTTTCTATCTGGTCAACTAGAAGGGTTACGGCCCAGAAGACCACACCTGGGAGCCATTGGCCAACATTAATTTGCCTAATCTGTTGCATGCTTTCCATGCCGCAGGGGGTTGCCTCTGTCTTTGGGGGCGGTTGCTGTTACATCCAGAGCTTGCTATGTTCCTTGCCTCTTGCGGCCCTCTCGAGTTAAGGAGCACTGTGGAATGTATTCTATAACACAGGAGCCTCAGTCACGTTATGTGACCTGTCAGCTGACCATGATGTGGGCCTCCACACTCTGCCCCTCGATGCAGTCATAAAAGAACCCTAAGCCTTTGTGGCGATGCTTCAAATGAGCGTTACTCTGTTTCCTAGTCTATTTCCTTGTTGTTTACCTTCATCCCTTGACCTCGGATTGCCTAACCGACCTGCCTTTTCCATTGTATTTATATTGATGCTGATGTTTTCAACCTGGAACTCTGAATCGATCCTCTGGCTCTTAACGTTTTGTCCTTTTTGAACTGGTATCCCTTTACGTTCCTGTGCGGGTCTTGTGTATTTCGCTACACTTATCATCCCTGCATTGCAGACACCTGCTGCCAGTAAAACGCGTAACACTCTGTGCCTTTCTATAAGCGGGGTTCTGCTGAAATCCCATTCTGGCTATTGTGTTATTCCTGTTGCAACCTGAAGCTGCGTTGTCTTTCTGGAATCTATCTCTGCACAACAAGATCCATATACCTGGTAAGCCTAATGAGTGACACCGCTGCATACTTGTGAACTGACATTGTTCTTTTGACTCTCTGACATCCATAATCCTTGAGCCTATTTTCTTGTAAAGAACCTTTGGACATTTTAAAAAAAAAAAAATGTTGTATTTCTATTTGGTGCACATGCACGTTTACAAACATACAATCATAAGAACAAAACAAGATATCATATATATTCAAGCTACATCAATTAAGAAATAACAAAGATACATACACAATACACTTAAAACTCAATATACATTAGAAAAGTTCCTAACTAAAATCAGTCATTACAAGAATGAACTTCCAAATTGTTAGTTAAATATGTTAAAACCATGATTCTAATCTGATTCACATTTTTCCATCTCACTTAAATAAACCTGGACTTGTGTCAACAAACGAATTAATGCAAGGACCAACGACTGTCTAGTCCCCCGCATATTTATTAATTCATTAATTTATTTGTATTTATATAGCACGCAAGCAGCCCAAGGGCATTGAGGCGCTGTTACCTGCAAAAAACTTAGTTACACAGGTACAGGCATAGTGGCGGTCATTGATACATTGTGAATACTACAGAGCATCATACTGTTGTTGCATTCACAATAATTCTCGTGAGAACAAGCGGTCTACATTGAAATATGAACCCAGATAGATTATACATTGGGATTCAAAGTGGCAACAATATACCACAAGATCTATTAATGTTTTCTGACTCTCAGCCACTTTACAAAATCTACAGCCTTCAATGCGAAGACCATTTTTGTTCTTATACCAGTGCTTTATTTTTTCATTTGTGTGGAAAAGATTTAATTTAAATTTCAAATAAAGACTCCTTGCTTTGTTACAAGGAAACATTGATACATATTGTAAGCAAGGGCCTTGTTTATGAGTGAAGCATGTCTGATCAGCATATGATTTATACAAAGCATTCATATCAGTAATAGTTGTCCAATCTAGTTCAAAGAATTTCTTTATTATAGTTTATGGATGCTCATACAGATCTTTCTGGTCAATAGCGATTAGGTTCAAAATTGATTGCATCTTATTGACATATCTCTTGATAGAAACAGGATAAGCATTCAACACCATTTTCACAAGATCTTCATAAAATGAATTTAGTGGAGGATATAACATTTTACCATAGTTCACAATCATCCTCCAAAAGATTTTTGCAGCAAGAGAGTTAAGACCAAATTCATATAAATTTATTGTGTTAGGAAGAGCTTTAGGGAAGCCCAGTACTGCTTTCCAGATCCTTCTTTGTAATTTATTTAGTACTTTTGTGAGATCGAGAAAGCAGAGGTCCAATCCATACAAAATAATGGGTTCTACCTTTAAAGTATAACACTCAATAATCGGGAGCAATGAAAATTTCGAGTACTTGTGGTAAATAATTTTCATTTGCGAAATCAAATGAACTACTTTTAGGTTTAAGGTCTTGCTCCACATTGCAAGAGAATTTGAATCACAAAGATTATAGCCCAAATAGAGTGTTGCCAGAACCTGTTTTATTGTAGCTCCATCCATCTCCCATCTACACATTTTCTTTCTGTTGGAGAACACTATTACCCTAGATCTGGAAGGATTGGTTGCCAGATTGTTTTTCTCAGCATAAGCAGGAAACATTGGAAGGTTGAGGTACAGACCAGTGCATTCTCTGTACGCTTTGCTGACTAATGTACCACTTCGTATCTAGTTGCGACCCTCCTTCCGCCCGGGAAGTCATCCGTTATTAATATACCCATTTTTATTTTTCCTGTCGCTGCTTACTGACTTTAACAACTTCAGTTAAGTGCTTCTTAATTCATTGGGGGTTAACAAATTCCATTAGTTGATATCCAAATTGAACATCCACCAGTATTACGATTATAGAATTAATGAGAGTATCCATATTCGTTTCCCATAGGCTCATACCTTGTTTGAACCAGCTAACGCCAATCAGGCATAAATAGTACCATTAGGTTATACTAATACCTTGTTTTTTCCTGTGTTAACTGTTTGTGTTTTCTTTACAGCACTGGTGTGGCAGTTTGGGTGTTCGCTGCTCTTTTGTGTAATCAGCAACTCTGTCTGTCAACACATTCTGAACAGCAGAGGAGTCTATAATAAAGAAGAGTTTCCTCAGGTTGAGGAGGCCTGGTTCTGGGTAAATCCATTATGGGAGAGTATCCAAGCATTGGCTGAATTAATGTCTTCTTGAAAGGCTCCCTCACGTTGAATTCTGAGCAATGCCCCGCCCTGTTCTGCTCGCTGGTGAGTAACAAGCAGTTTCTTGATTCATTCTTCACTGAGTTTCTTTTTGGTTAACCCCCATGGTTCTGTCAAATGTCGATGCCCATAGACTACTTATCACTATCTTTGTGTACATACTTCGGGACCATCCTTATCTTGTTTGGCGTAATACTAACATACGTGTGTTTTTACAAAATCCTAAAAATCGCCCTGCAATTGTGAGGTTACGTATGTAGATAATTAAGCACATCTGGCAGCTTCCTGAGCACTTAACAAGGCTGCCTGATTAAAAAGGGTTTTTCCTTCCTTGAAGTAGTACACAGGCACAATGTGGACTATTGAAAATAATTCACTTCCAGAAAGTCAGCAAACTCAATGACGTGTGGAGAAACGTCAATGGTGTGGTCTGATGTATTGGTGCATAATATATGCATGCTCAGCATATATTTCTGTTTTTCTGATTTGGCTAATCCATACTATTTACTTCATTGGTCCCAAAAAGATAGGAGTCCCTTTGATGCTACCCACTCCAGTGACTTATGCAGAATTATCTGTTGCAAAGAGACCAAGGCCATATGTGATTATCCCTACACCAGTAACATATGTGAAGGCACCTATGATTACCCCATAGGATGGTCCACTTTGATATACTTCATGATCATTTTATACAAGCTCATTTGGCAAAAGAGAGACCCAAGAGAAGATTATTATGAGCTAAATAATTATCTAGACAGTACATGACATTTGGGGAATAACGTGGTATCAGAACATGAACGAGGGAGGTAAAAGAACCTCTGAGCAGAGTTGCTACGTTTGTGCTCTCCTACCTTATGCTATAGGGGAATCCACAATATTTATAGCTATAGAAATAACAGTTCAAACAGTTCATTGCTTGACTCACCTTGCTCTCTCCCATGCAAGAGGCCAGTTCCAGGTCTGAACAGCATCCTTGGTATGGGTGACCGAATGGTCAGCTCCAGATGAAGATGATTACGTGCAAGATTTGAAGACAAGAGAGAGACCACACAACAGATATCATGTGATAAGTTACAAACAGCCTGGAATGAAGGGAGCAGTGATCAGATGGGAAATAAACAAGAAGTACAATTGTCAAGGAAAGAATGATGAGGAAATATGATAGAGAGGCCAGATGAAAATATGGGGAACCGTACTCCAGATGGATGGGAAGTAGGCCCAGTTGTATGCAGAGTTGTCGCAGTAACAGGACATCACAAACCAGTTATAGATCATGTGGAAAAGGGATGCAAACCTCTGTAGCTGAAGCATGCAAAGTTGCTGACATGGGTTGAGGACAAAGGTGCCCATTGCAGAGCTGTGTTTCAGAAACAATGGCAGACAACAAGTTGGAGAGAATCAGCAGTGCGGTCGAATTTGCAATGTACTAGGAATGAAGGATGGAACAGTAGTGATCATGGACCACTACTGCACCTGTGTATCCAGAGCATACATGAAGCTGCCCAAGGACTGGGGAGGACTGTGTTCCTTAGTACTTGTCCATGTTGCGGCGTTGGTAATTCCAAAGAGTGACCTGAACATTGGAGAGTTTCCGAAAGCAGATGCTCACCTGAGAAAGAGGAGATCAGTTGGATTCCTCAATCGTATAGGCAGAGAGAACTACTTTTCCATTAAATCGATAGAAGCCTTTAACTCTATTCCATATGAACACAGGTTGTTCAGCCAGACTTCAGTAGTATTCACGTCAATCTTCATGCCAGGGATACAGATGATGGAGAAAGCTAAATGGTTACAGATTACTAGGTAGGAGCTCCTGCAGACAATCAACACTACCATAAAGGGATTCAATGCTATCAAAGAAGAGCTGAGAGCCATAAGACGAATGACTCTTCAGAATAGAATGTCTTGGATATGATTACCGCCATGGATGGAGGTGTTTGCACCAAAATTGGAGAACCATGTTGTACATTCATTCCTTCTCATGGTGAAGAGACTGGGACCTTGACAGAGGCCATAACGATGCTGATGAACTTGCATATCAAGATGGAAGATGAAGTGGAAGATATTGCAGATGACAGCTGGTTTGCATCAATCTTTTCCACAATGGATGGTGAATATATTCAAGTTCCTTGGAGCCTTGTTGGTGATGATCATATTTGGATTCTGTGTGATCAGAATAATAATCACACAGTGCAAGAAGACAGCAAAGAAAGCAACAGGAATGAAGATCATGAGCAATGTCTAGTCAGGGTTTTGACCGAAAGAGCTGACAGATGAAGACATTAGAGACCATATAAAGGCTAGTATTCATGCACCTGAGGGAACAAAGTTCCTTTATCTGAGAAACCACAGGAAATATATGTGGGAAGATGTATATACTGCAGCTCGAATGGATAATGCAGTCTCATAACCTGGAGTGTCGATGAACATGTAAAATCAGCAGGATCTCTGAAAGGAGTAATGCAGATATGTACTCCAAAGAAGCACTTTTTCAGACAAGGATGTCTAGATGTGAAGATTGATAAGAGAGCGGTTGATGAATCAACCAGAGGGGGAGTGTAGAGGAGGAGCCAATGGCCTCTACTGACAGTCCCACCCCCATTTTGCCTATATGTTGGAATCCAGAAATTGTGACATTCACGACTCCAGTAATGGTCCCTATACCGCAAAGAGTCCACAAAACATGGTACCCATTAAGAAAGCCCTACATGGTGATCCCACGGCAAAATGACAGCCTCTTTAAGGAAGTTCTAGAAGAAGTGTGAAGTGGCAAAGACAAGAGCCTGGTGACATCACATGAAGTACAAGTGACACACCCTGAAGACATATGTAGAAGAAAAGATATGAACCTTATACAATATGATGGCAAAATGAAGAAGCGAGCAACATTTAATGTGCAGATTGAAGACTGCACGAACAAAAGCAATGAAGAAAATGCAAGCCGTTTTATAACTGTACAGATACTGAAATGCAAGTAGACTAAGTAATCACAAGGCTGGCTATTCATAGTGAATAGACTGCAGGCGGTTCCGACAATATATATAAGTGTGTATAGAATCTGGATGTTCCACAAAGCATTTTAGCAAACTAGGACAATGTAAACGGAAGGGCTGAAAGTGTGGCACAGTTGAATAAAACAGCTGATGGCAAAGGAAGATTCGAGAAGGCTGGTCTGGCCGTGTGTCAAGGGTTGAGGCAGCCAAGAAACTGGTTATCTATTCGATTAGATACAATGAACATGAGAAGAAAGACGTGCTCCTGTTGAGGTGTAATGGAAAAACACTAGAAATGGCAGGTTTTATGAATTGAATAGTATTAAATCCAATGAAGGAGCTCAAAACACAGTCTCCTGTCACATGGTCACGATCAGAATAGACTTTGGGAGGCACACACCAAGACCAGAAGATAAGGTCATGCTCACACTCTCTTCTATTCTAAGGCACAGTGGTACTTTGCAAGGCCGAGTACAACAGACTAATTGAATAGCAGACAGTAGGACTGATGACAGATGTTGGGATAATTGGGTGGGGAGGCATGACCAAGTCCAACCCTCCAGCACCTGGGGTACCAGCTTGCGTGCTGCTAACAAGTGGAATATTCCAGAAGGGTACAAGAGTGCCAACCAATTGTAGAGAGCCCTAAAGTTTGAAAGCCAATAAAACGTGTATTTTTATGACGTGGAAGATGACTTGCACTAACGGTGTTCATAGCTGTCCACCTGACCTTAGAGACCAAATCACGATCCCAGACCCCATCGAAAGTATACTTCGATGTTCAAATAGTGCAGCGTCTGTTGATGTCAGTTGTTCTCCCTGTTTTAGACAATTGCAATTAAAAACAGTTGTGATTTGACAACTTCCTGAGTCAGCCTGACTATTGATGTTAGAGTAAGATCTGCATCCCCATCCATCTCAGACACTGTTATCAGGACCTCCCGTTCAACATACTGGCGCATGAGAGTCTAGTGTGCATGCTTGAGTGACACCCACAGTGGTCCCTGGTGTGCATGTGTGGGGTAGATCTTGCTATTGGAGGGCTGAGTCTGATCAATCACTTGATGTTGGGTTAAGAAGAGGTGTACTGCATCCATTCCAGTAGAATTGAAGAGGAGCCAAGTATCCTGTCATACCTGAGAAGAATGTGTAAGACCCATGGGTGATCCTTGAAGAGACATTTTGACCAAACCTTTCTGCAGTCCCATAGGAGCCCTGTCTGGCTACTGATCTCTGAAGACTCTCGTCAGTGCTTCGAAACTCTGGACCTTTGGGAACAACTGGTCCCAGTGTCTTCTGGTATGCAAGCAAGTTGGAGCCCTTAGAAATGTCCTTGGACCACACAGTGGAATGACCAGCTCCAGATGGGTCTACCACAATAGAAATGTTGCTGTATGGGGTTTTGTCCAAGAACTTCAGGTCCTCCGGAAAACGTTCAGTTCCATGCCGTCGAATGGTCCTGAGATAGAAGGATTTCTCTGACTGCACATCTGTGATGCCTGCTGTTGCCGTGCAAAGGTGACTGTCCTGAAACTTGCGTTCATTCATCTGGTTGAGTGCCCTGAGGAGTGTTTCAGCAGTGGTTCTTGCATTGTTCATCGAGAAGAGGTTGCAACAAGCTTCCATTCTTCACCTGAACTCTTCTTGCACCTGCAGCTCCTGGGCTGACTGGAACCAAGACCTAACTTTTGTGACCGTCTGATGACCTGCCAAGTCTGAAGAGTAATGAGGGTGCAGATGGTAGGTTTTAGTGATACTTACCTGCCCACCCCTATCTCCACCCATGAAAAGTTTAAATAACTTTTGAAACCTTTACAACTTAGTTGGCTTTGGCAAAATGTGTTTCCAAAAGCCCTCCAAAAACTGGGAACTGTCTTATTCACTGAAATATATCCTCCTCTTACTTTTGGACCCATCTTCACATCACCAGGACCACTCTCCTTATTTTTTTCCCAACTCCTAAACTATTGGAAACTTTGTGAACTTTAGGGCAGAAGGCCCCATAGAATTTGGGATTGGACTTCATAAATTAGGTTTGCAAATTCTGTGGACAGTTGGTGCTAACCTATTTACTTACTTTCGTTTACAGCTGTAGCGGGTGGCGGGATTGTTTAATTTGCATCAAACACAGTGACTGTATGAATGTTTTATAGTGTGTAGTATTGTGTGATAATATTACTTGCCATTAGTTATTTTTCATGGTGTGTTTTCTGGGCCTAAAATAAATATAGTATTTTTTATAACTAAATGTAATCCTTGGTGCTTCACTGTGTGGACTCATTGTGAACCCCTGATCACACACTCGCCATGCTATCTTGATTTGTTTGGCTTAACTCCCAGAAGTGGCTTCCTGTTCACCATAGCAAGAGTGACCTCCTAATCATCTCTGCGCCAGGCCAGCATTGCGAAATCCATTCAAACACACATTGGGGATAATTCATAGAAATCGGCGCACAAGTGGTGCACGCGGCTGGCGCACAGTGTGAGCGTGCAGCAGCCTGCACCACCCGCGTGCGTCAAAACCCATTTCAGCCCACAGTGTATTCATGGATTTCAACATCCATAACCAGCTGTGGTGCAGAGTGGTGCAGCGACCCTGCAGCAGCACCAGTAACGCCCCCAACCCCGCCTCACGCAGCAAAAACATTGCACAATTCTCCTACATGGCGCAGAGGCCAGGGGACCAGCCTACAGCCCGCCAAGCACAAAAACTCATGTAAAAGTCCACGCGCATCCCTTGGAATACATGTACCGCTCTCACGCTATCGAAAACGCGTGGAAAACTCCCTGTGCACACCTCGGAATACACGTACCACGCTCGCGCTATCGATAACGCCGGTAAAAGTCCATACACACCCTCGAAATACACATACCTTGCTCGCGCCAGCCAAAACGCGTGGAAAAGTCCATGCGCACCCTCGGAAATCACGTACCGCATCCCACGAAGAGCATGTACAGAGCGATGGAAACCCACGTGGGACCTTCAACCCGTGGCGAGGGAAATGCCTATGCGTGTTATGTCACAAATGCGCTTACGCTCTAGGGGCCTTTCCTCAAATTACACGCTGACGTGCTATTTTTTCACAGGCCAAATCACTCCGTATCAAGCTGGCCACGCAACAACACGCGGAGACCACGCTCCTGCCCAGAAGGCCGAATTACTGCCCCCCAGAGCCCCGAGCAGCTTCCTACAATCTGTCTTCTGCTGCCTGCCTGCCTGCTGCCACCGTGTCTGCCATTTGGTGCCTGCACATCTGCCATCTGCAGGGGTCCAGTTGCAGTGACCACCCCTGCTGGAACAGAAGACTCCCGACTGAAGTACCATCACTCCACAGCCAAGCCACAGGACCCAGTTGCCCACCCACATCTGCCTCGGGGGTTGCCATGTCCAACACAACACCTTCTGGCACCAGTGGCAACCCCCAGCCAGAGAGGCAGAGGGCTACCAGCTTCAGTGAAAATGAAGTTGGTATCCTGGTGGAACAAATTCTGGGGCATTATGATGCCCTCTTCACACCATCGCGCGCTGACAAGGAAGGACAGAAGAGGATCTGGAAGGACATAGTGGGTGCCATCAACGCGGAGGGGGTGGCACCTTGCGACCTCAAACATGTCCAGAAGCGCTGGGAGGACTTCAAGTCCAGAACCCTCAAGAAAGCCCGGCGCCTCTTGGAAGCAGATGATGCAATGGGGTGCCAGGGCCAGCCTACCAACCAGCAGATGAGGGTACTGGAGCGCATTTGCCCAGTGCTTCACCACCAGATCCTCAGGATGCAGGCCCATCTGGAGTCGAGCGGTAAGTGGCCATGCACTTATGTTCAAAAAAGGGCATGTTGCAGTGTGCTGGTAGTTAGCTACTTGGCTGCATGTGTGAAATAGGTCATGTTTGGATGTGTGTGTGCAGGGACATGATGGTGCCACATGTGAGTCCAGTCAGGCGTGACCCACATGAATGGTGCATGTGTAACAATGCATCCTGCGGAGCAGCATGCAGCACGCACACATGTATGCATGCCTGTGTCTGTAATTCGACATGTTTGGGGTCTGAGAGATGTGTGCTGTTGTCATGGACATGTATGTGTGTGTTTGAGTAGTGTGTGCACCATGGATGCATGACACATGTTGGTGACGATGTGTTGATTCACTGATACAGCCTAGTCATCCCTGTATCCACTGTGTCCGGGGGTATACCGGGCCAAATGCATGACCCTCCAGTGACACATGTGCATGTGACCAGCGTGCCCCATGGTGCATGTGAGAACCAGCCCACCATTGGATGCAACTACAGTGTTTTGGACATGGATGCCAATGTATGTTGCATGTGCCATGCCTTTTCCTGCATGTGTGTTGCCTGCACTGACCCATGTGTTGTGAAGGGACATGATGGAAGTGACGTTTGACAGTGCCACTCATGTGCCATTGCTTTGTGTCTAGGGGACTATAGTTCAGTACCCTGATGCTTGTGTTCAATGTTTCCCTTTACAAAGCGACAAGTGAAGAAGAGGGCGGAGACGGCACTGTGGAGGGAATTGGCAGGGATGCCTCCATCGACTGGCGACGCAAGACCCAGTCACCCTCCCAGGAAATACCATCATCTGGGAGCGAGGGGACTGGTGCCGCGTCTGCCACTATGGCTGCAGCGGAAGGGGCAGATGAGCCCCCACAGCAGCCTGCAATGGCGGAAGATGTTGTGGAGCCATCCAGGTTGGTGGTGGGCATAGAGGAGGAGGAGGTTGCTACAGATCCGCACATGGGGCCTGGTGGGGGTGGTACCACTGGTGCAAGTGGTGCAGTCCAGGGGAATGGGCAGTAGACAGCACAGGTTGCTGCAGAGGTGCCTGTGCATGTCTCTGTCCCTGACACTCTGACTGCATCACCATGCACCAGCAGGGATGCCCCGTCCCAGGCCCATGAACAAGTAGGGGGGACGCCCATGTCATCTGGCACTCCTCTACCTGAGGATGAGGGGATCCATGACCGGATGGAGTCCGTCCTGATTGGTGTCGCGTTGCGCACACGTGACATTCGTGATGATGTGCGTGGTTCCCGGGGGGACCAAGCGCGTCATCACGAAGAGCTGTGAGCCAATGTGGCACAGTTGGGAGGGTCCATAGTCGGGGGTTTCCTGCATGTGTCAGCCACACTTGCAGCCCCCTTCTCCTTAGTGCATACCATACGCCAGTCGTTCTCCGTGCCGTCTTCTGGCCAAGATGCCACTAGGGGCCCCCTGTGGATCTGCCCCAACCAATGCAGCTAGCCTGGTGGAGATCCCATCCCTGCCACAGACGGGGGTCGGAGGTCCAGCAGGGGTGGACACCCCACCAACTGGACCCCAGAGGATGGAGGATGTGCCAGCATCATCAGGCAGGGCACGTGCACGACGGCGCCCGTGGATTCCATCATCCCGGATGCCGTTGTGCTGGCAGAGGCAGTTGCATCGGAGGCAGTGGCAGGCTCAGCGTGGGAGGCATCATGGCTTGGGGCCATCAACATCAGAGCGGCAGGCATCGGCCGGAGGGCAGGAGGACCCTGGATTGGGAGTGTCTTCCGTGTGGCAGCGGTTGGGCCAGCGGATAGATGCGGAGCGGCAGCGGGCGGAGGAGGCTTTGCTCACTATGGTCAGGGCGGAAAACTCCATGCGCAGGGCATTGAGGTGGGCTAAGTGCCTCGAGGCAACTCGCAGGGAGTTGGAACAGGCCATGACTGCATCCCTGCAAGACCTCGAGGCCAGGGAAGAGGCCCTCCTTCGGGACATCGACGTGGAGTTTGATGATGCCCTGGCGCCAAACATCAACGAGTGAGCCGTTGGACTTTCCTGCTGCCATTTTACATAGTTCATTAGTGTTAGGTTTCCTTTGTTTTTACGTTTATTTTGGAGTTCATGGACATTGCTCCACTTCGTGCATATAGTTTATTCTTCATAGGACTTTTTTGTAGGCTTCCTTTTGGTTGTGGATCATGGACCATTTGGACTTCCATTGTATATAATTACAGACTTGTACGTACTTTCATTTAAAATTTTCCCATGGATAAATGGTTTTCTTTAATTTGGATTAGGTTTTTCTAATAGATATTGGCAATGGACCACTTTTTCATCCAACATGACATATTTCATTTTTTCTTCATTGGATCAACATGTTCTTTTTTCAATTTCTCTCATTGGACATTGATTTTCAAGTTTAATTTCTTCAAAGTCAGATTTATAATGTTGTATTCTATCATTGGTTTTGTGCATGTCTCAATGAACATTGCCTCAGTCATGTGTTGCCACTGTGTGACTCTGTTGTGCATTCCTGCATTGGCATGGTGGTCCATTTAAGACTGTCATGGCATGGGTACTTTGGGAGTGGGTCCTGTGGATGGTTGCATGCCTGTACTGGGGGACAAGGGGGAGTAGGGTTGGCATTGGGGTCCTGACACATATGTTACTCCTGCTTCCCTTTTCCATGGGCTCGCAAGGATGGCTCTGTGTAACAGCATATCACACATGGGCATTGGGCTTCCGTCATAACTGTGGCAAGCCTGCAGTTCTACTTGTGTGTACACCCCTAGTGGGTATTCCAGCTGGGTTCTCCAATCCATGTCTGCACTTCAGTTTGGTGGGTATTAAGCTGACTGTGCATTTCATAATGTTGCTTGAGATGTTTGTTATGTATTGAATGTCTATGTTGATGCACTTCCTGCTGTAGCTGGTACCATGCACCCTTTGGCTGCATACACAACACTGATGGTGGGAGGGGTCGTCCATGTGCTGAGAATGTTGAATTGGGACAGTTTTCCCACAGGGATGTTGATATGCCACATGAAGGCTGCACGCTGAGTTACCCCTTTCACCACGCATTTCAACAAACACCCATTCCTTTCTAGCACCACTTTGGACATTTCCCAGACTTTGCTGGTGTTTGGATGTGACATCTGAGTTATGAATACATTGTTTGTCATTTACATTTTCAGTTTGTGTCCTGGACCTGCTCCCCCCTCCCACTGTTTGCACTTGGCCCTTGTGACAATCCGGCCAACCAGGATGCTTGAGCCTGCCACCACTATCAAAATCCCACTAAGGTGGCCCTGTCTAGACCTGTCCACATGTCTTCTCAGTCACTTGAATACTCCCCTGTCTCCCTGCCCCTGTCAGTGTCCCTCTGTCCCCCCCACCCCCCTTCATCATCATATCCCCTACTCTCCTGCACTGTCAGGTTTCCCTCTGCCCCCGGTGTGTGCTTTCTTTCACTATCTTACCCATTGGTCATTTTGAGCTTGGCCCCCTACTTCCTTCTCTCCTTCTTCTCCCTCTCCACCTCCCTTTGGCCTCCTCCTTGTACTCTGGCTGTCATTTTCAACCACTAGCCCAATTGCCAATGACCATGATGATACGTAGGCGCTTGTTCTTTGCAGACATTTGCCCTTCTGCCTCCGTCCTTCCACACCCCACCATCACCATTTTAAGTATTATTTTGACAGTTAATTTGATCATTAGTCCCTCCACCACTGATTACAGGTCATCTAATCCCCCTTTCCCTTCTGTCTTTCTTCTCCACCTCCCCAGCACTATGTTGATTCTTTGTAGACCTACCACAGTTTGTCACTTGTTTTGTTACTCTCCTCACCTCTTCCCTCCTCTTCCGTCACTCCCCTCCTTATGTGACTCCAGCACTGCGACTATTCCCGTCAGATATAGTCATGTTGATGCTAGTTATGTCATCCTACATTCCCTCCCTAGGCTCTCCCTTATTGGTCCAGGCAATTGGAATATGCGCTTTGCTTTTCCAGTTCATTCTCACATTGTGGACTGTTTGAAGGACATGTAGGAATGTACTGTTCTTCTCCCTTATTCACTCCCTCATTGATGCGCTTTGATGAAGTTTGTGTGTTGTTCATTTAAGCGATTTCTATGAATCAGTGATGGGTCACTGTCTGCCATTGCTGATGTGGTGTACTCTGTACATGATATGTTCTGCTGGTCAATGGCTGATGCAATGTAGTGATTTCTTTGGACGTGTCAGGGGATGGGTGTGGTTTGAGACACAGAGGAATCCTTGGTGCTATGTTCATATGTGCTGTGTACGGGACACCGGCATTCACTTCATTTCACATGCATGTATTCTAGGCATGTCCATATGGATGAATACACTTAGGCAACACGCCTCCCAAATACATTGCACCCAGATTGCCTTCTCATGCATGCTGTGTCACGACAATCCATGTTCACTTCCAAGTCATTATTCGTGTACATGCATGAAAGGGTGGTATTTGGTTGTATGCCATTTTTTTCACCAATGCAATGCACACTCACTGTGCTGTGCAGTGTGCAGTGTTTGATATGGCAATTTGCTATTGTCCAGTGTGCATGGCAAAAGGTATTCAGACTTTTGTTGCTTGAACGACTGGTGGTATGCATTTGTGGCACCGTTTTCAGGGTGTGAGGTTTTGGTCACTCCTTTCTTCCAATCGCATTTGAGGTGTAATTGTCTGGTGACTATTTACATTTCTCACATGTCACTTCATGACTATTGTGTCATGTGTTGTGCATATGGTTGGATGTTTTGACGTTGCATGCCATGGTATGGTGTGGCAGTCAGGGTTGAGGAGTGTTGGGAGGGTTTGGGTGGCATGCCAGTCCTTTCATGTCCTGTTTAGCAAGGGGGTGGTGGGAGAATGCCTTGAATGTGTTCCGTTTGGTCACATGGGATTGGTTGTGTTTAAGTAGCTAGGGATGCACACAATGTGGCACTTCCGTGGACACATTCTCAGGGTGGTAAGGTAGTGACAGTTAACTGTCCCTTTGTCATCATCTATTGTGGCCTGGTATGTGCCAGGCCTGTGTGCGCTCTGCAGGGGGTTGGAGTTTAGGTGAATAATGTGGCCACAAGCTGGGTACGGGCTGCCTCGCCACATGCCCTTTCCCCTCCCATGCGCAGCTGCCCTACGTGTGGTTGGAGATGTGGGGGCACCACCATGTCCACCGGTACGCCATGCCGTGTTGCAATGTTGTGCAGGACACATGCTGCCACAATGATCCTGCACACTACTGGTGGTGCATATAGTAGCTGTCCAACAGAGCGGTCAAGGGAGCGAAAGTGTGACTTCAGCACTCCGAATGTGCGCTCCACTATGGCCCTGGTTGGAATATGGGCTTCGTTGTATCTTACCTGGGGTGGTGTGGTGGGGTTCCGTATGGGCGTCATCATGTAGGTGCTCAGAGGGTAGGCACTTTCCCCTGGTAAGATGATAATAGTTGTCATTAGTGGGGCTTTTGTATTTGTCTGTGTGTGACATGTATGCATGTGCACAGGCATTTGTACTCACCTAGGAGCCATGTGTCGCCATGCTTCCCAGCTTCCAGGGCCCGGCTCAGGGCAGACATTCTGAATATGAAACTATCATGGGTCGACCCAGGGAAGTTTGCATGTACAGAGGTGATGATTCCCTTGGCATCGCATACCACCGGCACATAGATGGAATGCCAGTGCTTGCGGTTTGTATAGATGTGCTCCGTGGCCCGAGGAGGACATAGGTCCACATGGCTGCAATCTATGGCACCGAGCACTTTGGGGAAGTGTGCCACCCTGTAGAAGTCCAGGACCACGGCCTGCCTTTCTGCAGGTGTTCTAGGCATGTTTATGTGCCTGCAGACTGAGGGACACGCAGTGATGATTGCCAACACCTGGTGTAGGCAGCGTGACTGCATGGCCTGTGAGACCCCCCCCCCACAATGGCAGTTGTCCACTGAAATGACCCAGTTGCCAAAAAATGCAGTACATTGAGCACCTTCTCCAAGGGGCTCAATGCCTGGAAACACAGGGTGGGTGATGTGAGTTCATCCTCCCACTCCCTGACCAGTTCTAGGATGATATGAGGTGGAAACCTATACCCACCATAGACCTGGTCATCAGGCATTCCAAAAAGGCTGTTCCTGGCCAATAAAATGCGGGGCCTGGCTATTCTCCTCCTCCTGCGGTGTCCCACGATCACTGCTGCGAGGAACGGGACATTCATTGTAGCTGTATATGTTTGTTTGTTGTTTGCACGCACTTTTATGCTGCGCGAGGCCGTTTCCGCCTGCTTTCGTGTGGTGGACATAATTGTGTGTGTGCGTGTGTTTTGACGTGCGCGGGTTTTTCCTATTCGATTCCATGAATACGTGTAGTTCACGTGCGTGTGAGCGTTCCGTGTACTTCCCAGCGGTACTTCCCCAGTTATGCCCTTATTTTCACGCGTTGCTCTCCATTCTGCGTGTTACGCCCCTTGTTCCGCCCCCTTTTCGATGTGTGTGCTGACGTTGTGTGCTTTCGCTGTGCGCGTCGCGCTCGGCGTTCAGGATGTGGAAATGACGCGTGCGCCGGTGTGCGCCACACGCGGATTTGGCGCACATCCCGAAATTACACCCACGGGGCCATCCATGAATCGCACGCGTGCGATTCACATGCGTGTGCTGGCTTTTTCATGCTTGCGCCTGCTTGAGCCACTGATTTCGGTGCACATTTATTCCATGAATTACCATGTATTACAAACAAAAGGACCACTGCTCACCCTTCTGTGCATTTTTCTGAAAGGAGCAATAGCTGTCAGTTGGATTGTCTACCCTTGAGGCTGCGTTCCACATTGCTAGGTGATGGCATTCGAAACAGCAAACAGCAAATAGAAGAGCAAATTAAGGTTGCTTTTGTTTTGCGTTGAAATGGGCTTTTCATTAAAGTCAATCATGACTTGGGCTCATTTTGTGATATGCCAACTGCAGTCGTTAGTTCCTACACCTCTGTTAATATGTCTCCTCCTCTTACTATCTTAATTGTAAATTAAACAGTCTAAATAGCATTCATTTTAATTAATTGCTCAATGGCATCAGGAAATCAGGTACAGGAAGTGTTGTTTTGCTTACTTTAAAAATTATCTTTTCTACAAGATTCTGTTTATTTATAACACGCTTTCACCGTTAGACATAAATGACTTAATGAGGCTATTTCAAGACATATAATTAGTGACCTAAATATTGTGTTATTTAACAGTTTGAACACCTCGGCCCTTATTCACAGAGCGTTTTCCAATGGGGTTTTGCCATTATAAAACACGTCTGTGAATTAGGCCTCTTGACTTTGAAAACAACTTATATATACTGTGTCCTTAAAATAAAATACACTTCTTAATGTTTTCAGTAATTGCCCGAATGTTCACACTCTTGGACTGACAACATTATGGAAAAGGACTAGATTGTCCTGAAGAGGCATTCAATAATACACACAAAGGCATCTGTTTCAAATTAAAATCTATTGTGCCGTGAAATAGAAACGTATTACAATGGAGTCAGTTTGAATCTAGCCTTCAAAGAGAGGAGCAAAGAAATTAAACAAAGTAATACATTGTCTGAAAACTAAGTCTTGGAATCACAAATTGAATGCAATATAAAACACAGTGCACGCAAGAAATCACGAAATGACAACACCATCAAAGACCAAACAACTAAAGAAACAAACAGCCATAACAATAGAAATGTTCAAACTGATTAACAGAGACTACTAAGCACGTGTAGTGGAAACGTGTTGCATGTTGATTGATTTATGCCAGTGGATATTGGACAGAGTTAATCAGGAGACTCAAATTGACCAGGGATCGTATACAAAGGTCTATGAAGTTGTTTTATCGCCTCCAGGTTAACATTTCTTTTTAAGCTGATGGTGAGTTTTTTTTGTCAACTACTAGATAATGTGTTATTGCACACATTTATGTTAGTGAAGTAGTTAAAAAAAATAAAGCTGCGGTGAATATCTGAAAATCATAACCCTATTGGTAAAGTTTATAACATGCTTAAAAACATTCAGCAAACAATAAAACAAGCATAACCACATTTGCAAACTTTACTATTAGCAAAATACATTAGTGGAAAAAATGCAAACATAATATTTAAATAACTGTATTCATAAGTACTGCCTTGTCATATGAGTTAGCACAAGTCCATGTACGCAAAACATACAGAAGTCTGAGATCAGCCTGGCTACTCATGCTCTCTTGGTGATTGTTTTGGTATTTTTAATTTCTTTTTTGGGAGATGGACGACTGGAGCACTGAGTATAACACGGTAGAGGTGGCTTGCCTCGTACACTATGCAGCACTTTAGATGCCCAGAAGACTGTAGTGGGGCCTAACAGGAATGGTCATGTAGGAGAAAGTGGTCACACATATTTAGTTGGGAATCAGCATAGAACGTGTAGATCTAGCGTGTGGGCGATGGCCAGCTGGAGCACTAAGTATAACAAGGTAGAGGTGGCTTGCCTCGTACGCTATGTGGCACTTTACATGCCCAGAAGACTGTAGTGGAGCCTAATAAGAATGGTCATGTAGGAGAAAATGGTCACGCAAATTAAGATGAGAATCGGCATAGAATGTGTAGATCTAGCGTGTAGCTGATCATGCAACTGCACATTGATGCCCTCGGGTTCAGGTGCTTTATACATTGAAAAAAAATAAAAAAAATAAAAATGTAATCCAAACAGGCCCATCATTGCTGGGACGATGTATTGCACTGTAAAACAGACCTGAATGTTGTGCATTGTTGTGCAGTTATTGGGCAATGTGAGACCCAGGCCCGGAATAGCAGCAGAAACTGCCGGTAACTGCAGCACATTTAACTTCTATCTTCCCTCGTAAAACTTTATAAAACTCTAAAATCGAAAATCTAGATTTCATACTCAGAACTGTAGACTATACCATACTATACAAACTCCAAACTATAAATGATATTATATACAAAGTAAACTATAGTTAACAATACTATAGCCTGCCATTCTGTGCAGTATACTATATTTGCACAAAATCCTATATCATATATGTTTCCATTTTTCAAATGGAAATCAGCAGGAGCCTCAGCTAGGGTCTTCCAGCAGCAAGGCGAAGGCATTGAGACAGTGGACGTTTTCACAGTTGGGGGCATAGTGCTTGAAGAGAGAGCAACTTCCAGTGACAATCTAGTACCTTCAACGTCCATGGACCGTCTCTAACATTTGCAGGCACTCTTCATATACAAATATATGGGATGATACTGGCACTACAGCTCCACTTGGACCATATGAGCACCAATATTGGCAGATTTGAAGAGAAAGTAGAATGGGCCACCCACAGGGTAGCATTTTAAATATCCCTTGTTGGTACTGCATCCTTTTTGTGATTTTTATACATTTTGTTTGTGACTTTACATGTTGCTTCCTTTAGCTTTTACCCTTGTGTTTCTGTAACATAACAGGTTTGACGTTATTTCTTATCACACCCCACATGTACATTTGTCATGTTATTTGTTGTTGCTCGTCTCACTGGAGCTGGTAAACCAGTGTCACACCTTCTAGGCAAATTTAGGACAGGATGTATGGGTGATGCAATGACTAATACTGCTATAGTGCTGCACGTTGATCTCTTATTCTATAGCTCTTAAATGCTGATAGTCTATTTCTGTGCTCTGTGACATGTTCAAGTTGCTGCAGATCCAATTAGCACTAGTGTATGATGGTGCCATCTTTTGGATCATCATCTCAGTCAGCAGCAAGAACTTCAAAATCTCCCAGATGCACTCGTTCCAAATCATAGTTGTCTAAAAGGCTACATGTCTTACATAGAATGTGCTGATTCAACTTCATCATCGATCATATTTCTACATTTTTAGCTGACAGATTTGACTTTCTGTCCCTAATGTTCACCCTGTTGTGCTATAAACACACTGAGAAGTGGCAGTTCAGACGAAGATCAAGCCCGCCCAGGCATCTTGACTCGCTCCAAAAAACGTTTGGGACAATAACTGATGTTGATTTGGTAACTAATCTTTCCAAACGTACTTTGAATGCTCATGAAATATCTGCCCTTAATAAAGGCTTATCATTTATACCAAGTGTATGTACTATCTTTGTCAATTTCCAGGTTGACCTCTATAAATTCCTGAGAAAACTCAAGCTCAAAAAGTACTTTGCCACAAAGGTGACCATGTATAAACCTAAACCCAAACCTGATCCCCCAAGTGCTTTCAGCATTGGAGATCTTAGAGCCATTGAAACTTTGGTTTCCTTGAATCAGGAGGCCGGTTGTGACACTTCTAATGTTATTCAGGACTTGAAAATTAATCCACTTCATTTGGACGTTACGGAACTTAAACCGAAATCCAAATTCACACCGCAATTTATTGGAGACAATGTCATTGAGACCTTTAATCAAGCTCTGACTCGAGATATCCATCAATATATGGACAAGCGCTCCAAACCCCATTGGAAATCTAATCTTACTAAGAATCAAAAAATTGCTCTTCAAGAACTAGCTAATGACACTAATATTGTAATCAAAGAGGCAGACAAGGGGGGTAACATTGTCATTTTAAACACTTGTGACTACATTACCATGGGCCTTAAACATCTTGAAACCCCCGGCTGCTACCTAATCCTCAAATCGAATCCTACTAAACGTGTTGTACTAGACTTAATTGATTTGATTGATCATTGGCATTCTAAAGGTTATGTAACTGATGATGAAAAGGATTTTTTGCTTATTACTGATCCCACCATACCAACAATGTATTTTCTGCCTAAGATTCACAAACCTTATGACGCTCTACCTGAAGTCAGACCCATTATGAGCGGAATTAATTGGGCTACAGAGGGCTTGTCGAAATACTTGGATGAAGCGCTGAAACAGTTTGTAACGCAAATGAATTCTTATATTAGAGACAGCACTCACATTCTCAAGGAGCTCTTTGCTATTACTTGGCAGCCAGACTTCATGTTAGCTACCATTGATGTTGTTGCTTTGTATACGAACATTAATCATGATTTGGCATTACTTACATTAGACTATGTTTTCAAAGATTGCTCGGCATCATTCATTGAACATGTCTCTATGTTTAAACCATTTTTGAAATTTGTCTTAGCTAATAATGTTTTTCTCTTTAATGATCAATTTTATCTCCAATTGAAGGGGGTGGCCATGGGGGCTAAATTTGCACCCGTCTTGGCTAATCCCTTCATGGCATATTTTGAAGAAACCCACATATTGAATCAAAATCAGTATAACGCCAATATCGTTACATGGCGACGCTTTATTGACGATATTTTCCTGATTTGGAAGGGTACTGAAGACACTTTCAATGACTTTCTTACCTATGCCAACACCAATCCATTTGGGATTAATTTCACCAGTAAATGTGATTGTAAACAAATTTACTTTTTGGATTTACACATATTTGTTGAGGATCAACAAATCTATACGCGTACTTATAGGAAACCCACTCAGGTGAATTCCATATTAGCAGCACAAAGTAACCATCGATGAACCACTATCAACAATATCCCTGCTGGAGAGTTCCACAGGGCCAGGTGAAATTGCACACGCCCTATTGATTTTGATATGGAATGTAATATCATTAATCAACGCTTTCTAAACAGAGGATATCAAGCCTCTGCAATCAATGTCGCCCATGCTAAGTTTGCTAATGTCACTCAACTGGACCTTTTGAACAAGGCGCCCAAATCCAAAGACTCTTCACCATATATCTCTTTGGTTACCCCATTTACGGCTGATTCTTCTATGTTGTACAAAATGGTTGCCAACCATTGGCACATCCTGAGACTCAACAAGGATTTAGAGCCATATTTGACACTTAAACCGAAATTCACTTATCTGAGATCACCTACTATTAAGTCACGGGTGAGTCCCTCATTTTTGATAACAAAATGGCTAATCCTTCATGGCTACAACAATTTACGGGTTTTTCGCAAATGTGGGAACTGCAATCAGTGTCCTTGGGCTTTTCCCAAGTGTGAAACCTTCACTGATAAGTTTGGATCTATAGTGACTATTAAGGATTTCATTAATTGTAGGACAACCCATGTGGTGTATGCCATTGTATGTGTCTGTGGCAGACTCTACGTGGGCAGTACTATTCACCAGCTTAGAATTCGTATTAGAGAACACTTGGCCAGTCTCCGGATGTGTGAACCAAAATCTCCTCTAGCAATTCATTGGTAATTAGAACATCAACTTGATTCAACCGCTGATTTGTGTTTTATTGGACTGATCAAAGCACATAAGGGGAAAAGGGGCAGGAATCTCCAGCTCAAACTGCGGCAGATGGAAGCAAAACGAATATGTCTTCTGAGATGCACCACACGTGGATTAAATTCTGACCATGAGATGCACGTTTTTTTGTGAATCCAGTTCACTTATTAATGTTAAATTCTGCGTGTTTAAAATGCGTTCTCAGGTGTGTGCATCGTTGATTAAGCCATCAGTCTGATTGTGGCAAGTCATCACCGTGGCGCACCACTGATGCGCGTCCAATTGCCAGCACCTACCATATCTTTTATCAGTGTCATTTGGATATTCTATGTTTACTGTGCAGATGGAGTCCGTATACTATATGAGTCCCACTTGAGTCCCGTTCAACAAACAACTTTCACATGCTTTTTATCCCGCTTCTGTGGTTGGAAAGGTTGATCTATTTGAACCTCACCGTAATCTTGTATTGTGTTCCGGCAATCGCCGGTATTTGGAACTTTTTTCGGTGCTGTGTTGACACTAAACGTCACTGCCTGCGACTGCGGTTACTTTTCTTTCTGCTACTGTCACTTTGTTGACATAATACGTCATGACAGCGACGTAACGTGTCAACGCTTCCGTCGGCGTCACTCCTGTGACGTTTCTGGCGGCATCTATTATTTCGGAGCGTTCACGATTAGCGAAGATTGGATTTGTCCTGTTATACTTGAATCTCACTCGATTTGTCGAGTAAGTAATTATCTCTTTGCGAGCATCTGCTTCTTGTTCATATCAATACCGCAGTTTCTCACTAATTTTGGTCATCTTTCAGGCTATATATTTTTGCGGGCAATGTGGCATCTTCTCTTTTGTTTTCTTTCACTCGTAATATGTCCTGATTGACGGGAACCACTCAGCGTATACAATCGGTGAGTGTTTTTATTTAAATCTCTATTATCTGATTCATGACGCATTGAAGCCTCCGAACTGAGGTCTATTTAACTTCTTTCCTTAATAGGATATCACCATTGAACTGATTATTTGTAGCTTTGTGTGGTAAGTGATTTTATTGTGTCCCATTACTCTCTGACGGACTCCTTACTATAGGATGATGTGATTTTATATAATTGGTGTTTTCGAGTTGCCTTTTGTCACCAATTAGTGGTTAATGTGTTCATTCCCATATTCTTCCTTTAAATATCACAATTATTGTTTTGGTGTTTTCTAGATTTTTGGTTATCACTTGAACTTTTTTGGTGTCTGGATTCACATGTGGTTGTGCCACGGGGTGCTGGTCATAACTAGTCTAGAGAATGCAATAGGGTATTAACCTTAACTCTTGTTGATGAATCTTTTTTGATTATTGTCCATTTCTTCTTTTATTTTTATTGTGTACCTAAATTGATCCGCAACTGTTGTACCACATCCCTTACCTGTTTCTTGGTATGTCTTTTATTCTGTAATATCCTTAAAACACCTTTTCGCATTTACTTCAACAACAATTTCTTCACTGTTATTTATTGAATATGTTAATTATTATCTGCTAATGATGTCTGTGATTCAGCCTTGAAGACGACCCAAGTGTCGAAACACGTGTCGGCAATTATTCAATATATTTTAATTAAAATACTGTACCCAGATTGCTGATTTATGTACTTCAATTGTGTTAAGCGCAATCCTACCTCTCTCAATATACAACACTGAGATTCTACGCTGGCTGCCGGGCACAATAGACATATCACTGCCAGCCTACTTTTCCGCAACGCGATTCTTCTGCTCCAATAAAGCAAATGATTGTCATCCTGTTTTGATTTGATTCAAATTGTATTTGCAATTCAATATGTATAGTATCTTTCGTTAATGCACTTATGTATTTTTATGTGATTGTTTCCTCTTTTATTATATTTGTGCACTAAATACAAATTTTATTGAATATTCTTTTTCATTATTTGTTTATTGTCTAATACATTGATCAATCTTAACAATATTACAACATACAAGAAATACAGTTCACATATAATCAATAATTAAGAAAACAAATATTCAGTCCATCAAACATATACAATTAGAAACGTGTTTCAAAACTTATAAAAGAGAAGCAAAAGGAAAAGTGCATTCTTTTCTCATCATAATTTCAGTATTATTTCCCCGATCTTCTTCATACAATTCAAAGAATTTACAAAGCACACAGTGGCTATGGCTAGTAATAACGAAGTACAACTCAAGCAGTTTTTCCCGAATAACACATAATCAAGAATCTGCCCTTTTTCCAGCAATTTAGTAAACCATACTCTTAGATCCCTAGGACACATAGTAAAGAATTAGATGATCAAAGTTTTGACTCAATCCCACTTCTCTACAAAAATGAAACATAGCGAGATTGGAATCAATTAACATATGTCTTCTCAGGTCCTCCCAAGTTCTAAATTGATTCCAAGGGAATCATATAAAGTCTCATCTAAGTTTTGGGCAAGGGAACAGTCTCCATTGTGGAGCAAGAGACCCCAAAGGCTTGAATTCATGGGACAAATCCTGCATACATTTCTGATTATGTAACATATCTGTTATGCAACACCAGCAACATTTTAGTAAGGCTTTCTTTACTTTGTTAGGGAACCTCTCTAGTTCCACTCTGGAAAGACACATTTCTGTTAATATATGATGACAAGACGCTGCATAATCCTTAATAATGTTTTCCTCACCTGCTATCAGAATTTGATTCATATATGAATAAAGCGAGTTTGAAAAGGACAATAGCAGTTTATTAAAGAAATAAAACGCTTTCCACCTGACTGAAGAGGTTATACACACATACCTAAATGAAATAAAATAACTACGATGGGCACAGAATTAGAGATACCCAGGACCTTTTTCCCAATTCTGCTTTATATTCTTTCCAAAAAATGTGGGGTTCTTGAGAAATGAAAGCCACGATATATCAAGTCCAAAGGAGAGCCGCTCATCTCCCAATTTCCTCTAGTCATCATTTTCTTTGCTGTGAAGTTAAGTACCTTTGTTTAGTTTACATTGATTTTTAAGCAATTAGGATTGGCATAGCCATCAAATGCAGTCAGCAGATGCTGCAAAATGACTGCTATGTAGTCTAAAAGCAAGAGATCATCAGCATAAGCCAACCACAAGGCCCTTAAGTGACCAATTTTAGGTAGGATCAAATTAGTTTGCTTGATTTCTTCCCTTATGTCTGAGACATTTACATTAAATAGCCATGGGGCTAAAATGCACCCCTGTCTTAATCCATTTCCCACCAGGATTTCCTTAGACATGTTGACAGACTTGTTGGATCTGACCTGTAGCACGAGTTGGTTGAGTCATGTAACCATATTATTATGAGTTTAAAGAGGCCAGTATGAATTCCCCAATTACACAACTTCCAACAAAGAAGGTTTCTTCTAACAAGGTCAAAAGCGGAGCTGAGATTAATAGCTGCCATATTAAATCATTTGTAGCTCCAGCTTGGTACAAGGACTTGGCAGTACTTTAATATGTAACAATCAAGAGTGAACCTGTGTAACTTCCTAAACCATGTTTGCCATTTGCTCAGATGGCCAGCATTTACCAGCCACAACTCAAGATGTTTAAGAGGACTGCTGCAGCGATTTTACTGTCCGCAACTAGGATGGCTATTGAATGGTAATTCTTTGGGCACGTTTATATGTGGGTATAATATAGGAAATTCTCCAAGTAGGGGGATAGCAGACCACTTTTTATATGTCAAAAAGAGTAAAGGCAAGATAGTTGCCTAACCATGAGGATTTCCCTCAAACAGTTTATTGGAAAACATATTGGGACCGGATGCTCTCGATTGACTCACCCCATCGATAATCTCCAGGATAGTCTGAGGGGAAAGATCAATTAGGTATTGGTTACCATCCACTGGATCTATGTGGTTCAGCGTGAAAGTATCTGCTATGTCAGTTGTATATAAAGATTCAAAGTAAGAAACCCATAAAGACTCGGGGCGCATTTACAAGAACACCCTTGCTCAGATACTTCGAAGAGGATCCAGTTTCCAGAAAGTAACTACATTTTTTGGTTTTAAGACATTCGAGCATCCTTTCCCCATACTAATGTTGTAATCTTGCTATTTGCTCCTTTATCCAATTTCTGTATTTTTAGGTGATCTTTACAATCAGGGTATGTTTATCTGTGTTAGGTGCACCAGAGTTTCTAACAAACCTAATGCCAGCTCACATTTCATGCTTCTTTTCGAGAATACCAGGGTCATAAACATGGGAATTAAATGTGTCCTTACGTATGGGCTTTTTCTCCCAGTATTGTTTACCGAGTTCCAATACCAAAATCAAGGACAACACTTTGCCAATATTGTCTACTGCAAAAATGGCTATTTTATGTTGATAATCTGAAGAATCTAATATATTTTGCATCCTGTCATTACATTTTTTTAAATCAACCCTGTATTCTGTTGCCTCCCGAATTGGCCACAACTTCCTAGGCTTAAACACTCTCTGAATTTTCCAGTTGCAGGTCCAGTGTACAGCACGACATGCAATGATCAATCCACAAAGTAGACTCAACCCTAAGTTCACAACATTTAGTAAACAAGTTCTCGTCCATGAAGATACAGTCCAGGATAGACTTTGCCTCCCCCTAAACCATGTGTAATTTTCAGGGACATGTTTAATGACCCCATTTACCTTCAAACGACCCAGGGAATTCATACAGGCAAGCCATTTGGCTCAATTGTGAGTCTTTTTCACAGTGTGATCATCGTACAAAGCAGTAGTAGTCTCAATTCTAGAAGAGTTTCGGTTGCCGACTATTACTATGGCCACATGACCAAGCATCCACCTACACCACCAACCTTCATCAATCAATCTAGGTTTAGCCAAAAACCTGTCCAAAGTTTTATCTCCCTCGTGCCAATAAATATATGTAAGCAGGATCCTAGGTAATCCCACAGGATCACTCACTTGAAACTCCACTAACAGTACACCAGTTGGAGATTCCAGCTTAATCACTTCTGGTATTCTCCAGC
The DNA here is from genome assembly GCF_040938575.1 of Ambystoma mexicanum. Taxonomy (NCBI): domain Eukaryota; kingdom Metazoa; phylum Chordata; class Amphibia; order Caudata; family Ambystomatidae; genus Ambystoma; species Ambystoma mexicanum. Next base: position 1,153,018,426 of record NC_090928.1, read on the forward strand.
TAGATTTAATTACAGTCAGCCCCACATCAGACGGCCAGCACTGCTGCTTAAACGCATGTAATATAACCACCAATGCTAGGGTGAATGATCAACGAATGCTCTTGTAAACAAACTACATTGTGCTGGCAAATAGATGGATGTTTTTTTCAAAAAGGACTGTGTCATCTGGAGATCCAAGGCAATTTCCCGAGAGGGGACTTGGCCACTAAAATGAATGAATATGAGAAGATCATTGAATCCTAAACTTCTCAGGAAAGATATTTCTCACTTTATAGCCTCAACCACCATATTTGAAGCCACATGTATGATAACAATGTTAGTGTGAGCAGTGGACTAAACTCAACTCGCTTGTTGTCCATGGAGTTAATTTCATACAAGTTCAGAATTTCTGAGAACATCAATAGTGTGTCCATTCCGTTAAGCACAAAACGTGCATCTTCATTAAAACAACTTTCCATGGTAAACACACTTGACAGAGTAGCTGAAGCATAAGCCCACTTTTCCTGTGCGATTTTTACCAGGAGAATTTGAATTATGTATGCCCTCTGGTTTATTGCTGAAGCCGCTTGCGCCCCTAAAAATACTAAAGAAATTCCCTTTTTTCTAGAGAACTATGGGCCTCATTACGAAGCTGGCAGTAGCCCTGCCTGTAGCACAGGCACGGCTGCCGCTGGTATCCATTTTTTACCGGCACCTGCGAATGGGCAATTACTGGGTGAAGCCGAGTATGGCAGACATGTTAATTGCCCATTCGCGGGTGCCGGTAATGAGGGACTCACCATCCCCATTCGGCTCCATTCAGAGTGGTGCCGGTGCATCCGACGTGATGTGCTTGCGGGTGCCGCTCTGCCCGCCAGGTCAGACCTGTCGGGCTGACAGGTGCCCGCGAGCACAGCTCGTACTATGGCAGTCTGGGAGCTACGGTACCGGCATGCTTACTGGTACTGTAGTTCCCGGGCCGTCACGCTTGTAATGAGGCCCTATATCTTTTAGTTCAGGTGGCTGAGTTGCTGTAATTGCACAAAGGTAAGTGTACATATGATCTGTCTTGAAATTATATGCAGAATGCATATCAGGCTGTGCCAAGGCCATTGAGCACTTAACTTTAAGATCTTCCATGGCTGATTAGTTATAGTTCTTCATCAAAGTCCCTGCTCCAGGTCGAATTCTGAGGGAGGGCTCTCTACCCTATTAACGACTAAACGTCCCTCTGTGATTTGATGGATGCCATTCGAATATACAGAGATGACCTTTGATTTATAGGAATAAAGGGCCAACGGGTCTAAAGGTCCACAACATCTGTTTGCACCTAGAAACAGACTCTGCGAGATTGGTTAATATATTTGCTTCTTGTGACAACCACAGGAACTTAACACCTTTACTTGCAACCCCTGATGTATAGCCATTGCTCTCAGACTCCCAATCGAGAAGCTATCCATTTTCACCTTTGCAGTATATATTTTTGCCTCGACTTTCACTTTTGAGGTGTTTGATTTCATCTCTCCAAAAAAGTCCTGGAACGAAAAGATGCGCAAACATTTTTTTGGACAGCTTTTTATTGTTATTTTGGACTTCACAGTTCTTTGATGTGTTCCCATTCGATTTTCAATGTTATCAGCTTCTGTGTTGCTTTTTTGTACATTAGCACAGGAACTGGTGAAAAAGATCTAGTCAGTATTGGCAAAACAGTTATTGAGTTACTCACTGTTTCAGATTGATCTTGTGAACTGTTAGCTGCAGTTTGTGCATCTGAATAGCTTTTAAGAGATCTGACATACCATGAGCCTGCTGCAAGTTTTTGGGCCAAAAATATGCCTTAATTTCAGCTTCATTTGAGGCAGAGGCCTGTTTCCTCTGTATGGCCCCTTGCACATCCTGTTTCAATCCTTCGTATAAGAATACAAATGACGAAACTACACAGTTTAGCGCAATAACTGCTTTCTCAGCAGTCAGGGTATTTTATAAATGAATAGTCATCGGGGAAGTTGCGAGACAATTATATTGTGTTGGACGGGGCTTGGAAGCATATGAGGTGATGGAAATATCCTTGACACCGTCTTCAGCATCTGTTTCAGCGTATTTTGGAGGACATTGTATTGTCTCAATCCTCCCAGAGTTGGTCACTTGATTGTCCATTAAGTTCATCAGTTCCTCGTCAACTACAAAGGTGTACACAACTTCCCTGATTACATGGGCTTCAAGATCAGGACAAAAATCCGATGATGTGGATACCCTATTTACCCCCACCTGCCGAGGGTCCAGTACGTAAACAGCCCCTTGCACCCATCGTTCACCAGGGGAAGAGAGTAATGGCAGATTCCTGGCAATTTTTTTTTAACTCTTTTTATTGGTATTTCACAACCAAAAACAACATAGTGCAATTAACATAGACAAACACACTGAGAAGAAGCATCACAGTCCAAGCACAGGTCTTACAATTGTTGTATTATCATTGCCACGTCTCATATCACAATATTTTCCTTTTTTTTCCTTTAACACCTTCCTAGGTTGTTTCAAAATTGGTCATTCTTGGAGTCATTCATCGGGTATGACTCTGTATTGGTCCCACAGGGTTACATATGAACTAACGATTATCGAAAGAGGGAAAGAGGGCATAGTGGGGGACTAAAATCCTTCCACTTCTAGTTGCTATATACGACAAAGTTCCCCCGTCCTGGAACACCACTTCCCTATTGTTCCTGGTCATCCTCTCCTGCTTGGTTCATTAGGTAAGGTATACATGGTTACGACATGTTCGGAAAGCTCGAGCGGTAGGGTGATACTCCCTTGTAACCCATCTCCATATCATTGCATTGTACTATATCCTGATGCCAGTCCTCAATCTTTGGAGGCACCAGGCCCTTTCGTTGCATTGCCACTCTCCTCTTAGCCAGCAGCAGGAGCAGCCCTTCCAATCGCCTTCTGCCCTTAGGGATAGGTTTAGTGTAGCCCAGGAGTGCTGTCATTGGTTTTAGTTCTAGCTCTTCACCTATGATTTCCCCCACAGCCTCAAGCACATCTCCCCAAAATGTTAACACTGGAGGGCACCACCATGCCATGTGCATGAGGTCTGCTACTGGTTCATTACATCTAGCACAGCTGGTGGGTGTCCCTGGCAAATACACGTGAAGCTGGGTAGGGCTGTCATAAAATTGATGTTAATATTGCCAGTGTATTAGCTTAAATCTGGCGTTTATTGACACCTTTCTGGTCCCTTCACAGCAGTACCTCCACTCCTCATCTGTTATCCCATGTCCCAGGGACGATTCACATGTTTCCCTAGGGGACAAGATCACTGGTCTAGAGCCAAGACACATAGCATACATCACCAATAACAGCCTCCTACTCTGTCCCCACAGAGAACCCTGTCAAGTATCGGGGCAAATGCGGGTTGTTCAGGAAATGTCGAGAAGGATGTCTGGATCGGCGCTTTCAACCTGTAGTATAGGAACACCTCTAGAGGGTTTAGGCTCCCCATGGCCTTCAACTCATCTAATGTCACAAACCTCTTGTTGGGGAACAGATCTCGGTAGCAAGGCACTCGCAGTTTCCGCATTAAGATTAACAAAGCTCCTTTCGGAGGTGAGCGGTATATCCGTGGTGAAAAGAATCCGCAGCATAGGCAGTAGAGTACCTCTGTCCTTGACTTGCGCTAAATGCAAGTACATGTCTTACACATGAGCTCCATCATGTGCTGTGCTTTGGTCACTCTCTTGGGGGTGGTAAGAATAGTCGAACGCAGTAGGAATGGTGCTGCCAATGCCCTCTCTATCTTCACATGTCTCCGTTCCCCTTCTTCTTCAAACCTGCAAAGAGCATATCCGGCCTGAGCTACATTGTAATACGTTTCTAGATCGGGCAAGGCCAAACCCCCCCCCTTTGTATTGATGCTATTAGCTTATCTCATGACACTCGTGGCTGTTTACCGCCCATATGAACTGTGTGACCAACAATTTCACCTCTCTGAAGTGGGAAACCTGGGAAGTAACACCATCTTAATCAAGGAGTTCCTATCATACAGATTAAGTGGCAGATTATTCCACCTCATAGTTGCTTCCTTTGCTTGGTGTAGTACCCTTTGGTAATTAGTGACATACAATATATTGGTGTCCCAAGTAACCGGTCTGTGACATGTGCCATTGAAACCCCAATTTGTCGACATATTGGTCCAAACCCTCTGTTAACGGGAACAGTACCAATTTTGTTGGGTTGATCACAAAACCTAAAAGGATTCCAAATTGGAACACATCCTCCACAATGTGGTCAAGGTTCTGTTCAGGATTTATTATGAACAGCACCATATCATCAGCATAGAGTAAGATGACTACCTTATGTTTAAAAAGTTAGATGCCTCGCTGTATATGGGCATCCCTAACCCTTTCAGCCAGCGGCTCGATCGCCAGAGCAAATAGCAGTGGGGAGAGGGGACATCTTTGACACGTGCCCCTTTTCAGTGCTATCCCCGAGATGATGTGACAGTTCACCTATATTCTAGAGACAAGTGACTTATTAGCAGCTGTACCATGTTAATGTATTGCTCTCCCAGCCCCATCCTACGCAACACCGTGAATAAGAAGGGCCATTCCACCGAGTCAAATGCCTTGGTGGCCTCCAGCAATGCTGCAACGGCCTGGACCTCCCGGCTCCCTGCAGAGATCATCTCAAACATCCTCTGTACCACAAAAAAGGTGGATCACCCTGGAATAAATCCGGCCTGGTGAGCCCTCAGCATCCTATTCATCAGTGTTGCAAATCTAGAGGCCATTATTTTTGTTAGGATCTTATTGTCTAGATTAATGAGGGAGATCGGCCTATATGACGCATAGTCATTCCATGGTTTATCCGGTTTAGGTAAGACTGTTAATAGAGCCTCTCTCAGATACTCAGGATGTCTCCCCTTCAGAGTGCTCTGATGATACATTTGCAAGAGGTAGGGGTCGCTTTTAAATTGCCATTGTTTCCTCTCCCTCACCCTACCTGACAGCTCTATTTTTAATAGCAGTGGTGTGTGATATGAAAGCGTGCGGGCCAAGATGGTGACCGCCGTTATTACCCCCATTAGTGCCTGGGAAATCAAAAAGAAGTCCAGGCGAGATGCAGTGTTGTGAACCGATGAGTGGAAGGTGTATTGTTTTACGCCTTGGTTCTTGAGTCTCCACACATCCTCTAGTTCCTGTGATTGGCACATGCTCCTTAGCTCACTATATCCTTTAGTCAGGTGGTGGGTGTGACCCACAGTGCTGTCAAGGTCCGGATCCATCACTTCATTAAAATCACCCACCCATATTATGTCACCTGAAGGGGCATCCCCTAAGTGTCGATCAGCCATTCCAAGGTCATCACTGTATCCTGATTAGGACTGTAATAATTAATCAGGGTGTAAAGATGACCCTGTATCATTCCCTGTACCATCTGGTCCATTCTCTCCTCGTCCCTTACCACGAAGATCAGATTAAACACAGCCTGGTTGTGGATAAGGATGCCGACCCCTCTCACATAGGAAGAAAAATATTGGTGGTTACCTCAGCTTTTACCAAATCTTGATTCTGCTTCTGATGTCAAGTGCGTCTCCTGCAGGCACGCAATTCCTACCTGGTGATGCTGTAGGTAAAGGTGGACCCTTTGGCATTTTGATGGGTGGTTCAACCCCCTTATGTTCCATGTTAGGCAGCTAATTGATCCAGCCATACCTTAATGTGTCACCCATTAGTTCCCAAACCCGTTTGTTGACCTCTGTGCATTGTAGTATGTGTTTGGTAGCCATTCCTTTTATGTGACTTATGCCTTTCCTTGTGCAGCAATACTTCATTTCATCATCCACCCTCACCTTACCTTCCTCCTCCCCCATCGACACCCCCAAGCTGTCAGTAAAATACATTCCCTCCCCCTCCCTGACCTGGCTCCCCCAAACTGTCAGCATGTAAATATGTTGTGTTGCTTTTGCTTGAGTAGCAGCGAGCAGCCCGACCATTACTGCACACTTACTATGATAAGGTCCGTTCTCAGCCACTCAATTTACGACCCCATAGTTCAGCGAACATTGGAACTTAATAAGCATATTCATTCCAACGAGCTCTCAGTCATTATTTCCCCTAAGTCTTGGATTTTGAGGTAGGCATTCGAGGAATTCATTAGCTTCTGCTGGGGTGGTGAAAAACAGTGTCCTCCCATCGTGCCCTGACTTGCAGCTTGCCTGGGAACATCATAGAATAACGAATACCCCTCTCCCGCATTCTCTTCTTCACATCAATATAGGTTCTGCGAGATGCCTAGACCTTATCAGAGAAGTCCGAGAAGATTTTCATTGTGTCGCCTTTGGACATGAGGTCCTCCTCCTCTCTTGCCTTCCGAAGAGCCAAGTGGGTGTGGTGTATCTCTGGGAATTGGCTTCCAGCCGCTGGGTATTCTATGCGCCCTCTCCAACACGAAGATGCTTGAGAAGCCTTCCATGCCAAGTGCTTCCATAAGGATCTCTTCCCCCATAGGTTCCATGTTTCTCTGGTCTTTTGCTTCGATATGCCTATTATTCACATGTTATTTTTCCTTGATCTTGATTCCAAGTCGTCTTGCTTCTCTGTTAGTTATTTCAGCCCTCTCTTCATTTGTTGGAGGTCCCGGAATGTTGATGTCACTTCGTTCTCCACTGTTGAGATCTTTCTCTCTGCCTCATCTATTCTTTCCCTGTGTTTGTCCAGGCGGATTTGCATGTGGACCAGCTTACAAGTTAACGTGTCCAACTTCCCATCGAGGGACTGTATACTGCTCTGTAGCTGGCCGAACATCACTTTTATGTTATGGAATGATGTGGTTGTGTCTTCAGTTGTTTGTTGATTACACCCCTCGGGAGGGTCCATAGCCTCAGTATGTTTGGGCTGGGAGGGGGTTTGCTGCTTAACGCTCTTATTTACCTTGGCCATTGTTTGTCCAGCCATTCCAACCTTGTTCCCCTCACTCCTCTGATTCAGCCTCCTTCGTGCGTTATGCCCCACTGACCAGTTTCTGTGCGGCCCAGGCCAGGAGATATTGGATGTTCAAGGGGATACGGTGCCTGTGGTGGTCCTCCTTCCACTTCTTTATGAGGCCTGCTCAACAATCACCAGTCCAGCCCTTAGATCCCTGTTACAATACTGCGGTATGGCCAAAGACAGCCCTGATGTTGCGTGTCCCAGCCCTTCCTGCCATGTGCTTGGTGTAGTCGCACCACTCATGTTTTGAGGGAGGCAGCAGTCCTCAGCCCTATAGAGACAAGATTGTCATTCAGATGAGTTCAGCAGTGTTCCAATATCATCCCCAAGTGAGTGATCTTTTGCTCAAGATGTGCTTAGTTCCCCAGGCTTGTTATATGGCATGCAGCGAGTCGACAAACGTGGGCTGAGGCATAGGCAGTCCTTGGATCCAGAACATGGTATCCTTCATGTTCATGAGAACATACAATAATTCATGAGAAAGTCTCTCCCCACTCCCCCTGGGCCGGATGGCAGCTTGGCGCTTATGTAGTGGGAGCCCTCTGTTTCATTATGAGCCAGCTTTTTGCCTTTCAGGTTTGGGGTGCTCTCTGCTGTCGAGGTGTCTGCTTATCCCTCCCGAAAGGGATCCCTCCTTTTTTCGCCGGTCCGCGTTGCACTCAGCACGCTCCGCCGTTCCTCACAGCTGGCGTGCACGTTATCACCCTGATGCTGTGGGGCCTGAGCCTGGTTCCCCACTTCTGTCTCAATGGTCCAAATGGTACTGCTGCCGGTGGGACCCACAGCCTCAGGCATCCCGCTGCATCCTTCGACCCACATTGCATAGTATCAGAGCAGCAGCAGCGTACAACCTCCGGCGGCTATAAAGGGAGAGAGAGAGGACTGGTTGCACTGCATGGCTCCTCCCCAGCCTCCCCTCCAGCACCAGCTCCTCCGATTCGACCCGGCACGGCTTTCTTTGTTGGAGGCGTTGTTCACCTCCCAGTTATCAGTCACGCAGCTCTCCGCCGCTGTTAGGGAGGATTCCCAATATGTGCTAATTTCCCTTACCTTTTGAGACCCCCAGCATCTTTGCTGGATTTCTAGGGTTTGATTTATTTATCTGGAAAGAGTGTGAGCCTTTTTTCCCACTCTTTCATGTATTTTGATGTGTGTTTTACTTTTGTGTTCTTTGGTTATGGAGTTTTAAAACAACTGCATAGGCATCATCTTTTTCTTTTTGTCACACAGCAAATTCAGTGCAGTGGCACAGGGATGTCTTTCAGACTTCCCAAGGTTTAAACACCTTCTCTGGGACTCACTACCATCTCCCCGAGCATGCACAGTTAAATTGACTTTACTAGTCTCTTAAAATTTACTGACCCAGCACACACTATCTTCCTATAGAGTACTGGAGGGGTTGCCCAGTTTTCCTGAGTCAAAACAGGCATGTAACAGTCACATGTTACACTTTCCTACTTTAAATGGCTGGTTGCAGTGTTTTAGATCAAACTACCATGATTCTTCCCGACCGCAAACAACGGTAGCAAAAAATCGGATCAGCCATGTTTTTCAATATGGCGCCCAAGACCTATCTGTAAAAACAGACTCCGGTCATCTTTTTTCGCCAATTCTTTCAGGAAAGGTCCTTCTTGTATTTGCGTCTGCGCGCCAAACCAGGTTTGGTATTTGTTTGTTGGCCTTTGGAGGGCTTCAGTGCTGAAGCCCTCCTCTTGTGCCAGTGTGTCTGGGGTGGACAGGATGTCCCTGTGCTTAGTCTCCTAGGAAACCTGAATGCACTCTGGCGTGATTGACCAGCAAGGACAGCCACCCTGCTGTGTGAGTGACAGCCAGGCTGGAATGAATTGGGGAAAACTGTTTAAAAGCAGGTCTCTGGGAAAGCAGAGTCGACCACTGGAACGAATGAACCGAAGACAAGCTGAAGGAAGAGGACTGCTGCAACTCCTGGACGACCGGTGAAGCCCTGCTGCAGGTCTGAATCGCCTGAAACTCCATCGACAGAGAAGCCTTTCAAGGCTAACTTCTTCCCTTGAGTTTGATGGGAACAACCAACTCGCAAGCCACCCGGACACCGTCCCCATCTGGATGAATTTTCATCAGAGTGCTGTTGAAAACCGCATAGCCAGAGGGAAGAAAAACAGCTTGTGGACTTTAAGGCACTCACACCTTAAACCAATGTCTTGCTAAAGCTTTTGGCCTCATCCCTGGGCAGTGCAGGAATCTCCCGATGTCCTCCTTCTTGTCCCCACGACTGAAGCACAGGAACAGCGAGATCTGCTCGAACTGCCAGGAACAACTGCCTCAGCTACAGCTCTCCTTCATTGAAAAGGTACTGTGCAAATGTGGTCTGGAAATCTTTTCGGCCATCGAGAAAGTGCGTGAAACTTTCCTCAACTATGGAGGCTTGCCCTTCCCTTAACATTCGTCAAACTTTTCGCCTGGCAAAATTCTTCCAATCTCCATTGCAAAGACTTAACCGTTATCTACCAGGATTGTGCTATCCTATACAAAGACTCTGAACCATTTACTTTGGCCCAGGCCCATTAAGAATAATTGCTGGCTGTAGTTTAACTGAAACCCTTTGCCCTGCCTATGAATGTATATTGGCTGTCTATATAACCTTGTCTTTCTACCCCTTTATTAAGTATCTTAAGTGCCATTTTGCTCCCACTTCAGGGGAGCTAAACTTGTTCATTTACTTACTGGTTGTGTTTTTGTGGTTTATTAGTGTGTAATATTGAGATGATGATGCTAGTGCAATGTTTCCTAACTGACTGAGTAAATAAATGTACATTCTTTTTCCAAGAAACCTTGAATCTGTGTATATTTGAATCACTGTATGTGTTGGTCCTTTGTGTAAATTGTTCTACTGCTCACTTAAACTCTTGAGATAAGTCTGGCTGCTCAGCCACTGCTACCACATAACTGAGCAGTACAGGCTTGTACCAAAGGTGGAATTGTACTGACACTTGTAGTCGTAATTGCATGCAGTGTTCCCAAAGGGTACTGCATGTGATTCTGCCTAACAGCCGCCCGCGTAAGACTCCCATTCGGCACCTGGTGTAGTGAGTGTAGCCACCTGGCACACGCTTGTTGCTCTCTGCTCTGCAGCTGATTGCCAAGCGATTCTCCTCCCAAGGACCGCAGAGTACCCACTCCAGTCTCTCTTTAGCTGAGTGAGCTAATGGTGCTCAAACCCCCTTAGCACGCCTTGTGTCTGTGCTGAGATGCGCCACAGCTACGTAGCACAGCTCCTTCCCATCAGATCTCAGTCATGCAGGGTGCAGGGACTGCCAGATTCGGACTACGTATGCCCGAGACCTTCCTTCAAGACGTCGCCCACTCAGATTTCATCTACCGGCCCGCTAAATCGCCACATTTTGCCTAAATATCAGTGTAGTGTGGAGCGCTCAAAGGCTTGTGGGCATCTTGGTCAGGCTTTCTAGCACCTTCCCTCTTGGCCATTTCAAAAATGTTTTCGTGAATCGTGGAGTCTGTGTGCTTGGCCAAACTATGCAGGGAATACATAGTTGCGAAAAACAATATACATAGGGTACTTACTACACACGCCATTCCTTAATTTCACCGACAGTCGAACTGCCAAACTGCTTCCACTTGGCTTCCACTTGCCTTCACGTGTGCTTTAACGCCACTGGATGCTATGCAGTGAACGTGAAAGCTTCTGAAAGCCGAGCACCACGCTGCTCCCAGGCTGAATTAGAAGCAACCGATGCACTGCTTAAAGAAAAGTTGTTTGCTCACCAGCAAGAGCATACTGCCAAATTGCTTCCACATGGGTCCATTTGCCTTTCAATTATACATTGGAAAAATGATGAAGCCATTCAAGTCTACAATATCAATACTAACATTTTATCACAGTTGAGAGTAAAGATAGTAAAAACGAAATAGGAAATAAATACATCTAATACATTTTAACAGAATACATTCATTAAATGAAATATTGAGAAACATAAAGAGATCTCAAGATATTATAAAGTTCTGTAGACCAAAAGCTTTTTTAATTGCTTTAGATGTCTAAGTTTTGGTAGCTATGAGTGTCTTGAAGGAGAGAGGTTTGTCAATGTGAAAACCGATGGACTTGGCGCAGCAGGTTAGCTCGGGTGTAAAGCCCTCAGAGTATAGGGTTGATAGCCAGGTCTTTATGTCTGGCGTACAGTGTTGTTTTGTTGGTGAGGAGTAGCAATTTGTTTTTGGAGGGGTTGAGCTTGAAGTACGCACTGTACATCCAGGACTGGATCAGAGCCAGGCAGATTTTGAGCCTATGAATGTCCTTGATAGTGTCGATCTTGAGGTATTATTGTGTGTCATCCTCATATTGGTGGACATGGATGTTGTGTGTGGCTAGGAGGGCTCCCAGTGGATCTATGTATAGATTGAAGATCAGCGGGGAGAGGATGGAACCCTGTGGGACTTCACAGGTGACAGATAGCATTTGCTATCTATAGTAGTCCATCTGAACAAACTGCTTGAGGTTGACGAGGAAGGACTTTAACCAGCATAGGACGAGGTTGCTGATCCCCATGCACTGATGTAGGGTGTCTGTAGGTGTCGGGTGGTATACTATGTCAAAAGCGGCCGAGAGGTTGAGTAGACCAGGAGGCAGAGGAGGCCATCATCAAGGATGTTGAGGGTGTCATCGACCATCTGTATGGTCGCTGTCTCCGTGCTGCATCTGGTTCTGAATCCGTATTGGTACATTTGGAGGAGATTGTTGGTGTCAATGTGTTGCTGCAGTTGTGCTGCTAACGCTTTCTCGATTATCTTACCTAGGATCATCATCCCATCTTACCCTAGTTGATGGGGCGATAGTTAACTAGGTTGTCAGGATCCAGGGTGGGTTTCTTTAGTAGAGGGAGGATTTGTCCTGTGTTTTATTGTTGACTGGAAGGTGCCTTGAGTTAGGGAGCTGTTGATGATCTCCAGGTATGGAAGTATAGCTCCTTTGGGGAGGGTCTTGAGGATGGATGCTGGGAGGATGTCATCTGTATACAATGTGGTTTTGAGGGCAGCCAGGGTTTCTAACAGGTCCTCTGTCGAGAGTGTCTTGAATGTTGTCCAGGGTGGTTAGATATTTCGAGCAAGGACATGAGGTGGGTCTGTGTATGCAGAGCTGGCATATATGTGCTGGAAAATCTTGTTGATTCTGTCGATGAAGAAGGTGTTGATGGCAGTGGATTTTCCAATGGAATGTGGAATGGTAAGTTTGGGTATTGGGTTGACACACTTCTTGACCGCTTTGAATAGGGATCAGCTTTTGTTGTCGGCTTCTGCTATAGTAATTGGATACTACGAGGCCTTGGTTTTATTCATTAGTTGTCAGCAGGTTTCTCAGAGTTCCTTGAGGAGGACCAGCTCAGATGCAGTCCTGGAGTAGCGCCAGTTTCTCTCTTCTTTCCTGATGACTCTTTGTTGAGATTGAGTTCTTGTGTGCAGGGTGCTGACGGTTTTGGTTTTCAGTTGCGTTTTTTCAGGGGCACGTTTTGGTCAATAGAGGCTGAGAGGTTGAGTGCTTCCAGTAGAGAGTCGCGTTTCGATTGTGGCTGTTTGGTCCAGGTACCGTGTAGTTTGGTGAGTTCTTCTGTGAGGACTTCCACTGGGAAGTTCTTGAAGGACCTGAGGGTTTGTCTGCTGGGTTTCTGCTGGGAGTGCTTGATGGGGGCAGTGTGCAGGATTTTGAAAGGCACAGTTATGTGGTCCGACATGTCAATTGGGAGAGGAGAGCTGCAGTGGCCTTGTTGCCTGGGAGGTTGAAGCTGCCAAGGAAGATATTGTTGGCGTACATGAGGGACATGGTAGTGACCAGGTCATTGAAGTCTCTGATGAAGACAGTGTTGGGTTTGTGTGTTCTGTAGATGAGATGGAAGGTGACTGAGTCCATCGGGGAGAACAGGAGGTGGCAGGAGAGGCCTTCGAAGGAGCCAGGGTTTTCTACATCAAGTCTGTGTCAGGGCCACATGGTCTTGTGTGTGAATGCAAGGCTTCTGTCTGTCTTGTTTGGCTGGTGTTGGATGCTGTAGGCGTTGGGGAAAATTACATCTAGAATGTGGGTGGCGGTGGGTGTCAGACAGGTCTTGGTGATGACTATCAGCCTAGCAGACAGGGCTACAGCTTCCATTTCTACATATAGGCCCCAGGAGAACACAATTAATGCCCTGGCCGCAGATGGATAGAAACAATTTAATGAATGCCTTGCCATCATTCATAGCAGAGCAGGCAAGTGGATATATGCACTTAAATAGCAGACAGCAGGCCTTACACTACTGGTAGGAGATATGAAAAGTTTGTTTGCTGCATTGTTAGGAGACCAAGCAGATAATATTTGGAGGAACGCGAGATACCCAGTGGTAAAAATGAGCAATGTTAATCATGACAGAACACACTTAAATGTCGCGCAAATGTATGGGCTGCCATAAGGCCAGCGTATCCCGACACACTGGATATAAATTTGATTATGATGCAAACCATGAAATCAGACAAAGATCCTTCACAATATATAGATGAAATTCAGGGGATTTGGAGGGCTGAGACACAGCGAACCATGGGACAAATACATAGCAATATTTTACCACATGCTAAAGAACGGACTCCCAAAGGATGTACAGAATGATTTGGAGAAAGTGGTGAGGATTGAGGGAGAGTTTCAGGCAATGATAGGACACCATTGTAGACAAAGGCAGGAGAAGGAAGTGGTGGGTAACACACAGAAGTTTGAAGCTAAATTAGTGCAGAAGAAATTAGAAAAGTTGAGTATAGAGGGAGCCATGATTATGAGTATGCCTGTAGGCCAGGTAGATACAACAATGGAACCAGATTGGACGGAAGGGTACCACGGGTATCCAGATAGCAGCAGTAATCAGGGAGGTTATCCATGGGGAATGGGGGTTTAATGAGGACATGGAGGATTTGGAGGGATGGGTCCAAGATTTGGAGGACTGGAAGTGTGCTTGTCATGTGGGAAAATAAGACATTTTGCGCGAGAATGTAGAAATAGACATGCATATACTTATGATCCTGGCACCTACCCCAGCGGACCAGCGGTTCCGCTCACATATCATCCACCATCGGGAATGATGCCTCAGAATGCCCGTATGGCCCAGGTTCCGCACATGTCCCACAGCAGGGACAACAGCCACAGTATCATGCATCATCACCACATCAAATACAACCCCCAACCCCAAACACCACACCAGCATATTTAAAGCAGCAACCACAACAGACAATACACCAACCATGGGATAAAAATGCTCTGCCACATATTAGCGTGATGTACTAAACTATACAATGATGACTGTGGTGGGAGGTAACCACATACTGTTCACATGGTTGAACACTTATGCAGGTTAGGAGAGCCCTGACGTGCCCAGTCCTGACAATCGCTGCTGACCCGGAACTGGAACCCTTGGTAAGATAGGTAACAAATAATTTATTTTCATGGTTGATACAGTTGCAACACAATCATGCATAAAGGAAGGGTGATTCCCTTTATCATGAAAGGTAATAGACATCTGGGGGAATAGAATCTGTTCCTTTTACAGAAGATTTACCCATCAAGATAGGTACTCAAAAGTGTCAGCACCACTACTATTTTCCACAGACATACCAGTGAACCTGTTAGGTAGGCACCTACTCTGCAAGCTAAATATGACAATTTCATTCACAGATAAAGGGGCTGTGTGTTGCATACCAGGAATTTGTTATGCTAGGGCTGTGGCAGTAACACACGCATTGTACAGTGACAGAGCATCTAGAGGAATCCCACTGCACCCAGATTTGTTTTTGTATGGAACGACAGTGTTCTTGCGTTGGGTGCCTACCATCAGGGACAAACAATAGAGAGCGCCTTCTGAATTTTTGTTTAGGCCAGCAGTTCTCCAAGACCATGTTCTGGGTACCATTATCACTCTAGACTTGGACGCATTGATGGTTGTGATGTACAAGGTAGTGTTAATAAGGACTGACAAGGAGGGCATACTGTTTTTTTTGTGTTGACCTGGCCCAGCTACTAAGAAGGGTGTCAGATGGGCAGTTGTTTGACGATGTTCATAATGAGGGAAAGATGATCTTTGAGATATGCATTACGTGTTAAATAATGATGCCAGCATATTGTGGGATGTTTCAACCCACTAGTCCAGGCCCTGCAACATTGCTGTGCATTGCTTGCAGCAGAAACATCAGAATGGCCGCCGGAAAGCATGCTGCTCGCAAAAAATCACCAGAAAGTGTGCAGTAAAAATCAGAAAAATAGGCCTTCATCCACTTTTGCCTATGTCAGTGGTAACACAGGAGACCACTGCCAAAACCCATCATTTGGCTACCCACAGAGCAAAATCATTGCAAAAGAAACACAGAGCTGTTTTAAAAATCCGTTTTTCCTTGGCTGTCAAATTTGCAAAAATCATGGCTCACAAACCACCCAGAAAGATCCAACCTCTTTGTTGGGTGGTGAACATCATTCTACTTTAACAATCCACATAAATATAATGTCAGCAGGAGTATATGTTATCAGAACAAAGTCCACTTTTGAAGATGTTTGCTGGAAAGAAATCTGTCAAAAATGGGTGTAATACCGTTACTCACCTCTGTCAGAAGCTGGCGATTTTAAAACCTGTCATGTGTAAAGTTGTACATTGAACTCAAACTATGCCAAAGAAAGACTTGCTATCAGAAGCCTAAGAGGTGGATACAATTCAAAACTATATTCTAAAAAGGCTTGAAGTAAGAAATTGGTTGATGTATTTGTTAAAAATGTAAGTTATTTTTTAGGACAAGACAATTTCAGACATTGGGCCTCATTCCGAGTATGGCGGTAAGGGTTAACGGTCACCGTTAATGGTAACGGTGACCGTTAACCCTTACCGCCATATTCCAAGTTCCCTTTGCGGGTTGGCATTTAACGCCTGCTTTTAGCAGGTGTTAAAAAAACCAACCCGCAAAGGGACCTTGGAGTAAATTACGGCACCGTAATTTACGGTGCCGTAATTACCGACATCCCCATTCCCATTGAGCCCTATAGGGGCGAAAATGGGAATGGGGATGGGCTATGGTGAATGGGGAATTACCAGTCCCTTCAACCTTGGAATGGACCGGTAATTACTCCATTCACCATGCCGGATTTCCATGGAGTAAATAGCTCCATGGTTTCCAACCATGGAGCTATTTATCCCAATTGTTACCGCCAAACTCGGAATGAGGCCCATTGTGTTTAAAAGTTAAAGTTTCCCACACTGAGCTTCAAAGACATTCCACACCTTCTACCCAACAAAAGAATCCTTCCCCCTGCTCTCTGCTAAGAAACTGGCAGGCATGGGTAAAAGGAACTGGGAGGGGCACCCTGGCATGTTGCTCTGAGTGTAGACAAAGGTCTCCCTTGAGCTGAATGGAAATGCTAATTTGGGGCGTCAATAGAAACTGCCCTGGCAGGAAGAAGGCCATGTGACTCTCTGACTCAGCCAAGACCTTGGAGGTGGGCCAGACTGAAAATGTGGATTTGAAATTGGATTAAATATATGTTTAAGGAAAAGACCTATAAAATATTGTATGGAACTGACAAAAATATGACACCTAGAGATTATTAAATTGAAAAATTTGCTCAAGTTTAAAACTAATCTGGAATCTGTGCGATGTTCAGAGACTGAGCCACGAACATTTTTAATATTGTAGCTATTGTGATTATGCTAGGAACATGAAAAATTACAGAAGTATGACCAGATGGTATGTGCATGTATATGTAAAGAATTGTACAGATTTCGAAAATGTGTAACCAACCAAAAGCGCGAAAAACTGTCATTTATGAACCAAAACTCTTATGAAGACGGGACTTGAACAGAGACGTGCCTTAATTAATCTGTCATGTAATTATGTATGTCATGTAATTATGTATTATTAACAAGTTGTGCATATTGAAAATATGTGTTTTGGGAAAAATAGATTTTCTGGGTAAAAGCAAAGGGAAGGTTCTTCCCTAGATTGTAAATGGCAGAATCACTCTGACACATGATGACACACTGTTCCCTTCTCAAATCAGGGGACAGGGAATTCTCTGACCTATCAGATCCTTAGAGGGTTGGGCATAGACAATCAGCCTCCCCACCCACTTTGGAAAATGGATAAATAGGGACTGTTGAGGACCCACAGGCACACACTCTTCACTCATCAACTGATCCACTGGCGGAGCACCCTGCAGGAAGATCCAGACTCCAGAACCAGACTCCAGATCCAGACTCTAGAACCAGACTCTAGAACCCTGAAGCAGAGGCATAATCCAAAAAGCTGAACCCTTTTCAGCAGGCCTTTAAAAATCTTGCAAACCTGATTAACGCCTAACTTCCACAGGGCCTAACCTAACTGATCCAACAGCCTGGCTGAGCTATCGCTGCTTCTGGCCAACAACCTTTGCTAGAACCCAAGATCCAGATCAGTCTAGCAGAGCTGTAACCCAGAACCCGTCAGACCCAGCCCAGAGGCCGCGCTTACCAGAGTGCCTTGCTGAGAGCAGAGACCAGGTGCCCTGAAGCCTGTCCGGTGGCGAGTGAAGTCCAAACCCTTGACCAGATCTTTGACGGGCCCATTCCATTCCAAAGCCATAGTTGTAAGTATTTAGTGTAGAACTGTCCATAACCAACCTCCTAGTATTAAGTAACCCAATCCAACCATTCCAACTTATCCATAACTGCATTATTGAATCTCTTTTGTCTATCCTAAATTCTTCTCTCCTCCACATGATCCTTGATAATTGTAGTGATAATGGGGGGCGTGGCTGGATGGCGCCATGAGGGGACGTCCTCTTGAGGAGCTCCAGTCCACCTGACATAGATCCTATGAATTAAGCTGATATTCTAGTAAAAAGGCATGTTGGCAACGCATCCCCAGATGGGGGAAGGTCCGGTGCGGGAGCGGGGTGACTTGTGCAGCTAATCAGAGCTAAACTGGGTGAACCGAGGCCACCAGAGAGCAGCTGGGCTCTTGAGACCAGGAAATAGAAAAGATGACGGCACACGAACATAGGGTCATAAACTGACCGAAACGCCTTGGACAGGAGCGCACGCTTGTACTGCTCGGACGAGCCTGCCTCGGACCTGTGGGGGAGAAAGCACCCAGACAGTGAGTGGACAGAGGACCCAGAAGCAAGGAGCCCGCTGGTACGCGAAGCGGACCCCGGGACCGGGAGAGGAGGACGTGCGGCAGGAGCGCCCAAGGCACCCCGGCTCCCGGATACAAAGGAGGACTGCGTCGGGTTGCCCTAGAAGGTGCTGTGAGCACGAGGCAACGTAGGGGCGAATTATCAGCAGGGCTCTCCCCGGAAGGCACGCCTGTGGAGCGCGGTGCCAGGTGGAGTGGGGGCTTGCGTGTGATTGAGGCCCGGGGGCTGGGCGGGCCACGGGGCACCGGCCCCAACGGAGACCCAAACAGACAGCAGAGACAGGGCCGAAATCGGGCTGGTACCCTCTGGTGGGGGCCTTGAAATGCAGGAGCGGGGCCTGGTGTGTCATACATTGGGCATGCAAGCAGAGACGCAACATTTCCCCAAATATTGAGGACACTGCTGCAAGCGGGCACGCTTAGAGGGTGATGCTTGGTTGGCCCCCTCAGCTGTGCCATACTAAATTGAGAGGGGTCAGATGCGGCCCTGGAGTGGGCCAAGAGCACAGGGGGCTGCCCGCTGCACACGGACTGGTAGAAAGGAATAAAGGCCGGAAAGGCAGTGATACATTTTGGATACACTAGTATCCAGACTCTCTTAGTATAAACAGAGCGATCATGCCGTGCATAACCGGAGACTGGCAAAGTGAGCCCTCGGACTGGCTGAGGAGAAGAGCACGATTGCACACGGCAGTAAGGCACTCTGCAGCAGGCTGGCCAGGGTGACTACACAGCGAATTGTGACCTGTTGTGCGGTGTGAGAATTGAAGGAGCTATGCAGTGCGGGGGTTTCAATTGGGAGGGGCCCAACAACTGTGAGCTGCACACCCACGCAACAAAAAAGGAAGAAGCGTGGTGACTCTGCAACCATAAACAACGTGGGTGTAGCACCTAAAGGAAAGCACTGGTGCAGCCCACTAACACACTTCCCCTCATAAGCACATATGAGACCGGAGACCTGGGGTAAAACTTAAACTGCAGTGGCAATCTGCCATTGAAGGTACCGATCGAGCACCCATTACAACCAATATTGCTCCATTGTGCAGACTATAGGAAGTCCGGATGCCAAAGGATAGAAAAGGACTTCCTGCTCTGGCTACGCCATGGGTCTCGGTGGCTCCTCCGCCACACTATCCCTGGGGATGCAATCTATAGGAGGCAACAAGGCTCATTGAAAACGTGGGAGGACATAACCCACCGGAAGTCATAGCTCAGCGCACTCCGGCCTACGCGGGGCACCCCAAGATAACAGTCTGGGCCTGAAGTGACCCACTGCCGATACGGTGGAACAGAGGGACAGGATTGCTACACCAAAAACAAGTAGCCTCGGACACTTAAGCCAGATCACGAGAGGACAGGGAGAGTGGTTAAGGCCAGAAGCAAACAGATCTGCCCCCCTAACATTGTGGCACCGACAGCATCCTATTACAGGCTGCGGGGGAAGACGGAGAAAGAGGCTCATCCCAGTGCACGTGATGGGCCCCAGAAAAAGTATAAGGCAGCCTCTTTAGCCGAGGAGCCGGAGGAAAGCACTCAAGGCAAGAGTGTGGGCCAGATGGCCTTGAGGCCAACGTGGGGCAAGTGAGTGCACCTGACAACCGGCTACTGAAGGAAATACGGCAGAGGCCAGTAGAGCAACACTGCATGAGCGCAGGCACGTGGGAGGACACAGCCCATTCCCAGACACGGCTGAAGCGGCCCCCGAATGCTAAGAGTGGCCCAGCGCCATGTTGGCTTTCGCGCATAGGGTGGCGCGGCAGGCCCACACCCGGACGGCACAGCATAATGTCTAATAAAATTGTCAGACCCACTTGCACTGCCTCCCTGGCAACCCCTGCACTGCGGGACTGTCTCTGTATCCCTACAGCCCCCCCTTCCCAGCACTTGTTCTGCACTTACCTTGCACTTGCCACCAGCTGGCCCTTTTATTTATTTATTCTACTTACCTTGTACTGCACTTCCCCCCTCCCCTTCCCCATGCACCTTTCCCCTCCCCCTCCCCCTGCACTTGCGCGATCTGAATGACACCTGGCCTAGTAGGATCGTTGTCTGTCTTCCCCTTGTTCCCCCCTCCCTGCCTCGTCGCGCCTTGAAACACCTGTGTATAGGCGCGTTACAAATGCCTTATCATATCATATCATATCAGGAACAAACAGCCCACGCTGGATGCCTACGCCAAGACACCTCCGGGGGCAGAAGGGGGCAAGAGCAAAGACAACACTACCACGGCGGCGGAGGAGACACCAGGTACGATCCAGGAGGTGCTGGCGGCGATTACAGACCTGAAAGTTGCCTGGGAGACCAAACTGGCCTGGCAATGAACAAACTAAAGGTGGGACTGGACCTTAAGATTGGAGCGGTCCAGGAAGAAGTTAATTTGCTGAGACAGGACGTGAGGACGCTCGCAGAGCGCACTGGAAACTTGGAAAAGCAGATGGCCCCAAACACGGCGGCATGTGCTGCCCACGGATCGGAACTCCATGCTCTTGTGCAGCGTGTGGGCAACTTGGAGAACAGGGCCGAGGAGGAAGAAGGGCGCGCCAGACGCAATAACATTCGTATTGTTGGATTGCCAGAAGGAATGGAAGGGCCTAACCCAACAGAATATGTGGAATCCATGCTTCTGCAGGAAATAACTGGCGGAGCACTGACCCAGGGGTTTGCAGTTGAAAGGGCGCACAGGGCCTTGGTAAGGAGACTGACCTTGGGAGCCTGCCCCCGCGGCCGCTGATTGCAAATATTATAAACTACCGGGATCGGGAGAAGATACTCGAATTCTTCCGGAAGGGAGGAACGATCGAGAGGGGGCCGGCGAAAATCACAGCGTACCCGGACTACACTTTGCACGTACAACGCAGCAGGATGAACTTCAGGGCGGTGAAAAGGAGGTTGAGAGAGGCTGGCCACAGATATATGTTGCTTTTTCCGGCCAAACTGAATGTGTTCTACAAGAACAAAACCCTGTTTTTCGAGACGCCGGAGGATGCTATGGAATGGCTGGATATGCAGGGCCGCCCCCAAGAACCGGGTATCCAGACAGGAGCCGCAGAAGATAAGTAGCACGCAGCTGGGTCATCTCTTGGTGACATAGCACATGACACTGGGACTTGAATATAGTATTAACTAAAGCCTGTGGGGAATGTGTTGCAGAAAATACATGCTTGCAAGATCCGCTAGAAGCTACAATCCTAATCAGATGAGTGGGAGATCCTGGGAGACAACTCTTGAACCCCATAGCATTACGCTTAGGTAGGTCACTGTCAGTCGGGTGACGGACCGCGGGGTCCTAGTCCTCAGTACACGAGACAGGACCAGACGCGGTGGGCCTGAGATCCAGGGATGGAGCTGGGCATTTGTTGGGGCTGGGTAGGGAGGGGGGAGGAGGAGGGTTGTGTACAGTGGGGCGGAGTTGAGGAAGGGGCGTGGGGGAAGTTGTTGAGGTTGGGAGGGATAAGAGTCGGGAAACGGGCCATCGAGGAAGACATCAGAGAGGGAGGGGAGGGGGAGAACATCAAGATAATGGCATCGGGTAATCTCAGAGTCGTGACCTGGAATGTGCGGGCCCTCAACAGTTTTCTAAAACGTAATAAAGTGATGATGTACCTAAAGAGGATGCGGATTGACATAGCTCTGCTACAGGAGACCCACCTCACCAAGAAGAAGTTGGAGGTGGTCAGGAGAAAATGGAAGGGTAACGTCATAGGAGCCACATACTCGGCATATGCAAGAGGGGTGATTACATGGGTGGCACTGCATGTGCCGTTTCAGCTGCTTAGATCAACGACAGACCCAGAAAGTAGAATGGCGGTAGTGGTGGGACTCCTGGAGAACAGAGGGGTGAACATTATAAATGTGTACGCCCCTAACCATGATACAGTGACATATTTTAGGTCCCTATATAGTAAACTTAGTCCCCTGTTGGGTGGCGCAATAGTGTGGGGAGGGGACTTCAATTGCACCCTGAACCCTGGGATAGATAGGTCAGATGACAAGTCGGAAAAGCCGGCGCCGGCAGCTTAAGGGCTGAGGACACTGTTGACAGACCTCAGTCTAGAGGATGTATGGAGACGGCTGCACCCAATGGACAGCCAATACTCGCATTACGCAGCGCCACATGACCTACATACGAGGTTGGATTATGTGTTTGCTGCCGCCGAGATAGTGGGAGAAATGGTGGGCGCGGAATATAAAGCTAGGGCACTTTCCGATCACTCGCCTCTGGTCGTACAGTGGCGACATCAACCCCCCAGAGCGTGAATCCCGACGTGGAGGTTTAGAGCTGAGGCCCTACAGGATGCGGGATTTAGAGAGGATTTGAGGGAGGCCATCGAGGAATATTTTGATATCAATACGGGCAGTGTACGATCCATGGGAACAGTATGGGAGGCATTTAATGTGGTGGTGTGAGGGGTAGCTATATCAAAATCCAAATGGTTCCAAGGGGGAATTGAACAGGAACTGCATGAAACAGAAAGAGAGCTAGAGGGCCTGATACAGAGTGGCGGGACCTCCCGAGAGGACCGCGCTAAAATAAGAGACTTACAGAAGACTTGTGGTGAACTCTGGGACAGATTATGCAAGCTAAATTATAAGAAATACACGGAGAGGCAATATGCGGGGGGGACAAGCCGGGTAGACTACTGGCCTGGTTATACAAAAATGAGACCCCCAACCCGGTGATCAGAGAGGTCAGGGACGCGGAGGGTCAAATCTGTAACACCCAGGTGGGAGTAAACGAGGAGTTCCTCAAGTATTATAAACGATTATATGAGGACGTAGGAGAAGATGTGGGTCGAGAGATACAGGAAACAATAGAGGATATAGGGCTGCCCACTTTGGATGATTTAGAACGTGCAGATCTGGAGGCCCCCATCACCTCGGACGAACTGGAGGCAGATATCCAACACCTGCCCACATGTAAAGCGCCCGGGTCGGATGGGTTACCCAGTGAGTTTTATAAAACATATAGGCAGGAGCTTCTCCAGCCGCTGCTGGCCATGCTCAATGAAGCCAATGAGCAGGGGGAACTGCCGGAGTCCCTCCCTGAGGCAGTGATCATCCTGAAACCGGGCAAACCGAACGTGGAGTGTGGGTCTTATAGGCCCTATGCTTAATCAGGACAGTAAAATACTCACGGCAGTGCTGGCCAACAGACTCAAGAGAGTAATAGGCAAGTTGATACACTCGGACCAAACAGGCTATGTCCCCGGTAGAAATATCACAGACAACCATAGGAGGCTGCATCATATCATTGATCAAGTCGAGAAAGACACGGGCGAGTTGGCTATCGTGTCGTTGGACGCGGTTAAAACCTTTGATTCAGTGAGGTGGCCATGGCTGATGGCGACCCTGAAGGATACGGGATGGGACCAGGATACATTAGATGGGTTCAGATGTTATATAGCTCCCTGATTGCGAGGGTCAAAACAGGAGCTATAATTTTGGATAAATGGCAACTCAGTAGGGGGACCAGACAGGGATGCCCCTGGTCGCCCATGTTATACATTCTGGCACAAGAGCCCTTGGCAATTTGCCAGAGGCAACAATACGGGGAGGTGGGGATTCACACTACGGGAGGCACACACCTGATATCACTGTATGCAGATGACATGCTCCTCTATTTGTGCTTCCCGGAGGAGAATCTGCTATATGTGCTGGAGGTGATGGATCGCTATGCCACCCTCTTGGGCATATCGGTGAACCCCGGGAAGTCTAGTGTGTTCTCCTTGGGAAGGTATAGGGGTATCCCACTGGAGGAGCTGCCCATCCTGCAGATACCCTGGCAGACTGAGACGTTCAGATATCTGAGCGTAAATATTTACCATAGGATAGAGACAGAGCACAAACACAACACAGAGAAAGCAATTGAAGGAATTAAAAATAGCATGGTGTTCTGGTCTAGATTACCCTTTGCTATGATGGGAAGAGCAGCGCTGCTCAAAATGGTGGTTTTGCCCAGACTCTTGCATTTTTTCGTGAATGTCCCGTACCTGATCCCCAGATGCTTTTTTGTGAGACCTCATGGCCTGTGCAGGGGCTTCCTATGGCACAACACCAGGAATAGGGTGGCCTTGTGGAAATTGCAGAACACATGTGATAAGGGGGGCATAAACCTGCCGAATTTTGAATTGTATTACTTGGTGGGACATCTGTTGTATGTGGCTAGGTGGTTGTCCGCAGAGAACTCTGCAGAGGCTAGGCTTCTGCAAGGTGAGTCAGCTCCATACTTCCTGAGAGAGATAGTGTGGCTGCATAAAACTAAAATGGCGAGGATGGGGAGATTACTGGTGCTGGGTTGGGAAGTCTGGCGCAGAGCATGGAGAACTCTCTCAGCAGGTCCCGCTGGTGGCGCTATGCGGGGAAGACTCCCAACTGTTCAGGGGGGTCCGCAGATACTGGGAACCGGTGAGTCTAGCCACCCTCGGAGATATATGGCAGGAGGGGGAGGCATTGAAATTTCAGAGGCTGCAGGAGGAGACAGGGGTGCATGGGGGCCAATATATTACTTATACCAGGCTCATGAAACGGGTGAGGGAGAGGTGGTCTGAGATTGTACTAGCGGAAGAACCTGATGCCACCCTGGAAATGATGTATGATGTCTCGGAGGGTGGGCATGAAATATCTTGGATATATGAGCTCCTGAGTGCGAAGGCAGGGAAAGAGCTGCCCCAACTGAGGCTTGACTGGTAGGAGGAGGTGGGAGAACCCATGACAGAGGGACAGTGGGATAGAGCCCAAAGGTACCATGAGAAGGTGTCCCAGAATGCGAGACTCCAGCAGATCGAGCTGTATGTCATACACAGAGCTTATCTGACCCCAGGTAGATTAGCCAGGTTTGGTGGCTCAGCAATACAGAAATGCCCCAGGCGTGGAGAGGAGGAGGCATGGCTGTTGCACATGTTCTGGGCTTGCCCAGAGGTGCAGAGATTCTGGGAAGAAATAAAGATGAGAATGGCCAGTGGGGGAGTGGTGCTTGATGTGAGGTCTGCCTGGGCATGCATGCTTGGGAGTTTTCCCAGGCCACGTAATTTAAAACATATCAGCAAGATGAAGGACCTGGCCTATATCTTGGCCAAGCGCAGAATTGCAATGTGCTGGAAACCAGCCCATAGGCCTAGAGTGAAGATGTGGTGGGCAGACCACTTGAAATGGGCAGAAGCAGAAACTGCGGTATGGTATGAGGCAGTCACTAGGGGGAGGAGAGGAGGAAGTGGGCCCCTTGATAGCCTGGAGGCAACTGGTGACCTCAAAGGCAAACCCCCACCAGGTCAATTATGAAACGGAAGACTCGGACAAGTCGACAAGCATTGAGATACCCGAAAACGCTCATGCAGATGGCACGGATAAGACGGCTCGAGTTTGTGGAGAGGGAGGGGGGAGGACGAAGGATAACACTGAATAATGTGATGCCTTGATATTGATTATGTACGTCCTAAATGGTTGTAATGTTTGGTGTGTTGTTAGTTTAAAATAATAAAAATTGTTTAAAAAAAAAAAAAAGGTGATAATCATCTTAGCGCTAATATATATTTTCTGGAGAAAGGCAATTGTCTCCTACAGACAGAAACCATCTGGAGGTGCCTCTGGGCTGTCGTGTAGTTTGCACTCCATAGACTCTTTAGTGTTAAGAAATCTTTGTTCCAAATATTCAACAGCGCATCTTTCATTTTGAAATCTTGACTTTTTTGAGAAAAATAGACCTTTATTAGAACCTCTGTAACTTTTGAACCGTATGTGATAGGAACGAGATTTAAATGTCGTTTTGAAGCTAACATCCTCAGCGAACCGAAAACATTCCAATTCCTTGTAGTTTTTCCGTAATCGCATTTCCCGCATGTGGAAAAGCTGCTGTGAATTCACATTTGGCTCAATTTCATTCCATGTAAAGCAGCTATTTCTTGCTTTCAACTTCTGAATTTCGTTTTCCATCTGCTAATCATTCTACAATCATTGCTAGTGTTGACCTGAACCAATCCAAAGCAACTCTCACTAGTTCTGAATCCCATTTAACAAATTGAAGTAATTCTTACCATTTCTCCCATTCAATTCATATTACATTGACCTGTTTTAAAATCATTACTGTTCTCTCTAAGCTTGCTGGGGGAATCGGGATTGAAACTGCAATTGTTGATTGTTATTCCTGATACATGTGTGCCCTCATTCCATATCTCCATAGTGCATGTCAGGGGGAGTGGGTAACAACAGGGAGAAAGAGTGATTATATTGTCTTTGGTTGAATTCATATCAAGTTTATTTCTGTGTTGCATTCTTTCCTATCATTGCATTTCCTTGAATCTGCACAAAGTATTCTCTGCTATATTAATCCTCCTATTCCTACTCCTAATTGATTAAGGAGATTGGTGATATTGTAATATTACCCATTGCTGATCATTGTTCATATTCATAAGTGTGATATTCAGATATTATTCAGATTCGTAAAAGTATAATCTATATATTGTTCAATTCTTCAAATAAATCTTTTAATTTGCAAAACAAACCTATTTCATGGTTCAGTGAGACCGGGGGGATTCAAAGAGAGGGGTGTTATATAAGGGTACATCATCCAGAATTAAAATAACTTTTGACATAAAAATATAGAAATAAGGGTTTCCATTGGGCATCCCATACTAGACATTGGGCCTCATTACACGGAAGGCGGTAATCCAGGGTGCTATTAGCACCCTGGACCATGCCGGTAAATTACCGGCACCGCCTTGGCGGAAAGGGGATTTACCGCCCCATTCCAAGGTTGGAGGGGCGGTAAATCCCCTTTCCGCCATTGCCCTTCCCCATTCCCATTTCTGCCCCATAGGGCTCTATGGGAATGGGGAAGGCGCTAATTACGGCACCGCAATTTTGCGGTGCCGTAATTAGCTCCGAGGTCCCTTAGCGGGTCGGTACTTAACGCCTGCAAGAAGCAGGCGTTAATTCCTCCAACCCGCAAAGGGACCTCGTAGTACGGCGGTAAGGGTTAACGGTCACCGTTGCCATTAACGGTGACCGTTAACCCTTACCGCCGTCCGTGTAATGAGGCCTATTGACTTAGTTGGAGTGCTGGATAGAAATCACGTACAATATGTACAGGAACATATAGTGAAAGTACCCAGCACTCTATGGAGTGACAATACCCCTGATGTAGGGCTCCTGAAGAGCATAGGAGTGGTGCGTATCAAGTTGAAGCAGGGCCCAGTGTTAGACAGAGTACGACAGTATCCATTATCTAGAGAATCAGATGAGGGAATATATGAGACAATTGTGGCATTATGGAAACATGGTATCATAGTACCTTCAGAGTCCTCATGCAACACGGCAGTACATCATGTTAAAAAAGCAAAAGTGTCAAGTTGGAGGATGATACAGGAGCTCCGCCCATTAAATAATATTGTAGAAGCTGAATTTCCAGTAGTACCAAATTCTGCCATGATCCTTTGCAACATACCCACTATGGTCACATATTTCACTGTGACTGACTTGACAAATACGTTCTTCACCATTCCATTGCACCATGATTCTCATGGTTTATGTATTGCAGGCAAAGATACCAACACACAAGATTCCTAAGGAATACTGTGAGTTTCCCAGCTTTTTCAACACAGTACTCCATGTGGACTTGGGTATGTAGACCTGGTGTGCAGCATTACAGAAGACCAGTGTAGAGAAGATTCAGGGACATTGATGACACTGCTTACGGAGAAAGGATACAAAGTAGATAAGGATAAAAAGCAATACTATCAGAAAGAAGAGGTTTATTTAGGACAGATTATATCATCTGCAGGGAAAAGAGTTACCCCAGAGAGAACAGTTGCAGTACAGAACACACCACAGCCAACCACAGTTAAGGAAATTCAGGAGTTTCTTGAGTTTTGTTGCTATTTTAGGTCATGTTTTTTTGACTATTCTAGTTGCACAAGTCCTCTGCTGCAGGGACTCAACAAAGCACAGACCGGCAAAGTAACACTACCATGGTTAGGTAAAATTATGACATGTTTCCAGGAACTAAAGAATGGCATAAGCAATGCATCTATAGTAGCAACTCTTGATTATAATAAAAACATCACTTTGTTTTCACATTCCAATGGACAGGTCATGACAGCAGTGTTTGCACCATTAACATCTATTGGACACAAGCCTTTGGCATATTACAGTGAGATGTTAGATTCAGTGATGCAGGCTCAAGTTTCTTGTGAACAGACAGTGGCCGCTGTGGCCTTCACAATTGAAAAGTGCTCCACAATCACCATGGCCTACTCAGTAACTTTACGTGTAGTGCACACAGTGTTTGCAATTCTTGAGTGATGCGAATCCACTTCATCCACACAAAAGGCTTCTGCATATGAAGTTTTCTTGTCAAGACCATTATGATGCTGGAAATGCCTTTTGGAGGGACAGGGTCTACTAGTCCATGTCCTACCAATTGTCTGTGTGTGTTTTCTATAGGTTTTCTGCCATTGAGGTCCAACCTAGACCTCTGACAGTGCAGCTCCTCATTTTTTCTTTTGGTGAACAACACTCATGGGATCGTATGGCACCCATGGGTGGGAGTACACCGTTTAATGTGTTTCTTTGGGCACTTGAGCTGCCCACAGAGCAGGGTATGGGCTGGTGGCAGATACATGCTGGCTTGACAGTGGCTCTGATAGTCCTCCATTTTCGCTGTGCCATAAGAATCAATGGATTCCTGGACAAATGCAAGATGGCCACTATAGCCTCTTGGTTTCTATCGCCTTTACATCTTGTTTACCAAAGTCCTCTGTCCTTTTCTCCCTGACTGGATGTTGGGTGAAAATCCCAGGTCACCTTCCAGTAATCAAGTTAGAACTGTACCTGCCCCACGACCTTACGAAGGTGGGTATACATTAATAATGCCACTAACCTTTTCTGTCCTCTCTCCCTTTTGGTTATGTGACATGATACCTCAGTCTGCCTGGACTAAAACTGGAATTAATGCAGTGTAGTGCTCCGAAAGGCTGTGTTATGGGTGTCTGGGTTTTGGCGAATGGCCTGAATTCCTGTGAGCCTGATTGGATGCTGCATGCATGAATGCACTTGTGTGTGATTGGCTGGCTGAGCCTCGCTCAGCCTCAGTTAATGTGGAATGTTTGAAAGGTGCTCTAAGGTATACAACACGTCCTAGTAGTTTGAATCAAAATCTAGGGAAATCGTATTCTGCAAAAAATATGTATTCTGCAAGATTGATACATATATTCATAAAACTAAAACATACACATGTGAATCAAAAATGTTAAAGCAATATACAGAAACATTTCACAAAGATGTACATAAAACCAGAAAGATATATATATATATATATATATATATATATATATATATATATATATATATATATATATATATATATATATATTACATGGCCACGGTAGTGGCCATGTAGTTATGGTTAAGTTGGTGTTTCCATAGGAAGAGCACTTTTTGGGTGGCTTATAACTTCGCTCTCCCTCGACGAATCCTCACCAAACTTTGCAAATATAGTATTTGGGTCACTCTGAATGTTTTTGCAAAGTTTGGTGAGGATTCGTCCAGGGGGGGCAAAGTTATAGGGGGGTCCCACAACTTTTTTTTCCCCCATAGACATAATGGGAAAAAACTTTGCTCACGCCTACAGCCCAAACCGCTGGATGGATTTACACCAAATGTGCGGCAGAAGTGGCGGCTTGGTCCCGAACGGTGCTTTGCTTTATTTGGTGTAAATCCGTCCAGTAGTTTTTTTAAAAATGACAAAAATGTAAGTGAAAAAATTAGTGATATCTGTGTTCGCTTCGCGGACACACTTCCCTGTTCGCTCCGCGGACAGGACGGTGATTGGGCAAGCAGCTTGCGTGATGTCCGTGGACATCTGACGTGCTCTCTCATTGGATGCGTGAAAGCGTGCAGTGCGTCTGGCTTCAGAGACGCCTGCCATCTTTGTTCCTCGCATGAGAGGCTTTGTATCCCGCCTGCACAGTAAGTCCCCCACCCCCGCTCATGCCCGTGTCTGTCTCCTGTTCCTCCCACCCCCGCTCATGTCCGTGTGTCTTTCTCCCTCCCGCCCACCCCCGCTCATGTCCGTGTGTCTTTCTCCCTCCCGCCCACCCCCCGCTCATGCCCCGCTCATGCCCCGCTCGTCTCTCCCACCCGCCCACCCCCCACTCATGCCCCGCTCGTCTCTCCCCCTCCCACCCACCCCCCCGCTCATGCCCCGTGTGTCTGTCTCCCCTTCCCCCCACCTCCGCTCATGCCCCATGTGTCTCTCCCCCTCCCGCCCACCCCCCGCTCATGCCCCGTGTGTCTCTTCCCCTCCCGCCCATCCCCCACTCTTGCCCCGTGTGTCTCTCCCGCCCACCCATGCCCGATGTGTCTCTCTCCCTCCCCCCACCCCCGCTCTTGCCCCGTGTCTCTTTCCCCCTCCCGCCCACCCCCGCTCTTGCCCCGTGTCTCTTTCCTCCTCCCGCCCACCCACGCTCTTGCCCCGTGTCTCTTTCCCCCTCCCGCCCACCCCCGCTCCGCCCGCCCTCCCCCGCTCTTGACCCGTGTTTCTTCCCCTCCCGCCCACCCCCGCTCTTGCCCCGTGTCTCTTTCCCCCTCCCGCCCACCCCCGCTCTTGCTCCATGTCTCTTTCCCCCTCACGCCCACCCCCGCTTTTGCCCCGTGTCTCTTCCCCCCTCCCGCCCACCCCCGCTCTTACCCCGTGTCTCTTTCCCCCTTCCCGCCCACCCCCGCTCTTGCCCCGTGTCTCTTTCCCCCTCCCACCCACCCCTGATCCTCCCACCCTCCCCCGCTCTTGCCCCGTGTCTCTTTCCCCTCCCACCCACCCCCGCTCTTGCCCCATGTCTCTTTCCCCCTCCCGCCCACACCCGCTCTTGCCCCGTGTCTCTTTCCCCCTCCCGCCCACCCCTGCTCTTGCCCCATGTCTCTTTCCCCCTCCCGCCCACCCCCGCTCTTGCCCCGTGTCTCTTTCCCCCTCCCGCCCACCCCTGCTCTTGCCCTGTGTCTCTTTCCCCCTCCCGCCCACCCCGCTCTTGCCCTGTGTCTCTGTCCCCCTCCCGCCCACCCCCGCTCTTGCCCCGTGTCTTTCCCCCTCCCACCCACCCCCGCTCTTGCCCCGTGTCTTTCCACCTCTCGCCCACCCCCGCTCTTGCCCCGTGCCTTTCCCCCTCCCGCCCACCCCCGCTCATGCCCTGTGTGTCTCTCCCCCTCCCGCCCACCCCCCGCTCATGTCCCGTGTGTCTCTCCCCCTCCCCCCCACCCCCCGCTCATGCCCTGTGTGTCTCTCCCCCTCCTCCCACCCCCTGCTCATGCCCCATGTGTCTCTCCCCCTCGACCCCCCACCCCCCGCTCATGCCCCGTGTGTCTCTCACCCCTTCCCCCACCCCCGGCCATGCCCCGTGTGTCTCTCTCCCTCCCCCCACCCCCGCTCATGCCCCATGTGTCTCTCCCCCTCCCTCCCACCCCTCTCTCATGCCCCGTGTGTCTCTTTCCTCTTCCCCTCCCGCTCACCCCCCGCTCTTGCCCCGTGTGTCTCTCCCCCTCCCGCCCACCCATGCCCGATGTGTCTCTCTCCCTCCCCCCACCCTCGCTCTTGCCCCGTGTCTCTTTCCCCCTCCCGCCCACCCCCGCTCTTGCCCCAAGTCTCTTTCCTCCTCCCGCCCACCCTCGCCCTTGCCCCGTGTCTCTTTCCCCCTCTCACCCACCCACGCTCCTCCCGCCCTCCCCCGCTCTTGACCCGTGTCCCTTCCCCTCCCGCCCACCCCCGCTCTTGCCCCGTGTCTCTTTCCCCCTCCCGCCCACCCCCGCTCTTTCCCTGTGTCTCTTTCCCCCTCCCGCCCACCCCCGCTTTTGCCCCGTGTCTCTTCCCCTTCCCGCCCACCCCCGCTCTTGCCCTGTGTCTCTTTCCCCCTCCCGCCCACCCCTGCTCCTCCCACCCATCCCCGCTCTTGCCACGTGTCTCTTTCCCCCTCCCGCCCACCCCCGCTCTTGCCCCGTGTCTCTTCCCCCTCCCGCCCACCCCTGCTCTTGCCCCATGTCTCTTTCCCCCCCTGCCCACCCCCGCTCTTGCCCCATGTCTCTTTCCCCCTCCCGCCCACCCCTGCTCTTGCCCCGTGTCTCTTTCCCCCTCCCGCCCACCCCGCTCTTGCCCCGTGTCTCTTTCCCCCTCCCGCCCACCCCCGCTCTTGCCCCGTGCGTTCCCCCTCCCGCCCACCCCCGCTCTTGCCCCGTGTCTTTCCCCCTCCCGCCTACCCCCGCTCTTGCCCCGTGCCTTTCCCCCTCCCGCCCACCCCCGCTCATGCCCTGTGTGTCTCTCCCCCTCCCGCCCACCCCCCGCTCAAGTATCGTGTGTCTCTCCCCCTCCCCACCACCCCCCGCTCATGCCCCGTGTGTCTCTCCCCCTCCCCCCCACCCCCTGCTCATGCCCCATGTGTCTCTCCCCCTCCCCCCACCCCCGCTCATGCCCCGTGTGTCTCTCACCCCTTCCCCCACCCGCCGGCAATGCCCCGTGTGTCTCTCTCCCTCCCCCCCACCCCCGCTCATGCCCTGTGTGTCTCTCTCCCTTCCCCCCACCCCCCGCTCATGCCCCGTGTCTGTCTTCTGTTCCCCCCGCTCATGCCCCGTGTCTGTCTCCTGTTCTCCCCACCCCCTGCTCATGCCCAGTATCTGTCTCCTGTTCCCCTCATGCCCCATGTCTGTCTCTTGTTGCCCCCCACCCCCCCGCTCATGGCCCGTGTCTGTCTCCTGTTCCTCCCACCCCTCGCTCATGCCCCGTGTCTGTCTCCTGTTGCCCCCAAACTCCGCCTGCTCATGCCCCGTGTCTGTTCTCCCCACCCCCCGCTCATGCCCCGTGTCTGTTGTTCCCCCCACCCCCCGTTCATGCCCCGTGTCTGTCTCCTGTTCCCCACACCCCCCGTGCATGCCCCGTGTCTGTCTCTGTTGTTCCCCCCACCCCCCGCTCATGCCGCGTGTCTGTCTCCTGTTCCCCCCACCCCGCTCATGCCCCGTGTCTCTCTCCTGTTGCCCCCCCACTCATGCCTCGTGTCTGTCTCCTGTTCCCCCCACCTGCTCATGCCCCGTGTCTCTCTCCTGTTGCCCCCCACCCCCTGCTCATGCCCCGTGTCTGTCTCCTGTACCCCCCCACCCCCCGCTCAT
This sequence comes from Ambystoma mexicanum, assembly GCF_040938575.1. Classification (NCBI taxonomy): domain Eukaryota; kingdom Metazoa; phylum Chordata; class Amphibia; order Caudata; family Ambystomatidae; genus Ambystoma; species Ambystoma mexicanum. Next base: position 1,153,051,689 of record NC_090928.1, read on the forward strand.
GCCCCGTGTCTGTCTGTTGTTGCCCCCCACCCATGCTCCGTGTCTGACTCCTGTAACCCCCACCCCCCGCTCATGCCCCGTGTCTCTCTTCTGTTGCCCCCACCCCCCGCTCATGCCCCGTGTCTGTCTCCTATTGCCCCCCGCTCATGCCCCGTGTCTGTCTCTTGTTCCCCCCACTCCCCACCCCCCGCTCATGCCCCGTGTCTGTCTCCTGTTCTCCGCACCCCCCCGCTCATGCCCCGTGTCTGTCTCCTGTTGCCCCCCCACACCCCCTCTTGCCCCCCGTCTCTCTCCTGTTGCCCCCCACCCCCCGCTCATGCCCCATGTCTGTCTCCTGTACCCCCCACCCCCCGCTCCTGCCCCGTGTCTCTCTCCTGTTAACCCCCACCACCGCTCATGCCCCGTGTCTTCCTCTTGTCTCCCCTCCTATGATGCCCCTTGTTGACCTCTTGTTCCCCCCACCCCCTGCTCATGCCCCGTGTCTTCCTCCCATCCCCCCTCTCCTCGCTGATGCCCTGTGTCTTCCTCCTGTTCCCTCCCACCCCCTGCTCATGCCCCGTGTCTTCCTCTTGTCCCCCCCTCCTATGATGCCCCTTGTTGGCCTCTTATTCCACCCACTCCCCGCTCATGCCCCGTGTCTCCCTTCTTCCCCCTCAACCCCCCGCTCATGCCCCGTGTCTTCCTTCCCCCCCCACCCCCCGCTCATGCCCTGTGTCTGCACTGTTGGAACAGGGCAGACACGGGGCATGAGCGGGGATGGGGGCCCTACCTTGCCCTACCCCCGCTCATGCCCCGTGTCTCTCCTGTTCACTCCCGCTCATGCTCCGTGTCTGTCTCCCTCCTTTTCCCCCCGCTCATGGCTCGTGTCCCCCCTGTTCACCCCCACCCCCTGCTCATGCCCCGTGTCTGTCTCCTGTTCCCCCCACCCGCTCATGCCCCGTGTCTGTCTCCTGTTGCCCCCCACTCCACGCTCATGCCCCGTGTCTGTCTCCTATTCCCCCCACCCCCGCGCATGCGCCGTGTCTGTCTCTGTTGTTCCCCCCACCCCCCGCTCATGCCCCGTGTCTATCTCCTATTCCCCCCAACCCCGCTCATGCCACGTGTCTCTCTCCTGTTGCCCCCCACCCCCCGCTCATGACCCGTGTCTGTCTCCTGTACCCCCCCACCCCACGCTCAAGCCCTGTGTCTGTCTCCTGTACCCCCACCCCCCGCTCATGCCCCGTGTCTGTCTCCTGTTCCCCCCACCCGTTCATGCCCCGTTTCTCTCTCCTATTGCCCCCCCGCTCATGCCCTGTGTCTGTCTCCTGTTCCACCCACCTGCTCATGCCCCGTGTCTCTCTCCTGTTGCCCCCCACCCCCTGCTCATGCCCCCTGTCTGTCTCCTGTACCCCCCCGCCCCCCGCTCATACCCCGTGTCTGTCTGTTGTTGCCCCCCACCCATGCTCCGTGTCTGTCTCCTGTACCCCCCACCCCCCGCTCATGCCCCGTGTCTATCTCCTATTGCCCCTGCTCATGCCCCGTGTCTGTCTCCTGTTCCCCCCACTCCCCACCCCCCGCTCATGCCCCGTGTCTGTCTCCTGTTCTCCGCACCCCCCCGCTCATGCCCCGTGTCTCTCTCCTGTTGCCCCCCACTCTCTGCTCATGCCCCGTGTCTTTCTCCTGTACCCCCCACCCCCCGCTCATGCCCCGTGTCTCTCTCCTGTTGCCCCCCACCACCGCTCATGCCCCGTGTCTTCCTCTTGTCCCCCCCTCCTATGATGCCCCTTGTTGACCTCTTGTTCCCCCCACCCCCCGCTCATGCTCCGTGTCTTCCTCCCGTCCCTCCTCTCCTCGCTGATGCCCTGTGTCTTCCTCCTGTTCCCTCCCACCCCCTGCTCATGCCCCGTGTCCTCCTCTTGTTCCCCCCTCCTATGATGCCCCTTGGTGGCCTCTTGTTCCACCCACTCCCCGCTCATGCCCCGTGTCTCCCTTCTTCCCCCTCAACCCCCCGCTCATGCCCCGTGTCTTCCTTCCCCCCCACCCCCCGCTCATGCCCCGTGTCTGCACTTTTGGAACAGGGCAGACACGGGGCATGAGCGGGGGTGGGGGCCCTACCTTGCCCTACCCCCGCTCTTGCCCCATGTCTCTCCTGTTCACCCCCGCTCATGCTCCGTGTCTGTCTCCCTCCTTTTCCCCCCGCTCATGGCTCGTGTCCCCCCTGTTCACCCCCACCCCCTGCTCATGCCCCGTGTCTGTCTCCTGTTCCCCCCACCCGCTCATGCCCCGTGTCTGTCTCCTGTTGCCCCCCACCCCCCGCTCATGCCTGTGTCTGTCTCCTGTTGCCCCCCACCCCCCGCTCATGCCCCGTGTCTGTCTCTGTTGTTCCCCCACCCCCTGCTCATGCCCTGTGTCTGTCTCCTATTCCCCCCACCCCCGCTCATGCCCCGTGTCTCTCTCCTGTTGCCCCCACCCCCTGCTCATGCCCCGTGGCTGTCTCCTGTACCCCCCCACCCCACGCTCAAGCCCCGTGTCTGTCTCCTGTACCCCCCATTCCCCATTCATGCCCCGTGTCTGTCTCCTGTTCCCCCCACAAGTTCATGCCTCGTGTCTCTCTCCTGTTGCCCCCCCGTTAATGCCCTCTGTCTGTCTCCTGTTCCCCCCCACCTGCTCATGCCCTGTGTCTCTCTCCTGTTCCCCCCCACCCCCTGCTCATGCCCCGTGTCTGTCTCCTGTACCCCCCACCCCAGCTCATGCCCTGTGTCTGTCTCCTGTTGCCCCCACCCCCCGCGTCTCTCTCCTGTTGCCCCCCAGCCCCCGCTCATGCCCCGTGTCTGTCTCCTGTTCTCCCCACGCCCCGCTCATGCCCCGTGCCTGTCTCCTGTTCCTCCCACCCCCCGCTCATGCCCCGTGTCTGTCTCCTGTTGCCCCCAACCCCCGCTCATGCCCCGTGTCTGTCTCCTGTTCCCCCCACCCCCGCTCATGCCCCGTGTCTCTCTCCTGTTGCCCCCACCCCCTGCTCATGCCCCGTGTCTGTCTCCTGTACCCCCCACCCCACGCTCAAGCCCCGTGTCTGTCTCCTGTACCCCCCATTCCCCATTCATGCCCCGTGTCTGTCTCCTGTTCCCCCCACACGTTCATGCCTCGTGTCTCTCTCCTGTTGCCCCCCCGTTCATGCCCTCTGTCTGTCTCCTGTTCCCCCCCACCTGCTCATGCCCCGTGTCTCTCTCCTGTTCCCCTCCACCCCCTGCTCATGCCCCGTGTCTGTCTCCTGTACCCCCCACCCCCCACTCATGCCCCGTGTCTGTCTGTTGTTGCCCCCACCCATGCTCCGTGTCTGTCTCTTGTACCCCCCCACCCCCCGCTCATGCCCCGTGTCTCTCTTCTGTTGCCTCCCAACCCCGCTCATGCCCCATGTCTGTCTCCTATTGCCCCCCTCTCATGCCCCATGTCTGCTTCCTGTTCCCCCCACTCCCCACCCCCCACTCATGCCCCTTGTCTGTCTCCTGTTCTCCGCACCCCCCCACTCATGCCCCGTGTCTGTCTCCTGTTGCCCCCCACCCCCCCTCTTGCCCCGTGTCTCTCTCCTGTTGCCCCCCACCCCCGCTCATGCCCCGTGTCTGTCTCCTGTACCCCCCACCCCCCGCTCATGCCAGTGTCTCTCTCCTGTTGCCCCCCACCACCACTCATGCCCCGTGTCTTCCTCTTGTCCCCCCCTCCTATGATGCCCCTTGTTGACCTCTTGTTCCCCCACCTCCCGCGTATACCCCGTGTCTTCCTCCCGTCCCCCCTCTCCTCGCTGATGCCCTGTGTCTTCCTCCTGTTCCCTCTCACCCCCTGCTCATGCCCCGTGTCTTCCTCTTGTCCCCCCCTCCTATGATGCCCCTTGTTGGCCTCTTGTTCCACCCACCCCCCGCTGATGCCCCGTGTCTTCCTTTCCCCCCACTCCCCGCTCGTGCCCCTTGTCTCCATTCTTTTCCCCCCCACCCCCGCTCATGCCCCGTGTCTGCACTGTTGGAACACGGCAGACACGGGTCATGAGCTGGGATGGGGGCCCTACCTTGCCCTACCCCCGCTCATGCCCCGTGTCTCTCCTGTTCACCCCCGCTCATGCTCCATTTCTGTCTCCCTCCTTTTCCCCCCGCTCATGGCTCATGTCCCCCCTGTTCACCCCCACCCCCTGCTCATGCCCCGTGTCTGTCTCCTGTTCCCCCCACCCGCTCATGCCCCGTGTCTCTCTCCTGTTCCCCCCACCAGCTCATGCCCCGTGTCTGTCTCCTGTTCCTCCCACCCCCCGCTCATGCCCCGTGTCTGTCTCCTGTTGCCCCCAACCCCTGCTCATGCCCCGTGTCTGTCTCCTGTTCTCCCCACCCCAGCTCATGCCCTGTGTCTGTCTCCTGTTGCCCCCACCCCCCGCGTCTCTCTCCTGTTGCCCCTCAGCCCCTGCTCATGCCCCGTGTCTGTCTCCTGTTCTCCCCACGCCCCGCTCATGCCCCGTGCCTGTCTCCTGTTCCTCCCACCCCCCGCTCATGCCCCGTGTCTGTCTCCTGTTGCCCCCAACCCCCGCTCATGCCCCGTGTCTGTCTCCTGTTCTCCCCACCCCAGCTCATGCCCTGTGTCTGTCTCCTCTTGCCCCCACCCCCCGCGTCTCTCTCCTGTTGCCCCCCACCCCCCGCTCATGCCCCGTGTCTGTCTCCTGTACCCCCCACCCCCCGCACATGCCCCGTGTCTGTCTCCTGTTCCCCCACCTGCTCATGCCCCGTGTCTCTCTCCTGTTGCCCCCCCGCTCATGCCCCGTGTCTGTCTCCTGTTCCCCCCACCCGCTCATGCCCAGTGTCTCTCTCCTGTTGCCCCCCACCCCCTGCTCAGGCCCCGTGTCTGTCTCCTGTACCCCCCACCCGCTCATGCCCCGTGTCTGTCTCCTGTTCCCCCCACCCGCTCATGCCCAGTATCTCTCTCCTGTTCCCCCCACCCGCTCATGCCCCGTGTCTCTCTCCTTTAGCCACCCACCCCCCGCTCATGCCCTGTGTCTGTCTCCTGTTGCCCCCCACCCATGCCCCGTGTCTGTCTCCTGTTCCCCCCACCCCCCGCTCATGCCCCGTGTCTCTCGCCTGTTGACCCCCACCCCCCCGCTCATGCCCCGTGTCTGTCTCCTGTTCTCCCCACCCCCCGCTCATGCCCCGTATCTGTCTCCTGTTCCCCCCACCCCCCGCTCATGCCTCGTGTCTGTCTCCTGTTCTCCCCACCCCCCCGCTCATGCCCCGTGTCTGTCTCCTGTTCTCCCCACCCCCCGCTCATCCCCTGTGTCTCTCTCCTGTTGGCCCCACCCCCCGCTCATGCCCTGTGTCTGTCTCCTGTTGCCCCCGCTCATGCGCTGTGTCTCTCTCCTGTTGCCCCCCACCCCCCGCTCATGCCCCGTGTCTGTCTCCTGTACCCCCCACCCCCGCTCATGCCCCGTGTCTCTCTCCTGTTGCCCCCCACCCCCTGCTCATGCCCGTGCCTTCCTCCCGTCCCCCCTCTCCTCGCTGATGCCCTGTGTCTTCCTCCTGTTCCCTCCCACCCCCTGCTCATGCCCCGTGTCTTCCTCTTGTTCCCCCTCCTGTGATGCCCCTTGTTGTCCTCTTGTTCCACCCACCCCCCGCTCATGCCCTGTGTCTCCCTTCTCACCCCCCACCCCCCGCTCATGCATTATATTGAAAGGTGTCTGCCGTATCATGACGCACTTGTATGCCCAGGTACTTGAATGACTCTGTCTCCTATTGAATCACCACCTCCGTCAACTTGGCTCTTGCCTCCCCTTTCAGTAATCCCAACAGGAACACCACTGACTTGCCCCTGTTCACTGCAAACCCTGATAACCTCCCTATGTTGGTCATTACGTCTGGCATGTATGGGATATGTAACTCGAGGCTATGGACATAGAGTAGGACACCATCCGTGTACCGGGAGATAACATACATTTGTCCATCTACTGTGATGCCTGCCTCATGGAACTTGGTCATAAAAATATTTGCTAGAGATCCCAGCGAAAGCACAAAGAGGATAGGAGATAGTGGGCATCCCTGCCACGTGCCCCGGCTCAACTGCCACAGAGGGGAGATTTCCCTGCCCGTTGTTACCCTTGCTAGTGGGCACTGATAAATCAGCCATATCCATCTCTGCATAGTCGGGCCTATACCCAGCCTAGCCAACAACTGAAAGAGCCACTCCACTGAGTCAAATGCTTTAATCGCATCTATGGCCACCACTGCAAGCTCAGTGTCTTACCCATTCCATAACATGACGTAAACACCATAAATTAATTGTAGTATTTCTTCCTTCCTTCTATGAAACCACACTGAACTAGGATTGCCACCCGTCCCACCAGCCTATAAATTAAAACCTTACCTAGGATTTTACCATTCACATTCAATTGAGAGATGGTGCAGTAGGATTTGCATCTAGACAGGTCCTTCCCCCATTTCGCCAGTGTCACTTTTATGGCCTCCTACATGGACTCTAACAGCATTCCCTTCTGGAGGACTCTGCGGCTGGTTTCTTCCCTGGCAGGGCAACGACCTTCATCTTTCCTCCATGGCGAGACCTGTTCTTCCTCTGGACGAAACACCGACTTGCACCTGCTGCCAGGAACAACTTCCCCCGCTGGAGCTCCCTTCACACTTAAGGTACTGTGTCCCGCCTGGCTTCCCTTGTGACAGATCGTTCGGGGTGACAGTAAAGCCTCAACTTTCTAACCTGGACTAGCCTGGGACAACCTAGCTAACTTTTCCTGACTTAAATTTCATCCTTTTTGTGCGAACTATCTACAAAACTCTTTGGGCATAACCCCACTGTGTGAACCTGGACCCCTTCTGCTTGCTCTCTCCAAGAGTGGGCCTTGCAATTGACTTCCTTGCTCTCCAGTAGAACTCTGCCTATCCTGCCTTACTGTGGTTCTTGATAAAAGTATTGAAACTGTGCTTCCTTAACTCTGCCTTTTTCCCTCCTTTTCTTTACAACTTATTAGAGTGTCATCTTATGTTAAGCGCTCACCTCTGTCTGAAAATAAGTGGTGTTTCTCACTAAGACTTGTCTAATATGTGAATAGGGTTGTATATATATGATAGTGACTGTGTGTTGAATTTACTTACCTCGTTTTTGCTAGTGTAAACTACAAGTGTGTTTTTAAATAAATAATTATATACTTTTACACCAAAGCTCTGGTCAGTGTTTGTTTGTACTACTGTGTCCGTGTACCTATTGTGTATACTCTGCATACTGCCTAACTCTTCTTGAGGGAAGTCTGACGGCTCAGCCACAGCTATCAAGTGAATCTGTGTGGTGCAGACTGCTACCAAGTGGGTTTACTGCCAAACACCTGTAGTCTTAAATCTTTTGCAGTGGTCCCTAAGGGAACTGCACAGTTTTCTGCCTAACAGTGTGGACCCACTCTCCACAGAATAAGCATTGTTCAAACTGGGAGGTGTCTGACTCACCTGGAGGTACCATAGATGTTTTCCCTTTTCCGTTCTTATTCAGGGGGCTAAACACATTTTTCAGGGTGGGTTATAACTCTCGTTTTTGTCCCTCCTGATCAGTATAGGGTTCTCCTTGCATCTTCTCACTTAATTCTCCTCTTGCTCCCTCTCTCTATCTTTCTTGTCCTCTGTTTTCCCCTCTGAATAGTGAAGTTGGGATACTGGGATTTCTTTTGCTAAAGAGAAGATATCTGTAGCCTTTCCAAGGTTTTCCTCCCAAGATTTTATATAAGGGGTTCCGTTTTGGCGTTCCCCTTAGCTCAGGGTCCCTAGATGTTTTAATTTTCTCACTTCCTACTTTTCCATCTTCCCAAGCCTTTATCCAGTGAGGGTTAGATGCATCTAGTACACCCTCTCCTCTCCCTTGCAATGAATTAGAAAGGAAATTCTATTATGAAGGGGGTTTATGTTTCCCACACCAAAGATACGGGGAGTTTAGCAGGGTTTCCAACTCCAATGTTGTGGGATTTAGGTCTTCTGGAAGAAGGAAAGGATGGTTTCATTGAGGACTCATTCAGCCTGATAAGGTTTTGAGGGGCTCTCTTGAAAGAGAAATTCCATAGGGTCTCGTATATGAGGGTTCCCAGTGCTTCACCTCAGTGAATATTCTGTGGAGTGGAGGAAAAATTGAGAATGATACATTTGATCTAATCTCCACCAAATAGAAGAGGAAAGCTTTCTATACCCATTTTCTTGTGGGGTACCACATATATGGCTGAGGTGGTAGAATAGCCTATCTGAAGGTCCAGAGAGACTGTAATCTTATCCCTCTTGGGTACTAGATAGTCCTGAGGACTTCGAAGAAAATAACTATTGCCATCTACTGGTTTCCGTTTGGGCAGGACGTCCTGGAGTTTCAAAGGGTGAAACGTAACTCCTAATCTAAAAGGGGAATTCCTGCGGAATTCCTCCATTTTCTCAGGGATGGTTTTCCTAGAATTTGGGTTTCCATTGTGGGAGGGTCCCCAATTTGTTTCAATTGAGCCGTATCCCACTTATAACACCATATGTAAAAAACTCATGGTGAACAAAAGTAAGACAGACATAATTGTTATGTTCAAGGGTGTTTATTGAACAATGAAAATGGTATACGGGTTGGAAAAGCGCCTAATCTAAACCTAAATCTAAGATGTGGACAGGGGCCGACCATCAAATGAAAATAAGGCAGTCCTAGTGATGTCAAGTCACATAAAAAAGCCTAAACTAAGAAAACCTTTTGCCAATTCCTTACACTAAATACAAAGGGTGTTGGGTTATGTTTTAAGAAAGAAGTGTTTTCAAATGAGTCAGGACGCAGTGGCTTGGGTCGCCCTACCTTGCCCTACCCCTGCTCATGCCCCGTGTCTCTCCTGTTCACCCCCGCTCATGCCCCGTGTCTCTCTCTTGTTGCCCCCACCCCCCGCTCATGCCCATTGTCTTCATCTTGTACCCCTCTCCTATGATGCCCCTTGTTGACCTCTTGTTCCACCCACCCCCGGCTCATGCCCCGTGTCTCCCCCCCCACTCCCCGCTTAAGCCCCGTGTCTCCCTTCTTCCCCCTCCACCCCCCGCTCATGCCCCATGTCTGCACTGTTGGAACAGGGCAGACACGGGCATGAGCGGGAGTGGGGCCCCTACCTTGCCCTACCCCCGCTCATGCCCCGTGTCTCTCCTGTTCACCCCCGCTCATGCTCCGTGTCTGTCTCCCTCCTTTTCATCCCGCTCATGGCTCGTGTCTCCCCTGTTCACCCCCACCCCCTACTCATGCCCCGTGTCTGTCTCCTGTTCCCCCCACCCGCTCATGCCCCGTGTCTCTCTCTTGTTGCCCCCCACCCCCCGCTCATGCCCCGTGTCTTCCTCTTGTACCCCTCTCCTATGATGCCCCTTGTTGACCTCTTGTTCCCCCCACTCCCCGCTTATGCCCCGTGTCTCCCTTCTCCCCCCCACCCCCCGCTCATGCCCCGTGTCTGCACTGTTGGAACAGGGCAGACACGGGGCATGAGCGGGGGTGGGGGCCCCACCTTGCCCTACCTCCGCTCATTCCCTGTGTCTCTCCTTTTCACCCCCGCCCCTGCTCATGCTCCGTGTCTGTCTCCCTCCTTTTCCCCCCGCTCATGGCCCGTGTCTCCCCTGTTCACCCCACCCCCGCTCATGCCCCGTGTCTCCCTTCTTCCCCCCCAACCCCCACTCATGCCCCGTGTCTCCCTTCTTTCCCGCTCATGCCCCGTGTCTCCCTTCTTTCCTGCTCATGCCCCGTGTCTCCCTTCTTTCCACCCCCTGCTCATGCCCCGTGTCTCTCTCCTGGTCTTCCCGACCCCCCGCCGATGGCCTGTTGTGTTCTCTTTATACACCCTGCCTTCCGTTTCCCTGGTGTCCATCTTGGTAAAAGATTTTCCTTCCTACACCGGGACGCCTGCCTGCGGCGTCCCAGTTTGGGAAGAAAAATCTTTTTTTTACCAGCCCGGGTTCCCACTTTGAGAACCTAGGATGCTAGTGGTCTTCCGCCATTGAAAAGGACGTTATGGTTACGTTGCACTAATAAAAACCTATGAAATTCAGTAAAAAAACTTTGTTAAAGGGACGTTATGGTTAAGTTGCGCTACTAAAAACCTATGAAATTCAGTAAAAAACTTTGTTAACGGGACGTTATGGTTCAAAGTAAAAACGAAAAACCCCTGAAATTCGGCAGTTATGGTAAGATAAGCAACCATAACTCACGCCACCATGCACTGCTAACACTAACACCCAGGACATCAAAGATGACATCACAAATGTCATTGATGACATCACTGATGACATCACATGTGCATTTACTTTTCATAAAAACTCTGTACAAGGGATTCTTATAATGGTGACCAAAAACTGTCAAGGGTCATTGGGATAAATATCATGAGCTAATTAGTGCATTAAGCAATGCATTGATATAAATAGCATTCTATTATGAAGTTCTATCCAGTATACTAAGCTACTCATTCAGAAACATAGGCAGTGTGTGCAGGATACATGATGAAGGTGCCATATTCATAATCTTGCCATGTTGAATAGTGAAATGATAACTGCTTTCTTATTAGAGTTTTGCGTACTGTGAAACATGTAATAAGTAGATAATAAAACCCACTTAATACATAATTATTACAGACAAAACAGAGACAACAACATATACAAATATGAGTATATACAGGGACAGTGAAGTAAACAAAAAAGCACAAGTAGTAGCAGAAAGAGTTAATAACCTAACTGATTGTCTTTATGCAGAGAAGCTATTGCTCTGTTTCAAAGCTGCTACTTACCATATGTATGTGTATCACATGATGTGACTGCACCCAAAGGAAAGGAGAGTGAGTATAATGTATACAAATATGAGCAAATACAGGGAAGGTAGAGTAATAAAAATAAAACTATGAGAAAGTGCTGATAGCCCTAATGATTGTCTTCATGCACAGAAAGGATTGCTCTCTTTCAAGCCTGTGTCTTCCGCTATGTATATGTTTCATATGATTTGACTTGACCCTAAGTCTACAAATACAGTACCTTTTCAATTTTTACTTCCTGACTGTTACTGAAGAAAACTATGTGGCTTAGATATGTCAGTAAAGGAAAAAAAGGGAGAGCCAGCCATGTGATGTCATCAGTGATGTCATCAATGACATTTGTGATGTCATCTTTGATGTCCTGGGTGTTAGTGTTAGCAGTGCACGGTGGCGCGAGTTATGGTTGCTTATCTTACCATAACTGCCGAATTTCAGGGGTTTTTCGTTTTTACTGTGAACCATAACGTCCCTTTAACAACGTTTTTTTACTGAATTTCATAGGTTTTTAGTAGCGCAACTTAACCATAACGTCCCTTTAACAAAGTTTTTTTACTGAATATATATATATATATATATATATATAGGGTCTGACCCCTGAGCCCATGATTTGATCCATGCGGTAGGATTTTAAGTGTTCTATATGTTGTATGTAGTTATACAGAGAGCCATTTTCTGAACCTAATACATTATTCTGATGATTATGTTAACACACAGGATTTCTTCCTGGAATAGCTAACATTCCTTTTTGTGATGTTAATGATTACTATATATGTGCTTTCTGGTTTTATTTATGTCCATGTGGAATGTTTCTGTATATTGTTTATTTCTTATATTTTGTATTTCTGTACTTTGATTCATGTGCAGAGCAACACACATATGTATGTGTTATTTCTATGAACATATGTATCAATCTTGTGAGATAAAATGCAGAATTAATGATTTTTACAAAATGCAAGTTGACAAATATCAACATGTCTGTAGATGTGTTTTTTTTTTTTCAGGAATACAATTTCCCTAGATTTTGAACTACTAGGAAGTGCACTTTTCAATAACCACTACTCAGTAACTAATAGAACGTATCTCCTTCTAGAAATTACTTTCCTGTCAGGACAATCTTCTGTATTCTACTTCATAACTCCCCGGTCCTGGGCAGAGGAGGTGCTGGCCCTTATGTTGATGACATACAGATTGAACCAGAGAGGACCTGGATAGGCAACCACTTCCCATAGCGACAAGGGGACATCATGCACCTGCTGCTCTTCGCCCAAAGTGTCCTGGAAGCCAGTCCTGTGTAATTGTCATTGCGGAAAAGGGATCTTCGTTGGTTCAGAAGAGGAATGTCTGGACATCTTGAAACCATGAATTCCATCTGTGCCACCCAGGGTTCAGTGGATTGTTTGTGACCGCTGGAAGCCAAGCTGCTGAGTATCGCCCGGAAGAAAGGATACACTGGCATAGTGCGGTTCAACAACTGGCGCTGCCAAAGTCCAACCATCCAAATACATCTTCAACGGGTACATTGCCACACTGTAAGAGGATTCAATTCAACACTACAGCTAAGTCAATGCCTAGTCTGGGATACTGAATGGAAACCCTTATTAATATATCTTTATGTCCAGTTCATGCGTTCTGGATGACTACCCCTATATAACACCCCTCCCTTGGAATCCCCCTGACCCCACTGAGCCAAGAAGTAGTTCTGTTTTGCAAGTTTAAAAGGTTTATTTGATAATTTAAACAATAGATCTATATATCACACTTTATAATACATTAATAATTGAATATCACACTTAATCTGATATGATAAAGATTAACAACGGAGAATCTGGCACTAGCACACTTGCGAATAGGAACAGAAGAATAAGGTGGTAGAGAATGCTTTATATAAGTCCAGATGGATGTAATGTTGAATGAAAAATGCAATACAGAAAATACTCAATATGATTTCAACATAACAATGTAATCACTTTTCTCTGGCAATCCCCTCCCCCCTTTATGCAATGCAAGGAAATGGAAGGAAAGCACACAGTTCTCAGAAATGCAATCAACTGTAATTCAGTTCACCCCAGCAAGCTTAGCCTACAGAAGTTTGAAACACAGGCCCAAAATGCTTTTATATGTGCTGGCAATGAAGTGAAAAATATGCTAAAATGCTTTTAATTCCCTCTAGAGGTTTAGGGTGAGTGGTATATGCTTTGAATAAGTTCAGGATCACTTTAGCAATGATCTATAATGGTTGCCAGGTTGCAAACGAATTTTTTCTTTAACGGAAGGCAAGCAGCAGCAGATTTTTACACGTGGAGAAACTTGCAAATCGCGGCAAAATGTCAAATCGCGGCAGATGTTTCCGAGTGCGCCGGGCACGATTACAGAGGAACTACAAGGACTATCAATATCGTTTTGGGGTCCTAGGACAGCCTAGGATCTCAGCTTCCAGATGAAAGTTACTGCAAGTCTCTAGGACAAACGGTCACGGAGATATGAGCGATTAAATAAAGGTCGTTTTTCAGATTTGAAATTTTAAAGTTCAAAAAGACAAGTGCAGCTTGCAACTAGAAAATGACAGGTGACAGCTTTACAAATGACAGGTGACAGTTAGGAGGCAGTTCTACTTAGATTAAAATAGCTGGGATTATATTATTTTAACTAAGAGATTGGTTCTGCACAGTTCTACTAGGTACTCACACTATATTCTTGAATTAAATGGGCCTCGCCACGGATCTGGTCAGGTTTTAGACTGGACTCTGGTCTCTGCACTTCACAGTGATCTGGGTCAGCTCTCTCTCTCTCTAGCCTCTCTGGATTCTGGAGATTGATGGATTTGAAGTCTGGATCTCTGGATGTGGTATGGTCCGGCAGAGTGCGTTGCAGCAAATGGAATTGAAGGTCCCTATCTGTCCTGTCTGTCTGCTTTTATCTGTTTTTAAAATGGGTGTGTGTGCAGCATCACTAGGCTCTACCCCTCTCCACTTATCATTGGCCAAGCTTTCATTTCTCCCCTGATTGGGGGAGCTAAGTTGTGTCAGAGTGATGTCATTTTACAGCCTGCAGAAAGCCCACTCCTCCTGTCAACTTGCACACAATCTATATTTGATAAAAAAAAACATATTTGCACAGGTACACATTCGTTTAAAATTACACGCACCCCTCACATATCACAGGAGGTATACCCTGTCCAAATCTGCTCTTCCTGAGAGCTTGCATTCAGAAATGGCAATATTTTGCACTTTTTAACTGATTTTGCAATTTCGGACATTAACCCAAATTTACACACATGTGCGCAAGGAGTATGGACATTAATTGATGAAGTGTCAGATTTTTCACATGCACACATTTTGAGTAATATCCTCTTTTCCGCTAAAACCCCCCTGAACATACCACCGGGTCCTAACACGTCTTAAAATGTGGGCAGAAAAATCACAAGAATTATGGTATCATTTAAATAATTTTCCCAAGTCCGTACTATGAGTTATTCATCTTGTTAGAATTATGTTTTGGCCCCAAAGGGGTGTGGTTTTCCCCCAGCACAAGGTTGAATTTCTGGTTTTTCCAGTTCTGCCAAGCCAGCTTGCTCTCACAGGCAGTGCCCCTCCCCTGTCCTTCCAGGAGGAAGCTCCATTTACGACTCCCGCCAATAAAACATTTGCCTGAGTCAGGACAGGGCTTTGTTCAGAGCTCCTGTATTCTGTGGGGGCTCCCCTTAATTCAATTATCAGAGAGATGGCATATCCTTAGTGTGGCCAGCAAAAGGCAGATAGGCCTGGGAACACAGCTGTGACTCAAGTTTCACTCCTGATGGGGGGTAGTTGCCAGGCAAAATTGGAATCTCTTTAAGCCAGTTTTTAGCTACATGTCATTTCTGTTCCCCAGTTTTCTGCATTCAAATAAAACTAAACATTTTTACATCTGCAGCTAGAATGCTGATTCTAAGTTTAAAACTATGAAATTTAAACAATTGAAACCTATGTGACACTCAAAAGTAGGTCACTCAGTCAATTTAAACATTTAGATTTTTAGTGTCTTTCAGTCCAAATTTACTTAAACTGCTGAAATCCACAGCTCAGCCAGTCTTGTTATAAACCTTCAAGTCACTTCAGAATATAACTTTACATTGGATCCACCTCTCAGTAAGTCTTTCTTTGGCTTGCTTTGGGTTCATTTATTCAGTTTTCTACAAAATCTGGTGGTTTTAAAACGCCGGCTTTCTGATAGTGGTGAGTACTGGTACTGCACCCCTTTTTGGGATTTAAGAAAATGAATTCCCAACAGTTATGGGTTTGCTTTTGGCAATCAGCATTGCCATTCCCAATGGTTTCAGACTACTGTGTGGGTAGTCCACTGGTGATTTTAGGCAGTGTCCTTCTGTGCCCATAACATCGGCAAAAATGAGTGGCAGCCTATTCTTCATGCATTTCCCTGTGCATTTTCTGGGAAGCTCTGGCCATCATGATGTTTTCCATGTCAATACTGCACAGTTTTGAGGTAGGGCTCGGATGCATGGGTAAATACATCCCACAAGCCCCCCTCTTGCGATAGCCATTCGGTTTCACTGATGGGACTCGCAAGACCTGGGATGTTTCCTCATCTTCTTCCAATAGATGGCACAGTTCAGCATCTTTTCCTCCATCCGGTACTGGTCGATCGGTTCTCCTCGCCGGTCCTGATGGGAATATTGGGCGGTACCCCGGGCCCATTGGATCTTCGTTCCCGTCTCCGGATCATCCTCCTTGGCCCATCTCCAGGTTTTCTTTCTCCTAGGACGACAAAGGAAGAGCGGCAATACCTACTCATAGACGTTTTTCCACCACTGTTGAGATAGTGGGGCAGCATATGCATTTCATCATAACGAAACATTACATTCTTATTTTGAAAAAAAAACAGTATAACTAAGAGACAGTTTCATGCAAATCACAATATTTTAGAGACTAGATGCGGTATGTTTTATGATTGGAACTGAATTAGTCTAAGACAGTACCCTCTAGGATTCCAGAGGATTCCTCCAGTTGTTGCAGAGTGTGCCTGGGATGGCAACATTTCAACTGGTTTATGTGGACCCACTTGTCTTCCCCCTCTGCCAAATGACCTTTGGGGATGTGGATTTTGTAGGCCACAGGGGAGATTTTGTCTATAATCTCAAAGGGTCCCTTCCATGTAGGCAAAAATTTGCGCTGCTTGGCCTGGTTCCTTTGGAAGTTGTATAGATAGACCCGGTCTCCCACCTGATATTCCTTCCTGGAAGTTTTCAGGTCATAATGGGTCTTCATGCTATCAGCCGATCTTTCTAGATTCCGCTGAGCGTAAGCAAAAGCATGTTGAAGGTGTTTCCTTAAATTCTCCACATACTCATGAGTTGTGGAGGCATTTATCAGTGTCTGCTCTTGGGTCCTGTAGAGTAAATGCTGAGGAAGCACCATCTTGCGCCCAGTCATCAACTCAAATGGTGACATTTTGGTTGCAGATGAAGGGGTAGATCTGATGGCCATTAGGACCAGAGGTAATCGGATATCCCAACTTGGCCCAGAATCTGCCACAAACTTTTTTAAGATGCTCACAATTGTCCGGTTGTACCGTTCCACTGCTCCAGAAGAAGCTGGCCGGTAAGCAATATGCAACTTCCTTTTGACCCCCAGTATCTCCCACATCTTTGTCATTACTTCACTGGTGAAGTGGCTACCTCTGTCTGACTCAATCCTTTGAGGTAGACCGAAACGGGAAAAGATGTGGTTAATCATCAAGGCAGCTGCGGTTTCTGCCTTGCAATTTGGGGCTTGGAGACATTTCACCCACTTGGTAAACAAGCATGTCACAGTCAACATGTACTTATTCCCCCTAGCAGAGCGAATCACAGGGCCTACAAAGTCGATTTGTAAATCTGACCATGGCAGTGTCATCCCCCTCTTTTGGAGAGGCGCACGGTGCGTGAGGGATGATGGCTGAAATTGTGCACACACAAGACACCCCTTCAAGTATTGGTCAAGGTCCTGCCCCATGTGTGGCCAGTATGCAACCTCTCTTAGGATTTCCAATGTTGTGTGAAACCCCCTATGACCGGCGGTGGCCGCATCATGGGCGTGACTTAACATCAGGCTTCGGAATGAGGTAGGAACCACCCACTGATCGTGGCCAGCTTTGGATTTCCTTACCAGCAAACCGTCTTGGATTCGGAACATTTTTGGACATTTCATCAACACTCTTAGGTCCTCTTTCCCAATGTAATCGGTATCCGTCAGGGGAAAGTTCTCAGGGTCCTCAAGGTGCTGGTAAAATTTACCAATAATTGGATCCCCCTTCTGAGCGGTAATCAAATCAGCATCAGGGATCTCCTTACTCCATTGTGCAATTGAAAGGTCGTTGTGAGCATTTGTCTGGGACCTAGTGATAGCGGTGACCTGGATTTCCCCCAACAGGGACTCAATCTCAATTAGATCCCCTTGGATGGCCCCGGTTTTGGCCAGCTGATCAGCTAAGTCATTTCCAGTTTTGTCTGGTCCCTCTACTTTGGAATGACCCTTGATCTTTTTCCAATAGATGGTCATCTGATTCGAGGTGACCAGATCATCAATGTTTTGGATCAACTTCCCATGTTTCAAGGGTTTGTTGTTAGCACATAACATGCCTCTGGTTTTCCAATTAACCAGGTGCTCCACGAACCCGTTCCGTACATAATCCGAATCTGTGATTATGACCAGTTCGTGGAGTTGATGCTGGACAGCAGTGAGGATGGCTTGATGCACAGGCATCAATTCTGCCACCTGACTACTTCGGGGACCAATTTTGTATCCAGCGGAGGGTTCTGGGAACTCCTTCACCCATGCATTCCCTACGCCAGCCACCAGTTCTTTCTCCCCGTCGTTGTCAACATGGTAAGAGCATCCATCCACATAGACAGTGGGCATTCCCTCACACTTGTCCTCTTCAAAGACTTTGTGGGGGGAATTAAGGTATGCCTCCGTGTTGTCCTTGATTTTTAGACTTTCGTCCTCGAGACAGTTTTCTCTGGCACAATCATGCAAGTCAGCCAGACCTTGCGCGAGGGGACTCTTCTTGTTTTGGCCATATCTGACCTCCACAGGAAAGCCTTGCATTGACAGAATCCAGGAAGTAATTCGGGAATTACTCACATTTCCGGCCCGGATTCTGTCACTTTGGAGATATTGCAGAGGCTGGTGTGGAGTCTCCACTATGATGTGTTCCCCCTGGATAAACGGGCGGTAATTCTTCAATGCCCACACCGTTGCCAGGAGTGCCTTCTCACAATCGTTGAATTTTTCCTCCACAGGGGATAAAGTTTTGCTCGCATAGGAGATTACTTTATTGACCTTGTCATGCTTTTGATATAATACTGCTGTCAAGCACGTATTAGAGAACCCCGTCTCCAGGAAGAATTCCTTGTTTCTGACAGGGTAAGCTAGGCAAGGCGCTTGTGAGAGGCTTCTTTTGAGTTGTTTTACCGCCTCGGCTTGTTCTGGACCCCATTCCCACTTGACCCCCCCCTTCAGGAGATGAATCGGGGGTCTGGTGATCTCTGCGTAGCCCTCAATGAACTTTCTGCTGTAATTAGTCAGTCCAAGGAGGCTCCTTAGTTCCCGCAGAGTTGTGGGGTCTTTCAGTTTCTGAAGTGCTTCCACTTTCTTTTCCTGGGGACAGAGACCCTGAGGAGTAATCTCATGCCCCAAGAAATTAACACGGGTTCTACACCACTGTGCTTTTTGAAAGGAAAGTTTTGCTCCGGCGGCCCTCAACTGTGTCAGAACATAACGGATCTCCGCTATGTGTTCCTCAACAGTTGAGCTTTTGATGAGGACGTCATCTACATAAGCCGGGTTACCCCTCGCACCCAGGTCGGGCATGGCCTTATGTAGGAAAATGTTGAATTCATTGCCGGAGTTGAGGTATCCGAAGGGAGTCCGGGTCCATGTATACTGCTGGCCCCCAAAGGTAAAAGCCAGCTTGTATTGGTCCTCCCTACTGCCCGGCACGGTCCAGTATCCATTGGTCAGGTCTATTGCAGTGAATACCTGTGACCCCTGGATCTGGGCCAGCCCTTGGTCAATGTAGGGCAGAGGCCATCGGGAAGTATGGACCCGTTTGTTGAGCTCCCTGAGGTCGGCGCAGAGTCTCCACTGGCCGTTTGGCTTCAATATTCCCAGCACCGGATTATTGAAGGTGCTGTGGACTGGACGGATTATTCCCCGGGACTCAAGGTTCTTAATTATTTCAGTAAGGGACTCCATTGATGCGAGAGGCAAGCGATATTGCTTCACAAACACAGGAGTCATGCCAGGGTCCGTGGGGATTGTTGTTGTGTGGATGTCAGTGCGACCACAGTCATATGAGTCTACCGCAAAGAGATCTTGGAAATCCAAGAAAACTTGTTTCAACTTTTGCTTTTGTTCCAGAGTCACACAGGCATCAGCTAGGTTGACTCTCTCTTCCACCATCTGCCTGAAGCCTGGAAAGACTTCTGGTTTGGCTATCTCCGCGGCCTCCTCCGGCTGGGTGGAGAAGTCCCTGGTCAGAGTGCTGATTTGGACCGGAGGCTTCAGGTGGGACAGGCAGCCCTCATGGACCTGGAAAATCACCTCATCCCTCCTGAAGTCACAAGTCACATCTTCCTTACCATAGGGGCAGGAAGTGTACACCAGGAAGTTCCCCCCATGCCGGGTAAAAATCCTGTCCGGTGTTGTATTGTCCTCACTGTCACTGTCAAAGCAGTCCTTGGGGATTGGCCCTAACAGTTCATTACCTAAGTCTATGGCAAAATGTCGGTCACTAACCGCCATTCCAATAATGGTGCCTGCGGCTAGAGTAATACTCTTTAAGTCGCTGTTATCCACCTCTATTAGAATGGTGTCATGTTCTATGTTGACTAATGGTGTTGGGTTTACCCCCAACCCTTGCTGTTGGAGAGAAGCGTTTAGATGTATGTAAGCATCAGGGTTTTTCAAATGTTGTCCTCTTTTAACTTTCACTTCCAGGGAGAATTGTCGGGGCCTTTCTGGGATGGTGACTTCCTCTTTGATCTGAATTTCAACTGCATAAGGTAGCAATTGAGCTGACCTAAATGCTTTTTCTGGATCATCAAAGCCCATGGGATTATCCGCTAATCGGGACCAAGCTTTGAAGTTTATTAGGTCCAAACTAATGGCAAAGCGATTGAGAATGTCACTGCCTAAGTAAAAGGCGGCAGGGACGTCTCGCACGACCCAACAATTGTGGACTATGCTCTTGTTGCCAATGGAGATTTTGAGCATACACCTGCTTGGCAGGAGATGTTTGGAATTAGGTGCTTCCAGGTCCATTTCCCATTTGTCTATCAGTTTGAATGTGGGAATGGCTGGATCTTTTGGGAGTTGGCGGAACATGGCTTCGCTGATGAAGCTCTTCCCGTTGTTCACACACACTCGAGTGAGAACAGAGTCCTTCCCATCATTTAATTGGACAGGGATGAACAACTGCTCTCCAATTTGCTGAATATCAGCCAGGCTCTGAGCTGATTTCACATCTTTCTGGACTATAGGAGTGGGAGTTTCTGATTGTGGATTAGTAAAGAATCTCAGAGTGTTTCCTTCCAGCGTGGAGTACCACTTTAGACTGGAAGGAAGGTTGATTTTCAGAAATAGAGAGGACCCTCCATCACCAGTCTGTTGTCCTGCTGCTATTACTGTCACGTCTGGAGTTTGGTTGTTCTGGAAGTGAAATTCTACTTGGTCAGGTTTTTGTTCAACCATGTGGCAGGTGCCGTTTAAACTAACATGGTTGACACTCTGTTTTAATTTTATTGGTCGGCTAGTCTGGGTCCAGAGGACCTTGTTTACGCAATCTATTAGGGGTGACAACCTCCTCAGGAGATCATTCCCCAGTAAACCAGGGGTGCCCTCTGGAGTCACAACTATGACCGGGTGTTTCACCTTATGTCGCCCGATCTTAATGTCCAAGTCTGCTGTCCCCACGACGGGAATTTCCTTCCCGTCAAAGTTCTGGAGTTGTCCAGGAAGAGAGGTGAGAGGAATTTGGTAATTCTCTCCCCTTCCTGCATTCAGTTCATCAAAGGCCCTTCTGGACAGAAGGGTAGCTTGAGATCAAGTGTCCACCAGTGCCAAAATTGTACCCTGCCCCTGTACTTGTACCGGGGCATAATATCTTCCCTCCTTCTCCTCAAGGGGGCACAGATAATGCACATTTTTGGACAACTGGTGGGCTAACTTTCTGGTTTTGGACATCGCTAGCGAAGAGATTCGGGCAGAATTCTGTGGAGAGCCTTGGGAATCTGAAAGAAAAAGTTGGCAACTGGAGATCAGAGCCATTGTGGGTTCCCCTGGCTCCGGTTCCGGGCCGCCCCCCCCCTTTTTGGAGGCAGTCACCAGGATGGGTTTGAACCAGGGGATTTTCTTGCTGTTGGTTCTGGGATGAGATGGTGGGCGGCGGTAGCTCAGTCTCCACATCTCCCCAGTCTGGATTTGCATCCCTAGAGACCCATTTTTCTTTGGGAGGAGTTCCCCCCTCTCTGAAGGAGAAGATCCTTTTCCCAGGATCCTCTGAGGATCCCTCTCCCTCAAATTGGAAGATCTGTACCTCCTCCTCAAACTGAGTCTGTTTGGGTCTTCTGTTTCTCCTACCCCCCCTCTGCTCCTTAGGAGGCAGACTTTCAGGGGCAAGAGATTTTGTTTCCGGTTCCTGGGTTTCCAGGGGCTGTTTACAAGTGAGGAAGGAAGCTGCCTCCAAGGCTTTACACCCCCCTTCCCTTTGTGCCTCCTCCCTGGGAACCGGTGAGTTATCGGGGTGCTGCCCCCGTCATTGTTCTGGAGCACCCGGCCCAGAGTTGGGCGCGTTCTGCGCCGGCACGCCCATCTGAGGGTTCTGCTGAGCCCTCAGTATGTGACCCAGATCCCGCGCCATGTTTTGAACCTGGCGCTCTAACTGGGAAACCCGCTCAGGCTGATACGGGGCCCTGTTTTCTCCCCTGGGCTGATCCCGGGAAGGGTAGCTGTCCCTTCTCTGGTAGTACCCCGGGTTGGGAAGATTTGGATACCCCTCCACCCTTGGCCTCCCCTCTCCCGGATTCGGTTGTCTGGGCTCAGGGAATTGGGGAAAGAAGGATGGATGATTTTGGGGTTGGAAATTGGGTGGATACCTGGGGAAAAAGTTCTGCCCAGGATTTGGAGAATTTCTGCCCTCCGGTGGGAAGTTAGGAGGGAAGTTCCCTGGGTTAGGTGCTTGGCTGGATCCCCCCCCTTGGGCTGGAGGAGTCCACACATAACCCAGGATGGGTCGATTTCCCTTGTAACGGGGACTTACATAATCAGGAGAGCGAGGGACCCCATTTGTGGGGCTGCCTCCCTGGCTCCCTGTCTGTGACTGGCCCGAGGACCTTCTGGGCCTAGCATTATTAGGTGCAGGTAGGTTTTTAGGCCCCCCCATCTCCAAATCCAAAACGGGGGTGACATTTACCTCTGCCACCTTGGCAGCAGCAGGGGTGCTGTTGGCTTTGGGGTTTTTCTGGGCATTACTTTTGCTATCTACCGGTTTCTGCACCTCATAGATCCGGGTAGCCTGTTCAATGACCCAGTCTAAAGATCTTTTCTCGTGAAAATCCCTCACGAGCTGGGTCATTATGTATTTGGGCAAGGCATGGAAAAACGTATTAATAAATTCTCTGCTGTTTGTGCGCACCCTTCTGGTGGTCTGCGCAAAGGCACGCTTTAACTCCTGCACAAATTCTTGTGGGGCCTGATCCTCCCCACATTGTAAATTGTAGGCTGCCTTGCGAGCCTCTTGGGGATTTCTGTGAACAGAAAAATGTTTTAATATGGCCGCCCTATAGGTGGACCACCTGGAATGATTTTGGTCCTCCAGC
Source organism: Ambystoma mexicanum (assembly GCF_040938575.1). Taxonomy (NCBI): domain Eukaryota; kingdom Metazoa; phylum Chordata; class Amphibia; order Caudata; family Ambystomatidae; genus Ambystoma; species Ambystoma mexicanum. The sequence goes on from NC_090928.1 coordinate 1,153,074,329, forward strand.
CCTGCAAAGAAACTGGAGTACTCTGGGGAGAATGTCCACTTTACATATTGGATACAGCTTTGGCTGTCCTTCAAATGGAAAGTCTCCATCATTTGCTCAAACAACTCTAAGTGCTCCCAAACAGAATACTTGGCGTTCTTGTGATAAGGCGTGATGACACTCCTGATTGCCTTAATCTGCTTTAAGGGGTCCTTAATCAAGGCCCTTTTTGCCTTATTGGCCTTTTTGGTTCGGGTAACCCTGGTCCATTCATCTTCTGACTCAGAGGCACTGCTTCCAGAGGTTCCCGTCTGTTCTTCCAGGTTTTCCCGGATTCTGCGAGCCTGGGAATGGCTGGCAGAATGTGGGGACCTGGTCTCCTGTGTCCTGTACCGCTCAGAGGAGTCTTCAGATCCCTCCTTGCTGCCAGGATTTGATGGGTACCCCCCCACTGACCTAACTGGGCAGAAGTTTTCAGGATGCCCTTAATGGGCCTACTCACCTGGGGTTCCCCATCAAATTGCACTGTGCTTGGGTGCTCATACCCGGATGCCCGCCCCTCCATTCCTGGGTGGTACTGACCTATGAGCCCCATGCTTCTGGCTGGGTAGTAATCTGCCATCCCTGTGGCCCTGTGCTCATGTGCGCCAGGGGACATGGGGGTGGCAGAGTCCAGGGACTGAGAGAAATAAAGGCCTCTGGTACTAGGGCTCCTGGGGTTATGCTCCGGAGTTTCTCTTTCCCAGCGAACCTCATCTCTATCCGCCCCTGCTCCCTGTTGCAATGCAAGAGCCTGCGCCTTCAGTTCCTCAGTTAAGGCCTTACTAGACTCTATCAGTCTCTCCTGCATCGCTACCTGTTGTTGGAGCCTATCATTGTGCTGGCAGAGAGCCTCATTCTCTCTCTGCGTTTCCTGATTGGTCCTGGAGCACTGGGCCAGTCTTTGCTGCAGGAGGGTGACCTCCTGAGCTGTGTCCCTATTGGCCTGCTCCTTTCTTGCCAGAGCATCCTCCACCCTCCTGGTGTGCTCTAGCAAGTCCTGGTGTTCTTTTTGGAGGTCACCCAGTCCCTGGTGGGCCAGGTGATTTTCTTCCAATTTCCTTTTTAAGTGGCAGACATCCTGGCCTAAGGTATCCCTTTCCTGACTAAGAGCCTGCATCTGTGCCGCCAGGTCGTCCCTCTGCCTTTGAAAGGCACCAGCTTTCTGGCGCTCCTGGTCAAATTCTGCCTGGGTATCCAGGTCTTTCAAAATCAGTTTATTGCTCTCTGCCTTCTCCCTATCTAGGTGGCTTTGCAGGGTGACTACCTGCTCAGCACATGCCCTATTGAAGTCTAACTGTTGCTCCAGCTTTTTCTGGCTCTGCAGTAGGGAGTCCAAACTTTCTTGGTACTCCTTCTGCAAGGCCAGAAATCTGGTATCCTGGTCAGCCTTTTCCTGTTGCAGGATGTCCATATCCCTCTTTATTTTAATGATGTGCTGTCTACTCTCATTTTCTGACTCCTGGCTTCCCTGCAGCCTCTGCTCAGAAGATACCAGGTCAGATTGGACCTTCTCTAACGCCATCTGTCGCTTATTCGCCAGATCTTGGCTTTCAGTACATTTATCCTGCATGTCTCCCATATATAGGTACAGGTATGCCGCTATCCTAACCATCTTGTCTTGTTCATCCTTAGCTTTAGGAGCCATGTATAGTTCACTCAGGGCCACATGTAGGGGACCCTGATCTCCCCATATATCTGACCCTGTTTCAGTGACCTGTTGCGTGATGGCCTGCAACCAGACCATCTGGTCCTGGTGTGTCCACTCACCTCTCACAAATAACTTATGTAAGAAGTGCTCTCTGGCTATTTTCATGTCTACTAAGGTCGTCATTCTAGAGATTGGTCTCTGTCCTGACTTACAGAAATTAGTATTTTATTTTTGCAAAACAGACCTTTTTCTTAGAGCTTTCCTTTGAGGAGTGCTTTACAGCGTAACACAGCGTGGTGATCCGACCTGATATGTGTATCTGGTCAGCTGGCACACTGTATTAATCTGCACAAGTGATAGATCTAATCCATCAAATCCCGGACGAGCCCCCAATTTGTAAGAGGATTCAATTCAACACTACAGCTAAGTCAATGCCTATTCTGGGATACTGAATGGAAACCCTTATTAATATATCTTTATGTCCAGTTCATGCGTTCTGGATGACTACCCCTATATAACACCCCTCCCTTGGAATCCCCCTGACCCCACTGAGCCAAGAAGTAGTTCTGTTTTGCAAGTTTAAAAGGTTTATTTGATAATTTAAACAATAGATCTATATATCACACTTTATAATAAATTAATAATTGAATATCACACTTAATCTGATATGATAAAGATTAACAACAGAGAATCTGGCACTAGCACACTTGCGAATAGGAACAGAAGAATAAGGTGGTAGAGAATGCTTTATATAAGTCCAGATGGATGTAATGTTGAATGAAAAATGCAATACAGAAAATACTCAATATGATTTCAACATAACAATGTAATCACTTTTCTCTGGCAATCCCCTCCCCCCTTTATGCAATGCAAGGAAATGGAAGGAAAGCACACAGTTCTCAGAAATGCAATCAACTGTAATTCAGTTCACCCCAGCAAGCTTAGCCTACAGAAGTTTGAAACACAGGCCCAAAATGCTTTTATATGTGCTGGCAATGAAGTGAAAAATATGCTAAAATGCTTTTAATTCCCTCTAGAGGTTTAGGGTGAGTGGTATATGCTTTGAATAAGTTCAGGATCACTTTAGCAATGCTCTATAATGGTTGCCAGGTTGCAAACAAATTTTTTCTTTAACGGAAGGCAAGCAGCAGCAGATTTTTACACGTGGAGAAACTTGCAAATCGCGGCAAAATGTCAAATCGCGGCAGATTTTTCCGAGTGCGCCGGGCGCGATTACAGAGGAACTACAAGGACTATCAATATTGTTTTGGGGTCCTAGGACAGCCTAGGATCTCAGCTTCCAGATGAAAGTTACTGAAAGTCTCTAGGACAAACGGTCACGGAGATATGAGCGATTAAATAAAGGTCGTTTTTCAGATTTGAAAAGACAAGTGCAGCTTGCAACTAGAAAATGACAGGTGACAGCTTTACAAATGACAGGTGACAGTTAGGAGGCAGTTCTACTTAGATTAAAATAGCGGGGATTATATTATTTTAACTAAGAGATTGGTTCTGCACAGTTCTACTAGGTACTCACACTATATTCTTGAATTAAATGGGCCTCGCCACGGATCTGGTCAGGTTTTAGACTGGACTCTGGTCTCTGCACTTCACAGTGATCTGGGTCAGCTCTCTCTCTCTCTAGCCTCTCTGGATTCTGGAGATTGATGGATTTGAAGTCTGGATCTCTGGATGTGGTATGGTCCGGCAGAGTGCGTTGCAGCAAATGGAATTGAAGGTCCCTATCTGTCCTGTCTGTCTGCTTTTATCTGTTTTTAAAATGGGTGTGTGTGCAGCATCACTAGGCTCTACCCCTCTCCACTTATCATTGGCCAAGCTTTCATTTCTCCCCTGATTGGGGGAGCTAAGTTGTGTCAGAGTGATGTCATTTTACAGCCTGCAGAAAGCCCACTCCTCCTGTCAACTTGCACACAATCTATATTTGATAAAAAAAAACATATTTGCACAGGTACACATTTGTTTAAAATTACACGCACCCCTCACATATCACAGGAGGTATACCCTGTCCAAATCTGCTCTTCCTGAGAGTTTGCATTCAGAAATGGCAATATTTTGCACTTTTTAACTGATTTTGCAATTTCGGACATTAACCCAAATTTACACACATGTGCGCAAGGAGTATGGACATTAATTGATGAAGTGTCAGATTTTTCACATGCACACATTTTGAGTAATATCCTCTTTTCCGCTAAAACCCCCCTGAACATACCACCGGGTCCTAACACGTCTTAAAATGTGGGCAGAAAAATCACAAGAATTATGGTATCATTTAAATAATTTTCCCAAGTCCGTACTATGAGTTATTCATCTTGTTAGAGTTATGTTCTGGCCCCAAAGGGGTGTGGTTTCCCCCCAGCACAAGGTTGAATTTCTGGTTTTTCCAGTTCTGCCAAGCCAGCTTGCTCTCACAGGCAGTGCCCCTCCCCTGTCCTTCCAGGAGGAAGCTCCATTTACGACTCCCGCCAATAAAACATTTGCCTGAGTCAGGACAGGGCTTTGTTCAGAGCTCCTGTATTCTGTGGGGGCTCCCCTTAATTCAATTATCAGAGAGATGGCATATCCTTAGTGTGGCCAGCAAAAGGCAGATAGGCCTAGGAACACAGCTGTGACTCAAGTTTCACTCCTGATGGGGGGTAGTTGCCAGGCAAAATTGGAATCTCTTTAAGCCAGTTTTTAGCTACATGTCATTTCTGTTCCCCAGTTTTCTGCATTCAAATAAAACTAAACATTTTTACATATGCAGCTAGAATGCTGATTCTAAGTTTAAAACTATGACATTTAAACAATTGAAACCTATGTGACACTCAAAAGTAGGTCACTCAGTCAATTTAAACATTTAGATTTTTAGTGTCTTTCAGTCCAAATTTACTTAAACTGCTGAAATCCACAGCTCAGCCAGTCTTGTTATAAACCTTCAAGTCACTTCAGAATATAACTTTACATTGGATCCACCTCTCAGTAAGTCTTTCTTTGGCTTGCTTTGGGTTCATTTATTCAGTTTTCTACAAAATCTGGTTTTTTTAAAACGCCGGCTTTCTGATAGTGGTGAGTACTGGTACTGCACCCCTTTTTGGGATTTAAGAAAATGAATTCCCAACAGTTATGGGTTTGCTTTTGGCAATCAGCATTGCCATTCCCAATGGTTTCAGACTACTGTGTGGGTAGTCCACTGGTGGTTTTAGGCAGTGTCCTTCTGTGCCCATAACATCGGCAAAAATGAGTGGCAGCCTATTCTTCATGCATTTCCCTGTGCATTTTCTGGGAAGCTCTGGCCATCATGATGTTTTCCATGTCAATACTGCACAGTTTTGAGATAGGGCTCGGATGCATGGGTAAATACATCCCACAACACCATCTATCCACTTTTTAATGCCAGAAAAGATCCAGGGTTTCTGCCTTCAGAGGAGTATCTGCAGGTGGATTTCCTGGCACCAACATTCAAAGAAGTCCTCAGGGTGCAGGCTTGGTGAGGGCCAACAGTCCATTCCAGTCCTTGACCCTGATATCCCAGTGGCTCATTTTTGCAAGGTCGGGTCCATCCTCAAGGGGTATCATCGAGTGAAACCGTGAAACTCCATCACTTCGCCTTCCAAGGCACCCAAGGACTTTGACGAGGAAGAACCTCTTCCATCATCAGGACTCATCCAGGAGTCCCAGATTTGTCTTGGATCCAGTTCTCCTGTGACTTCCCAGGTATTTTGGGAATAGCAGCATCTGTAGAAAGAGGAGAAGGCTGTTAATGAACATATTTGGACTGGGCTATAATATTTAAAAACAAGTACACCTTAACCTTTCCTTACAGGTAGCTCAGGTGGGGGAATCCTCACACAGTATTGCATTTGTAACCTAAAGAAAGCATCCTGCCTATATTCTAAATATTACCTGCCTATCCACTGTAATGTTTTATGAAGTTAACCCTTGCCTGAAATGTAAATGCTTATTAATAACTCACCAGTTAGTGCAATACAATTGAAATGTAAGAGTTGTGCCACATTAAACTGTATGTAGCTATCCTAAGTTAAGTTACCTATTTAGATTTCTAGTGCAAATTGAGTCTTATTTATTTGTGTATATCTACTTGACTTTTTATCCTGTAATAAAAGGACTGTGCTATCACCTAACATTGTGTGTGGAAATTCCATTGCAGGAAGTTTGGGAATTCACTTTACCTAAGACCCAGCCTGCATGACCTCATTTGAGTCTCAGCCTTGGTTGCTCATCCATAGCTACCATTACAGAACCTTGGCTGGGCTGCACCGTGCCTCTACCCCAACTATATAGTGTACAGAAATACATATACACCCTCCAGTCTCTATAAGAGGTGTTTGAGGGAACTAACCAAAAGCATTAATCTCTCATCTCAACATATTGCTCCTAGAAGAGCAGACATGGCTGCAACATCATCAACGGACCCAGTGAGTTTACCAGCAGCAGAGTTGTATCCTGGGGACCAGGTGTACATCAGGAACTATTTGAGCAGTGGCATGAGAACAGGTTCCAGGGTGTGAATGCCATAGCATATGCAACCCTGTTCACAGTGTGAAGGAGTTGCAGTAATGGGTTCACTTGTGTGATGTTAGGAAAGCACCCGGTACCGCTCAACCTTCTCGGGCAAATGATGCACACATTGAATAAAGTGACAGTACACCTAGTATCCTGTCTGATTACAATGCTGCATGTCATCAATCCTTATAATTTGAAGAAATGGGTTGATTTTTCGGGTTGCTTTTTTGTTCTTTCTACCCCTTTGCAGGTTCAGGACTTCAGGCATTGTGTAATATATTTTATTGGTTGCATATGTTGTCTTACCTTTGTTTTTTCTATGGTGTTTGTTTTTGGTTATTGTATATGGTTAGGGCATATGAAGGGTGGTATGGGAATGACACAGATGTATAGAATTTGGGAGTGACACAGACCAGGAGGGAAACAGAGATGGATATATAGTACAACCAGTATAAGAATCCTACATTTCCAGTGGCCATACACTGGCAGACAGCACACCAAATGGAAGATAAAAAAGACTTGCAATTAATTGTCCTAAGGAAAAAACAAAATATATATATATACATATATATCTCCCTGGGGAAAATGGGAGGGGATAAGGAATGGAAACTTTAACAAATGGAATCAAAGTTAATATGCAAAATGTGATCAACAGAACATGGATTGAACACTGATCATGAGATGGGGTCTTTCCTGTGAACAATAATCCAATACTGTGTTTTGGTGCAAGGCTCCCGAATACTGTAAACATGTTCAATGTTGAGAGATACAATAGGCTTAGTGGTATGTTGCGGCATTAGATTGCTTATACTTCATGTGCACCAATTGTACTGTATTTTGAAAAAAGACAGCATCAAAATATTGCCACATCAGGGAACTTCCTATCAGCTTTTAGTTTCAAGCTATCTTTGGAAAAATGTCCCTACAATGAGGGCATCTAAACAGTGACTTAACCATACTGTATAAATAAATATAAAGCTAACACTGGGTAGAGGGAACTAGATGATAACAATTTAGAATTATAAATTGTTCTAATTGACTAATTATATACTGGCCAGGAGGGGCAGGTTCAATTTTTGAGACCAGTTTAGGGCTAAAACAGGATCAGAGTTTGTATGGGTATCTGTACCCAAAACAGGTGTCCGTAGGAGCTTTGACATGGACTTTTGTAAGAAGAACTGTTAACTAATAAAGCTTTGTTCATTTCCAAGAATCTTTCTTGATATAACTCATCTATTGTGGCCCTTTTGGGGTTCTGAAAAACATTGGGCCTCATTAGGAGTTAGGAGCTGCCTCCAAACTCGGGTCCGGGTCCGGGTTCCCTCAATGGGGAAATACCGGGCCATTCTGACCTTGGAGGGCTCAGTATTTCCCCATTAAGGGAACCCAGACCCAGACCATCCCCATTCCCATTCGAGCCCCCATAGGGCCCAATGGGAATGGGGAGGGAGCTAACAATTCCTCGCCACATACCCTTTCCCCTCCCATGAGCAGCGCCTGTGCATGTGGTTGGGCATGTGGGGGCAACACCATGTCCACCGGTACACCCCGCTGTGTTGCGACATTGTGCAGGGCACATGCTGCCACAATGATCTTGCACACTACTGGGGGTGCATATAGTAGCTGGCTGCCAGAGCGGTCAGGGGAGCGTAAGCGTGACGTGTGCACTCTTAATGTGCGCTCCACTGTGCCCCTGGTTGCAATATGGGCTCTGTTGTATCTTACCTTGGGTGGTGTGGTGGAGTTTCGTTTTGGCATCATCATGTGGTTGCTCAGGGGGTAGGCACTGTCCCCTGGGGAGTTGAAGATGGTTGTCATTAGTTGGGTTTGTGTATTTGTCTGTGTGTGACATGCATGCATGTGCACAGACGTTTGTACTCACCAATGAGCCATGTGTCGACAAGCTTCCCAGCTTCCAGGTCCCCGCACAGGGCGGACATTCTGTATATGACACTGTAATGGGTAGACCCAGGATAGTTTCCATAGACAGATGTATACAACCTGTACGTTGATGGAATGCCAGTGCTTGCGGTTGCGGTAGATGTTCTCAGTGGCCCTAGGTGGACGTAGGGCCACATGGGTGCAATCTATGGCACCAAGCACTTTGGGGAAGTGTGCCACCCTGTAAAAGTCCTGACCCATGGCCTGCCTTTCTGCAGGTGTTCTGGGCATGCACTGAGGGGCGCGCAGTCATGATTGCCATCAACTGGTGTTGGCAGCGTGACTGCGTGGGCTGTGAGACACCCCAACTATGGCAGTTGTCCACTGAAATGACCCAAGGGCCAAAACATGCAGGACATTGAGCACCTTTTCCAAGGGGCTCAGTGCTTGGGAGCACAAGGTGGGTGATGTCCTGATCTCCATACCGAAACACATCCACTCCTTCAAGTCCAATACTTTCAGAGATGCCAAGGTGCTATGTATAAACCTCCAACCAATGAATTTATGAATCTCCTAATTCCACACAGTCTGCTTCATCATAGCCATGCTTCCAGCGATTAACACAAGAAATAAAACACTTGCTACCCTGTGCTCCTGTTCTCTTGAACACCTCCTCTGTTACCATGAAACCTGATTGGCGTATCTGTATATGTCAGCGAACGTTCCCAACTCTCCACAGTCTCTGATGTCCTATTTGCATGAAGGGCATCATTAAAAGAAACAAATGGCATGTGTAAGGCTATGGACTTTCGCAGACAACCGCGGACCAACTTTTGGAATATATATACTGACTCCCTAGAACTAACTTGTAATAAGGATCTCAATAAACATATGCTCTTTTCCAACCGCTGCTATCAAATGCCATGTATTGGCAAAATTATCCACCCGATTAAGTGGCAGTTAATTACATGTTGTCAGGCTGTTGCCTACCCTCCCGAACCTCCTCCTCACCGTGCATTCAGATAAGCTGTCCTTGGGATCAGGTGACTTCTTCTTGCAGGTCTTCCTGGTATCTAGATCCTTCTTCTCCTTTTGTCTCTTGTCCTTTTCGTGCAAATAGGGTCTGGCTCCCTCACAGGCCACCTTGGCAGGATTAGGTACCTGCTCTTGGAGGACTCCGAGGAGGCAAAACCCCCATAACAGGGAAAAGCCGGTTGGCAAAAAAAAAACCCTGGTGGTTGAAATGTCTATCCAATGCTGGCGTCTTCCTAGCTGATGAAAGTTGTGAGAATTATAGGTGGTAGATGCCTCCAAAGAATATGAAGTCTGTACTCTGTTGGAAAAGTACCACAGAATGCTGGAGATGAAGTCTTTGAATGATGAAGGTAAGAATATAGGTGGTAGATGCCTCCAAAGGAGAAAAATTCCCTGCTATGGTGGAATAGTACCACAGAATGCTGGGAGATGAAGTCCTGGAAGGATGTATGCAATGGTAGCCAGTCTACCAATACGGGCATTAGTAATACTCTTCCTGTGAATGTCGCTGCCAACCCTGAAAGGAAGGTAGCAGGAAGTTTACAGAGAGCAGAAGTAAGTAAACCGGTACAAGCAGGGAAGCAAGAAAAGCAGATGATCGCCGTTCCAGGGAAACAAGACCCCAGCAACAGCGAACGAAAAAAGGCAGAGACTGCACCAGTCGCGGTGGAAGAGTGAGACGTGAGGGCGTGGAAAACAGCTACAGGAAAGCAAGTATGGAAAGCAGAAGGCAGTGTTTAGAATCCGCACAAATTATAAGAGGTAAAAAAAAACAAATAAGGAAGAAACAAACGAAAGTAAAGCAAGAGAGTAGGGGCAAGGCAGAAGGCAAGAGCTGGTGGATGCAAAGTTCCAAACAGGAACGGAACTCCAGAGGGCTAAGCAAGTGAAAGAATTTCCAAGCGGGAGGCTTAGAGAGGAGACTGTGAAAACACAAAGCAACGCGGTCCAAGAAGTGGACGGATAAAACGCGCTGTTCCGGGGTGAGTGGTACATAGATATACACACGGCGGCCATCTTGGTGGAGGACTTGGGCTTCAATTGGGTTTGAAAAATGCCGCTCTAACCCTAAATCTAAAGATGGGAGGTAATCTACGACCAACAAATAATAATAACGCAGTCGTAGTGGTGTCTTGTCAAAATAAAAGTAACTATACCAATAAACCTATTGTCAACCTTTACTCCTAAATACAAATAGTGTGGAAAACAATGTTATGCAACAGTAAAGTGTTCAAGTAATGATATTCAAGCCGTTGGCTTCCCTTACCCATGTTTTCAGCACGGGACAAGGTGGCACGCTTGAGCTTAGCACAGTCTCTGGCTTCTCTAGCACGAGGATGCAGTTCAAATCTCAGTATCAGGGAATTCCATACCAAAGTCTCTTTGCAATTCAAAGTCTCTAAGTTCAGAGGTCCTAAAATGACGAATAAAAAAAGAGTTCCTCAGGATTCTCAGGTACAACTTCGAGGGTGATTACGGATTCACCCCTGGTCCCCCTCTGCCGGGCTCAGACCCACTTTGACACAAAGCCTTCTAGGGTAATTCACTGTTCACTTTGGGTCCCCCTCTGCCAGGCTCAGACCCACTTCAACACAAAATCTTCAATTATTCTCCCTCTGCTGGGCTGGGACCAGATTCACATACATATTTTTCTAAACTTTCTCTATTTGATCAAAGTCGAGTTCCGATTGTGGGCATGATTTTGCTTGATCGGTCGCAGGACCAATTTGATTCACATATGTTTGTTCACTTTCAAATGATCCCCCTTGCGGGCTCAGATCAATTTGATCTAGTTTTGTTATTCCTCAGCTGGATAGCTTACAGAGACTTTTGATTGAGCACCCATGACGTGCCGGACTACTCTGTCAAAGGTATTGTAGCTCGCATTAAAATTCAATCACTCATTAGCAGTATAACTTCACTCGCGTCTCTTATCACACGCGCTTGAACAAAGTTTGTTCCAGCGCTCACCATGTAATGTTGCTGCTTGCAACCTTGGCTTCAACACAGACCGGTCTTGTATCGGGTGTTAGATTGTTTGCCCTTATAGCGGACTGTCCGTGAGAAAGTGTTGGTTTCTAAAAGGGGGTGGTGAACTCCTAAGTATCCTACTGGGTAGGATGGAGAAAATGGGAAGGGGATACCGTTTCTCACCATCCGGTATCCCACTCCCACTGTCACACGCCGCCGCGGTTGGCGTGTGTGGAGCCGATGGCGTTGGAGCGGCCAATAACCCACCCCGCCATGTCTCCGCACAACGCTCCGCGGTTGTCTAGCTTCTCTGACAGACACCGGGGAAGAGCTTTTTTCAGTAGCTCCATCCCGGAAGCCCGCGCGTTGCAACCTACTTGTGTCACGCTTTCGGGTTGGATCGCTCACAAGTTTTCCTCTCGGCTCGTGTTGAGCTCTTTTCCCTCGCACTGCTCTTTGCCTCCCCACTCCTGCCTTGCATTTTTCTGACTTTCCTTTGTCTCCTGTAGGTCCTAGGACTCCCCCTTCATTCCTGTTTTTTTTTCTCCTCGTCCTACTGTGCCCTCGAGGCTAATTGTACTGGCAGTTCTGGAATCTGCATTTTGGCTCTCCCTCGGTCTCCTTAACATTCTCTCCTGGTGTTACCTAAGACTGCTTACAGTTCCCATTACCTGCATCTCACCTAAACCCATCTCCTTCAGGAAATACCATCAATGACCACCAGCCAGGTTTTTTTTTATGCCTAACGGCTTTTTCCCCTTTTTGGTCTGAACCGGAGGAGGGGGGCCCCCAGGACCATCTATTTTGGGGTCAGGGTGGCTTCCTTTCGAGGCAGACCCTATCTACAAAAAAAAGAAAAGAAGAAAAGGTTCGGCGGAACTTTGGAGCTAGAACTCACAGGTGAGGAGGAAGGGGTTTGGAGTGACTTAGAATTGGGGGCAGGGGAGTCGGATTCTGATAGTTTGCAACGCCATAAGACGCCAATGGCTACTCCTGAGCAATTTCAGGAGTTGATAGCCGCCGTTCAGGCTATGAATGTGGACTTGCAGAACGTTAAAGCTGAGAACGCCGCCCTGAGGCAGCTGGTTACCAACCAAGAACCTCATGAATCTGACTTACCTCCCATGGCCTTATCCTCAGGCAAATTTGACAGAACCCCAAAACGGTTAAAGGAGTTTCTGGAAGCCTGTTCCGTCTACTTTGCCTTTCACCCTCAGACCTACTCCACGGACCATACTAAGGTTGGTTTCATGGTGTCTAATATGACCGGAAATGCCCTAGCTTGGGCTACCCTTTTGGTGACGTCCAACAACCCGGTCATCCGCGACCATGGAGCCTTCCTGTCTTTGCTCAAACAGACTTTCGAACAACCTGATATTACCCATGTAGCGGCTGAAGAGCTCCTTGAAGTACAGCAAGGATCCAATTACCTACTTTCCTACATATCTACCTTCAAGCGACTGGCTACAGAAGCAGGATGGCCAGAACAGGCCCAGTATACTATATTCCGCCGAGGTCTAAAGGAGGAGATTAAGGACGAGCTAGCACGCATCGCTCGTCCCTCAACCCTATCAGATCTGATGTCGATTGTATTACAAATAGAACATCGGCTCTCAGAGCGAAGAGCAGAAAGGAGGAAGCATAAGACCCAAGTCACCCATCCCCTTGGGACCTCCTCTCTACCTCCTGTGCCATCCTTGAGCAGTAAGGAAGAACCAATGCAGATTGGATCCGCCCAGCCCCCTCTAATACCCGAGGAGAGAAAACGAAGGAGAGATACCGGACTTTGCATGTATTGCGGATCCAATTCCCACCTCTTACGGAACTGCCCAGGTGTACCGCCTAGGCGGGCGGGAAACGACCGACCTCGGACCTAATGGGGACTAGTATCCGAGGTCTAACTCCCAGTCCCTATGTTTCAGTAACTGATACTTCCCAAGTCGCAACGATGGATTCACGCCTCATGACAGTGGCTATTCAACTCAAGACAAGACACGCAGAACTTACCACTATGGCACTGCTTGATTGTGGGGCAACGGGGGTGTTCATGGACACGGTATGGGCCCACAAACAAGGTCTCACCCTTCTGCAGCGTGAAGATGCCCAGAAGGTAGAAGGGGTGGATGGTACCCCACTTTCCTCCGGACCCATCACCCAGTCTACCGAGTTTCTAACTGTGACATCCTTCAACATTCTGAACAGATGCAGTTTGATCTTATTCTAGCTGCTCATTTTCCTATTATTCTCGGAATACCATGGTTTAGAAAACACAATCCGACCATCGATTGGACTCGAAACACTATGGCATTTGAATCGGATTTTTGTCAACAGAGTTGCCTTACACCACCGCAAGTAGAATCCGTACAAATCTTTACTCCAGAACATAAGGAAGTTTGTGAAGTCTATTGTATCCCTCCCGAACTATCAGAATACCAAGAAGTATTCAAGGAAAGTTCCGATCTGGACCTGCCTCCGCACCGTCCGGAAGACTGCGCCATAGAGCTGCTACCCGACGCTTTGGTACCCTTTGGGGGCATGTTTCTCGTATCCTTGGTAGAGAAAAGGGTCCTTCGCGCCTACCTGGACCCTCATCTGACTAACGGGCTCATACGACCATCAAGATCCCCAGCAGGAGCCTCGTTATTTTTCATACCACAACAGGATTCATCGGAACTAAGACCGTGCATTGACTATCGAGGCCTGAATAAGGTCACTATTCGGGATCGCTACCCGATGCCACTCATGTCTGACATCTTAGAGGCAGTTCAAGGCACCTCAGTCTTCTCTAAATTAGATCTAAGGAGTGCCTACCATCTCCTCCGAATTAGAGAAGGAGATGAGTGGAAGGCGGCGTTCAGGACGCCTTTTGGCCTGTTCGAGTATCGGGTCATGCCCTTTGGGTTAGTCAACGCACCAGCCATCTTTCAGCGCTTCATGGACCGTCTTTTTTCGGATGTACTTTTTTTAAATACCATAGTTGACCTTGACGACATCCTGGTGTTTTCACACACACCACAAGAACACACCCAGCACCTAAGGACAGTACTCAATCGTCTTCAATCCCAACATCTGTTGGTCAAACCAGAGAAATGTCTCTTTAATGCCACATCAGTTCCGTATTTGGGTTATATCCTTTCACCAGAAGGCATTACCATGGACCTGAGGAAGGTCTTCTCCATCTTGGAGTGGCCCACTCCTGCTTCTCTTAAGGAGGTCCAGCGATTCCTGGGGTTAGCCAACTTCTATAGGAAGTTTATCGGACAATTTTCTCAGATCGTCTTACCCATCACTGCCCTACTTAAGAAGGATTCACAATTCTTTCTCTGGACCGAACAAGCAAATCAAGCCTTTATGACACTTAAAGAGAAGTTCTGTACTGCTCCGGTCCTGTGCCAGCCAGACCAAACCATGCCTTTCATAGTAGAAGCGGATGCATCGGCTAGGGCCTTAGGAGCAGTTCTTCTTCAGGTCAGAGACGGGAAGGATTATCCAGTGGCATACATCTCTAAAACCCTTTCTACCAGTCAAAGAAATTATTCGGTGATAGAGAAGGAATTGCTAGCATTGAAGGCTGCCTGTGAGGAATGGAGACACCTACTACAAGGAAGCTCTCATCAATTTACTCTACGCACGGATCATAAAAACCTACAGATCCTCAGGAATATGGAGTGCGTTAATTCAAGACAATCACGCTGGGCTAACTTTTTTAGCCAATACGATTTTACCATAACGTATATTCCCGGTACCCTAAACAGCCTGGCAGATGCCTTATCAAGGCGTGATGCCCCTGAAGTACAGACAGTTCCTGTGCCAGAGTACATGTTTCCTAGGAACTGTATTGTAGGCTTGGTTTCCTCCTTTCTCCAGGAGGTCAGAACGGTCACTACGCCTGAATTGGAAGCAAGGGTACCTCGGAACCAACAACACCAGTCTCGATGGTCCGACGGACTGTTGTTAGTAGGACATAGATTGTTCATCCCCACTAGAGCCTTACAGTTGAAGATCTTAGGCTGGGGTCACGACCATGTGACAGCAGGTCATAGAGGAGTACAAGGTACTTTGGAACTTATCTCTCGTTCCTTCTTTTGGCCCACTCTCTCTCAGGATGTCAAAAGGCATTGTAGAGCATGTCAGACTTGTGCCAGAAATAAGAACCCGACTCACAAACTTTATGGCCTTCTAGAACAACCAGAGACACCTATTCGGCCTTGGTCCCATATCTCGACAGACTTTATTGTTGATTTACCTTTGTCTCAGGGTTGTACATGTCTGATGGTTATGGTGGACTCTTTTACCAAACTTGCCCACTTCTCCCCACTGCCAGGAGTGCCATCCGCTTCAGCAATGGCGGAAATATTCCTAAAGGATATTTTCAGGTTACATGGGTTACCTGAGAAAATTATTAGCGATCGGGGCAGTCAATACACCTCTCGATTTTGGGCAGCACTCTGTCAGCGTTTGGGGATCGAATGTGCCCTTTCCTCTGGGTTTCATCCGCAGACTAATGGGCAGACGGAGCACCTTAATGCCTCTCTCGAGCAATATCTTAGGTGTTACATTAATAGCGTGCAAGACAATTGGGTGGCCCTTCTACCTACTGCAGAATTTGCATATAATAACTCTGAACATTCAAGTACAGGTCTCAGTCCCTTTTTCTGCACCTACGGAATACACCCGCGGGGATTACTTCCCATGTTCAAATCCTTCTCCAATATACCCACGCTTGAGTCTAACTTAGCCGAGAAATCCTCCGCTCATAAGTCTGCCCTACAGAGTTTATGTTTATCGAGAAGGAGGTATAATGAACAATCTGACCGATCTTGTCTACCATGTCCCAATTGCAAGGTAGGTGATCGAGTCTGGTTGTCTACCAGGTATTTACCTTGATGGGTTCATCCAACTAGACTCACTCCCCGATTTCTGGGTCCCTTCAAGATTATCAAACAGATAAATCCTGTGGCCTTTAGATTACAACTCCCAAAAAGTTTGCATCTGATTCACCCTGTGTTTCATTCCTCCCTACTCTAACCTGTTGATCCAGACACCCCTTACAAACGAAGAGGAACTATGCCTGTGGGTCAGCAGTCTCCCCCTGAGGAGTATGAGGTATCGAGTATTCTAGACTCCAGGTATCGAAGGGGCGGCTTGAGTATTTAGTGGCTTGGAAAAGGTATCCCCATTCGGAGGACTCCTGGGAACCAGAGTCCCATGTGCATGCACCTAGGTTGACTCGTCGGTTCCATCGGCTCCATCCGGTAAACCGGGAGGGGTGGGCCATGGAGGGGGGGATACTGTCACACACCGCCGCGATTGGCGTTTGTGGGGCCGATGGCTTTGGAGCGGCCATTAACCCGCGCCACCACGCTCCGCACAACGCTCCACGGCGGTCTAGCTTGTCTGACGGCCGCCGGAGAGGACCTTTTTTCAGTAGCTCCAACCCAGAAGCCTGCGCGTTGCAACCTACTCGCGTCAGGCTTTCGGGTTGGATCGCTCACAAGTTTTCCTCTCTGCTCGTCTTGAGCTCTTTTCCCTCACACTACTCTTTGCCTCCCCACTCCTGCCTTGCATTTTTCTGACTTTCCTTTGTCTCCTGTAGGACCTAGGACTCCCCCTTCATTCCTGTTTTTTTTTCTCCTCGTCCTACTGTGTCCTCTAGGCTAATTGTACTGGCAGTTCTGGAATCTGCATTTGGGCTCTCTCTCGGTCTCCTGTCCATTCTCTCCGGGTGTTAGCTAAGATTGCTTACCGTTCCCATTACCTGCATCTCACCTAAACCCATCTCCTTCAGGAAATACCGCCAAGGACCATCAGCCAGGTTTTTTTTTATGCCTAACGGCTTTTTCCCCTTTTTGGTCTGAACCGGAGGAGGGGGGCCCCCATGACCATCTATTTTGGGGTCAGGGTGGCTTCCTTTCGAGGCAGACCCTATCTACAGAAAAAAGAAACGAAGAAAAGGTTTGGCGGAACTTTGGAGCTAGAACTTCATGCGGGAAGAGTTTCGACTAGTGAATAGGATCGGGTGTTCTAATCCATCACAAACATGTGCCAAAACTGCTCCTATCACTGTAAGAGAGGCATCAGTTTGCCACACAAACTCCCTCGAACAATCTATTACCTTTAGGATCGGGTTCTGGCACAGGGTTTGTTTTAAGCTGTCGTAAGATACATCATCTTCGTTGGTCCAATGAATCTTTTGGGGTTTGGCGTTCTTTAATTTGTCTGTCAACCTAGCTGTTCTGTCTGAAAAATTAGGGGAAAACCGATGGTAATAACCGATCAACCCAAATAATGCTCTGTGGTCTCTCTTGGTTTTAGGCATGGGGGTATTTAGGACGGCTTTCACTTTTTCTCGTTGAGGCTGGACAATACCATTCCCTACAAAGAAACCAACATATTTCAAAGCTGATTGAGACAGCTTACATTTGGATGGATTGGTCGTTAAGCCGGTTTCTCTGAGGGCTCTACTAATAGTAAACAGATGGAAAAGATGGTCTTCCCAAGTCTTACTATAAATTACTCTATCGTCAATATTAGCCCCACAGAAATCGGAGAAGGGCTGTAATATCCTGTCAATGAGCTGTTGGAAAGAGGGGCGGGGTTCCCATGTAAGCCAAAAGGGAGGACTTTGAACTTGAATAGTCCCAGGGGCATTGAGAAAGCTGTCTTTTCTTTCTCAGGTCCATGTACTGGGACCTGCCAGTACCCCTTGGTTAAGTCTAGGGTTGATAGAAAGGTGTTGTTTCTGAGTTTATCAATCAATTCCTCAATGCACTTCATGATATAGGCATCAAAGTCAGAGGTGGAATTGACTTGTCGGAGGTCTATGCAAAACCTCCAGGAATTATCAGGTTTTGTGACCAAGACTATAGGGGAGGACCATGGGCTTGAAGAAGATTTTTTAATATTTTCCCTTAGCATTTTGTTCACTTCCTCAACCGCTAGGCTTCCGGGAGTCTATATGATTTCAAATGGACCACTTTTCCCTTTGGAGTTCTGATATAATTATAAGTGCTATGCATTCTGCCTGGTTTCTCACAGAATACATCAGGGAATGTCAGGACTAAATCTTTTAAGTCTTCTTTTGTTGACTAGATAGTTCTTGGGGAATTAATTCAAAATGATCTATTTCCTCTGGGACCAAACAAGACAGTGTTGTGGCAGGGGCTGCAGATGGATTTTCTTTCCACTCTTTTAAGAAATGTACATGGTAGAGGTGGGTCTTTTGTTTCCTGTAAGGTTGGGCTATGTTATAGGTACAGGTCCCAGTTTGCTCTAATATTTCATTTGGCCCATGCCATTTTGTGGCAAGTTTACTTTCAGAGGTGGGTAAGAGGACTAATACCTTTTGTCCTATTGAAAAAGATCTTAAATTAACCTTTTTGTCGTAGGTGGACTTTTGTTGTACTTGGGCCTTTTCCATGTGAATATAGACTAGATTTCAAACAAGTTGCATATTCTCTCCCAATCTGGTAGCTGTTTGTGAGAGGGGAAGAGGTGCCTCTTCTTGGTCTTCCCGGGTCTCTCTGAGCATGTCGAAGACATCTCTTTGTTCTCTACCATGAAGTAGCTTGAAAGGAAGGAGAGAATCCAATGGACACCTGAGGGTGTCTTTCTTACTGCAAGTGGGGCCCTGGGAATCATGTGATCCCAGTCCTTCCCGTCTTGCCTACCAACTTTCTTAGGATATCTTAAGTGTTTTGTTAACTCTTTCTACCAATCAGTCTGTTTGGGGGTTGTAAAATGAGGTTCTTAAGGTGTCAATATGGAGCAATTCTTTGACTTCACCCATTAGTTTGCCCATAAGATTGGATCCCTAATCCGTTAGAATTTGCTTGGAAAAATGAACCCTAGAAAAATATGGCAATAGATGTTTTAAAATATGTTGGGTTGTGTTGTTCCACATGGGGAAGGCCTATAGGTATCGGTTAGCGTAATCAATGATTACGAGGGTATATTTATACCCAGTCTAGAGGTTTCCAATTGTCCAATGATATCCATCCCAATCCGGGAGAAAAGGACTTGTATTATTGGTAAAGGCTTCACAGGGAAATCCTAGGGAATATGCGTACTGGTTTTCGGACATATTTTATCTGGCTGAATGAAGTTCTTTACATCAGCATGGATACCTGGCCAGTAAACCTTCCCACTGATGTGTGCATGGGTCTTAGATTGTCCTAAGTTTCCCCCGGTCAAATGAGAATGTGCAATCTCTAGCACAATATTTCGATGGGTTTTGGGGATTACTAACTGAGCTTTACTTAGGCCTTCTGTTGAGATTTCTTTTCTGCACAGCAATCTGTGTCTTAGGAAGAGAAAATGACTTGCCTTCTCTAATCCTTCCCTTTCAAGAATCACCTTCATAAAGCCTCCTCGAGCACTGGATCATTTAGCAGGGTGAAGGCTAAGTCCGGAAGGACGGGAGGTTCTTCTTCCCTTTCTTCCACCATGGTAGATGGTTCATCAGCGTCCCCAAAGCCTAAGGTACCTCTCTCAGTTTCTTCTGTTTCACTATCTATAAAACAGGTTAATAGAGCCCTTTCAAGAATTCCGTGTGCAATGTTGTCCCCCCTATGAACTTCAACTGGAATTTCAGCATGGTTCTTTAAGAAAACCTGTATGTCTCCCCGGAAGTTGGGATCTATAATGCCCGCTAGGTCATTCAGACCAAACTTCCAGGGCAGGACAGGTTTTGGAGACAATCTTATATAACACACAGGAGAGGGTATACAGAATGTGGGAATCATTTCTCTTTCCCCTGGAGGGATAGTAGCTTCTCTGCTGCTGCAGATATCAAGCCTATGGATTATTTTGTGGTGATAGTGGGATATGAGGCTCTATAGCTAAGCTTCTGGAAGTTTAGGGTCCCCCAATTTGTCTCAATTGACACCATATGTAAGGAAGGCATGGTATTAAGTAGTAAGACAGACACAAGTGACCACAATTGAATTGGGTTTGGAAAATGCCTGTCTAATCCGTGCTGTCCATTAGAAAGTGTTTGTGTTGTAAAAGCGGGGGGTTACAGTTCCTAAATATCCTACTGGGTAGGATGGGGTAAAGTTATCACACGGAAGACGATACCACGTCTCACCATCCGGTGTCCCACTCCCACTGCCTGAAGACCCCTCACCCAGGCTATCCTCCCGCACTGGTCCACCCCCAGGAAATGGATCCAAAAGCGATGGCTGTGTCCTGGCAACCTGGATGACAGATCCCCGGGGACTAGTGGGTGAGATACCTTCTGGTTTCTCACACTATACACTGTATGTTTCTTATTAAAATACAAGTAAATTAGGCATTGCTTAAACAAATAAGCTTTACTTACATATAAATGTACAGTGTTTAAAACCCTGTACTATAACATTCCTTATAGAGGCAGAATATTACATGTCATTCATTACAAGTGTCACTTAAAGCAGTTTCTACAATATTTTACAGTTGCATGTTCCTTACTTCAAAAACACAGAGGCATGTTGAAAGTGGCAACATAGCTATGAATTGATTCCTTTTCAATACATTCCTACTAAAAAAAGGCAATCCTACATGCAACACTTTTCATTACATATAAAGGACTTGTACTTTGATCATTCCATTCCGAAGGGTGGCTGCCAGGTTCTGTGTCTTTTTAGAGGCTGTGGGGGAATGGATGAGGAACAACTGGCTCAAGTTGAATGTTGAAAAGGCTGAGGGTTTGGTGATTGCCCCCCTGGCCTCCTTGGCTTCTTTTTCTGGATTGCTGAGTTCGGGCCTCCTTCTTTGGGCCCTTTTCCCTTATTGGTTCCTACTGTGAAAGATATGGGAGTTAAACGTTGTTCCTCACTCTTTATACAACCTCAGACAAGTGCAGTCTGTCAGTAGGGCTAATTCCAACTCAAGCTTCTCTGCTGTGTTCTTCCTTGTATTGCTTTTCATCTTCATGCCCCATGGTGTCTGCTCTTGTTTCCCCTTCTATTGATTACTGTAATTCCTTTTTTCTTGGCCAACCTTCTAACTTGATACAATGCCTTCAGGTTTTACAAAATTCTGCTGCATGGCTGGCTACGTCTAGCTCCCACTGTTCTCATATTTCTTGTTTTGCTTAAGCTGCATTGGCTTCCTTTGGCTCAGCGCATCCACTTCAAAGCATTGTGCCTGGTTCATTGTGCCTTTTTTGGACAAGGGGCAGAATATTTGCAGGCTAGGTTTCATACTTATGTTACTGGGACGGGCCCTGAGTTCATCCGACAATTGTCTCTTGGCCAGCCAGCCCTAAAGTGAAATACAGCTGCATTGAGGGTTACTCCTTTTCTGTGGTAGTGGCTGGAATTTGGAATGGCATTCCGAACTCCCTTAGAGCTACTGTCAATCATTTGGTCTTTCGTAAAGCCTTGAAAACCTTCATTTTTTTAGTTCTCCCTTTCCTGCTAGTAGCGCCAAGATGCCTTTGGTCGAATGTCGTGCTTCATAAATTTCTTTCAAATCAAATCAAACCAAATCAAATCAAATAACAAACCCTTTTCACTCCCTTTTCCAATGACTGTTCTTACCACAATTAATATCAAACTATGCTGCTAATCCTACTTCAACATTACCACAAACACCAACTAACCTTCTTTTCAATTACAGAAAAAAACGATTGACAACACAGATACCGAACAAAGAAAACTAAACCATATTTTAATGAAGAAGCTTATAAACAATAATAAACAAATCCAATTGCCATAGACAGTCATGGGCACGGGTACAAAGTGGTAGTACAGACCATTACAGCAAAATAAAGCCTTATAGAAACATCTTCCCAAACATACTTTGAACCAAATTTTCCTTTTGTCCAGACTATTTGTCCAGTGTACAAATGGAGCTGTAGCTCAATATGCAATGTATGCCAAAAGTCGTTCAAATGTTTACGGCAATTCCTCAATCATTATGTCAAACTAAGACAAAAGAAGTATTCAATCTTTACAAATCATGGACTACTGCCCAGTACGCATCCACACTGTACTTCCAGGACATTCATTATCCTCCATTTCTGGAACTGCTTGAAAAGGCACCTTCCATCACATCAAAATGTTAGCAACACACCATTCTGCTATGTGAAACCTTGTTCATAGATTGTACTATCTAAAAGGTCTTGCTTTAGAACTCCAAAAATTAAATAACATGCTCCTACATGGACCAGCTGAAGAAATATAACACATCCAAACTATAAACTTAAGTTGACTTACACAATTCAGATAATAGAAAAAATTCAAAACACATCTGATGAAATACCAGACAAGGTATGTGCCAGTTGTCGCAGAACATTTTATAAAAAGTGTACAAAAATAGTAGGTATGGCCTACAAAATACAGTACAATGAGGAATCCCCATGGCTTCAATTAGCTTTATGTCTAACAGACGAAGCATAACTAACCCCTCAATAGTTTGCAAATACTACAACGCAAGGCTTAACAAATAACCAAATGCCATCACGATCTGTCACTAATAACGTCCCACTTGTGAAAGCTCCCCAACAACTTAACTTGTATGAGATCATCATAATTCAAACAGAACACCCATTTCAAGATATAATATTCCTTCAACCCAAAGCTGCCAAATTACCTCCACATGAGTTAACCAAAGGCATTTATGGCAAAGTAGTATATTTGCCATTAGGTCTTAAAGAAAATGTAGAACATAAAGGAGTACAACAGCCAATAGAACAATCTTTGATTGCACTAGTTTGTGGTGTAGAAACAAAAGACAAAATCATTTGGCAACATCTAGTTGACTTAAACAATGTTAGACAAGCCCTAGAATATCGTAAACAAAATAATGAATACTACAAAAATATATATATAGAAGAATACTTAAAATAAACCACCCAAATAACTGAAGATTCACCACAAGCCGGCCAATTAGGAAATGTGGATCCTGTTACTGCAGCCAACATTTTAGATACCATTCACACACTACATTCCAAATACACCATAGAAGATGCATTAGAAACATGTCAAATGTGTCAAGCCAAAGGTTCTCCAATGAGCTTTTGAGATAAAAGTGTAGAAGCACGTTCTTTTCCTCTACTCTTTCCTGCTGGAAATGGAAGAAGATATGATGAAAGAGTCACACAAATGAGCACATCAGAATATCGCTCTTTACGAATGTTTTCAAAAGACTCAAGATTTAGACAAAATGTAGATTACATTTTGCACGTCCTGTTTGAAAGCAAACTAGCAAATATGATGATCGCGAGCGGCCAAGAGGAGAACTAAACACCAGAACTGTGAAGTACCGCTTTGCTGCTCTCCCTGCTCATCTTCGTCTGGACTGTGGACGTGGATATCTGCAATAAACACTCTAAAATTTTGTAAAGAGCTTATTTGAGGCTTGATAGCTCTAACACTCTACAAGCCCCGCCCCTTGGGCGTGAACCTTTAAAACACAGCACGCACGTGCACCAGCACAAAGTACTGTGATGTACCGCTTTGCTGCTTCGGCGCGTTTGTCACAGTGTTGCGGCAATCAGGTGCTTTTGGCGGTGCTTCGTGTGACAAGCTGTGGTTACATCTTTGAGTTCTACCAGAGACCGAATGCAGAGTATGATATTCACGCTGAAGACAGGTATGCCTTCTCCCGATCTCCTTTCCATGCCCACAAATAAACGGTTTATCCCAAATCAGGTATCTCGTTAAAAAGCATTCAATCAATCTAGCTCAACCCAAATAGCCTGCCCAATTAAGAGACCCTCTATGTCTTTGGTGAAACTATCTAGGACTCAGATATACGATAATTCTGTCAAGAATTGAATAACGCTTATTTTCCCTTATCGGCAACAAACGTACTCACGGAGACCTCAACGTCAACAAAGCCTCTGGTTTCCAATACAAATGATGCTACGTAAGCCCCCCTAGTGGGCACCGTTTTAACTAAGATAGCCCTCCGAATTATCTGTGGATTCCAATGGAAAAACATCAGTGACATTACCTACCGCTGTTTCATTTGAACAAGCAGGAAATGCAATCAACGTTTCATTATCTGATAGTATGTTGCTGAGCAATATCTTAACAGCGCCAGCACCAATGATTGTAAATGAAGAGCAATGTAATGAATCTGCTGGCTGTAATTGACCTCAAAATCAAACAAGTCCTGTTTTTCAATCCGGGAATTAACACAAAACTTATCTGGTTCTGATATCAGTAAACCTAATTCGGAATTGACTGTTTCTTACACTGTTCCAACTCCGATGAGACCACACATATTGGCGAGTGGAACTGGTACTCCATACCGTATACAATCCATGAATAAACTAATCGAGATAATGAATTTGGCTATACAAACCATGGGCAAACTATTTGAAACCCTTGACAATAAGATGTTGGTAAGAGCGGTCCAAATTTGGAACATTCTCGATTGGCAAAACACTTTAAATAATTCCTTTAACCATAGAACAGTTGCCGTTTCTGATTCAACAAGGTCAAGTATTGTTTTGGTTTCTACTTCTTGTCAAACAATGCCTTATGATATTATAGGAGGTACACCAGCTGTATGTATATCTCACACAACGATTGCTAATGAACCCTCCTCTGTTACATTTATTGGCAGTATTATTTATGATCAGTAGTTTTGCAAAGGTAGCGGGCGCCCCTCTCTCGAAAGAACAGACTTGAAAACCTGTTCAGTGGTTATTAACCACTTGAGAGTTCGCAGCTACTGCTTTTACTCACTGTGCCTTTCACAGATGGGAAATACCCATTTGCATATCAGTCCTTGTCCTGCCCAGGGGCAGTCCAGCACCGAAATGCAATGGCAATTCCAACCTGAACGAGAGTACCACCAGCAACCCCATACACGTGTTTCACCCTTGTTGGGGATCATCAGTGAGGTGAAGCTGATGCCTCTCCAAGCACAGTGAGAGGGAGACCACGTCTGGTTGCCCCCAGGAGACCTAGGGTTACCAATCCCAGGTTCCTTGAAAAATAGTTTTGCAAAGGTAGCGGGCGCCCCTCTCTCGAAAGAACAGACTTGATAACCTGTTCAGTGGTTATTAACCACTTGAGAGTTTGCAGCCACTGCTTTTACTCACTGTGCCTTTCACAGATGGGAAATATCCATTTGCATATCAGTCCTTGTCCTGCCCAGGGGCAGTCCAGCACCGAAATGCAATGGCAATTCCAACCTGAACGAGAGTACCACCAGCAACCCCATACACGTGTTTCACCCTTGTTGGGGATCATCAGTGAGGTGAAGCTGATGCCTCTCCAAGCACAGTGAGAGGGAGACCACGTCTGGTTGCCCCCAGGAGACCTAGGGTTACCAATCCCAGGTTCCTTGAAAAATAGTTTTGCAAAGGTAGCGGGCGCCCCTCTCTCGAAAGAACAGACTTGATAACCTGTTCAGTGGTTATTAACCACTTGAGAGTTCGCAGCCACTGCTTTTACTCACTGTGCCTTTCACAGATGGGAAATATCCATTTGCATATCAGTCCTTGTCCTGCCCAGGGGCAGTCCAGCACCGAAATGCAATGGCAATTCCAACCTGAACGAGAGTACCACCAGCAACCCCATACACGTGTTTCACCCTTGTTGGGGATCATCAGTGAGGTGAAGCTGATGCCTCTCCAAGCACAGTGAGAGGGAGACCACGTCTGGTTGCCCCCAGGAGACCTAGGGTTACCAATCCCAGGTTCCTTGAAAAATAGTTTTGCAAAGGTGCTGGACTGCCCCTGGGCAGGACAAAGACTGATATGCAAATGGATATTTCCCATCTGTGAAAGGCACAGTGAGTAAAAGCAGTGGCTGCGAACTCTCAAGTGGTTAATGACCACTGAACAGGTTATCATGTCTGTTCTTGCGAGAGAGGGGCGCCCGCTACCTTTGTAAAACTATTTGTTAAGGAACCTGGGATTGGTAACCCTAGGTCTCCTGGGGGCAACCAGACGTGGTCTCCCTCTCACTGTGCTTAGAGAGGCATCAGCTTCACCTCACTGATGATCCCCAACAAGGGTGAAACACGTGTATGGGGTTGCTGGTGGTACTCTCGTTCAGATTGGAATTGCCATTGTATTTCGGTGCTGGACTGCCCCTGGGCAGGACAAAGACTGATATGCAAATGGATATTTCCCATCTGTGAAAGGCACAGTGAGTAAAAGCAGTGGCTGCGAACTCTCAAGTGGTTAATGACCACTGAACAGGTTATCATGTCTGTTCTTGCGAGAGAGGGGCGCCCGCTACCTTTGTAAAACTATTTGTTAAGGAACCTGGGATTGGTAACCCTAGGTCTCCTGGGGGCAACCAGACGTGGTCTCCCTCTCACTGTGCTTAGAGAGGCATCAGCTTCACCTCACTGATGATCCCCAACAAGGGTGAAACACGTGTATGGGGTTGCTGGTGGTACTCTCGTTCAGATTGGAATTGCCATTGTATTTCGGTGCTGGACTGCCCCTGGGCAGGACAAAGACTGATATGCAAATGGATATTTCCCATCTGTGAAAGGCACAGTGAGTAAAAGCAGTGGCTGCAAACTCTCAAGTGGTTAATGACCACTGAACAGGTTATCATGTCTGTTCTTGCGAGAGAGGGGCGCCCGCTACCTTTGTAAAACTATTATTTATGATCAGGACATAGATCATCAGGATCCGATCCCTGCCACCATTCCAAGTGACTGTAATAAATCAGTATCCTTGGTTGTCCCTAAAGGTGACTTTCCCATGTTTACCTCTGTTCAATCTAAACTTGCAAATAGCAAAATTGCAACGAAAGTGCAAGCGAATTCCAAAAAAAAAAAAGAAAAACATTAAATCGACAAAACAATCCTCCTCATCAATGACAAAACAATTCATTAAGTCAATCAACCAACCAAAAAAGATTGTTACAATTGCATCAAATGCAGGCATCAAGAAATATATGTTACGGGTGCAAGCCAAACAAATTAACCACATTCCCATTTCCAATTTGAGCACACTAGTTTAAGCCCCGTTGGATGACCTAATTCAAGTAGCTACAACCTAAGAGACTGCTAGAACTGCTTCAGAATCAACTTTCGAGCAAGAAAATAGAATATACATACCTACTCAATCTAAGTTACTTGATGAACAATATTTTACTAATCTACATCGCCAAGAAATTAGAAAGGCTGTTGATGCCTATATGGCTGCCCAACTGACAGAAACATTTCTTAATGCGTGGATATTTAGTTTGACTTCCTCACAGTACAAAGGTACCGTTCTGGGAAAAGATCCAGACAAACTGATCTTAACTGTGCTTAACTGCCAACATTCTTGTGCACATTTTCCTTGTTCTGGCTATCACCCCATTGGTATTACCTGATTTGTTTGTTTACAATAGTTCGAATGAACAATTGACCAATTTTAAAGGGTCACAATTGACCTTTTCACAATTGACCGAATATATATATAAGCAAAAAATGAACCGCAAAGCAGCGGCTCACAGTGGCACTCCTCCAACCAGCATTCCTCGAAAAAGTACACCTCTCGTGCATTTTCCATTGGTAAAAATGTCCTGTATTGTTTGGTATGGACTTTAAGAAAGCACACCCATGAAAAATTCCAATAACACGTTTCACCCCAAACTGGGTTGGTCGGATTGTAACTGACACCATGTTTACATTGGATTATATTGTGTTTCCTGTTTGGCTTAGATCTATTTCCTGTTTTGCCACCACCAGACCAATGTTTCAACCATTGTAATTCGTCTGTTTGTGGCGGCCATGTTGAATGAGTCCATTCTGCCGCCAACATTTTAAAGTTACAGACTTATTTTTGGCAACGTGGTTCTCGATAACTTATATATAGTGCAAGTGCAATAATGTCAAAAAATGTATAGCATTTGATATTATATATGTTTGCGTGCTGCATTAAATATGCAGGCGGGGAAAATATGCATATGTATATATATATATGGAATGGAAAGGTAAACACAGACCGCGAGGTCGAGTTCCTTTGAAAGCTATACTCCCTTTATATATATGTATTTAAATTAGATTTTACATTCAACAACCATATAATTGAGGAGATAAAGTGACTAATGCTTAGCTGGAAACTTGTTTCAATTCATATGTTGATGGAAATCAAGTGATTTCATATTTTTGGCAAATGTTGCTACCAACAAAATGATTTGATATATCTTTAATACAAAAAATGTTGTATTGGTTTGACTTGGAAAGTCTGTACAATCTATAATAAAGTGTATATATTGGTTTGGTAATATATATATTACACAACCACGGTAGTTATGGTTAAGTTGCTAAACCCATAGGAAGAGCACTTTTGGGGCAGCTTATAACTCCGCTCTCCCTGGACAAATCCTCACGAAACTTTGCAAGAAAAGTATATGGGCCACTCAAAGTTTGGTGATGTTTGGTCCAGGGGGGGAAAGTTATAGGGGAGGTCCCAAAACGTCTTTTTTTCCCATAGGCATGCCTACAGCCCAAACCGCTGGACGGATTTTCACCAAATTTGCGGCAGGAGCAGCGGCTTGGTCTCGAAAGCGTGCTTTTGTAAATTTGGTGAAAATCTGTCCAGTAGTTTAAAAAAAAAATCAAAAAGTAGGTCTAAAAAAATTAGTGATATCTATGTTCGCTCCGCGGATACACTTCCCGGTTCACTCGGGGGAAAGATATCGATTGGCTAATCGGTCGCGTCATGTCCGCGGATATGTGACGTGTTCGCTAATTGGGTGGTGAAGAGTGTGAAGTGCATCAGATTGTTCTGATGCGCCCGCCATCTTGGATCCATGTTTTGATGTCCGCGGACATCGCCGAAAAAACTAATAAAAAACACAACATTGCACTTGTTACACTTATCAAATACTGTCTTGGGAGGTGAGGGTTGATGAGGATAGGATGGGATATGGCAGTAAGAAGGAAAACACTGGTGTTTTTTTGTCACAAAAGTCATACAGTACATTTGGAGGTGTTCTACAATATAATGTGCGTAAAGTACAGGCGAAGGACTAATGTGTCTGTGTTAAAAAGTATTTAAAATAATAATGGAGTCAGAATGCCGCCCCCTAGAGTCTGGCATCTGAGGCAGCCACCTGCACTGTCTAATGGAAAGAGGGGCTCTGCACATGTATGAAAATACAAGTTCTCATTGATGCATTGAGCCATATTGTTGCACACTGAGAATATATTTAGATTCTGAGTGAAGGTCACCAGCTTTGATTTTGTGGTTGCGAGCTAAGGAAGCCCACACATGGGACACAAAGTATAAGGTATAATTGTTTTTTGACCTTGAGAGAAAGAGAATACTCTGTAAGGAATGCAATGAGAGGAGGTTTGTAATAATGAACATTTGATAAGGTTATGCAGTCCAAAAGTGTGTAAGGAACATGCAAATTCAGTTCATGAAGAATCTTTGGTGCAAGCGCAGTGAACGTTACGGTCTGATTTACGCCAAGAGAATGGAAATGGTGAATATAATGTAAGCTTGATTTTGACGACTCTATACCGGAACGAGCATTAACTTATTATTATCTGAAGATTAATTTTAGGGTTATATTGTATTCGTTTGTTCTGTGTTTCTTATTGCAATGTAAAGCAAGTACTATCTTTCTGTGTGGTTGTCTTTTTTACGTGGTTATGGGGAGTGCAGGATCGAGGTGCATGTAGACTATCCCTAGGTTAACCCAGGTTCAACGCTAATATTTCATTAAAATGTCATGTATGACCATATCGAATTGTGTATCAGTTTCTACGTTGTTTTCTCTTTGTTGAGATTGTTTGAAGTGTGTGCTAATCGTTAGTTCAAACTCTATGCCGAATTAAAAAGTCAATAGATATATTGTAATAAAGTTTGCATATTGATAAACATTTTCTGTTATGTTTTCCGAATAGCTAATCCTACCTTTCTGCGATTGTCATCGATTCCAGATGCCAACTGACAGCTTCTTCAATAGGCAGCTGCACATAATTGTCAACGCTTGGATCACAGTCACGGTTTTTTGGGGCTATCGGCCAGGGCCAATGTGTCCGTATGCCGGACTGGCGATTAGGAGTAACATAACATCCTTTATGGTGGTCTAGGTCCAAGTTGATGCAGAAGCCCTGGAATTCGATGTGCGACCCAAGTGGTTCTTTTATCAAAAACGAACAGTTTGTGTACAGAAAAAGACCAACGTGTGCCTCACGATTAACATTTTGAATCACGAGCGAAGAAACAAATTTGCAATTTGATTGAATATGGGAATAGTCGGATGTCTCGGAGTATTTATTGTGAAATAAAAGTACTTTATAAATTGTATAATTTTATTGTTTTCTTTTAAAGAATGGTTTAATATTCCGATTTGTGATGTGCTGTGTTGTTAGTCGATGTGTGTTGATTTTTGGGTTCTGCGTGACGTCACGTAGGTGATTATGGGCGCGTTTGGGTACGCTGAAGAGGAATGTTACTGAGAAAGGTGAAGAATATCACTAGGGTTGGTGATTTGAGGGTCAGGGGCGGGGTATATGATTTAGTGATGTCAGGGCAGTTATCTTAGGCAGATGCAGCAATAGATAAGAGTAGCACAAGATGGATACGCCCTGCTGCCAGATTTGATATGTTTTTCAAAGAGGAAAAGTGAGGTAAGGTGAATTGGAAATGTTTACGATAGATCAACGTATGTATAAAAATACATGGCCGAACCCTGGGGACAATAATATTTTCTGCGCATTGCACTTGTGAAAGTTATGAAATAATGTTTGGGGAGGTGAGGGGTGATGATGATGGGTGGAATATTTCTGACGTGATTTCGAATGAGTTTACAAAGTTTGGTGGTATTTTGTGCAGAGCTTATATGATGATTGTATGTGCATTCATTGGACAGTTTTGAAAAAAATAAAACGTAGGTGGATTTGCAGCAAACTTGCATAAGGCGCATTGGCAAGGATCGAAAAGCATGGTTTTGCAAATGAGGCAGTGTTTTCTTATTTGACAAGTGTCATAATGTAGTTAAAAAAAATAGCAGTATAGCTTTAGTGAGTGAGGGGTAGGTTGTAGCCATGGCCAGTGGCCAGAATGTCCGGGTCATGGAATAAGGTCATGATCCGGACAATGTGGCAACTGGCCATGACCAGAAGGGACAAAACATAGGATCAAAGTGGCCATGTTCACCTGGGACTGGCTTTGTGGTACAGTTATTCGCAATTAGGATACATTTGAAAGGGAAGAAAAATGTGCGCATGGTAATATGGCCATAGTGTTCTCTTTTTGCCTTTTGCAGGCTGCCATGGAAAGCGAAGAGGGGCCCTGTATGGAACCGCCGTCTTACCTTTCTGTGGTGGCCATCTTGGAAAAGGCACGCCAAAGGTATCCCGCTATAAGATGAAAAATCCTCTTTTTTAGTACCACAGGTTACCGCTTAGGGAACCTAGGCTGCTAATGGCCTTCATCCCCCATTTTAGGGGCTGGAATGGGGGGTAATGGTCCAGAGACCATGTTATCCACCCTTGCTTCACTTGGGCTGATAACTTGGGCTGCTTGGCCGGTATCCACCATTCCAGTCCGTGGAACATAGGATGAACGCCCCAATATTCCCATTAGCATAACACAAAATGCAAATGTTGGAAAATCTTACTGAGTCTATGTACTTTACTGAGAAGTATAATGTAGATGGAGTCTATGGAGTTATGTTTTTTAGTTCTATTTTTAAACTGTGAAAGGTGGTTCCCAAAGTGAAATTTATTTTGTTTTTGGATGTATTTCTTTTTTTTTTTTGCAGGAGAACAAGAACGCAAGGTAGGGAGGGAAATGAGCGAAGAGGCACCAAACACTAATATGGTGGGGCAGGTGGACAGAGGAAAATGTTGCGCATGTGTTATTTGTAAGGTAGGGGGCAGTGTTTCTCATGCTCCTCGATTACAGCAGTTTTGGTGTCTCTTGGGGAGGAGGGATGGCCTTAGCTGATGCCATTATAAGATAAATAGCAGTTTTGGTAAAAGTTTGTACTGTGTACTAGGTTGTTAATGGATAATGAGTAGGAATAGGTGTTGAAGCTGTGCAAGGGAAATTTTGAAGTTGAAAGTTCCTAGATCAATAGCAACTGCAGTTCGGAACTGTCCGCGAAGCAGAGATCTTATCGTGAAGTGTGGACGGGTTCTCGGACATGTCATCATGTCGCGCGCCAGGGTATGGTCATGTGGCACTGTCTGGAAGGTCTGCTATGAAGTTAGATGTTCGTAGACGTCTACGGATTCAAAACTAGTTGAAATAATTGCAAATGATGTATAGAAGTGTTAAAAATGATTCCAGAAGGTGGGAAATGGCAGAGTTTTAAGGTGACACTTTGTAAATTGGACACAAACATTGCTATATTGGGTAAGTATGATATTAGTAAGTTGTAGGAAAATAGCATGCACTGGTAAAACCTATGAAATTCACTGAAAACACTTTGTTAAAGTGGTGTTACGGTTAAGTTGGAATAATATAAACCTATGAAATTCAATGAAATAACTTTGTTAAAGGGACGTTATGGTTAAGTTGCTCTTATAAAAACCTATGAAATTCACTGAAAAACTTTGTTAAAGGGACGTTATGGTTAAGTTGCGCTACTAATAACCTATGAAATTCAGTAAAAAAAACTTTGTTAGAGTGACGTTATGGTTCCAAGCAAAACCAAAAAAAAACCTGAAATTCGCCAGGCATTGTCAGCTAAGCAACCATAAATCGTACCACTACCTTGCACTGCTAAGACTAACACCTAGGACACCAAAGACGACATCACAAATGTCACTGATGACATCACATGTGCATGTACTTTTCATGAAAAGTCTGTACAAGGGATTCCTATTATAATGTTGACAAAAAAAGTGTTAAAGATCATTGTAATAGATGTCATGAGCTATGTAGTGCATTAAGCAATGCATTGATATAAATAGCATTCTATTATGAAGTTATTTACAGTATACTAAGCTACTCATGTACAAATATAAGCATTGTGTGCAGCATACATGATGGAGGGGCAATATTCATAATCTTCCCATGTTGAATAGTGAAATGATAAATGCTTTCTTATTACAGTTGTGTGTACTGTGCAACATGTAATAAGTAGCTAATAAAACCCACTTACTACATAATTTCATTATTACATACTAAACACAAAGACAGAACAACACATACAAATATGTGTATAAATAAAGAAAGTGAATTACGCAAAAATGCAGCAATAGTAGCAGAAAGTGTTCACAACCTAACTGATTATCTTTATGTACAGAAAGGATTGCTCTGCTTCAAACCTACTACTTCCCTATGTACAACTATCACATGATGTGACTGCACCCTAAAGAAAGTAATGCAAATACAAATATGAGCACATCCAGAGAAAGAACAGTAATAAAAAAACAGCAGAACAATAAGAAAGTGTTGATAAGCTTACTGATTGTCTTCATACACAGAAAGAATTGCTATCTTTTAAGTGTGTATTTTTCCTATGTATATGTTTCATATGCTGTGAGTGGACCTAAAGTGAATTATTTTAAGAATGTATTTGAAGTATGTCTACAAATATAGTATTTTTTGATTTCTTTGTTCCTAACTATTACTGTCTAAGATATATCACTAAAGGAAAAAAACAGCGAGTCAGACATGTGATGTCATCAGTGATGTCATCAATGACATTTCTGATGTCCTGGGTGTTAGTCTTAGCAGTGCACGGTGGTTGCGTGAGTTATGGTTGCTGAGCTGACCATAACTGGCGAATTTCAGGGGTTTTTCGTTTTTACTTGGAACCATAACGTCCTTTTAACAAAGTTTGTTTTACTGAATATATATATATTCAGTAAAAACACTTTGTTAAAGGGACGTTATGGTTAAGTTGCGCTACTAAAAACCTATGAAATTCAGTGAAAAAACGTTGTTAAAGGGACGTTATGGTTCAAAGTAAAACCGAAAAACCCCTGAAATTCGTCAGTTATGGTAAGATAAGCAACCATAACTCGCGCCGCCACCGAGCACTGCTAACACTAACACCCAGGACATCAAAGATGACATGACAAATGTTCCTTATCTTACCATAACTGCCAAATTGCAGGGGTTTTTCGGTTTTACTTTGAACCATAACGTCCCTTTAACAACGTTTTTTCACTGAATTTCATAGGGTTTTAGTGGTGCAACTTAACCATAACGTCCCTTTAACAAAGTTTTTTTACTGAATTACATAGGTTTTTAGTAGCGCAACTTAACCATAACGTCCCTTTAACAAAGTTTTTTTACTGAATTTCATAGTTTTTTAGTAGCACAACTTAACAATAATAACTTTGACTTTATGTACATATAATATGGAACATACTGAACCCTTTCTACTGAATTTGACGGTCCGCAGACATGTTTGGACAACAGTACCACCACCTAAAAACTCTGGGGAGGTATGTGTAATAGTTATATCATAACATAGGAACATTTAACAAATTCACAAAGCAGCACACATACAAAGTATATGTAGTAATACTTAAAAAATGTTACCCATATATGTAACACACTAACCATTCATGTAAATACAATATGTTTTAAAATGGAATATACCAAAAGAAGATAAAGTGGCTTCCACCATAATTACCTCACAGACGCTCCACAACCAACAGCAAGACCAGACGTATACACTACTGATTACATATCTCACCAGACATAGTAAGTGCACTTCTTTTTACTCATATATTTATAAACTTTCTATATTAGAAAAAAAAAACATATTACTTTTTTGTTTTCTCACAGAAATGTGTAGTACTCTCGACTGGCTAGAGGAGCATTTCCCACGAGAGGAAATGTTAGAAAATAGTCCACCTAATGGTACACACTTTACTATATAAACCAATTAATAAATATTATTTTGTATACATTTAACATATACATTTTTTTTATTACAGACCATACAAAAATTCCAAGCATCTCACGACAACAATCAGAGGATATCACTCTACAGCAGATTAATCAAAAAATGGACGACCTTATGCAAAATTTTATGGATTTGAAAAACTTTGTGGAAAATTATGTGAAACCCCCAACAGCACACCATTGTCCAACCTGCACTTGTCCCCCCTCACCCTATCCCACGCAGTTAACCCCAAACCCTGTCTATAGACCAAAGCGTTTCGATGAGCTTTCCTTCCCTTCTTCACCTGATCCCAGTTATCTAGAAATCCCTAATTCTCCTGTTTTTGTTTCTGTTTCTGTCCCACCTTCCCACTCATAATTGTATATATATATGAAATGAAGTTACTTTTCTTATATTGTGTTGTAATTACTTTCAGTTCCTTGTGATAAAACCAACTAGGTGTCCACGGACACTGCGGTTGTTCGGAAATGTTCGTAAAGAAACGAAAATGTGACTGTCCTGAGGACACTACATCTGTCCGTAATGTTCTCATGCAAGTTGAAAATGGTCTAAGAACACTCGTAGTGTCCTGAAATGTTCGTAAAAAAACGAAAATGGAGGTGTCCTTAAGAACACTATCCCTATTCGTAGTGTTCGATAGCAAGCAGAAACTGTTCTAAGAACACTCGTGGTGTCCTGAATTGTTCGTAAATAAACGAAAATGGAGGTGTGCTTTAAACGCTATGTCTGTCCGTATTGTTAGCAAATAAATTAAACTGTGCTAAGAACAAACGGCTGTCTGTAACTGTTCGTTTTACATGTGACGCACTTTTAATTAGTTCAGGACCCGAACACTGACTGCAGAACATCAACACGCGTGCGCAAAACAATGTCCGTACATTGGGTGTCCTGCGGCCGACCGCTACCTCAGCGAACATGCTCACAAAACAATCATGTGACCGCGGCCACGCTCATCTCGTGCTCTAAATGCGGACACTGTTCGTGTCCCCGACCAGTTTAAAAGTACATTTCCAAGTAATCCACAATATTTCTCATTAAAAAATCACCATACTACAAATCCCACATACTAATTCTAACTTTCCACATAGTTTTTGTGACTTTTTGAACCTTTTTTGATGTTCGATCTGTCTTGCGGACGGCGCTCATGTCCGCGACTCGCGTACAAGCACCCCGATAAAAGACCACGCCCTAGAGCGCATTCTCTATTCCACAGAGCACACTGCATTTTGCTGCATACTTTGCAGATTTTGAGATTTCCATCTCCAAGCCTATGACATCCATGGCTCGACTATTACCACATGGTGCTACATCTGCCTCAGCACCACCCCCAGCCCCTCCACCACCACCATTTCCCCAAGGGCCTGAAGAGGGGAACAGGAGTGAGGATACAGAGGAGGAAGAAGAGGATGACGAGAATGAGGTAGAGGAAATCCCTACTACCCGGCGTCGGCGTGAATCTTGGGTGTGGCGGTTGTTTACCGTTCATGGAAATGGTCCTAAGTCTCATGCGAACCGTGTCACCTGTAATGAGTGCAAAATGGTACTCAGTCGCGGGAAGCATGGTTCGATAGCTTTGGGACCACTACCATGAAGCAACACCTGCGCTCATTCCACACTGGGGCTATTCGCAAGGTTGTACCTTGCGAGAAGCGTAGTAGGTTGATTGCCTCTACTCATCCTCCGTTCCTGATCCTGTCACCACAAGGAACACCTCTGTGGGACAGCGTCTTCCTCAAGCTGCCTCACAGGCCAAACAGAATTCTGATGACCCTTACCTTTTGAGGGTCACAGTTGTATGTGTGTACTGTGACACAGTACTCTGCAGGGGGGAGCGACTTCGGAGTGCTTTTGAGACGATCGTCTCAGAGCACCAGAAGACCTGCTCACTACCCAAATAAAACCCACTCTACATCTTCCTCTCTCAGCTCGCCCTTTCTTATCCCTTTGGTTGGTGTCCCACTCCCTTTACCCTCCTTTCCCTCCTCTCCTAGTGTGTCGTGTATAAAAAAGAACAAAAAAAATACAAAATAACAAAAATCCCAAAAAAAAATAAGGCTCTTTTCAGAGCCGCCTTTCACAGTTAAAAAATAGAAGTGAAGATACAAAAAACATAGCCATTTCCATTTCGTGAAAGTCAGCGGACAGTCCGCGAACAGAAAAACAATTGCATTGCTACCCTATTGAAACCAATGCATTTGTGGCTCTGAAAAGAGCCTTTGGGAGGTGTTTGAATGTAAAACATTTTAACTACGTAAGACGTACTTCAAAACGAATGCTGTATTTCTAAAAAAGGTCGCAATGCATTTTGTACATTTCTCAGAAAAATCTGATTGCCAGCATAAGTAAGATGGACTCCATCTTTGCGAAAAATGTATGTACTACGAAACAAAATATTTTCATTGTTAAAAGAGGACATACCAAAATCTCTTAGGAAGGCACAAACAGCCTTATTAACATTACGCCTTGCTTTCTCCATTTGTGGACCACATGAGAAAGAACGAAGCCACACTTGTCTCTGCGCAATCCGTGAAAAAATTATTTTAGAGTTTGGAAACATGTCTATTATCTTCTGAAGTCCTTCTTTCATTGCAAATTGCAAAGAAATTCCAGACACATGTCCTAAACTGTTCCCTCCACAATGAATTACAATTATGTCTGGATGTTCCTCTATCTTCAAAGTTGCACAGAGTGGGAGTAAGTCCAACCACTTCATTCCACGCACTCCATGCCAGTGCACTTCCAAATGTGGGAATCCAAGATCTATAGATACTCCACAGCTTTCTGCATGCACCTTCAACCAATGAATCCACGAGTCTCCCAAAATCCATACAATCTGTGTTTTGAAACACTCAGCCATAGCTATCTGTTCTTCTCTCTGCAAAAACAATATCTGAGAAAACCTCTCCTAGCACAACACACTCACTAAACTTTACTGACCAATCCCTTGCTTCATCCAATCTCATTTCCATACCTCCCCTCCCCAAATTCCCCGGATGTAATACGCGGTGTCCTAGAACTACCGCCATGTCCGCGAACATATCGTAACATGTACAGCCCTTCTACCATTTCGATTTCACTCGCTGTGCCATTCCCTCATTGGATGTAGCTAAGCAATCACATGACCATCCACCAATCAAATCCAATAACTCTACATGTAACTGCATCTTCATAGAGCAGCACTACAAATGTACGGTGTATCTCTCGGAGTACAAGTCTCATACCATTGGCAACCATGATCTACGAGAAATACTATACAAATCTCCAATATTTCTACTTGCAGCTTGGTCCATATCCATATACATGAACAGAAAGTACAGGTATGCATATTTTCTACACAGTACATGAACACATTTTCTAACCAACTTTTACCTTCTATAATCTGAAAAATGAATGGACGATCATTGTTTCATTGTCCTAAAATGACCTGTCACTTACAAACCTTTATATCGTTTAATTTCTTCATACACACACACACACATGCAAATACTATTAAACTAACATTTTTGAAATAAAATATATACACGACATATAATCACACAAAATAACATGCACACTCTATGATCAAATCTCAAACAATAATATTTGTACAAACACATAATTGGTTTTAATTTTTTTTGTTTAAATAAGTACTTACATACCTTTATATAGGACAAGCAGACTATGACATTCACTCATTGTTACGTGCAAAAGCAGGCTATGACACATAGCTCTCAACTCACACGCTTTTGGCAGGTGTCACCCGCCTTGTAAAGGACTGACTCACCCGCCAAGCCTCCTGCACGCCCATTCATTCCAATGGGCGTCTCATCCGCCAAAAACAAAATCAGGTGATTTCACCCGCCTTTGCGACACACATGGTTGAGAGCTATGATGACAATGACTCACTATTACGTGGAAAAGCTTAGTTACAAGAATAGTGGTATACGTTGTTAGATTATGAATTCCAAAAACCATAGTAAAGATATTTTCTTTCCTACTCTTAGTCATAATATAGTTTTAATGGTTTTCAGGAAGGCGCTAAGCATTTCAATTTAAAAAAAATCTATGTCTAAAATGAAAACAGTGCTATATAGCAACCAAATTACTAATTTCTTTCTTTTACAATTGCAGTGAAGCCCATTCCCCTGAATAGGAGCAGCCGATTTTGATTTACAAAGAATAACGAAGAAGCAAACTACTCATTTTTGAAAAAAAAGTAAGTAGATTGTTACCATAATATTTGATTTATAACTCACACGCACTGTACGGTGCATTCATGGTATTTCTGTGCCTAAAAATAGAGATTCTGCACCATTCTGACCAAAAATCCCCCCCGTCTTAAACAGTGATCTCCTGTCAGAATGGCCCTCAAATTCCTATTTTGCGGCACACAAATTACCCAACTCAGCCGCTAGAATGTAGATGTTGTAGAACAAACAACTGTTTTAATTGTATAGCTTTACCTATATTATTTATTCTTCTCCACACCACCGGCTACTTTTTTCTGTCATCTGAACCCCAGTTTAGTAACACATTAATTGAAGAATACCCATCCCTACTAGTTCAACTTCCCAATTCACAATCACACACCATTACATACATCTTTATCATGTTACTCAAACAATCATGCACACAACACACATGCATTGCAGAAAACCCCAACCCATACCTTCTGTATTTTTTTCAACAGACGCTAAAGAATGCCCACCAAAAAGCAACTCCGTAGAAAGGGACGCAGAAGTAGAGCAAATGAAAAGAAAAGTCTCCAACATAAACACCCATCTATAGCAGAATTTGTAAAAAACGTTTAAACACAACAGCTAATACAGTCATGTTGTGAAACAGAAGAAGTTTCTAGTGCAAAAACTTTGCCTCCTCTATCACAAAGTAAAACGACCCAAAAAACTATTAACAGAAAATCAACTATCACTACAAATAAAACGTCTTCTATAAATCTTGATATAGTACAAAGTAAGCATACCAATAGCCAAAATGTTCCGTCACAAAGTCCTTCAAAATCTGATAAAAACAGGAGAGAAACCAGGTTCAACACTTCAAACCTATCGTAGGAAAGTAATCTTAGAAGCGTTGATAGATTCTGTTGCAATTCTTTTCAAAATAAACGTATTTATTGTTGTTTTAAACAGAATTAAACCACTAACAAAACTAATAACTAAATTTCAAAAAAGACTTCTCAATAAACGAAATGTGAACAGAACTAACTTCTTAAATATCTGCGGAGGTGAATGGAGTCACACTACAACCACAGAACCATACTTTAATGAAGAAGCGTGCAAACAAAAGCAAACAAATACAATTGCCATACATAGCAGTGGTCGAGGTTATGAAAAAGTTAATAATACCATAATGGAATAAGAAGTACTCCTTACAAAAATATGCCCTGAAAACTTAGATTTACCCCTCCATTCGACTGAATCAGAACATCTAATTTACACATGGCCATGCACGTCAATGTGTAACATTCCCAAAAAAATGTTCAAATCTTTATGCCTATTCCTCAATCAATATGTGAAAAGCAAAGACAAAATCAAAATTAAAATACTGCAAAGTATGGATGCTTGTCCAGTACGCAAGCACACAGGACTGCAAGGACATTCGTTGGCCTGCATATCAGGAGCTACTTGCAAAACAACCTTCCATGATATCAAAAGGATATCAACACATCATGCAAGTATAAGAAATCTAGTTTATAAACTGTATTATGCAAAAAGTTCTGCTTTAGCACTAGCCAATTTAAATAACATTCTTCTACATGGTACACCAAAAGACCTACTAGAAGAAATCGAGTATATACAGAAAAAATATTTTGGAAATGAAACCCACTTACAAGATGAATTAGCTGTCAACCAACTTCGTAACAAATCTGCATATGGCAACCTTTCACTACACACATACAAAAAAGAAATACTTAAATTTCAAAGCACTTCAGCTGAAGTACCAAACCACGTGTGTGTATGTTGCCGCAGAACGTGTTATAAAAGTAACACAAAAACTATAGACCTTTCATACAAAATAGAAGACAATGAAGATTCTAAATGGTTTGAATCAGCTCTCTACCTTATAGCAGAAAACAAATGCGAAATAACTGACCCCATAATACTTTGCAGTTACTGCACTACCAAACTTGACAACAACCAAACTCCTTCACGTGCTATCTCAAATAACTTGGAATTACATCCACTACCAAAACTCCTTCAACAACTTAATTTATATGAGAGCATCATAATTCAAAGAGTTCATCCATTTCAAGCAATAATACGCCTTCAACCAAAAACTGCAAAATTACCTCCCTCTGAATTAGTGAAAGGTATTCGTGGAAAAGTAGTGTATTTACCATTAGATCTAAAAGAAAATGTACACACTCTAGGAGTGCAACGTCCAATGCAACAATCTTTAATTATCTTGGTAAATGGAGTACCTACAAAAGACAAAAAAATTTGGCAACAACTGGTAGATTTACATAAAGTTAGAGAAGCCCTGCAATATCTCAAAGAGAATAATGATTATTACAAAGAAATGAATATCGAAGAAAACTTGAAAGTCTTGGTCCAGCTAAATCTAGAAAAAGAGTTCTAAAATCATACGCAGATATAGAAACAATAGCCAAACATGATCCCAACAGCCAAGACATTTTAAAAAACAATTTATTGGACACATACTACCCAAACAGGAGTACCACTTTGGAAACCATGTGTCTATACCACATAGCCCAAACTACACATACAAAAATAATATAAAACCTGATGAGCAAAACCGTAAATACAAAGTGACAAACTGTGATGGCAGCTTAGTAAAACTCACCAAACCAAATTTAAGTAATCATATCAAATTGTCATTAAAGACTCCTCAACATAAAGAAATATATTACATGTCCCTGCTACAACTCTTCAAACCATGGAGAAAAGAAGAAATACTAGATACCTATGACTCATATGAAGACGCTTTCAAAGCCAATGAAAGCAGTATAACTGATGTAAACTTTGCACAGTACAAAACAATGTTGCACAATGAACAGCAACACGAAGAGGAACTCCAGGCCCAACTAGATAAGGACACTCCTGACAGTAGTCAACCTTCTGTCACAGGAAGCCAAGAACCACTGGGAGAACCACTAATAACAAATGAGGCTGAATTAGCTATGATAGAAGTAGAAAACATCATGTGTCACTATGACGATAAAGAAGACTTAACTACACTACAATCAAAACTAAACAAAGAGCAACGTAGCATTTTTCAAGAAATAAAAAAAGAAATTGCACATGGTGTGCAACATGAAAACAAAGAATGCACCTGCCAAAATTACAAACCTATACTATTGCATGTCAGTGGTGAAGCTGGTTCTGGCAAAACATTCCTAATCAAAATCATCAGTAAGTTCCTTCAACAATTGAAAAGCAACAAACTGTCAGCTGTTGTCACTGCCCCCACAGGTTTAGCTGCCTACAACATAGGTGGTGTCACTTTACACCGATTACTACTCCTGCCAGTAGAACACCAAAACAAGTTAGATTATTACAAACTTTCTGCAGAAGCTGCAATGGAACTACGCAGAGTATTGAAACAAATGAAAATGCTACTAATAGATGAAGTGAGCATGGTTTCCAACCTAATGTTACCTTTGATTCACCTCAGATTACAAGAAGTACTCAAAACAAACTATGAAGAGCTCTTTGCAGGAAAACACATCATTGTTTTCGGAGATCTTCTTCAATTGACACCTGTAAAAGCTGAGCCTATTTTTAAAACATTAGGACACAAACTCTGCCGTAAAACTGTTGGCAGCATTGGAAATGTCAACCTTTGGCAACCTTTCCAATACAGATAATTAACAGAAAACATGCGCCAATCTGCAGATCTCACTTATGGCAACATCTTAAAAAGTATCAGAGTTGGTATACTTTCTAGAGAAGCAGAAGCAATATTGAAAACCCGGTACATTCATGCACTTTATGGTGATAATGCATGTGCTACAGATGTTATGGAACAATTAGCCCACAAAAATGTCAATTGTATGGCCTTAGTGCCAACTCTTGCAAGCTGTTTCAAATTCAATGAAATAATGTTAAGCAAAGAAATGCAACCAATTATGGAAATTAGCGCCACAGACAAACTAGATGTACATGGAATGACACTACCCATGTGTGACCAAGCCACAACAACACTAAATAGTTTAGAAAAATCAATCTCAAACACAGAAGGCTAGGAAAAGATATTAAAATTATCCTTAAATTGCAGAGTAATGCTTAAACGTAACCTTGACGTGGACCAAGGACTAGGTAATGGAGCACTGGGTACAGTTGTTGGCTTTCAAACATACCCACGTGACAACAAAATTCAGTTTGTCAATATTCTCTTTGACAAACTTTCAGAAGTAAAAAGAATAGGACGCTCAACAGCTCGATTCCTTCTCTTCAAAGATATGTATGTACGCAGAGAACAATTTTCTCTAACTCTTGCATACGCAGTCACCATTCATAAATCACAGGGTCTTACTCTAGACAAAGCAATGATAGACATTGGTAACACAGTCTTTAAAGAAGGCATGAGCTACGTAGCACTGTCACACCTACGTACAATTGACGGTCTATTTCTAATAAACTTTGATGCAAGTAAAGTAAACGCTGATATTCCTTGCATTTTAGAATACAATAGACTTTGTTCACTATACACCCCCCATCTACAAACATATCCTGTTCCACAAAAAGGAAAATGTTCTAAAAGAAAACTAAATCAAACAGAAATGCAACAGGATGTCACTGCAAATCCTCCAAAGAGACTAAAAGAAACTAAAACTTCATCAAGTACCACAAGCAAAAAAGAATCAATTAGGGAAAGTAAACCAGGTACTTCTTTAAAGAAGGGAGACAAACTCCAAAAAAAGCAGTTAGATACAGAACTACCTGGACCATTTAAATTCTCAAATATAGTTGGTGTAAGTTGCTACGCAAATGTAGCAATGAATATTCTATTTCAATTACCACCAATTGTTGACAACATTTACTTACACAGTACAGACCCATTGTGTTTGCAAATGTTAGTACTTCACAGAAATGCAGCAAACAATCCTGACAACACGTGTAGTGTTTTTGGAATAAGACAACAATTGGACTACTGTGCTGGAATGGTGAAATTCACTATAAACTCACAGGAAGATCCACACAAATGTCTAATGTACTTACTATTAGTACTGGAAAACAAAAACATACCTATAAATGAAATCTTCCAGATTTCATACATGTGAAAACATACATGCACTCTCTGCAACAATGTGACACAAGAACAAATCCCCAATGAGCGCTTTGTCTATATATCAATACCTAATTGTGAATCCGTTCCATTTCAGCAACTTGTACAAAATGCAAACCACGGTAGATTATGTTCTACCTGCAATTCGGATAATCGCTCCACATTACTAATACAAACACATAGTAAATACGTAATACTAATGCTTCTACGTTACAATGCAGATGGTACGAAAAACAACTGCAAGCTGACTGGATTCACACATGGTCAAATATCAC
The DNA here is from genome assembly GCF_040938575.1 of Ambystoma mexicanum. Lineage (NCBI taxonomy): Eukaryota > Metazoa > Chordata > Amphibia > Caudata > Ambystomatidae > Ambystoma > Ambystoma mexicanum. The sequence goes on from NC_090928.1 coordinate 1,153,118,713, forward strand.
TTGGTAGGAAAACCTTCACAACAATAGGTATAATCTACCACGCAGGAGCCACAACCAACTCAGGGCACTACACTGCATATATAAAAAAAAAATGTGGATGGTTTGAATGTAATGATAGTACCGTTACTCTAAAGCAGAGATTACCAGCTAATCTTACAAACGCGTATTTAATGTTCTTAAAACCAAATTTTGATAACTGAACTGTACTTAAACCTTAAGTACACTTGTAGTAAAAAAATATAAACTGTCACAATATTTCAAAACCTATCTAACTACCCAAAGATTCTACAACAACTAATCAGATAAATTAATACCACTCAAATAGAGCAAAAAATAGACAGTTAGAATACGCCAATTGGTTTCTAACTGTCACAAAATTTACAAATATGCAAACAGATAAATCAATACCACGAAATTATATCAAAACATAAACAGTTAGAATACGCCTACTGGTATCTAACTGGGCCACAATTTTACAATATCCAAACAAATACCTAATATCTTACTGCTCACAAAAACTGAAACAATCCAATGCATAAAGCATTAGGCAGAAAGAACAAGTTAACGCGGAAAACAAACAAATAAATAAACTGTAGCATAACAGAAAAAGGTTTTTTTTTTTAATCCAACATGGATTTTTTTTCTCCCACAGACCCAATGATTTTAGCAACAAACACAGAAACTTTGCACATTGCACAGTACTCTGGTTTGTAATCTACTAAACATGAGAGTCAATAAAAAGAAGAAAATGTTGATTGTACAATGTATTAAGTCATTATAAAATACTAATAGTAACATGCTATTTTCTTTTATTACAGAAATTAACAAGAAAAACATGTACTCCCGTTACTAAACCAAATAGTACGTATAACAAGATAAATACAACCATCGCAGCATATCACACCCATACAAGCTTATAACATTGTACCTTATAAATTAGTTTTTGACCCAAAGTTAAAAGCCACTATGGGTGTGATATGCTGCGGTGGATGTGGCCAGGGCATACACTCTTGGGTGCATGGCCAAACGGCCATGCACCCAACATTCTATACCCTGGCCACAACCACCGCAGCATATCACACCCATAGATGCAAGCATTCCAACCATTTTTATGTCCGCGGACAGGGGGAAGGTCCTAGGACACATTCAACTTGGCAGAGGACAGTACGAACATTTCTGGACACCGCGATTGTTCTTAAAACATTTTCACCTTGCCAACGAACAATACAGACAACGTCTCCAGGACACCCCCTGCAAACATTCCAAGACCCCACGAGTGTTCTTAGAACACTTTCTAGTGGACACCGAATCCATTCTGTTTATTTACGAACATTCCAGAAAAGCCGTGTTGCCCGCAGACAAACACCACAAAAGCGTCTAGCACATAAATAAAATACAACTTTGAACCTATCTCATACTCCCCCATCCTCCCCATAGACTTCTACACACCAACACACTCTACTAAATACACATTTTGAACAAACTTTCACCGCGCTGTCCACGGACGTCCGCAAATGCAAGATGGCGGGCGCAACAGAAAATCTGACGCGCATCACGCACCGTGCCGCCCAATCAGCGAACACATCGCATGTCCGCAGACATGACGCAAGCCGCTGGGCCAATCGGGGTGTCCGCGGAGTGAACAGGGAAGTCTTTCCGCGAAGCGAACACAGATATCACAAATTTTTTTGCCTTACATTTTGGTCATTTTTTTAAAAACTACTGGACGGATTTACACCAAATTTGCAAAAGCACACTTTCAGGACCAGGCCGCCGCTCCTGCCGCAAATTTGGTGTAAATCCATCCAGCGGTTCGGGCTGTAGCCGTGCGCAAAGTTTTTTCCCATTCAGTCTATGGGGAAAAAAAAAGTTTTGGGTCCCCCCTATAACTTTTCCCCCCCTGGATGAATCCTCACCAAACTTTGCAAAAAAATTCGGAGTGCGCCATACACTTTTTTTGCAAAGTTTGGTGAGGATTCGTCCAGGGGGAGCGAAGTTATAAGCCACCCAAAAAGTGCTCTTCCTATGGAAACACCAACTTAACCATAACTACATGGCCGCTACCGCGGCCATGTAATATATATATATATATATATATATATATATATATATATATATATATATATATATATATATATATATATATATATATATATATATATATATATATATATATGCCATTTGGGGGGGTTTGCGTTAGGTGGGGGGTTAGGTGGGGGGTTGCGGGGGGTTTCCCCCCCCGCATATATGTTACAATTGACCTTCACAATTCGGTAAATTGTGAAAAGGTCAATTGTAATTCGAGCAATTGTAACTCAAACAATTCGTATAAAACCACCCCATTGAACCTGATAATGTATTGTTACCAACTGTTATGACTAATTAAATCGATCCAACTATAAAAAACAAGAGAACTGATATTGGCCTTAGCATCTACTAAATTAACTACTCCCTTATCCAGCGACAATATCTCAATAGCATCTATTGCTCCAGAGATCCTACACCTGCTGGAAATCGCTATAAAAATATTAAAGATTTAGAACATTCACAAATGGCAAAGCCTACTAATAAGTTGGCTATTCCTGCAACTAAGAAACATCAACCCATATCTACAACAAACGACCTGCTCCACATTCATTAACTCTAACATGTAGACCCTCTCTGTTTATGCAATATGATTTAAATCGACAATCAATAATGGCTATATTTTCTGATGTATCCACTTTGGAAGACATCAATACCACAGGTATTGAGCTAGTCAAATTCATTTATGAACCAAAACTAAACTCTGTCAGGATATGGATGAACTCAGGAGTAATCCTGAACACCATTTGGCTTGCCAAAAATCATCTATACACTATGGGACTCCTACTCACAACAAGCCCTCTGACACTGCTGGAATTAACTCCCCTTGTTCCTCTCTACTGCTAACTTCAGCTACACAAAATATATAACAGGACCAGGCTAATATTCAATGTGTTTGTAATTGTAACAACAAACAAAATTAACTATCCGTGCCAATAGTAAGCTCAGAGATCTCTATGCTTAGTTGGAACTCTAGAGGATTTAATCATCTATTAAATAATATTATTACCTACATCGAACATTTTGATGTTATCCTTTTACGAGAAACGTGGCTCACCAATTCCCCTATTTGGGATAACCACAACATCCACTTAAATCCAGCTAACAAAGCGACTCGAGGAAGACCTACTTCAGGATTATTAATTGCCATTAAATTAAGCTTGGGCCTAAAATTAAAACCATGGGTTTGCCCAAATGCATACATGCAATTAGTAAAACTCAATTTCGAAACTGCCCTTTGTTAAACATAACATTCTAATCCTGAGGGTATATCTGATATTTTCTTTTTTAAAGATCTAAACAAATTGATGGACCTAATTGTCCTTGATATAAACATCTGCAACATTATAATATCAGGAGATTTAAATCTCCATTGCTTAGATAAGGATTCCCTACTGAATAAGGGCAGACTCTCTCAATGGAACCATTTCATCAAAACTTGTAATCTATATATTCTGAATGGAACGTTTAAGGAGGATATTCCTCTTCAACCTACTTGGCGAAGAGGTCTAAGTGATGCAATTATTGATTATATCTATGTCGACATCATCCTACTATCTAAGGTTATTCAATTCTGCATAATGAAAACAGGCCATAGTGATCATGATATGCTTACAATGCAATGGAATGCTGGGAAATCTCAACCAGATAACATCAGCAGGCATAACCAAGGTTTTATGTCACTCAATTCCAGTAAAAATAGACTATGATGGACTGAGAAATCTTTGAGATTATTTAGTAATTATCTAGCCTCAGAGAAATCTAAAGTTACTTCGGGCACACTGAATCAGGATATAGTGTACCATGATATGATGCAACACTTTCAGAATAATTCCCGGAAGCAATCATCAAACCAGTTGAAGTTACATGTCTACAATCATGACATCAAACTGTGAAAAGCTCTGTTTAGATCACGAAAGCGAGAAGCATTGATACTCCCAATTGAAATAAGAAACGCTGCTCTAATCCAAGTAAAAACCAAATATAATAACTGGTTGTGAGGCCAAAAACCACTCATTTTCAAAATGATGGAGCTAAGATGTTGACTGACCTGCAGAACAAGAATACAGCTGAAATATGTGCAACTATAAATCAAACCACAAATGGTTCCAAAATAGCAGTACAAGCCAATAGTGTTATGGAACATGACTGGATTGCTCATTATTCTCATCTCTACTCTTCTCCTCCAGGCTGTGCACATACTGACTATTTAAATAATGTAAAGAATTTCCATCTTAACTTCAATAAAGATGACATCACATATTACATAAACAAATTGAGCCATTCCAGACCTCCTGGCCCTGATGGCCTGTCAAATCATACAGTGAAGCAACATCCGAAGATCTGGGTGACCATATTGTATAACATCTTCACCCATATAAACCTCACACAATCTTTAACCCAAAAATGGAAGGACTCTATCATCATAGCAAAACAAAAAAGGTGAGGGCTGGAAGGTTTAGAATAAATCATAACCTCTGGCATTGCTCTGGGCAACCCTCCAGACCATCGTTCTTCGCCTGCCAAGCCATTACAAAAGGGGAAAGACCATATGCACATCAGGCTTGGTCCCACCCCCAAAGGGGTAGTCCAGCCCGAACTGCTAGGTCACATCCCTTCTGCACGAGACCACAAGCATGCCCAGACATGTTTCAACCTTGTTGGGTATCATCAGTGAGGAGTACTTGGGTCTCTAGGACCAGCAGGCACGGGACCCACGTCTGGGCATACCCGTCCCACTTGGGGTGACAATAGCAAAATAAAAGAGGTGATAGCTGGAAGGTTTAGAATAAATCTTAACCTCTGGCATTGCTCTGGGCAACCCTCCAGACCATTGTTCTTCACCTGCCAAGCCATTACAAAAGGGGAAAGACCATATGCAAATCAGGCTTGGTCCCATCCCCAAAGGGGTAGTCCAGCCCAAACTGCTAGGTCACATTCCTTCTGCACGAGACCACAAGCATCCCCAGACATGTTTCAACCTTGGTGGGCATCATCAGTGAGGAGTAGCTTGGGTCTCTAGGCCCAGCAGGCACGGGTCCCACGTCTGGGCATACCCGTCCCACTCGGGGTGACAATAGCAAAACAAAAGAGGTGATGGCTGGAAGGTTTAGAATAAATCTTAACCTCTGGCATTGCTCTTGGCAACCCTCCAGACCATCGTTCTTCGCCTACCAAGCCATTACAAAAGGGGAAAGACCATATGCAAATCAGGCTTGGTCCCACCCTCAAAGGGGTAGTCCAGCCCGAACTGCTAGGTCACATCCCTTCTGCACGAGACCACAAGCATCCCCAGACATGTTTCAACCTTGTTAGGCATCATCAGTGAGGAGTAGCTTGGGTCTCTAGGCCTAGCAGGCACGAAACCCACGTCTGGGCATACCCGTCCCACTCGGGGTGACAATAGCAAAACAAAAGAGGTGATGGCTGGAAGGTTTAGAATAAATCTTAACCTCTGGCATTGCTCTGGGCAACCCTCCAGACCATCGTTCTTCGCCTGCCAAGCCATTTCAAAAGGGGAAAGACCATATGCAAATCAGGGTTGGTGCCACCCCCAAAGGGGTAGTCCAGCCGAACTGCTAGGTCAAATCCCTTCTGCACGAGACCACAAGCATCCCCTGACATGTTTCAACCTTGTTGGGCATCATCAATGAGGAGTAGCCTGGGTCTCTAGGCCCAGCAGGCACAGGACCAACGTCTGGGCATACCCGTCCCACTCGGGGTGACAATAGCAAAACAAAAGAGGTGATGGCTGGAAGGTTTAGAATAAATCTTAACCTCTGGCATTGCTCTGGGCAACCCTCCAGACCATCGTTCTTCGCCTGCCAAGCCATTACAAAAGGGGAAAGACCATATGCAAATCAGGCTTGGTCCCACCCCCAAAGGGGTAGTCCAGCCCGAACTGCTAGGTCACATTCTGAACGAGACCACAAGCATCCCCAGACATGTTTCAACCTTGTTGGGCATCATCAGTGAGGAGTAGCTTGGGTCTCTAGGCCCAGCAGGCACGGGACCCACGTCTGGGCATACCCGTCCCACTCGGGGTGACAATAGCAAAAAAAAAGAGGTGATGGCTAGAAGGTTTAGAACAAATCTTAACCTCTGGCATTGCTCTTGGCAACCCTCCAGACCATCGTTCTTCACCTGCCAAGCCATTACAAAAGGGGAAAGACCATATGCAAATCAGGGTTGGTCCCACCCCCAAAGGGGTAGTCCAGCCCGAACTGCTAGGTCAAATCCCTTCTGCACGAGACAACAAGCATCCCCAGTCATGTTTGAACCGTGTTGGGCATCATCAGTGAGGAATAGCTTGGGTCTCTAGTCCCAGCAGGCAGGGGACCCACGTCTGGGCATAACCGTTCCACTCGGGGTGACAATATCAAAACAAAAGAGGTGATAGCTGGAAGGTTTAGAATAAATCTTAACCTCTGGCATTGCTCTGGGCAACCCTCCAGACCATCGTCCTTCGCCTGCCAAGCTATTACAAAAGGGGAAAGACCATATGCAAATCATGGTTGGTCCCACCCCCAAAGGGTTAGTCCAGCCCGAACTGCTAGATCACATCCCTTCTGCACAAGACCACAAGCATCCCCAGACATGTTTCAACCTTGTTGGGCATCATCAGTGAGGAGTATCTTGGGTCTCTAGACCCAGCAGGCATGGGACCCACGTCTGGGCATACCCGTCCCACTCGGGGTGACAATAGCAAAACAAAAGAGGTGATGGCTGGAAGGTTTAGAATAAATCTTAACCTCTGGCATTGCTCTGGGCAACCCTCCAGACCATCGTTCTTCGCCTGCCAAGCCATTTCAAAAGGGGAAAGACCATATGCAAATCAGGGTTGGTGCCACCCCCAAAGGGGTAGTCCAGCCGAACTGCTAGGTCAAATCCCTTCTGCACGAGACCACAAGCATCCCCTGACATGTTTCAACCTTGTTGGGCATCATCAATGAGGAGTAGCCTGGGTCTCTAGGCCCAGCAGGCACAGGACCAACGTCTGGGCATACCCGTCCCACTCGGGGTGACAATAGCAAAACAAAAGAGGTGATGGCTGGAAGGTTTAGAATAAATCTTAACCTCTGGCATTGCTCTGGGCAACCCTCCAGACCATCGTTCTTCGCCTGCCAAGCCATTACAAAAGGGGAAAGACCATATGCAAATCAGGCTTGGTCCCACCCCCAAAGGGGTAGTCCAGCCCGAACTGCTAGGTCACATCCCTTCTGCACGAGACCACAAGCATCCCCAGACATGTTTCAACCTTGTTGGGCATCATCAGTGAGGAGTAGCTTGGGTCTCTAGGCCCAGCAGGCACGGGACCCACGTCTGGGCATACCCGTCCCACTCGGGGTGACAATAGCAAAAAAAAAGAGGTGATGGCTAGAAGGTTTAGAACAAATCTTAACCTCTGGCATTGCTCTTGGCAACCCTCCAGACCATCGTTCTTCACCTGCCAAGCCATTACAAAAGGGGAAAGACCATATGCAAATCAGGGTTGGTCCCACCCCCAAAGGGGTAGTCCAGCCCGAACTGCTAGGTCAAATCCCTTCTGCACGAGACAACAAGCATCCCCAGTCATGTTTGAACCGTGTTGGGCATCATCAGTGAGGAATAGCTTGGGTCTCTAGTCCCAGCAGGCAGGGGACCCACGTCTGGGCATAACCGTTCCACTCGGGGTGACAATATCAAAACAAAAGAGGTGATAGCTGGAAGGTTTAGAATAAATCTTAACCTCTGGCATTGCTCTGGGCAACCCTCCAGACCATCGTCCTTCGCCTGCCAAGCTATTACAAAAGGGGAAAGACCATATGCAAATCATGGTTGGTCCCACCCCCAAAGGGTTAGTCCAGCCCGAACTGCTAGATCACATCCCTTCTGCACAAGACCACAAGCATCCCCAGACATGTTTCAACCTTGTTGGGCATCATCAGTGAGGAGTATCTTGGGTCTCTAGACCCAGCAGGCATGGGACCCACGTCTGGGCATACCCGTCCCACTCGGGGTGACAATAGCAAAACAAAAGAGGTGATGGCTGGAAGGTTTAGAATAAATCTTAACTTCTGGCATTGCTCTGGGCAACCCTCCAGACCATCGTTCTTCACCTGCCAAGCCATTACAAAAGAGGAAAGACCATATGCAAATCAGGCTTGGTCCCACCCCCAAAGGGGTAGTCCAGCCCGAATTGCTAGGTCACATCCCTTCTGCATGAGACCACAAGCATCCCCAGACATGTTTCAACCTTGTTGGGCATCATCAGTGAGGAGTAGCTTTCGTATCTAGGCCTAGCAGGCACGAAACCCACGTCTGGGCATACCCGTCCCACTCAGGGTGACAATAGCAAAACAAAAGAGGTGATGGCTGGAAGGTTTAGAATAAATCTTAACCTCTGGCATTGCTCTGGGCAACCCTCCAGACCATCGTTCTTCGCCTGCCAAGCCATTACAAAAGGGGAAAGACCATATGCAAATCAGGCTTGGTCCCACCCCCAAAGGGGTAGTCCAGCCGAACTGCTAGGTCACATCCCTTCTGCACGAGACCACAAGCATCCCCTGACATGTTTCAACCTTGTTGGGCATCATCAATGAGGACTAGCCTGGGTCTCTAGACCCAGCAGGCACGGGACCCACAACTGGGCATACCCGTCCCACTCGGGTGACAATAGCAAAAGAAAAGAGGTGATGGCTGGAAGGTTTAGAATAAATCTTAACCTCTGGCATTGCTCTGGGCAACCCTCCAGACCATCGTTCTTCGCCTGCCAAGCCATTACAAAAGGGGAAAGACCATATGCAAATCAGGGTTGGTCCCACCCCCAAAGGGGTAGTCCAGCCCGAACTGCTAGGTCAAATCCCTTCTGCACGAGACAACAAGCATCCCCAGTCATGTTTGAACCGTGTTGGGCATCATCAGTGAGGAATAGCTTGGGTCTCTAGGCCCAGCAGGCAGGGGACCCACGTCTGGGCATAACCGTTCCACTCGGGGTGACAATAGCAAAACAAAAGAGGTGATGGCTGGAAGGTTTAGAATAAATCTTAACTTCTGGCATTGCTCTGGGCAACCCTCCAGACCATCGTTCTTCACCTGCCAAGCCATTACAAAAGGGGAAAGACCATATGCAAATCAGGCTTGGTCCCACCCCCAAAGGGGTAGTCCAGCCCGAATTGCTAGGTCACATCCCTTCTGCACGAGACCACAAGCATCCCCAGACATGTTTCAACCTTGTTGGGCATCATCAGTGAGGAGTAGCTTGGGTCTCTAGGCCCAGCAGGCACGGGACCCACGTCTGCGCATACCCGTCCCACTCTGGGTGACAATAGCAAAACAAAAGAGGTGATGGCTGGAAGGTTAAGAATAAATCTTAACCTCTGGCATTGCTCTGGGCAACCCTCCAGACCATCGTTCTTCGCCTGCCAAGCCATTACAAAATGAGAAAGACCATATGCAAATCAGGCTTGGTCCCACCCCCAAAGGGGTAGTCCAGCCCGAACTGCTAGGTCACATCCCTTCTGCATGAGACCACAAGCATCCCCAGACATGTGTCAACCTTGTTGGGCATCATCAGTGAGGAGTAGCTTGCGTATCTAGGCCTAGCAGGCACGAAACCCACGTCTGGGCATACCCGTCCCACTCAGGGTGACAATAGCAAAACAAAAGAGGTGATGGCTGGAAGGTTTAGAATAAATCTTAACCTCTGGCATTGCTCTGGGCAACCCTCCAGACCATCGTTCTTCGCCTGCCAAGCCATTACAAAAGGGGAAAGACCATATGCAAATCAGGCTTGGTCCCACCCCCAAAGGGGACTTAGGCCTCCACGACCCCAAGGACACTGCTGCTTCGTCTATTGACAACATCCTCACTAATGCTGGATTCACTCAGTTCCTAAACCAACCCACCCACAACAAGGGCAGAACCCTTGACTGGCTAGCCGCCCTCAATTGTCCCATCAACATCACCTCTAACCAACAGTGCGCCTGGACAGACCACAACTTAATTACATTCAATATTGAGTCCAAACCTATCAGCCTCCCTCACAACATTGCCCCGGCTATGGCCACCCGTAACAAACGCAACATTACCTGCGATAGACTCCTCCCCCTCCTCCTTCCAGCTCTCAATGACCGGGATCCCTCATGCTCTGACCCTACGGCCCTGGTCGACACATTCAACCGGGCCATGCTTATAGCCTTAGACACCATCGCACCCTCGAAACTGAGAAAATCTAAACCTCGAGCCCACCTAAACTCTTGGTTTACACCCCATCTCAGAGCCCTACGCAAAGAAAAACGAATTGCAGAATCCCACTGGAGAAGCAATCACTCGCCAGCTAACAAATCACGCGTACTCCTGGCCACCCTTAACTACAAGGAAGCTATATTCCAGGCAAAAAAAGACACATACAACAAACGCATCGAACAAGCCAAATCTAACACCAAAGAATTGTTTAAAATCCTAAAAGAACTTGAAACTCCTGTTACTCCACCTGACACCTGTACCAAAGATAGCACCTGGTGCTCCAAAATCCAAGAAGCTCTCCTAGGTAAGATTGCCACTCTCCAAATTAAAATCAACAACAAACAATCTAGCCTTCAATCCAACCCTCTACAGATCCCTATACCTACCATAAACCTCTCTATCACAGACTCTCTGACTCCTTTTAGCTTCTCTCCACTCTCCATTCTCGAAGTGGAAAAGATCATCACTAGCCTTAAACCGTCCAATTGTCAGGGTGACCTTTGTCCTGCACCTATTATTAAGGAAGCAGCTCACGACCTAGCACCATTCATCACTACGCTCATCAACTCCTCCTTTAGCTCTGGGATTGTACCGGACAATCTTAAGGATGCGTGGGTCATCCCGCTTCTGAGAAAACCTACCCTGGATCCCAGCATACCCACTAACTACAGACCAATTACCACTGTACCTTTTTTACTAAAAATCCTTGACCGCGCGGCCTACCTACAAATTCAGGAATACCTTGAATCAAATAAACTTCTGGGACTCAGGCAATCAGGGTTCCGGCCTCGCCATGGCACTGAGACCGCCCTTATCGATTTAAAAACGCAGATTGAAGAGCTCAAAGACAAAGGCAAACTGGCGTTATTACTTCTCCTGGACCTCTCTGCTGCTTTTGATCTTGTCAATCACAAAATTCTCTGCCATCACCTCAAATCAGCCGCACATTTCTCAGAAAATGCCTCTACTTGGATCAGATCCTTCCTGGATAACAGATCTATGCGCGTGTTTTCCCCACTTGCGGCCGCACCACCCGCTCCGGTCTCTTGTGGTGTGCCTCAAGGGTCTTGTGTCTCGCCCACGTTATATAACGTGTTTACCAAACCCCTTTTCGATATTCTGGACCATTTGGGCGTCACGTATACCAATTACGCTGACGACACACAGATACTAATCCCCATCACAGGAGACTACACAACTGACTCCCGCGCCATCAACGCCATCTACCAGGTCATCCAAGCGTGGATGGCCCAACACGTCCTCTGCCTAAATGATGAAAAGACAGAGCTCCTCATTCTTGGTTCACCACAAAAACTCACTAAACTTGACCCTGCTTTCAAGTCTTTCACCATTGATGGGAACACCATCCCTATTGCCAAGGACACGAAAACCCTAGGGATTTACATCGACTCAACCCTATCCTTGACTAGACAGTCCAACGCAGTCTCATCTGCAGCAGCGTATACTTGCAAGCTCATCACCGCCTGTCGCCCGTTCCTAACCACTGCCAACTGCGTAACCTTGGCCAGGACCCTCGTACTATCCAAGGTCGACTACTGTAATGCCCTCTATCTAGGTACTAATCTCCGCAACTTAAACAAGTTACAAATTGTCCAAAACAATGCGATCAGAGCGGCCCTTAACATTCCTAGGCGCCAGCATATATCTGACACCAGGCGCAACCTGCACTGGCTCTCTATCCCACATCGCATCTCCTTGAAGTCCCTGGCTCTCACACACAAATGCCTCCACAACCAAGCCCCTCGTTACCTGGCAAACAGATTCTCTTTCCACAATTCCACCAGACCTCGCAGAGCGGCCCAAGCCAACTGCCTTGTCATCGCGCGTTTTAATCTCCAAAGATCAGGTGGAACCAGCTTCCCCATCCTGGCAGCCAAACTTTGGAACTCACTCCCCAATGACCTTAGAGCAGAACCTTCCTTCCTGAAATTCAAACACCTTACCAAAGCTTGGCTATCCGCCCAAGACAGCTAACACCAGCTTACTGCCCTACTTGCACTTTGACCTACTCTGCATCCATTATTAACTATCCTGTAAATCACTGCCTTATCGATATTCGCTTGAATGTATATTTTGTAAATTTTGTAAATCTTCCTGTAATACTCCTGTAATACTCTGTCACATGCCTTGTCATGCCTTCATCTTGTTGTAACTAAGTTAAGCGCCCGGTTGCCCCTGGGCCTGGTGCGCTATAGAAATAAATAAAATACAAAAAAAAAAATACAAAGGGGTAGTCCAGCCGAACTGCTAGGTCACATCCATTCTGCACGAGACCACAAGCATCCCCTGATATGTTTCAACCTTGTTGGGCATCATCAATGAGGACTAGCCTGGGTCTCTAGGCCCAGCAGGCACGGGACCCACGTCTGCGCATACCCGTCCCACTCTGGGTGACAATAGCAAAACAAAAGAGGTGATGGCTGGAAGGTTAAGAATAAATCTTAACCTCTGGCATTGCTCTGGGCAACCCTCCAGACCATCGTTCTTCGCCTGCCAAGCCATTACAAAAGGGGAAAGACCATATGCAAATCAGGCTTGGTCCCACCCCCAAAGGGGTAGTCCAGCCCGAACTGCTAGGTCACATCCCTTCTGAACGAGACCACAAGCATCCCCAGACATGTTTCAACCTTGTTGGGCATCATCAGTGAGGAGTAGCTTGGGTCTCTAGGCCCAGCAGGCACGGGACCCACGTCTGGGCATACCCGTCCCACTCGGGGTGACAATAGCAAAAAAAAAGAGGTGATGGCTAGAAGGTTTAGAACAAATCTTAACCTCTGGCATTGCTCTTGGCAACCCTCCAGACCATCGTTCTTCACCTGCCAAGCCATTACAAAAGGGGAAAGACCATATGCAAATCAGGGTTGGTCCCACCCCCAAAGGGGTAGTCCAGCCCGAACTGCTAGGTCAAATCCCTTCTGCACGAGACAACAAGCATCCCCAGTCATGTTTGAACCGTGTTGGGCATCATCAGTGAGGAATAGCTTGGGTCTCTAGGCCCAGCAGGCAGGGGACCCACGTCTGGGAATAACCGTTCCACTCGGGGTGACAATAGCAAAACAAAAGAGGTGATGGCTGGAAGGTTTAGAATAAATCTTAACCTCTGGCATTGCTCTGGGCAACCCTCCAGACCATCGTCCTTCGCCTGCCAAGCCATTACAAAAGGGGAAAGACCATATGCAAATCATGGTTGGTCCCACCCCCAAAGGGTTAGTCCAGCCCGAACTGCTAGGTCACATCCCTTCTGCACAAGACCACAAGCATCCCCAGACATGTTTCAACCTTGTTGGGCATCATCAGTGAGGAGTATCTTGGGTCTCTAGACCCAGCAGGCATGGGACCCACGTCTGGGCATACCCGTCCCACTCGGGGTGACAATAGCAAAACAAAAGAGGTGATGGCTGGAAGGTTTAGAATAAATCTTAACTTCTGGCATTGCTCTGGGCAACCCTACAGACCATCGTTCTTCACCTGCCAAGCCATTACAAAAGGGGAAAGACCATATGCAAATCAGGCTTGGTCCCACCCCCAAAGGGGTAGTCCAGCCCGAATTGCTAGGTCACATCCCTTCTGCACGAGACCACAAGCATCCCCAGACATGTTTCAACCTTGTTGGGCATCATCAGTGAGGAGTAGCTTGGGTCTCTAGGCCCAGCAGGCACGGGACCCACGTCTGCGCATACCCGTCCCACTCTGGGTGACAATAGCAAAACAAAAGAGGTGATGGCTGGAAGGTTAAGAATAAATCTTAACCTCTGGCATTGCTCTGGGCAACCCTCCAGACCATCGTTCTTCGCCTGCCAAGCCATTACAAAAGGGGAAAGACCATATGCAAATAAGGCTTGGTCCCACCCCCAAAGGGGTAGTCCAGCCGAACTGCTAGGTCACATCCCTTCTGCACGAGACCACAAGCATCCCCTGACATGTTTCAACCTTGTTGGGCATCATCAATGAGGACTAGCCTGGGTCTCTAGGCCCAGCAGGCACGGGACCCACGTCTGGGCATACCCGTCCCACTCGGGTGACAATAGCAAAACAAAAGAGGTGATGGCTGGAAGGTTTAGAATAAATCTTAACCTCTGGCAATACTCTGGGCAACCCTCCAGACCATCGTTCTTCGCCTGCCAAGCCATTACAAAAGGGGAAAGACCATATGCAAATCAGGCTTGGTCCCACCCCCAAAGGGGTAGTCCAGCCTGAACTGCTAGGTCACATCCCTTCTGCACGAGACCACAAGCATCCCCAGACATGTTTCAACCTTGTTGGGCATCATCAGTGAGGAGTAGCTTGGGTCTCTAGGCCCAGCAGGCACAGGACCCACGTCTGGGCATACCCGTCCCAATCGGGGTGACAATAGCAAAACAAAAGAGGTGATGGCTGGAAGGTTTAGAATAAATCTTAACCTCTGGCATTGCTCTGGGCAACCCTCCAGACCATCGTTCTTCGCCTGCCAAGCCATTACAAAAGGGGAAACATCATATGCAAATCAGGCTTGGTCCCACCCCCAAAGTGGTAGTCCAGCCCAAACTGCTATGTCACATCCCTTCTGAACGAGACCACAAGCATCCCCAGACATGTTTCAACCTTGTTGGGCATCATCAGTGAGGAGTAGCTTGGGTCTCTAGGCCCAGCAGGCACGGGACCCACGTCTGGGCATACCCGTCCCACTCGGGGTGACAATAGCAAAAAAAAAGAGGTGATGGCTAGAAGGTTTAGAACAAATCTTAACCTCTGGCATTGCTCTTGGCAACCCTCCAGACCATCGTTCTTCACCTGCCAAGCCATTACAAAAGGGGAAAGACCATATGCAAATCAGGGTTGGTCCCACACCCAAAGGGGTAGTCCAGCCCGAACTGCTAGGTCAAATCCCTTCTGCACGAGACACCTAGCATCCCCAGTCATGTTTGAACCGTGTTGGGCATCATCAGTGAGGAATAGCTTGGGTCTCTAGGCCCAGCAGGCAGGGGACCCACGTCTGGGCATAACCGTTCCACTCGGGGTGACAATAGCAAAACAAAAGAGGTGATGGCTGGAAGGTTTAGAATAAATCTTAACCTCTGGCATTGCTCTGGGCAACCCTCCAGACCATCGTCCTTCGCCTGCCAAGCCATTACAAAAGGGGAAAGACCATATGCAAATCATGGTTGGTCCCACCCCCAAAGGGTTAGTCCAGCCCGAACTGCTAGGTCACATCCCTTCTGCACAAGACCACAAGCATCCCCAGACATGTTTCAACCTTGTTGGGCATCATCAGTGAGGAGTATCTTGGGTCTCTAGACCCAGCAGGCATGGGACCCACGTCTGGGCATACCCGTCCCACTCGGGGTGACAATAGCAAAACAAAAGAGGTGATGGCTGGAAGGTTTAGAATAAATCTTAACTTCTGGCATTGCTCTGGGCAACCCTCCAGACCATCGTTCTTCACCTGCCAAGCCATTACAAAAGGGGAAAGACCATATGCAAATCAGGCTTGGTCCCACCCCCAAAAGGGTAGTCCAGCCCGAATTGCTAGGTCACATCCCTTCTGCACGAGACCACAAGCATCCCCAGACATGTTTCAACCTTGTTGGGCATCATCAGTGAGGAGTAGCTTGGGTCTCTAGGCCCAGCAGGCACGGGACCCACGTCTGCGCATACCCGTCCCACTCTGGGTGACAATAGCAAAACAAAAGAGGTGATGGCTGGAAGGTTAAGAATAAATCTTAACCTCTGGCATTGCTCTGGGCAACCCTCCAGACCATCGTTCTTCGCCTGCCAAGCCATTACAAAATGAGAAAGACCATATGCAAATCAGGCTTGGTCCCACCCCCAAAGGGGTAGTCCAGCCCGAACTGCTAGGTCACATCCCTTCTGCATGAGACCACAAGCATCCCCAGACATGTGTCAACCTTGTTGGGCATCATCAGTGAGGAGTAGCTTGCGTATCTAGGCCTAGCAGGCACGAAACCCACGTCTGGGCATACCCGTCCCACTCAGGGTGACAATAGCAAAACAAAAGAGGTGATGGCTGGAAGGTTTAGAATAAATCTTAACCTCTGGCATTGCTCTGGGCAACCCTCCAGACCATCGTTCTTCGCCTACCAAGCCATTACAAAAGGGGAAAGACCATATGCAAATCAGGCTTGGTCCCACCCCCAAAGGGGTAGTCCAGCCGAACTGCTAGGTCACATCCCTTCTGCACGAGACCACAAGCATCCCCTGACATGTTTCAACCTTGTTGGGCATCATCAATGAGGACTAGCCTGGGTCTCTAGGCCCAGCAGGCACGGGACCCACGTCTGGGCATACCCGTCCCACTCGGGTGACAATAGCAAAACAAAAGAGGTGATGGCTGGAAGGTTTAGAATAAATCTTAACCTCTGGCATTGCTCTGGGCAACCCTCCAGACCATCGTTCTTCGCCTGCCAAGCCATTACAAAAGGGGAAAGACCATATGCAAATCAGGCTTGGTCCCACCCCCAAAGGGGTAGTCCAGCCTGAACTGCTAGGTCACATCCCTTCTGCACGAGACCACAAGCATCCCCAGACATGTTTCAACCTTGTTGGGCATCATCAGTGAGGAGTAGCTTGGGTCTCTAGGCCCAGCAGGCACAGGACCCACGTCTGGGCATACCCGTCCCAATCGGGGTGACAATAGCAAAACAAAAGAGGTGATGGCTGGAAGGTTTAGAATAAATCTTAACCTCTGGCATTGCTCTGGGCAACCCTCCAGACCATCGTTCTTCGCCTGCCAAGCCATTACAAAAGGGGAAACATCATATGCAAATCAGGCTTGGTCCCACCCCCAAAGTGGTAGTCCAGCCCAAACTGCTAGGTCACATCCCTTCTGCACGAGACAACAAGCATCCACAGACATGTTTGAACCTTGTTGGGCATCATCAGTGAGGAATAGCTTGGGTCTCTAGGCCCAGCAGGCACAGGACCCACGTCTGGACATAACCGTTCCACTCAGGGTGACAATAGCAAAACAAAAGAGGTGATGGCTGGAAGGTTTAGAATAAATCTTAACCTCTGGCATTGCTCTTGGCAACCCTCCAGACCATCGTTCTTCACCTGCCAAGCCATTACAAAAGGGGAAAGACCATATGCAAATCAGCCTTTGTCCCGCCCGCAAAGGGGTAGTCCAGCCCAGGTCACTGTTACGCTCACCTTGACCCCACAGGGGTGTCGATCGGACCCAGACAGCTGCGGTCTCCGTCAACGTGATGCGTAGTGCAGAGATGACTGTCTGGACTGGCCCGCCTAGTCTTGTCTGCTGGACCCGAAGAAGTATTTTCCTTATGTTTGTAAAAGATGAGCTCTCCATCCTGCGTGCCTTGCAGGGGTGCGTAGATACCAGTTACTTCACTGGTTTGAAGGCGTTGGGAGAGTTCCGGTAAGCATTGACTCTGAAGTCCCAGGCGGGATTGGTAAGTATCAAGTTCAAAGAGTTCAATGTGTCCGATGTTCACTCTTGTCACCTTCCTTCCTTAAATTGCAACTGAGTTTGTGAGAAGAAGGTCTCGTAGCTGCTGCTGGCGTTCAGGTAAGAGTCTGTGTTACCCAACGCTGTCCGGTAACTATTGCATGCGTTAACGTGTTGTTTTTCTCCCTCTTTACAGGTGCGGCATATGAAGATATGGAGAATAATACCGCCGGTGGTAAATCAGGTAAGTCTATGGTGGTAAGAGGTATTTGTTGATTCCCTTGGCTCACCTTGTTATTCTTGTGCCCCTAGGTGCCGGAGTACGGCGAAGAAATGATGGAGACAGTGCGGGATCGAAAGATGCTGTGAGAACTGGTGAGTATGGCGCCGTGCTGGAGCTGGCGAAGCGACGCGTGCAGGACTGATTTACTTTCCAGGTAGGAAGATGAAATGGATCAGGAATCAGGTGAGGAATTTAAATAAGTTAGTTTTCTAACCTTGTCCTTTTCTTCCTCTTTATTCTAGGAGCTCCGGATTCAAGGAGGGCATGGCAGAAGACTGGATGCTGGCTGTAGGCACGCGGGTGTGGCAGAAGACTGGATGCTGGCTGCAGGCACGGTGAGAGTCACGCTGCTGGATGCAGAATAACACGAAGCATGTGCTGCTGTTTGGGCGTGGTTTAAATAGCCTCCAAAGTAGTCCCAGGAAAGAAGTTCCCCAGGACCACACCCGAGTAAAAAATAGTCCCTGTAGTAAAATAGTCCCATCCAGGCCTCACGTTGGCTTGGATTTATTTGCAGCATGGTCTGCATGAGGTAAGTAATATCTATGAGCCTGGCGCCTATGGCGCAGGACTGATTTTTATTATGAGCCTGGTGCCTACGGCGCCAGGACCGAACCCAGACAGCCCCTAGCTGGGGCTGCTGGGGTTTTTGTAAATGTCTGGATGCCTACTCTCGGGGCTGATGGGCTTGATCCAGATGCCCGAGGGTAGGCATCATGACAGCACCCCCCCCAAGGCCCCTCCTAAAGTTGTTCTTCCGCTTGGCCCTGGTTTGTCTGGGAAGTTCCAATGGAATTTCTTCACCAACCGAGGTGCATGAACGTGGTCACTAGGCTCCCATGACCTTTCCTGTGGTCCGTAACCTTTCCAGTCGTTCAAATAAAAAAGTCTTGATTTAACCAACTTAGAGTCCAGGATATTCTTTACCTCGAATTCAGGTTCTCCATCTATTAGGATGGGGTCAGGTGGTTTGGCAAGTCTTGTCCCGGGTTGAACTGGTTTCAGAAGTGAAACATGAAAGACAGGATGGATCCGCATATTAGAGGGTAATTCCAACTTGACGGCCACCGGGTTGATAATGGCCTTAATAGTGTAAGGTCCCAAATACCTAGGATTAAAAGTCTGAGTTCCTTTTAGAGGTATGTGTTTTGTAGCCAGCCAAACTTGATCCCCAATCTGATATCGTGGAGCATCGCTTCTGTGTTGATCAGCATTTTTCTTATATTTCTCTTTCGATTGTTTCAAATGTTCTGTTGCCTCCTTAAAGGCTTGTGTAATAGTAGAGTGTAAATGACTAACTGCAGGCATTTCTAAGTGCTGAGGCGAATCGAGTTCTGAGGTTTGAGGGTGATGTCCGTATATGGTATAGAAGGGGCTTTGTCCGGTTCCAGAATGTACTGAGTTATTGTATGCATATTCGGAAATCCATAAAATATCCTTCCAATTGCTTTCGGTCTGGTGCAGCATGCAACGTAGGTACTGTTCAAGGGTCTGGTTGATCCTCTCCGTCTGACCATCGGTCTGGGGATGGTGACTGGTTGATAACCTCACGTCGCTTTGCGCCAATTGACAACATTTCTTCCAAAATTGTGAAATGAATTGACTGCCTCGGTCAGAGACCAAAACAGAAGGAAATCCGTGTATTCGAACAATGTTTTCGAGGAACTCCTTGGCCAAAATTGAAGCAGAAGGTAATCCTTTTAAAGGAATAAAGTGGGCCATCTTGGAAAAAAGATCCACAATAACTAGGATGGTGTCAAATCCATTACATGGAGGTAGATCTGTAATAAAGTCTAAAGACAAGGTGTGCCATGGTGTAGGTGGAATATCCAAAGGTTGTAAAAGGCCAGCAGGCTTTTTCTTCTGGCTTTTGTTTTGGGCGCAAATGCCACAAGACATCACAAATGACTTTACGTCTTTTCGCCAAGTGGGTCACCAGAACTGTCTCTTAATTTTCGCTTCAGTTTTTGCGATACCTGGGTGCCCTTCCATCAAGGTGTCATGGTAATTGGAGATGACTAGTTCTTGTATTTCCTTGTGTGGTAGAAATAGTCGTCCTTGATAGTAAGGTAGGTCATTGACGACTGAGTAGTCCGGGCCTTTCTTTACCCAGTCCTGCAGGGTTGCTGGATCAAAGAGTTGTTGGATTTTTGAATGAACATCTTCTAGTGTCTGTAGAGTAGTTATGCCAAGAATTCTTTGCTCGGGAATTATTGGCACCGGTTCCGGGTTTGTATATGCTTCTCCCATCCCTATTCAGGATAAGGCATCTGCTTTGCAATTTTTGCGGCCTGGTCGATAAGTGATCACGAAATCGAATTCGGCATAGAACAATGCCCATCGAAGTTGTCGCGATGATTGGGCTTTGGCTGTTTTTAAATACTGCAGGTTTCGGTGATCAGTGATTACGGCAATGGTATGCCTGGCACCAAGAAGGTAGTGCCGCGAAGCCTTAAAGGCGGATTTGATAGCTAATAGCTCTTTATCGGTAATCGCATAGTTTAACTCAGGTGCTGAGAACTTTCTGGACCAAAACGCTACAGGGTGAAGTTGACCGGTTTCAGGATGCTTCTGGGACAGGACAGCTCCCATGGCTAAACTGGATGCATCAGTTTCTACTATGTATGGAAGCTCAGGGTGTGGATGCTTTAAGACAGGTGCTGATGTGAATTTCGCTTTCAGCTCTTGGAAGGCCTTTTCAGCCTCTTCGGTCCACAAGAAGCGTTTGTTTTTTCACAAAAGTGCTGTGATGGGGTGTACAACATGGGAGGAGTCCGGAATGAATCTGCGGTAGAAATTAGCAAATCCGAGCATGCTTTGTACCCCTTTGACTGAACTGGGTGATGGCCATTTGAGAATTGCGTCCACCTTTCGAGAGTCCATTCGGACTCCCTTTGGAGTCAGGATAAATCCTAGAAATTCAACTTCCGTAGCATGAAAAACATATTTTTCCAATCTTGCATATTACTTGTGCTGGCGTAGTTTCTCAAGGACTGCACGCACGTGCTTAACATGGTCTGATTCTGAGGAGGAGTACACTAGAATATCATCTATGTATACGGCGACACAGACGTCAATGAGTTCTCGAAGGACATCGTTCATAAAATACTGGAAGGCTGCTGGTGCATTGCACAACCCAAAGGGCATCACCTGATATTCGAATAATCCGTACTTGGTGCGAAAGGCAGTCTTCCATTTGTCGCCTTTCCTGACACGTACCAGATGATATGCCCCTCGGAGATCTAACTTAGTGTAGATACAAGCATCCTTTACTTGGTCTAGTAATTCGGGGATCAGAGGCAATGGGTATCGTTTTTTTACCATAATCTGATTTAATGTGCGGTAATCTATGCACGTTCTAAGGTCACCTTCCTTTTTTGGCACGAAGAATAAAGCTGAGGATGCAGGAGACTTGGAAGGACGAATAAAGCCATTAGCAAGGTATTGGTCCAAGTATTGCCGTAGGTGAAGATTTTCAGGTTCCGTGAGGGCGTAGATTCTACTGCATGGGGGTTGTGCACCGGGTAGGAGGTCGATTTGACAATCGTATGATCTGTGAGGAGGTAATGTATTGGCCTGTTCTTTTTGAAAAAAACATCCTGAAATTCTTGGTATTCCTGAGGTAACTGCACAATTGGGTTAACAACTGTAGCCATGCCTTTGTTCAAAGTTTTCTCTGGGTAACAGGTGTGTGCACAATCCGGGAAGGTTATTCTCTTCTCTCGCCATTCTATACAAGGATTATGTGTTTCCAACCATGGCATCCCCAGTATTATCTGGAACTGTGGGGCTTTGATTAGATCAAACACAATAGTCTCTCGATGCCCATCTTGACTCAACAGTGTCATCTCTGTAGTGGAATGAGTTACAGGCCCGAGGCAATCTCAGTTCCATCAACTGTGGTGATGACATCCAAAGTGGTCTTTTTGCAAAGAGGTAGATTCATCCTTGACACTAATTTGTTGTCCATATAGTTTCCTACGGCCCCGCTATCTATGTATGCCCTTACTGCGTGCATACGTGATGGCTGCCTGTGATCAAGTAGGACCATTGGGATGATCAGATGCGAGGTCTGAGTGTCCTTCTTTAAGCTCGGCAAGCGGACCTCTACGCTTGTCGGGCGTGGTCGTTTCCCGAATCAGGCTCTATGTGGCTTTTATCAGCAACTCCTACCACCTTCTTGGGTGGTTTTGTAGGGCAATCCCGTAGAAAATGTCCTGAGGTTCCACAGTACAGACACAACTGCATCTGTCGTCTTCTTTCTCTTTCCTTTTGAGTCAAGGGTCCTTTAACCGCCCCGATCTGCATAGGTTCAGATGCATCTGTTCCTTTGGGGGCAACATTGGGTTTAACCAATACCCGATTCTCGAACTTAGCTCGATCAGTCTTTCAGTTCTGAAGTCGGTGGTCTAGCTGGACCACTAAGTCTATAAATTCTGTGCAATCCTGAGGTGGGTTCACAACTTGAGCAGAGACGTCTTTGAGTTCTCCCCGAAGTCCACGATGAAACAATGTAATTCGTTTTTCCTCCAGCTTCCCGGTTTCCACCACCAACCTATTGAAGGTTGCAATATAGGTTAGCAGATCCTAGTTACCCTGTCGTAAGGATAAAGGTTTGCTGTCCAGGGCTTGACCCTGTGAGTGTCTGGCGAATAGTTTTTCCATGCTCCTTTGAAAACCCTGAAAATCCCGGAGAAGAGGATCATCCTGGTTGACTAACGGAATGGACCAATCCGCTGCGCTGCCACTAAGATATGACCATATAAAGGCTACTTTGGCTTGGTCATTTGGAAAGGCTCCCAGTCTGCATAAAAAGTGCAAGCGGCATTGGTTCATAAGCGGTTCACGGCGAACCTTTTGGGGTCCCCAGCAAAGTGTTCGGGTGGAGCTAACGGAATATTTCCTGGTAAAACCACTTGCACAGTATTGCTTGATGAAACGGGGGTTGGGTTTCCCCCATATCCAGGTTGGGGCATTTGCCCAGCTTGGTTTTGCAGTAGTTGCCTAGCCAGATCATCAGTGCGCTCCTTTGAGACAATAAGTTCTCTCCTGAGGGCATTAGTCTCTTGGCGAGCGGCATGTACTTCCGCCCTAAGTTCCCCCAATAATTGGGCCAGTTGGTCGGTTTCCGAGGTTTCCATAACACCCGGGTGGGTATTTTTAGAAAGGCTTTGTGTTCTGTTACGCTCACCTGGACCCCACAGGGGTGTCGATCGGACCCAGACAGCTGCGGTCTCCGTCAACGTGATGCGTAGTGCAGAGATGACTGTCTGGACTGGCCCGCCTAGTCTTGTCTGCTGGACCCGAAGAAATATTTTCCTTATGTTTGTAAAAGATGAGCTCTCCATCCTGCGTGTCTTGCAGTGGCGCGTAGATACCAGTAACTTCACTAGTTTGAAGGAGTTGGGAGAGTTTCGGTAAGCATTGACTCTGACGTCCCAGGCGGGATTGGTAAGTATCAAGTTCAAAGAGTTCAATGTGTCCGATGTTCACTCTTGTCACCTTCCTTCCTTAAGTTGCAACTGAGTTTGTGAGAAGAAGGTCTCGTAGCTGCTGCTGGCGTTCAGATAAGAGTCTGTGTTACCCAACGCTGTCCGGTAACTATTGCATGCGTTAACGTGTTGTTTTTCTCCCTCTTTACAGATGCGGCATATGAAGATATGGAGAATAATACCACCGGTGGTAAATCAGGTAAGTCTATGGTGGTAAGAGGTATTTGTTGATTCCCTTGGCTCACCTTGTTATTCTTGTGCCCCTAGGTGCCGGAGTACGGCGAAGAAATGATGGAGACAGTGCCGGATCGAAAGATGCTGTGAGAACTGGTGAGTATGGCGCCGTGCTGGAGCTGGCAAAGCGACGCGTGCAGGACTGATGTGCTTTCCAGGTCGGAGGTCGGAAGATGAAATGGATCCGAAATCAGGTGAGGAATTTGAAATAAGTTTGTTTTCTAACCTTGTCCTTTTCTTCCTCTTTATTCTAGAAGCTCCGGATTCGAGGAGGGCGTGGCAGAAGACTGGATGCTGGCTGTAGGCACGCGGGCGTGGCAGAAGACTGGATGCTGGCTGCAGGCACGTTGAGAGTCACGCTGCTGGATGCAGAATAACACGAAGCATGTGCTGCTGTTCGGGCGTGGTTTAAATAGCCTCCAAAGTAGTCCCAGGAAAGAAGTTCCACAGGACCACACCCGAGTAAAAGATAGTCCCTGTAGTAAAATAGTCCCATCCAGGCCTCACGTTGGCATGGATTTATTTGCAGCATGGTCTGCATGAGGTAAGTAATGTCTATGAGCCTGGCGCCTATGGCGCCAGGACTGATTTTTATTATGAGCCTGGTGCCTACAGCACCAGGACCGATCCCAGACAGCCCCTAGCTGGGGCTGCTGGGGTTTTTGTAAATGTCTGGATGCCTGCTCCCGCGGCTCATGGGCTTGATCCGGATAACCGGGGGTAGGCATCATGACAGTCACATCCCTTCTGCACGAGACCACAAGCATCCCCAGACATGTTTCAACCTTGTTGGGCATCATCAGTGAGGAGTAGCTTGGGTCTCTAGGCCTAGCAGGCACGAAACCCACGTCTGGGCATACCCGTCCCACTCGGGGTGACAATAGCAAAACAAAAGAGGTGATGGCTGGAAGGTTTAGAATAAATCTTAACCTCTGGCATTGCTCTGGGCAACCCTCCAGACCATCGTTCTTCGGTTGCCAAGCCATTACAAAAGGGGAAAGAAAATCAGGCTTGGTCGCACCCCAAAAGTGGTAGTCCAGCCCAAACTGCTATGTCACATCCCTTCTGCACGAGACAACAAGCATCCCCAGACATGTTTGAACAGTGTTGGGCATCATCAGTGAAGAATAGCTTGGGTCTCTAGGCCCAGCAGGCACGGGACCCACGTCTGGGCATACCCGTCCCACTCGGGGTGACAATGGCAAAACAAAAGAGTTGATGGATGAAAGGTTTAGGATAAATCGTAACCTCTGGCATTGCTCTGGGCAACCCTCCAGACCATCGTTCTTTGCCTGAGAATCCACTACAAAAGGGGAAAGACCATATGCAAATCAGGGTTGGTCCCACCCCCAAAGTGGTAGTCCAGCCCAAACTGCTAGGTCACATCCCTTCTGCACGAGACCACAAGCATCAGCAGACATGTTTCAACCTTGTTGGGCATCATCAGTGAGGAGTAGCTTGGGTCTCTAGGTCCAGCAGGCACGGGACCCACATCTGGGCATACCCGTCCCACTCGGTGTGACAATAGCAAAACAAAAGAGGTGATGGCTGGAAGGTTTCGAATAAATCTTAACCTCTGGCATTGCTCTGGGCAAACCTCCAGACCATCGTTCTTCGCCTGCCAAGCCATTACAAAGGGGAAAGACCATATGCAAATCAGGCTTGGTCCCACTCCCAAAGGGGTAGTTCAGCCCGAACTGCTAGGTCACATCCCTTCTGCACGAGACCACAAGCATCCCCAGACATGTTTCAACCTTGTTGGGCATCATCAGTGAGGAGTATCTTAGGTCTCTAGGCCCAGAAGGCACGGGACCCACGTCTGGGCATACCCGTCCCACTCGGGGTGACAATAGCAAAACAAAAGAGGTGATGGCTGGAAGGTTTAGAATAAATCTTAACCTCTGGCATTGCTCTGGGCAACCCTCCAGACAATCGTTCTTTGCCTGAGAAGCCATTACAAAAGGGGAAATACCATATGCAGATCAGGGTTGGTCCCACCCCCAAAGGGGTAGTCCAGCCCGAACTGCTAGGTCACATCCCTTCTGCACGAGACCACAAGCATCCCCAGACATGTTTCAACCTTGTTGGGCATCCTCAATGAGGAGTAGCTTGGGTCTCTAGGCTCAGCAGGCACGGGACCCACGTCTGGGAATACCCGTCCCACTCGGGGTGACAATAGCAAAACAAAAGAGGTGATGGCTGGAAGGTTTAGAATAAATCTTAACCTCTGGCATTGCTCTTGGCAACCCTCCAGACCATCGTTCTTCGCCTGCCAAGCCATTACAAAAGGGGAAAGACCATATGCAAATCAGGCTTGGTCCCAACCACAAAGGGGTAGTCCAGCCCGAATTGCTAGGTCACATCCCTTATGCACGAGACCACAAGCATCCCCAGACATGTTTCAACCTTGTTGGACATCATCAGTGAGGAGTAGCTTGGGTCTCTAGGCTCAGCAGGCACGGGACCCACGTCTGGACATACCCGTCCCACTCGGGGTGACAATAGCAAAACAAAAGAGGTGATGGCTGGAAGGTTTAGAATAAATCTCAACCTCTGGCATTGCTCTTGGCAACCCTCCAGACCATCGTTCTTCGCCTGCCAAGCCATTACAAAAGGGGAAAGACCATATGCAAATCAGGCTTAGTCCCACCCCCAAAGGGGAAGTCCAGCCCGAATTGCTAGGTCACATCCCTTCTGCACGAGACCACAAGCATCCCCAGACATGTTTCAACCTTGTTGGGCATCATCAGTGAGGAGTAGCTTGGGTCTCTAGGGCTAGCAGGCAGGAAACTCACGTCTGGGAATACCCGTCCCACTCGGGGTGACAATAGCAAAACAAAAGAGGTGATGGCTGGAAGGTTGAGAATAAATCTTAACCTCTGGCATTGCTCTGGGCAACCCTCCAGACCATCGTTCTTCGCCTGCCAAGCCATTACAAAAGGGGAAAGACCATATGCAAATCAGGCTTGGTCCCACCCCCAAAGGGGTAGTCCAGCCCAAACTGCTATGTCACATCCCTTCTGCACGAGACAACAAGCATCCCCAGACATGTTTCAACCTTGTTGGGCATCATCAGTGAGGAGTAGCTTGGGTCTCTAGGCCCAGCAGGCACGGGACCCACGTCTGGGCATAACCGTCCCACTCGGGGTGACAATAACAAAACAAAAGAGGTGATGGCTGGAAGGTTTAGAATAAATCTTAACCTCTGGCATTGCTCTGGGCAAACCTCCAGACCTTCGTTCTTCGCCTGAGAAGCCATTACAAAAGGGGAAAGACCATATGCAAATCAGGGTTGGTCCCACCCCCAAAGGGGTAGTCCAGCCGGAACTGCTAGGTCACATCCCTTCTGCACGACACCACAAGCATCCCCAGACATGTTTCAACCTTGTTGGGCATCCTCAGTGATGAGTAGCTTGGGTCTCTAGGTCCAGCAGGCACGGGACCCACGTCTGGGCATACCCGTCCCACTCGGGGTGACAATAGCAAAACAAAAGAGGTGATGGCTGGAAGGTTTAGAATAAATCTTAACCTCTGGCATTGCTCTGGGCAACCCTCCAGACCATCGTTCTTCGGTTGCCAAGCCATTACAAAAGGGGAAAGAAAATCAGGCTTGGTCTCACCCCAAAAGTGGTAGTCCAGCCCAAACTGCTATGTCACATCCCTTCTGCACGAGACAACAAGCATCCCCAGACATGTTTGAACAGTGTTGGGCATCATCAGTGAAGAATAGCTTGGGTCTCTAGGCCCAGCAGGCACGGGACCCACGTCTGGGCAAACCCGTCCCACTCGGGGTGACAATAGCAAAACAAAAGAGTTGATGGATGAAAGGTTTAGGATAAATCGTAACCTCTGGCATTGCTCTGGGCAACCCTCCAGACCATCGTTCTTTGCCTGAGAATCCACTACAAAAGGGGAAAGACCATATGCAAATCAGGGTTGGTCCCACCCCCAAAGTGGTAGTCCAGCCCAAACTGCTAGGTCACATCCCTTCTGCACGAGACCACAAGCATGAGCAGACATGTTTCAACCTTGTTGGGCATCATCAGTGAGGAGTAGCTTGGGTCTCTAGGTCCAGCAGGCACGGGACCCACATCTGGGCATACCCGTCCCACTCGGTGTGACAATAGCAAAACAAAAGAGGTGATGGCTGGAAGGTTTCGAATAAATCTTAACCTCTGGCATTGCTCTGGGCAAAACTTCAGACCATCGTTCTTCACCTGCAAAGCCATTAGAAAACGGGAAAGACCATATTCAAATCAGGCTTTGTCCCACCCCCAAAGGGGTTGTCCAGCCCAAACTGCTAGGTCACATCCCTTCTGCACGAGACCACAAGCTTCCCCAGACATGTTTCAACCTTGTTGGGCATCATCAGTGAGGAGTAGCTTGGGTCTCTAGGCCCAGCAGGCACGGGACCCACGTCTGGGCATACCCGTCCCACTCGGGGTGACGATAGCAAAACAAAAGAGGTGATGGCTGGAAGGTTTAGAATAAATCTTAACCTCTGGCATTGCTCTGGGCAACCCTCCAGACCATCGTTCTTCGCCTGCCAAGCCATTACAAAAGGGGAAAGACCATATGCAAATCAGGCTTGGTCCCACCCCCAAAGTAGTAGTCAGCCCAAATTGCTAGGTCACATCCCTTATGCACGAGACCACAAGCATCCCCAGACATGTTTCAACCTTGTTGGACATCATCAGTGAGGAGTAGCTTGGGTCTCTAGGCTCAGCAGGCACGGGACCCACGTCTGGGCATACCCGTCCCACTCGGGGTGACAATAGCAAAACAAAAGAGGTGATGGCTGGAAGGTTTAGAATAAATCTCAACCTCTGGCATTGCTCTTGGCAACCCTCCAGACCATCGTTCTTCGCCTGCCAAGCCATTACAAAAGGGGAAAGACCATATGCAAATCAGGCTTGGTCCCACCCCCAAAGGGGAAGTCCAGCCCGAATTGCTAGGTCACATCCCTTCTGCACGAGACCACAAGCATCCCCAGACATGTTTCAACCTTGTTGGGCATCATCAGTGAGAAGTAGCTTGGGTCTCTAGGGCTAGCAGGCAGGAAACCCACGTCTGGGAATACCCGTCCCACTAGGGTGACAATAGCAAAACAAAAGAGGTGATGGCTGGAAGGTTGAGAATAAATCTTAACCTCTGGCATTGCTCTCGGCAACTCTCTAGACCATCGTTCTTCGCCTGCCAAGCCATTACAAAAGGGGAAAGACCATATGCAAATCAGGCTTGGTCCCACCCCCAAAGGGGTAGTCCAGCCGAACTGCTAGGTCACATCCCTTCTGCACGAGACCATAAGCATCCCCTGACATGTTTAAACCTTGTTGGGCATCATCAGTGAGAAGTAGCTTGGGTCTCTAGGGCTAGCAGGCAGGAAACCCACGTCTGGGCATACCCGTCCCACTCGGGGTGACAATAGCAACACAAAAGAGGTGATGGCTGGAAGGTTTAGAATAAATCTTAACCTCTGGCAATGCTCTGGGCAAACCTCCATCCCATCGTTCTTTGCCTGCCAAGCCATTACAAAGGGGAAAGACCATATGCAAATCAGGCTTGGTCCCACCCCCAAAGGGGTAGTTCAGCCCGAACTTCTAGGTCACATCCCTTCTGCAGGAGACCACAAGCATCCTCAGACATGTTTCAACCTTGTTGGGCATCATCAGTGAGGAGTATCTTGGGTCTCTAGGCCCACAAGGCACGGGACCCACGTCTGGGCATACCCGTCCCACTCGGGGTGACAATAGCAAAACAAAAGAGGTGATGGCTGGAAGGTTTAGAATAAATCTTAACCTCTGGCATTGCTCTGGGCAACCCTCCAGACCATCGTTCTTTGCCTGAGAATCCACTACAAAAGGGGAAAGACCATATGCAAATCAGGGTTGGTCCCACCCGCAAAGTGGTAGTCCAGCCCAAACTGCTAGGTCACATCCCTTCTGCACGAGACCACAAGCATCAGCAGACATGTTTCAACCTTGTTGGGCATCATCAGTGAGGAGTAGCTTGGGTCTCTAGGTCCAGCAGGCACGGGACCCACATCTGGGCATACCCGTCCCACTCGGTGTGACAATAGCAAAACAAAAGAGGTGATGGCTGAAAGGTTTCGAATAAATCTTAACCTCTGGCATTGCTCTGGGCAAAACTTCAGACCATCGTTCTTCACCTGCAAAGCCATTAGAAAACGGGAAAGACCATTTTCAAATCAGGCTTTGTCCCACCCCCAAAGGGGTTGTCCAGCCCAAACTGCTAGGTCACATCCCTTCTGCACGAGGCACGAGACCACAAGCTTCCCCAGACATGTTTCAACCTTGTTGGGCATCATCAGTGAGGAGTAGCTTGGGTCTCTAGGCCCAGCAGGCACGGGACCCACGTCTGGGCATACCCGTCCCACTCGGGGTGACGATAGCAAAACAAAAGAGGTGATGGCTGGAAGGTTTCGAATAAATCTTAACCTCTGGCATTGCTCTGGGCAAAACTTCAGACCATCGTTCTTCACCTGCAAAGCCATTAGAAAACGGGAAAGACCATATTCAAATCAGGCTTTGTCCCACCCCCAAAGGGGTTGTCCAGCCCAAACTGCTAGGTCACATCCCTTCTGCACGAGGCACGAGACCACAAGCTTCCCCAGACATGTTTCAACCTTGTTGGGCATCATCAGTGAGGAGTAGCTTGGGTCTCTAGGCCCAGCAGGCACGGGACCCACGTCTGGGCATACCCGTCCCACTCGGGGTGACGATAGCAAAACAAAAGAGGTGATGGCTGGAAGGTTTAGAATAAATCTTAACCTCTGGCATTGCTCTGGGCAACCCTCCAGACCATCGTTCTTCGCCTGCCAAGCCATTACAAAAGGGGAAAGACCATATGCAAATCAGGCTTGGTCCCACCCCCAAAGTAGTAGTCAGCCCAAATTGCTAGGTCACATCCCTTATGCACGAGACCACAAGCATCCCCAGACATGTTTCAACCTTGTTGGACATCATCAGTGAGGAGTAGCTTGGGTCTCTAGGCTCAGCAGGCACGGGACCCACGTCTGGGCATACCCGTCCCACTCGGGGTGACAATAGCAAAACAAAAGAGGTGATGGCTGGAAGGTTTAGAATAAATCTCAACCTCTGGCATTGCTCTTGGCAACCCTCCAGACCATCGTTCTTCGCCTGCCAAGCCATTACAAAAGGGGAAAGACCATATGCAAATCAGGCTTGGTCCCACCCCCAAAGGGGAAGTCCAGCCCGAATTGCTAGGTCACATCCCTTCTGCAGGAGACCACAAGCATCCTCAGACATGTTTCAACCTTGTTGGGCATCATCAGTGAGGAGTATCTTGGGTCTCTAGGCCCACAAGGCACGGGACCCACGTCTGGGCATACCCGTCCCACTCGGGGTGACAATAGCAAAACAAAAGAGGTGATGGCTGGAAGGTTTAGAATAAATCTTAACCTCTGGCATTGCTCTGGGCAACCCTCCAGACCATCGTTCTTTGCCTGAGAATCCACTACAAAAGGGGAAAGACCATATGCAAATCAGGGTTGGTCCCACCCGCAAAGTGGTAGTCCAGCCCAAACTGCTAGGTCACATCCCTTCTGCACGAGACCACAAGCATCAGCAGACATGTTTCAACCTTGTTGGGCATCATCAGTGAGGAGTAGCTTGGGTCTCTAGGTCCAGCAGGCACGGGACCCACATCTGGGCATACCCGTCCCACTCGGTGTGACAATAGCAAAACAAAAGAGGTGATGGCTGAAAGGTTTCGAATAAATCTTAACCTCTGGCATTGCTCTGGGCAAAACTTCAGACCATCGTTCTTCACCTGCAAAGCCATTAGAAAACGGGAAAGACCATTTTCAAATCAGGCTTTGTCCCACCCCCAAAGGGGTTGTCCAGCCCAAACTGCTAGGTCACATCCCTTCTGCACGAGGCACGAGACCACAAGCTTCCCCAGACATGTTTCAACCTTGTTGGGCATCATCAGTGAGGAGTAGCTTGGGTCTCTAGGCCCAGCAGGCACGGGACCCACGTCTGGGCATACCCGTCCCACTCGGGGTGACGATAGCAAAACAAAAGAGGTGATGGCTGGAAGGTTTCGAATAAATCTTAACCTCTGGCATTGCTCTGGGCAAAACTTCAGACCATCGTTCTTCACCTGCAAAGCCATTAGAAAACGGGAAAGACCATATTCAAATCAGGCTTTGTCCCACCCCCAAAGGGGTTGTCCAGCCCAAACTGCTAGGTCACATCCCTTCTGCACGAGGCACGAGACCACAAGCTTCCCCAGACATGTTTCAACCTTGTTGGGCATCATCAGTGAGGAGTAGCTTGGGTCTCTAGGCCCAGCAGGCACGGGACCCACGTCTGGGCATACCCGTCCCACTCGGGGTGACGATAGCAAAACAAAAGAGGTGATGGCTGGAAGGTTTAGAATAAATCTTAACCTCTGGCATTGCTCTGGGCAACCCTCCAGACCATCGTTCTTCGCCTGCCAAGCCATTACAAAAGGGGAAAGACCATATGCAAATCAGGCTTGGTCCCACCCCCAAAGTAGTAGTCAGCCCAAATTGCTAGGTCACATCCCTTATGCACGAGACCACAAGCATCCCCAGACATGTTTCAACCTTGTTGGACATCATCAGTGAGGAGTAGCTTGGGTCTCTAGGCTCAGCAGGCACGGGACCCACGTCTGGGCATACCCGTCCCACTCGGGGTGACAATAGCAAAACAAAAGAGGTGATGGCTGGAAGGTTTAGAATAAATCTCAACCTCTGGCATTGCTCTTGGCAACCCTCCAGACCATCGTTCTTCGCCTGCCAAGCCATTACAAAAGGGGAAAGACCATATGCAAATCAGGCTTGGTCCCACCCCCAAAGGGGAAGTCCAGCCCGAATTGCTAGGTCACATCCCTTCTGCACGAGACCACAAGCATCCCCAGACATGTTTCAACCTTGTTGGGCATCATCAGTGAGAAGTAGCTTGGGTCTCTAGGGCTAGCAGGCAGGAAACCCACGTCTGGGAATACCCGTCCCACTCGGGGTGACAATAGCAAAACAAAAGAGGTGATGGCTGGAAGGTTGAGAATAAATCTTAACCTCTGGCATTGCTCTCGGCAACCCTCCAGACCATCGTTCTTCGCCTGCCAAGCCATTACAAAAGGGGAAAGACCATATGCAAATCAGGCTTGGTCCCACCCCCAAAGGGGTAGTCCAGCCGAACTGCTAGGTCACATCCCTTCTGCACGAGACCATAAGCATCCCCTGACATGTTTAAACCTTGTTGGGCATCATCAATGAGGAGTAGCCTGGGTCTCTAGGCCCAGCAGGCACGGGTTCCACGTCTGGGCATACCCGTCCCACTCGGGGTGACAATAGAAACACAAAAGAGGTGATGGCTGGAAGGTTTAGAATAAATCTTAACCTCTGGCAATGCTCTGGGCAAACCTCCATCCCATCGTTCTTTGCCTGCCAAGCCATTACAAAGGGGAAAGACCATATGCAAATCAGGCTTGGTCCCACCCCCAAAGGGGTAGTTCAGACCGAACTTCTAGGTCACATCCCTTCTGCACGAGACCACAAGCATCCTCAGACATGTTTCAACCTTGTTGGGCATCATCAGTGAGGAGTATCTTGGGTCTCTAGGCCCAGAAGGCACGGGACCCACGTCTGGGCATACCCGTCCCACTCGGGGTGACAATAGCAAAACAAAAGAGGTGATGGCTGGAAGGTTTAGAATAAATCTTAACCTCTGGCATTGCTCTGGGCAAAACTTCAGACCATCGTTCTTCACCTGCAAAGCCATTAGAAAACGGGAAAGACCATATTCAAATCAGGCTTTGTCCCACCCCCAAAGGGGTTGTCCAGCCCAAACTGCTAGGTCACATCCCTTCTGCACGAGACCACAAGCTTCCCCAGACATGTTTCAACCTTGTTGGGCATCATCAGTGAGGAGTAGCTTGGGTCTCTAGGCCCAGCAGGCACGGGACCCACGTCTGGGCATACCCGTCCCACTCGGGGTGACGATAGCAAAACAAAAGAGGTGATGGCTGGAAGGTTTCGAATAAATCTTAACCTCTGGCATTGCTCTGGGCAAAACTTCAGACCATCGTTCTTCACCTGCAAAGCCATTAGAAAACGGGAAAGACCATATTCAAATCAGGCTTTGTCCCACCCCCAAAGGGGTTGTCCAGCCCAAACTGCTAGGTCACATCCCTTCTGCACGAGGCACGAGACCACAAGCTTCCCCAGACATGTTTCAACCTTGTTGGGCATCATCAGTGAGGAGTAGCTTGGGTCTCTAGGCCCAGCAGGCACGGGACCCACGTCTGGGCATACCCGTCCCACTCGGGGTGACGATAGCAAAACAAAAGAGGTGATGGCTGGAAGGTTTAGAATAAATCTTAACCTCTGGCATTGCTCTGGGCAACCCTCCAGACCATCGTTCTTCGCCTGCCAAGCCATTACAAAAGGGGAAAGACCATATGCAAATCAGGCTTGGTCCCACCCCCAAAGTGGTAGTCAGCCCAAATTGCTAGGTCACATCCCTTATGCACGAGACCACAAGCATCCCCAGACATGTTTCAACCTTGTTGGGCATCATCAGTGAGGAGTAGCTTGGGTCTCTAGGGCTAGCAGGCAGGAAACCCACGTCTGGGAATACCCGTCCCACTCGGGGTGACAATAGCAAAACAAAAGAGGTGATGGCTGGAAGGTTGAGAATAAATCTTAACCTCTGGCATTGCTCTCGGCAACCCTCCAGACCATCGTTCTTCGCCTGCCAAGCCATTACAAAAGGGGAAAGACCATATGCAAATCAGGCTTGGTCCCACCCCCAAAGGGGTAGTCCAGCCGAACTGCTAGGTCACATCCCTTCTGCACGAGACCATAAGCATCCCCTGACATGTTTAAACCTTGTTGGGCATCATCAATGAGGAGTAGCCTGGGTCTCTAGGCCCAGCAGGCACGGGTTCCACGTCTGGGCATACCCGTCCCACTCGGGGTGACAATAGCAACACAAAAGAGGTGATGGCTGGAAGGTTTAGAATAAATCTTAACCTCTGGCAATGCTCTGGGCAAACCTCCATCCCATCGTTCTTTGCCTGCCAAGCCATTACAAAGGGGAAAGACCATATGCAAATCAGGCTTGGTCCCACCCCCAAAGGGGTAGTTCAGCCCGAACTTCTAGGTCACATCCCTTCTGCACGAGACCACAAGCATCCTCAGACATGTTTCAACCTTGTTGGTCATCATCAGTGAGGAGTATCTTGGGTCTCTAGGCCCAGAAGGCACGGGACCCACGTCTGGGCATACCCGTCCCACTCGGGGTGACAATAGCAAAACAAAAGAGGTGATGGCTGGAAGGTTTAGAATAAATCTTAACCTCTGGCATTGCTCTGGGCAAACCTCCAGACCATCGTTCTTCGCCTGAGAAGCCATTACAAAAGGGGAAAGACCATATGCAAATCAGGGTTGGTCCCACCCCCAAAGGGGTAGTCCATCCCGAACTGCTAGGTCACATCCCTTCTGCACGACACCACAAGCATCCCCAGACATGTTTCAACCTTGTTGGGCATCATCAGGGAGGAGTAGCTTGGGTCTCTAGGCCCAGCAGGCACGGGACCCATGTCTGGGCATACCCGTCCCACTCGGGGTGACAATAGCAAAACAAAAGAGGTGATGGCTGGAAGGTTTAGAATAAATCTTAACCTCTGGCATTGCTCTGGGCAACCCTCCAGACCATCGTTCTTCGCCTGCCAAGCCATTACAAAAGTGGAAAGACCATATGCAAATCAGGCTTGGTCCCACCCCCAAAGGGGTAGTCCGGCCCGAACTGCTAGGTCACATCCCTTCTGCATGAGACCACAAGCATCCCCAGACATGTTTCAACCTTTTTGGGCATCATCAGTGAAGAATAGCTTGGGGTTCTAGGCCCAGCAGGCACGGGACCCACGTCTGGGCATTCCCGTCCCACTCGGGGTGACAATAGCAAAACAAAAGAGGTGATGGCTGGAAGGTTTAGAATAAATCTTAACCTCTGGCATTGCTCTGGGCAACCCTCCAGACCATCGTTCTTCGCTTGCCAAGCCATTACAAAAGGGGAAAGATCATATGCAAATTAGGCTTGGTCCCACCACCAAAGTGGTAGTCCAGCCCAAACTGCTAGGTCACATCCCTTCTGCACGAGACAACAAGCATCCCCAGACATGTTCGAACCATGTTGGGCATCATCAGTGAGGAGTATCTTGGGTCTCTAGGCCCAGAAGGCACGGGACCCACGTCTGGGCATACCCGTCCCACTCGGGGTGACAATAGAAACACAAAAGAGGTGATGGCTGGAAGGTTTAGAATAAATCTTAACCTCTGGCAATGCTCTGGGCAAACCTCCATCCCATCGTTCTTTGCCTGCCAAGCCATTACAAAGGGGAAAGACCATATGCAAATCAGGCTTGGTCCCACCCCCAAAGGGGTAGTTCAGACCGAACTTCTAGGTCACATCCCTTCTGCACGAGACCACAAGCATCCTCAGACATGTTTCAACCTTGTTGGGCATCATCAGTGAGGAGTATCTTGGGTCTCTAGGCCCAGAAGGCACGGGACCCACGTCTGGGCATACCCGTCCCACTCGGGGTGACAATAGCAAAACAAAAAAGGTGATGGCTGGAAGGTTTAGAATAAATCTTAACCTCTGGCATTGCTCTGGGCAACCCTCCAGACCATCGTTCTTTGCCTGAGAATCCACTACAAAAGGGGAAAGACCATATGCAAATCAGGGTTGGTCCCACCCGCAAAGTGGTAGTCCAGCCCAAACTGCTAGGTCACATCCCTTCTGCACGAGACCACAAGCATCAGCAGACATGTTTCAACCTTGTTGGGCATCATCAGTGAGGAGTAGCTTGGGTCTCTAGGCCCAGCAGGCACGGGACCCACGTCTGGGCATACCCGTCCCACTCGGGGTGACGATAGCAAAACAAAAGAGGTGATGGCTGGAAGGTTTCGAATAAATCTTAACCTCTGGCATTGCTCTGGGCAAAACTTCAGACCATCGTTCTTCACCTGCAAAGCCATTAGAAAACGGGAAAGACCATATTCAAATCAGGCTTTGTCCCACCCCCAAAGGGGTTGTCCAGCCCAAACTGCTAGGTCACATCCCTTCTGCACGAGGCACGAGACCACAAGCTTCCCCAGACATGTTTCAACCTTGTTGGGCATCATCAGTGAGGAGTAGCTTGGGTCTCTAGGCCCAGCAGGCACGGGACCCACGTCTGGGCATACCCGTCCCACTCGGGGTGACGATAGCAAAACAAAAGAGGTGATGGCTGGAAGGTTTAGAATAAATCTTAACCTCTGGCATTGCTCTGGGCAACCCTCCAGACCATCGTTCTTCGCCTGCCAAGCCATTACAAAAGGGGAAAGACCATATGCAAATCAGGCTTGGTCCCACCCCCAAAGTGGTAGTCAGCCCAAATTGCTAGGTCACATCCCTTATGCACGAGACCACAAGCATCCCCAGACATGTTTCAACCTTGTTGGGCATCATCAGTGAGGAGTAGCTTGGGTCTCTAGGGCTAGCAGGCAGGAAACCCACGTCTGGGAATACCCGTCCCACTCGGGGTGACAATAGCAAAACAAAAGAGGTGATGGCTGGAAGGTTGAGAATAAATCTTAACCTCTGGCATTGCTCTCGGCAACCCTCCAGACCATCGTTCTTCGCCTGCCAAGCCATTACAAAAGGGGAAAGACCATATGCAAATCAGGCTTGGTCCCACCCCCAAAGGGGTAGTCCAGCCGAACTGCTAGGTCACATCCCTTCTGCACGAGACCATAAGCATCCCCTGACATGTTTAAACCTTGTTGGGCATCATCAATGAGGAGTAGCCTGGGTCTCTAGGCCCAGCAGGCACGGGTTCCACGTCTGGGCATACCCGTCCCACTCGGGGTGACAATAGAAACACAAAAGAGGTGATGGCTGGAAGGTTTAGAATAAATCTTAACCTCTGGCAATGCTCTGGGCAAACCTCCATCCCATCGTTCTTTGCCTGCCAAGCCATTACAAAGGGGAAAGACCATATGCAAATCAGGCTTGGTCCCACCCCCAAAGGGGTAGTTCAGACCGAACTTCTAGGTCACATCCCTTCTGCACGAGACCACAAGCATCCTCAGACATGTTTCAACCTTGTTGGGCATCATCAGTGAGGAGTATCTTGGGTCTCTAGGCCCAGAAGGCACGGGACCCACGTCTGGGCATACCCGTCCCACTCGGGGTGACAATAGCAAAACAAAAGAGGTGATGGCTGGAAGGTTTAGAATAAATCTTAACCTCTGGCATTGCTCTGGGCAAAACTTCAGACCATCGTTCTTCACCTGCAAAGCCATTAGAAAACGGGAAAGACCATATTCAAATCAGGCTTTGTCCCACCCCCAAAGGGGTTGTCCAGCCCAAACTGCTAGGTCACATCCCTTCTGCACGAGACCACAAGCTTCCCCAGACATGTTTCAACCTTGTTGGGCATCATCAGTGAGGAGTAGCTTGGGTCTCTAGGCCCAGCAGGCACGGGACCCACGTCTGGGCATACCCGTCCCACTCGGGGTGACGATAGCAAAACAAAAGAGGTGATGGCTGGAAGGTTTCGAATAAATCTTAACCTCTGGCATTGCTCTGGGCAAAACTTCAGACCATCGTTCTTCACCTGCAAAGCCATTAGAAAACGGGAAAGACCATATTCAAATCAGGCTTTGTCCCACCCCCAAAGGGGTTGTCCAGCCCAAACTGCTAGGTCACATCCCTTCTGCACGAGGCACGAGACCACAAGCTTCCCCAGACATGTTTCAACCTTGTTGGGCATCATCAGTGAGGAGTAGCTTGGGTCTCTAGGCCCAGCAGGCACGGGACCCACGTCTGGGCATACCCGTCCCACTCGGGGTGACGATAGCAAAACAAAAGAGGTGATGGCTGGAAGGTTTAGAATAAATCTTAACCTCTGGCATTGCTCTGGGCAACCCTCCAGACCATCGTTCTTCGCCTGCCAAGCCATTACAAAAGGGGAAAGACCATATGCAAATCAGGCTTGGTCCCACCCCCAAAGTGGTAGTCAGCCCAAATTGCTAGGTCACATCCCTTATGCACGAGACCACAAGCATCCCCAGACATGTTTCAACCTTGTTGGGCATCATCAGTGAGGAGTAGCTTGGGTCTCTAGGGCTAGCAGGCAGGAAACCCACGTCTGGGAATACCCGTCCCACTCGGGGTGACAATAGCAAAACAAAAGAGGTGATGGCTGGAAGGTTGAGAATAAATCTTAACCTCTGGCATTGCTCTCGGCAACCCTCCAGACCATCGTTCTTCGCCTGCCAAGCCATTACAAAAGGGGAAAGACCATATGCAAATCAGGCTTGGTCCCACTCCCAAAGGGGTAGTCCAGCCGAACTGCTAGGTCACATCCCTTCTGCACGAGACCATAAGCATCCCCTGACATGTTTAAACCTTGTTGGGCATCATCAATGAGGAGTAGCCTGGGTCTCTAGGCCCAGCAGGCACGGGTTCCACGTCTGGGCATACCCGTCCCACTCGGGGTGACAATAGCAACACAAAAGAGGTGATGGCTGGAAGGTTTAGAATAAATCTTAACCTCTGGCAATGCTCTGGGCAAACCTCCATCCCATCGTTCTTTGCCTGCCAAGCCATTACAAAGGGGAAAGACCATATGCAAATCAGGCTTGGTCCCACCCCCAAAGGGGTAGTTCAGCCCGAACTTCTAGGTCACATCCCTTCTGCACGAGACCACAAGCATCCTCAGACATGTTTCAACCTTGTTGGTCATCATCAGTGAGGAGTATCTTGGGTCTCTAGGCCCAGAAGGCACGGGACCCACGTCTGGGCATACCCGTCCCACTCGGGGTGACAATAGCAAAACAAAAGAGGTGATGGCTGGAAGGTTTAGAATAAATCTTAACCTCTGGCATTGCTCTGGGCAAACCTCCAGACCATCGTTCTTCGCCTGAGAAGCCATTACAAAAGGGGAAAGACCATATGCAAATCAGGGTTGGTCCCACCCCCAAAGGGGTAGTCCATCCCGAACTGCTAGGTCACATCCCTTCTGCACGACACCACAAGCATCCCCAGACATGTTTCAACCTTGTTGGGCATCATCAGGGAGGAGTAGCTTGGGTCTCTAGGCCCAGCAGGCACGGGACCCATGTCTGGGCATACCCGTCCCACTCGGGGTGACAATAGCAAAACAAAAGAGGTGATGGCTGGAAGGTTTAGAATAAATCTTAACCTCTGGCATTGCTCTGGGCAACCCTCCAGACCATCGTTCTTCGCCTGCCAAGCCATTACAAAAGTGGAAAGACCATATGCAAATCAGGCTTGGTCCCACCCCCAAAGGGGTAGTCCGGCCCGAACTGCTAGGTCACATCCCTTCTGCATGAGACCACAAGCATCCCCAGACATGTTTCAACCTTTTTGGGCATCATCAGTGAAGAATAGCTTGGGGTTCTAGGCCCAGCAGGCACGGGACCCACGTCTGGGCATTCCCGTCCCACTCGGGGTGACAATAGCAAAACAAAAGAGGTGATGGCTGGAAGGTTTAGAATAAATCTTAACCTCTGGCATTGCTCTGGGCAACCCTCCAGACCATCGTTCTTCGCTTGCCAAGCCATTACAAAAGGGGAAAGATCATATGCAAATTAGGCTTGGTCCCACCACCAAAGTGGTAGTCCAGCCCAAACTGCTAGGTCACATCCCTTCTGCACGAGACAACAAGCATCCCCAGACATGTTCGAACCATGTTGGGCATCATCAGTGAGGAGTATCTTGGGTCTCTAGGCCCAGAAGGCACGGGACCCACGTCTGGGCATACCCGTCCCACTCGGGGTGACAATAGAAACACAAAAGAGGTGATGGCTGGAAGGTTTAGAATAAATCTTAACCTCTGGCAATGCTCTGGGCAAACCTCCATCCCATCGTTCTTTGCCTGCCAAGCCATTACAAAGGGGAAAGACCATATGCAAATCAGGCTTGGTCCCACCCCCAAAGGGGTAGTTCAGACCGAACTTCTAGGTCACATCCCTTCTGCACGAGACCACAAGCATCCTCAGACATGTTTCAACCTTGTTGGGCATCATCAGTGAGGAGTATCTTGGGTCTCTAGGCCCAGAAGGCACGGGACCCACGTCTGGGCATACCCGTCCCACTCGGGGTGACAATAGCAAAACAAAAAAGGTGATGGCTGGAAGGTTTAGAATAAATCTTAACCTCTGGCATTGCTCTGGGCAACCCTCCAGACCATCGTTCTTTGCCTGAGAATCCACTACAAAAGGGGAAAGACCATATGCAAATCAGGGTTGGTCCCACCCGCAAAGTGGTAGTCCAGCCCAAACTGCTAGGTCACATCCCTTCTGCACGAGACCACAAGCATCAGCAGACATGTTTCAACCTTGTTGGGCATCATCAGTGAGGAGTAGCTTGGGTCTCTAGGCCCAGCAGGCACGGGACCCACGTCTGGGCATACCCGTCCCACTCGGGGTGACGATAGCAAAACAAAAGAGGTGATGGCTGGAAGGTTTCGAATAAATCTTAACCTCTGGCATTGCTCTGGGCAACCCTCCAGACCATCGTTCTTCGCCTGCCAAGCCATTACAAAAGGGGAAAGACCATATGCAAATCAGGCTTGGTCCCACCCCCAAAGTGGTAGTCAGCCCAAATTGCTAGGTCACATCCCTTATGCACGAGACCACAAGCATCCCCAGACATGTTTCAACCTTGTTGGGCATCATCAGTGAGGAGTAGCTTGGGTCTCTAGGGCTAGCAGGCAGGAAACCCACGTCTGGGAATACCCGTCCCACTCGGGGTGACAATAGCAAAACAAAAGAGGTGATGGCTGGAAGGTTGAGAATAAATCTTAACCTCTGGCAATGCTCTGGGCAAACCTCCATCCCATCGTTCTTTGCCTGCCAAGCCATTACAAAGGGGAAAGACCATATGCAAATCAGGCTTGGTCCCACCCCCAAAGGGGTAGTTCAGCCCGAACTTCTAGGTCACATCCCTTCTGCACGAGACCACAAGCATCCTCAGACATGTTTCAACCTTGTTGGTCATCATCAGTGAGGAGTATCTTGGGTCTCTAGGCCCAGAAGGCACGGGACCCACGTCTGGGCATACCCGTCCCACTCGGGGTGACAATAGCAAAACAAAAGAGGTGATGGCTGGAAGGTTTAGAATAAATCTTAACCTCTGGCATTGCTCTGGGCAAACCTCCAGACCATCGTTCTTCGCCTGAGAAGCCATTACAAAAGGGGAAAGACCATATGCAAATCAGGGTTGGTCCCACCCCCAAAGGGGTAGTCCATCCCGAACTGCTAGGTCACATCCCTTCTGCACGACACCACAAGCATCCCCAGACATGTTTCAACCTTGTTGGGCATCATCAGGGAGGAGTAGCTTGGGTCTCTAGGCCCAGCAGGCACGGGACCCATGTCTGGGCATACCCGTCCCACTCGGGGTGACAATAGCAAAACAAAAGAGGTGATGGCTGGAAGGTTTAGAATAAATCTTAACCTCTTGCATTGCTCTGGGCAATGCTCCAGACCATCGTTCTTCGCCTGCCAAGCCATTACAAAAGTGGAAAGACCATATGCAAATCAGGCTTGGTCCCACCCCCAAAGGGGTAGTCCGGCCCGAACTGCTAGGTCACATCCCTTCTGCATGAGACCACAAGCATCCCCAGACATGTTTCAACCTTTTTGGGCATCATCAGTGAAGAATAGCTTGGGGTTCTAGGCCCAGCAGGCACGGGACCCACGTCTGGGCATTCCCGTCCCACTCGGGGTGACAATAGCAAAACAAAAGAGGTGATGGCTGGAAGGTTTAGAATAAATCTTAACCTCTGGCATTGCTCTGGGCAAACCTCCAGACCATCGTTCTTTGCCTGCCAAGCCATTACAAAAGGGGAAAGATCATATGCAAATTAGGCTTGGTCCCACCACCAAAGTGGTAGTCCAGCCCAAACTGCTAGGTCACATCCCTTCTGCACGAGACAACAAGCATCCCCAGACATGTTCGAACCATGTTGGGCATCATCAGTGAGGAGTATCTTGGGTCTCTAGGCCCAGAAGGCACGGGACCCACGTCTGGGCATACCCGTCCCACTCGGGGTGACAATAGCAAAACAAAAGAGGTGATGGCTGGAAGGTTTAGAATAAATCTTAACCTCTTGCATTGCTCTGGGCAATGCTCCAGACCATCGTTCTTTGCCTGCCAAGCCATTACAAAAGGGGAAAGATCACATGCAAATCAGGCTTGGTCCCAACCACAAAGTGGTAGTCCAGCCCAAACTGCTATGTCACATCCCTTCTGCACGAGACAACAAGCATCCCCAGACATGTTTGAACCTTGTTGGGCATCATCAGTGAGGAATAGCTTGGGTCTCTAGGCCCAGCAGGCACGGGACCCACGTCTGGGCATACCCGTCCCACTCGGGGTGAAAATAGCAAAACAAAAGAGGTGATGGCTGGAAGGTTTCGAATAAATCTTAACCTCTGGCATTGCTCTGGGCAAAACCTTCAGACCATCGTTCTTCACCTGCCAAGCCATTACAAAAGGGAAAAGACCATATTCAAATCAGGCTTGGTCCCACCCCCAAAGGGGTAGTCCAGCCCGAACTGCTAGGTCACACCCTTCTGCACGAGACCACAAGCATCCCCAGACATGTTTCAACCTTGTTGGGCATCATCAGGGAGGAGTAGCTTGGGTCTCTAGGCCCAGCAGGCACGGGACCCATGTCTGGGCATACCCGTCCCACTCAGGGTGACAATAGCAAAACAAAAGAGGTGATGGCTGGAAGGTTTAGAATAAATAGCAAAACAAACGAGGTGATGGCTGGAAGGTTTAGAATAAATCTTAACCTCTGGCATTGCTCTGGGCAACCCTCCAGACCATCGTTCTTCGCCTGCCAAGCCATTACAAAAGTGGAAAGACCATATGCAAATCAGGCTTGGTCCCACCGCCAAAGGGGTAGTCCTGCCC
This sequence comes from Ambystoma mexicanum, assembly GCF_040938575.1. Classification (NCBI taxonomy): domain Eukaryota; kingdom Metazoa; phylum Chordata; class Amphibia; order Caudata; family Ambystomatidae; genus Ambystoma; species Ambystoma mexicanum. Next base: position 1,153,162,468 of record NC_090928.1, read on the forward strand.
GAACTGCTAGGTCACATCCCTTCTGCATGAGACCACAAGCATCCCCAGACATGTTTCAACCTTTTTGGGCATCATCAGTGAAGAATAGCTTGGGGCTCTAGGCCCAGCAGGCACGGGACCCACGTCTGGGCATTCCCGTTCCACTCGGGGTGACAATAGCAAAACAAAAGAGGTGATGGCTGGAAGGTTTAGAATAAATCTTAACCTCTGGCATTGCTCTGGGCAACCCTCCAGACCATCGTTCTTCGCTTGCCAAGCCATTACAAAAGGGGAAAGATCATATGCAAATCAGGCTTGGTCCCACCACCAAAGTGGTAGTCCAGCCCAAACTGCTAGGTCTGCACGAGACCACAAGCATCACCAGACATGTTTCAACCTTGTTGGGCATCATCAGTGAGGAGTAGCTTGGGTCTCTAGGTCCAGCAGGCACGGGACCCACGTCTGGGCATACCCGTCCCACTCGGGGTGACAATAGCAAAACAAAAGAGGTGATGGCTGGAAGGTTTCGAATAAATCTTAACCTCTGGCATTGCTCTGGGCAAAACTTCAGACCATCGTTCTTCACCTGCCAAGCCATTACAAAAGGGGAAGACCATATTCAAATCAGGCTTGGTCCCACCCCCAAAGGGGTTGTCCAGCCCAAACTGCTAGGTCACATCCCTTCTGCACGAGACCACAAGCTTCCCTAGACATGTTTCAACCTTGTTGGGCATCATCAGTGAGGAGTAGCTTGGGTCTCTAGGCCCAGCAGGCACGGGACCCATGTCTGGGCATAACCGTCCCACTCGGGGTGACAATAGCAAAACAAAAGAGGTGATGGCTGGAAGGTTTAGAATAAATCTCAACCTCTGGCATTGCTCTTGGCAACCCTCCAGACCATCGTTCTTCGCCTGCCAAGCCATTACAAAAGGGGAAAGACCATATGCAAATCAGGCTTGGTCCCACCCCCAAAGGGGACGTCCAGCCCGAATTGCTAGGTCACATCCCTTCAGCACGAGACCACAAGCATCCCCAGACATGTTTCAACCTTGTTGGGCATCATCAGTGAGGAGTAGCTTGGGTCTCTAGGGCTAGCAGGCAGGAAACCCACGTCTGGGAATACCCGTCCCACTCGGGGTGACAATAGCAAAACAAAAGAGGTGATGGCTGGAAGGTTGAGAATAAATCTTAACCTCTGGCATTGCTCTCGGCAACCCTACAGACCATCGTTCTTCGCCTGCCAAGCCATTACAAAAGGGGAAAGACCATATGCAAATCAGGCTTGGTTCCACCCCCAAAGGGGTAGTCCAGCCGAACTGCTAGGTCACATCCCTTCTGCACGAGACCATAAGCATCCCCTGACATGTTTAAACCTTGTTGGGCATCATCAATGAGGAGTAGCCTGGGTCTCTAGGCCCAGCAGGCACGGGTTCCACGTCTGGGCATACCCGTCCCACTCGGGGTGACAATAGCAACACAAAAGAGGTGATGGCTGGAAGGTTTAGAATAAATCTTAACCTCTGGCAATGCTCTGGGCAAACCTCCATCCCATCGTTCTTTGCCTGCCAAGCCATTACAAAGGGGAAAGACCATATGCAAATCAGGCTTGGTCCCACCCCCAAAGGGGTAGTTTAGCCCGAACTTCTAGGTCACATCCCTTCTGCACGAGACCACAAGCATCCTCAGACATGTTTCAACCTTGTTGGGCATCATCAGTGAGGAGTATCTTGGGTCTCTAGGCCCAGAAGGCACGGGACCCACGTCTGGGCATACCCGTCCCACTCGGGGTGACAATAGCAAAACAAAAGAGGTGATGGCTGGAAGGTTTAGAATAAATCTTAACCTCTGGCATTGCTCTGGGCAACCCTCCAGACCATCGTTCTTTGCCTGAGAATCCACTACTAAAGGAGAAAGACCATATGCAAATCAGGGTTGGTCCCACCCCCAAAGTGGTAGTCCAGCCCAAACTGCTAGGTCACATCCCTTCTGCACGAGACCACAAGCATCAGCAGACATGTTTCAACCTTGTTGGGCATCATCAGTGAGGAGTAGCTTGGGTCTCTAGGTCCAGCAGGCACGGGACCGACATCTGGGCATACCCGTCCCACTCGGTGTGACAATAGCAAAACAAAAGAGGTGATGGCTGGAAGGTTTCGAATAAATCTTAACCTCTGGCATTGCTCTGGGCAAAACTTCAGACCATCGTTCTTCACCTGCAAAGCCATTAGAAAACGGGAAAGACCATATTCAAATCAGGCTTTGTCCCACCCCCAAAGGGGTTGTCCAGCCCAAACTGCTAGGTCACATCCCTTCTGCACGAGACCACAAGCTTCCCCAGACATGTTTCAACCTTGTTGGGCATCATCAGTGAGGAGTAGCTTGGGTCTCTAGGCCCAGCAGGCACGGGACCCACGTCTGGGCATACCCGTCCCACTCGGGGTGACGATAGCAAAACAAAAGAGGTGATGGCTGGAAGGTTTCGAATAAATCTTAACCTCTGGCATTGCTCTGGGCAAAACTTCAGACCATCGTTCTTCACCTGCAAAGCCATTAGAAAACGGGAAAGACCATATTCAAATCAGGCTTTGTCCCACCCCCAAAGGGGTTGTCCAGCCCAAACTGCTAGGTCACATCCCTTCTGCACGAGGCACGAGACCACAAGCTTCCCCAGACATGTTTCAACCTTGTTGGGCATCATCAGTGAGGAGTAGCTTGGGTCTCTAGGCCCAGCAGGCACGGGACCCACGTCTGGGCATACCCGTCCCACTCGGGGTGACGATAGCAAAACAAAAGAGGTGATGGCTGGAAGGTTTAGAATAAATCTTAACCTCTGGCATTGCTCTGGGCAACCCTCCAGACCATCGTTCTTCGCCTGCCAAGCCATTACAAAAGGGGAAAGACCATATGCAAATCAGGCTTGGTCCCACCCCCAAAGTGGTAGTCAGCCCAAATTGCTAGGTCACATCCCTTATGCACGAGACCACAAGCATCCCCAGACATGTTTCAACCTTGTTGGACATCATCAGTGAGGAGTAGCTTGGGTCTCTAGGGCTAGCAGGCAGGAAACCCACGTCTGGGCATACCCGTCCCACTCGGGGTGACAATAGCAAAACAAAAGAGGTGATGGCTGGAAGGTTGAGAATAAATCTTAACCTCTGGCATTGCTCTCGGCAACCCTCCAGACCATCGTTCTTCGCCTGCCAAGCCATTACAAAAGGGGAAAGACCATATGCAAATCAGGCTTGGTCCCACCCCCAAAGGGGTAGTCCAGCCAAACTGCTAGGTCACATCCCTTCTGCACGAGACCATAAGCATCCCCTGACGTGTTTAAACCTTGTTGGGCATCATCAATGAGGAGTAGCCTGGGTCTCTAGGCCCAGCAGGCACGGGTTCCACGTCTGGGCATACCCGTCCCACTCGGGGTGACAATAGCAACACAAAAGAGGTGATGGCTGGAAGGTTTAGAATAAATCTTAACCTCTGGCAATGCTCTGGGCAAACCTCCATCCCATCGTTCTTTGCCTGCCAAGCCATTACAAAGGGGAAAGACCATATGCAAATCAGGCTTGGTCCCACCCCCAAAGGGGTAGTTCAGCCCGAACTTCTAGGTCACATCCCTTCTGCACGAGACCACAAGCATCCTCAGACATGTTTCAACCTTGTTGGGCATCATCAGTGAGGAGTATCTTGGGTCTCTAGGCCCAGAAGGCACGGGACCCACGTCTGGGCATACCCGTCCCACTCGGGGTGACAATAGCAAAACAAAAGAGGTGATGGCTGGAAGATTTAGAATAAATCTTAACCTCTGGCATTGCTCTGGGCAACCCTCCAGACCATCGTTCTTCGCCTGCCAAGCCATTACAAAAGTGGAAAGACCATATGCAAATCAGGCTTGGTCCCACCCCCAAAGGGGTAGTCCGGCCCGAACTGCTAGGTCACATCCCTTCTGCATGAGACCACAAGCATCCCCAGACATGTTTCAACCTTTTTGGGCATCATCAGTGAAGAATAGCTTGGGGCTCTAGGCCCAGCAGGCACGGGACCCACGTCTGGGCATTCCCGTCCCACTCGGGGTGACAATAGCAAAACAAAAGAGGTGATGGCTGGAAGGTTTAGAATAAATCTTAACCTCTGGCATTGCTCTGGGCAACCCTCCAGACCATCGTTCTTCGCTTGCCAAGCCATTACAAAAGGGGAAAGATCATATGCAAATTAGGCTTGGTCCCACCACCAAAGTGGTAGTCCAGCCCAAACTGCTAGGTCACATCCCTTCTGCACGAGACAACAAGCATCCCCAGACATGTTTGAAACGTGTTGGGCATCATCAGTGAGGAGTATCTTGGGTCTCTAGGCCCAGAAGGCACGGGACCCACGTCTGGGCATACCCGTCCCACTCGGGGTGACAATAGCAAAACAAAAGAGGTGATGGCTGGAAGGTTTAGAATAAATCTTAACCTCTTGCATTGCTCTGGGCAATGCTCCAGACCATCGTTCTTTGCCTGCCAAGCCATTAAAAAAGGGGAAAGATCACATGCAAATCAGGCTTGAGCCCAACCACAAAGTGGTAGTCCAGCCCAAACTGCTATGTCACATCCCTTCTGCACGAGACAACAAGCATCCCCAGACATGTTTGAACCTTGTTGGGCATCATCAGTGAGGAATAGCTTGGGTCTCTAGGCCCAGCAGGCACGGGACCCACGTATGGGCATACCCGTCCCACTCGGGGTGAAAATAGCAAAACAAAAGAGGTGATGGCTGGAAGGTTTCGAATAAATCTTAACCTCTGGCATTGCTCTGGGCAAAACCTTCAGACCATCGTTCTTCACCTGCCAAGCCATTACAAAAGGGGAAAGACCATATTCAAATCAGGCTTGGTCCCACCCCCAAAGGGGTAGTCCAGCCCGAACTGCTAGGTCACACCCTTCTGCACGAGACCACAAGCATCCCCAGACATGTTTCAACCTTGTTGGGCATCATCAGGGAGGAGTAGCTTGGGTCTCTAGGCCCAGCAGGCTCGGGACCCATGTCTGGGCATACCCGTCCCACTCAGGGTGACTATAGCAAAACAAAAGAGGTGATGGCTGGAAGGTTTAGAATAAATAGCAAAACAAACGAGGTGATGGCTGGAAGGTTTAGAATAAATCTTAACCTCTGGCATTGCTCTGGGCAACCCTCCAGACCATCGTTCTTCGCCTGCCAAGCCATTACAAAAGTGGAAAGACCATATGCAAATCAGGCTTGGTCCCACCGCCAAAGGGGTAGTCCGGCCCGAACTGCTAGGTCACATCCCTTCTGCATGAGACCACAAGCATCCCCAGACATGTTTCAACCTTTTTGGGCATCATCAGTGAAGAATAGCTTGGGGCTCTAGGCCCAGCAGGCACGGGACCCACGTCTGGGCATTCCCGTCCCACTCGGGGTGACAATAGCAAAACAAAAGAGGTGATGGCTGGAAGGTTTAGAATAAATCTTAACCTCTGGCATTGCTCTGGGCAACCCTCCAGACCATCGTTCTTCGCTTGCCAAGCCATTACAAAAGGGGAAAGATCATATGCAAATCAGGCTTGGTCCCACCACCAAAGTGGTAGTCCAGCCCAAACTGCTAGGTCTGCACGAGACCACAAGCATCACCAGACATGTTTCAACCTTGTTGGGCATCATCAGTGAGGAGTAGCTTGGGTCTCTAGGTCCAGCAGGCACGGGACCCACGTCTGGGCATACCCGTCCCACTCGGGGTGACAATAGCAAAACAAAAGAGGTGATGGCTGGAAGGTTTCGAATAAATCTTAACCTCTGGCATTGCTCTGGGCAAAACTTCAGACCATCGTTCTTCACCTGCCAAGCCATTACAAAAGGGGAAGACCATATTCAAATCAGGCTTGGTCCCACCCCCAAAGGGGTTGTCCAGCCCAAACTGCTAGGTCACATCCCTTCTGCACGAGACCACAAGCTTCCCTAGACATGTTTCAACCTTGTTGGGCATCATCAGTGAGGAGTAGCTTGGGTCCCTAGGCCCAGCAGGCACGGGACCCACGTCTGGGCATACCCGACCCACTCAGGGTGACGATAGCAAAACAAAAGAGGTGATGGCAGGAAGGTTTAGAATAAATCTTAACCTCTGGCATTGCTCTTGGCAACCCTCCAGACCATCGTTCTTCGCCTGCCAAGCCATTACAAAAGGGGAAAGACCATATTCAAATCAGACTTGGTCCCACCCCCAAAGGGGTAGTGCAGCCCGAATTGCTAGGTCACATCCCTTCTGCACGAAACCACAAGCATCCCCAGACATGTTTCAACCTTGTTGGGCATCATCAGTGAGGAGTAGCTTGGGTCTCTAGGCCCAGCAGGCACGGGACCCACGTCTGCGCATACCCGTCCCACTCTGGGTGACAATAGCAAAACAAAAGAGGTGATGGCTGGAAGGTTTAGAATAAATCTTAACCTCTGGCATTGCTCTGGGCAACCCTCCAGACCATTGTTCTTCTCCTGCCAAGCCATTACAAAAGGGGAAGGACCATATGCAAATCAGGCATGGTCCCACCCCCAAAGGGGTAGTCCAGCCGAACTGCTAGGTCACATCCCTTCTGCACAAGACCACAAGCATCCCCTGACATTTTTCAACCTTGTTGGGCATCATCAATGAAGAGTAGCCTGGGTCTCTAGGCCCAGCAGGCGCGGGACCCACGCCTGGGCATACCCGTCCCACTCGGGGTGACAACAGCAAAACAAAAGAGGTGATGGCTGGAAAGTTTAGAATAAATCTTAACCTCTGGCATTGCTCTGGGCAACCCTCCAGACCATCGTTCTTCACCTGCCAAGCCATTACAAAAGGGGAAAGACCATATGCAAATCAGGCTTGGTCCCACCCCCAAAGGGGTAGTCCAGCCCGAACTGCTAGGTCACATCCCTTCTGCACGAGACCACAAGCATCCCCAGACATGTTTCAACCTTGTTGGGCATCATCAGTGAGGAGTAGCTTGGGTCTCTAGGCCCAGCAGGCACGGGACCCATGTCTGGGCATAACCGTCCCACTCGGGGTGACAATAGCAAAACAAAAGAGGTGATGGCTGGAAGGTTTAGAATAAATCTTAACCTCTTGCATTGCTCTGGGCAATGCTCCAGACCATCATTCTTTGCCTGCCAAGCCATTACAAAAGGGAAAAGATCATATGCAAATCAGGCTTGGTCCCACCCACAAAGTGGTAGTCCAGCCCAAACTGCTATGTCACATCCCTTCTGCACGAGACAACAAGCATCCCCAGACATGTTTGAACCTTGTTGGGCATCATCAGTGAGGAATAGCTTGGGTCTCTAGGCCCAGCAGGCACGGGACCCACGTCTGGGCATACCCGTCCCACTCGGGGTGACAATAGTAAAACAAAAGAGGTGATGGCTGGAAGGTTTAGAATAAATCTTAACCTCGGGCATTACTCTGGGCAACCCTCCAGACCATCGTTCTTCGCTTGCCAAGCCATTACAAAAGGGGAAAGATCATATGCAAATCAGGCTTGGTCCCACCCCCAAAGTGGTAGTCAGCCCAAACTGCTAGGTCACATCCCTTCTGCACGAGACAACAAGCATCCCCAGACATGTTTGAACTGTGCTTGGCATCATCAGTGAGGAAATGCTTGGGTCTCTAGGCCCAGCAGGCACGGGACCCACGTCTGGGCATACCCGTCCCACTCGGGGTGACAATAGCAAAACAAAAGAGGTGATGGCTGGAAGGTTTAGAATAAATCTTAACCTCTGGCATTGCTCTGGGCAAACCTCCAGACCATCGTTCTTCGCCTGCCAAGCCATTACAAAGGTGAAAGACCATATGCAAATCAGGCTTGGTCCCACCCCCAAAGGGGTAGTTCAGCCCGAACTGCTAGGTCACATCCCGTCTGCACGAGACCACAAGCATCCCCAGACATGTTTCAACCTTGTTGGGCATCATCAGTGAGGAGTATCTTGGGTCTCTAGGCCCAGAAGGCACGGGACCCACGTCTGGGCATACCCGTCCCACTCGGGGTGACAATAGCAAAACAAAAGAGGTGATGGCTGGAAGGTTTAGAATAAATCTTAACCTCTTGCATTGCTCTGGGCAATGCTCCAGACCATCGTTCTTTGCCTGCCAAGCCATTACAAAAGGGGAAAGATCACATGCAAATCAGGCTTGGTCCCAACCACAAAGTGGTAGTCCAGCCCAAACTGCTATGTCACATCCCTTCTGCACGAGACAACAAGCATCCCCAGACATGTTTGAACCTTGTTGGGCATCAGCAGTGAGGAATAGCTTGGGTCTCTAGGCCCAGCAGGCACGGGACCCACGTCTGGGCATACCCGTCCCACTCGGGGTGACAATAGTAAAACCAAAGAGGTGATGGCTGGAAGGTTTAGAATAAATCTTAACCTCGGGCATTGCTCTGGGCAACCCTCCAGACCATCGTTCTTCGCTTGCCAAGCCATTACAAAAGGGGAAAGATCATATGCAAATCAGGCTTGGTCCCACCCCCAAAGTGGTAGTCAGCCCAAATTGCTAGGTCACATCCCTTCTGCACGAGACAACAAGCATCCCCAGACATGTTTGAACCATGCTGGGCATCATCAGTGAGGAAAAGCTTGGGTCTCTAGGCCCAGCAGGCACGGGACCCACGTCTGGGCATACCCGTCCCACTCGGGGTGACAATAGCAAAACAAAAGAGGTGATGGCTGGAAGGTTTGGAATAAATCTTAACCTCTGGCATTGCTCTGGGCAAACCTCCAGACCATCGTTCTTCGTCTGCCAAGCCATTACAAAGGGGAAAGAACATATGCAAATCAGGCTTGGTCCCACTCCCAAAGGGGTAGTTCAGCCCGAACTGCTAGGTCACATCCCTTCTGCACGAGACCACAAGCATCCCCAGACATGTTTGAACCGTGCTTGGCATCATCAGTGAGGAAATGCTTGGGTCTCTAGGCCCAGCAGGCACGGGACCCACGTCTGGGCATACCCGTCCCACTCGGGGTGACAATAGCAAAACAAAAGAGGTGATGGCTGGAAGGTTTAGAATAAATCTTAACCTCTGGCATTGCTCTGTGCAAACCTCCAGACCATCGTTCTTCGCCTGCCAAGCCATTACAAAGGGGAAAGACCATATGCAAATCAGGCTTGGTCCCACCCCCAAAGGGGTAGTTCAGCCCGAACTGCTAGGTCACATCCCTTCTGCACGAGACCATAAGCATCCCCTGACATGTTTAAACCTTGTTGGGCATCATCAATGAGGAGTAGCCTGGGTCTTTAGGCCCAGCAGGCAAGGGTTCCATGTCTGGGCATACCCGTCCCACTCGGGGTGACAATAGCAAAACAAAAGAGGTGATGGCTGGAAGGTTTAGAATAAATCTTAACCTCTGGCATTGCTCTGGGCAAACCTCCAGACCATCGTTCTTCGCCTGCCAAGCCATTACAAAGGGGAAAGACCATATGCAAATCAGGCTTGGTCCCACCCCCAAAGGGGTAGTTCAGCCCGAACTGCTAGGTCACATCCCTTCTGCACGAGACCACAAGCATCCCCAGACATGTTTCAACCTTGTTGGGCATCATCAGTGAGGAGTATCTTGGGTCTCTAGGCCCAGAAGGCACGGGACCCACGTCTGGGCATACCCGTCCCACTCGGGGTGACAATAGCAAAACAAAAGAGGTGATGGCTGGAAGGTTTAGAATAAATCTTAACCTCTTGCATTGCTCTGGGCAATGCTCCAGACCATCGTTCTTTGCCTGCCAAGCCATTACAAAAGGGGAAAGATCACATGCAAATCAGGCTTGGTCCCAACCACAAAGTGGTAGTCCAGCCCAAACTGCTATGTCACATCCCTTCTGCACGAGACAACAAGCATCCCCAGACATGTTTGAACCTTGTTGGGCATCAGCAGTGAGGAATAGCTTGGGTCTCTAGGCCCAGCAGGCACGGGACCCACGTCTGGGCATACCCGTCCCACTCGGGGTGACAATAGTAAAACCAAAGAGGTGATGGCTGGAAGGTTTAGAATAAATCTTAACCTCGGGCATTGCTCTGGGCAACCCTCCAGACCATCGTTCTTTGCTTGCCAAGCCATTACAAAAGGGGAAAGATCATATGCAAATCAGGCTTGGTCCCACCCCCAAAGTGGTAGTCAGCCCAAATTGCTAGGTCACATCCCTTCTGCACGAGACAACAAGCATCCCCAGACATGTTTGAACCATGCTGGGCATCATCAGTGAGGAAAAGCTTGGGTCTCTAGGCCCAGCAGGCACGGGACCCACGTCTGGGCATACCCGTCCCACTCGGGGTGACAATAGCAAAACAAAAGAGGTGATGGCTGGAAGGTTTGGAATAAATCTTAACCTCTGGCATTGCTCTGGGCAAACCTCCAGACCATCGTTCTTCGTCTGCCAAGCCATTACAAAGGGGAAAGACCATATGCAAATCAGGCTTGGTCCCACTCCCAAAGGGGTAGTTCAGCCCGAACTGCTAGGTCACATCCCTTCTGCACGAGACCACAAGCATCCCCAGACATGTTTCAATCTTGTTGGGCATCATCAGTGAGGAGTATCTTAGGTCTCTAGGCCCAGAAAGCACGGGACCCACGTCTGGGCATACCCGTCCCACTCGGGTGACAATAGCAAAACAAAAGAGGTGATGGCTGGAAGGTTTAGAATAAATCTTAACCTCTGGCATTGCTCTGGGCAACCCTCCAGACAATCGTTCTTTGCCTGAGAAGCCATTACAAAAGGGGAAATACCACATGCAAATCAGGGTTGGTCCCACCCCCAAAGGGGTAGTCCAGTCCGAACTGCTAGGTCACATCCCTTCTGCACGAGACCACAAGCATCCCCAGACATGTTTCAACCTTGTTGGGCATCCTCAATGAGGAGTAGCTTGGGTCTCTAGGATCAGCAGGCACGGGACCCACGTCTGGGCATACCCGTCCCACTCGGGGTGACAATAGCAAAACAAAAGAGGTGATGGCTGGAAGGTTTAGAATAAATCTCAACCTCTGGCATTGCTCTTGGCAACCCTCCAGACCATCGTTCTTCGCCTGCCAAGCCATTACAAAAGTGGAAAGACCATATGCAAATCAGGCTTGGTCCCACCCCCAAAGGGGAAGTCCAGCCCGAATTGCTAGGTCACATCCCTTCTGCACGAGACCATAAGCATCCCCTGACATGTTTAAACCTTGTTGGGCATCATCAATGAGGAGTAGCCTGGGTCTTTAGGCCCAGCAGGCACGGGTTCCACGTCTGGGCATACCCGTCCCACTCGGGGTGACAATAGCAAAACAAAAGAGGTGATGGCTGGAAGGTTTAGAATAAATCTTAAACTCTGGCAATGCTCTGGGCAAACCTCCAGCCCATCGTTCTTCGCCTGCCAAGCCATTACAAAGGTGGAAAGACCATATGCAAATCAGGCTTGGTCCCACCCCCAAAGGGGTAGTTCAGCCCGAACTTCTAGGTCATATCCCTTCTGCACGAGACCACAAGCATCCTCAGACATGTTTCAACCTTGTTGGGCATCATCAGTGAGGAGTATCTTGGGTCTCTAGGCCCAGAAGGCACGGGACCCACGTCTGGGCATACCCATCCCACTCGGGGTGACAATAGCAAAACAAAAGAGGTGATGGCTGGAAGGTTTAGAATAAATCTTAACCTCTGGCATTGCTCTGGGCAAACCTCCAGACCATCGTTCTTCGCCTGAGAAGCCATTAAAAAAGGGGAAAGACCATATGCAAATCAGGGTTGGTCCCACCCCCAAAGGGGTAGTCCATCCCGAACTGCTAGGTCACATCCCTTCTGCACGACACCACAAGCATCCCCAGACATGTTTCACCCTTGTTGGGCATCCTCAGTGATGAGTAGCTTGGATCTCTAGGTCCAGCAGGCACGGGACCCACATCTGGGCATACCCGTCCCACTCGGGGTGACAATAGCAAAACAAAAGAGGTGATGGCTGGAAGGTTTCGAACAAATCTTAACCTCTGGCATTGCTCTGGGCAAAACCTTCAGACCATCGTTCTTCACCTGCCAAGCCATTACAAAAGGGGAAAGACCATATTCAAATCAGGCTTGGTCCCACCCCCAAAGGGGTAGTCCAGCCCGAACTGCTAGGCCACACCCTTCTGCACGAGACCACAAGCATCCCCAGCCATGTTTCAACCTTGTTGGGCATCATCAGGGAGGAGTAGCTTGGGTCTTTAGGCCCAGCAGGCACGTGACCCATGTCTGGGCATACCCGTCCCACTCGGGGTGACAATAGCAAAAACAAAAGAGGTGATGGCTGGAAGGTTTAGAATAAATCTTAACCTCTGGCATTGCTCTGGGCAACCCTCCAGACCATCGATCTTCGCCTGCCAAGCCATTACAAAAGTGGAAAGACCATATGCAAATCAGGCTTGGTCCCACCCCCAAAGGGGTAGTCCAGCCCGAACTTGTAGGTCACATCCCTTCTGCACGAGACCACAAGCATTCCAAGACATGTTTCAATCTTGTTGGGCATCATCAGTGAGGAGTATCTTGGGTCTCTAGGCCCAGAAGGCACGGGACCCACGTCTGGGCATACCCGTCCCACTCGGGGTGACAATAGCAAAACAAAAGAGGTGATGGCTGGAAGGTTTAGAATAAATCTTAACCTCTGGCAATGCTCTGGGCAAACCTCCAGCCCATCGTTCTTCGCCTGCCAAGCCATTACAAAGGGGAAAGACCATATGCAAATCAGGCTTGGTCCCACCCCCAAAGGGGTAGTTCAGCCCGAACTGCTAGGTCACATCCCTTCTGCACGAGACCACAAGCATCCCGAGACATGTTTGAACCGTGCTTGGCATCATCAGTGAGGAAATGCTTGGGTCTCTAGGCCCAGCAGGCACGGGACCCACGTCTGGGCATACCCGTCCCACTCGGGGTGACAATAGCAAAACAAAAGAGGTGATGGCTGGAAGGTTTAGAATAAATCTTAACCTCTGGCATTGCTCTGGGCAAACCTCCAGACCATCGTTCTTCGCCTGCCAAGCCATTACAAAGGGGAAAGACCATATGCAAATCAGGCTTGGTCCCACCCCCAAAGGGGTAGTTCAGCCCGAACTGCTAGGTCACATCCCTTCTGCACGAGACCACAAGCATCCCCAGACATGTTTCAACCTTGTTGGGCATCATCAGTGAGGAGTATCTTGGGTCTCTAGGCCCAGAAGGCACGGGACCCACGTCTGGGCATACCCGTCCCACTCGGGGTGACAATAGCAAAACAAAAGAGGTGATGGCTGGAAGGTTTAGAATAAATCTTAACCTCTTGCATTGCTCTGGGCAATGCTCCAGACCATCGTTCTTTGCCTGCCAAGCCATTACAAAAGGGGAAAGATCACATGCAAATCAGGCTTGGTCCCAACCACAAAGTGGTAGTCCAGCCCAAACTGCTATGTCACATCCCTTCTGCACGAGACAACAAGCATCCCCAGACATGTTTGAACCTTGTTGGGCATCAGCAGTGAGGAATAGCTTGGGTCTCTAGGCCCAGCAGGCACGGGACCCACGTCTGGGCATACCCGTCCCACTCGGGGTGACAATAGTAAAACCAAAGAGGTGATGGCTGGAAGGTTTAGAATAAATCTTAACCTCGGGCATTGCTCTGGGCAACCCTCCAGACCATCGTTCTTCGCTTGCCAAGCCATTACAAAAGGGGAAAGATCATATGCAAATCAGGCTTGGTCCCACCCCCAAAGTGGTAGTCAGCCCAAATTGCTAGGTCACATCCCTTCTGCACGAGACAACAAGCATCCCCAGACATGTTTGAACCATGCTGGGCATCATCAGTGAGGAAAAGCTTGGGTCTCTAGGCCCAGCAGGCACGGGACCCACGTCTGGGCATACCCGTCCCACTCGGGGTGACAATAGCAAAACAAAAGAGGTGATGGCTGGAAGGTTTGGAATAAATCTTAACCTCTGGCATTGCTCTGGGCAAACCTCCAGACCATCGTTCTTCGTCTGCCAAGCCATTACAAAGGGGAAAGACCATATGCAAATCAGGCTTGGTCCCACTCCCAAAGGGGTAGTTCAGCCCGAACTGCTAGGTCACATCCCTTCTGCACGAGACCACAAGCATCCCCAGACATGTTTCAATCTTGTTGGGCATCATCAGTGAGGAGTATCTTAGGTCTCTAGGCCCAGAAAGCACGGGACCCACGTCTGGGCATACCCGTCCCACTCGGGGTGACAATAGCAAAACAAAAGAGGTGATGGCTGGAAGGTTTAGAATAAATCTCAACCTCTGGCATTGCTCTTGGCAACCCTCCAGACCATCGTTCTTCGCCTGCCAAGCCATTACAAAAGTGGAAAGACCATATGCAAATCAGGCTTGGTCCCACCCCCAAAGGGGAACTCCAGCCCGAATTGCTAGGTCACATCCCTTCTGCACGACACCACAAGCATCCCCAGACATGTTTCAACCTTGTTGGGCATCCTCAGTGATGAGTAGCTTGGGTCTCTAGGTCCAGCAGGCACGGGACCCACATCTGGGCATACCCGTCCCACTCGGGGTGACAATAGCAAAACAAAAGAGGTGATGGCTGGAAGGTTTCGAACAAATCTTAACCTCTGGCATTGCTCTGGGCAAAACCTTCAGACCATCGTTCTTCACCTGCCAAGCCATTACAAAAGGGGAAAGACCATATTCAAATCAGGCTTGGTCCCACCCCCAAAGGGGTAGTCCAGCCCGAACTGCTAGGTCACACCCTTCTGCACGAGACCACAAGCATCCCCAGACATGTTTCAACCTTGTTGGGCATCATCAGGGAGGAGTAGCTTGGGTCTCTAGGCCCAGCAGGCACGGGACCCATGTCTGGGCATACCCGTCCCACTCAGGGTGACAATAGCAAAACAAAAGAGGTGATGGCTGGAAGGTTTAGAATAAATAGCAAAACAAACGAGGTGATGGCTGGAAGGTTTAGAATAAATCTTAACCTCTGGCATTGCTCTGGGCAAACCTCCAGACCATCGTTCTTCGCATGAGAAGCCATTACAAAAGGGGAAAGATCACATGCAAATCAGGCTTGGTCCCAACCACAAAGTGGTAGTCCAGCCCAAACTGCTATGTCACATCCCTTCTGCACGAGACAACAAGCATCCCCAGACATGTTTGAACCTTGTTGGGCATCATCAGTGAGGAATAGCTTGGGTCTCTAGGCCCAGCAGGCACGGGACCCACGTCTGGGCATACCCGTCCCACTCGGGGTGAAAATAGCAAAACAAAAGAGGTGATGGCTGGAAGGTTTCGAATAAATCTTAACCTCTGGCATTGCTCTGGGCAAAACCTTCAGACCATCGTTCTTCACCTGCCAAGCCATTACAAAAGGGGAAAGACCATATTCAAATCAGGCTTGGTCCCACCCCCAAAGGGGTAGTCCAGCCCGAACTGCTAGGTCACACCCTTCTGCACGAGACCACAAGCATCCCCAGACATGTTTCAACCTTGTTGGGCATCATCAGGGAGGAGTAGCTTGGGTCTCTAGGCCCAGCAGGCACGGGACCCATGTCTGGGCATACCCGTCCCACTCAGGGTGACAATAGCAAAACAAAAGAGGTGATGGCTGGAAGGTTTAGAATAAATAGCAAAACAAACGAGGTGATGGCTGGAAGGTTTAGAATAAATCTTAACCTCTGGCATTGCTCTGGGCAACCCTCCAGACCATCGTTCTTCGCCTGCCAAGCCATTACAAAAGTGGAAAGACCATATGCAAATCAGGCTTGGCCCCACCGCCAAAGGGGTAGTCCGGCCCGAACTGCTAGGTCACATCCCTTCTGCATGAGACCACAAGCATCCCCAGACATGTTTTAACCTTTTTGGGCATCATCAGTGAAGAATAGCTTGGGGCTCTAGGCCCAGCAGGCACGGGACCCACGTCTGCGCATACCCGTCCCACTCTGGGTGACAATAGCAAAACAAAAGAGGTGATATTCAAATATTCAGACCATATTCAAATCAGGCTTGGTCCCACCCCCAAAGGGGTTGTCCAGCCCAAACTGCTAGGTCACATCCCTTCTGCACGAGACCACAAGCTTCCCTAGACATGTTTCAACCTTGTTGGGCATCATCAGTGAGGAGTAGCTTGGGTCCCTAGGCCCAGCAGGCACGTGACCCACGTCTGGGCATACCCGACCCACTCAGGGTGACGATAGCAAAACAAAAGAGGTGATGGCAGGAAGGTTTAGAATAAATCTTAACCTCTGGCATTGCTCTTGGCAACCCTCCAGACCATCGTTCTTCGCCTGCCAAGCCATTACAAAAGGGGAAAGACCATATTCAAATCAGACTTGGTCCCACCCCCAAAGGGGTAGTGCAGCCCGAATTGCTAGGTCACATCCCTTCTGCACGAAACCACAAGCATCCCCAGACATGTTTCAACCTTGTTGGGCATCATCAGTGAGGAGTAGCTTGGGTCTCTAGGCCCAGCAGGCACGGGACCCACGCCTGCGCATACCCGTCCCACTCTGGGTGACAATAGCAAAACAAAAGAGGTGATGGCTGGAAGGTTTAGAATAAATCTTAACCTCTGGCATTGCTCTGGGCAACCCTCCAGACCATCGTTCTTCACCTGCCAAGCCATTACAAAAAGGGAAAGACCATATGCAAATCAGGCTTGGTCCCACCCCCAAAGGGGTAGTCCAGCCCGAACTGGTAGGTCACATCCCTTCTGCACGAGACCACAAGCATCCCCAGACATGTTTCAACCTTGTTGGGCATCATCAGTGAGGAGTAGCTTGAGTCTCTAGGCCCAGCAGGCACGGGACCCATGTCTGGGCATAACCGTCCCACTCGGGGTGACAATAGCAAAACAAAAGAGGTGATGGCTGGAAGGTTTAGAATAAATCTTAACCTCTTGCATTGCTCTGGGCAATGCTCCAGACCATCATTCTTTGCCTGCCAAGCCATTACAAAAGGGAAAAGATCATATGCAAATCAGGCTTGGTTCCACCCACAAAGTGGTAGTCCAGCCCAAACTGCTATGTCACATCCCTTCTGCACGAGACAACAAGCATCCCCAGACATGTTTGAACCTTGTTGGGCATCATCAGTGAGGAATAGCTTGGGTCTCTAGGCCCAGCAGGCACGGGACCCACGTCTGGGCATACCCGTCCCACTCGGGGTGACAATAGCAAAACAAAAGAGGTGATGGCTGGAAGGTTTAGAATAAATCTTAACCTCTGGCATTGCTCTGGGCAAACCTCCAGACCATCGTTCTTCGCCTGCCAAGCCATTACAAAGGTGAAAGACCATATGCAAATCAGGCTTGGTCCCACCCCCAAAGGGGTAGTTCAGCCCGAACTGCTAGGTCACATCCCTTCTGCACGAGACCACAAGCATCCCCAGACATGTTTCAACCTTGTTGGGCATCATCAGTGAGGAGTATCTTGGGTCTCTAGGCCCAGAAGGCACGGGACCCACGTCTGGGCATACCCGTCCCACTCGGGGTGACAATAGCAAAACAAAAGAGGTGATGGCTGGAAGGTTTAGAATAAATCTTAACCTCTTGCATTGCTCTGGGCAATGCTCCAGACCATCGTTCTTTGCCTGCCAAGCCATTACAAAAGGGGAAAGATCACATGCAAATCAGGCTTGGTCCCAACCACAAAGTGGTAGTCCAGCCCAAACTGCTATGTCACATCCCTTCTGCACGAGACAACAAGCATCCCCAGACATGTTTGAACCTTGTTGGGCATCAGCAGTGAGGAATAGCTTGGGTCTCTAGGCCCAGCAGGCACGGGACCCACGTCTGGGCATACCCGTCCCACTCGGGGTGACAATAGTAAAACCAAAGAGGTGATGGCTGGAAGGTTTAGAATAAATCTTAACCTCGGGCATTGCTCTGGGCAACCCTCCAGACCATCGTTCTTCGCTTGCCAAGCCATTACAAAAGGGGAAAGATCATATGCAAATCAGGCTTGGTCCCACCCCCAAAGTGGTAGTCAGCCCAAATTGCTAGGTCACATCCCTTCTGCACGAGACAACAAGCATCCCCAGACATGTTTGAACCATGCTGGGCATCATCAGTGAGGAAAAGCTTGGGTCTCTAGGCCCAGCAGGCACGGGACCCACGTCTGGGCATACCCGTCCCACTCGGGGTGACAATAGCAAAACAAAAGAGGTGATGGCTGGAAGGTTTGGAATAAATCTTAACCTCTGGCATTGCTCTGGGCAAACCTCCAGACCATCGTTCTTCGTCTGCCAAGCCATTACAAAGGGGAAAGAACATATGCAAATCAGGCTTGGTCCCACTCCCAAAGGGGTAGTTCAGCCCGAACTGCTAGGTCACATCCCTTCTGCACGAGACCACAAGCATCCCCAGACATGTTTGAACCGTGCTTGGCATCATCAGTGAGGAAATGCTTGGGTCTCTAGGCCCAGCAGGCACGGGACCCACGTCTGGGCATACCCGTCCCACTCGGGGTGACAATAGCAAAACAAAAGAGGTGATGGCTGGAAGGTTTAGAATAAATCTTAACCTCTGGCATTGCTCTGGGCAAACCTCCAGACCATCGTTCTTCGCCTGCCAAGCCATTACAAAGGGGAAAGACCATATGCAAATCAGGCTTGGTCCCACCCCCAAAGGGGTAGTTCAGCCCGAACTGCTAGGTCACATCCCTTCTGCACGAGACCATAAGCATCCCCTGACATGTTTAAACCTTGTTGGGCATCATCAATGAGGAGTAGCCTGGGTCTTTAGGCCCAGCAGGCACGGGTTCCACGTCTGGGCATACCCGTCCCACTCGGGGTGACAATAGCAAAACAAAAGAGGTGATGGCTGGAAGGTTTAGAATAAATCTTAACCTCTGGCATTGCTCTGGGCAAACCTCCAGACCATCGTTCTTCGCCTGCCAAGCCATTACAAAGGGGAAAGACCATATGCAAATCAGGCTTGGTCCCACCCCCAAAGGGGTAGTTCAGCCCGAACTGCTAGGTCACATCCCTTCTGCACGAGACCACAAGCATCCCCAGACATGTTTGAACCGTGCTTGGCATCATCAGTGAGGAAATGCTTGGGTCTCTAGGCCCAGCAGGCACGGGACCCACGTCTGGGCATACCCGTCCCACTCGGGGTGACAATAGCAAAACAAAAGAGGTGATGGCTGGAAGGTTTAGAATAAATCTTATCCTCTGGCATTGCTCTGGGCAAACCTCCAGACCATCGTTCTTCGCCTTCCAAGCCATTACAAAGGGGAAAGACCATATGCAAATCAGGCTTGGTCCCACCCCCAAAGGGGTAGTTCAGCCCGAACTGCTAGGTCACATCCCTTCTGCACGAGACCACAAGCATCCCCAGACATGTTTCAACCTTGTTGGGCATCATCAGTGAGGAGTATCTTGGGTCTCTAGGCCCAGAAGGCACGGGACCCACGTCTGGGCATACCCGTCCCACTCGGGGTGACAATAGCAAAACAAAAGAGGTGATGGCTGGAAGGTTTAGAATAAATCTTAACCTCTTGCATTGCTCTGGGCAATGCTCCAGACCATCGTTCTTTGCCTGCCAAGCCATTACAAAAGGGGAAAGATCACATGCAAATCAGGCTTGGTCCCAACCACAAAGTGGTAGTCCAGCCCAAACTGCTATGTCACATCCCTTCTGCACGAGACAACAAGCATCCCCAGACATGTTTGAACCTTGTTGGGCATCAGCAGTGAGGAATAGCTTGGGTCTCTAGGCCCAGCAGGCACGGGACCCACGTCTGGGCATACCCGTCCCACTCGGGGTGACAATAGTAAAACCAAAGAGGTGATGGCTGGAAGGTTTAGAATAAATCTTAACCTCGGGCATTGCTCTGGGCAACCCTCCAGACCATCGTTCTTCGCTTGCCAAGCCATTACAAAAGGGGAAAGATCATATGCAAATCAGGCTTGGTCCCACCCCCAAAGTGGTAGTCAGCCCAAATTGCTAGGTCACATCCCTTCTGCACGAGACAACAAGCATCCCCAGACATGTTTGAACCATGCTGGGCATCATCAGTGAGGAAAAGCTTGGGTCTCTAGGCCCAGCAGGCACGGGACCCACGTCTGGGCATACCCGTCCCACTCGGGGTGACAATAGCAAAACAAAAGAGGTGATGGCTGGAAGGTTTGGAATAAATCTTAACCTCTGGCATTGCTCTGGGCAAACCTCCAGACCATCGTTCTTCGTCTGCCAAGCCATTACAAAGGGGAAAGACCATATGCAAATCAGGCTTGGTCCCACTCCCAAAGGGGTAGTTCAGCCCGAACTGCTAGGTCACATCCCTTCTGCACGAGACCACAAGCATCCCCAGACATGTTTCAATCTTGTTGGGCATCATCAGTGAGGAGTATCTTAGGTCTCTAGGCCCAGAAATCACGGGACCCACGTCTGGGCATACCCGTCCCACTCGGGGTGACAATAGCAAAACAAAAGAGGTGATGGCTGGAAGGTTTAGAATAAATCTCAACCTCTGGCATTGCTCTTGGCAACCCTCCAGACCATCGTTCTTCGCCTGCCAAGCCATTACAAAAGTGGAAAGACCATATGCAAATCAGGCTTGGTCCCACCCCCAAAGGGGAACTCCAGCCCGAATTGCTAGGTCACATCCCTTCTGCACGAGACCACAAGCATCCCCAGACATGTTTCAACCTTGTTGGGCATCATCAGTGAGGAGTAGCTTGGGTCTCTAGGGCTAGCAGGCAGGAAACCCACGTATGGGAATAACCGTCCCACTCGGGGTGACAATAGCAAAACAAAAGCGGTGATGGCTGGAAGGTTGAGAATAAATCTTAACCTCTGGCATTGCTCTGGGCAACCCTCCAGACCATCGTTCTTCGCCTGCCAAGCCATTACAAAAGGGGAAAGACCATATGCAAATCAAGCTTGGTCCCACCCCCAAAGGGGTAGTCCAGCCGAACTGCTAGGTCACATCCCTTCTGCACGAGACCATAAGCATCCCCTGACATGTTTAAACCTTGTTGGGCATCATCAATGAGGAGTAGCCTGGGTCTTTAGGCCCAGCAGGCACGGGTTCCACGTCTGGGCATACCCGTCCCACTCGGGGTGACAATAGCAAAACAAAAGAGGTGATGGCTGGAAGGTTTAGAATAAATCTTAACCTCTGGCAATGCTCTGGGCAAACCTCCAGCCCATCGTTCTTCGCCTGCCAAGCCATTACAAAGGTGGAAAGACCATATGCAAATCAGGCTTGGTCCCACCCCCAAAGGGGTAGTTCAGCCCGAACTTCTAGGTCATATCCCTTCTGCACGAGACCACAAGCATCCTCAGACATGTTTCAACCTTGTTGGGCATCATCAGTGAGGAGTATCTTGGGTCTCTAGGCCCAGAAGGCACGGGACCCACGTCTGGGCAGACCCGTCCCACTCGGGGTGACAATAGCAAAACAAAAGAGGTGATGGCTGGAAGGTTTAGAATAAATCTTAACCTCTGGCATTGCTCTGGGCAAACCTCCAGACCATCGTTCTTCGCCTGAGAAGCCATTAAAAAAGGGGAAAGACCATATGCAAATAGGGTTGGTCCCACCCCCAAAGGGGTAGTCCATCCCGAACTGCTAGGTCACATCCCTTCTGCACGACACCACAAGCATCCCTAGACATGTTTCAACCTTGTTGGGCATCCTCAGTGATGAGTAGCTTGGGTCTCTAGGTCCAGCAGGCACGGGACCCACATCTGGGCATACCCGTCCCACTCGGGGTGACAATAGCAAAACAAAAGAGGTGATGGCTGGAAGGTTTCGAACAAATCTTAACCTCTGGCATTGCTCTGGGCAAAACCTTCAGACCATCGTTCTTCACCTGCCAAGCCATTACAAAAGGGGAAAGACCATATTCAAATCAGGCTTGGTCCCACCCCCAAAGGGGTAGTCCAGCCCGAACTGCTAGGCCACACCCTTCTGCACGAGACCACAAGCATCCCCAGACATGTTTCAACCTTGTTGGGCATCATCAGGGAGGAGTAGCTTGGGTCTTTAGGCCCAGCAGGCACGGGACCCATGTCTGGGCATACCCGTCCCACTCGGGGTGACAATAGCAAAAACAAAAGAGGTGATGGCTGGAAGGTTTAGAATAAATCTTAACCTCTGGCATTGCTCTGGGCAACCCTCCAGACCATCGATCTTCGCCTGCCAAGCCATTACAAAGGGGAAAGACCATATGCAAATCAGGCTTGGTCCCACCCACAAAGGGGTAGTTCAGCCCGAACTTCTAGGTCATATCCCTTCTGCACGAGACCACAAGCATCCTCAGACATGTTTCAACCTTGTTGGGCATCATCAGTGAGGAGTATCTTGGGTCTCTAGGCCCAGAAGGCACGGGACCCACGTCTGGGCATACCCGTCCCACTCGGGGTGACAATAGCAAAACAAAAGAGGTGATGGCTGGAAGGTTTAGAATAAATCTAAACCTCTGGCATTGCTCTGGGCAAACCTCCAGACCATCGTTCTTCGCCTGAGAAGCCATTAAAAAAGGGGAAAGACCATATGCAAATCAGGGTTGGTCCCACCCCCAAAGGGGTAGTCCATCCCGAACTGCTAGGTCACATCCCTTCTGCACGACACCACAAGCATCCCCAGACATGTTTCAACCTTGTTGGGCATCCTCAGTGATGAGTAGCTTGGGTCTCTAGGTCCAGCAGGCACGGGACCCACATCTGGGCATACCCGTCCCACTCGGGGTGACAATAGCAAAACAAAAGAGGTGATGGCTTTAAGGTTTCGAATAAATCTTAACCTCTGGCATTGCTCTGGGCAAAACCTTCAGACCATCGTTCTTCACCTGCCAAGCCATTACAAAAGGGGAAAGACCATATTCAAATCAGGCTTGGTCCCACCCCCAAAGGGGTAGTCCAGCCCGAACTGCTAGGTCACACCCTTCTGCACGAGACCACAAGCATCCCCAGACATGTTTCAACCTTGTTGGGCATCATCAGGGAGGAGTAGTTTGGGTCTTTAGGCCCAGCAGGCACGGGACCCATGTCTGGGCATACCCGTCCCACTCGGGGTGACAATAGCAAAAACAAAAGAGGTGATGGCTGGAAGGTTTAGAATAAATCTTAACCTCTGGCATTGCTCTGGGCAACCCTCCAGACCATCGATCTTCGCCTGCCAAGCCATTACAAAAGTGGAACGACCATATGCAAATCAGGCTTGGTCCCACCCCCAAAGGGGTAGTCCGGCCCGAACTTGTAGGTCACATCCCTTCTGCACGAGACCACAAGCATTCCAAGACATGTTTCAATCTTGTTGGGCATCATCAGTGAGGAGTATCTTGGGTCTCTAGGCCCAGAAGGCACGGGACCCACGTCTGGGCATACCCGTCCCACTCGGGGTGACAATAGCAAAACAAAAGAGGTGATGGCTGGAAGGTTTAGAATAAATCTTAACCTCTGGCATTGCTCTGGGCAAACCTCCAGCCCATCGTTCTTCGCCTGCCAAGCCATTACAAAGGGGAAAGACCATATGCAAATCAGGCTTGGTCCCACCCCCAAAGGGGTAGTTCAGCCCGAACTTCTAGGTCATATCCCTTCTGCACGAGACCACAAGCATCCTCAGACATGTTTCAACCTTGTTGGGCATCATCAGTGAGGAGTATCTTGGGTCTCTAGGCCCAGAAGGCACGGGACCCACGTCTGGGCATACCCGTCCCACTCGGGGTGACAATAGCAAAACAAAAGAGGTGATGGCTGGAAGGTTTAGAATAAATCTTAACCTCTGGCATTGCTCTGGGCAAAACTCCAGACCATCGTTCTTCGCCTGAGAAGCCATTAAAAAAGGGGAAAGACCATATGCAAATCAGGGTTGGTCCCACCCCCAAAGGGGTAGTCCATCCCGAACTGCTAGGTCACATCCCTTCTGCACGACACCACAAGCATCCCCAGACATGTTTCAACCTTGTTGGGCATCCTCAGTGATGAGTAGCTTGGGTCTCTAGGTCCAGCAGGCACGGGACCCACATCTGGGCATACCCGTCCCACTCGGGGTGACAATAGCAAAACAAAAGAGGTGATGGCTGGAAGGTTTCGAACAAATCTTAACCTCTGGCATTGCTCTGGGCAAAACCTTCAGACCATCGTTCTTCACCTGCCAAGCCATTACAAAAGGGGAAAGACCATATTCAAATCAGGCTTGGTCCCACCCCCAAAGGGGTAGTCCAGCCCGAACTGCTAGGCCACACCCTTCTGCACGAGACCACAAGCATCCCCAGACATGTTTCAACCTTGTTGGGCATCATCAGGGAGGAGTAGCTTGGGTCTTTAGGCCCAGCAGGCACGGGACCCATGTCTGGGCATACCCGTCCCACTCGGGGTGACAATAGCAAAAACAAAAGAGGTGATGGCTGGAAGGTTTAGAAAAAATCTTAACCTCTGGCATTGCTCTGGGCAACCCTCCAGACCATCGATCTTCGCCTGCCAAGCCATTACAAAAGTGGAAAGACCATATGCAAATCAGGCTTGGTCCCACCCCCAAAGGGGTAGTCCAGCCCGAACTTGTAGGTCACATCCCTTCTGCACGAGACCACAAGGATTCCAAGACATGTTTCAATCTTGTTGGGCATCATCAGTGAGGAGTATCTTGGGTCTCTAGGCCCAGAAGGCACGGGACCCACGTCTGGGCATACCCGTCCCACTCGGGGTGACAATAGCAAAACAAAAGAGGTGATGGCTGGAAGGTTTAGAATAAATCTTAACCTCTGGCAATGCTCTGGGCAAACCTCCAGCCCATCGTTCTTCGCCTGCCAAGCCATTACAAAGGGGAAAGACCATATGCAAATCAGGCTTGGTCCCACCCACAAAGGGGTAGTTCAGCCCGAACTTCTAGGTCATATCTCTTCTGCACGAGACCACAAGCATCCTCAGACATGTTTCAACCTTGTTGGGCATCATCAGTGAGGAGTATCTTGGGTCTCTAGGCCCAGTAGGCACGGGACCCACGTCTGGGCATACCCGTCCCACTCGGGGTGACAATAGCAAAACAAAAGAGGTGATGGCTGGAAGGTTTAGAATAAATCTTAACCTCTGGCATTGCTCTGGGCAAACCTCCAGACCATCGTTCTTCGCCTGAGAAGCCATTAAAAAAGGGGAAAGACCATATGCAAATCAGGGTTGGTCCCACCCCCAAAGGGGTAGTCCATCCCGAACTGCTAGGTCACATCCCTTCTGCACGACACCACAAGCATCCCCAGACATGTTTCAACCTTGTTGGGCATCCTCAGTGATGAGTAGCTTGGGTCTCTAGGTCCAGCAGGCACGGGACACACATCTGGGCATACCCGTCCCACTCGGGGTGACAATAGCAAAACAAAAGAGGTGATGGCTGGAAGGTTTCGAATAAATCTTAACCTCTGGCATTGCTCTGGGCAAAACCTTCAGACCATCGTTATTCACCTGCCAAGCCATTACAAAAGGGGAAAGACCATATTCAAATCAGGCTTGGTCCCACCCCCAAAGGGGTAGTCCAGCCCGAACTGCTAGGTCACACCCTTCTGCACGAGACCACAAGCATCCCCAGACATGTTTCAACCTTGTTGGGCATCATCATCGAGGAGTAGCTTGGGTCTTTAGGCCCAGCAGGCACGGGACCCATGTCTGGGCATACCCGTCCCACTCGGGGTGACAATAGCAAAAACAAAAAAGGTGATGGCTGGAAGGTTTAGAATAAATCTTAACCTCTGGCATTGCTCTGGGCAACCCTCCAGACCATCAATCTTCGGCTGCCAAGCCATTACAAAAGTGGAACGACCATATGCAAATCAGGCTTGGTCCCACCCCCAAAGGGGTAGTCCGGCCCGAACTTGTAGGTCACATCCCTTCTGCACGAGACCACAAGCATTCCAAGACATGTTTCAATCTTGTTGGGCATCATCAGTGAGGAGTATCTTGGGTCTCTAGGCCCAGAAGGCACGGGACCCACGTCTGGGCATACCCGTCCCACTCGGGGTGACAATAGCAAAACAAAAGAGGTGATGGCTGGAAGGTTTAGAATAAATCTTAACCTCTGGCATTGCTCTGGGCAAACCTCCAGACCATCGTTCTTCGCCTGCCAAGCAATTGCAAAGGGGAAAGACCATATGCAAATCAGGCTTGGTCCCACCCCCAAAGGGGTAGTTCAGCCCGAACTGCTAGGTCACATCCCTTCTGCACGAGACAGCAAGCATCCCCAGACATGTTTGAACCTTGTTGGGCATCATCAGTGAGGAATAGCTTGGGTCTCTAGGCCCAGCAGGCACGGGACCCACGTCTGGGCATACCCGTCCCACTCGGGGTGACAATAGTAAAACAAAAGAGGTGATGGCTGGAAAGTTTAGAATAAATCTTAACCTCGGGCATTGCTCTGGGCAACCCTCCAGACCATTGTTCTTCGCTTGCCAAGCCATTACAAAAGGGGAAAGATCATATGCAAATCAGGCTTGGTCCCACCCCCAAAGTGGTAGTCAGCCCAAACTGCTAGGTCACATCCCTTCTGCACGAGACAACAAGTATCCCCAGACATGTTTGAACCGTGCTAGGCATCATCAGTGAGGAAAAGCTTGGGTCTCTAGGCCTAGCAGGCACGGGACCCACGTCTGGGCATACCTGTCCCACTCGGGGTGACAATAGCAAAACAAAAGAGGTGATGGCTGGAAGGTATAGAATAAATCTTAACCTCTGGCATTGCTCTGGGCAAACCTCCAGACCATCGTTCTTCGCCTGCCAAGCCATTACAAAGGGGAAAGACCATATGCAAATCAGGCTTGGTCCCACCCCCAAAGGGGTAGTTCAGCCCAAACTGCTAGGTCACATCCCTTCTGCACGAGACCACAAGCATCCCCAGACATGTTTCAACCTTGTTGGGCATCATCAGTGAGGAGTATCTTGGGTCTCTAGGCCCAGAAGGCACGGGACCCACGTCTGGGCATACCCGTCCCACTCGGGGTGACAATAGCAAAACAAAAGAGGTGATGGCTGGAAGGTTTAGAATTAATCTTAACCTCTGGCATTGCTCTGGGCAACCCTCAAGACAATCGTTCTTTGCCTGAGAAGCCATTACAAAAGGGGAAATACCATATGCAAATCAGGGTTGGTCCCACCCCCAAAGGGGTAGTCCAGCCCGAACTGCTAGGTCACATCCCTTCTGCACGAGACCACAAGCATCCCCAGACATGTTTCAACCTTGTTGGGCATCCTCAGTGAGGAGTAGCTTGGGTCTCTAGGCTCAGCAGGCACGGGACCCACGTCTGGGCATACCCGTCCCACTCGGGGTGACAATAGCAAAACAAAAGAGGTGATGGCTGGAAGGTTTAGAATAAATCTTAACCTCTGGCATTGCTCTTGGCAACCCTCCAGACCATCATTCTTCGCCTGCCAAGCCATTACAAAAGGGGAAAGACCATATGCAAATCAGGCTTGGTCCCAAACCCAAAGGGGTAGTCCAGCCCGAATTGCTAGGTTACATCCCTTATGCACGAGACCATAAGCATCCCCAGACATGTTTCAACCTTGTTGGACATCATCAGTGAGTAGTAGCTTGGGTCTCTAGGCTCAGCAGGCACGGGACACACGTCTGGGCATACCCGTCCTACTCGGGGTGACAATAGCAAAACAAAAGAGGTGATGGCTGGAAGGTTTAGAATAAATCTTAACCTCTGGCATTGCTCTTGGCAACCCTCCAGACCATCGTTCTTCTCCTGCCAAGCCATTACAAAAGGGGAAAGACCATATGCAAATCAGGCTTGGTCCCACCCCCAAAGGGGTAGTCCAGCCGAACTGCTAGGTCACATCCCTTCTGCACGAGACCATAAGCATCCCCTGACATGTTTAAACCTTGTTGGGCATCATCAATGAGGAGTAGGGGTCTCTAGGCCCAGCAGGCACGGGTTCCATGTCTGGGCATACCCGTCCCACTCGGGGTGACAATAGCAAAACAAAAGAGGTGATGGCTGGAAGGTTTAGAATAAATCTTAACCTCTGGCACTGCTCTGGGCAAACCTCCAGCCCATCGTTCTTCGCCTGCCAAGCCATTACAAAGGGGAAACACCATATGCAAATCAGGCTTGGTCTCACCCGCAAAGGGGTAGTTCAGCCCGAACTGCTAGGTCACATCCCTTCTGCACGAGACCACAAGCATCCTCAGACATGTTTCAACCTTGTTGGGTCATCATCAGTGAGGAGTATCTTGGGTCTCTAGGCCCAGAAGGCACGGGACCCACGTCTGGGCATACCCGTCCCACTCGGGGTGACAATAGCAAAAAAAAAGAGGTGATGGCTGGAAGGTTTAGAATAAATCTTAACCTCTGGCATTGCTCTGGGCAACCCTCCAGACATTGTTCTTTGCCTGAGAAGCCATTACAAAAGGGGAAAGACCATATGCAAATCAGGGTTGGTCCCACCCCCAAAGGGGTAGTCCAGCCCGAACTGCTAGGTCACATCCCTTCTGCACGACACCACAAGCATCCCCAGACATGTTTCAACCTTGTTGGGCATCCTCAGTGATGAGTAGCTTGGGTCTCTAGGTCCAGCAGGCACGGGACCCACATCTGGGCATACCCGTCCCACTCGGGGTGACAATAGCAAAACAAAAGAGGTGATGGCTGGAAGGTTTCGAATAAATCTTAACCTCTGGCATTGCTCTGGGCAAAACCTTCAGACCATCGTTCTTCACCTGCCAAGCCATTACAAAAGGGGAAAGACCATATTCAAATCAGTTTTGGTCCCACCCCCAAAGGGGTAGTCCAGCCCGAACTGCTAGGTCACACCCTTCTGCACGAGACCACAAGCATCCCCAGACATGTTTCAACCTTGTTGGGCATCATCAGGGAGGAGTAGCTTGGGTCTCTAGGCCCAGCAGGCACGGGACTCATGTCTGGGCATACCCGTCCCACTCTGGGTGACAATAGCAAAACAAAAGAGGTGATGGCTGGAAGGTTTAGAATAAATCTTAACCTCTGGCATTGCTCTGGGCAACCCTCCAGACCATCGTTCTTCGCCTGCCAAGCCATTACAAAAGTGGAAAGACCATATGCAAATCAGGCTTGGTCCCACCCCCAAAGGGGTAGTCCGACCCGAACTGCTAGGTCACATCCCTTCTGCACGAGACCACAAGCATCCCCAGACATGTTTCAACCTTGTTGGGCATCATCAGTGAGGAGTATCTTGGGTCTTTAGGCCCAGAAGGCACGGGACCCACGTCTGGGCATACCCGTCCCACTCGGGGTGACAATAGCAAAACAAAAGAGGTGATGGCTGGAAGGTTTAGAATAAATCTGAACCTCTGGCATTGCTCTGGGCAACCCTCCAGACCATCGTTCTTCGGTTGCCAAGCCATTACAAAAGGGGAAAGAAAATCAGGCTTGGTCCCACCCCAAAAGTGGTAGTCCAGCCCAAACTGCTAGGTCACATCCCTTCTGCACGAGACCACAAGCATCCCCAGACATGTTTCAACCTTGTTGAACATCATCAGTGAGGAGTAGCTTGGGTCTCTAGGCTCAGCAGGCACGGGTCCCACGTCTGGGCATACCCGTCCCACTCGGGGTGACAATAGCAAAACAAAAGAGGTGATGGCTGGAAGGTTTAGAATAAATCTTAACCTCTGGCATTGCTCTGGGCTAACCTCCAGACCATCGTTCTTCGCCTGCCAAGCCATTACAAAAGGGGAAAGACCATATGCAAATCAGGCTTGGTCCCACCCCCAAAGGGGTAGTTCAGCCCGAACTGCTAGGTCACATCCCTTCTGCACGAGACCACAAGCATGCCCAGACATGTTTGAACCTTGTTGGGCATCATCAGTGAGGAATAGCTTGGGTCTCTAGGCCCAGCAGGCACGGGACCCACGTCTGGGCATACCCGTCCCACTCGAAGGTGACAATAGTAAAACAAAAGAGGTGATGGCTGGAAAGTTTAGAATAAATCTTAACCTCGGGCATTGCTCTGGGCAACCCTCCAGACCATCGTTCTTCGCTTGCCAAGCCATTACAAAAGGGGAAAGATCATATGCAAATCAGGCTTGGTCCCACCCCCAAAGTGGTAGTCAGCCCAAACTGCTAGGTCACATCCCTTCTGCACGAGACAACAAGCATCCCCAGACATGTTTGAACCGTGCTGGGCATCATCAGTGAGGAAAAGCTTGGGTCTCTAGGCCCAGCAGGCACGGGACCCACGTCTGGGCATACCTTTCCCACTCGGGGTGACAATAGCAAAACAAAAGAGGTGATGGCTGGAAGGTATAGAATAAATCTTAACCTCTGGCATTGCTCTGGGCAAACCTCCAGA
Organism: Ambystoma mexicanum; assembly: GCF_040938575.1. Lineage (NCBI taxonomy): Eukaryota > Metazoa > Chordata > Amphibia > Caudata > Ambystomatidae > Ambystoma > Ambystoma mexicanum. Next base: position 1,153,192,678 of record NC_090928.1, read on the forward strand.
CCATCGTTCTTCGCCTGCCAAGCCATTACAAAGGGGAAAGACCATATGCAAATCAGGCTTGGTCCCACCCCCAAAGGGGTAGTTCAGCCCAAACTGCTAGGTCACATCCCTTCTGCACGAGACCACAAGCATCCCCAGACATGTTTCAACCTTGTTGGGCATCATCAGTGAGGAGTATCTTGGGTCTCTAGGCCCAGAAGGCACGGGACCCACGTCTGGGCATACCCGTCCCACTCGGGGTGACAATAGCAAAACAAAAGAGGTGATGGCTGGAAGGTTTAGAATGAATCTTAACCTCTGGCATTGCTCTGGGCAACCCTCCAGACAATCGTTCTTTGCCTGAGAAGCCATTACAAAAGGGGAAATACCATATGCAAATCAGGGTTGGTCCCACCCACAAAGGGGTAGTCCCGCCCGAACTGCTAGGTCACATCCCTTCTGCACGAGACCACAAGCATCCCCAGACATGTTTCAACCTTGTTGGGCATCCTCAGTGAGGAGTAGCTTGGGTCTCTAGGCTCAGCAGGCACGGGACCCACGTCTGGGCATACCCGTCCCACTCGGGGTGACAATAGCAAAACAAAAGAGGTGATGGCTGGAAGGTTTAGAGTAAATCTTAACCTCTGGCATTGCTCTTGGCAACCCTCCAGACCATCATTCTTCGCCTGCCAAGCCATTACAAAAGGGGAAAGACCATATGCAAATCAGGCTTGGTTCCACCCCCAAAGGGGTAGTCCAGCCCGAACTGCTAGGTCACATCCTTTCTGCACGAGACCACAAGCATCCCCAGACATGTTTCAACCTTGTTGGGCAACATCAGTGAGGAGTAGCTTGGGTCTCTAGGCCTAGCAGGCACTGAACCCACGTCTGGGCATACCCGTCCCACTCGGGGTGACAATAGCAAAAGAAAAGAGGTGATGGCTGGAAGGTTTAGAATAAATCTTAACCTCTGTCATTGCTTTGGGCAACCCTCCAGACCATCGTTCTTCGCCTGCCAAGCCATTACAAAAGGGGAAAGACCATATGCAAATCAGGCTTGGTCCCACCCCCAAAGGGGTAGTCCAGCCCAAAATGCTAGGTCACATCCCTTCTGCACGAGACCACAAGCATCCCCAGACATGTTTCAACCTTGTTGGGCAACATCAGTGAGGAGTAGCTTGGGTCTCTAGGCCTAGCAGGCACTGAACCCACGTCTGGGCATACCCGTCCCACTCGGGGTGACAATAGCAAAAGAAAAGAGGTGATGGTTGGAAGGTTTAGAATAAATCTTAACCTCTGTCATTGCTTTGGGCAACCCTCCAGACCATCGTTCTTTGCCTGCCAAGCCATTACAAAAAGGGAAAGACCATATGCAAATCAGGCTTGGTCCCACCCCGAAAGGGGTAGTCCAGCCCGAACTGCTAGGTCACATCCCTTCTGCACGAGACCACAAGCATCACCAGACATGTTTCAACCTTGTTGGGCATCATCAGTGAGGAGTAGCTTGGGTCTCTAGGTCCAGCAGGCACGGGACCCACGTCTGGGCATACCCGTCCCACTCGGGGTGACAATAGCAAAACAAAGAGGTGATGGCTGGAAGGTTTCGAATAAATCTTAACCTCTGGCATTGCTCTGGGCAAAACTTCAGACCATCGTTCTTCACCTGCCAAGCCATTACAAAAGGGGAAAGACCATATTCAGATCAGGCTTTGTCCCACCCCCAAAGGGGTTGTCCAGCCCAAACTGCTAGGTCACATCCCTTCTGCATGAGACCATAAGCTTCCCCAGACATGTTTCAACCTTGTTGGGCATCATCAGTGAGGAGTAACTTGGGTCTCTAGGCCCAGCAGGCACGGGACCCACGTCTGGGCATACCCGTCCCACTCGGGGTGACGATAGCAAAAGAAAAGAGGTGATGGCTGGAAGGTTTAGAAAAAATCTTAACCTCTGGCATTGCTCTTGGCAAACCTCCAGACCATCGTTCTTCACCTGCCAAGCCATTACAAAAGGGGAAAGACCATATGCAAATCAGACTTGGTCCCACCCCCAAAGGGGTAGTGCAGACCGAATTGATAGGTCACATCCCTTCTGCACGAAACCACAAGCATCCCCAGACATGTTTCAACCTTGTTGGGCATCATCAGTGAGGAGTAGCTTGGGTCTCTAGGCCCAGCAGGCACGGGACCCACGTCTGGGCATACCCGTCCCACTCTGGGTGACAATAGCAAAACAAAAGAGGTGATGGCTGGAAGGTTTAGAATAAATCTTAACCTCTGGCATTGCTCTGGGCAACCCTCCAGACCATCGTTCTTCACCTGCCAAGCCATTACAAAAGGGGAAAGACCATATGCAAATCAGGCATGGTCCCACCTCCAAAGGGGTAGTCCAGCCGAACTGCTAGGTCACATTCCTTCTGCACAAGACCACAAGCATCCCCTGACATGTTTCAACCTTGTTGGGCATCATCAATGAGGAGTAGCCTGGGTCTCTAGGCCCAGCAGGCACGGGACCCATGTCTGGGCATACCCGTCCCATTCGGGGTGACAATAGCAAAACAAAAGAGGTGATGGCTGGAAGGTTTCGAATAAATCTTAACCTCTGGCATTGCTCTGGGCAACCCTCCAGACCATGGTTTTTCGCCTGCCAAGCCATTACAAAAGGGGAAAGACCATATGCAAATCAGGCTTGGTCCCACCCCCAAAGGGGTAGTCCAGCCCGAACTGCTAGGTCACATCCCTTCCGCACGAGACCACAAGCATCCCCAGACATGTTTCAACCTTGTTGGGCATCATCAGTGAGGAGTAGCTTGGGTCTTTAGGCCCAGCAGGCACGGGACCCACGTCTGGGCATACCCGTCCCACTCGGGGTGACAATAGCAAAACAAAAGAGGTGATGGCTGGAAGGTTTAGAATAAATCTTAACCTCTGGCATTGCTCTGGGCAACCCGCCAGACCATCGTTCTTCGCCTGCCAAGCCATTACAAAAGGGGAAAGACCATATGCAAATCAGGCTTGGTCCCACCCCCAAAGGGGTAGTCCAGCCCGAATTGCTAGGTCACATCCCTTCTGCACGAGACCACAAGCATCCCCAGACATGTTCAACCTTGTTGGGCATCATCAGTGAGGAGTAGCTTGGGACTCTAGGCCCAGCAGGCACGGGACCCACGTCTGGGCATACCCGTCCCACTCTGGGTGACAATAGCAAAACAAAAGAGGTGATGGCTGGAAGGTTTAGAATAAATCTTAACCTCTGGCATTGCTCTGGGCAACCCTCCAGACCATCGTTCTTCACCTGCCAAGCCATTACAAAAGGGGAAAGACCATATGCAAATCAGGCTTGGTCCCACCCCCAAACCCCAAAGGGGTAGTCCAGCCCGAACTGCTAGGTCACATCCCTTCTGCACGAGACCACAAGCATCCCCAGACATGTTTCAACCTTGTTGGGCAACATCAGTGAGGAGTAGCTTGGGTCTCTAAGCCTAGCAGGCACTGAACCCACGTCTGGGCATACCCGTCCCACTCGGGGTGACAATAGCAAAAGAAAAGCGGTGATGGCTGGAAGGTTTAGAATAAATCTTAACCTCTGTCATTGCTTTGGGCAACCCTCCAGACCATCGTTCTTCGCCTGCCAAGCCATTACAAAAGGGGAAAGACCATATGCAAATCAGGCTTGGTCCCACCCCCAAAGGGGTAGTCCAGCCCGAACTGCTAGGCCACATCCCTTCTGCACGAGACCAGAAGCATCCCCAGACATGTTTCAACCTTGTTGGGCAACATCAGTGAGGAGTAGCTTGGGTCTCTAGGCCTAGCAGGCACTGAACCCACGTCTGGGCATACCCGTCCCACTCGAGGTGACAAAAGCAAAAGAAAAGAGGTGATGGCTGGAAGGTTTAGAATAAATCTTAACCTCTGTCATTGCTTTGGGCAACCCTCCAGACCATCATTCTTTGCCTGCCAAGCCATTACAAAAAGGGAAAGACCATATGCAAATCAGGCTTGGTCCCACCCCCAAAGGGGTAGTCCAGCCCGAACTGCTAGGTCACATCCCTTCTGCACGAGACCACAAGCATCCCCAGACATGTTTCAACCTTGTTGGGCATCATCAGTGAGGAGTAGCTTGGGACTATAGGCCCAGCAGGCACGGGACCCATGTCTGGGCATACCCGTCCCACTCTGGGTGACAATAGCAAAACAAAAGAGGTGATGGCTGGAAGGTTTCGAATAAATCTTAACCTCTGGCATTGCTCTGGGCAACCCTCCAGACCATCGTTCTTCACCTGCCAAGCCAATTCAAAAGGGGAAAGACCATATGCAAATCAGGCTTGGTCCCACCCCCAAAGGGGTAGTCCAGCCCGAACTGCTAGGTCACATCCTTTCTGCACGAGACCACAAGCATCCCCAGACATGTTTCAACCTTGTTGGGCAACATCAGTGAGGAGTAGCTTGGGTCTCTAGGCCTAGCAGGCACTGAACCCACATCTGGGCATACCCGTCCCACTCGGGGTGACAATAGCAAAAGAAAAGAGGTGATGGCTGGAAGGTTTAGAATAAATCTTAACCTCTGTCATTGCTTTGGGCAACCCTCCAGACCATCGTTCTTCGCCTGCCAAGCCATTACAAAAGGGGAAAGACCATATGCAAATCAGGCTTGGTCCCACCCCCAAAGGGGTAGTCCAGCCCAAAATGCTAGGTCACATCCCTTCTGCACGAGACCACAAGCATCCCCAGACATGTTTCAACCTTGTTGGGCAACATCAGTGAGGAGTAGCTTGGGTCTCTAGGCCTAGCAGGCACTGAACCCACGTCTGGGCATACCCGTCCCACTCGGGGTGACAATAGCAAAAGAAAAGAGGTGATGGTTGGAAGGTTTAGAATAAATCTTAACCTCTGTCATTGCTTTGGGCAACCCTCCAGACCATCGTTCTTTGCCTGCCAAGCCATTACAAAAAGGGAAAGACCATATGCAAATCAGGCTTGGTCCCACCCCGAAAGGGGTAGTCCAGCCCGAACTGCTAGGTCACATCCCTACTGCACGAGACCACAAGCATCACCAGACATGTTTCAACCTTGTTGGGCATCATCAGTGAGGAGTAGCTTGGGTCTCTAGGTCCAGCAGGCACGGGACCCACGTCTGGGCATACCCGTCCCACTCGGGGTGACAATAGCAAAACAAAGAGGTGATGGCTGGAAGGTTTCGAATAAATCTTAACCTCTGGCATTGCTCTGGGCAAAACTTCAGACCATCGTTCTTCACCTGCCAAGCCATTACAAAAGGGGAAAGACCATATTCAGATCAGGCTTTGTCCCACCCCCAAAGGGGTTGTCCAGCCCAAACTGCTAGGTCACATCCCTTCTGCATGAGACCATAAGCTTCCCCAGACATGTTTCAACCTTGTTGGGCATCATCAGTGAGGAGTAGCTTGGGTCTCTAGGCCCAGCAGGCACGGGACCCACGTCTGGGCATACCCGTCCCACTCGGGGTGACGATAGCAAAAGAAAAGAGGTGATGGCTGGAAGGTTTAGAAAAAATCTTAACCTCTGGCATTGCTCTTGGCAAACCTCCAGACCATCGTTCTTCACCTGCCAAGCCATTACAAAAGGGGAAAGACCATATGCAAATCAGACTTGGTCCCACCCCCAAAGGGGTAGTGCAGACCGAATTGATAGGTCACATCCCTTCTGCACGAAACCACAAGCATCCCCAGACATGTTTCAACCTTGTTGGGCATCATCAGTGAGGAGTAGCTTGGGTCTCTAGGCCCAGCAGGCACGGGACCCACGTCTGGGCATACCCGTCCCACTCTGGGTGACAATAGCAAAACAAAAGAGGTGATGGCTGGAAGGTTTAGAATAAATCTTAACCTCTGGCATTGCTCTGGGCAACCCTCCAGACCATCGTTCTTCACCTGCCAAGCCATTACAAAAGGGGAAAGACCATATGCAAATCAGGCATGGTCCCACCTCCAAAGGGGTAGTCCAGCCGAACTGCTAGGTCACATTCCTTCTGCACAAGACCACAAGCATCCCCTGACATGTTTCAACCTTGTTGGGCATCATCAATGAGGAGTAGCCTGGGTCTCTAGGCCCAGCAGGCACGGGACCCATGTCTGGGCATACCCGTCCCATTCGGGGTGACAATAGCAAAACAAAAGAGGTGATGGCTGGAAGGTTTCGAATAAATCTTAACCTCTGGCATTGCTCTGGGCAACCCTCCAGACCATGGTTTTTCGCCTGCCAAGCCATTACAAAAGGGGAAAGACCATATGCAAATCAGGCTTGGTCCCACCCCCAAAGGGGTAGTCCAGCCCGAACTGCTAGGTCACATCCCATCTGCACGAGACCACAAGCATCCCCAGACATGTTTCAACCTTGTTGGGCATCATCAGTGAGGAGTAGCTTGGGTCTCTAGGCCCAGCAGGCACGGGACCCACGTCTGGGCATAACCGTCCTACTCGGGGTGACAATAGCAAAACAAAAGAGGTGATGGCTGGAAGGTTTAGAATAAATCTTGACCTCTGGCATTGCTCTGGGCAACGCTCCAGACCATCGTTCTTTGCCTTCCAAGCCATTACAAAAGGGGAAAGATCATATGCAAATCAGGCTTGGTCCCACCCACAAAGTGGTAGTCCAGCCCAAACTGCTATGTCACATCCCTTCTGCACGAGACAACAAGCATCCCCAGACATGTTTGAACCTTGTTGGGCATCATCAGTGAGGAATAGCTTGGGTCTTTAGGCCCAGCAGGCACGGGACCCACGTCTGGGCATACCCGTCCCACTCGGGGTGACAATAGCAAAACAAAAGAGGTGATGGCTGGAAGGTTTAGAGTAAATCTTAACCTCAGGCATTGCTCTGTGCAACCCTCCAGACCATCGTTCTTCGCTTGCCAAGCCATTACAAAAGGGTAAAGATCATATGCAAATCAGGCTTGGTCCCACCCCCAAAGTGGTAGTCCAGCCCAAACTTCTAGGTCACATCCCTTCTGCACGAGACCACAAGCATCCCCAGACATGTTTCAACCTTGTTGGGCATCATCAGTGAGGAGTAGCTTTGGTCTCTAGGCCCAGCAGGCACGGGACCCACGTCTGGGCATACCCGTCCCACTCGGGGTGACAATAGCAAAACAAAAGAGGTGATGGCTGGAAGGTTTAGAATAAATCTTAACCTCTGGCATTGCTCTGGGCAACCCTCCAGACCATCGTTCTTCGCCTGCCAAGCCATTACAAAAGGGGAAAGACCATATGCAAATCAGGCTTGGTCCCACCCGCAAAGGGGTAGTCCAGCCCGAATTGCTAGGTCACATCCCTTCTGCACGAGACCACAAGCATCCCCAGACATGTTTCTACCTTGTTGGGCATCATCAGTGAGGAGTAGCTTGGTTCTAGGCCCAGCAGGCACGGGACCCACGTCTGGGCATACCCGTCCCACTCTGGGTGACAATAGCAAAACAAAAGAGGTGATGGCTGGAAGGTTTAGAATAAATCTTAACCTCTGGCATTGCTCTGGGCAACCCTCCAGACCATCGTTCTTCGCCTGCCAAGCCATTACAAAAGGAAAAGACCATATGCAAATCAGGCTTGGTCCCACCCCAAAGGGGTAGTCCAGCCCGAACTGCTAGGTCACATCCCTTCTGCACGAGACCACAAGCATCCCCAGACATGTTTCAACCTTGTTGGTCATCATCAGTGAGGAGTATCTTGGGTCTCTAGGCCCAGAAGGCACGGGACCCACGTCTGGGCATACCCGTCCCACTCGGGGTGACAATAGCAAAACAAAAGAGGTGATGGCTGGAAGGTTTAGAATAAATCTTAACCTCTGGCATTGCTCTGGGCAACCCTCCAGACAATCGTTCTTTGCCTGAGAAGCCATTACAAAAGGGGAAAGACCATATGCAAATCCGGGTTGGTCCCACCCCCAAAGGAGCAGTCCAGCCCGAACTGCTAGGTCACATCCCTTCTGCAAGAGACCACAAGCATCCCCAGACATGTTTCAACCTTGTTGGGCATCCTCAGTGAGGAGTATCTTGGGTCTCTAGGTCCAGCAGGCACTGGACCCACGTCTGGGCATACCCGTCCCACTCGGGGTGACAATAGCAAAACAAAAGAGGTGATCGCTGGAAGGTTTAGAATAAATCTTAACCTCTGGCATTGCTCTTGGCAACCCTCCAGACCATCGTTCTTCGCCTGCCAAGCCATTACAAAAGGGGAAAGACCATATTCAAATCAGGCTTGGTCCCACCCCCAAAGGGGTTGTCCAGCCCGAACTGCTAGCTCACATCCCTTCTGCACGAGACCACAAGCATCCCCAGACATGTTTGAACCTTGTTGGGCAACATCAGTGAGGAGTAGCTTCGGTCTCTAGGCCCAGCAGTCACGGGACCCATGTCTGGGCATACACGTCCCACTCAGGGTGACAATAGCAAAACAAAAGAGGTGATCGCTGGAAGGTTTAGAATAAATCTTAACCTCTGGCATTGCTCTTGGCAACCCTCCAGACCATCGTTCTTCGCCTGCCAAGCCATTACAAAAGGGGAAAGACCATATTCAAATCAGGCTTGGTCCCACCCCCAAACGGGTAGTCCGGCCCGAACTGCTAGGTCACATCCCTTCTGCACGAGACCACAAGCATCCCCAGGCATGTTTCAACCTTGTTGGGCATCATCAATGAGGAGTAGCTTGGGTCTCTAGGCCCAGCCGGCAAGGGACCCACATCTGAGCATACCCGTCCCACTTGGGGTGACAATAGCAAAACAAAAGAGGTGATGGCTGGAAGGTTTAGAATAAAACTTAACCTCTGGCATTGCTCTGGGCCACCCTCCAGACCATCGTTCTTCGCCTGCCAAGCCATTACAAAAGGGGAAAGGCCATATGCAAAGCAGGCTTGGTCCCACCCCCAAAGGGGTAGTCCAGCCCGAACTGTACCTTCACATCCCTTCTGCATGAGACCACAAGCATCCCCAGACATGTTTCAACCTTGTTGGGTATCATCAGTGAGGAGTAGCTTGGGTCTCTAGGCCCAGCAGGCACGGGACCCACGTCTGGGCATACCCGTCCCACTCGGAGTGACAATAGCAAAACAAAAGAGGTTGTGGCTGGAAGGTTTAGAATAAATCTTAACCTCTGGCATTGCTCTGGGCAACCCTCCAGACCATCGTTCTTCGCCTGCCAAGCCATTACAAAAGGGGAAAGACCATATTCAAATCAGGCTTGGTCCCACCCCAAAGGGTTAGTCCAGCCCGAACTGCTAGTTCACATCCCTTCCGCACGAGACCACAAGCATCCCCAGACATGTTTCAACCTTGTTGGGCATCATCAGTGAGGAGTAGCTTGGGTCTCTAGGCCCAGCAGGCACGGGACCCACGTCTGGGCATACCCGTCCCACTCGGGTTGACAATAGCAAAACAAAAGAGGTGATGGCTGGAAGGTTTAGAATAAATCTTAACCTCTGGCATTGCTCTGGGCAACCCTCCAGACCATCGTTCTTCGCCTGTCAAGCCATTACAAAAGGGGAAAGACCATATGCAAATCAGGCTTGGTCCCACCCCCAAAGGGGTAGTCCAGCCCGAACTGCACCTTCACATCCCTTCTGCATGAGACCACAAGCATCCCCAGGCATGTTTCAACCTTGTTGGGCATCATCAATGAGGAGTAGCTTGGGTCTCTAGGCCCAGCAGGCAAGGGACCCACATCTGGGCATACCCGTCCCACTTGGGGTGACAATAGCAAAACAAAAGAGGTGATGGCTGGAAGGTTTAGAATAAAACTTAACCTCTGGCATTGCTCTGGGCCACCCTCCAGACCATCGTTCTTCGCCTGCCAAGCCATTACAAAAGGGGAAAGGCCATATGCAAAGCAGGCTTGGTCCCACCCCCAAAGGGGTAGTCCAGCCCGAACTGCACCTTCACATCCCTTCTGCATGAGACCACAAGCATCCCCAGACATGTTTCAACCTTGTTGGGTATCATCAGTGAGGAGTAGCTTGGGTCTCTAGGCCCAGCAGGCACGGGACCCACGTCTGGGCATACCCGTCCCACTCGGAGTGACAATAGCAAAACAAAAGAGGTTGTGGCTGGAAGGTTTAGAATAAATCTTAACCTCTGGCATTGCTCTGGGCAACCCTCCAGACCATCGTTCTTCGCCTGCCAAGCCATTACAAAAGGGGAAAGACCATATTCAAATCAGGCTTGGTCCCACCCCAAAGGGTTAGTCCAGCCCGAACTGCTAGTTCACATCCCTTCCGCACGAGACCACAAGCATCCCCAGACATGTTTCAACCTTGTTGGGCATCATCAGTGAGGAGTAGCTTGGGTCTCTAGGCCCAGCAGGCACGGGACCCACGTCTGGGCATAACCGTCCCACTCGGGGTGACAATAGCAAAACAAAAGAGGTGATGGCTGGAAGGTTTAGAATAAATCTTAACCTCTGGCATTGCTCTGGGCAACCCTCCAGACCATCGTTCTTCGCCTGCCAAGCCATTACAAAAGGGGAAAGACCATATGCAAATCAGGCTTGGTCCCACCCCCAAAGGGGTAGTCCAGCCTGAATTGCTAGGTCACATCCCTTCTGCACGAGACCACAAGCATCCCCAGACATGTTTAAACCTTGTTGGGCATCATCAATGAGGAGTAGCCTGGGTCTCTAGGCCAAGCAGGCAAGGGACCCACGTCTGGGCATACCCGTCCCACTCTGGGTGACAATAGCAAAACAAAAGAGGTGATGGCTGGAAGGTTTAGAATAAATCTTAACCTCTGGCATTGCTCTGGGCAACCCTCCAGACCAGCGTTCTTCGCCTGCCAAGCCATTACAAAGGGGAAAGACCTTATGCAAATCAGACTTGGTCCCACCCCCAAAGGTGTAGTCCAGCCCGAAATGCAAGGTCACATCCCTTCTGCACGAGACCACAAGCATCCCCAGACATATTTCAACCTTGTTGGGCATCATCAGTGAGGAATAGCTTGGGTCTCTAGGCCCAGCAGGCACGGGACCCACGTCTGGGCATACCTGTCCCACTCGGAGTGACAATAGCAAAACAAAAGAGGTGATGGCTGGAAGGTTTAGAATAAATCTTAACCTCTGGCATTGCTCTGGGCAACCCTCCAGACCAGCGTTCTTCGCCTGCCAAGCCATTACAAAGGGGAAAGACCTTATGCAAATCAGACTTGGTCCCACCCCCAAAGTGGTAGTCCAGCCCAAACTGCTAGGTCACATCCCTTCTGCACAAGACAACAAGCATCCCCACACATGTTTGAACCTTGTTGGGTATCATCAGTGAGGAATAGCTTGTGTCTCTAGGCCCAGCAGGCACGGGACCCACGTCTGGGCATACCCGTCCCACTCGGGGTGACAATAGCAAAACAAAAGAGGTGATGGCTGGAAGGTTTAGAATAAATCTTAACCTCTGGCATTTCTCTGGGCAAACCTCCAGACCATCGTTCTTCGCCTGCCCAGCCATTACAAAAGGGGAAAGACCATATGCACATGAGGCATAGTCCTACCCCCAAAGGGGTAGTCCAGCCCGAACTGCTAGGTCACATCCCTTCTGCACGAGACCACAAGCATCTCCAGACATGTTTCAACCTTGTTGGGCAACATCAGTGAGGAATAGCTTGGGTCTTTAGGCCCAGCAGGCACGGGACCCACGTCTGGGCATACCCGTCCCACTCGGGGTGACAATAGCAAAACAAAAGAGGTGATGGCTGGAAGGTTTAGAGTAAATCTTAACCTCAGGCATTGCTCTGTGCAACCCTCCAGACCATCGTTCTTCGCTTGCCAAGCCATTACAAAAGGGTAAAGATCATATGCAAATCAGGCTTGGTCCCACCCACAAAGTGGTAGTCCAGCCCAAACTGCTATGTCACATCCCTTCTGCACGAGACAACAAGCATCCCCAGACATGTTTGAACCTTGTTGGGCATCATCAGTGAGGAATAGCTTGGGTCTTTAGGCCCAGCAGGCACGGGACCCACGTCTGGGCATACCCGTCCCACTCGGGGTGACAATAGCAAAACAAAAGAGGTGATGGCTGGAAGGTTTAGAGTAAATCTTAACCTCAGGCATTGCTCTGTGCAACCCTCCAGACCATCGTTCTTCGCTTGCCAAGCCATTACAAAAGGGTAAAGATCATATGCAAATCAGGCTTGGTCCCACCCCCAAAGTGGTAGTCCAGCCCAAACTTCTAGGTCACATCCCTTCTGCACGAGACCACAAGCATCCCCAGACATGTTTCAACCTTGTTGGGCATCATCAGTGAGGAGTAGCTTTGGTCTCTAGGCCCAGCAGGCACGGGACCCACGTCTGGGCATACCCGTCCCACTCGGGGTGACAATAGCAAAACAAAAGAGGTGATGGCTGGAAGGTTTAGAATAAATCTTAACCTCTGGCATTGCTCTGGGCAACCCTCCAGACCATCGTTCTTCGCCTGCCAAGCCATTACAAAAGGGGAAAGACCATATGCAAATCAGGCTTGGTCCCACCCGCAAAGGGGTAGTCCAGCCCGAATTGCTAGGTCACATCCCTTCTGCACGAGACCACAAGCATCCCCAGACATGTTTCTACCTTGTTGGGCATCATCAGTGAGGAGTAGCTTGGGACTCTAGGCCCAGCAGGCACGGGACCCACGTCTGGGCATACCCGTCCCACTCTGGGTGACAATAGCAAAACAAAAGAGGTGATGGCTGGAAGGTTTAGAATAAATCTTAACCTCTGGCATTGCTCTGGGCAACCCTCCAGACCATCGTTCTTCGCCTGCCAAGCCATTACAAAAGGAAAAGACCATATGCAAATCAGGCTTGGTCCCACCCCAAAGGGGTAGTCCAGCCCGAACTGCTAGGTCACATCCCTTCTGCACGAGACCACAAGCATCCCCAGACATGTTTCAACCTTGTTGGTCATCATCAGTGAGGAGTATCTTGGGTCTCTAGGCCCAGAAGGCACGGGACCCACGTCTGGGCATACCCGTCCCACTCGGGGTGACAATAGCAAAACAAAAGAGGTGATGGCTGGAAGGTTTAGAATAAATCTTAACCTCTGGCATTGCTCTGGGCAACCCTCCAGACAATCGTTCTTTGCCTGAGAAGCCATTACAAAAGGGGAAAGACCATATGCAAATCCGGGTTGGTCCCACCCCCAAAGGAGCAGTCCAGCCCGAACTGCTAGGTCACATCCCTTCTGCACGAGACCACAAGCATCCCCAGACATGTTTCAACCTTGTTGGGCATCCTCAGTGAGGAGTAGCTTGGGTCTCTAGGTCCAGCAGGCACTGGACCCACGTCTGGGCATACCCGTCCCACTCGGGGTGACAATAGCAAAACAAAAGAGGTGATCGCTGGAAGGTTTAGAATAAATCTTAACCTCTGGCATTGCTCTTGGCAACCCTCCAGACCATCGTTCTTCGCCTGCCAAGCCATTACAAAAGGGGAAAGACCATATTCAAATCAGGCTTGGTCCCACCCCCAAAGGGGTTGTCCAGCCCGAACTGCTAGCTCACATCCCTTCTGCACGAGACCACAAGCATCCCCAGACATGTTTGAACCTTGTTGGGCAACATCAGTGAGGAGTAGCTTCGGTCTCTAGGCCCAGCAGTCACGGGACCCATGTCTGGGCATACACGTCCCACTCAGGGTGACAATAGCAAAACAAAAGAGGTGATGGCTGGAAGGTTCCGAATAAATCTTAACCTCTGGCATTGCTCTGGGCAACCCTCCAGACCATCGTTCTTCGCCTACCAAGCCATTACAAAAGGGGAAAGACCATATGCAAATCAGGCTTTGTCCCACCCCCAAACGGGTAGTCCGGCCCGAACTGCTAGGTCACATCCCTTCTGCACGAGACCACAAGCATCCCCAGGCATGTTTCAACCTTGTTGGGCATCATCAATGAGGAGTAGCTTGGGTCTCTAGGCCCAGCCGGCAAGGGACCCACATCTGAGCATACCCGTCCCACTTGGGGTGACAATAGCAAAACAAAAGAGGTGATGGCTGGAAGGTTTAGAATAAAACTTAACCTCTGGCATTGCTCTGGGCCACCCTCCAGACCATCGTTCTTCGCCTGCCAAGCCATTACAAAAGGGGAAAGGCCATATGCAAAGCAGGCTTGGTCCCACCCCCAAAGGGGTAGTCCAGCCCGAACTGTACCTTCACATCCCTTCTGCATGAGACCACAAGCATCCCCAGACATGTTTCAACCTTGTTGGGTATCATCAGTGAGGAGTAGCTTGGGTCTCTAGGCCCAGCAGGCACGGGACCCACGTCTGGGCATACCCGTCCCACTCGGAGTGACAATAGCAAAACAAAAGAGGTTGTGGCTGGAAGGTTTAGAATAAATCTTAACCTCTGGCATTGCTCTGGGCAACCCTCCAGACCATCGTTCTTCGCCTGCCAAGCCATTACAAAAGGGGAAAGACCATATTCAAATCAGGCTTGGTCCCACCCCAAAGGGTTAGTCCAGCCCGAACTGCTAGTTCACATCCCTTCCGCACGAGACCACAAGCATCCCCAGACATGTTTCAACCTTGTTGGGCATCATCAGTGAGGAGTAGCTTGGGTCTCTAGGCCCAGCAGGCACGGGACCCACGTCTGGGCATACCCGTCCCACTCGGGTTGACAATAGCAAAACAAAAGAGGTGATGGCTGGAAGGTTTAGAATAAATCTTAACCTCTGGCATTGCTCTGGGCAACCCTCCAGACCATCGTTCTTCGCCTGTCAAGCCATTACAAAAGGGGAAAGACCATATGCAAATCAGGCTTGGTCCCACCCCCAAAGGGGTAGTCCAGCCCGAACTGCACCTTCACATCCCTTCTGCATGAGGCCACAAGCATCCCCAGGCATGTTTCAACCTTGTTGGGCATCATCAATGAGGAGTAGCTTGGGTCTCTAGGCCCAGCAGGCAAGGGACCCACATCTGGGCATACCCATCCCACTTGGGGTGACAATAGCAAAACAAAAGAGGTGATGGCTGGAAGGTTTAGAATAAAACTTAACCTCTGGCATTGCTCTGGGCCACCCTCCAGACCATCGTTCTTCGCCTGCCAAGCCATTACAAAAGGGGAAAGGCCATATGCAAAGCAGGCTTGGTCCCACCCCCAAAGGGGTAGTCCAGCCCGAACTGCACCTTCACATCCCTTCTGCATGAGACCACAAGCATCCCCAGACATGTTTCAACCTTGTTGGGTATCATCAGTGAGGAGTAGCTTGGGTCTCTAGGCCCAGCAGGCACGGGACCCACGTCTGGGCATACCCGTCCCACTCGGAGTGACAATAGCAAAACAAAAGAGGTTGTGGCTGGAAGGTTTAGAATAAATCTTAACCTCTGGCATTGCTCTGGGCAACCCTCCAGACCATCGTTCTTCGCCTGCCAAGCCATTACAAAAGGGGAAAGACCATATTCAAATCAGGCTTGGTCCCACCCCAAAGGGTTAGTCCAGCCCGAACTGCTAGTTCACATCCCTTCCGCACGAGACCACAAGCATCCCCAGACATGTTTCAACCTTGTTGGGCATCATCAGTGAGGAGTAGCTTGGGTCTCTAGGCCCAGCAGGCACGGGACCCACGTCTGGGCATAACCGTCCCACTCGGGGTGACAATAGCAAAACAAAAGAGGTGATGGCTGGAAGGTTTAGAATAAATCTTAACCTCTGGCATTGCTCTGGGCAACCCTCCAGACCATCGTTCTTCGCCTGCCAAGCCATTACAAAAGGGGAAAGACCATATGCAAATCAGGCTTGGTCCCACCCCCAAAGGGGTAGTCCAGCCTGAATTGCTAGGTCACATCCCTTCTGCACGAGACCACAAGCATCCCCAGACATGTTTAAACCTTGTTGGGCATCATCAATGAGGAGTAGCCTGGGTCTCTAGGCCAAGCAGGCAAGGGACCCACGTCTGGGCATACCCGTCCCACTCTGGGTGACAATAGCAAAACAAAAGAGGTGATGGCTGGAAGGTTTAGAATAAATCTTAACCTCTGGCATTGCTCTGGGCAACCCTCCAGACCAGCGTTCTTCGCCTGCCAAGCCATTACAAAGGGGAAAGACCTTATGCAAATCAGACTTGGTCCCACCCCCAAAGGTGTAGTCCAGCCCGAAATGCAAGGTCACATCCCTTCTGCACGAGACCACAAGCATCCCCAGACATATTTCAACCTTGTTGGGCATCATCAGTGAGGAATAGCTTGGGTCTCTAGGCCCAGCAGGCACGGGACCCACATCTGGGCATACCTGTCCCACTCGGAGTGACAATAGCAAAACAAAAGAGGTGATGGCTGGAAGGTTTAGAATAAATCTGAACCTCTGGCATTGCTCTGGGAAACCATCCAGACCATCGTTCTTCGCTTGCCAAGCCATTACAAAAGGGTAAAGATCATATGCAAATCAGGCTTGGTCCCACCCCCAAAGTGGTAGTCCAGCCCAAACTGCTAGGTCACATCCCTTCTGCACAAGACAACAAGCATCCCCACACATGTTTGAACCTTGTTGGGTATCATCAGTGAGGAATAGCTTGTGTCTCTAGGCCCAGCAGGCACGGGACCCACGTCTGGGCATACCCGTCCCACTCGGGGTGACAATAGCAAAACAAAAGAGGTGATGGCTGGAAGGTTTAGAATAAATCTTAACCTCTGGCATTTCTCTGGGCAAACCTCCAGGCCATCGTTCTTCGCCTGCCCAGCCATTACAAAAGGGGAAAGACCATATGCACATGAGGCATAGTCCTACCCCCAAAGGGGTAGTCCAGCCCGAACTGCTAGGTCACATCCCTTCTGCACGAGACCACAAGCATCTCCAGACATGTTTCAACCTTGTTGGGCAACATCAGTGAGGAGTAGCTTGGGTCTATAGGCCTAGCAGCCACGAAACCCACGTCTGGGCATACCCGTCCCACTCGGGGTGACAATAGCAAAACAAAAGAGGTGATGGCTGGAAGGTTTAGAATAAATCTTAACCTCTGGCATTGCTCTGAGCAACCCTCCAGACCATCGTTCTTCGCCTGCCAAGCCATTACAAAAGGGGAAAGACCATATGCAAATCAGGCTTTGTCCCACCCCCAAAGGGGTAGTCCAGCCCAAACTGCTAGGTCACATCCCTTCTGCACGAGACCACAAGCATCCCCAGACATGTTTCAACCTTGTTGGGCATCATCAGTGAGGAGTAGCTTGGGTCTCTAGGCCCAGCAGGCACGGGACCCACGTCTGGGCATACCCGTCCCACTCGGGGTGACAATAGCAAAACAAAAGAGGTGATGGCTGGAAGGTTTAGAATAAATCTTAACCTCTGGCATTGATCTGGGCAAAACTTCAGACCATCGTTCTTCACGTGCCAAGCCATTACAAAAGGGGAAAGACCATATTCAAATCAGGCTTGGTCCCACCCCCAAAGGGGTTGTCCAGCCCGAACTGCTAGGTCACATCCTTTTTGCACGAAACCACAAGCATCCCAAGACATGTTTCAACCTTGTTGGGCATCATCAGTGAGGAGTAGCTTGAGTCTCTAGGCCCAGCAGGCACGGGACCCACGTCTGGGCATACCCGTCCCACTCGGGGTGACAATAGCAAAAGAAAAGAGGTGATGGCTGGAAGGTTTAGAATAAATCTTAACCTCTGGGATTGCTCTGGTCAACCCTCCAGACCATCGTTCTTCGCCTGCCAAGCCATTACAAAATGGGAAAGACCATATGCAAATCAGGCTTGGTCCCACCCCCAAAGTGGTAGTCCAGCCCAAACTGCTAGTTCACATCACTTCTGCACGAGAGAACAAGCATCCCCAGACATGTTTGAACCTTGTTGGGCATCATCAGTGAGGAATAGCTTTGCTCTCTAGGCCCAGCAGGCACGGGACCCACGTCTGGGCAGACCCGTCCCACTCGGGGTGACAATAGCAAAACAAAAGAGGTGATGGCTGGAAGGTTTAGAATAAATCTTAACCTCTGGAATTGCTCTGGGTAACCCTCCAATCCATCGTTCTTCGCCTGCCAAGCCATTACAAAAGATGAAAGATCATATGCAAATCAGGCTTGGTCCCACCCTCAAAGTGGTAGTCCAGCCCAAACTGCTAGGTCACATCCCTTCTTGTCGAGACAACAAGCATCCCCAGACATGTTTGAACAGTGTTGGGTATCATCAGTGAGGAATACCTTGGGTCTCTAGGCCCCGCAGGCACGGGAAACACATCTGGGCATACCCGTCCCACTCGGGGTGACAATAGCAAAACAAAAGAGGTGATGGCTGGAAGGTTTAGAATAAATCTTAACCTCTGGCATTGCTCTGGGCAACCCTCCAGACCATCGTTCTTCGCCTGCGAAGCCATTACAAAAGGGCAAAGAACATATGCAAATCACGGTTGGTCCCACCCCCAAAGGGGTAGTCCAGCCCGAACTGCTAGGTCACATCCCTTCTGCACGAGACCACAAGCATCCCCAGGCATGTTTCAACCTTGTTGGGCATCATCAATGAGGAGTAGCTTCAGTCTCTAGGCCCAGCAGGCACGGGACCCATGTCTGGGCATACACGTCCCACTCGGGGTGACAATAGCAAAACAAAAGAGGTGATGGCTGGAAGGTTCAGAATAAATCTTAACCTCTGGCATTGCTCTGGGCAACCCTCCAGACCATTGTTCTTCGCCTACCAAGCCATTACAAAAGGGGAAAGACCATATGCAAATCAGGCTTTGTCCCACCCCCAAAGGGGTAGACCGGCCCGAACTGCTAGGTCACATCCCTTCTGCACGAGACCACAAGCATCCCCAGGCATGTTTTCAACCTTGTTGGGCATCATCAATGAGGAGTAGCTTGGGTCTCTAGGCCCAGAAGGCAAGGGACCCACATCTGGGCATACCCGTCCCACTTGGGGTGACAATAGCAAAACAAAAGAGGTGATGGCTGGAAGGTTTAGAATAAATCTTAACCTCTGGCATTGCTCTGGGCCACCCTCCGGACCATCGTTCTTCGCCTGTCAAGCCATTACAAAAGGGGAAAGACCATATGCAAATCAGGCTTGGTCCCACCCCCAAAGGGGTAGTCCAGCCCGAACTGCACCTTCACATCCCTTCTGCACGAGACCACAAGCATCCCCAGGCATGTTTTCAACCTTGTTGGGCATCATCAATGAGGAGTAGCTTGGGTCTCTAGGCCCAGCAGGCAAGGGAACCACATCTGGGCATACCCGTCCCACTCGGGGTGACAATAGCAAAACAAAAGAGGTGATGGCTGGAAGGTTTAGAATAAATCTTAACCTCTGGCATTGCTCTGGGCCACCCTCCGGACCATCGTTCTTCGCCTGTCAAGCCATTACAAAAGGGGAAAGACCATATGCAAATCAGGCTTGGTCCCACCCCCAAAGGGTTAGTCCAGCCCGAACTGCTAGATCAGATCCCTTCCGCACGAGACCACAAGCATCCCCAGACATGTTTCAACCTTGTTGGGCATCATCAGTGATGAGTAGCTTGGGTCTCTAGGCCCAGCAGGCACGGGACCCACGTCTGGGCATACCCGTCCCACTCGGGGTGACAATAGCAAAACAAAAGAGGTGATGGCTGGAAGGTTTAGAATAAATCTTAACCTCTGGCATTGCTCTGGGCAACCCTCCAGACCATCGTTCTTCGCCTGCCAAGCCATTACAAAAGGGGAAAGACCATATTCAAATCAGGCTTGGTCCCACCCCCTAAGGGTTAGTCCAGCCCGAACTGTGAGGTCACATCCCTTCCGCACAAGACCACAAGCATCCCCAGACATGTTTCAACCTTGTTGGGCATCATCAGTGAGGAGTAGCTTGGGTCTCTAGGCCCAGCAGGCACGGGACCCACGTCTGGGCATACCCGTCCCACTCTGGGTGACAATAGCAAAACAAAAGAGGTGATGGCTGGAAGGTTTAAAATAAATCTTAACCTCTGGCATTGCTCTGGGCAACCCTCCAGACCATCGTTCTTCGCCTGCCAAGCCATTACAAAAGGGGAAAGACCATATGCAAATCAGGCTTGGTCCCACCCCCAAAGGGGTAGTCCAGCCCGAACTGCTAGGTCACTTCTCTTCTGCACGAGACCACAAGCATCCCAGACATGTTTCAACCTTGTTGGGCAACATCAGTGAGGAGTAGCTTGGGTCTCTAGGCCTAGCAGGCACTAAACCCAGGTCTGGGCATACCCGTCCCACTCGGGCTGACAATAGCAAAACAAAAGAGGTGATGGCTGGAAGGTTTAGAATAAATCTTAACCTCTGGCATTGCTTTCGGCAACCCTCCAGACCATCGTTCTTCGCCTGCCAAGCTATTACAAAAGGGGAAAGACCATATGCAAATCAGGCTTGGTCCCACCCCCAAAGGGGTAGTCCAGCCCGAATTGCTAGGTCACATCCCTTATGCACGAGACCACAAGCATCCCCAGACATGTTTCAACCTTGTTGGTTAACATCAGTGAGGAGAATCTTCGGTCTCTAGGCCCAGCAGGCACGGGACCCATGTCTGGGCATACACGTCCCACTCGGGGTGACAATAGCAAAACAAAAGAGGTGATGGCTGGAAGGTTTAAAATAAATCTTAACCTCTGGCATTGCTCTGGGCAACCCTCCAGACCATCGTTCTTCGCCTGCCAAGCCATTACAAAAGGGGAAAGACCATATGCAAATCAGGCTTGGTCCCACCCCCAAAGGGGTAGTCCAGCCCGAACTGCTAGGTCACATCCCTTCTGCACGAGACCACAAGCATCCCAGACATGTTTCAACCTTGTTGGGCAACATCAGTGAGGAGTAGCTTGGGTCTCTAGGCATACCCGTCCCACTCTGGCTGACAATAGCAAAACAAAAGAGGTGATGGCTGGAAGGTTTAGAATAAATCTTAACCTCTGGCATTGCTTTCGGCAACCCTCCAGACCATCGTTCTTCGCCTGCCAAGCTATTACAAAAGGGGAAAGACCATATGCAAATCAGGCTTGGTCCCACCCCCAAAGGGGTAGTCCAGCCCGAACTGCTAGGTCACATCCCTTCTGCACGAGACCACAAGCATCCCCAGACATGTTTCAACCTTGTTGGTTAACATCAGTGAGGAGAATCTTCGGTCTCTAGGCCCAGCAGGCACGGGACCCATGTCTGGGCATACACGTCCCACTCGGGGTGACAATAGCAAAACAAAAGAGGTGATGGCTGGAAGGTTCAGAATAAATCTTAATCTCTGGCATTGCTCTGGGCAATCCTCCAGACCATCGTTCTTCGCCTACCAAGCCATTACAAAAGGGGAAAGACCATATGCAAAGCAAGCTTTGTCCCACCCCCAAAGGGGTAGTCCGGCACGAACTGCTAGGTCACATCCCTTCTGCATGAGACCACAAGCATCCCCAGACATGTTTCAATCTTGTTGGGCATCATCAATGAGGAGTAGCTTGGATCTCTAGGCCCAGCAGGCAAGGGACCCACATCTGGGCAAACCCGTCCCACTTGGGGTGTCAATAGCAAAACAAAAGAGGTGATGGCCGGAAGGTTTAGAATAAATCTTAACCTCTGGCATTTCTCTGGGCAAACCTCCAGACCATCGTTCTTCGCCTGCCCAGCCATTACAAAAGGGGAAAGACCATATTCAAATCAGGCTTGGTCCCACCCCCAAAGGGTTAGTCCAGCCCGAACTGCGAGGTCACATCCCTTCCGCACAAGACCACAAGCATCCCCAGACATGTTTCAACCTTGTTGGGCATCATCAGTGAGGAGTAGCTTGGGTGTCTAGGCCCAGCAGGCACGGGACCCACGTCTGGGCATACCCGTCCCACTCTGGGTGACAATAGCAAAACAAAAGAGGTGATGGCTGGAAGGTTTAAAATAAATCTTAACCTCTGGCATTGCTCTGGGCAACCCTCCAGACCATCGTTCTTCGCCTGCCAAGCCATTACAAAAGGGGAAAGACCATATGCAAATCAGGCTTGGTCCCACCCCCAAAGGGGTAGTCCAGCCCGAACTGCTAGGTCACATCCCTTCTGCACGAGACCACAAGCATCCCAGACATGTTTCAACCTTGTTGGGCAACATCAGTGAGGAGTAGCTTGGGTCTCTAGGCCTAGCAGGCACTAAACCCACGTCTGGGCATACCCGTCCCACTCGGGCTGACAATAGCAAAACAAAAGAGGTGATGGCTGGAAGGTTTAGAATAAATCTTAACCTCTGGCATTGCTTTGGGCAACCCTCCAGATCATCGTTCTTCGCCTGCCAAGCTATTACAAAAGGGGAAAGACCATATGCAAATCAGGCTTGGTCCCACCCCCAAAGGGGTAGTCCAGCCCGAACTGCTAGGTCACATCCCTTCTGCACGAGACCACAAGCATCCCCAGACATGTTTCAACCTTGTTGGTTAACATCAGTGAGGAGAATCTTCGGTCTCTAGGCCCAGCGGCACGGGACCCATGTCTGGGCATACACGTCCCACTCGGGGTGACAATAGCAAAACAAAAGAGGTGATGGCTGGAAGGTTCAGAATAAATCTTAACCTCTGGCATTGCTCTGGGCAATCCTCCAGACCATCGTTCTTCGCCTACCAAGCCATTACAAAAGGGGAAAGACCATATGCAAAGCAAGCTTTGTCCCACCCCCAAAGGGGTAGTCCGGCACGAACTGCTAGGTCACATCCCTTCTGCACGAGACCACAAGCATCCCCAGACATGTTTCAACCTTGTTGGGCATCATCAATGAGGAGTAGCTTGGATCTCTAGGCCCAGCAGGCAATTGACCCACATCTGGGCAAACCCGTCCCACTTGGGGTGTCAATAGCAAAACAAAAGAGGTGATGGCCGGAAGGTTTAGAATAAATCTTAACCTCTGGCATTGCTCTGGGCAACCCTCCAGACCATCGTTCTTCGCCTGCCAAGCCATTACAAAAGGGGAAAGACCATATGCAAATCAGGCTTGGTCCCACCCCCAAAGGGGTAGTCCAGCCCGAATTGCTAGGTCACATCCCTTCTGCACGAGACCACAAGCATCCCCAGACATGTTTAAACCTTGTTGGGCATCATCAATGAGGAGTAGCCTGGGTCTCTAGGCCAAGCAGGCACGGGACCCACGTCTGGGCATACCCGTCCCACTCTGGGTGACAATAGCAAAACAAAAGAGGTGATGGCTGGAAGGTTTAGAATAAATCTTAACCTCTGGCATTGCTCTGGGCAACCCTCCAGACCAGCGTTCTTCGTCTGCCAAGCCATTACAAAGGGGAAAGACCTTATGCAAATCAGACTTGGTCCCACCCCCAAAGGTGTAGTCCAGCCCGAATTGCTAGGTCACATCCCTTCTGCACGAGACCACAAGCATCCCCAGACATATTTCAACCTTGTTGGGCATCATCAGTGAGGAATAGCTTGGGTCTCTAGGCCCAGCAGGCACGGTACCCACGTCTGGGCATACCTGTCCCACTCGGAGTGACAATAGCAAAACAAAAGAGGTGATGGCTGGAAGGTTTAGAATAAATCTGAACCTCTGGCATTGCTCTGGGAAACCCTCCAGACCATCGTTCTTCGCTTGCCAAGCCATTACAAAAGGGGAAAGATCATATGCAAATCAGGCTTGGTCCCACCCCCAAAGTGGTAGTCCAGCCCAAACTGCTAGGTCACATCCCTTCTGCACAAGACAACAAGCATCCCCACACATGTTTGAACCTTGTTGGGTATCATCAGTGAGGAATAGCTTGTGTCTCTAGGCCCAGCAGGCACGGGACCCACGTCTGGGCATACCCGTCCCACTCGGGGTGAGAATAGCAAAACAAAAGAGGTGATGGCTGGAAGGTTTAGAATAAATCTTAACCTCTGGCATTTCTCTGGGCAAACCTCCAGACCATCGTTCTTCACCTGCCCAGCCATTACAAAAGGGGAAAGACCATATGCAAATGAGGCATAGTCCTACCCCCAAAGGGGTAGTCCAGCCCGAACTGCTAGGTCACATCCCTTCTGCACGAGACCACAAGCATCCCCAGACATGTTTATAACCTTGTTGGGCAACATCAGTGAGGAGTAGCTTGGGTCTATAGGCCTAGCAGCCACGAAACCCACGTCTGGGCATACTCGTCCCACTCGGGGTGACAATAGCAAAACAAAAGAGGTGATGGCTGGAAGGTTTAGAATAAATCTTAACCTCTGGCATTGCTCTGAGCAACCCTCCAGACCATCGTTCTTCGCCTGCCAAGCCATTACAAAAGGGGAAAGACCATATGCAAATCAGGCTTTGTCCCACCCCCAAAGGGGTAGTCCAGCCCGAACTGCTAGGTCACATCCCTTCTGCACGAGACCACAAGCATCCCCAGACATGTTTCAACCTTGTTGGGCATCATCAGTGAGGAGTAGCTTGGGTCTCTAGGCCCAGCAGGCACGGGACCCACGTCTGGGCATACCCGTCCCACTTGGGGTGACAATAGCAAAACAAAAGAGGTGATGGCTGGAAGGTTTAGAATAAATCTTAACCTCTGGCATTGATCTGGGCAAAACTTCAGACCATCGTTCTTCACCTGCCAAGCCATTACAAAAGGGGAAAGACCATATTCAAATCAGGCTTGGTCCCACCCCCAAAGGGGTTGTCCAGCCCGAACTGCTAGGTCACATCCTTTTTGCACGAGACCACAAGCATCCCAAGACATGTTTCAACCTTGTTGGGCATCATCAGTGAGGAATAGCTTGAGTCTCTAGGCCCAGCAGGCACGGGACCCACGTCTGGGCATACCCGTCCCACTCGGGGTGACAATAGCAAAACAAAAGAGGTGATGGCTGGAAGGTTTAGAATAAATCTTAACCTCTGGGATTGCTCTGGTCAACCCTCCAGACCATCGTTCTTCGCCTGCCAAGCCATTACAAAAGGGGAAAGACCATATGCAAATCAGGCTTGGTCCCACCCCCAAAGGGGTAGTCCAGCCAGAATTGCTAGGTCACATCCCTTCTGCACGAGACCACAAGCATCCCCAGACATGTTTCAACCTTGTTGGTCATCATCAGTGAGGAGTAGCTTGGGTCTCTAGGCAGAGCAGGCACGGGACCCACGTCTGGGCATACCCGTCCCACCCGGGGTGACAATAGCAAAACAAAAGAGGTGATGGCTGGAAGGTTTAGAATAAATCTTAACCTCTGGGATTGCTCTGGTCAACCCTCCAGACCATCGTTCTTCACCTGCCAAGCCATTACAAAAGGGGAAAGACCATATTCAAATCAGGCTTGGTCCCACCCCCAAAGGGGTTGTCCAGCCCGAACTGCTAGGTCACATCCTTTTTGCACGAGACCACAAGCATCCCAAGACATGTTTCAACCTTGTTGGGCATCATCAGTGAGGAATAGCTTGAGTCTCTAGGCCCAGCAGGCACGGGACCCACGTCTGGGCATACCCGTCCCACCCGGGGTGACAATAGCAAAACAAAAGAGGTGATGGCTGGAAGGTTTAGAATAAATCTTAAACTCTGGCATTGCTCTGAGCAACCCTCCAGACCATCGTTCTTCGCCTGCCAAGCCATTACAAAAGGGGAAAGACCATATGCAAATCAGGCTTTGTCCCACCCCCAAAGGGGTAGTCCAGCCCGAACTGCTAGGTCACATCCCTTCTGCACGAGACCACAAGCATCCCCAGACATGTTTCAACCTTGTTGGGCATCATCAGTGAGGAGTAGCTTGGGTCTCTAGGCCCAGCAGGCACGGGACCCACGTCTGGGCATACCCGTCCCACTTGGGGTGACAATAGCAAAACAAAAGAGGTGATGGCTGGAAGGTTTAGAATAAATCTTAACCTCTGGCATTGATCTGGGCAAAACTTCAGACCATCGTTCTTCACCTGCCAAGCCATTACAAAAGGGGAAAGACCATATTCAAATCAGGCTTGGTCCCACCCCCAAAGGGGTTGTCCAGCCCGAACTGCTAGGTCACATCCTTTTTGCACGAGACCACAAGCATCCCAAGACATGTTTCAACCTTGTTGGGCATCATCAGTGAGGAATAGCTTGAGTCTCTAGGCCCAGCAGGCACGGGACCCACGTCTGGGCATACCCGTCCCACTCGGGGTGACAATAGCAAAAAAAAAGAGGTGATGGCTGGAAGGTTTAGAATAAATCTTAACCTCTGGGATTGCTCTGGTCAACCCTCCAGACCATCGTTCTTCGCCTGCCAAGCCATTACAAAAGGGGAAAGACCATATGCAAATCAGGCTTGGTCCCACCCCCAAAGGGGTAGTCCAGCCAGAATTGCTAGGTCACATCCCTTCTGCACGAGACCACAAGCATCCCCAGACATGTTTCAACCTTGTTGGTCATCATCAGTGAGGAGTAGCTTGGGTCTCTAGGCAGAGCAGGCACGGGACCCACGTCTGGGCATACCCGTCCCACCCGGGGTGACAATAGCAAAACAAAAGAGGTGATGGCTGGAAGGTTTAGAATAAATCTTAACCTCTGGCATTGCTCTGGGCAACCCTCCAGACCATTGTTCTTCGCCTGCCAAGCCATTACAAAAGGGGAAAGATCATATGCAAATCAGGCTTGGTCCCACCCCCAAAGTGGTAGTCCAGCCCAAACTGCTAGTTCACATCCCTTCTGCACGAGAGAACAAGCATCCCCAGACATGTTTGAACCTTGTTGGGCATCATCAGTGAGGAATAGCTTTGCTCTCTAGGCCCAGCAGCAACGGGACCCACGTCTGGGCAGACCCGTCCCACTCGGGGTGACAATAGCAAAACAAAAGAGGTGATGGCTGGAAGGTTTAGAATAAATCTTAACCTCTGGAATTGCTCTGGGCAACCCTCCAATCCATCGTTCTTCGCCTGCCAAGCCATTACAAAAGATGAAAGATCATATGCAAATTAGGCTTGGTCCCACCCTCAAAGTG
Organism: Ambystoma mexicanum; assembly: GCF_040938575.1. Taxonomy (NCBI): domain Eukaryota; kingdom Metazoa; phylum Chordata; class Amphibia; order Caudata; family Ambystomatidae; genus Ambystoma; species Ambystoma mexicanum. Next base: position 1,153,219,447 of record NC_090928.1, read on the forward strand.
GTAGTCCAGCCCAAACTGCTAGGTCACATCCCTTCTTGTCGAGACAACAAGCATCCCCAGACATGTTTGAACAGTGTTGGGTATCATCAGTGAGGAGTAGCTGCAGTCTCTAGGCCCAGCAGGCACGGGACCCATGTCTGGGCATACACGTCCCACTCGGGGTGAATATAGCAAAGCAAAAGAGGTGATGGCTGGAAGGTTCAGAATAAATCTTAACCTCTGGCATTGCTCTGGGCATCCCTCCAGACCATTGTTCTTCGCCTACCAAGCCATTACAAAAGGGGAAAGACCATATGCAAATCAGGCTTTGTCCCACCCCTAAAGGGGTAGACCGGCCCGAACTGCTAGGTCACATCCCTTCTGCACGAGACCACAAGCATCCCCAGGCATGTTTTCAACCTTGTTGGGCATCATCAATGAGAAGTAGCTTGGGTCTCTAGGCCCAGCAGGCAAGGGACCCACATCTGGGCATACCCGTCCCACTTGGGGTGACAATAGCAAAACAAAAGAGGTGATGGCTGGAAGGTTTAGAATAAATCTTAACCTCTGGCATTGCTCTGGGCCACCCTCCAGACCATGGTTCTTCGCCTGTCAAGCCATTACAAAAGGGGAAAGACCATATGCAAATCAGGCTTGGTCCCACCCCCAAAGGGGTAGTCCAGCCCGAACTGCTAGGTCACATCCCTTCTGCACGAGACCACAAGCATCCCCAGGCATGTTTCAACCTTGTTGGGCATCATCAATGAGGAGTAGCTTCAGTCTCTAGGCCCAGCAGGCACGGGACCCATGTCTGGGCATACACGTCCCACTCGGGGTGACAATAGCAAAACAAAAGAGGTGATGGCTGGAAGGTTCAGAATAAATCTTAACCTCTGGCATTGCTCTGGGCAACCCTCCAGACCATTGTTCTTTGCCTACCAAGCCATTACAAAAAGGGAAAGACCATATGCAAATCAGGCTTTGTCCCACCCCCAAAGGGGTAGACCGGCCCGAACTGCTAGGTCACATCCCTTCTGCACGAGACCACAAGCATCCCCAGGCATGTTTTCAACCTTGTTGGGCATCATCAATGAGGAGTAGCTTGGGTCTCTATGCCCAGCAGGCAAGGGACCCACATCTGGGCATACCCGTCCCACTTGGGGTGACAATAGCAAAATAAAAGAGGTGATGGCTGGAAGGTTTAGAATAAATCTTAACCTCTGGCATTGCTCTGGGCCACCCTCCAGACCATCGTTCTTCGCCTGTCAAGCCATTACAAAAGGGGAAAGACCATATGCAAATCAGGCTTGGTCCCACCCTCAAAGGGTTAGTCCAGCCCGAACTGCTAGGTCAGATCCCTTCCGCACGAGACCACAAGCATCCCCAGAAATGTTTCAACCTTGTCGGGCATCATCAGTGAGGAGTAGCTTGGGTCTCTAGGCCCAGCAGGCACGGGACCCACGTCTGGGCATACCCGTCCCACTCGGGGTGACAATAGCAAAACAAAAGAGGTGATGGCTGGAAGGTTTAGAATAAATCTTAACCTCTGGCATTGCTCTGGGCAACGCTCCAGACCATCGTTCTTCGCCTGCCAAGCCATTACAAAATGGGAAAGACCATATTCAAATCAGGCTTGGTCCCACCCCCAAAGGGTTAGTCCAGCCCGAACTGCGAGGTCACATCCCTTCCGCACAAGACCACAAGCATCCCCAGACATGTTTCAACCTTGTTGGGCATCATCAGTGAGGAGTAGCTTGGGTCTCTAGGCCCAGCAGGCACGGGACCCATGTCTGGGCATACTCGTCCCACTCTGGGTGACAATAGCAAAACAAAAGAGGTGATGGCTGGAAGGTTTAAAATAAATCTTAACCTCTGGCATTGCTCTGGGCAACCCTCCAGACCATCGTTCTTCGCCTGCCAAGCCATTACAAAAGGGGAAAGACCATATGCAAATCAGGCTTGGTCCCACCCCCAAAGGGGTAGTCCAGCCCGAACTGCTAGGTCACATCCCTTCTGCATGAGACCACAAGCATCCCAGACATGTTTCAACCTTGTTGGGCAACATCAGTGAGGAGTAGCTTGGGTCTCTAGGCCTAGCAGGCACTAAACCCACGTCTGGGCATACCCGTCCCACTCGGGCTGACAATAGCAAAACAAAAGAGGTGATGGCTGGAAGGTTTAGAATAAATCTTAACCTCTGGCATTGCTTTGGGCAACCCTCCAGACCATCGTTGTTCGCCTGCCAAGCTATTACAAAAGGGGAAAGACCATATGCAAATCAGGCTTGGTCCCACCCCCAAAGGGTTAGTCCAGCCCGAACTGCTAGGTCACATCCCTTCTTCACGAGACCACAAGCATCCCCAGACATGTTTCAACCTTGTTGGGCATCATCAATGAGGAGTAGCTTGGGTCTCTAGGCCCAGCAGGCACGGGACCCATGTCTGGGCATACACGTCCCACTCGGGGTGAATATAGCAAAGCAAAAGAGGTGATGGCTGGAAGGTTCAGAATAAATCTTAACCTCTGGCATTGCTCTGGGCATCCCTCCAGACCATTGTTCTTCGCCTACCAAGCCATTACAAAAGGGGAAAGACCATATGCAAATCAGGCTTTGTCCCACCCCTAAAGGGGTAGACCGGCCCGAACTGCTAGGTCACATCCCTTCTGCACGAGACCACAAGCATCCCCAGGCATGTTTTCAACCTTGTTGGGCATCATCAATGAGAAGTAGCTTGGGTCTCTAGGCCCAGCAGGCAAGGGACCCACATCTGGGCATACCCGTCCCACTTGGGGTGACAATAGCAAAACAAAAGAGGTGATGGCTGGAAGGTTTAGAATAAATCTTAACCTCTGGCATTGCTCTGGGCCACCCTCCAGACCATGGTTCTTCGCCTGTCAAGCCATTACAAAAGGGGAAAGACCATATGCAAATCAGGCTTGGTCCCACCCCCAAAGGGGTAGTCCAGCCCGAACTGCTAGGTCACATCCCTTCTGCACGAGACCACAAGCATCCCCAGGCATGTTTCAACCTTGTTGGGCATCATCAATGAGGAGTAGCTTCAGTCTCTAGGCCCAGCAGGCACGGGACCCATGTCTGGGCATACACGTCCCACTCGGGGTGACAATAGCAAAACAAAAGAGGTGATGGCTGGAAGGTTCAGAATAAATCTTAACCTCTGGCATTGCTCTGGGCAACCCTCCAGACCATTGTTCTTTGCCTACCAAGCCATTACAAAAAGGGAAAGACCATATGCAAATCAGGCTTTGTCCCACCCCCAAAGGGGTAGACCGGCCCGAACTGCTAGGTCACATCCCTTCTGCACGAGACCACAAGCATCCCCAGGCATGTTTTCAACCTTGTTGGGCATCATCAATGAGGAGTAGCTTGGGTCTCTATGCCCAGCAGGCAAGGGACCCACATCTGGGCATACCCGTCCCACTTGGGGTGACAATAGCAAAATAAAAGAGGTGATGGCTGGAAGGTTTAGAATAAATCTTAACCTCTGGCATTGCTCTGGGCCACCCTCCAGACCATCGTTCTTCGCCTGTCAAGCCATTACAAAAGGGGAAAGACCATATGCAAATCAGGCTTGGTCCCACCCTCAAAGGGTTAGTCCAGCCCGAACTGCTAGGTCAGATCCCTTCCGCACGAGACCACAAGCATCCCCAGAAATGTTTCAACCTTGTCGGGCATCATCAGTGAGGAGTAGCTTGGGTCTCTAGGCCCAGCAGGCACGGGACCCACGTCTGGGCATACCCGTCCCACTCGGGGTGACAATAGCAAAACAAAAGAGGTGATGGCTGGAAGGTTTAGAATAAATCTTAACCTCTGGCATTGCTCTGGGCAACGCTCCAGACCATCGTTCTTCGCCTGCCAAGCCATTACAAAATGGGAAAGACCATATTCAAATCAGGCTTGGTCCCACCCCCAAAGGGTTAGTCCAGCCCGAACTGCGAGGTCACATCCCTTCCGCACAAGACCACAAGCATCCCCAGACATGTTTCAACCTTGTTGGGCATCATCAGTGAGGAGTAGCTTGGGTCTCTAGGCCCAGCAGGCACGGGACCCATGTCTGGGCATACCCGTCCCACTCTGGGTGACAATAGCAAAACAAAAGAGGTGATGGCTGGAAGGTTTAAAATAAATCTTAACCTCTGGCATTGCTCTGGGCAACCCTCCAGACCATCGTTCTTCGCCTGCCAAGCCATTACAAAAGGGGAAAGACCATATGCAAATCAGGCTTGGTCCCACCCCCAAAGGGGTAGTCCAGCCCGAACTGCTAGGTCACATCCCTTCTGCATGAGACCACAAGCATCCCAGACATGTTTCAACCTTGTTGGGCAACATCAGTGAGGAGTAGCTTGGGTCTCTAGGCCTAGCAGGCACTAAACCCACGTCTGGGCATACCCGTCCCACTCGGGCTGACAATAGCAAAACAAAAGAGGTGATGGCTGGAAGGTTTAGAATAAATCTTAACCTCTGGCATTGCTTTGGGCAACCCTCCAGACCATCGTTGTTCGCCTGCCAAGCTATTACAAAAGGGGAAAGACCATATGCAAATCAGGCTTGGTCCCACCCCCAAAGGGTTAGTCCAGCCCGAACTGCTAGGTCACATCCCTTCTTCACGAGACCACAAGCATCCCCAGACATGTTTCAACCTTGTTGGGCATCATCAATGAGGAGTAGCTTGGGTCTCTAGGCCCAGCAGGCACGGGACCCATGTCTGGGCATACACGTCCCACTCGGGGTGACAATAGCAAAACAAAAGAGGTGATGGCTGGAAGGTTCAGAATAAATCTTAACCTCTGGGATTGCTCTGGGCAATCCTCCAGACCATCGTTCTTCGCCTACCAAGCCATTACAAAAGGGGAAAGACCATATGCAAAGCAAGCTTTGTCCCACCCCCAAAGGGGTAGTCCGGCACGAACTGCTAGGTCACATCCCTTCTGCACGAGACAACAAGCATCCCCAGACATGTTTCAACCTTGTTGGGCATCATCAATGAGGAGTAGCTTGGATCTCTAGGCCCAGCAGGCAAGGGACCCACATCTGGGCAAACCCGTCCCACTTGGGGTGACAATAGCATAACAAAAGAGGTGATGGCCGGAAGGTTTAGAATAAATCTTAACCTCTGGCATTGCTCTGGGCAACCCTCCAGACCATCGTTCTTCGCCTGCCAAGCCATTACAAAAGGGTAAAGACCATATGCAAATCAGGCTTTGTCCCACCCTCAAAGGGGTAGTCCAGCCCGAACTGCACCTTCACATCCCTTCTGCATGAGACCACAAGCATCCCCAGACATGTTAATTATATGTGTTTTCTCTAAAAAAGCCAGATTTACGGTTTTGTCGAGCATATGTTTTATTTCCCTAGATGGAGCGGAGCGATAGATTGAGATCGAGATACAACCGTGGATACATTGTAAATGTGTGATTGAATTTGATGATGTATTCTGGTTTCTTGTTCTTACATGAATATTAATTGCACGTTATGAAACAGTTTAAAATATTTAGAAATGCATGTATGGGTCTCAAGATCCACTCCACCCCATATAACCAGGTCCTAACCTAATTAAATACCTACGTTTGTTGACATTTATAGAATATGTACATGGATATAGAACGATGTCAAGTGTATTGTTTTGACTAATGCTTAGGCTTTGTCCACACTTCTCCTCCCCTATCCACACAAGTTAATTCCATCATTAGCAACAGACTACATACACACACCTTGTTGTCATGGCAACAGTCCCGCCTCCCAGCGCTCACGCAGGACGGTGGGTCCCGAGGCGTACGTGCAGCAGCAACAGTGGAGCTGCCCGGCGCCCCGCCCAGGTTCCCATGACTACCCTTAAAAGCATTATTGGCTGTGCGCAGTTTACTTTCGCTTGTACAGCGAGCGTGATCGGTCCCGCGCGCGAAACATACGTGTGCAGGTAAGAGCCCATTCAACCTCTTCGGCTCATACAGTTACATAATTGGATATAGCGATATTAATAGTAATACATACTTCCCCTCAATTAATTGACAGGAACATTGGAGACGTGTACGAACGCATTCACAGAAGAGGACAACTCACAATTAGCAGGTACAGGGCACGGGACATAAAGATGGTAAAAACTATGTTTGGTTAGAGATATGACGTGTGTTGACATATTTTCTATATTTATTTTTTCCTACATGTTCAACATCTATTTGGATCTATCTGGGGTATGTGCTTTGCTTTATTTTGAATTATCGATTATATTTATATTTATGTGTATTACGATGAATGTTTGATGTTAACATTGTGTAGATTCTACACTCACTTCAGTACAGCCCTGAAGATGGTCTCAGACCGAAATGCATTGGCAAATGTACTATTGTGAATAATTGACCTATCGATTTTGAGTTGCCTCGCAATATCTGAAGTAATCAAGAAATATATAACCAAGGAATGTGAATTAAACATTTCTCTTGGAAAACTTTGTATTATTTGGAGATATATTTTGTTTGACATTTGAATTACTTCACGTAAGAGCTATATATGATTGAGCAACCTTATTTTAAGGTCAACTGAGAAGCGCCAGTCTTAAGTACGGTATTTTTACCTTACTTTTTCTTGCAATTTGTTCAGTGTGATCCGGATGCCATAGGATCACTTACAGACTGGTAGCTCCAGGTTAAAAAATTACACAGTTTTCCTAAATGAACTGAATTTGAAAAAAGGTTCTAACCGCTGTGGTGCCCACCTTCACATTGTATTTCTCAACCTTGTTGGGTATCAGCAGTGAGGAGAAGCTTGGGTCTCTAGGCCAAGCAGGCACGGGACCCACGTCTGGGCATACCCGTCCCACTCGGGGTGACAATAGCAAAACAAAAGCGGTGATGGCTGGAAGGTTCAGAATAAATCTTAACCTCTGGCATTGCTCTGGGCAACCCTCCAGACCACCGTTCTTTGCCTGCCAAGCCATTACAAAAGGGGAAAGACCATATGCAAATCAGGCTTTGTCCCACCCCCAAAGGGCTGGTCCGGCATTTACTGCTAGGTCACATCCCTTCTGCACGAGACCACAAGCATCCCCAGACATGTTTCAACCTTGTTGGGCATCATCAATGAGGAGTAGCTTGGGTCTCTAGGACCAGCAGGCAAGGGACCCACATCTGGGCATACCCGTCCCACTTGGGGTGACAATTACAAAACAAAAGAGGTGATGGCCGGAAGGTTTAGAATAAATCTTAACCTCTGGTATTGATCTGGGCAACCCTCCAGACCATCGTTCTTCGCCTTCCAAGCCATTACAAAAGGGGTAAAACCATATGCAAATCAGGCTTGGTCCCACCCCCAATGGGGTAGTCGAGCCCGAACTGCACCTTCACATCCCTTCTGCATGAGACCACAAGCATCCCCAGACATGTTTCAACCTTGTTGGGTATCATCAGTGAGGAGTAGCTTGGGTCTCTAGGACAAGTAGGCACGGGACCCACGTCTAGGCATACCCGTCCCACTCGGGGTCACAATAGCAAAACAAAAGAGGTGATGGCTGGAAGGTTTAGAATAAATCTTAACCTATGGCATTGCTCTGGGCAACCCTCCAGACCATCGTTCTTCGCCTGCCAAGCCATTACAAAAGGGGAAAGACCATATGCAAATCAGGCTTGGTCCCACCCCCAAAGGGTTAGTCCAGCCCGAACTGCTAGGTCACATCCCTTCTGCACGAGACCACAAGCATCCCCAGACATGTTTCAACCTTGTTGGGCATCATCAGTGAGGAGAAGCTTGGGTCTCTAGGCCCAGCAGGCACGGGACCCACGTCTGGGCATACCCGTCCCACTCGGGGTGACAATAGCAAAACAAAAGAGGTGATGGCTGGAAGGTTTAGAATAAATATTAACCTCTGGCATTGCTCTGAGCAACCCTCCAGACCATCGTTCTTCACCTGCCAAGCCATTACAAAAGGGGAAAGACCATATGCAAATCAGGCTTGGTCCCCCCCCCCAAAGGGGTAGTCCAGCCGAACTGCTAGGTCACATCCCTTCTTATAGGTGTTGCTGAAGACTGGATTCAGGATGGTAAGGCTTTTTCCTTAGGCTCAGGATCAGATGCAGAAGACACGATGAGCGTTCTGCTGCAGAGGATGCAGAATAACGCAAAGCAAGATTCATCCATCGGGTGTGGTTTAAATAGCCTCCTGTAGTGCTTAGGTGTCTCCTTCCGCAGCCACGCCTAGGTAAGAAAAGAGTTCCTGCTTTCCAGAAGAGTTCCAGTGTTCTAAATCTAGGGAGTGGCTCCTGCCCCACCCAACAGGAAAAGTAGTTCCAAACAGAAGAGGATCAGAGGCTCAACTGGCAGGCAAGTAAGCAGCATGGTCTGCTGCAGGTAAGTCCACCCAAGCATTATGAGCCCGGCGCTTCCAGCGCTGGGACTGGGCATATTTATGAGCCTGGTGCCACTGGCGCCAGGACTGGGTCCAAAAGGTCCCAATTGGGACTGGTTGGCACTCGGAACCTGGGTTATGGATCTGCTTCCAAGGGAGTTGGGAAAACCCTGACCTTTTGGAAGCAGAGATCATGACAGTACCCCCCCTCAAGGCCCCTCCCAAACCGGGCTTCTCCGGGGGTTTTGGCTTGTCAGGAAATGTTTGGTGAAATCTTTTGATTAGGCGAGGAGCGTGGACATATTCAGCAGGTTCCCAGGATCTCTCTTGGGGGCCGTAGCCTTTCCAGTCAATTAGGTAAAATAGTTTAGATTTGGAGATCTTGGAGTCCAGAATGCTTTTGACTTCAAACTCGAGTTCTCCATCAACTAGGATAGGTTTTGGAGATTTAGTTAGTCGGGTTTGAGGTTGCACGGGTTTTAATAGAGAGACGTGGAAGACCGGATGTATCTTCATGTGCGGGGGCAAGTCCAACTTGACCGCTACTGGGTTTACTATGGTAGTGATGGAATAGGGACCAAGGTATCTTGGGTTGAATGTGCGTGGCCCTTTTAGAGGTAGATATTTGGTGGATAACCAGACTTGATCCCCTACTTGATATTGAGGGGCTTCCTTCCGATGTTGATCTGCTCCTTTCTTGTATTGTTCTTTAGCCCTTTGAAGGTGAGAAACAGCTTCCTTAAAGGCTTGGGTGATTGTAGAATGCAGGTAGTCTACTGCTGGTGTTTCAAGATCTTGGAGGGGATCCAACTCCGAGGTTCGAGGGTGACTGCCGTACAAAAGAAAAAACGGGGTTTTCCCAGTTCCCGAATGGACAGAGTTATTGTAGGCATATTCGGCTATCCAAAGGATGTCTTTCCAAGTTTTTTCAGTTTGTTGCAGCATGCAGCGTAAATACTGTTCCAGAGTTTGATTGGTCCTCTCGGTTTGTCCGTCGGTCTGAGGGTGGTGACGAGTCGATAGTCTCACATCAATTTGAGCAGACCGACAGCAACTTCGCCAAAAATGAGAAATAAATTGACTACCTCGATCCGAAATTAGAACCGAAGGAAAACCGTGCAGTGGAACGATGTTTTCGAGAAATTCTCGGGCCAGAGTTGCTGCTGTTGGCAAGCCTTTGAGCGGAATGAAATGCGCCATCTTGGAGAATAAGTCCACGATTACTAGAATCGTATTGTATCCGGAGCATGGAGGTAGATCGGTGATGAAGTCCATAGAAAGCGTATGCCAAGGGCGAGGTGGGATGTCAATAGGGCGTAAGAGGCCTGCTGGTCTTTCCTTTTGACTCTTGTTTTGGGCGCATACTCCACAGGACATTATAAAGTCTCTGATATCTTTTTTCCAAGACGGCCACCAGAAGTAGCGCTTGATCTTTTCTGAGGTCTTGGCCATACCGGGATGTCCTTCCATTAAAGAATCGTGATAACAAGAGATTACTTTTTTCTGTAAATCTGTGCTGGGTAGGTATAATCGTTCTTGGAAATACAATAAGTTGTCCTTTACTGCAAAGTCCTTTCCCTGCAGATGCCAATTCTGTATGTCTTCTGGAGTTACAAGTTGCCTGGCCTTATCCTTAACTTCCTCTATGGATTCTGTGGCGATTACACCCAGAATTCTTTGTTCGGGAATGATTGGTACAGGTTTAGGGTTGATCAAGTGTTCTTCCACTCCCATCCGAGAAAGGGCATCAGCTTTACCGTTCTTTGTACCAGGTCGATAGGTAATTATGAAGTCAAACTCGGCAAAGAATAATGCCCAACGGAGTTGTCTAGAGGATTGGGCTTTTGCGGTTTTCAAATATTGCAGGTTTCGGTGATCCGTAATCACAGTAACGGTGTGTCGGGCCCCCAGCAGATAATGCCGCCAAGCCTTAAAGGCAGACTTGATAGCCAGAAGTTCCTTGTCAGTAATCGTGTAATTGATTTCAGGAGGCGAGAATTTGCGGGACCAAAATGCCACGGGATGCAACTGATTGGTTACTGGGTCCTTTTGTGATAGAACTGCCCCCATGGCAAGGCTTGAAGCATCAGTTTCCACGATGTAGGGGAGTTCGGGGCGAGGGTGTTTTAAGATTGGTGCAGAGATAAATTTAGTCTTCAAATCCTGGAAAGCTTGTTCCGCCTCGGTAGACCATTCAAAACGTTTGTTTTTCTTTAATAAGGCAGTGATGGGCTGGACTATTCGAGAGAATTCGGGGATAAACCTACGGTAAAAGTTAGCGAAGCCTAACATGCTTTGCACACCTTTTACGGAGGATGGTGATGGCCATTTGAGAACTGCATCGACCTTCTTTGAATCCATACGCACTCCGCCAGGTGATAATATGAATCCCAAGAATTCAACTTCAGTTACGTTGAAAACACATTTTTCCAACTTAGCGAAAAGTTTGTGTTGACGCAATCTTTCGAGGACCATTTTCACGTGTTTCCGATGTTCAGATTCCGATGAAGAATAAACGAGGATGTCGTCAATGTAAACAACAACACACACATCTATGAGCTCTCTGAGGACATCGTTCATAGAATATTGAAAGGCGGCCGGGGCATTGCAAAGTCCGAAGGGCATGACCTGATATTCAAATAGTCCATACTTGGTGCGGAAGGCCGTCTTCCATTCATCGCCCTCTTTTACTCGTACCAAGTGGTAAGCTCCTCTAAGATCCAGCTTTGTATATATGCATGCTTTTCTGACTTGGTCCAGGAGTTCAGGGATCAAAGGTAACGGATATCTATTCTTAACGGTGATCTGGTTCAGGGAGCGATAATCTATACAAGTTCTAAGGTCTCCTTCCTTTTTTGGAACGAAGAACAAAGCTGAAGAAGCAGGGGACTTGGAAGGACGAATAAACCCATTTGCCAGGTATTGATCCAGGTATTGTCGAAGGTGAAGGTTCTCAGGCTCGGTGAGGGCATAAATTCTACTACAAGGAGGAGTAGATCCAGGTATCAGGTCTATCTGGCAGTCATAAGACCTATGAGGAGGTAGAGAGTTAGCCTGATCCTTCCGGAAAACATCTTGGTATTCTAGGTATTCGGGAGGTAACTGGGGAGTCTCTGAAGAAATTGCTGCCAGTGCAACACCAGGTGGAGGGTGACAAGTAGAGACACATTCTGGAAACTGGACCGTTCTTGCTCGCCAATCGATCAGAGGATTGTGTTTCTCTAACCAAGGTATTCCTAGAATAATCTGAAACTGAGGGGCCTTGATCACATCGAACACGATCTTCTCATGGTGTCCATCTTGACTTACTAGCGTCACCTCTTGAGTGGTATGCGTTACTGGCCCGGAGGCTATCTCCGTACCATCCACCGTAGTAATGACGTCCTTTACAGCCTTGGGACAAAGAGTTAGATTCATCCTCAAAACCATTTCATGATCCACATAATTGCCGATGGCACCGCTGTCGACGTAAGCTTCAATTGCATGTAATCGATCCGGATTATCAGGGCTAATGAGGACCATAGGTATCACGAAATGCGAGGTCACGGAACTAGTTTTCACGCTCGGCAAGAGGACCTCTATTCTTGTCGGGCGAGGTCGTTTCCCTGCTCAGAGTTTGTAACTTTGGTAACTGCAGCTCCTACTGCCTTCTTGGCAGGTTTCACCTGACAGTCTCGAAGAAAGTGCCCTGAGTTTCCGCAATAGAGGCATAATTGCAACTGTTTTCTCCTTTCCCGCTCCTTTTGTGTTAGAGGACCTTTCAGACCCCCTATTTGCATGGGTTCCCCGGGGTCTACTCCTTTGGAAGGAGTTGGCGGTTTGGAAAATACTCGAGCATCAAACTTGGAACGATCGGCCTTCCTGTTCTACAGTCTGTGATCTATTTGAACGACTAAGTCTATATAGTCCGAACAATCTTGTGGGGGATTCACTACTTGGGCTAACACATCTTTGAGCTCTCCACGTAGACCTCTATAAAACAGCGTAATCCTTTTGTCCTCAGGCCATTGAGTTTCCACTATCAGTCTGTTGAAAGACGCAAAATAAGCCAAAAGGTCTTGATTACCTTGTCGCAACGAAAGAAGCTCATTGTCCAAGGCCTGCCCCTGTGAATGTCTTGCGAACAGTTTTTCCATACTGAGCTGAAAAGCTTGAAAATCATGGAGGACCGGATCATCTTGATTTACTAGAGGGATCGACCATTCTGCCGCATTGCCACTAAGGTACGAAAGCACGAAAGCTACTTTAGCTTGATCAGTTGGAAAGGCTGCTGGCCGGCATAAGAAATGCAACCGGCACTGATTGATAAATACTGCAAACCTCTTTGGGTCACCAGAAAATCGTTCGGGCGGAGCCAGAGGTACATTCCCAGGTAGGTTGATCTGCACTGGATTCATAGAGGATGTAGAAGGAAGATTTCCCCCAGATGCGGGTAACGGGGTCTGTCCGGCTTGTGACTGTAGCAATTGTCTAGCGAGATCATCTGTTCGCTCCTTGGAAATAATCAGTTCCCTTCTTAGAGCGTTCGTTTCCTGACGGGCTGCATGCACTTCTGCCCTTAATTCCCCAAGTAACTGGGCTAGCTGGTCGGTATCCGAGGTTTCCATAGCGCCTGGACGGGAGTTTTGTGGTAGGCTTTGCGTTCTGTAACGCTCACCTGATTCCCGTAGAGGCGCCGGTCTTGACTGGGCGTATACCGTATCTGCAAAGGTGATGTGTAACACACGGCTGGCTCTTTGGGCTGGACCTCTGTGCACTGTATGTCTGACTTGAAGGGTAAGATGTCTGCAGATAGAAAATATGGGATTAAGGAACTGGGTTATTGAATGTCTCTCTCTTCTTCCCTTCTCTTCTCCTGTAGAACCCCAAAGGTTAACGCTCTCACCTTAGGTAAGTGAACGCCGTGCTCTCCATCTGCCTCGGGGCAGGGTGCTGTAACCAGTTTCTTCACTGGATAAGGGGAGCAGGCCTCTTGACTTGAGAGGACTGCTGTCCGTCGTTTACTGCACGAACGGTAAGTTTCGAGTAATTCTAATGTCTTTAAAGTCTTTAGTAATGATGTTTCTTGTTTTGCAGGGTTCCGGCGATGGCGGATGACAGGCTGAAGTGAGTTGAAGATGGAGCCCGTGTGATGAATAGAAGCGCCTGGAAGCACGTAAGTAAGCGCTTGTTGCCTGCTTCATGATGCGCTCTAACTGTCTTTTTATTTTGCAGGTACAAGTTCGGAGCGGCTGCAGGGTGCCGGAATACTCACTGGGTTAGATGTGGAAAGGAGTAATGGCACGTGAGTATTAAAGTTCCCCAATGTCTTTAAACGCACCTTGTTTTGTCTTTCAGATGCGGGATGCAGCGCCGAAGGCCTCCGGAGCGTGCGAAGAGTTGGTAAGCTTTTGTCTTTCAGATGCCGGAATGCAGTGTGAAGACCTCCGGAGCGCACGAAGAGTAGGTAAGCCTTTGTCTTTCAGATGCCGGAATGCAGCGCGAGGCGTTGGTGACAGCCGATGGACCAGGTAAGTGAAGAGCTGTCACTGAAGACCGTAATGCTAACCTGTTCTTTCTTGTCTTTATAGGTGTTGCTGAAGACTGGATTCAGGATGGTAAGCCTTTTTCCTTAGGCCCAGGATCAGATGCAGAAGACACGATGAGCGTTCTGCTGCAGAGGATGCAGAATAACGCAAAGCAAGATTCATCCATCGGGTGTGGTTTAAATAGCCTCCTGTAGTGCTTAGGTGTCTCCTTCCACAGCCACGCCTAGGTAAGAAAAGAGTTCCTGCTTTCCAGAAGAGTTCCAGTGTTCTAAATCTAGGGAGTGGCTCCTGCCCCACCCAACAGGAAAAGTAGTTCCAAACAGAAGAGGATCAGAGGCTCAACTGGCAGGCAAGTAAACAGCATGGTCTGCTGCAGGTAAGTCCACCCAAGCATTATGAGCCCGGCGCTTCCAGCGCTGGGACTGGGCATATTTATGAGCCTGGTGCCACTGGCGGCAGGACTGGGTCCAAAAGGTCCCAATTGGGACTGGTTGGCACTCGGAACCTGGGTTATGGATCTGCTTCCAAGGGAGTTGGGAAAACCCTGACCTTTTGGAAGCAGAGATCATGACAGTAGTCCAGCCGAACTGCTAGGTCACATCCCTTCTGTACGAGACCACAAGCATCTCCTGACATGTTTCAACCTTGTTGGGCATCATCAATGAGGAGTAGCCTGGGTCTCTAGGCCCAGCAGGCACGGGGCCCACGTCTGGGCATACCCGTCCCACTCGGGGTGACAATAGCAAAACAAAAGAGGCGATGGCTGGAAGGTTTAGAATAAATCTTAACCTCTGGCATTGCTCTGGGCAACCCTCCAGACCATCGTTCTTCGCCTGCCAAGCCATTACAAAAGGCGAAAGACCATATGCAAATCAGGCTTGGTCCCACCCCCAAAGGGGTAGTCCAGCCGAACTGCTAGGTCACATCCCTTCTGCACGAGACCACAAGCATCCCCAGACATGTTTCAACCTTGTTGGGCATCATCAGTGAGGAGTAGCTTGGGTCTCTAGGCCCAGCAGGCACGGGACCCACGTCTGGGCATACCCGTCCGACTCGGGGTGACAATAGCTAAACAAAAGAGGTGATGGCTGGAAGGTTTAGAATAAATCTTAACCTCTGGCATTGCTCTGGGCAACCCTCCAGACCATGGTTCTTCGCCTGCCAAGCCATTACAAAAGGGGAAAGACCATATGCAAATCAGGCTTGGTCTACCCCCAAAGGGGTAGTCCAGCCAAACTGCTAGGTCACATCCCTTCTGCACGAGACCACAAGCATCTCCTGACATGTTTCAACCTTGTTGGGCATCATCAGTGAGGAGTAGCTTGGGTCTCTAGGCCCAGCAGGCACGGGACCCGCGTCTGGGCATACCCGTCCGACTCGGGGTGACAATAGCTAAACAAAAGAGGTGATGGCTGGAAGGTTTAGAATAAATCTTAACCTCTGGCATTGCTCTGGGCAACCCTCCAGACCATCGTACTTCGCCTGCCAAGCCATTACAAAAGGGGAAAGACCATATGCAAATCAGGCTTGGTCCCACCCCCAAAGGGGTAGTCCAGCCAAACTGCTAGGTCACATCCCTTCTGCACGAGACCACAAGCATCCCCTGACATGTTTCAACCTTGTTAGGCATCATCAATGAAGAGTAGCCTGGGTCTCTAGGCCCAGCAGGCACGGGACCCACGTCTGGGCATACCCGTCCCACTCGGGGTGACAATAGCAAAACAAAAGAGGTGATGGCTGGAAGGTTTAGAACAAATCTTAACCTCTGGCATTGCTCTGGGCAACCCTCCAGACCATCGTTATTCGCCTGCCAAGCCATTACAAAAGGGGAAAGACCATATGCAAATCAGGCTTGGTCCCACCCCCAAAGGGGTAGTCCAGCCAAACTGCTAGGTCACATCCCTTCTGCACGAGACCACAAGCATCCCCTGACATGTTTCAACCTTGTTGGGCATCATCAATGAAGAGTAGCCTGGGTCTCTAGGCCCAGCAGGTACGGGACCCACATCTGGGCATACCCGTCCCACTCGGGGTGACAATAGCAAAACAAAAGAGGTGATGGCTGGAAGATTTAGAATAAATCTTAACCTCTGGCATTGCTCTGGGCAACCCTCCAGACCATCGTTCTTCCCCTGAGAAGCCATTACAAAAGGGGAAAGACCATATGCAAATCAGGCTTGGTCCCACCCCCAAAGGGGTAGTCCAGCCAAACTGCTAGGTCACATCCCTTCTGCACGAGACCAGAAGCCTCCCCAGACATGTTTCAACCTTGTTGGGCATCATCAGTTAGGAGTAGCCTGGGTCTCTAGGCCCAGAAGACACGGGACCCACGTCTGGGCATACCCGTCCCACTCGGGTTGACAATAGCAAAACAAAAGAGGTGATGGCTGGAAAGTTTAGAATAAATCTTAACTTCTGGCATTGCTCTGGGCAACCCTCCAGACCATCGTTCTTTGCCTGCCAAGCCATTACAAAAGGGGAAAGGCCATATGCAAATCAGGGTTGGTCCCACCCCCAAAGGGGTAGTCCAGCCCGAACTGCTAGATCACATCCCTTCTGCACGAGACCACAAGCATCCCCAGACATGTTTCAACCTTGTTCGGCAGCATCAGTGAGGAGTAGCTTCGGTCTCTATGCCCAGCAGGCACGGGACCCATGTCTAGGCATACGCGTCCCACTCTGGGTGACAGTAGCAAAACAAAAGAGGGGATGGCTGGAAGGTTTAGAATAAATCTTAACCTCTGGCATTGCTCTGGGCAACCCTCCAGACCATCGTTCTTCGCCTGCGAAGCCATTACAAAAGGGGAAAGACCATATGCAAATCACGGTTGGTCCCACCCCCAAAGGGGTAGTCCAGCCCAAACTGCTAGGTCACATCCCTCCTGCACGAGACCACAAGCATCCCCAGACATGTTTCAACCTTGTTGGGGAACATCAGTGAGGAGTAGCTTGGGTCTCTTAGCCCAGCAGGCACGGGACCCATGTCTGGGCATACATGTCCCACTCGGGGTGACAATAGCAAAACAACAGAGGTGATGGCTGGAAGGTTCAGAATAAATCTTAACCTCTGGCATTGCTCTGGGCAACCCTCCAGACCATCGTTCTTCGCCTACCAAGCCATTACAAAAGGGGAAAGACCATATGCAAATCAGGCTTTGTCCCACCCCCAAAGGGATAGTCCGGCACGAACTGCTAGGTCACATCCCTTCTGCACGAGACCACAAGCATCCCCAGACATGTTTCAACCTTGTTGGGCATCATCAATGAGGAGTAGCTTGGGTCTCTAGGCCCAGCAGGCAAGGGACCCACATCTGGGCATACCCGTCCCACTTGGGGTGACAATAGCAAAACAAAAGAGGTGATGGCCGGAAGGTTTAGAATAAATCTTAACCTCTGGCATTGCTCTGGGCAACCCTCCAGACCATCGTTCTTCGCCTGCCAAGCCATTACAAAAGGGGAAAGACCATATGCAAATCAGGCTTGGTCCCACCCCCAAAGGGTTAGTCCAGCCCGAACTGCTAGGTCACATCCCTTCTGCACGAGACCACAAGCATCCCCAGACATGTTTCAACCTTGTTGGGCATCATCAATGAGGAGTAGCTTGGGTCTCTAGGCCCAGTAGGCAAGGGACCCACATCTGGGCATACCCGTCCCACTTGGGGTGACAATAGCAAAACAAAAGAGGTGATGGCCGGAAGGTTTAGAATAAATCTTAACCTCTGGCATTGCTCTGGGCAACCCTCCAGACCATCGTTCTTCGCCTGCCAAGCCATTACAAAAGAGGAAAGACCATATGCAAATCAGGCTTGGTCTACCCCCAAAGGGGTAGTCCAGCCGAACTGCTAGGTCACATCCATTCTGCACGAGACCACAAGCATACCCTGACATGTTTCAACCTTGTTGGACATCATCAATGAGGAGTAGCCTCTGGTCTCTAGGCCCAGCAGGCACGGGACCCACGTCTGGGCATACCCGTCCCACTCGGGGTGACAATAGCAAAACAAAAGAGGCGATGGCTGGAAGGTTTAGAATAAATCTTAACCTCTGGCATTGCTCTGGGCAACCCTGCAGACCATCGTTCTTCGCCTGCCAAGCCATTACAAAAGGCGAAAGACCATATGCAAAGCAGGCTTGGTCCCACCACCAAAGGGTAGTCCAGCCGAACTGCTAGGTCACATCCCTTCTGCACGAGACCACAAGCATCCCCAGACATGTTTCAACCTTGTTGGGCATCATCAGTGAGGAGTAGCTTGGGTCTCTAGGCCCAGCAGGCACGGGACCCACGTCTGGGCATACCCGCCCCACTCGGGGTGACAATGGCAAAACAAAAGAGGTGATGGCTGGAAGGTTTAGAATAAATCTTAACCTCTGGCATTGCTCTGGGCAACCCTCCAGACCATCGTTCTTCACCTGCCAAGCCATTACAAAAGGGGAAAGACCATATGCAAATCAGGCTTGGTCCCACCCCCAAAGGGTTAGTCCAGCCCGAACTGCTAGGTCACATCCCTTCTGCACGAGACCACAAGCATCCCCAGACATGTTTCAACCTTGTTGGGCATCATCAGTGAGGAGTAGTTTGGGTCTCTAGGCCCAGCAGGCACGGGACTCACGTCTGGGCATACCCGTCCCACTCGGGGTGACAATAGCAAAACAAAAGAGGTGATGGCTGGAAGGTTTTGAATAAATCTTAACCTCTGGCATTGCTCTGGGCAACCCTCCAGATCATCGTTCTTCGCCTGCCAAGCCATTACAAAAGGGGAAAGACCATATGCAAATCAGGCTTGGTCTACCCCCAAAAGGGGTAGTCCAGCCGAACTGCTAGGTCACATCCCTTCTGCACGAGACCACAAGCATCCCCTGACATGTTTCAACCTTATTGGGCATCATCAATGAGGAGTAGCCTGGGTCTCTAGGCCCAGCAGTCACGGGACCCACGTCTGGGCATACCCGTCCCACTCGGGGTGACAATAGCAAAACAAAAGAGGCGATGGCTGAAAGGTTTAGAATACATCTTAACCTCTGGCATTGCTATGGGCAACCCTCCAGACCATTGTTCTTCGCCTGCCAAGCCATTACAAAAGGGGAAAGACCATATGCAAATCAGGGTTGGTCCCACCCCCAAAGGGGTAGTCCAGCCCGAACTGCTAGGTCACATCCCTTCTGCACAAGACCACAAGCATCCCCAGACATGTTTCAACCTTGTTGGGCAGCATCAGTGAGGAGTAGCTTTGGTCTCTATGCCCAGCAGGCACGGGACCCATGTCTGGGCATACGCGTCCCACTCGGGGTGACAATAGCAAAACAAAAGAGGCGATGGCTGGAAGGTTTAGAATAAATCTTAACTTACTGGATTTGCTCTGGGCAACCCTCCAGACCTTCGTTCTTCGACTGCCAAGCCATTACAAAAGGGGAAAGACCATATGCAAATCAGGCTTGATCTACCCCCAAAGGGGTAGTCCAGCCCGAACTGCTAGGTCACATCCCTTCTGCACGAGACCACAAGCATCCCATGACATGTTTCAACCTTATTGGGCATCATCAATGAGGAGTAGCCTGGGTCTCTAGGCCCAGCAGTCACGGGACCCACGTCTGGGCATACCCGTCCCACTCGGGGTGACAATAGCAAAATAAAAGAGGCGATGGCTGAAAGGTTTAGAATACATCTTAACCTCTGGCATTGCTATGGGCAACCCTCCAGACCATTGTTCTTCACCTGCCAAGCCATTACAAAAGGGGAAAGACCATATGCAAATCAGGCTTTGTCCCACCCCCAAAGGTGTTGTCCGGCCCGAACTGCTAGGTCACATCCCTTCTGCACGAGACCACAAGCAGCCCCAGACATGTTTCAACCTTGTTGGGCATCATCAGTGAGGAGTAGCTTGGGTCTCTAGGCCCAGCTGGCACGGGACCCACATCTGGGCATACCCGTCCCACTCGGGGTGACAGTAGCAAAACAAAGGTTGTGATGGCTGGAAGGTTTAGAATAAATCTTAACCTCTGGCATTGCTCTGAGAAACTCCTCCAGCACTCTATCATCATACCAGTATACAAAAAGGGAGATCGACTACATCCATTTAGTTACAGGCTGATCACTCTCTTGGATGCTCCTGGCAAGACCTTCACCCAAATAATGCTTAGAGATCTACTCTAATGGACCCTGACTGCCCATAAAAGAGATCCTTTTCCATCAGGTTTCGTAGCTGGCCTTGGCACATCTCCAAATATCATCTGCTCAATATGTTAAAATCACACTATGCCACCCGAAAACAACCACTCTACTTGGCTTTCGTGGACTTCTTGGTGGCCTTTCATTCCATTGATAGGCAATTGCTTTATAAAAAGCTGACACATTATCAATGCCCAGACTCGCTACTTCCCTTGATCAAGCACCTACATTTAATTACCACCATGCAAGTGAGGATGACATTTGAAGGACTACTATCTGCCTACTTTTCAACAGAGAGGGGCCTAAAACAAGGATGCATGTTGCCCTCCACGCTTTCTAACTTGTTTATTTTGGATATGGGTCCTTCCTAGACTTAGTAAGTGATGCTCCAAAACTGGGTACTCAAAGAATTACATGGTTGCTATATGCGGACGACCTCGTCCTCTTGTC
This sequence comes from Ambystoma mexicanum, assembly GCF_040938575.1. Classification (NCBI taxonomy): domain Eukaryota; kingdom Metazoa; phylum Chordata; class Amphibia; order Caudata; family Ambystomatidae; genus Ambystoma; species Ambystoma mexicanum. The sequence continues at coordinate 1,153,239,927 of NC_090928.1, forward strand.
CCACTGCATAACCTATTGAACAGGTGAACTTTACAAAATTCTAAACTAGCGATTGTACCAGAATATAAATATCTGGGTATATTTGTTAACGAGTCACAAATTGAAGACCCCTATATTCAATATCTAGATCTTAAATTGAAAACCTTAACATCACAAGCAAAAATATTAGTTTACAAATATGGCAAATTTTCTTGCAAACACATTATGATGTTCGATCAGCAGAGTATCATCTATCTTGTTGTATGGTTCTGAGACAAAGCCTCCCAGAGAAGGGAAATGTTGGGATCTCTTAGAATCACATTTCTGGAAACGAGTCCTAAAATTTCCGAAGTCCACGCCACTACCCATTGTAGGGTTTAAACTAGGCTCATTATCTGTATTCTCTCAAGTTCTATGGAAAATGTGTATCTTACTACGAACATGTTTGTTGGGTCTTAAGGCTAGTAACATTTTAAGTGTGTTAGCTCCTTACTTAATAACTTCTAAGCATTTTTTTCCTCGCAAGTGGCGTCATTTCATAACAGATGCAATGTCAGAAACATCTATCACTTTAGGGCTCTTATTAGGGAACCCAGGACAAGCTAAGGTTAAACCCGTTCAATACGATTGGATTTGTAATCAAGCCAAATGTAACACATATAAAGAATTAAACGCACTTTTGTTTGGTGTTAAAAAATATCGAGAGATGGCTGATTATTCACTAAAATGTCCATCCCCTCACACCAGACAGCAATACCTGCGTTTTAGGCTGAACCTATGGTATATAAGGATGTGATGGCCAGGAGGAGGCAAATACCAGAGGGATATAACTTTTGTTGATTTTGTTCTAATATAACGCTGAAAGAAACTTTACAGCATATAATAGTGGATTGTCCAGCCCTAATTGTTGAACGTAATATATTTTTCAAGAAACGATTTCATTTATATTGTTCTTTAGACCCTGACCAGATATGGCAAATCATCTTTTCCAGTACGAAACTAGCAGTTAGAATTGCAATAGTACATTTTCTGGAATCAGTCTTACCTTTAATAAATAATAAGTTCATCAAATCATGTATGAGACTAATGATATGTAAACACTTGTGTAATTCCACCACAATTTGAAAAATGTATAATATTGTAAAATTAATTTCTTTTCTTCTTTTTTGAAAATAGGAAATTTAAAATGTAGAAAGTTTAGATGTTTTATTTGTTTGAAATATTTTTCTATTTATGTAATCATGCATTGTGAACTTACTAGTTGAAAGGTTGATGTTATAAGCCAACCAAATAATATATATATTTTTTTAAAACAAAAACTTGCAACTCGATGTTTCGGAGTTGAACACACATTAAGAACAGGCTCTAATTTCTTAAACATTTCAGCTACCCAACTGCTTCTAAAGATAGCTCGACAAAGATTACGTTTTGAAGTCAAGTATCACAAATCTATCTCATCTAAACATGTATGGTAAAAAAGAATACTGGTTCCAACATCACACTGATGTATGTTGTATGCGAAGGAACCTAGGCCCACCCACATGGTTTGTTACTTTAAGTTGTGCAGAATATGCATTGGATGATTTGCATGACTTCTTCTGCACTGCACGCCAAAATAAAGAGGGAATAGACATAAAATAACCAGGGGAACTCTGTTCTCTTGACCCTGTCAATATTCCAAGATACTTTTGCCATTGCTTTATTGCCATGCTGCACTACATCTGCAATAAAAAAGACCCCTCCATTTGGAGAAGTAGAGCCCTACTTTTGCAGAAAAGTATATCAATCCAGACACAACCGCATGCTTTTGTGGAAAAATGATACACTCATATTTGGCCATTAGAGTGATGTCAGTGTTTTACAATATTGAAAGAAATATATTACATGTGAAATCCCTACAGAAACCACACATAGTGACCTACGTAAACAAAATGTATGCTTCCAAAGACAGAAGTGTGTCAATACTGCTGACATCAATATTAAAACAGAGGTAAAACAGCAACAAAATGTCCCTTTGGCTTCCTAGGACCAGTTTACACCAAAGGACAAGTAACTAGCATGATGTCTTCTGTTAGGCATAGTGTAAAAGAGAAATCCCATCAAAACACAAACAACATCAAAATGAGGCTTCCAAGTACATCAATGATTACAATGCAACCTTTGCCAAATATAGGCATTAATACATTTCAGACAATTCCACTGCAGTTGCAAGATATGTCACAGACTATCTCACCAAAGCTGTGAAGGCTGAGCTAAAAGACCTTTGAGATGACATTTCATGCAACAAAACCTTGTCACAAAAGTTATACAGTATCAAAATGCTGTCACATAGAGAATGCAGGTCCTAAGAAGCTGCAGATCATTTAACAGGTACAGCCTTGCATCATATGATATGATATGAAATTGCATTTATAACGTGCCTGTACACATGCTTTTCTAGGCACCACAAGACAAGGGAGGGAAGACAGAGGGAAGACAAGACAAATGATCTTACTAGGCCTTGTGATATTCCTATTGTGCAAGTGCAAAACAAGAGGTAATGGGGAAGTGAGTGGCGAAATGCAGGGGAGAGGGTAGCGAAGTGCGGTCAGTGCCAATAAGGCTCTGGGTAAGTGCAACCAGGACAGGGCAGCTCTGTGTAAGTGCAGAAAGCATGGGAGCTGTGGAGGTTACAGATTACAGCCCCTAAGTGTGCAATAGGCATGCTGTAGTGCAAGGAGGACTGGTCAGAGAGGAGCTAGGTACATAGGTATACAGTGAGACTTTGAGGATACCAAGCAACCAGTTAGCGCATCAGACAGGAAGGTTGCAGGTGAACAAGAGAGAGAGGGCAGAGGAGAAAAAGAGGGTCTTCAGCTTCTTCCGGAACTTCAGGAGGTCCGGCTCAAGGTTTTGAGGGGCAGGGAGGCCACCTGACAAGGCACATCTAAATACATTCTATGGCTACACCTTGGTCCAGATTCATATTGAAAAAGGATACTAAAATCCTGCCAAGATATAGAAACAGTAGCTGTAAACGATCCCAACTACATGATATTTAAAAAAAAACAATTATGGAAAACATGTGACTGTATGACATAGCCCAAAACTACTCCTTCAAAAACAATATGCTAGATGAGACAACTGGAAAATATGAAGGGAGCCTAGTAAAACTTACCAAGCCCAGTCTAATTAATCATGTACATTTATCCTTTAATTCTCCACAGCATAGACAACTTTATTACATGGCCCTACTGCAACTTTTCAAACCTTGAAGAAAATAGAAAGCATTGTTAGGTGGCCATGACACATTTGAAGCTGCATTAAAGGCAAAGGAAAGCACTAAAACAAATGTCACGTTTAAACAATACAAACAAATGTTGGACAATGAATGTTACCAAGAGGAATAAATTGAAACTCTACTAGATAAAGACACTCCTGAAGGCAGTCAACCTTCTCTTACAGGAAACTAAGAACCTCTTGGAGAACCACTGATTCAGAATTAAGCATAAATAGGCATGACCTAGGTGGAAAACACCATGCTTCAATCTAAACAATCTGAAGATATGCCAGTACTAAAATCACAGCTAAATGATGAACAACTCACCATTTACATAGAAGTCACTAAAGAAATTGAACATCGACTAAAACATGAAACTAAAACGTGTATCTGAAAACATAAACCTCTGCTCTTGTATGTAAGTAGTGAAGCTGGTTCTGACAAAACATTCTTAATTAAAATACGCAGGACTTTCCTACAAAAGTTAACAAATAACAAACAGCTGTTTAACAGCCCCCACAGATCTAGCTACCTACTCCTCCAGTAGAACAGCAACACAATTAAGAATACTACAAACTGTCAGCAGAAGCTGCTACTGAATTATGCAGACTTCCTCAACAAATGAAATTCCTCCTAGTTGCTGAGGTAAGCATGGATTCCAACCTCATGCTTGCTTTAATTCATCGTAGAATGCAAGAAGTCCTGAAGACTGAGGAACTGTCTGGTGGAAAACACATTGCTGTTTTCAGAGACCTCCTACAGTTAACACCAGTAAAATGCAAATACATATTCAAAAGATTAGGACACAAAGAATGCTATCATACACTCTCCAGCATTGGAAATATAAATCTCTGGTTGCATTTTTGCTACTGAGAACTAACTCAAAACTTGTATCAGTCTGCAGATCTAACCTATGCTAACATTAAAAAAAAAAGCACTGGAATGGGTCTGCTTACTAAAGATGCACAATCCACCTTCTAAGTAATCCAAAAGCTGTATAGACAAAACACACTTCACAGCTAATTCAATGAAACAATGTTGAAAAAACAAATGAAACTTATAGTGCACAGCTCCACAGACAGAAGAGAAGTGCAGGGCATGACACTCCTTATGTGTCAACAATCTACTACACGACTAAGGGGGTGATTCATAGAATGTAGCGCACAAGTGGCGCACGTGGCTGGCGCACAGAGTGCGCGTGCGAATCTCTGCGCCAGCCGCGTGCGCTAAAATCCATTTCCGTGCACAGCGTATTCATGGATTTTAGCTACCAAAACCAGCCGTGGTGCACAGTGGTGCAGCGACCCTGCAGCAGCGCCAGTTACGCCCCCAAGAACGCCCCTCGCGCAGGGAAAAGCCATCAAAATCCCCAATCCAGCGCAAAGGGCTGCGCTAACCCTGTACCAGTATACATGGCCGCCACACAGCACAGGGCAAGCGGGGAACGTGTATTACTGGGGTGCGTGGGAAGTTTCACATGCTATTGGCCCTGTGCGAGTGGGGTATGTGTATTACTGGGTTTTCGCGGGAAGTTTCACACGCGATAGGCCCTGTGCGAGTGGGGTACGTGTATTACTGTGGTTCACGGAAAGTTTCACACACGATTGGCCCTGTGCGAGTGGGGTACGTGTATTACTGGGGTTCGCGGGAAGTTTCACATGCGATAGGCCCTGTGCGAGTGGGGTACGTGTATTACTGGGGTTCGCGGGACGTTTCACACACGATTGGCCCTGTGCGAGTGGGGTACATGTATTACTGGGGTTCGCGGGAAGTTTCACACGCGATAGGCCCTGTGCGAGTGGGGTACGTGTATTACTGGGGTTCGCAGGAAGTTTCACATGCGATAGGCCCTGTGCAAGTGGGGTACGTGTATTACTGGGGTTCGCGGGAAGTTTCACATGCGATAGGCCCTGTGCGAGTGGGGTACGTGTATTACTGGGGTTCGCGGGAAGTTTCACACGCAATTGGCCCTGTGCGAGTGGGCTACGTGTATTACTGGGGTTCGTGGGAAGTTTCACATGCGATTGGCCCTGTGCGAGCGGGGTACGTGTATTACTGGGGTTCGCGGGAAGTTTCACACACGATAGGCCCTGTGCGAGTGGGGTACGTGTATTACTGGGGTTCGCGGGAAGTTTCACGCGCGAAAGGGCCTGTGCGAGTGGGGTACGTGTATTACTGGGGTTCGCAGGAAGTTTCACATGCGATTTTGCTGTCAGAGCGGAGTACGTGTATCCAGTGTGGTGCGCAGGGAGTCCTACACGTGAATGGGCAGTGTGGGTCTCCCAGGGTCCCCTCTCCCCCATCCACGGCCCCTGAAGGCAGCCCACACCACAGGGGACTACCCTGCACCCCTGGTCATGTCCCGCAGGCAGCCCATCCACCATGGGCATGCCTTCCAGCCAAGCCACATGTCACCTTGCAATATGATCACCAACTCATGTCCCCCTGCACCCCCACCCCCCAGCAGTGAGGGGCACCTGCCAGCAGGCCCACACTCATGTCCCCCTGCACCCCCACACCCCAGCAGTGAGGGGCACCTGCCAGCAGGCCCCCACTCATGTCCCCCAGCACCCCCACCCCCCAGCAGTGAGGGGCACCTGCCAGCAGGCCCCACTCATGTCCTCCAGCACCCCCACCCCCCAGCAGTGAGGGGCACCTGCCAGCAGGCCCCCACTCATGTCCCCCTGCACCCCCACCCCCAGCAGTGAGGGGCACCTGTCTGCAGGCCCCACTCATGTCCCCCTGCATCCCCACCCCCCAGCAGTGAGGGGCACCTGCCAGCAGGCCCACACTCATGCCCCCCTGCACCCCCACCCCCCAGCAGTGAGGGGCACCTGCCAGCAGGCCCCCACTCATGTCCCCCAGCACCCCCACCCCCAGCAGTGAGGGGCACCTGCCAGCAGGCCCCCACTCATGTCCCCCTGCACCCCCACCCCCCAGCAGTGAGGGGCACCTGCCAGCAGGCCCCCACTCATGTCCCCCTGCACCCCCACCCCCCAGCAGTGAGGGGCACCTGCCAGCAGGCCCCCACTCATGTCCCCCTGTACCCCCACCCCCCAGCAGTGAGGGGCCCCTGCCAGCAGGCCCCCACTCATGTCCCCCTGCACCCCCACCCCCCAGCAGTGAGGGACACCTGCCAGCAGGCCCCCACTCATGTCCCCCTGCACCCCCACCCCCCAGCAGTGAGGGGTACCTGCCAGCAGGCCCCCACTCATGTCCCCCTGCACCCCCACCCCCAGCAGTGAGGGGCACCTGCCAGCAGGCCCCACTCATGTCTGCCTGTACCCCCACCCCCCAGCAGTGAGGGGCACTTGCCAGCAGGCCCCCAATCATGTCCCCCTGCACCCCTACCCCCCAGCAGTGAGGGACACCTGCCAGCAGTCCCCCACTCATGTCCTCATGCACCCCCACCCCCCAGCAGTGAGGGGCACCTGCCAGCAGGCCCCCACTCATGTCCCACACATGTCCCCCAGCACCCCCGACCCCCACCAGTGAGGGTCAACTATGTACATCAGCACATGTCCGTCACACACACACACACACACACACACACACACACACACACACACGTTGCCATTGATTGAGTAAACCGACACATTGAAGTAAAAGATCAAAATGTATTAACATGAAAACCAATTGAAAGTACTTAAAGCATGAAATAATGGCAAACATGAAATGAAATGCATGTCCAAATAAAAAAAAAAAAATTCCTCAAAAAAACCCAAGTAATCCAAAAGAAAAATGGCCAAAACTCTCTGTCCACCAAACCAAATCCAAATGAAACACAAAAAGGTAAATCCATTGATCCATGGTGAAATGGAATTAAAATGTCTAAATAAATCCAACGTCCAACTATGTACAATACAATTTTTAAGGCTCCATGAGCCCAGCGAAACAAATGAAACCTATCTAATAACCTACCAAACAAAAAAACTATTTACAAAAGTGTGGGGCATAGTCCAAAAGCCCCAAAATAAAAAAAAAGGAAATCTAACACTATAAACTATTTACAATGGAGACGGGCATGTCATGTGGCTCACTCATTGATGTTTTCGGCCAGGCATCATTGAACTCCATGTTTATTTGCTGGAGGCGGGCCTCTGTCCTGGCCCCGAGGTCTCGCAGGGAGGCACTCTTGGCCTGTTCCAACTCCCTGCGAGTCGCCTCGAGGCACTCTGCCCGCCTCAACGCCCGACGCATGGAGAACTCTGCCCTGACCATGGTGAGCCGCGCCTCTTCTGCCCGCCGCCTCTCCGCACCTATACGCTGGCCCAACCGCAGCCACACGGAAGACACATCCATTCCAGGGTCCTCCTGCCCTCCGGCCGATGCCTGCCCCCCTGATGTCGATGGCTCCGAGCCATCATTGCTCCCACCTAGAGCCTGCTCCTGCTGCTGCTGCTGCTGCTGTCCATGTGCCCTGTCCGATGATGCCTGCACATCCTCCATCAGCTGGTCTCCAGTTGTGGTGTCCACCCCGGCTGGACCGCCGACTCCCGACTGTGGCAGGGATGGGATCTCCACCAAGCTGGCTGTGTTGGTCTGGCCAGGTCCAAACGGGGCCCTGGTGGAATCTGGGCCGGAAGACGGCAGGGAGAACGACTGGCGCATAGTCTCCACAGAGGAGCAGAGGTCTGCCAGCGTGCGCGTCACATGTAGTAACCCACCAACCAGGGCCCCTCCCAACAATGCTACGTCGCGACACTGCTGTTCGTGATGGCGTGCATTCTCTGCCCAGGAAGAACACACGTCATCACAATTGTCACACATGCGCGACGCAACAACAATCAGGACGGAGCCCATACGTTCATGGGACCCCTCGTCCGCAGGTAGTGGAGACACCAACCTGGATGTCTCTGTACCGTCTTCCGCCATTGCAAGCCCATGTGGGGGCTCACACAGCCACAGCCGTAGTGGCAGACACGGAACGAGCCCCCTCGCTCCCGGATGATGGCAATTCCTGGGAGGGTGGCTGGGCCTTGCGTTGCCGCCTAGTGGAGGCATCCCCGCTGCTTGGCTCCACAGCGCCATCTCCGCCCTCTTCTTCACTTGATGCTGCGTAGAGGGAGACATAGAACACAAGCATCAGGGTACAGGGTACAGTACAATATTCCCATAGACAGGAAGCAATAACACATGAGTGGCAGTGTCTAACGTCACATCCATCCTGTCCCTCCACAACACACGAGTGAATGCACCCAACACAAGCAACACACATGCATAAACAGGCATGGCGCCTACAATCAACATCAGCATCCATGTACAAGGGCCTTTATTAATCAAAATGTTGCCTTCAAACTCATATGCATCTTGGCTCACACTGATCCCATGCACACACATCACCGGAGGGTCATGCATCATGCCTTGTACACCACAGACACAGTGGATAGACACAGTGCATACAACGGTGACCGCACTGCATGAGTGAATCTACACATCATCATGGACATGTGTCATGAATCCATGGCGTATCGAAGTCACAGATATACTTCTCAGACACACACATGTGCACCATACATGTACATGACAGCAACACCCATCCCTCACACCCCCACCATGTGCAAGAACAGACACTGGCATGCTTTCATTTGTGCATTTGCCATACAGCTCCCCACGTAGCATTGGAACTCATGCACCAACCATGTGGTTCGCACATTACTGGTCTCACATGCATGACCATGATGTCCCTGCACACACACATCCATACATGGCCCATGTCACACATACAGGCAAGTATCAGACTACCAGCACACTGCAACATGCCCTGTCTCACACACCAATGCTTGGCCACTTACCGCTCAACTCCACACGGGTCTTCCTCCGAAGGATCTGGGCGTGGAGCACTGGACATACGTGTTCCAGGACCCTCATCTGGATGTCACTCATGCTGACCCGGCCCCCCTCGGTGAGGCGCCGGGCCTTGTGGAGGGTCCTGGACCTGAAGTCCTCCCAGCGCTTCTTGACGTGCTTGATGTCGCGGGTTGCCACCCCCTCCACGTTGATGGCAACCACTACGTCGTCCCAGATCCTCTCCCGTCCTTCCTTGTTGGCGCGTGATGTTCCGAAGAGGGCATCAGAATGCCCCAGGACATGCTCCACCAGGACACCAACTTTCTTCACACTGAAGCTGGTGGCCCTCTGCCACTCTGGCTGGGGGTCGCCAGTGGTCTCAGATGGTGTTTGCCCCAACATGGCGACCCCTGAGGCAGGCGTGGGTGAGCAACTGGGTCTTGGGGCTGGGCTGTGGAGCGATGGTATCCCAGTCGGGAGTCTTCTGTTCCAGCAGGGGTGGACACAGCAACTGAAACCCTGGCTGACGTGCAGGCACCAAATAGCAGGGCACGTGGGTAGCAGGCAGTCAGGCAGCAGCAGATTGCAGGTGGGAGGGTGCTCGGGGCTCTGGGGGGCAGTAATTCGGCCTTCTGAGCACGAGCATGGTCTTCTGTGTGTTTTCGCGTGGCCAGCTTGATATGCAGTGATTTGGCACGTGAAAAAGGAGGAAAGGCCCTTAGCGCATTCTTTGAATGTTAATGTGTTCTATGGGCTATGGGGTCTTTTACCCCATAGGGCCTCATGTGTTTTGCTATGTGTGTTACACTGCACCCTCCGTGCCGTAACACTGGGGTGTCCTAGGTGACCCCCACCATAGACTCCATACCCTGGGACTGACTACTGTCTCCCAGGGCATGTAAAGTCACCATTGGCTTTACTAGACCTAAATTTACTAACAGAACCAGTACCAACCATCCTATTGTGGACATACTGGTAGGGGTAATTCGATTACCCCTGGGTCTGTTGTTCGAGGGGGCACTGTTCCGTCCCCCCTCGTCGAGTTTTGGCTGGTGGCAGTGGATATTACTTTTTATATTCGACCGCAAATATATTCCTATGGGATTTTCCCATTGTTCGAGGCTAATACTTTTTCACATTAGTCTCTAACATACCACCGGTTTATTTGTTTTAAATAAATTCACCGGTTGGTATTTTCTGCCAGAACTCGGTTTTTAAATAGCGTATGTGTTCGCCTCTGTAACTTCAAACCAGGTTGAGCCCTTTGTTCCACTTTTGGCGGGCTTCTGCACAGAAGCCGTCCAGAGTGGTGCCATTCTGTCTGGGTACCACAGTGGGTGTGGGAGGGGGTTTAGGCACCCTGGACTGAGTTGCCTTGCCAACTCAACTCGCACTCTGGTGTGATTGGCCCAAGTGGTGAGCCGCCCCGCTCACCACTTAGCATGTTTGATTGACAGCTAGGCTGAATGAATGGGGGTTTTCTGCATAAAAGCAGGGCTTTGGGGACTGGAACTTCAGAAGTCGCCACAGGACCTAAGAATCCGACGAGGGTAAAGCTGAGCCGACCTGCAACGACGACAGCACCGATGGAGCCCTGCTGAACCGACTCACCACTTCCCAACGACAGAGGAGATCTCCCTGCCGGAGAGTCTTCTTCCCTTTGACTGGTGGGAACAACCAGTCCCTTGCTTTTTCTTCGCTTCCAGGACATCTAGTGGTCAAATTGCCCGTGCTGAGCACCCCGCGGCTGGTCTCTTCCCTGGTGGTGCAACGATCTTCAACTTTCCTCGACAACGAGATCATCTCGTCTTCTGGCAAAGCCCCGACTTGCATCCACCACCAGGAACAACTGCCCCCGCCGGAGCTGTCTCTCCACTCTTCAAGGTACTGTGTCCGACTGGCTTCCCTTGAAACGGTTAGCGTGAGGTGTCTTAAATCCTTACCTTTCCACTGGGTTGCCTCCAGTCCTTCTTAACTTTTGTTCTAAAACTGGTCCAACCTTTCTGTGACATTTTGCTACAAAGACTTGAAGTGCATTTCCACTGTGGTATTTTTGGGACATATTGCCTTGCCTCTCTCCGAGTGGGCCTGGCCTCTGAACTTTGTGATCCACAGTAGACCCTGCCTTGCTTGTCTTGCATTTGCTTCGTAAAAGTGTTGGTACTGAGTTGGTTTCATACCCTGGCTTTTTCTCTCCCTTTCTAACGAATACTAGAGTGCCATCTAGGTTAAGCACTCACATCTGTCTGCAAATAAGTGGTGTCTTTGAACCTAGACTTGTCGAAATATTGTTATGGGATTGATATATACTTATAGTAACTGTGATTGAAGTTGTTTGCCATATTAGTGCCAGTGTGTTTTTCATAGATGTGTTTTTAAATAAATAATTATATATCTTTACACCCAAGCTCTGATCAGTGTCTGCTTGTTCTACTGTGTAAATTGCCCTATCTTGTATACTCTAAATACTGCCTAACTCATCTTGAGAGAAGTCTGACTGCTCAGCCACAGCTACCAGGTAAATCTGGGTGGTGCAGACTGCTACCAATTGGGTTTACTGCTAACTCCTGTAGTCTTAAACTTTTTGCAGTGGTCCCAGAGGAAACTGCACAGGTTTCTGCCTAACAGCGCGTTAGCACACGTACGCATTTTCATTGAACCAAAGGCTCTTAGCGCGTAAGCGCTTCTCTGACGTTACGCAAAAAAACTGCACGTCCGCGTTTGAATGCATGTAATCCGAGGAAAGGGCCTAGGCGCGTTAGTGACGTGACGCGTGCGGGCGTATCCCTCAGCACGGGTTAAAGGTGAGCGGGGCCAGCAGTTCACTGTACGTGCCTTTCGTGGAGACCGACGTGTGTAGCTGCTTCGTGTTGTTTCACGCACCATCACATCTTCACAGCGATCGAGGATGTATCTCTTCTTTTGGCGGGGGTATTGGCTACGCGTGTTTTTCATTATCTCGCTAGTCAGACGGTGAGTCGCGCATGCTATTTTTCCCACTGTGGGTGCCCCTGTGTATCGCACCCATTTTTGAGGTCATAGTAGCCTGCGTGTCCCACACATACGCGTTTTTTGTGTTACTGGGTGCCACTGCGTACTGCGGCAGGTTGATTCCACGCACGTAGGCTGCAGGGTTGCGTGCATGGTTTTACTGCAATTTTGGGGTGCCTGAGCATAGCGTGACCCGTCACTACATCACCGGGGTCACATACAGCCTTGCAGGTGCAGGGGGGCTGTTAACATCTTGCATCCCACCCCCTTCACCCCAATTGCCCAGGTCAATTGTGGTGTACACCTCCCATTGGCACTACTCCATCTGTGCCATGGTTGGGAGGCCACCAAAGGTGAGGGGCGCCTCAGCTGGGTGTACTCCTCGTGGCGGGGGTGGTCAGGGATGTGGCCGGGGTGACCTGGGAGTCGGGGGACTCCAGGGTGTCCAGGGTGGCTGCAGAGGGGGAAGAGGCAGGGGTGCGCCACTTGAGCACGATGTTGTGCCATGTGTCAGTGCAGTCATGCCACCAGGGAGATGCAGCTTCTGCATCTGGCACTGGCGCCCGTGTGACCTGGCAGCCGTTTCATTGATTGCCATGGGCCCAAGGGTAGTGGTAGCTGCAGGTGCAGCTGTGGACACCACCACCCAGAATCAGGGCTGCCAGCACAGGCTGCATTGGTGATTGAAGAGCCCTTGGAAGATTTCCAACAGGACCGGAGGGAAACCGTAGGGGCACGCAGGGCTGCCCTGACCAAGACACGTTTCCCTGGGTCAGTAATGTCATCTGCTGCCCCGAACAGCCGGGTGTTGGCAAGTGCAGGGGCAGATGCAGCCAACAACACCCCGGTTGTGAGTCTGCCAACCAGGACAGTTGCGGTCAATGACCCTGCCACAGCGGATGTTGATGCGCAGGGTCCATTAGAGGGCACCCAGCTGCCACTGACACAAGTCAGCCCTTTGTTCGTCCCTCCACCTGCCACTCCCTTGGCTCAATCCACCTGTCCCACTGGCCATACTGATCAGGGCGGCATCAGCCAGCCAGGTTCTGCACCACAATCCAAGAGGAGGAAGGTTGCACCTGCAGCACAGGCTGGGACCCCACACACAGCCACAACCTCCTGCACGTCGAGGAAGAAGCCTTTCTGCAACCAGGAACTGGACTTCCTCATGGGCTACATGCGGAAACACAGCCGTGACATGCTAGTGGGTGCTAATTGTCAGACTGCGGCTGCCCACCATGATATCCACTGGAAGCAAGTTGCGGAACATGTGAGTGCATTCGGCCATGAGGTGCGCACGGCGCAAGAGTGCAAAAAGCGTTGGAATGACCTCAAACGCAGCGCTAAGGCTAAGCGTGCCTCAAATTACAACTTGACTCTAGTATCTGGAGGTGGGCCTGCACCAGAGGAGGAAGACCTCACTCCGCATGAGTCACTTGTTGCGGAGTTCATACCATCTGAATTGGTCGAAGGAGTGGGAGAGATGCCGGACTTTGATGCCCAGTCCGGTGAGTGTTGATGCGTGTTTGTCGAGGACGTGTGTGTTTTACTTGTGTGATGTGTTGTGCATGACTGCCACTACATGTCACGTGTACATGGTTATGATGTGTGAGTAATGCAATGCTTCCCTGATGCATGTCTACTCTGCTGGATGGTGGACATGTGGAGCAGACAGGGACTGTCCACATCACCACTTTTGCACCGTAGTCACATGCTGGTTACCAGTATGCCCCTCTGGTCAATGTTCCAGCTCACTGGCACTTCTGCATGTAGCGTGGGGTGAGCTTCCTCTCAGCCCAGGAACTATGCATAGCATGACTGACGTGCATGTGTCCTCTGCCTGCAAGGGGGTAGCCAATGTAGGAATTCTCCCTTGCCCCCCAACCCCCTGCTCTGCACCCCAATTCCATTTTAGCACTGGTCTGCTACAATATTGCTGTTGGTTACTTCCCTGGTCATGCCTCCTGTGTACATTCTAACATCCAGCGGCCAATCTGCCAGACATATCCATTGTGGTACATCCTTAGTTCTTGATGCAGGGTGTCTCACTTGGACTGTGCAGAGGTCAGATGCCCCGCAGGGACATGAGTGCCCATTCATGCTCCATGTGCATTCCATGCATGCCCATATGTGTCCATGACTGGATGATCACTGTTACACAAGTCCATGATGACCCAAATTGCATGGCATTTAATCTGCCTTCCCGTATCAACTGTGGCTCAGTACTGCGTTGCACACATGTTTAGGGTCTGACAATCTGTGAGGGTCACAGGCCTCAGCCTGTTTAATGGCCAATGACTCTGTCCAACTGATGTAGTGTCTTCTTCACACGTGGGTGGACTCCAGATGTTTCATCATGTGTCCTGCTTACTGTCCCATCATCATTTGCAGTGTTGTCACTTGACTCACATGAAGCTGTTGATGCTAGTCAACACTGTCTGTCAATACACAGGTCTATGGTCAGCCTTTTGATACCATGCTAGGCATCCCTGCTATTGCACTTGGGTGGAGGGGTGCTTTGCTTGTAGATATGCTACCCATTAAATGCACATTGCACGTGATGCCTGAAGTTGACCTTGCACTGCCTTCACATTTTCTGACACACACCATGGAGTCCTTGTACATGTAGGTAGTGAGTAACATACATATTTGCTGCACTGCATAGACCCACTTCAATGCAGACTGCCACCTTTCAACAGGTCTGATCACAGAAGCAATTCCAAGTTGACCCAGCATGCATGCCAGGTTCTATTTTGTGTGTCACATGTCTGCCTGATGTGTTTGTTGTCGGTGTGTGTGTGTGTTGTGTGCTTCGAACATGTGTAGTGACCTTTTTTCTCTCTATTTTTCAGATGATGACGCAATGGAGCCGGAGGATGGTGTTGTCATGCCAGGCACAGGGTTGTTATCATTACATCAACCCAGCACAAGTGGGGGTAGTGGGGTGGTAGGCCACGAAAACCCCCAAGTGCTACAGTCCATCTTGTCTCTGGCTGCCTATGAGTCCAGCCCTGAAGAACACTCTGACTACCATGTCGAGTTGGATGAGCATCAGGTCCATATGTCAGGGGTGAGTGATTCTGATGTGGACACTCCTCTGTCCGCGACACCTACACTGAGGGGTCAGACAGTCTTGGAACCTCTGCCCGTGGTGGATCGGGACGCAGGGTCACCCTCCACACCAGTCACTGATGTGCCTGGGACATCACGTTGATGGGGGCATGTAGTCGTGCAGCCGCGGGCGGTGCCAACACAACGAGGACACACGGTCCTTGGGTCCCGCAGGGGTCAAGCCCAGCAATGTGGTTGCCATGCGCAACCACAGTATACTGAGTGGGAGCAAGACATGACTGCCAATTCTGAACGGCAGGGGGCAGCAATGGAGAACATCGCTGAGAGCATGGAGCGTGTGGCCCAATCTGTGCTCCCCCTGCTAGGCAGGTGCTTCTCCAGCAGCATGCGGCACGGTCCACGGCCCGTTCACTCAGACTGGGCTTGGCGGCCTCAGACAGGGCACGCCAGGCAGAAATGTCGTCTCTGCGTCAAGCAATTGCTGCTCACGCAGAGGCACACAAGAAGGCCCTGAGGGCGGAGCATGCTTCCCTCAGATCCACTCTGGGTGTCCTTCTGATGTTCCAGTGGGAGCGGGCAGAGGAGAGGTTTGCACAGCTTGAGCGTACCATCTCGGCTAAGCTACATGCTTGCTGGGAGGTGCAGCGGTTGTCCAGCCAGGCCTTGCAGGAGGAACTCCGTGTTACACATGCTACCTTGCAAGAGGAAGCACGTGTATCACGGGAGGTTCGGCATGCAGACCTACGTGTCATCGCCACACAGAACCAGGCTCACCCGTCCGACAGACCTGCTGCTGACGAGGGGCAAGCTGCGGCTAGGCGTGGTCATGCTCCTGTGCCACGTCCTCCTTTCCAGGAAAATCCAGACTCGGACGACAATCTATCTCCCACATAGGTCGGGCTGTGCAGGTGTTGAGCCCATGGAGGTTTTTTTTTTTCCTCAGCATCATCGCCTGTGGGTGTTGAGCAGCACCCTGTACCTCCTCTTTCTGGGTGCCTCCCCCCCCGTGTCAGATCCTCACTCCTCTTGACATGCGCAGAAGCAGCACAAACGCCTCCCTTCCCATTGGGTTTTGGCACCTGGGAAATAGACACCACAGGCCTCCGCAATTCTCTGGGGAAAGAGGGTTAGGGTCCGTGGAATGGATAGGTAGAGGGAGTTCAGGATGACCGGAAAGAGGTTTAGGAATGAACAGTGGATGGGTTGGGGGGAAATAGGGGTAACGCACTCCTCGACTCCTGTGCCGGTCTTGCAGGTATTCAGTTGAGATACACCGCCCTCTCATACATGCACATCTAGTACCACATATTCAACTCAGAGATTATTTCTTGGAAGGCTTTTGTATTGGAGCCTCTAACCAATGATCACCTTGTGCTCTGGTGTCACTTTTGTAATGCTTGCCCAAGATATCATAAAAGATGTGCAATCACAAGTACCCCACATTTACCCCATGTGTAGGCAACAAACAATAACATGCAAACAAGTGCTAAACACTTAGCTCTGACTTCTGCGTGAGTTCGAGGTCCTTGGGCCTTTCTGTGTTGATGGGCTGTGAAACTTCTCACCTGGTCCGATGCAACTACAGGCTGTGAACAGTAAAACAAAGTCAATGCACGTGCGTGCGAAAAGTCGCTCCTTTAGAACGTTCCCTGCGGGATTGCAAGATTGTTAATTAGTGCGGTTACTTCACCGCCTAGCCCACTCCAACTTGGGGTTAGTAATCATGCTCTGCATGCAACTAGTAATCGAGTTTCCTGTGCTTCAATTCAGCCTAGGAACTTAGATCCTGCCGCGCGTAGCGCGACTCACTCAGCGCGTCTCACTCCGACAGAAGTTAAACGTGTACTTAGCTTTTTCTTATACGCGGGGCCGGGGATGTGGCAGGCGGGTGGTGCCCCGCGTAGGCGTGCCTCCTGGAGCTCGGGAAGAACACGTCCTCTCTCGCCGGAGACCAGGATTGCGAGCGGAGCTCCCTGGGCGCGGCTCGCGCATGCGCAGTTGTGCGCGTGGGATCCGATTGCTCCCAGCAGGTCTGTGAAGCACACGGCCTGCTGGGAGATGTAGTTTCCGGGCGGTTCTCCATCCCTGGGCCTTCTTTCTGAAAAAAGGATGGAGAACTCGCCTGGAGAAGCTGCTGGCACAACCCCAGGCCTCCTTAACTCCTCCCAGGCCCCCCACAACTCTACCATTGACTCCAGCCCTGATAGTACTCTCCCTCCCTCCAGCAGGCCCTGGTTTAGCGGGATTTAACAGATGAAACTGGCGGAGGAGTCGAGGAGCATGAATGTTACCTGCGGGCTCCCAAGAGCGATCTTCTGGGCCGTACCCCTTCCAGTCCACCAAATACCAAAGGGACCCCTGTCTTCGGCGTGAATCCAGGATATTGAGCACTTCATATTCTGGGACGCCATCTATTAGAATAGGCGAGGGTTTTTTGGATCTTATGGAGGCTGGGGCTGGTTTTATCAGAGAGATGTGGAACACGGGGTGTATCTTCATGGATGAGGGTAAGGTTAGTTTCACTGCCACAGGACCCACCAAAGCCTCGATTGGGAATGGACCAATGTGGCGTGGGCAGAACTTGCGAGACCCTCGTAAATGCAAATTGCGCGTAGAAAGCCACACCCAGTCCCCCACCTGATATTGTGGACCTGGTCTTCTTTTCTTGTCTGCATGACGTTTATAAGTCGCTTTGGCGAGATTCAGGTTGTGTTGTGCGATTCGCCAAATGTTCTCCAACTGTTTCTGCCTCTCACAGACTGCTGGTACTTCGGGTATTAATTCCAGAGGCACAGGTTGAAATCGGGGATGATAGCCGTAGGCACAATAAAACGGGGTAACCTTGGTTGATGCGTGTACTGCATTGTTGTAAGCTAATTCGGCCAGCCAAATCACTTCTGCCCATTCGTTTTCTTTTCCCTGTGTTCAGCACCGCAAATACTGTTCCAGAGTTTGATTTAATCTCTCGGTTTGACCATCGGTTTCTGGGTGGTAGCTGGTGGATAATCGAATCTCGATTCCTACAGTTTTGCAAAATGCTTGCCAGAATCGTGAAGTGAACTGAGGTCCCCGATCTGAAACTATCCCATAAGGTAGGCCGTGGAGTCGCACCACATGTTGTAGAAATAGGTTCGCTATTGAGCTGGCAGTTGGAGTGCCCTTACATGGTATAAAATGAGCCATCTTGGATAAATAGTCCACTACGACCAGGATAGCTGAAAATCCTTGACTGGGTGGCAGATCAACAATTAAATCCAAAGACACTGTATGCCACGGTGCTGGAGGAGTGGGAAGGAGTTGCAATGTACCCGCAGGTTTCCTGTGTTCGGTCTTGTTTCTCAAACAGATTTCACATCCTGATATGTACTGGAGCACATCCTTTTGTAAACTAGGCCACCAGAAATGGCGTTTGAGTAGCTTCTTGGTTTTCCATGCTCCAGGATGACCCACAAAAGGGGAGTCATGGCACCATTTAATAGCTTGTTGTCGAAGCGGTTTGGTAGGTAAGTACAGTGCAGACTTGTAAAATGGTAAGCCCTCTTTTATGGTCTGTTCTTGACCTCCACTAGCCCATCGTATCAGATCCTGTGCAGACATTGCCTTCCGAATCTTTTCAAATATGATGTCCACCACCACACTTCCCACTACACGGATTGGGTCCACAATCGGTTTGGGTTCGTCCAAGTCCTTTGGCAGAAGCGAATTTGACTCTGGATACCGAGATAGTATATCTGCCTTCCGGTTTTCCACTCCAGGTCGATATGTGACGATGAAGTCATATTCTGAGAACTGCATAGCCCATCTAAGTTGTCTCGGACTAAGGGCTCTAGCGGATTTCAAGAATTGTAAATTTCGATGATCTGTATAGATAGTGATTGGGTGGCGAGCTCCCATGAGGTAATGACGCCACTCGTCAAAGGCTACCTTTATGGCTAACAGCTCTTTATCTGCTATCACATAATTTTGTTCTGCTGGTAGTAATGTTCTTGAATAATAAGCAACTGGATGTAATTGTCCATGATTGTCTCGCTGCGACAGGATAGCACCCACCGCATAACTGGATGCGTCAGTTTCTATGATGTAAGGCTTAGCAGGGTCTGGATGTTGCAAGACAGGTGCTGTCACAAATGCTTCTTTCAAGTCCTGGAAACTTGCTTCAGCCTTTTCGTTCCATTGGAAAGGAACACCTTTTCGCAACAACTGAGTGATGGGTCGTACCTTTTTAGCGAATCCTTCGATAAACCGGCGATAGAAATTGGCAAATCCCAATACTGTTTGCACTTCTTTCACGGAACTTGGGGAGGGCCAGTTTGCAATGGCCTGCACTTTCTTTCGATCCATAGTAACTCCTTGAGGTGATAAGATGAATCCTAAAAACTCAACTGTGGTTTGGTGGAATTGGCATTTTTCAAGTTTCGCATACAGCTTATGTTCACGCAACCTCTGTAGGACAGCCTTCACATGATCCTGATGTTCCTCTGCGTTGTGAGAATAGATAAGGATGTCGTCGATGTATACGATGCCAAAAACATCTAAATAACCTCGTAACACCTCATCCAAGAAGTGTTGAAAAGCTGCAGGGGCATTACAGAGCCCAAAGGGCATGACCTGATATTCGTACAGGCCGAACTTGGTCCTGAATGCCGTTTTCCATTCATCGCCCTCTCTGACGCGCACTAAATGATACGCGCCCCGCAAATCCAACTTCGTGTATATGGTGGATCCCCGTACCTGGTCTAATAACACGGGAATCAAAGGCAGCGGGTAACGATTCTTGATGGTAATGCGATTGATCGCCCTGTAATCAATACAAGTCCTTAGGTCTCCGGTTTTTTTTGGTATGAAGAACAAAGGAGAGGATACTGGGGATGTTGAATGCCGTATGAAACCGTTTGCCAGGTTGGTCTCGATGTACTCCTTCAGGTGCTCGTTCTCGGCTTCAGTGAGCGCATAAATCCTACTACAAGGTAGTACCGCACCTGCTTCCAAGTCTATGCGACAATCAAAAGGCCTGTGTTGTGGTAGGGTCTCAGCGGCCACCTTACTGAAGACGTCCCGATACTCCTCATATTCCTCTGGTAGAACTACATCAATACTGCCTCCTACAAAATGGGGACAACGTTCCTCCACACTACAACTAGTCTGGCAATACTTCGAGGTGAACTGTAAAGTTCCTGTGATCCAATCCACGACTGGGTTATGTAGTCGTAACCATGCTAAGCCCAAAATGAACCCAAATTGAGGTGCTGTGATGACATCGAAATCGATGATCTCTCGATGTCTTTTTCCACACTCGAGCTCCATGAATTGCGTGTGTTGGGTGATGGGGCCCGAAACCAATGGCGATCCGTCCACTGACTTCACTGGTTCTGGTTGTTTCTTAGTTCTCAATGGAAGTCCTAATCTTCTTGCTACTTGGTCATCCACGAAGTTACCCGTGGCCCCGGAGTCGACCATCAGTGACACTGGTATACGTTTCCCCTGCACATTTAGATGACCAGCCAGCATTATGTGAACAGACGGAGTATGGTGTACGTTTGCTAACATCTTTGGGGTGTCTTCTGATTTGCTCGCCCTCACCCCCTTCATGGACGAGCTGCCGCGTTTCCCGACGAGGTTCCTTTACCGGGTGGTTTAGTTGTACATTCTCGGACAAAGTGGCCCGACTTACCACAATAGAGACATAATTTGTCTCTTCTTCTTCTCTCCTTCTCCTCTTTAGTCAAAGGGCCTCGTACAGTTCCAATCTGCATCGGTTCTTCAGTTCCTTTTTCCGACGCCTTGATGGTTTTTTGTTGATCTAGCCGGACCATAGGTTTGTTGTCCCATTTACGACGGTCCTGGCGACGTTCACTTTGTCTCTGGTCTAACCGTAGTGCCAAATCTATCATAGTAGAACAGTCTTCAGGCTGGGGGTCGACTTGGGCCACTAAATCCTTCAGCTCTTCTCTTAGACCCTGATAAAACAGGGCCATCTTTTCTCCTGAGGCCAGTCGGTCTCTACTGCCAACCGATTAAAAGCTGTCACATACGTCACCAAATCCTTGCTCCCTTGTCGCAGCTGCAGCAACTCCCGATCCTTGAGTAAGGTCGCTGCCCTACGGTTGAATATTTTACCAAATTCTTCTAAGAATATGTCCCATCTGTACAACAAGGCATCGTCCTTGCACACCAAAGGTTTCGCCCATGAAGCTGCATCTCCCGTCAGGTAGGAAATCACAAATGCGGTACGAGATTGAGCTGTTCTGAACACTACGGGTTTGGTCAAAAAATGTAATTGGCATTGCATGATGAACTGGTCGAAGTTCTGTGGGTCCCCATTATACCGCTCAGGAGCAGCAAGCGGCAAGGTTGGCTCCGTGGCTACCTGTACTTGTACCAGAGTTGGTGGGGGTTGTCTAGGCAAAGGCGTTGCTTGGGCCTGGGTCTGGACAGTCAAGGTATGAACTTGGCCTGCTAGATTCTGGTAATCCTGCCTGGTTGCCGCCAATTCGGCTTTCAACTCCTGGAGAAGGGCTACTACGTCTGCCATGATTGTGCTGCCTGGGCGCAAAAAGATACGTGGGCTCGCAATTCTGTCAGATCCTCACTCCTCTTGACAGGCGCAGAAGCAGCACAAATGCCTCCCTTCCCATTGGGTTTTGGCACCTGGGAAATAGACACCACAGGCCTCCGCAACCCTCTGGGGAAAGAGGGTTAGGGTCCGTGGAGTGGATAGGTAGAGGGAGTTCAGGATGACCGGAAAGAGGTTTAGGAATGAACAGTGGATGGGTTGGGGGGAAATAGGGGTAACGTACTCCTCGACTCCTGTGCCGGTCTTGCAGGTATTCAGTTGAGATACACCGCCCTCTCATACATGCACATCTAGTACCACATATTCAACTCAGAGATTATTTCTTGGAAGGCTTTTGTATTGGAGCCTCTAACCAATGATCACCTTGTGCTCTGGTGTCACTTTTGTAATGCTTGCCCAAGATATCATAAAAGATGTGCAATCACAAGTACCCCACATTTACCCCATGTGTAGGCAACAAACAATAACATGCAAACAAGTGCTAAACACTTAGCTCTGGCTTCTGCGTGAGTTTGAGGTCCTTGGGCCTTTCTGTGTTGATGGGCTGTGAAACTTCTCACCTGGTCCGATGCAACTACAGGCTGTGAACAGTAAAACAAAGTCAATGCACGTGCGTGCGAAAAGTCGTTCCTTTAGAACGTTCCCTGCGGGATTGCAAGATTGTTAATTAGTGCGGTTACTTCACCGCCTAGCCCACTCCAACTTGGGGTTAGTAATCATGCTCTGCATGCAACTAGTAATCGAGTTTCCTGTGCTTCAATTCAGCCTAGGAACTTAGATCCTGCCGCGCGTAGCGCGACTCACTCAGCGCGTCTCACTCCGACAGAAGTTAAACGTGTACTTAGCTTTTTCTTATACGCGGGGCCGGGGATGTGGCAGGCGGGCGGTGCCCCGCGTAGGCGTGCCTCCTGGAGCTCGGGAAGAACACGTCCTCTCTCGCCGGAGACCAGGATTGCGAGCGGAGCTCCCTGGGCGCGGCTCGCGCATGCGCAGTTGTGCGCGTGGGATCCGATTGCTCCCAGCAGGTCTGTGAAGCACACGGCCTGCTGGGAGATGTAGTTTCCGGGCGGTTCTCCATCCCTGGGCCTTCTTTCTGAAAAAAGGATGGAGAACTCGCCTGGAGAAGCTGCTGGCACAACCCCAGGCCTCCTTAACTCCTCCCAGGCCCCCCACAACTCTACCATTGACTCCAGCCCTGACACCCCGGGTCGTATGTGGCCATTTTTGTTTTTTCTTTTAGTTTAGTTAGTTAAGTTTCTGTTTGATAGTTAGTTTAAATAGGTAAGGTAGGTTTTTCATAGTTAGTGTAATTAGTTAATATAGTTTAAAATTGCTAGTCTATTGTGCTTTCATGTGACGGTGTGGTGCTTTGTGGCTTTTGAAAGCATCCACTGTCTGTTCCAGCTGGGCCCTTCAAGCTTGTCTTGTGTATGTGTTTGCTGCTTGGGGTCCTTGACTCACATATGCCACTCCTGCTTCCCTTATCCATGGGCTCACAAGGATGGTTCGGTGTAACAGCCTATTACACAAGGGCAATGGACTGTCATATCTGTGGCATGTCTGCTGCTGTGGAACTTGTGTTAACACCCCTAGTGGGATGATTGGGGTGTAATTGACCACTGTTCTTCTTTTGCTAGATGGGGTGTTTAATGATTCATGTGTACATTCATTGCTATGCAGTGTGTAGTATGTTTCTTATCTTTAATGAACATGTGCTTGTTGAAAATCATGCTGTAGATAGTGTGTTCCACACTGTTGCTGTGAAAGACGGACTGATGGTGTGATTTCTGATGTACGTCTCTGACATGGTCCACTCATGTAATGCCTGAGGAGACACACACGGATGAATATTAAGCATTAATCATGTGTTTCATGGACTTTCTGCAGGGGGATGAGCCTCAAGACCACCTTTGCCAGCAGACATGGGCCATTGGACGTCTGGAATCTGGACACGTTTGGTGGTGACGACATGCGCATGTGTGTGCAAGCAGAGGTACAGGGATTGCGATCATACATCCAATAAACAATGACGTGTTTCAAGGGACTCCAGGCAAGGTGAGCAGCACAGGGGGGTCACAACACAGCAAACCTTGCACCTGGCCAGTTGAACATGCATGCTTAGTAGCAGCACTGACGGTGAACTTGGACAAATATTGGTGTTGAAGCGCACAATACAGCTAAGATGTGTTGGTGGATTGATGGGAAAGTTGTCTGGGGCACCTGCATGGGCAGTGGCACATACCCTCCGTTCCACCATGGTCCATTGAGGCACTTGTATTAGCCATGTAGCGTTGCAAGACATGGAATGAAGCAGCTCACAGGGACAGACAACAAGGGACAGACTCGGGTGCAGTGCATTTAATTTCCAAGTAGAATTTGATACATGCACTGGATACTTTATTTTGGTCATGGTGGTACAGGACTTGTTCTGAAGTCAGACCTTGCTATATGCGTCTGTCTGCTTACCCAGGGAACATTGCATGTTGTGTGAATCGTGACACATTGGTGTTCCATTTGCCACGCACCCACCGGTGCCTTGACTTAAAGCATTGACTGCGTATGAACCATCACAGGGGTAATGTTACATATGGGTATGAAGCATCCACACAAGATTGTCTGTTTGTAGAGTATTTTGTTACATTGGGGCATATTTGGTGGTGTGTTTGTGTGTTTTGGGCATGCACAGATTATTAACTGTGGCTCTCTTTGCAGCATTGAACTGCTCCTGTTACCGGACCGGAGAGTGCGCAGGCAGAAGGCCAGCACTCACCCTAGAGATAAGTTTCTCTTTGACTTCCATTTGAGTAATTTGCTGCTATGTGCATGTGAGCAAGTTTGGTCTATTTGTGTATGTGTTAATGTGTGTACTACATTTTGGTGCATTCCCTACTTTCCCGTGTCAATCCTACTCCCCTCTCCTGCCGCTCATTCCGGTTATCCATTATGTCAATGCCTGTGCCGACTGCATATCCCTGACCCTCCGTCCCCACCAGGGTCTCAGAGGCCTGTGTGAGTTAGACCTTGAAGGCACCCAGACCTCAGTGGGAGTGGTTGTTTAGTCCCACTCGTGCGTCTGTACACCGGAGCTGTGACAGTAGACATCATTGTTAACATCATTGTGGTAGTACTTCGCCTTTGTGGTGTACTGCTACTTGAAGTCATCTACTGGGGGATGTTCTGGTTTCTTTTACTGCCTGCAGGGTATTTGCTTGGCTTCTGTGTTGTCCGGCTTTGAGTTCTCTTGGATTTTTTGCCTTTGCAAATCAAGGTGGACTCTGAGGGTGCTGGCAACTTTTTACACACAAAGTGTGAGATGTGACAAAGGGGAATGGTGATCCTGTGGCCAGGTCGAATTCAAGGATGTCGGATGAATAACCCATATGCCATTGTTCAGCGGGTCGTGGTGATTTGTGAGGGAGGGGGAGTGTTTTGTTGTTGATAGTTGCCTTGCCCTGCAGAGTGTTGGGCACCCTGAAATTGTAATTGTGCTTTACTATGCACATGATGTATTCTGCTCATCAATGCCTGTTCATGTGTTGTGTTTACCTTTCAGGTGTGAGGGAATAGTTGTGGTTTGACATGCTGGGGTATACACATGGTGAATGTTCACATGTGATGTGTAGAGGACAGTGATGGTCACTTGATTTCACATGCATACTGACCCACACACTCGCACTATGATCCACTACATGTACAACCGCCCTTACATGTCCACGTGTACAATCTGTTTGCCTTCTGGTGCCCACTGTGTCCCTGCATCGAATGTTCTATGACCATTTGTGGATCCTGTACATGCCTAATTTTGTTATTTAATGTAGTTTGTCGCTTAGATGTGATGCTCAGGGTGTGCATCACACACAATGGCTGTTCACTGTGCTGTGCGCTGAGCAGTGTGTTGCAGGAGGTGGACATGGCACACAGTAGCTGCAGTGTTGATTATGCAATGCACATTGTGCATGTGGACAGGCATTCATTGTTATGTTTCAAATACGACTTTTGGAATGCATTTGGGTATGACTTATTTTGGGTGGGAGGTTGTTGGTCAGTCATTTCATCTGATTCCATGTCAGGCATCATTGTCTGATGCCCATTTACATTTTTCACATGGCAATGTGTACCTTATTGGTACTGTGTTGGTGTATGGCTATTACTTGCCATGTCATGTTGTGGTTTGGGAGGGTTTGAGTGACATACCAGTGATAGTCATGGCCTGTTTTGCAGGTCTGTGTGATTCACACCTTGCATGTGTGCCTTTTGGTCACACAGGATTGCTTGTGTTTAAGTAGCTAGGGATGCACACAAAGTGGCAATTCCATGGCAACAATATCAGGGTGGTAAGGTTGTGACAGTTGACTGTCTCTTTGTCATCATCGATTGTCACCTGGTATGTGCCAGGCCTGTGTGCACTCCGCAGGGTTGGGATTTTAGGTGAAAAATCTGGCCACAAGCTGGGACTGGGCTTCCTCGCCACGTGCCCTATCCCCTCCCATGGGCAGCGCCTGTGCCTGTGGTTGGGGATGTGGGGGCACCACCATTTCCACCGGTACGCCCTGCCGTGTTGCAACATTGTGCATGACACATGCTGCCACAATGATCCTGCACACTACTGGGGGTGCATAGAGTAGCTGCCCGCCAGAGCGGTCAAGGGAGCAGAAGCGTGACTTGAGCACTCCGAATGTGCGCTCCACTATTGCCCTGGTTGCAATATGGGCCACGTTGTATTTTACCTGGGGTGGTGTGGTGGGGATCTGGATTGGCGTCATCATGTGGTTGCTCAGAGGGTAGGCAATGTCCCCTGGAGAGGTGATAATGGTTGTGATTTTTGGGGTTTGTGTATTTGCGTGTGTGTGTGACATGCATGCATGTGCACGGGCATTTGTACTCACCTAGGAGCAATGTGCCGCCATGCTGCCCAGCTTCCAGGGCCCAGCTCAGGGCAGACATTCTGTATATGAAACTGTCATGAGTCGAGCCAGGGTAGTTTGCATAGACAGAGGTGATGATTCCCTTTGCATCGCATACCACCTGTATGTTGATGGAATGCCAGTGCTTGCGGTTTCGGTAGATGTGCTCAGTGGCCCTAGGTGGACGTAGGGCCACATGGGTGCAATCTATGGCACCAAGCACTTTGGGGAAGTGTGCCACCTTGTAAAAGTCCTGGACAACGGCCTGCCTTTCTGCGGGTGTTCTGGGCATGTATATGTGCCTGTGGACTGAGGGGCGCGCTCTCATAATTGCCAATCCCTGGTGTAGGCAGCGTGACTGCATGGCCTGTGAGACCCCACCCACTATGGCAATAGTCCACTGAAAAGACCCAGTGGTCAAAAAATGCAGGACATTTAGCACCTTCTCCAAGGGGCTCAATGCTTGGGAGCAGAGGGTGGGGGATGTTAGGTCATCTTCCCACTCCCTGACCAGGTCTAGGATGATATGGGGTAGAAACCTATACCTGCCATAGACCTGGTCGTCAGGCATCCCAAAAAGGCTTGTCCGTGGTGAAAAAATGCGTGTCCTGGCTATTCTCCTCCTCCTGCGGTGTCCCACGATCAGTGCTGCGACAAATGGGGCATTCATCGTAGCTGTATATACGTGTTTCTTGTTTGCGCGCACTTTTATGCTGTGCGCGGGGACGCTTCCGCCTGCCTTCGTGTGGCGGACGCGTTGACACCTGTGTGCGTCTTTTGCCATGCGCGGGTTTCCCTTATTCGCATCCATGAATACGGGTTGTTCGCGTGCGTGTGGGCATTCCGTGTAGTTCCCTGCAGTACTTCCCCAGTTACACCTTCTTTTTCACCCGTTGTTCCCCATTCCGCGTGTTCCGCCCTCTGTTCCGCCCACTTTTGTTGTGTGCGCTGCGCTATGTGCATTTCTGCTGTGCGCAAAGCGCACGCCGTTTGATGACGTGTGTGCCCGGGTGCACCATGCACGGATTTGGTGCACGACCAGTGGGAAAGTAGCGCTGCGCCTTCCTTGAATCGCACACGTGCGCGTGAGCTTGCTTTCTCACGCTTGCGCCTCCTTGCGCCTGCTTGCGCTGGGATTTTCGGCGCACGTTTGTTCCATGAATCGGCCCCTAAATATCTTAGTTAACTGTATATCCAACAGAGCTGGATAGAAACTGCAGAGTAATTCTTAAACTTAACCTTCACATAGATAAAGGTTTAGAAAATGAAGCAATTGGTAGTTTGATTCCAGATGTATCCACATGCCAATAACATTCAGTTTGGCAACATCCACTTTGACAAACTTTCAGAAGTTAAAAGAATAGGTCACACAATAGCAGGCTTGCTTTTTTTCAAAGACATGCATATACGCAGAGAACAATTCTCTCTGTCTCTTGCATATGATGTCAGTATTCACGTGTCTTAAGGTCTAACTCTAGAGCATGTACTAATCGACATTGGCAGCATAGTATTCAAAGAAGGTATGAGTTACATAACACGTTCACATCTCTGTACACACAATGGCGTATTCCAAGTTAACTTTGATGCAAAAACATCAACGCTGTCATTTCTTGCACCCTAGAATACAACAGGCTACCTGCACTGTACACCCCCATCTAGATATGTACACTGCACCTCAAAAACTAAAAACTTTGAAAAGGGAACCAATAAAAACAAGAGCTATTTTTTTTTATTGATTTAAAATGTTCACACATTTCTTTACAATTTCTGTATAAATTCCAAATCCGTCTCAATAAAGGTCTGGTACATTTGGTCTGGTACATTTGAGAAATGAAAAGAACTACACGACAAACAGGGTCTCCCAGTGTTCCATACACAGAAAAGACTTCGAGTAAGTATAGTGAGATTAAGGATCAGAAAAAAGGGCAATAGCAAGAGAGGAGAGGAGGCAGCCTGAAAGACAAGCGGGGGCTCCTTAGAGCGGTCCATCAACCATTGGCCCAGCGATTCATAATATTAGCTGCACCATCCTTAGTTCATGGTTTGGCGAGATCGATATGATGCAGAAATTGAGTCACTGCAATGGTTTCGCTTGTCCTTTCACCCTATATTAAACGATTCCACCAGACCTCTTCTTCATAGAAGTGAAGGTCCTTGAATAGATGGATCATGTGAATAGTTCTTTCCTTCGTGGGGCCTATGCAGTTCAGAAGGAGATGTCTCAAGGTTTCCTTAGAGTCAGATCTCTCGCAGAATCTACATCCGTTTGTGTTTGATGTGCCTCTAATTGCACTTATTTCATTCGTTGTCAAGATGTTGAGGCGTGCTCTCATAAAGGTTTGACGATATTGTTTGTTCGGGGAGATCTTCAGATATTGCCTTGTATCATTTAATTTTCTACTTACTGGTGTTATGTGAGCAGCCAGTTTATATCCAATTAAAGATTTCCAATTTCGTGGCCACTTTTATTGGATTATTCATTAGTTCAACTTCTGAGGATCCTTTTTCCTCCAAAGTTAGATTGATTCTCTCTCGCCACACCATTAATTATTTAGAGTTTGAGTCAAAAGTTTCTTTATGTATAATATTGAAGATAGGTGAGCTATCTGGTATGATCACCTTTCTGAAGAGCATCAGTCTTTTCCTCTCGACAATGGATTGCAAGGATCCGATGCATAGTTCCCTTCTTATTAGAGCCTTTGGAGTAGAAGATGCTAAATTTAATAGCTTTCTCCACAAGTAACTTTCTAGTTTCAACCACAGGCCTTCTGGTAAGTTTAAGTATGCCTCAGCCCCGTATGTTAATGATGGAGTCACCTTTGCCCGATAGTATTGGAGGATTGCCTTAATAGAGAACCGGCAGAATTTTCTCTCAATAGCCTTGGCTTGAGATGTCAATTTCTTGACTTTGTCCCATAGATGTTCTTGCATCTTTAGTTCCAATGGATCATTACTCATGATGACTCTGAGATATTTAAATTCTGGTACCATCTGGAGTTTCACACCTTCCAGATGCCAGATAAAGTTGGTATTTGGTCTAGTGATTTTTGGAAAAGATATGGGGCCTCATTACGACCCGGGCGGTAAGTGCAAAACGATGCCAGTAAAGGATTACCGGCATCACTTACCGCTACGCACGATTAGGACACGCCAACCCGCTATTAGCAGCACCTTAATTAACGGTGCCGCTAATAGTGACATAAGCGCGGGCACGCAACCTATCATGGCGGCAATACCGGCATGGCGCAAACAGGGGAACATCACAAGTCAGGCGGACCTGCAAATAACGCCCTAGTGAAGGCTGAAAAGTACCTTACCGGCATGGTGCAAATACCGGCATCGCGGACCACATGTAAACGGCCATGTGCAGTGTTCCCAACTGCCACAGGTGCACACAATCAGCACAGGTGGAGGCAATGCAGACTGGTCCAGCACAAAAGGAGCACACCCCACCCCTTCCCACACCCAGTCGCACACCAAAATGGATGCAATACTACTAGCAATGCTAGGGCTGGAGGACATGATTGCACTGGAACTGCTGCAACAACAACAACTACAACAACAGGAAGCACAGAGGAGACGCAGGAGGAGATGGAGGGTGAGGCAGGCACAGCATGCCCCACCTGTGCAGCCAGTGGCACCACACAGGCAGCCCCCAATCCCTCGCATCAGAGTCAGTCCATTCGACCTAACCCCTGTGTGATGCTGGAAATGCATCGGAGGGCCAGGGCCTCCGTATCCTTGTCCTTTACTGCTTTTTATCGTGTGTTCTGTCGTGTTTTCCGTGCAGGAGTTAATGTGAGACTCCTGGCGGTGCAGCTCTCTCTCTTTTGGTTTGGTAAACGGACCTGTGGGATACCCTTATGGCACCCATGGGTGGGGGTACAACCCTGTGCCCCCAGTTTATGTTTTGGGCACCTGTGGGTGGCCCGCAGAGCAGGGTATGGGCTGGTGGCAGCTCCATGCTGAATTTGACAGGTGCGCGGAGTATCCTCCATTTTGGGATACCCCGGCCCTGCCATTGGAATCAGTTGATTCCTGATGGAAAACAAGATGGCCCCTGCGACCTCTTGCTTTCTATTACCTATTACCTTGTTTTCCCAAAGTCCTGGGAAGCCCTGACTCTGTCCCTTCCCCCTGACTGGCTGTTGGGTGGAAGTGCCATATATGGTGTTGTTGTGAAGGCCCGGACAGACTAGCTGGAGCCTTCCCGGTGATGTATGTTGTGGGTACCTCCTGTGGGTGGGACCTGGGTGAATGGAGTGTGTGACCAATATGCACTTCTTGTTATGGTTGTCTGGTTTCTGGCATGAGAGACAAAGACTGAGACAGCCCTGCCCGAAACTGGCCTGAATGCAGTGTGTAGTGTTGAATGGCTGGGTACTTGTCCCAATCCACATTCCTTGTTGTGATTGTCTGAGTGGGAGAAGGATGGCCTGAATGCACTGCGTGCCAGATTGGCTGACTGACTGCATGAATGTCTAGTGCGTGCACACAAAATGGAAGTCGATTCCTTTATGTTTAATTTGTCGCCCCCAAAGCGTGTGTCTTATCATAAAACCAAAAACAAGAACAAAACTAAAACAACTGATTCTATGGACAGTTGTCGATGGGAAAAATATATATATTTTTAAAAAAAACGTATTTCTCGCCAACCCAAAATTTAGGTGAAAACAATACGTGTGGATAACAATTTCAATTTCTTTAGGCAAGCCCTCAATTTTCTTTGTAAGGGAATGGAGGTCTGGGTTATCCACCAGGCCAATTAAACAGTCAACCGGTTTCAGCGGGATTCTCTAGTGGCCGCTTTCTTCAGGACAAATACTTTTTTCAATTCTTGTATTCTCAACAATATCTTCAGCACTGTGAAGTATTAGAGGGTGTCTTCTAGGGTCCAAAACTGGATAGGGTGAACAATTCCTGATCCTATATGGACAAAGACAAGAGAGACAGTGGGGCTAGTATCAGTCTCAAGTACTATAGAAGTCTATTAAAAATGAAAGATGGGAACTTCTGGTGATTCTACCTGCTGGAGATAATGATGAAATTGAGGCAGAAGACAATTCGGGAACTTACCATAACATGACCAAACAGGAAGACCTAGCTTTAAAGGAATTGAAGATGAATACAGACATAATCATAAAACCCGCTGACAAGGGGGGAGCCATTGTCATCATGGATAAAATTAACTATGACAGAATGGTGAATACCTTAATAGATGACCGGACCACATACAGAAAACTCGGGAGTGATCCAACAGAGAGGCTCAGGAATTTGATTAATCCGATCATTGAAGAAGCAGAGGCAGAGGGCCATGTAAGTACCAAAGAATCAGCTTTTTTGACTCCAAAATATCCCAGACGCCCTGCCTTTTATGCACTACCGAAAATACATAAGGGCGTCCTCCCTACTCCTGGACGCCCTATTGTATCAGGGATTGGCTCTATCCTAGAACCTCTCTCCCAGTTCACTGACTTATCTTTGAGAGAAGAAGTCAGCAAAATGCGCTCCTATGTCAAAGACACCACAGCTATTTTGGTCTACCTAGACGGTCTTGTCCTGGTAAATGAAGACATCTGTATAGTAACCATGGACATAGAGTCATTATACTCGAAAATCCCTCAAGGAGAAACACTGAGGGTCATTGAAAGCATACTACGAACTAAAACATTGGATATGCCTGTGACATTGATCATGCAATTGGCAGAAATAGCCCTAACAAAAAACTATTTCATGAATGGGGATAGCTTTTATGAACAGACAGCCGGAACAGCTATGGGCGCCACGTTTGCACCTATGTTAGCAAACCTATACGTCGCCAACTTCGAAGAAAATCACAGATATTCAGAGACGAATCCTTTTACAACCAATATAATAAATTGGCGTTGATACATTGACAACGTCTTTTTACTTTTCAATGGAGACAAGGCAACTCTAAATAAGTTAATTGAGTGGATTAACGGACTGAACCCTTTCCTCAAATTTACCTCTGAGGCAAGCAGAACCTCTGCCACATTCCTTGACCTAAAGATCACCAGGACAGGCCAAACATTTAAAACCACGGTTTTTCAAAAACCCACTGACAGAAACTCTCTGTTGGACTATAATAGTTTTCATCAAAGGTCGCTGAAAGAGAACTTACCCTTTGGGCAGTTCCTCCAATTTAGGAGGAACTGTACCTCAAGAGTTGAGTACAACACACAAGCAACTAGGCTCTCGAACAACTTACTGGAGAGAAACTAGCCTTACAAAATCATCAAACAAGCAAAAAAGCGGGCAGGAAACATACATAGAGAAATAACCCTCAACCAACATGGGAGGAGAAAACGAGATGACAAAACTATCACAGCGGTATTCAGTCATTCACCCATAATCAACCTTTTAAAGAAAGAAATTCGGAAGGCTTGGCACATACTCAATGTGGATAAAAAGCAACTACCAGAACCACAGTTTGCTATAAGGAGGAGAAAAAACCTAAGAGATTCACTAGTACATACTTACAAAGAACCACCTCTCACTGCTGGCACAAACACTCTCTGGAATACATCTAAACCCCAGGGCCACACACCATGTGGAACTTACACTGTGTGTAAATACACACAACGCACTACAGCCATAGACATAGGCTGGAAGTATCCTTGGGAACAGAGAAACTTGACCAATTGTAACACCACTAATGTAGTGTATTTTATACAATGCCCCTGTAATAAGAAATACATTGGCATGACGACACGGGCCATCAAAACACGGATAGGCGAGCATCGTTCAAACTTCAAGACACAAAAAAGAACGGCCTCTCTGGTGGAACACTATATTGAGAAACACCATACTGAAGATGATTTTATGTGGACTATAATAAAGTGAGAGTACCCAAAAGAGGTGGTAATATCACAGCCCTCTTACTAAAAAGAGAACAACAGTGGATATATAGAACCCGTAGCTACCTGATTGGCCTAAATGAGGAGATTTGCTGGCAAACCCTGACGGTTCTATAAGGGCGGGCTCATCCAGTTACCAATCTTAAGAAATAAACAGCAACAAATAGACATCGATTTCAGCATTTTTCTGATGGATTAAGTATCATCCTCCTTCTTTTTAAAGATAATAAAGGTGTCTTGTGGTTACTCTTGTGGTCCGTGTAAGATTTAACCTACAACTTTCAAGTAACCTCTGGTCGCTTCCACAACACCATGAGGTTCATAGGCGCACAGACGGGGCCATAGCAGCATCTTAAAAATAAAAACAACATTTGTTTTGGTTTAAACACTTTGGTTTTTCCCTGCCGGAACTGCAGCTCATTCTCTTGGACGCACTACAATTCCCAAGTAACTTCTGGTCGCGTCCACAACACAGATGCGGCCATGCGACAAACCCCCCCCCTTCTCAACAATAACTACAATCTTTGCAATAATTTGGTGTGTAGCTAAACTACGTTGGCTTTTAGCCGGCCGGAACTACAGTCCGTTTATCGGACGTACTGCAGTCTATCAGTGACACACGTGACTGTAACGCTCACCTGATTCCCGTAGAGGCGCCGGTCTTGACTGGGCATATACTGTATCTTCAAAGGTGATGTGTAACACACGGCTGGCTCTTTGGGGTGGACCTCTGTGCACTGTATGTCTGACTCGAAGGGTAAGATGTCTGCAGATAGGAAATATGGGATTAAGGAACTGGGTTATTGAATGTCTCTCTCTTCTTCCCTTTCTCTTCTCCTGTAGAACCCCAAAGGTTAACGCTCTCACCTTAGGTAAGTGAACGCTGTGCTCTCCATCTGCCTCGGGGCAGGGTGCTGTAACCAGTTTCTTCACTGGATAAGGGGAGCAGGCCTCTTGACTTCAGAGGACTGCTGTCCGTCGTTTACTGCACGAACGGTAAGTTTCGAGTAATTCTAATGTCTTTAAAGTCTTTAGTAATGATGTCTCTTGTTTTGCAGGGTTCCGGCGATGGCGGATGATGGGCTGAAGTGAGTTGAAGATGGAGCCCGTGTGATGAATAGAAGCGCCTGGAAGCACGTAAGTAAGCGCTTGTTGCCTGCTTCACGATGCGCTCTAACTGTCTTTTTATTTTGCAGGTACAAGTTCGGAGCGGCTGCAGGGTGCCGGAATACCCACTGGGTTAGATGTGGAAAGGAGTAATGGCACGTGAGTATTAAAGTTCCCCAATGTCTTTAAACGCACCTTGTTTTGTCTTTCAGATGCGGGATGCAGCGCCGAAGGCCTCCGGAGCGTGCGAAGAGTTGGTAAACTTTTGTCTTTCAGATGCCGGAATGCAGTGTGAAGACCTCCGGAGCGCACGAAGAGTAGGTAAGCCTTTGTCTTTCAGATGCCGGAATGCAGCGCGAGGCGTTGGTGACAGCCGATGGACCAGGTAAGTGAAGAGCTGTCACTGAAGACCGTAATGCTAACCTGTTCTTTCTTGTCTTTATAGGTGTTGCTGAAGACTGGATTCAGGATGGTAAGCCTTTTTCCTTAGGCCCAGGATCAGATGCAGAAGACACGATGAGCGTTCTGCTGCAGAGGATGCAGAATAACGCAAAGCAAAATTCATCCATCGGGTGTGGTTTAAATAGCCTCCTGTAGTGCTTAGGTGTCTCCTTCCACAGCCACGCCTAGGTAAGAAAAGAGTTCCTGCTTTCCAGAAGAGTTCCAGTGTTCTGAATCTAGGGAGTGGCTCCTGCCCCACCCAACAGGAAAAGTAGTTCCAAACAGAAGAGGATCAGAGGCTCAACTGGCAGGCAAGTAAGCAGCATGGTCTGCTGCAGGTAAGTCCACCCAAGCATTATGAGCCCGGCGCTTCCAGCGCTGGGACTGGGCATATTTATGAGCCTGGTGCCACTGGCGCCAGGACTGGGTCCAAAAGGTCCCAATTGGGACTGGTTGGCACTCGGAACCTGGGTTATGGATCTGCTTCCAAGGGAGTTGGGAAAACCCTGACCTTTTGGAAGCAGAGATCATGACAGTACCCCCCCTCAAGGCCCCTCCCAAACCGGGCTTCTCCGGGGGTTTTGGCTTGTCAGGAAATGTTCGGTGAAATCTTTTGATTAGGCGAGGAGCGTGGACATATTCAGCAGGTTCCCAGGATCTCTCTTGGGGGCCGTAGCCTTTCCAGTCAATTAGGTAAAATAGTTTAGATTTGGAGATCTTGGAGTCCAGAATGCTTTTGACTTCAAACTCGAGTTCTCCATCAACTAGGATAGGTTTTGGAGATTTAGTTAGTCGGGTTTGAGGTTGCACGGGTTTTAATAGAGAGACGTGGAAGACCGGATGTATCTTCATGTGCGGGGGCAAGTCCAACTTGACCGCTACTGGGTTTACTATGGTAGTGATGGAATAGGGACCAAGGTATCTTGGGTTGAATGTGCGTGGCCCTTTTAGAGGTAGATATTTGGTGGATAACCAGACTTGATCCCCTACTTGATATTGAGGGGCTTCCTTCCGATGTTGATCTGCTCCTTTCTTGTATTGTTCTTTAGCCCTTTGAAGGTGAGAAACAGCTTCCTTAAAGGCTTGGGTGATTGTAGAATGCAGGTAGTCTACTGCTGGTGTTTCAAGATCTTGGAGGGGATCCAACTCCGAGGTTCGAGGGTGACTGCCGTACAAAAGAAAAAACGTGGTTTTCCCAGTTCCCGAATGGACAGAGTTATTGTAGGCATATTCAGCTATCCAAAGGATGTCTTTCCAAGTTTTTTCAGTTTGTTGCAGCATGCAGCGTAAATACTGTTCCAGAGTTTGATTGGTCCTCTCGGTTTGTCCGTCGGTCTGAGGGTGGTGACTGGTCGATAGTCTCACATCAATTTGAGCCGACCGACAGCAACTTCGCCAAAAATGAGAAATAAATTGACTACCTCGATCCGAAATTAGAACCGAAGGAAAACCGTGCAGTCGGACGATGTTTTCGAGAAATTCTCGGGCCAGAGTTGCTGCTGTTGGCAAGCCTTTGAGCGGAATGAAATGCGCCATCTTGGAGAATAAGTCCACGATTACTAGAATCGTATTGTATCCGGAGCATGGAGGTAGATCGGTGATGAAGTCCATAGAAAGCGTATGCCAAGGGCGAGGTGGGATGTCAATAGGGCGTAAGAGGCCTGCTGGTCTTTCCTTTTGACTCTTGTTTTGGGCGCATACTCCACAGGACATTATAAAGTCTCTGATATCTTTTTTCCAAGACGGCCACCAGAAGTAGCGCTTGATCTTTTCTGAGGTCTTGGCCATACCGGGATGTCCTTCCATTAAAGAATCGTGATAACAAGAGATTACTTTTTTCTGTAAATCTGTGCTGGGTAGGTATAATCGTTCTTGGAAATACAATAAGTTGTCCTTTACTGCAAAGTCCTTTCCCTGCAGATGCCAATTCTGTATGTCTGCTGGAGTTACAAGTTGCCTGGCTTTATCCTTAACTTCCTCTATGGATTCTGTGGCGATTACACCCAGAATTCTTTGTTCGGGAATGATTGGTACAGGCTTAGGGTTGATCAAGTGTTCTTCCACTCCCATCCGAGAAAGGGCATCAGCTTTACCGTTCTTTGTACCAGGTCGATAGGTAATTATGAAGTCAAACTCGGCAAAGAATAATGCCCAACGGAGTTGTCTAGAGGATTGGGCTTTTGCGGTTTTCAAATATTGCAGGTTTCGGTGATCCGTAATCACAGTAACGGTGTGTCGGGCCCCCAGCAGATAATGCCGCCAAGCCTTAAAGGCAGACTTGATAGCCAGAAGTTCCTTGTCAGTAATCGTGTAATTGATTTCAGGAGGCGAGAATTTGCGGGACCAAAATGCCACGGGATGCAACTGATTGGTTACCAGGTCCTTTTGTGATAGAACTGCCCCCATGGCAAGGTTTGAAGCATCAGTTTCCACGATGTAGGGGAGTTCGGGGCGAGGGTGTTTTAAGATTGGTGCAGAGATAAATTTAGTCTTCAAATCCTGGAAAGCTTGTTCCGCCTCGGTAGACCATTCAAAACGTTTGTTTTTCTTTAACAAGGCAGTGATGGGCTGGACTATTCGAGAGAATTCGGGGATAAACCTGCGGTAAAAGTTAGCGAAGCCTAACATGCTTTGCACACCTTTTACGGAGGATGGTGATGGCCATTTGAGAACTGCCTCGACCTTCTTTGAATCCATACGCACTCCGCCAGGTGATAATATGAATCCCAAGAATTCAACTTCAGTCACGTTGAAAACACATTTTTCCAACTTAGCGAAAAGTTTGTGTTGACGCAATCTTTCGAGGACCATTTTCACGTGTTTCCGATGTTCAGATTCCGATGAAGAATAAACGAGGATGTCGTCAATGTAAACAACAACACACACGTCTATGAGCTCTCTGAGGACATCGTTCATAAAATATTGAAAGGCGGCCGGGGCATTGCAAAGTCCGAAGGGCATGACCTGATATTCAAATAGTCCATACTTGGTGCGGAAGGCCGTCTTCCATTCATCGCCCTCTTTTACTCGTACCAAGTGGTAAGCTCCTCTAAGATCCAGCTTTGTATATATGCATGCTTTTCTGACTTGGTCCAGGAGTTCAGGGATCAAAGGTAACGGATATCTATTCTTAACGGTGATCTGGTTCAGGGAGCGATAATCTATACAAGTTCTAAGGTCTCCTTCCTTTTTTGGAACGAAGAACAAAGCTGAAGAAGCAGGGGACTTGGAAGGACGAATAAACCCATTTGCCAGGTATTGACCCAGGTATTGTCGAAGGTGAAGGTTCTCAGGCTCGGTGAGGGCATAAATTCTACTACAAGGAGGAGTAGATCCAGGTATCAGGTCTATCTGGCAGTCATAAGACCTATGAGGAGGTAGAGAGTTGGCCTGATCCTTCCGGAAAACATCTTGGTATTCTAGGTATTCGGGAGGTAACTGGGGAGTCTCTGAAGAAATTGCTGCCAGTGCAACACCAGGTGGAGGGTGACAAGTAGAGACACATTCTGGAAACTGGACCGTTCTTGCTCGCCAATCGATCAGAGGATTGTGTTTCTCTAACCAAGGTATTCCTAGAATAATCTTAAACTGAGGGGCCTTGATCACATCGAACACGATCTTCTCATGGTGTCCATCTTGACTTACTAGCGTCACCTCTTGAGTGGTATGCGTTACTGGCCCGGAGGCTATCTCCGTACCATCCACCGTAGTAATGACGTCCTTTACAGCCTTGGGACAAAGAGTTAGATTCATCCTCAAAACCATTTCATGATCCACATAATTGCCGATGGCACCGCTGTCGACGTAAGCTTCAATTGCATGTAATCGATCCGGATTATCAGGGCTAATGAGGACCATAGGTATCACGAAATGCGAGGTCACGGAACTGGTTTTCGCGCTCGGCAAGAGGACCTCTATTCTTGTAGGGCGAGGTCGTTTCCCTGCTCAGAGTTTGTAACTTTGGTAACTGCAGCTCCTACTGCCTTCTTGGCAGGTTTCACCGGACAGTCTCGAAGAAAGTGCCCTGAGTTTCCGCAATAGAGGCATAATTGCAACTGTTTTCTCCTTTTCCGCTCCTTTTGTGTTAGAGGACCTTTCAGACCCCCTATTTGCATGGGTTCCCCGGAGTCTACTCCTTTGGAAGGAGTTGGCGGTTTGGAAAATACTCGAGCATCAAACTTGGAACGATCGGCCTTCCTGTTCTGCAGTCTGTGATCTATTTGAACGACTAAGTCTATATAGTCCGAACAATCTTGTGGGGGATTCACTACTTGGGCTAACACATCTTTGAGCTCTCCACGTAGACCTTTATAAAACAGCGTAATCCTTTTGTCCTCAGGCCATTGAGTTTCCACTATCAGTCTGTTGAAAGACGCAATATAAGCCAAAAGGTCTTGATTACCTTGTTGCAACGAAAGAAGCTCATTGTCCAAGGCCTGCCCTTGTGAATGTCTTGCGAACAGTTTTTCCATACTGAGCTGAAAAGCTTGAAAATCATGGAGGTCCAGATCATCTTGATTTACTAGAGGGATCGACCAGTCTGCCGCATTGCCACTAAGGTACGAAAGCACGAAAGCTACTTTAGCTTGATCAGTTGGAAAGGCTGCTGGCCGGCATAAGAAATGCAACCGGCACTGATTGATAAATACTGCAAACCTCTTTGGGTCACCAGAAAATCGTTCGGGCGGAGCCAGAGGTACATTCCCAGGTAGGTTGATCTGCACTGGATTCATAGAGGATGTAGAAGGAAGATTTCCCCCAGATACGGGTAACGGGGTCTGTCCGGCTTGTGACTGTAGCAATTATCTAGCGAGATCATCTGTTCGCTCCTTGGAAATAATCAGTTCCCTTCTTAGAGCGTTCGTTTCCTGACGGGCTGCATGCACTTCTGCCCTTAGTTCCCCAAGTAACTGGGCTAGCTGGTCGGTATCCGAGGTTTCCATAGCGCCTGGACGGGAGTTTTGTGGTAGGCTTTGCGTTCTGTAACGCTCACCTGATTCCCGTAGAGGCGCCGGTCTTGACTGGGCGTATACTGTATCTTCAAAGGTGATGTGTAACACAAGGCTGGCTCTTTGGGCTGGACCTCTGTGCACTGTATGTCTGACTCGAAGGGTAAGATGTCTGCAGATAGAAAATATGGGATTAAGGAACTGGGTTATTGAATGTCTCTCTCTTCTTCCCTTTCTCTTCTCCTGTAGAACCCCAAAGGTTAACGCTCTCACCTTAGGTAAGTGAACGCTGTGCTCTCCATCTGCCTCGGGGCAGGGTGCTGTAACCAGTTTCTTCACTGGATAAGGGGAGCAGGCCTCTTGACTTCAGAGGACTGCTGTCCGTCGTTTACTGCACGAACGGTAAGTTTCGAGTAATTCTAATGTCTTTAAAGTCTTTAGTAATGACGTCTCTTGTTTTGCAGGGTTCCGGCGATGGCGGATGATGGGCTGAAGTGAGTTGAAGATGGAGCCCGTGTGATGAATAGAAGCGCCTGGAAGCACGTAAGTAAGCGCTTGTTGCCTGCTTCACGATGCGCTCTAACTGTCTTTTTATTTTGCAGGTACAAGTTCGGAGCGGCTGCAGGGTGCCGGAATACCCACTGGGTTAGATGTGGAAAGGAGTAATGGCACGTGAGTATTAAAGTTCCCCAATGTCTTTAAACGCACCTTGTTTTGTCTTTCAGATGCGGGATGCAGCGCCGAAGGGCTCCGGAGCGTGCGAAGAGTTGGTAAGCTTTTGTCTTTCAGATGCCGGAATGCAGTGTGAAGACCTCCGGAGCGCACGAAGAGTAGGTAAGCCTTTGTCTTTCAGATGCCGGAATGCAGCGTGAGGCGTTGGTGACAGCCGATGGACCAGGTAAGTGAAGAGCTGTCACTGAAGACCGTAATGCTAACCTGTTCTTTCTTGTCTTTATAGGTGTTGCTGAAGACTGGATTCAGGATGGTAAGCCTTTTTCCTTAGGCCCAGGATCAGATGCAGAAGACACGATGAGCGTTCTGCTGCAGAGGATGCAGAATAACGCAAAGCAAGATTCATCCATCGGGTGTGGTTTAAATAGCCTCCTGTAGTGCTTAGGTGTCTCCTTCCACAGCCACGCCTAGGTAAGAAAAGAGTTCCTGCTTTCCAGAAGAGTTCCAGTGTTCTGAATCTAGGGAGTGGCTCCTGCCCCACCCAACAGGAAAAGTAGTTCCAAACAGAAGAGGATCAGAGGCTCAACTGGCAGGCAAGTAAGCAGCATGGTCTGCTGCAGGTAAGTCCACCCAAGCATTATGAGCCCGGCGCTTCCAGCGCTGGGACTGGGCATATTTATGAGCCTGGTGCTGGCGCCAGGAATGGGTCCAAAAGGTCCCAATTGGGACTGGTTGGCACTCGGAACCTGGGTTATGGATCTGCTTCCAAGGGAGTTGGGAAAACCCTGACCTTTTGGAAGCAGAGATCATGACAGTGACAATGTACACTTGACATAACCTGATCAAGTAACAGAATAGTGATTCACTACATTTCCCAGGTAACCACGAACAATGTCCGAAACATACACAAAAGCGGCATCTGTATACATGGACCCTGAACTGCTAACTCGTAGGAAACACATCCTTTCAGTGAATCATTGCGGTTGGATTACGCACATGTGACGCAATCCCGTGATCACATGATGCAGCACCGTTGATCAGGTGCTCATGACTCAGCATATAAAAACACGTAACAAACAAGATGGCGCAGTACCGGATACGTCTTGAAAGCGGACAGACCAGCACTTAGAGGTAAGCGGTAAGAACGACGCCTTTTATGCTGCAAATACCATACTGGGGTTCTTCAGATTCTGGGGACAAGCTCTAGAGGATGCAGGCTCCTACAGTTGGGGAGCTATTTAGTTACAAGCTAATGAGCACCAACCCTATAGGGGATTAATATAGCCCACAATGAAACCTGAGTTTTCTTAAGTGAGAAAAAGATGCAGACAGGACACTCCCAAAGAGGAGCTATTTTAACTACGTCATAGATAAGAAACAAGAAAAATTGCTAACTAAAAATTGAAATCAGTTGGAAACCTAAGAACTTGTATTTGTCTATTGTTCAACTACAGGGTATAGGAGTGAGGAGAGACAACAAGAACAGACCCTCCCCCTATAAGAGCCAACTGCAAAAATACTTTTTGCTGCAGTGAAAATCATTGAAGACACACAGTGCATTACAGATACTGGGACTCTACCACAGAGGTATGAAAAACATTATCTCGAGCAGGTAGAATCACCAGAAGTTCCCATCTTTCATTTTTAATAGACTTCTATAGTACTTGAGACTGATACTAGCCCCACTGTCTCTCTTGTCTTTGTCCATATAGAATCAGGAATTGTTCACCCTATCCAGTTTTGAACCCTAGAAGACACCCTCTAATACTTCACAGTGCTGAAGATATTGTTGAGAATACAAGAATTGAAAAAAGTATTCGTCCTGAAGAAAGCGGCCACTAGAGAATCCCGCTGAAACCAGTTGACTGTTTAATTGGCCTGGTGGATAACCCAGACCTCTATTCCCTTACAAAGAAAATTGAGGGCTTGCCTAAAGAAATTGAAATTGTTATCCACACGTATTGTTTTCACCTAAATTTTGGGTTGGCGAGAAATACGTTTTAAAAATATATATATAATTTTCCCATCGACAACTGTCCATAGAATCAGTTGTTTTAGTTTTGTTTTTGTTTTTGGTTTTATGATAAGACACACGCTTTGGGGGCGACAAATTAAACATAAAGGAATCAACCTCCATTTTGTGTGCACGCACTAGACATTCATGCAGTCAGTCAGCCAATCTGGCACGCAGTGCATTCAGGCCATCCTTCTCCCGCTCAGACAATCACAACAAGGAATGTGGATTGGGACAAGTACCCAGCCATTCAACACTACACACTGCATTCAGGCCAGTTTCGGGCAGGGCTGTCTCAGTCTTTGTCTCTCATGCCAGAAACCAGACAACCACAACAAGAAGTGCATATTGGTCACACACTCCATTCACCCAGGTCCCACCCACAAGAGGTACCCACAACATACATCACCGGGAAGGCTCCAGCTAGTCTGGCCGGGCTTTCACAACAACACCATATATGGCACTTCCACCCAACAGCCAGTCAGGGGGAAGGGACAGAGTCAGGGCTTCCCAGGACTTTGGGAAAACAAGGTAATAGGTAATAGAAAGGTTTTATGATAAGACACACGCTTTGGGGGCGACAAATTAAACATAAAGGAATCGACCTCCATTTTGTGTGCACGTACTAGACACTAGGAAAGTGTTTTAGAGAGTTTAGGGACTAGATCTCGACACCATTTGTAGTCGGCCCAGCAGCACCA
Organism: Ambystoma mexicanum; assembly: GCF_040938575.1. Classification (NCBI taxonomy): domain Eukaryota; kingdom Metazoa; phylum Chordata; class Amphibia; order Caudata; family Ambystomatidae; genus Ambystoma; species Ambystoma mexicanum. The sequence goes on from NC_090928.1 coordinate 1,153,283,258, forward strand.
ACTAGGGTCCCGATACAATTGGCACAAGATTATTTACAGATAGGGTCATTTAAGTGTTTGGCTAGGGACTTAGCCACAGGAATAACTTCATAATTATTTTGCCTTCTGTTTTTTGAGTGTTACAAGAATTTGGCATAAGCAGGAGGGAACAGCCTTTAAACTCCCCTTTGTGGTTACTCTGACTGCATGAATACCCTTCTGGATGATTGGCTGCTGAGTGTGACCTAGCAGTGTGAATGAAAGACCGAATAGTAAATCTGGGGACCTCTCACCACTGGAAATTGTTCAGAAGCTGAAGTCCACTACGACGAGTAACTGGAGTAACTGAAGCTTGACCTTGAAGCCCTGCTGGACGAGAAGAATTGCTGTTGCTCTCCTTCACAATCTGAAAGCTGCTGTGTCTCCAAGGACTGGCCCAGAGAGGACCTGGTAAGGCTCCCTCTTCCTGAGCTGCGAGGGACCATCGTGCACCAGCTGATCTTTGCCAAAGCTCCCTGGTAGACAGACCTTCGACAGGCTGCCGACCCAAGAAGGGGACTGCCACGGAATCTCAAAGAGAAGCACCCGGACTGTTGTCCACCACTGTCGATGACCGCCGTCGCCGACCGGAGCCGCCGTGCTCCCGTTTGCCTAAGGACTTCAATTGATCATCGGACGCTCTCGTCTGCATCGTCGCCCGCTTTATCCCGCTGGGAAGGCTCGACCGTCGACGCACCAAGGAGCATCTTCCGGTGGGTTTCCCGCCACCTAAAGACCACAGAGACGCCAACGACTCGACGCCATTGCTGGGCCACAGTTCTTCATCCTCTCTTTGCGGTCCAGAACTATCGTCACCGAGGTGCCCCGCACGCCTCTTCATTGCAGGACGCCAACGCTCTGTCGTTGATGAGTACCGCTAGGAACGAAGCTGCCACTTCACCGCCGTTGTTCAACCTGTTCTCCGTCGGACGTTCGAGGACCCGTGACTTCTGCCTTAAAGGGAGGGCACTGAAGAAGGGCCGTCGATTCCCCAACACCGAACGCCGAGTTCCTCGACACCTCTCGATGATCCGTGGCTCCTGCTTTAAAGGGAGTCACTCAAGAAGGATCGGTCGACACATCTTCAGAGGACTCTACTCCACCAGGTACATTGGGGGGGTAAAACCTTAGTAGGTGGAAATAAGACTATTGAACAATATATGGACTGGGCTTGTGCTATATATCTTTATTTACAGGTTGCCCAGGTGGGGGATCTCCACACAGAATTGTGCCTACCGGTAGGGGTCAGCATTCTGCCTATTGTTTCAACCATCTTGCGTTCCTTCCTACCTCTATTGCTGGTTTCCTCGTTATTGATCTGTGTTACATTTTAACCGTACAGTTGATGCACTTTTATGAGATTTGATAACATTGGTGGTACCACTTTAGAATTGTATATATTTATCATTGTTGATTTCCGAGTACAAAGTGCGTTATTGTGATCGTGTACATACCTTCGAATATTAATTATATAAAGACTGTGTTTTCAGTAATACAGTGTGTGGACATTCCTTTGTGGGGGTTCGGGGACTACACTGTACTTAAGAACCAGCCTGCATCACCTCCTGAGAAGCTAGGCCTTGATTGCTCGACTATGTTACCAATAATAGAGAATCTTGGCTGGGGTCCTCTGTGCCTCTCCTCTACCATATAGAGAGCGGAAGTACAGGCACCCCCTACCAGTCTTTACACCCTGAGCAGATCCACACCCTGTACCATCTGGACCGGGACACTATCACCACCATTGTCGACTTGATACATGACGACACTGTCAGCCTGATTGAAACACGCACCGCCATCCCACCCCTACTAAAGGTAGTGTCTGTGTTCCACTTACTGGCCACAGTCACCTACCAGCACACAGTGGGGCACATGCATGGCATATCTCAACCATTATTCTCACGTACGCTGAACCAAGTGCTTGATGCACTCCTGAAGCACACAGGCCACCACATTTACTTACCACGGACTGGCCAGGAGATTTCAAACACCAAAGTCGGTTTCCATTCACTCGCCGGCATCCCTGGTTGCATTGGCGCCATCGACTGCACCCATGTCGAATTGGTGGTCCCACATGCCATGGAGGTAGCGTACCGCAACTGTAAGCTATACCACTCCATCAATGTGCAAATGTTATGTGACTCAAACAAGATCATCACACATTGTTGTGCCGATACCCAGGATCAACCCATGATTCAATGGTCCTGCAGAACTCCACAATACCACGCTACATGGAGCGACATGCAGGGCACAGATCCTGCTTCTTGGTGAGTTGCCTGTAAGGCTTATGGAAATGCAATGTGGGCAGGTGATTTGGGGAGAGATGCACACTTCACCTTGCTGAGTTTGGGGGGGAAGATGCATACTTCACATGGCTGCGAGTACCAGAGAGAATGGACCATGCTCATACCCCAAAGCAGCCCAGACTGGACCTGACACCTGACCACATAATGCAAGATGTAAGCAGCCCTACCATGTGAATGATGCAGTGTCACAACCATTCCATAGCCATCTACATGTGCACTGTACCAAATCAGACCGTATCCCCCCCGCCCAACACAATGCAGCTACAAGCAATTACAATGGCCAATACACAGCACCAAATACCATCAACTGAAAGGACCTTTCCCCCATTACTGCATACTAAGGAGTCACATGAAGGTCAAATACATTAATACACCACTACACTGACACAGAGGTCCAACTGAATTGCATGTCACCATTTGTTGTGCATAGTGAGATCATCATGAGGCTGACATCAACGGTGAGAGGAAGAAAGCATACAAATGACTGGACATCAGCCAGATCATGGAAACAACCGCCGTGGAATAACACAATGCATGAGCACTCACACGGAACTGGACCCCCCTGCGCCCACTAGTTGATGGCACGCACACCAGTCCATAAGAGGAATACACGCATAGCATTCACATCGTGTGTCTCTATTCATGCATGGGAATGTGGTTGCAATCAGGAAATGAATGCATGCTATGGTGTCATTGATCAAGGTCCCACATGATGTGATGATTACACATATACATTGTTGCCCAAATGCAGGTGATGTAGGCTATCGCTTGAAGAGGTGGCTCCTTACCCCAGTCCGGAACCCACAGAACAGGCATGAGGAGGACTACAATCGTGCACATACCTGCACCCGTGTGGTGATTGAGCAGACATTTGGCCTCTTGAAGGCACGGTTTTGCTGCCTCAGCAGGTCTTTTGGGGCACTCCTGTACCGCCGTGAGAAGGTGGCCATGATTGTCATGGCATGTGTCATGCTACACAATATGTGCATCAGACGGAATGTGCCCCTTCCCCCTGATGCTGAACTGCAACCACCTGACGATGAGGATGAGGAGGGTGGAGATGGGGCAGCACCTCAGGGAGGCAGCAATGCACAGGATGGTCGTGACATGCGTCAAACTCTGATCAACCAATGTTTCTAGCACACATGGACGGGGAGTGTGACATGGAGGTGGCATTCGGGGTACTGGGTGTGTCAGGGACATGGACACTGTAGACTGTTCCCCAATAAAACACACGTACGCAATAAGCAATATCCACACATGTGAATCATGAGTTACCAAAATTTGTATTAAAGAATTATGGAAAAGTGAACAAGCCCTCCGCCCCACACACCCTCTTCCCCCTCTGCCCTCAACTCCCAAGCACACACCCTCTCCCCCCTCAACTCCCAAGCACACACCCTCTCCCCCCTCCCCCTTCAACTCCCAAGCACACACCCTCTCCCCCCTGCCCCCTCAACTCCCACGCACACATCCTCACCCCCCTCCCGCCTCAACTCCCCCAAACAACCTCTCCCCCCTCTGCCCTTGACTTTCCAGTGTCCAGTAGCACGCACCAGTGGTCCACATGGCACCAGCATGTTTTGCTGTGCCTATTGCCCTCCCCCTCTTCCAGCACCAGGTGCCCCCCTGTCCAATCTGTGCAGGTTCCTAATAGACCGATGCACAGGGCTGGTCCTAGTAGAGCTGGCAGATGATGATGGCTCAGATTGTCCTGGGAACTGCGGTGGATGCATGTCCCGCATTGCTGCCACCATTTGCGAGAGGACGTGGCGCACTGCTGCAAGTTCTGCACATATGTCCTTAGAGGTGGACTCGATGGCACTTTTTATCGATGCAGCACTGTCCCTGATGTCATCCCGTGCACGGGTACATTCAGTAATATGCTGCGTCAGCAGCCCTGTGAGTTCCTCCTGGCACCTCTGTATAGCCAGGATCCCCTCTTGGGTGGTTGTCACTGTGGCGGAAGTGTGAGGCCTTTCAACCATGATCTGGTCATCAGGCACAGTTGGTGTGGGGCTGAAACTTGCTGGCCATGAATCTGCAGGTGACTGCCTGTGCATGCTGCCGTCCACCACGCTGCATGGGGATAGGTGTGGTGAGTGGAAGGGGTCTGTGGTGGGTGTTGGGCCATGCAGCTGTGTGTCGCCCTCGTCGTCAGATATGGCTGCTGTGGCAGCCGTCTCACTGACTGTGCTGCTGCCAGCCGATGGTATGCCCTCTGCCAATGCCTCCTGGGTGATGGTGGCTGGTGTGGGTGTTGTTGTGAGGGCCATGGTGCACATTGGTGCTGTGGCATCTGTGTTTCGCTTGTCCTTCAGAGGTGGTCTAGGTTGGCCTCTGCCCCTTGAGGTTGAGGGGCGGTGTTCACCCTCCTCGGCCCTGGCCTTCTTCCGCGGTGTGGCACTGGTGTCCTCATCACCGCTGTTAGAATGTGTGCCTGTGGGGGACCAAAGGAGGGAGAGGGTTAGTGATGGGTCTACAGGCATCGGGCATGCATTGGGGTGGCTGCATTGACATGGAATGTTAGATGAGTCACATTGGGGGGAGTGACATACAGGTTGCCTCACTCTTGGGTGGGTGATGCATGGAGGCATTTGGGTTGCAACACAAATGGGGTGCATATGCATGTGGACAAGGTGATGCTCTGCACTGCCTGTAGGCAGTCTTGTGCTTATGTGTCTGGTGGACCCTGCCATACATCATTGCACTGTCAGTTCAGGTGGACATCATCGTGGTGGTATTGGCATTATTTGATTAGAGACGCCTACCTGCATCGGCAGATGATGGTGCTCCTCTCTCCATGTCCCCGACTCCCTCTATTGCCTCGGTGCCTATGGTGATAGCACACATCTCCTCCCATGGTTGGAGTTTTATGGGTGACTCCGCACCTCCACCTGTCGCCATCCGAAGGTTTCGGTTGGCGGAGAGTATACTTCGCACACGTAGACGTAGGTCATCCCAGCGCTTACGGCCTTTTTTGGGTGTGCGGGGTGTGGTGCCGACGGCACTGACTCTCTGGGCGACCAATGCCCAAATCTGCTTTTTACGCTCAGTGCTGGACGGGACATGTCATTTGCAAACACCACATCTGCATGCTTCTGCAGTGTCTCTGCTAACATGGTGAGATCCTCTCTGGAGAAGCGCTCCTTGCGTAGCCGATTTCCTGTTTTTTTAACAGCTTTTGGCATCCTAAATTGAAACAGGTAGTGGTAGAGGTGTGTGGGAGTTCTGGGGGTCAGATGGCTCCTGGTTGTGGTGGATGGCAATGGATTGTGTTTTTAAAGATGGCCGCCATGCTCTTTCCCGTTCCTGTGCGATGACGCTACTTCCAGTTCAGCGTATTTACGGTCACCGCTAATAGCGGTTACCGCTATTTGAGGTGACCGCTATGAGAGGTGACCGCTGATGCCGATGGCTAGGATGCCGGAGGTGCTATTTCCACTACAGACGATGGCGGAAAGGGGGATTTTTCAGGCTTTTGCGGCATGGCAGTGAGTTCATTACTGGCATGGCGCAAAGCTTGTGCCCATGAACTCGTAATGGGCCGCTTTTAGCGGTCTATTGCCAGCACGGACACAGTAATTACGCCATGCGGGTAATGACCGGTACCTACCGCCTGGGTCGTAATGAGGCCCATTATCTTTGTTTTGGTTGTGTTGATTTCCAAATTGTTCTTTTTTTATTTTTTTTTAATTTTTTGGTTTAAATTCAAACCTTTAAAATATTACACAAAGCAAAACAATCAACCCAAATGCAAAACCCAAAACACCTCCTCCCTCCCATCCTCAATTGTCTCAAAAATCCAGCCTATTCAGCATACATGAGTCAACATGGGTTAGTTTGGGGTTAATCGTTCTGCTGCTGGACACACATGTTTAACCTCTTTCAATTGAGGCCAAAAAGGATGTTAATGGCATGGTTAGTTTCATGTCAGTGCCGTTTCACATTCTCATCCACCATTCTTCTGCACTCACAGTCAGATGCTCATCATTCCAGCGGCCCAGATGAATTGAACTGTCATCTTTTAGCTCTGGGCAAAACAACACAAGATGTTTAAGTGATTCCACTTCTTTATCGCAGAACCAGCAAGAGAGATTCAATCCTGCGTTGCAAGCCCAATGGCTGTGCCGCTCTTTGGTTTTAAAGGCATTTAAGCGGAACAGCATAAAGAGTCTACGGGCTTTCGGACTTGGGAATAAGTGCAGATATTTTTGTAGCATGTTAAATCCTCTTGCTTCTGCAGGTGAATTTGTCATTGCTCTAGCAGCGAGAAGCTCACTACACGTGACTTCCCAATCCGCTCGCCAGATCTTTACTTTTGCTGCCGTGGGATTTGAATGAAGGGTATCCAGGCTAATGTTGTATGCAAGTAAGAGATCTTGACAACGATTTATCCATAAGGAGACAATATCAGTTCCACTTGAAGACGCGTTGTGAAGTATTCGAAATTGCAGAATTCTTTCCTGAGCTCTGGATTTCCGATATGAGGCCAATTGGTTTCAGCTAATCCATGCATGCAACGAAATTAGTGCAAGTTCGTACCTTGTACAGGCTGTCGAAATTCCAATTGGTAAACTTAGGGCTTTAGACCAGAACATGTGCTCGAGTGATGCTCAATGATTTGACGAGCATCCGAAAGCATTCTCTGCTCCGTATGTTAGGATTGGCGACACTTTTTGTTCATAGAAATTTCTCAAGGGTCGCATGGAGAATCTTCAGAATTTTCTATGTAACAATAGGCCCTGACATGCTAACTGGCCACATTTCCTCTTTGATTCACGTGTCCACGGGTCATCACAGATGCTCGAGTTTAGTATCATGCCCAAGTACTTTACGCTTTTTGATAAACGTAGTTTGTCTTGCCCAAGTTTCCACACAAACTTTGACTCCATTGATCGCTGTGTTACACTTAAATTATGAAACACCAGTATTTCGCTCTTTACTGCATTGATTTTCAAGTTGTTTGAGTTCACATACATTTGGACGGCCTCAAGTTTACGTTGTAAAATGGTCGGGGTTAAATCCAGGATGACAAGGTCGTCAGCATACAGCATCCAATTTATTGGAGATGAGTGGAGCTTAGGTGGAAAAGCCCTCACTGCAGATATCGCATCACCGATGTCTGAGATGAAAAGACTAAAAATTGCAGCTGCCAACGGGCAACCTTGTTTGACCCCCTTATGCGTCTTGATCTGTGCAGATAGAGAACCTGACCGGTCTAGACGGATAACGATGGATGTATCTGTGTGGAGTTCTTTGAAAGCCTCTAATAAACCAGCAGGGCAACCCCATAACCCTAGCTTTTGCCAGAATAACTCTCGGTCGATCATATCGAAGGCGCAAGAAAATCCACAAAGGCAAGATAGACTTTGGTGTTTGTACGCAGTGCTTCCATTTTCAATAAGTTTAGGACAAGCAAGTTCAGAGAGCACCCAACATTTTTCACAAAACTTGCCTGTCTTTCATCAACTCTATTGGCTGATTGGGCCCAGTTGATCAGTTTATTTTGGAGCAAAGAGGCGTAAATCTTGCCTAAGACATCCAGCAATGCCACTGGCCGATAATTTTTAGGTGACATTCTGTTGCCTTTCTTGAAAATTGGGACAATTATCCCCGTTTTCCATGAGCTTGGCGACTGACGATACATATTTATTCTCGCAATTAAGTTAAAGCATAAATCAGCCCAGAGTTCAGGAAACTGTTTAATCATAAAGATCGACAACCCGTCAGGACCAGGAGCCCTAGAGTTTTTGGCTTTCATGATAACCTCACGAATATCTTCTCTCAGGAATTGTAAATCCCATGGTGTAGGATCAAGCACTATTGGTGGATTTAACTCAACATTTTTATTATATAGTGTTGGAAAGTGCTTCACCCACTCGAGCTCTGTTGCCAAGCACACTTGCAAAGCTTCCTGTGGTGATTCTATGCGATTAATGATTTGCCAAAACTCTGCACTGTTCTTGGTTATTTGGGTCTTCAGCATGGCCTCTGCGTCTTGCTGATGTAGTAATAATTTGTGGCCTTTTAGCCAGTTTTTGTAGGATTGTTTTGTAACTCTATTTTTTAACACTATTTCACACTTTGACCCTTGCTTGTTTCTACGAATTTCGGCTCGCATCAATCTTTTGCGCTGCATCACCATTAAGTCGAAACAATGCTTGTTCTGAAATGACCAATGTTTTAGTCTGATGTTTTTTACTTTGAATTGGGACAGTAACAAGGCGTATTTGACCTCCTCCAAACTGATCTTAAATTGGTTACATAGATCTGACACCTCGTGTTCATCCAGTCTCACTCTTAATCGGTTAGATTCAACTCTGACCTGTGTTCCCCATTGCCGAGGTTGCTCTGCTGCCGAGTTGTGAAATTGCAACTCCAACAATTCGTGATCACTGTTTTCCATTGCATGAACTTTCAAAGAATTTATCCTGACCTGCATTGCGTCCGATGTGAAGATATAATCAATAGTTGACGATTGGCCATACCGATGCCATGTGGACTTTGCCGGGATATCCCCTTGCGTACAACCATTTAGCATTGTTAAACCTCTTGCATTCAGTTCTTCCGACCAATCTTTCGCCAGTTGTGATTTAGACAGATTCTGTGGCTTGAAGAAATTGATATTTAAATCACCACATACTATCATTCCAACCCCTCTATTTGCTTTGAGCAGGTTATCAATAATTGTTGTTACTTGATCAAGGAACGGGTAAGAGCCTGTCCATCGATGATTTCAATACAGGTTTATTATCTGAATTATGTCCAGCTCCTTTCCCAAGAGATTAATTTAGCCTATCTCAGAGACTTGAATGTATGGCGTGTGGTTCTTAGAGTTTAGTAACCGATAGCCTGAAGACCGCATAATCATGGTTAGTAGGCCAGCTGTAGGCCGCCCCTTTTCAGCCTTGATAGCAGGATTCAGTGTACATTCGAACTCTGAGATAACTGGTATTTCTGACATCCATGTTTCTTGAAGACAAACTAGTTGCAGATTGAGAAGCCAGTCATTATTTAACAAATGCATAAAGCCACACGTGTTCCATGAAGCAAATGAGCAGGACTGTGCTGTCTTGGCCTTTGGGCATTAACTTGAGGTTTTGTCGTTCAGAGCAGTAGCCAGCCAATTCCAGTCTTGGGTGTTTTCTTTACCCAATGGGCTACTTACTAAATTAGTGGCACTCTTATTAGTTGGTCTAACACTATTTATAGTAATTTGGATTTTCTCCATTAGATTGGTTCTGGGCACGACTTCTTGCCTGACGGACATCACTCTATGTGCTACTAATTCAACTGAGCCTGTTTTGGGAGCCGACTCCCTCCTGCACAACTGACCTTTTGGGATCTGGTTTGTCAGTGCAGATTTATGTGACTGCTCGCTGGAACTTAGGTTAGCCTCTTGAGTGACCAAGGCAGCACCTGTTACCGCGACCAACTCTGTTTTTTTGCATTTTGGATAATCCATTATTTTATAGGTATCAAATCCCAAGGACAAAAGATCTTCCCCTGCTTCTAAAATTGCATTTGCAATTATGCTGGAGTCAACGTGCAATATCACCTTGTCGTTGCATGTTTCATCTGGGAATTCCACGATTTTTAAATCTTTAGAACCCAATGATCGAAGGCGAGGTACATGATGGAGCAGTCTTAATACGTTTGCATGGTTCAAAATCAATTTGTCACCAGACTCCAACCTCTCCAACATCACTTTGATCTTCAAGGTAAAGTCCGAGGGGCAAGCTGTTACATGCCCTTTACTGCTCTTCTGTCTGTTCTCTCGCCCACCTGGATGATGATACTCGGATTTCCGTGAGTTGGAAGCAACATCAGTCGTCGAATCAACCCTAGGTTCAAAGCGTTCTCCTTCGAATTTTGAGCCGTTTGTAGGAAGCTGACTCATGCTCCTGCGCTCCGGGTGCTTTGAGTCTAAAATAAGTCTTAGACGTTCCCTTTTTTCTTGTAAGGTAGAAAACACAGGACTTATCGGTGTCGATTCTCCATTGATGGCCGCTACTTCAATCGGAATTATAGAGCAGGTCCTGCCCCCTTTCACGGATGCAGTGATCTTTAATTTGTCTAAAGGTTTCTGCGGCACAGCCATTTTAGGATTCAATTGGCCTGCTTCAGCATTCTTAGGGGAGCTGATTTCCCTCTGTCTAGTAAGTAAAGTAATGTCTTTTATGGTGACTGAAGCATCAAGAGGTTGGTTCCCTGGTGCACCATCTTCCTCAACAAAATCCTCGTAAACTGATAATTCCAACAACTCATCTTGATTAGCCTTTGTGGCTTCACTTAGGCGACCACTAGCTGCATTAAAATCGATAGCCATAGATTCTGCTGGAACCTTTATGCTGTCCTTAGAAGTTTCACTTAATTTCAATCGTGTAGTGATCGCTTTATCCACAAATTGTAGCATGTTAAAATTGTGAATAAATTTCCGGGCACCTCTTTGGTGGATCTTTTTACGTCCTGGCATGTTTTTTTGCTTTTTGCTTTGCGGTGCATTACACTTTTTTGATTTCCACACTTTTTTGTTGTTCTACATCCGGACCTCCAAAGAATGGAAACAGACTTGCTGACTTTGCGATGACCCCAGCAACCACTTTAGGACCAGAGGTTTGGTCTACAGCTGGTAATTGAGGAGTTGAATCAGACGCAATTTGGCTGTCCAAAAGAGCCAGAATAGCTAAGCTTCTGGCTTGTAAAAATGCCGTATGAAAAGAGGTGTCCAGTGTATTGTCCTGGCCCACACTTTCACTATATGGGACACTAGTATTTGTACAACTCTCAACATCAGTTGCCACCTGGAGAGTGGGACCCTTAATTTCCGAGTCGACGATGGTTTGGGCAATATTGTTTTCAAGGTGCCCAGGCTGTCTTTGAGAGGATACGATCTCGGTTGCCGTGACACTATTAAGCGGATGTGGCAATGTGGTCGGAAGCTCTTTCATTGGCATATGAGACCCGGTGCAAACTCCAAGTGGCTCTCCGCCTTTTGATTCAGTGTGGGATTTACGAAACAGAGACAGAGCTTCCTTTGCTACCTCTGCAAGCAGTTTTTTGTCAATCATGTCATTGGGCCTCATTCCGAGTACGGCGCTAACCAATGGCGCTATTAACGCCTTGGTTGACGCCGTACCCGGACCGGCAGCGCCTTGGTGGTTGGCGGAATTACCGCCCCATTCCAAGGTTGGCGGGGCGGTAATTCCCCAATCCCCATTTACCCTTCCCCATTCCCATTCTTGCCCCATAGGGCATAATGGGAGTGGGGAAGGCGTCAATTACGCCACCGTAAATTACGGTGGCGTAATTAACATCAAGGTCCCTTAGCGCCATGGTATTTAACGCCTGCTAAAAGCAGGTGTTAAAAGCACCATGGCGCTAAGGGAACTCGGAGTATGGCGGTAAGGGATTACCGCCACCGCTCTCGTTAGCGGTGGCCGCTATCCCTTACCGCCATACTCGGAATGAGGCCCATTGCGTTTGCCATCAATAACTGATGCGAGACCTGCCAATAAATTCTGATTTACATCTTCTTGTTTGGATCTGTAACCGCTATGCATTGCCTCTAGATTTAGGAGTTTTGAATTCGTTATGGCCAGTAACGTCGTGACGTCTTTCACATTTTCATTTAGTGTTTCATAGAGTTTAGAAAAAGGTACCAGAGAGATTGCCATAGCAGAGGTCACAGCTATTAATAAGTCATTTGAAGGCACATGTACACAAGGGGCCAGCGAGCCACCTCTAACTTCCCTTGTCGCACCACGTGCAGCATGACTAAAGGCAGACCTTTCTCTTCTAACTTTCGGGAAGTCTCGCTCTACAAACGATGAGTTCCTGGACGTAGAATCATCCAGAGAATCATTACTGTTTGCGTTTTGCAGCAGTTGAAATGGTTGGCACGAGTTTGAACAGTGGGTTACCTTGTTATAAGATGACTGTCTTTTCTGTGAATCAGCCACCTTTCCACATGATGACAGGGAAGAATCATCAGAGGACACAGCCTCTAAGGTCCTTGCTCTTTTGTAGTTGACAGACCCCCAAATGTCCTGATTGACGTTAGTTACATTTTTGCAGTGCCTTTTCTGAGGGATTTTTGGCATCACGTTGAGTACGGGAGTACACACAGACGTCTGTTTGAAAGCACGTGTTTTGTTTAATTCATTTAGATTTTGTAATACCGTTGAAACCACCTCTGAGGAGTTTCTTCGTCCTGTGTTGGGAGCAATAATTGCTTCTTCCTCCAGCCCATGTTCACCTTGCAGACTTGCTGCCTCACTAAGCATTATTGTGTCCAAGTTAGGGGCCGTCAGAATTGCGGCTATACAAACTCCTTCTGGTGAAATCACTGTGTGTCCATCATCATGCTGTTGTAATTAAGAAAGGTTTATTATATCACTTGTGTTTGAATTCAAAGCCGGAGAGACCTTCGCGCTTACTTCGTTCTCCTCTGCACCCGCTCCTACCATCCCAGCCGCGTCCACGTCGACTCCCGAGCTCACGGCTGCGGGGGCCCCCACAAACGTGGCCGGGCTTCTCAGTCGGATGGCCTGGCGCGCCTCCACCAAGTCCAGCTGAAGTTGAAGTTGCCACACGGAGGTTTCCTCGTCAGAGCTCACGGCGACACGTCACCGCCACGCCCATCAGCGTCATCGGGCGCGACCGCAGCCACGGCCGCATCTGCCACCGCTGCCGTGGAATCCGCAAGCATCAACGCCGAAACCCCCACGGACGGCAGACCGCAGAACCGCAGATCCACACCACCCCCCCGGACCGCTGCAACCCCGGCGAACAAGCCCCAGCCTCTGCCGGGAGAGCCACACCAGCCACAACGGTACGATTGGGCTCACAAGATATAGTTTCTCCATTTTCTCCATCTTCTGTGTACATTGATGTATAGGGTGAATGGGGTATTGTAGCAGACGTTACGATTGCGTGTAACTTCACTTGTGGGGTCAGGTCTGTCAATAATGGGGAGGCAATTGTTGAAATAGCTTCAAAAACGTCTTCTGCCACAAGATTGTCTGGTTCCTCAATTATGTCAGCTATGGAACCACAAGAAAAGTACTGGCTCACCTGTTGTTGCCGTGCCCGCTTAACTGGATATTCGTCTTGTAGGGCCATATGTTTTAGTTGAGCTCTAGTCCTTGAAGATGGAATGGCAGACTCCATCCTTATGTGGGTCTTTGGGGGGACACCCCACAACCCACGCCACTCGCCAAACAGATACTCCTCGCCCTTGCTCCTCAGGGCTTACGCCGCAAGGGTGTGGGAGGCAGCCTTAAATGGGCTGACCCACTGTTAGAATTAAAGGCACATGCACCTCCAGGCACCTCCAGGTGCCACGAACTTGAGACAGGGAAGGGACTCAGAGAGTGGAGTATATTTGGAGGAAAGAAAAAGTTCAGCACTCGCCACAGCCAAACAGATACTCCTCGCCCTTGCTCCCCAGGGCTTACGTGTTCTTTTCAATGTACAGACTCAAGTTGTCCAGCTGTCTTTGTAGACCTATGGGTGTTTGGTCTACTAGGATTAAATCGTCTGCATAGAGCAAACACAAAAACAGGAGCTATACCAGATTACCCTGCAATCCCGATAGGTACAGGTCCTTCAAATTATACAAGTAGACATCTCTCTGGTCCCAAGGCAACTGCAGGTCCATCAAAAGGCCACAGACAAATGTCGCTCATCCAAAAAGGAACTATCGCCCCATCCAAAATACAGAGGAACAACTCTGTGGTCGATTTAAAGTCAGCAACAGAACTGGGGTAAAATGCTACGAAATGTAGCAATCAATCTTATCTTCCAATTGCCAACAGTTGTTCAGAACATTTACTTAAATGGGTCAGACCAGTTGTGTTTGTACATGCTTCTCCTTCATGTAAATGCCACAAAGAATCCTAACACCACCTACATTGTCTCAGGTGAAAGGCAAGAATTTGACTACTGTGCATGAAGGGTAAAATTCACCATATACACTCAAGAAGATCCACAAGAATATTAAACTACTTACTACAAGTACTAGAAACAAAAACATCCCTACAAATCAAATATACTAGATGTTATATACATGCAAACATACATGCACTCTCTGCAACCATCTTTCATACCAAATTGTGAATCCATTCTTTTTGATCACCTTATAGAGAAAGTAAATCATGCCATATTGTGTTCCTTTTGCAATTCAGGCTATATCTCCAGCATACAAATAGATTCACATGGCCAATATGTGATACTAATGTTTTTAAGGTACAATGCAGATGGCACCAGAAAATACCTGCAATCTCACTCGCTTTACACACGGCCAAGTATCTCTTGGCAAGAAAACCTTCACAACAGTAGGCATAACATACCACATTGGTGCCACAACCACTTCAGGCCACTGTACTGAAAATTTCAAAAAGAGGAGTGCTTGGTTTGAATGTAGCAACACTTCTGTTACTCAAAAGGATAGTTTACCAGAAAATCTAACAAATGCCTACCTAATATTCTTGCAACCCAAATTTACTCAGTAAAATACTTTAATCATACCCATCATTGCAATATACTTCAAACATGCCATCACATGTATACTTACATACTACATCTATATTACTACACTACTACTTGTATACATCAATACAGTTAGAATATGCCAATGGGTATCTAACAAGTTTAAACATACCCTTCATTGCAATACACTTTACACATGCCATCACACGTATACACCCATACTGTAACAATACTGTATTTACAATCAAATACTGTTAGAATACACCAATGAGTATCTAACTTCTTGGAACACACACATATATTCTGTCACAAGTACACTTTAAAACCATGTAAATGTCAGAAACTGTCATGGTTTTTGTTTTATAATCCACCATAGATTTTGTTTTCTAATGAACAAATGATTGCTATTGTCAATACAACAACAGTGTACCACGCACACATGGTGTACCTAACAACAACAATGTACTGTTTGTGAGGGTCTAAAAAGTAAATATATATATATACATACATATATATGTAAAACTGTATGTAATTAAATGTTGCAAAGTGTGTTGTTTAACAAATTATACTCTTTTATCTTTACAGAGAAACAACCACAGATTGCAGCATTATTACCATATTCAAGTAATTATCCACACCCTGTATCAATTACCTTTGGCATATTACTGTAGGAGACATTATTGTATGTTTTGCCAGTGTGAACACTTCTACATTACAACCTTCTTACAATATTCAACTAAGAATCCATGTCCATTATACATTGCTAGCAGCATATTAATGTAGCCATAATCACTAGGAACAAACTATTGTAGCCATAGGCAGTGCGCACAATTCTGGTAGGATTCTAAATACTATACACACTTCCATAATATCCTTCCAGCATATTACACATATTGCACACACCCCTATGGTATCCATGATTCTTGGGTGCATGGACTACAGAAATGCCCCCAATAATCTGCGGCCACAACAATAGAATTCAACCATATCATACATACACACATTACACTTTCAAAAAACATGACTCATGCCATTTGCTTTTACGTTTGTGGGTCACAACTATACAACCATGCAAGCCATTGCCACAACTATACAACTATGTCCCCAAAAATGTGTACATTAACCATCATCACCACTATACTCTTCAACCATAATTTAACCTCACTGCACACACAACTATACACTTTAGCTATTGTATAACCATTTTAAACACTTCAGTAACAAATAACAAATATATTTGTATTCCAAACACCAACATATTACTCACACTCGCTACGATCATAAAATAAGTTTAAATCTACCAAAACACAGATCCCATTCCACTCCCAATGATGTCCACAACTTGGAATACAGCCGCAGACAGTTAAATTGACCGCTGACTCGGCGGCACCTACACAACCGTGTTCACCTGTAGAAACTTCCCCACCTCAATTTGTTTTCCAATCTCCCACCCTTCCCACACACTCTTTCATCCATATAATAACCCCAAATGTATTTCCTACAACTTTTTTTATGCTGTGCTTTCTACGAACATGGCCCATGGTCCATGGATCCAATATGGCGTCTAGTTCAAAAACTTGGACGCAATTATAAAAACTGCTCTTCCTTTGGGTTCATCAACTTAACCCTAACTACAGGGTCACTACCACAGGCCCTGTAAAAGATACATATTACACAACCATGCAGTACCGGCAGTGTAGTTATGGTTGAATTTGCTCAACCCATAAAAAAAGCACTTTTTGGGCGGCTTATAACTACACCCCCCTGGATGAATCTCACCAAACTTTGTGAATAAAGTATATGGGCCCCTTGGATTGCACAGTTTGGTGAGGTGTCATATCCGGAGGGGGGGCAAGGTTATAGGGGAAGAACCAAAATGTGTGGGTTTCCTCATGAAGGCAATGGCAACAAGAATTTGTTCACGCCTACAGCCCAAACCGCTGGATGGATTTTCACCAAATTTGCAGCAGGAGTGGTGGCTTGGTCCCAAAAGCTTGCTTTTGTAAATGTGTTGTAGATTCGTCCACTAGTTATTTTTTTAAAACAGTCAAAATTAGGTCAACGAAATTAGTGGTCCGTGGACTCACTTCCTTATTTGTTCCGTGGAGAGGCCTCTGATTGGTCCAGGGCCAGTCATGATGTCCACTGACATCGGACGCACCCGCTGATTGGATGGTGAAAAGCGTGAGGTGCGTCATATTTTTCGATACAGTCACCATGTTGGGTCCGCAGACAGCGGGTGGTGTCTGCGTACAGCACTCTGGGGGAACAGTCTGGAAACCACATTTTGGGTTATTTTATGGCCAGATGAGGGTCTGAAAAGGGTGGGGGTCTGAAATAGAGATGATATAGGGCTGTTTTTCTAAGTTTTAGAAGTGGATGTGGGTGCTGCCTACTCAGCGGACACCGCAGTACTACGCGGACAGCGCCATGATCGATCAGCTTGCAAAAAACATTTTAGGTTATTTGATGGCTGAATGAGAGCATAGAAATGGTAGGGGAATAGGAGGAAGATGATAGGGAGCTTTATAGATGAAAAAAGGGTTTGCAGATGCCGCTGACTCTGTGGTCAATTTCGGTATCCGCTGACACCAATTCAATGGTTGGGGGTTCAGAGTTTTGTTATTTGCCGGTGTATTGTGTGTACTTGTTATACGGTTTAATTATATTGTGGTGGTTGTGGCCTGTGTCCAGATTCCTAGGGCATGGCTGTATGCCATGGGCTCAAGAATCTGGCCACTGGCCACAACCATTATAGTAATATGTGAATAGTAATTATGGGTACTAGAGGGGGAGTAGAAAGTATGTGGTATTTATGATTGTAGTAGATTTCAGGATAGTGGTTAGGGAATATATATTTCTTTACACTTGGTACAGTTACTTAGTTGTAAAAGTATTCAACCTTGAATCTCTGGTTCATTTCCTGTGAGAAAAGAATAGTATAATGTGTTAAGCATAATAGTTGAAAAGGATCAATAGCCTACAATTTTACGTATACATTTTCTTTTTCTGACCCTTATAAACAGTACATTTTATGTAATATGTCTGGTACAACATTAGTGTGTTGTATATTATTGTTGTATTGAATTCAATAATCATGCGGTCATTCGGAAAGAAATGCATGCTGGATTTTAAAAAAACGACTACAATTATGTCAGTGTAAGGGCAATAGTATGTTTGTTTGAAGTGTGTTGTTATTAAGGGAATGTTTAAAGTAGTTCGATACATTTTGGCATATTATAACTACATTGACCTTTAGAAGATGTTTTGTGCTAACAAGAATTGTGATGCCATATTTCAAGTGTATTCCAATGAAGGGTATTTTTTTAAGAAGTTAGATACCTGTTGGCGTATTGTAACTATCTTAACTTTTAAAGGAGCTATTGTAGTATTATGGATGTAGTTAGATACATGTTGGCGTATTTAACTGTTTATTGTGCTACAGTTTAGTGAGTACATTTTGTTTGAAGGAATACTAAGTAGGCATTTGTTAGATTTACTCGTAACCTATGTATTGGAGTAATGGAGGTGGTGTTACATTCAAACTAACCACTTATTTTTTTGACATATGTTGTATAGTGCTCTGAAGTGGTTGTGCCCCCAGTGTGGTATATTATACCTATTGTTGTGAAGGTTTTCTTGCCAAGATATACTTGGCTGTGTGTGCAGCTAGTAAGCTCACAGTTATTTTTGGTACCATCTGCATTGCACCTAAGAAGCCTTACTATAACCTATTGGCTATGTGAGTTAATTTACATACTGGAACGATTGCCGGAAATGCAAAAAAAGCATAATATGCCATAACTTGCAGTCTGCAGAAGCTGGTGAAATGGAATGGATTCACAATTTGGTATGGGTACATATACAAATCGTGCATTAGGGATGTGCTCTTGTGAAACATGATTGCAGAGAGAGTGCATGTAGGTTTACACATGTATGAAATCTAGAAGATTTCATTTATAATGATGTTTTTGGTTCCAGTACTTGTAGTAAGTACATTAGAAATATACATTTGCGTTTTTCTGCTTTCATGAAAATGCTACTAAAAAGAAACATTTGTAAACACTCCTCATTTTATATTTGTCATTCATTATACATGTCACACTTTTGAATATTCAATTCCAGTCCTGTTTTTTTTCTTTGCATTGTGGGACTGAGTTGTATAATGGGAGAAGTGGAAATACAAGTCATAGAATGCAACAATAAAAATTAAGACTTGGTCATGTTGGCAGGAATGCATGTACTGCCAGCATATTAAACTTAAACACACCTAGTGCCATATGTTTTACAACTGTTTTGCATCTGCATTTACTTTCTGTTACATACAGTGCTGCTGTAAATGGACATATTACCTTTATCATATTGCACCTAAAAATAAACATTTTTAAATAAATACACAGCATTGTAAGTATTTTCTGCTTGATGTGAGAAGGTGCTGAATGCTGCAATGCATGTATTTTGATGGAATGGTTACAAAAATAATATGCTGATTGAGAAGCGTATTACAGGTTAAGTAGCACAAACCCTCTATATATATATATATATATATTTGTAAAAGAGTTGCAGAAAATACTTTAAAAAATATAAGCATGTCTCTACTATGTACTGTTAGATGCAGATGTTGAATCTGGAAATATAAATGTTGAAGAGTTTCACAGTAGTTTTTGATGCAGATAGCTGTGAACAACAGGAGATATGTACTCTCAGAGTTCAAGTGTACATCTGAAGTGTTGAACTTAGATGGCAGAGTTAGGTGTAGAGTTTTTGGAGGTGATTGGTAGATGGATTTGTGACTCTATAAGGCAGTTAATGAGGACGTGTTGAGAACATGAAAGTGGAAAGGATAGAAGGGCTGCCCCTATGTCAAGGGGTCCACAGACACCACAGTAGTCCGCGGATGGCTCGTGCCACATCGGGGTCTTTTAAGGATGCCTGGCATGCAAAGGGGACTGTGCGGACTATCAAATGAGGTGTTCTGATTGTGCTTTACTGGAAGAAAGGGTAGCATGTGTTTTGATTTTTGTGTGTAGGGAAGGTGGATGTTGCTATTGCTAGGAAAAAGGTAACTGTGTGTATGATGGGAGATTGTTGGATGAATCATTTTAAAAGGTTCACTGAATTGTGTGGCAGCTGTGATACTGTTGGTTTGGAGGAAGTGAAGGTTTGGTGGGATACAGTGTCTGGGATAAACTAGGTAAGATTATGGCTCACTTTCAATAACCAGATATTAGTGTTGTTCATTGTGGAGGAAATAGTTTGGGCTACATTACACTACTATATTTGCAGGTTGCACTAAAGGATATGTTCCAAGGCTTAATGGAACTATTTCCATGTGGAAAGATTATTTGTTCACAAATACATAGAAGGGAAGCTGGAGATATCCAAATGTGTTTTGTGCACATCTAGAAGAAGGTAGGCACCTTGTAAATAAAGGTGTATGTGTTTTTGGAATGGTGTAGGCCTGGCATCTTTTGAAAATGAAAATATCCAGTTGGATGGTGCAAACAATTTTCAGAGCAATGGAGTTACTTTTCTATGATTTTGGGAGTCAGATTGTTCTTGTAAATATTCAAAATGCACTGAGAAAGTGTTTGTGAAAAAGATGTACAGTGCATATGAAAACATTTGTAAGTGGTTCTAGGAAATAAAAATCAGAAAAGCAAATACAAATTCAAAACTGATAAAATGGCTCTTTTAAGAGCCACCATTGTAAAATACATTGAGGGTCATTACGAGGTTGGAGGTAGCCATGGCGCTGTTAGCGCCATGGCTCCCCCTTACCGCATTCCGGGTCCGTGTTCCCAGAATGGGGACTTACCGGGTCATTCCGACCGTGGAGGACCCGGTAAGTCCCCATACCAGAACCATTCTCCATTCCCATTTGAACCCCCATAGGGCTCAATGGGAATGGGGATGGAGCTAATAATGAGCCCACTATTAGCGGGCCCGTTATTAGCTCTGAAGTCCCTTAACGGGTCCCTTCCATAACGCCTGGCAAAACCAGGCGTTAGGGAAGGGACCCGCTAAGGGACCTCGGAATAGGGTGGTAAGGGAATACCGGCACTGGTGCCCTTACTGGTGCCGGTAATCCCTTACCACCCACCTCGTAATGACCCCCATTGTTTATATTAAGCATAAACCTTGCCACCCCTTTCAATTGACGTTCTGTCTGCAGACAAAACACGTGCCACATCCAGGTCTTTTGAGGATGCCTGACATGGAAAGGGGTCTGTGGAGACTGTGGACAGTCACGGTGTCTGCAGACATCAGCATATTATCCAATCAGGCTTCCTGGGTGTGGTGTACAGGAAAAGAGGGTAGTAGAAATATGGCTTGCAGGAGTTTTGAGAGCACTGAAAATGTGATGTTTATGTCTTTGAGTAGGCCGAGTATATGGATTTTGGGGGACTGAATCCATCGGCTGAAGGTCTATGTTGAGCACTGTAAATAGGGTGAATATCTTGTATTCCATGAATTTGAAGTGTCCTGGTTTGGAGTGCGAGGAATGAAGTGGATGGATGTGCTCCCGTTTTGTGAGAATATGGTTCACTTAAAACATCTGGACATCATTGTTCTTCATTGTGGATGGAACAGTTTGTGGTACGTTACTGGAATTCCATTGCAGTTTGCAATGAAGGAGACATTTGGAAAGTTGATGGAAATGTTTCCAAATTCCACAATATTTTTTTCTCGGATTGCTCAGAGACAATAGTGAATGTGTCCGAATGGATTATTTCTGCAAATGGAAAAAGCAAGGCACAATGTGAATAAAGCTGCGTGTGCTTTCTTCGTGTGAGGTTAGCTTGACATCTTTCCATAATGAGAATATTAAATTTGATATTGTTAACATTTTTCGGAGAGATCGAGTACCTGCTAGCAGTGGGGGGCCTTTTGCTCTCAATATGAACAATACTGAAATGTCCTCTATTGTCTGTTCTAACTCTTGCATGGAATGACACCCAGTTCTTAAATAATCATAAATCACATACCTACACATGTTCCAAGCACTATTCAAATGTAGTAATCTGGCCTGGCTGTCAGAAGCAACCTGCCCTTTCCCTTCTCCAATATATCCAGTAAAGCTCACAACACGTTGACACTTAGTAGTGGCTTGTGAAGTGGATCACATGCTATTTGGACTGGGATTTAAGAGTGGAACTATGCCTAATTAATTGAATCAAACCTCCAGCCTGCAAGGCACATTCCCTTTCGAATCAAATATTTGAAGTGTCCAATAACACAATGAAATGCGGCCCATCATTGCAGCTATATTCTACAACTGGTATGCCTCTTCTGTCTCCACTCACGTGCCGACGAAAATGGTCTGATGCAAATGGAACAAATTAATTCTCCTCGAGCACCCGAAACCCCCTTTAAAAAAAACAGCTGCTTACACCCTGACATGTTTTCCTTATAACTCTACAAAATGCACCACCAACCCCGAAACATACTTTGCCAATCACACCACTACTTCAATCCAGGGAGGAGATGGATCACATCCACAAACACAACTATAACCATTGCAAAAATGACCTTGAATGTGTATTCCAATGAAACAGTAGTGACGCAAGGGAGTGAATATAAACAAAGGAGTTTTGATAAGATCTTACAGAGGCTCACATGTCTGGTGCAGAACTAACCTTTGCACGTGTTTATAGATACCATTGCTACAGTTTAGTGAGTACCTGACTGCAAACAACTTTCAGAATGTGCATTTTCCGGCAATGCAATATACCTTTTATCTACCTCTAATTCCCTGTGCTTCAATGTAGAGTGTTACCTCTGATCAGAGAGCCCACAACTGCAATCAGTTCCTGTGAGCGAGATACTCTTGACTCAGCTCACTTCGCTCGCCAACATCTTTTTAGTGTAGCATTCCCATAACAGCTGCCAAATGTCCACAATGAAAATTTGATTCTCATTCTAGCAATCAGTATTTCACTGTTTCCCTGATAAAGTCAAACATGCATCCTGGATTATTGTGATGGCTCAGATAACCTTAGACCGTGGAGGTAGAAAGCAAAATAAGGGCAACTTAATAAATCAGCATATTTCTCATGGTATGACGTCCTTTCATCGACAGTTGTGTTTTCAATGAGTTTTATTTAACAACAAATTTACAATGAAAAAACTCATTGAAAAATATAGGGGGGATGGTGTAGTGCATATAAGGGGTGGGGGGTCGGGAATAGTGAAAAAAACAATAGGGGTTGGAGGGCTAAGGGGGGACCCACCCAAGAATAAAAATAAAATAATTTAGATGAGTTTTTTCATAAAACATTTTTCATAAAAAAACTCATCGAAAAAAGACTGTTGATGAAATGACATAGAATCTTTCAGACATAATGTAAGACAAACACGTTAATAACGCCAAAAGAATTCCCCCAGATTTTTCATAGACATCATAAAGTGTGCTACATCTATTTATATGCTGACATCTCCATGTTATTATTTCTTTGTGTTCCCTGGTTTGTCCCTTTTCTCTCCTGAATGCACACTCAAACCCTTTATCTACCCTTACCCACATTATTACACGTTGATCAATCTTTGATTGTAAGGCACCCACTTGTGGGACTGCTTGATCCGCTGTATGAATTTCATGTTGCAATACCATGTTATCAATCAATACAAATACAAATAAATGCCTGTGGTGTACTACACACATTTTCTCCAGAATAACCTTTCTCTCAAACCAACAGAGGAGTTGCAAGTCCCGCAACAGTGCGTTGCTTATGTTTAGTTGCTGGCTAAGGATTGCCATTGTATACTGCTAAGAGCAGACATACCCATCCTTTTTTGCTTGACTTCCTTTCGCCAACCTCAATCACCAATCACTCAACCATTATGGCCACACACACACACACACACAATCATGTTGAAATCTAGAGCTCGCAGGCCGTGACAGTAACATCTGAAGGATCCCTCCATGCCACAGCGATATATGAATCCAAAATGAGTTCTGGGCCACGTCTGCAGATGTGACTCAGATGCAGCAGCGTGACAATAGAACAATAATCTTCTCTGCTGTGATATTATGCGTACAATTACATTTATTTATGCTAAATTAAAGGTACCAAATGTTTGGTTTTTGGCAGGAATACAATAAATGTGTTCAAAATATGTACTGTCATCTCAATTACATAGACACTGGAAGATAGTTCTCTCAGGATTTGACAAATCATTGTATGAACACTCTCACAGTGAGGGTTATTATTTATATAGTAGAAACGTGGTTGGCCCTAGAGTTGGAAATGACCTTGCTAAGCTCTGTTATTCATGGTAGATCTGAGTAGGGCTAATATGTCGCAAGATCACAGGTTACTGTTTGAGGTTTGCCCAAAACCGCACCTCACCTGAACCAATAGCCTTGATAAAGACCTACGGGGCGAAACATGTGTCGGCTGACAACATATAAGAGCCTCGGATGTACTGCAATGTATACTACACATTCAAGAACTAACCATTTTCACAAATAAAAGCGACAAAAAAACGCAGCAAAACGCATGGAAGAACAATTTATTTGAAGCACAAGAGCAAGATAGCCAGGAGAAACCCCTCTTCTCTTTTATTATTTATATAGTGTCAGTCTTTTGCCATATGGGCCCAGGGAGGGGAAAGGTCTGTCTTTAATGTGGACATTTCTACATCATATGGAAATTAGCTATATGAGGATATGGTTCATCGAACCCTGACACAATTTTAAAATCTCTGCATTGGAGTTGTAGAGAAAAAGGCCTATGCATTGGAAGATAGCCCATTAAAATTCATTTTGATTAAAAAAGAAAACTTTATGTTATGGATGATAGCGAAACGAAGAAACGTTAGATATTTATTCTTCCATGAAACACATTAGATATGAACTCGAAAAAAGTTGGCACCCTTCCGAAATATTTAAGTCTATTTCCGAATAAGAAAGTGTGGGATTTGTTTTTTAAGGCTCTGTTTTAATATTATTTTAACAAGGGAAGTTTAAGTTAGAAGGAGAATGTTGCCTAAGGAACTTATGCACTGCAGATTGTTGTAATGAAGGCAATAGTGTGGAAACACTAAAGCACCTTGCAGTAATATGTCTGCGGGTGCACTTTAAACACGTGTTACATTTTATGGTCCTGATTCTATAGACTGTGAGGTTGTATGGTCTTATTTATTGAGTGGCCTCTCAAATAATGTCATTTTTTTGCTTGTGAACTTTTTAAGTGCCACACATTTAAGTGGATATGGTCTTTGAGGATTTGACATGTCATGTTTCCATGAGATGATATGTATTTATTATTGAGGGTAAATATTATGTTCATGATTTTGTATTCATGTTCTTCCACGCTATTTAATTTTAGGTGATGGACATATTTTTTTATGCATAGGTAATATTGTAAAGGTATGTTATAAACCATGAACAATTAATACAAAAGTCTGGGTCAGGGTTGGGTGATCCTAATGTTAAGTAGCCACGTATCAGTCTGTTTCTTTGCATCAAATTAAAACACACACATGCACTTTAACTATGCGCAGGTGGCAATCTCACATGGACAAGTTCTACACTGTAACAACACCTAATAGGAAATGAAGTTTTTACTTGGCCTTCTTCACGACTGCTGTTCAGGTGCTGTTCTTCTGGTTAGCGGCACACTGCACACTATCTCACTTGGGAGCATGTCTCATAATTTACTGTAAAATATGGCTCTACAACCATGTTCCAGGAGCACGCGAACAAGAAGCAATTAGAATCTCGCTGGCTTAGTCCGTGTATTTGCAGTTTCATTGTGCAGTTAGCCAATTCCAAGACAGTGATGAATTGGACACAGTCAATAATTGTCTTTTGCAGGCACCTTAATCCATTTACAACTTCACATTATAATGCATTTTTCATCCCTGGTCACATTTACGCAAATAAATATCTCACCGAGGGGTTATTCCCACCCCTGATAACATCATAAGGAGCTGTAGGGGGTTTGCGGTGCAGCTCCGTTAAACAATATTATAATTCCCTAAAAACTAAATAAATACTTAACATATCCCAAAAAACGAATCATTCAAAAATAATCATGAGTTATGTAATGGTTTTTGAGAGCATTTTATTTGTATAATCTATGCTGTGGCTGGTTTATCAACACAGAGAACATTTGTTACCCATCTTTCCTAGCCAGCTGCTTTCCATCTGATAATATCATGTAGTGTCTGCTTTCTACTAAAATAGTGAATTTAACCTGATTAAGAAACACTAGTAAAAGCTACCTGTACTATGCACAGGTCCTGCATACAGACATGAACACACGCTCATCAAATGTTTAAAATCAATCATCCTGTAGGTCACTGTTCCGATTCGATTATCCCTTGATGTGCTTTGCACTCTGAAGTAAACTGCACTGAGAATGGGCGTGTGTGGCTGGCTGACATACCCCGGAGCAGATATGTGGAGGGGAGGTGAGAGTTGGCGTGCTGCAGTATACTGGGACCTTCTGTTCGCTCTCTCCACCTGTCGTCCTACCCTGGCATGGTGCAGTGTATTGCGGTGCAAATCTCTCAGAAACAGTGCATCGTAGGGTCTTGAGACGTGGTTTTCAGAGACTTTCGAGTTTTGTTTCTCGCTTCGAGACACTTAAAATGAGCTTTGTCCAGTCCTTCTAAGATCACATTGATGTTTTGCCAATTTCAGGCAACTGTTGCATGTGTGAAGGGGCTAACATACAGGGAAAAAGGGGCGGGGCGTCCAAATGTCATGCAGCCAGTAATGACTGGAAGATCCTAACGGGGAACTATGGAACATTTTGTCCAGATTGCTGTAAAATTGTATACGGAACATACTAACAGATGTTCTGCCTTATATATAGATTTAACTAACCCACGCATGCTCGCT
The DNA here is from genome assembly GCF_040938575.1 of Ambystoma mexicanum. Taxonomy (NCBI): domain Eukaryota; kingdom Metazoa; phylum Chordata; class Amphibia; order Caudata; family Ambystomatidae; genus Ambystoma; species Ambystoma mexicanum. Next base: position 1,153,309,931 of record NC_090928.1, read on the forward strand.
CTCTTTTCCCAAGACAATGCAGATCGCTGAAGCACATGGAGTACATGCATGTTTGTTTCTGAAATTGTAAATTTAACAAATGATTGGCTTTCTGGGCTTGCATTTCTCTTGCTTTGCCAAGTAACATAGTATTAATTTTTCTCTGGGCTTTGTTTCGGGTGTTCATCCTAGACTTATTTAGTGTATGTGTCTCTATGTGTGTGCATGTGTGTGTATCAATGTGCATGTGTGTTTATACGTGTTGGGGTGTGTATGTGTGTTTTTTCTTTCTCCAGGGGAGGCTACATGCTAACGCCTTCATTTCAATGAACAATACATTAAAATATTAGCAAAACAAACATCATTTCACAGATGAGAAAATGGTCATTCATTTGCAGTTGTATCACCCCTAATTTAACTTAGATGGGGTGGAAGCTGTAGCCAGGAATCCAGGTTTAAAAATGCGTCTGTGAATCGATCAGGCTGTTTATGATAATCCTCAGCATTCGCACGGTTTCTTTAACAAATTCAAAATGACTGACCTACTTTATATCCACAGACCTCTCAATGTCAGGTTAAAGGTGCTAGAAAAAGAGCATGATGGGAAAAGAGACAGAACAAAAATCGCAAGAGCTGATGCAGTTTTAAAGGAAAGGGACGGAAACACCCCACCAATCAGGGGTCATGAGGAGCGCTATAAGAAGATTGCATGAATGCAGACAGTTGTCGATTGGAGTTGGAGGAGGAGGTATGAGATTCTGCGCTCATAGGCAGATAAGTATAGGCATTTGGTTCTATGCTCCATCATCGATGTACATTTTTTCAAAAGTCAAAGTTGCCAAAATAGTTACTTCAAAACATCTCGTTGATTTGTTTCTGTTCATTTTGGGGGGGGCCACCTCGCCCCCCTGTCCCTATACTCAAACCCCTACCCCAACCCCTCATCCATTTTTCCCTTTTACCCTCTCCTATCCTCCCCCCTATATATTTATGGGAAAAATTGCTTTTAAAAATCAGTTTTGGCAAAACAACACAATACCCTGAAATGCTGCACTAGACTCTTACAATGAGAGGCTGACAGTGATAACCTCTTAATCCTGATGCCCGGTTACCAATCTGAGACGTGCCAAGAATCTGAAAGGTATGGTGAAACCTGAAGAGGACATTGAACTTTTGCCACAAAGTGAACCCTGACATGTACCTACAACCTGGAAGTTCCCAAATCTGCTCGCCTGTTTTCAAAGTGAAACCTGGCACTACTAAGCACAAGACGTACCATGAAATCTCACTCCACATTTGCCTGCCTCGAATGGCATCACTCTTCCTCCTGTGTGCCTCTTTTGGAGCTATATCTAACACCCTTATTACTAAACTGGTAGACAGCCCACCCATTACGATAGTTCTTATCCAGACATTCTTTGTCCCATATCTCCACTCCTGTCTTCCTGCCTTCCCTGCACAACATACTACCCATTCCTTCTACCAAATACTGAAAGCTCAGACTTTAATCCTAGTCTGAAGGATGGCATTGTTTTCAGGCAACTCCAGATTTCCTATGCTACCTGGCCCCACAATGTCTCATTAATGATGCTGCTGGCTTCCTTCATAGTACTAAACATAGCACTATATACAAAATGGTAATTGATATGATATGATATGATATGGCATTTGTAACGCGCCTATACACAAGTGTTTCAAGGCGCGACGAGGCAAGGGAGGAGGGAACAAAGGGAAGACAGACAACAATCCTACTAGGCCAGGTGTCATTCAGATCACGCAAGTGCAGGGGTAGAGGGGAAGGGAAAAGTTCAAGGGGAAAGGGTGAGGGGAAAGTGCAGTACAGGGGTAGAAAAATGACAAGATAAATAATAAGGGCCAGCTGGTGGCAAGTGCAAGGTAAGTGCAGACAATTGGTGGGAGGGGGGGGGCTTTAGGGATGCAGAGACAGTCCCGCAGTGCAGGGGTTGCCAGGGAGGCAGTGCAAGGGGATAGTGGCTGGGCCGAGGACCGAGATCGGTGAGAGTGGCCCAGTTGCAGAATCAGTGCAGTTTGTAAGCGACTTCAATTCAACACTACAGCTAAGTCAATGCCTAGTCTGGGATGCTGATGGAAGCCCTTATTGATGTATTTTTATGTCCAGTTTGATTTACTCTGGATGACAACCCTTATATAACACCCCTCTCTCAGAATCCCCCTGACCCCGCTGAGCTAAGAAGTAGGTTTGTTTTGCAAATTTAAAAGGTTTATTTGAAAATTAAACAATATATATCTATCACACTTTTATGGTAAATTAATATTTGATAGCACACTTGTGAGGATGATAGTGATCAACAATGGATAATGTTATAGTGGTACACTCTTTTTGATGGCTTAGAAGTGATATAGAGAGGATGAAGTAGCTGAGAATGCTTTTATGGCTTCAAGGACAATGCATTGATGAATGAAATGCAGTACAGAAAATAAACTTGATATGACTTCAACAAAAGACAATGTAATCACTTTTCTTTGACAATTCACCCCCCCCTTTATACAAGGTAAAGAGATGAAAGGGAAGCACGCAGTTCTCAGGAATGCAATCAAATATAATTCAGTTCCCCCCTAGCAAGCTTAGAGGAAAACAGGTAGAAGTTTTAAATGCAGGCAAGATACTTTGATGTGGTTGCAATTAAGTGAAAAATATGCTAAAATTGCTTTTAATTCCCTATAGGAGGTTCCGGGTGAGTGAGAGATACTTTAAATTAATTCAGGATCACTTTAGCAATGCTCTATGAATGATTGTCAGGTTGCACACGAATTTCAGCAAGGAAGGCAAGGACAAATATTTTTAGACGTGGCTGAAATTAGGCAAAATATCAAATTGTGGTAAATTTAGTTGTGTGCGTCGAGCGCAATTACGGAGGCAGTGTAAAGAGTAGGAAGCCGGTTCTAGGCTCGTTGGAAAGCTTAGAATCTTAGCTTTGAGATGACAGTTGCTACTAGCACAAACGGTTCAAGAGATATGGCTGATTTAGTAAAGGTAGTTTTTCGGATTTGAAATTTCAAAGCTCAGAATGACAGATGACAGTTTTCAGTTTTAAAGATGACAGAAAGACACGATTTTAGGAGGCTATTCTAATAGGCTAAAATAGTTTGGATTAGATTATTTTAAACTAAGAGATTGGTTTTGGCACAGTCCTGACTGGGTAATCACACTATAATTTAGACAGGAATGCGACTTCGTCACCGATCGGGTCAGGATTGGCTGGACTTCTGCTAGCAGTTCTTCACAGCGATCTGGTCTCTGGTTCTCTCTGGTTCAGGATACAGCACTGCTTTCTGGATACTTCTACAGGTTCTTGCAAAAGTACTTGGCAAAGAATTCAAACAGCTCGCCCGGCTGTTGAATAGTTTGGTTGGTTTTGAGGCCTGCTGAAGAGGATTCAGCTTGTGGATTCAGGCCTCTCTGCTACAAATTCTGGAGTTAATTTCTGGTCTCTGGAGATTGATGGATTTGAAGTCTGGATCTCTGGATGTGAAGTCTGAAGTCTCCCGGCAAAGCGTCCCGCAAGAAAGTGGAAAGTGAATCTCTCTACCTGGGTTTCAATGTTCCTTTTATGTGTTTTGAAAATGGGTGTGTGCCTGGGCCTAGCTAAGCCTGCCCCTCTCACTTATCATTGGCCAAGCTTTCCTCTCTCCCTTGATTGGGGGAAAGAAATGGAGTGTCAGAGTGATAAGTAGTCCCCTTGTCAAATTGCAAACAAATCTATTTCTGACCCAAATACATATTTATCTATGTACCATTTTTCTAATATTATAGGTCCAGTTAACATATTTTCTGTAGCACCAAACCATCCGATCCCTGTCTTTGTACGATGTTGTGTACACTTATGACAGAATTCTCCCCTTTTCATCCAGATAACGACCTCTAAATCTTTCCAGATTTTACACAGATGTGCACCAGGGATATGGGTTTCAGATGATAAAGTGTCAGATTTTTAACATGCATACATTTGGAGTAACAACCTTTTTTTTCCGCTACTATCCCCAAGAACATACCACAGGGTCCTAACACCTCTTAAAATGTGCACAGAAAAATCACAAAAATGATGATGTTATTTATATAATTTTGACAAGTCCGCACTGTGAATTATCCATCTTTTTAAAATCATGCTCTGGCCCCAAAGGGGTGTGGTTTTCCAAAGCACATGGTGGAATTTCTGGTTTATCCACTTCCCCCAAGCTCAGCTTGCCCTCACAGGCACTGCCCCTCACAGTTTCTCCCAAGAGGAAGCCATTTTACGACCCCCCCCCCAATATAACATTTGCCTGAGTCCAGGACAGGGCTTTGTTCAACTTCCTGCAGTCCCCAGGTGCTCCTCCCATTTTCCAATCAGAGAGGTGCCATCTCCTTTTGGCAGGGGCAACAGGATGCAGCTAGGCCTGGGAAGAGTGGCTGATCAGGTTTCTCCTGTCGGGGGTAGTTGTCAGGTAGAATTCAGCTAAATGTCACTTTCGTTCCCAGTTTTCTACATTCAAATCCAACTTACAATTTTTGCACATGCAGCTAGAATGCTGATTCTAAGTTCAAAACTATGACATTTAAACAATTGCAACCTATGTGATACTCACAAGTAGGTCACTCATTTATTCTAAACATTTCGCTTTTAGTGGCTTTAAACCCAAATTCACTTAAGCTGCTGTCATCCCCAGCTATTTTTTATATATACATTAAATAATGACTTCCTTCAAGTCATTTCAGAATATAGTTTTACATTGTATCCACCTCTTAGCAAGTCTTTCCTTGGCATGGTTTGCGTTCATTTGTTCAGTTTTACACAAAAGTCTGGTGGTTTTAAAACGCAGGCTTTCTGATAGTGGTGAGCACCAGTATTGCATCAATTTTTGACATTAAGAAAATGAATTCCCCACAGTTCTGGGTTGCTTTTGGCAATCAGCATTGCCATTCCCAATGGTTTCAGGCTACTTTGTGTGTAGCCCAATTGTGGTTTTAGGCAGTGCCCTCCTGTGCTCACAACATAGGCACAAATGGGTGGCAGCCTATTCTTCATGTTTTCCCTGTGCACTCTCTGGGGAGTTCTGGCCATCATGATGTTTTCAATGTCAGTAATGCACAGTGTTATGGTAGGGCTTGGATGCATGGGTTAAAACATCCCACAAGCCCCCCCTCTTGCGATGGTCATTCTGACTGTCACTGATGGAACTCGCAAGATCTGGGATGTTCGCCTCATCTTCTTCCAATTCCGTAGATGGCACAGTTCAGCATCTTTTCCTCCCTCCAGTCGATCAATCAGTTCTCCTTGCTGGTCCTGATGGGAGGATTGGGCGGTACCCCGGGCCCCTCGGATCTTCGCTCCCGGTCCCCATGTCGCCTTACGTGGTCAGTCTCCATGGTTTCATCTCTCCTAGGATGATAAAGCAAAAGCGGCAATATCTATTCATAGACATTTTTCCACCACTATTGATATAGTGGGGCGGCATATACATTTTATACATCAGGATACATTTTGCAGTCTTATTTTAAAACAAGCTATAACAGTCTTGGCCTATCCGACGCCGGCAAGCGTAAGCCGGCCCACCATCCGAAGGACCACATCCAAAGGACTGCTTCCTGTTCCGTACCGACGTATCTCAGTCCACCATCACAGCTGAGGGGGAGCAGGAGCTCCAGTCCATTGCAGGAGCAGTGGCACCCTCCCACAGCAGCCTCAGGCCGTGAGGTAAGCCGTTTTGCTTTTAAAACTCTGCCCCGACCTCCCGCGCCTATATCTGCCGCACGGAGCACTTTGAGTATTTCGCGCCAGTATTTGCAACTGGCCTTGTTGCCTCATTTCTGGCATGCCCTTGCCACCCTTTTCGTCCGAATCCAGCTGCCTGCATGCCTTCCTGCACAGGCATCCATTACTGGCTACGAGTGTCTTGCCCTGAAAAGATGGCCGACAGCCTTCGTTCTACGATCCCTCGTAGGTAGCCTTACTCTATCTTGGCTACATTGTTCAGCTGATTGGCTGATGACCCCTTTGTCTTGGCCTATGCGACGCCGGCAAGGCGTGAGCCGACCCACCATCCGAAGCACCACATCCAAAGGACTGCTTCCTGTCCCGTGCCGACGTTTCTCAATCCACCATCACAGCTGAGGGGGAGCAGGAGCTCCAGTCCATTTCAGGAGCAGTGGCACCCTCCCACAGCAGCCTCAGGCCGTGAGGTAAGCCGTTGTGCTATTAAAACGCTGCCCCAACCTCCCGCGCCTATATCTGCCGCACGGAGCACTTCGAGTATTTCACGCCAATATTTGCAACTGGCCTTGTTGCCTCATTTCTGGCATGCCCTTGCCACCCTTTTCGTCTGAATCCAGCTGCCTGCATGCCTTCCTGCACAGGCATCCATTACTGGCTAAGAGCGTCTTGCCCTGAAAAGATGGCCGACAGCCTTCGTTCTATGATCCCTCGTCGGTTGCCTTCCTCTATCTTGGCTACATTGTTCAGCTGATTGGCTGATGACCCCTTTGTCTTGGCCTATCTGACGCCGGCAAGGCGTAAGCCGGCCCACCATCCGAAGGACCACATCCAAAGGACTGCTTCCTGTCCCGTGCCTGTCCACTGCCGTACGGGCCTGGGCCAGTACCCCTGGTCGAATGCAGTGAGTACCCTATGCTGACCCTAATCCATGATTACAGATAACACTCTTTGGCTCCACTGAAGTACTTTCCCTACTAACGAGTCGCAGTTAGTGGCCGGATTTTGCTATGAAACTTTGACATTAGCCCACCCTACTGATGCAAGTCAAACTGATATCACCTCCCGCTTCGCACAACGCATGCCTTGACGCTTTTGTGTTTTTGTGCGCCGCTCACCTCAGAATTTTGAGCCTGTGTGCTGATTAATCAACGGCCTGCCTAATTGCCTCCTCTCATTAATTCGGTATTTGTTTGCACTGTGTAACCTGCTTACACGTACTTTCTTTGTGACTTTACTTAATCTGCAGCAGAACGGCAATCCTTTGTGCCCATTATTACTCCTGCCGCTGTTGCCTCCACTCACCTCATAGTGACTGTCCTTCAATGCACACGCGCCTATGTGTTGTGCCCTATGGTCGCTAACAGACCACTTGATTGTGTTGTGCCCTATGGTTGCTAACAGACCACTTGATTGTGTTGTGCCCTATGGTCGCTAACAGACCACTTGATTGTGTTGTGCCCTATGGTCGCTAACAGACCACTTGATTGTGTTGTGCCCTATGGTCGCTAACAGACCACCTTGATTGTGTTGTGCCCTATGGTCACTAACAGACCACCCTGATTGTGCCTCGAACAAACCCCAAACTTTCTGCTAAGTGCTCTAATCCCGAATGTAGTATTACCGCTAATAAACCCCAGAGCTTACAAGCATTAGCGCAGCTAACAGACTCTACCATACCCATAGTGGCCTGCACACACCTTTATTCGAACCATGTTAGCCTGGCTAGTACTCATCATGCTACCCTTCTGTATCATGCCCGAGTGCACGCCTTGTAGCAGAAATAGCTTCAGCAACGGACTCGCCAAGATTGGCTGTCCCAGACACTACCCCATTCCCTGCCCTACACCCTTCCTGCCCTCCCAACCTCCTTCCCCACATAGGGCACCCACAATCCACAGCAATAAAATCAGCATTATGCCAAGTAATCCTCCACCTAACCTCATCACAGATGACCATTTTGACAATATTCGGAACCCACTGAATACGCTAGATGAGCGCCCGACAGACCACCCTAACCTCATGACCCGCAATAATAGACTAGGCTCTACACTCCCCACAATACTTAACAAATTGACCAACAATACCAGAACCAAAGTCACTAACAAAAACATCCCTGCAAATACTATGCATCTCAAAGGAGCCCTACTCAATGTTAGATCCCTTGTGGCCCACCCTAGAGAAATTGCCGACATTATCTGTTCAGCTAACCTGGATTTCCTCGCCACTACTGAAACATGGCTCCATGCCGCAGCAGGCCCCGCTCTAACCCTCCCGGTTCCAGATAACTATTCCATCCTTAGGGCTGACAGACCTAATGCCCGTGGTGGAGGAGGTGTAGCACTCATATTCAAATCTTCGCTTGACATTAGATCTGTAACTTCCCTTCCTCTTAACTCTTGTGAGCACCTATCCATTAAAATTCAAACCACTCCCAAAAACACCATTTCCCTGGAACTTATATACAGACCCCCTGACCCCATAGGTTCCTTTGAGGAGGATATAACATCCCTCATTGCGGAAAAATCTAAACCTTTATCCCAAAACATCATCCTAGGTGACTTTAACTTAGATTACAACGATCCTCACGACTCGCCAGCATCTTCCATTGCCAATGCCCTTTGCGAACAGAACTACATTAAATTTAACTCCCTACCCACACCTCAGAAAGGTAGAACCCTGGACTGGCTCGCCGCCTACAACTGCAACATTAATTGCAAAGACCCCCCCCAACCACTCATTTGGACTGATCACTTCCTACTCTCATTCGACATCAGTACCAATAACCCTCTCCACACACAGTGCCCACCTGCACCAGCATGTCTGACAAGAAATAAGCAGAATATCACCGCTGAAGCCCTTATCCCACTGGTTCTACCCACCCTAAACATGATACCGAATTCATCAGACCCTAACTTGTTAGTAGACTTCTACAATAACGCTATGACCAAAGCTATCGACCTTGTTGCCCCTCTCAAACTACGCAAAGGTAAACCTAAAGCTCACATTAATGCCTGGTACACTCCAGAACTTAACATTTTAAGAAATAAAAAGTCTAAATTGGAAGGCCTTTGGAAAATGAACCCTACAGAGGAACAGAAAATTAATCTCACCAATGCATCATCCCACTACAAAAAGGAAATAATTCGCACAAAAAAGGAAGCCTACAACATAAGAATAAGTAATGCTAGTTCCAGTACCAAAGAATTATTCTCCATCCTGAAAGAGTTAGAAAATCCTAATCCACCCACGGACACATCTGTGAAGAACCAATGCTGGTGCACTAGCATCAAAGATGCCCTTGCGAATGAAATCACTGGACTCCAAACTAAAATTGAAAATAAAAGACTATAACTGTCCAACAGTAGCCCCACACCTAGCCCCCCTAACCTTAGCCTACCCATTACACCCAATGCTAACCATGGCTTCACCTTCAAAAAAGTAACCGTATTAGAAGTGCAAAAAATCATAACCTCCCTCAAACCATCAAACTGTAAAGGGGATAGTTGCCCTGCACAGATTATAAAAGATGCAGCTAGAGACCTCGCCCCCTTCATTTCCAAGCTCATAAACGCATCATTCTCTACTAATTCGGTACCCAACAATCTGAAACAGTCATGGGTCCTCCCGCTTCTAAAAAAGCGAACCCTGGACCCAGCCATCCCTACAAATTACAGGCCCATCACAACTGTCCCCTTCTTGTTAAAAATCCTTGACAAAGTGGCCTGCTTGCAAATTCAGCATTACCTAGAGGCCAACCAACTACTTGGATTACATCAGTCTGGCTTCCGGCCACAACATGGAACAGAAACTGCTCTTGTTGATCTTAAGAGTCAGATTGACGAAATCAAAGATAAGGGCAAGGCTGCCATCTTACTCCTTCTAGATCTCTCAGCAGCCTTCGACCTGGTTGACCACAAGATACTCTGCAACCACCTCTCGTCTGCCGCCCACTTCTCCCCATCTGCTGTCTCGTGGATCCAGTCCTTCCTGGCCAACAGAACCATGAGAGTCTTCTCTCCTGTGGCAGCAGCAGACCCCATCCCTATCACCTGTGGTGTCCCCCAAGACTCATCTGTTTCACCGACCCTATACAACATCTTTGCAAAGCCCCTCTTTGATAAACTGGACCATCTTGGTGTCACCTACACAAACGACGCGGATGACACCCAGATACTCCTCACTATCTCGGGCAACTACAACACTGATGTAGCTAGGATCAACAAAATCTTCTCTGTCATTCAGGCCTGGATGGCCACACATAGCCTCTGCCTGAATGACGAGAAGATTGAACTGCTCATTGTTGGTGCACCTAATAACCTACAAAAACTCAGTCCCAACTATTCCAATATCATAATTGATGGCAATACTATCCCGATTGCCAAAAGCATGAAAACACTTGGTTTCTACCTTGACGCAAACACAAACCTCACTAAACAAGTCAATTCGATCGCCTCAGCCACGGCATATACAGGAAAACTAATCAGAGCCTGTAGACCATTTCTTTCCTCTAACAGCTGCCTCACGCTAGCCAGAGCTCTTATACAATCAAAGTTAGACTACTGCAATAGCCTCTACTTAGGTGCCAACCAAGCAATAATCAGCAAACTCCAAGTCCTTCAGAACAATGCGCTACGAGCAGCGCTAAACATTCCTAGGCGTGAGCACATCTCTGCCACCAGAACCACATGCAAATGGCTCACTATCCAACATAAAATCGATCTTAAATCCATCTGCCTCACCTACAAAGCTCTCAATAACTTAGCCCCCCCACCTTACTAACAAATTCACCATGAGAACTTCCATCAGAACCATGAGATCATCCAATACCCTATGTCTCACAGTACCTAGATTTACTTCCAAAAGAGCAAGTGGCTCAAGCTTCACTGTCCTTGCCTCCCAACTCTGGAACTCCTTGCCACTGAATGTCAAGGAGTCCAAATCCTTCCAGTCGTTCAGGAAACTAGCCATTGGGTGGCTCCTGTCAAAAAGCCAACCTTAAGTCTGAACCAGTTCAAACTGCTTACAAACTGCACATGTCTCTTCTGTTATTTCTGCTTGCTATTACTCCCATTTCTGTATATTCTGTATATACTTGCTACATTATGATTATTGTCCTCATTGTATACTCTGTATATACTTGCTACATTACGATTAGTGTTTCCAGTGCACTGTACCTGTACCTGTAACCTGTACCAAGCGCCCTCATACTCCCAGGTCCGGGGCGCTATAGAAATAAATAAACAAACAAACAAACATGAAACATTTTTTTTTTCAAATCACTAATATTTCAGAGACTATCTACATAGGATAATTTAGGGTTGGAACTGGATTAATCTGGAGCGGTCCCCTCCGGTATTGCAGAGGACTCCTCCAGTTGCTGCAGTGTGTGCCTGGGAAGGCAACACTTTAGCTGATTTATATGTACCCACTTGTCTTCCCCCTCTGCCGAACTGCCTTTGGGGATGCGGATCTTGTAAGCTACAGGGGAGATTTTGTCTATAATTTCAAACGGTCCCTTCCATGTAGGCAAAAATGTTCACTGTTCGGCCAGGTTCCTTTGGAAATTGTATAAATAGACTCGGTCTCCCACAGTATATTCCTTCCTGGTGGTCTTCAGGTCGTAGGGGGTTTTCATGCTATCAGCTGATCTTTCTAGGTTCTGCTGAGCATAGGCAAAAGCATGCTTAAGGTGTTTCCTTAAATTCTCCACATACTCATGAGTTGTGGAGGCGTTTATCAACATCTGCTCTTGGGTCCTGTAGAGCAAATGCTGGGGAAGCACCATCTTGCATCCAGTCATCAACTCAAATGGTGACATTGAAGGTTGCAGATGAAGGGGTAGATCTGATGGCCATTAGGACCAGAGGTAATCGGATATCCCAACTTGGCCCAGAATCTGCCACACACTTTTTTAAGATGCTCACAATGGTTCGGTTGTATCTCTCCACTGCTCCAGAAGAAGCTGGCCTGTAAGCAATGTGTAGCTTCCTTTTAACCCCCAGTATCTCCCACATCATTGTCATCATCTCGCTGGTGAAATGGCTACCTATGTCTGACTCAATCCTTTGAGGTAGACCAAAACGGGAAAAGATGTGGTTAATCATCAGGGCAGCTGCTGTTTCTCCCTTGCAATTTGGGGCCGGGAGACATTCCACCCACTTGGTAAACAAGCATGTGACGGTCAACATGTACTTGTTTCCTCTAGATGAGCGAATCACAGGGCCTACAAAGTCGATTTGCAAATCTGACCATGGCAGTGTCATCCCCCTCTTTTGGAGAGGTGCACGGTGTGGGAGGGATGATGGCTGAAATTATGCACACACCAGACACCCCTTCAAGTATTGTTCGAGGTCCTGCCCCATGTGTGGCCAGTATGCAACATCTCTTAAGATTTCAAGTGTTGTATGAAACCCCCTATGACTGGCTGTGGCCGCATCATGGGCGTGACTTAACATCAGGCTTCGGAATGAGGTAGGAACCACCCACTGATCATGGCCAGCTTGGGATTTCCTTACCAACAAACTGTCTTGGATTTGGAACCTTTTTGGACATTTCATCAACACTCTTAGGTCCTCTTTCCCAATGTAATCGGTATCCGTCAGGGGAAAGGTTTCAGGGTCCTCTATGTGTTGGTAAAACTTACCAATTATTGTATCCCCCTTCTGAGCTGTAATCAAATCAGCATCAGTGGTCTCTTTACTCCATTGTGCAGTTGAAAGATCATTGTGAGCATTTGTCTGGGATCTAGTTATAGCAGTGACCTGGATTTCCCCCAACAGGGACTCTATTTCTGTTAGATCCCCTTGGATGGCCCCGGTTTTGGCCAGCTGATCAGCTAAGTCATTTGATCTTCTTCCAGTAGATGGTCATCCCATTCGAGGTAACCAGATCATCAATGTTTTGAATTAACTTCCCATGTTTCAAGGGTTTGTTATTAGCACATAACATGCCTCTGGTTTTCCAATTAACTAGGTGCTCCACAAACCCGTTCCGTACATAATCCAAATCTGTGATTATGACCAGTTCGTGGAGTTGATGTTGGACGGCAGTGAGGATGGCCTGATGCACAGCCATCAATTCTGCCACCTGACTACTTCGGGGACCAATTTTGTATCCAGCGAAGGGTTCTGGGGACTCATTCACCCATGCGTTCCCTACGCCGGCCACAAGTTCTTTTTCCCTGTCGTTGTCAACATGGTAAGAGCATCCATTCACATAGACAGTGGGCATTCCCTCTCACTTGTCTTCTTCAAAGACTTTGTGTGGGGAATTAAGGTATGCCTCCATGTTGTCCTTGATTTTTAGACTTTCGTCCTCGAGACAGTTTTCTCTGGCACAATCATGCAAATCAGCCAGACCTTGCGCGAGGGGACTCTTCTTGTTTTGGCCATATCTGACCTCTACAGGAAAGCCTTGCATTGACAGAATCCAGGAAGTAATTCGGGAATTACTCACATTTCCTGCCCGGATTCTGTCACTTTGGAGATATTGCAGAGGCTGGTGTGGAGTCTCCACTATGATGTGTTCCCCCTGGATGAACGGGCGGTAATTCTTCAATGCCCACACCGTTGCCAGGAGTGCCTTTTCACATTTGTTGAATTTTTCCTCCACAGAGGATAAAGTTTTGCTCACATAGGAGATTACTTTATTGACCTTGTCATGCTTTTGGTATAATACTGCCGTCAAGCACGTATTAGAGAACCCTGTCTCCAGGAAGAACTCCTTGTTTCTGACAGGGTAAGCGAGGCAAGGCACTTGTGAGAGGCTTATTTTGAGTTGCCTTACTGCCTCGGATTGTTCTGGGCCCCATTCCCACTTGACCCTCCCCCCCTTCAAGAGATGAATCAGGGGTCTGGTGATCTCTGCGTAGCCCTAAATGAACTTTCTGCTGTAATTAGTCAGTCCAAGGAGGCTCCTTAGTTCCCGCAGAGTTGTGGGATCCTTCAGTTTCTGAAGTGCTTCCACTTTCTTTTCCTGGGGACAGAGACCCTGAGGAGTAATCTCATGCCCTAAGACATTAACACGGGTTCTACACCACTGTGCTTTCTGAAAGGATAGTTTTGCTCCGGCGGCCCTCAACTGTGTCAGAACATAACGGATCTCCGCTATGTGTTCCTCCACAGATGAACTTTTGATGAGGACATCATCTACATAAGCCAGGTTACCCCTCGCACCCAGGTCGGGCATGGCCTTGTGTAGGAAGATTTTGAATTCATTGCCGGAGTTGAGGTATCCGAAGAAGGGAGTCCGGGTCCATGTGTACTGCTGGCCCCCGAAGGTAAAAGCCAGTTTGTATTGGTCCTCCCTACTGACAGGCACGGTCCAGTATCCATTGGTCAGGTCTATTGCTGTGAATACCTGTGACCCCTGGATCTGGGCCAGCCCTTGGTCAATGTAGGGCAGAGGCCATCGGGAAGTATGGACCCGTTTGTTGAGCTCCCTAAGGTTGGCACAGAGTCTACACTGGCCGATTGGCTTCAATATTCCCAGCACCGGATTATTGAAAGTGCTGTGGACCTGACGGATTATTCCCCGGGACTCAAGGTTCTTAATTATTTCAGTAAGGGACTCCATGGATGCGAGAGGCAAGCGATATTGCTTCACAAACACTGGAGTCATGCCAGGGTCCGTGGGAATTGTTGTTGTGTAGATGTCGGTGCGACCACAGTCATATGAGTCTACCGCAAAGAGATCTTGGAAATCCAAGAAAACTTGTTTCAACTTTTGCTTCTGTTCCAGAGTCACGCATGCATCAGCCAGGTTGACTCTCTCTTCCACCATCTGCCTGAAGCCTGGACAGACTTCTGGTTTTGCTATCTCAGCGGCCTCCTCCAGCTGGGTGGAGAAGTCCCTGGTCAGAGTGCTGATTTGGACCGGAGGCTTCAGGTGGGAAAGGCAGCCCTCATGGACCTGGAAAATCACATCATCCCTCCTGAAGTCACAAGTCACATCTTCCTTACCATAAGGGCAAGAAGTGTACACCAGGAATTTCCCCCCATGCCGGGTGAAAATCCTGTCTGGTGTTGTATTGTCCTCACTGTCACTGTCAAAACAGTCCTTGGGGATTGGTCCTAACAGTTCATTTCCTAAATCAATGGAGAAATGTCGGTCATCAACCGCCATTCGAATGATGGTGCCTGCGGCTAGAGTAATACTCTTTAAGTCGCTGTTATCCACCTCTATTGGAATGGTGTCATGTTCTACGTTGAATAATGGTGTTGGGTTTACCCCCAACCCTTGCTGTTGGAGAGAAGCATTTAGATGAATATAAGCATCAAGGTTTTTCAATTTTTGTCCTCTTTTAACTTTCACTTCCAGGGAGAATTGTCGGGTCCTTTCTGGGATGGTGACTTCCTCTTTAAGCGGAATTTCAACTGCATAAGGTAGCAATTGAGCTGACCTAAATGCTTTTTCTTGATCATCAAAGCCCATGGGATTATCCGTTAATCGGGACCAAGCTTTGAAGTTTATTAAGTCCAAATTAATGGCGAAGCGATTGAGAATGTCGCTGCCTAAGTAAAAGGCGGCAAAGACGTCTCGCACGACCCAACAATTATGGACTATGCTCTTGTTGCCAATGGAGATTTTGAGCATACACCTGCTTGGCAGGAGATGTTTGGAATTGGGTGTTTCCAGATCCATTTCCCATTTGTCTATCAGTTTGAATGTGGGAATGGCTGGATCTTTTGGGAGTTGGCGGAACATGGCTTCGCTGATGAAGCTCTTACCGTTGTTCACACACACTCGGGCGAGAACAGAGTCCTCCCCATCATTTAACTGAACAGGGATGAACAACTGATCTCCAATTTGCTGAATATCAGCCAGGCTCTGAGCTTATTTCACATCTTTCTGGACAATAGGAGTGGGAGTTTCTGATTGTGGATTGGTAAAGAATTTCAGAGTATTTCCTTCCAGTGTGGAATACCACCTTAAACTGGAAGGAAGGTTGATTTTCAGAAATACAGAGGATCCCCCATCACCAGTATGTTGTCCTACTGCTATTACTGTCATGTCTGGAATTTGGTTGTTCTGGAAGTGAAATTCTACTTGGTCAGATTTTTGTTCAACCATGTGGCAAGTGCCATTTAAACTAACATGGTTGACACTGTGTTTTAATTTTATTGGTCGGCTAATCTGGGTCCAGAGGACCTTGTTTACACAATCTATTGGGGGTGACAACCTTCTCAGTAGGTCATTCCCTAGTAAACAAGGGGTGCCCTCTGGAGTCTCTACTATGACCGGGTGTTTCACCTTGTGTCGCCCAATTTTAATGTCCAAGTCTGCAGCCCCCTCAACGGGAATTTCCTTCCCGTCAAAGTTCTGCAGTTGTCCAGAAAGAGAGGTGAGAGGAATACGGTAATTCTCCCCCCCTTCCTGCATTTAGTTCATCAAAGGCCCTTTTGGACAGAAGGGTAGCTTGGGATCCAGTGTCCACCAGTGCCAAAATTGTACCCTGCCCCTGTACTTGTACCGTGGCATAGTATCTTCCCTCCTTCTCCTCAAGGGGGCACAGTTAATGCACATTTTTGGACAACTGGTGGGCTAATTTTCTGGTTTTGGACATTGCTAGCGAAGAGATTTGGGCAGAATTCTGTGGAGAGCCGGGAGAATCTGAAAGAAAAAGTTGGCAACTGGAAATGGTTTCGGGTTCTGGGCCGCCCCCCCCCGTTTGGAGGCAGTCATCAGGATGGGTTTGACCCATGGGATTTTGGTATTGTTGGTTCTGGAACAGAATGATGGGCGGCGACAGCTCAATCCCCACATCTACCCAGTCTGTTGATTCGGTTTTAGGTTCCCCTGGTTCTGGGCCGCCCCTGCCTTTTGGGAGGCAGTCACCAGGATGGGTTTGAACCAGGGGTTTTTGGTTTTGTTGGTTCTGGGATAGGATGATGGGCGGCGACAGCTCAATCCCCACATCTACCCAGTCTGGATTGGAATCTCTTGGGACCCATTTTTCCTTGGGAGGAGTTCCCCCATCTCTGAAGAAGAAGATCCTTTTCCCAGGATCTTCTGAGGATCCCTCTCCCTCAAATTGGAAGACCTGTACCTCCTCCACAAAGTGGGTCTGTTTGGGTCCTTTGTTTCTCCTACCCCCCCCCCCTCTGCTTCTTGGGAGGCAGGCTTTCAGGGGCAGGGGATTTTGTTTCCGGTTCCTGGTTTTCCAGGGGCTGTTTACAAGTTGAGAAGGAAGCTTCCTCCAAGGCTTTACACCCCTCTTCCTCTTGTGCCTCCTCCCTGGGAACCGGTCGGTTATCAGGGTGCTGCACCCGTCATTGTTCGGGAGCACCAGGTCCAGAGTTTGGGGCATTCTGCGGTGGCATGCTCATCTGAGGGTTCTGTTGAGCCCTCAGTATGTGACCCAGATCCCGTGCCATATTTTGGACCTGGCGCTCAAGTTGGGAAACCCGCTCAGGTTGATACGGGGTTCTGTTTTCTCCCCTGGGCTGATCCCGAGAAGGGTAGCTATCCCTTCTCTGGAAAAACCCCGGGTTGGGAAGATTTGGGTACCCCTCCACCCTTGGCCTCCCCTTTCCCGTATTAGGTTGTCTAGGCTCAGGGAATTGGGGAAAGAAGGATGGATGGTTTTGGGGCTCGAAACCTTGTGGATACCTGGGAAAAAAGTTCTGCCCAGTATTTGGGGAATTTCTGCCCTACTGTGGGAAGTTAGGAGGGAAGTTCCCTGGGTCAGGTGCTTGGCTGGATCCCCCCCCTTGGGCTGGAAGAGGCCCCACATAACCCAGGATTGGTCGGTTTCCCTTGTAGCGGGGAGTTACATGGTAAGGGGAGCGGGGGACCCCATTTGTGGGACTACCTCCTCAAATCCCTGTCTGTGACTGTCCCGAGGGCCTTCTGGGCTGTGAATTATTTGGTGCAGGCAGGTTTTTAGGCCCCCCATCTCCAAATCTAAAATGGAGGCAACCTTTAGCTCTGCCACCTTGGCAGCAGCAGGGGTGCTGTTGGTTTTGGGGTTTTTCTGCGCATTACTTATATTTTCTATGGGCTTCTTCACCTCATAGATCCGGGTGGCTTGCTCAATGATCCAGTCTAAACATCTTTTCTCGTGAAAATCTCTCACGAGCTGGGTCATTATGTACTTGGGAAGAGCATGGAAAAATGTGTTGATGAAATCTCTGCTGTCCGTGCGCACCCTTCTGGTGGTCTGCGCAAAGGCACGCTTCAATTCTTGCACGAATTCTTGTGGGGCCTGATTCTCCCCACATTGCAAATTGTAGGCTGCCTTGCGAGCCTCTTGTGGATTTCTATGTACAGAAATATGTTTCAAGATGGCCGCCCTATATGTGGACCATCTTGAATGGTTTTGGTCCTCCAGCCCCACAAAGAAACTGGAGTATTCAGGGGAGAATGACCATTTGACGTACTGGATGCAGCTACTGCTGTCCTTCAAATGGAAAGTCTCCATCATTTGCTCATAGAGCTCCAAGTGTTCCCAAACAGAATACTTGGCGTTCTTATGATAAGGCGTGATGGCACTCCTGATTGCCTTAATCTGTTTTAAGGGGTCCTTAAGCAAGGCCCTTTTCACCTTATTGGCCTTTTTGGTTCGGGTAACCCTGGTCCATTCATCCTCTGATTCAGAAGCACTGCTCCCAGAGGTGCCCATCTGATCTTCCAGGTTTTCCCGGATTCTGCGAGCCTGGGAATAGCTGGCAGAATGTGGGGACCTGGTCTCCTGTGTCCTGTGACGCTCAGAGGAGTCTTCAGATCCCTCCTTGTTACCAGGATTTGATGGGTACCCCCCGGGTGACCTAACTGGGCAGAGGTTTTTAGTATGCCCTTAGGGGGCCTAATTTCCTGGGGTTCCCCACTAAATTGCACGGTACTTAGGTGCCCATACCCGGGTGCCCGCCATCCATTCCTGGGTGGTACTGGCCTATAAGCCCCCTATTTTTGGCTGGATAGTAATCTGCCATTCCTGTGGCCCTGTGCTCATGCGCGCCAGGGGACATGGGGGTGGCAGAGTCCAGGGACTGAGAGAGATGAAGGCCTCTGGTACTAGGGCTTCTGAGGTTATGCTCAGGTGTTTCCTTTCCCAGCGAACTTCATCTCTGTCAGCCCCTGCTCCTTGTTGCAATGCAAGAGCCTGCACTTTCAGTTCCTCAGTTAAGGCCTTACTAGACTCTATCAGTCTCTCCTGCATGGCTACCTGTTGCTGGAGCCTATCATTGTGCTGACAGAGAGCCTCATTTTCTCTCTGTGCCTCCTGATTGGTCCTGGAGTACTGGGCCAGTCTCCGCTGCAGGAGGGTTACCTCCTGAGTCCCATCCCTACTGGCCTGCTCCTTTCTTGCTAGAGCCTCCTCCACCCTCCTAGTGTGACCTAGCAAGCCCTGATGCTCTTTTTGGAGGTCACCCAGCCCCTGGAGGGCCAAGTGATTTTCTTCAATTTTTCTTTTTAAATGGCAGACTTCCTGGCCTAAGGTATCCCTTTCCTGACCAAGAGCCTGCATTTGTGACGCCAGGTCGTCCATCTGCCTTTGAAAGGCACCAGCTTTCTGGCGCTCCTGATCAAACTCTGCCTGGGTATCCTGGTCTTTCAGGATCAGTTTATTGCTCTCTGCCTTTTCCCTATCTAGGTGGCTTTGCAGGGTGACTACCTGCTCAGCACATGCCCTATTGAAATCTAATTGTTGCTCCAGCTTTTTCTGGCTCTGCAGTAGGGAGACCAAACCTTCTTGATACTCCATCTGCAAGGCCAGAAATCTGGTATCCTGGTCAGACTTTTCCTGTTGCGGGATACACATGTCCTCTTTGATTTTAATGAGATACTGCCTGCTCTCATTTTCTGACTCCTGGCTTCTGTGCATCCTCTGCTCAGAAGAGGCCAGGTCAGATTGGGCCTTCTCTAACGCGATCTGTTGCCTATTAGCCATATCTTGGCCTTCAGCACATTTGTCCTGCATGACTCCCATATATAGATACAAATATGCCGCTATCCTAACCATATTGTCGTGTTCATCTTTAGCTTTAGGAGCCATGTATAGTTCACTCAGGGCCACATGTAAGGGACCCTGATCTATCCAGATATCTAACCCAGTTGCAGTGACCTGTCGTGTGATTGCCTGCAACCACGCATCCTGGCCCTGCTCAGTCCATTCACCTCTCACAAATAGCTAATGTAAGAAGTGCTCTCTGGCTATTTTGATGTCTACCAGTGTCGTCATTCTGGAATTTGAGTTCCTTCCTGACTTACAGAAGTTTGTATTTTATTTTGCAAAACAGACCGTTTCCTTAAAGCGTTCCTTTGAGGGGTGCTTTCACAGTGTAAAACAGTGTGGTGATCTAACCGGATATGTGTATTCGGTCAGTTGACACACTGTATTAAGCTGCACAAGTGGTAAATCTAATCCAGAATCTCCCGGCTACGAGCCCCACTTTGTAAGCGACTTCAATTCAACACTACAGCTAAGCCAATGCCTAGTCTGGGATGCTGATGGAAGCCATTATTGATTTATTTTTATGTCCAGTTCATTTACTCTGGATGACAACCCTTATATAACACCCCTCGCTCAGAATCCCCCCGACCCCGCTGAGCGAAGAAGTAGGTTTGTTTTGCAAATTTAAATGGTTTATTTTAAAATTAAACAATATATATCTATCACACTTTTATAGTAAATTCATATTTGATAGCATACTTGTGAGGATGATAGTGATCAACAATGGATAATGTTACAGTGGTACACTCTTTTTGATGGCTTAGAAGTGATATAGAGAGGATGAAGTAGCTGAGAATGCTTTTATGGCTTCAAGGACAATGCAATGATGAATGAAATGCAGTACAGAAAATAAACTTGATATGACTTCAACAAAAGACAATGTAATCACTTTTCTTTGACAATTCACCCCCCCCTTTATGCAAGGTAAAGAGATGGAAGGGAAGCACACAGTTCTCAGGAATGCAATCAAATATAATTCAGTTCCCCCCTAGCAAGCTTAGAGGAAAACAGGTAGAAGTTTTAAACGCAGGCAAGATACTTTGATGTGGTTGCAATTAAGTGAAAAATATGCTAAAATTGCTTTTAATTCCCTATAGGAGGTTCCGGGTGAGTGAGAGATACTTTAAATTAATTCAGGATCACTTTAGCAATGCTCTATGAATGATTGTCAGGTTGCACACGAATTTCAGCAAGGAAGGCAAGGACAAATATTTTTACACGTGGCTGAAATTAGGCAAAATGTCAAATTGCGGCAAATTTAGTCATGTGCGTCAAGCGCAATTACGGAGGCACTATAAGGAGAAGGCAGTCGGTTCTAGGCTCGCTGGAATGCTTAGCATTTTAGCTTTAAGATGGCAATAAAAACCGCTCCTAGCACAAACGGTTCCGGAGATACGGCCAATTTAGTAAAGGTAGTTTTTCGGATTTGAAATTTCAAAGATCAGAATGACAGATGACAGTTTTCAGTATTAAAGATGACAGAAAGACACGATTTTAGGAGGCTATTCTTATAGGCTAAAATAGTTTGGATTAGAGTATTTTAAACTAAGAGATTGGTTTTGGCACAGTCCTGACTGGGTACTCACACTATAATTTAGACAAGAATGCGGCTTCGTCACCGATCGGGTCAGGATTGGCTGGACCTCTGCTAGCAGTTCTTCACAGCGATCTGATCTCTGGTTCTCTCTGGTTCCGGATACAGCACTGCTTTCTGGATACTGCTACAGGTTCTTGCAAAGGTTCTTGGCAAAGAATTCAAACAGCTCGCCCCCGGCTGTTGAATAGTTTGGTTGGTTTTGAGGCCTGCTGAAGAGGATTCAGCTTGTGGATTCAGGCCTCTCTGCTACAAATTCTGGAGTTAATTTTTGGTCTCTGGAGATTGATGGATTTGAAGTCTGGATCTCTGGATGTGAAGTCTGAAGTCTCCCGGCAAAGCACCCCGCAAGAAAGTGAAAAGTGAATCTCTCTACCTGGGTTTCAATGTTCCTTTTATGTGTTTTGAAAATGGGTGTGTGCCTGGGCCGAGCTAAGCCTGCCCCTCTCACTTATCATTGGCCAAGCTTTCCTCTCTCCCTTGATTGGGGGAAAGAAATGGAGTGTCAGAGTGATGCTGTACTTTTTATGGTCAGAGGAACCTCCCTTTGTCAAATTGCACACAAATCTATTTCTGACCCAAATACATATTTATCTATATACCATTTTTCTAATATTATTGGTCCAGTTAACATATTTTCTGTAGCACCAAACCATCCGATCCCTGTCTTTGTACAATGTCGTGTCCACTTATGACAGAATTCTCCCCTTTTCATCCAGATAACGACCTCTAAACCTTACCAGATTTTACACAAATGTGCACCAGGGATATGGCTTTCAGATGATAAAGTGTCAGATTTTTAACATGCATACTTTTGGAGTAACAACCTTTTTTTCCGCTACTATTCCCAAGAACATACCACAGGGTCCTAACACCTCTTAAAATGTGCACAGAAAAATCACAAAAATGATGATGTTATTTATATAATTTTGACAAGTCTGCACTGTGAATTATCCATCTTTTTAAAATCATGCTCTGGCCCCAAAGGGGTGTGGTTTTCTAAAGCACATGGTGGAATTTCTGGTTTATCCACTTCCCCCAAGCTCAGCTTGCCCTCACAGGCACTGCCTCTCCCAGTTTCTCCCAAGAGGAAGCCATTTTACGACCCCCCCAATATAACATTTGCCTGAGTCCAGGACAGGGCTTTGTTCAACTTCCTGCAGTCCCCAGGTGCTCCTCCCCTTTTTCAATCAGAGAGGTGTCATCTCCTTTTGGCAGGGGCAGCAGGATGCAGCTAGGCCTGGGAAGAGTGGCTGATCAGGTTTCTCCTGTCGGGGGTAGTTGTCAGGCAGAATTCAGCTAAATGTCACTTTCATTCCCAGTTTTCTACATTCAAATCCAACTTACAATTTTTGCACATGCAGCTAGAATGCTGATTCTAAGTTCAAAACTATGACATTTAAACAATTGCAACCTATGTGACACTCACAAGTAGGTTACTCATTTATTCTAAACATTTCGATTTTAGTGGCTTTAAACCCAAATTCACTTAAGCTGCTGACATCCCCAGCTATTTGTTATATATACATTAAATAATTACTTCCTTCAAGTCATTTCAGAATATAGTTTTACATTGTATCCACCTCTTAGCAAGTTTTTCCTTGGCCTGGTTTGGGTTCATTTGTTCAGTTTTACACAAAAGTCTGGTGGTTTTAAAACGCTGGCTTTCTGATAGTGGTGAGCACCAGTATTGCATCCATTTCTGACATTAAGAAAATGAATTCCCCACAGTTCTGGGTTGCTTTTGGCAATCAGCATTGCCATTCCCAATGGTTTCAGGCTACTGTGTGTGTAGCCCAATGGTGGTTTTAGGCAGTGCCCTCCTGTGCTCACAACATAGGCAAAAAAGGGTGGCAGCCTATTCTTCATGTTTTCCCTGTGCACTCTCTGGGGAGTTCTGGCCATCATGATGTTTTCAATGCCAGTAATGCACAGTTTTATGGTAGGGCTTGGATGCATGGATAAAAACATCCCACAAGCCTCAGTAGGAATTTAGCAGGGGAGAGGGGGAGAGAAAGGAGAAGCAAAGAGGAAGGTTTTGAGGTGCGTCCGGAACCGGAGATGGTTCTCCTCAAGTTTCAGGGATGCAGGAAGGTTGTTCCAGAGGGAGGCCCCTGCCGCAGAGAGAGATCTACCCCAACTTGTTGCTTGGAGAAGCGGCTGACCCTGAGGGAGTTGGAGGCGGATGAGCGAAGGGCTCGAGAAGGAAGATATTTAGGAAGAGAGAGTTGAAGGTATTTTGGCCCCAAGCCCCAGAAGGCCTTGTGGACAATGCAGAGGGTTTTGAACTTAATCCTCACAGCCACTGGCAGCCAGTGTAGAGATTTCAGTCCTGGAGAGATACGGTCCCTGGGCTTGAGGCCAAGGACAAGTCTCGCAGTCCTGTTCTGGATGTGTTGCAGAGGGCGGAGAGTAGAGGCAGGCAGTCCAGCTTGGAGAGAACGGGGCTCTGGAGACAGCGAGCTTCTGGGGGAAGGAGGGGAAAGGAAGAATACCTCTGAGGAGGTGCAGCTGGTAGTGTGACTTCTTAGAGACGTTAGATATGTGAGGAGAGAAGGAGAGTGTGGAGTCGAAGATGACCCCTAATTTTTTTTGCCTTGCAGCTAGGAGCAGGAAGAGGGCCAAGAGAGGCCGGCCATAGACCTGCAGGGAAGGAGGGAGAGGGTGTGCCGATGAGTAGAATCTCAGTCTTACTGGCATTAAGGCAGAGGTCATTGGGGGCACACCATTCCTGAATAGCAGACAGACAGTCAGAGATGAGGGAAGGAGAGGAGGTGGCCGAGGGTAGCCTGAAAATGAGCTGGGTATCATCCGCATAGCACTGAAAGTTGGGGCAGAGAGCGGCAATGCATTGGGCAAGGAGTGCCAGATACTGGTTGAAAAGCCAGGGAGAGAGGTTAGATCCCTGGGGGACACCACAGGTGGAGAAAAAGATGTCAGAGAGGAAGGACCCCCAATTGGACCTGGGAGGGTTGATTGGAGAGGAAAGAGGTCAGCCAAGCCAGAACCTGACCAGTGATACCCAGGTTATCACGGAGGCGGTTGAGCAGGATGGCATGGTTGACAGTATCAAAGGCAGAAGAGAGATCAAATGTAAACAGTACCATCACATGTCCTTACAATTATAACATACAGGTATACAACATGTTAATACAAATGTAGTGTGATGAATCTAATGGAGTCATCATGAATTCCATGGTGGTAAACCCTCCCATGTGGCCAGGGCATGGTAGCCACTATTTGATCCTTCCTCTCGGGCAAATTATATGAGGGAGCATCACATGGGAGGAGACAACTACCGGGGAGATGTCATGACTTCATTGGATGAGGCATGGTATCCCCCATTTGCCCATGAAGAAGACTCTTTTATACCCATTAACCTAATGGCCTATTGCCATGTATCTGTGCCCCCCTTTGTCGTAAAGTGGAGAAACCTTTTCCCAACATCATTCATACCAATCGCCCATTCCTGTATGTTATATCGCAATTTTTCATATTACCCCTAGCACAGCTGTGGGCTACAATTCCAGAAACAAGAATACTGGAGGGGTGCTCCTAATGTTGGGGGCAAAAGAACAGGTTATAACACATTACAAAAGTGGGCTCCCAACATTTGTTGACATGATTAAGACTAATTGAATATTTAGACAAAAAAGTAACATTAACTCATACATATAAAGAACCTAAAGCCGTTGAGGGGACAGTCCTATATATAGCATCCCTCCTTTAGACAGTATTCTTGAGGAGATGTACATCCATCTGAACAGAATGCTGCAATACACAGCCTTTGATAAAGTAGTTAGAAAAGAGAATAGTCTTAGTGAGAAACTTATTACAGGGTAAGTGACAACATATATTTGTAAAAGTGTTGAACAAATACTTAAAAACATATAATCATACCTGTACTCTGTCTTGTTAAATGCAGATGTTGTTGAATTTGCAAATATAAATCATGGAAAGATTCACAGTTGTTTTTGATGCAGGTGGCTGTGGGTAGCAGGAAACATGCACTCTGAGTGCAAATGCTGAACTGAGATGACATGGTTACATGTAGAGTTTTTGGATGTGATGGGTGGATGGTTGTGTGACTGTTTGAAAGCATCCTAGAAGGGAATATTTCAAACATAAAAGAAAAAGGCTAAAGCAGCTGTCCTGTGCTACAGTGCTCACAGACACTGCAGTAGTCCATGGACATCAGATGTTCCATCTGGGTCTTTTGAGGATGCCTGGCATGGAAAGGGGACTGCAGAGACCACAGACTGTTGTAGATGTCTACAGACATCAAGGGATTAGCCAATCATATTTTGTGGTTGTGGTGTACAGGACAACTAGGTAGCACATGTTTTCTTTAGTGTGTGCAGTGAAGAGGGCTATAGCTATTGCTTTAAGGAAGCAAAGTGTGTGGATGATTGGAGGTTCTTGAATCCATTCATTGAAGCTTTACACTGAATCTCGTGCCATCTCTGCTACTGTTGAACTGGAAGTAATGGAGGTTTCCTGGGGTGCAGTTTGGGGGTTAAAGTTGGTGAACTTATTACCATGCTCACTTTAAACATCCATATATTATTATTGTGTATTGTGGAGGCAGAGTTTGGGCTATGTGACTGCAGTATATTTGCAGTTTGCCATGAAGGATATGTTGAAAAGCCTAATGGAACGGTTTCCAACTGTGTATATTATTTTTGCCAAAATTAATCAAAGACATATATGTTGATGTCTGAAATAGTTTTGTCCATTAATGTAAGAAGCTAGGCAGCATGCTAATCAAGGTGTATGGACTTTTTTTTATATGGTTTAGGAATGGCATCATTTGACAATGAAAATATCAAGTTGGATGGCGTACATACTATTTGAAGCGATGCAGTGTGTTTGACTGATGTTGTCAAACAAATTATTCTTTTTTTTTAACATCTTTTTATTAGCATTTTTAAGAAAAACATTAACATCCCCCCAACAATCCCCACTGCCTCCGAAAAAACAATCAAACAGGCCACATCCCAGTGTTCCATAACCCTCCACCAAGTTGAAGTCCCCCCCCCCTCAGTTCACAAAAAGGTCCAACAGTCTGAGTTGCTGTGGGCGCCACCCAATTCTAAAGTAATCTGTAAGAAAGGCCAGTACCTCTCCCCACTCGCTTGCAAAGCTCTGTAATGCATTGTTCATAGCATACATTGCCCATTCCACCGCCACCATCTCCCAAACTACCCGGAGCCAATCCTGAAATGTTGGGATGTCTGGGCTTTTCCAGTTACGAGCAATCAGCGTCGTACCTGCCAAGATAAGCTTCACCTGTGCCCTTTCCCTAGCGCCTGAGGCTGGTTCCATGTCTTTCCACTGTATGCCCAACAAAATCTGCTCCGGGGGCCTGGCTTCCCTAGACCAAAGACCTGTTGTTGAGCTTTTCGAATTTCCCCCCAGTAATGCCCTAACTGAGGACACTCCCACCAGATATGCTCCGCAGTCCCTACCGCTCCATACCCTCTCCAGCAGTCCTTCGACTTCCCAGGATATAACCTGTGCAAGCGAGCAGGAGTGTAATGCCAACCGTAGATAAGTTTATACCAAGCCTCCTGAGTTTGGGACGCTCTTGCTACTTTCGGGATTATTCTCTATAACCTCCCCCATTCGTTCTTCTCTATTCCTCTTCCCAGAGCCTTTTCCCATTTACCCATAAAGGCCCAACTTCTCTTCGGTTTAGCCTCCTCCAGAATCCCATACAGCTGTGAGATTAAGGGGGTAATTCATAGAATTCAGCGCACAAGTGGCGCACGCGGCTGGCGCACAGTGTGCGCGTGCGAATCCCTGCGCCAGCCGCGTGCGCTAAAATCCATTTCCGCGCACAGCGTATTCATGGATTCCAGCCACCAAAACCAGCCGTGGCGCACAGTGGCGCAGCGACCCTGCAGCAGCGCCAGTTACGCCCCCAAGAACGCCTCTCACGCAGGGAAAAGCCATCAATATACCCAATCCAGCGTAAAGGGCTGCGCTAACCCTGTACCAGCACAGCAAGCGGGCTACGTGTATCACTGGGGTGCGCGGGAAGTACCTCACGCGATTGGCCCTGTGCAAGCAGGGTATGCGTATTTCAGGGGTGCGCGGGAAGTTCCACACGCGAATACATCATGGTACACGTATTTCAGGGGTGCACGGGAAGTTCCACACGCGATTCCATCAGGGTACGTGTATCTCGGGGCGCGGGGGAAGTTTCACACGCGAAATCAGCAGGGTACGTGTATTCCAGGGGTGCGCGGGAAGTTCCACACGCGATTCCATCAGGGTACGTGTATTTCAGGGGTGCGCGGGAATTTCCACACGCGATTGGGCCCGTGCGAGCAGGGTACGCGTATTTCAGGGGTGCGCGGGAAGTTCCACACACGATTTCATCATGGTACGTGTATTTCAGGGGTGCGCGGGAAGTTCCACACTTGATTCCATCAGGGTACGTGTATTACAGGGGTGCGCGGGAAGTTCCACACGCGATTGGGCCCTTGCGAGCAGGGTACGGGTATTTCAGGGGTGCACGGGAAGTTCCACACGCGATTCCATCAGGGTACGTGTATTTCGGGGCACGGGGGAAGTTTCACACGCGAAATCAGCAGGGTACGTGTATTCCAGGGGTGCGCGGGAAGTTCCATGAGCGATTCCATCAGGGTACGTGTATTACAGGGGTGCGCGGGAATTTCCACACACGATTGGGCCCTTGCGAGCAGGGTACGTGTATTTCAGGGGTACGCGGGAAGTTCCACACGCGATTCCATCAGGGTACGTGTATTTCGGGGCGCGGAGGAAGTTTTACACGCGAAATCAGCAGGGTACGTGTATTCCAGGGGTGCGCGGGAAGTTCCACACGGGATTCCATCAGGGTACGTGTATTACAGGGGTGCGCGGGAATTTCCACATGCGATTGGGCCCTTGCGAGCAGGGTACGCGTATTTCAGGGGTGCGATGGAAGTTCCACATGCGATTTCATCATGGTACGTGTATTTCAGGGGTGCGCGGGAAGTTCCACACGCGATTCCATCAGGGTACGTGTATTACTGGGGTGCGCGGGAAGTTCCACACGCGATTTCATCATGGTACGTGTATTTCAGGGGTGCGCGGGAATTTCCACACGCGATTGGGCCCTTGCGAGCAGGGTACGCGTATTTCAGGGGTGCGCGGGAAGTTCCACACGCGATTCCATCAGGGTACGTGTATTACAGGGGTGCGCGGGGAGCACCACACATGAATTGCACGTGTGGGTCCTCCCAGGTGTTCCCTCTACACCCTCCACGGCCCCTGCAGCTGGCTCACACCACAGGGGCCTACCCTGCACATGTCCTGCAGGCACCCCATCCACCATGGCCATGCCCCCCAGCCAACCCACATGTCAACTTGCACTACTGCCCACCAACGCATGTCCCCCTGCACCCCCAGCCACCAGGGGCAGCCTCCACCAGGCCCCCACCCATGTCTCCCAGCACCCCCACCCCCCAGCAGTGCAGGGGCACCCACCACCAGGCCCCCACCCATGTCTCCCACCACCCCCACCCCCCAGCCACCAGGGGCAGCCTCCACCAGGCCCCCACCCATGTCTCCCAGCACCCCCACCCCCCAGCAGTGCAGGGGCAGCCTCCACCAGGCCCCACCCATGTCTCCCAGCACCCCCACCCCCCAGCAGTGCAGGGGCACCCACCACCAGGCCCCCACCCATGTCTCCCACCACCCCCACCCCCCAGCCACCAGGGGCAGCCTCCACCAGGACCCCATCCATGTCTCCCAGCACCCCCACCCCCCAGCAGTGCAGGGGCAGCCTCCACCAGGCCCCCACCCATGTCTCCCAGCACCCCCACCCCCCAGCAGTGCAGGGGCACCCACCACCAGGCCCCCACCCATGTCTCCCACCACCCCCACCCCCCAGCCACTAGGGGCAGCCTCCACCAGGCCCCCACCCATGTCTCCCAGCACCCCACCCCCCAGCAGTGCAGGGGCAGCCTCCACCAGGCCCCCACCCATGACTCCCAGCACCCCCACCCCCCAGCAGTGCAGGGGCACCCACCACCAGGCCCCAACCATGTCTCCCAGCACCCCCACCCCCCAGCAGTGCAGGGGCACCCACCACCAGGCCCCCACCCATGTCTCCCACCACCCCCGCCCCCCAGCACTGTGGGGCACCTGCCAGCAGGCCCCCACCCATGTCCAACTCATGTCTCCCACCACCCCCACCCCCCAGCACTGTGGGGCACCTGCCAGCAGCCCCCCACCCATGTCCAACTCATGTCTCCCACCACCCCCACCCCCCAGCACTGTGGGGCACCTGCCAGCAGGCCCCCACCCATGTCCAACTCATGTCTCCCACCACCCCCACCCCCCAGCACTGTGGGGCACCTGCCAGCAGCCCCCCACCCATGTCCAACTCATGTCTCCCACCACCCCCACCCCCCAGCACTGTGGGGCACCTGCCAGTAGGCCCCCACCCATGTCCAACTCATGTGCCCCACCCCCCTACCCCCCAGCACTGTGGGGCACCTGCCAGCAGGCCCCCACCCATGTCCCTTCCATGCCCCCCTGCACCTGGGTCCCACCAATCCCCAATCATGTCCGTAATGGCCATCCTCCCCTGCCAAAAGGACCAACCAACTATCACATCCACTCACATATCAAAGGCAATGACATGTTACACACCCAATGTAAATAATGCAAATGAACACATGTCTGTCACACACAATGGCTGCAAGTGAATGTTAAGACACCCAACATGACATGCATGAAAGCAATGAGATGATACGACACATTGAAGGATGAAAATAAAAATGTATTTAAAATCAACTTGAATGGAAATGAAATGAGAAAAACCACAAAGCAAAACAACCAAAAGAAGAAGAATGTCCAAGGAAAAAAATCAAAAACACACAGCACAATCCAAACAAATGGTGTCCAAAGTCACAGTCAGAAAAGTAATCCAAGTGTAAATGATAAACAAAAACCATTGCTCAATGGCGATGAAAAAAATCCAAAAAATAGACAAATCCATTGAAGAACTATTTACAAGATAATCCCGGGTCCATGAGCCCAACCAAATGAAACCTAACTATGACAACTAACTAAAAAGTGAACTACATACAAAAATGTGGCGCATTGTCCAATCGCAACCAAATAAAAAAAATAAATAAAGGAAACCTAACACTAACTATATAACTATATACAAAGGCGGCGGGCAAGTCCAGCGGCTCACTCCGTGGTGTTCCGGGCCAGGGCATCATCGAACTCCTGTTCGATGTCCCGGAGGCGGTCCTGTTCCATGGCCCTGAGGGTCCACAGGGACGACGCCGTCTCCTCCTCCAACCCCCTGCGGATTGCCTCGAGGCACTCGGCCCGCCTCAGGGCCCTCCACATGGAGTTCTCCGCCCTGACCATTGTGAGCCGCGCCTCTTCCGTCTGCCGCCGCTCCGCACCTATCTGCTGGCCCAACCGCTGCCACACGGAAGACACATCCCGTCCTGGGTCCTCCTGCCCTCCGGCCGATGCCTGCCCCTCCGATGTTGATGGCCCCGATCCATGATGCCTCCCACGTTGACTCCGCTGCTGCCTCCGACGCCACTGCCTCTGCCAGCACGACGGCATCCAGGCTGATGGAATCCACCGACGCCGTCGTGCACGTGCCCTGCCTGATGATGCCGGCACATCCTCCATCTGCTGGGGTACAGTTGAGGTGGTGTCCACCCCTGCTGGACCTCTGACTCCCGACTGTGACAGGGACGGGATCCCCACCGAGCTGGCTGCATTGGTCAGGGCAGGTCCACAGGGGGCCCTGGTGGCATCTGGGCCGGAAGACGACAAGGAGAACGACTGGCGTATAGTCTCCACAGAGGAGGAGAGGGCCGCCATATTGGCCGACACATGCAGGAAACCCCCGAACATGGACGATCCCAATTGGGCCACGTCGGCAGGGTGCTCTTCATGATGACGTGCGTGCTTCTCCTGGGAAGCACGCACTGCATCACAAATCACAGCCGTGCGCATCGTGACCCCAATCAGGACCTTCTCCATACGGCCAGGGGTCCCCTCGTCCGCAGGTGGAGGGGAGTCAGATGACATGGACATCCCCTCTACCTGCGGATGGGCCTGGGACGGGGCATCCCTGCTGGTGCATGGTGGTGCACCCACAGGGTCAGGGACAGCGACATGCACAGGCCCCTCCACGGTGACCTGTGCTGCCTCCTGCCCCTGCCCCTGGACTGCACCACTTGCACCAGCAGGGATGCCCCCACCAGGCCCCATGTGCGCCTCAGTGGCGGCCTCCTCCTCCTCTGTGGAAACCACCAACCTGGATGGCTTCTCACCGTCTTCCGCCGTAGCAGGCCCCTGTGGGGGCTCACCCACCCCTTCCGCTGCAGCCGTGGGGGCATCCCCACCGCCTTGCTCCACAGCGCCGTCTCCGCCCTCTTCTTCACTAGCCACTGCGTATAGGGAGACATAGAACACAAGCATCAGGGTACTGTACAATGGTCCCCTAGACAGGAAGCAATAGCAGATGAGTGCCACTGTCAAAGTACACTTCCATCATGTCCCTCCACGACACATGTGTCAGTCCAGGCAAAACACACACAGTGACAGTCATGGTGCATGCCATGGACATTTCCATACATGTCCAATGGACTCTCGAAACATACAATGTAATGGAACTCATATGCATCATGGGTCATGCCTATCACATGCACACACTTCACCTCAGTCACATCCATCTGGCCCCGTACACCCCAATCACAGTGGATACAAGGATGACTAGGCTGCATCAGTGAATCTGTACATTGTCACAGACATGTGTCATGCATCCATGGCATTGACAAGTCACAGACACGCAGGTCAGGCACACAGACATGGATACCATATATGTACCTGGCATCAGCACCCATCCCTCACCCCCACCCATGTCCAGGAACAGAGACTGCCATGCTCTCATGTGTACAATCTGCATAGGGCTCCCCATGTCGCATTTAAACACATGCAACAACCGTGCGGTTCACACATTACTGGTCGCACATGCATTACCATGATGTCCCTGCACACATACATGCGTACATGGCCTATGTCACACATACAGGCAAGTATCAGACAACCAGCACACTGCAACATGCCCTGTCTCACACAGCAATGCTTGGCCACTTACCGCTGAACTCCAGATGGGTCTCCCTCTCAAGGACCTGGGCGTGGAGCGCTGGGTGTACGCGTTCCAGGACCCTCATCTGGATGGAACTCATGCGGCCCGGGCCCCCCTCCACGAGGCGCCGGGCCTTTATGAGGGTCCTGGACCTCAAGTCCTCCCAGCGCTTCTTGACCTTCTGGATGGTGCGGGTTGCCACCCCCTCCGCGTTGATGGCAACCACACAGTCGGCCCAGATCCTCTCCCGTCCTTCCTTGTTGGCGCGGGACGATCCGAAGAGGGCATCATACTGCCCCAGGACTTGCTCCACCAGGACACCAACTTCGGTGGCAGTGAAGCTGGTGCCTCTCTGCCCCTCTGTCCGGGGGTTGCCACTGGTGCCAGATGTGGATGTGCCCGACATGGCAACCCCAGGGGCAGGAGTGGGTGGGCAACTGGGTCCTGGGGCTGGGCTGTGGAGCGATGTTATCCGAGTCGGGAGTCTTCTGTTCCAGCAGGGGTGGACACGGCAACTGGACCCCTGCAGATGGCTGATGTGCAGGCACCAAATGGCAGGGCACGGTGGCAGCAGGCAGGCAGGCAGGCAGGCACCATACACGTAGCCCGCTCCCCCAGGCCCGATCGCGTGAAAATGTTCACGCGGACCTCTGAAATACACGTAGCCCGCTCCCCCAGGCCCAATCGCGTGAAAAACTTCACGCGAACCCCTGAAATACACGTAGCCCGCTCCCCCAGGCCCGATCGCGTGAAAAACTTCACGCAAACCCCCGATATACACGTGCCCCGCTCGCACAGGCCCAATTGCTGTATGTTGCCACTTTTGTAATGCGCAGGGACGCTACCGCCTGCCTTTGTGTGGCGGACGTGTTTCGGCTTGTGCGTGTCTTTGGCTGTGCGTGGCTTTGCCCTATTCGATTCCATGAATACGTGTGGTTCGAGTGCGTGTGGGCGTTCCGTCTGCTTCCCTGCAGTACATCCCCAGTTACGCCCTTATTTTTGCGCGTTGTTCCCCATTCCGTGCGTTACGCCCCGTGTCCCGCCCACTTTCTGGTGTATGCGCCGAGGTTGTGCGCTTTCACTGTGCGCGTCGCGCACGCCTTTCGGGATGTTGCAGTGACTTGTGCGCCATGCACGGGTTTGGCGCACATCCCGGGGTGTACACGCGCAGGGACTTCCATGAATCGCACGCGCACTGTTTTTTTCCGCTTGCGCCTGCTTGCGCCTGCTTGCGCGAAGATTTTCGGCGCGCGTTTGTTCCATGAATCGGCCCCTAAGCCTTTTGAGCCATCATTAGACATTGAGAATTTTTCGAATTTGTTAGGGTCTCTAGTGGCCACCTCTCTATTCTCAGGATGCAACAACCAATGGCATAGCTGGTAATACCGTAATCTTTCCTCCTTGCCTAGGGCAAAATCCCATTTACATTCGGGGAAGGAGCTAATATCTTTCCCAATAAACATATCCCACATCCTCCTGTATCCCCTTCCCTCCATTTCCTAAAGGCCCCCCCTCTAACGCTGAAGTGAAATCCCCATTTCTATATATTGGCATGAATGGAGATGGGAAGGAAGTGATACCTCTTTGCCTGGTTATTCTATCCCAGTTCTCCGCCATTAATTTAGTAATAGAACTCAGGTACATATGGTTAGGTCTGAGTCATTTTGGGAGCCAAAGCACCCGTCTAGGTCGTGCTTTGTTACCGCCCTATCTATTTTGACCCAGTGCTTTTGTCCTCCTTGTTGGAGCCATTCCCTTATAACCCTCAGTTGCGTAGTTTCTTAATACTGCCTGAAATCAGGTAGGGCCTGGCCACCCTCCCTCCTTGGGGCTGTGAGTAGCTGTCTGATAACTCTGGCCATCTTATCCTCCCAGATGAAGTCATTCGTTAAGGTTTGTAGCTCCTTGAAGAAGCACTTCGGTACCCTCTGGGGAACAGCCTGGAACAAGTACAAAAGGCGAGGGAGATTCACCATCTTTATAGCTGCTATTCTCCCCAGGCAGGAAACGTGGAGATTTTGCCACCTTTGAAGATCCTTTCTAATGCTTTTCATTAGCGGGGGGTAGTTAGCTGAAAACCACCCTGAGAGTGTCGGGGTAAGTTTCAACCCTAAGTACACAATTCCCCCTGGCCACCAAGTGAAGGACGAGGACCTCCGGAGCTCTTCCCGCTCTTCCTTCCCCAGACCCAGATCCATCAGTTCAGATTGCCCATGTTGACGCGTAATCCCGAGACCTCCCCAAATTTCTCAAGCAGCAGTCTACTAACACTACAAGATTGGGATGGGGCCGTAAGAGTAAGCAACATATCATCTGCGAAAGCAGCTACTTTGTGCTGTATGCCCCCAAATGGAATTCCCCGGATATCTCCTGAGTCCCTGATGGCCTGAAGTAGAGGTTCCAGATATATGGGAAATAATAAAGGGGACAGGGGGCAGCCCTGCTTCGTGCCTCTTTGCAAGTAGAATAGCCTGGCTGCCACCCCATTGACCATCACCCTAGCTCGTGGTCCATTGTAATTGGCTTTAACAATTTGGAGAAAGGCCCCTCCCAGTCCCATGCGTTCCATAACCTTGAAAAGAAATGACCACTCCACCCTGTCAAATGCTTTCTCAGCGTTGAGCGACAGGAGGGCCGCAGGAGTGCTAGTCTTCCCCACCTTTTCCACTAAATGTGCTATTCTCCTAGTATTGTCTGCCGTTTGTCTGCCCTTAATGAAGCCAGATTGATCCTGATGAATTAGATCAGGGAGAAGCCCCTCTAGTCGGTTCGTATTCTCCTAGTATTGTCTGCCGTTTGTCTACCCATAATGAAGCCAGATTGATCCTGATGAATTAGATCAGGGAGAAGCCCCTCTAGTCGGTTCGGCAATATCTCAGTGAACACCTTCACGTCGACATTGATAAGGGCTATTGGTCTGTATGAGGATCTCTCTAGGGGGTCTTTCCCCGGCTTCAGAATCAATTAGATTTTAGCCTCCTTCATGAAAGGGGCTATATCCCTGGTGACTCTGAAAGAGTTGTATAGGTGGGTTAGATGTGGCACCAGTAACCCTGCAAACAGTTTATAAAAGGCCGCTGATTAGTCGTCAGGGCCGGGGGCCTTGCCACGTGGCAATTTCCCTATCACCCTCGTAACCTCGTCTTCCGTTATGTCCTGGTTCAGAATATCTTGGGCCACTTTCTCCACCACTGGCAACTGGACCGTGTCTAAAAACTGCTATTGATGCTGTTCCTGGGGGTATTGCGACCTATATAGAGAGTTGTAGTACTCTGTCATGGTTTCTTGAAGATCTTCAAGACGGGTAACTCTATCTCCCTTCCCCGTAAGTAGGGCTGTGACCGTGTTTCTCGACTCTGCCCCTCGCAGGAGACGCGCCAACAAGGTGCCAGTTCTATTGGCCTTAGCATAACATTTCTGCCTAACCGATAAGAGGGCTCCTTCCGCTTTTTTAGTGTGTAATAGATGCAATTGGCCCACTGCCATTCTATAATCCCTATTATTGTGCCTACTGGGAGTCCCAACCACCCTTTCCCTTGCTTCCTCAACCTCTAGTTCCAGCTGGGATTCCAGGGCCAGCAGCTGCTTTCGTTTTTGTGTGTTGGCAGCTATAATTTTCCCCCTTATTGTGGCCTTGAATGCATCCTATCTGACATTCTCTCCCGTTACTCCCCTTTCATTCCTCTCGAAGTATTCCTTGATCTTACTCTCCATTTCTCCCACAATTACCGGGTCACGGAGTAGACTGTCAGGGTATTTCCAGCCCCATAATCTCTTTCTTAAAGACCCTAAAACAAGCTCCATAATTCGTACCTTATGGTCTGCTATGCCCATAGGACCCACATCCACCTCCTTGA
This sequence comes from Ambystoma mexicanum, assembly GCF_040938575.1. Taxonomy (NCBI): domain Eukaryota; kingdom Metazoa; phylum Chordata; class Amphibia; order Caudata; family Ambystomatidae; genus Ambystoma; species Ambystoma mexicanum. Next base: position 1,153,346,190 of record NC_090928.1, read on the forward strand.
CCTCCCCAACAAGTTGCGATGACACCCAGAAATAATCTATTCATGATTGTGTTCCATGTACTTCCGAAAAGAAAGTGAACCCCTCTGCCTCCCCTTTCACTTCCCTCCAAACGTCCCGTAGGCCAATCTCTGACATTCTATCCCACAGAGCCCATGAGGCTGCCGTTCCCCCTCCCCGATTATTGCCCACGGATCTGTCCCTTGATCTATCTCACACAAAATTCAAATCCCCCATTAAGACTACTGGACCCTTTGCGTCATCCCCAATTAGCCGTAGCAGTTGCCGGAGGAAGGAATCTTGCTCCGAGTTAGGGGCGTAAGCCACCACTATTGTGTAGAATTCACTCCAGATGGAATCCAGAACCAATAAATATCTGCCCACTTTGTCTCTAATAGTCTCACTAATCTTAAAGTTTGTCAAATCGCCAATCGCTAGGGCTACCCCTCCTGACTTCGTCACACCTGTGGCGTGTACAATTTGATCAAAGCCCCTCAATCTGAGTCTGTATTGCTCTCCTCGCAACAAGTGAGTCTCTTGCAAGCCTAAGAAATCTGGGCGGTATCTTTTCGTGAAAATCTCAAGCTTCTTCTTCTTTACTGGGGAGTTAAGCCCCCTGACATTATGCGTGATCCACCTAAACGTCAAAGGTTAGTGATGTTCCCTTTTGTAAAGCCGCAGGGCCCAAACCCTTCCGCCCACCACTCGGGGGATCCCCTCCACTTTTTCTTGCCTCAAAGAAGGAAACACTGAATTGAACCCCACCCCCCTAAAATTCTGCCCCTTCCCTGCCCTCCCCCCAACCCTCCACAAACTATCCCCCCACCCTCCACCCCCCCAGAAGCTGGCCCAACCGGCCCTCTTGCCCGAACCCCTCCCTCAGGCCTGAATGCCTTTACTGATTCCATGACATTTGCTCCGCACTCCTCACCCCCTCTTAATCATCCCTTGAAACCACCACCCCTTAGTAGCTGAACTAGGTCCTTGTCAGGGCACGTTTGGCTCTGCCCCCTCATCCGTACCAGAGCCCCTCACCCCCTCCTGCCCTTCGGCGCTTCCCTTCCCCAGCAGTTAACCACTCCCATGCCTGAAGTCTAGGGCCGTCTCCTGGGCCCGATCTCCTCCTCGGACCTGACGTTTCTTGGTCCTGTTCCAAGTCAAGCTGTAGAAGAGCCGCCCCCTCCTGCGGCGAGGTGATCTGCCTTTGGGACCCCTCCCACTCGAACAAAAGCCCGAAAGGGAAGGTCCATTTATATTTTATTCCCTGTTCCTGTAGCTTCTCCAGTACAGGACTCATATGTTTCCTTTTGAGAAGGGTGCTGCCCGCAAGATCCTGATACAACTCGACCTCTTGTCCATTATACGTTACTGGTTCCTTACGCCTCGCAGCCTGCAGCACCGCTTCTTACTGCGCAATTCTTGAAAAGGCTTCCAGTACATCTCTCAGTCATTGGCCTCGGGTGGTGTTGAGACGGCCCACTCTATGTACCCTATCTAACTCAATCCTGTACGGCAAGTCTTTGCCCAAGATGTCTGCAAAGAGTTTTTGGACTGACCTTTTCAGATCCTTGTCTAGAACCGTCTCTGGCAGCAACTTTAGTCTAATATTGATCCGTCTAGACCAGTTTTCCAGGTCTTCCATGCAGATCTCATGGTTCCGTGTTGCAGTATCTAATAGATCGATTGCTTCACTATTCTCCCTTACCTCTTTGCTCACCTCTTGTATGCCTCTCTCCAACACATCCGTTCTCTCGCCGAGTTGACCCACTTCTTGTTTGATCTCAGACAGGGCTTGATTTAAGTCGGACCGCACCAATTGGAATTGATCCTGAAATGTCTTTGCCAGCGAGTCTTGCAATGAGACCATTTCCCGATGTAAATCTTGTTCAGAGAGATAGGAGGCATGTTGCAACCCGTCTGATTGGGACCTTTCAGATGCCCCCTCTTGTTGGGTGTTCCTTTCCTACTGAACGTCCTTGGTAGCCCACATGGATATGAGAGGGCCTGATGCATCACCCTGCAGCGCTCCGCCCTTGATGGATCTGCTTTTGTTTTTTGCCAACATTCTACCTCAGGGATGACCCCAGCAATCACACTCCTTGAGTTGCGCTGGTCACTCGCCCAATCCTCAAGTCCCATCTACCAAATGTCAAGGGGGGGCACCTTAACCCGTGTGCTGGAGTGAGGAGGAGAGGGGTGAGCTTATCCACCAGGGAATACAGCTTAGCTCAGCTCCTCACAGTTCCTCGAAAGAGAAATGCTCTCTGTTAAACTGTAGCTTGCGCCCGGGCCCTCAGCACCTGGACCCTACTTTAGATGGGGCCCTCTCTCCGAGCACCTCCCTATACTTAAGGAGGCTTCACCCAAAGAAAGTCTAGACTTCTTATTTTTTGGTCAGGGCGTGTCGGAGTTGCTCTGTGAAATCAGTCGCCCTGACTCCTCGCTCCAGTCCCCTCTTCGCTTCAGGCCTTGCCTTTCGCTCCCGTGTGTACCTCAACTCCTCTGATGCTCCTCACCAGAGAGAAAAAAAAAGGGGGTAGACCGGGGCACACCCACCCGGGGGGAGAATCCGGAGGCCCCGTTGCCTACAGGGTGCCCTTCCCGACCCCCACGCTCTAAGCACTTTCACAGACCTCCGATTCTACAAGGCCCTGGCAGCCGCCGAAAACTTCCCCTCGCAGCACAGCTCCTAGAGCCGTGTTAGACTGCGGGCTGCCTGCTTCCAGGGCTGCTGCTTCTCTGCAGTACTTGCCATGGCCAGGTCCCTCAGCGCCACCGGTGCTTGGACCTGCTCGTCTGACCTCTGGGTCCAGCTCCTCTCCTCAACTGCGGACAGCGGATCACTTGCTTCCCGCCGCGTTCCCAAACAGCCAAGGGGCGTAGCGAATAAAGTTGTGCTCCAGCTCTTCACATGTCGGGTGCGCTCCGGAGGGGGATGTGTCCTGAGCTCCGTGCCCCGACACTTCTCCAGTCCTTCCTCAGGCCGAAGTTCCAGGAGCTGCTGCGGACCTCTCCCCCACTCCGAGGCGCCTAGAGTCGAGCCAGACCGCAGTGCCTTCACCAGGGGGGCGGCCTCCCCACCTCATCCCGCATCTCAGCCGCGATGGTCAGCCCCCGATCTCATCTTGTTCGGAGAGTTCCCGCATACCTCTCCCTCTCTCCTGGAACCGCAGGATGCGGACAGCCCGCTTACCGCCGATTACCCCCCAGGTAGGAGGTGAATAAAATACTGATTGCCAAACCCTCGTTGCCCAAGGAGGGGGTGGTGGAGTGCCTTTCGGACTCGAGGGTTATCGGAGCACCACCGACACACGTCTACCTAGTGTCGGTGGCCATCTTGGAATCCAGATTAATCTTTTGAATGTTTAAAATGCAAAAAAATGTGTGTTAAAACATGTAAAGGGAAGATGTGGAGAGTATAGTAAAGCATTTGTTAGTAAGTGTAGGATATAAAAATGAGAAAAAAATAGATTTCAAGCAGTTTCTGTAGTACAGAAAAGCAAAAAAATTAAAAAAGGTATTTTTAAACAAACCCTAAATGAAGGCTCTTTTGAGAGCCACCATTGTAGAATACATGATTTATGTTGAGATTAAACCTACCACCCCCATTAATTGACCATGCCATCAGCAGACAGTGCTGTAGTCCGCAGACATTGCAGGTGCCATCCTCGACTCATAAGGATTTCAGGCATGGAAAGGGGACTGCAGAACTCACAGTCACAGACATCCACAGACATCACAGGATTAGCCAATCAAGTTTTGTGGTTGTGGTGTACAGGAAGACTTGGTAGTGTAAGTGATTTCAACCTGGAACACACCCAAGTCTCGCCCAGCATGTAGTGCACAAATGAAACCCTTATTTATTTTTATCTATAAATTCAATATTCTGAATAATATACCACTCATATCAAACCCTTCACCTGAGATACTCCCAGTCACACTGAACCAGGAATCAGGCTAGTTTTCAAAGGTAAATATTTATTTATGTATTTAGAATTTAAATCACAATATTTTTTAATAGGTAACAACATTCACCAATGGGGTGACAGAATACTGAATAATATCTTTAATGTACTAGGAATCAAGTAATGAGCATCACAAACAATGCAGCATAGAAAAGAATACTTTTGGAATGGTTCAGAACAGATAGCACTTATGGTTAGGGGTTCCCCCTACAACACCCTTCAACTCACCAATAGGCAATTTAACTAGATGTGAGTACAGAGCAGGTACTCAGGAATAACACAGATCAAACAGAATATCACTCCCACCTTCCTCCTTTAGACACAAGAGAAAAACAAATTGACTTTTCACTGTCAGAATGGCTTTGTTATTAAGTAATTAAGTTATTATACATTTCTGGGGGAGCCACTTTGGACAGATCCAAGCAAACACCAGCAATGATTTAAACAAAAGAAAACAGTTGGAATCTCAAAGTCAAAGCGGGAAATAATTTAAAGCTAATTCACACGTGTACAACTTTTTTTCGGGTTTAAAAATGACAGATAGCTTTTCTTATACTATATTAAGGACGACGAAAAAGAGAATGCCACACAGGAATCAGTTATTCACAGCCGATCATAACTCTATTCATGGGTGATAGTCTAGTTTCCATTTGGTTTGGGCATTTCTTTTCTTAATCAAATCAATAAGGAATTATGGTTTAGTAAAACAGATGAGAGAAAAGTCAGCACAAGTATAGTTTTAACAATACTATGGTTCTGAATTAAAGATGGGATGGGTTTGAGATTGGGATCATACAATGCAGCTATATTATGGGTTACTGTTCTTCCTATTAATACTTACAGAATAAGTTATTAAATTGGACCGTCAGCTGCGGTCTATGAATTAGGTCTGGTCTACCGGCATAGGGCACTTCTGGAGGGGTTTGGATCAGCGGCACGGTTCTGGTCAATTTTGGACTGCACCTCCGACTGGATTTGGAAGAGCCACTCTGGTTACTGGACACGGTAGATAGCTGGATGCAAGTTTTCAGCGGGCAAGCCTAATGGTAGCCAGTCAAGATGAATTAAAATGAAGTCCCTTCAAGTTTGGGATTTTTGCAATTGGTCAGGCTAGCAATAATTTTGCAATGCTAGAATCTGGATTCTCAGAAATCTGGATCTCTCAAAGACTTCTGGAGTCAGCTACAAAATGAAGAGCTCTGGAATAAGGTGTTGTACGGACATCTGGATGGGTTTTGGAAGCAGGGTGTTCTGGAAGCAGTCTCTATGGAAGTAGTGTGTGTCTATGTGTAGTCCAACTCCTATATTTATCCATTACAAATGTTATGGCATGGGCAGAACTTCAAAACACACCCCCATGTCTGTGAGTGGCTACAGGTGTGTGCTTTGTTTTAGTTGACAGCCTAAACATAGCTGTCATCTTATGGCAGGATTTAGGAACTCCCACCTGGATTTATACCCAAAACATACTTTTGCACAAATGTACATTTCTACCATAATGTACCCTCATAGAATTAGACACATATTTTTAACATTTGATTGTCTACATTTACATTCAATTTCCATCATTGTGAGAGCTGTATTGGTCATTGTATGGATTTGTATCAGTTTTACCCATAGCACTTTGGATTAATCATATCTAATTTGACACATTTCTGGGCGCTGATCAGTGGATCGTGTAAATACAATTTTAAGCTTGCAACATTAATAGTTTTGCCACAAACAGTGTTTTAGTGTATCTTTGGTCCTTTATGTAATAAAAACTCCTACCACATCTTCAACTGTTTAGCATGAGTTCAGATTTATATGTTTGTATTTTCCACTTGTCTACTTGTTTTATGTCATGTTAAATGTCATAAAGTTCTAAAGCAAAACAAGTAATTTCCATTCAAAATCCAGTCCAGGATTATTTTTTCTTCGCTTCCAAAGTGAGCAGATGGCCAGTCCTTTGAAGTTCACTGAGAAAACTCCCCCACATCCTGCTCCTCCTTGCAGAGGCCAATTCTCAGCATGTCCTTTCTTCTTCGGTCAGACGAATATCCAATGCAGCCCCATTGAGTGGCTTGCTGGGATTATGTGTGAACCATTAACAGCCATTAGTCTTCCTGTTCTCAAGTGAGTGTCAACGGAGATGTCAGTTTTCCCAGGCCAGGCCCTGTCAGATCAAAGTTCACATGTGGATTGGCTTCAGAAAGGATTCCTATATATTAAAATCTTTTCAGTTCACATATAAAATATAAGCCCAGTGTATGAAGGATTTAAACCTTTTAAAATAATTAGCCCTTCACCAACATGCTTGAAATAGTGGATTTTGTAGTTTTTCAGGACAAAGAAAATACATTAAAGCTAGGTTTTACAGCCAATTCCTTTAGGCAGCTGTCAGGCTCTGATGCCTGGATTCCCCTGACTGCCTGAAGGATCCTTGATTTCAGCACACTTGCATTTCAACAATTCACTGGGGAAAATAACCAAATTTAGCGCCAAAACAGCACTTTGAAGATTGCCATTGAATAGGAAACTGTATTTAGGGGAATTTTCGGATTTGAGCCATTTTGTGGGCTTGTTTCCAGTAACAGATGACAGATGACAGCAGTGATGACAGATGACGGCAGTGATTCCTGCTTTTACACCACTTTGCCGGTATATGTGGCAGGGCGTGCAGATCTTTTGGTGGGTTATGAACTGTGCATAATTTTGCAGACTTAGTGCACACAGGGGTTATTGCCTCCATTCTTGGCAATTTCATTTCCCCATTGGCAAAGTGGTGCAGTGTGGCACAGTGGCGTGGATAAAAATACTCCCCATATCCCTCCCCGACTCCATTGTGACCGCTGGTCGTGGGAGAGTTGGGCAAGTGGTATTATTTTTCTTCCAGTCCATGTGAAACATCCGGTTTCTTCTCCCATCAGCGATAGATGGAACACGCTCTCCTTGCTGGTTCTGGTTGGGGGTATGGAGTACAACTCCGGGCTCTTGGTTCTTTTTCCAGTCCCCAAGGTGTCCTCCTTGTCATTGTAGGTGATCCTTAGTTCCAGTGCTAGAAAACAGAACATAGCATGGTTATGGAAATTTCCCCACTACTACTACCCGAGGGATGTAATGAGTCAGATGCATGCATTGAATTACAATATTCAATATTCCCTGCCTATGTTCAATCATGGTCTTAACACTCTTCTCACTCTTCTCGCACATACATGGTGAACATTTAGTCATTCTTTTATGTCTCTGGATTTTCCCCCTCTGGGTTTCCGGTCGTCTCCTCTATTTGCCACGACGTATGCCTGGTATGGCAACTCCTCAGCTGGTTTATGCGGACCCACTTGTCTTCCCAATTTGTCAAACTGCCCTTGGGGATGCAGATTCTGTAGGCGACTGGTGAGATTCTGTCCACAATTTCAAAAGGACCTGCCAAGTTGGGAGGAATGTTCTCCCCTTGGTTTGGTTCCTTTGGAAATTGTACAAGTAGACCTGGTCTCTTACTTGATATTGTTTTTTAGTTGTCTTAAGGTCATAGTGGGTCTTCATACTGTCTTCAGATCTTTATAGATTCTGCTGGGCATAGGCAAAAGCATGTTGAATGTGTTTTCTCAGATTCTCAACATACTCATGAGTTGTGGAGGCATTTATCAAGGTCTGCTCTTGGGTTCTGTAGAGCAGATGCTGGGGTAGCACTATCCTTCGTCCAGTCATCAGCTCAAATGGGGACATTTTTGTTGCAGAAGAAGGGGTAGATCTGATGGCCATCAGGACAAGGGGTAATCAAATGTCCCAACTTGGCCCAGAATCTGCCACACACTTTTTTAATATTCTCACAATAGTTTATTGTACCTCTCAACTCCGCCACTCGAGGATTTCTGGTAGGCAATTTGTAGTTTTCTCTCCCACATCTTTGTCATCACTTCACTAGTCAAGTAGCTATCTCATTCTGACTCAATCCTTTGGGGTAGTCCAAAACGCGAGAAGATGTGATTGATTATCAGGGCAGCTGCTGTTTCTGCCTTGCAATTTGGGACCAGGAGACATTCCACCCATTTAGTAAACAAGCATGTTACGGTCAACATGTACTTGTTCGTCCTAGAGGAGCGAATCACGGGCCCGATAAAATCGACTTGAAAATCTGACCAAGGCAGTGTCATCCCCCTCTTTTGGAGGGGAGCACGGTGTGTGAGTGATGTTGGCTGAAATTGTGCAAACACAAGACACCCTACCAAGTATTGTTCGAGGTCCTGCCACATGTGTGGCCAGTATGCAACCTCTCGCAAGATTTCTAATGTTGTATGAAACCCCTGATGACCGGCTGTGGCCGCATCATGGGCGTGACTTAGCATCAGGCTTCGGAATGAGTTAGGGACCACCCACTGGTCATAGTCAGATATGGATCTCCTCACCAACAAACCGTCTTGAATTTGGAACATTTTTGGACATTTCATCAACACTCTGAGGTCCTCTTTCCCCATGTAATCGGTATCTGTCAGGGGAAAGTTCTCACGGTCCTCAATGTGTTGATACAACTTACCAATTATTGGATCCCCTTTTTGAGCCGTAATCAAATCAGCATCTGGGGTCTCCTTACTCCATTGGGCAGTTGCAAGTTCATTATGAGCATTTGTCTGGGACCTAGTGATGGCAGTGAACTGGTTTTTTTCTCCCAACAGGGAATCGATCTCAAGTAAATCCACTTGGATGGCTCCGGTTTTGGCCAGCTGATCAGCTAGGTCATTTCCAGTTTGTCTGGTCCCTCTACTTTAGAATGACCCTTAATCTTTTTCCAGTAGATGGTCATCCCATTCGAGGTGACCACATCATCAATATTCTGTATTTTCCAGGTTTCAGTGGTTTATTGTTAGCACATATCATGCCTCTGGTGTTGGACAGCAGTGAGGATGGCTTGATGCACAGCCATCAGCTCTGCCACTTGACTACTCCGGGGACCGATTTTGTACTCAGTGGAGGGTTCTGGGGCATCATTCATCCATGCATTCCCCACGCCGGCCACAAGCTCCTTTTTCCCGTTGTTGTCAACATGGTAGGAGCACCCATCCACATAGACAGTGGGCATTCCCTCACACTTGTCTTCTTCATAGACTTTGTGTGGGGAATTAAGGTATGCCTCCATGTTGTCCTTTATTTTAAGACTTTCGTCCTCGAGACAATTGTCTCTGGCACAATCATGCAAGTCAGCCAGACCTTATGCGAGGGGACTCTTCTTGTTTTGAAAATATCTGACCTCCAGAGGAAAGCCTTGCATTGAAAGAATCCAGGAAGTGATTCGGGAATTACTCACATTTCCGTCCCGGATTCTGTCACTTTGAAGATATTGCATTGGCTGGTGTGAAGTCTCCACTATGATGTGTTCCCCCTGGATAAACAGGCGGTAATTCTTCAATGCCCACACCGTTGCCAGGCGTGCCTTCTCACAATCGTTGAATTTTTCCTCCACAGAGGATAAAGTCTTACTTGCATAGGAGATTACTTTATTGACCTTGTCATGCTTTTGGTATATTACCACCGTCAAGCATGTATTTGAGAACCTTGTCTCCAAGAAGAACTACTTGTTTTTGACAGGGTAAGCTAGGCAAGGCACTTGTGTGAGCCTTCTTTTGAGTTGCTTTACTGCCTCTGCTTGTTCTGGACCCCACTCCCACTTGACCCCCCCTTCAACAGATGGATCAGGGGTCTCATGATCTCCACGTAGTCCTCAATGATCTTTCTGCTATAATTAGTCAGTCCAAGGAGGCTCTTTAGCTCCCGCAGTGTTGTGGGGTCTTTTAGTTTCTGGAGTGCTTCTACTTTTTTTTCTTGGGGATAGAGACCCTTAGGAGTTGTCTCATGCCCCAAGAAATTGACATGGGTCCTACACCACTGTGCCTTTTGGAAAGAGAGTTTTGCTCCAGCAGCCCTGTGTCAGAACATAACAGATCTCCGCTATGTGTTCCTCCACAGTTGAGCTTTTCATTAAAACATCATCTCATAGGCCAGGTTACCCCGTTCGCCCAAGTCAGGCCTGGCCTTATGCAGAAAGATATTAAATTAATTGCCGGAGTTGATGTATCCGAAGGGAGTCCAGGTCCAAGTGTACTGCTGCCCCTGAAGGTAAAGGCCAGCTTGTATTGGTCCTCCCTACTGACAGGTACAGTCCAGTACCCATTGGTCAGGTGGGCAGTGTATATCTTTGACCCATGGATCTGGGCCAGCCTTTGGTCAATGTAGGGAAGAGGCCAACGGGAAGTATGGACCCATTTGTTGAGCTCCTTTAGGTCAGCAGAGTCTCCACTGGCTGTTTTGTTTCAAAATCCCCAGCACCGGATTATTGAAGGTGCTGTGGACTGGACAAATTATCCCACGGGACTCAAGGTTCTTAATTATTTCTGTAAGGGACTCCATTGATGCTAAAGGCAAGAAATATTGTTTCACAAACACTTCAGTCATGCCACGGTCCGTGGGAATTGTTGTGTGGATGTCGGTGTGACCAAAGTCATATGAGTCCACCACAAAGAGATCTTGAAAATCTAAGAAAACTTGTTTCAATTTTTGTTTTTGCTCCAGAGTCTCACAGGCATCAGCTAGGTTGACTCTCTCTTCAACCATCTGCCTGAAGCCCGGAAAGACTTCTGGTTTGGCTATCTCAAAGTTCGGACTTTGACTGATGGCTTCAGGTGGGGAAGGCAGTCCTGGTGGACTTGAAAGATCCCCTCATCCCTCCTGAAGTCACAGGTCACCTCTTCCTTCCATAAGGGCAAGAAGAGTACACCAGGAAATTCCCCTGATGCCGGGTGAAGATCCTGTCGCTACCACAGTCAAACTGTCATTGGGGATTGGTCCTACCAGTTCGTTACCTAAATCTGTGAAAAATGTCAGTCATCACCCGCCATTCCAATAATGGTGCCTGAGCCCTGAGTGATACTCCTAAGGTCACTGTTATCCACCTCTTTTGGAATGGTGTTGTGTTCTGTATTGACTAGTGGTGTTGGTTTTAACCCCAACCTTTGCTGTTGGAAATGGGCGTTGAGGTGAACATATGCGTCAGTATTTTTCAGTTTCTGTCCTCTTTTAATTTTTACTTTAAGTGAGAGTTGTCTGGTCCGTTCTGGGATGGTGACTTCCTCTCTGAATTTCAACTGCATATGGCAGCAGTTGAGCTGACCGAAATGCTTTCTCTGGGTCATCAAGGTCTATGGGATTAGCCGCTAATCGGGACCAGACTTTGAAGTTTATTAGGTCCAAACGAATGGCAAAGTGATTGAGAATGTTACTGCCTAAATAAAATGCAGCAGGGACATCTCGCACGACCTAACAATTATGGACTATGCTCTTGCTTATAGAAATTTTGTGCATATACCTGCTAAGATGGAGATGTTTGGAATTGGATGTTTCCAGGTCCATCTCCCATTCGTCTAGCAATATAAATGTGGGAATGGCTGGATCTTTTGGGAGTTTTTGGAACATGGCTTCGCTGATGAAGCTCTTACCGATGTTCACACACACTCGGGCGACAACAGAGTCCTTCTCCTCATTTAACTGAATAGGGATGAACAACTGTTCTCCATTTTTCTGAATGTCGGCCAAGCTTTGAGCTGGTGTCTCAATATTTTGGACTATAGGAATCGGATTTTCTGATTGTGAATTTGTATAGAATTTCAGAGTGTTCCCTTCCAGTGTGGAATGCCACTTGAGACTGGAAGGAAGGTTGCTTTTCAGAAATAGAGAGGACTTCCCATCACCAGTTTGTTGTCCTACTGAAATTACTGTCACGTCAGGGATTTGGTGGTTTTGGAAATGGAATTCAATATGGTCAGGTGTTTGTTCAACCATGTGGCAAAAACCATTTAAACTAACATGATTGACACTATTTTTTTATTTTATTGATCGGTTAGTCTGGGTCCAGAGGACCTTGTTTACACAATCTCTGAGGGGGGACAATCTAAGCAGGATGTCATTCCCTAGTAAACATGGTGTGCCCTCTGGATTTACAACTATGACCGGGTGCTTCACCTTTTGTCGCCCAATTTTAAAGTCTAAATCCGCAGACCCCTCGACAGGAATTCCCATCGATGTTCTGAAGTTGTCCATGAAGAGGGGTGAGAGGATTTGGTATTTCTCCCCCCTTCCCCAATTCAGCTGACAAAGGCCCTATTTGACAGGAGGGTATCTTGGGATCCAGTGTCCACCAGTGCCAAAAGTATACATTGCCCCTGTATTTGGACCGGGGCATAAAATCTTCCCTCCTTTTCCTCAAGGTGGCAAAGATAATGTGCATTTTGGGCCAATTGGTGGGTTAATTTCTTTGTTCTGGATTCTGAAAGAGGGGTGATTTGGGCAGGATTTTGTTTGGGATCTTGGGAACCTGTAAGAAAAAGGTCACAGTTGGATATGGGGGGAGTTATGGACTCCTCTGGTTCTGATTCTGTGCTGCCCCCCTTTTTGGAGGCAGTCACCAGAATTGGTTTGGGGGAGGTGATTTTCTTGCTGGTCATTCTGGGGTTCAATGATGGGCGGTTTTAACTTGCTCCCCACATCTACCCAGTCTTGATAAGGATCTCTTGGTACCCATTTTTCTTTGGGAGGAGTTCCCCCATCCCTAAAGGAGAAGATCCTTTTCCTAGAATCCTCTGAGGATCCCTCTCCTTCAAATTGGAAGATTCTAACCTCCTCCACAAAATGGGTCTTTTTAAGCCCTTTATTTCTCCTACCCACCCTCTGTTCCTTAGGTTGCAGACTTTCGGGGGCATGAGATTCTGGTTCTGGTTCCTGGGTTTCCAGGGGCTATTCACAAGGGAAGAAGGAAGCTTCCTCTAATGCTTCTCACCCAACTTCCCCCTGTGCCTCCTCCCTGGGAACCGGTCGGTTGTTGGGGTTCTCTCCCCGTCATTGCTCTGGAGTACTAGACCCTTGATTTGAGGGGTTCTGGACCGCCATGTTCATCTGAGGTTTCTGCTGAGCCCTCAACATGCGACCCAGATCCTGTTACAAGTTCTGGACCTGGCGCTCCAGTTGGAACACCCGCTCTGTCTGATATGGGGTTCTCCATCCTAGGTTGATCACGGGAAGGGTAACTGTCCCTTCTCCCATAATACCCTTGGTTGGGATAGTTCTGGTATCCCTCCACCCTTGGCCTCCCCTCTCCCATATTGGGCTGTCTGGGCTCAGGAAAGTGGGGAAAGAAAGAAGGGTTGTTTTGGGGGTTGATGTTTGGCGGGTACCAGGCAAAGATTACTCCCCTCCTGGGGAAAGTTAGGAGGGAAGTTTCCTGGGTTGGCAGCTGCCTGGTTGGACACCCCCTTGGGCAGGGGGAGTCCACACATAGCCCAGGATGGGTCTGCTGCCCTTGTAATGGCGGCTGATATAGTCAGGGGAGTTAGGGGTCCCATGTGTGGGGTTACCTCCCTGACTACCTGTCTGGGATTGGCCCGAGGGCCTTCTGGGTCTTTGGTTAGGAGGATTATGCACAAGAATATTTTTAGGAACCCCCATCTCCAGATCTAAAATAGGGGCACCCTTCATCTCCACCACCTTAGCAGCAGCAGGGGTGTTGTCTGGTTTTGGGTTTTTATTGACACTTTTATTTTCTACCGTTTTCTGCACTTCATAAATGAGAGTTGCGTGTTCAATGACCCAGTCTAGTGATCTCTTTTCATGAAAGTCCCTCACCAGCTGGGTCATAATGTATTTAGGGAGTGCATGAAAAAAGGTATTGATGAACTCCATACTGTCTGTGCGCACCCTCCTGGTGGTCTGCGCAAAGCCACGTTTCAGCTCTTGTACAAATTCTTGTGGGGCCTGGTCTTCCCCACATTGCAGATTGTAGGACACCTTGCAGGCCTCTTGAGGGTTTCTATGTATTGAGAAATGCTTTAAGATGGCCATCCTATAGGTGGACCATCTTGAGTGGTTCTGATCCTCCAGCCCCGCAAAGAAGCTTGAGTATTCAGGGGAAAATGTCCAATTGACATATTGAATGCAACTTTGGCTATCCTTCAGGTGGAAAATATCCATTATTTGATCATACAACTCGAGGTGCTCCCAAACTGAATATTTGGCATTTTTATTATGGGGCGGTATGACGCTCCTAATGGGCTTACTTTGCTTTTTTAGTTTTGGCCTTTTTAGTTTTGGTCACCCTTGTCCACTCATCCTCTGACTCAGAGGCACTGCTACAGGAGGTGGCTCTCTGATCCTCTAGGCTCTCCCTTATTCTGCGGGCTTGCAGAATGTGGGGGTCTAGTCTCTTGAGACCTGTGGCGCTCAGAAGAGTCTTCTGACTCTCCCTTGCTCCCAGGATTGGCTGAGTACCCCCCACACCCCACTGCCCTAGCCGGGAAGAGGTTTTTAAGATGCTCTTTGTGGTCCTAGTTTCATGGAATTCCCCATCAAATTTGACAGACTGATCCCTTGGTAGGAGATATTTTTGAAGATCCATTTCTCTGATTCTCCCCTCACTGGAGTCTTCCTGATCAGAGAGGCTGGCCCTAATATTTGGGAATCTGTACATAGATGCCCCCCCATCCATTTTTGGAAGGCGCTGATCTGTCAGTCCCATGTTTTCCATTGTGCTGAAGTCTACCATCCCTGTGGCCCTTGGTTCATAGGGGCCAGTGGACATGAGGGTGGCAGAGTGCATGAGGCTGAAGGGATTAAATTCCCTGGTGACAGGGGTCCTGATGTTATTCTCAGGGGTTTCTCTGTCCCTTCTTACCTCATCTCTTTCATCCCCTATTCCCTGATGATATGCAAAAATCAGACCTTTTTGCTCCTCTATTAAGGCCTTACTGGTCTCTATGATTTGTTCTTGCATAGCTATCTGTTTGTGGAGCTTCATTGTCTCTCTGTGCTTCCTGCCTAGACTGGTAATGTGGGGCCAATTTTTGCTGCAGGAGACTCACCTCCTGAGTTTGGTCCTTGTTGGTCTGAGTGTTCTTTTCCAAAGCTTCATCCACCCGCCAGGTGTGCTCTAGTAGCTTTTCATAATCAGTTTTGATTTCACCAAACTCCTGAAGGGCAAACTTTCTTTCCTCTAACTTAGTTTTTAAATGGCTGACTTCCTGGCCTAAGAGTTAGAGTACCCCTCTGTGCAGCCAGGTCGTCCCTCTGTTTTTTAAATGCACTAGACTTCTGGCACTCCTCATCAAATTCCTCTTGGGATTTAATAATTAATTTATTGTTTTCCTCTTTTAATTTGTCTATGCGGTCTTGAAAGACAACTAACTGTTCTGCACAGACTCTGTTAAAATGTTATTGCTCCTCCAGCTTTTGTTGACTCTGTTGTAGAGAGTTGCTATATATATAGCATTCTGTGTCTCCGCTGAATGCTTATGATGTGATACGATTCTGTAATGCGAGCATTACAGAATCGTATAAGGAAAAGAAAGACAGAGAGAGAGGTTACATCCACTGAGGACCTCAAGTTTATATTTACCGAATAAACAAGCATTATTATAAATCTATATTGTGTCAACAATCTCCTTAAATGTAACAAGAGTCCAACCTTTCCTGACATTCTTTTTGCAGTGTCTGTACCTGGGTATCCTGCTCTGCATTCTTTTGCAGTAAGAGAGCCAGATCTTCTTGGAGTTTGGTGATATACTGCCCATCCTCTGTTTCAGATTCTTGGCTCGTCTGGAGGTTTTGCACTGCAGAGTCCAGATTAGTCTGCATCTTCTGCAGGGCTTCCCCTTGCCTCTTTGCTAAATCTATATTGTCTGAGTGCTTTTCCTGTATGATTCCTATGTGGAGTTACAGGTAGGCCGATATTTTGGCAATTTTACACTGCTCCTCTTTTATTTTTGGGGCCAAGTACATCTCGCTAAGCGCTTGATGTAATGGGCTCTTGTCCTGCCAGGTATCAAGGTCGATTGCAGTGATTTGTTGTTTTATTCACTGCAGCCATACCTGTTCATCCTGTTCTGACCTTTCACCCCTGACAAACAATTTGTGCAGGGGGTTTTCCCTAGCAATATAAATTTACACTGGCGTCGCCATTCCGGAAATATTAATTTCCTTCTGACTTATCTCAGGGTTAATTTACTTTGAAAACAGGTCCAATTCCTTTGAGTATTTCTTTTGAGGGGTGCTTGTAAAGTGAAGCACAGTATGCCAAAACAACAAGGTGTATGTACCACGCCGGCTAGTATGCTGTGTTAGGCTGTCACGAGTGGTATGTCAAATTCAGGTTCCCAGATGAGCCCCAAGCTGTAAGTGATTTCA
This sequence comes from Ambystoma mexicanum, assembly GCF_040938575.1. Taxonomy (NCBI): domain Eukaryota; kingdom Metazoa; phylum Chordata; class Amphibia; order Caudata; family Ambystomatidae; genus Ambystoma; species Ambystoma mexicanum. The sequence goes on from NC_090928.1 coordinate 1,153,362,354, forward strand.
ATCTGGCACACACCCAAGTCTCACCCAGCATGTAGTGTGCACATGAAACCCTTATTTATTTTGATCTATAAGTTCAATATTCTGAATGATATACCACTCATATCACACCCTTCTCCTGAGACCCCCCCTGGTCACACTGAACCAGGAATCAGGCTAGATTGCAAAGGTAAATATTTATTTATGTATTTAGAATTTAAATCACAATATATTTTAATAGGTAACAACAATAACCAATGGTGTGAAAGAACACTGAATAATATCTTTAATGTACTAGGAATCAAGTAATGTACCAAAAACAATGCAGCAAAGAAAAAATTACTTTTGGACTGGTTTAGAACAGATAGCACTATGGTTAGGGTTCCCCCTACAACACCCCTCAGCCCATCAATAGGCAATTTAACTAGATGTGATGAGAGAGCAGGCACTCAGAAATAACACAGATCAAACAGAATATCACTCCCACCTTCCCCCTTTAGACACAAGAGAAAAACAAATTGACTTTTCACTGTCAGAATGGCTTTGCAATTGGCTGAGCAAAAACACCAAATGTGGTCAAAAATGCTTAAATTAGTGTACATTTCTGGGGGAGCCACTTTGGACAGATGCAAGCAAACACCAGCAATGATTTAATCTATAGGAAACAGTTGGAATCTCAAAGTCAAAGCGGGAAATAATTTAAAGCTAACTCACACATGTAAAACTTTTCGAAATGTCAATTTGTGGCAAATATTTCTTTACGCGATTTTTAATATAACGGGTCAATCACACTGTTTTGGGTTCTAGAAATAGCTAAGGTTGTTAGGTACAAGTGGGAGTTGAAATGTTCCTTCTATCTTAAAAACTAAGGGAATTATAGAGGTTTCTGTGAGAGGCGTTTTTTTTCAAAATAGGCGCCGAAATGAAGAACAGAAATGCGGGTTTAAAAATGACAGATAGGTTTTCTTATGCTATATTAAGGACTACGAAAAAGAGAATGCCACACAAGAATCAGTTATTCACGGCCGATCATAACTCTATTCATGCGTGATACTCTAGTTTCCGTTCGGTTTAGGAATTACTTTTCTTAATCAAATCAATTAGGAATTATGGTTTAGTAACACAGATGAGAGAAAAGTCAGTGCAAGGATAGTTCTAACAATACTATGGTTCTGAATTAAAGATGGGATGAGTTTGAGATTGGGATGATACAATGCAGATATATTATGGGTTACTGTTCTTCCTCTTCATACTTACAGAATAAGTTATTAAATTGGAGCGTCAGCTCGGGTTAATGAATTAGGTCTGGTCTACCGGCACAGGGCACTTCAGGAGGGATTTGGATCAGCGGCGCGGTTCTGGTCGATTTTGGACTGCATCCCAGACTGGATTTGGAAGGGCCCATTCTGGTTACTGGACACAGTAGATAGTCGTTTTCAGCAGGCAAGCCTAATGGTAGCCAGCCAAGTTGAATTAAAATTAAGTCCCTTCAAGTTTGGGAATTTTGCAATTGGTCAGGCCAGCAATAATTTTGCAATGCTAGAATCTTGATTCTGCAAAGAAATCTGGATTTCTCAAAGAATTCTGGAGTCAGCTACAAAATTAAGAGTTCTGGAATAAGGTGCAGCGCGGACATCTGGATGGGTTCTGGAAGCAGGTTGTTCTGGAAGCAGTCTCTATGGAAGTAGTGTGTGTCTTTCTGTAGTCCAACTGTATCCATTACAAATTTTATGGCATGGGCAGAACTTCAAAACACACCCCCATGTCTGTGAGTGGCTACAGGTGTGTGCTTTGTTTTGGTTGGCAGCCTAAACAGAACTGTCATTTTATGACAGGATTTACGAACACCCACCTGAATTTTTACCCAAAACATACTTTCGCACAAATGTACTTTCCTACCATTATGTACCCTGATACTATTAGACACATATTTTTCACATTTAATTATCTACATTTACATTCAATTTCCACCTTTTTGAGAGCTGCATTGTTCATTTTATGGATTTTTATCAGTTTTACCCATAACACTTTGGATTAATCATATCTAATTTGACACATCTCTTGGTGCTGATCAGTGGATCGTGTATATACAATTTTAAGCTTGCAACATTAATAGTTTTGCCACAAACAGTGTTTAGTGTATCTTTGGTCCCTTATGTAATAATAACTCCTACCACATCTTCAACTGTCTAGCATGAGTTCAGATGTATAAGTTTGTATTTTCCACTTGTCTACTTATTTTGGCTGTCATGTTAAATGTCATAAAGTTCTGAGGCAAAACAAGTAATTTCCATTCAAAATCCAGTCCAGGTTTTTTTTCTTTCTTCCAAAGTGAGCAGATAGCCAGTCCTTTGAAGTTCACTGAGAAACCTCCCCCACACCCTGCTCCTCCTTACAGGCCAATTCTCAGCATGTCCTTTGTTCTTTGGTCAGCCCGCAGACGAATGTCCAATGCAGCCCCATTGAGTGGCTTGCTGGGATTATGGGTGAACCATTAACAGCCATTAGCCTTCCGGTTCTCAAGGGAGTGTCAATGGAGGTGTCATATTTCCCAGGCCAGGCCCTGTCCGATCAGAGTTCACATGTGGATTGGCTTCAGACTGGATTCCTATACATTAACATAATTTCAGTTCACATATAAAATATAAGCCCAGTGTATGAAGGATTTAAACCTTTTAAAAGAATTAGCCCTTTACCAACATGCTGGAAATAATGGATTTTGCAATTTTTCAGGACAAAGAAAATACATTTAAGCTACGTTTTACAGCCTTTAGGCAGCTGTCAGGCTCTGATGCTTGGATGCCTATGACTGCCTGAAGAATCCATGATTTCAGCACACTTGCCTTTCAACAATTCACTGGGGAAAATAACTGAATTTAGCACTAAAACAGCACTTTGAAGATTGCCATTGTTTAGGAAACTGTATTTAGGGACATTTTCAGATTTTAGCCATTCTGTGGGCTTGTTTCCAGTGACAGATGACAGATGACAGCAGTGATTCCTGCTTTTACTCTTCTTGGCCGTTGTATGTGGCAGGGCGTGCAGCTCTTTTGGTGGGTTATGAACTCTTATGCCCAGGGGTTATTGCCTCCTCCTCTTGGCAATTTCCTTTCCCCATTGGCAAAGGGGTGCAGTGTTATACAGTGGCGTGGATAAAAATACTCCACAATAGAAAGGGGTATCTTTGTTTTATGCAGTGAATATGGTTATAGTAATGGATTTGAGGATGATGGGTGATTCTTGGATCAATTGGCTGAAGGTGTACTGTGTGCAGTGTGTATTACCTGTGATTCTTTGATTTGTAGAATTTGAAGTCTCCTGGTATAGAGTTTGAGAAATGAAGTGGGCGGACTTGCTCTCGTTTTGTAAGAGTATGGTTACTTTGAAGCATCCGGACATCATTGTAGTTCACTGTCTAGGCAACAGTTTGGGCTATGTCGCCGGAATAACCTTATAGTTTGCCGTGAAGGATACATTTGCAAATTTGATGTAACTGTTTTCACATTTGAAGATTGTTTTTTTCTCGGCTATCTTAAAGACAAATGTAGAAAAATTCTAATTTATTTTGTTCATAAATCAAGAAAGCAAAGCACAATGTAAACAAATCTGTACGTGTATTTTTGCAGGATGTTGGATTAACATCTTTTCACAATGAGAATATCAGGTTTGATATTGGGAATATTTTTCGAGGAGATGGAGTGCATGCGAGTGATGCTGATAATCATTTTTTCTTTTAATATCCAAAATGAATTGAAACTGTTTTTGTGAACACGTGAAATATGTAGTGAAATATTTTTTAGTAGTTGTAGTAAGTAAAAAGCAAAAACATAAACATTTTTTGGAATCAGTACAACATTTGTTAGTTCAGCATATAAAACCCCCCAAAAATGTAAAAGATTTTTTTAATAACCACCATTTTTGAACAAAAAATAAGTTAATTGATTTTTATTCCCCACCCTATGCCTGGAATTTTCCAGGTGTCTGTGTTCTATCATACAACCCGTGGACTATGCAGGCTGCAAAAGGTCCTGTGATTTTTTATTTAGTTCTATTTTTTAGTGTGAATTGTGGTTGCAAAAGGAACCTTTTTTGGGTATTTCTGCATTTTTTATATATATTTCTTTCTTTGGAGCAGAGGGAAGGAGGTATGGTGGTAGAGTGAAGGGAGTGAAGGGGCACCAAGCACAGATTCACACAGGTAGGTGGACAGGGAGAGATGATGGGCGTGCCTTAAATCTAATCTAGGGGCAGTGTTTTCTCATGCTCCTTGACCAAAGTCTCAAAAGCACTCTGAAAATACAGATGACTTTGACCTTTGCAAGGTAAGGATTGACAACCTCTGCAGCCGGTCGGATCCTATGTGCCCACAGGAGTAGCCTGTGTGAAGGCAGAAGCGGTTAAGGAAGATGGGGTAGAGGAAGATAACCTACTTCTCCCTCAGAAAGGAACAACCTTTCTCAGTGCACCTGGGTCGTTGGAGTGAGTATGGTGGCTCATGGAAGAGGTACCAAAAGAGTACTGCCCAGGCTCACTGAGAGTAAGCACACACTCAATGCATTTTAAATGGGCAGCCTGAGCCTTTGATACCCCACAACGGTGGTAAAAAAAAAACACCACGCCCATGACTCTCTCTATGGGTGCTGGAGGTCCGAATTTCCTCTACCTCATCTTCCTGTTCCTCATCATCCTTCTCTGTATCACAGTGCCTGTTCCCCTGTTCAGAACCCTCCAGATAGTTGTGGTGGCCCCTGGAAAGGAGGGATGTCCATAACAGATGCCATTGGAGCAAATTTCAAGTTTCCGATATTCAGGTGCTTTCAAGTGCTCTCTCCTGGATTACCAGATTGAGAATTTCTAAAAGTAGTGGGTGGATCCCATCCCATAAGAGTAACCGGTCATGGACTGCACGACTGTCCACAGACTAGCGAGTAAAAAATAGCCCTTGTAAGGTTGTAAAAAATAGACAGATGAACTAAGAATGGGTCTAGGAACTCTGTAAGGGTAAACATTCAACTTGAAACATACTAGGTTGGCCGAATTCAGTTTCAAAGTATCCGCAGTGGCAGAGACCGTCCGTTCACAAAAAATAGTCGTATGGTCAGCGGAATATTGATTGGGTTTAAAAATAAAGTTTATCACAGAATAATATACACAATATTTATAGTATAAAAAACACATTTATTTCAATGGGAGAATTTGGAATTTCTACAAAGCCATCATCAGGGAGGGAGGCAGAGAAATGTCATCAAACCATCTTTCATTTATATTTTGTCCATTTGGTTGGGGTGATTGCTGAGGGGAAGTGGGACAGGTACAAGTAGGATAGTGATAACCAACATTTCCAATAACATGATTTTTAACATTATTTAAAAGTTCTTTAAAGTCATAGCTAAGTTCATCCAATTTTCCAGACAAGATCAGAATTTGATTGTATACATATAGCAACATTACTATAACCAAAGCTATTACAATACCAGTAATACAGTTATGGTCTAATGTCTTGGTCTACCCCATTGTAGGGCATAATTCGGTCATTTCACTATGATTAGTGTTATACATATGTCCTACTATGTGGACACCTGCTGGTCTAAAAACATGTTGAATTGTCCAATAGGTATCTAGTGTCTCACAGATATGTCTGCCTGGTTACAGTAATTTACCTGGTCCTTTGTTTAACATTATGAGCTCCTAAAGTGCATTGTGCTTGTTTAATATAATGATTCTACTTGACATTTATTGTACAAACACTATATTCAATTAAAATTATAAAACCACATTGGTTGAATCATTCTTTGGTCCAGTAATGGCAGATGGCTTGGACATATATCTTGTAATGGAGAATTGTGGCAAAATACAATTACACTATCATATATCTTGTATATTGTATGGAGCTACTCGTAAGGAGTGTAATATCTTATTAAAGTAGGTTATGAGGCAATGTATTCTCTTCATTTTGTGTATAGAGATGTATATGGTGTTCGTATGGCTAACATGCATATTGCATAGTGCCTGCCAATTACAGTACTACCCAATATAAAGTGCATTCTTTATTTCATTGCAACTGTTCCTCATAAATTATAAAGGGCTTAGTGCTCTGACATCACCTTACATTGATCTTTTCACTAAGAGGGCATTCCCCCATCCATATTGATATTATTATATATCCATGCTCCTGGTACTTATATCAATTCATATATTCCATTATACATTCCTTTTCCCTACAATCCTCCGTACCACTCTGAATCATAAATATTGACATTCCTAGGGTACATCCCAATTACATTTGTTCATGTCCATTCATGATAACTGGACTAATTGATGTTTGTCTATTCATATCTGTATATCAGGGCATGTATGCACAAGTTGGTGATCACAGGGACATCCGAGGAAGAAATGTTGTGCCATATGGCACCTCCTAAGCCGATTCTGATATGGAACATACACTATTGAAATAAAATAACCATACCGCTGATTGTTATAGGGCATTTGGTTCATCAGCATTTTATATTGGAGGGCTTTACCACTTAGTTCACTACAAAAGTATATAGTTCATCTTTTTTATGCCTTTTTGGGGTTTTGGTGTCATAGTCCATGATATCTGGATTCAACCTATCTCAGTCTCTGTTCTCGATTGCCTTCCCTGGGGTTAGTTAGTATTGAGTTTATTGCGAAAAATTTAAAGGAGGACAGATCCTTTTGATGATTTTCTGGAAAATGCTTGGCTATAGGGTAAGCTTGATCCCCATTTTTGATCGCTCTCGTTTTTTGTAAAATTCATACTTTCATTTACAGTTTAGTACTGCCTACATATGATATGATTTGATATTTCATTTATAACAGACCTGTAAACAAGTGTTTTAAAGCGTAACCAGGCAAGGGAGGGGACACAGAGGGAAAACAGAGACAAAGATCCTACTAGGCCAGGTGACATTGAGATCGCGCAAATGCAGGGGAGGAGGGAAGGTGAAAAAGTGCAGGCATAAGAGATGGGGAAGTGCAGTAACTAGGATAACAGTAAAATAAATAAAGACATTAAATAATAAGTACAAGTGTGGCCAGCTGGTGGAAAGTGCAAGGGTAAGTGCAGACATCAGGTGTCAAGTAGAGGCTGTAGGGATACAGAAACAGTTCCTGAGTGCTAGGGTTGTCAGGGGGCAGTGCAGGTGTGCAATTGGCAGGGAGGGGACCTAGGCCCGTGATCAGAGGGTAGCCAGGTAACCAGTGCAGTTTCAGAGATATACCATAAGTTACATACCATAAGTTACAACGATAAGTTAAAACTACTTGCCTAAGAACTCCTACAGCTTGATGGGCATTGGATGCCCTCTGATAGGGAAGATGGGCATCTGCATACACCTGCCTGTTACTATTTTTTGCGGTGAAAGGCGATAGTCTTTACTTGTCTGAGTGCTGAAATTGAACAGGGCCAGAGGCAAACAATGCACCCAGTTCCTTTTTAGGGTGGTGCAAAGTTTAGAAAGTTTACTTTTGAGAAGGTCGTTGATTCATTAGTTAACGTCATTTGCTTTGGGGTGATACATTTAGCTTAGCACATACAATATGTAATGCTGTGTAGGGTTGTGATCTATTTTAAGAGCTCTTTGAAAAAATGGGTACTGTTATTGGACCTAAAAAAATCACACATGCCCCATCGAAGAAAAACCTTGCAGACCAGATATTTTGTGGCACATTTGGCATCTGGGTGGGTACAAGGGTCAGCCTCAACCCACCAGGAGAAGGGACCCCCACAACAATGATATATTACACTCTATTACATCTGTCCCCCATGTCTGCATAATCAATATGGAGCTGCCCCGAATGGCCCGATGGGGCAGGGTAAAGTGCCTCGTAACATGGAGTGCATCATTCCAGTGCTGAACACTTGGCATGTTGTGCACTGTATGACCATTGTTGGGAGGTGTTCCTGGCGGTTTGGTATGAACCAGTCCTCCAGGATGTCAGCTGCAATGTGTTGTTTTAAACTGTGGGAGGGGTAGTGTAATTGCTCAAATGCTATATGTAATCGTTCAATGGACATTACTGCTTTACCGGTGCATTTCTGTCTCCATAAGAGATCAGTGGTGACTGTATGCACCCTCGCTTGAGCCCGCAGTCCTTTTTTTCCTGTGGTGCTCTACACTGGAGTTCTATTATTTGTGCTATGGGCAGTGTGGTGTATGGGTCCTTTTCTGGTCGTGCTGAAGGGTTATTAACAACGTAGTCAGCAGGTGGGCGATACGCTGCCTCTTTGGCCACCGATCCATAGCTGTGTTTCCCAAAGACATGTCATCAGTATTATTGTTATGGGCGGTGCATTTGATGAACGGCACTACAGACGGCTCTGTCAGGGTGGAAATCAAGGCATCAGTAGTGCTGCATGTTGCACGAGTAAACTGTCAACCCGTCAGAAGCCCATTCTTTTCCAGTGCGGGAGACCAGCGTGCATCATTGCAGTGATGCATGCTGAGTCTGAGAAGATGATCACATGACAGTCCTTCGATGCTCAAAGTGCTTCTACATGTGCTATGAGCTCTGCAGTTTATGCTGCCCAGTATGTCTCTGTCCTGTGTCCTGCTCAATGGTTGCTGTCCCGTCAACGAAGACCCGAATCAGATCCCTGCCAAGCAAGTTGACAGGAGAGCTCTCAGAATACAGTAGGGGAATGCGTATTACCTTCCCTCCCACCTTTACATCTAAATCATTTGTATATGGAACGGTTAAAGTAGCCCCAGAGAATCCCTGTGTATCAAGAGTTTTCCAAGATAGCAGGAAGTCACCTTCACTGATGCATGATTTCTCAGCTCCTGAATCTCCCATAAAGATGAATTGTTTCTTTCCTATCTCTGCTCCCACCAAGGGTTACTCTTCTGGGTTCAGGGTCTTTGACTGGACACACAAGTGCTCCCAGTGGGCTGTCCTAGTCAGGATATGTGCTTGTCCCCGGAATGAGAAAGGGTTTCCCCCACTACTGTATCTTCTTGGAACAGGGCCAGTGTACCGAAGGCATTCGTGTTCCCTGCCTGCTGGACGTTATCGTGGGGTGGATAGTTTTGCATCACCTGTGGGGGCTGTCACAGTGGGAGAGAGAAAGGGGTAGGTCCTGGGATATGCAGGGGCAACTGAGTGTACACTTGGTGTATCTCATATGGAATTGAGGTAATTCGGGAGTTAGCCCCTGGGGTACTCCCTGGGGTGGTGAAACCAAAGTTCTGCTGTAAATAACTATATATCATTCCTTGCCTACTCATGAACTATCTTGAGAAATGCCCCAACTTCCCACAGTTCCAGCATCACCCCATTCCTCCTCCTCTGTGTCCCATTCCTCCAAATCCCACTGCCCAAGATCCTCTGACCCCACCTCATCTTCGATGTGGTCTTCCCTGCCACTGCGGCCCAGAGAATTGTGGGTTTCTGCCCCACTGTCCTTGTCCTCCTTTTGTCCACACTGCTGCTATTTGGGAATTAGTGAAGATAAGGGGTGTACCCTGCTGCTTCTAGCTGTGTGTGTGTCGGTCCCGTGGCCACCAGAGCTACTTTAGCTAATTTGTTTTGCACCAGTTTCTCTTCCTCTGCCTGATGCCTCTGAAGTATTTCCTCCTCACGCTCTTTTATCCTCCTATAATGGTGTACTATAATGCACTGAATATCAGACCACAACTTTGCCTTGACCCCCACAATTTTGGTGAGCACCTTTAGCACTTATTTGGGCATGCCTTGTTTTACTATAAAGTAGAAATGGGTATTGACTGGTCCCTCCACATCTCTTGGACCTTAAAAATGAATTGTGCAGCGTTCTCATCATCACTCATGGCACACTAGTGTGTATCGGAAAGCTTGCTGCAGCACGTCTCAAAATGTTGCTCTAATCTTATTGAATGATGCTCTATTATGATCATCGTTTCTCAGGGATATCCCCGGGGTACCCCACCTTCTCCCAAAGTTTGACTGCCTGATCCCTGACAGTTGTCACCAGTAAACTTTTCATGTCCCCCTGTTGTTTGCTTTTCGAAAGCATATATCCATTTTCCTGCACCCGTATTAAAGGCCGGAAGTGCCTTTATTAGGTTGTTCAACCGCATTTCCATCCGCGGCACCTGCAGCCTCGCCATACCCTTGCGTATCAGGGGCATTTGCAGTCTGCTCCTTTTACCCTTTGTCGTACTTCCCTTTTTCCTTGCTACCAGGGCTGGACTGAGCCGTCGGCCAATCAGCCCGTGGCCGATACAAAGTCATGGAGGAGACCTGGGGGCCGGTTCCTGAAGCCCACGCTGGGCCGGTCTCCGGCTCAGTCATGGGCTTCAAGTCTGTGCCTTCACACTTCAGGAACCGTCCCCAGGGCCTCCCCCTCGCCGCCGCCGGACGGACGCAAGTTGCAAAGGATCTGTAAGTAAGTATCTTACAGATCCTTTGCAATTGCAGTCCCGCCGCCAGCCCGCCGCAGAGGCAGAGAAAGGTAACACCTAAGTGTTACCTTCCTTTGATAAATGCTGCAGGCCGCGACACCATGGGCTGTTTTTTTATGAAGCCACCCCAGGGCCGGTTTTAAAAAAATAAATAAAATGTTTGTTTATTATTACATTTGACTTGCTGCCGGCACAGCGCTGCAGCAGCCAGCCAGTGACACACAGTCACAGTGTGCTGTACAGCGCTGTGGGCGCAGGCCAAGCTGGGCCATTTGAAACATTTTTTTTATTTGTTGCCTGCAGTGTTTGTACAATTATGGATTGGCTTGGCTGCTGCCGACAGTGGCCAGGCCAGCAGCTCGCCTTGCTAGCAGCAGGCAGCGCCAGTGATGGAAACTGGCACTCTGCAGGAGGGGCTGGGGCTGTGCGCATAATTATTCATCAAAGCAAGGTAACAACAAACAAGTTGTTACCTTGCTTTGGTGATTTGCATGCATGATGTATGCATATTATTAATGCCTGATCAAGTAGCCTTGACCCTGGGGTAGGGCCGCTGACATGGTGCAGCCACTCCAGGGGGAGCCGCGGCGTGCAGTGCTAGTCGCCGCTCGGGCCCGCCCCGGCTCCTCTGAAATGCTAATTCGGCTACAACTACAACACCTACTGCAGCCAGGCTCAGCCTCAGGCTGGCTGGCTTGCTCGCCTCCTGCCTGCAGGGCCGCTGGCCTGGGGCTGGGCTGACCTGGGCCCGGCACTGGGGGCACGGGGGCACCAACCAAGTGCAGTCTCATAACAAGTTGCTTTCAACTTTGCAGGAAGTAACAACAACGAATTTGTTGCACTTTGCAAAGTTGAAAGCAACTTGTGCCTGGGGCTGGGGATGAGACTGATCCAGCACAGACTCTGTGCCGCCATTGGACGTGTGACATGTGACCCTCTCTCCCTGGAGAGAAAGGATATTAGTTGAGCCTCTCCTCCCTGCCCTGCATGATGATTTTTGCCACGGGCCACTGTCAGCCAGCCACAACACGACACCACCACGGGCTGCGTGCAGCACAGCAGAGGCCAGCCAGCAGACCGAGACAGTGGACCGTTACTCCACACCGGCTGCAGGCAGCACCCGGTCCGAAGTTCTTGCTGATCCGGCTGCTTGCCAGGGACCGGCTTGCAGTGGCACTGCCAACTCAGTCTGCAGCACTGGTGGTACTAGCAGGCAGGCAGCACTGTACACTGTCTGCTGGTGACTGCCGCCCGGCCTGGCACCTCGTACCTCACTCGGTGGCTCAGCAGTGCTCAGCCCAGGTCTGCCAGCCCCCGCGGCAGCCAGCAGCAGCCAGCCCAGCAGACAACATCCAAGAGGAGACAGAGAGAGACTCTGCAGCTAGGAGCCGGCCCGTAAGGTAAGAATAAAGTCCAGGCACTGACTGCACTGGCCTGGCAGTTCTTCTCCTCCTTTCACCTACTGACAGCCAGCCCGTCAGCCGCCCACGAGTCCTCCCTCCCTGAACGTGAGTCCCTCAGTGGGCCGGCGGTGATGTGTGTATCGTGTCGCCCTGCTGTGACTGGGCACGGGCATGGCACTGGCTGGCATGGCACCAGAGGTCTATTTGGCCTATTTATTTATTTCATTTTACGTATCGTGCATTTGTGTGCACACATAGAAAGAGATGCATGCTAGACTGGAGTACAGAAATAGGTGCATTCTCAATCGTACAGTACAGATAGGAGTTCAAAACTGCCTTATCGTGCATTGTCCAAACTATGTAAAGTAACTTGCCTTATGTATGGGATTATTAGTGGATATTGATTGGCAACCGCAAAATGACCTCAAGTAAGCACCAGGACTGGATGAAGTGATTACACTTGCTCCCGTGGATACGGCAGTGGAAAGGGGTGTTCAATGCACTGTATTATATTTAAAGCGAGTCACACATAGCCTGGGCTCATCATGACTTCCATAAGCAACACGTTACAGACCATGTGACATTTAATACTTTTCTGCAGTTGTTAAATGGGATAGGCAATTAAACCACATTAAGTAAAGTCTACCAACTTTACATTGTATAAAAGGGCACAGTCAACTTTTAAAAATGCAGGTGTCTGTTTCATTCGGACTAGACAGACGGCCTGCATCCCTAACTGTGTTATCTCTCCGTTTTTTTGTTTCACTGGTTTTCCCCAAAGCTACAAGCCAATGCAGACCTGGACTTGGCATCGCGAGTGCCAGCATGCGTCACTTCCTCCTGACAGGGTAACATTGGAATTAAACTATAAGTTGGGATCACATTGGCACTATTAGAGCTCATCCCCTTTGACCTCCAGGGAGTAGCATGTCCCCTCAAGGTGCTAATACATCAAGTACATTGTGTTTAAGCTCTCCTCTTATCAGTTCAGAAAAGAATCATCGGGAGCAACTGGTGCCTGGTCCCCAGCCATGCAGCCGTCATCTGCCCTTCAACGTCTGCAGTCACGTTGCTGCCATCACATCTTGCTGCCTGGCATGAAGGGAGTCGGGACCGGTGGTGGACCACCACCAGGATCTGGCCCCCTATGAAACAGTACCTAGTCTCACCTGCTGACAGACAGCCTGTCAGCCGTCCACGAGTCCACCCTCCCAGAGTGTGACTCCCTCAGTGGGCCGGCGGTGGTGTGTGGCTGGCCCCAGGCCTGTGGTTGTTCACCCCCACCCCAGGTGCCCGACTGGCCGCCCCTGCTAATATTATGTGACCAGGATGGCAGGCCCTACATTGCATTGCCCTTCACTTCTGGTGTTCTTTTGTTATTACCAAGACGTTTATTGTCTGCTATCGTTTTTTACACGTTTAGTGAAGAACACATTTTTTGTAATGATGCTGATGATGATTTAGATGTATGATTGTTTTTTGTATTTAGACTAGGTTCATTATTTCGTTTTTCCTATTTCTATTTTTGCCCACTTTCTTTGCTTCCTTTTCTCTTCTATGTCTTGTTCTGTGCTCTGTTGTATGTCTCTCGCGCTGGTGTTTCTTTTTCGTTCTCTATGTTTTCTTCTGGTGGTCAGTGAGATCATCAAGGTAGGGCCACACAGTGTGCTAGCTTGCTTTTCGGACGCACTAACATCATTACTTCATTTACTTACCCATGTCTTTTATCTGTCTCATTATGCAATTCCGCATAGGTGCCACCATCTCACGACATTGAATCACACATCAAACTCGTAAGCTTCTCCCATATGTCACAGCTTTGAATAGTCCTTTCACCCTTTGGATCCCTTTATAGTGCATCACCGTAGTGCAGATTTCCAAGCTGTGAGGCTCCTCAGAAAGAAATGTGATCTCAGGAAAGAGGGGCAAAGGGTTACTTCTTTCACTTTCGTGGACGCGTGACCTGTGGTGGGAGCTTATTGTGGGGGTAGCTGGGAGGGGATGCGGCTGAATGAGGTGAGGGAATGGAGGAAGGGTCAATGTAGAGCGAGGTGGTGGGTGACATCCTGCCCAGAAACTCCTGAATGTGGCAAAGGGACTCTGCCAGGCAGGTCATGGCATAGTGAAGGTGAGCTGTGACTGGGCATGGCACTGGCTGGCACCAGAGGCCTATTTGGCCTATTTATTTCATTTTATGTATCGTGCATTTGTAAGGTGCTTATACATCAAGTAAATTGTGTTTCAAAGCACCCCCCTCTCTTATCAGTTCAGAAAGGAGGCATCGGGAGCAGCTGGTACCCAGCCGTGCAGTCTTCATCTGCCTTATCACTTTCTCAACCGTTTACACAAAACATAACATGCAACAGACACATGAACCCTCCATAAGTAGCATTTTCTGTAAAGTCGTGAACTGACGCGAATCACGGATGATCGTTTGAAGGCCACTTTTTTTGAGGTGAGGGGTGGGCCACTTTTTGAGGCGAGGGGTGGGCCTTTTTTTTTGGGGTGTCCGGGCCTATTTCTTGTCCCAGTCCGACCCTGCTTGCTACTGACATCCGGCCAAACCTCTCTCTCAACCTGCCATCCCATAAGGTCTCCACTCTAGGGGTGCATTGAGGTGCTTGCTCTCCCTCCCCATCGTCCTCCACCAAATTGAATTTACTCCACTCATCTTCGTCTCTCCTCTGGCGAATCTACATTTTATTAAACTAGGTTATCCATGCAACTGTCATGCTCTGCATTTATGGTTCTCATGGGCGCATTGTCTATCATGAAAACAAATTCTTCTGATTTCCACTCATCCGTCCCCTGCTGCGCTGGTGTGTCTTGGAGAACTGTTTTGGTTACATCACGTGTTATCTACAGTCTGGCTAAATCTGTGCATGTCAATGCTAGTGCTATGATAGTGCATCCCTTGGATGGACATCTGTGTGTGCTGCGAAATTTGAAGGGAAGACTTATGGGGACAGTGGGGCTGTCACTGGTGTCAATGAATTGGATCTAGTTGATGCATATGTTGTTTTGGTGTACCCAGCTATGGGATAGGCTACTAAAGGTTATATTACCCTGCACCCTGGTCATGTCCCGCAGGCAGCCCATCCACCATGGGCATGCCCCCCAGCCAAGCCACATGTCAGCTTGCACTACTGATCACCAACGCATGACCCCATGAACCCCCACCACCCAGCAGTGCAGGGCACCTGCCAGCAGGCCCCCACTCATGTCCCCCTGTATCCCCACCCCCCAGCAGTGCAGGGCACCTGCCAGCAGGCCCCCACTCATGTCCCCCTGCAGCCCCACCCCCCAGCAGTGAGGGGCGCCTGTCAGCAGGCCCCGACACATGTCCCCCAGGCACCCCACCCCACCCCACATCATTGACAGGCACCTGCCAGCAGGCCCCGACACATGTCCCCCAGCACCCCCACTGCCCAGCAGTGAGTGGCACCTGCAGCAGGCCCCGACAAATGTCCCCCAGCACCCCCACCCCCCAGCAGTGAGGGGCACCAGCCAGCAGGCCCCCACTCATGTTCCCCAGCACCCCCACCCCCCACCAGTGAGGGGCACCTGCCAACAGGCCTCCACTCATGTCCCACACATGTCCCCTTTCATCCCCACCCCCAGCAGTGCAGGGCACCTGCCAGCAAGCCCCGACACATGTCCCCCGCACCCCCACCACCCCAGCAGTGCGGGGCACCTGCCAACAGGCCCCCCTCATGTCCCACACATGTCCCCTTGCACCCCCCCAGCAGTGCAGGGCACCTGCCAGCAGGCCCTGACACATGTCCCCCAGCACCCCACCCCCCAGCAGTGCAGGGCACCTGCCAGCAGGCCCCGACACATGTCCCCCAGCACCCCCACCCCCCAGCAGAGCAGGGGCACCTGCCAGCAGGCCCCCACTCATGTCCCCCAGAAACCCCACCCCCCCATCATTGACAGGCACCTGCCAGCAGACCCCCACTTATGTCCCCTTGAACCCCCACCCCCCAGCAGTGCAGGGTACCTGCCAGCAGGCCCCGACACATGTCCCCCATCCTCCCCACCCCCTATCATTGACAGGCACCTGCCAGCAGGCCCCGACACATGTCCCCCAGCCCCCCACCCCCCATCATTGACAGGCACCTGCCAGCAGGCCCCGACACATGTCCCCCAGGCACCCCACCCCACCCCCCATCATTGACAGGCACCTGCCAGCAGGCCCCGACACATGTCCCCCAGCACCCCCACTGCCCAGCAGTGAGGGGCACCTGCAGCAGGCCCCGACAAATGTCCCCCAGCACCCCCACCCCCCAGCAGTGAGGGGCACCAGCCAGCAGGCCCCCACTCATGTCCCCCAGCACCCCCACCCCCCACCAGTGAGGGGCACCTGCCAACAGGCCTCCACTCATGTCCCACACATGTCCCCTTCACCCCCACCCCCAGCAGTGCAGGGCACCTGCCAGCAAGCCCCGACACATGTCCCCCAGCACCCCCACCCCCCCAGCAGTGCGGGGCACCTGCCAGCAGGCCCCGACACATGTCCCCCAGAACCCCCACCCCTCAGCAGTGCAGGGCACCTGCCAACAGGCCCCCACTCATGTCCCACACATGTCCCCTTGCACCCCCCCAGCAGTGCAGGTCACCTGCCAGCAGGCCCTGACACATGTCCCCCAGCACCCCCACCCCCCAGCAGAGCAGGGGCACCTGCCAGCAGGCCCCCACTCATGTCCCCCAGAAACCCCACCCCCCCATCATTGACAGGCACCTGCCAGCAGACCCCCACTCATGTCCCCTTGCATCCCCACCCCCCAGCAGTGCAGGGCACCTGCCAGCAGGCCCCGACACATGTCCCCCAGCCCCCCCACCCCCTATCATTGACAGGCACCTGCCGGCAGGCCCCGTCACATGTCCCCCAGCCCCCCCGCCCCCCATCATTGACAGGCACCTGCCAGCAGGCCCCGACACATGTCCCCCAGCACCCCCACCACCCAGCAGTGAGGGTCACCTGCCAGCAGGCCCCCACTCATGTCCCCCAGCCCCCCTCCCCCTCATCATTGACAGGCACCTGCCAGCAGGCCCCCACTCATGTCCCCCAGCCCCCCACCCCCCAGCAGTGCAGGGGCACCTGCCAGCAGGCCCCCACTCATGTCCCCCAGCCCCCCACACCCCATCATTGACAGGCACCTGCCAGCAGGCCCCGACACATGTCCCCCAGCACCCCACCCCCCCAGCAGTGAGGGGCACCTGCCAGCAGGCCCCCACTCATGTCCCCCAGCCCCCCACACCCCAGCAGTGCAGGGGCACCTGCCAGCAGGCCCCCACTCATGTCCCCCAGACCCCCACCCCCATCATTGACAGGCACCTGCCAGCAGGCCCCGACACATGTCCCCCAGCACCCCCACACCCCCAGCAGTGAGGGGCACCGGCTAGCAGGCCCCCACTCATGTCCCCCAGAAACCCCACCCCCCCATCATTGACAGGCACCTGCCAGCAGACCCCCACTCATGTCCCCTTGCATCCCCACCCCCAGCAGTGCAGGGCACCTGCCAGCAGGCCCCAACACATGTCCCCCAGCCCCCCCACCCCCTATCATTGACAGGCACCTGCCGGCAGGCCCCGTCACATGTCCCCCAGCCCCCCACCCCCCAGCAGTGCAGGGGCACCTGCCAGCAGGCCCCCACTCATGTCCCCCAGCCCACCACACCCCATCATTGACAGACACCTGCCAGCAGGCCCCGACACATGTCCCCCAGCACCCCCACCCCCCCAGCAGTGAGGGGCACCTGCCAGCAGGCCCCCACTCATGTCCTCCAGCCCCCCACACCCCAGCAGTGCAGGGGCACCTGCCAGCAGGCCCCCACTCATGTCCCCCAGCCCCCACCCCCATCATTGACAGGCACCTGCCAGCAGGCCCCGACACATGTCCCCCAGCACCCCCACACCCCCAGCAGTGAGGGGCACCGGCCAGCAGGCCCCGACACATGTCCCCCAGAACCCCCACCCCCCAGCAGTGAGGGGCACCTGCCAGCAGGCCCCCACTCATGTCCCCCAGCACCCCCAACCCCCCCCAGCATTGACAGGCACCAGCCAGCAGGCCCTGACACATGTCCCCCAGCACCCCTACCCCCCAGCAGTGAGGGGCACCTGCCAGCAGGCCCCGACACATGTCCCCCAGCACCCCCACCCCGCAGCAATGAGGGGCACCTGCCAGCTGGCCCCCACTCGTGTCCCCCAGCACCTCCACCCCCTCAGCATTGACAAGCACCAGCCAGCAGGCCCTGACACATGTCCCCCAGCACCCCCACCCCCCAGCAGTGAGGGGCACCTGCCAGCAGGCCCTGACACATGTCCCCCAGCACCCCCACCCCCCAGCAATGAGGGGCCCCTGCCAGCAGGCCCCCACTCATGTCCCCCAGCACCTCCACCCCCTCAGCATTGACAAGCACCTGCCAGCAGGCCCCGACACATGTCCCCCAGCACCCCAACCCCCCAGCAGTGAGGGGCACCTGTCAGCAGGCCCCGACACATGTCGCCCAGCACCCCCACCACCCAGCAGTGCAGGGCACCTGCCAGCAGGCCCCGACACATGTCCCCCAACAACCCCACCCCCCCAGCATTGACAGGCACCTGCCAGCAGGCCCCGACACATGTCCCCCAGCACCTCCACCCCCCAGCAGTGAGGGGCACCTGCCAGCAGGCCCCACTCATGTCCCACACATGTCCCCCAGCACCCCAGCAGTGAGGGGTACCTGCCAGCAGGCCCCCACTCATGTCCCCCAGCACCCCCCACCCCCTAGCAGTGCAGGGGCACCTGCCAGCAGGCCCCCACTCATGTCCCCCAGCCCCCCACCCCCCATCATTGACAGGCACCTGCCAGCAGGCCTGACACATGTCCCCCAGCACCCCCACCCCACAGCAGTGAGGGGCACCTGCCAGCAGGCCCCCACTCATGTCCCACACATGTCCCCCAGCACCCCCACCCCCCAGCAGTAAGGAGCACCTGCCAGCAGGCCCCGACACATGTCCCCCAGCACCCCCACCTCCCAGCAGTGCAGGGCACCTGCCAGCAGACCCTGACACATGTCCCCCATCACTCCCACCCCCCAGCAGTGCAGGGTCACCTGCCAGCAGGCCCTGACACATGTCCTCCAGCACCCCCACCCCCCAGGAGTGAGGGGCACCTGCCAGCAGGCCCCCACTCATGTCCCCCAGCACCCCCACCCCCCAGCATTGACAGGCACCTGCCAGCAGGCCCGACACTTATTCTCCAGCACCCCTATCCCCCAGCAGTGAGGGGCACCAGCCAGCAGGCCCACACTGATGTCCCACAGCACCCCCATGCCCCCAGTATTGACAGGCACCTGCCAGCAGGCCCCGACACATGTCCCCCAGCACCCCCACCCCCCAGCAGTGAGGGGCACCTGCCAGCAGTCCCCCACTCATGTCCCACACATGTCCCCCAGCACCCCCACCCCCCAGCAGTGAGGGGCACCTGCCAGCAGGCCCCGGCACATGTCGCAGAGCACCCCCAATGCCCAGCAGTGCAGGGCACCTGCCAGCAGGCCCCGACACATGTCACCCAGCAACCCCACCCCCCCAGCTTTGACAGGCACCTGCCAGCAGGACCCAACACATGTCCCCCAGCAACCCCACCCCCCCAGCAGTGAGGGGCACCTGCCAGCAGGCCCCCACTCATGTCCCACACATGTCCCCCAGCACCCCCACCCCCCAGCAGTGCAGGGTCACCTGCCAGCAGGCCTGACACATGTACCCCAGCACCCCCACCCCCCAGCAGTGCGGGGCACCTGCCAGCAGGCCCCCACTCATGTCCCCCAGCACCCCCACCCCCCAGCATTGACAGGCACCTGCCAGCAGGCCCCGACACTTATTCTCCAGCACCCCCACCCCCCAGCAGTGAGGGGCACCTGCCAGCAGGCCCCCACTCATGTCCCACAGCACCCCCATGCCCCAGCAGTGAGGGGCACCTGCCAGCAGGCCCCCACTCATGTCCCACACATGTCCCCTTGCTCCCCCACCCCCCAGCAGTGCAGGGCACCTGCCAGCAGGCCCCGACACATGTCCCCCAGCCAACACGTCATCACAATCCAGATCCCTGGCTCTTATGGCCACCCAAATCCCACCCCACGCCACCCCAGTCCAAACACCCAACCAAGCTTTACATCCACTCCAAATTGAAATCCCCATTACATGATAGATCGCAAATAAGCAGTATGCGCATGAGTACAAGTCGGTCAGACCCATACAATGGCAACACATGACTGAGAAAACCCACATTGTGACATGCATGAAACCAATGAGAGAAGACCACACATTGAAGTAAGAAACAAAAATGTATTCAAGTCAAAATGAAGGGAATGAAATCAAAACACACAATAATGCCAATAATAATCAAAATGCAGCATGTCCCAAAAAATGATAAATAAATAAAATGAGAATCCAAATTAATCCAAATGAAAATATGTCCAAAGTCACCGTCCAACAAAGCAAATCCAAAGGGAAAGAAAAGTGTAATATCCATTGCTCCATGGTGAAAAAAAAAAAAAATGAAGGAGAAACATCCACTGTAAAACTATGTACAAATAGCAAATCCAGGGTCCATGAGCCCAACGACATAAATGAAACCTACAATGAAACCTACCTAATTACTAACTATATACAAAAATGTGGGGCATAGTCCATGGCCCCAAATAAAAGAAAAAAGAAATGAAACTTAACACTAATGAACTATATACAATAGCGGCGGGCAAGTCCAACGGCTCACTTGTTGATGTCATGGGCCAGGGAATCATCGAACTCCTGTTCAATGTCTTGGAGGCGGGCCTGTTCTCTGGCCCTGAGGTCTTGCAGGGATAACGCCATGTCCACCTCCAACTCCCTGCGAATTCCCTCGAGGCACTCAGCCCGCCTCAGCGCCATGCGCAGGGAGTTCTCCGCCCTGACCATTGTGAGCCATCCCTCCTCCGCCCGCCGCCACTCAGCACCTATCCGCTGGCCCAACCGCTGCCACATGGAAGACACTCCCATTCCAGGGTCCTCCTGCCCTCCGGCCGATGCCTGCCCCTCTGATGTAAATGGCCCCGAGCCATGATCCCTCCCACGTTGAGCCTGCCACTGCCTCCGACGCAACTGCCTCTGCCAGCATGACGGCATCCAGGCTGATGGAATCCAACGACGCTGTCATGCACGTGCCCTCCCCGATGATGCCGGCACATCCTCCATCTCCTGGGGTCCAGTTGCTGGGGTGTCAACCCCTGCTGTACTGCGACTCCCGACTGTGGCAGGGATGGGATCCCCACCGAGCTGGCTGCGTTGGTCAGGGTAGGTCCACAGGCGGCCCTGGTGGCATCTGGGCCGGAAGACGGCATGGAGAACGACTGGCGCATAGTCTCCACAGAGGAGGTGAGGGCTGCCAGAGTGGCCCACACATGTACAAAACCCCCGACCATGGACACTCCCAAATGGGCCACGTTGGCATGCTGCTCTTCATGATGACGTGCGTTCTCCCCACGCGAAGCACGCACGTCATCACGAATGTCACGCGTGCGCAACGCAACACCAATCAGGACCTTCTCCATACGGCCAGGGGTCCCCTCGTCCGCAGGTAGAGGAGTGTCAGATGACATGGACATCCCCCTACCTGCGAATGGGCCTGGGATGGGGCATCCCTGCTGGTGCATTATGGTGCAGTCACAGTGTCAAGGACGGTGACGTGCACAGGCCCCTCCACGGCGACCTGTGCTGCCGCCTGCCCCTGCCCCTGGACTGCACCACTTGCACCAGTGGTACCACCCCCACCAGGTCCCATGTGCGGCTCAGTAGCGACCTCCTCCTCCTCTGTGGAAACCACCAACCTGGATGGCTCCACACTGTCTTCCGCCGTTGCAAGCCCCTGTGGGGGCTCACCCACCCCTTCCGCTGCAGCCGTAGTGGCAGACGCAGCACCAGTCCCCTCACTCCCGGATGATGGTAATTTCTGGGAGGGTGACTGGGCCTTGCGTCGCCGGCCGGTGGGGGCATCCCCGCCGCTTTGCTCCACAGCACCGTCTCCGCCCTCTTCATCACTTGCCACTGTTTAGAGGGAGACATAGAACACAAGCATCAGGGTACTGTACAATGGTCGCCTAGACAGGAAGCAATAGCAGATGAGTGGCACTGTCAAACATCACTTCCATCATGTCCCTCCACAACACATGGGTCAGTGCAGGCAAAACACATGCAGTAACAGGCATGGTGCATGCTATGAACATTAGCATATATGTCCAAGGGACTCTTGAAACATACAATGCTGGTTTGAAACTCACATGCATCATGGGTCATGACTATCAAATGCACACACTTCACCGTAGTTTCATCCATCTGGCCTCGTACACCCCAGACACAGTAGATACAAGGATGAGTAGGCTGCATCAGTGAATCTGAAAATTGTCACAGACATGTGTCATGCATCCATGGCATTTACAAGTCACAGACACGCAAGTCAGACACACAGACATTGACACCATACATGTCCATGACAGCAGCACCCTTCTCTCACACCCCATCCATGTCCAATAACAGAGACAGGCATGCATTAATGTGTGCATTCCGCATGCTGCTCCGCATGTTGCATTGTAACACATGCACCTACCATGTGGTTCAAACATTACTGGTCTCAGATGCATGACCATGATGTCCCTGCACACACACATACGTACATGGCCCATGTCACACATACAGGCAAGTATCAGACAACCAGCACCCTGCAACATGCCCTGTCTCACACAGCAATGCTTGGCCACTTACCGCTCAACTCCAGACGGGTCTGCCTTTGAAGGATCTGGCCGTGGAGCACTGGGCGTACGCGTTCCAGGACCCTCATCTGGATGGAACTCATGCGGCCCGGGCCCCCCTCCACGAGGCGCCGGGCCTTTATGAGGGTCCTGGACCTCAAGTCCTCCCAGCGCTTCTTGACTTGCTTGATGTTGCGGGTTGCCACCCCCTCCGCGTTGATGGCAACCACAAAGTCATCCCAGATCCCATCCCGTCCTTCCTTGTTGGCGTGTGATGTTCCGAAGAGGGCATCATAATGCCCCAGGACATGCTCCACCAGGACACCAACTTCCTTCTGACTGAAGCTGGTGGCCCTCTGCCCCTCTGGCTGGGTTCGTCAGTGGTCTCAGATGGTGTTTGCCCCGACATGGTGACCCCCGAGGCAGGCGTGGGTGGGCAACTGTGTCTTGGGGCTGGGCTGAGGAGCGATGGTATCCCAGTCGGGAGTCTTCTGTTCCAGCAGGGGTGGACACAGCAACTGGACTCCTGCAGATGGCTGATGTGCAGGCACCACATAGCAGGGCACGTGGGCAGCAGGCAGTCAGGCAGCAGCAGATGGCAGGTGGGAGCGTGCTCGGGGCTCTGGGGGCAGGAAAATGGCCTTCCGGGCAGGAGCATGGTCTTCCGTGTGTTTTCGCGTGGCCAGCTTGATACGGAGTGATTTGGCACGTGAAAAAAGTGCACATAAGCGTGTAATTCGAGGAAAGGCCCTTTATCCTGGGATGTGGATGCAAAATGAACTTGCACTTCTTGGTCAAGGACTGGCCACACTTGCTGTCTTTGTCTTTCTGCTGGTACTGCCTTCTAGACTGGCAGAACCTGTAATTATCACGCCCTCAGCCCCCTCATATGTCATTGCAGAATATTATAAGTGTGACTTCCAGGGGGAGGCCAGACGTCCAATTGAGCCCAGAACTGGTTTTACTGGTATTACTGAGCTTCTGCCAAGTTGATTGAATTCTTGTGGAGAAAACATAATATACATAGCTCCCACCCACACACTGACATTTCTGTGCAAGCAAAAGTTACTGTTTCATGTTGGCTTTTAAACGTCATTTTTTCCTTATATCAAACATGTGCTAAGCCGTATTTCATTTACTGTTTGAAATGTGGTCCTGTAGGTCATGGGATCTTCTTTTAGTTTGACCTTTTGATTGGGTTTGCAATTACTGTTGTTCATGTACATGGAGAGGTACGGCACCTTTTCTTTAATGTGACATGAAATGAAAAGTAAAAGCCAAGCCGTATCTCATTAGCAATATTTTAAACGCTGAGGGAAAACAAAGCTGTGTGAGGTTGCATTTTGATGAAATCCTTGCCCCTCATGTGAATGAACAGTCTGATAATGCTGTTTTCTAATTTATTGCCTACCTTTTTGGCTTTTAGATGGAATAAAACAAACGCAAGGCTGTTTTTCAAGCAACGCATAACTTTGTGGTATTTCAGATGAGAGAAGAAAAAAAAAACGCAGGGCCGTCTTGAATGTAGTGCACAACTCTGTTATTCAGATGACAGAACAGCAAATCTGGAACCGTTTTTCATTACAATGCATAACTTGGTGGTTCAGATGAAAGCAAAACAAACACATGGCCATTCTTAAATGCAGTGTTCAACTGCTTTCCACACATGTGCCATAGAACAAAGCACAGCCATTTTGGGTGAAAGGTTCAAATGCTTGCCACACATGTGCCAGGAAAGCAGAGCACAGGCGTTTTTCGTGGCTATGTTTAAATGTGTTTTTTTAGGTGAAGGGGGTTTCTGCTTAGGGCCTTAAATGCACCCCACATAAACAATGGGTGCATGGTTGGTGGTCTGAGGTCACCTACTATCGAAGTATTCAGGGGTATTGGACTGGGTCAGTGGTGGGTGCCATTACTCCAGGTGGGCTGGGTGGCAGTTGGAGGTCTGCTATTCACCAGGCTGTGATGAATGTGTGCCACGCGGTGCCTTGGATAACGCATTCTAGGGCATTGCAGGGCGTAATCCTCTCTGGGATAACGAGTAATTGCAAGAGTTAAGGAATGAAGGGAAGTTTCTATGGGAATTAGCAGTAAAGGTACGCCGCCCTCAGAGTTTGGGCCTGTTCAGATTTCTCCACCAGGCCTATTTTTATTGCGCGGACATGCAGAAATGAATGTGTCTTCGTTAACTACAAAATGTTGTCCCTATATGCTCGTACTAAGTATATACACCTACACTTCATGCAATATTGTGTTCATGCCGTGTTTATTAGTACAGCCCTCTCCCCCCTGGTACATCACACGTCTATTTAAGGCACTCAACTCACTCTAAAGCACATACGCGGTGAGAAAGGCTCATTCCCTTCCAACACTCTGTATGACAGACACTACTAGCGACAGATGCACAAGATTCTTTATTGTCAGATGTTTCTATGCAGAGGTTAGGTGATGCTGACATTCTTTGTGTATTCACGTGCAGGTCTTCCAAGTCATTTCTTTAGGTCCTAAAGATATGGCTTCAGGACTCTGTATTATATCATTCCCCATTGTCTTCTGGAGGGAATAGAACAAGTCAAGCAGTGAGTTGTTATCAATCGCTGCAAAGGCTGCTTCAGTTGATTTGATGTCATTATTTAGCTCCTGATCTATTCTTAGTGCATCCCCTCCCTCCACTACAGCAACTTTCTCCTTCCCCGAAGCTATCAAATAGGGCCTAAAAAAAGCTGTACTTTTTCTATTACCAGCCTTTTTCTCTGCCTGTTTGCTTTTGGCTGGAGAACTAGATGCTGACCTAATAATTCAAGCCTCCAAATCTTGCATGGTGGTTTTATCTGTATTGCCTGCTACAACACATTTGTTTTTGCAATACAGTGCCTTATGGCCAGGGTTATAACTAGTCGATTTCTGTCTCACCTTACCATGCATCTTGTTAACAGACAAAATTACTCAATTCCAAAACGTATTATTTACGTAGAGCACATTTGCAATCTTGAATGGTGAGTGCTGTAGTAAGTGGTCATAAGAGCAAGGTTCTGTTGGTAGGTTATCACTCAGCCTCTTTTTTTGTACCGCTGCTTTCTGGCCTTCTTTCTTGGGCCCCTTTCCTCAACCAGTGACCACTGCAAAGATCTGGCTGTTAAAATCGCTGCCTTGCTATCTATGGATGGCCAGGTTAGCTCTGTTTGTCAAACAGGTCCCTTCAAACTAAAGATCCTGCATAAAGTTGTCTTTATCCTGCCTTACCATTTGCGTGCGCCAGTTGTTGCCTCTGCCATTTTTGGAGTCTTTGATTACTGCAACTCCCTCTTTCTGGCCCAGCCTGCCTACGTGATCCATCGACTACAGGGTTTGCAGAACTATGCAGCTAAAGCTGCATTGGGCGCATCATATCATGAACACATGTTCCCTATTTTGTGCAGCCTGCATCGGTTACCGGTCCCCAGCAGAATAGAGTTTATGTCACTGTGCTTTGTCCACTGCACATTCTATGATAAAGGGGCTGAATATCGTATGGACACATTGGGCCTCATTATGAGTTTGGAGGTGGCTACCTCCAAACTCGGGTCCGGCTCCCGGTCCCGCAAAAGAGGACTTACCGGGACATTTCAACCTTGGAGGGCCGTG
Source organism: Ambystoma mexicanum (assembly GCF_040938575.1). Classification (NCBI taxonomy): domain Eukaryota; kingdom Metazoa; phylum Chordata; class Amphibia; order Caudata; family Ambystomatidae; genus Ambystoma; species Ambystoma mexicanum. The sequence goes on from NC_090928.1 coordinate 1,153,388,526, forward strand.
TAATTCTCTTTTGCGGGACCCAGAGCCGGTACGTCTCCATTCCCATTTGAGCCCCCATAGGGCTCAATGGGAATAGGGAGGATGGTAGCAGTGGTAGCATTCATAACGGTACCGCTGCTACCATCCTGGTCTGCTCACGGGTGCCGCTCTACACGCCTGGTCTGACCAGGTGTCCAGAGCGGCACCCGCAAGCAAACTCGTAATGTTGCGGCATGGCAACAATGGCACCGGTAGCACTACTGGCACCGTTGTTGCCTTACTGCAACTGTCAATGAGGCCCATTGTGTTCCATCCAGATCTCTTTGTTCTGCTAATGCATTTCTTGTCCAGGTCCCTGTCTCCGCCACTCCAGAGTGGGTGCCCGCACGTTCTCTGTATCAGCCGCCATAATCTGGAATCAGATGCCTTGCACTCTTCTTGCTATCGACGATCATCTTCTGTTCCATCGTCATCTGAAAATGTTCCTCTTTTAAACATTTCTGTCTTCTGGTTAGCCAGCTTGGCACTTTTTCTGTGATGCAGCCATGAGATTAGCGCCATGATGCCTTTGGGCGAGAGCCATCCTCATGGGCTTGATTATGGGTATGCGGTAGTGGTAAAACATTTGGTATATTTTAATACCTAATATCACTCTCTTAAATGATGAGTTTGACAGATGTAAATCATCTATAAGTCCTGATTTTGTATGGCGGTAATCACCCTCACAAAATCATTATCACATGCTAATTACCAGTTATTATTATTAATATTATTATTATACTGATAGAAAATTACCACAGAGTCCAATGCGACTCCAACATGGTTAATATTGTGGGAACTGATACCGGGATTGAGTTCCAGAGGGTAGGTGCGTGACAAGAGAAGTATTGTTTTCAGGTCCTCTCCTTGCAAACAAGTTGTGATTAAGCCAGTTGGTCCATTTGCTGTGCGAGGAGCGTGTGCCACCAGATTTTGGAGTTTAGCAGCCAGGTAGGCTGGTGTGCTACTCGTGACTGCTTTGTAGATGATACATGCAGTCTTGAACAGGATCCTGGCCTGGAGAGGAAGCCAATGTTGTTTTCCTAGATCAGTGGTAATTCGGTCAAATTTCCGTGCACCCATAATAAGACATGCTGCAGCAAAATACTGCAAACCTCGATATCAGGCCCCAAGAGAGATAACCTCATCAAGTCAATTGCATATGTGCAAGGCCACCTGAAGGAAATCAGGTGCAAGACAAGTACCACGGTGGAGATTCAAGAGGAGTCAGACCAAGTTGGAGAACTACTGAAAGGGAGAAGAAGTCTTACACATGGCTTCAAACACAAGAGTGCCCGTGCCCTTCTGAATTGCTAGGCAAAACTTGTGTGCACCCGACTAGAGAGTCAGAATTCAGGAAGAAGGGAAGCGATGAGTTCTGACTAGAGGGAGAGTGCAAGAGACTCAAGTCACACGCAGAGCAAAGCTGACGGTGCAATCCAGACGAGGAGGATCTCATGCAGTCTCAACAATAATGTGGAGAAGTGCTGCTTTGTGGGAATTGAAGTCTGAAAACCCTATAAAACCTAAGAAGTTTAGTTTTGAAGTAACAAAACGGGAGATATGTTGCATTGTGTGAATTGATGTCGATGTTCCGCATTCCACTGAAGCAGACGTTCTGTATTGAGTTAAATGCATCTTAAAAGTGTTGCATTGTGGGACTTGAAGTCTATATTCCCAATAATTCTGAGTAAGTGGTTTTTAATGTAAGTAGAGAACACGGAGATATGTTGCCTTGACGTCCATGTGGCCCATATCACAGAAGGGGGCATGTGGTGATTTGTGGCACTGGTAAACACACCATAAGTGGAGCACCAAGTTCTACTACTGGCATCATTTATTTAGCTGCTAGATGTGGAAATGTTCCACTAGGAATGAAACATACCTGTAATGATAACGATGTGTTATTTATCTGGCGCTTTGCCAAATCGCTTTACTGAGAACATACTAACACACAATAGCACCCAACCAAAGTCTGTACTCGTTTATCGACATCTGGAGGATGAAAGCAGAGGACTTGCTGGGGGAGGGGGCACTGAGGATGCTATATCCTGTTTGGTTATAACTACGGATAGAAGCTCAGGGGCTAGCCCGAGTCCGGACATTCGCGTAGCCCCAGACCTAGCAACACCCCTGCATGCAAGGCTGAGCGTAGCAGAAAACAATGTAAACTGCATTGGCATGGCCATTGGCATCTACAGAACAAAAACAACTCCCTCCACATCGAAATGTTTGTTGGTCAAACCTTGCCTTCAATGAAAGTAATGGCAGCTGATTCTGATGGAGAGAGATTTTGGCTAGCACGACCAGAACTGGTCTTTTTTCGCTGGTAATTTGCACACTTTTCAGACGTTGGTAATTTTACTTCAGACGGGATCCAGGCAGACTTTTATTATTTGCAACCAGCATTTTACCCTCCAGCCTTTGCGGTATCCCTCCTTTGGTGGCATAAACAAACCACACTGACCGTATCCAAACTATAATAATGTATAAGTTAAAGTAAGTGCCGAAAAGTTGGACCAACCTATTCAACTGTTCAATATATTCCAAAAAGCCGCAAGGGACAAACAAGCCTTGCTGAGCCACGACGCATGGTGTGTGCAGAATCAGGTGTGACGAGAGGCAGGTGAGAGGTCGGATATATGTAGAAAACAAGCAGACAGTTGCCATGGAAATCTTCTCATTCATGGTCACCGATGAATTACATGATTTATGATTTCATGCCCATGAATAATGATCCTGAACTCCAGCATCCCGGCATCAAATATGTGTGCTACTTTTGCGAGGCTTGACGTTAGCACAGGAATTCTTGATCATTGCCGTACTTTATGCAGCCTATAGAACAAACGCTTATTGTTTATTCGTCTACTGCTATTTTTTTTGTTTACATTTATAGCAGCGCACAAAGCTCTGAGGCATCTAGGCGCTCGTTACAGTACACGTGCGGTAGCAGAGTCCGCAGTGTGCAGGACTCAGCATAACAATTAAAACATAAGAGTAGATTGTGAACGCACGTTCTGGTGAAGCATCGCCTTACGGTGTAGAGGGGCTACATCAGCAGTACAGGTAGGCATACTAGGCAGTATATGTGTGAATGCACATTCTGGTGAATCCTCACCACATGGTGTGGGGGGGTGGCTACATACATTGTACAGGTAAGCATAATAGGCAACATATGTGTGAATGCACACTCTGGTAAAGTGGCACCTCATGGTGCGGGGGGGCTACATCAGGAGTACAGGTAGGCATAATAGGCAACATACGTGTGAATGCACATTCCGGTAAAGTCTCATCTCATGGTGCGGGGGGCTACATCGGGTGTACAGGTAGGCATAATGGGCAACATATGTGTGAATGCACATTCCAGTAAATCCTCACCTTATGGTGCAGGGGGGGGGACTACATAGGGTGTACAGGTAGGCATAATAGGCAACATATGTGTGAATGCACACTCTGGTAAAGTGGCACCTCATGGTGCGGGGGCTACATACATTGTACAGGTAAGCATAATAGGCAACATATGTGTGAATGCACATTCCGGTAAAGTCTCATCTCATGGTGCGGGGGGCTACATCAGGTGTACAGGTAGACATGATAGGCAACATATGTGTGAATGACCATTCCAGTAAATCCGCACCTTATGGTGCAGGGGGGGGACTACATAGGGTGTACAGGTAGGCATAATAGGCAACATATGTGTGAATGCACACTCTGGTAAAGTGGCACCTCATGGTGCGGGGGCTACATACATTGTACAGGTAAGCATAATAGGCAACATATGTGTGAATGCACATTCCCGTAAAGTCTCATCTCATGGTGCGGGGGGCTACATCGGGTGTACAGGTAGGCATAATAGGCAACATATGTGTGAATGACCACTCCAGTAAATCCGCACCTTATGGTGCAGGGGGGGGGGGAACTACATAGGGTGTACAGGTAGGCATAATAGGCAACATATGTGTGAATGACCATTCCGGAAATGCCTCACCTCATGGTGCAGGGTAGGAGGGGCTACGTCAGGTGTACAGGTAGGCATAATAGGCAACCTATGTGTGAATGACCATTCCGGAAATGCCTCACCTCTTGGTGCGGGGGCTACATCAGATGTACAGGTAGGCATAATAGGCAACATACATGTGAATGCACATTCCGGTTAAGCCTCACCTCTTGGTGCAGGGGCTAAATCAGGTGTACAGGTAGGTATAGTAGGCAACATACATGTGAATGCACATTCCGGTTAAGCCTCACCTCTTGGTGCGGGGGGATACATTCGGTGTGCAGGTAGGCATAATAGGCAACATACATGTTTAGGCAATTCCGGTTAAGCCTCACCTCTTGGTGATGGGGATACATCTGGTGTGCAGGTAGGCATAATAGGCAACATACATGTGAAGGCACATTCCGGTTAAGCCTCACCTCTTGGTGCGGGGGGGGGGACTATATCGGGTGTACGGGTAGGCATAATAGGCAACATACATGTGAAGGCACATTCCGGTTAAGCCTCACCTCTTGGTGCGGGGGTCTACATGGGGTGTAGAGGTAGGCATAATAGGCAAAATACATGTGAATGCAAATTTCGGTAAAGCCTTACCTCTTGATGCAGGGGGCTACTTCTGGTGTACAGGAAAGTGTGCAATGTCAAAACGTGTATTTACCATTAGTGTACAGTGTTTTTTTTTTTCTTCCCAGAAATAAACTGAAGGCAGCTATTTGAGTACGAATAATTGACTAAGGCGTGTGAGAATTGACTGTATTACAGATCACTTCTAAGGTAGAACAAATGGATATGGATCTCAGGTGGCTGTTCTTTTTAACGAGTGCTCTTTTTACGAATTGTGTATAAGATATTTTTTTAATTTTTAATGTTTAAGATTTATGACATTCATGTAGTGTCTTCATATTATTTTGATAATGTTTTCGTATTTTTTGTGTATCTTGGTAATGATACGCAATAAAAAATGTAAAAAAAAGTGAAGGTCACAAATTCACGTTTTTGCTGGGTCAGAGCCTAACCTTTTAGTTGTCTATATTAACAGCGTACCTACGGAAATAAGAATGTTTTTGCGTGACCTAATGTACTTTTGAGTTCATTTAGCCAGAGAGAGCATTATCCACCAGTTCCCAAATACATTCTCCCACTAAGAGGGACCCCTATCCTCTTAGAGCACCCCCCAAAAAAACCTGTGACTCATTCTGAGTATGGATGTGGAGAAAAACGTGGAAGGTACAGAATGACTGATAAATGTGGGGGATGCACCGCAGCCTGAATTACATCCTAGTTTAATGCTCCAAATCCCTTACTCAATTTTTTTTTGTTGCATTTTTTATATAGCGCTACGATCCCTCAGGCATCTGAGCACTGCTTATTATTACCCACGGTGTGTTGCTCATTTATCGACCTCAGAAGGATGAAAGGCTAAGATTGGCCTGCCGGGATTCGAATCTGCAACAGCAGGATCTACACAGATGTCAAAGTGAGCACTCTACTCTGTGACTTTGCACTGCGAAAATTCACTTTTCCCCAGGTCTAATTGACAGAGTGGAGCCAAGTGACTTTGCACTGCAAAAGTACTCTTTGCACCATGATAAATGAGCATGACTCACAAAAAAGCACTAAGTAGCACAGACTTTAGTGTTTTTTTGTGTGAATTAGCGCAGTGCACAGAGTACTTTTGTAGTGCAAAGTCACTTTGCTCAGCTGTGTGAATTAGGCCCGGTGCAAAGTGTATTTCTGCAGTGCAAAGTCACTTTACCCCGCGCTAAACTTTCTGTGAATTAGGCCCTAAAACTCACAGCCTGTCACTCGTAATTTGGTTTATTTACTACCAATTTGAGAGGCAGAAATGGCATTCGAGTTTGGCAGGGGTTGCTCTGGGAATACCCCAAGCTCAGAATTAGGCCTGCGATAACCAGGAAACTCTACCTAAAGTTCCCAGCTTGGATGTAGATTCCCACCACATTCGCAGCAGTATTGGCATGCAGGGAGCCAGGCCGCTGTGTTTGCAATGATGATCCTTGTGAAAGCGAAGCATGTAGGTCTACCTGCCGCGTTTGTTCAAGATGTCTGGAAAGAGGGACCTGAAGAAGCATGCTTGTCCCACTCTGAACCTTTTCCTGAGAAACAAACACATTTTTCATAATTGCTGTTTGTTTGTGGACTGGTTTTAAATTGACTTCAGTCATGTTCACTAACGCCTTTCACTAGTGGTCCATATTCACTGTTTGCTTGTTGCTGATTGGACGTAACAGTAATTTTAGATGTGATTTTCTATGATCCTAGGCGGCCATTGGACTGGGCAGATGCCCACTGCACAGCTTCACCCATCGCTTGGGGATTATGCACCGCGGGTCAAGTGGAGTCAGGTGTGCATGGTTAAGGTGAAATGCCTTACCTTGCCTGACTCTGTTAGTGAGACAGCTTAATGATGAAATATGATAGGATCTACCTGCCTCTCAATGTTATTCCTTTGGGTAATCCTTACTACTCTCTTTCACCTCTTTCTCATCCCAGTACTTGTTGGAAATGGGGAGGGGAGATAGAATGGGATTGGCAATATCACATACAAGCTGAGGGAGAGGTGTTTGATGTATAATGGGAAAAGGGGGAATAGCATGTCTCACCTTTAGGCATTCTCTTCCCAATCCCCAGTGACCCTCCACTCAGGTGATTCTCCCTCGCTTGTCCACCCCCAGGGTCGGGATCCAAAATTGATGGCCCTTCCCTGGCCACCTGTAATGTCGGATCCTGGGGGAGTAGGTGGGAGAATACTGTGATGTTTCTCACACAATCCTAGTCTGGATTAGTTGAAGGAGGTGAAGGGAGGATAAAGGAAGATTGAGGAAAAGCTTGTTGCAGTAGTCCAACCTAGAGAGGACTATAGCTCTGGAGACATTGAGTTTCTGGGGGAAGGTGAGGAAAGGGAGAATGCCTCTGAGGAGGGGCAGCTGATTGTGGGCCTTTTTTGGCAAGGTCCGCTATGGGAGGAGAGAAGGAGAGAGAGGAGTCAAACATGATACCATGCTTCTTAGCCTGACGAGAGTGTGAGGTGAGGGGACCCCCTGATATGCCATCAAACTATTCAACATGTAAAGCCTTTTCCTAAATACGCTCTATTTTTCTACTACCAAACCAATTCAATTTTTAATGTCCTCTACAGCATACAAGTCTACAAGTGCCCCCATTATTACAACTCCCGGGTTTCATATCCAAAATTCATACCTGGGCTGCTAGACATTCGAGCTACAAAGCAAAAATAGTGTTTCCTAATGTGAATGTTACCTCGAAAAAAGAAGGATCTAATTAAGGATCTAATTAACCAGTCACCTTTTGCCATCGACTCCAGTTTGAAATATAAACTACAGCATCTAATTCTATCAACATACAGTCAAGACAGAAGTACAAACCGTTTTGGAATAAAATAATTTGGTGCCTTCACTTTCTCTAATCGTTTCTTTTGCAGTGCATTGAGTATTCTGTGATATTGGAACTTGCTTTATGGCAACGGCTGTGGCTAGTGTGGTTACAGGCTATAATAACGAAGAACCCAGCATGTAACAGAGCTTTACCAAGATGCAGCGCGCCCCCTTTATTGGCCCAATGCAGCTTAATAAAAAGAGCATTTTAATAGTGCAATCCTGGAAGGGTATGACATGTTAGCAAAATACTGTTTGCACGTGTGGTTTATCCATATGATAAAGTTTTCATTGAGTGTGCATTTTGTTTATGTCCAAAAACGGATTTTTGCTTTGGAGTCGTACATTATAGTGAATTAATCACTGCATTATTTTATAGAAGACCTTTTGCTAACAGATAAATAGTACAGTAGTCAGCAAAAGCGAAATGCGACTATGAATACATAACTGGAAAACAAAAGTCATTTTGAATGCATGGAACCAAGACAGCTACAGCAATTATGTCTTCATTCATTCATGCACTAATTATACCAGTATTAATGCATCGATTGCTCAATCTCTACACTCTCTCTTTTTGTCATGTATACTGCACAAACATGCCAGCCCTCACCTTTCGGTTCTCCTCCGTCTCTCTCTTTCTCTCTCCAGACCCTGCACTCTCATTTATCTCTCTCCTGGACAGTCCCACTCATTTCTTTCTGACGGTAGCTCCATGCTCTGTCTCTTCTATCTTCTGCCCTCTCCCCTTTCTCCCACACGCACACCTCCCCGCCAGTCCCCCACACCTGTCTCTCTAGGCTTCTCTCTCTCTCTGTTCACTCTGCGCTCTCCTCATTGGACTCTCTCTCAGTCCCACTCACTTTCTTTTTTCCGACATTAGCTCCTCGAGCCGCTGCACATCTCTATTGTCTTTCCCTTCTCTCATCATTCATGCTCACTTCACAGCACACGTCCTCTCCCCAGGGCCATCTTAAGCACTTTTGGATCCTGGGGCAAAGAAACCTTCGGGCCCTCTCCACTGAACCAAAGGAATGAATGAATCCAGAATATCTGGTCGCGCCCCACTCGTCGGGATCATAACACATATCTTGATATGCTGCCTCAGAGTAATCAAAATAGGCATGGGCACTCCCTTTTATTACCCTTACCCTCTTCATTCTTGCTGTAAATCAGAATGTTGAACAAGTAGCATTTCAAGGCCAACAGTAACAGTCCATGACTTGTGTTCTAGCATCAGTAGAAGCCACGAGGAAGGTATACCGGCCATAGCAAAAGGAAAACGGTGCACATAATCCAGAATAGACAGAGGACTAATCAGCTGCCTCGCAAAATGCAAAAATACTCTATCAGGGATACAGGAGATCAATTGAAAGCAAGGAGAAATAAAGCTCCCCATACCAGAGCATAGATATGGATGATGATTAGAAGCTACTGGGAAGGCGTCCATATCCTGGCAGATTAAGATTACAAGAGGGACATTGTTTACACGTAGTGTTGCCATTGGAGAGCAAAGAAACAAGTTGCTGTAGTGTGCTATATATCAATACTCACTATTATTATAGAGAAAGCAATACTATAGCCAGTGGACCCATGAGTGAGGCTTTTTATGAACATCATGCAATGATAATGAAATTACTCTGAAGGGTGACAATTTTGAAAGGTTTAATTACTGGCAATTATGACAGGTTAGGCAATACTAGACTACATGAGAGGCCCAGGATCATAGCGGTTGAGCAGTGAAGCTGGGATTTGGGCCCACTCAACAATGTATGCACGTTACCACTTTCCTTTCCAGTTTTTACCATGAATTTAAATAATCCCATTTTATAGAACTGATTTGAAAAGTACACTAATCACATATCCCAATATGTCACATTTTAAATACAAACCACTATAAGCATATCATGCAAAATGGGAAGGATTCTAACTTCTCTGCCTCCATCATCAAGGGGAGTAAGTAAGTACCAGCATACATATTGATGTGAGCTTCAAAGATTTCATCTGGGTTTTAATTTTGTGTCTTGAAGCTTTAAATACCTTTGAATTGTACAAAGGAAAAATGTGTTTTGTGTTAATTGAGCAGAGTTTAAAATATGCTTGCCAGGGTCCTATGATATTTTGTCCGCTCTCTTCTGAGTAGAACCATTTCCACTCAATGGCCTACATAAAAAAAGAAATATCAGCTAATGGGCTAAACAATGCCACCAGAATGTGATTAGGCAATCCTTTCCACAGAATACAGCACAATAATGTGAGTGATATAAGGTTTGCCCAGTCTTACTGCGTCGTCTACTGGCAAAACCAGGATACAAGCAGGAACGCTTTAGTTCCACAGTCTTAAGTTTGGCTATCTAATCAGCTCTCAGACTAACACTTATGCTCCTCATTAGAGGTGGCTGCCTAGGGTTTACAACTCCCCATCTGAAAAAACCAATGTCTAGACCTTCACTACACTGATGCTGTTTTACAGCAGCCACTATCTGATGGCGGCACATTGCTGTTAATAGCACCTATTGTACTACAAAACAAAGTACATACAGATTGAGGTTTATTAACTTCAGACATTGCAAAGGCTGGGCCGACCGTCTGTAATTTGGTATTCATAACCTTGCATATAAACACAGATTTCTACAATAAGTGCTTAACACACTGAGGTATCTTCTGATCCATCGCAGCACTTACATTTATTAATATACATTTCAACTTTGGTTATTGCACATGATCAATATAATCTCCACTGAAAGGGGAGAATGCTACAATAGTTGTGCCACAGTGAACACAGAAACTATGTCTACTACAGTGAACACAGAAAGCATTACAGGATGAATTGATAAGTGCAAAATGTAATTGTCAACAAGAGGCAATAGTTTGTCTTTAGAGCCTCTGCAGCATGCCATAAACATCATACCATAACATATCCTCACATGTGCTATTAACTTTGGTAAACAATGTGAACTGACTTCTTAAGATCAGACAGCATTGTGGGGCCCCCTCCAAGGTGGGGTCCCGGGGGAAGTGCCCCTTTTGCCCTCCCATAAAGACATCTCTGCCTCTCCCTCTCACTCACTCTTAGGACCTGGTTCACAGAACGTTTTCCAATGAGATAGCGACCTTATAAAACGCTTCTGTGAATCAAACCCTTAGACTCCTCTCTCTTTGTTCACTCTGACTTGTCACTCTCTCATTTCTCTCTCTCTGCCCCTCTCACGCTTTCATTCTGACTATTCCCTATTGTGTTTATTCTTTATTCAACTCTTGTCTGTACACTTTCTGTTAACCTTACCCTCATTCAGAATCTATGTCAATATCCTGTATGACCCCCAGCTCTTATTGTGCTATAGCTCCAGTCCCTCCCTTTTTCTGAATTTTTTAGAATCTCTGCGACTCTATTTAATTTTCCAGTGCTGGCTGGCTTCGGGCCTCGATGCAGGACCAGACCTATTGTGCACTGTACTTGCTGCACCCTGAATGTATTGGGGGGAAATGTGTACTTGTCATGATGGGAAGTTATTGGATTCTGTCTGGCCTCTCCTATAAACTAAAGCTGGGACTACTATTGTTGCTAGGGCACACTATCGTTCATGCAGTTATTACGATAGTGTAACCAAAAAGGTGGTGGGTGGAAGGTTTTGAATGAATCTGAGGCACTTGCACTGCCTTGGGCAGCCTTACAAACCACTGTTTTTTTTAGCCCGTCTGTGCCATTGTAAAAGGGGTCCAGCAATATGCAAATCAATTAGGTACTGCCACCAATGGAATCAGCCCTGCCCAATGTGCTAGCCAAGATCCCCTCTTCATGGAAACACAAGAAACCTCAGACATGTTTCGGCCTTGTTGGGCCTCATCAGTGAGGTGCAGCTTGGTTCCCTATGGCACAGCGAGCAAGGAACCCACATCTGAGCATACCCTCTATCGCATAGGCAGACTCTTTTGGGCACACCTTAGATTTTGGTGTCACATTGCCTATGGTGAAATCATTTCTTTGTGGAGTTCACCGTGCTAGCAGAATTCCTGAGGAAAGTGAAAGACAGTAAAGTGTGAGCGGTTCTGACCAGAAATCTTAAGAATATATCAGTAGAAAAGGTGGAACCACTCTTAACTCCTCTGATGAACCTATCAGGTCCTGCCTCCCTTGAGCAACTGTCAAGGTCCATCCTTTCTAATTTGGACATTGTCACAAATACTCTAGCACCACAAAAGAGGAAAATGCTTCAGGAAGGGAAAATAAAAAAATGATGGTACTTCCCGGAGCTGAAAAAATTAAAAACCTCAACTCTTACATTTTTCTATGAATGGAAATAACATTCCACCCAATCAGCCTTAATAGCTTATAAAGCTTATAAATCTGCTGCTAAAGTGTATAGACTTGTGATAGCTTAAGAATATTAGGGCGGACATTACTGTTAAAAAAGACAACCTACCTGGGGCAGAAAGTCATCATTCTGGAGGAGCCTTTAGTAGGTGTCCTTCCATCCCACAATTTAGTTTTACTGCCATCTATACTTTACAATTAGCTTCTATTATTGAACACCTAAAGACGACTAAATGCAAAAATTACCCCCCCCCCCCTGTGAAGCCATGATTATTAAAATGTGCCCACCTACACTGCTTGCAGCTATCTGCAAGTTTGTTCATCTTTCTTTTTTAGAAGGAGCTGTACCCGAGGACCTGAAAAGTGCATGGGTCACACCAATCCTCAAAAAGCCAGGACTCCCAGCTAATGTCCCAAACAGCTACAGGCCGATCACAAATACCCCATTTCTTTAAACATTTTTTGATCAGGTGGCTTATAGGCAAATTGCTGAGCATATGAAAGAATTCCCTATCCTGAATGACCATCACTCGGGCTTCAGGGCAGGGTAAGGAACATAGACTCCTTTGTTGGAATTAAAATCTAGGCTGTTGAATCGTATATATAAGAATGAAGCCTCCATGCTGATGTTACAGGACCTGTCGGCAGCCTTCGACCTGGTGTACCATTCTATTATGGTCACCCGGTTGGGGGAGGTTGTGAACTTCTCGCCAATGGCAGCCCAATGGATCTCGTTCTTTCTCTGCAACTGGGAAAGCAGAGTATTCTTTAAGGAAGCTGAAGCTAGGCCCATCAATATAAGTTTTGGGGTGCCACAGGGACGTGTACCTCACCTTGCTTAAACAATATTTTCACAGCCCCTCTTTTTGCCATGCTAACACGTGAGGGGGTGGCATTTACAAACTATGCTGACTATACGCAATGGGTCATTGGCCACTACTTAAGAAAATGTACACCTTGATCGAGACCTGGATGGTGCACAACAGACTTATGTTAAATAAGGAAAAAACTGAGCTGTTGATTGGAGGCTCGTCCTCTATGATACAGAAATTGGGACCAATTTATGAATGTTTTCATATAGGAGGCGCTAAAATAATCCCTCTTAAGAAAGTTATGACGCTGGGTGTCACCTATGATCAGCATCGTACCGTGAATTCTCATGTATATGATCTGGTGTCGGCGTGTGCCTATTTTATCAAATTGCTATCCCACTTTAGAACCCTTATCTCTCAGGCAAACTCAGAGACAATTGTGAGAGCTATTGTGGGAGCAAAAATTGACTATTGCTTCAGTCTACTTGTGCGCATTAATAAATCTACCTGGAATAGGTTGCAGGTTACCCAGAACGGAGCAGTAAGGGTGGTTATGGGTCTTGCTCGAAGAGACCATGTATCAGCGGCAAGACACACTCTTCACTGGCTCCCTGTAGAGTCAAGATTCCAGTTCCGACTATTGGTAATAACACAGACAGTAGGCAGGGAAAAATGCCTGCCCATTTACAGACTCTTCTATCTAATAAAACACATGGACGATCACTCAGATCCAGCAATCGTGATCTTCTGATGATCCCTATGTATTTGGCTGAGAAAGTATCAACTGGAGCCTTTTATGTTGCTGCGCCTGGGGCTTGGAATGACCTTCCCCTGGAGTTGAGGGGCATTGAGTCAACAGATGTATTCAAGAGTAAATTTGAAGACACTACTGTTTGCTTAAGGTGACCTATTTCTGGTTACTACTCTTTTGTAATCCCCCATGTTTGAGTTGCTTGTTTTGTGTCTTGTTGCGCCCTTAATCCAACGGGTCCACGGCCTGCGCAATATACATTTATAAAAGTAAAGTAAAGACAAACTATAAACAAAAAAAGTGATGGATGGAAGATGTTGAATTAATCTGAACCACTAGTTCTGCTCTGGTCAACCTTCCACACCACTGTTTTTTAGCCCCTCTGCACTATTGCTAAAGGAGTCCAGCCATATGCAAATCAGTCAGGTAGTGCCACCAATGGGAGCAGCACTGGCCAAACATCTAAGCCAGGCCCGTTAATGGACAGTGGTGGAAGGGCAGATATGTCATTGCTCTATAGCTAAATGGCAGTTGTTGGCCAATATATATATCTATTCTAAATTATGTGTAGATACTATTTGTAAAGCACACCACACTGTTCCCTGTCACCTCTAGGCACTTTAGAGTAGTGTAGTGAAATGCAAGTTGTAAATTGGCTATGTGCAATTCTACGTATGGAGAGTTGGGGCTGTTGTTACTGCAAAGGGAAGGTATTTGGTACCCAGGCTTATCAATGGGAAGGCTGGGCTTCCAGATGTGACTAGGGGTAAATTATCAGTTCGCACTCCAGGTATTGAAGTGGAGTATTGAAATTTGCATCATGCTTAGTTTAGAGTGTTTTTGCAAGACCTTCTGTAATTCGGAATATCTGTAAGAGCAGTATGTGGTAAAAATGGTTAATAGCTGCATAGCTGGGCTGAGCCAAGACCCTAGTCCAGGTGTATTCTGCATACAACTTTTTTGGGGTGTCCATATGTCTGGGATAAAGCGAAACACTCCTTTATAATGAAGAGCCATTATGACCTCAAAAGTATCCACTCAGCTCATGTTACTGAGCAGGTGCACACCATGTGACTAGGCCCATAGGGGGGGTAACATATCATGCAACTCACCAATCAGGTAGTAGGGAACCAAGGTGATGGAGTACAAGATCACGTTATAGAAGGCACAGGTCAACCAAGAAGTGACGAATTGGTCAAGGGACTATAGGGAACTGGCAGTATGTATATCGGTGGTAGCCAATGAGGGAGGGGGGTGAACAATGTATACTGTGTGCATCATGAGTGACGATGATTTGCTTCATAACGACCTGCATTCTTCAAACTAACCCAGTGAGCTCCATGGCAGTTGGGTTCTACAGAACCCCCCATTAACGTTTTACTTTTTGTATACAAAATAAATTTGTTTTCCTTGCAAAGAGGTGCACCAATACCTTTTCGTGAGAGGATTGTTTTTCCTGTGGTTGGTTGTCCAGGGGTCTGCCTTACAAATTGGGTGACCCTGACGTGATTCCAGACCCTCCGCAGGGATGAAGGATTCTTGGCCACACATCTGGAGGCGCCACGCCCACCTGCACCGACCAGTCCCCTGTGCACAAATTGGAGAGGATTACAGGAGCTGTGTTACCTGAATTCCTGTCTGCTCTTTGGAGTGGGGTGCTGCTCCCGGATTATGCAGGCCGTTGATGGGAATCCCGTACCAGAGGACCTCGGGAGAGCACATAGATGTAAGCACACCATTTGTGAGAGAGAACAACATGGGTGGGGAAAGTAGGTTGCAGGGTGTGGAGAATAGTGTTGGTTTGTGACAGTGCTGCGATTGTGTACTGGAAAGACCATGTGGAATTTTGTATTTTGCCTTTTTTAATTATTACTTTATGGAGTAACAAGGATAAAGGGGTAATGGGATCCTTCCCAATTGGAGAAGGAAGACTCTGCTGTATAACTTAGAGGACAAGAGGAATACGTGTAAAGGCTCTGTGTATTGTATAAACCTGAGATCTCTCTGTCCGATATAAATGGGGTGTGAAAATGAAAAGTAATATTTTAATGTTTTTATTGGTGTGATGTGTTTATTGTGGTGATGTGGGCCGAGGACAGGTCCGGATCAGTTGTGTATAACTATTAAAGTAGAGTGAAGTGAGGGTGTATGGGATGTGTGCAAGGGAGCATGGGATAAAGTGGTATTATATAAGAGTGAGGTGTGTGTGTGTGGAGTTTGACGAAGGGGATTGGAAATGTGAAATGGGTGGGATAATGGGACAACAAGACACAGCTGGATCGAAGCCTGAGTAAGCAAGGTATTACATAATATGGGAACAGGGGTGGCTAAAATGGAGCCGGCAACCCCATTGGAGTATATGTGTACTGCTCTCTCATTGTAAAGGTAGAAAATATTGAAATACCATAAAGAGTGGGTGGCCGAGACAAAGGGGGTATGTTCAAGCCATGGCCAGAACAGGGACCAAACAACAAAGACATTTCGGGTCATATGTACATGTTTCTATCAGCAAAATAGAAAGGAAGAAGTTTAAGAACAGAAAGGAAGTTTGGAATTATGGAAGATGGTAGAGGATTTAGAAGATGCCCCACCCTCTGCCCTGTGAAGACAGTGGGTGTACCACCTCTATCGTGTGCTCCGACTCCAACCACGCTCACAGCTGACTGTTCAGAAATCCCCCACCCCATCATTCAATACACATGTAGCACTGCCTTACCCACTAGGGTGTTATCCTATATGCACAGTGCCAGGCTGCTTGAATGCCACCAATGTCTCGCTGCCCACCACTGCTTCTCCTCCTCCTTCATCCTCGGCCTAGTACCAGTATCTCTCAAATCCTATAGCATCCACAGCTGCTCAAGCTCAAGAACAAAGGAATTTTGAGCTGAAGCCACAGAAATAGTTAGACCAAGCGCTATGGAGGACAGGCGAAGAATTAGCGAGATTGAAGTTGGATATAGTGGATGGGAAGTAAGCGCCTTTAGGACCAGATAAGTGGAGAGCGGGCAATATTTTGTTCAGGATTGACAGTATGGTGATCAAGGATGTGAATGCTGAGATGTAAAGTAGGGGGTGGCAGGCTGGACATCCCAGTGGGGGAAGGCAGAGGGCAGGGAGTTTGGACTACAGGACGGTGCTGTCAGACAACGATACAGGATCAGGTGCAGAGGTAGAGGAGTGGGACACAGTGGATGAGCCGGGGGACAAAGAGGTCCCGCCCGTGATAATGCCACATTTGGAGAGCCAGTGGGGGCCTAGACTGAAGAACTGCCATAGGCACATGGCAGTTGTGAAGGGAAAGAAGACAGTAGGGGCACAGTTTCTGTTGTGGCACGAAGGACCAGGGAGGGCACAGTATGTATAATGGCCACACGTGGACAGGGTTATTTTAATAGAACCGCTACCATCCCTCACAGCTGCATCAGGAGTGGGAATGTGGACTTATGCATTGAAAAAGCCAAAAGGCAGGTATTACCCTGGCTGTGTGCGAGATGAGCATGTTGTTTGTCGCAGATTAGGGGATCAGGTGGATGATATTTGGGCAAAAAAAAGGTGTCCTGGGGTGCGACTAGAGGATTACAGCCACAATGATGCCCATTTTTATGATATCAGGGCTTGGGTGTGGGCAGCACTGCAGCGTGCCTACCCCGATTTACCAGAACTCCAGTTGATAATGCATCCTACTATGTGGGATGACGAGAATCCAGCTCGGTTAACTTTACAAATACAAGATGTGGAGGGCAGAAATGGGTGAACCATGGGATTGGTCAATTGCATTTTTCTATTTTGTGGTCAAGAAATGACTCCCCAAAGAGGTGCAGAAGGCACTCAACAAGACAGTGGGGGTTAAAGCGAAGGTGTGGGCAGAGATACAGTCTATAATTATGCACCGTTGTTAGCGGTTAAATGAGAAGCACAATGAAACAGCACAGAGGGTACAAGCAGAGGAAGCAAAACTAGTGCAAAAGAAGTTGACCACTCTTTCAGTGGAGAGGGCAGTAGTAGCCGCACCACAAAAATGGCATACGGACCACAGGGTGGTCCTAGGGGAAGTATGAGCAGCAACAGTGTTGGGAAGTAGATATAACTGGAATGGTGGGTAGCAGTCAAAGAATCAGGGTTAACCCATAGGAGGATACCCCAGGGAGGAAGAGGGGATTTTGGAGGAATGGGCCCGATAGGAGGACACTCAGGGCAATGTTGGACATGTGGGAGAATGGGTCCTTTCTCACAGGAGTGCAGGACCAGGCACGTGGCTGCATACAACCAGCAAATGCCCCCATACCTGCAAGTCACTGCTGCCCCATGCCCACATCCCTATGCCCAAATACCACCAAATGTTTTGTATGGTATACCACTGCCAATGGCCCCACCTGCTCCCTCACCAAAGTTTCCACAGCTGCAAGCGCTGGTGCCCAGTGGTGCACCAGCATATGTGGTACATCCCACACAGCCGCTGGCCACTCAAATACTTAACAGTAATACAGTACCTCATGGCACAGTAACACATTATCAAGGGGCCAGTGTGGTTGGAGGAAATCCTTTTGTCTTTCCAGGGGCAAACACTTATTCAGGATAGAACTGCCCACAGACAACCTTAGCATGCCCAGTCCTGTCAGTCACTGCCAACCCAGAAGAGGAACCATTGGTGGGCATGGGGATAGGCAACAAACCATGCATTTTTATGGTAGACCCAGGTGTGAACAATCATGCATTTGAGAAGGGCATACCCTTTGTCAGGTGAGGTAATAGACACACAGGGTTTTCTAGGGCAATATCATTGGTTCCATTCACATAAGAACTGCCTATCAAGGTAGGTGACAGGGTCGTACGAGACCCATTGTTGTTTTCAATGGCATCCCCTGTCAACCTGTTGGGGAAGGATGTGCTGAGCAAATTGAACATGACCTTTCTTTCACCCCAGGCATATGCTATATAAGGGTAATGCTGATCAAACATGCATTGGGCAATGAAGCAGCAGCTACAGGAATACCAGTGCACCAATACCAGTGCACCAATATTCAGTATTTCTGAATGCAGTACCAAATGTAGCCAACTGGTCTTGGAGAGTCCCATCCGAGTTTTAGTTTAGACCAGCCATTCCCCAGGAAAATGTTTTGGGAACCATCATTATGCTCAATTTAGAAGGGGTGGTGATGACAAAAGAAAAGATTGTCCTGATAGGGAAAGGTGCTGAGGGAGGAGAATGGTGCACAGTTCTGTGCATTGACCCAACCCAGGCCTTAAGAGGAGTTACAGGTAGTGAGTTGTTTGCAGACATGGACAATGATGGGGAAATAATATTGTCAGTCTATGACTCATGCAAAATAATGGTGCAATTCCAATATGTTCCATGTCTCATGCTACTTGAAGGAAGTGTCCCACCCTTTGCCCACAGCCTGACATTTTTGTGGATAAGTAACCTCCACAAAGTGGGGCTCTTACGAAGTGTCGCCCCAAAACACATCACAGTTATACCAGGTGCAGTATTGCCCAGCGTTAAACAGCACCCATTGCCCAAAGAATCTTAGGAAGCCATATATAACACTATCATGGCCCTCCGACACAAGGGCATCATTGTGTCATCAAATTCTCCCTGCAACACCGCCATATAACCTGTCAAGAAATCAAACGGATCAAGTTGGAAGATGATTCAGGATTTGTGCCCTCTAAACAATATAGTACAGGATGACTATCCTCTTGTGCCCAACCTTGCAACAATTTTATGTAACATACTCACCATAGCAACCCACTTCACTGTTGTTGATTTGAAAAACCGCTGTATTCTCCATCCCATTGCACCCTGACTCTCAATACTTCACTGCATTTACGTATGTCTGGAGGAGATTCCAGCACATGAGGCTCCCACAGGAGTACTGTGAGCCCACAAGTATCTTTAACAGGGTGCTGCATGCAGTATTAATAAAGATACCTGTGCTGAGTACCTTAATTCAATATGTTGATGATTTTCTGGTGTGCACCACCAATTAACAGCAATGCTGAGAGGCGTCCATCCCATTTTTGAAATCGCTTGCTGACAAAGGCTACAAAGTAGAAAGAGCAAAACTGCAGTATTGTCAACAGGAAGTGCTATATCTAGGCCAACTGATTTCTGTTAATGGCAAGAAGGTAACTCTAGAACGTGCAGCATCATTGTGCATCACATCCCAGCCAGTAACGGTTAAAGACTTGCAGAGATTTCTAGGGTTATGTAACTACTGCAGGGCCTGGATTTTCAACCACACGACATACACACAACCATTACTGCAAGCACGTAAGGAAGTCCGAAGGATAAAAAGAACCATCACATGGACGGAAGAAATGCTCACTGGTTTGCAAAAGCTTAAGTACGACATCACCACTGCCCTAGCAACACCTGACTATACACAAGAGTTCTATCTGTTTTCACACTCCGATGGGCAACTGATGACAGCTGTCCTGATAAAAAAAGCACTATGGGCCACAAGCCCTTAGCATACAATAGCAGCATGCTGAACTCAGTAATGCAGGGACAGTTCCTCCATGAAAAGGCTCTGGCTGCAGTGACCTTTGCAATTGAGAAGTCTGCCACTATCACAATGTGGTGCTCAGTGACATTATAAGTAGAACACACAGTATATTCCATCCTAGAAAGGTCCAACTCCACATTGACAATACTGTCCAGCCCATCCATTCATATTGTCCGGTGTAGGACAGTCTACCCAGCCACATTTATAACTGAACCAATTACTGATGCTGAGGACGTGAATGACTCTGCTACATATGAAGCACCTGAGAATGACATACATGAATATATTGGTCCCTATCGTGATACTCCTGCTGGTGATGCCTTGCATGTGACAAATGATGCTCAGGTGCTGCGCAAAGGCACTCCCAAACAGTGCCATGATGATCAGGGCAGGTACAGCTCCTCCTAGTACAAATGATAGGCATGCTCAAACAGATGATCCAATAAAGCCATGCATGGCGATAATTGAACAACCTATAGATCCGGCTGGGGCCTTGAATTCACCCCCACAAGATCCAGAAAAGTATGTAGAACAAACCCCAGAGAAGTATGCCTAGGACGTGGGGAGTTTACTTCATGTGTGCAGGGTGTGGGTGTGCAACAATGATGATTATGGAGCACAGGAAGCAGCAGGCTTAGTTATTAGGGTATTAACTAAATAGGGGTATGTTGGGATGCACGTACAGCTCCCATGTCCTCCCAAACGTATTAGGTTGAGGAAAATATACTAGTGCACAAGAACATTAATGTACATGGCTGGAGGGGGATGAAACATGCAAAATAGATGTAACACATGCAGCGTTTGGTAGCAGTTGTGGAAATGTAGGTAGGCCCGTGTGTAGGGTGTATGTGATATTAGAGCACAATAGTTGAAATGTAATATATAACAATGTAAAAAAAAATCAGCCCTGGTCCCCGCTGTGAGAAATACAGAAACACTGCCAAATTTAAAGTGAGGCCTAGTCTGCCGTAGGCCATGGTGAAAGTAGCAGTACAGCATGGCATTGAAATCTGAATTGCAGGGCGCTTTGATGTACAATTTCTTGATGTATAAGTGCCTTACAAATGCACAGTAAAATAAGTAAATAGATAAATAATCACATTCCCATCCCAAGCCCCAGCAGGGCAACTGAACATAGACACCTTCAGGCCTCATAGATGAAATACATTGTATCATGTTGCAGGCCTGAGTAACCAGAAAGGAATGTGAATGGCCAAGCATGGGTAAGGCTGTGCACGTCCCGAAGGACAAATCCATTGGCGCTGGTGCAGAGGTCTTGGGCCAAATGCCTTGTCTAGATTTAGGGCACTAGTGCCCTCCAGAATGTTGGCCAACCCATCTGAACTACCAGATGCCCACAAACAGAACACCTAAATCCATCAGAATGTGAATGATTAGTGTGGTCCTCGAGAGGCCCATGAGAAGATCCACGGAGGGGCAGCTGACAAGGGGGGAGCAAGAGTGAAACCTCCCATAATTTGTACTAAGTGTGGGGTATATTGACCAACTCAGCAGAATTTCCCTCTATCACCAAACTACATCTCAGCAGTCATCAGCAGAATGGCTATGCTGTCTCTGTTGAGCACTCTTCCCTTGCATCAAACTGCGTTTTGCAGCTACAAAAATGCTGGCTGCGCTGTTTTACCAGGCACATATGGGGCGACACTGAACATGGAACACCCTGAGAATGGCTGCCAGTTTTTTCCTTATGTGCACCAAAAGAAAATAATTGAAAAGCAGCGCTGTGAGGCTGCTACCTCAAAATCTACCATGGAAAAAGGAAATATTTTGCATTTAGCATGACTGCACCCTGATGCTCTTTTCCACCATTTCAACAGTACACAGTTGGTTCCAGTGAGACCCAGCTATGTTTATCCACCTTCAGGTCGTGCTCCAGCAAAAAGGGGCATTTCTCATTGAATGACAGGCGGTGTCAGGCAAGAACTGTGAAATAGCAAAGAATTTCACCCCAAGCCATACCCAAAACACTTTACTTTTTGCAACAAAATATCACTGCCAAGCCCTTCACAAGAAGCCCTCTCTCTCTGTGCTGATGTCAGTATCATTGGACCCTTGCCTTGGACAGACCCCTGTGTGGTAGAAATGACTATGGCTATGCAAATGCTCTGAACACAAATGCGAGAGAAACCCTCATTTGAAAGTGTCATTTAGGGAAAATTAACCATGTGTAAAATTGTGCTTATTACAAACAAGAAAATGTCTGTTTAAAAGTAAATTGTTGAATTAAGGCCCTGTCCTTGCATAGAAATGTAAGGGGGAGGAGGTGATTTAAAAGATATGCAGGATATTTAATTCCAACAGTCTTGCTTTCTGGTTCAGAAAAAATAAAATAATAATAATAAATTTGCTGTGAAGCCAGCAAGAAACACGTTTTTTCCTGGCCTGGCTTCAAAGAACTTTGCTTCCAGGGAACAGGATCTGCCTTCATTCAAGTGGACAACCCCCGAGGCATAGGAATAGGCAAGGGTGGTGGATCTCGCACCCTCGTCAGACATTGTGGAAGTGCTCCAGCTTGGTACAATGGATGTCTGGGACAGAAAGGTGTGACTTTCTGGTAGCACCTCCCCTCCACTCAAACTGGAGAGCTTGAAAGACAAATCCATGGCAACACAGGGCTAGTGCCTGACAGTTGGCTGTGGGTTTGAAAATAAAGCTCTTATTTGGAAGACAAAGCTGGCCCATCTGGGGCAAAAGACTGTTCTTATTTCATAAGCTTTAAGACATTTATTTCTGCAACCGGAAACGCAGGAATGCAAAAGTTTAACAGTTTAAATGTAATTTTTGTGGCATTAAAAAAAGATATTGTGGCTTTCCCTAGCATGTATCGGACACAAGCAGCAAGAAAATGTGAATCATGGGAAAAGTGTACATGGTATAACTTTGAAATTTAATGCAAACATGCTCTGTGATAATAGGTTCACATATATAAAATTGTAGAATTTTAAGTGAAATATTTCCCACCAAAACTTGTGAAAGATTATTAGAATGACGAAACAACATCATACAGATGTGGGAATTGTAATGACAGGTTCAGTGTAAAATATGGAATTGGCTTATGTGATTTTCAAAAGTGCTGCAACTGTAAAAATGTGCAATTTATGTCATAACTGATTTTGGCTAAAATAACTGTGGGAGGGCCATGGGCATTGTAAGCACACACCATAAAAACTGATGTCATATCCCTGAAGTCTGACCGGCTGACAGGAAGGTGGTAACAGTCAATCCTGACCAATCCAATTTTTGGAGGCATGTCAAGACAAAGGTCTGCCCCCATAGTAAATCTGTTGATGTCATCCGCCTTATATAAGGTAGAGTCTCACAGAGACAAAGGACACTCTCTTCTGAATTTTCCAGCGCCTGTGCATCCAGATATTCCATATTCACTCTGCAGGATTCCAGATTCCACTGCCAGGCCGGAGCATAGCTGACCCTATCCATGTGTATTGCTCTCCTCTGAGAAGTGCACGGAACTACCATAAATCACCAGTGCAATTATAGAGCAAATACTTCAACCCAAAAACAGACACAATAATTCACAGCCACGCACACTTTAGAAGATAATCAGCTCTTTACGGCTATTTATTCAAAGCTTACAGGTACATAGAAATAACTCGTACAACTCACATGGGCATAGATCACAGAAAACATAAAGAAGTCAAAGAAAGAAATACATCACCGTGGGCGTAGCTTAATGGAACTTCATCTCGCCAGAAGCGGCTGAAAGACCCCGATAACAGCCAGGCCAAGAGCACAACAACCCACAGGAGTGTCGGACCGAAGCGTCCCCCCTCCGACTGAGGTCTTTGTGCTTATCCCGTCTGACTGTTGAGGGCTTCCGCATATATGCCCTCCTCAACAAGGGGTGGCAACTTCTCGAACCTTCTGGCAATGCGCTTGCGCATTGATGGGTGACCGTTGGTTGCCAGCTGGGTCAACCGACAGTAACCTCAAGGAGCAAAGCACTTCTCTCTCCTAAACGCCCCGGGAAACAATTCCATAACTCATCTCGAAACCTTGGCACAGGCATAGCAAACCAAAACAAACTTCGCTATCAGGTACCAGCTGGCACCTGCAGATCTTAGCTTTCCCAGTGCCGTGTCCTTGGCTGGGAAGGCCTGCATTCCAAGCCCATCAGCGAATAACGTTGAAAACATGTTGTTTCGCAAAGCAAGTGTAGCTTTCCACTGAGGCAGGGATAAATATCCATCATGGCTCTGAGTTCCCCCAGAATGCACTGCGCACCAGCGCCATGTTTTAGGTCAACCATCACACCATGCCGGACCATTGATCCAGAAAAAAACCACTAAAAATCCCAATAACTCAGGGAAAAAGGGGAAAGGTGGCTGAATCGTCATTGGGATCATCCAGTGCTACCTGCTTGCCCTGCTACCCGCTTTACCCAGCTGAGATTCCGCTGTGCCGTGACCACACCATTGCCCCTCTGTTTTCTTCTAGGAGAGCACGCTGTGTGACCAGTACCCAGATATTGCCTCGCTGTCCGGAAACTCGGTCCGCTGTCCAAAATACCCCATTCAAGTGCTTGTTGGGAGTATTTCCCTTCTCCAACAACCATAAACTGCATCCCCTGCTCTGTTACCTTGTATTAGGTCCATCCCATAGAAATCCCATAACTGCCTTAGCAGAAATCCTTAAAACTGTCAGAATCCTCTGTGCATCCTGTCCTTGATCTGCAAGTGTTAGCACAATTCTTCCACTCATTTCTGTCTTTGTGTAAATCCTTAGTACTATTTTGATTAAATAAATACATTCTCCCTAAAAGAGGCACACATCGTGAAGGGGTTACAACTGCAGCTTAACCTTCTTATTCACGGGTGGCGTTTCTCTTTTCTAGCCAAAGAATTTAGTTTAAGTGAGACTTGTCCTTTCCTTTCCAAACCGATGTTTCCCTGTCCGCTGCTTTCACTTTTAAAACCAAATTTCCTTACCTGTTAAGAATCTCATTCAGTCATTCATCTAGAGTTCCCTTTCCACTTTCATATTATCCCTGTGATGTGTATCTGTCCCTTAGCATAAAAATCGCATTCCGATTTTGTCTACTCCACCCGTTTTTCAAACTGTTTTGACATTTAAACCCATGAAAGTAAGCAAATGGGTGTGATTTGGCTGCACTGTGTTTTCACTTCAAACTTGATTTTCTGAACTATATGCCATTATTAGTACTTTGCCTTGTAGTTTGCTAGTGTTCTTACATCCCTGATACTGCTATAACTCATATTTACTTCATTCATTCAACCGCACATGTAAAACAAATATTTACTAATTCCGAGTGCTATTTTGTGCAATTGCAAAGGTTTTTAAATCCGATTATGTCTCCCATTTCATGGGGGAAGGTCAGATTGTAATTCTGTCTACTGCCTAGTTTACCTGACTCTTTGCTATTCCTTTCTATCCACCCAAAATTCAGCTAATCGGGGTTTGAGGGAGTGTTGCAGGGTGAAATCTTAACTGTGGTGATATCAACCCGAAAAGTAATATTGCTCCCATTCATTTGTGCTTTGTGTATGTTATACTAGACAGTCAAACTAAGTGAAATTTATCATTTTACAGTGTAATTATCACCCCACTGGTGATTGCTGCCCAATATTACATTTGTGTGATTTTGATGGAAATGTAAAAATAAATAAATATTGTATTACCACCCACCGGCCTGGTTCATCATCCATTGTGGGCCAGGCTATTTGTGAAAGGGGGTGCCAGACGGGTTGGGTGCCATCTCAATCTGAATTCTTAGAAAATAAAGTTAAAGTGTTTTAGTTGTACGCTGCAGCCTACGCCAGTATCAAGAGTCCTGGTCTGGTGCGTGATGCCCCATTAGAATACTTAACACATTGGGGGCTTGTGCCGGGGATTGAGAAAGTGTTTCCACCCGTGACAGCCTAACACAGCAGGCTAACCTTCAACGTAGTGATACTTTGGGGGATTAGAACAATGTGTTACTCTATAGAAGAGCCTTCCCTAAACATAGACCCTAAGTATCAGGCCTGTGTGTAAAATTAAAGTAAAATCAACCCTAATCTAGACAAAAAGCAACAGAATGCAGGTTACCCTTATATAAATAAATACATTAATAAAGAAACAACACTCTCCATATGTCATAGGGCAATGGCACACCAGGATGAGGAGGTCTGGCTAGGAGAAAGGATGCAACAGGTCACTGCCATGGACATGAATGTGTGGCTAACGGTAGCCTGTTACATCAAGCCTTGAGCGAGTTCTACATGAGTCCAAATCCTAAAGAAGATCAGATTAAAATGATCTGAATCACAGCCTACATATATCTCCATATGGCGCTTATGCAGAAAAAATCTGAAGAAAACATAACTCTTGTGCAAACACAGTCTGAACTCTTAACTCAAATCCAGACTGAGCTGAAACTGGTGGAAGGGAAATTGCAAAAGAGCCAAGATTCTGAGGTCAAAGTTGAGAACTACATAAAACAGCTAAAAGCGTACTTGGCTCTACAACAGCAAAATATTTCAGACCAATAGGCCCAATTAAATGCAGTAAGAATGGAGTGTCAAGAAAAGGTTTACTCTTTAGAAGACAGTTAACTGAAATTAAAACAACAAGTGAGATACAATAACGTCAGGGCAGAGCAAATAGTTACTTTACAGAATCAGATAAAAAATGTGGAAGAGGAAAGTAATAAATTAATTATGAAAGAACTTTTAGAGCGCCAGAAATTAGGCGCCAAAACGCAACAAAGGGATGACCTGGCTGAACAAAGGGGCGCTCTGTATCAGGAGAAAGAGGCCCTATACCAGGAAGTGTGCAAATTAAAAACCAATCTAGACAGAAGGGAGTCAGACCTTCAGCGACTGACTGGCATAAAAGAAGAATGTGAAAAATGAATGGGACATAGGAGACATAGGAGACAAATGAAACTTGAGTTAGAGCAGGTGATAGAGGCTCTAAATGTGCAGAAAAGGGAGGTTCACCTACTGCAACAGAAATTGTCTCAGTGTTCCCAGACCATACAGGTAGCACAAAGAGACAATGATGAGAACAATGGACTCCACAAGCAGGTGGCAGCTCAAAAGCGGGTCATAGAGGCCAGTCAAGCCCTGATAGCGGAGCAAAAAGCTCAGACCTTTACCTACTATCAAGAGGTAGGGGCTGAGAAGGAGAAACTAGGGAGGTTGGAGAAAGAGTATGCTAGGCTAAATCCAAACTTGAGGGACCCCAAACAAGTAGTGAGGGACGGGGCTACCCCTAATCACAGTGTGATGCCCTCTGTACTATGAGGCTCAAACCAATTTAATACTTTGTGCACTGCTAACCTCTTGTCTACTGGTTCACAGGAGCCAGAAACCATGAGGCTGTCAGAATTAAATAGGCCTAGCATGATGAAGCTGACATGTCAGTGCCCCTCAGAAATTGACGGACGGGTGTCCCTTTATGAACAGAAAAATACTATGGCTGATGTCTCTTCCCAGAAAGCCTGAAATGAGGCCCCAAAAGAGCCTTCTGAAGACCTCCACCCAATCAGAGCAGTGGGGGGGGGATCCTCTGCCAACCCTGGAAGCAAGGAGAAGTCAGAAGACTACTCTCCTGTGCGCCACAGGGGAGAAGAAACTAGACCCCACCATTCTGCGAGCCCCTCACAAGCTCACAGAATCAGGGAGCACCTAGAAGATCATGAGGGGACCTCAAACACTAGCAGCTCTAAGTCTGAGGGCGAGTGAACTCAGGTGAGGTGGCAAAAGAAGGCAAATAAACAGAGGAGAGTTCTGGTGAAAGACCCCATCAGGCAGATCAAGGCTATTAGGAATTTCATAACACTGTACTACAAAAATGCAAAATATTCTGTCTGGGAGCATCTGGAACTCTATGAACAGATGGTGGACACCTTTCACATCAAAGATAGCCTGAACTGCACAGATTATGCCAAATGGACATTCTCTCCGGAGTACTCCAGCTTCTTTGCTGGGCTGGAATATCAAAACCATTCAGGGTGGTACACCTACAAGGCGGCCATCTTGAAGCACTTTTCCGCCCACAGAAACCCCCAGGAGGCTTGCAAAGTGGCCTACACTAGATCAGGCCCCAAGAGAATTTGTGCATGAGTGCACTCATTCCAGAGAATTCATAACCACTTCTTTTCATGCGCTCCCAAAATACACAATGACCCAGCTGGTGAGAGATTTTCATGACAAAAGATCCCTCGACTGTGTAATAGAGCAGGCTACCTGGATCTATGAGGTCCAAAAACCTGCAGAAAATAAAAAACAGATAAAAAACCACTAACCAACCAACACCCCCGCTGCTGCTAAGGTGGCAGAGGTGAAGATTTCCCCCATTTTAGACCTAGAAATGATGGGGCCTAAAAACAAACCGTTCCAAAATCAGCCGAATCAGGCAAAGAAGGCCATCCAATCAATCAGCAACAGGTGGCAGTCAGGGAGGTAATCCCACCAATGGGACCCCTAACTCCCCTGATTACATCAGTCCCAGATATAAGGGCAACCAACCTTTCTTGGGGTATGTATGGACTCCCCCAGCCCAAGCGGGGATCCAACCAGGCAAGTACTGCCCCAGGAAACCTCCCTCCTAACTTCCCTCAGGAGGGAAGTAATCCCCCAAATCCAGGGTTACGTTTCTTTCCCCACTATCTACCAAACCCCAACTTGCAGGACAACCCTCCTATCTTTCCCCGCTTTCAGGAGTCCAGACCATCCAATCCGGGAGAGGGGAGGGCAAGGGTGGAGGGTTACCAAGGGAATGCCCAATACCCAGGGTACTCCGTGAGAAGGGATAGGTACCCTTTACCCTTTACCGAAACATCCCATTCATAAAACAAATTTTAAGAACAAATAAACATGACCTCATCCATGTCACATCGATGACCCCACTCTCCATGTACTCACACCTTTCACACTTCACAATGCATCTGACCCCTACATGGTATCTCTTACAAGAGTCTACTCACATGTGTGTGCTCACCTGAATTCCTTCGTCACAGGGTTCCAACACCAGTCTGCACTCTCCTCGGACCCGTGCCCGCTTCAAAGAGCGGAGAGGACTTTTCTTAAAATTCCTCCTGCTAAACCGCATGAAACATATGTCTTTTCGGGCTGGTCACTAGGTGGGCGCACCTCTTTCCGGAGAAGTGGGCTGGAAGCCTCTGCAGGTACTGGGGACACTGGGATCACGTTGGGGTCACCAATTGAAGGCATGCACCTAAACACTCATACCGGAGAGAATACAACTTGCTAGGGAAGAAAGGCCCAAGTCGATCTTGTAAGTATAACACATTTAAATTTCACACGCAGATGAGAGCAACAGCGAAGTACTCTACTTCTAAAAACGTTCTGTCAAAAAGAGGTAAAAGCAGAACTGTTTAAAGGTACACAGCCTCATGATGACGTGACAACATACAGTAAAAACCTGCACAGCTGAATGAATGGACCCTATACATGTACCACCATTATTCATAAGGGATGGCAGTTTATTGGTCCCATCCCAGTCCGTCTGTCTTCGATCACGTAGTTGCTTCGGGTTCGTCTTCTTCTCACATCGAAGTTCAGAAAACAAATTAATTATATTCCCACTATACAGCTTGTTTTATCACTCATGCTGTGCACTTGGCAGACCTTAAGAGGGTCACAAAAGAGGTTCTGGGTCATTCTAACCTTCACACACACATTTCACTCACTCCCTCCGTGACATCCGGTTCCAAGGTCTCCACACTCGTTTTGAACTATAATGCATTCCTCCCAACACCTTGCAATACAAATCACACTATTGTCACTTTATCGATATGCCCTATCCGTCCTCTTTGAACATTGCAGGACTTGTTACTTTGGGGTTGGTGGTCAAAGGACACCTGGTGCCATGGAATTCAGGGGTCTTAGGGTGTAGTCAGTTAAATGGGCTATAATTCATGGTCACCTGGGAATGAGCCGGGACATGCTTTGGTTAGTGTGAGATAAAATGAGCACCAGGTACCGCTCTCTGATCACGGCCTTTTTAGGGTACATTCCTCTTGGGTGAAAAACACATCTTTGCAACACTTTTGGAACAATGAATAGACGTTGTGGCAGTTGGGGGTGTGAGCAGTCCTTATGGGAGATCGGGCATGGCTGGGGATTTCTGTAGTCTTGCAAATCTGGGTCTCGTACATGCTATGATTACTAATATCTATGTAAAATAGTGATGCCGCTCGCGCCTTGGCCACACCATGTAGTTAGACTTTATTTGATTATATTAAACTGGGGTCCTTTTACACGGGAAGGCATCCCTTTCACTGTTCACCCTCCCCCCTGGCCCATCACAGTGCCTCGAAATGCATCTTGCCACATTTTAAAGCACCTATGGGGTGAGCTGTCCCTTTCCCAACCATTCTGGTCCCCTGCACACCTATTTGTATTGTAATGCAAATGATATTTAGCCCGATTCATGGAATTATTTGCGTGAAAAACGCAGATTTGCCCGCCTTTCTGCCCGAAAATCCCCATACTTCAAGCAGGGATTTTCAGGCACAAAGGTGTGCAAATCTGAGTTTTTCACGCAAATAATTCCATGAATCGGGCTATTTGAGTTCCTTTTATATTTTCAGTTAACAATTCAAAATTAGATAGATAGTAAAACAATTGTCTTCATAAGTTGTTTCAAACAAGATATTGTGTATATAAATATCTATGTAAATAGCAATATAGTGTGTTATACAAACGTACTTCATCAACCACAACCATTTAAATAAATAATCAACAATCCATGAACTATGTGTTGTGCTCAATGGAGATTTAAGTATCCTGGTTAGAATTAGCATCATTTCTACTTCTGGGAAACTGAGGGACATTGAGAAACCTTGTAGCAACATTGCCATCATGAGTGTCCGTTCTAGGGATGTCCAAAGGATTACGAGCATCAGTGGAGATGTTGCCGTGACGTCACCACGTTACAATCTGGTGATGTAAACAGTGGCCATTTCTGAACATCTCGAGTTTTCGCGGTGAGGAGAGACATGAGCAAGCAGCGAACCTAAGTGGTCTGGGAAGACACAAACCTAGAATTTTTGAGCATTTAGCTCCCAAGACCTTGGCAGAAAGAATTCTTACCTATCAAGCCAGCAGGGAAAAACGTAGAGGGAGAGTGAATACCCTACATTACAAGCAAGGAGGGGCTCCAGATATCAGGCATAGGTAAGACACAACAGGCGTAGATAGATATAAGGTTGGACTTTCATTATTGAGACTGTAAATTGACACTATGTCATTTTTCATAACAGTTACTCCTTGAACTACGGATTATTGGGGTGAACATTGACTCTATAAAGAAAGCAGAGGGACTTGGCATCATAACCTTATTAAGGTGACAACAGTTGATTAGAACATCATGTGACACTAGAAGAAACAAGATGGCAATAGATATACACGTTTAATGTTTTATATCATTAGGTAAAAGATGTCTTTTGGAGGAAGAAGTTAAAACACCAACGCTTTTGGAGTGCAGGATACCTC
The DNA here is from genome assembly GCF_040938575.1 of Ambystoma mexicanum. Taxonomy (NCBI): domain Eukaryota; kingdom Metazoa; phylum Chordata; class Amphibia; order Caudata; family Ambystomatidae; genus Ambystoma; species Ambystoma mexicanum. Next base: position 1,153,419,845 of record NC_090928.1, read on the forward strand.
CTTTGCTGGGACAGTTAGGCACCAGGAGAATATCAGCTAACAAGTCATGACAGATAAAATACAAATATGTAATAACTAGAAAGACGGTGTAAATTAAGTAATTGATAGATATACTCTTTATTTTCATAGACCAAAAGGTCAAAAATAATATAGAGGCAGACAAGTTGAAACGAAAAATAGCTCCTGATGAAGGGACAGTATTTCCCAAAACACGTTGGGCAACACACAACGTGTTTTACTATCTATCTAATGATGAATTGCTAACTGAAAACATAAAAGGAACTAAATATTGATTGGATTACAATACACATAGGTGTGCAGGGGACGGTAGTGTTTCATACCAGTGGACACCTGCTTTCTTTCTAATCACATTAAAGGGCCCAGAGTCGGATGAGCCACAGACCAATCGGGGTTATATCCACCAGGTTAGTTACCGTAGCATACTGCCAACCAATAAAGCAGTAGAATGAAGTATAACATTTTTAGAAGGATAAACTCAGGAGGAGCCATCAGTTAAAGAATATCCAATAGTAGTATCCTTTGCCTATAAGACGTATAGATGTTATTTCTCACTAACCAAAAAGACAAATCAATAAAATGTTTTATTACTAAACATGATGCCATTTATGACGTGTTTTCCATTTAAAAGCTTTGTATTTTACAATATAACGATTGAGAATGCTTTTTTGTATTCCCCAGCTAATAATGAATACAGTTGGGTATTCTAGTACACTTGTAGTTACTCGATTTTCTTGAGTTTGTTTTGATATTGATCATTGCTTATTGATTGGGATCACCTTAACAAAATAAACTGGACAAACATTGAACTAGCAAAACACTACACAAGATCCTCTCCTGAGGGAACATCACATAATATGTAGATATAGAAAGATGTAACATACTTGGTCATGAATCAGGTGTACACAGCAAGTAGAAACAACATTGTATGTAAATAAGGATTCATTATTCAATGCAAAACAAAATAATGAAGTACCTCACCAGTCTCTAAAGCCAAAACTGAACCAAAGTGGCAATTATAATTCAACACTACCTTCTTGCAGATTGTTTTGTTTCAACGCCATCAAACCAGGTTTCTTGATGCTGTTCATTCGGTTTGAAGAGGTTCAAGTGAAGCAGTTGGTTTGTTCTAGATGGAGAAGATGCTGGTTACTGGATTTGTGGTTCTAACTGGATCGATTCAATGATACATTTGAGTGGCTGCAGATCATAAGGACTACCTGGGTCAGTTTGATGGTCAATTCAAAGAGGCTTTAGACTGGATGCGCAATCTGGTTTGAGCAGTTTCATGTGGCATTCGATGATCAGAGCACAATGGTCCGTTCTACTGACAATGGAGATTGGCAGCACAGAAGCTGGTGGGCCGAGAGATGGTTTGAAGGCAGCACATGAAAGAGCTTGTAGTTTCAGCCGAGGCAATGATGCACTCAACTCAGCTGGTGCAGACTCGAACGTGCTTTTCAGCAATGCAGGTACAGCAATCGCATTGTTCTAGACAGGGAGCGGAAGTTGATCAAAGATTGAACAGGAGCTCCTGCGGTTTGAAGGGGATTGTGAGGGCCACAACGTTTAGTTCAACAGTCGGCTCAATGATGAAGAGGCTCGAGCAGAATTTGCAGATCATAGTTTGAAAGATCCCATAGGGTCAGCTTAACTGCCGATGGAGATTGGCAGAAAAGATACTAGCTGTTACAAAAGGTGATTTGAAGGTGGTGGGTGGATTGAGAGTTTCACGCTAGAGCCAGGGCAACTCCATCATAGACATCCATAGGCTCAAAACCTGCCTCTTGCTGATCCAGTCTTGGATGTCTAGTGCATGCTTAAAGCGCAACCCCTCCAAGACTGAATTCCTACTTCTCATCAACAACAGTGAACACTCATACATATCCTGCACCAAGTCCCTTGGGGTCCACATCAACAAACACCTCTCCTTCAAGACACACATAGCAAAGAAAACTCAGACAGCTTGGTATCACCTCTCCGGCTTGCAAAATGTCAAGCCCCTACGCCCTACGGACAGTTTTTGATCCACCGTTCAAGCACTGGTCCTATCCAACCTGAATTGTTACGCTCACCTGGTTTCCACACGGGCGTCGGTGGGACCCGGACAGCTGCGGACTCCACCCACGTGATGCGTAGTGCAGCGATGACTGACTGGATCTGCCCTCCTAATCTTGTCTGCTTAACCCGTAGAAATATTCTCCTGCAAGTGGAGAGATGGATTTAGCCACTTGTGGATTCAAGTGATGGCACCCCCACAGTCTTCCCCAACTAATCACCTCTGAAATGCCCTCACAGCAATCTCACCTTATATTTTTGAAAGATGAGCTCTCCATCCTGCGTGGATTTGCAAGGCCGCGTCGATTCCAGTTACTTCACTGGTTTGAAGGCTCGGGAGAGTTCCGGAGAGTATTCACTCTGAGATTCCTGGTGCGGACCAGTAAGTATTAAGTGCATAGAGTTCAATATGTCCGATGTTCACTCTTGTTCCCCCCTTCCTTTCTTGTCTTGCAGCTGGCTCGTGAAAAGATGCTCTTGTGGCAGCTGGTGGCGCTCAGGTAAGAGTCTGTATTACCCGGCGCTGTCCGGTAAGTGTTGCATGTGGAAAACGTGTTGTTTTGTCTCTCTTTACAGATGCAGCATGTAAAAATATGGAGAGTCACAAAAGGATGCCTCCGGTGGTAAATCAGGTAAGTCTATGGTGGTAAGAATTATATTTGTTGGTTCCCTCGGCTCACCTTGTGGTTTTCTTTTGTCTCCTAGGTGCCGAAGTTCGGCGAAGAAATGATGGAGGCAGCGCCGACCCGAAGGATGCTGTGAAGACTTGTGAGTATGGCGCGCGCTGCAGCAATGATGTTCTTTACAGGTCCGGAGACGAGATGGATCCAGAATCAGGTGTGGAATAGAATAAGTTTGTTTTCTAACCTTGTCCCTTTCTTTCATCTTTGTTTTTAGGAGATCCGGATCCGAGGCGGGCGTGGCAGAAGACTGGATGCAGGCTGCAGGCACGGTGAGCGTTCCGCTGCTGGATGCAGAATAACGCAAAGCGTGTGTTGCTGGTTGGGCATGGTTTAAATAGCCTCAAAAGTAGTCCCAGGTAAGAAGTCCCTAGAACCACACCCAAGTAAAAAATAGTCCCTGTACAAAAATAGTCCCTTTCAGACTTCATGTTGGATTGGAGTCATTTGCAGCATGGTCTGCCTGAGGTAAGTAATGACTATGAGCCTGACGCCTTAGGCGCCATTACTGATTTCTACTATGAGCCTGGAACCTAAGGCGCCAGGACTGACCCCAGATAGCCCCTAGCCTGGGCTGCTGAGGTTTTTTTTTTTTTGGTTTTTTTTTATTGTATTTGGTATAAAACCTTTACAAATGAATTTTATACAAAGTACATTATTCTTTACACTTTAAAATACCAAAACATGGGTTTCAAAAGTACAAAACAAATTCCCATGATAAAACAATCCAACCCTTCACATATCAAATACCACATGGCTGAAAATGACATCTTATGTCTCAATGCTATCCATCAATTTTGAGTCAATGGTCGTTAGAACCGATAATAATCTCAATATTAACTTTGTGCTTTCACCCAGCATACATCTACTCCATAAAGTTTCACGAGACAAGTTAGAGTTGGAGATCATATAATCACCAAACCTGGTATGTCTCAGATCTTCAAAATATTTGCAATGGATCACTAGGTGTTTAAGAGTCTCAAGTATGGACTCTTAAACACCTAGTGATCCATACCCTGGGCTCCTGAAGTTTTACTAAATGTCTAGATGCCTGCTCCCGGGGCTGATGGGCTTGGTTCGGATGCCTGGAGGCAGGCATCATGACATGAATGGAGGAAACGCACTCCTCGAAGTCCTCCTGTCATCTTCCCTTGTGCCCCTGAGAAGGGTCCTACACACAACCACATGCCTCATCAAGGGACTATGCAGACACAATCACATCACCCCGGCCCTCATCGACCTTCACTTGCCCCCCCTGGATGCACAAATTACCTTCAAATCTTGCTGCATGATCTATAAGGCAGTTGCTCTCAAGTCACTCAGCTACCTTGTGGAGAAACTCTGCATCTCTGGCAGACAGCGCACCACCAGAAGTCAGGACATGTTCACATTTGAAAACCTTTGCTGCAGAAATGAAAGGAACAGAAAACAAGCCTTCTCTCACTATGCCCCAAGACTATGGAACCACCTCCCCATCAGCATCCGACTCACCCTCACACTCCTACAATTCAGAAAATAACTCAAGATACACCTCTTCAAGGAGTCCCTCCTCCTCAACACCTAGGCCATCACATTTCCCCTCGTGCCACCTGACTCGCTAGACGCCGTTCGCACCTCTCCTCCCCGCCACCCAGTACTGCTGTACCCCTCCTCTGTCCCCTCTGTATCCTATCCGGGCTGTATATCTGTTCTGTTGTTACCACTGAAAAGTGCTGTGTCATGCATTTGTAATGTTGTACACCTCTAAAGCGCTGTATTATGTATCTGTATTGGTGTATACCTCTGTAAAGTACTCTGTTGCCTCTCGAAGCTAGGTCTGCACTCAATAAATTCAATAATAATAACAATAATAATTTTAATAACGACGTGTTTGACCAGCACAGTGCGGCAGTGAACAGGTTCAAACACGCAGCAAAGCGGTTTGAGATGGTATAGAGTGCGTATAGCAGCTCCAGAGGGACCTGTAGGTTGCAGGGCATTTAACTGGCTTGAATCACAGTTCAGAGTCATTAGATTGGAGAAACATAGGCTCCTGCACTTCGACACACAAGAGTGGCTGGCTCCTCAACTGCAAGTGTGCCTCAACACTGTGAATGTCTTGGTACTGTTGTGGTTGGAAGAGAGTCAAGTTGTGTTGCATCTGCAGGGGACCCCTTAATGGTCCCTGAGGATGGTTAGGGGGCAGAGCACCCCTCAGCTTTGGACGCTCATTTTCACTGCAGGGATTTAGAGTGATCAACTCTCCCAAAAGAGATCCAATGTATTAGTCCTTAAGGTTGTGTCCAAAAGTGAATCAAAGGAGTAGGAGACCTCTTTTTCTAAACTCAAAAGCCTGCATGTGATTGGACTAATGCTAGCCTACTTTGGGGATCAATCTCTGTTCTTGGGATAAGTGGACATTACCATATGACATCACTCCCAATGTTCTTTGTGCTAAAGGAAGTGGAGGCAACAGGAAGGAAAAATACAGGCAGAGAGAAACAAGATGGTGGAACCTTCCTCCAGCTGTAAAGAGCACCCTCTGTTTACACTAAGCCGATCCTCATCCCTTCTCAGTAGACTCAAAGGCCTTTAGATATGCAGAACCCTGGTGTGAGACCATGCAGTATGTGAATAGGTGTGTCCTTTGACTCATGTTGCTAGGACACTTTCATGTGGAGTGGCTGTCTCTCTGTGGAGGGTGTTACCTGCCATCACAAAGGAATACATAGAGGCCATCCCTGAGGTTTCAGTTCTGGCAGCCGTGGAAAGGTCCAGCCTGTATGTGGAGAATACACATACTCCCTTCATAGTTGAGCCGCGGATCGGGATTGTATTTAAAGATGTATCTGCCACCAGTACAGTAGAATGTAAATAACAGGATTTTGGTACAGGGGTGCATGTCTGGAATGCAGCCCCTGTGCTACAGAGTGTTGGCTGTCCCTGCAGCTGACCAATGGACATCTGTGACTTCTGAACCTTCTCTGTGCCACTGGTAGAGAAGGCACTGCATACTAGGGTGCCAATGCAGCAGGGCACAAGTACACACCATGATTTTGGAATGTCGTTTATGAAAGGGGAATCTGATCAGCAGATTACCCTTCCAGGAATGGAATTAGCCACATCATTTGATTACATTAATACAAATCAAAAAAGCCAGGGCTTCTACAACCTTGCTGTATGTTAATCTGCCACCTGTTGCTAAATCAAGTAATAATGTAATTGCACACACTGAATCAAATGTCCTCCATATTGATTACTTGATCCTGGTAAACCCGTTGAAAGTTGAGTAAAGATCTAGTCCATAGGGTCAGATTGACTGCTTAACAACCTGGCCAGGGAGCAGTGGTCGAACCATTTGTCCTAGAATATTGCAAGGGACAAAATATAAAAGAAGGGTCGAATAGTTATGGAGGAGAGGGGTGGTTTTTACCACCCAATGAAATTCATCAACAAACAGCAAATACATAAAGGATAGTGTACTAGCATATATGACAAGTGAGCACTGGATGGCAAATGTCACTAACAGCTTGGTCATTGGCTATCTGGACATGACAAGCATGGGTGTCATTTTAGGATGGGGGAAACAAGTGTTTGCCCTCCTCCTCCCAAATATTGTGGCACACCATGTTGTCCCACTCATTTGGCAGCTCATTTAGATGTCATGTCCCCCCCAACATGTTCAGCAAAGTTACTCCACTGATGACAATTAACCTCACTAGCGCTTTGTATATTGATGTTGTGCAGTGCCCGAGTACCTGTACCATTTGCCACTAAACAGCATCACATCTAGATGGGCAACAACAAAAGCCAATGACCAAAGAGAGTGTCCCTGCAGCAGAGGCTATCAAGAATCTAGGGCTCATTTATTTTATTCCATGTTGTCCACGCTATAGTACCATGAGAAGAAAGTGGTTTATTCTATTCTTGAGGTCTATCAATCCGGCAGGTTATACGGATATTGAAAGGAAACTCTTCCCCTCGTCAGCCCCACTGGCACTACATATATTATACATTTTTGTAAAAACAGCTTTTAAAATACAATCAAAGCTAGTTCCATTTTTAAAAGTCTTGATATGATATAGTATTCATTTTAGAGTTTAAACTGAGCCTTGATGCACTTGACAACAACTTGAATGCCAATAATTGTAAAAATTCTACGGTTAATCAGTGTATTTTAGAATGCTGGATATTTTTAGGGATATTTTGTCATTATCGTCTCTTAACGCTATTTTGTTTTAGAAAGTTTGATGGCAATTTGAATGAACAGGTTTTAGATTTTTAGACATAGACCTAAATTAATTTGCATAACCATTTTAACACTATTAGAACGTAAAGTTGTGGATTGTATTTGTTGTGTATATATGATTTTTATATTCAGTTTATGAACATGTTGTGATGTGTGCAATTCTCTCTATGACTTGAAGTTGAAACACAGCATTAATACAGCTCCTTGTGTAAGTATTGTATTCGGAAAGAGACATACATTGCTGTAGGAATGTCATAAAACAAATATATGAATTGTAAAATTAAGCGCCCTACTGATGGAATTGTGTTGTACATCATCTTGTACAGGTTTCCACAGCGTTGCTATTCCCATGTAAGCATTAGCACAGATAATCAAGCTCAATTCCCAGAGGAAACCTACCCATGTTGCCACCTTTCAAAAGAGCTATGTTTGAATCATAATATTCAGAAATAAGGCTCTCAACCTGCAATTATGAGGGCAATTACATAAACATAGCAAGTGTTAAGCAAAACAACAGCTGTTCATTTCATAATGTCAACTGAATGAGAAGGTCATTTAAACATGGGTAATCAGATGGTATTTAAACACGTACTGTGTGTGTGGTGTATTGTTCTACATATTCCACATTGATTTACCTAGATTGAAAATGCATAGTTACATATAAATGCTCCTTTAGCCTTCGCTAGATTGTAAAAAACATTAAGACAGTTACATGATGTGTAAGCGGAAATACATACAACATCTTAGTTGTTTTTCTCAATGTTGCATATATTCACTGACAAAAAAGTCGGTTGAGGAGAAGTTTAGGTTAAAGCTATAGAACAGAATCGAAGAATCCGAGATGTTGGAAAATGGAGGTAACTAGTAGAGTTTTCACAAGGTTTATTAATACATTGTTTTTAGCTGCACAAACAGGTTACTAGCGTAAATTAGAACAGCCTCTAGGAACATGGATGTACAATGTAAAAATATAAAAGCTCCCTCTATATTTAATATATATTCCATTTGTAGATGACCAGCATGACCGGATAATGTTCCAAGATGTACCATGCACTCTGGTTTCACTTCCGTTTGAATTTGTTGATCTTAGTTCACTGGTAAGAAAAAATCCTGGCAAATGGGTTGTTTAGGGGACACTTTTTTAGAATAAAGTTCCCTATTGTGGGAACTCACGTCCCCTGCACACTATCATTGTTTCAATAAAGAAGCCAAACTTTCTAGAAACTGATATTTTTTAGTTCAGAATACTTTGTAGGTAATTTCAAAAGTTGTTTAGTCATCAAATGTTGTATAATGTTCAATTTGTGATAATTTCAAATAATTTCATTTCCAAGTCGATTATCTTCACTTTACAGTGTTTTTATTATTATGGTTACCCAATACGTTTCGAGATAGTACAACTCTTCTTCAGGGCTTATTCTTTCTGTTGTTTATACATAAGTAGATGATTGAATCCTATTTTATCATCCGAAAAAATTAGATCCTTTAATGTTAGTCATTCTTCCTTCTTCTCATCAAGGTCTCGTGAATCACTGATGGAGTTGGAGTCTCAAGAGACTCTTATGGAGTTTTGGTCCTTGGCGAGAAATTCTATCCCAAGTGTGATATCTTTTAATCTTATTCTCACTTCCTTGTCCATGGTGAGCCTTCTATGACTCCATTCGGTGAGTAGTGTAGGTGACACGAATTGCTTGATGTTAATGGTTATCTTCCCACTGTGTCTCAGTTCGTATTGTCTTTGCACAATATGAAATGCATTCCAAATAGGAACCTGCGTTCCAAAGTCGGATTGCATGTTCGTATAGCGTCGGATACTCACACAGTAAGTGATCTCCATGGATGTATTGACTCTCGTCTCCCTCGTTGAACTCTCTGTTCCTTCAGGTTCTCAATTCTGGACAGGGTCGAAGCCTGAGGGTTGAGCTTTTCCTTTTTTCAGAATGACAGCACAATTATTATTCCATGGAACCTGATCGATTGTCTTGATGGCAATGGGATTTTTATATTCTGAAACCTCTTCATTTTTACTCAAACTTTTAATGTGTAACTCTGTAAATCTCTATGAAACACAACGTTATACCAAAAACTGCAAGATGATTGCAACAATTATTCTAAAAATAATGTGACTGTTTTTAGGATGTCCAAGAAACATTATGACATTGATGTATCTTCTTATTAAGGTTCGATAAGACTGTAATATGTAGGTGAAAACAGCATACAAGAATGTGTGTAATGTTATTGCAATAGGTAACAAAAAGATGAAGTGTGATTTTCTTCGTACAGCTCCGGTACTTCAATGCATTGTCGCTTGAGCATTTTCCAGGATAACTGCAAGTCTATTTACTCTTCGTCAAATTTTAAAAGATATTGACCTTTAGTCTAAGGTGCTGCTGTGTTCTTCAGTTTCCTTGTATTTACTCTTGGCCATGTTGGGAGGGACATGGTTTATTCCACCCCACTCACCACTCCCGCATGACACAGATCTCCCTTGCGCTGAAGCGGGGAGATGTCCCCCCCTTCCGTACAAGAGTAATCAGTGTTAATTAAGTATTAATCACTAACAAGGAAATCATGCAATTAGACTTTACTAATGCACAAAAACTCAATTTTGGATACCTCTCCTGCAGCCATCTTTTTCGAGGCCTGAAAATTATCTCTAAAAGCTTCTCTCTCCCTCTGCCCCGCTCTTCGCGCCACCAGCTCCAGCCCCCACCCCACTGCCTCCTGTCTGCTTCGTGCAAACCCTGCTCTCACAGAAGTTCAGCCATTCATTGTTGCAACCTTAAGCATCACCCCAGAGCAGAGGAGCTCACTGCCCTGCGTGAGACCAGAGCAGGGCCCCTCCTGAGTGCCCATTCGTCTCCACTAACCTGTCAGTGTCCCTCTTTGACCCCCAGCATGCAAAGCTGTAAACTACCAGGCCCCTGCCCATCTGTTCTTTGATACAGATACACATCTGTCCCCTTGCAGTCACCCCATGAAGACCCCTTGAGAGCCTTGATCCCAGACCCACCTATATTTCTTTCCAACCATTTTGCTAGCCTGACCTTCACCTCGCAAAGATGAGCCCAGCACGATGAGCCCAGTTGACCCACATGCTGTAGGAGTGATGACTAAGCACCTACCAATCCCATGAGGGCAACCCATATGGATCCATACTGGACTGATGATCTGACCCAATCAAGCCACGGGATTGTACATTGTAATGTGATGTCATTGTGACGCTGAATGCCTTTTTAATGTTCTGCCCATGTATCTGATGGCAGAGTGCTCTCCACGCAGCAGAGTTCTCTGCGTACACAATTTTCTTTATATAAACTTTGTTCAACTTGCAATCTCTCTCCTGGTCTCATTCCTTGCTCGGGTGTGTCCATTATTCTGATTTTGGGATATTGTGTTGGGGAGTGGGCACCTTCACTTGGTGACCCTGATGTGATTTTACCTGACGTGTCCGTACTGGGGCGAGATCCAGGGCTTCCCCGGGAGGGCAAACACCAACTACGGCTGACCAGAATTCTACAAAAAGCATCCACTCCTGGGCAGGTTCTGTGGGTCCCTGCTTTGCAAATAACCAACAGCTCGCTGGAGCCGGGCATGGCCTGTCACGGGGAGGCTGCCACTTTTGGATATACCGTAAACGGAAGCTCTCGCAAGACCACGGGCATGTGAGTATTGATTTCAAGGGGAAGTAAAGGAGGGAAAGTCAAGGAATGGAGCAGATTAATTAAGGGGAACACGCAAGAATTGGGTCTAGTGTAACTGGATGTAGTGATTGTTGAAGAGTAAGCGCTTTTTTACTTTTTTCCTTGCCATTATGTTTTTGATATAAAGGAGTACAGTTAGAAAATAAGAGGAGATACGGGAACCTAGCTCCGAAAGGGGATGGAAGGCGGTGCCGCATAGCATTGTCCCGACCAGTGCTGGAAATAAGTGAGGAAATGGAATAAAGTAGGAGCCTCATATATTTAGCTGGATCAGATATTAGTAGAATTTAGTATCTATACTCTTCTTTAACTCTTGTGGAGGTAGGCCCAGGAGGGGCAAGGGTGATGTGAGTGTTGAGTGTGGGGAAGGGGGACTCAAGGGTGCGTTAAAACAAAGGGTGCAGAGGTACATGGGTTTATTTTAGAGTATTTCATGTTCTTTGTTCAACGTTGTTAGTGAAATTGTTGGTTTGTCCTGTCAAGATGTTTATTGTTTCAATGTAACTGATATGAAAATGCATGCTTAATATTTACCTAAGTTTTGAAAAGTGAAAAACTGAAGAATAAGATTGATGCATTAGAAGTCAAGGGGACTCACTACGAGCTTGGAGGTAAGGGAAAAACGATGCCGGTAAAGGATTACCGGCATTGCTCACCTCTCCGGTCCTTTACGACCCGCCAACCCGCTATTAGTGGCATCGTAAATAACGGTACCTCTAATAGCGGCATTGGTGCGGGCACGCGACCCTACAAGCCGGCAATACTGGCATGGCGTAAACAGGAGCTGTACACAAGTCAGGCGGATATGCAAATAACGGCCTACTGAAGCCCGAAAAGTACCTTACCGGCATGGAGTAAATACTGCCATCGCGAACCACCCATAAACGGCCATGCGCAGTGTTCCCAACTGCCACATGTGCACACAATCATCACAGATGGAGGCAATGTAGACTGGGCCAGCACAAAAGGAGCACACCCCACCCCTTCCCATACCCAGTCACACACCAAAATGATACCAATACTAGTAGCAATATTGGGGCTGGAGGACATGATTGCAGTGGAACTCCAGCAACAACAACAACAGGCAGCACAGAGGAGACGCAGGAGGAGAAGGAGGGTGAGGCAGGCACAGCATGCACCACCAGTGCAGGCAGTTGTACCACACAGGCAGCCCCCAATCCCTCAAATCAGAGCCAGTCCATTCAGCCTAACACCTGAGCAGATCCACACCCTGTACCGTCTGGACCGGGACACCATCACCACCATTGTGGACATGATGCATAACGACATTGCCAGCCTCATAGACATCCGTACCGCCATCCCCCCTCTACAGAAGGTGGTGTCTGTGCTCCACTTCCTGGCCACAGGCACCTACCAGCACACGGTAGGGCAGATGCATGGCATATCACAACCATTATTCTCACGTACGCTGAACCAAGTGCTCGATGCCCTCCTGAAGCGCACAGGCGACCACATATTCCTACCATGGCCTGCCCAGGAGATCTCCAACTCCAAAGTTAGCTTCCATTCACTGGCAGGCTTCCCAGCTTGCATCGGTGCCATCGACTGCACCCATGTGGAATTGGTGGTCCCACATGCCATGGAGGTAGTGTACCGCAACCGTAAATTGTACCACTCCATCAACGTGCAAATAGTATGCCACTCAAACAAGATCATCACACATTCTTGTGCCGATTTCTCGGATCAACCCATGATTCAATGGTCATGCGGAACTCCACGATACTACGCTTCATGGAGTGACACGCAGGGCAACAATCCTGGCTACTCGGTGAGTTGCTTGTCAAACACATGGCATTGTGATGTGGGGAGATGATTGGGAGGAGAGATGCATACTTCACCTGGCTGAGAGGGGGGGGGAGAGATGCATACTTCACCTGACTGAGAAGGGGGGGATGCATACTTCACCTGGCTGAGAAGGGGGGGAGAGATGCATACTTCACTTGGCTGAGAGTAGCTGAGAGGATGGACCATGCTCATACCCCAAAGCAGGCCAGACTGGACCCGACACCTGACACCTAAATGCAAGATGTAAGCTGCACTACTATGAAAATGAGGCAGTGCTGCAACCATTACATAGCCATCAACATGTACACTGCACATAATCAGACTGTAGCCCCTGCAACACAATGCAGTAACATGCTGTTAGTATGGCCAATGCACATGACCAATTTACATCATCAAGAAGGAAAGGTGTCCATTAGTGCATACAAAGGAGTCAAATGAGGCCAAAATACATGATCCCACTCCTACACCAACACAGAGGTCCAGCATACCAGCATGGCAACATCCTGCGCAGAGTGCGATTAACATGAGTCTGGCATCAACGGTGACCGGATAAAACCATACAATTAACTACACATCACCTAGAACATGGGAACAACCGGCGTGGGCAACCACAGTGCATGAGCACTCATAAGGAATAGGACACCCCTGCGCCCACTAGAGGATGCCACGCACACCTGTCGATCAGATGAATTCACACATTGTAGTTACTTTGAGTATCTCAATTCAAGCATGGATATGTGGATGCAAACATGAAATAAATGCATGCTATTGTGTCATTGATACAGGTCCCTTTTGATGTAACCACTTACACATTACCATTGTTGCACACATGCAAGTGATGCTTCCTATCCCCTGAAGAGGTGGCTCCTTACCCCTGTCCGGAACCCACAGAACAGGCACGAAGAGGACTACAATCGTGCGCATACACGTACCCATGTGGTGATCGAGCAGACATTTGGCCTTTTGAAGGCACGGTTTCGCTGCCTCAGCAGGTCTGGTGGGGCACTCCTGTACGGGCATGAGAAGGTGGGGAAGGTCATGCCACAATATGTGCATCAAACAGAATGTGCCTCTGCCCCCTGACGTTGAACTACAACCACCTGATGAGGGGGTTGAGGAGGGAGGAGATGGGGCTGCACATCAGGGGGGTAGCGATGCACAGGAGGGACGTGCCATGTGCCAGACTTTGATTAACCAATGTTTCTAACACACATGGATGCGGAGTGTGCCATGGAGGTGGGACTCAGGGCACTGGGTGTGTCAGGGACATGATGGACACTGTACACTGCTCACCAATAAAGCACATGTACACAAAAGCAATGTCTGGGGATTTCCAAAAAAAAAAAAAAAAAAAAAAAAGCAATGTCAGGTCATGTGAATTCTCATATCACAACAGGTGTATTGAACAAATATAACATAGAATGTGCACAAACCCTCCACCCCACACACCCTCTCCCCCCTCTCCCCACAACTTACCCACACACCTTCTCCCCCCTCCCCCTCCCCTCTCAACTTCCTCACACACCCTCTCACCCCTCCCCCTCCCCCTCAACTTCCCCACACACCCCCTCCCCTCTCCCCCTCCCTCCTCAACTTCCCCACACATGGTGTGCACTTACATGCACCATTAGTCTTAAAGAGTTCGGAATGGCAGGCTGCACCTACTCCCCATTTCCACTGCCAGCATCGGGTGGACCCCTGTCCGACGTGTGCAAGTTCCGCCCAGACCTATGCAGGGGGCTGGTCTGTGTGGATCTGGCATTTGAGGAGGAGCCTGGTAGTTCAACCACATGTGGGGGACGCAGGGCCTCCAAGGCTTCCACCATGCGGGTGAGGACCTGCCTCACAGCCGCCAATTCGCTGCATATGTTTCTCGAAGTGGTCTCAATGGCAGCTTTGAGGGACACTGCACATTCCCTAATATCCTCCCTTGCCTGGCCACTTTCGATAATGTACTGGGTCACCCTCCTGTCCCGGACACTGGTGCTTGTCGAAGGTACATGCAACATGGTTGGTGCTTCATGCATGCTCCCCCTCGGGCTGAAGCTCCCTCGCCATGACTCCACAGCAGACAGCTCACGGCTGCTGGTATTGTGTATGCTGGGTGGGGAGAGGTGGGGTGACTGCAGGGGGCCTGTAGCGGTATGTGTTCTGGGTGTCGGACTATGTGCTTCATCATCTGACACGGCTGCCGTGGCAGCTGCCTCTCTGACAGTACTGCTGGCAGTGGATACAGTGCCTTCAGCCACTGTCTCCTGTGTGGTGGTGGCTGGTGTGGGTGCTGTGGTTGTGGCCCTATTGCACGTTGGTGCTGTAGGTTATTGGGTTGTGTTGGGCTTGTGAGGTGGTCCTGGTTTCACTCTTCCCCTTGATGTTGAGGGCCTGTTTGCCCCCTCCATGCCCCTGGACTTCTTGACTGGTGTCGCAGGCTGCTCCCTGGGGTCCTGATCATCGCTGTCAGATTGTGTGCCTGTGGGGGACCAAGAGAGGGAGAGCATTAGTGATGGGTCTACGTGCATCAGGCATGCATTGGGGTAGCTGCATTTCTATGGAATGGAAGGTATTTGCCGTTGGACTGGTGACATACGGGTTGCTTGCCTTTTGGGTGGGTCATGCAGGGATGCGTCTGGGATGACACATGTATGAGGTGCATCATGCATGTGGATAAGATGGTGCTTTGTACTGCCCGTAGGCTGGGTTGCTTACATGTGTCTGGTGGCCACTGTTTTGCATCATTTAACTGTCAGTTTGGTGGACATCTTCATGGTTTGCATTACAGTGGTTTATTTGGGACACCTACCTGCATCAGCCAATGACGGGGCTCCACGCTCCATATTCCCCACTCCCTCGATTGACTCCATTCCGATGGCTCTCGCACAAGTCTCCTCCCAGCGAGTCATCTTTATGGGTGAGCCGCCTTTGCCACCTGTTGCCATTCCCTGGCTACGGTTTGCTGCGAGGATGTTCCTTACAATATAGCGCAGGTCATCCCAGCGCTTCTGGACATCTTTCACCGTGCATGGGGTGGTTCCAACCACACTCACTTTACGCGCTACCTCGGCCCACATCTCTTTTTTGCGCAACAGTGCTGGTCGACACATATCATTAGAAAACACTACATCCCCATTTTCAGCCAAGGTGTCCGCAAGCATGTTGAGCTTTTCTTCGGAGAAGCGCTCCTTGCGCAGGCGTGCAGCTTCTTTTTTAAGTGCCTTGGGAATTCTAATATGCTGCTGGTTTATTTTGGGGCAGGTGTGGTGGTGATGTGGATCCTGGGTGCAGAGGATGGCAATGGATTGTGTTTTTCAAGATGGCCGCCGTGCTCTTTCCCGTTCCTGTCAGGTGACGCTACTTCCGGTTCCGCTCATTTACAGTCACTGCTAATGCCGGAGGCGTGTATGGCGGTGGTGCTATCTGCGCTTCCCTCGATGTCTCTAAGGGCGATTTTTGGATCTTTAGCGGCATGGCAGTAAGGTTGTTACCGGCATGGCGCAAAGCTCGTGCCCGCAAAGTCGTAATAGCCCTCTAATAGCGGGCTCTTTGCTGCACGGACCTGTTATTTGCTCCATGCCGGTAAGGACACTTACTTACCTCCAACCTCGTAATGACCCCCAAGGTGTTATAGTACAGACAAAATAAGACAAAAGGGAGAAGAGCCTTTTTGATAAATATGGCTTTATATATACCACTTGCACACATTTGTAAACATCTCCCCTTGTATAGTAATCGAATAAAGAAATACCACGGCCAATGGGTAACTGAAATAAAAGGGGAGGGGTCACCTCATATTTGGCCAGAAGGAGGGTCTGTTGACAAAAGGATATTGGACCATCTAGCAACCTATCTAATAGCAACATAAAAAGGGAAGCAGCTTCAAAATAGATGGGAAGTGTTAGATTCATGGAGGATGTTCGAAGAAACACCCCCTACAAATAATAAAGAAAAGAAGTAGAGTCCCCAACAGTGACGAACAATGAAATAGGAGAGAAAGGCAAGGAGAATGAAAAACCAAAGAAACTATACCCAATGCTCACAAGGCCCGCTGATGGGTATTGTGTTCCAATATACCTACCACAGGCAAACACGCCAGCTACAACAGCAACCACACTGCCCCCTCCGTATGTTTCATCAAATACGAATGTTGCCCCTGTAGGTTTATAGGCCACATCAAATAGGACCCCTGGCCTCGCAGGACCAACTAACCAAGATCTACAAATATTGATGACAAATACTCAAGCAGAGTTGTGTAGATTGCAGGCATTGTGTGAGGCAACACCGCCGGCACAAGGAGCAGGGCAACAATCGTTGCCACCCCCAATAAAGAGTTCCAGCTTGTTACCAGAGGATGAATGGAAGTCCAGGGACTTCCTTTGTCGAATAGATAGCACACCAATTAAAACAGTTCAAGTAGAGCGAGAGTGGGAAACAGCAAGTGTGGGGTATGACACAGTAGTGTCAGAGAGGGAAGAGGAGTGTTGGGGCGACTTTGGTGAGTTTGAGGAAGGAGCAGTGGGAGGTGTTCAACAGATCAAATGGGCAACTCCACAGGTAGTGGAAGGAGGAGAGGAGGTTTGGGAAGGAAGACTCCATAATAGATTAGGGCAGATGGCATTGGTCAAAAAGAAAGGGGTGAAGGTAAGTAGGGGGACGCTGAGGTCTAAAATTACAGATGCCTCTTATCCACATGGGAGCAGGACGACCCCATTACGTCCCTTGGGCACTGATGGATACAAATAATTTATTGAAGGCCCTCCCACCACTTTGGGGGGGGGTGGGGGTGAAAACGGATATACGCATTTGACAAAAACACAGCAGGAGTGCCCTTAACTATAGGGGATATCAAAAGCCTTTTGGTGTCAGCAGTAGGTGATCAGGCTGACTCAGTGTGGGTGAAGGGGGTGCGCAGCAGTGACCATGGGTAACGATAGACATGATGGGGCATCTTTTAACAATGTAAGAGCACAAGTATGGGATGCACTGCGAAGGGCCTTCCCTGACACCCCAGATTTACACTCTGTAATGCAATGCACTATGGGGGACGAGTCAGAGGCTCTGCAGTTCATCCTTGTAATGCAGGAGATGTGGCAGGCAGAGACGGGCACAGCGTGAGACCAATCCACCTCCCTGTTTTACTTCATTATCAAAAAAGGTCTCCCAAAGAAAGTACAGAAGGCTCTAGATAAAATTGCTGGGATAGAAGCCAAATGGTGGCCAGAAATACAAAGCATTATAGTACACCACTGCAAAAGGATCAAAGAAAGGGAAAAAGCGATAGCTCAGAACAGATTAGCAGACAAAGCAAAGCTGGTGCAGAATAAGCTAGTGAAGGCTGCAACGGTATCCGCTGTGCCTCCCACAGAACGGCAAGGATAAGAAGGGGAGGGACCACTAGTATTACCAGGCAGGATGGCAGCTGCGTAGGTAAACAATAGACAGGAGCAAAGGGGTGGAGAGGAACGGTACACAGGACCCCAATGGCAGAGAAGACCGGTAAGAGGACGAGGTGGGTTTTGAGGACCACAAGGAGGAAGGAGTGGTTATGGATTCGGAGGTTAAGGACCAAGAGGGGGTTGCCCTGGACCATGTTGGTCAGGCGGAAGGTGGGGATACTTTGCTAGGGAATGTCGTATGCAGCCTGCAGGTAATTATCAGAACATACCGGGGTACGATAATGAACAACAATACAGGCAACCACACCCGGGTAGCCCGTATGGACTCCCTATGGGCTCCTGCACAGAGGGTGGGTATCCTGTACAGACACATCGAATGCAGCAAAATCATATTGCACTTGCACATGCCAACTCGTTTGTCACCACAGCCAACGGAGCTCCTGCACCCTAACAGGGAGCGTGTGTGCTAATTGAAAATGTTTTCTCTTTCCCAGGAATGAACACCCACCCAGATTAGGACAACCCATAGAGAACCCTTGCGTGTCCAGTCCTATCCACTACCTTACGTCCAGATGAGGAACCACTGCTGGAGGCGTAGATAGGAAATAGACAGTTAATCTTCATGGTGGATTCAGGGGCGGAAATATCACGCTTATGTGAAGGCAATTTTCTGTTATCTGGCAAAAATCTCAAGACGCTTAGACTTTCTTGGGCTGTAGTCATGGTTCCATACACGGAACAGCTAGATTTCAAAATTGGAGGAAGAACAGTGTGAGAACCCTTACTCTATCATGGGGACTCCCCTGTGAATTTACTGGGGAGAGATTTACTAAGCAGACTAAATATGTCCATTGCATTTAATACAGAGGCGTGGTATGTTCCACCCTGGGAATGTGTTCCATGCAAGCAATGCTTCTCATACAGACAATGGCGAATTAAACAGTTGTCCGAGGGATATGTTCATTTACAGTATACAAGTGTTAGTAAGGGTGGTGCCATAGATTACATGTAAGGATTGGGGAGTGCCCTCTGATTTTGTCTTTCACCCAGTTGCAACCCCTGAAATAGTGCCCAGAACCATTCTGTCTCTTGATCTGCAAGGGGTTCAGGTTTCGGCAAAATGTATTGTGGCAATTGGACTGGGCAGGCATGGGTTTGAATGGAGAACAGTATTGTGTATTGATCCAAATATAGCACTGTGTGAGTTAACTGATGAAGAGCTATTCACTGACGATGACACTGATGGTGAAATCATTTTAAAAGTATGTATGCCTTGTGCCATAATGGTACAGAACAGAGGTGTGATTAACCCCCTCATGGCCATTGTCAGTGCACCTCCATCTTTCTGCGACGAGGTTTTACATCTAGTGCCACTCAACTTGTGGACAATGAACCCCCATGATGTAGAGTTATTGAATGAAGTAACCCCAATAAAAATAAAGATCAAGCAAGGAGCAGTGTTGCACAGAGTGAGGCAGTACCCCTTGTCCAGAAAACAGAGGAAGGCAGCACTATTGTAACAAGGCATTATTGTACCCTCAAATTCCCCATGTAATACTGCAATTTATCCGATTAAGAAAGCAAAAGGGTGGTCCTGGAGGATGGTGCAGTACCTCTGACCACTTAATGACATTGTCCAAAAAGAGTTCCCTCTTGTCTCTAATCCTGCATCCACTTTATGTAGCATTCCAAAACAGGCCACCTTGGGGGAAAAATATATAAACATTGCTGATTGCCCCAGGGGTACTGTGAAAGTCCAAGTATTTTCAACAGAATACTGCACAAAGACCTCGGCAATATTTCTGTTCAAAGCACCATCATGCAATACGTTGATGACCTCCTAGTATGTAGTGAAGGAGAGGAAATATGCTGGAAAGACTCACTATCCTTGTTAACACTATTGGCCCACAAAGGGTACAATGTGGATAAGAACAAACTTCAATATTGTCTGGCTGAAGTACTATACTTAGGCCAAATATTACCCAAAGATGGTAAAAGAATAATTCCTGATAGAGGGGCAACTGTACGAGCAACAGCCAGACCTCACACGGTAAAGGACATGCAAAAGCACCTTGGCATATGTAAATATTGCAGGGCATTGATCTTAGATTATGCCGTGTACACACGGCCCCTATTGCAAGCTTTGAAGGAAGCACATATAGAAAAACACGGCCATACAATGGACTCCTGAAATGCATACGGCTTTCAAGACCTTAGAAGAACTGAAATGTGCAGCACCCATCCTGGCCACACCCGATTATGAATACAAATGTTTCTTGTTCTCACATTCAAACGGAACACTGATGACAGCAGTACTGAATCAAAAAACATAATTAGGCCATAAACTACTAGCTTATTACAGAAGTACCCTCGATTCCATGATGCAAGGACACTTTGCGTGTGAACAAGCTCTTGCTGCAGCGACCTTCATTATTGAAAAGAGCTCCACAATTGTGATGGGATGCTCAGAAACATTGTTTGTTGAGCATTCTCTGTTTGCCATACTTGAACAATCAAAATCCACACTCACTACACAAGGGCATATGCTTATGAGATCATCATCTCAAGCCCCAACATTCATGTAATTCATGGCAAAACAGTTAATCCAGCTACATTCATTACATAGCCATGCACATTGGAAGATATGCAGACACATGACTGTGCCACCTATGAGGGAGAACTAGACGACATTCCCAAGGCAAGTGAGATTCCCTTGAGTGAAGGGGAGGTATATTTTGTGGATGGGTCAGCGTCTATTTGTCCAGACACTGGTGAAAAGCATGTTGGGGCGGCAGTAGTGAGATTGGAAGAAGGGGAATATGAGGTGTTAATAAAGAAGAGATTGTCCATGCATTATTCAGCTCAAGCAGCAGAATTGGTCGCACTAATAGAAGCACTCCAAGCAGCAAAAGGGTGTGCAGTGACAATATACACAGATTCAGCATACGTAACCACTGCTGGACTCTCTAGATGGAGGAAAAGAGGGTTCAGGAGAGCAGATGGGTCACCAGTGCAACATGCGGGACTATTGAATGAATCAATAGATGCCCTTGCACAACCATCAATAGTAGCCCTGGTAAAGTGCCAAGCCCACACCAATAACAAAGATGAAATATCACTAGGAAGTGCAGTGGTGGAAGCCGCCGCAAAACAAGTAGTGTACTTCCAGAAAGATTTAACAACCGAGTGGGTGATGAAGGAACGGGCAGAGGAGTCCAAAGATAGCAGTTATAATTCCCTCGCCACAGCACAAATAATAGACCTACAGAAAAGGGCACCCCAATTGGAACAAGAATTATGGGTAACAAAAGAGGTTGCACACAGTCACCAACCAATCTCCTCTGGAGACAGGACACAACAGGAAAGGTGGTAATGCCTGTGGAACTATTGCAAATAGCGTTTACACAATTACACTTTCCAGTGCATAAATCAAAACAGCACATTGCATTTGAGATCCAGGAGAATTGTTTCATCCCAAACCTCCAGGAATACATCAACAAATTGACGATTGAATGTATAACCTGCCAAACATTCAATTCTGGAATGACTCTCAGAACATTGCAGAGAACATTGCCCGCCCCGTCGGACCCTTCCTTGAACTGCATATTGATTATGCCGACAGGGGAGAAAGGTGCAATGGGCCAGGTATTTGATTGTGGTGGTTTGTCCCTTTTCTCGCTGGGTGGAAGCTGGACCTTGTGCACACCCAGACACAAAATGTGCCACACAATCTTTAGTAAGAGAAGTATTACCATGTTGGGGGATTTGCAATGTAATATGCTCTGACAATGGGACACACTTCGTAAATGATCTTTTCAAGGAATTGACAACATTATCAGGGATATTGAATAAAATGTGTCCAATGTATCAACTGCAAGCAAACAGAATGGTAGAAAAAATCAACAGCCTTCTCAAAAGCAGATTGTCAAAACTATGTCACACTCTTAAGAAAAATCGGGTCTATTGTCTCCCACTGGCCTTGTTTCAACTGCAAACACAACTGGGTAAGGACCACCATTTGTCCACCCCACGAAATAGTGACTGGGTGATGAATGCAGACACCCTTATCCCCGGTGAGAAGAATGTCTGATGCCCATAGGAGTGCTACAGTGCCCCGCCATTTACTACAGAAAATAAAACAGACGTTTTGACACCCTCAGCAGACAGCCCTTCAAGCCCTCTAATGCCTGGAGAATTAGTATATGTTTTCAGCTTTGTATGCAGATGGAACAGTCCAAGATTTCATGGCCCTCATGAAGTAATATATTGCACACCTCCAGCAGTGAAGTTGAAGGGCCTAAAATACTGGATTCACCTATCTGACATCAGGAAGTCACATGACAGTGTGGTATCAGGAACAGCAACTCCTTAACCTCTTAAGTGCCATTGAGGTTCCCCCCCAGTGCCAATGGTTTTTTTTTTAAATCGCGGTATTCACCGCCCAAACCCGCCAGCATTTCCCCCCTCATTAACCCCTTAAGTGCCACCGACGAGCCGGCTCGTCGGTGGCAACCTGGAGCGGTTTTTACCGACGAGCCGGCTCGTCACTTACATTTAAAGGGTTAATGAATGACAGAGCAACATTGCATTGTTGTACAAATATTAGCAGAGCAAAAGCAATGTGATCGTGGCAGAAAAATGTGTGTGCATATGAATAAATGTATTGTTTGTTATGCTCTCTCTCTCTATCTCTCTCTCTCTATTGCACATGCACCTTTAAAAATATGAATAATTCGGATGAACTGAAAATATGTTTAACACCTTATATTCCACACTGTAGGTGCAACGATGGCGGAAAGTAGTTCCTTGGTTACTAATAATATTGAGTTAGATAGACGTAGGAATTATATCAGTGCTATAGAATTTTTTCCTATAACTGCAGCCTTTATTTCACGGCCATTGTTTTTTCAGCAATTGTACTGTATTTGGGGCTTTATTGGAGTATTGCTTTTATCATCAGAAATGTAAAAGAAGGGAGCATGGGTGAAAGCTATTACAAGAAGGGAGTAAACTAATATGGGACGGTGTAAAGCTAATATGGGATCATAATTCTTTTTGAAACATCACCACACTGCACAAGAATAACACAAAGGTGTCATCTCAGCTTGAGCAATTTGCAAGGAATGAAAGTGAAAATGTAATATTTGTAGATGATGACTACTTTTCTACTCCAGTAATGTTTACAACACCACCAAATGACCTGCACACAACCAGACATCCAACCTCAAATGTAGATACTGTATATACTCTGTCTCCTCCTGATATGTCAGAAGCACTTTTGAATACTCGATACTGACAGCTTAATAATGACACCAATGTAACATCTGATGCAGGTCTCTTCCCCATTTACCGTTCATATATTTTTGGTACCCATAGAAGTTGATGTTAATCAGCATAGGATGTCATTTACTTATGACAAAAATAGGCTAGTACACAGGCAAAAGCGGCAAACGAAAAAACTAAAATACGATGCATACCATGGGACTGGGTTGGATGAGGTGCAGGATCTCCGTCACCTGGACCAGTCTAACAAGTGGTACTCTAATATGAGCACCACAGGGAGACAGGCCAACAATGGAAGTTATTATGTGTGTTCACTGATACCTCATGCGTTAGGGACGCCTAATGTTTTAGTGCCACAAGAATCCCCCTTAGTGGAAGCTCAGTGTCTCGGTCATCTCACACTATGTAGGATAAAGAGCACCTTCCAGGCGCACACAGTAAAACTAAAATTGCTTCCCCCTGTTGAAAAGCTGTGCAAGAATAAAACCTCAAGGTACAACATGCTTTAAAGATCCATTCTTTGCAATTAAAGGGACAATGTTCGCTGAAAATAAATGGCACGATGCAACAGTGAGGTGTACGGCAGAAGCATTGCGCGGCCTATCAGACAAGAGACTGCAATGGACGGAAGATACATGTTCCCACATCTGGTCACAACACACTACAAAGTTAACATGGGTCATAGCTCTCGAAAAACCAATTAAAATCCGGCATGAAGAACATTATGAACTATGTTTCAGGGGGAGGGAAGAGTACTCATAAGCTCCACACACGCTGCAACAGAACTCTTGTAATACCTGAAATTCAAAAAGGAACAGCTGCATTGATGGACCACTACTGGGTTTGTGGCAAACAGGCATACTTACACCTCTCATCCTCATGGAGGGGTTACTGTGCTCTGGCAACGCTGCACTCTGCACTGCTGGTGATTCCAGAGGACCACATCAAGGGGGAGAGGGTGCCCGATCCAAGGCGGCTGGCACCCAAACCTGCAAGTGAAGAGCCCCCATCTCTGACGTCCTATCATAAGATAAGCTGTAAGATCAAGTGTGCCGCAGAAGGAGAGCATCCAATTACCTCTCTAAAGACTCTTCCATCCTCTTGGCACAAATACCCGACCAGTACAAGTTATTCATCTCTGCAGAGACAATTTTT
Organism: Ambystoma mexicanum; assembly: GCF_040938575.1. Classification (NCBI taxonomy): domain Eukaryota; kingdom Metazoa; phylum Chordata; class Amphibia; order Caudata; family Ambystomatidae; genus Ambystoma; species Ambystoma mexicanum. Next base: position 1,153,444,167 of record NC_090928.1, read on the forward strand.
GCATCACGCATTCCAAGCATCCAGGCACCAGCAAATGCCAAATGGCTTCAAATTGTGCACTGGGAACTGATCCAGCTGGCCAAAGACACATAAGAAGGATTCAATGTGACAAAGGTAGAACTAAGAGCACTAAGACTGATGATGATGCAAAATAGGTATGTGCTTGACCTGCTCACGGCAATGGAAGGCAGTGTTCGCCCTAAAATCAGGAACACATTTTGCACTTTCGTACCCTCTTCAGATGCTGAAAATGGAACTCTTTCACATGTAATATCAGTAGTGCATGAACTGGGAGTGCAGATGAAAGAAGGAGGCAGAGTACAAGGAAGTGACTGGTTCAGAGCAGCATTCGAATGGGATCCATCATGGCACGTAACTGCAATGTAGCTATTAATTCCTATTATTGTTTTCCTCCTGCTGATCTTCTGTGTGTGCCAACTGGGAATATGATGTTGTGTACAGGCAATACCTAATAGTGTGATAATGATAGTGACAGTGGGCAATCCAAACAGTAAGGGGAAAATGCCTCATGGTACTAGGGAAGCACAAGTACAGGGGAAAGGGGAAAGTGATTAACCTAAATATTGCATGGTGGTCATTTACAATACCAGGGATATAGTAGACACTCTATGGCACACAACCATCAAACAGCCCCAAGACTTAGAAAACCATAATGAAGTGTGGGTTGACCTAGGAGGGGATGGAGGGTGCATTTATATGGCGTGTACTCCCGAGAAATATACACAATGAGGGGAAAGTTTAAGAAGTGTGTGTCATGCGTGGATGCCAACAAAATGCACACCTGCATGGGATGAAGCTGTAAAGAGGGCAGAGGAATGTAGACGTGCTGGAGGAGGGCATTTGTTACTTTAGGAGTAACGGAAGGGGGAGTGTTGGGAGGGACATGGCTTATTCCACCCACTCACCACTCCCACATGACACAGATCTCCCTTGCGCTGAAGGGGGGAGACGTTGCCCCTTCCGCACAACAGTAACAGTGTAAATTACTTATTAATCACTAACAAGGAAATCTTGCAATTAGACTTTACTAACGCACGAAAAGTCCATTTTGGATACCTAGTCTGTAGCCATCTTTTTCTAGGCCTGAAAATGATATCTAAAAGCTTGTCTCTCCCTCTGCCCTGGTCATCACACCACCAGCTCCAGCCCCAACCCCACTGCCTCCTGTCTGCTCCGCACAAACCCTGTTCTCACAGAAGTTCAGCCATTCATTGTTGCAACCTTAAGTATCACCCCAGAGCAGAGGAGCTCACTGCCCTGCGTGAGACCAGAGCAGGACCCCGCCTGAGTGCCCATTCATCTCCACTAACTTGCCAGTGTCCCTCTTTGACCCCCACCCTGCTAAGCTGTAAACTGCCAGGCCCCTGCCCATCTGTTCTTTGATACAGATACACAAAAGGCCCCCTCTAGTGACCCCACAAAGACCCCCTTTGAGAGCCTCGACACACCTGTATTTTTTTCCAACCATACCACTTGTCTATTTGTACCATGAGGCAATAGGTAGATCAAAACCTCCAAGGTGGGCACCTGGGGCAGGGACTCTAGGTTTATGGGTACAGAGGTGCAGAGGGAACAAGGCCTGCCTTGTGTATGAACTCTGAAAGGCAACCACATTCCTACCTGACTTTATGAGTGTCATTTGTCTCATGCTCACAAATGCTGTTTTTGCAAGATTAGTTAGTCAGGGAAAGTGTAATTTAGCTAGTCTGACCTTCACCTCGCAAAGATGAGCCCAACTGACCCAGGTGTTGTAGGAGTGCCGACTAAGCACCTACTAATCCCATGAGGGCAACCCATATGGATTCATACTGGATTGATGATCTGACCCAATCAAGCCACGGGATTGTATATTGTAATGTGATGTAATTTGTGACGCTGAATGTCTTTTTAATAGTGCTGCCGTATATCTGTTGGCAGAGCGCTCTCCGGGCAGAAGAGTTCTCTTCGTGCACAATTTTCTTTATATAAACTTTGTTCAACTTGCAAACTCTCTCCTGGTCTCATTCCTCATTCCCTACTGGGGTGTCTCCAAAATTCTGATTCTGGGATATTGTGTCGGGGAGTGGGCACCTTCAGCCACAGCAGATGTCTGCATACAAAGAACTTCTTCTCTTGCTTCATTGTGGGTAGTTGCAGGAGGGGTTGAGGTTTCTTCTTTATATGGCTTGATGCTGTGCAAATGAAGCCAGGCTCTTCACCCTTTTAACTTTGCTGCTAAGGGTGTAACTACTTCTACCTCATTCAGACTTTCAAAGCGAGGAGTACTCCAAGTGGGTACAAACGTTTGTACCAGTACCTGGTCTCCTTAGTATAAGCCTGTTTGTTTTAACAAAGCCTCTGCTTCAATGGGTTGATCATCTTTGTTACTTTTCTTTGACCCCTCCTTTTGATTCTTGACCTGTTGGGACATCGAAGAAACACTTGCAGTCTTTGTTGATAGGTAATCATGTATCTCGTCACCTAATGTTTTCACTTCATTATGGGCATCAGTTTTTAACCTAGTTGGTTGATCACAAAGCATCAACCTTGAATCGCTCATGTCGTTCGTAACTTTTTGCATTTGAACTTCAGTGACTTAAACTTTGTTGAACATTTAGATTAAAAATGTGATCATATGACTAGAATACATTGTACTTTGCCAGAGAGTGCTTCAATGATAAGGGACCAGCAGGAGTAGATTTTCATGGACCAAATCTATTCTGGTCCCAGCGTTTAAATCTGGAGATTGAGACCTGAGAACTACAGATTATTGTCCATGCTGGATGCAACAGGAAAACTATTTGATCTGAACCATATTTTGAAATCCTTTCAAACTGGGTTTTGCTCAGTGTCCAGCCCTCTTCATAATATAAGACTGCTGGATGCACTTATTTTAAGGTCCAGAAGCAATCAGAGTGCTTCACTTTATATAACCTATGTGGATTTCTGTGAAGGATTTGAACATGTTAGTCATGGTTTACTGTGGAGAAAGCTGGGTGAAATGAACTGCCTAGGGTGGTTGTTGGAAATAATCATAGCACTTCACAGTAATACCACAGTTAGTATTCGATTGGGGAATAAGAGAAGCCTTTCAGATCCTATGAGAGTAAAAAGACAAATCAAGCAAGGTTCTGTGCTGGCTCCACCGTTGTTTAATCTATATATATATTTGACCTTCCGATTTACCTGGAGTGCCATGCTAAATGCCCTCCTAGATTACAATTTATATCTGTAACCTCAATGCTTTACGCAGACGATTTAGTCATGGTAGATCAGACCTAGACAAGCATGAAGGCCATGATAAATGAGCTAGCACGGTATGCAATAACTACTGATCTATCTTTGAATTTGGGTACGACTAAACAAATGCTCTCCTCTATAAGGAAGGTGAACCTGCCCGTTATGTCGACTCTACTAGGTGAGATTGAATATACACACTCTTATAGATATCTGGGTCTTGACTTTTTCAACCCGGGCAAGTTACATCAAGATTATTGAACTAAAGACGAGGAAAGCGAAACAACTTACCACACTTATACGTAGGTTTCAACATCAGCATGCTAGCTATACAATGTATGCCATAATCTGGCTATATAATGTATGCCTACAAAATCTCCTCTGCGCCCAGACCTAAGAAGACAGGCGGGGTAGTGCCACTTTTCTTCCCAGAATGGATACCTGTGTCCATCATCCCTACTCAGACCTACTCATCATTTGAGTGTCTAGTTTGCAGAAAGTGCAACTTCCTAAAGTGCAACTCTTGGTATGACTCCGACCTGGCTGCCCTTAAAAGCAAATGTAGGGCAGCTGAGTGGAAATAGAATGTGTCGGGCGAACCATCTGAAAACTAGCCAGCCGTCTACTTCAAAGGGATTATCGACTCTGCATCCGCACCAGGGAAAGAGTCTTTATTCAAGCCTGCATCTCCGTGGCATCACACAACACGGCCAAACTCTTCAAAGTCTGCAAGGAGAGCTGGCCAATCCTGCAGCTGCATCTTCATCTATCACACCCACCCAGGACCTTTGCTCGTCCCTGGATGCACACTTCACTACAAAAGCCCTATACATCTTTGCCACATCTCTTCTATACCACAGCATACACCATCACCAGAGCCTCCCCTGGCCTCTCTCCACTTGCCCACTCTTCTCTATCACCTGTCACACTGGATAAGGTATCCAGACAGGTCCGATATATGAAGGCTTCATCCAAACAGGTGGACCCCTGCCCCACAAAAACCATTAAAGACAATATCAATTCCCTCGCTTCAGCCTTGGCAATCTCTCCTTCTCCACTGGAGTTTTCCCAACTGCACTGAAGCACTCCTTTGTGCACCCTCTGCTGAAAAAAGAAAACTCTGCCGACCCTTCCATTCCGGAATACTACTGCCCTATCTCAAGCACTCCCTTCCTGGGCAAACTCCTGGAGAAACTGGCTATCTCTGAGCTGACCCAACAAAATTAATCTAATGGTTGCTTCCATGACCATCTATCTGACTTCAGAGCATCCAGAGGCACAGAAACTGCTCTTCTGAACACCCGTGAAGACCTGCTCTCACTCAAATCTTGACACTAACACCCCATCTATCCTCATTCTGCTTGACCTCTCCTCTGCCTTTGACACGTAAACCATGACATCCTGATCGCACGTCTCTGTGACACCCTGGGAATCACAGGTCAGGCTCTGGTGAGGTTAACCTCCTTCCTCTCCGACTGCCCATCTCAGGTGGATCTCAAAGCCTTTCACTCGACTATCACTATCGCAACCTGTGACGTTCCCCAGGGCTCCAACCTATCCCCCTGGTTTTTCAATGTTTATATGGCTGCCTTGGCATGGGTGTTTGCCACCTTTACCTCTAACCTCCAGTGCTATGCGAATGACAAGCAACTATCTTTCAGGCTACCCTCAGCTGCCTCCTCCTCCTCCTCTCTCATATCTGACAGTTTGTCCGCTATTCAGTTGTGGTGTGCTGCAAACAACCTCTGCCTCTTCGCGACCAAGACTGAGATTGTGCCCATTGGGACCCCTGCACCCACTTTCCCACTTTCACTCTGGCCGGCCTCCCTTGACCCTGCACCCAGCTGCAAAGCAAGAAACCTTGGGGTCATCTTTGATTCCACTCTCTCCTTCTCCTCTCACATTTCAGACATCGCTAAAAAATCTAACTTTCAACTACACCTCCTCAGAGGTATTCTACCCTTTCTCGCTTTCCCCCAGAGGCTCACTGTCTCCAGAGCCCTGGCTCTCTCCAGACTGGACTATTGCAATAGCTTCTTCCTCAACCTCCCTTCTTCTGCCCTGCATCCTTTGCAACTCATCCAGAACAGAACCGCAAGACTTATTCTTGGCCACAAGCCCAGGGACTGCATCTCGCCAGTGCTGAAATCCCTCCACTTGCTCCCCGTGGCTGCAAGGATCAAATTCAAGACCCTTTGCATTGTCCACAAGGCTTTCTGGTACCTGTGACCTACCTACCTGCAATGCTGCTTACCTAAATACAGTCCCTCATGAGCCCTCCGCTCATCTACCTCCAACCTTCTGCGAGTGAGCCGGTTCTCCAGGCAGATATTTTGTGGAAGATCCTTATCCTCAGCAGGTGCTTCCCTCTGGAACAGCATCCCTGCCACCCTATGTCTTGAGCCCGATCTCCTGAAATTCTGGAAACCCCTCAAGACCTTCCTCTTCTCCTCTTCCTTCTCTCTCCCTCTGCCCTGCTAACCTAGTTCTCTCTCCTTTCCCTCTCTCACTCCTATTCCTCACATATTGCTGACTGGCCACCTGGTGTACCTAAGAGTCTCACTGGCCTCTGGTACCCCGCCAGTCCCCTCACACTTGCCTCAGGGCTCTAAATTCCACCCTCACTCAATGCACTGAGAAATGAACCCAAGAGAGTGGCCCTCTCTGCACTTACCCCAGTCTCAGCCTACCGGGTGTACTTCTCAATCCATACGCACCACGCCTGAATATCGTCTTGTCTGTTTATCCCCTGTCTTCAACCCTAATTGTACTGTTAAAACTGCAGAAAGGCATGTTTTCTATAACCCACACTGTTAAATGTATTTCATGCACTTACTCTGCCTGTGCAGACTATTATCGTCTCAGAGTTTAAAGGGCTCTGAGCGACTGTTGTTTTTTCCCCATGTGTCTACCCTCCTTCAGCTCTTTGAAACACTTGACTGTGTATAGGCGCTATATAAATAAACAATAATCATACTATACAAACAGTGGTTCTATCCGACTATCTTATATGGATTAGAGGCATTGGCAATTTGTGAGTTGAGTTGGCGTAGTATGCTTGAGGGCCACTTCTGGCGGAGCATCCTGGGATTACCCTGTTCGACCCCAATGGAATATCTACGTTTGGAATTAGGGCTTACCTCCTTGTGTGGCCTAGCCTTGAGAAAGAGAGGAGTTTTATTCATAAAATCCATTATGTCCCTTAAGTGCCCTCTCTAAGCATTATTGGGTAATAGCTTCTATAAGGAGCCACTTTTGAAGGGGACCAACTATTTGAAGTTGAATAGCAATTGTTTTGAAACTATAAATTGGATACCTGATGTGGGTCCTTTGAAGTTCTGAAGGGGACTTTTTCAAGGAGGCTTGATAGGTGGGACGGAGGTTGCAATTTACGAACACTTGGTAAAGCTAAGAGGCTACTCCCCAGTAAATATAGTTACCCACATCTACAGAAAACCCCAATTGTACCTTTTGCAAAGTCTGCATCCAGGGGTTCATCATCTGCTCCACTTGGTGCACAATAACTTACTCCCACTGCATGATATCTGGGGAACGTGCTGGCAGCTTGCTCAAGAGGACAGATTCTGTCAAATCTCCCTCAATCCTGCTAATGCAGAAACAGTAAGGCACACCTTTACTGATTTCCCTGATTTTGGGTTCCCTATGCATGGTCACACTGGGCAATCTGGTGCATAGGTATGATTCAATAAAAAACAAAGATTTATGGAATTATTGTTTGAATAATGATTCAGTTTACATGCACTTGGCACTTTACCAGGTTTGGTCAAAAATAGAACAGTATTTTTTTCTATGTTAAATATTAGGAAAGTACTTATTTGGTGTTAAAGTCTGATTGATTTTATAATGTTTTGTCTTTTGTATGTTGATTATAAGAATGTATACATTTGGGAAAAGTGTGTAACAAACTAAAATACAAATAAATAAAGTATATGTAGGTGAAGAAATGGGCCATTGTGTCTAGGAATTACTCCTCTGACTGTTCAAAAAGTGTGCCCTGCAGTTCATTTCTGGCATACAAGGCAAAAAACTGCGCCACATGCTCTAACAGATTTGGCGAGAACCACTCTTCTGCAAGTGCTGCAGCTAGACTTTCACGAATCATATTCGTGGGGTAGTGGAGTTGCTCCTATGCTACTCTCAATAATGATAGAAGCATAACTGGCTTTACAGTGTATTATGTCTCCAAATTTCCTCAGTGGGGGAAAAAGAACACCCCTGCTTCTTCCAAAGATCCTTCTCTTTTTGTGCTGCTCACTCTTATATCTCAATTAACTGGACAATAGACAGTATGTAAAAGCCCTCCTTTACCAGCATGCATAGTCCTGTCATTTGTTTAACACTTTCTATTTCAAAATTAGAAATGGTTGGAAAATAGGCTGCCTTTTTGGCTTCTAAATCTGCTTTGTTTCAGCGAGAAATTAAATCTGTCCTTTTAGAATGTGCTGCACATTTTATGACTGAGGGCGTCAATGGGCGTGCTAGTGCTTCAATAAGTTTATCCAATAGGGCCACATGTTGCACTGGAGTGCCGTCTGTGTGGAGGAAGACCCTTCTTTTCCAGCGTGACAGACCTGCGTGTACGGTTGACGTCATATAGGCGGAGTCAGAGTACACTGTCACTTCCTCATCTTTGAATTTCTGAAGTGTGGCATTAAGCACCACTAATTCTGCAGCCTCTACTAAGCAATGTGAAGGCAATATTGCATTTGTCACTACTTCAAATTCACCCTCCGGATCCGCTTTACTACTGCTGATCCAGTATGCCTTTCGCCAGTCATTTGGTCAATTTTTGAAGAACCTTCCCTAGCTTGGGGAATTTCATTATAGTTCTCAGTATACGTTGTGCAATCATGTACATAATCACCCTCTCCTTCTGGTTCATCTATGAACGTTGCTGGTTTCACTGTCTTACATCTGACAATTGTAATCGCAGGATTCGATATAATTATCTCGTATCCTGATGCTCTTTGTGAGGTCAATGTATTTTTAGGTTTCTCTAAAATCGCAAATAATGCATGCTCAACAAATAAGGTTACTGAACACCCCATTGTTATGCTGGAAGCTTTTTCAATCGCAAATCCAGCAGCAGCTAAAGACTGCTCATGAGGATAGTGCCCTTTCATAACTGGATCTAAAATCCCACTATAACAGGATAATTGTTTGTTTCCATGTCCTAATGTCAATTTTTGTGAGGGCTGCTGTCATAACTTCTCCATGTGAATGTGTAAATACATACAATTCCTAATTCCCAACAAAGGGGCTGTACTGTTCTCCTTTTTTAATTCTTCAAATCCTTCAGTCATTTCATCTGTACATATTATTATTCTCTTCACCCCCTGTGCTTATTTAAGCCCTTTTAAAAATGGTCAAAGGCATATAATGTAATCAAAAACGTAGGCCCTGCAATAGATCCATAGGCCTAAAAAGTGTTGCATTTCCCTCACTGTTTAGGTTCTGAGGTCTTCATAATAGCTTCTGCTCTTTCAGAAGTCCCTTTTCTCCCTTCAGAAGAAAGCAACTGTCCTATAAACAAGAATTCTTCCTGACAATATTGTAGCTTCTATTTGTAGACTTTCTATCCCTTCTCTGAGAGTATAGTCATAAGTGAAATTGAATTTTCTCTACGTCTGTCTTCTGTGTCACTGCACACCAACATTTCATCCACATATTGAACTATTGCACTTTCAAGCTGACCATTGCCTAAATCCATCTGTAGGACTCTGTTAAAGATTGAATGGGACTCACACTACCTCTGGGGCAAACAAGTATGTTTCAGGTGGATTGAAAAGGAAGTCAAATCCTGTGAATTTTAGTGAAGGGGAATTGTAAAGAAAGCATTTATTTAAATATATGACTGTAAAATATTTGGCCTTAGATGGGAAGGTGCACACAGTGTTGCAGGATTTTGAACTAAAGCAAACTCAGCTTTGACTATATTGTTTAGAGGGTGAAGGTCCTGAATAAATCTCCACCCCCCCCCTCTATTTTCTAACTGGGTACACAGCCGTGTTACATGGAGAATCGGATGGTACCAATATTCCTTGCTTCATCAAAGCAGAAATGGTTTGGACTATCTGGACATGAGGTATTGCATTACACAAGGCAAAAGTGTTCCTGGTTTGAGACTGATGTTAACTGCTCCTTTTCCTTTTAATAGACCCACATCATATGAACTTGTGGTCCATATTATATTTGGCACTTTTTCTAAATCTTCCCAGGAAAATAATGGTTTCTTTTTTTACCAGCGCCATTTTCTGTGGTATTTCTCTATTCTCTATGTTTATCCAATATGTGGAATTTATGAAAAATACTAATTCCTCATCTGAATACTCATCCTTAAACAACTCCTCGTCTGTCAAATCTGTCAGCCTATATTCATCAGTGAGGGCTATCACTGTTCTCCATCCATTTTCCTCATAACTGAACCTAGAGCGTGATGCGTGTGTTGGTCTCCCTCTGCCCTGGCAGCTTCCTGCATTTCCCACCTACCAACTAACCTGATTGGTCCATTCTGTTGGCCCATAACACAGGCCTAATGACCTGGCTGCAGGCACAACATCAGCACCATTACCGTGGCCATCCGAGGCAAGGTGAGTGTGGGCAGCCCCCAACCCCATAGGCAGGTTTTGAAATATCCTTTTGTGCTTCAAACGCATGTAGATCAAGATACGCGCGTTGGTCTCCCTCTGCCCTGGCTGCTTCCTGATAAGTGCATTTCCTGCCTCCCAGTCCTCTCACCCGACCTGATAGGTCCGTTACACACTCATAACACCCCATCCCATGGCAGCCCTCTGCCCGTGCAGCCCCTGCGGCTACGGTCCCCAAGGCAAAGGGAGGATGCAACAGTGGCGGTTCCAGATTGTGTCTTCAGGTGTCAGCAGAGGAAGCCAGTGGCCAGCTGTCACCCAGCAGCAACTACCAAAGTAAGCATGGCATGGGTTGGGAGTAGAGCAATCAATCTACTCCAGAAAGCCCTGCCACTCTACCTTAATTTAGAACACAGCTGGTCAGGCTTCTCATGCTAACCAGCTCCACAAAGAGTGAGGATTGTTGAATTATTGACCAAGCTACACTGGGATTGTACTGTAAACATTGGCCTCCGTAGCAATCTTGGGGAACTGTTAATTTTGCCTTGAACCACATCTAGACAGTGCCACATTGGCATAGAACTGTGATTATTAAAACTAAACTGGGAAATGTCATTATTAGCTATCTCCCACTATACAGTACTCCCACTATACAGTACTCTCAAATCTAGGTGTAACAAACCATCTCAAAAGGATTGTGAATGTTAGCCTTCACCACATTTAGACAGAGTTTTGAATATTAGCCTGCTTCACATCTAGACAGGATTGCGAATGTTAGCCAATGCCACATCTACATAGAATTGTCAGTGCTAGACTGCGTGGCATCCAGATAAAATTGTCAATGCTAGACTGTCTCGTATCCAGATAGAATTGTGAATACTAGATTGCGTCACTTCGAGACTGGATGGTGAATGTTAGCCAATGCCACATCTAGACATTATTGTAAATGCTATATTGCCTTTCATCCAGATAGAACTACAAATCATAGTCTTTGCCGCATTTAGATAGGATTGTGAATGCTAGCCAATGCCACATCTAGACAGAATAGTGAATGCTATATTGCCTGGCATCCAGATAGAACTATGACTCCTAGTCTTTGCCGCCTTTAGATCAGATTGTGCATGTTAGTCAATGCCACTCTTAGACACAATTGAAAATATTAGCCTGCCTCACAACTATACAGGATTGTGAATGTTAGCCATTACCACATCTAGATAGAATTCTGAATGTAAGATTGAGTCGCACCTAGACAGGATTGTGAATCTTAGCCTTTCACCACATTTAGATAGAATCGTTAATATTAACTTGCGTCACATCTAGACAGTATTGCGAATGGTAGCCAATGCCACCTTTGGATATATTTGCGATTATTAGCCTGCATCGCATCTAGACATGATGGCAAATGTTTAAGCCTCTGCCACACATAGCTATACTTGTGAATACTAGCTTGTGCCACATCTAGACAGGATTGTTAATGCTAGCCAAAACCACATTAGACATAACTGCTAATATCATTCAACACAGCTACGGTATATATAATCTGAAGACCACAGTATGTATATTACACATCTGTGGACACAGGCTGCAGGCACGGCCAAGCATCCATGCACTGTAGAATGCTGCTATGGCTATGCTTTCTGGTCTACCAGCACATACTGACGTCCAGACTGAAACTCCTGATGTACCTCAACACCTCTGCCACTAGCATACGGTGACTACCTATGAAAGAAATCCAGTATAGCTGGTCACACATCAACGCTCTCAACAATAGCATTCTATTGCAAATCACCAACAGCGCCCACCCATGTGCCTAACCTTGCTCTGGGCTGCTTAGTCGAGCCTAGCCAGCCACCCAAGTCCTAGACCGGCAAAAAGCACACATCACATCTCCTACTCTAAACTCTTTCGAATTTTACAGCACATTGACTATGGTCAACGAGCCAGGGCGTTCCGACCTAAAAAACGCATTGAGGCCACACCGGTGGGGAAAGAGTACTATATAAAAACCAAATACAATACAATACAATACAATAACTGCCCCATGAAAAACCATCCTTTCCTCTCTAACCAATGCTGCTTCTAACTCCAAGGAGATAATCTGCCCTTCTTCATCATCCATAGGGATTTCTGGTGTGAACAAATATTCATCAGATATTTTTAATAGTTTACCTATCAATCTGGGCAACCACGATAATAAAACAGTCACTCCATACAGAAATAATGTTGGGTTCAAAGGGACCCCTTGTAATGCTTTCTGACTAATATAAGCTCTCTCACATTCATATAGTGTATGCCTGGAGTGGAACACACTATTCCTTCATCAATAAAAGATATCATCATGTTAGGTTTCATCATGAAGTCACGCCCCAATATGTTAACTGGCGGGGACCTAGAATATAATAATGGCTTGTTGTGTTCTCCTGTAGAGATTGGTAATTTGTCTGCAAGAGGAACTAAATTCATCACCCCAGAGAATCCCTGCTCATTCATTGCAATACCTGACATTGGGTATATTACCTCATGGACACAGGAATGAGTTGCTCCAGTGTCCACAAAAAATGAAAATGTCTTGGCTCCTATCATCACCTGGACCATTGGTTCCTCCGGGGGTCTGGTGTCACTGAGAATACTGAACACATCAGGTTGCTCTGTGAGCTATTCTATTGTGGATATAAATTCATGTCTGTACCTGTGAAGGTAGTTCCTCATATCACATTCATGCTCCCCAATTTGGGTGCAGGTGCTTGATGGACTCCTGTAATCATATTCCATTGTGGCACCATGGCATACCTGTTGTGCTTGCATGGAAATTGCTGTGATTGCCCTTATGGCGATTGAATTTGTAATGGCGCTTGCTGCATTTGCTGTGGTTGCGGCGCATATGTCTGAACCTGTGTGTGAACTTGGACATAATATTCCTGTGGTTCTGTATCATATTGCGGAACATAGCCCATCCCCCTCTTGTAGCTTGCCAATTTTGCTGCATGCCTCCTCTGTTTCTACATGTTCTAACTATGTGTACTATTCTTCCGCAATTCCAACATTGTTGTGGCTGTCCACCATTAAATCCTCCTCTTCCCTCGGGGTTTTGAAATCCACCTTGTTCTACTCCTCTAGGCTCACATCCTCTTCCCCTTGGCCAAAGGTTGTACCCACTCTGATGTCTGGGATACCCTATGCTGTTTTGCTGCCCTGACTGCATCTCCTGCAATGCCCCTCCTTCATTACTCGTCAATACCGTTCCATCTATGGGTATTTTGGACAACTTCTTTTGGACTAACTTCCCCTCTTCCTGCTTTCCATTCTCAGCTTTCTTCGTATTCTTCTCCTGCATTAATCGGCAGTGATGCCCAATCGTCAATTGTATTTCTGGAAATGGCTTCGCTTCCATTCCCACCTGTTTCTTCAGTATCTGTTGCTCTGGCATGGGCAGTCACTGATACAAAGGGCCTCATTACAACTCAGGCGTTAAGGGTTAACGGCGTCGTTAACCCTTAACGCCTGATTCCGATTTTAACGGCTGCTTTTAGCAGCCGTTAAAATCCATGGCGCTAAACCGCCTTGGTGCTAATTACGCCACCGTAATTTACGGTGGCGCAATTAGCGCCTTCCCCACTCCCATTATGCCCTATGGGGCAAAAATGGGAATGGGGAAGGGTAAAATGGGAAATGGGGATTTACCGCCCCACTCACCTTGGAATGGGGCGGTAAATCCGCCATCCACCATGGTGTAAACTTAATTTACACCATGGTGGTAAAGTTGGCGTACTTACCGCCTGGGTCGTAATGACCCACAAAATGTGGTAAAATAATTCTAACGTTTTATCAAATGGTTCACACATTTCAAGGCACCATCTTTTTTGAATATCTTGAATATAAACAACAGGGTCTTCATTCTCCTCCATTTTGCTAGTCATAATCAGACCCATATCTGATGTATCGAGGTATTGTACTCTGAGCACCCACCATACGTGTGCTCTGCAATTATTATATGGTGCTCCATTGAGTGTCATGTTTTGTGCTGTCACATCTTCGTATCCTGCTAGTTTCCAAATGTTGTCAGCTCTCTCCTCTATAATCACTGCTAGTAAGCATTTTACGTCACCTACAATCAACGTCATTCCTGATGTCATCCTCTGTAACTCATTGTGATGCTGGAAATGCCTTATGGAGGAACAGGGCCTTCTGTCCTTGTCCTACCACTTCTTTCTGTGTGTTTTCTCTATGTTTTCTGGCACTGAGGTCCAGTCTGTACCGCTGGCAGTGCAGCTTTTCATTCTTATCTTTTGGTGAATATCACCCACACCCTTATGGCACCCATGGATAGGGGTACACCCTTGTACCCCTTATGTGTGTTTCTGGGACCCTCTATGTTGCCCACAGAGCAGTGTATGGGCTGGTGGAAGCTACATGCTGACTTGGCAGTGGCTCTGAGTGGACTCCATTTTTGGAACACCCAGGCCCTGCCATAGGAATTCATGGATTCCAGACAGGAGGCACGATGGCCCCTGTGGCCTCATGATTTCTCTTGCCTTTTACCTTTTTTCCCAAAGTCCTGGGAAGTCCTAACTCTGTCCCATCCTTCTGAATGGCTGTTGTGTGGAAACGCGATATATGTCTCTGTTGTGCCCTTTCCCCCTGAATGGCTGTTCGATGGAAATACCATGTATGGCTCGGGGGCTGCCTCCTGTCAGACTAACTGGAGCCTACCCAGGTTTTGAGTGTTGTGGAGAGCACCATTGATGAAAAGGGGTTTGAAACTTCCATGGTCTGATTTACAAATCGATTATGTTGGGCCTGTAAAAAGATCAGCAAGGGGCAGCAGGTACATGCTAATAGTAACTTGTCTAATGTCCAAAATCGGTGGAGTGCTTTCCAGTCCCAGATTGCAGTGTACAAACGGCGGCCACATTACTTGTAAATCATTTTTTCAAGATGTGGTTTACCTTAAATAATAGAATCCAACAATGGAAGTCATGTGAGTAGTGCATTGATGACATAAATATGGCACATTTTTGGTGTGAAAAGAAAGCTACACATTTCTTACCAACCATCCTCTTCAGGGGGAGTGGAAACAGCGGCCACATTACTTGTAAATCATATTTTTTCAAGATGTGGTTTACTTCAAAGAATAGAATCCAACTGTGGAAGTCATGTCACTAGTGCATTGATGACATAAATATGGCACATTTTTGGTGTGAAAAGAAAGCTACACATTTCTTACCGGCCATCCTCTGCAGGGGGAGTGAAAACGGTGTAACAGATCAGTATTTGACATGTTGAAAAAGTTTGTAGCTGAAGCAGAATCTAGTTGTAATTGCCTATTGAAATACAGGTAGATGCAATAACACGTTCCGAAATTCCAAAAGCTTTTGAGCAGCATGTGGCACAATGGAATTTTGATACTCCAGATCAGGACCTGATCAAAGTGCAAAAGGAAGACCTTATTCTAGGCCTATTTCATAGCCATTTGTTAGATTAAGAACACAATCCTCTGACTGAAGGGGGCTGCAAAGGGGAGGACGAATTGAGAGTGTTACTAAAAAACAAAAAGAAAACTAGATTCCAAGACAGACTGATGATTAGGAAATCTGGGACAGGCCAAATCTAATGGGTAGTACCTTTGTCTTTTGGGGATTGTTACATCATGCCCACAATGCCATAAATGCAGGACACAGAGGTTCACAAACAACTTTGGACATTTTAAAGATTATGCTTATTGGCCACACATGTCCCAAGATGTTGAGCTCTGCACCAGAGGGTGTTTAGTGTGTGCACAGTTTCAACCTGCGTCACCTGCTCACAGAGCACCGTTGATGAAAAGGGGTTTGAAACTTCCATGGTCTGATTTACAAATCGACTATTTTGGGCCTGTAAAAAGATCAGCAAGGGGCAACAGGTACATGCTAATAGTAACTTGTCTAATGTCCAAATGGGTGGAGTGCTTTCCAGTCCCAGATTGCAGTGCGCAAATGGCGGCCACATTACTTGTAAATCATATTTTTTGAAGATGTGGTTTACCACAAAGAATAGAATCCAACTGTGGACGTCATTTCACTAGTGCATTGATGACAAATATATGGCACCTTTTGGGTGTTAAAAGAAAGCTACACATTTCTTACCGACCATCCTCTTCAGGGGGAGTTGAACGGTGTAACAGATCAGTAGTTGACATGTTGAAAAAGTTTGTAGATGAAGCAGGATCTAGTTGGGATGTGCGGATTCCATTGGTACTAATGGCTATCAGGCTGATGCCCTCTAAATCATCAAATCTCAGCCACCATGAAATCTTGACAGGAAGAAAAATGGTTCTCCCAGAGCACTTACTTTACCGAACACATGAACAGGTACTAGTAAATGCGTCTACAATTCATGAATATGTGGAAGGATTGGGAAAGCACTTACCTCATGCTTTCGCATTTTCACAACGAAATTTGGAAAAGGCACTGACAGTGCAAAGACATATTATGATAGGAAGGCATCTGTGAAAGAATATGAAATAGGAGATCAGGTATACAAATTTAATTTTCGGGAAATGGAAACATAAAAACTCTTAATTTATTGCAGCATGCCAAGGGCCATATAAAATTATTGATAAGGTTTAATCTGCGGTCTACAGAATTGCTAAAAAGCAGGGTGAATTAACAGTGGAACATTTTGTCCATGTTAATCAGATTAAGTCATTTCACCTGAAGCATGAAGTGAAAAGACTAGAGTGAGTTGAAACAGAGAATAAAAAAATAGAATTGACATAGCAAATGGTTAGTTGTAAATAATTGATTTAGATTTTTCTGCACTTATTGGGAAAATGTCATGGTTGCATGACATGTTATTCCTATAACTCGTATTTGTGTGCATAATTTCAATTTGGTTTCAGATGCTGAAGTGAGAAAGGAAAGTAAAAGGTTTGATGTGCTTGATACTTGAATTGTCTTTTCTTTTTACTCTAGAAAAATAATTATTTTCCTCGTCAGCACCAGATTCTTGGAGCCCTGGACCCCTGAATGATACCACTGGATTGGAGTCCATGGGACAGACCCCTGGACCTAAGAAGGAGGTGAAGATTATGACAAATTGGCAGAAATGATGAGATAAGAGTGCGATAGAATGGGAGAATGGATGCAAGATGCAGAAGTAGCATGAAAGAATTAAGGAACGTATACTGTGTGAAAAATTGGGGAGCATAAAGTGTGAGTATGGTTTGGAGTTTGGCAGCGACTGGAGAGTTCAAATTGTGACTTGGCAGTGTGATAGAGCATGTGAGGGTGTATGGCAGGGTGAGAGGTTCAGGAATACAAGTTGTGATGGGGAATTGGTGAGACATATGTTGGTGAGAGAGCTGTGTGGGTGTTTGTGGGATTGGAGAACATAGAAGGGCAATGTTTTCAGCATTACAACTTATAATAATCAATACCATTAATAATGTTAAATAGGCATGCACATTAAACCAAAAAAACATAGCCAAAACAAAAACTTTTCTCTCAAGCCAGAGACATCAGGGACTCTTCCTATTTAGTTGATACAAAAGGTACAAATAATGACACCCTGGCTCTCTTGTAGCCTTGCACACTGCCTCTTTCCTGCAATGTGGCAATCTTGCACCCTCCAGTCAATAAAAATGTGTGCTGCAAAAATGCTGCAACAAATAAAGGTATGTGCCGCAAATTTTGCAGTTTCATGCTGCAAAAGTTGCCCTTTCATGCTGCAATATCCTGGAGGGTCTTTTTTTAGCACATTTGCACCATGTATTTAATACGTAGTCAAAGATCAACAAACGCATTAGTAATTATTATATACAAAAAATATGACTATTGATTTTTTTAAAGGGGTTAAAGTTAGTAAGCAGGACACACACAATTCAGCTTAATTCTGAACAGCGCACATATGCCCAACATGAAAACATACTAAAAAATAAGCACATCTGTTACATGTTCGAAAATGCAACACTTGAGGAAGAAATTACTGTTGTTTCTTAATTTCACAAACTGAAAGTATTTTTTAACCAAATTTAAGAAATACTTTTAGTCACATATCATTGGTCCTCCCATAAACGTCTCAAGACGCTCTTTAAGCAAAAGTGTCAACAGTAATGTACATTCCTACACCCGTACCCATTGGGCTATTAGTCTGCGGCTTTATCGTTTTTGATGACATTATAAATTAGCACTACACCAATTCTGCCAATACTCATGCGCAAGTGGTGGCTGGTGATGTTTTTAAATGGAGGGACGTAAATGTTTTCCCCCAAATATGGCCAACCGTTTAGCTTTGAAACTGGTGACATCACAACATGCCCTCCTCCTTCACCTACTCCCTTTCCCCAACAATGCTTTGCTACCATTGACACATGTTTTCATAGACTGGCAGAGTATCTCATGGTAGAGTTGGAGGATGGTTAGATCTTTTTGGGAGCATATGTCTCGTATTGGAGTTAAAATTAGGGGTGGCTGATGTGATGGTGGTAGAATTCCTACCTAGCACCTATTGGCAGAGTTAAGGACCATTAAACCCTCTACAAGGTTTCTCTAAGTGGCATGAAGCCATAAAACACTACCTCCTTAGCTTGCCTTGAGGTGCTATGCATTTTCCCAACCCCTCGATTGCCCTGTACTGCTGTGATGAGTCCCAACATCTTGGACACGTGTCCTTGTGCCCTTGGTATTGCCAGCTACACCACCATTCGCCATTTCCCATGGTACATTTGGGCATCCAGCAGCTTCTCCATTGCCAGGAACCTTCCCATTACTTTGAATATTGGACATCAGGGGAAATGGTAGCACGCTTTCACATATACTGTGTGGGAATGTATTACCATCATGGTAGGTATATCCTCCTACAATGAGTATATGGTCCTTACCATCATATTCTTGAAGACTGGTGGACATGACTCCTGATTTTGAGCATACAAAGGCTCCCTGTGTGTCCTTTGACCACCATTAGTTTGACCCATATGCTTCAAGTGGATCCCCCCTGAATAATTCACATAGAATAGTGTCTCCAAGCATGCAAATATGTGGTTTAGAGGTTTTTTGGCTGATTGTCAACTACACGCTCGAATTTGGGGATAAAGCCCAGACCCCATTTTGAGGGGATTTGGAGTACCACCAGGGTCCTCATTGTCACCTCTACTTTACAATGTGTACCTGCAGCCTTTGACGGATAGTCTGATGAGTCATAGGGTGAAGTGTTTCAAAAGTGTTTCTCGTGCCTAGAAACACTTGTGTGCCCGCGCGTTATAAATGACTCATCATATCATAACTATCATTCTTAAATATTGAGGAAACATTTCATAATCTTAAACAGTGCCTCGAAGATGTGAGTGAGAGTATTTTGGAAAACCAGCTCCAGCTCAATCTGTTTAAAACTGAACTGATGGTGTTTGGACCTAAACATGTACTCATGGCAGCAAAAAGTTTCTTCGCCCCCAGTATCCTCTGTGCCGAACTGAGGTAATTTTCTATTTACTTTGTCCATTGCACCATGTTCTACTGTTCAATCCAGGCAATCCAGGCGATTGTGGTAGGGTCGACGGTGAACGTAGATCAGGACTATTGTAATAGTCTTTTGGTGGGCTTCCCAGCCAAACAGCTGCATAGGTTTCAAACAGCTTAAAATGCAGCGGTAAGAATGGTCTACCGGCTGTATAGATCTGCCCATGTATCGTCCTCTCGCCGAACACTCCTTTGGTTGGAGAACAGAATCACATTTAAGGTGGCGTGCCTGATCTTTAAATGCTTGAATGGATTTGCTCCAGTCAATTTGCAGGACATAATCAGTCACTATCAGCCTACCAGGGGGTAAGATCAGGAGATCAGCTGTTGCTGGCTGTCCCTCTATCAGCATTTGTCTCAAGGGTAAACAGAAGGTTTGCCATTGTTGGCCCAAGACTCTGGGATATCATCCCCCAAGATATTAAAGCTCTTGAGTCATTATACCAGTTCTTTATAGCCCTTAAGACCTTTATTTTTAAATAAAGAGGGCGTGGGGGGCAATGGATATTGTGGGGGTGGTTCATCTTCCTATTAAAAGGCATTTCTATGTGCACTGTTATTTGACGGCTTGCTTATGTATCAACTGAGACTTTTTATGCTTTTGTCCATCCTGAGCATGTTATAAATACTCGAAATCAAATTCAATCAATCAAATAGCTTTCTTCACCAGTAGGGGACTAATTACCTCATGTTCTTCTTCCACTGGGCTTGTACAGAGACCAGGGCAGCAGAAGAGGGTGATTTTTGAGCCCTTTCTGGTGCCCTGCAGTTGGTTATCTTTCTGTATAATTATAATAATAATTTAGCATTTATATAGCGCTACAAACCCTCAGCTATCTGAGCACTGCTTATTATTACCCACAGTGTGTGGTGCTCATTTATCGATCTCGGAAGGATGAAAGGCTAAGTTTGGCCCCGCCGGGATTCGAACCTGCGAGCGCCCTACTCACTGTGGTATGTGACCGGCAATGGTATCAGACCATATGACCACCTGCAGTGGCCTATGAAGCACAATTGGGTATAAGGGCCTGGGTGGAGGATCACATTGGCAGTGTCAGATAGTGGCAGTGTAGCATTGGTAGTAAGAACACTGTCAATGTTATCCATGGAGGTTGTAGCAGTGACTGTGGTGTTATTATATGTGGCAGTGATGGCAGTGGTATGATCAGCAGTGGGACTGAATGCAGTAGTTTTGTCTGTGGTAGAAGGTTTGGCAATGTTTTGTTTGCTGTAGTAGTGACATAGACACGTGCCCTGCCACTGATCTCAGGATTATTATTTACAATGGATTAAGGTCCAGTGAGAAAAGCATATGTTGTCACGTAGTTAATAGCAGTACAGTATTGATGGGTTAAAATGTGTTTGAGGCTAATACCACTTGGGAAGCCATTTAACGTTTTGCCACCTGGCATCTGATCTGAAGTTCAGTTTTCAGTGATTGTACAGCGACGAGACTATATCATAATTTCAGCCATGATTTCTACTTGTGCTCACAAAGGAATACTTGGTATCCAGTCCCCAGCCCAGCAACGGGACACTGTCCTGACTCTGTGACTCGGCTTTCAGTGGTACTCAGTTCCCAGAGTGTTCACTTGCTGTTTCATGTCGCTCCATCTCCTCCTGAAGGTGGTGCCCCAGCAGCGGGACACTGTCCTGATTCTTGCACTGGGCACTCTGAGGAGCTCAGTCCTCAGAGTGTTCACTTGCTGCTTCTTGTCGCTGCATTTCCTCCAGGTGGTGGAGCCACATCAGTGGGGCATTGTCCTAACTCTGGCACTGGGCTTTCGGTGGTACTCAGTTCCCAGAGTGTTCACTTGCTGCTTCATGTCGATTCATCTCCTCCTGATGGTGGAGCCCCAGTAGCAGCACACTGTCCTGACTTTGGCAATGGGCTCTCAGTGGTACTCAGTCCCCAGAGTGTTCACTTGCTGCTTCATGTCACTCCATCTCCTCTTGATGGTGGAGCCCCAGCTGCGGGACACTGTCCTGACTCTGGCACTGGACTTTCAGTGGTACTCAGATCCCAGAGTTTTCACTTGCTGCTTCATGTCGTTACATCTCCTCCTGATGGTGGAACCGCAGCAGTGGGACACTGTCCTGAACCGGCACTGGGATTTCAGTGGTACTCATTCCCCATATTGTTCACTTGCTGCTTCATGTCGCTCCATCTTCTCCTGATGTTGGAGCCCCAGCAGCGGGGCATTGTCCTGACTCTGGCACTGGGCTTTCAGTGGTACTCAGTTCCCAGAGTGTTCACTTGCTAATTCATGTTGCTCCATCTCCTCCTGAAAGTGGTGCCCCAGTAGCGGGACACTGTCCTGATTCCTGCACTGGGCACTCAGTGGAGCTCAGTCCCCAGAGTGTTCACTTGCTGCTTCATGTCATTCCATCTCCTCTTGATGGTGGAGCCCCAGCATCAGGACACTGTCCTGACTCTGGCACTGGGCTTTCAGTGGTACTCAGTTCCCAGAGTGTTCTCTTGCTGCTTCATGTCATTCCATCTCCTCCTGATGGTGGAGCCGCAGCAGTGGGACACTGTCCTGACACTGCCACTGGGCTTTCAGTGGTACTCGGTTCCCAGAGTGTTCACTTGCTGCTTTATGTTGCTCCATCTCCTCCTGATGCTGGAGCCCCAGCAGCGGGACACTGTCCTGACTCTGGCACTGGGCTCTCAGTGGTACTCAGTCCCCAGTGGTACATCATGTGACGCCATTTCTATCTGACGTTGGAGCCCCAGCAGCGGGACACTGTCCTGACTCTGGCACTGGGCATTCAGTGGTACTCAGTCCCCAGAGTGTTCACTTGCGGCTTCATGTCGATGCATTTCTTCCTGATGGTGGAGCCCCAGCAGCGGGACAATGTCCTGACTCTTGCACTGGGCTTTCAGTGGTACTCAGTCCCCAGAGTGTTCACTTCTGCGTCATGTCGCTCCATCTCCTCCTGATGGTGTAGTCCAAGCAGGGACACAATATCCTGACTCTGACAGTCAGTCCCCAGAGTGTTCATTTGCTGCGTCATGTCGCTCTGTCTCCCCCTGATGGTGTAGTCCAAGCAGGGACACACTATCCTGACTCTGGCAGTGGGCTCTCACTGGTACTCAGTCCCCAGAGTGTTCATTTGCTGCGTCATGTCGCTCTATATCCTCCTGATGGTGGAGTCCCAGCAGCAGGACACTGTCCTGACCCTGGCATGGCTGTATCAGTGGCGTTCAGTCCCCTGAGTCTGCACTTGCTGCTTCATGTCGCTCCATCTCCACCTGATGTTCTAGCATGTTCCAGGGGATGGGAGGATGGGCTCTGTGAGTTTATTACTGATTAATGAATTACCACTGAAATGTCCATTCACGAAACGTCGCATCTTGTTTAATCAGTACCTTAAATGGTTTAAAATAGAAAGTTGAAAACAATGTGTGCTCACTAATTCTATTTCAGCCTTTCCTTATTGTGGTTACCATTAGGAATATAATGGTGAATGCTTTCAGAAAGGCATAGCAAAATGCAAAGGCAATATGTATGATTAATACATTCAGATCCAAAACTATTATTATCAGTGTTGCATTGGCACTGCAAAACATATTTATGCCAATTCAAGCTTTATAACATCGTGCCTAATCACCAGAAAATACATTACAGATCTAGATTTAAACCGGCAATTCACCCATACGGTGGCAGTCTTATGAAGTACGGTGCAGCAGAAAAAAAAAAAAAAAAAAAAAAAGCTTATGAGTACAACTTGTATTTAATAAAACATGGAGTGTTAAAATTAATTTTAGCATTTCAGAGAGTAAACACAAAAACAACAGAAAGTGGTTTAAAATAGTCCAGTCAGCAGGTTAAGAGCAGATGGTCACTGAGTTTACAGAGAGGCTGTAAAAGGAACATGCTTCGATCAGCTCTCACGATCAGCTTGACTGACTGAACACTCATGCTACAGTTCTTTATGTGATCGACTTAAAAAGTAATTAGAAGCATTAGGCAAACATAAAACATATCAATAAAACCAGTACCATAAAATACGTCCTACAAAAAAGAAAATATACATCATCGTCCATTAGAGAACAACAATAAAATGGTGAGAAGCTATAGAGGGATACACCCAACTCAAGTGTGTCGTCGCCCCCCTGAAGTCCTGATTAAACTGCTGCATGGCTAGAATGGCACGGCCAATAGAAGAACCCTTCACCTCCTCCATGCTTTAAAGATATAAGTAGGGATGAGAGATTAGTTGCTCTGTCCACAAGCACGTGGGGGCTGCACACTCTGCACCACGTAGACCATATACACGCACTAGGTTTATTTCCAACAACATGTAAACAAAAAAAAGAAACAACTATGGTGGGAACCCCTCCTCCCCCATTGTCTCCCTTTCTCCCACCATATTCTCCCATCCCGATAGCCTGTTAGTTCAACCACCAGGTATGTACTTTGTCAGGCATTAGAGAACTATTGGAGCTACATCAGCATCATCTCATGTACATGTATTCGTTTCATGTATGTAGGTTAGTGTTGAAACCCAACATTTAGCTAACATATAAAAAGAGAGGATCCAGTGGAAGGATTAACAGAGGCGCTGTATTCGCTCATTATGGTAACGCTATAAAGTGCAGCAGTAAACCTTGAAGAACATGCATTTTATGTGGTGAGTTTTCATAGCGTTGCCAAATGTGTGGTGAAAACCATGGGTACAGTAGAATCCAGCCCTAATCTTGTTCTGAGCCTTGCTCCCCAGCTGGCCGGTTGTTTGGGACATGAGGTGCCTTGACTAGCCAATCAGCCAAGACAGTGAACTCCTGCTGAGAACAGCACGTTGTTCATGGTATGGTATTGTTTATTTATAAAGCGCCTATGCACAGGCAATTGTTTCAAAGCGCTCAAGTAGGGTGGGAACATGGGGAACAAACTGTCACTCAGAGCCCTTGAAATTCTGAGACAATAATAGTCTGCACAGGCAAAGTAAGTGCGTAAAAATACATTTAACAGTTTGAGACACAGCAAATAGGCCTTAGAGTGATTTTGTAGTTGTACCAGTCCAATTGAGGGTGTGAAGACAAGGGAGAACAGACAGACGATCTTCATGCACAGTGCGTGCGGATCGTGCAAGTGCACAGACATTCGCAGGGAGGGCGACGTCCAAGTGCACCCGGTCAGTGGAGACTGGGGTAAGTGCAGAGAGAGCCAGTCTCAGACCTGTGAGACAATGAGGCACACCGGCGGCCAGTCAACAAGCTGTAAGGAAGAGGACGGAGAGAGGGAAAAGAGCGGAAAACTAGGTTAGCAGGGTAGAGGGAGGGAGAAGGAAGAGGAGAAGAGGAAGGTCTTGAGGAGTTTCCGGAACTTAAGACGAACAGGCTCAAGACGGAGGGCTGCAGGGAGGCTATTCTAGAGGGAGACACCTGGAGGATCCCTCCAAATTTATGCTTGGCGAGCCGGCTCACTCGCAGAAGTTTGGAGGTAGATGAGTGGAGGGCTTGTGAAGGACAGTATTTAGGTATGCAGTATTGCAGGTAGGTAGGTACCAGGCCCCAAAAACCCTTTTGAACAATGCAGAGGGACTTGAACCTGATCCTTGCAGCCACAGGGAGTCAGTAAACGGATTTCAGCATCAGAGAGATGTAGTACCTGGGCTTGAGGCCAAGGATAAGTCTTGCAGTTTTGTTCTGGGTGAGTTGCACAGGGCACAAGGCAGAAGAAGGGAAGTTGAGGAAGAGGCTGTTGCAGCACACCATGACTGAATAGCGGACAGAAATTCAGATATGAGCGATGAGGTGGAGGCGGCTGAGGGTAACCTGAAAGAGAGTTGCATGTCATCCGCGTAACACTGGAAGGTAGAGGAGAAAGTGGCAGTCACACGGGCCATGGCAGCCATATAGAAGTTGAACAACCAGGGGGATAGGTTAATCCCTGGGGAACACCACAGGTTGAGAGAGCTATAGTTGAGAGAAAGGCTCTGAGTTGCACCTGAGATGGTCGGTTTAACCACGCCAGAGCCTGACCTGTGATTCCCATGGTGTCAGGTAGACGTGCAATCAGGATGTTGTGGCTAACCGTGTGAAAGGCAGAGGAGAGGTCTAGGAGAATGGAGACAGAGGGAGTGTTAGTGTCAAGATTTGACAGCAGGTCTTCACAGGTGTTCATAAAAGCAGTTTCTGTGCCGCTGGATGCTCTAAAGCCAGATTGATGTTCATGGAAGCAACCAATAGATTCTGTGTGGAGGGTCAGCTGAGAGATAGCCAACTTTGCCAGCTGTTTGCCCAGGAAAGTAGTGATGGAGATAGGGTGTTAGTTCCACAGAATGCAGGGGTCGGCAGAGGGTTTTCTGAGCAGAGGGTGCAAAAGGGAGTGCTTAAGGGCAGTTGGGAAAACTCCAGTGGAAAAGGAGGGATTTCAGAGATCAGCGAAGGCTGTGGCGAGGGAGTCAATATTGTCTTTAATGGTTTTTGAGGGACAGGGGTCCTTCTGTTTGGATGAAGCCTTCATAAACCTGACTTGTCTTGTGACCTCATCAGGTGTGATGGGAGCGAGAGAAGAGAGGGTAAGTGGAGGGAGGGGCCAAGGGAGGCTCCAGTGTTGGTATATGCTGCAGTGAGGAAGATAGGGTGGAAAGAATGCCTTGGTTTTATTTGGTGAAGTGTGCAGCCAGGCCAGAACAAAGGTCTAGGGTGGGGTGACAGAAGAAGATGCTGCTGCAGTATTGGGTGGTTCCTTGCAGACTTTGAAAAGTTTGGCCCTTGTTGTTTGATGCCGTGGAGATGCAGGCTTGAATAAAGACTTTTTTCTTGCAGCCGATGCAGAGTGGATATTGCCTTTGGCGGAGGATGCAGGCCAGTTTGTCAGATGGTTCTCCCAACGCATTCCAATTTCCGCTCAGCTGCCCAACACTTAAGTTTAAGGGCAGCCAGGTCAGAGTCATACCAAGAGTTGCACTTCTTGGAAGGCTTTAGTTGGACCCTCCTGACAGTGGCAAGAGTGTCAAGAGTATTGGAGATAGATAGATTGAGGTTAGCAAGGGCTGTATCAGGGTGGGAGTAATCCTAAGGAATGGGTGGACGAGAGTAGGGGGAGGCAAAGGCAGCCACTGTCACTTTTTTCATGGATCTGGTGACTTTGAAACCACGTGGCTATGCCGGGTGTGTTGCTGCAGGGGGGGAGAAGAGCTTCAGGTGTGTTGAGAGAAGAGAATGGTCTAAGAGAGGGAGACAGTGAGAGGTATAGAGAGAGGGATGGATGTCAGTAGAGATAAGAGCATCCAAGGTGTGGCCCACAATGTGTGTGGAGCCAGAGGGTAGGATAGAGAGGGCAAGAGAGTCGCATAGGTTGCAGAAAGGACCTGAGGAGTCAGGAGAGTCCATATGAATGTTCAGATCAACCATCAGGAGGAGTTCAGTGGAGTAGGAGAGTAGGGAGGAGGCCGGATTAACCCATTCCAAGAGGAAGAGAGTGGACTGGCCTGTGGCTGATAGAAGGTGGCCACGATGAGAGAAGATTTAGACGAGAGTGAGAGTCTGCAGACTAGGCACTTGAAGGTGTAGTAGGCCTGAGTAGGGATGAGGAACACGGGTATCCATTCTGGGAAGATGGGCGCCACTCCTCCACCTGTCTTCTTAGGCATGGGTGCAGAGATGATTTTGTAGCTGTCAGGGAAGAGTGTGTCAAAGCTCGTGACAGAGCTTTGCTTGAACCGTGTCTCTGTGATGGTGGGCACATCAAGATCCATGAGTTTGAGGAGGTTGCATATGTCAGACAAGTGTTTTACGGCAGAGCGAGTGTTGAGAGGGGCAATGTGGAGCAGCTTGGCAAAAGATAAAGGGCGAGAGTGCACAGCTCTTTTAATTGTTGTTGTCTGATGATTTCACGTATTTGTGCCTCTAATTAGAAGTTCTTTAGTAGGGTGCAGCCCACTATCAAGTACCACCGTGTACGGCACTGTAAGTAAACTGGGAAAAAGAGACCAAGGGGGTCATTACGACCCAGGCGCTAATTGCGCCAACTTTACCACCATGGTGTAAACTATGTTTACACCATGGTGGATGGCGGATTTACTGCCCCATTCCAAGGTGAGTGGGGCGGTAAATCCCCATTTCCCATTTTCCCTTCCCCATTCCGATTTTTGCCCCATAGGGCATAATGGGAGTGGGGAAGGCGCTAATTACGCCACCGTAAATTACGGTGGCGTAATTAGCATCATGGCAGGTTAGCGCCATGGATTTTAACGGCTGCTAAGAGCAGCCGTTAAAATCAGAATAGGCGTTAAGGGTTAACAACGGCGTTAACCCTTAACGCCTGGGTCGTAATGAGGCCCCAAGACTATTAAATCTTCAGTGTGGGCTGCACACCCTTAATACCCACTTTGGGTTTGACAATTTAAGTATACAAATTTTCATTCCATTCTTGTTTTGTTGAAGTTAATTTTTTATTGTTACTTCACAATTTATTCTCGAGTATCCAAGTTTTAAAGTTTCAGCTTCACCAATTAGGCTAATGCTGTGTCTGAGGCAAACAAAAAACCCTTTATGGCTAATGCATTTCGGAACATTATCCTTCTTCAGAGCTGGGTTATCAATTCTAACTTAATAATTTTCACAAAATCTATGTTATTAGATTTAGTTCATAGGCTCCAGCACATCGAAATCATATTATAAAGTCATGTATTAATGTAACGTATCAACGCAACATATATCGTCCATTTAAAATATATACAGGGCGCCCACAATCACAGACAAACATTCAACAGATAAGAAAAACATGGAAATACAGATCTCATAAGTTCATTTGGTTGCAGCAATTCTCAATAATCCTTTGTGGCGACACCATTGAAACCTCAGTCTTTATATTGCCCAGTGCGTATACTGTTGAACATGCCATTCAATATTATGATCGAGTTGTCTCATTATTTACCATATACGTCAAGATACATTCATGTTTACCTGCTATCATATTGCATTATTCATGCAGTGCACCCAGTGCTATAGTATGGCATATTTGTGCTACTCTTTAGTTTTGTTGTGACCTGTGGTAGACTGTTCTGTTAGCTGTCTGCAGCTTAGAAGTGCCACTGACCTGTTTGCCGTATTCGATTTGTACATCGGTCGATTCTTTATCTTGCAAATTAAGCTGAAAAATAGTTGGTAGGACCCACATTAGGGAAACAATACCCACTGTAGTAAGCTAAACCTTGTGCATTGTTAAAGCGATCGCTGATCGCATTTCTTCTACATTTTCTTACCTTTCCCGTGCGCTCGATCCTTCTCCGTCAAGCGCAATCAGTGACTGCTGTTCGCGGTTTGTAGCGTTGCTATGTCAACGCTTTGTACGCTTGGTTCCAACATGGCCGCGCGCAGCCTCGTGCGTCGGCCATTTTGGTAAGGGCAAACATGTGTGTTGTTTCTATATGTACAACTGGCGTGCCATAAGGCTGGTTATTAGGCAAGCTATTTGCATATGTATATATTGTTCAGTTTTTTGCTATGATGTGTATGACAAGCATGTGTAGAGCCAGAAATGTGCGTGCATGAACGCTTGTATGAAAAATGAAACTAAAACAGAAATTGAAAAAAAGAAAATAAAGTATTGTTATTATTTACACATCTATGCTGATAATGTCTTAGTCAGAAGTTATTTTCGATTGGGGAAAATGTCCAATTTGTAATTTGGCTAAGTGATCTCACACATCATCACATAGTTATTTATAAAAAACAAATAAGGTCAAACTCCACATTAAGTCCTCTGGGGGGCAGTGCTTCTAAGCGATCTATCCAGTATGCTTCTTTCTGTTGCCTTCTTTTTTCATATCAATGTGGGAGACTTGTGTTTCAATGGTCTTAAGAACTTGAAACTTGACCTGTGAGGTATTATGTTTATTTTCGTTAAAGTGTCGTGCGACAGCTGAGTTCACATTATGGTTTTGTATACATGACTTGTGCTCATTCATGCAGACTTTTAATTTTCGTCCTGTTTCGCCTACATAGTACAGTCCACACGGACACCGTATGCAGTAGACATAATTTTCTGTATTGCAGGTGGCATAGCATCTGATTAGGATCTTTTCTCCAGTATATGGATGTGGAACTAGTCCGCCTTTAATGATATTGTTGCAATTACTGCAGTTTAGGCAAGGAAATGTTCCTGTTCTCTTGGGTTTGCTTCTTTTTGTTGTAGTGTCTCTGGTATTGACCAACAGGTCTCTCAAGTTACTGAATCTCTGGTAAGCGAATGTAGGGGCATCTGAGAAAAGGTTCTTTGTTCTTTCATCACTTTTCAGTATTGTCCAATGTTTATTGATGCAACTTTTAATTTGCATGCATTGTGATGAGAATTTTGACACATATACAAGGGCAGGTGGTTGTTTTTTGTCTTTCGGTGTGAGTGTGCTCTCCTTGGTTATTGGAGATACCTTATCTTTTGCTGTTTGCAAATCTTCATTGGGATATCCTCTTTCTTTCAATCTTACTCTCAACTTCTCTAGCTCCTGTTCACATTCTCTTTATTCGCTGATGATTCTTTTTAAAGGCAACATATGTCCATAGAGTAGGTTCTTCAAAGTATTCTGAGGGTGAAAACTCATACGATGTAATAAGTTTTTTCTATCAGTTGGTTTAGTGAAGAGAGAGGTTGTGATCTGTTGGTTGTGTACATTTACTTTGATGTCCAGATAATGTATACCAGGGGTTCCAATTTCTGAGGTAAACTGAATACGTGGGTCTATGCTATTAATGTAGACCATGAGCTTGTCCAGTGATTCTATTGTTCCTCGCCAGATACCAAAAATATTGTCAATGTACCGTGCCCATTTTATCAATTTGTTTTGCCATTCAGGTTTCTGTAATATGTGCGTTGTTTCAAATCTATGCATGAATGCATTTGCATACGCTGGTGCCATAGTTGCACCTATGGCAGTTCTTGACGTTTGGATGTAAAACTCCTTCTTGTATTCAAAATAAAAATTCATTGATAGGAACGGAAGTAAAGTAAGAATGAATTCCTTTGCTGCTCCTATCACTCCTTCTTGTAGGAGTAGCCACTTTACTGCCTCCTGCCCCAAGTCGTGGGAATGCTTTTATATAGGTTGGTTACATCGATGGTAAAAAGGATGTCATGTTCAGTTAGACGTATATCTTCTAGAATGTTCAGGAAGCGAGTACTATCTTTTACGTAAGTGGATTTTTTTTTGTATTAAAGGCTGAAGAAAATAGTCAATGTAAGTACCTAAAGGTTGTAGAATGCCGCCTGTGGTGGCAACTATTGGTCTTCCAGGTGGGTTATTGAGGCTTCCATGTATTTTAGGCAACAAATAGAAATGAGGGGTCTTTGGGTTCAAGTTAAGTAGGAATACTTTGGTTTTCCTTGTTATCATTTCTCTTTCTTCTGCATTAGTGAGAAGTTCTTCCAAATTCTTTCGTATTTCCATAGTTGGATTATGATCGATTTTTGAGTAGACACCTACTGATTGTCAAGTTGTCTCTTAAATTCATTCTCATAATCATGCGTGTTTTGTAGTACTAAGGCTCCCCCTTTGTCTGCCGGTCATATGGTTATTGCATCAGCTGATTATAAGTTTTGAACTATGGACATTTCTCCTCTGCTGAGGTTCCTATTCCTTGATGTCCATACTTGTTTTTTTAAGATCTGCTGTAACCATTTTTTCAAAGATATCTATTTCTGGAACATTGATGGGGGGTACAAATGTGCTTTTGGGTTTGAACTCAACTAATTCTGGTAATTCATGTGTAGACTCTGTATTTTCCATTTCTGAAAAGAAAACTTTCAGTTTCAATTTTCTGGTGAGTTTATGTAGCTTGACTTTGGTGTTAAATAAGTTAGTATTGTAGGTAGGAACAAACTTGAGGCCTTTTTGTAGAACCCTCTCTTCGTGTTTTGTAAGTTTTCTGTTGGAAATATTCACCACTAGGTTGTTCATACTTGAAATCTCGTCTGTACTCCCGGACCTTTTCCTCTTGCCCCTCCTCGTTCGTTTCTTCCTTGTTGGTTGTCTAAAAAAGATTATTGTGATGTGGTGCTAGTACTGCTGCTGCTTGGAGTGGCCCCACTGGTGTCTCTTGTTGCTCCTGTTCTTTGTTGTTGTGCTTGCGCAGTTTGTTCATCTCTGTTGGAATCTGCGTCTGAGCTACTATTGTCTGAAATGGGATTCGGGTTACGTGGTCTCTGTAGTTGGTTTTGGTATTTGTCTGCTCATGTGTATACTTCGTTACGTAGGTAGTCAAACGTATCTCTCCTGAATTTTCAAATTTTTCTAGCTTCTAGATCCTCCTTATAGTCTTCCAGCCTTTTGTTGATGTCTGTTAGTATCTCCTCCAGTATATCTGTGCTTGTTAGTGCAGTAATTTCTTCAGATAGTACTTGTATTTACTGTTCTAGATTCTGTATGTTGGTAGAGAGTTCTTTAATGTCAACAAGATCAAATCAAGAGAGCACTTATTCAAGATTTGCTCCCACTTTTGTACAAAATCTTTGTTTTCCTTACACAGAGTTGGTTTCAAACCAATTCTTAGACCTCGTGGTATCCTTTGTGCCTTATAATAGCCACCTAGAGTTACCGCATGAAGTTTACGATTCATTGTTTTTCTGATAATGTATTCGAGTTGTTTGATCTTTTTGTTTGGGTCTGTGTCTTTTGTGGAGCTGCTGGTTTCTTTGATTAGTCCTAGGATGCAGTGGCCTCCTCAGCTGAGAATCCTAATGTTGTTGCTCTTGTTTCCGTTAGTTTTTCAATTTCCTCATATGACATAGTCGCGTGCTGACTCTCAATATTACACGGAAGTGAAAATATTGACAAAAGAGAAAGGGCGAGAGTGCATAGAAAGGGTGAGACCATTGAAACACAAGGCTCCCACATTGTTATGAAAAAAAGAAGGCAACAGAAAGAAACATACTGGATAGATCGCTTAGAAACACTGTCCCCAAGAGGACTAAATGAGGAGATTGACCTTAATTGTTTTTTTATAAATAACTATATGATGATGTGTGAGATCACTTAGCCGAATTACAAATTGGACATTTTCCTCGATCGAAAATAATTTCTGACTAAGACATTATCGTTATTATCAGCTTGGATGTGTAAATAATAACAATACTTTATTTTCTTTTTTTCATTTTCTGTTTTAGTTTCATTTTTCATACAAGCGTTCATGCACGCACATTTCTGGCTCTACACATGCTTGTCATACACATCATAGCAAAAAACTCAACGATATATACATATGCACATAGCTTGCCTAATAACTAGCCTTATGGCACGCCAGTTGTAAATATAGAAACAACACACATATTTGCCCTTACCAAAATGGCCGACGCGCGAGGCTGCATGCGGCCATGTTGGTACCAAGCGTACGAAGCGTTGACATAGCAACGCTACGAACGCGAACAGCAGTCGCTGACCGCGCGTGAGGGAGAAGGCTCGAGCGCACGTGAAAGGTAAGAAAATGCAGATGAAATGCGATCGGCGATCGCTTTAACAATGCACAGGTTTAGGTTACTACAGTGGGTATTGATTCCCTAATGTGGGTCCTACCAACTATTTTTCAGCGTAATTTGCAAAATAAAGAATCGACCGATGTACAAATCAAATATGGCAAACAGGTCAGTGGCACTTCTAAACTGCAGACAGCTAACAGAACAGTCTAACACAGGTCACAACAAAACTAGAGAGTAGCACAAATATGCCATACTATAGCACTAGGTGCACTGCATGAATAATGCAATATGATAGCAGGTAAATGACAGATATGGTGAATAATGAGACAACTCGATCATAATACTGAATGGCATGTTCAACAGTATACGCACTGGGCAATATAAAGACTGAGGTTTCAATGGTGTCGCCACAAATGATTATTGAGAATTGCTGCAACCAAATGAACTTATGAGATCTGTTTTTCCATGTTTTTCTTATCTGTTGAATGTGTGTCTGTGCTTGTGGGCGCCCTGTATATATTTTAAATGGACTATATATGTTGCGTTAATACGTTACATTAATACATGACTTTATAATATGATTTCGATGTGCTGGAACCTATGAACTATATCTAATAACATACATTTTGTGAAAATTATTAAGTTAGAATTGATAACCCGGCTCTGAAGAAGGATAATGTTCCGAAATGCATTAGCCATAAAGGGTTTTTTGTTTGCCTCAGACACAGCATTAGCCTAATTGGTGAAGCTGAAACTTTAAAACTTGGATACTCGAGAGTAAATTGTGAAGCAACAATAAAAAATTAACTTCAACAAAACAAGAATGGAATGAAAATTTGTATGCTTAAATTGTCAAACCCAAAGTGGGTATTAATGGTGTGTGGCCCACACCGAAGACTTAATAGTCTTGGTCTCTTTTTCCCAATGTGGAGCAGCTTGACATCTTTGAAGCCCTTCCTCGGGTGGGCACAGGGGACAGTGGTCCCCCCAGAGGGTGGCAAGAGAGCCAGGGGGATAGTGGCGATTGGTGAAGGACCTAAGACCCACAAGGGCGCTGTGACAGTACGGCAAGGTCGGTGCCTGTACAGAGGAGCAAGGCACAGAAGGCAAGTTAGCCTGGCCAGAGGGAGAGGTGAGGTTAGAGAGGTGAGGGAGGAGCCTGTCGAAGAGAAGAATGTTGGTTTGAGGACCCTGAACCATGATGGTTCCATTGAGATAAACATTAATGATGACTCTGGAAATGGCAAAGAGGTCAAGGAGAACCACTGAGCGAGTGCTACCGTTAAGGGAAGAAGAGAAGATAGGGGAGAGAAGGCCGAACATGAAGCAAATCCATAGATCTGGAGCATTAAGGAAGAAGAGGATGTCAGTGATAGACTCTCTGACCTGACAGAAGCCGTGACATAGGTGTCTGCAATAGGAAGGCCTGGGTTTGAGTCCAGCATGTCCTTCTTAACTTTCTTCTGGACAAATTTAGTGAATGGAGAGGGGTCGGAGATATTGAAGTAGCTGGAGAGGATTGGAGTCATAGATAGGGACATGGTTGGCTGCAGTGGAGGGGGAGAGACACTTACCGGTCTGAGCACTGTTGCACTCGGCGGAAGGGGGTGGGGGACACAAGGATGGTGGGGGACAGAGGGCACCAGCTAATGAAGACACCAAACACCCACAGGCAAACCTTGGTTCAATTACAGCAGGACATGGTGTAGACACAATCCAGCAACTGGGCACATCTAAATTCGTTTTCAAGCAGTACAGGTGAAAACAGAAGCAGCAACTGGGAACAGCTAAATGTGATTTCAGCAGTACAAGGTGAAAACAGAAGCAGTAACTGGGAGCAGCTATATTCATTTTTTAGCAGTACAGGTGAAAGCAGAAGCAGCAACGTGGAGCGGTATCAGGTAATAATATCGCCATATATATGGTCGCCGTAAATAATATCGCCGGGAAAATGACGTGGTGATATTATTTAGGTGACCATATATATGGGGACAGGGGCTACAAAAAAAAATTGGGGGTTGAGGGGTTGTCCCCAGCATGTTACATGCAATTATGTCGCCATTATTACATGGAACCAGTGGAGCAGCTAAATGGAATTACCATAACTCAGCTATGCGGCAGACCACAGATTAGGAGAAAAAAATCTGTCTAACTTGTAATAATGCCCTTAGTTAGTAGAGTACATTGTAGTGGCAGCTGGTACATTTGTTGATTGGAATGGTGTACTCAATTGCCATGAAATATGGGTTAGGCTGACCATAGCAAGGGACAGTGATCACATTTTACTGAACATTTGCTTTGAAAAATTGGATAAAAAGACCACAGTTTCTGATTCGTTTTGTAAAAAGTAACAGATAAAAGGTCACAAATGAGTGCAAATGGACATTTGTTAAAGCCTTTGAATACAATACTGCCAGTGTAAAAAAATAATATTCATGATTGATGCACCAATATATGCTAGTATTCCCACATTAGACATATGTTTGCTGTGCTCATAATGTCAGCACTATAAAAAATGCCTATGCTACTAGTGCCAAAATATGCTAGAACTCCATCCACAAAAATACTCCTGTTGGTGTTTCCAATACTTAACATTTATTTGTGCATATAAGGCAAAATAAAAACTTTTTTAACTAAGATAAAGCACATCATGTGTTCTTGCTATTAATCATTGCTGCATTCTTGATTAGGTTCTTGATTCTAAAGATAGGGTCACCATCTAGTGGTAGATAGGTCCTGGTGTCATTAAGGAGTTTCAAGCATCCTGTGTTATATAGAGTGGTATCCATGAGTACCAGGGCTCCCCCTTTGTCTGCTTGCTTTAGGGTTATTGGAATTAACTATTAACACTGTATCATCAATCTATCTTCTCCCTAGAGATTCATTATTGTATAAAGAAAACAGCCATGTTTGCCCCTGATGAAGAGTGAATGTAATACTCGAAACGCGTTGGGCTAGATCAACTATTGAATGTTCCTTTGTTATAATTGCAATAAATAACTGTTTTTTTGATAAACAGATGAATTGTCAAAGATTAATTTGGGCATCTCAAAAGAAAAAAATCTCCTGCTAATGCAAGGAAAATGTAATCACTACAATTACCTCTTCTATAAATCAAATAATGGAAATTTGAGTACCTTAAAATTACACACATGCCTAGGCCCATGTTGATAGTGTGCAGGGGACGTGGGTTTCCTTAATTAGGAAACCATTTGTTCTAGATATATTTGACCAGCCTAGATACCAAGGCTGAGCACTTCTCCCCCGCACCTCAAATTATATTTACCTTTAAACTAATAATTTTGAATTTTGTTAAACTTATTGTGAACTAGGTGTGCATGGTGGTTAAAAAACTGATGATCTACCACCTACACAGATGGGTTTGGTACATTTGCAGAACATTAGATGCTCAATTCCTGAGCTCAATTCAGAGGTTGGTTTGTACTACTTGAGACGGTCTCTGAGATATTCCACAGTGTTGCCATATAGGCATTTGTGTGTCATCGTTAATGTTTTTCATTTAATTCATTTGGGAGATTGGGAGCCAATGATGTTTTTTCAGCACTGGTGTAATGTGCTCAGAATGACCAATGTTGGACATTGTAGTAATATATTGGGAGACCACCCCATCTAAGGTGACACACATCCCACCTGTTATTGCATTTAGCTAAAGCACTTTGCTTACCCAGAACCAAACCCAGACCATCCGTGACATTCAACACCCTTCTGCTGAAAGGCCAGATGAAAAGAATGGTTGTAGTTAGGCATTTTGTTTTTGGGCAATTACACCCATTTCCTTTAGGGAAGTCTGGGGTTCACAAAAAAAATAGATGTGCCCAATTGCGTAATAGACTATGTGGGTCATTACGAGAGCGGCGGAAAGGGATTATTGGCGCCGGTAATGCAGTGTT
The DNA here is from genome assembly GCF_040938575.1 of Ambystoma mexicanum. Lineage (NCBI taxonomy): Eukaryota > Metazoa > Chordata > Amphibia > Caudata > Ambystomatidae > Ambystoma > Ambystoma mexicanum. Next base: position 1,153,480,841 of record NC_090928.1, read on the forward strand.
AACCCCTTAACACTGCATTACGAGGTTCCCTCACGGGACCCGCTCAGAACGTCTGGTCAGACCAGACGCCCTTTTCGGGTCCTGCAAGGGGATCAGGGAGCTAATAACGAGCCCATTATTAATTTGCCAATTATTAGCTCCCTCCCCATTCCCATTGAGCCTCATAGGGGCTCAATGGGAATGGGGATGGGTATTTTGAATGGGGACTTACCGGGTCCTCCAAGGTTTGAATGACCCGGTAAGTCCCCATTCAGAGAACCCGGACACGAGTATGGAGGCAGCCATGGAGCTCATAGCACCATGGCTACCTCCAAACTCCTAATGACCCCCTATAGCTTGTAAAGTATAAAAGGAATGGGTGTGGATTAGAAACTGGGTCTCCATGCGCTAGTTATAACTATTAGATTTAGGTTGAAGATAGTGAATTACAAACTGGTGAAAGAGAAGTGGGTGGAGGCAGCAATCACTCTAATTCTGCCAACCAGTCCACTCTTATTGGTATTGATAAAGAGAATACATGGGGAGAGGGATGGTGATGCGCTTTACACCATTACAGTAATGCAAAGCAGTAGTGTAAACTTAGTTTAATTAGAACATGAACAGCCGACATGTGTTTCGACACTCAGGTCGTCCTCAAGGCTGAATAATGACGAAAATATATAGGATTCAATTAAACCTTTCAGAACACGAAATCACATAAAGTAACATCAACACAGATATGAATATACCAATAAACAAATAATTAAAAAAGAAAAAACATTGCATACCACACGTCAGGTAGAGAGTGGAGGGCAGGCAGGCGTTTGTAGTAACAACAGAAAACAAGAGAACAAAAATCACAATGAGCAGAAACTTTATAACTGGCATCATAAGAGACATATGCCTCATTGAAAAAGAATGACATGATAATAACAGAGATTCTTGCTGTAATGTCATATAGATTATACGGGTAACCTGTGTTCGCATGGTCACTGAAACCAAACCACATGTGATTCAAGCACCAGCCCTCTCCTCATTTATTAGCTTTTAAAGTACACTGGGAATTAAATGTGTTAATCTTGAATGTTAACAAAATCACCCCATTGAATTTGGCTGCAGGTGAATTAATTACAATATTATTTATCAAATATACAATGTATTAAATCAAACAAACTGCCACACTCTTGGTTCTATTAAACAAGCCAATTGCAGTGGATTTCTCTGGGTTTGGCGCACAGGAAAGTCAGCAGTATTTTAGGATACTCTCTTATGGAAGCCCAGGGATCTAGTCAGAAGCTTCAGTGAAAGCCACCAGCATTCATCCCTCTATTTGGCCCCGCTTGATAAGGCCCAGTCAGCTTTTAGGCTTTCCCAACTGCTGTCTCACAGGTAAAGATAATCCTGCAATAATTCCAACCCAGGTAATATCAGGCAGTATTAACAACACACGCTGGAGACCAAGTAATAATACTGGGTCACACAACCGCTCTCATATGGGGCCCAAGATGGGCACGTATTTATATCTGATTCACGACAAAATGTTCAAGTATCCATAATATACCATACTTCTTAGAGAAAGGAAGATGAGTCTTTCTGATTCATATCAAAAATGATTTATCCATAATAGTTCAAACAAAAAGCTATCACTAAGCAGTTGCCACAATCCACATGTATTAGACTAAAAAAGCCAATGCATTTCGGAAATTATTTCCTTCATCAGGGCGAGTCTCATTGGTGTGGTCAGTGGTGAAAAACAGAACGTCCTGCGTTCATGCCCACTCAGCAGTGGGTTGTAAATGACAATATGCACAAAGGCATGAAGAAAATCCACTCGTGCTTACAAGGAAACCAATCTTGTAATACACAGAGAGAAACGATCCTCCACTGTGCAGCTGCAGGGCAGTGACTCAGACTGCAGTGTGAAGCCGTTGTCTAGGCAACGGTTCTTTTGTTTAGCATGTGACCACCTCGTTTCTGTGAGATGCAGGTGGTCACAATTAATGATGTAAAATCGGCCAGGGCCCACAAAAATGACAAACCAAAAATTTATGGGGCATCATCAATAGGTGCCCATGATGATGCCCCATAAATATTTGGTTGGGCATGAACGCAGGACGTTCTGTTTTTCACCACTGACCACACCAATGAGACTCGCCCTGATGAAGGAAATAATTTCCGAAATGCATTGGCTTTTTTAGTCTAATACATGTGGATTGTGGCAACTGCTTCCTCACTAAGGATTATTAGTGATAGCTTTTTGTTTGAACTATTATGGATAAATCATTTTTGATATGAATCAGAAAGACTCATCTTCCTTTCTCTAAGAAGTATGGTATATTATGGATACTTGAACATATTGTCGTGAATCAGATATAAATACGTGCCCATCTTGGGCCCCATATGAGAGCGGTTGTGTGACCCAGTATTATTACTTGGTCTCCAGCGTGTGTTGCAATTATAAGTCCGGGTGTCTCCAGACTTGTCACAGCCAGCTCCTTTTCAATTGGATGTATATTCTTTTTTGAAATATTTGATTTTTACTTGAATATTCTGAACATTTTTGAATACATGGTGGTGCCCACTCTCTTTTCTGTTTAATATCAGGCAGTATTCCCAGATAATTTCAGGCAGCTGTTTTAGGATTCACCCCATGTTTGTAGGCAGGTCTCCCCAGGAGAATTTTAGGCAGTTCTCCCCTTCCCCATAGTGCAAGGCCTTTTTACCCTCTAAGCCACACCTCCGAAATATCTTACTAGAATTTTCATTGACGATTTATCCATTCTCCTCCCCAAGGGCCAGCCCCTCTCTAATTATAGGCCACTTGGAGTTATGAAGTTGAATTGATGGGAAGGATGAACCCATTCACCAGGGTCTTCATTTGACATTTGTTTTTATACATGTAGTTTTAGACTGAAAAAGTCCTACATGAGAAATATGTTTGTTTAATAAACATAATAACATGTACATGTGTTCCTCTACTCATGCCAGACTTATCAAGATGACTCCTGTTCCGGCAGGAATTAGCAGGTGCAAATACCAATTTTTTGCACTTTACACAACAATTATAACAGTTACCAACCTGAAATGTCTGATGCCAATATCTAATTTAATAAGCCACCAGCTCCCAAACTTTCAGCCTCATTAAATATTCTGGGGAGTTAGAAACACATTTTAGGTTGTAACAGGGCTTCCAAAAGTCAGGTTTTGATACAAATTTAATCAACATCACAGGCTATAATAATAAGCTTTAAAATGTCAATATTCTGTACATAGCACAGCTCGAATGAAAATTTGGAAAACATAATTCCTAATATAAACCTATGGCTTTATATTTAAAGACATATAATTTAGAATTTCATTTCACAATTTCTGTTCTGGTTTTAGCCTCTGTTCCAGGCTCTGTAGCCTCATTTTCAATTAAGCCTGGAGTAAAACTATTAACCTTTCTTCTCCCAAGGCACATGGTTATTTTATTGCTTATCTGAGATAACAGGACTTCATAAAATGTTACACATGGCCGTAAGTGGTCACTATGGGCTCGTACCCGGTTATGCGGTTCTCGCGCCGGCTTGAGTGGTATTCTTCGGAGGAGCAGTTCCAAGATGGACGCCCATAGAGACCTTCCAACGGATAGCAGCGGTTCAGTCTTCACACGTCCCTGCGAGACGCCGCAGAACGCTCACGTGACTCTATTTCCGGACTCGAAGCCTATGGATCTTCGCGTCGCTTCTGCTACTGACGCTCCGTAAATTCGCTCTCGCCTTTCTTGCCTTTTTGCAGAAAATTCCATACTAATTCTTTCTTACACTTCTTATTCTTTGTTTCTCAGTCCTTCTCTGCAGTTGCTCTGTTCAGCCCCCATTCCTTGCGAGTGCAGACCAGTCCATCTTATCAATCATTTTCCAGCCGATTCGAGAGAAGTCTCTCCGGCTTTCATTTCCTCCCAGAAACCCGCGAGGGAAAGCCCTATTTCCTTTGATCTCCCTGTTCTTAGTTTCAATCAAAACACTTACCTATCTGTTCTTATAGAGTTCCTGTAACTTACCAGCAAACCTTTTGAGTACCCATCTCGTCAAGTCTAAGCCTTCCTAGACTCTATTAACGGTGAGAGGATCCTCCTTCCGCCCTTTACTAAACCTCCAACTCCCATTTCCATTCTAACCCTCTTCTTATCTTCCTTTCGTGTATCCAGAGGAAGCCTCCCAAAGGACATCAGTTTCTACAGCACCTCAGGAACATCTTCACTCAACACCAACCTGAACCTCGAGACTCCAGACTCGTCCAGGGTTTTCTTCCCATTAGAGGGTTTCCCTGGCGGTCCTGTCCTCTCCCCTGGTTATTCTATTTCCAGGTAGGGGGGTCAGGGTTGCCTCTGGGAAATCTTCACAGCCGCATTTGCCTCTTCCATATTGCATTCTTCGACTTGTCAAGGTGAGCGAGTTGGTAAACAGTTGCTCTTTCATACCGTAGTTTATAACCATAACAGTAATTAACATAAAATTCTGTGTTGGTCACCAGAGTGTCCTGAATAGAACAAATCCCTCCTCAGGAAACAGAAACTTACAGTCATGCCTCTAGCAACATTGACTTATATTGGTGATGGTGAAGGTTGCATTTCCTTGGGCAGATGAGGCTTTTTAAATGTTGCATCTGACATGAAATTACTGCCTTTTCAATCTGTTGCATTTACTTTTTTAATATCCCTCCTCATGACATAAATCTCCACTTCACTTTATGATCTTTATTTGAAGGATTTAGGCCAGGGAGTTTCACTGTAACACAATGCCTTTCTGTCCAAATGGTAAAATTCTCAAATTTCCAAGGCATCTTTCTTGTGTTGAAAAATAGGCCTCATGAGTTCTAACAATGGCATGCAAAGCCCTTTTGAATATCTGTATATCTCTTGAGTTGCATATGCACTTTTTAATGTGTCAGCTGAAAATGAAAAGCTGTCTTTTTGTCTGTCAGCTCAAAATGTGCCTTCCCAGTTCCTTTCTGCAGTCTGGTTTTATTTATTTACATATTCCTTGTTTCAACTGCAGAAATACACCAAGTTTGAATTCACTAGGCAGCTTGTCTGTATTAAAGTTTGGAGGCTGGCTTTGCATTCTGCCAGTGTGTCTTTCAACGAAAAGAATGCATTTCAGCCTATTGTGGCCTAACACAGGCTTTATGATAATTTGATCATCGGGCTGCTGTTAAACTCCACAGTATTATTCTACCTGCAGTATATTGTACTAATTGCTGTCGGCTATATGTTGGGGTTCCCAATAGCAATGCGTGACCATAGTCCAATTTGCTTACTGTTGATAAAATGTGGTACAATAATGTTGACATTTGTATTAACAGTAATGCTACTTCTAACAATCTGAAAATGTTCCTATTTGGTAGCATGTGTACTATAGGATAAGTGGGGGCTTCCAAGTGGAGTAAGTTTGAGAGTAAGGAGTTTCTTAATTTATGGAAAGCAGTTCCTCTGAAGTAGCAGTTTCACAACAAAAAGGAGGAGGGCTTTCACCAGTACAAGTATTAATATTGAAGGGAGACAGAACAGCACCAACACAAACATAAATAATAATGTATTTGGTTTTAGCTCACATAATGAACTTTTACAAAACATTTCATAATCAATTACACACAAATCATATCAATCCAATTCTAAAATTATTCCTACCAATTCAGTCGCATCATTCTACAGTCGAGCTTCAGGATGTGCAAATACTTCTTTTCATCAACAAATTATACAATTTAAAAAAATGTTTAGTATCATCATAAACATACATTCCTGTGCTAATAATAATGACAATACGTAAACTCTTTCACTGCACTACTTATCATAGTTTAATCTGAATTAGAAGCATTCACATTTTCCTCAGCTATATACCCAGTTTGACTTGTATCGAACACCAGAGGGTGTGTTATGCAATCCGTACTGACTCCATATCTGTATTTAGACAATAGCTCCAGAAAGCCTAGGTTTTATGGAGTCATGCCGACTCACAAATGTACCCAGTAGGCCTGTGTGCTCATTTTTGCACATTGGGTCAAGACGTGTCTGTTGGTCTCAGATTTATCTTGTTCTTTATATATACGTCAGATTTGTTGGTCAATTGGCATTTGGGTATAAACCCCCTGCACAGTAAGCAGAGGGAGCTGATTTATCCTAAGGCACAACCTAAATCTGCGTACCAACGGGCTAGGATTTTTAAGGAGCTATGACTGGGCTTTTAGATATGTATGCATTACTCCTGTCACTGGCTTGTAATTTCATAATTTCATACTTTTTCCAGTGCTGTAATTACTTACCCAGTCACACTTTTTCATTTTGTTCACAAAACTGCCCTTCAGTATTTCATACTGGGTACCCCATTGAAAGTCTGGAAGCCAATCAATTTGATGAAAACACTCCTCAATCAGTCTCCACTAATTTTTATTTTGGGTGCCCTATCCATCAATTTGTAGCTTTTCCCCAATATGTCCAACAAGTGACTCCTTGTGTTACTCCTTGATTTGAGATAGAGCTGGCTTTGTTGGGTTTGCACCTGAGGTATCTATGCTACCATGCCTAGTTCCAATCTCAAGAAGGCTATGGATGTCGCCAGAGGAAGGCTTAATATTTTCCTACAAAAAGGACCCTCCAGTAACCCCAACAAGGTCAAGTTCGCCATTGCTAAAGCTTCAAGTCCGTACTGGATTGCTGGTATGAAGCACTGCTTTTATAGCTTCAGTATACCCTCCACAGTGTATCCTGCTGATTCTCTTGCAAATCTGTTAATAACATGCTTTAGTTTTCTTACTTTACATCTCTTACCTTCTATGATCATATCGTACATACCTCTGGCTGATAATTCTATTCCCAAGTATGTCACATATTCAAGTGTACCAACTTCAAAGCCCAATTTTACCCAGTTCATCTTCCCTCTGACTTTGACATCATTGTAGTCTTGTTCATATTTACTGTGAGATCAATTTTTCTCTGCAAATTTCTCTGAATTTCCCTCTCGCCCCACTGATCGTTCTATCCATTTAAACCATATCATCAGCATAAGGCCGCTGGCACTAAGTCAGAACCCACTTTTACAGAGCAACCGGAGTTGGGCCGGACCACCTCGGGGAGGTCCGACATGTATCGGTTATATAGTAGGAGGCGAACACACAACCCTGTTTGACCCCCCTGTCTATAAACACCTCATCTGACAGGGATCCCTCATCATCCAGGCGGACTTGCAGTCATATTTGTGTGTTAGAGAATGTTTATATCCACAAGCCATTCTAGGCATCCCAGCTTTCTGAGTTTTTCCCACAGCTTGCCGCGATTTTATGCTGTAAGTTTGCGAGTGTTTCTCCCTGAGATGGGGTAAAGGTACACCTGACTACTCATTGTCCATATATTGAAGCTTATTAGATAATGATCGGGCCAAGAGATTTTAGAGATGGATTTTAGCGCTAAATTAATGTTTAATGTTAAGATCCAATCCAGGATTTTACCTTTGGAATGGGTTAGGGGGTTAACAGTTTGGGTAAAATTAATTTCTTGTAGGGTTGTGCAGAATGCGGTAGCTTTCTGGTCAAGTTGTTAATTGAATCCAAGGTTAATGTCACCTAGGATAATGAATGTAGTGCTTGGTTTGAGGAGGGGGGTGATGAGTAAGGCAATGTCTGATTCGGTGTGGTTGGCAATGTTCGGTGTTCGGTAGATGATGAGAAAGTTGATTGTAGTTTTTGGGTCGGCTGGCAGTTTGAGTAGAAGGAGTTTGTATCCCGCCACTGGGTCTAGTCTGTAAGATATGAACAGCACTATTGCTTGGGGTGTAATAGGTAATCCTTCTCCTTTGGTATCTTGGCGGTCGGCCCTAAGGATGGTATAGTTGGGGGGGATAGTGGAAAAAAAGACCTTGGCCGTAAAGCCAACGGTGTGGGCTGCACACCCTTTTGACCACTCACAGGTGGTTTATTTAAGTATTTGTAATTCAACAATTGTTTGTTGTGGTTATATATCAAATGCATCTTTATTCATTGCTTATTGGTTTCATAAGCTAAAATCCCTTTGGGGGTATTTAAATCGTCAGGCTGAAATGTCACATTAGAGGCCTACGTATTTCAGGTTAAAAACCCATCTTCAGGGCCTGTGAACATATAGATTCAAGCTGCCTAATGGTCAAATCTACTTACATTATTAATATATTTTCAACAATATGTAAGAAATGCAATAGTTTCCATATTAAAGCAAAAAAACATTCATTATGTGCAGGAAAGGAAATCATTCACATACGTGCACGTAGAAATAAATGTAAATTCCATGTACGTTACCAATTGTATGCCATGAGAGTGATCATGAGTGGATCAACATCATCATAGGATTCATCCATTACGAAAATTCAAAAGAAGAAGAGAAATACAAGAAATGAAAATGTGACTAAGTATAGAAATGTGGATAAATCATTACGCTTTTAAAATAAAATGGAGAGGGTCAGGTTACTGACCAGCTGCTCGCACGTGTGTTGCTCATTTAGAATGCTTCATACAGCGAAGACGATCATGTTTGTATCTGTAGTACGAGCGTTAACTCGAGTCTGTGAAATGAATCGTAGGATGTCAGATGGTGTGGTATGACATAATTATATGCCTTATCTAAAGAGAATCTTACTTGTATGCTTATCACGCTGCAATGAAAGGCGGCAGGACGCTGCAAAAACTTGGGCAAAAACTTGTGTCTGGACTAAGACTTGCTAAGTTGTGGAAGGTTGCCTTGGGAACCAGAATGCTAGTATGGCTGGGCGCGCTCTGTGTAGTATGTGTTAAAAAGCAGGTCGGCCATCTTAAGGTGGTGTAAATTAGCTGATGTGGGTAGTGTAGTAAGCAAAACCAAGAGATCGCTTGATCAGGTAATCTTGATGTGACGATCTATATGTATTGTGAAAGTAGAAATGAAGAAATATTCAGAAAAAGTATGCATAACCAAGAAATAATAAATCAAGAAATACAAATGTGAACACCGTGCTGGAGAGTCAGCTGATTTCTGAAAGTGAAAATAAGCAACAGACAAGGTGGAAACGGAAGAAAAGAGGTCATTTTTGGAGCTCTCAAAAATATATCTAAATGGTTCATATTAGCCTGAGATGGTTTAGGGTGAAAGAAAAGATAGGAATGAATCAAAGAAACTAGTGTAATGCTAATGGACAGATAATACTAAAAATATGAAACACTAAACACAGAATATATGAGTCCTTCATAAAAAGCAGCTTAAATCGAAATCTTCGTTCATCCCTTCCGGTGCAATGGACCCTATCCTTTCGATCCATAATACTTCTTTCTGGGCTCTTAGTCTTTTCATGTTCACACTCTGTACCTTGGTGGGAATCACTTCTAGCACTGCAAATCTAAGTTATGCTACTGTGTGACCATTTAGAGAGAAGTGTCTTGCCACTGCTGATGTTTGATTGTTCATTCGAACACAGAATTTATGTTCATTGATGCGTACACGTATTTTCCGTGCGGTCTCTGCGACGTAATACTTAGCACATGGGCATTTGATTGCATAAATAACGTTCTCTGACAAACAGGTGGCGGGATATCTGAGTTGGATTCTTTCTCCTGTCCTTGGATGTGATATGTAAGGTCCTTTAATTATGTTGTTGAAATTGCCACAACTCATGCCTCATGCATGGGTATGTCCCCGGGTGTTTGTCAACAGTTTTCTGTTTGGATTTCTTGCTGTGTGTGTCGACCAATAGATTTCGTAAGTTGTTACTCCTTTGATAAGCAAACACTGGAGGCTGCGCAAACAGTTCTTTTGTACTCTGGTCGTTCTGTAATATGTTCCATCTCTTGAGAACACTGGCCCTCATTACGACCCTGGCGGAAAGCGACTGACCGGAGCGCCACAGCGTAAATAGCGTTTCCGCCATTGCACGAAGGAGCAAAGTGCGGCCCATTCCGACCCATCGGGCACGAGCACCACGCCACGGCGGAAGTGCAAAGTCCGCGATGGCGGAAATGACCCCAAAACGGCCCACACCGCCGCCGTACGGCGCCCTGGGTGCAATACCGCCACCCCTCTTAGCGGTCACCGCAGTGTGCGCCTACCGGAAAGTACGGTGCCCGGAAATATACGGAAACGGAAGTTAAAACATGGGCCCGGAACGGGAAACATCCCGGCGTACACCTATAAAAACACTAAAACCACACAACCACTAAAATCACTACCCTGAAACACACCCCAACCCGTCAACCACCCTAGCGAAACCAAGAAAAATGGGAAAAGTAGCGAAGAAAGCGTGCGACCGCAAGCGGCAGGTCCACTTCTCCCGTGAGGAACTCACCGTGCTAACAGAGACCCTCCAGGAGAATGCTGCCGTCGTCTTCTCCACGCAAATGACCAGGACGGCACTTGCAAACAAGAAGGCCATATGGGCTCTGGTGGCACAGCGGGTAAGTGCGGTGGGGACCGCACCCCGCACCCCACAGCAATGCCGCAAGCGATGGGACGACCTGCGGATACGCGTCCGCAGCATACTCTCTGCCAACCGCAACATTGCCACAGCCACCGGGGGAGGTCCTGAATCACCCATCAAGTTGACCCCCTGGGAAGAAATCTGTGCCTCCACCATCGGAATGGAGAGCATAGAGGGAGTCGGAGGGATGGAGAAAGGAGTGCAGACATCCGAAGATTCAGGTAGGTGGGCCAGATAAAACAATGCCAAATCCACAATGTCCATCCATGTGAAGTACCATGCGTCCACATAGTGCAACAGAAACACATGTCCAGGAGAACGTCCACACACATCGGCCTGAAAGCGCACGTCAAAACCCACAATAAATACATAAATAATTAAAAACCCCTAATACACGCACTACACGTGCAGCAGGCACACCCTAACTGCAGGCTGCCAAACAACTGCACCCTCACTCCACACACAAATCAAAGCACCTCCAAGACCCCGACCCAAATCACCCTCAGGTACCACCCCAATGCATGTGATACAATGCCATTCCAATTCCCACTGACCCATCAATAACCCTCGCCCTCCTTTACTCCACCACAGGGTCCGATCCAAACGACGAGCTACAGGACACCCCTACCAGCACACCTGCAAAGAGGGCCAAGACCAACGGCCAGAGACCCTCCACCTCAGCTGCACGCATCAAGACACGGCAGCAGCACAAATCAGGTGGCAGCACAGAGGAGGGAACATCAACAGGCACCCCAGCAGCCAGCATGCCCACAACACCACCACCACAGGTCCCCCCAATGGATGCCACAGAAGGCACTGCCTCTGGTGGCAGCAGCACCATAGGTGACACCCCATTGATGGCAGCATGCTCGGACACAGAAAACGGGGATGCCGAAGTCAGATCCATCCATGACCTGTCCCAATCCCCCTGTCTGTCCCATCCCGTACAACATGAGGATACCACGCAGGGGCACCCACAAGACGACGACTGGCCATCCCCCACAAGCCCTGTGGCAAGGCAACATGAGGACAACAGCCCCTCTGTGACACCCCCGCAAATGGCCATGGCCCAGCAGAGGCAACAGTCCCTCGACCAGTTGATTGAACAACAGCAGCAACTGGCCACACTCCTCAAGGACCATGCCGATGAATGTGGGGGCACTAAGGCAGACATAGAAACATCAACTGAGACACTTAGGGCAGAAATGGAGAGAGGTACAGAGACGCTAAGGGCACAAATTGAGAGAAGCACCGAGAGCCTGAGGGGGGAACTGCATGCGACGTCCAAAGACGTATGTGCCGAACTTGCCGCAGTGCGCCGTGTGCTCACTGAGCTCTCGCAAACCCTTAGGGACATGCATGGACGTGAGCAGGCAGACACATCATCCATTGCAAGTTCCGTCCAGGGCAGCCCCCAACGTAGATCTGGAAGGAACCTGCGCTCCACAGGCAGGGGTGCCCCTGATACCCGCAGAGGGGGCATGCAATAGCGACAGCCCACTGACAATGAGCATCTTTGGACACTGGTGTTCGGGGGGGAGGTAGGAGGGTGGAGGGGGTGTGTTGGGCTCACTTGGGTGGCGGGTCGATAGGGTGTTCAACATGATATCACATATGCCATAAAAAGTGCACGATCAACCAATGAGAAGTGTGGACATTGATCTTTGTGTACTAGGCCATCATAGGCGTACAGTCCATATTGTGCATGTCCCAGACACACGCAGTGCCACGAGTCCCGTGTCCATGTATCAGCCACCAGGCGTGAGTGCTAGAAGCATACATCAATGAGATGCTGACGAATGTCACGGGCCTCCGGTGCCTCGCAGACTCCATGAGGTGCTGCCACATCCCCACCCTCATCATGACCATCATCAGGTGCTTGCAGTTCAGTGTCAGGGGGCATGGGCACATTTCTACGTACGCACATGTTGTGGAGCATGACACATGCCATCACCATCTTTGCAACCTTCTCATGGCGGTACAGGAGTGCCCCGCCAGACCTGCTGAGGCAGCGGAAACGGGTCTTCAGTAGGCCGAATGCCTGTTCAATGACTACACGGGTACGTGAGTGGGCATGGTTGTAGTCCTCCTCATGCTGGTCCCGTGGGTTCCGGACTGGTGTGAGGAGCCATCTCTTCAGTGGATATCCAGCATCACCTGTATGTGGACGAGAAACGTATGATGTGGAATGCCATTGATACGTACGCACACCCCCCCCCCTTCCTGGCAGGTCATTGCCAATTCACATACCCCACATCATCATGCATGTAATGAGACTCACCGAGTAGCCAGGATCTGTTCCCTGCGTGTCGCTCCATGTAGCGTGGTATTGTAGAGTTCCTCAAGACCATAGAATCATGGGTTGATCCAGGGAATCGGGCACAACAATGTGTAATGATCCTGTTGGAGTCACACACCATCTGTACATTCAGGGAATGAAATTGTTTTCGGTTGCGGTACTGGGCCTCCATGGCATGTGGGACGACCAATTCAACATGGGTGCAGTCGATGGCACCAATGCAACCCGGTATGCCGGCAAGTGCATGGAATCCCACTTTTGTGTTGGTTATTTCCTGCTCCGAGCGTGGTAGAGAGATGTAGTCGTCTGCGTGCTTCAGGAGGGCATCGAGCACTTGCAATAGTGTCCGTGAGAACAGTGGCTGAGAAATGCCATGCAACTGTCCGACTGTGTGCTGGTAGGTGCCTGTGGCCAGGAAGTGGAGTACAGACACCACCTTCAGTAGGGGTGGGATGGCGGTTGGGCTATCTATCATGCTGACAAGGTCAGCCTGTGTCATGTCCACAATGGCGGCTATGGTGTCCCGGTCCAGACGGTAGAGGGTGTGGATCTGCTCATCAGTGAGGTTGAACGGATGTGCTCGGAGGCGTGGAATTGCGGGCTACCTGCGTGGTGGTAGTGGCTGCGCTGGTGGGCCTTGCTGGCCCTGCCTTAGCCTCCTCCTCCTCCTGCGTCTCCTCCGTGCGGCTGGTTGTAGTTGGTGTTCGTCTACTTCTTGGAGTCGGAGCACTTGCAGTGCTATCAGGTCCCCCAGGGCCAACATCGCGAGTCCTGCCGGTAGCATTCCGGTGTGGTTGTGGGAGGAGACTGGCTGTGCAATTTATGTGTTTTCAGGCTGTATGGCCTCCACCTGTGGTGATTGATTCCACCTGTGCAAACTGCTCTCCCCTTTGGCCGAGCACGTCCCGCGCACAACGCTGCAATTCGGGGAATTGTATCTTGCTATTGCAATCATGTATTTGTACCCGATGGCCGTGTAAGATTGGTTGATATGTTCATTCTGCTGTGGTCCCATTGTTTCACATACTATCTGTGCAGTCGCGAACAGACTTGTGAGGGGTCAGTGGGACGTAGTACTCGAGTAACGGTGGGCCCTCATGCATCACTGTACCGAGTTGCAACGACGGGCGGGGCGTCCCATTCGTGGGTGAAGGCAGTTGCCATTTTCACACACAGCCGCACTCGATGGAATAATTAGTGATTTCAAACGGCCACAGATGCCTTTTCGACGTGATGTTGCAAATGAGGAATTCGAAGGGCGGCGCTTTCGGTTTCCAGCTAGCGGCGAGGAGATGCCCACAGGTCTGACTGCAAATGTAACGTTCTATTGTTCTATGTCCTTGAGACAGGGCCCATGGCGAGGGAGCAATGATTGATATGAATAGTTTGGGATGCGCAATAGCTACGTGGGCGATGAGGCCGTCCGTTCCCAAATACATGTTACTTCACAACACTGGAATTACGGGCTGGGGCACTGTGGATTTAGCAGGCTGCATAACGCACAGACTCAATGGATGTTTCTAATGTTATGTGAGTAATTATTCAGGCATTTTGATCCCGGGATGAGGGAATGATGGATGGATGCATGGGCAGGTGATTTGATACAGAGTTTGCCATGTACAGGGCTTCTTGGGATCTATCCGCCTCCCCTACGCTATGTGATGCAGGGCTGCCATAGTGGGACCATCGTCCATCTGGCCTTGTTGAGCCCTCCCTGTCTCGAGGCGCCCTCAGACACTCGTTTGTGATGGTGTTTGCACCTCGATATAGATGGTTATGAGTCGCAAGTGGTTTTGGGGTGGTGATGTTCCTTTGGAGTGGGCTAGCATGCATATGGCTGTGGATTTCGTGTGATCATTGAAGTGAGTTGTTGGTATGTAGTTCTGATGGCCATTCTGTTCTTTTTCTTTTCTTTTGGTTGACAGGTATCTCCTCCCCTTTTGCCACTGCCATCTGTATGCCACTCCTGCAGATGGATTTTACTCCCGACACCTGCTGCTTCGTGTTAATCAGTGGAGCAGCATTACGATCTTATGGGACGATCGCCAATGGGCCACATGCCCTTACGCAGTACTGGTGGCTCGGAGCAACATTTCGGCCTTTCAGCTGGACTAGTGCCTCCCCATTGGGACGGCCCTGCGGTTCTGTGCGCTTCCATGTTGCCTTTTCGTACGTGAATGTGGCTCTGTGTACCATGGGGGAACAGGGCGACACACAGGTAGTGGCTGGTCATTTCTTGCGGAAGCAGCCCACAATGGTGATTAGTGTTTTGGAGTTCATGGCCTGATGGCTGTATGGGCTTGGTGATTTTGATGTGCATAAAATTTCTATTCTGATTTGGCCCGTGTAGCGTTTTTCTTTGCAAGTGATGTGGCATATGCCTATTTGGGGGGCGATGTATTGTGAGGAGATCTGCATTGGGTTCCAGCTTCGGGGTTTAGTTGCGTGGTACTGTGCTGTGCGCGTTTGCCTACGAAGCCCAGTGAGGTCAGGGATGGGGGCTGCCAATATGACAGTTTGAATGTTGTCATGCTCAGGGGCGGGGGATTGGGTTTTGTGTAACAGATGCCGGTCAGCCAGGTGGACTGGTGGAATGATGTGATTTTCGGAATATTGCTGGTCACAGGTGCCTGTGTTTGCGTGCGTTTCTTGGTGGGGGACTGTGGTCATGTCCATTGGGATGGCTTCTGTATTCGTGCCATCTGTGCCCTGCAGCTCCCATTGGCCCCTCTTGTGTTTCTTTTGTTCGTTGGCATGCATGGGTGACTTGTACATTTCAATGGTTGCATTGTGGCTTCATTGCACCTACGGGGAGTTGTACTTTGTGGGCAGGGAGCGGTGTACAGGCACTCAGTGGGGCCGTTTACGGTTGATTCGCGATGCCGTACTTCTCGCCATGGCGGAATGGTACATTACGCCATGCCTGATGGCGTTAGGTACATGTCCGCTAGGGTCGGAATTGGCGTACCGTTGCACCATGGTGGTGTTTGCGGTTTGGCATGGCGCGCGCGCGCGTGCTTGGTGCAGTTAGCGTTGGCGTTCACTACGGTGTCGCTAATGGCTTCGTACTTTGCGGTGACGGGTCATAGTCGCACCGAGCGCTATTCGATGGCGGTATTGCATTTCCGCCATCGTTTTTCGATTTCCGCCAGGGTCGTAATGAGGGCCACTGTCTTTAATTTGTCCTCTCTGAATCGAGTATTTCGTGACAAAGACCAATTCTGGGCTTGCACGTTCTGGTTTTTTGGACAACAGTTGAGTACGATCTTGTGCATCGGTTTTAGTCCTGCAGCTAGGAGATCATCCTCAGGGTATCCTCTTTCTTTGAGTTTCATGTGTAGTTTGTTCAATTCCAAATCACATTCTACTGGGTCTCTTACAATTCTTTTGATGCGCAGCATTTGGCCGAATGGCAGATTTCGTAAGATGTTGGGTGGGTGAAAACTCATTCAATGAAGAAGGTTATTTTTGTCAGTAGGTTTTGAGTACAGTTTAGGTAAGATCCTGGAGTCTTCGATCGCTGTTTGGACATCTAAATAATGAATATTTGGGTTACCTATTTCCATAGTAAATTATATTCTGTTGTCGATGTTATTCAGGTACAGTAAAAAATTGTTGAGTTCTTCTCGGTTACCTGACCAGATCCCAAATATATCGTCGATATATCGAATCCATTTTTTCAAATGTATGCTCCATTGTGAGTGATAGCTGGGTGGGATAGCCAGGGCCAGTAGTGGGCCGTAGGCTTGATGCAGCCAAGTTTCTGTGATGACTATAAAATCTAAATGTTGGTGGAGGAGTAAAGCAAGTATGTCAATAGCATGCACTCCTAGAGATTGCACATTTAGAAGGGCACCTTTGAGGTTGGGATTTGGCTCTGGAAGGGGCATGGAGAGAACTGTAGGCATGGCAGGGGTGCTGTAGAGTGTAAGCACCTTGGGCAGAGTGGAGACCTGGTTGCACTGTTGTGTAGAAGAGGTAGTGATCTGCCCCTTAGGCTGAATGGTGTTCTGGTCACAATGTGGTATGGGAGGAGTGAGGCGTGGTAGGCCCGTGGTATACCGGTGGGGATGATGTAGGCAGGTTAGTGCGGATAATCTCCATAGCCTAGTGGTCCCCACGATAGGGTGGGTGGTGTAGAGTAAGGTTGCTGATGTTCTTGCACTAAGACGCCCGCAACGTGTTGTTCCTAGGCAAGGGGCGATAGATCCTGGTAGACTTGTGGGGCAAGTGGTTGGGGTGCTTCCAATGGGGTTGACTAGGTATCTGCGTCCTATTACTCCTGTAGACTGGGCGATAATTGTTGTGGCATTGCTGGGAGTGGGAAAGGGGATGCTTTCAGTAGGAAGGAAGTTGGGTAAGGGAGAGGGTGGCGTCGGGGCCACCAAAGTCGAGCAAGGCCGTTACCTAGCTAAGTGAAGATGTCTGTGTGCATGGCAGTAGTCTGGGCATGCTGTGATCAGTGGTATGGCCATAGGAGGTCACCTGCATGGTAGTCATGCTACAGGGAAAATTTTGGCTCAGGCCGTAGACAAGATACAATATGGACTAGATTAACAATGGCTAGTCACATGTAGCAGGATTTGGGTTCTAACGGCAGACACAATTTAATATGCACTGGAAATAACACTGGCGATAAAAATGGACCAAAGTTTGAATTCTAGCACCAAGCAAAATATAGTATATTTAGGATTAACACTGATAGGCAAAATGCAACAAGCTTCGAGTTATAGTGCCAAAACAACATGCTGTGTGCTCTGTATTAACATTGGCGAGCATTACAATTTGTGTTAAAGCTGTATTAAAATTTCCGCCAAGATGAATGATGTGAATAACTTTCCTGTCACATCTAGCAGTGAGATTAGACAATACTTTTCAGGCTGCTTTCAATCTCCCTTTTTGTGTACTGGTAGCATGATAGCACTTTTCCAAGTAGGAGGAACATCCTTTTGTTTACACACCTTGTCATATAGTATTTTCAGAATTCATGCCCATTCAACAGGATTTGTCTTTAGTACCGTGTTTGACAGTTCTACCAGCCCGGAGCTAGGGAGCCCTTTAATTGTACTATAGCCGTTTGTATGTCTGTAGCTGAAATGCTCAAGGGTCATTGGGCGATAGTCTTGCATTCAAAGGCCTTGGGGTTGGGTTGTACATATTTTACTTTAAGGAAGTCTGTCAATTTCCATGTGGGTAGTGGATTGACTAATTTCCTTTTACCTTTTACAGTATTTGCCAAATATCTTAGGGGGTTTTGTTACACAAAGCAGTTACCATCTGCTGCCACTGCATATTTATTTTGGAAAATATCTGTCTAGGTAACCACCTTTTTTCTTACCCTTTTGTGCTTCCTTATCTGGCCCTCCTTTTCTACAGGGTGCCCTGACGACTGAATCACTTTTCTGATGTTTCGACGTTGTATTTGGTTTGTCTACTTGCACATATGGGTCAAACAGATTCTTGTGCTTATTATTTTGAATCATTTAATTCTTATGTCCTAGAGACCCAGCTTTAAAGGCGAGCAAACTCAAATGATAACCCATCTCAGCCAGGCTAAAAATAGCAAACACATTTAACTCATGTCTAAATAATAGCCTTGTAGCTGTAGCAGCCCTACCAACATTTCTTTGTGCCGACCCAATCAGATTTCCTGGCTGATTTATCTGTGCCACCTCTCTGCCCTTTTGTCTTTATCCCAATTTGCCCACGTTAAGTGTCAATGTTAACATGGAGTGATCACTAAAGTTTGTCTTCTGTATATCTAAGGACACCACTCTCTCTACACACAAGTTACTTTCATTAAAGTAGTCTTGAGTCCACATACATTTCCCCAATTTATCACCCTCTGTTCTACCATTCAACAACATTAAATCGATACTGTTGCATTAGACAAAATAAATCATTTATTCAATATTATTCAAAGTTTAAAAAGCAAAAAACATTAGTAGCTATCTGTTGTCACAGATAGTGTTGAATACTAAAACACTGTCTAGAAACAGATAATTAGATTGTGACACATATACCTAAATCAGGTCAAGTAGTGTATGTACTTTTAACAACGTTTACTTAGTTAACTATTGTTGGGGCATTTGCCGTCTTTATATAGTCAAGGCCCTTTTATTGGGATATATACTTTTCCCTGGTTGCTTCATACCACGGTAAGGGGACTCAACATGTTTCCGTTCTCATACGTTACTCTTGGAACTTTCTTAATCAAAAAGATTAGTAATCAATATCAACTGATGCCAGTGCAGCATGTCTTGTTTTTTTATTGTAACACTAACAATATAGTGACATATCTCCTGAAGAATGTTCCAAGAGTAACATATGATAACTGAAACATGCTGAGTCCCCTTACCCTGGTATGAAGTAACCAGGGAAAAGTATATATCCCAATATTTATTTTGTCTAATGAAACAGTATCGATTTAATGTGGGATTGCTGTGATTGTTGATAAAAGCTAACAACTATGAAGGTGACCTTGAGATCTAGGACACTAAGTCTGGAACCCAGAGTCTCAGGAATGTGCCTAGTGATTAGTCTGGAACTTGTGTGAGTTGGTACAATATCAAGACAAAGCCTTATCAGTAGGGTGGGTAACAGCTTTATGAAAATGATCATAGCAACCACTTGTCCAGACACGTGTGAGATCATGGAAACAAACTCTCTTGAGACCATGATGATGTCAACATCCAATCTTCTTCAGACACCAGTGATATTCAAGAAACATTCCCTAGGAACCGTTGCCACTGTTAACCTGAAATCATGGATTGAGGGGAGAAAATTGTGTTCCCTTCCCAGATGACACATCTCTAGATATAGTTTAGAAGGACAATGAAAACCATTGAAATGGTGGTATAGAGCTTTCCAAACCTGATTGTCACCCGGCCCACACAACCCACCAACCGCAACCTGTAATCCATTATCCTCATCATAAATAACTCCAGCAACATAAGCAGTAACCTCAACAGCAGTGGCAGCTCATATAGCCACACCTTCCCATGAAGCACATACCCCCTTTACTATCCCATTTGCAGTCTCAGTTAGAAGCATAGGGCCACATTTACACAAAGAGCAAAATAGCTCAAAGCCTTAGCACCAGCAGCAGGTTTGTGTTGTTCAAAACTATTGCACTGTGAGCTGATTCATAAAATACACACAGTACAAAACCCAAAGGAGAAAGAGACACACTGTAGCACAGTACAAGCACATAACACTCTTCCAGGCCACCCCAACACTGTGTCGTTGTACCACATTTCAAATAAACTGAGAGGCTTGTACCCACTTTGTGCCATGACCGGAGGTGCTAAACAGGCAATTGCAGCAAATTAGTGGCACAATCATGCAGACCATCTCAACAAATAACTGCCCCATCAAGCCCAGGCAAACGCAGTCTGTGAGTGTCCCTATCATGCAAGTGCTCACCAGGAAAACCTGGAGTACACCTGAAAGAGGGACTGAGTCATCCCAACATACATGATGTGAAAAACAATTACAAGAAAAATGAGCCAAACGACAGTACGTGTGGCAGCAGTTTCAGGGGTGTTCAGGATAATATTGTTTGCCTACATCTGCTGCACCCCAAGGATGGAACTTAGGAACTCAGTAATTGATAGCCACTTGGGGTCCACTCTTGCTTACTTAACAATCGTAAGTATGTCCCAGACTTCAGTGTTAATGTGAGGGAGCTGTGGATTATTGGTAGGTAATCAAGGACTGCTGTTGTGCTGTCTCATGTCCATGTGGACCCAGGACAGCAACAACATGACGCGACAGCTGGCTGCACCAAGCTGACGTGAACAAGGACACACAGGGCTGGCAAGCCTGTGCTGACTGCAAGCTTTTTGCACATTCCATTTGGGCTCGGCTGTGGGGTGCATGAGGACCTAGACACCAACTCAAACAGCATCTCATTGCCACAATTGCCACAGAGTCTTAATGTGCACTGATTTGTCTGCTGTAGCATTGAGATGTGGGTGACTATAGGACCGCACATTGTTCTCCCTTTTGACATTTTGATATCCATCACGCGCTAAGAAGTCAAATGACTGTATCGAGGCTTCTCAGCCAAGATCTCTGGCAGATGCAGAGAGATTGGATTGTCATTGAAATACTACTACAGACAGATATTGACAGTGCCCAACCTGGAGAGATCTGTGAGAGATCAGTAATGTAAGGAGGACAACTGTGTGTAGATTTCTCAAGAATAGGACAATTTATTAAAGAACAAATAATGAAATATCACCTTGCTTGCCACAGTCTACAGAGGAAATCCCTACCTAGTCTAAACACCAAAGGAACATTCTCTAGCACGGGTAAACTGGCCCTCACTCTAAACAACCAATATACAAAAAAAATTATATAGCAACATAATATAATAAACAATATAATAAAAAATATAATAGACAATATAAACACAGTGGCCCTCATTCCGAGTTTGGAGGTAAGGTAAACACGATGCCGGTAAAGGATTACCAGCATCGTCTACCACTACGGGCTACTCTGACCAACCTGACCGCTATTACCGGCAACGTAAAGTACGATGCCGTAAATAGCAGTCTGGGTGCGTGCACGCGACACACCATGCCGGCATTAGCGGCATGCCGTAAACCGGAGAAGATCACAAGTGAGGCAGACATGCAAATAACGGCCTCATGAAGGCAGAAAAAGTACATACCGGCATGGTGTAAATACCGGCATCGCCGACCAGGCGTAAAGAAACCTGAGCAGTGTTTCAAAGTGCCACAGGTGCACACAATCAGCACAGGTGGCAGAAATTGAGTCAGGGCCAGTACAAAAGGAGCACACCCACACACCACACCCCCTCCAACACCAAGATGATACCAATAGTAGTAGCATTACTAGAGCTGGAGGCCCTGCTTGCAATACCTCAACATCAACAGCAACAGCCACCACCACAGAGGAGACAAAGGGGGAGAAGGAGGGTGAGACAGGCCCAGCATGCCACACCAGTGCAGCCACCATTACCACCCCGGCAGCCCACAATCCCACGCATCAGACCCAGTCCATTCAATCTAACCCCTGAGCAGATCCACACCCTGTACCGGCTTGTCCGGGACACCATCACCACCATAGTGGACCTGATACACGACGACATAGTGAGCCTCATAGAAATAAGCACCGCCATCCCCCCTCTACTGAAGGTAGTGTCTATGCTCCACTTCCTTGCCACAGGCACCTATCAGCACACAGTGGGGCACATGCATGGCATATCACAACCCTTATTTTCCCGGATTCTGAACCAAGTGCTGGATGCTCTCCTCAAGCATACAAGGGACTACATATCCCTACCACAGACTCCCCAGGAGATATTCAATATAAAAGCTGCCTTCCATGCACTGGCAAGCATGCCAAATTGTGTAGGTGCCCTCGACTGCACCCACGTGGAGTTGGTGGTCCTGCATGCCATGGAGGTGGTGTATCACAACCGCAAGCAATAAAACGCCATCAATGTGCAGATGGTATGCGACTCCAGCAAGATCATCACCAGTGGTCGAAGTGGGCGGGAGTGGTCAAGAGCGGTGCTCCTCTACTTCTTTTAATTACATTTTACTGTACCTATACTTTTATTTTGAAAAGAAACCGTTCCGGAACGGTTTCGATTTCAAATAAAAGTGTAAGAAGAAGTTGAAACTTGCACTTTCAGTGCACTGCACAGGATGTTTCCTTAAAGAGCAGGCACATGTGTTCTGGGTTTTTTATTGTGCATGGGCGGGGCAGGGTGATGGGGTCTGGGGGCAGCGGTTCAAGCCAGTAGGGAGCATAGTTCCACTACTTCTTTTCGTACACTTCGACCACTGATCATCACACATTGCTGTGCCCGATATCCCGGATCAACTCATAACTCTTTGGTCCTGCGGAACTCCACGCTACCACGCTTCACGGAGCAACATGCTGGACGACGTGCCTGGCTGCTTGGTGAGTTGCCTGACTGGGCCATGGCAGGGCATCAAAGTTGTGAGGTGGGTGGATGCATACTCCACCTGGGTGAGAAGGGGGGATGCATACTCCACCTTGGTGGGAAGGGGGGATGCATACTCCACCTGGGTGGGAAGGGGGTTGAATACTCCACCTGGGTGGGAAGGGGGGGATGCATACTCCACCTGGGTGGGAAGGGGGGATGCATACTCCACCTGTGTGGGAAGGGGGGATGCATACTCCACCTGTGTGGGAAGGGGGGATGCATACTCCACCTGGGTGGGAATGTTGATGTCAGTGCACGATGTGCACATCACCGAACACTGTGCCCCAAAGCATCAGAAACGGTACATGACACCCAAATCCCATAGTGATGAGGTAAGGCCGACACCTATCACTACATGACTAACAGGTAACCAGCCCACATCCCACAACACATGCACCACTCTTCAGTGGCCCTCCCACACACCGTAAGGTCATCCTGCACCATGCAGTGCATATGCACTATGTTGCTGTCGCCAGTATATCACCACACAGGACATGGGTTTGCATTGAACTGAGCCAACCAGGGATTCCACAGTGTGTCACTGGTTCGGCACGCCCATACGAGTGCTGCATGTCACCATGGAAAATGATCAGTGCAGAATGCCCAATATTGTACAGACTACAGCCAACGCTCCCTACTATTAAATCTCACAGAACACAACACATCACTAATTTGACTCCAACACTGCTGTATGCATATACAATGCATGTGCAACAAGATGTCAGTGCACACCATGAATCATCTTGAAGATGCAACCCACACCATTAGTCCATTGCACAGGACACATAGCGGGACCTGAAATGGGGTAAATGCATCCAGGGACATGTGCATGTGGGCACAAATTACCTGCAGCCATGTGAGACAAGTACAGTTGTCCAACATGAATGTGCGAACAATTACCTTCATTACCCTCTCATGCAGGTGATGGTGGCTATCCCTTGAGGCTGTGGCTCCTGACCCCTGTCCAAAACCCACAGAATAGGCACGAGGAGGACTACAATTGTTCCCATACCCATACACATGTGGTAATTGAGCAGACCTGTGGCCTGTTGAAGGCACGATTTTGCTGCCTCTGCCAGTCGGGTGGGGCACTCCTCTACAGCCATGAGAAGGTGGCCAAGATCACCATGGCATGTGTAATGCTGCGCAATATTACCGCCGGAACGTGCCCCACCCCCTGCATGGAACTGCTACCACCTGATGATGATGAAGGGGAGGAGGAAGATGTGGCAGGACATCATCACGGTGCCGATGCACCAGAGTGACGTGCTGTGCGGCAGTCAGTGATTGCACAATATTTCTGACACACAAGTCAGCAGAGGGTGACATAATGTTAGGACATAGGGCACTGGGTGTGGGGATACATGTACACTATGCACTGTGCAAGATTAAATGACACATGCGCAATGATGAATGTCCACTCTGGTTCTTTTTTTGTAAAACAACCAGTGTATTGAAAGTAATAATATTAATGTGAATAACAAACCCTCCACCACCCTCACCCCCATCCCCTCCCCCCACAACTAACCCACACACCCTCCCCCCTCAACCTCCCCCCACAACTACCCCACACACACTCACCTCTCTCCCCCTCCCCCCACAACTACCCCACACACCCTCAGCCCCTCCCCCTCCCCCAACAACTACCCCACACAAGTCCCGTAGGGTCCACGGAGCCCACATGAGTCTGCCAGTACAGTCACTCAGCGCTCCCAGAGCCAGGGGGAGGCATGTCCCGTTGGTGCAGCACACAGAGCGACCGGCGGAGCGGGCTGGTATGTGTAGAGTTGCTTGTGGACGGTGTGTCCTCATGCTGTGGCTGTTGGCTGGGAAGAGGTGCCTCCAAAGCATCGGCTATGCGGCCGAGCACCTCGCAGAGGTGGTTTGTGTTTTCAGTAATGGAGTGTCCTAGTGCCCTCAAATCCGCGCACCGCTCCTCCCTGGCCTGCCGATTGTCCTGCACAAATTCCGATATTAGGGCAGAGAGCTGGTCAGCCCGCTGTTACGCTCACCTGGTTCCACGGGGGCGCCACCCAGCAGTTGGGGTTCAGATGTCCCTCCTTGCGATGCCCAGATGCGACAAGCGGAAGAGTTCTGCCTGGAATACAGGTAAGCTAAGTTCAGGACTGGGCAACCGGGGTAAACACCCTCCCACCTCCCTGTAGGTCTGCGACCCTTCTGGACTTCTCCTCACCTTGTTTTAGATGTTGGCAGGTTCTCCGTCCTGCTGTCTTGGCAGGGGCGCGTTGAGCTTGGTGGGCAATGGCGATCGAGTTGCTTCACTGATGCCGGCCCGTCTTCAGTCTTTCAGGTAGGTCTTATTGCTGTGAATATTGCTGTCCTTGTCTGCCTTTAAAACAATGGGCCTCATTACGACCCAGGCGGTAAGTTACCGCCTGGGCCGTGACTTTACCACCATGGCGTAAACTACGTTTACGCCATGGTGGTTGGCGGACTTACCGCCCCATTCCGACCTTGGCGGGGAGGTAAGTCCCCAATCCCCATTTACCCTTCCCCATTCCCATTTTTGCCCCATAGGGCATAATGGGAGTGGGGAAGGCGTTAATTATGCCACCGTAAATTACGGTGGCGTAATTAACTCCATGGTCCCTTAGCGCCATGGATTTTAACACCTGCTCAAAGCAGGTGTTAAATCCGCCATGGCGCTAAGGGACCTCGTACTCAGGCGGTAAGGGTCGGCGATGTTTACGCTGCCGTAAACCCCTTACCGCCTGGGTCGTAATGAGGCCCAATGTCTTTTTCTTCCTAGATAAGTGGAAGTCCAATATGTGGCAAGGCGGAATCTGTGTTTCGTCGGTAAGTATGGGTGTTTTTGGAGCGCCTTGATGCGGTGAGTAGGCGCTATGTGCGGCGCTTAAGATGCCTTGCCTTTGCTAACCTGTTATCTTTTCCTCTCCACAGGTCGGGGTACTTGGCCGGAGTATGGAATTTCCGTAGTGATGCTGATTGAGGGGCGGCTGGCGAGGTAAGCCTTTTGCACAGTTCGTTAATTGTAAAATGTCTAATGCCTTGTTTCTTCTCTTTTACAGGTCCGTCAATCTGAAGGAGCGCTGGTTCCAGGATGATGGTCGGAAGAGCTGCGGACCGCTGGCGATGAAGTTCAGGTAAGCTGCTGCCTTTTTCTTACAATGTCTTCTCCTTTCCTTTGCAGGTGCTGTTCTTACGAGGTTCGTGGCTGAAGCTGAACACGGTGAGCGTTACGTTGCAGTAATGCAAACTAACACGAAGCGTGTCAGTCTATTCGGGTGTGGTTTAAATAGCTTCAAGAAAGAAGTCCAGGTAAAATAGTCCCCATGGTACCACACCCAAAAACACTACACTGCATGCCTGGTTTCAAGGAGCCAGGTTATGCGATAGCCTCCACATGACTGGTATTAATGAAAAGTAGTTCCCAAGCACACGTCCATATTCAAACATGAGCCTGGCGCCAAAGTCGCCAGGACTGGCCCCAAGAAGGCCTGGGCTGCAATTTCTTGGGTTTAGTGGGGACTGGAATCAAGACTCTCCCTGGCCCATAGGTTGGCTAGGGGGTCTTCAGAGTGTGGGTCATGACAGCACTCCCCCCAAGGCCCCTCTCAAGGTGTTCCTTCTGTCCGGCCCAGGCTTAGTTGGGAAGTTTCGATGGTAGCTTTTGAACAGACGCGGTGAGTGAACATTTTCACAGAGTTCCCAGGTTCTGTCTTGGGGTCCAAAACCTTTCCAATCTATTGGATAGTATAGTCTCCCCCTTGAGTACTTAGAATCCAGTATGCCTATAACTTCGAATTCAAGTTCTCCGTCGACAAGCATGGGTTTCGGGGCTGCTTCAATCCGTGTACCAGGTTGCATTGGTTTTATAAGGGACACATGAAATACCGGATGGATGCGTAGATTGGTAAATCTAACTTGACGGCCGCTGGACTGATAATCGTCTTGATGGTGTAGGGTCCCAAATACCTGGGTTGAAAGGTCTGGGTTTCTTTGATGGGTATAAACTTGGTGGCTAGTCAAACCATGTCTCCTACTTGATAATCGGGGGCCTTCGTCCTCTGTGGGTCGGTGAATTGTTTTTGCTTGGCTTTGGCGTGAATCAGATGTTCTCTGGCCTTTTTGAAAGCCTGAGTGATGCTGGTGTGAAGGGTTTTAACCGCAGGCATTTCCAATTTGGTTGGGAGATCCAATTCTGAGGTACGCGGGTGTCTACCATATAAGGTATAAAAAGGTGTTTGCCCAGTACTGGAATGTAAGGAGTTGTTATATTTGTGCTCAGCTATCCATAGTAAGTCCTTCTAGTCTCTCAGCTTGTGATGCAACATACACCGTAGGTATTGCTCAAGGGTCTGGTTGGTCCTTTTGGTCTGACCGTCCGTTTGGGGGTGGTGGCTAGTGGATAACCGGACGTCAATTTGCGCCATTGCACAACACTTTCTCCAAAAGTTGGAAATGAACTGACTACCTCGAACAGAGATCAGGACTGATGGGAATCCATATAATTTAACAATATTGTCCAGAAATACCTTGGCTAGAGTGGATGCATCTGGAAGGCCTTTGAGTGGAATAAAATGGGCCATCTTCGAGAATAGGTCTACGACTACAAGAATGGTGTTAAACCCTTGACTGGCAGGCAGATCCGTGATGAAGTCGAGGGAAAGGGTTTGCCATGGCACTGGAGGAATGTCCAAAGGTCTCAAAAGACCAGATGGTTTATGTTTTTGAGATTTGTTTTGTGCGCAGACTCCACACGATTGAATGTATTGGATTATATCTCTCCGCCACGTAGGCCACCAAAAGTTCTGTTTAACCTTGGCTAAGGTCTTGGTGATTCCAGGGTGCCCTTCAATTAGGGAATCATGGTAACCTGAAATGACTTGCTGTTGTAGGTTCTTGGTGGGTATGTATAGGCGGCCCTTAAAAAGGGGTAGGCGGTCTTGGATGGAATATTGTTCTCCTTCCGCTTGCCATGCAAGGAGGGTATCCGGATTCATGATTTGTTCAATTTCCATTTTAAGTTCCACGTGTGTTAATGCTGTAGTCAGGCCTGAGAGTTTGTCTTCAGGTATGATGGGGACTGGATCTGGGGCTGTAAAAACCAAGTCATCTGTTCCAGTACGAGAAAGTGCGTCAGCCTTTCCATTCTTGATGCCTGGTCGAAAAGTTATGACAAAATTGTATTCATTGTAGAAGAGAGTCCATCGCAGCTGGCGTGAAGATTGGGTCTTTGGTGTTTTAAGATACTGCATGTTCCGGTGGTCAGTAATAACTGTAATGGTGTGTCTGGCTCCCAGAAGGTAGTGTCGCCAGGCTTTGAAGGTGGATTTGATTGGAAAGAGTTCTTTGTCTGTGATGGCGTAGTTAATTTCTGGAGGTGAAAACTTCTTTGACTAGAAGGCCACTGGATGTAGCTGACCAGTTTTGGGATATCTTTGTGAGAGGACAGCTCCCATTGCTATACTGGAAGCGTCCTTCTCTACGATATATTGGAGGTCAGGATGTGGATGTCGTAAGATCGGTGCTGAGGTGAATCTTTTCTTTAGCTCCTGAAAGGCTTTTTCTGCGTCTTCGGTCCAGGTGAATTTCTTGTTATTTTTTCGTAACACCACGGTGATTGGGTGTACGATTTGGGAGAAGTCTGGTATGAACCAAGGATAAAAGTTTGCAAAGCCTAACATACTTTGTACTCCCTTTATTGACGTCAGGTGATGGCCATTTCAGAACGGCGTCGACCTTGCGCAGGTCCATCCTGATGCCTCCGGGTATAAGGATGAAGGCTAGGAACTCCACTTTGGTTACATGGAAAAAACACTTTTCCAGCTTGGCAAATAAACGATGTTCACGGAGCTTGGCGAGGACTGAACAGACGTGGTTGATATGATCTTGTTTCGAAGTTGAGTACACCAGGATATCATCTATGTACACTAGGGCACAGACATCAATTAACTCTCTCAGGACGTCATTCATGAAGTATTGGAATGCTGCTGGTCCGTTGCATAACCCAAAGGGCATGACTTGATATTCGAATAACCCACATTTAGTACGGAAAGTGGTTTTCCATTAGTCGCCGCTTCTGACCCGAACCAGGTGATACGCTCCCCGAAGATCCAATTTGGTGTACATTTGAGTGTCCTTGACCTGGTCCAGCATTGATCTGGTTTAATGCGCGGTAATCAATACAGGTCCTTAAATCCCTTCTTTTTTCAGCACGAAGAACAAAGGACTGGCTGCCTGGGACTTTGATGGACGGATGAATCCGTTTGCGAGGTACTGGTCTAGATAGGACTTCAGGTGAAGATTTTCAGGTTCAGTCAGGGCATAGATCCTCCCACAGGGGACTTGGGCACCAGGAACAAGTTCGATTTGACAGTCGTAGGGCCTGTGGGGCGGCTTGGTCCTTCTGGAATACATCCTGGAAATCGCGGTATTCCTCAGGTAATGTACTGGTTACACCTAAAATAGATGTCGTGGTTCTGGGAGTCGTAGAATTACTGAAAGCAGTCTTCTGTTCTTGATAGTAACAGGCTGGAGAGCAGTCACTGGGGAAGGTTAATTTCCTGGCTCGCCAGTTAATCGAAGGATTATGAGCGACTAACCATGGCATCCCTATAATAAGCCGAAATTGAGGTGTCTTGGTGAGGTCGAACGAAATGAGTTCCCTATGCCCGTCCTGGCACAGCATTGTTATCTCAGCTGTGCATTGGGTTACGGGTCCGGAAGCGATTTCAGTCCCATCCACTGTAGTCACTTATCTGTAATCGGCTTGGAACATAAGGGAAGTCCTATCTCTGCAGCCAGATCTTGAACAATATAATTCCGACTGCCCCACTGTCAATGTAAGCTTCTATGGCATGCATTCTTGACGACGGTTGGTTATTGATCAAGATCACTGGTATTGCAAAGTGTGAGGTCGGTGGCTCCTTTCCCCCACTCGACAAACTGACCTCTACGTTTGCCGAGCTGGGTAGTTTTCCGATTGATATTCTTTCTCTTGGTCTTTTTCCGTGGCCCCATGTCACGATGCCCGCTCCCGGGGAGCCGGCTCAGGCCCTGCGTCCCCGAAAGCGGACATCAAGTCCCCGGGGAAGGTCCCAGCAACCCCTTATAGGGGCCCTTTGGACAGCGTCCTGGCGCCTATGGCGCCAGGCTCATAGAAAATGTCAGTCCTGGCGCTATAGGCGCCAGGCTCATTATGAAAGTGTTTGGGTGCACTTACCTGTTGCAGACCATGCTGCAGAACCCCGGCCTCCTTGAGGCCTGAAAGGACCTACTTTACCTGTGGGACTCATTTACCACCCGGGCGTGGTCGGGGAAGGATACATACCTGATTGGCGGAAGGACACATTCTAGGAACTTCTTCCAAGGCTATTTAAACCACACCCGATCAGCCACACGTGCTTCGCGTTGTTCTGCATCTAGCAACTGGACGCTCACCGTGTCTGCTCCTGCATCTTGACTTCTGCCACACCTGCTAGCATCCTGAATCACCTGCAAAGGAAGGGAACAAGAGAACAGAAGAAGGAAAAGGCCTCACCTGCTAAATCTGCATCCCAGAGACATTTCGCCGACAATCCTGAAAAGGAAGACATTTATTTTTAAAAGCACATCGCATCGATCGCTGCAGCGCCGCATTCTACTCACCTTTACAGGGCGCCTCCATGTTCAGCAGCGACCATCCGGATTCGCAGTCGCGCCCCCGCGCCTAGGGAGAAAAAGACAAGAACAAAGGTGAGAGAAAGAAGGGAAAAGGGAAGCTAAAACTCCTTGTCAAGACTTACCTGTTGGGTCATTCCCTTTTCATTTCGGGTCCGCGCCGCATCCAGGCATTTTCGGACCCCGGCCCCTAAGGGGAAAAAGACATCAGCGTTAATGAGTGAATGAAAAGACATTACCAAAACACTAATTAAAGACTTACCTGATTTCCACAAGGATTTCACCGCTCACCTCGGGTCGGTGCCTGTTCCCCGGCATTCCGTACCCCAGCCCCTATGGGGAAAAAGACACTAGCATTAGAACATTAATGCATGGACACAAGGGGAACCACTTATAGAAAAAACTTACCTGGAAGCCAAGCAAGTTTGGTTCTCACCCATCCGAAAATCCAGTGACGTAACTGGATACCAACGCGCCCCTGCATCAGAAGCAGGATGGAGAGCTCGTCCTTCCAGACCCTAAGGTGAGACGCTACGGGGAAGCACAGAAGGGTTTTGAGGAGGGTGAGAGGGGTAAGTGGGAGGCCGTTTGCATTACCCCGCAGACAGTTAACCCCCTATTCTCACCTACAGAAGGATACTTCTGCGAGTCAGACAAGCCAGATCTGGGGCCCGGTCCAGTCCGTCTTCCGAACCCTGCGCATCACGTTAGACGAGGTCACAGCAGCGCGAACCAGGCCAGCGCCCCCGTGGGAGTCAGGTGAGCGTTACAGAACGCGAAGCCTTCCTACAAATTCCCACCCAGGCGCTATGGAAACTTCTGAGACTGATCAGTTGGCCCAATTATGGGGGAAGGCTCTGGATGACGAGCTTCTATCCCTGCGACAGGGCAATCAGGACCTCCTATCCTATATTGCAACCTTTAATAGACTAATTGTGGAAACGGGATGGCCAGAGGATAAAAGAGTCACGTTATTTTATCGAGGTCTACGCGGAGAACTTAAAGATGTCTTGGCCCAAGTTGTAAATCCGCCCCAAGAATGCACAGAATATATAGACTTAGTGGTCCAATTGGATCACAGACTTCAAAACAGAAAAACAGATCGGTCCATGTTTGAGACCCGGGTGTTGGTCAAGACCCACGCTAACCCCAAGGGAGTTGATGTCTCTGAGCCTATGCAAATTGGAGGGGTTAAAGAACCCTTAACTCAAAAGGAACGTGAAAGGAGGCGGCAGTTAAAATTATGTCTTTATTGTGGGAACTCTGGACACTTTCTACGAGATTGCCCGGCAAAACCGCCCCAAAAAGCGGTAGGAGCCGCTGATAAAAACCATGAAGACTCTGTTTCGGGAAACGACTCAGCCCGACAAGCGTAGGGGTCCGCTTGCCGAGCTTGAAAACTAACTCTCAGACCTCGCATTTCATTGTGCCAATGGTCCTCGTAGATCCAGAAAAGCCTAAGCGGTTGCATGCAATAAAGGCATACATCGATAGTGGGGCTATTGGAAACTATGTGGATCGTGAATTGGCCTCTAGGATTAACCTCCCTCTCCGTCCTAAAACCAGCAAAGATGTCATCACCACAGTCGATGGAACTGAAATTGCCTCTGGACCGGTAACACATTCCACTACTGGGGTGACTCTTATTGGTCCTGACGGCCATCGGGAGGAAGTTGTGTTTGATGTAATCAAGGCTCCACAGTTTCAGGTTATTCTTGGAATTCCTTAGTTAGAGACACATAATCCTCGAATTGATTGGCGAGCTAAGAGAATAACCTTCCCGGATTGTGCACAAACATGCTACCCAGAAAACCTGAAGATTAATCTAGCATCTGTATCCTCTGCCTCCATGTAATTACCTCTGGAATACCAGGACTTTCAGGACGTCTTCCAAAAGGAACAGGCCAACACGTTACCTCCTCATCGATCGTACAATTGCCAAATCGATCTGGTGCCCGGTGCACAACCCCCTTGTAGCAGGATTTATGCCCTTACCGAACCTCAGAACCTGCATTTGAGACAATATTTGGATCAATACCTCGCCAATGGTTTTATTCGCCCGTCAAAGTCCCCGGCATCCTCGGCTTTGTTCTTCGTGCCTAAAAGAGAAGGCGACCTTACAACTTGTATCGATTACCGCGCATTGAACCAGATAACGGTTAAAAACCGTTATCCTCTGCCTCTGATTCCTGAACTCCTTGACCAGGTGAAGGACGCTTGAATATACACCAAGTTAGATCTCCGGGGGGCATATCATCTGGTGCGAGTATAAGAAGGCGACGAATGGAAAACAGCCTTCCGTACAAAATATGGATTATTCGAATACCAGGTAATGCCTTTCGGGTTGTGCAATGCGCCTGCTGCCTTCCAATTCTTCATGAATGATGTCCTTCGGGAACTCATCGATGTTTGTGTTGTCGTCTATATCAATGACATTCTAGTGTACTCCTCTTTGGAATCTGATCACAGAAAACACGTTAGGGCAGTTCTGGAAAAACTGCACCAACACAAACTATTTGCTAAACTGGAGAAATGTGTTTTCCATACCACAGAAGTTGAGTTTCTCGGTTTCATCCTGACACCCAAAAAGTCCGAATGGACTCAAGAAAAGTGGATGCCATCCTCAAATGGCCATCACCTAGCTCTGTAAAAGGGGTTCAAAGCATGCTCGTCTTTGCCAATTTCTATCGCAGGTTTATTCCGGAATTTTCACGCATAGTACAACCCATTACTGCACTCTTGAGGAAAAATAAACGTTTTGAATGGTCTGAAGAAGCCGAGCAGGCCTTCCAGGATTTAAAAGCTAAGTTTACCTCCGTACCTATATTGAAACATCCACGTCCAGATCTCCTGTATGTTGTCGAAACTGACGCATCCAGCCTAGCCATGGGAGCAGTTCTGTCTCAAAGAGATCCTGAAACCAACGAACTGCATCCCGTAGCATTTTGGTCCAGAAAATTCTCGGCACCAGAGATTAATTACGCAATCACTGACAAAGAACTGTTAGCCATAAAGTCCGCTTTTAAAGCCTGGCGGCATTACCTGCTTGGCGCTCGACATACCATCACGGTGATCACTGATCACCGGAATTTACAGTATTTGAAAACCGCCAAGGCTCAGTCATCACGGCAGCTCCGATGGGCTTTGTTTTTCGCTGAATTTGATTTTGTGATTACCTATCGACCTGGCTGCAAGAACGGCAAAGCAGACGCCTTATCCCGAATTGGAATGGGAGAATCTGATACAAACTCAGAACCAGTACCAATAATTCCCGTACAGAGAATTCTAGGCATGACTTTGTTACAGACGCTTGAAGACATTCAAGTCAGAGTGAAACAACTCCTGGACCCTACAGTCCTACAGGATTGGATACAAAAGGGATCAGACTTTACCATAGATAATGGTTTACCTTATTACCAAGGACGCTTATTCCTGCCGCACAAGGATTTACACGAACTAGTTATTTCAGGTTATCATGATACATTAATAGAGGGACACCCCGGTATTGCCAAGACAATGGAAAAGGTGAAACAACAATTCTGGTGGCCCTCTTGGCGAAAAGATGTTAAATCTTTTGTGATGTCCTGTGGTGTTTGCGCCCAAAATAAAGTTCAAAAGAAAAGACCAGCCGGTCTCCTTCAACCTCTAGACATACCGCCAGCACCCTGGCACACCCTATCAATGGATTTTATTACGGACTTGCCTCCTTGTTCGGGATACAATACCATTCTGGTAATTGTGGATTTGTTTTCCAAAATGGCCCACTTCATTCCTTTGAAAGGTTTACCTTCAGCTTCTGTCCTAGCCAAACAATTCCTCGAAAATATTGTTCGGCTACATGGATTCCCATCTATACTAATCTCTGACCGGGGAAGCCAATTCATTTCCCACTTCTGGCGCAAATGTTGTCAAATGGCAGAAATCGACGTAAGATTATCGACCAGTCACCACCCTCAGACCGATGGTCAGACCGAGAGGACAAATCAGACCCTTGAGCAGTACTTACGGTGTATGTTACAGCAATCTGAAAGCAACTAGAAAGACATTCTTTGGATAGCCGAATACGCATATAATAATTCGGTACACTCTGGAACTGGCCATAGTCCTTTTTATACCTTGTTTGGACATCTCCCTCTAACCTCAAACCTCGACTCACCTCAGAACCTCGGAGTGCCCGCAGTAGAACATCTGCATTCTACCATTACCCGAGCCTTCAAAGAGGCAACCACGCATTTACAACAAGCCAAGAGAAAATACAAGGAGAATGCCGACCTACATCGGAGTGAAGCACCTCCGTATCAGATTGGGGATCAAGTGTGGTTAGCTACCAGACATTTACCGCTCAAAGGGCCTCGAACTTTTAACCCAAAATATCTGGGACCTTATTCTATTACGGCAATAATTAACCCAGTAGCGGTTAAACTTGATCTACCAGCTAATATGCAAATTCACCCTGTTTTTCATGCGTCACTTCTGAAACCAGTGGTCCCCGGAACCCGACTACTCAAACCTCCAGAACCTATTCAAATAGATGGGGAACCCGAATTCGAAGTGAAGAACATTTTAGATTCAAAAATGTTTAGGTCAAAGCTTTTCTACCTAATTGATTGGAAGGGGTACGGACCTCAGGAGAGGTCGTGGGAACCCAGTGACCATGTGCATGCACCTCGATTAGTCAGGAAATTCCACCGACTCTTCCCAAACAAACCAAAACCCCCGGAGGGAACAACCTTGGGAGGGGCCTTGGGGGGGAGTGCTGTCACGATGCCCGCTCCCGGGGAGCCGGCTCAGGCCCTGCGTCCCGAAAGCGGACATCAAGTCCCCGGGGAAGGTCCCAGCAACCCCTTATAGGGGACCTTTGGACAGCGTCCTGGCGCCTATGGCGCCAGGCTCATAGAAAATGTCAGTCCTGGCGCTATAGGCGCCAGGCTCATTATGAAAGTGTTTGGGTGCACTTACCTGATGCAGACCATGCTGCAGAACCCCGGCCTCCTTGAGGCCTGAAAGGAACTACTTTACCTGTGGGACTCATTTACCACCCGGGCGTGGTCGGGGAAGGATACATACCTGATTGGCGGAAGGACACATTCTAGGAACTTCTTCCAAGGCTATTTAAACCACACCCGATCAGCCACACGTGCTTCGCGTTGTTCTGCATCTAGCAACTGGACGCTCACCGTGTCTGCTCCTGCATCTTGACTTCTGCCACACCTGCCAGCATCCTGAATCACCTGCTAAATCTGCATCCCAGAGACATTTCGCCGACAATCCTGAAAAGGAAGACATTTATTTTTAAAAGCACATCGCATCGATCGCTGCAGCGCCGCATTCTACTCATCTTTACAGGGCGCCTCCATGTGCAGCAGCGACCATACGGATTCGCAGTCGCGCCCCGCGCCTAGGGAGAAAAAGACAAGAACAAAGGTGAGAGAAAGAAGGGAAAAGGGAAGCTAAAACTCCATGTCAAGACTTACCTGTTGGGTCATTCCCTTTTCATTTCGGGTCCGCGCCGCATCCAGGCATTTTCGGACCCTGGCCCCTAAGGGGAAAAAGACATCAGCGTTAATGAGTGAATGAAAAGACATTACCAAAACACTAATTAAAGACTTACCTGATTTCCACAAGGATTTCACCGCTCACCTCGGGTCGGTGCCTGTTCCCCGGCATTCCGTACCCCGGCCCCTATGGGGAAAAAGACACTAGCATTAGAACATTAATGCATGGACACAAGGGGAACCACTTATAGAAAAAACTTACCTGGAAGCCAAGCAAGTTTGGTTCTCACCCATCCGAAAATCCAGTGACGTAACTGGATACCAACGCGCCCCTGCATCAGAAGCAGGATGGAGAGCTCGTCCTTCCAGACCCTAAGGTGAGACGCTACGGGGAAGCACAGAAGGGTTTTGAGGAGGGTGAGAGGGGTAAGTGGGAGGCCGATTGCATTACCCCGCAGACAGTTAACCCCCTATTCTCACTTACAGAAGGATACTTCTGCGAGTCAGACAAGCCAGATCTGGGGCCCAGTCCAGTCCGTCTTCCGAACCCTGCGCATCACCTTAGACGAGGTCACAGCAGCGCGAACCAGGCCAGCGCCCCCGTGGGAGTCAGGTGAGCGTTACACCCCAACGACCTTCCTAGGGGGTTTCAACAGGCAGTCCTTCAGGAAGTGCCCAGATATTCCACAATACAGACACAGTTGTTGTTGCCTTCTTTTGTCTCGCTCTTGTTTTGTTAATGGGGGTCGCACTCCTCCAAGTTGCATGGGCTTAGCAGGGTTTTTTTCTGCATGAGTTACATTGTCTCTAGACCGAACATACACCGCCCGTGGATCCATTTTGGAGTGATCTGCTTTTCGATCTTGCAGCCGGTGGTCTAATTGTACATCCAAATTTATGAACTCCGAACAGTCTCGAGGAGGGTCCACTACTTGAGCTAGAACATCTTTTAATTCACCTTGTAAACCCCTATGAAACAACGTGGTTCTTTTGTTTTCAGGCCACCTAGCTTCAGAGACCAATCTGTTGAAAGTGGCAATGTAACAGGTCCTGATTTCCCTGTCGAGGGAAAGGAGTTCATTGTCCACTGCTTGTTCTCGGGTATGACGAGCAAAAAGTTTCTCCATTTCCCTCTGAAATCCCCCAAAGTCATGAAACAGAGGATCATCATGTGTCACCAATGGAACGGACCAGTCTGCTGCGCTACCGCTCAGGTATGACAAGACAACGGCCACCCGAGCCTGGTCGTTTGGAAATGCTCCAGGCATGCAAAGAAAGTGAAGGCGGCATTGATTCATGAATGTGGCGTATTTCCCTGGATCCCCGTAAATCGCTCCGGTGGGGCCAAAGGAACTGTTCCTGGTAGCACAACTTGCACAGGAGTAGAAGAAGTGGATGGCAGGGTAGGATTCTGCATCGTTGGGTTGCTTCCTGGTAGCGGGGTCTGGCCCGCTTGTGATTGCAAGTATTGTCTGCTAATGTCTTCAGTACGCTCATTAGTCACTATTAAATCTCTTCGGAGAGCATTAGTCTCCTGACGGGCAGAATGAACCTCGGCATGCAGTTCTCCTATTAGTTGGGCCAATTGGTCTAATTCTGCGGTTTCCATGGCACCCAGGTGGATTTAGTTTTGGAGGCTTCGCGTTCTGTTACGCTCACCTGGTTCCACGGGGGTGCCACCCAGCAGTTGGGGTTCAAATGTCCCTTCTTGCGATGCCCAGATGCGACCAGCAGAAGAGTTCTGCCTGGAATACAGGTAAATTATGTTCAGGACTGGAAACCAGGGTAAACAGCCTCCCACCTCCCTGTAGGTCTGCGACCCTTCTGGACTTCTCCTCACCTTGTTTTAGATGTTGGCGGGTTCTCCGTCCTGCTGTCTTGGCAGGGACGCATTGAGCTTGGTGGGCAATGGCGATCGAGTTTCTTCACAAATTCCGGCCCGTCTTGAGTCCTTCAGGTAGGTCTTATTGCTGTGAATATTGGTGTTCTTGCAAGCCTTTTAAACAATATTAGCACAATGGCCCATGCCAGATTCCGCCATGGTGGATGGCGGATTTATCGCCCCATTCCAAGGTTGGCGGGGCGGTAAATCCCCATTCACCATGGCCCCTTCCCCATTTCCATTTTTGGCCCATAGGGCTCAATGGGAATGGGGAAGGCGCTAATTACGGCACCGTAAATTATGCTGCCGTAATTAGCACCAAGGTCCCTAGCGGGTTGGACTTTTACGCCTGCAAAAAGCAGGCGTTAAAGTGTGAATCAGGCGTTAAGAGTTTAACGGCGCCGCAGCCTTTTACGGTGCCGTTAACCCCTTAACGCCAGGGTCGTAATGAGGCCCAATGTCTTTTTCTTCCTAGATACGCGGAAGTCCAATATGTGGCAAGGTGGAATCTGTGTTTCGCTGGTAGGTATGGGCGTTTTTGGAGCGTTTTTGGAGCGCCTTGATGCGCTGCGCTTAAGATGCCTTGCCTTTGCTAACCTGTTATCTTTTCCTCTCCACAGGTCGCGGTACTTGGCCGGAGTATGGAATTTCCGTAGTGATGCTGATTGAGGAGCGGCTGGCGAGGTAAGCCTTTCGGCACAGTTTGTTAATTGTACAATGTCTAATGCCTTGTTTCTTCTCTTTTACAGGTCCGTCAATCCGAAGGAGCGCTGGTTCCAGGATGATGGTCGGAAGAGCTGCGGACCGCTGGTGATGAAGTTCAGGTAAGCTGCTGCCTTTTTCTCACAATGTCTTCTCCTGTCCTTTGCAGGTGCTTTTCTTACGAGGTTCGTGGCTGAAGCTGAACACGGTGAGCGTTACGTTGCAGTAATGCAAACTAACACGAAGCGTGTCAGTCTATTCGGGTGTGGTTTAAATAGCTTCAAGAAAGAAGTCCAGGTAAAATAGTCCCCATGGTACCACACCCAAAAACACTACACTGCAAGCCTGATTTCAAGGAGCCAGGTTATGAGGATGCCTCCACATGACTGGCATTAATGAAAAGTAGTTCCCAAGCACAAGTCCATATTCAAACATGAGCCTGGCGCCAAAGGCGCCAGGACTGACCCCAAGAAGGCCTAGGATGCAATTTTTTGGGTTTAGTGGGGACTGGAATCAAGACTCTCCCTGTCCCATAGGTTGGCCAGGGGGTCTTTAGAGTGTGGGTCGTGACATCCGCTGCGCTCCTGCGGCTGCAAAAGTGGCCCTATTGGGGATCTGGCTGGCATGCCCAGCCTGCTCATCCTCGCCGGGACTGTTTACCGGACTGAAATGTCCCTGTGGGTCTGTCCTTGCCCTGTCTGCTCCGGTGTGTTGGTATCTACAGTGTCACTAATGGATACCTGGGGGGATGCCAATTGTGCTGGGGTGTGTACAACATCCACTGAGTCATCCTCAATGGTGCCCCAGATGTCATTGGGGCTGTCGTTGACTGTGAGGGGAGCCATGGCTGCCACCTCCCCAGCCACACTGTACTCCTCCAACCATGGCGTTGGACAGGTGTCTGCAGGCAGTGCAGTGAGGGGTGGGGTGGAGGAGGTGTGCCCTCCACGGGCCTTGTTGTTGTGGTGGCATGTGCCCCTTTGTTGGCTCTCTTGCTGTGACCCGGCGCCCCCTGGCTTGGCCCCTGGATGTGGAGGGACGTTTGCTGTCCTGTGCATGGGTGGTGTCCTCCTCCTCACTATCATGCTCACTGCCTGTGGGGGTGAAAGAGAGGGAGGGCATGAGTGATGTTTCGATAGGCATCATACATACATTGGTACGATTGCACATCCACACAATTGTGGGTAATAGGCATTTGGGTTGGGAACGGCACGGCATTCCATACATGGGTGGTAAATGCAGCCATATGTCGGTGTCACTCATTTTGGCTAGGTACTGTGCTGTCTGACATGCTCACAATGTAGGTCATGCACAGTGTGTGTCTCATGGGATTTCCTAGTTTGTGTGGTATGTGTCATGTGCGTTATGGCCTTGCACCAGGCATTGGCATGTGTCTCACTTGCTTCGCAATACTTTACAGGGAGTGTATGTGTGGCCGACCATGGCGTCAATCTTAAGACAGACATTGGCATTGACTTTAATCACATTTGGCTTAGTAGTTTTTACTTTGGACACTCACCTCCATCAGCAGAAGTAGTGGTGCCACACTCCATCTCACCGACGCCTTCTATGGATTCTGGGCCTATCATGCTTGCACATGTTTCCTCCCACGGTGTGAGCTTAATTGGAGAACTTGGTCCTCCTCCGGTCTCCAAGGCCTGGGCACGGTTTGCAGAAAGAATGTTCCGCACCCTCAGCCGCAGGTCATCCCACCTTTTGCGGCAATCCTTTACCGTGCGGGGGTGTTACCCACTGCACTGACCTTTTGCCCGACTAGTGCCCAAATTTCCTTTTTCCGCAACACTGCCTCCCTCCTCATTTTGCTATTGAACACTATCCCTGTGTGCTCATGCAGGGTGTCTACGAGCATTTGTAGTTCATCCGGGCTGAAGCGCTCCTTTCGGAGGCGGGTGATCCCTTCTTGGGCATTGTTGGCAGGTAGAATGTGCTTTTCGGAAGTTCACCAGAGTCCCAGGGGTCCTGTGGGGTGAGGTTGGCAATGGATTGTGTTTTTAAATATGGCCGCCGTGCTCCTTCCCGTTCCTCTGCGATGACGCTATTTCCGGTTCTGCTATTTAACGGTGACTGTAAATAGCGGTGACCACTAATTACGGTCACCGCTATTTACATTCACCGCTAATGCCGCTTTGGACTATGGCGGTAGTGTTATCTACGGTGCGCTTCATGCCGGTAAGGGTAAGGGCTTTTTGGGGCGGCATGGCGCAAAGTACCTTACTGGCATGGCGCAAAGCTCATGCCCGCGAAGTCGGAATACTCCGCTATTAGCAGGCTACTGCCGGCTCGGACACTGTATTTGCGCCATGCCGGTAAGGGACGGTACTAACCTCCAAACTCGGCATGAGGGCCAGTATATTTTATGGCCTTTTCTTGTCCTGGGTAAATTCTGCAACTGGGAGTTTCACAGAAAATGACTCTCTAAGAGTTTTCAGGTGAAATCTGCTGTCTCCACGCTCTGCTATCCCTTCTATTCTGCCACTTTTCCATGATTTGCCAGCCTTGTGCTTCTTCGGTAATGCTACTCCAGTCCTTGTTCCAGCTACTTCTAGTTCTGGCTGGGGTCTTTTATGTCTCCCGGCTTGCTTAACGGGTATCAGGTGTGAGCAATTAGGTTCAATTGCCTGAGTCCTACAATGGCTGCTAGGCTTGACCACAATACCTGCATGCCCCTTCAACCCGCTTCCTCATCTCAGTCCCTCTAGCATTCAAGGACTTGTAGTTGTTCCTACAAAAGTTAGTTTTTTCAACTTCAACCGCCTGGCAAAGAGCAGTTCCCTGCTCACATGAGGAGGGTCCCAGGGTTTCCGGGGATAATCATCTCAGATTCTTCACAGATCCTGCAATATTTGGGGGAAGTATATACATTCCACGGTGTTGGACATCTCTATGAAGCTTAGTTTGTGTGTGCTGTGAAGACACTTCAGGCAATATTTAGTCTTGGCCCCAAGAGGAATCTGCCTTTGTCACACAATTATGTTTATGAAACTTTTGACATTGGCACTATTCATCAGTTCTCTGTGCGTAGTGCACACTTACCTGACCTGCACATTCATGGATGTGGTGCATGAAACTGCCTAAGCCACTCCTGCTCTACTGATGGCATGGTTGTGCAGGTTGAGGCCTTAAGTACCCGCCTGTGAATGTGTAAAGAGTTTTATAACCCACAACCCAAACAACAACAATAATCCAAGAGGCCAAAATATCACTGCACCAATTTGCAAGGTAAAACAGGGTTTATTAAATGGAAAAAATGCTTAGACGCTCCTGTAGACCCAAACTGACATGGAGCTCATCACTTCTCAAGTGGTTCCAGGTTATATAGCAGAATAACGCAAAATCTGAATGCATAGTTTTCAATATTACCTCAATACCCGTAGTGGCTACTACCTATAGAATATGCTAATACCCCCCTATAGTCCCTGGACCGATTGGCCATACCTTATCTAAACCTATTTCCCTAGACACGTGGTCCACTACATCGTCATTATTAAATCCAAGTGTGGGATTGGTCAATTAATCTATTGACATATTAATACATCACTTGATGTGCACCCCTCAAATCTAGACACGTTCAAAGCAAACTGGCAAGG
Organism: Ambystoma mexicanum; assembly: GCF_040938575.1. Taxonomy (NCBI): domain Eukaryota; kingdom Metazoa; phylum Chordata; class Amphibia; order Caudata; family Ambystomatidae; genus Ambystoma; species Ambystoma mexicanum. Next base: position 1,153,522,889 of record NC_090928.1, read on the forward strand.
CCAACTCTGCTTTGATAAGACAATAGGTTTTCTCATTATACCAGACACGTGGGTGCACACAATTTGCACCCCAGTCTTGTACTACACTTATTGGCATCTCCTCTGCTCCTCCTATCCTAAATCATGGAACGTTCCAGGCACAGTTCCCCCCTTAGCTCCACACCAGGTGCCCAGTAATGACATGACCTGGGAACTGCTCATGAGTTTGAATTTCATAGATTTATGTGTTTTAGTTGTGTGCCTACTTGTAATTCATAAGGAATGACCGCTCAGTAGGGAGGGCAGTAGTGCTCTACATCTTTGCCTGGCCTATTGGCATCACAGAACCCTATTCACTATTTTCATGAATTTGTCCTTCAAAAGACAGACCCCTTCCTGCTTCTCCCTGTAACTAACAATCCGTTCCCACCACGTTCAAACCCTGAAGCTGGATACAATAAGTGTTTATCTGTGCACTGCGGGTGCCTCTGAACTCAGCTTCTTTCCGGCGGGAAAGGAAACAGGATTTTTTTTGGAACTCATCTAAATGGATCCACAGCTCCACATCAGAGCCTATGTTCTATTCTGTTTATTGTACACTAGGCCTCACAATCTAATATGGCGTCACTCCTGCCATGTTAACACGCTGACCTTGCTTCTAGCAAAGTACCTTACTGATTACATCTTTCACCTGATTCAACTCTTTCCGCACTGCTCACTTAAAAACATAAGTTTGGATTTGGATAAAACAACTAAACACAAGGCCTAAAAAAAGTGCCCCACCTGTAACCTCTGCAACTGTAACATGAATACATTTGTTGCTCCTTCTGTGTTGCTACAAGTGGGTAGCTAATATGTGTAAAAATGAGCTACAAGTGATAGATGCACCTTCCACCGTGTCAAACTCGCCCTCCTCACACAATGATACGTGCTAATAGGTTTTTCGCAGCCTGAATCATTTTGCCTGGCTGGGATGCTGCATGTGCATCCCAACAATCGACATTTTAGTTAATATCCCATTCCGTGACACCTGTTATAAAGCAACACCCCCATCTCCATCTAAGTTGACCCAGTGCCCTACATATCTCTCTGGGTCAGGTGGGGTGTGGTCAAGGTACCTAGAGGGCAGAAATCATGCTCTATTTTCACCATCCTTGGTTGTATGAACATATCCCATCTATCAGTCTGAGTGTACTTATGTTTTGTGAGAGGAGCAACTCTATCTGTTGTTATTTACACCATCAATATGCACTAGTCGGCAGGGTATTTATACAACATCTAGGATCATTTACACAAACAAAAGCATGAGCAGAAAAACCATAATGGGAACCAGTAATTTCATGTTTATTTCTAACCATGACGGAGCTCAAGAAAGCATTGGATCAAACCAGTCATCAGCATTTACTCCAGCTTTGTTTTCCATGGCAATCCTCAAAATACAAAGGGCCTCTTTGCATGTGTCAGAACTCATTGCCCGTATCATTTGGGGGATGTGGGGTGTAGGAGCAATAAGACAGACCAATGTTCTTGCACACACCCCCCTCTGTTGCCTTGAGCAGATCCAGAACTTATCTTTGAGTGAAGAGCATGCTCCTTCTGGTACTCCAACTGAAGAATCTCCCACCTAGTTAATTGTGGCCACTTGGCATTGGCTGCAATCTGGATACCTGGCACCAGGAGGGAGGTAAAAAAAGGTTTTAGTTTTAGTAAAAAATGTATACTAATCTAGGATGGCCTTCAATGTATCAGTCTTGGGACAAATAGTTGTTTTTTTTCTGGTGACAAAGCCTTGGTGAGCGGAGAGCACCCTTGTCAGGTGGGGGCTTAGTTGTTTCTGGGGCTGGCACATATTTACAAGTCAGATGAGTGTCAGGAATTACCAGAACGGCTGAGTGCATAGAGGTCATTGAACATAACCCCATCCATTCTGGTGGCAGTTGTAGGTATGCGTATTGTAAACACACCTAATAGGCATCCATTAACGCTGATGTGCCTTTGGTCAGGTCATGGATGTGTTTGAAGTCTCTTGGTTGACACCAACTGACTGTTGGTTGGCACATTGTGTATTCCTTGCCAACCAATTTGCCACAGGTCTCTGTGCTTGCAGGATGTATGGCATTCGCGTAGCCACCAGTGTTTTTCCTCATAGCATTAATAGATGCCTGTCAGTTTTTGGACATGCTGCACTGGAATCACACAACCTCATATCCTGTGAAAAGTTGACATATTAAGGTATACGCTGTCTCTTCTTTGTGTGAGTAGGTTGTCTTGGAAGAACATTTTGTGGGTTGGATTGTGAGACTTCTCTGTCATAATAACTTTGCTGGCACAGTTCCTCCATACCTCTGGGGAGCCAACAATAGAGTGATACATTTTGAAGGAGGACTTTCAGGACAGTGTTAGCCATACATGTTCCTACATATAGCATCACACGTCCTAGGGCATTGTTAATGCACAGTTTGGGGTTGGAGGGCAGAACAATCTTAAAATGTCTGCCTGAGTTATCAACCTTCAGTGCTGGTGAGGGAGGTGAGGGAGAGGGAGACAGAGCTCCCAATGCCTATGAAACTATACTAAAACAACTTGACAAACACTTTGAGACGAGGGCCAATACCATTCTCCAATATTATTATTTCAGCACAAGGGATCAAAAGAAGGATGATTGCATTCAGGATTGTATTACTGCTCTTAGAGAATTGGCTAATAGTTCAATTTGGGACACTGGTACAATTAAGGACTTAGAGACCAGTTTATGCTAAAAGGTCAGGGAGAATAAAATCAGGGAATAGATTTGGGCTTTAGGAGATCCCACTCTTCATGAAGTTCTTCATTAAGTATTGACATTGCTACAAGACTTGGGCACATGCTGGCCTGAGTGAAGGAGCTGAAGAAAAAGGAGCACAAGCAGTTTATATATATAAATAATGTGGGCAACCCCAAGCCCCAAATATCCCTCTTACAGGAAGACAACCATTCACACATGGGCGAGCTACTGTCAAGAAGAAAATTTGCATGAAAGCACAGGGATGAAGAGTAGAAGAAGGAACAAAAAAACAAGGCCCATTAACTAGGAAGTGTGTTTGTTGTGGAGGCACTTTCCATTTTGAGGTGTGCTCTGGCCTTAATATGACCGGCCTCAGATGTGGGAAGAAGGGGTATTATGCCAGATGCTGTTATAATTGTTCACATAAGGGTGTCAATAAACTTACAGGAGAACAAGAATATGAAATGAGTGAAGAAGTATATGTTGATGATGATAACAGTGGTGTGAGTTGGTCTGTCAGTGAAGTTGGGGTTGGAAGTAAAGAGGATAAGAAACCACATGCTGTGGTTTTGGTGGAAGGTGTGGCTGTGATATATGATATGATATGGCATTTGTAACATGCCTGCACACAAGTGTTTCTAGGCACGACACAACAAGGAGGGGGAATCAGAGGGAGGACAAAAACAACCATTTACAAGCCTTGTGGTATTAAGATTGTGCTAGTGCAGATTTGTCAAAGGGGAAAACTGCTGAGGGGAGGGGAGAATTGCAGGTAACTTAATAATTGCAGCCAGCAGGTGGCTCATAAGTGCAGAGAGAAGGGACTTTAGGGTTGCAGATACAGACCATAAGTGCTGGGGGAGCCTGGAGGCAGTGTGAGGGCAACTGACATGCAGGATTATGGGCCCGAGTTCAGAGGGTAGCCAGGTGACTAGTGCGTGGAGCAGTCGGTAACATCAGCAGGGGAGAGGAAGAGAGAAAGCAGAAGCAAAAACAAAGGTCTTGAGTTGGTTCCAGAACAGGAGGTGGTTTTGCTCAAGTTTGAGAGAGGCAGAAAGTCTGTTCCAGAGGGAGGCACCAGCCAAAGAGAGAGATCTGCCCCTAACTCTCCACTTGGAAATGCGTCTGACCCTCAGAGAGTTGGAACTGGATATGTGGAGAGCTTGAGAAAGGAGATGTTTAGGAAGAGAGAGTTGGAGGTAGTGCGGTCCCACGCCCCAGAAAGCCTTGTGGATGATGCATTGAACTGGGTCTTAAACTTGATACTTGTCACCACATGAAGCCAATGAAGAGATTTCAGAGCTGAAGAGATTTACGATCCCTGTGCTTGTGCTCAAGGACAAGTCTTGCAGTCCTGTTCTGGATATGTTTTAGAGGTCAGAGGGTCGAGCCATCCAGATTTGTGTGCATGCTTGTAGGTTCTGGATTTGATTACACTATAACAAATAGAGAAACATGGCAAGAATGTTTGGGAATAAATGTTTGTGACCTCCGTGCATCCATGCCAGTGCTTATAGTAACATAGGTATTTTAGTGTGCTTTGCTGCAATCCTAGAATGCTTACTAAGGAAGACCAAGGCTAAGGTTTATGTGTCAGATTTTGGTCGCTGTCTCCTGGTATGGGCTGAGCAACATGGAAATAATAATTAAAGTACCAGGCAATATGGCCACCATAAGTCAGGTGCCTACAGTGCCATAAGTCAGGTGCCTACAGTCAATCTCAAGGGAGGTTGTAAGGAAGAATTCAGAGAGTGCCCTGGGATGCTTTAAGGATATTGCCACAAAATAAAGTTGAAGAAGGAAGCAGTGCCACTAGCCTCCAAAGTGAGATGTGTGGCTCTGGCTTTGAGAAATGACTTATCGAAGGAGATCCAGAGAATAGAATTGGAAGGTATAATTGTAGCTGTTGAAGCGATAGAAGGAGTTTCTCCTGTGGTAGTTGTGCGCAAAAGCAGTGGCAATGTTAGGCTGTGTGCGGACCTTCGTGGCCTAAACAAATGTGTTATTGAGGACAGGTTGCCATTGGCAAACTTTGGGGAACTGATTAGCCTCATGGCAAGTTGCAAGACATTTAGTACGCTGGACATAGCTTCAGAAAATCATCAGGTTTTTGTACATCCTGATTCTATTGATTACTCCACGTTGATCACACATCAAGCACTTTTAGATCTTGCCATATGCCATTTTGCTTACTATCTGTAATGGGGAGTATGCTGCAAGAGCATGACAGCAAGTTGTTTTTGGTGTTTGAAGAACTACGCAATGTTGCTTTGATGCTGCAGCAGAGCGAGTGTAAATTCAGGGTAGCAGAAATGTATTATCTAGGACACAGACTTAGTGGAGATTGTGTTGCACCTAAAGAGAGCTTAGTAGCAATCATTTTAGGGTTGGAAGTATCCAAGGATAAGCAGGGTGTGCCATGTATTTAGGCGTGGTTGAGTATTACGTAAAGTTTGTCAGGAATATTTTGGATAGGTGCAGAAACATAGAATAACACCAGAATGTGAACGAGTGTTTCAAGTGATTAAGATGGTCATATCTAAAGCTCCAATATTAGGCAGTTTTGATACTGCAAAGGAAACCTTTTTGATGATAGATGCAAGCGGGACAGGGCTTGGGGCAGTTATATTACAGAAAGACAATGGTATGGAAAGAGTCATAGCTTTGCCATGCAGGTTACTAAATGGGGCAAAATCGCGATATTCAGTCATAGAAAAGGAGGATCTGTGTGTTGTCTGGGCTATCAGCAAATTCATGGCATTTCTGTGGGGCAGGAGATTTAAAATATATAGTGATCAGAATCTTTTGGCTAACATATTTACTTCCAAAGGTCTTGATGGAGTGTCCCGCAGAATTGTATGGTGGGTCACCTTGCTTCAGGGACATGATATTGATGTAGAGTTTGTTCCAGGAAAAGATTTCCTTTCTCAGTCACAAAGAACAGGTAATAAAGTTAAGAGTTGTGAAGTCAAATGAGGATATTCTAACCCCCGATCCTAACTCCTCACCTTGTGTTTTCTTTCCACATTGGATTCTCTTTTTAAATCTGTTTCCCTTTCTTTGGGTTTTTCTGGTTCATTTCCCCCTTTTTGTTATTCATTTTCACACAACTCAATAGTCTGGTTCGACTCTAAATTGAAGCACACTCCCTGTTTGTGTGTGGTGAAATTCCCTGTCTCATTTTCATCCGTTTGTTTTTCTTATTTTTCAATCAGTAGGCTATTCACAGCCGTTATTCAAAGGTGATTCATGGGCTTCTGTGTTTTCATAAGTGCAGGGGCCATTACATAGTCACTTATTGTTAGCTCACACAAGATCACTCCTATGGCATTCTGATCCCTCACTTGGCTGCTGTGTTTGAACTGTACATAGCTTTACTATTTGTTCAGACAACATTTTGACTTGGGCCTGTAAGCATTGAAACCTGTCCATGTCTCTGGATTCTTCTCTTTGTGGCCTAGGCCGGTATTGGTTAAATTCATTCTGATTAGGCCTATTCTGGTACCTCTCAGGAGATTGATTTCTATTTGAGTTACCTCTGAATTCATGTGACATAGGAGGTGGAGAAAGAACTTTGTAATGGATTGATTTATCGTAGCAGCTAAACACACAAATTACACGTGGCAACAGTTATGTGCATGTCAGATTTAACAGTGTGAGTGTATTACAATGAGCAATGGCACTTTGCAGAAATAGAACAAGCTGTGCCCAATATTACCACTTGTCCTTAGAAGCACAGAATTTGGCAAAAGTTACACTTTGAAGAAAATAATAGAACATAGCAATGGCAACAGTTAATTTCGAAATTGCATGCACTTTTTAAAGCAACAACATTAAACATGAGATGACCAATTTCCCTGACTAACTGTCCGACAGGCAATCCAACCCCCTAACTTTCTTATATTTACCTAGAGGTTGGTGATATTTCTGGCTCAGCTGAACGTGGGAATCCCCTCAGGGTCGGCCACTTCAGATAAGAATTGCTATGGCACCGGCAACTTGCCAGAACTGAACTCTGTCCTCCAGTCAGCCCACTGCAAATCACTGTTCCTCTCAGTACTGTGTCCTAGGATGTCTGCCTGACTACACCCACTCACAGCCCTTTTAATAGGGTCTCCCTGCCAGTCAATAGAAATCCTTCCCTTCGACCAGATCATACCACTGATCACATGGTTCCATTATTAGAGAGCAAGAATATACGTCTCTTGCTGAATTTCATGCCCACACAATGGCCTTCTTTAGCAGATCAGACTTCATATTTTCAGCTTACCCAGCGCACATTCGGCCCGCACACTTTAGATTCCCATTTAAAAGAGCATCATGCATTTTCCAAATTTGTTTTCAGTTTATTTCCACATAGACTAATTTGCACTAAATATTATTAAGGGCATGTTACATTTTACTGGGGTTATATTAATATGTTTATATGTTACTATTAGTTTTAATGCAAATCGGTCAATGGAAATACCATTCTGAAATAATACACAATATTAAGCATGTGCTCTGTATTTCAGTGTTCTGTTCCCTTTCCATTAAACGCTTCATGCATTGGCAATCACATGCATTGTGCATTTGTGCATTTGTGCATTTCTATATTTCTGTCTTTCTGTCAAAAACCCACACCACAGCTATATGTGCATGCTAAACTAATAATCCCCAATTATACAGAGCCCCCAGCAATTCAGAGCCCCTTTCCTACAGTTGCCTACTTTATGTTGACACTGTATCCATAACAGGCGATGTGCAGAGTACATTGCATTCCAGCAAATTCAGATAGTCCTTTAAAGGTAAGTTTATAAAGCACTGGGTAATGGTCCCCTGGACATCACAGTGAAATCATCCGCAGATGTACATCTTATAAAGTGTGCAAATGTCTATACCAAAGTAAATGGTGGACAGGCCTATCATCTGGTACGCTCAAGTGAGGGCAACACATGGAAATTACCTTTTAGAACACATTTTGACTTTCATGAGTACAAGAAGAGTACTTTTAAATTCTACAACACTCCCGCCAGATTAATATTTTATTAATGAAGTGCAGTGCGACTGTTGGACATGTCTGCAGTCATCTATATAGGAAACATCTCGACATTTTCTAGAAATATAGAAGGACATGTCCAACATGTGAGAAATGTACTCTGTTGCCTTAAGAAACATAACCTTTTGGCACCTTTAACACTGCAAAGCAACAAGTGAGTTCTTTAGTTGCATAATCACCCTTCAAGGTATCAGTGTGGACACAAAAAAGGTCAAGAGTAGTGCCCAGTGTCCTAGTCCAATGTCAGTGAAAATTGATAACAAAATGTACACAGTTTTCACTGCTTCACCAATTGTAATTGATGCCTTATAGAAGTCTTAGTTGGCACACTGGTGCAGATAAAGCTGAAAAGGCTTTTCAAGCGGTTAAGTCAGAATTCAACACAGAGTTTTTTTCTGGTGGAATCCATACCCAGAACAGCCTTTCCTTGTTGAGTCAGATGTTTCTCATTTCATAGTTGGTGCAGTTCTGTCACAAAAAGACCCTGACATTGGGCCACTACATCCTATAGTCTAGTGTACCCACACACTAGCGCCAGCTTAAATTAATGATGCTTTTTTCATGAAGAGTTACTGTAATTAAAGATAGCATTTGAAGAATGACAACATAATCAACATACTTTCTTTCAATAGGCAAATCTATAATATTTATTTATTGTGATTAATTTGTTTTGTTCATTTGTTTTATCAATTGAATTCATAAAACGCATTCATCAATGCACTGCACAATTGGATTCAAGAAACAGTAACAGCATCATGAACTAAAGGTTTTTATCAACCTGCATCTGAAAATTACTGTTCAGAAGAGGATACTTGGTAGGTTTTCGAAGAGGAGCACAAAGAATCAAGAATTAGAGCAGAACATACTGACCATGGCAGGGTGTTCCACAATTTAGGAACACAAAGTGAAAAGGGTAGTGGGGCTGGTCACATGGTGATCAGGGAACAGCAAGATAAAAAAGGGAGACTTGAATAGACACAAATAAGGGAAGAGAGATAAGGGGTGCAAATCAATGTCGACACTTAAGACAATATATACAAAATTAACCTCTAGGCGGGCAGGAAATGTGATCCACTGATAAATTAGCAGAAAGAGAGGGAGGGATAAGGGAGAAAGCAGCAAGAAGACCTGGAAAATAAAGAGCATTATTGAAGATAGACTGAAGAAATGTGCATATGTAGAAGACCCAGAGAGAGGGCATGCAAAAGGTCTAGGTGAAAGAAAACTATTGACAGTAAGAATTTCCATAGCTGAAAAAGTGGTGCAATATTGTGGATATTATAGAGCTTATAGTGTTATCATGGAAATATTGTGAAAGCAACAATTACTGAAAATCAAACAGACATTTATAGACTCATGAAGTTGGTCAGAAAAGTATGGGAATGGGAAAAAAAGATCTTAGAATAATTTGCATTTAAGTGGCAAAGAAAATTGTATGAGATGATAACACTTGAGAGAGAAATAGTGTAGATACAGATTTATAGGGTGTCAAAAACAGAACCTGGTGATACACCTAAGTACAGCATTAGTGAACAGGAGGATTCAACAGCCTAGGAAACGGAAGAGGACTAGGTAGAGAGAACAGAGGAAAATAAGGAATAAGCTGAGCCAGACATACCAAGTGAAGATAGAGAAGAACAAGGGACAGAATGATCTACCATGTGAAAGGCCACAGACTAATCCAACAGAATTAGGAGGGAGGACTTTTTATATTGTTGGGAAGAGGTAAGAAAAGGTGCAACATGTTTGAGGGTAGATTCAATGGCGTTGGAAAGATGGAATCTTGATTCTAATGACGCTGAGAGAGTTAGGATCAATATAGAGAGATTGTTTCAAATAAGCAGCATGTTAAATAAGTTTAGAAAGATCAATGGAACAGCAATTGGAAGCATGATCCTTTTCATGCAAAGACTTTTAAAGAGTGGGGCTTAAATGAACCCTGAAAGATAACAGTAGAGAGGAAGGTTTGACATTGGATTGGAAGTTGGATAAGAAAGAAAAAGAGGGTATAAATAGGGAGTAAGAGCCTAAGAAAGTGGGTCCAAGGGGGTAGCTGTAGGGTTAGCATGCTGGGGCAATAGACCGATAGAATTGTCTGTAAGGGAGAGGTAATGCTAGAAAAAACATGAAATGTTACCCAAAGAAGAAGGTGAAGGAGAAGAACAGGAAGAGTGGGGATTGTCCACTTTAGAGATACAATAAGAACAAACATTTGAAGAAGAAAGAGAATAGTTCAAACTAGGGAAAGCAGAAAAGGGAGCTGATATGGTCTTAATATAGCCTTGCAGACCATCGCAGGGGCCATTATTGTAGGATAATGACCCCCTACCATTTTTTCCCAGAGGCAAAGAAAAGTGTCAATACCCTCAGTGGTAATAAACTCTCCCAAGGTCTAGAAGGCAATTAGCACATGGTGCAATTAGCAATATAGATGTTGCCATTGTGGTGGTGATGTAAATCATGTTATTTCAATAATGTTTAAAGTACAGACAGTGGGCCTCATTACACGGAAGGCAGTAGCTATGGCGCTACTAGCGCCATGGCTACCCCCTTACCACCGGACGTGTTCCCAGAATAGGGACTTTCTGACCTACTCCGACCTTTGCGGGACCGGTAAGTCCCCATTCCGGGAACCATTCCCCATTCCCATTTGATCCCATAGGGCTTAATGGGAATGGGGAAGGAGCAAATAACGGTACCGCAATTTGCGGTACCGTTATTTGCACTGAAGTCCCTCAGCGGGCCCTGTCCTTAACATGTGGTCTGACCACACGTTAAGGACGGGATCCGCTGAGAGACCTCGTAGTAGGGCGGTGTGGATCCCCTACCGCCTTCCGTGTAATGAGGCCCATTGTCTTAGTAAATTAAATGGGTTTAATTTTGTAATAATTAAAAAACATTGCTGTCATCATAAGGTAAATGTTTTAATTGTGAACTTCGATGAACTGGAAGTGTGTTATCATGAGCTTGCTTTAGGTGTGATTTTAAAATGAATGCATTTTCTTCAAAAAGTGAAAGCAATGTTCTGTGATTTTGTGATGAAGATGGATATGACTAAGCAGGAGTTACTGTGGACAAGTAAGTCAAATGTGACTATCTCTATTCCTGTCAGCTTTGGGGAAGTCCCTCTAGTATAGGTATCCCACAAGAACTCCTTCTGTGCAATGGTTGTACCCCATTATACTAGGAGAGGAGAACAATCATTAAGAACCCTTTGAATTAAACCAACTGAAACATCTCCGCTGATACCCATTCTTCAGCATATTTTTTTCCAGCTAGTTGTCCTGGAATGGGCTTGTTTGTGAACACATCATCAGCATACCCATCATGACTACTGCTGCAGCTAGATGTGCTGGGCCACTCCTCATCCCGTATATATGACAAGAGGACTTAGGCTACCCCACCTGTTTGGCACTTGCAGGGAGTATTTCACAACACAGGCTTTCCTTGTAGATCTTTTGGAACTTAATTATCTCTGAATATGGACTTGACCCAATGCCGAGTTCAGCTTTGTGTTGAGCTTAAAAAACACTTTATTGATGTCCTTAGTGTTCCTCCTACCCTGTTTACTGGTTTCCAATACCACTCTTTTTAACCTCTCTCTCAACCCATTGGTTTCAGGATGGTAGTTTACATTGAAAATCTCACTTGATTCAAATTTTTCTTTACATATTTAAATATTCTGCAACTATGGAGCCCCTGAATTGGGGTCCATTGTCACTGAAAATATCAGCGGGGTAGCCCTCCACTCAGAACACCTGTTTCATGAACACAAACACCTCATGGACAGACATGGTTTTGACCAATTTTATCTCAGGGCATTTAGAAAATAATTAAATAACTAACATGAACCTTCCTACCCAGGTTGTGGTAAGGGCCTAATGTATTCATTTTTATGCATTTTCAGTTCTCACCCAGGGTGGCATAAGGGGTATGGGACATATCATTTTCTTCAGTGATTTGAGACTGTTTTTAGAGATGCATCAAGGTCAAACTTCTATGACTATTCACCCTATTAACAGGTTGACACCAGACCACCTCTCTCTCTCTCTGACCTTCCTATTGGTTCCTGTTATTTCTGTATTTCCTTCATTGGGTGTTATGGGCAAGGGGGAAATTGAGTTTTGGTATACTAGTTGTTGTTACAAGACTAGAAGCCTATCTTCTATGGGCAAATTATCACTGATTTCCCAAAAAGGCATGTGTTGCATGTGTTGCATTTTTCTATCTGTTTTTCCATGGCCAACCCTCATTATATGTAAGAAGTTAATTCCTCCAATCTTCATTAGATATCAATACCCTGAGGAGATTGGGTTGCATCGTGGCTACCACTTCTTCCTCCTCACTTGTGGACTCACCTTTGTCATCAAGGGATATGCATGTGAGATATCTTTTTTCCGTGTTTTGAATGCTAGGTTCATACTTGACCTGAAATTCATACTGCTGCATTTTTAAACCAAGAGGCACTATGGCTGGGTGGCTCTTGGCATGCTCTTTACAGGCAGCACTTCTAGGAGGGCTTGTGGTCGGCACACATTACAAATTGTTTACATAAATATATTTCTGGAAATAATGTATTCCCCATGCGCCTCCAATAGTTCTCTCCCAATAAACAAGGGCCTTGATTCAGTTTCCAATACCTATCTCGATGTATGGCACACTATCATCTCCTTGCATTTGACCGTCTGGTGTACAACTGTCCCTAATATGCCTACACTGGCATATACAATTAGGTAAGGGGCATTGCAAACCACATCCTTGATGACCGTGATCGCTTTGTTAATTCCATGATTACATGACAATTTAGTATCCTCTTTTATTGGCAAGCATAACGTTTGGGTGAGAGCTGTGAAATTCAGATTTGTTATAACACTCCGGTAACCCCAGAAATGAATGTCCTTTATCTCTATTGGGGACACAGGTACCACATTTATGACATCTTGTTTGCATCTGTAAAAATGACAATTTACTAAGTGGCCTAGGTATTACACTTCCACCTTTCTAACCTTTCACTTTGTTTCTTCTACAATTAGGTCCTTACCTCTGAGTCTGCATAATACCCCATGTTATAATACCCCATGTTTGCACTTGCATACAGGCGTGTTATAAATGAACTTATCATATCACATCATTGGGTACTGTATTACTCCTCCACTTTCCCATATAGAAAGATATCACCCTGATACACAACAGTTCCCTCATTCCCCTTCAGAATGAGGTTCATCATCCTTTTTAGGAATATGACGGGGACAGACTGAAAAGGAATCCTCTAGTAGTGGTATAAACCAAATGAGCGAATTGTGGTGATTGCACTAACAGGTCCAATAGATCTGTTCAATGTACAGGGTTTGCATGTCCAAACTAATTTGCATGGGAAACTCCTTCACTAAAATGTTACTGTTCATGTACCTTAGCGCTATACACACACTGATCTTGCCATTCTTTAAGGTTCTACCTAAATATATATTATCCATTCTCCGAATTTTATAGCTTCACAATTGCCTTCATCTACTGTGTGCTCTAACATCTTCTCAAAGGTTTACTGAAGGGCTAAATGACAGGTTTTCACTCCCACTGTCGACTACTGACTTGAAATTGATCTACCTTGCCTAGACTTTGAGTCATAAAATTTTGAATTGAAGATCTCAGTAAACCTGTCATTTTCGTATTGGAAGGCTGTCTTCACACATATCACTGGTTCTTCCTTATCGTGGTCTAGCTGGATGTCTCTGAACTACACAGATGAAAATGTATGTATCTGCGAAGTGACATGCTTTATTAATATCAGATTTGTGCAGGTGTGCCTTAAGACTGCAATCCCACGAGTCTTCCCATTTCTGTTTGGCGTACCAGGAACAGCAGTCGACCATTAAAAAGACTGCAGTGTGAATGATATATACAATGCAACTTGAGCACTTAAATTCAGTAAGTAATTTGATTGAACTCCTGATCAAAATCACCTATTCTTCCTCTGCGAACTTTTCATCCATAAAACAAGCTACTTCCTTTTTTCATTGAAAGACAGCTGCAAAATGCCCCTTTTTGCTACTGTTTAGGCATGTTTGGGTAAGTGCTTAGAAGAAATGTGTCTTTCAATAGTACAATGACCTGCCCCAATGAAACCTGTATCTATATTGTCTGACATTTGTCCATTTGGGAACAGACGAGGTGTGTCTTCTCTTTTTTTTTAGATCTCAATATATGGGCGCACATTGGCAGTATTTTCTGTTCTCTGAGTGATAAAACTTGGCCTGTTTCTGTCCATGCGGTATCTGGATTATATGTGCAGGAAAGCTTCCTGGCTGTACCTGAATAGGGAACGGTTGTATTTAGTACATGTGCTGCTTGTGATGTGCCTGTTTGGGTCTTGTACCAATGCATGTTCTGCTGATATTCATCGGCTTCCTGTTCAATGCACAATTTGAAACTTACACAGTGGATTTCTGTTTATTATGTATTTCTGTTTATTATGTGTTGTTTGTTTGAGGAGCATTGCACTGTTACTGCCCATGATGTAGCCAATGCTTCACCTGAGAGTGTGTGTGTGTGTGTATCTGTGTGTGTGTATGCATGTTTGTGATGTGTGTTTGCGTGGGTGTGTGAAGATACATGTTGCATGATACCACTGTCCCTGTTCCATGTTGAGTAAATATGCTCTGCTGCTTCCCTTACAGACGGAGTGTGTGTGCACAAACTCTGTTTCATACACACACAAGCACAAACACACACACACACACACACACACACACAAGCACAGTGTGTGAGTGTTTGTGTGTGTGTTTGTGTGTGTGTGTTCATGTATAGTTTCATTTAGGGCAGCATATTTGATTTCATGCCTGCTGACATACATTTACACCCCACAATTCTGGCCAAGAAAAATAGTGTGTTTCTCAAAACTTAAATGTATTTAAAGAAATAAATCAAATTTAAACAAAGTTATGGACTGATAAACAATTGAACAGCAATTCAAATGTCTGCTGCCTACTTGAATCTCACTCCTGGTTCTCATACACACATTAGTTTACAATTACAATTCTCTATACATAATATATAATATATTCTAGAAGATACTAAGCATTTTAAATGCACTCCTTCTATGATTGCTTCTATCTAGACAACACAGTTGATAACATTGCCGTTTTTCTGCCAGCATATGTATTTATTGATATATAACAATTTTAAATGTCAAAGTACATGTTTTTCTCTAATATCAAGAGAAATGTATCTTTTTGTAACATGCTAATTACTGGCGACCATTCTCTAAGCATGGGACCAAGCTTCAAACCTGTTTTGCTTTGTGTTGTCTTGCTTCCAAGATTAACATGTTGCCCCTGAGATATCCTCCTGGCATATGAGAAATATGTTATCAGAGAAATGTACTTGAACCAAGACAATTTTACAACACATATACATTCACTTGGTTTCCCTATTTGTGTGTGGGGTTGTGAATGTAGTGGCTATGTGCAGGTCAATTAAATGTAGACTTGGCCAGCTTGCATATTACTTCTATAGGGCGATAGCGCAGAGGCAACTTGTCTGTCTTGGAAGCAATACAACACAGCACAACACAGGTTCAATCCTGGTCCCGCCCTTAGAAACCAATCTCTGGTATTAAGTGTGTTATAAAAGAACAATTATAATTATACTTGTGTGGATTCAGAATATAATGCACTCAGGGATTTTGCATTCTGCTCTGAACAGATTTGTGTTTTCTTCTCATAATATGTGTGTGCAGCTTTTAATAGATGTGTGTGGGTGATATTCAATATGCATGTGTGTGTGTGTGTGTGTGTGTGTGTGCACAACTTTCCATCTTCTCCTTTTAATTTTCCTAGAGCTTAATACATATTATGTTGGAAATGTAACATTGTCCTGTAAAGGTACAATTTTACAGCACTCTTGCCCTGTCACATTATACATAGGTCTGCTTATGCATTTCAAGATAAGAAACTGCAGGGGTTTAACAATTGGCACAATTTTCAATGAGAAGCACTAATTCCCTACATTAATTTCTGTTATGCAAAAATCTAATTTATGACTAACCACAACTTCTTTAATGCATGATATCTCATAGACAATAGTGTGAATAGACTATGGTCCAAATGATTCTACATTGACGTAAGTCACTGACTCTGTTTTAAGTGGTGCTTAACTGTACAAAAGCAACGTGCATATAATTTGAACCAAAATTCCACTCAGTCATATATTGCACCTCGTAGTACAAAAAAATGAATTGGGTTTTAGGCAAAATAAATCTCACTTTATATTTAGTATATATGGGAGCCATAGGGCACCATATTTAAAACTCCACATGTATATCTGCTAAAATAACATTCTCCTTGATTCCTAGCTACTTTGATTCTTGGGATTTTACCCAGGATAATAAAGCATCAATTTGGGGTTGTCTCAGAATTCTACTAAGCGTGGCTTATCATTTCTGGAGAATCTGAAAGGACCAGTGAGCCTGGAATTAGTCCATTAGCAAGCTCTCTTTTCAACTTGCAATTTTCAACCGAGGCAAGTCATCCCTCTCTCAATGGTTTCAGTCCCCATTCTCCATGGGGATCAGTCATCCATGTGCGTTCAGTGCTGCCACCCCTAGCCACCGCTCTCCAGTATTATATGGAAATATTCTTCAATGTGCTTCTCCCCATGTTAATCAATTCTATGTGCATGTTGTTTTATAATCCTCAGCTCCTCCCCAGCCTTGTGGCTAGGTGCGACCTCCACTAGTCCCATGATATAGAAGGGACGTGGAAAGTCAATTCTAACTTATGAAGAGTCATTTATTTTTTAATATACAATTGGAATTAAATATGAACGCTTTATAAAATATAGATCACAATACTCGGTAGATCAGTGCACACAATCACACGTGCCATCTGTACCTGTACATTTTCAGAGATAATATATGTTCCAATTTATTTCCAAGTGTTTCCATTGGACCCCATGCACATTTTGACTGAAAGACATATTGTAGGAACTTTCTTTCAAAAGATATGTTTTATTTAAATGATTAAAGTTGTATTTCAAAGGCACACAACACACTTTTTTTCAGTTTGCAAGTGAAGCGATGCTGACTTCGGACAATGGAGGTCAATGTTGATACATCCCCAGCATATTCTCCTTCCAGGTATTTAATACATGTAAAGGCATGTTTTCCTTTGCTTGTTCATGATCAATAAGATGTTCTTTTGACTTCAGCTAAAGGATGTTATCAGAGGCATAGGATTTGATATATAACACAGGTCTCTTTGATGTTTATTCATTAAGCCAGCTATATAGAAGTGTTTAGGGGCTGAGTCTTGATGGAAGGGTCATATTCTAAATGTTTGTACTCGAAATAATCACCCCACAGCTGAATCCCCTTTGTAGAACCTGTTCTCCCCAATCCCCCTACTTACCTTTTGTGGTGCACTTTTTTGTGTCCTGATGAATCCCTGCAGCACCAGTTCCCTTCCCTTCTGTGGATGAAAACCGGCGTTGTAGGGTCCTTTTTTCTCCAAAACTTTGTTTTGGGTGCAGGGGTGTCCGCCGCCACCCCCGTATCCATTGTAGCTAAAAAGGGCCCCCGCAAACCCAGCTTCCCTTGTTCACTATAAGGAAAACCGAATGGGTAAAATGTTCAGCATTTTCGGCTTACATAATTTTGGTACTGCCGAAATCCGATCATTTCAATCATTTGTTTTTTAATATATGGTATTTTTGTGTGATACATTCAGAACCAGTCTGGGCATGATTATGATATGATATGATATTTTATTTGTATCTTGCTTGTACACAAGTATTTCAGAGCATGACTTAGGCAAAGGGAGTGTCATTGATTGTGATTGATGCCAGTATTCTGTGTGGCCTCTGTCTTGATATGTGGGTGGGCTTGGGGGGGGGAGGTGAGGTTAATTCACGATCAGCACAATTCAACTCCAAGCTATTTTCAGGCATGTTGCTTTTCAAACTTATTAAATCATACCCTCATTCAAAGTGAAGTGAAAGCATGTCAAAATACACTGCCACTACGAATGAGACTGTGGTTCTACCTTGCATTTCTCATTATGTGTTGTTTAAACAAAACAGATAGTAAGTGCAGCAGCAATTACAGTTTTCTTTAATACACAAGTGCATCCTACTACACCAGACATGTAAACAAACCATTCACAATCACTCCTCTACACCACATGACGGCTACTGATGGAAAACACACCAACACTAATTAACCAGTTTCTCTGAACTGAAGCCACCAATAGTTCATCAACACTCTCTTGCTCTTCTCCCTCTCAATCCCACTAACAAAACCCTGGACCATCCTTCCTTTGCAGTCCTGGCAGAGTGCCAGGAGACCACACAGATGGACACAGTGTGTAGCAAAAGATCCATTAAAATTAACATTAACTATGTTCCTGGAACCAAGGGCCTGTGTTATGTTCTCCTATCAATGTTCTGCAACCTCATGAGCAGCAAACACTAGAAAGATCTTGGCCTTTTTTATTTTAAGTCGGCAAAATTTGGACTTCTTTGTGCATTTTGTCACATGTCCTTACCTATAGAAGATACTGTAGTTGAAGAAATGCGTGATTTAGATTTGTGTCTTTAAAGCATGAAATCAGCCCTTTTTGCTTATATGTAGAAAATTCATGTTTGCTTCGAGGCCTGTCTTTAGCATTAACATGCCAATTTCTAGATTTCACTTAAAAGGCCTTAGACATGGTTGTAGCCTTTTGATTTTCACGTTTACTCTGTTGAAATATGTTCTTGGCCATGCATGCATTTATTTACACCTCATATCTTTCAGGTGCATGCTCTTCAGCATGGCAGCTATCAAGATATGAAATTCAACATGAGGCATACTTTTGTGAATGGTGCCTCTAATACACTGCCAGAAAGGTTTTCTGTTGTTCACTTTAACAAAACTATCTGCACTGCATTTTCACAAACAACACCGAAATCAGGAAAGCAGCTGTTGAACCTTTTGTGGTTTATAAAATTGCTGACTATTAGATGGAGAATTCGAAATATATTGTTGTGTGCCTGTGATTGACTGTGCTGTAAAATGTACTGTATGGCATTACACATTAAATGGACTGACAACTCCATTCACTGCAATATTGGGCTGGCATTTTAACCTTATCAGTCAGAATGTTGATAAGCAGCCACTTTCATTTCACTGTGTTATAAATGTGACATATGAGCGGAGCAAAATGCTCTAGGTGCAGCACATTCGTGAATAGGCCGGAATCATAGTGAAATCATGCTATTAGCACTAACGCAAACATTGCGCCGAGCAATGAACATTCTTTCGAAGCACTTTTGCACCAAGGCAATTTGGGCACCACTCCTGGTCATTTGCCCTGATGCAAACATTATTGCAGCAATATGTTTTTGTACTGGTGCAAAGGTTCTGTAATAACACTCCAGGGGCCCGATTTTCAAAACGGTTTTCAATGGGACTTTCCCATGTTGAAGCATTTGTGTAAATCAGGTCCTTGGTTACTGAAACAACGCTTGCAGTTCTCTTGAATAAACATGGTAATTAGAGATGTAATGGCCAAGGGCCTCATTACCGAAACTTGCTACACGAGTATATGCATTTGTACACGATGTAATCACAGTGCCAAACAACGTCCTGATGAGAAAATACATTGCGATAATACTTATTTTCACGAGGGCGATGTTTGCCCTAGGGATAATACCATGCTGTTGCACTGATGAAAATGTTCCCTAATGTGACACGGATAAGTGCTGTGAATCACACACATTATGTGGATAAAGCACACAGCTATATGTTTAATGGCATTTTAAGCAGCCTACACTTCCTTTCAGCCTGTGTGATAAAAGTAACATGTGGGACATTGTTTAATGTGTGTAATGTTCTGATTAAAATAGATATCCAATTAAGACATCTGTGGAAAGCTAAAGTGTTCATTTAAAACAAAAAAGCAATCAAAACTCTATTATATTTCTGCATTTAATGAATTGCTTACTTTTAAGAGATATCTTAATTACACATTGTTAATGAAAATATCGGCCAATTTATATGATACGCTGAGCTTTCAAGGAGCTTAATAAAGGGCGATGCCTCTGTAGAATAGTAATTAGCAGCGTGGCAAGTGGAGCCATGCAACTCTCTAGCACACTGTATAGGAACACAAAAATCAGAGATTGTAGGTATTGCATGAAACGGCATGGGAGGAACAACAAGCACGCAAAAGACTGAGGGAGACATGTAGATACGCATTTATAAGACAGGAGGAAAAACAAAGGAGATTGTGCTAGGAAGAGAGCGAGAGAGGGACATACATGCAGATTCTCCCATCCAGAGAGAGAGGGAAAGCAAGCGAGATTGTGCTAGGAAGAGAGAGAGCGAGAAATGTCAGAAAGCCAGATTATGTTATATTACATTATGATGATTTATAACAGGCAAAGCTGCAAATTTCATGGTCTCCGGGCACTCTGGTTGATCGAAAAGGAAGAGGGTATGGGAGGGCTTAGTTAGTGGGATAGACAGGGAAAGCACTCGAGAGATTTGATATGCTGTTGTTAGCTTGAGTTATGAAAACATGGTCACTGTGTGCTTGGTTTGTTTTTAGTTGGTAAGAGTTAGGTTGTGTTTGTGTATGCGGGATGATTTGTGTGTAATTGGGTACATTTTCTGTGGCCTGTTTTGCTTATTTGGGTATTGCTGAGATGTGCATTTGGTGGTGGTTTTAGGTTTCTGCTGCGGTAGAGGTATGTGTGTGTTTTGTTTGGTGTTTGAGAGTGAGTATGTAGGATATCAGAATGTTTTTTTGTAGGTTTATTTAGTGCTGTTAGTAGTCTGTGCCCTTCTACGTGATGGTTTTGTTGATCTGTAGGGGTTCATATTCTTCTATGATGGTTTGTGTTAAAATGCTTTCTTTAGTTGGGTTCATTAGGCTTTGGTTGATTTGGGTGTTTGTCTTGTGTTGCATTGGCTGTTTCCCTTTGACAGTTTTTCCTGTAAAGCTTGGTGAGTTAAAGAGCCATGTTATAGCAATTTTCTGAATTTTAGGTGGTCTTCTGTTGTCCGTATTTCCTTAGGTAGTGAATTCCAAAGTTTTGACCAGATGCCAGAGAATGCTGATCCACCAAAAGTCTGCTCTGAGCATTTTTGTGGTTCAAGGTGAATGTCGTTGCTGGACCTTAGTGTTCAGTTTAGTTTGTAGATGGACATGTTTCCTGTATGAATTCCGCTCCTAGGCCATGGATTACTCTGTAGGTTATGCAGAGTGTCTGAAAAAGATACTTTTTTGTCTGGTAGCCAATTTAGGATTCTTAATGCTGATGTGATGTATTCTCTCTCAGAGAGTCTAAGGAGCAGTCTTGTGCTGCATTCTGTAATTTCTGTAGTTATTTGGTAAAATAGTCTAGCATTTCGAGGCAGAAGCTGTTGGAGTAGTCTATTCTTCAAATGTTGAGTGGGATGAAGGTGATTGTTCTCTGTGGGAAGGTGAAGAAAGAGTGTATCCGGTTGATTGTGTATAAGTGGAATAAGCACTTCTTTACTACTGTGTTGATTTGTGGTTTAAGTGTTATTTTGATTCCATTAATATTCCCAAGTTGTTAACCACTTTGGAATGTTCTGGTCGATTTCCCATTTTTGTAGGCTGTGGTAAAAAAATGCAAACTTATCAGCTGCAGGAATAGCCCAATAAAAGGGGAGGGGGCTCAATTGATAGCCAAACAGTTTAATGCACTAGACTGGAGAATGCTCTAAACAACTGTGTTTCAAGCAAATAATCTATATGTGATAAAGGTTGGGTTGGAGGAAAATATACTGACCTAATATTAGAACAAGGCACTGTAAACAGGCCTCAAAGCATGCTTTTCACTAGAAACAAATTCACATTTACTAACTCGCTTGGCAACCGCTGGCAGCAAATTGCAAATGTCACAAACAGCCTTTGCTACTTTTGAGGTCATGAAGCCAATGTATCTCTTCCAATTAGCCTCACATGGAGAACTAGCCTAATGTTGCAATGTGGTGTGATGCTAATTAGTTTGTTTGATCATAAAAGTCCTCAATTTAGAGGAGTATCTTTGACAGCGCCTTTCATGCAGCTCTGTTCCACATTCTGTGTGAATCTTGCTTTCCAAGCTGCGTCTGAGGCCCAGAATAAATTGTGTTACTTCTTACTTGGTGAACACTGCTTTTTGTATTCCTTTTGTAATTTCATTGTTGAGTTCTGAGGCAACCCGCTGCACATTTTTGGTCGCCCGTACCAGGATTTCCGCTTTCCCGACCAGATTTGGAAATTGCAGCCATGCATACGGAGGTGTGCAGGGCAGCATTTGCAGACCAGTCCTAAGAGCTTAACACGGGGAGGCTGTGCAGATGCTGAGTGTGCAGAGGTCTGTCTGTTCGAAACTCTCCCTACGCTCGGAATGGGGCATTGGCCTTTCAAAGAAGATTTGGGGGCCAATAAGACTCAGGAATATCTGAAGAAGGAACGTGAGTGTACACATGCATGAACGTGCAGGGGAAGGGATTATTTTTATGATATATAGGATGCACCCTCAAGAGGTGGAGTGTGATTGGCCATAGTAGTCGAAGATTTTAAGTCCACTTACCTGATAGGGAGTGAGTGGGTGTTCGCACATCTGCATTAGAGCAGAGTGTTGCGTAGTAAGTGGCAGACCTTGTTAGACAAGAGTTACACATAATGCAGGCAATTGGTATAGTTGGGTAATGTTTTATTTTTACGGGTTAAGGAGTATTTAAGATGTGAGGAGAAGGAGAAAAGGCATATCAGTAACACTAAGGGCCCCGTTATTGTTATGGGTGATTTTAACCACTGGGCCAATGACCAACAGGACAAATCAAGTACCGACCTTATGGATACCATCACCTCCTTAGGCCTTACCCAGTGGATGGAGTCTCCCACGCATAGTAAGGGTCACACTCTAGACTGGCTCCTGTCCCAAAACACTAACATCTCTGACATCCTGGCCACGCCATGTATTTGGTCTGACCACTTTCTCATTCAAGCAAAGATCTCACTACCACCTCCTCCTCCCAAACTTAACACTAACCCACGTATACAAAAAATGTCCTGTAACCTAAAGAATCTTACAGCCCCTAAACTTGCTGCACTACTGTCTATTAAGCTACAATCCCTAGACAATTTTGATGATTCCTCAAAACTCATAAACCATCTGTCTACTAACATCAAAGAAGCAGCTAACGATCTCGCTCCATTGAAAATGAAGGCAATTAAGACCGAAACCACAAAGAACACTTGGTTCAATAACAAAATTGTTACTGCCAGACAAGAAAAGTGAGCTCTTGAAAGAGCCTGGAGGAAAGTCCCTAATGATAACACCCTATCAAAATATAAAAAATCCATTCTCAAGTACAAAAAACTCATCATAGAAGCTAAGGCCACACACTATAACGAAAGAATAGTGAATGCCCAATCTAACAACGGGGAGCTTTTTAAAATCTTAGCAGAATTTCAAAATCAACCTCCACCGACTAACAACATCATCAAGGATAACAAATGGTGTCAGGGCATTCATGATGCCTTTCTTCTCAAGATTGATTCTCACAAAGAAAAAATCAGTAACTCCTTAGGCAACGTAACCTCCACACAATCTCTTACCGATACCACTTCATTTAACACCCATGAAAACATTATCCTTCAATTTTCATTCACACACTATACGGAAGACGAAGTATTCAAAATCATACAGGACCTTAAAGCCACGTCTTGTCCTGCTGACGACTGCCCCACTAGTATTCTTAAGGAGTCCTTGGACTCCCTGGTTCCATGGATCACCAAACTAGTTAACCTATCCTTTGATGAGGGTCTGGTGCCAGACATGCTAAAGTCGGCATGGATCACTCCTCTACTGAAAAAGGAAAACCTTTATCCAGTCAACTATGACAACTACAGGCCCATAACTAACGTGCCCTATGTGCTCAAGATACTTGACAAACTTGCCTACGTACAGCTACAGGCCCATGTTGAAAAACACAACATCTTGGGTACCCGTCAGTCGGGATATAGAGCTCGTCACGGGACTGAGACAGCTATGCTGGATCTCAAATCTACACTAGCCAGCATAGCTGATAAAAACCAAGCGGCTTTGCTCATGCTATTGGACCTCTCTGCAGCCTTTGGCCTGGTTGATCACAGCTCACTGGTGTCAAGGCTCGGAGAGGTCGCCAACTGCTCTGCGATTGCATCCAAATGGATTGCTTCCTTTCTGGGTCCCAGAATGGTAAGGGTTTGCGTTGGTGATAATCAATCTTCTCCTATCTCTCAGACCTGCGGAGTTCCTCAGGGCTCCTGTCTGTCGCCGCTGCTCTTCAATCTTTACATCCGGTCCCTTCTTGACCTCCTGAACAAACTAGGAGTGCAATATACAAATTACGCCGATGACACTCAGGTTGTTATACAGTTGAGTGGCTCATATAGCAGTGACACTGAAACCATCAACAAAATATACAAAGCCATACAAGATTGGATGGCCTGCAATTCTCTTGCCTTGAACGATAAAAAGACCGAACTCCTTATCGTGGCATCTAAAAACACTAGGGCAAAACTTGATTACAACTATGACAGTTTCCACATAGCCAACAATACCATTATCGCTCAAAAGAAAGTTAAGGCATTAGGAGTAGTTCTTGATGAAGAACTCTCCATGAAATCTCATGTTTCCAGCATTAAATCCAGCTGTGGTCTCATAAACAAGAGAATAAGATACATTCAACCATTCATCTCAGAGGAGAACTGTGCTCTTTTGTCCACTGCCCTGATTAATTCAAGACTGGACTATTGTAACAGTCTCTTGGCGGGCACCTCAGCCTCTAATATCCAATCTCTACAAGTGGCGCAGAATAATGCGGTGCGTAACATTTTCAATCAGTCTCGTCATACACACATTTCTACCTTTAGGAAGAAACTCCAATGGCTTCCCTTCAAACACCGCATAACACATAAGATGCTTACCACGACTCACAAATGCCTCAGTCTAAGCAGTTCCATTTATCTCTCATCCCGCATTAGCACCAAATCCAATGTGAGGAACCTTCGCTCTTCCTCTGCGATCATTCTCAAACATCCTAAATTCAGGACAGCCAAATTTGGAGATACTACCCTTGATGCTCAGGGTCCCCTTCTTCGGAACACACTTCCAGCTAGGATACGGCAGATTCAAAGCTATACCGTGTTCAAACATGTTATAAAGACTCACTTCTTCAACTTGGAACAATCCTCTGACTCTTCTATCCTTCAGGTTTATGCCTGTTGTGTTCGTCCTTGTTTTGTTCTGTGTGCACCCTGAGGCCCGCGGGCATGTTGGCGTGTTACAAAAATGTAAATAAATAAATAAATAAATAAATAAATAAATAAATAAATAAATAAATCAAATATGCTTTGATGTAATAGCAGTAGTCTGTTGGAATAAAGTGAAGTTAGTGTGTTTCATGTTCATTGTGGCTGGCAATCGCGGAAGAGCCAGAGCCAAACTACTATGTAAACATTGGAGGAGCTGTGTAGCTTGTGCAGGGGGCACGGTTGAACCAAGGGAGGAGCAACTGAACCCTAGACACACTAACATAGGGCACAATTGTTAAGGTGGTGGGCCTGTAGAGTGGGCCATTTATGTACTAACTAAAATTAACAAGACAAACCTGTGGAGAGGGCCATTGTGTGTGGGAGTGGTGAGAGAGGGGGGGGCTGAGGAGAAGGCCAGTGTGAATGAAATAAATGAGTTAAACAGTAAGTATAAGAGTGAGTGAGTGAGCCTGGGTGAGTATGGGGTGAAGGTGTTTTGAGATACATGTAAGAAGGATTGAGCATAAAAGAGAGAGAAGGGAGAACAAAATATGAAAAGGGCATACAAATGTCATCCGAATGGATAGACTCATACCTTGAAAATATGTGCAAAGAATTTCCCCAATATTGCAATCAAATATTGAAATATCACTTTCAGTGGTTGAATGAACAGTGGGAAAGTGTTACCAGGAATGGCCTGGAGAGAACACATTTCAAAAGGATATATTTGACAGTATGCATTCACATCTGTTAGCGAAATATAAAGGTACAAAGCTTAAAACGAGGCAGGACATTTTAGGTCTATAAAAATGTTATGAGGAAACTAAAGTAGAGGAAAAGAAGGGGAAGGGGAAGAGGAGAAAGATAGTGCTCCACCCTTTCTCTGTACATTGTTTCCATTGTCTAAACCGGCTGCAGGATTTGCGAATCCTAGGCTGGCATCTCCAGACAGGGAGAAAAAAAGAAGAAAACAAAGCAGATTCCAAATGTCATTTGGAGGGAAGGAAGAGAAAGGGAATAAGAAATACTTAGCAGACATTAAGAAAAGCACACAACAGAAAAACAACTCAATGCTTAGAGAAGCAGAAAAGGTAATGGAAAGGGAGATAGAGAAAAAAATAGAAGGAAAGAGAGAGGACCAACAGGGATGGAAAGCAAGATGAATACATTCAAAATTGATAATTGCAGACAGGACATGGAAGAGGACGAGCCAGACACGACAGAGGTGATAACACTGCATGGGACTGGGAGGAAAGCAGTGAAAATGACTGTAGAGATGACAAATCTGACCCTTGTGATTTAACAAGTGGTAGTAGAGGAAGGAGGAGAATAGAAGAGGAAGATGAAGAAAGAGAGGAACAACTGGGGGAACAGGCTTTGAAACAGAAAAGCAAGGATGGCAGTAGCAAAGAGACCAAGACTGGGAGTTAAGCATGGATCAGGAACACAGTGACCCTTTCTATATAGGGCAAAAGGGGAAGTACAATACGTACCCTGGCAGATGATGGACAGGGATAATTTGGTCTACAGTTTACCATCACTAATGGTAAGAGCAAGCACGTGGATATATGTATTAGAGAAGGAGACAACGGGGATCCCACTGGCCATAGGGGACATCAAGAGTTTATTGGCAGTTTTCGTTGGGGAATGGAGTGACAAAACTTGGCAGCAAGTAGGGTATGCAGGGGTAAAATTATGCACTAACATACATGACAGAACATCTTTTAACAATTACCAAGCACATGTGTGGAAAGCTCAGAGAAAGATGCATCCAGATACGTCCGATATGGGATCTATATTAGCATGTAAAATGAATCCAGATGGGGACCCTGCAGAATACATATTATCAACACAAGATGCAAGAAAATAAACAGTCATGGGATGATAAAATACCTTTATTCTATCACATTCTAGTGAGGGGGCTACCCACAGATGTGGACGCTTCCCTAGCAAAAGTAGTAGGGATAGAAGCAAAAGGATGACCTGAGATATGGGCGACCATCATACATTAGTGTAAAAGAAAGCAGGAAAAAGACAAGGAGGTAGTAGACAACATGGTTAAATTGGAAAATA
Organism: Ambystoma mexicanum; assembly: GCF_040938575.1. Lineage (NCBI taxonomy): Eukaryota > Metazoa > Chordata > Amphibia > Caudata > Ambystomatidae > Ambystoma > Ambystoma mexicanum. Next base: position 1,153,550,037 of record NC_090928.1, read on the forward strand.
AAGTTCTGCAGAACAAATTTGCCAAAATAAGAATGGAAGGGGCAGTGCTCACAGGACCAGTTAGCGTTCCATCCACCCAACAGGGGGGGGTTCAAGTAACAGTGGTAGTGCAGCAAGGGGGACAAATGCACAAGCTCCCTATAACCCACAACGCAGAGTACAACAGACGCAACAGCAGTTCCAATTTATAAGTACACAACAGCCTGGTTTTACAAATGCATGGGGAGCAAACTCATACATGGGACAGTATCAGACAGGAAGGGGATATTATCCAAGGGGAAGGGTACTTGGATATAGGGGTATGGTACCCTGGTTTGAAGGACATCATTTTGTTTGCAGACATTTTGGTCACTTTGCCTACGTGCCCACTCGTTTCAGAAATGGGACACCACAGCAGCAATATATGCAGACATACACACAACCTCAAAAGATGCAAATTATACCACAGCAACAGATACAAATGCAACCTATACAGACACAGGTCAGATTAGTACAGGGACAAGAATCAGCCCAAGCGGGAATGATAGCTAGGTCGCAGGGTACAGTAAGCGTACTGCAAACACCAGTGCAGACATACACAAAAGAGAAGGTGAAAATATTTGGACAAAATGAGGTGCCCCATTACACAGGGGTCACAGAAGTGGGTGGGAATCCATTCACATATTTAATCACTACATTCTCCCAATAGGGGTGCCCAGGGCAGGTACGAGTGTGTCCTGTCCTAGCAGTAACTAGTTCCTAACTACTGTCCCTCTCGCTCATCTAAATCCAACCTTCTGCGAGTGAGCCGGTTCTCCAAGCAGAGATTTGGAGGGAGATCCCTTTCTTCAGCAGGTGCCTCAATCTGGAACAGCCTCCCTGCCACCCTCTGTCTTGATCCTGAAATTCTCAAGTTACAGAAACTCCTCAAGACCTTCCTCTTCTTCTCTTCCTTCTCTCTCATCCTACCCTGCTTACCTAGCTCTCTGCTCTTCCTTCTCTCCCTCCTACCACACAGCTTACTGACTGGCTGTCTGGTATTCATCAGAGTCTCACATGTCCCAGGCACCCCTGCCAGTCCTTCTGCACTTGCCACAGGGCCCTGCTCTCCACTTGTAATAAAACCTTGTGAGCTTCTCTCAGCACTTCACAAGTCTCTACTGACTGGGCACACTCGGTCCCCTGCCCCTCTCTTGCCCCTCACACTTGTATACAGCCCTGCCTAAAGATTGTTTGTCTGGTCTCCCCTGTCTTCACCTCTTAATATGCTCTTGAAAAAAAATGCAGAATCACCGGCAGGCCTATTTGCTGTATCTAAACTGTTAAATGTATCATATTCACTTAATCTATCTGTGCACACTGTGATCATCTCAGAAATTCAAGGGCACGAGCGACTGTTGTTTTTCGCTGTTTTCCTTTCCTCCTTGAGCGCTTTAAAACACTTGCCCATGTATAGGTGCAATATAAATAAACATTACCATACCATATAATACCAACTGAATACCCAGAAGAGGAGCCTGAGGTAGCAGAACACAAAGGATGCAGCAACCTTTCCTTTCAAATGGATACTGGAGCTATTCGATCCTTTATAAAAGAAGGAGGGTTTACATTATCGAACAAAAATTGGACACACAAGGCTTTTCGGGGACCATCCAATCTTTTGTTCCTCTCACAAAAGATTTACAACTGACCATATGTATGCAACATATTGTGGCAGCATTACTATATTCAAAAGACACACTGATTAATATATTAGGAAGAGATTTGTTAATCAGATTGAATGCTACAATTACATTTTCAGTGATATGGGTGGCTTGCACCACACCTGGGATGTATCCAGCCAGGGTGACAGTATTGATACAAGCGAACTATGCACACAGCACATTGAGATGGATTCCCGTGCACACATTGATATATTGCTAGGATGGGTCCCCGGGATACAAGGAAAGGTGTTTTGACTGTCATATGAATTCTTATTCAGACCACGGTGCCCCTGAACCTTCATACCAGGCATGCACACGCACGGCTTTACCTAGAGAAAGTAGTAGTAAAAAAAGATATGGTTATACTGATTGCTACAGATGGCAACAACATGGAATTTCGATCAGTATTGTCTATCAATCCCACACTAACACTGACAGGAGTAACAGACTCATAGTTGTTCACTACAAAAGATGAAGAGAATGGAGAGGTAGTGTTTCAGTTGAGAATACCCTGTCCAGTACAGATAAAGGAAATAAAAGCACCCCAGATGTCACAATTGTTGAAAAAAGTCAGAATACATGGAGGATTTGGAAAAGTTCCAAAGAATGTATGGACCAAAGGGTCCCATAACATGGGAATATTGAACAAGACAGGGGCAGTGCACATTAAGATAAAAGAAGGAGTGCTGCTGCCACAAGTGAAACAATTCCACCTTGCATGAGAGGCAGATGAGGGCATATATGAGACACTGCATGCTTCATGCCAGCAAGGTATCATAGATGAATCTATATCACTGTGCAATATGCAAATATAGTCATTTGTAGACTATAAATCAACATAGATCAAAGGATAAAGCCTTTATCCTAAGAACACATTCCACTTTTACAGTTAAACCACAATTACGTACAATTGTGTGCATCAGAAGCTCTTCAATCTAAGGTATACTAGTTGATCTATGTTGATTTATAGTCTACAAATGACTAATGGTACAACTAACGCTACAGCTTATTGAACAAATCGCATCATGATAGATGGACTAATGCAATTGTTGTTGCTGTGTCTCTCTACCCTTCCCTTTCTTTCTTATTTATTCTCTCTCCTTAAATGATGAACCAGCCCTATTGCATCTTGGTTCGTTTTGAAACTACTATTCATCAAATTCACAGTATTTAAAATGTTCACATGCATACTAATATTCACTATTAATGCTTAATTGTGTGTAACCACCTGCCTATTTTGTTTGGTCTATGCTAAATTTGTAATTTTATTTTGCGTAATGACTTCTTTTCAATTTGCATCAACCGATGGGAACACTACCTCTATTTTTGGTGTTGTTATACTCCCTGCCCCAATTGAACATAATTGTCCTTATCACCTATCCAAAATTACTTTTTCACATAATTTATAATTTATTTTGAAACATTTTTTATTATTTATCTTTTATTTTGTGCAATATCATTGTTTGTGTTGAACCATACTTTATACTTAATTTGTACTAGCCTCAGAGGAAGAGCAAGGATTGCTCGAAACACGTGTCAGGCTTTACACCATCCCATTAAAAATAATCTGCAACTTAAGCAGTCTTTACTACTTTTTGTGTTGACACAGTGAGACTGGAAAAACCCCTTTCATCCTAAGAATTGAACAACCTTTCATATTTTCGTGGGCCAGGAAGCATAACTCATAGGTGCCATGGAAGGCAGTGGACGCACAATCATTTCATAATTGGAAACATTAATTTAGTAAACAGGTCTACTGGCGGTTTCAAAATCCCCCATGGCAGGTTTCAAATTGCCACTTGGCACATCCCAGCCTGGGAAGACGTTCAAAGAATTCCTAAAATGCAACATTAAAATGGTAACTTGCCAAAGGTTCAAGGCTCTTATAGTGTCATGATCGATTGTATTCCCATGAGAAATTGATGGATGGAGATGACCAGCGGCAGATGAATAAAGATCCGCTGGTCAAACAAATGTCCCAATGTTTTGGCACTATGATGTGGGAATTGTCGCTTGGACTGTGACAGTACAGAAGTTGTCGAGGGTGGTGTGGAAGGTTTTGCAGGACCCAAACATTTTAGGATAATGTATGTTTTGCTATAGGGGAATGATGTAGCTCTACCAATTAGCATCACGTGGAGGACTAACCTAATGTTGCAATGTGGTTTGATTCTAGTTTGTATGATTATAAAAGTCCTTGCTTTAGGAACATATCTTTCACAGAGCCTTTCATGCAGGTATGTTCCGCGTTCTGTGTGAATTTGCTTTCCCAGATGTGTCTGGGGCCCAGAATAAATGGTGTTACTTCTTGGTTGGTCTACACATTTTTTTTTAGTTTACTTTTGTAATGTCATTGGTGAGTTCTGAGGCAACCCGCTGTACAAGGCCAAGGAATGTGGTATTTCTATTTTGCCTGGGGTGAGTTTAAGGCTGTTGATACTCATCAAATGGTTTATTTCTGTGATGCAGTTGATAAGGGTTGGGTCTTGTTTTTCACTAGTGTTGATTTTGTAGATGATTTGTATGTCATCTAGGTAGTTGTAGCAAGTGAGACCATGTCTTTTCATGAGGTTGAAGAGCGGGGTCATGTATATGATGAAGATAATTGGTGAAAGGGATGAGCCTTGTGGACCTCTGCAAGTTGTTGTGCGAGGTGCTGAGTTGAAGGGGTTTAGCCACGTTGTTTCTGCTCTTTCTGCAAGAAAGGATTTTAACCATATTAAAGCAGTGCTGCCAATATTTACATTTTAAGATGTATCCATATATGGCACATACACAAATTGAATGTTCATCTTTTATACAAAATGTACACATGCAGGTATAAAAGTTCAATTTTTAAATGCATGCCATTACATGTATGAAAACCTACATCAAATGTAGGACTTCCTTTGAAGTCAGTTTTCATATGTAAACAAGATGTATAGGGGTTTTAAACTGTGTACAATACATATACTGTTAAACTTGATGATAATTCACATCAAAGTTACTGCTCACTTTAACATGAGCTTTTATACATTTAGCAGGCACATGATACAAGAAGAATCAATGTACATTTCATTTTCAACTGTAAACGTTTCTGTGGGAGATGAACATTTCGTACTAGCGCACTAATACACATCTGAAAACTCACATCTAAGTCAGGACTGGCTGCCTTTCAGTTCTTCAGTGCTGCAGCCGCTACATGGATGACAAGATGGGTTCTGGCAACTTGGACACGAGCAATCGCCTTCTGTGGTGGCCACCACTTCATTTGGACTCTGGGGACACATTTTTCAGTTTGCAATGGTGGGAAACACACCGGCAGCTGCTTTTCTGCTGCCAGCGACACTGGACTTCCTCAGCCATGGAAAAGTGGAGAGATATTGTGGCCGCAGTGCCACTGAGGAATTATTCAGTTGGTTGGAACTTGGCAAGCTGTGGGCATCAAGCAGAACTCAGCCAAGGTATGCCCCATTCTGGGAGATACACAGCAGTCTGTCTTTCTTCCGCTCACTGTCAGCCTCCGGACACAGGATGATGCTGGAGGCCACATTGTGTTCATTCATTGATTAACAAACAGGCTTTACCTGATGGCAAAGATCACTGTTAGTTCACAATTCACTCAACGCTTTCATGTATTGCTCTCCTGGCCAGTCATTTCTCTGCTGCCTTCCTTCTCTCCTGTTAACTTCCACCATCAGCCGCTCACGTAATTCTTTGCTTCAGATCTCCCCATTCACCTGCAGGCCAATGAGGAGATTATAGCTATTAGTAGCTGTGAAAAAATGACTACTGCAGGAGTACAGGGATGGGTTCTGGTTATACCATCTTCTCAGCCCGACACTGCTACTAAACCGGCAGTGATCCCAATCATAAAGATAATAAAGGCACAGCCCAAAAAGTATACCTTTTTCAGCTCCTTTGGTAGCGCAGCCCGACGGAAGGCAATAGCTTTTGAAGGGATGCAAGATGAAAATAAAGCAACCCAAATAGCAATAGTACAAAGACAGCAAAATAAAATAATGCCTAATCAAGATTATATAAAAAATGTATACTTTTAATTAAACAATAATAATTATATTAACACTAGCAGCACCCACCCTTGTAAATAAAGACTACAGGTACTAAATCGGCACATGTCAGTTTACAAGGTGTCTTGTAATAAGAAGGCAGAACAGGGGAGCTTAAAAATGCCCGGGTTTCAACAGTGGACCAAGGTGCAGGGCATCTTCAAAGAGTATTATTTATTGTCATTGGCCTCCTGACAGTGTCAAGCTAGGCTTATAGGGGCTTTCATACAGTTGAGCCAGAGTTGAGGTGGGTTGGGTTGATGTATTAGTGAGTTGGCATCAAATCAACTTTGAGACAGGCTCTGTGTGGATCGTGATGATTCTCAAGATGATGTGACTAATTAGGCCCCAACAGGTTTGAGTAAGTGGTTGGGCCAGGTAGAAACAATGCTTCAAATAAGTCGGAAAGTGACATGATGACTTCCAGAGGGTCAAGTCAGTGGAAGAGTTTGGACAAGATGAGTTTCAGTTGGGTCAATTAAATGGCTGTGATTCAGCAGGTCAGATGCTTCCACAGGGATGTGCTGCCAATCAAGTCGAGGTGGATGTCCTATTCACTGCTGTGAGACAGCTCAAAGCTGCAGGCTAGCATTTTGAAGTTAATGGAGCCCCAAAGGCAGCACCACTTGTCTTGTGTAGGCTTGAAGGGCATCAAGTGTTTTTTAAGCAGCTCAAAGACAGCTTGATGTGGGAAAACAGGGGTTTAGCTGCTTTCGGACTACTAGGTTACTGGGAGTCTCAATCCAGAGGCTCCAGCAGAAGGCAAGTCCTTCTACTGCTATCCCAATCCGAGGTATTTGGCTAAAGGGCTTCCTTAATCTCCAGTGACAGTGTCCGAACAGCCATCATCTGCACAGTTTCCATAGGATTGTCAGGGTGCAGAGCTCTTCACTGCCCTGAATTCCTTCTGTCATCACCTCCATGGCAGAGTACGTTGGGAAAGACTAAATCACCAACAGAGGTTTACGTCAATTCTCCTTGTACTTGAGCCAGTCCAAAGGTGAATCAAAGAAAGAGTGGTTGTTCCTCTCCTTTTATCGGAAATAAGGCACAGGGTTTTTGCTCAAAGTCCAATCCCCATTGCTATAACAGATGCCTTTTGCCTTATGACAGCACACCAACTGCACGTTGATGCAGGACATGGAACAGAGAATAAAAGAAAAAGAACATTAGCAGAACGCAAGGTGGTGGGACCATTCACAAGGCCTATATTCATTACATGGCTACTCTAATCCTGCCATCTTCCCATGCATACTAGCTTCACATTAGCTCCTGTTATAAGCAACCCTTTGTGAAGCTGACTTGGTTATGTCAGTGCTGCTTTCTAATCACTGTTCCGAGGAGCCCTCCTGGGACATTTTCTATGCCCTTGGGGAAGATGGGACACCTCCTTCTGGAACATGAAAGGGGAAGATAATACTCCACCGCCGCTGTGGAAACAATTATCCTAGAGACCAATATGCATTTGTCCTTTCATAGTTAAACCCTGCTCACAAAGTTGACACTGCTGTGATTTGATTTAAAATTGATGTGGTTTAATAATTGTATGACTCTAGCAGTCACCATGCCAATCCAGGCATGGCGTTTTGTCAGATGCATGCTCCAACCCTTTCCCTTATCTGCCATCTTACAGATACTAGTTTGTTCCTCATGGGGTACAATGGATCTATTTGAGAAAGAGACAGAGACAGAGACAACAGGTTATACGGCACAGGGTCGCTGCACCGCTGGAGTCCTGTGGGATATCTCCTTCTGTCTATATCTATATCGCAACGCTATCCAATTAAATGCTGAGCCGCAAGTATTCCGTTTACCGAAATTAATTGCTATGTGTACCCACGATATTATCTATCTACGCCCCTTAAGACATAATGGGTTGCATGTTTGACATGCTCTACATAACCTTCCTTAAATATAGTTTGTAAATATGTTAAAACTCCTACCATACTACAAATACATAGGGAGGTAAAGAAAACTTACTTATCTGCTTGAAGAGCAGTAAAAGAAGAGAGGAGGAGCTCACGGACAGGATGTGGTCATAGCTGAGCTGGAGAGTGAAGGCCTACATGGATATGGGAGTAGTAGTTCTAGGAGAGGAAAGACACTTTGGACATTTCAAAAGTTGTTATTTTGTTATAGTTTGTTGAAACTGCTGAAGAGTGGAAATAAAAGAAGTTGAAGCATAATGCTCGCGTCCTAGTCTTTTATAGAATTAATACTTCATGCGCAGATCGCAGGGGTAATCTTTATTAGTCACCTACTTCCTTGAGAAATAACACCTGGCAACAGGTACAGAGCTCACCATATATTAGTTACGATATTGAATTGTATGATGCATATATATGTATTAGTAGACCCATTTGGAATGGAACTATCTTTTCTCATTTAAAGTAGTGCTTCACCAAACTGGAACCATCACTGTAATTGAAGTTTTCCTGTAATGTGACAATGGCCCTCATTACGACCCTGGCGGAAAGGGGTTTACGCCGGCGTAAAGCATGGCGTACCTTTCCGCCTGACTACGAGTTCCCGTAGCGCCATGGTGATTTTTACGCCTGCTTTTTGCAGGCGGAAAAATCCATGGCGCTACGGGACTTGTTGTTAATTACGCCACCGTAATTTACGGTGGCGTAATTAACGCCTTCCCCACTCCCATTATACCCTATGGGGCAAAAATGGGAATGGGGAAGGGTAAATGGGGATTGGGGACTTACCGCCCCGCCAAGGTCGGAATGGGGCGGTAAGTCCGCCAACCCCCATGGCGGAGTTGGCAGCTTTGCGCCATGGACCATGGTGCAAATTGCACCATGGTTCTCCGCCAGGGTCGTAATGAGGGCCAATGCATTTAAGGGGAAGGTAACACAGATATAAAGTGACACAAGTGTATTCCTTTTTTCCAACAACTGTCAGATTGTTGTACAAACTTAATAGTAAAATGGTGAACTTTAAAAATGTTCTTATGATGTAAATGTTTAGAAATGGTGTATTGGTTTGCAATTACAATTTTCTTCATCTCAGCCTTGTGGTGAGTTGACAAAATATGCTGACTAGAGATTCAACTCTGAACATTTAAAATTCCAGCAAGCTGAAATATGCAGTCTGGGTGGAGAGTACCATATAAATTGGCTAGATGGTCAAATACTCTTCATTTTATTGCTGAGCTTCAAAAGGAAATGTATCCATTAAAATGACACCTTTCAGCTTTGCCTTACAATTAAGTCAGCCAGGTTGTGGGGCTAATGCATGGGAACAAAGAAGATATGCCATATTAATTTTGACTGAAATCATACCAATGACTTGTTCACATGAGTCATTGTACTGAAGCATGACATCTCATGTGTTTCCTTGTTTTAAATGTACACAATGGGCCTCATTACGAGGCTGGCAGCCGCTGAATGAATGGTGCCGGTAAGGGACCGTCACTGTTCATTCTGGGCGGCCACATTATGAAGTCTGCAGCGGGTCCCGCTCTTCACGCCTGGTCAGACGGGCCCGTTGTTAGCATATTCCCCATGCCCATTGAGCCCTATTTGGGCTCAAATGGGAATGGGGATGTACCGGGTCCGGGTCCTGAGAATGGGAATTACCGGGCCCACAAGTCGGCATGTCCTGGTAATTCCCTATTTTGAGGACCCGGACCCGGTACCCGGTTTGGTGGTAGCCATGCCAGTAAGAACTGCATGGCTACCTCCAAACTCCTAATGAGGCCCAATGTGTTCAAATTAAATTCCAGACACCAACAAGGATTTTTACTCGGCAAAGGCATTAGGGAGAAATTAGGGAAATTGTGTATTTCTATCATGAGGACCTCCTCTATCAAACATATCAAACATATCTTAACACTAAAGTTGTATGTTTTGTTTTAAAAATTAACACACTTATTATTATTGATAACTTTATGACAATTCATTCCACATATCTGGATGTTCATCTTGGCAGGGTGATTACAGAAATCCTTTTACTGATTGAAGTGTCAAGTTATTACCAGAAATAATGGAACAGAAACAATGTTGCATCCAAAAGTGTAAGAGTGATAGAACCAACATCGTTGCTCATGTCAAAATATATAGGAATCATGACTAGCCAATGAAGAATGAGGGATACTCTTGGGAAATGTCTAGCTGTTGGGCAATCCAAGTTAAGAATTTTAACACTTGGGACGTGCAGCATCATTGATACCAAAAAGTGCAGGCATAGTTTAGATCATAAATAGGAAACACACATAAGAGGTGGATGGATGTATCAATCAGAGATACCGACATAAGGGCTGCAGAATGGAAGATTCCTACTCAAAGGGGGTGAGTCCTGTCCACAAAAGAACATGTAAAGAAGGGAAACTGAGACAGTTCGAACTTCATGGAAGCAGATCAGAAGGGACATTGATGACTCAGAGATTTCCAATCTGAGAGGGCCGGTGTCGATCCCAAAAACTGAAAGGATAATTTCAAAGTAAGTATGAGAATTCAGTAAATGAAATGATAGACACTCTCTATTTGTTTTGTTAAGTCACAGAAGGGGTGGTTTGAAAGGGAACTACTCAAATACAGTGTGCTTGCAATTGGAAATGAACAGTGCATTCTCACTGCATTGCATTTAAAATGAAGTGACATAATATTTCAATCCAACCCAAACATATATTTCTGAACCATGCATGCAGTGAAATATGGATAGTACTTCTGTGCAGTCTGAGAGTAGCTCTATGTAAATAATCTCATGCAATTGTACACAGTGTTTTCACAGATATAGTTAGTGTTGAGCTATGCTACGAAGATGTCAATACCATAACATAATTAATATTTGCATGTTAATCTGTAATATGTGAAGGACATGCATATAAACTGAATTCAGGTTTGAGAGCAAGCTTAATGGTATCATTCCTACTCGCATAGAACATGGTGTGAAAGTGAATCACATGCATAGTCTCACTCTTGAATATACACAGTACAGTAGAAAAAAATAAATCTCGCACCAGTTGGACTCAATCTGCAAAATAAAAGGTGAGGGCCAGTCATACTTGTATACAAATATCCTGAAACAATTCTCTTAGGTTGGGTGAGTACACTGAAATACTATGCACTCTGAATCAATAACACTGAATCCATAAATGTAAACCTGCAGAATTGTGATGCAACTCAGTTTAAATGTCATTTGAAATAGCACACCCATACTAGTAACACACAACACCATGTGTACATGGGAAATATGATATATGCAACTTTAGGTGTAATTTAGACATGTTTTGAGGTAAATAAAGTTTTATACAGTATCTGACGAGCAGCAGAATTGCAATTTGAATGCCTACTGCTATCCAGAATTAAACATATATAGATTTGATTATGTAAATGGATGCATGTGTGTGAGCTATTTCAAGTTGTATGCAGGTTTTGTAAAGAAGCTGTGTGTGATTGTGGTGACTTCCCCTGCATAATGTTTGGGGACCACACAAGCATTTATTTTATTTTATTAAAACAAAATAATGATTTCTAAAATTATCTTGTTTCTTTTCCCCAGAATTGTGGTGTAGGATTGTATGTCTGGGGGAATTATGTTGGGGTGTCCTCTTAGTGAAACAAACCAATATAAAGCAATGAATATCTGTTACAGTCTCCTTATCTTGTTCCCTCACTGTCTTGTGAGTGTGGGGTTTAGTATGCTGAGGAGTACCAATGCCTCTCCAGGTTTTAGGTGACTTGTTCCATGTATCCAACCAATCAGGCACCAGGGAGGGTGAGGGGAGATTGGGACAAGGAATGGAACAGTGGGGAGCTGGGAGAGAGGAAGAGTGACAAAAAGGCAATTCAATGGACGACAAATGAATAAATGAAGCACAAGAAAAAGGAGGTGGCTGGGATAAGTCCTACCTTGCTCCCTCAATCTCCTGGCAGTATGAAGTTTAGTGTGCTGGGGACTAGCAAGGCTGGGCTGGTTTCTGTGGCATGTGAATTGTGAATTTAACCAATCAGGCTGTGGGTAACGGGCAGTGAGGGAGAGAAATTACATCAAAATGGCTTTCATGGGACAACAAATGATTATAACAAGAACAAGAACACTGAGAGGGCTGGGCAAGGGTCCTTACCGCAATCCCTCACTCTTCTGGGAGTGTGAAGTTGAAGACCTTGGACACTGTATGAAACCTGAAGGTGTATCCCTGGCGAGTCCCCGGTGACCTGTCATCGAGGTGGCCATTGGATCCAGTTCCTGGGGCTGGACCAGTGAGGGAGGATCACCTGGATGGGGGCTGCTTGGGGAGTGGGACACCAACGGGCAAGGCACGGTATCCCCTTCTTTCAACACCTTTTCCCCATCCTTCCACATAGGAGTTTTCAAAACACTGCCCCCCCTTTTCCCGACACAAACACTTTTGCACAAAATGGAAGACAACAGACTGCCACCAGAGCTGTTTACCTGACATGTCCAAATACAAGGGACAGGTAAAGGCAGGCAATTGACCAGAATCACACACACCTGACAGCCCTTTCCCTACCCCAGAGAGATAAAAGACAGAGCACAAGATCACAAGACGAGCAAGGCATACCGCACGAGGTGAGAGCTAACTAAGCACAGCCGTTCAAGAGGAGGAGAAAGAAGGCGCATGCCAAAGGGGTTACAAGGAGATGAGTGACCTTGCCCTTTCTGACCAAGGCCTGTGAAACCTCAGCAGAAAGAAATATAAGACCGCAAACAATATCCGGCGTGTGATGCAGCAGATGTCTACGGTACAAGAGACCCTCCTCCGCTGATAACCAAGCCGGGGAGAGACGCAGGTGTCTGTGGTACCAACCTTGACTCGAAGGAGGAGAAAGCTAAGCCGGTCATTACAGCCAGTGAATCAAGGGAGGACCCAATAAGAAAATGAACTGTGTTGAACAATAAATAGTGTAAAGGGAAAGCGCTTGATGTAATGGACCCTTGTCCTGCCAGGTATCAGGTCGACTTCAGTGACTTGTTCTTTTATTCTCTGCAGCCATACCTGTTTGCCCTGTTCTGGCCATTCACCGCTGACAAACAATTTGTGCAGGATGTGTTCTCTGGCAATATTAATTTCCACTGGAGTTGCCATTCCAGAAATATTAATATCCTTCTGACTTGTCTCAGGGTTACTTTACTTTTGCAAACAGACCCAATTCTTTTGAGTTTTTCTTTTGAGGGGTGCTTGTACAGTGTAGCACAGTACAACAACCCAGCAAGGTGTATGTACCCTGCCGGCTAGTATGCTGTGCTAGACTGTCACGAGTGGTAGATCAAATTCAGGATCCCGGACACGAGCCCCCAAGCTGTAAAGGGATTTCAATCAGGCACACACCCAAGTGTCGCCCAGCATGTAGTGCACAAATGAAACCCTTATTTATTTTTATCTATAAGTTCAATATTCTGAACGATATATCACTCATATCACACCTTTCTCCTGATGTCCCCCCAGTCACACTAAACCAGAAATCAGGCTAGTTTGCAAAGGTAAATATTTATTTATTTATTTAAAATTTAAATCACAATGGCCCTCATTACGACCCAGGCGGTAAGGGGTTTACGCCGGCGTAAACTTCGCCGACCCTTACCGCCTGAGTACGAGTTCCCTTAGCGCCATGGCGGATTTAACACCTGCTTTTAGCAGGTGTTAAAATCCATGGCGCTAAGGGACCTCGTTGTTAATTACGCCACCGTAATTTACGGTGGCGTAATTAACGCCTTCCCCACTCCCATTATGCCCTATGGGGCAAAAATGGGAATGGGGAAGGGTAAATGGGGATTGGGGACTTACCGCCCCGCCAAGGTCGGAATGGGGCGGTAAGTCCGCCAACCACCATGGCGGAGTTGGCAGCTTAGCGCCATGGACCATGGTGCTAATAGCACCATGGTTCTCCGCCAAGGTCGTAATGAGGGCCAATATCTTTTAATAGGCAACAAAAATCACCAATGGGATGATAGAACACTGAATAATATCTTTAATGCACTAGGAATTAGGTAATGAACACAGAAAGAATGCAGCAGAGAAAATAATACTTTTGGGTTGGTTTGGAACAGCTAGCACTGTGGTTAGAGTTTCCCCCTGCAACACCCCTCAACCCACCAATGGATAATTAAAATAGATGTGAGTAGAGAGCAGGTATCAGGGATAAAACAAATCAAACAGAATATCACTCCCACCTTCCCCCTTTAAACACAAGAGAAAAACGGATATGACTTTTCAGCTGTCAGGATGGCTTTGAAATTGGCTGAGCAAAAACACTAATTGTGGTCAAAATGCTTACATTATTATAACATTCTATGGGAGCCAATTTGAACAGATGCAAGCAATCACAAGCAATGATTTAATCAAAAGAAAACATTTGAAATCTCAAAGGCCGGGTGGGAAATCATTTAAAGGTAATTTACACGTGTAAAACTTTGCAAAATGGAAAATTGCGGCAAACATTTACTATGCGATTTGTGACAAAAATGGATCAACCGCACAGTTCTGAAATGGGTTCTGGAAATAGCTGAGGATGTTAGCTATCAGTAGGAAGTGAAATTTTGTTTCTATCATAAAATGTGAGGGAGTTATGGAGGTTTTAGGGAGAGGTCTTTTTCGGAAATAAGGACACGAGTTTTGGACAAGAACTTCAGTTTGAAATCAGAAAATATGGGTTATGCTCTTACTCAAGACTAGAGCATGCAGACTAGACAACCAAGTTGGGACGCAGTAAGCTCTGAGACTGATTCATGACTTCAGTAACAGATCACCAGCGCCTTCCCCGGCGGAACCAGTCCACACACTCGAAATGGGATTTCTGGATGAGAGTTACACAAATAAAAATGACTAAGAAAATGATGCTTTAGCAAATAGACAGAATAAGATAGCACAAAGATTTTGACACTGTTACTAATTATGAAAGAAAGGATAGTTCAAAGATATAGGTGGGACAAGGTAATGCAAAGTATACAATAGTTCTCTAGTGTCCTATTAATACTCACAACCCACTGGGATTTAAGATTTTAGGCCCGACAAGAATCTGGTCAATGGATCGGTCTATCAAGGAAAGACAGCACATCAGGCACGGGACAGAATCAGATAGGATCAGCTAGGCCGGTCGCAGGAACTGCACGGGATCTGCCCTTCTTGTTTCTGGATATTTCAGATCAGTGGGATTGCGAGTTCAGCAGGCAAGCATTATGGTAGCAAGCCAGCTGATTTCAGGATGCTTTCCTACACCACTGCGCTTCACTGGGTTGTAAAGATACATTGAGGATTGTGCCCTAGCTGAAAATGGTTCAGCTACTGCTTGGCCTGGTCCTTGGCATCTAGATCTGGAAGGATGTTAAAGCTGGATGTTGAATGCTGGAACAAAATGCTTCACTGGAATCAGAAGAGAGAGTGTCTATGTGTTGTCAGCTGTCTCTATGTATCCTTTGAAATGACTTCACAAAAATGGGTGTATGGGCCGGCTTAACTGAACCTGCCCCTGTGAACTGGGATTGGATCAGAGCCACATCTCCACCTTGCATTTGGGTGATTAGTTTAAACACAGATGATGTCAAATTTATGGTTTGATTTTTACAATCCTTAGAAACCTCCCCTAGCCACTAGTATCAAAATCGAATTTTGTCCTAAATACATATTTATACATTGGTAACTTCTATGAATATCACATACAAGGATTACATACATTATGGAGTATCTGTTCCTCAAAATCCCACAGCTGTGAGACCTTGTTTCGCCTTTTTGCAGCATTTTGTCCATTTTGCCATGAACACATTTTCCAATTTTTCTCCAAATTTCCACAAATATGCATGTTTACCCTAGGAATGTGTGTGCAGAGTTTAACAATTCTAGCACAAACACAGTTCACATAAAACCACATATATTGCCATTCCTGTTCCGAATATGTTACGCAATTCCACTACATCTTCAAATGTAAAGCCAAAAATTAAACTAACAAATCTGTCCATTTTATATTTCTCATCATTTCTGATAGCAAGTTATAAGTCTCTAAAGAAATGTTAATTATATATTCTTAGCAGCAAATGGTCATCCTTTTGTCTGTCTCTGAAGCAAGGAGTAGCCCCCTCCTTTTTTTTGTTTCCTTTGCAGGCCAAGTTTACGACCCTTTCACACATCCCTTTCCTGGCCTGGAGGATCTGCCATTGTTCAGTCCTGGGCTGCAGACAAAAGTCTGCCCTAACCCACAATTATCATGTGTCAGTGAGTTTCTGCCGAGCGGCATGCCCTCCACTTGCAGGAAAACCTGTTTTTCCACTCTAGCAGGCCCAGCCAGCCTAAAACAAACTTGTGGCATCAGATGACATGGATAAATTACATTCTTAAATTTAAACCTTTGGGATCAAAAACAGCTGAGATCCATGTTCCTTTCAGGAACAATCCTTTTATCACTAACCCGGCAAATCTTTAGTTTTAGGCAACTTTAAACTTTAATCAGGAGAGCCCATTTGACCAGAGCTGTCACTCAGGGTGCCACCCAGGGTGCCCAGGGTGGCTGCACACAGATTTTTGACAGGACCCGTCATTCCCAGGCAATCCAGTTTTGATGAGAGAATGTTTTGCTTTTAACATTTCAACATTTCAGAACCTTGTAACTTCACAGTGCTTCATTAGATTAAATGCATTTTAACACCAAGCACGATTTTGAGTGATGGACAGTGTTTTTTGCAGGCATCTTGGAGTTTCAGCAGCAAAGTAAATGTCATTTACAGGCACATTTTTGGAGTTTCATTTGCAAAGTGCTGCTTCTCCCTCTGTACTCCATGTTTGCTTGTCATGGATTCCACTGCCACTGTTTGTGCATCATGTACTCTGTTCCACCACACATGCACCATGGGTGGGAGGTTGTGCAGCCATCTTTTTGTGTGTTGAAACGCAGTTTTGAAGGTGTTTGGCGCGCACAAAGGGTTTTGCCACCATTTTGTTTTTTCTTGCACCATAGATAGCAGAGCCAGGGCGCATAGAATAGCAGAGTGGGTCTATACATCCCACAATAGTCAATGGATAAATTGAATTTTGAAAAGCTAAAAGGATATTATTGGTTAAAGATGGGGAAAACCAGCAACAGAGGAGTACGGCACCACGTGGGTGCTCAGGCAGGAAACTCTGGGCGATTAATGGATGGTAAAAATGACCATAACCAGAAGCCCTGGGAAGAAGTGTGAAGAGGTCAAAGTGGTCATTCAAGAGTCTTGTAAAGTCCTCTGTACCATCAAAAGTCTTTGACCAACAGATGATTGCAAAGCTAAGAGAAATGAGTCCCGAATGGTGAAATGAGCATATGAACAGTCTGTTACAAAGTTTGGCTAAAGTGAACCCGGCAGAGGGATGATGAAAAGTTTATTCTTGTCCACATAGAATATGTGGACAAGAATAAACCAGACCAAGGGATGTCCCTAGTTAACAGTTTAGTAAAGGTTGACAGGAGTGGACCCAGCAGAGGAATTCTAACAAAAGGGGGCAAGGCATGGAGTCCCTATGCATAGTGTGTTGACCAAAGCAAACTCGATCGAAGGGTGTCCACAGTGAATTGTTTGTAAAAGTCGGCGAGAATGAACCTGGCCAAGGGAAGCCGATAAAAAGGGGTAAATTCCAAAGAACTGGTTAAAAAGTAATGAAGAGTCATGAATGCAAGAAGTATTAGAAGATCGTGGGAAGCAAATTGTCCCGCTGGTCATTTGGGTCCGAACATGGCTGAGGGAGATCCAGGGGTGAGAAGTTATCACCCAAAGTTCATTGGAAAAGGAACTGTTTAGAAGATTTATTGAATACGATTTGTGAAGGGTCGACACCCAGAAGAGTCGGACCCAGAGTTGAAGCCATCACCCAAAGTATACACAAACTGGGTTTGTTTAAGACTTAACCTTGAAGAACCTGATAGCTGGTATGGAACTGTCAGCTCATGCTGGGAAAGCTTGAGTGTGTGCTGTCCCCAGGAGATCCACTTTGTCCCGTGATCAAAACGTGGGGAATGAAGACCCCTGGCAATCACATCCTGACATCTTTGTGAACACTTCTTTCTTTATTGAAAACCCTTTCCCACACTCTTTCTGTAATTAGTTGTAAGGATTTGGCAATATTTATTTTAGTATAGGTCTTTTACTTTCACACAACGCCACAAAGACTGCCTTATTTTTCATTTGATGGTTGAAGCTTGCTCCCATCTTAGATTTAGGTTTAGATTAGGTGTTTTTACACCCTGCATTTATAGTTTAATAAACACCCTTGAACCTTGATCATCTGTGTATGTCTTTACTGTTGCCACCATGGGTTCCTTACAGCACCCACAAGTCCTCTCTGTCTTGCAGGCTTTAGGCTGGGTGGTATAGGGTAGGGGAAAGCTGGTACAAGAAACGGATCCATGGCAGCTGTGGTAGAGAGACAGGGGCACAAGAAAGTTCAAGGGACAACTAATGGAAAGACCACGCAGAAGAAAAAGGAGGTTGCTGGGATGAACTCAATACCTTGCTCACTCACACGTGTGTGAGTATGGCATTTAGCGCACTGTGGTCGGCCAAGTCTTCTCTGCATTCCAGTGTCCTATAACTGATGTATCTCATCCTTCAGAATCTAGGGATGAGGGGAAAAGTGTGGGATTAAGACTGCGAAAAGAAAGGGAGCAGTACTGGGAGGGGAGAGAAACAGAAGCAAATGGCTGGAAGAGGAAGTGAAGAGGATAGATCAAGCACTAAAAATGGAACTGGCTGTATGGACATCCTTCGTCACCACCTCTCTCTTTTGGGAGTGTATAGTTGAGCAAACTAGGAGACTACAAAGGCACTCCGTGTTCTGACTCATGTGAGCCATGAACCTAGCCTATCAAGCTTTAGGAAAAACAGATAGAGGTTTAGAGGCATTTTGGAACATGAAATTAAGCAAGGGGAAAATGGCACGAGATAACTTGTGGAAAAGGGATTTTAGGGGACAACAAAAACATGAAAATGAATGTGGCTTGAGCTGGTGCCTCATTCCCCTTTTCTTCTTGATGGAACAAGTAAAGTGGGAAGTAGTAGTGGGAAGTAGTAGTTTGTTCTCTGAAACTGTATGCAACTGGCACACCCAGAGTGTGCACCTGGCTCTATGTAGGGTGCATGGGATATTTCAGGGACAAAAGGTTCAAGCAACTGTATTAGAAGCAGACCCTAGTGTATGGACTGATAGCAATGGCCAGGAGTGGTTGTGGTACAGAAATAATACTTCAGTTACAATTGGAAGCTGCCATCTTTCACAACAATCTGTGGGGCAAGGAGCTAATGAGCTATAAAATATGTGGACTGGTGGGTTTTTGGAGGAAGTAGAGACACATATCACACATTTGTATCGATATGTGAAGCAACTGACCTGAATAAAGCAACATGAATATTCCAATAAAGTACAGATACTTACACAATTTTCCTTATGCTTCAGTAGGAATAGCAGTGTGCTTGGTGGTGCCAATGTACACTGTAACTGGCCACTTGAGATTCCAGAGCTCAATGGAGGTACTGCAGCACTTATGGACATGTTCTGAACTTGTGGTAACTCTGCATATGCCCAGCTCCCACCATTTTTTAACAGAGTTTGTTCCCTAACCACTCTACATTCTCATCCTATTTTTTGGAAGGCCTATTGATACAATCCAGCCGAAATGTAAGCACAGAGAATTACTGAGACCATCTACCTAGTGTACGCGGAAGAGTTCGTGGAAGGCATTTTAGCCATACCATCAATCTTAGGAACAGATAATAACCCATAACTGGTAAAAATACAGATGAGTGGAATGAGTTGGAAGTCCTCAAGAAATAACTGATAAGAACCGAGCTCCACAGGGCAATGATGACTGAATATCGTAGAGCACATGCTGCCCTTTAGATCGTATCTGAAAGATATGACAGCAGTGGTACATTTGATTAAAGATCAACACTTCTGCCCTGAATTCACAGTTATTAGTCACCTTAGATATCAAATCTTTATATACCAAATACCACAAATGGCAACCCTCCAAGTATTTGAAAAAATACTGAGAAACATGGATTCACCATTAGCAACACCAGCAACAATGATCATGCAACTAGCCGAGATTGCGCTCACTAAAAATGATTTCATCTACAAGAACCAGTTTTTTTAACAAATATCCGGGACCGCTATGGATGCCACTTTTGCACCGAGTCTGGCAAACCTGTACATGGCAGACTGCGAAGATAAAGTTATCTATCATGCCAACAATCCTTGGTCTGCAAAAATCAAAGGTATAGGTCAAGGTATATCGAGGTATATCGACAATGTAATTATGATATTCAATGGGAATGAGGAGGAACTTAACAACTTTATGAATTGGCTCAATAGCCAAAACAGGTTCCTCACTTTTACAGAGACACACAGCAGAGGAGACATTCACTTCCTGGACTTGAATCTGAGTGTGGCAGATGGACATATAAAAAGTATGTTATTCAATAAACCAACAGATCGAAACTCCTTACTGCTTTTTAATAGCTACCATCCATCGAGCTTGAAGAATAACCTCCCATTTGGTCAATTCCTCAGGTACAGAAGAAACTGTTACAACATAAGTGATTATGAAAAACAATCCAGTAGTTTGGCGGATAAACTATTGTGTCGTGGTTACCCAAAACGTGTGATAAAACGAGCCAAGAAAAGAGCCAGAAACATCCCTAGAGATATCACTTTGGAACAACATGGGAGAAGAACAGAAACTAGAGAGACCATTACGGCAGTCCTCAGTTTCTTGCCAATGGTCAACAAAATCAAAAAGGAAGTACTAAGACTCCGGCCATTACTGAATGTAGGGCAATCCCAGATGGAAAAGAAGACACAATCCCTGGGATTCCCTTATACACACATACAAAGAACCAAAAGAACAGGAAGAGAACACACTATGGACACAGACAGCACCGGTGTGCCATGTCTCTTGTGGCCAATACACTGTATGCCAAAACAGACAGAGATTGACCTCTATTGACATTGGGTGGAGATGCCCCTGGAACCAAAAGACTTGCACTTCCTGCAACAGAAGTAATATAATATATTTAATCATGTGTCCCTGTACACTTCGATATGTAGGAATTAAATCACGCCACATAAAAATGTGACTGGCCGAACATTGGCCATGCATTCGGGCCCAAAAAGTGTTGGCCTCAAAGGTTGAGTATTTTATCCAGAAAAAACCATGGGCCAACCGACTTCACGTGGACAATTTTGGAAAAGATTGTCATACCAGAAGGGGTGGTAACATACATAATGTACTTTTCAAAAGAGAACAATTGTGGATTTTCTGTCCGCAGACAGATAAAATTGGTTTACATGAACAGACGAGCTGGCAAAATCTAGCGACTATCTGACAACGGCACTGACCCCACACCCTATCATTATCCACGTCCTGTACTAGATCTCAGATTATGCTATAAGAAACACATAAAGGTTACCAAGATTTGTGTGACCATTTTGCCTCTATGACTGCCACCTGGTAATGACTAGCATCAATGTGCAATTGCAGTAGAATATGATGAGATATACACCCATAAATAGATATAGCATGCATGGGCTCAAATGCGTGTCATAGCAGCACACAACTAGACATTCACGCACAAGCATATATAGCATGTGGGATTTGAATAGGTGTAACGCAGCACACACCAAGCAGCCGCCTAACACCATTTCTTGGCATTCATTCCCATTACACCATC
Source organism: Ambystoma mexicanum (assembly GCF_040938575.1). Lineage (NCBI taxonomy): Eukaryota > Metazoa > Chordata > Amphibia > Caudata > Ambystomatidae > Ambystoma > Ambystoma mexicanum. The sequence goes on from NC_090928.1 coordinate 1,153,571,428, forward strand.
ACGGTAGAAAATCTCACGTGACTACCCATTACGAGAAGACATAATGTTGCTACTCAAGAGCACGACCTACGAATTTAGAAGGGTCATCCAGTAAGGGCTTGAGACCCCGTTTGACCCAAGACATAAACAACATCCCCTCCCCTTACCCAGGTGCCCAGTAAAATAGTTGGGTAACTATAACCAGATATTTAGTAGTATGGTGATGTGAATCAGTGTCCAAAATAAAACCTTTAACCCACCGGGGCTCGCTTACCCAGAAGTCTTTATGCTTGGCACCCGCAATGTATCACACAGTGATAATAATTGAGGGAAGCTAAATGGGCTCTCATGAAACTAACAATAAACAAAACAACTGATTAATATAGGGAATAAATATGAGCCAATTGCCCATGAACTGATATCTGACTGAGGAAACAACAGTAATTGAAGATACAGTGACCCTAGTCGAAATAGCATGGCTTAGATGGTTGACTATGTGTTTTGTACAATCAACAAGCATAGGGACATCATGAGGTATATGTTGCCCCAGATACCATTATGCACACATGTCATCACTCTAAGATAGTGGATGACTGTCCCCTTCAAAACCCTAGTTCTCTTCTGTGAGCCGCACATGCGCACTAGCGCCCTATGACAACCGCAGAAACGTTTTGAATAATCGATTACAAACGGGTTGCTTTTACAGTGGAGAAGATTTCATCCGCCGACTGATCGGTGCATGGATTGACTGCAGCCTCGAAGGAAAATTAGGTAAGTTACACAGTCCATTAGGATAAGCGCTGGGATTCTAGAGCACAGCATGAAAGGGTCTGTAGAATCTAAACGTGCCACACGAGTAATACGACATAGTAGTCAACACTCGGGAGCATTGATACTATTCATGGAAGAAATAATTGTTTGTCTTTAGCCTTGCAAACATTCACTTAACCTTAAAGGGTATACTTCTGTATTACCCTAGGTTGAACAGCGACATTATATTAAAAACTGAGCCCAAAAAGAAGGAAAACAGCCACTTGACTCATACGTGAGTTTTCACATGATCTGGCTACAAAACGCAATTAGGGTAAGGATACTTCCATGACCCTGGGCTGAGAGATGTTAAAATGAAACAGAGAACAAAAGTCATTGAATAAACATTGGGCCTCATTACGAGCATGGCGGCAGCCATGCCTGTATGGCAGGCACAGCTACCGCCATGCTCGCTACTGGCACCGCCTCCCACAATTTGGCAATAACCAGCCCATTACAAGATGACGGGCCGGTAATTTCCAATTTGCGGGAGGCGGTAATGCCGGGCTCCCAATCCCCATTCTGCCCCATAGGGCACAATGGGGGTCGGGAGCTTGGTTGCACCGGCACCGTTGATAACGGTGCCGGTGCAATCACGAGTTCTGCTCGTGGATGGTGCAGAGCCCGCCAGGTAAGACCAGTCGGGCTGTCAGGGACCCGTGAGGGAAACTCGGAATTAGGCGGTACGTATGGACGTGCCGGTGCCTTATCAGCAACGTCCATACCGTACCGCCAGGGTCGTAATGAGGCCCATTGTGTTTTTTCTTACCCTGTCTCCCCCTTTCCCGTTTCTCTCACCAACAGGTGTGGTGAGCTAGCCATAAAGAAAAAAATACTCTCTCTTTTTTGTCTTGACTAGCAGCACTAAATACAGTACTGTGGCCCTGAAGAAAGTGGTAACTGCACACACCACTGAAACTGGTAGGCCGAAACAGACCTCAACACAGGACCATTAGGATGGTCCCAAGGTATATGCAAGGAAATAAATGAAACACTTGATAAGAGCAATATGACATTTCTAGGACCCAACCATATATGATGACATATTGGGAAAGTGACAAAAATATAGGTTCACTAACTAATGAGAGTTGTTCCACCTAGAACGTTTTTTTATTTTTTTGTCTTTTTTAAATTGCTAAGCAAGGAAACAGAATAAAGCAATTCGATTTCACTTGCTAAGCATTTGGCACACTACTTAGGTTTATATATTAAAATGTGTGCTTTTTATCAGAACAGGAGTGACTGTGATATATAAGTTATAGGGCAAGTCTCTGATCTATCCCCTCACCCTAGATAAGTGGCCCACCAGCGCTGTCTAGGGTCAGCCACCTCACGAGGGAACAGAAGAATTGTTGGAGGGCAAGCTATGCTATAGTTACACAGAAGGTAACTTTAAACGGGTAAATAATATTGAATCATGTGCCTGATGATCTATTGTGTGATAAAGTATTGGGGTGTATTGTCAGGTATGATACCTTTGCAGTCCCCTTAGTGTTTTTTTGGGCTGATTCACAGCCTTATTATACTTGTCTAGAGGACCAAGCCTACATGTGACAACTTTCTGCAGTGATGTTCTTCCAATTTCTAGTCTCTATGACTGGTGTCTGATTGGTTTTAAGTCCTGCCGGGGGAACGGGGATGTTCATGCAGAATGTAAGCAGATGGTGATCAGATCAGATACAAGGATTAGAAACAATATTAGAGACCAAGAGATGATGAGAGAGAACCCAATCAAGGGTATGCCCCCCGATATGGGTTGGTCCATTCACCCACTTTGAGAACCCTGAGGCATTGAGAGCACCCACCAAAGACAAAGTGACATTATCTGATGGTGACTCAGCCCAGTGATTGAAATCTCCCATCACTAAAACGGGGGAATTTACCTTAGTGGCTTTATTCAGGTGATTCAGCAACTGTTCCTCAATGAGGGGAAGTACCCTAGAAGATCTATGAATAATGACAATGGTTATTGAAACATTGTCTGTGGTTTCAAGTTTTACTATTAGACTATCACAGTAATCCGGTGCCTTTTGCGACACAGAATGGCATAGTGGATGGTTTTTTAACAATAAGGCAACCCCACCTCCACGACCGACTCTGTGGTCTGCCCGAAAAATGTGGTAATTAGTGGGAATTGCTAAGGTGGCTTCGGAGGGGGTAGTCTCATTGAGACAAGACCCAGTGACTGCCAACAAATCGGTACTAGATATAGTAAGAAGTTCCTCGATCTCTACTCCATGTTGCTTAAGTGAGCGTGTGTTAAGAAAGACAAAATGGAGCAGGTAGTCGCCAGCTGAATTTAGGGACATGTTTTTCTCTATGATGGCAATATAGAGGGCCTTCTCTGTACTATAAGAGTTGGTTTGGCTTGTATCAGCATGCACTGTGCTCCACATAGGTTCAAGTACATGGACATCAACGGTAACCTGACTCGGAACCTCCAAACACGTGCTGGCTCTAGACATGTAGGTTCTCTATATTCAGCAATCCCTCAATGTTTGATAAAGCTTTTTCGCTGCTTGCAATTATCTGATCATTTATAGAGGGATAGATGCTATTGTATGCATCATCACATTCTAGTGCATCCAGCCTGACTTTACGGTTACGCTGGATTTTCCTGATAAGGTCGCTTCTGGACATGCTAAGTTTGAGGCTCACAAGGTTGGTAGAGGCCCAAGCAATCTGTACTTACAGAGAGGGTATAAAGTGATGGTCCTACTGGTAGAACTAACGGCACTGCACACACACCTCACACAAACTGGCACAAACCAACTTATCCTCTCACCATCTAACAAGCAATAGTTAGAATTCATATATGCAGCAGTCTGTAATACTTTCAGCACAAGGTTGTAATTGTTGTGTCATTACAGCATTGTGGTAAACTTGATAAACTCTCAGCCAACTATCAGTCAACACGTGTTTCGACCTTTGGTCTCTATCAAGGCTTACATATGGCACACAACTGTTTTGCAAAGTTCTATACCATTGTCCAAAGTGATAATTTCAATTAGAAGAAAATATGTATACATTATGTATAAAAAATGAGGTAAATAAGTCATACCATGTTGTCATCATTGGATAAGTAAGGGGGGGACAGTTGTGTAGAGAAATGAAAAATAAAACATTATAAATATTAAAACATTATTTGAGAGAAAATATTAAAAAGTATATTTTCAAATTCTTGTGCTCCTAAATTGGAATATTCCGGTGTCACATACACACTGTCCTTAATGAACTTTCCTCAACAAAACCAAGTGTGCAGTTTACTGAGACATTTGAGAAAGTTTAGAGAAGCAGTACATCAGCACTATCCAATGAATCATGCATAATTGGGCTAGTGGTATTAGGTGTGGTACCTGAACAACTCTCAACTTTAGGTTTCTCTATAATTCCATTCTCTCCTTTTGCCTTTTAAACATTTGAGTAAAGCTTTTATCTGACACTCCCTCTTCCTTCACAATAACCTTCTAAACATAAGCAGATTGTACGCACAATAATTTCAACATGTCCTCCTTCCACCTGATGTGGACATACCCATGGGCGTTATTATAGGGGGGGACAGAGGGTTTTGTCCCCCCCAACTTCTGTGGCATGCCTTTTTGTCCCCCCATCTTTTGGAGGGAGGCGCAGAGGGTTCACAATCATCAATTATGTAATTGGACAGCGCAAGCCTGGCTGGGGTTCTCAGCAAGGCTTGCGCTGTCTCATTACATAATGCAGAGATGCCTGGCAGCCGCGCTGCAACACATTCAGGGCTGGGATGCCCTGCGTGGCTCAGTCCCTCACCCTGGCTGGCCTGCCTCAAAGTCAGCAGCCAGGGTGCTGGACTGGGTGTTGCAGGTCCTGGCACATGTGCATCATGCAAGCAGCAGCACTTCCGGGAGCCAGCGACACAGAGCATCATTTCCGGCTTCGTGTTCGTGCGACACACAGACAGGAACTAGGAAGCTCATTTAGCTTCCTGGTTTCTGTCTGGAGGCACGTGAGTGTGAAGAGGTTAGATTGGTGTAACATGAGACGTGGCCCGGGCAGCATTTAAAAGCAGAGCAGGGGTACTTTTTTTAAAAATCATTTTAAATTGTGTTTGTGTATGTTTGTTGGGGAGCTCTGTCCAAACCCTCTGAGGCAAAATACATGCAAACTTCCTAATTAGCATATGGATTGCACCAACAGAGGTGACTTCACAGAAAAGGACATTGCAAGGCGCATCATCAGTCTTTGATGCTTGGAGGCACCATGGAAGTGACTTTTGAATAAGTTGCCATAAATAAGCCAAGTGACAAATAACTTTGTGGTGCAAAATACCTAAATTGCACTATTGTTATATGTGGATCAACTCTATAGTCATTAGGCTTTACCATTATAATAGCATGATACATTAACTTAAGCTTTGAAGTGAATCAGAATCACTTACTGAGTTGCAGATAAGGCACAATGTGATTAAATAATTTGCTCAGGATCACACACTTGGTTAAAGGGTGAACCTGGGATATGGACAATTTAAGCGACCGTGCACATCTTCCCAGGCTTAGTTGATATAGATATTTATTAAGGTTTTGCTTTACATTTCATGTGCTTAATATTTATACAATACATAAAACATACATTTATTTATAGCAATGCATTGGAAGCAAACCACATTACATAATAAACTAGTGTTTCATAGTAAACTAACCACACACTATATACATTGTCATAGAAATATGTTGAGGAATGGGAGTATGGCTTTAGTTTCAATCTCCCCATTCTACATGCAAAGTCACAAAAGCATCATGCAGATTAATGTGAGCCTAACAAATCCTCCATGGGTTTTAAAGCCAAAGGGCCTCATCACGACCCTGACGGTCGGAAAGAACGGTGGTGGTAAAAACGCTGCCACCGTTCTTTCTGGACAGGCTGATTCAGAGTCCTGCAGGTGGGAGGTGTCACTCCCGCCAGGTCTGACCTGGCGGGTTTAACACCACCCGCCTCCAGGCGGACATGGAAACACTGGCTCTGTCATAGTCCTATAGGACTCCATGGGAATGGGGACTTACAGAATTCTGCCTCCAGAATTACCGGGTCACCGGGGTCGTAATGCCCCCGTGATTCCGGGAATCACGGAGGCGGAATGTTAATACGGATCCGCCGGTAGCCTGGTGGTTTTTCTGTCACAGTTACCGCCGGATTCGTAATGAGGCCCAAAGTCATTATTTCATAAAGCATGCAACATTATGCACCCTTCTCACTTCTGATCACTCCCTCCCATTCCCATTTCTAAAAGGGACAAAGGTCCCTGTTAATAGTACCCACCTCCCTCACATCAGTGCCTAATGGCTCACATTGTAATACTCCGTTGATACAGGGCAACGTGAGGACCCTCTGCTGCCTGGAGCTCCTTGGGACATTGTCCTGGCAGCGGGACACCTCTACCATTCGGAACGGTTAAGGTGTCCTGCTGCCAGGACGAGGAGCGTGCTGAGCAGGAATTGCTCAGCACACATTGTCCTGCCAGCGGGACACTTTTCCCGTTGGGCACCCTCTTTTAGGTGCCAAATGGGAGAGGTGTCCCAATGACAAATGTCCCGGTCTGGCTCTTAAAAGAGCTACGTGGGGGCAGCTTGACCACCCCCTTGCAATTTTCCCGCTCTGTACTCCACTGCTTGAGCCATTTGAATACAGGAAAACATACCTTAATTCTAATCAGTCAGAATCTTGTAAAAAAAATCTATCAGCACGTAGACATATAAGGTACTGTGCAGAAGTTTAGAGATATATGGCATTTACAAATCTATACCAATTATACTTGGTCACCAACTGCACTGCATTAACTAATGGTTTCTGCCTTTGAATGAAAGGAACAATCAGGCAAATTGCTGACATTCCAGTGAATCTGGTCGTTTCGGGCATGGCTTTATAGTTCAGCTAGGTCAAGTCAACATAGCCCAACATTTTAGGTATCGGGGTGATAAAGTTGGGTCTGCACAATGGACGTTGCGCCACTGTTTCCATGTGTTATTGTAAATGTACTTATAAATGTTGTGTGCACACAGTGTATGTCAGTGGAGGTGCTGGGTACATTTGTGTGTGAGTTAGAGTGTGTGCAAGCATATGTGTGTTGACTTTTGTCTCTGAAAGAATGATAAATAATGCATTATTTGTATGTTCTAGTGGAATTAAGTTTGTGAATGTTATTGTTATGATGTTGCTCCCTCGGGAGTATTACGTGGTGCTGGAGGAGATGGAACACTCCACGTGTCAAGCTATGATGAGATCATAGAATGTTATGATGTTCTTCTGTGTTTCGTATTCTAATTTTGGCAGTTGATTTAATCTGTTTAGCAGGGGAGCCTCTGCGTGTGCTGGGGGTCTTCTTTTACATATATTTATCTTTAATAAATACTATTACCAAACTTACCTGCTGTTCCAGCGTCTTTCCAACAATGGCGACGAGGATGGGATCGCTGTGAGAGATCTGAAGACCCCTAGCAGCGAACCGCTGCAGTCACGGCGCTCCACTCTCCCTCCGAGCGTAGCAGCGCCCACCGAGGGGCAGGGCCCGCTCTTCGCTGTGCCGTCCGGGCACCTGTGGCTGCTCCGCCCCCTGCGGCCTTGTAGCGTCCACCCAAACGAGAGTGAAGAGGTGCGCCACGAGCAACCAAGTAAGTCATCCGCCACTCGCCACCCGCGCCTCTTTCCGACGTTCGTCTTGCCATTGCGGCGCAACTCGCATGTGTCGGTCTGTGGACCGCATGCAGGCCATCATCAAGCCGGCTCCTGCCATCTAGAGCGTCGGAGAGGAAGCGACACAACGCCCTGGGTAAGGAGGCGTGGGCGGACCGAAGACAGAGGCTGTGCCGAGATACCGTATTATCATTAGTAGGAGCGCAGCGCAATCTGTTTCTCTTAAAGTGTGTGCGCTGCACATGCCTAGAGACGCCCTGACGGGGCGCGGTGGGCACAGTGGAGAGCCAAGAAGCTGGTGCAGAGGTGCAAGTAAATAAAAAAAAAAAAGAAAGAGAGGGAAAGAGGGTTCAGCAGGAGGAGTTGAACACGGGAGGCTAAGTGAGCAAGGGTGGATGATAAGCAGAGGAAGAGTGGCAAGAAGCAGAGAAAAGAGTGACAAGCAGCACTAAAGAACAGCAGAGCATTTGAAACCCTGAAGTACAGCAGAAAGGAGAAGGAAAGCTTTTAAGCTTTCGCTGTACCATTGTGCCGAAGCAAGTTCCGTGGTAACAACCCACCAACTGGGAAGAACGTCTAGTATTTGTGTATTCGGCCTGTGGGAATAACCAGAACATGGCAGGCTTACCTGGAATTGCAGGCCCTCCAATATTTATGCCAGTTCCGGGTCCAGCAAAGATATTATGGGCCCAATGGCGTAAGGGATTCCTACACTACATGAAGGCAGCTGGCAGAACGTCGTACTCAAGTGAAAGGAAACTATCATTATTGCTCCAATTCTTGGGCTATGAGGGCCAGAGAATATTCGAAACGCTTCCCCAACCAGTGGGAGGCGGCAGCAGTGATGACATGAACAAATTTGATCTAGCCTTGTTGAAATTGGACAAGCATTTCAACCCCAAAACAAGCACAATACTGGAACGATACAACTTTCGCATGAGGGTGCAGGCTCGGGGAGAATCGGTAGAAGAATATGTGACAGCACTACGACACCTGGCATTATCCTGTAAGTTTCAAGAGGCGTTTGATGAACATATTCGCGACTAGTTCATGACACATTGTAAAGCCAATAAAATACGAGAAGAACTATGGTTGAGGGATGACCCAAAGTTGGATGAGGTATTGGACATTGCCAGGCGTGTAGAATATTCGTTAGCATGTGTCGTCAAATTGTCAAGGAATGAAATGAGTGAAAAAAGGATAGCAAGACTGAAATATTAAACGTGGTGGATGCGAAAAGCAAAAGAAAGGGGAAGAATAAACAGAACAATCGAGGTGCGGTGGAAGGGAAGAAAACTCTGAAGTACCTCAAAAGACAGAAAAGGGAGATGAGAATCTCTGCTTCAGGTGTGCGAGCAGTTCGCACTTTGCATCGTCCATCGTTTGTCCAGGTCGAAGGGCTACGTGCGCCAAGTGCAGAAGGAAGGGGCACTTCGCGAATTGCTGCAGGAACTTCCAATTTGGGCAATTTGGTCAGAAGAAAGTTTTCTATGTGAATGAAGGCGAAGATGGGAGATCATCATCAGACGAAGAATCCAGAATCCCAATTCAAAATGTTGTGGTTAATACCATCAATGTTGTCTCTGAAAGTGAGAGCAGGGATGATTGCGAACGTCCATATGCGGTGTTGAGTGTGAATGGCCATAATGTATCTATGATGGCTGACTCAGGTTCGAAGGTCACATTGGTATCTAGAAATGTGTTTGAGAGGGAGTTGAAGGGGGTGCTGGATGATCTTATGCAACCGGATATTAACCCCGGAGGGTATAATCGGGATAGAATTGAACTCTTGGGTTATACTTGGGGGAATTTCGAATTTAAAGGGCTTAGATGTAAAGGCAAGTTGTACATAACAAAAAGGGGTCAGTCCTTACTGGGATGGAGAGAACAGAAAAACTTGGCCATCCGCTTGGACCCAAACCAAGATGAGCAAGTACTCCAAGTATCGTCGTGTTGCATGAGCCAAAATAAGTATGTTTTGAAACATAGTAAAGTATTTGAAGAGTCTTTGGGGAGAGTGAAAGGTTTTCAACATCAAAAAGTTTTGAAAAGAAATAGTATGCCTGTTACGGCAAAACTTAGGCCTGTGCCTTTATCATTGAGGGGAGGGGTGAAGAATGAGATAAAGAAGTTACTTCAAATGGGAGTCATTGAGAGAGCGGGCGGAGTTGAGTGGTTATCCCCAGTGGTGATCGTTAAAAAGAGCTCGGGTGATCCAAGGTTGTGTGTAGATATGCGCGAACTAAATAAGTGCGTGATGGTTGATAGACATCCTTTACCAAACATGAATGAGATGTTAACAATGGTCGGACAAGGGAAGGTGTTTTCAAAGCTTGATATGGCGTCCGCCTATCATCAAGTTGATTTGGAGGAAGGGTGCAGGAAACTGACGGCGTTTATAACGCATGAGGGCGTTTTCCAATTTAAGAGGATGCCTTTTGGACTGGCATCTGCCTCATCCGTGTTTCAAAAGATCATGGATCGATTGCTCAGGTGTGTGAAGGGAGTATTTTGCTTCCAAGATGATGTATTAGTATGTGGTGGAACGATTGAGGAGCATGACAGGAACCTTGAGAGTGTGTTGAGGATTTTTGAGGAAAGAGGTATTACACTAAGGGAGGAGAAGTGCAAGTTTGCTGTGTCCAAGGTGGATTATTTAGGGCATGAGGTGTCATCAGATGGTGTAAAGCCCAAGGAGAGTATTGTGAGCTCTATTAAGGAAATCGAGAGACCTACTAACAAAAGTGAGCTGCAATCATTTCTGGGTTTGATTGAGTATTATCAGAAATTTGTAGAAAACTATGCCTCCAAGGTAGTGGAAATGAGAAAATTATTAAGGAAAGGTGCAGACTTCACATGGAGTCTAGAATGTGATGCTGAGTTCAGGAAAATAAAGAATGAAATTGACGTGGCCAACCCGCTGGGTTGTTTTGATACAAAGAAATTATCCATTATCACAGTGGACGCGAGTGAGAGTGGTCTTGGAGCCGTTTTATCCCAGAAGCAAGAAGATGGTACTGAAATGGTGATAGCACATGCGTCATGTGGATTGAAAGGGGCTGAAGTACGTTATTCTGTTCTCGAGAAAGAGGCCCTAGCATGTTACTGGGCGGTTGAGAGATTTAGAAATTTTGTGTGGGGTACAGAGTTTGTAATCCGGACAGATCATAAACCCCTGAAAGTTATTTTTGAGAAGAAGGGGTTAGACAAGGTTTCTCGTAGGGTAGCAGGTTGGGTTACCAGGATGCAAGCACACAAATTTGCCATGGAAGTAGTACCCGGAAAGGAAAATGTTCTTGCAGACAGTTTGTCAAGGGTGAAAACTGTGTGTCAGGACGAGTTCGAGGGCGAGGAGATGGAGATGGTATTTGTGAAGACTGAAGGAATTGTAACTAAGCTGGAGTGGTTGGACGAAATGAGTAAAGATGAAACTATTAGTAAAGTTGTTTCATATGTAATAACTTCAGTTTGGCCCAGTAAGTCGGAGTTAGCAGAAAATGAAAAACCTTATTGGGAGGTGAAGGATGAATTGTCAGTTGTGGATGACATATTATTTAGATGGGAGAGAGCGGTTGCACCTGTTGGCATTCGTAATAGAATTATTGATTTGGCGCATTGTGGACATATTGGAATTTCCAAAACCAAAGGTGTGTTAAGGGCAAACTATTGGTGGCCAGGTTTCGATAGAGAAATTGAAAATCGTTTAAGAGAATGTCATTTCTGTATTAGAACTGGTAAAGGAGTTGAGGCTAAGAAGCAACCCCTAATTGATGTTGGTGTTCCTTACAAAGTTTGGAGTGAAGTTGCTATGGATAGTTTGGGACCCGTGGAACTAGGATATGGTCGAGGAAGGTTTGTGGTTTTAGTGGTTGATTTGTTCTCCAGATGGGTGGATTTCAAGGTTGTTAGGGAAATATCAGGAGAAAATATGGTGAAAGTGTTGCAGGAGATCTTTGCAAACGAAGGACTTCCCGAGAGTATATTAACAGACAATGGTACACAGTTCACGGGTGGATGTTTCACTACTTACTTAAAGAAATGTGGGGTAAGGCATAAGCGATCATCTCTGTATCATCCCGAAACCAATGGGGTTGTGGAGAGATTAAACAGATGTGTGATGGAGAGTATCCGCATGGGTGAAGAGTGTGGTTTCGATAAACTTGTTGCCATACAGAATAGGATGTGGGCGTTGCGCATGGCGCCCCATGCAACCACAGGATTGTGTCCATTTGAGCTCATGAGGGGTCGGAAACCTTTCTCGATGGCATGTCCTCCAGGGTTAGGGAGGAGTAGAGAGTCAGATGTTGTTATTGATGAGGTGAGAAAGGTTTTGGGAAAGAAAAAGAGTGATTGGGTCATGCGTGAGAACAAAAGGAGAGGTGGAAGGAGTTACATTTGGAGTGTGGAGATTAGATAAGGATAAGAAAAGGGGTGGTGAAAAGGAAAGGTGATTTGTTATATTCAGACCCCGTTAAAGTGATTGCTGTGATGAAAGGTGCTGTACATGTGGCTGGTGGGCAGGTTTGGAATAAGGATCGAATTGCTACAGTGAAGAGAGGTCACGTATGAAAGGAAATACCGAAGTTGTTAATCTCATCGAAAATAAGTTTTTTTTTTGTAAAAGAGGGAGATGTGTTATGATGTTGCTCCCTCGGGAGTAGTACGTGGTGCTGGAGGAGATGGAACACTCCACGTGTCAAGCTATGATGAGATCATAGAATGTTATGATGTTCTTCTGTGTTTCATATTCTAATTTTGGCAGTTGATTTAATCTGTTTAGCAGGGGAGCCTCTGCGTGTGCTGGGGGTCTTCCTTTACATATATTTATCTTTAATAAATACTATTACCAAACTTACCTGCTGTTCCAGCGTCTTTCCAACAGTTATGTTGTGTCACTGGGTGCGTGGCAGGCCGGCTGATGTGTGGGGGCCCAATAGAATTTGAAAGATATGTCACCAGTCTTATGAAAGTTTCAACAGAGCGTCAGCAATGGACTCTTGTGGTGTAGTAGTTTAGTGTTATCCCTCAGGGATTTAGGTTGTTTGACCGACGTACAAAATCACTGCGGAATTAACCGTAGTCATTTTCGCTGCGAAAACATTTTTACCTCAGTACAAAAAACCAAACCCATGTCCCCTCAAACCGCCAGTACACCCATAAACCCCCCCACTTATCCTTTCTCGATCCGCTGGCTCTGCTGTAATCTGCAGCGTCAGATCCATCCCGTTAATGCAGGTCGGATTTGTCGCTACATCGTCCCTTTTCTTCTTTTTATTTTGTTGGGTCCCCTGCAACCAATGCTGAGTAAGCGGGGGACACCCCTGCAACCGCCAAAGCCAAAAATACCAAACTTGGCCTGAGGGGGCCACACCTGCAACCACTGCTCTTCATGTTCGGTGTCTTCACCTTCGAACTAATGGTGGTGACCGAATTAGGTGAAATCTACCATTTAACCAAAAATGTCTTAACAATTTGGCTGAAACTATCCCTCAGAGCCACCCTCCACCCTCCCTTCACCCCACCCCTCTCCATCAGTTGTCATGTCCCCCCCAACATTTTCAGCAAAGTTACTCCACTGGACATACCTTGTGCAGAAGACAATGATGCACAGTCTGCAGATACAGTGCTGCCTCACAGGGAGCATGAGGATGCCAAGAAAAGACATTGGATGCAGCAAGAACTTATTGGACATTTTTTCGAGGCACTTTAATTTTTACATGAATCATACTTTTGTATATATGCATGTTTTGAATATAGCACCTTCACGCAAAAAGCATTTACCTTGCATTTTTTAAAGTGAATGTATATCTTTTTTTGCAAACTGTGCTGAGCATCCTTTACCAATGTCCCTTCCCACCCACCTCACCCGTCCCCAATACCACATCCCACTGTGGGGGAAAGTTTGGAATTGAACATTTGTATGCACTCCCCGTGCACAGTACTCCAATATAATATTGAGCAGATTCTGCTAAATGCCATGTTTAAATAAATGTTTCTTCCTTGTGCAAGGTGAGGCTTTAGGGTTTACCGTATATGTGCTTGCCATAAAGGCTCTTCATCTAGAGTGTAGCTATGCTCACCTTCACTTCTCTCTCTTCTGATGTGTTTTCCTTTTGGCATATGTAAGCATGTTTTAGGCTTACGCTTTCTTGGAAAAAGGGGTGTTAGTAGACAGAAGTCATATGGTAAGGGTTCTCGCTTGCCTCAGAGCGTTTGTGAATCTTTTAGCAGTATATTCAATTTCATTAAATGTATCATGCTATGCTGTCCTCCCTGATAACACTGGCTAACAAGTAAGAGCAAGCTGGTTACGAAGACTTGTATATTAGTGCTTTTTTCCCTGCTTGCAACATTGTTTCTGTATAATTTCTTGTCCTGTTTGACCACTCTTCCATTGAAATGCATGTGTTCTTTTGAGTAGTAGAGAACGGTGCTCACATTGAGGGTTCTCACTTGCACTGAAGTTTCATACTGGTGTCGGTTTGTTTTGTCCTGGTGTTTGCGTTTTACTAATAGATTGTTCACCAATCCATCAGAATCATCAGTGGTCATTATTCAACAGCTATTTTGATGCCTCATACGTCAGATTCCTACTTCTATGCAGCCAGGCCCAAGGGCCGCCTGGCACACTTCCCAATGATCCGTGTGAGCCCAGGAAAGATGATTTCATTGGAGAGGAGAGTGGCCAGAGCACCCGGAGACTTAAGGAGGGTGTACAGAGCATATGCGGAATAAAGAGCCAATTGAAAATCATGGGTTGATGAATACAGGTAATTGTGTCAGTGTATTGTTATGTCTTGTAAACTGTTCTTTGAAACGGCTTAGGGTAAATGTTTGTCTATGAAATCTGAAATCTGGAAACTAAAATCTGAAATCTGATATCTCTTGTGTTTATTCAAGGATAACAGGAGGGAAAGTGCCTTGCCGAGAGAACTGTTTATCTGAATAAGAAAAACACAAAGCATTGGACTCCACAGATTAGAATACAACAATGTAAATGCAGTGCATCCAAGCTCGCTACTGATTAAAGAACACACAAGACGGCTCTGCCAGTCAGGGTAGTGTAGTATGGATTAGGGTGAATGTATTCTGTAGGAGTGTGAATAAAACGTTTGGATGACAGCCCTGTGGTTGTCTTGTCTAAAACTTGACACTTGAGACCCTAAAGTGCAATTCAGTTGCAACCCTGCTTTATATTTAACACTTTCCTCTAAACTATTACCAAAGCTGTAACAGGCTTTGTTTATACCAATTATATGATTTCTTTGACCGTTACGTACCCACGTCTCTGAAAAAGCTGAAAACCGCTCTGTATTGTGGGTAGCATAATGGGGGGTATAGGCTGTGAAGTGTTCCATAATTAATTTGACAGCCAATACCAGTACTGGTGCAATCCCGCTTAGACAACTCCCCAGAGGAGGCAACACTTTAGTTACCGTACACGCCTCTTGGAGCACTACCGATTTATTTAATATTGTTCAGAATTTCAAAGATACAAGAAGTACTGTTAAGTTTCAGGTAGAGCTTCAGTTCTTAATGGACTGCTCGCAGCACACTTGTGTAGATTGGAATCAATTGTGGTGAGCAGTGCTGCCCACAGATATGTTTACTTTGCTCAAAGTGTGTGCCAATTGGCCAGCTGAAGAACCTTCCACCTCTAGGGATTTGAAAATGTTTACTGATAGACTGGTACAAACTATCAATGACATTTTTCTTCAAAAGACTGATTGGTCTAAAATAAATGCATGCACCAAGCCAAGGGAGAAAATCCTGCAGAATGTCTCAAGCGTTTGTCTCAAGCGTCTGAAACAATGTTTTGAACAACACTCTGGGATTGTTGAGACAGCCATTAAAGCACCTCAAGCTCTGGTGGCTCAGTTTGTTATGGGTTTGCAACCTAAGGTATTTGAATGAATTAAGGCAGTACTAATAGGATGGGAAGTGAAGGATTTGGCATGAAAAAGTTGAAAAGAGAAAAAGAAACTACTGAATTCAAACTTATGGATCTGCAGATACAGAGTTTACAACATCCTGAGGGGAGGTCAGGGTATAGCCCCATGCCAGGCGGGTGAAGGTGATGATTGGAAGAGGGAGAGGAGCATCCCAGTCAAATGAGACAGCGGAAACTGCTGAAAGGTATTAAACAAAGACATACTGTGACCAATGCAGTTATTGCAAAGAGTTTGGACGCTGCAAAGCCGAGTGACTACATCAACATAAGTATGACGGTCAAAGCAGACAGAGGACCGCACCAAGCAGAAGGACAAGGTCCCAGCCTCCACCGCCACCACTTCGGAATGATGGTTAGAATTCCCTGAGACTGGTGGCAAAGGCATCTTTTAGAGCTGGGGGAGGTGGCACCTGTTATGGTTGGTCAATTTCAAGGGTTTTTCAGTTTTACTTGTAACCATAACGTCCCTTTAACAAAGTGTTTCACTTAATTAACATGGGTTTTTGTTAGTGCGACTTAAACATAATGTCCCTTAACAACATATTTTTTGTGATTTTCATGTTTTTCTTTTGTGAAATGCAACCACAATGTCCCTTTAACAAAGTTTGAATTTCATAGGATTTTACTATTGCACCCGTAATATTATACTCCCCCCCAATGTGGCACAAATAGAGTCCATGGAAAGCGTGGTAATCAGCAGACATAAGAGAGCATTCACAAAGCCCAGAATTATAGGGGACACCCAACAACGTTGTATCCATCAACCAACAAACAGATGTACATACAATCGCAATGTTTACAAGACACAAATATTCCTTTCTGTACAAAAGCTTACTTTAAAAAATAAAGAATTATTTCTTTATTAAGCACACATTACAATGCACCCATCACAAACCATAACTCTACACTTCATATAATCTCCTCACCACGACTCTGCATACAGATTGAGAAAAAACAGGTGCTTATTGGACAAAAAATTCTCACTAAATAGTAAGTGTATTGTATTTATTTCTCTATTATTGGCTTTAATTATATAAGCATGTGTTATAAGACAGAAGCCCTTTTTATCTCACAGAAATGCCAATAACAGTTACGTGGTTAGAGGAGAACTTCCCAAAAGAAGAAATTAACGACAATAACATATCCAATGGAATACAATACACATTTTAATGTAAACAAATAATGTATTTTGTACACACCTTGCTAAAATAATCATTTCTGCTTTTCTTACAGTAGATAGTTTATATGAAGAAACCACACCCCAGATTAATTATCCGCAATCCCCGTAATCACAACTAGAAGCCCTATCTCCAACTGTAAATCATGAAATCATGAACTTGTCTAAAATATTAGATGAACTAAGTAATGATGTTAAAGAACTTTTAGAGTATGTGAAAAATCCTGTTATTAAAAATGTTCCCTATCACTGTCCTTTTTGCACCTGTCCCCCTTGTCCCCAGCAATCATCCCCATCAAATTCTGAGCATTTCAATCAAATACGATTTAATGAAACGTCAATCCCTTCCTACCCTCAGGGTTATACAAAAGTTCATAATTCTCCCATTTTTGTGTCCCGTTCCGATACCCCATCCCTTTCTTGAATAAATAAACACTCTAAATAGAGGTGCCCAAAGACAGGTGCGATGCCCGTACATGTCCGGTTTTACATGATGCACTTTTAATTAGTCCATGGACGCCACACCTATTCTAAGGACACCCAGCGCATGTGCCCTGCGATTCCCGCTCGATAGGTGTCCGTGAACAGCCTCCAGGGTCGCGGACAGCCACAGATGTCATCATGTGACTGCATCCGTGCAGCATGATGGGGTGTCCACGAATGGTGTCCGAGACAGTAGACAGTTTCAACGTGCTTTTCCATCCAATCTAAGGTGTTTCAAGCAGAATCATTACCCTTCCGTAGATCCCAGACCCATTCGTGGTTGATCTGGGAACTTTTTACAACTTTTCAGGTCTTTTTTCAACTTGGTAGTCCACGGACAGTACGACCGTCCGCGGACAGTCCCTCTAAAGGGACTCACCCATTACTTTTGCTCATTCTCAATCTGGCTATCCAGGGGAGATCATCTTGAAGCACCTGCTCTGCAGAACATTGCATAACTTACTTTGTGGCCAGGATCATGGCATTTGCCATGGCCACTACTGCTCCCCAACCACCCCTACCACTACCATCACCATCTGGTGGGCCTGGAGACGGGAATAGATGCAGTTAAATGTTTGTTTTACATTCTGAACTAAGAATAGTTTTACTAGATTCAAATATTTCTTCTCCCTTTCGCAAAAATGCTTCAAAGTATTTTGAATGTTTTCCACAAAAATCTGATTACCCACATCAGTTAGATGGACTCCATCTCTCAGAAAATTGTTGTCACTATCAAATTTAATGTTCTAGTTATCACACAATGTCATGCCAACATCTCGTAGAAAAGCACACACAGCTTTATTTACTTTGCGGACCAAGTAAATTCGAGAGCATCCACATCATTCTCTTGGCAATGCGTGAAAACATAATTTTTGAATTTCCTTCAACTTTCTCAATGTCTCCTTCATTGCAAACTACAATGAAATTCCAGTCATGTACCCCAAACTGTTTCCTCCACAATGAATAATAATAATGTTTGGATGTTTCAATTAAAGCATATTGCACAAAACGGGATCAAATCCACCCACTTCATGTCTTGCACTCCATACCAGAACACTTCCAATTCAGGAAATTCAAGATTTTCGGCTATTTGACAATGCTCAGCATACACATTCAACTAATGGACCTAAGAGTCCTTCAGAAGCCAAACACTCTGCCTTCTAAAAGACATTGCCATTGCATTTTCAGTCATCTCACATCTCGTACTATCAAAACTCCTGCTACGCTCTCTTCCTCTACACCACACCCAGGAAACCTGATCCTCTGATGTCCGCAGACAACCATGACTCTCTGCAGTCTCCACAGTCCCCTTTCCATGCCAGGCAACCATAAAAAACCCAGATGTGGCATGTGCCATCCGCAGACTACAGCGGTGTCCGCGAACATCACAGCCACTCAAAGTGGTGATGGCAGGGAATCAAACAATGTAAGTTATTTCATCTTTAGTGGTGGCTCTGAAAAAAACTTTTTATCCGGCAGGTTTGTTAACAAACACCTTTTTTTGCCCTTGTTTTGCTTTTATGTACAGTTGTACTGTACATTCTACATATCCCCTTATCATTTTCCTACAGGAACTTTTCAATGGATTCCTAAGATTGGGCCTCATTACGAGTTTGGCGGCAGCCTTGCCAGTAAAAGCGGCAGGCTGCCGCCAAATTTGCGAATTTTACCGGTTCCTGGGAATGGGCTATTACCGGGTCATTACAGCCCCGCCGGACCCAGTATTTGCCCATTCCTGGGCGCCGGTAAAAAATGCTCCCATTCCCATTTGTGCCCCATAGGTCTCAGTGGGAATGGGGAGGCCGATGCACCGGCACCATTCAGAATGGTACCGGTGCATCCAACATGCTCTGCTCGCGGGTGCCGGTCCACCCACCAGGTCCAACCTGCCAGGCAAAAAGGCACCCGCGAGCAGAACTTGTAGTTTGGCGGTCCGGTAACTACGGTACCAGCAAGCTTACCGGAACCGTAGTTACCAGACCTGCAAACTTGTAATGAGGCCCATTTTAAAGGGAACTCCATCTTGTCAAAAAGAATTCACACCATCAAACCGTATGTGGTATTTCTGAAAAAATGACATTCCCGTAGCTTTTAAAAAAGCAGATGCAGCTTTATTGACAAACTGCCTTGATTCTTCAATTTGTGAACTGAAAAAGTTTGTTGGACATCGCCATGTTGGCTTCTGATTTATTTCAGAAAACAATAATCTTTGCAGCAGTAAACAGTTCTATTAGGCTTTTAAAGAAATCCTTCAGGGCAACCCGTAGCTAAACTGGAGTTGCAAACCCCAAACTGTCTCTTCCACAATACACAAAACATAATTACAATGTCTGGACATTTAAAGTGAGCCATACTCTCACAGAATGAAAACACGCTTGCCTAGTTTAAGCCAAAAACTGCATGCCACAAACTTCCACTTCTGCCAATCCAATACTTCTAAGGATGCCATGATTTTCAACATAAACCTTCAATGACTGAATTGAAGAGTCCCCCAAAATGCACACAGTATGGCTTCTCGAACACATAGCCATAGCCATTTTCAGTGCTCTCACAACTCCTGTAAACATAACTCCTAATGCACTCTCTTCATGTACACCACACCCACCAAACCTGATTGGCTACCCCCACATTCCCCTTTCCATGGCAGGCATCCACAAAAGACCCAGATGTGGCACGTGCTGTCTGCAGACTACTGTGGTGTCCACAGACCCTGTAACACAGGGGCAGCTCTTCTACCCTTTTGACTTCCATGTTCTAAACACTCCCTCAATGTCTGCTTTCAAAGAGTCAAACATCCATCCACCAATCACATCCAAAACCGCTACACTAAACCCTGTCATCCCACTTCAACACTTCAGAAGTCATCAATGACATTTGTGATGTCATCTTTGATGTCCAGGGTGTTAGTCTTAGCAGTGCACGGTGGTGGCGCGAGTTATGGTTGCTTAGCTTACCATAACTAGCGAATTTCAGGGGTTTTTCGGTTTTACTTGGAACCATAAGGTCCTTTTAACAACTTTTTTTTACTGAATTTCATAGGTTTTTAGTAGCGCAACTTAACCATAACGTCCCTTTAACAAAGTTTTTTTACTGAATTTCATTGGTTTTTAGTAGCGCAACTTAACCATAACGTCCCTTTAGCAAACCTTTTTTTTACTGAATATACATTTTCATAGTGTGAATTTGATAGATGTTTACTACGATTCCCTTACTTTATATACATGTAACATAGAACATACCGAACACCCCGCTAATGATTTTGATGTCCGCGGACGGTCACGGACGACATCAACACTGCCCAAACACTCAGGGGGTATCTAAAATTGTTCTATCATACCATATAAACACTGCACAAGTTCACAAAGCAGCACATAAACACATCATAAATAATAATAAGTAAACAGTGGAACCTACATATCTAACACATCAAACATCCATTTAAATACCATATGTAATAAAATTGATTATACCATAACAAAAAAGATATGCCTCCAACATAATTGCCTCACAGAAACTGCAGAGCTAGAAGAAACAGTAGACCTACACAACACTACGAATACAACTTAACAGAAACTAATAAGTAAACTTAATTTTTCTTATATATTTCGAAACTTTTTGTATGAGGTACCCTCCAATTAATATATTTTTGTTTTTCACAGAAATGTGCAGTACTTTGGAGTGGCTTGAGGACAATTTTCCACGAGAGGAAATGTCTGAAGACAGTGATAATAATGGTAGACACTTCTCCATATAAGCACATTAATAATCATTACTTTATGTGTACTTAACATATATATATTTATTTTAACATACCATACGAACATTGAAATTATTACACCAAACGCACATTGGAAAAGACTCTGGAATGCATGGAACAGAAAATAGACATGCTCAAGGAACATTTCAATGGTTTGAAACAGTTAGTGGAGGACAACATAAAAGAAAAAAATAAGTACCATTGTCCCACCTGTACCTGTACCCCCTCTCCATGTCCCAGTGAACTATCCCCAAACCCTGAACACTAACATAAACGTTTTGATGAGACTTCCATCCCTTCATCCCCTCCCATCAATCCACTCCAAACCCCTAATTCCCCTGTTTTTGTATCAGTTTCTGCTTCCCCCTCTCTTTCATAAATTGTGTATATGTATATAATAAAAAAAATGTTATGTTTTTTTTAATGAAATTCTGTGTCTTATTTTTTTTTAAAAAGCAGTTAAAATGTCAGTGGAGAGTGCGCCTGTCCGGTCTGTCCATAATTAACAAAATGGGGGTATCCTAAAGACACTATACATCTCCGTACCGTTTGCAACCAAGATGGAACTGTTCTTAGAACACACCAGGTGTCCGGGATGCCCTTAACAGAACAAATGGCGGTGCCCTAAGGACACTATACCTGTCGGTACCGTTCGTAACCAAGATGGAACTGTTCGTAGAACACGCGCCGTGTCCGGGATGTCCGTAGTCAAACAAAATGGAGGTGTCCTAAGGACACTCTACCTGGCCGTACAGTCTGCAGAACATCTACGCACATGCGCACCGCACTCAAAAGTCCTGCGAACATCGCGCCTGTCCGTAACTGTCCGTCTGACTGTGTCGCACTTTTAATTACTTTCAGGACCCGAACACTGTCCGTAGAACACCTGTGCGCATGCGCACAAATGTTTCTGTGCATTTGGTGTCCTGCGGACACCCGTTCCCATTGCGGACGTGTTCCTGACATCATCATGTGACCGCACCCACGCTGAGAGTGTGTCCTAATTTGCGGACTCTGTCCGGTTCCCCAACATTTTAAAATAACTCATTCAGACAATCCAAAATATTTTACAGTAAAAATTCACCATTTCACATGTCCCAAACAATGGCCCTGGCTTTCACATACTTTTTGTAACACTTTGAATGCTTTTGAGTGTTCGATATGGTCGCGAGGCGCACCCCTCCACCTCTATAAAAGGCCACAACCCAGAGCTGATCTTCATTGTACTTCTGGCTATTGCAGATTGACTTTTGCTGCCTTTGCTGCTGTTGCTGTGATTATCTCGTCAACCCTAATGGCATCCATGGCTGCTGTTGCTACATCTGCCTCAGCACCACCCCCAAACCCTCCACCACCACCACCTCCCCAAGGGCATGCAGAGGAGAACATGCATGAGGATGTAGAGAACGATTATGAAGAGGATGAAGAGAATGAGGTTGAGGAACTCCCTACTACCAGCACCCGCCGGGAATCTTGGGTGTGGTAGTTGTTTACCATTCATGGTAACGTACCAAAAGCACGTGCGAACAAGGTCAATTGTAACCAGTGCAAATTGGTGGTGAGTCATGGGAGATGTGGTTCGTACAGCTTTGGTACGACATCCATGAAGCAACACCTAACTTTGTTCCACAGTGAGGATATTCGCAAGGTTGTACCTCGTGATAAATGTAGTAGGTTGAGTTCCTCTACAGCATCCTCTGGTTCCGCTCCTCTCACCACAAGATACACTCCTGTAGGAGAGCGCATACCTCCAGCTTGTTCACAGGACATTCGCGATGCTGTTGACCCTGACCTTTCGAGGGTCACAATATTGTGTATGTACTGCGATGCAGTACTCTGCAGGGGGGAGAGTCTTCGAAGTGCTTTCGAGACTATGGTCACGGACCACCAGAAGACCTTCTACCTACCTAAATAAGGCCCGCCCTACATCTTCCTCTCTCCACCTACCCTTACTTATCCCCGTGGTTGGTGTCCCTTCCTTACTCGTCTTTCCCCTCCTCTCCTAGTGTGTCGTGTGTAAAAAAGCAAAAAAAATATAAAACAACAAGAATCCCGAAAAAAAGGCTATTTTCAGAGCTGCCTATCACAGGTTAAAAACAGAAGTATCAAATAAACAGTGCAGGGACCCACATATTTTTTGAAAGTTCGCAGACAGTCCTAGGACAGATACAATTTTGGGGTGCTGCCCTAGCAAAACCAATACACTTTTCTCTGGGAGGAAGTGGTGGCTCTTAAAAGAGCCTTTTGGTGGTGTTTTTGTGTGTTTGATCTACTGCAAAATAGATGACTATAATTCCAAAAAAGATTGCAATGCATTTTGTACATTTCTCAGAAAAATCTGATTGCCAGCATATGTAAGATGGACTCCATCTCTGTGAAAACTGTATGTGCTACGAAACATAATATTTTAATTGTGAAAAAATGACATGCCAACATCTCTTAGAAAGGCACAAACAGCCTTATTGACATTGCGCCTCGCTTTCTCCATTTGTGCACCGAATGAAGAAGAACGCAGCCACATTTGTCTTTGCACAATACGAGAACATATTACCTGGGAATTTGGAAACATGTCCATGACCTTCTCAAGTCCTTCTTTCATTGCAAATTGCAAAGAAATTCCAGACACATGTCCTAAACTGTTCCCTCCACAATGAATTATAATTATGTCTGGATGATGCTCTGTCTCTAAAGTAGCACAGAGAGGTACCAATTCCAGCCACTTCATTCCACGCACTCCATGCCAGTCCACTTCCACATGAGGGAATCCAAGATCTGCAGCTACTCCACAACGTTCTGCATGCACCTTCAACCAATGTATCGATGATTCTCCCAAAATCCAGATAATCTTTTTTCAAAAACACACAGCCATAGCTATCTGTTCTTCTCTCAGGAAAAAGATGTTCTCACAAAATCTCTTCTTACACAACACACCCACAAAACTTTACTGACCAATCCCTAGCTCCGCTCATTCTCATTTGCATGCCTCTCCACTCCAGAATCCCTGTATGTAATCCGCGCTGTCCGCAGACTACCGCCATGTCCACAAACATATCGAAGATCTGAGCGTGGTGAATGTACATTTAAATAGTGTGCTCCATTTCCCCTTTGAGGTGGGCTCTGAAAAGAGCCGTTTTTTTGGGGTTTTTTGCAGATGCCTCACAGACACCTGTTATTTTGTATTTTTTTTTTCTTCTTACTTTACAACTAAAATCTTCACATAACCTTCTCCAAAGCAACCCTTACATTCCAAAACAGCATTGCATTTCCCAAAAAAGATAAAGAAACACCATCTTCTTCAAAATAAACAGCATTACTCAAATCAATATTCTCATTGTTACAGAAAAACATACCAGCTCGAAGCATAAAAGCATGCATGCCTCGATTGATTGCACACCTAGCAATGTTTTGCTGAGGACAAAAAACAGAACTATTGTCCCCTATTGCCCCTAGGTAGTAATCCAGAAAAAATTACTTTCGCATTTGGAAGGATGTTAATTATTCCTTGAACCAACTGTTCCAAATCTGCCAACAAAGTAGGGGCACTCACGTAGCCCAAATGGAAAGCACCATAGTGCAAAACTACCAGATGAGTACTGTTCATCCTATGCATATCTTCACAAACTTGGAGAATTGCCTCTACATTGGAATCAGGCACAGTGCTCCACACCACCTCCACTCCTTTAACATCGAAATTGTTTGCCACATGCCTGCATTGAGAATACTGCTGTAAACCATGGACAAACATATCTCCAAGCACCAACACCCTGACTTTCTCCACCTCTGCCATCTTCACTACACACACTCTCTTTATACACAAATCCACAGCATCAACATCTGATTGGCTGATTCCTACAGTCCCCTTTCCATACTGGATTTGCTGAAAACCCCGGATGTGGCACGCGCTACTCGCGGACAGCTGCGGTGTACGTGCAGCACGTACCTCTTAGCCAGCCCTTCTACCCTTTCCACATCACTCTCTGTGCCATTCCCTCATTGGATACAGCTAAGCAGTCACACAACCATCCACCAATCACATCCAATGCCTCTACATCTAACTCCATCATCAGAGTTCCGCACTTCAAATGTACTGTTGATCACTCTGAGTGCAAGTCTCATATCATTGGAAAGCACCTACTACAAAAACTACTGTACAAGTCTCGAAGATTACTACTTACAGCTCCATGCATATCCACATGCATGATTACAAACTACAGGTATGCATATTTTATTCAGAGTACATGTACAACTCTTATGAATACATATAAACAGAGTTATGCTACTAAACCTGCATAGCCAATACATACATGCCAACACTCCAGATTTAAGCGCGAGACTCCCGATTTTTCATTTAAAAAACGCAATATTTTTTACTGTCTCCCGCATAACCTATACATACATGCTAACCCTCCCGATTTAGGCGCGAGACTCCCGATTTTTCATTGAAAAATCACACAATTTTTTACTGTCTCCTGCCTAAATTAATGCTAATCCCAATGCAATCTCATGAGAAAAATAAATGTTCCCGATTGCTGTGCTAAAATCTCCATCTCTGGGGCTCCCGATTGTTGGCATGTCTACCTATAAAATTAACTTATTTAAATTTTTCCCATCTACTATAATCAACTATCACTTCCAAACCTGTCTTCTATCTTCAACACAGCTTTAAAAAAACAAGTGAATTGCATGCACTTAAAATTTTACTCATTTGCAAAGCATGTTGAACTAACATATTGTAAATAAAATATAAATGATGCACATAGTCAAATGAAATGCATGCATACACTATGTTCAGATATCAAACAAGAATACTACCACAAAAACATAAAAATCAACGTCTACATTAACATCAGTGCTATAAACACACAAAATTACTAACTTCTTTCTTTTACAATTGCAGTGAAGACCACCCTCCTGAAAATCAGCAGAATCTAAACTACAAACAACATATCCGAAGAAACCTGCTCATTCCACAAAAAATGAGAAAGTACAATACTACCTTAATATTCTAACTGGTCCTCAAAGACATTGTGTGGTTCATTCATGTAATTTGCTCACCAAAAAAAAAAAGCGATTTCTGAACCATTCTGCCCACAAATCCCCATTTGTTAAACAGGGATTTGCTGGCAGAATGGCGCACAAATCCCTGTTTTT
Organism: Ambystoma mexicanum; assembly: GCF_040938575.1. NCBI lineage: Eukaryota > Metazoa > Chordata > Amphibia > Caudata > Ambystomatidae > Ambystoma > Ambystoma mexicanum. Next base: position 1,153,597,399 of record NC_090928.1, read on the forward strand.
CGGTGAACAAATGACATAATTTAGCCCCTAGAATGTTAGTATTGCAGAACAAACAACTGTTTTAATTCTACACCATTAAATGTAGTATTAGTGCTTCTTCTCACCACTAGCTTACTTTCTACTGTCATCTGAACCCCAATATAGTAACACACAAATACAAGAATAGCCTGCCCAACTCATTGTAACTGCCCAATGCACAATCACACACCACCACATACATCTTTCCCATCGTACTCACACACTCATGCACACAGCACACATACATTGCAAAACGGGCCAACCCATATCTTCTTTTTTTTTTTCAACAGACCCCAAAGAATGCCTACCAAAAAGCAAGTCCGTAGAAAGCAACACAGAAATAGAGCAAATGAAAATAAAAGTCCAAAATAAGCATCCATCTCTACCAGAGTTTGTACAAAACGTTCAAACAAAACAGCTAATACAGTCATTTAACGAAACAAAACAAGCTCCTAGTACAGAAACTTTGCCTCCTCTATCAAAATGTAAAACGAAACAAAAAATGCCTAACAAGAATTCGACAACCACTACTGCTAAAACTGCTACTATAAATCTTCATTTACTAGCAAGTAACATACCAGAAAAAGTATTTTTGCAAAAATGTTTGGCCACAGAGTCTTTCAGAATCTTATAAAAACAGGAGAGAAACATGGACAACCCTTAAAACCTAACGTAGAAAATTAATCCTAGAAGCTCTCGTAGACAATGTAATCCTTCTCAAAAAGAAGCTATTTACTTTAGTTTTAAACAGGATGAAACCACTAACAAAACTAACTACTAAACTCCAAAAAACCTTCTCAATAAATGGAATATCAACAAAAATAACTTCTTAAATATCTGTGGAGGTGAATGGAGTCACACCACGACCACAGAACCATATTTTAATGAAGAAGCATACAAAAAAAACCAAACAAACACAATTGCCATCCATAGCAGTGGACGAGGTTATGAACAAATTAATAATAGCATAATGGAACAAGAAATACTGCTTACAAAAATAGCCCCAGAAAACTAAGAATTACCTCTCCATTCGACTGAACCAGAACGTCCAGTATACAAATGGCCATGCACGTCAATGTGTAAAATTCCCAAAAAATCTTTCAAATCTTTACGCCATTTCCTCAATCAGTAAGTGAAAGGTAAAAACAAAATCAAAATAAAACTGCTGCAAAACATGGATACCTGTCCAGTGCGCAAATACACAGGACTACAAGGACATTCATTAGCCTGCATATCAGGACCTATTTGCAAAAGCACCTTCCATGATATCAAAATGATATCAACACATCATTCAACTATAAGAAATCTAGTCTATAAAATCTACTATGCTAAAAGTCCTGCTTTAGAACTAGCATATTTAAATAAAACTCTTCTACATGGTACACCTAAAGACCTACAAGAAGAAATCGACCGTATCCAGAGAAATTATTTTGGAAGTGAAAGCCACTTACAAAATGCAATAGCTTTACAACAGACTGGCAACAATTCTGCACATGGCAACCTTCTACTACACACATACAATAAAGAAATACTAACATTTAAAAGTACATCCGCTGAAGTACCAAACCATGTGTGTGTGTGTTGCCGCAGAACTTTTTACAAAAGTAACACAAAAACTATAGACGTAACATACAAAATAGAAGACAATGAAGATTCCAAATGGTTTGAATTAGCTCTCTACCTTGTAGCAGAAAACAAATACAAAACAACTGAACCCTTAATACTTTGCAGTTACTGCACTACAAAACCTTACAACAACCAAACTCCTTCACGTGCTATCACAAGTAACTTGGAATTATTCCCACTACCAAAACCCCTCCAACAACTCAATTTATATGAGAGCATCATAATTCAAACAGTGCACCCATTTCAAGCAATAATACACCTTCAACCAAAAACAGCAAAATTACCTCCCTCTGAATTAGTGAAAGGCATTTGTGGTAAGTAATTTATTTACCATTAGATCTGAAAGAAAATGTGTGCACTCTAGGAGTGCAACATCCAATAGAGCAATATTTAATTGTCTTAGTAAATGGTGTACCAACAAAAGACAAATAAAATTGGCAACAACTCGTGGACTCACATAAAGTTACACAAGCCTTGCAATATCTAAAAGACAATAATGAATACTACAAAGAAATAAATATTGAAGAAAACTTAAGGGAAAAAACTGAAATAATTTAAGAGTCACCAGAAACTGGTCAATTTGAACTTCTAGATCCTGCTACAGTATCCAATATTTTAGACCATTATACAATTCATCAATTACACTCTAGTGACACCATAAACGATGCACTAGAAACGTACCAAATGTGACAACCAGGGGATCACCAATGAGCATATGCGAAAAAAGTATAGAAGCACATGCGTTTCCTCTACTATTTCCTACTGGCAAAGGAGGAGGCTATTATGATAGACCCACTCAGATAACAGCATCAGAATACCGCTCATTACGAATGTATTCTGAAGATCCCAGATTTAGACAAAATGTGGAATACATATTCCACCTACTCTTTGAAACTGAAATAGCAACTCTATGTTACGAAGTAGCACACATATTGAAATCAGGAAGCCACTTAAAAAATATGTCAGCTACGCAATTAATACAAAAAGAGCAAGAAAAAGATGAGGTTTTACAATCAAGCATTACAAATCTGTTTGTAAACATGCGTGGTACAAAAGAGTACTGGTTCCAACGTCACGGAGGTGTACGTTGTATGATAAGAAACCTTGGCCCACCCACTTGGTTTGTTATATTAAGTTGTGCAGAATATGCATGGGAAGTTTTACATGATTTCCTACGCATATCAAACAAAAACAAAACAAACATAGATATACTAACACCTGGAAAACTTTGCTCTCTAGATCCTGTTAATGTTTCAAGATATTTCCACCATTGTTTCATTGCTATGCTACACTTTATTTGTAATAAAACTGTTCCTCCCCTCAGAGAAGTGTAACACTTCTTGTGGAGAAAATAATACCAATCCAGAGGAGCACCACAAATCCACATGCTTGTATGGATTAAAGAAGCTCTTAAAATTGGTCAGGACAGTGATGCCACTGTTTAGCAGTTCATCCAAAAATATGTCACTTGTGAAATCCCTTCACAAATGAGACATAGTGACCTTCATGCACAAACTGTACAATTTCAAAGACACAAATGTGGCAAATATTGCCGTCGCAAATACAAAAACAAAGGGAAATACTACACCAAATTCTGCTTTGGTTTCCCTAGACCAGTTACAGAAACATGTGAAGTGAACAACTTCATGACTTCAGTTAGACATAGTGTTAAAGGTAAATCACCTAAGAACACGTATTACATAAAAAGAACAGATGAATCAAAATATATCAGTGATTACAATGCAATCATTGTCCTCTTATGGAATGCAAACATAGATGTGCAGTACATTGCAGACAATTCCACTGCAATTGCACGATATGTTATAGCCTACTTAACACAAGTAGAAAAAACAGAGCTTCAAGACCTCTGGAATGACCTATCATCAGACAAAACACTATCTCAGAAATTGTACAGCTTAGGCATAAAAATACTCTCTCACAGAGAATGTGGATCCTATGAAGCTGCAGATCGTTTAACCGGTACTGCTTTGTATGTAAAATCTGAAAATATAGTATGGCTAAGTCTTGGTCCTGCTAAATCTAGAAAAAGAGTTCTCAAATCATATGAGGACATAGAAACAATAGCCAAAAGTGATCCCAACAGCCAAGACATTTTGAAAAACAATTTACTAGACACATACTACCCGAACAGGAGTACCACTTTGGAAACCATGTGTCTATACCACATAGCCCAAAACTTTGCATACAAAAATTATATAAAACCCGATGAACAGAAAGGTAGATATAGAGTGACAGATTGTGAAGGCAGCTTAGTGAAACTTTAGAGGATGTCATATTTGATGTCCTGGGTGTTAGTCTTAGCAGTGCACGATGGTGGCGCGAATTATGGTTGCTTAGCTTACCATAACTGGCGAATTTCAGGGGTTTTTCAGTTTTACTTGGAACCATAACATCCCTGTAACAAAGTTCTTTTCACTGAATTTCACAGGCTTGTAGTAGTGCAACTTAACCATAACGTCCCTTGAACAAAGTTTGTTACTGAATTTCATAGGTTTTTAATAGTGCAACTTAACCATGACTTCCCTTTATCAGCTTTTTTTTATACTGATTATAGATATACATAGTGTGAATTTCATAGGTGTTTACTAGGATTCCCTTACTTTATATATATGTATCATAGAATATACTGAACCCCCTGCTACTGATTTTGATGTCCGTGGACAGGTGCGTATGTCTGCGGATGGAAGCGGACAACACCAGCACTACCCAAAAACTCAGGGGGTATCTTGTATTGTTCTATCATGCCATATAAACTCTGAACAAGATCAAAAAGCAGTGCATGAACACATTCTATGTAATAATAAAGAAGAGGTGGAACCTATATATGTAAGACATCAACCGTCCATTTAAACAGCATATGTACTAGAATGGAATATACCAAAACACAAAAGTAATGCCTCCAACATAATTAACTCACATAAACTGCATAGCAAGAAGCAACAGCAGACCTACACAAAAGTAACAACAAAACATAGCAGAAACTAGTAGGTAAACTTCATTTTTCTTATTTATTTGTAAACTTTCTGTATTAGATAGACTAAAAGTAATATATTTTATTTTTTACACAGAAATGTCCAGTACTTTGGAATGGCTTGAAGAACATTTCCTACGTGATGAAATGAGTGAAGACAGTGGTACTAGTGGTAGACTATAGATAAGCCAATTAATAACCTTTACTTTATGTGTACTTAACACATTTTTCTTTAACAGACCATACAAACAGTGAAAATAATATAACAAAAGAGACATTAGAAAATGCTCTACATTGAATGGAACAAAAAATGGATATGCTAATGGAAAATTTGAATCTTTTAAAACATTTTGTGGAATACCACATAAAATAAAAGATTAAATATCATTGTCCCACATGTACCTGCTCCCCCTCTCCATGTCACAGTCAACTATCCCCAAACCCTCACCACCAAGAAAAACGTTATGATGAGAATTCCATCCCTTCATCCCCTCCTATCCATGCTCTCCAAATCCCTAATTCCCCTGTATTTGTGTCAGTTTCTGCTTCCCCCTTCTTTCATAAATGTTATATTTGTATGTAATAATACAATATTATATGTGTTGTTACTTCATTCCTTTGTGTCTTATTTTTTTAAAAAGGCAGTTAGAATGTCCACGTACGGCGCAGGTGTCCGGAATGTCTGCACTTAACCAAAATGGGGGTGTCCTAAGGACACAATACTTGTCTGTACTGTCTGTAATCAAAATGGAACTGTTCTTAGATCACACCCGGTGTCCGGGATGTCCGCAAATAACCAAAATGGGGGTGTCCTAAGGACACTATTCCTGTCCGTGCTGTCCGCAATCAAAATGGAACTGTTCTTAGGACACACCGGGGACCCGGGATGTCCGCAACTAACAAAAATGGGGGTGTCCTAAGAACACTATACCTCTCCATACTGTCCGCAATCAAGATGGAATTCTTCTTAGAACACACTCGATGTCCGGGATGTCTGCAATGAACCAAAATGGAGGTGTCCTTAGAACACTATACCTGTCCGTACTGTCCGCAATCAAAATAGAACTGTTCTTAGAACACATCCAGTGTCCAGGATGTCTGCAATTAATCAAAATGGAGGTGTCCTAGGACACTATACCTGTCCGTACAGTCCGCAATCAAGATGAAACTGTTCTTAGAACACACTCGAAGTCCGGATGTCCGTAATTAACCAAAATGGAGGTGTCCTAAGGACAGTATACCTGTTTCTTCTGTTCGTAAATAAAATAGGAGTGTCCGCACTGTCCGTAGAACATCTACGCACATGCACACCACACCCTTAGGTCCTACGAACATCGCGCCTGTCCGTAACTGTCCGTCACACTTGTGTTGCACTTTTAATTAGTTTGAGGACCCGAACACTGTCCGTAGAACACCCACACGCATGCACACAACTGTCCCTGCACATTTGGTGTCCTGCGTACTGCCATCACATTCGCGAAAGTCTCCACGGCGTCATCATGTGACCGCACCCACGCTGAGCATGTGTCCTTTTTTGCGGACACTGTCTGGGTCCCCGAACAATTTAAAAGTACTTTTTTGGACAACACAAAGTATTTTACAGTAAAGGTTCACCATTGCACATGTCCCAGACAATGTCCTTGGTGATCTAAATACATTTTGGATCTTTTTCAGCCTTTTTTTGGTGTTCGTGCTGTCCGCGGAGCGCGCACCTGCACACCTATAAAAGACCACACCCCAGAGCTCATCCTCATTCTGTCTTTCTACTACTGCAGATTGACTTGCTTTTTCTGCTTTTGCTGCTCTTGCTGCTTTTGCATCATCTAAACTGATGGCATCCATGTCTGCTGCTGCTTCAGCTGGTGCTACTTCTACATCAGCACCACCTCCACCCTCTCCACCACCACCACGTCCCCAAGGGCCTGCAGAGATGAACAGGCGTGAGGATGCAGAGGAGACGGATGAAGATGATGAAGAGGTTGAGGTAGTGGAAGTCCCTACTACCAGCACTCGCCGTGAGTCTTGGGTGTGGCGGTTGTTTACCACTCTTGGTGGAGTGTCAAAAGCTTGCACGAATAAGGTCTCCTGCAATCAGTGCCACATGGTTCTGAGTCATGGAAGGCCTTGTTCGTACAGCTTTGGTACAACATCAATGAAGCAACACCTGAGGTTGTTCCACGGTGGGGCTACTCACAAGGTTGTACCTTGTGATAAATGTGATAAACGTAGTAGGTTGAGTTCCTCTACAGCATCCTCTGTTTCCGCTCCTGTCACCACAAGAGACACTCCTGTGGGACAGAGCATCCCTCCAGCTGCCTCACAGGCCATTCATGATACTGTTGACCCTTACCTTTCGAGGGTCACAATATTGTGTATGTACTGTGACACAGTACTCTGCAGGGGGGAGAATCTTTGGAGTGCTTTCGAGACTGCGGCGAAGGAGAACGAGAAGGTCTGCCCACTACCTGAATAAGGCCCACCCTACATCTTCCTCTCTCCACCTCCCCTTTCTTATCCCCGTGGTTGGTGTCCCTTCCTTACCCTCCTTTCCCTTCCTTTCCTTGTGTGTCGTGTTTAAAAAAACAAAAAATATGCTCTTTTCAGAGCCGCCTATCACAGTTTAAAAATAGAAGTTACAAATAAATAGTTCAGGGCCCTGTGCATTTTTTAGAAGTCCGTGGACAGTTCGCGGACATTTATTTTTTGGGGGTGCTGCCCTATCATAACCATTGCACTTTTCTATGGGATGAAGTCGTGGCTCTGAAAAGGGCCTTTTGGTGGTGTTTTTTTTGTGTTTCAAAAGCTTCAAATGATTAACAGCTGCTGCAAAATGTATTAATGTCATTCCAAAAAAGGTTGCAATACATTTTGTATATTTTGCAGAAAACTCTGATTGCCAGCATAAGATGTACTCCATCTCTGCGAAAAATGTATGTGCTACGAAACATAATATTTTCATTGTGAAAATAGGACATACCAACATCTCTTAAAATGACACAAATAGCCTTATTGACATTGCGCCTCGCTTTCTCCATTTGTGGACCAAATAAAGAACAACGCAGCCACATTTCTCTCTGCGCAATACGAGATAAAATTACTTGAGAATTTGGAAACATGTCCATGACCTTCCCAAGTCCTTTTTTCATAGCAAATTGCAAAGAAATTCCAGAAACATGTCCTAAACTGTTCCCCCCACAATGAATAATAATTATGTCTGGATGATGCTGTGTCACCAAAGTAGCACAGAGAGGTACCAAATCCAGCCACTTCATTCCATGCACTCCATGGCAAGTCACTTACACATGAGGGAATCCAAGATGTGCAGCCACTCCACAGCGTTCTGCATGCACCTCCAACCAATGTATCCATGAGTCTCCCAAAATCCAAATAATCTGTTTTCTAAAACACACAGCCATAGTTATCTGTTCTTCTATCAGGAAAAAGACTTTCTGACAAACTCTCTCCTTACACAACACAACCAGTACATTTTATTGACCATTCCCTTTCTCTGCTCATTCTCATTTCCATGCACCTCCACCCCTAAATCCCTGAATGTAATATGTGCTGTCCGCGGACAACTGCCATGTTCGCGGACATATCGAAAAATCTGAGCGTGATGAATTTAAATTGAAATAGTGTGCCCCATTTCCCCTTTCAGGTTGGCTCTGAAAATAGCCGTTTTTTTTTTTGTTTAAGCTTCTCAAAGCAACCCTTATGTTCCAAAACAGCATGGCATTTCCCATAAAAGATAAATAAATACCATCTTCTTTAAAATAAACAGCATTACCACAATCAATGTTCTCATTATTACAAAAGAACATACCAGCTCTAAGCATGAAAGCAAACATGCCTCGGTTGATTGCACACCTAGTAATGTTTTGCTGAAGACAAAAAACAGAACTATTGTCCCATATTGCCCTAGGTACTAAACCAGAAAAAATAACTTTGGCATTTGGAAGGACTTTCATTACTGCTTGAACCAAGTGTTCCAAATCTGCCAACAAAGTAGGAGCACTGACATAGCCCAAATGCAAAGCACCACAGTGCAAAACTACCACATGGGGACTGTTCATCCTGCTCATATCTTCACAAGCTTGTACAATTCTTTGCACATTGAAATTAGGCACAGTGCTCCACACCACCTCCACTCCTTTAACATCAAAATTGTTTCCCACATTCCTGCATTTAGCATACTCCTCCAAACCATGCACAAACATAGCTCCAACTACCAACACCCTGATTTTCTCTACCTCTGCCATCTTCACTACACACAGCCTCTTTCAACACATATCCACAACCTCAACTGCTGATTGGCTAATCCCTACAGTCCCCTTTCCATGCTGGATTTGCTGGAAAACCCCGGGTGTGGCATGCCCTGTCCGCGGACAGCTGCGGTGTCCGCGGAGCGTGTAACTCTCAGACAGCCCTTCTACCCTTTCCACTTCACTCTCTGTGCCATTCCCTCATTGGATACAGCTAAGCAGTCACACAACCATCCACCAATCACATCCAAGACCTTTACATCTAACTCCATCATCATAGTTCAGCACTTCAAATGTACTGTTAATCACTCTGAGTAAAAGTCTCATGTCATTGGAAAGCACCTACTACAAAAACTACTGTAAATGTCTCCAAGATTTCTACTTGCAGCTTCATGCATATCCACATGCATGAATACAAACTACAGGTATTCATATTTTCTACACAGTACATGTACAACTCTTATAAATGCATATAAACAGGGTAACTGCCACTTAACCTGTATAACCTATTAAATGAACTTGCTGTCATTTTTCTCATCTGCTATAATCAACTGTCACTTCCAAACCTGTCTGCTGTCACACAACTATCTAAAAAACTGTAGTTTCATATTAAAAGATGGGCGAAATAACAGTATAATTGTATAAAAACACTTAGTAGTGCATTATAAAATTACACACAGCCTGGATGAGTTCTTGAATCTTTATACACTCACACAGATAGACACTATCATTAGAAAAGGTCTCAGCTGAAATAATGCCACTGTCTCTACATCACATCCTTCTACTTTATTACGCACACCTACACAAATGCATACATTCCATGCTTTTCTATACAGTTACTGCCATTTACCCTATGAAACAAGCTAAATAAATATATTATTATTTCTTCTATCTCCTAACATCCAATAACACAGACTTAAAAAACTAAGTGAGTTTCATATGCTTAGTATTATACTCATTTGCAAAACATGTTCAACTAACAGTTTCTATGTAAAATATACAGGCTACACATATGCAAAAGAAACTGCATGAACACTCTATGTTCAGTTATCAAAAAACACTACTACTACAAAAACATAAAAATCAACGTCTAAATTAACAACAGTGCTATAAACACACATATTCACTAACTTCTTTCTTTTACAATTGCAGTGAAGACCACTCTCCTGAAAAGCAGCAGCATCTGAACTACAAACAACAATTCAGAAGAAACCTACTCGTTCTGTACAAAAAAGTAAGTACAAGACTACCATAATGTTCTAATTGTTACTCAAAAGCACTGTGGGACTGATTCATGGAATTTGTGCACCGAAAAATGGGCATTTGTGCGCCATTCAGCCCACAAATCCCCATTTGTTAAACAGGGATTTGCGGACTGAATGGCACACAAATCCCTGTTTTTCAGCATATAACTTCCAAAAATCAGCCCCTAGAATTTTAATATTGTAGAACATAGAACTGTTTTAATACTATACCATTAGATTTAGTATTAGTGCTTCTCCTCACCACCAGCTTACTTTGTATTGTCATCTGACCCCCAGTATAGTAACACACAAATTCAAGAACAGCCTTCCCAACTTGTTGTATGTAGCTGGCCGATGCACAATCACACACCTCCACATACATCCTTACCATCATACTCAGACACTCATGCACACAGCACACATATATTGCACAGCAGCCCAACCCATACCTTCCTTTTTTTCCAACAGACCCCGAAGAATGCCTACCAAAAAGCAACTCTGTAGAAAGTGTACCAAATCAAAATAAAAGTGTCCAAAATAAGCATCCATCTCTAGCAGAATTTGTACAAAAAGTTCAAACAAAACAGCTAGTACAGTCATTAAGCAAAACAAAACAAGCTTCCAGTACAGAAACTTTGCCTCCTCTTTCAAAATGTAAAACGAAACAGAAAGCGATTAACAAGAATTCAGCTACCACTACTACTGACACTGCTCCTATAAATCTTGATGTAGTGACAAGTATCCATACCAAAAAGAGTATTTTACAAAAAAAAGTTCTGCCACAGAGTCCTTCAGAATCATATAAACACATGAGAGAAATCAACCACAACCCTTAAAACCTACCGTAGAAAATGAATCTTAGAAGCTCTCATAGACAGTGCAATCCTTCTCAAAAGGAAGTTATTTATTTTAGTTTTAAACAGAATGAAACCACTAACATAATTAACTACTAAACTACAAAAAAGACTTCTCAATAAACTAAATGTCAATCAAAATAACTTCTTAAATATCTGTGGAAGTGAATGGAGTCACACCACGAGCACAGAACCATATTTTAATGAAGAAGCATACAAACAAAAGCAAACAAACACAATTGCCATACATAGCAGTGGATGTGGATCTGAAAAACGTAACAATACCATAATGGAACAAGAAATTCTCCTTACAAAAATATCCCCAGAAAACTCAGTATCACCACTCCATCAGACTGAACCAAAACATCAGTATACAAATGGCCGTGCACGTCAATGTGTAACATTGCCAAAAATTCTTTCAAATCTTTATGCCAGTTCCTCAATCAGTACGTGAAAGGCAAAGACACATTCAAAATGAAACTACTGCAAAATATGGCTACCTGTTCAGTGCGGAAATACACAAGACTACAAGGGCATTCATTAGCCTGCATTTCATGACCTATTTGCAAAAGCACCTTCCATCATATCAAAAGATATCAACACATCATTCAACTATAAGAAATCTAGTCCATAAGCTGTACTATGCTAAAAGTCCTGCTTTAGCACTAGCCAATTTAAATAACAATCTTCTACATGGTACAGCCAAAGACAAACTCGAAGAAATAGAGCATATCCAGAGAAAATATTTTGGTAGTGAAAGCCACTTCCAAAATGCAATAGCTTTACAACAGACTAGCACAAATTGTACAGATGGCAACCTTCTACTACACACACACAAAAAAGAAATACTAAAATGTGAAAGTTCATCCGCTGAAGTACCAAACCATGTGTGTGTGTGTGCCGCAGAAATTTTATAAAAGTAGCAAAAAATTATAGACATAACATACAAAATAGAAGACAATGAAGATTCCAAATGGTTTGAATTAGCTCTCTACCTTATAGCAAAAAACAAATATGATATAACTGACCCCTTAATACTTTGCAGTTACTGCACTGCAAAACTTGACAACAACCAAACTCCTTCACGTGCAATCATAAATAACTTGGAATTATTCCCACTACCAAAACCCCTGCAACAACTCAATTTATATGAGAGCATCATAATTCAAACATTGCACCCATTTCAAGCAATAATACGCCTTCAACCAAAAACAGCAAAAATACCTCCCTCTATATTAGTGAAAGGCATTTGTGGCAAAGTAGTTTATTTACCATTAGATCTGAAAGAAAATGTACACACTCTGGGAGTGCAACGTCCACTATATAAATCTTTAATTGTATTAGTAAATGGTCTACCTACAAAAGACAAAATAATTTGGTGACAACTCGTGGATTTACATGAAGTTAGACAAGCCTTGCAATAGCTAAAAGACAATAATGAATACTACAAAGAAATTAATATTGAAGAAAACCTGAGGGAAACCACTGAAATAATTGAAGAGTCACCAGAAACTGGTCAATTTCAACTTCTAGATCCTGCTACAGTATCCAATATTTTAGACCATTATACAATTCATCAATTACACTCTAAAGACTCCATAGATGATGCACTGGAGATGTACCAAATGTGACAAACCAAAGGATTACCAATCAGCATATGGGAAAAAAGTATAGAAGCACATGCTTTTCCTCTACTCTTTCCTACTGGGAAAGGAGGAAGGTACGATGTTAGACCCACTCAGATAACAGCATCAGAATACCACTCTTTACAAATGTATTCTGAAGATCCCAGATTTAGACAAAATGTGGAATACATATTCGTCCTACTCTTTGAAAGTGAATTAGCAACTCTATGCTACGGAGTTGCACACACATTGAAATCAGGTACCCATTTTCAAAATATGTCAGCTACACAATTACTACAAAAAGTACAAGAAAAAGATGAGATTCTACAATCAGGCATTACAAATCTGTTAGCAAACATGCATGGTACAAAAGAATACTGGTTCCGACGTCACAGAGATGTACGTTGATGATAAGAAACCTTGGCCCACCCACTTGGTTTGTTACATTATGTTTTGCAGAATATGCATAGGAAGATTTCCATGATTTCCTATACATAGCCAACAAAAACAAAACAAACGTAGATATACTAACACCTGGAGAACTCTGCTCTCTAGATCCTGTTAATGTTTCAAGATATTTCCATCATTGCTTCATTGTTATGCTGCACTTTATTTATAATAACACTGTTCCTTCCCTCGCAGAAGTGGAACACTTCTTTTGGAGAAAAGAATACCAAGCCAGAGGAGCACCACACAGCCACATGCTTTTGTGGATTAAATATGCTCCTAAATTTGGTCAAGACAGTGATGCCACTGTTTTCCAGTTTATCGAGAAATATGTCACTTGAGAAATTCCTTCACAAACAACAAATAGTGACCTTCATGCACACATTTTACAATTTCAAAGACATCAATGTGGGAAATATTGTTGTCGCAAATATAAAAACAAAGAAAATACTTTACCAAATGACGTTTTGGTTTCCCTAGACCAGTTACAGCAACAGGTCAAGTAAACAACTTCATGTTTTCAGTTAGACATAGTGTCAAAGGTAAATCACCTAAGAACGTATATTACATAAAAAGAACAGAAAAAGCAAAATATATCAAAGATTACAATGCAACCATTGCCCTCTTATGGAATGCAAACATAGTTGTGCAGTACATTGCAGACAATTCCACTGCAGTTGTATGATATGTTACAGCCTACTTAACCAAAGCAGATATGACACAGCTTCAAGACCTCTGGGATGACCTATCATCTGACAAAACACTGTCACACAAATTGCACAGCTTAGGCATAAAAATGCTCTCTCATAGAGAATGTGGCTGCTATGAAGCTGCAGACCATTTAACTGGTACTGCTTTGTATGGAAAATCTTAAAATATAGTATGGCTAAGTCTTGGTCCTGATAAATCTAGAAAAAGAGTTCTCAAATCATATGAGGACATAGAAACAATAGCCAAAAATGATCCCGACAGCCAAGACATTTTGAAAAACAATTTACTAGACACATAATACCCAAACAGGAGTACCACTTTGGAAACCATGTGTCTATACCACATAGCCCAAAACTTCACATATAAAAATAATATAAAACCAGATGAAAACAAAGGTAGATACAGAGTGACAAATTGTGAAGGCAGCTTAGTGAAACTTACCAAACAAAGCTTAATTAATCATATCAAATTGTCATTAAAAACTCCTCAACATAAAGAACTATATTACATGTCCCTGCTACAACTTTTTAAACCATGGAGAAAAGAAGAAGAGTTACTAGATATCTATGACTCCTATGAAGACGCTTTTAAAGCAAATGAAAGCACTATACCAGATGTAAACTTTACACAGTACAAAACAATGTTGCGCAATGAAAAGCAACACGAAGAAGAACTCTAGGCCCAACTAGATGAGGACACTCTCAACAGTAGTCAACCTTCTGTAACAGGAAGCCAAGAACCACTGGGACAACACTAATAGCAAATGAGGCAGAATTAGCTATGACAGAAGTAGAAAACACCATGTGTCACTATGAAGAATATACAGAAGACTTCACTCTAATGAAATCAAAACTGAACAATGAGCAACATAGCATGTTCCAAGAAGTAACAAAACAAATTGAACATGGTGTATAACATGAAAATAAAAACTATACCTGCCAAAACTACAAACCTATACTGCTATACGTCAGTGGTGAAGCTGGTTCAGGAAAAACATTCTTAATCAAAATCATCAGCAAGTTCCTTCAACAATTGACAAACAACAAACTGTCAGCTGTTGAAACTGCCCCCACAGGTTTAGCTGCATACAATATAGGCAGTGTCACTTTACACCAATAACTACTCCTTCCAATAGAACAACAAAGCAAATTAGAATATTACAAACGTTCTACAGAAGCTGCAATGGAACTGTGCAGAGTTTTGAAACAAACGAAAATGCTACTAATAGATGAAGTGAGCATGGTATCCAACCTAATGTTGGCTTTGATTCACCTCAGATTACAAGAGGTACTCAAAACAGACTACGTTGAGCTATTTGGAGGTATCCAACCTAATGTTGGCTTTGATTCACCTCAGATTACAAGATGTACTCAAAACAGACTACGTTGAGCTATTTGGAGAAAAACATATTGGCCTTCAGCCATGCACCCTAGACTCTAGACCCTGGCCAAAACCACCGCAGCATAACAACCCATACAATCAAAAATTGAAACTGTGGTATATAGGCTACTTATACGGGATATTAATTACAATCAATACTCTACTAACAACCCAAAACCAATACCATACTAAAGTAAAATAGCCAGTAGTGCATTTGTTATGTCCGCGGACAGTCGTGAAGACCGCGGACATGACAAACACATCAGGGGCACCTGCCATCTCAACAAATACAGCATTTGACCCATCTCTTACTTACACCCCCTATCCAAGCACTCGTACACACAACACACTCTCCGAAATTGTATTTTTTCCCTGTTTGTCACCGTGCTGTCTGCGGATGTCCATGGATCCAAGATGGCGGGCACTTCAAAACAATGTGACGCACCTCACGCTTCATCCCAGCCAATCAGCAAACACGTTACATGTCCACAGACATGACACAAGCCGATTAGCCAATCAGTGTCCTGTCCGCAGAGCGAACAGCGAAATGTATCCACGGAGCGGACGTAGATTTCAGTAATTTTTTTAGACCTACTTTTTGCTCATTTTAAAAGAAACTACTGGACGGATTTCCACCAAATTAACAAAAGCATGCTGTTGGGACCAATCCACTACGCCTGCCGCAAATTTGGTGCAAATCCGTCCAGCGGGTTGAGCTGTAGGCATGAGCAAAGTGTTCTCACCATTCACTCTATGGGAAAAAAATACATTTTGGGACCCTCCTTATTACTTTGCCCCCCCTGCACCAAACCTCAATAAACTTTGCAAAAAAATTCAGAGTGGCCCATATACTTTTTTTTGCAAAGTTTGGTGTGGATTTGTCCAGGGGGAGAGAAGTTATAAGCCACACAAAAAGTGCTCTTCCTATGGGATTAGCAACTTAACCATAACTACACGGCCACTACCGTGGGCCGTGTATATATATATATATATATATATATATATATATATATATATATATATATATATATATATATATATACATAGATATATATATATTTATATATATATTCAGTAAACACACTTTGTTAAAGGGACGTAATGGTTAAGTTGCGCTACTAAAAACCTATGAAATTCAGTAAAAAAAACTTTGTTTAAGGGACGTTATGGTTCCAAGTAAAACCGGAAAACCCCTGAAATTCGCCAGTTTTGGTTAGCTAAGCAACCATAACTCACACCACCACCGTGCATCGCTAAGACTAACACCCAGGACATCAAAGATGACATCACACATGTCATTGATGACATCACTGATGACATCACATGTGCATGTACTTTTCATGAAAAGTCTGTATAAGGGATTCTTATTATAATGTTGACAAAAAAGTGTCAAGGATCATTGGAATAGATGTCATGAGCTATGTAGTGCATTAAGCAATTCATTGAAATAAATAGCATTATATTATGAAGAGCTTTACAGTATAATAAGCTACTCATCTATAAACATAAGTATTGTGTGCATCATACATGATGGAGGTGCAATATTCATAATCTTCCTTGTTCCCCCTCTCCATGTCCCAGTCAACTATCCCCAAACCCTCACCACCAATGAAAACGTTATGATGAGACTTCCATCCCTTCATCCCCTCCCATCAATCCTCTCCAAACCCCTAATTCCCCTGTATTTTGTCAGTTTCTTCTTCCCCCTCTCTTTCATAAATGTTATATTTGTATATAATAATACAAATATTATATGTGTTGTTACTTTATTCTTTTGTGTCTTAGTTTTAGATAAATGTAGATAAATCAATACCACTAAAATATAACAAGAAATAAACAGTTAGAATACGCCAACATGTATTTAACTGCCCCAAGAATCTGCAACAACCCAACAGATAGATCAGCAATTTGAGAATATAAATAAAAAACTATAACCAGTTGCAATTCGACAACAGGTATCTAACAATCTACAACAAGCCAACAGATAGAACACTAGCCACAAACAACTAAACACTGAAAACAAAGAAATAAATGTACTGTACCACAACAGAAAACGTTTTTTTTTAATCCAACATGGATTTTCTTTCCCCCAGACCCAATGATTTAAGAACCAAACACAGAAACTGAGCAAATTGCATTACTAAATATGAGGGTTGAAATAAAGCAGAAATGTCTACTATGCAATGTACATACAGGCCGATTCATGGAATAATTAGCGCGGCGCAAGTGGGCAAAAACGTGCGAATCGCAGTGGAATAGCGAAAATCGCAGTGCAAGTGCGAAAATCGCACGAAAAGCAGCGCACGTCGATTCATGGAAGTCCGTGCGCGAGAAAACCAGCGGATGTGCGATAAAAAAGTGCGCGGCGCACGTTGGCGCACAGGCCATCTAACAGCGTGCGCCAGGTCACAGCGAAAATCGCACAGGCCACAGCGAAATTCGCACATAGCGCGGCGCACGCAACAAAAGTAGGCGGAACACGGGCGTAACACTCGGAATGGGGAACAACTTGCCAAAACGTGGGCGTCACGGGGGAAGTACAGGGCACAAGTGCGCGGAACGCCCACACGCTCGCCTACAACACGTATTCATGGAATAGAATAGGGGGAAAAAGCGCACGCTCAAACCAGCGCACAGGCACAAACACGACCGCCACAAGAAAGCAGGCGGTAGCGTCTCTGCGGCTGTAAGAAATGTGCGCCAAAAGGTGCGCCAACAAATAGCACCTATATACTGCCATGATGAATGTCCTATACTGTGGCCCTCCAGGAAAAATGACGTGCAAAGGGGTACCCACAAACACGGACACCCGCTGACAAAAAATACGTGTGCGTGTATACCGGGGTGCGCGGGAAGTCTCACACGCGATTTCAGCAGGGTACGTGTATCACAGGGGTTCGCGTGAAGTTATTCACGTGATCGGGCCTGGGGGAGCGGGCTACGTGTATTTCAGGGGTTCGCGTGAAGTTTTTCACGCGATCGGGCCTGGGGGAGCGGGCTACGTGTATTTCAGGGGTTCGCGTGAAGTTTTTCACGCGATCGGGCCTGGGGGAGCGGGCTACGTGTATTTCAGGGGTTCGCGTGAAGTTTCTCACGCGATCGGGCCTGGGGGAGCGTGCTACGTGTATTTCAGGGGTTCGGGTGAAGTTTCTCACGCGATCGGGCCTGGGGGAGCGTGCTACGTGTTTTTCAGGGGTTCGCGTGAAGTTTCTCACGCGATCGGGCCTGGGGGAGCGGGCTACGTGTATTTCAGGGGTTTGGGTGAAGTTTCTCACCCGATCGGGCCTGGGGGAGCGGGCTACGTGTATTTCAGGGGTTCGCGTGAAGTTCCTCACCCGATCGGGCCTGGGGGAGCGGGCTACGTGTATTACAGGGGTTCGCGTGAAGTTTCTCACGCGATCGGGCCTGGGGGAGCGTGCTACGTGTATTTCAGGGGTTCGCGTGAAGTTTCTCACGCGATCGGGCCTGGGGGAGCGTGCTACGTGTTTTTCAGGGGTTCGCATGAAGTTTCTCACGCGATCGGGCCTGGGGGAGCGGGCTACGTGTATTTCAGGGGTTCGGGTGAAGTTTCTCACGCGATCGGGCCTGGGGGAGCGGGCTACGTGTATTTCAGGGGTTCGCGTGAAGTTTCTCACGCGATCGGGCCTGGGGGAGCGGGCTACGTGTATTCCAGGGGTGCGTGAGAAGTTCCACACGCGAATAGCCTGGGCGCGCGTATTTCAGGGGTGCGCGGGAAGTTCCACACGCGAATAGCCTGGGCACGTGTATTTGAGGGGTGCGCGGGAAGTTCCACACGCGAATAGCCTGGGCGCGTGTATTTCAGGGGTGCGCGGGAAGTTCCACACGCGAATAGCCTGGGCGCGTGTATTTGAGGGGTGCGCCGGAAGTTCAACACGCGAATAGCCTGGGCGCGTGTATTTCAGGGGTGCGCGGGAAGTTCCACACGCGAATAGCCTGGGCGCGTGTATTTCAGGGGTGCGCGGGAAGTTCCACACGCAAATAGCCTGGGCGCGTGTATTTCAGGGGTGTGCGGGAAGTTTTACACGCGAATAGCCTGGGCGCGTGTATTTCAGGGGTGCGCAGGAAGTTCCACACGCGAATAGCCTGGGCGCGTGTATTTCAGGGGTGCGCGGGAAGTTTTACACGCGAATAGCCTGGGCGCGTGTATTTCAGGGGTGCACGGGAAGTTTTACACGCGATTTCAGCACGGTACGTGTATTTCAGGGGTGCCGGGGAGTCCCACATGTGATTTGACAGTGTGGGTCCTCCCAGGTGTACCCTGTACACCCTCCACGGCCCCTGCAGGCAGCCCACACCACAGGGGACTACCCTGCATCCCTGGTCATGTCCCGCAGGCAGCCCACCCAACATGGGCATGCCCCCCAGCAAAGGCACATGTCTCCTTGAACTAATGAACACCAACTCATTTCCCCCACCACCCCCATCCCCCAGCACTGTGGGGCACCTGCCAGCAGGCCCCCACCCATGTCCAACTCATGTCCCCCACCACCCCCACCCCCCAGAACTGTGGGGCACCTGCCAGCAGGCCCCCACCCATGTCCAACTCATGTCTCCCACCACCCCCACCCCCCAGCCACCAGGGTCACCCTCCACCAGGCCCCCACTCATGTCACCCACCACCCCCACCCCCCTGCCACCATGGGCAGACTCCAGCAGGCCCCCACTCATGTCACCCACCACCCCCACCCCCCAGCCACCAGGGTCACCCTCCAGCAGGCCCCCACTCATGTCTCCCACCACCCCCACACCCCAGCAGTGCAGGGGCAGCCTCCACCAGGCCCCCACTCATGTCACCCACCACCCCCACACCCCTGCCACCATGGGCAGACTCCAGCAGGCCCCCACTCATGTCTCCCACCACCCCCACCCCCAGCCACCAGGGTCACCCTCCACCAGGCCCCACTCATGTCTCCCACCCCCCCCACACCCCAGCAGTGCAGGGGCAGCCTCCACCAGGCCCCCACTCATGTCTACCACCACCCCCACCCCCCAGCCACCTGGGTCACCCTCCACCAGGCCCCCACTCATGTCTCCCACCACCCCCACCCCCCAGCCACCAGGGTCACCCTCCACCAGGCCCCCACTCATGTCTCCCACCACCCCCACACCCCAGCAGTGCAGGGTCACCCTCCACCAGGCCCCCACTCATGTCTCCCACCACCCCCACCCCCCTGCCACCATGGGCAGACTCCAGCAGGCCCCCACTCATGTCTACCACCACCCCCACCCCCCAGCCACCAGGGTCACCCTCCACCAGGCCCCCACTCATGTCACCCACCACCCCCACCCCCCTGCCACCATGGGCAGACTCCAGCAGGCCCCCACTCATGTCACCCACGACCCCCACCCCCCAGCCACCAGGGTCACCCTCCACCAGGGCCCCACTCATGTCTCCCACCACCCCCACACCCCAGCAGTGCAGGGGCAGCCTCCACCAGGCCCCCACTCATGTCTACCACCACCCCCACCCCCCAGGGTCACCCTCCACCAGGCCCCCACTCATGTCACCCACCATCCCCACACCCCTGCCACCATGGGCAGACTCCAGCAGGCCCCCACTCATGTCTCCCACCACCCCCACCCCCCAGCCACCAGGGTCACCCTCCACCAGGCCCCCACTCATGTCTCCCACCACCCCCACACCCCAGCAGTGCAGGGGCAGCCTCCAGCAGGCCCCCACTCATGTCTCCCACCACCCCCACCCCCCAGCCACCAGGGTCACCCTCCACCAGGCCCCCACTCATGTCTCCCACCACCCCCACCCCCCAGCCACCAGGGTCACCCTCCACCAGGCCCCCACTCATGTCTCCCACCACCCCCACACCCCAGCAGTGCAGGGGCAGCCTCCACCAGGCCCCCACTCATGTCTACCACCACCCCCCCCCCCAGCCACCAGGGTCACCCTCCACCAGGCCCCCACTCATGTCTCCCACCACCCCCACCCCCCAGCCACCAGGGTCACCCTCCACCAGGCCCCCACTCATGTCTCCCACCACCCCCACACCCCAGCAGTGCAGGGGCAGCCTCCACCAGGCCCCCACTCATGTCTCCCATCACCCCCACCCCCCAGCCACCAGGGTCACCCTCCACCAGGCCCCCACTCATGTCTCCCACCACCCCCACCCCCCAGCCACCAGGGTCACCCTCCACCAGGCCCCCACTCATGTCTCCCACCACCCCCACACCCCAGCAGTGCAGGGGCAGCCTCCACCAGGCCCCCACTCATGTCTCCCACCACCCCCACCCCCCAGCCACCAGGGTCACCCTCCACCAGGCCCCCACTCATGTCTCCCACCACCCCCACCCCCCAGCCACCAGGGTCACCCTCCACCAGGCCCCCACTCATGTCTCCCACCACCCCCACACCCCAGCAGTGCAGGGGCAGCCTCCACCAGGCCCCCACTCATGTCTACCACAACTCCCACCCCCCAGCCACCAGGGTTACCCTCCAGCAGGCCCCCACTCATGTCTCCCACCACCCCCACCCCCCTGCCACCATGGGCAGCCCCCACCAGGTCCTCACAATCCCCAATCATGTGCGTAATGGTCAGCCTCCACAGCCAAAAAGCCCTACCAAGTAACCCATTCACCCACATGGAAATGGAAATCACATGTTACACCCCCAATGTTCATCAAGCTAATGAACCCATGTCCGTCACACACAATGGTTGCAATTGAATGGGAAAACACACAACATGACATGCATGAAACCAATGAGATGATACCACACAGTGAAGTATGTAAACAAAATTGTATTTGAAAAAATTAAAGAATGCTAAAGAAAGAAAACTAACTACAATGTGAATGTGAGAAAAAAGAGCTGCATGTCCGTATAAAAACACAAAACTGCAAATCAGAAAAAAAAAAAATTATGTCCAAAGTCAAATGTAAAAAAATCTCCATGCAAAAAATAAATATGTACAAAACTAACAAGGGTCCATGAGCCCAACTGAACAAAGGAAACCTACTAAAAAACCTACCTAAAAATCAACTATATACAAAAAGTGGAGCAGTGTCCGTCGACTCCAAATCATAATAAGAAAGAAAGGAAACATAAAACTAAAGAACTATATACAAAGGCGGCGGGCAAGTCCAGCGGCTCACTCCGTGGTGTCCCGGGCCAGGGCATCATCGAACTCCTGTTCGATGTCCCGGAGGCGGTCCAGTTCCATGGCCCCGAGGGTCCGCAGGGACGACGCCGTGTCCTCCTCCAACCCCCTGCGGATTGCCTCGAGGCACTCGGCCCGCCTCAGGGACCTCCGCATGGAGTTCTCCGCCCTGACCATTGTGAGCCGCGCCTCTTCCGCCCGCCGCCGCTCCGCACCTAAGGCGTGGCCCAACCGCTGCCACACGGAAGACACTCTCTGTCCTGGGTCCCCCTGCCCTCCGGCCGATGCCTGCCCCTCCGATGTCGAAAGCCCCGAGCCTTCATGTCTCCCACCATGTTGCTGCTGCTGCTGCTCTGCCTCTGCCCGTGCACTGCCTCCTGCTGCCTGCACATCCTCCGCCAGCTGGGGTGCAGTTGTTGATGTGGCCACCCCTGCTGGACCTCTGACTCCCGACTGTGGCAGGGATGCCTCCTCCACCAGCCTGGCCGCACCGTCAGAGGCAGCTCCACAGGGCACCCAGGTGACTGATGGGTGGGAAGATGGCACAGAGGTCGACTGGCGCGTAGGGGGTCCAGTTGAGGAGGGGGTCGGAGCAAGCCCCATCAGATGGAGGAATCCGGCCTGGGTGACCTGTCCCAGCAGGCTGACGTGGTCAACGAGCCATTCGAGATGACGTGCAGTCTCTCCATGAAAAGACTGCAGGTCACCTCGCATGGCCCGTTGACGCAACGCCACACCAGCCAGGACAGGCTGAACCCGGACCTGGATGGCCACGTCCGCAGGCAGAGGAAGGCCAGTTGACGTCAGCTCATCCCCTGCCTGAAAACGGGTCTGGACGTAGGCATCCCTGCTGGTGCAAGATGATGCAGGGACAGGATCGGGGACAGGATTGCACACAGGCACCTCCGCGGCTGCCTGTGCTGCCTCCTGTCCCTGGTCCTGCACTGCACCACTAGCAACAGTGGGATCCCCACCTCCAGACCCCATCTCTGGTGCTTGCACGGCCCCCTCCTCCACCAAACCCCCCACCAACCTGGATGACTCCGTGCCATCTTCCCCTGTTGGGCCCTGTGGGGTCCCAGCTGCCCCTTCTGCTGCCGAGGAGTCCAACTGCAACCTCCGCCTCTTGGACCTCCTCCCGGCAGCTGCGGCCTTGGACGCGGCACCGGACTCCTCACTCCCCGACGAGATGACAACACGGGAGGGGAGCCGGGCCTTGCGTCTCCGGCTGGCGGTCGGATCCCCGCCGCTGTGCTCCACAGCACCTTCTCCGCCCTCTTCATCAGTTGATGCTGCAGACAGGGAGAAACAAAACACAGGCATCAGGGCACTGTACAATGGACACATACACATATAACAGTTGTACATGAGTGGCATTGGCAAACCTCAGACATGTCATCACAATCCCCAACACACATGTCATTGCAACTCACACACATGAGCCATACCACAGCCATATCGCAACTGCCACCACCATCCCTACACATACAACAGCATCAGCAGCCAAAGGGGAGCCAGACATCACATGCAACGCAGGAAGTGCACCACACATGTACACACAGCACCACACTTGCATGCATGTCTACACCTCTGCCAAGTGTTGCACTGTTCAGACGGGCATCCATGTCACATCTGCCAATCAGGCTTCCACATACCGCTGTCACATGCATCCATGTTGCATCACTGTTGCACCCTTGACAAATACACACACATGCACATGTACACAGTGCTCATACATGCAGCCGAAAACAACATACATGCCTGACATCACGGACATGTCTACTTACATACACATTCATCCAAACATGTGTGCACGCACAACTGCATTTGCCATGCAAGCCCACACACACAAGCACCATCCATGTCTCACACATTACAGCCCTTGCATGTGTCAGACCCACGGCCCTTTACACCCCCACCCATACTCGACCCCATACAAACAGATGTGCAACCGGCACAATGCCGAATAATCACCACACGCACTGCTCACAATCAGGATGCATGTACACCACCGCTCGACTCCAGACGGGTCTGCTTCTCTAGGACCTGGACGTGGAGCGCTGGGGATATGCGTTCCAGGTCCCCCATCTGTTCTTCCGACAAGTGGCCCCGGCGCCCCTTGGCATCCGCTGCCTTCAAGAGGCGCCGGGCCTTGTTCAGGGTCCTGGACCTGAAGTCCTCCCAGCGCTTCCTGACATGTTGTAAATCCCGGACTGCCACCCCCTCCGCGTTGATGGCAGTCACGATGTCAGTCCAGATCCGAGTCCATCCTTCCTTGTCGCCGCGGGAACTTCCGAAGAGGGCATCATACTGCCCCAGGACTTGCTCCACCAGGACACCAACTTCGGTGGCACTGAAGCTGGTGCCCCTCTGCCTCTCTGGCCGGGGGTTGTCAGTGGTCACAGATGGTGTTTGCCCTGACATGACAACCCCAGAGGCAGGAGTGGGTGGGCAACTGGGTCCTGGGGCTGGGCTGTGGAGCGATGGAATTCCAGTCGGGAGTCTTCGGTTCCAGCAGGGGTGGTCACAGCAACAGCACCCCTGGCTGATGTGCAGGCAGCAAATGGCAGTGCACGTGGGCAGCAGGCAGTCAGGCAGCAGCAGATGGCAGGTGGGAGCGTGCTCTGGGCTCTGGGGGGCAGTAGTTCGGCCTTCTGGGCAGGAGCGTGGTCTTCCGTGTGCTTACGCATGGCCAGCTTGTTACGGAGTGATTTGGCACGTGAAAATCCTGCACGTCAGCGTGAAAACCGAGGAAAGGCCCTTAGCGCGTAAGTGCGTCAGCACGCATACGCAAATCTATTGGACCAAAGGCCCTCAGCGCGTAAGCGCGTCTGTGACGTGACCCACACGGGTGTTTCCCACACAGCACGTGATGACAGAGCACACGTGGAAAGACTGCACGTCAGAGTGTCATCGCGTGTAATTGGACCACACGGCAGAGTCTCATTGCGTGTAATTGGACAGCACGTCAGGGTGTCATCGCGTGTAATTGGACAAAAGTGTGCATACACGCGATTGGCCTATGTACGTGTATATCAGGTGTGCGCGGACACTTACACACGCAAGTACGTCAGCGCACCTGTATCCCGGTGTGCGCGGGAATTTCCACACGCTATTGGACTGGGTACTGGATTTCAGGGCTGCGCGGGTCACACGCTCGCCTACAACACGCGCAACGCATTAATTTGCGCGCTAAAAAAATAACATAGCTCAGACCCAGGATGAACATACCGTTCCTAGCAGCAGTTGGCGTGGCCTACCAAAGGAGGAGGAGGAGGAGGATAGTCAGGGCCAGAATATTCACACCCAGAACCAGCCTTTTCGGGATGCCTGATGACCAGGTGCATGGGAGGTACAGGTTTCCACCACACATCATACTGGACCTGGTGAGTGAGTGGGAGGATGACCTCGCATCACCCACCCTGTGCTCCCAAGCACTCAGCCCCCTGGAGAAGGTCCTCAATGTACTGCACTTCTTAGCCACTGGATCATTTCAGCGGACAAGTGCCATTGTGGGTGGTGTATCACAGGCCACCCAGTCACGCTGCCTACACCAGGTCTTGAACATCATCACTGCACCCCCATCAGTCCGCAGGCACATATACCTGGCCAGAACCCCTGCAGAAAGGCCTGCTGCCGCCCTGGATTTCTACGCTGTGGCACGATTCCCCAAAGTGCTAGGTGCCATCGACTGCACCCATGTGGCTCTACGTCCCCCCAGGGCATCTGAGCACATCTATAGGAACCGCAAGCACTGGCATTCCATCAACGTGCAGGTAGTATGTAATGCCAAGGGAATCATCACCTCAGTATATGCCAACTATCCCGGGTCCACCCACGACAGCTACATTTACCGAATGTCCACCCTAAGCCGGGACCTAGAAACTGGGCGGCATGGCGATACATGGCTGCTTGGTGAGTATGAATGCCACTGCACATGCATGCATGTCAGATACTGAGCAAGGTCACAACCCCACCAATGATACCAATCACCACCTCCACAGGGGACAGTGCCTACCCTCTCAGCCCCCACATTATGACGCTAATTCGGAACCCCACCACGCCACCCCAGGTAAGATATAACGCAGGCCACATTACAACCCGGGGCATAGTGGAGCGCACATTCGGAGTGCTGAAGTCACGCTTTCGCTCCCTTGACCGTTCTGGCGGGCAGCTATTGTACGCTCCCCCAGTAGTGTGCAGGATCATAGTGGCAGCATGTGTCCTGCACAACGTTGCAACACGCCGGGGCCTGGCCGTGGACATGGTGGTGCCCCCCCATCCCCAACCACATGCACAGCCGCTGCGCATGGGAGGGGAAAGGGCACGGGGGGAGGCAGCCCGTACAGAGCTTGTGGCTAATTACTTCACATAGAAATCACACCCCTGTGGAGTGCACACTGCCCTGGCACATTCCATCTGACAATCAATGATGACTCAACCTGACACTGACCCTGAATGTCTGGAGAAAGAACCGTGAAAACCATATCAGCCTGAGATTGTTCACCTGGAAGTGTCACAATGTGTGCATCCCTACCCACACAGACACCACCAATGCAGTTTTGTGAAGTTACACATTCAAGCAGCTAAAATGAATACCCACTTGCAAAATGCAACAAGAGGACAGTGCCATGTCAGCCAACCCAACCCCAGCACCGCCACACCACACACCGTGCCATGCCATGCTATTTGCAGGTAAACAAAGTAATCCCCACAACATGACACTAGTGTCACAATGTACAGTGTCCCTATTAGATACTTGCAACACCTGAAATGCTCACAGTAATGCCGGACCAACAACAAACTTGAGCACGTACTACCATTAACATGACATCACTAATGTTAAATATTAGTAGTCTCACCACCTGGAAATGCCTGCACTCCCACCACTACCAACTGTGCAGTGTTGGCGCCATGTAGAGTTGTAGGTGCACTGCTGCCAACATGGACCACATCTCCAGACTAGAGGTCCTTGTGTAGACATGAGGAAGGGACCTGCAAATTGGGGGGTAGACACAGAAGATGAGTTACACATCAATGCAACATGCAGTGTACAACACAACAGCAATATGCACTAGGAATGTATACACAGTATTGACTACAGACTGCCCACACAGCTCATGGGAGTCCAACGTCACTGTGTAATTCACTGTCACTTGGGCACACCCTTTGCAAGCCCATGGAAACGGGAAGCAGGAGGGGTGTGTGTGACTCAAACCCAAGCATCGGAACCAAATACATTACAAGCCTGCATGTGCCCAGCCACAATGCAGCGTATGCCCACAGGAACCACGGAAGCCAACAAATCGTCCCAAAAAAATGGGGAATAAAATAAATAAAAATGAAAATAAAAATAAAAATAAAAAAAAATAAAAAATGGCCATTGAAGGGCCCGGGGGGGTTGGGGAGGCCACCCAGGAGGTCCGAGGACAGGATGCACACCAGAACCCACCTGCGTGGATCCTGGGAAAATAAAACACCTCCATGGGGTCATGGCCCACACGGCTACCCTATTGTGGGAGTATCACTGCTGTCGCTATTATCACCCTGTGCAGCTGCATCCGGAGGTGGTTACACTATGGGAGGCAGCCCACGCAAGGCCCTAGTCTGCTCCTCCATGGCTGCAAGCATGCGGGTGTGGTAGGTCTGGTTCTGGAGGATGAGTGTGCGGAGGTCCCCATGCAACAACTCACGGGATGCCCGGACCTCCGCCCTCGTTGCCTGCATCTCAGCTGAGAGCGTACGGGTGAGACGCTCCAGCTGCTGTTCTGTCCTTTGGTGTGTTGAAGCCTCAAGCTCAACAAGAGTCGTCCTGAGGTGAAGGAGCTCCTGCCTCAGGGCTTCCCTGTGGCCCTGGGACTCAATGGAGATGGCCTCCTGCAGAGTCGCCAGTGCCGCCCGCCTGTCCCTGTTGGACCCCAACATGTCCTCCCTGTGTGACTGGCAGATGGAGTCGGTTGCCTGCTCTAGTCGCTCCATCAGCCTTTCAGGGGGGACAATGGAAGTGGCCACCCTATCCTTGGCCTGAGCCATCATCTCGGATGATGCTGCCTGTTGGGTTGCCATACCGTAAATGGATTGCTCCCATGCGGTATTGCCAGGTGGCGTACGGCCACCACGTCGGCGGCCACCACACCTGTCTGGGGCAAGGCGAACTGCGCCTTGCTGTGCCGGCACTGCCTGAGGCTGCAGGACTGCATTCCCCCTCTGATCTGCTGGCCCAGGAACAGGATCAGATGTCGCGGAGTGTGACCCTGCATCCGTAACCACCAAAGGCGTAGCTGCCAACACTGACATCCCCATTGAGGGTTCTGACCCTGGTGCAGGTGGGTGAGACAGAACAGAATCCCTCCCTGGAACACTCACCTGCGACGGCACGTAGGTCTCATCCGAATCAACACCTGAGTACATCTCGGGGGAGGTGCAGCCAGAGACACCCCTTGAGAGCACGACCTGCAGCAGTTGTGGGTTCTCACCCACCACCACACCACGTCCCTCACTGGTGGTTGGTCGGCCCTCGGACCCCTCCTGGGTCTGCACCATCTCCACAACCCCAGCAGTATCAGGTGCGTCTTCCCCTGCAAAGACATGAAAACAAAGAAATGGAAACAGGCATTAGCACCATGGCACACAATGAGGGCTGAGAAGCAAGAGAAACAGTACTTGTTTGACACATGTCCCACATGACTAAAACCCTCCCATGCATGCACCCTCACTGCGTATGAAGGGCAGGCAAATGGCACACACTGATGACACCAAGATGGAAGATGAACACATTTTCTGCATGCTGCCTGCCAGTGGCATCACACATTGGCCTGTGATTGGCAGGTGAAACACACATGCCATCACACAGATGGCATGTACCATTGCTATTGAGTGAAGATGGAGAGGAGGGCAGCACCTATTCATTCAGTCCAGTTCCCGCATGTAATAGCTTTTCTAATTCAAACAGGTCAGATTCTTCACCTGGAGCTGCCAGTCCGAAATGGTGCAATTGCACAGGGACATGTTTGTACAAATGATATCCAGGTAACAAAGTCACTCCACTTTACCATAGCCATGTCAGACATGTGACTAGAGGACTGCGACATGCCTAGTTATAGTGGTGGAATGCAAACAATCTGACTAAATGAACAGTGAAAAATCAAGCAACAATGTTGTGGCAAGGTGACACTTCAAGGGCAACTGGCGTGCAGTTGGGCTAGATGTCTACTGTTGGCAGAAGGGATACTGCTATGGCCAAATGCAGCTGCGCAGGACGTATTGCATGAAGCACATGGCTGACCCATACGACTCAGGCGCACACACTCTCACCTGTCACACAAACAGAAGCCCTCACACACACCATGCACATGGATGACACACACATGCATGTGCACTCACCGGACAATGCCTCGTAATCAGCCAGATCTCCCACGCCTTGGATCTGTTCCTCCGTGACGTAGGTCCCAGCGACTGACTCATGTGGAGTGAGTTCCATGTCTACTACTGGAGACCCACCTCCAGTCACTAGAGTTGCGGCATGACTTGAGGCCAGCTTACTCTTTGCCCTGCGCTTTAGGTCATTCCAGCGCTTATAGCAATCATTGGCTGTGCGCCTCACGATTCCAAGGGCACTTACGATGTCCGCAATGGTCTGCCAGTGTGCCTGGCGTTGTGCAGGTGTGGTCTTGGATCCTGCAACAATGACCATCTCGTTGTCATGTGCGGACACATACTCGACAAGTGCATTCAGTTCGTCATCCGTGAAGCTGGGCTTCCTGGATGGGCCGGACTGTGTAGCCGTGTCTGGGGCATCAGCCTGTGCCGGACGAGCACTCTTCCTCTTCCGCTTGGAAGGTGTTGGTGATCCTGAGTGTCCTGCGCCGCTCTGGACACTAGGGGCAGGAGCCCTGGTGGACTCTGTATCAGGAGTGTGGGATTGCACACTCAGCATGGGAGTTGGTGCAGGCATTGGCTCTAGTGTGATGGTGTCAGGGGGATTGTCAGCAGCATGGACTAGGACCGACACTGTCCGGGCTGGGTGTGTGAGGGCTGGGGTGGATGGAGCCGCAGCTGCCCCTGCAGCCTCTCCGCCCTGCCTACTTGGTGCAGCAGATGACCTTGCTGCCCCAGATGCACGTGGCATGGTGACATCAACGTGCACCAGCGCACGTGTCATAGGCCTGCTGACCTGGAAGTCAGCCATGGAGTCAGCCAGGTCTGGTGCCACAATGGGCTGGTCCAACAAGGGCTGAGCATGGATGGTGTCAGCCACATCAGCCTCAACGGGAGGGGGGGGTGGGGATTATGGGTGCCCTTGACTGGTCCTCCACACATGGGGGGACAGGCTCACCCTGCAAGTAACGACCACGTCCCCTACCGGATCCACCACGGCCACCACTTGTGGCTCTTCCACCTTTGCCACCCTTACGGAATCCTCACCTCCCAGCCATGGCACTGATGTTAATGTGCGTATGGGAGTGGCTGTAAAATATTGTCCTGGGCAATTGGGGGTCAAAGGGGTTGGGTACCAGATGGTAATTGTACCCTAGTGCTCTTGCAAGGCTGATTGTAACCCCTGGGGAAAGATGACGGGTCACGCTACGC
Organism: Ambystoma mexicanum; assembly: GCF_040938575.1. Lineage (NCBI taxonomy): Eukaryota > Metazoa > Chordata > Amphibia > Caudata > Ambystomatidae > Ambystoma > Ambystoma mexicanum. The sequence continues at coordinate 1,153,628,277 of NC_090928.1, forward strand.
ACAGGAGCCCCAAAAAAGGGAGATGACGTGCACGCAACCCCTCCTAGACCACGTGTGCAGAAAGAAAAACCTGCACTACGCTGTGGCACCCAGTAACACAAGAATGAACGTATGCGTGTCACACGCAGCCTAGAATGACCTCTGAAGGGGTAGGCTACACACGGGGCAAGCACAGATGTTAGATACGTGTGTGACTCACCGTCTGCCAGGTAAAAGAGCGTGAAAAAGGAGCGCGTTTGGTTGGCAACACCCCCGCCAAAAGAAGATTTGTACGCTGTCTGAGGAGACAGGACAACAGTAGAAGGGAACACTGTTTGAGGGAACAGGCCCAGGTAAACCAGTAAAAGAGAAAAAAGAGAAAAAGCTGTCAGAGGTAACAGGGAATACGAACTTGAAACGCCGTGAAGTAAATCGCGTGTGAAACGACAAGAAGTACAGAATTCACCCACTCGCTCTCCACGAAAAGCACGTACAAGGAAATGGTGTTCTACACGTACCTTTTATACAGGCCCACACGTCCAGCGTCACTTACGCGCTAGGGCCATTTCCACCAATTACACGCTTTGTCACTTCTGCGTGTAGGGCCATTTCCACCAATCACACGCGATTACACTCTGACGTGCAGTCTTTCCACGTGTGCTCTGTCATCACGTGCTGTGTGGGAAACACCCGTGCGGGTCACGTCACAGACGCGCTTACGCGCTGAGGGCCTTTGATCCAATAGAATCGCGTATGCGTGCTGACGCGCTTACGCGCTAAGGGCCTTTCCTCGGTTTTCACGCTGACGTGCAGGATTTTCACGTGCCAAATCACTCCGTACCAAGCTGGCCACGCGTAAGCACACGGAATACCACGCTCCTGCCCGGAGGGCCGAACTACTGCCCCCCAGAGCCCAGAGCACGCTCCCACCTGCCATCTGCTGCTGCCTGACTGCCTGCTGCCCCTGCACTGCTGGGGGGTGGGGGTGGTGGTAGACATGAGTGGGGGCCTGGTGGAGGGTGCCCCTGCACTGCTGGGGGGTGGGGGTGGTGGTAGACATGAGTGGGGGCCTGGTGGAGGCTGCCCCTGGTGGCTGGGGGATGGGGGTGGTGGGAGACATGGGTGGGGGCCTGGTGGAGGGTGCCCATGGTGGCTGGGGGGTGGGGGTGGTGGGAGACATGGGTGGGGGCCTGGTGGAGGCTGCCCCTGGTGGCGGGGGGGTGGGGGTGATAGGGGACATGAGTGGGGGCCTGGTGGAGGCTGCCCCTGCACTGCTGGGGGGTGGGGGTGGTGGGAGACATGGGTGGGGGCCTGGTGGAAGGTGCCCATGGTGGCTGGGGGGTGGGGGTGGTGGGAGACATGGGTGGGGGCCTGGTGGAGGCTGCCCCTGGTGGCGGGGGGGTGGGGGTGGTGGGAGACATGGGTGGGGGCCTGGTGGAGGCTGCCCCTGGTGGCGGGGGGGTGGGGGTGATAGGGGACATGAGTGGGGGCCTGGTGGAGGCTGCCCCTGCACTGCTGGGGGGTGGGGGTGGTGGGAGACATGGGTGGGGGCCTGGTGGAGGCTGCCCCTGGTGGCGGGTGGGTGGGGGTGATAGGGGACATGAGTGGGGGCCTGGTGGAGTCTGCCCCTGCACTGCTGGGGGGTGGGGTGGTGGGAGACATGAGTGGGGGCCTGGTGGAGGGTGCCCCTGCACTGCTGGGGGGTGGGGGTGGTGGTAGACATGAGTGGGGGGCTGGTGGAGGCTGCCCCTGGTGGCTGGGGGGTGGGGGTGGTGGGAGACATGGGTGGGGGCCTGGTGGAGGCTGCCCCTGCACTGCTGGGGGGTGGGGGTGCAGGGGGTCATGAGCAGGTGTGCAGGGTAGTCCCCTGTTTTGTGGGCTGCCTGCAGGGGCCGTCGAGGGTGTACAGGGAACACCTGTGAGGACCCACCCAGCCTAATCGCGTGTAAAACTTCCCGTGTACCCCTGTAATACACGTACCCAGCCAAATCGCGTGTGATAATTCCCGCGCACCCCTGAAATACACGCGCCCAGGCTATTCGCGTGTAAAACTTCCCGCGCACCCCTGAAATACACGCGCCCAGGCTATTCGCGTGTGGAACTTCCCGCGCACCCCTGAAATACACGCGCACAGGCTATTCGCGTGTAAAACTTCCCGCGCACCCCTGAAATACACGCGCCCAGGCTATTCGCGTGTGGAACTTCCCGCGCACCCCTGAAATACACGCGCCCAGGCTATTCGCGTGTAAAACTTCCCGCGCACCCCTGAAATACACTCGCCCAGGCTATTCGCGTGTGGAACTTCCCGCGCACCCCTGAAATACACGCGCCCAGGCTATTCGCGTGTGGAACTTCCCGCGCACCCCTGAAATACACGCGCCCAGGCTATTCGCGTGTGGAACTTCCCGCGCAACACTGAAATACACGCGCCCAGGCTATTCGCATGTGGAACTTCCCGCGCACCCCTGAAATACACGCGCCCAGGCTATTCGCGTGTTGAACTTCCCGCGTACCCCTGAAATACACAATCCCAGGCTATTCGCGTGTGGAACTTCCCGCGCACCCCTGAAATACACGTACCCTGCTGAAATCACGTGTAAAAGTTCCCGCGCACCCCTGTAATACACGTACCCTGGCTAATCGCGTGTATAACTTCACGCGTACCCCTGATATGCACGTTACCCGCTTTGCGTTCCTTGTTTGGCAGCCCTGTAAACTGGTCCAGTGTTAGCGCAGCCCTTTGCGATGATTTAGCGATTTTGATGGCTTTTCCTTGCGCGAGGGCGTTCTTGGGGGCGTTACTGGCGCTGCTGCAGGGTCGCTGCGATACTCTGCGCCACGGCTGGTTTGGGAGCCTAAAATCCATGAATACGCTGTGCGCGGAAATCGGTTTTAGCGCACGTGCCTGGCGCCACTCTGCGCCAGCCGCTTGCGACACTTTTCTGCGAAATTCTATGAATTACCCTGTAAGTCTTTATAAAATACCTACTCTAACATGATCTTTTGTTTATCACAGAAATTGAAAAAGAATATCTGCTCCAGTAACCCAAGTTATGAAAAATATATATCCAATCACAGAAAATCAAATAGTAAGTATATTATAATACAACTCATAAATAATGCTCCATAACACAACCATTGAAGCAAACATCTAACCATACACCACAATACAAAATGTTTACTTCTATGGATATGTTATACTGCAGTGCTTGTTACCAAACTCTACAATCTTAATGACATGACATAGCCAAAACTTCACATACAAACTATACAAATCAAACAGTACTCAAACTGTAGATTTGCAAATATTTGATAGATGTTTGATTCAATGGGTGTGATCTATGGGTGTGATATGCTGCGGTGGTTCTGGCACGGACTCTAGGCCCTGGCCACAACCACTGCAGCATATCACACCCATAGATCACACCCATAGAATCAAACATTTTAACTAGCTATAGGGGCTACTGCATTGCATTTTTTATGTCAGCGTACATGTCAAACACATCCGGGGTGCCTGCCTGCCACCTAAACAAATACAGCACTTGACCCATATCTTACTCCCCCACCCTCCCCAACCACTCTTACACACCAACACACTTGCCAAAGTTGTATTTCTTCCTCGTTACTCGCCGTGCTGTCCGAGGATGTCCGGGGATCCAAGATGGCGGGCGCATCAAAACAATACAAAGCACCTCACCCTTCATTCCAGCCAATCAGCGAACAAGTTGCATGTCCGTGGACATGACGCAAGCCGATTAGCCAATCAGTGTCCTGTCCGTGGAGCAAGCAGGGAAGTGTGTCTAAGGAGTGGACATAGATATCACAAATATTTTGTGACCTTCTTTTTGGTAATTAAAAAAAAAAAACTACGGGACGTATTTTCACCAAATTTGCAAAAGTAAAGTTCGTGACCAAGCCGCTGCTCCTGCCGAAAATTTGCTGAAAATCCATCCAGCAGTTTGGGCAGTAGGCGTGAGAAAGTTTTTTTCCCCATTCAGTCTATGGGAAAAAAAGACATTTTGGGACCCCCTATAACTTTGCCCCCCCTGGACCAAACCTCACCAAACTTTGCAAAGAAATTCAGAGTGGGCCATATACTTTGCAAAGAAATTCAGAGTGGGCCATATACTTTATTTGCAAAGTTTGGTGGGGATTCCTCCAGGAAGAGCGAAGTTATAAGCCGCCCAAAAGCCGCCCAAAAAGTGCTCTTCCTATGGAATTAGCAACTTAACCATTGGGGGGATTGGGCAAGAGACGTGTGTGATGTCCGCGGACATCTGACGTGCTCTCCCATTGGCTGTAGAAAAGTGTGCAGTGCGTCTTATTTTCAGAGACGCCCGCCATCTTAGTTTGTTGTTCGTATATTGGCATCTATGGCAAGCTCTGCGGTGACTTCAGACTTCACAAGTGATTATCACAATGTAACAAGCGGAAATTCCGATGCGATAAGATCAGAGGACAGTGGGGCATCCAATGGGGCTGTGTGAGGCTCATGTGGATTACACTTCCTGAACGTCCCAGGCTGCTGCAGACTTGCAGGAGACACGCCATCGGTACATGGTGGCCTGCGGAGGACCAAGGAGCGGATATGCCGTTCCCCCCACCCCCGCTCATTACCCGTGTCTCCCTCGTGTACCCCCCACCCCCTGCTCATTACCCGTGTCTCCCTCCAGTACCCCCCCACTCCCCGCTCATGCCCGTGTCTCTCTCTTGTTTCCTCCCACCCCCCGCTCATGCCCCGTGTCTCCCCTGTTACCCCCCACCCCCGCTCATGCCCCGTGTATCCCTCCTGTTCCCCCCACCCCCCCGCTCATGCCCCGTGTCTCCCTCATGTTCCCCCCACCCCCCGCTCATGCCCCGTGTCTCCCTCGTGTTCCCCCGCACCACCCGCTCATGCCCCGTGTCTCCCTCCTGTTCCCCCCACCCCTAGCTCATGCCCCGTGTCTCCCTCCTGTTGTCCCCCACCCCCCCGCTCATGCCCCGTGTCTCTCTCCTGTAACCCCCCACCCCCCGCTCATGCCCCGTGTCTCTCTCCTGTTACCCCCCACCCCCTATCATGCCCCGTGTCTCCCTCTTGTTGCCCCCCACCCCCCGCTCATGCCCCGTGTCTCCCTCGTGTTCCCCCGCACCACCCGCTCATGCCCCGTGTCTCGCTCTTGTTGCCCTCCACCCCCCGCTCACGCCCCGTTTCGCCCTCATGTTCCCCCCACCCCCCGCTCATGCCCCATGTCTCCCTCCTGTTGCCCCCCGCTCATGTCCCGTGTCTCTCTCCTGTTACCTCCACCCCCCGCTCATGCCCCGTGTCTCCCTCTTGTTGCCCCTCATGCCCCGTGTCTCCCTCGTGTTCCCCCCACCCCCTGCTCATGCCTCGTGTCTCCCTTGTGTTCCCCCCACCCCCCATTATGCCCTGTGTCTCCCTGCTATTGCTCCCCACCCCCAGGTCATGCCCCGTGTCTCCCTGCTGTTGCCCTCCACCCCCGGGTCATGCCCCGTGTCTCTCTCCTGTTACCCCCACCCCCCTCTCATGCCCCGTGTCTCCCTCGTGTTCCCCACACCCCCCGCTCATACCCCCGTGTCTCCCTGCGGTTGCCCCCCACCCCCGCTCATGCCCTGTGTCTCTCTCATGTTGCCCCCCACCCCCGCTCATGCCCCGTGTCTCCCTCCTGTTACACCCCACCCCCCTCTCATGCCCCGTGTCTCTCTCCTGTTGCCCCCGACCCCCCGGTCATGCCCCGTGTCTCTCTCCTGTTGCCCCCCACCCCCCTGGTCATGCCCTGTGTCTCCCTGTTACCCCCCACTCCCCGGTCATGCCCTGGGTCTCCCTCCTGTTGCCCCCCACCCCCACTCATGCCCCGTGTCTCTCTTCTGTTACGCCCCACCCCCCTCTCATGCCCCGTGTCTCCCTTGTTTTCCCCCCGCCCCTGGTCATGCCCCCCCCGTGTCTCCCTGCTGTTGCCGCCCACCCCCGCTCATGCCCCGTGTCTGTCTCTTGTTACCCTCCACCCCCCGCTCATGCCCCGTGTCTCTCTCCTGTTACCTCCCACCCCCCTCTCATGCCCCGTGTCTCTCTCCTGTTGCCCCCCACCCCACGGTCATGCCCCGTTTCTCCCTGCTGTTGCCCCCACCCCCCGCTCATGCCCCGTGTCTCTCTCCTGTTACCCCCCACCCCCCTCTCATGCCCCGTGTCTCTCTCCTGTTACCCCGCACTACCCTCTCATGCCCCGTGTCTCTCTCCTGTTGCCCCCCCACCCCCCGGTCATGCCCCGTGTCTCCCTTCTGTTGGCCCCCACTCCCCGGTCATGCCCCGTGTCTCCCTGCTGTTGCCCCCCACTCCCCGCTCATGCCCCATGTCTCTCTCCTGTTATCCCCCACCCCCTTCTCATGCCCCGTGTCTCTCTCCTGTTACCCCCCACCCCCCTCTCATGCCCCGTGTCTCTCTCCTGTTGCCCCCGACCCCCCGGTCATGCCCCGTGTCTCTCTCCTGTTGCCCCCCACCCCCCTGGTCATGCCCTGTGTCTCCCTGTTGCCCCCCACTCCCCGGTCATGCCCTGGGTCTCCCTCCTGTTGCCCCCCACCCCCACTCATGCCCCGTGTCTCTCTTCTGTTACCCCCCACCCCCTCTCATGCCCCGTGTCTCCCTTGTTTTCCCCCCGCCCCTGGTCATGCCCCCCCGTGCCTCCCTGCTGTTGCCCCCCACCCCCGCTCATGCCCCGTGTCTGTCTCCTGTTACCCTCCACCCACCTCTCATGCCCCGTGTCTCTCTCCTGTTGCCCCCACCCCACGGTCATGCCCAGTTTCTCCCTGCTGTTGCCCCCCACCCCCCGCTCAAGCCCCGTGTCTCTCTCCTGTTACCCCCCACCCCCCTCTCATGCCCCGTGTCTCTCTCCTGTTACCCCCCACTACCCTCTCATGCCCCGTGTCTCTCTCCTGTTGCCCCCCACCCCCCGGTCATGCCCTGTGTCTCCCTTCTGTTGCCCCCCACTCCCCGGTCATGCCCCGTGTCTCCCTGCTGTTGCCCCCCACTCCCCGCTCATACCCTGTGTCTCTCTCCTGTTACCCCCCACCCCCCTCTCATGCCCTGTGTCTCCCTTGTTTTCCCCCCGCCCCTGGTCATGCCCTCGTGTCTCCCTGCTGTTGCCCCCCACCCCCGCTCATGCCCCGTGTCTGTCTCCTGTTACCCTCCACCCCCCGCTCATGCCCTGTGTCTCTCTCCTGTTACCCCCCACCCCCTCTCATGCCCCGTGTCTCTCTCCTGTTGCCCCCACCCCACGGTCATGCCCCGTTTCTCCCTGCTGTTGCCCCCCACCCCCCGCTCATGCCCCGTGTCTCTCTCCTGTTACCCCCCACCCCCTCTCATGCCCCGTGTCTCTCTCCTGTTACCCCCCACTACCCTCTCATGCCCCGTGTCTCTCTCCTGTTGCCCCCCACCCCCGGTCATGCCCCGTGTCTCCCTTCTGTTGCCCCCCACTCCCCGGTCATGCCCCGTGTCTCCCTGCTGTTGCCCCCCACTCCCCGCTCATGCCCCGTGTCTCTCTCCTGTTACCCCCCACCTCCTTCTCATGCCCCGTGTCTCCCTCATGTTCCCCCCACTCCCCGCTCATGCCCCGTGTCTCCCTGCTGTTGCCCCCCTCTCATGCCCCATGTCTCTCTCATGTTGCCCCCCACCCCCGGCTCAGGCCCCTTGTCTCTCTTCTGTTACCCCCCACCCCCCTCTCATGCCCCGTGTCTCCCTCGTGTTCCCCCCACCCCCCTCTCATGCCCCGTGTCTCTCTCCTGTTACCCCCACTCCCCTATCATGCCCCGTGTCTCTCTCCTGTTGCCCCCCACCCCCCGGTCATGCCCCCTGTCTCCCTTCTGTTGCCCCCCACTCCCCGGTCATGCCCCGTGTCTCCCTGCTTTTGCCCCCCACTCCCCGCTCATGCCCCGTGTCTCTCTCCTATTACCCCCCACCTCCCTCTCATGCCCCGTGTCTCCCTCGTGTTCCCCCCACTCCCCGCTCATGCCCCGTGTCTCCCTGCTGTTGCCCCCTCTCATGCCCTGTGTCTCTCTCATGTTGCACCCCACCCCCCGCTCAGGCCCCGTGTCTCTCTCCTGTTACCCCCCCAACCCCCCTCTCATGCCCCGTGTCTCTCTACTGTTGCCCCCCACCCCCGGTCATGCCCCGTGTCTCCCTCCTGTTGCCCCCCACCCCCCGGTCATGCCCCGTGTCTCCCTCCTGTTGCCCCCACCCCCCGCTCATGCCCTGTGTCTCTCTTCTGTTACCCCCCACCCCCCTCTCATGCCCCGTGTCTCCCTTGTGTTCCCCCCACCCCCCACTCATGCCCCGTGTTTCCCTGCTGTTATCCCCCACCCCCGCTCATGCCCCGTGTCTCCCAGCTGTTGCCCCCACCCCCGCTCATGCCCCGTGTCTCTCTCCTGTTACCCCCCGCTCATGCCCCTTGTCTCCCTGCTGTTGCCCCCCACCCGGCTCATGCCCCGTGTCTCCCTGCTGTTGCCCCCCACCCCCCGCTCATGCCCCGTGTCTCCCTCCTGTTACCCCCACCCCCCGCTCTTGCCCTGTGTCTCTCTCCTGTTACCCCCCACACCCCTCTCATGCCCCGTGTCTCCATCCTGGTTTTTTACCACCCCGGGTTCCCACTTTGAGAACCTAGGATGCTAGTGGTCTTCATCCATTGAATAGGACGTTATGGTTATGCTGCACTAATAAAAAACTATGAAATTTAATTAAAGAAATGTGTTAAATGGACATTATGGTTAAGTTGCACTAATAAAAAACTATGAAATTCAATGAAAAAACGTTGTTAAAGGGACGTTATGGTTAAGTTGCACTAATAGAAACCAATGAAATTCAGTGAAAAAACTTTGTTAAAGGGACGTTATGGTTAAGTTGCGCTACTAAAAACCTATGAAATTCAGTGAAAAAACTTTGTTAAAGGGACGTTATGGTTAAGTTGCGCTACTAAAAACCCATGAAATTCAGTGAAAAAACGTTGTTAAAGGGACGTTATGGTTAAGTTGCGCTGCTAAAAACCCATGAAATTCAGTGAAAAAACGTTGTTAAAGGGACGTTATGGTTTCAAGTAAAACCGAAAAACCCTTGAAATTCATCAGGGTGGAGTATCAGGTAACAAGCTGTCCGAGTTGATACATATCGGCTGCACTAACATTTTGCCCTTGTGGTAATGCATACACATCCATTACTACCTTCTATGTCAATCTATCAGATAAATCCTACAACTCATTAATCTAACACCATAAAAGAGACCGAGAGAAACAGTATACAACTCTGGGCTTCCTTAATACATCATCATAAAATCGCTGTTAACAGAGGGCCCAGTATCATGAGTCCAGGTGTCTTATCAAGGGGCATGGGTTAGGGTACCTTTATCATTCTACTCTGTTAGATGTAGTAAGAGACAGTTTTACGGTATGTTAGTAAGTACACGAATGAATAACTGTCTCCATGGCCAGTTGAGGTTAGGGTGAACTGAAATACCATTGGGTCAGAGGGGCACATAGCTGGCACCCCAAAAGGCAGCGGGATGTGGGGCCGTGTTGCTCATAATTCTTCTTAACCAGGGCATGGCGGTACACAGTGATTTTATGGTGGCATCAGGTGTCAGGGGGCATTTATTACAGATACTCTCCCCTACTTTAGATGGATTAACAGTCAACATATTTAGAAGCACATTTGACATTTACCAAGGTTCATGAAACTCAACAAATGCTAACAGAAGCTTATGTTTTTGGATTAACTTTATGGTGAGTAGGATTTAATGACATCTAATATTAATATAATAATAAATCATCTCATCTTGGTCCCAGTCAATAATAACAAGCACTGATTTTATATTTTAGTGTTTATTTTGGTTAAAATGTTTAGTTCACACTTTTCATACATCTTACTGTCTATATCGGGTTCTGTTGTTGGAATATCTCACGAGCACCTCAACTGCTGGTCAACTGTGCACCAATGCATGACAGGATATATGGTGTGACAAAAGGTGGGGCTTATTACTTTAGATGGCTCGTATATGTTGCAACACTTAAAATCATATCATGCATGGGGATTTTGTACATTGCCTTTAAAATATTGCACGGTAGCATTGACCTTTGGTCGGTGATGACAGATTCAAATATACATATGACTGACAATTTTACATGTAGGTGTTCTGGGATGGGCAAGGTTCGTTCCATTTTAATATGAACAGTCAACATTATAGATTTTGAGCCTCCTCGCAAATGGCTGAGCAGCATGGATAAGACTGGGTGGCACACTGGCTTAACATTCATGTCTGAAACTTCAAACGGGGAACAGGGTTGGGGGTTATGCACAACATATATCATGGATGTGGGTGACTGCAGGGGGTGGTCAAGGCATGTTTGATAAGGACAGCTTTGTTTTTTCCCAGACCCCAACTAAAGGTCTGGTCACCGCCAGGGCAATGATGTACTGCGGAAGGTAAATGATACAGTGTTGTTCTGTTACTTGTTCACGCGAAGTTGCTCGTGAGAACAGGCATTCAGCGGAGCCACCATGGGGAGGAGTCTGGGGGAAGTGCGGGCTTGCTGTGTGCAGTTTAGTGGGGGAGAGCTGCAGCATTCTACAAGGTGAACCGTGCAGTCTCATGCATCGGCCTGCAGCCATCCTTCATCCCGGACCCAGGAGCATAGATGGAGCGGGTGAGTCATAAGCCTCACATAGGTGAGAAGTGTGGGGGAGGGAGGGCCTAAAGACCTTTCCTCCCATTAATTTCCCCCCTTTCGTTACTTAAGTAACGAATATTGTAACTCACCCAACCTTCTTTGTTCCTTTTCTATTGGCATCCAGGCCCTACATACTCCACGGAGACTCAGTCCTGCTCTGGCATATTCATCAGGGGTGCATGTCATATATATACATCCCCCATCCTCCTCCAAATCTACCCACACCTCTTTATACCATCCTAGTTTCAGGGGCTCCCTTATTGTGGTGTGGTACAATCTGTCCACTATGTCCCCGTCATAGTACAATGCTACCATTCTATATTTGGGTTCAGGTTCCTCACCTATTTGTACCTGCGCCTCCTGTGTCATCTGCGCCGCTCCTCTAGCATTGCCCATTGTCACCATCATCATTGTACCATTGGAGACTGCGTTTGCGCAGCACCAAAGACCTAGCTGGCACACACCAAAAATTAGGAGCAAAAATACGATGATGGGTATCAGCATTTTAACAGTAATGGCGAGCCAGGAGGGTACCCATGAAAAACTGTTGTCGAACCAAGAGCTCGGATCCACACCTCCTTCCTTCTTCATCCGCTCACCCAGGTTGTGCACTGCTGTGATAAAGTGAGACAGCGTTCCATTGTCCGCGTCCGCAGAAGGCATGAATGTGCAACATGAGCTCCCGATTCTTCAGCAAACACCCCATGCATCGCCGTTAGCAGGTCTTGGACATACCTGTTCTGCATTGTCATTATCCGCAGGGCCCTTAGCTCCACCTTGATCACGTTGAACCCCTCTTCAGTGTCGTTGGCAAGTTGGATCAGCTCCCAGCGCATTATTTGAAGCCATTTTGCATTGCCTCACGCTTGGATACTGGGGACGAGGGAGGCGAAGAATTTTTTTCAGCGGAATTAAATAGCCGAAACATGTCTGGAATTTGCACCAAAATTTCTCTGGATGCTTTTGATATGTAGTTGGATGACCTCCGTTTTGTGGATATCGGGCTTTGCATGTTGTCCATGGATAGGGCATATATTTGCATCTAATACATTGGTTGTGTGTGTTCTGGAACTTGGATGGCTTGCAGTCCCTTTGCCCCTTTGATATGACTCTCCGGAACCACCATCAGGGCGGAGTGCAGCGTCACCAAAGAACACGTGCCCCTCCAGGATTGTGGAAGGTGCAAGTATGCCTGTTTACCGCAGACCCAGTAAGTGTCCATCATGGCGGCTGTCCCTTTCTTCATATCTGGAATGATGAGCGTTTTGTTACAATTCTTGTTTGTGCCCATGTTACTTTTCCCTTCACTGAGGAAGCACAGTTCATTTGTAATTTCTTTTTGCATTTTGAAGGGTTTTTCCAGGGCTGTGACCCAGGTGAGCTTTGTGATGTGTTCGGCCCATACTGGAGTGCATGTTTTCTCGACCCATTGCAATTTTTCTGCCGCCAACCCTCGTAGTGCTTCTGCTTTGCATGTCACTTGTTCCTCTTTCCACTTGTTTTCTGAAAACAGTGTTCCTTTAATTACCAGAAATGGTTACTTCAAGCATATTACTCCTTTATGTCTCGAGTAGCATGTTTTTTCGTTCTGCAGCATTTCAAAAGAGACTTTGTGTGCCTGGGAGGTGTTCTTTATTCTACATAGGGTGAGATGAAGGAGACACTGGGCATCTGCAAGAGGCAGCTCTTGTGGCAGGAGCACCTTAGGGGTACCTGAGGTGTGGGGTATTAGAGAGCATACGTAGCAGCTCTCGTTGGTGGTTTGTTTGGCAGTCGAACTCATGTCTGCATACCATTTGTTTGACTGGTGCAGGTGTCTGGGATCTTCTATCGTGTCTAGCCCCAGCCCGGAATATTCATCGTATTTTCTCCTCCCAACCTCCCTCCTTCTCTGATTGCTCTGGGATATACTCTCTCATGTTCTAATGCATGTCGTATTGGAAGTGTCTCCCCCGCACCCTGCTTTTCCCACTTGTCATACAGGGCAAGAAATCTCTCGGTCATTTCCATATTACCTTCCTTTATACTTGTGGGGATGCATACCCTATAGATGTTTCAAATGTTGGTGTGACAGCGGTGGTGATGACATCATATAACCAGGATAAACAGAAGGATTCCAATCATTCAACTCATAAACGCTATATTCAGAGGCGTTGTGCGGTAAAATAGGATGTGGTGTTACTCACTTATTGTCTGTATCATTTAAGTTTTGTGTACCATCATGGTGGGTGTCATGCCCCCATATGAGCTGGAAGCTGTCCCAAATAAGATAGGTCCCTTGTTTGATCATATTTGTACCGTTCCCTCCCCCTCATTTATATCGATAGGTATAAATGTAACTGCCCAGTATAAAGCTAGGCCAAACATCAGTGTGAAAAATATTACAGCACATACAAACAAGCCACACTCATATGAATATCTACGCAAGTCAAAATTACTGTTCCCATTTCTATCTGTTCTAACAACGTTTGTGGCAGGGGCCCCGTCTGTTGCCATGGTGTCTCCCACATGGTGAAACATAAAAGTGCATTAAGCATCCCAAACATCAAAATACATTTAAACACGTTCATTTGTCAATCTGGGAGAAAGAAGTGTCAAGGAAACCACAAAGAGGGAGAGTAATTCAATTAAATCTTCTCGCATTTGTCACATGGGTACTGGTAAATGTGTTCCCCTTCTTTATCACGTCTGTGTTTCCTCCTCATCCACCCTCCCTTCTTGTCCTTGTGTTACACTATCGTAAGCTCTTTCGTACGTCTGTCAAATGTATACAGTATCTCAGGCCCTTCACTTTGACTGCAGTTGGTGTGCAATACACTAACTCGTATGGGCCATGAAATCGTGGAGCATTCCACCTACGGACGAAACTCCTCACGTACACCATATCCCCTGGCATCAGCTGGCCTGTTGAGCTATCTACTGCAGGTGTTATTGTCTCACTTGATTCCTCGCGTGTAAATGGGGGTGCTAGCTTCCTTGCTATCATACAGGAAGCTTTTGTGAGCTTTGTCAAGTATTCATTGAATTCTTCCCCTAGCACTGTAGCACTTCTGTGGGCATCTGAATGTCTGCGGAGTGGAGAATTTGAAGTATGCATGCACCTTCCTGTTACAATTTCATGGGGGGACAAGTGGTGGTCCTTGCTGGGTTGATTTCTCAACTCAAACAAGGCCAGAGGCAAACAGTACACCCATTTTTTCTTGAGGGTAAAACACAGCTTCGACAACCTCCCCTTAAGGAGGCCATTGATCTTCGCAACCACGCCATTACTTTGCGGGTGATAAATAGTGCACAGTTTATGTTTTATTCCTAGCAGGGCAGTAACTTCCTTGAACAGATCATTGACAAAATGTGTGCCGTTATCGGAGCGAATTACATCACAAATTCCCCAGCGCGGAAACACTTCCCGCACTAAAAACTTTGCTGCAGACTTTGCATCTGGGTGGGCGCACGGTCCTGCCTCTACCCATCTTGAAAATGGGCAGACCACCACTATCATGTAGTGTGACCCATTGCATCTTTCTCCCATGTCTGCATAATCAATATGCAGCTCCCTAAAGGGGCCAAATGGTTTGGGCAATGTCCCCCGCAATGTTCTCAATGTCATTCCTGAATTATATATTAGACATGTTGTACACTACATTACAAGTTTTGAGAGTTGTTCCTGCAACCCTGGGATGAACCCATTTTCTTGTATTTCTGCGGCAATGTGCAGTTTTGAATTGTGAGCTGGGAAGTGAAGCTGTTGGAACGCTATATGTAGTAGTTTGTGGGGTATTACTACTTTACCTGTATTGTTCTGGCTCCAAAGGAGGTCCGTGGATGACTGGCTGTACCCTCTTTTTTCCCATAACTCCTTTTCCTCATCTAACATTCCGTCTTGTAGTTCTAATATTTGTGATATGGGCATTGAGTTATATCCGTCTGGGCGATCCTCTTCCATATTTTTCTGTAGTACTCACTTGTTCTCTGTTTTGTTAAGTATGACGCTTCCTTCGTGGCAGCGTCTGATGCTGTGTTCCCCGATGAAATGACATCAGTATTGTTTGTATGGGCCTGGCATTTCACTATGGCTACAATTGTAGGTTCTTTTAGTGCTTCTATCAATTCCTTAAGTAACTCTGTGTGTTGCACAGGGGACCCGTCTGCTCTGTGAAATCCTCTTCTCCCTAATCTAGCCAACCCCCCGTGTACAGTAGTAGTCATATAGGCTAAGTCTGTATAGATCGTGACAGAACAACCCTTTGCTGCATGTAAGGCTTCAATGAGTGCTACTAGCTCTGCTGCTTGTGCTGAGTAATGGGCCTGTAATCGTTGCTGGATGAGTACTTCATATTCACAATCCTCTAATCTCACAACAGCTATTCCCACATGCTTTTCTCCTGTTTCTGAATTTATTGATAATGACCCGTCTATGAAGTATATTTCTCCTTCAGCCAGTGCATTTTCACTTACTGTGGGCGTATCCCCAACCTCTCCTCTGTATGTTGCACAATCATTTGTTTGCATGTCTTCCACTGTGCATGCTTCTCTGATGAATGTGGCTGGATTGACTGTTTTGCATCTCACCATGTGTATGTTAGCACTGGACAAGATAACTTCATATGCTGTGGCTCTCTGAGTTGTCAATGTACTTTTCGATCTTTCTAATATGGCGAATAATGAATGTTCCACGAACAGTGTCACAGAACACCCCATCACAATCGTTGCACTTTTTTCAATTGCGAACGCTGCTGCTATGAGAGATTGCTCGCAAGCAAAGTGCCCTTGCATCACCGCATCCAGTGTTCCACTGTAATAGGCCAATGGTTTGTGCCACAGAGATGTTTTTTGTGTCAGGACCGCCGTCATGAGTGTCCCGTTGCAATGTGAAAATAAGTAAAACTCACGTTCGTAGTCTGAGTTTGCGAGTACTGGTGCTGTTGAAATTAGCTCCTTAAGTGTTGTGAAGGCCTCATCTATCTCTGCTGTCCATTGTCTTTCTGTGTTTTCTCTTTGCGCTTCCTTGAGTCCCTGTAGTAATGGCTTTGTATATCCTGCATATTCTGATATCCAGGCTCGGCAGTAGTTACACATTACGAGGACTTTCTGCATCTCCGTCACTGTTTTTGGTTTGCTTACCGCCTTGATGGCAGCTACCCTGTCTGGTATGATTCTTTTACCATCCTTTGAGATCCGTTGTCCCAAATACAACACTTCTTTCTGACAGTATTGTAATTTCTCTTTGTCTACTTTGTAACCTTTGTGGGCCAACAATGTCAAAAGGGTAATAGAATCCTTCCTGCACTCGTCCTCATTTTTTCCACAAATCAGTAAATCATCCACGTACTGAATAATTGTACTTTCTGTGACAACATTTCCTACATATTCGTGTAAGATTCTGTTGAATATACTTGGGCTTTCACAGTATCTTTGGGGTAATCTACAATGTTCGTATCTCTTTCCTCCCAGTGTGAATGCTGTCAAATATCGAGATTCTGGATCTAGTGGTACTGAGAAGAATGCGTTCTTCAAGTCCACCACTGTGAAACAAGATGCATTTTTCGGTATACTGCACAGAATTGATGAAGGGTTAGGAACTAATGGTAATTCCTTCTGTATGACTTCATTAAGTGGGCCTAGGTCCTGGATCATCCTCCAAGCCCCACCCTTTGCTTTCTTGATGGGGTAAATGCAAGTATTGCATGGTGAATTTGATGGCACTATTATGCCCTGTGCTAACAGTGTGGTAATCGTTTCTTTTATCCCTTCCTCTGCTTCCCGGGACAGGGGGTACTGCTTTACTCTGGGCAATAATGCTCCATGTTTGAGTTTTATCTTAACTGGTGTCACCTCATGCAACAGCCCCACATCATGTGGGCCGGTGGTCCACAGGTCATCTCCACAGGTCATCTGGCACTCATTGCATGTCATTGTCAAAAAATGAAGGTGGCGCTCCTACCACTGTCATCAGCTGCACTGGTACCTGTCTTGTCTGTATCACGATATCATGATATCACAGGGGATTGCTATTTCCATTATTATTTCCCCATCGCTGTCTGAATCTGTGAAGAAGTCTTCGCCTGATAAATCTCGCAATGCGATGTTAGCATTGATGCACAATACTGTGCGCCACTGGCAGCCATGTTAGTCCATTCCAATATGTTAGTCCATTCCAATAACCGCTATCCTTTGCGCTGATACCTGTACTGCATGCAAATCTAATGACATCACTGTTCCTGGCACTATCTCTGGACATGCTACAGGACGAAAGACAAACTCTGCAGGCACCATCCATTCCTTGTGTTTCAACTTTGTAACCACTCGTGCCAGTGTTTTCAACAACTGAATAAACATATCTGGGTCCACCGGTATGCTGCGTATTTCTTGTGCTGTTGCTCGTGTGTGTACTACCAACATGACTCGCAATGGGCACATTCCCGGGGTCGAGCAAACTATTCCCCTTTTAGTAAAAGAAATAGTCATGTTGAGTTTGCTGAGGAGGTCCCTCCACAGCAAGTTGATTTGAGATTCTTCATAGAACAGCAGGGGAGCTCGTACTGTTTTTCCCCCACTGTTACATCCAAATCCTCTGTGTAAGGAACTTCGACCAACGCCCCAGAGAACCCCTGCGTCTCCAATTTACGATTAGATAGCAGAAACCTGCCTTCTCGTAGGCATGACTTTTCAGCTCCCGAAACTACCATAAAAATATTTGTTTGTTCCCTATCTCCGCCCACACCAATGGTTGCTCTGCTACATCGAGGGTCGTTGATAGTACTGGACACGCAAGTGCTCTCTGTGGGCTGTCCTATGCTGGATGCCTCGTGGTACCCTTATTGTCAAAAACATTTCCTGATACCATGGCCACCCAGCCAAAGGGTGCAGGCGCACCATTTGCGGTTGTTGCGAAAGGGTTGCCCTGTGTGTGTGTCATGTGTTCTCGGCATTGTGGGTATTGCTGAACATTATGCGTTTGTGCTCTATGTTCCTCTGGGCACATCTGATCTTGCTGTCCTCTTCCCCCTCCACCGCCCATTGGCAGCCCATATGGGCTTTCTGGGTGGGGATGGCCATACTGCTGTTCAATTGATAAGTATTCATTGGCCTGCTTCTATACTCCCGTGGTAAATGCCCCCACCTCCTGCAATTCCAACAATTCCCTTGTCCCTCCCCCTTGGACCTGGATCTCCATACTCGCCATTCCCTGCGTACCATGGTCCGCCGCCTCTGTGTCCTCTATACCCACCTCTTCCTCCGCTGACGCCCCACGCTTGCCACTGCGGTCCTCCCTACTGCTCCTGTCCGTTCCACTGTGATTGCCCATTTCCCACCCAATTGGCTGCCATTCTCCCTTGTATTGTTACTGACCCCTCCTCCTCTGCTTCGCTATCTGCGGGGAGTGCAGCTACAGCTGCCGCGACCTTCACCAGTTTCGTTTGTATTAATTTAGCCTCGTCTGCCAACTTTTTCTGTGCTATCTTCTTCTCCCTTTCTGTAATTCTTTTGCCGTGGTGTACAATTATGCTTTGTATTTCGGGCCAGCCTTTTGCTTCAATCCCTGCTATGTTGTCGAGTGCTTTCTGAACTTCTTTTGAGAGCCCTCTCTTTATTATAAAGTAAAACAAAGATGTTGATTGATCCCATGCCGTACCCGTTTCCGCTCTCCACATCTCCTGCACCCGT
The DNA here is from genome assembly GCF_040938575.1 of Ambystoma mexicanum. NCBI lineage: Eukaryota > Metazoa > Chordata > Amphibia > Caudata > Ambystomatidae > Ambystoma > Ambystoma mexicanum. The sequence continues at coordinate 1,153,646,628 of NC_090928.1, forward strand.
AAAATGAAACCCATGCCATCTTCTCCCTCATTCATTATACATTGCATTACTGACTGCAAATCTGGTGTATCTGGGAAGGTGTCTCTCAAGGCATCCTAGATTCTCGCGCGTAATGTATTGAAAGAGGCACCATCATGCCGGTCACAATCTAATGTTATTCCTCGGAATCCGGCCTTTGCCCAAACCCTGTCAGCTTGATCATCCACTGCGGATACCAACAACATTTTAACATCACCTACAGCTAATTTAACCCCGGCATTGTGCTTCTCAAATGCATATATCCATTTACTTGCTCCTCCTGACAGAGGTGGCAACAATTTCAACAAGCTGGCCTTATCCATCTGAGCCCAGGGTATATCATTTGGCCTCCCTCCTCCTCTGTGTATCAAGGGCAGCTGTAGCCTACTCTTTGTTCCTTTCCCAACACTCACCTTTGATCCTTTCTTTCCCAATGCTGCCATTCTTCCCACTCTGCTCCTTAGTCTCCCATTCCATTCTTCCTCCATAGCCCTACCCAGAGGTGTTTCATCTAACCTCACTGGCACCCCTCCTGCCACGAACCCTATTCTTCTTCCTTCTAACTCATCTTCCTCTATGTCACACCACAACTCCTCCACCCCTCCAGTGGCCATTCCTTCTCCCCCTGTGTTTCCCTCGGGTGTGTGTTGTTCTAGCTCTATTATTCTGGTCGGCTCATCCTGTATTCAGAATAGTATCACCCCCTTTTTCCACCCTTCTTCTATGGATCTGTCAGGCGTCTGCACCCTCTGTGTTTGCTCGATCCTGGAAGTGCTCGATCCACTTTGTTCGCATATATCTCTTAGCCTTGACAATTCGTTTTGGTCCATTGATAGTCTGAAATCTAAATCTTCTGTGAATTTTTCTATATCTTTTGTCGGAGTACTCACCTGTCCACTTGTTTGTGGGCACTCATGTGGTGGGGGTGCAGTGGGTTGTGGTGTAATTACGGGGCTGGGTTTAGACACATACACTGGGTCACTGTTTCCCTCAGCGGGCACTGGTTTATTCAAAAGGGGATACAATTGTGCTACCTCTACTGGCAGTTCCTTCCCATCACCCTTCTTTGTACTTCCTTCTGTTGACAGGGGAGAGGTAGTTTGTTCTTGTGCTATTTCCTTTCTTTTAATTGGGGGCACTTCTTTGAACAGCCTCCACAAGTCTAATATTTGCCTTCTGTTCTGCAATTGTTTTCCTTTTTACTTCACGAACAAGCATGTGGCCACCATGTCCAGCACGCTTTTGTCAAACGATCCACCATTCCTGGGTATCCCTTCCCCTTTTAATTCTGTGACCCAATGGTCATGGTATTTTGTTATGCTTTCCGCATAACCTGGTAAATTCTGGCAAATATGGTCCAGGGGTGTTTCTGCCCCCATGCTGCTTCCCCGTCTCTCACCCTGTTTTATTTGGTGTACTTTATGTGCTCACTACTAGTGATGGCAATTCTCTAACACTAATGTATCTCTTTTATAACCTGTGTACTAAATCTCAAAAGGTCACACTTACAATGACCACTTTTCGTTAATGCCTTACACAACCAATTTTGTCACTTTGCCACAACATTGTAATCACAAAAGGAACATAACATATTCAATACATGACATTCTTTTTGACAAACGTTCTACACACAACATATAACATATTAACATATACCTCCCTTTCCTCCCTTCATTGTTCCTTATTCAAATGGTCCTGTTTACTCTAACCCATCACACCCTTAAGTTGTCGGAATAACCCCCATAGAATGTTTTTGTTGCTGTTGGAAAAGACGAAAAGAAAAAAGCGTTTTCTAAATTATACTCTGAGTCTTCTACTCATCCGAGACGATTAATTACATTGTTCTCTGTTTCACTTATTCCCAGTACTAGTCAAGATAGCACTATGCGGTGCCGCCTTCTACCCCCTTGCAGAGCTAGGTTCTCGTCTTCCTTTTTACCTTGTAATTGTCATGATTCCTGCCCCTCATGTCCCCAGCCCTCCAAGATGTCAGGCTGGAGCCAGGCCACGATCACCTACATGGCCCTCAAGGGCCTCTCCATCCCTCCAAAGACCCACTTGGAGTCAGACTTGGCGCTTGTGGCACCAGACTCACTCACTCCCATAGGATAACATTGGGGATTGGACTTGTAGTGCATTTATGGGGACAAGATGGATGCCCCCACATATTTCTGTTCCCAGAATGGCATAAGCAGTCGAGTCTTTTGGGTGGGGTTCAGCCCAGAGACACCTGGGATACCCAGAGACTATTTAAGCCACGCCCAGGCTGAGAAACATGCTTTGTGTTTTCTGCACCTGCAGCGTGACACTCACCGTGTTCGGATCGGTCTCCAGTAGGCCTGCAACTTTCTTCTTCACTCAGCTCCTGCAAGATCAAGAACACCGTTAGGAACAGCCTTACCTTGCGGCGCTTCTGCCCATCATTCATCGCTTCTTCTGTTCTGCAGGCATCTTCGGCGGAGTCATTCCTATCCCGGCACGCTGTTTCCTAAGGAAAAGGGAAAAGAACAGAAAAAAGGCATTAGTAAGCATTCAGCAAATCTTCGCTTATTTTTAAAGATTGTATGAGCTTCAAACACTTACCTGAATCACAGCCGCTCTGGGGGAACTCTGTCTCCGGAACTTCTAATCCATCTGCAAGTGGGAAAAGACACTCCAGGTTAGCGTGGAAACATCTAGAGGCGCCACATACCGCGCTTACTCACCACATTTCTTCTTCATAACCGGTATCCACGCTGAAAATGTCGCGGCACCTAAAAGACACAGAAAAAGAACTCAGTTCAATACAAATACAAAAGGGTTGCATCAGGCATCGCGCTCTCACTCACCTTCAGCGCTACTCATCTCAGCAGCAGGTCGCCATCCCTGGACGCCGGCCATCATCTAAGGAAGGAAAGGAACGAAGTTAGAGAACTGTTCAAAAGACTCATTATACTTACCTGTCTGACTCTTGCAAGTGAAGTAACTAGGCAGCAACGAGCATGCATCAATCAGCGCGCCCCTGCGCTGAAAGTAGGACGAAGAGCACACTTTCCAAGAAAACAAGGTGAGCTGTGGATCAAAGGGAAGGGTTGGACCCCGGGGAAGAAGGGGTTCAAGCACACAGAGACTATAGGGAGTTATACTCTACCAATCCTGTGTTTCAGGCCCAGTCTCCAGTCGAGTAGACTCCAGGGAAGGGTTTGAGGTTGTAAGAGGTCAATCAGGCTGAGTTACATCCCTGTGGATACCAGGTGAGCATTACAGAACACAAAGCCTCACATCAAAATCCATCTGGGCATCATGGAAACATCAGAAACCGACCAGTTAGCCCACATGTTGGGGCAGCTACGTTCCGAAGTACATGCAGCCAGGCAGGTGACCAACACCCTGAGGAGAGAGCTGATAGTAGCCAAAGAACGCACTGATGATTTAAGCCGGCAACTTCTCCAGTCACAAGCAGGGCATGCAGCATTGCCGGGAAGCGTGCCCTCGATGCCAGCACCATCAGCCAATCCCGTTCAGATAACCCTTCCTGGGGCAGTGCCCTTGGCCCCGCCCAAACGATTTACGGGGATCCCAAGAGGTTTGCAACGTTCATGAACCAGTGCCGCCTGCACTTCCTTTGTAGACCACGGGCCTTTCCGAATGACCAATCACGGGTCGCTTTTGTTCTATCCTACCTGAGTGGTAGCGCCGCAGACTGGTCTGTACCCTTTGTGGCCCAAGACGATCCTTTGCTGCATGACTTCAGGGGCTTTCAGCAGGAGATGGAAAAGCTGTTCGCCCGTCGTACTAATGGGCAGGCATTAGACAACAAACTTCTGTCCCTACGCCAAGGGAAACAAGACCTATTAACACACATTGCCACGTTCAATAGACTCGTAGTTGAAGCAGAATGGCCAGTGGAGAAGACAACCACGTTATTTTATTGGGGTTGCGGGGGGAGCTCAAGGATGTTCTCGCACAAGTAGTGAACCCCCCGAAAGACTGCTCAGAATTCATTGACCTTGTTGTTCAACTGGATCATAGGTTGCAGGACCGAAGAGCAGATCGAACCAGACCGGACCCTTGCCCTATGTATGTGCGTTCAAAGGACAATATTGCCAGCACAACGGAAGGGTCAGGAGAACCAATGCAAATTGGGGGGGGGTCAGATCCCCCTTGACTAAAGCGGAAAGGGATAAAAGGAGACAGCAGCAGTTATGTCTGTACTGTGGAAGGTCAGGTCATTTCCTTAAAGAGTGCCCTGTGAAGCCACCGAGGAGGACAGTAGGGGCCATGGACAAGGAAGATACCATCAAGGAATCGGAAAACTCCCCAGCCCGGCAAGTGTAGGGGTCCATTTGTCGAGCGAAGAAAGTGAACTACAGACCTCCCATTTTGCACAATCTGTGGTCTTGATCAATCACCAACAACCATCTCGGATGAACGCAGTAAGAGCGTACATTGACAGTTGAGCCATTGGGAATTACATCGACCAGGATCTTGCAGCAAAGATGGGGCTTCCGTTACGCCCTAAATCAACCACCTACACTGTTACCACTGTCGACGGCACGGAAATAGCTTCTGGTCCAGTATCCCAATGCACTGCAGCTTTAACCCTTCTGTGCCAGGATGGAAACCAAGAATCTATCGTTCTCGACCTCATTCAGGCACCACAGTTCCGGCTGATTTTGGGAATGCCATGGTTGGTAGCTCACAATCCTCGAATCGATTGGCGAGCAAAAGAATTGGCCTTTCCCGAGACTTGCGCCCACACATGTTATCGCCAAGAGAAACAACCAATAGACACCAGAACCTCCACGCTTGCGACTGTGGAAATCAGCACCCTACCAAGTGAATACCAGGACTTTCAAGATGTCTTTCAGAAAGAACAGGCTAATACCCTGCCACCGCATAGACCATACGATTGCAAAATCGACCGGATACCGAGCACACAAATCCCTTGTGGGCGAATTTACGCACTCACGGAACCAGAAAACCAGCACCTGAAGGCCTATCTTGACCAATACCTGGCCAATAGGTTCATCCGTCCCTCGAAGTCTCCAGCAGCCAGTCCTCTATTCTCCGTTCTGATAAAGGAGGGGGACTTGAGAACGTGCATCGACTATCACACACTGAACCAGATTACCATAAAAAAACACTACCCCCTGCCACTGATCCCTGAATTGCTTGATCAAGTCAAAGATGCCCAAATCTACACAAAACTAGACCTGAGGGGGGCATATCACCTTGTTCGCGTAAACAGGGGAAAATGGAAAACCACTTTTCGCACCAAATACGGCTTGTACGAATATCAGGTAATGCCCTTTGGCCTTTGCAACGCACCTGCAGCATTTCAATACTTCATGAACGATGTCCTACGGGAATTGATTGATGTCTGTGCTCTAGTGTACAACGACGATATTCTAGTATATTCCGCATCAAAGCAGGACCACGTTAAACACGTCCAATCCGTATTGGAGAAACTCTGTCAACACCAGCTCTACGCCAAGCTCTAAAAGTGCTCATTCCACGTCTCTGAGGTGGAATTCCTGGGCGTTATTCTCAGCCCGAATGGAATCCGAATGGATGTACACAAGGTAGATGCTATCCTGAACTGGCCATCCCCGAAATTCATTCATGGTGGTTCAAAGTATGCTGGGCTTTGCAAACTTCTACTGGCGGTTCATCCCAGGATTTTCGCAAATTGTGCATCCCATCACATCATTGCTAAGGAAAAGCAACAAAAAGTTCCAGTGGACAACAGAAGCCGAGGAAGCTTTCCAGGAACTCAAAGCAAGATTCACATCTGCCCCATTCTTACGCCACCCTCGTCCTGATCTCCCATACCTGGTGGAAACGGACGCCTCAAGCATGGCTATGGGAGACGTCCTCTCACAAAAAGTCCCCGAAACGGGCCAGTTATACCCTGTTGCGTAAATTCCCACCCCCTGAACTCAATTACGTTATCACAGACAAAGAACTCCTGGCCATCAAGTCAGCCTTTAAGGCATGGTGGCACTACCTCTTGGGCGCCAGACACACAATCACCGTAATAACTGACCAACGGAACCTCCAGTACCTAAAAACAGCAATGGCCCAAATCCTCACGACAACTACGTTGGTCTCTTTTCTTTGCTGAATATGACTACGTGATTACATTTCGACCAGGGGTGAAAATCGGGAAGGCCGATGCCCTTTCCCGTATGGGGGTGGAAGAGCAAGGGTATCAGACCCCTGACCCAATAGCAATCATCCCGAGTGACAAGCTCCTAGGAATCACAGCAACCATAACTCAGAAAGAATTACATGAAGAAATCCAAAACCTGATGAGTCTGGAGCAATTACACATGTGGAGTGCACAAGGAGAACATTACATGATAAAAGATCAGTTGCCCTACTTCAGGAATCGTTTATTCTTACCAAACCAAGAACTATGAGAACAAGTCATGTCCGGTTATCATGATTCCTTGATCGAGGGCCACCCGGAATCGCTAAAACCCTAGCCAAGGTAAAACAAAATTATTGGTGGCCCACGTGGCGTAAAGACATTATCCAATTCATCCTATCTTGTGGAATGTGTGCTCAAAACAAGTCATCCAAGCAGAAACCGGCTGGGCTATTACAACCATTGGAAATCCCACCAGCACCCTGGCACACGTTGTCCCTCGATTTTATTACTGACTTACCACCCAGTCAAGGGTTTAACACTATTCTTGTGGTTGTGGAGCTATTTTCAAAAATGGCACATTTCATTCCTCTTAAGGGGCTCCCAAATGCTTCCACTCTGGCAAAGGTATTTCTTGAAGGCATCGTACGGCTCCATGGGTTTCCTTCAGTTTTAGTCTCAGACCGAGGTACTCAATTCGTATCTAACTTCTGGAGAAAATGCTGCTCTATGGCCCAGATCGACATCCGGCTATCCACCAGTCACCATCCCCAAACGGATGGTCAAACTGAGACGACAAATCAGACGCTCGAGCAGTGTCTGCGTTGCATGTTACACCAAGCTGAAGGAAGCTGGTTCGACCTATTATGGATAGCTGAATATGCTTATAATAATTGTCTACACACCAGCACTGGGCAGACACCCTTTTATACCATGTATGGCAGGCACCCACGTACTTCTGAGTTGGACGTTCCTACAACCCTGGAAATGCCAGCAGTCAAAACCTTGCACATGACCACTCACCTTCAACGCTGCTCATCTCAGCAGCACGTCGCCATCCCCGGACGCCGGCCATCATCTAAGGAAGGAAAGGACCGAAGTTAGAGAACTGTTCAAAAGACTCATTATACTTACCTGTCGGACTCTTGCCAGTGAAGTAACTAGGCAGCAATGAGCCCGCATCAATCAACGCGCCCCTGCTCTGAAAGCAGGACAGAGAGCACACTTTCCAAGAAAACAAGGTGAGCTATGGATCAAAGGGAAGGGTTGGACCCCGGGGCAGAAGGGGTTCAAGCACACAGAGACAATAGGGAGTTAAACTCTACCAATCCTGTGTTTTAGGCCCAGTCTCCAGTTGAGTAGACTCCAGGGAGGGGTTAGAGGTTGTAAGAGGTCAGAACAGGCTGAGTGACGTCCCTGTGGATGCCAGGTGAGCGTTACAGTAATGTCCTTAACTTATCCTAATGGCCATATGCATCAGAAAGAGAAAAGTATGAAAGCACCAATTAGTTTAACCTTGAAAGAGCCCCTTTTTAACTTAGCTTGACCTTGTTTACTCTTATCTATATCTGACTCCTTTTAATGTTGCTCGCACTTAATACTCTGCATGCTCAATGGCCACCCCAGGCAAGTGGTACTATGGGTTTTTTGAAGTGGGACCCGTAACCCTCTCGCCCTACTGCGTGCGCACGTCTAAGCATACCAGTTGCTGTAGGTGGGTAGTTCTCTTGAGGGGGCGCGCCGTGCGTCTCTGCTGTGGCAGGGGACGTCTCATGCCAAAAAGGGTCAAAAGAACACTATCCCGTTGGGGTCACCACATGAAAATGAGTGTCCCCCAAAAAGGCTGTTAAACTATACAATGGGAGTCAATACTGGACACAACCCAGCGTGGAATGAGACCAAGACCAAGTGCGGGTGAGATACAAAAGGCTTTATCTAAATCAATATAGGGCATGCAGAGGACTCTGCAAACTCCGAGAGCCCTCTGCCAGACAATTGAAAAACATTAATATTTATTTCAAAAATACGTCATTGATGATGTTAGCTACAGGGGGCACATAGTCATGGGGATTGGGTGGTGAGGACTAGCTACTATGTATACTGTAGGTGCGGTGCTCCATGATTGGCGGAGATCCACGCGGTGGCATCGTGGAGTGCTTGGGTCAGCTGGGCTCATCGGGGTGGAGTATCAAGTCACGAGCTGTCCGTGTGGATACATTGCGGCTGCATTAACATTTTGCCCTTGTGGCCACGCATACACATCCATTACTACCTTCTATGTCAATCTATCATATAAATCCTACAACTCATTAATCTAACACCATAAAAGAGACAGAGAGAAACAGTATACAACTCTGGGCTTCCTTAATACATCATCATAAAATCACTGTTAACAGAGGGCCCAGTATCATGAGTCCAGGGCCCTCATTACGACCCTGGCGCTCCCGGATTGAAGGGGGCCGGTACAGCACCGGCCCCCTTCATTCCGGGAGCCCCAGCCAGGACTTGGAGGGAGAAGGGTGGGAGTTGAATACGCTGCTCTCTAGGAGAAGGGGGAGATGGCCTTGTAACTTGTCGCGGGTCTACATTATCAAATAGCATGCACATCATTATAGAGACGGAAAAATGAGGTATCAGCACAATCCCAATTATGAAGGTACATTTGTTTCATATTGAATTATCACTCCTAACAGCATGTTTGTGGGGATAAATGGTGCCATTCACAGATTAGTGGGGCCAATACTTAATTGATGCACACATTGATTCAAGGGCAACGGGCTCAACATTTAAGTCAGGCATCATCAACTTTAGTATTTATTTTGCTCCATTTGACTTTAAGGGCCACATTAATAACTAGTCACTAACTAATATCAAAAATGGCATTATTCCAAATCAAATTGTTTCCTCATTTGGAAACATATTGTTCTCAGGGCATGTTACTTAATACACACCAGAAATGACAATTAATATTGAAAATTGCATTATTACAAAACAGATTATTTCCTTATTTTGAAACATATCTTTCTAAGGGAATCTAACATAATATACACAAGAAATGTTCCTATGAAACTCACGTTTTGTTTTCAATTTGCCTCAGAACTGTATAGCATCAATACTTGAAAGCAAGGTAAGAGATCTAATTAAAGAGTAGTGCATATTTCTGCCTCAACATGTGGTAGATTATTACAGATACTCTCCCTTACTTTAGATGGATTAACAGTCAACATATTTAGAAGCACATTTGACATTTACCAACGTTCGTGACACTCAACAAATGCTAACAGGAGCTTATGTTTTTGGATTAACTTTAGCGTGAGTAGAATTTAATGACATCTAATATTAATATAATAATAAATCATCTCATCTTGGTCCCAGTCAATAATAACACGCACTGAATTTATATTTTAGTGTATATTTTGGTTAAAATGTTTAGTTCACACTTTTCATATATCATACTGTCTATATCGGGTACTGTTGTTGGAATATCTCACAAGCACCTCAACTGCTGGTCAACTGTGCACCGATGCATGACAGGATATATGGTGTGACACATAAGGTGTTGCAAGGATACATTTCTATAATCACGTAATGACGTAACATTGGGATATAATTAACATAATGGGAGGCCCCAAAAATTGTTAAATTGCTTAATGCAATTATCCCTTCTTTCATTTTTCGAACCAAATTCTCATCCTTTACTGACTCCAACCCTACAGCTCTGGCCTGGCGTGTGACACAATATGGTATGTCTCATCCAATTCCATGTTTTTCCTGTAATACATGTATCTTTATGACGTTGTGTTTATGCTTCGAATGCAATGTAAATCATTATCATTGGGTTTATCTGTTAATTATGGAATTTACAGCCTTGACAACGACCAGGGGTCGAAACACGTGTCGGCTGCTTTTCTTATTGGCGAATATAAACATCGCATTTTATATGATTTGGACATTTGGAACATTTGTTTGGACTACCTTAATAATCACATTAAGAAGACTGACCTTGAGCGTGAGATACTCCCCCGAAGTTTAATCTTATTTTATGTCAGCACAATTGCATGTATACACATATGCATTCATCTATAGATATATTGTGTGAGCTTATGGGCACTATTTGTTTACACTTCTTCGTGGTTCATGAGTACTGTGTTCACAGAATCAATAAAAAGCTTTTGTTAACATCACATCATTCATAGTTCTTCATTTTGTTGCGGGGGCACATGGGGAAAGCTAGCATAAAACGTGAGTTAGAACCAGTTTGGTGTATACGTCAACATCAGTGACAGGTTACAACATTATTTTTTATTTTATTTATTTATTTGCATTTGTTAAGCGCACTTGCAGCCCATGAGGCATCGAGGCGCTGTTACAGAGGAAACACAGATTTAAGTTTACATTCGGAGGCTCTTAGTTACAAGTTAGCAGGCATAAAGGCAGAAACAGGTTAAAGTCACACAAAGAGTCTGGTTTTGATAGCCTTACGAAAGGCAAGGTGGGACTCGATGAGTCTGAGGTGAGGTGGCAGGGCGTTCCAGTGCGTGGCTGCAAGGGTGGGGAAACTGGAGCCACCAGCACGCACTTTCCGAGAGGTAGGCCTGACAATGGTGTTGGCGTAGAAAGATCTAAGCGGTCTTGTGGCGGAGTGCCTGGTGATTCTGTTCGTCAGGTAGGGGGGGGCAAGCTCGTGAATTATACTTATGATCAGACTGATGTACATGCTCAGGGTTAAAACAATTGCTTCAAATGACATTTCCTTTGACAAAAGGTGGGGCTTATTACTTTAGATGGCTCGTATATGTTGCAACACTTAAAATCATATCATGCATGGGGATTGCGTACATTGCCTTTAAAATATCGCGCGGTAGCAATGACCTTTGGTCAGTGATGACAGATTCAAATATACATATGATTGACAATTTTACATGTAGGTGTCCTGGGATGGGCAAGGGCCGTTCCATTTTAATATGAACAGTCAACATTATAGATGTTGAGCCTCTTCGCAAATGGCTTAGCAGCATCGATAAGACTGGGTGGCACACAGGCTTAACATTCATGTCTGAAACTTCAAACGGGGAAGAGGGTTGGGGTTATGCACAACATATATCATGGATGTGGGGATCTGCGGGGGGGTCTAGGCATGTTTGATAGGGACAGCTTTGTTTTTTCCAGACCCCAACTTAAGGTTCGGTCACCGCCAGGGCAATGATGTACTGCGGAAGGTAAATGATACAGTGTTTGTTCTGTTACTTGTTCGCGCCTAGTTGCTTGGGAGAACAGGCCTTCAGCAGAGCCGCCATGGGGAGGAGGTTGGGGGAAGTGCGCAGAGATGTTTTTATGTTAGGGCAAAAGGGGTACTTGCCCAGGACCCCCACCTTGGAGGATATTTTATGGGGTGCTGCTGAAGATCTAAACGTATTGCCTTTCTGTTTTGACAAGTACATTCTGCCTTGATCAGTTCATCATGTATTGCTTTTAGTGTTCACTGTGGTTTGTTTGTTTGTTTGTTTGTAATGCGCACCAGACCCAGGGGTGTTTATAAACCTGCATGCAAATGTACTTGGTTTTGCAGAACAACATCTGCTATTATCAGAAATGTACCTGCACCAGATAGGGGTTGCTATAAAAACTAACATATCATCCGTATGATGAAGGTTTAGAAATTGGTTTGTTTAGCTGGGGTGTTGTAAAACCTAGGCAATCGCCTCCAACGATGGCATAAGCTGTTTTCCAAATTCAAGACTATGGAACAAAAGCGTTCATGCTTGTATCCTGGATTTGCCAGCAGACAATACAGTGATCCTGGTCAAATCATCTAATATATGTTTCATTACTGTGCTGTCTTCTGTGAGGTTTGCCTTTTTGCATGCTGCTGGTATTGTTTAGCCATTACTTGATCTTTCTTCTTATATAGGCCATTTGGGTGGAAGGGCTTGTATGATATGATATGATATTTTATTTATATCACGCTCATACACAAGTGTTTCAGAGCGGGACCAAGCAAAGGCAGTGGAACAAGGGAGAACAAAATAAACAACGATCTTACTAGACCCAGTGACCTTAAGAACTGGCAAGTACATGGAAAAGGGAAAAAGGGGGAAAGTGCGTTGAAGGGGGAGAAGTGGAAAGTGCGGAACCGAGGAGGGAACAGAATAAATAATAAGTGCATTAAATAAATAAATAAAGGCAGTGAAAAGTGGTAGTGCAGGCAGCAAGTGGCAAGTGCAAGATTAGTCAGCTTGCGTATATCTGATAAGGGCAGAAGATGAGTGGTTGACTGTATGGATACAGATACAGACGCCAGTGCAAGGGGTGGCTCGGAGGCAGTGCGGGAGAGTGGCAGGGTGAGCAGGTACCTGGGCCCGAAGGACAGAGGGTATCTAGGTGCACGGTGCTGAGACTGAAAACAGATCAGCAGGGGAGAAGAGGGGCAATGGTGGAAGCGAAGAGGAAGGTCTTGAGGTGCTTCTGGAACCGGATATTGTTCTCCACAAGTTTCAGGGTGGCCCGGAGGCCATTCCAAAGGTAGGCCCCAGCCAAAGACAGAGATCTACCTACCTACCCCTCCATATTAGTGTTTGGTACCTCTCCCCTCATTTCCCTCCCAACTGTTCGTTCTCAGCTCTCCTGCCAAAGAAAATACATCCAAAAACAACAAAAGACAAATTCCTTTAGGAACCACCTTTCACAGTTAAAAAATAGAACTAAAAAAAACACTCCATCTACTTTATATTTCTCATTAAAGTACATAGACTCAATAATATTTTCCAACATTTCCATTTGCATTTTGTGTTATGCTAATGGAAATAATGTGGCGTTCATTCTCCGTTCCAGGAACTGGAACGGTAGATACTGGCCCAGCAGCCCAAGTTATCAGCCCAAGCGAAGCAAGGGTGGATAACAAGGTCTTTGGACCATTATCCCCCCATTCCAGCCCCTGAAATGGGGGATCAAGGCCATTAGCACCCAAGTTTCCCAAAGCGGGAACCCGGGGTGCTAAAAAAGAGGATTTTTCTTCCTACACCGTAGGCATCCCGGTGTAGGAAGGAAAATCCTATTCCAAGATGGCCACCATGGAAAGGGAAGGTGATGGCTCCATACAGGGCCCCTATTCACTTTCCATGGCAGCCTGCAGAAGGCAAAAAGAGAACCCTATGACCATATTACCACAAGCATATTTTTCTTCCCTTTCAGATCTATCCTAATTTCGAATAACTTTACCACAAAGCCAGTCCCAAGTGGACATGGCCACTTTAATCCTATGTTTTGTCCCTTGTGAACGTATGACCTTATGGCCTTATTCCATGACCTGGACAATCTGGCCACTGCCCATGGCCACAGGCTACTCCTCAGTCACTAAATGTATACCACTATTTTTTGTAGCTACATTATGACACTTGTCAAATAATAATACACTGGCACATTTGCAAAACCATGCTTGTAGGTCTTTGCCAATGCTCCTTAAGCAAGTTTGCTGGAAATCCACCCATGTTTTATTTTTTCAAAAGAGTCAAATGTATGCACATATAATCGTCATATAACCTAGCCCCCACTTGACAAAATCCATTCAGACTTTACGAAAACATCTATATCTAGATGTATAATCTTTTTGCAAACCTTTGTGTAGATTTGTCAAATGGCACCACATTTATAAGCTTTTACACTATTTTGGGACCCACCCTCTAATTTTGCTACCTCTTGACAGAATCCCACCAAACTTCGCAAAAACGTGTATATCTAGATCTATTATCAGTTTGCCAAATGAAGTGTAGATTCATCAAATGGCACCTCATTTATAAGCCTTTACATTATTTTTGGACCCTCCCCTCTAATTTTTCCCCCTCTTCACAAAATCCCACCAAACTTCGCAAAAACATTCAGATCTAAATGTATTATCGGTTTCCCAAATTAATTGTACATTCGTCAAATGGCACCTCATTTATAAGCCTTTACATTATTTTGGGACCCCCCCTCTAATTTTGCCCCCTCATGACAAAATCCCACCAAGCTTTGCATACTCACTCAACATCAGGTCAGAAATATACCTGCACAATTTCATGCAGTTCCATTAAGTGGTCCCACAGTTATAAGCCATCCAAGAACTGTATTTCACCAACCCTGTAATGCTGAGGTGTCCTTGAACTTTTCAGGACTTACTGTTCGCTGACTTTCGTTGCAAAAGAAATCCTTTTTTTGCTTCTTGCAGCCATATCCCATCACATCCTCATCACCCCTCACCTCCCCAGAGATTATTTGATAAGTTTGACAAGTGCAATGTTGTGTTTTATTGTATGTTTTTACCGCGATGTCCGCGGACACCGGCCGCTGTCCACGAATCCAAGATGGTGGGCATTTCCAAATATCTCACGCACTTCACGCTCTTCACCATCCAATCAGCGAACACGTCGCATGTCCGCGGACATGACGCAAGCCGATTAACCAATCGGTGCCCTGTCCGGGGCGCAAACAGGGAAGTGTGACCTACTTTTTGGTCGTTTAAAAAAAACTACTGGAAGGATTTTCACAAAATTTACAACAGCACACTTTTGGGAGCCAGCCGCTGCTCCTGCCGCAAATTTGGTGAAAATCCGTTCAGCGGTTTTTTCAGTCTATGGGAACAAAATACATTTTGGGACCCCCACTATAACTTTGCCCCCCCCCCGGACCAAACCTCACCAAATAAAATCAGATTGGGCTGTATACTGTTTTCGCAAAGTTTGGTGTGGATTCGTCCAGGGGGAGCAAAGTTATAAGCCACCAAAAAAGTACTCTTCCTATGGGATTAGCACCTTAACCATAACTACACGGCCACTTGTGTGGCCGTGTAATATATGAGAAACACATAGTAGCTTTTCCCAGCACTTCCTTGCCCTAGAAAGACAGCCGCACTGGCAGGGATGTTATTGTTCAGTTTGTTTTGCACTATCAATGTCAAAACAAAACAAAAAACACGAAAGGGTCTCAGAAATGCAATACCCACAATATACATTAACAAGTCAGTGAACATAAGTCTGTTTCTGAATAAACAGATGTGATTGCCACATTTAAGCAGGGTACACAGTGATACAACTGTAGCTTGTGTATTGAGCATTGTTATAACATATTATTGAGGCTGTGATCCCTCTATTCTTCATTTGATCCAACAGCTGCATCTAGATACTACCCTATCAGACAGGTTGAATATGGATGGACACGCTATGACTGAGGTTGCTACCAGTAGGAATGTGTGCTGACCCCGTTACTTTATAATCTTTATGTGGCAAACATGGGGCCTATCTAGAAAAGTGTAGGAATTTCCCTCCAGAAATGTAACCAGCTCACCTCTCTGGATGTCGTAAGCCAAGGATGCTGTTCTTTTGGACAGAATGCATATAAGTATCTAGCAGAGCATTGATGCATTGGTCACCTACTTCCCTAATAATGGATTACAATGTAATGCCTCTAAAACAAAGATTATGACCATTGGGAATCAATGCGGATCTAAGCCTGTGTTTGTTTGGGAAATTGAGTGAACCGTGGTACAGGTACTGTCTGAGTGCATCTATTTGGGAGTTTTGGTCAATACTCGACTTTGCCATGTGTCCCTTAACAATTATGTTGTTTTGAAAATATTAAAGAAAATGTGACTTATAAAGTCATTTATTGCCACTAGCGGAGGCTATTCCATTGAAGGGTTGATTGTACTTTACAAATCGAGTCTTGTCCCATTTATTCTTTATGGTATAGAGGCCTTTCCGCTTAATTCAAGGGAACATCTAGCAAGAAATGTTGAGGTTACTGCAACGTGTGCCCAATGAGGCAATTTGTTGCAAACTTGGCTTACAACTTGGCCCACTGGAGGATTGCCAGAAGTACAGTTAATTTGAAAATTATGAGACACTCTGATTCTGATTCACTGTATGCTCCGTTTGCGGCTATGATAAAAGGCTCAGTAGCATCTAATCATCCTTTTAAACTATTTATGGAGGACGTTGCCAGCTTCCACTCTGTGGTTAATTTTGAGACTCAGTTTCCTTTCAAACTGAAAAACTGCCTAAAGCAAATGAAAGCTAAAGTTTGGTTATGAGATAGAGGTATGTTAATTAATAACTGTCCACTCAAATCACATTTGCAGAATATTTTTAGGAAGGATTTCCTTTCCACCATCCATGTTCGTATATTATTAAATCACAATGCTTTGCACTTAGGGATTTACTTACTACATTAAGATTTAATATTTTACCTTTTAATGCGGTCATATTGGGTGTGGAAGAAAACCCCAGTGATAAAAGAACTTGTAGGATTTGTAATTTGGAAGTTGAGACTGTGAGGCGATTGTTTACAACATGTCCTATTCACTATGTTATGTTATGTTATTTTGCATTTATATAGCGCCTTATATACCATTGGTATGGTCTGAAGGCGCTGGTAGGTTGAACGCCCTTGGGAAATGAAGTTCAGATCAGTAGAGAGAGTAGAGAGAGTCAAAGGTGCGTGTGAGCACCGGCTATGTGTGCAGCTGGTGCGGTATTCGTGTAATAGCTGCTTCTTAGCAATAGGTGTGGTGATTGAGATATCAGGAGTATGTTTTCATTCTGGCAGGATTTATCCAGACCGAGTGTGGCTGCGTTAGGCCTGAGGAGAACGCCTGGCTGGGAGGTGTGTAACCAGCTGTGTTTTACTTAGAATGCTGTGCAGTATGCGGCGGATGTTAGTATGAGAACAGTTATACCGAATGGTGTCGTAGTATCTCTGTGTTCTAGTTGAGTGGTGGTGTAGAGGGGAGAGTAAGCGTGGTGGTGTGATATGATGTGTTAAATGCTCTTTCAAAACGTTCTCTGCATTCCAAACCATACTATATACATCACGCAGTTCTATGCGCTCCAGTCCGTTCCATGCACTTCTAACCACTCCATGCATCCCAATCTCCTCCACACACTCCGGTTCGCTCGACGCACTTATGCCCTCCAGTCTGCTCCGCGCACTCCAGTCCGCCCCGCACGCTCCAGCCCGCCCTGCGCGTTCTAGACTGCCCCACGCTACACTCTTGTCTGCTCCATGCATGCACTCTTGTCTGCCCCACGCGCTCCACTTCACTCGATCCATCCACTCGACGCATTCAGTATCTCTACGCAACTCGTCCGCTCTAGCAACTGGTCAGGTCCACTGTGGGCATTCGTTTGCTCTAGGCACTCGATTGCCCCGGGCACTAGTCCTCTTTATGCCCTCACACGCACTATGTATTCACTTGTTTTGCTCACTCATCGGCTCTACGCACTTGCCCCCTCAATGCATTCGTCCCCTCTATGCATTCAGCTCCTCTATGCACTCAGCCCCTCTATGCACTCAGCCCTGTGCGTACTCAGCCCTCTATGTACTCAGCCCCTATACGCGCGCAGCCCCTCTACGCACTCATCCCCTTTTACGCACCCCTTTTTTCATATGCCCTCTTTCACTCATATGCACTCGTCTGCTCTATATACTTGTCGGCCCTACACACTAGTCAGTTCTATGCGGCCCTCCACTCAATACGTTCTTCTGCTCAGCTCAACCATCCCATTCCGCTCATCCATCAGTTCTCCGCACTCATCCGTTCTACGCACTCATCAGCTCTGCATGCATTCCGTACTCATCCGTTCTACATGCTTATCCGTTCTGAGCACTCACCCGGTCTAAGTCACTCCTCTGTTCTAGGCATTTGTCCGCTTTATCCCCTTGTATGCACCATACCTTCATCTGCTCTACGCATTCATCCACCAAATGCAATCACGTGCTCTCTGCACTTGCCCGCTCCCCAAACTCACCAGCTCCCCATGCGCATCCGCCCTCCGCACTCATCCACCCTCTGCACTCACCCGCCCTCTGGACTCACCCGCCTTCTGCACTCATCCGCTCCCCGCACTCATCCGCTCCCCGCACTCATCCGCTCTCTGCACTCATCCGCTCCCAGCACTCATCCGCTCCCAGTGCTCATCTGCTCCCCGTGCTCATCCACTCCCCGTGCTCATCCACTCCCCGCGCACATCCGCTCCCCGCGCACATCCGGTCCCTACGCATTCAACAGCAATATGCACTTATCAGCCTTATAAAGTAATTTGCTAATACGCAGTTGTCGGGGGGAAAATTCTGCCGGGGTCGGCCGGGCCGTCCGCAGACCTCCGGGCAGGGAGGCCCCAACTCCTCCCGTATATCCCAAAAGAGATAGAGTATGAGACACACACAAGAAGCAAGGTGACTCTGCTGTTTATTATACAAAAACGGCAGGGATGGGTCAAGGATCGTACGCGTCCGTCCTGACACACACACAATCGTGGGGCTCGCAGGCCCTTTTTACCTTAGTATGACGCGCTACTTGCGTCACCTTAGAAAGTTAGCAAAAAACCTATCGCCACTCTTAATTGGTTGCTCGAGTGGTAGGGTTAGTATAGCATACGTATAGAGAACAATATTAGTGGACAAGGGTTAGTCAGGTGATATATCTGGGTTGTCCCTACAATTAGATACATGAGAATTGTTACATGAAGACTCCTGATGATTGGTTAATGTTAATGGCGTCAGTGATAAGAGCCCCATGTTCTGATTGGTGCGCCCGCGAGCTTCCCAGCCTGGGACCATCGCTGTTCCCAGCTCTCGGTGTACCTGTCATTTGCAACAATGTTTCACTATGAGTACGTGCAGACAATGTGAGGACTTATTCATGAGCTGGAAAGCCGACTACTCCCACTGTCGCAGATGTCAATTGACCCTTTTAAGTGTATCTGCCTGTGTCTTGTAACGAGGGATCCAGACGCCTTCTTTCTCCTGGGCTTGGCATCCTGTCAGGTTCGGCTTGGTCACGTGAGGTGGGACCGTGTTTGAGGCAGAATTCTGCACAATTAATATTGTTTTTCCACTGTGTGCCTGGTTTAATTTGCAGGTGCGACTTTTAACGTTGGTGCGCAGCGTGCGAGGTTGCAACATCGTGCCCTTGATGGTCTGCTTTTGGAATGTGGGTTTGCAACATTACGACCTTGGCTGTCTGCTTTCGCCAGGCTCATTCTGCAGGATCAGCAACCTGACTTTTGTTCTTTTAACGTCCATGGGAGCTCTTGCTTGCGGCCTACTTAGGCCTGGTGTATAGGTGGAACCGTTTGGTGCACAGGCGCTTTAGGTTATAGTATCATATTGTCTTATGACCAGTATCGTGTCTTCGTTATATTTCTCATTATGGCACCTGGGTTTAGGAGAAGCGTAAGCAAGCTCTTTAGATGAGTTCATGTCAGGAATAAGGGCTGGTGCCGCCGGGGAGTAACTAAGTTTGCTTATTGAAGCATTGGTAATGAGAACTACATTTCCCAGCATTCCGGGGAGGACCTGTAGTTCATCGCAAGTTGCCGCGCGTTGCCAGCTGCAAGTAATGAAGGGCAGCATAAAGCCAACACGCTCGCAGCCGCAGGTGTGGCTTATTTTGTGTTCCTGGATGGGTGCGGTCGGAGCGAGACGCGAGCGAAGCTTTCCTTACAGCCCGTAAAACTTTGGAGCAATACGAAGCTGGCGAACTGGCTACAGCGTTTTCTTCAGACTCTGAGTGGTCCCGTGGGGCCGCTCAGAGCTCAGATAAGTAATGGGTACATTACTCTGGTAAATACTGGAAGCAGGAGGAATGCGGGCGGGCTGGCTGACATTGGTTACGGCATTTTCTTCAGACTCCGAGTGGTCCCGTGGGGCTGCTCGGAACTCAGATAAGTACTGGGCACATTACGAGTTTTATAGCAAAGTGTGGTTTTCAGAATTACTCGTGTGTTCAAAGGCACACGACAGAGTGTGGACCATGTTTCGGGTTGTTAAATCAGCAACATACAGTACAGGACATTCAGGGTTCGGGGCTGATTAGGCACACCAGTGTTCTGTGTCCCTGTCTTGGCATGTGTACATTATGGCCATATGTGTTCAGTGTTGCTTCAGCTTGCCCAACGGGCCATGTGTAATGTATTTCATGTATGGAATCTAATTCCATTGTTGGTGTTCATCTATGCTTGCTATATGTTTATCTTGTTACATGTTCACACGTATTAAGGTGTGTTTATACGATTTGGAGGTAGGCTGGAGGCAAGATAAATAGCGCATAATCTATGTGTTTAGTTAGATAAGGAGGTTTTTTCCCTGTGCTTCCCCTTTCCTATCCACCTTAGGAATTCCCTAACCCTCTATCCGGTGTTCCTACATCCCTACCCTATCCACAACCTCTTCCTAACTCCTCTTCCCCCCATTGGCTGCCACGTGGTGTCCTGTGTCTATAATCAGGCGCCTGTGCCAACCACGGGTGGAGGGTCGAATTCATTCGGCTTCTGTGGTTCGGGGGAGAGTGTCGATTCCTCTCCTCCATTATTGTGTGCATACTGACATAATAAGCCACCCCCATACTGGGATACTAAAACCACCCAAGCCAAATGGATACGACTCCTCCGCCTTTAGCCGATGTGCTAAAGGCTCTTCAAGATATTCAGTTAGAATTAGCACAGGCACGCCAAGAGTCAGACAATTTAAAAGTACAAGTACAAGGTTTGATGGCTCAGCGAACCCCCTTGGAGGGGGCTAGTGGGTCTAATGTTAGAGAACCATCTACTAGTCAAAATTCTACCGTTATTGTTCAATCTCCTAGTAATGTACCGTTAGCAGCACCTGAACGGTTTTCTGGGGATCCTCGGAAGTATATGATGTTTCTTACACAATGTAGATTGCATTTTCTGTGCAAACCTATGGCGTTTGAGACCATTCAGGCCAGAACAGCATTTGTAATATCATACTTGACAGGGGATGCGGCGGCCTGGGCAATGCCCTTGGTTCAAAAGGATGATCCTTTGTTGTATAGTTGGGATGGGTTTTTGGCAGAATTTGGAAGGTTGTTTGATCGGCGGGAAGTGTCTTTGGCCCAAGATAAAGAATTATTAGGGTTGAAGCAGGGTACTAAAGATTTGGTAACGTACGTGACCCAATTTAATAGATTGGTGATTGAAACAGAATGGCCAGAGGCTAAACAAACAGTATTATTTTATCAAGGATTGAAGGATGAACTAAAGGATGCCATTGCTCAAGTGGAGCCGCAACCTAGAACATGTACAGCTATGATAGATTTGGCATTGAGACTCGATCACAGATTGAACGAGAGAAGAGGTGAAAGAAAAAGACCGGAGGCTGTTTCATTTGCGAGACTAGATAGAAGTAGAGGAGGAAGGTTGAGTGAGGCGGAACCCATGCAGATTGGTAGTATCAGAGGACCTTTATCAACCGCGGAAAAAGAGCAGCGTAAAAGTAACAATCTATGTCTTTATTGTGGACAAGCAGGGCATTTTATCCGCAATTGCCCTAATACTCCTCAGAAAGGGGGCGGGGGAGACAAGAGCAAGAAGGAAACGGTAAAAGAGATGGGCTGGCCTTAGGGGGAACACAGGTGTCTGGCCCGAGTGAAGTAAGGTTCCCCAGATGGGTAGCAAACACGGTTGGAAGTAAACCCTCTAATTTTTATATCCTGGTGACATTATGTTTTGCGTTGTCCAAAAAAGAGGTATGGGCAATGGTGGATTCGGGGGCTACGGGAAATTTTGTAGACATTACTTTGGCTGAACAGTTAGGATTACCTGTGCAAGACAAGGAGAGGGTGGAAGGTGTGCAGTCAGTGGATGGTTCCCCATTGATATCCGGACCGATTCGTAAGCAGACTGAGAAATTGGAAATGATATGTGCGGCAGGTCATAGAGAGGAAATCACATTTGATTTGATAGCCGCACCTCAGTTTGGTGTGATCCTGGGAATGCCTTGGTTGAAGGAACATAATCCAAGAATTGACTGGGCAAAGCAGAGGTTGTGGTTCGAGGAACAGGAGTGTAAGGAACATATGTTATCAGAATCGGGACCGGCAGCATTGTTGGTGGAAAGGAAACTGGATATGCCAGTAGTGGGAGTGGTGGAAACAGAGATCCCTGCCCAGTATATGGAATTTGATAAAGTTTTTGACAAAAAAGGAGCGGAACAACTACCACCGCATCGATCATATGATTGTGTAATCGAATTAGAGGAGGGGGCCAAGTTGCCTTGTAGTCGGATATATGCCCTCACTGAAACTGAAAACAAACATCTCAGAGAATATCTTGATGAGATGTTGGCTAAAGGGTTTATCCGACATTCGACTTCCCCTGTTTCTTCCCCCTTATTTTTCGTTCCCAAAAAGGAAGGCACATTACGAACAAGCATTGATTATCGTGCACTAAATAAGGTCACAATTAAGAATAGGTTTCCTTTACCTTTGATTTCTGTCTTGTTGGATCAAGTACGGTCCGCAAAGATTTACACTAAGTTTGATTTGAGAGGTGCCTATCACTTGATAAGAGTTAAGGAGGGTGATGAGTGGAAGACGGCCTTCAGAACTAAGTTTGGGTTGTTTGAGTACCTTGTAATGCCATTTGGCTTATGTAACGCTCCGGCGGCCTTTCAGTTTTTTATGCAAGAAGTATTGCGAGATTTCATTGACATTTTTGTTATTGTTTACATTGACGACATTTTGATATACTCAGATTCCCCAGAACAACATGTTGGACATGTACAGGCCGTGTTGAAGCGTCTGCAGGAATACCAACTGAGTGTAAAATTGGAGAAATGTGTATTCCATGTAAAACGGGTTGAATTTTTAGGATTTATTTTGACACCAGCAGGAGTGGTTATGGATCCCAAGAAAGTGCAGGCAGTAACTGAGTGGCCTTCCCCGCAGTGCATTAAAGATATCCAATCATTCTTAGGGTTCGCCAATTTTTATCGGCATTTCATTAGTAATTTCTCTAAGATAGTTTCTCCTATCACACAATTACTTCGGAAGGCAGTAAGATTTGTTTGGAATTCTGAGGCAGAAAGTGCTTTTAAAGAATTAAAGAAAGCCTTTACTACAGCACCCGTGTTAAGACATCCAAACACTGAGAAAGCTTTTCAGGTGGAGACAGATGCTAGCAATTTGGCCATAGGAGCTATATTGTCACAGAAAGAGGAAGATGGAATATGGCATCCAGTGGCGTTTTTCTCTAGAAAATTGACCAGTTGTGAGCAGAACTACTCCATTACTGATAAGGAATTGTTGGCCATTCGGGCAGCCTTTCTAGAATGGAGACATTATTTACTAGGGGCACGACATCAGGTGGTGGTGGTAACAGATCACAAGAACTTGCAATATTTTAAAACTGCACAAACCCTGAGTCAGAGACAACTGAGATGGTCCCAGTATTTTAATGAGTTTGATTTTGTGGTAACATTCAGACCAGGCAGTAAAAATGGGAAGGCGGATGCCTTATCCCGACAACAAAATACAGACAATCTAGTAGAAGAAGTCAAAACAATCATTGCCCCAGAAAAAGTTATTGGAGCAGTCACTAAACACATAACTGATCAAATAAAGAAGGTGTTGTCACCAAGTCAAATGCAGAAGTGGAAAAAGATGGATGCAACACGAATGGTACGGGAGGGGTTGCCTTACCATAATGGGCATTTGTACTTACCCACCAAAGAATTACAAGAAAAGGCGTTGTATTGGTGCCATAATTCACCTTTAGCAGGACATGCTGGGCAAAGGAAAATGCAAATTATGTTAGAGAAGTACTTTTGGTGGCCTACATTAAGAAAGGATGTGGAGAACTATTTATTGCACTGTGAAAATTGTGCGCGTAATAAGTCTGAGCATGTAAAAAAGAGAGGGCTCTTACAACCATTGGCCACTCCTGAAAGAGCATGGACTCACCTGTCAATGGATTTCATTACTGACCTACCACCCGATAATCAGTTCAATACCATTTGGGTGGTGGTAGATTTTCTGTCCAAACAAGCCCATTTTGTTCCATGTGTGGGAATTCCGGGAGCGGGCAAGTTGGCAGAGTTGTTTTTGCAACATGTAGTCAGATTGCATGGTCTGCCAAAGAGCATTGTGTCGGATAGGGGCTCGCAGTTTACATCCAGGTTTTGGCGTGCTTTCTGTCGGATGTTGGGAATCAATTGTGCTCTGTCCACTAGCTATCATCCTCAAACCGATGGGCAGACCGAAAGAGTGAACCAGACATTGGAGCAATACCTGAGAGGTTACCTGGGGGATGGCAGAGAATCATGGGTGCAGGCACTGTGGTTGGCGGAGTTTACATATAATAACACTTTTCACAGTTCTTTGGGAATGGCACCTAATGAATGTTTGTATGGGCATGAACAAAACATGATACCAGAACAACTACCAAACATGGAAACTATGCCAGCGTTGCAAGAGCGAAAACAGTTGCTTCTTCAAGTCAGACAGAGGGCACGCACAAATTTGGAGAGAGCCAAAGAAGCATATAAAAGACAGGCGGATAAACATCGACAAGAGAGTCCGCAGTATCTAGTGGGGGATCGGGTTTGGTTATCAACACGCAATCTTTCATTGGTAGGATCACGTAAATTTATGCCTCGGTTTATTGGTCCTTATGAAATATGTAAGTGTGTATCAAATACTGCTATGAAATTGCATTTGCCAAAGACTGTGCCGGTACATCCGGTATTTCATGTATCTTTACTTAAACCTGCAGCTCCCGGCATGAAAACCAAACGGCCTCCACCCATTGTACAAGATGGACAAGAGGAATACGAGGTTAAAAGGATTTTGGACGTGAAAAGGAAGAAGACGCATCTATGGTACCTCATTCAATGGGTAGGTTACGGACCAGAAGACTGTTCATGGGAACCAGCAGAGGCCGTACATGCCCCCAGATTGGTGAAATTATTTCATTTGAGACATCCAGAAAAACCCAGTCCTGGAAAGAGGCCTGGGAGAGGAGGTAATGTCAGGAATAAGGGCTGGTGCCGCCGGGGAGTAACTAAGTTTGCTTATTGAAGCATTGGT
Organism: Ambystoma mexicanum; assembly: GCF_040938575.1. Taxonomy (NCBI): domain Eukaryota; kingdom Metazoa; phylum Chordata; class Amphibia; order Caudata; family Ambystomatidae; genus Ambystoma; species Ambystoma mexicanum. Next base: position 1,153,671,638 of record NC_090928.1, read on the forward strand.
AATGAGAACTACATTTCTCAGCATTCCGGGGAGGACCTGTAGTTCAGCGCAAGTTGCCGCGCGTTGCCAGCTGCAAGTAATGAAGGGCAGCATAAAGCCAACACGCTCGCAGCCGCAGGTGTGGCTTATTTTGTGTTCCTGGATGGGTGCGGTCGGAGCGAGACGCGAGCGAAGCTTTCCTTACAGCCCGTAAAACTTTGGAGCAATACGAAGCTGGCGAACTGGCTACAGCGTTTTGTTCAGACTCTGAGTGGTCCCGTGGGGCTGCTCAGAGCTCAGATAAGTAATGGGTACATTACTCTGGTAAATACTGGAAGCAGGAGGAATGCGGGCGGGCTGGCTGACATTGGTTACGGCATTTTCTTCAGACTCCGAGTGGTCCCGTGGGGCTGCTCGGAACTCAGATAAGTACTGGGCACATTACGAGTTTTATAGCAAAGTGTGGTTTTCAGGATTACTCGTGTGTTCAAAGGCACACGACAGAGTGTGGACCATGTTTCGGGTTGTTAAATCAGCAACATACAGTACAGGACATTCAGGGTTCGGGGCTGATTAGGCACACCAGTGTTCTGTGTCCCTGTCTTGGCATGTGTACATTATGGCCATATGTGTTCAGTGTTGCTTCAGCTTGCCCAACGGGCCATGTGTAATGTATTTCATGTATGGAATCTAATTCCATTGTTGGTGTTCATCTATGCTTGCTATATGTTTATCTTGTTACATGTTCACACGTATTAAGGTGTGTATATACGATTTGGAGGTAGGCTGGAGGCAAGATAAATAGCGCATAATCTATGTGTTTAGTTAGATAAGGAGGTTTTTTCCCTGTGCTTCCCCTTTCCTATCCACCTTAGGAATTCCCTAACCCTCTATCCCGTGTTCCTACATCCCTACCCTAACCACAACCTCTTCCTAACTCCTCTTCCCCCCATTGGCTGCCACGTGGTGTCCTGTGTCTATAATCAGGCGCCTGTGCCAACCACGGGTGGAGGGTCGAATTCATTCGGCTTCTGTGGTTCGGGGGAGAGTGTCGATTCCTCTCCTCCATTATTGTGTGCATACTGACAGTTCATGATGCGTCTTGCGTTTCTGCATTTTGAGAGCCTATGTGGAAAATAATAAAGATGCACGTCCGTGAGTATGTCTGTCGCCTACGTCATAGCACTGGGTATATTCTTCATGTAGATTGGTGCGGGAGTGTCCAGTGTGTATATTGGCACAGGTGTGCTGACCGTTGGCTAGGTCGTCATGGCATCTCTAACGACGTGTAGGTTTTAGTCTAGTTGATCCGTGCCGCAGGTATCGGCATGGGCAGGGCGGGCTGCTGGGCAGGCAGATGGACACATCCGTATGTTCCTGTACCAGGGTATTTGGTCATCTGGTAGATGGGCAAACTCTTCTCGTGGCGGGTGTCTGTGCCGTGATCCTTTAGGCCAGGCGTGAGAGGGGAAGGATGGGAGCCTGTTTTTCCATTCTCCCACTTCAGTCCCCCCTCTGGTCGACTTGTCGACCACAAACATATCCTTTTCGTTATCTCCTCTTACTCTCCATATCTTAGTTATTCCTCCTAAATGTCCATAGTGGTTAACATGATCTTCAAATGACCAATACATATATTCACATGTTCCTCCAGGAGTACAGTATACCCATTTCCCTATGTAACTCCTGGGATTTCTTGGGTTCTCGATCTTCACCGATGGTGGGTCCAGGTGGTTGGTGATGATCTGGTTGCGCAATTTCTCTCTCTCTTGTATTATTATGCCTGTGTGCTGGCCGTCATCTGCTGGCATCAATGGGTGCATACCGACCATTTCAAGCAACTCGTCAGTGGTGCGTGCCTTCCGGGCCTTCCAAAATCTTATTATGATCAGTGTAGCTCCAGCCAAAATAGTACAACCAACTATAATTTTCAGTCCATCTGACAGCCAAGATGGCATCCATGACCATAATAGCGAAAACCAGCTCTCATCCTTTTTCACGCCTTTACTTTCATCCATCATTTTGGAGTGCATCTGGGCCAATTGTGAAACTGCTTCTGTCAGTGTACCGTTGTCAGCATCGTTGGCAGGAATGAACGTGCAGCATGATTGTCCTATCTTTGCGCAGACTCCTCCTTCCATGGCTGTGAGGAGGTCCAATACATATCTGTTCTGAAGTGCTACCATCCTTATAGCTCGCAGCTCCTCTTTTATTGCGTTGAATCCATTTACTGTAGAATTGATGGTCATCATTAGTTCCCATCTAGTTATCTGGAGCCATTTTGCGTTTGCGTAAGCCTGCAGTCCCGGATGGATTATTGAGGAGAAGAACATTGCTGCTCTGCTGAATAGTCTGTGTTCTGGCGGAATTGAAGTGAGTGCTGTTTCCGACCTTCCCCATAGGTAATTTCCTGTCAGAGGTTCTCCTTGTCTTTTCCTTCTATTTAGGACAGTATTATTGCCGTTGGTCCTGTTTCCTGGCTCCTCCTGAGGTGGTGCAGATCTCTTCTTTCTCTTGTCCCCTTCATCCATTTTGGGAAAGTTTGCCACATTCACATGCTTCTGGGGTACCACTAGTGATGGTACATTGACGTGCACCATCGTGCATACACCATTCCACAGAGGGGGCAGTGTGTGGTATGCCTTTTCTCCACAGGCCCAGTAATGGTCCATTATTACTGCTGTTCCTGCTCCCCCCTCAGGTAACTCCATCACGCTTGCACAGTTGGTGTTGTATTCTACGTCCACCTCTCCTTTATGTTGGTAGCATACCTTAGTCCCAGTCAGCGGCATTATTGTTATTGGGTCTTCATCCGTCTCTATCCACGTGAGCATGGGCACGTACTTGATCCAAGTCGTCCAACATCTGTGGTTGTGTGCATCGATAGTTGAATTAGTTTCTTTTGTTACCATGTTGCTGCCAATCACTCCTATCTCCCATTTGTTGTCCAAGTACACCTTCCCCGTTATCGTCACCAGTGGCCTCTCCCAGCATCCTGGTTTACCAGGAACTTCAGTGGCGTACCAATCACATGGTAAATACTGCAGTGTTACTTTCTTTGTTTCCCCTTTTGCAGGACCACTTGTTATGTATCTGAATGCTTCAGCATGTAAACTGCTCTTGTGGTAACTCAAATAAGTCTTGAGGAAGTTGTTTTCGTATGGGTATGAGTCTCGTGTTTTCCACACCATATGCACCACTGTCCCTTGAAATCTTCCTTTCGTTTGGAACAGTGCCAAGTATATTATGCATCGTGCTGTCTTTTCATCTATTTCTGTGGCAACAAATGTTCGAGAAGCGCTCATGGCGTATGGTATTAATGAGCAAACGTAGCAGCTGTCTTCTGTTGTCTGCTTACCAATGCGGGTCATGTGTTGGTACCATATGTTGTTTGAGACGTGTGCTGAATCTTGTATATAATTGTCAATACCTTTATTATCTGAGTATGTGCTGCGTTGAACTCTATTTTGTTTGTGCGCAATTTTACTAGTATCACCTGACGTAACACCTGTTGCAGCTGGGGATGGGGGTGGATTAGGTTTGGGTACAGCAATAATATTGATAGCACAGCTGTACTGCCATACAGAGGCAGCCAAGAACCCGGTGATCATGAAAATCCCTATTATTTTTATTACACATGCTAATTTCACCTGCATTTTGCTCTTACCTTGCTGCAGTCCGGCAGCGTATTCTTGCGACGTTAGAGTTGCCCGTCTGAAAATTCTCAATATGCTGGTTATTAAATGTTAGTTGTTGTTTTTTTTAAGCTCTCCCTATCAAATAGTCATTCAGTGCCCAGGCGAAGAGCTGTTCCCACGCTAATCTAAGCGATCTATCTCTTAGGGCAGGCAGGTATGGGTGGAGGTGGGGCATTGAGTATTCTATGGCCAAGAGGAATGCTGTGTAGTAGACACGTACCCTTTTCCTTTTCAGGTACGTTGGCCTTTTTATTTCATATACAAATTGGTGTGACAATTCTTCTGGGTAGTTATCGTCTGAGGGTACCATCTACTCCTGGGCAGTGAATTTGTTAGTTATCTATTTTCTTAGCAGTACAATAATACGCAGTTCCTGCATGTGCGAGAGAAAAGAAAAGAGAGCATTCACGTGTTTACATGTGTACGTGTGCGAGACAATGTCCTTCAATTCAGGTATTACTGCAATGGGGGTAGGGTCAGTGGGCAGGGGGTTTGGGCTCAACTGGCGGAAGTATCTTTACTCTTTGAGCGTGTGACCATGGGGTGGGCAGTATGGGGATCACCCCTTTCTTCTTCAGTTATTGTCTCTGGGGAGTCTGGGGAGCGACAGGGTATGGGAACACTTGGGCCGTTGGCTGTGGTAGAACTTTCTTCCTCCGTTGGTGATGTTGTTGCTGTTCTCCCAATGGACCTATCGGTGGCGCTGGGGCGGGTCTGTGGTTTGTAGATCTTTACATCGTGTAGGTGGTTCCAGGCACGCTTGTCCTGTAGCTTTACTGCTCTCGTTGATACCTCCTCTACCAGATGGGGGCCAGTGAATCGTGGACTATTCCACTTCCTGTTGAAATTGCGAAGTAGTACGTGGTCACCTTTAGCAATTTTACACAGTCCTTCCTTTTCCAGTTCTTTATCCGCGTCTTCTTGTTGATTGCTGTTAGACCCGCCCCGTGTGCGCTCGAGCTGTTGAGACACAAACACTACACTAGTAATCAAAGAAGACACATATTGGTACATTTCATCACCAAGAACACTCGCTGTGCTTTCGTGGTCGGTAAATCCTCTTGACGTTGGCGTTAGGGGAAGGCTCATTTGACGTCCGGTAACCACCTCGTGAGGGGTGAGGTGGTGGTCAGACCCTGGTCTATTCCTTAGCTCAAATAGGGCTAATGGAAGGCAATATACGCAACTCTTCTTTGTTGTTTGCTGTATCTTTGCAATTGCCTCCTTTAATAGGCCATTCAGGCGTTCACATACACCGTTGGCCTGTGGGTGGTATGCACATGCAAATTTATGCTTGATGTTCAGCAAGGATGTGATGTGCTGGAACATTTCGTTTGCGAAATGTGGGCCATTGTCTGACCTTAACACCTCGCACACTCCCCACCTGGGGAAGACCTCCCTCACTAGGAATTTATCTGCTCTAAATGCATCTGGGTGTGAACAGGGCCCTCCCTCAACCCACCTAGAGAATGGGCATACTACTACAATCATATACCTATTTCCTTGACATATGTTGATCATATCAACATAGTCAATATGGAGATGCCGGAAAGGTCCCTCTGGCCGGGGTATAGTACCTCTTATCACCTTTAGAGTATGGCCGGCCGTAAACTGTTGGCATGTGAGACAATTACTGATAAAATTTGACACATGAGAATTTAACTCGGGGCAGAACCAGTCTTCCCTAATTCGTGCTGCAATTACTTCCTTGCCTGTGTGGGCTGGATGATGTAGTTGGCTCAGGGCAGTGTTCAAAAGTGCCAATGGTATTACAACCTTTCCAGTGGCACCCTGGCGCCATAGTGCGTCGGTCGGTGACATTGTACATCCTCTTTTTACCCATATTTCTTTTTCGGCCATTGGTGCAGCCGCTTGTAGCTCCATAATCTGTGTGGCTGGGAGATGGGTGTACCCTTCTCTTATCAACATCTCCTTAGCCATTCCCCTCCCTCTCTCTCTCTGTGACTCTGGGGGGTTCCATATCTCACAAAAGTATGCAGCATACTTCGCATGTGCGTCTGCTGCTGCATTCCCCTTCGAGACGTGGTCCTCACCATTGGTGTGTGCGGTGCATTTTACTAAAGCTAATTCTTGGGGGTCATTTATTACTTCAATTAGTTCAGCCAATAAGAGGGCATGTTGCACGGGAGTGCCATCAGCTCTCCTAAACCCTCTTCTTCTCCATTTCGACAGCCCTGAGTGGACAGTAGATGTAACATATGCGCTGTCGGAGTATATGGTCACCCGTTTGTCAAAGCTTTCCTTCAATGCCAAGATCAGTGCAACTAATTCCGCTGCTTGAGCGGAGTAATGCTGTGGTAATTGTACACATTTCATTGCCACACACACCGGTACCTCCATCATTTTTACCACTGCAGCCCCAGTCCTCCTTACACCATCCCTTTGATCGATAGTTGATGACCCATCAATAAACAAGAGCTCACCTCCCTCTAGTGCGTTTTCTTCAACCTTTCTAGTACATGAGTAGATTTCAGTTATTTGCGTACAGTCATGGGCATAATCTCCCTCCTCAATTACTTCTGCTAGGAACCTTGCAGGGTTGACCGTGCTACATCTAACAATTGATAGTTCAGCTCTGGATAAAATGATCTCATAACCTGATGCTCTTTGCGTGGTTAGGGTGGATTTAGGTTTATTCAATATCGCAAATAGTGCATGTTCCACAAATAGTGTAGTTGGGCACCCCATGGTGATTGCTGATGCTTTTTCCACCGCAAAAGCAGCTGCGGCGAGACCTTGTTCGCAAGGGAAGTGGCCTAACATCACAGGATCTAAGTGGCCGCTGTAAAATGCTACTGGTTTGTAGCCCATGCTTGTTTTTTGAGCCAACACTGCTTTCATTACTGCTGAATCGCAATGTGAGAATATAAAAAATTGTCGCTCATAGTCTGGGGATGCCAGTACCGGAGCAGTTGATATCGCATCTTTCAATTCATCAAAAGCCTCTTTCATTTCCATCGTCCTCCCCAGCTTTTTCTCCCCTTTATTAGCTTCCCTTAACGCCTCAAGCAGGGGTCCTATGTACGAGCTGTAATCAAATACCCATGCTCTACAGTAGTTGCACAGCCCCAGGAACTGCTGCAGTTCCCTCACAGTTTGTGGCATTGGAGTGTTTGAAATGGCCTGTGCTCTTTGTGGTGCAATCTTTCTTCCATGTTGGGATATAAGTTGACCAATGTAAAGTACCTGTTCTTGACAGTACTGTATCTTTTCCATGTCTACCTTGTAACCTTTTTCAGCCAATATTGTCAACACCTTTAAGGAGTCCTCTCTGCATGTTCTTTCGTTTGTACTGCAAATTATTATGTCATCCACATACTGCAACACTGTGCTTTCCACTTCAATGTTACCCAAATCCATCTGTATGACTCTATTGAAAATTGAGGGTGATTCGCAATACCCTTGTGGCAATCTGGTGTGCTTCCATTTTGTGTTTCTGTAAGTGAAGCTCGTCAGATCTTGTGAGTCTGGGTGTAGTGGTATTGAGAAAAAAACATTTTTAAGGTCGATCACTGTAAATCGTGATGCTTCTGCTGGAATGCCACACAATATTGTGGCCGGGTTTGCTGCTACGGGATATTCTGCTTCTACTATGTTGTTCAAGGGCCTGAGATCCTGTATGAAGCGCCAAGACCCCCCTTTAGCCTTGCGCACTGGGTACACAGCCGTGTTACATGGTGATTCTGAGGGGACCAATATACCATTATTTATAAGGGCCGTTATGGTTTCATATATGCCCTCATCTGCCTCTTTTGATAGTGGGTACTGTTTTACTCTGGGGAGTATTGCACCTTTTTTCAATTTTATTCTTACTCCCCCTATCCTTTTTATGCACCCCACGTCATAGGGGCCAGTAGTCCACAATGATTTGGGTACCTTTGACATATCCTCCTTAAAGAAGGGGACTGGGGTGCATGCGGGTGCCTGAAGTGCCATTGCAATTTTCTGTGCTACTTGTTTGTAAGCCACTCTTAGCCATATTTCCACACTCATCATAAACACCATTTCACCTTCCTCCTTTTCATCTGAGAACAGCTCCTCATCTGACACCTGGGTGAGCCTACATCCTTCTGCTAATGCTATCACGGCCCTCCATGCTCTTCCTTCTCTGTCTTGGGCATGTACAGCAATGTAATCAGCTGTTGCAATAATGCTCTCAATGTCCATTAGAACCACCTTTCCTTCTGGTTCATTAACAGGTGTTTCTGGTCTGAACAGATAGGCTGCTGGCCTCCTCCATATTTTCCCTTCTATCCCTGGCATCCATGCAATTGCCATATCTGTTCCATACTGAAATAGTTCGCCATCTACTGGCTCCGCCCTAATCGCTGTCTGTCCGCAGTATGCTTGCATAATCTGTCGTGCTGTGAGCATGTTAATCCCTGGAGTAGAGCAAATTATGCCGTCCTCAGTAAAGGAGATCGTCATATTCAACCTGTTCATTATGTCTCTCCCCAGTATATTTACTGGTGAGGCACTATAATATAGAAGTGGAACTGACAGATCATAATCTCCAATAGATAAGGGAATGTTATCAGTAAAGGGAACCAACCCTCTAGCCCCAGAGAATCCTTGGGTGTTCATGGCTTCGCCTGACATCTTGAATTTACCTTCCCTTATGCAAGACCGGGTCTCCCCGGTGTCAACAAGGAATGATAATTTTTTGTCACCTATCGTTACCTCTATGCGTGGTTCCTCCGCACTTTTAGGTGTTACTGACAGGATGGGACACACCAAGGCCGTCTGTGGGCTGTCCTATTGAGGGTACAACGACTGGCCATTTCCGGTATAAGGGTTGTGTCCCAAAACCGTCACCCTACCCAGTTGTGTTTGTGGTGCTTGGGGTTGTTGTGTCATCGCTACCTGTTGTTGTGGCAGTGAATATGTTTGTGGCTGTTGTTGTGTTAATTGTTGTTGTTGTTCATTTCCCTGTTGCAACGTCTGCTGTTGTGGTAGGCCCTGCTGTTCCTGTGAGGGCCTTGGTTGTCCCTGATCACTCCATGATGGTGTTCCTGGTCTAACTCTACACGTGCGTGACATGTGCCCTAATAGTCCACAGCTCCAACACACAAGTGGTTCCCTACTCTGCCATGGAAAGCTCCCTGTGTTGTCCTGGTATACTGGTTGCCCTGTGGGGTAGGAATTTCTAAGTCCTCCCACCTGCTGTTGGGTGCTATATCCGTATCCTCTCCCTCTCATAATTCCTCCTTTCCCCCTGTTATAATTATAATACCCTGCTCCTGCCATTGTATGTCCTCCCCCCATGTTGGTCGTGTATGGTTGGATTGGCGGCGCTTGTTGTGTTATAGCCGGTGAAGGTGGCATTTGGGAGGAATCTTGTGCAGCCACTACTTGTGTGGGGCTTTGGGTCATTGTTGTAGGTGTAGTTATTAGTGCCCCTTCCATTGTATATTTAGTAAGCTTTTTCTGTACTAGTTTAGCCTCTTCCGTTTTCCTGTCCTCTTCCTTTTGTTTCATTTTTCCTTGCCATGTCCTGCAATGATGCACTATAGTCAGTTGCATTTCTGGCCATGGTTTTGCTTCCATTCCCACTACTTTCTTTAGTTGTTTCTGAACTCCTTCTGGGAGCCCTTGTACCAGTATATGGTAAAATATTGCTGGTGTTTTATCCCATTGTTCTCTAGTTTCCATGCGCCATTTCTCTTGGATTTCCTGGATATAATCAACAGGATCTTCGTTCTCACGCATCTTGTGGGAGGTAATTGGTCCTATGTCTGATGTGTCTGGGTACTGTACCCTCAGTGCCTGCCATAGTGCATGTCTGCAGTTTGCGAATGGTGCCCCATCATGCGATGTGTTTGTTATTGTTACCCCATGGAATCCCGCTCTCTTCCAAATGTCATCCGCTCTATCCCCTAATATTGATATTAAAAGGCTCTTTACATCTCCTACTGCCAGTTTCTGTCCTGCGGTGTGTTTTTCCATTTCATATATCCATTTACCCGCACCTCCACTTAATGATGGGAGCCTGCATTTTATATTTTCTTTATCGGTATGCTTCCAAGGGACATACTGTGGTCTAACCCCTCCTCTCTCCAAAAGTGGCATTAAGTTATGTCTTGTTTCACCCTTTGTGTTCCATAATATCGAATCCTCACACCCTTCCTCCTCTTCTCTTTCTTCTACATCTTCAACTTCGTCCATATTTCCCCTGCACGTAACTCTTTCCTCTCCATCTTTTCCCCTTCTTCCATCATTTCCTGTATTTAGTGTGGGCATGTGTATTCGTCTTTCCTGCCTGCGACTAGGGAGGTCTCTAAGCCGACATGCATAGGGTGTCAGTTCGTCTGTGAAGGGCGCGAGTTTTATTTTGCGTAACGAGCGTGAGGTGGTTGAACATGTAGGGTGCGATGGGGGAGGGCGTGATGGGGATGGTGCGGCCTCATGTGCCTGTCTTTCCGCTATTCCTTGCTCTCCCTCCTCACTTCTCCCCAGCTCTTCCTTTCTCCTACTGATCCATGGTGAGTCTGTGTTGGTCCGGGTGATGTATAGTTTATCTAAGCTTTCCCTTTCACTGTTTCTTCCTTCCTTTTCCACTCCTTCTTCTTCCTCACTACAAAAGCTAGTCGTAAACGGCACCCCCCACTCGGTCTTTTTCCCCTTGATCGTTACTGTTTGTAAGTCTATTAGGTCCAGTTCTCCTTTTCCTCCTACATCAACCGCTCCCCTTTGTGCTGATGTTGTTGCTACTTCTGTGTTTCTACATACATCCCCCCATGCTCTACTCTCCCTTCTCCTATCTTCTCTTTCTCCTTCATTTCTCTCCTCCATCTCCCTACTATTTTCCTCCCTTTTCCTTTTTAATTCCTCCATCACTTCACTTCTCATCTGTTCCAATATTCTTTCATCCTCTTTCTTCCTTTCCCATTTCACCCTTTCTCTTTCTACTATACTCTCGAACACCTTCCCTTCTTCGTATTTCTTAGTTGTTTCTGATAGTAGCCTCCTCTTCCACATTGCCATTTCTTTTTCTTTTTCTTCTTCTTCCCTTTTCTTTTCTCGCAGCACTACTCTTGATACCCTTTCTGCTGCTGCTTTTATCCTTTCAGCTTCTCTCCTTTGCTCCTCAGTTCGTTCCCTTGTTTTTTCCAATTCGTTCTTACCTTCTTTCCTTTTCCTCGCTCTCTCTCTCTCTCTCTTCCCTCTCGAGCTGCTTGATCAATTCATTCTGGTCATCCCTTAATTTTGCTAGTCGTTCTTCCAAAATCTCTTCCTTTTGTCTTAACAGCTCTTCCCCCCTCATTTCACTCTCCCTGGCATTATCCTCGTCTGTTTTCTTTACTACCTCCTTCTCTTCTCCTGTTAATGAACCTCGTAATTTTAATAATATCTGTGCAGCTACCCACTCATCATTTCCTATTTCCACAGTCTGGTCTTCTCCGGTCCACCCCACCCCTGCTGGCACCTTCCTATGAGCTACATATGGTGGAGGGCTGTATGCCGGGTTCGAGTATCCCTCAGCCGCCCTTAACTGTCCTCTTTCTATTTCTCCTAATTCTCTTAAAGGGTACAACCCCCTTGCCTCTGTTTTCACTCCCTTTGCTAGGGGTATATCGTTGCTCGGTTCCTGTTTTATTTCATCTGTTTTATTATTCTTTTCTCCTCCCTCTCCTCTGTTTCCCGTGTTCTTTTGGTCCTCACTCCCCTGTTTCCCATCCTCTCCTTCCTCCTTAATCTCTTTGTCTTCCGGTATTTCCCCCATAGTGAACATTCCATTTGGTCCTGGTCGGGACCCCTGGAACATCCTCCATAAGTTAAACACCTCCACGTGGTTTGCCAACTTCTTCCCTTTATATGTATTGTGCAGATGGTTTAATAATGAATGTTGGACATATGGATCGAAGCTACCATTAGGCGGCCACGGTGTCAGCATTTTGTTATCCGTCCCCTGGGTCCATTCTATGCTATACTTAATCAGTTTCTCCCTATGGGGTGGCAGTGTTGTGCATATGTGTTGTAGTGGGGTAGTGAGGGTGTTCCCCCACCCTCCCGATCTTGTCCCGTATGACATAGTAGCGCTCCACTTGCTACCCTCCCCTATCTGGTAGCAGTTTATCTCACTAGTAGTTTACAATATACAGCCTTATATCGTTACCTGGCCCCGTAAGTTTGGGGACTTACGATAGTCCGCTAAGGAAAATTATATAAAAAATATAGTATGTTACATTTGTATATTTTCTCCTGTCTTTCTTTCTTTATACAACACCCTTACGGCCCCCTGCGGCCGAGGCGCACGTAGCCCCCTGCGGCTGCGTACCCCTTATGACGTTCTTATACAGTCGTCCTAATTTCACGTGCTCCTCCCCCTTCTACACTTGCCGTGGCCGGCGTTCTCCGTGCGCAGCCACGTTCCCTGTTTCGCCTTTCCCCGATCAACTCAGTTACCGTTTATCTCCCTTTCCACTCCCTTACCACACTTCTCTTCCCCATCACTCTCAAAACGGAGATGCCTTGTGTTCGCGATATCCTATGAAAGCCCTACTGGTGACGTCACCGACCTCTTCGAGCTACTGGTAAGTTCTTCATATATTCTTTAAGTTCAAAATACACTTGCAATCTACCCCCGTTACCCTTACAGCTGTCTTCCTGTCACTCCTGGAACAAGGTAATCAAATCAATAATATAATCGGACTGCGCACTCTGCGTCGCCTCGCGTGTGATATGCCCCTCGACAGGAGGGCTTAACCAGCCAATTATCTTCCGTATTGGGCAACTAACTAGCTACCGCCTACAGGGAAACGTCATCTACCTATCGAGTGTCTTGCTCGAACAATAGGGATCCTCATCTACTCATTGATCAATAAATGCCAAATCGTAGGAAACCATACACACACACACACCCTTACACGTAGTCGCGACCTAGGCCAATCAGTGTCTACGAGCGGCCGCACGTGATGTTTTCGTGCTCCGCCCCCTCCCTTTGCGTAACGTAGCCGACTGCCCTCGCACTTGTTCGGCTACCATTCATTCCATTTCCAACACTAAATTGTCAAACCTTCGCCGCGCACCTGTGTAACACCTCCCACCTCCCGTATTTAATTCCTCCCCCCTCCCTCACAATTTCACATTGCTTGTTGTGCGTGGCATGCTCACCAAGTTCTCTTGATGCGGGGCCGCTCGACTGCGTGCACCCCTCCAAGCGGCTCGTCACCTCCCCTCGTCTGGACCACGTCTGGACACTCGCCAACCGCGGGCGGGATACTTCTCAACCGGCTCCCGAGGGCCAATATCCCGATTGCGCTGTCCGGTCTTCTCGCAGCTCCGCGATGGTCCTGTAGTCCTCAGAAGGGGGCGACGGCAGAGGGGGCCGCGCCGCCGGGCCTCCTCGCAACTGGAGTGCCTGGAAAAGGCAAAAAAAAATAAAAAAGGCGGATCTTAAACAGATCTCAGCAGTGCCTCCAACTTGTCGGGGGGAAATTTCTGCCGGGGTCGGCTGGGCCGTCCGCAGACCTCCGGGCAGGGAGGCCCCAACTCCTCCCGTATATCCCAGAAGAGATAGAGTATGAGACACACACAAGAAGCAAGGTGACTCTGCTGTTTATTATACAAAAACGGCAGGGATGGGTCAAGGATCGTACGCGTCCGTCCTGACACACACACAATCGTGGGGCTCGCAGGCCCTTTTTACCTTAGTATGACGCGCTACTTGCGTCACCTTAGAAAGTTAGCAAAAAACCTATCGCCACTCTTAATTGGTTGCTCGAGTGGTAGGGTTAGTATAGCATACGTATAGAGAACAATATTAGTGGACAAGGGTTAGTCAGGTGATATATCTGGGTTGTCCCTACAATTAGATACATGAGAATTGTTACATGAAGACTCCTGTAGATTGGTTAATGTTAATGGCGTCAGTGATAAGAGCCCCATGTTCTGATTGGTGCGCCCGCGAGCTTCCCAGCCTGGGACCATCGCTGTTCCCAGCTCTCGGTGTACCTGTCATTTGCAACAATGTTTCACTATGAGTACGTGCAGACAATGTGAGGACTTATTCATGAGCTGGAAAGCCGACTACTCCCACTGTCGCAGTTGTCCATTGACCCTTTTAAGTGTATCTGCCTGTGTCTTGTAACGAGGGATCCAGACGCCTTCTTTCTCCTGGGCTTGGCATCCTGTCAGGATCGGCTTGGTCACGTGAGGTGGGACCGTGTTTGAGGCAGAATTCTGCACAATTAATATTGTTTTTCCACTGTGTGCCTGGTTTAATTTGCAGGTGCGACTTTTAACGTTGGTGCGCAGCGTGCGAGGTTGCAACATCGTGCCCTTGATGGTCTGCTTTTGGAATGTGGGTTTGCAACATTACGACCTTGGCTGTCTGCTTTCGCCAGGCTCATTCTGCAGGATCAGCAACCTGACTTTTGTTCTTTTAACGTCCATGGGAGCTCTTAGTTGCGGCCTACTTAGGCCTGGTGTATAGGTGGAACCATTTGGTGCACAGGCGCTTTAGGTTATAGTATCATATTGTCTTATGACCAGTATCGTGTCTTCGTTATATTTCTCATTATGGCACCTGGGTTTAGGAGAAGCGTAAGCAAGCTCTTTAGATGAGTTCATGATGCGTCTTGCGTTTCTGCATTTTCAGAGCCTATGTGGAAAATAATAAAGATGCACGTCCGTGAGTATGTCTGTCGCCTACGTCATAGCACTGGGTATATTCTTCGTGTAGATTGGTGCGGGAGTGTCCAGTGTGTATATTGGCACAGGTGTGCTGACCGTTGGCTAGGTCGTCATGGCATCTCTAACGACGTGTAGGTTTTAGTCTAGTTGATCCGTGCCGCAGGTATCGGCATGGGCAGGGCGGGCTGCTGGGCAGGCAGATGGACACATCCGTATGTTCCTGTACCAGGGTATTTGGTCGTCTGGTAGATGGGCAAACTCTTCTCGTGGCGGGTGTCTGGGCCGTGATCCTTTAGGCCAGGCGCGAGAGGGGAAGGACGGGAGCCTGTTTTTCCATTCTCCCACTTCACAGTAATCCCGTTCCATCTATTCGTCTGCTCTCTACACTCATCTGCTCTATACCTTCATCCGTTCTGTACACCCATCCGTTCTGTACACCCATCCGTTCTGTACACCCATCCGCTCTGTGCACCCATCCGCTCTGTGCACCCATCCGATCTGTACACCCATCTGCACTGTACACCCATCCGGTCTGTACACCCATCCGCTCTGTACACTCATCCACTCTGTACACTCATCCGCTCTGTACCCTCAGGCGTTCTGTACACTAAGGCGCTCTATCCACTCAGGCGCTCTATACACTCAGGCGATCTATACACTCAGATGCTCTATGCATTCAGCCGCTCTATACACTCAGGCGCTCTATGCATTTATCACCTCTTCAACCGCTCAACCTGATCATCCATTCTATACACTCATCCAATTTACATATTCATTCGATTTATACACTCATTCAAATTATATAGTCATCTGTTCTTCCACTCGTGCGTTCCTCCACTCAACGCATTCATCTTGTCCACACGCTTCATCTATTCTAACTATTTCACCCACGCTATTCATTTTGTTCGCTCCTCTTGCATTCTGTCTATTTCAGGAGTTTAAGTCTCGTTACTGTTTCCGTATGATTTATTCTTATTAACCACTTCATTGTTTTGATCTATTTTATTCAGTTAATTCTGATTGTCCTTTTAGTTTATATTAGGGGTTTACTGGCTGTTAGTTCCTCACATCTGGTAGTTTGTTGGATTGGTGTCATTGAGATTCTTTTAGTCTGTTTGGGTTAGTTTGGAATGGGTTGATTTTAGGGGAAGAGCCAGGTTTTCAGCAGTTTGCGGAAAGACGCTAAATCCTCTGTTAGGCGGATGTAAGGTGGGCAGTGGTCGAAGTGTATGAAAAGAAGTAGTGGAACTATGTTCCCTACTGGTCTGCATCGATCCCCACAAAGAACATCGCCACGCCCCCTCCCATGCATAATACAAACCCCAAAACACACGTGCCTGCTTTTTAAGGTAACATCCAATGCAGTGCACTGAAAGTGCAAGTTCCAACTTATTTCTACACTTTTATTTTAAAACGTAACCGTCTGGGGTGGTTTCTTTTTAAAATAAAAGTATAGGAACGGTAAAACTTAATTTAAAGAAGTACAGGAGCACAGCTCCCGACCGCTCCTGCCCACTTCGACCACTGGGGGTGGGTGTGAGTTCCATGGCGTGGGGGCCAAGGCTGAGAGTGATGATCCGGCTAACCTGACTGAGTTTGTCTTAGATATGACTAGGAGCCTGGCTGAGCTTGATCTTAGGGTGCATGGGAGGTGATATGGTTTTAGCTTGTCTTGAAGATATTGAGGTCCGGTTTTATGCAATGCTCGATGGGCGATGCATAAGGTTTTGAAGGTCACCCTTCACGCTACAGGAAGCCAGTGCAGCGTCTTAAGGGCTGTGGAGATGTGGTCTCTTGGGCCGAGCGCAAGTAGCATTTTGGCTGCCGCGTTTTGTGCCCTTTGGAGTTTATTCAGTTGGTAGGCGTGGATTCCGAGGTATAGGGGGTTTGCATAGTCAAGTCTTGATATAACGAATGATTGGACTGCGCAGAGTCTGTTGGGAAAGGAGAGATATGGAAAGATGCGCCTAAGGGTTTTAAGGTGGTAGTGGCAGGACTTTGAGACATTGTTGACTTGGCGCAAGAGTGTTAGGTCAGAGTCAAGGGTGCATCCAAGATTTTTCACTGAGTTGGAGGGGGTCGGTGAGTTGCCCATGGCGGTTGGCCAGGGTAGTGGGTGCGGAAGAAGATCGGAGTTGCCACAAACCATGATTTCCGTTTTGGAGGGGTTTAACAAGAGGTGGCTTTGGGTCATCCAGAGTTCTATGTCAAGGAGGCAGGAGGCCAGGTCAGGTCGGGAGTTGGGATTTGAGTTCAGGAGTTTTAGAATTATTTGAGTGTCATCGGCGTAGTTGTAACACAGGATGTTGTGTGAACGAATTATTGGTGGGAGGGTGATCAAGTAGAGATTGAACAGGAGGGCGGATAGGCATGCTCCTTGTGGTACTCCCTTGTTGACAGGTCGGGCTTGGGAGGTATAGGTGGAGAGTTTCGTTATTTGGTACCTGTCTTTGAGGAAAGAAGCTATCCATTTAAGAGCTGTTCCACAAATTCCTAGGGAGTGGAGGCGGTCTAGGAGGATTGAGTGATTGATTGTGTCAAAGGCGGCGGATAGGTCAAGAAGGATTAGTGCGGCGCATCCCGTGGAGTTTGCTGTCATTTTTAGGTCATCCCAGATTGAGGTTTTAGAATTAGTTGAGTGTTGTCGGCGTAGTTGTAACACAGGATGTTGTGTGAACTAATTATTGGTGGGAGGGTGATCAAGTAGAGATTGAACAGGAGGGCGGATAGGCATGCTCCTTGTGGGACTCCCGTGTCCACAGGTCGGGGTTGGGAGGTACAGGTGGAGAGTATCGTTATTTGGTACCTGTCTTTGAGGAAAGAAGCTATCCATTTAAGAGCGGTTCCACAAATTCCTAGGGAGTGGAGGCGGTCTAGGAGGATTGAGTTATTGATTGTGTCAAAGGCGGCGGATAGGTCAAGAAGGATTAGTGCGGCGCATCCCGCAGAGCCTGCTGTCATTTTAAGGTCATCCCAGATTGAGGTTAGGGTGGTTTCAGTTCCGTGACGGGCTCTGAAACCTGATTGTGCGGGGTCTAGGAGATTGTTGGCTTCGACAAAGGCATTTAGTTGGGAGTAGGCGGTTCGGTCAATGAGTTTGGCAAGGAACCTGGTGTTTGAGATGGGGTGGTAGTTTTTGGGCTCGAGAGGGTTGAGGGAAGGTTTTTTAATCAGGGGTTTGACATGGACTGTTTTGAATGTGTCAGGAAAGATACCAGAGGAAAGGGAGGCATTTATGATGGCTCTTGCGTGTTCTCCTGCGTAGGTGGAAGCGAAGATTTCTTTGAGGGTTGTTGCTGGGCAAGGGTCTAGCGGCGAGCCAGATGGTTTGCGGGCAGATAAAAGTTTGAGAAATTGCTCTTGTGATATTTGTTCTTTCGAGAGCTGTGGTGTAAAAGTGGATGGAGAGTGAGTCGCACAGTGATTGTGAAGGGGTCGGGACGGTCGTGGTACAAGCCGGTTTGGTGAATTCGGAGATGATTTTGTGGAGTTCTTTGCTCAGGTTTTTGCAGTTTAGGATTCGGGAGTTGTAGTGGGCTTTTTTTGCTTTCCAGATTTCGGCCTTGTACTGATAAAGGTGTCGGGCCAAGGTGGCCCGGCTCTCCTGGGTTTTGTCTTTCTGCCATTTGCTTTCTAGGTATTTATATTGTTGTTTAGTGGTCTTCAACTCTGGGGTGAACCAATTGGGGAAGAGGCCACGGCGGGGTGATTGTTTAAGACGGTGTGAGCCACATCAGAGATGCGTTGAGCCATGAGTCAAAGGCGTCAGGTGTTAGTTGGTTACTGAGTTGGCAAGTAGGTGGTGGAGACTGGAGGAGCACGTCGGCTAGGTCCAGGACGATAATTCGTTTTTTCCAGCGTTCACGTCGATTCGGACGTTCAAATTCAAGTACGGGAAGGGGGACGGGTGAGCGAATGGCGAACGAGAGAATGAAGTGACCGGACCAGATGATAGGGGAGGAGGGGTTTAGATGAATCCGGGTGTTGGAGCTAAAGATGGCATCAAGAGTGTGTCCTTTATAGTGAGTCGGGCCATTTATGTGGGGATGGAGGTTAATGGCGTCTAAACCGTCAACCAGAGAGTGTGTCATAGGTTTGGTGGGGATGTCGAGCCATATGTTGAAGTCTCCAAGAAGGGTGAGGTTGGGATGGATTAGTTGAAGGGTGGCAATAGAGTCACAGAGGCTGTTTGCGAATTGTCTATCGTAGCCAGGGGGCCTGTAGATTATTAGGAAGCTGTGTGAGAGCGAGGCGGAGAGGGATAGTTTAACGAGGAGAGATTCGCAGGAAGGAATGGAAGTTTGGTTGTCGATGATTGAGACGTGGAAGAGAGACTTGAAGACGAATGCTACTCCCCCTCCTCTGGAGGGACGGTTCAGTGGGATGAGGGAGTAGTCAGGGGGGAAGGCTTCATTAGCGATTGGGGCGAAGTATTCAGAGAACCAAGTTTCGGTGATGAAAACCAGGTCTGGTTTGTAAGAGGCGAGGAGGTCAAAGATGCAGTGTCTGTTTTTTGCAACGGATCGGGCATTAAATAGGATGCAGTTCACATCGGCAGGCGAGGTTGGTATCGGAGCTGGAGCGGAAGGGGGTGGTGGCGGAGAGAGTGGAAGCTGGAGAGGGGGAGGGGTAGGGTGGGTGATGATCGATGGGAATAGTGGGCGAGCAGAAGTATTGGCGGGTTTCGGGTGGGATTGGGTGGCTGCGTGTGTTAGGATGATTCGGTCTAGCTCGGGGGATTTGAAGGTGGGGTTTGGGCGGTTAGGAGTTTCAGTTGCAGTTGATGAGAAATCGATGGAGAGGGGTTTCAGGAAGGGTGAAGCCACGGGGAAAGGAGGTGAGTGGGGGAATGAGGTGGTGTGTCGAGACAGGGGAGATGAAGAGTGCTGAGAGATTGTGGGGGACCAGGTACGTTTCCTCTTTAGTTTCTTTGTTGCGATTGGAGTGTGAGAGAGGGTAGGGGGTCAGAGGGGGAGAGGGATGCGGCTTCGGCTCTTGCTAGGGCTAGGCATGCATTTTTTAGGGAGGGGAAAGGGTGCAGTCGGGGGGGAAGGTGGCCGGGGTTTGAGGATAAGGCGGCGGGTGGATGCTTGCTGGGTGGGGTGTGCCAGGTATGATAGTGAGGGGAGCAGGCATGGTTAACGTTGGCTGGTCGGAGGTGGGGTTCAGGGGAGGAGTGGTTTTAGGGTGGTTGGCTCGCCATCGTGCCCCTCTGGCTTGGTGTTTGGAGAGATGAATGGCAGGGAGTGCGAAGGAGGGAGGGGTGATTTGGGAAGGGGGAACGGGAGGGAAGGCCGATCGGGAGTGGGGGCGGTCCACAGCAGTCGTTTCCGACAAACTGTGGGATTGTGGGTGCACTCATGCTTGGGCCAAGCTTTTAGGTGGATTTAGGAAGGCTTTCTAATTGTAGTTCTAAGTTCAGGCACACTTCCAAGCTCAATTTGCACTGAGATGATATTAGGCTATTAGCTACTATTAGGTACATTTCTAGGTTCAACTGCACACAGAGATATTCGGTCTATCTCTAGATTCAATTTTGTATAGAGGGGATATTAGATTATTAGGCACAGTTCTAGATTCTACGTGACAGAGATATACTATTAGGTATACTAATAGGACTAATTAGGATATTTAGGCACGCTTCTTAAACTCAATAATGTCACAGATATGTGAAGGCCTTTTCTTCTATTGTAAATGAGATATCCTCTATACAAACTGATCCATTTTGGAGTATGATTTTTGTGGGAGAATCACTTGTCATTTCCTCATCTGAGTATTGTATCTGGAAGGAACTGGAGAAAACAGTTTTTTTTAATGTTTAGATTGACTTGAGAATACCTACGTATAGACTGCAATGCTATCACATTGTATATATCTATTGTCTTCATGTTTTAAAAGTTTTAATCCAGGTGTGGATTCTGGACAGTTGTATGTGGTATTGTTTGTGGTATTTGTGGGAATGGATACACATCATTAGATATATGGAAAATCATTTTATTGAAAGTAGGTTGCTCACAGACCCCCAGCACTTACCTCCTCCAAGCTGGGCAAGCAAAGACTGATAAAGAACTAAATTCAAGCTTAAACATTCTACACTACCTCACGTATCGTAAGAAGCTGATATTCCACTCAGATCATCAGCTACATCATTGGTAATCTACACTGGCAACTATTTACATAAGCAACATTATAACAGTATTATATTTTTATCTGGATGTGTAGCGGTTTGTATTTAACCAAAACACAATAAACAAAATAAAAAAATAGTATTGTGTTAGGTACAGTTCCCTCTTGGAAGGCAAGGGTGACTTTATGTAGTCTTCAGGGACACTAAAATGAAGGACGATCCTCTACATTCCACAGTGATCAAAAACAATGGCTTTCTTCGGAAGTGCAACACTGCAAGAAGCAATTAATGATCAAATATGGCAAATCATTTTGTCTCTTCTCTTTGAAGGAAGGTTTCCTTGTCAATGCATGTATATACACATGAAAACATGTTTATATATGTATGACAATTATGTTACACAAACCTAGCTCAGATGAATATGCACACCATTGTAGAGGTTTCAATAGGGCAC
The DNA here is from genome assembly GCF_040938575.1 of Ambystoma mexicanum. Lineage (NCBI taxonomy): Eukaryota > Metazoa > Chordata > Amphibia > Caudata > Ambystomatidae > Ambystoma > Ambystoma mexicanum. The sequence continues at coordinate 1,153,692,552 of NC_090928.1, forward strand.
GCACGGAGGGCATGGGAGATCAAAAGGATTGGCCCTATCAGTTAATATGTAGTTCAAGGTCATCTGCTCTTCAATGCAGTGTAGCAGTGATGGGGCTAACCTGATGTGAGACACAAAGTTTTTGCAATGTCAAGGGACATATCAAGAGACTCCACAGTGGTGGCATGTTACATTTGACGAGTGTTAATATTTATTTCCCAAAAGTATGCAAGAGCGACCAAGCGTAGCAACGGAGCACAAACCAACCAAGGAGATTTCATTGGGTTCTCCCCCAGAGAAAATGCTTTGAATAATCGGTTAAAATAGTGCATTATACAACACACTTCATGTGCAAAATTCGGCAAAAGGCTAGGCAGTTTGCAATAATTTAATAGGGTAATTTAGGAAAAGCTATATTAGATGCAAGTCACCATCAGTGCACAGGCGCAGTTACCAAAACATTTGCATGCCTTTTTCTACAATATTTGTCGGTATACATATAATTTTAAAGTTGCTGTACCTGTGCATTTCCATGCTTTCTGTACCAATATATGCCAATATTCCCATAAAAGAACATATTCATGTTTGGTTTGCACATTATGCCAGTAATCTATATATATATATAAGTCCAAATGTGTTTGTGGTGGGATTTGTGGCAAAGTGTTGGTCCGTATGCAACTCCACACCATTTCAATAATTGGCACCACATTTTGAATAGTTGCTGGTTAGGACCCTGTGGACATTACTGGCTACATGGCATTTTCACACCCCACCCCTTTCCCTGGAGTTCAGCAAAAGTCAACATCATGTATGGGTTTGTGGGTTTGTGGCAAAGCGTTGTTCCTTATACAATTCCACACTGTTTCACCAATGTGTACCACACTTTGCATAGTTACCTGTTAGGACCCTCTGAACATTACTGGCTACATAACATTTGGACACCCCACCCCGTTTCCCGGATGTCAAAACATTTCGAAATGTTTGTGGGTTTGTGGCTTGGCAAAGCGTTGTTCCTTATTCAATTCCACACTGTTTCACCAAGCTGCATCAGATTGTGCATACTTACCTGTTAGGAGCCTCTGGACATTATTGGCTACATGGTATTTGGACAACCCATCCTGTTCTTTGGATTCAGTGCAAGTCAACATTTGTTTCTGAGTTTGTGGCTTGTCAATGTGTTGTTCCTTATACAATTCCACACTGTTTCACCGATCTGCACCACATTTTGTATAGTTACTTGTTAGGACCCTCTGGACATTACTAGCTATATGGCATGTGGATGATACACCCTTTTCCCGGATTTCAGCACCTTCACACATGAGACAGTTGCCTGAAATCAGTAAAACATGAATCTGGTTGTAGTAGGACTGGTCCCGGCATGAGAATCAAAACTCGGGGTCCTGGCCCTAGATGCATGGTTCCAAGATATTACCAACTCAATGCACTGCAACAAACTGCACCACACCAGTGTGAGGCGACAGGTGGGGAGAGAGCACAGAATATCCCAGAATGCAGTAGCACACCAACTCTCGCTTCCCCCCAACATCTGCTACGGGGTATCTCAGCCAGCCATACACACCCATTTGAAGTGCAGCTTACTTCAGGGTGCATATCTTGCAACTTCTTTTGCCCATTGCTATGTTAGGATAACTGGTTTAGCCTTCCATGTATATGATGTGGATATCACAGGTAGATAGTTTTATTTCAGTTTGTTAGATATATCACCAATTTCCTTTGTGTGTTTTCTTTTCATTGTATGTATTGATGAGGTAATGCTGATGGTCATGAATTGAAACAGATTTAATTTTGTATTGTTTTAAAGTTGTTCTATATGATGTATTGATTTATTGTTCTAGATTTTCTTTTTCAGATTTCTAGATTTCATTTCCTATAAACTAGAAAACAAGGAACCCTATTTTTTTCTATTTATCTGGTGGGTTGGAACCTTGTTGGACTATTATGGATGAGTTGTTCATGGGATAATGCGTTTTTGTTTATTTGATTATTTGACTTTTTTTAAAGACAATTGAACAACCCTCCCACCAAACAACAATCCCGCAATTCTCTATTGAAGAATCTTGTACTAATGCTAGCAAATCCGGCTTAATGGCTTCAAAACACAACAATCTTATCTCCCTCCCTTGGATAACGAACTTTTTTCCTTAGAATGGTTTTATTTCAGAAATGAGACATATACAATAGATGGGAGCCTGTGTATACATTACCGTAAATAGGTATCTTGGTACAGGCTAGTTTGACATAATTACTGGCCTGTAATAAGAAAATGACATAACTTCTGTAATCAGTGATTACGTTGGGTTTGTGGGGTTACGATGCCTGCTGCTTGAGCCAGCCAGAGCACATGTCCAGCTGTCACACCATCACATAATGAGAGCTGTTACGAGATTTTCAGACACCTTTCTTATAGAACAGTGCGCTGTGACTCGCTACAGCTATTAAATTATGAGGTACATATTATTGTTGTATGATTATTTTGTGCACTGATGGTGCACTGCTCCTTTTTAACATAGAAGAGCAGAGAGCTATCTGCATGTTATCATTTATTTTAAACCAGAAAACAGTTTGGCCTCATTACAACTCCGGCAGTAGCTGTGCCAGTAAAAATGACAGGCTGCCGCAGGAGTTGTGTATTTTTTCTATAGGACTCAATGGAAATGGGGAGGACGGTAGCACCGGCAGCATTCATTATGGTGCTAACATCAAAGTCTGTGAACGGGTGCCTTTCTGCCCACCAGGTCAGTCCTGGCGGGTGGAAAGGCACCCAACCTGCAAACTTGTACTCTGCCAGCCCGGTAACAACGGTGCCGGTAAGCCAACCAGCACCGTTGTTACCGGACCCCCAGCGTTGTAATGAGGCCCTTTGTAGTTGTGTTTTATTAAGCGGATTAATTAAATTCTGCCTATCAGTGTTTTTTTTTCTTTTTTCGTCAAAGAGATTGTATATTGATTGTATGTATCAACTAGAATATCTTTTACAGTAGATTAAGCAAGAGACCAGACATTACATGTGATGCCAGTGCATGGATATGTATTATAAGGAATAAAAATACCCCCATTGCACACAGAAAAGATATTGCAAGTCACGTCAGACATATAAAGGTCATCAGCATTCAGCCTCTATCATCTATTTAGTCACAGGGCTCCGTGGTGGCTTGCAATAGTCTTTTTTACATAGTTTAGGGGATATTTATACAATATAACTATTAAATAAACCAGACACCACAGGTCAAAATAATGTGTTTCACTGTTTACAACCATAGGCTTTGTAAAAACACAGAATATAAAAAAGTCTGTAGGGCTGTTTCCTTCTTCTTAGAACACACACGCAAATATATGATGGCAAATACATCACTATTTAGCTATATATAATTGAACTTTCTGAACTATAATTTAATCTAATATATTTCTGAACCTTTATATTACTTGGTTCAGAATTCACAAAGGCTAATTTAGTAGAATATGAGATGAATACAAATATATAACATTTGTGTTGGATTTCTGTTACCTGGTCACAAACAACTTAATTACTGTTATGATTCATATGTTACAGGACAATCAAAATGCTCGGTAACCTTAAAATGATATTGAATTTCATATGGAAACGCTGGAGTATGCTATTAATAATAACAATACATGTGTGTGTTTTACTCTTCATAAAATAAGCCGCTGAGCTCTCTAGGTGGTAAGAAAGAGACTTATATGGCGACTTTATTCTGAGTAAGGTTCTCGCAAAATAATCAGATGTTTTAAGTTCATGTTCAATCTGTGATGTCTTGTGCATACTGGGATCCGAGATGTGTGTAGACCCTTGCTCAAGTGATAGCCTGAGCAATGAAAGTGTTACTATTAATTTATAGAGGTAATTACCCTCTGCAATCAATGGTGTTATACATGCACATTCAAACTTAATCACATTGCAATACTATATTCACTTTATAAAGAGTTATAGTTAAAAAATGAACAGCGGAGCTCAACTTGGGCTGGGACTGGGATGTCTGTGGGGAGATTTCTTGCTAAAACTGCTTCCTTCGACCCTGAAATCCTGCTGGTACAGCCCCCACGTTCCAACGGGTTAATAAATCTTCATTAATCAGGACCATGAATCTACTTGGGAACAGCTGCTCCTTGGAATCCTTACCCCTTGCTGGGCTTTGCATTTGACTCAGGATGCTAGATGTCACTTACTGACTGGTCCACTCAAGCCTTGGTTTTGCACAATATTGGTGTAACAACCTATAGGAGTTTAACACTTTCTGTGCCCCATGGATGTGTATGTATACATCCCTTAATCCTTGGTCACATTGGGGGTCATTACGAGTTTGGAGGTAGCCATGGTGCTAATAGCACCATGGCTGGCTCCAAACCTGTGTCCGGGTCCGTGGTGCCAGAATGGGGACTTACCAGGACATTCTGACCTACGCGGACCCGGTAAGTACCCATTCTGAATGCCATTCCCCATCCCCCATAGGGCCCAATGGGAATGGGAATGGGGAAGGAGCTAATAACGGGCCCTTAGCGGGTCCCTTAGCGGGTCCTGCTATGGGCGGCTGGTAAAACCAGCCAGCCCTAGTAGGACCCGCAAAGGGACCTCAGAATGCAGCGCTAGGGGGTTAACGGCACTGGCATCCTTCCCGGTGCCGTTAACCTCCTAGCGCCGTACTCGGAATGACCCCATTGTGTCCTTATATCTATCAAAATCACAATAAGGAGAGGCAACCAGGAGGCGCAGGCAAGATGGCTGCCTGAGCCCGGAGTTCCCGTCCAAGCCCCGGGAACTTAGAGGAGACGGAGATGAAGGAATGCCCTAGCCCACACATGGGACTGAGAAAAAGACTTAGGAACTGAAGTGCATCACAACATTGCAAATCCGGGGCTCGGAGACCCCCCAGAGCCTGAGCTACACTGCGGGTAGCGTGTGCACCCCTCCCCCTTTGGGACCCCATGCCATGCCACGGAGCGGCTCGCGGGGAGCAGCACCAGTTTGGCCGTCGGAGCCCCGTCAGGCATGCCGCTCCTGGGTCTGGATGGCAACCCCCCCGCAGACATATTTCACCATCACCAGTAGCACGGCGCTTGGCGATGTGTGCTTGCCCCAGCGTGCCAGCGGCAGGGCGGGCGTTGAGAGGAGCCGCGAGGGAGAGGCGGGGGCCAAGCTGTAGGAGGCAGTGCTACAGCCGTCAGCCTCGGTGACCGCCCTCCAGCCGACTCTGCTGCCAGCAATCTGTCTCTGGGGCCGGCGTGGACAAATGCCTGCCCCGTGACTCACAGGGGAGCGGCCTGAGGCTGAGGCCCAGATGGTGGTGAGAGGAAGGCTGTAGGGGAAGGCTTTCAGTGAACGTCGGACACATCCGCGGCCCGTGCGGAGGGCCTAAAGCATCATAAAGAGGAGGCCGCTGTGAGGGACACTAGGCACATGCCCAGCAAACCCCAAGTGTCCATAAAACCGAAAAGCATTTAAACGCCCACGAGACCCCCCAAATGGGCCGATGGGGGAGCATGGCAAACGTTGGCTGGTGGGGGCCCCAACACTGCAAGGACGAGAGCAACGAGGTGAGGAGGCAAAGTGGAGGGGGCACTAAATTGGTTGCATCGAGTCCCACCATCCAAGTAAAGGGAACGAACCAAGCTCTGCCCACCACTGGGGGGTTGATTCCTGCACACCCACACACCTGGCCACTGGCCCCCAGCTGCCGGCCCCACAGCACTGCCCGCCATAGAGCCACTCTCAGTTACCCAACGCCACCAGGAGAGACCTCACCAACTCTCACGGGACCGCCCTCCAGCCTGGGTCGACGCGGGAGCGCGCCCGTCCGCACGACTGGTGGGGAAAATACAGGAGGGGCCCCGGCGGCTGACCACCATTCCAGTGGTCACTTCAACAAGCCGAGCCACATAAAGGAGCACCGTCTACCCCACAAAAGCCCCCGGTCCCAAGCTTGCCCTACATAGGACCGGCTCCCATCGAGGACAAGACCCTTACACCGAGCACCACCGCTCCTCAGACCCTGGGCCGTCCTGCTCTGGGCCCAGAGGGATCAAGAGTTCCCAAGCAACAGACTCTGAAACAGGGGCCAGGTGACCTACCGCCGACCCCCTCAAAACCCCACCCGCCTGAAGATCCATCCCCTGTGGGTAGTACAGCTCGACCGCTCAAGCCTCTGAAACATCAACCAAGAGAAACGTTGGAGTGGGCGGAAGGGAAAGCATCCATCATAAAAGTTCTGCAGGGCCATCCGCGAGCCCGTCCCAGGCGCAATCTACATGAGCTGGAAGGAAGCTCTCTCCAAATTTCAATTCTGAGCCCACGAGAATGGAATGGCGTCCGGAAGCCAGCCCGCCCCGGACTTGGGGGCTATCCAAAACGACATTCAGATGATCTTGGAGGAGATCTGGGGGATAAGAACAGACATGGGGGCCAGGTTGGCTTATCTCACCACAAAAGTGACGACGCTGGAAGACCGCATGGAGGGGGTCAAAAATCAGGAACTCTCCACGGTACTCCTAGAAACTCAAATGGAAGCCAGATTCATGGAGATCCAGCGGCGAGAAGAGGAACTGAGATTCAAGGTCGATGACATGGAAAACAGGGAAAGGAAAAACAATCTCTGCATTTTCGGCCTGGTGGAATCTGAGGGAGAGAGCCTGCTTGGTCTGGAGGGCAAGGTACATGACATCGTATGGGTCATCCTGGACGCAGAAGCCACTGAAGACATCAAAATGGACAGAGTGCACCGCGCTGGACGAGGAGGCAAGGGCCCTCGCTCGGTCCTAGCGAGGTTACATTACTATAGAGATAAGTCGAGGATCTTGGAGAAGGCGAGGACACTTGGGACCATAAAATACGGAGACTCTAAGGTGGCCGTCTACCAGGACCTCTCAGCCCTCCCCTTGTTGATGCGGAAGAAATGCGGCAACCTTACGAGATGGCTCCAGGAGAGGGGGTTGATGCCGGTGGGGCCACCCCTTCTACTTAGCGTTTGAATGGAAAGGAGAAAAACATCACCTTGTATCCGAAGAATATATTCAGAGGGTCACGGAAGAATTACTGAACGACCAGGAGGGCCCCTCAGCCGACCGCGATGGAGGCAGATGGCATCCGAGCTGTGGCCCTAGCAGACCAGACAATTTTAGAGGCAAGACAAAAGTGAAAGGGGCCCGCACCTTTCAGAAAACCAGACACCCATCTTCGGCATCCGAGGGAAACCTGAAATGAATTAAACAAGACCCGGGCGGTTAGACTTGTAGTTCACATGCCACATTGGCATCAAGTTACCTCCTGAGTTAGAGGATCCAGTTTGTGACTTGCCACCAGGAGTTGGGACACGGCGGGCCCCGTCGCTTTGCCAAGGATAAACTAACAAGATGGGTGACGGGCAGGGGGCCGCCCCCAGAGAGCCCAAGCCCGGGGCCCGCTGACACTCCTAAAAGGGCAACGGCACTGTTAAGTAGTTATGGCTAGGTAATCCAGATAAACTGTTACTCCCGGGGCTGGGTAAGAAGCCCTGGTGGTTCGTTGACCAGTCCCGACGAAGGTCGCGGGATGAAGACAAACACCTCAATAACTGGGAAAGGGGGGAGGGAACCGGGGAGGGACCAGGGGGGAGACAAATCCTTGAGGTTTGGGGGGATGGGAATCAGCCAGATCGAGCTGGAGCTCTCAATTTTACAATGGGATCCGCATCGGAAACAAATATTGGAGCACAAAGAAGATACGATCAAGTACCATAATGGTTGAAGGCAGGATAGGTACGCTTAAGGTTAAGGGCTTAAACTCACAAAATAAAAGATCACTGACCAGTAACATGTTCCGCAAACAACAGCTGATGGTTCTCTTCCTACAAGAAACTCACTCCAAACAACGGAAATAATCTCTGATTAAAGGATAAGAAATAGGGAGCAATTTCTGGGCCTCCCATAGAAGCTCGAAGAAGGAAGGGGTGGGTATTCTTCTGAACAAGTCCCTCCACCTCACAAACATGGAAACCAAGAGGGGTTTTGGGGGGCGATTCCAGGGGATCGAGGGTACTTGCGAGAGCGAACGTGTTATGCTGGCCACCCTATACGCACCCAACTCTGGCCAGATACGGTTCCTAACCCAGATCTTCAGACTAATGGATGAATGGGCGGAGGGGGCCATGATCATGGGGGGGGATTTCAACCTTATATTGGACCCTAAATTGGAATGGTGGATGGCGAGAGGAGCAGGACCAAGGGGGGGTCACCAAAGACAATTTAGCCCTACAAATTCTCTTAAGGGATTGTCAGTATAGAAATAAGGATACCTCTACTTTGAGAACGCAAACGCATTTTGGTGGCCGTGGGCCAACCGTCTCATGCACGATACGACAAAATATAGGTTTTCGAGTTTACCAATGAACGGCCATGTTGATGTAACAAGAATCGCCATTTTGTTTTCTAACCATTGCTCATTGCTTTCTGTTCCTATTGCTTCGAGTATATTTTCCGCTTACACTGCTCGACTGTGGAACATTGTTGTCTGTATGTGAAAAGGACAAGGCCACAGGGCCGTGAGGATAACAAGAGTTCGCTGAAACACAAACGTAGGCAGCGCCAGGAAGAATGCCTGGCTCCCTCCCGAATGTAGCCTTGAAGCAGAGCTGCAGGGCATTTAATCATTTCACAGCTGCCAGCCAATCTCGTTATATGGTAGAATATGTTAGAATAATACCGCTAAAGGCTTGAATTATGCTTTTCTTACGGCCCCCCTTTTGCTGAGCCCGCTAGAGCATGTCGGCTCCCAGGACGCGAATAGCACCTGATAGATAGCAAGGTCCGGAATACAACTCCCCCCCCGTATGTAGTTCGCTTCCAAGAACAGAAGTGCCGTGTTCTAGTCACCAAAGACAATTTAGCCCTACAAATTCTCTTAAGGGATTGTCAGTATAGAAATAAGGATACCTCTACTTTGAGAACGCAAACGCATTTTGGTGGCCGTGGGCCAACCGTCTCATGCACGATACGACAAAATATAGGTTTTCGAGTTTACCAATGAACGGCCATGTTGATGTAACAAGAATCGCCATTTTGTTTTCTAACCATTGCTCATTGCTTTCTGTTCGTATTGCTTCGGAGTATATTTTCCGCTTACACTGCTCGACTGTGAAACATTGTTGTCTGTATGTGAAAAGGACAAGGCCACAGGGCCGTGAGGATAACAAGAGTTCGCTGAAACACAAACGTAGGCAGCGCCAGGAAGAATGCCCGGCTCCCTCCTGAATGTAGCCTTGAAGCAGAGCTGCAGGGCATTTAATCATTTCACAGCTGCCAGCCAATCTCGTTATATGGTAGAATATGTTAGAATAATACCGCTAAAGGCTTGAATTATGCTTTTCTTACGGCCCCCCTTTTGCTGAGCCCGCTAGAGTATGTCGGCTCCCAGGACGCGAATAGCACCTGATAGATAGCAAGGTCCGGAATACAACTCCCCCCCGTATGTAGTTTGCTTCCAAGAACAGAAGCGCCGTGTTCTAGTCAAAAAACGAAAGATGCCTTCGCACTCACAAATTGCAAATTGTTACTATAATAGATGTTTGAAGGTGTCATAGTGGTCGTAGATGTCCATCATCACACCAAGTTCAAAGAAACCCAATAAAGGGGGGGTGTTAAACATGTTATAGCTGATTGTTTGATATGCATTTGTATATATGTAACTGATGTACGTAATTCACTCTCTTGCGTCCCTCGAGGTCTAGAGATACACGTCGTGGGGCGTGAGACCGAGTTTGCCAACTGAGACTTTTGCTTTGCAATAAAACCCTAGCTTTGGGACTACAACCTCGTGTCTGGCGTCTCTATCGTGTGTGGTGACTCCATTGTTTCCATAGACGTCAGGGTCCCCTAGGGGCCCTTTTCAAGATGGCGCACGAACAGGGACCCTCCCCCACTTGTTCCATCGCGTAACGTTGTAATTGAGAAAGGCATGGAACGGCGAGGACGGGACGATCGAGCCGGGATCAAGAGGTGTTCGGGGCGCCCTGTAAAAGTGATGAGAGACTCCTTTGCAGATCTGCACACATCTGATCCCTGATCGACGTGCCTGGCTAGAGAACAAAGAGGTGAGGGTCCCGAAACGAGGCGGAAGCCAAGAAACGCAGACACGACGTCCTTTGGTACGTCAGTATGCAGACGGCTTGATTTATCAGGTGAATCATTCCCCGATTTAAAGCATCCTGATATTGGTTGAGAGTTGACTTTGCAAAATCAAACAGCCTAGGTAAGGTTGATTAACCAGGGGGAGGTTGAAATATGCCTGGGGTATTGTCCACCCTAGCAGGGTTTTTCCGCTGTGATAGACAATCTTTGGAAGATGGCCAAATTGTACCACCTGGGGGAACGCCGGCGTATGAGATGTATGTGAAGTATGGAGTGGGTGCGATAATATTCTGTGAGACTTTGCATAGGCAAACCAGAAAGCAACAAGACCATCAGTGGCCGATTAATGGTAGTTTTGAGATAGCGAGGATAGACAACTTGGAAAGGGTTTTGATAAGAAAGAAAGCACGTCCTGCAGCATTTGAGACTATTAAAGACTGGAGAAAGGAAGCAATGCTCCGATTTAAAAGCAGAGCATAGCATGCGTGCAAGCATAAATCAAAAGGTGAGGTAGCGGAAGAAAAAGAAGAGGAGGAGTGGACTGAGAGTCTAAGAAGGGCAGGCAGGCGTGACCAGTTGAATATAGAAGAGATATACCCACAACGAGAATTACACGTAGCAGAAGAATTGATAGAAAATATATTGACCCATACAAAACAAGGCCCAAGATCAGAAGTAAGACCAGAAACGACATTCAGATGATCTTGGAGGAGATCCGGGGGATAAGAACAGACATGGGGGCCAAGTTGGCTTATCTCACCACAAAAGTGACGATGCTGGAAGACCACATGGAAGGGGTCGAAAATAACCAACTCTCCATGGCACTCCTAGAAACTCAAATGGAAGCCAGATTCATGGAGATCCAGCAGCGAGAAGAGGAACTGAGATTCAAGGTCGACGACATGGAAAACAGGGAAAGGAGAAACAATCTCTGCATTTTCGGCCTGGTGGAATCTGAGGGAGAGAGCCCGCTTGGTCTGGAGGGCAAGGTACATGACATCATACGGGTCATCCTGGGCGCAGAAGCCACTGAAGACATCAAAATGGACAGAGTGCACCATGCTGGACGAGGAGCCAAGGGCCCTCGCTCCGTCCTAGCGAGGTTACATTACTATAGAGATAAGTCGAGGATCTTGGAGAAGGCCAGGACACTTGGGACCATACAATACGGAGACTCTAAGGTGGCCATCTACCAGGACCTCTCAGCCCTCAACTTGTTGATGCAGAAGAAATGAGGTAACCTTACGAGATGACTCCAGGACAGGGGGGTTGATACCGGTGGGGCCACCCCTTCTGCTTAGCGTTTGAATGGAAAGGAGAAAAACATCACCTTGTATCCGAAGAAGATATTCAGAGGGTCACGTAAGAATTACTGAACGACCAGGCCGGCCCCTCAGCCGACCGCGAGGGAGGCACATGGCCTCCGAGCCGTGGCCCTAGCGGACCAGACAATTTTAGAGGCAAGACAAAAGTGAAAGGGGCCCGCACCTTTCAGAAAACCAGACACCCATCTTCGGCATCCAAGGGACACCTGAAATGAATCGGATCCCGAAACATAGCTCTCAGTCCGGAATGTTGTCGGCTCGTTGGCCACACAGCGATCCACTGGAGTAAACAAGACTCGGGGCGGTCAGACTTGTAGTTCACATGCCACGTTGGCATCAAGTTACCTCCTGATTTAGAGGATCCAGTTTGTGGCTAGCCGCCAGGAGTTGGGACAAGGCGGGCCCCGTCGCTCTGCCAAGGATAAACTAACAAGATGGGTGACAGGCAGGGGGCCATCCCCAGAGAGCCCGAGCCCGGGGCCCGCTGACACTCCTAAAAGGGCAGCTGTCAGGGGGAAAGCCGAAGTCAGACCAAGTCAGAGGGCTCAGAGGGGCGTAGAGGGGGTAGTGATGCTAAGACAGGGCATAAGGAAGGTGTTTAGGAAGCTACATCAATTTAAAAGACTGCTTTGCCCCTTTTGTAGAAGAGCAGCCCTAAACAACTACATTTCCCACCGAAAGCTGCATCAGAACTACAGTTCCCAGCATGCCCGAGGTCGCTATGGACCAATCAGAAGCCCGGCCGGGTGTGGCTCATCAACACGCATGCGCAAGCCCCGAGGCACGGGGCTTGCGCTCGAGACTTCAGGGAGAGAGGACGTACGAACTGCAGCTCCGGCAAAAACTACTCGCGAGGGGCCCAGCCACACCGGAGAAGCAGCCCGGCCCCTCGCTCGCACAGATAAGTTCCTACCATCTTCCTGGGAATCAGAGGGATCGGGGGAGAAGCGCAGGGGACCTTTGATCGCCCATTTCTAGCCCCTGCGCCTGTTCAAAGAGATAAGTGGGCGTGTTATTCACGCGCCGCCATATCGCGCTTGAGTTGTAGTGGGGAAGCGAAGCCTTTGGAGATAACTGCACCAAACCTTTGGTGTGTTCCTGCCTCTTGGGACCTGAAAAGATAGGCGCACTTGAGGCGAAAACACACGTGGCAATTGCCCGCAGCGGCCTGAAGGAAGGCCACTGTGGGAACACAAACGCTGGCAATCGCTTAGTGAAAACACCCCGAAAAGGGTGGCCAAGACTAGGCATAGCCATCCACGCTCTATGTAGGGCATGGATGGGTGCAAGTGAACGTTGAATGGTTTGAGTTTATTTCTTTTAGCTTGGACCGCCTGTGAAACTCAACGGACCTGCCTCAGGACTTGACGGCTCAACTACGGACCAGACACTGAAAGCCAGAGCTAAGTTTGCATGCTGGAGTAAAAACTGTTTAGTAGTGGGCTAATCAATGCGCATGGGTTAGATTAGAGAGGGGGATGAGAGAGGGGGTCTGACTAAAAAAGTGGTTTTGAAGCAAAATGCTACTTGGTACCATGTACAGCTAAAGTGTGCAATAATCAACCTTTTCCTAGAAACCCCACTTCCTGTCCACAACCTCTACCCAACCCTCAATCTGGTTTCCCTAAACTCCCCCAAACCTATCCAACCATCGAGATCCTTACCCTCCTTCCCTGCTCTGGTCTAGGTCGCCTGTGTAAGCTTGACTTGCAGGCTCTGCGACCATAGCTGGGGTGGTTGGTATTGCGTCGCTCCTGAGCCATGGACCAGAGTGCCCGACAGCAACGGCACTGTTAAGTAGTTATGGCTAGGTAATCCAGATAAACTATTAATCCCGGGGCTGGTAAAGAAGCTCTGGTGGTTCGTTGACCACTCCCGACGAACATCGCGGGATGAAGATGAACGCCTCAACAACTGGGAAAGGGGGGAGGGAACCGGGGAGGGACCAGGCGGGAGACAAATCCGTAAGGTTTGGGGGACGGGAATCAGCCAGATCGAGCTGGAGCTCTCAATTTTACAATGGGATCCGCATCGGAAATAAATATTGGAGCACAAAGAAGATACGATCAAGGACCTTAATGGTTGATGGCAGGATAGGTACGCTTAATGTTAAGGGCTTAAACTCACAAAATAAAAGATCACTGACCAGTAACATGTTCTGCAAACAACAGCTGATGGTGCTCGTCCTACAAGAAACTCAATACAAACAACGGAAAGAATCTCCGATTAAAGGATAAGAAATAGGGAGCAATTTCTGGGCCTCCCATAGAAGTTCGAAGAAGGAAGGGGTTGGTATTCTTCTGAACAAGTCCCTCCACCACACAAACATGGAAACTAAGAGGGATTTTGGGGGGCGATTCCTGGGTATCAAGGGTACTTGAGAGGGCGAGCGTGTTACGCTGGCCACCCTATAGGCACCCAACTCTGGCCAGATACGGTTCCTAACCCAGATCTTCAGGCTAATGGATGAATGGGCGGAGGAGGCCATGATAATGGGAGGGGATTTCAACCTTATAATGGACCCTAAATTGGAATGGTGGACGGCGAGAGGAGCAGGGCCAAGGGGGGGTCACCAAAGACAATTTAGCCCTACAAACTCTCTTAAGGGATCACTATTGGGCTAACGTGTGGCGCAAAGCTTGGCCAGGCCCGGGGGGATACACTTTCTTCTCTCCCCCACACTACACCTATACGAGAATAGACCTGCTTTTAATCTCGGAGGAAGGGGGGGTGTCCTCACATCCCAGGGTGGAGGCAATAACATGGTCCGACCACGAACACTGGTAGCTAACTGATCTCTGCCCCTGTCCCCGAGGTCCACCCGATGGTGCTGCAATGACATACTCCTCAGGGACCCAGTCTTTAAAGACTTCTTAAGAAACGAGATGGTAGCCTACTTCGAGACAAATGATAATGGGGAATCGGACATGTTGATGGTGTGGGAAGCCGCAAAGGCTACCTTCCGGGGTCTCCTTATAGCCGAGGGCTCCAGGCGCAAGCGAGAACGAGGGCTCATTGAAAGCAAACTCCGAGAAGAACTAAAGACCCTCCGTGCAAGACTCGGTCTAGACGGGGAGGACAGGGAGGCCCTCCTGATGGAGATGCATGGGAAGAGACAGGCACTCCACACAGTCCTTATAGGGAAAGTACTTAAGAAGCTAAGATACACACGTCAAAGATACTACGAAAAGGGGGATAGAGTGGGGACTCTCGTAGCACGAAGAGCCAGGGGATGTAGAATGGAGAGGAGTGTGGAACCCACCAGAGGTAAGGGAGGCAACGAGTGCAACAAGAAGGAGCAAATAGCGGAATGTTTCACTGACTTTTACAAGGAACTGTATACGAAACAAGGGGGTGAGTCAGTGGAGCAGATCCGGGCATACCTAGCAGAACACCCTCTGCCCCGACTGACTGAGTTGGAAATACAGGAGCTGGTGGAGGAAATATCGGTCGAGGAGGTGAAGGGCACCTTTAAGAGGCTAAAAGTGGGAAAAGCACCAGGGGGGGATGGGTATACGGCTGATTTTTACAAACAATGCCATCCTAGCAGAGCCCATGGCCAAATTGTTCAATCAGATCCGGAATAGAGACACAATCCCACCCACCTTCCTACAGGCCCTTATCACTGTGATAACCAAACCAGGCATAGATCTGGCAGATTGCGGATCATATAGGCCTATCTCCCGCCTAAACCTGGATGCCAAGATCTTTACCATAATTCTAGCCACCAGACTGGAGAGGTGCCTCCCCCGTCTGGTTCATGCCGATCAGGCAGGATTCATCCTCAATGGACAAGGCTCCGACAGTATGCGCAAAACCCTCCATGTACTAAATTCAAAAGCATTCCGGGACGAAGGGGCTCTCCTCCTCACTCTCGATGCAGAGAAGGCCTTCGACAGGTTCAGTTGGGGATTCATGGCAGAGGTTTTCTCTGTGGTGGGAATGAGGCCTAGATGGATGGGCTGGATGGCAGTGTTATACTCCACCCCCTTGGCCAAGGTGGTCGTTAACGGGTTTTAATCAGGGGCCTTCCCCCTAGAGAGAGGAACGAGACAGGGATGCGCATTATCCCCCCTAATATACGCACTAGTCATGGAGCCATGGCCGTCTCAATTCGGATGGATGAGGCAATCAATGGCGTATCGATAGGAGATTCCCACTGCAAAATGTGTCTATTCGCAGATGATGCGCTTCTCTACATTACCAAACCATCCCGGACGGTTCCTCGCGTACTGCAGGACTTCATGCAATATGGTTACTCTCGGGATTCAAGCTTAACCTTATGAAGTCGGCGGCCTTCATAGGGGGAAATATGTCAGAGACAGAGACAAAGTATGTGGGTGAACTCCCCTTTCGACTCCAGAGGGACGGGTTCTGCTATTTGGGAGTCCAAGTCACAGGGGACCCTACAGGCCTCTTCCCTAAAAACTTTACCCCACTTCATACCGATCAGGCAGGATTCATCCTCAATAGACAAGGCTCCGACAGTTTGCGCAAAACCCTCCATGCACTAAATTCAAAAGTGGTCCGGGACGAATGGGCTCTCCTCCTCGCTCTCGATGCAGAGAAGGCCTTCGACAGGGTCAGTTGGGGATTCATGCGGGAGGTTTTCTCTGTGGTGGGAATGGGGCCTAGATGGATATGATATGATATGATATGGCATTTGTAATGCGCCTATACACAAGTGTTTCAAGGGCTGGATGGCGGCATTATACTCCACCCCCTCGGCCAAGGTGGTCGTTAACGGGACAGAATCAGGGGCCTTCCCCCTAGAGAGAGGAGCGAGACAGGGATGCCCATTATCCCCCCTTATATACGCACTAGTCATGGAGCCATGGGCGGTCTCAAATTGGAGGGATGAGGCAATCAATGGCATATCGATAGGAGATTCCCACTGCAAAATTAGTCTATTCGCAAATGATGCGCTCCTCTACATTACCAAACCATCCCGGACGGTTCCTCACATACTGCAGGACTTGACGCGATACAGAGAACTCTCGGGATTCAATGTTAATCTGGGGAAGTCGGTGGCCTTCATAGGGGGAAATATGTCAGAGACCGATACAAATTATGTGGGTGAACTCCTGTTTCGACTCCAGACGGACAGGTTCCGCTATTTGGGAGTCCAAATCACGGGGGACCCTACAGGTCTCTTCCCTAACAACTTCACCCCACTTTGGATAGAAGTCAAGAGGGAGGTGGAACGATGGGCAAGCTCGGGGCTCTCGTGGATGGCACGCCTCAACCTGATTAAAATGGTGGTACTCACCAAATTCCTATTTGTATTCCAGATGCTCCCCATCCAGGACCCTAGGACCTTCCTAACAGAAATAAAAAGAACCCTTCTGAGATTCCTCTGGGTGGGTAAAAAGCACAGAATATCATACGAGGTCCTAACGAAGCCCAAGGAAGACGGAGGGGTGGGGTTCCTGGACCTTGCAACATATTACAAAGCAGCTCAGTTGAGGCTCATTACAGAACACTTTAGCCATAAGACTGAAAAGCAGTGGGTGGCAATGGACAACAAGGTACTAGCCCCAGTCACGGTGGAAGAATGCTTGTGGGTCCCAAGATCGCGTATTCCAAAAAGGGTCCTATGCCACCCGGTCCTGGGGGTCCTGTGGTCGGTCTGGAGGGAAGGTGGCTACTACAGATGGCTTACTACATGGCCCTCTCCGTTAAGTTGCATCTGGGCTCCCCTGTTTATAGACAAAATAGCGGAACCAGCAGCCTTTCAGCAATGGTTTGAGGCGGGTCTCACTAGAACAGGACACCTCTGGGTGGGGGGATCCTTCCTGCCCCTGCTAGACCTGAGGGTGGGAAAAATGTCCCCGTCCCGCTACCTTCAGCTCAAGGGAGTCGTCACTGAACCCTCATGGGAAGACACCCTCAGGAGGGACCTGACGGAATTCGAGAAAATGCTGATCTCCACCCCAGGCTCGAGAGGGGTTATATCTCGTCTCTACAAACACCTCTTGTACTCGGCCCCCGGAGAAACCCCGCCAGCCCAGATGCAGTGGGAAAGAGACCTGGGTGGGGCAATTGATGACAAGAAATGGTCCAAAATGGCATTCGAGCAAGTCGCTCAACGACCTCACTCCAATACCGAAACCAGGCCCTGAAGATATTGCATAGGTGGCACTACCCTCCCCAGAGGATCGCTAGGATGAGGGCGGGATATGATCCACACTGCTGGAAATGCCAGAAATAAAAAGGTGACTACATACACATGTGGTGGAAATGTCCCATGGTACAAACCTATTGGGGAGAAGTGATGTCATGGATTAAAGGGGTTGATGGCGTGGTTAGGTCTATGTGCCCCTGGCTTCTCCTTTTTGGGATCGACATAGGAGATGCTCCTGAGGACACCCAGGGTCACATGCTACAGGTTATGCTGGTGGTGGCCAGGTGCTGCCTGGCCCAAAAATGGAAGAGCCTGCACATGCCTGAAGAAAAAGACTTGGTCAACAAGGTTCAGGCCATTTACGATATTGAGTTCTTGACACATCTCATGGATGAGTCTAGGTCCAACATTGAAGAACTCTTGCTCCCCTTTTTTTGAGAAGTACGAACGCCTGGCGAAGTGACAATAGTACGCCCGGGGCCTGATCCAGACACCAAGGGACTTCCAGTGTCAGCGCCCCATATACATGGGACAACATACCCATAACTACCCCATAAAGGCAGTTAAAAGCCGAGCCCAAGACATTAAACCACAAGGAGTAAACAGACTGTGCCTTGATGAGTTTCTCATGGACTCATTGGACAAACTTGATACCAGTATTCGATTTATGGCTGAGGGTTAGGGGAGGGGGGACAAGGGTTATTGTTAAAATATATGAAGATGAATACTGTTGACATTTGATGTATGTTGTGATAACCGAAAAATGCCAATAAAATACGATTTTTTTTAAAAAAAACTCACAATAAGGATCAGAGGAAAGGTGGGAGAGAGAGGGCGGGCAACGTGCTGTGTCCTCTACTCCTAAAGAGTAACAGGAACCTTTGGGAAAACAATATTTGAACTTTAGTCACTAAAAACCATCCAGAGCCAAAAGGTTAAAAGAACACTTGCGCAGAACAAGGTGAAAGAAGAAGACACACGTGGCTAAAAGAGAAGTTGCATATCAGAGTTATTTTGCTTTCATGTTTAATTATATTATTTTACAATACATTTTAATTATTCAGGAAATGTGCGATAGCTTCTTGCAGGAACAGAATTGCACACTTATAGCATAACCATCTGCTGTATTTCTGGAGTCAATCTATGGACATTACTGCATTTCATATGGTAAAGGGAAAAGTTTTACTAAAGTTATAAATAGTTATCCCTTTAAATCATTCTAATCAGCCTAGGGAACGATAATCCATCTCCCAGTGCAGCAAGACATGTTATAAAAACATTTGGAATAGTGTAAAGATCCAGGATGCTGTGCACTTTTGATGATTGAATGTTACAGTACAGGATAGACGTGTAGCTGCAGTTGGTTTTAAATGTTCCCATTAATATGGAGAGTTGTGCATAGGAATGCCGCAGATATATTGCACTTCACAAAGCTGCATGCATTAAAACCAGGACTGTGATAATTGATGCTTATTTTGAGAGTCCAGGGAAGATCTGGGGAGTCGATTAGATCTCCAGGAGAATTACGCTGTTTGTCTTATGTATTGTAAAACGAATGCAGGAGAAATAGGGAACGCATGGTGAATCGATACCGCCCAAACATTGTGTGCAATGTAAATTATTATCAGGAACAGCAAGCATTTAGTACAAAAAAAGCTGTTTAAATGTCTCAACATTTAACAAGTAGCTCAAATTAACAAACCCTGGGCCAGTTTCTCAAAAAGGAACTCAAATAAAAGGAGCACAGAGAATGTGCTTCTTTCATGTTAGCTACTTTCAGAAAGGCTCATGGGACTTTATTCTCAAAGGTGGCCTGAGCATTTCAGGAGGGGCTGGCAAGTGCCTCAAAGAGACACTTTCCAGACCCCTTGCCTATATTATCCCGACACCAATGTATGACAGGCTTTCAGCAACCGCGTGGGAGCGCATTTCACGGATACGGTTCCTTAATCGTGAAATGCTTAAAAAAGACATTTCCATCACTATTTGGGGGGTGGAAATGCAAGTGGGAAAGCTGTGGTTTAAACACAAATGTTTTGAGAATCTGGCTCCATTGATTTCCCCATCAAGATAAGCTGCCTCGTCCTACAACCAATGGGCTGTTTTTTTTTTTTTTCCAATGGAGGATATCATCTGTCAGGCACCCAAATAATTGTGACCATGCCTTCTTCACGTTGACATACCACTACCTATGAAGCCTTTTACTATCAACGTTTAGATACAAGACAGTAGAGAGTAAAACGGAACCGAACTCATGTTGTAAACTAATGCTGTAGACCAATGAAGTTAAGTGGGGTGGACTTAGTTGAGGGCAACACTAACTACGTTTCCTAGAGTGGAAACGACATAGTTTTATAAAGAGATGCCCAACATAAAAAAGATGGGGGTAGAGGCTGGATACGATACAGTGCCCTAGACCTCATATAAAACAAGCCTAAAGAAGAAGAAATTAACTCATAGGACATTTTGCACAGGAGCATGTGCTTATTTTACATAGTACCCTTTACTCCACACTATGACAGTCTGAACAAGATAACATGGATAAACAGGATACTGCACAAAAGACCATGCACTTACCTGACCTCTCCACAGGGCCCCGGATGCGACCCAGTTGAGAGTGGCAGAAGAATCATACCAGGGAAGATTAAACAAACTCCTGAGAAGAGCGTCACCTGTAGAACAGCGGTTGTACATTGAGTACAAACCAGTCTAGTAAGTGGATATAAACTAGCTGCAATCACAAGATTTTCAGATCAAGATGCTTTGTTGAATAGTAAATATTTTAGTAAATATTTTGGTATTGTAACCCCACAGGTCGTGCCACTTTGGGAAACAAGGACCCACATAGAAATATGTATTAATACCCAGATCTGAACCATCTGGGCCAATTGACAAATGCAGGTGAGTCAGATCCTGACTATCTAGGAGTCAGTGCACATACATTAAATGTAGTAGGACATGATGAGAGGGGTGATATAGAACTGAGATTGTTTTGAATTGTTTTGTAGGGACCATGGCTCACCCTACGTAAGAGACAGCACATAGAAGGGTTGCTGTTTGTTTGTCCTAAAGAAGGTTGCTGCATGAAGAGACCTGAATAGGGCTCAAGAGACAACCGAAACACGTGTAGACATTCCAAATCTGTTGGATTAAAATCTATACAGATGGGTGGATTCAGCAGCAGATCTGAAACCAGGAAGGAATATTTATGGTGGAACAGTTGTGTCTAACCAAAGGGGGTTAGACAGAGACAAGATAGAGAGTATGAAGGAATGGAGAATGAGAGTGAATGAGTGGTAGTATATTTGAAATGTGATCTTTGGTGTCTTATGACCAACCTGGAACTAATACAGGCTTTTTGTAAAAATAATGTATAATGTATTTTGTATTTTTTTATGTTTTTTTAAAAAAAAATGTGTGTGGCACAATTCAATTAAATTCATTGATCAAATAAAATGAACTGTTGGTTGATATTTAATAAGAGACCATACAATAGAATGGTAGTTCAGCCCTCTCCTCCACTGGTCCCTTGCATATTGTTTCCCTTTTACTATCAGCCAAGTTCAGGATTTCTGTGACTCCATATTGGCACAAATTTGGTAAATAGTGAGAGATGTGGACAACAATTGCCATATGTTTAAGTAGTCTTAATTATTGAGCAGGAACGCCTACCTCTTAGGTTCCGGCTATGTTTCTTATCCTCAGGTTACCTTATCCTGAGGTTACAGTGGCTGATCAAAGATTTTTCTTTTGTTTCTAAAGCTCCTTTTTTTTTATTGAGCATTTGTTAGGTACTTTATACAACAGAATTTGTTTCAAAGCGCCACATGGCTAAATGGGAAGGGAACAGGAGAAGTAATAACAGTGGCAAAAAAGAACAACAGTGATATAAATATACAGTCATGGTCCTACTAGGCCTTGTGGCATTTGGCTGTGCAAGTGCATTGAATAGAAATGCAGGTAAAAGGGATAGAAGGGGGAGCAAAGGAGTGGAAAAGTGCTGGAGGAGGGCACTCGATAAAAATGCTAAGTGAAGTGCTAGTACAGGTGACTGTCAAGGGTTGAATGGGGAGCCACCAGGCAGGGGCCCACAGGGCAGTGCGGTGGGGAGGATCAGGCCGCTCGTCACAGTGGCATTCGGGTGATTAATTGGGAAGGGAAACAGGTAGAGAAGAGTAGAATTTGGAGAAGTGGCTAGAACTTAAAGAGGTCTGGTTCAAGTCAGAGATGGACAGGGAGGTGGTTCCAAAAGGAGGCACCAGCCAAGGAGAGAGACCTACCCCCCCCACTCTCTGCTTGGAGAAGGGTTTGACAGAGAGTTGGAATTAGAGGGGGGTAGGGCTCTAGCAGAGAAGTATTTAGTGATGGAAAGTTGTAGATAGTGTGGTTCCAGGTCTCAGAAAGCCTTGTGGATGATTCAGAGGGTCTTAAATGTAATCATTACAGCCACCAGGAGGGAGCCAGTGGAGAGATTTTAGGGCTGGTCAGATATGGTCCCTGAGCTTGAGGCCATGGGTAAGTCTTGCAGCCCTATTCGGGATTAGCTTGAGGGGCAAAAGGAGAAAAGAGGGAGATTGAGAAAGAGGCTGTAGTCCAGCCTGGGGAGAACCTCAATAGCCCTGGAACATATACTGGTAAAAAATATGTTCTAGTAATAATAACATCAATGTGCACACAAGAACATGAACAGGCTATGGTTCCCAATAGTATTGTGTTATAACCACCACGTCAGTCTTCCACTTTACAGTTCTTACGAACATGAGGCAAAGGCTCCCTGAAACACACCTTAGCTACTACTGGTGCCTTATGGGTTTGCAAATGGGTTATCCTGCTCACCACAATGTAACCAACCAGACACCTCAACTCCTATATCACACCCTGTTGTGTCAGTCAAATTTGCAGGACAGGCTCCTCTGGTATTGGATGATCACTGCACATCTCATTACAGTGCATGCACAAATGTTGAATTTCTACAGCCCTATTTAGCTGCATACATATGTGGGGGGGTGGATAAAGGTAATAATATATAATGGGTTATTAGGGGCTGTTGGGGGTCTACCCCCACATATATGTAGAGAAAAATGAGGTACTCTTTACAAGTCCAACTTTATCAAGATAAGTCTAAGATTATATTCATGTTTGATAATTAACCTGAAATATAATTTGAGATGATATGTGGATTTTGCAAGGGTGTCCATGGTACTCTTCCTCTCCTGTTAGTGGTGGGCTGGATCAGATGGCTAACACTTCACGCTGTATTATGCCACAATCACTGATTTGCAGTCACAACAGTATCTTGGTGGTGCACTTGAACATAGTTACTGCTGGACAGACCAATTGTATGTGGTAGTATGCAAACAGAGATAAACATGACCACCCTTGTCTGGTGAATTGATATTAGCATCAAAAGCCTGGACAACACAATCCAGCAAGGCTCGATGGGCAACACTGACAATGCAATTTATTTAAAAAAAATGCTCAGTCTGTAACAGTTCACTTGAGGACATTATACACTGTTTTATTTGTTTGTCCCATTTGCACTTTAGTAGGCATAGAACACTTAAGCCACTCATATGACAAATGGGTCTAAAGCAATGTAGACCCGCCTTAATTAGACTATGGATGGCAGATAAAACGTTGAAATCTTGGACATAATGTGATTATGTAGATACAATCCACACACGCTGTGACCCCCACCCCAGACGTTTGCACAGGTGAATGTACATATAAACTGAGAAATATGACAAGTGACCAGTAAACAATTAGTATAAACATTAGGAAAAATGCACCCTACATAAACCTAGCACTTGCAAATTGCTGCTGCATTACCACTGTTTGTTGCCTTTATTATTTATTTATTGTTATTTATCTGTTTCTCCTCTGCTTCGCACTTTCCACCTCTCCCCCCTGCCATGCACTTTTCCCCTCCCCCCTCTCCCATGCACTTGCGCGTTCTCAATGTCACTGAGCCTAGTACGATCACTGTTTTGTTCTCCCCTGTTCCCCTCCTTTGCCTTGTCGCGCTCTGAAACACTTGTGTACGAGCGTGATAGAAATAAAATATCAATCAATCAATCAATAAAGAGTAGAATAGGTTGTGTCATACAATGTAGTGCCTAAATAGAAGGTAACATCCATGAGTAGTGATTAAATGTATGGTGGTATGCGATGCATGAGATGCAAAGTACATACACTAGGCACGATGTGCATGATGTTCACCTACAGTTGACATGCTGACCATTAGTATTACAAGGCAAGGACTGCTTATTCATTAGTCTACATGTAATTGGTCCTCTCTATGCAATATATGTTTATATACAAAAATGACCTTGTAAAGGTACAACATACTGATGGGAAGCTCGTGTATGGATTAAGAATTGGCAATCTATGACATAGACTAAATTATAACCTGAACGAACATGAAGAACATGGGAAGCAGGAAGACCAAGCAATAGAGACAAGCAATTGTCAATACGAGAAAAGACCTTTGCTACCATTGGTTACACCATCACACTGGGATGTCTCTGTTACATAGATAACAATACCCAGTTTTTAATTGCCTTAAATTATTCTTACCAGATCGACCCTAGGTGCTGAGTCTGGAACCACTCAAATCCAAAGCATCTGACATTGAGTGGTTTGTTCCTGATGGATTTCCAATCTCTATATCCAGCCTCTAGATAATCCTTTGTGTATATATGCATCTTGATTCTGTATGTATGCAGATCATACGTATACTCTTCTCTGCTTGGACCCAAAACAAGAGGCAATAAAACACTGTTAGATGGATGCATGATAGCGGTCAGTAATAGGATGGATGTCAACCATCTCAAGTGTATTGTATAACAAACAGGTTTTGATCCATCATCTGAAACACAGATTTGTGGCCTTTGACATCAGATATGGGTTCGCAGCTCGTTAATCAGGTCTGCAACCTTGGGTTCCTGCTCAATAACTGGCTCGATTTAAGTCAACAAATACACAGGATTAAACAGACCTGATTCTGGAAGTAAAAAAAAAATTACAAAAAAAATTTAAAATGAAAGAAGACCCCCTTTTTTCTCTCTCCCAGCAATATTACTTTGATTAATACTTTGCCATTTCCATGGATGGAATATTGAAATGCAATCTATGCTGGTTTACCATATTATTGCATTGCCTGCCTTCAATCCAAAGAGAATATGCCAGCTGGTCACAATTAACCTGAAACCCAGCCCGTCCTCTTCTAAAAATCTCCAAGACTCTAAACTCAGCAAGTCTCTGATTGACAGATGTTGCAACCATGTTATCCTCACATCTAAACACTGAGTCTATCAGAATTAGCAGATATTCATCATGGCTACAACCACTTTGATTTAGCGTGGGTGTTGTGAACAATTGAGCACCAAGCCCAATGTACATTATATACTTAGTTATTATGATATGTTATGATATGGCATTTGTAACGCATGTATACAGAAGTGTTTCAAGGCGCAACGAGGCAAGGAAGGGGGATCAGAGGGAGTACAGAGACAACAATCTTACTAGGCCAAGTGATATTGAGATGGTGCAAGTGTAGGGGAGGGGGAGGGGAAAAGTCCCAGGGGAAATGTGAGGGGGCAGTGCTGTACATGGGATCAAAACAATAACAAGAAGTGTGGCCAGCAGGTGGCAGGTGCAAGGGTAAGTGCAGACAGCAGGTGTCCAAAAGTGCATGTAGGGGGACTATAGGGTTACGGATACAGACCCAAGTGCAAGGGTAGCCAGGAGGCAGTGTGGGTGTGTAACTGGGTGGGTAGGGACCTGGGCCCGAAATCAGAGGGTAGCCTGGTGACCAGTTTAGTATCAGACAAGAAATCAGCAGGGGAGAGGAAGAGAGAAGCCAGAAGCAAAGAGGAAGGTCTTGAGGTGCTTCCAGAACCGGAGATGGTTCTCCTCAAGTTACAGGGAGGCAGGAAGGCTGTTCCAGAGGGAGGCCCCAGCCAAAGAAAGAGATCTACCACCAACTCGTTGCTTAGAGAAGCGACTGACCCTGAGGGAGTTGGAGGCAGATGAGTGAAGAGCTCAAGAAGGGACATATTTAGGAAGAGAGAGTTGAAGGTATTGAGGTCCCAGGTCACAGAAGGCCTTGTGGACAATGCAGAGGGTTTTGAACGTAATCCTCACAGCCACTGGGAGCCAGTGCAGAGATTTCACTCCTGAAGAGATACGATCCCTGGGCTTGAGTTGGATGAGTTGCAGAGGGCGGACAGTAGAGGCAGGCAAATTTAGAAAGAGGCTGTTGCAATAGTCCAGCCTAGAGAGAACCAGAGCTGTGGACACAGTGAGCATCTGGGGGAAGTAAAGCAAAGGAAGAATACCTCTGAGGAGGTGCAGCTGGTAGTGTGACTTCTTAATGACGTCAGAGATGTGAAGAGAGAAGGAGAGTGTGAAGTTGAAGATGACAATGAGGTTTTTAGCCTTGCAGGTGGGAGCAGGAAGAGGGCCAAGAGAGACTAACCAGAGAGCGACAAGAAAGGAGGGAGCGGGTGTGCCAATGAGGAGAATCTCAGTCTTACTGGCATTAAGGCAGAGGTCATTGGTGGCACACCACTCCTGGATAGCAGACAGACAGTCAGAGATGATTGACGGAGAGGAGGTGGCCAAAGGTAGCCTGAAAATGAGCTGGGTATCATCCGCATAGCACTGGAAGTTGGGGCAGAGAGTGGCAATGCGATGGGCAAGGAGTGCCAGGTATTGGTTGAACAGCCAGGGAGAGAGGTTAGACCTCTGGGGGACACCACAGGTAGAGAAAAAGATACCGGAGAGGAAGGACCCAAGTTGGATAGTGAAGGGTCGGTCAGAGAGGAAAGAAGTCAGCCACGCCAGGGCCTGACCAGTGATACCCAGGTTATCACAGAGACGTTTGAGCAGGATGGCATGGTTGACTGTGTCAAAGGCAGAAGAGAGATAAGTAAGATGAGGACACAGGGGATGCCCTTCTCTCACCTCCATATGGGGTCCTGGAGCACATGTCCCTTTTGCCCTCTAGGGCAAACATAACATTCCCAGGTACTCAGATGTCTCTGAGTACCTGGGAATGTCGTAGCACTATCTGGGATATGCCTTATACCTATATAGAAACCAACACTGTTGGATTTGACAATGCTTGTTTTAAAAGGACTTCACTGCAATGGACAGCGTGAAGGAAACACATACTTCTAATGCATGAAGTGGGTGTTGGCCCACTTGGTTAAGACATCTTTGTAAGACCAGTAGCACATTT
Source organism: Ambystoma mexicanum (assembly GCF_040938575.1). NCBI lineage: Eukaryota > Metazoa > Chordata > Amphibia > Caudata > Ambystomatidae > Ambystoma > Ambystoma mexicanum. The sequence continues at coordinate 1,153,719,358 of NC_090928.1, forward strand.
GCAGCTGCCATCAGGCCATTAAAAGTCTAAAGCCTGCCTATATAAACCACTGCCAGGCCCTATACAGATGACAATTAGGGCTAGCTCAAAGAGATCCCAGTAGGATGTGTTTGGGTGGCAGGGCAGGAAGTCCCGCCACACACAACATTGCCTTCCTTTCGGTATTTGCAAAAGTTTTCTCTTGGAGGTGATACTAAAGTGCCACCCAATATCCAAAGCTGAACAGTTTGGATTTGTTGGTTTTAGGGCAAGACCGGGTAATAATTCATTTTGAGGGTTGGTGCTCACACATTTGTATCATTATTTTTAGTTTCATATGTTTATTGATCGCAACTATAGCTCCATTAAGCTTCATAAATCTTCATAAACTAACAGAGTGCTTTAGAGATTCTGAGAGGGAGGAGGCATGAGGGAGCGGCTGATACAAGGGAAGTGGTGGCACTAAACTGCCTCAAGGGGCCGGTCCAAAGGGAAATTTGGGATGAATTTCTACATATTGAAGAGGAACACGCCCATGCAGAAGAAGGTTTGGAGCTCCTTCCTGAATTACAGAAATGTGGGGTGAGCCTGATGCTAACATGGAGGAGGGGTCCTTTCCTTCCTACAGCAGCATTGTTTGAGTCTGCTCAAATCTCAAAGCACATGAGTAGTAGTGTAATTTGTAAGATATATTTTGAATAATCTTTGGATCATGTGTCATGTGGTCAACACTGATCTAATGCCCCCTTATTTTGTATCCCACAACAGAATTTTCAGCAAGAACGTGGTTTGAGCAAAACCAAAATGCATTTAAATAATTGAATTACAGGTGAAATCACGATAAGAGTGGTCTCCAGCTCAATGCAGGGGAAGTCACCAACCTTTTCACAATCATAGACAGCTAGTCTACAAAAAGAAAAATGACTTGCCTTCATCTATCTCATTGTTTCTCACACTCAAGCACTCACTCTCATAATACATTTGGTATACACGTTGAGGTTTGAGTAACTAAAACGTTCAAATTATAACTTTGCGGTTTACGTGCCATTGAGTTTAAAGGTGGCATACAGCAATCAAGGAGGCAGAGGGGTCATAATAATACCAGGATCCTTGAAAACATTTTACTTTCTCCAATATTCTAGCATCTTTAATCTAGACATATAGGTACACTTGCATATTATATATAGGGCTTTTCCTTTCCCTATAATTACCAACAAAAGCTGTTATCAGGCTTCCCTTTTCCTATGTAAATCTGGTCATGAGGTTGGCTAACATGTGTGTGTCATTCCAAATAATCTCATAATGACTCACATCAAACTCATGCAGGTTTCAGATTAGACAAGCAGTGTCACCGATTTAGAATGCACACAATTTGAGCGTGCACATCTGAATTTGGGAGAATGATTTTGGGATTTTACTTAATAGAAATTCCCTTTCACGTTGCAGATTAAGTCCCACTGGAGTGAAATTAATTTTCTGTACTATGCATTCAAGAATGAGGGGTTTCATGAAATGTACACCTGCATCATTTTGTAGGTGAATAGAAATGACTGGAATAAACTCTAATTATCCATTTTATATTAAATAGCCATGGCCTGCACAGAAAAAAACATGATTAAATATATCCTCATTTGGCTCTGTTACAGACATCTTCAAATCAACGCCCAATATTAACTATATGTGTGGAAAACACGTTGGGTACAATTTAATTAGATTATGATTTTTGAAGAGTGGCATGCTAAATGCACAGAGGTGCTTTCCATACCATTGTGCATGCAACTCAGAAATGTATTTTAAGTTGGATTGAATCGGCATCTCACTTAGTTTAACATGCAGTGAGATTGTACTGTTTAGTTCACATTTACATTAATGTATGTTGTTAACAAATTCAAGAGAAGAAATGCAATCTCATTTCAGATACTCACTTTGGCAAAATGCTTTCGGTCTTAGGGTTGACTTTAGCAAAATCAAAAGGCAATGGCAGAAAGGTTTTGAATCAATCTTAACTACCAGCACATCTCTGGGCACCACTCCAGAGCATCAGTTTTCCGCCATTGGCCTGCTAAGCCATTACAGAAGGGCAAAGACCTGAATACCTGGACCCTTTAGATTGGAAATCTCCCAGTTTGCAGCAGCCCCATGCTCCAAGGCTGCCTGCAAGAAATCAGGACTGCCTCAAATTACCTCTTTTTGCGGGTTACCATGTAGAAAAAAGCCACCCACTGGAACATTAATCTTCCTTTCTTCAGGTCTTGAGTTGGTCTCTCTATAGTTCACCCATCCATAATTATAATCCCAAAGTTGTTCTTTCCTGCAGCTTTTCCAATGTCAAAATGCTCCCCTATGTGCTCACACTATTTTAAAGTGTCCACAATGTCCATGCATATGTAATAATCATTTCAATCTCTGTGATTGGCCTTTTTTTCCATTGGCCTGTCTCACAGTTAGACACTTCTTTCACTGGATGATTATGATTTAGATAATTTTGACATCAGCAAAGGAGGGAGCTTATTTGACTCCTACAATGTTATATGCCATTTTATTTTTCTTCATTAAACCGTGGCAGCAATATGATAATTTAATGAAACATATATTGCCTGGATATGTGACACACCCATTTGGTATATTTCTTTATTAAGTTATACATTTTTACCATTTTAATAGTTTCTGATTAATGTATAGAATTTGAATTAGGGTCACATTAAGAGGTGTCCTTAGCCCTTGACATACAGCCATTCTCACTCATAGTTTTCAGTCTTATAGTTCCTGATTTATCAGTCATATTTAATTCTGCACATGAAATCAATGGTAATCATTATGTGCTGTTTTGAACCAAGGGAAATGTATATGATTGGACATGCCCTGTAATTCAAATCATGTACTATATAACGGCTCTTTGTGAGGCCTTAATTAATGATTGATCAGGCATTTTTGACAGTCCTCATTGTCCTGTTTGCATTAGTCCCAGCAACAAGCTGATTATTATGAGAGAGCAGGGTCAAAAAGGTGCCAGCAAATGAATACATTTGCTTTTGGGGTGCAGTCATAAAATAGACCATCTAGCCACTCTAGATGTCAGTCTTCTGTGAAGACAGAAATCTTAGTATGTCAGTTTGTAGAATAATATCCCATGGTTGACTGCAAAATGTGGGGAGGTCTTAGCTTGCTTCGAATTTAAACTCGAAGGTTAACTTGAAGTTAGCACAATGTAGGTCTATGGAATACAGGTGTTATATAAACAAATATAACTGTTGCTTCTCTTTTTTATTTACAATAGTATATTTTTCTTTTTACATCCAACATTACGTAATTGAGCTGTGTTCATTTCAAGGGCAGTAGTAGATTAGTTACAAATCACAGGTGAAAAAACTGGCTTTGTGCATTGTTTAACATACATAGTTCTACAGTGTATGCTGGATTTATTTCTTTGTTGATTCAAATTGAACACTTAGGACTTTCAGTATTCAAGTATGTCAGGCACAGTTCTCCTGTTTTCAGTGCTGTCACTCAATGTGAAGCGAGTGACAGGGGAAAATATTTATTAAATTATCACAATGTATTATTTTGGTGCCTCTAGCTTTACATTACGGCAGGCTCCATGTCTTGTAGTAGGCATTGTTCATTACAAAAGGTGGCAACTCAAGACCTGCTTTGTCGCCAGAGTATTTATCCAAACAATTGAACTATAGGTGTCACACTTGAAAAAAGCAACGCAACATTTCAGTGCCTCTCGCTTTGAATTAAGGCAGTCTTCATGTTCATTTCATTCTTCCAACACATTACAGTCTCTGTGGTATCCATAAAACTAACAATATTTGCTAAATATTTTCACTTCATACAGCTTCAGAATTATATATCCACCTGATGGTATTGCAAGGAAATACCACCAGTGCTACATTTCTGTAGATTGCAAGGTGGTCCCCTGATCAGTGGTACATGTTTTTCTTGTTACTGCACAGAACAGAGCTTCAATGGTATCACTTCAATATGGAAACACAACATGTGTCATTGGGCACATGAAGGTAGCAATAAACTAGTCATGTCTGCCAAGTGCATAAAATGATCAGAATAGTCCTGCTTGCACATATGAAGTGCACTACTTCTATTAGCCACTGCTGTACAGTATTCATTACCTCCATCGATATGAGCATGGAAATGGATAGGAAAAGGGAAACAAAAAATATGAGTAGATTTTATAAAATAGTGGCATCAGTATTCCAGAATATGACTACTGTTACCTTAGGGCAAGTGGTAACCCTGTAACTGGGTAGAGTTGGAAATTCATCTGGCTTTGGTAACTACTATTGCCATTGTCTTAACCAAGCAAATCCATCCAGCCCTAAATGCATAGGTTGAGAGGAACATTTGGAATTTGAACATTCCCACCCCATCTCTTCGTAGACTCTATGAAGAGGTGGGGTGGTAACTAAGGAAACTGGCAAGGGAAAGAGGGCAACGGCCATCGCCTATAAGATAATGTTATTACTGGAGCATTTGATGCTTGCCCCTCCTCATTTGTCACAACAAAGTTTCACAGCTGTTTGATTCATCTGCAACCTTTCTGTCAGTCAATATAACTGGGCAAAGCTGTTAAAAAGTGTGCATAAAAGAATTGATAGAAATATCAATAAATATATATCACACAAACAGAGACAGTCAATACATTCGGTATACTCGTCACACAATCATGAAGGCTTAGCAGTACGTTATATCATAAAAGCCTTATTTAGCTGATTGCAGGCAGACCTGCCTTAAACCCAGTACCTCTCATGAAGTTTGTTTTGCAACTATAGGTGGACATTAGTGGTGTGTTTAGATACTCCACATCCTGCATTATTCTCCTTCATCGATTGCAAAATGCTTTCATTCTTAACTGCTGGCACTAGTTCACTCTGATAGGTTCAAGGTTCTCAAAAAACATGTGCAAACATCTAGCAAGAAATGAGGGACTAGTACTGTTAGTGATAGTCTTAGCACCTGTGGGAATGTCAACAGCCAATCAGGATGCTAGTAATACAGGCTATATCCATAGGTATAATCTAAAAAATAGATTCCTGCCTTTTGTGTCACTCCCAAAGCCACCATTTCTTTTTTTGTATACTTGCATTCCTGCTGTCATGATGTAATTTCACAATCCCAGTGCCCCCAGTTCCCTATCTCTGTTTCTCCCACCACAGCTGGCACTGTTTGCTCGCAACTGTCTGCCTGTGTTTCCAGCTCTCCTCCTGTCCATTTACTATTATTAAAGACAAGCCATTTTGGTTTCTATTTTTTTTTAAGGAAAATACAGCAGGCCCAATATGCATGACCTGATGTAACTTACAATTTTCATTGTTGGCCCTGGGCCACCCATTCTTTCTGTATTCACTGAATTTCACAATCTCAGTGCTCTTTGTTTCCAAACTCTGTTGTACGCGCCACAGCTGGCACTGCCCGCTCGCACCTGTATTTCTGTATCTCCCGTGCCTGCTTTCCAGCTCTCCTCCTGTTCATTTACTATTAATAAAGACCAGCCATTTTGGTTTATGATTAATTTCAAAGAAAATACAGCATGCACAATATGCAAGGCCTGATGTAATTTACAAAAATACCAAAGAAACACCCCCCCAAAAAAAACAGAGAAGAAAAAACAATGTTAATGGACAATTTCAAGGAAAAACTATTACAGACTTTGGCAAAGTTTTCCTTCAGCAAAAATGTTTAGAAATAATACAGTTGTTCACCAGATCAATATGTTACCTAGTACTAATAAAATGCAAAAGTGCACTTAAAACACAGCAACGTTTAAATAATGAGGCCCCTAAAATACTTTTTTGATGCTGTGGTTAATAGATAGAACATGTGACGTGTAATGCACGTGTTAAAATATGTATTTATTTAACACTAGGAATTAGTTGGGGAATTAGTTGGGAAAACGCTTGTGGGAACTAGGAGCATAGCTATAACAAAATATGGATTCCCTCTTTGCAACCAGTCTAAATATACAGTGCCAGGATTGGATAAATAAGAAGGTTTCTGGGATCTTTCTGTCTTGGGGATGTTGGTCTACCCAAGATTTCCTAAATTCAACAAGGTATGAGGGATATAGAACCCTTTCACTCCTTGGCTGAACCCCAGTCTCAGGGATACTGTACCCAGTTATTGTCTGACTCAGCCTTCAGTCTCAGATAAAGGGTGCCTTGCCATTACTATGACAAAGAGCTCCTTCACAGGGTGATATCAAATTGCTCGCTATCATCAGACCACACTCAAAGGATAGTGTGATTTCTCAACCAGGGTTATAGTGCCCTTGGTCACTGCTAAGTATGGAGAGCCCCACCACCTCTTTAAGATTTGTTATCCTACCCTCCACATCTCTGGCTTATAAGGGATATACTTCCACTAATACTGAGAGTGTCTCTTCCCTCTTCTCTATAAATGATTGTGTGTCCTTCTCACCCTTAAGAATCTCATGACAGGCACTGATGCTTCCTATTTAGGTGATCTTCTTGCTAGTTTACTTATCCAAAGGTACGTCGAACATATTAGAACATGTCAACGAGGCATGCAGATCCCAGAACTCTATATTCCATTCCTATTGTTAGGAAGCATTTATTTATGTATGTATTTGTTTATTTATTACATTTATTACACGCCCAGACCCTGGGGTATCAGGGCGAGGTTGCGGACAGCTTTGATTAAAACATTTGGAATATTCACTTGAATGATTGTCAAAAAGCGGAGTTACAGGTGAGTGCAATACAAACGCACACATTGATAGGTAGAAAATGTCATAGGGTGGATTAGTACAGGATAAGTAAATATTAACAGAATTCAGCACGGTCCACTCATGGGAGTAATGCCTATTGGTCTTAGTGCAGCTAATAAACTCTATGGTGGTTCGCTAGCGTTAACTAGTATTGGTTAAATAACCAAGTTTTTATGCTTTTTTAAAGCTCAGAAGGGATTCCTCCAATGTTTGGGAGCCAAGGTTTGGAAGCTACTCACTCCTGCTCTTATAAATTTGAAGCGATGTACCTCGGGGATCGAATTATTGTTGCATTTGTGCGTGAAACATAGGGTTTTAAATATGATTCTGGCCTTAATGGGTAGCCAGTGAGTTTCCCTCCTGATCTTGGTGATGTGGTCTGATTTTTTTATTCCTAGGGCTGAATAAAATGCCTACAGCTCTGCTTAGCACATGGGGTCTGTGTTAGTCTACCATAATTCTATTTGTTTCTGCTGCTCATAAGCTCACTCCTTTTATTTTTATTCAACATTAGAATGTTTTATTTTATTTTGAGCAGGAGGTGGACAGAAGTGCTGAATGGACCCGGGTTGCTGGCTGACCCATTGTTAAGTGAGAATACCCCTACTATCCTTGGCTCATTATCCTTCTCTCCTTTCAGTGCCGCAGTGATACTACAGGATTCTGTGTCATGCATACCATAAACCAGGACACGATCTCTGATGTGCTGTGCTGTGCTGTGCTCTCTCTCTCTCTCTCTTTCTCTCTTCTGTTCACTATTCGGTGATGGTAACAATTGAGCTACTTGCACCACAGGCCATGATTTATAGTGCATAACATTAATATGCCAGGAACATACCTTTGGGAGGACAGTGAATTCTGGAACATAAATAGAAAACACATATGAAGAATCAGGGCACTCATTCATGAGTTGGATTCAGATAATCAGTATGTGCATAAGGAGGAGGTGGAAGAGGTAAACCCTCAACCTTATTTCAGTGACGATTTTAGCATTTTCATGGACACCACTATTTCTGATGCTGTGGGTCAGGCAATAGCCAGATCTTTTTCTGGCTTTTCAGAAGAGATAGGGTGAATCATTACAGATGTATTTGCTAAAAGTTTTCATTCAGACACCAAGACACCATAATCAAGGAGTTGACATGAGATGCTAATCTCAGTCCAGAAAAGAAACGGAGAACATAAACATGTTCACACAGGAGATAAGTGTGGTGCCATTACTTCAAAGCACACTCATCCGAAAACATTCATACTGGTGTTCCATCTGGGAGAACTATAGCTCCCTTGTTATCTTCTGCCCACAAGTATTCTATGCTAGCTTTGAGTTCATCACCCACAGATGTGGGAGATGGGTGCCCAGTATTTTATGATTCTGTTGTCATTTTAGGCTCTAATAACCTTGATTTTTACATTGCACATGTGTATTGCTTTTTAACTGCAAAGTCCAGGAGGGAGACGTGCTGTATACTACCCACGCCACACGCCTTTCCTCTCCTCAACCAGTATTGCATCACCCAAACCATCCATGTTATTTTTGTGGTAAAAGAAAATAATAAACTAAATGCTCTGTCAATAACTTGGTCATTAAAAAGACTGGATACCATCCTGAGATGGTTGACATTGACCCAGCTATCCCAGCTCTGAATGAGATAAGAGACGCATGCCCCACATATGGGGAATGCATGTTTGTCAATTAGCAATAGTTTATCTGAACTCAAAGAAATTGAAACATCTCACTCATGTTTCTCAGCATGTCCAAACCCTACTGGAAACGACATTGTATTCTCTCAGATCAGTTAGAGCAGTTCTGTGTGTCCTATAACCTTGTCTCTGGATTAATGTACCTCCAATTTAGTTTAGTGTAGCATAGCAGATCCTAAAATTGCTGGAATGTTTTTTTCTAAATATGGGGAATACATTAATGATGAAGTGGGCAAATACTGGTTCACATTTCAAGTCAAGCTATTAGGCAAGACCACTTGGTGGAGCTATTACACTTGGCTGTATCAGAAACATTGGAGCGTAAATCTTTATATCATGATGTGTTCTGTGATTGAGCCCAGAAAGCCATATCCTTCTTTGGGCACATAATTGCATTGCTTATTGCAGATCAAGCTAAGCAGTGGAGTCTGTCAGACACACAACCAACAAACACAGAAGTCTTCCTTTTCAGATATGATTAGGGAGGTCAGAAAATACATGACTATATTTTCTTCCCTTGACTGGACCCACATCACAATAAGAAGCAGTCAACCTGGCCATTTAAAGTAGGGTCTGTTTTTCCAGTCAGAGATACAGTCATGTCTCTCCAAAGGTAGTGGTTGGGAAGCATACAGGATGGTAACCCACATTTTCCATACAAAGGCAGCTGTATTTTAGTGGTTGTTCCAACAAGGAGCATGTTGGAAAGTTGACTATAGAACATTTGGACTCATTATGAGCTGAGCAGTAATATGGCGGTGATTCCGCCTCAGCGGAATTATCATTACTGCTGAGATGCCAGACGTAATCACCACCGTAGTACAACCTAGTGGTAGTGTGCACACATCATTGGCAGTACTGGGTCCACAGAGGTGCTTTTGTCTTTATTTGACAGAAATACAGTTACCACTGTACAATCAGGGAACTTTCCGGCAACGGTAAATCCACCAACGGTAATTTCAACGACAGAAATAGTGCCATCACCAGAACGGGATGCACGCCGACCATCTTTAAAAACACGATCCACTCACAATCTCCCAATTCCTGTTGCCATCCAAAAACACAGGAGAGGAAAAAGATGTCACAGTAAAAAGCAAACGGGAATGTCACTGATCACAGGCTCAGAAAACATCAAAATCACCAAGGCAGAGCTGCAGGTCCTTGTTTGCGAGGTGTTGGCCCATGCAGAGGATCTGCATGCCTCCCTGCACCACAAAACCTTGGTTCGTAAGGTTACCATCTCAAATGACATCTGCATGAAGGTGACAGCTGTGGTCAGTGTCCCACGGGATGGAGAGGACTGCAGGAAGAGGGGGAATGACCTCAAAGGCAGGGTCTGCCTCCTCCTGTCCGGATATTGGCAGGATTTGTGAAGGCCTTCCATTTAACGCCAATCAGGAAATAAGGTTTAATATATGAGCATACTGCAAGAAGAAGGCATAGAGTGTGTGAGACAGTGCCTCACAGAACAAGACATACAAGACATCGTCCCTGCTAAATTCATAGTGGATTTTAATGACCATAGCACTGAAACATAATTTCTTCATTTGTATTGAGAAATTCTATCCCCAGACACAGGGCACAGCAATGGGCTTCGCTTTTGCCCCCAGCCTAGCCATACTATATGTGGCCAGCTTTGAAGAACAATATGATATGATATGATATGATATGATATGATTTAATATGATATGTCCACTCCTAGAAGTCTCAGCATTAGCATCACCCACCTCCAACAACCGCGAAGAACTAGTCGAACTTTATGACACCACTATTAAAGAGATCAGCGACACAATTGCCCCATTAGAGACAAAAAAGCGAAAAAACTCTTTCACGCCAATTTATGGTTCAACCAAGATCTACGTGACCTAAAAACACTCAAAAGACAAGCACTCAGAAAATGGCAATGCCACCCCTCCGCCCCTCTACGTGACTCATACCTAACTATTGTCAAACAATACAAAAGGCCATAGCAAAAGCCAAAGCTGACGCATACAACACTAGAATCGACAATGCCCAATCACACTCAAAAGAATTATTCGCTATCTTCAACGAACTAGTCATACCGCCTACATCCAAACATCAAACAGTCATAGACGAGAATTGGTGTAATGACATCCAGAAGGCTATGCTTGACAAAATAGACCTACTCCAAAAGAAAATCAATGCCAACCTTGACAATCTACCCAAGTCTCCTCACAAAACGCGGATTTCCCCAGGCCCTAAGCTCCCTTCCCAACATAAACAGAACACAATCCTCCACCGCCATTCACCTTTAGAAAGGTAACTGCCCCTGAGGTCCTACGCATTATGAAACAAATAAAACCCTCACTCTGCAAGGGGGACATCTGTCCAGCAAACGTAATCAAAGACTGCGCTGAACCCCTAGCCCACTTCATTGCTACCTTTATTAATGCCTCATTCGCCACTGGCTCAGTACCTTCCTCCCTCAAGGAAGCCTGGGTTCGCCCACTATTAAAAAAAAAACATGCTAGACCCAGTCTCACCCAACAACTACAGACCCATTACAACAGTGCCATTACTGCTGAAAATCCTGGATAAGGCTGCCTATCTACAGATACAAGCCTACCTTGAATCTCACAACATCCTAGGCAAGAGACAGTCTGGTTTTCCCCCACGCCATGGCACAGAGTCAGCACTACTCGACCTAAAGAACCAACTCCTAAAAAATATGGATTAAGGCAAATGTGCCATCCTCCTACTCCTTGACCTGTCGGCTGCGTTCAACTTAGTCGACCACAAAACACTAAGGACACACCTCACCAACCCAGCCCACTTCTAGGAAAAAGCCACAGCATGGATCTCATCCTTCTTGGAGGGCAGAGCTATGAGGGTCTACTCAGACCAAGTGTCAGCCACTCCCTCCCCTATCAATTGTGGAGTACCACAAGGGTCCTGCGCCTCCCCTACACTATGCAACCTATTCACACTCCCACTATTCAATGACTTAGAAGAACTTGGCATAACGTTCACCAATTATGCTGACGATACTCAAATCCTTCTCCCACTAACTGGTGACTATGAGCAAGACCTAAAAACCCTACAAAACACTTATGACATCATCCAGGCATGGATGGCAGCCAATGGCCTCTGTCTCAATGACAGAGATCCTACTGGGGGGCCCTAAAGAAACCTTCAGCAAGTTAGACTGCAAATACAGTACCTTCCTAATTGAGAACTCGGTAAACTCCATCTCCCCTGCTGTAAAAACACTGGGGGTATACCTAGATATTACCCTGTCCATGGACAGACATGTCAGTTACATCGCCTCCTCAGCAGCTCTTACAACCAAAATAATGAATGCAGTAAAGCCCCACTTGTCCACTACAAACCGCCTCAACATCACCAGGGCCACCATAGGTGCGAAACTGGATTATTGCAATGTCCTCCTACTAGGTACCTCTGCCAAAAACATGTATAGACTCCAGATCACACAGAACAACACTTTGAGAGCAGCCCTCAATATTCCAAAGAGGGAACACATCTCCCTAGCAAGACAAAATGCTCACTGGCTCCCAGTTAAAGAGCGCATTCAGTTCAAGACTCTCACCATTACACATAGATGCATATACCAATCTGCCCCCAGCTACCTCAATGAACGGATACAACCAGTCCAGTCACTCAGACCCAAAAGGGACCTGTATGCTAACCAACTCACAATCCCCAACTTCACTAGAGTCAAAGCTGGCGGCTCGAGTTTCGAAGTCCTAGCGCCAAAAGCTTGGAACTCCTTATCGCCTAAACTAAGAGTTGAAACATCCCTCATAGCGTTCAGAAAAGCTCTGAAAACCACCCTATTTAAGTGAATCCCACTTATAATTCTACTGCATGCAACAATGTCTGTAAATTACAACTGTACCATGCTCACGGTTCCCATGTAACCCCAGAACTATAGCCATGCCTGTAACCAAGTCTCCATCTCTGCTCTTGTTATTTTCACCATGTCAAGTAAACTTTCTTGTAACAGCGCCACGATGCCCGAGGGCAGCTGCTGCGCTTTAAAAATGCAAATAAACAAATAAATAAATAAATAAATAAATAAGATATGGCGTTTATAACATGCCTATACACTAGTGAATATATATCACCAGTCTAAAACATTGACAGAGCTCTAGCATGCTCCCTGTTTTGGAAACCAACAGACAGAAATACCATATTCCATTTCAATAGCTATCACACCGGACATCTGAAAGAAAGTCTACCCATGGACTATTCTAAGAGTCAGAAGTAACTGCATGGATCTTACAGATTTTTACACAAATGGAGACTTCCTAGGAACAGACTAAAGGCCAGAGGTTATCCAAAAAACCTCTTAGCCACTTTAGAAAACGGGAATAATATTCACCTAAGGCATCATTGATGACCCCAGATAGAATCAATTGCATTCTCACATATACTTCCAATACCAACCAGGTGAGGAATAGCATCAATAAATTTGGCAACTCGTTCTGTTCAATCTCCCACATGAACCAACTCCAAGAATGGCTCTAAAGCGTTCTAACAATGTATGTGGTTGGTTAGTTCATTCAAACTTTAATCCAAACAAAATCCTGACAATTAAGATGGGATCTGTGTCCATTTATAGGACATTACTCCGGTGGCAATTGTATATCATGCAAATATACCAGCAAAGTGAGTTCCTTCAAAATAGGACATAAAGAATGGCAAGTCAGATATTTTTCCAATTGTAAGACCACTCAGATTGTCTACTGAATCCAGTGTCCCTGCAGACGTAGATATGTAGGCCAAACTAGTCATGCAATCAATATCCACATTGGGGAGCACCGGTCAAGGATCAGATGCAGACATTTAACAGCACCTATGGTGTCACATTATGTGGAAATTCAACATTCCGCAGATGACATTTTCTGGTGGACCCTAGAGGTTATCAAACGTGCAACCAATACACAGAGATCTCGTTCACATAAAGAAACACACCTATCTTTCTTAAATGAGCATCTGCTACTGCTTTAATGCCCTTAGTAGTTTTCTACTACAGACATTCCACAATAAACAGTGCTACCCGAGATCTCTTTTTTTTTTTAGGGTGGCTGTACTTTCCAGCGAGGCCACCAAAGGCAAACATCAACCTTCTATGTAAATGATTTTAATTCACTGCCTTCATTTGTATTTACGTCACGCATGCAATAATCAGATGTCAAGAACTCTTCACAGAGACATATACCGCCTCCATTCAATTATGCACGCGATTGACAGAATTTATGAGGCACGTGTGATTGATATTTTGTCTTTGTGCTTCCATCAAGAAACAGGGATCTCTTGGGTCAGATGTAACGTGCTTGAATCACAAATAAATAACAACATCAGAGACCGCCACGGTCCTCTTTCTATTGCTATTTATGACATGCAGTAATTAGGGTCAACATCAGGGTGGCGCTAGCACTTTTTATTCATATTTTCCCTTATGTTCTAGGCGAACAATCAAGCGCGTTAGATCAGATGTAATGTGCCTACTTCCCCATGTGAATAAAAGCTGCCTATTTTTAACCGTCTTTCCAACACTTCCATATTACACTTTAAACTAAAACTTCAGAGGTCGACATTGTCCTTTTTTGATCTCAACACTGTATGCATACCATTGGCGTTGCTATTGGTGACGCTTTAGCTACAAGCGTCATCATTGCAATGATGTCAGCATGTGCTTAGTCACTGCCATGCAGTAAAATCAAGCTGGGTTCATAGCACTACTGACGCTTTGATTTCTTTAGTGTCTGACAGAATACACGGTGAGAACAACACTGCCAGCTTCCATCAAACAGGTCACCCACAGTGATTACATCTCTTCAGCTCTTTCAAGTCCCAAAGTCTTTCTCCTTCTCTGTGGGCATAGCAGACGGTTATAACTAGATAACCGCATTTTGCAGGGTCTGACGGATTGACGTATCAGCTTCTGGCACTTCACAATCGGAGGCAGCAGGTAATTGTTCCTGTCATCCCCCCCAATGGTACACTTACAGGTGAAGGGTGCAGATGTTAAAAAATGCATTTAAACCTGGGTTTCACAGCAGGCACACTAATGCATGTGTCCTTTTACTTTTTGGTCTAGTTGCAGAACTCCCTTGGTTTAAAAACGCTAAGAAGTCATCAGGTTTACATGCATATAATGTTCACATTCAACTTTTTTTTACTCTACCTGTGATCCCCTTTGCTCCACAAAAGCATGGAGAGTCAGCTCCCTTTAAAAAAAAAATCAAAAAACAGTTTTCGTACAACAAATAAGCAGTGGCGCCCCATGTTTCTTTCTTAGTGGTGCCTGATGAGGCCACTTGGTGTGGCCCATTCATTGACCTCTATGAGACGCGGACGGGCTGGTGGGGGGCCAGTGTTATTGTAAGAGTGGCTGTGGTCCCCTTTGCCCCCCTCCGACCTCTGGCCAGGCGGCGCCACTACAAATAAGGGCAGTTTTTTAAAGGTTTAAGTGATAGGAAAAACATGTTTTTTAAAGCCATTTTGTTTTTAATGTTGCCTGTATTTTTATGGGCATGGTCCACCAGTGATGCCCCAGTCCTGATGAAGGCAACCATACTGATTCCCACACTGAAATGTCAATTGAGTTACATCGAAACAGTCAAATTAGCCACCAAGCTACACGCATAAAAAAGTGCAGCAATTGGGCACTTTGACAAAGAGTAGTGGTTTTGCATTTACACATTTGCCTGTCCTGCCAAGAGGGCACAGCAATGAACATGATCAAGAAATAGATGTTTTGTTACAATTCGAAATACATTGGTTTGTCGATAATAAGACCTAAAACGATATGTCGGAGTTTATCTATGTCAAAATGTAGGGAAATGACAATAATAATGTTCAAACAATTTGAATCTATTCATATGAATCCAATCATTTTCAATTAATTTGAAGCATTTCTTAATCAAACATGTCTAATAATTAGATTCAAAATAATAAATTTTGCTTCAAAACTGCCTTTTTCATTCTCATTAATTTATGTTGTCATCAGCTTATGCAAGTGAAATGTCAATATTTTCCCTAGGAACATTTTGCCTGTGTATTTTCAGACATCGGGAGGAGTCAATGGCCACAGCAGGTGGTAGCGTGGAGCCCCTAGTTCTGACCCCGTCGGAGGAGTAGGTGAGTGTTAGGCAGAATCATATGCAGTACCCTTTGGGAACACCACACACAATTAAGACTACAAGTGTAAGTACAATTTGAACTTTGGTACTAGCCAGTACTATACAGTAAAGTGGTAGCGATGGCTGAGCAGCCAGATTTATCTCAAGAGTAAAGTGAGCAGTACAAGAGATTACACAAAGGACAGAAATTACTATGGTTCAAACAACCACTGAATCAAGGTTTCTGAGTAAAAGAACACCATCAGTTATAAAACAATTCACTATCATAAAGCAGCAGAAAATCACAATCTCAATATGCTACCCAACACCAAATTAATTTTGGACAAGTTAAGCACAAAATGAAGTGTGAGCAAAATGGCACTCCAGCAATTTAAAAAGGGAGGAAAAGACAAGGTTATCCAAAATCAACAACACCAAGAATTGATAGGCAGGGCAGTCTAGAAAATGCTACTACAACTAGGATTCAAGTCAATAGGCCTGGGCCAATGTTAGTGGTTCAGAGTCGTTGCAGAGGATAATACAGTTCAGAATAGTTTACGGTTAAGTCTTTGCCAAGAGATCAAAACGAAGTTGGTCGGAGGAAAAGTTATTTAAAGGAGAAGAGAAGGACAAGCCTTTGGAGAGGCGAAAGATTTCAAACACTTTCACCGTCGTCGGACAGAACGAACAACCGGATTTGCACAGCACCTTAAATGAAGAAGAATGCTGTAGCTGAGGCAGTTGTTCCTGGCAGATCGCACAGGTTCACGGTTCCTGAAGCAACTGTCGAGGTGACAAGAAGGAGGAAGACTGGAGGGTCCTGCACTGCCCAGGGAAGAACCTAGCAGCAGAGCAAAGCGTCAAATCAAAGGTGCGCTCCTTAAAACCCAAACAGGTTCCTTCCTCCTGGCTATCCGGTACACTGCAGCGAGGCACAGCAAATTCTTCCAGGAGAGGGACTCCGGCGTTTGGCGAGCTGGTTGGTCCCACCAAGCTCAAGGGAAGAAGATTCCTTGCAGATCTTCTCTGTTGTTGAAGTTTCGGGCGATTCAGACCTGCAGCAGAACTTCACCGGGATGTCCAGTAGTTGCAGCAGTCGTCTTCCTTCAGCTTCTCTTCGGTTCTCTCGATCCAGTGGTGACTCTGCTTTCCAAGTCCCAGATACCTGCTTTTAGGCAGTTGTCCCCCATTCACACAGGCCAGCTGTCAATCACATAGCAGGGTTAACTAGAGTGTGACTTCGGTCTCCAAGGAGACTCTGTGCAGGGGGCTTCAAACCCCTCCCTCACATCCTGTCCACACAGACACTCAGGTGCCTAAGGAGGGCTTCTGTGCAGAAGCCCGCCCAAGGACGGCGAACAAAGAAACCAAACCTGGTCTGGCGAGCAGAGTAAAACACAAGAAATGGCAAATGAACCCAACCGGAACCAAACAAAAAAAAAAGGGTCCAGCGGGTTAGAGTTTGAGGCTATCACCATAGCCTCTAATGTTACCAAGGTATTTTCATAGCTCACGTTAGAATGCAAATGGTAGATACCACTGCCACCAGCCAAATCTTAGAGAAAGGGGAACATAAAAATGTACCATGAGAATCAGACAAAAGGGGATAACTATTAACCCCCCCCAGAACTCTATTGGAAGAAAGGTTGTACTGGGTCTGTAAATTTAAAAAGACTAGTAAAGTCAATGACAACTTTACATGATCTGGGAGACAGTAGTAAGTCCCAGAAAAACGGAGTTTAAAGTGGGAAGTCTGAAAAGACAACCCTGTGTCACTGCACTGGGGGTGCTGAGTGACACACAGTAAAAAAAGATGATACCTATGGAGTGGGTGAGACTCCATAGCCCATGAGCATAACAAAATGTACAACACACAGCAAAACACATGAGTGGGAAAAAAGGCTCACACTCTTACCAAGTAAAACAAGATTAAACCCTAAAAGTCCAGCAAAGCTGCTGAGGGACTCAACATGTAAGGGAAATTAGCCATTCTGGAGAATTTTCCCTAACATTGAGCTCTATCCACCACATGGAGGGGATCAAGGGGGTCAGGATTGCGTGGGCCGACACAAGCACCCAAGTTGGATCCAGTGAGTTTGAAAGTCCCCCACTTTCCCAGACAATGCACAGGACAAATGACCATCCCAAGCATGTGTCCCTCAGCACAGATGGGCCCAATTGACAGGAGCAGATGTCACCACATGCTAATGAGCAGTACAGCCTCAGCATTCACTACTCCCACCTTGCAGTGGCCAAATGCATAAGCCTGCAATCTCCAATATCGCTCAGACCACATGTGTAAGATGTCCCACCACCATGTATCATGTGTGACTGGCAAGCCCACATACGAGTAACAGCATGGCATTGTTCACCCACCAGGTTCACAATCAACACAGGAACAGGATGAGGATGCAGGCAAATCCAGGGCCACCAACGACACATGGGTGCAATTCAGGGTAGCAATGGCGTTGGGCATGTGGCTACCACCTGAAACTATGCCTTCAGAGCATACTCCTGTGCTGGGTTGATGGGCAGGGAAATTTAGTAGGACACATGGTGCAGGAGGGCTTCCATCACCTGCACCAGCATGTTGGAGAATGTGGTCTGTGACATTCTATGCAGCATGGCCAAGGGGTGCTGGAAAGTGCCAGTCACCAGGAATTTCAGGATGGACACAAGCTTCAGCAGTGGGGGTATGGCTGTTTTTGTGTTTATATTTCTGGCCTGGTAATCCAGGATTAAGGTGAGCAGCTTTTACAGGGTGACCCGCTGGTTGTAAGGTCCAGGGTGAGGGCCTGACCCATCGTATTAGTGCTCACCTTACATGGCATCTCCTTCTCCTCCTCATCCTATTTCTCTCTGTACCCTGTGCTGTTCTTCCTGCCCCTGTAGGTCAATGTGCAGCATGAGCAGATGCATGCCCCGTTCACAGTGGCTAGTGGCAGCATTGTGTTGGAAAGTGTGTTTGGGGAAGGCGTATTCCTTATCTGGCCTTCTTGAGTGGATTTGGTGAACCTGTGGTTTCATTTCTGGCACCTGTCTGCAGTTACCTTCACCTGTGTTTCCTACAGAATCACCACCCATTTTCAGCAGTATCTCAGCTGTATTTCTACTTGTAATTTGGCTGAAATACCATTTTGGATTTGGGCAGTAATTCTGCTGCTGTTGCATTTGCCCTTTTAACATATATCACCCAATTCGTAATGAGCCCCAATTATCTGAAGTGTTGGAACGTATTTCACTAGAGACCTGTGCATTACAGACAAATCAAGTGTTTTATCTGGATTGTGTTTCCTCTCCTACAATGTAAGCATGCTCCAGGCAAGAGGTTCACAAGGGTCTATTGTTTCTGTCGATGTATAAATCTCAGATTTTTCAAATAACTTAAGTAACTTCAATATATACCACTGTTTCAAAATAGAGACCATCACATTGCTTCCTGATGTGCTTCACTCTGGACATTGGCTTGCGACTTTAGACCTCTACAAAACATACTTTTGGTCTCCATATCACCCCAATTCCAAAATTATGTTTTTCAAATTTTTCTAGACAACATTTATCTGGACAACATAGTAACAATGGCACATTTGTGATGGGAATCTCCAGTGCATCTTCACCAGACAGTTCATTGCATGCCGATGGTAAGGTTTTTTGGTAAATCGTGATTAGTCTGACGCAGAAAGTGCACATACCATGACATTTCCAGGATTCCACATAGACTCTCAAGTGTTCATTATCTCGTCCATTAGGGAAGATTCAAGCTATCAAGAGAGAACTGAGGTGAGTTTTGTCAACTATATTAGTCTCCCATCATTTGTTCGGAAAATTAGGGATTCTTTCCTCTACTCAATCAAAGCCATTTTTAGAGTGGTGTTCACAACATATGGAGTCTAGGAATGCAGAGCGAGCTTCAGTTTATCATCACATCTATTTTTAGAGCCCGATGCAACCGTTGTAGGTTGGGAGCCCGATATGGAGAACCCCAAAAGGTGGTGGTTAGTCTTTATGGGAGTTGGCTAAGGACAAATACATTTTAGAACAGCTGCAGTTTCATTAACAGTAATAACATTCCCCAAAGAAAAAAAGAAAAGCCTCTTGTTTCTTTCTACTGCATATGTACATCATACTACAGTTATGGCTAGGACATGTTGGGAACTGCAATGGGTGTAATTCAATTTCTTCCAGTAAATGTCCATGCAGTAGTTTGTTGGTTCCCCTATGGATTGGAAGTATTTCTGCAACTGGAACTGTCACCCATCAGAGTTTTAGGCAATTCGGCTGCTCCATGCCCCTGCACAGAATACTCTGTTTGCAATGTTCTTCAGTTAGAGACTAGGCACAGATGCCTTAGCAACAGATGAGATATTTTATCACTTGTGCTCAGCCGTCCAATATGTTTTCCTTCCATTTACACTAATTCCAAGAGCTTTTCTTAAATCTTCCAAGCAGAAAGGCATCTCTTAAATTAATAACATCCCTATGACCAGCACAGACTTGTACCTACTGGTGATTTCTGAAGACATTTTGGTGATCCCTCTTACCTTTTAGCTGGTGCTGATGGATACTTCTAGCAACCCACATCTGCATGAAGCCACCCCAGAAGCATACACCTTCTGTACTTTGGGATGTCAACCTGGTCCTCTCCATGTTTATAGGCTGGCTGGAAAACAAAGGCCTCTTTTTGTGGGTTATTTAGGCTAAGCTCTGCTTTACCACATTTCTTTCAGAACATCAAACATTACAGCTTTTGAATTGGATTGCAGAACCTATTTTCATAACACTGTTCAGTGTCTTATTTCACAATCAATGGACAAAACATAATTTCAAGTTTGTCGAATATCCAGCATTTCTGAATTATCTTAGTTTGTATGTATTGTGTTGTCATAAGGTGTAAAAGGGCTTTACCAAGGACCTATGAGCTTCCTGCATTCAGCTCTTCCTACCATTCAGGTGTCCATTCTAGCTTTAGGTCTGCATATTTATTTTACTGAAAAGTACTTTTTACTGAAAACCTGTGGGTCATAATGTGTATTTGGTTTGTCTGAGCCTGGAGCTGGAACAATATTATGCTTCCCTTCTTTGCTTAAAATTGTGGCATATCTAAAACGGTTTCTGTGCCCTGTGTTCAGCAATTTGTTTGTTACAGTTGAGATGTAGCAAAACAATTGAGTGTGAAGACACAGAGGAATTAAGGCAGTAACATTTCTTACACTTTCTTCATACAGAAGAATCATTAATTGGAGAACAGCTGTGGGTTCGATCTAGGACCTTCTGCTCTAGCACTTTAACTCCCAGGGTATTGATTACTTGGGTAAGCTTAAACTTGATGGGTAACCTTACTAGCCTTAAAATTGATGGGTAACCTTACTAGCTGGAAGGAATGGTCTCTTCCTTCTTACAAATTTTAATGAATTCCTGGCTGTGTCACTTTAGGATGCCTCTGGATGAGGATCCATTTGTTGGATTACCATTATGTGTGGGAATGGGTTTTATGGAATGATGAAGTTGATTATGTATTTTTAAGAATATGACTAACATGAAACCGAAAATTATAATTTTAAATTTCAAACATGGAAGTGTTGAAATGTATGTATGTTCTTTTCTTATTTCCTTTTCTTTTTAATGAATATATGAAGAATGTATTTTGTGTATTTTGTGAAAAGTTTAAATTTCTCCCAGCAACCCCTGCACTCCAACCATCAATTAGATATGACCCCTCTGATCTGAAGGCAAGGTACAGGGAGTGGGAATACAGTAGATACATCTTTTTTTTTGCATGAAAGGCAAAGTCAAGAAAGGAACTCAATCGGAAAATCGTTTTGGGCTTTTTATTTGCATAAAATGCAGGGGTTTGGGAAACTTGTTTTGGGATGCAAGTAAATAAAAGGGAAATTTTGTTTTGCACACTCTACATTCACTGGAATGGCAGCATTTTAGGGTTACTGATTTTGGTATTATGGATCTGTACAGAAGACAGTGGTTTCAGGAAGGTAGAGTCACCCAAGTACTTTATTGTCTATACCGGCTCTAATACACTGGGTATTTACTTTGTTAGTTTTGAACTCTAACAACACTCATTCCATGATTTTCTATATGGGAATTAATTGATTTAACTTCAATTCAATGTGCTAAGGATCTACACAGCTTTCCCCCTCCCGACAATCGAATGGAAAGGATTAAGGCAGGCAGTTACGAACACAATTCAATTGAAATGCATAGGGTGATTTTCCATAGTGGAATTAATTTGAATTGGATTTAATAAAATATGCCAAGGGTCTCCCCAGTGCCATCCCATACCCACTATGTGAGATGGAGATTAAGGCTGGCAGACCCCCCACACTTTTGATAGCTTTGGGATATATCTACTTACATGAGCTGCCTTAGTTATGGAGCATCCAGGGAAACAGTAGGGCTCCTCTGAGCATAGTGCAGATATTTTGAAAGACGTCCGGCAAGGATAGTCCCCAGCAAACAGACTTCCTCTGGCTTCTCAAATGGCAGGCCCAGCTAGCTCTTGGATTTCCCAGTCTCTGTCTCCCACGCAATGCTTAAGGCCCAGCAATAGAGTGGGAAAGTCAAGGGAAAAATCAAAAGTCCAAGGAAAGGTCCCAAGAGTTGAAATGTCAGAGAAAAATCAGCCAGTAAGCCCTCCTCAGATAGAAAACTGAACTCATAGACAGCTGGTTTTTCTCATAACTCAAGTTGTATCCATCACATACAATCTGTTTTTACATGGTCCCAACAGGTTTTCCATCCCTTTTAATCTGAGTCCAGGGTGAACTCACTGGGACATACAATTCTCTTGTAATTAAAGAAAAGATGGCCCAATGTTATTCAATAGGAAGGCATCAAATAGCCCCCACCAAATTGTAGGTTTAATTTCCCTTCTATGACCTGAACAAGACATCTGGCGGGCCCATGTTATCATGCCCTCCCCTCCCGGGCTTCAATGGTTTTTGTTTGAAGCTAATACACAGTCAATGGGGAGACCTGACCTTAAAGGTAATTTCCGCTGGCTGTGTGATCTGCATCATTGCAGTGCAGATCACATTCTTTTTATATTTTTAACTGAAGCTCCATGTCTGTCTCCTGGATAAACCCAGCCCAAAGGTCTGGGGGGTCACAATTCCAGATACAACCAGTTCAGGTACAAATACAGTTCTGAGAAATAGCATTTAAATGTAAGAAATATACGTTACATTTTGTATTTAATTGCGGCTTGTTGGCAAGAAGTAAACTATTTCTTTACAGACTGCTTGAATAGAAATAAGTCCAATCTTGGTATTATTTACACAGATAAGCCAAAGTTACATAAGGAACCAGTGTTCCTGCTACAACAATGAACTGGGCCGATCTTTTTACATGTTGTGATTGTATATGATGAAAATTAAGTCTCTTTATTCCTGATAAATGCTATCTGTCACTTGACATTATTCAACCTTTTTATCTTCCAAATGCACAGTGTTTCAAAGGTGTCTTTTCTTTCCACGTGCACTGCTGCAGTGTTGCATCTTTTCTTTCCATTTAACTAGGCCTTATGTCAAAATCGCTGTTTTGTAATGGCTTTTATATTTCAGTGGAACTTCACATTAGCCAGCTTCAGTTTCACAATAGGGACCTAGCATGGCGTCTCCATTTCTGTCACTCTGGGGCTGTCTCTTTACCCCACAATGCGCAGATTGACAGCTAAGTGAGTAGAAAACCAAAGGGGCTCTCATTGATCAGTTTTCCTTTCTTTTCTCACAGTCGGTTAATCAGTAAAAACGTGTATACCTTGCCTTCGTGAATTCAAAAAGCTCTAGTTGCTTGTCTTAACTCTGAAACTGATACCTAACACCTATCTGAACAGATTCTGCTTCAAAAGTGGCCTGCAACAAATATGTGCTGTGATGAATAGCAAATGGTGATATATTTCAAACCCTTGGGTCCCAAGACTGAAAGTCCTTTATCTCCTTTGGTCTGACAGAGAGTCCCAGGCATGAATAGACTGCGATCCTCCATACACCAGAGATCCCATCCTGGAATATACAGTATGAAAAAATCCTTAGGGTATGTGTTAAGTAGGGTTCCTGGCCAAGTACGACACTGACATCATAGTATGGAACAGGAAACCTCTTTACTAAGTTCCAGCAACAGGCACAGGGTACAGGGATACAATTAGGCCAGAAAGTTACTCAGACAGACATCCACCTCCAGCCTCTCTCAGTCAACCCATCTTCTCAACTAACATTCACTGAACCATTCAGAACAAAACATTCTCACACACAGTATTCCATGTCAGTCACTCACAGCATTCCATGCTTAGAGGACAGGGTGCAGGGAAAGACAGTATGCAGGAGCTGCACCATGGATGCATTTGAAAATGAGGCAGAACATTTGATGCTCAATTCTCTACTCTGCTGGAAGCCAGAGAAGATTTCCACAAGAGTCATATTTTCTATGTCCAGGACCCAAATGATTTTGAGTCATCTGAAGTCTCCTAAATGTTTTATTGAAGTACACCGAGGAGTGCATTGCCAGAGTCCAAGTGATGAGTCACTAAGAATCCTAGTACAACTACAGACTTGTCCAATATCATGAAGGGACACATTATGTTAAAATAGCATACCTTTGAAATGTCATGGCCCTTCATCAACTATAATGTCTAAGCAATTATATCTTGACCCATTTTCCAAAATCGGGATTGGTGTGAGGAGAGATTATTTCATACTTACTATTTGCAGGACATTTTTCATCTTCACTGACTAAGAGGAAGCCAACTAGATTCCATCCAAGTACAGACGTCATCCAGCCTTTGTGAATGTACATTCAAGCAGATTTCAGTTCGACTGTAACTGGTATACTGTGGAAAAATGAAGACCTATGCTTTGACTTCAAAAAGAACAGCTTCAGAATCTGGAACATGGTTATAAAAAGTAATGAAACGGTTAATTGTGAAAAATAAAAGCACTGGAATTCAGTTCCCAATAGTTGCCACTCACTTTGACCTGGGGATGCCAGGATTATCTCAACAATCATTAGGTTATCAGGTTTTCAGGTCTACACATTGGGCCTCATTACAATTCAGCCGGTCCAGAAACAACGGTGACAGTAAATCCACTGCCACCGTTGTTTCCAGACCGGCTGATTCTGAGTCCTGCAGACAGTAGTTGTCACTCCCACCAGGTCTGAGTCTATGGGACTCAATGGGAATGGGGCTTTACAGAATTCCACCTCCAAAATTACCGGGTCACCGGGGTTGTAATGCCCCAGTGATTCCAGCAATCATGGAAGCGGAATGGAATTACCGGTGCGGCAGCAGCCTGCCGGTTTTTCCTGCACGGCTACTGCCAGACTCGTAATGAGACTCATTGTGTTTTCTGCCTTGTATATTACTCAATGAAGTCTGGGTTACTGATAGATGCAGCTTCCTTTGTCCCTAGCTGCTGGTATATTCATGTGGTAATGGACACTTATTATGTGCCAGTCATGAAAAGAGGATAATAAGGGAGCAGTGGATAACTTGTGTGAATCCACACTGGGAAGTGGATAAGTAGTTAAAACAAATAAAAGCAATTAACTTAACAGGAATGTCTGTAGCATTGCTTGTTTGTTTTAACTTTATTTTTTAGTCCTATTATGTTGGCAAGAAATAGAATGTGTGAAGTTTGTGTTCCTTGACTTGAAGCATCTTAGTAATACTGAGGAAAACATTTAACAAACAGATTACAACACGTGTGTTGCACATGTTTGGTGAATCAAGTAGATCTGAAGAGTATCAGTGCTCTAGTAAAATGAATGGGGTGGTTTCAGCTAACACAGCGTCAAAAAGAAAGGTGTGTTTTGATTTTGAGATTAGTATTGTGAGGCTGAGTATGAGGGAGGATGTTGTGCGAGCAGTAGAAGGAATACGCTTTGGATGAGGGAGAGCTAGTACATTAACATAAGCTTCAGTTTAGAGTTGAAGAACATACCCAACCTCTTGTAAAATTCTCTGTAAATGTGAAGTAAGATATCCCAAGTAGGCCAATGAAGAGAGAAATGTCAGTGCCATTTCACCCTCTCATCCAAAATGAGTCAATATGATACATGGCTGCAGTAGTTTTTATGTTAGGATGTGTGAAAAATTCAATGAACACCAAGCACAATGTGCATTATGTAGTTAGGGATTAAACTATACAAGCCTCTTATTATTGACATATGTATGAAATATGAGGTTCTGTGGGGACTCTTATGTTTACAAAATGTGCTTTGATATTATGTAAAGCAGCCAGGATCTCTTATTGGCTCTATGTGTTCCCTTCTCCATTTTAATTGGGTATTTTGAAAGAGTGCACAAAGCGTGTACCACACTGTCCAACTTGGAATGATTACCTTGTATCACAAAATAATGTATATGAATATGTTGTCATAATTCTTTTCCACCCCTCTCTTTCACTGCCTCTTCCAGCTCCTTCCTCCTAGTGGGTAAGTCACCCTTCATATGGAAGGTTCTTAATGACAACACCAGAGTAAACTCTTATCCAACATTTTTCCTCCAGAAATTGACTTGGTATGTTTCCTAAATTCTCTATGATCTAGAAGAACCATCATTCATTTTCAGTGTCTCAATTGCATCATCTACCTGAAGATATGCAGAGGTTGTCTTTAATGTTTTATTGCGTAATGATAACTAGTGTAACATACATTACATAACGCTTGTGCCCCAGCTCAGCGATTCCCCCGTCTTGGCAAATGCTAGGGACAAAGTAACTGAAGGGTGCTGTGGTGCTTTGGAGACTGGGCTCTATGGCAACTACAGTTGTAAGCCTCCCAAGTGCCTGCAATTTCTTCACTTCCTGGGAAGGATAGACAATCAGGCTCTAGGAAACCCAGACCGACTCCCAACGCATTTGCATCCCGGGTTGGGGCTCGCAATTTGCAACAGCTCACACCGCGTGGGCAGCGTCTGTCTGTTTATTGGATGACTTCCCTGACTTCTCAGCACCCAGGCTGTAATTTTCCAGGCCCAAGTGGAATAACCCTGTTGGATCACCCTTGCTGATACACAGCATCTCAGCAGAATGCCTGCCTGAAAGTGATCTGGATATTCCTTGTTGGATTACTCAACTGGATTTCTCTAGTCGTACATGGGGACTTGGTGGACTGATTACCTGGACCTGGCCTGGATTTCACACTTTGGATTTGCGTTTCTGCTGACCTTGTATGTCCAGGATTGACATACTGCTTTCTGCGCCTCTTTACCAAGCGCAGGCCCTGGTTGCATTCGCGTAAGGTCCCTGCAGACTATTTTTCTGGGTGTCTGGCAGCTCCAGGGCTCAGAGCAACAAGAGGCACACACTTCTCCTCCAATGGCTCACCTGCCAATAAATATCATCGCTAAATACAAAGTCCACCTACCCTATTACTACAACTCCTGCTTCTCCAAATCCTTTCTCCACTTCTATTCCATCCTGCTCACAAAGTACAAACATACAACAACAGCAAAGACAAGTGAGACAAAAACGTGAATTCAAACAGGGTTCTGAGACCTTTAAGGGAAAGTGATTAAAACAGGCATGATTCTCTTCTCTGATTCACAAAGCAATTGGCAGGTTATTTATGTTTTACTGCGCACCCTGCGACACTATCTCTCTCTACGGTTCCCGAGGGAATTCAATCTACCAGCGCTTTGAGGTCATACCAATGATGTATAGAGTGCTACATAAATGCCACATAAAATAACATAACATAACATAACATAACATAACATAACATATAAGGGATCAGTGTGTATTTATTTTGTTTTCATTTATGGGCGTTAACAGCAAAGTAATTGGAAACAGACGAAACAATGAACACAATGCCTAATACGATAAAGACACAGTGAAATGGGATGAGGAATCGAATAGGGACTTTTTAAACCGTTGTGGTAAAAAATGGGTACACAAACAACAGGTAAAAGGAGTACCTTTTCAGAAGCGTGGTTATATAATGGTAATAAGGAACGACAACAACGTGTTTTGAAAAAGCCCACAAACAAACCAAACAAGTGAAATATAGACAAATTTACTTCAAGAAAGGTCAAACGTCTCCAACCGCTAAATAAAACTGACAAAGAGAAAGTGAACGTGATTTGGGGCCTTATTACACAGTAAGCGGTAGGGGTTTACCGGTACCGGTAAGGGCACCGGTACCGGTAAACGCCTACCGCCTTACTATGAGGTCCCTTTGCGGGTTGGTACTTTAATGCCTGCTTTTTAGCAGGCGTTAAAAACCAACCCGCAAAGGGACCAGGGTGCTAATTACGGTACCGCAATTTGCAGTACCGTAATTAGCACCTTCCCCATTCCCATTATGCCCTATGGGGCAAAAATGGGAATGGGGAAGGGCAATGGGGGAAGGGAGAATTACCGCCCCGCCAACCTTGGAATAGGGCGGTAATTCCCCTTTCCTCCGAGGCGGTGCCGGTATTTTACCGGCATGGACCAAGGTGCTAATAGCGTGAGGAGAGATTATTTCATACTTACTATTTGCAGGACATTTTTCATCTTCACTGACTAAGAGGAAGCCAACTAGATTCCATCCAAGTACAGACGTCATCCAGCCTTTGTGAATGTACATTCAAGCAGATTTCAGTTCGACTGTAACTGGTATACTGTGGAAAAATGAAGACCTATGCATTGACTTCAAAAAGAACAGCTTCAGAATCTGGAACATGGTTATAAAAAGTAATGAAACGGTTAATTGTGAAAAATAAAAGCACTGGAATTCAGTTCCCAATAGTTGCTACTCACTTTGACCTGGGGATGCCAGGATTATCTCAACAATCATTAGGTTATCAGGTTTTCAGGTCTACACATTGGGCCTCATTACAATTCAGCCGGTCCAGAAACAACGGTGACGGTAAATCCACTGCCACCGTTGTAGCTAATAGCACCTTGGTCCACCGCCTACCGTGTAATGAGGCCCTTGGTCTTTCCTCTTGCGACCAATCCACTCTAAGCACACACAAATCTCACATGTCTATTCTGGGGCTCTGATTGGCACACCAAAATCCCGCTGTAGCCACCAATATTTGAGGCATGAACCCACTTCTAACGCGAGAAGGGAACTACATTGGCTCCCAGTATCAGCTAGGATCTCCTTTAAATTACTGACTCTAGGTCACAAATGCATCTATGGAACTGTTCCTAATTATTTGAAGGATAAAGTCACGATATATCAACCGGCAAGAAATCTGCGCTCTACAACGACTCTAAGTCTGCAGGTGCCAAGGACTAAGAAAGCCCGTGGAAATGGTCGTTCTTTCCCGGTGCTCGTGGCTAAGGCCTGGAATAATCTACCGTTAGGGCTTCGTATAGAGAGCAATCTTCTGGCTTTCCGGAAACTCCTAAAGACAGAACTTTTTATCTAACTTACATCATGGTTGCCATCACCGACCTTTCTGCTTGTGATGGAGCGCTTGGATGCCTTAGGGCTTGTAGCGCTGTAGAAATTCAATAACATAACATAACATAACAAGGATGCACCCCAGAGAGACTCTGTTCGAGCAAGGTTGGGTAAGAGGTCTGCACAGGTTTACACCTTAGCGCTGCAAAAACAACTAATGAGTTATTGAGTTTAGGTTGCCCTAAATAAATGTTAAGGATGGTCCAGTAGTGTAATATGCTTGCCTCAAACAATGTTGGCCATTTAAAGACACAACTTGGATGTTTTGAAATGCACCGGCTGGATTACCTGAACAGACACACTGTACGAAGCAGTCAAATAAAACGGAGCGACCGCCATCGACACAGAAGAAATGTGTGTCCTCGTTATGTCCAAAGTCGTGAAACACATGTCCGCTCTCTGGGATAATCTATTGTCAAGTTTGCATTTTTAACCTCTGATTATATAAAAACCAACATTCTTCCAAGAAAAAAAAAAGAAAACAATAATAACCAATCAAGGGTCACGAAAGTACATTTCTGTGCAGTTCAATATGATTTTCTTTAATTATATTAATTGGAATGTTTATTGTGTTGAGCTAACTAGAATTGTTAGAGCATGGGCACTAGCCACAGCAAGGACAGTCAAAAGCATGTAAAAGTCGTATAGAATTGATTCGAGGCCAGATTTCTACATTATTATCTGCTACATTAAAATAATGATAGCATTTGTGTCCCTTATCTATGATATGTGGGCTTGTGGGCAAATAATTGACAGGATCTATTGTGAACAAGGCTTATTCTCACAGTATGTACCATTGTTTGGAAATATGCGTTACTAATTCAAGTAAAGCTTGATTCTTAAATAAAGCAGTGCAGGACTTTTAGTGGGCTTGGGCTAGCCGAGGCAGAGGCCCGTCCGTCTCTGAAAATTGTTTCAGAGATGAGGCCATGCCAGGGCTCACTGAAGTCCCCTGCCAACCCCTGCACGCCAGGTCCCTAGAAGCCACTGACTTTTTCCTAAAGCCTGAAGCTCTTGCGTATAAGCGAGAGCTTCAGGCTTTACAAAAAAAGCCTTTCCTTTATCACCCACACCCGCAAGGCACACCTCACACCCCTAGTGAGAGGGTGACAATCGATGCAAAGGGGTGCCTGGCAGGGGGTCGTTGCCACAATTAAGCAACTCTTACTTGATCTGTATGCCGCCTTTCGAGTCAGGGCTATAACAGGGGTTTGGCTGAAAAGGGGAATGGCCTAACAGGCGGCATTCGAGTTGGGTCATAATTACGGCGCCGCCCTCTTAGAGCTCCTGCTTGATCTTAAATGCCACCTAAAGCACTGAAACATTGTTCATGAGAAGTTTATTTTATAAAGCTTGCAAGCACAATGCAAGCACAATGGAGAAGGGAGAAGTCTGTATTTTGAATAAATAGACAGCAGATTCCTGATCATATTTTGAAATATCCATGGAAATTTGAATTACTTCAATCCGGCTCTTTGCTGAAATTGAGTGTGAAGGAAACTGCAGGCTCCACACAATTCAAAATCTACTTTATCAAATCTCAGCTGGAGCTTGTCTCGTATGTAGGGCAGTATAAAACGCTTTCTGAGATTAGATCTGCTTTTTCTGGAAAAGATAAAAATGTGCTACTTTCCAGGAGTGCTTCTCTGGTCTTTTTTTAACAAAAAGGCCTGATGAAGTATATAGATTGTATATACAATTGTGCTAGAAAGTCATGATTCTATTAAAGACAAGGAGGCAAGCATTATGCTGTCTCTTCTATATTTAATTCAGAGTTGAAAAGAGGAGAGGACATCACTGACTACATTTACGATAACTCTATGAAAAGTATGCAGTCTAAAAACAGAAATAGTGTTAATAAAAAAAGAAATCCCCATTGAGCATGCAGTTTTATGGCCTTATGCCATGTGTTGGCCGTCCTCGTGCTCGGTGTGAAACATATAGGTTTCCTCATTGGGATCAGCATTACCCAGCGACAGAAGTTATCACTCATGGAACACAGTGTCGCCGAATAACAACCCGCCCAGTCGGACCATTTTAAATGTCTTTGGGCCTCATTACACGGTAGGCGGTAAACCATGGTGCTATTAGCACCATGGTTGCTGCCGGTACCATAACGGTACCACCATGGAGAAAAGGGGAATTACCACCCCATTCCAAGGTTAGCGGGGCAGTAATTCCCATTTCTCCATGGCCCTTCCCCATTCCCATATTTGCCCCATAGGGCTCAATGGGAATGGGGAAGGAGCTAATTACGGTACCGCAAATTGCGGTACCGTAATTAGCAACAAGGTCCCTTTGCGGGTCCCAACTTTAACGGCTGGTCTACACCAGCCGTTAAGGTCGGGTCCCACAAAGGGACCTCGTAGTAAGGCGGTAAGGGTTTACCGGTACTGGTGCCTTTACCGGTACCGGTAAACACCTACCGCCTACCGTGTAATGAGGCCCTTTATCTTTGTGCCTCTGTTGAGAGCGAGAGACAAACAGCATTAACACAACCATAACTGCAGTGTCGTAGTTTCTATATTACCTGTCTAGTAGAATAGTATATAAGGGATCAGTGCATACAACAAAGACACTAAGGTCCTCATTACGACCCTGCCGGTCCGGTAACAACGGTGCCGGTAGGCTTACCGGCACCGATGTTACCGGACCTATCTTAAGTACAAGTTTGTAGGCTGGATGCCCAACTGCCCGCCAGGTCTGGTGTGCAGAACGGCACCCGCTCGCAGACTTTGACGGTAGCACCGGCACCATTCATATGGGACTCGTATGGGAATGGGGAGTTACATTTTCCGACGCCTGGCTTCACGGACCGCTGGTACTGTAATGCGCCAGTGATTCCCTAAAGCCAGGCGCTGGAAAAAAAACACAACTCCGGCGGCAGCCTGCCACTTTTATCGGCACGGCTACCGCCGGAGTTATAATGAGGCCCTAAGACTTGATTTAACAAAAGAAGGGATAACAACCACCACAGTAGAATCATGACTTTCCATCACAGTATTATAGAAAGCTCCATTATCTGCCGGGAACAGAACGTCATGGTACTCTAATTTAAATACTGATTGGCAGCATCAAAGCTACTTGGTCAATCAGCTTGAAATAACACTTGAACACTGATTATACGGACTGATAAACTGCTTTCATATCTTGAAGATGAGCTCCTTCAGAAAACATTTTGTGGTCCGACTGTTGCATAATCCAATGCATCCAATTTAGCAGGATCAGAGATTATATAGTCCTGTGTCCTTTCCTCACTGCTATGAGCACTTGAAAATCTGTCACTGAATTAAGCCCAGCGGGCACAACCTCACAGGACTTGAAGCTGTCAAGGACAGTCACTGCAGACTACCCTGAAAATGCAGGCTATGAGGGAATTCAGATACATTACTCTCTGTTTTGAAAACCATGAAAGGTACCACTGTCTGTAGAAAAGCTCTATGGGCTTCCAGGGCCTTATAGTTCAACAATGGGCCTCATTACACGGACGGCGGTGGACCAAGGTGCTAGTAGCACCTTGGTCCATGCTGGTAAAATACCGGCACCGCCTTGGTGGAAAGGGGAATTACCACCCTATTCCAAGGTTGGTGGGGCAGTAATTCACCCTTCTCCCATTGCCCTTCCCGTTCCCATTTTTGCCCCATAGGGCATAAAGGGAATGGGGAAGGTGCTAATTACGGCACCGCAAATTGCGGTACCGTAATTAGCTCCCTGGTCCCTTTGCGGGTTGGTTTTTTTAACGCCTGCAAAAAGCAGGCGTTAATGTCTCCAACCCGCAAAGGGACCACGTAGTAAGGCGGTAAGGGTTAGCGGTCACCGGTACCATTAACCCTTACCGCCGTCCGTGTAATGAGGCCCAATGTATTGCATAAATAAGGCACACTAGCATTTTAAGCTTCCATGAAGAACACATATAGAGATACATACAGATAGACCTCCATTACCAAGCCAATCCAACGCAAAATCACAAGACCCGTACCACATTTCGCCAAGCTGAATAGCTACGGATTTGGACAAAAAATCAAATGCCCTTAACAAGTCTGTGAGTCAGTGGTTGTTCATCCACTGAGGCTTAGTCCACCAGATTGCACCACTAGCCTTCTACACCAAGCAAAACTCACACAAACATCATATTTTTGCAGGTGCAAATAATGCCGATCTCCCCAAGGTCCTCCGTGATTGCCAGCTGCAGCAGGAGCCCATTACTCACTGATTAACGTTGCACTTTTCCATGAAACATCTGACCATCACCAAGAATCCCTGGAATCCACCAGACTACCAAGGTACCAGACTGTATCATTATATGAAGCCCCCGTCCCCCCCGCCCCGAGATGCATCTCAAGAATAAGGTCTATGCCAAAGAAAGAGTGTTGAATATGTTGGAAGTTCCATCAGAGCTTGAACCAACACTTGAACCATAGAAAAAGGAGAAACCAACACTAAACCTGCCATTTAACTTTTCACCTGCCATAGGGTCCATTGGATAGTTATGAAGGGTTGAAAATCCTTGTCCATCATTGGACCCAATATTTGCATAAAACCATCTGTAGTGACTTTGATTCACAACCGAACACAACTCCAAACTTGGGAGCCTGTCCATTTGTGCATTGAGAAGTGATGCAAGGAGGTCTTAGCTACAGGGGCCAAGAAAGCTCAGTTCTTGGAAAAACTGCTATAACCAGGTGCATGCCACTGTAGTCTTTCAGATACATGGAATTCCAATTCAATAAAGGTTTTCAATAGACTGATATGTCAGAAGTACATTTTTATTTCTGCAAGGAGGCTGGACAGTGTTCCCTGGGATGATTGATATATCGTACATACATCCACAGAAGGCTTAAGCACTTTACTTTGTCTGTCATCATATATTTGAATGCAAAGGAACAATCAATAATCTCTAGGCAATTAAGGTGAAGGGACATCTCTTCCTTAGATTGTTTACTGTTAGTCGATATGGAGCATAAGTACCCGGCGAGGGGGGTTTGGCGGCCTCCCAGCCAATGGGGAGACTCAGAATGCGGGCATTACCACATGGTAATCCCACTGCCATGAGCTTCTTCACGGCCGGCTGCCGCCTTCTCCTCTCGCTGGGGAATCAGGTAAGTCTTCTCACCAACCCCCCTCGCACAAGCCAAAATTGGCACACTAAGAAAATAAACTGGGCACATGCTACACATTTCCTACTGGATCACCATGCTGAGCTGACTTGCAATGTCCCTTGTGTAGTTCAGGAAGGACTTAAGACCATACTCGTCAATCAGTACCTAGATGCCACAGTTTATAGTGACATTTTCGAATGTAATAATTTCGAATGCCTTAATGTCCAATGAAAAATGTTGAAAAAAAAATTCGAA
This sequence comes from Ambystoma mexicanum, assembly GCF_040938575.1. Classification (NCBI taxonomy): domain Eukaryota; kingdom Metazoa; phylum Chordata; class Amphibia; order Caudata; family Ambystomatidae; genus Ambystoma; species Ambystoma mexicanum. The sequence goes on from NC_090928.1 coordinate 1,153,753,659, forward strand.
TTTTTTTTGGGTTTTTTTTTTTTATTTTTTTTATGGGGGGGTTCCACCCTCAACCCCCTGTTTTTTTATTGACCCTTTCTTTACTAACTAAACCCAAAAAAACTATAAAATAAAACAAATATATATTCGACATTTTTTTTCCACATTTTTTCTTTCCACATTAATGCATTCGAAATTGTGCATTCGAAATTCTAACTGGATACCAGGTGCCACCTAAGTTCCTCAAATTCTCACATCACATCTAAGCCCACAGTGTTGGAAGAACACATGCCACATATTGTAAGCCACGCTTTCCACATATGTTACCCTCAATATACAGCACTGTTGCTTCCTAGCTAGGTTCACACTATGTACAACCCCAAACACAAATACATGTTATCCAGCCAAATACTCATCTCTGTTTATGCTTCTTCTCTCTGCGGAACCTGATGATTATATTAGAATTCTTGCTTCGGAATTCTGATCATGTATAGACACGCGTCGATCGCCCAACATTTTGAACTCAGCATATGCAGCATATTGCTCTACCTCTCCCAGTAAAGACCACAAAGTCTAACTGCTGAGTTTGCTCAATCTCAGATTTCCTCAGATAGATCAGGATTCACTCATGAGATTGTTATTAAATAATAAAATGATGTGGGTAATTCCATCTCTGAAAGGAAAATCTTCTTATCCCCTTCCATAAACTCCATGCCATATCATATAACGTCCTACTCACGGGCACCTCTGCCAAGAACCTATCGATATTGCAACTAGTACAAAATAACTCTCTCAGAGCAAAATGGGGAATGCGACTCATGGATCACATTACGCAACCCAAACACAAAGCCTGCCAACCCCCGATCAAAGCCTGCATTGCTTTATTTTCCCTGGTTCAAGCGCCTTGATATCTTCCGGTTAGGGCACTACACACATGCAATACATACGTAAATACAAATATTGTGTATCTGTGTCCTGCTAAATCAGTATCCTGATTTACAGCACCTGATCTAGCAGTGGCACAGAGTAGTTTAGAAGACACAGCTGCCCATTTGACAGGCGCAGTGAAAGCCAAGTCTCTGCAGCACACGGAAGCATTTAAGATATGCACCCCATTACCAAACCTATGATGATGATGATGAATAGCCCGTGATGGTGGCAGTTTAAACTGTAAGAATAAAGTTATGACTGGCTTAAGGCATGATGCATGGCCTTTCTTATGGTCATTGCAACCACATCCAATTTGATACCACACAAGTGTCTGTGACAAATTGCCTGGCAGAAGGACAAAGATGAATAGGGGTAAAATGGCCCACTCAGCTCTCACACTTCTACAAACCAAAACACAACACAATCATAAAGGTAAAACAGGGATGGTTAAGAGATATACCTCCTTCACTGTTTGTGATAACATGGGGCGAGGGAAAGCTATGCACTTAAGAGGGTTGTGAATGTGAATCAGTAGTGACCCAAACAACACAGTATGACATTCCAAAATGAAGGGAATGTCCATCAAGGTTCTATAGAAATATAAACACTTTAAGTAAAACACACCATCTGCATATAGAACCGAAATAAACACTACACAATAAACCCACCTCAAAGGAAGAACAGAGAAGATGTGAGAGACTGGATATTAGCACTTTAAGCATACTACCAGGGGTGATAAGTAAGGCACTACCATAAAAATATCTTGTTAGAAAACAGGAGTGATCATAATCTAACCAGTTTCTAGCATCCAAGTGGACCAAGGGGGCACTTCAGAGTTAACAGTACCTGTATTCAGTTCTTGGTGGGCTAACACAGTCAGACCCGGGGTTGAACATTGCTGTGAGGTGATATGGGTCAGTTCGGGCATATAGGATTGTGGAGGCCACGGGAGCAAAAGGACATTGAGTAGGGGCCAATGCGGGTATTCTGTGCTGTAGCATGACGGCTCTTTAAAAATGCAATTTGGGGCAGTCCAAGGAAGGCTTTGCAGTTGGCCATGCTGAGTCAGCTTTAGTCATTGGGAGTGGCGGATGAGTGTCACTCCAGCGGTACGAGTCGGTGGGCAACGGCCATCAAAGTGGTGATCTTGGGTGCGTTGATGTGCGTTTGATGAGGCGGCAGTTCAAGAGCTAGTTGGGCCAAGCCATGGTTGAACCCCTGGTTAGAGTAAGTGATTGACTCTCCAGGGATTCAGTACAAGTCCCAGCGTTGAGCAGTCCCTTTGGGCCTAACCAGTGATGAGCTTTGGCTGGTGCACAATGCTGTGTCATGATGGTTAAAGGCGCAAGCAACTGTTCAATTGACTTTAAGGATCTGACAGGGACCGAGTGAATCTGCTGAAGGGGTGAAAGACCCCTTCTTTTAAGGGCAGAGGTCCTCAGGTGATTGAAATTGTGATTGAACTAAACCTAGTCTGTCTTAGTGTTCCAAAACCTGCTCCAGATGGAGTGGGTTTTGCCTTGTTAATATCGCGCACAAAGTGCTCTGCTCCAGAGGAAGTGGAGGGGACAGGACAGAGAGAGAGGGACTGTGAAAATCAAAATGGTGGAACGATTCTCCCATTGACCAGAGCCTTCCTGCCTATCATAATCCTGCTCCCTTCACTCACTACTGAGAAAAAAGACGTAGGAGTTGCAACACCCTGGTGTGAGTCTACTCCTTTTGAATGGGTGTGCTCCCTTGATGCCCGGTTCCGGGACAGCTGCCTGCTGTGCAGCTGTCTCAGGTGGAGGTTATTGCTGGCCTTCACAAAGAGATCAAAGATGTGGCCTGGTCTTCCAGGTCCTCACCCTGCCCTTTGGCAGGCTACACCCGCCTTACCAGAATGCACATCACCTTCCATAGTGGAGCTGGCTCACGTGAGCTGACACAATGTGCAATATCAATTGGAATGTGGTGGTGGTGGTTGTGATAATAAGTAGCATCATGCTTATACCTCCAAAGTAGGCATAGCTTTTATTTAGAGTTTACCATGCCACCAGCATGGGTACAGTGAGTCAAATCTTAAATGCTGACTCTGCTCTGTAGTGACTTTGCTATTTCTTGCAGCAGTCATGTGGGCACCTCGTGACCTTCAAACCTGCTCTGTTCCATGAGTGTCTGGTGCCGTGGAGCAGGCTACTGATGGAACAGGGTATGAGTGCACTATGCTTTTGACATGGAGTCAACAGCAAAGGGTAAATCTGGTTGGCAGATGACCCCTTTTAGAGACAGAATTATCCTCATCATTCTATTTGTTAATACAAATATTAAAAAAGCACCCTTCCCTGATGGAAATACCTCACGGTGTCAGCTCTGTAGGCCCAGTTCAGCTGGGTAATGTGTATTCCCTGCAGATCAGGCTCACTCCTACCACCTGGTAGGACTTTAGCCTTGGGAGCTTGCATTCTCTTTGTTCCTTTGTAAGGGCAGATAACACCCTTTCCCCAGAGAAAGCCACTCTGCAGGGTGCTGGCACAGGACCAGGAATAAATGGGCACACCCATTCTCATATAGAAAGGCCTGCATTTCTAAAGGTTTGGTTATAAGAGAGAAGGACAGTGGGCAGGATTTGAAAAGTCAGGGAATTCTTTTCAAGGACAGTAGACTTCCACCTATTTGTATCTCTCTGCCTAACTTTATCTTTCCTGTCTCCTCTACTTCCTCTGGAGCAAAGTACTTTGGGTGTGACATCAGAAGGGCAAAGTCCACTACTTTCAAGGGAAGGGATGATGACATGCTCTGGACTGTGGTTCAAGCTCACTGGATGCCGAGCGAACTAACAGGAGACTTCAATGCTTTCCTTTGGTGTTCATTGTTCTCTGAACTGCTGTTTGCTTTAGACTCTGTTCACCACTGCACCACACCAGCAGAATTGCCTCATTGCCTTGTGCGCGAACCACGAAGTTCCATTGCCTTGCATTGCTCAAGCCACCATCCGAAACATCAGCTTCGTCGTCGCCACTCCTGTAAATCGGTTGATCTGACCCTGGTGTTCCCAAAATGGTGACCTCCTAACCTCTGAATCAAATAGAATCAGCTGCCCATCTTGGTACAAGCTCGACCTCCATCAATCCTCGACTGCCAAACCAAACCTGTCCATCACCCTACCTGTACGTTTTGAGACCACAACCACCTTCCCTTTTACCCCATCTGAACACCAGCTTACCACTCGGCCATTGCTCCAACCCCAACAAGAGCCAACACCACGATCGACGCTGGAAGCCTTGTTCAACGCTGTTAGCCCACCAATACATTTGCAAGGATACTCTTGATTGATATCTGTCCTCTAGAACATCTTTGGGCCCTAGAGACTGGATAGGTAATTGCAATCCCTTTTCGCAACTTGAAGAAGTATCCTTTAAAAAATGGTGGTGTTTTGACTGCCTTTTTCCCCTCGTCGCATCACCCAGAGTGCTGCATCCATTCTACCTGTGCATATTCAGTGGGTGGGTTTTTACAGTGTTTTGTAGTTAGTATTGTAAATTGTGTGTTTGATTAAAGTATATTTTTATAGAACCTTGATTGGATATTCCTTTATTTTGGACAGTTATACTTCACTGTTTGGGTTGCTACTGAACCACATTCACAGCCCTTTTAATAGTGTATACTTCCCTCTGCCTATATTACCACAAATGGCAAAGAAGGTAGATAGCTCAACTGTGCCTGTTTTACCTTTATTATTGTGTTGGCTCTTGGTTTGTAGAAATGTGAGGGCTGAGTCTGTGCTTTAGCCACAACTAGTCAATTCATCACATTCAGCGAGTGGTTGGAAGTTAATTCCTATAAACCCAGAGAGTAGTCAAGTTAGTTAATTCACATTGCTCACATCTCCACCGGAACCAAAGGAAGTTCATGTTTGGTGGGAAAAAGGGACTTTATGATATGTATCTTTCAGGTTTAGCCTTGCAAACCAGTCTACTTCCTAACAGTGATTGCTCAATATATGGTTGCATTTAATCTTCCCTGTACTGTGCCCAGTTGTTAAACTTTATGAGGTTTATCACTGAGTGCATTTTCTTATTGCTGATAAGATCCTCATATTCCTTAACCACTATTAACAAACTCCCTGGCACCTGAAGGAGAGACAATGAACATCCTGTTTATCTGCTCAACATACCTAAGGTGTTGACCAGACATTCAACAGAGGGACATTTTAACAAATAAGGTGATCCATTGGTTCAGAACAAAGAGGGACTGTTACTCTATTATCAGAGAGGACATCCTCTCTCATGATTTTTAGGCAGGCGCTTTGGGTCGGGACTATATTTAAGTCCGACTGACAATGAGCATCTTGTGGGAGTGCCATTTTGCCATGCAACAGAGAATCCAATGCTACCAAGGTTGGAAATAGCAATTTCCCTAATCTCTCCTTTAGGTGATGAGTCATCCCATTGTTGAATGTGAGGGATGGGTTTGTCTAGTTGTACAAGCATGGTAGAAGAGGTCCCCCTGAATCTGAGGGGTTGACAATTCCCATTTTGCCACCCGATTACCTAGCAGAGGCATGGACAAGTTCTGACCACCCAGGTCCCATGACCAATGATCTTCCGTCCCACTTTGGCGCTGTCTAGTTTGGCAGAACAGAAGAAATTTCTACCTGCAACCACTGTATTGGTACTATCCCGGGTGGTGTTAAATGTCAACACAGCAAATATGTTTAAATCAATCCTGGGTGAAAAAGATTAATGGGAGATGCACCCCACCCAGGTACTAACACCCCCTTCACCCAAGGGAATTTGTACTCTTGTGCCAGATATTTTGGCACTGCAGGAGGGGGTGACGATCCCGAGAGGGGTGGAGCAATTGCTGTCCTGTAATGTAGCAGGACACAACCGTCATCTGGAATATGAGACACGGGTGTCTTTTGTCCGTAACCATGATATCATTGGGCTCCAGGAGACATGGACACTGGTAACTCTGAGTATTAAGGGCTACGCGTACTATGAGATCCCTGCAACCCAAAATAAAAGAGGCAGGCCAAGCAGGGAATTGCTCTTTTAGATGAGTCTGTCTTTCTATAGACACATACAGGTCATCAATACTGCCTTGAGGGACCTCCGAAATTGCATCGTTGAGGCCTCGATGGTACAGTTGTCCTGCTAATCAATCTCTATAACCAGGAAGCACCATCAGGGGAGATTGCCCTATGTGTCTACTTGCAGGCTTGTATAGATAAGTGGAGAGCTACATTTGGTGAATCCTCCAAAATATTTGTGTTGGGGGACTTCAATTTACAGCTTGAGCCAATCGGGATTATGGCAGACATTTTGGAGGATGAAGGTAGAACATGGGAAATTAGTGAGTTGGTGGCCCCCAAACCCAGGAAAAGTGTCAAGTTTAATTATGTCTAGTAGCTTTAGGGCCTGCAATGCCAGGTTTCCAGGGGGCTGTCTAGCCAGCATGAATTTTCATTCTGTAATTGTTTAAGCCTAATATATTATATCTTGCAAATTTGGAAGTATGGTCCTGATGTTCAGTGACGGGACATTACCACTATCACTGGCTCACATGGGACTGCACCATCAGTTGGATGACTTTGTGTGTTTCTGCTGGGAAAATGGCCTGACAATCAACATACAGAAGACCAAGATCATGGTGCTGAGTTGTAACAGTGCAATAACATTGTCAACAATTAACCCTGCTCTTTTATTGACTTACGTGTCACTACTAGACCCAAGAGTGACCCTGATCCATTAACCTTAGCAGTGTCATCAAGGTTGCTGGGGGTCGTGATGGAGCAGGGTGCCATGTAGGTAGCTGTCCAAATTATTACTGGGCATTCCAGGTGTCCAATTAAATGGGCTAGGCTTCATTTGGAGACTGCCTTGCCAGTGATAGATAAATCCATTGTCCCAATTATCACAAATCCATTAGTTTCCCAAGAGGGAAGAAAGGAAGGTATCATTGAATCCCACGATGATCTGATGAGTAAACTGGAAGGGTTCTTTTCCAAGCCAGCAAAGACCCATGAAAATCAATTCCTCTGCAGAAACCTGTGGTATCACAGTGACTGCCGCAGGCAAAGGCTTTAGTTTTAAGGCAGGCTAAATTGGTGATCATAGAGGGGGTGGAAGCACTGCGAGCCACAATGAAGCTCTATGAGCAGGCTATGAAAGCAAAGAAACCAGAATACCAGGAGGGCCTGTTGGAGGCGTTACTCAATGCAATAAATTGCAATAAAAAACAGGAACATGAAGGAATTCTGGGAGTTGGTGAGCAAAGACTGACCCATGGAGCAGAATTTAATCCAGGGAGCTATATGTGAAGATACCTTGGCAAATGATTTTGAGAGGTTGTATGAGAAAAAAAGGCTCTAAATCACCTACAAGATGGATTCCAAAAAGACACAAGCATGGTGGACCAGCAGCTGAGTTTTGGTGGATTCCAGATAAGTATGTTACCATAAGAAGAATGCCTATCTATGCCATCTTTATTGATCTATGTACGTCATGTGATACTGTTCTAAGAGCAAGGCTAGGGTTGATATTGACAGAACTGAGTATTCTGAAAGAGCTTTTGAACACTATTGGGATGCTGCATTTGGGCAATAGTGCAAGGATACACGGGGGTATCGATGGGGCAATGTCCAGAGGGGTGAACATTAAGATAGGAGTGCGCCGAGCTGAGTCCTGGCCCACCTACTCTTCTGTTAATTCATGAATGGAGTAATTGACAATCTCTTGAAGGATCCTACCTATGCCACATCGATGGCAGCAGACATGACACAGCTCTGATGACAATGCATTCCTACTATTACTGACTTCTATGGGACTTTGCCATTAGTTGGCCTGACAATCAAAATCCAGAAAACCAAGGCCATGGTGCTGAGCAGGAACAGGGCAATACAATACATGTTGGGTGATTGTATTATTTGTAACCATTACATCCCTTTAACAACGTTTTTTCAGTGAATTTCATGGGTTTTTACAAGCACCTGCTAACTTCCTACAACTTACTAATATCATATTTACCACAGTATAGCAACATTTTTGTCCAATTTACAAAGTTTCACCTTATAACTCTGCCATTTCCCACCTTCTAGCATCAATTTGAACAGTTCTATACATTTCATTGCAGACCTTCTGGACAGTGTCAAGTGACCACAGGCCCCCGCACGGCATGATGCTGTGTTTGCAAATGTGTCTGCACTTTGCGGTCAGGTCTGTGTTTTGCGGACTGTTCGGAACAGCACTTTCTACTGATCTAGCAACTTTCAAGCTCAATATGTACCCTTGCACAGTTCCTATACCTATTCCTATTCATTATCCACTAGCAATCTAGCACACAGCACATCCTTCAAAAAATATTGGCAAAACTGCTATTTATCATAAAAATGGCATCATCTCCTGCCATCCCTCCTCCCCAAAAGCCAGCATCACCACTACCAGCTGCAGGACGAGCACAACAAAAAAGCACAGCATTTCCAAAGATAAAGAAGAGGACCAAGGAAAGGAGATAGAGGAAGTGCCTACCTCTACCAGCAATAGAGAATCATGGGTTTTGCAGTTCTTTACCACTGTTGAGAATGTTCCAAAGGCAAAGTTGCAAAAGTCAAATGCACTGAGTGCAACATTACACCTAGTCGTGGTCTGCCTGGACAATACTCTTACAGAACCACATCTATGTGCTGCCACCCCCAATGCAATGCTCTCAGAAAGGCTGTTCCTTTCTTAGCAAGTAGTAGACGGTCTTCCTACACCTCCTCTTCGTCAGCTAGTACTATAACCACACAGCCTTGTTCTTTGGGACTCAAAATTCACCAGCTATCTTGCAAGCAAAGAAATAGGTTGTTGATACATATCTTTCAAAGACAATAGTCCTGTGTATATACTGCAACACATCACTCTGTAGGGGGGAGCACTTTTGAAGTGCTTTTGAAGCTGTCTCAAAGAGCATGAAAAACACTACCCCACACCTTAGATGTAACACACATGCAACTTCTTCCGCTGTCCATCTGCCCCTTCCATATTACTGCTTGGTGCCTATTCCCTCATTTTCCACTCACGTTAAAAAATAGTGCTAAAAAAAGAGTCCTATAGAATTCATCACTGCATGTCCAATAAAGTATATAAACTCAATAAGATTCTATCGGCCAAACTTCAAAGAGCAGCACAGCACCGAATACATTCACACACCACTACCACTAACATCATTATATGCTCAGAATGAGCTCCTCCTACTTCAATGTTGTCAGTGGGCAGCGTAGCCAAACGTACACGGTCATCACCATTGTCATAAAGTTATGTTATGCAGAAAAAAAGAAGTTGAACACAAACATCTACAGCAAACGCAATAGTGGGGACCATAAAAAATACTTTTCATTTTGACACAACTATGAAACCATTCACTTGAGTCCACAACAAGTTTTCAAAGTTCACACCTACCAAACATCGCAGCGTTCATATTCTCACTGAAACTGACAACTGTAATCTTCTACTGCCAAATCTGATCATTGATCCATGATTGCAAGCCTTTGTATTCTACGTCAAAAATTATTTTCCATAAGCAACAAATAATCTGTGCACATGTCACTCCATTACACAGGACAAATTACTGCTTTGAAATTGAAATAAATGCAATACTTAAAATGTTGCTCACATTGCATTTTGCAAATCCAATGTTGTACAGGACGAACCGCTTCACAACACAGTCTTCTGAAATAGAAACTTTACTTTCCAATGTCTTCTTTTAATACAGTGAATCTTATCATTTCTTTGCGGATTGTCGACACTTTTACTCCCACACATTCTTAGTCCACTGCTTTGAAGGGCACATAACAATGCCACCCTTCATGTAGCGTTCACAGCGTGCCCAAGTCAGTTTCGTTTCTGGAAACACATGCCACATCAATTAACACTATTACTTGCAAACAGTGTAGTATACAAGCAACCAAATATTTCAAGTAAACCACATAGCACAATATTTACTTCCATTGTACAGGTATCAATGCGCTTGTTTACAATAGAGTTACATTTTTCTTTCAAAAATAACCTTATATGCGATGCACACAGGCACATATTTCCCTATACGTCAATAGTAATGTGTACCCGGCTCTGAGCTATAACAAGCATTTCCCTAGCACACAGATGTAGCAGCAACATTGAATGTATCATTAAGAAAAGTTGTTTGTCAGAAAGAGCTCAGATTGTGTGTTTCGATGGACTGGAAAGCCTTGTCAATAATACAAGGATCTTCAATTTCCTCCCTAAAGCACCCACCAAAGCTGCCTACAAAGCACCATTCCTCTACACACATTCATCTTCAAGGTAAAAGTAAGAGGAGGACTATGACAAGGGCCAGCGCTGTGAAGTAAGGGCACCATATGTAGCTAGAAGGCATGGGTATATATTCTACAAGAAGAATATGTAAGAGGTAGTGTCTATATCAATGGGTAATTGCCAGTGGTTTAGATTTATTCACACCATCCACCCATCACTTTTTAGTTGTAGCCTGTCCGCCTATGTGAGAGAGGCTATGCCCAGACGTGGGTCCCTTGATCGCTGAGACATAGGGAACCAAGCTGCACCTCACTGAGGAGGCCCAACAAGGCTGAAACATGTCTGGGGTTGTTTGAGTTTCCATGCATATGGGATCTGGCCTAGCAGTTTGGTTGGGCTGCTACCATTGGTGGCAGTACATGACTGATTTGCATATGGCTGGACCCCTTTTACAATGACGCAGACAGGCTAAAAAACGGTGGTCTTGAAGGTTGCCCAGAGTATTGGCAGTGGTTTTGATTTATTCAAAACCTTCCACCCATCACTTCTTTTTGTTTTTGGTTGCTACAACAAACATTTCCATTTTGATAATGCAAGCTAATGATGAGCTAACAAAATCATTCTAGGTTTGGGTTCAAATTAGTATTTACAGGATTTTGTGGTCCTCAACATTTCTCTACTCACAAATGCGTAGGTGTGTCTTAGTGTTTGGATGATCTTATGGCTTATACTGATTGGCAGGCTGTCAAAACCCAAATTCTGCACGCCTATGGGTAGGTGGTATCACTGAGCTAACCCGTGAGTTAATGTAAAGATCCAATCATATAAAAGGAAAATATTCAAAGATTTAAAAAAAAACAAAAACAGTATCCGGATCACAAAAGACAACAACACTCAGAAAGAACTGTTCAACATCGTAAACAAGATGAGAAATCCTCCAAGATGCAATAAAACACCAAATCCCTTGCAAAAACTATGCAACAACCTTACTTCACTTTTAGGAGTAAAATCATTAAAATACATTGGATCACATAATGTAGACCGACAATTCACCACATCCAACCAATCCTTAGCCCACAAAACAGGCTGAACATCTTTTTCCAAATGTAAAGTGCAAATTTAATCAGCTTGGTGAAAAAAAGCAACAAGGCAGGCTACCCAATTGAACCCTGTCCACCAGAAATCTACATATCTATCCTCTCACAGGGTACACCATCAGAATACTACTTAAATCTCTTTAATCTGCCACTTTCCACAGGAAGAGTACCACAAGCCTTCAAATCAGCCCAAATGAAACCGCTCCTCAAAGCTACTTCAGGCGATTTGGAAGACCTCTCAAACTACAGACCGGTCACACGCATTGCTTACCCTGCAAAACTAAGAGAGACCTATGTCTATGAATACATTTTGGAAAATAACCAACTATTGAAACAGACACAAGTGGGCTTCAAACCCATGGAAGGAACGGAGAAATCACTACTCTCTTAATGGGACAACTTATAAGACAAACGCAGATGCCACAACAACCTCGGCACTGATTGTACTCGACCTCTCCTCAGCATTTGACACAGTCAACCATGACATCCTTGTCAGATAACTGGAATAAATAGGGATCAGTGACATGGCGCTGCTTTGGATTAAATCTTTCTTGTCCTAAAGAACAGAAACTTTATGGCCAAAACCATTCAAATCCGCACTCCAGGACACCACTTGTGGAGTTCCAGAAGGCTACTCGTTATCCCCACTCCTGTTCAACATCTATATGGCACCACTAATCAACCTCATAACACAGTCAGGACACAGTCTCAAATGATACAATTACGCAGACAATACCCAAATCAGCTACATAATCAAAAGCAACGAAGAGGAGAACACCACACTAACAGACTGCCTCAAAGAACTGTGCCTATGGGTGAACATTAATAACCTTAATATTAACCCAGACAAAAACGCAAATCATGATTACACCCGACAACCAAGGAAACAGCAAGCAGATCCCATGGCCCACGGAACTGGGAACCACACCCAAACCATCCAACGCATTTAAAAACCTTGGAATATTAATGGACGAGTTAAAACTAGAACCACAATAAATGAGAAAATTACTAAATGCTTTTTCTATCTTCACACGATTCAAAAGATTCCACCCTTCCTCTCCTTCACACACAAAACACTTGCCACCATCTCTCTCATCATGTTCAGGATAGACTACAACAACAGCTTATACCTTGGAATGCTGCAGTACTTACTGAGGAGACTGCAATGAATACAGAATGCAGCAGCCTGACTTCCCCCCAAAGAGACCACATCACACCAACACTAAGGAGGCTATATTGGCTTCCAGTCAAAAAATGAATCACCAACAAAACAATGTGCGTAGAACACAGAGTAACCCATGGTCAGGGAGTGGAATTCATACAAGAGAAAATCACCATCTACAAACCAACAAGAACACTTAGATCCAGCAACAACAACCGCCTAGAACTAAAACTCTACTTAAGAAAGAACAATGGAGGATCAGCCTTCTCTTGCATAGTCTTAAAATTCTGGAACTCACTCCTGAGAGAAATACAAACTACGGATGACTATCTAAAGATCAGATAACTTCTAAAAACCTGGCTCTTCAACTTTGAAGGGGATGAAAATGACTAACATCTGCACACCAGGAAACAAACAAATAAACAGAAAAGAAGCCCTGCAAAACCAAGGACAGAAAAAACACACCCGACATGAACCAAGACCGAGCAAAGGAACTAACCACCAGCAACAAAATCAAACAAGTCAAACCAGACAAATCCCAACAAGAGAAACAAGCCTGAAAAGAGGGGAATGCAACCAACTACCCTAGGAAAAACCCTTAATCAAATATCCTAATACAATACTCCTACCAGCATTTCACCTAACCACATAGTCTGACCTCAGCATACACACTATTTGTGTAAATCAGCTACGCTCACACTTACCATGTATGTGCAGGTATGTCACTTTCAGCATCCAGTACAATAGTATAGCTAAACGTTATGCCCATTGTTGTGCCATGGAAAAGACACTGTATAGTTTCTGCATCATGCTGGACCAATCGAGAGGGATTGATTGGAATGGGAAATGCACTCATGCCCGGATGTATTGAGTGGGGGTGGGGAGTGTGTTGCACTGGGTAGAGTGTTGGAGATTGGATAGGCGTCTCACCTGGAGGTGGATTGGAGACCAGAAGTGTATCTCAACTTCATGAAGGCACCTGCAGTCTGGAGAGCATCTTAATACTCATTTGAAATACACTCCCTTGCAATAATTAATTGGACACCATTGGACATCTCTTTCCATTTCCATTCTGACCGTTGCCCTATTATGGCCATCCTCTTTCTCCCTGCAGCAACTAACTATGCTGCTTAATACAGCTCAACCTACATAATAAAAGCAAGGCCCATATACCTGCCCTTCTACCTACTAATATAGGTGCATTGACCCTACCTCTTTGCATATATGTTTTCTGCAATACCCTCCTCCCTACTAGTTCCATGAGTGGCACATCTATATCTATATTCTAATTACCAGGTGATGTCACCAACCCTCATGACCACCACATCACTACCCGGGGTTAAGTCCTTAATAAAATACTTTTTGTAGGTTGTACTTGCACCCTCTGTGGATCTGCATCTTCACAACAGGGGCAAATTGCTGTTGTGAATAATGTGTTTGTCCTGGTCTAGGCTGAACATATAATTAAGGGACACAAACAGATGTTCTGATTGGACTCAAGTTGGCTGAAAACAGTTGTGTCGACAAGTAAATATTGTTAGAATCTAGTTGATGTTTGAGATAGGAGTTTAGGACCACCACAGCTGTGCCTGGCAGTCATGTTAAAGCATTTGTGTGTCTGCAGAGACCAATCTTTCTACTCATTTATAAAAAGTGAAAGAATCAACAACAGGCATTTGGATGGCGTTAGTCATGATATGACTAACCCTTGTTTTACAAATTAAACGACAGTGACAGTGAACTGTTTGGAACCTATCAAATAACTTTAACACTAAATCTCATCATCACATAAGCAATAGTGTGTTTTAAATTGGTTTTGATTATTCATGTGTGTTGCCTGTGATTTTATACATTCTGTATTTTTTGTGAGAACAAAATATTGTTTTTATAGACATTTGAGTAGTGTAGAGCACAGAATGTGAATGACGTGGGAAGCAGAGTGAGCTATCAGAGGGGTACTCCTTTTAGGAGTTGTGGATGTCTATTTCTGTAGGAGGCACTGTTCATTTCTCCAATACATTTTCAAACTCATCCCAAGATAGCAAATGAGATGAGTTTCTGCTGAGGATCCTGGACTGGCGTTACCATCTTTCAGTCAGGTCCTTCTGCTCATTGCATCCCTGTGTTTCTATGGTGGCTGCACCCCTTCCTTTGATTTTCCTTAACTTCTCACACACTCCATAGACATATTTCCTTTCATTCCTTGCTAGAATGCTTCTTGTTGGCAGCTCTTGTTGCTTCAGTGAAATCATTCTGACCCTGCTTCCTGAAGGTGACAGTACCTCTCTGCTGTGCTACCCTATTCTAGATTGTCCGTCTGCTAATCCACCTTACTTCATCTTCCAAACATCCTGGGACATCTCCAGCTACATTCTTGCCATCATTATCAAACCATCATGCTGCCTGGAGTGATTTTTAGTACTACCCTTGTAGTGCCTTTCTGAGCTCTCTGTCTGGTTCTGTGACTGCTGAAGGGCCCTCCCTGCCCATGACAGGTGAATGTTTTTTTTTGTTTTGTGTTTACACTCTTTTACAAAAGTTTACAAAGCAATAACATCATCACATCATCACAACGAGAAACAGAAATTTCAGAATAAGACATCTAAAAGGCAACAAGACTATATATATATACAAGAATATCACAATTTAGCACATAAACTAAAACATAACACATTTAAAACATTTTCTTTAGAGAACACATCATTTCTCAAAGAACAAAGGCATTTACAGCCCTAAAATATCACAAAAGCAGAACAATATGGTATCCTTTAAAGACTGAAAACAATATTTCACAGAGTGTATCCTCATATCATATATCCTTATAAAGTAAGAGCTGAATCAATGATTCGAAGAAAACGTACTGTTGCAAGAATTATGGAGTTACTTGTTCCCCACATACATCTGGCCCATACGAGATTCTGTCCTAACACTGTGTTTGTATAATAAAAAACCTTCATTGTGTCTAGTCTGTGTGATTCAAAGTAGGGACAGAAAAGGAAGAGATGTTTTAGGGTTTCCACTACCACTTCATTATTACAGAATTGACAAGATATGTTGTAAGAAGGGTTTGTATGTGCAAACCAGTGCTTAGTTCGGGATTTAGTGTGAAATAAATCAAGACGAAATCTCATATACAGTGTACGAGACTCGGCACAGGGGCATCAATTTAAATATTGCAAACGAGGATATTGCTTATGCCTAATACTAACATATTCAGAGAAAGAAGAATAGGTAGAAATTAGATCAGATGTAGCAGCCAATTCATTTAAAAACAAAATCTCTTTCTTGCCAATCCCCACTTCCATTGCAATTCTTCAGGGAAGATATCAATATGAGACAACAGTATAAATATACGTTTCTGGAAGCGTTCAATCGCGATTGGTTGAGACTTAGTTAGCATGATAGAGAAGTCCTTGTATAGGGAGTTCAGAGGAGGAAATCACATTTTAGTGTATGTGTTTAAGATTCTCCAATTATATCGCGATGCAAGGGAGTTCAACCCTAACTCATGTCTCAGTAATGAGTTCGGTAGATAGTTAGGCAAACCCAAAGTTGACTTCCAAATCTTTACTTGCAGCTTATTCATAAAGGAATCCAAGTCTGTAAGACAAAGATCCAACCCGTAAAGAATAATAGCCTCCACATTCTTCAAATAAAATTAAAATAAAGGTATCAGCGAAAATTTGCAAAATTTGTGGAAAATTATTTTTATTTGCCCAATTAAGAAATTACTTTCTCTGCAAGAGCTTTCTGCCAAAATATAGATGAAGAAATTATTTGCAAGATTGTAACCTAAATATGTTAAACGGGTAACCAGCTGGATTTCTTTAGAATCAATAGCCCAACAAAATATGCACAATTTTTTGCGTGATGATAGAATTATAATGTTGGATTTCAGCTAGTTGACAGATAGATTGTTTGCATTACAGTACTGAGAAAAGCATTCCAATTTATTTTGAAGGCCTGCGTGCGTGCGATCTGAGAGAAGCACATCGTCAACATATGCTAACCATGAAAGATGTAAATTACCTCTGCGAACTAGAAAAGATTTATTAATGTCCCAAATTTGCTCGATGTCCGCTAGGTAAAGATTAAAAAGTACAGCAGCAAGGTTACACCCCTGTTTAACACCGATAGAAGTGAGAATAGCCTCTGTCAAAAGCCCTACACTTGAGATTCGCACTTTGAAGTTTGTTTTATGATGAAGTAATGCGATAAGTGCAACCAGGTACAGGGGAAATTTGTTCAGCATCTTTTGCCAGAGTTTACCTCTGATCACACTATCAAAGGCAGAAGAGAGGTCCAAAGAGGCGATATAAATGGGCCCATGAGTAGAGGAATTTGAAGCAGCGGTGAAATCACCCATAATTGTTGCATTCAGTTGGGTCCCATAGATTTGCGGAAACCAATTTGGGGTTTGTTGAGGATGGAATTTTTAGTTATACAAGTTTCCACCTCCTCAAGTATCAGGAGCGCAAAAACTGGCTGCTAGATAAATAAGAGCAATTGGGCGGAAATTAAGAGAATCATTCAGATGAACCTTTTTTATGAAGAGGTATGATAATAGAAGTTACCCATGACCTTGGTATTGATTTAGGTTTAAAGATGGATTGATAGATCCTTAAGAAAATGGTTGCCCAAAATTGAGGATCGTCTTTCATCACACATTGTGGGAGACCATCAGGTCCCGTACATTTGGATGGCTTAAGTTTGGAGATAGCAAAGACAATGTCATCAATTGACCAGGGGTACAGGAGTGGAATATTTTAATGAGAAAACCTGAAAGGGAGCGAATATTTGTGCTAAAAAAAGTGAACCAGGTAGTGCCGTTAATGGCTGAGTCCAAAGAATTGCGGACTACACTATTGGCAGACCGTAAAATCTGCCAAATGTTTCTAATATTATGGTTACATATGTGTCGAACCATTTTTTGATTTACTTCAAGAAGGGTTTGAAAACGATCTCCTTTAACTTCATTTTTATACCTTTGTAACAGAGAATTTTTGGCAGCACAATATTCTACAGTACTGAAAAAGGAAATCCTTTTTTTGTAGATTTCTTATTTCTAGATGTTTTTTTGTTTTTAGATTAGCAATAGTAGCAGAGAAAGAGGTACATGCTGCAACGGCCGATAGAGTGGTTTTAGACTGTGCAGTTAAAGATACAATCATACTTATGTTCCAATTAAGATTTTTTTTAGATGGGGGTGTGGCCAGCGAGCGTACAATGGAGACGTGATTCTTCGGCGCTCCCGCGGCCTCCTGAAATATCCTGCAATATCCTGTGATATGGGAAACGAAAACGCTTAAAAACGACATCTCCGGGCGATGGAACCTTGGGGCAACGCCTCGCGGTGAAAGGAGCCAAATCCGTGAAGGGAATCGCAAATTATTTGTGTTGAAAGACTGGCGGAAACTTTGCCCGGCTCCCATCAAGATGGTTGCCATCGAGACGCGGTGAACTGCGGTGGGGACGAGCGGAGGTGAATAGTGACCCTGACCGGCAGATCCGCACCTGGAGCCACGCGGCGTCGCCTGCAGATATAGGGAGCAGCTCAGGACCAGGACAGAGAGCGGACTCCTCCTGTGGGTGAGGCCGACACGGGCTGTGACGCCCCTGGCACCATATCTCGACTCCCGATGACCGGTGAGAGACGGCAACAAGTGAGTCGCGTGGGGACACTCAGTCTGAATTTAAAGATATATACGTAATCCCGAGGCACCCAAGGGGGAACGCTACTGCGACAAAACACAGCATACGACCGCAAAGGCATGGCAAGCACTGGTAAAGGACCGAACAACACCACGAGAAGGAGTGCTCCTCCAAAACTTGCAACAGATGACTCGCGCAAAGCAACATCATGGGCAAAGAAAAGAGCAAGAAAACCTTGACACAAAGTACAATGGACCAATATGCTATGAGCACATCTACAGCAATAAGCGTCGAGGACCCGGGGGGGAACCCCCCTCCATCAGACGAGGCTGGGGGGAACCCCCCTCCGCAGACAAGGCCCTGTCACTAAAAGATGTAATGGCTGCCATCACCAGCTCGCACTCCTCGGTGGAACAGAAAATGGACACCATCTCCACGGAGGTCTCCTTCCTCTGCCATGACCTCCAGAAACTCTTGTCTTGGACCAGGGAGATGGAACAACACATTTCTGGCATGGAGGACGACCTCGGGGGAGTGCAACAACAGCTTACACAAGCATTAACCTGACTGAAAATCCTGGAAGCCCGAGTCAACGAGGGAGAAGGCAGGTCCCCCCGCAATAATATTTGCATCCTGGGACATCCAAATGCACAGAGGGACCCAGTGTGGAACTATTTCTGGAAGAATGGCTGGCGGACCTCTTTGCACCAAAGACCTTCTCAAACTTTTTCTCAGTGGAACGTGCACATCGCATGACCGCGGGTCGCCCAGCCCCGGGTGCACCCCCGAGAACAATCATTGCGAGGCTTCTTAATTATCGTGACAGAGATGCCATCCTACAAATGGCCCGAACAAAATGGTCAATGACATTTAATGGAGCAAGAATTGCTTTTTTTCAGACTATACTCACGAAGTCCAGAGAGCCAGACAATCCTTTGAGCACCTAAAAAGGAAGCTTCACTCTATGAATATGAGATATGGGCTGCTGTTCCCAGCCCAGTTGAAAATCCAACATGAAGGCAATCTGACTGACCCACGGGAAGCCTGGAAATGGGCAGAGACCCACATCGGAGGCGACTGGATCAGACAAGATCAACACCGCAGGGGTAGATCAAGACCCTGACCGCAGGGAGAAAGACCAGCCCAGCAACCTATACCTTAGATCCCAATTGAGCCAGGCGGAGACCCCAATCCCTAGCATGGCCTAAACAGGAAACACCAGCCGGACGCGGGAGCAGACTCAACCATTAATGGACTCGAGAACCAATCCTTCTCCTGGCAACCACCTGTTATGCAACACTCCTCCTGAAGCGACAGTAGCAGTGAGTTGCCTTCACTCTTTATAGAGGATCCTATGAGTCACACGTGGTTGCCATTAACACACCATGCCATCGGCGGACACCACACCCCCCGACTCGAGACACCAAACCCACAAAGGAGTAGTAAGTCAGTGGGAACGGGGGAAACAGTTCATATTAGTTAATCTGGCGATATAGTTTTAAACGCCAGTAGATTTTGGGTGACAGATACTTCATGTTGGGGAGGAGTATGGGGAGGGGGGGGAAGTGTTTTATGTTAGTTATTTTCCGGGAGGTCACACCATGCCAATGTCTATCAAGACGCCACCAAACATACCATGCTCGCCGCCCATGCGTACACCAAGCGCGAACGCTGTGTCCCTACGGCCAAATGCAACACACACCTACCAGGCACAACATCCCAGATTCTTAGATAGTAATGGCCACACAGCACCATGTAGATTCCATTCCATGGGAAAACACAAGCTCCAATGATACCCAACGAACGCCACAGGTCCCTTAAAATCCTTACCTGGAATGTAAATGGCATGGGCACAAGTATAAAACAACGGCTGATCATGCAATTCCTTAATAGACGTTCTCCTGACATAGCACTCGTAACCGTGACCCACTTAGCGGGCTCCACATGCCAATTCTTCCGCAGAACTAACTATCGATTAGCTTACCACGCAGGGTACACAATGGGATCCTGGGGCGTCCTGATCCTCTTACATAAGCGTCTCCCTTTTGAACTATCTGCTGTGACGCAGGACCCTTGTGATGCTCCGGGGCATACTCTGGGGGGAGACAGTGGCCATTCTAGAGATATATTCCCCACTGGGGTTGGGGAAGGGTCTCCTGAGGGAGGCGACGGCCTTAATGGCGCAACAACAATCGGATGTATGGATCTTGGGAGGGGATTTTAACGATGTTATGTGCAACACAATGGACCGGTCCCACATCCGCAACCGGAACCCAAATCGGCCCACGAGGATGGCGACCTTTGCATCAGCACTTGATCTGAGTGATGTGTGGAGAGAACTTCACCCTACAGACCGAGGATTCTCCTTTCACTCGGGAGCCCACGCATCCTTATCCAGACTAGATTACTTCTTCCTCCCAACCCCCGAAGCATATAGGGTAAGAATGGCTGAACTCCTTCCCCGTGGCATATCAGATCACTCTCCCTTGGAGGTGACGCTCCATACGGAACGTCCCTACCGCCTAAAACATGGCGGCTACATAATTACTACCTGGGCCTCCCCGAGTTTGTGGAACACATCACGGAAAAATCTAACGAATTCTTCGAATTAAACACGGGCTCGGTAGAGGACCCAGTGACACTACGGGAGGCCCATCTTATTCATTCAAGAAACCATGGGCCTCGTTACGAGAATGGAGCTGTTCCGGGCTCCATTAACGGGTTCCTGCAATGGGGACTTACCGGTTTACTCCGACAAAGGAAGACCCGGTAATTCCTCCTTGCAGGAACCCATCCCCATTCCCATTGAGCCCCTATAGGGCTCAATGGGAATTAAACACGGGCTCGGTAGAGGACCCAGTGACACTACGGGAGGCCCATAAGGCAGTACTTAGAGGGGAAATTATGGCCTGGACGTGCAATAAAAGGAGAGAATACCATAGGAAAGTGACGGAGGCGGAGAATGAGGTTGAGAAATGGGAAATCAGATACATCTCTGACACTACCCCTGAAACACATTGCTCCCTCTTGAAAGTGAGAGCAGCCCTCCATAATACGGCGTTAGATAATGCAAGACAGGAGCACTGGGAGTCAAAGACCAGAATTTATGAGCAGGGCGACAAAGCGGGCAAACTATTGGTGTGGCTGGAACAACGTGAGGAAGGCCAATAGGGGCTCATTCCCATTGAAAGGGGCTCAATGGGAATGGGGAGGGAGGTAATAACGGGCAGATTACATCTGGCCCGTTATTGCCTCCCTCTTCCCCTCGCGGGACCCGGAAAGCACGCCTGGTTTTACCAGGCATGTGTGATCCGGGTCCCGCGATGGGAAGCTCGAAATTGGTGCTCCCGGAATGAAGGGGGCTGGTCCCGTACTGGCCCCCTTCATTACGGGAGCACCAGCCTTATAATGAGGCCCCATGTCTACCAATGACATTCAACTTGATGGCTTTACTTCTTTTCATAATCCTGCCATCCAGAAGAACTTTAGTCATCCTGCTGGAGGCACTGCAATTCTTCTTAATTATAATATACGCTTCGCTGTAAATCACACTTTTTGTACTTCACTGTTTCTTTTGATTGATCTGAATATTTTCACTCCCTGTTCTAAAAACTTCATTCTCATTTCTCTTTACTGGAATCTTTCTTCTTTGTCCATTGATTTTGCAATAAGTTATCTGAACAACACATTTATTGAATTAATGTTAAATAATCCACAAGCAGAAATTATTTTAGGAGACTTCAATGCTTTTCTTTATGCATCAGCTTACACAGATTCTCCTCCTTCACTATCTACACAGTTCAAATTATCTTTTTCTAATGGTATGTGATGGTCCCGATTTTTTACTGATTGGGTTTTGTCTGTAATCTTACCTAATTCTCTGGTTTATTTCTACACTTGGAAGAGAGGATCAGCATGTTCTACTATTGATTTCATTGTCACCTATACTTTCCTCTATTGTTTATTTTCCCTTTATTCACCACTATGACGCGTTCTGTTAAAAACTTCTCCCTGTCACCAACTTTAGCCCTAGTTCAAATTGACAGGGCATTGCTCTCAATTCATTGGAACGCTTCAACCTGTAGACGTTTAACTTTTCTGGTTAATCGTGATCTTTGGCCGGACTCCGATGAGAATAGCAATTTATCTGAAAAAAATCTTTTTTTTTCATAACATATTTTATTGCTTAATTTTTAAACATACATACAACATACCAACAATCCCCCCCCCACCCTCCATCCCCTGGTCACCGGGTTGGTCCATCAATCTGCTCATGTCATGTCATGCCACTCTATGCATCACTTTCCAGTAAAATGTTACTTGCCGAGTTCCTTGTTGCTTTCCCCCCCCCCTTCTTCTTTCTCCCCTTTGCTGGCAGTCCTCAGGTCACACGTGCCTCCCAATTTTCCCAAATTTTTGTGGCCTTTGCTGGGCACCCCCATGCTGTGTATATTCTGTGTTCTTTCGCCGCGCAGATGTCCATTTCATTTGACCATTGGGCCACTGTCGGGCACTCCGGGGCTCCCCATTTCTGCGCTATGTCACGCTTTATCAGGCCCATTGCTATGGAGAGAAAACTACCCTCCCATTTGTTTGAGGTGTTCTCATCTTGGGGCCCCAGTAACATTACTGCAGGCTGTAATGCTATCGTGTGACCCAGCGTCGTTCCTAATATTTGAGAGCATTGTGTCCAGAAGGTCTTGATTTTGGGGCATTCCCAGAGGAGACGGATGAATGTACCTTCCTCCCCCCGGCATCTCCAGCAGTTGGGACCTGTTGCCCTTCCCCAACCGAAAAGGGCTACCCGGGGGTAGTATTCTCTATGGAGTATCTTGAGCTGAATCAGTCTTATCCTGGAGTCTATTGCAATTTCGCGTGGGTGCATGAGAACCTGAATCCAGTCCTCAGATTCAATGGCCCCAACATCCCGTTCCCATCTGGCTTTGAGGCTGATCAGTTCCAGGCTAGCGAATGCATTAAGAGCTTTATATCGGATAGTTGTTACCTTGATGGGGATGTGTTGTGTGAGTAGGTTGCATTCCAGGGGTGTGTAATCTGGTGCATCAGTAAGTGCTTGCCTATGACCATTGACCACCTACCGGGTCCATGCATTCAGTTTTCGTACCTCCGACAACATGTGGTTGTTCCACAGCGGTTGTGCCATGGTGAACCTGTTCCCCCAACCTATGTGCATGTGAGCCTGCCTCCAAATGGTCGCGATGTGGGTCGACATTGTTTGTGCTGGGAGCCTGGCTAGACTCTGGTATATTGTTTCGAGTGGTGGGGTGTCCTGAGTAATAGGTAGTTCCGCCCTAATATGTGGAAGTTTGCGATCCTCGTGGAGGAGGTCATTGAATACATTTAATTGGCTGGCCCAGTAGTAGGACCTAAGGTGTGGGACTCCAATACCCCCCTCCCAGATAGATCATTGCAATGTGGTCAGCGCAATTCGGGGCTGCCCTCCCTTCCATATCAGCTTCCTAAGGAGGCGCCCCACCCGGATGAATTCCGAATTTGGTATAGCTAGTGGGGCATTTTGCAGTATGTAAAGGAAATGTGGAAGTGCCATCATCTTAAAGAGGGCCGCTCTGCCCATAAGCATAAGGGGTAGGAGCATCCAGTGTTGTACATCCCCAGCGAAGCGTTCAATTAGTGGGTGCAAGTTGTGAAGCACATAGTCCGATAGAGCCCCCGAGACCCATATGCCCAGGTAGTGGAAGCTGTCCCTCTCTAATCTGTATGGGGTGTCCCGAGGAATTGCTAGGTCACCACCTCTTACTGGGAAGAGGATCGACTTTACCCAGTTTACTCTGAGGCCACTGAAGTCCCCATAGGTATTTAGCTTTTGGGTTATGATTGGAAATGCATGGACTGGGTTGCTTAAATAGAGTAATAGGTCGTCCCCGTAAAGGGAGAGCTTGTCCTCTTGCCCTTCTGGCCAGTGGAATCCGGACCATGTGGTGACCTGTCGGAGCCATCGGGCCAGTGGCTCTATTGCTAGGGCGAAAAGGAGGGGGGACAAAGGACAGCCCTGTCGGGTGCCTCTACCCAGCGGGAAGGTCCCGGAGGTCCAGCCGTTCACCCTAACTGCGGACAATGGGGCCTCGTATAAAAGTTGGACCCAGCTAAGAAAGGCTTCACCGATGCCCATGCGCCTCATTATTGCCCAGAGACTTGCCCATACCACCGAATTGAACGCTTTCTCAAAATCAATTGCGAGTAGCGCAAGTGGTGTATTGAGAGTTGGGGCTCTTTCCAATAGCAGGTGTAATCGGCATAAATTCATCCTAGTCAATCTTTGCGGCATGAAGCTACATTGATCTTGATGAACCAGTGAGGATATGACCGGTTGGAGCCTATTGGCCAGTACTTTAGCCAGGATTTTGGCTTCACTGTTAATAAGCAATATCGGTCTGTACGATGTGCACCGGTCAGGGGGTTTGCCTTGTTTGGGAATGACCACAATGTTGGCGGTTCGTAGGTCTAGTGGAAGGGTGCCATGTTCCCTGGCTGAAAGGAACAGGTCACGGAGGGGGGCAGTCATCTTGTTGCTGCCCAGCTTCTTCCAGGTGTCCGCCGGGAAACCATTTGGGCCTAGTGTTTTCCCAGATTGTAGCTGGGTCATAGCCTCCGCTATTTCGGCTTCGTCCAATTCTCTATCTAGGTGTGTTCTCTGAACTTCCGATAATTGCGGGAGCACGATCACATCTACTAGGGATGAGTCTATAGAGGCCGTTGGGTCGGCATAGAGCGTGGCATAGAAGTTGGCGAATGGCTCCACTATCTCTGGGTCTGTTTGGGCAGGCTCATTTTGGCTGTCAGTAACATGTCTGACGTGTCTGTGCCCTTCCTCACGCCGTTCCAGCCACACCAATAGTTTGCCCGCTTTGTCGCCCTACTCATCAATTCTGGTCTTTGACTCCCAGTGCACCTGTCTTGCGTTATCTAACGCCGTATTATGGAGGGCTGCTCTCGCTTTCAAGAGGGAGCAATGTGTTTCAGGGGTAGCGTCAGAGATGTATCTGATTTCCCATTTCTCAACCTCATTCTCCGCCTCCGTCACTTTCCTATGGTATTCTCTCCTTTTATTGCATGTCCAGGCCCTCATTTCCCGTCTAAGTACTGCCTTATTGGCCTCCCGTAGTGTCACTGGGTCCTCTACCGAGCCCGTGTTTAATTCCCATTGAGCCCTATAGAGGCTCAATGGGAATGGGGATGGGTTCCTGCAAGGAGGAATTACCGGGTCCTCCTTTGTCGGAGTAATCCGGTAAGTCCCCATTGCAGGAACCCGTTAATGGAGCCCGGAACAGCTCCATTCTCGTAATGAGGCCCATGGTTTCTTGAATGAATAAAATGGAAGGCGTAGTCTGGACACCCATAGAAGAAACCCATGTTTTAAGATTTTTTAACCCACAACAATTCCAAGAGTGAATGTATAATTCTTTACATTATGAGGTAGCTGTGGAAAGTGTGTTTGGAGCTGTTGTTTTTTTAGGAGGTATTATCCCTATTAAGCCATTTAATGCAGTTGTGAGAGAGGCCAGTTGTGCCAAAATCTGGGAGTTATCACTCAGATTGGCAGAATGTGGTATAGTTTCATGTTGGCAGACAATTGCAACTGGGGGTTCGAATTCCAGGAAGGACAAAGCTTTTTCAAAGGGAATAAATGCCTGCAGTTCAAGCCCCAAAAATGCCAAATCTGATTTACACTTCCACAGTAGTTTTGCTATAATTGAGGATTGGACTTTACATAGAATACAGTTATTGTTGATGTTTGCAAGCTTAATCCACTCCACATCTTGAGAAATAAGATTGCAGAGGGATGGAATTTTGTAGAAAGAGTTCATTAGAAAAGCACGATTAATCCGTGCTGAGCCATTAAGTTGAGAATTACTAACCAACCAATTGTAATTTGCTTTTTGCATGTAATTTATTGAAATGATAACAGTGTATCGTTATGTACAACCAGTGGGAGTGCAGGAGATATTGTAAAAGCCAGCTTCTCAACTTTAGCTATCTCATGTTCCTGTGCAGACAAGACATGTGAACCCTTTGGAGGTCACAAATAGGCATATTGGCACAGGGAAGTGAATCATCTCGAGATTCTAATGAAGGAAATATGGGATTAATCAATGGTTGTAGTCTGACTTCTTCATTATGAGAGAAGGTGGAGAATGAATTGTTGCATGCACAACGATAGGGACAGGTGGAACAAGCCCTAAGTTATTCTCAATCAGTGGAATTGTCACAGCAGGCAAAGAGGTTTTTTTTGTTCTCTACGGTGGGCAAGTATGTGTTCATATTTGCCTGCACCAAAGTCGAGGATGCGGCTTGGCCAGAATTATAGGACATCACAGAACAGACACAGTTCTTTCCCAACTCAACTTCAACAGCAGCGGTAGGTTTTGAAGGGTGCGAAGAAATAACTTCATTCATATTCGCACCAATTTCCACCTTTTGCTGAGATCTGATTTGTAATGCCTTTTTACTTTCCTCATTGCGTTGGCTAAGATTAAGAAAATGCTCTTCAGTTGGAGCTGCACCCACTTTCTCGGAACCAGCATTCAAAAGAACAACATTGTGCGAGCTATTGAACGAAGAACATACATTTCATTCTTTGTCAGAGACCTTCTTATTATGCTTTGCTCTATGTCTTCTTTTTATAGCTTTTTGAAGAGCTTTCTTAGTTCTGCCAGAGGTATCATAGACATTGGAAGCTGTAGACTCAGATTCTAGAATCTCAAAATTTGAGACAGGGGGAGTCACAGCTTCATCCAGAATGTCAGTAATAGCCGATGGACTGTATGGCGATACACTATCTGGATTTAATGAGGGGACCGTCAGATCATTTTGCAGAAATTCAGGAGGGACTAACTTGGCATTGAACAATATTTGTTCTACCTGCAGTAGTCTCTCGTGTTGCAGTTTAGCGACTGTAACAAAATCCGTAGGAGGTGATGAAGAAGTTGTTCCTCCTGAACAGGGGTTTAGGGACAATATGTTGGCAAGTGAGGTGGGAATTCCATTTGCCAGTAAGAGGTCATCACTTGTTTGGGTACCTTGGGAAAGCAATGCAATATGAGAGGTCACTGGAGGCAATTTCTTGCTTACAATAGCCGCTGCTCGTTCCGGACATGTAAAGTGAATTTTATGACAAGCTTCTTGTGCCAATATGAATCCCTCAATTTTAGAGAGTTTCTCTGTATTAAATGTCATGATTTCCCTCCGATCTTTCAACATAAGATGTGTGTATTCGTGCCCTTTATCCAAGAGATTTAAAATTCTGGTAAGCACAGGAAATGTATGAAGCTCATGTTCCTTTGCATGTAGAAAATCGCCCTCTTGAGGTATAGAGGATACAGGTGAATGTATTGAGTTCTGGTCAGATAAAGGGTCTCCAATAATCTGTTTCGGCAGTGATTCAAGTCCAGAATGATCCAGCGAATGTGTATTCTTTTGGGCAAACAGTTCCCTTGAAGGCGAATTTACTAATTTGCTGGGGGCAAAAAATGAATTGGTAGGCTTAGTACAATTGGCATATATATTAGACAAAGATGGAGGGGGCAAAGGCATAGGATGAAAGTGCACCTGTTCATGAAATGCACTAGATGATGACGCAGAGGTAGATGGGCCAAGTGAAAGACTTATGCGTCGTTCTAGGGCCGCAATTATACCTGGTGCTAACATAGTATCAGAAGTGTGCACAAAGGTAATATCATTTTGGCCCTCGTCCGAGTTCTGGATGTTGTTAACTGCCCCTTATGCAGTCACATTAAATTTAATAGCAAAGTCATTTTCTGGCTTTAAAGTGAAGGGTAGGTTCATTTGTACAGGCTTGCTCTCTCCCGATACCTCTGGTACTGTGGTTTGGGGTGCAGGAGAGGTGGCAGGAGAGTTCAGCTTAGGTACTGAAGGCGCCTCCTCATGAGTAGATATGGACAGTAAAGTTTTTTGACCATTACAAAGAGTCTGCCTAGAATCATCCTGTGAAGAAGACGGTTTAATGCCCGGCATCTTCCTTGAAGAATCGCGAATGCGCTTACCATTCCTCAATGTAGTTTCCATTCAGTATGCAGTACCAACGTAATCAATGCTTTGTTAGACACGTGTTAAGAAATTCCCAACTTGAAGATGTCCATACACAATAGCAGCTATCTCACATAAAACCGAAGCTAGTCCTGTAAACACAAAGCCTTACAACAACAGTGAGCACGTTAGCAAGCATTTAACTGCAAAATATCATCAACTCCTACCTCTCGCCCGTCGCTCAATTAGCTCAACAGCACTTGCAGGGCAGTTCCGATACGCGTGGTCATGCGCACGGAGGTGCGCGTGCACCCGAGATTTAGGCAGGGCGTCAGGTCGCGGGAGATCAGAGGCAGGGGGCGTGGCACGCACGCAGTGAATCTGCGAAAAAAGTACATTTGCGTGAGATCCCTGCCAAAAATGCTTGGTGAAGCTGAAGATAGACTTATGACTTTACACAACAAACGCTGTAGGCAAGTCAACAAAGTCAACGGAGTAGATCAGAGTGGATCAGAAGTCATACGTCAGAGTCAATATAAGGTATGAATAATTACTCTCGATGCAGTAGTCCAAGGTGCCGTTTCACCATTGTAAATCCTCTTGTGCATGGAAGCCTGAGGAATAGCAGCGTGTAGAAATGCTGGCAGGCAGAAATCCAATACAGCGAGTGCAGCGATCACAGCACGTCCAGCTCAACAGCACTTACAGGGCACTTCCTATTAATTTGTCGACTTCCTGGTGACGGAGCCCCATCTGCATCTGGGACATTGTCCATCCAGACTGGAGCTTGCAAGCAGCTACTAGTCAGACGAAATCCAGACTCATATACTCATCTATGCACCTGCACTGGACCATATAGAAAGAAATCAGAACAGTGAGTACCTACTCTGGGTTTTTGACCCAGATCCCACGTGTTGGTCCTTGTTCTGGGTATAGAGGTCTATAAATGCCCCTTTAACGCCAATATTTCACACCTGTAAGAAGGTGCTCACTATACAACCAGCTCTCCAAGGTCTGCTGGAAGTTAACCCCTCAGCCGGCTCTCATCTGTGGAGATTCCTTAGACTTCCCAGTCTTCTGGTGTGAGTTATTGGCACCTGGCAAAGGTGCAAAGCCCTGGCATTTTTCATTTTTATTAACACATATAATGATGAGGGTAATTCTGTCTCAAAAACGGGTAATCTGCCAACCAGAACTACCTTTTATTTTTTTTTTTTTATTTATTCATGTATAGAACACCAACGCCCGCAGGCTTCATGGTGCTACATATTCACATCATATTGGAAAAACAGGACAAAACATATAATCCACCTTTTCTGTTGACTCTATGAAAAAAGCATAGTGCACTCAAGCCAAGCCATATCAGTAGCCAGATCTGCGGTGCCCACTCTACTCTAGGCAAAGAGCAGGTTCCAAGGTTATGGGATACCCACTTGACAGCTGCAGAGACATCCAAATGCCTGTGGGGGAATTACGTTATGCCCCTTGGTACGCAAAAATAGGATTTTCATGAGTCGTCCATGCAGATGGCAGGGGAAACTCTAAATAAAATCTATGCCTATGTTTAGACATTGCATGGTGTTATGTATGATCACAACCACCACATTCCAATTGCTATCGCACATGGGTCAGCTCATGTGAGCCAGCTCAGATATGGAAGGTGATATGTATTCTGGTCAGCGTGGTGTAGCCTGCCAAATGAGGAGGAGAACTGGGAAGGCATGGCCTCCACTTTGATCTTTATGTGAGGGCTGGTAACACCCTCCCCCGAGACAGCCTCACAACAGGCCACTGCCCCATGCAAAGGCATCAAAAGAAAAAAAAACATGAGTGGCTTCACACCAGAGGGCTGCATATCCAACAGCCTTTTTTCTCAGTGAGAAGGGGAGGGAGCGGGATAATAATAGGCTGTGGTGAAGGGAAGGAGGATTCCACCATCTTGAATTTCACTGTCTCTCTCTCTCTCTCTTTCTTGTTGCTGCCATTTCCTCTGGAGCAAACAACTTTTGGTGTGACATCCTCAGGGCAAAGTACACTTCATCCCAAAGCAGGGATTGGGCAATTAGGCAGGCTAGCTTTAGGCCAATCACATAAGGATTATTGACTTTAAGATAAGGGGGCTTGTACCCCTTCAGTAGATTCTCTCTGATTTCTCAGATCATTTAGGGCTGCAGAGTCGTTCTGAAGAACTCACTTGACTTCCTTTTGGAGAGTTGTACTCTCCAAAGCTCTCAGTCTGAAGTGAAGAAGGTTCATCCAAAGCAGAAGCAAGCTATGTCCCCTAATGTGCCGAGGGCATATCAGGAGTAACCTCTGCTGTGGATGAGGACCTACCACTCTGCATTGGAATCTCTCAAGCTGGGAGAGCAGACCATGAACAGAAATCATCACATTCTCAAATCCCCCCTGAAGGGGCCTCACAGCAAATGGAGGATCATACCTACTGAAGGTCCTTGTGCACCTAGAACAAGAGGGAAGTCACTGGTAGTGGTTGCGCTGCTCCACCAAAATCAAACATTAGCTTGCACCTTTGACCAGCTCTACAAAGCAACGTGTCCCAGCTCATCACGTGGTAGGCCCAAAGTGACTGCTCAATCCTGGGACTCAAACCGAATCACTGAAAAGTAACTCGCTGACACTTATGGCTCAGACCAGATAGCCCTTGAACTGCTGTCTCTTTGATCACACCTCAACGCACCCAAGATCCCCACTTTGACGACTGCTGACTCGAACCACTGGAGTGTCACTCATCAATCGATCCCAGCAGCTGTGATCATGTGTTGTTTGGGACACTACTGGTTCATATTCACACCCCTCTTGAGAGTATAGCCTTCCTTTGGCCCACATTACCACACAAGGCAAAAAAGGTATATCTCTTAACTGTCCCTGTTTTACCTTTATGATTGCATTTTGTTTTGGATCAAAGAAGTGTGAGGGCTGAGTGGGCCATTTTACCCATACTCATCCTTGCTCTCCTGCCGAGCAGAATCCAATTTATCTCAGCTGGCTTCCCCTCCTCCTAGTTCTGTATTTAGTAAGAAAAAAGATACTGGGCCTCATTCCGAGATTGGAGGTAGTCATGGTGCTATTTGCACCATGATTGCCTCCAAAAACGGTACCGGCACCGGTCACGTTCAATGAGGACTTACCGGTGTAGTCCGACCTTTGCGGGACCAGTAAATCCCCATTGAAAAAACCATTCCCCATTTCCATTTGAGCCCCCATAGGGCTCAATGGGAAGGGGGAAGTAGCTAATAACGGTACCACAATTTGCGGTACCGTTATTGGCTCTGATTTCCCTTAACGGGTCCCGTCCATAGCGCCTAGTCAGACCAGGTGTTAAAGGAGGGACCCGCTAAGGGAACTTGTAGTAGGGCGGTAAGGGATTACTGGCACCGGTCTCCTTACCGGTGCCCAGTATCCCTTACCGCCCCACTCGGAATGAGGCCCACTGTCTATTTGAACTCTATAGGAGAATATTTGAAACTGTGAAAGTGACTAAATCAGTTATTTACCTGGACTCTGACATGTTACTCTGCCACCCCTTGGCATCCATTAGTTACATGGACAGTAGAGGTATTTCATTACCCAAAATAGCTCATAAAAGTGTTGGCACTTGTTTCAGCTATTAGGTGGTGGAAAACTGGGGATTATACAATTAATGCACCCTGTTTATTGGGACCCCCGAAAATACTGACTTTTTTTCATTTTAACCCCCTTTTCAACCGATATATATGTAGGGGAAAGGTACAGTATATACTGGATGAAGGGGAGGTTGCATTGGTCTCCCCTCGCATATATATAGGGTTAAAAAGGGGTAATAAAATGTCTGCATTTTCGGTTGTCGCAGTAAACAGGGCATAGTAATCACATAAATCCGATAAACTGGACTCTCCATTGACCCAATACAATGAGGGTCATTATATGTTTGGTGATATTCTGCTGATACCAACGGCAGGATACCACCAAATGGGTTACCAGCGCCTGACCTCTCGGTATTACAGGTGCGGCTACAGTAAGTAATTCCCCATTCCATGGGGGGAATGCCTGTATTACGGGCACTGGTAATCCGAGTGCCAGTAATACCGGCTGTTTTTTGCTGGTGGGGTGCCTGATTTACCTCCAGCTGTTAGCTGTTAGCTGGAGGAAAATCAGGCACCCCAAAGGCAAACGTGTAGTTTGCCGGTCCGGAATAGTACTTACATGATAGTGTCTATCTATTACACTACATTTTTGAGGCAATACAGAGACAATCTTCAGTTCATTCATGTTTCAAATATGTTGTTCCCAAACATTTGTGTCAGGTTGTATGCACTGTAACTAACCTAAAATTCACATTTAATGAAAGATCAATTGTTGACCAAAGGGAGCCCTATCTGGATAAACTCGTTGAATACTGTTTCAATATGATACTGGTTTACCTATTAAATCACCAATGTGTTGCATGTATTTAATCCTGAAATATGATATGATATGATAGGTTATTTATAACGCGCTTACTACTCAGAGGTTTCTAAGCGCGGACCCGGAGATCAAACCTGTGCTGCTCTGTGTTGTCTTGCTTCCAAGGCGAGCACGTTGTCCCTGGGATATCCTCCCTAGACACACTTCTATTGAAACACTTCATGTCACCTATAAAGACGCATGCATGTCCTGTAGTAGAGACCTTGTTATGATTTTTTTTTTAACTACAAAAAAGGAGACATTATTAAAAGCTCAGACCGAGCACCTATGTTTGCTTTCTTAAATCATCAGATGTTTTTTCTCAAGTCCACAAAATCCCTAGTGTGGAGTCAAGGCTGAATATTTATGTGCCAGAAAGCCTGCAAATACTGCACCAATGTTCATTGTTGGCAGAGCATATATGTGCTCACATGAAGAGCAATGTTGAGAAACAAAGAGACTCATTTTGGAAAATTGATAGACATCTCATGCAGCGTTATTACCCACATCTCAGAGAGATTTTGAATCCAAATATTTGTGACGTTTAGACAAGAGAGATATGATCTATATGCCTTCCTGCAAGAGCTATATGTCCATTGTCATTCTCAAGTATAGTACTCACTGAGCACCATTACATATCGTGGTAAAATATGGTGCAGTCTCATAGCAGGGAACATATTTGTGCTCAAGTGCTGAAGATGCACCACACTGATAAAGGCCAAGGAAGCAGGCATTATTAATTTTGTTATGTTCTTATATTTTGTTGCTAATGTGCGGATGGGCCTATAATCACCACAGCCCAAACAGGCCCACCACTCAAGAAGTGGGCACACAGTTGTACATAAAAGAAGTTTGCAGGACCAAAGTAACCCAAGTCTCAACAAACCCCAATCTCACATATTGTATAGAGTTTTGCAAAAGTTAAAACACTCCCAAATATTTTATTGCAGTCCATCCCCAAACTTGATTGGACAAAACCTCTTAAAAATAATACCATCTTTTCCCAAATTCCAACATTTGTATTGGGCAGCTTTATCTAAATAATTATCTACAGATTGTACTCATAACACACCTCTTCTTATGATTTGTCTGTGGTAGGTTTTGACATCAAAACATGGTGAAACATTGGTTTTGAAAAGTTAATTTGCTAATAGCAATAACTGGCTTAAGCCATTTAAACCCTAACTCTTGATTTGTGCATGGCTCA
The DNA here is from genome assembly GCF_040938575.1 of Ambystoma mexicanum. Lineage (NCBI taxonomy): Eukaryota > Metazoa > Chordata > Amphibia > Caudata > Ambystomatidae > Ambystoma > Ambystoma mexicanum. The sequence goes on from NC_090928.1 coordinate 1,153,787,415, forward strand.
CATGACATTCCCCGCAATATGAGGAGGCTGAGTGAATGATTTCTGTTTGTTCGTGATGCTCTTCCTTTTCCCAGGTCACCGTTCCATTGAAACTTTTTAATCTACACAAACTCACACTTCATTGCACTACTGAAACTCCTACATAGCTTTATGCACTAGCTCACCCTAACTTTTACCACTGACCAAAATAAATAACGAAACTCCTTCTGTCACACTCTCACGCAGCAGGAGATTACATCTACTATCTACGAGACTTATCAGACCATAATAATTCTGGGCTTTTTCTGAATCTGCTGACCATGAAGGTTGTGAAATTACTTATCACCTGTTCTCTGCTGTCTGAAACCCTGACAAAGTGCATTTGGCAAAAGAGCACCAACTACTGCATTTTGATTCATTGTGAAAAAGCCACTATATTGAGATTCATGAATTCTCCATGTATTTATATTAGTGTGCATGTATGTTTTTACTTCTGGTAGATTTAATACTTTATCTTTCTGTGCATGTGCTAATGTCTAGACTAACAGGAAAACTAAAGTAGCATATCCCATCCATAATTAACTACACTTTGATACCTATGAAATTAAAACATGGCGCCCAGCTCTCTGCCACCACCAGTCATCAATATGGCGCACACAACAGGAACTCTACATAATCATGGGGATCCTTCCTGACCACCCAACACTACATGTAAAGGTGATGCATATCAAAAGATTGAATTGGGTTGCTCCCTTTGAAATGTTGCCTAACTCACAGTTATTGTCCACTGGCAGAGAAGAGATGGGTACAAATAAAAGATGGAAAATAGCCTAGATGCCCCAGACCCTCTAGTGTGTAACATGTAGCCCCAGATTTCCAAGGTCATGTATCCTTTCATGTTGATCCCACTTCTGCAATAAGCAAGTCACATAAAAGAATATCTCAAATGTTAGCAGGCCTCAAAAATGTCTCTATATATCAAATTATTCTTCTGCTCTGTTTTCCCCAATGCTTCAGTGGCAACGATATGTCACCAATGGGACAATCTGTGCATAATGTATAAAGTCAGAAAGAACGTGTGGCTACATGCAGGGAACCCATGGAGGGACTTACAATTGGACTTAATTTTTATTGGGCATCAGCATGCTTAGAATAGAAAATAAAGACATATTTATGAAAGACTTAGAGAACACACAATCACACACAGGGTCTTTGTTGATTCCACTGAGATAGTAAAAAAACACAAACATGCACACTTTGATTGGATTGTTCATCTCTGGTGACCCAATCAAATGTAAGTGAACTTCAACATGGGACCATAACTACATACATCAGATTAAATAACTTTCTGTTGTCCTATGAAGTGTACACGCAAGGCCAAAGCAAGCATTATTCTACTATATGTTTTCAAGGATGTTCTATGGTGTGGCAATGTGGTTTATGTATTAAAGAAAATGAAGCAGGGTATATAGGAAATATAGGGCAAACCTTGCAAACCGGATGAAGTATCACTCTTATGAAATGAGAGATTACGAGCATCCATGCTCATATTGTTTAATAGCCGGGGAAATGTGAGTTAACTCTGGCACAGAATTACTTTTCTTTTGCTGGAATTGGGTGTGAATGACACTGCAGGCTGCCCACGCTCTAGAATCTACTTTACGCAAACACAGCCGGATCACTAGCCTTGCTGAATGTAGGGCAGGATAAAAACACTTTTCTCTGTGGAGATTAAATCTACCTTTTTTGTAAAGCGATAACGTGAAGTTTTCCAAGAGCACTGCTCTGCCCTTTCTTGTAAAACGCATGAAGCCTGTTAGACAGCAAGCAAAACACAGTTCCGAGAATGTGTCATCATTTCCTAGAAATAGAAAGATCAATGCACAGTATTTTAGGCGGCCTTTTCTCTGGGTTGGAGGTATGTGGGGCATTTGCAGTCAAGAACGTTGAGGGAAATCGTGCACCTTAAGATGCATGTCAAGCTTTTTGTCTTGATAACCATCACATACCAAGGAGCTGAAGGGAATGTATTGTTTACGGCACACTTATTTGACCAATTTAGGACCAAAAAAGAGCTACCATATTTTACGCGTCATTGGATATGGACTTGAGTATGCCCATGGCTTCTATCAGCCCCATAAGAACAAGGATTGCAACTATTGTTCGAAGTAAACAGGCGCCATTTTGTTTGCACAAAATCATTAGCAAATACATGACGAGGATCACAGCTGATTTCTAAACTTACCAGCAAAGTAACTTGATCATGTCACCAGCAGCCCCTACCAACTCACCAGTAGCTTGCTGACCTACTGGCGGTCTGAGGTGAATTGATAAGTCAAATGCCAGAGTTGCCATTCGAAGAGCCAAGCCAGGGATCCACCTTTCTCCCCGATGGGCAACCTGAGGGACCAGGAAACAATCCATGCCTGCTTACTGGCCTCCCACCAGCAGACTGGGTAGCAGAACATAGCTAATAGAGCAAGTTCATAAATGCTTCATGGGGCCTCATGATAAGTTTGCTGGTGCGGTATTAACGGCGCTGGTAAGCTACCGGCACCGTTACTACCAGACCGGCAAACTATGAGTTTGGCTCGTGGGTGCCTTTTCGCCCGCCAGGTCTGTAGCGGCACCTGCGAGCAGAGCATGTCGGATGCAGTGGCACCATTCTCGGTGCATCCGACTTCCACATTCCCATTGAGCCTTATGGGGCTCAAATGGGAATGGGGAAGAATATTTTCCGGCACCCCCAAATAAAAGGGCAATTACTGGGTCCGGCAAAGGCCATAATGAACCGGTAATTTCTCATCTGCGGGCGCGGGAAAAAAAATTATACCTGCGCGGCTACCGCCAGTATCATAATGAGTCCCAATCGCACTATAACATTGTGAAGGTCCCCGTCAACAAGAATGCAGAGCAAATGGCTGACTGGCTAGACACCCTCCTCCCGTGAAGCTGGGAAAAAAGTACATGTGTATCCCCCCAATAATAAATAAACACGCCCATCCCTGCTCTGAAAGATATACACCATCACTGTGATGCAACGCTGGGAAAGTGAGCCTAAGAAGCTGATGCATAAAATTACGCATCTTTTGGGAATGAGTGAACTTAGATAGTTCAACGTTTAGTTTCTTCACCAAAGTGTTCATTGTGGATGTGTGTATTCCATCACCCCAATATTTCATAGGAATTATCTTAGACCAGATTAATGTGCTGCCACTGAAATAACATGCCAGGAATGCAAAACCATTTAACAAGAATTCTCTAACTTGATTCCTTCCCTAACGATCCATGTTGTTGCCACCCATGTGTAGTACTACCACATCAGTGTTAGGAAACTGCCCTTCATGCACTGTGTCTAAAAACAAACAGCAGAGATGCAGCAAATGCAAATGCTCCCAACCTATAATGAGGAAAACCTCTGCAGCTGCCTCTTTCATGCCGCACTAGGCCCTTACGCCTTGCCACCGTTCTAGATATAAACAAATGCCCACATAAGCATGCAACTCTCTGTACTCACTTAAAAAGTGTCAGAAAAAAAACAAGGGCCCTCATTACAACCCCGGCGTTAACCAATGACGCTATTAGCGCCATGGTTAACACCGGTAACTTACCGATTCCACCATGGTAAATTGGGGAATTACCACCCCATTCCAAGGTTGGCGGGGCGGTAATTCCCAATTTACCATTGGCCCTTCCCCATTCCCATTTTTGCCCAATAGGGCTCAATGGGAAAGGGGAAGGTGGTAATTATGGTACCGCAAATTGCGGTACCGTAATTACCTTCAAGGTCCCTTTGCGGCTCCTGACCTTAACGGCTGGTTAAGGTAGGGACCCGTTAAGGTAGGGACCCGCAAAGGGACCTCGTAGTAAGACGTTAAGGGGTTAACGGCGCCGCAACCTTTTACGGCGCCGATATCCCCTTAACGCCTGGGTCGTAATGACCCCCAAGGCGTTAAGAGTGCAGATGCAGGGCATTCTTAATGTAGCAAAAATAAATCAGGGGCTGACGTACAGCTGGTAACACTCGGATTTCCATAGAAAAAACAGAGTGGATTTGCGTGTGTGATCTAATTTGCCCACACAGATCACACAGACAGTTGGAGGGAAACTCTATGCTTTGGAGTAGTATTCAATCTGTGACCTGTTGGTCAAGAGACTAAGCGCTCAGCCCTGTCGAAGGAGCTATATGCTCCGAAATGCATTGGCACATGAGCCTGTGAAACACAGAGGCCTTTCCTTCTACTAAAAAGCAAAGCATCATTTTGTTTGAATAACATCAATGATTCGTCATTTACTTTAAAGGAAATTAGCAAACTCAACATAGCTGGAATTAATGCTAACATTGATATATTTTTGTGAAATGTATTAGTAACCCCCCATGGGGTACAGCACGTGAGCAACTGTTTAGCTGAGTATTCTCCACTCAGGAATTATTGTGGCAGTTTTTGCAAGCATGTGTCTCTGGACTTTTCTCAGTCTGCTCCTTCTTAATCAGACTATTTGTAGAAAAGACGTTGTATAAACAATACATGAAATTTGTTTCTGATAAAAAGTGGTACCCACCTCTCTTCTTCCAACACTCACACATCCCCCATCCTAATTGTTGGACAGACTTTGATATGATGTGATAGTTTATTTATAACGCGCTTAATACCCAGAGGTTTCTAAGCGTGGACCCGGGGATCAAACATGTGGTGCTCCATGACCTCTTGCTTCCACGGCGAGCACGTTGCCCCTGAGCTATCATCCTGAGACTTTGGTGGGAGAACAACCGAGGTAGGATGAGCCAACATCTGCAAAGCTTTTTGCAACCTTAACAACATAACATTAACAAGTCCACGTGTTAAATAGATTAGGGTGACCAAAAAAGGGTCTCAATACCATACCCTGCCTTAACAAGTGAGCCAGGCACCATGACTGGGAAGGATCTGCACGGAGTTTAACCCACGCTCCCTTTCCTAAATGGTTGATCTTTTATCTGGGATGGTATAACCTCACCTGATCAAAGGAAAGATGAGTATCCGAAAATGCAACCCCCATGCTAGATTGCCACTAGCGGCTGCTACCAGTTCACTCACTCTAATAGCCCCAAAGAAGACAAGACTGTATGCTGCTGAAAATAGTGTTCTCAAAGTCTGAAGAGCAAAGACGTGGGAGGACCGCCTCATTACAGGTCGGGCGGTCTGGAATTAACAGTGGCGGTAAACCCTCCGCCACTGTTAATTCCGGACCGCCCGATCCCGAGTCCTGCAGGTGGGAGGTGATCGTCCCGCCAGGTATGACCTGGCGGGTTGAACACCTCCCGCCTGCAGGCGGACGTGGAAACACCAGCACCATAACGAGATGGTGCCGGTGTTTCCACTTCCCCATTCCCATTGAGTCCTTTGGGACTCAATGGGAATGGGGATTTACACCATTCCGCCTCCGGGATTCCCAGGACACCAGGGTCGTAATGCCCTAGTATTTCCAGGAGTCACGGAGGCTGAATGGTAATACAAGTCCGGCGGTAACCAGGCAGTTTTACCGCCGCGGTTACCGCCGGACTCGTAATGAGGCCCATTGATAGGGTGCCATGAATCCAAGGGCATATGTTCCAATCTAGCCCATTCCTTAAATGCCTTCTTTATTATGAAATGCAAATCCTTTCCTACCCTGAGTCTGGAGAAGAAGGAAGAGTCTCTTACTTGCTTGCTGGCAAATGATAATGACAGGTCCTGGTGCTTTAGCTTCTGTACATATGTGTATGCCTTTTTGTCTTTGGATTCACAAATGGCGCAATTAAGGTTTTGAGGACTGGGCTCTAATCCTCCATATATCCATGGGAAGACTACCATCTGCTTGTCCGCCACCAGCCACATTCGCCGAAATTCTGCCATCTTAAAATGCGACAATGCATCTGCATTATTCCTTAGCCCCATGATATGACAAGCCCTAAATATAATGGCATAATGTAGAGATGTGTAATATCAGTCTCTTCAAAAAATGGAGAACAAACATGCATTTTGAAGCCTGTCTGTTAAACCCCTCCACCACAGACATAACATCAGACAAAAAGACATTGGGCCTCATTACACGGAAGGCGGTGAACCATGGCGCTATTAGCACCTTGGTCCATGCCGGTAAAATACCGGCACCGCCTCGGAGGAAAGGGGAATTACCGCCCTATTCCAAGGTTGGCGGAGCGGTAATTCCCCCTTCCACCATTGCCCTTCCCCATTCCCATTTTTGCCCCATAGGGCTCTATGGGAATGGGGAAGGCGCTAATTACGGTACCGCAAATTGCGGTACCGTAATTAGCTCCCTGGTCCCTTTGCGGGTTGGTTTTTAACGCCTGTAAAAAGCAGGCGTTAAATTCCCCAACCCGCAAAGGGACCTCGTAGTAAGGCGGTAAGGATTTACCGGTACTGGTAAAATACCGGTACCGGTAAACCCTTACCGCCATCCGTGTAATGAGGCCCAATGTGTCTAGTACGTTGCGAGGCACCCCACATCGCCGCAGTTGGTAATAATTCCAGGAATGTAACTTTGTATGTTAGCCCCGACACAGCCCGCCGCCCAGTCAACCGATCAAAACTGCATGTACGTATGTGTTCCAAAATTTGCCCCAAAACCCACACTGCCTGCAGCATCCGTATGAAAAGATAGCTCACCACTTGTGGCTAGTTGGCCAAGTCACCCGGATGTTGAAATATGAGAGCAATGCATAGCACAGCAGCATGTCGTCCTTTACTTCCTTAGCCAATCTCTCGCAGCGGCACCGACCCTAGGCCCCAACATTACCCTGGCTGCACTACAGGAGAAACCCACTGCAATTAGGATGACTCTCAAGGCACACTGTAACTGACCTATCAGCACTTGCAACTGGCACAGGGTCACTTCGTCTCAGACATCTATTCAGAGAATCTTTAAGCTCCAAAACCTTGTCCATTGGAAGCATAGATTCCCCAGCCACTAAATCAAGTTCTATCCCCAAAAAGGTCAGGCATGTTGTAGGACCTCCAGTCTTTTAGCTTGCCAATGGCCGCCCTAATGCTGAAGTCATGTTAACGAATTCTTGTAATGACTCTTGGCATGATGCTGTTCCCAAGCTGCCCAGGAAAAGAAATGTATCCAAATAATGAATCACTCCCTCAGGTGAAGCCATGTCCATTAAGCACCATTATAAGAACCTGCTGAACCTCTCAACATATGAACAAGACAGTGAACAGCCCAAAGGCATACACTTGTCAAAATAAAATGTGTTCTCGAAATGAACACCCAGGAGACGTGCGTTAATATCAGCCTTCACCATCAGTGCGCCCTTCCCAAGTTCAATGTACTGATTGCAGAATCCAATGATATGTACTTTACTGAACAAACGGTTGGAGCAAAGCCACTATCCACTGGATGCCTTAAAGATTTTGAACAAGCCTGAACCCCCCCTTCTTCCTTCTTGGGCACCAGTCTCAGATGAGAGAAATTAAATCTGGTAAAGGAGGGTTGTCAAATGGACCCTCTACGCTTCCCAACATGATCTCTTCATCAGTCCTTATCGTGCTGTTGGGGGAGCTAGACACAGAGACTAATGATTCTAAGGAGTAAGACCACTTCCGGCAGAGGCGGAAGGTATCCTAATATCTTTTAAGAATGCGGAATACAAAAAGTGGGCCACCTTCATGGAAGGATATGAACCCAACATTGCAACCAATACCTGACACTTAACGGGTGGAAGGGGCTATGGTAAAGAAATAGGGCTGCATACACATTATCGGCTGATAACTTGCTGACTTTGCTCTCTACCATTAGTCTCTGTGAAGCACTGAAGCTCTGGATGTGAAGATCAGCCACATAATCAACAGACATGTTTGAATCTGCAAAAGGAGCCCTTGGCACATGTCCTTTTGTTTTACTGCCAGCAGGCCCACTTTGTGTCAGTTGGCCGGCCCGAAGATTGAATGGAAGTGGGTGCAGAATTCTCTCATGCTGGTATGCCGGTAGATGAGAGAACGTGTGAGGCCCCGTTTGACAGGCCCAGCTGATGAGTGTAAAGAATCACACGGACCACCATTGTGCAGATCTTGCCCAGAACTGACTCCCCTCGTGGAGGGGCAGGTTTTTTATTAATAGTACATAACAGTGGACACCCCTGTGTTTTCCCCCTTAAGTGTCATTGGGCCTCATTACAACCCTGGCGGAAGCCGTGCCTGTAAAACCTGCATTTGCAAATGTCTGCATTTTTTACGGCGGTCAGAAATGGGCAATTACTCATGGCCTTACCAAACCCGGTATTTGCCCATTCCTGGGCGCCAGAAGCAATTCTTTCCCATTCCCATTTGAGCCCCATAGGGCTGAATGAGAAAGGGGAAGCCGGATGCATAGGCACCGTTATCAATGGTGCCTGTGCATCCGAAATGCTGTGCTCGCGGATGCCTTTCATTCCACCAGGTCAGGTCAGACCTGGTGGAATGGAAGGCACCCGCGAGCACAACTCAGAGTTTGCCTTTCCGGATACAACACTACCGGCAAGCTTGCCGGTATCGTTGTATCCGGACCGGCAAGCTCGTAGTGAGGCCCATTGTGTCCAGCCAGCTATTGATATCACTCGGTTACCACGTAATCTCCGGCTGATTGGCCTTCATCTGTCAGAACGGCATGTCCTACTTAGCCAAAACAGATTGATCATAATTTTGCTGTTCTGACTAACTCGGGGTTGTTTTTTCTAAATTAGGATACTTGCATAAATAGTAAAACCAATTTTCCTCTTCAACAGGCTTCACTGCACTTAGATTTAGGTTTAGCCAGCAAATCTATTCCATCATTTGCTTTCTCAGCCACACCATCCCTATGGATCAGATGATTTAAAATGTCCAAGTACTAGCCTTTCCATATATTCCCTTGACTTCATTAGTACCAGGCTAGGCTACAAGATGGCAACAATAATGGGGTAACGCTAACTGGGGTTGTGTTGAGGGTGCTGTGCCAAGGATTGTTGCAGTATCCTCAACCTTTCCCACCCGCACCTGAGCAGGGGATGAATAAGACGACCCTGCGGATAGCACCACTGCTGGCAACGTCGCTGGAACGTTCACAGTTGTGTCACTTGGTGCTGCAATGGATTGACCAGCCACAAAACCAGCATTCTACCCCTGACCCACCGCCTCTGACGCCATGCTACCTGGGCCCGTTGACCAATTAGCCCAATTAAAGTTCAGCATAAAGCCTGATACCTGGTTTGGAAATGCTAACTTGAACCCTTGAAAACCACAAGCAAAAGCAGTAGGACCATTCCACCCATTCATGACATGTGGGGACTGCCAAGTGGTGTCATAGAATAACCGGGAGCAGGCTCCTCCACCATGCATGTCCCTGCTGACTCAATGGATGGAACTGTTTCCACAATATCTATGGCTAGCTCTATTGCCTGTGCTGCAGTGCTGGTGGTTGCAGCCGGCTAGGTCTGCAGAGATACTAAGTGCAACAAGCATAGTGTTACTTTGTCGAGATGCAGTCATCATGGCTTTCTCTGTCTCTTTGCAGCAGGTTCAGGGTCGAGACCTGGCGTTTCTTGCAGTAATCTCGGTCTCTTCACTCTAGAGCTAGTGGGACTTTTAGGGGGCTGCAGTTCAAATGAAATTCTGCCTTTGAAATTCCTGCTGTCCAGTAGGTTGCAGACCCATGTTTATCAAAAAAGTGCACCTGGTTGATGCCTTGCTCTACCCAGGTGGGTAGTACGTATCAAAGACCAAAATTGAGCAAGGTCATAGGATACCTGGCTGATTAACGAAGGGTGAACACACACCTATGGGGGTTACACCTTGGTAAGTGTGTACAAGTAACTGTGAATGACTTCTGACCAAAATATATCAGGACAGTTCTGGGTACTGCAGTTAGATTTTTAATAAAACTGCAGTTTACGTGTTTTTTAGATACACTTGATAGAGAGTAACACAAGATACAACAGTATTTACACATTTGAAGGTATAGTAACCAGTTTGTGACACATTTCAAATATTTGTAACGTCTTTTCAATGCTTACACATCCCCTGAGTGGTCCTTGGGAAGGAAAGGAAACCAGTGGATTTGGGTGAGGTGATAGCATGTGATAGTCAGCACATATACGTCAAAACAATGAGGGTTTGAACAAGGACAACACAGACAATATAACAGTCAACACAACAGTGTTTCGGCCAGAAAGTGAGCTTGGATGAGCTTTGATGGTGTGGCCTTCATCAGGACGAGATATTCCAAGGCGGGAAGTATCTTGTGAGGTCTGTTGAAATAAACAGATGGGGTGTTATAGGAGTGGGCACATTCGTTGAAAACTAGCACAGGTAGAGGTATCAATACATGAAGGACCGGTGCTTACCGGAACTTCGGAGCGCAGTGGCTCAGGGGAGGAGTTCCCCCATCTCTAAAAAGCCTCAGAGTATGTCAAGTGCCAAGGTGCACGTGAGGGTTGGTGAGACGTGCAGGTCACAGATGGCCATGAACCAGGTGTGGCTGATGCAAGCGTGTGTGTTCCATGTGGAAGTGGGTCTGAGTGTGACTAATAAATGGATGGAAACGTTCGTGATGTTAAAATTACAACCTCAAGGGCAGGCGGCAGAATTGCGGGATGGCCCGTGCAGGATAGCATGCTTGGCGAGGACGGTATAAAATGGAGGCTGGGCTCCCGTTTTAAAGTGAGACATGCAGCCGGGAAATAGGTGCACGATATCATAGAGCTGCGGTGGTTGCATGCACGTGTGCTTACCTGCGGATGAAAGAAGGATGAGCGCTGCAGAGCAAGCTGTCAGCGGTCGCGGTTCCTGGCTGCGCACGGAGTGAGCTGTTGAGCGGACTGTGATTAAATGGGGTGAGCGGCCATGTTGAGGTGCGCGAGGCTGGGGTGCCCGTGGGGGTGCCTGACCCAAATGAAGGGTGCTAAGTACTCAAGGCCAAAATCAGAATACAAGTGAGACTAAAAGGCCAAACCCATCTCTCAGCCAAAGACCCATGCCTTTTTATTTGTCTGTGCTCAACAACTTTGCCATCAGCACCCACTGCTCCTACCCTGACTCACATAGGGGCTTATTGACCTTCTTCTTGGGGACCATCACTCTTTTCCAATGTGAAAATACGGGTAGAAATGGCCGCCGATCAAATACCTACACCACCGACCAAATCCGTACAGAAAGCAGACTTGAAAAAAATATTTGTAACGTAGGGCAATTCTAGGGCCAATGATTAGCGGTGCACTTCAAACAGCAGAACCACCCATACCCAGGGCATAAAGCAGGGTCTGAATTGGTAAGCCGTCCACTTGCATGTGGACCAAAATAGGCAATGAGAATAAAGTCAATAGATTGAAAACAACACCAGCATCTGCAAAGCATGCTTGCATTGATTGAGCTAAGTTCAGTGTGTTAGAGGCAGGCCCAGACGATGAGGCCACAAGTGCCCATACATAAACATGAATCTCACTTACTACTTAACCAGTGATTATTCTATTTTGATGTTTAATTCCAATAAACACTCTGGTTATTTAATGTAATTTATTACAAGTACTGAATGTGGCTTTTGAACCCAGTCTCAAACCTTCAGAGGTTGCCAGTTAACAGGCTGTGCGACAATCGCGATTACAGTAAATATGACCAAGAACACTTATCATGGTGCACTTTGCCAATCAATTCCGAGGAAAGTGCATTGAATGCCAGTAGAGCTCACAGTCTCAAAATTGCTCATCGCTAACATTCATAGCAACAGAAAGCTCTATTCAGACAACCAGCGTCCTACCTGAAATAACCTGTTGTTTCGCAACGAGGAGCGATTACAGCTCAGAACGTCCCTTAACAAAAGATTGTATAGTAGGACCATCAAATGTATTACACCAAACTGAGAGACATCCTCAATTAAACATCTTTATAGAATGGAGGGAGCAGGCTCTGGCTCAGATGCCTGCGGAAAGCAGAGGGGGTTCACAAATCATTCCCCTATTTCCTGGCAATGCTATAACATGTCAAGATAATTCTCTCACAAAGGCGCTCACACTCCCTGGCGGGCACTGGCCACTCCTCAAAGTGCATAAGCTGATCTTTCCAACCAGCAATTTCAAGACATTACTGTTAGAGACATAGACGTCAATCCCCGTCTCTTACTTACCGCAGCCAAAATGCCTGATTCCTGGGGACAGAACCACACGTTATGAAATGCAATGAAAAGTCAACCTAGCTCTCAACCATCACAAGAAACAGGCATATACTTGCATTCATCCTTCCTACAGCCTCTTTTAAATAACCTGTTTCGGTCCTTAGCGGAAAGCTACCTGCCCAGCAAGCCGTTTCGAACAGCCCATAATTTCACGCCCTGAGCAGATACCTATCCAGCCTGAAGCGCGTGCATTCAATAGACCAAGAAATAGAGCCACCAAATTTGCTGCAGGTGTGACTCTTGAAACACAGACCACGCCTTTTGAGACTTGAAACCGACAGCACCTGTTGAGACTTGAAACCGATAGCCCATCGGTGAGATTACTCTTTCTCCATTCTGTGCAAGCGATGATCAGGCCGGAAGTAGCCTTGCGACAAAATCTGTAGTCATGACAGATGGTAAACTCTGCTCGAAAATGCTGGCTGGAGAAAGAAATGCAGCAATCGTTAGGTGAGGTGCGGAAAGAGTGATATGTTCCAAGAAGCTCTACTCTTAAAGGGTGGGAACCAGAAGTCAGGTAAGTCCCTATTTCCCCATCACAACCTTTGAGTTCATGCCCTAGAACTCTTCCGGGTGCTACCTCACCCCAGAAGTGTTCTACTCTGGGCCCAGATGAATATTCTACCTCCCAGCTTCGACCATGAACCAGGAGGTACAATCTTATGGCAGCCGTTCATTTAGGACCATGGTGCTGCCACCAAATGCACGTGTACCTCATCAATATCAGTAAAGGAGCCCATTCAAAGGAGGAGGAATTATACTGTATCTTATATATGTAACTCTATACAGATGTGCATTTCAAACTAAGCATGTGTACAGCCATCATTAACCTGAAATCCTGCTGAAATTCTGTGTTATGCCATACAGCCCAAGGACACCTGTTGAGTAATGGATATTGTAGCCATTTTATGATCATATCAAAATATTGCGGTTGTCCAAATTTGTATATTAATTATTACAAACTTTTAATGTTAGGGTGACTGTTGTGAAAGCTGAAATGACCAAAAAGCCCAATGTACATTTTCTCCTTGTTGAGTATGTTCTTGTTTCACAGATATGTTTGTCAAATATCTGCAGTCTTTATTATTTTTCCCAAAATGCTGTTTGATTGTATGTAAATCAGGATGGAATGCTCACAGCTGCTATTTGTCACCATCCCCTTGCCCATTGGAGTATTTCTAAAGAGTACAACATGAGATTTTCGACCTATCCATCTTGGAATAATAACCTGGCTGTATGTCAGAAGTGTAAATTACACATTTCTGTGATTCCCTGAACACGAGCCAAATGATAAGAGTTTAATTTGATCATAACTTGTTTTGGTTTTCCTAATGGGCAGTTACACCCCATTGCCCCACTTTTTTCTGATCCCTAGACACCTTCTTTCTTCTTCCTTTGTTATACTCCCTATTTTTACGTTTTACTTTTTTTCCACTCTTTTATTTACACTTCCATACTAACATATACATATATTGTCGACATGGAACGTCATCAGAATGGGGTTAAGTTTGGGTTTGCAGATCCAGTTTTGGTTTTCTGACTGCATCCCTTTTATCAGAAAATAATTGTCATGCCTTACACGTGTGATTTGACGATGTCCAATACTGAGTTAAACAGATGAACATTCTCATTATGACTAAAATGCACACAGGAAGTGATCATTAGAAATAAACATTGTACAATTTCAAAAAGAGTCAGTTTATAAGGCTAGTACCATTAAATAATGGCTTTTGTATAGCTGCTATCCATGTTGATTTTTCTTGTAGTTGTTGAACTGTCAGCAGAAGTTGGGGTTGCTCTTGCAAACACACACCAGCCTACGTGTTTCCAACACACAGAGACAGAGTGAGACATAGAGAGGAGAGAAAAAGCAAAGAGTGACAGTCCGAGAGAAGAGAGTGGCAAGGGGAAAACTTACAAACTGTACAAACACATTAACACGATAAACTACAAGTGGGTGTGTTGTATTTGTTCATGAAGGGAAATACATATTTCAAACCGTAACACTTTCAGCAGTACTTGAAATATTTGGGGCAATCCAGCAAACATTACATTCAAATAAAGAGAAGGCAATGAGTAAACTGACCAGATGCTGTTGAACTGGGATGAGATATGACACACGACATTCAGTAATGTAAGGGTATTTGTTATGTACATGGGGAGGATTCGATGTGCACTGACACCTTCATATCAATTTTACATTTTTTAAAACATTTTTATTTACTTGGTTTAATTGTATAAAACAATTTTTACAAGACAAACTTCCCACATTAGTTAGGATAAGTCCTTTTTAAGTTTCCAGCTTGTTCCAATAAGATCTTGCATCAAGAGTGTCCAACATGAAGAAGGGAGGCAGAGTTTCCTTTTCTTTTCAGACTGGGCCATCAAGTGAGTAGGCCGATACTTCGAAATAAGCCCACCACTGCAATGACCCGGGAAGTCTTTTCCCCACTCATAAACCGGCACCACCATTCATCCTCGTCATAAAAATGTAAGTTCCTGAATAAGTGCCCTAGAGCGAGGGCCTATAACCCTGAACAATTTAACAATAGGTGTTTAATTGTTTCCGTCTTTTCCGGCAGTTTACATAATCTGTGTGATTTTTCCTCGGACAGATTTCTTCTTGCTAGAATTTCCCTTGTATGTAAAATATTCAGGCGTATTCTTAGGAAATTCTGCTGGAGATTTTTGTCCAGACATTTTGTCAGGTATGGTTTTAAATCATTTACTTTAGACGTATACGGAGGTAAATCTTGCATCAGTTTAGTGGCTTATGATTTTTCCAATGTCTCTATCCAGTCTCTCTCTATGATGCGCTGTTTGACCTTTACTGGGTTATGGATAAGTTCCTCTTGGGAACTACCAGCCCAGAGAAGGAGACAATGGATCCTCGCTGCCCATTCCGAAAGCATTTTACTGGACCCTGATTGAATTTCCTGGTGTATTTCTTTCAGGATCAATGGAGGTGAAGGGAGTAAAGGCTTTCGGTATAGCATAGTCTCATTTCGGGCCACTATTGATCCCAACGATTGCAATGAGAGTTCTCTCTTTATTAGGGCAATTGGAAGCGATTGTGGGAGATTGAGGACTTTTCTCCTGTAAAACCCTTCTAGTCCCGGCCAGAGGTTTGCTGGAAGGTTAGGTAGCGCTTCTACCCCATAAGTCAAGCTTGGAATGACTTTTGTCTTGTAAAAAATCAACGTTGGTGACATTGTGAAACATCCAAACTTATTTGCTATCGCTCGAGACTGCGAGATGAGGAGCCGAGCTTTTGACATGATGCTCTCCTGCATCAGTGTTTCTTTGTTGCTTTTATTTAAAATGACCGCCACATTTTTTAAATTGTTCACGATTTCAATTTTGATATTGTCCACTGTCCATGAAAATTTCTCCACTTTCCTGGACGTACCTCCAAGTGTCATGATTTTAGTTTTGTCAAGGTTCATCAAAAGATGGTTCTCTCTAAGGTAGACCTTTAGATTGTTGATCTGCCTCTGGAGGCCACCTGGGGTTAAGTCCATGAGGATGATATCGTCTGCGTATAACAATCTTGATATTTTACTCTTTCCCAATGTCGGGGGGAATAGATGAGCTCTATCCTCACAGTCTTTATAGTCCGCTGTATAGGCGTTATAAAGCGCGGGTGCCAGGGGGCTGCCTTGTTTCACCCATCTTCCCGTCTTAATCCATGCCGATAAGAGGCCTCGGTTGTTCATACGGAGGCACATTGAGGTTTCGGAGTAAAGGGCCTTGATAGGGTACAAAATCCCTGAGGAACAAGCATGTTGGTGTAGTTTGGACCACAGTAGTGGCATATCTACCTGGTCAAAGGCCTGCAGCAAATCAATCAATGCCATATAGAGTTTTGGCGTGCCCTCGAAAACTTTTGCTTTTAATGTGCTCACAGCCAGAATGTTTACTGTGGTCCAAACATTTTTCACAAAACCAGCCTGAAAAGGATTGGACAGTCTGGTAGGGGAGACCCATGATTGGAATTTGCCTAGGATTAATGCGCCAAAGAGTTTTCCTATAGAATCTAATAAGGCTATCGGGCAGTAGTGCAATGGATTCTCTTTTGATCCCTTTTTAAAAATTGGCACCATTATCGACTTTTTCCAAGACAATGGGATCGTAGAAGACTGGACACAATTTGTGAAGACCGCCTTTATGAAGATGGACCAGGATTCAATGTTCTTCTTGATGTCAAAATTAGTTATGCCTTCTGGACCGACCGCCCTGGACCCATTGAGATGTTTTATTTTCCATTTGATTGATTCCAGGTCCAGCGGAATTGACCAATCCACCTTTGCGTTAGCTGAACAGGAGTCATTCGTAGTATCCGAGACACCATAGAGGTCCTCAAAATGGGATATCCATGTTTGCTCATCTATTGAATTTTGCAATGTCTGATTGATAGTTTTTGAATTGCCCTTTATTAAAGACCAGAACTCTCGTGCATTATGACCACAGATAGCACGAAGCATGCTTTCTGCGTCGTCTTGGAGGCGTTGCATTTTAGATGACTTGAGACAGGATTTGTAGTGTCTAACTGCCACAGACACTTCTTCCTTTTTTTTATAGAAATTGAATTTGCTGCATCCTGTTTTAGTTTTCTTACCCACTTTCTTCGCTCTACAAGTTGTTCGTTGAATGTGTTGGAATGCATTATTTTCTATTGCACTCTTTCCTTTTTTACGTTTGAATACCGTTAAAAGAGGTGTATAGTCGACCGAAGTTGTTGGGGTGGTTAAATCACCAGGTTTTCATTTCACAAATAGCTGAGTGAGTTTTGTGATTGCAGCTTCTGACAGTCTTAACCTGGTACCGCGCTGATTGGTATCTAGGTTAGAGTTAGTAAAACAAACCTCTCTCCTCAGTGAGTGCCAGGTAAAAGTTAGTGTGTTGTGGTCACTGTGTTTAGTCCTACTGACTATGAATGATTCCATTAAGGGCAGTAGGCTATGAGAAATCTGAACATAGTCAATCGTGGCCATTTGGTCCATTCGCTCCCAGGTAGGGATAATTTCATTCAAAGAAACAAACCGCTGCTGGAGATTATGCATCTCTCTAGAGTTTAATAAATTGGTCCATAGGCTGGATCTTCCTTGAGGACAGTTGAGTCGATGGGTTAAGTCAATATTCAGGTCCCCAGCGATAATGACGTGACTTGACTTGGACGTGATCACAAATCTGTCTATTAGATTCTCCATTTGAACAATGAAATTGTCTTTAGTTATTCGCTTAGGGTTCCAATAGATGTTGATCAACAAGATCTCTGCCCGTTGGGCGGTTTCAGAGGGGCTTCCAGGCAATACCCAATCCAACGTTGTGGCCAGGATGAATTCCAATGCTAGTAGCACCTTACGCATTGACAAACCACTGCCTGATCTGATTCTATCCTTTATAAGCCGGGGAGTGCGCCAGATCGAAGCCATCTAAAACGGGTTTCTCAACCAACCAAGTTTCTTGCAGACACAAGGCATCAAAGTTTGCAAAATTTACATTGGATTTGATGGTCAGGCGTGAGAAGCCCCTGGTGTTCCAGGAGCCCAACTTCAAGTCAACATCTATAATATCTGGTATGGGTTCCTCCTGGTTCAAAGTGCCTCGATAAAGACCATCTAATGGCTATTTCTTTCTCGGTTGTTCCTTTAGGAAGTCCATACTATCTCTTCTTCGATCAACACGGGGAGCTGTTTCTCTTTCATTTTTCCTGCCATCTATCTTCACTTCACCCAAAAGGTCCACTTGCTGGAAGTTACAACGAGAAGATATGTTGTTTAGATGTTCATTGTGCGTGTGACGCTTTTCAGGGCTCGCTTTCCTGTATGCATCCTGACGAGTGTTGAATTTATGTAGTTCTTGAGTCCCGATTTTCGGTATTAGTGTGTGAAGAATCCCCCGTTAATCTCTTCGTATGATGAGGTCTTCGACAGTCACTGTCTTGAGACTTGAACAAAAAAATGTTCGGGCGTTGGGGGGTCATTTCAGGATAGGGTGTAGGAGAAGATACTTCTCCTGGTACATTGGTCAAGTCAAAGTCCATATTATACAGTTTTCCTCTTGCTCTCCATATTTGTTGTTGAATGTCGTTGGAACCTATGTGGAGGTAAGAGCTGTCTTTTCTTCCATTAGGATTAGGTTCAAGGATTTTAATGTCTTTCGTGATGTCAATTTCAGAAAGACAGATCTCATGGAACAGTTTTGCGAGAGCCCTTCGATTTAATGTCCAGTTGTCTTGCTTTTCATACGATCTTTGGAGTTTGAAAGTTCTTGTCAAGGTTTCTTTTTGCCTATGTAAGACGGAATGATTGTGGGAATTACCCCTCACTGGCGGGTTAGGTTTTACCCCCCTAAGGTCCTGCACCCCGGATCTGTAATGAACTATTTTGCCAACAGGAGAGGGCCTCCGATTCTTTACTCTATCTTGCTGATCACAAGCTGTTAATAAGGCAGTGGGTCGGTGACCTTGATGTAATTGATCTCGAAGGCCACTCCGCCGCCCCTCCTTCACACTTTCTCTTCTCTGTGGAAGTTTCCTCTTTTTCAATGGCACAGGCATAGTCAAAGGGGAATCAAGAAGCAAGGCCTTTATTTTAGGCTCTTCTATTGCTCTGTTTTCCCGGTTTTCTGGTTTTTTCCTTTTTTGCTGATTGGTAAACAGGATTTCAGATTCAGATTCTTCCACTGTATAGATGCTCATGTTCATTAGATCAATTGAACTACAGGAAACATCTTGCGACCCCTCCGGACTCGTAAAAACAGTTGGAGACTTTTCCGTAGACTTCAACTTAAACACTCTTCTATTTTGGACAGGAGAGGAGTCCTTGTCTGAGTCCCGTTGGGCTCTTGAGTTGGAGTTGTTTGTAGAAGCTGGGGTCACTTCCGCTCGAGGAGCAGGAGTCTTGGCTTTCAAGACCTTCTTTCATCTCTTAACTGGTTCACTGGGTCCTTTTTGTTGATAATTTGGAAAGTAGATGGAATCTTGATTGTGGAAAAGTCAATTGCTTTTGAGGCTGTTTGAATAGAAGCACTCTCCGGGAGCTTAAAGGCCACCAAACCATTTTTCTTGGGTGCATTGCTGGTCTGAGCTTGAGGGGGTTGCCCCACCTTTGCTTGCGTCTTCGTCAGTGGAGTGGTCTTTGTAGGTGGAGGGAGCCCTGTCCAAGGTTGTCGGGATTGCTCATTTTCTGTGGAGCTGTGCTCTACACAGTCTGAGATGTTATTTTCCTTTGTTTACAAGCATTCATTGGGCCTCATTCCGAGTATGGCGGTAAGGGATAGCGGCCACCGCTAACGAGAGCGGTGGCGGTAATCCCTTACCGCCATACTCCGAGTTCCCTTAGCGCCATGGTGCTTTTAACACCTGCTTTTAGCAGGCGTTAAATACCATGGCGCTAAGGGACCTTGATGTTAATTACGCCACCGTAATTTACGGTGGCGTAATTGACGCCTTCCCCACTCCCATTATGCCCTATGGGGCAAGAATGGGAATGGGGAAGGGTAAATGGGGATTGGGGAATTACCGCCCCGCCAACCTTGGAATGGGGCGGTAATTCCGCCAACCACCAAGGCGCTGCCGGTCCGGGTACGGCGTCAACCAAGGCGTTAATAGCGCCATTGGTTAGCGCCGTACTCGGAATGAGGCCCATTGGTTTGAGTACTTTGCGAGACTGGGGATTTAGTCACTGTGCAGGCTTGGGGGCAGGCTAACCCCGCTGCGGAGTGGTCAGATCTTTCATTACCAATATACCCTTTACCATCGCGCCAGTAATGTTGCTGAGCGGACACAAAACCCTCAAGAAAGTTAACCTTGGTGTGCATGTACGCAATCAGAGTGTTTTGGTCCTTCAGAGTGTCATTGATTGCTTCATAAAGCTTACCAAAAGGAGCCAAAGCGATGGTAACTGTGGACAAAATAGCCATTGGATCCAGTTTTTAGGAGCGGTATCATTTGGTGTCCTAGATGTAATTTCACCCACGAGTCTTGGTGGCAAAGGGGAACCAGTGCTTTGATTGAGTCCAATACTTTTGTCATGTGACTTGCCGCCCTCCGTGGTTGGAAGATCCCAGAAAGGATTAGGGGGCCGAGGAGGGGGGAGGTAGAACCCTTTATGAGGGGGCGTAATATCGTTCTCAGATGCTGGAGGTGGCGAAACCACCCCCCTGGAATCACAAGATGGTGCAGGTCCTCCATTTCGCTTCTCGGCACCCTCCCCGAGAATTGTCCCACCATGGTCCAGCTGGATGACGGGAATAGACCTCATGTTTTGCGAATCGCTTGGTTCGCTTGAACCATTTATCACCACTTCTCTCCTCCCTTTCATAACATCCAGTATTGGCCGAGTTGTTTCTATTTGTTGGTTCACCATCCCAGCCTGGGAGATAGGTTGCAGCGTCTTGTTGGTATTTCTTTCCAAAAGAAGGGGCGTCTTTAGTGGTAAGTTTAAAATCGATAGGTGTGTGGTAGTATCTTCCACAATGGCCAACAACTCCGTGTCTGATAAGTCTTGAAGGCCTTCTTTTTAAAAACGTATTTTTTTTTACCAAAGAACTCTTTCAATGTGGACATGGACATTGGGGTATGAGGGTTCAAAGATCTTTTACCCCCCACTAGCCCTCTTTTATAGGGTGCCTTTGCCCTCACCGTCTTCCGTGAGAACATTTTGTGGCCACTACCCAATGTTCTCGCTTTTAGAGGTTGATCCAGACTACCACTTACTGGTGGATCATCCAAGCACGGAGGGTCAGTTGTTGAAACAATGGAGGGCATTTTCAAAGGGTCTGTGAAACAGGGACTCTAATTCTGAGTTTTGGCCGATGCACATTTCAATGGACTTGGAACAGTACTGACTTCGGGGGGTAGCCCTACATCCACGATAGGGTCTCCTCCAGCCTCTGTCAAAAGCTGCTCCTCCAGTGTGGCATCGGGAGAGTGTGAAAAGGATTTGTGTTCCTCGGTACCCAGGGGAGTCCTCAAATCATCTTCTCCCCTAGTGTTGTGAATCTTTATCACAACCTTGTTCCCCGAGACGGCCGCCCCCCTTGCCGAAATATCCCGTTGGACTTCACGGTCGCATACAACCAGTCAGGATCAGGCGGGAGAGAGTGCATTGAGAGTCCTGCCGACTCGGGGGTCCGTAAGGGGCACTTCGCCGGATCCAGACCCGACACGAGCTGCGAGGGGCAAAAGATGCCTAGTGGAGACGGCACCAGAGGTAATGCGGGGGCCTGGACCGTGTCCTTAGATTTACTCAGAGCTGTAGGGAAAGAGGGAGAGGATTGGAGGAGTGCGATAGAGTCAGGCACCACATTATCCTCTGTTGCAGAAGGCATAGAGTTCGTACCCGCTGATTCAATTGGAGGAAACTGAAAGTCACTTACTGTGGAAGGCTCTGCAGCTCTCGTCGTTCGAACACGGATAGGTTCCAGATGGTGTTTTTGCCGCGATTTTAACAGGGGACTCAGGTCCTCCGGCCGCTTGAATCCTTCCGGGGAAGTTCGAGTGTTCTTAGAGAGGCCAAGGAGGCGGAGTTTTGAGCTTCTTAGCGTGCGCTGATCAGGCTCTCCAATGCAAAGTTCCTTTTTTGGAGTTTCAGCCTGAGTCGCCATAAACTATGGTCCCGCTTTGCCTCTCGGCTCCCCCAGACGCTATGTACGGATTCTAAGTCGCCTGCAAGTCCGACGAATCCAGATGGAAAAGATGGAAGAAATGCAGGAGCAAAAAAAGAACGGGTAAGTCCAGAAAGGATTACAGTCACACGGTCCCGCGGGCCCGCGGACTGCAGACTGCCCTTGTCAGTCCCTTCGCGGGCCGCTTCGCAGAGGACTGGAATTGTGTAGCTGGAGGGCTCGGGTTCACACACCTCCAAGCACACTCCTCCAGTTGTAGAAAGTGAAGCGTTACTGCTGCACTGTAGCAACACTCCGTGCAGATACTGCAGACTGGCCTTGTCAGTCCCTTCACCTTCATATCAATCATTGATCTAGTTCAATGGAGGACGTGGCATATGATTGACCTGTGATACAAGAAATGAGACTTAGGAATTTACAGATTCATTTCAGTGGCGGAGCTGATTCACTGCCATCATTATTTTATTTAGATCTTTGAAACCAATGCGCATATCACAAAATGCATAATCATGAAAGATTGAACACATCAATAATCAATAATAAAAAAAAAAACATTATTAAATACAAAAGTACAATATAAAAATATGTTTGCAAATGTGGCGAAACACTTTGTCATAAGACCCTCCTAATAATATATATCAAAAACCTACACAAAAACCGGGTAACCTAACAACCACATTAGGCCAAAAACAGAAAGACCAGAACACTATTTATTTGCAGCTTCAACCAAAGAGATCTTATGTGAGAAAAGAATACAAAAAGCTCTACATTTTCTATCTCTCCCTTCTAACAATGGCAGAGACAGTCAGGGTCTTCAAGAAAATGTCAGGAGTCTGTTGAGTCTAACACCCAGGGGTGGACTGGGAAACAATATTACACAATTTCACCAAGCGCAACACTTTTCCTATGGGAACATTTGCAAATGCAACACAAGAGAGGCCCAGAGTGCCGAGGCTTACTGGGAAATCTCCAGAGTTCCATATAGGCCAGTCCAGCCCTACTAACACCATCAGCTTCCCAACCGTAGTCTAATAAACAGAGTTCTGAATTTCCTATCTTGTATCCATATGAGGAATAATTCCAAAACCACCTCCCTTTTGCGGGAGAATTAGACTACACAAGCCTGGCTGCCGAAAACGTTTCCTGCCACACTGTTTCCTCTATGCCCAAAATGCACTCTTGGGCATGTTTTGCAGCTTATTTTGCAAGGGCTTCTAATTGATATAAATATTTAGAAAGCTTAAGTCCATCTAATTAAGCACAACCATGGAATTCAGAGATCACCTTCATGATTCATAGTATCTACAACAGTGGTCGATGGGAGCGGGAAATGGTCGGGAGTGGCATTCCACTACTTTTGTTTCTTACTGTAAATAGTTCCACTACTTTTTGTAACCATTTTAATCATTCCGGATCTGTTCTTTGTGAATATAAATCACACTTCTCTACTTTACCATTAAATAGCAGTTACGGCTAAACTGACATCTGTTTTAACATGATTGGCTGTCAACCAGCATGGCTGCAACCAATGAAAAATGTGTTGTGTGTTGCTCCTGTAGAGGTGGAACCAAGTACCCCCACCCAAAGCTTCTCCCCCATGTTGCCTATATGTTGGAAGCCTGAGTGTGAGACTCGTGCAATACCAGTGACAGTACCAATACCGAAGAAAATCCTGGAACTAAAATTCCCATTGAGAAAGCCATACATGAATACACGACAATATGACGGCCATTTGAATGAAATCCCGGAAGAAGTGTGAAATCTGAGCAAAAGAGAAGATTGGTGATGTCATAAAGAATTGAGCTGACACACCCAGAAGAGATGCAGAGATGAGAGAACATAGACATTATATAGGCACTCTGAAGAGGAGATGTCAAAGATGAGCAACATTTTGGGCTTGAGATGAAGATGCTCATGCTAACAGAAACAATGATGAAGATATCAAGTCGTTTACCAATTGTACAGAAGCAGTAAAGCAAGTAAACAAAGTATTCTTAAAGGCTAACTATGTAGTCAATAGATTGTGGTGATGTGCCAACGTATATGCATAGGAAAAGTATGAACTATGGATGAACCCACAACACACTTTAGCAGAGCTAGATCCGATGAAAAGGAAGATTTTCAGTGTGTCGCAGTTAGAAATCGAAAACTTTACCATGGAGGTGAACCAAGGAAGGGCTTGGCTGGCTCAACACCAAGAAGTTAAGGCCACCTTGGGCCTGAATGTCCACACAATAGTTACAGAACGTGTGAAAGAACAAAACTCCTGTCTTAGATGAGTAGTGAAAATATTGAAGACGTCAGAGGTTCATCATTTAATAGTTTTTGAAATGCAGAAAGACTTGAAAACATGGTCTGGAGTCACACGGTTGGATGAAAATGGACACTGGGACGAGATGTATCGAAACCAAGAAGACAGCGTATGCCTAAATTCCCTCATATTCTCGAGCTCAGAGAATATTTTCCAGTCTAAGTTCAATGCTTAATTGACTGGCAAACTATAAGGGTGTTGATGGATGAACAAGCTAATTGGTGGACAGCTATGGTAATGACCAGCCCACCAACACCTGGGTGCTGCTTGCGTAGGTGGAATATTACAGAGGCGTACAAGGGTGCCAACCAATTATAATAGAGAGCCACGTAATAGAGAGCATTATAGTTTCTATAACCAATGGGACGTTGTGTATTTGATGACATTCACTAAGGGAGGGCTTACTTGCCCCACCTGATGTAAGAGACCCAATCACCTTCCCAACAAGTATGGAACGTATACCTAGATATTTGTTCTCTGTAATCCTATCACTTTCCCAAGTAGGTTTTTATAGTTTGCAACATAGTTTGACGTCAATGATGACAAGTTTTTATTATAAAAGTTGCTTTTTTCATTAAATTCATTGAGTGTGAAGATCAAGCAAATTTGTTGATGTGCGTTGTAACCCCCAGTTTTAGATAATTGATATTAAAACAGTTACACTTTGCCAACTTCCTGAGTTAGTTTGATTATTGATGTTTGACTATATTCTGCATCTCCATCCATCTCAAAGTATTGCTACCTTGTCTAAAAGGGCTGGGTTGGACACCCCAGTTCACTCCCTGCCTGCCTACTGTCTCCCCCGCCAGGGTCAGAGTTCCACTACTTTTTTTGGTACACTTCTACCACTGATCTACAACCACAGTCGGGTACAATGATGTCTGCATGCCGGCCCACATATGATTCCACAAAAGTCGGGTGTCTGGGCTTGATTAGGTTTGTCAAGGGTTTTGACCCATGTTGAATCAATAGACTCGGTAGATGTGGGGATGAGCTGTCACCGCCCATTATTCTATCCCAGAACAAACTAAATCAATAGACTGGATAGATGTGGGAATGAGCTGTCGCCGCCCACATTCACGCCAGAATCCAGGAGAACCGCGCAGTTTGCGCACACCAAAATGGTCACCTAATCTGCCACCCACCAGTGCAAAGAAAGATGGTTCTGTTCAAAATCCGTTTTTATTGATGTCAAAAAGTTGCTAATATCATGGGCACAAGACCACTCTAAAGATACAACCTTCTTGTGGGGGGTTCCACATCACCGCTCTACTGTAAGGATGCCATCAAAACAATGTTAAGCAAGGATCCTATACTATCAAGCAAAAGACCACTCTATTGAAATGCATTCATTCAAGACAGATCCCAAAAATGGGTGCAGTACCAGCTTTGTCCACAAACCGGCGCTAGCGGTCTAAACTCTGAAAGGAGAACTGCTACTTCAGAAGCTAATCAGCCTCCTGAGACAGCTGGAAACCTTCAAAGGCCATCTGGTTAATTAAAACTCTTAACCACCTGCTGTTCCCAGAGACAATCTGATTGCATTAACAGGCCAAGAGGCTGGGAAACCTTCTCACCTCAGAGACCCACACAACAGCCAGGAGATCACATGAACATACTAACCAAATGCAGAGTGGCCCCCTGGCCTGCTGACATCAGCCGACACAACAGACCCTTGCACTTGAATGGGGTATGTTGATTTTCAGTGTGGACTGTAAACAGAGCCCTGCCTGGGAGAGGAGAGACATGTGGTACTCCCAAGTTTCTGGGGGTGGGCTGAGACACTTTTGTGGAATCATATTGCAGCAAATATATGTTTAAGTTAAATGCTTCTAAAATATTGTATTAAGCTTACAAAAATGTGCAATTTGGAGAACCTCAATCTAAGAAATGTACCCACAATTCAAGACTTGATTCAACTTTGTACCATGTTCTGAGGCGAAACCCTGCTATTTATTGATATTACAGACACCGGGTTTATGCTAGAAACCTAGTAAATTACTGGAATGTGTGTAGAAGGAGGGTGTACATTGGTGTAATTTTTGATGCAGATTTAACATTGGTAAACCAATTAAAAACGAAATTAAGTTGTCATTTTTTAATGCCAGCCCCCAGGAAGATCAGAGTCGGACAAGCATGGACCATAAGGAATCTGTAATATGTACATGTAATTTCAACAAATTGTTTATCTGGGAAATATGTATTTGGATCAAAAATAGATTTGTGTGCACATTGACAAGGGGAGTGTCTTTCTGTAAGCCATAAAGATGACACACAACCCATCTCCCCAATCAAGGGAGAGAGGAGGACGTGGCCAATGATAGATTGCGAGGAGCCGGCACAGTTATGTCCATGCACACACCCACTTGTAGAACACATAAAAAGAGACTGCTGGGACAGGTAGAGACACTCAATTCCCATTTTCTGCAGAGCATGCTGACGGACAAATTCACATCCAGAACTCCAGAGACCTAGACTGACTCCAGATGGACAGAGACCAGAACTTAGAACTCTGACTCCACAATTTAAAGAAAAGGCCTAAACCACAAGCTGAGTTCTCTTCAGCAGGCCTCAATACCAACCAAACTATTCAACAGCCGGGCGAGCTGTTTGAATTATTTGCCAAGAACGTTTGCAAGAACCTGTAGCAGTATCCAGAAAGCAGTGCTGTATCCGGAACCAGAGAGAACCACAGACCAGACCGTTGTGAGCAGAACCGGTGCCTGACAGACCTAGAGAGCAGAGCTGACCCAGATAGCCGGGACTTCAGAACCACCCGCCAGAAGTCCCGTCCAACCTGACCAGACCTTGACGGCTTATTTCAAAAATATAGTGTGAGTACTCACTGTGCCAAAACCAATCTCTTAGTTTAAAATAATCTAATCCAAACTATTTTAACCTATGTAGAACTGCCTCCTAGAGCCTGTCATTCTGTCATCTTTAAACCTGAAAACTGTCATCTGTCATTCTGAGCTTTAAAATTTCAAATCCGAAAAACTACCTTTACTAAATCGGCCGTATCTCCGGAACCGTTTGTGATAGAAGCGAGATTTAACTGTCATTTTAAAGCTAACCGACTTGCTACTCCTCATACTCCCTCCGTAATTGCACTCGACGCACGCGACTAACTTTGCCGCGATTTGACATTTTGCTTAATTTCAGCCACGTGTAAAAAGATTTGTCCTTGCTTTCCTTTGCTGAAATTCGTTTGCAACCTGACAATCATTCATAGAGCATTGCTAAAGTGATCCTGAACTAATACAAAGTAGCTATCACCTACCCTGAACCTCCTATAGGGAATTAAAAGCATTTTTCGCATATTTTTCACTTAATTGCAATCACATTCAAAGCATTTTGGGCCTGTGTTTAAAACTCCTACCTGTTTTCCTCTAAGCTTGCTAGGGGGGAACTGAATTATATTTGATTGCATTCCTGAGAACTTTGTGCTTTTTCTTCCATCTCTTTACCTTGCATAAAGGGGGGGGGGGTGAATTGTCAAAGAAAAGTGATTACATTGTCTTTTGTTGAAGTCATATCAAGTTTATTTTCTGTACTGCATTTTCATTCGTCATTGCATTGTCCTTGAAGCCATAAAAGCATTCTCAGCTACTTTATCCTCTCTATATCACTTCTAAGCCATCAAAAAGAGTGTACCACTGTAACATTATCCATTGTTGATTACTATCATCCTCACAAGTATGCTATCAAATATTAATTTATTATAAAAGTGCAATAGATATATATTGTTGAATTTTCAAATAAACCTTTTAATTTGCAAAACAAACCTACTTCTTGGCTCAGTGGGGTCAGGGGGATTCTAAGAGAGGGGTGTTATATAAGGGTTGTCATCCAGAGTAAACGAACTGGACATAAAAATACATCAATAAGGGCTTCCATCAGCATCCCAGACCAGGCATTGACTTAGCTGTAGTGTTGAATTGAAGTCGCTTACAGGTTGCTCGCTGTTCTGATCCCAGCCTCAGCTACAGGGATATATTTATACCTGCTGCAACCCTCAGTACTCTCAGGAGACGTTGCAGACAGTGGTTCTCTGCTGCCGTGAACTCTGCTTCCATGAATTTTCCCCACATGTCTTGCCCTTGGGCTCCAGCTGGGACCACTTGAGCCGTTTTAGCTCAATATATTTCTGTGGCTTCTTTTGGAATGAAAACCCACACGCTCCTGGCACACCCCAACAGCCCAGTTTCTCTCTGCATTAGGATGGCTGCTGCTTTCTCTTCTTTGTCTTCCCATTACCCTCAGGTTGCATTATGCTGACCTAAATAATATGTATTAACGCACTGCAATTGAACACCAAACAGGCTAAAAATGCCAACATACTCAGCCACCACCGTAGCAGCACAATTCCAGATTTATATCTGTGCAACCCCAGTTTCCTCTAGTTTCAGAAAGAGTCCAATCCTCCTAGCAGTTTTTGCAAACCAGAACTGAATCCTCCCCAAACATAAGGCAATGCCCTATCTCCAGGACATTGGGCCTCATTATGACATCGACGGTAGCTGTGCCTGTAAAACAGGCACGGCTGCCGCCGGAGTAATTTTTTTTCCAGCCCCCGTGAATGGGCAATTACCGGGTCATTACGGCCCTGCTGGACTCCGTAATTGCCCATTTGGGGGCGCCAGAAAAAAGATGCTCCCCATTCCCATTTGGCCCCATAGGGCTGAATGGGAATGGGGAGGTTGGATGCACTGACACCGTTTATAACGGTGCTGGTGCATCAAACATGCTGTGCTCGCGGTTGCTGCTCTGACAGAAAGGGACCTTCGAGCAAACTCGTAGTTTGCCGGTTCAGGAACCAACAAGTTTACCGGTACCGTAGTTCCCGGATCAGACAACTTATAATGAGGTCCATTGTCTCCAATGTACACAGGGTCCTGGCCATACCATTGATATAAGGTTTCAAGAGGTGATGGACCACTACAGTGCCTTCAATTGCCCACACTTCACAAGAAATGTGCTTGTAACTTCCAACCATGGCTACATCTCACTGCTGCACAGATTTCACTATACAGACTTCTTATAAACCCCACAGGCCCTGTGCATTTTAATGGTTTAATGGAGGGAGTCACATATTGTCAATGACACAATTTAGGACTTAGGCAATCAGGTTTCCGACCTAGACACGGTACGGAAACTGCTTTAATAGACCTCACGACTCAGATCCAAATCCTGAAAGACAATGGCAAACTGGCACTCCTCTTACTGCTTGACCTGTCAGCAGCTTTCGACTTGGTCAACCACCAAACTCTCTGTCACCACTTGAAAACTGCAGCACACTTCTCAGACACAGCCACAGCTTGGATCAGTTCCTTCTTGGCGAACAGAACCATGAGGGTCTTCTCTCCCACTGATTCTGCTGAACCCTCGCCAGTACCCTGTGGAGTCCCGCAAGGCTCTTGTTTATCCCCGACACTTTATAATGTATTCACAAAGCCCCTCTTTGATATCCTTGACTATCTGGGTGTCATATATACCAATTACGTGGATGACACCCAGATACTCATTCCTATCTCTGGCAACTATGAAACAGACAGCAAAACCCTTAATTAAATATACTCAGTAATACAAGCATGGATGGCACATCATGGTCTTTGCCTCAATGACGAAAAAACTGAGCTGATCATCCTTGGCACCCACGCCAAACTCAAAAATCTTAATCATGCATTCAAATCCTTCACCATAGATGGCAATCTCATCCCCGTGTCAAATAATACCAAAACCCTTGGTATCTACATCGATGCTACCTTATCCTTCTCCAAACAAACTAACGCAGTAGCATCATCAGCCGCTTACACCTGTAAGCTGATCACTGCATGCAGGCCGTTTATCTCCTCACCCAATTGCATTACTCTTGCTAGAGCATTAGTCCTATCCAAAATAGACTATTGTAATGCCCTTTACTTAGGCACTAGCCACAAAAATATCAACAAACTTCAAGTAATTCAAAATAATGCCATCAGGGCCGCCCTCAACATTCCCAAAAAAGCGCACATCTCTGAGACCAGAAGCAAACGACGTTGGCTCCCAGTCGAGCACAGAATATCCCTCAAAACTTTGGCCCTTTCACACAAAGCCAGAGCCAACCTGGCACCAGCATACCTTACCAACCAACGTACGCCTCACACCTCCTCAAGACCACTCAGAGCAGCACAAGCTAACACTATGTTCATACCGCGATTCAAACTTCATAACTCGGGAGGAGCTAGCTTCCCTGTACAAGCTTCTAAATTATGGAACACAATCCCTGCGCTTTTGCGAGCAGAACCTTCATTTAACCTATTCAAACACAACACGAAGTGTTGGCTTCACAACATGGACTCTATGACAGCCTAACCTACTGTTCCCAGCGTGATTGACTGCTGAATGCACACTTTTGTAATTAATGTATTTATCTTTGACTATGTACGTATGACATCTTTGATCATGTATTTATGCATTGACAACACTAAGTATGTACATACCTGTAACTGTAACACAACCCTTTGACTGCTTTTAATTGTAACTGTAACCAGATCTAACGTACGCGCCCGTATGCCCCCGGGCCTGGCTGCGCTTTATAAATAAACAAACAAACAAACAAACAAACAAGCAATTGAACGTAGAAATGGATACGTATTGTCATTGACAGAACACGTTTTATGGAGGAAGTGACGTAATAATGTCAGTGACACAACCATTTGACCGTAGGACTCATCAGATTAATGGCAATGAATGAAAACCCCAGATCAAAGGAGGCAGTGACACAGCAATTTCAGTGGTAATCAGCACAGCATACCAAGCGAAAAATTGATGTCAGTGACAGAACTAGTTCAATGGAGGAAGTAACCCCTTGATTGAGTGAAAGGGAAGAGAATACATGTGTGGGAAATATCTCACCAATAGGAGAAAACGTGTGGGAGAATTCTAGCTGAAACGAAGAGTGTTATATTATCGTAAAGAACATACTATTTCAAAGGTCGGTGCAATTTACGATAGCATAACAGAAGTCTTGCACCTGTGCAACTGAAATTTGCAGTACGGTAAACACGTATCTAGTGCAAAACATGTGTGCAATGCATGTTTGGACCAGGGACATTATTCCCCTAGTCATTAGCAGTGGTTAAAATAAAACATCGAAAGAATATGACTGTTGCCCTAGTGCTTATTGCACTTGGCGTGGGGCAACATTTCTGTAATACCACTCTATATGGGAAATGCCAGATTCGTTCAAATATAGTAGCTACATAAGATACCGAATGTGGAAGTTTAAAATATTTTGCAAATCACAACCTCATCTTGAATTGGAAGCATGCATCTAAAGAAACCTCTTCATAAAGTTCTTGGATTAGGAGACTTTAATTTAGATATGTATTTACTAATGTTCGGGTCACCAGATTATCAGATCAATAAACAAATTACCTTAATTAAAAATGTGTTGAAAGATGGACTATGCAGGAACAAAAGTCACACAGGCCTAATTATGATGGTCTATAGACACATTAACTGAATATCACATAGGCATGGATATCCTCCTGTGTTTTGCATAGGACTGTAAAGGATGAGCATATCCCTGATTAATCAGTAATCACTGATCATCATATGTATGCGTTTACAAAAACTCAATTAATGGTATATTTTGCCAGCTTTTGGCATCTGTAGCCAGCAAGGGTGCACTGCTCAATCCCCATGTGTGCATTGTTCAAATGCACAGTGGCTGCACAATGAGCGGCTATGTTGTACTGCACCCCATTAGCTTAGCTAAAGATAACTGTTTGTCATGGTAGAGACCCAGTGCATGCAGATTTGCAGAGATAGACAAAGCATAAGGTGGACTGCAAGTCTGTCATTGTGTGTGGGTGGTTTACTTATACATATATTATCATAGTGGCTCTGGCCACACTGATGAGAAATGTGCATGCTCACTCAGGCTGCCTATGAAAAGCCGCCAGGACCATATTATTGGAAGTGAGGGTAGTCAGTGACTATACCACTCTCTTTAGGAGGAGTCCAAGCAGGGGCTTGCCCATAGGCGGTGGTAGGGCTGTGAACTCCCTTAACTGTTGGGACCCTCGGAGGACATTAAAGATAAGCAGGAAAATAAAAGGTATTAAGGAGCAAGTGATTTCGACTCGCTCCATAATAATACAAATGTAGTATTTGCATTTGCAAAGAATCCAAAATCATTTAAGTTCTTTGAAAATGCAAAGAATGGTGGTGTCCCTTATTCCCTGCATAGCACTTTTTCATGGGTGAAGGCAGGCAAATGAAATGCCCATGCCTTCACCCATATAAAACTCTGTGAAAGGTATCAGGGTGATGACTTGAAGGTGTCTTTGCCAATCCCTTTGTGTGTCTTTCTTAAGCCAGGTGCAAGGTCAGAATGCTGACTCTACCCTCTGCCTGATACAAGCATAGGACGGTGGAGGGGTGCAGGGTATCTCCTGACCCCTGACACTCTTCCTCCAATGTGATGTCATCGGTAGGAAGAGGAAATCTGGGTTAAAAAGAGGTTCACTGCTGCAGCCTGCCCATGTGCATTTGTAAAAAAAAATAAAAAAATGTTGTTTGTGCGTGTGTTTGTATGTGTGTGAGAGAGAGAGATGTTCATTTTAATGTATACGTATGTGTGAGTGAAATGGGCATCATTATAAGTTTGCGGGTCCGGAAACAAGGGTGCCGGGAAGATCACCGGCACCCTTGTTTGCGGATCGGCAAACTCTGAGTTTGCCTGCCATGGCCGCTGTGCCTGACAGGTCTGACACTTCCGGGCGCAGCGGCCACAGTAGGCAGTCCGGTCCTGGAAGCACCGGCAACGATAGCAACGGTGCCATTGCTTCCGTGTCCCCACTCCCATAGAGTCCTCTGGGACTCTATGGGAATGGGGACATACATTTTACCGGCGCCTGACTTCCCAGGTTGCCGGACTTGGAATCTCCGTGTGGCACCGGGAAGTCAGGCACTGGTACATTTTTAAGACTCTGGTGGCAACGCGCGGGTATCACCGACAGGGTTACCGCCAGACTCGTAATGAGGCCATTGTGTGTTAGTGAAGTGTTCTGGTGGGTGCACTGTGAACGAATGCGAGAAACTGTATGGTTGTGTGACTGTTTGTGTGACTCTGTGTATGAATGTGTGTATTTCCGTGGGTAAGTGTTCTGGTAGGTACTAGGTGAATGAATTATCACACAGCATCACCGGAACACTTACGCAGATAGGCTCATTCATATACATTCACACAATCAGCCACAAACCCACAGAGCTTCTGTCAATCTCATTGAAAGATTGAGAGAATCTGTACGGGTGCACGGCTGCTTTTGTGAATGTGAATGTGTGTGCATGTGTATATGTGTGTGAGGGAAGGCCAGGGCTTGGTAAGGGTAGTGGTGCAGGGCAATACCAAGGTAAGAAAACATGTTCAAACCTAATCAGCAAGAACATGCTTTCTTAATATGGATATCAAGTAGGCTTGATAAGTGCGTTTGCATGGCTAGGATGGCATATTTTGGTGCAGCCAGTCTTGCTATGAGTTCTTTCTATTGCATGGCATTTTCTACTTGCCATCAAAGGTAAAGAAAGCATGTTAAGTGCTATTACATGCCAAGGCTGGCCTACATTGCTTAAGCCAGTTTGGAGATGTATATTTGTTATGGTATGGCATGCCACATGAGTATGTTCTTTCACAGGGATACTGGCATTATGTGCAAAGCAAACATGAGTATGCTCTTATATGGGAATACCAGCATATATTGGTGCAGCATGCATGGAAATATAACTTCTCAGCCAGCATGAACATATTTTGTAATGGCATAGGTTGATGGTGAAGGCATCATGAATATTAATTAGGAAATGCTCCAGTGCACTGTTGAGGCCGTTGCACTGATTGCAAGCTGTCTGGCTTTTTACCCAATTATTCACAGAAAGTGTGCTCCACAATGTACCGTTTTAACCCAATATTCAAAAAAACATTTCTTGGGGAGTGAGCAGCCATGAATGCCCCTTCATTGTTTTGGGTTCCCTCTCTACACTTGCTGGTTGTCTCAGACTTATGTGGAATATTTTGACCCTTCCATTTAAAAATTCACCAGCTGCCATTGAAGAGTCCTCTGGAATGATCCTGGAGCTGCCCTTACTCTATTTTAAAGTGTGCCCTACTGGTGAACAATTATTGCA
This sequence comes from Ambystoma mexicanum, assembly GCF_040938575.1. Lineage (NCBI taxonomy): Eukaryota > Metazoa > Chordata > Amphibia > Caudata > Ambystomatidae > Ambystoma > Ambystoma mexicanum. Next base: position 1,153,821,676 of record NC_090928.1, read on the forward strand.
TGCAGGTGTCTGTGTGGTGCACATACAGCATGCTCACCTCAGGCCTTATTGCCAATGCACCTGATTCATCATCATCAACTACTTTTATAGAAAACACAGGATTCACCATCAGAATGGTGCAGCAATAGGAGCACATTCATGGTCAATGTTTTTTGTAGCAACAGGCACACATTCTGTATTTTGTTGCACATATTTAAAACCAATGTTCTGACCTTTCAGGAAGAGCTGCACGGTCTACCATATGCACTGGGGAGGAAGTTTAGTGTTGCCACTGGTTGGTTGAATGGTACCTCTTGTGGCAGTTGTGCTTTATATCCTATCTTAGCCATCACATATTGGGATTTACATTATCAAATAACAACTTCAGCATTGCAGTGTGAACTCCAACTCTCCTCTTTATCGATTTACTTTAGCGAGCACCACAAGGTTAATTGGGTGTTCTAATACACAATGGGCCTCATTACGAGGTATGCCGGTAGCCATGCCGCTATTGGCGGCATGGCTGCCGGCAAAACCGCATCCGTGTCCGTGTCCTCGGAATGAGGACTTACCGGACCATTCCGGGTTCGGATGGCCCGGTAATTCCTCACTCGAGGACACGGACACAGTTCATCCCCATTCCCATTTCAGCCCCCATAGGGCTGAATGGGAATGGGAGAGGGAGTAAACAACGGGCCATTACGAGATGGCCCGTTGTTTGATACCTCTTCCCCTCGCGGGACCCGGTATGCACGCCTGGTTTTCCCAGGCGTGCTTAACGTGTCCCGCGAGGGGACCTCGTAATGTGGCGGAACGGGATGAACGGCGCCGCAGCCTTTTACGGTGCCGTTTAACTCGTTCTGCCAGGGTCGTAATGAGGCCCAATGTGTTTTTGCCACCCACAAAGAGCCTTCCATGGATAAAGTATACCATTATTTTGACTTCAAAGTTTTGGTTCTCGAGAGACATTTCCGATAACCTGAATTCTATCAATGGGACTGGATGAGTAACAGAGAAATCTGTCTAAAATACAAGGATTTTGGGACCCACACCATTGGCCATAAAAAATTACGTTGTATCTCTTCCTATTTGTTGAAATGTCCATCTCCAATAATAATCAAGAAATATTTATGTTTCAGACTCAATCAGTGGCCCACTACAGACATACTTGTGAGGAGAAAAATCCTACCACTGAATATGAATTTCTGTAGTTTTTGTAAAACTCAAACAAAAAAAGAATCTTTACAGCATGTTATAATATCTTGTCCGCAACAGAATATACTTTGTGTAAAACATTTATCTAACAAGTTAAATCGTTTTCATGCAGCTGAGGATAATGAAATCTGGATCTTGCTTTTTCAAGTCTTAAATTCTCTGTATGGAAATCAATATTACAATTTTTAGATTAAGTATTTCCTGAAGAAAATGATGTCATTTCTTAAACAAAAATATGTTTTTTTATATCCTGTATTCTAGCATGTACAAATTACTTAGACTAGTTATTTTGAATGGAAAATCATATATTTTATGTTTTAAATTTGTTTATGTAATTATATGGAAATTTAATAAGTGTATTTGAAAAGTGTATTTGAAAAGTTGATTCATCAGCTAAACCAAATCAAATAAAAAATTTTAAAAAAATAACCTGGTTGGTTTATATTATCTGGCTACTAGGAGCCTTTCTTTCCATTCTAGAAAATTAGCTGATTTATAAACCATATTTCCTAATGACCTTTGGTGGTCAGCTATGTTATGGGCAAGCGTGCATGTATTGTTGTAATTGTACTTACTCCAGTGGCCCTCTTCTTTACTTTATCCATGTAAAATGTTTTCTTATCCATTTCCAAATAAAGCACTATATTTAATGACACACTACCATTAAGACATCTTTCATCCTGTCTGATGATTAATGTGGCATTAAGCCCCCGTTCCAAGGGATTGAACGGGGGTAATGGCCGTCAGCCCATGTTAACGGCCCAAGTGTTTCGAGGCCAATTAACAAGGGTTCTGGGACGTTACACCCGTTCCAGTACATAGAATGGGGTCTTAAGCCCCCGTTCCAGTACATAGAATGGGGTCTTACCTCCATTAGCACCTCAGGCTATCAAAACGGTAACCCGTGTGCTAAATAAAAGGAGTTTCCTTTGTTCAATGAGATGCCGCACACATCCCGTTTAACGAAGGAAAATCCTTTACAAAGATGGATGCCTTGGAAAGGGAAGGCAGGTCTCCGTACCGAGCAAGGGGAAAGAGAGCGTATGCATCAGTGGCACCGGGCACCACCAAAATGAGGTAAGTAGGAGGGAGGGTAGGGGCAAGATGGCAGCAGGGGGAGCCGGCCATCAGGCAGCATGCAATGCAGTTCAGGCCCGCCTTTCTAATGAAAACGTACTACCTTCATATTGTTTTGTGTTGGTCCAGTGCAAGACTATCTTTCCTGAAAGTTCAGAAACTGTTTTACCATGTAATAGTTGCCATAGGTGGAAGATCCACCCACTAGTCAGCAGTTGAAATGCTAACAAGATTGTGCTGCACTTTGGCAGACTTCTCAGCAATTAATTTGTGTCCAAGGTTTTAGTATTGAACATCGAGTTCTTTTCCCAATAATTGTATGTCTATGTCTAACCATCATAAACTGGTCACATTTTAGAAGATGTTGAATAACATAACACCCTTACGGAATCATTCTGTGAAGTATTGTGCAGAATGATATTAAAATCAATTAATTGTGGGCTCTTGTTGTGTACCTTCATCATATAATCTGGATACCTTGAATAATACTCTGAGGCCAGTTATACATCTATACTCCTTTATTGTTCCATCTTAACTGCCTGCCCTTCACTCCTTTTCCTTGCCTACCCATTCTAGTTCCATTCCCTCTTCATTCCACATTCCACAAGCCACAACAGCTCTTACATTCATCAGGTTATAAAACAAATCTATTCTGTCATGCCATGTCCAGCCACTATATACTGTCCATTTATTTCTGAATATATGGAATTTTACAACCTATTCAAAAGCAGCACTTGTTGGAGTTTGTGCTGCATGATATGAACTCAATTGTTTTTGAGCTCTCACATATTATTGTTACTCACTACTGTCAAACTTAACTTACTCTGATGTCCTGGGGGGCGTGGCTTGGACGGCCATGTAAGAGGTCGCACTCTGGAGGAGCTCCGCTGATCCTGTTTTGATCCTGATGGAGGGGTACGTCCACGGGGGCCGGCCGACGTTGGAAATCGATGTCCAGGTGTGTGAAAGCCACCACTACACCCGGTGAAAGTTTGGGACGTCCAGAAGGCTTAGAAACCGAAATAAATGTGATTGCCTGGGACGAGCCCTGAGCAGGCGGACAAGACAAAATGGCGGCGACACGTTGCGAACACCGAGGATCATGAAGTCAGTGTCGCGATCACGAGTGCTGGACCTTTGCGTCCCTTTGCTTGGAGACTAAAACATATGAGCGCCGCCTAGGACGCACGGTGGCCCAGGGAGCGGGAGAGCCGAACGGATGTGGCTGTAACGACAGGACCGTGGGCCTGGTGGTCGGGGTGCTCCGGGCGTGTTAGATGCCCCATGGTGTGGTGGGTCAGGCTTTGGACATTGGGTGGCGTGACTCCCCCTCGGTGCCTGGCGGGACGGGCCCCCGCCCGACTCATACAACAATATGACCACGAGAGGTGTGAAACCCAAGGCCAAACAGCCCACGATGGAGGCTTACGCCAAGTCCCCCCCAGGGGCGGAAGGAGGCAAGATCAAAGAGACCCCCGTGACGACCGCGGAGTCACCTGGCACGATACAGGAGGTGCTGGCGGCGATCGCGGACTTAAAAGTGTCATGGGAGACCAAGCTGGGCCTCGCCATGAAAGAGCTACAGGAAGGCTTAAACCTCAAGATCGGTGCCGTCCAGGAGGAGGTGAATCTGCTTAGGCTGGATGTGAGGGCGGTCTCGGAACGCGCGGGGACCATCGAGAAGGAGACGGCCACGAACACGGCAGATTGCGCTGCTCATAAAAAGGAGCTACACGCCCTTGTGCAACGGGTGGGCAACCTGGAGGACAGAGCGGAGCAGGCGGAGGGACGTGCCAGACGCAACAATATTCGTATTGTGGGCCTACCTGAAGGAACTGAAGGGCCAGACCCCACGGAATTTGTGGAATCCATGTTTTTGCAGGAGATTACCGGCGGGGTACTGACCCAGGGGTTTGCAGTTGAGAGAGCTCATAGGGCCCTAACCAGGAGGCCGCCTCCCGGGGCCCCCCCCCCCGGCCGGTGATCGCGAAAATTCTGAACTACCGTGATCGCGAAAAGATTCTTGAATTCTTTCGAAAAGGGGGAACGATTGACAGAGGATCGGCCAAGATCACGGCCTACCCTGACTACACGCTACAAGTACAGCGGAGTCGGATGCACTTCGGAGCGGTGAAAAGGAGACTTCGTGAAGCTGGCCATCGCTACATGCTACTCTACCCGGCCAAATTGAAAGTTTTCTACAGAAGCAGATCCCTGTTTTTCGAAACACCAACTGAAGCGATGGACTGGCTAGATGCGCTGGGCAGTCCTCAAGAATCGGGCATCCAGGCAGAGACTACGGAAGATAAGTAGCTTATGGCTGGGCCGCCTGGGGCAATGGGGCCGAGACATTGGGACTTGAATATAGTCATTTGTACGGTATGTGATGCGTATGATGTGGTACGGACTGGCTGGCCCATTGGGCGTGCCTACCCGTGGTCACTTGATTGGGAGCTCCAAGAGGCTTCCTTTGTCCCCAATAGTAATATATCTAGTTAGTTAGGTCGCTGTTAGATCGGCGACGCCCCGCGGGGTCCTATTCCTTGTAAACGGGATAAGACCAGACGCGGGTGGGCCTGAGATCCAGGGATGGAGCTGGGCTTTTGTTGGGATGGGAGGGGTTGTTTGCTGTGGTGTGTAGTTGGGAAACAGGGAGGGGGGATGGGGATCAAGGGCGGAAGAGCCGGCGGAGTGTTAGACCAAGGGGGTATTGTGGGGAGGGCGGGGCTGAATACAGACCAAACCGATGGCATCGGATAGTCTTCGCATAGTTACCTGGAATGTCCGAGGCCTCAATAGTTACCTCAAGCGAAACAAAGTCATGCTATACCTGAAGAGGATGCGGATAGACATAGCCCTGCTACAAGAGACCCACCTCACCAGGGAGAAATTGGAGGTGGTTATGAGGAAGTGGAAGGGCAAGGTAGTGGGTGCCACGTACTCGGCGTATGCTAGAGGGGTCATCACCTGGGTGGCGCCGCATGTGCCGTTCCGGGTGCTCGACTCGATAGTGGACCCGGAGGGTAGAATGGTGGCGATAACAGGACTCCTGGAGAACAGGGAAGTACACATCCTCAACCTGTATGCCCCCAATCATGATACTGCAGCCTACTTTAGATCCCTCTATGGCAAACTTGGCCCCTTGGTAGGGGGCGCGATGGTGTGGGGTGGGGACTTTAATTGTGTCTTAGATCCCAAAATCGACCGGTCCGCTGACACCAAAGGGAAAATGTCGCCGGCGGCCAAGGCGCTCGGGACATTGCTAGGAGACTTGGGACTGGTGGATGTGTGGAGGAGACTCCACCCCACGGAGAGGCAGTATTCGCATTATGCAGCGCCATACGATTCATATACGAGATTCGATTATGTGTTAGGAACTGCCGAGATAGCGGGCGAAATAGTGGAGGCGGAATACAAAGCTCGAGTATTGTCGGACCATTCGCCCCTGGTGGTAGAGTGGCGACACCAACCCCCTAGGCCTCGGGTCCCCACATGGAGACTCCGGTCGGAGGCACTGCAGGATGAGGGATTCCGGGAGGACCTGAGGGTTGCCATCGGGGAATATTTTGAGATAAACACGGGTAGTGTGCGTTCTACGGGAACTCTGTGGGAGGCCTTTAAGGTAGTGGTGCGCGCAGTGGCCATCTCTAAATCCAAGGGACTTCAAGGGGGTATCGAGAGAGAGCTTCAGGACACCGAAAGGGAACTGGAGAGCCTGGCTCGTCTTGAGAATGCCACTCGGGTAGACAAGACTAGGATGAGAGACCTTCAGGTGGCGTGCAGCGCTCTTTGGGACCGACTATGTAGACTGAACCATAGGAAATACACCGAGCGGCTGCACGTGGGGGGCGACAAGCCAGGCAGACTGTTGGCCTGGCTATACAAGAGTGAGTCCCCCCGAGTGGTTATTCATGAGATCCATGGTGAGGACGGTGGTCTTCGCAACACTCAGGATGGGGTGAACGAGGAATTCCTCAGGTTCTACAAACGTTTGTATGAGGACACTGGGGAGGACAGGAGCCAGGACATCCTGAACACACTGGAAGACATTGGTCTGCCCACCCTAGACGACCTGGAGCGGGAGGAACTGGACGCCCCTATCACTTCTGATGAGCTGGAGGTGGTGATCCGGGGCCTCCCCACGTGTAAGGCACCTGGGGCGGATGGCCTGCCTGGTGAGTTTTACAAGGTGTACGTGCAGGAGCTGCTGCAGCCACTGCTGGCCTTGTTTAACGAGGCATACGAACAGGGAGAACTCCCGTTGTCCCTCCGTGAGGCCATGATTGTCCCATTACTGAAACCAGGCAAGCCGGCTGTTGAGTGTGGATCTTATAGACCTCTGTCCTTGCTAAACCAGGACAGCAAAATACTCACGGCGGTGCTGGCCAACAGGTTGAAGAAGGTGATTGGCAAGCTGATCCACCCCGATCAAACGGGATATGTCCCAGGCAGGAATATCAGTGATAACCATAGGAGGCTGCACCATGTTATCGACCATACTAAGGATGACACGGGCGAGATGGCGGTAGTGTCGCTGGATGCGGTCAAGGCCTTTGATTCAGTGAGATGGCCTTGGCTGAAAGCGGCCCTGCAGGGATACGGCGTGGGCGCTGGTTATATCAGATGGGTCCAGTTGTTATATAGCAGCCCGGTGGCTAGGGTCAAGACTGGGACCACAGTCTCAGATGCCTGGCAGCTTAGCAGGGGGACCAGGCAGGGATGCCCTTGGTCACCCATGTTATATATACTGGCGCTGGAACCGCTGGCGATATGCCTGCGGCAACAATACGGAGAGGTGGGCATTAACACTGCCAGCGGCAGCCACTTAACATCTCTCTATGCGGACGATATGCTGTTGTACCTCCGCTACCCGGAGGAGAACCTGCAGTACGTACTGGAGGTACTGGATCATTACGCTGTCCTCTCGGGCATATCAGTGAACCCCAGGAAGTCTAGCCTGTTCCCTTTGGGCGGGTACAGGGACGTCCCGTTGGAGAGGCTGCCTGTGTTGCCAATACCATGGCGGACCGACACGTTTAGGTACCTGGGGGTAAATATTTACCACCGGACTGAGGCGGTACACAAGCATAACACAGAGAGAGCCATAGAGGGGGTCAAGAACAGCATGACATTCTGGTCCAGATTGCCCCTGTCCATGATGGGGAGGGCGGCTTTGCTGAAAATGGTGGTCCTTCCAAGACTCCTGCATTTCTTCGTGAACGTCCCGTATTTGATCCCTAAGAGCCTATTTGTACGACTTCATAGTATGTGTAGGGGCTTCGTGTGGGGTAACTCCAGGAATAGGGTGGCCCTGTGGAAGCTCCAGAACCCGTACGAGAAGGGGGGTATAGGCTTGCCCAACTTCGAACTATATTATCTGGCGGGACAACTGTTGTATGTGGCCAGGTGGTTGTCTGATGAAGATTCGGCGGAATCTAGGTTGCTGCATGAGGATGCGGCCCCATACTTCCTGAGAGAGGTGGTGTGGCTACAAAGGAATAAACTGACGGGAAGAGGGTGGCTGTTGAGGTTGGGATGGGAGGTCTGGCACAGAACATGGAAATTGATGGGGGAGTCAGAACCACTATCTTGGCAGGTCCCCCTGGTGGCCCTGTGCGAAAACGACACCCAACTGCTTCACTCTGTCCGTAGGCACTGGGAGCCGGTGGGCCTGGCCACGCTTGGGGACATATGGAGAGAGGGGGAGGCGCTGGACTTTCAAAAGTTGCAGGATGAGACGGGGGTGCACAGAGGCCAGTACATCACCCATGCCAGGCTAGTAAAACAAGTAAGAAAGAGATGGCCGGAGACGGCACTGGCAGATGATCCTGATGCCACCCTTGAAACTATGTATGATGTCTCAGAGGGTGGGCATGAAATATCACGGATATACGAACTCCTCAGAACGAAGGCTGGGAAAGAGTTGCCCCAACTGAGGCATGAATGGGAGGAGGAGATGGGTGAACTCATGACGGAGGGTCAGTGGAAGAGGGTCCTGGGATATCATAAAAAGGTGTCCCGAAATGCACGGCTCCAACAACTCCAGTTCTACATTACTCACAGGGCCTACCTGACTCCCCAGAAGATCGCACGGTTCGGAGGCTCGATCACTCAAAAATGCCCCAGGTGTGGGGAGGTGGAAGCTGGGTTGCTACATATGTTTTGGGCCTGCCCGGAAGTGTATAGATTTTGGGAGGAGGTCAAGATGAAGCTCGCAAGTGGGGGAGTGGTGTTGGACGTGGGATCTGCCTGGTCATGTATGCTTGGGATCTTCCCCAGGCCCAGACACTTTAGGCACCTGAGCAAGCTGAGGGACCTGGCATATGTTCTGGCCAAACGCAGGATTGCCATGAACTGGAAATCGGCTAGCAGGCCGAGAGTGGAACTATGGTGGGCGGACCTTATGAGGTGGGCGGAGGCTGAATCCGTGGTTTGGTTTGAAGCAGTCACTAGAGGGGGCGAGGAGGAGATAGGGCCCTTGCTGGCCTGGCGACAATTGGTGGCCTCTATGACCAACCCACAACAGGGCTTGGACGAATCTGAGAATTCTGAAGATGTGCCTACGGACAATGTTTCTCCTGACGGTGCCCCGACTGAGGACATAAGGGAGCCGGCTCTGGCTTGATGGGGGGTGGGGGGAGTTTTTTCTTTTTTTCTTTTTCCTTTCTCGTATTTTCTTTTTGTGGTTTCTGTAAATAATTAACAGTTGTATTGTGTTGTGCGTTTGTTTTTCTAAAATATAAAATCAATAAAATATTTAAAAAAAAAAAAAAAAACTTACTCTGATGTCCTGTCAGTCTTCTTCTACTATTTGGTTTGTCAGAAGTTCCAGCTGGAAGCGGACAGACCGTTTTGAGGCAGATATACAAACGAGACAATTCTCTTTATTGACTCATGTCTTCTGCAGGTTATGAGTAGTTTCAGTATTGAGGTTACACTGGGAGATACCAGCTAGACCTTCCTTGAAGCCTCTCTCAGGATCTGAACTGATTTGCTTTGAAGAGACAAACAACTCGCACCAAGGGTTGTATACATCATCCCATCTGTGGCCCGGAACTCAGGCATGCATTCATACAGAATGCGACACGGGTCCCTTCCTTTAATAATCATACAACTCACCACATGCGGACGCAGGTCATGGTATGTGCTGGACGAGAAGAGGAGTATGTTTGAAATAGCTGCCACCAATTCACATGATGACACACTGTCCAATGGATTGAGGAACCTAATGGGTTGCATACACGGCTAGCGCAAAATACAATTAAAATGTTTAGTTAAATAATACATGAAACAAAGGTATTTTACTAGGGACATTGGTACATGGAACTTTTCTCTAAATTCATGCATTGAACAAAGCCACTTTAACAGGCACTGCAGCCCCCAACATGCCTAGACCAACCACTCTACACTCCTAATCTTAGGGAAGCTAATAGCCTGGTACAGCACGTTTCAGAAATTGCCAGACTCAACATTGATGATATTGGTAAGCGAAGGAGAGGTATGGCTATGCTTGGCGAAACAGAATGGAGTCCACACTAGACCAAGAAGTTCCTGTAGATCTAAAGACACCAAACATTCATAATAGGGAGCAATAGTTAATTTGGCAGGCACAGGAAGGTAATCAGGACCAGGGGGAAATCTTTTAACTGCACAGATACTAACAAATACCTACCAATATGCTGATCCTCTCTTCCACAACAATAGAATGCGGCTATCCCCCAAGATTAAGTTTGCCCTAGCTGCACACATAATTATACATCACCATGCACCTATCATGGACCTTTAGAACACAGATACCCTCCACGAAATAATTCCCCATGAAAAAATCGACCTAGCTGCACACACAATCATACATACAAACACCATATCCGCTAGAATACAACTACTTAAGACAACTTGGCCTAGCTACACACATAATACTGGTCTCACACAATCTCAATAAAACTCCTAACATTAGAATGCAGCTGCCCACCACAAAACCTTGGTCTAGCTGAACACATACTGAGTGAACACAAGCACTACTTACCACTCTACTTTTTCAATTGACCTGGACTATGGTCCCTGAGTGCATTCAACCCACAGGGCTTTGAGATCATACCAATGGTGAAAGGCACTATACAAATGCCCAATGACATAACATAACTACATTAAACAATGCACATCTGAATGCTATGTGTTCAAAACTTAGCCATTTTCTTTAGAATGTGCAATTTGTCCTCTACTTAACATAATGGGTAGCATTGCCTAAGCATTTTGATATGGGGACAAGTAAATGGCCCTTTGACATATGTGTATATTAACCCCCTTATCACCAGTGATGTAGCTGGCATGTTAAAACCGGCACCTGACCTGTGCACACCCTTAGACATTTATATTAGAACAGGCAACCTGCTTTTTGCATGACTTAATGGGTTGCAAAGCCTGATCTCATTGATGACGGTCATAACAGCAATGTGAAACAGCACATGGTTTATATATTATGCAATATGATGACTATATTGCTGATGTAAAGAAAGTATTGATTCCTTATTATATAATGAGATTTGTATACAGCCATGTTTTAGATATTTTAACCAAAATGTTAGTTTAGTTGTTTTCCTTAAAGGATAGTTCCGGGACTTTTTTTTTATTGTCCCTACGGTTCGGCCATGTGTTTTTAAGCATAAATCGGTAGATCGTAGAAAACTTTCCTATGGACCTTACCCGACTTTTCGTCCATTAACGCACTCGAAATCAGCCGCCATTTTGTGATAATCCTATCATTTCCCCCCATCGACCTGGCTCACCTGCGTTTGCGGCACTAAATCAAATCCCCCGCCTCTGAGCCTGACATCAGCAGACGCGTACCGCCCATTTCCCAACGCCAATGCACGTTTCGTGTCAACAATCGCTGCGCCTCAGCTAATGAAGTGTCACCATGGAAATGGCAGGACGCCTCTTTCCTCAATAAGTATAAACACACCGTTTCACAACACACAGCAGCAGATTTTCGATTCCATTCCTCTCTCTGTATTACTTTGAGTATTCTGTGACTCGTTTCTGTGCTCTGGTCAGCTACCTTCGCCGCTTCTAGACCTTGTGAACACCTGTACCATCTCTGTAAATTATTTTACTTTCTTTACCACATAATGGCTACAATAATGCCGTATATGTACGAGCCCGAGTACACCGAGGAGGAACTACTGGAAAGGCAAGCACGCGAAAACGATGGGGATTCGGACGGCAGTTGGGAGGACCAGTCAACGGATGAAGAGCCTGGACCATGTCGCATGGACGGCGTCTCCACATGGTGCACGTGCAATCGGTGCGAGCTAATGCCAACTGAGGATGAGAACTGCTGCTGCCGTGAAAATTCCGGGTGCTTGGCCTACATTTCGGAAGGCGAGCCAAGTCCGCAATGCATCAACGAGCTGCCAGAGTTCAGGGAAGCCTGCCTCTCACGGACCGTGTTGAGGATGATGATGGTGCTTATGCACGAACTTCGCGGCACTGTTCGTCCGCGTAATCCGAGTAACGAGTAAGTATACTCTGGTTGTGATGTCAGTGATACCACTACTATTTCATGGTCGTCTCCCACATATAAAATTACATCTACATATCATTCAAACGCATGTAAATTGGTTCCATTGCATCTTTCTTTTTCACAGGTGGTACAGGCTGGTGGCCTATCGTTGCTTCACTTGGTGGCTTCACGGGAGGCACGGACACCGCGTTCGGAGAGTAATACCTGCCTGTGCGGTTCTTGCCATTAGACAACATTTCCCCAGCGACAGTGGACAATACCGCAGATTTTCCCTGGATGTGCTGCAACCGGAACTTTACAATGTGTAATGTTTATTATTTATGTTCAATTGAAATTAAGATCTAAAATAAAACCCAACATATATTTTAACAATGGTTGTTTTGAATTTTTAAATTAATCTAGTGTGTCTCCATTGAATAGTCTTCCTGTGCCTTGTCTTGTCACACCACATGTCTCCGGCCAGCATCCTCCCTCACGCTGGCCGCCCACCTTCAATCCACATAACCGTTGAACCCATATGCAGCAGACATACATATGTTATTTTGCGGGTTGGCATCAAGCCTCCCGGCCTTGCCTCCTCCCCCAAAAATACTTACCACACCACTTTGTTCAAGCGTTGGCAATAAAAGGCCGTTGGATTTTATTGATACAAAACATGGTTATAGGTAAATAATCAATATGGTTGATCATAATAAATCATCCTTTTGGGCACTGGGTACAGGCTGACTAACTGCCTAGGCATCCAGGGTCTCCAGGGTGAACTGCACCCATATATTCTCCTGGTAGGGTGAGGTATTTATAAACTTACCCCCCTGCCTTCCATGTACTAGATCCTGCAGCCTGCCTCTTACATGCAGTTAGATGGCCTCTCCTTGGTGAGGCCCTGCGGCAAACGAGTCTTGTCTGCACGACCACCGCCCCAATCCACCCCCCCGCCCTATCAAAGGCAGTTCGCACCGGGGTACTTGCGCTGGCAAGTGGAGCTGTCAGGGAGCGATAAAGGCCAAGAGGTGCCAAAGACCATGTACACTTCAAAGTGGTCTATAGAGCATGGGTTGTTGTTCCCATGTCTACCTCCAGACCCCGTGTCTCCTGCCAAGCATCCCCCCTCACGCTGGACGCCCCCCTGCAATCCACATAAGTGTGTCTCCATTCACAAGTCTTCCTGTGTCTTGTCTGCACGACCACCGCCACAATCCACCCCCGCCCTATCAAAGGCAGTTCGCACCGGGGTACTTGCGCTGGCAAGTGGAGCTGTCAGGGAGCGATAAAGGCCAAGAGGTGCCAAAGACCATGTACACTTCAAAGTGGTCTATAGAGCATGGGTTGTTGTTCCCATGTCTACCTCCAGACCCCGTGTCTCCTGCCAAGCATCCCCCCTCACGCTGGACGCCCCCCTGCAAACTGCATAATGCCACGACATATACACGTCATTCATTCACAAACACACCCCTGTTTCGAATTCTTTATAACCCACTTCATATTTCGAATGAGAACTTCTTTGCGCTTTGCTAGTCAACCCGTGAAGGTGCTGGTTATCTGCTCTTCGTCTCTGTGAACTTCCGTGACCACTTCGAGCAAACTCGTCAGTTTGCAACCTGTGAACTGCTCCCTATTCTACGACAAGAAACTACTCTGATCCCTGCATCTAACTGTTTGTTCGTCAAGGTAAGGCCATGTACCATAATAATTTTGCGTCCAATTTTTTAATTTATATCTATTTGCTAGTAGTCATCAAATTGCATCCATGTTTTCGTTCAAGACAGTACATGCAAGGAACTAGTCACATGTTCTGAGTTTAGTCAAATTATTTTTCTATTTTTTTAAAGTTATTCAAATACTTATCCGCATGTGAATAACGTGTATAGTTCCAAGAACCAAAACGAACCTTGCATTGGAGCTTTTATGTGTCATTTAATTTTTTAACACATTGGTATTCACTGAGAATTGTTGATCTTTACTTTTCAGAACTTTGCACAATGCCTGCCTGTTCCATTGGCAGTTGCCCTTCGAAGACCCATAATAAATCTGAAGGTACTATAATGCATGTTTTCCCTAAGACAATAGATCAGATAAGAGAATGGGTCCGATATTGCGGATATCCACCGTCTGAGCTTGAAAGTAGAGTCCTAGAAGTCTTTGCGGACAAGAGGGGTGATCGATACCGCATCTGCAGCAGGCACTTTAGCTCAGACATGTACTCCACATCATTGATAATAAAGAATAAAACACCGCGAGCGAGGCGAAAATTGCTCTCAACCGCTATTCCCACTCTATTCGTCCACATCCCTCCACTGGTGAGTCAAGTTTACGGATTTAGCTCTCGGCCTTGCGGTAGTGTGTAGCATTAGCTAACAATAATTTCCCCATTTATGTATCCACTCAATATGAAGGCGGAAGATTCTCCATCCGTGTCGTTATTGCAGTCATCAGCCACTTCAAGCGCCTATCGGGTAATCTAATTTAGCTATTCTGCCACCGGCTTGTTTTAGGCATGTAAATCAATAGTTTTAATTTATCGTGTAATTATTTTACCTAATGGTACACCCTAGTACTCGTCCTCTAGTCTTTGTTTTCAGTTATAATTATTGTTATCCAAAATAATGCAAGTACTGTCTTTCAGGGAGATGCTGAGGAGTCCAACGCATTGACGACAACCGTTGATGTCACTCAGATGCTCGAGGTATGTTTCCGGACAGTTCCATCGATAGAGATCATCAGATCTTGCATTCTTGTAGCGTGATTGTTACACACAATGTTTCTTTCGTTTTTAGCCATTGATATGTCCTTCTGTCGTCGCCCTCCTATGTGTCTTCTTTTTTCAATATTGTGTTCATTACTAATGAAAGTCCTTTGGTTCAGGGAGTCGATGGAGCATTAGTCCAAGAAGAAGGGGGAGCATGCAGTTACGGGTCGGCGCAACAGCTTGCAGAAGTGTGCACCGCAGTTACAGCGTCCCTTGATGTTCTTATGCATTTCGAGGTATGGATACTGACAGTTCGATCAAGCGAGATCATATGACGTGATTACATCTGCTATAATTAGTTCTTTATTAACGCAAGTACTATGTTTCAGGGAGATGACGGAGCTTCTTCTACAAGAACATCAGCCCTAGTAGTGGATTCAGATCTCTGGGTGGTGACACTTCCTACGATCGAGCAAATCGAATCATATTTAGATATCCATTATTTATTTTAGACAACTGATCATTTGTGCAGGTCTCTTTAGATGAGCCGTTGACGCCTGCACAAAGTTTATGTTCTTTTTAACAAAATAGAAAACCATACTAATCCAATTACTGTGTTTCAGGGAGTTGCTGAAGTGTCATCTTCGATAATATCATCAATGGAAGTCTATGCGGAGCCCGAGGTATGGATCTTGACAGTTCCATCTAACTAGATCAACAATGCGTGAATAATTGTTGTTTGAATGTTCTACACAATGCGTTCATTCGTGTTTTGCTATTGAGATGTACGTGGGTATTGGTCCCCAAGTACATTTTGTGTTTTCAATATTATTATACATACTAATGAAAGTTCTATGTTTCAGGGAGTCGATGGAGCGTCAGTGCGTGATGGATGTGCTTATCATGAAAATATAGTCATTGCAGCGCAAGAGGAAGTGGAGACATGCACACACGAGTCGGAGCAACAGCGTCCAGATGTTGAAGTTCGAGGCAAGAAAGTTTCAAAGAAAAGAAAGCAAAAGAAGGTTAGTGTCCTTGTCACTATATTATGTTGTTTTTCACTGTTAATAGTTCAATACTGTAAGTTGTGTTTAAACTGAACATCCCTTTTCCAATCTGTCCTCTAGTTGCGAGTGGGTGTACGAACTACAACTACACAGACAGTGAAGCGAACGAGAGATGTTGCTTGTCAAACCTTTTGGCAGGGACTTGAGACTGGAGATGCATCGTGCCAATGGGAAGAATATGAAGTGATTGACAACGGAGCTATACCACCACCAGCCATTGATAGTGAATGTCCTCCTGGTAGTTCGGATGCAGTCGGAGATCAATTCACAGAATCCACACCCGCAAAAACTAAGACCGCAAGAAAGTTGAAGAAATTGTTTTATTCTCCCATCGCCGGAGAAGGAACAGATGTTGCAATGGAAGAGGATGTAATGGACGACAATGAAACACCATCAATATCACTGAACATAGCGGAAGACGATATCAGAGATTGTACCTTAAATGTGAGTGACATGTCCTCAACGTTACAGGCCGAACCAGCTGGGATGCAGAGTGACAGTATAAGGAAAGAGGCCAAATTCATTGTATTCGATAGTTGTTTGATTGATATTATTATTATGCTGAAATGTGGGCATTCGGTTGGTGGGGAAGTATGTGGGGAGCCATTGATTAATGTGACTCGTGCAATTCGAGGCACTAACCTTAAAATACATGCCACCTGTACACAATATCATCCGTTCTCATGGTTTGCACAACCCATGCTGGGGCAACTGCCAGCAGGCAATCTACTTTGTGCAGCGGCCGCACTTTTTAGTGGTTCAAGTTTTAAAAAGTTAGAGTATTTCTTTCAGTTTGTGGGAATCCATTTCATTGCAAAAACTCAGTTCTACAAATACCAAACCGATTATCTATTTCCAGCCATTAGCGAAGCTTGGAGAATGGAAAAAATGTCTATTGAAAGTACATTCGCGGGCAAACGGTTCAGGCTAGCCGGTGATGGACAGTGCGACAGCCCAGGATTTTCAGCCAAGTACTGCACCTACCACTTTCAGGACATGGAAAGTAAGAAAATTGTGAGTTCGGTGGTCGTGCAGGTGTCACAAAGTACATCCTCAGTGGCCATGGAGAAAGTTGGCTTTGTAGCATCATTGCAAGAACTACAATCGCGGGGAATGGTGATCGACCTGATAGCCACGGACAGACACGTTTCAATTGCCAAGACAATGAGAGAAGTGTACAAAAATATAAATCACCAATTTGACGTATGGTATCTTGCAAAAACAATCAATAAAAAAATGTCGGCTGCAGGTAAAAAAAAAGATATGCAAGGTATTTCACAGTGGTCCAAGTCAATCAGCAACCATCTTTGGTGGAGCTCAAAAACATGTGAAGGGTCCTTGGAAATTCTACTGGAAAAATGGCGGTCAGTAATGCAACACTGTAGCAACGTTCACCGCTGGACCACGAACCAACATTTCCACAATTGTGAACATGGCCATTTGTCCACAGAGGAGGCACGGAAGAAGAAGTGGTTGATTCCTTCATCACCCACTCACAAAGCCATTGAAAAGATTGTATTTGATAAAACTATAACAAGAGATTTGAGGGGACTCACGGAATTCTGCCACACAGGAGATTTGGAGGTGTTCCACAATATGTGCCTAAAGTACAGGCCAAAACGATTGCATTTTGGCATGGAGGGCAGGATAAATCGGACTCTTCTAGCGGTCTTGGCACATAACCATAATGTTGGCCGTCAACAAAGTAGGACGACCGGAACTTTAGGGACGCTTCGCTACAATAAGGCCTTCACTAAAAGAAGTAAACAATGGGTGATCAAACCAGTGTTTGAGGATATGCAATATGAGTTTATTGAGAGACTTATTGTTGATGTCCTAGATAGGCACATACATGGAGTTGTGAACGAACCTGTGCAGGGGACAACTGCATTGCCACCCAACATTGCCTCTGTTCCATGTCCACCTAAAGCAGAGCTCATTGAGAAATACACATCACGGTTTAAATGATTGTAATTTGATTGTCTGTTCTCTCGAGTCTCCTCATGTCGCAGGCCCATTGAATATGTGTAGCTATGTATTGTGTAAATAAAAGTGATTGCTCAGTGTACATGCAATGTGTCTATCCAACCTTGTTCATTTGCGCATTAAATTAAACCAAACAGTAATATAAATCATTTTTCAAAACATATAGAATGTCTCCGTATTTATGGTTCTCTGGGGCTGCAAAGCACACAGACAAAATGCAAAGATGGAGTGTAAATTTCAAGTCCTGTGAGATGGCTTACACTGAATGTAGCTAACTAGGAATGTGTGCTCGTTCAAAGTGAAGGTCAGCTGCTTTGATTTTTTGCTCGGGTGCCGGAATGGCCCACGACTCAGTATAAGGTTCTATTGTTATTTGACCTTGACAGGCCGGGACCATCCCGAAAGACTTCTTTTTGGGGGTGTGGTGCAATAACGTAAGAAACGATAATGAATAAAATTTCAGAAACGATAGCCATTTAATGTTCGTTCATTAGAAGAAATAACGTCGGCATAGAAGGAGTGGTATTTCGGGGCTGCCCTATGCACAGACACAATGGAAAATGCAAATATAATGTAAGTAACTCTTTAGATGAGTTTATACCGCAATTTAATTATTATACTTTAGCTTTAAAGACGGGTTAAGTTGTACTTGTTCGTTCTATGTGGCATATTGTTTTGTACCGCGCACTATCTTGAGGAGAACCATCTCCTTTTACGGAAGCACCTCAAAACCTTCCTCTTTGCTTCTGCTTTCTCTCTCCCTCTCCCCTGCTAAAACTGGTCCACTATCTGCGACCTCGGTCCTGGGCCCTTCCATTCTCCACCTGCACTGCCTCCCTGTCAACCCCTGCACTGGGGGACTGTCTCAGTAACTTACAGCCCCCCCTTCCCAGCACTTGTTCTGCTCTTACCTTGCACTCGCCACCAGCTGGCCCTATGTATTTATTATTTTATGCTACTTACCTTGTACTTCACTTCCCCCCTCCCCTTCCCCTTGCACTTTTACCTTCCCCCTACCACTGCACTTGCGCGATCTGAATGACACCGGGCCTAGTAGGATCGTTGTCTGTCTTCTCCTTGTTCCCCCCCCTCCCTGCCTCGCCACGCCTTGAAACACTTGTGTATAGGCGCGTTGCAAATGACATATTATATCATATCAGTGACGAAGTGGGGTCCACTGGCGCTCAGGCGGCTCTGAAAAAGGCGGAGGAGAGGGGGTGGGATACTGGAAATGACATATAATACCCAGTTTCACTGTCCTAGCTATGAAATAATTTCCCGACCTAATATATAAAATGAATAATTTTAATAAAGATCTGATGGTGAGACTAATTTCATTTTTTATGTTTTTAAAACAGGTATATCCTTCATTATTGTCCGTGTCACGAGTACCAGACACCGGCGGATGGCTTTTACAACCGCCAGTTGCTTCTCCGCGTGAACAACGTTACCACCCTGACCATTTTGTGGGACGATCGCCAAGTACAAGTATGCCCTTACGCAGTACTAATGGCTAGATGCAACATACATACCGTTGTGGTGGCCTAGTGCCTCTTTGTTGGAACAGCCATGCGATTATCAGTGCGACCGAAGAGCTTATTTTATCGTAAACCAACACCCTGTGTACTGCACACGAACATCGCTTGCCTCAAGACGAACTATTTTGGATCGAGAGCAAAGAAAAATGCAAATCGCTGAATATTCTCTAAACATTTGATGTCCAATAAATGTACTTTTCCAAATGTACCGTGTTGCTGTTTGATTTAAAATTACAGTTTCATATTCCGAATTGTGGCGCGCTGTGTTGTGAGCTGATCTGTGTTGGTTTCCGGGTTCTGTGTGGAGTCGCGTAGAAGACGCCTGGGCGCGTTTGCCTACGCAGCACAGTCACGTCACGGATAGAGGCGGGGAATATGAATGTTTTGATAAAGTCTGTTTCAGGGGTGGGGGATTTGATTTAGTGCCGCAAACGCAGGTGAGCCAGGTCGATGGGGGGAAATGATAGGATTATCACAAAATGGCGGCTGATTTCGAGTGCGTTAATGGACAAAAAGTCGGGTAAGGTCCATAGGAAAGTTTTCTACGATCTACCGATTTATGCTTAAAAACACATGGCCGAACCGTAGGGACAATAAAAAAAAAGACCCGGAACTATCCTTTAATGTTTTCTCTCTGTTTTCCTAATCATTTTCTGTTGTAATGTTATCTTTTACATTTAGAGTTGCATTTAAACTATTTCTATCATTACATGTACATAGGTAATAGACAACATAAAGAATGTATAAGTTATATTCAGTGAAAGATACTTTGCTAAAGGGACGTTATGGTTAAGTTGCGCTACTAAAAACCTATGAAATTCAGTGAAAAAAAACATTAAAGGGACGTTATGGTTCCACGTAAAACCGAAAACCCTTGATATTCGCCAGTTATGGTATGCTAAGCAACCATAACTCGTGCCACCACCGTGCACTGCTAAGACTAACACCCAGGACATCAAAGATGACATCACAAATGTCATTGATGACATCACTGATGACATCACATGTGCATTTGCTTTTCATGAAAAGTCTGTACAGGGGATTCTTATAGTAATCTTGATAAAAAACGTACCAAGGTAAGAAAAAATGTTCATACAGTCCAGTTCATACAGTCCACATAGACAGCAAGAACATGTTTTATGTTAATGTCTGGATGACGCTGTGTCACCAAAGAAGCAGAGGGAGGTACCAAATCCACTCACTTCATTTCACGCACTCCATGCCAGTGCACTTCCACATGGGAGAATCCAAGATGTGTAGCCACTCCACAGCGATCTGCATGCATCTCAAACCAATTTATCCAAGAATCTCCCAAAATACGGACAATCTGCTTTCTAAAACACACAGCCATATCTATCTGCTCTTCTCTCACGAAAACGACCTAGTGACAATTTCTCTCCTTACAGAACACACCCACTAAACCTCCTTAACCAATCCCTTGCTCTGCTCAGTCTCATTTGCATGCCTCTCAACCCCAAAATCCCCATATGTAATACACGTTGTCCGCAGACAACTGCACTGTCTGCGGACAAATCGAAAAATCTGAGCATGGGGAATGAAAATTTAAATAGTGTGCCCCATTTCCACTTTGAGGTTGGCTCTGAAAATAGCCTTTTTATTGTTTTTTTGCAGATGGTTCAGAAACACCTCTTGTTTTGTATTTTTTGTTTTTTTCTTATTTTCCTCAAAAATCTTCACATTATATTCTCCAAAGCAACCCTTATGTTCCAAAACAGCATGGCATTTCCCATAAAAGATAAAGAAATGCCACCTTCTTTAAAATAAACAACATTACCAGAATCAATGTTCTCATTATTACAAAAGAACATACCAGCTCTAAGCATGAAAGCAAACATACCTCGGTTGATTTCACACCTAGCAATATTTTGTTGAGGACAAAAAACAAAACTATTGTCCCATACTGCCCTAGATAACAAAGCAGAAAAAATAACCTTGGCATTTGGACGGACTTTCATGATTTCCTGAACCAAGTTTTGCAGATCTTGCAACAAAGTAAGGGCACTGGCATAGCCCAAATGCACAGCACCACAGTGCAGGACAACTACATCTGGACTATTGAACCTAGCCATATCCTGACAATCTTCCAAAATTGCTTGCAAATAAAAACCAGGCACAGTACTCCACACCACCGCCACTCCTTTTACATCAACATTCTTTGCCACATTCCTACATTTAGCATACTGCTCCAAACTATCAACAGATATATCTCTGAGCACCAGCACCCTGACTTTCTCCACCTATGCCATCTTCACTACACACAACCTCTTTCAACACCAACCACAACCTCAACATCTGATTGGCTGATCCCTACAGTCCCTTTTCCATGCTGGATTTGCTGAGAAACCCTGTATGTGGCACGCCCTGTCCGCGGACAGCAGCGGTGACCACGGAGCGCGTAACACTGGGGCAGCCCTTCTACCCTTTCCACTTAACTCCCTGCACTCTTTCCCTCATTGGCTACTATTAAGCAGTCACACAATCATCCACCAATCACATCCAAGGAATTTACATGTAACTCTATCATCACAGATCAGCACTTTAGATCTACGATTGATCACTCTCAGTGCAATGCGGCTGTGACTGCAAAGGACCTACAGCAACAACTACTATACAACTCCCCAAGACTTCTACTTGCAGATTAATGCACATCTACATGCATGAACACAGACTACAGGTATGAATATTTTCTACAGAGTACATGTACAGCTCTTCTAGGAATACAATACATCCCAGGAGCATAGCTCAGCAGCAACATGCACACCTTGGAATTAATCCTAGAAGCTCTCATAGACAGTGCAATCCTTCTCAAATGGAAGTTATTTATTTTAGTTTTAAACAGAATGAAGCCACTAACAAAACGAACTACTAAACTACAAAAAAGACTCCTCAATAAACAGAATATCAACAAAAATATCTTCTTAAACATCTGTGGAGGTGAATGGAGTCACACCACGATCACAGAAACATATTTTAATGAAGAAGCATATAAACAAAAGCAAACAAACCCAATTTCCATACATAGCAGTGGACGAGGGTATGAAAAACTCAATAACACCATTATGGAACAAGAAACTCTGCTCACAAAAATATCCCCAGAAAACTCAGTATCACCCCTCCATTCTATTGAACCAAAATGTCCAGTCTACAAATGGCCGTGCACATCAATGTGTAACATTGCCAAAAAATCTTTCAAATCTTTACACCAATTCCTCAGTCAGTATGTAAAAAGCAAAGACAAATTCAAAATGAAACTACGACAAAATATGGATGCCTGTCCAGTGCGCAAATACATAGTGCACAAGGACATACATCAGCCTGCATTTCAGGACCTATTTGCAAAAGCACCTTCCATCATATCAAAATGATATCAACACATCATTCAACTATAAGAAATCTGGTCCAAAACCTTTACTATGCTAAACGTCCTGCCTTAGCACTAGCCAATTTAAATAACAATCTTCTGCATGGTACAGCCAAACAACTACTCGAAGAAATAGAGCATATCCATAGAAAATATTTTGAAATTGAAAGCCACTTACAAAATGCAAAAGATGTACAACAAATTAGCAACTACTGTACAAAGAGCAACCTTCTATTAAACACATACAAAAAAGAAATACTAAAGTTTAAAAGTACCTCAGCTGAAGTACCAAATCATATGTGTGTGTGTTGCCACAGGACTTTTTATAAAAGTAGCACAAAAACTATAGCCATAACGTACAAAATAGAAGACAATGAAGATTCCAAATGGTTCCAATTAGCTCTCTACCTTATAGCAGAAAACAAATACGACATTACTAACTGCTTAATACTTTGCAATTGCTGCACTAAAAAACTTGACAACAACCAGCACCTTCAAGTGCTATCACACATAATTTGGAATTATTCCCACTACCAAAACCCCTGCAACATCTACATTTATATGAGAGCATCATAATTCAAACAGTGCACCCATTTCAAGCAATAATATGCCTCCTACCAAAAACAGCAAAATTACCTCCCTCTTAATTAGTGAAAGACATTCGTGGCAAAGTAGTTTATTTACCATTAGATCTCAAAGAAAATGTACACACTCTAGGAGTGCAACGGCCAATATATCAATATTTAATTGTCTTAGTAAATGGCATACCTAAAAAAGACAAAGAAATTTGGCAACAACTCGTGGACTTACATAAAGTTAGATAAGCCCTGCAATATCTAAAAAACGACAATGAATACGACAGAAAACCTGAGAGAAACCATTGAAATAATTCAAGAGTCACCAGAAACTGGTCAATTTCAACTTTTAAATCCTGCTACAGAATCCAATATTTTAGACCATTTACACTTTAAAGACACTATAGATGATGTACTGGAAACGTACCAAATGCAACAAGCCAAAGGATCTCCAATCAGCATACGGGAAAAAAAATATAGAACAATGACAGACCCACACAGATAACAGCATCAGAATATCGCTCTTTACGAATGTATTCTGACGACCCCAGATTCAGACAAAATGTAAAATACATATTCCACCTTCTCTTCGAAAGTGAACTAGCAACTCTATGCTACGGAGTTGCACACACTTTAAAATCAGGCACCCATTTTCAAAATATGTCAGCTATGCAATTATTACAAAAAGTGCAAGGAAAAGATGATGTTTTAGAGTCAAGTATTACAAATATTTTAAAAAACATGCGCGGTACAAAAGAATACTGGTTCCGACATCACAGAGATGTAAGCTGTAGGATAAGAAACCTTTGCACACCCACTTGGTTTGTTACATTAAGTTGTGCAAATTATGCATGGGAAGATTTACACGATTTCCTACGCATAGCAAACAAATATAAAACAAACATAGATATAAAAACACCAAGAGAACTCTGCTCTCTAGATCCTGTAAATGTATCAATATATTTCCAGCATCGCTTCATTGCTATGCTACACATTATTTGTAATAAAACTGTTCCTCCCCACAGAGAATTCAACACTTCTTTTGGAGAAAAGAATACCAAGTCAGAGGAGCACCACACATCGACATGCAATTATGGATTAAAGATGCTACTAAATTTGGTCAGGACAGTGATGCCACTGTTTTGCAGTTCATCCAAAAATATGTCACTTGTGAAATCCCTTCACAAACAACACATAGGGCCTTATTACGAGTCACAAGGTCTGGAAATAATGTTTCCAGACCGGGTGATCTCGAGTTCTGCAGGTGGGAGGTGTCATTCCTGCCAGGTCTGACCTTTAACACCACCCGACTGCAGGCAGACATGGAAACACCAGCACCATCACGAGATGGTGCCAGTGTTTCCACTTCCCCATTCCCATTGAGTCCCATAGGACTCAATGGGAATGGGGATTTACCGAATTCCACCTCCGGAATTCCCGGGTCACCGGGGTTGTAATGCCCCGTTAATTCAGGGAATCAAGGAGGCGTATGGTAATACGAGTCCGGTGGTAACCTGCTGGAATTTCAGGCACGGTTACCGCCGCACTCATAATGAGGCCCATAGTGACCTTCATGCACAAATTTTACAATTTCAGACACAAATGTGGGAAAAATTATTGTCGCAAATATTTAAAAAATGGGAAATACTACACCAAATGCCGCTTTGGTTTCCCTAGACCAGTTTCAGCAACAAGTCAAGTAAACAACGTCAGGTCTTCAGTCAGACATTGGGCCTCATTACGAGGTTGGTGCTAGTCATGGCGCTATTAGCGCCATGACTAGCACCAATAACAGGACCGTGTCCGTCCTCGTTCAATGGGGACTTACCAGTCCAGTCCGACCTTGGCGGGACCGGTAAGTCCCCATTGTGAAAGCCATTCCCCATTCCCATTTGAGCCTCGATAGGGCTCAATGGGAAGGGGGAAGGCGTCAATAACGGTAACGCAAATTGCGGTACCGTTATTGACCCCGGTATTCCTTAATTGGTCCCGTCCATAATGCCTGGTAAAACCAGGCGTTAAGGGAGGGACCCGCTAAAGGACATCGGAATAGGGTGCAAAGGGATTACCGGCACCGGTGTCATTACCGGTGCCCGGTATCCCTTTACGCCCACCTCAGAATGAGGCCCATAGTGTCAACGGTAAATCACCTAAGAACACATATTACATAAAAAGAACAGAAGAGTCAAAATACATCAATGATTACAATGCAATCATTGCCCTCCCATGGAATGTATACAACAAAAGTGGTACCAGGAGATAAGGCAGACAACTGAAGAAGGGAGGCAAGGGAATGTAAAGATCAAATCATTATTTTCATTTTATTTAGATTTGTATGAAAAACATTTTATGAAATCATTTAATCAATTCTTAAAAAACATTTTGCTATTTATTTCATTAATACACTTCTTTTCCATTATATTATTAATGGTTTAAAAAAAAAAAAACAATCGTTATTGATAATAGTTCATTCCAGGACAAAATATCGACTATTGGTGCCTTAAAAAATCAATCTTCTTTACGAAAAGGCTTCCCAGTTGGTAAATAGTTTCGACTTGACAGATTGTGTGTGTCTTCATCAGGATTGGATGAACGTTAACAATATTCTAAAAACAAACAAACATACAATTAAAATGTTGGTTAAAATTACATGCCACTGTCCTATGGAATGTAAACATAGATGTGCAGTACATTGCAGACAATTCCACTGCAGTTGCATGATATGTCACAGCCTACTTAACCAAAGCAGAGAAAACAGAGCTTCAGGACCTCTGGATGACATATCATCTGACAAAACACTATCACAGAAATTGTACAGCTTAGACATAAAAATGCTCTCTCATAGAGAATGAGGCTGCTATGAAGCTGCAGACCGTTTACCCGGTACTGCCTTGTATGGAAAATCAGACAATATAGTATGGCTAAGTCTTGGTCCTGCTAAATCTAGAAAAATAGTTCTCAAATCATATGAGGACATAGAAACAATAGCCACAAATGATCCCAACAGCCACGACATTTTAAAAAACAATTTACTAGACACATACTACCCAAACATGAGTACCACTTTGGAAACCATGTGTCTCTACCAAGTAGCCCAAAACTTCACATACACAAATAATATTAAACCAGATGAAAAGAAAGGTAGATACAGAGTTGTAAATTGTGAAGGCAGCTTAGTGAAACTTACCAAACACAGCTTAATTAATCATATCAAATTGTCATTAACAACTCCTCAACATAAAGAAGTGTATTACATTTCCATGCTATAACTTTTTAAACCATGGGGAAAATAAGAAGAGTTACTGGATACACATGACTCCTATGAAGATGCTTTCAAAGCAAATTAAAGCACTAGAACAGACATAAACTTTACACAGTACCAAACAATGTTGCACAATGAACAGCAACATGAGTAAGAACTCCAAGCCCAACTACAAGTGGACACTCCCGGAAGCCAATAACCACTTGGGCAGCCATTAATGGCAAATGAGGCAGAATTAGACATGATAGAAGTAGAAAACACCATGTGTCAGTATGAACAAGCTACAGAAGACTTTGCTGTACTGAAATCACAACTGAACAATGAGCAGCATCGCATTTTCCAAGAAATAACAAAACAAATTGAACATAGTGTGCAACATAAAAATAAAAACTGTACCTGCCGAGACTACAAACCTATACTGCTATACGTGAGTGGTGAAGCTGGTTCAGGAAAAACATTCTTAATCGTAATCATCCGGAAGTTCCTTCAACAGTTGACAAACAACAAACTGTCAGCTGTTGTAACTGCCCCCACAGGTTTAGCTGCCTACAACATAGGCAGTGTCACTTTACACCAATTACTACTCCTTCCAGCAGAACACCAGAACAAATTAGACTATTACAAACTTTGCACAGAAGCTTCAATGGAACTACACAGAGTTTTTAAACAAATGAAAATGCTGCTAATAGATGAGGTGAGCATGGTCTCCAACCTAATGTTGTCTTTAATTCCCCTCGATTCTTCAATTGACACTAGTGAAAGCTGAACCTATTTTTAAAACCTTAGAGCACAAACTGTGCCGTAAACTCTTGGCAGCATAGGAAATGTCAACCTTTGGCAACATTTCCAATACAGAGAACTAACTGAAAACATGCGCCAGTCTGCAGAACTCACATACGCCAACATTTTAAAAAGTATTAGAGTTGGTGTACTATCTCAAGAAGCACAATCAATATTAAAAACCAGGCACATCCATGCACTCTATGGCCATAACTTATGTGATACTGAAGTCATGGAACATTTAGCACACAAAAATGTCAATTGCATGTCATTGATGCCAACTCTTGCAAGCTGTTCAAAATTCAATGAAACAATGTTGAAAAAAGAAATGCAATCAATAATTGAAATTTGCTCCACAGATAAACTGGACATACATGGTATGACATTACCCATGTGTCAACAAGCCACGACAAGACGGAATACCTTAGAAAACTATATCTCCAACACAGCTGGTTTGGAGAAAATATTACATTATCTTTAAACTGTAGAGTAATGCTTCAACTTAAACTTGACGTGGAGCAAGGACTAGTTAATGGAGCACTTGGTACAGTTGTTGGCTTTCAAACATACCCACATGACAACAACATTCAATTTGTCAATATTCTCTTTGACAAACTATCAGAAGTTAAAAGGATAGGACACTCAACAGCCCGCCTCCTTCTTTTCAAAGACATGTATGTACACAGAGAACAACTTTCACTAACTCTAGCATATGCAGTTACTATTCACAAATCACAAGGTCTTACCCTAGATAAAGCATTAATAGATATTGGTAGCACAGTCTTTCAAGAAGGCATGAGCTATGTAGCACTATCACGCTTATGTACACTTGACAGGCTATTTCTAGTCAACTTTGATGCAAATAAAGTAAATGCAGATATTCCTTGCATTCTAGAATACAATAGGCTCTGTTTACTCTACACCCCCATCTAAAAACCTATCCTTTTCCACAAAAAGCAAATCATTGGAAAAGAAAACTACTTCAAACTGAAACGATACATGATATCACTGCAATTCCTCCAAAGAAATTAATACGTCATCAAGTGTCATAACCAAAGAAGAATCTACTGGTCAAAGTAACTCAACTACTTCTTCAAAGAAGCAACACACACTCCGAACAAATGATTTCAACACAGAACTGTCAGGTTCATTTAAATTTTCAAATATAACTGCTGTAAATTTCTACGCAAGTGTAGCAATAAATATTCTATTCCAATTGCCACCAATTATTGAGAACATTTACTTACACAGTACAGACCAATTGTGTTTGCAAATGTTAGTCCTTCATAGAAATGCAACCAACCATCCTGACAACACTTACAGTGTTCATGGAATAAGACAAGAATTGGACTACTGTGCTGGAATGGTAAAAATTCACTATACACTCACAAGAAGAGCCACAAGAATGTCTAATGTACTTACTACAAGTACTGGAAAACAAAAACATACCTATAAATGAAATCTTCCAGACTTCATACATGTGGAAACATACATGCACTCTCTGCAGCCATGTGGCACAGGAACAAGTCCCCAATTAATGCTTCATGTATGTATCCATACCTTACTGTGAATCCATTCCATTGCAGCAACTTGTACAAAATGCAAACCATGGCAGATTATGTACTACCTGCATTTCAGATAATCGCTCCACCTTACAAATACTGACACAACTGTAAGCTGACTGGATTCATACATGATCAAGTATCACAGGAATCACAACCAATGCAGGTCACTACACTGCATATATAAAAAAAAATTGTGGTTGATTCGAATGTAATGATAATACCATCACTCTAAAGCAGAGATTACCAGCAAATCTTGTAAACGCTTTACATAATATTCCAAACCTCACCAACATTTGCTAATAAATTCAGAGTGGGCCATATACTTTTTTTTGCAAAGTTTGGCGAGGATTCATCAAGGGGGAGCAACGTTATAAGCTGCCCAAAAAGTGCTCTTCCTATGGGATTAGCAACTTAAACATAACTACACAGCCACTACCGGGGGCTGTGTAATGAAGATGACTTGCTGAATGTGCTTTGTTTTTTGCTAATTGTCTGATTATTACAAATGAAATAAAATATTTGCACAAAAAGGTAAATGTTTCTATGTGTTTCCTCATTTTTATTATCAAACCAAATATAATCAAAATAAGACAACTGAAAGGAAATGACATGGTGTTTTTCAATTTCTACAATACATTGTAAAATCCATTTGTGTACTTTTCATATTGATATCAGGGGCATGAAAGTGGCTCTTCACCTTGTCACTTTGCCACCACTACAAACTCTGACATTCGAGCGAAGTGCAGTGAGGTGTCCGGGGGGGGGGGCAGAGCAGAGAATGGCCCTTCGTATATATTTTTGATTTTGCAGAGTCTTACAGTTGTCTGCGGTTTGCGGCAAGAGGTGGATGCTCACAACTGGGAAGTTGATTTGGACTTGTGGATAGCCAAGCAACATGGAATGAACATTGCCGGAGGAAGAAACATTGCGAGAACGAACAAGGCTCCAGACTCCTATTCAAGGTGAGATAGCTCCCGTGCTCGCTTCCCCTCATATTGAACATCCTGCCTCCTCCTCCTCTATTGGCTTGGTCTAGGTGGGAAAACCTTCGCCCTTCCTCCCTCCCCTTGTTTCAGGTTGCCCGTTGAAATCTAAAAAGACTCCTTTTTTTACTTTAGCCACTCATCCCTCATCATGAAGATTAGACATTACGGACAAAGAGATGTTGAGAGTGGAGGGTGGAAACCTGTCCCACAATACTTCGCCAGTCTCTAATGAGGGGACAAGATCTGTAAAACCAAATTGTAAAGCACTTGACTTACATGTAATGGATGAATATAACCATTGTGTTACCTTCCCTCAGTCTTCAGTGATCATGAAGATTAGACATTACGGACAAAGAGATGTTGAGAGTGGAGGGTGGAAACCTGTCCCACAATACTTCGCCAGTCTCTAATGAGGGGACAAGATCTGTAAAACCAAATTGTAAAGCACTTGACTTACATGTAATGGATGAATATAACCATTGTGTTACCTTCCCTCAGTCTTCAGTGAGAGCACCTGAAAATCCCAGCATCACGCCAAAGGGAGGGAGGGGAATCCTTGCTGACGAGGGAGCTAATTATGGCGGTACCCGATGAGGCTTCTCTGCATTTGGTCAAAGCAATCCTAACCCACAGATGCTCTCTACAAGAAAAAACCTTGGGAAACTCTGGGGAAGGACCCCCAAGTTCCCTGATGGAGCTAACAAGCTCCATGCTTGCTTTGCACTTATCACATGACCTTGCACTCATCCAAACATCCCTCAATAATAAGGCAAGTTGGAAAATAAATAATCACCCAGCACATGTGTCGGACCTTTTAAAAGAACTTGCTTCCCCATCACGTAGCGGAGATTAAACAAAATGAATCATTCGCGTCCTTCCCCTAAGGAGGCACATGCTCGGAAAGGGGATATAGCTGCTAATGATGCTGTTGATGATAGAGTTATAGGGGAGCACTGCACTGCTAACTCATCCCCTTTTGTAGCAGCTAACCCTAGATGTTCCCCCCTGCTGCCTGCCATCCCGCTGGACTCTGATGCCTCGTCCCTCAACGACTCAAATTTTTCTCCAGATACACACCCTCATAGACCGCAAGTAGGTGGCTGAACGATGTCACAAATTCAATCACTGATTATGTTGCCACTATCAATTTCCCTGGCACCTTTCATCAAATTGTACAAATCTATAAATGAGGATTTCAAGGACCAAGCAACCCTCCTAGCTATGGTCTAATCTAAACTGATCTACCTAGAAGCATTCACTATGAAAATTCAAGCAAAGCTTGATTACGAAGCCGAACAATCTAATAAATGGCAAAATAGATTATGTGATATGGCGTGTGTAGACCAGTCTGATAAAATGGCAATGATGGAAGCGATCCTGGACTCTGAAAAATGGGTCAGAAGATCTGCTGACCTGAGGAAGAAGCAGGTCCCAAGTTGTGAGGTCTACTGGGGTAGTGCTTTTTTGAGAAGGGTGCCAGAGAAGGGATACAAGCAGTGCCAGAAATCTCGAGTGATCGATCCGAAAAAGAAAAAAACAAAATGGAGACCGTAATCAGGAAGTTGAAATCATATCCTCAAAGAATCTGCCAGCCTAGGCAGTAGAGGGCTCTTCATCAGCTGATGTTGAGGTGATAGACCTTTCACAGGGTCTAATATTGGGAGCATGCATTTTAAATGTGGCCCTACAAGAACTTCTCCGGTGAATTAATCTGTATTTCTTATTGGCAATTCAGACATGCCAGTATCCAATTATTCCATCTTCAAAAAAGTGGAAACCTAAATGATCAAGTACATGGTACGCTCACTTGGACCCCACAGGGGTGTCGATCGGACCCGGACAGCTGCTGTCTCCGTCAACGTGATGCGTAGTGCAGAGATGACTGTCTGGACTGGCCCACCTAGTCTTGTCTGCTGGACCCGAAGAAGTATTTTCCTTATGTTTGTAAAAGATGAGCTCTCCATCCTGCGTGTCTTGCAGGGGCGCGTAGATACCAGTTACTTCACTGGTTTGAAGGCGTTGGGAGAGTTCGGGTAAGCAGTGACTCTAAAGTCCCAGGTGGGATTGGTAAGTATCAAGTTCAAAGAGTTCAATGTGCCCGATGTTCACTCTTGTCCCCTTCCTTCCTTAAGTTGCAACTGAGTTCGTGAGAAGAAGGTCTTGTAGCTGCTGCTGGCGTTCAGGTAAGAGTCTGTGTTACCCAACGCTGTCCGGTAACTATTGCATGCGTTACCGTGTTGTTTTTCTCCCTTTGAGAAATAAGTTCGTTTTCTAACCTTGTCCTTTTCTTCCTCTTTATTCTAGGAGCTCCGGATTCGCAGAGTGCGTGGCAGAAGACTGGATGCTGGCTGTAGGCACGCGGGCGTGGCAGAAGACTGGATGCTGGCTGCAGGCACGGTGAGAGTCACGCTGCTGGATGCAGAATAACACGAAGCATGTGCTGCTGTTCGGGCGTGGTTTAAATAGCCTCCAAAGTTGTCCCAGGAAAGAAGTTCCCCAGGACCACACCCGAGTAAAAAATAGTCCCTGTAGTAAAATAGTCCCATCCAGGCCTCACGTTGGCTTGGATTTATTTGCAGCATGGTCTGCATGAGGTAAGTAATGTCTATTAGCCTGGCGCCTATGGCGCCAGGACTGATTTTTATTATGAGCCAGGTGCCTACGGCGCCAGGACCGAACCCAGGCAGCCCCTAGCTGGGGCTGCTGGGGTTTTTGTAACTGTCTGGATGCCTGCTCCCGGGGCTGATGGGCTTGATCCGGATGCCCGGGGGTAGGCATCATGACAGCACATTAATGCAGTGTAAAAAATCCAAAGCTTCCCTCTGGGAAATAAGGCTCTAGAACTTTCATACGAAATTTGAAAACATCACAAACTCTGTCTAACTCAAACAATATTCCGAGGAGTGAAGAGGTGAATTGGGAAACTGAGCCTATTTCACTGGTGGAAGATCCATGTACTCAAGACGCAAAAGCTAGAAGCCCTGAATATGACGCTATTGAATCCGTCTCCTCTATGGAATTTTCAGTATACTTGATTGAATCATCTGAGGAGACCCTTCAAAGGAATGGACTTCAGGAGGAGGTTCAATTCCAGGAGGCTGGTACTGGGATTTTACCTCAAGTCCATCCTTCAACATTGAAACTAAAACAAGCTAACCCGCCCAGCTTAGGAGAAGATACGTTCTTGACTTTAGCAGACTGCAGGCTTTTAATGGGAAAAAAGGAGATTAAGTATCGCCCCGTATTTATTACAGCAAACAACAAATCTATCTCTTGAACGCTTAACCCAAGCAGGTGAGGTCTTATAATGAGCATAATTAACGTTATGATTCTGCTACACCATACATCAATGATACGCTCAATATCCTCAAATACATCCCCGTAGTGGAGTTCATAGAAGAAGCTAGAAACTACTGGGTGCTATTACATGTGAGATCGGAGTCTATTAAAAAAATGCTATGGGAAGCTGTTCGCTGATTTTGGTCATAGGCTTCGAGCTAAAGCATGATTTAATTTATGAATATCCATGCCGTGAATCTATGCATAAGCAGAGCGAACACCCCGCAGAACCGGGCCCAGCAGAAGGCGGTCAACTAGATAGGGAAAATAGCATGCACTCTGTTAAAATTTCCACCAAAGCAGCAGCACCGTCCAGCAAATTGGATCAGCCGTTGAAAATCACATGTTTTAGGAAGACCAAAGCAATACGAACAGTAGAGCATTACAATTTTCATAGCTCGCCTGCTCCAAGTGAAGAAGATTGGTCATGGATACAGGCGGCACCGGCACCCTCGAACGACATTAGCACAAAATGAGCGATGCTAGGACCAACCTACAGATTGGATCATGGAATATCAGGAGCTTCGTCCATCTTATGAATAAAAACACAATGGACTAGTCTCAATTTTACCTTGTACTCTTGCAAGATACATGGCGAAGTGAGCCTCCCTTGTGTGAAGGTTACATTTCCCTTTTGAATCCAGCCTTGAAGGGTCTGAAGGATAGGCCCTATTCTGGCCTCCTGACCCTCATTAAAAGGAATGTGTCAGTTGAAATTTTGAAACTCAGCACTCCTAACGCCTGGCTGCAGATAGTTATTGCTTAGTGGACACATGCTCATCCAATGTACCCTGTTTTACTTAATTTCTACTGGATCCTGCTAAAGTGGGTTGTGACCTATTTATGAATGGTGTTACAGAAGTGATTGATGAAGCTATGGTACAGTGGGATGATCCGTCTATTATACTGTTGGGGGACCTAAACATTAGATGTGTAAACCTTGAAACATCATCTTACTTGGGGGATAAGTTAAATCACGCAAGCAGACTAAAAACAAAGGTATGCTAAATAATAACACTGCAGGGGATATACCCACCAAGCATATGTGTGGATGTGGCCCGGCAAAGGCAATATTAGATTATTGCTTTGTCTCCCGCAACACTTTAGAAGAGGTAGAATCCGTGGTAATCATGGAGCTGTAGGCTAGTGGTCACTCACTCTTTACTTGGGCCTGTCCTCTGCTAGCAAAGCATGAATGTAAAGGTTTGGTCACCGAAATTTCTAAAGGTCGGAATATAATTTGTCTAATACGGCAGGATGTCTTAGACGGAGCAGCCCTAAATTCAAGAAGTGAAACAAATTATAAGGCCCTAAATTATGTTCCCCTTCTAGCTAAACATCAGAAGGTAGACCGCTATGGGAATAGACCTCAGTTTGCTATGAAACATAGATTTAGCAGCAGACTGGTGAAAGAATGTAAAGGGTACAGCGCCAACCTGAAGGCTTTGAAATATATACCTCTGATTATTCGAGCCCCCATTAACAAAAAGTGGCAACAACGATATAAAAACTGGCTTTGCAGCTTAAGAGCCAAACGCATGCAAGTGGATGGGGGGTCTATGCTTGAAGTTCTGAGTAAAAAGAATTCCAGATTAACATGTGAATGGATTAATAAGGTAGGTACCCCTCAGGAAGCCCTACAAACCCAAATGGTTGAGGAACAAAAATGGATTGACCACTTTGAATTACTCTTAACAAATAAATTGACCAACTCTCCTGTTCATCTGCCTGCAAATCCCACTGAGTGGACTTGGCAACTAGACAAGCAGGAAATCTAAAGATAGTTACCTCTAGGGCTCCTGGCCTGATAGCTTATTGAACTACACCTTGAAACAAGCTCCCAAAGAGTGGGTGGAATTTGCCAATTCCCTATTTTACCAGGTCTTAAGAGATAAACAATTTCCACCCAGTTGCGAAAAGGCAGTGATTATACCCATTTTAAAAAAAGGGGCTAAGAACAGAACCGAGTAACTATCATCTGATAGCTCTACTCAATAGTCTGGGAAAAATATTTGCTTCAATTTTTTTAAAACGCCTGGCTAAATGGGCTAGTGATTCAGGGCATCAAGATCCCAGACAAACAGGTTTTGCTAAGGGCATAGGCACTAGTTTGAATCCATTCCTGTTAAATTTGTTCAAGCTCCAAGCCATTAAGGGAAAGAGCAAACTGTGTGTTGCCTTTGTGAACTTTTATAACCAAAAGGTAATCCCTATCCTTTCATATGGGGCTGAAACATGACTAAATCTAACTTGGCAAATATCGGAGATCCTGGAAGGCGCTTTTTGGAAGATAATTCTACGACTTCCAAAGAGCGCCCTGATGGCATGTATTTTTTGAACTAGGCCTATTGTCTCTCTATTCAGTATCACTGTGGAAATCTTTATCCCTCTCTCTTAAAACTCGACTGGCTCATACAGCGCCCCAACTGACCATTTTAAGGGACGATGACTCTTTGACAAATATCGACCACCTCAGTGCGTGGAAGTTGAAATGCATGAACTCCCTGAAAGACTTGGATTCCTCAGCGTTGATCCTGATATCTAATACTGCATTGATAAAAAAGATACTCGGTCAACAGGATTGGATATTGACTCAGGCCAAAAGGAACAACTTGGCATTAATGTAAAGCGATGTGCTTGAGTGTAAATCTCTTATGCATGTCCCTAAATATCTAAAGAAGTTTCCCTGCTGGGTCACTAGAGGGAGCTTCCTGAGAAAACACTTACATATTATTGGGTAGCAGTCAACCTGTAGATTCTGTCTTAAAGACACGGAAACAGAATCTTTAAAACATCTACTAACTACTTGTGTTGGCCTGACTGATCTGCGTGACCTTTTCTTGGGCTCTACAATCGCATCAGCCCCAACACTTTTGCCAGACGAATGGTGGTTACAGTTTTTAATGGGGGGAAATCATTTGATCGTTTTGCACTTGTCAAGTTCGTGAATGACATTTTTATTGAGAGCTAGTGATGTATGCACGTATCAAAAGGGGACCCAATCATAGAGATGTGAGAGTTATTTTTCATGAGAATTGCTGTCTGCTGCATTTGGCTTATGTTTTTCTAAGTTTTCTCGGTTCTTTTGATTGTTTTTTTCTGTTCTCTTTTCTTCTTTTATGTCTTCTTATTTTCCTCTTTGTTACATGAGTGTACAGAAAGTGTCTTCTCTTTTGTTAAAGGTTTGAAATAAACTACTACCACAACAACAAAAAATAGGAAATAAATAAATCTGTTTATTTCCATTCAATTATTTCTGCAAAAAATTGGTTTACTGTTCTGAAAAATTGGAACCGTCCTGTAAAAAATGTGTCCTAGATAATGCTGCCAAAATGGAAACAACTCAAATGCATAGCTTGAGCTAGAACTTTCCACTTATTTGCGCTGATAAAAAACGGCCGTATGTGGGATGTTCTTTTTGAGCATTTTTGACATAGGCATCATTTCAAGCAATCACAATTACCTCAGTTTAGCAAAGTGAAACATTATGAGTAGTCTCCTCTTATTACGACGGCAGAATTGAAATGTTGCAGACCCATTTCGGATATTGCCTACACGTTCTCCATTGCCCAATTCTCCTCGCATTGTCCACTGGGTACCGTTCCCTTTTGAGCATCTTATCTTACTCTATGTACCTGATTTGCACTGCGCAGCACTACTGGGGTCATGTCAATTTCAACTATGCTTTATATGTATCTATTAACTTGTCCAACACTGCGCCTGACTGAGAGCTAATGTAATAAGCAGTGGATTTGTTTCTCATTGAAAGCTAGAATTAGATTTGACTGCTAAGAAGCAGTATATTGTTTTCCAGGAGTTCAATAACGATTCAAACTAATGCCAAGGCACCACTAGACAGAGAGCTGCACTCCAGTAAGGAAAGTACTGTAAGTGCCAAAGTTATTAAATGATTAAGTGCTATATAGCATACCTATTTAATTATACAGAATATACTGATTATTCATGTTCACAAGCTTCCAAGTATTGTTTTGGAACCTTTCAGCATGAATGCAGAATCTTTGTTGAAATGGTTAAAGCTCTCAGAGTCATGTGTTGTGCATACCTTGCCAGAGAAACTGGGTTTGTTATCCCGAATCATGAAGATAAACTACCTACTTTCTTCTGGGTATTGAACCTGCGTTGTACCCCCGACTACGCTGCAAACTCCAGATAATCTTTTACAAAATCCTTGTGGAAAGCTCCCCAGTAATGACATGATTAATGTATGTTGTTTAAATATATGAGACAGCTGAAATGTCTGGTAACATTGTTGCTTGGGCATGGGGTTGGACTTGTTTTGGGATGGAGCATCTTATGACAGAGGCGTACAGAAAAAACAGGGTTACAACACCTACCACATGTGAGGTACCGTTTTCATCGGGACATATGTAGGGATGCGGGAAGGTAGGTCATGTGTTGTTGGCGGCGTGTTTCGGTGGGTGGCCAGAGCAAAATATTTGAGAATTGTGTTTAATTCCAGCCAATTTCAGAGTTATTTCCCTCTGTCCACTCACCGAAACACGTCGCACACCAAAAGAAGTCATACATTCCCGCGTTCGACAGGTATCCCGACAAAAAATGGTACCTCACATGTGCGGGTGCACCTACCTGGGCGCAAAAGGAAAAGGCTAACCCACTGCTAACCCCAATCCTTTCGGCACAGCACATTTTGTTCATGTGGGCAACCTACAGAGTTGGGCCTAGGGTGTCGAAGCCAGCAATGAAAACAGGGAACCCCTCCAGGCATTTCCCAAAGGAGAACACCCGTGGGAATCTACAGATGTCTGACTTGCACAAATCGTTCCAGAATATATTACTCAGAACCCCCGGCAAATTCCTAATTTGGGGGTAAAAAACACAATTTCTGCACATTTCACTCGGCTCACCCACCAAAATATGCCGACAACAATACATGGCCTACTGTCCCGCGTCTCCACATGTGTGACAATGAAAACAGTACCTCACATGTGTGGGTGCATCTACCTGGGGTCAAAGGGAGAGCCAAAAACTTGGTTAACCCCAAGTCTTTTTGGACAGCAGAATTTGATGAATTTTGTGGAAGTGCACAAAATACAGATTTGGGCCTAGGGTGTCCAAGCCCCCAAGGAAAACTGGGAACCCCATTAATTTCCGAAAAGAAGACACGCATGGGAAGCCACACAGGTCTGACTTGAGCAAATCGAACCAGAATCTATTACACAGAACCCCCGGCAAAGTACAAATTTGGGGGGGAACACAATTTCCGCACATTTCCCTCTGCTCACCCACAGCCAACAACACATGGCCTACCGTCACGCGTTACCACAGGTGTCCCGACGAAAACGGTACCTCACATGTGTGGATGCACCAATCTGGGCGCAAAGGGGAGAGGCAAAAACATGGCTAACCCCATGTTTTTTCAGACAGCAGAATTTGATGAATTTTGTGGAAGTGCACACCATACAGATTTGGGCCTAGGGTGTCCAAGCCACCAAAGAAAACTGGGAACCCCATGCATTTCTGAAAAGAGGACACACGTGGGAATCTGCAGATGTCTGCCTTGCACAAATTGCCCCAGTTTTTATTAGCCACAATCCCCGACAAAGTGTGATGTTTGGTAGTGAAAAACACAATGTTCACTTTGTTGAGGGTTCTGGGTGATAAATTCTGGGCTGCTTTGTGCAAGTCAGACCTCTGTGCATTCCCAAGGGTGACCTCTTTTCAGAAATGTACGGGGTTCCCAGTTTTCCTTGGTGCCTTGGACACCCTAGGCCCAAATCTGTATGGTGTGCACATAAGTGAAAATCCTGCAATCCTGATGTGCGAAAAGAGTTGGGGTTACCCGTGTTTTGGGCTTCGTCCCTTTGCGATAGGTGCACCAACACATGTGAGGTACTGTTTTCTTCAGGACACCTGTGGGAACGCAGGACGGTAGGCCATGTGTTGTTGGTGGCGTGTTTTGGTGGGTGAGCTTAGTGAAATGTGCAGAAATTATTTTTTTTTGGCCACATTTTGGACTTTGCCGGGGTTTCTGGGTAATAAATCCTGGGCCGATTTGTGCAAGTCAGACCTCTGCGGATTCCCACAGGTGTCTTCTTTTCGGAAATGCATGGGGTTCCCTTTTTTCCTTGGTGGCTTGGACACCCTAGGCTCATATCGGTATGGTGTGCCCTACTGAATAAATTGTGAAATTCAGCTGTCGGAAAAGACTTGGGGTTAGCTGTGTTTTAGGCTTCCCCTTGGTGCCCAGGTAGGTGCACCCACACATGTGAGGTACCATTTTCGGCGAGACACATGTGGGAATGCGCGAAGGTAGGCCATGTGTTGTTGGCGGCGTGTTTCGGTGGATGAGCCGAGTGAAATGTGCGGAAATAGGGGGTTTTTCACCACATTTCGGACTTTGCCGGGATTTCTGGTGAATTAATTCAGGGCCGATTTGCACAAGTCAGACATCTGCAGATTCCCACGGGTGTACTCTTTTTGGAAATGAATGGGGTTCCCTATTTTCCTTGGTGGCTTGGACACCCTAGGCCCATATCGGTATGGTGTGCCCTACTGAAGAAATCGTAAAACTCAGCTGTCGGAAAAGACTTGGGGTTAGCCGTGTTTTAGGCTTTCCCCTTGGCGCCCAGGTAGGTGCACCCACACATGTGAGGTTCCGTTCTCATCGGGACACATGTGGAAACAAGGGAAGGTAGGCCATTTGTTGTTGGTGGCTTGTTTTGGTGGGTGAGCCGAATGAAATGTGCAGAAATTGTTTTTTTTGTGCCAAATTTTGGACTTCTGGCCCGATTTGCGCAAGTTAGACCTCTGCGATTCCCACCGGTGTCATCTTTTTGGAAATGAATGGGGTTCCCTATTTTCCTTGGTGGCCCGGACACCCTAGGCCCATATCTTTATGGTGCGCTCTTCAGAAAAAATCGTGAAATTCAGCTGTTGGAAAAGACTTGGTGTTAGCTGCGTTTTTGGCTTTCTCCTGGGCCCCCAGGTAGGTCCACCCACACATGTGAGGTACTGTTTTGATTGGGACAGCTGTGGGAATGCAGGAAGGTAGACCATGTGTTGTTGGCCACGTGTTTCCGTGGGTGAACCGAGTTAAATGTGAGGAAATTGTTTTTTTCCACCACATTTTGGACTTTGCCAGGCTTTCTGGGTAATACATTCTGGCCTGATTTGCGCAAGTCAGACCTCTGTGGATTTCTACGGGTGTCATCTTTACAGAAATGCATGGGGTTCCCAGTTTTCCTTGGTGACTCGGACACCCTAGGCCGATATCTGTATGGTGATCCCTTCCACGGAATTCATCAAATAATGCTGTTGGAAAAGACTTGGGGTTAGCAGTGTTTTGGCTCTTCCTTTTGCCCCCAGGTAGGTGCACCCACACATGTGAGGTACTGTTTTCATTGGGACACCTATGGGAATGCGGGAAGGTATGCCATGTGTTGTTGGCAGCGTGTTTCGGTGGGTGAGCCGAGTGAAATATGAGGAAATTGGGGGTTTTTCGCCACATTTCGGACTTTGCCAGTTTTCCTTGGTGACTCGGACACCCTAGGCCCATATCTGTATGGTGCGCCTTTCCACAAAATTCATTAAATAATGCTGTCGGAAAAGACTTGGGGTTAGCAGTGTTTTGGCTCTCCCTTTTGCCCCCAGGTAGGTGCACCCACACATGTGAGGTACTGTGGGAATGCGTGAAGGTAGGCCATGTTGTTGGCAAAGTGTTTCAGTGGGTGAGCCGAGTGAAATGTGTGGAAATTGTTTTTTTTTGGCCACATTTCGGACTTTGCCGGACTTGCTTTTGTAATAAATGCTGGGCCAATTTGTGCAAGTCAGACATCTGTGGATTCTCACGGGTGTCCTCTTTTCGGAAATGCATGGGGTTCCCAGTTTTCCTTTGTGGCTTGGGCACCCTAGGCCCAAATCTGTATGGTGTGCACTTCCACAAAATTCATCACATTCTGCTGCCAGAAAAGACTTGGGGTTAGCTGCGTTTTTGGCTCTCCCCTTTGCCCCCAGGTAGATGCATGTTAGGCAGAATCCTATGCAGGACCCTTTGGGAACACCACATACAATTAAGACTACAACTGCAAGTACAAATTCACCTTTGGTACAAGCCTGTACTATACAGTAAAGTAGTAGCGATGGCTGAGCAGCTAGACTTATTTCAAGAGTAAAGTGAGCAGTATCAACAGTTACACAAGGGACAACAATTGCTATGTTTCAAACAAACACTGACTCAAGGTTTCTGAGTAAAAGAATATACAATTATTTACACATCCTTTGTAAAACTGATCACTAAAGTAAAGCAGCAGAAAAATCACACTCTTAATATAGTACAAACCACCAGATGAATTCTGGACAAGTTAAGCTCACAATGATGTGTGAACAACATGGCACTCCAGCAATTTAAAAGGGAGGGAAAGGCAAGGTTATACAAAATTAAGCAGCACCAAAAAGTAAGTAGGCAGGGCAATCTAAAAAAGGCTTGCTGCAATGAGGATTCAAATCAATAGGCCTGGGCCAATGTTAATGGTTCAGAGTCGTTGCAGAGGATCACACAGTTCAGAGTCGTTCACGGTTAAGTCTTTGCCAAGAGTTCGAAATGAAGTTTGTCGTAAGAAAAGTTACTTAAAAGAGTAGAAAAGGACAAGCCCTCGGATTGGGGAAAGATTTCAGACACTTTCATCGCGGTCGGACTGAACGAACCACCAGGTTTGAACAGTACCTTAAATGAAGAAGAAGGCTATAACTGAGGCAGAAGTTCCTGGAAGGTCCTGCTGGCTCACGGTTCCTGAAGCGACTGTCTGACTGACACGAAGTAGGAAGACTGGAGGGTCCTACACTGCCCAGGGAAGAAACCAGCAGCAGAGCAAAGCAACGAATAAAAGGTGCGCTCCTTAAAACCCAAACATGGTCCAGTCCTCCTGGCTATCCAGTTCACTGCAGCTGTGCACAGCAAATTCGACCAGGGGAGGGAGGCCTTGCTTGGTTTTTGGCAAAATGGTTGGTCCCACCAGCTCAGGGGAAGAAGATTCCTTGCAGATCTTCTCTATCTTCGAAGTTTGAAGATTCGGACCCGCAGCAGGGCTTCACCGGGAGGTTCAGTCATGGTAGTGGTCCTCTTGTTTCAGCTTCTATTTGGATCTCTCGATCCAGTGGCGACTCTGCCTTCCTAGTCCCAGAGACCTGTTTTTTTATGCAGTTTTCCCCCATTCACACAGCCCGGCTGTCAATAACACAGCAGGGTGGATGTCCTGGTGGGACAGTCACCACAGCCAATCATACAGAGTGTGACATGGGTCCCAAGGAGACCCTGTGCAGGGAGTCTTAAACCCCTCCCTCACATCCTGTCCCCCTCAGATATTCAGGCGCCTAAGGAGGACTTCTGAGCAGAAGCCCGCCAACGGACAGTAAACAACGGAACCAAACCTGGTTTGGCACCCAGAGTAAAACATGAGACAGACCTTTACAAAAAGAAATGGCGAATAAACCCAGCCGGAACCAAATAAAAGTAAATGGGGTCCAGCAGATTTAAGTTTGAGGCTACTAACTTAGCCTAAAACAGTACCAAGGCTATTTAAGTAAACCACAGTAGGAAAAATATGGTAGATACCACTACCACCACCCAAATCTTAAAGAAAGCGGAACGAAATAATGTTCCATGAGAGACAGACAAAAAGGGATAGCTATTAATCCTTTCCAGTACGCTATGTAAAATAGGTTGTACGGTGTCTGTGAATTTAAAAAAGACTAATAAAGTCAATGGCAACTTTACTTGTTCTGGGAGACAGTAGTCAGTCCCAGAAAATGGAGTTTAAAGTGGGAAGTCTGAAAAAGACAACCCTGTGTCACTGCACTTAAGGTGCTGTGTGAAACACATTAAAAAGATGATGCCTATGGAGTAGGTGAGGCTCCACAGTTTATGAACACAAATATGTAAAACACGCACAGAAAAACACATGTAAGAGTGGGAAAAAAGGCTCACACTCTTACCAGGTGAAAAAAATAAATCCTAGAAATCCAGCAAAGCTGCTGAGGGACTCAGTAGGTAAGGGAAATTAGCCATTCTGGAGAATTCTCCCTAACAATGCACCCACACATGTGACGTACCGTTTTCATCGGGACACCTGTTGGAACAAGGGAAATTAGGCCATGTGTTGTTGGCAGTGTGTTTCGGTGGGTGAGCCTAGTTAATATGTGTGGAACTTGGGGGTTTTTCGCCACATTTTGGACTTTGCCAGGCTTTCTGGATAATAAATTCTGGGCCGATTTGCGCAAGTCAGACCTTTGTGGATTCCCATGGGTGTCCTCTTTTTGTAAATGCATGGGGTTTCCTGTTTTTCTTGGTTGCTCGGATACCCTAGGCCCATATTTGTATGGTACGCCCTTCTGAAAAAATCATGAAATTCAGCTGTCGGAAAAGACTTGGGATTAGCCGCGTTTTGCCTCTCCCCTTCCCCCCATTTATGTGCACCCACACATATGAGGAACCATTTTCGTCGAGACACCTGTGGAAATGCGGGAAGGTATTACATTTTTTGTGTTTTCGTGGTTATCATATTGGTTTGATCCATTTGCTGCTGCCCTTTGTCACACAACCCTTTCATTTCCCAAATGTGACCTACATTTAGTCGCTGCTTTAGGCACCATACATTTTTGTAAACTGCACAAGTCACCTACCCTTGAAAACGTCTGCCTGTGGTATTTCAAAAAATGTACGCTTGCCCTTCCTCACCACATTGGTTTTCCCGATTTACACATGCTAAGTACGTCTGTTCAGGCTGTAAGCATAAAACTCCCGCGTACCAAAACTCAGATTCTTGGCTTGTGGTATTGCTTGTTTTGTGGAACATTACAAAAAATGTGGTATTTCCTAACTGCAAGAGTCGGGGGAATGTAGCAGAGCATTGTTTTTCTCATAATTCATAGAAGCCATTGCCATACCAGGCCAACCACATCCACCACATACCTTTTTTTCAGTCATTTTCCACAGATTATGGAATTTTCCCCTACCTAGTTGTTGCCTGAGC
The DNA here is from genome assembly GCF_040938575.1 of Ambystoma mexicanum. Taxonomy (NCBI): domain Eukaryota; kingdom Metazoa; phylum Chordata; class Amphibia; order Caudata; family Ambystomatidae; genus Ambystoma; species Ambystoma mexicanum. The sequence continues at coordinate 1,153,865,645 of NC_090928.1, forward strand.
TTCACAAATCACCCCTTCCTAAACTTGGAATTGTGTCTACTTTCCAGAAATGTATGCCTTTCTGTCCTCCAATTCAGCTTTCCGACCCTTTTGTTCTATTCCGTCCATGCATGTCCAATTGGCAAAAATGGCCAAAAATGCCTACCTCTAACAAAACGGTTGATAATCACATCAAAATCATTATTTTTCATTTCCAATCAACCTGTTCCTGAAAGCCAGGAAATTGGGGAATTCAGCACAGCAAACCATTTGTTCCTAGCTTTTACAAGGAAAAAACACAGGCTTCTTAACACATCATTTTATTGGCATTTTTTGAAAAAAACAACATTTTTGCTCTTTTTGCTTATTTTCTCTCACCTCTCATTTCTCTCATTCCTGGGTGGCGTTACGACCACCTCCATGTGGGAAAAAAAGGGTTCAAATTTGGCCGAAATATCTCATGTAAAAAAAGGTTACAAGGCATTGAATGGCGACATACCGAAATCACCAAAAAAGGCGTTGGCACTGGGGGGGAAACCCATGGCACTTAAAGGGTTAATTATGAGAAATAAGTTTTAAAGAAACATTGCTCGCATACTGATAACTATGCATAACACACTTAGAATGCAGAAAGCAATTCATGAAAAAGCTAAAATCATTGTCAGTGCCTCTACCTCTAATCAAGACTAAGACTGATGAACCTCCTACGAGAAATCATAACCACCTTAAAAAACAACTACCTGTCTCCAGGTCATGCTAGGCGACCTCACAAATCATGCTAGGCAATTTTCATAGAAGCACCTGCCTCACCAAATCATGATAGGCAACTTCAAAGAAACACTTGCCTCAATACCTTTCTCAATGTGATATCAATGAAGGGTAAACAGCCTCCCATACTCACTATCTGTGGCACTTAGAGAGGCAAGAGGTGGAGAAGACTGGATGCCTGAAGCAGGTTACACAATCTAAGAAAAATGACACAAATGACAAAAATGTAAAACATAACAAAAACCATGAATACAAATTACCATGTTGTTCTCATCAAAAAGCATAACAAACAGGAACACATGATTTCAAAAGAGTCTATGTCAATTGGGATTATCCATGATGAAAACATCAGCCAATCAGAATTGAGGTTGTGAGCTGTCTTGCTTTGGGTGGCAAGGTGAAATATATTCCCCATATAGCGCAATCCACATCAGTAGGTCTGCTCAAAAGTCAATAGACAGAGTCCTCCTGTAATTCAAATGTCTTAAAAAAGCAAAAACTCTATTCAGTGGCTTTAAAATGCAGAAATTCTAAACGGTGCAACTCAGTAAAAGAGGCCATGGACTCTAAACTTAAGAGAATTAATGATGGACTTCTTTCTTCAAAAAAAGCTACTTCCCGGAAAGACCCTGACACCTCTAATTTGATAATAGGGTCCATACTGTTGTAAATTCAGTTAACAACTGGTTCAAGTAATAATTTATTCATCAAGGTGCACCACATGGGTGTCACACAAATTCTAGGCTATAGCAAACTCTGAAAGCAATCAGGGTAGTCTCATATTTGAAAAGACAGTGAAAAATTGTAAAAAGTTATTTTATTTGGCAAAAACAAAAGCATGTAAACAATACATGAACAACTAAACATGTAGATCCAGAAACCAGTTTATGAGTTGCCTCCACCTTTAACCCACAAGATAATGAAATTCCGAAAGAAATTCTGACATTCGAAAAATGTATTTTACATGACCTTGATAAACTGAAAGCCAAGCACAAGCCTATCAGACACAATCTTTCTATATCTGAAAATCAGGCCTTGATTGAATTATCTAACAATTCCTCCATCGTTATCAAACCTGCTGATAAAGGTGGTGGGATTGTTGTGATGTCCAAAACACAATACTTAGCCATGATGGATGATCTATTAACAGATCAAGTGAGTTACAAAAAACTCAGAAAAGATCCCATAGGCGACATCAGAACTGAAATTGAGAGTGCAGTACAATTCGCCCATGATCGCGAATGGATTACTGACAAGGAATCCAAATTCCTAACCACAAGTCAAAATCGTATACCATCTATATATGCACTCCCCAAGATACATAAAAATTTGGAAAACCCCCCTGGAAGACCAATTGTCTCTGGCTGCGGGTCTGTATTAGAACCCCTGTGCAAATGTATAGATATTTTTTTGAAACCGATCAGTGCAAAAACAGCAACCTACCTTAGGGACACCACCCACACTATTACAACTTTTGAGAACCTTGACTTCGACCAATCCACCCAGGCACTGGTTACAAAGGATATTCAATCCCTATACACCAGTATACCTCAGGACCAAGCCATTGAGTGCATGCGAGAACTCCTTCTTGAGTATGACACCCAGAATCGTGTCCCGCACAACTTCATCTTGGAACTTATGACCATAGCACTCAACAGAAATTATTTTGAATTTAATGGTCAATTTTATTTGCAGACCAAAGGCACGGCTATGGGGGCTGCATTCGCGCCAAGCCTAGCGATTCTTTTCATGTTCAAATTTGAATCACAACACATTTTATCTCACACCAACCCTTTTCGTTACCACATAACAAAGTGGAAAAGATATATTGATGACATCATCTTCATCTGGACTGCATCTAAAACTGATCTGGTACTTTTCCTCAACTGGTTAAATAATGTGGATATCAATATCAAATTCAAAATGGATTTCAGTACCACACAAATTGCATTCCTAGACCTGGTCATCAAAGAAGAATCAGGGAAATTGATATGTTCTCTGTACTGCAAAACTACTGCCCGTAACACTTTGTTACATTATTCCAGTAATCACCCATGGCATCTCCGTGACAATCTACCACATGGACAGTTTCTCCGTATTCCAAAAATCAACCTTGATTCCCAATCTGGTACTGACAGCACCAAGATGACATGCGTCATAATCCATGGGCCCCAAACCTTTGCGATCAAGAAAATGATTTCCAAATATTGGCCCATTGTTAAACTTAGCCTGCCCGCGGCGCCATTACCAAGGTTCGCGTTGAAAAGGGCTAAAAACAAACTTGTTCATTCTAATTTCAAAAAGGATCCCCCCAGACAAGGCCTCTGGGACCTCAGAACAACAGTCGGCCATTTCCCGTGCGGTTCCTGTTCTGTCTGCCAGTTCACCAAAAAATTCAAGGAGTTCAAAATTGGGCCAAAAACTTGGACCCTAACGTCCATGAAAAACTGCAAAACAAAACAACCAGTGTATTGCATTCAATGTCCATGTGGGCTTCGATATGTTGGTCAAACTTCTCGACCAGTTCACATCAGGATCTCGGAGCATCGTTCAAGAATTCGATGCCGGACAGAATCCGCACCCCTTGTAAATCATTATATTGAACTACAACATTCTGCAATGACATCCTTTTGTGGATTCTAGATGTAGTTAAGAATACTCCCAATGTGTCCCGTTGCATTCTCCAGAAGGAGGCATGCTGGATTTACCATTTATCAACTCACACCAAGGGTTTAAATGAGGATTTCTTTCCCATATCCTGAGCATCTCTTTCTCTGCTACATTTGCCAAAAATAATTTTTAAAATATTTTTAACATTTAAATTTTTCTCTTTCCTTTCCCTTTCCTTCTGTTTCCAACGTTGCAGTCTCTGTATAATTTCCAATAATACTGCACCACATTAGTGCAGCTCTTTGTCTTTTTAATTGTGCTACATGTGTTATTTGCACAATCTCCATTTGAGCTCGCTAAACTGCTAAATGAGTTTTGCTCTAGTCCTCTCACCACCTTTTTGAGTTTCCCCTCATTCATCTGCGCATGTGTCCAGTGTTTCTTTTGCTCGCCTGCCTCTGTATTTTTTCCGTGCGAAATGCATGGTTCTCACATTTTCAGATTCACTTCATTGGGGACAACATGGGTTAACAAACATCAGTGTTACTCACTGTAGTCTGACCTTCCGCGCCGACGCTGGGCTTCTCCGCGGCTTGGCGTCTCTAAAACAAACTAACTCAGGAGCGGCGCCTACCATCCAATCAGTGTTGTTGAATTGGGAGGCCCGCCGGTCCCAACCAATCCAGCACATTCTCAGATGGGACCCAATAGCAGGCGGCCTTTCAGACCAACTCCCTCTCCTTAGGTCCATGACTCTGCAGCCTGCAAACATACGCATTTGAGCGTTTTGCAGTGCAGGATACAGAGAGTAATCAGCAATCTGGCAGTCACAGCCGGTTTGAGGTAAGGAGCACTTGCATTTACCTGTGTGTATCTCCGCCACAATACCTTTCTGCACGCCACGTATTTCGGGCAGAACCATTAATTTATGCCACTGTGTCTATTTCTTTCCAGAGACAGCACTCTTCGCTCTCTCATTTCCCCTGCGTAATGGCAAGAGGCTTCTGCCTCTAACAGCCAGCATTGCAGTTTTTCTTCCAGCTGGCCACATACTCACCCTTTAAGGTAGGCGCTAGCTATTGTTCACTGTGATATAAGGCACACACGTGCATAATCTTGCATATTTTCATACATCTACATCAAAACATTTTTTTAGGTCATCCTTTGAGGTTAACTACGGGCCCCAGGACTCATCCGAGGTGTACCGCAGCACGCTGCATTAGGAATACATCCCCTCCAGCGTAACCCACAAGCATTTACTGACAGGTAGTTTTTTTAATGTAGTTTTTTAAATTTAATTCACAACAGCACATATAGCACAGCACCTTTACTTGTGCCTCTTTGTCTCTGAATACGCTTTCTATCTTTACTCCTTTAGAGAGCGTGTGTGTTTTTCTCCATTGTGACCCCGCTTTGATGTAGTTTTGCCGTGGTTATCCCGGTTCCACCGACCCAGACGCTCTACACCGGGTTCTCCGGCGACTACGTGCCTGGTTATTTATACTCACCCACAGTGAATTTACCTGGTAATTTTTGTGCCCATGGGCGTTTGACTTTCTCTCTAAGCAATCTGGGTAGTTGAACAGAAAGGGATTCTCACATTCAGTATAATTTACTTTTTTTTATGTCTGCTTCCCCACAGGGTCAAGTTGTTGTGTGGTATCTCGCCCTGAGGAAGGCAACTTTAACTATGTCATGGAACTATTGGCCAGACAGGTGGCACTCTTGCCGAAACGTGGTTTAATGATGTCAATCTAAATCCATTGTTTATATTACTATTTTTTGACAGGCACACGTAGGCAGACCTGTCAACAAATCATTAAGACACAGAACAATTTTCAACTCTGCCAAATCTTTGGAAATAATTTATGCAGTGACTAAATACAAGCCATAAATACGAATGTTGACTGAGGTTAGGTCACCATTCAGCATTGGCAGTTTTTTGTCCAGTTTCCTTTAGTATTTTCTCTTGGTTTATCTTGCTTTAAAAGTTTGAAGTAAAACTTTTGTTGTGTGTTTTTTGCTTTTTTGATTATCAAACCTATTTTTTATCAAATATATGTATCTACATGTTTAGTTGTTCATGTATTATTTACATGCTTTTGTTTTTGCCAAATAAAATAACTTTTTACAATTTTTCACTGTCTTTTCAAATATGAGACTACCCTGATTGCTTTCAGAGTTTGCTACAGCCTAGAATTTGAGTGACACCCCTGTGGTGCACCTTGATGAATACATTATTACTTGAACCAATTGTTAACTGAGTTTACAACAGTATGGACCCTATTGTTTTAGTATAGTTCTTAGTCCCTTTCCATACTGTTTGTGGGACAATTCCCCCCCTCTTCTTTGTTAGTATACCTCTAATTTGATATACAAGACATGGAAATTAGAAGAGTAAGTTACTTTTAAACCCATATGTGAACCTGAGCTGACATTGATTTTTGAGAAATTGAAACCCTCAAATTGCAAAGAGGACATATGTCCTGCCTTAGCTATTAAGGCTTGTGCTTCCGCTTTGATCTCTACTCTATGCATGTTTGTGAATGCTTCATTTAGGGACTGTTGTGAGCCTGGATGCACTAAAAACTCCTCGATAACACAATTGCTGAATAAAATGGGTCTTTCACCAAGTGATCCTTTGAATTATCGCCTTATTTCTAACTATCCCTTTCTCCTTAACATTTTAGACAGAGTAGCGTATTTGCAAGTACTCACCCATCTGAGATCACATAACATTCTGAACCAGCGGCAATCTGGATTAGGCGAGAGTCATGGAACAGAGACAGCTTTGCTGGGCCTTAAGACCTGTCTGCCACCTTCAACCTGGTGGACCATGTATCTTTGGTCACCTGGTTCGAGGATGTAGCAGGCTTTGCTACCTCTGTGGCACAATGGGTTAAATCCTTTCTCTGTGAACACCAGTGGAGGGTGAGCAGCGCCTTGGCTGATGCTATTTCTAAAGAGTTGGCACTAGGAGTTCCACAAGGGTCCTGTCTATCCCCTATGTTCTATAACATTTTTACAGTGCTGTTCCTCAATTTTCTGGACAACAATGGCGTTGCATTTACCAACTACGCCAATGATACTTATTGTGTCATCCTTTTTTAACAGGTGTCTGAATTGCTGAATATTCTCTAAACATTTGATGTCAAATAAATGTACTTTACAAAATGTACAATCTTGCTGTTTGCTTTTAAATCACTGTTTCATATTCCCTATTGTGGCGCGCTGTGTTGTGACATAATATTGTTGTCTTCCGGGTTCTGTGTAAAGTCACTTAGGACTGCAGAGAACTGGGCGCGTTTGATGACGCACCCTGTAACGTCACGGAGAGAGGCGGGGAATATGAATGCTTTGATAATATCAGGCTTAGGGGCGGGAGATATGATTTAGTGTCGCAAAAGCAAGTCAGCCAGGTCAATAGCGCCAGTCATAGGATTATCACATAATGTCGGCGCACACCAGCCGGATTTATCGTTTCTTTAGTGGACAAAAAGTCGGTTGACGCCCATAGGAAATTGTACTATTAGTGGACAAAAGGAGTGGTCTTAAAACACTTTCACCCTGACAACGAACAATACAAACAACGTTCTCAGAACACCCCCATTTTGTGTAATTGCAACCATTTCGGGACACCGCGTGTGTTCTTAGAACACATTCAACTAACCAGATTACAATACAGACAGCGTCCTCAGGACACCCCAAGTTTGTGTATTTACAAACAATGAAGTACACCGCAAGTGTTCATAGCTCATTTTTACCTTCCTTGCGAACAAAAATGACACATACTCCGTCCTCTAAACACCTCACCACTTAGTTTATTTACAAAATGTCAGAACAGCCGTGTTCTCCGCGGACAAATCGAACGCAACAAAAACGTCTAGCACATAAAAAAACAAAACATTGAACCTATCTCATACTCCCCCACCCTCCCCAAACACTCTTACACACCAACACACGGCACTAAATACAATTTTTTATCCACGTTTCACCGCGCTGCACGCGGTCGACGGCGAATACAAGATAGCGGGCGCCACAGAAAATCTGACGCGCTCCACGCCCCTCGCTGTCCAATCAGCGAACATGTTGCATGTCCGCGAACATGACGCAAGGCCATGGGCCAATCGGGGTGCTGTCCGCAAAGCGAACACAGATATCACTATTTTTTTTGCCTTACATTTTGGTCATTTTTTAAAGAACTACTGGACGGATTTACACCAAATTTGCAAAAGCACGCTTTCGGCAGCAGGCCGCCGCTCCTGCCGCAAATTTGGTGTAAATCCGTCCAGCGGTTCGGGCTGTAGCCGTGCGCAAAGTTTTTTCCCATTCAGTCTATGGGAAAAAAAAAAGTTTTGGGGCCCCCCTATAACTTTTCCCCCCCTGGACGAATCCTCACCAAACTTTGCAAAAAAATTCAGAGTGGGCCATATACTTTTTTGCAAAGTTTGGTGAGGATTCGTCCAGGGGGAGCGAAGTTATAAGCCGCCCAAAAAGTGCTCTTCCTATGGAAACAGCAACTTAAACTACACAGCCACTACCGTGGCTGTGAAATATCAATGTTATCTCTGTTATCTCTGTTATCTCTGTATGCTCTACCTTCACCTGGGGCTTAGGTATATAAGGGAATTGTGCTTTAAACGTTGGTGGTGAGTTTAGAAAAGGAACAAGACATTGCTCACTGTGTGTTTTGTCTAACAACTACACTGCTTTTCACTTATAGAAAAGAATATTTCACAAAACTTACATTGTCTGCCATGTCATCTAGCTTTTCTAGATCATCTTCAGGATCTAACAGTGCTCCTTGACAAAATGTTTATATCTTGGATCTCAGCAGGTTCCTATAGGTGTCTGTGATGTGCATCATATGGGTCACTAGCCTAGAATCCTCTATCACTGATAGTTTATGTAACTGGAGTTGCATACTAGGCCCACTGTAGGTGTTATACTGGCGTGTCTAGAATTGTCCTAACTCTAGTGGATATATGCTTATTTATGCTTAATTGTGTAGAGACTGCTCCCACATCAGCCGCTCAGACTGCCTTCATGTGTACTGGGTTTGGTGTTACATCTAAAGTTGAAATATCAAACTGTTGGCTAATCATTGGGATAAAGAAATGTCCTAAAGTCAATAAGACAAAAAAGGTGAGAAGACCTATCCACCGCAAAGTGTAGAACATGATCACTCTTCCAACAAATAATTTGTAGATTTACGTGCACTTTAGATGGTCAAAAATCCTATGGATGAATCCTGCGCCTAGCTTTGTTTCTAGCCTTGTCTGTGGCTCTGATTCCAGAAAAATGGTTATATTTGTATAGGATCTGGAGGTTTCTGGAGAAATTGTCACCATCTTGTGTTCTTCTATTCTTACCTGCTTCTCAAGTTGTTCAAGATATAGAGTCTCCTCCCTCTGGAATAGGGGCATAACCATCTGGAACTGGCTTAAGGTGATCTATGGCTACTTGACAAGTGACTTTTTTAGGAGGCTGGGGTGGTAGTACTGCTGTTCTTGAGCCAAAATGTTTCAGTACTTTCACAGGAGATCGGTGGTGCGGTCTAAGTGCTTCTTTCTCATGGATCTTCTCTAGGATGTAGCCCCAGATTTCAAGGTAGTCAGTGACTTGTTTTTATACTGATGCTGTGGTGCTTCATCACTATGGATGAAGTCTCTTAGGAGATTTATGAGAATCAGCTTGTCTGGCTTGGTGAGAGAATTACAAGAATTGTCTAAGTCAGGCATATACATAGGAGCGCCAAACAGCAACTCAGGGGTTTTATCCTCACATTGAGAAAGGTGAGGCAGGTTATTTATGCTATGCTGCACTATAGGTATAACATTCATCCAATTACCACCAGAAGCATTTAGTCAAGGCTTTCTTTACTATCCCGTTGGCTCTCTCCATTACAGCATTAGCATGTGGGCAACAACGATTTAGAGAAGTGCTAGATACAACCCCAGCTTTACAGGCCCTCTCTTAAGGCTTTCCCTGAAAAGGCTGGCCGATTGTCAGCTTGGAGTAGTCAGTGCAGTCATTGCTTCTAAAGGCATCAAGCTAATTATGACCTGCTTGCAATCAGCTTTCTTCTGAAGAATTATTCAAGTGAATCCTGTGCACAAGTCCAACATGACTAACAAATATTTGCACTTGTTGACGGGTGTCAGTGGACCTATATTTTTATTTATTTAAGTGCATATGGTTATATTACAACCATTTTACACTATAGATATACAGGATAAAGAACAAGAATAAAATACATTATATCATACAGCATTAAAATAATTAAAGGTTTAAAACAATCATTTTCAACAATGTTAAGATTCATACCTCTAAAATCCACGCTTTATCTATTTATTTACTCATGTGGGCAGGTTTATATCAAGGTATCTTGCTTTGCTATATGCCCTTCTCAATATCTAATATTTCTTTGGCCTTGAGCCATATATGATGAGCAGCTGATGTCATGCCTCAAAAATGGGTCTCTCTCATGTGACTCGAGTTAGTGTACCCTTTAGCATAAAACGTGCCTAAGGCTATAGAATGCATTAATACATGGCGCATGGTCTCCACTTTGATTTTGCATAGGCGACAAGTGCATTCATTTAATGGGATGCTCTCCCAAGCTCCAATATTTGCATAAACAGGAAGGATGTCAAATTGCACCTGCATTACAGAGTATCACTGCTGGTAGGCACAATTTAAACAAGTGCTGCCCAGGGGCTTGGGTGAACAAACCCTGTTGAGTAGAGGAGAAATGTTTTTGCCTTTCAGGCAGTCTTGCCAGGGAAAGAACTCTGTCATAGTCTAAGGTTGGTTTTGGAACCCAATTTACTTAAGAACATGGAAACCTCATGGTTTAAATTGCATTTAAGGGAACTGACATCACAATGTGTTTGGACCACCAACTCCAAATCCCTCTACCATGTGCTGTGGATGTAACTATGTGCATGGGTCATCGTGTAGTATAGGAGGGAATCATGCTTCCTCCCCCTATACTTAATATTTTCCCAAAACGTAGAAATTGCTGTTAACAACAATGAGTGTAATGATTGTAAACCAAGATCCAATCTAATGGCCTCCACTGGGACAGATCCCAGGAGGCCCAAGAATGAGCATAGGATCTTTGCCTCGAGACTTGGTAACCATGTAATGGCCGTTGCAGGAAACACTTCAAGCCCATACATTATGGTCAGTACAATTGAGACTGTTTAAGCTATTAGCCTCGCCTCAATAGATCGACTGCCACAAATATCAATGGTTTTCCTTATGGCAAGCCACTTATTCCAAGCCTTTGCCCATACTGTTTCCTTCAAGTAGAGGAAAGAGGGAGATGATTTACCTGAATGCCTAAGTATTTCTAAGCGACAGTTGGGGTCAATCATGTTGTCCCTAAGTACCAGTTGTATGTTGGTGCTCCATGAGCCTTTTTACCAATGGCCTTATCTTTGGTTTTATCAATGTTCATCTTCAGACCATTCTTCTCTAAATAGTCATATAGGGCATTTCAGGAGCGCTGTAGGCCAATAGGAGTTCTATCTAGAACAATGTTGTCTGCGTACGTAAAGCAAGTGATATACTCTTGACCAAAATGTGGAGGATAAATGTGCACAGTTTTTGGAAAAGTGTCTAGGTCATCCATATACAGGTTGTAAAGTAGGGCGCCAAGACACATTCCTGCATGAGAATGATGTTTCTGCAATATATTGAGTTAATAAACCCTCCTGAGATAGTGTGACTCTCAAAAAGGTGTCACTATGTAGTTGTTTGAGAAAAATAAAGTAGGGAGGGGGCAATGCCCCATTTTGTCAATTTCCCCAACAATGTTGGGCGCTTGACATTGTCGAACACCGAGCTGTAATCAACAAAGCAGAGGTATAGAGATGTTTTGGGGTAGCAAAAGGTGCCCGATATTAATGTAAGTAGGACCCAAATTGGATGAGAAATGCTAAAACCCTTTCTAAAGCCAAACTGATATTTGCCCAATAGGTGATTAGTTGTTGACCAAGTGGATAAAAGTTCAAGCAAAATATGTGCGAAGTCTTTAGCACTACAATCTAACACAGCCAATATTCTACAACACTTGGCTGGAGTCGTGAACCCAGTTTAAAAACTGGAATCAATATAGAATTGCACCACAAGTTTGGGATTTCACCGGTCACACATATATGGAGAAAGAATGCCTTTAAGAGGTCAGCCCAAAACTTTCTTTTTTAGGACCACACTGCACAATTGGTCTGGCACCGTTGCACGTGAAGATTTGTTCTGCAAATTATATCCACTAGGTCCTCATCATTCACTGCAGTCCATACCACTGACCCTATCATAGTGATACTCCTATCAGGTTCTTTGTGTTCTAAATGGTCCCAATATCGATCTGTTATATAGCTGGCCCAATATGCTTCGCCAATTCCATTAATTTCTATTGCCGCCATGCCAACTCTGTGGACCCGGAGCATATGCCAGAATGTTCTGGTGTCATGCGTTCGTAGAAGGACATTGATACATTTCCATCCAGCATTCAATGCATTAAATTGGTACTCATAAATATTTATATACATTTTCTTTCAGAGACCTTAGTTATTTTGTCCACATCGGTCAGTAGAAAGCTTCTTTTGAGCCTATGAAGTTGGGCATTTAAAGCACGTTTCTTATGAAATGATGATGTCAAAAGGAGCCCCAGCTTTGCCCAATTGTGCTGATCAGGGGGCCAGGTGGTAGTCATCATCTGTTCCATGTCCCATTCACAAGCCCTCATTATTTCATCTCAGAACACCCATGAAGCATTAGTGAATTATTAAAACTGTTAATACTGGCAGATGACCAAATGCGTCTGTTTCTCTGTAGGTTTACCAGTGGGTTTCTACTCTATGTTTGTAGTTCAGGTGACAAATCTGGTATGTTCTGATTAACAAGGATGAAATCGATACACCTTCTGTAGATCCCATTTGACCAGGTATAGGGCATGTCTGGGGTTTTGGTGACTAAAGGAACAAGTTCAACTTCGGCTAATAGCTCAGGCCACCTCATTCCTTTCTTTGATGTGTATGCTGTGGGTTTGCCCCGCTCACTATAATGTGTGTTAGAGGAACAGTCTGTGTTAAAGTCCCCAGTTAAGATAATTCCCCCCTTTCGTGTCTGGGTGACCCATGAATAAATAGTGTCCAAAACAGCTTCCCTGAGTTCACTAGTCTCCACTGGGAGGATATTGCACTTGGAGGATATTACAGTGGTGCCACCATTGTACCTCCTGTATCTGGTGGAAAAAGTGACAAGACTGCGGCAAGGAAGTTTGGACGTTCCTTTGCTCCTTTGAAGATAGTCAATGAATGCTCGAACCTGGCCGTGGTACAGAGGGCCCCCGTGGGACAACCAGTGAATGCAGCCGCTGATAGTCTGAGGAACGTGGTGTATCCATCAATAGTAAAGGGAACAGTCAGCCATGTGTTAGTAAGAACTGGATTTGGACAGGACGAAATGATCCATTTATCCAGTTGACCACTTGTCTGATAATACCATCCCCTATGTCATAATTTATAATGTAATGCCCTTCCGGGATCTTCTTCTGACAAAGTGGTATTGATCCTGTTATTTTATTAATGCTGTAGGATCCGAAAAATCATAACATTTGCCCTTGCATGAAAGTAGGCCACATTGGAGTCTCTTGCCACAAGATCTTTTTGGCTCATTTGAAGTGCTTTTCAGCAGGTATTACTCAATGCTTATGGCTTCCAGGGCTTGCTCCCTCGTAGTCACAGCGGTCCCAATAACAATAGGGGAGGTCTCACTGATATCAATTACAGGACCTGATGTCGGTGGATTTCAGATGATTCTCCATATCAGGCCGAGTGACAAGTGATGGTTCCTGGCTATGTGTTGCATGATTTGCAAGTTATGCAATTGTTTCATCATTTGAGTTGGCTTTAGGAACACAGTCCGATCTAGACGCAATAAAAGTGTCCACTACTAGAGCAAGAATGTGATTTGTGTCATGTTGAGTTTCTGCCATGTTTGTGCAAAGTAGGAATAGAGTATATCTAGCTTAGTATTTAGCATGCTTGAGGCAGATAATGTATGTCATCTTCCATGGGGCCCTGGCTGAGGAAATAAGCTGCTTAAGGTTGAAAGGTTCATCTGGCCTTCACTTTCACAAACAGAGAAATCCAATGGAAAGATTAGTGCCTCTAAATCCGGACTCACTGATAACTGTGCACAAATTATGTTATTATAGCAGCTGATTCCAGGTTCCAAGGAATTCCGTTTGAGGGCCTCATCACGAGTTGTGTGCCAACCCCGGCGGTATTACCGCTGGGGCTACTAGCCCTACCGCAAAACCCCCTGGCGCTATTAGCGCCGGATCACGGGTTTGGCGGAACGGTAAGTCCCCATGCCCCAATGGGCCCATTCGGGAATTTCCCATTCCCTATTGGACCCAATGGGGAATGTTCGGCACTATTACTGCCGGCGGTAATAGCGCCGAAAATCGGCGAAATCGCAGCGGATTTGCCCCCAGCTCAGAGCTGGGGGAAAATTCGCCAAACTCGTGATTTGGAGTACCCTTAAATGTGGCGGTAATATCATTACTGCTGCATTTAAGGGTTACCACCAAACTCGTGATGAGGCCTTAGGCACAAGTTTAATAAAGATGCATTATTGTAAATCATCAGAGAAATCTCTGCCACAGTTTTCGTTTGAATGTGTGTATCCACAGTGGAGGCATTTGTTTCATTTATTACATTGCCTCGCAACGTTTCACTGTTGTCCATCACATACAGCCTCCCTATTCCTCCGATAGCCAATAATGGTGCATTGTGAGGAATCGTTCATGCCCATCTTGTCCTTTTTGTCTTTTTTTTTTTTGGGCAAGCGGGGGTGGGGGAAGCTGTACCCCATTTACCAGTACAAAGAGTGGTGCCATGTAATGTTTATTGGTCTTCATGTTTGGGTGTTTTATCAATAAGTTTTATTTATCACATTTTCACTTGTGGACCAAAAAAAAGAAAGAAAGGAGGGGATGATGTGGAGTGTATAATCAGATTGTCAATTTCCATCCCTAAACAACAAGGTCTACGACCACAAGGGCTAGGGTCCCACAACGTACTTAGACAATTTTGTCAATCACCTCAAACTGCGTGATAGGTCACTTTTCATTTCAGTCTTTCGTTTTGCAATCGACAAGAGTCAGCACTCCTTTGGTGCACGCCAAAAAGTTCCCACACCCACTCCTTGTGAGACACTTCCCACTCTCCACACAGAACACAGAGGGAAATACTGAGCCTCAACAGGACAAGGAGATTGGGGTGTGAACCGCTGCCTAACTGTCAGCCGCAGGCGGCGGGTTGTCTGATTGTTAGGGATTAGCTGCCCAACAGTTGTTCGATATCCTGTGCTGGAACAGGAGCCAAATCAAGACAATTGCATCATGCTGTGCCTTACCAGAGACCACTGTGTCCAAGGTTCGTTGCACCCCGGCATCACAGGCAACACACTCCTGTCACACTCCGCGATGCTCCGTGTCCAGAGACAGTTTTTATCAGGTGGGCTCCTCCTTTCAAGTGTAGACACAGGGGAAAGACTGCTCCAGCTCAGTGGACCTATGTGGTATATATACATGCTTTCAGAAGACACTTTTGCCCTTCCTAGTGTGCTTACTAGTGGTTTATGGGAATTGTCCTCTGTTATCTTTAAACATATGGAGCAATTTGCTATGTACTTTCTTACCTCTTTACTAAGCCCTCAACACCAGTATCAATCCTGCAAAGGTTGAGTAGTAGCTGAGATCCTAAAGTGGTTTGAGGGTACACTTGCATGTGTTGCACAGATTGATTTGAATCTATCGTGCTTGCTCGGCAGTACTCTGTAAACAGGGTCTCCTTTTTAAATAGTTATAGTGACTATCTCAGTATTCCCTTTTACAGTGTAGCTTTATGTATTGGGGAACTCTTGTGGGTTAGGACTATTTGCAGCTAGACATCCTTTAAAGTCCTCATCTATGTATATGATGGAGCGTGATAATGCTGCTACCACTTTTAGTAAAGTCTGATGTCTGATGTCTTGAAGATATCTCTTCTGCAAGCTTTTGTGTGCATATCGCAGATGAAAGGCCTCACCCTTTCGATGTCCCATCATTTGTTGCCAAATTTGTTTTGACAATACTGGCTTGCCTTTAGAATCTCTGAGTGAGTTGGCTTGCCACCATTGAAGTCTGAATCAAACACAATTAGAGTGGGCTTATGTGGATCAATTTGCTTCATTTCAAGGAGGAGGGCCTGTAACTCACCAGCCTGAGATGATGTTTCCCCAAAAAATTGTGTTTGTGGATCCTGGTGTTCAAACTCATTGTTGTGGTTGAATTGCCCTTCTACAGCAGCACAGGCAGCAGCATACTTTGATCGTGTCCCTACTGCTGGACCAGCACAACCATCACAGTATATTACATTTGCAAAAATCCAAAGTGGGATGCCTGGTATTGCTGTATCAGTTACTGGCTGTGAAGGCCAGTACAGTTCATACATTTGTAGACGTTCTGGATTATAGTGAAATTCTATTTCTTGAGCTGTACGCGTTGCAGCCGACAGAACCTATCTGGAGTGTAGTGCCTTTCCATTTATAGTACTAGAGTGCATAGGGGCTCCAACTGAACTAACAGTGTGTTTATATGCATAATATTGTTTTCGGTTCAGGTGTGTTCCTTCTGCACTATCATTTGTACAACAGCCAGAATCTTTTCTTCTGAAGCACACTTCAGCTCTGGAATTGTATAGACAAGTGAATGGTATGCTATAAGGTTTGTTTCTCCATGGTTACAGACTACATATGTATAATCTTTTTCACCAGGAAATAGTGTCACTTCTGATTCCTTGTCTGTATTTCTGTCCTGAAGAAGACTGCTTTGAGTCATCTGTTGGTAGACATGTTGCAGGATGCGTGTGTGTGCCCCTGCCAGTCTGTTGGATGGAATTTGGGCTCAAACAAGTCATATAGTGGTTTCTCTAATGCTGCATAGTCTGCCACAAATGATCTCCAAAAGTTACCAGTACAAGTGAAGCCGGCAACTGCTTAAGTGAACGTGGGATCTGCAAGTGTGCACATTTCCCCAGGAATTGTGGAGCAAGCCCCTGTCAAGTTGAATTGACACTATATGCACATTATTGTCCTCACCACTTTAGCTGTGGGAATTATAGCCTCTACATTTTTATTAGTAGCAATGTGTTGCAAAAGCTTCCTTTGTATTTCTTTAAATATGACACTTGCATACCATAGTCCAATTGTACCACTACCCTATCCCTTCGATCTTTAGTAACTAGTATTATCCTGTGAGTCTGGTTTTGAGTTGATGCAGTGTTGCCATTGTCCACTCTCAAAGCTGCAGTGCGCTTGATTTCACCTTTCTTCTCCTATCACCTGGCACCCTTCTGCTCTCCCTTGGGTGGACATCTCTGTTTCTTCTCTTTCTGTGAAGGAGAAGGATAATCTTCATCTCTGTGTCTTCGTGGCTGCCTAAGCTGTGCCCTTTCACTTAACTTACAGGTACCCTTTTCACCACTAGTGCCCCTGTAGGGTCTCCTAACCCAACCCAATTCCTGCCTGGGGTTAGTAATATCTCTTTCTACAGAAGTTGTTTTGCTATGAAAGGTTTTCCCTTCTTCTTTAGCAGGGGGCATGCTAGAAGCCCTTGTCCTTCTCTGGGGAATACTGGAAGCCTTGTCCTTCCCTTTCTGCTTATAGCAGGGAAGGTATTTCTGTCTGGTTCTTTTCTGGTACCAAAAGTACCAGAAGGTGGTGCTCTTTTATAGTGTTTACTCTCACCTGATTTCTTCCCTTGCCTTTCCCTGGGAGTACTACCCAAATAATATTTTCTTTGGGACCTGTAAGTAGCTGTCACAATGTGACAATATTGGAGTTTCCTTTCTTGGTCCATTGGCAATACTCTTAAGCATCCGAAGACCTCTAGTCTCACTGACAAGTTGTATTAGGGGCATACATACTCCTTTTATCATGGTATAATTGCCCCCAGTGTTTGCCAGCCCTTAACTTGTTGCTGCTTCTGCTGGCTAAGAGTTACATTTCTCTACCAGAATGGAAGTGAGTGCTGTAATTGAAGCAATGCCAATTAAATGAAGTTGCAGCCAACTATACACTGAAACCCAGCAATCACAGTGTTACATAGGTTGGATTACAAACTGTTGGCATTATGTTTGCTGAAGCAACCTGTCTCTGCTGAGGAGTGACCTGGGGGTAAGCAGCCCCTAGCTGGCTCATCATAGTGGAATACCATTTAGGGATTTCCTCCTGACTTGTGGGACAGTTGCCCCATAAGGCTTTAGTGTCTGGAACAGAAGTGTTCCTTCCTCCCCTGCTATTACTGGTATGGGTACTGCTTCTCCATATTCTACAGCTGAAGCGTTGATAGTGTCACAATGCCTCACCAAAATATCACAGTACTCCCTAGCATATGGGTAGTTTGCCTCCCTATTTGGGTGGAACCTAAGGATGTGTTCTAAGGTTAACCCTTCCATAGCAAAATGACCATTTATAGACCTTGGGATAGGGTATGTCAAGCCACCTTGAAACCAGTTCTGGTGTTCTATCTCCTGCAAATCTACATCAGGATACTCATAGGATGTGTTCTGTATTTGATCTAGAGCCCTTCTAATGTGTAGGGTCTCAATCTCCTGGATTGTTACCAGGTCTTCATATGTGTGAACAGGGTTCCCCTGGCAATTCTGCCAAAACTATAAAGTTGGTGTTGACATTCCTAACACGTTCTTCCTGTAACCAACTGGTTACTGCATGGCAGAAGTTTACAGGTAGATGGACATCAAGAGGACATTAGCCATTTCTCTTATCTAGATAGCTGTTAAACACACCCTGCTCTTCACTAGAGTGTGCTTTGAGCTATTTGTTCTGCGTCCGGCTCTTCACTAGAGTGTATATTATTCTTTGTAACACCAGGCCTGTAGTAATCCCCATAGCCCTTCATCAGTAGCTATGTGGGGAGAATATTAGTAGGGTGTGGGAGAGGATGAGTGATGTCCCTGGGGTGCAATGGTGATGTGTTTTATCACCCCTAACTCCAGAGCCTTCCCTCCACCCCCCCTTCTGACCTAGACCGCACAAAAAAGGGGCTGTGGCAGGAGTAGGGCTAGGTGAAAACATACACTCATCACGGTGGATCAGTAAATATAGTAGGCAGCAACCCCTACAGTAGGCGGTTAATCTCTTTCATCTGCCCAGGAGGGGTTTATCAATGTCACATATATTGTATTGATAGTCCACAGCTCACACCATCCAGTAACCCTTTATATGTGTATTAAAAGACATGTGCCATATATAAGACATCAATACCCAATACATTTAGAGAAATACCCCATTCTTTATGTCCATATTCAAATTCTTCTCACAGAAAACTCAGGAATCAAAACTTAATAAATGCTTCTTAAGCTCTCATGTAAAAAAGAAAATCATTTAATTAAGAGAAGTAAGTAATAAAGACACATTGCTACCATAATGCTCACTATGCCCAACACACTTAAAATGCAAAAAGTCATTAATGAAAAAGCTGAAATTATTGGCAGTGCTTCTATCTCTAATCAAGATCAAGACTGATCAATTTCTCCAAGAAATTATAGTTGACTTAAAAACCAACTACCTGTCATCCGGTTGTGCTTTGCGACCTCACATATCATGCTAGCCTATCTTCATAGAAACTCCTGCCTCACCAAATCATGAGTGGCAACCTCATAGAAGCGCCTGCCTCTATCAATACCTCGATATATATTTATTAATGTGATATCAATGAAGGGTAATAGCCTCCCATGCTCACTACCTGTAGAAGTTACTGAAATGAGAGCTGGAGAAGACTGGATGCCTGAAGCATTTGACAAAATCCAAGAAACAATGTCAAAATATTTCAAAAATATCAAAAACCATAAAAGAAATCTCCAATGCATTGTCATCAAAAACTATTAAAAAAAATCGGAAAAATGCTTTCAAAAGAGTCTATGTAAATTTGCATTAAACATTGTGAAGACATCAGCCAATGAAAATTGAGGATGTGAGCTGCCTTGCCTTAAGAGGTAAAGTAAAAGATATTCCTGCTCCACCTAAATCCAACGCAGTGGTTTTGCTCAAATGTCAATAGACAAAGTCCTCTAGGGACTCAAATGTCTTTAAAAAAAGCCCAATATTCTATAGAGTGGATTTAAATTCCAGCAAATAAAAAGGCCTGTCTTATTTATACTATCTGGGCTTCCACTTTCAATGCCTACAACAGACAAAAGCTGTCTAAACTAATGGAAGGGATGAGCTTTACTCCATAAGCGCTTTGAAACACATTGTGTATAGGCGCTATATAAATAAACTGTCAAATCATATCAATATTATCAGCGAACAGCATCTACTTAGCTCATCAAGCAACTTTAGATTTTCCCAATCAAAAAGTATCTGTGAACAGCATCTAGTTTATGTCAACTAAGCAAAGTTGGCTTAGCTCATCCAGCAACCTAAGGTTTATCGACACATTCAAGTTGTTAAAGACAGAGTTCTGCAGTTTTTCCGTGGTCCTGTAGTTCCTTTTGCATTGATATCTCTTGTTTACTATTTTTCGTAACACTTGGTGCTCATCCCTGAAAAGCCTGGAGAGCAGCTAATGGCTTTTGATACAATAGAAGACTGAAACATTCTAACCTCAAGGTCACTGGCGCCAGTCCCATATTCCTGCATAGAACACATTGATTTCATTTAGTTTAACACTCCTGAAGTTTATTTCGTGGCTCACATTTTACTAAATATGAAAGCATTTGCATTGAGGCTGGGCTATGGCTCAAATACTCTGCTTTAAGCATGGCCTAGGAATGGCTGTAACTGAGGTTATACGTCACTCCTGTTTTGTAACTAAATATCCTTTTTATGATCGTACCTTACCTACAACCCCCTGGAACTTTGCTCAGAGTGCTACTTTCTCCAGTCTGTCACATCTCCTCTGTTTTTCCTTTGGGGTGGGTTTTTTGAATTGTGATGTTGTGTTTAAATTAACGTGTTTATACTTTTATAGAACCTTAATTGGAAAATCAATTTATTTTGGGCTGTGATGTTGTGGTTTTTGGGTCACTACTGGTTCACCTTCACACCCTCTTAAAAACATAGACTTCCCTTGGCCCACGTTGGCCCACGTTACCACAAAAGACAAAGGAGGTATATCTCTTAAATGTCCCTGTTTTACTATATGATTGCCTTGTGTTTTGGATTGTAGAACTGTAAAGGGTGAGTGGGCCCTTACTCATCCTTGTATTCCTGAAGATCAGAATCCAATTTGTCACAACTGCCAGGAGTAGTGATTCCAGATTGTCTTTGTATACTGTTGTTCTCTCCAGATAAACATTTTGGGTGTGAGATGCGTAATATGGCAGTGCAGTGTGTTTTGAGTTTGAGCAATAAGCACACTTCTAGGTCCAGCATAACTAATCTGCCTGCCTCTCTACGATAAGTACAAGCATTTCACAGATCACACAGGCTAGCTTCCCAACCTGATTCAAATTTGAGTAGCAGAGATTGAGGCGAGGTAAAAAAAAACACAGCAAGTATCACCGGAGGATCAGTAAAAACATGCAGACATTTCAGAAGTGTGACCATCTTGTTCAAGCAGGTCCTTCCAATGAGCAAAACAGCAAATATATTGTATTCTTCTATTTTATTTGTGGTTGCTAATAGCAAGGAGACATCATTTGAATCATAGGGTCAAGTGTTTATCTGACAACATAAATGTCAAGATAATGTGCCGCTTATGGGCACAATTTTAATCCCAGTTTGGCTGTAGATATGGGAGATGCTCAGAAAGGAAAGTAGTTCTGATGTGGACAAATGTATGCACAGCTCAGACAGTTATAGTGTTTTCAGTCAATGGGGGCAAGATTAGTTCTGCAGAGCGTATTTGAAGAAAAGGTTCATCAGCATAGATGTGAGAATGTCTTGATTGTAAAAAGGGGGAAGAGAGACAATAGATAGGAGGGTCATGGGGAGATTTCAAGAATAGGTGAGGAGAGAAGAAATGAGGTCATTGTTGAATGATGATCTGTTAGAGTCAGGGAATAAGTAAAGGGCTTTTGTAGGCAGAATGGTGAGTGGTGTTGTGATCTTTATACCATCAGCATATGTGGAGATGCAAGGATGTGCTTAGTTTCTGCAGAGCTGGGATTATCCATAGTTGAGGGTGAGGGTCAGAGGAGGTAAAATAGTGAGTATGTCAAGGAGTTCCCCCCTTCTCACCTGGGTCCGGTGTTTGCCGGTGTCTTCGATCGCTGCCTTCTTGCGAACGCTCCTGGTCTTGAACAGCGCTGCTCGAGTCTCATCTGGTTACAGGTTGCGTTTATTTCCGGGATCGCGGAGTCCAGGGATCCGGGAGACTGGGAAAGGCTAGAAATGCCTGGAACCAGGAAGGGGGAAAGGGACAGGAGTGGGTAATAGCACTGGGACAAAGGAAGCAATACCGCGAGCTACGAACACGTCTGGGCTACTCTGCAATAGCATTGAGACGAGTGGAGCCGTGGAAGGCGTGGTCTATAAATATATCACGCCGCGCTCAGAGCATGGAGCGAGCAAGGGCTACAGCTCTGAACGGCCATGTTGGAAGTAGTATGGAATGTAAGCCCCGTTGAGACAAGGACCAGGACGTCCAAAAGGGGCGTGATCTGAAGTTCATGACAGCATGCCTCCTCCGAAGGCCTTTCCCTCCAGGTTTGCCCGGGTGTATTAGGTGAAAACTTCTGAGCAACCGAGGAGCCTTGATATTTGAAATAGGTTCCCAGGTCCTCTCTCTAGGAGGATATCCTTTCCACTCCACTAGGTATTGAAGATGGGCCCGCTTATACCTGGAGTCACAAATCCGGGACACCTCATATTCCAGTTGGTTGTCAACCAGTAGAGGAGTTGGTCTACTGGATTTTCGAGAGGATTGGATGTAGGGTTTCAATAGGGATGTGTGAAAAACTGGATGAATTATTTTCCAAGAGTCAAGTAGCTTGATTCAATATGAGATAGGATTGATAATCTCCTTGATGGGAAATGGACCATAGTAGCGGGGGAGCCAGCTTGTTTGGTCGTAAGTGTCGGGGAAGTATTTTTGATGACAACCACACTCGGTCACCGACCGTATAGGAAGGACCTGTTCTTCTCTTGGAATCTGCATACCCTTTGGTCTGTGATCTGGCTTTCTCTAAGTGTTCTTTAGCCTCCCGGTGAATGTTGATAAGATTTTCGATCCAGGAGTCAACAGTGGGTACTGGTGTAGGGTAAGGAAGAACTGAGGGTAAGACCGATGGATGGAACCCCTGGCTACAATAAAAGGGGCTGGTCTGTAGCGCTGAGTGTTCGGAGTTCTTGTAAGCGAATTCCGCAACGGGTATCAGGAGAGACCAGTCATCCTGGACCTTGGTGGCGAAACATCGGAGATATTGTTTCAGGGTCTGATTTGCACGCTCTGTGGCTCTGTTGGTTTGGGGGTGATATCCTGAAGAGAGGGCACGTTGGATTCCTAGTACCCGACAGAGGTGTTTCCAGAATTGTGAAATGTATTGGGAACCCCGGTCAGATATGATCTTGGAAGGAAGCCCATGTAGTCAGAATATGTGTTCCAGAAATATTCCAGCTAGCTCTGAAGAGGAGGGTAGTTTCATCAGTGGCGTAAAATGGGCCATATGGGTAAACAAATCTATGGTGACCATGATGGTAGTATATCCTCGGGAAGGTGGTAACTCCACTATGAAGTCTGTAGCGATGATTTTCCATAGTTTGGAGGGTAGAGTGGGCTGCAGAAGAGGACCCGCAGGTCTTTTGTTATCATGTTTATTTTGGGCACAGGTTATACAAGCCTGGATGTATTGCTGTACGTCAAACTTCATTTTAGGCCACCAGAACTGTCTCTGTATAAGACGGAGGGTGTTGGTGATACCTCGGTGCCCGGAATGGAGTGTGTCATTACAAAGGTTTATTATTTTTTGATGTAACTTCCGTGTAGGAATGAGTAGTGCATTGTCCTTGAATAAGTAGCCTTCCTTGGCTCTTAATTTCCAGAGATGTCATGTTGAAATGTCCTTCCATAATTCCGAGGATTGAGTTTGCAATCAGACTTCTTCCAGGAGATCAACTGCTTGGGCTACGAAGATCGTGGGAGAGAACATTTTAGGAAATGCCTTATCTTCAGTGGTCACGTAGTCAGGACGGCGAGACAAGGCGTCAGCGATCAGGTTCTGTGATCCAGGGACATGGGTAATGTAGAACTGATACTGGGCAAAAAGTAGGCCCAACGTGCCTGACGACTGTTCCTGCACTCCAGTGACTGTAGAATCTGAAGGTTTCGATGATCAGTACGGACTTGGACAGGATGTCTGGCTCCCAGAAGTAGGTGTCGCCATTCAGTGAAGGCTTGGCGAATGGCTAAGAGTTCCTTTTCTAGGACAGAGTAGTGCATTTCACTAGGAGTTAAGGTTCTTGACAGATAAGCAACGGGGTGTTCCAAATAGTCCTCCATCTTCTGCTTCAACACTGCTCCTATAGCGTAATTAGAGGCATCCGTTTCCACTAAAAAGGGTCGACTTGTATCGGGTTGAGCCAAAATGGGAGCTTGTGTGAACTCAGTCTTTAAACGCTGAAATGCAGTTTCTTGTAATGTTGACCAGACAAATGGGGTGTCCTTCTTTAGCAGAGCCACTGTGGGTTGTACAATCTCGGAAAAGGTGGCTATGAACTTCTGGTAGAAATTGGCTAGTCCTAGGAAGGATTGTATTTGTTTCACAGACGTGGCAGTAGGCCAGGCGAGAATGGCCTTTACTTTTGAAGGGTCCATGCCAATCCCCTATGGACTAAGGATAAATTCCAGATAGTACACAGAGGTAACGTGAAACAAACATTTTTCAGGGTTGGCTAAGATGTGATGTTCCCGGAGTCTTTGTAGAACTGCCTTGACATGTCCTTCATGCTTCAGAGGGTCTTTGGAAAAAATCAATATGTCATCCAGATAGACAATGACGAAGAGAAACAACATATCAGAGAACACCCTATCCATAAAACGTTGGAATACTGCTGGGGCATTGGCTAGTCCAAAGGGCATGACCAGGTACTCGTAGTGACCAAAGGGTGTTCTAAAGGCGGTCTTCCACTCGTCTCCTTCCCGGATACGGATAAAATGGTAGGCACCCCTGAGATCCAATTTGGTGAATATTACGGCTCCTCGTACAGCTTGCAGGATATCCGAGATCAGGGGCAGTGGGTACCGATCCTTGAGGGTGCATTGATTTAAGCCTCTATAGTCGAGGCAAGGTCTGAGTTCCTTGGTATCCTTCTTGGGAACGAAGAACAATGAAGCACCCGCTGGAGATTTTGAGGGTCTTATGGTGCCGTTTTCAAGATTAGTGTCTAGGTATTCCCGAAGGGCCTTTTTCTCGGGTTCGGAAAGAATGAACATTCTGTCGAAAGGAATTATAGCTGAGGGATCCGTATCTATGGCACAGTCTTCGGGCCTGTGAGGGGGTAAGGCCTGGACAATGGCAGCAGAAAATACATCAGCATATCCCTGATAGGCCTCTGGAACTTGTATGACATTGGAAACCATGAGTGGTGTTTCTTGGTCTCTTGGTAGTTCTTTAGGAGTTACCAAGGAGGGATCCAGGGATAGACAGTGAGACATACAGAACTCTGAGCCCAGGAATAATGATCCTGCTGTCCCATTGATATACGGATTGTGCTTTTGTAACCAGGGCATACCCAAAACCATGTGGTAATGGGCTGACTTAATGATGTCGAATGTAATCCGCTCTTGATGATGGTTTATGGAAAGTTGGATCTCTTTAGTCTGCAGGCTTATGGGTCCTGAAGAGAGGGGTCTTCCGACAATTGCTTCCACCGGCTGCATGTTGTTTTGTGTCTCGTACGGAATATGATGACTAACAACCCAGTCTTGATCAATGAAAATTCCCATAGCTCCGCAGTCCACCAAGGCCAGAATGGGATAGGTCTTGTCTTTGGAGGGCGACAGGAAGGCCTGTAGTATCACCAAACTGTTTTGTCCAGGAGAGTTCAAGGATGGAATTGAGGTGGAGCAAACATCTCTCTCCCGAATCTCTGCTCCATTTAAGATCGGGAGCTGGTGTTTCCCGAACGCCGAGGAGGTGCCAGAGGACATTCCCTGACCAAATGTTTGTCTGAAGCACAATACATACACAAACCCGTATGGATCCTTCTCAATCTTTCTTGAGGTGATATGGGTCCACGAAAGGGTCCAATTTGCATGGGTTCAGGTTCTGGGACTGGACTTGGGTTTGCGTCCGTTCTGGCTGTGCTCTCAAAGGACTTCTTGGGTGGGTTTCCCTTGGATTTCTTCCTTTCAGCCTTCCTTTCCTGGATGCGAAAGTCTATTTGCAAGGCCAGGTTCATTACTGCTTGGAATGAATTTGGTCAGGCCAGCCTGGCCAGTTCATCCTTGATCTCATCGTTTAGGCCTCTCCTGAACAGGGTAAAACTAGCCTCAGAGGACCAGTCTGCTTCCTTAGCCAATTGTTTAAATCTGGTCACATAAGTGAGTATATCTTGGGAGCCCTGTTGAAAATCCAGCAAGCGTTCTTGGGCAGTATAGACCTGCTCTGGATGGTCAAACATGCCTTTAAGGGCCTGTATGAACCCATCGTAGTCGTCTAGGAGGGCATCGCCGGAGTTAACAAGGGGTGTTGCCCAAGTTAAGGCGTTGCCAGAAAGGTGGGATATGATGTAACCCACCTTAGCCCTAGGAGTCGAGAAATAATAGGGCTTAAAGGTAAAGTGGACCAGGCATGAATCCAGGAATCCACGAAGTGTTTTTGCCGAACCATCATACTTGTCAACAATACCGCCCAACAGGGCACCCTCCTTTGTAGCAGAATCCCGGGACAAGACCAGTTGTTTGAGCGTGGCATGTTTTCCGCCTTAAGATTTTGAACCTTGGTTGATAATTCTTGCATGCGTCGCATTAAGTCCTGCACGGCGGCTTCCATCTCGTTTTTAGGTTCGATCGGGTGGCGTCTCAAACTGTCAAGGAGTTCCCCCCTTCTCACCTGGGTCCGGTGTTTGCCAGTGTCTTCGATCGATGCCTTCTTGCGAACGCTCCTGGTCTTGAACAGCGCTGCTCGAGTGTCGTCTGGTTCCAGGTTGCATTTAGTTCCGGGATTCCGGAGTCCAGGAACCCGTAATACTGAGAAAGGCTAGAAATGCCTTGAGCCAGGAAGGGGGAAAGGGACAGGAGTGGGTAATAGTACTGGGACAAAGGAAAAATACCGCAAGCTACGAACACACGTCTGGGCTTCTCTGCAATAGCATTGAGACGCGCGGAGCCGTGGAAGGCGTGGTCTATAAATAGATCACGCCGCGCTCAGCGCATGGAGCGAGCAAGGGCTACAGCTCTGAACGGCCATGTTGGAAGTAGTACGGAATGTAACCCCCGTTGAGACAAGGACCAGGACGTCCAAAAGGGGCGTGATCTGAAGTTCATGACAGAGTAGGATATATATAAGAGTGTCACGGAACTTGATGAAGCCAAGTTCAATGGATTATGCAAGTGAGTCGAGAGGGCTAGGATTGATGATTTAACATGGTCCCTCTCCTGAAGAGGACACCAAGACTCCTAATCTAGGGATGGTACTGGGACAAAAAAAACATTTTGTTCCAATGATGCAGTTTCAAAAAGGCACAGACAAGTGGTAGATGTGCAGTGTTGCTTCATTAACTCATTGATTTAGGATTCAATTAGGTAACTGTGTCTAAATTGTCAAAAACGGAATTATAATAATGATAATGCTCTGCAATTTGCTCATCCACAATTGTAAGAGTGCCAGTGCAAATAGAGTGCTTAATCAATTGCACTAGGGCTAGGGAAAGTACACAAGTGAAACCCATTCTTGCAACTTGGCAAAATGTATTTGTTCTTCACAAATATACATAGGTTAGGCCCCAGGTCAGTAGAATCATAGATGTTAAATGTTCACAGACTATGACTGACTTTGTTTGGCATTACCAGGTCACAAAACATTAAAATAAACTACCGGTGTTCTTGTGTGACAACTAAGGTTAAATCAGATTCCAACATCTGTTGAAAACTGCTCTATTCACTGTGTAGTTCTCATGTCCCCCTCTTCTCATTACATTAGAGAAGACTCTAGACATGGGTCAACCCATAGAACACACAAAGGGCCTGTTTCACATAGCATTTGGTTTTATTTATTTGTATTTGTAGCACCACATGGTTGCAAAATATCTTTTAACATATTTAAACATTCAATTGCCATTTCTTCAACAATTCACTTAAATACAATTGATAAAAACACATCTCAACCAAGTTATCAGATTTTCTAGAATTTCATTTCCATCAACCAACAACCACTGTCTCAGTAAACGGCATTGTACATCAAATGACCTTCGATTTTATGGGGTAACAGACAAGTTCATTTTTCTTGCAATACTCCGAAAGCATCAATGAATGTCTGCATTTCTCTTGGGGTCTGGCCAATAAATCGAAAGTTGTCTGCATACGACATCCAGAAGAGAAGTTGGTGGTTTAACTTTGGTGGGGTGAATGCATTCTTCTCTAAGGCCTCCCCAAACTCCGAGATATACAAATTGAACAAAGCAGGGTGTTAATATGCACCCTTGCCTCAGCCCACTGAACTTTGGAATAGCACACGAAGCATCACCCTGCATTTTCAATCTAACCCTAATATTGGAATTAACATGCAGGTCAATTATGAGCTTCAAATATTCCAGAGGTATTTTCCAGTTGTCCAACTTTTGCCACAACCTATTCCTCTTCATTGTATCAAATGCACCCATTGGGTCAATACTGGCTACATAAATGGTTGTGCATTTTCCCATCAAAGCTTGCTCTTGTATGTATCTCAGCAGAAGACCAATCAGGTTAGTGCTTACATTCTTGTGGAACCCCGTCTTCCACTTTTGGATGCAGCCAGCCTCTGTGACCAGGTTTCTCAAATCTTTCAACACAACTATCACGAGGACCTTACTGTACTTATCCAAAATGGTAATTGATATATATGTATATCGGGGCTGTATCTTATCCCCTGATTGAATATTGGGGTTATATATGTGGATCTCCAGCTACCAGGGAAGGGCTGGGTTTCATTTATATGCTGGAACTAGATTGTCAACATAGAGCCCATAAATGCAGGATCATCTTTAGACAGAACATTTGCCAATTCATTAGCCCCCTATGCTCTAGATTTACAGATAGATTGTATTGGGAGTTGCCAATCTTCATCAATATTTTTCAGTGTAGCCCCAAATATCCTTTGAGACGAGCCAAACCTTTCCTCATAAAACTCCCCCCCCCACTTTCTTCCCCGATTGGGTTAAGCTCTATTATTCAATCTATATATGAGATGCCTATGTGAGGTACTGGAATGTATCGATGCATTTTTCACCAATTACGCAGATGATATCCAGCTGGTGGTGGAGCTGGCTGGTAATCACACTGAAGATAGTGCAAACATTGCAAGGCTCTACAATGTCATCAAAAATTGGATGGAGGACAATTGTATGCGCCTCAATGGCAATAAAACAGAGCTTATGGTTTTGGTAACCATCAGGCCTGGGCCAAATTAGGACCAGAATACAAGGCATTTCATATAAAGGATACCTGTATTCAGGTGTCCGAGAAGGTGAAAACTCTAGGGCTTGTACTGGATGCCTCAATGGGAGCTGAGGCTCAGGTGTAATATCTCCATAAGTGTAACTTATACCATCCACGTCTTTTCACAGCCATTCAACCTTTTTTGAATGAAGAAAACTGTGCCACGATCGCGAGGGCCACTATCCTGTCTTGCTTAGACCATAGAAATGCACTTATGCTAGGGGCAAGCAAAGTCTGCCTAGCTAAATGCAAGGTTATGGAAAACAATGAGGTAAGAATAATAAAAAGGAAGAAGAAAAGTGACCACAACACTAGTGATAGAAAGGCACACCACTAGTTAAAAGTGGAGGATAGGATCACCTTTGAATCACTTACATTGGTCCATAGGTGCCTGCATTGCAATGCACCCACCTATCTCCAGGCAAAAATTGCCCGATATGTACCCAATTGTACCCTGAGGTCAGAGGGATTAGGCAGAGTTCCTGCTCACAAAAGATCAACTGGACTGGGAAGGGCCTTCCCGGTGCTGGCCTAAAAAAAAATGGAACAACCTCCCATTAACTCTCCAGCTGGAACCTAGTGAATGCCCATTAGGATAGTCTTGCTGTCTTGTTTTTTGTTACAGGTTGTTTTAGTGTTCCGTTTGTCGTCAAGCGCCCCGATGCCTGCAGGCTTTCGGCACTTTATGAGCTAATAAATACATTTTAATTAAGCTGCAAGTCAACATGATTTCGTCCCGTATTATTAATGAGTTGCCAAAAGGAGGAACTATCCGTCTTACAAACTGCATCCATCATTAACTCTGCATCATTCTGTAACAGTTGATGTTTATGCATTTGAATAAAATTGTGATATCTTTGTTTTTCCCTCCAAATGTCTTTGGCCAAAATTGCATTATCCCGCCAAATTGATCCTAAGAACTCTAATGGACTTTCTCAATTCCCTTTTTCTCTCTCTGATCTAAAGGTTATGATGATTGAGATGTTTGGGATGCCTTGAAGTGGAATTCAACTTAACTGTAACAAGTGCATCCCACAGAAAAGGATCAAAATGCCTTGGATTAAGGCATTCCGATTTCTACTCCATGGAGGCAGATGCTACAATCCAAGCCACCTTTTTATTAGTCGATGCAATCTTCTTCTGGTTCCACCTTGCCCTATTTCCTCCTTGGTTAAGTAATCCACCAGGGAGGAGCTGATTAGTAGCGCTATTTACTGTTATCTGAAATTCCAATTCAATCATATTATGCTCACTCATATCACAGAGGATAACATTGAAATGGGTACACATTTTAAACAATACTTCATCCACAAACAAATAATGCAAAATTGATATCTTTTCCTCCCTTCCCCTTCCTCTGTATGTCTCCTGGGATACACCCATTTATCAGATAAAGACCCAAAGATTCCAAGCACCCAAGCCACCTTTTCCCTTGTCTCCTGTTGACCGCGCAAGGGAATTACCCTGCCTGAGTGCACTCATTTACATCAGTTGCTAGGGAGAATTCTCCAGAATGGCTAATTTCCCTTACCTGTTGAGTCCCTCAGCATCTTGGCTGGATTTCTAGGATTTTTTTTTTTACCTGGTAAGAGGTTGAGCCTTTTTCCCACTCTTACATGTGTTTTGCTGTGTGTTTTACATTTTGTGCTCGTGAACTACAGAGTCTCATCCACTCCCTAGGCATCAGCTGTTTACTTTGTGTCACACAGCAACTTTAGTGCAGTGACACAGGGTTGTCTTTTTAGACTTCCCACTATGAAACTCCATTTTCTGGTACTGACTACTGTCTCCCAGAACATGTAAAGTTGCCATTTACTTTACTAGTCCTTTTACTTTTACAGGCCCAGTACACCCTATCTTCCAATAGAGTACTGTAAGGGTTAATAGTTATCCCTTTTTGTCTGATTCTCATGGAAAATTATTTTGTTCCCCTTTCTCTAAGATTTGGCTGGTGGCAGTGGTATCTACCATTTTTATTCTACCGCGAGCTATGAAAATAGCCTCAATACTGTTAGAGGCTATGGTGGCAGCCTCAAACTCTAATCAGCTAGACCCCTTTTAATTTAATTTGGTTCCGGTCGGGTTTATTCACCATTTCTATTTGTAAAGGTCTTTCTCGTGTTTTACTCTGTGCGCCAAACCAGGTTTGGTTCCTTTGTTGACTTTCCTTTGGCGGGCTTCTGCACAGAAGCCCTACTTAGGTGTCTGAGTGGACAGGATGTGAGGGAGGGGTTTGAGGCCCCCTGCACAGGGTCTCCTTGGAGACCCAAGTCACACTCTAGTTTGATTGGCTACGTGATTCTCCTGCCAGCACAGCCACCCTGTTGTGTGATTGACAGCCAGGCTGTGTGAATAGGGGAAAACAGCTTAAAAGCAGGTCTCTGGGACTTGGAAGGCAGAGTCGCCACTGGAACGAGAGAACCAATGAGGAGCTGAAGGAAGAGGACTCCTGCACTTACTGGAAATTCTAGTGAAGCCCTGCTGCAGGTCCGAATCACCCGAAACTCTGACGACAGAAAAGATCTGCAAGGAATCTTCTTCCCTTGAGCTTGGTGGGACCAAACAGCTCTCCAAACACCAAACGTCAGCCTTCCTCTCTTGGTCGAATTTGCTGTGCAGCTGCAGTGAACTGGATAGCCAGGAGGAACGGAACCTGTTTGGGTTTTAAGGAACACACCTTTTATTCAACACTTTGCTCTGCTGCTGGCTTCTTCCGTGGGCAGTACAGGACCCTCCAGTCTTCCTCCTTCATGTCACCATGACAGTCGCTTCAGAAACCGTGAGCCTGCAGGAACTGCCAGCAACAACCACTTCAGCTACAACATTCTTCTTCATTTAAGTTACTGTGCAAATCCGGTCGTTCGTTCCATCCAATCGCGGTGAAAGTGTTTGAAATCTTTCACCTCTCTGAAGGCTTGTTCTTCTCTTCTCCTTTGAATAACTTTTCCTCCAACCAACTTCGTTTTGAACTCTTGGCAAAGACTTAACTGCAAACTACTCTGAACTGTGTGATCCTCTGCAAAGACTCTGATCCATTACATTGGCCCAGGCCTATTGACTTGAATCCTAGTTGTAGTCAACCTTATCTAGATTGCCCGGCCTATCACTTGTTGTTGTTGTTGATTTTGGATAACCTTGTCTTTTCCTCCCTTTTTAATTGCTGGAGTGTCATTTTGCTCACACTTCATTTTGAGCTTAACTTGTCCAGAATTGATTGCGGGTTATTGTAGTGTATTAAGATTGTGATTTTCTGCTGCTTTATATTAGTGAACTGTTTTATAACTGAGGGTGCAAATGAATGTATCTTCTTTTACTCAGAAACCTTGAATCAGTGTTTGTTTGAACCATAGTAATTACTGTCCTTTGTGTAACTTCTGATACTGCTCTCTTTACTCTTGAAATAGGTCTGACTGCTCAGCCATCGCTACCACTTTACTGTGCAGTATAGGCTTGTACCAAAGGTGAATTTGTATTTACACTTGTAGTCTTAATTGGGTATGGTGTTCTCAAAGGGTACTGCATATGATTTTGCCTAACATCGGTAAAACAAACAAAATGCAGGTCCACACCAACCACTACTGAATACATTTTTTTAGAGGCAGACCTATTTGAAATGCAGTCCATCAATTTGCACAGCGGGATCTCAAGGTCACACACAGCTTTGTGCCAGTAGACATTCAGCTTTAAAAGACTCCTCTTCATTTGACCAGCCATGATAGATGATTGAATTGCCACCATATTCCTAGAATTTAAATATAGGTGCTCCATCTCTAGTCCCCAACAACTCCCCCTTGTTAGCGTCCTGAAAAGCTATTTTATAACCCTCAACCACTGGAGCCTTCACCAACCATGTCTCCTGCATAAAAATAATGGGGTATTATTGAAGAAGAACTCCCAGCTCCAGATTGGAGAAAAGATGGAAACTATTCCAGGATAACATCTTCAATGTTTTTAATCATTCTTAATGGTGCCTCAGGAACACATGTTCAGAGGACTTTTGGCAGCCTGATGAACTCCCCTGGTCATAATCATGGCGGGTGGCTCAATTTACCACTTCCTCCTCGCCATTCCCCTTCCTCCCATTAATGCCCTTCCAGCCATGCTCCCCACCCCAATAATAAGTCTTCTTCTGTGACCCTATTTGAGTCATCAATAACTAGTTCGTTCAGTGATGCAATTTCGCTCATGATCAAGGAGGCCACAACCTCAGAGTATAAAGTAACGACGGCCAAGTCTGTTCTACTATGTACCCCAAATTATACATGATCAATATCATTGGAACTAATTACCCTAAGACTAGTGATCACTGATAATAAGCAGAGTAGGTCTGTTAAAAAAAATAATGTTGATATCATACCGGAGTACTTCAAATGTAAGTCTTATCCCCTGGAGTATTTGGGGCTACACTCTCCAATTCCCTTTGTTATTCGTTCTTGAGATGCTCGGGAGGTTAACGGGTTTGTATGTAAATGTGTTCTCTCTTTCCCTCCTGGCCCCGTTGTGTAGTCCATTCCGGTCAACCATGGACAAAGGAGAACTAGCCTTGTTTTCCCCCTTGGGGCCCCACTTTATGTAATTAACCTGAGAGGACATCCCTGACTCTGGGTAGTACCGTTTATCCCCCTTCAACATCCCTTACTGTATAAAGAACCTAGATTTGCCACTGGCCACCCCTTGATGTTCAAAAGTCAGGTTACTGTTAGTCTCTCCTTCCACCCCAAGATAATAACCAGGCTTGTCCCTAGGGGCTCTTTCTACTAGCCCCCCATTCTCTGTTCGCCTCCTTCTGGATATTTTTACCCCACTTGTAAACAATACACAGCCTTTGCACGGATCAATCCTTAGATTCCTTTTTCCCCTCCCCCCTCCCACTACCATCCCTCTCCCGGGACTGTAGGCTCAATCAACATTTGTTTACCCCTCCCCTTTCTTACTTGTGAATCAATATTGGATTTATCTGTCCCCGACCATGCTATTGATTCAATTGTGGTAAGGATACTCAATGATTTCAAAAAGGACTTAGCAACAGCATTTGATTTCTTTGCTTGTTTTTCGATTTTTTATATTTTTTCTGATGTTTAAGTGACTTTTCCTTGCATTTAGAGGGTACTAAACCAATAGTCTGTTCCTGATGTGCAATTTACTTAACTGTTCCCACCTCTGAGGTGTATAGATTCATTATCTCATTATGACTAATTGGATCGAGTAAGGAGTTAGTGCCACCTATATCAGCTTTATCACTGGCCCCTATTCCAGGATCAGCATTTTGGGCCCCCAGTAATTTAACTTTACCCCATATCTGGTTGAATAGAGTTGTGTATGTTTGGCTTCCTTGGGTTAGGTTCTCATATAAACCTAATATGGAACTCAGTACTTGATTTAGTACCACAAGTATTGGTCTGTCTATGCAATCACTGTATCCTCCAACTTCTCCATCATTGTGTTTAGCCAACGCTGTTGGACTGGAGCTGGAGTGGAGGCATTGGAGGTAATTGATCAATTTGAGTTAGACCCTGGTGCTTTGGAAAAAAAATGGAAGGGTATTCAAGTAGAAATCAATCTCAACTCACAACCCAGAGCCTCCCTCAGATTTCACCCTGGGGCCAGTGGCGCCTTTCTCACCCCCCGCTCAGAAGTTAAAACTAAACCTGTATGATTTTGAAGTATAATCCACTCCGCTGTTGTGTTTAGTTTCTATTTAATTGTCCAAAAAGCGCACTATACACTTTGCAGCATCCTTGGAAACCCCTCCTTCCCTGGTTTGGGATCCTTATTAGTCCATTATTGGCCCCTGTTTGAAAGTCCTGGCACACTTAAAGTAGTTTGGGCATGGGTTGGAGAGGGGGATAGGGGTAACTGCATGGCTAACTAAAAGGATGTAGCTACATCCGTGCCTGGTCCCCAAACCCCTCACTTCTAGCTGGCAACTCGCCAACAAATACTGGGGCAGCAAAAGCATCCAGTTTCTTAACCGTTCCTCAGGTCATATTAATTAATAATCACTTGCTTGCCCATGGTGATCAACAAAAAACAGTGCCTTTAGCAAGGAGGAAATTTTAGATGGCATAATGGGTAGGCCACACTCGACTAAACCGAACTGCACATAACTGCAAAACTGGGCGTGATTCGTGCTGTTTTCACAATATATGCATACCAAGACCAATAAGTACTGGCAAGCAAGCACCTATCAGCCGAGCTTGGGCTCCCAGGCAAAATAGGTTGATCACAGCAAAGGCTCTCTCTCAATGGAATCCTTGATTAGGAAACAAAGTTACACGCTGCAACTGCAAAACCGCCCAGTAGACTTGGCCCATGACTTTGCGCCTGCTTTGCGCTGTTCTCAGAATATATGCACCCCAAACTCGACTCCACCAAACTGCACATAACTGCAAAACTGCCCAGTAAACTTGGGCTGTGACTTCAGGGCGTGATTTGTGCTGTTTTCACAATATATGAATGCCAAGCTCAACAAGTACTGCCAATCAAGCACCTATCCACCAAGCTCGGGCTCCAAGGCAAAATAGGTTGATCACAGCAGAGGCTCTCACTCGATAGAATCCTCACTGAGTGAGTAGATTAGGAAACAAAGTTATAGGCTGCCCGCTGCAATACTGCCCAGTAGACTTGGCCCATGACTTCATCAATGGGATTGAGCAATTGTAAAACGCTTCTGTGAATCAGAGCCTTAGAGTACTACATCAATTCCTCCATAGAATGATTTTACCTATAAAATACATACTCGTATATACATAGATAATAATAGCACTGTATTGAATTGTAATAATCGTATTTGTAGTGCACTTATGCTACCAAAGA
This sequence comes from Ambystoma mexicanum, assembly GCF_040938575.1. Classification (NCBI taxonomy): domain Eukaryota; kingdom Metazoa; phylum Chordata; class Amphibia; order Caudata; family Ambystomatidae; genus Ambystoma; species Ambystoma mexicanum. The sequence goes on from NC_090928.1 coordinate 1,153,901,481, forward strand.
TGGAACATCGCAGTAAAATGCATCTGGGTGCAGATTAAACTTAATAACGACTCAAGGAAGGAGCATTATTGAACACATTTTAGCATTATTTTTTGGAACAACCATAGAGAGTTGGGATTTTGAATGCCCAGTGAGGTCTGATTCCACAATTTAGGGCCAATTTAAGTGAGACATAGAAGCATAATAGCGAAAGGTAGCCCAATTTACAGGGGTACCCCTTAATATATGGGTACCGCTAATCATGCTCACATCAGATTAATAGTTCACCCCTCTAGGGAATTAAGGCCAAGAGTCTTTATCTTGCAAGAATAACAGATTCAATCTTTACAGAAAATAGGGATGGGCAAATGGCTCTGTTCCCCGACTGGTATTCTGTCCTTCTTCCGTGGACAGCTCCCGTAGAGTGGTGCTAAGCAGTCACCTTATATACTGTTTGACTTAGTCACTGGATACTGGCATAGCTCATCCAAAATTGGCCTTCTTCCCATACAAGGGATGCTGCAGTCTTCCTTCTTGCATGGCCGGGTTTCCATTTAGGACAAAACTGCTTAGCATATTGCTAGCTTTGCAAGAATACATTGTAGCTCCTGTTTATCATCATTTTGCTATATTATAAACATTTATATATAAACCCACCTTCCTGCCATACTCTCTACACTTCACTCAATATACTCATATATTATATGGTCCAGTATTTCTGCTTAACACCTTGTTTTTCATAGTACACTGTATGTCGTGCATTGAGTCTTTAGTCTGCATGGGTTTTTGATGGACAGGAAACAGCTGCTCAGCTACTTTGTGTGCTCTGCCAGAGCTAGCGGACACCAGGCAATGCCTGTAGTCTATCTTTAGCACATGCTGCATTCACCGTGCTTTGAGATTTTAAAACTACATAGAAAAAACGAATAACATTTACAAGTGTATTTAACTAATGGCTATTTGCACCTTTATGTTTAAATACTAACAATATTCATTTAGTGCCTGGCCATGCCTGTGTGTGATTTTTTCTGCATGAAAAAAGCTTTCTCAGTGCTATAGTGCTTTGAGAAGTCTTGCCTAATTGTACAGCGATTTGGGGTGCAGCAAGGTGCTAACCAAGGGACTAGCTCCTCTCCAACAAAAGTAATCCTTTTTTGAAATAGCGACCTGTGAAGATCTTTTTGGTAACTAGAATCTGAAGCAAATTTGAGAAGAATGAAGATTAGACGAACAGCAACATTGTGGATCATTTGTAATTTATGAAGCAGGTCATTAGAGATTCCCAGCATGAAGGGCGTTGGCAGAGACTAAATTAGAGTTCATTAGGGCACCAACCACCATGGAGGAATAAACTGAAGGGACCTTCAAAGCAAATGAAGTCTTTGAAAAGCGGTCTATATCATATATCATAGTCCACATACAATATGTCTGTGAAATGTTTATGGGATTGAAGGAGACAGATTGGCACCATAAAAGACTAAGGAGGTCATTCAAACTTTTGCGGTGTGGTAAATGTGCAAGATAATCTGGTACTAGCACTGTTACTGCACCACCAAATTACAGGTTTGCCAGTCGGGGGTTAACTGATTTACCTCCAGCCAAGAGCTGGAAGTAAATCAGGCCCCCACCGGCTAAAAAATTCCTGAATTAATGGCTCCGGTAATATGAGTGCTGGTAATTCATGTAAATTCCTCCAATTACCGGAATTCTTGCCACCTATTATATCCCGGCAATTCCGGTATATCAGGCAGTGGGAATTCAAATTCAGTTTGGTGGTATACCACAAAACTTGCAATAACTCCCTAAATGTCACCAATTGCCTGATATTGCTGCTACAGATTAATGCATAGGATGGAAGAGGGTCTCATACTTTTGCGTCAGCAATGCAATATTTATTAAAAATAGGGATGCTTGACATTTGGCCCTGATCTCACAGAACCGTTCAACACAGTAGACCACCAGACACTTACCAACATACTACATCCCAGCATGATATTGGCCTCTGCCACTTAAAAACCTACCTTGCTAGCCACCGCTATTTTGCTAAATGTATTCTTCCAGATCATCAACTCTACCTATCATCTGGAGAGTCCCACACGGATCCATGCTCTCCCACTTGATCTTCAAGAATTCTCCTTGCTCCACACAACATCCACAATCACCAATAAGCACATGACACACAGCTCTACCCGGGATATCATGCATCAAAGATATCCACAGGCTCAAGGCCTATGTCACATTGATCCAGTTCTGAATGTCCAGACTTGCTCAACCCCATCATGATAGAGTTCCTACAGCTAATGGAAGACACATTCTGCTTGATATCAAATTTTCCTCTAATGAAAAATCAAGCCATTCATCCCAGAAATCATCTTCAAAGCTGTTGTGCAAGCACAGACCTTCTTCACATGGAGGGTTCCAATGCCCTTCTGGAAGGCCAAATTGCTTGACATCCCCTGCTGTTAGCTCCCTGCTCCCTTGTCTCTCTGCTTCTCTAAATATGTACTTCTGTCTATGACTTAAAAAGTGCTCTGTTGCTTCCTAACCAAATCTGTGTCTGCGCTCAATAAACTCCATAATAAATATAGTGATAACATTACTAGTAATATTATGAATAATAATACAATAATAATAAAACTATTGCTATGAGCGTGGTCTTTTCGTCCTCTCGACAAAAGCAGTACGTCAAAATTCAGTTCTTTCTTTTTTTTTTTTACTTTTCTTTATTGGTGAGAAGTAGCAGCAGGCACACAGCACAAAACATGAACAGTTACATTTATATACTGAGATCTTACATTATGTTTGAGAGGTTTTTAGCGGCATGGATTGTTAGCCCAACTGTGGTTCCAGCTGCCTCTGAGAGGGTGCCGAGAACTGCTGTCCAAAACGTGCCAAGCGCATCACAGGACCAAAACATGTGTATGTGATCCGCATCACTAGATCTGCATCTGGGACAAGTGTGCATCTGGTTATGTGTGAATTCCGCCACTTTGTATGGTGTGTAATAAAGTCGGTTTAGGAGCTTGTACTGCATGCAGCGGAATCTAAAGTTAAGGGAGACCTTACGTGTGTGCAAGCACATTTTCCTCCATGTGTCATCTGTGATTTCAAGGCCCAGCTCCTCTGCCTGTCTGTCATGTGGCCCAGGGAGTGTGTCATTAGCCTTCTCCATTAGCATCTTTTATAGGGAGGAGGTTATACCCCGGCTGTTAGCTGAGTTGGCTACGTATTGGATTTTGGGCGATTCCGGGGGCTCGTCAGGGTAGGAAAGCCACTTTTCGTGAACCGCAGCCCTTAGTCTAAAGTACTGCAATAGCTCCAATGCCAATCCCGAGTGGCTCAGGCGCCATGTCTGGGGAGTAATAAATGTACCCTCAAGGTATAAATCCGTCCATGCTTGGTAACCCAGGTCTAGCCAGTGTCGCAAGACGTTTTTGTCGTGAGTGGGAGTGAGCCCTGGAAATTCCCAGATGGGAAGCCATTTATAGTACGGGCAAATCTCGGACTGGGAGTACAATAGGTGGTTACATGCCATAATCGTGGTAGCTACGGGATGTAACAGGGCTTCTGTCCGGTACGCTCAGAGGAGGATAAGGGACATGACATTTACCTCCTTGGCTGCTGCTTTTTCCAGCTTGACATGGGGGGGTGCAGTTGGACGACCATACCAGTGTGTAGCATGTTAGGCCTGTTCAGCGATCCAATATTGGGTAAGATCAAGGCCAGTGAAGCCCCTTTCTCATAGGGGTGAATCATGTGTTGCCACTTCATGCAGACCGCGCCGGAATGCCAAACAAATTGGGCGCATTTGGTATGTAGATTCTCAAAGTATTGTTTTCCTGGCCAAATCGGAACATTTGAAAAGATGTAAAGGAGTTTGGGGACCACTATCATCTTTATTAATGAGAGCTTGCCCACCAGTGAAAGCGGGAGCTTGTGCCACCTTGCTATTTTGGTCTCTATATGCTGTGCCACAGCCGTGTAGTTATCGGCCAGTAGAGAAGATCTAGATGATGACACCTGGACCTCCAGGTATTTGATACCCTCTGGAGACCAGCGGAGGGGGAATTTGCATGTGGGCTATTGGGTTGCAGGCGTGAGTGGGAATATCTCTGATTTGGAGTAGTTGATGGTGAAGCCTGAGTATGTGCCTATTTTTGTTATGTCACGTATGATGGGGTTGAAGTGTAGAGATGGGTTTCTGATGAAAAGCAGTATGTCATCGTGATATGATCTCCGGTATATAGTGTAGATGTATTCCCTTGCAGGCATGGCATGCTCTGACGTTATCAGCCATTGGTTCGATGACCAACACAAATAGAATGGGGGAAAATGGACAGCCCTGGCGAGTGCCTCCATGTAGTGCAAAAGACGAGGAGTTCAGGGAGTTGACCAGGACCTTAGCCACAGGTATGTATATAATAGTTTAATATAGGATATCATATTTGACACAATCCCCATCTTTTCCAGGGCTGCCCATAAATATTTCCAGGAGACCATATCAAAGGCCTTCTGGGCATCGAGTATGATCGCCACTGCATCTGAGGTTTGATCTATCCTAGACATTACATTGAAGAGATGTCCAATATTTAGGGTTGTCGAGCGTTCAGGAACGAAACCACTTTGATCTTCATGGACGAGATAAGGCATGATTGTGAGGAATCTGCTGGCGATTACTTTAACAAATATTTTGGTATCGGTATTTATGAGTGACAGTGGTCTGTAAGACCCGCACTCGTTGCTAGGTTCGCCTGGCTTAAGAAGAACTGTTATAAGAGCCTCCCATAGATAAAGGAGAAGAGTGGACAGTTGTAGTGATTCCGTCCAGATTTCGAGTAGTTTTGACCTATGTGCTCCTGATATAATCCTGAGGTGAACCCATCGGGTCCCGGAGATTTGCCCTTCGGAAGGTCTGTGATGACCTTAACTATCTCTTCAATTGTAATCAGAGCGTCAAGCTGTTCCCTGGTGGTTTGAGAAACGTATGTCATAGGAATCTGATCTAAGAGGTCACTTCTGTCTTGTGGGTTATGTTCATTTTGGGGCACATGTAGGGTGGCATAAAATTCAGAGAAGGTGTTGAGGATTTTCTGGTCAGACCAGTGTAGAGTGCCATTTGTGTCTGTAATACAATCAATCCGGGATCTACCCCCCTCAGCGCGTACGAGTCTAGACTAGATTCTCCCCGGCATGTCCCCCTCACCATACTTTCATGCTGTGAGTGGGCGTGTGTAATAACATATTTCTCTCATGGCATGGGCTTCGAAGGTTTCCAGTTCCAATCTTATTTGTGCAAACTTAGCCGGAGAAGATGCGTGGCACATTCACGTTCAAGTTCCTTAAACCTAGTCTCCGAGCGATTTAAGTCATATATAATGACCTTCAGTTCTCCTGCCTCCCTAGATATGCGCATACCTCTAATGTAAACCTTGAAGGCCTCCCAGCGAATTCCGGTGGATGTGTCGTGGTGTTTATTGCATTCAAAGAAGGTGTTTATATCTGCAAGGATTTCAGCCTTAAACACAATGTCAAGCAGTGCATCGGATTTGGAGCGCCAGGCCGAGCCGGTAGATGGGGGTGTCCCCAGCCTAATCTGCAGAGTCAGTGGGGAATGGTCTGAGAGTGTAGGGGCAAGTATCCGGACGTCCATTACTTTACCGATCAATCCACCCGATAGTAGGAACAGGTCGATTTTGGACGAACTGTCATGTACAGACGAATAATGTGTGTATTCCTTCATGTGCAGGTGAAGCGTCCTCCAGGTATCATGTATGCCTAATGACCTCATGTGTGTAAGCAATCGGCGGTCAGCCCGGGTCGTGGTTCTGAGGGACGTCCTTGTTCTGTCGAGATCATTATCCAATATTAAATTCATGTCTCCCCCCATATAAAAGGGACTCCAATGTACTTCATAAGTAGGGAGACCACCTCGTCGAAGAATACAGGGGCATCAATATTCGAACCGTATGTGTTTACCAACAGGTATTCTTCATTAGATATCATGCAGTGGAGGACAACATACCTACCCGCATGTGGCTTGTTTTCAATAGGAATTTAATCGATTTATGGATCAGCATTAGGACTCTCCTAGATTGAGTGGAAAATGTTGTATAGAACCTATTGGGTCCCAATGTTGGCGCTAAGCAAGATGCGAGGTGTCCCAGGGCATGAGTCTCCTGTAATAGGAGTATTTTGATTCCGTGTCTCTGGGCATAGGCTGTGATTCTTCGGGCATTTGTGGAGTTACTTAACCACCGAACATTCCATGACATCTGTTTAGTTGCCATGTTGTAGATTTATGGAACATCCCAGTAACTAAATCTGGCACCATTCAGTATAGCGTGTGTCTCTGTGGCGTGTCTCGTACACACCCCTAGCCTTGCTTGCCACAACCCTCTCACCAGTTTTCTCATATGATTCCCCAACTTTGCCAACCCCCACACTCACTGCCCAACCCCGATCAGCAGTGTCACAACTCCCCCTTTAGAGCAGACCTTGGTGCGTCATCCCCAACTCGGTGCAGCCGGGTCGCAAGCCCAAATGGGGCACAAACTCAATAATTTTGTAGGAATGAACATTGCAGCTGCAAAAGGGGGTAACCGCTGCCGTGTGACCAACCTTCGTCTATGATTTGGTGCATACACACCTAATTTCTCAAAACAGCTATTAGTGCTCTGAAGTACAGAAGGAGCTACAGGATGTATAATTTGAATATATACACCAGCCGTTTGGACCGATGCGGCCACCCTGATTTTCCGTTGGGAGTTAGTTATAGAGAAATCTGTATCTTTATAGTTACGACTAACCCTGCTACCGTGATTTACACTATTGAATTATAAGAATTTTTTCATGACACGGTCAAGATTCATACAGAGGCTGAAAAGAGGCTGACCACCTTATAGAGACAGGTATCAAGTTGCCGTCTCTCATGTTATGAGTACAGGTTGAGGCTTTTCCTTCTAAGAAAATAGTTTCTGGACGCCGAGTTATCCCGTTGTGACGTGGTGTCCCCATCGGTGTGATGTTGTGAATCACCCACGTCGGGCACTCCCATCTTAAAACTACAGAACACGAAATGTGTATTCTGTTGGTGTATTCTACAAAAACCCTCCTTTTCTATGTACAATCCATCTGACTCCGCTGGACCATAGTACCCCTGAAGAATTTCTGTCTACTGGATGATATACAGAAAGAAACATGTCGGGGCAGGGATGTTTTGTTATTTGTTAGCAAAATCAATAAATCAAATTCACCTGAGCCAAGGAAGTCCATAATAACATGGAAACAGGCTCTCTCTCTCTTTTTTGTTATACTAATGGTTCATACTAATATGCGATTAGATGCGGTATAATGATGTTTTATATTTGATATTTTATTGAGGATAAATTGTTTTATCTTAGTACGGTTAGTGACTGGTTGTTTTGGATGCTTAGTGTATGTATGTGGTATGGTTGCAGTGTGGTTGGATGTGATTTATGGATAAGAATTATGTATCAGATCAGTCCCGTATTGAATTGTAGGGACTGTTCCACATGAAATACTGTTGATATTTATGTAGGAGTGTGTTTTTATTAAATTGTGACTTTTTCTAGTGATTCCTTTAATAAATGATTAATAAAGAACAAATACTTAAGTGATTGAGCGTCTAGTGTGTTGAATTGAATTGTTTCACCTCATAAGAATTGTTATATGACAGACGCTTGTACCTGATGGTTGTTATATGTACTCATAATTTAGTATAAGTTTGTAGGTTTTTGGAACTACACCAACAAGAGTCACCGGAACACTTTATTACTCTGACCTTTTACGTTATTTTTGTGTTGTTCCTTCCCAGGCCAGGTCACAGTAATTGGATATCCCTGGCATCCCTTGTTACTCCAGTATTTTTGTATAATTTGAAAACCATAAAAGTGGTGACATAAATGTTGTGGCCACTGTCTGCTTTGATTGATATCATAGCAGTGCCACAGCTCATGCTGGAGCAGTAATTGGGGTCAGGGATGATTACCGGCCCTTGTTTAGGTATAATAAGGATAGTGCAGTTGGGGCCTGCTATGTCATTAGCGACGTGCAACAGGGCACAAGCGAGCCACGATCAGAAGGAAGAAGGGATTCAGGGGCCGAGCCCAGCAACACAGAATTGGTGATATCTCACTCGGTCATTGTCTATCAGGTCATCCGTTGTTATTAATTGGTTTTGCGCCTCTGTGAATTTCACAGCTTCATCCGGGACCATGTAAAAGTACAGTTTGCGTTCCTCTCTCTTAACATTTTCTTGACTCCATTGAACTGCTGCTGCTCCTGTTGAACTCCTGTGGAAAAATCTGGGAAGATTCTGATGAATTGCGAATCTAGTCTCAGTTCTCCCTTTTCTCTGGCCAGTCTGAGAATGTGATCTCTACCTCTGTAACTCAGGATCTTCGCAATTATTGGCCTTGGGAAATCCCCGGGTTTAGGAGGGGGAGCCAGTGTGCGGTGTGCTCACTCAACAGCAAAGAACAGGGAAAGCTCGGGGTTGCCAAGCAGGTCCTTAAGCAGGTTTTCAGTTGCTAGTTCCACACAATACTGGATTCCAAATCGTCACATTTGGTTTTGGCAAATTTCATGTCACGGGTGAGAGCAGTGACAATATTTCGCAGTGCATGCAGCCGATCTTCATTGGCACCAATCCTGGTTTCCGCCTCTGTGATCCCGGTGCCATGTTGATCAAGCTTGGATTTAAGGGACGCCACGTTTGCATTAAAGTCATCAAGCTTTTCATGAAAAGATGCAAAATTCTTGGCCATGGATTCCATCATTGCGGTTAAGTCGGGATGGGGGGTTTCTGCTGGCATGTCTGTATCTTTGTGGTTGGTGGAGGGGAAACCTTGGTCAGGGTTGAGCACTGCCTTTGCGAACCTATCCATGGCTCCAACTTTGTTGGCACCCCGAGACCTATTAGATATTATGGGTGCAGGTGGATATGTCTCTGTAAGTGATCAGTGTCACCTGCGTTCCTTTGGGGTGCTCTACCACAACAGCCACAGGGAACCTGAGCCCGAAAGGCCAGACAATGTTGTATCAGTGAGGGGGCGTGGCTTGGACGGCCATGTAAAGGGACATGCTCTCGTGGAGCTCCGCTGATCCTACAATGATCCTGGAGGAGAAGTGCGTGCACGGGAACCGGCCAGCACTGAAAAATAATGCCCATGCGTGTGAAGATGATGGCTACACTCGCTGAAACTTTGATGCGAGATGAGGGTGAGGACACTGAGTTATACTCGTCTGCGAGCCGCGGGCCCCGGATCGGCGAGTGGAACAAGATGGCGGCAGAGACAAAGAGGACAACAGGGGTCACGAGATGTAGGTCCTGTAAAGCCCCTGCATCGATCTCCAAGACCAGCGATTAGAAGCAGACTGCGGCACTTGACCGAAATGCGCTGTTGCTTCACATTGGTAACCAACGCTGGGCCCGCGGCGTAATCAGATCGAACACCTGCGGAACCCAGGAGGATTCATTGTGGCAGCGTACCAATTAGGTGGCTGCGGATCCTGGGGCTGATGCGAACGAGCGGGCGGTGGTGGCTGCAGTTTTCCACAGCGAAACATCGGTGCAGGCCAGTGGTTGAGGCCGACGCGAGACAATTGCTGATCCCTGGCACTTAAAGCGGCCCCTCTGGGCCTGGGCATTGTGGGCCAGATGGCCTTGTGATCGCGGAAGAGGGGGAACAAAGGGAGTGCAGGTAATAGGTGAGCGCCCTCGAGCACTGGCCACAGAAGGAACACGACAGAGAACGGGCCACGACACCAAGAGGGTACGAGCACAGGGGAGGAGACGGCCCACTCCGGGCGCGAGAGAAGAGACAAGTACATACAAGTACATGCTTGGCCTGCTGAGAGTGGTCTGTGACCACGTGGACCTTTGTGCGGAGGGAGGCACGGCAGGCCCTCGCCCAGTTAACATAGCAGGATGTCCTCTAAAGTGGTTACACCCAGGATCTGACAGTCCACGATGGAGACCTATGCCAGGTCGCCCCCAGAAGCAGAGGGGGGCAAGAGCAAGGAGACCCCACGGCAACGGCGGAAACACCGGGCACGATCCAGGAGGTGCTAGCAGCGATCGCAGACTTAAAGGTGGCCTGGGAGACTAAGTTGGGCCAGGCAATGAAAGAGCTGCAGGAGGGCCTGGACATCAAGATCGGAGCGGTCCAGGAGCAGGTGAACCTGCTGAGACAGGACGTGCGAACGATTGCAGAGCGCACTGGGGCCTTGGAGAAGGAGATGGCCCCGAACACGGAGGCGTGCGCCGCACATGGAAAGGAGCTCCATGCCCTCGTGCAACGGGTGGGCAATCTGGAGGACAGAGCTGAGAAAGCAGAAGGGCGCGCCAGACGCAATAACATCCGTATAGTGGGCCTGCCGGAAGGTATGGAAGGGTCAAACCCCACGGAATACGTGGAATCCATGCTTTTGCAGGAGATAACAGGCAGGGTGCTGACCCAGGGGTTCGCGGTTGAAAGGGTGCACAGGGCCTTGACAAGGAGACCGCCCCCTGGAGCCCCCCCGCGGCCGCTGATCGCAAAGATCCTGAACTATCGGGATCGGGAGAAGATCCTCAAATTTTTCCGGAGGGGAGGAACGATCGAAAAGGGCTCCGCAAAAATCACGGCCTACCCGGACTATACGCTGCTTGTACAGCGTAGTAGGATGAACTTTGGATCGGTGAAAAGGAGGCTGAAGGAAGCAGGCCATCGTTACATGTTGCTCTACCCAGCCAAGCTGAAAGTGTTTTATAAGAACAGATCCCTTTTTTTCGAGACGCCGACCGAGGCAATGGACTGGCTGGACATGCAGGGCCTACCTCAAGAACCGGATGTCCAGATGGGAGCTGCAGGAGATAAGTAGCAGACGGCTGTGGCACCTAGGGTGACATGGCCAAGACATTGGGACTTGATTATAGAGTTGTATTAAGCTGGTGGGGAGTGTGTTGTAGTATCAACTTGCTGGACCCGCTGGACGCACCAATCCTAAAATAGACGACTGGGAGCTCCTGGGAGGCATCCCTTGTACCCAATAGTAATATACTTAGTTAGGTCACTGTTAGACCGGTGATGCCCCGCGGGGTCCTAGTCCTCGGCGACGGGACAGGACCAGACGCGGGTGGGCCTGAGATCCAGGGATGGAGCTGGGCATTTGTTGGGGTAGGGCATGGTGGGGGGAGGGGCTGGGTTGTGTGCAGTGGATGGGAGTTGGGGAACAGGGAGGGGGGAAACTGTTGAGGGAGGCAGAGGGGAGAGCCGGAAAACAAACCATCAAGGGAAGCATTGAAGGGAGCGGTGGGTTGGGAACAAACCGAGTAGATGGTATCGGGTAACCTCAGAATTGTGACCTGGAATGTACGGGGCCTTAACAGCTATCTGAAATGTAACAAAGTGATGCTGTATCTAAAAAGGATGCACATTGATGTGGCCCTGTTGCAGGAGACTCACCTCACAAGGGAGAAGTTGGAGGTTGTCAGGCGAAAATGGAGGGGACATGTTGTGGGGGCCACGTATTCTGCGTACGCTAGAGGGGTTATCACTTGGGTGGCGCTGCACGTGCCGCTCCAGGTGCTTAGCTCAACGGTAGACCCAGAGGGCAGAAGGGTGGCGATGAAAGGACTCCTGGAGAACAGGGAAGTGCATATCATAAATTTGTACGCCCCCAACCATGATACAGCGGCTTATTTCAGGTCCCTTAACAGCAAAATTAGCCCCCTGGTTGGGGGTGCGGTGGTGTGGGGAGGGGACTTTAATTGCACCCTGAATCCCAAAATGGATAGGTTAGTCGACAAAGCGGGGAAGCCGGTGCCAGCGGCCAAAGCACTGGGGACATTGTTAAAAGATCTAGACCTAGAAGATGTGTGGAGAAGGTTGCATCCAATGGATAGGCAATATTCGCACTATGCAGCACCACATGACCTGCACACGAGGCTAGATTATGTGTTCGTAGCGGCTGAGATAGCGGGAGAAATGGTGGGAGCGGAATACAAGGCCCGGGTACTATCTGACCACTCGCCTTTGGTGGTAGAGTGGCGACACCGACCCCCCAGAGCGCGGATCCCGACATGGAGACTTAGGACTGAGGCATTACAAGATGAGGGGTTCCGGGAGGACTTGAGGGAGGCCATTGAGGAATATTTTGATATAAACATGGGCAGTGTGCGCTCGGTTGGAACAGCATGGGAGGCGTTCAAAGTGGTGGTGCGGGGAGTAGCCATTTTGAAATCTAAAGGGCTCCAGGGGGGCATTGAAAGGGAACTTCAGGAAACGGAAAGGGAGCTGGAGGGCCTCACGAGACATGAGGATACCGCCCGGAAGAATAGCGATAAGATAAAAGACCTACAGTTAACCTGCAGTGGACTCTGGGATAGGTTATGTAGATTTAATTACAAGAAATATACGGCAAGGCTACATGCAGGGGGGCGATAAGCCGGGCAGATTGCTGGCCTGGCTGTATAAGAGCGAGACCCCCCGCACAGTGATCAGTGAGATAAGGGATGAGGAAGGTCGCATCTGTAATACCCAGGAGGGGGTGAACGAGGAGTTCCTCAAGTTTTACAGACACTTATATGAGGACGCAGGGAAGGATAGGAGCCAAGACATACTGGACACGTTAGAGGACATAGAGCTGCCCACCCTGGACGACCTAGAACGCGCGGAACTGGACGCCCCTATCACCTCGGAAGAGCTGGAGGTGGTGATCCAACATTTGCCCACGTGTAAGGCACCCGGGACAGACGGGTTGCCTAGCGAGTTTTACAAGACATACAAACAGGAGCTGTTTCAGCCACTGCTTGCTATGTTCAACGAGGCCTATGAGCAGGGGGAACTGCCATTGTCCCTTCGCGAGTCGATGATCATCCCACTCCTAAAACCAGGCAAGCCGGCCGCAGAGTGTGGGTCTTACAGACCCTTGTCAATGCTGAATCAGGACAGCAAAATACTTACGGCAGTGCTGGCCAATAGACTGAAGAGGGTGATCGGTAAGCTGATTCACCCAGACCAGACGTGATATGTCCCCGGCAGGAACATCACAGATAACCATAGGAGGCTACACCACATCATTGACCACACTGAGGAAGATACGGGTGAGCTGGCCATCGTGTCGCTAGACGCGGTCAAAGCCTTTGACTCGGTGCGATGGCCTTGGTTGAAAGCAGCCCTGAGGGGATACGGAATGGGACCTGGGTATATCAGGTGGGTCCAGTTGTTATACAGCACCCCGGTGGCAAGAGTTAAAACAGGATCCATGATCTCAGATACCTGGCAACTCAGCAGGGGGACCAGACAAGGTGCGTAGTCAGAGGGTAGGCGCGGGCCGGCTGCATCGGTGTGTCGCTCACTCGGTCACATCTCCTTACTCATATGGTCGATTGACCTCAAGGATGGAGAGTGTGTGTATCTAGATGTCATAGGTACCTATCCCGTCTTTGGAGGAAATTGGTTAAGATTAGCCGCTTCACAAGCTAGTGTTAGGTTGGTAGCACACGGAGCTACAGGACTAAGCAACCATTTAAATTGCCAGATCAACTATGCTGCTGATCCGAGCTTTCCAGAATCTATTGTCAGGCATCCTTGTCAACCAACAGACCAGTTCCCCACATGGAACTGACTACTCTACTGCAGAATCAGCAGTATGTGGTTTCGCCAAATCGTCCTCAATGAAAACAACCCAGAATGCCTCTCTTATTTCCTGCACCTCTCATTACAATGTTGTGAAATTTGCATCCGTTGCGATGGGTGGATTTTATTTGAACTGCTGTAAAATGGTTAAACATTGTTAAATCACAGACAAAGAAAGTAATGTGGGGGTGGGGTGGAGAGGAGACTGGTCTCATTCCCTCAAACCTTGGAGGAAAATAGGACAAGTATGAAATTTTAATATTACATTAGATTGAGACGAAGATTGAGGTACTGAAGCATAGAGTACCTAACTATGGTTTGGGTACCATGTCTGCCACTTGGAGTGGCCCAAGATATAATAGTGATTTTGCCATGCACACCACTTTTTAACCATTAAGTTAGAAATCCACTTTGAAGGAGATTTAAACAGGAGCTTTTCGATATGAGTATGGGTGCGGTGGAAAAACACGGCTCTGGCTACTACAAGCTCTTCCAGTAACATGGCAAAAAAAAGTGTGTAATTTAGTGGTGGACAGCCCCGTTCCCTGCACACCTTCTAAGCTGAAAAACAGTCAGGTGTTAATTACATTTTTACTAATAGAATCCTTTGACTATACAAACTGGAATATTGAATTAAGAACTGTCTGCTGGTATTTTTGTATAATAATTGAGCTGATCAGAATCTTTTTTAGATATTGAAGTATGTATTTGTTTTGTGTTGTATATGTAAAGCCTGTGATGGCTATGAACATATTACATTAAATAAACACATGAATAAATATTGATTGAAAGAAGAATTAAATGGAACATTCAGTATACTATTTATTAGTATAAATGTAATTACCATGTGACTGTTTTTCAGAATAAAAGGTGTGCATGGGACGGGAGTATCCCCCACTAAATTACAGTATTTGTTTGCACTTGGAATGGCCCTGGCAGGATCCTGTGGACCTGCCACAGCAAATAGGATCAAGCAAATGAGCATTCTCTGTAGGGAAGGAGAACAGTACCGTATTGACTCTTCATTATCTAGAATGATGTGTGTCCATTCGTCTGTTGTCAATGATTGTGCGCCCTACCTCTTTGCTTTAATCCACCTGGCTTAGCTGCATGCAGTGAGGAAAACTATCCACAGTGAAGGACAGAGACTAGTAGAGAATTGGAGATGCTTAAACCAGCTATAGCACAAGGCAAAACGACTACTTCAGTCGAATCAGTCGAAAAGAATCCAAAGTCATCCTGTATTTTGCGTTACTGCGAAAATACGGCGGTCTTAATCACTAAACTTCAGCGGCGAGGAGGAAACACAGTAGAATTGCCATTTTGTGCCAAGGCAGATGGCAGCGGGGACTTACTTTGAACAAACATTTAAACAACACAGTGGTAGACAGGGTCGAATAGTTGAGTGACCTTTCAATAATTGCTTTGGAAACCGGATGTGTTACTATTGACTGTCGGTTCAGGTTTACAATTTCCTATTAAACTAAGTGCCCACAAGTCTAGGAGGTGGCTTTTGCTGGGAACAACAGGAGAGTGACCTGCGGCGTCCCCAGCGGCTTGCAAGTGTGCTTCTATTCTATTAACCTCCACCGACCTTGAACTGGGCAGAGGAAGCCGAGGCAGAGTCCCATCAATAACACGGGGTTGGCAGAGGCGACTCCACCCATTGTTTGCTGCATCAGATGCAGAGACTTTGCTGTTGGGTGTGATACGTGGCTAGGTGCCATGTATCTCTGAATGAAAAGAAAGGATGCTTCGAAAAAAAAAGTCTTTATTCGCAGGAGATTTTGCATTTTTATACATAGTGTGTTTTAAAGTAACCTCTAAACAGTACACTCATCTTAAAAGATTAAATGCAAAGATGTTTTGTACTATATCTTCGAATATTCCTCTGTTCTGGAAGTTTGTCTAAAACAATAGCGCGAAAATGTTATTGTTATAATTTCTACAATCATTTGAATATAGCATTGACCCTCAATATATCATTTAATCAAAAACAACTAATTTCCAAACAAAATTAGTACGAATGTTTATTCAAAGGCTCTACCTAAATACAAAAATAGCTGAAAAGCCCATTTACATTACAAACAAGAACAATTAACACTCGACCTATTTACTTGTCATATTTTAAATCAAACATCCCTTTTATATTTACCATCGCCTTTAATGAACATAACTACACTGCACAGATGCCATCAGCTGGCCATACAAGCGGCCATTGTTCCATGTCTCGCTCCACAGTACCTATTCAGCCTTAGAGGCTACAAGATCATTGTGCTACAGAATATGGTAACACAATTGGGTATTTCTGCTCATGCGCAATGTTCTGTCAGTTACACATTTGTTTATTTTTTGTTAATAGAAAACTAAATGCCATTTAACTAAATGCATGACCCTGTTCTCGCTGGATTGTGACCGAGACTCAAATTGCAGTGCTCATGTAAAACAGATTAGCTTCAACTTTCTAGTGTATTGCTCTATGGAGTTTGCAAACAAATAACATTAAGCTGTTTGCGAACATGCACCAGAACTTTGAACAACATGCTAGAAAATAACAGAAAGCTCCAGCAGCGCATATCGACTCTCTCACGGCAGGTCTCGGCATGCACCGTTATAATGTAGGGTAGGTGTTCCTTTAAGGATTCGGCCAAAATGACCGAAACTAATTAACCTACCACACCAAAAGACCTAACATACATACCACAAAAAGTTCAAACTACCAAAAGTTCGAACTTTTGTGGTATGTATATTCGGTCTTTTGGTGGGGTAGGTAAAAAAAGAAATACAAAGGCTGTGGCGTTGTCCACCACAACACCCCGCTCACTATACTAGAAAGTATAGTGCGCAGGGGTTGCGGGGGACAACCCCGCAGCCCCCACTGCTTTTTTATTGAGTTGGGTCAGCTGCAGGGTTGCCCACCACAATACCCTGCTCACTATACTATACAGAATAGTATAGCCCCTGCAGCTGACCCGATCAAAATAGAAGAAAAGAAAAAAGTACCCTGCGGCGCTGGTTCCCAATCACGAAAGTGAAAGGGAACCAGCGCCGCAGGGACACAGCTGTTAGGCAGAATAATATGCAGTACCCTTTGGGAACACCACACAAAATTAAGACTACAAATTCAACTTTGGTACAAGCCTGTACTACACAGTAAAGTGGTAGTGATGGCTGAGCAGCCAGACTTATCTCAAGAGCAAGTGAGCAGTATCAATAGTTACAAAAAGCACAGCAATTACTATGATTCAAGCAAACACTGACTCAAGGATTCTGAGTAAAAGAATATACATTTATTTACACATCAGTTGTATGCAAATTCACAAGGGTGGGTCCTGGGACTCCCTCTGCCAGACATTAGTCCTGGTTACGAGAGACTTACCCAGAGTCTTTAGCTCACTATCTTTCACAGAGAAGAAATATCCCAAACATATCAGTCTTTGTCCTGTTCAGAGGAGAATTGCCTCGCATTTCGGTGCTGGACTGCCCCAGGGCAGGACAAAGACTGATATGTTTGGGATATTTCTTCTCTGTGAAAGATAGTGAGCTAAAGACTCTGTGTAAGTCTCTCGTAACCAGGACTAATGTCTGGCAGAGAGACTCCCAGGACCCCCCCTTGTCAATTTGCATATTTAAGTAACTTTGAGTCTCACCCTAAGTTACTAGGGGAATCCAGACGTGGACCCCTTGCTCACTATTCTTAGAGAGGCACAGCTCCTCCCTACTGATGAGGTCCAACCAGACTGAAACATGTGTCTGGGGATGCTGTTGGTACTCTTGTTCAGAGGAGAATTGCCTAGCATTCCGGTGCTGGACTGCCCCAGGGCAGGACAAAGACAGATATGTTTGGGATATTTCTTCTCTGTGAAAGATAGTGAGCTAAAGAATCTGGGTAAGTCTCTCGTAACCAGGACTAATGTCTGGCAGAGAGACTCCCAGGACCACCCTTGTCAATTTGCACATCAGTTGTATAACATCTCACTAAAGTAAAGCAGTTGAAAAATCACACTCATAATACACCACACCACTCCCAATAGATTCTGGACAAGTTAAACTCACAATGAAGTTTGAGCAAAATGGCACTCCGGTAATTTAAAAAGGGAGGAAAAGACAAAGTTAGGTAAATATTGAGCAGCACCAACAAGTAAGTAAGCAGGGCAATCTAGAAAGAGGAACTACAGTGATGGAATCAAATCAAAAAGGCTTAGGGCCAAAGTCAATAGGACAAAAGTCTTTTGCTCAAGATCACACAGTTCAGGGTAGTTCGTGGTTAAGTCTTTGCCAAGAGTTCCGGACGAAGTTGGTCGGCAGAAAAGTTAGTTTAAAGAGTAGAGAAGGACAAGCCCTTGGATTGGTGAAAGGCTTCACACACCTTCACTGCGGCTGGACGAAAGGAACAACCAGATTTGTACAGTACCTTTAAATGGAGAAGAAGGTGCAGCTGAGACGGACGTTCCTTGCAGTTCCTGCAGGCTCACGGTTCCTGAAGCAACTGTCAGGCTGACATAAAGTAGGAAGAATGGAGGGTCCTGCACTGCCCAGGGAACAAACTAGCAGCAGAGCAAAGCAATTAATAAAAGGTGCGCTCCTTAAAACCCAAGCAGGGTCCGACCTTCCTGGCTATCCGGTTCACTTTAGATCTGTACAGCAAACTCAACCAGAGGAGGGAGTCCTGGCTTGCAGTTTGGGTGAACTGGTTGGTCCCACCAGCTCAGGGGAAGAAGATTCCTGGTAGATCTTCTCTGTCGTTGGAGCTTGAAGATTCGGACCTGCAGCAGGGCTTCACTGGGCGGTTCAGTTATTGTAGGGGTCCTCTTCTGTCAGCTCCTCGTCGGTTCTTTCGTTCCAGTGGCGACGCTGCCTTTCCAATCCCAGAGACTTGCTTTTTTTGCAGTTTTCCCCCATTAACACAGCCTGGCTGTCAATCACAGAGCAGAGTGGCTGTCCCGCTGGGACAGTTACCTAGCCAATCAAACAGGAGTGTGACTTGGGTTACCAAGGGAACCCATGGTGCGGGTCCTAAAACCCCTTCCTCACATCCTGCCTACTCAGACTTTGAGAAACCTAAGGAGTGCTTCTGTGGAGAATCCCGTGAAAAGACGGTGAACAAAGGAATCAAACCTGGTTTGGCGCGCAGAGTAAAACACAAGAAAGACATTTTCAAAAAGAAAAGGCGAATAAATCCAGCCGGAACCGTATAAAAACCTATATAGTATAGCGGGGTTATGTATCTCAGAATTATTTAGAGGAAGGCAATAGATTAACTTTACTAAGCGTAATGGAGTGTTGGATCTTTTTGTGATTAAAAAAATACCAGTAGTGAAAAAGAAGAGCATAGAGTGTTTGGAGTCACATAACACATTTTTAGATTTTGTCAAATGGTCAATATTTTCGTGATGCACAAAAATAACAATAGTGAAATAATATACAGAATTGTTTGCAGGAAACAGATCATGTTCAGTGGATTTAAGTGAATGTGGCAACTTTTTGTGAATGGGAAAACATAATGGGAATGAAAAAAGAAAATCTTCTAGTGGCAGAAATGGCATTTCTTTTCCTGTATCTGTAGGTACTAATAATCTGGAAATAGAAAAATAAAATCATATTATTATACTGAGACAGGAGATTACATTCAGCGACTAAAACTGTTTATGGTTAGAGAAGATAAAAGTAGAAAATGAATATTAGAATTAGTTGAGGCAGGAGATTAAGGGGATAATTCATAGAATTCAGTGCACAAGTGGCGCACAGTGTGCGCGTGCGACTTTCTGCGCCAGCTGCGTGCGCTAAAATCCATTTCTGCGCACAGCGTATTCATGGATTTTAGCTTCCCAAACCAGCCGTGGCGCAGAGTGGCGCAGCAACCCTGCAGCAGCACCAGTTACCCCCCCAACCCCTCCACGTGCGCCATGCACAGCACAAAAATCCCGTACATGGCGCACAGGCCCCCAACCACAAAAACGCCTGTTAAACTCCCCGCGCACCCCTCCGAATACACGTACCCCACTGCACAGGGAGTCTCACATGTGATTGGAGTGGGGTACGTGTATTTCTGGGTGCATGAGAAGTTTCACACGTGATAGGCCCTGTGCGAGTGGGGTACGTGTATTTTTGGGGTACGAGGGAAGTTTCACACGTGATTGGAGCAGGGTACGTGTATTTCGGGTGTGCTTAGGAAGTTTCACACGCAATAGGCCCTGTGCGAGTGGGGTACGTTTATTTCGGGGGTACGCGGGAAGTTTCACAAGCGATTGGAGCAGGGTCCGTGTATTTCGGGGGTTCGGGGGAAGTTTCACACGTGATAGGCCCTGTGCGAGTGGGGTACGTGTATTTTGGGGGTACGCGGGAAGTTTCACACGTGATTGGAGCAGGGTACGTGTATTTCAGGGGTGTGCGGGAAGTTTCACACACGATAGGCCCTGTGCGAGTGGGATACGTTTATTTCGGGGGTACGCGGGAAGTTTCACATGCGATTGGAGCAGGGTACGTGTATTTCGGGGGTTCGCAGGAAGTTTCACACGTGATAGGCCCTGTGCGAGTGGGTTACGTGTATTTCGGGGTTTCGCAAGAAGTTTCACACACGATAGGCCCTGTGCGAGTTGGGTACGTGTATTTCGAGGGTGCGCGGGAAGTTTCACATGCGATAGGCCCTGTGCGAGTGGGGTACGTGTATTACTGGGGTTCGCGGGAACTTTCACACGCGATAGGCCCTGTGTGAGTGGGGTACGTGTATTTTGGGGGTGAGCTGGAAGTTTCACACGTGATTGGAGCAGGGTACGTGTATTTCGGGGGTGCGCGGGAAGTTTCACACGCAATTGGAGCAGGGTACGTGCATTTCAGGGGTGCGCGGGAAGTTTTCCACGCGATAGACCCTGTGCGAGTGGGGTACGTGTATTTCAGGGGTTCACGGGAAGTTTCACACGCGATAGGCCCTGTGCAGTGGGGTACGTGTATTCCGGGGATGTGCAGGAAGTTTCACACGCAATTTCGCTGTCAGAGCAGGGTACGCGTATCCAGTGGGGTGTGCGTGGAGTCCCACACGTGAATTAGCACTGTAGGTCCTCCCAGGTGTCCCCTATACCCCCTCCATGGCCCCTGCAGGCAGCCCACATCACAGGGGACTTCCCTGCAACCCTGGTCATGTGCCACAGGCAGTCCATCCACCATGGACATGCCCCCCAGCCATGCCACATGTCAACTTGCACTAGTGATCACCAACTCCCAGAACCCCCACCCCCCAGCATTCAGGGGCACCTGCCAGGAGGCCCCCACACATGTCCCCCAGCACCCCACCCCCCAGCAGTCAGGGGCACCTGCCAGCAGGCCCCAACACATGTCCCCCAGCACCCCCACACCCCAGCAGTCAGGGGCACCTGCCAGCAGGCCCCCACACATGTCCCCCAGCACCCCCACCCCCCAGCAGTCAGGGGCACCTACCAGCAGGCCCCCACACATGTCCCCCAGGACCCCCAGCCCCCAGCAGTCAGCGGAACCTGCCAGCAGGCCCCCACACATGTCCCCCAGCACCCGCACCCCCCAGCAGTCAGGGGCACCTGCCAGCAGGCCCCCACACTTGTCCCCCAGCACACCCACTCCCCAGCATTCAGGGGCACCTGCCAGCAGGTCCCCACACATGTCCTGCAGCACCCCCACCGCCCAGCATTCAGGAGCACCTGCCAGCAGGCCCCCACACATGTCCCCCAGCACCCCCACCCCCCAGCAGTCAGTGGCACCTGCCAGCAGGCCCCCACACATATCCCCCAGTACCCCCACCCCCCAGCAGTCAGGTGCACCTGCCAGCAGGCCCCCACTCATGTCCCACACATGTCCCCCAGCAGCCCCACCCCCCAGCATTCAGGGGCACCTGCCAGCAGGCCCCCACTCATGTCCCCCTGCCCCCACATCATGACGATCCTCAATCATGGGCCTTATGCCCAGCCACATCACAGCCCATGCCACCCCAGCTCAAAGACCCAACCAAGTATTGCATCCAGCCACATAGAAATGCCCATTACATGATACAACCCGAATGGCAAGTATGTAAATGAACACATGTCCGTCACATACACACAATGGGTGCAAGTGAATGTGAAATCCCACATCATGACATGCATGAAATCAATGAGAGAATACCACACATCGAAGTATGAAACAAAAATGTATTGAAACCACAATGAATGTAATGAAAAGAAAACACACAATAATGTGAAGAAGAAATAAAACGCAGCATGTCCGGAAAATAATCAAAAATATGAAATCAGAATCCAAAGAAATCCAAATGAAAATGTGTCCAAAGTCTCAGTCCAACAGAGCAAATCCAACGGAAAAAAATAAGTGAAATCCATTGAGCCATGGTGAAATGAAAAAAAAAAGACAAATCCACTGTTCAACTATATACAAATCACCAATCCAGGGTCCATGAGCCCAACAAATGAAATGAAACCTACAAAAAGTCTACCTAATAAAGAACTATATACAAAAACCTGGTGCATTGTCCAAGCGCCCCAAAATAAACAAAAACAGAAAGGAAACCTAACACTATCTAACTATATACAATGGCGGCGGGCAAGTCCTGCGGATCACTCTGTGCTGTCCCGGGCCAGGGCATCATCGAACTCCATGTCGATGTCCCAGAGGCGGGCCTCTGCCCTGGCCCCGAGGTCTCGCAGGGAGGCACTCATGGCCTGTTCCAACTCCCTGCGAGTTGCCTCGAGGCACTCTGCCTGCCTTAACGCCCGATGCATGGAGAACTCTGCCCTGACCATGGTGAGCCGTGCCTCTTCCGCCCGCCGCCGCTCCACATCTATCCGCTGGCCCAACAGCTGCCACACGGAAGACACTCCCATTCCTGGGTCCTCCTGCCCTCTGGCCAATGCCTGCCCCTCCGATGTTGATGGCCCTGAGCCATCATTGCTCCCACCCACAGCCTGCTCCTGCTGCTGCTGCTGCTGCTGCTGTCCATGTGCCCTGTCCGATGGTGCCTGCACATCCTCCATCAGCTGGTCTGCAGTTGTGGTGTCCACCCCTGCTGGACCGCCGACTCCCGACTTTGACAGTGATGTGAGCTCCACCAAGCTGGCTGTGTTGGTCAAGCCAGGTCCACAGGGGGCCCTGGTGGAATCTGGGCCGGAAGACGGCAGGGAGAACGACTGGCGCATAGTCTCCACAGAGGAGGAGAGGTCCACCAGAGTGCGCGACGCATGTAGGAACCCACCGACCAGGGCCCCTCCCAACAGTGCCACATCGCTACCCGACACCAATCAGGACGGAGCCCATATGGTCATGGGACCCCTCGTCCGCAGGTAGTGGAGAGACAGATGACATGGCACCCTCCCCTACCTGCGGACGGGCCTGGGATGGGGCATCCCTGCTGGTGCATGGTGACCTGTGCTGCCTCCTGATGCTGGCCCTGGACTGCACCACTTGCACCAGTGGTACTACCCCCACCAGGCCCCATGTGCGGCTCAGTAGCGGGCTCCTCCTCCTCTGACCACCAACCTGGATGTCTCCGTACCATCTTCTGCCATTGCAAGCCCTTGTGGGGGCTCACCCGGCCCTTCCGCCACAGCCGTAGGGGCAGACGCGGCACCAGCCCCCTTGCTCCCGGATGATGGCAAGTCCTGGGAGGGTGGCTGGGCCTTGCATCCCCGCCGCTTGGCTCCACAGCTCCGCCTCCGCCCTCTTCTTCACTTAACGCTGCGTAGAGGGATACATAGAACACAAGCATCAGGGTACAGTACAACATTCCCCTAGACAGGAAGCAAAAACACATGAGTTGCAGTGTCTAACGTCACTTCCATCCTGTCCCTCCACAACACATGGGTGAATGCACGCAACACACATGCATGAACAGGCACGGCGCCTGCAATCAACATCAGCATCCATGTACAAGGGCCTCTATCAACCAAAATCTTGCCTTCAAACTCACATGCATCATGGCTCACACTGATCCCATGCACACACATCACCGGAGGGTCATGCATTATGCCTTGCACACCACAGACACAGTGGATAGACACAGTGCATACAACGGTGACCGCACTGCATAAGTGAATGTACACATCATCACAGACATGTGTCATGAATCCATGGCGTACCTAAGTCACACACACACTTCTCAAACACACACACATGTGCACCATACATGTACATGACAGCAGCACCCATCCCTCACACCCCCACCATGTGCAAGAACAGACACTGGCATGCTTTCAAGTGTGCATTTGCCATACAGCTACCCATGTTGCATTGTAACTCATGCACCAACCATGTGGTTCACACATTACTGGTCTCACATGCATGACCATGATGTCCCTGCACACACACATCCATACATGGCCTATGTCACACATACACGCAAGTATCAGACTACCAGCACACTGCAACATGCCCTGTCTCACACACCAATGCTTGGCCACTTACCGCTCAACTCCAGACGGGTTTTCCTCTGCAGGATCTGGGCGTGGAGCGCTGGGCCTACGCGTTACAGGACCCTCATCTGGATGTCACTCATGCTGACCCTTGTAAAGGGTCCTGGACCTCAAGTCCTCCCAGCACTTCTTGACGTGCTTGATGTTGTGGGTTGCCACCCCCTCCGTGTTGATGGCAACCACTATGTCGTCCCAGATCCTCTCCCGTCCTTCCTTGTTGGCATGTGATGTTCCGAAGAAGGCATCAAAATGCCCAGGACATGCTCCACCAGGACACCAACTTCCTTCACACTGAAGCTGGTGGACCTCTGCCTTTCTGTCTGGGGGTCGCCAGTGGTCTCTGATGGTGTTTGCCCTGACATGGCGACCTCCGAGGCAGGCGTGGGTGGGCAACTGGGTCCTGGGGCTGGGCTGTGGAGCGATGGTATCCCAGTCGGGAGTCTTCTGTTCCAGCAGGGGTGGACACAGCAACTGGAACCCTGGCTGACGTGCAGGCACCAAATAGCAGGGCACTTTGGCAGCAGGAAGGCAGGCAGCAGCAGATGGCAGGTGTGAGCGTGCTCGGGGCACTGGGGGGCAGTAATTCGGCCTTCTGGGCAGGAGCGTGGTCTTCCATGTGTTGTTGGGTGGCCAGCTTGATACGGAGTGATTTGGCACGTGAAAAAATTGCACGTCAGCGTGTAATTGGAGGAAAGGCCTTAGCGCGTAAGCATGTCAGCACACGTACGCGATTTCATTGGACCAAAGGCCCTTAGCGCGTAAGCGCTTCTGTGACGTTACGCGCACTGGCGTTTCCCTCGTGACGTGGGCATAGTGGTTCAGCGCACGTGAAAAAACTGCACGTCTGCGTGTGAATGCATGTAATCCGAGGAAAGGGCATACGCGCATAAGTGACGTGACGTGCGCGGGCGTTTCCCTCAGCATGGGTTAAAGGTGAGTGGGGCCAGCAGTTCGCTGTACGTGCCTTTCGTGGAGACCGACATGTGTTCCAGCTTTGTCTTGTTTCGTGCGCCATCACAACTTCACAGCTATCAAGGATGTATCTCTTCTTTTGGCGGGGGTATTGGCTACGTGTGTTTTTCTGCATCGCGCTAGTCAGACGGTGAGTCGCGCACACTATTTTTCCCACTGCGGGTGCCCCTGTGTATCGCACCCGTTTTCGAGGTCATAGTAGCCTGCGTGTCCCACGTGTTTGCGTTTTTCGTGTTACTAGGTGCCACCACGTACTGCGGGAGGTTGATGCCACGCACGTAGGCTGCAGGGTTTGCTTGCACGGTTTTACTGCAGCTTTGGGGTGCCTGAGCGTTGCGTGACCCATCAGTACATCACCGGGGTCACATAAAGCCTTGCAGGTGCAGGGGGGCTGTTAACATCTTGCATCCCACCCCCTTCACCCCAATTACCCAGGTCAATTGTGGTGTACACCTCCCATTGGCACTACTCCATCTGTGCCAGCACTACTACATCTGTGCCATGGTTGGGAGGCCACCAAAGGTGAAGGGCGCCTCAGCTGGATGTCCTCCTCGTGGCGGGCGTGGTCGGGGACATGGCCAGCATGACCAGGGAGTAGGGGGACTCCAGGGTGACCAGGGTGGCTGCAGAGGGGGAAGAGGCAGGGGTGCGCCACTTAAGCACAATGTTGTGCCATGTGTCGATGCAGTCATGCCAACACCCCCTGTGGTTCCAGGAAATGCAGCTTCTGCATCTGGCACTGGTGCCCGTGTGACCCGGCAGTCCGTTTCATCGACTGCCACGGGCCCAAGGGTAGTGGCAGCTGCAGGTGCAGCTGTGGACACCACCACCCAGGCTCAGGGTCTGCCAGTGCAGGCTGCATTGGCACTTGAAGAGCCCTTGGAAGATTTCCAACAGGAGGGAAACCATAGGGGCACGCAGGGCTGCCCTGACCAAGACAGATGGCCCTGGGGCAGTTATGTCATCTGCTGCCCCGAACAGCTGGGTGTTGGCAAGTGCAGGGGCAGATGCACCCAACAACACCCCGGTTGTGAGTCTGCCAACCAGGACAGTTGCGGTCAATGACCCTGCCACAGCGGAGGTTGCTGCGCAGGGTCTATTAGAGGGCACCCAGCTGCCACTGACACAAGTCAGGCCTTTAATCGTCCCTCCACCTGCCACTCCTTTGGCTCAATCCACCGAACCCACTGGCCATACTGATCAGGGCGGCATTAGCCAGCCAGGGTCTGCGCCACAATCCAAGAGGAGGAAGGTTACTCCTGCAGCACAGGCTCGGACCCCACACACAGCCACGACCTCCTGCACGTCGAAGAAGAAGCCTTTCTGCAAACAGGAAGTGGACTTCCTCGTGGACTACGTGCGGGACCACAGCCGTGACATGCTAGTGGGTGCTAATTGTCAGACTACGGCTGCCCACCGTGATACCCACTGGAAGCAAGTTGCGGAACATGTGAGTGCATTCGGCCATGAGGTGCGCACGGCGCAAGAGTGCAAAAAGCGTTGGAATGACCTCAAACGCAGCGCTAAGGCTAAGCGTGCCTCAAATTACAACTTGACTCTGGTGACTGGCAGTGGTCCTGCACCAGAGGAGGAAGATCTCACTCTGCATGAGTCACTAGTTGTCGGACTTTGATGCATAGTCCAGTGAGTGTTGATGCGTGTTTGTCGAGGACGTGTGTGTTTTACTTGTGTGATGTGTTTTGCATGACTGCCACTACAAGTCACGTGTACATGGTTCTGATGTGCAAGTGATGCAATGCTTCCCTGATGCATGTCTACTCTGCTGGATGGTGGACATGTGGAGCAGACGGGGACTGTCCGCATCACCACTATTGCACCCTACTCACATGCTGGTTACCAGTATGCCCCTCCGTTCCATGTTCAAGCTCACTGGCACTTCTGCATGTAGCGTGGGGTGACCTTCCTCTCAGCCCAGGGACAATGCGTAGCATGACTGACGTGCATGTGTCCTCTGCCTGCAAGCGGGTACTCAATGTAGGCATGCTCCCTTGCCCCTCAACCCCCCGCTCTGCACCCCAATTCCACCTTAGCACTGGTCTGTACAATATTGCTGTTGGTTACTTCCCTGTTCATGCCTCCTGTGTACATGCTAACATCCAGCGGCCAATCTGCCAGACATATGCTGTGTGGTACATCCTTAGTACTTGATGCAGGGTGTCTCACTTGGACTGTGCAGAGGTCAGATGACCCGCATGGACATGAGGTCCCATTCATGCTCCATGTGCATTCCACGCTTGCCCCTATGTGTCCATGACTGGATGATCACTGTAATACAAGTCCTGGATGACCTACATTGCATGGCATTTCATCTGCCTTCCAATGTCAACTGTGGCTCAGTACTGCGTTGCACACATGTTTAGGGTCTGACAATCTGTGTGGGTCACAGGCCTCAGCCTGTTTAATGGCCAATGCCTCTGTCCAACTGGTGTAGTGTCTTCTTCACACGAGGGTGTACTCCAGAGGTTTCATCCTGCTTACTGTCCCATCATCATTTGCTGTGTTGTCACTTGACTCACATGATGCTGTTGATGCCAGTCAACACTGTCTGTCAATACACAGGTCTATGGTCGGCCTTTTGATACCATGCTAGGCATCCCTGCTTTTGCACTTGGGGGGAGGGGTGGTTTGCTTGTAGACATGCTACCCATTGAATGCACATTGCACGTGATGCCTGAAGTTGACCTTGCACTGCCTTCACATTTTCTGACACACACCATGAAATCCTTGTACATGTAGATAGTGAGTAACATACATATTTGCTGCACTGCATAGACCCACTTCAGTGCAAACTGCCACCTTTCCACAGGTCTAATCACAGAAGCAATTTCATGTTGACCCAGCATGCATGCCACGTTCTATTTTGTGTGTCACATGTCTGCCTGATGTGTTTGGTGTCGGTGTGTGTGTGTTGTGTGCTTTCAACATGTGTAGTGACATTTTTTCTCTCTATTTTTAAGATGATGACGCAATGGAGCCGGAGGATGGTGTTGTCATGCCAGGCACAGGGTTGTTATCACTACATCAACCCAGCACAAGTGGGGGTCGTGGGGTGGTAGGCCACGAAAACCCCCAAGTGCTACGGTCCATCTTGTCTCTGGCTGCCTATGAGTCCAGCCCTGATGAACACTCTGACGACCATGTCGAGTTGTATGAGCATCAGGTCCATATGTCAGGGGTGAGTGATTCTGATGTGGACACTCCTCTGTCCGTGACACCTGCACTGAGGGGTCAGAGAGTCTTGGAACCTCCGCCTGTGGTGGATCGGGACACAGGGTCACCCTCCACACCAGTCACTGATGTGCCTGGGACATCACGTCGACGGGGGCATGTAGTTGTGCAGCCGCGGGCAGTGCTAACACAACGAGGACACTCGGTCCTTAGGTCCCGCAGGGGTCAAGCCCAGCAACGCGGTTGCCGCGCGCAACCGCAGTATACTGAGTGGGAGCAAGACATGACTGCCAATTCTGAACGGCAGGGGGCAGCAATGGAGAACATCGCTGAGAGCATGGAGTGTGTGGCCCGATCCGTGCTCCCCCTGCTAGGCAGGTGCTTCTCCAGCAGCAGGCGGCACGGTCCATGGCCCGCTCGCTCAGGCTGGGCATGGCGGCCTCAGACAGGGCACGCCAGGCAGAAATGTTGTCTCTGCGTCAAGCAATTGCTGCTCACGCAGAGGCACACATGAAGGTCCTGAGGGAGGAGTATGCTTCCCTCAGATCCACTATGGGTGTCTTTCTGATGTCCCAGAGGGAGCGGGCAGAGGAGAGGTTTGCACAGCTTGAGCGTACCATCTCGGCTGAGCTACATGCTTGCCGGGAGGTGCAGCGGTTGTCCAGCCAGGCCTTGCAGAAGGAACTGTGTTACACGTGCTACCTTGCAAGAGGAAGAACGTGTATCACGTGAGATTCTGCATGCAGACCTACGTGTCATCGCCACACAGAACCAGGCTCACCCGTCCGGCAGACTTGCTGCCGATGAGGGGCAGCTGTGGCTAGGTGTGGTCATGCTCCTGTGCCACGTCCTCCTTTCCAGGAAGAGCATGACTCGGACGACAATCTATCTCCCACATAGCTCGGGCTGTGCAGGCGTTGAGCCCATGGAGGTTTTTTTTTTCCTCAGCATCATCGCATATGGGTGTTGAGCAGCACCCTATACCTCCACCCTCCTGGGTGCCCCCCCCCCCCACGGTGTATATGGGTATTTTTGATTTTTCTTTTAGTTTAGTTAGTTAAGTTTCTGTTTGATAGTTAGTTTAAATAGGTAATGTAGGTTTTTCATAGTTAGTGTAATTAGTTAATATAGTTTAAAATTGCTTGTCTATTGTGCTTTCTTGTGACAGTGTGGTGCTTTGTGGCTTTTGAAAGCATCCACTGTCTGTTCCAGCTGGGCCCTTCAAGCTTGTCTTGTGTATGTGTTTGCTGCTTGGGGTCCTTGACTCACACATGCGGGTCCTGCTTCCCTTAACCATGGGCTCGCAAGGATGGTTCGGTGTAACAGCCTATTACACAAGGGCTTTGGACTGTCATATCTGTGGCATGTCTGCTGCTGTGGAACTTGTGTTAACACCCCTAGTGGGGATGATTGGGGTGTAATTGACCACTGTTCTTCTTTTGCTAGATGGGGTGTTTCATGATTCATGCGTACATTCATTGCTATGCATTGTGTAGTATGTTTCTTATCTTTACTGTACATGTGCTTGTTGCAATCCATGCCGTAGATAGTGTGTTCCACACTTTGGCAGTGAAAGACGGACTGATGGTGTGATTTCTGATGTACGTCTCTGACATGGTCCAGTCATGAAATGCCTGAAGAGACACACACAGATGAATCTAAAGCATTAATCATGTGTTTCATGGCCTTTTTGCAGGGGGATGAGCCTCCAGACCACGTTTGCCAGCAGACATGGGCCATTGGACGTCTGGAATCTGGACACATTTAGTGGTGCCGACATGCGCATGTGTGCGCAAGCAGAGGCACAGGAATTGCGATCATACATCCGAAAACTGCTGACGTGTTTCAAGGGACTCCAGGCAAGGTGAGCAGCCCAGGGGGGTCACAACACAGCAAATCTTCCACTTGGCCAGTTGCACATTCATGCTTAGTAGCAGCACTGACGGTGATCTTGGACAAATATTGGTGTTGAAGCGCACAATACAGCTCAGATGTGTTAGTGGACTGATGGCTAGTTAATGGGAAAGTTGTCTGGGGCACCTGCAGGGGCAGTGGCACATACCCTCCGGTCCACCATGGTCCATTGAGGCACTTGTATTAGCCATGTAGCGTTCCGAGACATGGAAAGAAGAAGCTCATAGGGACAGACAGCAAGGGACAGACTTGGGTGCAGTGCATTTCATTTCCAAGTAGAATATGAAACATGCACTGCCTACTTCATTTTGGTCATGGTGGTACACGACTTGTTCTGAAGTTATACCTTGCTATGTGCGTCTGTCTGCTTACCCAGGGAACATTGCATGTTGTGTGAATCATGACACATTGGTGTTCCATTTGCCATGCACCCACCGGCGCCTGACTTACTGCATTGACTGTGTTTGAACCATCACAGGGTTAATGTTACGTATGGGTACGAAGCATCCACACAAGATAGTCTGTTTGTGGAGTAGTTTGTTACTTTGGGGCATATTTGGTGGTGTGTTTGTGTGTTTTGGGCACGCACAGATTATTAACTGTGGCTCTCTTTGCAGCCTTGAACTGCTCCTGTTACCGGACCTGAGAGTGCGCAGGCAGGAGGCCAGCACTCACCCCAGAGATAATTTTCTCTTTGACCTCCATTTGAGTAATTTGCTGCTATGTGCATGATGAACAAGTTTGGTCTAATTGTGTATGTGTTAATGTGAGTACTGCATTTTTGTGCATTCCCTACTTTCCAGTGTCAATCCTACTCCCCTCTCCTGCCCCTCATTCCGGTTATCCAGTATACCAATGCCTGTCCCGACTGCATATCCCTGACCCTCCTTCCCCACCAGGGTCTCAGAGGCCTGTGTGAGTTTGACCTTGCAGGCACCCAGACCACAGTGGGGGTGGTTGGTTCGTGCCACTCCTGCGCCTGTACACGGGAGCTGTGACAGTACACATCCGTTCGTGGTGCGTCATTCTATGTTATGTACCACACATGGTACACATCCTGTTGTGACATTGTTTTACTGTGCTACCTTGGTTGTTAACATCATTGTGGTAGTACTTGGCCTTTGTGGCGTACTTCTACTTCAATTCATCTACTGGAGGCTGTTCTGGTTTGTTTAACTGCCTGCAGGCTTTTTGCTTGGCTTCTGTGTTGGCCTTCTTTGAGTTGTCTTGGATTTGGTGCTTTTGCAAATCAAGGTGGACTCTGAGGGTGCTGACAACTTTTTACACACAAGGTGGGAGATGGTGACAAAGGGGAAGGGTGATCCTGTGGCCAGGTGAAATTCAAGGATGAAGGCTGAATAACCCAGGTGCAGTTGTTCAGTGGGTCGTGGTGATTTGTGAGGGAGGGGGGTGTTTTGTTGTTGATAGTTGCCTTGCCCTGCAGTGTGATGGGCACCCTGACATTGTAATTGTGGTATCCTATGTACATGATGTATTCTGCTGATCAATGCCTGTTCATGTGTTGTGTTTACCTTACAGGTGTGAGGGGATAGTTGTGGTTTGACATGCTGGGGTATACACATGGTGAATGTTCACATGTGATGTGTAGAGGACACTGATGGTCACTTGATTGCACATGCATATGTTGAGTGCATGTCCCTACTGACCCACACACTCGCACTATAATCCACTACATGTACGACCACCCTTCCATGTCTACGTGTACACTCTGTTTGCCTTCTGGTGCCCACTGTGTCCCTGCAGCACATGTTCTATGACCAATTGTGGATCTTGTACATGCCTAATTTGCTTTTTGATGTAGTTTGTCACTTAGATGTGATGCTCAGGGTGTGCATCACACACAATGGCTGTTCACTGTGCCGTGTGCTGAACAGTGTGTTGCAGGAGGTGGACAAGGCACACAGAAGCTGCAGTGTTGATTTTGCAATGCACATTGTGCATGTAGACAGGCATTCATTGTTATGTTACAAGTACAACATTTGGAATGCATTTGGGTATGACTTATTTTGGGTGGGAGGTTGTTGGTCAGTCATTTCATCTGATTCCATGTCAGGCATCATTGTCTGATGCCAATTTAGATTTTTCACATGGCAATGTGTACCTTATTGGTAATGTGTTGGTGTATGGCTATTGCTTGCCATGGCATGTTGTGGTTTGGGAGGGTATGAGTGACATACCAGTGATAGTCATGGGCTGTTTTGCAGGTCTGTGTGATTCACACCTTGCATGTGTGCCTTTTGGTCACACAGGATTGCTTGTGTTTAAGTAGCTAGGGATGCACACAATTCCATGACAACAATCTCAGGATGGTAAGGTTGTGACAGTTGACTGTCTCTTTGTCATCATCGATTGTCACCTGGTATGTGCCAGGTCTGTGGGCACTCCGCAGGTTTGGGAGTTTAGGTGAAAAATGGGGCCACAAGCTGGGTCCGGGCTTCCACGCCACGTGCTCTATCCCCTTCCACGGGCAGCACCTGTGCCTGTGGTTGGGGATGTGGGGGCACCACCATGTCCACCGGTACGCCCTGCCGTGTTGCAACATTGTGCAGGACACATGCTGCCACAATGATCCTGCACACTACCGGGGGTGCATAGAGTAGCTGCCTGCCAGAGCGGTCAAGGGAGTGGAAGCGTGACTTGAGCACTCCGAATGGGCGCTCCACTATGGCCCTGGTTGCAATATGGGCCGCGTTGTATCTTAACTGGGGTGGTGTGGTGGGGTTCCGGATTGCCGTCATCATGTGGTTGCTCAGAGGGTAGGCACTGTCCCCTGGAGAGGTGACAATGGTTGTGATTATTGGGGTTTGTGTATTTGTGTGTGTGTGTGACATGCATGCATGTGCACAGGCATTTGTACTCACCTAGGAGCCATGTGTCGCCATGCTGCCCAGCTTCCAGGGCCTGGCTCAGGGCAGACATTCTGTATATGAAACTGTCATGGGTGGAGCCAGAGTAGTTTGCATAGACAGAGATGATGATTCCCTTTGCATCACATACCACCTGTACGATGATGGAATGCTAGTGCTTGCAGTTTCGATAGATGTGCTCAGTGGCCCTAGGTGGACGTAGGGTCAAATGGGTGCAATCTATGGCACCGAGCTCTTTGGGGAAGTGTGCCACCCTGTAAAAGTCCTGGACAATGGCCTGCCTTTCTGCGGGTGTTCTGAGCATGTATATGTGCCTGCGGACTGAGGGGCGTGCTGCAATTATTGCCAAGACCGGGTGTAGGCAGCGTGACTAAGTGGCTTGTGAGACCACCCCACTATGGCAGTAGTCCGCTGAAAAGACCCAGTGGCCAAAAAATGCAGGACATTGAGCACCTTCTCCAAGGGGCTCAATGCTTGGGAGCAGAGGGTGGGGGATTTAAGGTCATCTTCCCACTCCTGTT
Organism: Ambystoma mexicanum; assembly: GCF_040938575.1. Lineage (NCBI taxonomy): Eukaryota > Metazoa > Chordata > Amphibia > Caudata > Ambystomatidae > Ambystoma > Ambystoma mexicanum. Next base: position 1,153,935,014 of record NC_090928.1, read on the forward strand.
ACGCTCACCGTGCTCCCACAGAGGCGTCGATCTGGACTGGACTGCTGCAGTCTCCACCAATGTGACGCGTAGGGCCGAGATGATGGACTGGACTGGCCCACCTAGCTTCGTTTGCTTGGCCCGTAGGAATATTCTTCTGCAAGTGGAGAAAGGGAATTAACCACCCGTGGAGTTGAGCGTAAAACCCCCCACCCCGCTGTTCTCCCCACTGATCACCTCAGCTGTTCCCTCTTATAGTCTCACCTGATGATTTGAAAAGATGAGCTCTCCATCCTGCATTGAGCGCAGGGGCGCGTAGATAACCAGTTGCTTCACTGGCTCGAAGGAATTGGTGAGTTCCAGGACAATATTGATTCCGATATTCCTGGCAAAACGCCATAAGTATGTAGTTCGTAAGAGATCAAATGCCTGACTTTCACTCTTGTGCGATTCCTTGCAGCTTGCAGCTTGACCTTACTGAAGAGTTCCTAGTGAACCGGTAATGTTCTGGTAAGGATTTGTATTATCCAACACAGTTCGATAAAATAATGTCCATATGTAACCTGTTGCTTTCTCCCTTATTCAGGCGCTGAGAGAACGTATGAAGTCTCGGGGAATGATCCATCCGGCGGTAAAATCAGGTAAGTCTTTTGTGGTGAGGAGGGTTCCCCTTGTTAGTCCCTTGTTTCACCCTACTGTCCTTTTGTTTCCCCTTAGGGGCCGGGGTTCAGCTAGGATGCAGTGGAAGCTGCGCTGACCCGTGAAGAAGAATAGTACCCCCTGTGGTAAAATAAGGTAAGCTTGTGGGGGGTATTCCTCTGTGTATTCCCTTGGCTCACCTTGCTGTTCTTGTCTTTTCCTTAGGTGCCGGAGAGCGGTGGTAACATGCAGGAGGATGCGGTGAAATGTGAAGATGCTGCAAAGGCCGGTGAGTTCAGTGCGGCGCTGCAGCAGGCGAGGCGACGCGCATAAAATAACTTCTTTCTTTCAGCTCGAAGGCGCGATGGATCAGGAATTCAGGTAAGGATCAAAGGTATTGCTCTTGTTCTAACCTTTTCTCCTTCCTTCTCCCTTTTGCTAGGAGCTCCAAACTCGAGGCAGGCATGGCAGAAGACTGGATGCAGACTTGCAGGCACGGTGAGCGTTACGCTGCTGGATGCAGAATAACGCGAAGCGTGTGCTGCTCTTCGGGCGTGGTTTAAATAGCATCCAAAGTAGTCCCAGGTAAGTATTCCTCCCCAGCCCCACCCGAGTAAAGAAATAGTCCCTAGGTAAAATAGTCCCTTCCAAGCCTCGTTTGGCTTGGAGCTCTTGCAGCATCGTCTGCATCAGGTAAGTTTGCAGCATGGTCTGCATCAGGTAAGTTTTAATCTATGAGCCTGACGCCTATGGCCTATGGCGCCAGGACTGACTCTCTATATGAGCCTGGCGCCATAGGCGCCAGTAATGCACCCAAATAGCCCCTAGCGGGGGTTGTTGGGCTTGTTTGGGGTAACTTGATGCCTGCTTCCAGGGTTGCTGGACTTGGTCTGGGTCCCCGGGGGTAGGCATCATGACAGCACTCCCCCCCAAGGCCCCTCCTAAAGTCATTCTTCCCTGTGGTTTCGGTTTGTCTGGGAAATTTCGGTGGAATTATTTCACCAATCGGGGTGCATGAACATGGTCACTAGGTTCCCATGACCTTTCCTGTGGTCCGTAACCTTTCCAGTTGATTAAATAAAAAAGTTTTGACTTTATCAGCTTGGAGTCCAGGATGTTCTTAACTTTAAATTCGGGTTCTCCGTCTACAAGGATGGGGTCTGGTGGCTTGGTTAGTCTGGTCCCTGGTTGCACTGGCTTCAAAAGTGATACATGAAAGACGGGATGAATTTGCATATTAGCAGGTAAGTCCAACTTGACAGCCACCGGGTTGATAATGGCCTTAATAGAGTAAGGTCCCAAATATCTGGGGTTAAAGGTCCGTGTTCCCTTTAGAGGTATATGTTTTGTGGCTAACCATACTTGGTCCCCTATTTGGTATTGTTGAGAATCACTTCTATACCGATCATCATCTTTCTTGTATTTTTCTTTTGCCTGTTTTAAATGTGTAGTTGCTTCCTTAAAGGCTTGTGTAATCGTAGCGTGCAGATGGTCCACTACGGGCATTTCTAAGTCTTGGGGTGAGTCAAGGTCTGAGGTTCGAGGATGGTGCCGATATAAGGTATAAAAGGGGCTTTGTCCAGTTCCAGAGTGTACTGAATTATTGTATGCATATTCGGTGATCCAAAGAATGTCTTTCCAATTACTCTCCGTCTGATGTAACATACAACGCAGGTATTGTTCGAGGGTCTGGTTGGTCCTCTCCGTTTGACCATCGGTCTGGGGGTGGTGACTGGTCGATAACCTCACATCGATTTGCGCCAATTGACAGCATTGTTTCCAAAAATGTGAAATGAATTGACTGCCCCGGTCAGAGACCAACACGGACGGAAATCCATGTATGCAAACAATGTTTTCGAGGAATTATTTGGCCAGGATTGAGGCTGAAGGTAGTCCTTTTAAAGGAATAAAGTGGGCCATCTTAGAAAAAAGATGCACAATAACTAGAATGGTGTTAAACCCATTACAAGGAGGTAGATCGGTAATAAAGTCTAACGATAAGGTGTGCCATGGTGTAGGCGGAATGTCTAAAGGTTGCAAGAGTCCAGCTGGTTTTTTCTTTTGACTTTTGTTTTAGGCGCAAATGCCGCAAGACATCACAAATGATTTCATATCCTTTCGGCAGGTGGGCCACCAGAATTGTCTTTTAATTTTTGCTTCAGTTTTTGAATACCTGGGTGCCCCTCCATTAGGGTATCATGATAACAGATAATGACTAGCTCTTGTAGTTCCTTGTGTGGCAGAAATAGCCGCCCTTGGTAATAAGGCAGATCATTGGTGACAGAGTAGTCCGGGCCTTTCTTTACCCAGTCCTGCAGGGCTGTAGGATCAAAGAGATTCTGGATCTTTACCTGAATGTCCTCTAGTGTCTGTAGAGTAGTCATGCCAAGAATCCTTTGTCCGGAAATTATAGGTACTGGTTCTGGGTTCACTTCTGCCTCTCCCATCCCTATTCAGGATAAGGCGTCCGCTTTACCATTCTTACAACCTGGTCGATAGGTTATCACGAAATCGAACTCGACAAAGAACAATGCCCATCGGAGTTGACGTGACGATTGGGCCTTGCCTGTCTTTAAATACTGTAAATTCCGGTGATCGGTGATCACAGTAATGGTATGCCTGGCACCGAGAAGATAGTGCTGCCAAGCCTTGAAGGTGGATTTAATGGCTAATAACTCCTTGTCGTTAACCGCATGGTTTAACTCAGGTGCCGAGAACTTTCTGGACCAAAATGCTACTGGGTGAAGCTGGCCAGTTTCAGGGTCCTTTTGAGACAGGACAGCTCCCATGGCTAGACTGGATGCATCAGTTTCCACTATGTATGGAAGTTCAGGGCGCGGGTGCTTTAACACAGGTGCAGACGTAAATTTTGCTTTCAAATCTTGGAAGGCATTTTCAGCTTCTTCAGTCCACATAAAGCGTTTATTTTTTCGCAAGAGTGCTGTGATGTGATGTACGACATGTGAAAAATCTGGGATGAATCTGCGGTAGAAATTGGCAAAGCTGAGCATGCTTTGTACTCCTTTAACTGAACTTGGTGATGGCCACTTAAGGATTGCATCCACCTTCCGTGAGTCTATTCGGACTCTCTTTGGGGTCAGGATAAACCCAAGGAATCCAACTTCTGTGGCATGAAAAATGCATTTTTCTAGTTTTGCATATAGTTTGTGCTGGCGCAATTTCTCAAGGACTGCTCGGACGTGCTTCACATGGTCAGATACTGAAGAAGAGTATACTAGAATATCATCGATATACACGACAACACAAACGTCAATGAGTTCACGAAGGACATCGTTCCTGAACTATTGGAAGGCTGCTAGTGCATTGCACAACCCGAAAGGCATCACCTGGTATTCGAATAACCCATACTTGGTGCGGAAAGCAGTCTTCCATTCGTCGCCCTCTTTTACACGTACCAGATGGTATGCCCTCCGGAGATCTAATTTAGTGTATATTCAAGTGTCCTTCACTGGGTCTAGTAGTTCAGGGATCAGAGGAAACGGGTATCGGTTCTTAACAGTTATCTGGTTCAATGCGCGGTAGTCTATGCCAGTTCTGAGGTCACCTTCCTTTTTGGGTACGAAGAACAAAGCTGAAGGTGCAGGGGACTTGGATGGGCGAATAAAGCAATTGGCAAGGTACTGGTCTTAGTATTGTCGTAGGTGAAGGTTCTCAGGTTCCGTAAGGGCATAGATCCTGCTACAAGGGGATTGTGCATCGGGTATGAGATGGATTTGACAATCATATGATCTGTGAGGAGGTAAGGTGTTTGCCTGTTCCTTTTGGAAGACATCCTGGAATTCTTGGTATTCTGGAGGTAGTTGCATAACTGCTGTGGTTACTGTGGCCAGGCCTGCGTTCTGATTTTTCTTTGGGTAACAGGTTTGTGTACAATCCGGGAAGGTTATACTCTTCTCTCACCAATCAATACAAGGATTATGTGTTTCTAACCAAGGTCTCCCCAGTATTATTTGGAACTGTGGGGGTTTGATTAGATCAAACACAATAGTCTCTTGATGCCCATCCTGACCAAATAGTGTCATCTCTGCAGTGGAATGAGTTACAGGCCCAGAGGCAATCTCAGTTCCATCGACTGTGGTGATGACATCTGAGGTGGTTTTTCGGCAGAGAGGTAGATTCATCCTGGAAGCCAATTCATAGTCCACATAGTTTCCTATGGCCCCACTATCAATGTATGCCCTTACTGCGTGAATACGCGATGGCTGCCCTGGATCTACGAGGACCATTGGAATGATGAAATGCAAGATCTGAGTATCCTTCTTCAAGCTTGGCAAGCGGACCTCTACGCTTGTCGGGCGTGGTCGTTTCCCGAGTCTGACTCCATATGGCTTTTATCAGCAGCTCCTACCACCTTCTTGGGTGGTTTTACAGGGCAATCCCATAGAAAATGTCCAGAAGTTCCACAATATAGACACACTTGCATTTGTCGTCTCCTTTCTCTTTCCTTCTGGGTTAAGGGTCCTTTAACCCCTCCGATTTGCATGGGTTCTGAAGCATCTGCTCCTTTGGGGTTAGCGTGGGTTTTGACCAACACCCGATTCTCAAACTTGGCTCGATCAGCCTTTCTGTTATGAAGTCTGTGATCTAACTGGACCACTAAGTCTATATATTCAGCGCAGTCTTGAGGTGGGTTCGCGACTTGAGCCAAGACATCCTTGAGTTCTCCTCGAAGCCCTCGATGAAATAACGTGATTCGTTTTACCTCAGGCCATCCAGTTTCCACTATAAACCTATTGAAGGTCGCGATGTAGGATAGAAGGTCCTGGTTACCCTGTCATAGGGACAAACGTACGTTATCCAGGGCCTGTCCTTGGGAGTGCCGGGCAAATAGTCTTTCCATGCTAGTTTGAAAGCCCTGAAAATCCCGAAGAATTGGGTCATCCTGAGTAACTAGTGGAATTGACCAATCAGCTGCACTGCCGCTGAGATATGGCAATGCAAAGGCTACCTTGGCTTGATCGTTTGGGAAGGCTCCAGGTCTGAAGCGGCATTGGTTCATAAACACGGCAAACCTTTTGGGATCTCCAGCAAAGCGTTCTGGTGGGGCTAATGAAATATGTCCTGGTAGGTTTATTTGCACAGGGTTACTCGATAACACAGGAGCTGGATTTCCCCCGGAACCAGGTAGGGGTGCTTGTCCAGCCTGGCTTTGCAATAGTTGCCTAGCAAGATCATCAGTTCACTCCTTTGACAAAATCAGTTCTCTCCTAAGAGCATTGGTTTCTTGACGGGTGGAATGCACTTCAGCCCTCAGTTCCCCTAGTAATTGGGTCAATTGGTCAGTCTCTGAGGTATCCACAACGCCCGGGTGGGAATTTGTGGGTAGGCTTTGCGTTCTATTACGCTCATCTGGCTCCCACAGAGGTGTCGATCTGGACTGGACTGCTGCGGTCTCCACAATTTGTGACGCGTAGGGCCGAGATGACGGACTGGACTGGCCCACCTAGCTTCGTTTGCTTGGCCCGTAGGAATATTCTTCTGCAAGTGGAGAAAGGGAATTAACCACCCGTGGAGTTGAGCGTAAATCCCCCCGCCCCGCTGTTCTCCCCACTGATCACCTCGGATGTTCCCTCTTATAGTCTCACCTGATGATTTGAAAAGATGAGCTCTCCATCCTGTATTGAGAGCAGGGGCGGGTAGATAACCAGTTGCTTCACTGGCTCGAAGGAATTGGTGTGTTCCAGGACAATATTGACTCCGATATTCCTGGCAAGACGCCGTAAGTATGTAGTTCGTAAGAGTTCAAATGCGTGACTTTCACTCTTGTCCGATTCCTTGCAGGTTGCAGCTTGACCTTACTGAAGAGTTCCTCGTGGCAACCGGTAATGTTCTGGTAAGGATTTGTATTATCCAACACAGTTCGATAAAATAATGTCCATATGTAACCTGTTGCTTTCTCCCTTATTCAGGCGCTGAGAGAACGTATGAAGTCTCGGGGAATGATGCATCCGGCGGTAAAATCAGGTAAGTCTTTTGTGGTGAGGAGGGTTCCCCTTGTTAGTCCCTTGTTTCACCCTACTGTCCTTTTGTTTCCCCTTAGGGGCCGGGGTTCAGCTAGGATGCAGTGGAAGCTGCGCTGACCCGTGAAGAAGAATAGTACCCCCTGTGGTAAAATCAGGTAAGCTTGTGGGGGGTATTCCTCTGTGTATTCCCTTGGCTCACCTTGCTGTTCTTGTCTTTTCCTTAGGTGCCGGAGAGCGGTGGTAACATGCAGGAGGATGCGGTGAAATGTGAAGATGCTGCAAAGGCCGGTGAGTTCAGTGCGGCGCTGCAGCAGGCGAGGCGACGCGCATAAAATAACTTCTTTCTTTCAGCTCGAAGGCGCGATGGATCAGGAATTCAGGTAAGGATCAAAGGTATTGCTCTTGTTCTAATCTTTTCTCCTTCCTTCTCCCTTTTGCTAGGAGCTCCAAACTCGAGGCAGGCGTGGCAGAAGACTGGATGCAGACTTGCAGGCACGGTGAGCGTTACGCTGCTGGATGCAGAATAACGCGAAGCGTGTGCTGCTCTTCGGGCGTGGTTTAAATAGCATCCAAAGTAGTCCCAGGTAAGTATTCCTCCCCAGCCCCACCCGAGTAAAGAAATAGTCCCTAGGTAAAATAGTCCCTTCCAAGCCTCGTTTGGCTTGGAGCTCTTGCAGCATCGTCTGCATCAGGTAAGTTTGCAGCATGGTCTGCATCAGGTAAGTTTTAATCTATGAGCCTGACGCCTATGGCCTATGGCGCCAGGACTGACTCTCTATATGAGCCTGGCGCCATAGGCGCCAGTAATGCACCCAAATAGCCCCTAGCGGGGGTTGTTGGGCTTGTTTGGGGTAACTTGATGCCTGCTTCCAGGGTTGCTGGACTTGGTCTGGGTCCCCGGGGGTAGGCATCATGACAGCACTCCCCCCCAAGGCCCCTCCTAAAGTCATTCTTCCCTGTGGTTTCGGTTTGTCTGGGAAATTTCGGTGGAATTATTTCACCAATCGGGGTGCATGAACATGGTCACTAGGTTCCCATGACCTTTCCTGTGGTCCGTAACCTTTCCAGTTGATTAAATAAAAAAGTTTTGACTTTATCAGCTTGGAGTCCAGGATGTTCTTAACTTTAAATTCGGGTTCTCCGTCTACAAGGATGGGGTCTGGTGGCTTGGTTAGTCTTGTCCCTGGTTGCACTGGCTTCAAAAGTGATACATGAAAGACGGGATGAATTTGCATATTAGCAGGTAAGTCCAACTTGACAGCCACCGGGTTGATAATGGCCTTAATAGAGTAAGGTCCCAAATATCTGGGGTTAAAGGTCCGTGTTCCCTTTAGAGGTATATGTTTTGTGGCTAACCATACTTGGTCCCCTATTTGGTATTGTGGAGAATCACTTCTATACCGATCATCATCTTTCTTGTATTTTTCTTTTGCCTGTTTTAAATGTGTAGTTGCTTCCTTAAAGGCTTGTGTAATCGTAGCGTGCAGATGGTCCACTACGGGCATTTCTAAGTCTTGGGGTGAGTCAAGGTCTGAGGTTCGAGGATGGTGCCGATATAAGGTATAAAAGGGGCTTTGTCCAGTTCCAGAGTGTACTGAATTATTGTATGCATATTCGGTGATCCAAAGAATGTCTTTCCAATTACTCTCCGTCTGATGTAACATACAACGCAGGTATTGTTCGAGGGTCTGGTTGGTCCTCTCCGTTTGACCATCGGTCTGGGGGTGGTGACTGGTCGATAACCTCACATCGATTTGCGCCAATTGACAGCATTGTTTCCAAAAATGTGAAATGAATTGACTGCCCCGGTCAGAGACCAACACGGACGGAAATCCATGTATGCAAACAATGTTTTCGAGGAATTATTTGGCCAGGATTGAGGCTGAAGGTAGTCCTTTTAAAGGAATAAAGTGGGCCATCTTAGAAAAAAGATGCACAATAACTAGAATGGTGTTAAACCCATTACAAGGAGGTAGATCGGTAATAAAGTCTAACGATAAGGTGTGCCATGGTGTAGGCGGAATGTCTAAAGGTTGCAAGAGTCCAGCTGGTTTTTTCTTTTGACTTTTGTTTTAGGCGCAAATGCCACAAGACATCACAAATGATTTCATATCCTTTCGCCAGGTGGGCCACCAGAATTGTCTTTTAATTTTTGCTTCAGTTTTTGAATACCTGGGTGCCCCTCCATTAGGGTATCATGATAACAGATAATGACTAGCTCTTGTAGTTCCTTGTGTGGCAGAAATAGCCGCCCTTGGTAATAAGGCAGATCATTGGTGACAGAGTAGTCCGGGCCTTTCTTTACCCAGTCCTGCAGGGCTGTAGGATCAAAGAGTTTCTGGATCTTTACCTGAATGTCCTCTAGTGTCTGTAGAGTAGTCATGCCAAGAATCCTTTGTCCGGAAATTATAGGTACTGGTTCTGGGTTCACTTCTGCCTCTCCCATCCCTATTCAGGATAAGGCGTCCGCTTTACCATTCTTACAACCTGGTCGATAGGTTATCACGAAATCGAACTCGACAAAGAACAATGCCCATCGGAGTTGACGTGACGATTGGGCCTTGCCTGTCTTTAAATACTGTAAATTCCGGTGATCGGTGATCACAGTAATGGTATGCCTGGCACCGAGAAGATAGTGCCGCCAAGCCTTGAAGGTGGATTTAATGGCTAATAACTCCTTGTCGTTAACCGCATGGTTTAACTCAGGTGCCGAGAACTTTCTGGACCAAAATGCTACTGGGTGAAGCTGGCCAGTTTCAGGGTCCTTTTGAGACAGGACAGCTCCCATGGCTAGACTGGATGCATCAGTTTCCACTATGTATGGAAGTTCAGGGCGCGGGTGCTTTAACACAGGTGCAGACGTAAATTTTGCTTTCAGCTCTTGGAAGGCATTTTCAGCTTCTTCAGTCCACATAAAGCGTTTATTTTTTCGCAAGAGTGCTGTGATGTGATGTACGACATGTGAAAAATCTGGGATGAATCTGCGGTAGAAATTGGCAAAGCTGAGCATGCTTTGTACTCCTTTAACTGAACTTGGTGATGGCCACTTAAGGATTGCATCCACCTTCCGTGAGTCTATTCGGACTCTCTTTGGGGTCAGGATAAACCCAAGGAATCCAACTTCTGTGGCATGAAAAATGCATTTTTCTAGTTTTGCATATAGTTTGTGCTGGCGCAATTTCTCAAGGACTGCTCGGACGTGCTTCACATGGTCAGATACTGAAGAAGAGTATACTAGAATATCATCGATATACACGACAACACAAACGTCAATGAGTTCACGAAGGACATCGTTCCTGAACTATTGGAAGGCTGCTAGTGCATTGCACAACCCGAAAGGCATCACCTGGTATTCGAATAACCCATACTTGGTGCGGAAAGCAGTCTTCCATTCGTCGCCCTCTTTTACACGTACCAGATGGTATGCCCTCCGGAGATCTAATTTAGTGTATATTCAAGTGTCCTTCACTGGGTCTAGTAGTTCAGGGATCAGAGGAAACGGGTATCGGTTCTTAACAGTTATCTGGTTCAATGCGCGGTAGTCTATGCCAGTTCTGAGGTCACCTTCCTTTTTGGGTACGAAGAACAAAGCTGAAGGTGCAGGGGACTTGGATGGGCGAATAAAGCAATTGGCAAGGTACTGGTCTTAGTATTGTCATAGGTGAAGGTTCTCAGGTTCCGTAAGGGCATAGATCCTGCTACAAGGGGGTTGTGCATCGGGTATGAGATGGATTTGACAATCATATGATCTGTGAGGAGGTAAGGTGTTTGCCTGTTCCTTTTGGAAGACATCCTGGAATTCTTGGTATTCTGGAGGTAGTTGCATAACTGCTGTGGTTACTGTGGCCAGGCCTGCGTTCTGATTTTTCTTTGGGTAACAGGTTTGTGTACAATCCGGGAAGGTTATACTCTTCTCTCACCAATCAATACAAGGATTATGTGTTTCTAACCAAGGTCTCCCCAGTATTATTTGGAACTGTGGGGGTTTGATTAGATCAAACACAATAGTCTCTCGATGCCCATCCTGACCAAATAGTGTCATCTCTGCAGTGGAATGAGTTACAGGCCCAGAGGCAATCTCAGTTCCATCGACTGTGGTGATGACATCTGAGGTGGTTTTTCGGCAGAGAGGTAGATTCATCCTGGAAGCCAATTCATAGTCCACATAGTTTCCTATGGCCCCACTATCAATGTATGCCCTTACTGCATGAATACGCGATGGCTGCCCTGGATCTACGAGGACCATTGAAATGATGAAATGCAAGATCTGAGTATCCTTCTTCAAGCTTGGCAAGCGGACCTCTACGCTTGTCGGGCGTGGTCGTTTCCCGAGTCTGACTCCATATGGCTTTTATCAGCAGCTCCTACCACCTTCTTGGGTGGTTTTACAGGGCAATCCCATAGAAAATGTCCAGAAGTTCCACAATATAGACACACTTGCATTTGCCATCTCCTTTCTCTTTCCTTCTGGGTTAAGGGTCCTTTAACCCCTCCGATTTGCATGGGTTCTGAAGCATCTGCTCCTTTGGGGTTAGCGTGGGTTTTGACCAACACCCGATTCTCAAACTTGGCTCGATCAGCCTTTCTGTTATGAAGTCTGTGATCTAACTGGACCACTAAGTCTATATATTCAGCGCAGTCTTGAGGTGGGTTCGCGACTTGAGCCAAGACATCCTTGAGTTCTCCTCGAAGCCCTCGATGAAATAACGTGATTCGTTTTACCTCAGGCCATCCAGTTTCCACTATAAACCTATTGAAGGTCGCGATGTAGGATAGAAGGTCCTGGTTACCCTGTCATAGGGACAAATGTACGTTATCCAGGGCCTGTCCTTGGGAGTGCCGGGCAAATAGTCTTTCCATGCTAGTTTGAAAGCCCTGAAAATCCCGAAGAATTGGGTCATCCTGAGTAACTAGTGGAATTGACCAATCAGCTGCACTGCCGCTGAGATATGGCAATGCAAAGGCTACCTTGGCTTGATCGTTTGGGAAGGCTCCAGGTCTGCATAAAAAGTGGAAGCGACATTGGTTCATAAACACGGCAAACCTTTTGGGATCTCTGGCAAAGCGTTCTGGTGGGGCTAATGAAATATGTCCTGGTAGGTTTATTTGCACAGGGTTACTCGATAACACAGGAGCTGGATTTCCCCCGGAACCAGGTAGGGGTGCTTGTCCAGCCTGGCTTTGCAATAGTTGCCTAGCAAGATCATCAGTTCACTCCTTTGACAAAATCAGTTCTCTCCTAAGAGCATTGGTTTCTTGACGGGTGGAATGCACTTCAGCCCTCAGTTCCCCTAGTAATTGGGTCAATTGGTCAGTCTCTGAGGTATCCACAACGCCCGGGTGGGAATTTGTGGGTAGGCTTTGCGTTCTATTACGCTCATCTGGCTCCCACAGAGGTGTCGATCTGGACTGGACTGCTGCGGTCTCCACAATTTGTGACGCGTAGGGCCGAGATGACGGACTGGACTGGCCCACCTAGCTTCGTTTGCTTGGCCCGTAGGAATATTCTTCTGCAAGTGGAGAAAGGGAATTAACCACCCGTGGAGTTGAGCGTAAATCCCCCCGCCCCGCTGTTCTCCCCACTGATCACCTCGGATGTTCCCTCTTATAGTCTCACCTGATGATTTGAAAAGATGAGCTCTCCATCCTGTATTGAGAGCAGGGGCGGGTAGATAACCAGTTGCTTCACTGGCTCGAAGGAATTGGTGTGTTCCAGGACAATATTGACTCCGATATTCCTGGCAAGACGCCGTAAGTATGTAGTTCGTAAGAGTTCAAATGCGTGACTTTCACTCTTGTCCGATTCCTTGCAGGTTGCAGCTTGACTTTACTGAAGAGTTCCTCGTGGCAACCGGTAATGTTCTGGTAAGGATTTGTATTATCCAACACAGTTCGATAAAATAATGTCCATATGTAACCTGTTGCTTTCTCCCTTATTCAGGCGCTGAGAGAACGTATGAAGTCTCGGGGTATGATGCATCCGGCGGTAAAATCAGGTAAGTCTTTTGTGGTGAGGAGGATTGCCCTTGTTAGTCCCTTGTTTCACCTTGCTGTCCTTTTGTTTCCCCCTTAGGGGCCGGGGTTCAGCTAGGATGCAGTGGAAGCTGCGCCGACCTGTGAAGAAGAATAGTACCCCCTGTGGTAAAATCAGGTAAGCTTATAGGGGGTATTCCTCTGTGTATTCCCTTGGCTCACCTTTCTGTTCTTGTCTTCTCCTTAGGTGCCGGAGTGTGGCAGTAACATGCAGGAGGATGCGGTGAAATGTGAAGATGCTGCAAAGGCCGGTGAGTTCAGTGCGGCGCTGCAGCAGGCGAGGCGACGCGCATAAAATAACTTCTTTCTTCCAGCTCGTAGGCGCGATGGATCGGGAATTCAGGTAAGGATCAAAGGTATTGCTCTTGTTCTAACCTTTTCTCCTTCTTTCTCCCTTTTGCTAGGAGCTCCAAACTCGAGGCGGGCGTGGCAGAAGACTGGATGCAGACTTGCAGGCATGGTGAGCGTTAAGCTGCTGAATGCAGAATAATGCGAAGCGTGTGCTGCTCTTCGGGCATGGTTTAAATAGCATCCAAAGCAGTCCCAGGTAAGTATCCCTCCCCAGCCCCACCCGAGTAAAAAAAATAGTCCCTAGGTAAAATAGTCCCTTCCAAGCCTCGCTTGGCTTGGAGCTCTTGCAGCATCGTCTGCATCAGGTAAGTTTGCAGCATGGTCTGCATCAGGTAAGTTTTAATCTATGAGCCTGGCGCCTATGGCCTATGGCGCCAGGACTGACTCTCCATATGAGCATGCTGCCATAGGCGCCAGGAATGCACCCAAATAGCCCCTAGCGGGGGTTGTTGGGCTTGCTTGGAATAACTTGATGCCTGCTTCCAGGGTTGCTGGACTTGGTCTGGGTCTACTGGCATTGAAAACATCATGATGGCCAGAGCTTCCCAGAAAATGCCCAGGGAAATGCATGAAGAATAGGCTGCCACCCATTTTTGCCGATGTTATGGGCACAGAAGGGCACTGCCTAAAACCACCATTGGACTATCCACACAGTAGCCTGAAACCATTGGGAATGGCAATGCTGATTGCCAAAAGCAACCTAGAACTGTGGGGAATTCATTTTCTTAAATCCCAAAAATGGTTGCATTACCAGTACTCACCACTATCAGAAAGCCGGCGTTTTAAAACCACCAGACCTTTGTGTAAAACTGAATAAATGAACCCAAAGCAGGCCAAAGAAAGACTTACTGAGAGGTGGATACAATGTAAAGTTATATTCTGAAGTGACTTGAATGTTCATAACAAGACTGGCTGAGCTGTGGATTTCAGCAGTTTAAGTAAATTTGGACTGAAAGACACTAAAAATCTAAATGTTTAAAAGAAATGAGTGACCTACTTTTGAGTGTCACATAGGTTGCAATTGTTTAAATGTCATAGTTTTAAACTTAGAATCAGCATTCTAGCTGCATGCGTAAAAATTGGAAGTTTGATTTGGACAGGAAAACTGGCAGCCAAAGAGACATTTAGCTGAGGCCTGGCTTAAAAAGAGAGGGAATTTTGCCCACCAGCTACCCCCGACAGGAGTTGAGACTTGCACAACAGCTGTGGTCCCAGGCCTAGCTGCCTTTTGCTGTTCCCACCAAAAGGGATATGACACTTCTCTGATTGAATTACCTGGGCTCTGCAGGAAATTGAACAAAGCCCTGTCCTGACTCAGGCAAATGTTTTATTGGGGGGGATCGTAAAAGTGGCTTCCTCCTGGAAGGAAAGGGGAGGAGCACTGCCTGTGAGAGCAAGCTTGCTTGGCAGAACTGGAAAAAACAGAAATTCAACCTTGTGCTGGGGGAAACCACACCCCTTTGGGGCCAGAACATAAATCTAAAAAGATGGATCATTCATAGAGCGGACTTGTGAAAATTTTATAAGTGATATCATTATTCTTGTGATTTTTCTGTGCACATTTGAAGATGTGTTAGGACCCGGTGGTATGTTCAGGGGGGGTTTTAGCGGAAAAGAGGATATTACTCTAAATGTATGTATGTTAAAAATCTGATACTCCACCACCTAATGCCCACATGCTTTGCGAACATTTGTGTAAATGCGGGGACAAATCCAATATTGGTAACCCGACCAAAAAGTGAAATATGTTGCCATTTTTGAACCCAAGCTCCTAGAAACGACAGAATTGGAACAGGGGCTACCATCAGTAAATGCATGATGTGTGTATGCAATGCCAAACAACTGTCTATCGGGGAAGTATGTATTTAGGTCAAATATAGATTGTGTGTAATTTGACAGGGGAGTGTCCTTTCTGCAAGCCATTAAATGACATCGCTCTGACACTCCACTTCTTTTCCCCAATCAAGAGAGAAAGGAAAGCTTGACCAATGGGCAGTTGAGAGAGGGGCTGGCTAGTGATGCTGCACACACACCCACTTTCAAAAGACATAAAAAGAGCCACTGGAAGCTAGAGAGGACATTCTATTCCATCTGCTGTGGGACGCTCTGCCGGGAAAATCCATACTTTACCTCCATCAACCTCCAGAGAGCCAACATAGAGACTTCAATCTATCCACCTTCAGAGACCAAGACTTTACTTCAGAATTTGTAGCAGAGAGGTCAACTACAAGCTAAATCCCTCTTTAGCAGGCCTCAAATTATTGCCATTATTCACAGCCAGACGAGCTGTTTGAATTCTTTGCAAGAACTCTGGCCATTTGCCAAGGAGCAGTGTTGTATCCAGAGAGAGACCAGCTGAACCGGAGACCGCTGTATCCGGACCCACAGACCTGATCAGAACCAGAGACCCAGACCAGACCAGCAGAGTAGAGCTGACTCAGACGCTGTGCGTAGAAACCGTCCGTGGCGAGTGAAGAAAACCTGTTGACCAGATCTGTGGCGAGGCCTATTTCTAAATATATTGTGAGTACCTAGCAGAACTGTGCAGAACCAATCTCTTAGTTAAAATAATATAATTCAATCTATTTTAATCTAACCAGAACTGCCTCCTAACTGTCACCTGTCATTTGCAAAGCTGTCACCTGTCATTTTCTATCTGCAAGCTGTAACCTGTCGCTTTGAACTTTTAAAATTTCAAATCCGAAGAACTACCTTTATTTAATCGTCCGTATCTCTGGAACCGTTTGGGCTAGGAACTTGGTTTAACTTTCCTCTGAAAGCTTAGAATCTCAGCTTTTCAACAAGCCTACTCCTCTTACTTTTGCCTTAATCACGATTGTCGCACTCGCGAATTTTACCGCGATATGCAATTTGGTTAAAAATCCAGCCACGTGTGAAAACAGCAGCTTCATTGCTTTCCTTTGCCAAAAATTCGTTTAACCTGCTAGTTACTCCTAGATCCTTGCTAAAGTGAGCCTGAACTCATCCCAAGTATATTTCACTCACCCTGAACCTCCTAAAGGGAATTAAAACCATTTTCAGCATATTTCTCACTGCATTGTCACCATATTCAAAGCATTTTGCCTGTGTTTCAAAACTCCTATCTGTTGTATAAGCTGCTGGGGGGGAATTGAACTGAATTCTATTTGATTGCATTCCCAAGAACTGTGTCATCTTCATCTCCTTACAGTGCATAAAAGGGGGGATGAATTGTCCAAGAAAGTGATTACATTGTCTTTTGCTGAAATCCTATCAATTTATTTTCTGTACTGCATTTCATTCCACATTGCATCCATTTGAAACCATAAAAGTATTGTTGCTATCGTATCCATCCTATAACCACTCATCATTGATTATAAAGAAGTGTGCTAGTGTCGGACTATCCTTTATTGATTACTGCTCAGATTAAGTGTGATATTCAATTATTAATGTATTATAAAGTGTGATATATATATATATTGTTTAAATTATCAAATAAACCTTTTAAACTTGCAAAACAGAACTACTTCTTGGCTCAGTGGGGTCAGGGGGATTCCAAGAGAGGGGTGTTATATAGGGGTAGTCATCCAGAACGCATGAACTGGACATAAAGATATATCAATAAGGGTTTCCATTCAGTATCCCAGACTAGGCATTGATTTAGCTGTAGTGTTGAATTGAATCCTCTTACATGTGATGTACGACATGTGAAAAATATGGGATGAATCTGCGGTAGAAATTGGCAAAGCTGAGCATGCTTTGTACTCCTTTAACTGAACTTGGTGATGGCCATTTAAGGATTGCATCCACCTTCCGTGAGTCTATTCAGACTCTCTTTGGGGTCAGGATAAACCCAAGGAATCCAAATTCTGTGGCATGAAAAACGCATTTTTCTAGTTTTGCATATAGTTTGTGCTGGCGCAATTTCTCAAGGACTGCTCGGACGTGCTTCACATGGTCAGATACTGAAGAAGAGTATACTAGAATATCATCGATATACACAACAACACAAACGTCAATGAGTTCACGAAGGACATCGTTCATGAACTATTGGAAGGCTGCTGGTGCATTGCACAACCCGAAAGGCATCACCTGGTATTCGAATAACCCACACTTGGTGCGGAAAAACAGTCTTCCATTCGTCGCCCTCTTTTACACGTACCAGATGGTATGCCCTCTGGAGATCTAATTTAGTGTATATGCAAGTGTCCTTCACTTGGTCTAGTAGTTCAGGGATCAGAGGAAACGGGTATCGGTTCTTAACAGTTATCTGGTTCAATGCGCGGTAGTCTATGCCAGTTCTGAGGTCACCTTCCTTTTTGGGTACGAAGAACAAAGCTGAAGGTGCAGGGGACTTGGATGGGTGAATAAAGCAATTGGCACGGTACTGGTCTTAGGATTGTCGTAGGTGAAGGTTCTCAGGTTCCGTAAGGGCATAGATCCTGCTACAAGGGGGTTGTGCACCGGGTATGAGATAGATTTGACAATCATATGATCTGTGAGGAGGTAAGGTGTTTGCCTGTTCCTTTTGGAAGACATCCTGGAATACTTGGTATTCTGGAGGTAGTTGCATGACTGCTGTGGTTACTGTGGCCAGGCCTGCGTTCTGATTTTTCTTTGGGTAACATGTTTGTGTACAATCCGGGAAGGTTATACTCTTCTCTCACCAATCAATACAAGGATTATGTGTTTCTAACCAAGGTCTCCCCAGTATTATTTGGAACTGTGGGGCTTTGATTAGATCAAACACAAAAGTCTCTCGATGCCCATCCTGACCAAATAGTGTCATCTCTGCGGTGGAATGAGTTACAGGCCCAGAGGCAATTTCAGTTCCATCGACTGTGGTGATGACATCTGAGGTGGTTTTTCAGCAGAGAGGTAGATTCATCCTGGAAGCCAATTCATAGTCCACATAGTTTCCTATGGCCCCACTATCAATGTATGCCCTTACTGCGTGAATACGCGATGGCTGCCCTGGATCTACGAGGACCATTGGAATGATGAAATGCAAGGTCTGAGTATCCTTCTTCAAGCTTGGCAAGCGGACTACTACGCTTGTCGGGCGTGGTCGTTTCCCGAGTCTGAGTCCATATGGCTTTTATCAGCAGCTCCTACCAACTTCTTGGGTGGTTTTACAGGGCAATCCCATAGAAAATGTCCAGAAGTTCCACAATATAGACACAATTGCATTTGCCGTCTCCTTTCTCTTTCCTTCTGGGTTAAGGGTCCTTTAACCCCTCCGATTTGCATGGGTTCTGAAGCATCTGCTCCTTTGGGGTTAGCGTGGGTTTTGACCAACACCGATTCTCAAACTTGGCTCGATCAGCCTTTCTGTTATGAAGTCTGTGATCTAACTGGACCACTAAGTCTATATATTCAGCGCAGTCTTGAGGTGGGTTCACGACTTGAGCCAAGACATCCTTGAGTTCTCCTCGAAGCCCTCGATGAAATAACGTGATTCGTTTTACCTCAGGCCATCCAGTTTCCACTATAAACCTATTGAAGGTCGCGATGTAGGATAGAAGGTCCTGGTTACCCTGTCATAGGGACAAACGTACGTTATCCAGGGCCTGTCCTTGGGAGTGCCGGGCAAATAGTCTTTCCATGCTAGTTTGAAAGCCCTGAAAATCCCGAAGAATTGGGTCATCCTGAGTAACTAGTGGAATTGACCAATCAGCTGCACTGCCGCTGAGATATGGCAATGCAAAGGCTACCTTGGCTTGATCGTTTGGGAAGGCTCCAGGTCTGAAGCGGCATTGGTTCATAAACACGGCAAACCTTTTGGGATCTCCAGCAAAGCGTTCTGGTGGGGCTAATGAAATATGTCCTGGTAGGTTTATTTGCACAGGGTTACTCGATAACACAGGAGCTGGATTTCCCCCGGAACCAGGTAGGGGTGCTTGTCCAGCCTGGCTTTACAATAGTTGCCTAGCAAGATCATCAGTTCACTCCTTTGACAAAATCAGTTCTCTCCTAAGAGGATTGGTTTCTTGACGGGTGGAATGCACTTCAGCCCTCAGTTCCCCTAGTAATTGGGTCAATTGGTCAGTCTCTGAGGTATCCACAACGCCCGGGTGGGAATTTGTGGGTAGGCTTTGCCTTCTATTACGCTCATCTGGCTCCCACAGAGGTGTCGATCAGGACTGGACTGCTGCGGTCTCCACAATTTGTGACGCGTAGGGCCGAGATGACGGACTGGACTGGCCCACCTAGCTTTGTTTGCTTGGCCCGTAGGAATATTCTTCTGCAAGTGGAGAAAGGGAATTAACCACCCGTGGAGTTGAGCGTAAATCCCCCCACCCCGCTGTTCTCCCCACTGATCACCTCGGATGTTTCTTCTTATAGTCTCACCTGATGATTTGAAAAGATGAGTTCTCCATCCTGTATTGAGCGCAGGGGCGCGTAGATAACCAGTTGCTTCACTGGCTCGAAGGAATTGGTGTGTTCCAGGACAATATTGACTCCCATATTCCTGGCAAGACGCCGTACGTATGTAGTTCGCAAGAGTTCAAATGCCTGACTTTCACTCTTGTCCGATTCCTTGCAGGTTGCAGCTTGACCTTACTGAAGAGTTCCTCGTGGCAACCGGTAATGTTCTGGTAAGGATTTGTATTATCCAACACAGTTCAATAAAATAATGTCCATATGTAACCTGTTGCTTTCTCCCTTATTCAGGCGCTGAGAGAACGTATGAAGTCTCGGGGTATGATGCATCCGGCGGTAAAATCAGGTAAGTCTTTTGTGGTGAGGAGGAATCCCCTTATTAGTCCCTTGTTTGACCTTGCTGTCCTTTTGTTTTCCCCTTAGGGGCCGGGGTTCAGCTAGGATGCAGTGGAAGCTGCGCCGACCCGTGAAGAATAGTACCCCCTGTGGTAAAATCAGGTAAGCTTATGGGGGGTATTCCTCTGTGTATTCCCTTGGCTCACCATTCTGTTCTTGTCTTCTCCTTAGGTACCGGAGTGCGGCGGTAACATGCAGGAGGATGCGGTGAAATGTGAAGATGCTGCAAAGGCCGGTGAGTTCAGTGCGGCACTGCAGCAGGCGAGGCGACGCGCATAAAATAACTTCTTTCTTCCAGCTCGAAGGCGCGATGGATCGGGAATTCAGGTAAGGATCAAAGGTATTGCTCTTATTCTAACCTTTTCTCCTTCTTTCTCCCTTTTGCTAGGAGCTATAAACTCGAGGCGGGCGTGGCAGAAGACTGGATGCAGACTTGCAGGCACAGTGAGCGTTACGCTGCTGGATGCAGAATAACGCGAAGCGTGTGCTGCTCTTCGGGCGTGGTTTAAATAGCATCCAAAGTAGTCCCAGGTAAGTATTCCTCCCCAGCCCCACCCGAGTAAAAAAATAGTCCCTAGGTAAAATAGTCCCTTCCAAGCCTCGTTTGGCTTGGAGCTCTTGCAGCATGGTCTGCATCAGGTAAGTTTGCAGCATGGTCTGCATCAGGTAAGTTTTAATCTATGAGCATGGCGCCTATGGCGCCAGGACTGACTCTCCATATGAGCCTGGTGCCATAGGCGCCAAGAATGCACCCAAATAGCCCCTAGCGAGGGTTGTTGGGCTTGCTTGGGGTAACTTGATGCCTGCTTCCAGGGTTGCTGGACTTGGTCTGGGTCCCCGGGGGTAGGCATCATGACAGCACTCCCCCCCAAGGCCCCTCCTAAAGTCATTCTTCCCTGTGGTTTCGGTTTGTCTGGGAAATTTCGGTGGAATTATTTCACCAATCGGGGTGCGTGAACATGGTCACTAGGTTTCCATGACCTTTCCTGTGGTCCGTAACCTTTCCAGTCGATTAAATAAAAAAGTTTTGACTTTATCAGTTTGGAGTCCAGGATGTTCTTAACTTTAAATTCGGGTTCTCCATCTACAAGGATGGGGTCTGGTGGCTTGGTTAGTCTTGTCCCTGGTTGCACTGGCTTCAATAGTGACACATGAAAGACGGGATGAATTTGCATATTAGCAGGTAAGTCCAACTTGACAGCCACCGGGTTGATAATGGCCTTAATAGAGTAAGGTCCCAAATATCTGGGGTTAAAGGTCCGTGTTCCCTTTAGAGGTATATGTTTTGTGGCTAACCATACTTGGTCCCCTATTTGGTATTGTGGAAAATCACTTCTATACCGATCAGCATCTTTCTTGTATTTTTCTTTCGCCTGTTTTAAATGTGTAATTGCTTCCTTAAAGGCTTGTGTAATCGTAGCGTGCAGATGGTCCACTGCGGGCATTTCTAAGTCTTGGGGTGAGTCAAGGTCTGAGGTTTGAGGATGGTGCCCATATAAGGTATAAAAGGGGCTTTGTCCAGTTCCAGAGTGTACTGAATTATTGTATGCATATTCGGCGATCCAAAGAATGTCTTTCCAATTACTCTCCGTCTGATGTAACATACAACGCAGGTATTGTTCGAGAGTCTGGTTGGTCCGCTCCGTTTGCCAATCGGTCTGGGGGTGGTGACTGGTCGATAACCTCACATCGATTTGCGCAAATTGACAGCATTTTTTCCAAAAATGTGAAATGAATTGACTGTCCCGGTCAGAGACCAACACGGACGGAAATCCATGTATGCAAACAATGTTTTCGAGGAATTTTTTGGCCAGGATTGAGGCTGAAGGTAGTCCTTTTAAAGGAATAAAGTGGGCCATCTTGGAAAAAAGATCCTCAATAACTAGAATGGTGTTAAACCCATTACAAGGAGGTAGATCGGTAATAAAGTCTAACGACAAGGTGTGCCATGGTGTAGGCGGAATGTCTAAAGGTTGTAAGAGTCCAGCTGGTTTTTTCTTTTGACTTTTGTTTTGGGCGCAAATGCCACAAGACATCACAAATGATTTCATATCCTTTCGCCAGGTGGGCCAGCAGAA
This sequence comes from Ambystoma mexicanum, assembly GCF_040938575.1. Classification (NCBI taxonomy): domain Eukaryota; kingdom Metazoa; phylum Chordata; class Amphibia; order Caudata; family Ambystomatidae; genus Ambystoma; species Ambystoma mexicanum. The sequence continues at coordinate 1,153,956,837 of NC_090928.1, forward strand.
TTGTCTTTTAATTTTAGCTTCAGTTTTGCAATACCTGGGTGCCCCTCCATTAGGGTATCATGATAAAAGGAAATGACTAGCTCTTATAGTTCCTTGTGTGGCAGAAATAGCCGCCCTTGGTAATAAGGCAGATCATTGGTGACAGAGTAGTCCGGGCCTTTCTTTACCCAGTCCTGCAGGGCTGTAGGATCAAAGAGTTGCTGGATCTTTACCTGAATGTCCTCTAGTGTCTGTAGAGTAGTCATGCCAAGAATCCTTTGTTCGGAAATTATAGGTACTGGTTCTGGGTTCACGTCTGCCTCTCCCATCCCTATTCAGGATAAGGCGTCTGCTTTACCATTCTTACAACCTGGTTGATAGGTCATCACGAAATCGAACTCCGCAAAGAACAATGCCCATCGGAGTTGACGTGACGATTGGGCCTTTCCTGGCTTTAAATACTGTAAGTTCCGGTGATCGGTGATCACAGTAATGGTATGCCTGGCACCGAGAAGATAGTGCCACCAAGCCTTGAAGGTGGATTTAATAGCTAATAACTCCTTGTCGGTAACCGCATAGTTTAACTCAGGTGCCGAGAACTTTCTGGACCAAAATGCTACTGGGAGAAGCTGGCCAGTTTCAGGGTATTTTTGAGACAGGACAGCTCCCATGGCTAGACTGGATGCATCAGTTTCCACTATGTATGGAAGTTCAGGGCGCGGGTGCTTTAACACAGGTGCAGACGTAAATTTTGCTTTCAGCTCTTGGAAGGCATTTTCAGCTTCTTCAGTCCACATAAAGCGTTTATTTTTTCGCAAGAGTGCTGTGATGTGATGTACGACATGTGAAAAATATGGGATGAATCTGTGGTAGAAATTGGCAAAGCTGAGCATGCTTTGTACTCCTTTAACTGAACTTGGTGTTGGCCACTTAAGGATTGCATCCACCTCCCGTGAGTCTATTCGGACTCTCTTTGGGGTCAGGATAAACCCAAGGAATCCAACTTCTGTGGCATGAAAAACGCATTTTTCTAGTTTTGCATATAGTTTGTGCTGCACAATTTCTCAAGGACTGCTCGGACGTGCTTCACATGGTCAGATACGGAAGAAGAGTATACTAGAATATCATCGATATACACGACAACACAAACGTCAATGAGTTCACGAAGGACATTGTTCATGAACTATTGGAAGGCTGCTGGTGCATTGCAAAACCCGAAAGGCATCACCTGGTATTCGAAAAACCCATACTTAGTGCGGAAAGTAGTCTTCCATTCGTCGCCCTCTTTTACACGTACCAGATGATATGCCCCCCGGAGATCTAATTTAGTGTATATGCAAGTGTCCTTCACTTGGTCTAGTAGTTCAGGGATCAGAGGAAACGTGTATCGGTTCTTAACAGTTATCTGGTTCAATGCGCGGTAGTCTATGCCTGTTCTGAGGTCACCTTCCTTTTTGGGTACGAAGAACAAAGCTGAAGATGCAGGGGTTTGGATGGGCGAATAAAGCAATTGGCAAGGTACTGGCCTAAGTATTGTCTTAGGTGAAGGTTCTCAGGTTCCATAAGGGCATAGATCCTGCTACAAGGGGGTTGTGCACCGGGTATGAGATGGATTTGACAATCATATGATCTGTGAGGAGGTAAGGTGTTTGCCTGTTCCTTTTGGAAGACATCCTGGAATTCTTGGTATTCTGGAGGTAGTTGCATGACTGCTGTGGTTACTGTGGCCAGGCCTGCGTTCTGATTTTTCTTTGGGTAACAGGTTTGTGTACAATCCGGGAAGGTTATTCTCTTCTCTCACCAATCAATACAAGGATTTTGTGTTTCTAACCAAGGTATCCCCAGTATTATTTGGAACTGTGGGGCTTTGATTAGATCAAACACAATAGTCTCTCGATGCCCATCCTGACCAAATAGTGTCATCTCTGCGGTGGAATGAGTTACAGGCCCAGAGGCAATTTCAGTTCCATCGACTGTGGTGATGACATCTGAGGTGGTTTTTCGGCAGAGAGGTAGATTCATCCTGGAAGCCAATTCATAGTCCACATAATTTCCTATGACCCCGCTCTCAATGTATGCCCTTACTGCGTGCATACGCGATGTCTGCCCCGGATCTACTAGGACCATTGGAATGATGAAATGCAAGGTCTGAGTATCCTTCTTCAAGCTTGCCAAGCGGACCTCTACGCTTGTCCTGCGTGATCGTTTCCCGAGTCTGACTCCATATGGCTTTTATCAGCAGCTCCTACCACCTTCTTGGGTGGTTTTACAGGTCAATCCCATAGAAAATGTCCAGAAGTTAAACAATATAGACACAATTGCATTTGCCGTCTCCTTTCTCTTTCCTTCTGGGTTAAGGGTACTTTAACCCCTCCGATTTGCATGGGTTCTGAAGCATCTGCTCCTTTGGGGTTAGCGTGGGTTTTGACCAACACCCAATTCTCTGACTTGGCTCAATCAGCCTTTCTGTTCTGAAGTCTGTGATCTAACTGGACCACTAAGTCTAGATATTCAGCGCAGTCTTGAGGTGGGTTCACGACTTGAGCCAAGACATCCTTGAGATCTCCTCGAAGCCCTCGATGAAATAACGTGATTCGTTTTACCTCAGGCCATCCAGTTTCCACTATAAACCTATTGAAGGTCGCAATGTAGGATAGAAGGTCCTGGTTACCCTGTCATAGGGACAAATGTACGTTATCCAGGGCCTGTCCTTGGGAGTGCCGGGCAAATAGTCTTTCCATACTAGTTTAAAAGCCCTGAAAATCCCGAAGAATTGGGTCATCCTGAGTAACTAGTGGAATTGACCAATCAGCTGCACTGCCGCTGAGATATGGCAATGCAAAGGCTACCTTGGCTGATCGTTTGGGAAGGCTCCAGGTCTGCATAAAAAGTGGAAGTGGCATTGGTTCATAAACACGGCAAACCTTTTGGGATCTCCGGCAAAGTGTTCGGGTGGGGCTAATGAAATATGTCCTGGTAGGTTTATTTGCACAGGGTTACTCGATAACACAGGAGCTGGATTTCCCCCGGAACCAGGTAGGGGTGCTTGTCCAGCCTGGCTTTGCAACAGTTGCCTAGCAAGATCATCAGTTCGCTCCTTTGATAAAATCAGTTCTCTCCTAGGAGCATTGGTTTCTTGACGGGCGGAATGAACTTCAGCCCTCAGTTCCCCCAGTAATTGGGTCAATTGGTCAGTCTCTGAGGTATCCACAATGCCCGGGTGGGAATTTGTGGGTAGGCTTTGCGTTCTATTACGCTCATCTGGCTCCCACAGAGGCGTCGATCTGGACTGGACTGCTGCGCTCTCCACCAATGTGACGCGTTGGGCCGAGATGACGGACTGGACTGGCCCACCTAGCTTCGTTTGCTTGACCCCTAGGAATATTCTTCTGCAAGTGGAGAAAGGGAATTAACCACCCGTGGAGTTGAGCGTAAATCCCCTCACCCCGCTGTTCTCCCCACTGATCACCTTGGATGTTCCCTCTTATAGTCTCACCTGATGATTTGAAAAGATGAGCTCTCCATCCTGCATTGAGCGCAGGGGCGCATAGATAACCAGTTGCTTTACTGGCTCGAAGGAATTGGTGAGTTCCAGGACAATATTGACTCCGATATTCCCGGCAAGACGCCGTAAGTTTGTAGTTCGTAATGTGGAAACAGAGAAATTGACATGAGGCCGGGAAGCCCAAAAGGAAACACACCAACACAGGTTACAAAGGACATACAAAGCGCTTTATTTCAAAGTTACAAAGTTACCAAAGTCAATTGACATGCGAATAGCTATTCGGCTCTCTGACTAACACACTAACCTTCAACGTTAGGTTCGCACTGAAAGTGGGAGAGACCGATCATCGGGATGCTTGGGTTTTTATACATTTAGTACTGCATTGGCCAGCCCTCTTACAAGTTAACCATTTCTGGAACCATGGCTAGGGTTCGTAGCCAGGTCGAACACACAATTTCCATACATTAGATCAGTTCCGCTGATACGGTTACATATTTACACATAGGTTAAACAGAGGACAGGGTCTTAGTTCATGACCCTAACAAGTAGCCTGCGGACATATTATTCATTCACGTGTGCGGAGGTCACCATGGCCGAAGTCTTACTCGAAATGTCATTCGGCCTCCATTTTGTGATTCAGGGTGACTTCCACACTGCAAGAGTACCTAAAATGGCGGCTAGATCCAAGATGGCGGCTTACACGATACATTAAGGTCAAGACCTTGCCGCGGAACCTATGTACATAGTATCCTTTAGACAGCTTGGCGTAGGCCAACATACATTTAAACGATGCGATTGGGGTTATAATATTATATCGATTTCCACAGACCCTCCTTTTGGCCTATGTCAAGTGCTAAAACATTATTTCCTAATACTTTTGAAAATACTTGAGGGCATTAGCATCCATAGGTTCCGCATCATTGTCTGAAATGTCAATAGCCATAAAGTTGTTCATAAGAACTTCTTGCAACATGAATTCTTTAGATGCTGTCTTCGGGGTATATATTCTACGCCCTATTGCGCTCATAACTTGGGCACAACATCCCCCTATCATTCCGCATATACTCGGGAGGCATTGAAAACAGCAGCAAAGGAATAACAGAGTCCCAAAAATACCTAAAATAACAGAAAGCACCTTCCACCCCCAAGATCGTAGAGAATCCCAAAACCAAGTACTAAGGCTCCAGTCTCCTACAGGGATATGGACTTCAGAACTAAGAGTGTGTAAATTCTGAATTGCTTTGAATATTGTTGGTGAAGAATCTGGTACGAAAACACAGCAAGCGGACCCCACTAATTTACATACTCCACCTCGTTCAGCTAAAATGACATCTAATGCCATTCGATTTTGGAGTGCTACCAATCTTATCGCCTTTTGCTCTAAGGTCATATTGTAAAGTATGTCCGTGGTCCGGTTGATTGTTTTCTCCAACACCCTCGCTAATCCCCTGATGTTTTCTGAATTTGCTATTTGTCCCCAGAAGGGAACTACTGATTTGGCTATATCCCCGAACACTTGTCCAGGGGTATCTCCATCATTATCCCGTCGCGGGCGAGCCTTAGATATCTCTAAGGTACTGGCTATAAATACACCTGGTAACAATATCCCTAAATAACAAGTCCCCTGCCAATCCTTGGGCAACCAGGGAAAAGCTAAACTACCACACACAAAATAAACCGGTCCCCCTACATACAAAGGCCTATTTTCCCCAGTCAAATTTACAATATTTATACAAGGCTCGAAATCTCCCATTGGCCTAGTGCCGTTTCTTTGTACACAGAAAGGGACAGAATCAGGACTGTGATTTACAGAATAAGAAGGAGGCATGGCATCCTTATTGCCTATTGGAGCCATCTTGAAAGAAACTAGATTTTGAAAAGGAAAAGAAAGTTTATCAGACGGCCTAATAGAAGCGATATTAGGTCTACTCCTATTTGCGAAAAGCGAGCATCCCAGGGGAGTCAATTCACGTTTTTCAAATTCATTCAAATTAGTCCCATCGAAGTTCCCTGAGATGCTATCATTCCATCGGCCAAAAAAGAGTGCTCTAAGAGAGGCATAGCAAGAGGTTGTTAGAGGTAAGGGATGTATATACCATCCGAGTCCCTTGTTCCCATGTTGTGGTAAGTGAGTGCAGACCCAACAATTACTCCTATTAAAAATAGCATGCGTAGCATTCATCACTATCATCAAAGTGTTATTATAATATTTCTGTCTATGCCGAGAGTCCCTAGGGGAAGAGTGTGAAGGTGTACAGAGGGAGTCAAAACAGTTGGTACAATTTCGGTCGGTAACAGAGGCTTCAAAGGATAAATTTCTTCAAAGTACCAAAGTCCCACGGCAGCAGTTGCAAAACTAACAATAATCAAAACGAGAACACAACAGTACGTTTTCGGGGCCCAGGCACATTGTCCATTGTTCGAATTGGTCACCTCCTTATCTAATAGTTCAATACGAGGAGCAGTGGTGAAGGCGGCAGGCATCATGGTTATCCCGATCGACGGCCCCAATGTTCGTTGCTGGCGGCACTTCGGCCGCGCGACTTCTTAGTCCTTCCCAACCCTGGCCAACAGAACCCCCCCTTTTCTTTGTTCCAAAAAAAAAAGGGAAGACGATAGTATTTCAATCACTCCTTTTTCTTCCAGATGCACGATACTCGTGCGGCGATTTTATTTGCGTGGTCGAAGGTTGTACCGGATGGTACCCAAGTTTGTTGAATCCAAAAGCAAAGTATCGTCGCTCCCTGAGGGGAGCGTCGTATCAGTAGCGACGGAAGTCGCAGGGCTCGAAACAAGGTTTTCCGGAACTGATTGATCAAGGGAGTGTGGAGACAAAATGGACGGCTCCCCGAGCTCCTCAGGCTCAGAGAACTTCTCCGGCGCACTCACAACACTGCCTGCTACTCCGAGATCAGAGAGTGTAGCACCAGCGAGGGGTTCTGTTTCTTCTGTAACGTGTGGCGTCGGGTAAGGGATCTTCTTGATATGTGTTGCATGTATCCAGTTCTTCTTTCCTGCCACTCGCACTGCCGTCCTGGTGACCAATAAAACCTGGTAGGGTCCCCGCCAGCGAGGCGCGAGACAGGAAGACCTTTCGTAGGCCTTTACCAGGACCCAGCTGCCGGGCAATATATCGTGTCCTGGGCCCGTAAACCGTACAGGTAAGGCAGCATTCACCTGGTGGTAAATGAAATACAGATTTTTAGTCAATTGATTACAATAGTCTATGAGCAATACATTCTCCACATCCCTCAGGGCTTTAGGTTTAGGGAGACCCCAAATATTAGCAGGCCTTCCCATTACTACCTCGAATGGAGAGAGCCCAGTTCTAGTCTGGGGTGTGGTGCGCATAGCTAACAACACAATAGGTAAAGCATCTGGCCATTTTAATTTAGTGTCGGCACATGTTTTTGCAAGTTTGTTTTTCAAAATACCATTGTGTCTTTCTACCAACCCCGCACTTTGAGGGTGCCTAGCTGAATGAAAACGTTTCTCTATCCCTAAGGCAACACATATTTGCAACATTACGGCTGCGATGAAGTGGGGGCCGTTGTCCGACCAAATTATCCTCGGGAGCCCAAATCGAGGAAAATAGTCTTTTACCAAGATCTTTGCGGTGGTCATGGCGGTAGCATCTTTGACGGGGAAAGCCTCGACCCATTTGCTAAAAGCACAAATGATAACAAGAACATATTTCAAGTTATTACATCGCTCCATTTCAATAAAATCAAGGTGAATGGTTTCAAAGGGGACAGAGGGGGGCCCGAAACTTCCCCTTGGAGTCACTGTCCCTTTACCCACATTATGCTGCAGGCAAATCATGCAGTTCTGAACGAGTCTTTTTGCAGTTTCCAAAATTTTATCATTCACCCAAAACTGCTGTAATATCTTCGCAATTTGCTGGGCACACACATGTGTTGGACCGTGTGCCATTGTGACCATTGCTAATACATAAGAATCAGGAAGCAACCATTTCCCGTCAGATGCGTCCACCCAACACCCTTCGTCATCCAATTTCCCCATGCCTTCAGCCCATTTCCTAGATTCTTCAACAGAGGCATCAGTCTGAATATCTCGCACAGACCCAATGCCTTCATCTATTATACAACCATCTCTCACTTCCCCCGAGGTGTACATGTCTGTGCTAAGGTCTGTAGCTGTTTGTCTAGCTATCAAATCTGCAAAAGCATTTCCTCTTCCCACATTGTCTATGACCTTGCGATGTGCTGCACATTTCATGATTGCTAATTGTTCAGGGAGTGAGAGCGCTAAAAGTAGTTGTACTATTAAGGGACCATGCTGAATCTTGGTCCCGTGTGAGGTCAGAAACCCTCCTTCCGACCACAGTTTTCCGAAATTGTGAGCCACCCCAAAGGCGTACTGACTATCCGTATAAATGTTAACTCTATGCCCTTGGGAGAGCTCACAAGCGCGGGTCAATGCTATAATCTCTGCGGCCTGCGCGGAGTTATGCGGAATCCTTTTTGTTTCTACGATCTTGTTCAAGGTAGTAACTGCATAAGCAGCTATAGACCTGCCATTCGGAAGTTTAAAACAGGAGCCATCACAAAACAGCTCCCCTTCCGCATTCTCCAAAGGAGTATCTGAGAGGTCTATTCTGCCCTTTGTTTCTTGTTCAGTGGCATACAGGCAGTCATGTGATCCGTCATCGCCGCAAGCAGTAGTTTGCGGGAGAGGCAAAAGTTCAGCCGGATTGAGAACACAACACCTTTTAATTTGGATATGAGGAGCAAATAGAACTAATTCGTACCTGGTCAACCGGGCAGAAGTAAGGTGTTGTGTTTGAGTTTTATTCAATAGAATATCGACAGAGTGAGGTACCATCAAAATTAAATCGTGGCCTAGGACCATCCCCTCACTCTGTTTTACAGACGCAGCGGCAGCAGCAACAGCGCGCAGACATCGCGGCAAAGCGCATGCAACAGGATCGAGGGCGGAGGAATAATAGCCGCACGGCCTATTCTTCCCTCCATGTTCCTGTGTTAACACAGACAAAGCACATCCATTACATTCATGCACAAACAACACAAAGGCCTTATCGTAATTTGGTGTACCCAGAACCGGTGCTGAACACAACGCGGCTTTGAGAAGCTCAAATGATCGTTGATGTTCCGATTCCCATGGCAATGGCAGAGAAATGCCCTTCTTCGTCAAAGCCAACATCGGTTTTCCAATCTTCTCCCCTCCTTTGACAGGAGGTAGCCTAGATAGGCAACCTCCTGACAACAATATTGAAATTTCTTAAGTGAAGCTTTGTGACCATTTTCAGCTAAATGAACAAGCAACAATATAGTGCCTTCTTTACAAGCTTTCTCAGAGTCTGCAGCCAGGAGCAAATCGTCTACATATTGAAGCAGCGTGCAAGTAGATGGTAATTCAAGGGTGTCGAGCTGCTCTTTTAAGGCTCTACTATAGATACTAGGACTTTCAGTATACCCTTGAGGTGCCCTTGTGAATGTAAACGAGCGTCCCCCCAAGGTGAACGCAAACAAATACCTGCTCTCCTCATGTATCGGAATACTAAAGAAGGCGTTTTTTAAATCTACAACACTAAAGTGTGTAGCCGTAGCAGGGATCATTGTTAAGATCGTTGTTACATCAGGCATGATTGGAAATTGTGGGGCTACCACCCGGTTAATAGCACGAAGATCTATTATAAACCGGTACGGAATTGCATTGTCGCCTTTCTTATATACTGGCAAGATCGGGCTATTACATACGCTACCTGTAATCTCTTCGATCACTCCACGATGTACAAAATCGGAGACAATGCATTTCAGAGCGCGCTCTCCTTCAATTGAAATTTTATATTGCGGAATGCGCGGTAGCTTAACCCCATGTTTCAATATTATCTTAACAGGATCGATGTGCAATATCCCGACATCATTATCGTCTATTGCCCACAAACATTCTGGGACAATGTCAAATTCGGGAGGTAGAGGTCGGGTCAAGTATTGGGAGTTAAAGGGTTGCTGTGGTGAAACTGTTAATCTTATTCCGTCAGGGGAACAATGAATCACTGCATTCAGTTTCTTCAACAAATTCAACCCCAGCAAATTTTCTCCACAGTTTGAAGTAAGAAGAAAAGGGCACTGGTCTGTAAAAGGACCCAAAGAAACGGATACCGGCGCAGAAACCGGACAAACAGTTGGTATGCCAGAGAACCCTTTAGAGACGTTTGTTTGCCCTGACAGTGGGATGTTTGGAACCCTCGAATGGTCGATGGAGCACTTTTGTGCTCCAGTGTCGATCAAAAACTGATGTTTCCTATTCCCCACCAATAATTCAACATAGGGGCCCTTCTGAATAACGGGAATAGGTAAAGGTTCCAAACGCTGCTTCGGGCAATCCTAGTAAGGCAGAACTTCATCAAAGGGAAGTTCCTCAGAAAGATAGGCGGCGGAAGGGTGATCAAATATATTTCTCGAGTCCATACTCGGAGTCTGATTTTCCCGTGAAAAAGGTTGCTGGGGATCTTGTAGAAGCTGACCCCTATCAGGGCCTCCTGCTCCGGGGCAGCCCCTTGGTCGCCTACCCATACCTCCAAATGTGCCTCCTGACCTCTGACGAAGGGCAGGGCACTGGGCTCGCCAGTGACCTTCCTGGCGGCAATAAGCACACTGATTAATATTTATAGAATTTGGAGGAGTATTTCCTCTTGGAATGTACTGACCTCTAGTCTGTGTCGTACCTCCTCTGGGGTTTCTGACAATTTGTTGCAACAATACCTTAGTCTTTAGGTCACCCCTTCTTTTTTCGATTTTCTCTTTTTAGTTATTAACCCGATTCTCGTAATACTGAGCCATATGCAAGACCTCTGACTGAGATTTTGCCTGCCAAGCGCTCTCTGAGGACATAATTTGTGACTGGATGTCGGGCAACAATCCACGCACAAATTTGTCCACAAACAACCTCTTCCCCGACTCTGTACCTAAATCCTGTCCACTGAAGTCGGAGAACACCTGTTCGAATCTATTAAAGAATTCAGTAGTACCTTCAGTTTTCCCTTGGATGCAGGCCGTAAGTTTGTCCCAAATAATCCTTTTTTCTGGGATTATAGTTTTTAATTTGGCAACTATTCTATCAGGTAAAGTGAGTATTACCTGGGGTGGTTTCTCACCAGCTGGTCGTTCCCCATCTATTCTAGTTAAGTTTACCCATGTATCCCCTAACCCCGGCACATCATCTATTGTTCGTACCTGTTTCCATACATCAACAGGTAAAAGCACTGGAAACAATAAATCCATGTCACTTAAGGTGAACACAGAAGACTGCAAAACGGATTCTATTTCTTTGTAAAACCCTGTCGGGTTCTTCCTAATATCAGGGACTGATTGTCTAATCGTGTTCACTTCCTGTCGAGAGAACGGGACGTGAACAAACTGTGATACGTAATGTGCAGGGATATCCATCGCGGCAGCACCAGTCGCCGCGTTGGCGGGGATTTCTATTTTTGGGACAAAGGTCGGAGGGACCTCTCTCATAGGCAACTGAGATATAGGGACCTCCGACCGCTTACTGAGCAATAGGGCCAAATCGAGCGCTAAAGCAGCTGTAGAAGTGTCGGGCGAAAAAGCTCTTTTACAAATACCCAATAACTCTATGGGGCAACCAACCTTCTTCCTTATACATTCCTCCTGTAAGTGCTGTACCATCACTTGGATTACCTTCCTTTGCATCTCTACCGTGTATTGACTATATGTGTCATACACCTCATCTGGCGGTATCGATGAATCCGAGATCCATCGAATCGCGTCTTTGGTACAAATTCGTACTTCCTCAGGTGCTGAACTTCGGCACGAAAGGAACCGTTTTTGTGCATACATCCTGTCGTCCTCATCATCCTCGTTTTGTAAACTTTCAAAATCCCTACTAAACTCAAACAATCTGTCAACATGTCCATATACTTTCTGCTCTGTATCCCTTGGAAGTGCCAAGGCATTCAGATCTCTCACCCCTTGTGGGAGATCCGAAGTCTGCAATCTACCCCACATTACACCTAAATGAATCCCCAGTCCTTCAATAAAAACGTTTTTCTCGGGAAAATCGTGCAAATTAGATAATGTTGAAAGTACATCAGTTGATCACCTTTTTCCATGCAATGTTTAGCCCAAGCAAATAGTTCCTGTTTCCTGCCCGCAGGAACAGTACTACGAGTCACAATTTTCGACCCTGCACCGGGATCTGATTTAGTGAACACGGGACTCCCCAGAATCGGAGGTGTAGGTGAACCTAACAAGGGTGCAGGGGAAAGAGGTAATGTAATAGACGAAATAGACAGAGGAGCGACAACCAAAGAACTAGGGGCAGTAGGCTGCGCAGGAGGAGTAGGAATAACGATAGGAGCAATAGCAGGAACGGGCAAGGTGCCCACAACGGGAGCATACGGAGGTGGCGCTGAAGAATCAGGCCTCCGTTCGTTTAATATTTTCTCAATAAACTCCTCGGAAACATGAAAATCTTTAGAGGGGTAAATTTTCTGGACCCCGAGCGAGAAAGCTCTATCCATCTTCTGGGTTTCATCTAATCGTTTTTCCTTGTCATACAACAATGCCTTTTCGGCATTCGTTTTATGACGTCGTGCATGTTTATCCCTACTTTTAAGCTGCTGTAATGCTTCCTTTTTCCAATTTTTCCAATTTTGACAAATGGAGCATTCATTGTATCTTGATATACGTGTTTGTTGTTTGCGCGTACTTCTATACTGTGCGCGGGGACGCTTCCGCCTGCCTTTGTGTGGCAGACGCGTTGACGCCTGTGCGTGTCTTTTGCCGTGCACGGGTTTCCCGTATTTGAATCCATGAGTACGGGTTGTTCGCGTGCGTGTGGGTGTTCCGTGTAGTTCCCTGCAGTACTTCCCAAGTTACGCCTTCTTTTTCACGCGTTATTCCCCATTCTGCGTGTTACGCTCACTGTTCCGCCCACTTTTGTTGTGTGCGCCACGCTATGTGCGCGTAGCGCACGCCGCTTGATGACGTGTGTGCCTGCGTGCGCAATGCACAGATTTGGAGCACAACCAGTGGGAAACAAGCGCAGCGCCTTCCTTGAATCGCACGCGTGCGCATGCGCTTGCTTTCTCATGCTTGTGCCACCTTGTGCCTGCTTGCGCTGGGATTTTCGGTGCACGTTTGTTCCATGAATCGGCCCCAAAATGCAGTGCAGACCCAGAGATACACAAAAACGAGATATTCATTGCTAACATGTCTATCATTGTTAAAATCCAGGACAAATAACATATTACATGTCTAGGGGTGCTGAAGTGTGAGTGCAACACAGTGGCGGCATGGTGATTGGCAAAGACTTTTATTAAAGAATACAAGGAAAATAAAAACCCTATGTTGCTCTTCCTCTAAGAGGAGTTTCCCTGCTTAAAATACTACACAATCTGTCAGGATGTCAAAACAAAGAGTCACAGTCCTGTGTCAAAACCTATATCCCTCCCTTACACTAATAAATAAACTAAGGACATGGTAGATATAGAAGTGTTTACGAGAGTGACTAAATCCTGACGGTATGCCTATTTTACTCTCGCTTCAAAGAAAATACCCAGTCCAAAAAGGAAAATTGAAAGAATGAAGTCACATTTGCCAAGTGACTTTACTTCTTGTTGAAAAGGAAGGGACAATCCTGAAAGAAATATTTCTGGATAAAGTGCAAGGATTGGTGTTAAAGGTTGAAATTTTTTGATAAGTAGAACATTACCATCCACCCATCTTTCGTGCCTATCAAAGATGTACGCAATTCTAGTGATCAGGGATTTCAATTCATCAAAATGGCATGGGTAGCGGAAGTGATATCACATGACCATTGACCTCTGATGACATCACAGGAAGTGATGCAGTTTGATCCCACCCTGAGTGATATCACAGAAAGTTATGGCACACAACCTTTCACCTCTTAACAAAACAGGAATTGGCATCACATAGACGTGTTCGTCTGTACACTATGAAAAATATGGTTACACTAGCACTGTAATAATATATATATTTCATACAAGAATGGATCCCCATATGTCTCGTTAATATCAGTGTGTACAGGCTCATATTGACCATACTGAACTCAGGGATTGTTTCTCTATCCCTACAGCCCTTACTAGCACTTGACTCTTGATGTCTGAACTTACCCTTGCACTTGCCCCAGCTGGCCACACTTTTATTTATTGTCTTTATTTATTAATTGTTATCCTATCTACTGCACTGCCCCCTGCCCTTTCCCCCACACTTTTCCCATTGGCTCTCCCCAGCACTTGCACAGTCTCAATGTCACCTGGCCTAGTAGGATCGCTGTCTCTGTATCCCCTCTGTTTCCCCTCCCTTGCCTAGTCGCGCCTTGACAGGACTTGAAACCAAACAATAAGCACCGGCAATGCTAACAGTTTTTGCTTTTGTGTAGGAATGCAATAAACATTTTTCATTTCCTGCCGTAAAGGTATCAATGGGATTTAAGGGTAGCAGCTGCAAAATGGTGGGAGAACATGGCCCTAGGTAGCAGCAGTCACAAGTGTAAGGACACGGGGGAAGGGTGGACTACCTTATTTGCTGGCTGGCGTAAGCACCTTATGGCCAGTAGAAGTGCACCACGCAAACTTGACTCCAGCCCCCACCAAGATGGCCACCAGGGTTGGACACAACCTGAAATCCAACATGCCCACCAGGCATCCCATTACTCCAGCACACGGTATAGGGCCTCATTACGAGGTATGCCGGTTGCCATGCCGCTATTGGCGGCATTGGCTGCCAGAAAAACCGCATCCGTGTCCGGGTCCTCGGAATGAGGACTTACCGGACCATTCCGAGTTCGGATGGCCCGGTAATTCCTCACTCGAGGACACGGACACGGTTCATCCCCATTCCCATTTCAGCCCCCATAGGGCTGAACGGGAATGGGAGAGGGAGTAAACAACGGGACATTACGAGATGGCCCGTTGTTTGCTCCCTCTTCCCCTCGCGGGACCCGGTATGCACGCCTGGTTTTCCCAGGCGTGCTTAACGTGTCCCGCGAGGGGACCTCATAATGTGGCGGAACGGGTTGAACGGCGCCGCAGCCTTTTACGGCGCCGATTAACCCGTTCTGCCAGGGTCGTAATGAGGCCCATGGTCTAGATACACAGGGAGCAGCCCAGGCCTATAAAACCACGCCCAGAGCCACACCCGGCGCTTTGCGCTGGTTGTGCTTTCATCCACAGCAGCTTTACGCTTACCGCTCCTGTTTCCATTCTGCTGCCTGCTCCAATACCCACCGGACTTCGGATCCTTGTCTCGCTCTTGTCCTGTAACCATCCGGCACATCTCTGCAAGGAAGGAAAGCACAGTAAGGAAACCACTCGCTTCCAGCACATTGTGCATAGCTCCTGTTTCATCCCTGAGTCAACTGGCCTTTCCTCGATGCATCTTGCTTCAGCTGAGCTGCTCTTCGGGTGCTGTTGTTCTGTTTTTCGGGGGATCTTCACTGGCCCAACTCATAAGCACTTTACTGCCAGAGCAAGGTACCTGCAAGAGAAAACAGGAAGGAGACATTAGAAAGGACATTACTTGCAAAGCCTCTCACCGCGCACCGCGCTGTGCAGCAATATAGACATACAAGCATGGCAAAGACTGAGAGGGCACCTCGCAAGTCACAGCTGGACTGGACCACACACCACCAGTGACAGAACTGGTGGGTGCACATCAACAATCAAGAGGTGAGTCAGTACAACCAGTGGGTATAGAGAGGAAGTGTGTGCTAATATTCTTCTCTCCATTGTCTTGCTCTTAGATCCTACACCTCGGCAATACCTCGGCCTACCCAACCATCGCTGGGGACCTATTCATCCATCGCTGGGTAACACCATTCCATCCACTCACTACTGCACCATAAACAGTGTTTACTCTTACCACACTGTGCTGCTGTGGGGAAGGAGTGGCTTGGAACATGCACCCATCATCAGAAGGCCAGACCCACCCACAGGGCATCAGGTAAGCGTTACACCTGGACATACAATGGCCGAGTTTGGTCAAATGCCTATAAAATAACTATACAGAAGCCAAAACTGTGGTCTTTGCCAATGCTTGTTTTTAACAGTAGTTATGTGAAGGAAACGCTTATGGCAAGTGGCTGGAGGCATACCTGATCAAGACATTTTTATTACACCAGTAGTGCACTTACAGCTCCAATTATGCCATTAACTCTCAGAAGACTGCTTTGAAATAACACAATAACACTGGCCGGCACGTCAAGGACACAGTTTGAAATTGCTGCTTTATAAAGTTAGCTCAAAAATGGGTTATGGGCGAGGATGGGAAGGAATTGGGTGATTTATGATCATAGCAATTAACATGGCAATGGGCAGTCAAGAGTGGGTATATAACAAAACCACAAAAAACTAAAACATTCACTAGACCTAGGAACACCTAGTGTGCAGTTAATAACCAAACCACAACCACCTCATAATCCATCTCCCCCTATATGGATGCAAATGGAATACTTTCGGTTTATAGAGGCATACCCTCTCCCACATAGGGAGTCAAACTATAACCAAAATAGTGAAAGGTGGAAGGTTTGAAATTAATCTGAACACCTTTGCACTGCTCTTGGCAACCTTCCACACAGTGCCCGCTGGACCTAAAGACCCAAACTACTGCTCACTGATGAGACCCAATAAGGCGAAACATGTTTGGGGATGCGTGTGATCTGGTGCACAAATAATGTGACCAATCACTTCTGGCTGGCCTGACCCTTTTGGGTGGGACCAAGCCTGATTTGCATATGGTCTTTCCCCTTTTTTAATGGCTTGATAGGTGAAGATTGATGGTCTGGAGGGTTGCCCAGAGCAATTTGAGAGGTTAGGATTAACAAGCCAAAGGATCAAGAGTGGTTTTCTTCAGTTACAGGGTTACCAGGCCTGTTTTTGCACATTTAGAACCACTATTTTATCAAATGAGAAATGGATAAAGGTTGTAATCATAGGACTCAATACGTAAGCACATTCCTGAATTATAGTTGAAATACATGGTTCAAAGAAGCGACTTGTAGATCATAAACTTGTTATGATAGAAATAGTCTCCTGGTAGCTGACATTAAGAAAATTCAAACTGGGTTCTGCTTAAGAAATGCTGACATTCGATCATTCTGGGTTTAATGTTTTTTGACTGGGATATGAGTTCTCAGAACAATGTGTCACTGTTACATTATGATGAGACATATTAGTTCTTGTGTTAACTATTTCTTCTCAAAGGTTAGTATGAATCATATTACAGCATTCACCTTTGTGTTCTTTGGTGATAAAGTCTTGTGTAAGTTCAATTAATGTGTAAGATATAAAATGTCTTCTTAGTGGAATTTGATGCTTGATCAATTTGAGAACGCGTAATTAGGACACTTGGATTTGATCATGGAATGGTTATATCTTCAACAGCCTAATTTGTATTTTTGATGTTCTTATTATCAGGATGTTTTCTCAGTTTTGTCTCTGTTCTTCTAAGGAATATTTTGAGTGTACAAAGTTTGGGGAATACCATTTATTGCTGGTTCTGCCAGTATTAGGAAGCTAAGTTTGAAGTGGTGCAGTATTGTACATGATTTTGGCAAGAGACTGATTATTATCATTTATATTGCGGCAAGAACAGTCTCGGAGGCATAGGGGTGCAAATTGTAAGTAACAGCAATGTGATATGGGTTAGAGTCATTGTCAAGTGTCTTCGTAAGCTTAACGAAATATGGCACCACATAATATGAGTAGCCCCTGTTGAAAGTAACTCCAAAACTAGTGAATAGCTCTTTCATGGAGGATGGCTGATGAACTCTATGATTATAAATCACCTTAAATGATTTAAGGGTATCTTATGTTCATAAGGGGTAAGACATTTTCTAATGAGGCATTAGGAAAATCAATTTTGCAATTGTGGCAAGTAATATGCTATTTCAATTTGCCAGGAGTAAGTTGAATCTATGGTACATTTAACACCTAACATCTCGAATTGTAGAGTAATAGACAGAGGAAATGGGCAGATGTTCCAAAATATACATCTAGTCACTAAATCTTTCCCACCCCTTCTACCTTGAGCCCTATTGGAAGTTAATATGGTGAACCATTCAGAAAGAGTCACAGCAATAAACGGCCCTGAGAAATTTTTCAGCCATTTATTAAAAAATAAATATTGGTTCTAATTCAAAATGAAGACACTGACATCAGTAGCATGACATGGTATTGAATTGCCTTATACTTGAAATATTGGAAGACGCTTGAGTGTACAGAAAATGCTGATGCTTTAAATGCAGTTCCCAAAGAAGAACCAGGGGTTAAATGCATTAATGCATTCTTAGAGTGGTTGGTAGGAAAACTGATAGCAGAAAGGGTGGAAGAAACATAATTGATATGCACTTTAGTTGAAATACTAGGGTTTAGAGGAAACTGCAAACTAAACCGTCCCATCGGGGTCAGATTATCCAAATCTCTGCGGTAGACGGATCGATATTTATTCAAGATATCAGAGCGTTGACGAATAGAGTTCTCAGAAAATAACATGTTCTTTTCCATGGATAGTAACATGCAAATTACAATTAGAAAGTGAAAATAACTTGATGCCTACAAGTCAAATGAGTGCAGGTCTAATGCAACAGTATGGTAGGTTACAAATTACCTGTTAGAAGGGCAATGGAGCAAAGACGTGATGATGAAAGTCAAAGCAGGTAGTGGATTTCGAAATAACATGTCTAACTTCTTCCATCTGAAATGGTCCTGTTTAGACCACTGTGTGGAAAGGTGACGTCAGTAGCCTGTGGCCAACCAAATAACTTTATGAGTAGTGTGGTCTTGTGTTGCAACAAATGCAGAACGGAATGTAAGCCTCTGGGTCAGAAAACCCATATTACATGTGTGATCCAGCATGAATAAAAGTAGTAAAGAAAATCAACGCAATTTAAAGTCAAAATAATAACCTAAAAATAAGAAGAGAACAGCTGGAAGGGGCAGCGGACTGAGACCTAACTGTCCCTCTGCAGTGAAGATAACCTTGTACTTCATTAAAACCATCTGGTTTGTGCTCAAACAGGTGTACAGATCAACCAATGTTCATGAAAGAGAGTTGGATTGGCATAAATGTATGATTTGTGGGCTGCAATGAAGATAACTCCTGCTGGAAGCACAGGAAGTCTTGATCCCATAAAGACACAGAGGCGAGTATTATGCTACAACTTCTTTAATCTACTCTTCAACAGTTTCAACACTTTAAATCGAAAACAAAACAAACTTTCCATTTCCATTTTTTTTTCTTTCGAAAAATGACATTTCCTTTTGTTCTAGTCTTTTTCTGTTCTGTAATCCATCACATTTCAAGTTTGTAGCCCTTTTAGCTACTTCCACCTCTTCTTTGGTTGCTCTGAATGAACTCCATAAATGTCTGTAAAATAACATCAGCCTCAAACCAACAGTGTCCCTGACAAACTCCTCTGGGACCAACTGTAACACTCCAAACGTCGGCTCCATCACCACGATTTACACCACTGGATTCCCATCCAGGAGGCTCAGCCATTCTTCTGGTTGTCTCATGGGAAATCAGAAAGACACCATTAGGGAGGGAGAATGCACTGCCTTGTTCCATAGTATGGGGAAACTTGAGTGAATACAACATCAACATACAGTGCATGCGCTGGGTGGGAAGGTAATGCTCGTCTCCATGTCTTTAGTAGAATCAAGACTTCCTTCACTACTGGCAGGGGTAATCTTCATTCTATGTCAAGACCGCAGGCAAGCATTATGTTTGTTCAAAGCTCTGAACCACCACCTCTGCTATTGGCGGAATTGGGTTAAAATCAAACGTCTTAAGCACCTGTCACTTGACCAGTCTGCAGTTTGCTGAATGTCTGCGAGTGGAACACCTGTGGCGACCACCCTGGAAGCCATGGCTCCTCTCACTGAATTAGCTCTGAACTGGGCCAGATTGTACCCTACTTGCTGCATAACTTTGCACACCCAACTAGCGATGACAGCCATCGCAACAACCTTGAAAGGCTTCCTGCGTGTGATGAGCAACTGGGATATTCCAGCAGGCCGATCTTCTGCCATCCTGTTCTCATACTCCCTGATGCAAGCCAGAATGCACAACTTCAGGTGCCCAGGCATATACGGATATGAGATGGCAGGAGAATGCATCCTGGTCCTTTTTGCTAAGGTAAAGTTAAATCCTTTGGGAATGTAGGTCTTCCTATCCAGCAGTGCTCTGATGTCAGAGACTCTCCTACATGACACCAAATACAGCAGCATAGCTAATTTCCCGGACAACTGTGACTTTGAGAGATATCTGTTCACTGGCCAGTCTGACAGAAACCACAAAACTATGGTCACATCGCACAAGCGTGTGTCTTGGTGCTGGCGGATGCAGAACCACACACCTTTCATGAGCCGTACTACCGCTGGTTGTTCCTGTAATGGTGAGCCATACTCCATAGCGTGTTTGGCCAAAATAACTGAACTGTAGACTCCTATTGTCCATAAGGCATTGCGCTCATCCATCAGGATGGCCAGAAAATTAAGGACTGATACTTCAGGGGAAGAAACTGAAGAAATACCTCTCCATTTGCACCAGCCTTCCCACTTGCCACATGCTGCGTTGTAGCTCCTGCATGTGGAAGGGGTCCAGGAACCTGATATGAGGGGGGCAACGTGGCCCAAAATGCACGGCATCGCCCATCTCATCCTGCTCATCTTTTCTTGCTCTTAGAGGGTGACACTGCCCAGCTGGGTCCGTGAGCAGTTGGATGTCTGATGGGAGAATCTGTGGAAAATCCGAGGAAAGTTCCATCAGAGCTGGAAACCATACTTGTGATTTCCAAATGGGCACTACGATCACTACCGTCCCCTTCTCCATTTGCACTTTTGCTAGCACTCTGCTCAACTTCACGAAGGGAGGAAGCACATAATGCACTCGCCTCTCCAGTCCTGAAGGAACACGCGATGGGGTCCAATCTCCAGCTGAAGAACATTGGTGTCTGAGCATTCTGCCGGAGAGCAAATAGGTCTGTATGAAACAGACCCCAGAGCCAATCCAGTTGCTGAAAAACATGTACATCAAGCTTCCAGTTGCTGGAGTTTGTCAGGTAACGGGAGTTCCAATCCACTACAACATTGAGGGACCCCAGGAGATATTCAGCCATCACTGAAAACCATACTGTATGAAGTAATGCTAGACATCATTTGCCAGCTCTACTAGGAGTCTGGACCTTGTCCCCCCTAGGTGGTTTATGTATCTGACCACTGAGATGTTGTCCATCTGCAAAAGGATGCAGGAGCATGCTCTGTCCTTTGTAAAAGCTCTGATTACGATAGACCCAGCAGATAGTTCAAGACAGTTTATATGTAGCTCCAGTTCTCTGGGCGCCCATTTGCCTCCTGTCTCTAGAACGCTGCATTGTGCGCCGCAGCATACCTTACTGGCATCTGACTTCATGATCAAGTTTGGGCTGTCCCCGAAGATGGCACGTCTGGTTCCCGCTTCCATGTTCTGTAGCCACAAATCCAGTTCTGTGCACGATTCTTGATCTAGGGGTACTGCCTGGTGATATCTGAGACTGTGCTGAAGATGCTTGATTGTCAGCCTCTGCAGGGTTCTATCATGCAGGGGCCCTGGGAATATCACCCGGATGGAGGATGCTAATAGCCCTACCACTCTTGCCAGGGAGTGGAGAGAAAAGAACTCCTTGTCGAAACACGCTCTGAATTCCTTCTTGATATCCTGTATCTTCTTCGCTGGGAGCTCCAGCTCCGCCCTCTTCGTGTCTATCACAAAACCTAGAAAGTCTACTCTTTTTGACGCGGACATGTCTGACTTCTCCTGATTCGCTAGTAAGCGTAGTGATGACAGTAAATCCTTCACCCAGCCTATCTGGTAGACTAACGTTTCCCTGTTGTCTGCCATTAGGAGGATATCATATAGAGAAATTATTATGCAAATCCCTGTTTCTCTGATTGCTGCTGCTACTGGCCTCATTAGTTTGGGAAATGTCCATGGGGCAGATGCGAGACAGAAAGGTACTGTCTTGAATTTCCAGAATTGCCCTTCTCACCAGAATGCTAGAAAAAGAAGTATTCTGGTGCCACTGGGACCGTCAGATAGGCATCATTCAAGTTTATCCTTGCTTGCCAGTCGTCTTTACTGAGACTATCCCTTAGCTGGTGAATGCCTTCCTCTTGAAGTTTCTGGAGATCACCCAGCAAACTTTCACATTTATCATCACCAGCCGTACTTACTCTTTCCTGTGCACTGGGCATATATTGCTGATGAAACAGGGACCCTGTGTGCCACTGTGTTCTATTGCACCCTTCTTCCTGAGCGGTATGAGCTTGTTGTGGAGCCTGAGACCAGACCATGGGCTTTGGTCATGCTACTTGAAAAGGGGGTTGCACAAACTCTTTTTGAAACCCTTGAGGTGTTTGCCGCACCCATGCATTGGTGGACAGCGTGTGCCTGTTGTGCCAAAGTTACAAGATCCTCCCTCCTACCGGGCGGTATATAAAGTGAGTCTCCCGTACCTGAGGTTGCTGCTTGTGATCGTCCTGCTCCTCTCCCTCTATGACCTCGTGTGCTCCTCTCTCTGGGGGTGAAGAAGCAGCCCTGCTGTCTCGCCTCCCAGTAGTGGGCCCTGCCACCTTGGGGTCTTTGAGAGAAAAGAGAAGCGAACTACCGCAAAAGCCCGAAAGAGGCTGGTCCCGGCAAAAAACCTGCCCGGGAAGATTTTCTTTAGGGAGGTATATGTGCCCAGAAACTCCCCATCTCCTTGCCAAACGCCTCTCTGAATAGGAGGCCCTGTGCTGCTTCACTAGCTTCATAGGTGGCTAGGTTCTTCAGTTTTGGGTCGATTATGATTTGCAGTAAGCTCCTGCACCTCTCTGAGGAGATGGCACAGTTAGCATTGCCCAGGAGGCATACTGTCTACTGGGCCCAGCTAGCCAGGGTCTCCACTTGAACCTCCTCACCGGTGTCTCTAGCTCGTTCTGCAAGATGCTAGATCCATTATTTCTGCAATGGGCCAGTGACATCCAGCAACTTCTCTTGGCAGCTTCCCCAGGGATGTCATTTGGGGATCTCTCTTGCTACCCCTGGGGTAGCAACTCTTAAAAATAAAAATAATATATATATATATATTTTTAAATGTTTTTATTCTTTAAATGGAAGCTCCTGGGCTGTGACCAGCACTGCATGGCTCTTTGTTTCTGGAGTGGATGGTTTCTTGTTCAAGCCTCTTAAAAACAGGTGGTTTCTAAGTGTAACTCTTTGAGCAGGGACCCGAAATAAGAAAGAATAGGAATAAGAAATGTGTCTTTCTGAAATTATATACAATAATTGCTAGACTCATTTAAGGTTTATTTCATGCACACTTCAGGGGGTGAGTAACAGATTGCTTCATTATATGCCTGCGAAACCCGGAAATAAGGTTTCCGGTAGCAGCGTACCGGCACCCTTTCTGGAATGCCAGACTACAAGTATGCCTGCAGGGGCTGTTGCTCCCAGCAGGTCCGATCTGCCCGGGGCAATGGCCTCGGAAGGCATAGTTTTCACAGAAGCACCGGCACCATTAGCAACGGTGCCAGAGCTTTCCTGTCCCCATTCCCGTATCAGACTCCACGAGAATGGGGACTTGCACTTTCCATCGCCTGACATCCCGGGACGGCGGGACTTGCAATGCGGCCCTAGTCTGTTCCTAAACACCTCAAATTCACAATGGAGACAAAAACGTCCAAAAAGCATTTAGAGTAGAATATGGAACCATTTTTCTTTGAACAAGTTGAAGTTATAGCATGTTGTTTTCTGCCGTGGTCTGTTATGATCATCACAAGACATTCCATCTCAGTGTCCTCGTTCACTTGACAGAATTCTTGTGTTTAAAAGCTTGTCTACAGTCTAGAAATGTTTCCCTATAGCACATACAGTGGCCCTTGATTTCATTGTGCCACAATCAATGCTTTGCTGCAAAGTGTCTATCTTTTCTATCTCCATGCCATTCTGTTCAGGTTGTTTGTTTGCTGTTTGCATGTATGAGGTAACAAGTGCCCAGAGTGCAGGATTCCGTGTGAGTGTGCAGCTTTCCCTGCACTACTCTAAATTCTTGAATACACAGTTGTGAACTCTCCAAATGGTATGTGTGTTGACAACCTCTGAAGCATGAAAAGTAGATCCTTGCAGGCTTGACATTTGGCCATCTTTGCACCAGACCTACAGATGAGCTGGCCTGCTGTTACATTTCAGTTACCAGTTTAATGGTATCCACTACAGATCGTAATTTGCCTTCTGAATTTGAGAACATTCAGAAATGTAATTTCTCATTGTACTATAGCACTTGCAATAACTATAGCAGTTAAGATATCTCAGTGGGTTGAGTGCTTGCTGCTGCGATGTGTGTTTGTTCTGCAGGTTACAACTTTGAATCACGGCAAGGCCAACTCAGTATTTCATCCTTCTGAGGTTGATTAATGAGCTCATTAGAAAGCGCCTAAGCGTAAGTGGTATATAATAACACATCATTATCATTTGGCCTTGGACGTCTGCTTGCATTCACAGTAATTTGGTAATATAGGCCTATACACACTGATATTAACGATACATATGGTAATCCATTCTTGTATGAAATGTATATTACATTACAGTGATATCATAACCATATTTTTCATAGTGGACTTGGGAACAATGCTATTGTGATTCCACTTCCTGTTTTGTCAAGGAGTGATAGGTTGTGTTGCATCACTTCCTGTGATGTCACTTTGGGGTGGGGTCATATGACATCACTTCATGTGATGCCATCAGAGGTCAATGGTTGTGTTATGTCACTTCCGCTACCCCTGACATTTTGGTGAAATGACATCCCTGAGCTTCTCAAGGACTTGTCCATACCCTTCCAGAGGTCTTTCAAAGCTTTAGTAACAAATGTCTTTGTAACAATGGGGGCCGTCTTAATAGATAATTTCTGAGATAATTTATTTCTCAGCTTTCAAAACTTTCATCTTCCTTGTGCGGTGTATCTAATTTCATCACTTCCGAATGGAAATTAAATCATTTAAAATACATAGCAGAAGTCGTATCTGGTTTAATTAGTAAGGGGTTTCTCATTACCCTGTAGTATGTATTATCCGTTTCTCTTAATAACGGAAGGATTACAAGTTTTTTGAGTCAGATTACTGTGACTCCATAATTATTTTCTTGCATTACTTTAATGTAAACATAAAACACATTATATACATGAAGACTAGACATAAATAGATGTACTGTGCAAAGAAACTGTGCAAAACATCAATCAGAAATAACTGATAACATTTATGGACATATCAAACAGTGTTAAACAACAAATGATGAATTCCTTGTAGCATCTACATCTATACTGCCAGTATAGCTACAGAGTATGAAGTAAATGGCTAGACCAAATGTCTATGAGCAGAGACAGGGGAACTTGATTTCCTCTGTTGAACCACATAGCTTTGCAGGGAGCTAGAAGTTTTGTTTAGTAAATTAGGACTGTTTTCAGTCTAGTATCTATTTCACTAAATCCAAAGACCTATCCCATAGTCAACATCGCTAATGTTTAGCAGACAATGAGGGAAGCTTGGCCAAGTGACTTGCAGCTTGGTCCTAGCTTTAGATGTTTCAGCAGGGACAATCCATTTCTACTGCCTTCCTCAGGACTGGATTGGGTGCACTTTGACTGAACATCCCAGTGTTCGGTGTGTGGTTGGTCAAGGCACAAGTTCCCTGTGTATCTCGGGAGTTCAGGGGAGCCACATTCAGGAGTGTGCCTCACAGATCCTGTGGATGGGTCATGACGAGGTCCAAGATATCAGAAGCATCAAAGGTTTCTGATTCTGTTGTCCACTCCCACTGTGCTCATTTCATATGGAGACGGGCATACCAGCTTTGCCAGGTCTATGGCTGTTGCATGTCCATGTCTACCTGGGCATCTGTATGCGCAAAGGAGAAAGTCTCTTCCATGTAGACAAATGTCAGCATTTTAGGATCGATTTCAGGTGCTTTGGCTACCTTTCCTGCTAAATCTGGGTGGGGACATTCCACTTTCATGCGTGCCTTGATATCCTTATCCAAGAATTTTCTGATCCCTTGCGTCATGTACTTGGCTACTCTTGTCAAGGGTTGCCAGTCTGTGGACCTAGGTTTCGGATATCATCTTGATTCATTCCCAAACCTGCCTCCCCCCAAACACTCTCTCTCTCCCTCCCCCTCCGACTGGTGTACCACACTCCTGTACTCCTCCTCGTAAAACCTTGACATCTTATGTCAGTGCAACTTCTAGACCGGTATTCACGGATATCCTCTTCTCTGTCCCTTCTCCAGACTTTTGGACACCCCATTTCATCTCTACTATTTCACCTTTCACATCTTCTCCCATTAATGGTGGCACCAAGTGGGAAGTCCTCATGGCTGGCTTCTCATCATCTCACTGTATCATTAATGTCTACCACACCGGCCCTATTTTGGTTCAGGGTCCTCAACCCAACCTTCTTCTCGTTGACTGGTGCCTGCCATCCCTCATTAACTTCATTCCCTCACCTGCCTCCCCCCCAAACACTCTCTCTGTCCCTCCCCATCCGACTGGTGTACCACGCCCCTGCACTTTTCCTTTGAAAACCTTCAAAGGTAGATTTATCCTTCACATGGCCCCACTTAACGCCTGCTCAGCCAACAAACACTCCACCAACATCTGCCTCCTTTTGAATACATTGACCTCGACATTCTCACTCTTACTCAGACATGGTTCAATGCCTGCTCAGTCAACAATTTTTACTCCCTTCTCCCCGATGGCTAAAAGATCATTTCCAAGCCATGACCCAACCATGCTTGTGGTGGCGTTGCCTTAATCATCCCTGAGTGGGTTCCGTCCGACCACATACCCACCCAGCCATACTCTTCCTTTGAGAGCCTGGTTTGCAAGATGGTCATCTCTCCCTCCTCCTCTCTGACCATTGCCACAATCTACAGGCCCCCTGGCGCTAACTGCCCTGTTCCTCTCTGAATATGCTGATTATACTCCTCGCTCCTCTCAACCTCCTCTAAATTGCTTCTCGTTGGCGAGGTCAACATCCACTTGGACTCCACTATCACAGCATCTACTCTCTTCTTTGACCTCTGGACCATGCTATCCCTCTCCATTCTCCCTTCTGGTGCAACCCACACGACAGGACACGCTCTTGTCGTCCTCATCCACTCCATTTCACTCACCCCCATTGATCACACCTCTCTCCTGGTCATACCTCTCTCTCCTCTCCTGGGTAACCTTAGACCTCTGACAGGACCCCCTACTGCCCAAGCAACCTTGTTCGGAAACATCCGTCTGATTAAATGAGTGTCAGCTGCTGCCATCACATCCACCTTGAACCCACGCTTCCCCCTTACCCCTGACTCTACCACTGACTCTGCTCTCAGCAACCTCCATCTGGCCATTACTAACTCTCTGGATATTCTTGTTCCAGTCATGAGGATCTGCCTGAAACCTGCCTTCAGGCGTAATACCTAGTACGCCTCCGATATTGCATCCCTGAAATGCAAGTGCAGAGCTGTGGAATGGAAGTGGCAAACTTCAGGCTCACCCTCTGACAAACTGACCTGCCCCCTGCTCCAAAGACAATACAGACTCTCCATCCATGCCAAGAAAATGACCCACATTCAGGCATGGGCTTCTGGTGCATCCAACAACACGGCTGGACTCTTTAAAATCTGCAGGGAACTAGCCAACCCTTCCACAATCTCCTCTTCCCCTCTTCTATCTCAGTCCCTCTGCAATGCACTGGGCACACACTTCATCACTAAAACTCTTGAGCACCCTTGCTACCCTCTCCCCAACCCCTCCCTTGCCTCCTATGGCCTCCCACCCTTCCTCTTCCCCCCTCTCCTCCTTCTCCTATGTCACACCTGTTGAGGTCACCAGAGTTGTCTGCTCTATAAAGGTCTTATCTAAACAGGGTTCCCTTGCTCCTACAGAACCATCAAGGATAACATTGGCTCTCTGGCCCCTGCACTCGCTGATTTCTGCAACCACTCTTTTCCTAATGGTTCTTTCCCCTCCTCCCTCAAGCTCTCCCTTGTGTGCCCCCTCCTGAAAAAGCAAACCTTCAGCAGACCCTACCTGTCCAGCTAACTACTGCCTTATTTCTATCACCCCCTTCCTTGGGAAACTCCTTGAGAAGCTGGCCTTCCCCCAATGTACCTGACACACTGAACTTGTTGGCAGTCTCCACGACCATCAATCTGTATTCCGAGCACCCATAAGCACAAAAACTGCTCTTCTGAAAACCTGTTAATAACTGCTTGCATCCCTGGACTCTAACTCTGCAGCTGTCCTCATTCTACTCAATCTCTCCTCTGCCTTTGACATGGTCAACCACTCCATCTTCATTAAATGGCTCCATGATACCCTGGGTATCTCAGAGTGGGCACTTGACTGGCTGACCTAATTTCTAACTGACCGTTCGTCCCAGGTTATTCTGGGCAGCTTTTCCTCACCTACCTCATTCTCCACCTGTGGGGTCCCACAGGGCTACAACCTCTGGCCACTGGCTTTTTAACATTTACCTTGCTCAACTGGCACTCCTCATTTCCTCCTTCTCCCCTAACTTCCAGTCGTATGCAGATGACACAACACTCTTTTTCAAATTTCTGTAAAGGCTCACTCCCCGTTGTATCAATACAAATTATAATAAATGACACCTCCCAGTAGGGAATTAGACTAAGAGAACAGGTTGCAAGGTTAACAAGCCTTTATATAAATTTGGCATATAGAGAACTCTGCTGCTTCGAGAGCACTCTGGCAAACAATAAAATTAGACACGATTATGAGGCAAAATATCATCATCACTATATAAGTTGCAATGCTGGCACATGACTGGCTGGCGAGTGATGTCCCATATGGCTCTGTGGGTGCTGCTCCCTCAGGAGGAAGGGAGTGAGTCATGATGTCCAGCCGCCTGTGTCTGGAGGGAGTGAGGGTTAGGTCATGGCGAGGTAGAGTTGACACTAACTAAGCTAGCATGAGAAACTACCATTAGACATATAATAAACAGCAATCGTTGGTATACCTTTGAGTAAATCTTGCAAACCTAGAAATTCCATACACATGATTGCTCATCTTTCATTGGGACTTTATGAGGTACAGGGCTTAGGGGGCTTGTCCTCCGTGATAACCTGGGTGACTGGGTGGCTCTCAGAACATCAAGGCAAGTGGGGGTATAATGACATATGTTGATTTTAGGATACAATATACTGTGACAGAGGTCTGGGTTTAGTGGGGGAACTCTGGAGTGGGCTGCACAGCAGGGTAGCATGTATGGTACATCAAGAGAATATCTTAGGAGGGCACAGGGTTACATTAGCAGTAATTTTCCAACAGCGGGTGTAAGAGGGAAGGAGCAGGTTTGTGGAGTTGTATGAGCTATAAGCCATGGCTTGGGCCAGTTCACACACAGGACAGTGATCTCAGAGGAAGAGTGAGAAGATACATGTGTTATTTGTTTCAATTATCCCCAGCGCATCAGTGAGAAAAGAGAATTGTGAAGCTTCAGACATTGGAAGAAAAGGTGAGGGCCATTAGCGCACAGTGTGCAGCGCTGCAGTGGGGACAGAAGCTTTTTCGTAGTATCGGAGTGCGGCCTAGCCCAAAGATGGAGTCAAGGGCACACAAAATGGAAGCCTATTGTATCTTGCAATAGCCCATTCTATGCTGATGTTATCATAAGGGCAATTTAGGCTTCCCCCGGAAGTGCATGAGCAAGTGCTCCATTTCGTATAGAATGACAGGGAGGGGCCCAAACAGCCCTTCACTCCCTCACACTTCCTGCTGACGCTCTTGCATCTTCCATCATCCCGGCCTGTCTGCCATCCAGAACCTGGTGCACTTTCAACAGTCTCTGCCTCAATGCCAGCAGGACTTTGATCCCCCCTATTGGGACTACTGTTCCCTCTTTCTTCCCCTCCCTCTGGCCATTCTTTATGGGTTCTCCCCAGTGGTAGAGGTCTACTGCAAAGGGTAGTGGAACTGTGGTCTCAGCAGGGGAGGGAGTAGGTAGAAGCATAGTGCAACATGTTGTGGCCGAGGCATTCCCACAGTCTAAGTGAGTAATAATAAGGCTCCTATTCCAACTTTACACTTGCACAGGGCCATGAATCGAGAAATCCTCTATATAGAATGGTGAATATGGTTGTAAAAAGTAGATGAATGGTAAACAGAAAAAATAATAATGGAATACCGCTCCTGACTATTCCCACTCACTTCAATCAATGGCTCTCACCTTTGCCTACATCTGAAACCAGAAACCTTGGAGTCCCTCACATTCAGGACATTTCCAAGAAGTCCAACTTTCAACTCTTCCTTCTGAAAGGAATTCTTCCTTTTCTCACTTCCCCCCAGAAACTCAATGTTACCAGATCTCTGTCTCTATCCAGGCTGGACTACTGCAACAGCCTTCTCTTGAATCTACCCTCTTCCTTTCAACAACCCCTCCAGCAAATCCAGCATAGGGCAGCAAAACTTTTCCGTGGCCTCAAGCCCAGGGACTGCATCTCTCCTACCCTAAAAACTCTTCAAGTTCAATTCCCTCTGCATCATCCAGGAGGCTATCTCAGACCAGGGGCCACACTATTTGCAATATGCTCTTATTAAATACTCTCCCTCTAGACCACTACGTTTGTCTGGTACCAACTTTCTGTGTGTCAAGTGTTTTTTGCCAAACAGGCCCCCTCTTCATCTTGTGAAAAGGAGGGATAGGGGGGAGCAACAAATTAGATTTTTTAAAAAGTTGGTGTCAATTGCACCAATTCAGTTTTTACATTTTTAGACTTTTTAGCTCCGGATCTATACATTAAATTGTTTCAGGTGCGTATGGGCCAAGCAGTCTAGATGCCACCCAAGACTGTAACATGGGAAAATATAGAACAAAACCTGTTAATTGCTAACAGGAGACCCCCTCATGCACTCCCAAAGGGATACAGGTCCCGTAGTAATTCTTATTAAGGTGTTCTAGAACAAGAAATTCACATAACTAATATTACTATACGAATTAAATGTTTGTTAGATATTCATTACACTTCTAACAAAAGGTTTACATGTGTGGAGGTGTCTATTACTAAAAAAGGAAACAGACAATCCACTAGTTTCAATTTTCAGTATATCGGATTAAGGTAAATAAATAAAGTGGAACATCAATTCTAATACAACATTGACATCTCCGTTATCACAATTCAAAAATCAACAATTCAAAAAATTCGGACCATTCACAATATGGACATAATCCACTTAAAATGTGGTTGTAAGGTACATGGTTGTGTTACTCTCACACAGATATGTAATCCCTTTTCCATAAATGTCCGAAAGTCCATATTTTGACTCTAATAGGCTCCTTTGTGTGTGTGCCAACGCATTTCGGATATAATCCGTCCTCAGGGCCTGATGCCTATTGTTCTTAATAAAGTTCTTTTCTATTTTCCAATGCTGTCACTCATGAGAACTCTAAAATAAAATATTGAAATGTCTTTTAGTGTTTCATTAATGGATAAGGTCTAATTATGTACCTGGGCGAATAACATCAAACATTACTAACCTTGCGGTTTTAGCCAGTATATCCGTTCAAATCCGAGAAATCCTAGTTCCCATGAAAGGTGGTTTCTGATGTCGGGTAGAGTGGCATTGTCAAACAAGTTGCTGTAGGGTGACGAAAAGAGTGGACGTGTTCCATCCGCCTAGTGCCTGTAGGCAAAATGAGGGGTATTAGATGAGGAGTGTTAAACTATCTATTGTGCGTCCGATCAGATTAACTGGAACGCGGCTCACATCCCCGGCTCCCCATGGATGTGAAAAATATGTTTGTTTCATGTTATTGAATTCACAATCCGTAAAGGAAGTTTGGCGTATGCATTTTAGCCCTACAGAGGGGTCAAAGTTATAGGGCAGTGTCGGGTGCAATATACAGTATCCCTTCAAGAAAAATATAAGAAATCTTAGCAGTGCTTACCTATCTGTTACCGTCACCGCTCGCCTGCAGTACTGAGACCTTGTTGTGAACGCTGTACCATTAGTGTGTTGCTAGGTTGCCGGGCGACGCCCGTGCATGTGCGTGTGTCCCACTACCGCCATCTTGGTGTGGGAATGCGTTGCATTAGTAACGTACTAAGTAAAGGTGTTCGATGTAAAAGTATCATTAATAATGTGAAACTGCTAACGAATTATAGAGCGTTAGTACATGTATACTAAAAGAATTTTGCTACAAATGGATACATTACGGAGGATTACTTCACTAATAAGTGAGTCTGCAGCCACCCAACGTTTTTGTGAGTCATGGTTATTAGGAAAACCATGGGAACTGCTAATGTGTGTTGGAGAAATTACAGGCGGCAGGGGAGGGGGCACGCTTCCGAACAAAGCCGGTCGGGCGCCCCAAACCCTGTCTAGTTTCAATGCGTGTTACTAATTGTCTACATAGCATCTGACATCAAAGACACCTGCATGTTTGTAATATACATAACCTCTTGTGTCATCCTGACATTTATCAGACTAGAATTTCTAGATTCAATAGCACATGAAGCCATGTCACACAACGATTCATGAACATATTGGAACTCAATAAGGCATATTGACATTTAAGCCAGACATGTATCAGACAAGAAAATACAAGTTCAATAACACGTAAAACAGTTTCCTGAACGGACTCATGATCATTTTGAATTTCAATAAAGCATATTAATATTCAAACCAGACATATTAACTTCCATGCAACATGTTTGGATCCAGGAAACCTTATGACATTTTTGCAAGTCATGTTGGGGAATGGAAATTTAAATCCTATCACAAAAAATTGCTTAACCACAACATGGGTGTACCCTTTAGACCACAATCAACAGTATAAGAACCGTATCAGTAAATGAACATTGGGTACAATTTCAGAGTTATCCACAAAAAGGTTTAATCAGACTGTTCCGTAAGGACTTGTTGTTACGGTAGGCAAATGTGGGTGGCTCCCTAAATAGGGCTTGTAGTGTTCGGTCCATCTGTAACATGGGCCTGTTTTTTCTGATATTAAGGGCACAGCTACTGCCAAACTCGTAATGAGGCCCAATGTGATTGTTGTATAAACGCCTAACAAATGCACAGTAAATAAATAAATACTTATAACATCACAACTCTCTTGGAGATCTTTGCTGCTCGCAGTGTCACGCGTACCTCATTAAACAATAGCACTCCCACCTACTAAGTATACATAATATAACATCCTAGCCCTGCAGCAAGAAAAAAACATCACTTATCACTTAGAGCAGCTAAAGAATAGGTGGAGTATGAGGCAGGAAGTAGTTAAGAGGGTCACATACAGGAAATTTGATGGACTACAGAAATAGACTAGAAAAATAGAAATGTAGTTTTTCAAAAGATACACAAATTGTAATGGAAAGCTTGTTTTATTTTCTATTTGAAGTGTTAAAACTGCTGAAGAATAGATTACAGAAGTTAAAGCATAATGCTCGCCTCTGGTCTTGAATTAGAATGCCAATAACAATGCTTCAACCTGAGTTGCAGAGAAAATGGCGTGGGGAATGATAGAAAATTATACCGAATATTTAAGAGTCAATATGTATGCAAAAAGCAAACATAGACATCTTTGTATTTTTCAATAACACTTACTTTCCTGCTCGCCCTTCCTGACTGAAAGCCTGGATGTTAAACAAACAGACTTCCTGGAGGGCTAAGGTTTTAATTCTCAATGGAATGGAATGCATGTAATTGTCTTTGCAGAACAATATGTAAAATACTGTATTTTCACACGCTGCCACCACATACAACAGACAGTGGAGCTCATTTGAAATAAATGAGTACTTTGGTGGCAAGGATTTGTTACATGTTGACATTCACGTAGGCGTAAATGTCACCACATTTTTGTCATTTAACCAGCAGAGAACCCTGCACTTTTGCACTCCACTGTGCAAAATGAATAAACGCTTCCTAGCATGCTTGCATGCCAGGCAGCATATACTTTTGATGCTCGCATGGCAAGCAGCTCTCACAATTACCCTTAAATCCTCCCCAACATGTTCCCATGCTTTACAAGGTTTATTTGCAATTGTACAAGCTGCCTGCCATGAGAGGAACCATATTGGTTCCACCTGCTTTATGCTGCTGCATAAAGCCTGGAGCGCTCCTTAGGGTTCTCAAGCATTTGAGACGTCATGAGGAAGACAGCTAAAATACAAGTTGTGTTCTGCCCCTCCTCTCCACCATAGAAATGTTTGAAAATTAGTTGTGACGTGTATGGAAGGAGTAAACGCCTTATGCAAGGCTATTACTCCCTTCATCAACGTTACAGCTCTGATGAGCATGAGTCCCAGCAGGTTAAATCACAAAAATGTGGCCATTTTTAAAAGTAGGCTTTTAAACTTCCATTTACGTGTACAGAGTACAGGTTACCTAACCGTTGCTATTTCACGAGCTCCTTTATTGTACCTTTTCTAATGCCCAGCAAATGCTTTTCAGCATAGAGTGTTTGAATTGGTAGGTAAACATGCATTCTGTCCCACGGTTACCTTAATTCCTCCAGCATAGTCCAAGGGCCATGAGCTGTCACTGTGCAAGGACAGAAACAACTGAAATGGAATATTTTGGGTTCAGTAATTGTACTTTGTACACGACACAGGCATTTTAAAAGCCTACATGTTAGAATGGTCTTTTCTTTGTGAATGACAAAAGAAGATTGACAAAATACTTGTTTAGAGATGATGCTAAATGCCATTTTAGGGTTTCTATTCAGTGTCCAATATTTACTGATAATGTAGATAGCTTGAACTTGTTTCCTTCCTCAATTCAATGTGTTTATGGGACCGCCATTTAAACACGTGTTCACAAACATGTTATACTTTAAAAGAGGTCCTGTTACAGGCGGATTGAGGGAGAGGCAGTCACATGAGTTACAAACAGTTTTGAAACCTGAGGAGAACCATCTCCGCTACCGGCAGCACCTCAAGACCTTCTTGACTTTGCCCCTCTTCCCCCCTGCTGATCTGCTTCTCTGTCTCTCAACACCGTGCACCTGACCACCCTCTGTCCATCGGGCCCAGGTACCTGCTCACTCTGCCTTCCTCCGGGCCACCCCTGGCACTGGGATCTTTATCTGTACCCATACAGTCCGCCACTTGTCTTCTGCACTTATCAGATATACCCTATCTGACTAATCATGCACTTGCTACTTGTCTGGCTGCGCTACCACTTTTCACTGCCTTTATTTATTTAATTGTTTCACTTATTATTTATTCCGTTCCCTCCTCTGTTCCGCACTTCCACACACTTTCCCCCTTTTCCATGCACTTGAGCGTTCTTAATGTCACTGGGCTGCGCTCTGAAACACTTGTGTAGGAACGCGATATAAATAAAATATCATATCATATAATATTCCACTCAAGGGTGGACTGAGAAGCAAAAGAGGCCCTGGAAATAATGTTCAAAGTGGTCCCATATTACACATTTCCAGCAAGCCCGACCCTTTTTCGTTTGAGAGAATTTGGAAATAAAATAGGTTACCACTCAAAAGAGGCCACGTTGCAGAGGCCTACCGGGAAATCTCCAGAGTTCCCTATAGGCCAGTCCACCCCTTATTCCACTGTAGGTACGTTATTGTCAATTCTTAAGCCGTATAAGTACATTATTGACAAAGAAACCCACCAGCCACCTCACCCACTCAGCACAGACCCCAACTCCCTCACTACATCGAACAGTCATTCAAAGCACATGCACAAAGCATTCCAACCTTCTCTGAGCGGGCATCATTCAGCAACATTCAGTCTCTCATTCACTGTGGTCAGTAGGGCATGCAGAAAGGATAAAGTACATCCCTGTCTCTCACACAACATTCCACAGAGTCCGTCACTCACAAAAGATTGCCAGAACACCACATCCATTCTCACTGACTCACAATCAAAAATGCAGCATCTCCCACAAATGGGAATCTTCTGTGAGCACAAGGACATCACACGCTCGCCTCAAGGAAAGACAATGGAAGAAGAAGAATGTACATATGTATATTTAATAGCGTACACACTCCGAGCTGACCCCACAAACAAAACCTGTTCATACCAGACAGGCATAGTAGGAACATGAAAAGAAACATGTTGCTGCCCTTCAGACACCTGCATTAGGGAGGGAATCCACCAGGGGGGAACCTTCTGAAATTCCCTCTCTTAACCGCTTGTGGAAGTAGGACCTAAAGTCAGACTAATCCTCCTCTAACAAGAAAGACTACCTGCTCCTTGAATTAGGTGCACATCTTTCAAAACTCATAACAGCCTGCACCACCAAAGATCTCTCCACATCCTACTTGAGGTGGCCATTCTCAGGAACACTCAACACCCTTTCACCTGACACTGCTACTCCCTGACAGAAGAGGAACCAAACGTCTGTCTGCCACAGATGAAACAACCAGGGTTATTCAGCCGCACAGCTGAACATAGGAACACTCACATACTAACATAGGCAAGTAAAACCACAAAGAAAACCATAAAGCACGCGGCAAGGCTATCATGCATTAGTCACCCCACCACTGACTCAGCCAAACCACATTTAGACTTGCGATCTAAAGCTAAGATACAACGTATCAAAACAAACACTGTTTCAAAAGGGGCAATTTTACGACAATTGCAAAGCAAAAAAGGTCCTGGCATTGGGCTGTGCCATACTAAAGTAGTAAAGGAATGCCTCTAAAAGTAAAATGAGGGTAAACGAGCCTAGGCATCATGTTGTAACATACTAAAGTATTGAAGGAATTCCTCTCAAAGTAAAATGTGAGCCAACAGACCCAAAAGACGGGCTTACAACACATGCTCATAATAAGCTTTCAGCTCATCCCAGCGATATGTAGACATGTAATCACCAGTAAATTATAACATAAATCATTGAAATCCATAGTCACAGCAAGTCAACACAGATACTATAACAAACTGACATTGTTGGAAACCCCCATGGTTTGTCACTATTATCCGGCAAATAATTGTACTCTTAGTGTAAACAGTGGGGCCATAGAAATGGGACAATGGCCCAAGGAGAAAGAGAAATTTGTCGAATCCTCACTGATCTGCTTATTGCAGCAGTGTATAAACAACATTAATTAAAGAAGTAAAGCAAAACTAGACTAAGGCTTCAAAATGTAAAGACAGCGAACCCCCC
The DNA here is from genome assembly GCF_040938575.1 of Ambystoma mexicanum. Taxonomy (NCBI): domain Eukaryota; kingdom Metazoa; phylum Chordata; class Amphibia; order Caudata; family Ambystomatidae; genus Ambystoma; species Ambystoma mexicanum. Next base: position 1,153,993,504 of record NC_090928.1, read on the forward strand.
AACACCCCACAAAGAATAACCTACAAAAAAGAATAATCAAGTGTAAGGGGTAGAAAACCCCAAGGATAAAACTGGCTCCATTAGACATTAGAAAAAGGGTAAAGTAGACCTTGAGCCTGTGCAGAAGCCCGCCAAAGGATGGCGAACAAAGGAACCAAACCTGGTTTGGCACGCAGAGTAAAACACTAAAAAGACCTTTACAAAAAGATATGGCAAAAGAACTCAACCGGAACCAAGTAAAATTAAAAGTGGATTACCGGGTCTGAGTTCGAGGCCACCACGATAGCCTCCAATGGTACCAAAGGCTATTTTCATAGTCTGCGGTAGAATAAAAATGGTAGATACCACTGCCACCAGCCAAATCTTAGAGAAAGGGGAACATACTAATGACCGATGAGAATCAGACAAAAGGGAATAACTAGTAACCCCTCCAGTACTCTATTGGAAGATAGGGTGTACTGGGTCTTTACATTTTAAAAGACTAGTAAGGTCAATGGTAATTTTACCTTTTCTGGGAGAAATTAGTCAGTCCCAGAAAATTGAGTTTAAAGTGGGAAGTCTGAAAAAGACAACCCTGTGTCACTGCGCTAAAGGTGCTGGGTGACACACAGGAAAAAGATGATGCCTATGGGGTGGGTTAGACTCCACAGGCCATGAGCATAAAAATGCACAACACACAGCAAAACACATGTAGGAGTGGGAAAAAAGGCTCACACTCTTACCAGGTAAAAAGATTAACCCCTAGAAATCCAGTAAAACTGCTCAGGGACTCAACAGGTAAGGGCAATTAGCCATTCTGGAGAACTCTCCCTAACACCTAACCTGTGGGCATCTGGGCGCATCAGCTTAAGATTATGGTTACAGGTAGTACATGGTTAAGCAGAGTGGTAACACTTAAGAATTTGGTTACATGTAATGCAGAATGTAAAAAGAGCATGCTTAAGATTGTGCTTACAAGTCGAGCATTAAGCAGAGTGGTTACACTTGAAGATTTGGTGACACGTAATGCAGATCATAAGAAGAGGATACTTAACATTGTGGATACAGGCAGGCCTAGTAAAGATGGTTACAAAAATGTTGCTGACTAAGATCTAGGTTGCATATTCTGCCGGCTTAAGCATGTGGTTACAGGTTATGCAGTACGCACATAATGCATGTTTCAGTTTTTAGTTACAGTGGCTACATGGTCCCATTGATGCAGTTGTAGTCCATCATTCTCTGAGATGTGAGGCCAAATGATGAAATGGAGGTTCTTTGGAAAACAAAACAGCATGGCATGCTTGTGTTACCGAGAAGGGGCTTTGCAGATGAATGTCCAACACAACAGATGGTGCCATTCTCTTGGACTCAATACTTCCAGCACCTTGCTGTTGGGTATTTTCAGCCCCAGCATACAAGTGAACTGCATTAGGCTAAGTTAGGCCCAAAGTTGCAGAACTACTTAAAACTAACTGAGCCATGTGTTCATATGACAGGGCCCGAAGGTACATGCCTTTTTCAGACATATTACTGAGGCGCAGAATTACAGCTTTGACAAAACAATGAACTGCTATGGAGAACTCTGTGCTTTCACCAGATGATGGACACATGAACATATTTAAAATGAAACTCCATTGTCCGGGTAATTCAAAGATACTACATCATGTCATGTTGGACACTGATGGCATGGTGCAAGAGAAACATGTATATTATGGGATGCAAGATATCGGGCCAGGCCTCATGTGGAAAAAAATGCATTCTGAAAAGCACAATTATAGTTCATGGTAAACTGACTTAAAAAGCTGTGCCTGGACACAAGGAAATTGTTGCCCCCATCAAGCCACAAAGGTCAAACACTCCTTCACCTCTCCATTTGATCAAAACACTTTGTACCTTAGCAGAGCCAGAAAAGAGGCAGAGCTTAGGCCTTGGAGAGAGGGCAGGGAGCTGGAGGTCAAAGTCCATGGATCCTGAACTTTCTAAAATACCATAATTTAATTCAGATTTGTGGTGGGGTCCTACGTTACTGATAGGAGAGCCTGTTATTTGGCAGCTTATGGAATCAAATAATTGTCTATATTGTCCTGATTCTAAATGTTATCCTTTTTGTAGAAATCACATAAAACTGTCACATTTGCGCAGGAACCCACTTGCCAACATGAGCAATAGATAATTATGATCTGAATGATCAGCCCAATTTAGAAACTTATGGGTTGTGACCATTAGTGGAACATTGGAGTAAAGTGCTATGTGGACGAGTTTTAGCTTCATATTTGTGTGGTTCAGAAATGCAATTTCAGATGAGTGGAGCAAGAACTCCCAGTAATGGGGCCTGGAGACCTGATGACCAATTTGTGGGAAGGGGCTAGGCCTTGTGTAGGGGGAGAGCAATCGATGTCCAATCCAAATCATTAGCGAATGAGCAGGCACATCCTAATCTAGAGATTGATAGCTTTAGATATTTGGCCTGAATTATGAAATATGTTGATGTGAATTGTACTGAGATGTTTGTCATTTTAACTTTTAATTAAGGATTTTGAAACAAAAGTAAGAAGATTATAGGCCTGATTCACAGAAAATCCCATTGAAAAACATACTGTGAATCAGGCCCATAATGTCTTTTTTACAGATTATTAAGAGATGCATTCTTTGAAAATAGGCCGCTATTGTGATTTGAATTCAAATTGATCTATTTTAGACTTCATTTTTAACTTGCATGTGCAACCTAGCTTTGCAATGGGTTACATATTTTGCATAGTTATTTTGAAAGGTGTGTCTTTTAAAACCATATCACAATTAAAAATAAAAATATAGATATTTTGGGGAGTGACCAGGAGGGTTTAAAACTGAATGCACAATTAAATGGGGGGAGAACTATCATTTCCAGGAGGAAATGTGGAAGTAAAACTGGGTCAGAAAAACCGGAGAGGGGCTGTGTGCCATCCAGGACATGCATCAGGAGAGCTAGAGAACAGGGTGGAGCCCGAGGCCACCCATGACAGAGACCATTAGAGGCACGCAGTAGGGCTTGGAGTATCATCCATGGCCAGGTCCCTTTGCTTCTCATGAGATGACCCAGGATGCCTGATGACTTCTCCTGTGCACAAACCCAGAGATTGTTAAAGTAAATGCATTACTACAACAGAACAAACCACTGGTGGGGATCTATTGCAATTAATATTGTCCCCCTATATAGTCCTGACTGGGGTGAGTACACAGAAGCATATACCTAGCATTTCCTTATTACTTAATAATTTAATTAATTAACACATAGCCTAAGGAGGCGGGACAATCTCGGGTAATGTCGATATCTCTGATATTTCTCCCAGGGCTGAGATAGATGTTCAAGTGCATCACCTATTACCTTTGTGCCAACCCCAAAAAACCCCTAAAGGGGAGGGGTGCACTCAAAAACGAAACTTCAAATGATTCAACACTCCCCTAACCCTGCATTAAAGCAGAAGGGGCTCCAGAGGTAAAATGAGGGCCCAATTCATGGAATTAATTTGCACCGGAAAAAGGGCACTTGCATGCAAAATACACGCATGTATTTGACGATTCATGGAACGCAATGCGCAGTGCTTACCAGAGACTTGCGAGGAATCTGTGCGTGTCCAACATGTCACTGCAACACTACGAACGCCATGCGTGAGACTCCCAGCAAAGGGGCGCACCGTCCTGTGCAGTTACTCAAAAAGGGGACGGAACACATGGAATGGGGAACAACAAGCGTAAATGTGGGCGTTACGTGGGAAGTACCACAGTAAAATACTTGCAACGCCCACACGCACGCTAACAACACATATTCATGGAATCGAACAGGGCTCACTGGTGCATTGAAAAAGACGCACAAATCCAGAAACATGTCCGCCACGCGAAAGCTGGCGTTAGCGTCACAGTGCACAAAAAAGAATGCATAAAAAGGGATTGTGAAAAACCAACGAGCGTATACAGCTACGATGAATGTTCAATTTGTCGCAGCAGTGATCGTGGGACACCGCCGGAGGAGGAGGATAGCAAGAGCCCACATTTTTTTACCCAGGAGCAGCCTTAGTGGGATGCCTGGTGACCAGGTCTATGGCAGGTATAGGTTTCCACCTCATATCATATTAGACCTTCTCACAGAGTTGGAAGATGAACTTACATCACCCGCCCTGTGCTCCCAAACACAGAGCCACTTGGTCAAGATGCTCAATGTACTGCATTGTTTGGCCACTGGGTCATTTCAGCGGACAACTGCCATAGTTGGGGGCATTTCACAGGCCACGCAGTCACGCTTCCTACACCAGGTGTTGGCAATCATGACTGCACGCCTCTCAGTTCGCAGGCACATATACAATACTAGAACACCAGCAGAAAGGCAGGCCATGTTCCAGGACTTTTTTACAGGGTGGCACACTTCCCTAAAGTGCTTGGTGCCATCGATTGCACCCATGTGGCCCTACGTTCACCTAGGGCCACAGAGCACATCTATCGCAATCGCAAGCACTGGCATTCCATCAACGTGCAGGCTGTATGTGAGGCCAAGGAAATCATTACCTCTGTATATGCCAACTATCGTGGGTCCACCCAAAACAGTTTCAAATTCAAAATGTCACCCTTACACCGGGCCCTGGAAGCTGGGAGGAATGGCAACACATATTGGAGAGTACAAATGGCCCTGCAAATGCGTGCATGTCTCTCACAGACAAAAAAACACCACTGACAAACAATGTCACCTTCAGAGGGGACAGTGCCTACCCTCTGAGCACCTACATGAGGAAGCCTATACGGAACCCCACCACAGAACCCCTTGTAAGATTCAAACACAGCCCATATTGCAACTAGGGCCATAGTGTAGCGCACATTTACGGTGCTCAAGTCATTATTCTGCTCCCTTGACTACTCTAATGGTGAGCTACTATATGCACCACCAGTTGTGTGCAGGTTCATTGTGGCAGCTTGTGTCCTGCACAACGTTGCAACACGGCGCGGCGTACCAGTGGACACTGTGTTGCCCCCACATCCCCAACCACATGCACAGTGGCTGCACATGGGAGGTGAAAGGGCACATGGCGAGGCTGCCCGTACACAGGTTGTGACACAATTCTTCACCTAAAATCCAACCCCTGTATAGTGCACACAGCCCTGGCATATTACAGGTGACAATCGATGATGTCAAAAGGACAATCATCCGTCCCAACCTTACCACCCTGAGAACTTGTCCTTGGAAGTGCTATATTGTGTGCATCCCTTAGAACTTAAACTAAATCACTCTGGTGTGCACAAAAGAAACATATGGAAGATGGAGTATGTCACTAACACCATGGCAAAGTCCACATCTAAATGCTGGTATGTCACCTAAACCCTCCCACACTCCATATCACCTGGTCGCCACACCATGCCATGGCACGCAATGCCAAAAGTGACAAATAGCCATCACATAACGCCACTGTCACAAAGTGCTCAACAATCAACGGAACCAGTTCAGAAATAATTCACTCTCACACATCAAACTAATAATGTACACAGGACCCCAAGTGGCCAGTACAACATACCAGATACACAGGCTCGAATAGTGACCAATCATAATTGCACAAGTACCTCAACATGTCATAACTTGCACATGGCACCCTTCTATTTTTTGTGTGGCCCTGATAACTAAAGGGTGCAGGGAAGCACATACAGCTGGAAGGCTAACAATAATAGAGAGCCAATACATGAAGATGGAACACGAACAAAGGATGGATCTCAATGTCCAAACAAAAAGGGATATCAACCACGCACTGGACAAACAATCATGAATCCCACTAGTGGTGTATGCACAGGTTGGACCTGAGACTGGCCACAGATATAATGGAAGCCCAATGCCTCAGAGTAAGTTACTTTCACATGCTGCCCTCCTTGCAAGCTCATGGAAAGGGGAAGCAGGAGGGGCATATGTGTGAACCTTCAGTGAATGCCCTTGGGTGCCACAATAAGCAACACCCTGTCAAATAAATTCACAATAGACAAAGAACAAGGGGAAATATATCAAAAATGCCCATGGTGGAGGGGCAGGGTGCACATCAACACCCACATTTGCGGATGTTTAGCAGAAAACAGAATAACCCCTCCACGGGTTAATGGGCCGCACAGCTATCATGGATTGGAAGAGTTGTCACTGCTGTCACCACCCTCTGGTGTAGCATTATAAGGTGGTGGTGGTAAGGGAGGTTCACCACGCACAGCCCTGGCCTGGCCCTTCATGGCAGCAGCCATGTAGGACTATGATGCTTGCATCTGCAACATGATGGCTCAGAGGTCCCCATGCAACACCTCACAGGATGCACTGAGTTCCTCCGGGATTTTATGAGTCAACTGTTGCATCTGCTGTTCAGACCATCTACTGCAGGCTGCCTCAGGTGCAGCCAATGTAGTTCTGAGGGACCTATACTCTTCCCTCAGGGCGTCCCTGTGGGCATGACCCTCTGCAAACACGGCTGGCTGCAGAGCCCTGAGTTCCGCCCATAGGCTCCTGTTGCTGGCCTCCATGTGCAGCCTGTGTGAGCAGCATGTGGACCGCAATGTCTTTCTGGGGATCACGGAAATGGCCACTCTTTCCATGCCCTGAGCCAACATCTCATAGGAGGCAACACCATACATGGACTGCTCCCACACAGTATCGCCAGCTGCTACACGGCCACCGCGTTGGGGGACCCCATGCCTGCCTGGCCCAAGGGAACCTGACCCTTAATGTGATGGGTCTGTTTGTCATTGCAGGGCTGCATACCTCCCTTTAACAACTGTCCCAGAACCCTATACTGTGGAGCGTGACTCTGCAGCTGTAACCACCACAGACGGACATACCAACACTGACTGGCCCTGTGAGGGGTGTTACCCCTTGCAGACACAACTGCACCCACAGTTGATGCTCTCACCTGCGACAGCACAGAGGAAGACATATCTGGTTCACCACCAAAGCCAAAGGAATCATCAGAGGTGGACTCCGACAGAGTCAGGGCCAGGATGGCCTGTAGCACAAGTGGATCTTCATGGACTACCACACCACGTCCTTCACTGGTGATCGGTTGCGGCTTAATATCCTGTCCCTCCTCCCCTTCCACCTCTGCATCAAGTGCCTCATCACCTGCACATGAACAGAAATGAACATGAAGACCCTTGTAAATAGCATAGCCCAAGGCACAGCTAGCGCAATGTTGTCACATTAACCTGGCATGTCACTCATGGCACAAATACCATGCACATACGCAGTGTAAATGGAAGAGAAGGGTAGTATGAAAGTAGCCATGGATGTGTGGACAAGGGATCCATAACACATGTAGTACATGGTGCATAGCACCTGCTTTACACACAAGCACCTGACTGGAATAGTTCAGTCAATACACAGACGCAACGTAGCATAGCCATGCGTGAACTGTCAAACATCATGAGATGGAACCTGATGACTCCTGTTCCAGAGCCATGTACACTAGTTGTGACATGACCTTACATGGAATTCACGAAATCTGAATACAAAAGTGTCACAATGTGCACCAGTGCTAGGGTGTTAGAATAGAGTGAAGCCAGGCACACGGATTCCATAAAGTCAGGTCACATTGACATCACAGCAGTGAATAGGCATGTTGAAGGGGATACCTGGGGTTGGAAGTGAGAGGGGGCAATGCAGTATACATAAACAGCTTCAATTTAAAACATAACTACGTCACCAGTAATGTTGTAAATGTTGTGGCCTGTTGGCAGTGGATGGCCAAGTGCAGACATCAGGTGTCAAGTGGTGCTAGTGGGTTGTAGGGATAGAGTAAACAGCCATAAAGTGCGGGGGATGCCCAGGAGGCAGTGCATGGGTTTGAATGGTGGCTCAGAAGACCGTTTTGGAGATCAGAGTATTGCCAGGTGACCAGTGCATTCTCTCAGTCATCCAGGACTCCAGCAGGGGAGAGGAGGGGAGAAAGACCAACACATGAGGAAGCATCAGATGTGCCGACAGACCGGGAGAAGGTTCACTTCCAGTTCCATTGAGGCAGGGAGGCTCTACCAGAGGGAGGACCCAGCTGAAGATAGACATTAACCAACGACTCATTGCTATGAGAACCTACTGACCCTGAGTCATTAGGAAAGGGATGCGTGAAGACCATGAGAAGGAAGCACATTTTGAAGATGGGTTTGAATCAATTGCAGCCCCTGGACGCCTAAGTCCTTGTGGACAATGCGCAGGATTTGTAAAAGAACAGTTGTAGCCACTGGGAGCCAGTGCCATCATCACAGTCCGAATGTGATACAATAGCTGGCCCCAACACAAAAGGACACTACCCACAGTCCAAGTCTGGATGAGTTGCAGAAGCAAGAGAGTTGAAGCATAGAAATCTTAAAAGAGGCTGTTGCAGTAGCCCACCATAGGAATGACCAGGCCTCTGGAGACAGTGAGCTGCTGGGGGAAGGAGAGGAAAGGAAGAATACCTCTGAGGACGTGCAGTTGGCAGGGTGACCTCTCACAGGCATCACAGATGTGATTACAGAAGGAGAGTGTGGAGTGGAAGATTATCACAGGCTATCCGCCATCACAGGTTGGAGCAGGAAGAGGACCACAAGAGGCTGACATGGAAGGAGTAGGCAGGTGTGGTGATGAGGATTGTCATGGTGTGCAGCACTTCTTTTGCATACAGTCTGCAGGACAACAAGCATGTGTCAGTCCACCATGACATGCTCACCAATGGCAGTCATGTAAATGAAGGCAGAACTTCATTTACAGACAATCATAACACTCCATCCTAGCAACATACACATGTCATGGACGCACATGCATCAACACTCACTTGACATTTCCTCATAATTTGGCAGGTGTCCCACGCCTTAGATCTGTTCCACATCAATCATATCACTGACTTGCTCTTCATGTGGAATGAGTTCATCGTCCTCTTGTGGTGACCCACCTCCAGTCACCAGAGTAGAGGCATAGGTGGCACCCAGCTTATCTTTGGCCCAGCGTCGGAGGTCATTCCAACACTTCACTACCTCAGAAGCTGTGTGCCTCTCATTGCCCAAGGCATTTATTAGATCTGTGACACGCTGCCAGTGGGCCATACACTGATCAGGAGTATGTATGCTCCCTGCCCGCACACGCATGTCACTTTCGTGTTCCCACACATAGTCCACGAGGATCTGGAGTTCCTCATCACTGAAGCTCCTCTTTCTCGATGTGTGGGTCTCCTGTGCCTTGCCTGGGTTGGAGTCTGTCCTGCTACTGCACGCTTTGCCTTCTTGGAAGGTCGTGCAGACCCTGAGTGGCTGGGACCACTTGGGTCAGTAGGGGCTAAAGCACTGGTGGACTGGGCTATGGCATCATCCATGAATGCTACGACAGTAGGTTGCCTTGCGGCATCCGCACATGGATGCAGGTGCCCGCAACTTTGCTCACACGTCCCTTCCCCTTACAGACAGGGACATCAGCAACTGGGGCCCTCTGGACCTGTGGTTGGACGACTACAGGCCTGGCTGTTGGACCGCGAGTCTGGTTGGCGGTTTCTGAAGCTGCCCCTGCAGCCTCCTGACCCTGGCTGGTGTGGACAGCAGATGACACTGCTTTTCCGGGACCATGAGTGCTGGGTACGTCAGCATCAGCTGCATCTTCCTGACCCTGTTGGGTGGGGGGCATAGCTGCCCCTGCATTTCCTGGCCACCTCAGCCACCTGAGCCACCTGTCCCACCTCATGCATCATTCCCACTTGTTGCCCTCCCACTCATGGCACTGATGGATTGGTGCAATGGGAGGCACAGCTATCAATTGTCCTGGACAATTTCAGTGAGTGGGCAGTGTACGTGATGTTAACCGCACCAGTGTGCCCTGGCAAGGCTCAATGTAACAGGCCGCGTAACACACAGGCACCACAAATATGAAAAATACATGTATGCGACCCCTCAGTAGCCCACTAGTAAAGGAAAAACATTAAGCAGTATGCCGTGGCTCCAAGCAACACAAAAAATATGTACATGTAGGGCACAGAGGGTACTATGACCTTGAAAATGTGAATATGCGACACACAGGGTCAACCACAGTATGCAAAATGCGTATGCGACTCACAGTCAGCCTCAACAAAAAAAGAAAAATACACACGCATGTGCGCGGAGGTTAATCCCCCACCAAAACTAAAAGCTTGCACTATCACTGTAGTGAAGAGATCGTGTGGAACCGCTGGAATCGCAGAAGTTCACACGTCCATCTGCTATGACTAGCACAAGTGTGTGATGGTCTCCTATGCACTGCTTTACCCCAGTAATGTACGTTCAGCATGTGTCACATAACTTACGCGCTCATGCCCTTTCCTCTAAATCCATGCTAAAACGCTGTTTCCGCATGTGCAGAATCACTCTGTTTCTGGCTGCCCACACTTATAACATGGAAGACTCATGCTCCTGCCTAACAGCCTATTTACCTGCCTCCAAGTGCCCCGAGCTGCCTCCTACAAGCCATCTGCTGCTGCCTGCCCACTGTGTGTGCCTGCTGTCCACGTGCCCTGAAATTTTGGTGCCTGCTATACAGCCATTGCCAGTGTTCCTGTCACCGGAACTGTGACCAATCTGCTGATCCAGAGGACCGCACAAGTGTTAGACGGACTACAAAGCCAGGACCCACAACAAGGCTGAGCACTTCCTCCAGGCTGGTGTGAACCAAGGGAGGCGCTGGGGCCATTTGACCACAGACGCATGCGGGTCCTGGAGCAGTTCTACCCAGCTCTGCATGCCCAGGTCATGGATTTGCAGCTCCATCTGGAGTCGACTGGTAAGTGTCCATGTGTTGTTGTCCTCTATGGTGCATGTGCATGTTTAAGTATGGTTGGAGTGTGCACATTGGCCTTATGTCAGGTATGCCTCTTGTACAAATGTCTGTGTGCATGTCCCAGGCAGTGCTGCATGTGTGTCCATTGAAGCATGTGTGACATCTACAGTGTTACTGTTGCAATGTGTGATGCACAACAGCATGTAATGACGTGCACATGGTTGAATACATGTGTCTGGACATGGCCATGTGAGAGGTGTTGTTGGCAATATTATGGACATGCATGGTGTACATGTGCATGTGTTGCGAAGTAAGTGTGTGACTGGCCAACACTCTTGGATGGATGTTAGTTGAGCATTTGAATGTGTGATTGACTCTTGATGCCAAACGGACCTCGAGTGCACTCTGACGTGATAAATCCATGGTCTGCCTCATGACTGTCAGGTGATGTGTGTGTATGAAATGTGTATGTCCAATTATTCATGTGAGGGGAATGCACAATTTGGAGGTGCTGACAGTCCCTTGTCCAAGGATGTGATTGTCTGTTGTGAATGACAGACATGATTGTGCATGTGTGTTAATAGCACCAACCTCTGTGTTGTGGAGGGTGATCATGGGTGTGACCTTTGACAGTGCATGTCATGTACATTTATTTTATGCCAAACAGACATATGTTCAGTACCGTGATGTTTGTGTTCTATGTCTCCCTATCCACAGCGACGTAGGAAGAAGAGGGCAGAGAAGGCATTGTGGAGCAAGGCAGCAGGGATGTGTCCACCAGGCACACACACAAGGCCCAGTCATGCTCCCAGGTCATTTAATCTTCGGGGAGCGAGGAGACTGGTGGCGCATCAGATACAGCGGCTGCGGCTGCTGAGGGGAGGCCCAAGAAGGTGTAGTTGGTCCCATCCGCAGGTCGCGGATGTTTCCACGCAAACGGAAACACCAATACCTGCGGATGTCGCCATTCGGGACAGGGTGGAACCTGTGCTAGTCGGTATCGCAGGACATACAGGCACCATTTGTGATGATGTGCAGGCTTACAGTTGGGTGCTTGCACATCATCACAATAAGGTCTGGCATCTCCTGAACTGGCTAGGACATTTCCTGATCTCAAATTGGGTGTATGGGCTAGCCACTTATGTGACCTTCCTCCTCTGTGCTCCAGTCATCCTCCCTGTCGCCTTCCAGGCCAGATACCACTAGAGCTCATTGTGTACCTGTCCCAACCCTGGCGTCCAGTCTGGTGGAGATCACATCCCTGATAGAGTCGGGAGTCGAAGTTGGATCAGCCGGGGTGGTCACCACGCAGATCCAGCCGGTGACAGGAGAAGTAGCAATGGAGGGGGAGCAGGCACCAAGGAGTAAGGCACGTGCACGTCAGCCCAAGCGGTTGTCATCATCCCGGAAGCTGTCCATGATGCACAGGCACTGAGCTATTTGGCAGCAGGCTCGGAGTAGGAGGCTACAGTACTTAGGGCATTCCATCGCAAGGAGACAGGTATTGGCTATCAGGCAGGAGACAAAGGTGGACCTTACCCAAAGGATGTCTTCCATGTTGGAGCATTTGGGCCATCAGATCGGGGCAGAGCGACCGCGGGCATGGGAGGCAAGACTCGCCATGGACAGGGCAGAGATTTCACTGCATTGGGCACAGAGAGGCGGGCTGTGGTCCTCGAGGAGACTTGCAGGGAGTGAGAGAGGAGCATGTTGGAGTCCCTGCAAGCCCCTGAGGGGAGAGTGGAGGCCCACCTAGGGGAGGTGGACGCAGTGTTCGATGATGCCCTGGCCGAGACTTAGAGGGAGCATGGTGAGGAGAAGGACTAGCCTGCTGCCATTGTATATAGTTCATTAGGTATAAGTTTCATTTATTTTTGGAGTGTTTGGACTGTGCTCCACTTTTTGTATATAGTTATTTTTTGTGTGTCATTTTGTGGAGTGTTGTTTCATGGTTTGGGCATGCATTTGCGACATTCGACCAGTTAGATTTGTACACAGTTTGCATTTTTTTTTGGCTACTTTTGTGGTCACCATGACGGAATGGATTTCTTTTGATTTGGATTTTATTTCTGATATTCATTTAAGGACATGGACCTAACTTGTGACTTTTCAGTATTTTGTTGAGGTACACTGGACTTTCGGTTGGACATTATTACATTTCACTTTTTTCTTTATTGCCCATTTATTGTTGGGTGAACATATGTATGGCTTTAATACTGCTTTTTAATATATTTCATATATTTTACTCCAAGTGATGTTAGGTCTTTTATTATTTTTAAAACTAGTTTGATGCTTCATTACTCTGTTCTGTGTCCCTGATGATGACCAATATTGTTCATGTGCATGCATGTGTCATGTTTGACATTTATTTGCATTGAGCATGTTCTGGTGTGCATGATCAGTGGATGGGTGTTAAGGTAGAGTTGGAGTGTGCACGGTGTGGTGGCATTTCATTTCACATGTGCAGCATCAATGTGTATTGGTCCTCAGTGTGTTTGGGATGGTGATGGGTTGGGTGAGTGATGGGAGTGTGAAAATTTGGGCCACGATTTCCATGATGCAGTGTAAGTCACACTTTGGCCTTCACCAGCATGTCTTCGTGGTAATTTAATTGTCTCTCGTGTAGTTGGACATCCTGCCCTCTTGTGTTGTTGGACATCCTGCTTTGCATGATCTTTTTTCAATTGGTATGCTTTTACACATGGACAGACCAATGCTGCAATATTTTTAGTTTGGGAACGGTATGGTTGCCATGTACGCAATCATGACTTGAGTCATTCCTCTGTGCTTGTGCTTTTGGTACTCTTCTACCCTGATGAAGTCCTGTGTGAATCTACTATGGTCAGCTGCGTACCCTCTGAACTCGACAAACGGTCTTCTCGCATACCACTTGCACACATGCACTGGCTCACAGGCATGCACAATCTTTAGACTGCTGTTATGTATGCCAACAGACAACTATGAATAGTTTGCAACTCCTGACTGCACTTAGGCTTGGAATTGACACGGGCTGGCCAGATCTACGATGTTGTCGTTTTGGGTATATTTGTGAAGATGTCCTTCTCATGTGCAGAACTGGCACCTCCACAAGCACATTTCATCAATCACCACTTCCCATGCACTGGCACCTTCTCAATGTCACCTGCCCTGACAGGTTTCTTGTGGCTGTCTTCACTCTGTTCCCCCTCCCGGGACTCTTTGACCATTTGCACACTTGTGCACATGTGCATTCTGAATTGATTGTATGTCATGTCATGTCCTTCACACATGGAAAGGTCACTTGTGTGTTTATGGGTTATAGGTTCAGGTGATGTGTGCTCATTGAGGCGCATGCCATGAAACCCCAGGCCAATGTCTTTTAATGTGACACAAATCAAGAGTGTTTTGCGTTCTGTCACAGTGTGGGTATTTGTACATGTGGAATGTTGGCATTACCCTGTCACATGGCATGCTGGGCCTCTCTTGAACATATACCTTTTTGATGTGTATGTTGGGATGTGGTTGCAGTCAGCAATTGCATGTGATCAGCTGGGACACTGAAGCTTGTGGGCCAGGTTTATGATTTTTTTGGTGTTTGCTGTATGTTTTATGAACAGGAGGTTAAGGGTGGTGTCACTGCATAGCAACACACCATCGATGGAGTGAACGTGTGTCACTATGTCAGCATCCAGCATGCTGGTGTTGTCCAGTATGGGGGGCCTGCCTGCAGGTTGCCGTCAGGGGTCATAGGGGGTGTCCCATGAGGCTGGGCCTGCCTGCAGGTTGCCATGATGGGGGATGGGGGTGTCCCAGGTGGTGGGGTGGTGGTGGTGGGGCCTGCCTACAGGTTGCCTTCACCGGTGATGGGGGGGTGTCCCATGAGGCGGGCCATGCCTGAAGTTTGTACTGACAGGTGATGGGGGAGTGAGGTTGGGGTGTCCCATGCGGAGGGGCCTGCCTGCAGATTGCCCTGACGGATGATGGGGGTGAGAGTGTCCCATGAGGCACGGCCTTGATGAGTGTGGGGTGGGGGTGTCCAAGGTGGTGGGGCCTACCTGCAGGTTGCCATGATGTGGGATGGAGGTGTCCCAGGTGGTGGGGTGGTGGTGGTGGGGCCTGCCTACAGGTTGCCTTCACCGGTGATGGGGGGGTGTCCCATGAGGCGGGCCATGCCTGAAGTTTGTACTGACAGGTGATGGGGGGGTGAGGTTGGGGTGTCCCATGCGGAGGGGCCTGCCTGCAGATTGCCCTGACGGATGATGGGGGTGAGAGTGTCCCATGAGGCACGGCCTTGATGAGTGTGGGTGGGGGTGTCCAAGGTGGTGGGGCCTACCTGCAGGTTGCCATGATGTGGGCTGGAGGTGTCCCAGGTGGCGGGGGCTGCATGCAGGTAGCCATCACAGGTGATGTCGGGGTGTCCCAGGTGGTGGGGCCTGCCTGCAGGTTGCTGTCACAGGTGATGGGGGTGTCCCCGGTGGCAGGGGCTGCATGCAGGTAGCCATCACAGGTGATGGGGGGGTGTCCCAGGTGGTGGGGCCTGCCTGCAGGTTGCCATCACAGGTGATATGGTGGGGGATCTCCAAAGAGGCAGGGTCTGCCTGCAGGTCACCCTGACTGGTGATGGGGGTGGGGGTGTCCCATGAGGCGGGGCCTGCCTGCAGGTTGACGTGATGGGGGGTGTAGTGGGGGTGTCCCAAGTGGAGGGGGTTTCATGCAGGTTGCCGTCACAGGTGATGGGTTTGGGGGTGTCCCAGGTGGCGGGGCCTGTCTGCAGGTTGCCGTCACAGGTGATGGGGGTGGGCATGTCCCAGGTGGTGGGGCCTGCCTGCAGGTTGCCGTTACGGGTGATGGGGGTGTCCGATGAGGCGGGGCCTGTCTGCAGGTTGCCCTGACGGATGATGCGGGGTGGGGTGGGGGTGTCCCATGAGACGGGGCCTGCCTGCCGGTTGCTCTGATGGGTGATATGGGATGGGGTGGGGGTATCCCATGAGGCGGGGTCTGTCTGCAGGTTGCTGTGATGGGGGTGTCCCAGGTGGCGGGGGCTGCATGCAGGTTGCCGCCACAGGTGATCGGGTGTCCCAGGTGGCAGGGGCTGCATGCAGGTTGCCGTCACTGGTGTTGGGGGTGTACCATGTGGCGGAGGGTGCGCGCAGGTTGGCATGTTGGATGATGGGTGTGGGGTGGGGGTGTCCCGTCAGGAGGGAGTTTGCTCACAGTTAATTGGTGTGGGTGTTCTTGAAAAAATTGGCTGGGGTACACAATGAGTTTTCACGTGATTTGATTGGGGTGCATCCGGGGTACGTGATGAGTTGTCACGCGATATGGCTGGGGTGCGTCCGGGGTACACAAAGAGTTTTCACGTGATGTGGCTTGGGTGCTTCTGGGGTAAGCAAAGAGTTATCATGCAATTTGGCTGGGGTGCGTCCAGGGTACGCTGTGAGTTTCCACATGATTTGGCTGGGGTGCGTCCAGGGTACGGTGTGAGTTTCCACGTGATTTGGCTGGGGTGCGTCCGGGGTACGCAAAGAGTTTTCACATGATTTGGCTGGGGTGCGTCCGGGATACACAAAAAGTTTTCATGCGATTTGGCTGGGGTCTCTCCGGGGTACGTGATGAGTGTTCACGCAAGTTTGTTGGGGTGCGTCCGGGGTACGCGAAGAGTTTTGGCTGGGGTGCGTCTGGGGTATGCAATGAGTTTTCACACGATTACTCTGAGGTGCGGCCGGGGATCCCATGTGGTTTTCACGTGATGTTGCTAGAAGGGCTGTGCGCTGGGCAAGGGATGGCGTGGGGTCTTGCACTGTGTTGGACATTTTGCTTGATTTTTACTGCGTATGGGGGTGTTATTTGCGCAACTTGGTGTTCCTTGAACCAAGGCTACGGATACCTCGGGAAATCCATGAATACACGTGCTACGCAATTGGTTCTCTGCACCGCGGCTGGTGCACGCTCCTTCTCAGCGCACAGCGCATGCACATTTTCTGCACATAAATCTATGAATCGTGCCCTGAATCTCTGGGTCTGTGTGTGACAAAAAGAGAATCCATTGTGAATCCAAAGGGAAGGCAGCTGACTTAGAATTATCCTACTCTATATAGAGAGTGCAAGGAACTCCAACTTGAAAGGGGGACATTTTCAATGCATAGTGGCGAAGGAAAAAGGTTTTTCATTATATGCTGAGAAGAATATTTCATTAAATATTTGTTGTGCTGTAATATTGCTAGAAACTGAAAGTGCCCTGAAATGTCAGAGATAAAGAGCATGGTGCACGTCAATTTCTTTTGATCAACAAAATTAGTTAGGTTAGACCACAGACAAATGATCCTGTAAAACAAAATTGTCATGTCATGTTTCAGGGCGCTACATTCATTATCTTTACAGTAGTGGTATTCTTGTGAGTGACCCAATTATCCAAAGTATTCTTTAGACTAGTGTTTCTATTTTCCATGTGACCGGGGGAAATAGTGACCAGAAGTGGAAACGTGTACATGTGGTTGTATCTTATATGTTATGTGAAGTACTGCTATAGAAAAAGAACAATTGTGTTTGCTTGTAGTGGGAATTTGTGTCAGGAAGGAAAGTTTTTGTGCCACATAGGGGGGTGGTGTTCTTCTGGATAATAATGTTGGTGAATAAATATTTTGTCTATTGATTAAATACAAATACAAATATATTCTCACTGCACACCGGCCTGGGTCCTGGCTTCTATATTGAAAAAGCTGTTAGGGACTGCAGTGGTGTTGTATGCATCAAAGTCACAGTTAGTTAAGAATCCCAAACAGTGATCAATTGGGGTGGCGCTCTTGAATGGGGTCGAGGAGGAATGAACTCCAAGGATTAATTGTCGAACCTTAAATATATTCTACAGAAATGGGGGTTTATGACTGGTTCTAGCTAACTGATTTGATCATGACGATTGCATTGTTAAAGGGTATTCATGGTAAATGCAATGTCAGAAGAGTGCATGGCAGGTTTTTTATGGAGTTGTTAAAGCCCCACTGTTTGTTTCACCCCCGAGAAAAAAGAATAAGATTGTTCAGAGCTAATACAAAGATAATTTTATTTGGTATTCATTGGTGGGAAATATAGCCTTGTGGGAATAAAGCACAAGGCATGTATTCCTGTGTGGTGAGAATTTGAGGCAGTGTGTGTGAAAGCCATTCACAAAATGAGTCAAAATGAGTGACATAGAAATAGAAGATGCCAGGAAACACCTCTTAGTCAAGCTCTTCATTTGTGGAGATTGACCTGAACCGCAGGCAGAGTATTGGCAGGCACAAAAGGTTCAAGAAGTCACAATAGTAGGCATTGAAATTAGGCATGATGGTGGAATTGTACATGCCCTGTAGCAATTTTATATCACTTAAAATGCCAGTGAGGAACACATTTAAATGGCCCAACTCACGGCTCAGCTATATTTCCAAAATGGTTAGAAGGGAGATTTCAAATTCAAGGTGCCAGTATACTGAGGCAGCCAGAAGAGCTGAAACAAGCACATCATTTGGCAGAACAGGCCAAGCAATCCCTCACGCAGCTAGAGAACAAGCTACAGCAAAGGCAAATTATTGAACGCAAATTTGAAAACCTTATTGAGCAACTTCAAAACTCACCAGCCCAACAGGGCAGTGCAGAGCGAGAAATGCAGTTCTCTGCATCCCTGGACAAACACACGTATTGAAACCTTAAGCCAACTTCAACATGAATTCAACATAAATTGAATGACCAATCTATACGCAACAGTGTATTGCTGAATGAAATTGTGAATTTGAATATGTCCATTAATGAGATAAAACGAGAAAACAGTCAGTTATTCATAAAATAGATTGGGTTTCATTACAAGTGTGGTGGTCCATAAACAAGGGTGTCAGTAAACTCACTGGCACCTTTGTTTCTGGACCACCACACTGTGAGTCTGCCTGCCGGGGATGCTGCGTCTGACAGGTCTGTCCCTCTCGGGCCCAATGGTCCCAGCCGGCAAAGTTACCATGGAAGCACTGGCACCATCAGCAACCGTGCCGGTGCTTCCGAGTTCCCAATACCATGGAGTCCATGGGACTCCATGGGAATGGGGACTTATAAATCCCGCACCTGACTTCCTGCGCTGCGGGACTGGAAAGTCAGGCACCAGATTTAGTGTTGGAACATTCTGAAGCAACAGAAAAAAGAAGCTTTAAATCAGGATAACAGCGTCCATCTACACACGTGAATCAATTGAAAATGGACGTAGCTAAGGGTCAGCCAGATTCTCAGGAACTGACCAGAATCAGGGAGAGAAATATGGAGGTCATGGAGTGCCTGAGACAAGCAGAGGCTGACCTGTTGGAGGCCGCGCACAATAGAGATGCTGACGAGAGAGAACCGGCCACTTTAAATCTTTAAGTGCTGTGAAAATGCATGTGTAATACAAGACTCTCAGAGGGAATACAAAACCGTCCATAGAGAGATACAGAAAGTGAGAGACCAACTGGCTGCTCAAAGCAGAATGCTTGAAGCCAGCCAAGCCTCAGCATCGAATTGAAACATCCATCTCTCTGAATGTAAGCAGGAAATTAAATAATGAACTAAAAGAATACAGAAACATTAAGACAGTCTGACCAACCAGTGTATGAGATAGGATTCTATGATGGAGGGGAACAGCCCCTCTCATCAAGGCCCTTATATCATTTACCTACAACTCCCCAGTGACAGACTAGAACTGACCGCATGCATTTTGACCTTGGAGACCAAGGGGACAGAAGACCGGTGCACTCTCATCTGCCTAGCCAGGCTGATCAGGAAGGCTAGGCCGATCCTTGTCTGATATTGTTTGATGTTCACCAATATCAAAAAGAAGGGAAGGTGGCTGGTCCAGTATGCTGTGGGAGACCAAAAATAAGCCTGTGAGTACTTCTGACCCTGAAGACACATATGATGTAAATATTACATAATTTGATTTGCATAAGATGATCTTTCAGAGAGATAATGTTCATGTTTAGCCCAAAGAGTAAAGCCAAAGCCTCAACCTAGGACATTTTAAAAACATCTGCACATTCAGGTGAATGGGTGGATTCACCCAGGCCACCTGGAGAAGGGATAGCGCATATTTCCAACAGCCTGAAGAAGAGACTGTGTATTATCCTGTGCCAAATAGTGACTAGAGAGAAAGTGACCCTGAGAGCTCACAGTGATCTAGCCAAAAGGAGAAGTCCAGAACCCATTCTTATGGAAGGTTTTCCCAATATCACGGAGATAGGGAGTTTCTAGAAGACAGGGACTAGAGGTTTAACAGCAGCACTGATTCTGAAGTAGAATGGACTGAGGTACAGAGGCGCAAAAGGAATCCAAAAATGAAAAAGGGTTTTGTTAAGGACCACATCAAGCAGATTAACTTCATAAAGAGAGGTATGACTCCCTAACACAAAAAATGCTTAGCATTCTGTGTGGGAACATTTGGAATTATGTGAAAAAATGATGTCTTCATTTCAGATAAATATGATGTCAATTGTATCAAATTTGTAAAGTGGGTGTTTTCTCCTGAAAACTTTCTTTGCAGGACTGGAAGACCAATATCATTATAAATGGTACAACCATAAGGTGGCCATTTTGAAACATTTTTCGACCCACAGAAACCAACCAACAGGAGGCATGAAAGGCTGCCTATAGTTTACAATGTGGGGAAGATCAGGTCCCTAGGGAGTTTGCACAAGAATTGAAAGCATGCATTTGCAAAGACCTCAAGTAGGGTGAATATCAATAGCAGAACATTTGTCACCACATACATCCGTGCATTACACTATAGGTAACCCCAAACTCTCATTACCAAATGCCCCACCTACTGCTGCAAAAGTAGCAGAGGTGAAAACTACCCCTCCTTTGGACCTTGAGACGGGGGACCAAAATGTACTCCTCCGGTTGACAAGCAGAGTGAGAGACAGAGGAGACCCTCCGCCTAAGCCCAATCAAGGAGTAGTTAATCAAAACACTGACCCATCTGATAGCACCACATACAAAAGTCATTGGTATAAAGGTACCAGGCCCATTCCAGGTTTTATTTATACTACCCACACAAAGGGAGCATTCAAATAAGGTAAGTACTTTCCAAGGGAATTTCCCTCTGTATTTCCCACAGGATGAAGTACCACTGCGCCTCCAAACATTACTTTCCAACAGGTAGCCTCCAAATCTTAATTTTCAAAACAAACTTCCTCTTTCTTCCCGATTCCAGAAAAATAGATGCCAGACCCCAGGAGAAGGGAAAACCAGGGCTGAAAATTATGGTGCAAATGTTCAACAATACCCGAGCTGCTTCGCCAGAAGGGATAGTTACACTTTTAGGGAGCAGCAGATGTACGAGCAAAGACCTCCCTATAGCCGAGAGGGAATTAAAAAAATTACCCTATTGGAGCAACAGGTCCGACAGTTTACCAAAACATGGGGAACATACTGGGGGCCCAGTCAAACCCTCAGACTGTCAATGGTGCTCAAAATGCCCCAACACCCAAGTTTGATGTGCTAGGGGTGAAATGACTGTAGGCAAGTCCAGACAATCAAAAGGTTCCTGGGGCTTTTGATGGGGAGTATGGGGCCTGGTTGAAGGCAAAGCTCTTGAGAAAGCTTCCTTTCTTAGCAGGGAAAACTCCTGGACACCTATAAACCTAATAATGACTAGTCCACCCCTGGAATCTGGAATCTAAAGAACAGAGAGTAGGTAGTAGAGGCCAAACAAAAATGTACTTTGAAGGGAAAGAAAACAAAAAATGCCCATTGAGAGAGAAGTATCCCCAGAGGATACCGGTAAGGAAATCTACTTTTTCAGAAATGGGGGCATCCCTCCCAAAGAAAAATAGGTCAAACAGGGCACAAGTCCAACAGTGCTGATCCTGAGACTGTCACAGGTAGAGAAACACCTGGGCCCCAACCACACAGGCCGGATAATCCCAAGACCATAGAGGTATCCTACCCGCAGACGTGTTCTGAGGACTGCCTTCAGATACAAATACACAACAACGAATCTGGGGGGAAAGAGGATCCCAATACTACAAATGTAATTTCCAAATGCAGGTTTAGTCTCACAGATTTCTGATCTCAGACACTGGAACTTGATCTTAAACAGTTAGAGGTTTCCACAGAACCGCCCAAGATCACACAGTGACTAAACCAGGCATTAAGAAGACGACCGCTGAGCTGTGAACTAACTCACACTTCCACTATAGATTTGATGCAAGGGAGGGAAGATTGTATGCCCTTGTAAATGTGCAGGGTCAGTGTGAATGATCAGTTCTGATGCCTACTGGATCTCAAGCTATGCTCCTTTCTAAAGAATCTTTTGACCAAATTAATCTAGGAAGAGGGGAGAGTCAATTGATTCCCCTCACACCTCTATCTGGAGAACTCCTAAGCTTTAATGGGAAAAATATTTTAAAAAAAGGATTGCAGATCTAGAAATAAAATTGGGTGACACTGCATGAAACACCCGGTGGTAGTCATGACTCCAGACTGCACCAACTGTTTACTGGGGAACATTTTCGTTCTGGATTCAGACTGACCAGCCTATCAAATAAAAGTGGAATGCAAATGATATTAGTCTGTATAGCACCCATCATTTGAATGAGTGGCTTACAGATCAATTGAATTTCACTTCCAGAACAACCAAGTCTCAAAAATCACCATCATCTCAGTCCGAAGACAATGGGACTCTTCTTAACTATTGAAGATTCACCTGCCTCACAGTTGCAAGTGATACTCTACAATGGAAGGGAATACTTTGAGATTTTATACTAATCAAAATGTGAGTAAAAAAAAAAAATCAACATTTGGAAGAAACACCAAATTCTTTCAAAGAGAAATATGAACAATGAGCTGGAAGTCTGATCAATAGTCAGAAAAGGGCAAAATCTGTTCTTCCCCTTTTAGATAACTGAGGGGGAGGAGCCAGTGCTCACCAGAGTATGGCTGAATAATGGAAAAAGCTTAATCAGTGAAGAATTATTCAGGAAACTCCAAAAAGATCAGACCCTTCCTACATTTAGATTGATTAATAAACGGGAAGTGGCTTTGGAAAAATCTGATTCTAAGTATTTCCTGCCTAGCAGTAGTATGCTAAACATTTTCATTAGCAACAAAACTATAGAACATAATTGCTGGATTGTGAGAGATGTTGCTTCTGGCTTTTATTTGGGTATTGACATTCTCCATCAATTTGCAATTACTCTACATTTTATTAACAACAAATTATGGTCATGGCTGGTGGGTAACCCGATGGGCTTGACAATGTTGAGAGGGTATTTCGGTCACCTCAAATATTGCTATATGCAGTTGAGGATGAAGTGGGAGAAGAGGCTACCATCCCAGGACAAGTGCAACAAGTTAGAATCCCCATTAAAATTAAGCGAGGAAAAAACCTCGAAAATAAGGATGCTTACATCAATTTGAACCCTCACCTCGAATAACAAGGTTTGTGTTTATATCCAACAACTGTAGTGGATCTAGAAGATGACACCATTCGAATATTGGTGGATAACACCAACCCTCAAAGTTTTACTTTGGGTGCAGACACATGTATTGGAATAGTGGTTGATTCCCAGTACTATTCTATTGATTTAGGGAATTAAAGCATAAGACCAATTATTAACAATGGTTACAACACCAGTGACAGTATCCCTCCAAAGGGAGAATTTCTTGGTGTACTCTTTGTACCCCCTAAGATGTAAACTGAGACTTCTTGAAGGATGAGGTGGTATTTAGAGTCAACAACTACTTCCTCAAATCCATGGGGACTCATGTCCAGATAAACACCCTTAAATTAGATCTTGCCGCACAACTGGAGGATACTGCGGAGATTTCCAAGCTCAAGTTTTTCCCAGGTTTCAGGCAATGGATCAATCCAGCTGATGCCTGTGGAACTGAGGAACAAAGACAGCAGCTGAAACTGGTATTCTTTGCCTTCCAGGATAACATTTCAGTAGATTCTTATTGTGGATATACATAGATTTATTCAACTATGATACCCACAGACCCGGAAAGGACTCTAGTATTAGTCAAACAATACCAGTTACCTCTCGCGTACATGGAGTTACTCAATACTGAAACCCAATCGACAATGGAGTGTATGGCCCTCATTATGATTTGGGCGTTGTGGGTAAAATGTATCAATACTATATTTGCTGCCGCTTTACTGCACCATCCAACTATGAGTTTTGCTGAACATTGGAGGATCCACATCAAGGTAAGAGCTGGAGATAAATCCTCCACCTTTCTGCCAAATTTCTGTGGAAATACCACTGGCTGAATTGCCACAGCAGTCATTCTGCCAAAATACCCCATGGAGTCCTATAGACTTAAATTAAATGGGGACTAACACCGCCACTGAAACTTGCAATCCATCGGTAATACCGCTGGACCAAGTGGCAGTAAAGGTATAACAGGTTGGTGGTTTCTTAGCGGAATTTCCACTGAGATGCCACCAAACTCATAATGAGCCCCTATGTGCTGAGGACGTTGAACAAATGTGTCCACATGTCAAGATGGCCACTTCTCTAAATCGATGAAGGACTGGAGCAGATCCAGGGGTCCAAAGTGTACTCAGCCATTGATTTGACCAATGGTTACTGGACGGCACCCATGAGTATGGAATACCAGAAGAAGCTTCCCTTGAATTTTGTGGGGCAGAAATATACATGGAGCCAATCCCGCAATCCATTTGGATATATAAAACTCAGGAAAATAGTGCAATATATTCCTTCATAAGGCCATGCCCGACTTGGGTGCACAGGGAAACCTGTCTATACAGATGATTTATTAATCAAGACGTCAACTGTGGAAGAACACATTGCAAAAAGTGCTAGGTTCTGGCCCAGTTGCAGAAAGCCAGAGCAAAACTGTCCTTTCAGAGGGCACAATGGTGTAAGACCAGGGTGAACTCTCTAGAACTCTGCGATAATTGAGAACTCTTCTTGGACTCACTAATTTCATTTGAAAGTTCATTGAGGACTATGTAGAGGTCACGCAACTCCTGGTCCATTTATTAAAGGCAGTGTCAAGTGAGAGTGGCGTCCGGAAAAAATCCAAGGCAGTTAGACAAGTGAAAATAACAGGCCCCTTGTTTGGCTTACCCCATTAAGAATAATTACTTTTTCTTAGTGACAGGGTTTTCAGATACCTGCCTGCAGCATTTTATCAAAATCATGACAAGGTCAACAAAGTTATCTCTTACGTGAGCAAAACATTGTCCTCTATGGAGGAGAAATTCAACAATTGTGAAAATGCACTCCTGGAAATGGTATGTGCATTGAAAAACTACTGCACTTTTATCTAGGGGGAACACATCATTGTAGCGACTCATCACCAACCCTTGCAGTATTTACAAAATTACAGAATATGCACTTCAAATGTATAAAATTCGAGAATTACTTTCTGTATTCTGTCCAGGCAAGGCTTTTCTGTGGGGGTCAGGTAGGTCTAAAACAAGAATAGTAATTTGGCACAATGATTGGCAGACTTACATGAGTGTGCTCAAAAATAAATGTCTCAAAGGTGACTTTTTAGTAACAAAGACAATCTGGAGGCCAACCTAGCCACCCCCCCAAACCATGCAAGGTCTATGAAGAAGACACTTGCCAGGGGATACCCACAGTCTATGATAATGGGTGCTCCTACCATATTGTCAACAATGGATAAAAATAACTATTCGCTGGCATTGGGAATGCATGGGTTAATGATACCCCAGAACCCTCTGCTTGTTATAAAATAAGACCCTGAAATAGTCAGGTGGCCTAGCTAGTGGTCATATATCAAACCATCCTCCCTGCGCTATATCACCAACTCAAATAATTTGTAATAATCACTGACTCTGGCTATGTTAGGAAATGGTTTGTGGAACACCTGATCAAGTGGAAGAATAGAAGGATGCTTTGTGCTAAGAATATACCATTAACACATTGATATTCTGGTGACCTCAAATGAGATGTAATCAATTGGAAAAAGATCAGAGGGCATTCCAAGATAAGACTGGAAAGGACCTGGCTGACCAGCTGGCAAAAACTGAAGCTCTAAATGGGGATTTTATAGATATTGAATGTCTGCTTGAATGTCTGCTGGGAGGAATTCAGGTTGCTGCTGTGACTAGATCTCAAAGTCATGCCAGCAGTGATCTGTCAGCTGCTCAGTGGAGTAAAGATTCCCCGGAGGATCACTGACCAAAAAGAGTACCTATTATTGGAAAATGCAATCAACAAATCAAATACCCAGTGAGGTTTTCTATAATGGGACAGGATTATACCAGAAAGGAATATCTTGGGTGTTGATAACATTTTCAAAAATGTTTCATGTTGGTGGTACCACCATCATTCCATAGTCTGATGTTGAATCATGCCTATGGCGTGGCTGCTGCTGGTCATCAGGAACTTCACAAGACATTAGACATTTTCCAAGAAGTTGCATACTAGCCAAATATGGGCCACAACCTCAACATCTATCTGAAGGGGTTTCTCCTGTGTGCTCAGTTCCAACAAAGTGTTCCCACACATCAAGCTCCCCTAGAGAAAAGGGGAATGATCCTGTCTCTGTCAAATTTGCAAGTTGATTTAATCAGGCCAGTGATACGCTCCTCTAAATGGAACAAATACATTTTGAAGGCTAACATGCTTATTTCCAAAGCATCTCGAGTATCTTTCTGAATTGTAAGGTGGTGACAGCTGCCACTCTGATGATCAACTACATCTTTTCTCGATTCAGTCTTCCACACTGATCTTATTGAGGGAGTCATTTTACCAGTGAGGTGATAACCAAGATGTGGGAGATTCTAGGCATGGCAAAGAGACGGAGGTGTTGAGAGATACAGTAGGACCATTTTGAGTATTTTAAAGATGTTTTTGGTCTCTCTGGACCAAGTTCGGTCATTTGATTACTGCTTTTCCTGATGGTCTACCCTTTCTTCTGCAACCAAGATGTCTCCATTCGAATTACTGACTGGATGAAAATGGTGTTACCTCAGTATCTGCTCTATTGAACTCAGGAGCAGACTCTGATTAATCCGTCCACCGTTCATGAGTATATTGAGAACCTAAGGAAGCACATCCAGCTCGCTTTTGTTTAGCACAGCAGAACTTAGAGAAGTCAGCTTAAGGGATGAATTCAAATTATGACTTGAAGACCATGAAAAGAGTATGAGATAGGTGAAAAGGGTTTATTTTTAGAGTTTTCAAAGGAACCAGACCATGGAAGTTAAACTTCCTCTGTCTTGGTAGAGGTTTTGAGAATGTGGATACAATTTTCCCTGTCGTCTATAAGATCTGCATCCCAAAAGGAGAACAGATGGAAGAGGAAGAATGGGTCCTCCTGAATCAGTTAAAAAGATGTAATCCCAGACTAAATTTAAGAGTGACTGAGGAGCCTGCAGAAGTTAGAGCCGAGGAACCATCTGATGAATGAAAGGTAAAATCAAAACTTCCAAGATGGAAACTAAAATATATAACCAGGGAGCAATTAAATTAAAATTGTAGCCCACGATTGATGATGGAAAATTGTCTTTGATTGAAACATTTCAAAATTCTGTGAAATGTTTTCCGGGGAAATAATGTTTATACATACATTATTAACACCTCTTTTTGCTCCTATCTTTAGAAAACGGGTTAAAATTCCTTCCAACCTTGGACCGGATGAATAGAAGTCCAGAGATCACCCTCAGGAACCTGGAAAGAAAAGAAAAGCAATGGAAAACCAGGAACAGAGAACCTTCCATACCCCCAAGAACCCAGTTTAGGAGATGGAAAGCAGATAACCCACTCCGGGATGAAAAACAGAGAACAGGCCATTCTCCATCAAAAGGAAAAATCCTGTGAATGTTAGCAAAAAACTCCTCTTTAGTTTGAAGCACTTCCACCCTAAGGTTAATGTTACCTTTGTAAGTCACCTGTTTTCAAATTGAAATTTTGTTTCTGTTTGTTTTGTCCCAGATTTTCATCGTTATGCTATTGTAATGGCATCATCATGAGAATGAGTCCGCCATCGCTAAATGTATTATTGGAACTCATTTCTGATCAAATTTGACATTCCTTTTCTTCAAATAAATACAAATAATACCAAGTTCAAACAAAACTGGTGAAACTCTCCCACAGTACCGTATTCATATATTAATGCACAACGCATCCACAGCAAGAGATGTTAATACACATAAACACAATTGCAGGGCCAAATACGGATAAACAATACAGACCTATGGACACACTCACACAAAGACACAAACATCTCACTTACAGGCACACACAAAACTTAGATTAGCCAACGTTTATGAAAAGCCATTTTCATTTGCAAAATGGTGATGCAGCATTTACACAACTCTGACAACCAAGCTTGCATGAAGTCAACAGGTGTAGTGTCTCGGTTTCACAATTGCTATGTTAATCTAAACATTTCTGTAGATGTATATTCTGGAGACAACTGATATGAAGCAGCTGGGTCCCCTTCATGGCTGAGGGATGTCTAATGCCATTCTCATCCGTTTAGAAATTTCTAAGCACATACCAACGCCTATCTGCTGAGGTTTGTCCCCTTCCAGCCCACAGCTGATGAGGTATGTGACCTGACGTCTATCTAATGGCCAATCCAATGATGGTAGTCTGGAGAAACAAGCCTCCAACAGTCCCTCTGAAAACACCAAGGTCATGGCCCGTCCCCAAACTACAGTCCCTAAAGGCCAGTCCACTAAAAGTCCAGTCTGAACGTGTCTGGGCCAAGAGGCTTGTGTATCATGGTCAATTCCCAAAGTCTAGACTTTTGCAACTATGATGTAGAGTAGTGATGTCAGCAACCAACAAAGTGGAGTATAACCGTAGCCATCCTCGCAGTTTAAAAGGAAGTTTGCCTTTTTATGGTGCTATGTCCTGCAAATCCCAAAGCCTTGCGACCAAAGGCCAGTCCAACCAGTCTCTGGTGCAGAGCAAGCGCTCAAATCCCTTCTCCACAGTTTACTAGGTCCAAATTCCGCGTTTAGAAAATCCAGTTTCAGAAGTGAAGTCTCCAAAATAGAGATTTGTTTAATCACATTTTGTGATTTTCTGGACAGGTTTGGGATTTATGATCGTAATTAAACACGAATGAGTTGCTACGAGATAAAACAAACATAACTACAATAATAATAATAATAATAATTTATTTCATGGCAATTTCATAGCCATGAAATGATGATACAGGTTGCTTAAGGCCGTTTTCTGTTTTCGAGCACAGTGTTCCAGTTACAATACTTTTTATTTCCCTCAAAGCAGTGCTGAGTGAAAATGCCGCGCTGAATTTGCTAAACGATAGCAAACATGCGACGACTTTATGGAGTGAATCACGGGGCACAGTTCATCTGACTAGTTAATGAATGCATTAATTGTCTTTCTCTCTGGGTCCTGTCGGAGCCCCGTTCGGATTGAAAGCGAAGGCTTTTCAGCACCATGGATAGCTCCATTCATCAGGCGCGTTTAAAGGGTATCCAGCTGTTCGGGAGCACTGGCCCCCTACTCCTCCTCTTTCATTAAGAATGAAGGTTATTTTCTTCAGGCAAATTACTTCCCCGAGGGCAGCATCCAAGTGGAAGGATGAATTGGCTGCTCTCTGCGGTAGGGAAAGCTACTTCCACAAGTGTTATTTGGGGATTTCAAAGTAATGAGAGTAATGCAGTGAATGCGAACAGTGCGCCTGTAAATTGGCTGATGCAATACACTAAACCGTGTAAGTAATGGCTGGTGTTAGCACAGTCTGTCGGTCTGCGTGAGAGCGTCACGTGACCTATGGGCGTCAAAACGCTGGGCTGTTGTTATCGCTCTGTGGTTTCTAGGCCATATTTGTTAACTATGACAATAACCCAGCCGTAAACTTCGGAACATTTGTAATAACTTTTGTGTGCCAAGCTGCGCCCTGTCTTTGTGTGGCATAGTCCGCAACTCTGTTGGCAATTGTAAGGGTGGGTAATCGCACAGCTGGCATTCCATAACGCATTTTCGACTTCATTAGCCAGTTGGCATATATGTATTGCTGTTGTCCCTGTAGTTATGGTTAAGTTGCTCAACCCATAGGAAGAGCAGTTTTTGGCCGGCGTATAACGTTGGTGCCGTTTAATACATCCTGACATGATTTTGTGAAGTTTGGTGTGGTTTCATTGAGGGGAGGATGGGGCAGAGTTAAAAGGGGATCCCAAAACTTTTGCAATCCTCATGGACATAATAGAAAAAAAAAATATTGCTCACGCCTACAGCCCAAACCACGATGGATTTGCACCAAACTCGCACAAGGGGCGTTGGCCTGGTCCCCAAAGTGTGCTTTTGCAAATATCCTCTCCCCTGCCAACCGCATCACATTGGCCAGAGCCCTGATACTCTCCAGATTAGACTATTGCAATTTCCTTCTGCTAGGAGATACCGCCCCAGCTCAGTTAGTCAAATCATGTGTCCACTCTCTCACACCCATCATTACCACATTTTGTAATGCATCCTACAACACCAATTGAGTCCCAGCCAATATTAAAGAAGCCTGGGTCACTACCCTATTGAAAAAACCCACTCTAGATCCCACAATACCTACCAACTACCGTCCAATAACAACAGTCCCCTTCCTTCTAAAAATCCTTGATAAAATAGCTTATAATCAAGTTCAAACCCACCTGGAACAAAACCAACTCCTAGGGTCCAGACAATCTGGTTTCAGGCCTAACCATAGCAATGAAACCGCCCTACTTGACCTTAAAATTCAGATGGACTCTATCGGGGATTCAGGTCAACTCTGCATACTCCTACTATTAGACCTGTCTGCAGCGTTTGACCTTGTTGACCACGACAAACTCTGCTCCACCCTAGCTAAAGATTTCAACTTCTCCACCAACGCCACTATGTGGATCAAATCGTTCCTAGATGAACGAACCTCTAGAGTTGCTATAGGTAAAGAAGCCGCTGACCCCATTCCAGTCCCTATTGGAGTACCGCAAGGCTCTTGCCTATCCCCTACCCTCTACAACACCTATACCAAACTGCTATTCTCTACCCTAGTTGATATGGGTGTCATCTACATGAATTATGCAGATGACACCCAGATCCTCATTCCACTCTCAGGGAACTATCTCAAAGACACAGAAACGATCATCAAAATCTATGCCATTATCCAAAACTGGATGGCACTAAATAGTCTATGCCTTAACGATGAGAAGACAGAGATTCTCATCATGGGGTCAAAATCCAAAATAGGATCCCTACACCCCGACTACGCCTCCATTAACATTGACGGCTCCATGATACCAGTTCTGAGGCAAGTCAAAACGCGAGGAGTCTACTTGGATGCAAATCGCACAATGACTAAACACATCAGCAACCTCTTATCATCCATCGCCTATACAGCTAAACTAATCACCATTAGCAGGCAATTCCTCTCCCCCGCCAACTGCATCACATTGGCCAGAGCCCTGATACTGTCCAGATTAGACTATTGCAATGTCGTTCTGCTGGGCACTTCCAGCACCAATCTAAAAAAACTCCAACTGATACAAAATAAAGCCTTACGGGCGGCCCTAGGAACTAGAAAATCAGAACACATTTCCAAAACCAGAAGAGATCTCCATTGGCTGCCCATAGCACCCAGAATCATCTTCAAAACACTATGCATTACATGTAAATGCAACCAAAACAAAGGTCCATTTTACCTCAACAAAGTTCTTATTAAAAAAGAAGTCACTAGATCTCTAAAATCTAACAATCTTTTACTTCTCACCACACCTCGCTTCAGAAAATCCAGAGCGGGAGGAAGCAACTTCCAATGCCTAGCTCCAAACCACTGGGACTCCCTTCCACTCAGCATTAAGAAAGAGGAATCCCTTTCGGGCTTCAAAAAATCACTCAAAACTTGGTTATTCAACCAATACGAATAAAGCCACTACCTCAGCGTCTGTAAATACTCTGTGACGCTTCTATTTTTAATTGTATGTAAATAACTTGCTATGACTTTTTCTGATTGTAATTATTATGCAAATGCTCCCCACTGAATTATATCCTATGAACTGTCCGTAACCTCGCCGTGATACCCAAGGGTCTGGGCGTGTAACAAATGTAATAAATAAAATAAATAAATAAATGGTGTAAATACATCCAGTGTTTTTTTCTTTTTAAATGGCCAAAAAGTAGGTAAAACAAATTAGTGATATCTGCATCCGGTCAGTGGACTAAATTCCTGATTATGTGTCTGCCGACAGCTCTGGGCCAATCAGGGCGACATGTAACATTCACAGACAACAAATGCGAAAGCTGATTAGTTATTGAAAAATGTGAGCTGAGTGAAATATTTTGAAACGTATGCTGTATTGAATGCAGGGAGCACAACCTTTGTCCACTGACAGCACAGTGAGAAAAAACAGTGGAAAATAGATGTGGTGTTATTTTATGGCTGTAGGAGTGTCTAGGAAGAGTGCGAGAGTGGAAGAAAGAAAGTTAGAAAGTTAGTTAAGATGGAGCCGTTTGTATAGGTGAAAAAGGCTGTGTGGGTGCCACTGAGTCTGCCGTCAATTTTAGTGTCCGCGGGCCATCTCCAATGTTGTGGACACGGTCCTCATTGGAACTGAGAGGGGTTCTGTATTTTGGTAAATTCAAACATATTTTATGAAAGTATTGAGTGTGAGTAATATGTGTGTGTTTGTAATACAAATATGTGTTCGTTTTGGTGAAGTGGTTATACAAAGTTTATAGTTGTGTGTGTGGTTTGGTTATAACATGGTTGAATGTTATAGATGTGACAGTGGTTAATGTGTACATTTTTGGGGACATGGTTCTATATTTAGGGCAGACAAAAGTTAAAAAGAAATGAGGTGAGTCATATTTTTTGAATGTGTAATGTGTGTATTTATGATATGGGTGAATTCTATTGAGCAACGGAAATGGAAGCACTGACGGCGGACTTCGGAGGATAACGCAATCGCGAGATAAGTAAACACTTAATTGTGAATACAACAAAGTATACTATTCTACTTCCTGCGAAGGATCGATCGGGCTACATAATTGCAGACTCAAATCGACCGTGGCTCGTTAAGAAATGCCTCTAGGTACACTAGCGATATAGAAGCAATGAATGACTATCTGTAGTTTATCAACGAACTACCACCAGACCAAGCTACACTACGGGAAGAACAATCCTGGGCTGTTCCGTATCCATTACAACACGAGACAAACATGTCCATGATAAACCAGACGGCATCATACTGATCCTTTGACCCTGCGCAACGATATGCACAAAGAATGCTTATAACGGCCCGTTCCATTTGGTCAGATGTTTAGTCCCAGAGCCACAGGACATAGGACTGAGTAACTCAGGAGACTATATAGAGGAGGGCTTCTTGGACCATAAAACTTCCTTCTTCCGAAGTATGGAATCCGTTTTGCTGTTGGGCTCCAAATGAATCATGGACCACGCACAGGACTTGTACAGTTTGGACAATCTATGCGCATGAATCGTGTGCAAACCCTATTCACATGATAGTTGGCCTTCTCTATATCTGTTGAACTCGTAATCATTAATTGTGGATGAAACTAGAGGAAGTGCAACCTGTTAATTAAATTGATTAGGTTTCAATTGACTTGGTAGACGGCAGACTACCCCTGATGAATTTCTGTTTTACCTGTTTACACACACGATCAGAAAGAAACATTTTGGGAATATGATGAGAGTATGAGTATGCCTGAATTGAGATTGGAATGAATGTAGTGTGGAAATAAGTTTAGTTTGGTGGTACTTACACAACACTACCTCTGAGTGACCCTAATCTGGATCACTTTTGGTTCACACACAACTTGGTATCATTTATTTTTTTCCATTTTGTTTGGTGTTTATCCTGCTGCTTTTCCTTTTAATTTGTAGATGTACATGTTAATTGTATTTGCACTTTCTTGAGATATTGAAGTTTTTATTATTTGTTGACTCTGTGAACATATTTTTAGCTTCAATAAGCAAAAATTAATAAATGACATATTGTTGAGGATGTGCTAAGAAAAGGGCTGATATTCCTCTTACCTCCCGTAAAGTGTTTTTTTAATTCTATTGTGGCCATTGCCAGTGTCCAGATTCTAAATTGTATGTACTATGTTTTGTACAACATTTGTGTGTGGTACAGTGTTGTTGTATTATCATGTAGGAATCATTGGGCCATTGTAAAAAGTCCATGATGTATTGGAAAAAACACATTGTATACAGATACAGTTTGTGGCACTTGCATGCTTTTAAAGTTTAATTGTTACAGAATATATGTGTGTGTGTTTGAAGTAGTTAGACACCCCTTGGCGTATTCTAACTGTTTTGGATTTACAAGTACTATTGATCTACAGTGGGTGTATTATGCAACTATTAGTGTGTTGGCATGTTTGAAGTGTATTTTAATGAAGGGTATGTTTAAAGTAGTTACATATACATATTGGTGTATTCTAACTGTGTACTGTGCTGTACTTTGTTGAGTACATTTGGGTTGCAAGAATATTTGGCAGGCATTTGTTAGATTTGCTGGTAACCTATGTTTCTGAGTAGAGTAACGGAAGTGGCATTAAATTCAAACCAACAACTTATTTATTCAACAGATGCAGTTGTGGCACCACTGTGGTTTATTATGCCTACTGCTGTGAAGGTTTTCTTGCCAAGAGAACAAATATTACTAAACCTCTGTCACCTTTCTTACTTGCCAATTTCCAATTCCAATGCCATATCCCCGGGACTGGGTGTTACCTAAATGTAATAAAAATAAATAAATAAATAAATAAATCAAGTGTAAGATTTTGCAAAAGTTTTATCATTGAAGTATAGCCCATTATCCATTGGCAGCAGTAACAGGCGCTCATCTGTTTACAGGTCTGGGGTTTAGCTACTTGGAAATGCACATTCATTTGAACCTTAGACAAATGTCTATCTTTAACCGCGACATGGTGCACTAGGTAGCAGAGTTGGCATTGACGAAATTGAAGCTTTTTTTAGGCTTGAAAGCCTAAAAAAGCTACAATTGTGTCAAAAATCTGTCATCAAATCAAGAGAGGCAAGCATCTAAGCAGAGGTCTGCCAGCATGAAACCATTTACATACTACATGAGGATAGACCCCTTCCACACCCTATGAAAACAAGTGAATCAACATCTTATTTGAAAATCTGGGGAATAAGCTTGGGCTCTCTTTGAACCCTGAATGTATACTATATGTTTGTATACACAGAGGAAAACTAGCATTGACCAGCAGGTTTCACTGGTAACCGAAAAACGGAATGAGCACGCTCCTATTTCTGATAAATGTACTGCAGTCACAGAGGCTCAAAATACAATTGTAAGAAACAACAGGGACATTATGTAAAATGGCTGCACTAACAGCAGACAGAATCAGTACAATTCAGTAAGGCTCCTTGCTGGCCTTTTTCACAGGGTCCAATTGGTGTATTACAAGTAATGTCAGCACAAACAGTAATACCTTAATGAAGGAGAAATTCAATAACATATAATTGCAGAGGAACTTCTATGAACTTGGTCCAACAGTCCCTTTTGCAACAAGGGAGACTTAACCTGCTTTGGAGGATATTGCCACACAACTAGACATTCGACTTTTCTATGAACAGGCACATCAGTATAGATGGCATCAGGAGAAACAATACATGGTGCATCCCATGGTACCTAGTAGAACCAATGCAAAGATATTCTCATGCATAAACGGGCTAAGTAAGAAAGCATGATTAGAGCAAAAGGACCCAGTGTAGAAGTCATAGTTCATGTTACAGGGAGGGGTATAGGTTCACCTTTATACTCAACACATTCACCACTCTGTCTAAGTACGGTGCAGGAGGGAATTCAGAAGCTTTCAGAGTTAAATAGGATGCACCAGTTTCACCTAAACAAGAAAAGCTATCCACTAACATGATTCTCGACACAAGGAGCAGAAAGAACAATCAGAATCAATGGACATATAGGGCCTCATTACACGGACGGCGGTAAGGGTTAACGGTCACCGTTAATGGCAACGGTGACCGTTAACCCTTACCGCCGTACTACGAGGTCCCTTAGCGGGTTGGTGCTCTAACGCCTGCTTTTTGCAGGCGTTAAAAACCAACCCGCTAAGGGACCTCGGAGCTAATTACGGCACCGCAAAATTGCGGTGCCGTAATTAGCGCCTTCCCCATTCCCATAGAGCCCTATGGGGCAGAAATGGGAATGGGGAAGGGCAATGGCGGAAGGGGGATTTACCGCCCCACCGACCTTGGAATGGGGCGGTAAATCCCCTTTCCGCCAAGGCGGTGCCGGTAATTTACCGGCATGGTCCAGGGTGCTAATAGCACCCTGGATCACCGCCTTCCGTGTAATGAGGCCCATAATGTTATGGACCTCTATTGTGGATGAAATGAAGCTGGTCTTGCAGGTGGTGGAAGCTATTACAAAAAGGATGGAAGAGGAAGGAGGCTGTGCAGTCTGCTAAGAATGTTGATAGGGATATCGGGACTGGGTGGATACAACAGTTTAAATACGTGGGGTCGTTTCAGCCCCAGGATAGAAGTGAACTGCATCAGGTTAAGATGCAGGCAAAAAAACAGAAAGATGGAAAACTAACTGGGCCCCATGTTCATGTGACAGGGCCCGAATGTAGAGGACTGTTACTGAGGCACAAGAGTGCAGTGTTGTCAAAAGAATCAACTTTTATGGAGAAATCAGTGCATCCTGCAAACTTGATTGAACAAGTACATATCAAAACGAAAATTCCATTGCCAGAAGTAATTCAAAGGCACACATTAATGACGGATTTGGCACTGTTAGCAAGTGGGAAACGATGTATAATAAGCAGCAAGAGTGAAGATGGGGATACATGTATAGAATGTAATTCAAGATATTGAAGCAGTCTTAATGTAAACAAATATATTATGCAAAAGCGTTCATAAGAATTCAAGTAAAGCTGTGCTTAGGAAAACGGGAAACCACGCCCCATCAAATCACAGAGTTCAAGCGCGGTTCACCTCCCCATTATATTTGCCGGACTCATGGTCAATCCCCTTTGTAGTTTAGCAGAGCCAGGAAGGGGACAGAGCTTAGGCCTTGGGTCTGGGAGAGATGTCAATGGGGTTGATATGGGGTTGGTATGATGACCACTGAATCAACAAAAGTACAACCCAATGACATGACATTTCTAAAATACCCACAATGTAGTTCAGTTTTGTTGAGGATCTAGGGCATAATGCCAAATGACATGTGACAGAACGCAACATGATTCCCAGAGGCAGAGTTGTGCTCCTTCTGCCTAAACAAATAAGGAACACATGGTTAGGTAATTTGCCCAATAAGAAGGCTGAAGAGGTTTAATTACAGGCTATATCAACAGAATAGATACCCAGGCCTTGCCACAGGTCTTGGGAACAGAAATAGTTTATTAATTGAGTTAAACGTATGCATGTAATTAGGAGGCTACAATGGGCATCTATGGGAAATCATATTTGCCCATCATTTTGTGAACCATTACTGATACATGGATGGGTTATACATTTCCAGAAAGTACACCAGGAGCACTACCTGTTGAAAGCTCTTCCCTCAGAATTTTAATTGTGAACCCAAGTTATAAGGCTATATATGATTGTAGCTTTCTAGAATAGGTTATAGATAGGAGAGCCAGATATCTGCTAGGTTATTGAATCAAATACTTGACTGTAAAATATCAAGATCCTAACTTTAATCCTGTCTGTGGAAATCACTCAAATGTGTAATTCACGCAGGCAACCACCTGCCAACACCAGACACATTTCATTGCGAACAATATGAGCAGATAATTTTAGAAATATATGACCCTTATTTGCAAGTTGGAGAAAAGTGCCTTGTTAGAGATGTTGTACTTCATATTTGTTTTGTTCAGATATACAATTTCTGATGGGTGGAGTATGTACTCCCAGAAATGATGGGTCTTAATAAGGGGGAAGAGCATTAGATGTCCAATCAGAATTATTAGCCAATGAGCCAGTACATCCATATTTAGATGTTTGGGGGGGCTGGGAGGTTTTAAAAGTGGACGCAATGGGAAAAGGGGGACTGAAGAGTGAAATGAGAGAAAGGTGGAGCTAACGTCTGCAGCGAAACACAGGAGCAGGGCTGAGGCAGAGGCCAGACAGGAAGGCAGTCAAACCTCATTCCATTGCTTCTAATGAGATGACCACGGATGACTTCCTGTTGACTGCACCAGTATGGCTCCCAGAGAGATTCAAAGTAAGTACACTATTCCAACAGAGCAAACCATTGGTGGAGATCTATTTGAACTAATCTATTCCCCTATATAGACATTCATGGGGTGAACATCCAGAAGTAGTTCACTAGCATTTCACTAGTAATGAATAATTTAATTAATTCCCATATAGCCAAAGGACACACACGCGATCTTGGTGGAAATGAGAAATCCCTGATATCTCTCCAAGTGCTGATTTTAAGTTTGCCGGTCGAGAAAATAAATGCTGGTAATAACGTATACCGGGACCTTTCTGGACTGACAAACTACACGTTTTCCTGTGGGGTGGCCCAATTTGCGTCTGCTAAAATCTGAAAGTAAGTCATGCACTCCATTAGCAAAAAACAGATGGTATTACGGGCACCGGTATTACCCGTGCCAGTAATACCAGCAATTCCCCCATGGAGTATTATAGACGCCATAGAAAGGGGAATTACTTATGGTAGCTGGCACCTATAATCTGCTGCTAATACCGGTAGTTCAGGTGTCACTAACAGTAACTCTGGACTGTGCTATCCCATTGGTAAAACCGGCGAGATACCACCAAACCTATAATGAGCCCCATAGCCTTTAAAAGTAATTTTGTATCACCAACATCCTTTTTCCTATCCCCAAACCCCCATAAATTGGAGGGGTGAATTCAGCAATAAAATTCCAAATCGCCCAACAGTCTCCAGACCCTATATTAAAGTAGAAGGGGTTCCAATAGTAAACTTTAACTCTTGGTCATGAAAAAAGGTTTTTATGATCTGCTGAGAAGAGTATTTAATTAAATGTAAGACCATTGTTCATCTTGTACATGTGGTTGTGTCTTATATGTCATGAGATCAATTGTCATAAAAAAATGCGGTTTCAACTTCTTTATAGTGAGAAAGATTGTCAGGAAGGAAAGGTTGTTGTGCCACAGAGTGAAGTGGCACACTTCTTCGTAATCATTGTGTGAATAAGACTTTTCTCTTTTAATTAAAGAAACATAGATATATATACTTTCTTCCCACAGGCCTTTTTCTTGGCTTACATGTTGCAGAAGGGGTTAGGAATTACAGTGGTGCTATATGCATCATAGAAAGAATTAGTCAAGAATCTGATTACGTTATCAATTGGCGTGGCACTTTATTGGGGGGGGGTGTAACTCCCCAAATCGATTGTCTACTCATAAATATATTTTGTAGAAATTGAGGCTTGTCCAAGGATCTAGCTTTCTGATTTTGATTTCTGATAATTTGCATTGTTAACAGACTTTTCATTTCAGTGCATTGTCAGAGAAGTGCATGGCAGGTTTTAAATGCAGTTGTTAAATCATCACTGCTTTCTTCACCCCTGAGATGTCAGAGAGGTGTTAAAAAGAATATGATTGTGCAGAGTTAATGCACAGATAATTTGAGTTAGGATTGACAACTGTGAAATGTAGCAGTAATAGCGTTCATTGTTTTATTGCTGTGTAGAGAGACTATCTAGGGAGGCTGTGTAAAAGTCACACTCAAAATGAATGACATGGAAATGGAAGATGCTTGGAAACATATTGTAGGCAAACTCTTCATTTGTGAAGATCGCCCTTCTGAAAATCCTAGACCGAGCAGCTGACATTCAAATACAGCACTTCTTCGAAACCATCCACATCTTGGGAATGTGTCTGTCTGGATTCTGCCCAGGCCACATAACAGAATTCGCCCAGTTAGACTAGAAAAACCAGTTGAATGAGTTAAGGGATGAAGGCAGGCCTCCCCGCCTTCTACTCCTGCATCTCTTAGCAGCCTTTGATCTGGTCGACCACAAGATACTATGTCACCACCTCAGTACGGCTGCCCATTTCTCTCCAGAAGCCACAGAATGGATTGGCTCTTTTCAAAATGAAAGAACCATCAGATTGTTCACTGAAAATGCCACTGCCTCCCTTTCCCTGTGGTGTTCTGCATTTCCCTGACAATGTACAACATATTCACCAAAGCCCTATTCAACCTTCTAGACTCCCTCAGCATATCCTACACCAGTAATGCAGACAATACTCAAATCCTCCTCCCTCTCACTGGTGACTACCTCGACAATTCCACTGTGCTCAATTCTGTCTACTTGACCATCCAGGCCTGGATGGCCACCCATCATCTATGTTTGAACGATGACAAGACTGAGATTCTCCTCAAAGGCCCCGCAACAGTGTTAAAGAAACTCAATGCACAATATGCAACTTTCAACATTGATGACAATCCCAATCTCCACTGCGGTGAAGACAGTGGGATTGCACCCGGGTTTCGCACTCTCCTTAATCCGACAAGTGAATGATATTGCCTCCTCTGCTGTCTATGCCACAAGGCTAATTAATACATCCATACCTTTCTGTTCACAAGATAGCTGCCTGACAATTGCCCGTGTAACCATAGGATCCAGGCAGGACTATTGTAATGCACTCTTTGCAGGCATCTCAGCCTCCAACATACAAAAAATGCAGGAGATCCAAAAATACGGGCAGCTCTCAACATACCCAAAAGAGAATATATTTCAGCAGTAAGAAAGTCTGTTCACTGGCTCCTGATTCATGAATGGATCACTTTCAAAACACTGTCAATAACGCACAGATGTCTCAGCAAGACTGCTCACCCATACCTCTCTGAAAACATCAAGAAAGTTCAATCTTCCAAACCAACCAGAACGGCTAAGGCTCACAGACTCATCCAGCTGTCTCTTTGGGTAATTTTGACTGAACTTCTCCCCTCAGACACTTGCTTACTTTTTTCTCCTCTATACATGTAACAAGTGTGACGGGGCGGCCCGCCCCAAAGATCCATGCTGACTCCCGAATAACAGTTCAAGGGTGTTTATTTAAAATAGATTGCCAGGATAGCTACTTTCCTCTTCTCCTGGGATTTTAAGGGACTGGGAAATATTGGTGTTAGGGCTGTCCCTTTCCTC
This sequence comes from Ambystoma mexicanum, assembly GCF_040938575.1. NCBI lineage: Eukaryota > Metazoa > Chordata > Amphibia > Caudata > Ambystomatidae > Ambystoma > Ambystoma mexicanum. The sequence goes on from NC_090928.1 coordinate 1,154,034,331, forward strand.
TCTGCTTGGCAACCCACCTCAGATGTCCATACCGGGTTGTTAGTAGTCTATTGATTGATAACCCCTAACTGTCTCTTCTCACTACGACTAAATGTGTTTTCCCTACGTTGTTGGCTGTCTGACTCTATAGGGAATTTCTAACTCGCCCTCTACTATCATTGATTAGTTGCTTGGAAAATAGGGAATGGTGCCTTCTTGCACCCAGTGTCACTTACACTCCTTCCACAACCTCTCACTCCTGGACATTCGCTATACAAATCCCTTCCAACGGTTATCTTCCCACTGCGTCACTGTCCCTTCCAATCTCTCACTCCACCTTTCCACCTCCAGCCTTTGATCTTACTTCCCTTCCCACTCCTGTTCTTATAATGACTGATATCTCCCACCACGTCTCTATCTCTGTTACCTCCTTCCCCTCACTTTACTTCTCCACTTTCTACTATTCCTCTAATCCTAACTCCTATTCACCTCTATACCAATACCTTCTCCTATTCTCCCACTCACTGTCACTCTTCCTGCTACTTTTATTTATTATTTTGTATTTATTTATATCGCCCATGCCCATGGGCATCAGGAAAAAAACTACCACAACTACAGGTTCCACTCTAGTATTACCACTACCTCTCTCTGCTACCTTCCAGATCACTTAGGGATATGGTGCCCTGAACACCTCTGTGTCCTAGAAACTGTTTGACTCTCAGAGACTCCAAGGGATATGGTGCCCTGCATACCTCTGTGTCCTAGCCACTGTTTGACTCTCAGAGACTCCCAGGGATATGGTGCCCTGCACACCTCTGTGTCCTAGCCACTGTTTGACTCTCAGGCACACCCAGGGATATGGTGCCCTGCACAGCTCTGTGTCCTAGCCACTGTTTGACTCTCAGGGACTCCCAGGGATATGGTGCCCTGCACAGCTCTGTGTCCTAGCCACTGTTTGACTCTCAGGGACTCCCAGGGATATGGTGCCCTGCACACCTCTGTGTCCTAGCCACTGTTTGACTCTCAGGGACTCCCAGGGATATGGTGCCCTGCACACCTCTGTGTCCTAGCCACTGTTTGACTCTCAGAGACTCCCAGGGATATGGTGCCCTGCACACCTCTGTGTCCTAGCCACTGTTTGACTCTCAGAGACTCCCAGGGATATGGTGCCCTGCACACCTCTGTGTCCTAGCCACTGTTTGACTCTCAGAGACTCCCAGGGATATGGTGCCCTGCACACCTCTGTGTCCTAGCCACTGTTTGACTCTCAGAGACTCCCAGGGATATGGTGCCCTGCACACCTTTGTGTCCTAGCCACTGTTTGACTCTCAGGGACTCCCAGGGATATGGTGCCCTGCACACCTCTGTGTCCTAGCCACTGTTTGACTCTCACGGACTCCCAGGGATATGGTGCCCTGCACACCTCTGTGTCCTAGCCACTGTTTGACTCTCAGGGACTCCCAGGGATATGGTGCCCTGCACACCTCTGTGTCCTAGCTACTGTTTGACTCTCAGGGACTTCCAGGGATATGGTGCCCTTCAGCTCTGTGTCCTAGCCACTGTTTGACTCTCAGAGACTCCCAGGGATATGGTGCCCTGCTCACCCAGATATATGGTGCCCTTACATACCCTTCTCCTAATAACTCTCACTCTACCACTAATATCATTTGCTCACTACCCCCACCACTATTACCTCTGCCACTACTGTTATCCGACTCTACACTCCACAGGCCACCTCCGTAACGATATCCAATACACTCCAAAAATATAACGCCTTCACTGGTCTCTTGGACTCACCCAACTAACTCACACTTGCACATTCAAACACACGTCCTTAAATTCCCCACCCACTCCCAGAAATGGCCACTTAGGTTAACCAATCGCTTACCTGGCTCCAGGGTGTGTGAAAGGGAAAGTCAAGGCAGGGCTTAAAAGGGCTAGTAAGCCCTGCCCATTTTCTACCACAGACCCTGCTGGTGTCCCGGGACACTGCAACACACCAGGCCCTGTAGTGCCTTTTAAAATAATTATACTCCCTGGTGATTTAGTGGGTTATGGCCTCATGGGGCTTTTGATTAATATTACATCCCTGGTGGATTAGTGGCAGCGTTTCTGTGCGGGTTCCTGCTGACAACTGTCAGCTGGAGTCACACGCCTTTCCTGCCGGGTGTTGTGAATTAGCAGGGCACCCCTTTGGTGCTGTGCTTCCCTTTTCTCTGTCCCTTGCAGATGTTGTGAAGCTTGGTGGCACCCTTTGAAAGGGTTGCTGGTGGTGCCTCATGGTTGCCAGCATTTCACTGTTGTACCCCAGAGGCCACCGTAGCTGCAGGTAAGAAGGGGTGGGAGAGGGCTTACCCACACACACACATCAATGGTGCTAGGGTGGCCGCCCCCTACCCGCTTATGACAGCACCACAGATTTGCCCTGTCACATAGTTTGTAACAGTGCCTTGAAGCCCAAAGGTTTAGTGCAGTTTATGAATGTGAAAATAAAGAAAATAAATGCATTAATTGGCCTGAGCAGGAGGCAAAATGTTAGCCAGCCTGAATGATAGAAGAAGTCATATGAGCATGCACTGACATTTGACATGATGATGGAGCTTTTTATATGACTCAAAATGCCAGAGAGGAAACATTTAAATGGCCCAGTTCATGGCTCAGTTATATTTCCATTTGCAATTGTTACGAGAGAGATTGCAAAATCAAGGTGCCAGTGTGCTGAAACAGACTGAAGAGCTGAAACAGGCAAAACATTTGACTGAACAGACCTATAAATCTCTCACGCAGCTAGAGAACAAGTTTCAGAAAAGCCAAGTTATTGAACTGAAATATGAAAACCTTTTTGAGCAACTTAAAAATAGGCACAAACTCACCAACAGGCTAGTGCAGATCGAGGAATGTAGTTATGTGCACTCCAGACACAGAGAAAGAGAGAATTGAAGCCTTAAACCAACTTCAACATATATTGAATGAGCAGGCTATACACACCAGTGTCTTGCTGGAGGAAATTTTGACTTTCAAACAGTCCATTAATGAGATAAAATGAAAAAATAGTCATATAAACATAAAATAGATTGACCCACTAAAATGTTTTGATCAAATATACCAGGACTGAAACATCCTGAAGAAACAGAAAATGCACCTTATCCAAGAAAAGAAGCTTTACATCAGTATTACAGTGTCCTGCTTCACAAGTGAATCCATTGAAAATGGATGTAGCTAAGGGTCAGCCATTTTCTCAGGAACTGGCCTGAATCAGCGAGAGAAAAATGGATGTCATGGAGCAGCAGAGATAAGCAGAGGCTGACCCGCTGGAGGCAGTGCATAATATAAACGCTGAAGAGAGAGAACTGTTCATTTTAAATTAAAAGTGCTGTGAAAATGCATGCGTAAAACAAGACTCTCAGAGGGAATATGAAACTCTCTAAAGAGGGATACAGACTGGCTGCTCATAGCAGAGTGATTGAAGCCAGCCAAGCCTCAGCATCAGATTGAAAGCCCAGCTCTCTGAATGTAAGAATGAAATCATGGTCTGAAATTAAATAATGAACTGAAAGAATACAAAAACACTGATACAGTCTGACCAACCAGTGTATGGAATAGGGACCTATGATGGAGGGGAACAGTCCCTCCCATCAAGGCCCTTATATTGTTATCTACAACTCCTGGAACTGACTGAATGCATGCACCCCGGGGAGACCAGAGGGACATGACACAGGTGCTTTCTCCTACGCCTTGCCAGTCTGATCAGGAAGGCAGGTCCTTATATGATATTGATAGATTTTCACATTACCAGAAAGAAAGGTGGCCAGGCCACTGTGTTGTGGGAGAACAAAATAGTCAGGTGAGTTATTGTGACCCTAAAAACACATATGATGAGAAGATCTTGCAGCGAGATCATCTTGTACGCTTAGCTCAATGAGAAACGTCAAATCCTCAGCCCAGAAACATCTGTATATTCAGGTGAATGGTCACAGGAGGGATAGTGAATACTTTCAACAGTCTGAAGAAGATACAGCATATTATTTTGTGCCAAAAAGTGACTGCAGGAAAAGTAACCCTGAGAGCTCATGGGGATATAAGCGAAAGCAAAAGTCTTATGGAAGTCATTCCCAATATCAAAGAGATAGGGAGCACCTAGTCATTCCCAATATCAAAGAGATAGGGAGCACCTAGAAGACAGGGACTAGGGTTATAAAAGCTACACTGATTCTGAAGTAGAATGGACTCAGGTTCAGAGGAGCAGAAGGAATACAAAAATGACCGCGGGTTTTGTTAAGGACCGTGTTGCAAGGTTCATGACATTGCTAATGCATCTTGACACTGATATGCAGCAATTATCATGTATTCAGGTACATACACTATAGGCTGTGGCAAGACTCACCAGAATATATCAACTGACAGAATGTAAACCAACCACAAACAATTCCACAAAGAACCTTACAAGAGAAACATTCCATCATGACCTTACTATGTACAGAATATGTACAGAAATTCTGGGGGTTTTCAGCTTTACTTGTAACCACAATAGGAATAGGTTGTTATTAGTGCAAAGTAACTATAATGGTCGTTAAAGAAGCATTTGCACTGAATGTGATAGACTTTTATTTGGGCAATTGAATCATAACGTCCCTTTAACAATGTTTTTTTCACTTAATTTCATAGCTTTTTACCAGGGTACCCTTCAGTTTGTATAGATGTACTGTACAGCATACTGAGCCACCTGACTCCATGTTAATAGTGTATGGGAGGATAGGTCCAAGAGACCCCCCTCCCCTTCACCCCCCCTTGTGGAGTCCATGGCTCGTCAGGGCCCCCCCTGCCACCAGGGCCCAGGTGGCGGGTGGACCACTGGCTGACACATTGACCAAACGTGCTGTATTAAGCTAGGCCCTGGAAACCATTTTGTGAAACCAGAATGACATGAGCCCCTGTGCGCCGCAGCACGGCCCCCACCCTTGGAGAGTTCTCACTTGTCCCTGTGGCCACAGCTCCCCCACAGATCCACAGATACACATGAGCTAGTGCTAGAAGCAAACACTGTAACATTCACCTTCCGCAGTGTATCACTGTCCTCAGTATGACCCAGCCAGCAGGGCCGGGGTGGAAAAGAACTGTAAAATGGTCGCCCGACAAAAGTAGAGACCCCAAATACTAATATGCAAACTGCCTGTGATGAAACTCTTCTCTCCATGACCTTTTTGATAAAATATGTAAACTCCATGAAGATGGCAGAGTGTGTTCATGTGGCATCCTGGTTGAAATACCCATATCCTCTTAGCTATGTGCAAATGGTAGAAGTGTCCCGGGTTCTATGTTATATGTTCTCCGAGAAGAATGTACTCCAAGGCCCTATGCCATAACTGAACTAATGCTGCTAGAGTGCAATGGAAATCAAGTGCAACTACATTGGGAGCTCATGTAAATTGTGTAAGAAAGCGCATAGAATGTATTCGAATGTTCAAGCTCACCATGTGTCAATGCCATCAGTCTTATTGGCCAGTTGCTCCTGCGCACTCCACCAACCTTAATACTACCTCGCTTATCGTGTATGCATAGAGTGTAACAAAATGTCGTGGTTGTTAAATACTTAACATATATTTATCAATAGCAAAATTGGCATAGGTAACGCATTTGAAATGGTCATGTAAAGGTACTAACAATGTAGAAATGTGAGCTTTTAAAAAGACTCAATGAGTATTGTACATTATATGAATGTTTATGCCTTTTTATATGATCTGCAACACACGAGGAGAATACCATTGTGGACATATTCAAGGCCATTCTCCCTCCCTCCCCATTGAAGCCTGCCAGACGAAAGGCAGAGGCCCGGGCTGCTCCGCCTCACCTCCCCCAATTCGGCTGGAGCCGCTTCAAGCATTCACGTTCCCCCGCAGCTCACATGGCCACGGCCAGCCACCTGAATAATTTACAACCCCGCAGTAAACCCTGGCCATAAACGCAGGCCAGAGGTGCCCTGTCTTGGACTCCCCGACCCAACCAGTTCACCCCAGGTTAATGGCCCCTGTAAAATTAGGACACCCAATATTATAGCAACACTGTAGGAACACATTCATAATGACTTCTAACGAGACTTGAAAAACTTGGACAGCTCACCCCTTGCCCTGAGACCCAACCTCATGACCTATGATACCAGGCCAACAGGATGATGGTAACCATGTATTGATGTATCACCAAAGGACCCCGCTCTAGGTGCATTCCTCCTGTGTTGCATTAACCTGTAGAATAACCTATTGTAGGATTTAAAGGGAAAGATAATATTGCAGTATTGAATGAATGGGGTGTGCGTGGCCCTTAGGGCAGAAAGCCAAGGAAGACGTTCATCAATGACACTGGCCACGCCTGGCACCGCAGCACCGCCCGGATGAGTGCAGCTGACCCGCCCGCCCGCGTTTGCACCCAGTGATGTCCACCAACCACGGCGTAACACATCACAGCTGCACCTATAGTTAGTCGTCGCCACCCAATCCCCACAAACATGTGCCCCCTATAGTGTGTAGGTTCTTATGACACGTTTTGTAAATATATACGCCTGTCTTTGCTAGTGTCAGACAGAGCACTCTCGGAGTTTGCAGAGTCCTTTCCATGCCCTATTTTGACTTATATAAACTCCCATTAAGCTCACCCGCACTTGGTCTTAGCCTTATTCCCATCTTGGGAGAGTCCATTACTGCCTCTCATTGCGGGGAGGGTCGTGCTATCTGGGGACGCTCGCCTACAAAAGGCACAGTGATGGCGGACTATGCGTCTGTTCGCAGACATCGGGTGGCATCCAACCTGCTGAGAAAGGCAGGGGTTCTCTTACATAGTGGTACCATGCAGCAAAGACCAGGAACATATATAAACGGCACAATGTACGTGAATTGGAAGGAAAATAGAGTCGTCCTGCAAACTCTGTACTTTTGAAACAAACAGAGCAAAGTCATAGGGTATGTAGCATAATGGAATGCACCAACAAGAGAACTAACTTCTGCCTTCAAAAATTTTGCAGCACTGCTGCTTTAGATAGCGACGAAGAACGAATTGGCAGAGTCAGCACTGCAAAGAACTGAGAGCAGAACGTCACTACAACGTGGTAAGTAAACCAAACTTTGTCTTATAATTGCACAGGTTGTGCAGTGCACAATAGAAGAAAAGCATGATGTGTTATTTTTTTTTATTTTTTTTTTTACCACAGCAATGACAAGCACCCTAGAATGGCTGGAAGAGAATTTCCCTCATGACGTAATGAGTGACAATAGTAACCCCATTCGTAGGCACTGCAGTGTGAAAAGTAAAACACTTACTATATATTGCTTCATATACACCTAACACATTATTTTTTACTTTAACAGAACACACTGGAAATAAGAGGAATGCACCACAAGTGGCACCTCTTCCACAACACCATACAGCCACAGGAACTGAAGGAAATGCTGTAAATCGCAAACTGGCCAGCCTGGATGCCAAAATGGAGGAATTGTTGAACAATTTTGCTGTCTTGAAAGATTTCGTAGAAGGACATTTTATGGAGAAAATAAAATACCACTGCCGCACCTGCATGTGTACTCCTTCCCCATTTCCCATCCTGCAATCCCCCGCAAATTCCGTGTCATCACAGATGTTTTGATGAGACCTCAATCCCTTCCTCCCCTCATGACCAACTTGTACAAATCCCCAATTCCCCTGGTTATGTATCAATTTCTGTTACCCCTTCCTTTTCCTAATAGTATTTATGAATGTGTGGACATAAATGCGATATGTAAATTGTTGCTGAGTGCATCTGTGGCTTTGCCTTTGTTTTGAAAATCCTGTTATGATGCTGAAGGGCACAGTAATGGTGGGGATGACTACAAATAAGCAAAATGGAGGTGTCCTATGGACACCGCACCTGCCCGGCCTATCCACAATCACAATGGAGGCATCCGTGAACCACCTGTAATAAGTTCAATGAGTGCACTTTTGCCTGTCGCACAACTTTGTGCATGTGTATCTCTTCTTCTTCATTGTTCTTCTTTGCCCCTCTGTGATGTACTTTTAGTAGTTTGACGCACCCACCCATGTCCTGCGTTTAGCTGTGCACCTGAACATCCCACCTGCTGTACCCTACCAACACCCAGCTTGTTCAAAAATGTTTGGGGCACTTGTGTCTCACTTTTAGTCCGGGGATCAAAACGGTGTCCATAGGACACCTAAGCACATGCACACAAAGTATTCTCCCCAATATGGGTCTTGCAGACAGCAGTTCCAATCAAGAACATTTGTGACATCACCATGGGGCTGCACCCATGCTCCAGGTGGGCCCTTATTTCCCAGACACGATGCCCTTGTATATATAACTATTTTTGGGAAAGATTTAGGGCCGCTTTCCAGTTGTAAGTGCTCCACAGCAGCCCTTTAAAAGGCCACACACCCAGAGCTGCTCTGCATTCTGTTTGGCTTTCCAGAACAGAGCAGTAGTGCACATTGCTTTGTGCTGAAATTGCTTTGTGACCAGTTCTGTTCTACTATATTACCTTTCCAACTAATGGCAACCATGGCTGCTGCTACTGCCTCTAACTCAGCAGCACCCACACCCTCACCCTCACCACCACCACCACCACCTCATTACTAAAGGCTTGGACAAAGGAACAGGCGTGGTAATGTAGATGGAGATCAAGAAGAGAACAAGGATAAAGTAGAGTGATTTCCCATTGCCTGCAGCCAGCGTGAGTCATGGGTGTTGACATTATTTACCACCATAGGAGACGTGCCCAAATCTCGTGCTAACCTTGTGAAATGCACTGAGTGAGTCACAGAAAACCTGGCTTGTACAGCTATGGCAGCATCTCCATGCAGCGGCACGTCAAATTGAACCAAAAGGCAGCAGTTCGGTGGGTTGTCCCCTTTGAACAAGGCAGTAGGTTAATTTCCTCGACAGCATCCTCCGCATCTGCTCCTGCAACCACTAGGGACACTCCAGCTCCAGTGGGGCAGCGGATCCCTAAACCAGACTTGCTGGCCATACACACTGCAGCAGACCCGTATTTTTCAAAGGTCACTGTATTGTGAATGTAATGCAATGCGGTACTCTGCATGGGAGAGCAACTTTTAAGTGCTTTCGAGGCTTCGGTCAATGAGCATGTGAAGGAGTGCCCTTTCCCTAATCTCCCCCCCTTCCTTTCCTTCTGTGTTGTATGTTAGAAAATTAGGAAAAATGCAAAACAACCAGGAAGGGGGGAAAAAAAAGACTCTTTTCAGAGCCCACATCCTTTAAGCTCCCAAAAGGAAGTTGTGGCTCTGAAAAGAGCCTTTTTCTGCTGTTTGTGTTTGGAAGGTGTGAAGTGGTGAACACCCACTTGGGAATTGCATGATATACTTGCAAGAAGTGCTGCACTACATTCTGGATATTACGCAGAAACAGCACATTGCCAGCATCAGTGAGATGGACTCCATCTGTATGGAAAATGTTGGTACTACGAAATGTAATGTAATGTTTTCATTGTGGAAGGAGAACATGCCAACATCCTGAAAAAAGGCGCAAACCACTTTGTTCACATTGCGCCGCACTTTCTCCATTTGTGGCCCAAATGAGGAAGACCGCAGCCACATCTGTCTCTGGGCAATGCGGGAAAAAATCACATTTCCATTAGTTGCCGAATTGTCTCCTTCATCACAAACTGCAGTGAGATGAAGGTAACATGTCCTAAACTGTTCCCTTCACAATGAATAATGATGATGTGCGGATGATTGAGGGTCACCAAAGTGGCACAAGAGGACCCACATGCGGCCACTTTATCCGAGTAACTCTGTACCAGTGGACATCCACATTATGGAACCAAGGTGTGCAGCTACTCCACAGTGTTCTGCGTACACTTTCACCCAATGTATCCAGGAGTCGCCCCAAAAGCCATGAACTCTGCTTCCTGCATGGGACATCCATTACCATAGCCATGTGCACTCCTATTTGCAAACACACCTTTTGGCACAATGTGACCTTACTCACCACACCCAGGAAACCTTATTGACCAATCCCCACGTCTGCACAGTACCATTTCCATGCCAGCCACCCTCAACAGACCTGCATGTGGCATGTGCACACCTCCAAATGCTGCCCTGTCTGTGGACATATTGTCCTTGGTGCGCGGGTGCGGAAAGACATTTCAAGCAGGGTAGATGATCCCCTCTTTATTGGTAGTTGTCAAAAGTGCTTTTTTTTTGTAAAGCTGCTTGTAAACAAACACCTTTTTTTTGTTGGCGACTGTTCTCGTCTTCTCCTCTTTACATTATTATACAAGCTTCTCCAAAATATCTTTTTGAGTCTGGAACACAAGAGCATTTTCAATGGGGAACAAAAAAAATCAGCTCCACTGAAGAACCTCACATTAGTAGCACTAATGTTCTCATGGGCACAGAAGAACATCCCAGCATCGAACAGAATATCAGACATGCCGCCATTTACAAGACACCTTTCCTTCTCTACCTTGGAAGAAAGTACATCAGGATTGTTCCACACGAGTCATGGTGGTATGCATGAAAAAGTCACTGTTGCAGTGGGAAAAATGCACATCACTGCCTTCAGCACCTCCTTCGGTTCACCGAGAAAACTTGCAGCACTGCGAAAAGCCACATGTAGTGCTCCACAATGCAGAACTAGTATGTCAACAGTACTCCAAGTGGCCACATCACTGCAATGACAGTTTGCAAACTCAGTTGAGCCACACTGCACAACAAAGCGTGCACTCCTTCCACACCAAAATGTTCATTGATGCTGCAACCCTGGGAGTATGTGTGCAGGTCACCCACAAACATATCACTGATGATGAGCACTTTCACTCTCTGCATCTCTGCCATCATCACTGTACACAGCAATTAACAAAAGTATGACCACCCTTTCCTGTTAAGCACACCCTCATTGCCTATTTGGGTAATCTGCAGTCCCATGTCCATGCCAAGCAAAGTAAGAAGCACATGTGCTTCCTCAACTACCACGAGGGATGCGCCCCAGTAAAGCAGGGGCAGTCCTGCTTCCTTTTCCAGTACTTTTTTTCCAGCACTCCCTCATTGGCTACTGTTAAACAGTCACAAACGCACCAACCAAACACATCCAAGACCTCTGCATCTAACACTATCATCTCTCTTGAACACTCCATACTATGTGTTAAACACTCAGAGTACAAGTGTACTGTGAATCAAAAACACCTCCACTGGAAAGTACTGTAAAAATATCTACAATTTCTGCATCCAGATTCATCCACATTGCCACCCATCACCACAAACTACAGCTATCAATACATTTTGTACAGTACATTTGCAACTGTGTTATAAGTGCCTCACAACAAGGTACCTGCTACTGAACCTCCATAACGTACTCAAAAAGCATACTGTAATTTCTCCCATCACCTACCATCAAATGCCACCTACAGTGGTATGTGCTTGCAAAGTTGGCATTTACCCATAACAGCCATTGTAATATTCAAAAAGGTTACTCTCTTCTTTCTTTTAGTCAATTTTATAATCTTTTCACCAATTTATGTACCTTCTATAAAATTCATAAACATCATACAGAAAAGGATCATTGAATGTATCCTACCAAACTGAGCCAAGTGCATACATTGCATGCATTACAACATGTTGCCTGCCACTTACCTTGCCCACTTCATAGATTGCAACATTACTTAAAAAGCAAAAAATGTATGTGTGCATTGACAACAGTACCATTCATAAATGTGCATAAATAAATGAAAGAACCGAAACAATTGCTCCATTCATGTATTAAGCATATATATGCAGAAAAGTAAATGTAATTGCACACACAAAAAGATTCTCCTTTGCAATCTGTACATCTTTCCAAACGTTTTTCTCACACTCGCCGAAGAGCACGTCATACAACACACTTCCAAATAACCCACTTACCCCCGTACCAAACATGTTGATGTTCCCACGTCCCATTCATATACTAAGCCATCCATTTATACACACACACTATCTCTTCCTGCCCAGACATCACCCCTACACTTTTAAAGAATGCAATCTCCAAATGTAATCACTATGCCATTAACAAACATATGTTCTTATGATCTTCTTATACAGTTGCAGTACCCAACTCTGTCCTGAAAGCCACTGGTGTGTGAACTTGAACATACAACCTAGAATAAACCTACTCTAGCCAACCAACAAAGTAAGTACAATACCATTGTAGTGTTTTACGTATTAATGAGAGCGTGCAATGTTCTTGTATTGTAAGATACAGAATTGCATCAACTCACCGGTATGTGCTTTATTCTTGCTCATGACACCTCTACTGTTCCTCACTGTATATTATCATCTCACCACCATTATATTAACACCCAGTTTGTAATATAGCATTCCCAACCAAAAGTTAGAGCCCATTACAGTGACACACTTTCATTTATATTCATACCCTCATATTCAACCACTAATGCACATTGCACACGTATACATTTCAAAATCTGCACACCTACACTTTCCTGTTTTCTCCAGCAGCTCCTACACAATGCCTACCAAACAGCAACTCTGTAGAAAACAACACAGGAATGGATTAGAGCAACCTAAAAGCATAGAGAATAGCCATCCACCCCTAGCAAAATTTGTTCAGAAAGTTCAAAGATAAGAGCTAATACAGTCAATAACGAAAAGGGAAGCACCTACCAGTAAGGACATTGTAATTTCTCTGTCAAAATGTGGCAACAAGAAGAAAAACACTCACAAGTGTGCAACTCGCACAACTGCTAACAGAGCATGTACAAATGGTAATGTAGCCACAAGGAAGCATTGCAAACAATACATTTGTCAAAAAATGTTTCACCACAGAGTCCTTCAGATTCTTATAAATAGAGGGGACAAGTCAGGCTCAACCCTTCGACCCTACAGCAGAAAGGTAATCCTGGAAGCTCTTGTAGACAGTGCAATGGTCCTGAAACAGAAATTGTTTATATTAATTTTAAACAGAATGAAACCACTAACTAAATTAATTGATAAACTGCATCCACTACTTTGAAACAAATGCAATATGAGCATAGATACCTTTGGCAACATCTGTACAGTTGAATGGAGTCACACCACCACCACAGAGCCATACTTCAATGAAGAATCATACACACAAAATCAAACAAACCAAATTGCCATACATAGCAGTGGGCGAGGGTATGCAAAGGTACACAATACCATAATGGAAAAAGAAACACTGCTTTCACAAATATCCCCATCAAACTTAGATGCCAATATGCTTCACCTACAAATGGCCTTGCACATCAATGTGTAATGTTCGCCAACACTCTATCAAATCTTTGCAGCATTTCCTCAATCAGTATGTGAAAGCCAACGACAAAAGAAAAATGAAAATATTACAATCTATCGACTCCTGTCCAGTGCGCAAATACACAGGACTACAAAGACATTCTTTAGCCGATTTTTCTGGACCTACTTGTAAAAGCACCTTCCACCATATCAAAATGTTAGCAACACACCCTTCTACTGTAAGAAATCTTGTTTACAAACTATACTATGTAAAAAGGCCAGCTTTAGCACTGCAACATTTAAATGATATTCTCCAACACAGTACAGCTAAACAACTGCTCAAAGAAATAGGGCACATCCAACGTAAATATTTTGGAACTGAACAGCACTTACAAACTCCAGCACTTTCAGACTATCACAGGTTTCCCCCCTTCTCACCTGTCTATGTTGCCTGATGTCCTCCTTAGGTGGAGTCTTCTTTTGTATGGTTCGGGACTTAAATACGCCCGCTCGGCCGTCCTCGGCTTCCAGATTACGTTCAGCTTCGATGTCCAGGATCACGGGAAAATCCAGGAGTATTGAAGAAGGTGTTGGGGGTACGCGGAAGCGGCACAGGGATTCTGGGAAGTAGGAAAGAGGGAAAAAGTCGGGAGAAGGGAATCCAGGGCCCAGGGGATAGCAAGTAGCACTAGAGAAGGTTCGGAACACACGTCCAATCACAGCTAGTAGCAGCATTGAGACGCGCGGGGCCCTGGGGGTGTGGCTTCTTTATAGAGGACGCTGCGTAGAATGTGAAGACTGGCGAGCAGCGTTCTGAGCTTGCCGCCATGTTGGTAGTATTATGGAGTGTAAGGCCCGACATGTCAGGGACCAGGAGGCGCAGAAGGGGCGAGTTCGATGGTTCATGACAGCATGCCTCCTCCGGAAACTCGTTCCACCGGGTTTGCCCGGGTGTATGAGATGGAACCTTCTGAGTAGCCTGGGGGTATTTAGATTTGAGATAGGTTCCCAAGTGCGTTCACTGGGGGGATATCCTTTCCACTCCACCAGGTACTGGAGTTTGCCACGTCTATATCTAGAATCGCAAATCCTGGAGACCTCATACTCCAGTTGGTCATTGATGAGTACTGGTTTGGACCGAAGGTTAGTTCGAGAGGTCTGAACATATGGCTTAATTAAGGATGTGTGAAAGACTGGGTGGATTTTCTTCCAGGAGTCTGGAAGCTTGAGTTGATAGGCCACTGGGTTGATGATTTCCTTTATAAGGAATGGCCCATAATATAGAGGAGCCAATTTATTTGGTCGCAAATGCCATGGTAGCAGTTCTGAGGACAGCCAAACCTTATCCCCTATTGTGTAGGAGGGGCTTGGTCTTCGTTTGGAGTCTGCATACAGTTTGGTCTGGGTCCTGGCCTTTTCTAATTGTTCTTTGGCTTCTCTTTGAACATTAATGAGCATTTCAATCCAGGAATCGACTGTTGGAACTGGTGTAGGATGAGTAAGGATGGACGGTATGTGGGATGTTTTTATCCACGCATCCAAGCCCTACCTAAAAACTGTGCAGTACTGACATGGAAAACATCATGGTGGCCAGAGCTTCCCAGAAAATGCACAGGGAAATGCATGAAGAATAGGCTGCCACTCATTTTTGCCGATGTTATGGGCACAGAAGGGCACTGCCTAAAACCACCATTGGACTACCCACACAGTAGTCTGAAACCATTGGGAATGGCAATGCTGATTGCCAAAAGCAACCTAGAATTGTGGGGAATTCATTTTCTTAAATCCCAAAAATGGGTGCAGTACCAGTACTCACCACTATCAGAAAGCCGGCGTTTTAAAACAACACCAGACTTTGTGTAAAACTAAATAAATGAAGGCAGGCCAAAGAACGACTTACTGAGAGGTCGATCCAATGTAAAGTTATATTCTGAAGTGACTTGAAGGTTTATAACAAGACTGGCTGAGCTGTGGATTTCAGCAGTTTAAGTAAATTTGGACTGAAAGACACTAAAAAAAATCTAAATGTTTAAAAGAAATGAGTGACCTACTTTGAGTGTCACATAGGTTGCAATTGTTTAAATGTCATAGTTTAAATTTAGAATCAGCATCCTAGCTGCATATGTAAAAAATTGTCTTGACTTAAACTGGGGAACAAAAGTGACATTTTATCTGAAACCTGGCTTAAGGAACTGAATTCTGCCCACCAGCTACCCCCGACAGGAGATGAGACTTGCACAACTGCTGTGTTCCCAGGCCTAGCTGCCTTTTTGCTGCTCCCACCAAAAGGGATCTGACACTTCTCTGATTGAATTACCTGGGCTCTGCAGGAAATTGAACAAAGCCCTGTCCTGACTCAGGCAAATGTTTTATGGAAGTGGCCATAAATGGCTTCCTCTTGAACAATGGGCCTTCCAGGGCCCAGGCAGATGGTTTATTGCAGGGGTAATAAAAATGGCTTCCTCTTGGCAGAAACTGGGAGGGGGAGAAACTGGAGACAGAGGCTGAGCTTGAAGAAAGTGGAAAAACTGGTTTCTGTACCATGTGACCTGAAAAGACACACCCCTGGAGCCAGAATATGGTTTTAGAAAAAGATGAATAACTCCTAGTACGGACTTGTCATAATTATTTTAATGATACCATAATTCTTGTGATTTTTCTGCCCACATTTTAAGAGGTTTTTAGAACCGGTGGCATGATCTGGGGGCAAGCTAGCAGTTAAGAGGGTATTACTTAAAATGTATGCATGTTAAAAGTCTGATACTTCATCAATTAATGCCTGCATGCCTTGCACACATGTGTATACATTTGAGTAAGAATCTGATATTGGTAACCTGACCAAAAAGTGAAATATGTTGCCATTTCTGAATGCAAGCTCCCAGGAAGAGCAGATTTGGACAGGGTATACCTCCTGTGATATGTGATGGGTGCATGTAATTTTAAACAAATGTGTACCTGTGCAATTATGTCTTTTGGGTCAAAATATAGATTGTGTGTAATTTGACAGGGGTGGGTTCTCTGTACCATAAACAGACCTCATCATGATGACACTTCATTTCATTCCCCCAATCAAGGGGAAGAGGATGAAGTGGCCAATGACAAGGGGAGAGGGGTAGAGCCTAGTGATGCTGCACACACACCCATTTTCAAAACACATAAAAGCAGACAGTCAGGACAGATAGAGACATTCAATTCCATTTGCTGCAACACGCTCTGTCGGACCATACAACATCCAGAGATCCAGACTTCAAATCCATCAATCTCCAGAATCCAGAGAGGCTAGACCAGAAAGAGCAGAGCTGACCCAGACCACTGTTAGCAGAACCAGAGAGCTGACCCAGATCACTGTGAAGTGCAGAGACCAGACCAGAGTCCAGTCTAAAACCTGACCAGATCCGTGGCGAGGCCCATCTATTTCAAAAATATATTGTGAGTACCTAGTAGACTGTGCAGAACCAATCTCTTAGTTAAAATAATATAATTCAATCTATTTTAATCTAAGTAGAACTGCCTCCTAACTGTCACCTGTCATTTGTAAAGCTGTCACCTGTCATTTTCTAGTTGCAAGCTGCACTTGTCTCTTTGAATTTTAACATTCCAAACCCGAAAAACAACCTTTATTTAATCGTTCATAACTCCGTAACCGTTTGTGCTAGGAACTTGGTTTAACTTTCATCTGAAAGCTTAGTATCCTGGCTTTTCAACGAACCTAGAACCGCATTCCTTTTCCATACAATCTTGCCGCAATCGCGAAAAACGCACTCGCGAATTTTACCGCGATTTGCAAATTTCTCCAAGTGTGCAAACCGCAGCTTCATTGCTTTACTTGCTAAAAAATTCGTTTGCCTCTTAAGAACCATCCCTGAATCATTGCTAGAGTGAGCCGGGACTAATATTAACTAGATACCACTCACCCTGAACCTCTAGAGGGAATTAAAAGCATTTTAGCATATTTTTCACTTCATTGCCAGCACATATAAAAGCATTTTGGGCCTGTGTTTCCAACTTCTGTGGTCTAAGCTTGCTGGGGTGAACTGAATAACATTTGATTGCATTTCTGAGAACTGTGTGTTTTCCTTCCATTTCCTTGCATTGCATAAAGAGGGGAGGAGATTGCCAGAGAAAAGTGATTACATTGTTTTGTTGAAATCATATTGAGTATTTTCTGTATTGCATTTTCATTCAACATTACATCCATCTGAACTTATATAAAGCATTCTCTACCACCTTATTCTTCTGTTCCTATTCACAAGTGTGCTAGTGCCAGACTATCCATTATTGATTACTGCTCAGATTCAGTGTGATATTCAATTATTAATTTATTATAAAGTGTGATATATATATCTATTGTTTAAATTATCAAATAAACCTTTTAAACTTGCAAAACAGAACTACTTCTTGGCTCAGCGGGGTCAGGAGGATTCCAAGAGAGGGGTGTTATATAGGGGTAGTCATCCAGAACGCATGAACTGGACATAAAGACATATTAATAAGGGTTTCCATTCAGTATTCCAGACTAGGCATTGACTTAGCTGTAGTGTTGAATTGAATCCTCTTACAAATTGGGGGCTCGAGCGGGACGTTTGGATTAGATCTATCACTTTTGCAGATTAATACAGTGTGCCAGCTGACCAGATACACATATCCGGTCGGATCACCACGCTGTGTTACGCTGTAAAGCACTCCTCAAAGGAACGCTCTAAGGAAAAGGTCTGTTTTGCAAAAATAAAATACTAATTTCTGTAAGTCAGGACAGAGACCAATCTCTAGAATGACGACCTTAGTAGACATGAAAATAGCCAGAGAGCACTTCTTACATAAGTTATTTGTGAGAGGTGAGTGGACTCACCAGGACCGCATGGTCTGGTTGCAGGCCATCACGCAACAGGTCACTGAAACAGGGTCAGATATATGGGGAGATCAGGGTCCCCTACATGTGGCCCTGAGTGAACTATACATGGCTCCTAAAGCTAAGGATGAACAAGACAAGATGGTTAGGATAGCGGCATACCTGTACCTATATATGGGAGACATGCAGGATAAATGTACGGAAAGCCAAGATCTGGCGAACAAGCGACAGATGGCGTTAGAGAATGTCCAATCTGACCTGGTCTCTTCTGAGCAGAGGCTGCAGGGGAGCCAGGAGTCAGAAAATGAGAGTAGACAGCACATCATTAAAATAAAGAGGGATATGGACATCCTGCAACAGGAAAAGGCTGACCAGGATACCAGATTTCTGGCCTTGCAGAAGGAGTACCAAGAAGGTTTGGACTCCCTACTGCAGAGCCAGAAAAAGCTGGAGCAACAGTTAGACTTCAATAGGGCATGTGCTGAGCAGGTAGTCACCCTGCAAAGCCACCTAGATAGGGAGAGAGCAATAAACTGATTTTGAAAGACCTCGATACCCAGGCAGAGTTTGACCAGGAGCGCCAGAAAGCGGGTGCCTTCCAAAGGCAAAGGGATGACCTGGCGGCACAGATGCAGGCTCTTAATCAGGAAAGGGATACCTTAGGCCAGGAAGCCTGCCACTTAAAAAGGAAAATGGAAGAAAATCACCTGGCCCTCCAGGGACTGGGTGACCTCCAAAAAGAACACCAGAACTTGTTAGAGCACACCAGGAAGGTGGAGGATGCTCTGGCAAGAAAGGAGCAGGCCAATAGGGACACAGCTCAGGAGGTAACCCTCCTGCAGCAAAGACTGGCCCAGTGCTCCAGGACCAATCAGGAAACGCAGAGAGAGAATGAGGCTCTCTGCCAGCACAATGATAGGCTCCAACAACAGGTAGTGATGCAAGAGAGACTGATAGAGTCTAGTAAGGCCTTAACTGAGGAACTGAAGGCGCAGGCTCTTGCATTGCAACAGGGAGCAGGGGCGGATAGAGATGAGGTTCGCTGGGAAAGAGAAACTCCTGAGCATAACCCCAGGAGCCCTAGCACCAGAGGCCTTTATTTCTCTCAGTCCCTGGACTCTGCCACCCCCATGTCCCCTGGCGCACATGAGCACAGGGCCACAGGGATGGCAGATTACTATCCAGCCAGAAGCATGGGGCTCATAGGCCAGTACCACCCAGGAATGGAGGGGCGGGCATCCGGGTATGGGCACCCAAGCACAGTGCAATTTGATGGGGAACCCCAGGTGAGTAGGCCCATTAAGGGCATCCTGAAAACCTCTGCCCAGTCAGGTCAGTGGGGGGGGTACCCATCAAATCCTGGCAGCAAGGAGGGATCTGAAGACTTCTCTGAGCGGTACAGGACACAGGAGACCAGGTCCCCACATTCTGCCAGCCATTCCCAGGCTCGCAGAATCCGGGAAAACCTGGAAGAACAGACGGGAACCTCTGGAAGCAGTGCCTCTGAGTCAAAAGATGAATGGACAAGGGTTACCCGAACCAAAAAGGCCAATAAGGCAAAAAGTGCCTTGATTAAGGACCCATTGAAACAGATTAAGGCAATCAGGAGTGTCATCACGCCTTATCATAAGAACGCCAAGTACTCTGTTTGGGAACACTTGGAGCTCTATGAGCAAATGATGGAGACTTTTCATTTGAAGGACAGCCAAAGCTGTATCCAATATGTAAAGTGGACATTCTCCCCAGAGTACTCCAGTTTCTTTGCAGGGCTGGAGGACCAAAATCATTCCAGGTGGTCCACCTATAGGGCGGCCATACTAAAACATTTTTTTGTTCACAGAAATCCCCAAGAGGCTCGCAAGGCAGCCTACAATTTGCAGTGTGGGGAGGATCAGGCCCCACAAGAGTTTGTGCAAGAACTGAAACGTGCCTTTGCGCAGACCACCAGAAGGGTGCGCACAGACAGCAGAGAATGTATTAATACGTTTTTCCATGCCTTGCCCAAATACATAATGACCCAGCTCGTGAGGGATTTTCACGAGAAAAGATCTTTAGACTGGGTCATTGAACAGGCGACCCGGATCTATGAGGTGCAGAAGCCAATAGAAAATAAAAATAATGCGCCCAAAAACCCCAAAGCCAACAACACCCCTGCTGCTGCCAAGGTGGCAGAGGTAAAGGTTACCCCCGTTTTAGAGTTGGAGATGGGGGGTCCTAAAAACCTACCTGCACCTAATAATGCTAGGCCCAGAAGGTCCTCGGGCCAGTCACAAACAGGGAGTCAAGGAGGTAGTCCCACAAATGGGGTCCCTCGCTCTCCTGACTATGTAAGTCCCCGTTACAAGGGAAGTCGACCCATCCTGGGTTATGTGTGGACTCCTCCAGCCCAAGGGGGGGGATCCAGCCAAGCACCTAACCCAGGGAACTTCCCTCCCAACTTCCCACACCTCACTTCCTGGACAACTCCAGAACTTTGACGGGAAGGAAATTCCCGTCGAGGGGACGGCAGACTTGGACATTAAGATCGGGCGACACAAGTTGAAACACCCGGTCATAGTTGTGACTCCAGAGGGCACCCCTTGTTTACTAGGGAATGACCTCCTGAGAAGGTTGTCACCCCTAATAGATTGTGTAAACAAGGTCCTCTGGACCCAGACTAGCCGACCAATAAAATTAAAACAGAGTGTCAACCATGTTAGTTTAAACGGCACCTGCCACATGGTTGAACAAAAATCTGACCAAGTAGAATTTCACTTCCAGAATAGCCAAATTCCAGACGTGACAGTAATAGCAGTAGGACAACAGACTGGTGATGGAGGGTCCTCTCTATTTCTGAAAATCAACCTTCCTTCCAGTTTAAGGTGGTATTCCACACTGGAAGGAAACACCCTGAAATTCTTTACCAATCCACAATCAGAAACTCCCACTCCTATAGTCCAGAAAGATGTGAAATCAGCTCAGAGCCTGGATGATATTCAGCAAATTGGAGAGCAGTTGTTCATCCCTGTTCAGTTAAATGATGGGAAGGACTCTGTTCTCACTCGAGTGTGTGTGAACAATGGTAAGAGCTTCATCAGCGAAGCCATGTTTCGCCAACTCCCAAAAGATCCAGCCATTCCCACCTTCAAACTTATAGACAAATGGGAAATGGACCTGGAAGCACCTAATTCCAAACATCTCCTGCCAAGCAGGTGTATGCTCAAAATCTCCATTGGCAACAAGAGTATAGTCCACAATTGTTGGGTCATGCGAGACGTCACTGCCGCCTTTTACTTAGGCAGTGACATTCTCAATCGCTTTGACATTAGTTTGGACCTAATAAACTTCAAAGCTTGGTCCCGATTAGCGGATAATCCCATGGTCTTTGATGATCCAGAAAAAGCATTTAGGTCAGCTCAATTGCTACCTTATGCAGTTGAAATTCAGATTAAAGAGGAAGTCACCATCCCAGAAAGGACCCGACAATTCTCCCTGGAAGTGAAAGTTAAAAGAGGACAATATTTGCAAAACCCTGGTGCTTACATACATCTAAACGCTTCTCTCCAACAGCAAGGGTTGGGGGTAAACCCAACTCCATTAGTCAACATAGAACATGACACCATTCCAATAGAGGTGGATAACAGCGACTTAAAGAGTATTACTCTAGCCGCAGGCACCATTATTGGAATGGCGGTTGATGACCGACATTTTTCCATAGATTTAGGTAATGAACTGTTAGGGCCAATCCCCAAGGACTGCTTTGACAGTGACAGTGATGACAATACAACACCAGACAGGATTTTTACCCGGCATGGGGGGAACTTCCTGGTGTACACTTCTTGCCCTTATGGTAAGGAAGATGTGACTTGTGACTTCAGAAGGGATGAGGTGATTTTCCAGGTCCATGAGGGCTGCCTTTCCCACCTGAAGCCTCCAGTCCAAATCAGCACTCTGACCAGGGACTTCTCCACCCAGCTGGAGGAGGCCGCTGAGATAGCCAAACCAGAAGTCTTTCCAGGCTTCAGGCAGATGGTGGAAGAGAGAGTCAACCTAGCTGATGCCTGTGTGACTCTGGAACAAAAGCAAAAGTTGAAACAAGTTTTCTTGGATTTCCAAGATCTCTTTGCGGTAGACTCATATGACTGTGGTTGCACTGACATCCACACAACAACAATCCCCACGGAAACTGGCATGACTCCAGTGTTTGTGAAGCAATATCGCTTGCCTCTCGCATCAATGGAGTCCCTTACTGAAATAATTAAGAACCTTGAGTCCCGGGGAATAATCCGTCCAGTTCACAGCACCTTCAATAATCCGGTGCTGGGAATATTGAAGCCAAACGGCCAGTGGAGACTCTGCGCCGACCTCAGGGAGCTCAACAAACGGGTCCATACTTCCCGATGGCCTCTGCCCTACATTGACCAAGGGCTGGCCCAGATCCAGGGGTCACAGGTATTCACTGCAATAGACCTGACCAATGGATACTGGACCGTGCCGGTCAGTAGGGAGGACCAATACAAGCTGGCTTTTACCTTTGGGGGCCAGCAATACACATGGACCCGGACTCCCTTCGGATACCTCAACTCCGGCAATGAGTTCAATATTTTCCTACATAAGGCCATGCCCGACCTGGGTGCAAGGGGTAACCTGGCTTATGTAGATGATGTCCTCATCAAAAGTTCATCTGTGGAGGTACACATAGCGGAGATCCGTTATGTTCTGACCCAGTTGAGGGCCCCCGGAGCAAAACTTTCCTTTCAGAAAGCACAGTGGTGTAGAACCCGTGTTAATTTCTTGGGGCATGAGATTACTCCTCAGGGTCTCTGTCCCCAGGAAAAGAAAGTGGAAGCACTTCAGAAACTGAAAGACCCCACAACTCTGTGGGAACTAAGGAGCCTCCTTGGACTGACTAATTACAGCAGAAAGTTCATTGAGGGCTACGCAGAGATCACCAGACCCCTGATTCATCTCCTGAAGGGGGGGGTCAAGTGGGAATGGGGTCCAGAACAAGCCGAGGCAGTAAAACAACTCAAAAGAAGCCTCTCAGAAGCGCCTTGCCTAGCTTACCCTGTCAGAAACAAGGAGTTCTTCCTGGAGACGGGGTTTTCTAATACGTGCTTGACAGCAGTATTATACCAAAACCATGACAAGGTCAATAAAGTAATCTCCTATGCGAGCAAAACTTTATCCTCTGTGGAGGAAAAATTCAACGATTGTGAGAAGGCACTCCTGGCAACGGTGTGGGCATTGAAGAATTACCGCCCGTTTATCCAGGGGGAACACATAATAGTGGAGACTCCACACCAGCCTCTGCAATATCTCCAAAGTGATAGAATCCGGGCCGGAAATGTGAGTAATTCCCGAATTACTTCCTGGATTCTGTCAATGCAAGGCTTTCCTGTGGAGGTCAGATATGGCCAAAACAAGAAGAGTCCCGTCGCGCAAGGTCTGGCTGACTTGCATGATTGTGCCAGAGAAAACTGTCTCGAGGACGAAAGTCTAAAAATAAAGGGCAACATGGAGGCATACCTTAATTCCCCACACAAAGTCTTTGAAGAGGACAAGTGTGAGGGAATGCCCACTGTCTATGTGGATGGATGCTCGTACCATGTTGACAACAAATGGGAGAAAGAACTGGTGGCCGGCGTAGGGAATGCATGGGTGAATGAGTCCCCAGAACCCTTCGCTGGATACAAAATTGGTCCCCGAAGTAGTCAGGTGGCAGAATTGATGGCTGTGCATCAGCCATCCTCACTGCTGTCCAGCATCAACTCCACAAACTGGTCATAATCACAGATTCGGATTATGTACGGAACGGGTTCGTGGAGCACCTGGTTAATTGGAAAACCAGAGGCATGTTATGTGCTAACAACAAACCCTTGAAACATGGGAAGTTGATGCAAAACATTGATGATCTGGTCACCTCAAATGAGATGATCATCTATTGGAAAAAGATCAAGGGTCATTCCAAAGTAGAGGGACCAGACAAAACTGGAAATGACTTAGCTGATCAGCTGGCCAAAACCGGGGCCATCCAAGGGGATCTAATTGAGATTGAGTCACTGTTGGGGGAAATCCAGGTCACTGCTATCACTAGGTCCCAGACAAATGCTCACAACGACGTTTCAATTGCACAATGGAGCAAGGAGACCCCTGATGCTGATTTGATTACAGCTCAGAAGGTGGATCCAATTATTGGTAAGTTTTACCAACACCTTGAGGACCCGGAGAACTTTCCCCTGACGGATACCGATTACATTGGAAAAGAGGACCTAAGAGTGTTGATGAAATGTCCAAAAATGTTCCGAATCCAAGACGGTTTGTTGGTAAGGAAATCCAAAGCTGGCCACGATCAGTGGGTGGTTCCTACCTCATTCCGAAGCCTGATGTTAAGTCACGCCCATGATGCGGCCACCGCCAGTCATAGGGGGTTTCACACAACATTGGAAATCTTAAGAGAGGTTGCATACTGGCCACACATGGGGCAGGACCTCGACCAATACTTGAAGGGGTGTCTTGTGTGTGCACAATTTCAGCCATCATCCCTCACGCACCGTGCGCCTCTCCAAAAGAGGGGGATGACACTGCCATGGTCAGATTTACAAATCGACTTTGTAGGCCCTGTGATTCGCTCTGCTAGGGGGAATAAGTACATGTTGACTGTGACATGCTTGTTTACCAAGTGGGTGGAATGTCTCCCAGCCCCAAATTGCAAGGCAGAAACTGCAGCTGCACTGATGATTAACCACATCTTTTCCCGTTTCGTTCTACCTCAAAGGATTGAGTCAGACAGGGGTAGCCACTTCACCAGTGAAGTAATGACAAAGATGTGGGAGATACTGGGGGTCAAAAGGAAGTTGCATATTGCTTACCGGCCAGCTTCTTCTGGGGCAGTAGAGAGATATAACCGAACCATTGTGAGCATATTAAAGAAGTTTGTGGCAGATTCTGGGCCAAGTTGGGATATCCGATTACCTCTGGTCCTAATGGCCATCAGATCTACCCCTTCATCTGCAACCAAAATGTCACCATTCAAGTTGATGACTGGACGCAAGATGGTGCTTCCTCTGCATTTGCTCTACAGTACCCAAGAGCAGACACTGATAAATGCCTCCACAACTCATGAGTATGTGGAGAATTTAAGGAAACACCTTCAACATGCTTTTGCTTATGCTCAGCGGAATCTAGAAAGATCAGCTGATAGCATGAAGACCCACTATGACCTGAAGACTTCCAGGAAGGAATATCAGGTGGGGGACCGGGTCTATCTATACAATTTCCAAAGGAACCAGGCCAAACAGCGAACATTTTTGCCTACATGGAAGGGACCCTTTGAGATTATAGACAAAATCTCCCCTGTGGCCTACAAGATCCGCATCCCCAAAGGCGGTTTGGCAGAGGGGGAAGACAAGTGGGTCCACATAAACCAGTTGAAGTGTTGCCATCCCAGGCACACTCTGCAACAACTGGAGGAATCCTCTGGAATCCTAGAGGGTACTGTCTCAGATTAATTCAGTTCTAACTTAAAATATCCTACATATCGCCTATCAAATTCTGAGTTGCTCAATGTGTGTGTTCCTTTTTGAATGCAAAAAGAAATGTGCATGTTCATATGTTTTGACTATAAATTTATATGCCACCCCACTATATCAATGGTGGGGGAGAAATTTCCATGAATAGGTATTGCCGCTCTTCCTTTGTCGTCCTAGGAGAAAGAAAACCTGGAGACGGGCCAAGGAGGATGATCCGGAGACCGGGAGCAGAGACGCAAGGGGCCCGGGGTACCGCCCAATATTCCCATCAGGACCGGCGAGGAGAACCGATCGATCAGTACCAGATGGAGGAAAAGATGCTGAACTGTGCCATCTATTGGAAGAAGATGAGGAAACATCCCAGGTCTTGCGAGTCCCATCAGTGAAACAGAATGGCCATCGCAAGAGGGGGGCTTGTGGGATGTTTTTATCCACGCATCCAAGCCCTACCTAAAAACTGTGCAGTACTGACATGGAAAACATCATGGTGGCCAAAGCTTCCCAGAAAATGCACAGGGAAATGCATGAAGAATAGGCTGCCACTCATTTTTGCCGATGTTATGGGCACAGAAGGGCACTGCCTAAAACCACCATTGGACTACCCACACAGTAATCTGAAACCATTGGGAATGGCAATGCTGATTGCCAAAAGCAACCTAGAATTGTGGGGAATTCATTTTCTTAAATCCCAAAAATGGGTGCAGTACCAGTACTCACCACTATCAGAAAGCCGGCGTTTTAAAACAACACCAGACTTTGTGTAAAACTAAATAAATGAAGGCAGGCCAAAGAAAGACTTACTGAGAGGTGGATCCAATGTAAAGTTATATTCTGAAGTGACTTGAAGGTTTATAACAAGACTGGCTGAGCTGTGGATTTCAGCAGTTTAAGTAAATTTGGACTGAAAGACACTAAAAAAATCTAAATGTTTAAAAGAAATGAGTGACCTACTTTGAGTGTCACATAGGTTGCAATTGTTTAAATGTCATAGTTTAAATTTAGAATCAGCATCCTAGCTGCATATGTAAAAAATTGTCTTGACTTAAACTGGGGAACAAAAGTGACATTTTATCTGAAACCTGGCTTAAGGAACTGAATTCTGCCCACCAGCTACCCCCGACAGGAGATGAGACTTGCACAACTGCTGTGTTCCCAGGCCTAGCTGCCTTTTTGCTGCTCCCACCAACAGGGATATGACACTTCTCTGATTGAATTACCTGGGCTCTGCAGGAAATTGAACAAAGCCCTGTCCTGACTCAGGCAAATGTTTTATGGAAGTGGCCATAAATGGCTTCCTCTTGAACAATGGGCCTTCCAGGGCCCAGGCAGATGGTTTATTGCAGGGGTAATAAAAATGGCTTCCTCTTGGCAGAAACTGGGAGGGGGAGAAACTGGAGACAGAGGCTGAGCTTGAAGAAAGTGGAAAAACTGGTTTCTGTACCATGTGACCTGAAAAGACACACCCCTGGAGCCAGAATATGGTTTTAGAAAAAGATGAATAACTCCTAGTACGGACTTGTCATAATTATTTTAATGATACCATAATTCATGTGATTTTTCTGCCCACATTTTAAGAGGTTTTTAGAACCGGTGGCATGATCTGGGGGCAAGCTAGCAGTTAAGAGGGTATTACTTAAAATGTATGCATGTTAAAAGTCTGATACTTCATCAATTAATGCCTGCATGCCTTGCACACATGTGTATAAATTTGAGTAAGAATCTGATATTGGTAACCTGACCAAAAAGTGAAATATGTTGCCATTTCTGAATGCAAGCTCCCAGGAAGAGCAGATTTGGACAGGGTATACCTCCTGTGATATGTGATGGGTGCATGTAATTTTAAACAAATGTGTACCTGTGCAATTATGTCTTTTGGGTCAAAATATAAATTGTGTGTAATTTGACAGGGGTGGGTTCTCTGTACCATAAACAGACCTCATCATGATGACACTTCATTTCATTCCCCCAATCAAGGGGAAGAGGATGAAGTGGCCAATGACAAGTGGAGAGGGGTAGAGCCTAGTGATGCTGCACACACACCCATTTTCAAAACACATAAAAGCAGACAGTCAGGACAGATAGAGACATTCATTCCATTTGCTGCAACGCGCTCTGTCGGACCATACAACATCCAGAGATCCAGACTTCAAATCCATCAATCTCCAGAATCCAGAGAGGCTAGACCAGAGAGAGCAGAGCTGACCCAGACCACTGTTAGCAGAACCAGAGAGCAGACCCAGATCACTGTGAAGTGCAGAGACCAGACCAGAGTCCAGTCTAAAACCTGACCAGATCCGTGGCGAGGCCCATCTATTTCAAAAATATATTGTGAGTACCTAGTAGACTGTGCAGAACCAATCTCTTAGTTAAAATAATATAATTCAATCTATTTTAATCTAAGTAGAACTGCCTCCTAACTGTCACCTGTCATTTGCAAAGCTGTCACCTGTCATTTTCTAGTTGCAAGCTGCACTTGTCACTTTGAATTTTAACATTCCAAACCCGAAAAACAACCTTTATTTAATCGTTCATAACTCCGTAACCGTTTGTGCTAGGAACTTGGTTTAGCTTTCCTCTGAAAGCTTAGAATCCTGGCTTTTCAAGAAATCTAGAACCGCATTCCTATTCCATACACTTTTGCCGCAATCGCGGAAAATGCACTCGCGAATTTTACCGCGATTTGCAAATTTCTCCACGTGTGAAAACCGCAGCTTCATTGCTTTACTTGCTAAAAAATTCGTTTGCCTCTTAAGAACCATCCCTGAATCATTGCTAGAGTGAGCCGGGACTAATATTAACTAGATACCACTCACCCTGAACCTCTAGAGGGAATTAAAAGCATTTTAGCATATTTTTCACTTCATTGCCAGCACATATAAAAGCATTTTGGGCCTGTGTTTCCAACTTCTGTGGTCTAAGCTTGCTGGGGTGAACTGAATAACATTTGATTGCATTTCTGAGAACTGTGTGTTTTCCTTCCATTTCCTTGCATTGCATAAAGGGGGAGGGGATTGCCAGAGAAAAGTGATTACATTGTTTTGTTGAAATCATATTGAGTATTTTCTGTATTGCATTTTCATTCAACATTACATCCATCTGAACTTATATAAAGCATTCTCTACCACCTTATTCTTCTGTTCCTATTCACAAGTGTGCTAGTGCCAGACTATCCATTATTGATTACTGCTCAGATTCAGTGTGATATTCAATTATTAATTTATTATAAAGTGTGATATATATATCTATTGTTTAAATTATCAAATAAACCTTTTAAACTTGCAAAACAGAACTACTTCTTGGCTCAGCGGGGTCAGGAGGATTCCAAGAGAGGGGTGTTATATAGGGGTAGTCATCCAGAATGCATGAACTGGACATAAAGACATATTAATAAGGGTTTCCATTCAGTATTCCAGACTAGGCATTGACTTAGCTGTAGTGTTGAATTGAATCCTCTTACAGGTAGAACCGAAGGGTGGAATCCTTAGCTACAGAAAAAGGACTGGTCTTAATAGCAGAGTGGTCCGAATTATTATAGTCGAATTCTGCCACTGGTATTAAGAGGGACCAATCGTCCTGGACCTTGGTAGCGAAGCAACAGAGGTATTGTTCCAAGGTTTGGTTTACGCACTCTGTGGCTCCGTTGGTTTGGGGATGATATCCTGAGGAAAGAGCGCATTGGATTCCTAGTATTTGGCAAAGATGTTTCTAGAACTGAGAAATGTATTGGGGCCCTCTGTCTGATATGATCTTGGAAGGAAGTCCATGCAGTCGGAATATGTGTTCCAGGAAAATTCCAGCAAGTTCTGACGAGGATGGCAGTTTAAACAGAGGGTAAAATGGGCCACATGGGTGAACAAATCAATGGTGACCATGATGGTTGTGTATCCCCTGGAAGGTGGTAATTCCACAATGAAGTCTGTTGCTATGAATTCCCAAGGCCTTGTTGGAAGTGGAGGTTGCTGCAATAGACCCGCTGGTCTCTTGTTGTCATGTTTGTTTTGATTACAGACAGAGCATGCCTGGATATACCTTTGTACATCAGCTTTCACTCCAGGCCACCAAAATTGCCTTTGTATTAATCGGAGGGTATTGGTAATACCACGATGCCCGGAGTAAAGAGTATCGTGACAGAGATTTATTATCCTTTGCTGTAGTTTTTGAGTTGAGATGCCCAAGGCATTGTCTTTGAACAAGTATCCATCTTTGATCTTCACCTTTCAGAACCATGTCTAGAATAGGATCCCTAAATTCAATACCATTTTATTGAGTGGTGCCAAAGTTATAAGCTATCCAAGAATTGCTTTTCACCAACCCTGTAAGTGTCCCAGAACTTCACAGGATTGTCACAGGATTGTCCACGAGCATCCAAACAGTTCGCTGACTTTTACGGTGAAACACACCCGTTTTTTGGCTTCTTATGGCCATATCCCATCCCATCCTCATCACCCCTCACGTCCCCAGGGATTGTTTGATCATTTTGACAAGTGCAATGTTGTGGTTTTTTTATACGCATGTACCGTGATGTTCGCGGACACCGGTCGATGTCCGCGAGTCCAACATGGCAGGTGTTTCCAAAAATCTGATGCACTTCACGCTTTTTACCATCCAATCAGTGGGCTTGTCCGATGTCCGCGGACATCACCTCACCCTCTGGACCAATTGGAGCCTGTCAGCGGACCGAACAGGGAAATGGGTCAGCGGACTAAACCCTGATATCACACATTTTTTGGGACCTACTATTTTGTCGTTTTGAAAAAACTACTGGACGGATTTCCACCAAATTTACACAATTACGCTTTCAGGACCAAGCCGCCACTCTTGCTGCAAATTTGGCAAAAATCATTCCAGCGATTTGGGCTGTAGGCATGTGCAAAGTTTTTTTCCATTCAGTCAGTAACTTTGCCCCCCCTTGACGAAACCTCACCAAACTTACCATATACTTTTTTGGGAAAGTTTGCGTAGGATTTGTCCAGGGGGAGCGAAGTTATAAGCCGTCCAAGAAGTGCTCTTCCTATGAGTTGAGCAACTTAACTATAACTATAACTACTCAATATCTACAATGACCCCACCTCTCTTGCCAACACCTATGCCCACCTTCTCACCCAAGCCCTCGAATCCATAGCACCCGTAGAAGAAAAATAAGAAATAAAATGTAAACACTCCAACTCTTGGTTCACAGAAGAACTATCGGGTCTACACACCAAGAAACGTAAAGCCCTAACCAAGTGGCAATCGGCGCCCAGCCAATCCTCTCTTAACAAATTCAAAGAGATCTCCTCCCTATATAAAGAAGCCATTTTCCAAGCTAAATCAGAATCTTATAACCAAAGAATCTCTAAAGCCAACTCTAAATCAAGAGACATTTTCTCTACTTTAAAGAGCTCACCACACCCATCTCCAGCCCAGATTAAATCATTATGGATGAAGCCTGGTGCTCTAGCATCCAGACTCCCCTCCTCAACAAAGTTAAAACGCTCCAAAATAAAATAGCATCACAGCGCAAGGCTCACCCCAACCAAGGCCCCCCCACCCTCCCCTCACAATCCACTCCTCAAACACCACTCTTTGCCTTCAGAGATGTCACAGAACTCGAAGTCACTGACCTTCTCAAAAAAATCAATCCCTCCACATGCAAAGGGGACATCTGCCCCCCAACCATTATCAAAGAATGCGCATCAGGAATCGTACCACAATGCCTAAAAGAAGCCTGGGTTCACCCGCTACTAAAAAAACCTCTCTTGACCCCACCTTGCCCAACAACAACCACCCTATCACCACAGTTCCCTTCTTCCTCAAAATCCTAGACAAAGCCGCCCATAACCAAATCCAACACTATCTGGAAACGAATACCATCCTGGGCAGAAGACAATCGGGCTTCCGAAAGGGTCATGGCACAGTAACCGCCCTCTTAGCCTGAAAAGATCAAATCACCAAAATAATGGACAATGGCAAACCTGCCCTCCTGCTCCTCCTCGATCTTTCTATCACATTTGATCTTGTTGACCATAACATACTCACCTCCCACATTTTCAACACAGCACACTTCTTGCACAAGGCCACCACCAGGATAACTTCCTTCTTAGAAGGAAGAGCCATGAAAGTGTACTCAGACCTGGCCAATGCATCCCCTGACACCATTAACTGTGGAGTCCCTCAAGGGTCATGCACTGAACCCACCCTTTATAACCTGTTTACCAAACCTCTCTTTGACTTTTTGGATGCTCTTGGCATAGCATACACCAACTATGTCGATGACACCCAAGTCCTCCTCCCTCTCACTGGAGACTATCACCAAGACACAGAAGCCCTCCACCAGATATATGCCACCATCCAAACATGGATGGCTATTAATTGTCTCTGTTTAAACTGTGATAAAACCGAGATCATCATCCTAGTCCCCAAGGAAATTCTATCCAAACTAGGCCCTGAATACTCACACTTTACCATTGACAACACCAGCATACCAGTCTCTGCATCTGTGAAGATGCTAGGAGTCTAATTAGATTCCACACTCTCAATGACAAGACAGGTCAGCACCATATCCTCCTCTGCGCTCACCACTAAACTCATGTATGACATAAAACCCTTCCTAACCTTCCAAAGCAGCTTCTCCATTGCCAGAGCCCTCCTAGCAGGCCTCTCTCAACCAAAAACCTTAACAATCTGCGAATAGTGAAAAATAACGCTCTGCGCACTGCCCTGCACATACCCAAATTCAACCATGTATCTCAGGCCAGACGAAATGCACACTGACTCCCAGTAAAGGAAAGAATCAACTTCAGAATCCTCACCCTCACTCATAAATGCATCCATCTAGCCGCACCTTCCTACTTATCAGAAACCATATTCAAGAACTCCTCCGACCGTCCCAAAAGAAGCCTCCATTCAAACCAACTCGGCATACCCACCATAAGAAGAGCCAAAGCTGGCGGCATTGACTTCCACCACACAGCTCTAAACTTTGCAACGCCCTTCCAAACTCACTCAGAGCAGAACCCTCCTTGTTCTCCTTTCGCAAATCACTTAAAACCACACTATTCACTTAACTCTCTACTTCTGCCCACACCCTAGCCACTCCACCTCCTACCTCAAGCTGTACTGTATCGCAACATACCTGTATCATAATTTCTATGTATTCAAAATGCTCTTAAAATACAAATATCCATGTATTCAAAATGCTCTTAAAATGCAAATATCCATGAAACCACCTTGCCTTCCTCTGTAATGTGCCTTCCTCTGTAACCAGCAAGATTGCTATCTCTGTAACAGCATCATGATCCCCCCGAGCTGTTGTGTGCTCAAACAATACAAATAAATAAATGAATACACAGCAGCTACCGCATAACTGCAACCACAGCGAGAAGGTCACCTGCAGCCCCTCATCCTCCCTACATATACTATCTCCACTGTCCGCTTCTAGTAGCCTATACAATGAGGTAAGGCCTGCACACTTTATCTGACAATACTATGTGTGCACTTCGCATCACAGATATTCTGAATACTGCTGCTACTGGCTATTACTGCTTGCATACCAAGGCCTTTTTCACCTACCATCTTGGAAAACCTCATGTTTGCTTAATCAGCACCAGTGTGTGCTTTACCTTTTCTTCATTACATGATGGTCGCCCTCTTCCCTGGCACCAGAATGCCTCCGAAGGCTGCCCAGGTTGCCTTGACGCTTCAATCCAAATAAAGCATTGGAATGGCTGCCCATGCTCTTTTCTGAGAAATCACAAGCCAGCAGGCGAGCAAAGCTGGCTCCCAGCAAAAGCCCACACGAAAGGCCCCTGTTTCAGCCTGGCTGAGCATGGCGGAGCACCGCACAGTATAATCCTTTCCTCACAGTGCTCGCAATACTGATGGCTTGGAAAACTCAACTTGCTCAGTAAGCTATCCTGAGGTAGATCATTCCTCTAACCCCCCCTGGTCATTTTTCTTCCTTTTAATGCCTGTAATCATGCTACATGCCTACCACCAGCTTACTATCATCCACTAACAACTTCATAACCACGCAACATTTATCAAAGGGTCACTTTGATGCAACTACATTCGTCCTCTGATAAACAATTGAATGTAGATGCTGTCACCCCCTTGCATCTTCTGTTTTAAGAATGTCCTGTTTAAAAAATGAATCTAAATGCTTTCACTTAAATATCAAATCTAGGTGTTTTCACTTCCATGCTGCCATGCTCATTCTCTGCTCTAAGTATTGCCTTCACGTGGTGAAAACTCCCTTCTATGCTCACTACTGAAAGCCCTCTACATACTACACATCCTGACCCCTACGCTGTCTGTTGTAGCTCCCCGTATCATGAGGTGAGGCTTTGCCAGTTTGCATAATCTTACCTATTCTGACCCATATGCTGCCGGATGTAGCCCCCAGTAACATGAGGTGAGGCTTTGCCAGTCTGTGTAATCCCACCTATACGGACCCATATGCTGCCTGATGTACCCCCCCCCTTAACATGAGGTGAGGTCTTGCCAGTCTGCATAATCTTACCTATTCTGGCCCATATGCTACCCATATGCTGACACAACCCCCTGCAACATGAGGTGAGGTTATGCCAGTCTATACAATCTCACCTATTCTGACCTACATGTAGCCTCCTGTAACTTGAGATGAAGCTTGCCAGCCCGTGTACACATTCCTCTTTTCTATCATGCTTGTAACAAAGTGTGTTTTCTTCTACTAATGTACCATGCACAGTCTGTGTAATCTTACCTATTTGACCTGTATGCTGCCTAATGTAGCCCCCTAGGCAACAAGAGGTGAGGCTATGCCAGTCTGTGTAATCTTATCTATTTGACTTATGTGCTGCCTGATACAGCCTCCTGTAACCTGAGATCAGGCTTGCCAGCCCGTGTACACGTTCCTCGTTTCTATCATGCTTGTAACATGATTGTGTTTTTTGCACTAATGCACCATGCACTTTCTCTAACTATCGCCTAGATGCCTCAGGGCTGTGTGCGCTGAAAGAAATGCTAAATAAATACAAAATATATACATATAAAAAATATATATATACTCATGTATATGAATTAAACCATGAAACATTCATGCAAGAATACTGACTCCTTAAACTACAAAACAGCAGCTAGTGTGAAATATTGAAGCAAGTGATTGGTGTGACAGCCAGCTGTTCTCGGACCAGATGGTGTTTCCTGATGGACCCAAAATAATAGTTAACAGCAGCAATCACATTCCAAGAATACTGACTAGTCAGATATTTACTAAACCAAACTCTAAATAAGATGGCTCATCCTCTGATTAGTTAGTACTGCAAACCGTACACATAAATATACAACTTTAAACAAATGCACATATTAAAGAATAGTTCAAACATATATAACAATAAAATTAATCTCTCATTTCCAATTACATCATTATGTTTTATTTATTTCCTTAAAAAACACTTAAAAACAGGAACATTCATATTTGTGTTAGGCATCCTATAAGTGTGTCACAGTCTCTGTCAATAAACCCCTAAAACACTATGCATGTTTAGTTTCTGCGGGTTATCTTATAAATGTGATTGTTAGATTCGACTTGCATCATGCAGACAGTCTATACAAACAATTATTCTGTAGTAATCCAGTTTTCCGATGGATTGAATCTGATAAAGGAACTCACAGAGGTGTGTATATTCGGTCAGTGAGTGCCTCAAGGTCTGAATACTAATACCATCAGCAAATATCCAGCACAGCCCTGAGAAAGAATTCCAGCGATCCTGGATACTTTTCATTTCGTTTGTTAGTATTGTTTTGAATCTGAGTATGTAGTCCCCTCTTCACCTAGGGGGAAACCTTTCTGATGAAGGATCACATGGCGAAGGAATCCTGCTTTGGTAAATGGGACGACCATCATGAGAGGGCACTGTGTCAACCCGCTTTAATGTATTCAGCCCCATCTCCGACTTTAAATCCTCCTTCCCCACTGCCTGGATACAGTCAATGTATTTTGTTGTAAAGTCAGCCAATCTAATCTAAATGACAACACTGAAAACTCAGAAAGTACAAAGTATCATACATGTAACTTTAAGGGTGGTACTGTGACGAAGAAGATCAATAGAGTTTTAAGATCACTCCCAAGAGCAGAATGGGCATTCTCATCTCCAAAGGCCAGTGTTGGGCCCAGAGCAATGCATCAATCTCATATGGGAGTTTGTCGGCAGTTCAAGCTCAAGCGTAAGTGGTAGAGAGACTCGAGAAGAAGAAAGCCGCCCCCGAAAAGGAATAGCAGGAGCCGTGCAGGACCCAGTGAGCCAGAACGTGCAGACGGGGAAAGGCGCCAGACTGCAGAGGTGCTGCAGACCCTGCTGGATGTCCAAAGGCTATCAGAACCTCCTGAAGAGGCACATCTGCACAGGAAGCAAACACAAACTTTGTTTGCCCCGGAGCTGTGAAAGGTCCAGGGGAGCAATGGGATTAGTTTAAGAACTCAAAAGAAAAGGTCTGTGACGCTGAAGTAAATGACAGACAGTTGTATACTTGGCCGGAGAGTGAGTAAGCAAGCGGATATAATGCAATAGTGAGAGTCTGAGATCCCGACCCAAGAGTGAAAGGGTCTGGGATCCTGATGAAGTAGAGGGTCTGGGACCCTGAAGCAAATGAGAGAAATAGTTGTATATTTGGCAGGATCGTGAACCAAGTAGATACAATGCAGCAAGGCTGGGAGCTGCACCCATATGAAAAACTAAGGCTGAACGCAAAGAGGGTTGGAGACCCTTTGAGAAGAAAAGAGACAGACCATGGGACAGTCCATGGGAGAGAATGTGCTTGGGTGGAGAGTGAACCACTCGGATGCAACGCAGTATGAGACTGGGACCTTCACCCATATGAGAAACCAAGGTTGAAAGCGAAGATGGATGGGGACCCTTTCAGAAGAAAAGAGACAGACCATGGGAGAGAATGTGCTTTGCAGGAGAGTGAACCAAGTGGGTACAATGCAGCAGTGTGAGTCTGGGACATGCACCCATGTGAGAAACCAAGGTTGAAAGTGAAGAGGGTCTGGGACCCGATGATAGGTAAAGCGACAGTCCATGGAAGAGCATTTGCTTGGCAGGAGAATGAAACAAGCTATGTAAATTATTGCGAGTCTGAGACCCACACCCATATGAGAGGATGAGGAGGAGAGGTTCAAGAACCCTAGGACTCATGAATGGCAACGTTTACTTTGTAGTCGAGCATGCTATGCTGATAGGATACAAGAACTGTGAAGCTACGCATCAGTTCGTTATGAGGTATCCTGTAATGAAAGATAAGAAGAGGCCTACTGGAAGGGAGCACAACCCTAACAATGGTAACTTGTATTTTGGAACATTATTACATGTATTACCAGTTAAACTGAGAACATTTCTGTTGGTTGAAAACACAATGAACACTGTT
Organism: Ambystoma mexicanum; assembly: GCF_040938575.1. Taxonomy (NCBI): domain Eukaryota; kingdom Metazoa; phylum Chordata; class Amphibia; order Caudata; family Ambystomatidae; genus Ambystoma; species Ambystoma mexicanum. Next base: position 1,154,071,294 of record NC_090928.1, read on the forward strand.
TACTTTAAGAATAGATCATCCTTGCATAGTTATCTTAGATTAGTAGTTTCAGGGACAGAAGTAGCTGTTGGGTCATGACAGTGACAGACTTTTTAGTTTCAGACTTCCTGACTATATCAGTAACTGTTTTTGAAGTAGGGAAACCCCTCTTTGCTGTAGGGCTAGAGAGGTATTTTCCAACCTTTTTTTAATAAATAAAAGTCAATATCCAAAAACATGCCACCATTGTGTCCAAGCCTTACTTCTGCACTGTTACAGTATTAAGTTCTACGGAAATAGCATGAAGTAAGTTCTGAAATAAGAATGTGAAAATCTCTTCATGTATTGTGGCAATACTATTAGGTTCTAGTGCATAGGAGACAAACTCCCATGGATAATTAGCTTGCGCATACACTCTATTGCCTCAATCCAGTCCATTTGAAACAATTCTATCTGGACCTTTCATGGATTCTCACATAAGTCATTCATGTTACAATCAGCAGTCACTAAGATGTTATATACTCGTTTTAAGAAGATGTCCTTTGTACCAGGAATCGTTCTTTGAAATTCTCATCTAATAGAAGTGTACAAGCTGTCTTCATTTGCTACCAAAACATTCCTATAAAAGGTCAGAGATTTTAAGTTTTACAGACTTTTCAGTGCGGTTATACCAGGTTTGTATCTTAAGGCTGTGATAGGCCCTTAGGTGGGTATGTTTAATGCTTTCTTCCAGATTAGAGCTTCTTTTGAGTTCAATTTTATGTTGTATGACAAATCAGATACTTCTTTGCCATAAAGTATTGAAGCAACCATTTTTGATTTATAGAATTTGATTAAAGGCCACAGCATAAATCGACAGAACTTCCTGTTAATCTTTCTCATTTGGACTGCAAATTGATTTGCTTTAGCCTTTAATCTGCTAGTTGAAACGATGGATTTACGATGATGTAAGACAAAGCCCAATTATACAATCTGATTAACTGTCAATAAATGCAAATGCAAATACACAGGGGTATGTTCCTATCGGGTATCATTTACAGCCGATGTGGCTTCTTTACTAAACACAGCCTCAGCCTCACAGATCTTAATTATAACAACTCTCCTACAAAGTAATATTGAATAGATCTGTGTATACAAAACACCAAAAAAGTTATAATGCAATTTATATGATACCCGATAGGAACATATCCCTTTCTGTTTTGCATTGATTATTCTCCAGTTCTTATAAGAGATGAAGACCACCCTCATGTGAGTACTTTAACTGGCAATAAATGCATTTTTCCTTAATTTCATCATGTCAACTTGCACTTATATTCCCATCTGCATTCTTAATGAACATTGATCTCCCTGGATCTGGGATGCTTTTCTAGTGAGCTGTGCATGGGCCATGCTTGTGACTATCAATATACAATCAACCACAGAAAAAGTACATCTATTGTTAGATGTAGTTTATGAACAGCCTAGGGGAAAGGTCTCTGGGTCCAGTGGCAATGAAGGATCAGGTACCCCCTTAATACAAAGATATGTTTGGCTGAATATTTTTGGATAACTGAATTGAGCTAACAAATACAACCTGTACAATTGTACCCTAAATAACATCATTGAAAGATTTGTATGAGTTTATTCAAAACAAACGTGTTAGAACATTGAATTGAAAATCTTTTCAAACAAAGATTGTAAAAAGGAAGCTTTGGTGCAGAAAATTTGATGTATTACATATTGACCATAAGATCACAACCTAATGATGTGCTGCTGTTAACTTTCAATTAGAGCTTTATATATAACTCATCAAAGTGAATATCCATACATAGACAATGCCTGATCTTTTTAAGTGGAACCAGTTTACATTAATATTAGATTCACACTACTTTCACGCTAAGAAGTAGAACATTCCTGGAAAATTAACTTTAGTTGAACTCAATATGGTGATGCTGACACACCTGAAACAATTGCCAATTATTTTGTAAAAGTGAACTTCATGGTTCCCTAGTATTTGATTTAATAGTTCATGGAACTAAATAGGACAGGTGTTTAAGGCTAGTATATGGATATACCTGCACCATGTATCATTTACAGGTCTAGGGGTCTAGGTTGCTCTGTTTTCCTGCATCTCTCTCTCTCGCTCGCTCTCTGTGACTTTCTCTCTGTCACTCTCTGTCTCTCTCTCACACACACACATACACACACACACACACACACACACACACACTCTCTCTCTCTGCTCTCACTGCTCTTGGGCTACCCCCAAACTCAGGTCCGGGTTCCCTGAATGGGGAAATACCGGGCCATTCTGATCTTGAATGGCCCGGTATTTCCCCATTCAGGGACCTGGACCCGGTACATCCCCATTCCCATTTGAGACCCCATAGGGCTCAATGGGAATGGGGAGGATGCTAACAAGGGGCCCGTTAATTACGGGCCCGTTGTTAGCATCCAGCTCTGCTCGCGGGACGCGCTAAGGACATCTAGTTTTACTAGGTGTCCTTAGCGGGACCCGTGAGCAGACCTTGTAATGAGGCGGTAGGGGGTTAACGGCGTTGGCAGCTCTACCAGCGCCATTAACCCCACTACTGTCAGGGCCGTAATGAGGCCCCATGTCTCTGCCTCTTTCTTTCTCAAAGCGAGTCACATTGTCTAGTGAGGTCTCGCTATTCTCTATCTTTCTAAATGAGGTAGGTAGGCAATCAAGTTGTCATTCTCTCAGAGCAGTACCACACAATCAGTGGCCAGCGTCCATTTGAACAATGTGGTTTACTATTTTCTCTCTCCATTTCTGGACTTTTACGCTTTTATCGCAGAAAACTCTCATCCATATTCACTCTTTCTCCATCCTACGTTTTTTGCTGGCTGCATTCCTGTTTTATGCTGTCAACAGCAACAGGCTACATTGGCCTCTTCTCTTATCTGGTCTCCACTTCACCCGACATCCATAGCAGGAGACATCAGGAGACATCTGTACTATTCCAGATACAGTTCAGATACTGCTATTTCACTTCTCCACAGTCTAACACTAAGGCTCTGTACTCTGTCCTCTACAGCCTCTATGATTATTTTTAATTGGTATATGTAGTGCATGCCCAAATGTGAATGGCTGGACTGTGGAAATGTGGCAGAGACTCTCCATTGGCCCACAGAGAACTTCATCTGGGTAAAGTACCATGTATGCCATAGATTTAGTTTTTCTAAGTCTATGAGAAAGGCAAAGGCTCTAATAGCACTAATGTGGATTCCTGGATGTTTCCAATAAAACCAAAGAACCTAGTACTGGCCACATGTCTTTATAGTTGACAAATGCATCTGTCAAAGATGGGTTTTATGCTTGAATCATGAAGTACCTAATGCACCATGGGTTTAGTGCTGATTTCATGTTTTACAACACACACTCTAATAGTAAAGTGTCTGTAACATTGCATGATATATACAAATAATGACCGTTTTCCCTCCATGTTTCTTAATATATTTGGAAGATAAAAAGGGCTGAGAGGTAATGCTGGATCTCATGTTAAAGATGTCTATGCATATGACCTGTCCGCAATAAAGAAACATTGTTAGATAATTACATATATAAGATGTCAAGCTAAGTTTGCATTATTATTGGCCAACTATGCATATGGTCAAGATGTCTATGTGAATGTTTTCAGACATTCATAGCATATGGATTATTTCCACCTTCTTTATACGAAGCCAGTGGATTACTCTATGTATTACGTTTATTGAAGCAGAAACATCACACGCACAAGATCATATAACTTTTATTGTGGTAAATTGAACTAAGGAGTGATTGGGATGGCGGTATAGTTTGAAAATCACTGTTTATTTTAGAGTGGTATTTCTAAATCAAACTGTCTTGCCTCTGACGCACATGAGTGCCCACAGGGACTGACAGGTGCAGCCATGGCAGGCATGGGAAAACGGACATCAGCTGTGTCGGGAAGTGGACATGATCGTCCCAGACCGCCAAGAGGTTTCTGATTAGGAAGATGCACAAGAATGTGTCGGAAGGACTTGGAGAGGTTATAGAGAGGCAGGAGAGTGTCAATAAAAGCTGCATTATGAGTAGCTTTCTATATAGTTGGGTATAGATTGAATTGAAGATGAAACGTCATCTTAGAAAATAGCAGCCATCTTGAAACTGAGGCTTGCCATGCTGCAGCCAGAGCAGTAAGCCCGGGCCCAGACTATTTAAGATAAGTGTGTGCATGCAGAGGTTGGTTGTAACATGTGTAGCAGTGAGAATGACCAAACCCACAGAGTTTCATAAAATTAGCACTTGTAGCTCAGACGGAATGAGCCCTGCATGGCCATGAGTGAAGCGCAAACTCCCTGTGCAAATTTATCCCATGAGAAGGAGGGCACGAGCCTCAGAAACTTCCCCAGCCCAAACCCTAAGTTATAATGCCCAGATGCCCGCTTCTCAAGACCCCAGCATTCCAAGGTACCATCCAGCCCCAGACCACTGACCCTAAAACTGTTAATTGGCCCATGTATCAGCTAATACTACAGGAGAATGGTGGGGTCACACATCGTAGGCCCCTGTGATTTGTGCTGCGAGGTGCCATGGTGAAAAAAGTAACACATCTAAAACCAGGGTGGGAAGATTTGAGATCGAGCTGGGGTTTGCAAGTCAACATGACCTTGAAAGTATCCTCTGCGCCCTTGCGTGCATCCCAGGTGCACATTAGTCCACGACTAGGGAATGCAATAATTTGTGGCATAATTGCCAATTAGGAGCCTCACGCCTGATGATGTGCAATGGAGATCCCCACATGGATGAAGATAGACATGAAAAGCTGGGACCAATGATTTGGCATCCCTTATGGAGCAGGCGGTATATGTATAGGGTTGCACCAAATAGCCACCAGGATCTACCTATGTAATGCACGTTACTCATGACACTTTGTGCCTTTGACACTTGTTGCTTATGCCGTCTCTGTACTTGGTATTTTAATGAGAATAAAACGAATTCTCCTTGTAAGAGGTGTGCTGGGTCTTTTTCCTTAGTGGGTTGTATTTTTTCTGGCATGTGTGTTGAGGAGCTTCTCTACAGCTGTCAGGTAAATGTCTCTGTTTCATGTCTGTTTGTATGTTGTGTTAGGAAAGATTTCATGATTGTAGGTAATTTTCCTTCCATGTGGCAACCCCCAAACTTTTTGCTGTTGTTTTACACCCTGATCTAGACTTTGCCGGAGAAGCGCATCCTTCCGCCGCACTCCTCTGGGCTTTCGCTCCATTGTAACGGGGAAACTGACATGCCCTTAAGACAGTCAGTACCGGGAGACTTTGTTTCCCTTAGTCCTTTCCTCATGTTGCAGCTTTTGAGCAACATGAAACAAGAGTGCACCGTAACTTACATTACCGCGTTCTTGGGTCTCTAGTCATTCCAATGGCCCTAGAAACTCTCGCTGGACTTATCATGATATGTGCAAGTGTGTCACGGACTTGTGGCAGCTATTGTTTCTTTGTGTTTTGAATCCCTTTTTGCCATGTTAACCGTGCTTCCCGTGTTTGGCCCAAATGGGTGGCCTGGCCTCCAAAATGGCCATACCACGAGGTTCTTTGTCCTGTCCGCTGACCGTCTTGCCCCTTCATCTTCCCCCAGGTCGAGCCGACCCGGGGCAGTCCTTATTTGGTTATGCACTTTCCCGGTAAACACACCGCTTTCGCAGGCTTCTGCATGCCTTGTGTGTGCCTCCAGGATGTGGGCTGGGATGTCTGTTCCCAATACACATCCTTGGTGCCAGAGAGTCTAGAGTGTCTTGAATGCCTGCGACCAGCGTGGTCCATGATAGGTCCACGTATGGTGTGAGTGTTTTGCGAGCAGATCTCCCATTGGGTCCTCTCCGTTTTGGCGCGAAGGGAACTCTGGATAAGAGGAGGCTGGAAACACCACTACCAGGTCGATCTCCTGAGTTCTCAAGAACAAAGGATAAGGAGCCAAGTATCCTGCAACTAAGAAGCTGAGTCTAGGAATCGCTGGTGACCCGCTGAAGGTTTGGCACCCTGCACTGCTGTCGTCCTGTGAGACCCCTCTGCCTCTGATCGAATGAGAAGGCCTGTACTGGCGCTTCAACCCTTTAGAATAGTGGGAACAAGTATTCTCGGCATCTTCACCAAATCCTGTACGCAAGCCTTCGGAAGCGTCCCTGGACAATCCATTGGACTGACCAGCCTACACAGGAACCTTGCTCTGTAACCGCTGTCTAAGTTACTGCTAATCCCGTGTCCTTGGCACTCTCACACAATTCGTACACTTGGCATTCCCAGGTCTGAAGTGAGACATGTGCTTTGGGACCGGAATTCCTGCGGTTGCGGCGTTGCCCTGCTGTGGTAACAAACCTGTGCGTGTTCGCTGCATTTTGGGACACCCTCAACCCTGACTCCTACTGTCGCGGAATCTACACGGCGTCGAGACATCCTGCTGATCGCATCTGAACTTGCCAGTAACGAAATGGAACCGGAGAAGCCTGGGTCTGCCTGCATCGGGGACCGGTGAGTAGTCAATACCCTAACCGGTCGCCCTCCCGCAGGAGCCTGTGGCTCTCCACTGCTGTCGTAAACAGCAACCCTGCTTCTGCCCACAAGTGGAGGCCGCGCTTGAGTAGCGGGGAACTGTTCATCATCATTTTGTTCACCTCTCTGAACTGCCTGATCTCCCTGAAGAGACTCTCCTTTGCCCGTTGGCACCCGCGTGTGCAGGTACTTTTGAGCACAAGGCTCCACTCTTTGTAGGGCTCAGACTTCCTACTAGTTAGGTGGCATCTGATGTCGAACTGGGTCTAACGATTACTTGCACTGCCTGTTTTCCTCCCCATCTAGGTGGTCTGCATATTTTGTTGTTCTAACTCTTTAGACCCCTTGGTCTTGTATATATACTGTATTACTTGTGATGTGTTGGTTTATTGGAGTGTTACCATGATTCTTTACTATGGTCAATGTTACAAAGGCCTTGTAATAAATGTGTCTATATTTTTAATATAACACCTGTCTGGAGTAATTTGTAAGCTTCCTTGCTTTGTGTGCTCATTGCGGGCTTTCAGTCACCCTCACCCCTCTTGAGACCTAGTCCTGACCGCCACCATCGCTACCCTGATTGGTCTGGCTTGCCCAGAGGTTACCCTGTTCCAAGAAACTAGGCTGGCCTTCTGAACCTCTGCCCCTCCAGGACAGAGTTCAGAAATACATCTTAACAAATTGGTGTACAGTGGTGGGATACGACTGAGGGTATCCAGTGTTGCCCACGAGCGAGGGCATTTCAAGTTATTCCTAACAGGACACGTAGTGAATTGTCGTAGTATAACTTTTTAAAGGCCATAGTCCTATCAAACAGTATGGAAACAGGTACCTTGTTAACTTTAAATGCTTCTAAATCCAAAACTTTGAAAAAGATGTGTGCTGAAAGAGGTGTCTCCTCGCAAGGCACAAAAATGGAAATGATCCACAGAATCATGGCGTGGCAAGAAGCTCAGCTTGATGCTATAGCTTCCGAGGACAGTGCAGAAGGAGGTGGAGCTGCTCTCACTGGTAGAACTGACAGTTCTGCCGCTGCACTGGTCCACCGCGGCCATGAGGACAGGGAGGATGAAATGTCCAATGTTTCCTCTGCCAGTGCTGATGGGGAAGCCATGCTTGAATTCAAGAAACAAGAGCTGCTGTTTAGGCAGAAGGAGCTTGAGTTCAATATGGCCAAACTCCAGGAAGAGCTTGAGTTCAATAGGGTCAAGCTAAAAATCGAACAGGCAGAAAAACAGAAAGACAGGCATCACCAGTTGGAACTGGCCACGCTTCAAGTTGCCAATGGATCAAAGGGTCCTGGACATGGGTCTGGGGCATCCTCTCATCCACGGTTTCCAAAAGATCTGCTGAGTGTGTATGAGGAAAAGAATGTGGACTGGCTGAATACATTTGAGTATGCATGTGAAGTTCAACAAGTTGACAATGCTGATAAAATTGCCTGGTTACTCAGCAGACTGCCCCATTCTGGATGCAGTGCCATTATGGAAATGTCGAAGGCTGAGTGAGCAGATTTTGCAATGTTGAAGCAAACTCTCATTTTAAAGTTTGGAAAGACTCCTGCCCAATATTTAAAACGATTCCGAGTGTATAAGAAAAAAGAATGTGGTACTTGGGTATTTTATGTAACCGAATTCTTAAAAAAATTGACTGGCTGGGTTGAAGGTTATAAGGTTTCTACCTTTGAAGGTACGATAAGTCTTGTCATGCTGGAACATATTTTTGCATCTTCTTCCCCTGAGCTTAAGCAGCGTTTGGCAGATTCAAAGGAGATAGATCCTAAGAAGCTTGCCATTGCAGCAGATTTATGGGTGTCACATCGAGTGTCCCATAAGGGCAAGACTCATCCTGGTAAGCAGGAGGAAGGGAAAAACTCCAAAGATAAGGAGGGTGGAGAAACTGATAAATTTCCTTCTAAAAAGGGCCACAAAAAGAAAAATAAGGGTAAGACACAAGAGAACTCACAGGGCAGTGGAGGTCAGCCTCCGAAACAGAACTCTGGTTATAGTAAGCCTCCCTATGTAAACAGACCCAATGGATCGTGTTTAGCTTGTGGAGCAACTGACCACGTGAAGGGGGATCCCCGGTGTAAGGTTAAACCTTTGGGGGTCCACTCCGCTAATCTGGCCTTCTCCTCCTACGAGGAAGAAGAAATTACAGGAGCATCCTTCTCCTCAGACTCCTTCCCCAGTGGGATAGAAGCTGAGGTAGTTTTAGTTTCCCTGGGTTCCTGGGAGCCTAAAGTCGCAGAGGCTTATGCTAGGATTCCAGATAATACCAAGCACTACTTTAAAGACAGTGTCCTGATCAATGGAGTAAATACCCCAGCTCTAAGGGATAGTGGGTGAATTCGAACTGTAGTGGATTCTACCTTGGTAGACTCAGAGGAAGTTGCCAGAGCTACTCTGATGCCCACTAAGTTGGCTGACAGCCCACCTCGCATGTTTCCAGTAATACCTGTAAATCTTACTATCAATGGTACAGCAGTCAGGATTCCAGTGAGCATTCAGAGGAACGTCCCAGGAAAGGTCTTGTTGGGCAACGATCTCCGAGCATTAGGGCTCGTGGGAGACACTTCCGACAGACCCTGCACAAGGTCTCAAACCAGGGCAGCACTGACCAAGCTCAGTGAGCTGCCCCAGCCAAAGGGGAAACCCAAGGCTAAAGGAGTCAGAAAACCAAAACGAGGGAAAGAAAATATTCCCCCAAACTCACCTACCACTGCGGTGGAGGAAGTTGGTCAATCGCCTGGACCTGACGAGGAGGCGGCGATACCTGAAGTATTTGACCCTAATGACCATCCTGAACTAAACGACTTATTAGTAGAAGGTCGTCCTGACAGGGAAGAGTTCAGTAAAGGCCAACGTGAGTGCCCATCTCTGGAAGGCCTAAGGAGACAGGCCTGCTCCCAGCTTGAGGGTGAACCTCCTGGGAAGCATGGGATTTATTGGGAAGGTAAACTCCTGTATAGTGAGCCCACAGAGTCTACAGAAGGAGACCATAGGAGGTTGGTGGTTCCCCCGGCTGTAAGACCCTTCCTCCTGCAGCTGGCGCATAAAGTGCCCCTTGATGGTCACCTTGGTATTAAGAGGACCAAGCAAAGGTTATCCATGCACTTCTACTGGCCCAAGATGGGGGTGCAAGTAGAAAGTCACTGCAGGGGTTGTGCCTCCTGCCAGTTATCTGGTAAGAGTAGCTCAACAATCCAAGCTCCTTTGGTACCACTCCCAGTTGTGGGAATACCATTCGAAAGGGTAGGGATCGACATTGTTGGTCCCCTTGACTCACAAACATCCTTAGGCAATAGGTTTATCCTTGTGCTGGTCGACCATGCTACCAGGTATCCTGAGGCCATCCCATTAAAAACTGTAACTGCCAAGTCAGTTCCAAAAGCGTTACTTGGAATCTTTACTAGGGTTGGCTTCCCTAAAGAAGTTGTGTCTGATCGAGGCAGCAACTTTATGTCGAAGTATATGCAGGCTATGTGGAAAGAATGTGGGGTCACCTACAAGTTCTCTTCCGCATACCACCCCAGACCAATGGTCTGGTGGAATGGTTCAACAGAATGTTAAAGAGTATGATTGGGGCTCTGGAAGAACCCCAAAGAAGAAAATGGGATCTTCTTATACCATGCTTACTGTTTGCCTACCGAGAGGTACCACAGGAGGGTGTTGAGTTCAGCCCCTTCGAACTTCTGTTTGGTCACCCTGTGCGGGGACCCTTAGCCATAGTCAAGGAGGGATGGAAGATGCCCACTCCCCCTATTACTACCAACGTAGTAGACTATGTGTTAGGGCTCAGAAAACGGATGGTACTTCTGATGGGTCTGGCTAGTGACAAGTTGAAGGCAGGACAAGCCCTGGTGAAACATTGGTATGACCAGAAAGCTTCCCTCATCAACTTCATACCTGGTCAGCAAGTCCTGATCATAAATCCCATAAGGCCTAGAGCTTTACAGGATAAATGGTCAGGCCCTTCCACAGTGGTGGAGCCCCTGGGTGAGGTTAACTATTTAGTGGACCTTGGAAGGCCTGGACAGGCTCCAAAAGTGTTCCATGTAAATAGGCTGAAGGCTTTCGTCCCAAGAGTCAAAATCGCAGCACTGCTACTGGCTTCAGATGCTGAGGAAGAGGAGTCTGAACCTCTCCCCGACCTGTTCTAACGCGGTACTTCAGATAGCTCCTTTAAGGGAGTCCGAGTGGCCCCTCACCTGACTTCTGATCAGCAGACTGAGGTGAAAAGTTTGCTTAGGCAATTTTCCCCCCTGTTTTCACAGTCCCCTGGTTTGACACCTTGGTGCAAACATAACATAGACACAGGAGACAGCCTACCTACCAAAAGTAGAGGATACAGAATGTCAGACAAAGTACGGTCTTACATTAAGACAGAGGTCAACAAAATGTTAGATATTGGGGTGATTGAACCCACTAGTAGTCTTTGGTCCAGCCCTGTGGTTTTGGTTCCAAAGGCAGGTACTTCTGAATTGAGGTTCTGCGTGGATTACAGGGCTCTGAATGCTGTCACCAAGACAGATGCACACCCCTTGCTTCGAACAGATGAGCTGGTAGATACCTTGGGTGCCTCCAAGAATCTCAGCACGTTCGACCTCACTGCAGGCTATTGGCAAATAGCCCTAGCAGAGCATGCCAAGGAGAAGACAGCGTTCTCAACTCCAGACGGTCTTTACCAGTTCAGGGTAATGACGTTTGGGTTGAAGAATGCACCTGCCACTTTTCTGAGGCTTGTGAATCATGTGTTAAACGGGTTGGATGAATTATGTCTTGCATTTCTGGATGATACAGCAGTTTTTACCGCCACCTGGGAAGACCATGTGAAACACCTCGGAATTGTGCTACAGGCTCTTCAGAAAGCACACTTGACGATAAAGGCTAGTAAATTCCAGATTGGACAAGGTTCTCTGTGGTTTACCTTGGACATGAAGTAGGTGGAGGGAGGATACAGCCTCTACTCAGTAAAGTACAAGCAGTACAAGACTGGCGTACCCCCACTACAAAGACCCAAGTGAGAGCCTTCTTCGGACTCACAGGGTATTACGGCTACTTCATGGCAGACTATGGTACCATAGCTGCCCTTCTGACTGCTCTCACCACTCTGAAGAAACCCAAGAAGGTAACTTGGACCGACAAGTGTAAGAAGGGCTTCAACGGTTTAAAAGAATCCTTGTGCCAGGCCCCTGTTCTCAGGGCCCCTGATTACCAAAGACCTTTTATTGTGCAGACAGATGCCTCTGACACTGGCATAGGAGCTGTACTATCGCAAGTAGATGAGAAGGGTAAGGAACACCCTATTGGTTTCATTAGTCGCCAGCTTAAGGACAGAGAGCTCAGATGGTCCACAGTAGAGAAAGAATGTTTCTCTGTTGTGTGGGCCCTACGGAAGCTGAGGCCCTACCTCTATGGGACCCACTTCACTGTGCAAACTGACCATAAGCCCTGAAAGTGGCTAATGAACATGAAGGGAGAGAATCCAAAGTTGCTTAGGTGGTCCATAAGTCTGCAAGGCTTTGACTTCACTATTGAGCATAGGCCAGGTGCCCAACATAGCAATGCTGATGGGTTGTCCAGAATGTTTAACCGACCTGAACAAGAAACTCATCCAGGGGTGGATTAGTTCCCCCTGTCCTTAGTCTGGGAGGGGCGAGTGTTAGAAAAGATTTCATGATTTTAGGTAATTTTCCTTCCATGTGGCAACCCCCAAACTTTTTGCTGTTGTTTTACACCCTGATCTAGACTTTGCCGGAGAAGCACAGCCTTCCGCCGCACTCCTCTGGGCTTTTGCTCCATTCTTAAGGGGAAACTGACATGCCCTTAAGACAGTCAGTACTGGGAGACTTCGTTTCCCTTAGTCCTTTCCTCATGTTGCAGCTTTTGAGCAACATGAAACAAGAGTGCACCGTAATTTACATTACCGCGCTCTTGGGTCTCCAGTCATTCCAATGGCCCTAGAAACTCTCGCTGGACTTATCATGAAATGTGCAAGTGTGTCACGAACGGGACTGATGGCAGCTATCGTTTCTTTGTGTTTTGAACCCCTTTTTGGCATGTTAAACACGCTTCCCGCGTTTGGCCCAAATGGGTGGCCTGGCCTCCAAAATGGCAATGCCACAAGGTTTTTTGTCCTGTCCGCTGACTGTCTTGCCCCTTCACCTTTACCCAGGTCGAGCCGACCCTGGACAGTCCTTATTTGGTTATGCACTTTCCCGCGAAACACGACGCTTTTGCGGGCTTCTGCATGCCTTGTGTGTGCCTCCAGGATGTGGGCTGGGATGTCTGTTCTCAATACACATCCTGGGGGACAGAGAGTCTAGAGTGTCTTGAATGCCTGGGACCACTGTGGTCCGTGATAGGTCCACGTATGGTGTGAGTGTTTTGTGAGCAGATCTCCCATTGAGTCCTCTCTGTTTTGGCGTGAAGGGAACTCTGGATAAGAGGAGGCTGGAAACACCTCTACCAGGTCGATCTCCTGAGTTCTCACGAACAAAGGATAAGGAGCCAAGTATCCTGCAACTAAGAAGCTGAGTCGAGGAATCGCTGGTGACCCGCTGAAGATTTGGCACCCTGCACTGCTGTCGTCCTGTGAGACCCCTCTGCCTCTGATCGAACGAGAAGGCCTGTACTGGCACTTCGACCCTTTAGAATAGTAGGAACAACTATTCTCGGCATCTTCACCAAATACTGTACGTAAGCCTTTGGAAGCGTCCCTGGACCATCCAGTGGACTGACCAGCCTACACAGGAACCTTGCTCTGTCACCACCGTCTGGCTTACTGCTAATCCTGTGTCCTCGGCACTCTCACATGATTTGTACACTTGGCATTCCCAGGTCTGAAGTGAGACGTGTGCTTTGGGACCAGAATTCCTGCGCTTGCTGAGTTGCCCTGCTGTGGTAACAAAACTGTGCGTGTTCGCTGCATTTTGGGACACCCTTGACCCTGACTCCTGCTGTCGAGGAATCTACATGGCGTCGAGACATCCTGCTGATCGCATCTGAACCTGCCAGTACCGAAACGGAACCGGAGAAGCCTGGGTCTGCCTGCATCGGGGTCCGGTGAGTAGTCAATACCCTAACCGGTCGCCTTCCCGCAGGAGCCTGTGGCTCTCCACCGCTGTCGTAAACAGCAACCCTTTTCCGCACTCGCGCCCTGCTTCTGCCCACAAGTGGAGGCCGCGCTTGAGTAGCGGGGAATTGTTCCTCATTGTTTTGTTCACCTCTCTGAACTGCCTGATCTCCCTGAAGATACTCTCCTTTGCCCGTTGGCACCCACATGTGCAGGTACTTTTGAGCACAAGGCTCCACTCTTCGTAGGGCTCGGACTTCCTGCTAGTTAGGCGGCCTCTGATGTCGAACTGGGTCTAAAGATTACTTGCACTGCCTTTGTTCCTCCCCATCTAGGTGGTCTGCATATTTCGTGCTTCTAAATCTTTAGACCCCTTGGTCTTGTATATATACTGTATTGCTTGTGATGTGTTGGTTTATTGGAGTGTTACCGTGATTCTTTACTATGGTCGATGTTACAAAGGCCTTGTAATAAATGTGTCTATATTTTTAATATAACACCTGTCTGGAGTAATTTGTAAACGTCCTTGCTTTGTGTGCTCATTGCAGGCTTTCAGTCACCCCCACCCCTCTTGAGACCTAGTCTTGACCGCCGCCATCGCTACCCTGATTGGTCTGGCTTGTCCAGAAGTTACCCTGTTCCAAGAAACTAGGCTGGCCTTCTGAACCTCTGCCCCTCCAGGACAGAGTTCAGAAATCCATCTTAACATGTTGTGGGGAAGTGTAGAGGGGAGGTGACTGGGGAGAAGGTATGTGTGTCTTTGTGTCTGTTTATATTTATACGTGTGTGGGTTCGTTAGAGATTGTTAGTGTGGGAGAGTGTTTGAGATTAAAGGGGGGGTTACACCCCCCAATTTCAGAGGTGAGAGGGGTGTTGGCTTGGAAAAGGAGATATTTTGCAAAAACTAAAGGATGCACCAAATTGCCTTAAAAAATATAATTTTTGTGTGTGGCCTCTAATATTTGAGAATATCAAATGGAACCAGGAAGGCAGGTGGGAACATTTAATTAGACCACACAAGATTGCAGTCAATAAATGTATTGGGAGCCAGTGCAGAGATTTCAGTCCTGGAGAGATGCGATTCCTGGGCTTGAGGTCAAGGACAAGTATCGCAGTCCTGTTTTGGATTTGTTGCAGAGGGCGGAGAGAAGAGGCAGGCATATTTAGAAAGATGCTGTTGCAGTAGTCCAGCCTAGAGAGAACCAGAGCTCTGGAGACAGTGAGCTTCTGGGGGAAGGAGAGGAAAGGCAGAATAACTTTGAGGAGGTGCAGCTGGTAGTGTAACCTTTTAGAGATGTCAGAGATGTGAGGAAAGAAGGAGAGTGTGGAGTCGAAGATGACCCCGAGGTTTTTAGCCTCACAGGTGTGTTAAGGATTCAAATGGGGCGTCACACACCAGACCAGGACTCTTGATACCGGCCTAGGCTGTAGCGCACAATTAAAACACTTTTACCTTATTTTCCTAAGAATTCAGATTGAGATGGCACCCACCCCATCTCACACCCCCTTTTACAAATACCCTAGGCCACAATGGACCATGGGTGGTAATGCAATATTTATTTATTTTGAAAATCCAAATGATATCACACACATTTTATATTTGGCAGCAATCACCAGTGGGGTTATAACAATACTGTAAAATGATAGAATACACTTGGTTTGAAAGCACAAATGAAGGGGAGCAATATTACGTTTCGGGTAGATAGCACAACAGTTAAGATTTCCCCCTGCAATGCTCCCTCAAACCCTGATTAACTGAATTGTGGGTGGATAAAAAGGAGTAGCAAGGAATCAGGTACACTAGGCAGCAAACAGAATTAAAATCCAACCTTCCCCCACGAAATGGAAGGCAACATTTAAAAACCTTTGCAATTTCACAAAATAGCACTCTGTAAGAGGATTCAATTCAACACTACAGCTAAGTCAATGCCTAGTCTGGGATACTGAATGGAAACCCTTATTAATATATCTTTATGTCCAGTTCATGCGTTCTGGATGACTACCCCTATATAACACCCCTCTCTTAGAATCCCCCTGACCCCACTGAGCCAAGAAGTAGGTTTGTTTTGCAAATTTAAAATATTTATTTGAACAAAATTAAACAATGTATAGATATATCACACTTTGATAATAAATTAATAATTGGATATCACACTTAATCTGATATGATAAAGATTGACAACGGAGAATCTGGCACTTGCACACTTGTGAATAGGAACAGAAGAATAAGGTGGTAGCGAATACTTAATCTAAGTTCAGATGGATGTAATGTTGAATGAAAATGCAATACAGAAAATACTCAATATGATTTCAACAAAACAATGTAATCACGTTTCTCTGGCAATCCCCTCCACCCTTTATGCAATGCAAGGAAATGGAAGGAAAGCACACAGTTCTCAGAAATGCAATCAACTGTAATTCAGTTCACCCCAGCAAGCTTACACTACAGAAGTTGGAAACACAGGACCAAAATGCTTTTATATGTGCTGGCAATGAAGTGAAAAATATGCTAAAATGCTTTTAATTCCCTCTAGAGGTTTAGGGTGAGCGGTATATGCTTTAAATAAGTTCAGGATCACTTTAGCAATGCTCTATAACGGTTGTCAGGTTGCAAACAAATTTTTGCAACGGAAGGCAAGCAGCAGCAGATTTTTACACGTGGAGAAATTTGCAAATCGCGGTAAAATGTCAAATCGCGGCAGATTTTTCCGAGTGCGCCGGGCACGATTACAGAGGAACTACAAGGACTATCAGTATCGTTTTGGGGTCTTAGGACAGCCTAGGATCTCAACTTCCAGATGAAAGTTACTGCAAGTCTCTAGGACAAACGGATACGGAGATATGAGTGATTAAATAAAGGTCGTTTTTCAGATTTTAAATTTTAAAGTTCAAAAAGACAAGTGCAGCTTGCAACTAGAAAATGACAGGTGACAGCTTTGCAAATGACAGGTGACAGTTAGGAGGCAGTTCTACTTAGATTAAAATAGCTTGGATTATATTATTTTAACTAAGAGATTGGTTCTGCACAGTTCTGCTAGGTACTCACACTATATTCTTGAATTAGATGGGCCTCGCCACGGATCTGGTCAGGTTTTGGACTGGGCTCTGTCTCTGCACTTCACAGTGATCTGGGTCAGCTCTCTCTGGTTCTGCTAACAGTGATCTGGTCTGGGTCTGCTCTCTCTCTGGATTCTGGAGATTGATGGATTTGAAGTCTGGATCTTTCTGCACAGCTTTCTCTAGAGATTGATGGAGGTAAAGTATGGATTTTCCCGGCAGAGCTTCCAGCTGCAAATGGATTTGAAGGTCCCTATCTGTCCTGTATGTCTGCTTTTATCTGTTTTTAAAATGGGTGTGTGTGCAGCATCACTAGGCTCTACCCCTCTCCACTTGTCATTGGCAAAGCTTTCATTTCTCCCCTGATTGGGGGAATGAAATGAAGTGTCATCATGATGAGGTCTGTTTATGATACAGAGAACCCACCTCTGTCAACTTTACACACAATCTATATTTGCTCAAAAAACATATTTGCACAGGTACACATCTGTTTAAAATTACATGCACCCCTCACATATCACAGGAGGTATACCCTGTCCAAATCTGCTCTTCCTGGGGGCTTGCATTCAGAAATGGCGACATTTGCACTTTTTAACTGGTTTCGCAGTATCGGACATTAACCCAAATTTACACACATGTGCGCAAGGGGTATGGACATTAAGTGATGAAGTGTCAGATTTTTAACATGCATACATTTTGAGTAATATTCTCTTTTCCGCTAAAACCCCCCTGAACATACCACCGGGTCCTAACACGTCTTAAAATGTGGGCAGACAAATCACAAGAATTATGGTGTCATTTAAATAATTTTCACAAGTCCGTACTATGAGTTATTCATCTTTTTAGAGTTATGTTCTGGCCCCAAAGGGGTGTGGTTTCCCCCCAGCACAAGGTTGAATTTCTGGTTTTTCCAGTTCTGCCAAGCCAGCTTGCTCTCACAGGCAGTGCTCCTCCCCTGTCCTTCCAGGAGGAAGCTCCATTTACGACTCCCGCCAATAAAACATTTGCCTGAGTCAGGACAGGGCTTTGTTCAGAGCTCCTGTATTCTGTGGGGGCTCCCCTTAATTCAATTATCAGAGAGATGGCATATCCTTAGTGTGGCCAGCAAAAGGCAGATAGGCCTGGGAACACAGCTGTGACTCAAGTTTCATCTCCTGTCGGGGGTAGCTGGTGGGCAGAATTCAGTTCCTTAAGCCAGGTTTCAGATAAAATGTCACTTTTTGTTACCCAGTTTAAGTCAAGACAATGTTTACATATGCAGCTAGAATGCTGATTCTAAGTTTAAAACTATGACATTTAAACAATTGCAACCTATGTGACACTCAATAGTAGGTCACTCATTTCTTTTAAACATTTAGATTTTTAGTGTCTTTCAGTCCAAATTTACTTAAACTGCTGAAATCCACAGCTCAGCCAGTCTTGTTATAAACCTTCAAGTCACTTCAGAATATAACTTTACATTGTATCCACCTCTCAGTAAGTCTTTCTTTGGCATGTTTTGGGTTCATTTATTCAGTTTTCTACAAAAAAGTAAAATCTGGGGTTGTTTTAAAACGCCGGCTTTTGGATAGTGGTGAGTACTGGTACTGCACCCCTTTTTGGGATTTAAGAAAATGAATTCCCAACAGTTATGGGTTTGCTTTTGGCAATCAGCATTGCCATTCCCAATGGTTTCAGACTACTGTGTGGGTAGTCCAATGGTGGTTTTAGGCAGTGTCCTTCTGTGCCCATAACATCGGCAAAAATGGGTGGCAGCCTATTCTTCATGCATTTCCCTGTGCATTTTCTGGGAAGCTCTGGCCATCATGATGTTTTCCATGTCAGTACTGCACAGTTTTGAGGTAGGGCTCGGATGCATGGGTAAATACATCCCACAACTCGGAAATAGTAAATATTTGTTTTACATGTGAGGTTGAATGCATAAGGTAGAAATTAGTATGGCTGTATCAAGGAGGTCAGAACACTTGTAAACTATAAGGCAATATGCTAGCAATGGGCACATGATTCAAAAAATCAACTTTGGAAGGAACACAGTGCAGCAAATCACAAGTGGAGAAATTACATTTGCTAATTATCATTGGTTTAAATGTCAAAACAGCTTGAAAAACGGGTGAAACAGACAAAATCGGAATGCAGTTTTTATGCTGAGGGACAAATGCAGATCGCAGCGATAATATGAAAGTGAAAGGGTAGCTCTGACTGACCGGATGAGATTCTTAATAGGGAATGAAATTCAGTTTTAAATTGAAGCAGTGGACAAGGAAAATCGGTTTGGAAAGGAAAGGACACGTTTCACTTAAACTAGATTTTAGTGGCTAGATTGTTAAAGAAAGACACGGTATGCTCGAAGATTAATTTGCAAGGTTAACCTATTCACGCTGCGTTCAACTCTATATGTGAATTGATTAAATTATTCAAAATATGACTAAGGATTTATGCAATGGGCTATAAGGATGGGAAAGAAATGGCGCTAACACTCGGAGATCACTGCAGATTTTCCTAAACGAGGTACACAGAGGATTCTGACTGTTTCTAAGGATTGTTTCTAAGGCAGTTATGTGATCTCAATGGGATTGGACCTAAGACAGTAACACATCAAGAGATGTGGTTGCTGGCGGAATGGAAATACTCACAACAAGCACTTGAATGGGGTAGCTTGGGCACCGGACCGGGTTTCTGGACAGTGAGGTAAGGTCTGGTCACTGTACACTGCGGCGGGCATTCTTAGAAGGGAACAGCTGGGCCTGGTCTGGTCACAGGACAGTGAGGTGGATCAGCAGGGCAAGTAGGTAGCACTGGATAATCCCAATGAGGATTCAGCCACCTTTCCCCTTTCTCTTTCCCTGAATTAGTGGGATGGTTATGGGGTTTAGTTCTGAAGGGTGGTTCTGCCTGGATAGGAGGGTCTGGATCAGCTATCCCTTTCCTGGCAGTGGAAAATGGGATCTGCAGGGTGAGTAGTGATGACTCGTTCTCTGAAGATGTTGAAGCTGCAATCAGGAGAGTCAGTCAGTCCTTTGCCTCTCTGAGACTCTACCTTATATAAGGAGGATGACATCAAAGGATTATATTATGGGAGCAGGCTTTGGCTGGACATGCCTCTAACAACTGGATTGGTCAGGGGTGGCTGTCACTGTCTTCCTATCAGCCAGTTGGACTATAGGGACATGACATCACTTTTATGGTGTGTGTTTACAATGCAAATGGCCGTCCCACAGTTAATTTTCCCAAAAATCAGTTATGACATAAATTGCACATTATTACAGTTGTGGCGCTTTTTAAAATCACATAAGCAGATTACATATTCCACACAGAGCATGGCATTCCAACTCCCAAGATTGTACGGTGTCATTTAGCCCTTCTAATAATCTTTTGCAATTTTTAGTGGGAAATGTTTCACCTAAAATTCTGCAATGTTATATATGTGTACCTACTATCACAGACCAAGTTTGCATTAAATTTCAAAGTTGCACCATGTATACTTTTCCCATGATTTACATTTCCCTGCCGTTTGCATTCCCTACATGTGGGGAAAGCTACAATGTCTTGTTTTAATAACACAAAAATTACATTGCTTAACTGTTAAACTATCGCATTCCAGTGTTTTCCGGTTGCAGAAATAAAAGTCTTAAAGTTTATTAAATAAGAACAGTCTTTTGCCCCAGATGGGCCGGCTTTGTCTTCCAAATAAGGGCATTTTTCCCAACCCACAGCCAAATGCCAGGCTGTAGCCAGCCTGAGTCCAGTGTTGCCATGGAGTTGCCTTTGAAGCTCTTCAGTTTGAGTGGAGGGGAGGTGCTACCAGAAAGTCACAACTATTTGTCCTGGAAATCCTTAGTCCCAGGCTGGAGCACTGCTGCATTGTCTAACAATGGTGCAAGATCCTCCATCTCGGCCTATTCATATGCCCGGGGGGCTGGTCCACTTGAAGGGAGGGAGATCCTGGTCCAAGGAAGCAAGATCTTTTGAAGCCAGGGCCTGAAATAACCTGTCCTGCTGATTTCACAGTAAATTGATTTATTTATTTATGTTTTCTTTCCTGAACCAGAAAGCAAGTCTGTTGGAATTAAATATACTATATATGTTTTAAAAAAAAAAACAATCATCACGTTTCTCTGCAAGGACAGGGCCTGAATTCAACATTTCACTTTTAAACAGATATTTTCTTGTTTGCAAAAATCACCATTTAATATGTGGTTAATTTTCCTTAAATGCACTTAAATGTCACTTTCAAATGCGTTTTTCTCTCGCATCTTGAGCATTTCCATGGCCCTGGTGATTTCTACCCCACAGGAGTTTGTCCAAGGCAAGGGTCCCATGAATCTGAAATAATCTTAGAGAGAGTGGGCTTCTTGTGAAGGACTTGTCAGTGATATTTTGTTGCAAAAAGGAAAGCATTTTGCCACACGGCTTGGAGTGCAGTTCTTTGCTATTTCACAGATCTTGCCACAGAAATGAGGACTGCCTCTTTTTTCTGGAGCTCAACCTGAATGTGGATAAACATAGCTGGGTCTTACTGGAACCCAATTGTGTACAGTTGAAAGGATGGACAGGGCATCAGTGCACAGTCATTTTGAACTGCAGAACACTTTCTTTTTCAATAGGAAATTCTGAGCTGGCAGCATGTGCAGCGCTGCCTTTGACTTCTTTTCTCTAGTGCCAATGAATAAATTACTGGCAGCAATTCTCATGGTGTTCTGTGTTTCCTCTTGCCCCATTTGTGTCTGGTGAAACAATGCAGACATACTTTTTGTAGCTAAAAAACACAGTTTTGATGCCAGGGAAGAGCGCTCAACAGAGCCAGCAGAGCCATTCTGCTGGTGACTGCTGAGATGTAGTTTAGTGAGGTAGGGGATTCTGCTGGGCTGGTAGATGTATCCCACAGGTGGGAGCAGGGAGAGGGCCAAGAGAGGCCGGCCAGAGATGACAGGAAAGGAGGGAGCAGGTGTGCCGATAAGGAGAATCTCAGTCTTACTGGTATTAAGGCAGAGATCATTGGTGGCACACCACTCCTGGATAGCAGACAGACAATTAAAGATTAGGGAAGGAGAAGAGGTGGCGGAAGGGAGCCTGAGTGTCATTCGTATAGCACTGAAAGTTGGGACAGAGAGCGGCGATGTGGTGGGCAAGAAGAGGCAGGTGTTGGTTGAACAGCCAGGGAGAGAGGTTAGACCCCTGGGGAACACCACAGGTTGAGATTTGTAACACAGTAAGGAATTTCCATAATGTGGGTTTTGCTTGACCCATTACCACATTTTGGCCATTATGCCACCCTTCGAGTTGTTATAGGTTTTCAGTGACTCATTCCATATTGCTTCGAAACAATTCCAGTAGTCTAATTTGATTTTTTGTACTTTGCGTCCAAAGCGGGTCTTTGCTCCCAACGATGTTTCTTCATAATAATTAAGGAAGTCAACCAGTTATGATTCATGTCTTTTATAATAGGTATAATGTATTAATGGTGAGTATCCTGCAAGCATATTCTCTTTTGGTACAAAGGCAAGAGCACAGAGTTTGTGCACATTATGTGGAAAGTTACTGTCGGAGCAATACAATTTTTGTAGTTCATGCTTTTGCATATTCCGCCATAGGGCCTGGTTATAATGAAAATAGCAACCTTGAACAATGACATTTTGAGAAATCATGTGTGATTGCTTTCATCGCAGCCATTTCGTAGCCCATGCTAAATCTTTTGTTTGTTTCATATGGCTCTATTAAACCTTCCTTAATATTTTCAAAAACCTCTTGGTAACCCTTTTCACACTTATCGCTCATCAATGTATAAATTAGGGAAAAAAAATAAATCTGTATTCATCCCACCATGCACACTGTAAAGTTGTCTAAATTTCTTAGGGGCATGTTTTAAAAGTCCCACCAAACATCCAATTTTTGGATAATCCTAATCTTGTTATGTTTTGTGTGGTGACAAAATGATATACCTGTTCTCATCATTTCGACTGACCAAGTATAAGAACTTTTCCCTTTGTAGTGTTTTGGTAAGGTGTTCTGATATTTCAATATCACTTACTTTGTTCGGTAGTCTTGGTACCTTATTTACTAAAAAACGTTGGTATAGAACCTGCTTTTTCAATAATTTACCACATGGCATTGCCCCAGCTAAATGTGGAGGTATTTCTCCTAGTACTTGTCTCACTAGCTGTCTGCTAATACCTTTGTCACTTTTAGCCTTTTCTTTGAGTTCATAAAGTTTTTCTTTCACTTTCATTTATTTTACATTTGGTTTGTGATTATGCTCCTTGGTATGTTCTATGAATTCTTCTTTTGTACATGCTCTTCCGCTACAATTACCTTTCTTGTATTTTATACACTTCCACCATTGTTTGTCATTGTGAAATCTCTCCAGATTATATAAGTATCCTTTTTATCAGTTGCCTTTTTCCTCATTCAGATACTACATACTTTGCTTTTCCAATTTTATTAAATATAATTCTGTCTAATAAATAACATACGAAAGGCAGATGTTAGCCCTTAATTCATATATGCTGTTACATTTCATTCAATTCAAATGAAGCAAAATAACTTACTGAAAACTTTGAAATAAGTTAAAGTTTCTTCTGCTTAATTGTCAATTTATCGTGTTTTCATATGATTCACATTTGAAATTAGCCGTGTTTAATATTATTCCATGAATCATGCCAGCTGTTCTTTGTACGATCCTTTGCGCTTAAGTTGCACTCTGGCTTTCTCCTCAAACATAATTCCACACACAGTTGACACATTACCAATTACCCGGCATGCTCATTTTCTATGTAATTTCAAATCTCATGTTTGCATTCCACCATGCGCGTTGATGATCGGACCTACCAATTGCAAACAGCATGCTAATTTATTTGATCTCATCTGCTCTGAACGAAAGTGTAATTATGTTTATATAGTACCATGCACGTTGACGAATGGACCCAACCACAATGCTAATTTTGTTTAGGATGAACTGCTCGGAATAAAGGCACACTTTTGTTTTTATTCAACCTTGCGTACAACTTGGATGAACAAAATGTTGCTCTCACGATCGCTTTGTCTGCGAGCTGTTTACTCGCCAACAAATGTCATTCCATCAATTCGTATACATCCACAGAGACACAGGTTTGGATATGGACCCTCTTCTTGTAGAGGACAGAGAGTCTCTATTGCCTTTGGAGCAGGTGGCAGGCCAGTTTGTCAGAGGATGTGCCCGAGGCCCTCCACTTCCTCTCTGACACCCTGCACTTGCCTTTTAGGGTGGCAGGAACAGAGTCGTACCAAGAGTGGCACTTGGAGGTAGTCTTCCGATGGATTCTCATGACAGGGGCAAGGCTGTCGAGAGTGTTGGAGATAGAAAGATGCAGGTTAGAGATGGCTGTGTCTGAGTGCAAGTCAGCTGCAGGAGTAGGAGGAGCAGAGAAAGTAGAGGCAAATATGTGCACTGAAACTTGTTTCATGGGCCGAATGACCGAGAAGGAAGGTGGCAGTGCTTGGGTAGGCTTTGCTTGGGGGGCAAGACATTTCAGGTGAGTGGAGAGCAGAAAGTGTTCAGTCCAAGAGAGAGGAGTGGTGAGAGAGTTATGTCTGAGGAGATGAGAACATCTAATGTGTGTCCAGCAGAGTGTGTCCGAGCAGAGGGTAGAATGGAAAGGGAGAGAGAGTTGTATAGGTTGCAGAAAAGCCCAGAAGGGGGTTTAGAAGCATCCAGGTGGAATTTGAGGTCGCTGAGGAGGAGAAGATGAGAGGTTGAGGCAAGGAGGGAAGAAGAGAGGTCAGCCCCTTCTGAGATGAAGAGGGTGACCTGGCCAGGTAGCCTGCAGATTGTGGCCACAGTCAGAGAGAGGCCAGGAGGGATAGAGAGCATACAGACTAGATTATGAATGTAAAACACTCCATTGTTTCCCAAAGCTAGGTCTGTGCTCAATAAATACCCTAATAATAATAATAATAATAATAATAATAATAATAATAATAATAATAATAATAATAATAATAATAATAATAATAATGTCTACTAGTATTATTATTATTATTATTATTATTATTATGATTCTAATAATAATGATAATAATAACAATAATAATGTTGGTCCTGTTATCATTATTGAAACATTTTCATAAACCAGGATTTTTGACCCATGTTCGTTCTCAGTAGAGGGGATCCCACACCTTTGTTTCATTTGTAAAACTTAGGGTTTCACCCTAAGTAACCCAGATTAATCCAGACACATACCACTTGTTCACAGTGCCTTAGAAAGGCTCAGCTTCACCTCACCGATGAGGCCCGACTAGCCCAAAACACATGTCTGGGGTTTCTGATGGTACTCTTGGTCAGAGGAGAATTGCCGAGCATTTCAGTGCTGGACTGCCCATGTGGGTGGGACAAAGACTGATATGTAAATGGATATTTCATCTCTGTGAAGGGTTCAGTGAGCTAAAACGTGGTTTAGACCTTCCTGAGTGGAAGAAATGCCATAGAACACAGTATTTGACCCATGTCCGTTCTCAGTAAAAAGGGCTCTCACACCCTTGTTTAATTTGCAAAACTTGGGGTTCATCCCTAAGTTACTCATGGCAATTCAGATGTGGATCCCTTGCTCACAGTGCCTTAGAGAGGCTCAACTTCACCTCCCTGAACAGGCCTGACTAGGCTGAAACACGTGTCTGGGGTTTCTGATGGTACTCTTGTTCCAAGGAGAATTTCCTAGCATCTTGGTGCTGGACTGCCCTCTGGGTGGGACAAAGACTGATATGCAAATGGACATTTCTCCTCTGTGAAGTGTGCAGTGAGCTAAAACATGGTTGGATACCCTCTTGAGTGGAAGAAATTAAATAGAACAGGTTATTTGACCCATGTTCCTTCTCAGTAGAAGGGTGTCCAGTTAAAGGATTGAATGTAAAAGTATCGAATGTAAAAGGATCAACGCAATAGAGCCGAAAACAAAAGGATCGATTTTTTTTTTATTATATATTTTTTTTTGGTTTTCGTATAGTTAAAAAAAGTGTTTTTTACCACAAAAACAGGGGTTGGGGGGACCCCGCCCCAACCCCACAAAAAAAAATGTAAAAAAAATCGATCCTTTTGTTTTCAATCCTTTTGAATCGATCCTTTTACCATGCAATCCTTTTTTTTCGATCCTTTGACCTACAACCTCAGTAGAAGGGCTCCCACAGCCTTGTTTGATTAAATACCAGCCAATCTTCACATAGAACAAACAGACACCCCTACAAAACTACAAACATGCACACTGAAAAAAAAAACAGGCACCAATGCTCACCCTTACGGCTACAACAAGCCAGTGCATGCAATCAACCATCTGCAAGCCAACACACACAGATACCAGTTTCTCCTGGTTCTGGACCTATCCCATCACACTACCTGACTAACCAACCTCATCCTCTTTCTTGCATAGCCATGTGAGCGCCTGATGACTGCCCTCAGTGGTATTAGTGCATGGGATAAATCAACATAACATTGCATAGCATAACATAACATAACATACCATAACATAACTTGAAGTGGTTTTAATTGTCCATCAGCGGAAGTAGCTGTAAAATGGTCTGGGTATCTATGCACATAATAACAGTGTCTCTCAACTGTCTAATACTGAAATGTAAGTCAAAACTGTTCACTTTGCCAATGCTTGTTTGAACAGAACTTCAGTGCAAGACACACACAAGGCGTATTAATCGAGTGACTGAAAGCAGACCTGGTAAAGACATTTATATTACACCAGTAGCTTGTTTACAGCTGCAAACAAGTAATTAACTCTCAGATGAATGCTTTGCAAAAACACTGACAGCCACTTTGAACTTAAAGTTTAATGGTACGGCTTTATAAAGGTAGCTCAAATAAATGCAATGAGGATGTGTTTAGGGACTACAAGGGGGTGGAAATTGCCATACAGATTATCATGGCCATGAGCAGTCTATGGGTGGGTAAATAGCCAAACAACACCTACAAGCTTTGTGTCCGTCCTCATATGCCATTTCTCCCTATCTGTACTCTAATGCAAGAGTTTCAGCTTATAGGTGGTGCTAAGTTCCATCTAATATGCAAAACTAAAAATGAATGATTGATTATGGTCAATGGACAGGCAATACAGCTTGTCAGATAGTTTTCTTTTTTAACACTGCTGAGATCTGAGGAGCCTTGTGTCACAATGTTGAGTCTTGCAGGAACCCAGTCTTTCATTCTTATGAGGTTGATAGATTAAAATGGGTAATAGGAAGACTTGGTATTTAATGCTACCCCAAGCAGCAAGAACGTCTGTATTATATGCCTATTTTCAATAATATATCATGCAATAATTATGCATTGTAGCCTTCTTGTATCCACCAAAGTTGTATATACTATTTTTATTAATTTAATTTAAAAATACTACATAACATTTCAGGGGCAACATACTGGTGCGGCAAAAGTATTCCCTAAATAAATAACTTGTAATCAGGAGAGGAGGTGATCAGGGGAAAGCCTACAAGTGGGGTACACCAACAGAGAAGCCACAGGCAAGTGGATTTGAAAAATGGCCGGGTTACATAGAATGCTGGCAGAGATGATATAGAGGGGAATGTTTGTGCAACAAGTAAAAGTCACCCTGAATGCACAATTCTAATTGGAGTGGTTCTCTATTCAAATTCCATTCCAGTCCTGATGAAGGCCGGAGCAGTATTTAGCTTGACTGTATGGCTAACGAGCCCTGGCTGAAACACGTGTCGACAGATCATTAAAGAAGTAGACACATTGAGGCTATTGGTTAGAGGTGTTTGTGAATAATAGATTTATCTTAGTGTTTTGCAATCCCGGTAGTGTCACTGGGGGGCATGGGGGTACTGAAACTCAAAGAATGTGGTGTGTAAGGGAATTAATGTGTATGATTTGGGGGATGCATATGTATTCAGAGTAATGAAAAGTGATGTGTGTTAATGAACATCGTTTATGTCTACATTATGACATTTTATGAAGTATTTTGAATTAAATTAGTAACAGAGGTTAACCAAATGTGGTGTATACAAGAAGGTTAAAAGGCTTTATTATTTTATGATAAGTTCAGTCTAAGACTATGGGTCTTGATCATTGTTCGATATAGATATGTTATGATTACCATCATACCATCTACCATTACCTTCTAGATACACTTGTGAAGTTCATAGTATGTTCTATTAATACATGTCCATAATAGCACACTGAGTTAACATGCCCTAGCTTGGTAACCAATATAACTGTTCATGATCTTCTCCCAAAAAAAAAAGAAACTGTGTGTTCAAAGTGTTCACAGTGGCCCACAAGGGATGATTTAGGATGTGGTAAACCATGACAGTAGCAAGCGTTCTTTGGGCTGATTTTCTTTATTTGTCTGAGCCATTTTATGTATGTTGGGCATTGGTTTTCTTCTGTTGTATTGTCTAATTCTAATATGTGTGGCTAGTTTTGTCTGGTGAAGTTTTACAGTTGAAGGGAATATATGTTTTTCATACATTTTCCTGCGTGATCAGGCATAACGAGGGAATACTTACAACGGAGGAGTGTTTAGCTTAATTGTAAAAACGCCATACAAATTCAAACCAATTCTTTTGGGAAACACATAAAAGACAACAGTAGATGCCAGGTCATCACCAGTAATGAGAGCATTTCACAATACATGTTTATGATTTCCCTGTCCACTACACATGTCATCAATGCCACATTGAAAAACATGTAGTTATGCTGGTGCCTGCAGTATATGTCCCATTTGCAAATGTAAACCAAGTTCTTGATACTGGTGCATAAATGTATGTCATCATTGCCTCTTTAAAACACTTTTACGACGATTGTGCAATCAGTATTTACATCATTGTCTATTTAAGTCATGTTCATTATGCTGGTGCCACCAATATGTGTGGTTATTGGCACTATAGCTACGCTTCATGACATTCATACCACCAATGCATAACATCATTGGCACATTGAAATACTTTCATGACAGTGGTGCTAACAATATATGTCATCAATGTCCCTTTCATACACTTTCGTGGTGCCAGTGCCACCAAAATATGTCAGCCTTGACACTTCAAAAGATTTTTATGACACTACTGCCACCAATATATGTTCGCAATATACCTTTTATAGAATTACTTTCTGCTAGTGCCTGAATATATAGTATCAATGCCCTGTTAGTTCAGTTTAATGACATTGATATCACATATATGTTAGCATTACTACATTAAAGCACTTTCATGATGCTGATGCCACTGACATATTTATTTCATTAATGCCCATCTAATACAATTGCATGACCCTAGGGCAAAAGACATATGCCACCAACGCCTGTTTAAAAAACCCTCATGATGAAAGATCCTGTGAATATGTCATCATTGCCCTTTGCTGTTCTTTCTTGACCAGGTGCCACCAATACATGTCAGCATTGCCACTTTTAAACACTTTCAGGATGCAGGTGCTGCCAATATGTCATCATTAGACCTTAAAAACACCTGTATGATTCTAGTGCTGACAATATATGTTAACACTGCCACATCAAATTTGCCCATGAACAAAAAAAGTGAGCCTTTTACCGAGCACCCTCTCCCCTACTAATGCACGTATATAAACGAATGCACACCCAGATGCATGAGTATGCTCATGTGCATTTTCATACACAAACACTCAGAGACACACACGACTCACCCTGTCATGCACACATGCCATACAAATACACTTCAACACCAGAAGGTGATGACTGGAAGGTTTGGAATTGATCTTAACCATGGGCACAGCTATGGGCAACGCTTCAGACCATTGTTTTTCAGCCTGCCAAGGAACCACAGAAGGGGAAAGACTATATGCAAATCAGGCTTGGTCCCACTCCAAAAGGGTCAATGCTGCCCGAACGACTAAGTTACATCCCTTATGCGTGAGAACACAAGCATCCCCAGACATGTTTCAGCCTCATTGGGAGTTATCTGTGAGGAGTAGTTTGGGTCTCTATTCCTAGCAGACATGGGACCCACGTCTGGGCATACCCATCATACTCGGTGTGACATAAGCAAAACCAAAAGGTGAAGGCTGGAAGGTTTAGAATTAATCAAAAGGAGCTTTCCCTGTCTGTGCCCTTTCCATAAAGCAGGGGAGAATAGTGGCTAAACAGGTTACTCAGACCCACTCTCCTACTAAACAATCACTGGCAAGGACAGCCACCCTGCTGGGTGAGTGGCAGCTAGGTTGGAATGAATGGGAGAAAACTATTTAAAAGGCGAGTCTCCAGGACTGGAAGGCAGAGTCGACCACTGGAACGAAAGAACCAAAGACGAGCTGGAAGAGGACGGCTGCTGCAACCACTGGACCGTTGGTTTGCCCAGTGAAGCCCTGCTGCAAATCCGAATTGCCAGAACTCCACTCGTCAGAGAAGCTCCATCAAGGACGGCTTCTTCTTTTGACTTGGTGGGACCAATCAGCTCAGAAGACTCCTGGATACCATTCTCAATGCTGGTTAAGGTTTAGCCATAGAGAGGGAAACCAGTTTGTGTCTTGAAGCAACGGCTACTTGAACCAAACTGACTCAATTTTGTTTGCTCCGACAATGATCCCATGCATTGCAGGAGTCCCCAGACATCTTCCCTCTTGTCCCCACGACTGAGTGTCAGGAACAGCGAGATCTGAGGCAACTGCCAGGAACCAACGTCTTCAGCTGCATCGTTTTGCTTCACATTAAGGTACTGTGCCATCCGGTTGAGAGTTTCTAACTCTCGCGGTGAAGGTTTGTGAAACTTTCCCAACTTGCAGCTTGTGACCCAGCATATCATTCTCTAAACTACTTCTGAGAACTTTTACAAAGACTTCTCTGCCTGTTACCAGAACTGATCTCTACTATCCAAGAACACTAGACTATTGACTTCGGTCTGGCCTATTGAATTGAACTGACCCTGCTGGTGCACTGGTAACCGAAGTGTTTCTAACCCATTGTACAAACGTATATCTTTCTATTCCCATTGAAAGTAATTGAAATGCCATTTGGCTCTTTTTTCAGAAGAGCACAAACTGTCCCTACAACTTAGAGTTTGTTACGGTAGTGTATTGGTGTATCATATTAAGTTGATTTCTACTAGTGAATGTTTTCTAAATGACTTAGTAAATAAATGTATAAGTATGTTTTACCAAGAAACCTTGAGTGTAAGTGTCTACTTGAACCACTGTGATTGTGATACTTCTGTGTAACTTCAACTACTGCTCACATTCCCTCTTGGGATAAGCCTGGCTGCTCAGCTCGCTACCAGAAAGTGTGTGGTACAGTTTTATACCAAAGGTTGGTTTTTGCTTACACCTGTAGTCCTAATTGTATGTGGTGTTCCCAGAGGGTACTGCATGCAATTCTGCCTAACAAAGTAAACTGCACTGAGAATGGGCATGTGTGGCTGGCTCACATACCCCGGAGCAGACGTTGGGGGAGGTGAGAGTTGGTGTGTTGCTGAATACTGGGAACTTCTGTGCTCTCTTCCCACCTGTTGTCTCACCCTAATGTGGTGCAGTTCATTGTGGTGCATTGCAGTGCAAATATCTTTGAAACCGTTCATCCTAGGGCCTAGACCTCACATTTTCTTTTGTCGTGTCAGGACCAGTCTTTCTACAATCACATTGATGTTTTGCTGATTTCAGGCAACCGTTTAATTGTTATGGTGCTGAAATCCATGGAAAGGGCTGGGGTGTCCAAATGTTATGTAGCCAGTGATGTCTGGAGAGTCCTAACAGTTAACTATGCAGAATGGGGTGCACATTGGTGAAACAGTGTGTCATTGTATAAGGAATAACGCTTCACCAGAAACCCAACAAACACATTTTCACTTTTGCTGAAATCCAGGGGAAAGTGGTGGAGTGTTGAAATGTCATCTAGCCAGTAATGTCCAGAGGGTCCTAATAGGAAACTTTGCAAAATGTGGTGCAGATTGGTGAAACAGTGAGGAATTGTATAAGGAACAACTCTTTGCCACAAATCCTGCCACAAACAAACATATTTTGACTTATATAGATATAGACTTCTAATTATGCAATAAAATATGCACATAACAAAGTAAAAATGCAAGAAAGTATCCAATCTTGTAAAGAAACTCAGTAAATACCAGCAGTTGTAGAATAGCACTCTGGATAGATGAGCAAGGATGTTCAAGCACTCAATTGGCACAATGTCAACGTTCAAGAAACTATGTTGAAATAAAAAATCATAAATGTGGGCTTAAAAGTCACAATGATCCAAAGCCTGGACCAGGAGGACAGGACCTCATCACAGTGCCTTATTTACTTGTATTGGCTGCTTGCCAGTGTTTCTATGACAGTCTAAGGTCTTCCCTGTGGTCATGCTGGTGTCAAGATGAGTTGACTTTTGTAGATCCTGTGATGTGTCTGTGATGAGTTAGCAGTGAGACGGGACTCTGTGTAGATTGAGTAGCTGTTCAAAACTATGTGGGTTGATGATATCCAACAGTGTTCTAATAGGTGGTTGAGTCAGTTTGAAACAATGCTTCTAATCTGTTGAGTCGGCGAGTGGCCCGATGGCTTCGAGTGGGTCGAATCGGTGGTCAAGTTGGGTCAAGACAAAGTTCTGTTGGATTGATGAAATGCTCAGGATGCAGAGAGTCAGATGCTTCCCCAGCAGTAGGCAAGCGTTTCAGTCGAGACGATGATTTTAATTAGTGAGAGTTGAAGGTATTGTGGACCCACGCCCCAGAAAGCCTTGTGAACAATGCAAAGGGTCTTGAATTTAATCCTTGCAGCCACAGGGAGCCAATGAAGAGATTTCAGGGCTGGAGAGATGCGATCCCTGAGCTTTAGGCCAAGGACAAGTCTCACAGTCCTGTCCTGGATGAGCTGCAGAGGGCAGAGAGTGGTTGCTGCCAGATTTAGAAAGAGGCTGTTGCAGTAGTCAAGCCTAGAGAGAACAAGAGCTCTGGAGACATTGAGCTTCTGGGGGAAGGAGAGGAAAGGAAGAAAATCTCTGAGGTAGTGCAGTTGGTAATTAGACTTTTTTGAGACGTCAGAGATGTGAGGGGGAAAAGGAAAGTCTGAAGTCCAAGATGACCCTGTGGTTCTAAGCCTTGCAAATGGGAGCAGGGAGAGGGCCAAGTGAGGCCAGCCAGAGATTGGCAAGAAAGGAAGGTGCAGTTGTGCCGAGGAGGAGGATCTCTGTCTTGCTTGGATTAAGGCAGAGGTCGTTGGGCAGGGGACAAACATTGTGGTTTTTGATACACTTTCATCTCTGTTGTATTAGCCAGAGTGCTGCATCTTTCTATCTGTGCATATTCTCTCCCCGTTGTGGTTTTATGTAGTGTTTTTTTATTTATTTATTTTTGCATATAGTGAGTGTAAAGTAAACATATTTTTCTAGAACCTTGACATTCCTTTATTTTCAACTGTTGTACTTGGCTGCTTCGGTTGCAAATGTGTACATGCACATTCCTCTTCAGAGTTTATCCTACCCTCAGCCCACATTAACTCAAAATGTGAAGGAGGTTATCTCTTTGCTGTGCCTGTTTGTCCTTTTTTAATTGGATCATTCTTGTTTTGTTGATGTGTGAGGGCTGAATAGGTGACTTCTCATCCTTGTACTGCAGTGAAGAAGTTATTTCATCAGATCGGTTGCCCCTCTCCTTTTATAGGCAAAAGGCCAAATGGGATTAGTCAAAACAAGTCTGTTTTATGTGGTCAATTCTCGGTTGTTGTAACAAGTAAAATGTAATTATGAACTCATACCCAGAGTGCCTTGCTGGCAGGAAATGCAGGGGACATGAAAAGGAAGAGAGCCCTAATAGAAAGCAGGATTGTGGTACCCCTCCCATTACCTACTTTCCCTGTTTGGCTACTCTGACTCTACTCCCTTTCCAATGCCTGCTGGCTTCAAAGGCATTCCAGTGATCATCACACTGGCGTGAGGCTGGTTTTGTTATGTCACTGTTGCCTCTGTAGCCCTCTTGCCAGGGGTCTTCCTAGGTGACTTTAGTACGGTCTGGAGAAGGTGTGTCACTCCCTAGTGCAGAATGAAAGTAGGCAGCACCCTTTCTATTATTCCACAATGCATTGTGGAGACATTTAGCCTAGATGTCAATACAGATCAGTCCTGCCTCACCTCAATCCCTGCTAACATTGTTGACACTGGTGTGATAGCACATTGCTGCTGCATCATTATTGTCTGCTCTTATCAGTAGCCTTGCAACCCGAATGATTAAGGCATACACTAAGTGTAATTTCATCCTAGGTGCAGAAGTTAAGTTGCCTCCTCTGCCTCCCATAACTTTGTTTTCCAGTGCTGGCAGGCTTGCACAGATGACCGTTGAACCTATTTAGTGCCACAGCAGAGCTGGTGCTGTCATCGCAGTATTCTGGTTATGTGTACACTTTATTTTTGTCATGGAGCATTTGGCAAGGGTGCTCTGTTTATCAGATCTCCCTTTTATAAACAGTTATCTGTATCATTTTAAATTAATAAAATCAAAGAAGTTAGGGCTTTCACACCCTCGCAGATGGCAATCCATTGCAGTGGCACAATAAATAGAGCTGTTTAGCCTTCCTCCGAATTCTAATGCTGTATTGCTCTTATTCTTACCTGTGACACAGAAACAAAGCCTAACACAAGATGTTGACCATTGCCAGGCAGAGGGGTCACACATCCAAGGAGGCAAGCAATCTCCCATCTATATAGATGAAGACATGAAGCAATACACATGAATAGGAGCTGATATGGCCAGTGACCTCTTCTACAAGTGACAAAACATGCTAATTCCTGCTTCGGGCTTTGCACACCACATCCATTTAATAGACTGTCATGAGTATATGACATAAATGTGGTGGGGATGTTATAAATCAGGGCACGTATCAGGAGAGCATTGGCCTATATAAAATTTAAAGAATTGTTACCTATTTTACGACCTTATTACGAGTTTAGTGGTGTGGCCAAAAATAGTGGTAATGCAGAGGTAATAGAGTTACACTGCATACTGTTGCATTACCACATTGCCAAAGTATGGGTTTGGAAGTAAGGTTAAGGAAAAACCTCCAGAAAAATGCAGGAGGTAATGAATCTGCCTTACTAAAATCAGAGGAATTACCACCAGTGGTAATTCCGCTGAAATCCCCATAGAGTCCTATGGACTTCAATTAATGATGACTAACACTGCCTACTACCACTTGTATTGTACCAGGAAATAACTCAGTTACTCTGCGCCAATTTATTTTCATTAATTTTGTTGTTTTTAATTAAGTCAAAATTAAATCAAAACGCCCTATATGATGACATGTGTTTCGTAGAGCCATTCTCAAATCTGGGCTACTTAAATGTATTCTTTATATAGCAATCTTATTATTTATCATTAAATATTTGATCCAAAATTCAAATAATTAAAAAATGAGAACATTTTTTGATCAGAACATTCCCCAATAAATGATCCCCCCACAATATTATTGTATATTTCAATTTGACAGAGATTAGGGATGGGTAGTACGGAGGATTATATAGGTCATAAAATAAAAACATTTTTGCAAGTAAATATACAAAACATGAGGGAGAGGAAAAGTAGGTAAACAGGGAATGAAACGTACAGGAACATAAAAGATTCAAATATACAAAAATAAACAAATAAATAAAAAGGAGAGAGAAAAATAGAAAGTTGTTAGCAATGATTGCAAAATATTATTTGATTAGAGTTAAATCTATTTTTTTACTCTACTATATAGTGACTTACACAGAGATTCAAAATATATCCACTGATTGTGTTGATCTGGTTTTATATATATTGGGCTCAATCCCATGCTTCCTCCCTGCCAATTGCATATAGAAGTATATTTAGTCCCCTTCTTCCCAATCAAGAACAAAGAATTAAAGCTTATTTAAGCTGCATTGGGTATCCGTGATATTAACTATGGTCACTCATATATTTGACTGGATCATGTACATATGTTAGCATCCTTCAAAATTACCTGAAAACTGTCCTAAACTATTATGTGCGCATTATTAATATATACCGAGTTTGGAATACTGATAAGAGATGTCTTAAAACAAACAAACTTAAATATCCACGGTTCGCTATTCACGTTGTCATTGTTACACTCACTTGGTTGTGTGAAATAATGGCTTTCAATATTAGTATTCCTGATCTCATTTTGCCAAAAATCAATTTTCAACGATCGTTCAATCATGTATGACTTATGTGTTCTAAATACCAGGACTGTATCACAAATCGTACCATAACGTACTGACTACACATTTTAGTCTGAAAAACAACCGAATTGGTTCTAAGCAGCGTTCGCTTACCTTATGACTTCTAATTCACTTGCATGGGCGTGTCGTACATTGTTGGGAATGCCGTCGCCATCTTAGAATCCCTTTTTATAAAGGTTTCCATGACGACGCGGCGTCCTCTCCTCCATTTTGTTTACTTCGTATTCTAAACATTGTTATGATAACTACGCGCTTACTTTTAATGAATATATTATTGCGCTAATTACGAGCAAAATAGCAAATGTTGTGTATGTGTTTAAGTTATTACAATTGAATTATTATGTATCCGGCGTTATTGTACAACATTGTTGGGAACGCCATCGCCATCTTGGAATCCCTTTTTATACCAGTTTCCATGACGACGAGGCGTTCTCTCCTCCCTTTTGTTTACTTCATGTTCCAAGCAGTGCTATGGTGATCCTGCACTTATTTTTAGTAAATGTGTTCCTAAGCTAAGAACAAACGTATTGTGAAATATTATTTTGTATATAATTTACATATTATAATTTAGTCACTAAGTATCCCGCATTATTGTACATCCTAAATTTTTACATGAACATTATGTAACGCAATATAAATTTGCTATCCCGACTACAATCCCACAATAACTTTTGGACTGATGCTCGATAGATCAATCTAGATATATTATTCAGAGTTTACCTCACATTTCTCCAATCAACTTTATATATTTTTTTCCTCAACTCTTATCTCTCGTGACGTCACAGTTATATCAACAGATTTATGATCATTATTGCAATCATTGCTTTGAAGTTCATGTTATATGTGATACCAATTCACAAAGATACTCTTTTCCTATCAATACATACATTGTCTAAATACGTACAATACTTAAAGCTATTTACTTGATAGTCACCCATCTACATTAAGTGTTTCTATGATTTCTTCATCATTTGATGAATATAATCTATCACTTATGTCTCTAAATTCATATTCAACACTCAAAGAAACAATGCGATGTCAGTGTCTTTGTTTAGGCCTGTTACTGTAGTGTCAAAATGACAAATGAGTCTTGCTTCAGTTTGCTTAAAGCTTGTATCCTATCCCAGCCCCTTTTGGACAGGGATAACCATAGCACTGCTTGGAACATGAAGTAAACAAAAGGGATGAGAGAACGCCTCGTCGTCATGGAAACCGGTATAAAAAGGTATTCTAAGATGGCGATGGCATTCCCAACAACGTTGTACAATAACGCGGGACACATAATAATTCAATTGTAATAACTTAAACACATACATAACAACATTTGCTATTTCGCTCGTAATTAGCCCAATAATATATTCATTAAAAGTAAGCGCGTAGTTATAAGAACAATGTTTAGAATACAAAGTAAACAAATGGAGGAGAGGACACCGCGTCGTCATGGAAACATCTATAAAAAGGGATTCCAAGATGGGGACGGCGTCGCCAACAATGTACGACAAGCCAACGCGAGTGGATTAGAAGTCATAAGGTAAGCGAACGCTATTCAGAAACAATTCAATTGTTTTTCAGACTAAAATGAGTAGTCAATACGTTATGGTACGATTTGTGATACAGTCCTGGTATTTAGAACACATAAGTCATACATGATTGAACGATCGTTGAAAATGGATTTTTGGCAAAATGAGATCAGGAATACTAATATTTAAAGCCATTGTTTCACACAACCAAGTGAGTGTAACAATGACAACGTGAATAGCGAACCGTGGATATTTAAGATTGTTTGTTTTAAGACATCTCTTATCAGTATTCCAAACTCGGTATGTATTAATAATGCGCACATAATAGTTTAGGACAATTTTCAGGTAATTTTGAAGGACGCTAACATATGTACATGATCCAGTCAAATATATGAGTAAATAAGCTTTAATATTTTGTTCTTGATTGGGAAGAAGGGGACTAAATATACTTTACTATATGCAATTGGCAGGTAAGAAGCATGGGATTGAGCCCAATATAAGTAAAACCAGATCAACACAATCAGTGGATATATTTTGAATCTCTGGGTAAGTCACTATATAGTAGAGTAAAACATAGCGTTAACTCTAATCAAATAATATTTTGCAATCATTGCTAACAACTTCTATTTTTCTCTCTCCTTTTTATTTATTTGTTTATTTTTGTATATTTGAATCTTGTATGTTCCTGTTTGTTTCATTCCCTGTTTACCTACTTTTCCTCTCCCTCATGTTTTGTATATTAACTTGCAAAAATGTTTTTATTTTATGACCTATATAATCCTCCGTACTACACATCACTAATCTCTGTCAAATTGAAATATACAATAATATTGTGGGGGGATAATTTATTGGGGAATGTTCTGATCAAAAAATGTTCACATTTTTTAATTATTTGAATTTTGGATCAAATATTTAATGATACATAATGTGATTGCTATATAAAGAATACATTTAAGTAGCCCAGATTTGAGAATGGCTCTACGAAACACATGTCATCATATAGGGCGTTTTGATTTAATTTTGACTTAATTAAAAACAACAAAATTAATGAAAATAAATTGGCGCAGAGTAACTGAGTTATTTCCTGGTACAATACAAGTGGTAGTAGGCAGTGTTAGTCATCATTAATTGAAGTCCATAGGACTCTATGGGGATTTCAGCGGAATTACCACTGGTGGTAATTCCTCTGAATTTAGTAAGGCAGATTCATTACCTCCTGCATTTTTCTGGAGGTTTTTCCTTAACCTTACTTCCAAACCCATACTTTGGCAATGTGGTAATGCAACAGTATGCAGTGTAACTCTATTACCTCTGCATTACCACTATTTTTGGCCACACCACTAAACTCGTAATAAGGCCGTAAAATAGGTAACAATTCTTTAAATTGTATATAGGCCAATGCTCTCCTGATACGTGCCCTGATTTATAACATCCCCACCACATTTATGTCATATACTCATGACAGTCTATTAAATGGATGTGGTGTGCAAAGCCCGAAGCAGGAATTAGCATGTTTTGTCACTTGTAGAAGAGGTCACTGGCCATATCAGCTCCTATTCATGTGTATTGCTTCATGTCTTCATCTATATAGATGGGAGATTGCTTGCCTCCTTGGATTTGTGACCCCTCTGCCTGGCAATTGTCAACATATTGTGTTAGGCTTTGTTTCTGTATCACAGGTAAGAATAAGAGCAAATACAGCATTAGAATTCGGAGGAATGCTAAACAGCTCTATTTATTGTGCCACTGCAATGGATTGCCATCTGCGAGGGTGTGAAAGCCCTAACTTCTTTGATTTTATTAATTTAAAATGATACAGATAACTGTTTATAAAAGGGAGGTCTGATAAACAGAGCACCCTTGCCAAATGCTCCATGACAAAAATAAAGTGTACACATAACCAGAATACGGCTATGACAGCACCAGCTCTGCTGTGGCACTAAATAGGTTCAACGGTCATCTGTGCAAGCCTGCCAGCACTGGAAAACAAAGTTATGGGAGGCAGAGGAGGCAACTTAACTTCTGCACCTAGGATGAAATTACACTTAGTGTATGCCTTAATCATTCGGGTTGCAAGGCTACTGATAAGAGCAGACAATAATGATGCAGCAGCAATGTGCTATCACACCAGTGTCAACAATGTTAGCAGGGATTGAGGTGAGGCAGGACTGATCTGTATTGACATCTAGGCTAAATGTCTCCACAATGCATTGTGGAATAATAGAAAGGGTGCTGCCTACTTTCATTCTGCACTAGGGAGTGACACACCTTCTCCAGACCGTACTAAAGTCACCTAGGAAGACCCCTGGCAAGAGGGCTACAGAGGCAACAGTGACATAACAAAACCAGCCTCACGCCAGTGTGATGATCACTGGAATGCCTTTGAAGCCAGCAGGCATTGGAAAGGGAGTAGAGTCAGAGTAGCCAAACAGGGAAAGTAGGTAATGGGAGGGGTACCACAATCCTGCTTTCTATGAGGGCTCTCTTCCTTTTCATGTCCCCTGCATTTCCTGCCAGCAAGGCACTCTGGGTATGAGTTCATAAGTACATTTTACTTGTTACAACAACCGAGAATTGACCACATCAAACAGACTTGTTTTGACTAATCCCATTTGGCCTTTTGCCTATAAAAGGAGAGGGGCAACCGATCTGATGAAATAACTTCTTCACTGCAGTACAAGGATGAGAAGTCACCTATTCAGCCCTCACACATCAACAAAACAAGAGTGATCCAATTAAAAAAGGACAAACAGGCACAGCAAAGAGATAACCTCCTTCACATTTTGAGTTAATGTGGGCTGAGGGTAGGATAAACTCTGAAGAGGAATGTGCATGTACACATTTGCAACCGTAGCAGCCAAGTACAATGTAATCTTAACGGCATAGGCTTTATACCGTTAAATCTGAGAAATTGCGACATCGCAAGGAAACTATAGTTTTGGAATTCTGGATTTAAGACTTGTAGCAGATAAAAGGATTAATAAGGAGTCAGCCACTAGACCGGCTGTAAACATAAAAGCCAAAAATTCACTTTATATAATACCACTTGTAATCTGGCAGTAATTCTGCCAGACCATATGGAGTTAACGGTAAATCCACTTTGTGGTATTTCGGCAGATTACCTGCCGAAATACTGCCAAACTTGTAATGGAACCCATATTACAGCCTTATTTGACTTTAGAATGGGGTAAAACTGTTACTCATAATCACAGCGACATTCACCAGCATCCGTATTAAGGGGCTTCTGTATGGCATTGTTAGCCCTACGAATATGGACAAACTTGATAAAGGCCACAAACACTGCATTATGGTAATTTGTTGCATGCACATGTGAAAGTCCTATTTGTTCCAATTACACCCAGTTAAATACCTTCGCATTTTTTTGTTGTTGCAGTGTTGCTCGTGGTGGCTCCACATGTGCAAATTGTGATTGCACACGTGCGTACTGCATTTGCACATTCACAAACATACTGCAATTCTGCCCATTGTTTCTATTCGCATCGTAGTACATACATGTTTCTCTTTCTACTTTTGATGACTAGGTTCGCCATGGGGTCAGCAAAACTGCAGAGTGTTGCATAAAACAGAGTAGTTCCTATTTCTTTGTAGGTAAGACTCGCATTGCAAACTATCCAGACATTCATGTAGGGTTTAGTTCAGTCATGCGAACTCGTTTTTTAATGATTTGCTTGTACAACCTTGACTTATTGGTATTCACAAAGAAAAGCCTGCCAGGCTCAGTGAAAGTCACATTTGACACATCTGAGAGCCTAGTTGGTGTTTCCAATGTTGAAATGGTGATTTGTCACTTGCTATTAGGGAGCACATACAATTCTGAATAATTCTGCCCTTCAGTCACACTTCTCGCAAATTCAGCGCGACACAGGCTGGAATGAAAACAAAACGAGAGCAATTAACCACGGTTTCTAAATGAGGCTGGCTTGACAGTACAGGGAGCCGCAGAGATTTGGGCTGAAAAGCTAGAGACTAGAGCATATTGTTGTATTCGAGAAAGGGGCATATTTAAAAATCTCTCTTATTGGTCTTTTTGTCCCTCAGCATACTCTCGTGGTGTTGCTTGCACTAAAAAAGAAACAGTTGTATATGTAATTAGCGGCTCTCGATTACAGAATAAAAAGAACAACGTGAATGGGGGAAGGGAACCAGTGGCGTGTGCACCCCGAATGCATGTGGGCTCCATTGGAAACCCTTTTGATGCGCTGAACCTTCACATAGAGTCCACTGCACTTTGTCAAACCAGCAATCTGTCAGCCAAGAATCATGTTTGAGACTGCTGCGAGCATGTTCAAAGGTGCAGTCCCCCAAAGTAACCCAATTAAAATAACACACAAGTAATCAAAAATGTAGTGCACAACTTGCAAAAACAAAAACTGCTTTTTATTTGCAAATACGGCCGGGAGAATGTCAGACAGCTCTGTGTAACTGATCTAAGAACCAACTCAATGCACCTATTCCGGGCTACACATTTTTAAGGCGGAAAACCACAGGATTAACATATTCCCTAAATTGTAAATTAATTCTAATTCTAACATTTCAATTGACTGTTCGTCATCAAGCCTCTAAAGAACACTACACATGTAACAGTATGATTTGAGGTTTCCCTTCTCTTAATCAAGATACCACCCCTCAGACATGACATCATTTCATACTCAGATGAAAATGTTGCTCTCCCCTTGGTTGACACTCTTCATGGTACAATCGATAAACAGCTCTGCCATAATTGGATAGTTGGGGCTGTAGCATTCCACCAAGACGGATCTAATGAGAGAGTGAGTGGAAATCAATGAGGTCAAAACTTTGTTGCATGGAATGGAACACCACAATCCCTTCCCCGCGATTATTGGCCCTTTAACCTTCCTCCCCTGGCACCTGCAACTCCTGTTCTGATGCATTCTGTCCACTGTGGCTCTGACCTCCTAGTTATCTTCTCACAATGAATAGCTGCATGAATAAATGCGTGTTGGGCCCTGCTCCTGGACATGAATTCCATCTATTTATTTGTTTTCTAAAGCATTTTTATCTCAGAAACAAATGCCCTCCCCTCAATAAAGGTGCTGTGTTCACATCCTACTTCTTCATTTTGGCCATATGGCTGCCTGGGCTTTTCTTTGTAACCAGGCTTGGACTGGATCAAAAACACAAAATAATGGTGTGGGCCAGGTTTCTGGGTCAAAGTGGGCCACCTTTCTGGCCAATTTGGGCCAGTTTGATGTGTTCATTCACTCACGGCTAGTAGATTTGACCAGTGTTGCTGAATAAATATTCCATAAAATGCACAATTTGCATCACAGTTTATCAAACATCTCCTCCTTGGTTACTATTTAAACAGTGACACAAAAGGAATACATTGCCATTTGCGACTGCCGGACACTTTTCCATTGGTACCAGAGACAATTTTATGGTCCAGTCTGACCCTATGAGTATCTCACTATGTCCTTCAGAACAATGATTTATTCATTTGTCTATCGTCTGGGAAGGCTGTCTCGAGGCTCATTTCAGGCCCCTGAAAAAGTTATCCCTCACAATAATTAATTGGAAACAGT
Source organism: Ambystoma mexicanum (assembly GCF_040938575.1). Taxonomy (NCBI): domain Eukaryota; kingdom Metazoa; phylum Chordata; class Amphibia; order Caudata; family Ambystomatidae; genus Ambystoma; species Ambystoma mexicanum. The sequence continues at coordinate 1,154,114,160 of NC_090928.1, forward strand.
TTGGCATCTCTTTCCATCCTAAACTTGGTTGCTTGAAGCCTTCTGCCCAAAAGCAAAATCAAATTCAGGTAAATGGCCATAGCTCAGAAATGGGGCCTAGCACACTAACATGGCAGAATCTGCAGCCTTTAACAATGGTGTATCTTAAAATGGCAGACCTCTTGCTCAATAGGACAACTAACAACTATGCTTATCAAAACTCAATATACAAAATCCAAATAAATACAAACTACATAACCTTATCTAAAAATAATAAGGGCAGTGAACGGAATAAAAGAAGTGCTTTTCTACGTGTGTTTTTTTTTTCAATGCAACACACAGCCTAAAAGCTCCCTGCAGTGGTGCATAAATATACCTACTCTAAATACAATGTCACTCCACAGAAATCATGTGAAACCTACTTCACCACCAGGGGTCTGATACCTTGCTAAAATAGTTTTGGACTTTACACATGTGACTCTCCAAAAATATGTTCTTATGTTCCGGCTAAGCTTCACTGCCATGCTTGGTACTTGAAATGAACTGATGTCATCTTAGATGCCAGTAGTGTCACTGTGAGGGATTCCTAAGGGTGGAAAAGGCATAGCTATTTTAACTGTAGGAGTGGGTGTAGCATACAATGTTTTCTTATGTGAATTCAGGATGAACATACTCGATCCTAGCAATTAAGGGGTGTTGATATTATTATTTTATTTTAGTGTATCTTGGTTGATTACAAGCATTAGATACAATTTACAAAATTCAATCATTAAAATGCAAATTCATAATTTCCATTAATAGCACAAAATGACATTAAAATTCAACAACAATACAGTACAAATAACAATAAACTTCCTTAAAAGTTATAAATACATAAATACAAAAATACAAATACATATGTCAACACAAATACATAAAACAATCAAATGCAGTTGTTCGATTTCTATCTACTCCAGCAATATAAGAAAAGAATGCCCATACATAGAAAGCAGCTGCCAATACCCCCTGAGAATATCATGCTCCAAAAATGGCCTGTAACAATGCTGGAGCCATGGCTAACAAGTGAACCCTAAGCCCTCATATAAGCTTCAGATATTCCTGGACAGGTAGTAAGAATATTGTGAATCGATTTTACTTCTGTGCCACAGAGTCTACAGAGTCTCTCATTGTAAGGCTGCCTTGCTTACCCACTAGCAGATACTTTTTTTTTCAGATTAGGAAAATGAAATCCCTGCTGGATATAATGCTTAAATTTAATTTAACATTTTAAGTGGCCAATACTCATACATTGATGCCAGTCAGAAGCTTTATGTTTTATTTCTCTAATAGACACGGCCAATATTAAAGGCATATCTATTTTAAAATCAACAGCCTCGAAAAACTTCAACACCTCTTTTTTTGAATTTTCGTAATATCAATGTTTTCGCAAGATCGTCCTTGTCCATGGAGGAAAAACAAGTGAGCAATGTTTTATCTTCCCCGTTCCTATTAAGCAGTTTAAGATAGAAGATACCTCTAATGATTTTCCATCAAATTAATAAGGACGATAGTCCAAGCTCACAATTAATTGCTTCTATAAGACCAACATACCTCCTTTTCAAAATAGGGTTCCAATCCATAAAGAATGACAGGAACCAAGCAAAATGTATACAGCTTAACCATGGCCAGAGCAGAATAGCAGTCCTTATGTGACACAAAAGATTTAATTACACACATTTGTTTCACAGTCTTGGAATAGATTTGGTCATGCAGGGTATCAGAACACAATCTAGAATGGATAGGGACACATAGATAAACTCACTTACGGCTGGCATCTATAGGAAGATCATCAAGTCTCCATACACATTTTACCTTCTTTCTCTTTTTTCTTCCAATTACTAAAATCTTATTTTGTAAAGGTAGCTTGATTTTAATTTCTAGGCCAATGGCACTTGTGCTGTAATTAGTGTACACAATGCTTCTTATCACCACTCAGCTGAGGAGGTAGGTAGAGTACACAAAATTAATTGCTACTCATAGGTTTTAATTGTTTGGTTCGATCAATTTCTTGATGAGTTTAATACAGTAAACTCTTGCGGTTTGAATTGCATTGTTTAGCATGTAGTGCCTTAGTTCAATCAAATCCTGATGTGTTTAATACAGTAAACTCTTGTGGTTTAATTTGCATTGTTTAGCATGTGGTGCCGACACATGTTTCCACCATGCAGGTGTTCATCAAGGCTGGCAAGCTTTAGTAGGTCCATAAGCTATCACATATTGCATTTATTGCATTTGGCAGTGCGAAGTGAGTGTGAATAACTGTGGGGCACATTGTGCCATACATTGTGAGGTGACATAGTATCCAAATTTTGTGTGGGGATTTAAAATTACCAACCAACCATTTTAGTTGGTTCCCCTTCCGATTACAGAAAACTTCAGTAAACAATAGTTTACGTCTGATGAAATGTTGGATTTTTAATTCACGTTAAGTAGTTGGTAATGACAGTAGAGTAATCAGTAACACGGTCACCTAGTGGGTAAGATACATATACATAATCAATCCTAGATCTAATATCACCTCTTTAACAAGTATATAAATTACAATTCCTATGAAAATAACATTTTTCATCAAGATTAATAAAATACATGTCCCAATTATTCATAAATATGGACCATGACATAGCTCATTTTGCTTGGTACATATTGAGAGAAGGTTTACAGAGGGATTTTTATAAGAAACTGCAGTGAAATCCCCCATGACCATAAACAGTTGGCCTTTCTCATGATTAGTCCAGTGAGATAATATAAAATGTATATATTGCTGTAGCTCCCCAGTGATATCACCCCTTAGAGGGTCATATACATTGATCACCAACAGCTTCGAGCTTATGCTGAGCCAGGTCGGTAGTTAATTTTGATATAGCATTCTTGCTTTGCCATTGCGGTAGCTACTCAATTGAGTAAAGATGGGCATGTACCCCAGAAGGCCTGCCAGCAGATTATTCTAAAGCAAATCTCTGTGAAAGTGCAAATCCATCTACATGGCATGGGTCAATGAGCCAGGTCTCCTGCAGGCTAAATATATCCAAACCTAACAAGTATTTATATCGTTCATCATATAATAAGGATCTATAGCCCCTTGAGTTCCAAGATGATGTTTGTATGTCACCTAATGCCACAGTCTGACTTACATTGTCCTCATTTCATTTCAAATTGAACAGGGATCCTTCTGAGCCTCTTGATTTAGAGCACTTTAAAGGCCTCAAGTTAAGATTTTAATTGTAAAATATCCTTACCAATACCAGTCTTGACTATTCCAGATTACAAATTTTTTCTTCATTTCCCGGCAGAATCGGCTACGAGGACAGCCTTCATTTTTTGAATTGGCATGGCTTCATAGCCATTGATTTGAAGTAGTTTAGCTTGTAGTAATACAGGATCCACAACTAATGGAGAGGAAAAGTGAATAATAGCCCAGTTACAACATCAGGAAGCTCAATGGAAATAATATCCTAAATCGAAATAATTGCAGGCTGCGGGACTCTTTACATAATTTCAAGAACACATGCTCTATTGATGTAGGGGCTAAGGTTTGTTGCACATAGTTCAAGCCTTTTTTTTTCCTTTAAGGAAGTTTATTGGAACTTTTCAACTTCCCTAATACAGGCTAGATCTTGAATAGTTTCCAAAGAAGGATCCCTCATATCTGGTTGTGTGTCCCCCTGTTTCTTATGGTGAAGAGTACTTACCTTAACTCTATTCAGCGATTGGTCCACAGAGCTAATCATTTTCTTTTACAACTGAGTTTTTGTAGATAATTGAACAGTTTCCATATTTGAATTAGGAGCTGGAAAAACATCTACACTCAAATTAGGCAGAGCATTTATTGTGCCCCTACAAGTATCATTACTCGTTCCGGAACAATTTCTTCCTAGTGTTGTTAAACATAGGCGTTTCCTCTGCTGTTGAAGATTCTTTTTTTCACGTTATTTTTGTGATCGATGGATATAATCAGTGACATCAATGGCTGGAATAGATGATGACAAATCAACACTCGCCTGACGATTTGACTCAGTTATATTAACCACATCAGCTTGGAGAATGATCAAGTCGTCATCGCCTCTGTCTAAATCATCATGTTTATTAGGTTTGTGGGTATGAAAAATACTAAATAATTCTCTTTCAGAGTGTATTCCACTATTCTACAACATAGTATCAGCATTTTTACTAGTGACAAACAATAACTCTTTTTGGTGTGTGGTCATTGTTTAACAAAGTGCTAATAGTGCCTTACATATACTTAATTTAGACAAATATTGCCTTTAGCAGAGGAAAACATATTCGTACCAGATATATATTCATGAATTCCTAGAGAATCCCTCCGAAGAGAATAGCACATGTTCAGTTACGATTGGTAGTTGTCAATAGGAGGCAATGAAAAGGAGGCAGTCACATTTGAATGGACTGCATCACTCAAAACACCATGGCAATTGGTCTGTTGTTTTTCTATAAAAAAAACTCTTTGAGTTTTTTAGCACTGTCTCCTCTCCCAAAGGTCATGTCAATGATTTCTATTAGCCACACCTGTGGCTGCTTGGGTGCTGACCAAACGTGCAGCTCTACCCTGGATTTCCTCTCTGCTAGCACTGCTTAAAAGCTGTCACACCCCACCCTACATCGTTCTATTGATGCATTGAACTGTAAACCTTGTGAAGATGTAACCATTTGGAATATCTTTCTTCTGTACTGACCATTCAGCGTTGTGCCAAGCCTGAAAGTGATCCCTGTTCCTGTGTTGCCTTGTTGACCTTTTCACAGCCCTACCCTGCCGGTTCACTTTGCCTGCCGCTAGCATGTGTTCTCCTTTCAATTGCGCTGTGTTTCTGCAGCCATTAAACCATGCTTTCCATGTTGACTGCCTGATGCTCCCAGCCCTTGCTTATTGTGCTGCGTTCCTGTAGTTACCAGCCTCTGTTACTTATGCTGTTTCTATTCACTCTCCTTCTCTCTACCCTGCTTCGCGTTCTCTTGCTATTTCAGAGAAACTCACTCTCAGGCATTACCCCACTTAGTTAGTCTCTGTTTCCCTTGATTCTGTGTGTACATTTTCTCTGAATTCTGGTCATGCGTTCCACAGTCTTGCCTTGCATATTTCATACGTTTTAAGTCCAGTCTTTGAAACTCGTTTTGCAACCTCAATTCAATTCACCTGTACAGTGCCTGCTTACTTATATTGTACCAGTACCTTACCTCTGTTATATTGTACAGTTACTTGCCTCTATTACTTCTACCAGTTGCTTGCCTCTTTTACCTTATACCAGGTACTTGCCTTTGCTACCCTGTACAGTTCTCTGCTTCTGTTTTCTTGTGCCAGTGTTGCTCCCCTGGCTATGTTAACTTGTATAAGTCCCTTGCCTCTTTTGAATCAAATATGTCGCTTGAATTGTTTAACTTTTGCTAGTTTCTTGCTGCTATTACCTGGTACCAGTTCCATGCCTTAATTACATTGCACTAAGGTAGTGTAACATTTTTCTGCATTCCTAGTTTCTTCTTTCCTGTTCTGAATTCGTTTTTTCCTTTGTTGCTGTTGGTGTGTTGTAAGTGTTGTATGGTGTCGGCAGCCGTGCCACAGTGAATTCCTTTAAACACAGATTAGCTCATATGCCCTACGAGGCAATCTCTGCCCTTTAATTAGTTTCATCCTACCTGTAGTCAAAAATGTATTTTATGTAACAGTGTATTATTTGCGTTTCCCAAAGAAGGCAATCACTGAATGAATCGGGATAGATTCACACAGGCCTTCTTCTTGCAAGTAAAATCCTTGTTTGCACCTTGGTAGGGTGACCAGATTTTTTTTTAAACACGGGTGGTCCATCGAAATAGAAGTAGGACTAAAGTAAATACACATACAACTTTAGTCCTACTTCTAGGTCGCTGGCCTGTTAAGGGGGCTTGCAGGGGATGTGCTAACATGCACGCTCCTCCCATTGGAGGAGAGTGCTGGTGAAGGAAAGGGGCGTGAAAAGCATTTCACGCCCCCATTCGCTCAAAAAGAGTTACGCAGGGACCTGATTTTAGGGTTTCAAAATCAGGTCTGGCAAAAAAAAGGGACCCTAGCAGAAACCCCGAACAGGGTTTATAAAATAAATAAACTTCCGGGACCCCAGGATGTCGGGTGATTTCCCTAGACTGTCTCAGGGAAACCCGGAAGTCTGGTCACCCTACACCTTAGTGTCTAGATACAGAAAGCCACTCTTGCAGCCCCCATCCATGTGGTTTTTATGGAGTGGTACCGGCAAGAGTAACTTGCACAGAGACGTTGATCTTCCCTTATTTCTGTAGGCATTTTCAAGTCTGATATATGTATACCCCTAGTGTGATTCCTCATTGTTTGTCCAGTACATGGTTCCCATTCTTTCTTGTTCACCATTATGATCTTTCAAGGGGTGGGGAATTCCAAATTACACTAAATCATTAGTGATACCCCTATCTTTTTTTGGGGTAAGAGAATCAAAGCAATTAATCAGACAATAGATAGATATTGCAACAGTTCGCCTTAGCAGGAGTAGAACATATATATACATTTTATTTAAACATCATAATTAAAACATGCTTTACCATCTAGCATTCACTTGGCTGTGTTTAACAATCTAATATTGATAACCACAATAGGATAACCTATACTAATACACCTGGGGTCAGTTTATAAACGTCTTAATAAACAGAAATTGTGAATCCTACTGATCAGGATCTTTTGCTTATCACAAGACTATGGTTTTATTATTGTTTTAATTGTATGATATGATATGTTGTATTCTGAATTGCTGAGTTGAATCATGTTTTAATTATGATGTTCAAATACAATTGATATATATTTTCTACTCCTGCTAAGGTGAACTGTTGCAATATCTAGCTATCTTCTATTTAATTGTTTTCACCATTATGATCTGCTATTTCTTCCTGTTCAAATGTTGGAATTTAACCTGTCTGTTTTTCCTTCCTGTTTAATCTTCTGCTGTATGTGCTTGCCTGTCCCATTGTACAAGAATTGCTGCAACAAACCAACTTAGGATGCCATATGCATCTCCTGCCACGTACAGACACTTACATATAGCTGTTTTACATAAGTATTGTCTTTGCTTGTTGTTGTAGTAGAACAGGAATTCCAAAATTGATCAATGTAGATATTGAATGTGACTAGAAAAAGGACAGAGACAGGTAGATCTGAAAAGGCCATTGGATGAGAGAAGGATGGATCAGTTGATTGCCATCTGAATGAGCTGGTGACTTAGGGTACAACAAAGCAATTCATTATGAAGATGGCACAATGAATAACAACAGGTAAATACATGCATGTTAGATAGGGGATAACTCATTGAAGTACAGTTTTGTCTCAGCCCAGGTATGATGCTAGACTGTTAGGAAGCAGCATTGTGTTCACAGTGTCATAGTACATGATGTTGTAATCAGATGACAGGCTGTGAGGGGATTTTCCACTCCAAATCAGGCACTCACAATTTGTATTTATTTTATGAAGGTTTTTTTTATGAACGTGGGACATTCCACTTTAACAGTGTTAATTCCCTGAAACCTCTCTACCCTTTCAGGACAAGAAAAGTGCAGGGATGCAAAGAAAGTCTTTACAAAAAAATAACAATAATCAAATCAACTTAAAATATAAAAACATTATACAGCGTTACCATTCTCTATGCAATCCTGATATCCATTATTGTTGAATGATCAATACTGATGTTTTTATAGCACACGTCACCATATGTGCATTTGATTTACCCTGAGTGAACAATCACCATGGGTTTACAAATGAATGAGGATTAATGATAAAGCTTTCATTTCAAAGAAAATAACATTGCATTTGAACATCCCTGTCTATCTAAATCTCGCAGTTGTTATTTATTGAAAATAAATCCCTCCTTTTCACTCACTAGATATGTCAATATTTCAAGCAGCATTTTTTTAAAACTCAGTTTCCTGCTTGTAAGTCACTTGGAAAAAGATGTTTTTTTAAAATAAAACATTTATGTTTACTTGCTTCTCTTCAATGGGGTTTCTATTGCATTCATGTCTAACAAGTCAACATTTTTCAATGGGCTATTTAAAGTGGAAAAAATGGGGGGCACTTAAAAAACCTTTTTTATAAAAAAAAGGCATTCCCTGTATTTTTGTTATGGGGGACTGATTTCAAGTCGGGAAAGTAGGATATACAGTGTATAAAGTGCGGAAATGGGTTACCCATCCCTTACACAATCACAATTATTGTAACTGTCCTCACCTATCTCAGTGGTTATGCACAGCTCAGCTTTAAGTGCGTGCACGCTTAAAACAACGTGGATAGCCCTCAAAAATAATACGTAGCACACACAACTGAACATGTCACGCCCAAAGGAAAACGTGCCTGACGCCATGTGAAAGAACCAGCCTAGATAAAACGACATGCCTGACAAACTTAAGTCCCATAAGTAACAATTTAAGAAGAGTGATCTTCAAAAACTGGAATATAATACAAACAGTGGACTTTCAAAGTCAAGACTTGGCTTCAAAAGACAGAAAAATGTGCGAGAGATCTTGATCCATACGTATGAAAAACTAGGAAATAAAACCACCATTCAAACAACATTATGGGACCTACCACCAATAGTTGTCCGTTTTAAATGCGGCAACTGGTCAGTCTGTAATCTGACTAAGAACATTAAAGAGGTAGATCTATATAGTCTCATATGGCGTTTAAATGGTTTCACTCATTGTAAGTCACAATGGCTCATATATTTGGCCTAATATATATTTGGAAAACAAAACGTGAGATCACGCAAATAATTTGCGAACACTGATCATGTTTGAAAAACAAAGGGGATGATAACCCAATAGTGGCACACTTTGTATGTTTCAAAACACAGTCACACAGATATGTTCTGGTTTGTTATCCAAACACCACCTACATGGTAACAGCATCTAGTATTAAGGAAGGCGGAACAAAACAGATTGGTCAATCATGGTCTCATTAGCAGTATTGAATGTAGCCTGTTTGTGCATTAAAACAGTGTTCGATACATAGATATGTACATAGAGTACATAGATATGTGACATATTTCGGTGTCTTTAAAAAATGTAAATTAAAAACTTAAACTGACAAGTTATGAACCTCCATGTGTTTGGGGGTACAGGTTACACTAATCGTGCATACACACTAGTGAGTCCCTGTAACAGATGATGTTCTTTACAATAATACTCCCTTCAGGGTATGATGAAACATGGACAACATTGTTTTTCACAATCTTTTTCATACTGTCTAAATATGTACTAGTGATGTTTAAACACACTAGTTATTTCTCTGCCTAGTACTATGGCATGTATATTAACTGATGCCTTCTCTCAAAATGGCCGGCATGTGAAGACATAGGTCAGGCATTGTTGTATCCAATTGCCTAATCTGGGGCGGTCTAGGCACTGATCAGGGAGGCCATTCTGGTAATCACAGCTAAAATCACTAAGTCTACCATTAGTGAGGTCCTAATTATTAAGGTATGATGACACAACATCATGGTCGTTTTCTGTCTCCAGTACTTGTCTGCCTGGAAAATGGCTGCTTTTGAAGACAATAGTTAAGATAAGAAAGAGGACTCAAACACGCATACATCTTGAGCATCTTTCTCCTGCACCTGCCTAATGTTTTCGAAGTTCTCGTAGCACCAGAAGAATGAGCACCTGGTAATTGAGCACATAGATGATCCACAGGCGCCAGGTACCCTAACTTCCTGTGCGATATAGTAGTTCCAGACACATGTAACCGTAAGTTTCTCCATACTCTGATGCACCCATGTTTGTCTTCCCCCACTAATGCGAATATTTCAGAAGAAATGTCACACACATTATAAATATGTGCACTGGAATTGATGCAACAGAAGGAGAGTGGGGTCCCGCGTCTAAGAAGCAAAGGCAGCATTGAGAGGTGAGTGACACCTTGCAACTAAGAAGTGGTTTATTTGACCAGCAGGGTGTTACTAAACAGCAATAATGGAGATTTTCTTTATTTAAACATTAAATGTTTCCCATGCTCAAAATGTAAGACAAATAAACGCTGAAAGGCCATGATATAAATAAATAGGAAATGACCCGCATTTTTCCTGTTTGCTGAGGAAGAATTCTCTTTAGATATTATCAGCATGTACAAAACTGTTCCAACATATATTAAACATTTTAAATGATCAAGTATCAAATTGAGAGGCCATTAGAAGATTAAAGATGACCTTTCTATTTGGCTCTTCCTCTTGTAGAAAGTTTTTTTCAATCCCTTGCTGAACAGATAGAAGCAGCTTAACAAAATTCCTCTACACATCAGGCACTAACGATAAGGTTAGTACTGTCCTCCACCTTTCATAAACTACTTATATTTGATAGTCGAAAACACCAGAGAAAAGAGTAATGTCATGGTTTTAATCTGAGTAACATTATGCTGTATCTCTATTGTTGTAGAGTGGCCACTAGCTGTTGGGGTACCCAAGACTGAGTCTCTTTGTGATAAAAGTTATCATCCTGAAGAAGGCCTTAGAATAAGCTGTTTGAGAATCCTAGCAAAAAGCGCATCTCATTTACAAGGCTAAAGCACATGTCAACAATTGACTAGAGAACACATCTGTACCTAGTCCCCCTTTTTTTCTAAGAGGACATTGCAACAACAAAGTCCTGGTCCCATGGCTATTGTATTTTTTTCTGAAAAATGTTTACATAGGTCATTTGGGTGACCAGTGTATTTTTGGGTCATTCTATCTCCGTAATGGGAGCACACAGTATAGATGTGGGCAGGGTTTTTTCTGTGTTCCCTGATAAAAACTATTGAAATAAGTTGTCTGTACTAATTTGTCAGAAACGGTGTGCTGGATACCTTTCAAAGTCACTGGGCCTCATTACGGCTTTGGCGGTACCCAATGCCGCTATTGACGGCATGGCTGCCTCCAAAACCGGGTCCGGGTTCCCTGAATGGGGAATTACCAGGCCATTCCGAGATAGGAGGGCCCGGTAATTCCTTGCTTAGGGAACCCGGGCCCGGACCTTCCCCATTCCCATTCGAGCCCCCATAGGGCTCAATGGGAATGGGTGCAGGGAGCTAACAACAGGCCGATTACAACTGGCCCGTTGTTAGCTCCCTGGTCTCCTCGCGAGACACGGTAACGATGCCTGATTTTACCAGGCGTCCTTACCGGGTCCCGCGAGGGGACCTCGTAATCAGGCAGAATGGGAATAACGGGTCCGCATCCATTAGCGGACCCTGTTAACCCATTCCGCCTGACTCGTAATGAGGCCCACTGAGTACTAACCCCACACACTTTAAATGTTTTAGAATTTTTACATTGATCATTGATGAATTGTTATATATGAGTATGTTAAGTATCTATTATGTCTGTGAGATACAAATAATAATCACTTTTTAAATAATGGAAAATAAGTAAAGAATGCATTGTTTGATGTACATGATTTCCTGGTGTCTAATGTTGGTATTGACTAACCACTGAGATAGGTGAGGACAATTACAATTATTGTGATTGTGTAAGGGAGAGGTAATTGATGTCAACATGTTTTACACAGTTAAAAACCCTTTCCATATTCCCTCTGAGTAGTTCAAAGTCAGTAACATCATTCTGCTTGGTGATATAACCAGGGAATTACTTCAATTACATTATGTTTTCTAGGCATGTGCAAAGTGATATTATATTTGGCTCCCAGTCTGTACTTGGTCATTTACAGAGAGGGATTCAGGGATCACCCAAATTACTTATCATGTGGGTCTATTTTGTCAAATCCCAAGTTTCCTGATGCTCTTATACTTCTGACATATTTACTAAGTTCCTAGGAGGTAGAGCCAATTGGTATACTCCCATCAGTCCCTTCACTAATACAAAGGCTTGGGGTTTGATCTGTCCCCCTTTAAAGTATACCTTGCTTCAAACTTATATTTCCACCTATAATTTTCTTTGGCTGTCGCACAGACAGGTGGGCACCCTCTCAAGATTGCTTAAATTCACTTCCTTTAGTAACAGGTGGGCATCAGCCATCAATATGGGTCAGCTCCCATTCACAGCCTGGCTTCTCACCTACTGTATTGTGCCTGTTTATTACCTTTTGCACTGAGCAGGGCCTAGGGTGGATATCCATACAAACGTCGCTGACAGTGGTCCAACAGCAATCCAAAATGAGTCCACAGGAAGGCACACTATTCTATTCTCCTTTCTATTTATATCAATTCTTATTTCGCTTCCCTTGTTCCAGTCAGTCAGTCCCCTCAAATATAGAGTTTGGAATTTTATTGGTTAAAGACCCATTAAGAGGTGTGCATCACATTTAATTAGTCCGTCTGTATGATTGGACAGAGTGCCACAAGTGGCATCACACTAAATCACCCCCCTTGTAATTGAACATATTAATGAAGAGGGCATTTTACATTCTAACACAGTTTACCACCCATTTGATGTGATGTCAGCTTTGATATTTTATATTTTGTTATTTTATATCAAACAAGTGTGAGTTTCTATCTTGCTAGTTTGCTTATACTTAGATGAATCAAACAATGTTTGTCTTAGCCCGACATGACATCTGATCTGCATTTGACATAGTTTTGTCTCTTATTCTATAATACTTTCACTCAAAGATTTTATTCCCAACTCAGGATTTTGGCCTATCCGGAATGGAGGTGTGGATGTTGGGCCCACTGACATGTGGCTTTTCTGTGTAGAAATACCTACATTCATATAATGTGCACAATTAGACAAATATACAAATATAATTTTTCATTCTGCTGATAGGGGTTTTTACACTGAACAAATACAAAATAATGTACTTTTCTATGACAGTCCTATCCAAGATATTCAGGAAATTTTTATCACATATGTTACATTCAAAGATGTTTTTTCTTTCTTTCCATATACTTGTTTTAACAAAATATTAAGTGGTATTTTCATTTCCTGGCCTGGCAACAAGCCAAATGGTGTCAGTCCATTAGGGCTTCAGCGCTTGGCCATTTATGAGCCCGAAGAGGGCTGGTTGTCATGGCATAAAGTTCTTTGAAACTAAGTTGATCAGAGCCAAATGTTGACACATCTGTCTGCCTATTAAGTGATGACACAATCTGGCTGCCACAAATGTGAGGCCCTATGTCTATGCAAGTGTGAATGGCATCCCTTAATGGCAAGCAGGCTTTTGATAGATACTGATAATTTGGGCAAGTTCCCTGTGGGCCTAGGCTTCAGAATATGTTTCCTGAATTCCTGGATAGACACAGTGACAAACGAAAGCTGTTAATTGGCATCATCTGCTTGATCAGCCTTTCAGAACAAATAGAGCAGTGAATCATTTGTTGCAAGGACAATTGTATGGCCCAGTCTCAAAGGCCTTGGTTTTGTTTCATTTGGTAGAATATCTCTTCAACACTGTTGCTGGGGTCTGAGAAAGTGTAATGTTGCTGTTTAATCAATGTTGCTAGTTGCATGTGCAAATGTAACATAGGAAGTCACTTTTCATTTCCACATCTGAAATATATTTTGTTTTTCAATCGTTATTACATTTTTGCAATCAGGCTCCTCATGACAAAAATGTTCACTGAGGTTTACAGTAGGTTTCATTGTATAAGGCTGATTTTCAGTCCTGTAAAGAAGAGAGTAGAAATAATGCAGGTTACCATTCAATTGTCAGCTTCCAATCAAGAGGGTAATTCATAGAATTCAGCGCACAAGTAGCGCACGCGGCTGGCGCACAGCGTGCGCGTGCGATAGTCTGCGCCAGCCGCGTGCGCCAAAACCGAATCCGGCGCACAGCGTATTCATGGATTTTAGGCTCCCAAACCAGCCGTGGCGCAGAGTATCGCAGCGACCCTGCAGCAGCGCCAGTAACGCCCCCAAGAACGCCCTCGCGCAAGGAAAAGCCATCAAAATCGCTAAATCATCGCAAAGGGCTGCGCTAACCCTGGACCAGTTTACAGGGCTGCCAAACAAGGAACGCAAAGCGGGTAACGTGCATATCAGGGGTACGCGTGAAGTTATACACGCGATTAGCCAGGGTACGTGTATTACAGGGGTACGCGGGAAGTATAACACGCGATTAGCCAGGGTACGTGTATTACAGGGGTATGCGGTAAGTTTAACATGCGATTAGCCAGGGTACGTGTATTACAGGGGTACGCGGGAAGTTTAACACGCGATTAGCCAGGGTACGTGTATTACAGGGGTATGCGGGAAGTTTAACATGCGATTAGCCAGGGTACGTGTATTACAGGGGTACGCGGGAAGTTCAACACGCGATTAGCCAGGGTACGTGTATTACAGGGGTACGCGGGAAGTGTAACACACGATTAGCCAGGGTACGTGTATTACAGGGGTACGCGGGAAGTTTAACACGCGATTAGCCAGGGTACGTGTATTACAGGGGTATGCGGGAAGTTTAACATGCGATTAGCCAGGGTACGTTTATTACAGGGGTACGCGGGAAGTTTAACACGCGATTGGCCAGGGTACGTGTATTACAGGGGTACGCGGGAAGTTTAACACGCGATTGGCCAGGGTACGTGTATTACAGGGGTATGCGGGAAGTTTAACACGCGATTAGCCAGGGTACGTGTATTACAGGGGTGCGCAGGAATTATCACACGCGATTTGGCTGGGTACGTGTATTACAGGGGTGCGTGGGAATCATCAAACGCGATTTGGCTGGGTACGTGTATTACAGGGGTGCGTGGGAAGTCACACGCGATTAGGCTGGGTGGGTCCTCACAGGTGTTCCCTGTACACCCTCCACGGCCCCTGCAGGCAGCCTACAAAACAGGGGACTACCCTGCACACCTGCTCATGTCCCCCTGCACCCCCACCCCCCAGCAGTGCAGGGGCAGCCTCCACCAGGCCCCCACCCATGCCTCCCACCACCCCCAACCCCCAGCAGTGCAGGGGCAGCCTCCACCAGGCCCCCACCCATGCCTCCCACCACCCCCAACCCCCAGCAGTGCAGGGGCAGCCTCCACCAGGCCCCCACCCATGTCTCCCACCACCCCCACCCCCCCGCCACCAGGGGCAGCCTCCACCAGGCCCCCACCCATGCCTCCCACCACCCCCAACCCCCAGCAGTGCAGGGGCAGCCTCCACCAGGCCCACACCCATGCCTCCCACCACCCCCAACCCCCAGCAGTGCAGGGGCAGCCTCCACCAGGCCCCCACCCATTTCTCCCACCACCCCCACCCCCCCGCCACCAGGGGCACCCTCCACCAGGCCCCCACCCATGTCTCCCACCACCCCCAACCCCCAGCAGTGCACAGGCAGCCTCCACCAGGCCCCCACCCATGTCTCCCACCACCCCCACCCCCCCGCCACCAGGGGCAGCCTCCACCAGGCCCCCACCCATGTCTCCCACCACCCCCACCCTCCCGCCACCAGGGGCAGCCTCCACCAGGCCCCCACCCATGCCTCCCACCACCCCCAACCCCCAGCAGTGCAGGGGCAGCCTCCACCACGCCCCCACCCATGTCTCCCACCACCCCCACCCCCCCGCCACCAGGGGCACTCTCCACCAGGCCCCCACCCATGTCTCCCACCACCCCCACCCCCCCCGCCACCAGGGGCAGCCTCCACCAGGCCCCCACCCATGCCTCCCACCACCCCCAACCCCCACCATCCAGGGGCACCCTCCACCAGGCCCCCACTCATGTCTCCCACCACCCCCACCCCCCCGCCACCAGGGGCAGCCTCCACCAGGCCCCCACCCATGCCTCCCACCACCCCCAACCCCCAGCAGTGCAGGGGCAGCCTCCACCACGCCCCCACCCATGTCTCCCACCACCCCCACCTCCCCGCCACCAGGGGCAGCCTCCACCAGGCCCCCACCCATGTCTCCCACCACCCCCACCCTCCCGCCACCAGGGGCAGCCTCCACCAGGCCCCCACCCATGCCTCCCACCACCCCCAACCCCCAGCAGTGCAGGGGCAGCCTCCACCACGCCCCCACCCATGTCTCCCACCACCCCCACCCCCCCCGCCACCAGGGGCACTCTCCACCAGGCCCCCACCCATGTCTCCCACCACACCCACCCCCCCCCGCCACCAGGGGCAGCCTCCACCAGGCCCCCACCCATGCCTCCCACCACCCCCAACCCCCACCATCCAAGGGCACCCTCCACCAGGCCCCCACTCATGTCTCCCACCATCCCCACCCCCCCGCCACCAGGGGCAGCCTCCACCAGGCCCCCACCCATGCCTCCCACCACCCCCAACCCCCAGCAGTGCAGGGGCAGCCTCCACCACGCCCCCACCCATGTCTCCCACCACCCCCACCCCCCCGCCACCAGGGGCACTCTCCACCAGGCCCCCACCCATGTCTCCCACCACCCCCACCCCCCCCCGCCACCAGGGGCAGCCTCCACCAGGCCCCCACTCATGTCTCCCACCACCCCCAGCCCCCACCATCCAGGGGCACCCTCCACCAGGCCCCCACTCATGTCTCCCACCACCCCCACCCCCCCGCCACCAGGGGCAGCGTCCACCAGGCCCCCACCCATGCCTCCCACCACCCCCAACCCCCAGCAGTGCAGGGGCAGCCTCCACCAGGCCCCCACCCATGTCTCCCACCACCCCCACCCCCCCGCCACCAGGGGCACTCTCCACCAGGCCCCCACCCATGTCTCCCACCACCCCCACCCTCACGCCACCAGGGGCAGCCTCCACCAGGCCCCCACCCATGCCTCCCACCACCCCCACCCCCCCGCCACCAGGGGCACTCTCCACCAGGCCCCCACCCATGTCTCCCACCACCCCCACCCCCCCCGCCACCAGGGGCAGCCTCCACCAGGCCCCCACCCATGCCTCCCACCACCCCCACCCCCCACCATCCAAGGGCACCCTCCACCAGGCCCCCACTCATGTCTCCCACCACCCCCACCCCCCCGCCACCAGGGGCAGCCTCCACCAGGCCCCCACCCATGCCTCCCACCACCCCCAACCCCCAGCAGTGCAGGGGCAGCCTCCACCAGGCCCCCACCCATGCCTCCCACCACCCCCAACCCCCAGCAGTGCAGGGGCAGCCTCCACCAGGCCCCCACCCATTTCTCCCACCACCCCCACCCCCCCGCCACCAGGGGCACCCTCCACCAGGCCCCCACCCATGTCTCCCACCACCCCCAACCCCCAGCAGTGCACGGGCAGCCTCCACCAGGCCCCCACCCATGTCTCCCACCACCCCCACCCCCCCGCCACCAGGGGCAGCCTCCACCAGGCCCCCACCCATGTCTCCCACCACCCCCACCCTCCCGCCACCAGGGGCAGCCTCCACCAGGCCCCCACCCATGCCACCCACCACCCCCAACCCCCAGCAGTGCAGGGGCAGCCTCCACCACGCCCCCACCCATGTCTCCCACCACCCCCACCCCCCCGCCACCAGGGGCACTCTCCACCAGGCCCCCACCCATGTCTCCCACCACCCCCACCCCCCCCCGCCACCAGGGGCAGCCTCCACCAGGCCCCCACCCATGCCTCCCACCACCCCCAACCCCCACCATCCAGGGGCACCCTCCACCAGGCCCCCACTCATGTCTCCCACCACCCCCACCCCCCCGCCACCAGGGGCAGCCTCCACCAGGCCCCCACCCATGCCTCCCACCACCCCCAACCCCCAGCAGTGCAGGGGCAGCCTCCACCACGCCCCCACCCATGTCTCCCACCACCCCCACCCCCCCGCCACCAGGGGCAGCCTCCACCAGGCCCCCACCCATGTCTCCCACCACCCCCACCCTCCCGCCACCAGGGGAAGCCTCCACCAGGCCCCCACCCATGCCTCCCACCACCCCCAACCCCCAGCAGTGCAGGGGCAGCCTCCACCACGCCCCCACCCATGTCTCCCACCACCCCCACCCCCCCGCCACCAGGGGCACTCTCCACCAGGCCCCCACCCATGTCTCCCACCACCCCCACCCCCCCCGCCACCAGGGGCAGCCTCCACCAGGCCCCCACCCATGCCTCCCACCACCCCCAACCCCCACCATCCAAGGGCACCCTCCACCAGGCCCCCACTCATGTCTCCCACCACCCCCACCCCCCCGCCACCAGGGGCAGCCTCCACCAGGCCCCCACCCATGCCTCCCACCACCCCCAACCCCCAGCAGTGCAGGGGCAGCCTCCACCACGCCCCCACCCATGTCTCCCACCACCCCCACCCCCCCGCCACCAGGGGCACTCTCCACCAGGCCCCCACCCATGTCTCCCACCACCCCCACCCCCCCCCCGCCACCAGGGGCAGCCTCCACCAGGCCCCCACTCATGTCTCCCACCACCCCCAGCCCCCACCATCCAGGGGCACCCTCCACCAGGCCCCCACTCATGTCTCCCACCACCCCCACCCCCCCGCCACCAGGGGCAGCCTCCACCAGGCACCCACCCATGCCTCCCACCACCCCCAACCCCCAGCAGTGCAGGGGCAGCCTCCACCAGGCCCCCACCCATGTCTCCCACCACCCCCACCCCCCCGCCACCAGGGGCACTCTCCACCAGGCCCCCACCCATGTCTCCCACCACCCCCACCCTCACGCCACCAGGGGCAGCCTCCACCAGGCCCCCACCCATGCCTCCCACCACCCCCACCCCCCCGCCACCAGGGGCACTCTCCACCAGGCCCCCACCCATGTCTCCCACCACCCCCACCCCCCCCGCCACCAGGGGCAGCCTCCACCAGGCCCCCACCCATGCCTCCCACCACCCCCACCCCCCACCATCCAAGGGCACCCTCCACCAGGCCCCCACTCATGTCTCCCACCACCCCCACCCCCCCGCCACCAGGGGCAGCCTAAACCAGGCCCCCACCCATGCCTCCCACCACCCCCACCCCCCACCATCCAAGGGCACCCTCCACCAGGCCCCCACCCATGTCTCCCACCACCCCCACCAGTGCAGGGGCACCCTCCACCAGGCCCCCACCCATGTCTCCCAACACCCCCACCCACCAGCACTGTGGGGCACGTGGCCAGCAGGCAGTCAGGCAGCAGCAGATGGCAGGTGGGAGCGTGCTCAGGGCTCTGGGGGGCAGTAATTTGGCCTCCTGGCCAGGAGCGTGGTCTCTCGTGTGTGAACGCGTGGACAGCCTGATAGGGAGTGAAATCCCACACGTCAGCAAAGGCCCTTAGCGCGTAAACCCGTCAACAGCATATGCGCGCCTATAGTCACCTGCACGTGCAGGAAATTGTTGCGTGACACGTCCCAGTGTCAAAGCGTGTGATTGGTGAAAATGGATCTACACGCAGAAGTGACAAAGCGTGTGATTGGTGAAAATGGATCTACACGCAGGAGTGACAAAGCGTGTGATTGGTGAACGTACACGCCGCGTAAGTGACGCTGAACGTGTGGGCCTGTATATAAGGTACATGTAGAACACCATTTCCTTGTACGTGCTTTTCGTGGAGAGCGAGTGGGTGAATTCTGTACTTCTTGTCGTTTCACACGCAATTTACTTCACGGCGTTTCCAGTTCGTATTCCCTGTTACCTCTGACAGCTTTTTCTCTTTTTTCTCTTTTACTGGTTTACCTGGCCCTGTTCCCTCAAACAGTGTCCCCTTCTACTGTTGTCCTGTCTTCTCAGACAGCGTACACATCTTCTTTTGGCGGGGGTTTAGCCAGCCAAACGCGCTCATTTTTCACGCTCTTTTACCTGGCAGACGGTGAGTCACGCACGTATCCAACTTCTGTGCTTGCCCCGTGTGTAGCCTACCCCTTCAGAGGTCATTCTAGGCTGCGTGTGACACGCATACGTTCATTCTTGTGTTACTGGGTGCCACAGCGTAGTGCAGGTTTTTCTTTCTGCACACGTGGTCTAGGAGGGGTTGCGTGCACGTCATCTCCCTTTATTGGGCCTCCTGTGCGTTGCGTGACCCGTCATCTTTCCCCAAGGGTTACAATCAGCCGTGCTAGAGCACTAGGGTACAATTACCATCTGGTACCCAACCCCTTTGACCCCCAATTGCCCAGGACAATTGTCTACAGCCACTCCCATACGCACATTAATATCAGTGCCATGGCTGGGAGGCGAGGATTCCATAAGGGTGGCAAAGGTGGAAGAGCCACAAGTGGTGGCCGTGGTGGATCCGGTAGGGGACGTGGTCGTAACTTGCAGGGTGAGCCTGTCCCCCCATGTGTGGAGGACCAGTCAAGGGCACCCATCATCCCCCCCCCTCCCCCCCTCCCCCCCTCCCGTTGAGGCTGAAGTGGCTGACACCATCCATGCTCAGCCCTTGTTGGACCAGCCCATTGTGGCACCAGACCTGGCTGACTCCATGGCTGACTTCCAGGTCAGCAGGGCTACGACACGTGCGCTGGTGCACGTTGATGCCATCATGCCACGTGGATCTGGGGCAGCAAGGTCATCTGCTGCACCAAGGAGGCAGGGCGGAGAGGCTGCAGGGGCAGCTGCGGCTCCATCCACCCCAGCCCTCACACACCCAGCCAGGACAGTGTCGGTCCTAGTCCATGCTGCTGACATTCCCCCTGACACCATCACACTAGAGCCAATGCCTGCACCAACTCCCATGCTGAGTGTGCAATCCCACACTCCTGATACAGAGTCCACCAGGGCTCCTGCCCCTAGTGTCCAGAGCGGCGCAGGACACTCAGGATCACCACCACCTTCCAAGCGGAAGAGGAAGAGTGCTCGTCCGGCACAGGCTGATGCCCCAGACACGGCTACACAGTCCGGCCCGTCCAGGAAGCCCAGCTTCACGGATGACGAACTGAATGCACTTGTCGAGTATGTGTCCGGACATGACAACGAGATGGTCATTGTTGCAGGATCCAAGACCACACCTGCACAACGCCAGGCACACTGGCAGACCGTTGCGGACATCGTAAGTGCCCTTGGAATCGTGAGGCGCACAGCCAATGATTGCTATAAGCGCTGGAATGACCTAAAGCGCAGGGCAAAGAATAAGCTGGCCTCAAGTCATGCCGCAACTCTAGTGACTGGAGGTGGGTCTCCAGTAGAAGACATGGAACTCACTCCACATGAGTCAGTCGCTGGGACCTACGTCACGGAGGAACAGATCCAAGGCGTGGGAGAACTGGCTGATTACGAGGCATTGTCCGGTGAGTGCACATGCATGTGTGTGTCATCCATGTGCATGGTGTGTGTGTGAGGGCTTCTGTTCGGGTGCCAGGTGAGAGTGTGTGCGCCTGAGTCGTATGGGTCAGCCATGTGCTTCATGCAATCCTTCCTGCGCAGCTGCATTTGGCCATAGCAGTATCCCTTCTGCCAACAGTAGACATCTAGCACAACTGCACGCCAGTTGCCCTTGAAGTGTCACCTTGACACAACATATTTGCTTCTTTTTCACTGTTCATTCAGTCAGTTTGTTTGCATTCCACCACTTTCACTAGGCATGTCGCTGTCCACTAGTCACATGTCTGACATGGGTATGGTAAAGTGGAGTGACTTTGTTACCTGGATATCATTTGTACACACATGTCCCTGTGCAATTTGACCATTTCAGACTGGCAGCTCCAGGTGAAAAATCTGACCTGTTAGAATTAGAAAAGCTATTACATGCGGGAACTGGACTGAATGAATAGGTGCTGCCCTCCTCTCCATCTTCACTCAATAGCAATGGTACATGCCATCTGTGTGATGGCATGTGTGTTTCACCTGCCAATCACAGGCCAATGTGTGATGCCACTGCCAGGCAGCATGCAGAAAATGTGTTCATCTTCCATCTTGGTGTCATCAGTGTGTGCCATTTGCCTGCACTTCATATGCAGTGAGGGTGCATGCATGGGAGGGTTTTAGTCATGTGGGACATGTGTCAATCAAGTACTGGTTCTCTTGCTTCTCAGCCCTCAATGTGTGCCATGGTGCTAATGCCTGTTTCCATTTCTTTGTTTTCATGTCTTTGCAGGGGAAGACACACCTGATACTGCTGGGGTTGTGGAGATGGTGCAGACCCAGGAGGTGTCCCAGGGCCGACCAACCACCAGTGAGGGACGTGGTGTGGTGGTGGGGGAGAACCCACAAGTGCTGCAGGTCGTGCTCTCAAGGGGTGTCTCTGGCTGCACCTCCCCCGAGCTGTACTCAGGTGTTGATTCGGATGAGACCTACGTGCCGTCGCAGGTGAGTGTTCCAGGGAGGGATTCTGTTCTGTCTCACCCACCTGCACCAGGGTCAGTACCCTCCATGGGGATGTCAGTGTTGGCAGCTACGCCTTCGGTGGTTACGGATGCAGGGTCACACTCCGCGACATCTGATCCTGTTCCTGGGCCAGCAGATCAGAGGGGGAATGCAGTCCTGCAGCCTCAGGCAGTGCCGGCACAGCAAGGCGCAGTTCGCCTTGCCCCAGACAGGTGTGGTGCCCGCCGACGTGGTGGCCGTACGCCACCCGGCAATACTGCATGGGAGCAATCCATTTACGGTATGGCTACCCAACAGGCTGCATCATCCGAGATGATGGCTCAGGCCATGGATAGGGTGGCCACTTCCATTGTCCCCCCAGAAAGGCTGATGGAGCGACTAGAGCAGGCAACCGACTCCATCTGCCAGTCACACAGGGAGGACATGTTGGGGTCCAACAGGGACAGGCGGGCGGCACTGGCGACTCTGCAGGAGGCCATCTCCATTGAGTCCCAGGGCCACAGGGAAGCCCTGAGGCAGGAGCTCCTTCACCTCAGGACGACTCTTGTTGAGCTTGAGGCTTCAACA
Source organism: Ambystoma mexicanum (assembly GCF_040938575.1). NCBI lineage: Eukaryota > Metazoa > Chordata > Amphibia > Caudata > Ambystomatidae > Ambystoma > Ambystoma mexicanum. The sequence continues at coordinate 1,154,136,826 of NC_090928.1, forward strand.
CACCAAAGGACAGAACAGCAGCTGGAGCGTCTCACCCGTACGCTCTCAGCTGAGATGCAGGCAACGAGGGCGGAGGTCAGGGCATCCCGTGAGTTGTTGCATGGGGACCTCCGCACACTCATCCTCCAGAACCAGACCTACCACACCCGCATGCTTGCAGCCATGGAGGAGCAGACTAGGGCCTTGCGTGGGCTGCCTCCCATAGTGCAACCACCTCCGGATGCAGCTGCACAGGGTGATAATAGCGACAGCAGTGATACTCCCACAATAGGGTAGCCGTGTGGGCCATGAGCCCATGGAGGTGTTTTATCTTCCCAGGATCCACGCAGGTGGGTTCTGGTGTGCATCCTGTCCTCGGACCTCCTGGGTGGCCTCCCCAACCCCCCCGGGCCCATCAATGGCCATTTTTGATTGTTTCTTATTTTTATTTTTATTTTGATTTCTTTTATTCCCAATTTTTTTGGGACAATCTGTTGGCTTAGATCTGTTGGCTTAGATCTGTTGGCTTCGATCTGTTGGCTTCGATCTGTTGGCTTCGATCTGTTGGCTTCCGTGGTTCCTGTGGGCATACGCTGCATTGTGGCTGGGCACATGCAGGCTTGTAATGTATTTGGTTCAGATGCTTGGGTTTGAGTCACACACACCCCTCCTGCTTCCCGTTTCCATGGGCTTGCAAAGGGTGTGCCCAAGTGACAGTGAATTACACAGTGACGTTGGACTCCCATGAGCTGTGTGGCCAGTCTGTAGTCAATACTGTGTATACATTCATAGTGCATATTACTGTTGTGTTGTACACTGCATGTTGCATTGATGTGTAACTCTTCTTCTGTGTCTACCTCCCAATTTGCAGGTCCCTTCCTCATGTCCACACAAGGACCTCTAGTCTGGAGATGGGGACCATGTTGGCAGCAGTGCACCTACAACTCTACATGGCGACAACACTGCACAGTTGGTAGTGGTGGGAGTGCAGGCATTTCCAGGTGGTGAGACTACTAATATGTAACATTTGTGATGTCATGTTAATGGTACTACGTGCTCAAGTATGTTGTTGGTCCGGCATTGCTGTGAGCATTTCAGGTGTTGCAGGTTTCTAATAGTGCCACTGTACATAGTGAGACTGATGTCATGTTGTGGGGATTACTTTGTTTACCTGCAATTAGCATGACATGGCACGGTGTGTCGTGTGGCGGTGCTGGGGTTGGGTTGGCTGACATGGCACTGTCCTCTTGTTGCATTTTGCAAGTGGGTATTCATTTTAGCTGCTTCAATGTGTAACTTCACAAAACTGCATTGGTGGTGTCTGTGTGGGTAGGGATGCACACATTGTGACACTTCCAGGTGAACAATCTCAGGCTGACATGGTATTCCCGGTTCATTCTCCAGACATTCAGGATCAGTGTCAGGTTGAGTCATCATTGATTGTCAGATGGAATGTGCCAGGGCAGTGTGCACTCCACAGGGGTGTGATTTCTATGTGAAGTAATTAGCCACTAGCTGTGTACGGGCTGCCTCCCCCCGTGCCCTTTCCCCTCCCATGCGCAGCGGCTGTGCATGTGGTTGGGGATGTGGGGCCACCACCATGTCCACGGCCAGGCCCCGGCGTGTTGCAACGTTGTGCAGGACACATGCTGCCACTATGATCCTGCACACTACTGGGGGAGCGTATAACAGCTGCCCGCCAGAACGGTCAAGGGAGCGAAAGCGTGACTTTAGCACTCCGAATGTGCGCTCCACTATGCCCCTGGTTGTAATGTGGGCTGTGTTATATCTTACCTGGGGTGGCGTGGTGGGGTTCCGAATTGGCGTCATCATGTGGGGGCTGAGAGGGTAGGCACTGTCCCCTGTGGAGGTGGTGATTGGTATCATTGGTGGGGTTGTGACCTTGCTCAGTATCCAACATGCATGCATGTGCAGTGGCATACATACTCACCAAGCAGCCATGTATCGCCATGCCGCCCAGCATCTATGTCCCGGCATAGGGTGGACATTCGGTAAATGAAGCTGTCGTGGGTGGACCCGGGATAGTTGGCATATACTGAGGTGATGATTCCCTTGGCATTACATACTACCTGCACGTTGATGGAATGCCAGTGCTTGCGGTTCCTATAGATGTGCTCTGATGCCCTGGGGGGACGTAGAGCCACATGGGTGCAGTCGATGGCACCTAGCACTTTGGGGAATCGTGCCACTCCGTAAAAATCCAGGGCGCCAGCATGCCTTTCTGCAGGTGTTCTGGGCAGGTATATGTGCCTGCGGACTGATGGGCGTGCAGTCATGATGTTCAAGACCTGGTGTAGGCAGCGTGACTGGGTGGCCTGTGACACCCCACCCACTATGGCACTTGTCCGCTGAAATGATCCAGTGGCTAAGAAGTGCAGTACATTGAGGACCTTCTCCAGGGGGCTGAGTGCTTGGGAGCACAGGGTGGGTGATGTGAGGTCATCCTCCCACTCAGTCACCAGGTCCAGTATGATGTGTGGTGGAAACCTGTACCTCCCATACACCTGGTCATCAGGCATCCCGAAAAGGCTGGTTCTGGGTGTGAATATTCTGGGCCGGACTATCCTCCTCCTCCTCCTTTGGTAGCCCACTGCCACTGCTGCTAGGAACGGTATGTTCATCCTGGCGTCTGAGCTTGTTATTGTTAAAGTCCGCAATGTTATGCTTTGCGCGTGTTCTAGGCGAGCGTGTGACCCGCGCACCCCTGGAATCCAGTTCCCAGTCCAATAGCGTGTGGAAATTCACACGCACCACGGGATACAGCGTGTGACCCGCGCACCCCTGGAATCCAGTTCCCAGTCCAATAGCGTGTGGAAATTCACACGCACCACGGGATACAGCGTGTGACCCGCGCACCCCTGGAATCCAGTTCCCAGTCCAATAGCGTGTGGAAATTCACACGCACCACGGGATACAGGTTCGCTGACGTACTTGCGTGTGTAAGTGGCCGCGCACCCATTAAATACACGTACATAGGCCAATCGCGTGTACGCGCACTTTTGTCCAATTACACGCAATGAAATACACGTACATAGGCCAATCACGCGATGACACTCTGACGTGCAGTATTTCCACGTGTGTTCCGTCATCACGTGCTGAGTGGGGAACGCCCGTGCGGGTCACGTCAGACGCGCTTACGCGCTGAGGGACTCTGGTCCAATAGAATCGCGTATGCGTGCTGACGCGCTTACGCGCTAAGGGCCTTTCCTCGGATTTCACGCTGACGTGCAGGATTTTCACGTGCCAAATCACTCCGTATCAAGCTGGCCACCCGAAAACACACGGAACACCACGCTCCTGCCCAGAAGGCCGAGTTACTGCCCCCCAGTGCCCCGAGCAGCCTCCCACGTGCTATCTGCTGCTGCCTGCCTGCCTGCCTGCCTGCTGCCACCGTGCCCTGCCATTTGGTGCCTGCACATCAGCCATCTGCAGGGGTCCAGTTGCTGTGTCCACCCCTGCTGGAACTGAAGACTCCCAACTGGGATTACATCGCTCCACAGCCCAGCCCCAGGACCCAGTTGCCCACCCACACCTGCCTCTGGGGTTGCCATGTCGGGCACTTCCACATCTGGCACCAGTGGCAACCCCAGGCCAGAGGGGCAGAGGGGCACCAGCTTCACTGCCACCGAAGTTGGTGTCCTGGTGGAGCATGTCCTGGGGCAGTATGATGCCCTCTTTGGATCGTCCCGCGCCAGCAAGGAAGGACGGGAGAGGATCTGGGCCGACTGTGTGGTTGCCATCAACGCGGAGGGGGTGGCAACACGCAACGTCCAGAAGATCAAGAAGCGCTGGGAGGACTTGAGGTCCAGGACCCTTGTGAAGGCCCGGCGCCTCGTGGAGGGGGGCCGGGGCCGCATGAGTTCCATCCAGAAGAGGGTCCTGGAACGCGTACGCCCAGCGCTCCACGCCCAGTCCTTGAGAGGGAGGCCCGTCTGGAGTTGAGCGGTATGTGTCCAAGCATTACTGTGTGAGACAGGGCATGTTGCGGTGTGCTGGTTCTATGATACTTGCCTGTATGTGTGCCATGGGCCATGTATGCATGTATGTGTGCAGGGACATCATGGTGATGCATGTGCGACCAGTGATGTGTGACCCACATGGTTGTTGCATGTGTTGAAATGCGGCATGGGGAGCCCTATGCAGATTTTGGACATGAGAGCATGCCAGTCTCTGTACCTGGACATGGATGGGGGTGAAGGATGGGTGCTGATGCCAGGTACATATATGGTAGCCATGTCTGTGTGCCTGACCTGCGTGTCTGTGACTTGTGCATGCCATGGATGCATGACACATGTGTGTGACAATGCACAGATTCAGTGACGCACCCAACTTACCCTTGTTTCGCCTGTGTTCGGTGTGTTTGGGGCCAGATGGATGTGACTGAGGTGAAGTGTGTGCATGTGATATGCATGAGCCATGATGCATGTGAGTTACATATCATTGAATGTTTCTAGAGTCCATTGGACATGCATGGAAATGTCCATGGCATGCACCATGCCTGTTACTGTGTGTGTTTTGCCTGGACTGACCCATGTGTTGTGGAGGGACATGATGGAAGTGTACTTTGACAGTGGTGCTCATCTGCTATTGCTTCCTGTCTAGGGGACCATTGTACAGTAGCCTGATGCTTGTGTCCTTTGTCTCCCTCTACGCAGCGGCTAGTGAAGAAGAGGGCGGAGACGGCGCTGTGGAGCAAGGCGGCGCGGATGCCCCCACGGCTGCAGCGGAAGGGGTGGGTGAGCCCCCACAGGGGCCTGCTACGGCGGGAGACGGTGGAGGAGCCATCCAGGTTGGTGGTTTGCACAGAGGAGGAGGAGGCCCGACACTGGTGCACACATAGGGCCTGGTGGGAGCATCCCTGCTGGTGCAAGTGGTGCAGTCCAGGGCAGGGGCAGGAGGCAGCACAGGTCACCGTGGAGGGGCCTGTGCATGTCACTGTCCCTGACCCTGTGAGTGCACCACCATGCACCAGCAGGGATGCCCCGTCCCAGGCCCGTCCGCAGGTAGAGGGGATGTCCATGTCACCTGACTCCCCTCACCTTGCGGACGTGGTAACCCCTGGCCGCGTGGAGAAGGTCCTGATTGGGGTCGCGATGCGCACGGCTGTGATTCGTGATGACGTGCGTGCTTCCCGGGAGGAGCACGCACGTCATCACGAAGTGCACCGTGCCGACGTGGCCCAATTGGGATCGGCCATGTTCGGGGTTTCCTGCATGTGTTGGCCAATCTGACGGCCCTCTCCTCCTCTGTGCAGGCTATCCACCGGTCGTTCTCCTTGCCGTCTTCCGGCCCAGATGCCACCAGGGCCCCCTGTGGACCTGCCCCGACCAATGCAGCCAGCTCGGTGGGGATCCCATCCCTGCCACAGTTGGGAGTCGGAGGTCCAGCAGGGGTGGACAACACAGCAAGTGGACCCCAGCAGATGGAAGATGTGACGGCATCATCGGGCAGGGCACGTGCACGACGGCGTCTGTGGTTTCCATCAGCCTGGATGCCCGTCGTGCTGGCAGAGGCAGTGGCGTCGGAGGTAGCAGCGGGCTCGACGTGGGAGGCATCATGGCTCGGGGCCATCAAGATCCGAGGGGCAGGCATCGGCTGGAGGGCAGGGCAACCCTGGGATGGTGGTGTGTTCCGTGTGGGAGGAGTTTGGCCAGCGGATAGGTGCGGAGCGGCAGCGGGCGGAAGAGGAGCGGCTCGCCATGGTCAGGGCGGAGTTCTCCATGCGTCGGGCATTGAGGCGGGCTGAGTGCCTCGAGGAAGCTCGCAGGGAGTTTGAGGTGGACATGGGGTTGTCCCTGCGAGACCTCGGGGCCAGGACAGAGTCCCGCCTCCAGGACATCGACATGGAGTTCGATGATGCCCTGGCCAGCAACATCACCAAGTGAGCCGCAGGACTTGCCCGCTGCCTTTGTATATAGTTATTTAGTTAGTTAGTGCTAGGTTTCCTTTATTTATTTTTATTTTTTTGGACCGCTCGGACAATGGCCACTTTTTTTGTACATATATTTTTCATTAGTTAGTGGTAGGTTTCATTTTTGGTGTTGGGCTCATGGACCCTGGAACATTCCTGTATATAGTTTGTTTTTTTTGGGAGATACATTTTTTTAATTTCTTATTGTTTTCACCATGACGTAATGGTTTTTCATTGATTTCCTATTACATGATATTGCTTTGGACAAATTCATTTTGATTTTTTTTTCCTTTGTTTTTTTGTTTATCACTTTTGTTCTCGGACATGGACCATTTATTTACTTAGCCACATCGTTGTATGTTTTTAAATTTCACTTATTTTGGTATTTAATACATTTCTTATATTTTCTTACACTTGTGTTATTTTCTCATTGGTTTGTTACATGTCATGATTATGGGTTTTGACATTCACTTGCACCCATTGTGTATGTGTGTGTGACGGACATGTGTTCTTTTGCATACTTGGCATTGGGGTTGTGTCATGTGATTGCATTCACTATGTGGGTGGATGCATCCTTGCCTGGGTGTTTGTGCTGGGTATGCTGGCCATTACTGCCATGATTGTGTATCGTCAGGACCTGGGGCCAGGGGGACATGTGTGGGGGCCTGCTGGCAGGTTCCCCACAGTGCTGGGGGGTGGGGGTGGTGGGAGACATGAGTGGGGGCCTGGTGGAGGGTGCCCCTGGATGGTGGGGGGTGGGGGTGGTGGGAGACATGAGTGGGGCCTGGTGGAGGGTGCCCCTGGTGACTGGGGGGGTGGGGGTGGTGGGAGACATGAGTGGGGGCCTGGTGGAGGGTGCCCCTGGATGGTGGGGGGTGGGGGTGGTGGGAGACATGGTTGGGGGCCTGGTGGAGGGTGCCCCTGGTGACTGGGGGGGTGGGGGTGGTGGGAGACATGAGTGGGGGCCTGGTGGAGGCTGCCCCTGCACTGCTGGGGGGTGGGGGTGGTGGGAGACATGAGTGGGGGCTGGTGGAGGGTGCCCCTGGTGACTGGGGGGGTGGGGGTGGTGGGGTGACATGAGTGGGGGCCTGGTGGAGGGTGCCACTGGTGACTGGGGGGTGGGGTGGTGGGTGACATGAGTGGGGGCCTGGTGGAGGGTGCCCCTGGTGACTGGGGGGGTGGGGGTGGTGGGAGACATGAGTGTGGGCCTGGTGGAGGCTGCCCCTGCACTGCTGGGGGGTGGGGGTGGTGGGAGACATGAGTGGGGGCCTGTGGAGGGTGCCCCTGGTGACTGGGGGGGTGGGGGTGGGTGGGTGACATGAGTGGGGGCCTGGTGGAGGGTGCCTGGTGACTGGGGGGGTGGGGGTGGTGGGTGACATGAGTGGGGGCCTGGTGGAGGGTGCCCCTGGATGGTGGGGGGTGGGGGTGGTGGGAGGCATGGGTGGGGGCCTGGTGGAGGCTGCCCCTGCACTGCTGGGGGTTGGGGGTGGTGGGAGGCATGGGTGGGGGCCTGGTGGAGGCTGCCCTGGTGGCGTGAGGGTGGGGGTGGTGGGAGACATGGGTGGGGGCCTGGTGGAGGGTGCCCCTGGTGACTGGGGGGGTGGGGGTGGTGGGAGACATGAGTGGGGGCCTGGTGGAGGGTGCCCCTGGATGGTGGGGGGTGAGGGTGGTGGGAGACATGGTTGGGGGCCTGGTGGAGGGTGCCCCTGGTGACTGGGGGGTGGGGGTGGTGGGAGACATGAGTGGGGGCCTGGTGGAGGGTGCCCCTGGATGGTGGGGGGTGGGGGTGGTGGGAGACATGGTTGGGGGCCTGGTGGAGGGTGCCCCTGGTGACTGGGGGGGTGGGGGTGGTGGGAGACATGAGTGGGGGCCTGGTGGAGGCTGCCCCTGCACTGCTGGGGGGTGGGGGTGGTGGGAGACATGAGTGGGGGCCTGGTGGAGGGTGCCCCTGGTGACTGGGGGGGTGGGGGTGGTGGGTGACATGAGTGGGGGCCTGGTGGAGGGTGCCCCTGGTGACTGGGGGGGGTGGGGGTGGTGGGTGACATGAGTGGGGGCCTGGTGGAGGGTGCCCCTGGTGACTGGGGGGGTGGGGGTGGTGGGAGACATGAGTGTGGGCCTGGTGGAGGCTGCCCCTGCACTGCTGGGGGGTGGGGGTGGTGGGAGACATGAGTGGGGGCCTGGTGGAGGGTGCCTCTGGTGACTGGGGGGGGGTGGGGGTGGTGGGTGACATGAGTGGGGGCCTGGTGGAGGGTGCCCCTGGTGACTGGGGGGTGGGGGTGGTGGGTGACATGAGTGGGGGCCTGGTGGAGGGTGCCCCTGGATGGTGGGGGGTGGGGGTGGTGGGAGACATGAGTGGGGGCCTGGTGGAGGGTGCCCTGGATGGTGGGGGGTGGTGGTGGTGGGAGACATGGTTGGGGGCCTGGTGGAGGGTGCCCCTGGTGACTGGGGGGGTGGGGGTGGTGGGAGACATGGTTGGGGGCCTGGTGGAGGGTGCCCCTGGTGACTGGGGGGTGGGGGTGGTGGGAGACATGAGTGGGGGCCTGGTGGAGGGTACCCCTGGTGACTGGGAGGGTGGGGGTGGTGGGAGACATGAGCAGGTGTGCAGGGTAGTCCCCTGTTTTGTGGGCTGCCTGCAGGGCCGTCGAGGGTGACAGGACCCACCCAGCCTAATCGCGTGTGTAACTTCGCACGCACCCCTGTAATACACGTACCAAGCCAAATCGCGTGTGATAATTCCCGCGCACCTCTGAAATACACGCGCCCAGCCTATTCGCGTGTGGAAATTCCCGCGCACCCCTGAAATACACGCGCCCAGGCTATTCGCGTGTGGAACTTCCCGCGCACCCCTGAAATACACGCGGCCAGGCTATTCGCGTGTGGAACTTCCCGCGCACCCCTGAAATACACGCGCCCAGGCTATTCGCGTGTGGAACTTCCCGCGCACCCCTGAAATACACGCGCCAAGCCTATTCGCGTGTGGAACTTCCCGCGCACCCCTGAAATACACGCGGCCAGGCTATTCGCGTGTGGAACTTCCGCGCACCCCTGAAATACACGTACCCTGCTGTAATCGCGTGTGGGACTTCCCGCGCACCCCTGGAATACACGCGCCCAGGCTATTCGCGTGTGGAACTTCCCGCGCACCCCTGAAATACACGTACCCTGCTGTAATCGCGTGTGGGACTTCCCGCGCACCCCTGGAATACACGCGCCCAGGCTATTCGCGTGTGGAACTTCCCGTGCACCCCTGAAATACACGTACCCTGCTGTAATCGCGTGTGGGGACTTCCCGCGCACCCCTGTAATACACGCGCCCAGCCTATTCACGTGTGGAAATTCCCGCGCACCCCTGAAATACACGCGCCCAGGCTATTCGCGTGTGGAACTTCCCGCGCACCCCTGAAATACACGTACCCTGCTGTAATCGCGTGTGGGACTTCCCGCGCACCCCTGAAATACACGCGCCCAGGCTATTCGCGTGTGGAAACTTGCCGCGCACCCCTGAAATCCACGTACCCTGCTGTAATCGCCTGTGGGACTTCCCGCGCACCCCTGGAATACACGCGCCCAGGCTATTTGCGTGTGGAACTTCCCGCGCACCCCTGAAATACACGTACCCTGCTGTAATCGCGTGTGGGACTTCCCGCGCACCCCTGTAATACACGCGCCCAGCCTATTCGCGTGTGGAAATTCCCGCGCACCCCTGAAATACACGCGCCCAGGCTATTCGCGTGTGGAACTTCCCGCGCACCCCTGAAATACATGCGGCCAGGCTATTCGCGTGTGGAACTTCCCGCGCACCCCTGAAATACACGTACCCTGCTGTAATCGCGTGTGGGACTTCCCGCGCACCCCTGTAAATGACGTACCCTGGCTTTTCGCGTGTGGAACTTCACACGCACCCCTGGTATAGACGTGGCCAGGGCAATCGCGTGTGGGACTTCCCCGCACCCCGGGATACACGTACCCAGGGCAATCGCGCGAGTGACTTCTCGCGCAACCCGTTGTACACACACGCGCGAATTTTTGAACAGTGGGTGTCCGTGTAAATGGCGTACACCTTTGCACATCATTAGTCCTTTGGGGTCACGGTATGGCCCATTGCTGTATGTGGGTGGTATTTGTTGGCGCAGGTTTTGGCGCACTTTCGTTGAGTGCGTCGGGACGCTACCGCCTGCTTACTTGTGGCGTACGTTTTTGGGCCTGTGCGCTGGTTTGATCGAGCGCTGTTTTGCCCTGTTCGAATCCATGAATACGTGTTGCCGGAGAGCGTGTGGGCGTTCCACGCACTTGCCTCCTGTACTTCCCCGTGCCGCCCACATTCTTCCCCATTCCGAGTGTTGTGCCCCATTTTATTCCCCATTCCGAGTGTCCCGCCCTGTGTTCCGCCTACTTTAGAGCTGTGCGCTGCGCTCGGAGTGATAGCGCAGTGGCCGTGGCGCACGCCGTTGGTTGACCTGTGCGCCGGCGTGCGCCGCGCACTTTTTCAGCGCACGTCCTATGCTTTTCTTATGCACGGACTTCCATGAATCGACGTGCGCTGGTTTCCCTGCGCTTTTCGCTATTTTTCGGCGCAGCGCACGTATAGGCCCCTCTGCGCCGGAATTTTAGGCGCACATTTATTCCATGAATCGGCCTGCAAATGTTATGCTTTTTTGTCCCTGTTGAATACTTTCATGTAACTGAAAATATGTATTTTGGGCCTTAGCATTTACTCTGGAATAAACACTTTTGTTGTAGATGGGATGCTGACATCACAATTATTCCTCAAATATGTTTCTTTCAAATGTTTTGTGCTGAATGCAGTTCATATACCTATTTTTAAATGTTGAATCTTCATTCCTTTTGTATAGTTTTCCCTACACAATCCCCCACCTGATTTGCTCTCTGTGGCAGTGAAGGGGAAGAACAAGGGGATATTCTTCTTCTGAATATTTTCTATATGTCTATAGAGGAATCTTTCTTCCATCATCTCTTCTTCTTTTTTAGGGAACGGTGGCAGTTTCTTTTATGGGTCTTCTCTCCTCGATGCATTTTCCTTGGGGAGTATCGTTCTCCATGCCTCGTTCTCTGAAAGGAATTTTAGTGTAATTGAACAGTTACACAGGGTTGTTTAGTAGCAGCTAGAGACACTAATTTAAAAACACTTGTATCCTATTGTGAGATTTTTATCTTACATTTAAACACCTTTTCCCATAATCATGACCTTTTCATCCAGTCTTTTGCTGTACTCTGAATTAGTTTCTTAACAGTTAATTAAATCATTAAGTCGTTGCTCCTTGCCCTATTCTGTTATCAAGGTTACATTCTCTAGGATTTGTCTTCAACCCTGACTACAGATACCTCCTAAATCCTTCTCAAAGCTGTTCAATAGTGATAGATTGATATGGACCCATTTGATCAACTCTGCATCAGGATCATCTCTACCCCACTAGGTAACTGAATGTTCACTGTCAGTGCAATGTTGTGATCTGGCCATTGCCATAACATGGATTTCTCCCAGGAGGGATTCCATATCTATGAAGTCCCTCTGTGGAGCTCTTGATTTGGCCAGATGGTCAGCCAAGTCATTTCTAGTTATATTAGGACCTTCTATCTTGGAATGCCCTTTTATCTTTTCCCAATAGATGGCTATTTCATTACACGTCACAAGAACATCAATATTCTGGATCAATTTACCATGTTTTAATGGTTTATTAGTTACACATAGCATGATTCTGTTGATCCAATTAATCAGTTATAACACACACCCATTTTGCACATAATCAGAATCAGTTATAATCACCAGTTCTGTGAGCTGGTGTTTTACAGCAGTGAGGACAGCTTGGTAAACTGCCATCAGCTGTAACCCTGATTACTCTTTTTTTACAAGCAGAGGGTTCAGAATCTTCATGCAATCTGCCAGCGACTAATTATTTCTCCCCATGTTTAGTAAAATGGTAGGCACATCCATCCATATAAACTGTGGGTATTGTCTTCATATTCCTTGTACAGGGATGCCAGGTATGCCTCCATATTATCTGTGGATATTAGACTTTCATCCTCACGACAGTGCTCTTCAGCACAATCATCTAAGTCTGCCAATCCTTGAACTATAGGGCATTTCTAATGTTGGAACTTCTGGACCGCAGCAAGAAAGCCCTTCATTGACAGAATCTAAGAATTAACTAGAGTCATACCCAGCCTGTCGTCTATTACGTTGTAGATATTGTAACAGTTGGTGGGAGGAGCTTCCCTGAATAAACACTGTTGCCAGGAGTGCTTTCTAGCAATTGTTGATTTGGTTAAATGTTCATGTTTTTTGGTATAAAACTGCTATCAAGTAAGAAGTTCAGAAACCAGTCTCAAATAAAAAATGCTTATTCTTGATGGGCTAAGCCAGAAAAGTAGCTTGTGACAACCTTCTCTTCAATTGATTTACTGCCTTAGATTGTGCTTCACCCTACTCCCACTTCACCTCAGTCTTCAATAAGTGGACCACCAAGGTTGAGTGCACAGTCCCCAATGAATTTTCAACTATAATTAGTGCAAGGAGTCTTTGCAACTCATGCAGATGTGCGGGGTTCTTTAATTTAAGTAGTGCCTCAGCCAATATTTTCTGGGGATTAAAGCTCTTAGCAGTGATTTCATGTCCCAGAAAGTCCAATCTGGTTTTGCACCATTGTGTTTACTGGAAAGATAAGTTTGCAGTAGCATTTTGCAACTTTGTAAGAATATATCAGATTTCTGTCAGATGTTCTTCGACAGAGAATCATTTGATCAACAGATCATCCACATAGGTCAGGTTTCCACTTTCACCCAAACCGGGCATGGCCTTGTGAAGGAAAATGCTGATGTAATATCCTGAATTGATGTATCTGAAGGGTGTACAAGTCCAAGTATATTGATGCCCCTTAGGTAAAGGCAAGCTTTTACTGATTTTCCCTATTCACAGGCACTGTCCAATAACTTCTTGTCAGGTCAAGGGCAGAATACAACTTTGTTCTTTGGATCTGGTCCAGACCATGTTCAATATACGTAATACATAACTATGACATGTGGACACGTGTATTCAACTCCCTCAGGTCAGCACACAGTATCCATTGTTCATTTGGTTGTAGGATCCCAAGTACTGGATCATTAAAGGAACTGTAGTTAGGACACATGATCCCATGAGAATCCAGATTTCTGATAATCTCTGTGAGCGATTCCATTATGGCGAGAGACAGCATGTATTGTCTTACAAACATCGAGACACTTCAGGGTCAGTAGGTATTGTTGTTTGCTTAATTAATATGTGTATGCCCTCAATCATATGAGTCAAATGAGAAGATATTATGGAAATCCAGGAATACCTGTCTCAGTTGTTGCCATGATTCACCAGTCTGAGAGACATCAGCCAGACTGATCTGTTCTTCGACCATCTGCTGGAAACCTGAAGATACCTTTAGTGTTTGTTATTTCAGAAGTATCCTACAATCGGCTGGAAATAACTCTTTTGATGGTGTTTACCTGCAATGGAATATTAACCTCTTCTTTGTATTGGAAATCTGCATAATAAGGCAAAATAATGAGCGGACTGAAATGGAGAAGAATGTGTGTAGGCCCATTTTCTGAATGTCAGTCAAATGCTTTTCTGGACGCTTTTCAGGAGAGCTTCAGATTTTGTTTGGGGCCTTCTTGAGTGTAGAACATCGAGGTATCCCTTCTAATGTGGAAAACCACTTGTCTTTGGGAAGGAGATTCATGTTTAGGAGTTAAAATGAGCTCCCCTCACCAATCTGTTCTCCTACTGAGATACTAGTGATCTTGGGAACCTGATTGATCTCAAAATGTAATTGAATTTGTTTTGGGTATCATTCAATCATGTGACAAGTATCATTCAATCAAGTGACAAGTGCCATTCATGCTGACATAATTGGTACTACTCTCCAGCTTGATGGGACGGTAGGCTTGGGTCCAGAAAAATGTGTTCATGCAATCAGTGGGGACATCCTCTGAAGGAAATCGATCCCCAGTAAACAAATTGTGTCATCTGGAGCTACGACTATCACCAGATGTTTTGATGGTTTTGTTCAATGTTTATCTCCACATCTGCAATCCCATTTTCAGAAATATCCTTTCCATCAAACCTTTGGAATTTTCTTGGAAGAGATTTAAGAGAAACGTTATTACTGCCCTTTTCCTAGACTGACTGGCCGATTCATGGAATTAATGTGCGCCGAAAATTCCGGCGCAGAGGTGCCAAAACATGCGAATCGCAGTGCAAGTGCGAAAATCGCACAGGACCCAGCGCACATCGATTCATGGAAGTCCGTGCGCGAGAAAAATATTGGATGTGTGCTGAAAAAGTGCATGGCGCACACCGGCGCACAGGTCATCCAACGGCGTGCGCCACAGCGAAATCTCACATAGCGCGGCGCACATAACAAAAGTAGGCGGGACATGGGGCGTAACACTCGGAATGGGGAACAACGCGTGAAAATATGGGCGTCACGGGGGAAGTACAGGAGGCAAGTGCGCGGAAACGCCCACATGCTCACCTACAACTCGTATTCATGGAATCGAATAGGGCAAACCAGCGCATGGGCAAAGACGAACACAGGGCCAAACAAGTCCCTGCGCCTGAAATAAATGTGCGCCAAAATGTGCGCTAACAAAAAGCACCTATATACAGCTATGATGAATGATCCATACTGTGGCCCTCTAGGACAAATGAGGTGCAAAGGGGTATGCGACAAACACGAACATCCGCTGTGTGAAAAATAGCGTGTGCGTGTATTTCGGGGTGCGCGGGAAGTGCCACACGCGATTGTCCTTGGTACATGTATTCCGGGGTGCCCGTGAAGTTTCACATGCAATTTGAGCAGGGTACGTGTATTCCAAGGTGCGCGGGAAGTTTCACACGCAAATTTACAGGGAACGTGTATTTCGGGGTGCGCGTGAAGTTCCACACGCGATTTCAGCAGGGTACTTGCACTTCGGGTGCGCAGGAAGTTCCACACGCAAATCCAGCAGCCTACATGTATTTCAGGGGTGCCGTGTGGGTCCTCCCAGGTGTTCCCTCTACTCCCTCCACAGCCCCTGCAGGCAGCCCACACCACAGGGGACTACCCTGCACCCCTGCACATGTCCTGCAGGCAGCCCATCCACCATGGCCATGCCCCCCAGCCAACCCACATGTCACCTTGCACTACTGCCCACCAATGCATGTCTACCAGCACCCCCACCCCCCAGCAGTCAGGGGCACCCTCCACCAGGCCCCCATTCATGTCCCCCTGCACCCTCACCCCCCAGCATCCAGGGGCACCCTCCACCAGGCCCCCACTCATGTCTCCCAGCACCCCCACCCCCCAGCATCCAGGGGAACCCTCCACCAGGCCCCCACTCATGTCTCCCAGCACCCCCACCCCCCAGCATCCAGGGGCACCCTCCACCAGGCCCCCACTCATGTCCCCCTGCACCCCACCCCCCAGCATCCAGGGGCACCCTCCACCAGGCCCCCACTCATGTCTCCCTGCGTCCCCACCTCCCAGCATCCAGGGGCACCCTCCACCAGGCCCCCACTCATGTCCAACTCATGTCTCCCTGCACCCCCACCCCCCAGCAGTCAGGGGCACCCTCCACCAGGCCCCCACTCATGTCCAACTCATGTCTCCCTGCACCCCACCCCCCAGCAGTCAGGGGCTCCCTCCACCAGGCCCCCACTCATGTCTCCCTGCACCCCCACCCCCCAGCAGCCAGGGTCACCCTCCACCAGGCCCCCACTCATGTCTCCCAGCACCCCCACCCCCCAGCATCAAGGGGCAGCCTCCACCAGGCCCCCACTCATGTCTCAAGGCACCCTCACCCCCCCAGCATCCAGGGGCACCCTCAACCAGGCCCCCACTCATGTCCAACTGCACCCCCACCCCCCAGCATCCAGGGGTACCCTCCACCAGGCCCCCACTCATGTCTCCCAGCACCCCCACCCCCAGCATCCAGGGGCACCCTCCACCAGGCCCCCACTCATGTCTCCCAGCACCCCCACCCCCCAGCAACCAGGGGCACCCTCCACCAGGCCCCCATTCATGTCCCCTTGCACCCCCACCCCCCAGCAGTCAGGGTCACCCTCCACTAGGCCCCCACTCATGTCTCCCAGCACCCCCACCCCCCAGCATCAAGGGGCAGCCTCCACCAGGCCCCCACTCATGTCTCAAGGCACCCTCACCCCCCCAGCATCCAGGGGCACCCTCAACCAGGCCCCCACTCATGTCCAACTGCACCCCCACCCCCCAGCATCCAGGGGTACCCTCCACCAGGCCCCCACTCATGTCTCCCAGCACCCCCACCCCCAGCATCCAGGGGCACCCTCCACCAGGCCCCCACTCATGTCTCCCAGCACCCCCACCCCCCAGCAACCAGGGGCACCCTCCACCAG
The DNA here is from genome assembly GCF_040938575.1 of Ambystoma mexicanum. Taxonomy (NCBI): domain Eukaryota; kingdom Metazoa; phylum Chordata; class Amphibia; order Caudata; family Ambystomatidae; genus Ambystoma; species Ambystoma mexicanum. The sequence continues at coordinate 1,154,153,136 of NC_090928.1, forward strand.
GCCCCCATTCATGTCCCCTTGCACCCCCACCCCCCAGCATCCAGGGGCACCCTCCACCAGGCCCCCACTCATGTCCAACTCATGTCCCCCTGCACCCCCACCCCCCAGCATCCAGAGGCACCCTCCACCAGGCCCCCACTCATGTCCCCCTGCACCCCCACCCCCCAGCATCCAGGGGCACCCTCCACCAGGCCCCCACTCATGTCCCCCTGCACCCCCACCCCCCAGCATCCTGGGGCACCCTACACCAGGCCCCACTCATGTCCCCCTGCACCCCCACCCCCCAGCATCCAGGGGCACCCTCCACCAGGCCCCCACTCATGTCCCACTGCACCCCCACCCCCCAGCATCCAGGGGCACCCTCCACCAGGCCCCCAATCATGTCCAACTCATGTCCCCCTGCACCCCCACCCCCCAGCATCCAGGGGCACCCTCCACCAGGCCCCCAATCATGTCCAACTCATGTCCCCCTGCACCCCCACCCCCCAGCATCCAGGGGCACCCTCCACCAGGCCCCCACTCATGTCCCCCTGCACCCCCACCCCCCAGCATCCAGGGGCACCCTCCACCAGGCCCCCACTCATGTCCAACTCATGTCTCCCTGCACCCCCACCCCCCAGCAGTCAGGGGCACCCTCCACCAGTCCCCCACTCATGTCCAACTCATGTCTCCCTGCACCCCCACCCCTCAGCATCCAGGGGCACCCTCCAACAGGCCCCTACTCATGTCCCCCTGCACCCCCACCCCCCAGCATCCAGGGGCACCCTCCGCCAGGCCCCCACTCATGTCTCCCAGCACCCCCACTCCCCAGCATCCAGGGGCACCCTCCACCAGGCCCCCACTCATGTCCCCCTGCACCCCCACCCCCAGCATCCAGGGGCACCCTCCACCAGGCCCCCACTCATGTCCAACTCATGTCTCCCTGCACCCCCACCCCCCAGCAGTCAGGGGCACCCTCCACCAGTCCCCCACTCATGTCCAACTCATGTCTCCCTGCACCCCCACCCCTCAGCATCCAGGGGCACCCTCCACCAGGCCCCCACTCATGTCCCCCTGCACCCCCACCCCCCAGCATCCAGGGGCACCCTCCGCCAGGCCCCCACTCATGTCTCCCAGCACCCCCACTCCCCAGCATCCAGGGGCACCCTCCACCAGGCCCCCACTCATGTCTCCCAGCACCCCCACCCCCCAGCATCCAGGGGCACCCTCCACCAGGCCCCCAATCATGTCTCCCAGCACCCCCACCTCCCAGCATCCAGGGGCACCCTCCACCAGGCCCCCACTCATGTCTCCCAGCACCCCCACCCCCCAGCATCCAGGGGCACCCTCCACTAGGCCCCCACTCATGTCTCCCTGCACCCCCACCCCCCAGCATCCAGGGGCATCCTCCACCAGGCCCCCAATCATGTCCAACTCATGTCCCCCTGCACCCCCACCCCCCAGCATCCAGGGGCACCCTCCACCAGGCCCCCACTCATGTCCCCCTGCACCCCCACCCCCCAGCATCCAGGGGCACCCTCCACCAGGCCCCCACTCATGTCCAACTCATGTCTCCCTGCACCCCCACCCCCCAGCAGTCAGGGGCACCCTCCACCAGTCCCCCACTCATGTCCAACTCATGTCTCCCTGCACCCCCACCCCTCAGCATCCAGGGGCACCCTCCACCAGGCCCCCACTCATGTCCCCCTGCACCCCCACCCCCCAGCATCCAGGGGCACCCTCCGCCAGGCCCCCACTCATGTCTCCCAGCACCCCCACTCCCCAGCATCCAGGGGCACCCTCCACCAGGCCCCCACTCATGTCTCCCAGCACCCCCACCCCCCAGCATCCAGGGGCACCCTCCACCAGGCCCCCAATCATGTCTCCCAGCACCCCCACCTCCCAGCATCCAGGGGCACCCTCCACCAGGCCCCCACTCATGTCTCCCAGCACCCCCACCCCCGAGCATCCAGGGGCACCCTCCACTAGGCCCCCACTCATGTCTCCCTGCACCCCCACCCCCCAGCATCCAGGGGCATCCTCCACCAGGCCCCCAATCATGTCCAACTCATGTCCCCCTGCACCCCCACCCCCCAGCATCCAGGGCCACCCTCCACCAGGCCCCCACTCATGTCTCCCTGCACCCCATCCCCCAGCATCCAGGGGCACCCTCCACCAGGCCCCCACTCATGTCCCCCTGCACCCCCACCCCCCAGCATCCAGGGGCACCCTCCACCATGCCCCCACTCATGTCCCCCTGCACCCCCACCCCCCAACATCCAGGGGCACCCTCCACCAGGCCCCCACTCATGTTCAACTCATGTCCCCCTGCACCGCCGCCCCCCCAGCATCCAGGGGCACCCTCCACCAGGCCCCACTCATGTCCCCCTGCACCCCACCCCCCAGCATCCAAGGCACCCTCCACCAGGCCCCCACTTATGTCCCCCTGCACCCCCACCCCCCAGCATCCAAGGGCACCCTCCACCAGGCCCCCACTCATGTCCAACTCATGACTCCCTGCACCCCACCCCCCAGCAGTCAGGGGCACCCTCCACCAGGCCCCCACTCATGTCTCCCAGCACCCCCACCACCCAGCATCCAGGGGCACCCTCCACCAGGCCCCCACTCATGTCTCTCAGCACCCCCACCCCCCCAGCAATCAGGGGAACCCCCCACCAGGCCCCCACTCATGTCTCCAAGCACCCCCACTCCCCAGCATCCAGGGGCACCATCCACCGGGCCCCCACTCATGTCTCCCAGCACCCCCACCCCCCAGCATCCAGGGGCACCCTCCACCAGGCCCCTACTCATGTGTCCCACTACCCCCACCCCCCAGCATCCAGGGGCACCCTCCACAAGGCCCCCACTCATGTCTCCCAGCACCCCCACTCCCCAGCATCCAGGGGCACCCTCCACCAGGCCCCCACTCATGTCTCCCAGCACCCCCACCCCCCAGCATCCAGGGGCACCCTCCACCAGGCCCCCAATCATGTCTCCCAGCAGCCCCACCCCCCAGCATCCAGGGGCACCCTCCACCAGGCCCCCACTCATGTCTCCCTGCACCCCCACCCCCAGCATCCAGGGGCATCCTCCACCAGGCCCCCACTCATGTCTCCCTGCACCCCCAGCCCCCAGCATCCAGGGGCACCCTCCACCAGGCCCCCACTCATGTCCCCCTGCACCCCCACCCCCCAGCATCCAGGGGCATCCTCCACCAGGCCCCAACTTATGTCTCCCAGCACTCTCACCCCCCCAGCATCCAGGGGCACCCTCCACCAGGCCCCCACTCATGTCCCCCTGCACCCCCACCCCCAGCAGTCAGGGTCACCCTCCACTAGGCCCCCACTCATGTCTCCCAGCACCCCCACCCCCCAGCATCAAGGGGCAGCCTCCACCAGGCCCCCACTCATGTCTCAAGGCACCCTCACCCCCCCAGCATCCAGGGGCACCCTCAACCAGGCCCCCACTCATGTCCAACTGCACCCCCACCCCCCAGCATCCAGGGGTACCCTCCACCAGGCCCCCACTCATGTCTCCCAGCACCCCCACCCCCAGCATCCAGGGGCACCCTCCACCAGGCCCCCACTCATGTCTCCCAGCACCCCCACCCCCCAGCAACCAGGGGCACCCTCCACCAGGCCCCCATTCATGTCCCCTTGCACCCCCACCCCCCAGCAGTCAGGGTCACCCTCCACTAGGCCCCCACTCATGTCTCCCAGCACCCCCACCCCCCAGCATCAAGGGGCAGCCTCCACCAGGCCCCCACTCATGTCTCAAGGCACCCTCACCCCCCCAGCATCCAGGGGCACCCTCAACCAGGCCCCCACTCATGTCCAACTGCACCCCCACCCCCCAGCATCCAGGGGTACCCTCCACCAGGCCCCCACTCATGTCTCCCAGCACCCCCACCCCCAGCATCCAGGGGCACCCTCCACCAGGCCCCCACTCATGTCTCCCAGCACCCCCACCCCCCAGCAACCAGGGGCACCCTCCACCAGGCCCCCATTCATGTCCCCTTGCACCCCCACCCCCCAGCATCCAGGGGCACCCTCCACCAGGCCCCCACTCATGTCCAACTCATGTCCCCCTGCACCCCCACCCCCCAGCATCCAGAGGCACCCTCCACCAGGCCCCCACTCATGTCCCCCTGCACCCCCACCCCCCAGCATCCAGGGGCACCCTCCACCAGGCCCCCACTCATGTCCCCCTGCACCCCCACCCCCCAGCATCCTGGGGCACCCTACACCAGGCCCCACTCATGTCCCCCTGCACCCCCACCCCCCAGCATCCAGGGGCACCCTCCACCAGGCCCCCACTCATGTCCCACTGCACCCCCACCCCCCAGCATCCAGGGGCACCCTCCACCAGGCCCCCAATCATGTCCAACTCATGTCCCCCTGCACCCCCACCCCCCAGCATCCAGGGGCACCCTCCACCAGGCCCCCAATCATGTCCAACTCATGTCCCCCTGCACCCCCACCCCCCAGCATCCAGGGGCACCCTCCACCAGGCCCCCACTCATGTCCCCCTGCACCCCCACCCCCCAGCATCCAGGGGCACCCTCCACCAGGCCCCCACTCATGTCCAACTCATGTCTCCCTGCACCCCCACCCCCCAGCAGTCAGGGGCACCCTCCACCAGTCCCCCACTCATGTCCAACTCATGTCTCCCTGCACCCCCACCCCTCAGCATCCAGGGGCACCCTCCAACAGGCCCCCACTCATGTCCCCCTGCACCCCCACCCCCCAGCATCCAGGGGCACCCTCCGCCAGGCCCCCACTCATGTCTCCCAGCACCCCCACTCCCCAGCATCCAGGGGCACCCTCCACCAGGCCCCCACTCATGTCCCCCTGCACCCCCACCCCCAGCATCCAGGGGCACCCTCCACCAGGCCCCCACTCATGTCCAACTCATGTCTCCCTGCACCCCCACCCCCCAGCAGTCAGGGGCACCCTCCACCAGTCCCCCACTCATGTCCAACTCATGTCTCCCTGCACCCCCACCCCTCAGCATCCAGGGGCACCCTCCACCAGGCCCCCACTCATGTCCCCCTGCACCCCCACCCCCCAGCATCCAGGGGCACCCTCCGCCAGGCCCCCACTCATGTCTCCCAGCACCCCCACTCCCCAGCATCCAGGGGCACCCTCCACCAGGCCCCCACTCATGTCTCCCAGCACCCCCACCCCCCAGCATCCAGGGGCACCCTCCACCAGGCCCCCAATCATGTCTCCCAGCACCCCCACCTCCCAGCATCCAGGGGCACCCTCCACCAGGCCCCCACTCATGTCTCCCAGCACCCCCACCCCCCAGCATCCAGGGGCACCCTCCACTAGGCCCCCACTCATGTCTCCCTGCACCCCCACCCCCCAGCATCCAGGGGCATCCTCCACCAGGCCCCCAATCATGTCCAACTCATGTCCCCCTGCACCCCCACCCCCCAGCATCCAGGGGCACCCTCCACCAGGCCCCCACTCATGTCCCCCTGCACCCCCACCCCCCAGCATCCAGGGGCACCCTCCACCAGGCCCCCACTCATGTCCAACTCATGTCTCCCTGCACCCCCACCCCCCAGCAGTCAGGGGCACCCTCCACCAGTCCCCCACTCATGTCCAACTCATGTCTCCCTGCACCCCCACCCCTCAGCATCCAGGGGCACCCTCCACCAGGCCCCCACTCATGTCCCCCTGCACCCCCACCCCCCAGCATCCAGGGGCACCCTCCGCCAGGCCCCCACTCATGTCTCCCAGCACCCCCACTCCCCAGCATCCAGGGGCACCCTCCACCAGGCCCCCACTCATGTCTCCCAGCACCCCCACCCCCCAGCATCCAGGGGCACCCTCCACCAGGCCCCCAATCATGTCTCCCAGCACCCCCACCTCCCAGCATCCAGGGGCACCCTCCACCAGGCCCCCACTCATGTCTCCCAGCACCCCCACCCCCGAGCATCCAGGGGCACCCTCCACTAGGCCCCCACTCATGTCTCCCTGCACCCCCACCCCCCAGCATCCAGGGGCATCCTCCACCAGGCCCCCAATCATGTCCAACTCATGTCCCCCTGCACCCCCACCCCCCAGCATCCAGGGCCACCCTCCACCAGGCCCCCACTCATGTCTCCCTGCACCCCATCCCCCAGCATCCAGGGGCACCCTCCACCAGGCCCCCACTCATGTCCCCCTGCACCCCCACCCCCCAGCATCCAGGGGCACCCTCCACCATGCCCCCACTCATGTCCCCCTGCACCCCCACCCCCCAACATCCAGGGGCACCCTCCACCAGGCCCCCACTCATGTTCAACTCATGTCCCCCTGCACCGCCGCCCCCCCAGCATCCAGGGGCACCCTCCACCAGGCCCCACTCATGTCCCCCTGCACCCCACCCCCCAGCATCCAAGGCACCCTCCACCAGGCCCCCACTTATGTCCCCCTGCACCCCCACCCCCCAGCATCCAAGGGCACCCTCCACCAGGCCCCCACTCATGTCCAACTCATGACTCCCTGCACCCCACCCCCCAGCAGTCAGGGGCACCCTCCACCAGGCCCCCACTCATGTCTCCCAGCACCCCCACCACCCAGCATCCAGGGGCACCCTCCACCAGGCCCCCACTCATGTCTCTCAGCACCCCCACCCCCCCAGCAATCAGGGGAACCCCCCACCAGGCCCCCACTCATGTCTCCAAGCACCCCCACTCCCCAGCATCCAGGGGCACCATCCACCGGGCCCCCACTCATGTCTCCCAGCACCCCCACCCCCCAGCATCCAGGGGCACCCTCCACCAGGCCCCTACTCATGTCTCCCACTACCCCCACCCCCCAGCATCCAGGGGCACCCTCCACCAGGCCCCCACTCATGTCTCCCAGCACCCCCACTCCCCAGCATCCAGGGGCACCCTCCACCAGGCCCCCACTCATGTCTCCCAGCACCCCCACCCCCCAGCATCCAGGGGCACCCTCCACCAGGCCCCCAATCATGTCTCCCAGCAGCCCCACCCCCCAGCATCCAGGGGCACCCTCCACCAGGCCCCCACTCATGTCTCCCTGCACCCCCACCCCCAGCATCCAGGGGCATCCTCCACCAGGCCCCCACTCATGTCTCCCTGCACCCCCAGCCCCCAGCATCCAGGGGCACCCTCCACCAGGCCCCCACTCATGTCCCCCTGCACCCCCACCCCCCAGCATCCAGGGGCATCCTCCACCAGGCCCCAACTTATGTCTCCCAGCACTCTCACCCCCCCAGCATCCAGGGGCACCCTCCACCAGGCCCCCACTCATGTCCCCCTGCACCCCCACCCCCAGCAGTCAGGGTCACCCTCCACTAGGCCCCCACTCATGTCTCCCAGCACCCCCACCCCCCAGCATCAAGGGGCAGCCTCCACCAGGCCCCCACTCATGTCTCTCAGCACCCCCACCCCCCAGCAATCAGGGGAACCCCCCACCAGGCCCCCACTCATGTCTCCAAGCACCCCCACTCCCCAGCATCCAGGGGCACCATCCACCGGGCCCCCACTCATGTCTCCCAGCACCCCCACCCCCCAGCATCCAGGGGCACCCTCCACCAGGCCCCTACTCATGTCTCCCACTACCCCCACCCCCCAGCATCCAGGGGCACCCTCCACCAGGCCCCCACTCATGTCTCCCAGCACCCCCACTCCCCAGCATCCAGGGGCACCCTCCACCAGGCCCCCACTCATGTCTCCCAGCACCCCCACCCCCCAGCATCCAGGGGCACCCTCCACCAGGCCCCAATCATGTCTCCCAGCACCCCCACCCCCCAGCATCCAGGGGCACCCTCCACCAGGCCCCCACTCATGTCTCCCTGCACCCCCACCCCCAGCATCCAGGGGCATCCTCCACCAGGCCCCCACTCATGTCCAACTCATGTCCCCCTGCACCCCCACCCCCCAGCATCCAGGGCCACCCTCCACCAGGCCCCCACTCACGTCTCCCTGCACCCCACCCCCCAGCATCCAGGGGCACCCTCCACCAGGCCCCCACTCATGCCCCCCTGCATCCCCACCCCCCAGCATCCAGGGGCACCCTCCACCATGCCCCCACTCATGTCCCCCTGCACCCCCACCCCCCAACATCCAAGGGCACCCTCCACCAGGCCCCCACTCATGTTCAACTCATGTCCCCCTGCACCGCCACCCCCCAGCATCCAGGGGCACCCTCCACCAGGCCCCACTCATGTCCCCCTGCACCCCACCCCCCAGCATCCAAGGCACCCTCCACCAGGCCCCCACTCATGTCCAACTCATGACTCCCTGCACCCGCACCCCCAGCAGTTAGGGGCACCCTCCACCAGGCCCCCACTCATGTCCAACTCAGGTCTCCCTGCACCCCCACCCACCAGCAGTCAGGGCACCCTCCACCAGGCCCCCACTCATGTCTCCCTGCACCCCCACCCCCAGCAGTCAGGGTCACCCTCCACCAGGCCCCCACTCATGTCTCCCAGCACCCCCACCCCCCAGCATCCAGGGGCACCCTCCACCAGGCCCCCACTCATGTCTCTCAGCACCCCCACCCCCCAGCAATCAGGGGAACCCTCCACCAGGCCCCCACTCATGTCTCCAAGCACCCCCACTCCACAGCATCCAGGGGCACCATCCACCAGGCCCCCACTCATGTCTCCCAGCACCCTCACCCCCCAGCATCCAGGGGCACCCTCCACCAGGCCCCCACTCATGTCCCCCTGCACCCCCACCCCCCAGCATACAAGGGCACCCTCCACCAGGCCCCCACTCATGTCTCCCAGCACCCCCACCCCCCAGCATCCAGGGGCACCCTCCACCAGGCCCCCACTCATGTCTCCCAGCACCCCCACTCCCCAGCATCCAGGGGCACCCTCCACCAGGCCCCCACTCATGTCTCCCAGCACCCCCACCCCCCAGAATCCAGCGGCACCCTCCACCAGGCCCCCACTCATGTCCCCCTGCACCCCCACCCCCCAGCATCCAGGGGCACCCTCCATCAGGCCCCCACTCATATCCAACTCATGTCCCCCTGACTCCCACCCCCCAGCATCCAGGGGCACCCTCCACCAGGCCCCCACTCATGTCCCCCTGCACCCACACCCCCAGCATCCAGGGGCACCCTCCACCAGGTCCCACTCATGTCCCCCTGCACCCCCACCCCCCAGCATCCAGGGGCACCTTCCACCAGGCCCCCACTCATGTCCCACTTCACCCCCACCCCCAGCATCCAGGAGCACCCTCCACCAGGCCCCCAATCATGTCCAACTCATGTCCCCCTGCACCCCCACCCCCCCAGCATCCAGGGGCACCCTCCACCAGGCCCCCACTCATGTCCCCCTGCACCCCCACCCCCCAGCATCCAGGGGCACACCCCACCAGGCCCCCACTCATGTCCAACTTATGTCTCCCTGCACCCCCACCCCCCAGCAGTCAGGGGCACCCTCCACCAGGTGCCCACTCATTTCCAACTCATGTCTCCCTGCACCCCTACCCCTCAGCAGTCAGGGGCACCCTCCACCAGGCCCCCACTCATGTCTCCCAGCACCCCACCCCCCAGCAGTCAGGGTCACCCTCCACCAGGCCCCCACTCATGTCTCCCAGCACCCCCACCCCCCAGCATCCAGGGGCAGTCTCCACCAGGCCCCCACTCATGGCTCCCAGCACCCCCACCCCCAACATCCAGGGGCACCCTCCACCAGGCCCCCACTCATGTCCCCCTGCAACCCCACCCCCCAGCATCCAGGGGCACGCTCCACCAGGCCCCCACTCATATCTCCCAGCACCCCCACCCCCCAGCATCCAGGGGGAACCCTCCACCAGGCCTCCACTCATGTTGCCCAGCAACCCCACCCCCCAGCATCCAGGGGCACCCTCCACTAAGCCCCCACTCATGTCTCCCTGCACCCCCACCCCCCAGCATCCAGGGGCACCCTCCACCCGGCCCCCACTCATTTCTCCCAGCACCCCCACCCCTCAGCAGCCAGGGGCACCCTCCACCATGCCCCCACTCATGCCTCCCACTACCCCCACCCCCCAGCATCCAGGGGCACCCTCCACCAGGCCCCCACTCATGTCTCTCAGCACCCCCACCACCCAGCATCCAGGGGCAGCCTCCACCAGGCCCCCACTCATGTCTCCCAGCACCCCCACCCCCAGTATCCAAGGGCACCCTCCACCAGGCCCCCACTCATGTCCCCCTGAACCCCACCCCCCAGCATCCAGGGGCACGCTCCACCAGGCCCCCACTCATATCTCCCAGCACCCCCACCCCCCAGCATCCAGTGGCACCCTCCACCAGGCCTCCACTCATGTCTCCCAGCACCCCCACCCCCCAGCATCCAGGGGCACCCTCCACTAGGCCCCCACTCATGTCTCCCTGCACCCCCACCCCCCAGCATCCAGGGGCACCCTCCACCAGGCCCCCACTCATGTCTCCCAGCACCCCCACCCCTCAGCATCCAGGGGCACCCTCCACCATGCCCCCACTCATGTCTCCCACTACCCCCACCCCCCAGCATCCAGGAGCACCCTCCACCAGGCCTCCACTCATGTCTCCCAGCACCCCCACCACCCAGCATCCAGGGGCACCCTCCACCAGGCCCCCACTCATGTCCCACTGCACCCCCACCCCCCAGCATCCAGGGGCACCCTCCACCAGGCCCCCACTCATGTCTCCCAGCACCCCCACCACCCAGCATCCAGGGGCACCCTCCACCAGGCCCCCACTCATGTCTCCCAGCACCCCCACCCCCCAGCATCCAGGGGCACCCTCCACCAGGCCCCCACTCATGTCCCCCTGCACCCACACCCCCCAGCATCCAGGGGCACCCTCCACCAGGCCCCCACTCATGTCTCCCAGGACCCCCACCCCCCAGCATCCAGGGGCACCCTCCACCAGGCCCCCACTCATGTCTCCTACTACCCCCACCCCCCAGCATCCAGGGACACCCTCCACCAGGCCCCCACTCATGTCTCCCACCCCCCCACCCACCAGCATCCAGGGGCACCCCCCACCAGGCCCCCACTTATGTCCCCCTGCACCACCATCCCCCAGCATCCAGGAGCACCCTCCACCAGGCCCCCACTCATGTCCAACTCATGTCCCCCTGCACCCCACCCCCCAGCATCCAGGGGCACCCTCCACCAGGCCCCCACTCATGTCACCCTGCACCCCCACCCCCCAGCATCCAGTGGCACCCTCCACCAGGCCCCCACTCATGTCCCCCTGCACCCCCACCCCCCAGCATCCAGGGGTACCCTCCACCAGGCCCCCACTCATGTCTCCCAGCACCCCCACCCCCAGCATCCAGGGGCACCCTCCACCAGGCCCCCACTCATGTCTCCCAGCACCCCCACCCCCCAGCAACCAGGGGCACCCTCCACCAGGCCCCCATTCATGTCCCCTTGCACCCCCACCCCCCAGCATCCAGGGGCACCCTCCACCAGGCCCCCACTCATGTCCAACTCATGTCCCCCTGCACCCCCACCCCCCAGCATCCAGAGGCACCCTCCACCAGGCCCCCACTCATGTCCCCCTGCACCCCCACCCCCCAGCATCCAGGGGCACCCTCCACCAGGCCCCCACTCATGTCCCCCTGCACCCCCACCCCCCAGCATCCTGGGGCACCCTACACCAGGCCCCACTCATGTCCCCCTGCACCCCCACCCCCCAGCATCCAGGGGCACCCTCCACCAGGCCCCCACTCATGTCCCACTGCACCCCCACCCCCCAGCATCCAGGGGCACCCTCCACCAGGCCCCCAATCATGTCCAACTCATGTCCCCCTGCACCCCCACCCCCCAGCATCCAGGGGCACCCTCCACCAGGCCCCCAATCATGTCCAACTCATGTCCCCCTGCACCCCCACCCCCCAGCATCCAGGGGCACCCTCCACCAGGCCCCCACTCATGTCCCCCTGCACCCCCACCCCCCAGCATCCAGGGGCACCCTCCACCAGGCCCCCACTCATGTCCAACTCATGTCTCCCTGCACCCCCACCCCCCAGCAGTCAGGGGCACCCTCCACCAGTCCCCCACTCATGTCCAACTCATGTCTCCCTGCACCCCCACCCCTCAGCATCCAGGGGCACCCTCCAACAGGCCCCCACTCATGTCCCCCTGCACCCCCATCCCCCAGCATCCAGGGGCACCCTCCGCCAGGCCCCCACTCATGTCTCCCAGCACCCCCACTCCCCAGCATCCAGGGGCACCCTCCACCAGGCCCCCACTCATGTCCCCCTGCACCCCCACCCCCCAGCATCCAGGGGCACCCTCCACCAGGCCCCCACTCATGTCCAACTCATGTCTCCCTGCACCCCCACCCCCCAGCAGTCAGGGGCACCCTCCACCAGTCCCCCACTCATGTCCAACTCATGTCTCCCTGCACCCCCACCCCTCAGCATCCAGGGGCACCCTCCACCAGGCCCCCACTCATGTCCCCCTGCACCCCCACCCCCCAGCATCCAGGGGCACCCTCCGCCAGGCCCCCACTCATGTCTCCCAGCACCCCCACTCCCCAGCATCCAGGGGCACCCTCCACCAGGCCCCCACTCATGTCTCCCAGCACCCCCACCCCCCAGCATCCAGGGGCACCCTCCACCAGGCCCCCAATCATGTCTCCCAGCACCCCCACCTCCCAGCATCCAGGGGCACCCTCCACCAGGCCCCCACTCATGTCTCCCAGCACCCCCACCCCCCAGCATCCAGGGGCACCCTCCACTAGGCCCCCACTCATGTCTCCCTGCACCCCCACCCCCCAGCATCCAGGGGCATCGTCCACCAGGCCCCCAATCATGTCCAACACATGTCCCCCTGCACCCCCACCCCCCAGCATCCAGGGGCACCCTCCACCAGGCCCCCACTCATGTCCCCCTGCACCCCCACCCCCCAGCATCCAGGGGCACCCTCCACCAGGCCCCCACTCATGTCCAACTCATGTCTCCCTGCACCCCCACCCCCCAGCAGTCAGGGGCACCCTCCACCAGTCCCCCACTCATGTCCAACTCATGTCTCCCTGCACCCCCACCCCTCAGCATCCAGGGGCACCCTCCACCAGGCCCCCACTCATGTCCCCCTGCACCCCCACCCCCCAGCATCCAGGGGCACCCTCCGCCAGGCCCCCACTCATGTCTCCCAGCACCCCCACTCCCCAGCATCCAGGGGCACCCTCCACCAGGCCCCCACTCATGTCTCCCAGCACCCCCACCCCCCAGCATCCAGGGGCACCCTCCACCAGGCCCCCAATCATGTCTCCCAGCACCCCCACCTCCCAGCATCCAGGGGCACCCTCCACCAGGCCCCCACTCATGTCTCCCAGCACCCCCACCCCCGAGCATCCAGGGGCACCCTCCACTAGGCCCCCACTCATGTCTCCCTGCACCCCCACCCCCCAGCATCCAGGGGCATCCTCCACCAGGCCCCCAATCATGTCCAACTCATGTCCCCCTGCACCCCCACCCCCCAGCATCCAGGGCCACCCTCCACCAGGCCCCCACTCATGTCTCCCTGCACCCCACCCCCCAGCATCCAGGGGCACCCTCCACCAGGCCCCCACTCATGTCCCCCTGCACCCCCACCCCCCAGCATCCAGGGGCACCCTCCACCATGCCCCCACTCATGTCCCCCTGCACCCCCACCCCCCAACATCCAGGGGCACCCTCCACCAGGCCCCCACTCATGTTCAACTCATGTCCCCCTGCACCGCCGCCCCCCCAGCATCCAGGGGCACCCTCCACCAGGCCCCACTCATGTCCCCCTGCACCCCACCCCCCAGCATCCAAGGCACCCTCCACCAGGCCCCCACTCATGTCCCCCTGCACCCCCACCCCCCAGCATCCAAGGGCACCCTCCACCAGGCCCCCACTCATGTCCAACTCATGACTCCCTGCACCCCACCCCCCAGCAGTCAGGGGCACCCTCCACCAGGCCCCCACTCATGTCTCCCAGCACCCCCACCACCCAGCATCCAGGGGCACCCTCCACCAGGCCCCCACTCATGTCTCTCAGCACCCCCACCCCCCAGCAATCAGGGGAACCCCCCACCAGGCCCCCACTCATGTCTCCAAGCACCCCCACTCCCCAGCATCCAGGGGCACCATCCACCGGGCCCCCACTCATGTCTCCCAGCACCCCCACCCCCCAGCATCCAGGGGCACCCTCCACCAGGCCCCTACTCATGTCTCCCACTACCCCCACCCCCCAGCATCCAGGGGCACCCTCCACCAGGCCCCCACTCATGTCTCCCAGCACCCCCACTCCCCAGCATCCAGGGGCACCCTCCACCAGGCCCCCACTCATGTCTCCCAGCACCCCCACCCCCCAGCATCCAGGGGCACCCTCCACCAGGCCCCCAATCATGTCTCCCAGCACCCCCACCCCCCAGCATCCAGGGGCACCCTCCACCAGGCCCCCACTCATGTCTCCCTGCACCCCCACCCCCAGCATCCAGGGGCATCCTCCACCAGGCCCCCACTCATGTCCAACTCATGTCCCCCTGCACCCCCACCCCCCAGCATCCAGGGCCACCCTCCACCAGGCCCCCACTCACGTCTCCCTGCACCCCACCCCCCAGCATCCAGGGGCACCCTCCACCAGGCCCCCACTCATGCCCCCCTGCATCCCCACCCCCCAGCATCCAGGGGCACCCTCCACCATGCCCCCACTCATGTCCCCCTGCACCCCCACCCCCCAACATCCAAGGGCACCCTCCACCAGGCCCCCACTCATGTTCAACTCATGTCCCCCTGCACCGCCACCCCCCAGCATCCAGGGGCACCCTCCACCAGGCCCCACTCATGTCCCCCTGCACCCCACCCCCCAGCATCCAAGGCACCCTCCACCAGGCCCCCACTCATGTCCAACTCATGACTCCCTGCACCCGCACCCCCAGCAGTTAGGGGCATCCTCCACCAGGCCCCCACTCATGTCCAACTCAGGTCTCCCTGCACCCCCACCCACCAGCAGTCAGGGCACCCCTCCACCAGGCCCCCACTCATGTCTCCCTGCACCCCCACCCCCAGCAGTCAGGGTCACCCTCCACCAGGCCCCCACTCATGTCTCCCAGCACCCCCACCCCCCAGCATCCAGGGGCACCCTCCACCAGGCCCCCACTCATGTCTCTCAGCACCCCCACCCCCCAGCAATCAGGGGAACCCTCCACCAGGCCCCCACTCATGTCTCCAAGCACCCCCACTCCACAGCATCCAGGGTCACCATCCACCAGGCCCCCACTCATGTCTCCCAGCACCCCCACCCCCCAGCATCCAGGGGCACCCTCCACCAGGCCCCCACTCATGTCCCCCTGCACCCCCACCCCCCAGCATACAGGGGCACCCTCCACCAGGCCCCCACTCATGTCTCCCAGCACCCCCACCCCCCAGCATCCAGGGGCACCCTCCACCAGGCCCCCACTCATGTCTCCCAGCACCCCCACTCCCCAGCATCCAGGGGCACCCTCCACCAGGCCCCCACTCATGTCTCCCAGCACCCCCACCCCCCAGAATCCAGCGGCACCCTCCACCAGGCCCCCACTCATGTCCCCCTGCACCCCCACCCCCCAGCATCCAGGGGCACCCTCCATCAGGCCCCCACTCATTATCCAACTCATGTCCCCCTGACTCCCACCCCCCAGCATCCAGGGGCACCCTCCACCAGGCCCCCACTCATGTCCCCCTGCACCCCCACCCCCAGCATCCAGGGGCACCCTCCACCAGGTCCCACTCATGTCCCCCTGCACCCCCACCCCCCAGCATCCAGGGGCACCTTCCACCAGGCCCCCACTCATGTTCCACTTCACCCCCACCCCAGCATCCAGGAGCACCCTCCACCAGGCCCCCAATCATGTCCAACTCATATCCCCCTGCACCCCCACCCCCCCAGCATCCAGGGGCACCCTCCACCAGGCCCCCACTCATGTCCCCCTGCACCCCCACCCCCCAGCATCCAGGGGCACACCCCACCAGGCCCCCACTCATGTCCAACTTATGTCTCCCTGCACCCCCACCCCCCAGCAGTCAGGGGCACCCTCCACCAGGTGCCCACTCATTTCCAACTCATGTCTCCCTGCACCCCTACCCCTCAGCAGTCAGGGGCACCCTCCACCAGGCCCCCACTCATGTCTCCCAGCACCCCACCCCCAGCAGTCAGGGTCACACTCCACCAGGCCCCCACTCATGTCTCCCAGCACCCCCACCCCCCAGCATCCAGGGGCAGTCTCCACCAGGCCCCCACTCATGTCTCCCAGCACCCCCACCCCCAGCATCCAGGGGCACCCTCCACCAGGCCCCCACTCATGTCCTCCTGCAACCCCACCCCCCAGCATCCAGGGGCACGCTCCACCAGGCCCCCACTCATATCTCCCAGCACCCCCACCCCCCAGCATCCAGGGGGAACCCTCCACCAGGCCTCCACTCATGTCGCCCAGCAACCCCACCCCCCAGCATCCAGGGGCACCCTCCACTAAGCCCCCACTCATGTCTCCCTGCACCCCCACCCCCCAGCATCCAGGGGCACCCTCCACCCGGCCCCCACTCATTTCTCCCAGCACCCCCACCCCTCAGCATCCAGGGGCACCCTCCACCATGCCCCCACTCATGCCTCCCACTACCCCCACCCCCCAGCATCCAGGGGCACCCTCCACCAGGCCCCCACTCATGTCTCTCAGCACCCCCACCACCCAGCATCCAGGGGCAGCCTCCACCAGGCCCCCACTCATGTCTCCCAGCACCCCCACCCCCAGTATCCAAGGGCACCCTCCACCAGGCCCCCACTCATGTCCCCCTGAACCCCACCCCCCAGCATCCAGGGGCACGCTCCACCAGGCCCCCACTCATATCTCCCAGCACCCCCACCCCCCAGCATCCAGTGGCACCCTCCACCAGGCCTCCACTCATGTCTCCCAGCACCCCCACCCCCCAGCATCCAGGGGCACCCTCCACTAGGCCCCCACTCATGTCTCCCTGCACCCCCACCCCCCAGCATCCAGGGGCACCCTCCACCAGGCCCCCACTCATGTCTCCCAGCACCCCCACCCCCCAGCATCCAGGGGCACCCTTCACCATGCCCCCACTCATGTCCCCCTGCACCCCCACCCCCCAACATCCAAGGGCACCCTCCACCAGGCCCCCACTCATGTTCAACTCATGTCCCCCTGCACCGCCACCCCCCAGCATCCAGGGGCACCCTCCACCAGGCCCCACTCATGTCCCCCTGCACCCCACCCCCCAGCATCCAAGGCACCCTCCACCAGGCCCCCACTCATGTCCAACTCATGACTCCCTGCACCCGCACCCCCAGCAGTTAGGGGCACCCTCCACCAGGCCCCCACTCATGTCCAACTCAGGTCTCCCTGCACCCCCACCCACCAGCAGTCAGGGCACCCTCCACCAGGCCCCCACTCATGTCTCCCTGCACCCCCACCCCCAGCAGTCAGGGTCACCCTCCACCAGGCCCCCACTCATGTCTCCCAGCACCCCCACCCCCCAGCATCCAGGGGCACCCTCCACCAGGCCCCCACTCATGTCTCTCAGCACCCCCACCCCCCAGCAATCAGGGGAACCCTCCACCAGGCCCCCACTCATGTCTCCAAGCACCCCCACTCCACAGCATCCAGGGGCACCATCCACCAGGCCCCCACTCATGTCTCCCAGCACCCCCACCCCCCAGCATCCAGGGGCACCCTCCACCAGGCCCCCACTCATGTCCCCCTGCACCCCCACCCCCCAGCATACAGGGGCACCCTCCACCAGGCCCCCACTCATGTCTCCCAGCACCCCCACCCCCCAGCATCCAGGGGCACCCTCCACCAGGCCCCCACTCATGTCTCCCAGCACCCCCACTCCCCAGCATCCAGGGGCACCCTCCACCAGGCCCCCACTCATGTCTCCCAGCACCCCCACCCCCCAGAATCCAGCGGCACCCTCCACCAGGCCCCCACTCATGTCCCCCTGCACCCCCACCCCCCAGCATCCAGGGGCACCCTCCATCAGGCCCCCACTCATATCCAACTCATGTCCCCCTGACTCCCACCCCCCAGCATCCAGGGGCACCCTCCACCAGGCCCCCACTCATGTCCCCCTGCACCCCCACCCCCAGCATCCAGGGGCACCCTCCACCAGGTCCCACTCATGTCCCCCTGCACCCCCACCCCCCAGCATCCAGGGGCACCTTCCACCAGGCCCCCACTCATGTCCCACTTCACCCCCACCCCCAGCATCCAGGAGCACCCTCCACCAGGCCCCCAATCATGTCCAACTCATGTCCCCCTGCACCCCCACCCCCCCAGCATCCAGGGGCACCCTCCACCAGGCCCCCACTCATGTCCCCCTGCACCCCCACCCCCCAGCATCCAGGGGCACACCCCACCAGGCCCCCACTCATGTCCAACTTATGTCTCCCTGCACCCCCACCCCCCAGCAGTCAGGGGCACCCTCCACCAGGTGCCCACTCATTTCCAACTCATGTCTCCCTGCACCCCTACCCCTCAGCAGTCAGGGGCACCCTCCACCAGGCCCCCACTCATGTCTCCCAGCACACCACCCCCCAGCAGTCAGGGTCACCCTCCACCAGGCCCCCACTCATGTCTCCCAGCACCCCCACCCCCCAGCATCCAGGGGCAGTCTCCACCAGGCCCCCACTCATGTCTCCCAGCACCCCCACCCCCAGCATCCAGGGGCACCCTCCACCAGGCCCCCACTCATGTCCCCCTGCAACCCCACCCCCCAGCATCCAGGGGCACGCTCCACCAGGCCCCCACTCATATCTCCCAGCACCCCCACCCCCCAGCATCCAGGGGGAACCCTCCACCAGGCCTCCACTCATGTCGCCCAGCAACCCCACCCCCCAGCATCCAGGGGCACCCTCCACTAAGCCCCCACTCATGTCTCCCTGCACCCCCACCCCCCAGCATCCAGGGGCACCCTCCACCCGGCCCCCACTCATTTCTCCCAGCACCCCCACCCCTCAGCATCCAGGGGCACCCTCCACCATGCCCCCACTCATGCCTCCCACTACCCCCACCCCCCAGCATCCAGGGGCACCCTCCACCAGGCCCCCACTCATGTCTCTCAGCACCCCCACCACCCAGCATCCAGGGGCAGCCTCCACCAGGCCCCCACTCATGTCTCCCAGCACCCCCACCCCCAGTATCCAAGGGCACCCTCCACCAGGCCCCCACTCATGTCCCCCTGAACCCCACCCCCCAGCATCCAGGGGCACGCTCCACCAGGCCCCCACTCATATCTCCCAGCACCCCCACCCCCCAGCATCCAGTGGCACCCTCCACCAGGCCTCCACTCATGTCTCCCAGCACCCCCACCCCCCAGCATCCAGGGGCACCCTCCACTAGGCCCCCACTCATGTCTCCCTGCACCCCCACCCCCCAGCATCCAGGGGCACCCTCCACCAGGCCCCCACTCATGTCTCCCAGCACCCCCACCCCTCAGCATCCAGGGGCACCCTCCACCATGCCCCCACTCATGTCTCCCACTACCCCCACCCCCCAGCATCCAGGAGCACCCTCCACCAGGCCTCCACTCATGTCTCCCAGCACCCCCACCACCCAGCATCCAGGGGCACCCTCCACCAGGCCCCCACTCATGTCCCACTGCACCCCCACCCCCCAGCATCCAGGGGCACCCTCCACCAGGCCCCCACTCATGTCTCCCAGCACCCCCACCACCCAGCATCCAGGGGCACCCTCCACCAGGCCCCCACTCATGTCCCCCAGCACCCCCACCCCCCAGCATCCAGGGGCACCCTCCACCAGGCCCCACTCATGTCCCCCTGCACCCACACCCCCCAGCATCCAGGGGCACCCTCCACCAGGCCCCCACTCATGTCTCCCAGGACCCCCACCCCCCAGCATCCAGGGGCACCCTCCACCAGGCCCCCACTCATGTCTCCCACCCCCCCCACCCACCAGCATCCAGGGGCACCCCCCACCAGGCCCCCACTTATGTCCCCCTGCACCACCATCCCCCAGCATCCAGGAGCACCCTCCACCAGGCCCCCACTCATGTCCAACTCATGTCCCCCTGCACCCCACCCCCCAGCATCCAGGGGCACCCTCCACCAGGCCCCCACTCATGTCACCCTGTACCCCCACCCCCCAGCATCCAGTGGCACCCTCCACCAGGCCCCCACTCATGTCCCCCTGCACCCCCACCCCCCAGCATCCAGGGGCACCCTCCACCAGGCCCCAGTCATGTCCCCCTGCACCCCCACCCCCCAGCATCCAGGGGCACCCTCCACCAGGCCCCCACTCATGTCCCACTGCACCCCCACCCCCAGCATCCAGGGGCACCCTCCACCAGGCCCCCACTCATGTCCAACTCATGTCCCTCTGCTCCCCCACCCCCCAGCATCCAGGGGAACCCTCCACCAGGCCCCCACTCATGTCCCCCTGTACCCCCACCTCCCAGCATCCAGGGGCACACTCCACCAGGCCCCCACTCATGTCCAACTCATGTCTCCCTGCACCCCCACCCCCCCCCCGCAGTCAGGGGCACCCTCCACCAGGCCCCCACTCATGTCCAACTCATGTCTCCCTGCACCCCCACCCCCCAGCAGTCAGAGGCACCCTCCACCAGGCCCCCACTCATGTCTCCCTGCACCCCCACGCCCCAGCAGTCAGGGTCATCCTCCACCAGGCCCCCACTCATGTCTCCCAGCACCCCCACCCCCCAGCATCCAGGGGCACACTCCACCAGGCCCCCACTCATGTCTCCCAGCACCCCCACCCCCCAGCATCCAGGAGCACCCTCCATCAGGCCCCCACTCATGTCTCCCAGCACCCCCACCCCCCAGCATCCAGGGGCCCCCTACACCAGGCCCCCACTCATGTCCCCCTGCACCCTCAGCCCCCAGCATCCAGGGGCACCCTCCACCAGGCCCCCACTCATGTCTCCCAGCACCCCCACCCCAGAGCATCCAGGGGCACCCTCCACCAGGCCCACACTCATGTCCCCCTGCAACCCCACCCCCCAGCATCCAGGGGCACCCTCCACCAGGCCCCCACTCATATCTCCCAGCACCCCCACCCCCCAGCATCCAGGGGCACCCTCCACCAGGCCTCCACTCATGTCTCCCAGCACCCCCACCCCCCAGCATCCAGGGGCACCCTCCACTAGGCCCCCACTCATGTCTCCCTGCACCCCCACCCCCCAGCATCCAGGGGCACCCTTCACCAGGCCCCCACTCATGTCTCCCAGCACCCCCACCCCTCAGCATCCAGGGGCACCCTCCACCAGGCCCCCACTCATGTCTCCCACTACCCCCACCCCCCAGCATCCAGGGGCACCCTCCACCAGGCCCCCACTCATGTCTCCCAGCACCCCCACCACCCAGCATCCAGGGGCACCCTCGACCAGGCCCCCACTCATGTCCCCCTGCACCCCCACCCCCCAGCATCCAGGGGCACCCTCCACCAGGCCCCCACTCATGTCCAACTTATGTCCCCCTGCACCCCCACCCCCAGCATCCAGGGGCACCCTCCACCAGGCCCCCACTCATGTCTCCAAGCACCCCCACCCCCCAGCATCCAGGGGCTTCCTCCACCAGGCCCCCACTCATGTCTCCCAGCACCCCCACCCCCAGCATCCAGGGGCACTCTCCACCAGGCCCCCACTCATGTCTCCCAGCACCCCCACCCCCCAGCAACCAGGGGCACCCTCCACCAGGCCCCCATTCATGTCCCCTTGCACCCCCACCACCCAGCATCCAGGGGCACCCTCCACCAGGCCCCCACTCATGTCCAACTCATGTCCCCCTGCACCCCCACCCCCCAGCATCCAGGGGCACCCTCCACCAGGCCCCCACTCATGTCCCCCTGCACCCCCACCCCCCAGCATCCAGGGGCACCCTCCACCAGGCCCCCACTCATGTCCTCCTGCACCCCCAACCCCCAGCATCCTGGGGCACCCTACACCAGGCCCCACTCATGTCTCCCAGCAACCCCACCCCCCAGCAACCAGGGGCACCCTCCACCAGGCCCCTACTCATGTCCCACTGCACCCCCACCCCCCAGCATCCAGGGGCACCCTCCACCAGGCCCCCAATCATGTTCAACTCATGTCCCCCTGCACCCCCACCCCCCAGCATCCAGGGGCACCCTCCACCAGGCCCCCAATCATGTACAACTCATGTCCCCCTGCACCCCCACCCCCCAGCATCCAGGGGCACCCTCCACCAGGCCCCCACTCATGTCCCCCTGCACCCCCACCCCCCAGCATCCAGGGGCACCCTCCACTAGGCCCCCACTCATGTCCAACTCATGTCTCCCTGCACCCCCACCCCCCAGCAGTCAGGGGCACCCTCCACCAGGCCCCCGCTCATGTCCAACTCATGTCTCCCTGCACCCCCACCCCTCAGCATCCAGGGGCACCCTCCACCAGGCCCCCACTCATGTCCCCCTGCACCCCCACCCCCCAGCATCCAGGGGCACCCTCCGCCAGGCCCCCACTCATGTCTCCCAGCACCCCCACTCCCCAGCATCCAGGGGCACCCTCCACCAGGCCCCCACTCATGTCTCCCAGCACCCCCACCCCCCAGCATCCAGGGGCACCCTCCACCAGGCCCCCAATCATGTCTCCCAGCACCCCCACCCCCCAGCATCCAGGGGCACCCTCCACCAGGCCCCCACTCATGTCTCCCAGCACCCCCACCCCCCAGCATCCAGGGGCACCCTCCACTAGGCCCCCACTCATGTCTCCCTGCACCCCCACCCCCCAGCATCCAGGGGCATCCTCCACCAGGCCCCCAATCATGTCCAACTCATGTCCCCCTGCACCCCCACCCCCCAGCATCCAGGGCCACCCTCCACCAGGCCCCCACTCATGTCTCCCTGCACCCCACCCCCCAGCATCCAGGGGCACCCTCCACCAGGCCCCCACTCATGTCCCCCTGCACCCCCCACCCCCCAGCATCCAGGGGCACCCTCCACCATGCCCCCACTCATGTCCCCCTGCACCCCCACCCCCAACATCCAGGGCACCCTCCACCAGGCCCCCACTCATGTTCAACTCATGTCCCCCTGCACCGCCGCCCCCCCAGCATCCAGGGGCACCCTCCACCAGGCCCCACTCATGTCCCCCTGCACCCCACCCCCCAGCATCCAAGGCACCCTCCACCAGGCCCCCACTCATGTCCCCCTGCACCCCACCCCCCAGCATCCAAGGCACCCTCCACCAGGCCCCCACTCATGTCCCCCTGCACCCCCACCCCCCAGCATCCAAGGGCACCCTCCACCAGGCCCCCACTCATGTCCAACTCATGACTCCCTGCACCCCACCCACCAGCAGTCAGGGCACCGTCCACCAGGCCCCCACTCATGTATCCCTGCACCCCCACCCCCAGCAGTCAGGGTCACCCTCCACCAGGCCCCCACTCATGTCTCCCAGCACCCCCACCACCCAGCATCCAGGGGCACCCTCCACCAGGCCCCACTCATGTCTCTCAGCACCCCCACCCCCCAGCAATCAGGGGAACCCTCCACCAGGCCCCCACTCATGTCTCCAAGCACCCCCACTCCCCAGCATCCAGGGCACCATCCACCGGGCCCCCACTCCATGTCTCCCAGCACCCCCACCACCCAGCATCCAGGGCACCCTCGACCAGGCCCCCACTCATGTCCCCCTGCACCCCCACCCCCCAGCATCCAGGGGCACCCTCCACCAGGCCCCCACTCATGTCCAACTTATGTCCCCCTGCACCCCACCCCCAGCATCCAGGGGCACCCTCCACCAGGCCCCACTCATGTCTCCAAGCACCCCCACCCCCCAGCATCCAGGGGCTTCCTCCACCAGGCCCCCACTCATGTCTCCCAGCACCCCCACCCCCAGCATCCAGGGGCACCCTCCACCAGGCCCCCCACTCATGTCTCCCAGCACCCCCTCCCCCCAGCAACCAGGGGCACCCTCCACCAGGCCCCCATTCATGTCCCCTTGCACCCCCACCACCCAGCATCCAGGGGCACCCTCCACCAGGCCCCCACTCATGTCCAACTCATGTCCCCCTGCACCCCCACCCCCCAGCATCCAGGGGCACCCTCCACCAGGCCCCCACTCATGTCCCCCTGCACCCCCACCCCCCAGCATCCAGGGGCACCCTCCACCAGGCCCCACTCATGTCCTCCTGCACCCCCACCCCCCAGCATCCTGGGGCACCCTACACCAGGCCCCACTCATGTCTCCCAGCACCCCCACCCCCCAGCAACCAGGGGCACCCTCCACCAGGCCCCTACTCATGGCCCACTGCACCCCCACCCCCCAGCATCCAGGGGCACCCTCCACCAGGCCCCAATCATGTCCAACTCATGTCCCCCTGCACCCCCACCCCCCAGCATCCAGGGGCACCCTCCACCAGGCCCCCAATCATGTCCAACTCATGTCCCCCTGCACCCCCCACCCCCCAGCATCCAGGGGCACCCTCCACCAGGCCCCCACTCATGTCCCCCTGCACCCCCACCCCCCAGCATCCAGGGGCACCCTCCACTAGGCCCCCACTCATGTCCAACTCATGTCTCCCTGCACCCCCACCCCCCAGCAGTCAGGGGCACCCTCCACCAGGCCCCCGCTCATGTCCAACTCATGTCTCCCTGCACCCCCACCCCTCAGCATCCAGGGGCACCCTCCACCAGGCCCCCACTCATGTCCCCCTGCACCCCCACCCCCCAGCATCCAGGGGCACCCTCCGCCAGGCCCCCACTCATGTCTCCCAGCACCCCCACTCCCCAGCATCCAGGGGCACCCTCCACCAGGCCCCCACTCATGTCTCCCAGCACCCCACCCCCCAGCATCCAGGGGCACCCTCCACCAGGCCCCCAATCATGTCTCCCAGCACCCCCACCCCCCAGCATCCAGGGGCACCCTCCACCAGGCCCCCACTCATGTCTCCCAGCACCCCACCCCCCAGCATCCAGGGGCACCCTCCACCAGGCCCCCACTCATGTCTCCCTGCACCCCCACCCCCAGCATCCAGGGGCATCCTCCACCAGGACCCCACTCATGTCCAACTCATGTCCCCCTGCACCCCCACCCCCCAGCATCCAGGGCCACCCTCCACCAGGCCCCCACTCACATCTTCCTGCACCCCACCCCCCAGCATCCAGGGGCACCCTCCACCAGGCCCCCACTCATGTCCCCCTGCATCCCCACCCCCCAGCATCCAGGGGCACCCTCCACCATGCCCCCACTCATGTCCCCCTGCACCCCCACCCCCCAACATCCAAGGGCACCCTCCACCAGGCCCCCACTCATGTTCAACTCATGTCCCCCTGCACCGCCACCCCCCAGCATCCAGGGGCACCCTCCACCAGGCCCCACTCATGTCTCCCTGCACCCCACCCCCCAGCATCCAAGGCATCCTCCACCAGGCCCCCACTCATGTCCAACTCAGGACTCCCTGCACCCCCACCCCCAGCAGTTAGAGGCACCCTCCACCAGGCCCCCACTCATGTCCAACTCAGGTCTCCCTGCACCCCCACCCACCAGCAGTCAGGGCACCCTCCACCAGGCCCCCACTCATGTCTCCCTGCACCCCCACCCCCAGCAGTCAGGGTCACCCTCCACCAGGCCCCCACTCATGTCTCCCAGCACCCCCACCCCCCAGCATCCAGGGGCACCCTCCACCAGGCCCCCACTCATGTCTCTCAGCACCCCAACCCCCCAGCAATCAGGGGAACCCTCCACCAGGCCCCCACTCATGTCTCCAAGCACCCCCACTCCCCAGCATCCAGGGGCACCATCCACCAGGCCCCCACTCATGTCTCCCAGCACCCCCACCCCCCAGCATCCAGGGGCACCCTCCACCAGGCCCCCACTCATGTCCCCCTGCACCCCCACCCCCCAGCATACAGGGGCACCCTCCACCAGGCCCCCACTCATGTCTCCCAGCACCCCCACCACCCAGCATCCAGGGGCACCCTCCACCAGGCCCCCACTCATGTCTCCCAGCACCCCCACTCCCCAGCATCCAGGGGCACCCCCCACCAGGCCCCCACTCATGTCTCCCAGCACCCCCACCCCCCAGAATCCAGCGGCACCCTCCACCAGGCCCCCACTCATGTCCCCCTGCACCCCCACCCCCCAGCATCCAGGGGCACCCTCCATCAGGCCCCCACTCATATCCAACTCACGTCCCCCTGACTCCCACCCCCCAGCATCCAGGGGCACCCTCCACCAGGCCCCCACTCATGTCCCCCTGCACCCCCACCCCCAGCATCCAGGGGCACCCTCCACCAGGTCCCACTCATGTCCCCCTGCACCCCCACCCCCCAGCATCCAGGGGCACCTTCCACCAGGCCCCCACTCATGTCCCACTTCACCCCCACCCCCACCATCCAGGAGAACCCTCCACCAGGCCCCCAATCATGTCCAACTCATGTCCCCCTGCACCCCCACCCCCCCAGCATCCAGGGGCACCCTCCACCAGGCCCCCACTCATGTCCCCCTGCGCCCCCACCCCACAGCATCCAGGGGCACACCCCACCAGGCCCCCACTCATGTCCAACTTATGTCTCCCTGCACCCCCACCCCCCAGCAGTCAGGGGCACCCTCCACCAGGTGCCCACTCATTTCCAACTCATGTCTCCCTGCACCCCTACCCCTCAGCAGTCAGGGGCACCCTCCACCAGGCCCCCACTCATGTCTCCCAGCACCCCCACCCCCCAGCAGTCAGGGTCACCCTCCACCAGGCCCCCACACATGTCTCCCAGCACCCCCACCCCCCAGCATCCAGGGGCAGTCTCCACCAGGCCCCCACTCATGTCTCCCAGCACCCCCACCCCCAGCATCCAGGGGCACCCTCCACCAGGCCCCCACTCATGTCCCCCTGCAACCCCACCCCCCAGCATCCAGGGGCACGCTCCACCAGGCCCCCACTCATATCTCCCAGCACCCCCACCCCCCAGCATCCAGGGGGAACCCTCCACCAGGCCTCCACTCATGTCTCCCAGCACCCCCACCCCCCAGCATCCAGGGGCACCCTCCACTAGGCCCCCACTCATGTCTCCCTGCACCCCCACCCCCCAGCATCCAGGGGCACCCTCCACCAGGCCCCCACTCATGTCTCCCAGCACCCCCACCCCTCAGCATCCAGGGGCACCCTCCACCATGCCCCCACTCATTCCTCCCACTACCCCCACCCCCCAGCATCCAGGGGCACCCTCCATCAGGCCCCCACTCATGTCTCCCAGCACCCCCACCACCCAGCATCCAGGGGCAGACTCCACCAGGCCCCCACTCATGTCTCCCAGCACCCCCACCCCCAGCATCCAAGTGCACCCTCCACCAGGCCCCCACTCATGTCCCCCTGAACCCCACCCCCCAGCATCCAGGGGCACGCTCCACCAGGCCCCCACTCATATCTCCCAGCACCCCCACCCCCCAGCATCCAGGGGCACCCTCCACCAGGCCTCCACTCATGTCTCCCAGCACCCCCACCCCCCAGCATCCAGGGGCACCCTCCACTAGGCCCCCACTCATGTCTCCCTGCACCCCCACCCCCCAGCATCCAGGGGCACCCTCCACCAGGCCCCCACTCATGTCTCCCAGCACCCCCACCCCTCAGCATCCAGGGGCACCCTCCACCATGCCCCCACTCATGTCTCCCACTACCCCCACCCCCCAGCATCCAGGGGCACCCTCCACCAGGCCTCCACTCATGTCTCCCAGCACCCCCACCACCCAGCATCCAGGGGCACCCTCCACCAGGCCCCCCCTCATGTCCCACTGCACCCCCACCCCCCAGCATCCAGGGGCACCCTCCACCAGGCCCCCACTCATGTCTCCCAGCACCCCCACCACCCAGCATCAAGAGGCACCCTCCACCAGGCCCCCACTCATGTCTCCCAGCACCCCCACCCCCCAGCATCCAGGGGCACCCTCCACCAGGCCCCCACTCATGTCCCCCTGCACCCACACCCCCCAGCATCCAGGGGCACCCTCCACCAGGCCCCCACTCATGTCTCCCAGCACCCCCACCCCCCAGCATCCAGGGGCACCCTCCACCAGGCCCCCACTCATGTCTCCTACTACCCCCACCCCCCACCATCCAGGGACACCCTCCACCAGGCCCCCACTCATGTCTCCCAGCACCCCCACCCCCCAGCATCCAGGGGCACCCCCCACCAGGCCCCCACTTATGTCCCCCTGCACCACCATCCCCCAGCATCCAGGAGCACCCTCCACCAGGCCCCCACTCATGTCCAACTCATTTCCCCCTGCACCCCACCCCCCAGCATCCAGGGGCACCCTCCACCAGGCCCCCACTCATGTCACCCTGCACCCCCACCCCCCAGCATCCAGTGGCACCCTCCACCAGGCCCCCACTCATGTCCCCCTGCACCCCCACCCCCCAGCATCCAGGGGCACCCTCCACCAGGCCCCAGTCATGTCCCCCTGCACCCCCACCCCCCAGCATCCAGGGGCACCCTCCACCAGGCCCCCACTCATGTCCCCCTGTACCCCCACCTCCCAGCATCCAGGGGCACCCTCCACCAGGCCCCCACTCATGTCTCCCAGCACCCCCACCACCCAGCATCCAGGGGCACCCTCGACCAGGCCCCCACTCATGTCCCCCTGCACCCCCACCTCCCAGCATCCAGGGGCACACTCCACCAGGCCCCCACTCATGTCCAACTCATGTCTCCCTGCACCCCCACCCCCCCCGCAGTCAGGGGCACCCTCCACCAGGCCCCCACTCATGTCCAACTCATGTCTCCCTGCACCCCCACCCCCCAGCAGTCAGAGGCACCCTCCACCAGGCCCCCACTCATGTCTCCCTGCACCCCCACGCCCCAGCAGTCAGGGTCATCCTCCACCAGGCCCCCACTCATGTCTCCCAGCACCCCCACCCCCAGCATCCAGGGGCACACTCCACCAGGCCCCCACTCATGTCTCCCAGCACCCCCACCCCCCAGCATCCAGGAGCACCCTCCACCAGGCCCCCACTCATGTCTCCCAGCACCCCCACCACCCAGCATCCAGGGGCCCCCTACAGCAGGCCCCCACTCATGTCCCCCTGCACCCCCAGCCCCCAGCATCCAGGGGCACCCTCCACCAGGCCCCCACTCATGTCTCCCAGCACCCCCACCCCAGAGCATCCAGGGGCACCCTCCACCAGGCCCCCACTCAAGTCCCCCTGCAACCCCACCCCCCAGCATCCAGGGGCACCCTCCACCAGGCCCCCACTCATATCTCCCAGCACCCCCACCCCCCAGCATCCAGGGGCACTCTCCACCAGGCCTCCACTCATGTCTCCCAGCACCCCCACCCCCCAGCATCCAGGGGCACCCTCCACTAGGCCCCCACTCATGTCTCCCTGCACCCCCACCCCCCAGCATCCAGGGGCACCCTCCACCAGGCCCCCACTCATGTCTCCCAGCACCCCCACCCCTCAGCATCCAGGGGCACCCTCCACCAGGCCCCCACTCATGTCTCCCACTACCCCCACCCCCCAGCATCCAGGGGCACCCTCCACCAGGCCCCCACTCATGTCTCCCAGCACCCCCACCCCAGAGCATCCAGGGGCACCCTCCACCAGGCCCCCACTCAAGTCCCCCCTGCAACCCCACCCCCCAGCATCCAGGGGCACCCTCCACCAGGCCCCCACTCATATCTCCCAGCACCCCCACCCCCCAGCATCCAGGGGCACTCTCCACCAGGCCTCCACTCATGTCTCCCAGCACCCCCACCCCCCAGCATCCAGGGGCACCCTCCACTAGGCCCCCACTCATGTCTCCCTGCACCCCCACCCCCCAGCATCCAGGGGCACCCTCCACCAGGCCCCCACTCATGTCTCCCAGCACCCCCACCCCTCAGCATCCAGGGGCACCCTCCACCAGGCCCCCACTCATGTCTCCCACTACCCCCACCCCCCAGCATCCAGGGGCACCCTCCACCAGGCCCCCACTCATGTCTCCCAGCACCCCCACCACCCAGCATCCAGGGGCACCCTCGACCAGGCCCCCACTCATGTCCCCCTGCACCCCCACCCCCCAGCATCCAGGGGCACCCTCCACCAGGCCCCCACTCATGTCCAACTTATGTCCCCCTGCACCCCCACCCCCCAGCATCCAGGGGCACCCTCCACCAGGCCCCCACTCATGTCTCCAAGCACCCCCACCCCCCAGCATCCAGGGGCTTCCTCCACCAGGCCCCCACTCATGTCTCCCAGCACCCCCACCCCCAGGCATCCAGGCCACCCGCCACCAGGCCCCCACTCATGTCCCCCTGCACCCACAGCCCCCAGCATCCAGGGGCACCCTCCACCAGGCCCCCACTCATGTCTCCCAGCACCCCCACCCCCCAGCATCCAGGGGCACCCTCCACCAGGCCCCCACTCATGTCTCCCAGC
Organism: Ambystoma mexicanum; assembly: GCF_040938575.1. Lineage (NCBI taxonomy): Eukaryota > Metazoa > Chordata > Amphibia > Caudata > Ambystomatidae > Ambystoma > Ambystoma mexicanum. The sequence goes on from NC_090928.1 coordinate 1,154,183,434, forward strand.
ACCCCCCACCCCCCAGCATCCAGGGGCACCCTCCACCAGGCCCCCACTCATGTCTCCCACTACCCCCACCCCCCAGCATCCAGGGAGACCCTCCACCAGGCCCTCACTCATATCTCCCAGCACCCCCACCCCCCAGCATCCAGGGGTACCCTCCACCAGGCCCCCACTCATGTCCCCCTGCCCCCCAACCCTCAGCATCCAGGGGCACCCTCCACCAGGCCCCCACTCATGTCCCCCTGCACCCCCACCCCCCAGCATCCAGTGGCACCCTCCACCAGGCCCCCACTCATGTCGCCCTGCACCCCCACCCCCCAGCATCCAGGGGCACCCTCCACCAGGCCCCAGTCATGTCCCCCTGCACCCCCACCCCACAGCATCCAGGGGCACCCCCCACCAGGCCCCCACTCATGTCCCACTGCACCCCCACCCCCAGCATCCAGGGGCACCCTCCACCAGGCCCCCACTCATGTCCAACTCATGTCCCCCTGCACCCCCACCCCCCAGCATCCAGGGGCACCCTCCACCAGGCCCCCACTCATGTCCCCCTGCACCCCACCCCCCAGCATCCAAGGCACCCTCCACCAGGCCCCCACTCATGTCCCCCTGCACCCCCACCCCCCAGCATCCAAGGGCACCCTCCACCAGGCCCGCACTCATGTCCAACTCATGACTCCCTGCACCCCCACCCCCCAGCAGTCAGGGGCACCCTCCACCAGGCCCCCACTCATGTCCAACTCAGGTCTCCCTGCACCCCCACCCACCAGCAGTCAGGGCACCCTCCACCAGGCCACCACTCATGTCTCCCTGCACCCCCACCCCCAGCAGTCAGGGTCACCCTCCACCAAGCCCCCACTCATGTCTCCCAGCACCCCCACCCCCCAGCATCCAGGGGCACCCTCCACCAGGCCCCCACTCATGTCTCTCAGCACCCCCACCCCCCAGCAATCAGGGGAACCCTCCACCAGGCCCCCACTCATGTCCCCCTGTACCCCCACCTCCCAGCATCCAGGGGCACACTCCACCAAGCCCCCACTCATGTCCAACTCATGTCTCCCTGCACCCCCACCCCCCCCGCAGTCAGGGGCACCCTCCACCAGGCCCCCACTCATGTCCAACTCATGTCTCCCTGCACCTCCACCCCCCAGCAGTCAGAGGCACCCTCCACCAGGCCCCCACTCATGTCTCCCTGCACCCCCACGCCCCAGCAGTCAGGGTCATCCTCCACCAGGCCCCCACTCATGTCTCCCAGCACCCCCACCCCCCAGCATCCAGGGGCACACTCCACCAGGCCCCCACTCATGTCTCCCAGCACCCCCACCCCCCAGCATCCAGGAGCACCCTCCACCAGGCCCCACTCATGTCTCCCAGCACCCCCACCCCCCAGCATCCAGGGGCCCCCTACACCAGGCCCCCACTCATGTACCCCTGCACCCCCAGCCCCCAGCATCCAGGGGCACCCTCCACCAGGCCCCCTCTCATGTCTCCCAGCACCCCCACCCCAGAGCATCCAGGGGCACCCTCCACCAGGCCCCCACTCAGGTCCCCCTGCAACCCCACCCCCCAGCATCCAGGGGCACCCTCCACCAGGCCCCCACTCATATCTCCCAGCACCCCCACCCCCCAGCATCCAGGGGCACCCTCCACCAGGCCTCCACTCATGTCTCCCAGCACCCCACCCCCCAGCATCCAGGGGCACCCTCCACTAGGCCCCCACTCATGTCTCCCTGCACCCCCACCCCCCAGCATCCAGGGGCACCCTCCACCAGCCCCCCACTCATGTCTCCCAGCACCCCCACCCCTCAGCATCCAGGGGCACCCTCCACCAGGCCCCCACTCATGTCTCCCACTACCCCCACCCCCCAGCATCCAGGGGCACCCTCCACCAGGCCCCCACTCATGTCTCCCAGCACCCCCACCACCCAGCATCCAGGGGCACCCTCGACCAGGCCCCCACTCATGTCCCCCTGCACCCTCACCCCCCAGCATCCAGGGGCACCCTCCACCAGGCCCCCACTCATGTCCAACTTATGTCCCCCTGCACCCCCACCCCCCAGCATCCAGGGGCACCCTCCACCAGGCCCCCACTCATGTCTCCAAGCACCCCCACCCCCCAGCATCCAGGGACACCCTCCACCAGGCCCCCACTCATGTCTCCCAGCACCCCCACCCCCAGGCATCCAGGGCACCCTCCACCAGGCCCCCACTCATGTCCCCCTGCACCCACACCCCCCAGCATCCAGGGGCACCCTCCACCAGGCCCCCACTCATGTCTCCCAGCACCCCCACCCCCCAGCATCCAGGGGCACCCTCCACCAGGTCCCCACTCATGTCTCCCAGCACCCCCCACCCCCCAGCATCCAGGGGCACCCTCCACCAGGCCCCCACTCATGTCTCCCACTACCCCCACCCCCCCAGCATCCAGGGAGACCCTCCACCAGGCCCTCACTCATATCTCCCAGCACCCCCACCCCCCAGCATCCAGGGGCACCCTCCACCAGGCCCCCACTCATGTCCCCCTGCACCCCCAACCCCCAGCATCCAGGGGCACCCTCCACCGGGCCCCCACTCATGTCCCCCTGCACCCCCATCCCCCAGCATCCAGTGGCACCCTCCACCAGGCCCCCACTCATGTCCCCCTGCACCCCCACCCCCCAGCATCCAGGGGCACCCTCCACCAGGCCCCAGTCATGTCCCCCTGCACCCCCACCCCCCAGCATCCAGGGGCACCCCCCACCATGCCCCCACTCATGTCCCACTGCACCCCCACCCCCAGCATCCAGGGGCACCCTCCACCAGGCCCCCACTCATGTCCCCCTGCACCCCCACCCCCCAGCATCCAGGGGCACCCTCCACCAGGCCCCCACTCATGTCCCCCTGCACCCCACCCCCCAGCATCCAAGGCACCCTCCACCAGGCCCCCACTCATGTCTCCCAGCACCCCCACCACCCAGCATCCAGAGGCACCCTCCACCAGGCCTCCACTCATGTCTCCCAGCACCCCCACCACCCAGAATCCAGGGGCACCCTCCACCAGGCCCCCCCTCATGTCCCACTGCACCCCCACCCCCCAGCATCCAGGGGCACCCTCCACCAGGCCCCCACTCATGTCTCCCAGCACCCCCACCACCCAGCATCCAGAGGCACCCTCCACCAGGCCCCCACTCATGTCTCCCAGCACCCCCACCCCCCAGCATCCAGGGGCACCCTCCACCAGGCCCCCACTCATGTCCCCCTGCACCCACACCCCCCAGCATCCAGGGGCACCCTCCACCAGGCCCCCACTCATGTCTCCCAGCACCCCCACCCCCCAGCATCCAGGGGCACCCTCCACCAGGCCCCCACTCATGTCTCCTACTACCCCCACCCCCCACCATCCAGGGACACACTCCACCAGGCCCCCACTCATGTCTCCCAGCACCCCCACCCCCCAGCATCCAGGGGCACCCCCCACCAGGCCCCCACTTATGTCCCCCTGCACCACCATCCCCCAGCATCCAGGAGCACCCTCCACCAGGCCCCCACTCATGTCCAACTCATTTCCCCCTGCACCCCACCCCCCAGCATCCAGGGGCACCCTCCACCAGGCCCCCACTCATGTCACCCTGCACCCCCACCCCCCAGCATCCAGTGGCACCCTCCACCAGGCCCCCACTCATGTCCCCCTGCACCCCCACCCCCCAGCATCCAGGGGCACCCTCCACCAGGCCCCAGTCATGTCCCCCTGCACCCCCACCCCCCAGCATCCAGGGGCACCCTCCACCAGGCCCCCACTCATGTCCCCCTGTACCCCCACCTCCCAGCATCCAGGGGCACACTCCACCAGGCCCCCACTCATGTCCAACTCATGTCCCTCTGCTCCCGCACCCCCCAGCATCCAGGGGAACCCTCCACCAGGCCCCCACTCATGTCCCCCTGTACCCCCACCTCCCAGCATCCAGGGGCACACTCCACCAGGCCCCCACTCATGTCCAACTCATGTCTCCCTGCACCCCCACCCCCCCCGCAGTCAGGGGCACCCTCCACCAGGCCCCCACTCATGTCCAACTCATGTCTCCCTGCACCCCCACCCCCCAGCAGTCAGAGGCACCCTCCACCAGGCCCCCACTCATGTCTCCCTGCACCCCCACGCCCCAGCAGTCAGGGTCATCCTCCACCAGGCCCCCACTCATGTCTCCCAGCACCCCCACCCCCAGCATCCAGGGGCACACTCCACCAGGCCCCCACTCATGTCTCCCAGCACCCCCACCCCCCAGCATCCAGGAGCACCCTCCACCAGGCCCCCACTCATGTCTCCCAGCACCCCCACCACCCAGCATCCAGGGGCCCCCTACACCAGGCCCCCACTCATGTCCCCCTGCACCCCCAGCCCCCAGCATCCAGGGGCACCCTCCACCAGGCCCCCACTCATGTCTCCCAGCACCCCCACCCCAGAGCATCCAGGGGCACCCTCCACCAGGCCCCCACTCAAGTCCCCCTGCAACCCCACCCCCCAGCATCCAGGGGCACCCTCCACCAGGCCCCCACTCATATCTCCCAGCACCCCCACCCCCCAGCATCCAGGGGCACTCTCCACCAGGCCTCCACTCATGTCTCCCAGCACCCCCACCCCCCAGCATCCAGGGGCACCCTCCACTAGGCCCCCACTCATGTCTCCCTGCACCCCCACCCCCCAGCATCCAGGGGCACCCTCCACCAGGCCCCCACTCATGTCTCCCAGCACCCCCACCCCTCAGCATCCAGGGGCACCCTCCACCAGGCCCCCACTCATGTCTCCCACTACCCCCACCCCCCAGCATCCAGGGGCACCCTCCACCAGGCCCCCACTCATGTCTCCCAGCACCCCCACCACCCAGCATCCAGGGGCACCCTCGACCAGGCCCCCACTCATGTCCCCCTGCACCCCCACCCCCCAGCATCCAGGGGCACCCTCCACCAGGCCCCCACTCATGTCCAACTTATGTCCCCCTGCACCCCCACCCCCCAGCATCCAGGGGCACCCTCCACCAGGCCCCCACTCATGTCTCCAAGCACCCCCACCCCCCAGCATCCAGGGGCTTCCTCCACCAGGCCCCCACTCATGTCTCCCAGCACCCCCACCCCCAGGCATCCAGGCCACCCGCCACCAGGCCCCCACTCATGTCCCCCTGCACCCACAGCCCCCAGCATCCAGGGGCACCCTCCACCAGGCCCCCACTCATGTCTCCCAGCACCCCCACCCCCCAGCATCCAGGGGCACCCTCCACCAGGCCCCCACTCATGTCTCCCAGCACCCCCCACCCCCCAGCATCCAGGGGCACCCTCCACCAGGCCCCCACTCATGTCTCCCACTACCCCCACCCCCCAGCATCCAGGGAGACCCTCCACCAGGCCCTCACTCATATCTCCCAGCACCCCCACCCCCCAGCATCCAGGGGTACCCTCCACCAGGCCCCCACTCATGTCCCCCTGCCCCCCAACCCTCAGCATCCAGGGGCACCCTCCACCAGGCCCCCACTCATGTCCCCCTGCACCCCCACCCCCCAGAATCCAGTGGCACCCTCCACCAGGCCCCCACTCATGTCGCCCTGCACCCCCACCCCCCAGCATCCAGGGGCACCCTCCACCAGGCCCCAGTCATGTCCCCCTGCACCCCCACCCCCCAGCATCCAGGGGCACCCCCCACCAGGCCCCCACTCATGTCCCACTGCACCCCCACCCCCAGCATCCAGGGGCACCCTCCACCAGGCCCCCATTCATGTCCAACTCATGTCCCCCTGCACCCCCACCCCCCAGCATCCAGGGGCACCCTCCACCAGGCCCCCACTCATGTCCCCCTGCACCCCACCCCCCAGCATCCAAGGCACCCTCCACCAGGCCCCCACTCATGTCCCCCTGCACCCCCACCCCCCAGCATCCAAGGGCACCCTCCACCAGGCCCGCACTCATGTCCAACTCATGACTCCCTGCACCCCCACCCCCCAGCAGTCAGGGGCACCCTCCACCAGGCCCCCACTCATGTCCAACTCAGGTCTCCCTGCACCCCCACCCACCAGCAGTCAGGGCACCCTCCACCAGGCCACCACTCATGTCTCCCTGCACCCCCACCCCCAGCAGTCAGGGTCACCCTCCACCAAGCCCCCACTCATGTCTCCCAGCACCACCACCCCCCAGCATCCAGGGGCACCCTCCACCAGGCCCCCACTCATGTCTCTCAGCACCCCCACCCCCCAGCAATCAGGGGAACCCTCCACCAGGCCCCCACTCATGTCCCCCTGTACCCCCACCTCCCAGCATCCAGGGGCACACTCCACCAAGCCCCCACTCATGTCCAACTCATGTCTCCCTGCACCCCCACCCCCCCGCAGTCAGGGGCACCCTCCACCAGGCCCCCACTCATGTCCAGCTCATGTCTCCCTGCACCTCCACCCCCCAGCAGTCAGAGGCACCCTCCACCAGGCCCCCACTCATGTCTCCCTGCACCCCCACGCCCCAGCAGTCAGGGTCATCCTCCACCAGGCCCCCACTCATGTCTCCCAGCACCCCCACCCCCCAGCATCCAGGGGCACACTCCACCAGGCCCCCACTCATGTCTCCCAGCACCCCCACCCCCCAGCATCCAGGAGCACCCTCCACCAGGCCCCCACTCATGTCTCCCAGCACCCCACCCCCCAGCATCCAGGGGCCCCCTACACCAGGCCCCCACTCATGTACCCCTGCACCCCCAGCCCCCAGCATCCAGGGGCACCCTCCACCAGGCCCCCTCTCATGTCTCCCAGCACCCCCACCCCAGAGCATCCAGGGGCACCCTCCACCAGGCCCCCACTCAGGTCCCCCTGCAACCCCACCCCCCAGCATCCAGGGGCACCCTCCACCAGGCCCCCACTCATATCTCCCAGCACCCCCACCCCCCAGCATCCAGGGGCACCCTCCACCAGGCCTCCACTCATGTCTCCCAGCACCCCACCCCCCAGCATCCAGGGGCACCCTCCACTAGGCCCCCACTCATGTCTCCCTGCACCCCCACCCCCCAGCATCCAGGGGCACCCTCCACCAGCCCCCCACTCATGTCTCCCAGCACCCCCACCCCTCAGCATCCAGGGGCACCCTCCACCAGGCCCCCACTCATGTCTCCCACTACCCCCACCCCCCAGCATCCAGGGGCACCCTCCACCAGGCCCCCACTCATGTCTCCCAGCACCCCCACCACCCAGCATCCAGGGGCACCCTCGACCAGGCCCCCACTCATGTCCCCCTGCACCCCCACCCCCCAGCATCCAGGGGCACCCTCCACCAGGCCCCCACTCATGTCCAACTTATGTCCCCCTGCACCCCCACCCCCCAGCATCCAGGGGCACCCTCCACCAGGCCCCCACTCATGTCTCCAAGCACCCCCACCCCCCAGCATCCAGGGGCTTCCTCCACCAGGCCCCCACTCATGTCTCCCAGCACCCCCACCCCCAGGCATCCAGGGCACCCTCCACCAGGCCCCCACTCATGTCCCCCTGCACCCACACCCCCCAGCATCCAGGGGCACCCTCCACCAGGCCCCCACTCATGTCTCCCAGCACCCCCACCCCCCAGCATCCAGGGGCACCCTCCACCAGGTCCCCACTCATGTCTCCCAGCACCCCCCACCCCCCAGCATCCAGGGGCACCCTCCACCAGGCCCCCACTCATGTCTCCCACTACCCCCACCCCCCAGCATCCAGGGAGACCCTCCACCAGGCCCTCACTCATATCTCCCAGCACCCCCACCCCCCAGCATCCAGGGGCACCCTCCACCAGGCCCCCACTCATGTCCCCCTGCACCCCCAACCCCCAGCATCCAGGGGCACCCTCCACCGGGCCCCCACTCATGTCCCCCTGCACCCCCATCCCCCAGCATCCAGTGGCACCCTCCACCAGGCCCCCACTCATGTCCCCCTGCACCCCCACCCCCCAGCATCCAGGGGCACCCTCCACCAGGCCCCAGTCATGTCCCCCTGCACCCCCACCCCCCAGCATCCAGGGGCACCCCCCACCATGCCCCCACTCATGTCCCACTGCACCCCCACCCCCAGCATCCAGGGGCACCCTCCACCAGGCCCCCACTCATGTCCAACTCATGTCCCCCTGCACCCCCACCCCCCAGCATCCAGGGCACCCTCCACCAGGCCCCCACTCATGTCCCCCTGCACCCCACCCCCCAGCATCCAAGGCACCCTCCACCAGGCCCCCACTCATGTCCCCCTGCACCCCCACCCCCCAGCATCCAAGGGCTCCCTCTACCAGGCCCGCACTCATGTCCAACTCATGACTCCCTGCACCCCCACCCCCCAGCAGTCAGGGGCACCCTCCACCAGGCCCCCACTCATGTCCCCCTGTACCCCCACCCCCCAGCATCCAAGGGCTCCCTCCACCAGGCCCGCACTCATGTCCAACTCATGACTCCCTGCACCCCCACCCCCCAGCAGTCAGGGGCACCCTCCACCAGGCCCCCACTCATGTCCAACTCAGGTCTCCCTGCACCCCCACCCACCAGCAGTCAGGGCACCCTCCACCAGGCCACCACTCATGTCTCCCTGCACCCCCACCCCCAGCAGTCAGGGTCACCCTCCACCAAGCCCCCACTCATGTCTCCCAGCACCCCCACCCCCCAGCATCCAGGGGCACCCTCCACCAGGCCCCCACTCATGTCTCTCAGCACCCCCACCCCCCCAGCAATCAGGGGAACCCTCCACCAGGCCCCCACTCATGTCTCCAAGCACCCCCACTCCCCAGCATCCAGGGGCACCATCCACCAGGCCCCCACTCATGTCTCCCAGCACCCCCACCCCCCAGCATCCAGAGGCACCCTCCACCAGGCCCCCACTCATGTCCCCCTGCACCCCCACCCCCCCAGCATCCAGGGGCACCCTCCACCAGGCCCCCACTCATGTCTCCCAGCACCCCCACCCCCCAGCATCCAGGGGCACCCTCCACCAGGCCCCCACTCATGTCTCCCACTACCCCCACCCCCCAGCATCCAGGGGCACCCTCCACCAGGCCCCCACTCATGTCTCCCAGCGCCCCTACCCCCCAGAATCCAGCGGCACCCTCCATCAGGCCCCCAATCATGTCCAACTCATGTCCCCCTGCACCCCCACCACCCAGCATCCAGGGGCACCCTCCACCAGGCCCTCACTCATGTCCCCCTGCACCCCCACCCCCCAGCATCCAGGGGCACACTCCACCAGGCCCCCACTCATGTCCAACTCATGTCTCCCTGCACCCCCACCCCCCAGCAGTCAGGGGCACCCTCCACCAGGCCCCCACTCATGTCCAACTCATGTCTCCCTGCACCCCTACCCCTCAGCAGTCAGAGGCACCCTCCACCAGGCCCCCACTCATGTCTCCCAGCACCCCCACCCCCCAGCAGTCAGGGTCACCCTCCACCAGGCCCCCACTCATGTCTCCCAGCACCCCCACCCCCCAGCATCCAGGGGCACCCTCCACCAGGCCCCCACTCATGTCTCCCAGCACCCCCACCCCCCAGCATCCAGGGGCACCCTCCACCAGGCCCCCACTCATGTCCCCCTGCACCCCCAACCCCCAGCATCCAGGGGCACCCTCCACCAGGCCCCCACTCATGTCCCCCTGCACCCCCACCCCCCAGCATCCAGTGGCACCCTCCACCAGGCCCCCACTCATGTCCCCCTGCACCCCCACCCCCAAGCATCCAGGGGCACCCTCCACTAGGCCCCAGTCAAATCCCCCTGCACCCCCACCCCCCAGCATCCAGGGGCACCCCCCACCAGGCCCCCACTCATGTCCCACTGCACCCCCACCCCCAGCATCCAGGGGCACCCTCCACCAGGCCCCCACTCATGTCCAACTCATGTCCCCCTGCACCCCCACCCCCCAGCATCCAGGGGCACCCTCCACCAGGCCCCCACTCATGTCCCCCTGCACCCCACCCCCCAGCATCCAAGGCACCCTCCACCAGGCCCCCACTCATGTCCCCCTGCACCCCCACCCCCCAGCATCCAAGGGCACCCTCCACCAGGCCCGCACTCATGTCCAACTCATGACTCCCTGCACCCCCACCCCCCAGCAGTCAGGGGCACCCTCCACCAGGCCCCCACTCATGTCCAACTCAGGTCTCCCTGCACCCCCACCCACCAGCAGTCAGGGCACCCTCCACCAGGCCACCACTCATGTCTCCCTGCACCCCCACCCCCAGCAGTCAGGGTCACCCTCCACCAAGCCCCCACTCATGTCTCCCAGCACCCCCACCCCCCAGCATCCAGGGGCACCCTCCACCAGGCCCCCACTCATGTCTCTCAGCACCCCCACCCCCCAGCAATCAGGGGAACCCTCCACCAGGCCCCCACTCATGTCTCCAAGCACCCCCACTCCCCAGCATCCAGGGGCACCATCCACCAGGCCCCCACTCATGTCTCCCAGCACCCCCACCCCCCAGCATCCAGAGGCACCCTCCACCAGGCCCCCACTCATGTCCCCCTGCACCACCACCCCCCAGCATCCAGGGGCACCCTCCACCAGGCCCCCACTCATGGCTCCCAGCACCCCCACCCCCCAGCATCCAGGGGCACCCTCCACCAGGCCCCCACTCATGTCTCCCACTACCCCCACCCCCCAGCATCCAGGGGCACCCTCCACCAGGCCCCCACTCATGTCTCCCAGCGCCCCTACCCCCCAGAATCCAGCGGCACCCTCCACCATGCCCCCACTCATGTCCCCCTGCACCCCCACCCCCCAGCATCCAGGGGCACCCTCCATCAGGCCCCCACTCATGTCCAACTCAAGTCTCTCTGCACCCCCACCCCCCAGCATCCAGGGGCACCCTCCACCAGGCCCCCACTCATGTCCCCCTGACTCCCACCCCCCAGCATCCAGAGGCACCCTCCACCAGGCCCCCACTCATGTCCCCCTGCACCCCCACCCCACAGCATCCAGGGGCACCCTCCACCAGGCCCCACTCATGTCCCCCTGCACCCCCACCCCCCAGCATCCAGGGGCACCTTCCACCAGGCCCGCACTCATGTCCCACTTCACCCCCACCCCCCAGCATCCAGGAGCAACCTCCACCAGGCCCCCAATCATGTCCAACTCATGTCCCCCTGCACCCCCACCACCCAGCATCCAGGGGCACCCTCCACCAGGCCCTCACTCATGTCCCCCTGCACCCCCACCCCCAGGAATCCAGGGGCACACTCCACCAGGCCCCCACTCATGTCCAACTCATGTCTCCCTGCACCCCCACCCCCCAGCAGTCAGGGGCACCCTCCACCAGGCCCCCACTCATGTCCAACTCATGTCTCCCTGCACCCCTACCCCTCAGCAGTCAGGGGCACCCTCCACCAGGCCCCCACTCATGTCTCCCAGCACCCCCACCCCCCAGCAGTCAGGGTCACCCTGCACCAGGCCCCCACTCATGTCTCCCAGCACCCCCACCCCCCAGCATCCAGGGGCACCCTCCACCAGGCCCCCACTCATGTCTCCCAGCACCCCCACCCCCCAGCATCCAGGGGCACCCTCCACCAGGCCCCCACTCATGTCCCCCTGCACCCCCAACCCCCAGCATCCAGGGGCACCCTCCACCAGGCCCCCACTCATGTCCCCCTGCACCCCCACCCCCCAGCATCCAGTGGCACCCTCCACCAGGCCCCCACTCATGTCCCCCTGCACACCCACCCCCCAGCATCCAGGGGCACACTCCACCAGGCCCCAGTCATGTCCCCCTGCACCCCCACCCCCCAGCATCCAGGGGCACCCCCCACCAGGCCCCCACTCATGTCCCACTGCACCCCCACCCCCAGCATCCAGGGGCACCCTCCACCAGGCCCCCACTCATGTCCAACTCATGTCCCCCTGCACCCCCACCCCCCAGCATCCAGGGGCAACCTCCACCAGGCCCCCACTCATGTCCCCCTGCACCCCACCCCCCAGCATCCAAGGCACCCTCCACCAGGCCCCCACTCATGTCCTCCTGCACACCCACCCCCCAGCATCCAAGGGCACCCTCCACCAGGCCCGCACTCATGTCCAACTCATGACTCCCTGCACCAGCACCCCCCGGCAGTCAGGGGCACCCTCCACCGGGCCCCCACTCATGTCCAACTCAGGTCTCCCGCACCCCCACCCACCAGCAGTCAGGGCACCCTCCACCAGGCCACCACTCATGTCTCCCTGCACCCCCACCCCCAGCAGTCAGGGTCACCCTCCACCAAGCCCCCACTCATGTCTCCCAGCACCCCCCAACATCCAGGGGCACCCTCCACCAGGCCCCCACTCATGTCTCTCAGCACCCCCACCCCCCGGCAATCAGGGGAACCCTCCACCAGGCCCCCACTCATGTCTCCAAGCACCCCCACTCCCCAGCATCCAGGGGCACCATCCACCAGGCCCCCACTCATGTCTCCCAGCACCCCCACCCCCCAGCATCCAGAGGCACCCTCCACCAGGCCCCCACTCATGTCCCCCTGCACCCCCACCCTCCAGCATCCAGGGGCACCCTCCACCAGGCCCCCACTCATGTCTCCCAGCACCCCCACCCCCCAGCATCCAGGGGCACCCTCCACCAGGCCCCCACTCATGTCTCCCACTACCCCCACCCCCCAGCATCCAGGGGCACCCTCCACCAGGCCCCCACTCATGTCTCCCAGCGCCCCTACCCCCCAGAATCCAGCGGCACCCTCCACCAGGCCCCCACTCATGTCCCCCTGCACCCCCACCCCCCAGCATCCAGGGGCACCCTCCATCAGGCCCCCACTCATGTCCAACTCAAGTCTCCCTGCACCCCCACCCCCCAGCATCCAGGGGCACCCTCCACCAGGCCCCCACTCATGTCCCCCTGACTCCCACCCCCCAGCATCCAGGGGCACCCTCCACCAGGCCCCCACTCATGTCCCCCTGCACCCCCACCCCACAGCATCCAGGGGCACCCTCCACCAGGCCCCACTCATGTCCCCCTGCACCCCCACCCCCCAGCATCCAGGGGCACCTTCCACCAGGCCCGCACTCATGTCCCACATCACCCCCACCCCCCAGCATCCAGGAGCACCCTCCACCAGGCCCCCAATCATGTCCAACTCATGTCCCCCTGCACCCCCAAAACCCAGCATCCAGGGGCACCCTCCACCAGGCCCTCACTCATGTCCCCCTGCACCCCCACCCCCCAGCATCCAGGGGCACACTCCACCAGGCCCCCACTCATGTCCAACTCATGTCTCCCTGCACCCCCACCCCCCAGCAGTCAGGGGCACCCTCCACCAGGCCCCCACTCATGTCCAACTCATGTCTCCCCGCACCCCTACCCCTCAGCAGTCAGGGGCACCCTCCACCAGGCCCCCACTCATGTCTCCCAGCACCCCCACCCCCCAGCAGTCAGGGTCACCCTCCACCAGGCCCCCACTCATGTCTCCCAGCACCCCCACCCCCCAGCATCCAGGGGCACCCTCCACCAGGCCCCCACTCATGTCTCCCAGCACCCCCACCCCCCAGCATCCAGGGGCACCCTCCACCAGGCCCCCACTCATGTCCCCCTGCAACCCCACCCCCCAGCATCCAGGGGCACCCTCCACCAGGCCCCCACTCATGTCTCCCAGCACCCCCACCCCCCAGCATCCAGGGGCACCCTCCACTAGGCCCCCAATCATGTCTCCCAGCACCCCCACCCCTCAGCATCCAGGGGCACCCTCTACCAGGCCTCCACTCATGTCCCCCTGCACCCCAACCCCCCAGCATCCAGGGGCACCCTCCACCAGGCCCCCACTCATGTCTCCCAGCACCCCAACCCCCAACATCCAGGGGCACCCTCCACCAGGCCCCCACTCATGCCTGCCAGCACCCCCACCCCTCAGCATCCAGGGGCACCCTCCACCAGGCCCGCACTCATGTCCCCATGCACCCCAACCCCCCAGCATCCAGGGGCACCCTCCACCAGGCCCCCACTCATGTCCCCCTGCACCCCCGCCCTCCAGCATCCAGGGGCACCCTCCACCAGGCCCCGACTCATGTCCAACTCATGTCCCCCTGCATCCCCACCACCCAGCATCCAGGGGCACCCGCCACCAGGCCCCCACTCATGTCTCCCAGCACCCCCACCCCCCAGCATCCAGGGGCACCCTCCACCAGTCCCCCACGCATGTCTCCCAGCACCCCCACACCCCAGCATCCAGGGGCACCCTCCACCATGCCCCCATTCATGTCCCCCTGCACCCCCACCCCCCAACATCCAGGGGCACCCTCCACCAGGCCCCCACTCATGTTCAACTCATGTCCCCCTGCACCGCCACCCGCCAGCATCCAGGGGCACCCTCCACCAGGCCCCCACTCATGTCCCCCTGCAACCCACCCCCCAGCATCCGAGGCACCCTCCATCAGGCCCCCACTCATGTCCCCCTGCACCCCCACTCCCCAGCATCCAAGGGCACCCTCCATCAGGCCCCCACTCATGTCCAACTCATGACTCCCTGCACCCCCACCCCCCAGCAGTCAGGGGCACCCTCCACCAGGCCCCCACTCATGTCTCCCAGCACCCCCACCCCCCAGCATCCAGGGGCACCCTCCACCAGGCCCCCACTCATGTCTCCCACTACCCCCACCCCCCAGCATCAAGGGGCACCCTCCACCAGGCCCCCACTCATGTATCCCAGCGCCCCTACCCCCAGAATCCAGCGGCACCCTCCACCAGGCCCCCACTCATGTCCCCCTTCACCCCCACCCCCCAGCATCCAGGGGCACCCTCCATCAGGCCCCCACTCATGTCCAACTCATGTCCCCCTGCACCCCCACCCCCCAGCATCCAGGGGCACCCTCCACCAGGCCCCCACTCATGTCCCCCTGACCCCCACCACCCAGCATCCAGGGGCACCCTCCACCAGGCCCCCACTCATGTCCCCCTGCACCCCCATCCCCCAGCATCCAGGGGCACCCTCCACCAGGCCCCAGTCATGTCCCCCTGCATCCCCACCCCCCAGCATCCAGGGGCACCTTCCACCAGGCCCCCACTCATGTCCCACTTCACCCCCACCCCCCAGCATCCAGGAGCACCCTCCACCAGGCCCCCAATCATGTCGAACTCATGTCCCCCAGCACCCCCACCCCCCAGCATCCAGGGGCACCCTCCACCAGGCCCCCACTCATGTCCCCCTGCACCCCACCCCCCAGCATCCAGGGGCACACTCCACCAGGCCCCCACTCATGTCCAACTCATGTCTCCCTGCACCCCCACCCCCCAGCAGTCAGGGGCACCCTCCACCAGGCCCCCACTCATGTCCAACTCATGTCTCCCTGCACCCCTACCCCTCAGCAGTCAGAGGCACCCTCCACCATTCCCCCACTCATGTCTCCCAGCACCCCCACCCCCCAGCATCCAGGGGCACCCTCCACCAGGCCCCCATTCATGTCCCCCTGCAACCCCACCCCCCCAGCATCCAGGGGCACCCTCCACCAGGCCCCCACTCATATCTCCCAGCAGCCCCACCCCCCAGCATCCAGGGGCACCCTCCACCAGGCCTCCACTCATGTCTCCCAGCACCCCCACCCCCCAGCATCCAGGGGCACCCTCCACTAGGCCCCCACTCATGTCTCCCTGCACCCCCACCCCGCAGCATCCAGAGGCACCCTCCACCAGGCCCCCACTCATGTCTCCCAGCACCCCCACCCCTCAGCATCCAGGGGCACCCTCCACCAGGCCCCCACTCATATCCCCCTGCACCACAAACCCCCAGCATCCAGGGGCACCCTCCACCAGGCCCCCACTCATGTCTCCCAGCACCCCCACCCCCAACATCCAGGGGCACCCTCCACCAGGCCCCCACTCATGTCTGCCAGCACCCCCACCCCTCAGCATCCAGGGGCTCCATCCACCAGGCCCCCAATCATGTCTCCCAGCACCCCCACCCCCCAGCATCCAGGGGCACCCTCCACCAGGCCCCCACTCATGTCCCCCTGCATCCCCACCCCCCAGCATCCAGGGGCACCCTCCACCAGGCCCCCACTCATGTCCCCCTGCACCCCCACCCCCCAGCATCCAGGGGCACCCTCCACCATTCCCCCACTCATGTCTCCCAGCACCCCCACCCCCCAGCATCCAGGGGCACCCTCCACCAGGCCCCCACTCATGTCCCCCTGCAACCCCACCCCCCAGCATCCAGGGGCACCCTCCACCAGGCCCCCACTCATATCTCCCAGCAGCCCCACCCCCCAGCATCCAGGGGCACCCTCCACCAGGCCTCCACTCATGTCTCCCAGCACCCCCACCCCCCAGCATCCAGGGGCACCCTCCACTAGGCCCCCACTCATGTCTCCCTGCACCCCCACCCCGCAGCATCCAGAGGCACCCTCCACCAGGCCCCCACTCATGTCTCCCAGCACCCCCACCCCTCAGCATCCAGGGGCACCCTCCACCAGGCCCCCACTCATATCCCCCTGCACCACAAACCCCCAGCATCCAGGGGCACCCTCCACTAGGCCCCCACTCATGTCTCCCAGCACCCCCACACCCAACATCCAGGGGCACCCTCCACCAGGCCCCCACTCATGTCTGCCAGCACCCCCACCCCTCAGCATCCAGGGGCTCCCTCCACCAGGCCCCCAATCATGTCTCCCAGCACCCCCACCCCCCAGCATCCAGGGGCACCCTCCACCAGGCCCCCACTCATGTCCCCCTGCATCCCCACCCCCCAGCATCCAGGGGCACCCTCCACCAGGCCCCCACTCATGTCCCCCTGCACCCCCACCCCCCAGCATCCAGGGGCACCCTCCACCAGGCCCCCACTCATGTCCAACTCATGTCCCCCTGCACCCCCACCCCCCAGCATCCAGGGGCACCCTCCACCAGGCCCCGACTCATGTCCAACTCATGTCCCCCTGCTTCCCCACCCCCCAGCATCCAGGGGCACCCTCCACCAGGCCCCCACTCATGTCCCCCTGAACCCCCACCCCCCAGCATCCAGGGGCACCCTCCACAAGGCCCCCACTCATGTCCCCCTGAACCCCCACCCCCCAGCATCCAGGGAAACCCTCCACCAGGCCCCCACTCATGTCCCCCTGCACCCCCAGCCCCCAGCATCCAGGGGCACCCTCCACCAGGCCCCCACTCATGTCCAACTCATGTCCCCATGCACCCCCACCCCCCAGCATCCAGGGGCACCCTCCACCAGGCCCTCACTCATGTCCCCCTGCACGTCCACCCCCCAGTATTCAAGGCACCCTCCACCAGGCCCCCACTCATGTCCCCCTGCACCCCCACCCCCCAGCATCCAGGGGCACCCTCCACCAGGCCCCCACTCATGTCCAACTCATGTCTCCCTGCACCCCCACCCCCCAGCAGTCAGGGGCACCCTCCACCAGGCCCCCACTCATGTCCAACTCATGTCTCCCTGCACCCCCACCCCCCAGCAGTCAGGGGCACCCTCCACCAGTCCCCCACTCATGTCTCCCTGCACCCCCACCCCCCAGCTGTCAGGGTCACCCTCCAGAAGGCCCCCACTCATGTCTCCCAGCACCCCCACCCCCGAGCATCCAGGGGCACCCTCCACCAGGCCCCCACTCATGTCTCCCAGCACCCCCACACCCCAGCATCCAGGGGCACCCTCCACCAGGCCCCCACTCATGTCTCCAAGCACCCTCACCACCCAGCATCCAGGGGCACCCTCCACCAGGCCCACACTCATGTCTCCCAGCACCCCCACCCCCCAGCATCCAGGGGCACCCTCCACCAGACCCCACTCATGTCCCCCTGCACCCCCAACCCGCAGCATCGAGGGGCACA
This sequence comes from Ambystoma mexicanum, assembly GCF_040938575.1. Classification (NCBI taxonomy): domain Eukaryota; kingdom Metazoa; phylum Chordata; class Amphibia; order Caudata; family Ambystomatidae; genus Ambystoma; species Ambystoma mexicanum. The sequence continues at coordinate 1,154,201,174 of NC_090928.1, forward strand.
CTCCACCAGGCCCCCACTCATGTCTCCCACTACCCCCACCCCCCAGCATCCAGGGGCACCCTCCACCAGGCCCCCACTCATGTCTCCCAGCACCCCCACACCCCAGCATCCAGGGGCACCCTCCACCAGGCCCCCACTCATGTCCCCCTGCACCCCCACCCCCCAGCATCCAGGGGCACCCTCCACCAGGCCCGCACTCATGTCTCCCAGCACCCTCACCCCCCAGCATCCAGGGGCACCCTCCACCAGGCCCCCACTCATGTCTCCCAGCACCCCCACCCCCCAGCATCCAGGGGCACCCTCCACCAGGCCCCCACTCATGTCTCCCAGCACCCTCACCCCTCAGAATCCAGGGGCACCCTCCACCAGGCCCCCACTCATGTCTCCCAGCACCCCCACCCCCAGCATCCAGGGGCACCCACCACCAGGCCCCCACTCATGTCTCCCAGCACCCTCACCCCCCAGCATCCAGGGGCACCCTCCACCAGGCCCCCCTCATGTCTTCCAGCACCCCCACCCCCCAGCATCCAGGGGCACCCTCCACCAGGCCCCCACTCATGTCTCCCACTACCCCCACCCCCCAGCATCCAGGGGCACACTCCACCAGGCCCCCACTCATGTCTCCCAGCACCCCCACCACCCAGCATCCAGGGGCACCCTCCACCAGGCCCCCACTCATGTCCCCCTGCACCCCCACCCCCCAGCATCCAGGGGCACAATCCACCAGGCCCCCACTCATGTCCAACTCATGTCCCCCTGCACCCCCACCCCCCAGCATCCAGGGGCACCCTCCACCAGGCCCCCACTCATGTCTCCAAGCACCCCCACCCCCCAGCATCCAGGGGCATCCTCCACCAGGCCCCCACTCATGTCTCCCATCACACCCACCCCCCAGCATCCAGGGGCACCCTCCACCAGGCACACAATCATGTCCCCCTGCACCCCCACCCCCCAGCATCCAGGGGCACCCTCCACCAGGCCCCCACTCATGTCTCCCAGCACCCCACCCCCCAGCATCCAGGGGCACCCTCCACCAGGCCCCCACTCATGTCTCCCAGCACCCCCCACCCCCCAGCATCCAGGGGCACCCTCCACCAGGCCCCCACTCATGTCTCCCACTACCCCCACCCCCCAGCATCCAGGGACACCCTCCACCAGGCCCCCACTCATGTCCCCCAGCACCCCCACCCCCCAGCATCCAGGGGCACCCTCCACCAGGCCCCCACTCATGTCCCCCTGCACCCCCACCCCCCAGCATCCAGGGGCACCCTCCACCAGGCCCCCACTCATGTTCAAATCATGTCGCCCTGCACCCCACCCCCCAGCATCCAGGGGCACCCTCCACCAGGCCCCCACTCATGTCCCCCTGCACCCCCACCCCCCAGCATCCAGTGGCACCCTCCACTAGGCCCCCACTCATGTCCCCCTGCACCCCCACCCCCCAGCATCCAGGGGCACCCTCCACCAGGCCCCAGTCATGTCCCCCTGCACCCCCACCCCCCAGCATCCAGGGGCACCCTCCACCAGGCCCCCACTCATGTCCCACTGCACCCCCACCCCCAGCATCCAGGGGCACACTCCACCAGGCCCCCACTCATGTCCAACTCATGTCCCCCTGCACCCCCAACCCCCAGCATCCAGGGGCACCCTCCACCAGGCCCCCACTCATGTCCCCCTGCACCCCCACCCCCCAGCATCCAGGGGCCCCCACTCATGTCCAACTCATGTCTCCCTGCACCCCTACCCCTCCCGCAGTCAGGGGCACCCTCCAACAGGCCCCCACTCATGTCCAACTAATGTCTCCCTGCACCCCCACCCCCCAGCAGTCAGAGGCACCCTCCACCAGGCCCCCACTCATGTCTCCCTGCACCCCCACCCCCCAGCAGTCAGGCTCACCCTCAACCAGGCCCCCACTCATGTCTCCCAGCACCCCCACCCCCAGCATCCAGGGGCACACTCCACCAGGCCCCCACTCATGTCTCCCATCACCCCCACCCCCCAGCATCCAGGAGCACCCTCCATCAGGCCCCCACTCATGTCTCCCAGCACCCCCACCCCCCAGCATCCAGGGGCCCCATCCACCAGGCCCCCACTCATGTCCCCCTGCACCCACAGCCCCCAGCATCCAGGGGCACCCTCCACCAGGCCCCCACTCATGTCTCCCAGCACCCCCACCCCCCAGCATCCAGGGGCACCCTCCACTAGGCCCCCACTCATGTCTCCCTGCACCCCCACCCCCAAGCATCCAGGGGCACCCTCCACCAGGCCCCCACTCATGTCTCCCAGCACCCCCACCCCTCAGCATCCAGGGGCACCCGCCACCAGGCCCCCACTCATGTCCCCCTGCACCCCAACCCCCCAACATCCAGGGGCACCCTCCACCAGGCCCCCACTCATGTCTCCCAGCACCCCACCCCCCAGCATCCAAGGGCACCCTCCACCAGGCCCCCACTCATGTCCCCCTGCACCCCCACCCCCCAGTATCCAGGGGCACCCTCCATCAGGCCCCGACTCATGTCCAACTCATGTCCCCCTGCACGCCCACCCCCCAGCATCCAGGGGCACCCTCCACCAGGCCCCCACTCACGTCCCCTTGCACCCCCACCCCCAGCATCCAGGGGCACCCTCCACAAGGCCCCTACGCATGTCCCCCTGCACCCCCACCCCCCAGCATCTAGGGGCACCCTCCACCAGGCCCCCACTCATGTCCCCCTGCACCCCCACCCCACAGCATCCAGGGGCACCCTCCATCAGGCCCCCGCTCATGTCCAACTCATGTCCCCCTGCACCTCCACCCCCAGCATCCAGAGGCACCCTCCAGCAGGCCCCCATTCAAGTCCCCCTGCACCCCAAACCCCCAGCATCCAAGGCACCCGCCACCAGGCCCCCACTCATGTCCCCCTGCACCCCCACCCCACAGCATCCAGGGGCACCCTCCACCAGGCCCCCACTCATATCCAACTCATGTCTCCCTCACCCCCAACCCCCAGCAGTCAGGGGCACCCTCCACCAGGCCCCCACTCATGTCCAACTCATGTCTCCCTGCACCCCCACCCCCCAGCAGTCAGGGGCACCCTCCACCAGGCCCCCACTCATGTCCCCCTGCACCCCCACCCACCAGCATCCAGGGGCACCCTCCACCAGGCCCCCACTCATGTCCAACTCAAGTCCCCCTGCACCCCCACCCCCCCAGCATCCAGGGGCACCCTACACCAGTCCCCACTCATGTCCCCCTGCACCCCCACCCCCCAGCATCCAGGGGCACCCTCCACCAGGCCCCCACTCATGTCTGCCAGGTCCCCCACCCCCCAGCATCCAGGGACACCCTCCACCAGGCCCCCATTCATGTCTCCCAGCACCCCCACCCCCCAGCATCCAGGGGCACCCTCCATCATGTCTCCAAGCACCCCCACCCCCCAGCATCCTGGGGCACCCTCCACCAGGCTCCCACTCATGTCTCCCAGCACCCCAACCCCCCAGCATCCAGGGGCACCCTCCACCAGGCCCCCACTCATGTCCAAATCATGTCGCCCTGCACCCCACCCCCCAGCATCCAGTTGCACCCTCCACCTGGCCCCCACTCATGTCCCCCTGCACCCCCACCCCCCAGCATCCAGTGGCACCCTCCACCAGGCCCCCACTCATGTCCCCATGCACCCCCACCCCCCAGCATCCAGGGGCACCCTCCACCAGGCCCCAGTCATGTCCCACTGCACATCCACCCCCCAGCATCCAGGGGCACCCTCCACCAGGCCCCCACTCATGTCCCACTGCACCCCCACCCCCAGCATCCAGGGGCACCCTCCACCAGGTCCGCACTCATGTCCAACTCATGTCCCCCTGCACCCCCACCCCCCAGCATCCAGGGGCACCCTCCACCAGGCCCCCACTCATGTCCCCCTGCACCCCCACCCCCCAGCATCCAGGGGCACACTCCACCGGGCCCCCACACATGTCCAACTCATGTCTCCCTGCACCCCCACCCCCCCCCCCGCAGTCAGGGGCACCCTCCACCAGGCCCCCACTCATGTCTCCCTGCACCCCCACCCCCCAGCAGTCAGGGTCACCCTCCACCAGGCCCCCACTCATGTCTCCCAGCACCCCCACCCCCCAGCATCCAGGGGCACACTCCACCAGGCCCCCACTCATGTCTCCCAGCACCCCCACCCCCCAGCATCCAGGAGCACCCTCCATCAGGCCCCCACTCATGTCTTCCAGCACCCCCACCCACCAGCATCCAGGGGCCCCCTCCACCAGGCCCCCACTCATGTCCCCCTGCACCCCCAGCCCCCAGCATCCAGGGGCACCCTCCACCAGGCCCCCACTCATGTCTCCCAGCACCCCCACCCCAGAGCATCCAGGGGCACCCGCCACCAGGCCCCCACTCATGTCTCCCAGCACCCCCAGCCCCCAGCATCCAGGGGCACCCTCCAGTAGGCCCCCACTCATGTCTCCCTGCACCCCCACCCTCAAGCATCCAGGGGCACCCTCCACCAGGCCCCCACTCATGTCTCCCAGCACCCCCATCCCTCAGCATCCAGGGGCACCCTCCACCAGGCCCCCACACATTTCCCCCTGCACCCCCACCCCCCAGCATCCAGGGGCAAGTCCACCAGGCCCCCACTCATGTCTCCCAGCACCCCACCCCCCAGCATCCAAGGGCACCCTCCACCAGGCCCCCACTCATGTCCCCCTGCACCCCCACCCCCCAGCATCCAGGGGCACCCTCCATCAGGCCCCGACTCATGTCCAACTCATGTCCCCTTGCACCCCCACCCCCCCAGCATCCGGGGGCACCCTCCACAAGGCCCCTACTCATGTCCCCCTGCACCCCACCCCCCAGCATCCAGGGGCACCCTCCACCAGGCCCCCACTCATGTCCCCCTGCACCCCCACCCCCCCAGCATCCAGGGGCACCCTCCATCAGGCCCCCACTCATGTCCAACTCATGTCCCCCTGCACCTCCACCCCCCAGCATCCAGGGGCACCCTCTTGCAGGCCCCCATTCATGTCCCCCTGCACCCCCAACACCCAGCATCCAATGCACCCGCCACCAGGCCCCCACTCATGTCCCCCTGCACCCCCACCCCACAGCATCCAGGGGCACCCTCCACCAGGCCCCCATCCATGTCCAACTCATGTCTTCCTGCACCCCCAACCCCCAGCAGTCAGGGGCACCCTCCACCAGGCCCCCACTCTTGTCCAACTCATGTCTCCCTGCACCCCCACCCCCCAGCAGTCAGGGGCACCCTCCACCAGGCCCCCATTCATGTCTCCCAGCACCCCCACCCCCCAGCATCCAGGGGCACCCTCCACCAGGATCCCACTCATGTCTCCCAGCACCCCCACACCCCAGCATTCAGGGGCACCCTCCACCAGGCCCCCACTCATGTCTCCAAGCACCCCCACCACCCAGCATCCAGGGGCACCCTCCACCAGGCCCCCACTCATGTCGTCCAGCACCCCCACCCCCCAGCATCCAGGGGTACCCTCCACCAGACCCCACTCATGTCCCCCTGCACCCCCACCCCCCAGCATCGAGGGGGACCCTCCACCAGGCCCCCACTCATGTCTCCCAGCACCCTCACCCCCCAGCATCCAGGGGCACCCTCCAATAGGCCCCCACTCATGTCTCCCAGCAGCCCCACCCCCCAGCATCCAGGGGCACCCTCCAGCAGGCCCCCACTCATGTCTCCCACTACCCCCACCCCCAGCATCCAGGGGCACCCTCCACCAGGCCCCCACTCAAGTCTCCCAGCACCCCCACCCCCCAGCATCCAGGGGCACCCTCCACCAGGCCCCCACTCATGTCCCCCTGCACCCCCACCCCCCAGCATCCAGGGGCACCCTCCACCAGGCCCCCACTCATGTCCAACTCAAGTCCCCCTGCACCCCCACCCCCCAGCATCCAGGGGCACCCTCCACCAGTCCCCACTCATGTCCCCCTGCGCCCCCACCCCCCAGCATCCAGGGACACCCTCCACCAGGCCCCCATTCATATCTCCCAGCACCCCCACCCCCCAGCATCCAGGGGCACCCTCCACCAGGCCCCCACTCATGTCTCCAAGCACCCCCACCCCCCGGCATTCTGGGGCACCCTCCACCAGGCTCCCACTCATGTCTCCCAGCACCCCAACCCCCCAGCATCCAGGGGCACCCTCCACCAGGCCCCCACTCATGTCTCCCAGCACCCCCACCCCCCAGCATCGAGGGGCACCCTCCACCAGGCCCCCACTCATGTCTCCCAGCACCCCCACCCCCCAGCATCCAGGGGCACCCTCCACAAGGCCCCCACTCATGTCTCCCAGCACCCCCACCCCCCAGCATCCAGGGGTACCCTCCATCAGGCCCCCACTCATGTCTCCCACTACCCCCACTCCCCAGCATCCAGGGGCACCCTCCACCAGGCCCCCACTCATGTCTCCCAGCACCCTCACCCCCCAGCATCCAGGGGCACCCTCCACCAGGCCCCCACTCATGTCCCCCTGCACCCCCAGCATCCAGGGGCATCCTCCACCAGGCCCCCACTCATGTCCAACTCATGTCCCCCTGCACCCCCACCCCCCAGCATCCAGGGGCACCCTCCACCAGGCCCCCACTCATGTCCCCCTGCACCCCCACCCCCCAGCATCCAGGGGCACCCTCCACTAGGCCCCCACTCATGTCCCCCTGCACCCCCACCCCCCAGCATCCAGGGGCACCCTCCACCAGGCCCCACTCATGTCCCCCTGCACCCCTACCCCCCAGCATCCAGGTGCACCCTCCACCAGGCCCCCACTCATGTCCCCCTGCACCCCCACCCCCAGCATCCAGGGGCACCCTCCACCAGGGCCCCACTCATGTCCAACTCATGTCTCCCTGCACCCCCACCCCCCAGCAGTCAGGGGCACCCTCCAGCAGGCCCCCTGCACCCCCACCCCCCATCAGTCAGGGGCACCCTCCACCAGGCCCCCACTCATGTCCCCCTGCACCCCCACCCCCCAGCATCCAGGGGCACCCTCCACCAGGCCCCCACTCATGTCCAACTCAAGTCCCCCTGCACCCCCACCCCCCAGCATCCAGGGGCACCCTCCACCAGTCCCCACTCATGTCCCCCTGCGCCCCCACCCCCCAGCATCCAGGGACACCCTCCACCAGGCCCCCATTCATATCTCCCAGCACCCCCACCCCCCAGCATCCAGGGGCACCCTCCACCAGGCCCCCACTCATGTCTCCAAGCACCCCCACCCCCCGGCATTCTGGGGCACCCTCCACCAGGCTCCCACTCATGTCTCCCAGCACCCCAACCCCCCAGCATCCAGGGCCACCCTCCACCAGGCCCCCACTCATGTCTCCCAGCACCCCCACCCCCCAGCATCGAGGGGCACCCTCCACCAGGCCCCCACTCATGTCTCCCAGCACCCCCACCCCCCAGCATCCAGGGGCACCCTCCACAAGGCCCCCACTCATGTCTCCCAGCACCCCCACCCCCCAGCATCCAGGGGTACCCTCCATCAGGCCCCCACTCATGTCTCCCACTACCCCCACTCCCCAGCATCCAGGGGCACCCTCCACCAGGCCCCCACTCATGTCTCCCAGCACCCTCACCCCCCAGCATCCAGGGGCACCCTCCACCAGGCCCCCACTCATGTCCCCCTGCACCCCCAGCATCCAGGGGCATCCTCCACCAGGCCCCCACTCATGTCCAACTCATGTCCCCCTGCACCCCCACCCCCCAGCATCCAGGGGCACCCTCCACCAGGCCCCCACTCATGTCCCCCTGCACCCCCACCCCCCAGCATCCAGGGGCACCCTCCACTAGGCCCCCACTCATGTCCCCCTGCACCCCCACCCCCCAGCATCCAGGGGCACCCTCCACCAGGTCCCCACTCATGTCCCCCTGCACCCCTACCCCCCAGCATCCAGGTGCACCCTCCACCAGGCCCCCACTCATGTCCCCCTGCACCCCCACCCCCAGCATCCAGGGGCACCCTCCACCAGGGCCCCACTCATGTCCAACTCATGTCTCCCTGCACCCCCACCCCCCAGCAGTCAGGGGCACCCTCCAGCAGGCCCCCTGCACCCCCACCCCCCATCAGTCAGGGGCACCCTCCACCAGGCTCCCACTCATGTCTCCCAGCACCCCCACCCCCCAGCATCCAGGGGCACCCTCCACCAGGCCCCCACTCATATCCAACTCATGTCCCCCTGCACCCCCACCCCCAGCATCCAGGGGCACCCTCCACCAGGCCCCCACTTATGTCACCCTGCACCCCCACCCCCCAGCAGTCAGAGGCACCCTCCACCAGGCCCCCAATCATGTCTCCCTGCACCCACACCCCGCAGCAATCAGGGTCACCCTCCACCAGGCCCCCACTCATGTCTCCCAGCACCCCCACCCCCCAGCATCCAGGGGCACCCTCCACCAGGCCCCCACGCATGTCTCCCAGCACCCCCACACCCCAGCATCCAGGGGCACCCTCCACCAGGCCCCCACTCATGTCTCCCAGCACCCCCACCCCCCAGCATCCAAGGGGTACCCTCCACCAGACCCCACTCATGTCCCCCTGCACCCCCACCCCCCAGCATCGAGGGGCAACCTCCACCAGGCCCCCACTCATGTCTCCCAGCACCCTCACCCCCCAACATCCAGGGGCACCCTCCAATAGGCCCCCACTCATGTCTCCCAGCAGCCCCACCCCCCAGCATCCAGGGGCACCCTCCACCAGGCCCCCACTCATGTATCCCACTACCCCCACCCCCCAGCATCCAGGGGCACCCTCCACCAGGCCCCCACTCAAGTCTCCCAGCACCCCCACCCCCCAGCATCCAGGGGCACCCTCCACCAGGCCCCCACTCATGTCCCCCTGCACCCCCAAACCCCAGCATCCAGGGGCACCCTCCACCAGGCCCCCACTCATGTCCAACTCATGTCCCCCTGCACCTCCACCCCCTAGCATCCAGGGGCACCCTCCACCAGGCCCCCACTCATGTCCCCCTGCACCCCCACTCCCCAGCATCCAGGGGCACCCTCCACCAGGCCCCCACTTATGTCTGCCAGGTCCCCCACCCCCCAGCATCCAGGGACACCCTCCACCAGACCCCCATTTATGTATCCCAGCACCCCCACCCCCAGCATCCAGGGGCACCCTCCAGCAGGCCCCCATTCATGTCTCCAAGCGCCCCCACCCCCCAGCATCCTGGGGCACCCTCCATCAGGCCCCCACTCATGTCTCCCAGCACCCCCACCCCCCAGCATCCAGGGGCACCTTCCACCAGGCCCCCACTCATGTCCCCCTGCACCCCCACCCCCCAGCATCCAGGGGCACCCTCCACCAGGCCCCCACTCATGTCTCCCAGCACCCCCACCCCCCAGCATCCAAGGGCACCCTCCACCAGGCCTCCACTCATGTCTCCCACTACCCCCACCCCCCAGCATCCAGGGACACCCTCCACCAGGCCCCCACTCATGTCTCCCAGCACCCTCACCCCCCAGCATCCAGGGGCACCCTCCACCAGGCCCCCACTCATGTCCCCGTGCACCCCCACCCCCCAGCATCCAGGGGCACCCTCCACCAGGCCCCCAATCATGTCCAACTCATGTCCCCCTGCACCCCCACCCCCCAGCATCCAGGGGCACCCTCCACCAGGCCCCCACTCATGTCGACCTGCACCCCCACCCCCCAGCATCCAGGGGCACCCTCCACTAGGCCCCCACTCATGTCCCCCTGCACCACCACCCCCCAGCATCCAGGGGCACCCTCCACCAGGCCCCCACTCATGTCCCCCTGCACCCCCACCCCCCAGCATCCAGGTGCACCCTCCACCAGGCCCCCACTCATGTCCCCCTGCACCTCCACCCCCAGCATCCAGGGGCACCCTCCACCAGGCCCCCACTCATGTCCAACTCATGCCTCCCTGCACCCCCACCACCCAGCAGTCAGGGGCACCCTCCACCAGGCCCCCACTCATGTCCAACTCATGTCTCCCTGCACCCCCACCCCCATCAGTCAGGGGCACCCTCCACCAGGCCCCCACTCATGTCTCCCAGCACCCCCACCCCCCAGCATCCAGGGGCACCCTCCACCAGGCCACCACTCATGTCCAACTAATGTCCCCCTGCACCCCCACCCCCAGCATCCAGGGGCACCCTCCACCAGGCCCCCACTGATGTCACCCTGCACCCCCACCCCCCAGCATCCAGGGGCACCCTCCACCAGGCCCCCACTCATGTCCAACTCATGTCTCCCTGCACCCCCACCCCCCAGCATCCAGGGGAACCCTCCACCAGGCCCCCACTCATGTCTCCCAGCACCCCCACCCCCCAGCACCCAGGGGCACCCTCCACCAGGACCCCACTCATGTCCCCCTGCACCCCCACCCCCCACCATCCAGGGACACCCTCCACCAGGCCCCCACTCATGTCCCCCTGCACCCCCACCCCCCAGCATCCAGGGGCATCCTCCACCAGGCCCCCATTCATGTCCCCCTGCACCCCCACCCCCCAGCATCCAGGGGCACCCTCCACCAGGCCCCCACTCATGTCCAAGTCATGTCTCCCTGCACCCCCACCCCCCAGCAGTCAGGGGCACCCTCCACCAGGCCCCCACTCATGTCCAACTCATGTCTCCCTGCACCCCCACCCCCATCAGTCAGGGGCACCCTCCACCAGGCCCCCACTCATGTCTCCCAGCACCCCCACCCCCCAGCATCCAGGCGCACCCTCCACCAGGCGCCCACTCATATCCCTCTGCACCCCCACCCCCAGCATCCAGGGGCACCCTCCACCAGGCCCCCACTCATGTCCCCCTGCACCCCCACCCCCAGCATCCAGGGGCACCATCCACCAGGCCCCCACTCATGTCCAACTCATGTCCCCCTGCACCCCCACCCCCAGCATCCAGGGGCACTCTCCACCAGGCCCCCACTCATGTCCCCATGCACCCCCACCCCCCAGCATCATAGGGGCACCCTCCACCAGGCCCCCACTCATGTCCAACTCATGTCTCCCACTACCCCCACCCCCCAGCATCCAGGGGCACCCTCCACCAGGCCCCCACTCATGTCCCCCTGCACCCCCAACCCCCAGCATCCATGGGCATCCTCCACCAGGCCCCCACTCATGTCTCCCAGCACCCCCACCCCCCAGCATCCAGGGGCACCCTCCACCAGGCCCCCACTCATGTCCCTCTGCACCCCCACCCCCCAGCATCCAGGGGCACTCTCCACCAGGCCCACAATCATGTCCCCCTGCTACCCCACCCCCCAGCAGTGCGATTGGCCTGGGTATGTGTATTTCAGGGGTGCGCGGGTAGTTCTACACGCGATTACAGCAGGGTACGTGTATTACGGGTTCGCGTGAACTTCCACACGCGATATCAGCAGGGTACGTGTATTACGGGGTTCGCGTGAACTTCCACACGCGATATCAACAGGGACGTACCCTGGTATTACAGGGTTCGCGTGAACTTCCACACGCGACTGGGCCTGGGAGAGTGGGGTACATGTATTCCTGGGGTGGGCGGGAAGATTTACACGCGACTGGGCCTGGGAGAGCGTGTTACGTGTATTCCTGGGGTGGGTGGGAAGATTTACACGGTCGCCTACAACGCACCAAAAAAGACGGTCCAATCCGGAAACACGTACGCCAGCATGAAGCAGGCGCACGTCGACTCGCAGGAAGCAGGCGTACGTCGACCCGCGCAGCATAAAAGTGTGCACAAACAACAAACAAGCTCAGACGACAGGATGAATATACAGTTCCTAGCAGCAGTGGCCGTGGGATACCGCAGGAGGAGGAGGAGGATAGTCAGGGCCAGAATCTTTACACCCAGAACCAGCCTTTTTGGTATGCCTGATGACCAGGTTTATAGGAGGTACAGGTTTCCACCTCACATAATACTCGACTTGGTCAGTGAGTGGGAGGATGACCTCACATCACCCACCCTGTGCTCCCAAGCACTCAGCCCCCTGGAGCAGGTCCTCAATGTGCTGCACTTCTTGGCTACCGGATCATTTCAGTGGACAAGTGCCATAGTGGGGGGGGGTGTCACAGGCCACGCAGTCACTGTGCCTACACCAGGTGTTGGCCATCATCACTGCATGCCCATCCGTTTGCAGGCACATATACCTGCCCAGAACACCTGCAGAAAGGCAGGCTGTCATCCAGGATTTCTACGGGGTGGCACAATTCCCCAAAGAGCTGGGTGCCATTGATTGCACCCATGTGGCTCTACGTACCCCAAGGGCATCTGAGCACATCTATAGAAACCGCAAGCACTGGCATTCCATCAACTTCCAGGTAATATGTGATGCCAAGGGAATCATCACCTCAGTATATACCAACTATCCAGGGTCCACCCACGACAGCTTCATTTACAGGATGTCAACCCTAAACCGGGACATGGAAGCTGGGCGGCATGGCGATGCATGGCTGCTTGGTGAGAATAAATGCCACAGCACACGCATGCATGTCAGATACAGAGTAATGTCACTACCCCACTAATGATACCCATCACCACCTCCCCAGGGGACAGTGCCTACCCTCTGAGCACCCACATGATGACGCCAATTCGGAACCCCATCACGCCTCCCCAGGTATGACACAACACAGCCCATATTGCAACCCAGGGCATAGTAGAGCGCACATTCGGAGTGCTCAAGTCATGCTTTCGCTCCCTTGACCGTTCTGGCGGGCAGCTGTAATACGCTCCCCCAGTAGTATGCAGGATCATAGTGGCAGCATGTGTCCTGAACAATGTTGCAACACGCCGGGGCCTGGTCGTGGACATGGTGGTGCCCCCACATCCCCAACCACATGCACGCCCGCTGCACATGGGAGCGGAAAGGGCACGGGGTGAGGCAGCCCGTACGCAGCTGGTGGCTAATTACTTCACATAGAAATCACACCCCTGTGGAGTGCACACAGCCCTGGCACATACCATCTGACAATCAATGATGACTCAATCCGACAATTATGATGAATGAAGGGACAGTCAACTGTCAGAACCATAGCAGCCTGAGATTGTTCACCTGGAAGTGTCACAATGTGTGCATCCCTACCTACACAAACACCACCAATGCAGTGTCATCAAAAGACACACTTCTATGCAGCAAAAATGAATACCCACCTGCAAAATACAACATGAGAACAGTGCCATGTCACCCAACCCCTCCCCGGCACCGCCACACAACACACCATGGCATGTCATGCTATGTGAGAGCAAACAAAGTAATCCCCACAACATGACACAAGTGTCACTCACAAAGTACAGTGTCCCTAATGGAAACTGGCCACACATGAAATGCTCACAGTAATGCAGGACCAACAACACACATTACCAAATATTTAGCAATAATACAAATCACCTACACAACCTCAAACCTACCATTAACATGACAGTACGGATTTAAAAAATTGGTAGTCTCACTACCTGATAATGCCAGCACTTTGACTACTTCAAACTGTACAGTGTTAGCACCACGCAAAAGTGTAGGTGCACTGCTTACAACATGGACTCCATTTCCAAAGTAGACCGCCTTGTGAAGACATGAGGAATGGACCTGCAAATTAGGAGGATGAGATGGATGCAGAGGCACATATCAATACACCATGCAGTGTACAATACAACAACAATGTGCACTAGGAATGTATACACAGTATTGACTACAGACTGCACACACATCAAATGGGAGTCCAACGTCACTGTGTAAATCAATGTCACTTGGGCACACCCTTTGCAAGCCCATGGAAACGGGAAGCAGGAGGGGTGTGTGTCACACAAACCCAAGCATCTAACCCAAATTCAGGACAAGCCTGCATGTGCCCAGCCACAATACAGCGAATGCCCACGGGAGCCACACAAGGCAACACACTGTAAAAAAATTAAAAAATCAAAAATCAAAAATCAAAAATGGCCATGTATGGGCCAGGGGGGCGGGGGAGGCCACCCAGGAGGTCCGAGGACAGGGTGCACACCAAAACCCACCTGTGTGGATTCTGGGGAAAAAAAACACCTCCATGGGCTCATGGCCTGCACGGCTACCCTATTGTGAGAGAATCGCTGCTGTAGCTCTCATCACGCTCTGGAGATGCATCAGGAGATGGTGGTACTATGGGAGGCAGCCCACGCAAAGCCCTAGTCTGGTCCTCCATATGGCAGCAAGCATGCGGGTGTGGAAGTTCTGTCTGGTTCTGGAGGATAATCGTGCGGAGGTCCCCATGCAACAACTCACGGGATGCCCGGACCTCCTCCCGAGTTGCCTGCATCTCAGCTGAGAGCCGCTCCAGCTGCTGTTCTGTCCTCGTGTCAGTTGAAGCCTCAAGCTCAACAAGAGTCACCCTGAGCTGACGGAGTTCCACCCTCAGGGCTTCCCTGTGGCCCTGGGACTCAATAGAAATGGCTTCCTGCAGAGTCTCCAGTGCCGCCCATCTGTCCCTGTTGGACGCCAACATGTCCTCCCTGTTTGACTGGTAAATGGAGTCTGTTGCCTGCTGTAGTTGTTCCATCAGCCTTTCTTGGGGGACAATGGAAGTGGCCACCCTATCCATGGCCTGAGCCTTCATCTCAGATGATGCCGCCTGTTGGTTTGCCATACCGTATATGGATTGCTCCCATGCGGTATTGCCAGGTGGCATACGGCCACTGCGTCGGCAGGCACCACACCTGTCTGGGGCAAGGCAAACTGCACCTTGCTGTGCCGGCACTGCCTGAGGCTGCAGGACTGCATTCCCCCTCTGATCTGCTGGCCCAGGAACAGGATCAGATGTTGCGGAGTGTGACCCTGCATCCGTAACCACCAAAGGCGGCCCTACCAACACTGACATCCCCATTGAGGGTTCTACCCCTGGTGCAGGTGGGTTGGACAGTACAGAATCCCTCCCAGAAACACTTACCTGCGACCGCGCATAGGTCTCATCATCCGAATCGACACCTGAATAGAGCTCGGGGGAGGTGCACCCAGAGACACCCCTTGAGAGAATGGTCTGCAGCAAGTGTGGGTTCTCACCCAACACCACACCACGTCCCTCACTGGTGCCTGGTCGGGCCTGAGACCCCTCCTAGGTCTGCACCATCTACACAACCCCAGCAGTATCAAGTGCGTCATCCCCTGCAAAGACATGAAAGAAAAGAAATGGGAACAGGCATTAGCACCATGGCACACAATTAGGGCTGAGAAGCAACAGAACCAGTACTTCATTGACACATGTCCCACATGACTATAACCCTCCCATGCATGCACCATCACTGCGTATGAAGGGGAGGCAAATGGCACACATTGATGACACCAAGATGAAAGACCAACACATTTGCTGCATGCTGGCTAGCAGTGCCATCACACATTGGCCTGTGATTGGCATGTCCAATACACATACATGACACATGCCATCACACAGATGGCATGTACCATAGCCATGTCACACATGTGACAATAGGACTGAGAATTGCCTAGTGAAAGTGGTGGAATGCAAACAATCAGCCTGAATGAACACAGTATAATACGCAACAATGTTGTGGCAAGATGTTACTTCAAGGGCAACTGGCGTGAGGTTGGGCTAAATGTCTACTGTTGCCAGAAGGAATACTGCAATACCCAGATCCTGGTGCGCAGAATGTATTGGATGAAGCACATGGGTGACCCAAACCACTCAGGCACACACACCCTCACCTGGCACTCAATCAGAAGCCCTCCCACACACATCATACACATGGATGACACACACATGCATGTGCACTCACCGGACAATGCCTCGTAATCTGGCAGGTCTCCCACGCCTTGGATCTGTCTCTCCGTGACGTAGGTCCCACCAACATACTCATGTGGAGTGAGTTCAATGTTCTCTGCTGGAGACCCACCTCCAGTCACTAGAGTAGCGGCATGAGTTGAGGCCAGCTTTTTCTTTGCCCTGCGCTTCAGGTCATTCCAGCGCTTGTAGCAATCATTAGCTGTGCGCCTCACAAATCCAAGGGCACTTATGATGTCCGCGATGGTCTGCCAGTGTGCCAGACGTTGTGCAGGTGTGGTCTTGCATCCTGCAGTAATCACCATTTCGCTGTCATGTGCGGACACATACTCCACAAGTGCATCAAGTTCGGCCTGATTGAAGCTGGGCTTCCTTGGTGGGCCGGACTGTGTAGCCGTGTCTGGGGCATCAGCCTGTACTGGACGAGCACTCTTCCTTTTCCGCTTGGAAGGTGGTGGGGACCCTGAGTATCCTACGCCGCTCTGGACACTAGGGGCAGGAGCCCCGGTGGACTGGGGACTAGGAGTGTGGGAATGAACACTCACCATGGGACTTTGTGCAGGAATTAGCTGAAGTGTGATGTAGTCAGGGGGAACGTCAGCAGGATGGACTGGGAGCGACACTGTCCTGGCTGGGAGACTCAGAGCTGGGGTGGATGGAGCCGCAGCTGCCCCTGCAGCTTCCCCACCCTGCCTACTCGGGCAGCAGATGACATAGCTGCCCCTGATCCACGTGGCCTGGTGACACCAACATGCACCGCCACACGTGGCCTAGACCTGCTGACCTGGAAGTCAGCCATGGAGTCACCCTGTGCCAGGTCTGGTGCCACAATGGGCTGGTCCAACAAGGGCTGAGCAGGGATGGTGTCAGCCACGTTACCCTCAACCAGGGGGGGGGGGCATGGGTGTCCCTGACTGGTCACCCACACATGGGGGGCTAGGGGCACCCTGCAAGTCCCGGCCACATACCCTACCGTATCCACCACGCCCACCTCTTGAGGCTCGGCCACCTTTGCCAACCTTACCGCGTGCTCGCCTCCAAACCATGGCACTGATGTTGTTGTGCGTATGGGAGTTACAGTAAACTATTGTTCTGGGCAATTGGGGGTCAAAGGGGTAGGGTACTAGATTGAATTCGTACCCTAGTGCTCTAGAAAGGCTGTATGTGACCCCTGGGGGAAGATGATGGGTCACGCAACGCACAGGCACCCCAAAAAAGGGAGATAAAGTGCACGCAATCCCTCCTAGACCACGTGCATGGAAAAACAAACCTGCACTATGCTGTGGCACCCAGAAACACAAAAATGAATGTAATGCTGTCACACGCAGCCTAGAATGACCTCTGAAGGGGTACGCGACACACGGGGCAAGCACAGATGTTAAAAACGTGCGTGACTCACCGTATGCCTTGAGAAATAGCCTGAAAAAGAAACGCGTGTGCGCGTTGCCAACACCCCTGCCAA
Source organism: Ambystoma mexicanum (assembly GCF_040938575.1). NCBI lineage: Eukaryota > Metazoa > Chordata > Amphibia > Caudata > Ambystomatidae > Ambystoma > Ambystoma mexicanum. The sequence goes on from NC_090928.1 coordinate 1,154,218,360, forward strand.
AAGAAGAATTGTATGCTGTCTGAGAAGACAGGACAACAGAAGAAGTGAACGCTGTTTGAGGAAACAGGCCCAGGAAAAAGACAAACAGAGAAAAAGCTGTCAGAGGTAACAGGGAGTACGAACTTGGAACGCCGTGAAGTAAATCGCGTGTGAACTGACAAGAAGTACAGATTTCACCCACTCGCTCTCCACGAAAAGCACATACAAGGAAATGGCGTTCTACACGTACCTTTTAAACATGTCCAAACGTCCAGCGTCACTTCCGCGTGTACGCGCTAAGGCCCTATCCTCCAATTACACGAGCTGACACTCTGATGTGCAGTCATTGGACGTGTAACATGCACCCGTGCACAGGGAAACGCCCGGGCACGCACGTCACAGACGTGCATACGCGCTGAGGCCCTTTCCACCAATTACACGCTATGACACTCTGATGTGCTTATTTTTTCTACGCGCCATGGAAAACGCACGTCACGTAACATCATAGATGCGCCTACACGCTGGGGGCCTTTGGGCCAATGAATTTGCGTACGTGTGCTGACGTGCTAATGCGCTAAGGGCCTTTCCTCGAATTACACGCAGACGTGCTGGATTTTCATGTGCCAAATCACTCCGTATCAAGCTGGCCATGCGTAAGCACACGGAAGACCACGTTCCTGCCCAGAAGGCCAAATTACTGCCCCCCAGAGCCCCGAGCAGCCTCCCACGAGCCATCTGCTGCTGCCTGCCTGCCTGCCTGCCTCCCTGCTGCCACCGTGCCCTGCCATTTGGTGCCTGTACATCAGCCATCTGCAGGGGTCCAGTTGCTGTGTCCACCCCTGCTGGAACAGAAGACTCCTGACTGGCATACCATCGCTCCACACCCCGCCCCAGGACCCAGTTGCCCACCACGCCTGCCTCCGGGGTCGCCATGTCGGGGCAAACACCATCCAAGACCACAGGCGACCCCCAGCCAGAGGGGCAGAGGGCCACCAGCTTCAGTCAGAAGGAAGTTGGTGTCCTGGTGGAGCTTGTCCTGGGGCATTATGATGCCCTCTTCGGATAATCACGCGTCGACAAGGAAGGACGGGACAGGATCTGGGACGACTTTCTGGTTGCCATCAACGCGGAGGGGGTGGCAACCCGCAACATCAAGCAAGTCAAGAAGCGCTGGGAGGACTTGAGGTCCAGGACCCTCATAAAGGCCCGGCGCCTTGTGGAGGGGGGCCGGGGCAGCATGAGTACCATCCACCCGAGGGTCCTGGAACGCGTACGCCCAGCGCTCCATGCCCAGATCCTTGAGAGGCAGACCCGTCTGGAGTTCAGCGGTAAGTGGCCAAGCATTGCTGTGTGAGACAGGGCATGTTGCAGTGTGCTGGTTGTCTGATACTTGCCTGTATGTGTGACAAAGGCCTTGTACGCGTGAGTATGTGCAGGGACATCATGGTCATGCATGTGAGATCAGTAATGTGTGAAGCACACGGTTGGTGTATGTGTTTAAATGCAACATGCGGAGCCCTATGCGGAATGGACACATGAGAGCATGCCGGTCTCTGTTCCTGGACATGGGTGGGGTGAGGGATGGGTGCTGATGCCATGTACATGTATGGTTTCCATGTCTGACCTGCATGTCTGTGACTTGTGAATGCCATGGATGCATGACACATGTCTGTGACAATGTTCAGAATCACTGATGCAGCCTAGTTATCCTTGCATCCACTGTGTCTGGGGTGTACGAGTCCAGATGGATGAAAGTACAGTGAAGTGTGTGCATGTGATAGGCATGACCCATGATGCGAGTTAAAAAACAACATTGTATGTTTCAAGAGTCCCTTGGACATGTTTGCTAGTGTCCATAGCATGCACCATGCCTGTTACTGCATGTGTTTTGCCTGCACTGACCCATGTGTTGTGGAGGGACATGATGGAAGTGATCTTTGACAGTGCCACTCATCTGCTATTGCTTCCTGCCTAGGGGACCATTGTACAGTACCCTGATGCTTGTGTTCTATGTCTCCCTCTACACAGCGCAAAATGAAGAAGAGGGCGGATACGGCGCTGTGGAGCAAAGCAGCGGGGATGCCCCCACGGCTGCAGCGGAAGGGGTGGGTGAGCCCCCACAGGGGCTTGCAACGGCGGAAGACGGGGTGGAGCCATCCAGGTTGGTGGTTTCCACAGAGGAGGAGGAGGCCGCTACTGAGCCGCACATGGGGCCGGGTGGGGGCATCCCTGCTGGTGCAAGTGGAGCAGTCCAGGGGCAGGAGGCAGCACAGGTCGCCATGGAGGTGCCTGTGCATATCACTGTCCCTGACACTGTGACTGCACCACCATGCACCAGCAGGGATGGCCCATCCCAGGCCCGTCCGCAGGTAGGGGGGATGTCCATGTCATCTGACTCCCCTCCACCTGCGGACGAGGGGACCCCTGGCCATATGGAGAAGGTCCTGATTGGTGTCGCGTTGCGCACGGGTGTCATTCGTGATGAGGTGCATGCTTCCCGGGGGGAGCATGCACGTCATCACGAAGAGCACCGTGCCAACGTGGCCCAGTTGGGAACGGCCTTGGTTGGGGGTTTCATACATGTGTCGGGCACTCTGGCGACCCTCTCCTCCTCTGTGGAGGCTATGTGCCAGTCGTTCTCCATGCCGTCTTCCGGCCCAGATGCCACCAGGGCCCCCTGTGGACCTGCCCCAACCAACACAGCCAACTCAGTGGGGATCCCGTCCCTGCCACAGTCGGGAGTCGGAGGTCCAGCAGGGGTGGACACACCAGCAACTGGACCCCAGCAGATGGAAGATGTGACAGCATCATCGGGGAGGGCACGTGCACGACGGTGTCAGTGGATTCCATGAGCCTGGATGCCGTCGCGCTGGCACAGGCAGTTGCGTCAGAGGCAGCGGCAGGCTCGACGTGGGAGGCATCATGGCTCGGGGCCATCAACATCAGGGGGGCAGGCATCGGCCAGAGGGCAGGAGAACCCTGGAATGGGAGTGTCTTCCGTGTGGGAGCGGTTGGGCCAGCAGATAGGTGGGGAGCGGCAGCGGGCAGAGGAGGAACGGCTCACAATGGTCAGGGCGGAGAACTCCATGTGGAGGGCGCTGAGGCGGGCTGAGTGCCTCGAGGGTATTCGCAGGGAGTTGGAGCTGGTGATCAGTAGTGCAAGGAGACATGTGCCTTTGCTGGGGGGCATGCCCATGTTGGGTGGGCTGCCTGCGGGACATGACCAGGGATGCAGGGTAGTCCCATGTGGTGTGGGCTGCCTGCAGGGGCCGTGGAGGCTGTACAGGGAACACCTGGGAGGACCCACACTGCCAAATCACGTGTAGGACTCCCCTGCACCCCCGAAATACACGTACCCTGCTGAAATCGTGTGTGAAACTTCCCACGCATCCCTGAAATACACGTAACCAGCCCAATCGCGTGTAAAACTTCCCGCACACCCCTGAAATACACATACCCAGGCCAATCGCATGTGAAAACACCCGCGCACCCCTGAAATACACGTACCCAGGCCAGTTGCATGTGAAAACACACGCGCACCCCTGAAATACACATACCCAGGCCAATCGCATGTAGATCTTCCCGCGCACCCCTGGAATACACGTACACCGCTACCCCAGGCCCGATTGCGTGTGAAACTTCCCACGCACCCCTGAAATACACGTACCCAGCCCAATCGCATGTAAAACTTCCCTCGCACCCCTGAAATACACGTACCCAGGCCAATCGCGTGTGAAAACACCTGCGCACCCCTGAAATACACGTACCCAGGCCAGTCGCATGTGAAAACACACGCGCAACCCTGAAATACACGTACCCAGGCCAATCGCGTGTAGAACTTCCCGCGCAACCCTGGAATACACGTAAACCGCTCCCCCAGGCCCGATCGCATGTAAAACTTCCCACGCACCCCTGAAATACACGTACCCAGCCCAATCGCGTGTAAAACTTCCTGCACACCCCTGAAATACACGTACCCAGCCCAATCGCGTGTAAAACTTCCCGCGCACCCCTGGAATACACGTACACCACTCCCCACGGCCCGATCGCATGTAAGACTTCCTGCGCACCCCTGGAATACACGTACACCGCTCCCCCAGGCCAGATCGCATGTAAGACTTCCCACACACCCCTGAAATACACGTACCCAGGCCAATCGTGTGTGAAAACACCCGCGTACCCCTCAAATATACGTACCCAGGCCAGTCGCGTGTGAAAACACACGCGCACCCCTGAAATACACGTACCCAGGCCAATCACGTGTAGAACATCCCGCGCACCCCTGGAATACACATACACTGCTCCCCCAGGCCCGATCCCGTGTAAAACTTCCCGCGCACCCCTGAAATACACGTACCCAGCCCAATCGCATGTAAAACTTCCCGCGCACCCCTGAAATACACATACCCCGGCCAATCGCGTCTGAAAACACCCGCGTACCCCTGAAATACACGTACCCAGGCCAGTCGCGTGTGAAAACACACGCGCACCCCTGAAATACACGTACCCAGGCCAATCGCGTGTAGAACTTCCTGCGTACCCCTGGAATACATGTACACCGCTCCCCCAGGCCCGATCGCATGTAAAACTTCCCGCGCACCCCTGAAATACACGTACCCAGCCCAATCGCGTGTATAACTTCCCGCGCACCCCTGAAATACACGTACCCAGGCCAATCGCGTGTGAAAACACCCGCGCACCCCTGAAATACACGTACCGAGGCCAGTCACATGTGAAAACACACGCGCACCCCTGAAATACACGTACCCAGGCCAATCACGTGTAGAACTTCCCGCGCACCCCTGGAATACACGTACACCGCTCCCCCAGGCTCGATCGTGTGTAAAACTTCCCGCGCACCCCTGAAATACACGTACCCAGCCCAATCACGTGTAAAACTTCCTGCGCACCCCTGAAATACACGTACCCAGGCCAATCCCGTGTGAAACTTCACGTGAACCCCAGTTATACACGTACCCTCTCGCACAGGCCGTTTCGCGTGTGGAAGTTAACGCGAAACCCGTATTACACGTTCCCCGCTTGGCGTTTGCTGTTTGGCAGTCCGGTAAACTGGTTTTGGGTTGTCGCAGACCTTTGCGCTGGATTGGGGATTTTGATGCCTTTTCCTTGCTCAAGGGCGTTCTTGGGGGCGTAACTGGCGCTGCTGCAGGGTCGCTGCGCCACTCTGTGCCACGGCTGGTTTTGGAGGCTAAAATCCATGAATACGTTGGATGCTGAAATGGATTTTATCGCACGGGAACACTGTGCACCAGCCGCCTGCGCCACTTTTGTGTGAATTTCCATGAATTACCCTTTGAGTTGGTGAAAACTTTGTTTTAAAATCAACATGATTTTAAAACAAACAAAAGTTTGTTTTAAAATCATGTGTTTCTCCCTACATTCTTTCTTCTCCCCTGTCCCATCTACTTCCTTTAACACACAGCACTTTGGGTATGATGTGAGATGACCAAGCCCACTTGTCGCAAGGTCTGGGAGTAGACCCCCTTAAACTGGCTTGCTGCTGTCCAATCACCTGTGGACTTTTGTCATTAAAAGAAGAGGTTCCTATATTCTATTTCATTAATCTCTGGACTCCAATGCAGGAAGAATTATTCATTTTGAGCCTGTTGGCAGAGCCGTCCAAGTTGTTAGATGTGACAGGTAGTCTAAGAACCTATGTAGATATGTGCCAGCCTCCAAAGTGTTTGGAAGCCTGGGAAAAAGATCAACTCTGGAGTGGGATTTACAGCTTCTGAGAGCCAATACAGCCACAGTTCTTCACTTTCACCATCAAGCTCGAGATTCAAACACATTCCACCCCGTTAGAAACAACAGGGCCCTTGGGAGAAACCTCTTTGTCACCACTCCAATTGACAGTAGAACTGACACTGGTGTTCTTCCCAAACTGCCTCCTTCGAGCACTTCATCGAACCAGCTTGCAATGCATATCAATTCACCAGCTCATTCACTGTCAAATTTCATCATCAAACCAAACCTTATCGCTCGAGCATCACTTTGAACAGCAACTAACCTTCAGTTCAATCCCAACTCTACATCTGTTTGCGTGTAAACTACCATGAGTGCCACATTGGATCCCAAATCGCACTGCCAGTACACCCCTGATAAGCCTAGTTCACCATTGCCAAAGCCACCAAGAACCGCCAAGGTAATATTGACGATCAACTCCCTCCCTGGCCATTTCTGTGCCCTACAGGCTGGTGAGGTAATTTAATCCCCTTTGCATACAATAATATATCCTTTTTAACAAACACTGTGATTATCTGCTTTTGTCCCCCTGTCTCATTACCCAGAGTGCTGTAGCTTATCTTTGCATATTCTCCGTTCTTCCTACAGGTCTGGGTTTTTGTAATGTTTTCTGTTTAGTTATTATTACAAATGTTTTAATTAAGGTATACATATTTATAGAACCATGATTTAATATTCCTTTATTGTGGACTATTGTACTTGGCTCTTTGGTATGCTAGTGTTTCATATCACAGCAATCTTCAGAGTTGTCCCTTCCCAAGGCCCATGTAACCACAAAAGGCAAAGGAGGTATATTTCTGAACTGTGCCTGTGTTACCTTTATGACTTGTGTTACTCTTGTTTTGTAGCAGTTTGAGGGCTGAGTTGGTGATTTAGCCACTACTCACCCTTGTACTCTTGTTGGTCATAAGACATTATGCACACCCCTAACTATCAGACTTTCTTTTCAGGGCAAAGCTGGAACCTGACAGAGAAGTTAGACATGTTTGCAGCCCACACAGGCTACAAAGAAATGTGTTTTTCTTTTTTATAGCATCGATGGGCGTGGCATTATCTATAGCAAAAACATATCATTTTCCAGTGTGAGGCTAACCTGATCTGGGATTTCAAAAATTAGTATTTCTAGCACAGGAGATTTTATTCTACAAAAGACGATGAACATTCAAGTGTGATGTCAGATTTGTCTTCATCTCTATAGAATACATGTCATCTCTGGCTGTTTTCATGTTGGCACACATTTTGTGTTGAAAAATATGCTGTGCTTTGTTATGTATGGGCATCCGAATGCTGCAAGACACCTTAGAAGCATTATAGGTTGTTAGATTCCTCATGAATTTCAGGGGTTTAGTAAGAAAATAGTATGTGTCATGTAGTTGCACACTGAATCGTGAGGAAGATCACGTTTTTCACCTTTCTGAGATTGATACATTACAGCACAGAGAAAGGAATCCAGTATCTATAGATGTACGTGCTTTGGGACTGGGCATATGTGAGCCATCTTTATCCTGAACCCCAGAATCACCTCTCAAAACCAACTAATCTAAACACCATAGCAGGAACCAAGAAGGAGCTGCAGCTTTGGAGATCAATAGAATGGCAAATAGTACATCCATAGTAGAAGGTGAGTGGGCACAGCTGCTGGCTATAACTATTAATAAGTCATCAGCAAAATTAGGATAATGTGAGTGGGGTGCAAACCCTCTAATAGTGCCACCACACTGGACACCAGAATGAAAATGAAAAAAAGGACCAAGCCTGGAAAGCCTGCCGTGAGGGCTTCACACCCTGAGAGACGTCATTTGGTTAGTTAACAGTGGCACCGGCTGATAAACAAATTATGGAACAGTCCACATCATTTAAACAAGCAAAGTGAGCAATTTAATACAGAATTATGTTTAGCAGATGCCAACATGGGCAATGCATTTTGAAAAGAGAGGTCCTTCATCAAGGCAAAATCTTAAATGCATTCATATTCAACCATTAATTGTGCAAACCTATCCCAATGGAGTGACAAAAGTCCCATTAATTTCAGAAAAGATAGTGGCTGATGAAACAATATAGAGCAAGTTTTCCACATAAAACATGTATGAAAATTCGAAACCCAGCACAACATAAAAATAAGAGTATCAAAAAGTGCAAATGGACAAATGAATTCAGAAAAGATCATGATTGGTGCATAAATACAGATCATAAATTTGACACACGGTGCCACAATAAGATGAGAGAGTTGAATGTGAATACAAATCGTGATTCGCAAATCGATGACATAAAACACAAGGATACAAAAATGAAAAATACAGAGACAAAAACAGAAATAGGAAACATGTTATAATAACAGCTGGGTTGCGCTAGTTTGTGTGTGGAACTTATTGAGCATCGGCCCTCTACTTCTTTATCTATTGGCCAGACGCTGCCGTTGTTTCCTCCTGACCCTCTGGTGGGTAGTGGAGAGCCGTGTAGCGGGTAGTTGCTCTTATACTCTGCTGATATATATCATTGAGGTGGTGATGCAAAACAGGGCCCACAAGTGAGACGTTAACCCCTCACATAATCGACTTTCGGAAGTAGTGGCTACCAGTGGTCGTGGGAGGAAATTTCTCCAAGAGACTAAAACAGATATATCTGAGTATTAAAATGGAGATGTAATAACAGAAGACTCTGTTAACCAGGGAAATCCTAACAGTATATGGGATGAAGATCCTAGCGGTCGAGCAACTGCCACTCTGGTGCCCATGTCCACACAGCCTGACATTGACAATGGGGAGACAGCCGCTACATTGCTTAGGGATATCTCGGTGCTAAATGGGGAGCAATCTATTGAGATGGAACAGTTCTACTCAATGGCAGCAAGTAAGGGATACAATTGCTGCTGATCCTCTCAGTGTAGAAACCTTTATGATTTTGGCCTACGGCTGGACCTAGTGGACAAAGTTGCAACACTGTTGCCCCCAGCTACGGTGAATAATTCATGTCAAGCAGATCCACTTTTGGATGTGGAGGTTGCTAATAATAACTCTCAAATCCCTCAGCAGGTTTCTGATATCTCAGCTACTAATAAACATCAAACAGCTGATCTGTCAGAACAAAGTTCAGGCTGTGAAGATAAAGCTAATCAGACTGAACTGAATTTTGCTAATATGCAAGAGTTGTTGAAACCTTAAAATGTGATGCAATCTCACCCTAACACTATGGATCTACCTTTATCTGGAGTCTTCGTAAGGCAAGCACATGTTGGGCCACCAATATCTGATGTGGAATTGGGTCCAGTTACTCAGTGTGTCAACTTCTATCGACTTCTGTAATTCCTCTAAAATGGAACCCATTCCTTTTATGGTTTCACATTTTAGTAAATCACAGTTGCCATATATTGCAGACATGACTCTGAGAGAACTGGTCTTAAACCAAAGAAATCATATTATTACCAACATTATGCCCCCATCAGGGCCTGAACCCTGGGATGCCCTCAGAAATAATGATCTGGCCTGGCTTCACCAACGAACTAGACCAGGGTTTGTTAGAAGTTCTGACTTAAAGGCTCTGTGGAGGATGAAGATTGCTGGATGGTTTAATCACGCTATTAGGGACTGTATAATTATTGGTTGCAGTCTTTTAAGCCAACTGAAATTGTTAAGCTAACCCACCATCTGAACTAAAATGTATTGTAGATCGTGGGTAGTTCTCACGCCTTTTCTTTTGAACAAAGTCTTGATTTTGAGTCTATCTTGTTTCTGTCTTACAATGTTGGCTTATCTGATTTGTTGTTTGTATTTCTAGAGGAGCAGGTGGACACCTTCTCCCTGGTCTACACCCCTTTAGCACCGTCCTATATGAATGACAGAGGAAGAGCTAGGATTGGGAAACCATGCATAAATCCTTGCCATAGTCCTGTATCGAGGATATGAGAGACAATATGCACTCAGGCAACCAGTTAGAATGGACCCACAAGCTGACATATTGGAGGAAAGTTACCAAGAAGGTTGCTATTTACAAAGCTTTCGAAATGCAGCCATGAACAGAATGGAGGTACGTTGAAACAAAGTCTGTCGACAGCGATAGGCTGTCATAAAGAAGATATAAGAACCTATGCTGAAACAATATGAAAATACTTAAGGATAACGATGCAATTGAAGAACTAAGAGAAACATGTAACCTTTGATACAGTAATCATGAACACGAAGAAGAATGATGTGACTCACTGGTCAATAACTGTAAATTTGCTGAAACTCAAGGTAGAAAGTACATATAGAAGCTTGCCTATGAGAGGTATATTTTTAACATTTAGGGTGACCATTAGAAGAAGATGGACGACAGCTTATGTCAAGCAACCCAGTTACCGCAAAATACGAGCCTGGGATCTTTAAATGAAAGATGATGAAGAAGTTGTTTTTCCCTTGCAAAATAGAGGAGTACATTGGCCTAAGACAAAGGATGCTATTTTGAGAGATGAAGGTGAAGTACGAAGGGAGTCCAATGAACAGACCATGTGTGAAGGACATATTTCTCAAGATTAGGCTGAACAAGAACATTTACGCAGGCCAAGTATTGGACAATTAAAAGTGCACAAAGTTTAAATGGGATAGAGAGTGAGCAATTCTCTAAAGGCTGAGAGGAGAAACTGCACCCAGTATAATTGAATCAAATAGTGTAGAATACAATGTCAAAATGGACACATTTGTGGTCTTGTAACACGTGATGAAGAGCTTACAAACAAATGCTATTCATGAGGTTTGAAGCTGAGATACTGGTGTGCCTAAACGCCCTCAAATGTTCCGAGACAGTGCACACTGGAAAGGTCAGCCTTCAAACAGAGGACACTGGCATGAGAGGGTATATACTAATTGGGAAAACAAGCGGAGAGCTGATTAATATCCGAGCACCTGGGTTTCGTTTCTATGTACGTGCTGCTAGCAAGCTGAATGGCCATGGTTGGATTGGGTTGCCAACCATTCAGAAAAACCTGCAATGCACTTATACATGCAATGTTAAGAACTATTCCGCTGCCATATTCTCTGCTGTAATCTATGTTATGCATATTTAGTAGTAGCTCAGGAGGTGTCCTACAGGCAAGGGACCGCCAATGGGAGATTTATATTTGCACATTCTATATGTAGACATATTCCCCTAATTCAGTCCCACCCCTCAATAGGATTTTGTAATGTGCCACAAAGGATGACATCATAGATGACACATCTAGAATTATATACACTGGGTACAATCGGAAGAACATTGTGATCCTGCATGAATCAACTGATGAATGTTTATGCACCCTGCTTTTCTTCATTGAGATAAATGCAGTATTTTTCCATCTCCTTTGAGTCTGTCTGGATATTTGGCCTCAGACATTTTTTTGGTAATGCCATCTAGCACAAAGAGGCTTCAAGGTGCTAGAGCACAAATTGTCTTGTTTTTTGTGTGCACTGAGGTCCATAGGCGTGTTGCACTTTATAAGAAACCAACAATAATAATAATAATAATAATAATAATAATAATAATAATAATAATAATAATAACATAACAATTACATGGTAATGGTACATTTCTACAGCAGCTTACTGAAAGATAGAAAGATCCTAGAGAGACAAACTATTGGAAGAATGACAAGGAAATGCAGAAGAGCTGGCTGGGAAAAGTAGTCACAGAGTAAACGAAAAAGTGGAGCAAACATAAAAAATTGTGTATGACATGTATTTAGCAGCTTAAAGAATCGCCCAACAGAAGAAGTCTAATGTAGACAATCAAAAACACATAATGTGAGACTAACAAACCAGTGCTCAAGGTGACTAGTAGACCAAACATCAAATACGTATAACCTGCTACATCAAGCATGTCTGAATGTAAATCACACATGTCATAAAATTGCTGTTCTAGTATCCACACGCTGAAAAACTAAACAAAGACATCCCATTATTATATCTCTGATGTGTACTATGAAAGCCATTGCCTAAGTAAAAATCTGTTGGTGTACCTGCACAGAGGCTGACCAAAAAGTTACGTAGAAACAGGGTCCACTATTGGGTGTGTGGAGACAGTGTACATTGAGACAAGCATTTTAAGTGAAAGTACGTTCAAGGGTAGAGCAGTTTAGTAGAGAGCAGTAATGACTGCTCCCCCTGCCTGCACCTTTCTTACTGTACAGTCGCTGATAGTTGACAGCTGCAAAGAGTACTCGCACTCTCTGTTACAAAAGCTTCATCGCCAAACACCTGCACTGCACGACACTGCACCCTTAGCCTGCGTGGGCTTTGCTGCAGAGGGTCTGATCCTTGGTTCTTAAAAGATATGCTGCATGAGCGTAGCGCAATGTGTTACATATTCGCCAGCTTCTCCTGCAGTCCTGTGTCACACAACACTGCGCCCTTAGCCTGCGCAGGATTTGCTGCAGAGGTTCCAATCCTCGGTTCTTAAAGGATACGTTGTGTGAGCATAGCGCAATGTGCTAGATACCGGCCAGCATCTCCTGCAGTCCTGCATCGCACACCACTGTGCCATTAGCCTGTACAGGGTTTGTCACAGAGGGTCCGAACCTCGTTTTTCAAACAATGCGTTGCGTGGGTGTAGCACAATGTGCTAAGTATCGTCCAGAGTCTCCTGTATCCTGCGTTGCATAGCACTGTGACCTTAGCCTGCGTGGGCTTTGCCGCAGAGGTTCTGTATCTCATTTCGTAAAGGACATGCTGTGTGCTACATATTACAACGTGCTACATATTGCCCAGCTTCTCCTGCGGTCCTGCATTGCACAACCCCACTGCCTTAGCCTGCACCAAATCACACACTGATATATCATAATGGCAAAAGGACAGATGCTCCATTCTTCTTTGACAAACAGCAGCTAGCAACAATACAATAGGTTTTTTATTTGGCTGTTATATTTTCACAAGACAATGGGCCTCATTACACGGACAGCGGTGGACCAAGGTGCTACTAGCACCTTGGTCCATGCTGGTAAAATACTGGCACCACCTTGGTGGAAAGGGGAATTACCGCCCTATTCCAAGGTTGGTGGGGCGGTAATTCCCCCTTCCCCCATTGCCCTTCCCCATTCCCATTTTTGCCCCATAGGGCATAATGGGAATGGGGAAGGTGCAAATTACGGCACCGCAAATTGCGTTACCGTAATTAGCTCCCTGGTCCCTTTGCGGGTTGGTTTTTAACACCTGCAAAAAACATGCGTTAAATTCTCCAACCCGCAAAGGGACCTCGTAGTAAGGCGGTAAGGGTTAATGGTCACCGGTACCATTAACGGTGACTGTTAACCCTTACCGCCGTCTGTGTAATGAGGCCCATTATATGTGTGCCTTGAAGGCATAGTAGAATTCATGTAGTTTGGGACATTGAGTTTAAAAAAAGTTATATCAAAGCATATTTCTTTACAAATCGGTATTATGATCAAATACAGACAACTTTAAAACCACACATTAATGCATTTAAATTGTCATTTATAAGATATGAAAAGGGATCTTAAACAGTCTATAGCTGGGGTATTTCCATCCAGACGAAAATGAACTTACTTCTCGGTTTCATGATTACATCATCCCCAGACACACACCTGAATGCACACCCTGGATCAAAGAACTCACCATGAACAAACATACTTGTCCCTTTGCAAATCTGTGGAATTCCATGGCTTCACCCAAGACCCCCACTTTTCCTTCACACAACACATGGTTGCTGTCACCAAAACATGCAATCTACAACTACACCTCCTATTAAAGATCAGACAGATCCTTCCTCCTTGTCGTCTGCACTGCAGTTTTAGTATTATTTCTCTACAAGTTGGTCTACAGCAATGCTCTCCCCACTGGACTCCCCAGCAGCACCATTGCAGCCCTGCAATCCATAGAAAATGCACTAGTCAGACACTCACCCCACCTAGCCAAACATTCAGACATGACCTCGGGTCCACCCGAGCTCCCATGGCTCCCTGCACCTTAGAGAATTGTTTTCAACTGACTCTGCATTGTTTTAAAAGTCATCCACCACACAACTTCTTCTTACCTTCACAACAAACTCAATCCCATCACCAACCCAAACACCAGACAAGCGAGCCAGAATCAACTACATCCATTTACATTGGAGCACCAGAGCATGGAACTACATTCCTCTTCAAATCCACAATGCACACTCCATCACCACTTTCCAAAAGAGCATCACAACATGCCTGTTTACACACATATTTAATATTGCCCCTCCAGCTCTCTTGCTGCCACTTGTCTATATTAATCTGACTATCCTATCCTGAAAATATTTTGTATCTTCAGCTTCACTTCTCACCTTTTCAACCTTTGAAGCTTGAAAGGCACTCTGAGTCGTTCTGGGTAGGGTTTGGCACTCAACAAAAAGTTCCAATAAAATAAATAAAAATATACCCTCCTGGGTCCAGATTACAGAAACCTTGCACTGCTGCAACTGCAATTTTGCACTTTATTAGTACTAGTGTAAAGTTTACTTTAGAGAAGAAAAAATATATTTGGGCATTATTAGAAAACAGTGACATGATTACACGCAGAATTTTGTACTGGAGCAAAGTTTGCTCTTGTTCAAACGCCTCTTGCTTCAATGCTTATTTACACATGTGCAAGGTTTGCCCTAGTACTAATCCATAATCGTATTGGTACTTAGGCAAACTTGGCACGGTGCTAAAATGTATTGGAAGTTTATGTATTTTTTGCACTAGGGCAGTTTTTGCTAATATCATGCTAAATTGCACTTGCCATGTTGAAAACGTTTTCTAATGTAGCCCTGGTATGTATTGGACTAGGGCAAACGTTGATAGCAGCCAACAGTCAGCCCTGTTTGACACCTTTGTATGTGTGTATTGGAGTTGATAAAGTCACATTGCTGTCCAGCTTGATCTTAATGTTTGTGTTGGTATGAAGTTCTCTGATTGCTTCCATAAGACTCGATGGACAGTTCCATGTACTTAGTTTTTTCCACAAGGCTCCATGATCAACGCTGTCAAAAGCATGGGAGAAATCTATGAGTGCCAAATATACTTTTGTGTTGGTTCTTAATGCTTCCATCTTAATTAAGTTCAACAACAAAAGGTTAAGGCCGCAAGCCCACGCCCTTCACTAATCCAGATTTTCTTGGGTCTAAGTGGTTACATTCGATGGACCATTTTCGCAACTTTTGTTGTAATTGGGTTGCATATATCTTTCCCAGTACATCAAGGCGGGCAAGAGGCTGTAGTCCTTCGGATTTGCCCTATTCCCCTTCTTGAAGACCAGGGCAACTATTGTGCTTTTCCATGATGTAGGGGAAGTACGGTTAGTTGTTATTCTTTCAAACAGCGGCATACAAAAGTTTGCCCATGCCTCTGGGTTGCGCTTAATGGTGTAATTATTAAGTCCATCAGGGCCCGGGGCTCTAGAAGCGTTGACATTCTTTATGGAATTTAGAATATCCACTCAGTCAAACACCAGGTCCCAACAGTCAAGTTTAGGAGGTGTTCCAGTCCTCAGCACACCCATTCTTACTAAACATGTCTGTGTAAAAGGCGAGCCATGTAGCTTCGGAGATTTGGTTCGCTTTTAGGGCGTCTTGTGGAGCGCACTTGTTGTTTATGAGTCTCCAGAATTCTGATGAGTTTTTATTTGCCATTTTGGCCATCATTTCCTCCGAGTCATTCTGCAATAGTGCATCATTATGGACCGACACATCAGCACAAATACTTATCATTTAGGTTTGTAATTATAGCCCAAATGCTATATTTGTAACAACAGTATGATTTCCTGTACTACTCATAATGTGTCAACAATCGCTATCATATGTACCATGTAACTAAGTTATTGCAAGTAACAGCGCCTCAATGCCCCTGGGCTGCTTGCGCGCTATATACATTTAAATAAATAAATAAATAAATACTCTATGTAGTAATTTATAGACACTAAAAATAAATCAAATTAACCTGGATACGGGTGAGGCCAAGTAAAGTGAGATTAGGACAACTGCTACCTGTTTATATGTAATTATTGTATCAACTTTGGTGACCATGCCACATGGATTGACAATTGTAAGGTTGGCTAACCAAGCACAACCTATCCGTTATTCTCTGCTATATGTGTGTGTGTATGCACGTTTTGCTCTGTAAAATGTCCTGGCAGTCTCTGGAACAGGTTTATAAAAGCATTTTACAATGGTGCAATGCCATTGAAAAACACGTTGTAAATCAGGCACCTTAACCACAAAGTACCATTATTGAAAAATAAAAACTCCCTGCGAAGATGCCTGCTGCTTACTTCAAAATCCCCTTGGACAATTAGCCAAAGAAAAGTGATGTTTCTATTTCTACCACTTACTTAAATCCTAGGACAGAGAGCCCAAATACGTCTGTGCCTGAGGCCACAAATGCCCTTAAAATGCCTATGATTCAAAGAACACTAACGTGAATTAAACAGCTCGGAAAGGCACAACATTAGCGATGAAATAAAATGTCGGACGAAAAAGGCATGCATTCGAGGACGGCAAATCAGTGATGAGGTAGAGGGAAAGTTTAAGAGTGGGAACATGAAGATATTTTTGATATCTCTAATTGACGTGCAGCCGGTGTTGTTTCTCTAGGTTAGAAATGTGTTTCTGTGACTAAGCTTGGATTATTCCCAGTGTCTCAGCGCGTATTAATCAGTGGTGCTTAATTATCACGGGCGCTTTAAAGATTCAACAAATATCTCCATATTTCAGAAGGAACGAGCGCCTAATGGGAGGGAAGAGCCGGGTTGCCCAGCAACGTGCTTCAAAGAGGACGCTTATCAACCAATCTCGGCTATAACTACAAACAGGAATGAACTAACGCTAGAGCGGAAGTAGCACAATTTAATAATTTAGCATGTCTGTGAACATTCGCGATTTTAAATAAGACTTATTACGAACTGTTAAACATATATTAACATGTTTATTTAGCAGTTGTGGTACATGCATTTTTTTTTTGGTAGAACATGTTGTGCAGGGATCATCCATTGGTGTTTTAAATGAATAGTGGAAAATACAGACAAAGTCATGGAAGGGAACACTGTATCCTGAATGGGCAGCAGTGCAAGAAGCACTATTGTAAATACAATAAGTGACATGTTCTCTTCTTCTGCGATGGTTACCGTGCTGTAAAACACAAGCTGGTAATTCTGCTTTTCAATACGTACCATATCGACAACATAGATGTAGCGCTCCAGTTCCTACAAACATGTGATGAAATTAAAGTGGTATATTGTGTGGCAACCTATCTTACCCAAGCCTGGCCGACTAGAGCCAACATGATAAAAGAGGGTCTAATGGGGTCCTGATTAACTAAATGGCCTAATAACGAAGACAGAGGAGGCGCCCATCTATGCTTTCACCTGGCATTTGACCTACTTTTAGGTCTTATAATGAACTCTAGCCACAGTTACTTTTATTATCAAATATGAAGTGTCTTGCTGTGTGTATGTGATATTCTATGGTATTTCTGTTTTATATGTAATTGTGGCAAGATGACATTTTGTCGAATAAAAGCCTACAAAAAAAGGAAATAAAATGAGATTAAACAGTTGATAATGTGTCATTTATATAGTGCTTTCGCCAAAGCACTTTACATAGAACATGTTTACATACAATGTCACCCAACCAAAGCTGGTACTCATCTATTGACCTCGGAACGAGGGAAGGCTGAGTTGGGCTTGCCAGGATCTGAACCTGCAACCTGCAAATCACACGCAGATTGCTGCAGCGAGTGCTCAACCCACTGAGCTATCTTACCTATTTTACCAGCTGAAGTATTGAAGAGGAACAGAAATACCCAACGGAAAGGCACCATCGCCATATTGTGATGGTTGTGATTAATAACCTTGTCTGCCTGTACAGAACAATTGTGGGAAATACTGAATGTGTAGAAGGTACCATGAATATGCAAAGAGAAGGTGTACTGTATCACTCTACTACCGAATTGCGAGATGTCCCACAAATTTACCACAAGGAGATGTAACAGTACTGAAAAATCATCACCCCATATCCAAAGGGACTTACATGTGGAGGTCTTATAAAGCTTAAGTGCATTGCTTGATGCACCCTGCAACATGTGGGCAGCAGCGATAGATGTACATACTTCCTGGCAATCGGTCCAAGGCGTAGCATCAGAGGCGTTGCTAGTGGATGGGGGTGTGGGGGGTTTAGAGGGCTATAGCCCAGGGTATTTTGGTTGTAGCCCTGGATAGAATCTCAGGGTCTAAAACCAAAAGGCTAGCTGGCCCCCAGTCCTTAAAATCCAGAAATGAGTGTAGCCACGGATTTTTTCCAGACCTAGCAACACACCTGTGTAGCATACAACTGCATAGTGGCAGGCTACAGGGGCTGGATGAAGGAAAGCAAGGGTGACATGTGAGAGTGAGCGGGGAGAAGTGAAGTAGGGGCAGCTGTGGGAGGATGAGTGAGAGAGTGGAGAAGTGACTGAGACTTGGGCAAATGTCGGGGAAACTGATCATTGCGATACTAGTACTTCGTAGGAACAGAAGCCATGATCTACTGCAAATGGCTGCAATTATTATTGGGTGTTTATAAACGAGACCCGCGCTATTTAACAGCCGCTTGGAGTGCCAGACCAGGAAAGACGTATCGTAGACTGGGGTAAGGCCTTCCATATCACGTGCAAGAATACAGATGCTTTGCAACGGCGCAACTGCAATGTTGTACAGCATTACCACCAGGGCAAAACGTGCCCTAGTGCAAACACATGTTGGCTGTCATGTTGCAATGCATGACATTTGCCCTGTCTGTCCAAAAGGGAGACATGCAAGCCTACTTTTTGTCACTGAAGTCTGACACTCAGAGGATGTGTCACATCACGTTTGCTTCTGCTGCTCGTGTTTTCAAAGCACATTGCACAACAGAGACATGCCAGGAGCATCCGAGAACATGGTACGAGTGTGCAGAAACCAGAAATAGCCCCTAGACTGTCTGTAAAGCCCTGCTCCATTCCCACCACCAGGCACCCCTCAAATAAGGTCTCTGCACATCGGACACCACCACCCGATGTCGATGGACTGCGGCATTAGACCCCCTTACCAGCTGCTGCTGCCACCTTTAGCCCATTTGCCCTCCTGAATCACTGCTACTCCCATCTGCTACCCTTGACTGCTACTGCCCAACTTTTCTATCTTCTTCCCCATTGGCTGCCTATACCCCCTTTCAGCCATTCCTGCACCTTTAACTGCCGATGCACACTGCTGCCCTCAGATGCCCCCACCCTGGCCTCCTGTTTCACAGCCTATACTTTGGACCGTTCTGTGCCCCTTCACCGCTGCTACCCTCCTTTGGCCCCTTCTAAGCACCCTTGACCACTGCTACCCTCCTTTGGCCGCTTCTAACCACCCTTGACAGCTGCTACTCCCTTTGGCCCCTTCTAGCCACCCTTGACAGCTGTCAACCACGTTGGCCCCTTCTAGCCCCCTTTGACATCTGCTACCACCATTGGCCCCTTCTAGCCACCCTTGACAGCTGCCACCCTCATTGGCCCCTTCTAGCTACCCTTGACAGCTGCTACCCCCTTTGGCCCCTTCTAGCCACCCCTGACAGCTGCCACCCCCATTGCCCCCTTCTAGCTACCCTTGACAGCTGCTACCCCCTTTGGCACCTTCTAGACACCCATGACAGCTGCAGCTGCCGTCTTTGACTCCTGCTACCCCTTGACTGATAAGGTCTTCATTCACTCCCTTGAAACCTATTGACTGCTGATCAACCCTCCCCTTACACCATTATATCCCCCACACTCACTCTCAACCCCTTGATTTTGGCACCACCATCTGTCAAATGCAGCCTACAACGCCCCTCGCTTGCCCCAGTTGTCCCCCCAACCCCTCTTCACTCATCCCCCTGCATTCCCCAGTCCATCTACTAATCCCTTTCTCCTGCAGTCGAACCTATTGCCCCACTCCTAGCCTGACAAGCATGCCTCCTCCATTGTTCCATACCAACGGCACCCATCAGGACCATGTTTTAATTAATTAGCAGTAACTTCTTAGCCGATGAGCTAATGTTCCTGCTGGAGAGTCTTGTGAAGGAGGCCACACATCTCTTAGTTTTCCGACCAAAACAAGGCATTGCTTTGCAAACACATACATTCTAGAAGGCCATCCTGCAGAATATCAATGTGGCTGAGACAGCACCTCACAGTGAAGCCGCCACACAGAAGCACAGACAGTAACTCAACTCTAGACCCCACAGGTAGTGCCTGGACTAGGGTGGTGTATTATGATCAGTACCTCTTCAGCTGAGGCCAGTTGAGGCTGAGGCATTTCGAGGTAATTGGAGAAATCGAGACTGGGTCTGAAGTGCAGCACGCTGCATGATTTACAATAACCAATTATATGATGTTCAAAGTCTGTGACTGCTTAGACCTTGTGTGTGTCTGTGTGTGTGTGGCACACATATGCATATGATCTGAAGACAACACCAAACCATTACAATATATCAAAGGACATGTGAACTTGGGGAGGATTGTTACACCGAGGCATGCAGCTTTGGTCACTCTCCAGATGGCTGGATCCACATACTTAAAATGTATGGTTGAATTACTTTATTTCAGACAAAAGAGTTTTGGCCATAAAAAGGCACACATCCGCATAACAAATAAATACAAGATCATACAACAATATAATCGAAATTAATACATCCGTACTGAGGAAACATTATAGTTACATACAAGAACATGCAATTATACAACATCTTTTTTTTTAAATGTTTTATTGGTTAAACAAAATTTCAACCTTTAACATATGAGTCAACGTCATTCTCTTTCCAAAATCTCAGTGTGAGACTGCAACACAGCCCTGAAAGTTCTTCATTGTCCTCCGTTAATCACTGTGAGATTTAATTCTATGAATCTTAGGGCTGCAAGATGGGGCCGATTTTATCTGCCGTCAGTATTCCTTCCCAATAGTCCTCTACGGTTATCGTATTTACATTGGCCACCCACTCTCCCAAATGTTGCTTTCTTTGGGTAATCAATTTCGGACATGATAACAACCAATGTTTTATTAATTCTAACATATCCGGATTGTTGCAAAATCGACATCTTGCATCCTGGGCTGAAATTTGTTTTCTTAAATATTGCACCTCCCTGGTTGGCAAGATGTTTAGCCTACATCTCATCAAGAGGTCCCTATAGCGAGATGAGGGAAACCTTCACAGGTATGGAGGAGGATCGTTCAATGTCTTTCGTTCCCAAATTATGTTATGGCAGTTTTTGTTCTGCCTCTTCAGGATATCCGTTTCATCCCAATCCTTTTCACAAAGACTTTTCCTTGCTTTATCCGGATTTACTTTCAACGTTTCCATTTTGATGTTATAGTACTCTAGTATTTCTTGACAATTCTGCTTCCAGGCCTGAACGTTGATATCTGCCTTTCTTACATTTTTATTTGCCAGCACTTCAAGGGGATAGGCGGCTTGTCCAGGATACATTTCCGATAAAAGGAAATGGGCTTCCACAGCACTACCGATACCAGAGATTGCAGCCTCGGTTCGTGTCTTCTCGTCGAAACTGATAGGCAGTTGGGAAGCCTAGGGACCCTTCTCCAGAAAAGAGCCTAGAACACCCCCCAAGTTTTCGAATGGAGATTTAATAGAGACTCGGCGCTATAGGTCAGGATCGCCACAACCTTTTGTTTGTAGAATAAGATTAGTGGCATCATTGAAAAGGTTCCATATCGCCGATGGAGGGCACAGCCTTGGTTTGAAAGTTTTATCAGTCGCTCTCTAATGAAGCTCTGTTGTGCCTGTTCATTAATGTTTTTATTGATTCGTATACAAAATCAATTAAGTAAAATGTATTAAAACACTTTAATTAAAAGTCTCTGTTCCTTAGTGTTCTATGGAAGAACATAAGTAATGTCCAGGCCACCACCTTGAAATTTGAAAAAGGATAAAGTGCATGACTGATCTACACTTGTTAAAGTGTAAATTGTGTAAAAAGTGGATATTACGGTAAGTGGGGCAGAAAAACAAGAACAAAGCAACAAGTCTTCCTTAGGATGCGTTGCATAGAAGACATACAAAGTCTCTCTCTGTGGTAATAATAATAGGATACAATGTGCATGTTACCCCTCTCAGGGAAGGTAAATAGTGCTCTTGTGATAAGAGAGGCATCATGCTACAAGTAAGACCAGGTTAGGGAATCTATCTATAGAGAAGGTGATATTTGTGTGATTCAGTGCCATGAAAAGTTCTTTACATTCTCGCACCACACTAAGATACACAATTAAATAGTGCATTGCTGTGTCAGCACATGTCTGTGAAATAAAGGATGGCTAACACAAAAAAAGAGCAAAATGTGTCATGGCGAGGTACTTCTTCACGCGTGCACACCATGGAATCAATAAGGAGTTACCTTCTGAAACCATGGACGTGATTTAAGATGCAGACTGTGTGTGTCACCTGTTTGGACAAACCCTAATCCATAATCTGCATATGTAAGAATGGGAAGGTGCATTCCCCCTAAAATGGGTACATCTAGATCCATTTCTGTCACTGTCTATATAGATCATTGGTATATAAAGATAATGAGAGAGGGGCCATGACTTAACCTATGACATCCATACAGATTTCCTTTTGTCAGGGGGATGGCATTTGCTATGAAAAGGTATACGTTGATGGTTTGGTCACAAGTACCTAGACCCTCGAAAACCCAATTGTGTGGCTTCCAAAATGTCTGGTTCGTCAGCCCAGGACTGTGAGCTATTTAGTATTACTCTGCCAAATATTTTAAAGGTTGAGTACAGAAGCAAGATCGGTCTACACGATGCCGTAAAAAGGCTTCAAGGGCCTTTTTTATAAGTAGGGCATTCGACAGCTTTATTCCATGAGTGCGGGTATATGCCTGAACAAACTATACTGTTAAAACCTATGGTCAAGAGAGGAGCCAGAAATCCTCAAGGCTGCAAAAGAGGGCTCAGGGCTGGAAGAAAGCTATCCGGGCCAGGGCTTTTATTAAGTGACTGTTGATGTATTCCAAAAATGATCTCGCAAATCTGAAAAAGATTGTGCCTGAACCCCTCTGAACAGATCTAACTGAATTAGTAGTCATTGTTTATGAGCTTATAATTAACAGTGATAACACAATTGCATATAAAGTATTAAAATGACGAATCCATTCAGAACCTTGTACTTTGGTCTCAAGGCCTGTCTTTTGTAACAAGTGTTTGTGTCCCCGATTTGCCATTTGCCAAAAGCAGCGAGAATTAGGACTTGTTGAACCCTCGAGCAGATCTTCCCACGCCTCTGCTACTGAAGTAGACCCATTTGCTATGCTTCTTTGTAGAAAGCCCGGGGTTTAACAATGGCTTGTCTATACAAGGTTCGGGTTTTTAATGCTTTGAATAGAGTCGTTTTAGAGCTTCTGCATACGTCATTAAACCATCCTTGAGGAGTTTTGCTAGACTTAACGACATAAGAAACAATGTACATATATATGATTTAGTAAAAAAATGTTGTTAAAGGGACGTTATAGTTAAGTTGTGCTACTACAAACCTATCAAATTCAGTAAAAAAAACTTTGTTAAAGGGATGTTATTGTTCAAAGTAAAACCGAAAAAACCCTTGAAATTCGCCAGTTATGGTAAACTAAGCAACTATAACTTGCGCCACCGTGCACTGCTAAGACTAACACCCAGGACATCAAAGATGACATCACAAATGTCAGTGATAAACTACGCCCGAACAATTTAAAAGTACCTTTTCAGGCAATCTACAATATTTTATAATAATAAATCACCATAGCACATGTCCCAGTCAATGATCCTGACTTTATACATACTTTTTGGGACTTTTCGAGCCTTTTTGTGGTGTTCGATCTGTCGGCGCACAGTGCGGGTGTCTGTCAAGCGCGCACCAGCACCCCTTTAAAAGGCCAAACCCCAGAGCTCATCCTCATGGTATTTCTGGCTACCTGACAGAACACTGTACTTTGGCTGCCAATCTTCCTGATATTTCAGAAACCTGATGGCAACCATGGATCCTCGGCTTCCACCTGGTGCTACATCTGCCTCAGCACCACCCCCACCCGCTCCACCACCACCTCCTCAAGGGGCTGAAGAGGGGGACAGGAGTGAGGATGTAGAGGAGGATGAAGAAGAGGATGAGGTAGTGGAAGTCCCTACTACCAGCACTCGCCGTGACTCTTGGGTGTGACAGTTATTTACCATTCATGGTAACGTACCCAAGACGCGTGCGGACAAAGTCACCTGCAAAGAGTGCAAAATGGTGCTCAGTCGCGGGGGGCTTGGTTCGTACAGCTTTGGTACGACAACTATGAAGCGACACCTAAGGTCGTTCCACGGTGGGGCCATTCGCAAGGTTGTACCTTGCGAGGAGCGTAGTAGGTTGACTTCCTCTCCTACATCCTCCGTTTCCAATCCTGTCACCACAAGGAACACTCCTGTGGGAGAGCGTATCCCTCCCGCTGCCTCGCAGGCCATTCACAATGCTGATGACCCTTACCTTTCGAGGGTCACAGTTGTGTGTATGTACTGTGACACAGTACTCTGCAGGGGGAGAGACTTCGTAGTGCTTTCGAGACTACGGTCTCAGAGCACAAGAAGACCTGCCCACTAACTAAGTAAGGCCCACCCTACATCTTCCTCTCTCCACCTGCCCTTTCTTATCCCTGTGGTTGGTGTCCCTCCCTTACCCTCCTTTCCCCTCCTCTCCTAGTGTGTCGTGTGTAAAAAAACAAAAAAAGTATAAAACAACAAAAATAAAAAAAGGCTCTTTTCAGAGCCGCCTTCCACAGTTTAAAAATAGAAGTGGCAAATAAATGGAGCAGGGCCCTGTGTATTTTTTAGAAGTCCGTAGACATCTCACATGTTGGGGTGCTGCCCTATCATAACCATTGCACTTTTCTCTGGGAGGAAGTGGTGGCTCTGAAAAGAGCCTTTTGGTGGTGTTTGTTTGTGTTTGCAAAACTTGAAATGGTCAACACCTACTGAAAAATGGATGGCTGTAATTCCAAAAACAGTTGCAATGCATTTTGTACATTTCTCAGAAAAATCTGCTTGCCAGCATAAGTAAGATGGACTCCATCTCTGCGAAAAATGTATGTGCTACGAAACATAATATTTTCATTGTGAAAAGAGGACATGCCAACATCTCTTAGAAAGGCACAAACATCCTTATTGACATTATGCCTCACTTTCACCATTTGTGGACCAAATGAAGAAGAACGCAGCCACATTTGTCTCTGCGCAATCCGAGAAAAAATTACTTGAGAATTTGGAAACATGTCTATGACCTTCCCAAGTCCTTCTTTCATTGCAAATTGCAAAGAAATTCCAGACACATGTCCTAAACTATTCCCTCCACAATGAATTATCATTATGTCTGGATGATGCTCTGTCTCCAAAGTAGCACAGAGAGGTACCAGTCCATTCCACGCATGCCATACCAGTGCACTTCCACATGTGGCAATCCAAGATCTATAGCTACTCCACAGCTTTCTGCATGCACCTTCAACCAATGTATCCACAAATCTCCCAAAATCAAGACAATCTGTTTTCTTAAACACACAGCCATAGCTATCTGTACTTCTCTCACGAAAAACACTTTCTGATAAACTCTCTCCTGACACAACACACCCACTAAACTTTACTGACCAATTCCTTGCTCTGCTCATTCTCGTTTGCATACTTCCCACCCCAAAATCCCTGTATGTAACACGCGATGTCCGCGGACATATCGTAACATGGACAGCCCTTCTACTATTTCCACTTCACTCTCTGTTCCATTCCCTGATTGGATACAGCTAAGCAGTCACGCAACCATCCACCAATCAGATCCAAGACCTCTACATCTAACTCCATCATCATAGATCAGCACTTCAAATGTACTGTTAATCACTCTGAGTACAAGTGTCATATCATTGGAAAGCACCTACTACAAGAACTACTGTACAAGTCTCCAAGATTTCTACTTGCAGCTGCATGCATATCCATATGCATGAACACAAACTACAGGAATGCATATTTCCTGTATAGTACATATATACAATTCTTATAACTGCATATAAACAGATTAACTGCCTTTTAACCTGTATAACCTATAAAATGAATTTACTGTCATTTTTCCCATCTGCTATAAACAACTGTCACTTCCAAACCTATATGCTATTTAATTTCCTTTTACACACACATTTGCAAAGCATGTTGAACTAACATATTTTAAGTAAAATATAAAGACTGCACAGTCAAACAAAACTGCATGCACACACTATGTTCAGATATCAAACAAGAATACTTCTACAAAAACATAAAAATCAATGTCTAAATTAACATCAGTGCTATAACACACAGAATTACTAACTTCTTTCCTTTACAATTGCAGTGAAGACCACTCTCCTGAAAAGCAGTAGCACAATCTGAAGTACAAATAACAACTCAGAAGAAACCTGCTCATTCCACACAAAAAAGTAAGTTAAATACCACCATAATATTGTTACTGTTACTCAAACACACTGTGGGGTTCATTCATGGTATTTCTGCGCCAATAAACAGAGATTGTGCACCCTTCTGCCCACAAATCCCCATTTGTTAAACAGGGATTTGCAAGCAGAATGACACACAAATCCGGGTTTTCGGCGCACAAATGACATAACTCAGCCCCTAGAATGTTAGTATTGTAGATCAAAGAACTGTTTTAATTCTATACCATTAGATTTACTATTTGTGCTTCTCCTCACCACTAGCTTACTTTCGACTGTCATCTGAACCCCAGTATAGTAACACACAAATTCAAGAATAGCCATCCCAACTAATTGTAGTTGCCCAATGCACAATCACACACCATCACATACATTTTTACCATCATACTCAGACAATCATGCACACAGCACACATACATTGCAGAACAACCCAACCCATACCTTCTTTATTTATTTCAACAGACCCCAAAGAATGCTACCAAAAAACAAGTCTGTAGAAAGCAACGCAAAAGTTCAAACAGAACAGCTAATACAGTCATTTAGTGAAACAAAACAAGCTTCAAGTACAGAAACTTTGCCTCCTCTATCAAAATGTAAAACGAAACAGAAAACAATAAACAAGAATTCAGCTACCACTACTGCTACAACTGCTCCTATAAATCGTGATATAGTGCCAAGTAAGCATACCAAAAAAAGTATTTTAGCAAAAATGTTCTGCCACAGAGTCCTTCAAAATCTTATAAAAACAGGAGAGAAATCATGCACAACCCTTAAAACCTACCATAGAAAATGTATCTTAGAAGCTTTGATAGACAGTGCAAACCTTCTCAAAAGAAAGTTATTTATTTTAGTGTTAAACAAAATGAAGCCACTAACAAAACTAATGAATACATTACAAAAAAAGACTTCTCAATAAATGAAAATGTCAATAAAAATAACTTCTTAAATATCTGTGGAGGTGAATGGGGTCACACCACAAGCACAGAACCATATTTTAATGAAGAAGCTTACAAACAAAAGCAAAGAAATACAATTGCCATACATAGGAGTGGATGAGGTTATGAAAAAGTTAATAATACCATAATGGAACAAGAAATACTGCTTACAAAAATATCCCCAGAAAACTCAGAATTACCTCTCCATTCGGCTGAACCAGAACGTCCAGTATACAAATGGCCATGCACGTCAATGTGTAACATTCCCAAAAAATCTTTCAAGTCTTTACGCCAATTCCTCAATCAGTATGTGAAAGGCAAAGACAAAATCAAAATGAAACTACTGCAAAGTATGGATACCTGTGCAGTGCGCAAATACACAGGACTACAAGGACATTCATTAGCCTGCATTTCAGGACCTATTTGCAAAACCAACTTCCATCATATCAAAATGATATCAACACATCATTCAACTATAAGAAATTTAGTCTATAATCTGTACTATGCTAAAAGTCCTGCTTTAGCACTAGCCAATTTAAGTAACATTCTTCGACATGGTACAGCCAAAGACCTACTCGACGAAGTTGACTATATCCAGAAAAAATATTTTGGAAGTGAAAGCCACTTACAAAATGCAATAGCTTTACAACAGACTAGCAACAATTCTAGGCATGGCAACCTTTTACTACACACATACAAAAAAGAAATACTGATATTTAAAAGTACATCTGCTGAAGTACCAAACCATGTGTGTGTGTGTTGCCGCAGATCTTTTTAGAAAAGTAGCACAAAAACTGTAGATCTAACATACAAAATAGAAGACAATGAAGATTCTAAATGCCAGCTCTTAGCTGGGGGGAAATCCGCTGAAAATTCAGGCTATTACCGCCGGCGGGAAATCCGCTGGTGGTAAGAGCGCAAATTTTCCCCATTGAGCCGAATGGGGAATGGGGCATTCCTGAATGGGCTCAATGGGGAATGGGCAATTACATTACCGCCAAACTCATGATCCGGCGCTATTAGCGCCGGGGAGTTCGGCGGTAGGGCTAATACCGTGATCAGGCCCATAGTGTTAAAGGTAAATCACCTAAAAATACATATTACATAAAAAGAACAGAAGAAGCAAAATATATCAATGATTACAATGCAATCATTGCCCTCTTATGGAATGCAAACATAGATGTGCAGTACATTGCAGACAATTCCACTACAGTTGCATGATATGTTACAGCATACTTAACCAAAGCAGAAAAAACAGAGCTACAAGACCTCTGGAATGACCTGTCATCAGACAAAACACTGTCTCAGAAATTGTACAGCCTGGGCATAAAAATGCTCTCCCATAGAGAATGTGGCTCCTATGAAGCAGCAGATTGTTTAACCTCTACTGCTTTGTATGGAAAATCTGAAAATATAGTATGGGTAAGTCTTGGTCCTGCTAAATCTAGAAAAAGAGTTCTCAAATCATACGACGACATAGAAACAATAGCCAAAAATGATCCCAACAGCCAAGACATTTTGAAAAACAATTTGCTCGACACATACTACCCAAACAGAAGTACCACTTTGGAAACCATGTGTCTATACCACAAGGCCCAAAACTTCACATACAAAAATAATATAAAACCCGATGAAAAAAATAGGTAGATACAGAGTGACAAATTGTGAAGTCAGCTTAGTAAAACTCACCAAACCAAGTTTAATTAATCATATCAAATTGTCATTAAAGAATCCTCAACATAAAGAACTATATTACATGTCCCTGCTACAACTCTTTAAACCATGGAGAAAAGAAGAAGAAATACTAGATAACTATGACTCCTACGAAGACGCTTTCAAAGCACATGAAAGCACTATAACCGATGTAAACTTTACACACTACAAAACAATATTGCGCAATGAACAGCAACACGAAGAAGAACTCCAGGCCCAACTAGATAAGGACACTCCTGACAGTAGTCAACTTTCTGTAACAGGAAGCCAAGAACCACTGGGATAGCCACAAATAGAAAATGAGGCAGAATTAGATATGACAGAAGTAGAAAACACCATGTGTCAGTATGAAGATAAAGAAGACTTAACTATACTACATTCAAAACTAAACAATGAGCAGTGTAGCATTTTTCAAGAAGTAACCAAAGAAATTGCACAAGGTGTACAACATGAAAATAAAGAATGCACCTGCCAAAATTACAAACCTATACTACTGTACGTCAGTGGTGAAGCTGGTTCAGGAAAAACATTCTTAATCAAAATCATCAGCAAGTTCCTTCAACAATTGACAAACAAAAAACTGTCAGCTGTTGTCACTGCTCCCACAGGTTTAGTTGCCTACAACATAGGCGGTGTCACTTTACACTGATTACTACTCCTGCCGGTAGAACACCAAAACAAATTAGACTATTACAAACTTTCTACGGAAGCTGCAATGGAACTACGCAGAGTGTTAAAACAAATGAAAATGCTACTAATAGATGAAGTGAGCATGGCTTTAATTACTCAAAACAAACTACGAAGAGCTCTTTGGAGGAAAACACATTATTGTTTTCGGAGATCTTCTTCAATTGACACCAGTGAAAGGTGAACCTATTTTTAAAACGTTAGGACACAAACTGTGCCGTAAAATTGTTGGCAGCATAGGAAGTATCAACCTTTGGCAACATTTCCAATACAGAGAATTAACAAAAAACATGCAGCAATCTCCAGATCTCACTTATGTCAACATCTTTAAAAGTATTAAAGTTGGTATACTATCTCAAGAAGCAAACGCTGTATTGAAAACCGGGCACATTCATGCACTTTATGGTGATAATGCATGTGCTACTGATGTTATGGAACAATTAGCGCACAAAAATGTCAATTGTATGGCTTTAATGCCAACTCTTGCAAACTTTTTCAAATTCAATGAAACAATGTTAAATAAAGAAATGCAACCAATAATGGAAAGTAGAGCCACAGACAAACTAGACGTACATGGTATGACACTATCCATGTGTGAGCAAGCCACAACAAGATTAAATAGTTTAGAAAATTCAATCTCCAACACAGCTGGGTTGGAAAAAATATTAAAATTTTCCTTAAATTGTAGAGTAATGCTTAAACATAACCTTGACGTGGATCAAGGACTAGTTAATGGAGCACTGGGTACAGTTGTTGGCTTTCAAACATACCCACGTGACAACAACATTCAGTTTGTCAATATTCTCTTTGGCAAACTTTCAGAAGTGAAAAGGATAGGACGCTCAACAGCTTGATTCCTTCTCTTCAAAGCATGTATGTACGCAGAGAACAATTTTCTCTAACTCTTGCATACGCAGTCACCATTCATTAATCACAAGGTCTTACCCTAAAAAAAGCATTGATAGATATTGGTAGCACAGTCTTTAATGAAGGCATGAGCTACGTGGCACTATCGCGCTTATGTACACTTGATGGTCTATTTCTAATCAACTTTGATGCAAGTAAAGTAAACACTGATATTCCTTGCATTTTAGAATACAATAGACTACGTTCACTCTACACCCCCCATCTAAAAACATATCCTGTTCCACAAAAAGTAAAACGTTGTAAAACAAAACTAATTCAAACAGAAATGCAACAGGATGTCCTCCAAAGAGAGTAAAAGAAGCTAATACTTCATCAATTACCACAACCAAAGAAGAACCTATTACTCAAAGTAACTCGGGTACTTCTTCAAAGAAACAACACACATTCCAAAAAAATGACTTGGACACAGACCTATCTGGTCCTTTTAAATTTTCAAATATAACTGATGTAAATTGCTACGCAAATGTAGCAATTAATATTCTATTTCAATTGCCACCAATTGTTGACGATATTTACTCACACAGTACAGACCAATTGTGTTTGCAAATGTTAGTACTTCATAGAAACTCAAAAAAACAATCCTGACAACACGTATAGTGTTCATAGATTAAACAAGAATTGGACTACTGCGCTAGAATGGTGAAATTCACTATAAACTCAAAGGAAGATCCACAAGAATTTCTAATGTACTTACTACAATTACTGGAATACAAAAACATACCTATACATGTTTTAACATACATGCACTCTCTGCAACAATGTGACACAGGAACAAATCCCTAATGAGCGCTTTGTGTATGTATCATACCTAATTGTGAATCCGTCTCATTTCAGCAACTTGTACAAAATGCAAACCATGGTAGATTATGTACTACCGCAATTCGGATAATCGCTCCACCTTACTAATACAAACACATAGTAAATACATAATACTAATGCTTCTACATTACAATGCAGATGGTACCACAAACAACTGCAAGCTGACTGGATTCACACATGGTCAAGTATCACTTGGTAAGAAAACCTTCACAACAATAGGTATAATCTACCACACAGGAGCCACAACCAATGCATGTCACTACTCAAAATGTGGATGGTTCGAATGTAATGATAGTACCATTACTCTAAAGCAGAGATTAGCAGAAAATCTTACAGACGCTTATTTAATCTTCTTAAAACCAAAATTTAATAACTAATCTGTACGTAAACATTAAGAAAACTTCAATTAAAAAACTATAAACTGTTAGAATATGCCAACAAGAATCTAACTGCCCCAAGATTCTACAACAACTAAACAGATAAATGAATACCACTAAATCATATAAAAAAAATAAACAGTTAGAAGATGCCATCTGGTATCTAACTGGCCCAAGATTTTGCAATAACCAAACAGATAAATCAATACCACTACATTATAACAAAAAATAGACAGTTAGAATATGCCAACAGGTATCTAATTGCTCCAAAAATCTGCAACATGCCAACAGATAGAACATTAGCCAGAAACAACAAGTGAACACTGAAAACAAACAAACAAATAGACTGTAGCATAACAAAAAAAGTTTTTTTTTAATCCGACATGGATTTTTTTTCCCACAGACCCAATGATTTTAGCAACAAACACAGAAACTGAGCAAATTGCACAGTACACTGGTTTGTAATCTACTAAATATGAGGGTCAAAATAAATAAAAAATGTCTATTATTCAATGTTATAAGTTGTTACAAACTACCAATACTAACATGATCTTTTCTTTTATCACAGAAATTGACAAGGAATATATGTACTCCAGTTACCAAACCAAACAGTAAGTATATTATAATAAGTACAACCACCGCAGCATATCACTCCCATAGTGGCTTATAACTTTGGTGCCTATAAATTTGGTCTTTGCAATGCACTCAAGACTCTAGGCCCTGGCCACAACCACCGCAGCATATCACACCCATAGTGACTTATAACTTCGGTGCTTATAAATTTGGTCTTGGCCATGCACCCAAGACTCTAGGCCCTGGCCACAACCACTACCGCATATCACACCCATAGTGGCTTATAACTTTGGTGCTTATAAATGTGGCCTTGGATGCATGGCCTTATAGTTAAGTTGCTGTTTCCATAGGAAGAACACTTTTTGGGCGGCTTATAACTTAGCTCCCCCTGGACGAATCCTCACCAACCTTTGCAAAAAAAGTATATGGCCCACTCAGAATTGTTTTGCAAGGTGTGGTGAGGTTTGGTCCAGGGGGGACAAAGTTATAGGGGAGGGGTCCCAAAACTTCTGTTTTTCCCATAGACATAATGGGAAAAAAACTTTGTTCACGCCTACCGCCCAAACCGCTGGACGGATTTACACCAAATTTGCGGCAGGGGCGGTGGCTTGGTCCCGAAAGCGTGCTTTTTTTAATTTGGTGTAAATCCGTCCAGTAGTTTTTTTTAAATGACTAAAATGTAAGGCAAATAAATTAGTGATATCTATGTTCGCTCCGCAGACACACTTCCCTGTTTTCTCCATGGACAGGGTCCTGATTGGCTGGGCGATCAGCGTCATGTCAACGGACATTCGACATGCTCACTGATTGGGTGGTTGAGAGCGTGTGGTGCATCAAATTTTCTGGGCATGCCCGCCATCTTGTATCCGCTGACATCCTTGGTGGAAAAATACTATTTAGTCAAGTGCGTTGGCGTGTAAAACTGTTTGGGGAGGGTGGGGAAGTAAGAGATGGGTCAAATGTTGTATTTATTTAGGCGGTAGGCACCCCTGTTGTGTTTGTTCTGACTGCGGACAGCAGCGCTGTCCTTAATGTCCGTAGTTAATGAAAATGGGGTGTCCTAAGGACACGGTACCTGTCCCTATAGTTCGCATGCAAGTCAAAACTGTTTTAAGAATACATCAATTGTCCTAGGATGTTTGTAAATAAACAAAATGGGGGTGTCCTGAGGACACTATGCCTGTCCGTATTGTTCATAGGCAAGCTGAAACTGTTCTCAGAACACACATGGTGTCCTGAAATGTTCGTAAATAAATGAAATGGGGGTGTCCTGAGGACACTATTCCTGTTCATACTGTTCATAGGCAAGTTGAAACTGTTCCAAGTACACACAAAGTGTCCTGGGATTTTCGTAAATAAATGAAATGGGGGTGTCTTGAGGACACTATACCTGTCCATACTGTTCGTAGGCAAGTTGAAATTGTTCTAAGAACACATCAAGTGTCCTAGGATGTTTGTAAAATAAACAAAATAGGTGTGTCCTGAGGACACTATGCCTGTCCGTATTGTTCGTAAACAAGTTGAAACTGTTCTAAGAACACACGCGGTGTCCTGAAATGTTCGTTAATAAATGAAATGGGAATGACCTAAGGACACTATACCTGTCCGTACTGTTAATCTTAGCAGTGCATGGTGGTGGCGCAAGTTATGGTTGCTTAGCTTTTTTTGGTTTTACTTGGAACCATAATGTCCCTTTAACAAAGTTTTTTCATTGAATTTCATATTTTTTTATTAGTGCAACTTAACCATAACGTCCCTGTAACACATTATTTTTTTTACTGAATTTCATAGTTTTTTATTAGTGCAACGTCACCATAACATCCTTTTCAATAGATGAAGACCACTAGCATCTTAGGTCCTCAAAGTGGGAACCCCGGGTGGTAAAAAAAAAGATTTTTCTTCCAAACCGGGACACCTGCGGCGTCCCGGTGTAAGAAGGAAAATCTTTTACCAATATGGCCACCATGGAAAGAGAAGGTGGGATGCATAAAGAGAACACAACAGGGCATCAGCGGGGGGTGGGGGGGGGAAAGGAGGGAGACACGGTGCATGAGCGGGGGTGGGGGGAACAGTAGGGAGACATGGGGCATGAGCGGGGGTGGGGGGAACAGGGGAGACAAGGGATATTAGCGGGGGTGGGGGGGAAAAGGAGGTAGATACTGGGCATGAGCAGGCGGTGGGGGGAACAAGAGAGAGACACGGGCCATGAACGGGGGTGGTGGGAACAGTAGGGAGACATGGGGCATGAGTGGGGGTGGGGGGACGCAGGGGAGACACGTGGGCATGAGTGGGGGGTGGGGGGGAACAGTGCACACACGGGGCATGAGCGGGGGTTGGGGGGAACAGGGCACTCACGGGCATGAGCGGGGGTGGGCGGGAACAGGGGAGACACGGGGCATGAGCGGGGGGTGGGGGGGTACAGTGGAGACACGGGCAATTAGCAGGGTGTGGGGGGAACAGTAGGGAGACATGGGCATAAGAGGGGGTGGGGGGAACAGGGGTGACACGTGGGCATGAGCAGGGGGTGGGGGGAACAGGGAACACACAGGGCAGGGGGTGGGGAGACCAGAGGACAAGGGGCATGAGCGGGGGTGCGGGGGAACAGGGGAGACACGGGGCATGAGCAGGGGGTGGGGGGAACAGGGGAGACACAGGGCATGAGCGGGGGGTGGGGGGTACAGGAGGGAGACACAGGGCATGAGCGAGGGTGGGGGGAACAGGAGGGAGACATGGGGCATGAGCAGGGGGTGGGGGTAACAGGAGGGAGACACGGGGCATGAGCGGGGGGTGGGGGAAACACGAGGGGGACACATGGACATGAGCGGAGGTGGAGAGGAAAAGGAGGGAGACACGGGGCATGAGCAAGGGGTGGGGGGAAGAAGGGAGACACGTGGACATGAGTGGGGGGTGGAGGGTAACACGAGGGAAACACGGGGCATGAGCGGGGTGTGTGGGGTACAGGAGGGAGACACAGGGAATGAGCGGGGCTAGGGGGAACAAGAGAGAGACATGGGGCATGAGCTAGGGGTGGGGGGAACAGGAGGGAGACACGGGGCGTGAGCGGTGGTGGGGGGTAGCACAAGGGAAACACGGGGCATGAGCGGGGTGGGGGAAACACGAGGGAGACACGGGACATGAGCGGGGGGTGGGGGGTACACGAGGAAGACACGGGGCATGAGCAGGGGGGGCAACAGGAGACACACGGGGCATGAGCGGGGCATGGAGGGCAACATGAGACACATGGGTCATGAGCAGGGGGTGGGGGGGTACAACGAGGAAGACACGGGGCATGAGCGGGGGTTGGGGGGAACACGAGGGAGACACTGGTCATGAGCGGGGGGTGGGGGGTAACACGAGGGAAACACGGGGCATGAGCAGGGGGTGGGGGAACACGAGGGAGACACAGGGTATGAGCGGGGGTGGGGGGCAACAGGAGACACACGGGGCATGAGCGGGGGAGCAGGGGGTAACATGAGGGAAACACAGGGCATGAGCGGGGGTGACACGAGGGAAACACGGGGCATGAGCGGGGTGGGGGGAACACGCGGAACACACGGGGCATGAGCGGGGGTGGGGGGCAACAGGAGACACATGGGGCATGAGCAGGGGGTGGGGGGAACACGAGGGAGACACGGGGCATGAGCAAAGGGTGGGGGGCAACAGGAGACACACGGGAGATGAGCGGGGGGTGGGGAGAACACGAGGAAGACACAGGGCATGAGCGGGGGTGGGGGGAACACGAAGGAGACACGGGGCATGAGCGACACGAGGAAGACACGGGGCATGAGCAGGGGGTGGGGGGTACAGGAGGGAGACACGGGGCATGAGCGGGTGGTGGAGGTACAAGAGGGAGACACAGGGCATGAGTGCGGGTGGGGAGTACACAAGGGAGACACGGAGCATGAGCGGGGGGTGGGGGGAACACAAGGGAGACACAGGGCATGAGCGGGGAGTGGGGGGTACAGGATGGTGACACGGGGCATGAGCGGGGGATAGGGTGAACAGGAGGGAGACACAGGGCATGAGTGGGGTTTGGGGGTAACACAAGGGAAACACGGGGCATGAGCGGGGAGTGGGGGGAAACATGAGGGAGACATGGGGATGAGCAGGGGGTGGGGGGAAACAGGAGACACGGGGCATGAGCGGGGGTGGGGGGAACAGGGCAGATACAGGGCATGTGCAGGGGTGGGGGGTACAGGAGGGAGACACAGGGCATGAGCAGGGGGTGAGGGGTACAGGAGGGAGACACGGGGCATGTGCGGGGGGTGGAGGGAACAAGAGAGAGACATGGGTCATGAGCCAGGGGTGGGGAGAGCAGGAGGGAGACACGGGGCATGAGTGGGGGGTGGGGGATAACACAAGGGAAACACGGGGCTTGAGTGGGGGTGGGGGGAAACATGAGGGAGACACAGGGCATGAGCAGGGGGTGGGGGGGAAACAGGAGACACACAGGGCATGAGCAGTTCGTGGGGGGCAACAGGAGACACACGGGGCATGAGCAGGGGCGCGGGGGGTAACATGAGGGAAACACGGGGCATGAGCGGGGGGTGGGGGGTAACATGAGGGAAACACGGGGCATGAGCGGGGGTGGGGGAACACATGGGAGACACGGGGCATGAGCGGAGGGTGGGGGGCAACAGGAGACACACGGGGCATGAGCGGGGGGTGGGGAGAACATGAGGAACACACGGGGCATGAACAGGGGTGCGGGAAACACGAGGGAGCCACAGGGCATGAGCGACACGAGGGAGACACGGGGCATAAGCGGGGGGTGAGGGGTACAGGAGGGAGACAAGGGGCATGAGCGGGGGTGGGGGCTACGGAGGGAGACACGAGGCATGAGCGGCGGTGGGGGGAAAACGAGGGAGACACGGGGCATGAGAGGGGGATGGGGGAACATGAGGGAGACACAAGGAATGAGCGGGAAGTGGAGGGTAACACGAAGGAGACACGGGGCATGAGCGGGGTTTGGGGGGTAACACGAGGGAGACACGGGTCATGAGCGGGGGTGGGGTGGAACAGGGGTGACATGGGGCATGAGCGGGGGTGGGGGGAACAGAGGAGACACAGGGCATGAGCAGAGGGTGGGGGTAACACAAGGGAGACACGGGGCATGAGTGGGGGTGGGGGGAGCAGGGCAGATACTGGACATGAGTGGGGGGTGGGGGTACAGGAGTGAGACATGGAGCATGAGTGGGGGGTGGGGGAACAAGAGAGAGACACGGGGCATGAGCGGGGGTTGGGGGGGAACAGGAGGGAGACACGGGGCATGAGCAGGGGTGGGGTGTAATACGATAGAAACACGGGGAATGAGCGGGGGTGGGGGAAAACACGAGGGAGACACGGGGCATGAGCAGGGGGTGTGGGGCAACAGGAGACACACGGGGCATGAGCGGGGGGTCGGGGGAACAAGGGCAGATACTGGGCATGAGTGGGGGGTTGAGGTAACACGAGGGAAACACGGGGCATGAGTGGGGGGGCAGGGGGTAACATGAGGGAAACACGGGGCATGAACGGGGGGTGGAGGGTAACACGAGGGAAACACGGGGCATGAGCGACACGAGGGAGACACTGGCCATGAGCGGGGGGTGGGGGGTACAGGAGGGAGACACGGGGCATGAGAGGGTGTGTGGGGGGAACACGAGTGAGACACGGGGCATGAACGGGGGTGGGGGAACACGAGGGAGACATGGGGCATGAGCGGGGGGTGGGTAGTAACACGAGGGAGACACGGGGCATGAGCAGGGGCGGGGGGTAACACGAGGGAGACACGGGTCATGAGCGGGGGGTGGGTGGAACAGGGGAGACATGGGGCATGAGCGGGGGGTAGGGGGAACAGAGGAAACACAGGGCATGAGCAGAGGGTGGGGGGTAACACAAGAGAGACACGGGGCATGAGCGGGGAGTGGGGGGAGCAGGGCAGATACTGGACATGAGCAGGGGGTGGGTGGTACAGGAGGGAGACACGGGGCATGAGCAGGGGTGGGGTGTAACACGATAGAAACACGGGCGGGGTGGGGGAAAACACGAGGGAGACACGGTGCATGAGCAGGGGGTGGGGGAAACACGAGGGAGACATGGGGCATGAGCAGGGGGTGGGGGGCAACAGGAGACACACAGGGCATGAGCAGGGGGTGGGGGGAATAGGGCATTTACTGGGCATGAGCAGGGGGTGGGGGATGCAGGAGGGAGACACGGGGCATGAGCGGGGGTCGGTGGTACAGGAGGGCGACACGGGGCATGAGCGGAGGGTGGGGGTACACGAGGAAGACACAGGGCATGACCGGGGGGTACACGAGGGAGACACGGGGCATGAGCGGGGGTGGGGGGCAACTGGAGAAACACGGGGCATGAGCGGGGTTGGGGGAACATGAGGGAGACATGGGGCATGAGCGGGGGGTGGGGGGCAACAGGACACACACGGTGCATGAGCGGGGGGGTGGGGGCTAACACGAGGGAAACACGGGGCATGAGCGAGGGGTGGGGGCAACAGGAGACACATGGGGCATGAGCGGGGGGTTGGGGGAACACGAGGGAGACACGGGTCATGGGCGGGGGGTGGGGGGCAACAGGAGACACATGGGGCATGAGCAGGGGGGTCGGGGTAACACGAGGGAAACACGGGGCATGAGCGAGGGGTGGGGGCAACAGGAGACACATGGGGCATGAGCGGGGGGTGGGGGGAACACGAGGGAGACACGGGGCATGAGCGGGGGATGGGGGCAACAGGAGACACACGGGGCATGAGCGGGTGGTGGGGGGTACAGGAGGACGACACGGGGCATGAGCGGGGGTGGGGGGAACATGAGGGAGACACGGAGCATGAGCGGGGGTGGAGGGAACACAGGGGAGACATGGGACATGAGCGAGGGTTGGGGGGTAACACGAGGGAGACACAGGGCATGAGCGGGGGGTGGGGTGGAACAGGGCAGACACAGTGCATGAGCAGGGGTTGGGGAAAACACGAGGGAGACACGGGTCATGAGCGGGCGGTGGGGGGTACAGGAGGGAGACACGGGGAATGAGCGGGGGTGGGGGGTAAAAGAGGGAGACACGTGGAATGAGCAGGGGGTGGGTGGGGTACTCGAGGAAGACAGAGGGCATGACCGGGGATACAGGAGGGAGGCACGGGGTATGAGCGGGGGTGGGGCGTATGCAAGGAAGACAC
This sequence comes from Ambystoma mexicanum, assembly GCF_040938575.1. NCBI lineage: Eukaryota > Metazoa > Chordata > Amphibia > Caudata > Ambystomatidae > Ambystoma > Ambystoma mexicanum. The sequence goes on from NC_090928.1 coordinate 1,154,257,738, forward strand.
AGGGCATGAGAGGGAGAGTGGGGGGAAGAACGAGGGAAACACGGGGCATGAGCAGGAGAAGGGGGGAACACGAGGGAGACACCGGGCATGAGCAGGGGGTGGGGGGCAACAGGACACACACGGTGCATGAGTGGGGGGTTGGGGGGTAACACGAGGGAAACACGGGGCATGAGCGGGGGCTGGGGGGAACACGAGGGAGACACGGGGCATGAGCGGGAGGTGGGGGTAACATGAGGGAAACACGGGGCATGAGTGGTGTTGGGGGGAACATGAGGGAGACACGGGGCATGAGCGGGGGATGGGGGACAACAGGACACACACGGTGCATGAGTGGGGGGGTGGGGGGTAACACGAGGGAAACACGGGGCATGAGCAAGGGGTGGGGGGAACACGAGGGAGACACTGGGCATGAGCAGGGGGTGGGGGGTAACACGAGGGACACACGGGGCATGAGCAGGGGGTGGGGGGAACACGAGGGAGACACAGGGTATGAGCGGGGGTGGGGGGCAACAGGAGACACACGGGGCATGAGCGGGGGAGCAGGGGGTAACATGAGGGAAACACAGGGCATGAGCGGGGGTGACACGAGGGAAACACGGGGCATGAGCGGGGGGTGGGGGAACACGCGGGACACACGGGGCATGAGCGGGGGTGGGGGGCAACAGGAGACACATGGGGCATGAGCAGGGGGTGGGGGGAACACGAGGGAGACACGGGGCATGAGCAGAGGGTGGGGGGCAACAGGAGACAGACGGGAGATGAGCGGGGGGTGGGGAGAACACGAGGAAGACACAGTGCATGAGCGGGGGTGGGGGGAACACGAAGGAGACACGGGGCATGAGCGACACGAGGAAGACACGGGGCATGATCAGGGGGTGCGGGGTACAGGAGGGAGACACGGGGCATGAGCAGGGGGGGTGGTACAAGAGGGAGACATGGGGCATGAGTGCGGGTGGGGGGAACACAAGGGAGACACGGAGCATGAGAACAGGGTGGGGGGTAACACAAGGGAGACACGGGGCATGAGCGGGGAGTGGGGGGAGCAGGGCAGATACTGGACATGAGCAGGGGGTGGGTGGTACAGGAGGGAGACACAGGGCATGAGCAGGGGTGGGGTGTAACACGAGAGAAACACGGGAGGGGTGGGGGAAAACACGAGGGAGACACGGGGCATGAGCGGGGGTGGGGGGCAACAGGAGACACACGGGGCATGAGCAGGGGGTGGGGGAAACACGAGGGAGACATGGGGCATGAGCAGGGGGTGGGGGCAACAGGAGACACACAGGGTATGAGCGGGGGGTGGGGGGGGTGGGGGCCATAGGGCAGATACTGGGCATGAGCAGGGGGTGGGGCTACAGGAGGGAGACACGGGGCATGAGCGGGGGTGGGTGGTACAGGAGGGAGACACGGGGCATGAGCGGGGGGTGGGGGTACACGAGGAAGACACAGGGCATGACCGGGGGGTACACGAGGGAGACACGGGGCATGAGCGGGAGAGTGGGGGGTAACATGAGGGAAACACGGGGCATGAGCGGGGGGTGAGGGAGACACGGGGCATGAGCGGGGGTGGGGGGCAACTGGAGAAACACGGGGCATGAGCGGGGGTAACATGAGGGAAACACAGGGCATGAGCGGGGTTGGGGGGAACATGAGGGAGACATGGGGCATGAGCGGGGGGTGGGGGGCAATAGGACACACACGGTGCATGAGCAGGGGGGTGGGGGGTAACACGAGGGGAACACGGGGCATGAGCGAGTGGTGGGGGCAACAGGAGACACATGGGGCATGAGCGGGGGGTGGGGGGAACACGAGGGAGACACGGGGCATGAGCGGGGGGTGGGGGCCAACAGGAGACACACGGGGCATGAGCGGGGGGGTGGGGGGTAACACGAGGGAAACACGGGGCAGGAGCGAGGGGTGTGGGAAACAGGAGACACATGGGGCATGAGCGGGGGTGGGGGGAACACGAGGGAGACACGGGACATGAGCAGGGGGTGGGGGGCAACAGGAGACACACGGGGCATGAGCGGGTGGTGGGGGGTACAGGAGGACGACACGGGGCATGAGCGGGGGTGGGGGGAACATGAGGGAGACAGAGAGCATGAGCGGGGGTGGAGGGAACACGAGGGAGACATGGGACATGAGCGGGGGTTGGGGGGGTAACACGAGGGAGACACGGGGCATGAGTGGGGGGTGGGGTGGAACAGGGGAGACACGGGGCATGAGCGGGGGGTGGGGGGAACAGAGGAAACACGGGGCATGAGTGGGGGGTGGGGGGCATGAGGGGGAATGGGGGCACGGGAGGGAGACACGGGGCATGAGCGGGGAGTGGGGGGGAACAGGGCAGACACAGTGCATGAGCAGGGGTTGGGGGAAACACGAGGGAGACACGGGGCATGAGCGGGGGGTGGGGCGGAACAGGGGAGACACGGAGCATGAGCGGGGGTGGGGGGAACAGGGCAGATACAGGGCATGTGCAGGGGTGGGGGGTACAGGAGGGAGACACAGGGCATGAGCAGGGGGTGAGGGGTACAGGAGGGAGACACGGGGCATGTGCGGGGGGTGGAGGGAACAAGAGAGAGACATGGGTCATGAGCCAGGGGTGGGGAGAGCAGGAGGGAGATACGGGGCATGAGTGGGGGGTGGGGGATAACACAAGGGAAACACGGGGCTTGAGTGGGGGTGGGGGGAAACATGAGGGAGACACAGGGCATGAGCGGGGGGTGGGGGGGAAACAGGAGACACACAGGGCATGAGCGGTTCGTGGGGGGAAACAGGAGACACACGGGGCATGAGCAGGGGCGCGGGGGGTAACATGAGGGAAACACGGGGCATGAGCGGGGGGTGGGGGGTAACATGAGGGAAACACGGGGCATGAGCGGGGTGGGGGAACACATGGGAGACACGGGGCATGAGCGGAGGGTGGGGGGCAACAGGAGACACACGGGGCATGAGCGGGGGGTGGGGAGAACATGAGGACCACACGGGGCATGAACAGGGGTGCGGGAAACACGAGGGAGCCACAGGGCATGAGCGACACGAGGGAGACACGGGGCATAAGCGGGGGGTGAGGGGTACAGGAGGGAGACAAGGGGCATGAGCGGGGGTGGGGGCTACGGAGGGAGACACAAGGCATGAGCGGCGGTGGGGGGAAAACGAGGGAGACACGGGGCATGAGAGGGGGATGGGGGAACATGAGGGAGACACAAGGAATGAGCGGGAAGTGGAGGGTAACACGAAGGAGACACGGGGCATGAGCGGGGTTTGGGGGGGTAACACGAGGGAGACACGGGTCATGAGCGGGGGTGGGGTGGAACAGGGGTGACATGGGGCATGAGCGGGGGTGGGGGGAACAGAGGAGACACAGGGCATGAGCAGAGGGTGGGGGTAACACAAGGGAGACACGGGGCATGAGTGGGGGTGGGGGGAGCAGGGCAGATACTGGACATGAGTGGGGGGTGGGGGTACAGGAGCGAGACATGGAGCATGAGTGGGGGGTGGGGGAACAAGAGAGAGACACGGGGCATGAGCGGGGGTTGGGGGGAACAGGAGGGAGACACGGGGCATGAGCAGGGGTGGGGTGTAATACGATAGAAACACGGGGAATGAGCGGGGGTGGGGGAAAACACGAGGGAGACACGGGGCATGAGCAGGGGGTGTGGGGCAACAGGAGACACACGGGGCATGAGCGGGGGGTCGGGGGAACAAGGGCAGATACTGGGCATGAGTGGGGGGTGGAGGTAACACGAGGGAAACACGGGGCATGAGTGGGGGGGCAGGGGGTAACATGAGGGAAACACGGGGCATGAACGGGGGGTGGAGGGTAACACGAGGGAAACACGGGGCATGAGCGACACGAGGGAGACACTGGCCATGAGCGGGGGGTGGGGGGTACAGGAGGGAGACACGGGGTATGAGCGGGTGTGTGGGGGGAACACGAGTGAGACACGGGGTATGAACGGGGGTGGGGGAACACGAGGGAGACATGGGGCATGAGCGGGGGGTGGGTAGTAACACGAGGGAGACACGGGGCATGAGCAGGGGCGGGGGGTAACACGAGGGAGACACGGGTCATGAGCGGGGGGTGGGTGGAACAGGGGAGACATGGGGCATGAGCGGGGGGTAGGGGGAACAGAGGAAACACAGGGCGGGGTGGGGGAAAACACGAGGGAGACACGGTGCATGAGCGGGGGTGGGGGGCAACAGGAGACACACGGGGCATGAGCAGGGGGTGGGGGAAACACGAGGGAGACATGGGGCATGAGCAGGGGGTGGGGGGCAACAGGAGACACACAGGGCATGAGCAGGGGGTGGGGGGAATAGGGCATTTACTGGGCATGAGCAGGGGGTGGGGGATGCAGGAGGGAGACACGGGGCATGAGCGGGGGTGGGTGGTACAGGAGGGCGACACGGGGCATGAGCGGAGGGTGGGGGTACACGAGGAAGACACAGGGCATGACCGGGGGGTACACGAGGGAGACACGGGGCATGAGCGGGGGTGGGGGGCAACTGGAGAAACACGGGGCATGAGCGGGGTTGGGGGAACATGAGGGAGACATGGGGCATGAGCGGGGGGTGGGGGGCAACAGGACACACACGGTGCATGAGCGGGGGGGTGGGGGCTAACACGAGGGAAACACGGGGCATGAGCGAGGGGTGGGGGCAACAGGAGACACATGGGGCATGAGCGGGGGGTTGGGGGAACACGAGGGAGACACGGGTCATGGGCGGGGGGTGGGGGGCAACAGGAGACACATGGGGCATGAGCAGGGGGGTGGGGGTAACACGAGGGAAACACGGGGCATGAGCGAGGGGTGGGGGCAACAGGAGACACATGGGGCATGAGCGGGGGGTGGGGGGAACACGAGGGAGACACGGGGCATGAGCGGGGGATGGGGGCAACAGGAGACACACGGGGCATGAGCGGGTGGTGGGGGGTACAGGAGGACGACACGGGGCATGAGCGGGGGTGAGGGGAACATGAGGGAGACACGGAGCATGAGCGGGGGTGGAGGGAACACAGGGGAGACATGGGACATGAGCGAGGGTTGGGGGGTAACACGAGGGAGACACAGGGCATGAGCGGGGGGTGGGGTGGAACAGGGGGGACACGGGGCATAAGCGGGGGGTGGGGGGAACAGAGGAAACACGGGGCATGAGTGGGGGGTGGGGGGGCACGAGGGGGAATGGGGGAACGGGAGGGAGACACGAGGCATGAGCGTGGAGTGGGGGGGAACAGGGCAGACACAGTGCATGAGCAGGGGTTGGGGAAAACACGAGGGAGACAAGGGTCATGAGCGGGCAGTGGGGGGTACAGGAGGGAGACACGGGGAATGAGCGGGGGTGGGGGGTAAAAGAGGGAGACACGTGGAATGAGCAGGGGGTGGGTGGGGTACTCGAGGAAGACAGAGGGCATGACCGGGGATACAGGAGGGAGGCACGGGGTATGAGCGGGGGTGGGGCGTATGCAAGGAAGACACAGGGCATGAGAGGGAGAGTGGGGGGAAGAACGAGGGAAACACGGGGCATGAGCAGGAGAAGGGGGGAACACGAGGGAGACACGGGGCATGAGCAGGGGGTGGGGGGCAACAGGACACACACGGTGCATGAGTGGGGGGGTGGGGGGTAACACGAGGGAAACACGGGGCATGAGCGGGGGCTGGGGGGAACACGAGGGAGACACGGGGCATGAGCGGGAGGTGGGGGTAACATGAGGGAAACACGGGGCATGAGTGGTGTTGGGGGGAACATGAGGGAGACACGGGGCATGAGCGGGGGATGGGGGGCAACAGGACACACACGGTGCATGAGTGGGGGGGTGGGGGGTAACACGAGGGAAACACGGGGCATGAGCAAGGGGTGGGGGGAACATGAGGGAGACACTGGGCATGAGCAGGGGGTGGGGGGTAACACGAGGGACACACGGGGCATGAGCAGGGGGTGGGGGGAACACGAGGGAGACACAGGGTATGAGCGGGGGTGGGGGGCAACAGGAGACACACGGGGCATGAGCGGGGGAGCAGGGGGTAACATGAGGGAAACACAGGGCATGAGCGGGGGTGACACGAGGGAAACACGGGGCATGAGCGGGGGGTGGGGGAACACGCGGGACACACGGGGCATGAGCAGGGGTGGGGGGCAACAGGAGACACATGGGGCATGAGCAGGGGGTGGGGGGAACACGAGGGAGACACGGGGCATGAGCAGAGGGTGGGGGGCAACAGGAGACAGACGGGAGATGAGCGGGGGGTGGGGAGAACACGAGGAAGACACAGTGCATGAGCGGGGGTGGGGGGAACACGAAGGAGACACGGGGCATGAGCGACACGAGGAAGACACGGGGCATGATCAGGGGGTGCGGGGTACAGGAGGGAGACACGGGGCATGAGCAGGGGGGGTGGTACAAGAGGGAGACATGGGGCATGAGTGCGGGTGGGGGGAACACAAGGGAGACACGGAGCATGAGAACAGGGTGGGGGGTAACACAAGGGAGACACGGGGCATGAGCGGGGAGTGGGGGGAGCAGGGCAGATACTGGACATGAGCAGGGGGTGGGTGGTACAGGAGGGAGACACAGGGCATGAGCAGGGGTGGGGTGTAACACGAGAGAAACACGGGAGGGGTGGGGGAAAACACGAGGGAGACACGGGGCATGAGCGGGGGTGGGGGGCAACAGGAGACACACGGGGCATGAGCAGGGGGTGGGGGAAACACGAGGGAGACATGGGGCATGAGCAGGGGGTGGGGGCAACAGGAGACACACAGGGTATGAGCGGGGGGTGGGGGGGTGGGGGCCATAGGGCAGATACTGGGCATGAGCAGGGGGTGGGGGTACAGGAGGGAGACACGGGGCATGAGCGGGGGTGGGTGGTACAGGAGGGAGACACGGGGCATGAGCGGGGGGTGGGGGTACACGAGGAAGACACAGGGCATGACCGGGGGGTACACGAGGGAGACACGGGGCATGAGCGGGAGAGTGGGGGGTAACATGAGGGAAACACGGGGCATGAGCGGGGGGTGAGGGAGACACGGGGCATGAGCGGGGGTGGGGGGCAACTGGAGAAACACGGGGCATGAGCGGGGGTAACATGAGGGAAACACAGGGCATGAGCGGGGTTGGGGGGAACATGAGGGAGACATGGGGCATGAGCGGGGGGTGGGGGGCAATAGGACACACACGGTGCATGAGCAGGGGGGTGGGGGGTAACACGAGGGAAACACGGGGCATGAGCGAGCGGTGGGGGCAACAGGAGACACATGGGGCATGAGCGGGGGGTGGGGGGAACACGAGGGAGACACGGGGCATGAGCGGGGGGTGGGGGCCAACAGGAGACACACGGGGCATGAGCGGGGGGGTGGGGGGTAACACGAGGGAAACACGGGGCAGGAGCGAGGGGTGTGGACGACAGGAGACACATGGGGCATGAGCGGGGGTGGGGGGAACACGAGGGAGACACGGGACATGAGCAGGGGGTGGGGGGCAACAGGAGACACACGGGGCATGAGCGGGTGGTGGGGGGTACAGGAGGACGACACGGGGCATGAGCGGGGGTGGGGGGAACATGAGGGAGACAGAGAGCATGAGCGGGGGTGGAGGGAACACGAGGGAGACATGGGACATGAGCGGGGGTTGGGGGGTAACACGAGGGAGACACGGGGCATGAGTGGGGGGTGGGGTGGAACAGGGGAGACACGGGGCATGAGCGGGGGGTGGGGGGAACAGAGGAAACACGGGGCATGAGTGGGGGGTGGGGGGCATGAGGGGGAATGGGGGCACGGGAGGGAGACACGGGGCATGAGCGGGGAGTGGGGGGGAACAGGGCAGACACAGTGCATGAGCAGGGGTTGGGGGAAACACGAGGGAGACACGGGGCATGAGCGGGGGGTGGGGCGGAACAGGGGAGACACGGAGCATGAGCGGGGGTGGGGGGAACACGAGGAACACAAGGGGCATGAGCGGGGGTGGGGGCAACAGGAGACAAACGGGCATGAGTGGGGGGTGGGGGGAACACATGGGAGACACAGGGCATGAGCGGAGGGTGGGGGGCAACAGGAGACACACGGGGCATGAGCGGGGGTGGGGAGAACATGAGGAAGCCACGGGGCATGAGTGGGTGTGGGGGGAACACGAGGGATACACGGGGCATGAGCGACACGAGGGAGACACAGGGCATGAGCGGGCGGTGGGGGGTACAGGAGGGAGACACGGGGCATGAGCGGGGGTAGGGGGTACAAGAGGGAGACACGTGGCATGAGCGGGGGGTGGGGGTACACGAGGAAGACACAGGACATGACCGGGGGGTACAGGGGGGAAGCACGGAGTATGAGCGGGGGGTGGGGCGTACAAAAGGAAGACACAGGGCATGACCGGAGGCTGGGGGGTACACAAGGGAGACACAGGGCATGAGCGGGAGAGTGGGGGGAAGAACATGGTAAACACGGGGCATGAGTGGGGGGTGGGGGGAACACAAGGGAGACACGGGGCGTGAGCAGGGGGTGGGGGGCAACTGGAGAAACACGGGGCATGAGCGGGGGGTGGGGGTAACATGAGGGAAACACGGGGCATGAGTGGGGTTGGGGGGAACATGAAGGAGACACGGGGCATGAGCGGGGGATGGGGGGCAACAGGACACACACGGTGCATGAGTGGGGAGGTGGGGGGTAACACGAGGGAAACACGGGGCATGAGCGAGGGGTGGGGCAACAGGAGACACACAGGGCATGAGCGGGGGTTTGGGGGCAACAGGAGACACACAGGGCATGAGTGGGGGGTGGGGGGAACAGGAGGGAGACACGGGGCATGAACGGGGGGTGGGGGGTACAGGAGGGCGACACGGGGCATGAGCGGGGGTGGGGTGAACACGAGGGAGACACAGGGAATTAGCGGGGGTGGAGGGAACACGAGGGAGACATGGGGCATGAGCGGGGGGTGGGGTGGAACAGGGGAGACACGGGGCATGAGCAGGGGGTGGGGGAACAGAGGAAACACAGGGCATGAGTGGAGGGTGGGGGGCATGAGGGGGGATGAGGGGAATGGGAGGGAGACACAGGGCATGAGCGGGGAATGGGGGAACAGGGCAGACACGGTGCATGAGCAGGGGGTGGGGTGTAACACGATAGAAACACAGGGAATGAGCGGGGGGTGGAGGAAACCCGAGGGAGACATGGGGCATGAGCAGGGGGTGGGGGGCAACAGGAGACACATGGGGCATGAGCGGGGGGTCGGGGGAACAGGGCAGATACTGGGCATGAGTGGCGGGTGGGGGTAACACAAGGGAAACACGGGTCATGAGCGGGGGGGCCGGGGGTAACATGAGGGAAACACGGGGCATGAATGGGGGGTGGAGGGTAACATGAGGAAAACACGGGGCATGAGCAGGGAGTGGGGGGAACACGAGGGACACAAGGGGCATGAGCGGGGGGTGGGGGTCAACAGGAGAAAAACAGGGCATGAGCAGGGGTTGGGGGGAACACATGGGAGACACGGGCCATGAGCGGAGCGTGGGGAGCAACAGGAGACACACGGGGCATGAGCGGGAGGTGGGGAGAACATGAGGAAGACACGGGGCATGAGCGGGTATGGGGGGAACACGAGGGAGACACGGGGCATGAGCGACACGAGGGAGACACAGGGCATGAGTGGGGGGTAACACGAGGGAAACACGGGGCATGAGCGAGGGGTGGGGGCAACAGGAGACACACGGGGCATGAGCGGGGGTTGGGAGCAACAGGAGACACATGGGGCATGAGCGGGGGATGGGGGGAACAGGAGGGAGACACGGGGCATGAGCGGGGTGTGGGGGGTAGTACAGGAGGGCGACACGGGGCATGAGCGGGGGTGGGGGGAACACGAGGGAGACACAGGGCATGAGCGGGGGTGGGGGGTAACACGAGGGTGACACGGGTCAGGAGCGGGGGGTGGGTGGAACAGGGGAGACATGGGGCATGTGCAGGGGGTGGGGGGAACAGAGGAAACACAGGGCATGAGCAGAGGGTGGGGGGTAACACAAGGGAGACACAGGGCATGAGCGGGGGGTGGGGGTCAACAGGAGAAAAACAGGGCATGAACGGGGGTTGGGGGAACACATGGGAGACACGGGCCATGAGCGGAGCGTGGGGAGCAACAGGAGACACACGGGGCATGAGCGGGAGGTGGGGAGAACATGAGGAAGACACAGGGCATGAGCGGGTATGGGGGGAACACGAGGGAGACACGGGGCATGAGCGACACGAGGGAGACACAGGGCATGAGTGGGGGGTGGGGGGTAACACGAGGGAAACACGGGGCATGAGCGAGGGGTGGGGGCAACAGGAGACACACGGGGCATGAGCGGGGGTTGGGGGCAACAGGAGACACATGGGGCATGAGCGGGGGATGGGGGAACAGGAGGGAGACACGGGGCATGAGCGGGGTGTGGGGGGTACAGGAGGGCGACACAGGGCATGAGCGGGGGTGGGGGGAACACGAGGGAGACACAGGGCATGAGCGGGGGTGGGGGGTAACACGAGGGTGACACGGGTCAGGAGCGGGGGGTGGGTGGAACAGGGGAGACATGGGGCATGTGCAGGGGGTGGGGGGAACAGAGGAAACACAGGGCATGAGCAGAGGGTGGGGGGTAACACAAGGGAGACACAGGGCATGAGCGGGGGGTGGGGGGAGCAAGGCAGATACTGGACATGAGCAGGGGGTGGGGGGTATAGGAGGGAGACATGGGGCATGAGCGGGGGGTGGGGGAACACGAGGGAGACACGGGGCATGAGCGGGGGGTGGGTAGTAACACGAGGGAGACACAGGGCATGAGCGGGGGTGGGGGGGTAACATGAGGGAGACACGGGTCATGAGTGGGGGGTGGGTGGAACAGGGGAGACATGGGGCAAGTGCAGGGGGTGGGGGGAACAGAGGAAACACAGGGCATGAGCAGAGGGTGGGGGGTAACACAAGGGAGACACAGGGCATGAGCGGGGGGTGGGGGGAGCAGGGCAGATACTGGACATGAGCAGGGGGTGGGGGGTACAGGAGGGAGACATGGGGCATGAGCGGGGGGTGGGGGAACAAGAGAGAGACACAGGGCATGAGCGGGGGGTTGGGGGGAACAGGAGGGAGACACGGGGCATGAGCAGGGGTGGGGTGTAACACGATAGAAACACGGGCGGGGTGGGGGAAAACACGAGGGAGACACGGGGCATGAGCAGGGGGTGGGGGGCAACAGGAGACACACGGGGCATGAGTGGGGGGTGGGGGAAACACGAGGGAGACATGGGGCATGAGCAGGGGGTGGGGGGCAACAGGAGACACACAGGGCATGAGCGGGGGGTGGGGTGGTGGGGGGAATAGGGCAGATACTGTGCATGAGCAGGGGGTGGGGGGTACAGGAGGGAGACACGGGACATGAGCGGGGGTGGGGGGTACAGGAGGGAGACACAGGGCATGAGCGGGGGGTGGGGGGTACACGAGGAAGACACAGGGCATGACCGGGGGGTACACGAGGGAGACACGGGCATGAGTGGGGGGTGGGGTGTACACAAGGAAGACACAGGGCATGACCGGGGGGTACTCGAGGGAGACACGGGGCATGAGCGGGAGAGTGGGGGGTAGAACGAGGGAAACACGGGGCATGAGCGGGGGTGGGGGGAACACAAGGGAGACACGGGGCATGAGCAGGGGGTGGGGGGTAACATAAGGGAAACATGGGGCATGAGCGGGGTTGGAGGGAACATGAGGGAGACACGGGGCATGAGCGGGTGGTGGGGGGCAACAACACACACACGGTGCATGAGTGGGGGGTGGGGGGGTAACACGAGGGAAACACGGGGCATGAGCGAGGGGTGGGGGCAACAGGAGACACACGGGGCATGAGCGGGGGTCGGGGGGCAACAGGAGACACATGGGGCATGAGCGGGGGATGGGGGAACAGGACGGAGACACGGGGCATGAGCGGGGTGTGGGGGGAACACGAGGGAGACACAGGGCATGAGCGGGGGGTGGGGTGTAACACGAGGGACACACGGGGCATGAGCGGTGGGTGGGGTGGAACAGGGGAGACACGGGGCATGAGCAGGGGGTGGGGGGAACAGAGGAAACACAGGGCATGAGTGGGGGGTGGGGGAGCATGAGGGGGGGATGAGGGGAACGGGAGGGAGACACGGGGCATGAGCAGGGAATGGGGGAACAGGGCAGACACGGTGCATGAGCAGGGGGTGTTTGGAAACACGAGGGAGACACGGGGCATGAGCGGGGGGTGGGGGGAAACAGGGGAGACACAGGGCATGAGCGGTGGTGTGGGGAACGGGAGGGAGACACGAGGAATGAGCGGGGGTGGGGGGAACAGGGGAGACACAGGGCATGGGTGGGGGGAACAGGAGAGAGACACGAGCTATGAGCGGGGGGGAACAGGAGAGAGACACAGGCCATGAGCGGGAGTGGGGGGATGGGAGAGAGACACGAGGCATGAACGGAGGTCAGGGGGAACAGGGGAGACACAGGGAATGAGTGGGGGATGGGGGAACAGGGGAGATACGGGGCATGAGCGGGGGGAACGGGAGAGAGACACGGGGCATGATCGGGGGTGGGGGGCAACAGGAGACACACAGGGTATGAGCGGGGGTTGGGGGGAAACTGGAGACACACGGGGCATGAGCGGGGGGTGGGGGGTAACATGAGGGAAAAACGGGGCATGAGCAGCGGTGGGGGAACACGAGGGAGACACGAGGCATGAGCGGGGGATGGGGGGCAACAGGAGACACACGGGGCATGAGCAGGGATGTGGCGGGTAACACGAGGGAAACACGGGTCATGAGCGGGGGGGTGGGGGGCAACAGGAGAAACACGGGGCATGAGCGGGGGTTGAGGGCAACAGGAGACACACGGGGCATGAGCGGGGGTGGGGGGATCACGAGTGACACACAGGGCATGAGCGGGGGGTGGGGGACAACAGGAGACACATGGGGCATGAGCAGGGGTGGGGGGAACAGAGGAAACACAGGGCATGAGTGGGGGGTGGGGGAGCATGAGGGGGGATGAGGGGAACGGGAGGGAGACACGGGGCATGAGCAGGGAATGGGGGGAACAGGGCAGACACGGTGCATGAGCAGGGGGTGTTTGGAAACACGAGGGAGACACATGGGGCATGAGCGGGGGGTGGGGGGAACACGAGGGAGACACAGGGCATGAGCGGGGGGTGGGGGGTAACACGAGGGACACACGGGGCATGAGCGGTGGGTGGGGTGGAACAGGGGAGACACGGGGCATGAGCAGGGGGTGGGGGGAACAGGGCAGACACGGTGCATGAGCAGGGGGTGTTTGGAAACACGAGGGAGACACGGGGCATGAGCGGGGGTGGGGGGGAACAGGGGAGACACAGGGCTTGAGCGGTGGTGTGGGGAAAGGGAGGGAGACACGAGGAATGAGCGGGGGTGGGGGGAACAGGGGAGACACAGGGCATGGGTGGGGGGAACAGGAGAGAGACACAGGCTATGAGCGGGGGGGAACAGGAGAGAGACACGGGCCATGAGCGGGAGTGGGGGGATGGGAGAGAGACACGAGGCATGAACGGAGGTCAGGCGGAACAGGGGAGACACAGGGAATGAGTGGGGGATGGGGGGAACAGGGGAGATACGGGGCATGAGCGGGGGAACGGGAGAGAGACACGGGGCATGATCGGGGGTGGGGGGCAACAGGAGACACACAGGGTATGAGCGGGGGTTGGGGGGAAACTGGAGACACACGGGGCATGAGCTGGGGGTGGGGGGTAACATGAGGGAAAAACGGGGCATGAGCAGCGGTGGGGGAACACGAGGGAGACACGAGGCATGAGCGGGGGATGGGGGGCAACAGGAGACACACGGGGCATGAGCAGGGATGTGGGGGGTAACACGAGGGAAACACGGGTCATGAGCGGGGGGTGGGGGGCAACAGGAGAAACACGGGGCATGAGTGGGGGTTGGGGGCAGCAGGAGACACACGGGGCATGAGCGGGGGTGGGGGGATCACGAGTGAGACACAGGGCATGAGCGGGGGGTGGGGGACAACAGGAGACACATGGGGCATGAGCAGGGGTGGGGGGAACAGAGGAAACACAGGGCATGAGTGGGGGGTGGGCGAGCATGAGGGGGGATGAGGGGAACGGGAGGGAGACACGGGGCATGAGCAGGGAATGGGGGGAACAGGGCAGACACGGTGCATGAGCAGGGGGTGTTTGGAAACACGAGGGAGACACGGGGCATGAGCGGGGGTGGGGGGAACAGGGGAGACACAGGGCTTGAGCGGTGGTGTGGGGAAAGGGAGGGAGACACGAGGAATGAGCGGGGGTGGGGGGAACAGGGGAGACACAGGGCATGGGTGGGGGGAACAGGAGAGAGACACGGGCTATGAGCGGGGGGGAACAGGAGAGAGACACGGGCCATGAGCGGGAGTGGGGGGATGGGAGAGAGACACGAGGCATGAACGGAGGTCAGGGGGAACAGGGGAGACACAGGGAATGAGTGGGGGATGGGGGGAACAGGGGAGATACGGGGCATGAGCGGGGGAACGGGAGAGAGACACGGGGCATGATCGGGGGTGGGGGGCAACAGGAGACACACAGGGTATGAGCGGGGGTTGGGGGGAAACTGGAGACACACGGGGCATGAGCGGGGGGTGGGGGGTAACATGAGGGAAAAACGGGGCATGAGCAGCGGTGGGGGAACACGAGGGAGACACGAGGCATGAGCGGGGGATGGGGGGCAACAGGAGACACACGGGACATGAGCAGGGATGTGGGGGGTAACACGAGGGAAACACGGGTCATGAGCGGGGGGTGGGGGGCAACAGGAGAAACACGGGGCATGAGTGGGGGTTGGGGGCAGCAGGAGACACACGGGGCATGAGCGGGGGTGGGGGGATCACGAGTGAGACACAGGGCATGAGCAGGGGGTGGGGGACAACAGGAGACACATGGGGCATGAGCAGGGGTGGGGGGAACAGAGGAAACACAGGGCATGAATGGGGGGTGGGCGAGCATGAGGGGGGATGAGGGGAACGGGAGGGAGACACGGGGCATGAGCATGGAATGGGGGGAACAGGGCAGACACGGTGCATGAGCAGGGGGTGTTTGGAAACACGAGGGA
This sequence comes from Ambystoma mexicanum, assembly GCF_040938575.1. Classification (NCBI taxonomy): domain Eukaryota; kingdom Metazoa; phylum Chordata; class Amphibia; order Caudata; family Ambystomatidae; genus Ambystoma; species Ambystoma mexicanum. Next base: position 1,154,272,843 of record NC_090928.1, read on the forward strand.
GACACAGGGCATGAGCGGGGGGTGGGGGGAACAGGGGAGACACAGGGCATGAGCAGTGGTGGGGGAACGGGAGGGAGACACGAGGAATGAGCGGGGGTGGGGGGGAACAGGGGAGACACAGGGCATGGGTGGGGGGAACAGGAGAGAGACACGGGCCATGAGCGGGAGTGGGGGGATGGGAGAGAGACACGAGGCATGAACGGAGGTCAGGGGGAACAGGGGAAACACAGGGAATGAGTGGGGGGTGGGGGGAACAGGGGAGATACGGGGCATGAGCGGGGGGAACGGGAGAGGGACACGGGGCATGAGCGGGGGTGGGGGAACACGAGGGAGACACGAGGCATGAGCGGGGGATGGGGGGCAACAGGAGACACACGGGGCATGAGCAGGGATGTGGGGGGTAACAAGAGGGAAACACGGGTCATGAGCAGGGGGTGGGGGGCAACAGGAGAAACACGGGGCATGAGCGGGGGTTGGGGGCAACAGGAGACACACGGGGCATGAGCGGGGGTGGGGGGATCACGAGTGAGACACAGGGCATGAGCGGGGGGTGGGGGACAACAGGAGACACATGGGGCATGAGCAGGGGTGGGGGGAACAGAGGAAACACAGGGCATGAGTGGGGGGTGGGGGAGCATGAGGGGGGATGAGGGGAACGGGAGGGAGACACGGGGCATGAGCAGGGAATGGGGGGAACAGGGCAGACACGGTGCATGAGCAGGGGGTGTTTGGAAACACGAGGGAGACACAGGGCATGAGCGGGGGGTGGGGGGAACAGGGGAGACACAGGGCATGAGCAGTGGTGGGGGAACGGGAGGGAGACACGAGGAATGAGCGGGGGTGGGGGGGAACAGGGGAGACACAGGGCATGGGTGGGGGGAACAGGAGAGAGACACGGGCCATGAGCGGGAGTGGGGGGATGGGAGAGAGACACGAGGCATGAATGGAGGTCAGGGGGAACAGGGGAAACACAGGGAATGAGTGGGGGGTGGGGGGAACAGGGGAGATACGGGGCATGAGCGGGGGGAACGGGAGAGAGACACGGGGCATGAGCGGGGGGTGGGGGGTAACATGAGGGAAAAACGGGGCATGAGCAGCGGTGGGGGAGCACAAGGGAGACACGGGGCATGAGCGGGGGATGGGGGGGCAACAGGAGACACAGGGGGCATGAGCGGGGATGTGGGGGGTAACACGAGGGAAACACGGGTCATGAGCGGGGGGTGGGGGGCAACAGGAGAAACACAGGGCATGAGCGGGGGTTGGGGGCAACAGGAGACACACGGGGCATGAGCGGGGGTGGGGGGTTCACGAGTGAGACACAGGGCATGAGCGGGGGGTGGGGGACAACAGGAGACACATGGGGCATGAGCGGGGGGTGGGGGGAACATGAGGGATACACGGGGCATGAGTGGGGGTTGGGGGAACCGGAGGGAGACACGGGGCATGAGTGGGGGGTGGGGGGGTACAGGAGGGAGACACGGGGCATGAGCGTGGGGTGGGGGGAATACAAGGGAGACACGGGGTGTGAGCGGGGGTGGGGGGAACACGAGGGAGACACGGGGCATGAGCAGGGGGTGGGGGGTAACACGAGGGAGACACGGGGCATGAACAGGGGGTGGGGTGGAATAGGGGAGACACAGGGCATGAGAGGGGGAGGGGGGAGCAGAGGAAATACAGGGCATGAGTGGGGGGTGGGGGGACATGATTGGGGTGGGGGAAATGGGAGGGAGACACGGGGCATGAGCGGGAGTGCGGGGAACAGGGGATACACAGGGCATGAGCGGGGGGTGGGGGAACGGAAGAGAGACACGGGCCGTGAGTGGGGGTGGGGGGAACAGGAGAGGGACACGGGCCATGAGCGGTCAGTGGGGGGAATGGGAGAGAGACACGAGGCATGAGCGGGGGGTGGGGGTTCACAGGGGAGACACAGGGCATGAGTGGGGGGTGGGGGAACAGGGGAGACACGAGGCATGAGCGGGGGGTGAGCGGGAATGGGAGGGAGACACAAGGCATGAGCGGGGGTTGGGGGGCAACAGGACACACACGGTGCATGAGTGGGGGGTGGGGGGGGTAACACGAGGGAAACACGGGGCATGAGCGAGGGGTGGGGGCAACAGGAGACACACGGGGCATGAGCGGGGGCTGGGGGCAACAGGAGACACATGAGGCATCAGAGGGGGATGGGGGGAACAGGAGGGAGACACGGGGCATGAGCGGGGTGTGGGGGGTACAGGAGGGCGACACGGGGCATGAGCGGGGGTGGGGGGAACACGAGGGAGACACAGGGCATGAGCGGGGGGTGGGGGGTAACACGAGGGACACACGGGGCATGAGCAGTGGGTGGGGTGGAACAGGGGAGACACGGGGCATGAGCAGGGGGTGGGGGAACAGAGGAAACACAGGGCATGAGTGGGGGGTGGGGGAGCATGAGGGGGGATGAGGGGAACAGGAGGGAGACACAGGGCATGAGCAGGGAATGGGGGGAACAGGGCAGACACGGTGCATGAGCAGGGGGTGTTTGGAAACACGAGGGAGACACGGGCATGAGCGGGGGGTGGGGGGGAACAGGGGAGACACGAGGCATGAGCGGGGGGTGAGCGGGAATGGGAGGGAGACACAAGGCATGAGCGGGGGTTGGGGGGCAACAGGACACACACGGTGCATGAGTGGGGGGCGGGGGGGGTAACACGAGGGAAACACGGGGCATGAGCGAGGGGTGGGGGCAACAGGAGACACACGGGGCATGAGCGGGGGCTGGGGGGCAACAGGAGACACATGAGGCATGAGAGGGGGATGGGGGGAACAGGAGGGAGACACGGGGCATGAGCGGGGTGTGGGGGGTACAGGAGGGCGACACGGGGCATGAGCGGGGGTGGGGGGAACACGAGGGAGACACAGGGCATGAGCGGGGGGTGGGGGGTAACACGAGGGACACACGGGGCATGAGCAGTGGGTGGGGTGGAACAGGGGAGACACGGGGCATGAGCAGGGGGTGGGGGGAACAGAGGAAACACAGGGCATGAGTGGGGGGTGGGGGAGAATGAGGGGGGATGAGGGGAACAGGAGGGAGACACAGGGCATGAGCAGGGAATGGGGGGGAACAGGGCAGACACGGTGCATAAGCAGGGGGTGTTTGGAAACACGAGGGAGACACGGGCATGAGCGGGGGGTGGGGGGGAACAGGGGAGACACAGGGCATGAGCGGTGGTGGGGGGAACGGGAGGGAGACACGAGGAATGAGCGGGGGTGGGGGGAACAGGGGAGACACAGGGCATGGGTGGGGGGAACAGGAGAGAGACACGGACTATGAGCGGGGGGGAACAGGAGAGAGACACGGGCCATGAGCGGGAGTGGGGGGATGGGAGAGAGACACGAGGCATGAACGGAGGTCAGGGGGAACAGGGGAGACACAGGGAATGAGTGGGGGGTGGGGGGAACAGGGGAGATACGGGGCATGAGCGGGGGGAACGGGAGAGAGACACGGGGCATGATCGGGGGTGGGGGGCAACAGGAGACACACAGGCTATGAGCGGGGATTGGGTGGAAACTGGAGACACACGGGGCATGAGCGAGGGGTGGGGGGTAACATGAGGGAAAAACGGGGCATGAGCAGCGGTGGGGGAACACGAGGGAGACACGGGGCATGCGCGGGGGATGGGGGCAACAGGAGACACACAGGGCATGAGCGGGGATGTGGGGGGTAACACGAGGGAAACACGGGTCATGAGCGGGGGGTGGGGGGCAACAGGAGAAACACGGGGCATGAGCGGGGGTTGGGGGCAACAGGAGATACACGGGGCATGAGCGGGGGTGGGGGGATCACGAGTGAGACACAGGGCATGAGCGGGGGGTGGGGGACAACAGGAGACACATGGGGCATGAGCAGGGGGTGGGGGAACAGAGGAAACACAGGGCATGAGTGGGGGTGGGGGAGCATGAGGGGGGATGAGGGGAACGGGAGGGAGACACGGGGCATGAGCAGGGAATGGCTGGAACAGGGCAGACACGGTACATGAGCAGCGGGTGTTTGGAAACACGAGGGAGACACGGGGCATGAGCTGTGGTGGGGGGAACGGGAGGGAGACACGAGGAATGAGCGGGGGTGGGGGGGAACAGGTGAGACACAGGGCATGGGTGGGGGGAACAGGAGAGAGACACGGGCTTTGAGCGGGGGGGAACAGGAGAGAAACACGGGCCATGAGCGGGAGTGGGGGGATGGGAGAGAGACACGAGGCATGAACGGAGGTCAGGGGGAACAGGGGAAACACAGGGAATGAGTGGGGGGTGGGGGGAACAGGGGAGATACGGGGCATGAGCGGGGGGAACGGGAGAGAGACACGGGGCATGAGCGGGGGTGGGGGGCAACAGGAGACACACAGGGTATGAGCGGGGGTTGGGGGGAAACTGGAGACACACGGGGCATGAGCGGGGGGTGGGGGGTAACATGAGGGAAAAACGGGGCATGAGCAGCGGTGGGGGAACACAAGGGAGACACGGGGCATGAGCGGGGGATGGGGGGCAACAGGAGACACACGGGGCATGAGCGGGGATGTGGGGGGGTAACACGAGGGAAACACGGGTCATGAGCAGGGGGTGGGGGGCAACAGGAGAAACACGGGGCATGAGCGGGGGTTGGGGGCAACAGGAGACACACGGGGCATGAGCGGGGGTGGGGGGATCACGAGTGAGACACATGGCATGAGCGGGGGGTGGGGGACAACAGGAGACACATGGGGCATGAGCGGGGGGTGGGGGGAACATGAGGGAGACACGGGGCATGAGTGGGGGTTGGGGGAACAGGAGGGAGACACGGGGCATGAGTGGGGGGTGGGGGGGTACAGGAGGGAGACACGGGGCATGAGCGGGGGTGGGGGGAACACGAGGGAGACACGGGGCATGAGCAGGGGGTGGGGGTAACACGAGGGAGACACGGGGCATGAACAGGGGGTGGGGTGGAATAGGGGAGAAACAGGGCATGAGAGGGGGTGGGGGGAGCAGAGGAAACACAGGGCATGAGTGGGGGGTGGGGGGACATGATTGGGGTGGGGGAAATGGGAGGGAGACACAGGGCATGAGCGGGAGTGCGGGGAACAGGGGATACACAGGGCATGAGCGGGGGGTGGGGGAACGGGAGAGAGACACGGGCCGTGAGTGGGGGTGGGGGGAACAGGAGAGGGACACGGGCCATGAGCGGTCAGTGGGGGGAATGGGAGAGAGACACGAGGCATGAGCGGGGGGTGGGGGTTCACAGGGGAGACACAGGGCATGAGTGGGGGGTGGGGGAACAGGGGTGACACGGGGCATGAGCGGGGGGTGAGCGGGAATGGGAGGGAGCCACAAGGCATGAGCGGGGGTTGGGGGGCAACAGGACACACACGGTGGATGAGTGGGGGGTCGGAGGGTAACACGAGGGAAACACGGGGCATGAGCGAGGGGTGGAGGCAACAGGAGACACACGGGGCATGAGCGGGGGTTGGGGGGCAACAGGAGACACATGGGGCATGAGCGGGGGATGGGGGGAACAGGAGGGAGACACGGGGCATGAGCGGGGTGTGGGGGGTACAGGAGGGCGACACGGGGCATGAGCGGGGGTGGTTGGAACACGAGGGAGACACAGGGCATGAGCGGGGGGTGGGGGGTAACACGAGGGACACACGGGGCATGAGCGGTGGGTGGGGTGGAACAGGGGAGACACGGGGCATGAGCAGGGGGTGGGGGGAACAGAGGAAACACAGGGCATGAGTGGGGGGTGGGGGAGCATGAGGGGGGATGAGGGGAACAGGAGGGAGACACGGGGCATGAGCAGGGAATGGGGGGAACAGGGCAGACACGGTGCATGAGCAGGGGGTGTTTGGAAACACGAGGGAGACACGGGGCATGAGCGGGGGGTGGGGGGTACAGGGGAGACACAGGGCATGAGCGGTGGTGGGGGGAACGGGAGGGAGACACGAGGAATGAGCGGGGGTGGGGGGAACAGGGGAGACACAGGGCATGGGTGGGGAGAACAGGAGAGAGACACGGGCTATGAGCGGGGGGAACAGGAGAGAGACACGGGCCATGAGCGGGAGTGGGGGGCTGGGAGAGAGACACGAGGCATGAACGGAGGTCAGGGGGAACAGGGGAGACACAGGGAATGAGTGGGGGATGGGGGGAACAGGGGAGATACGGGGCATGAGCGGGGGGAACGGGAGAGAGACACGGGGCATGATCGGGGGTGGGGGGCAACAGGAGACACACAGGGTATGAGCGGGGGTTGGGGGGAAACTGGAGACACACGGGGCATGAGCGGGGGGTGGGGGGTAACATGAGGGAAAAACAGGGCATGAGCAGCGGTGGGGGAACACGAGGGAGACACGGGGCATGAGCGGGGGATGGGGGGCAACAGGAGACACACGGGGCATGAGCGGGGATGTGGGGGGTAACACGAGGGAAACACGGGTCATGAGCGGGGGGTGGGGGGCAACAGGAGAAACACGGGGCATGAGCGGGGTTGGGGGTAACAGGAGACAAGCGGGGCATGAGCGGGGGTGGGGGGATCACGAGTGAGACACAGGGCATGAGCGGGGGGTGGGGGACAACAGGAGACACATGGGGCATGAGCAGGGGGTGGGGGGAACAGAGGAAACACAGGGCATGAGTGGGGGGTGGGGGGAACAGGGCAGACACGGTGCATGAGCAGGGGGTGTTTGGAAACACGAGGGAGACACGGGGCATGAGCGGGGGGTGGGAGGGAACAGGGGAGACACAGGGCATGAGCAGTAGTGGGGGGAACGGGAGGGAGACACGAGGAATGAGCGGGGGTGGGGGGGAACAGGGGAGACACAGGGCATGGGTGGGGGGAACAGGAGAGAGACACGGGCTATGAGCGGGGGGGAACAGGAGAGAGACACGTGCCATGAGCGGGAGTGGGGGGATGGGAGAGAGACACGAGGCATGAACGGAGGTCAGGGGGAACAGGGGAAACACAGGGAATGAGTGGGGGGTGGGGGGAACAGGGGAGATACGGGGCATGAGCGGGGGGAACGGGAGAGAGACACGGGGCATGAGCGGGGGTGGGGGGCAACAGGAGACACACAGGGTATGAGCGGGGGTTGGGGGGAAACTGGAGACACACGGGGCATGAGCGGGGGGTGGGGGGTAACATGAGGGAAAAACGGGTCATGAGCAGCAGTGGGGGAACACAAGGGAGACACGGGGCATGAGCGGGGGATGGGGGGCAACAGGAGACACAAGGGGCATGAGCGGGGATGTGGGGGGTAACACGAGGGAAACACGGGTCATGAGCGGGGGGTGGGGGGCAACAGGAGAAACACGGGGCATGAGCGGGGGTTGGGGGCAACAGGAGACACACGGGGCATGAGCGGGGTTGGGGGGATCACAAGTGAGACACAGGGCATGAGTGGGGGTTGGGGGAACAGGAGGGAGACACGGGGCATGAGTGGGGGGTACAGGAGGGAGACACGGGGCATGAGTGGGGGGTGGGGGGGTACAGGAGGGAGACACGGGGCATGAGCGTGGGGTGGGGGGAATACAAGGGAGACACGGGGTGTGAGCGGGGGTGGGGGGAACACGAGGGAGACACGGGGCATGAGCAGGGGGTGGGGTGGAATAGGGGAGACACAGGGCATGAGAGGGGGTGGGGGGAGCAGAGGAAACACAGGGCATGAGTGGGGGGTGGGGGACATGATTGGGGTGGGGGAAATGGGAGGGAGACACGGGGCATGAGCGGGAGTGCGGGGAACAGGGGATACACAGGGCATGAGCGGGGGGTGGGGGAACGGGAGAGAGACACGGGCCGTGAGTGGGGGTGGGGGGAACAGGAGAGGGACACGGGCCATGAGCGGTCAGTGGGGGGAATGGGAGAGAGACACGAGGCATGAGCGGGGGGTGGGGGTTCACAGGGGAGACACAGGGCATGAGTGGGGGGTGGGGGAACAGGGGAGACACGGGGCATGAGCGGGGGGTGAGCGGGAATGGGAGGGAGACACAAGGCATGAGCGGGGTTTGGGGGCAACAGGAGACACACTGGGCATGAGCGGGGGGAACATGAGGGAGACACGGGGCATGAGTGGGGGGTGGGGGGTACAGGAGGGAGACACGGGGCATGAGCGTGGGGTGGGGGGAATACGAGGGAGACACGGGGTGTGAGCGGGGGTGGGGGGAAGACGAGGGAGACACGGGGCATGAGCAGGGGTTGGGGGGTAACACGAGGGAGACACGGGGCATGAGCGGGGGGTGGGGTGGAACAGGGGAGGCACAGGGCATGAGTGGGGGTGGGGGGAACAGAGGAATCACAGGGCATGAGTGGGGGGTGGGGGGACATGATTAGGGTGGGGGAAATAGGAGGGAGACACGGGGCATGAGCGGGGAGTGGGGGGAACAGGGGATACACAGGGCATGAGCGGGGGTCGGGGAACGGGAGAGAGACACGGGCCGTGAGTGGGGGTGGGGGGAACAGGAGAGGGACACGGGCCATGAGCGGTCAGTGGGGGGAATGGGAGAGAGACACGTGGGGTTTCACAGGGGAGACACAGGGCATGAGCGTGGGATGGGGGAACAGGGGAGACACGGGGCATGAGCGGGGGTTGAGGGGGAATGGGAGGGAGACACGAGGCATGAGCGGGGGGTGGGGGGAACAGGAGAGAGAAACGGGCCATGAGCGTAGGGTGGGGGGAACGGGAGAGAGACACAGAGCATGAGCCGGGGTGGGAGGAACGGGAGGAAAACACAGAGCTTACTGTGAAACGCTCCATGAACTGGTGAACAAAGATACCGGGCGTCTCTCACAATAGACGCACTGCATGCTTCATGGCAGCCAATCAGAGCGCTCATCAGATGTTCGCGGACATTACGCAAGCGTTTCCCCAATCCCCGTCCTGTCCGCGGAGTGAACAGGGAAGTGTGTCCGCGAAGCGGACACAGATATCACACATTTTTTGCACATACATTTTTGTCATTTTTCAAAAAACTACTGGACGGATTTACACCAAATTTAAAAAAGCACGCTTTCGGGACCAAGCTGCCGCTCCCGCCGCAAATTTGGTGTAAATCCGTCCAGCGGTTTGGCTATAGGCATGAGCAAAGTTTTTTCCCATTATGTCTCAAACCTCACCAAACTTTGCAGAAAAATTCAGAGTGGGACATATACTTTTTTTGCAAAGTTTGGTGAGGATTCTTCCAGGGGGAGCGAAGTTATAAGCCGCTCAAAAAGTGCTCTTCCTATGGAAACAGCAACTTAACCATAACTACACGTGGCCATGTATTATATATATAGTAACGTTACATGACGGGAGCCCCTGCTGTCACAGACCACTGTGTCCTCTCTTAAATGTCAGTTCAGCATACCATTCTCATGGAGCCATAGGTCTGCCATAGTTCATGAGGTAGCAGGATCGGCTCCCTAGGAAGCTGACTCTACACATCTCCTCTACTTCACAGAGACCCCCCCATAGGGCTTAAACAGCAAACACAAACTTATTCAACATAGTCTCTGTGGTAAGTAGGTCTGCAGCAGTTCCTTCCACTCCTGGAATTATTCAGCTCCTCAACTCTAACACCCTGAGTGGTTGGCACATGCACTCTACGCCCCCTTCTTCCACAGGATGATGTCCCATCTGCGGCACCCAACAAGGAACCTAAATCAGAACTGTTGGAACTTCCCTTCTCTCAATCATCACACATTCTATATTCCACACCCTGTTATCCTTGGTCTTAACAGCAAACCTGAACACCTCCTTTATTCTGATAGCATCTGACCACTTATGCACCAACTCGAAGGGCTAGGGGCAGCTTGATCCTCACCATCTTCCCAAATACACAATGCCACTCTCTCCTTCACTCCACCTTGATCATACAACTCCTTGTTCCTCACTTAACTTTCTCCCTCACATGTCCCAAACTCACCTCCTGATAGGTTTGGATGAGCTATCCATGGAGGAAAAGGTTTGTGTTGGCCTTCCTCCCCCTGCTGAGCTCAAGTGGTGCTGGTTGTGGTGAACGTATGAGCTCTCACACCCTCTCTTACAGAAAATGTCCAATTGGGCCCGTTCACCCATGCCCACCTGATTGCGTCCTTCATAACCCTGTTAAAATGCTCCACTATCCCATTAATCTGAGGATGGTAGATGGCACTTGTTTTGTACGTGATTGAATGCATGCAGCAATAATCACCCCATTCCTTTGATCTGAACTGAGTTCCATTATCAGTCATTATCTCTCCGGGATCACCCTCTATACTACACAACTCCTCCAAAAATGCCACAACTCTTCCTGAAGTCACACTGTCTGTCACCAAACCATCTAACTACCTACTGAGCAGATCCACATCACTAAGCAGAATGACTGGACCCCAATAGACCAAATGGGACACAACACATCCATACCAATCTTATCCCAAGGCCATGTAGGAATATCATTAACTGCCATGGGACACTTTGCACTCACACACACTTTATCACTTCTTTTTCAAATGACACAATCCCTGACCACTGTCTCAAATGAAGATCGCAAGATGGCCACCAGTAGTATTGTGAATTCTGTTTCATTTTCATAATGCCCTGATCGTATTACCCACATTTTTTGAAAACATTTGAAAGCATGATAGATTTGACCGAATTCTGCCACTACCATTAGTTAGAATTTTCTGAACAATTTAGGTAAAGAAATACAGAACGTGAGGAGCGGGGGTTGCAGAGGTGTCCCCCACTCCCCATGTTTGGTACCTGTGGCCTCTAGGGTTGTGGGTGTATCCCCCACCTCCTTAACAACGGAGGTGGGGGACATAAAATGCTCAGGCCTGTTTAAAATGAACAGTCAAAACAGGGGCCCAAGCAGTTTTACTGCAGGCAGTCTGCCCGCGAACAAAACATTTGCGGCTAGATCACTCAGACCCACCCTGATGACCTTCATGGCTCGGATCTACCTGCCATTTCCTGATTCCCTCTGGGGCAATGATCTTATCACTTCTCCATAGTAAACCATTCTCGATTGACAAATCATCCTTCACTTCAGATAGGCTCCTGAGACCCCACGATTCTGCCCGGTTCTTGTTGAGATCACTTCTTAACATTGCATTCATGAATTGCTATAGTTTATCATCATTCTTCATATCTCTCTCCCACTCTTCCTGAGAGACGGAACTGTCATTATTCTCAAAACCACTTCACTGTCCTCATTTGCATCATCATTATCAACGTACGATACCATCCTTTTCAAATAGTCTGCAGCATGGTTCTCTACTCCTGGGATGTATCTCACGATGTAATGAAATTCCTGGGGACGAGGGACCCATCTCCTGACCCTTTTGGACACTTTATCAAACCCCTTCGATGTGATAATTTCAACCAAGGGTTTATGATCTGTGTGAAAATGTTGTGACCCACATGAAATTAATGAACATTTCAGCTGCCCACCTGACAGCCAAAGTGTCCTTTTCGATGGTGGCATAGTTTTTCTCAGCTCCTTTCAAAGGTTTTGAGGCAAAGGCAATTAAATACTCTATGCCACCTTCCAGCTGGGTCATTACAGCCCCCAAACCCATGTTGCTAGCATCGGTCATGATCTGTAATGTGGGAGATTTTGCCAATGCATCTTTTATAAGTGCCAATTCTTCCTTACAGGTATAATTCCATATGAATCCTCATTTACTTTTGAGCAGCCCCCTCAGATTAACAATGTGAGTGGCAAAATGGTTAACGCATTTCAAATAGAATTCGTCCATCCTCAATAATGTTCGTAACTGATCACGGCTGGTTAGTGCCAGAATCCCTTTGATGGAGTCAGCTAAATTCTTCTTCTGGCAAATTCCTTCCTTTGATATGACATGTCGTAGTTATTCAATCTCACTTCATATGATTTTGCACTTTTTTCTGCTGATGGTCATTCCTGCTTTTTGTAATTTCTTAAACACACCCTCAAGTCTCTCATTGTTTGTTTATAGATTGTCTGCACAGACAAGTATGTCATCCTGGAAAAAGAGTACTCCTGGATCACCATCCAATATTCAAAACATTATTTTCGGAAAAAAGGATACTGCAGAAATAGGTCCAAAGCGCATCGGCTTCTACTGAAAAAGACCCTCAGGAGACATGAACATTGTTAAATGTGTGAACTTCTTATGGAGTTTCCCCTAGTGATAGGCCGACGTGAGATCCAACATAGAGAAAACAGATGCTGGTCCCATGGTGGAGAAAATCTCCTAGATGTTGGACAGCAAATATTTTGTCCGGCACAATACATTTGTTCAATTCTCTCATGTGCACACAAATCTGTATCATCCCAAAACTTTTCCTAACTACAACCAATGGAGATACCTACTCTGAAATATCAATGCCCTCAATTCTGTCTTGTTCCATCAACTTCTTCAATTCTAATTTGACTTCATCTCTCATTGCGAGGGGAATGTTCTGTCATTGGGAAGTACATCTGTATGCCTGCATTCAGAACAACTTTGACTGTAGGATCTGTGCACACCATCCCATTGACACTGATTATGGATTCCCAATAGTACTTCTTCCTTACGATTAACAGGACATTTGTGATGATCAAAGAATTTTTTCTGAGTCAAAAGCTTGTAAAAGACACTGGTCCTCATTTGGGTTTGCCAGACCCACCGTCTAAAATAAAACAAAAACAAGACTGCTAACCGATTTTCCACTCCAGCAAATAGTATCCTCTGTTTTGAAAATCCGGGAAGACTATATATGGCAGGGGTATCCCATGTTTTACTCTCCATGTATTTTGGACAATGGTACAGCATTAAGGGAGTCATAGCTCAAAACATCTGTAGAGCCACAGGTTGCAGAACTTTGATCTATGCATATTATTCAATATGGATTCACTCTATTGACTCTCATGTCACTATTAATGCTGTTCATGTTGTCTTTTCTCTAGAAAAAGAGGCTTTTCCCTTACTGAGACAAGGTATCCCAATAAACCATGACACTTACTTCATTTTCACATTTTCCACTTTCACTGTGACCTTCTGTTGTAGAGTAAATCCAACACCTCGACATGTAAGGAAATACAAGTTTCAAATGTACCTTTGAAGAAACAGCAAGGTTATGAAGAAAGCAGCCAAACTCACTTGGAATTCCCTTTGTAGTAATAAAAGGCGTCAGTAAAAATGCTTCCATAAACAAATCCCCTGAGATACAACATAAGCTATCAGGCACAGACCATAGGCCTGAGTATAATCACACATCCTTAACAAATATAGCAACACTTATGACTAGCCAGGAAATCATTAAGGAACCTAATAACTTTATAAATTAAAGTGAGCTTTTATACGTATTGAATAAATGCACTTAAGTAGGCCTTGAGACACACACGGCCATCCCTGAAGCCGAAAAATCATCATCAAGTAGCAGAAAATATCAGCCAGGCCATTGCAAAGAAGCACACACATACTAAGATGTAACTTCAAAACAACAAGAATTAATGCTGTGCAGTGATTGGTTAAAACAGGTAGGCCAACACATTATCAAGCTCTGAATTCCGGCAGTGAGGTCATGCAAAGGCAACCCATAAGTAACAGACCCTTGAGCTAAGAGACAGATACTGCACACTGATTGGTTGAGATACATCCACTCAGCTGAGTACCGAAACGTGTGTTCAAAAGATATATAATAAATTATGTTCGTAGTCAGGATATCAAAACGTAACACAATGAGGTTTACACTTTGTTAGGGATGAAACAATGAACATTAAAATGCAAGTGCATTAGGGAAGTACGATCAAGGTGCAGTAATGCCCTTTGTAGGCAAAACCACACTGAACAAGATCCAACCACCCAGACAGGAGCCATACTGGAGACCATTGCAAATAAAGTACAATCAATAATGTACTGATAGCCTTTTAAGATGATTTGTGGACTACCCTAACCACACAAATACAGTTTAGTTTAGAGACATATTCATACATTGTGATGTATATACACATATACCATGACATAGAAATTAAGTCCACAGACACATTAGTCCCCAATTCATAAGGTCAAAGGGAGGGCAAATGAAGTCATGTACAAACCATGAGAAAGGGAGTGTGGCCAGGAAGCAAGTAATGTTTCCAACGAGGATGAACTGTCAATGAACAGTTCTTAATGGTGGGAACGGTAAGATGGTGCCAACCAATGAGGTCTTTTAAAGAGGATGCAAAATAGCATCTGTGTTGCCACACTGTAACAACTCAGACAGGGATTGGTTGAAATTTATTAAGTCACACACCCCACGAATACGCCTCATGGAACATCCAATCAAAAATTAAGTTCAGAGGACACACACTATAAAGAGTAGCCTCCAATCAGCATCATGGGAAGGAAGATGATTCAAGTGTTAATAAATGAATAAACTGAGATCTTGGCATGGTCACAAATGTAGACTAAGCCAATAGGGCTAGGTATTGTATAGATTCACATTTATTGTAAATGATGTTGGCTAATCACAGGCTGGGGATTTGTGAATAACCTGGAACATTTGTTGTCATTTCACCTTTTGAGATTTACTATAAAGGCAGCCATTTTATGAAGCCATGTTGAATGTCTTTTTGATTTTTCCCCTGCCCGTGTTGTAACAAACTTGTCTTTTTCTTACATCTTGTGCATTTATTTTGGCTCTTTGGATTGATATTAATTATTGGATTTGGGCATGCCTTAAACTTCCCATGGACAGTGTTTAAGCAGTCCTCCTGCCTTCTGAGGGGATACAAAATCAAAAGGATTGTGTTATATCCTGTTCAAATCAATGTGATTAAACCAATGCTATTTATTACTGCAGCTGTTCACATGCATATATGTATATGTTGCAGTTAGGCCCAATGTCATCTCATTACATGTTTTCCATTGATTACTTGAGCCAGGCCAGCAGACTCCTTGTTAACATGTTTACCCTTGACAGCTTGTATCCTTCATACATGTTTATTTACTTTTCATTCCTTAGCTAGCGCTCAGGTTAGCCTATTGTTATGTACTGGCATGTGTACCTGTCTCTATAAGTGTGGCCCTCTGAGAATCTCTAGGAAAACAAGTCTAGCAGTGGAGAGAGGCATTTTGAAGAATCCACTAATAAATACCAGTTGGAGAAAAGCTGTTGGGCTTAACTGCTTCATCCATACTTCACATTGATGACGAGATGGAATTTCCCCTCTCGCTGCACTCTCCTTCCAGCCATTGTGGACTGTTTCTACTGGACCGTGGACTCTCCAGAATCTTCTTCCCGAGTCCATTTCACTTCCCTTCCTGGACTGTTCATGGAGAAATTCACAGCCTTGTGTAGTATCTACTATTCTGATAGAAGCTGCCTGATCTAGGTGGGACATGCCTGACCACATTATGGCATGTAGAATCAGAATACCTGGAGCTCAGGTGTTTACAGAGTTCTAGAAGGGAAGACTGGAATTGAATCATAACTGTCCAGATCCCTTTGCTACTAGTTGTCTCCCTCCTCCTTTTACATACACTGTTATATACTTATATTATTATATGTATTATTCAATAAATATACTTACTGTTATAATCGCCTCCTGCCATTTGTACCATATCGATTGCGGCTACTTCACCTTGCTGCCTTGCCAACTGCCTAGACCGAGTAGCTAGAACCTCAAATACTGCCTTTGCCATCGAGTTTGTTAGTTTCTTGTTCCTCCTATTACTGGCGAGTCAAGTGTGACATTTGGTGCCCAGTGACACCTTTCCCAATTCCAATTGGGGAGTGAAGTGACACCCTTTCCGTTTCCCTGCAGCATCTGTGGCCTTTGACAATATGTCTCACAGTGGCGCAAGCTCTCAGGGCCTTGGGGTACTCAACATACTTGGAACCCCAGAGTTTTCTTGCCATGGGTTCAACAACCAGGCTACAGCCGCAAGGGATTGCCGATCCCTGTGTTCCATGCCATGGCAATCTCTCCGTTCAGTGTTGGTTATCCACCAAGGCTACACTTTGCTTCCTCCAGGAATTCCCTCCAGCGACAGCGCTGCTGGCTACTATAGTAGAAATGACCCAACATCAAGCTCACATCAAGAAAATCACCCGGCATAGTGCTGCTTTTCTGGAATACAAGGATGAGTAGTGGCTAAACTGCCCACACATTGCTACAAACTAATAGTGATTCAAATCATGAAAATAAAACAGGCTCATTTAAGAGTTATATGTCAATTGCCTTTTTTAATAAAGTGGCTCAAAGGATATCTGAACTCTTAGAAGGGATGTAAATGTGAGACAGTAGCAATCCAAACAGCAATAGCTCAACATTTCCAAAGTAAAATAATCTCCAATCAAGGTTCTATCAACATATTTATAGACTTTAAATAAACAAATCAGTTATACACCTAACTATTGGAAGCACTATCCACCTACCTCCGCCTGGTGAAGCATAAATGTATGTGGCTAATGTGTCAGAGAGGAAAACAGGAAGTAAATGCAACAATGGTGTTCAAAAATATATGTCTTGATGAAAAAAGTTGACAAGTTCCTAGGTCCCCAAAAGATGGACCATGGGGTCATGGCCACTTGAAAGTACTTGATCAGGCAAGTTTCAGGTTTATTTTGGCAGCATGTCCCATAAAACCATACACATGAAATGAAAATTCTCCCTAACACTCACCCCCAAGACTAAGGGACAGGAGAATTTAATCCTCACCACGATGGATCTGCTGTTGCAAGTCGGTTAAACTGTTTGCTGAGAACCCCAGCAATCATTTGTAACCCTTGCTATGGTTTTCCTTTGCAAGCTATGACATACACATACTGTTGGGTACATCTCTCTTGTTTAGTGTATAGGGCATCTGATTTACCAGTCCCTTAAAAGTTGTGACAACTTCTGAACCTACAATAGGTTTTTTCAAGGGGGTCTTAGAAATAAATCCCTTAGACCTAGAGGGGCCTCAATTTTTCCTCACCATCTCTCTTGCAAGAGCCAGCTGGGTCTCTGGCATCTTAGTTGGAGGGGCTGTGGTCAATCAAAGTACATGCTTCCACTTCCTCTTAGATCTTATTTTATCTGGCTTAGAAGCTTCCCTCCTAACACTAGGATTTATATGGGATTCTTCAGCAGAAGATCCAACAGTCTTAAGGTCTTTAGACTTAGACTTGTCTTTCCTCATTTTCTACCAGTTTTGACAATTACCAGTTCTCACAGGTGTGTGGGAGTAAGGGGTCGTTTGGGCCCCCCTCTCACATTCTGCATGTTATGGACCAGTTGCTTATGCAATAGTGGGGGACACCTCCATTGCCCTTATGATAACATGACCATAAGTGGGGCTATTGCGGGAGACACTTGGATTCCATTTTGTGAGCCCTTGACTCCATCTTTGTATTAGGCCTCACTTCGATAGTAAGAAAAGAGGCTTCTCTCCCCTCAGCAGCGCTGCGCACCGCGTGCACATGGCCCCCACCTTTTCTCACTCCATCTGAAAGCTCCACAACTCCCTTTCTCATGGATGCGCCAGAGATAATTGAAACAAATAACACACTGTATCATCTCACCCTTCCTCTGTGATCACTGTCCTGTGTGTGAACTGGCACAAACCATGCCTTGTAGCTCATCCATCTCCACAAACGTGCCCCTGCCCCCGTGGCCCCGCTGTTGGAAAATTACTGCCAATGTAACCCTGTGCCCTCCTAAGGTATTGTCTTGATGTACCAGAAGTGTGACCCTGCTGTGCAGCCCACCCTACAGTGCCCCCAATAAACTCAGAGCTCTGTCTCAGTATATTGTGCCCTAAAACCAACACATGTCATTATAACTCCCCACTTGCCTTGGTGTGCTAAGAACCACCCAGTCGCCCAGGTTATCACAGAGAAAAAGCCCTCTATGCCTTGTACCCCGTAAAAGTTCCAATGAAGGATGATATAATCTCATGTATGCAATTGACGCAGCAGCAGAGTTCTCTGGATGCCAACTTTATATAAAATTACAAAATCTCGCAACCTTTTCTCTTAGTCTCATTCCCCATTGAGGCGTCTTATATTTTTTGGATATGCATGTGTAAGTGGGGGAGTGAGCCTTTACACAAGCCTAGATGGGGGTCCAATGTGTCTGTCCACCCCTTCCTCAGAAGCAGTGTGGGTCAAATACTGTACAGTTTGTGTGGCATTTATGGAGCATGGTTTGGGCTTACTATTCCCTAATACTCTACTTTAGGATTTCCCTTACTTAGAGGTTAACTTATTAGCACAAAGACTTAGAGTGGAGTTCACTGTAGAGGGCCCCACAGGCTCAGAGTGGTCTCTTAAAGGTGCCTCTCTAGCCAAATTGGTTTTTTCCTCTTTCTTCCTACTGGGAGGCCTGGGGTACTGGACACTACTCCTAGAGTTTTTGAGTTATTCCCCAACAGGACTCTCCCAGGCACTTCATTCCGCACACTGACAGGGATCCTTAATGTCATATTGTGACAATAAATATAAACGGGTAGAATTGGAGCCATTTGGACAAGGCATCCAGCAAGTTTAGTTGGACCTTTGGGTGCCTTAGCTACATCCTCAGTTTTGAAAACAAAGTTCAACCACTGTAATGCTTGCCCCAGTGTCTCTGATGGCAGGGGTCTCCTGACCATTTACAAGAACACTGCCCTTATTATATTCTTTTGTGTTGTCCTGAATGGAGTTATAAACACCCACATTCTGTTGTTCCCACAGACCCAGGGACACTAAAGATACATTGACTTGAACTACAATCAGCCAGCTGTTGAATGTGTACACTTGCCATGTGTGCCTATCCCTCAGGGATCAAGGCTAAGGAGGCGGTGTGGACCCCTGAAAGTTTAACCTTGCATCAGGGATCCCCATCCACATGATCTACAGATGCACATACAAAACATTTCCCAAATTTTCTGTGGAATGGGGGTTTCTGTTGACCAGTTCCATGTCATTTCATCGCAGGAATTTTTTTAACTGGGTCTTTTACAGCTGATTTTTTTTACAATAAACCTCATCGAATGTATTTATTTTTTATTTTTGGGGGGTTGCCCCCAAACCCCCATCCACTTTAATTGTTTATATATTCCCGAACACCCACACCCACTTTATGTATTTTTCTAACCCCCCCAAAAAAATTAAATGAGATTTTTCAGCAATAAATTCACAGTAAAAACCCAGTGAAAAAACATCCTGCGATGAAATGACATTGTATCCTATTGACCACCCTCTGGTTTGGCATCATAGGGTTTACTAGACCTTCCAGGATTGCCATGCAATGTACCCTTGTTATCTTTGTGGCCCTCATTTGGATGGTTTGAATTAGAATTCTCTTCACCTTCTTTCTCATGCTGTGTACCCTCTACCTTCTTCTGAGTTGCCCCAGAGTCCTTGTGAGTGGCCCAGTTGGCTACTCATAAGTCAGCAGCCTGTTCTAGCTTTTTAGGATCAATTTTGTTTGAGTCAGCCAAGTGCTGTCTCAGCTCAGGAGAGCAGACATCAAAAATAGATTCTAGTAAAAGAAGATGTCTCATTCCTTCAAAGGTGTGTACTCTGTACCCCTTAACCCAACTGTCTACGTTTTTAAAACATTCATATACCCAGATAGCCCAAGAGGTACCATCAGTCTTTCCGAGGGTCCTAAATCTTAAAGGGGTTTTGGGAAGGAGTTTTCAGAATCTGGCTATTAATGCCAGCTTTACTGAATCACAATACTTTCTCTCACTGGCACCCAACTCCATCACAGCGATTCAGGGGGAGCCTAGACATAAGTAATGGAATTAAATAATTCCCACATATGCCTTGAAGACCATAGGTGTATTCAAACTTGCCAATCCAACACATCAAGTTTAGGTTCTTACATACTCACTGCTTCTTTAGTCAGGCAAAACTCTTGGGACTAGTAGACATAGAAGACCCTGAAAGGGAAGCAGAATCAAGGGACAACTTTTTCATTTGCATTTCATGCTACATTTCTCTTTCTCTTAGTTTCACCTTTTGATGTTTGGTTTCAGCTTGGACATCTAGTTGCTTGAATTCCAACTCTAATTTTAGCCTCTCAAGATAAATATAATCTGGGTTTAGATTTGGACCTTGTGGGGTCCTACTGGGAAGTGGCTGAAGTACAGGGTCAGGCTGTGGAAGACGGTGGCTCCCTTCTGGAGACTACTCTCCCGGTGGTCGGTCAAAATCTCGAAAAAAAAATCTCGACTAACAATAAGGTCGAAAAAAAAAAGACCGAAAAAACGTTGAATTTCTCTTTTTTTAATTATATATTTACTTTGGGCTCTGGGATTAAAAAAAAAATGGTAAACAAAATTAAAAAAGTGGGGTTGGGGGGAACTCCCCCATTTCGAATAAAAAACGTCATAAAAAAAAATTGACTATTTTTTTGGCCTTTTTTTTCGCGATTTTTTTTTTTTGGTCTTATGACCATAAACCTACTTTCCCTCCTCCGACTCCTCTTGCAGATTGGAATTTGACTCTAAACTAGCATCCTCATTGTTATCTTCCACATTATTTTGGTGAGTAGGTGGTACATGCCTACTACCCAAGCATTGGTGATTTAACAACCTTACCATCAATTCACATTTGTTTACTTTCAGAGTTAGACCCCTGGTTTTACACATATCTTTCAGGTGTTCTACTGTCAGGATAATTAGGGCTGCCTCATTAAAGTTATCCATATTTGGCATGTTACAATTGCTGAACATTTTGGTGGAGCATAGCCTTGTGGCTGGTTAGTTGGGCAAAAGTAAAACAGATTGTAAATGTAACCACTCTACGCCAATCCCACTGCTGCCAAAAGTGTAAGGTAAGAATTTAGTAACACTGTGCGAGACTACAGAACCCTTGTCTGCTTGGTATTAGGTAACCCACCTTTTGGTATAGGTCTGTACTACACAAGTTGGAAATGTGACTGAGTAGGCAGGCCTATCTCAAGAGGGGTAAGTGTGGGCTGCAGAGCTGTGGCAATGAAATCCGTAGATACTACTAACCAAGTAATAGTCACTCTCAAGTTTTCAGTTATAAATAGTTATTTATTTCATTAACATCAAGTTTTAAATAAGCATTCTTTAAAAAGGCAATTCTTGTAACCATGTAAAGACACTTTAAAATTACCTTCAGAATCAGACTAAATTAGTGGATAATCTTTGTATATGCTTATTACACAATTCCTACACCCTGAGAGGACCTCATTCACAAGGACAGTAATGGCATTTCTGTATCACACTAGATACTTTCCATATTCTGAGGTTGCAGAAAGGAAAGGTTTAAGGAAGGACAAAAGTTAAACAGGTTCTCAGTAAACGTGAGGATAACTAAATCTTCCATTGAAATCTACGCAAGACTTTCCCAACAATAACAGTCTTAAACAAGTTATCACCTATGAGGGACAGACAATATCAAAGTCAATAGGCCAAAAGTCAATTGGAGCACAGTCTATGGAGCTGAGGCACTTCTTAGAATCAAAGTCTTGCGCAAAGTTAGAGAGATTGTTAAGAAAATTACTCGTAGGGTCACAAGCTGTTAAGCCTGTGAGAAACATATTTGTAATCAACTCTAAAGGTAAGCCACTACAAGTCTCAACTGAGAAAAGCACAGTTCAAAGACAATGAGATAAGCACCCCAAGTCTAAACCATACCTCTGGTTTGAAGAAGCGTTCGTAGCTGGATTCTGTCCGTTTGTAGCGATGCAGACCCTGGGTTACTGAACCTCAGTCATGGGGACATGAGGGAGGACGTCTGGAGGGCTCATGCAGCAGCAAATTTGACATCGTCGGCAGCTACAGGCTCTTTTAAATTCGGCATGACTTAACGGTTTCAGTACTTTGTAAACAGCCCTGTAGTGGATAACAGATACTGGTTGGGCTTCCTTCACTCTTTGGGTCCTGCACTCTGGCAAGGGAACTCGAGCTCGGGTCGCCCTGCTTCTGGAGGGTCCTTAGGAGACTCCTGGAGCTTCTGGCCATATTTCAGATGTTTGCACTAGACTATGGATTTCTCGACCCCTGGCACTCGGTTCTTGCAGCAGCGAAGAAGTACAGCCAGTCGGGGAAGAAGGTCCTGTGGTGCTTGTCTCATTGTTAGTTTGTCCCACTAACCCAAGGAAAGAAGTTGTCCCTTCCGGAGCTTCTCTGTCGAAATGAAAAAGGAGTTTCAGCACACAAGGGTTTCACCGGGCAATTCAAAGGTCCAGGAGGTTGCAGCAAGCTTTGTTCAGGGTTTCCTCGTCTGTGTTTCTCCCAGTGGTCGACTCTGACTCTAGTCCTAAAACCCTCTCCTTTTAAGCAGGTTTCTCCCAGCCTAGGCTGTCAATCACACAACAGGGGGCTGTCCTTTCAGCCAATCAGGACTGGTAACATTCAGGCATTTCTAGACTAGAAATAAAAGACAAGGAGTTTCGGGAACCTCCTTCACATCCTGCCTTTCCAGACACACTGGAGCCAGAGGCGGGTTTCAGGCCTGAAGCCCGCCAAAGGAAAAACCACCAAAGCACTCAAACCTGGCTCAACGCACAGAGTAAAACCCAAGAAAGACCTCAAAAACAGAAAATGGCGAAAAAGGAATGGTCACTCATGGGTTCTATACTGCAGCTGAGGGTAGAAAAGCACAATGGTAGGAAAATTAAACCACTGCCACCAGCCTTTTAAAGTAGTGAGGAAGGGTAAGTCAAGACAATTTCACTTTACTATTGCTGGTTACAGTAGTTTACACAAGAAAAAAATATTTAAACTTTATGAGAAATCTTAAGGATTTCTCCGTGACAATGCACTGAAGGTGCTATGTATCACCATTAAAAAAAGTAGAAGCCTATGGGGTTTGTCAGACTCCAAAAACTGAAGAAACGTATAATCCAAATCAGGTTAAAACACATGAGAGAGTGAGAAGAAGGACTCAAACTAAAAAGTCCTAAAGACCAGCAAAAGAGCTGGGGGCCTCTAAGGTGGGTGGAATTTAGCACTGAAATGAAAATCCTCCCTAACATGTATATTATATATCAGAATAGTAAATTGAATTCAGTTGTTTATATTGGTACCTAACATCCAAGGTGGATCAACATTAATCCCAGTTTGCATTCCTGTGTACATTTGAGGTAAACAATTTAAAATTATTCAAGGCCAGTGCTGATGACAACATGCTGGTACCACCTCTTCGGAATGGTAGTGGCTTGTTTCCGAATCTGTAATGTGTGAGGACACAAGCCACCAAAAATGTCAACCTTGGGTCTCTAAGGGCAAATGATGCACACCCATGATCAACCATGAGACAAACTGAGATAACCGTGGATGTACCTTCTTCTAACATTGTTAACATATTTTGTATGTGCCTTTGTGTAGGCTAGCCAGAAATGCGTTGGTATGCATGTGGCACACTGAGACAGCACTAGCAATGGCACCACTTAAATACTGAGAACATTTCTGAATTGGTTGCATCATTTGCAAGTCTAAAAAACATAAGTAACTGCAGTTAACTCATTATTTGGAACTGCTCCAGGTTCAGCACAGTGGCGTAATGTGCTATTCTTCAGCTTAATTGGACATTCCAGTCACTGCAGGTAAATACATGGATTGTGCTTCAGGAGATACAGATGTTTTATTTAGAAAAACTAAATTCTGTTTGCAGCCGTGGAATTGTAAGCATACCTATGAACAGTTTTACACTCTGTGTTAGGTAACTACAAAACAACACCCTCATTTCAAAATCTTTGACTTGCATCTTATGTTTCAAAATGTCCCTACAATTCCATGAATATCTGTTGATATTTTCTGGGAACCACTGCCAAGACTTCCTGTGCTTAGGTTTGTGGCACATTACATAAATGAACGTGTGTTTTCCATTGTGTGTCTGCCCTGATACCCACATGAATTGCTCTACTTAAAAGGTGGCTGTCCAAATACTGAATTTCATGCTTACTTTTCCTGCAGTCCCTTGTGTTTACAATGCAATATGCTTTCTTGTTTTCTCTTTGTGAAATGAAGGACCCTGTTATGGACTATCACGTATCCAAGCAGGCAGGCAAGAAAGTCTACGCTTTTGTGACACAAACCCACCACTAAAGCAGCTCTAGGGAAGCATGGGCCCACATGGAAGAGGGGGATTGGGGCTGGGACAACGGGACCACATGAGGTATTGACCAGTGGCCACAGGTTCTGGGATCAGACTCCCATCATAAACCAGGAGGTTACTTGGTGGCGATACCCACAGAAAGGAGCCACTGTCTCCCTGTTATCATGGAATATTGTTGGAGCCAAGTCCAAGTTTGCAATGGAGGACGTAAGGGAACTAATGCAGCAGTTTGAATTTATTTTCCTGCGGGAGACATGGGAACAAGATGCTCGTGGATGGTTTTCAATCATTCCAGATCCCAGCACTAAAAAACATAAGTAAAACATACGTGTTCGGTCATATATGAGGATGGCAGTCTGTGCTAAGTCCTTGCATGAATGCCATCATGTTGACCTAGTTCTTAGATCTCTTGCTTGCAGTTGGTAAAAGTCAGCCTAGATGCCAATATGAACATTTTCCTGGTTAACGTCTACAATAGCCCATATAAGTCTAACAAAGGGCAGTGTCTGACTCAACTTAGTAAACTCTTTGATGACTATATAGACAACTTGGATCAGGACACACACTTTTTAGTGAAATGTGGCAATGCCCCCCATCAGATTTATTGGTTGACATAGAGGGTCATCTGTGGGGAATAGCAGAACCAGAATTGATGGAACCCTGAATGTGTGGGGAATGTCTGGGAGAGGGGCTTAGACTAACATTCTGGCTGCACCAATGGGGCCAGAGAACAACTAATGGCCGCACCAAGGGCAACAGACCGGGGAAAACAATCTTTAAAGGAAGCAATGGAAGTACAACTGTCAACTATTGTTGCCTCCAATACGTTTTTAGAACATGATTAAGGATTTTCATGTCCTGGGGGAAGAGCTTCTGATCACCAAGTTGGGGGAGAATGGCATCATCCTGCACCTTGGTGCAAACGTACTGGAGGGCACCAAACACACCATAAGGTGGTGCCCGGATAATAAAGGCAAACTGTTGCAGAGGATCTATAACAATGCCATACAATTCCTTGTCTATATGCTAGAGGGGATGGTGGAACCCCGGCGAGGATCCAACATCTTGGACAATGTTGATCTCTTGTGCAGGAAACTAATTGAAGGTGCCACAAGGAGGTCAACAAAATTGTCTGGAAAAAATAATAATAATTAGTGCAAGAAGGCAAGATCATCTCTGATTGCACTGCTAAAGGTGAAAGAACCAAATAGAAATGTTATCAGATCAGCAAGAGCAAACTATGAACAGGTAGTAGCAGAGCAAAAGCAAGTACTGGACAGCGAAGCATGGGGTGATCTGTCGCTGACTGCCAGATCCAATAATACAAAGAAGTGTTGGGACTTAGTTTCCCTGGGTCTCAAAGACAAAAGATTGGGAGATGGGTTAGAAACCAATGTAGAGAAAGAAGACTGGATAAAGCACTTTGCCACCCTCTATAATCTTCTTGAGGTGTTAACGGGTGTAGAAGACACTGACACTGGTAGGTACCTGAGTCTCTGGAAATAAGGCAATGGAGAGAGGAAGGGAACTCGGTGCTATTCAGCACCCAAGAAGTAGCAGATGCAATTGCACACCAGAAACTCGGTCACCCGCCAGAATCATATAGTATTCTGGCTGACCTGTTCAGAAAAGATGTAGGACTGTGGATGCCAGCACTAACAGCCTGTTTTAAAGCCATATGTACAAAGGTGCGATTCCCGGAAGCGATAATCCACCCCATTGATTAAAAAGGGACCATGAAAGACTTTGGCCTCGTATAGACAGATTGAATTCCTTGTTTCTCTTTTTAAGATCTTTGCAAGGGCACTGCTGGGTAAAATTGAGTCTTGGATCAACTCAAGTGGCACCCTGGATGAGATACAACTGGGCTTTCGCCCAGGATTAGGAAACCTCTACCTGATTCTAGCTAATTCAATTTACTTAAAATGTGAGCCAATATATATTGCCTTTATGTTCCTAAGCACAGCCTTTGACAAGGTTAACAGGAAAAGGCTGTGGGCTGTGCTGGGTCAGAGGGCTGCCTAGTGGGGATCATGGATTTCTTGATTGGTCTGCAAAAAAACACCCAGGCCCTTGGTCATTGCACATTCTTATTTTCAGCTCCATACAGACGTACAACAAGGATCTTGTTTTCTCTATACATTAATGGGCTTAGGGAGGCATTGAGGCAAGTCGCCATGAATGTACCGAAAATGTATGGGAAGCTATACCCGGTCCTGGCATACGCAGACAACACAGTCATGATCGCATGAACACAGGACCTTCTCACTGCATATGCATATTTCATGACATCACTGGATCTTGAGGTTAAGGCTGACAAGTTGGCCATCACGTTGTGCCATCTGACTAGGAAGAGCCCAACAATGGCATCAATTTGCACAAATGGTGCATAATCCCGAGAGTTAATACCAAGAGTTATGTCTGTTGACTATCTTGGGATATGCCTTACCCCGAATCTTTTACCTGCGGCTCATATTGAGTAGCAAGGGACCAGGATTAATCAATCCCTCGAGGGGGTCAGGAGATTAATGTTGATGTCCAGCTGGAAGCCATTGGACCTGATAAAGATGGTCTATACAAGCAAACCAAAGACAGTAGCAAAATAAGGTGCATTGCTTTGGGGCTATGGCAACACACAAAGCATCCAAGTCTCTGAGAACCTCTTCCTTAAAGCCATTCTCTGCCTCCCTCAATCGGCTCCAAATGACGGTGTCCATACTGAGCTAGAGATGCCATTTTTGGGTGACGAAATGGAGTTGGAGCCTGTTAGGCAGAGTTTGTATGCAGTACCCTTTGGGACCACAACGCACAGCTAGGACTACAGGTGTAAGCAAAACCAAACTTTAGTATAAGTCTGTACCACACAGTTGTTTGTAGCGAGCTGAGCAGCCAGGCTTATCTTAAGAGGGAATGTGAGCTTGTTAGGGTGTTACACAAAGGTCTACAATGACAAGTATTCAGATAGACACTTATACTCAAGGTTTCTTGGTAAAAACATGTATTCATTTATTACACAATCATTTATAAAGCATTCACTAAATGAGGCAACCAATATCACAAAAAGGTTATACTACAATACTTATTACTAAGCAGTTGAGCACCCTTGAAGTAGGAGCAAAATAACATTGAACTAGGAGCAACAAGGCATAAGTTAATAAAAAGAACATTACTGTTACTCTTGAACAGTGCAAATAGTTTGAGTTCACCAGAGGAGTTGATTCAATGCAATAGGTAGGCCAAAGTCAATGGGCTAGTGTCTTCTATAAGTAAAAATGATTCTGGCAGTAAAACGGAAAAGTCTTTGCCACCTTTCTTAGAAGTAATTCACGGAAGAAAGTTTTGTATGTCGGGTCACAAGCTGACTAGGCCTGCAAGTTGCCAAAGTTCCATGAACTTTCGCAGTGAGAGGTAAGTTCTCTCGGTCGGGTTTATACAGTACCGTATATTGAAGAGAAAGATATAGCTGAAGACTTCTGTTCTTGGCAGTTCCTGCAGATCTCGCTGTTCCTGAGCCTCAGTCATGGGGATAGGAGGGTGGACATCGGGGACTCATGCACTGCATGGGGATGGGTCACAAAGTTGGCAAATAGGCAAATCTTCGATTCCGGTTGCTGTTCTTCAAGAACACAAGCTGGTGTCCTTCCCCCTGGTTAATCCTAACCAGCTCAGAGAATGGTATCCAGGTGGCTTACGAGTTGATTGGTCCTACCAACTCAAAGGAAGAAGTCGTCCTTGAAGGGCTTCTCTGTCGAGATGAACTTTAACGATTTGGACCTGCAGCAGGGCTCCACCGGGCAAACCAACAGTCCAGTAGTTGCAGCAGCCGTCCTCTTCCGGCTCGTTTTCGGTTCTTTTGTTCCAGTGGTCGACTCTGCCTTCCAAGCCAAGAGGCTCGCCTTTTAAGCAGTTTTCTCCTATTCATTCCAGCCTAGCTGCCAATCACCCAGCAGTGCAGCTGTCCTTGCTGGACAGTCAGCCAGCCAGTCACGCCAGAGTGGTATTGGGTCTCCTAGGAGACTAAGCACAGGGAGTTTTAGGCCCCTCCCTCACTGCCTGCCCACCCCAAACACTCAGGTACCAGAGGCTGTCTTCAGTCCTGAAGCCCGCCAAAGGCATAGAAACAAAGGGACCAAACCTAGTTTGGCGCACAGAGACAAACTCTATAAGGACCTTTCCAAAAAGAAATTGCGACAAAAGAAGACCGGGACCTGTTTAAACAAAGGGGGTTTACGCGCCATCTTGAAACACATGGCTCCCGCGATTTAACACTACCAGTGTTCGCGGTCGGGAAAAATCATGTAGTTTGTTGTAAAACCACTGCCACCAGCCATTTCGATAGAAAAGGGTAGCATTTGATAGCTACATGGGTTTCTAGACATAGGGGCTACTAAGTAACCCCTCCAGCACTCTATTGTAAGATAGTGTGTGCTGGGTCTAGGAATTTAAAAAGACTAGTAAAGTCACTTTAACTTTACCTTCTCTGGAAAACAGTAATTTATCCCAGAGAAGGTATTTAAACCTTGGGATAGCCTAAAAAGTCTTTCCTGTGTTACTGCACTGAGGGTGCTGTGTAACACACATGAACAGATGATGTCTATGGAGTTATCTAAAACTCCATAATCAAAGAAAACAAGAGTAAAACACACATCAAAATACATGAGAGAGTGGGAAAAAAGGCTCACACTCTCTCCAGGAAAAAAATCAAGTCCTCAAAATCCAGCAAAGTTACTGGGGGTCTATAAGGTGAAGGGAATTAACACATTCATACTCATTGATCAAACATCTGATAAAAAGAGTTGGTCTTGAGAATGTCCCATGGCTATCACAGATAAGGAAGTGGTTGGTAAAACTGAATGCTGAACATTATTTGGCCAACCCCATGTTAATTACCAAAATTGAGGCGACCCAGCTCAAGGGGCAAGTGTTACATATCTCAAGGGCTAAACGAGAACACATGGAAACAAAGAAGGGCACAAACAGAAATCTGGCAATCATTTCAATTGATGCCATACAACATTATTTACTGTGGGCAAACAATCCATCTGAGAGAAACCTTTTAACTCAAGCACAATTTAATTGCCTTCCTATAGGAGCCACATTGTCCCGATGGTCAAAGGGCAAGGAGGAAAATGTGTGCCCCTTTGGTTGCGAGGCAATGGAGGATACCCTGCATTTTGTGCTCTTCTACCCACTCTTTAAGGACATCAGATCAAGAACACTGGTCCAAGTCCTTAGAGACAGACAACATGCACAATGTCCACCTGTTTTGATGTTTCTTTGTCGGCAAAGAACTCGTTTGCGTGTTGGTCCTTATTACTTCTTTGAGACAAGCATTATCCAGAAGGGCATTTGTGCAGTCCTCTTTTTGTATTTGACCGGTGACCATTACCTGTCTAGCCTACATTAACAAAGAGGGCAGGTATATAGGATCATATTAAGGAAACAGGCTGGAGATGCAAAGATTTTAGTTTATTTATGTAGTTTCTTTCTATTTTTTGTATCATTCACTTTTGTATTAATATCAGATGTGTTTGTAACTCTGCTAGATTGGTATGTACAAATAGAGCTTGTAATGTAGTGTAGAATTATTTTTTATAAATGTTTACGAGATCTGTATTGTTTCTAAGGTTTGTTTTTAATATGTTATGCCAATATTGCCAAAATAACGTGGTTTGAGAATATGTACCATTGTGTCTTCGTTTCTGCTCATTTCAATTTCTGACCACCATCTGTTGATTTAGTCTATGGGACTGTGACAGCTAATGGTAAATAGTTTCTGTTAGACCAACAAAAAGTATACACATTTCAATTAACATGGCGTCCAACCTTTCGTTGCACAAAAATAATAAAAGCTGTTGCAGCCTTCTCTAAGGATAGTGAATGTGCTTTATTTCCAATATTCTGCAGGACTGAACAGCTTTTTGGATTGTAGCTAATTCAGATGATAAAGACATCTCATTGGGTTGTGGCTAATGCTTTATTAATTGAGAACTTTTACTTAGGCCTTGGCTAGTGTTGTTCAGAATACTCAAATAAAGGTGTGCTATTCAGGAAATTAAACAAAAAAAAACATTCTTTGGGCCTGATTTACAGAATGTTTTGCGTGGTGCATAAGCAATTTGCCCCAGAAAATGGCACTATGCGCTGCACACAACTATATCGACTGATATACAGATCGGTCTCTGCGCAGGTTTCCAGCTCTGTGCCCTGCGCGAGGCCTGAGGGAATGGTCAGTGCAAAGACCAGGAAGGGGGCAGAATATGCAAATGGAATCATTAAAGTAGAGCCATGAGGGATAACATGCACGTGGGGAGGGAGACACCATGCAAATTTACAAACACACCCCATGAATTGCAAACAAACCCGTATTTACAGATTCACTCATATAGCTGCGTAAACTCAAAAGGATATACATTTTACAGCCACCCATGGCCAGGCGCAAAGTAAGAATGTGGAATGCAATCCCATGTTTAAAAACTCTTAATCAATCGTAGAGAAATGTTGTGACCATGCCCGTTCCTGCAACGCTCGCATACATACTGCTTTGTGGAAGGCGGAGGAGAAGGAGCAAAAGGGTCAGAATCTACCGTACACGCACAATGATATTCAGCATGCCTGATGAGGGAGTACATGACACATACCGCCCCCCCCTATGTCATCTTGAATTGGTCAGGGACTGGGAGAATGACCTGGTGTCCCCAACCATGTGCTCACTGCCACTACCACCTTTGGCGAAAATGTCCTAACTGCCCTTCACTTCCTGGGGACTGGGATTCCAGCGGACCACAGACATTGTCAGGGGTATTTCACAGCCTACACAATCATGCGGCCTCAAACGGCCACATAGACATGCCGTGTGACATGCAGGCAAGGCAAATGGTGGCTCAAGAATTCTATGCAGCTGTCCAGTTCCCACGGGTTCTTGAGGTAATTGATTGCACACATGTTGCACTACAGCCCCCACAAGCCACAGAACATAAAAATGGGAACTGAAAAAAAATTGGCATTCGCTGAACGTGCAGGCCATGTGTGGTGCAAAGGGTCACATTGTGCATGTGAACACAAACTACCCTGGAAGAACCCACGATAGCAACATATTATGCCATTCCCCCATCCACCAGGCACTGGCATAGGGAACGTTCAGCAACAAATGGCTCATTGTTGAGTATCAGCCAACACACACACCAAAACACACTGATTGGGTGTCACATCCAATACAAACTACTTTAAAATCACATACCATAATTCAATTTGATTATCATATTTTAGAGGGGACAGTGCTTACCCGCTATGACCATTCCTGATGACGCCTATCTGAAATCCCACCACACCAGCTGAGGCCCTCTACAGTGCAGCCCACAGTGCCAACAGTGGCATAGTCAAGCGGACATTTGGAGTGCAGAAATCATGGTTCTGCTGGATGGACCATTCAGGTGGAGTAAGTTGTATGCACCAGCTGTGTCATGTAAAATCATATTGTCATGTTGCATCTTGCATAATATAGCCACGCATCGTGGCATACCAAGAGAGGTGCATGAGGGGTTGCTGCCACAGTCACAGGCAGTACCCATACCATTAGCAGGCCAAAGTATTAGGGGCCAGCACATACACAATCACCTCGTCCAGACATACTTCAGTGTGATAGTCACACCATAGCCACATCCCCGATGGCCTTCAATGATGAAAAATGGCACTACCTGAGAATGGCATTCCACGGTGGACAAGTGGTGTGTGCCTCATAATCAAAAAGCACACATATCCTCCATCTACATCATTCACATAAAAACCTGAAAACATGGCCAGTGTCCTTAGTATTACACATTGCATTCCCCAAGTCACTCATCCAAGCATCCAAATACAGATAACAGGCTCACTTAGCTACACAGATCAACTAATAAAGTAACATGGACATATCCCATTGAACAATGTCTAACAAAGAGAATGGCACGCAAATCCATATTGGGCATCATCCATTACCCGTTACTGATGCATGAACCCTCAATAAGTACATTTGAATTGACTGATTGTCTCCCTTATAATAAGCATATACCATTAAATGCATCTGAAAGTGGACTCCCTCCCCTGGTCAAGGGATCACACGGTTGGGCAGGGCGGGAGGTCCCAGGGCAGCTGGAGAACTGGCGGCCGCAGGCAGCAGCTGATCAAGGCTGGCTGAGGGTAGCATGAAGCCCACCCAGGCACAACAATGCATGCCCAGCAGGTGTCCTGGTGGGGCTGGCCCAGCTCCCCATCATACGGGGTGGCCTAGGGTTCATCCGCAGGGTCACATGACTACATTTGCCTCCACAGCACCCTCTTAGGGGCTTTATATGGCATCCGGGGCCTGTGGCCACGTTGTCGGCAGGGAGCAATATCCTGTTAGGGCAGTGGGCTGCAGGGCCAGGGAGCATTGCCGCAGTAGGTGTTCTGCAAGATATGGGACAAGGAATCAGCTCACAGGGTGAACTTGGCCCAGCAGCCATCCATCAAAATATATAATGCATAACTGACACATCATGAACATGCAAACATATGAAAAGTCAAAATACTGCTGCTGCATGTCACAGAAAACTGGATGCACAGGCATGATGGAGTGGCTACTTGAAAACAATGAAGGCTCAAAGGACATGACAGCTAATATCTCAACAACAAACAAATAGGTCAGTGTATGGCGCAGCACCAGGAACATGTGTACAAATAGCACTTTCAGGGGACAAACTACGACCAGCATGCTGCAGAGGACACATTACTGCCCACAATCATGGAAATTGTAACACTCCCATATCCATAGACTGTGACAATCAGCCACATATTACCAGATTGACACCATCATGCATAACCCTACTTGTGCCACATCAGGACACTACTGGAATGCATAGGTCAAGAAACATGCAAATATTTGACTGTGTACTCCCTTACCTTGTGTCACAGCTGTTGTGTTGTGTATCCCTCATTACCTCCACTTAACACTGTTCCTCCCCATTTGTGTCAAGACGGTCAGTGTCCAGCAAAGGGAATGGGGAATTGGATAGAAGAAGAGGGATCTGGGTTCATCCACAGGATGGGTGTGAGCTGACTGTGCAAAGTGACCTAAAATGACAATGTATACATGCTCAGTATAGTGCAAGGACCCTGTCATACATAATATACATATAATGCACATCATGTGTCAAAATAATGTTTACCTGAATGTCTGACCATGTCCCTTGGTAAATTAGCCTGTCAGTTATCCTCACTGAACATGTAAGTATGAACATGTCACCTGGATTATCACTAGCAAAGTGAAGCAACTGCACATGATGCATCACGGCAATGTCTGTCTAACAAAGAAAAGGAGTCCACTTTAGACAGCAAAAACTAAAATTCAACCAAAAATCCATCACTGTGTTTATAGCCAGCGGGGGGCATGTGGAAGGGGCAAGGCAAGGTGAGGTGAGAAGAAACACAAGCAGGGTGTGCAGGGGAAACCCAAATAGCATTACCTGCGAAAATCAGTTCTAAGAAGACCCACCCTGCATATCATACTGGGATGGGGGCCTGGCCACGCAAGGCCGATGCCTGGTCCTCTTGTGTGGCTGCCACACGTGACACTGAAGCATGCAATGCAACAGTCCGCCAATAGCAACTAGGTCCTGATGATGCTCCTTACTTGTCTCCTTCATGTCTGCCTGCATGGTAACCCATGTTGCATCTATCTGGATGTTGAGTGTGTCCCTCAGGGAGGACATCTCCACACGGCGACGCTCCCATGAGGCTTCCATCTGCTCATTCAGGAGTACTCCCAAGGCTGTCATCTCCGGGTTGAGCTGGTCCCTTGAGGCTTTCGTCTCCTCATGCAGGCATGTCCTCAAGGCAGAAATCTCCCCATGCAATTGTTGGAGCTCAGTACACATTAAGGCAGTAGATGTGATGATATTGTCTGCCAGACAATGCATGTCCCTTCTGAAATCCTGCATGACCTCACCCTGTTGCACAGTTTCATGTATCACCACCTCATCCCAGGCAAAGTCGGAGTCAGGTAGACATCCTTCACGTGTGCGCGGCTGTCAAACCGTGATGAGGCAGTGCTTTCCTGTCTGAATGAGCCCATTGGCATGGTCTGTGGGACTACATGAATCCCACTCTGAGTACACACCTCGGCTGCCTCCAGGATGGGTGTGGGCAATGTTGCTGCACTTTGCTGTCAGAAGAAGCATATCTCACCACTGGCAGAGGCACAGTCTCCTGCCCCCCCACCTCCCCAAGGTTATGTTTCCTCCAAAATCCCAAGGAGAAACACAGGACCTGGGCTGCTGAGTGGTGGATGTTCCACCATCTGCCTCAAAAATGGCTGCAACATCTGCATCGACATCTGGTGATGCCTGTGTAGGCATGCCGAGAATGGTCTGTAACAGCAGCAGATTCTCACTAGATGCAGCTGCCCGCCCACAGGCCACAGTTGGTGCCTGCTTGTGCATCCCCTGACAACTCCTGACAACTCCTCTGCCACCTGTTCCCCATCTGCTGCATCACCAGCTACGGAAAAGGCAGACAACACAACTCAGGGGGCTATCTGGATATACACATATGTGTCACATGAAATGCATGCAGAACAAATGGGCTATCTACACATGCATCAGACTCACAAACTGGTCATACAGTCCTGCTCTATGTCCATGCCAACCCTATCAGGAGCACCATGGCACCCCAGACACCCCAAATTGTACATACATGGTGGCAGTGCTAACCTGATGAGTGAGGAAAGAGGTGTCCATGAAACTTGGACAAGTCACGAAATTCATCAGGACGTACATGGAGCACAGTGACAGTGGCCTGCAGATATCAGCGTCACATATTCTGGTGGTGCAAGTGCAATGTCCCATTCCCGCAGACATCATCAGTTTGCTAACAATGTCCTACCAGTCATGTCATTGCCAGCAGGACTGGAAGCACATGCCAGAACACACATGTATGTGTTGGTGCCAGGATTCACACATGTCAGCAGCATCATGTAGCTACACTGACAGAGGCGGTAACACATGGATTGTGCAGGCTGCAGAGGCAAAGGCCAGGGCAACATATAGCAAACATGGTATTTGTTGGCAATGCACATTGCCATAATCCATGCAACATGCAAGTAGGCAAATGATGCAGGTGGGAGTATGAAATTGAGTCACAGAGGCATTGTTGCAAATGCAAGGTTTGTAGGCCATGTTGATTTCAAACCCCATAACCTGTCCAATCCAAATGCAAGCCTCCGTGTGTGGATCTGGCCATGTTTAGTCAGTGCCACGTAATATCCCCCTAACGTCACCGTGGGGAAAGGCAATGGCAAGGATACAGGCAGCCTACCTGTAAGGTTACAGTCAAGGGTGTATCAAGGGCCAAATGCACACATGTATCACAGGCATGTCTAGCCAAGGACCGACACAGATGTCTCCCCTGTACATTTCACTGGCATGGCTCCCCGTCTTAGGTGACTGTCTGAATGGGGCAGTGACTGAATCACAAATGCATGACCCATTGCAAGTAGAAGAGACTACTGAGTGCATCCGACATTGAGAGTACACACTAGTGATTCTGTGTGCAGTGACATGCAGTAAGTAGACATATTGGCATGTAAGGTACAGTGAATTTACCATTATGCATCCAATTGCCACACTGCACATCATGTGGACAGAGCTCACATGCATGTTAGCTCGAATGAAAATGCCCTGACATGAATCCCCCTGGGCAACATCAATACACTCATCTATTGTGTACAGTGGTGTCATTATCACTTGTATCAGTCACACATGTCACTAACCTTCTGCATGTCTATATGTGTAGCAGCCACCCACACCAACCACCTGTTTACTTGTGATGAGCCCAGAGGCAACTTCTTCCAAAGGATTGAGCTCCTTAACATGTGGTAGCCTGTGCAGAGGACACATTTGTACCAAACATTTCTTTGGGACGTCTGGTGAGGTCATCCATCTTCTTATGCACCTCCGGTGTTGTGTGCTTCTCCACCTCACAGAGATTGATTAAATCAGTGACTTACTGTCACGTCCTCTGCTGCTGGGCTAGTGATAGGGTGCTACGGGCCACGTGTATAGCTCTGATTGGTGCTCATCCACATAATCTGTGGGGATTTGCAACTCCTCCTTAGTGAATTTCTTCTGTTGGCACTGCCCCATCTCAGGGACCGGTGGCTCTCCTTGGGCTGTGGGAGTTCCAGTGTCCCCTTCACTTCCAGTTCTGCTGCCCGTCTTTGCCAGTGGTGCATCCCTAGCATGTGGTCATGTTGCTGTCTTCCTGGCACATTTTGGTG
This sequence comes from Ambystoma mexicanum, assembly GCF_040938575.1. Lineage (NCBI taxonomy): Eukaryota > Metazoa > Chordata > Amphibia > Caudata > Ambystomatidae > Ambystoma > Ambystoma mexicanum. The sequence goes on from NC_090928.1 coordinate 1,154,309,113, forward strand.
GTGGTCCCCTCCTCTTCACTGGTCTCCCAGCCCTGCCAGCTCCCCTCCCATCCAGGATAAGGGTGATGCATATGATACTCAGAAAATCTTGCTAGTTTGCACCTGCACCACTTAAACTCAAGTGCCACCCGTCACGCCGAAGTCCAATATACTCTGCGTCCTCCATCCGGGATTATGCAGTGCAGATTATCCTGCGTATGTGCCCCCTATTCATAGTAAGCTGCACATGTGCAGTTTGCCCGGCTCTATGCGCGTAACTCACGTGATACGGGCCTTGCTTGATTTACCAGCTGCTGCTGCCACATTCCTCTGCTTGCTCCATGCATCCTGTTCCTGATCCAGCTTGGCTTGCCCTCACACCCCACAGCTGCAACACAGTACAAGTAAGTGGGGGAAATGCAAAAAGGAAACTAGTCGTTCTCTGGCTGCATCCAAGAAGGTGGGACTGAGATGGTGGCACAGATGGAGAGGGGGAACAGCTGTGGGAGGCACAGTGCATGGCAGGTTCGTGCTGTCCTATGTTTTGCTATGTTCGCATGGTTACTGGTGCTTTGTGTAATAGTTCACTTTGAATTGTACCATCATGCATATGGAAGCCTCTACTGCAGATGTAAGAATTGTGTTTGCAAGGTGATTGAGGTGGTAAGGCTTCAGAGCCATGTACAGCTGTTTGTTGTGTGTGCGTGTGTGTGTCTCTCCATGCCTGGGTGTAACTCCTGACATTGGCAGTGCCTGATTGTCCAGGCCCAGCTGAATCAATATTTGGTCAGGGAAGGTAAGAAACATCCCAAGAACATTCTTTATCCTTTGATATGATGGATTTTTCACTTCCATCTTGATTACAGGTGCATTACCAGACCCTTTTACAGGCCACCAGCAGAGTAGTTGAAAGGATGAGGACTGCAAACTTCTCGGGTACAGAAGTTGCCATAATGGGTGAACAGGTGCTGTTGCAAACAGCTTGGGGCCATTGGGCGTAGGAGGATCTGGCAGGAGATATCCACTGCCCTCAATGTTGAGGGGGTGGCAGTCTGTACCCTGGAGAAAATTAAAAAAACACTGGGATGACATGAGGATCCAGAGCTATAAGAAGGGGAGGACAGCCATCGAGGAAGGACTCACCACAGAGGAGCACTCTGGCGGGTGCCATCGTATTTTCCCTCTACAAGTCTGGATCCTGCAGAGGGTGAATCCAGTGCTTCACACTCAGGTCCTCAAACTGCAGGCACAGATACAAGCTGCAGGTGAGTGTCCACACAATCAGTACAATGGGGCTGATTGGGCATGCCATGTGAATTGATGTATGTTGGGAGAACGCTGGTTTGACAGAAACGGCAATGTAGTGTAACATAATGTGGCAGGCCATTTTGTTCTAGTGCCATTGGCATGGCTTCTATATGCTGTGTCCATGGAGCATTCAAGGTTTGACACTGTTTAGGTCCTAGGGTCGGGAGGCCCTGAGGAGGATGTGCAAAGAGGGACCTTGTATTCCGCTATGGCCTTGAGGAGTTACATAATGGTGTTAATGATGTTGGATTGCCAGTTACAGATCAAGTGATATTTACCCTTCTGGATTGCTACCAAGTTGTCTTTTGACTGATGGACATATGTGGTCCAATTCAGAGGTGAGGGCTCAGGCCGCCATCTGCGTTTTAGGATCTGTGTTTACCTTTGAGGGATTTGAGGGCTGGGGTGACACATCTGGTGCAGGGGCATTGTCTGCTGGTGGCTGATGTGATATGGTTGAGGGGTTTTGGAGCCCTGGATGGGCATTGATTGAGATGGGTGATGTATAGCTGACTCGACTGGAGGTTGTGGGAGTCTAAGGAGGAAAGCAGGGAGTCTGCCAGTTCCAGTGTTCCCCTGACAGTGTACCATGGTGGAAAGCGGGAGGAGGGTCCTTGGTCAGTAAAGGGTGAGGTATGTTGCTGTTGATACTGCTTTTCAATTTTTTATTGAAGCCTACTGTTGGAGAAGTGCAACATACATTCTCAAATTGAATTGTCCATAGATTTATGCAGTGATTAAATATTGCCCCTGTGCAATGATGACGGCTGCATGTCTTGCTGATATGCTACAGTCCTCATGTATGCCCCATCCATGTGCCCAGTTGGCCCTGGTAACTATTGTGCCCATGGAGTGGTGTCTGCTCAATCTATGCAAATCCATGCATGCAATAGATGGGGATGCCATCATGTATTACGAGCTTACTTGTCTGTGTGTTCAGGATGATTCATTGAAGTCGTGATGTGATGAGGCTGTGGCATTTGTATGTGACATGGTGGCATACTATTTGGCCAACCTTGTTGAACTACCTCTCCTCTCTCCCTTTTCATCCATTGTTGCATGCAGATGAAGAGACCAGCACTGAGGAGGAGCAAGTTGCCAGGCCAAGGCCTTCCAGGAAGCTATGGAAGCCACGGCCACGACGGCCATCGTACACCTCTACCGACGGACATGTAGCTGGCGAGGGAACATCTTCAGATGGTGTGGCGATGAGTGTCAGGGCAGTGCCATGGAAGGTGAGTCCTCAGAGGCAGAGGGACAGGGACATTCTGCCATACCCACAGACAAGCCGGTCGGCACAGAGTACCATCTGGGGTGTCAGGGTTAGGTGTGGTGGAGGGGGTGGGTGTCATTGTGGGCCTGTCCATGGTGTCTGGTGGGGGTACATTGGTGGATATGCAGGCTGCAGGCAGGGACATCATTTAGGGGTCGCCCGAGGTCGCAAGAGCGACCGCTGACGATTGGCCAGCGACCTCTGTCAATCTCTGGCGTCCTCTCACTGTCGACCAATCAGAGGAGAAGGGGCGTGGCCACAGCGTCCTGTGATGCTTGTGGTCCTCCATTTTGATTTCCATTTTGTTGCGCATGTGTAGACCCATGCTGCTGCTGCTCCAGCCATCCAGTGGCCAGTGCCCAAGGCCAGGCTAGGCCAGCTGCAGCGTCACAAGTATCGCGACTTGGTAAGTACTGCCCCTGGGACTCATCTGGGTGTGTGGGGGTGGCGGGCGGGCCGCCGGTGCGCACTGCTGCCAGCCACTGTGACTGCTGGCGTGGTTGCCGTGCAGCCGTGGTGGTTTCGTTTTGATTTATTTGAAAGCCTGGCTGCTTGCCACGCAGCCTGGGGCTCAGGACCCGGCAGCGACGCCGCAGGCGAGGACACACGGCCACCGGCACGACAGAGACATGTCTCTGCCATGCCGGCCCGGTGGCCGTGTCGTGTGCCCTCGCCTACGGCGTCATCGTCGCGGCTGGGTCCTGGGGCTGCGCGGCAGGCAGCCAGGCTTTCAAATAAAAACTAAATGAAACCATCTCTGCCTGGCAGCCCCTAGTTGGCCATCGCTGTGCCTGCCACGGGTGGCTTGTTACTCCAGAGCCCATGGGGTGCCCGTGCCTCAGCCTCCTTCCTCCCCAGTGCTCGGCTCACCTCTGACTCCTTCCTTCGCATACTTGCCAACATTCTGTGACCAAAAAACAGCCATCATCTGCCTGTTATTTCGGCACATGCCTGTGGTTATCTGCACAATATGTGCTTATGCCTCCCAGTCCACACTGTGCCTATGGCTCTCTGCCCACCATGTGCCCCATAGCTCTGTGCTTGCTGGTGTGACTTCCACTTTACTTCGTGCTTGTGTTTCAGGGGTACTCTTCAACCACAATGTGCTCGTGGTCCTGAGAACATCACGCGCATGTGGTTCTCTTCCATGTGCTTCTCTCCCAGTCCAGTCTCGGCCATGATGCGTCTTTGCCTACGGCACAGGCCTGTGGTTCTCTGGACAGTGCACACTATGTGCGCCAGGTTCTCAGTCCACACCGTGCCTGCGGCTCCTGGCCATCCTAAGTGTGTTGCTCTCTGGCGCTCACGTGCTTATGGCTCTATGCCCACCCTGTATGTGGCGATGACTCTCTGCCCACCACATGCTCCCGGTGTCTTGCCTGCACTGTTTGTGGCTCCATGCAAGAATGTATCCAAAATAGATGTAGGGTTTTTCAAGTTTCAAAAATAATAATATGCATAACATTGACATCACAGGAAATTACAAAACATAGATTGTTGGCACTGCACTATTGAAGCATTCTAAAATACACAAACCATCAAACAGCACAACATGGAAAGATGTTCAAATGTTACAAATGTGTAACTCTGAATGGTAAGTTAACACCACATTCAATTACCTAACTTTAACAGAGCTGGTAGGCAACTTTTGTCACTGCTCTGTAGCCGCAGCCTGGGCAATACATATGTATTCCTGCAGTGCAAGTGGAACACTGAATGACATGGAGACTGATACCCCCCTCAGTCTGATAGGCAGATGCTCTGGGATGGTGTTACGCTGTGCCACTTGCCTTCACTGGTGGTTCACCTAAGGGCTATCCCAGCAAGAGTGCAGGACAGAGTCACCTTGCTGTCAGGTCAGTGGATTGGTCTGAGCCCAATCTAAGTAATCCCCTAGCAGCCCACTGTACAGACAGAGTAATTCATGTGTTGCATGAATGGGCCCCCTTGTATTCTAAAGCACGGTAACCCCCAGGGTCGGACTGGGGCATAACATGGTCTGCAGCACCAATGAAAAAGTGGCCTGCAGTTGCAAATGGCTATTCATTCCTTTTGTGACACTGTTTGAATAGTACCCAAGGGTTTTTTTGGCATAAAATGTAATGAAAATTGTGCATTTTAAAGAATATATGTATTCAGCAAAACTGGCCAAAACTACTAACAGTACAAAACTGGGGGCCCCTAACCATCAGGTTGAGATGCCTCCCCACCCGCACTTCTTCAGCCAGGCCTGAGCAGCAGAGCCGCTGTATGAATGTTGTGAGTGTGCTACAGGCTCGTGAGTGTGGGGAGCACTGCCTACCCTGATCCAGGGAGTAGGGTCACTAGGAGGATCCCACACTGTTCAATTATGATTAGAGAATATGTACACGTGTGCTTTAGTAACCCCCATTCATGGGTAGGAAGTAACTCCACTAGTGATGCTTGGAAGCTTCTGATGTTGACCCACATGTAGGGTTGTCATTCTTCTGGCCCGAAGAGGATTTTGTCACAAACACCCGCAGTGCTTTGTGTCTTCAAAAAGTCACCTTTGAAGGATTAAAATGTGTAAATATGTAAAGTTGGTATTCTCAGAATTCCATGCTCATATTGTCTATGTGGCGAATCCTAAAATGGGCTGTTACGATACTGCTACATTTTTCATATGCTTGGCTGCATTTTGGATTGGTAGTTCCGTCTGGAAAAATATATGCACTTATCATAGTATATTAGAAGTCTTCCCTATCACCTATTTCCCATTTATATGACGTTAGACTGTTGTTCACTTCCCTGCATCTGAACTTCTACTGGTTTTGGGGAGCTGAGATTTGCAGTGGTGTGTTTTGTGAGTTGCTGTTCAAAGGTATGGATATTTGGGCGTGTTGCTGTCCCAGAGAATTCCATAGTGTGAGGCTTGATTATATTTTCTCAGGGTCCTAGGTGACCTAATGCGAATTTCTATGCTACATGCGTGTCTCAGTGAGCAAATGGGTTACTGTAGGAACTGCCATACTGTCTTTGCTCAAGTTCTGTGGTTCTAGATTGTTGCTCATTGCCATGCATCTGATTTTGTGTGCTGTGTGTTTGTGTGAATAGTACTAATTGTTGGAATGTGTACCATTGTGGAGAGGTGTGGGGTGTGGAGGACAATGAACATGTAGTAACAGAAACCTAGGCATATAAAGAGTGTTGGTGAGTGTGGGAGTAATGCAAAATGCAGCCAGGATTTTTTTCCCCCATATAATATGAGGACAGGACTGATGAGGTTTTTGGTACTGAAGTTTGTATCACTCAGTAATGCCCTGTATGCCTTGAACACATTTTGAACTAATCTTTTGGCAGCCGAAATAACACAAGAAGAAGAATCATTAAAAACTGAGGATGCCATACATGTTTTCTGGTGAAATATTCTCCCTCTCCCCTTTTATCCTGGCTTTGCCCTATCCCCATGCCCGCCTATCCGTCCCTGTTCCCCAGAATATGATTTCGCTTTGTAGTCCTGTTGAAATAACAGGGCAGATCCACATAAAGAGGGGATTGGGGTTCATACACTTCATGTGGCAACATGGACCTCGACACTGCTACATATGATGATCAATTCTTGTATGAAATGTCACAATACACTGATATCGTAACCATTTTTTTCTTAGTGCACTGAGGGATAATGCTTTATGAGGCCACTTACTGTGATGTCATGGTGGGGGTGTGGTCAAATGACATCCCTCCCTGTGGTGTGTGGTCTAATGACATCACTTCCTGTGGGGGTGTGGTCGAATAACATCACTTCCTGTGATGTCACTCTTGGGGGCATGGCAATGTGATGTCACTTCTGTTACCCATGGCATTTGGGTGAAATGACATCACTGGCTGCAGGCATGGGCCTGAGACATGAGGTTGTGCAGGACACACTGGTGGAGTCAGCTCATCTCATTGTCCCAGACCCATCGGTTACAGGGCTAAATACCTTCAGTAATGCCACATCACAGACAAGCACTGCAGTGAGTGCTGATGAGGCCATACATGATGCAGTGTTGCCCCTGCTCTTGTCAGGCCGTGGGTGGTAGGAGGCTGCCCTTGAGGGCCTCAACATTATCCCTGGCCAGCTTATGAGCTATCACAGGCAGGTTTCCCACATCATGTCACAAATGGAAAGCCTGCTGCTGTGCATGGTGCAATCGACACACAGGGAACACTGATGTCACCCACCTCTTCCTCAGCAACTGTGCCACAGGCACCCTCAGGTTTGTCCACCATGCTGACCACCACCTCAGGCTCCTCTGCCCCTGTCACACCAGCAACAATTCTGGTTTCTCTTTCATGGTCAGTGGGGGTTCAAGTGGCCACAGAGGCTGTTCAGGTGGTCCCACCGTCTGGAATGGCCTTTACACAGGAACAAGCAGTGGAGGTCAACATGGCACTGGAGGTGAGTGATGGTGCAGTACTACCCCTCCGTTCATCTTGCCAGAGGGAGTCCCAGCACCAGAGGCGGGCTGCCAGGCAGCAGGAGGAGCTGTTGAAGCTGCATAAGCTGGCCCACCAGAGACTCATGGCATGTAGTGTGCAGCAGGCCTTCAATGTCATGCAGAGGAGGCAGATGGCAAGGCAGAGGATACATGTAGCCACCACATGCCAACTAAAACTTATGAGGCAGCAGGAGGAACAGAGGATGCATGCAATGGAGGAGGAAGCTGCTAGGGCTGCAACACTTGTAAAGATGGAGGAGTTGCATGCTGCCATTCTGGGGGAGAGTAAGAGGGCTGCACAACAAATTGAACTGACCACTAAGGAGGCCCTACAGGCCCTCAGGGACACAATTGAAGCCCGCCTGCAGCAAGTTGAGGATAAGACAAAGGCAGCCTTGGAACAGGTATTGTCAGAAATAGCACTGCAGCAGTGTGACTGTAAATATTTTGTTTTCTATAGATTTACATCATTTTATTTTTTAAAGGAGGATACATGTGTTTTAGGCTGTTTTCATGGCTCAAGTTCTGTTTGCATTATAACTCTTTTGGTGTGCATGTCACACCGGGTTGTTTTGATGGTTGCCTGTGGCATACTCATGCAGTATGTGTGTGGGTATTCATGACTACTCCGTCAGCATCTCATTGTTTATAGTTGACAAGCTTCTGTGTAGCATTTGTCCATGCATCTGCTCACTGTACAGGTATGATTCTGTGTTACATGTGCAGATTGCCAACACGCACCATGTGTGCTGTATGCAGGTGTCAGGCTCACAGCAATGCACTCATGGATCAGCAAATGTAAAGGTATTTATTGTGCCCTTCTCAGTTTATACATGTAGTTGATGCATGTGCATAGGATTGGTATATGTATTTTTGTTGTGTGCAGACTATCATGTGCCTGTCTGGCTGTATGCGTGTAAGGGTGGTGGTGGTGGTGTATTATTATGGTTCATCATTGTGGTTGTCAAGGTTGCCCTACATTGCATTTGTTGCACAGATTGTCATGTACCCATGTATGTTGGCTGTACAGATCTATGATCACAATGTTGACTCTGCCTTGTTGCAGTATGCATGGATGTTGCACTGTACATGCCTGTGATCCTGAGATGTGGTTGGTGTATATGGCCCCACTACTCATACAGTGTTGTGATTGTGTCATGGATGTAGGTGTACTTTTATGGGTGACATTACTATCAGAATGTCTGTGTCGATGTCTTGTGTGCGTCAAAGGTGTGGTGATGATGCCAGTGATGGTGTTTGTTGCTCTGTGATTGTGGAAATCCCAGTGAGGGTCTCTGTCATGCTCTGTATATGTAATGTGAATGTCTGTGCTGCATCATTTAGCCTTTTGTGCAGAGTTACATTCATTTCACACACTGTGACCGCAAATGCATGTATTGCACACCAAACATCACTCTGACATCTGTAGGGCTGATGGGTGTGTGTCTAAGGGTGTTTGTAGCTTGGCATGTGCTTCAGATGAATGTGTGGCAACATCACCACAGGTGCCTCCAATGAATGTAGTCATTGATTTCTGTATGGCGTACATCATAGGAGACACATGGACAACCTGTTTAGGATTGGATTCTGAACAACCAGTATACAAGCATGTGTGGAGATCTGATGGCCCACTAAACCCTCATACATCTAGGGACGGTGAGAGGACACATTAATGTGGATCAACAGATACACTCAGGTGGTATTCCTCCACCATATTTGGTGTGGCGGGCTATATGAAGTCAATTTCCTCAGGAGGGGTGTAATGTTGAACCAGTAGTTACACAGACCATACAGTGTCACTGTCTGGAAATAATAAAGTGCCCAGTCCGGGTTTTGCAAACAATTGTGGTCACTCATTTTGTACACACCACCCAAAGTTTGTAGTTTGAATGATGTGTGCACAATTGTCCTCCACAAGATACAGTAGGGTGTTGTGGCTACACCCTAGAGGTGGTGACACTTCTGGTGGATTTTTATGGGGTATTTGTCTAAATAGTGACATGCAGAGGTTTGGAAATTAGGGAACATGGCTGAGTTAGTGTGGGCTGCAGACCCAGGATGCCCCTGTCTGGTGCAGTTCTGTTCAGGCCCCAGAACCCACCCTCACTGCTTTCTCTACACGTGTGCGTCCAACTGCTGGGCTTTGTTGGGACTCACATTCGACTCTGGCCATTTGGTTCAGCTTTGTGGGTGCCCAGTAGTCAGGACTGATGGTCCGTTTTGTCATGGCCATTCTCATGAAGCCCAGCCAACTCTTCCCCTGGGACGCCTGCCAGGGGCAAGATCTCTTATGGCCCACAGCTTCCAGTCTCATTTCAGCGTAACTCAGGGCAATTGGGCAATGCCTGCACTCAGTGCACCCAGGCCAGCTGTGGGTGGTTGGCTTGCTGACTTCCTGTTCCACACGTATAGGCACATGGGGGCATCCACCAGCTGCACCACACAACCGCTACCTGAGGTGGACAGTTCTCATCCACCATTGTGCCCCCACTTAGTGGGTGCTTATGTAGATAGACACATGACAAATGTATGAGTCAACCATGTGCCCTACTTCTTTTATTCCAGGGGGAGTCATGGGTGCAGGGTTGTGAGGTTTTGGGGTGCACCTTGTGTGTGTAAGTCCTTTGAGGGGGATGCATGGGTGTGGGGTTATGTGTGTGGTGTGGTGATTGTTGGTTGTACAGAGTACGATGCATGGATGTAGATGCACTTTGCATGTGAGGGGCTCAGATTGGTGGATGTGCAGGGAGTAGGACTATTGACTGTAGGTGCACTTGCATGTGAGGGGCTCAGATTGGTGGATGTAGAGGGAATCAGAATATTGGGCATAGGTGCACTTGCATATGGAGGCACAGATTGGTGGGTGTACAGGCAGTAGGATTAGTGGGTGTAGGTGCACTTTGCATGTGGGGGCTCAGATTGGTGGGTGTACAGGGAGTAAGAATATTGGATGTAGGTGCACTTGCATGTGGGGGCTCAGTTTGGTGGATGTACAGGGAGTGGGAATATTGGGCATAGGCACACTTGCATGTGGGGGGCTTAGATTGGTGGATGTACAGGGAGTAGGATTAGTGGGTGTAGGTGCACTCTGCATTTGGCGGCTCAGATTGGTGGGTGTACAAGGAGTCAGTATATGGGGTGTAGGCACACTAGTATGTTGGGGGCTCAGATTGGTGGGTGTAGAGGAGTAGGAATAGGGGATGTAGGCACACTTTGCATGAGGGGGGCTGAAATTGGTTGGTGTACAGGGAGTCGGTATATTGGGTGTAGGCGCACTTGCATGTTGGAGGCTCAGAATGGTGGGCCTACAGGGAGTAGGAATAGTGGGTGTAGGTGCACTTTGCATTTTGGGGCTCATATTGGTGCAAACGGCTGAGGATGTTGCTGTTAGGCTGTGGTGAGTGAGGAGTATACACAGAGTGCATTTCTTACTGCTGGATATTAACTTTGCCTTTGAGGAGGAATTGAGGAGGTGCATGTGCCTGTACCTTTAACCCACTGGCCTTAATCACCTGGCCACCTGGTACTAAAGGCCGCCTCCAAAGCCCTTGCGGCGCTAAGCCCTGTGGTACAAAGGGCTGAGAACGTTGCTGTTAGGCTGTGGCAAGTGACGGCGTGGCATAATAATGACGAACGGGAGAAAATCAAGTCATATGCCTACTACAACAACTACATCTACATCAACTGCCACGCTGAAAACACGAGCACAGACAAAAAGTGAGTGCACTGCAGATGCTAAGGGGGCCATTGGATCTTATTATGATAAGCAAAAGAAATGAAGCCTTTACTATTCATGTGCCTCCAATAGTGATGTGATTGAGGCAGTTCAACATAATCACAATGATCTACCTGTTAATATAACAACATTTACATTAGTGGATAACGCGGTCAATGCTATGGAGGATGCATTTCCAGAGGTCTTTGCTATTGACACCTCTACTCTCCACGATGTAATGCCGAAAAACCACCCCAGCGACTCTGATGTGAACTGTCAGCTCATACTTATAGACACGGACTCTGACACATTTGATACCCACGTCTCACAAAACTCAAACCAAAAAGATACCTGTCGTGGGGATCGAGGTTCGATGCCTGTGGCGGCCAATTCTGGCGAGGTTTGTGGGGGTGTGGGACCCGCGGGGATGCCAGATACACTGTTGGAGGTTTCGGTTGTGTTCTCAGATGGACGCCCCGTGAGACGGGAGATGTCGGCGTGCACAACGTGCCAGACCGAAGCTGTCGAGTGCAGCTCGATCGATGCTCAATCATGCATCATACATCCATTGCGAGCCAGTTCGCCCGGGGTGCTTAGTGCCGACATGTCTCCCTTTCCGCGTGAGGCAGCAGAGGAAAAAGTGAGTGAAATCGAACACGCGCCTTAACTAAAGCCGGTGGACGCCATACTTGGGGGATGGTGTGATGCCCAACACACTGGCCTAAAAACAAGTATGATGGTAGACCCCACAACGTTGACCTTAACAAACAACAATCAGGAAGTGCGACGTGATTCAATGGATATAGCAAATAACTTATTGCAAAACCTACTTGCAATGAACAAGGCATGTAAAGCTAACGTTTGCGACACAACACCGACAAGTGACAAGGGTCGGTTGAAGGGCACATTGAAACATCATAATACAGGGATTACTGACCTTTGTGAAGAGTCTCTATCGAATATCCCTCATAAACGTGCAAACATATCTGAAAAAGACAAAGACAAATACACCGGGACTCCTCTTGACCTATCTGGCCTACTGACCTTGTCCCAGAAAAGGCTTTGCTCTAATAGCAAAGGTGTGACTCCTTGTAGTTCCTTAAAAACAAAAACACAATTGCCACAACTGTTAATGTCAGACAACTCTAAGTCCGACTCTGACGATTCTGCTGACTCTTCCCTCATGGAACGTCCTTTTCCTAAAATTAGGAATAACACAGGCTAGGACAACAGAGTGCCCCATCGCACCAAAGTCTTGAAACGTAGTTTAGATCCAACCACCAAATTACCGTTAAGGGAATTACAAGAACTCCTACTACCACTCTGTCCATTTCTCTATCTCCATTCACAAAACTCTGTGAACGTTTACATGAGGCGTTAAGAGACCTAACAACAGTTGTGGCCCTAATAAATTCCAAAGTTGCAAATGTGGAACAATCACGTGGCCAATTTCATAACAAACAAATCGAGAATTCGAAAAAAGTAGAGGGTCTATACAAGCTATTATCGGAACAAAGAACAAATGACGCGATTGATAAAAGGCTGTTTGCTAAAGTTGCAAAGCAAGCACTCGCGTTATTTAAACAAGACGGCCCAAGAACACTATCTGCTGAGAACAACAGCAGACTTAAGGATTCCCAAAGTGTATCTAAGGCTGAAGACGGACTAGCTAACCTACTGGTTGCAAGCCTGTACTAACGGACAATGAGTCACAGACAAACTGGAAATCTGCTATTGTCATACAAGACACTGACACACGGAACACAGTGAATATGACCCTGAATTCCAACAACAATGTTGATAACATTCAGCCAAGTATGGACCCAAACACGTCACAGAGTACTGACATGCCATGTCAATCTACTGCACCAATCATCGAAATCGTTGACGTGTCTTTTAACACTGCTTTTGAACAAGCAAGAAGTTCTGCAAATCCAGCTCATGGAAACACTCTAGTGGGATCCACTTCAAAGATGTGCCCTCAGGAGGCCACCAAAAGCGACAGGCTGGAAACCGCCATTGCAAGTGCATCTCCAATACTGTTCCCTATCTTTAATAAGGATTAGGGAACTCCCTTAAACACTAATATGGGAAAACCACAGAAAGTACCTCAGAGCAGGAAAACCAAAAACGTACCAGCAAGGAAAGGGAACAAATTAAACGGAGCTCTGAAATTCCTTAGGAACATCAAAGGGGTGCATGTGTTAGCAAACAAATCTAATAATCATCTGTCTACCATACCCAAAAAACAAGCTGCTTCAACCATGCCGCTCACTGAAACGAGAGACACCTCGAAGGACAACGGAAATGTGGAGCATGACATTCCGCCTGAATTGCTGAACATATCAACTTATGATGACATTGAACATGAAGACGTCAAAGAGTCCCCTCGAACTACTGGAGAAAATCAACAATTTAACAGTAATATATCCAAACACAAGGAAGTAGCACATGAAAGGCCTGAAGGCAGACTCGTAGTGCTTGAAACCAAAGTGTCCACTCGCAACACGGTAGCCTCCAGTCTGGCAGTGTTACAACCCTCATTGGAAACGCCCGGTGTCAGCATTGACTCAAGAAGTGGTTCCTCACCTGCGAAACTACAATTGAAGAGCCCTATCTTTCAGACAATGCAAGAAAAACGCCTAAAGATACAGAGAGACACTCATGAGCAAACCACTAAGAAGGCGAATATTAACCAGTGTTTGAGTGACCCGAATGTGAGGCAACTTCAAGATTGCGAGGAACGGGCTGTACTCCATCCACAATCATTACCTGACAAACAAGACAGGAGTAAACCTCTAAAAGACCATAAAGTTGACCCATCGGTGATGAGGAGAAATCAAACCAGAGGTGGTGGGCACAGACATCGAGTCAAACTAATGATTGAGAGGCTAAAGTCGCTTGACAACTGATCTTAAACCGAAGTAATATCATCAAACTATTACATCTTATACTAGGATTACGCTCAATCAACACTGAAGATTTGCAGATTGTTGAATTTCCGGATGAGCGGCGAAATGACAAAGCAGTGATCCACATAGCTTCGTCTCTAATTGCTACATCGATTTTGGAGGCTAATGTCTCTCTATTTTCTTTGGGTTTTGAAGTTTACAAGTTACAATACGCCCAGTCAATAGTCCAAACAAATGTTAGAGAGAAGACACATTACATAGCTGAGCGCTCATTTGCTTTGCAGTCACCTTCATGGGACCAGATAAATGTGCCTTTACCCGGTCTGAAAAACCCACACTATCATCCCGCAACAAAGCTAGAGAGGATGTGCCGATGCAAAACATGGAGCCCACCAAAAAGAGACAAGTTGCATTTGCGAAAGCTCGAAGTCCAGAAATAGAAGACGAGCTTGAAAAAATAAGTATAACCATACAAGGACAAACACTAACAGATGGATGTAAGGCCAAACCCCAGCCAAATAACAATATACAAGAACCAACACAAAACTGGAAGTGGTTAGCTGCAACGTTAAACATCAATCAACTACAATAATGCCAGAAGAATCAGGTTTTACAACATCTTACCCTAGGTTCTTGGAATACGCTGGGTTTTGGGCATTTGTTTAATAAGGAGTGGCTAGGTGACTTATCCATTGTTTGCCTACAAGAGACATGGATAAGTACTACTCCAATGTTACTGGACTTCAAAATTGCTGTAAACCCTGCCATACTCCCAGAAAAGGGCCGTCCTATGGCAGGTTTGATAACCTTGGTAAGAAGCTCCACAGGTTTTGACATCCTTAATTCAATAAATCACTCTCCATACATCCAAGAGTCAACGATTGGCAAATTGGACTGTAGGTCTCAAATAACAGAACAAATCACTATAATAAGCGTATATTGGGACCATGGAAGAGCAGGGCAACAAGAGTTTATCGATGCAGTTTCAACCATCATTGATCGCCTACTCGTTGAACAAAAGGGTACCAATATAATAAAGTTACAAATATTAAACGGATGCACATTAGGAGACATACCACCTGCTCTGACATGGAATCGCGAGAATCATGGATCCACAATTGATTATATCTTTGTATCCTCAGACTTACATCAACGGGTGAAAACTCTAAAAGTGTGCCGAAAGGAAAATAGTGACCACGAAATGTTAATCATGGAATTCTGGAACGCTGAGGTGTTTGCCAAAGCAAAATGGTCACAGAAAATCAAGGTAGAAGCAAGCAGAGTGAGACTAAGGTTAGCCGAAGATGAGGTCACTCTGATATCTAATCAATACTGCAGCGGAGGACCTATGTTTGAATATGCACATTTATTGGCAGACTTTAAAACAAGCAATGGCGGATCCAAACATGCGAATATGAAACGGCTTCACTGTTTTGATTTGGACATACTAGTTCAAAAACGACTGATGAGACGAGCAATTTGCCATGCTCGGTCTACTGACAAAGACTCAAGTGGACCAAAGATGAAGGCGGCCAAACAAAGATATAAAAATTGGATTCAAATACTCAAAAGCTTAATGCTGCAAAGAGATTCAGAGCGAATGTTAGAATGTCTCCAAAACAAGAACACCAGAGCTTTCTGGAAAATCATTAACGACACTCAAGCCCCACAAGCGGCCCTGCAGGTATCTATGGTTACAGAAACAGCATGGATAACTCACTTTAACAAGCTTTATAAAGCCAATGAAAAGTCTTGAAACTCGTACATCCCAACCATCAAAAAATGAGCCTTAACGTTTCCCAAAGATGAGATTGTAAGAATAATCATGAAAGCTAACAATTCACGTGCCCCTGGCCCTGACGGCTTAACAAACTTTACGATCAAGCCACAACCTGAACTATGGGCAAACGTTTGCTGGGCCCTCTTTCAGAGAATAAACGATCAGTGTTAAACACTGAAGTCTTGGAAATTGGCCGTGATTGTGCCGGTGTTTAAAAAAGGCGACAGATCTTGCCCGAAAAACTACCGCCCAGTTGCATTACTAGATGTTCTAGGGAAGATATATGCAACTATGTTACAAACCAAACTAGTAAAATGGGCCAACATTTCAAAACACATAGACGTCAGACAGACTTCGTCAAGCAGGTTGGCTGCTCGCTGAACTTGCTGCTGTTGAATCTATTGAAAATGGAGGCGATAAGAGCTGAAAAAACAATATACTCGCCTTCATTGATTTCTCCTACGCGTTTGATACGATTGACAGGGAATTACTATGGAACAGAATCCGTACGTGAGGCTGCCTGGATGATCTCATGGCGGCAATAAAAGAACTGTACACTGACACTTCTATTAGGATACGCCTGGATCAATCTGGCACCCTGTCAGCACCGGTCAAAACATTTAAGGGAGTCAAACAGGGCTGTCCTTTGGCAGCGGCGATATTTAGCCTATTCATATCGGACATTGGAATTACCATCGAGGAGGTAACATCCTTTCCATCTAAAATGCATAGATCCCATCTGAGTTGGCTATTATATGCTGACGACCTCATATTGTTGGACTCAACACCCATTGGTTTGCAAAGAAAAATTGACGCAGTTCAACAATATGTGGCTAAAAATCATCTGCTTATCAATACAAAGAAGTGTGAAAACCTTGTCCTTAAAAATCTCAAAGGGAGAAAGACACGCCGGTCAATGCGTCTATCTTGGTCTATGGGGCTTGAAAAGCTGCAGATAGCGTCCAGTGTAAAATACTTGGGCATGAACATCAGCTTGTGTATTAATGACGAACCTTGGGCTACGGAGACAAAATACAAATGTAAACAACTGGCGATCCAGGCCTTAGTTCTAAAAAAGAGATTTGGTAAATTCTCTCTGAAACCTGTGCTACGATTTTATAACCAAAAGGTAATACCAGTACTAACGTACGGGGCCGAAAATGCCCTGCGTTGTTCATGGGAACTGTGGTGCACGCTCGAGTATATTTACTGGTCCAAAGTACTAGGTTTACCGAAAGGATTATCGATTGCCACGATTCGATACGAACTATCATTAATATCCATCCATGGACGAGTCTGTTGGAATTTTCTGTCGCTATATCGGAAAACAAAACCATGCGAACAAATTCCGCAATTTGACATTTTTCACAGTGCCACCTCATCAGCTCTGGGCGTAATGGCTATGTGGCTAAAACGATGCGAAAACTTGATGGCTGAATACAACATCACTCCAGAGTTGCTTCATGGCAACCCCGATGCAGCAAAAATAAAAATCTGGCGGATGAATTGGGATCAGAATTGTTCCATCCAATAGGAGCGCCTCTAAATCATTGAGCGAGGTTCCACCCGAATCCCGTGCTTTCAACACTTTGCAAAAATATATCGATGTATTTCCAGATCCAAATGCCAGACGATTATTTATGTGTTTCAGACTTAACATGTTCAAAACAAAGAAACGCTTACGAGCAGGGTTGGTAAACGTGGACTTGGATCCCAAGTGTCGCTGGTGTACACAAGAAACTTAAACTTTAAAACATCTAGTGTTATTGTGCACCAGTTTGCAAACAGAAAGAACTCGACACCTGGGCTCATGGAGCGACGCTCATCCGTTTTATAACGCGGAAGACTGGTCGCAACAAATGTTCAATGGTACAGACATGAAACTGATATTGCCACTGACTTACTTTCTGGTGACAATCGAAAAGCGGCTTCTGTGTTAAGGTACTTTTGACTGTCGTTGACACTCTGATTTGCACCTCAGGGTAATGTCTATTCAGACTTTAATCAAGAGGACAAGGTTGTGAGTGGAGAAATGAACATGTTGTAAATAGATGTAATGAGTAAGAAGGAATGGTTGTATTTTAAAGGTTTGTAAGTAAACCAATAAAATTAATAAACAAAAAAAAAAAAAAGAAATTGGTTGGTGTACAGGCAGTCGGTATATTGGGTGTAGGCACACTTGCATGTTGGAGGCTCACATTGGTGGGTCTACAGGGAGTAGGAATAGTGTGTGTAAGTGCACGCTGCATTCGGGTGACACAGGTTTGGGGCATTCCTGGGACTGTTAAGGGGTGGTATAGGTGCAAGTAATGGTGATTACTTGTGAATAATGATCATGCAATTAGTAACTTTTTTGCTACATCTCATGTCACATTGTACGTAAAACTGTCTATTTCAGTGGGTCCTTGGGTTGCACTGGGCGCGTGGTACAGGCCTGTCAGGCAGGTCCCTGCTTGCACGTATTTCTGTAATTCGCCCCCTTGCGCAATGCATTTGTACCACGCAATCCCAGCGCTTGCTCTGGGACTTTTGATGGGCACTTTGCGTGTTTTTTGTATAAATCAGGTCCTTTTTCTGTATTACTGATGAACAACATATTTCATTTATGGTGTGGGATTTCTCAAGCTGTTGGTTCTACTGCTTATAGCTGTTCCTTCATTTAGAGTGTGCTTGCAGTCTTTATTCCGAAGCAAATTATATTTCTATGATCGTTGGTAGGAAACCAACTTTAATCACCTTATGCATTGGTTCATCAGTTGTTAAAATACTCGTTAATTATCGTGCAGAAAAGGGTGCAGAAGTTAGCGGTGGGAGCTATGAGGAGAGGGAGACAATATACCAGCACTAGGACCCTGTGAGTGCCTGACCTGCCTGAACTGCTAATCCTTATGTACTAAGTGGCCTCCCTGTTGAAAGCATCAAAGCCCACGATGGCAAGGGCATGAAAGCAATGTGTTCAGTAAATGAGAAAACAAGGGACCTTTGCTTAATTGGCAAAGATTGAGTGTCCTCAAAGCTCCGCATCTGAGGATTTACTGTCTGAGGATATACTAGCAGCTGTTTGTCGACTGGCATTCTGGAGGGTTGGTTTGTACAAGCTTGTTGAGTGAGTTGTGAGCTAGAGGACACTGTGGTTTGAGGATCCCTTCTGCTCTGGAGCTTAATAAGTTTCCTTCACCTCTGTCCAGCTAGAGAGATGTCATGGGCTTGCGTCACTACAGCTGAAGTGGTAGTATTCGTATTTGTAGCCTTGGAGAGTGTTTGGCCAATCAGATAAAGCGTAATGGGGAAGACACCTCCAGTGTCTGCCTGCATTCTCTGTGACCATCTTGCATTCCGCACTGGGTTTCACCATTTTGTCCACACTCCTCTTCAGATCAATAAATAACCACTGAATCCCTGTGGACCTTCTCTCCCAAGAGATTTCTCTACTACCACTACCTGCCCTTTTTCTCCCCGCCCTATCCGCCTGCCTGAGGTTTTAATGGCACAGCTCCTTTCCACCTATGTTATGACTGCCATAGAAATAGTGTAGACACTTCCTCAATTCACTGTCAGGACAACCATTTTTTTCATTGAAAGATGCCGTCGCAATCTTCTCGCTGGCAAAAGAAAAAAAAAAGATAGTGATCAGGGCCATATGAAGCACTTATGGGGCCCAGGGCAAAGAAACCTTCCCCTCCACCGAACCAAAGGAATGAATGAATCCAGAATATCTGGTCGCGACCCACTCGTTGAGATTATAACACCTATCTTGATGTGCTGCCTCAGAGTGATCAAAATAGGCATGGGCACTCCCTTTTATTACCCTTACCCTCTTCAAGCTTGCTGTAATCAGAATGTTGAACAAGTGGCATTTCAAGGCCAACAGTCACAGTCCATGACTTGTGTTCTAAGTAACAGTCCATGACTTGTGTTCGAGCATCAGTAGAAACCACAAAGAAGGTATATCGGCCATAGCATAAATACAGGACGCAGTGCACAGGAAAAAGGTGCACATAAAGCAAAATAGAGGACTAATCCGTTGCCTCGCTAAATGCAAAAATACTCAATAAGGGATACTGGAGACCGATTGAAAGCAAGGAGAAATAAAGCTTTCCATACCAGAGCATAGATAGTGATGACGATTAGAAGCTACCGGGAAGTTGTCCATATCCCGACAGACTGAGATTACAAGAGGGACAATGTTTACACATACTGTTGCCATTAGCGAGCAAAGAAACAAATTGCTGTAGTGTGCTATAGATCAATACTCACTATTATTATAGAGAAAGCAATACTATAGCCAGTGGGCTTTTTTTGAAGATCATACATTGATCATGAAATTACTCTGAAGGATGATCATTCTGAAAGGTTTAGGGACTGTCAATTCTGACAGGTTAGGCAATGCCAGATTCCGTGAGGTGCCCAGGATCACACCGGTTGAGCAGTGAAGCTGGGATTTGTGCCCACTCAACAATTTATGCATGTTACGACTTTCCTTTCCAGTTTTTACCATGAAGTAAAATGATCCCATGTTATACAACTGATTTGGAAAGTACATAAATCACATAACCCAATATGTTAAATTTGAAATATAAACCTTTATAAGCATATCATGCAAAATGGGAAGGATTCTAGCATTACTGTCTCCATCATCAAGGAGAGTAAGTAAGTACCAGCATATGTATTGATGTGAGCTTGAAAGATTTCATCTGGGTTTGAATTTTGCGTTTTGATGAATTTTGCGTTTTGAAGCTTTAAAGACCTTTGAATTATACAAAGGAAAAATGTGTTTTGTGTCAATAGAGCATAGCTTAAAATATGCTTGCCAGGGTCCTGTGATATTTTGTTCGCTCTCTTCTTAGTAGAACCATTTCCACTCAGTGGACTACATAAAAAAGTAAGATCAGCTAAAGGGCTAAACAATGACACCAGCATGCAATTAGGCAATCCTTTCCACAGAATACAGCACAGTAATGTGAGTGATATAGGGTTTGCTCAGGCTTACTGTGTCGTCTGCTGGCAAAACCAGGATCAAGCATGAACGCTTTAGCTCTACAGTCTTAAGTTTGGCTACCTAATCAGCTCTCAGACTAACACTTATGCTCCTCATTAGAGGTGGCTGCCTAGGGTTTACAACTCCCTATCTGAACAAACCAATTTCTAGACCTTCACTACATTGATGCTATGTTTTACAGCAGCCACTATCTGATGCAGGCAGATTGCTGATAATAGCACCTATTGTACTACAAAACAAACTACATACACATTCAGGTTTATTAACTTCAGACATAGGAAAGGCTGGGCCGACCTTGCTGTAATTTGGTTTTCATAATCTTGCATATAAACACAGATTTCTGCAATGAGTGCTTAACACATTGAGCTATCTTCTGATCCATCGCAGCACTTACATTTATTAATATAGATTTCAACTTTGGTTATTTCACATGATCAATATACTGCCCACTGAAACGTGATAATGCTACAATAGTTGTGCCGTAGTGAATGCCGAAACTGTGTACACTACAGTGAACACAGAAAGCATTACAAGATAAATTGATCAGTGCAAAATGTACTTGTCAACAACAAATAGGCAATAGTTTGTCTTTATAGCCTTAGCAGAATGCCATAAACAGCATACCATAAAATATCCTGACGTGTGTTATTAACTTTGGTAAACAATGCAAACTGACTTCTTAACATCAGACAACATTCTGTGGCCTCCTCCAAGGTGGGGTCCCGGGTCAAGAGCCCTTTTGCTCTCCCTTAAAAACGTCTCTGTTAATGATAGCCCTCATGTTATGTTTTCTCTGAGCATTCACAGAAGTCCTTGATTCACTTGCAATAAGCTTGTGTGACTGCACAAGGCTGACAGCCTACAATAAACTTGCAAAGGTTATTTTAACACTTTTTATAAGGTTTGGGTGTGATTGATTGTACCTGGAACAGATAATTAATTACTGTAAGATACTGCACCATTGGACTGTGTTAATTCCTTTCTTCTCAATGTTGCAAGCATTCAAAGACATGGTAATTCACTGACTGAACTCATTTTTGAATCGATCATTATTATCATTTCAACAATTCATATATTGAAACGGTAAAAGCATATGAATCATGTGGATTGGTGTTAAATCTCACTTTGAGATCATACTCGAGCATTCATGTTCAGTGATGTTTTCTGCGCTATTTTATGATATTTTGATACTCTTAATTTTTAATGTTAAGAATTTTGAACAGTAATTTTAGATGTATTGTTCATGTGCTCAGGATTCCTGTCACTTAGCATTTAGCCCTGAAAAAGGGAAAAAAGAAAAGTGTTTTCCAGACTTTCTCAAAACTATCCAATGATTGCTACATTGAATGTACACTAACTGAAGCTAACTCTCTGATTGAATAGGGTTCTAATCAGTGTAACCTAACAAAAACAATCCAAAGCAAATACAAACTTGGAAAGTCAACCTTGAGTTCTGAGTCTGTCCCTCTGCAGCACATAGTTCAGTCAGATTATAGAGCAAATAACGTATCCTTGGATCACAGCCCTATGAAAGCGATCCCACGTGAGCCGCATCAAGAAGGGGTGAGAAATGATGTTGCCCTGGCAGAAGTGAAGTGGAGGAGAGCAGATAACACAGCAATTAATTATTTAATACTGATATCTTGTAACTCTTTGCAGGGCCTCATTAAAGCTAACAATGCTACTGTCAGTTGCCAAGAGAAAACAGTAGCTAGCGTGGAACAGTGCACTGTTCTTAGAAATCAAGATGCGGCACACTGTGTGTTGTCCGCTACTTCTGTGACAGCATATTGTGTTTGGATTTCTAACAGATTTGCCCCATTTATAATTATAAATGATGATGATTCTCACAATATGTTACATCAGCAAAAGTAGTAAGTAGTAGTAACACAACTGCTTTGGTAACCAAGGGTGCTCCTGGCGTTAAGCACCCGTTCCAGCCCCTGGAACAGGTGTTAACGCCTCGGGTCCCTCATTAAAAGGCCACACTTTGCTCAGGCTTTTAACTTGGGCCTCCAGGCCATTATCACCAGTTCCAGCCCCTGTAACGGGTGCTTAACACCACAATAACATACAGGTTAAGAGAAATACATAGCATTTTATAGCATCACTATCAATATGCTTAGGAAAAGCCCCCCATCCTCAATGGCCTCATTACACGGTAGGAGGTAACCATGGCGCAATTAGCGCCATGGCTACCCCCTACCGCCTTCTGGGTCCGGGTAGGCGGTATGGGGATTTACCAGGTTATTCAGACCCTTGAGGACCCGGTAAGACCCCATGCCAATTGCCATTCCCCATTCCCATTCGATCCCCCATAGGGCTCAATGGGAATGGGGAAAGAGCTAAAACGGTACCGCTATTAGCAGTACCGTTATTTGCTCAGAAGTTCCTCAGCGGGTCCCTTCCTTAACGTGTGTTCTGACCACAGGTTAAGGACGGGACCCGCTGAGGGACCTCGTAGTAGGGCGGTAGGGGATTACCGGCACCGGTGCCCTTACCGGTGCCAGTAATCCCCTACCGCCTACCGTGTAATGAGGCCCAATGTCCACTTGTACCTTCCTCAACTCTAAAAACATGCACCATGACAAACTAAATAAACAACATATAAAATTGCAAAATTATTTTCTTGTCAAGTATGCCCAGGAGAAATAAAACACCATCAAGCCGGTAAATGTTTATAAACTGGGCAAGTCGCAGAAGTGGTATAATGAGTCATTGCTGAACAAATGCTGTCATTTTATTAGGCACAAGAAGGTGTCATGGTCATCCCTTGTGATAATGTTATCGCAGTTTATTACGCGGTCACACTCAACTCAGGGAGTTCCTTTCCCCCAATCAAGCTGGCGCAAAACAAAGCACTATCAGTTTGTTAAGGTTCACTTTGGTAAAGCTCCAATCCCGTCTCACACACAACCTCAACAAATACCCAGTGCAATAATTCACTAGGAACCAGGCTGGTGTGTAGTAAGAATATAGATTTATTAATATGAGCAAACTAAATTTGACAAACAGATAAACATCAGCCACCTATGCTGTGGCAACACAAGAACAAAAATGGCTTACGTAATGGCACCAACACAGAGCTAATACTGAGATATGCAGTCACAATTTCCTGCAGCTTTCTTTTCAAATCATCCACAATACAGAAAAAGAACAAGTCAAAACACACAGTGATTGATGATTTGGTTAAAAGACTATTTCTCCCAGAAACCTGACCCTCCAAACATCAATTAGACTCTGAATTGGAGGCCAGTGGCAGAGACTGGGAATACAATGGGAAGATCGTTTTGGTTTCTGATAGAAATGCACTCTTTGGAAAATGGGATTCAAGGGGAAAAATCGTTTTTTTCACTTATTACCACAGAAGAAAACTGAGGGAAAGAAAATCAAATGGGAACATTTGTTTTGCCACACCTAAAAAGAACAGGCACAGCTTTGTGGTTAGGGTCAGAGCACAATGGGAACAAAGGTGCAATTTCGTTTTTTCCATCACACATGCAAATGAAATACAAGGCATCACACTTCTGATTTAAAATTAATGGGATCAATGGGGACTTTTGTTTTGCACCCTGCACCCTCACTTGAAAACAGGCTTTTGGGATTCATTCTTTTGGCAAATCTGTATGTCTATACCGACTCAAAATATACTGGGAGGTGTTTGTTAGTTTCAAATGCTAACAAAATACATCCTGTGATTTCTATTGGGGAATTAATTGATGTACTTTAATTAAATATGGTAAGGATCTACACAGACAAACAGGATATTTTGCTATGAGGAAATAACAAAATTAATGCTTGATAATGCAGGGCCTGCAAAATCTATTGCTTTCGGGATCTTTTTACTTACTGGAGAGGCCTCATAATGGGCATTAGGAACAGCAGTGCATCTCTGGGACAGCAAGGGTGTCAGTCAAGGATAGTCCCCTCTGACTCCTCCAAGTGGCCCCAGTCAGATTCTATGGGCCTCATTACGAGAATGGAGTGCCTCAGTTCCGGGCTCCATTACCGGTTTCCTGCAATGGGGACTTACCGGGTTACTCTGACATAGGAGGACCCGGTAATTCCTCCTTGCAGGAACCCATCCCCATTCCCATTTGAGCCCTGATAAGGCTCAATGGGAATGGGGAGGGAGGTAATAACGGGCAGATTACATCTGGCCCGTTATTGCCTCCCTCTGCCTCTCGCGGGACCCGGAAAAGACGCCTGGTTTTACCAGGTGTCTAATCCGGATCCCGCAATTTGAAGCTCGTAATCAGTGCTCCCAGAATGAAGGGTGCCGGTCCCGTACCAGCCGCCTTCATTACGGGAGCACCAGCCTTATAATTAAGCAGCAGGTTACCTCCCAGAATAAGCAAAAAAATATATAATTGGTTTTCTGTACCCACCTCCCATCTGTGTTCTAATAGGACAAGGAGATGAGGGATGTGAATTAGGAAAGCTGTGGGAGGAAAAACGTTGTCATCCCAAACTAAAATGTGGGCTTGGCCTGTTTAAAATCTGAAAATCTACCAACATGGCAAATACCCTAATTTTTCAAATCTTTACATGTATGGATATATTTTTAAGAACTACATTTAAAGACAAATCAGCTGATGCTAATCTGAATTCGGCATGCCCTTCTTATGCAGAGATATGGTTTTTCTTTATTTACTCAGGAGCCGTAACACCAAAAAATAAGCCAGTTCATAGTTCCCATGTCAATGTTGTCCTTCACCCTCACACCAACTTTTAAATCTTCAAATTCAAATTCAAATTTTCATTAATGACTTCTGTTGTGTTTATCACACAAACATCATGTTGGCATGGTTCAAAGGGGGTTACTGTAACTTTTAATAAAAGTCTGGAATGACATTAGTGGCAAATATGTTGCCCTTTTTAAGAATTTAATAGGTATTTTTCCATTAACTAAACTCTAGCCATTCCTTTGTTCCCTTAAGTTTCATTTCCCCTTAAGCATGGGATCAGCCAGAGGCTGGCTCATATTTATCTTTGCCTGTCCCTTCTTGGCTTTCTAATGGTCCTGGCTGCAACTCTAATGTACTTTTTATGGGAGTTGTGACCTCAAGGTCACTTCTGATGAAAGAACTGGCATGGCTTTATCTATTTCTACATTGCTCGTCTGGACCAGCAGCAGAAAGGTCTTGGAGGTTAAGTTTCATTTTCAGGATAAATGACTGGCTGCATGTACAATTGTGCAAGAAATGGCTTTTAAACTCGCACACAATGCATTTTACATGACATGTTATAAGGCAGCGGGCCTTATATCCATGTGTAATGTACTTCTTTAATCTCAATTTTGCAAAAGACATGAGTATCACTTCTGGATTGTCCATATGTATAGGGCAGTTATATGAGAAAACCATGTTCAAACACTCAAAGTCTAGTAGGCACTTCTCTCTCCATACTGTCATTTGTTTGAGGTTGTTATATTTCTTATAATTGCATGTATTTAGTAAAACGGCATTGTCAGCCACATGTCATTGTTTTCCTTGCTGAAATGTATTGTGCATATGTTCACAGTTTTGAACTTCCCAGCATATCTCTCCTTCATTTGAAATGTAGGCCTATCTCTCATGGCTGACATTACCATTTCTGTGCTGGCTTTAAACTTCAATGGGACTTTACAGATCACTCAGGCCTTTTTATTTCTGGCATTCAGGGGCTATATTACACGTCACAGGCCCCCTCTCCTGGGTTTTTGATTTGAGTGAGACAGAGAGAAGAGCAAGAATAGAGTGGGGTTTCTGTTTCCTTGCAGCCTTGGTTCATCCCAGGAATCTCCATAAGAGTATGTCTGCTATTTTCCCTGTCCTGAGGGAGTGGTACTCTCGTCTGCACTCCACTCTTTCATATTTTGGGTTCTTGGTCCTGGACCCCTCCCTTTCTGGTAGCTCCACCTCCGACCTGTAGAGGCAAGGAGCTATTTAATCTGCTGAGAATAAAAGAGTAGTTAAGTATTTTATACGGTACTAATTTTGCCGGTATGATCGACGTGCAAATTGACAAAAACAAACAACGAGTTCATTTCTTTTCACTTGATGTATACAATTCAGACATGATCATTGCTTTTGGTACATTCCTAAGAAGTATAAGTTGTTTACTCCCTATAAATGTGTGATTTTCTCCATCGGGTTCCCATTATTACTTTTATTTTTCAGATGGTTCCTGGGCTCTTCCCTCACTGGGTTCTTCAATTAGTCACAAGTTTGGTCTGGGGTGACAGCTTTTCAACTGATTGATGTGAACCCATTTCTCTTCCAAATGTTCTCCTTTAGGAATGCAGATATTAAAGGTGACAAGTGAGATTTTGTCGCCAATTACAAAAGCACTGCGCCAAGTGTGGAGGAACCTCTGCTCTTTGGTCTGGTTCCTTTGGAAATTGTACAGGTAGACCCTCTCTCCTACTTCGTACTCTTTCCTGGTGGTCCTTAAGTCGTAGTGGGTTTTCATCCCCTCTGCTGACTTTTCTAAATTTTGCTGAGCGTAAGCAAAAGTGTCCTGGAGGTGGGTTTGTACATTTTCAATGTACTCATGAGTCGGGGACGCACTACTCGGAGGCTGCTCTTGAGTTATGTAGAGCAGATGCAGAGGTATCACCATTTTCATCCAGTCATGAGCTCAAATGGAGACATTTGCAGCAGGTAGGACAGTCCTGATGCCATCAGGACAAGCGGTAATTGGATGTCCCAACTAGGCCGAGAGTCTGCTGTGAATTTGGTCAAGATGCCCACAATCGTTTTATTGTACCTCTCAACCCCCCACCCCTCATGTGGAGTTTTCTCTTTACCCCTAGTATCTCCCATATGTCTTTCATCACCTACTGGTAAAATGACTTCCTCTGTCTGACTCAATCCTTTGGGGAAGGACAAAATGAGAGAAGATGTGATTGATCTTTAGGGTGGCAGCTGTTTCCGCCTTGCAATTTGGGGCCAGAAGACACCCCACCCAGTTGGTAAAAAGCATGTCACGGTCAACATGTATTTGTTTCCTCTAGAGTGGCGAATCATGGCCAGATGAAATCAACATGCAAATCGGACCAATGCAGTGTCATTCCCGTTTTATGTAGGAGAGCTCGGTGTGAGGGAACTTGGCTGACACTGAGCACACACAAGTCACCCATTTAAGTATAGGTAGAGGTCCTGACCCATGTGTGGCCAGCATGTAACCTTTCACAAGATTTCTAAGGTTGTATGAAACCCCCTATGACCGGCAGTGGCCACGTCATGGGGGCGTGACTTACCATCAGGCTTCAGAATGAGGTAGGTACCACCCACTGGTCACATCCCGATATGGATCTACGTATCAACAAACCGTCTTGGATTCAGAACATTTTGGAAAACTTCATCAACAATCGGAGATCCTCCTTCCGGATATAGTCAGATTCTATCAAAGGAAAATTCATAGGGTCTTCAATATGTGTTTAACATTTCCTAATGATCGTGTCCTCTTTTTGTGTTGTAATCAAATCAGCATCTGTGGTTTCTTTACTCCACTGGGCAGTTGAGAGTTCGTTATGGGCATGTGTTTGGGACCCAATTATAGCAGCAACCTGGATTTCCCCTAACAGGGATTCGGTTTCTATGAGATCCCGGTGGATAGCTCATTTTTTGGCTAACTTGTCATCCCAGTAATTTCCAGTTTAGTCAGGTCCCTCTATTTTGTAGTGTCCTCTGATCTTTTTCCAATAGATGGTCATTTCATTAGAGGTGACCAGATCATCCATGAATTGGATTAATTTCCCATGCTTGATCGGTTTGTTATTTGCACACAGCATGCCTCGATTTTTCCAATTAATCATGTGCTCCACAAACACATTCCTGACTTAGGGCCTCATCACGAGTTTGGCGGTAACGCCGGCGCTAATAGCGCTGGCGCTATCTGCCCTACTGCCAAACCCACCAGCGCTATTAGGGCCGGATCACGGGTTTGGCGGATTTGGAAATCCCCATTCCCCATTGAGCCCATTCGGGAATGCCCCATTCCCCATTGGGCTCAATGGGGAAATTTCGCGCTCACCGCCGGCGGATTTCCCGCCGGCGGTATGAGCGCGAATATTCAGCGGATTTCCCCCCAGCTCAGAGCTTTGTTGGACCCTTAAATCTGGTTGTAACAGCGCTACCGCCAGATTTAAGGGTTACCGCCAAACTCGTGATGAGGCCCATAATCTGAATCAGTGATTATGACCAGTTCTTTCAGTGGGTGTTGCAGGGCTGTGAGCTTGGCTTGATCTACCGCCATCAACTCTGCTACTTCAGGGACCTATTTTGTACCCATAAGAGGGCCCTGGGGCTTCATTCACCCAGGCATTTCCAATGCCAGCCACTAGTTATTTTTCACTGTGATTATCAACATGGTAGGAGCACTCATCCACATTAATTGTGGGTATCCCTGGCATGTGTCTTCATCATAGGTGTTGTGTGGGGAAGTAAGGTAAACCTCCATATTGTCTTTGGTCTTTAGACTTTCGTCCTCGAGACAGTTTTCTTGAGCACAGTCAAGCAGTCAGCCAAACCTTACACTAGGAGACTTTTCTTATTTTGGCTATATCTGACCTCTGCAGGAAAGCCTCACATGGACAGAATCCTGGAAGCAATTCTGAAATTACTCACGTTCTCTGTTCAGATTCAGTCAATTTGGATATATTGCAAGGGCTTGTGAGGAGTCTCAACAATGAAGTGCTCCTCCTGGATGAATGGGCCTTAATTCTCCAATATGCACACTGTTGCCAAGAGTGCCTTTTTTGCAATCATTGAGTTTTTGTTCACAGAGGACAAAGTCTTACTCACCTAGGAGATTACTTTGTTGACCTTGTGGTGTGTTTGGTATAATAATATCGTTAAGCAAGTATTTGAGAACCCTGTCTCCAAGAATAATTCACAATTGAGCTGTTGATTAAGACATCATCTGCATAGGCTAGGTTTCCCCTTTTGCCCAAGTCGGGCATGGCCTTATGTAGGAAGATATTACATTTGTTGCCAGAGTTTATGTTTCCAAAGGGGGTTTGGGTCCATGTGTATTGCCCCTCAAAGGTAAAGTCAAGCTTCCCTACTCACAGATACGGTCCAGTAACCATTGGTCAGGTCAATGGCATTATACAACTTTGACACTTGTAGCTGGGCCAGTCTCTGATCGATGTAGGGAAGCTGCCATCTTGTCATGTGGACCTGTTTATTTAACTCCCGTTGGTCTGCAGTGTGTCTCCATTGGCCATTGGGTTTGAGAATCCCCAGTAATGGATTGTTAAAGATACTGTGGACTGGACAAATTATCCCAAAAAATTCTAAGTTTTTAATAATCTCTGTGAGTGACGCTATAGATGTGAGAGGCAACCGGTATTGCTTTACATACACTGGAGCCATCTCAGGGTCAGTAGGTATGGAGATTAAATGTATCTCTGTGCATCCGCAGTCATTCAAACCCATGGCAAAAATATCCTGAAATTCCCAAAACACCTGTTTCAGGTTCTGCTTTTGCTCCTCTGCCTTACAGGCATCAGCCAGATTGATTAGTTCTTCGACCATCTGCTTAAAGCCTGGATAGACCTTGGGTTTGGCAATTTTGGCATTATCCTCCAGTTGTGTGGAGAGATTGCTTGTTATGGTGTTGGCCTGGACATGAGGTTTCAAGGATGGGAGGTAGTCGCTGTTGACTTGAAATACCACCTTATCCTTCCTGATGTCACAGGTCACCTCTTCCCCACCATAAGGGCAGGAGGAGTACACCAAGAAATGTTCCACTTGCCGGGTGAAAATCTTTTTCGGAGGATATCGTTGTCAAAATTGTAACAGTTATTTGGAATCGGTCCAATGACCTCCTTACCTAAGTCAATAGAATAATGTTGTGCATTAAACTGCCATTCCAATAATGGTGTCTGTGCCCAAAGTGATACTTCTGGGGTCGCTGTTATCCACCAATATTCAAATGGTGTCATTTTCTTGCTCAGCTAGGGATGTTGGATGTAAACACAAACCTTTCTATTGGAGGTGGTAATTCACATTTATATAAGCATCCTTGTTTTTGAGGTTCTGTCCTTGCTTACATTTAGGGGAATTGTAAATTGTCGCACCTTTCCTGGGATGGTGACCTCTTATCAGACTTGAACTTCGACTGCATACAGCAGCAATTGAGCTGACCAAAATGCTTTCTCAGTGTTGTCAAAGCCCATGGTGTAAACCCCCAGTCCGGACCAGGCTTTGTAATCCAAATTATTTGAGAATCGATCGAGAATGTCAATGCTTAAGTAAAAGGCTGAGGGGACATCTCCCACAACCCAAAAATTAAGTTCTATGCTTTTGTCACCAATGGACAATTTTAGCATGCTTCTGCTAGGCAGGAGATGTTTGGAATTCAGAGTTTCCAGGCTCTTTTCTCACTTATCAATCAACCTACACGTGGGAATTATCTGATCCTTTGGGAGTTTCCTGAATAATGCTTTGTTGATGAAGCTTCTTCTGTTATTCAGGCATACTCTGGCAAGAACAGGCTCCGTGAATGGGGAAAAACAGCTGTTAAAACTGAAAGGGAAATTGATTTTCAAAAATGGAGAAGGGTTCCCATCATCAGTTTCTTCTCCTACAGAAATGAGAGTGATGTCAGGTACTTCAGTATTCATAAAGTGGAATTCTATTTTGTCAGACTGTTGTTCAATCGTGTGGCACATACCATTTAAACTCACATAATGTGTACTTTGTTTTGATTTGATTTCCAGTGAGTTTGAATCCGGAGGACCATGTTCACGCAGTCAATCAGGGGTTATAACCACTGAAGGAGGTCATTCCCTAGTAGACAAGGTGTGCCCTCTGGACTCTGGAGTGATGACTATCACCGGGTGTTAAACCCTATATTTCCCAATTCCGATCTCCAGATCTGCAGTCCCTTTGATGGAAATTTCATCCCATCAAAGTTTTGGACTTGAACAGGAAGAGGTGTGAGGGGGAATTTGTTGACTCTCCCCACTTCATGAATTTATTTAGTCAAAGACCTTTTTGTACAGGAGGGTGGCTTGGAATTCTGTATCCACAGGCACATATAATGTACATTGACCCTGTACCTTGATAAAGGCATACATTCTTCCTTCTCTCTCTTCAAGGGGACAAAGAAAATGTGTATTTTGTCCCAGCTTGGCAGTTAATTCTTTTTATTTTGAACTCAGACACTGTGAGATCTTGGACAGTTTTCTGTGTCGGAGTATGGGAATCTGCAAAGAAGATTTTGCACCCAGATATCTTTGGGATTTGGAAGTCCCCTTTTACGCCTGATTCTTTGCTGTCCCCCTTTTCCTGGAGACAGTTACCAAACGTGTTTGGGGGGAGGATCCCTCATTGCTTTCAGGGTTATCTGGGTGACATTGTTGGGGTTTTAGAATGTGTTTCTCTGGGTCAGTCTCCATATTTACCCAGTCTAAATCAAGGTCATTTGGGACCCCTTTATCCTTGAGATGGATCCCTACATACCTGAAAGAGAAGATTTTCTCCCCTTAATCCTCCACAGAATCTTCCCCTTTGAACGGGATTATGCGGTCTTCCTCCACAAAGTGGGTACTCTTTGGCTCAGGATTTCTCCTACTTACTCTCTGTACCCTTTTTGGCGGTAGAAGATTTGTGTTCAAGTTCAGAGGTTTCCAGGGGTTTTGTTCTGGTGAGAAAGGAAACTTCCTCTAGGGCTTTGCATCCCCCTTACCCCTGGACCCTTCCTCTCGAATCTGTTGGTTGTCAGAGGTTTCTTGTCATCATTGTTCCGGGGTAACAGACCCGGGTGTTCAGCTGTTCTGGGCAGCAATTTCCATTTGAGGGCTCTCCTTTTGCAATTTGAGGGCTCTCCTTTTGCAATTTCCATTTGAGGTAGTGATTTATAGAGTGCCTAAATATGTGTATGCTGCTTGTGTTATAGGGTCTAGCAATGTAATACCTTGATTAATATTGTAGGGCATACAATGTTGTTACACCTGGGTCACTCCTGCGTTTTAAATGATATTGGGCCTCATCACAAGTTGGGTGGTATCCCAGCGGTAAATCTCTTGGGATAGCACTCAATTCAAATTGCGGTATCACAACTTGGTCCAGCACCATTAGCGCCCGATCCCGAGTTGCGGACAGGACTGTAAATCCCCATTCCCATTAGACCCAATGGGGCAATATGGGCACTATTACTGCAGCGCTATTCATGCCACAGGAATAGCGCCGAAAATGCATGGAAAGTGCCAAGAAGTACCTCCAGCGCAAATGTAAATCTCCAATTTTCGTCCCACATTAAAATGACTGCCACATTACCGCCCAATTTTCGTCCCGAACTCGGGATTGGGCGGAGCGGTAATGTGGCAGTAATAGTGTTAACCCTGCATTTTTGTACCATCTAGTCACTTCATCAGATTTAGGATATTATCTTGCCCTGAATTTTAGATGCAAGGTACATAGATTGACAATGATTCTTTTCGCACTCATGCTCTCTTGTGAAGAAGCACATTATTGCTGAGAGTAAATAGGAATTACAAATGTGGTCATTTGCATTAATATTGATATACACTTGTGTAGTTTTTAGCATTTTTATGGTTCAATAGCTATCTATGTTTAATGTCATTGTATTTATTTTTAATTTATTTAATGTACTACTTTGTATATGTAAATGCGCGTATGGGGGAGATTCAATTGACTTGATTGAACAACAGTCTTGTGTACTTAGACATGCAATTTACCTCTAAATGTGTGTGTTTTGAGCACTAAGAATCAGTTTGTTATCCGGCTATGTATTTTTTCTATTGCTTGCAGTTGCTCGACTTTGAGACTGCAGTACCTTATAGTGTATGCATTATCACCCCAGATAGATAATTCAATCCACGAAAAAGACAAGCAAAGAAGGCCAGACTTATAAACATGCAATGCTTCTGGTTTTTAACTTAAGGATATATGGACTACTTGTATTTCTATCTAGGACACAAGATGGCACTGGGCATGCTGTGATGGTAACATTTGATGTAGTAGGATGTTACATTATGTGGCATATAATGTTCCAGTCATGAGGCTGTGATGTGGTGTAGGAATGCAAGAAGCGTAGATGGTTGTTAGCTACAGCCAGAAGAGACTTGAGTTGCTTCCTGAGGCCCTAGAGGATTTCCAAAGTTCAGTATGGACTACCAAAGGGATGGTCTTCCAGTAAATAAAGGAACAGCAAGGGAAGGCCTGTTTCCTGTTCATGTTTCTTCTTGCCCTGGACTATCATCTTGAGCTGAGCAATGATCTTGCTTCTGGAGGAGTGTGGCCCACCAGAGCTAGGGTTTTGCAGCTAAGTAGGCCAGTGTGTGAGTGGTCCTTGCCTTATAGATAATGCGGTCTTCTTCAACATGTTTTCTGTCTGGGATGGGAAGCCTGTGTAGCTCCCTTTGGAGAAATGTGGTCATGCTGCAGGATGTTGGCCGGCGCTGGGTGGGCACAATGTGTTGACAGAATGCCAGTAAGAAGCTTGTTTTCCCCATAGATGTTGGAGGTTATAGTATATGAACTGTGTATGGAAGGGAGGGTCTTCGCGGCCCCCCTCCCTTTCATTCTCACCAACGTGCAGACTATGACTCGTCCAGCAGCCACCCACGTGCCTGTGGCCAGGGATGCGGGATGGCTGCGGGCCGACACATGTGGCTGCAACACTCGCCAGCAGCATGGTATCAGACTCCATTTTGTGGCACGCTCGGACTCCATTTTGAATATAATAACTTAAGCATCACAAAACACAAGCAGTTTGTAGGGCTGCAGCTCTTCCCTCCTGATCACGCAGAGCAAGCCAGGCACTTCCCTTGCCCTCCTCCCTTCGGTGTCCCTGCTGCAGGCCTGTTCTCATGATAGACTAAGCGTGGAAAAGTTACACTGTATCGTTCACCTTCCGCAGTCCATCACTGAC
The DNA here is from genome assembly GCF_040938575.1 of Ambystoma mexicanum. Taxonomy (NCBI): domain Eukaryota; kingdom Metazoa; phylum Chordata; class Amphibia; order Caudata; family Ambystomatidae; genus Ambystoma; species Ambystoma mexicanum. The sequence continues at coordinate 1,154,343,411 of NC_090928.1, forward strand.
CTGCAGATGATCTGGTCGAAGCTGGGGTTTGAGAAAAACAAGCTACCTCGATAACACTAATCCTTTACCCCCGCATACCCCACATTGATGATATATGCTGTGGATAACCCCCAACCCTGTTCCCCGTTTGAAGTGCCAGAGATGCATACATAGCCCGTGTGCCACCCTGTTTCACCTATACAGCTAATCCCTCTGAAGGGACAATAAATTCACTTCTGTTGTTGTATGCCATTAGATTGTATATATTGAAATAAGGCAGCCCTCATCCATCCCAGATTGCACGCAGAAGCCATGAATTGTATATTTAAGCCTCTCGTCAATGACAAGGATTATTGATTGTTACCGACTACACAAAGCAATGTATGATATCAATATATACTCAAAGATTTTACGTACGAATACCAATATACTCAATTAGTATCGCAATATGTATGGTTTATTATAATGTGTGTCAACTGTATAATAGAGTGTCCTTTGTAGCATGTATATAACCCCCTGAGCAAATAGAGCATGCACCCCATATTGCAAGTAAAACTCTGCACACCTTTTTAATGTACTCACACATGCACTGGCCTATTTTTGCCTCATTCCTATGATTCATGTTTACCCCCTGCAAAATGCATGAGACATGGCACAATAAGCTGCAGGGACTTCTCTCCCCTCTCCTGCAGCGCCGCGCACGCAGCCCCCACCTTCCATCCACCTTAATTCGGGCAGACAACTAAAGGCCCTTATTTCATTGACAATGTGATGCTGTAACTGTAACCTCTCACCCTTCCACTAGGCCTGCACCAGGCATCCGCCCTCCCCTAAGCCCCTAGTCCCACAATAACACCATAAAACTTGTCTCACACCCCAAGACCTTGTTTAAAAGAAATATGGGCGACAAGCCTCTCATCCCACCACCTCGTGATGTACGGGCTAAGTACCCTCTGACTCGGTGGTATCCCAGTTCACCCTAACTCCAACTGACCATAGAGGCCATATAGTCTATCTTGTACTACCAAGGTATCCCCCACTAGATCTAACAAAGAAGAATGATAGATGATCCCTGCCTGTACCCCCTGATGAGTCACCTAATCCATGAAAGCTGCTAACCCATTGCCCACTTTGTGTATAGTGTTATCATTAGAATGGTGAAACACTCACACCTAGAGTTATGCGATACATTTCTTGTGATGTTAGAATAACGATTTGTAGGATTTACAGGGCATCATGAATTACAATTAATATTGAATGGGTATGTGTGGCATCAAGGGCTAATGTTAGTGTAGTCAAGATGTATCAATCCACCATCATCCGATCAGAGCTCCGCCCCGATAAGTCCAGATGACCTGCACGCATCACCATGACACCACGAGGAGCCTTGCCAATCCTGAAGCTTCACCCCTATACAGCTATATGTGCCTTTCCCCACTGCCCAATCTCATCGATTCATGTATCCCTTAGCTCCCACGTCATAGGTGATGTGGTTTTGTAACAAAATGTGGATGTTTGCTGATGTTTGGCAGAGCACTCTCGGAGTTGGCAGAGTTCTCTGCTTGCCCTAAATTGGTTTGGATACACTTTTACTTTTTGACTTCACCCACACTTGGTCTTGGTCTCATTCCCATCTGTGGTGTTTCCATCATTGACTCTCACTGGGGAGTTGTAAATGCCTTTTTGGGGGACGCTCACTTTCAACTGTACATCTGAAGTCTTCAGGTGGATCAGAGGTTTAACCACCTGAAGAGAGTTCACTGGAAGCAGGTGGTTTGGGCCTTCTGTTGATATATTTTCAGGAGAGAGTTCTGTGTATACTAAACCGGGAGAGTTTGCAGCAGAGGCAAGGTGAGGTGTGAGGCCACCAAGGTTCATGTTGTTTAGCAACAGTTGAATTGTATCCTGATTATATGGGTAACTTGGTAGGACGACTTCTGTCTAGCTTTTAAAAGCCCGTAATGCTGCCATATTGTCATTCACAGGGTGTGAAGTGGAGAAAACAATTACCGGGAGGAAGAAAAAAAAAGAGTTAAATTGCTTATGCACTGATGATAATTCATATCAGCCTTCTTTCATTGGTGTTAGTAAACTTCTCAGGATTTGATGGGCTCATGAGAAAATGTAGTTCATCAAGGACATCACATTCATGTTGTTTTCACTTAATCTGGATTTCCATAGCTGCGTGTTTTGTGTATTCGATTTGGGGCATACAGACATTCCAAAACCAACCTATAGGTGTAGCGTGAACACATCTTCTGTGTATCTTACTGATATTGTGTGGCATCTAGTGCACTGGACTCTGTTAATAAACACAGGCATGCGGCTTACATCATGTAACGTGTGCAGATGCACAATACTATGGGTACAAGGTGACTAACTGGGAACCCAATTGCTGACAGTGTAGTCCTTTGAGGAATTAGTGCATTTCCTTGCTTAACAACCATGACCCTGCTAAACAGGTAATGAAATTGCTATGCATGAAATGCCCCTTATGAGCACAGAGGGTTCTGCAAAGAAAGGATTGTTCACAGATCCTGCTGGTCCCAGTCTGCTGGAAATCCATTGTTATGCTGTTCAAGCAGAATGCCATTGTTTCCATCTATGCCCTCATGTAATTTCTGCAAGACTATCTGCACCTCTACTGTGTGCTGTGTCTGCCCTGTTCCTCTTCTTATGTTTTGTGTGTTAGATGTTGACCTACCAGTCCAATGCACGTAGCTGCACCATTCATCATGTAAACTACATCCCACCATGAAATGGCATAGTAGAGCTCCAATCTGTGTTTTCTATTTGGAGAAGCTGCACAGTTTGTTATTGCAAGAATACATGCATTCATGCAGGCCTACAATTCACTGGGGCAAAGATTCACTATGCAAGGACAACTTTACAGGCTCAGGTAGATGCCTTGTGAGGCAATGTTGTATAAATAGCTTTCTGAAGGCTACTTTGCTAAACTAGCTTTCAATGGCTTTCAGAAATCTGGTTCTAGTCCCTCATTAAGTGATAGCACTCTCATTCTGGAAGGTGGCTTTGGGATTTGTTGAACATTTTACAATCTGTGATGTTCAAGATTGAATCATCAATACTTCAGTTCAGTTATTTATTCAGTGATCGCAGTGCCACTGGGTACTTTTCACATGTTTGTCATTGGGGACTGTGATTCTTGATCTACACTTGCAAGGTAAGGACCTGCATGTGTTTGCCAACACTTTTTGTTAGGTGGTGTGCCATTGTTTTGCATTTTAATGATCTAGGTTCGTCCTTCATTTAACCACCACAAATGAAGAATTCAACCTCTGCATAGTTACTGTCATTTTAAATGCTGCAAACCCCAAATACAGCCCTGTAGTCTCAATGAACTGGGAGCAGCGCCATTTTCCCACCATTCGTAATCTGGTGGATTTACTGCTGATACAAGTGTCAGCAATTGTTACAGGGTTTGGCAGTGTCACCACTGATAAACACAGCAAACCTGTTAGAAGACCCTTTGGGTCTGTAGCTGAAATACAAATATGGCTAATAGCACCTCCACCGGCCCTTTATGTGCCTGTGCGCATCAACTTATGGGGGTTTGATGTACACGGGTAGTGCCTTGCTCTTTACTGCAGGATCGAGACATTGGCGCTATCAATCTTTGGACAGTGCTGCAATCCAGGGTTTCACGCCCACTTCTGAGTTTCAGCAGAAGACTGCCAAGTTTTCAGTCTAGCATTAGCAGTTTTTTTGATTTAGTGTAGGCTTCCAACCAAGCATCAAACAGACTCCGGAAAATACTGACACATGAGTCTTCAGGACAGTGGAGAAACAATTGCTGACCAATTTAGGGTGGTGCAAAGTGTATTGTTGCAGTGCACAGTGACTTTGCACTGACTTTGCACTGATGCAAATTGACTTTGCACTGCCAACAAACCGAGGCGTTGACATGGGGCGCTAAGGGGATATAACCATGGGTCTTTTGGTTGTAGCCCCAGATAGAAGCTCAGGGGTTACAACCAAAAAGGCTAGCTAGCCCACAGTCCCGACAGTCCCAAAATTAGCATAGCCCCATATCTTTTCCAGACCTAGCTACACCCCTGCCATCAAACACCCTGATTCACAGAGCGGTGTAGAGTATATTTTTGCAGTGCAGAGTGACTTTGCATCAGTGCAAAGTCAGTGTGCACTGAAAAAATACACTTTTAACCGCTCTGTGAATCAGGAGGTTCCTTGGCAGTGCAAAGTCACTTTGCAATCTGCTAAAAATTCCATGAATCAGGCCCTAAGTGTCTTGTGTTTGCCTCCTATGCAGCAATATCCGTGCAGTGCTTTGGCATATAGGCAAAGTAACATTGCAATTTTCACCTTTTTAAAAATGACTTTGTGTGTATTGTCCAAGATTTTTGGATAGGAGTTATTATAGAAATGATGAACGTCTGTCCTTATGACCAATAATTATGTGTTTCACGAATTACAAAAGACATAAGTACATTTAAGTGGGGTAAATCACGCAGTGAGTATTTGCTTCCTGTCAGCAGAGAGGTATAATGCTGATGTGAGGAGTTGTGAACCAGTGAGTATGTTGGGTTTGAAAGGTGTTTTAGAAACAAATCGATGGGCACAATATGAATACACTAATTAATGTGCATCATTTGAACGAGCATTTTTGTTTAGATTTTCCTTTTTTTAATGTTTGTATACTGGGGAAGAATGCATTACTAAAACAAAATCACAGCTTGTCAAAATAAGTGATTATTTGTCATAAATGACTCCAGTATGAAGGTTTTACATACAATTCCCGAGAATGCTTGTGATGGATGGAATATAACATTCATGAATCTGAAGTTACAAACCAAAAATAAAGCACCATTTTATAAAGTGTTTGCTCATGTTATTTAATTTTAAAACAAGTTTGAGATGAAAGAACACAGTGTGTTCTTCTTGGTGTAGCAACACTAAATCTCAGGTGTAAACAATACACCATTCAGAACATCGAGTTATATTGGAACTAATATTTGAATATTCACAAATGCCAGCAGTTTACTTGCTTTTGAAATGTATTTTAGAAGAAAAGGGGACAGGAGCACACCTCAAGCTGATGTGTCTCCCTGAGACAAGCCTGTATCTCTTGATCTTTGATATCAGTGAGCAATGTTTGCGATGCACTGAAAAATAAATCTAGTTGTACGCACTATGGATCGACTTCTAGGCACTGCATTCCCTCTGATCTTATTCCCATCTGCTACTGGCTCTTCATAAATGGCTTCTGGGTGCACGACATTCAGATCTGCTCTTGCATTCTCCTCCTGACATAATTCAATCTTCTCACTTCATTCCTGGTTGACTGCAAATTACCTATAGTGCATCAGTCTAGATATGCCTTTACCACTCCCATGTGGGGTATTTCTCAGTGATCGAGTAACATCATTGTCTCCTATTCCTCTATTTGCTATATCCACCGATAGCAACTGATTTGCTCAGATCATGATAATGTCTGTAGGGGGCATGTTTCTCTCAGATGTGAGCTTCCCCTTCACAGGGGAATTGATGACATGCTCAGCACATAGCTTCGTTTTGAACATGCCCGAGGTGTAGTGATAGCTTGAAGTAGAGAGTTTGGTTTAAATAAATATGATGATTGATCAACTTGACTTCGAATGTGTAAGAATGGGCTGTTTGGGGTTTTTCCTAAATTATGTAGAAACAGAGATTTCAAATTATTTCTAGTATGCCAACACTCCTTTAACCCGATAGACCGAATAATATTTTCTGAAAGTATTTATTCTGCCAATCCAGTATAGATACCATTTATTGTGCAAGCAACTATCTCTTCCCTTCTCATAGTTAACTTTAATAATATAAATTGACCTGCTTTCATTGAACTCTCAACGCATATGCCAGTTATGCAATTAAAATACATGCAACATAGTAATAGATGGTTGTTTGAGCATGAATGAAAAGTAATTCATCTGCAAGTAGCGATTATTTTATCTCGTTAATACCTTCTTTAGTGACACGTAATGGAGATTTTCAATACATCTGGGTTAGAGGTAAACAACCACCTGGGCCCAAGGGCTGGTGTTATTTATTCAAGTGCCAATCACGTGACATGTAAAGATGAAGGATCCAACTACCATCTGCTCTTTGAAGGTAAAGGATGGCAAACACACTTACATTTGTCATTCACAAGCCATGTGCAGCCATAAGCGATCGTTCAGTTCAGCTGTGCAGACATAGATTGTAATCAATTTGGATATCACGAAAATCAAGTATCTGTGGATATTTAAATGGATTTTTCTTTCAACACATAATCACCTGCTAAAACTTCTGTTTGTGAAATTTCGGAAGTTATGTTTAGGAAGGTTTCAAAACAAAAGACCAGAATGAATGTATCTCTGGTCTAGATACACATGGTAACATGTTCGCTTAGCCTCATTGGTGCCCGAGGTTCTGCACTGGATTCTGAAATAGTTTTAAGTTAAGACAGAATGCAATTGTTTTAGGCTGCTATCCTGTCTCTGTTTTAACGCTTTGGAACACAATATTCACCCCATCTATAATATTTTTCTTTCATTTGCATGATTCTATAAGTCCAAACCTTGGGCATCCATTACAAGGCTCATTCGACTGAGTAAAATGGGCATTATTATCCACAATTTGCAGCATGACTCTTTCTGTGGTGCAAGGAGTCTGTATCAAAGACTGATTATCCTCTAATGGAGGATAATCAATTATTTGAGCATGTATTTAATTGCAAACCACTTTTGTCTAAAACACTTACACACAAAGTAGTTTCCATTCTGTTAGCGGCTTCCCTACATGTGTCAATATACGACGACGTACGACGACGAATCTGCTCGCGGTGCCTGTCTGCCTCCTGTGGGCGTTCATCGTACAGCCGCGGCCGCGGCAGGGTACCTCCACCTGCGGGAAGCCAGCTGGAGCACACGGGAGCCGCCGGAGTGTCAGCGTGCGCTGGTCACGGTGTTCGAGGCGGCTCGTAGAGCCTGCCTGCTCTGTGCTCTTAGCCGCGGCGGCACTTCGCCGTCCGCGGGACGCCCGCGGGAGAGGGACTCCTGTCGGTGTGGGAGCGGATAGAGTTTGCGGTGGGTAATCAGCACATGGGGAAAAAGTGCAGGGGGGAGCTATATTGACTTGCAGTGATTACACTGCCTAGCAAGCAGCGCTACTCACTTAAATTGAGCCCCTTTCCTCCCCTCCCCCTTGCTACCTGTCCCCCCCACCTTTATACCCAGTCTCCCTCCCTTGGTCTGATTTAATGGTACAGCCACCATATGGTGAGGAGTCCATCTGGGTGTGTGTGCTGAACCTGCATAGTGCCTGCCTGAGGGCCTGCCTGAGGGGCGCTGCTATTTGGTGACAGCTGGCTCTGCGCCTTTTCAGCTTAATAAGGACAGTGCAGGTTACGTGTTGAAATCTGGCTCAGATTTGGATGTAGCAAAATCTGGAAAACCGGCTAGAGAGAAGGCACCTTGATTTCTGTAATAAACACTGCTATATGACCTAATGGCGCCAGGGAAGAAAATGACACAAAATAAGTACAATCTGCGCAAGACAAAGAAACAATTGGAAGTGGAAACCCCGACGAACGAGGAGATGAGAAAACCTAAAATAAATAACAAGAAAAAATCCAGCATATCCATTCCCTCGGGACAGGGAGCCATAACTGGTTTCTTTGCCCCCCTTCCCATAACAGAAACTAACTCAACGATCATTGAGGACCCCGTTTTATCGGGTGATAGGGGTGGTGACCCAATGAGTTCCACTAACTTTGACGACATAGATAACAATTCGCTGTTAAACCTGTGTTTGAGTATTCAGCGGGGGATGACTCCCCAGATCCTCAGGCCGCTGGAAGACACAGGTCTGCGACAGGATAATAATTCTATGTCATCTCCTGATAACATCATAGGCCACGAGATACCTTTGGGCCGACTGTCAGCCTCCCCTAATTTAGTAATGGTATCAATGGAAGACGGACCGGATTCAGAGGAAGGAAATCTCTCCACCCTGTTCCCTGGGGCAAAGGAACTGGCAGAGATTCAATCCTCAGTGGCCTCCCTTCAATTTGCACTCAAAATTCTGCTCCAAATGACGGGTCGGATACTTACGAATACTAACCCATTGCCTAATACACAAATAGAAGAAAAGAATAAGGAGGTAGAGGCGGAAATCAATCTATCGGAGGCCATAGGTATCGCTGAGGTAATAAATAAGATAGCTGATAAAGATTCCTCGGTAAATGAGGACCTGAGTGAGCCAGTCTTCTATTCCCGTAAACAACGCAAACTGGCTAAGAAAGCGCAAAAGAACAAGGAAAATACGATGCAAGGAACTAAAGAAGATAAGACGGCGCACATTGGGGGGCGCTCAAAAAAAGCAAAAAAAAGGGCAGCCAGAGCTAAGAAAAAGATGGGCTCTGGAGAAGGCCGCCTCTGCAGTTGGCTTATCACTGATCAAGATACGAATCTAGTCTCGCCGCCCAAATATGAACAACCAGTGACGGTGGATCTGACTGATGATGTGGGAAGATTGCCGACCGTGGATGAAACAGAGGACCAGGCAGACGAATGGGAACGATTTGAGGCCGACCTTCAAGAGGAGGAGGAAACACGGATTAGGGGCCCTGACCTGGTACTTCAATCTGAACCAGCCCCGGCTAGTACCATCATCTCTCCCGGCAGACCAGTTAAGGACGGACCCGATCTCTCAGGGAACAGAATCTGCCTGATTAAAAACCTGTATAAAACCTGCGAACGCAGATGGCTGCCACGATCAGAGTTCCTAATACGTCTGCATTCGGTCCCTGAACTACGCGTCTTAAAATCAGATGATTTCCTGTTTGTGGAACCATTAAAAGGCCTTAACCCTTGTGTGTCTGCAATACATTGTAAATTTATATCCACCGCACAGATGCTTAGGAAATACCGTGAAGAGCTGAGGGCTGTGGATGTTGAGGTTGATGCAGACTTGGACGAAGTTGACACCAGTGCTGAACTTGTGGAAATAAGTGGGCCGGGCATACCAGTGGAGTACCCCTTGATACCTAAAGGAAAGAAAGTTGAAATTGCTGCTGTTCAGTTGGTCCTAAAATGGCTCGCGGAATCTCTTCCTGAGGTATTGCCTAAACATTGAAATTTGACATTGTTATCGTGGAACACAAGAGGATTTGCTCATCTGTAGACGCCGGAGGGTTCGGTTAATTTTATTGTGAAACATAGCCTGATATGCCTACAGGAGACATGGGCAATGGACATTATATTACTTGATGGATACATGAATTATCAATCCTATGCTAAGAAGGGCGATAAAGGGAGACCATTTGGAGGGCTTTTGATAGGTGTGATTAGCTCTCTGCCCTCGAGACAGATACCATGTAATGTTTGTGATAATATGCTGGCAGTAGAGGTTGAATATGGAACACAGGATGATAAGGGGAAGTTCCTTTTGATAAATATATATAATCCCCCGCATGCGGGAACTAGTGAACCTATTCAAGAAGCCCTTCATGAATTACTGGCCTCCTGGTCTGTACTACCTGGTAATCGAGCAGTTATTGTTGTGGGTGATTTTAATTGTCGTATTCCTGCTGAGACAGGGAAATATCCTCAAAACCCCAAGTTAAGAGAGAAACATCTATTAACACATACTAAAACCGACATCGAGGGGCCATGTTGGCGTCGGTTGCTTGACGAATGGGATCTGGAAATGCTGAATGGCTACACGAATAGTGACTACCCGGGGAAACATACTTGGTCCAATGGGCTATATAGTAGTACCCTGGATTACATCTTCATGTGCCCTAAAATGCTCCTCTTAGTGGAAGATATGTCTGTATCACTAAATAAATGGAGCGATCATTCAGCTCTCCACTGTATACTAAACATACAACAGAGAGCTCTCGACAAGTGCAATATGGGCACAGTCTATGCGAATAAATCAGGCTCCAACATTAGATGGTCGGCTAAGAACATTAATCAGGCTGCACTGGCACTCGAGATGGATAAATGGCCAAATTTACCCGATTTCCATTCCATGTCTATTGAATCCATAGAAAATTGGATAAAAGCCTTCTCTCATACACATGCTTTGGTTCCGACCACTAGCATGTATAGACCGGAGGGTGGGCCTCGCTCTTATAATAATAAGATTAGAGATGTCAAAAGGGACTTGAGACGGGAACTGCGTATGAGCAAGAAAAAGTTAGGACCATCTGATGTATTACGAGTGGCTGCGAGGAAAATTAAAAATAAATATAGATCTATTATTAAAAATATAAAATCTGTTGCTAATACCTGGGCTCACCAGAGATTAGTGCAAACGATTTGTTCTAAAAACACTCGTAGTATCTGGGCACTTCTGGGGGATACTAGGGAGTCATCGAAGGGCCAAATGGTTAATCCAATTAAAGCTGAGATATGGGTTAAGTTTTTACTAGCCCATAATACAATACTACAGAGTGACGAATTGGGCCCTCAGATAACTTTGGCTCCCTATCTGGCCTTTGATATCTCATATGCGGCCATAATTTCCAAGATAAAGACGCTCAAACCGTCCAGAGCTCCAGGTCCGAACGGTCTAGCCAATATAGTTATGAGAAAACAGCCCGAGTTTTGGGCGAGTGTATTGGCAACACTGTTCAAGAAGATAATGTTACAGGGGCAAATACCGAGCTCATGGCAAACAGCAGTATTGATACCTGTTTTTAAAAAGGGCAATCGCCTAGATCCCACTAATTATCGGCTCCTCTCCATGCTGGACACAACGGGTAAATTGTTGGCTTCTTTACTGCTTGAGGAATTACAATCATGGGTAGAAAGGGCTAACATTCTGTCCATCTTCCAGTGTGGATTTAGGAAAGGTTATTCAACGAGTCACAATTTAATGGTCATGAACCTGTTGAGAACTAAAGCATGCAGTAAAGGTGCACCACCTTTATACGCTTTATATATTGATTTTAAAGCAGCTTTCGACACCATCCCTAGGGAACGTTTGTGGGCTAAACTTAACGGTCTTGGGTGTCCAGCAGGCATCCTGTATTACCTTAAATTGCTGCACTATAATACGTCAGTCAGACTAAAATTAGACCAAGAGGGACACCTGACTGATAAAGTGCTGCAGAACAGGGGGGTGAAACAGGGCTGTGTGACGGCCCCCTTGGTATATAACCTGTATGTCCATGACATACCATTGGCCATAACGGCCGTCTCAAACTGCCCACCTAAGATTGGGGAGCTGGTATGCACTGTCCTGGCTTACGCAGATGACTTGGTCATTTTTGATCACACAATCAGTGGCCTACGCAGATCGGCCACTGCTTTGTGGGATTATGCGAATCATAATGGCCTTACTATCAATCTTGACAAGACTAAGGTATTGCGATTTACCAATAAAAGAGTGTCACGCGTAAATCTTATGGTGGGTAAGAACATAATCCCTTACGCCCCACATTATCGGTATATGGGTATTGACTTCGAGCCTAGTGGTGACTATAGCATATGCAAACATTCTCGGATGACGCGAGCAGCGCAGGTTACATCGCTGGTTGCGAACTTCACTAACAAGCAAGGAGGTTTCACGTTATGGGGCACTCGCCAACTATATGTGCAGGTTTTTACACCCATGATGACCTATGGACTAGAGGCCCTGTTCGACCTAGATCTTAGCTGGCTACAAGTAATAGAAGGGAAATTCTGGCGGCGGGTCTTGGGGCTGCCCCCAGGAATTCCAATGGCCATTTTACGCCTAGAGCTGGGTATACCGTCATTGAAAGCTATAGTGATGAAAAAGAGACTAGGGTTTTTTATTAAAATGCGTAGTGGTACAACAAATCCAGTATTGACTGCTGTGGATAAGGAAATATGTAAAAAACAAAATTCCCTCCCACCCGCTGCTATAATGTTAAGATATCTCGCTGATATAGGATGGACGTATCGCGAAGGGGACTACACCTGGCAAGTTCAGAGAGCCCTAGATAAGCGAATAGATATGTGGGATTGGTTGGAAAATTTTGCCCACCTCAGTACATTGAAAAGTTATGAATTTGTGAAATTCAGGTTGTATACATATATGAGACCGCAAGATTACCTTAACTTATGCCCTTGCAAAAGACTGCGACGCTTTGTACTCCTATTAAGACTGGACCAACTCCCGACCCTATGGGTCACGGGCCGGAGAGATCGATTGCTGTCGACACTAAGGATCTGCAGATTGTGCAAAATCAATATTGTTCTTGAGACAGCAAGACATGTCCTGACTCAATGTAGTAGTATGACAAACATAATACATCAACATATGGGAAAGTATACGCATGACTCTGTAACAACCTCTAAGGCATTATTTTGGCATCACTGCTTAAATTCCGAAAATATCCACATTTTTACTGCTTTATATAACATCTGGTTGGTCATAGAGGGAAAATTGGGCATTAGGATCTGAATAGGTAGCATTATCTACACTCAGGAGCAGTGATGGGAGACTCCTTTACTAGAACCCTTCCTGGGCTATGCGTGACTCTGTAATTGTGAATCCTGTAATTATGAATTCTAACTCCTAACCGTTCTTCCAAATATTGTCAGTATTTCGTATCCTGGTGAGTTCTGATGTGATTCCCACAGGGCTTGATTTAGGACGATTTAGGTTGTTTTAGGTCTTAGAATGTATGATTGTGTCTAGGCTAGATTTATTTATTTATTTATTGTTATTAGCATTGCCATTTTTATTTAATTGTGTAATCTTAATCTTATTATTGTATTTTTGTTGTCATGTATGTGTAAAGTTTATTAGCTAAACTGTAACACATTAAATAAATAAAATAAATAAATATAGCAGACATTAGTAGGTAGATTAGTTAGTACTACAATTGAGATGGGTATCCCCTGTACCGTGGACCTGGGGAACTATGTAAATAGCAAATAAGAGAAATGGGGTCACACGGATAAATACAAAAATTCAAAATATTCAAAGACTCAGTAGGGTGAATTTACAATGAGGGACATGGACAGGTCAGAAGTCAAATTTACATATTTTATTCAATGAATACAAATAACACATTAAAAGTAATTTGATATCATCCACACTATATCCACAGACAAGATATGCTGCCCATAGAAAAAAGACTTAGCTACCGTAATAGGATTACTCCTCTCGGCACAATATTGACGTAACGAAAAAATGGACACTTAGAATCTCATTTATAACTTTCCTTTTTGCATTGAAAAACCCCTCTTTTATTTACCTTAGTTCATTAGAATACCACACATTAGCCTCAACTTTGCCAGCTTTCGAAAAATGTTTTGGGGTAAAACTATCTGACAAGTGAATAGTCTGGATTGAAAACTCTCAAAAAAATCATCAGGGTCTTTCAGGCCATATAATATTAAACATATAGTAAGAGATATACGTTTTTTTGGTAATGAAGCAGTGGAAGACAGCATGATGGAAATTCTCCTTAAGTAGGCCTTTACACAGGATTCTGAATGCAGAAATCTTTCCCAAGACAGAACCAGATGGCTGGAGATAAATTTTGGAGTTTAGGTAAAGAGTGAAAGGAAGAGATTACCTGGCACAGTTACCTTGAGCTGTTGATGTCCCCACCGATCTTGAGCCTTTAAAAAACAAACAGAGGGGGCGTGGCCAGCTGGGGACATGGATGATTCCTGTGTGAGCTCCGAGTCTGTTCCGGTCCTTCACTCCCAAAAGCCCCTTAATCAGGGCCAAAACGACCCCATGGTCAGGTACGAGGCCTGCCTTCCAAGGGTGTTGCCTTCTGCTGGTGCTTAGGCGGGGCTCCGAAGACAGAGTCGAGAGGACTGGGTGACTTTTGGATGCGTTGGATGGTGAACACATTACAGGTGGAGGCAGGGGCCTAACCTCGAGGAGCGGCATGCTGCATGGCGGACTCCCACATGCTTCCCTGACTCGACAGCATTAAGCGCCCACATTGGTAAAGTGGCAAGGAAAGAGTAACTACAGATATATATATATATAGGCGGTGAAAGGAAGAATGCAGGAACAGGCATGGCACATGCAACAAACATTTGCATCCATGTCCAAGGCACAGTAGAAACATCCAATCGTGGGCTGAAACTCACATGCATCATGGGACATGCTGATCACATGCACACACATCACCGGAGGGTCATGCATCTGGCCCCGTATACCGCCAGAAAAAGTGGATACAAGGATGACTAGGCTGTATCAGTGAATCAACACATCGTCACGGACATGTGTCATGCATCTGTGGCGTTTACCAGTCACTCACACACTACTTAGACACACGGACATGTACACCATGCATGTCCATGACAGCAGCACCCATCTCTCACACCCCAAACATGTCCAAGTACAGACACAGGCATGCATACATGTATGCATTCCGCATGCTGCCCTGCATGATGCATTGTAATACATACACCATCAATGTGGGTCACGCCTGACTGGACTCACATGCAGCACCATCATGTCCCTGCACACACACATCCAAACATGACCCATGTCACACATACAGCCAAGTAGCTAACTACCACCACACTGCAACATGCACTGTTTTAAACGGGAATGCATGGCCACTTACCGCTCGACTCCAGACGGGCCTGTATCCTGAGGATCTGGTGGTGAAGCACTGGGCGAATGCACTCCAGGACCCTCATCTGCTTGGTGGTAAGGTGGCCCTGGCTCCCCACTGCATCCGCTACGTTCAAGAGGCGCTGGGCCTCCTTGAGGGTCCTGGACTTGTAGTCCTCCCAGCACTTCTGGACGTGTTTGATGTCGCGGGGTGCCACCCCCTCCACATTGATGGCACCCACTATGTCCGTCCAGATCCTCTTCCATCCTTCTTGTAAGCGCACAATGGTGTGAAGAGGGCATCATAATGCCCCAGGACTTGCTCCACCAGGATGCCAACTTGATTTCATTTGCACTGAAGCTGGCAGCCCTCTGCCTCTCTGCTGGGGGTTTGCCACTGATGCCGGATGGTGTTGCATCGGACTTGGCAACCGCCGAGGCAGGTGTGGGTGGGCAACTGGGTCCTGGGGCTGTGCTGTGGAGCAATGGAACACCAGTTGGGAGTCTTCTGTTCAAGCAGGGGTGGTCACTGCAACTGCACCCCTGCAGATGGCTGATGTGCAGGCACCAAATGGCAGGGCCCTGTTGGCAGCAGATGGCATGTAGGAGGCTCTTTTGGTGGGGTGTTGCCTACACGAACAAGTGTGTGTGTTTTTCTTTTTCCTTTCCACGCAAGGCAGTGAGTTGCACACACTATTTTTCCCACTGTTGTTCCCCTGTGCATTGCGTACCGTTTTCGAGGCCATAGTAGCCTGTGTGTTCCACACATATGTGTTTTTTGTGTCCCTGGGTGCCACACCATACTGCTGGAGGTAAAATCCATGCAAGTGGGCTACCAGGGTCGCGTGCACGTTTTTCATTTGAAATTGTACTATTTATTTATATTTTTATTTACATTTTTGAAATTTTTTTTGTTTTATTTTTTTGGGGGGGCCTGAGCAGTGTGTGATCCGTCATTTTCCCCAGGGGTCACAGACAGCCTTTAAGGGGCAAAGGGGTACCTATTCCATCCAGTACCCTGCCCCCTTAAACCTAATTGCCCAGGACAATCGTTGAGTGCACCTCCCATCGGCTTTTTACCATTTGTCCCATGGTTGGGAGGCCACCAAAGGGTAAGGAAGGCAAAGCTGGGCATCCTCCCAGGGGTGTGCGTGGTCGGGCACATGGCCACAGAGACCAGGGGGGACTGGGAGTCCAGGTTCGCCAGGGTGGCTACAGAGGGGGAAGACGCAGGGGTGCCCCAATGGAGCAGGATACTCAGCCACGTGCTGGTGCAGATATGCCACCATTCCCTGTGGCTCCTGGTGATGCAGCTGTTGCATCACAACCTGTGGCCCATATGACCCAACAGAAACTTTCATCTGCTGTCACGGGCCCACCGGTTGTGGTAGCTGCAGGTGCAGCTGTGGGGACCACCACCCGGGCTCGGGATCAGGCAGCGCATGTTGTGTTGTATGATGAGGACTCCCAGGACGATTTCCATCTTGTCAGGAGGTGCGGGTCATGTGTGTCCAGTGTGCTGTGACCGGGGCACACGTATCTGGGGCAGTTATGACATCTGCGGACCCAAGCAGCCGGGTGGTGGTAACTGCATGGGCAGATGCAGCCAACACCACCCTGGCAGTGAGTCAGACCCAAGCCAGACCTTCCGTCCTCATTCCAACACACACTTCCTTCGTCCAGCCCACCAGTGCCACTGCCCACACTGATCAGGGCCCCATTGGCCACTCAGGGTCAGTACCACCACACAAAAGGAGGAAGCGTGCTCCTGCGCAAGAGGCTGAGACTGCAGACACGGCTCTGGCCTCCGGCACGTCCAGGAAGAAGCCTTTTGGCAAGCAGGAACTGGACTTCCTTGTGGACTGCGTGTCGGCACACCAACGCGATATGCTTGTGGGCCCACAGTGCCATACAATGCATCACCAGCGTATGGTCCACTGGTAGCATGTTGCGGATGGTGTGACATCCATGGGATCACGGTGTGCACGACTCAGGACTGCTACAAGCGTTGGAATGACCTCAGACGCAGTGCAAAACAAATGCGTGCCTCCAATTATTCCATGTCTCTGGTGACTGTGATTGCGGATGGTGTGACATCCATGGGATTCACGGTGTGCACGACTCAGGACTGCTACAAGCATTGGAATGACCTCAGACGCAGAGCAAAACAAATGCGTGCCTCCAATTATTCCATGTCTCTGGTGACTGGTGGTGGGCCAGCACCAGAAGAGGATGAACTCAATCAGCATGAGTAGTTCATCCCGGAAGAACAAATCCGTGGAGTGGGAGAGAGGATGGATTATGATGCATCGTCCTGTGAGTATTGATGCGTGTTACTCAATGACATGTGTATTTGGTGTGTGTGACCCTCCCAGCTACAACTTGGGTCCTTCCTTTCATCAATCTCCCTCTCTACCTGTGGTGTTCAACAGGGGTCTGACCGCTCGGCCTGGCTTTCCAAACAGCACCTGCCAGCTCTCGTCTACTGCATTTTCATTCTCTGCTACAACTTCTAGTGCTATGCTGATTACACTCAACGCATTTCCAGGCTGCCCTTGGCCACCTCTTCTCCCTCCCTCATTTCTGATTGCCTCATTGACATTTGAAATTGGTGTACTGCCAATGATCTCTAAATGCCAGCAAGACTGACATCCTCCTCATCAGTACACCTTCATCATCCTTTCCCCTCACTCTCTGGCCGGCCCCCCTTGGCCCT
The DNA here is from genome assembly GCF_040938575.1 of Ambystoma mexicanum. NCBI lineage: Eukaryota > Metazoa > Chordata > Amphibia > Caudata > Ambystomatidae > Ambystoma > Ambystoma mexicanum. The sequence continues at coordinate 1,154,360,671 of NC_090928.1, forward strand.
CCTCCTACCCCCACCTGCAAGGCTAACAGCCTCTGGGTCACCTTTGACTCCACACATTCCTTTTCCGCACACATTGCTGACGTTTGTTGAGATATACTAACGTCTTGCTTAACCTTTTCAGGTGTACTGTGCCTTTCCTCTCGTTCACCTACAAGCTCACAGTCTCTCAAGCTCTGGTTGTCTCAAGGTTGGACTACTGTGACAGGCTCTTTCAAAATTCTTCCTACCTCCACACTCCGTCCTCTACCATTAATCCAGTACAGGACTTTGAGACTTGTCTTTGGCCTCAAGCCCTGGGATCCTGTCTTTCCATCTCTGAAATCCCTTCATTGGCTACCAGTGGATGCAAGGATGAAACTTTAGACCCTCTGCATTGTGCACAAGGGTTTCTGGGGCCTGGGTCCAAAATACCTTCAACTATCCCTCTTCCAATACCTCCCCTCTCGAGTCCTTTGGTCCTCTACCTCATACTCCCTCCGGGTCAGTTGTTTATCGAAGAAACAAGCTGGGGCAGATCTGTGTCTACGGCTGGGCCCTCCCTTTGGAACAGCCTACCTGCCACATTGAAACTTGAGGAGAAACATCTCTGCTTCCGGAAGCACCTCAAGACCTTCCTATTTACTCCTGAATTAGCCCCTCTTCTACACAGCTGAACAGTTTCCTCTCTTGGCACTGTGCACCTGGACATCCACTGTCCTTCGGGCCCAGGTACCTGCTCACCCTGCCTCCCTGCTGCACTTCCTCCAAGCCTCCCATTGCAATGGGTCCCGTACGTGTACCCATAGAGTCCCCCACTCTTCTTATGCACTCATCAGATTTTCCCTATCCAAATGATCTTGCACTTGCCACTTGCTGGCTGCACTACCACCTTTTGAATGCCTATTCTATCATTGGACTTAATTTTCAATATTTTGTCTCCTCTGTTTGGCAAGTTCCACTTCTCCCCCTTCCAGGGCCTTCAACCCTTTATCCCTTCTCCATGCACTTACGTGTTCTCAATGTCACTGTGCCCAGTATGGACAGATGAGATGATAACACAGTATTTCACACTGCAAGATCTAATTGCACATGCACCAGTTCTGGCAAACCCAGATTATGACAGGGAATTTTACTTATTTTCACACTGCAATGGTACTTTAATGACTGCAGTGCTGACACAGGAAACGTCACTAGGTCACAAGCCATTAGCTTACTACAGTGGCACGTTAGATTCAGTTAGGCAAGAGCACTTCGCATGTTAACAAGATTTCGTTCCAGCAGCCTTCGCAATAGAAAAAGGCACCACTATCGTGATGGGATGCTCAGTTACCCTATATGCAGAGCACTCACTCTTTGCTATCCTAGAAAGATCCAAATCAACATTAACAACAAAAAAGGGCAACAGTCCAAATGTCCATGTGGTCAAGTGTAAGACAGTAAACCCACCCACATCCATAACTGAACCGTGCACAGTAGGAGACATGCAGGAACACAATTGTGCTACATATGAGGGAGAAGAGAATGATATTCCCAAAGCGAGTGAAAATGCACTACAGGAGGGAGAGATATACTTCATAGATGGATCAGCATCAATAGACAGTGAAACAGGAGAAAAACACATGGGAGTGGCGGTTGTAAGAATGGAGGAAGAAGGGTATGAGATCATTGTACAAAAGCACCTCCCCTCTCATTACTCCGCACAAGCAGCAGAATTGACCACACTAATTGAGCCATTACGCACTGCTAAAGGATGTGTAGAAACGATATACTTAGATTCGGCATACGCCACAACAACAGTACACTCAGGGCTGTCACAATGGCGATGGAGAGGGATCAGGAGGGCAGATGGGTCGCCAGTGCAACATGCTGCATTACTAAATGAGTTGATAGAAGTACTGGCAGAACCGTCAGTAGTAGCAGTGATGAAATGCCAAGCACATACCAATAACACAGGCACAATCTCATTGGGAAATGCGGCAGCAGAGGCAAAAGTGAAAGACACTGTGTATTTCAATGTCCCACCAGCAATCAAATGCATTATCAAAACGCTGAGTACAGACACATTAGAGGAGGGATACAACCATACACCAATATCCTAAATAATAGAGCTTAAAAGACGTGCACCGGTAGAAGAGCAAGAGTTATGGGCCAACGAGAGGGTGCAAACAATCATCAACAGATTTAATATGGAGACAGGAACTAACAGGGAAAGTGGTGATGCAAGTAGAGTTGCTGGAAATAGCGTTCCAACAACTACACCTTCCGACGCATGTCACTAAACAACACATTGCAGCAGATATACAGGAACATTGGTTTATTCTGAACTTACAGAAACACTTGACAAAATTCACTATAGAGTGCACAACATGTCATACATACAGTTCAGGAATGACACCGAGGACACTGCGAGGAACATTACTGCGTCCTGTGGGCCCATTCAGAGAGCTCCACATTGACTATGCGGACATGGGAGAAAGATGTAACAGAGCAAGATGCTTAATTGTGATAGTTTGCCCCTTCACACGGTGGGTGGACACTGGACCATGCCCCCACCCAGGTGCGAACTGCGCCGCCAAATTTCTAGTACGAGAGGTGTTCTCGAGGGGAGGCATATGTGATGCAATAAGATCAGATAATGGCACACACTTTGTGAATGACCTCTTCAAGGAAGTAACATCATTACTGGGATCAAGCATAAACTGTGTTCGATTTATCACCCGATGGCTAACAGATTGGTGGAAAAAAATCAATGGCCTGCTCCAAAGTAAGTTATCAAAGTTGTTCAACATGCTTAAAAAGAATTGGGTGTATTGCTTGCCCCTAGCACTGTTCCAACTCAGGATGCAGCCAAGTAAAGGCCATCATTTGAGCCCGCACGCAATAGTAACAGGAAGGCGCTTTCATACACCACTCTCCCCAGCAAGACTCTCCCCAGCAAGAAGAGCTTCAGATGCTCACAGAGCTGCCACAGTACTGGGGGAAGAATTCAAGGAATACATTACCCAGGTAACACGCGCAGTGCGTAGCATAGCATGACAAGTTGCACCACCATTTACTGAAAATGCTGCGACAGCCCAAGACAGTCCAAAGGGTCAGTTAATGCCGGGGAGAGGATGTATATGTGCAAAGTTTTGTTCGAAGATGAAACTCTCCAAGGTTCCACAGACAATACAAAGTGATATACTGCACAACCACTGCAGTAAAAGTTAAGGGATTGAAATATTGGGTGCATCTATCAGTCGTGAGATGAGCACGGGATAGTGCAATCCCTCAAATCAAATAAACTGACAGCAACGAAGTTGCTAGTGGATAAAAAAGAAAGTACGAGAAAGTAAAAAGCGTCAGAAAGAAATGTTAAGTAGTAAGTAAACAACTGATTAAAAGTTTTCTTTTTCTTTCTCTCTCTCTCTCTCTCTCTCTCTCTCAATCTTTGCCTCTCTCTCTCTTTCTCTCTCTCTCTCTCTCTCTCTCTATCAATTATGAGAAATTTCATTGCCAGCTTATACAGAAAAATGATATGCGTTACTGGGAAAGAAAAATAAACTGAGATACTTCATGATGAAATAAAGTAATGTTAGTGAAATACATGAGAAAAATTGAAAAAAATAGAGTTAAGGTGTGCACAACATAGACAGTATTATTTAGCAATACTAGATACGATTAACAATAAAATGACAACGAAATGAAATAAATAATGAAATGTATGCATCTCACTTAACAATTTTATATCGCCCCTCCAGGTGACAAAATGGCTGAAAGGAGTGCACTCACAGACAACAACACAGTTTTAGTTAGTGACAGGTTAGTTGAAGAGTTAATAAATATTATTATTTAGAGTGTGGCGTAAAATATTCTGCAATATTATTTTCGACTATGCTATTTTTCATGGCATGCTACTATACTGTGTTTGTCATTGTTGATGACATGAAAAAGGGGTGAGCAGGGCAAAGCTAATACAAGAAGGATCAATACTTATATGGAAAGGTGTGAAAACCATGTGGAAACATAATCATTCTGTTAATAATTATTCTGTTAATACAAACCTCACTACGTTGTACATGAATCGCACAGCAACAGCCCCCCTCCTTCTACTTTCTTCTATGAGCCCAAGTAATGACAATGAGACCAACCAGTATGATGGTGATTACTTTTGGGGGAATGAATCTAAACTGATAAATATTGATGTACGAACAACCACAGAACCTGCCTCACAAGGCACTACAATGCACTTTTATGTTGCTAATACCCAGGAGACCCCAGAACTAAAGGCTGGGTACACTGCAAATGAATTCAATGACACAACATGGGCAGGAGTCTTTCCCATAAAATTATCGAAAAGTAAAAACAATGAATAACCAGGAAGGGTGAGGAGGAGACGGAAAAGGGGGGCGGGAGGGAAAAGATATGATATCTACCATGGCTTGGGGTTAAATTAAATAGAAGACCTCCACCACCCAGACCAGTCAAATAAATGGTACTCAGACATGAGTGCTACAGCAAAACAAGCCACGAACTCGAGCGGCTAGGTCTGCTCTCTCATACAGCAAAGCATCAGGCATGCCCAAAATACTTGTACCACAAGAAGTACCCTTATCAGACTACCAGTGTTTAATTCATCATGTGTTATGTAGAATTCGGAGCACCTTCCAGGCACACACTATTACAATAGAATTGCTGCAGAACTAGAAAACATGCACAAGCAGGCGCCAAGGATTAATCTGCATTAATGTACCATTTTTCTTCGTAAAAGGAACAAGATAGAAAACATGCACGAGCAGGCGCCAAGGATTAAACTGCATTAAAGAACCATTTTTCTTCATAGAAAGGAACAAGATTCACAGAAAACAAGTGGCATGACGAAATGATTGAGTGCAAAGCTGAAGCACTTAGGGGACTAACTGAAGAAAACGTTCAATGGGTCAAAGAAACGTGTGCTCCTGTCTGGTCCCAGCACATTGCAAAACTCACCTCGGTGACCGCTGTAGAAAAACCTATCAAGACCCAAAAAGAAATACCTTTGCTTTTACAGAGAAGGGAAGGTGGAAATGGGTGCCAACAAGCAGTGCAACAAAAAAATCATTATCCCGGATATGAAAAAAGATACAGCTGCGTTGATAGACATGTATTGGGTCTGTGGCAAACAAGCCTACCTGCATCTACCAGCATCATGGAGAGGTACTTGCACCGTGGCCACCCTGCATTCAGCTCTGATGGTAATCCCAGAAAGCAAAATCCAAGGAGGAAAAGGACAATCGGCTGGCATATCAGAAGCAAGGCAATCGGCTGACACATCAGCAGTGCCCCAACTAGCAATAGCAGAACTTTCTTCATATGACATCTTGTCGGAAAGTGACCTAAAGGACAGACTCTCCCGCAAAAAGTGGTTATCAAACTACATTTCCAGTGAATCATCTGCTCTTCTCGATGAAATCCCAACAAAATACAAACTCTTCCATTCTGAAGAGACATTCTTTGCTTCCCTCCTAACGCCAGGACTCCAGGCGCGCACAAACACCAAATGGTTACAGATCGTCCGCTGGGAGCTGATCCAACTGGCCAATGACACCGAAGATGGATTCAATGTGAGCAAGGTGGAACTTCGCGCCTTGCGCTTAATGGCAGTGCAAAACCGGTACCTCCTAGATCTTCTCACAGCGATGGATGGCGGTGTTTGCCGAAAAAAAAAAATCGGGAGCGCATGCTGTACATTCGGATCTTCTGACGATGCAGATAACGGGACTCTCTCCCACGTAATCTCAGCAGTATACAGTCTGGGAGAGAGGATGTCAAAAGAAGGAGGAATAGAACCAAGCAACTGGTTTGACAATATGTTCAACTGGATACCATCCTAGTTCAATCCTGTGATGAAAATGTTTGTTCCTGTCATCGTTTTTATTTTACTATTTTTCTGTGTGTGTCAATTAGGTATCCAATGTTGTGCAAAGTCTATGCCTAACTCAACAATGATGATGGTAACAATGGGCCGACAGACAACAGTGGCTACTATGATAGATTCATAGATGCAAACTGGAGAGCCAAACCCACCAAAATATCGCATGACAGCTGTATATCGCCAGAATGGGGACAGGGTAGATAATCTATATCACACCACCATAAAAGAACCAAGGGAGCTGCAATGGTACAGGGAAGTGTGGGTGAACGTGGCTGGGGGTGGAGGAATATACAAGACATGCACACCAGATGAATATGCAAGAAGGGGCCATAGCTTGAGAAGCATATGTAGGGCTTGGATGCCAATAAAAGGAAAACCTAACTGGGATGAAGCGGTTGTGGAAGCGGAGTATTATCGAAATGAGAATAAGAATAATAGTTTGTTACTTTAGATGTAACGAAAGGGGGGAATTTGTTGGAGTGAAGGGTTGTTTGGGCTCCCCGCCATACATTCAGTACAGCTTGGGCCACTTGCTCTTGCAATGGTGGGGGACGCCTCCATTGCCCTTATGTTTAACATCAGCCTTATGCTGGCATTGGCTTAGATGGGGCTGTTGCCAGAGACACTTGGTATCCATTTTGTACATCCTCGACTCCATCTTTTTGGACTAGGCCTCACTGCTATAATACGAAAAGGCTTCTCTCGCTTGTGCAGTGCCACGTGTACTGCGCACGTGGCCCCACACTCTTTTTCACTATGTCTGAAAGCTTTGCAGCTCCATTCTCACACTCGAGCCGGAGGCAATTGCAACAAAAACAAATGAAACATCTTACTCTTCCTCTGAGATCACTGTCCCGTGTGTGAACCGGCCTGAACCAGGCCTTGCAGCTCATCCGTCTCCACAAACCTGCCCGTGCCCTCTTACCCTCGCTGTTGGAAAATTACTGCCAGTATAACCTTGTGTCCCTGTAAAGTATTCTCTTGATGTAACAGATACGACCCTGCCATGAAGCTCACCCCAGCGTGCCCCGAACTAAAATCAGACTTCTGTCACTGTATATTGCCCGCTTGGACACAGACAGATGGACCTTGTGACGCTCACCCTCCCGCCAACCCAGTAGCCAACCACGGAGGAGCAGCACCTATATGCGCCTATACAACGTGAGCTTGCGTCCAATCATAATGAACTTTGCAACATTCATGTCTGACATCATTTTATGACGCTTTCTGCCCTTATAATCGATTGTAAGTGTATTGTTTGCCAGATCGCTCTCGGGCAGCAGAGCTCTCTGGATACCAATTCTTTATAAAGAAAGACTAAATCTCGCAGCCTGTTCTCTTAGTCTCATTCCCCGTTGGGGTGTGTCTCATTTATTGGTATTGCACGTGCTAAGACAGGGATGGGCCGTTACACTCTCCACACTCCCGCTCAATGCTGCCTAGTTGGTGATATTTCTTTTCACTTCTAAGATTTCCCACATCTGGTAAAATGACTACCTTGTGTCAGACTGAATCCTTTGTGGAAAACCAACACAGGAAAAAATGTAGTTGATCATCAACGTGACGGCTGCCTATGCCTTACAATTTGAGCCCTGGAAGGCACACAATCCACTTTGTGAAGAGGCATGTCACTGTCAACATGTATTGTTCCCTCTTTAAGAATGAGTTACGTTCCAATGTAGTCTACTTGAAAATCTGACAATCGTAACATTATTCATCTTTTCTGTAAAGGAACTCTCTGTGTCAGAGAACACGTTTGGAACTGAGCACTCCTTTAAATGAGTATTGCGGTCTTGGCGCAGTATCTTCTACAATCCTGGAAATTTCCTATGACTGGTGATAGCCACAACGTACACATGGTTTTACATCAGACTTCACAATGAGGAAGGCATGTCCCACTGGTGATGCCCAGATTTCGGTTTACTCACAAACAATCTGTCTTGAAACTTAAACAATTCCGGAGGTCTTCTTTTCCTTAATAATTTGATTTTGTCAGAGGAAAACTGCTTGTGTCTGCTAAGTAATGATAGCATTTGTGAAAAACAGGATCCCCCTTTGAGCAGTGATCAAGACTGAATCCACTACACTGAGCAGCTGAAGGTTCACTGTCAGTGCATTTTATTGTTGTATTTAAATTGTAAATTACATTTTTTTTGCAAAACAAACTAAAAGAAAAACAACCTAACGACAAACACTCAGCCAACCAAAATAAGAACTGGACATAAAATCAACCACATCAGTCAAGTCCCATCTCAACAACATGCGACACGTGATGCACACAATACGTCTACGCGTGTTGGAATAACAATCTAATCTAACAAAACTAAACAACAACGTTCTTCACGCCTGTGCCCAACATTTCAATACAGATTATCCTCATCCATTATTTTCCAGTGTTCATGATGGACTCTACAAGGCGCTAAGAAGTGGACCGATGTACGGTTTGTTAAGAGTCAACCAATACGGGTATTAGGAATTTAGTCATTAAATCATGTGAGTTTATTTCCTGCTATCAATGTTGACCAACATGCCGCCATGTCCTCTTTTTGTCAGTGCATTTTGTAATTTGTTATTTTCCATGAATTGGATTTCTCATAGGAGGAGTTCCATATCTGTGAAGTTTCTCTATAGAGCTCCTGATTTGGACAAGTGGTCTGCCAAATTATTTCCAGTTTCATCAGGAATCCCCATCTTGAAATGAACTTTGATCTTTTTCCAAGAAGTATTTTGTATTTATTTTTATTGCACAAATCATGCCTCTGTTTTGCCAAATAATCAGGTGGTCCACAAACCCCAACATAATCAGAATCAGTTATAACCACCACTTCTGTGAGTTTGTGGTTTGTGGTAGAGAGAAAAGCTTAATAAATTGCCATCATCTCTGCCAACTGATGTAAGAATCTAATTTGTAACCAGCAGATGGCTGGGGAATATCATTCACCCATGCGTTCCTAATGCCAGCAACCTATTCTTCTTCCCTGGGTTTAGCAATATTGTAGGAACCACCATCCACATAAGCTATGGGTATTCCTTAACAAGTATTTTTTCATATAACTTGTGTATGGACGGCAGTTATGCTTGCATATGGTCAGTGGTTATTAGTCGTTCATCCTTGAGAAAGTGTTCCTTGGCACAGACATGTAAGTCTGGCAATCCTTGAGCTACAGGGCTCTTCTTAGTTTGGCCATCGCAGGCCTCCACTTGAAAGTGCTGCTTTGACCGATCAAAGAAGTAACTTTTTAGATATTGCAATCGTTGCACTTTTCTTCTATGTAGGATAACGTGTTGCTCACATAGGCGATCAGTGGCATCATTAAGATTGTCTAGTACGGTCATATATAGGGTCAATACATGTTGTTGGAGGGTTGTTTGAAATTTCTTAATGCTTCCCAATTCATCAGGGTTTGTCCTCTCTTTATTTGTATTGGTACTGTAAATTGTTGCACCTGTCCTTGGGTAGTAATATCTTGTTTTGCTTGGTCTTCAACAGCATTGAGCAACAGGTGAGCTGACTGAAATGCTTTCTCAAATTCCCAAAATTCATTGGGTTAAACCATTCAGAAAAGGGGGCGATAGGTGTATAGAAGACCATTTAGAAACAGTGTATGATATATTTAATGCTCTTCAGATACCTAGGAAACAGTATAGACAATATTTTCACCTTACACTTCATTCTGCATCTGCGTGTGTCATTAGAGGCCTTTATGAACAAGAAAACCTGTTATGGGCCAACTTCGTAAAAGAGGTTAGACGTTATTTATCATCTTACCAGTCGATGCACTAGCCCAAAAAGGCAGCGTATACAATGACAGCAAAGCCGGATATGTCACCTCGTCAGTTCCTTCAGGAATTGAAAAGAGTATTTTCCCGTTTGGGTGTATCTTTTAGCCCTAATTCTGCAGAATTTGAGACTACATACTTTTATGGTCTTCAAAAAGACATTATATCACAGCTAATTTGCTAATTTGACAGAGAAAAATCCTTAAAATGGATTGTGGATCAGGGGACTACATTATATGAGGTGATCTATTGTAATAGAGAGACAAAATCGAAATCTAAAGATTCCACACCAACGGTAATGGAGATCAAATCTGCAAAAATGCCCCTTGAATCAGCCCAAACTCACGCAACGTATGATATGACACATAATCAAAGGGGCACGCCACCACAGAGAGCACCACCTCAAAACCATGTATTTCAATCACATGACCCGAGCAATAGAGAGAATTGCATTAGTCCTAGAGATTTGGGAGACAATCCTAGAGTAGGACTTTGCCCCAATATGTCAGGCATGAATAACAATCACAATCAAAATCGAAGGAACAATGGCCCATACCAGACACTGGGGACGCATAGCAGATTGGACCCTAATACCATGGTATATGGCCATCAAGAAAGGCCAGGCCACGGTATGTGGATAGGTTAATTGAAAATGGAAATCAGCATAAGGGACAGTTCAAACCAAATGAAAGACAAAACATTGATTATGTCCTGCGCCATTAGAATCAGTCACCACCACCAGTCGAACACAGCCAAAGAATGGTCCCACCGCATTCTCAACCTTCTATGGCCCATGAATTCAGAAAGAACTCAAATGGAAATCAATCTCCTGAGAGATACCAAAATAGGCCCAATCTGTGTGAATTTAGCCAATACCGGCCTAGGCCGCAAAGAGAGGAATCCAGGGACATGGACCGATTTCAATGTCTGGAGGCCCAAGTTAAAATGTTGTCTGAGCAAATAGGAAAACTCTGTGCAGTCCAAAAGCAGCAGCCAAGTGAAGGTGCGGAATCTCAGACGTGATCTTGTGTGTTGTGACAACAAGTGACTATGTAATAGCCCCTGCAATGATAAAAGTACAGAAGCCCAGGAACCATCTTTGTCTAACAGTCGGAATTGCTTGCTGACTCAAAAATGAAAATACCCACCAGTGAAAGTGAAACAAGTGGTACTCAAACACATACACACACACACACACACACACAAAAAAAAGACCAGACTATCGTAGTATGTGTAGATGAAAAACAAAAAGGAGAAAATCCTAAAGAACAGAGAGACAGATTTAAAAAGGACATCTTATGTAAAGATAAGACACCAAATAAAGAACCAGGGTTAGTGGTTAAAATATCCTCCCTTAATAGTCAGGATACTGATGAAGTCCAGACAGGAAAAGTGGGTGCTCAAAAGGATGGTGCAGGCCAGTCACCTGAGGAGTATTTTGAGGCACACATATTTCAGAAGACCGAGAAGACAGGCACCATGTAAAATGCAAATAAGTGTTGAGACAGAAAATGACAGACTACCATGTGATCTTTGAGAGTGTGGTCAGTCAAAGAAAATGCAGTGTAAACACTGATGGTCCCAGATCCGAGGGACGGACAGTGGCTACACTCAAAATGGGTGCTGAATATGGAAAAATAGACAGAGATTCCCAAAATGAAATGGGCAAGAAGGAGGGAAAAATATAATTTTACTTGCCCATGAGTTTGGTAAGAAGTGAAAAGGGGCTAAGAAAGGTGAGTCCTAAAATCATCAAAAATTCACACTTTTTTTGTGTGCTGGAAGAAGTTGAGGACAGGTATTATGCACTTGCACTGTAAAAGAGAAATGCAATGCCTTTGCAATGATTGACATGGATGCACAGTCTACAATCATGTCTAAAGAGTTGGTAAAAGTATCAATGAAGGGAGATTCCCACAGAATCATACCAAAGAGAGACAAAATGAAGGCCCGGTGCACAATTTTAATTTATTTATTTATTTATATTTTTTACATTTAAAAAGCGTGCCTAGCCCTCAGGCATCTGGGCGCATGACATAAGAATGCGGTTACATGTATGAAGGTTGTCTTAAGAATATGGTTGCTTTTACATTGCTTAGCCACTTGAGCATAGACTTAAGAATACGGTTACATGTGCATTGTTTGATTTTAAAATACAGTTGCGGATACATCGCTTGAGCAATTCGGCATAGACTTAAGGATATGGTTACACCGACGTTACTTGACTTGAGAATATGGTTGCATATGCATTGCTTGATTATTCATACATTGTGTATAGAGCGGTCTTGTTGTTTAAAGAGCCAGGTTTTCAGTTTTTTCTGAAGGACCATAGTGAAGGGTCAGCCCTGAGTTCAGATGGCAAGGCATTCCAGTAGGTAATTGCAAGAACAGAGAAGCTAGCACCACCCGATTTCTGTCTTTGGAATCTTTTTGAGTTCAGTTGACCTAGGTAAACTGATTGGGTGGGTCTAGTTGATTGCTTTTTTAGAACATGATGGTTAGATAGCACAGAGCAGTATTGGTAAGGCATTTATGAGTGAGAGAAAGTACTTTGAATTTGATGCGCTCTCTGACTGGAAGCCAGTGAATGTTTCTCCTCACTGTGGGGATGTAGTCTGACTTAGGAATATTTAGGGCTGCTCTAATGGCATTGTTTTGAGTGGTTTGGAGATGTTTAATGTTTTTCGTGGATGTGCCAGCAAATATGGCATTGCAGTAGTCTATCCTTGAGAGGATTAGAGCTCTAGCTAAGGTGATGTGATTCTCCACCGTGAGGTAGGGTCTGCAGGCCATAATCAGTTTTGCAGTGTATATGGAAGCCGAGGCGATGGCATTCACTTGCTGTGTGAGGGTAAGTGAAGAGTTAAGGTACACACCTAGAGTCTGGACTTCTTAGGACAATATAATGTTGTTTCCATCTATGTCAAATGTTTGGTAGGTTGGCGGGAGGTTCCTGAAGCTAGCTGGACTGCCTACAATATGAATCTCTGTTTTATCGTCGTAGTGGCAGAGCCCATTTTCAGCCATCCATGATTGAATTGTGAGGTAGATCGCGTTGAGAGCTATGGAATCAGTGCCATAGTCTACAGTGATATCTAGTAGTATTTGGTTGTCGTCGGCGGAGTTTGTATAAGTGACACCCAGTTTATCTAGTTTATCAAAGCGTTGTTTGGTGAAGGCGTTATACATGGTAGGGGATATGCAGGAACCCTGTGGTACTTCGACATACGACCGGGCTAGGGAGTGTGGCTGCAGAGTCTGAGAAGACTCACATTGATCAATTCAAGAGGAATGACTCGATCCAGCTGATGGCGTTGTGCGAGAAGTGGGCGTCACTGGCCAGGTGGCGGCAAAAGATCTTGTAATTCACTAAGTCAAATGCCGTTGAGCGGTCCAATAGGAGTAAAATGGCTAGATTGCCTCTGTCTCTTATTAAGTACATTTGGGATTTGAGATCGACTAAGGCTGTTTCTGTGCGTGGCCTGGGCAGAATCCTGATTGGTGGAGGCCAATATAGTTGTATAGTTCTAGATAGTTTTGGATTCGTACATAGGCCACCCTATCTAGAATTTTCAGAAGAAATGGCACTGTTGTAATCGGTCTATAGTTGGTGAGCATGTTAGGATCTATAGTGGTTTTTTAAAATAATGATATCACCCAGGATTCCTTTAGGTTGTCCGGTTAGAAATGAAGGAGTTATTGATCAGCGCCGTGATGAAAGGTGCCAGATTGTCAGCACAGCGCAGCGCAGCGCAGCGCAGCACAGCGCAGATAGGAAATACCTATCAAAGGTGTCACTGAGATTGACATAAAGACAGGGAAACACAGATGAGACAGGAAGTATTGATAACATCCATCAGTGAAATCCTGTTTCTAATGGGGACAGATTGTCTGAGACGTTGTCGCCCCTCATTCATGGGGTAAATGGGGTCTTATGGTCCCTAGCCAAAAAGCCTAAGAAGGTGAGGTCACAGCACAACAGTATAAAAGAATGCCATGCAGTAGCTAACTCAGATGATGCGGTGGAAGTGTATCTTCAGAATGGCTGCGTACCTAGTGTCACTGTCGTTCTAGGGTGAAATCCGAGGTGAAGAAGAGAAGCAGTCTCTATAGATTTATTTGGACCCCAAGAAAAAATGGCAAACAGAAATAGATGAGAATACATTACGTTTTTAATTAAAAGAAAAAAATGCAAGCCACCTGTCACTCCAGAGATGAACACAGTAAAACACATTCCAACCCTTTCTGAAATACGAATGGGAGATGGGCAGCCATGGATCCCTATCTGTGTAAATGGTCACTCTGAAATGATACGAGCCATTTGCGCATTTGAGCAGGAAAGAAGTTTCATTAACGAGAAAATACTCCAGCAAATAATTAACAGATCATCACAGTTTTGGGTTAGATGATGCAGACTCAGGGAGTATAGTCATAGGAGATGCATGTTAAAAATCACCATTGGCCCTAAAACTATCTGACACAACGTGTGGATACTGAGTGGGGCACAGAATAACTTTCATTTGGGTAATGACATTATGCACAGAATGTGTATGGTGCTAGACTTCCTAAATTACAAAGGGTGGTCTAGATTGGGGGGACCTGCACCTGAATTCGAAGACAAGAGACAAGCTTATCTTTGTACACAGATGGTATCATATGCGACTGAATTACAGGTGAAAAGGGATGTTACCATTCCTGTATTTACCAGGCAAGTTACAATAACGCTAAAACACAAAAAGAGACAACAGATGAAGGATTCTGATGCATTTGTGTGCCTAAATGAATCCATGAGGAAGCAAGGGCTAGAATGTGAATATTTACCACTAGTAGAGATTGGGGATGGACCCATTAAAACCCTGCAGGATACTAAAGGCTACCAGGATATTCATTTAGAGGAAAATTTAGCGTTCGGAATGGCAATACAAAAATCTCATTGTACTGCAGATTTCAATAATACAGTGATTGGTAATATACATGAGAGATATCTGAATGCGCAGGGTGAGTTGCCAGAGGTGTTGGATTCTCAACGTAAACGAATATTTAAAATTCAGTATGTGTATCCTTATGAATCAAGTGAGTCAGTGTGCTATCACCAAGCTAATCGCATCCTATTTCATGGAAAGGAAACTAAAACAGAAAAGTAGCATATTGAAATGGAAGTCAATATTCACAAATATTTAAATGTGTCAACTCTCCAAAGAGATACAGCCACACGGTTAGAGGAGAGTATAGAGGTTCCTCCATTAGAGAATTTCCCAGAATTTTCAAAAATGGTAGAAGAGCAGATTCGGGCTGCAGATTCATGCACCAATGAAGAAGAAAAGGATTAGTTGAGGAAAATATTTATGAGTTTAACCGATCTGCATGTTGCCACATTACCGGAGGGACATGGTAGGGAACCAGTATTTGTGCATCAATATTGGTTACCTCTGGCAAGTATGCTCATACCAGGTGCATGGGAACATCCATTCTGAGCAGATTTCTAAGCAGTTAAGTAGTTAGAAATCTAGAGTCTAGAGGGATTATTAGGCCCATTCACAGTACATCAAAAACTCCCATTTTGGGGTTTATGTGTAGACCTATGAGAGTTAAACAAGAGAGTGCCTGTTTACAGGTGGCCACTCCCATTTATTGATCAGGGTCTCACACAGGTCCATGGGTCAAAGGTATTTACCACATTAGATCTTACAGCTGGATACTGGCGTCTGCCACTGGCTGAAGATATACAAAATGTGTTTGCATTTTCTTTTGACAAATCCAAATCTGCATGGTCCCGAACACTTTTCACGTATGTGAATAGTGGGAGTGAATTCGGAATATTTTTGAGGAAGGCACTCCAAGATGCAGCAGAGAGGGGGACAATAGTTTATGTTGATGATGTGATAATCAAAAATGAGTATCTAAAAAGTCATGAAATGTGCTTGGCCGGTTACAGAAAGCATAGCCAAAGTATCTTTGCAGAAAGCACAATGGTGTAAAAAGAAAAAGTGAACTTCTTAGGTCATGATGTGACTGAGAATGGGTTGAATCCACAAAAGAAAAAAGGTGGAGGCGATACAGAAGTTTAAAGATCCCACTAAATTGAAAGGATTAAAAAGCTTATTAGGGATGAAATTTTATAACAGGACATTTATTGAGAATTACGCATAGTTTATCCAACCTTTAACCAGATTATTAAAGCAGGGTGTACCCTGGAATTGGGAAAAGGAGCAGTGTGAAGAGGTGGCTAGGCTGAAAGAATGCCTCAGTAAGGCGCCATGTTTCGCATATCCCATAAAGAACTAGGATTTCTTTGTAGAAATAGGGTTCACTGATCAGTGTATGTCAGCTGTGTTATTTCAGAGGCATTTTAAATAACAAAACTATTCCTTAGCAAGGCGTTATTACAGGTTGAAACTAAAGTCAGTGAATGTGAAAAAGCACTCCTAACCACTGTTTGGGCATTGCAGCATTTCCTTCCCATCATACAAGGGGAAAGAGTAATTATTGACACAAATCACCAACCCCTTCAGTTTCTGCAAAGTAAAACAATTAGGTCTGGGAATTTGGCACAGTGCAGAATTACTTCCTGGACTTTGGCATTGCAGAGGTTCCCAGTGGAAGTAAGATATGGACAGAATGAGACGAGCCCAATTGCCCAAGGGCTAGCAGATCTGCATGATTGTGCAGCTGAATGTACACCCAATGAAGCAGAAATAGAATCCAATTTGAATTAATTTGAACAATCTCCCCACAAAGCTTTTAATGAGGATGTACGTAGGGATTTACCAAAAGCGTATGTAGATGGAAGTGAATATCATGGGCCTCATTACAACCCTGGCGGAAGACCATGGTGCTATTAGCACCATGGTCCATACCAGTAAGTTACCGACTCCGCCATGGAGAAAGGGGGAATTACCACCCCATTACACGGTTGGTGGGGCGGTAATTCCCCCTTCTTCCATGGCTCTTCCCCATTCCCATTTTTGCCCCATAGGGCTCAATGGGAATGGGGAAGGCGCTAAGTACGGTGCCGCAAATTGCGGCACTGTAATTAGCACCAAGGTCCCTTTGCGGGTCCCTACTTTAACGGCTGGTCTACACCAGCCGGTAAGGTCGGGTCCCGCAAAGGGACCTCGTAATGAGGTGCTAATAGGTTAACGGCGCCGCAGCCTTTTACGGCGCTGTTAACCCATTAGCGCCTGGGTCGTAATGAGGCCCCATGTGTTAAATAACACAGAAAAATAACTTGTAGCAGGAATAGGAAATATCTGGTTTAAATGTGACAACATTCTAAATGTGAGCATGAGGATTGGGTCTAAGAGTAGCCAAGCGGCAGAGCTAGCTGCCATTTACAAGGCAATTGCTAACACAGTTGAAACTAAATTCAAAGAGATTGTTTTAGCGACTGATTCTGATTATGTGCAAAATAGTTTTGTGGAATATTTGCCTGGCAGGCAAACAAAAGGTATGCTCACATATAACAAAAAACCTCTTAAACATGGCAAGATGATCCAAGCCATAGACAAACTGGTGTCAGAAAATGATTTAATAATATACCGGAGAAAAATCAGAGGCCATTTAAAAACACCAGGTGAGGACAAAGAGGGAAATGACAAAGCAGATCAGTGAGCCAAAATTGGAGCTGTAATGGGAGAATTGTTTCCCATTGAACCCCTACTTTGTGCAATACAGGTAGATGCGATCACACACTCCAAATCTCCAAAAGAAGTTGAGCAGCCTGTAGTGCAATGGAATTCTGATACACCAGATCAGGACCTAATCAATGTGCAAAAAGAAGGCCCAATTTTTGGGATATTTTATAATCACTTGTTAGATGCAGAACAAAATCCTCTGACGGAAACTGATTGTAAAGGGAAAGAAGAACTGAGATTACTGCTGAAGAACAAAAAGAGAATGTGGGCCTCATTACACGGTAGGCGGAGGACCAAGGTGCTATTAGCACCTTGGTCCATGCCGGTAAAATACTGGCACCGCCTTGGTGGAAAGGGGAATTACCGCCCTATTCCAAGGTTGGCGGGGCATAATTCCCCCTTCCCCCATTTCCCTTCCCCATTCCCATTTTTGCCCCATAGGGCTCTATGGGAATGGGGAAGGCGCTAATTACGGTGCCACAAATTGCGGTACCGTAATTAGCACCCTGGTCCCTTTGCGGGTTGGTTTTTAACGCCTGCTAAACAGCAGGCGTTAAAGTACCTACCCGCAAAGGGACCTCGTAGTAAGGCGGTAAGGGTTAACGGTCACCGGTACCATTACCGGTGACCGTTAACCCTTACCGCCTTCCGTGTAATGAGGCCCTTAGAGTCTGCAATAATGCTGTGTGCTGATAATCCAGTTCAGAAGGGTCCGGAGATAACAGTGCAGGAATCACTGGAGTGAAAGCTGAATATTTGTAAAGTGTGGTGTACGTACGGATGATTGGGTGTATTTTTATAGTCAGTCAGGATCAACTGGTCATTTTCTGAATAATACCTTTTTAGCATGTGAAGGCAATACAAATTTGAAAGTGTAAAAGGAGAAAAAGAAAGTTGGCCTGCTGTCATGTTTTTGATTTTTTGTTTTCTCTCTTAGACTGTGTCTTCTGGCAATTGTGTCAGGACCCAAGGTCTGTGGTAAGATAAGAACCATGGATGTTTATTTATGAATACCGACTGGTTATAGAATCTAATGTAGAGGTTCTATTTTGTATTAATGCTTATACCGCACAACAAGTTCTCAAATAATAGTGCATATAAAAACAACATTTTTAAAACTGAAACAGTGGGATTGCATTTTCTGTGTCTAAATGTATTCAATGACATAGTGGGTGTGAAGTTATAGGGAAGAGCCCCAGTGTGCCAAAGGCGATAATACGTTTTACCACAGGTGGTAAAAAAGGAGGTACTTTTTGGTGTTCATAGTTAGCAAGTTTAAAAGCATATGATGCATGTGTGATTGGTGAATCATTCACAATGGAAAATGTTTTAGTGTGATAGGCCCGGTAATCTGTATTTAGAGTTAGCCCTAAGTAGAATACAGGTAAAGGATGCGAGTCTTGTCACACCATATAGGGCATTACCATAATAACGCTAAGCCACCGCTTTACCACGACAACAAAATAACATCAAATTAGGTATAGCCTTCTGACAAAATCCCTAACAGTTATCCCTAGACTTGACTAAACATTATTATTATTAAAATTAATAATTCATTGCAAATTGTCACTACCCAGATATAATTCAAAAGTGATATCTCTAAAGGTCCAGCAACTTTGGTCAATAGCTTTATTGCTAATAGACATTTTTAACATGTACCTCTTCAAGGCAAAGCCACTCCTCAAAACTTAGGCCCACACACCCTGTACTCCCCACCCTACCAGAGACACAGTGATCTGCTCCACACTGTCTTCCACCCATGCTGCCAATTGCCCACCCTCCCCTGTTAGCTCCCTGCTTCTGTTTTCTCTGCTTCCATGACTGTGTTCTTCCCCCTATGATGGTAAAGTACTCTCTTGCTTCACAAATCTTGGCCTGCACTCAATAAATACAATAATAATAATAATAATAATAATAATAATAATAATAATAATAATAATAATAATAATAAAGGAACCTGCTAGGCAGTACATGTTTTAAATTGTGGGTTTCCAGAACAACTTTCCATTTATTTGTCAAATGAAAAGGGAATTGTCTGATATGTTTGGAGTTGATGAAACCTGGCTTTGTTAATGAAGCTTTTTCCGTTGTTTATGCAGACTCCGGTGAGCACAGGATCTATCACTCCATTTATCTGAATGGATAAGAATGTGTGTTTGCCCTTTCCCTGAAGGCCAGTCAAATTGTGAGCATGTTTTTCTGAAACCTTTTCAGGAGAGCTTTGGATTTTTATTTGTGGTGCTCCTGCATGTAGAACATCAGGTATCCCCATCTAATGTGGAAGACCATTTGTTTTTCGGCTGGAGAGTCAATTTCTAGGAGTTGCGATGATGTCCCCTCAACAATCTGTTCTCCTAGTGAAATAATGATGATCTCAGGAACCTACATGTTCTGAAAATTAAATTTAATCTGTTTGGAATATCATTCAATCAAGTGACAAGTGCAATTCAGGCTGACATAATTTGAACTCCTGTTCAGATTATTTAGACACTTGGTTTGCATTCTGAGAACCTGTTCATGCAATCAATCAAAAGAGACAGCTACTGGAGGAAATCATACCCCGGTAAACAGGCTGTGCCCTATGGAGCTATGACGGTCACCAGATGTTTCAAATGGTGTTGTTCAATTTTGAACACCATATCCGCAATCGCATTGACACAAATATTTTTTCCATCATTTTTTTGGAGTTCACCTGGAAGAGGTTTGAGAAGGATTGTATTGCTCTGTCCTCTTCCAAGTATCAATTGGTCAAAATTTGTTTTGGAATCAAGGTCACCTTGACCCTGTGTCTACCAGAGCTGATAAATTACACTGACCTTGTATCCAAACAAGAGCACACAATCTATCTTTTTTACACTCTAGTTTACAAATAAAGTGTGAGTTATTCAACAGCACGGCATGAATTTTCTTGATGTCATTTATTTCTTGAACTTGACCTTGGATCGCCACCATGTATGCACATCCTACTTTGAGATCAAGTTCACATGAGTTGATGTGGGGACACACACTTGGAAATCAAATATGGAGAAAGTTTATCCCCCCTTTCCCCATACAACTTGCTGTGTTCTCTATACAGATTTACAGAGGACAGTCTTCAGAATCCTTAAGAAGGGGCTTGGGGGGGTGTGACAAATCAGGGAGAGAAGCTACAGATCAGAGCCAATTAAGTAATAGTGCAGTCAGCCAGGAAGGTGGAGAGGACTGAGAGGATTGTGATGTCACGCAGGTCATGATGTCACTATGGGAGGGTCTCCCTGGGGAAAGACATGTCTGTGATCCTATGAGAGAGGAAGGATTGCCTAGGAGGTGCTTTTCTTGAATAAAACTGGTTTTCTTTTGAGGTTGTGATTATTTGTTTTTTCTTGGCCGGCAGGTGACAGAGCGAAACGAGGGAGAAGGAGACTCCCAGGAAGAAGCTGGCACCTATGAGTGGGCGTATTAGAGAAAGAGACTAATACCAGAAGCTAAAGCGCTCCTGTTGAGCACGTTTATAATTTTATGAGCAGTTCGCCTGAAGCGAAGAAATTAGAGCGCTCCTGTTGAGCCCGTTTATATGTTATGGGAAGTTCGCTGAAACGGAGCGGCTTTGTCGGAGCCCATCACTAAATTCCGAGGTCAGCCGTGTACGCTGCGAGCCGCGCGTACAAACCGCTGAACGCCGATCAACAAGCCGGCCGGCACCTGTCAACTGTCATCGGACCACAGTTAAGGAAGGGGCGGAGTCGCCAGAGACAGTCGGTTTCACGGAGATTAGGAAGCAAAGCTAAACAGCAAAGAGGAGTGTTGAATCCCTGCCGCCGCTTCCAGCAAATCAAAGCACGAAGCAAGGAGGTGAGGAGGGGATTGCTTCCCTCAGGTGAGGAGGGGAGGAGAAGTTGTAAAGTGCTGCGCTTACCAAGGGAATAATATGAACTGATTAGAAAGGCCTGCTGGGGACATTAAAAGAACTGATGGTTGAACAGTAAAGCACTGGGTTTTGAAAAAAGAGAGAGAGAGAGAGAGAGAGCCTTCGGTATTCCCACATCTGTCTCTTTTGAATGGAAGGGAGGATTGTTTCCGTGAGTGGGGTTCTTCCAATGAGTTGGTCCCTGAACTTTGCATTATAAAGCAACAGCCAAATAAGACTTCCTATATCTAAGTTCGAACCTTTCATTAACAAAAGACTGCCTATGAGAAAAGAGGGTTGACTGTCCTCCCTAAAGAAAGACACAGTTTGCTAGCCGCATATGTTAATACATTTTAGTGGGTTCAACACTATCTGTTTCCAGAGTGGTCTTTCCCATACGCACCTTTACAGGTGGGAGGGTGTAATACTACAGTTTGTAGACTTTATTTGTTTTTAGTTTCTATTTTATCAGATTGGCTTTCATGTCCAGGCATTACTTCACACTTCCTGATCACTTTTACTATACTATTGTATTGTCAGCAGGCCACAGAGAGTGCAGCCTGATGGGAACTGTATTACAGGAGTCCTGCATGTGAAAGAGAAGGTCCATAGACATAACAGTGCATGCAGGTTCAACTATACATGAAAGGCCATAAGACTCTGGGAGTTCTGGTGGTTTAAAATTATATAAATGAAATTCAAAAGCATTAGGGATACAAAGATAATCCACATAATTTAAAACAGCCAAATGCACAGCAACTAACAGGAACATTCAATGAATTGCCCATGACAAGTGTGTTCAGTTGAATGTAAAGAACTGAATGTGTACATGTCCTTTGTGCATCTGCCAATAAAGTCTCTACTTCCAGGTCTTTCTTTACAATTCAAAACTCTAAGTGATGGTACATTTAATTCCAATATGTCCTATTTTTTAAGACAACACATTTCTGTTATACAAAAATGTCATTCTTTTGCATAGCATTTCCAAGCTATGAATTGAGATCATTAGATTCTCATTTTTGGGTAAACTATTCAGGTAAATGCAAACCTTGTATTGATCATGGTTGTCACGTCCTAGCATAGATAGAAGTCAATACCTTATTTACATCGAACACATACCGTTTCACAGTAGAGCCCAGTACAAACCTTTTACATGAGTGAGACACCTGTGGAACATTCAAACAACTATTTCACATCAGAACGCTTTGCATCACCCAGTCTAGGCCAACCATTCAGCCACAGTGACAGGCACATGTATCCAGACTCTGTGTATAGTTCATATAAAGCTGGAGGAAAATTACTAAGTTATGGTTTAATAATCACATTACAAGGTAAAGAAGCCTCCAGGCACTATTAATACAATTGGTTACACTGTAGCTTCCAAAAGAGCAGCCTTTGTCCTGGGAATGTGCTCCAACCCGCAAGACAAGAAGGTCATTTCCACTATAACACATTTTCCTGAAATTACAGGAAAGACCAAATGGCCATTGACCTCCTGAAGGCATCCTTCAAAGAAGAAATGTGTCTCTCAGTACCTCCTAGTGCTATAATCCGATAAAACAATGGGCCTCATTAGGAGTTTGGAGGTAGCCATGCCGTACTTACCGGCATGGCTAGCCCCAAACCGGGTACCAGGTGCGGGTTCCAAAAATAGGGAATTACCGGGCCATGGTGACTTTTGCGGGCCTCGTAATTCCCATTCTCAGGACCCGAACCCCGTACATCCCCATTCCCATTTGACCCCCACGGGTCCGTTGTTGTTAGCATCTAGGTCTACTCGCGGGTGTGGTGGGTGTGGCGTAATGAACGGTACCTTAGCGGCACCGTTCATTCTGCGGCCGCCTACCGTGTTATGAGGCCCAATGTATTGTGAGAGCCCTCCACTTGCAATCAGAGCAGAGAGCTGCCCAGTCTGCCCAGCAACACCCCATACACCTCTCCTCACCCTTTCATGTCACGTGACATTCACCCTCCTGAACCACACTAATCCACACTTAAGGATGCCGCCCAGCCAAGCCAGGCACCACACTAGAAAAGGCAAAGTGCTCATTTTATCATAATAATAGTGAATGTTGCACTTTCCAAAGCATTATTGACAATATGGTTTGGGGTCTAAACCATGCATACAAAAGACCAATTTGTGGAAGGCTGCCGGGCAGGTCGCCCCCCGTAGGGTCGAGTTTTCGTCCCCTGTCAATTACTGTTGGGTCACCTCAGCCCCCATTGTGTCTCAGGCCCACCAACACACACCCCGGTGCGCACCGCTAACTGACATTGTCCGGCTTCGTCCGGCCTCCAGGCCGCACCCCAGATGTACAGGACACATCGTTCTGTAAGCAGCCTTCTTCATGTCGCCCATTAGGGGGCACAGTCTAGAGACCTCCCTCGGATATAACAAAATGAAGCAAATCATGTCAGTGAATACAGGGATTGTTAAAGGATGAATGTCCAACAACATTGAACCTCTCACCACAATGGAGTGCCCATCTGAGAAAGAGCATCATCAGACTAGAATGCAGTAAAATCTATCTCTGGCAGAAGGATCACATCCCAGCCAAAATAATCTGCCTTTTTGAAGGAATATTGAAAGCCTCAGGAGGCTGCATAATGTTCTCTCCCATAACTGCAAAACAAAGCTTTGATCCTATAAATGCAAGCCTAACACTGCTTTATTCAAGATCACCTGCTGTTTGACATTTTATATTCCCTACTGCCTCGATTTTGCAAATATAATATGCTGTCATTTTGAAAATGAAATATAAATGGGCATGAATGGACTAAAGCAACAATGTTCCAAGCATATAAATGAAGGACGTCGCCATTGTGTTCTTGGATTCCTTTCAGCAGGTGTGATACTGTGTAGGCCTCTGTGAGCCTGCGGACTTCATGGCATTTGGGATTTTTTTATCCCTCAAGCTAAGAACAAATGACAAAGCCCATAGGGTTGTCCTGTGTCCTTCAAAGATAACACACCACTGTATATGAAGTGTATCTGCGGAGCAAGACTTCAAAAGCCAGCTGAGAACTTGGTGAGCCCTCTGAGATGATGAACGCTCTTGGAATCAGATTGGGACAGCAATAAAGGCCTTCTATTTTGCTTATTCTCCAGGCCTATTGAAATAAAGCACGCTGGGCATCCTGCCAAGTGAAGTATGATTCCCATAGTGGGCAACCTCTTCAAAAGCACAATCTTTAGCAGAAGATGCATTTCGCAAACGACCATTTTAGAAGGATGCTGAAAAGTCAGATAAAGTTGCAGTGCAAAGTGCCCTTTCTGCTTCCGATTTAGAGGGTTCAAAAGAATTGGTGCAGCAATTGTTCACATTCTCAGAAGCTCATCTCACTTATTCAGTTAACCACCCTGAAATGCATTGAAAGGAAGGTGGGCTTATTAGCTGCATATCAACATTGAGGGGACTCTGGAAATCATGACGTTCACTGGGTAATATTCGGCAACTAGGGTATCAGTAGGGAAAAATAAACAAAAATACATCCATATTTGAAAACTTTGAGATAGATTCCCAAAGAAGTTACTAATAGTAACTCTGGCTAGCACTCAATTTATCCCTGGAAATACAATATTCAATTCACAAATAAGCGTAAGTTAAGTCAGTAAAATATTGATCCCAATTCCCATAGAGTCCCAGGTCTGACCCTGGCTGGTGGTACAACACCCGCCCGCATTCTTGTATTTTGCCGGTCCGGAAACAACGCTGCCGGTAAGCTTACCAGCACCGTTGTTTCCACACCGGCAAACTTGTAATGAGGACTACTGTCTTACTGCTGACTTTCTCCTGGAAAGAGCAGAGTAAGTCAGGAGTATGTCATACTCATTAATACTGAGAAACTGTTTGTAATGAGACTAGTCTCTCTTCCGGACCAAGTGTTACTCTGGGTAACGTCTCTGTGAAGTGGCCCCTTTAAGACTCTCATGCCAGAATGGCACCTATGAGTGTCCAATATAGCTGATGACAGATCTCTCAAATGCAAGGCAAAGGTAACATGAGACTTGATTGCCTGTTTAAGACAGATGGGATTTATATTATATAAACTAAAACTTTGTTATCCTTGCAAAACTACTTCCTTACTTTATTCCCTAGTGGGTTGTATTTGCTTTGGAGTGTGCATTCAGAGGTCTACACCTTCACATGCCAGGCCTTTATCAACAAGAACTGGCCTGTATTAGAAAAAAAACATATCACCTATTTGGGAAATATCAAACAGCAGACACCAAACTTATGGAAGAACAATGTTTACGAAGTGCAATGTGGGAGGTTGATCATTTATGTCTCGGCCATCCAGATTATGCAATATCCTTCTGCCAAATGATTTAATAAACACTGATGTCCATTTTTGCTTTAGAAAAAGCTAATAAAGTGTTATTTCCCAGGGTTTAATTAAGCACAACTGATGTGTTGTGACTTGACTACCCTTCAGCACCATCACGCCACACAGCAGCGGTGATAGTTGTTCTCTAAATGTTCAGTTAGCATACCATAACCTAACATACTTCCCTTCCTTCACATTGAGGATCATGCCCTAGTTGTGCGAGCCATAATCAATTCCCAAGCAGTTTATTGCAATGCTCTCCTCTAAGGATTTGCTGAGCCCTCCATCAACAGACTGTGGGTCCCCCTGAATGCTGCTGTCAGGTTAGTTCTGTTGTTGTTCTAGCAACGTTTGTTTGCTTAATAGTTTACCTCTCACCTGATTCGCGGAGAATCTCTTGCCACTCCTTCAGTTCCCATCCCTTCTCAGTACACTTAAGGTTACATTGTGAACATGAACTTTTACTGTAGAAATCCCAATTTTGTACCAGAGATTGACACATTCGGATGTTTCACGAACCTTTACAAGATGTGCCCACATGCAGGCCTAAAGATAGGTTATTGAAAATTCAAGTATCATTACGGACCATAATAGCACCTTTGCTTCTGATTGGTATTTTTGAAGGGTACAATCTTTCCCTCAAATAATGTAAGCTACAACCCAATCCAAGGTAATGCTTGTTAATGAAGAGAACGTTCTGGGGGGAGGTGTGAGAACCTTGAATATTGAATATTGTGATGAGGGAGGAAACCCTTTTTAATGTGAATAAGAATACTTAATGTAATGATTACCTCCACAGTAACAGCAAACCTGTATCCCACCGTGATAATACTGCATGATTCCCCAGGAAGCGCATGAGTTAATGTCTGAGGGTTAGTATCAGGGGGTCGGACTGCGTGAGGTCAGATTGTTGTAGGCTGATCATCCCAAATCATGACCTGTCAACATTCATATAATAGGCAGAATAATGCTATTATAGACAACAGTGTTAGGATGAGGGTGATGAATTGCCATCTGGCAAGGATGTGGAAGCCCTGGGTTTTTGGATTTGTATTAAATAATAAAATGATGCAAGTAATTCCATTTCGGAGAGGGTAATCTGATGACCAAACTTCCCTTCATAAGTGTCATGCTAAATATATAGTGTGTATCTGTGTCTTGCTGCATCAGTATCCTGATCTGAAGTTCCTGCTCTACCAGTGACGCTGAGCAGGTTCAGAGGTCACAGTTGCCATTTTGAAAGCTGTAGTGACAGCCAGGTTAAGGCAGTACAGGGCCGTAATTTAAGATATTTGCCCCGATACCAAAACTGTGATGATCATAAGTAGCTCAAGTAGCTCAAGCTGTTGGCAGCGTAAACTCTAAATATACGCTATTCCTGAATTAAGGCATGGTGAATGGCACTATTTCTAATCATTGCAGCCAAATCCAAGGTGATATCACAGATTTGTCCACTCCTGTGAGTCAGCTCAGCTGTGAAATGTGATGTGTATGCTGACCAGACAGACGTGGCTTGCCAAACGACAGGCCAGAAACCTGAAAGGCCATGCTCTTCTTTGATTTCTTTGTGAAGGTAGGTAACACCGTCTAACAGCGTCTAACAGGGACAGCCTCACAACAGCCATCTGCCCTAGGCCCAGAAATCAAAGAAGTACACCCGTTCAAAAGAAGTGGTTGCACACCAGGGCACTGCATTTCTAAAGGTCTTTGTTACTATTGAGAAGGTAAGGGGGCAAAGATTGAGTAGAGGAGGTCTCCGTACAGTTGAGGAAGGCTTCCATCATCTTGTCTCTCTCTGTCTCGCCCTCTCTTTATTTTCCCCTCCACTTCCTATGGAGCAAAGTGCTTTAGGTGTTATGTAAGAAGGTTAAGGTCCACTCATATCAAGGACAGACATATGTCCAAAAAGGCTGCCCTGCTTCAGTCCAATCCCCTGCAGACCGTTACCTTTAAAAGAAGGGGTTGCCCATAACTTATTTTTAAATCAACTGTACAATCTAACCCTGGAAGAAGAATTTGAGGAACCTGTTTTGAGAGTAGTCTTTTCTAAAGTCCTCCAATCTTCAGGTGAGTACAGGTGTTCCAAGGCAGCAGTGAGTTCTCTCCCTAACCATCCCAAGAGATCACAGGGATTACCCCATGCTGTGGGATCAGGCCCTGCATCTCTGTTACTCACTCTGTTGCCTAGGACTTCACCATGTTGCAGAATCTGGAATGTGTGTGCAAGCCTATCCGTGTTTGGCAGCCCAAAAATAGAAGTTAGCTTGGCCTTTGGGTCCTCGGAGTGGGACTCAGAGCTCCTCAAAACACAAACATCCAAGATCCCTTTATTTGCCAATTTCTGACCCGCTGAGAGCTGTGACTCGAGTGTGTTTGATACCGAGTGAACATCCAGGACCCTTAGTAGATGACTTTGGTGTTTTTTGTTCACTGAATGAATGCTGTTTGACTCCATTCACTGCTGCACCGCACCAGCTGAAGCGTTTCATTGCCTTGGCTCGAAGCAACCAAGTACTGCTGCCTTACAATGCTCTGGTCACCATTTCAAGCCTCAGCTTCTATACTGCAGATCCTTTAAGTTGATTAGCCCAACCCTGGTGTTCCCCAAACAGCAACATCTGAGCCTCCACATCCCCTCAACTTGCCTGTGCATCCTGGTATCAGCTCAACCACTATCGAACCTTGACAGGCAACTAAACGTGATGACAGCCCGATCTGCACAGTTCAAGTAGATGCTTCAAGACCGCAGGTATCTTACGATCACCTCCCACCCCCAACGACAGCTTGCCACCAAACGATCACCCCTGCTGCATCTTTAACTAAAGCTGAACCTTAGATCAATGCTGAGAAACCATGTTTTATTCACTAATATCTGCCCCCAGTCCAACTTTGGGCCCCACAGACTGGCTTGGTATTTATAATGTCAAGGCCATATGCTTTGAACATGGTGGGATTTTTTTTGCCTTTTTCCCCCCTCATTTCATTACCCAGAGTGTTGCTATTCAATGTTTGCGTATTCTGTGTGCCATCTGCATGGGTGGGCTTTTTACAGTGTGTTCTACTTAGTTATTGTTCATGGTATACAGAATTACCATGGAATAAGGAAATCACAACTGAGCAAAGCAGTAACAACAAAATCAGATTTTTAACATCATACAGCTCCAATGTGTATATTGCCAGGAATATTTTAAAGAAACACTGGAATACAAAACATTTGGATAAATAACTAACTAATTTCCTGGAGTTACAAACATCCATGACATATCGTATAGCTAATCCAATCAAAAGTCAGCTAAATCCTATGGTTTTTGAAACCAAGAGGAATAGAGCAGGTTAACACATTGCAATCAATGTAGAACATGCCAGCAGAGGTAACCATAAATGTGGCAATTGCAAAATATGTCTACAAATAATAGATGGGAAAGACAAGATTGAATTACCAAATGGTACACAGCTATCGATTGATCTATTTATCAACTGCAACACCAAGTTTGTTAAATGCCGTATTCTCTGCCAATGTGGGAAATGGTACATCGGAAGTACTGTCCAATCCCTCAAAATTCGTATAATGGAAAACCTAAGAGCTATCAAAAATAAAGATTATAGATACCTGATGGCAGTTCACTACAGTTTGGAGCATCCAAATACATTGGTTGACATATTAAGAGTTATTGGATAGGAAGCAGTGGGTTTACCACCACAGGTCCAAATAGGGAACATTTATTGCGCCGAAACGGAGGCTAAATGGATAAATACTATGGACAATTTTTTTGTATTTGTATTTTATTTATTTGTAGTGCGCACCAGGCCCGTGGGCATCCAATGAGCTTTCAATCTACCTCTAATGCTACATAACAAGTATGGTGATTCATGAAACTTGGACAATATACAATTTACATGAAGGATTTCTGATAACATAACCTTTAGAGAAAAAAACCACCACGCCACACTATATTCACAAGTAAACTTATTTTGTAGTTCATTAGAATGCAAAATGCACAAAACAAAACATTGCAATCAAAAGCTACAGAGTTAAACCTAGGTAATGAATATTTTTTCCTGTAGAATTAAACTGAAACATGGCCAGTGCCAGCACACAATAATGACTATTAACTAAGCTATGGAAATAAGCCCAGAAACTGAAGAATGTGTTTGGTAGAATGCAATTGCAATATGACCACTTCCAATAAACAACAATGTGTACAAATTAGGAAAACATGGCCACCGTTTTTTGCAGACGAAATGACATCATCACGGCACAACGTGAATGTGATGACACCATTAATGTGAATAAATAGCGCCCGCCATCTGTAAATGCAAAATCCACTTGGAACAGCACTTGGGAGCTCCTCTATGGTCTATACTAACTCACCCAGATACTTAGAACATAAAGTAAAGTACATTTTTCAATCGGCATACCTTACACTTTGCAAGCAATGTTATTTAAGTTGGACATAGTGAAATAATATGAATCCATAAGCAGTCAGTTGACATGTCTCTGAAAATACACACAGAAAAACCTGGAGGTTTATTGAGTCTATTATGGTAAGTTTATTACTATCTAGATACTATCTAGACATAATGAATGAACTTAATATTGGGCTACTGAAATAAGTTTTCATTGAGTTTTCTTTTCTTCATCCTATGCTAAAATCATAATCTAAAGTGTCTGTCAGTGAAACCTCCTGATGATCCACATCAGTAATTGTGGTGAAACACGTCTAGAGGGATGTGTGATTCAGCGGGATCTGTGTTTCGACCACAAACATATGAGATCCGAACTTTAAGATGTTTATGATATGGAAATAACAACTTCAATAAAAATAGAAATGAACTTACCGAAAAGTAGTATGAATCTCATTTCATTAAGAAACACCAATAAATAAAGAGCATGTTTAGAATGCCAGGCACAGTAACCAAACCATTCACCTGAACATGGTGAATCATTGGACATGGTGTGTTTCATTAATGTATATCTTTTTTATAGAACCTTGATTGGACATTCCTTTATTTTTGACTGTTATGCTTGGCTGTTTGGGTTACTACTGAACCACATTCACACCCATCTTAAAAGTATAGCCTTCCCTCGGCCCATGTAACCACAAAAGGAGAAGGAGGCATATCTCTTCACTATCTCTGTTGTACCTTTTTGATTGTGATGGCTCTTGGTTTGTAGAAGTGTGAGGGCTGAGTGGGCACTTTTAGCATTTACTCATCCTTGTAGTCCTGCAGGGCAAGTTAATTTGTCACAGTCAATGTGAAAGATTACCTTCTGGCAAGGGTGTGAAAACCCGCGTTTTTTTATTTGTATTAAGAATAACATGCTGCAGGTAATATATCTCAGAAAGGGTGGTCTTCTAAACAGCCCTCCATTTCATTAAGTTCCATGCCAAAAGCATAGTGTACACCTGTGCCCTGCTGCATCAGTTTCATGATTTGCAGCATCTGTTCCTCAGAGGCACACATCAGGTTATGAGGTCACTGGTGTCCTGTTTGAGAGCTGGAGCTGAGATAAAAGTCACTGCAGACAGAGATGAACACCTCTTATACTAAATCATAAATATCATGATAAACTATTGCCTGACATCATTATAATCAGTGGCGGCAACATAATAACATAAATATGTCAACACAGTGAGCCAGCAAGGGGAGGGTTGTATATAACCTAGTCAGACTGCATATCTCCCCTTGCAATCAGATCAATGAGCAGGAAGCCTGATCCTATCTTTTGATCCTTTCTGAGGCCAGGTTACACCTGTCTCCAGCAGGGCCACCCCCAGCAAGAGCGTCCCTGGGAAACAGGTTTTAAGGGTTACACTCAAATGGGCCAGCCTCGCACTAGGGTACTGCATACCAAAGGCCTTTGACGTACAGGCATAGAGGAGGGGGTGGGTTTAGGTAGTCAGGAAGAGCAGTACATACAGGGGGAAGGTTTCCTTCATCTTGATTTTCAGTGGGCTTCTCTTTCCTCTCTGTCTCCTACACTTCCTGCACCAGGAATGCTTATTGAGTATGTTGCTAGAGGGCACATATCACTTGTTACCTCAAAATATTTTGGACCAGTTAAAGCAGGCTTGCTTTTGTCCAGTCCTGGGCAACCTTTTACCTTTATAAGGAAGGGGTCTCTCCTTACTTGATTCATTTGGGACATTCAAGATCTCAAAAACACTTTGCCTGCACCCTGCTTGGAGAGTAGTCCTTTCTAGAGTCCTCCAGTTTTGAGATGAATAAAGGTGCCCCAAGACATAGACAAGCTCTGTTCTCTTCCCATACCCAGGCCACATTGTGGGTGAACTGGTGTTGGAGCAAGACCTGTCTATCTCAGCCAGCTGCACAGATATCAAACCTCCTTAGTGGAGGTGAAGGACTATTGCAGGTGCTAGCTAGCCTCGATCTGGTTGGGAGCAAAGAGTACAGTGACCACTCTTGTAGCTGAACCCTCAGATTGGGACTCACAGCAACAGAAGAAGCAAAGCAACTGGTTTACTGTATTCTACAGCATCGAACTGACATTGAACCATCGTTGACCACGTTCAAATGTATTTGAACCAACAGAATGCACGCTGCTACTCTTGGCATTTCTTTCAACCACTTTGAACCACTGTTTCTGTTAACCAGTTCGCTGCTGCACATCCATAGCTGAGCACACCACTTGCTATGGCTCAAATAAGAAGATCATCATTGCAGAAGTCTTCAAACTGCTATGTCTAAAATCTTGTCTGGATCCACCAGCATCTTTACCATTGACCGAAGCTTGAACATCAATTCAACCCATTTGATCCGCAAGAAGCTATATCTGAAACCCAACTCAATACCTTCCCCCTGTCTGGATCACCCAGACTCACTGCATTTCAACCTGGTTGGACCCGCTTGCATGATGTTAAGGAGCCTGCTTCAATATTGTCGTACCACCAATAACTGAAAATGTTACTATTATAAGGTGCTTTCAAGTTGGGGCGACTGTTTAAATATTAGAGATACACGATACATGTTTGGGTTACAGTGTTTGGCCACAGGTTGACACTACCCGCTGTGGTTATAGCATGGAGTTACATGTTAAGTGCAATGTTGCATGTTGGGGTTAAACATCAGGGCTCAAGTGTACAATTGTGGTTGCTGGCTACATGTTAATGTTTAAGAATTGGTCTAGATGTTACAGGTTGGGTTTAAAGTGCAAGGTTACAGGTTATGGATCCTTGTTGCAGTGAAGAGTTAGGGCTTGAGGATCCAGGATGTGGTTACAAATTCAAGGTCGGAGTCAAGGTATAAGGACTAAGGAATATAGATTGAGGAGCTTTACATTTGACGGACACCAGAGCACACCTTGCCCACTCAGCATGGGCAGGGAATGCTGTAGTATCCCAAATCTCTTGTACCTGTGTCTTCTGGTGGGGGACCAGATCTGGCTTCCCCACCTGCTGATCTTTGGTCTCTTGCAGCATAACCACCTCCTCTAAAATATGATCCTCCACTTTCTGCACCTATATGGCTACCTCTTCCTTCTGCTACTGGAGAATTCCTCCTCTCCATCAACTCCAAGGTCAAAGTTCTTGCTCACCTTCTGAAGGTACTCCTTGAATGGCTTTGCCTCCACTACAACCTCTTTATTTTTGTAGACTCCTACCCTACATCATGTTCCATCTCCCCTTCACATGCTCAGACGCCACCTCCTAAACCACCATCTGCCCCTCATCAAACACAAGCAACAAACATCTCTCCCTCCACCATCTTCTTCTCCTCAACCACCAGCTCACCCCTGCATGCTTCATCTCAACTTCCTTCTGACCCTCCTAATTGGGCTTGTTTCCCCCTGCTTACCAACAGCCTCAACCTCATACACAGAGATTGAGGAGTTCTCTAGGGCATCATGCTCTCCAACAGCAAGCACACCAAACAAATAAGACATGTTCCCTAAGGTTTTACTGTGCTTAATGTCCCTAAGGTATCAATATCCAAACATAAAACAAGTTACTAAGAGAAACAACAGGACTCAATTCAATGATGTTAGAGGGTTCTCAAAACACAAAAACAGTAGGGAATTTAACAGCAGACATGGGAAGACTTTTCAAGATCCACATCCAAGTTTTTCTACAAAAAAAGGAAAGGAAAAGTGTAAGGAAACATTTTTTAATGTCTATTTTTATTGGAGTAAGGGTAAACAATTATTGGAGAGGGAGCATAAAGACGCAAATCAAATAAACAAAAGGGAGTAAAACAGAGACCAAGACAAAACAAAAAAGAAACTACTATCAACTAGCGCACGCCTCCAAAAAGACTCAAGAACTCTCTTAACTATACAGAGCACTACAAAGTGCACCCAAACAATGCAATATGTGAGCCTGTCCTCCCCACACCTACCTTGTCAGCCATTAAAGATGTAGGGTGAAATGTGAGAATTTTAAAGGGCTTCAAACCTATGTTAGAAAGGTATATCCAACATACTGCACAGTTATGTATAATACTGCTCTGTCACTCTTATATGTGTGTACTCTTGGGTGTGAATAACTGCTATTTGTTTGCTAAAAACATCATACATGCTGAATCTATCAATAAAAACACCTTTTTTTTAAGATCTACCAAGTGCACTGCTTCAAACCAAAATTAACATCAATCTACTGTAATACAATATTATCAAATCCAAAATATTTTTCTTCTATTTGTTTTTCAATGTCACAGATTGATGTCTCCGTAGT
The DNA here is from genome assembly GCF_040938575.1 of Ambystoma mexicanum. Lineage (NCBI taxonomy): Eukaryota > Metazoa > Chordata > Amphibia > Caudata > Ambystomatidae > Ambystoma > Ambystoma mexicanum. The sequence goes on from NC_090928.1 coordinate 1,154,394,865, forward strand.
TCATGTAGTCAAATGTTACCATAGTATTAATTAAATATTTAAACTGGCTTGATCCCTTTACTCAATTTACACTACATTATATATTCAATTAATAATCTTTAACTCAACTTGCACAATATTGCTAAACCAATTCACAGGTTAACAAATGTTTTGCACATTGACAAAATCCATTATTATGTCTTGTGTGCTTCTTCAGAGCCAACAAGAGATAGAGGAGGGGAGAGAAAAAATAACGAGGCAGAAGGAAGCAAAAATAATTTCAAGATGACAGTCCTCTGATTAAACATGGACAAGGAATTCCATATTTATCTCTCAGACAATGCAAACAAGTATGCTGCTAATTGATTACACAGATGTAATCAATATCCATAACAAATGGATGCAACACAATGACGTGTAAAGTTTACATATTAGATCTGTAACATGGTTCCAAATGAATAAAGAAATATGGACTTAAACTAATATTCATATTGATAACCAAGATTTGTCACAGGAGATTTTGACTATATTAATAAATAGAAGCAGCACAATGATATAAAAGGGTATTATTTATACCGATATACATCACACAAATGGTTAAAACCAAGTTCTTTGATAAGAAGCAACTAGCTTTCAGTATCCAAAGACTTTGTGAAAGACATAGTTTTATTATTAAACTTTGTTTGGCATGCTTAAAATTGATTATTATATTTGTAGTATAGAACATGTCAAACAATATGAAATGATGACACAATAGATTTAGTAAAGATAATGGTTGGAAGTCTGTTTATTATTGACATAGTATTTCCCCAGTTTTAAAAAATGTCAACTTTGACTAAACAATTTTAGTTCTCGATTTGATACCATTATCTTAAAGATTTCTTAATTATGTAATTAAGCTGTTTTCAATGAATGTGGGTGAATTACTAATGTCATACACATGAACACTCATTCATACTCATCATGAGTTTGGCAGTAACCCTTAAATGTGGCGGTAACACAATTACCACTACATTTAAGTGTTTCCTCCAAATCATGGGTTTGGCTGCATTTACCCCCAGTGTTGAGCTGGGGGTAAATGCGCCAGGATAATTCTCCTTTTCGCACGCTAATTGCAACCCAATGGGGAATGGGAATTACTGTTACCACCAAACCCGTGATCCGGCGCTAATAGCACCGGAGGGTTTAGAGGTAATGCTATTAGTACGGGCTGTATCCCGGCGGTACGGCCCAACTCGTGGTGAGGACCATTGTGTGGTAGAATGCATTATAAATAGATTAAAAACTAACCTTTAAATATTTACAAACCATAAGTAAAAAAGAAAAGTCTGTCATTAGATTTTAAAGCTACATCTATGTAAACCAACTTCAAAATGGCACCATGGCAGTAAGGGGAGCCCAATAAGGTAGATACGGTAAGAAATAAGCTAAGAAAGATGGTAGCATTTGTATGGAAACTGGCAAGCCACAGACAGTTTATGTCAAAAGAATTCATATACAAAACACTTAGGGCCTCATTTACAAACATGTTTTAACATAGGAAAGTCTGATTGAAAACATTCTGGGATTCTGATGAGTTCACCAGTTTGTATCAGTTTCCCAGTCAGAATCCCACTCCTGATACCATATGTAATGAGTCAGAAATGAAAGTCAGACACATGTTTGCTACGTTTTTGGTTAAAGACTTTTATTGACAATAAAAGGGGTTGGGAAAAGGCCTCTCTGATCCTGCACTAGATGAATTTCCCCACCTAAACAAAACACTAAGGCTCTGTTTGTGTCAGGATGTCAAAAAACCTGTCCTGTGTCCAATGTTCTTTTCTGACCCTCACACTACAAACTTAACTCTAATGTGAAAAAGGAAAGTGCCTTTAACCTTGAGTGGTTTGGAAAAAGTGTTCATGCATGAAGGATAAATAACTTAAACAACTGTTTCTTCAAGGATAAAGTCATTGGTGCCAGAGGTTAGCTCCCTTCCCCTGGACTCTTCTTTATTCCTTGAGGTTTTCATAGACTGTTTTCTATCTGTACCTCTTAAGGATAAATGTCTTTGTTCCAGAGGGCTGTTCCCTTCCTCTGAATTCCTCTTTATTTCTTGAGTGTTTATTCACCACAGTTTTTTGGACCTTTCTTGGCCATATCCATTTCTTGCACCACAGCTGTTTGACTTCAAAATCTCTGGGACTCTCTTGGCCAAGTACAACACTTGTGTAAAAACTGTTTAGCTTCACCATTTTTATTTACTTTCAAGAACATTTCTTTGGGCTTCTCTTGGTCAAGTGCACCATTTGCATACACAACTTATTTAGCTTCACAATTCCTTCCAAGAATAATTCTTTGGGTCTTTCTTGGCAAAGTGCAACACTTGTGCACAAAACCTGCTTAACACAATCCTCTTCAATTGCCTTGTATACTCCCCTAGCAGGACTTCTGTTTTATACACTTGAAATTGCCTGGTGTACTCTCCTGCCAGAACTTCTGAATCACTGTTCTTGAGTCCGCCTGGTGTACTCTCCTGCCAGGACTTCTGTTTCACACACTTGAGGTTGCCTGGCATATTTTCCTGCCAGGACTTCTGATTCACTTCACACAATTATAACTGCCTTGTATATATTACCCTGCCAGGACCTCTGCTCATTTGGGTTTAGCTCCCTCTCCTGAAATTCTCTGTATATAGTATTTGTTAATGTGTCTTCCTGATATATTATCTTATTTCTGCCTTCTTCATATTGACACTGTGTACACTTACAAATTAGAAAAGGGTTTATCTGTGACTCAAATTCCCTTCGTTTAATATGTCTATCTCTTATCTCTTTCCCTTTTAAGGAACTTAAATTGTTCACACTCACTGTGTTTGCTGATACGCGGGGTAAGGGTCCTGTCTGCTTCCCTCTAAGGGTCTTCTTTCCTATGCCTGCCAGTCCGCATGAAGATTCCTCTCGAAACACCTTGTAAGTGATTTCAATCCGGCACTCATCCAAGTCAACGCCTGGCATGCAATGCACAACTGAAATCCTTATTTATTTTTGTCTAAAACTTCTGTATTCTGAACTATGTACCACTCATATCACGCCCCTCTCCTGGAACCCCCCCGGTAACACTGAACCAGGAATCAGGCTGGTTTGCAAAGTTAAAATATTTATTTATGTATTTACAATTTAACCACGCTATGTTTTTATGGGTACACAGTAATCACCAATGGGGTGATGTAACAGTGAATAATCTCTTTAATACACAAGAAGTAATAATGAGCAAAACAATTCAGCACAGAAATAATACTTTTGTGTGTGTGTGCAGATCAGATAGCACTGTGGTTAAAGGTTCCCCCTGCACACCCCTAAACCCCCAATAGGCAATGTAAAGAGATAGGAGGAGAGAGCCGGTTTTCAGCAATGGCAGAATTCAAACAAAATAACAATCCCACTTTCCCCCAGCAAACACAAGAGAAAAACGGAATTGAATGTCAAGCTGAGCTTTAAAATGGCTTTTAAAGTTATCCGTAGAATGGACTAGGCAAAAACACTAAATATGGTATAAATTGCTAAAATTGAATACATTCTTATGGGAGCCACTTTGGATGGTTGCACACAAACACAAGCAATGATTCAATACCAAGAAACAATTTGAAATCCTAAAATTCAAGTCGGGAGTAATCAAAAGCTGGTTTACATGTGTCAGAATTTCCCAAAAAACGAAATTCACTGCAAACTTTTCACTGTGCTATAATCATGATAACAGGAAAACTGTATGGATTTGGGATGCGGATCTAGATTTTATTTAACGTTGATAATGATAGCTACAAGCAGAAGTTGAAATGTTGTTTCTACCACGAGAACTGAGGAAGTTATGGACGTTTTAGTGGAGGTTGTTTTTTTGAGATAGGTGCAAAATGGAAAATGGGAATGTACTTTTGAAATGACAAAAATGATTTCTTACACTAGAGGATGAGTATGAACAAAACAAATACCACATTAGAACACAGCCACTTGATCGGAATGACTGCCTGTAGTTGTCCTGCCTTCTTCAGATGAGAAAAGATCAGCGCAAAAATAGTTTTAAGAATATTAGCACAGAAGGAAGATAGGAGAGATAGGATAGAGAGTTTAGACAATTCAACAGTACACTTAACAATGCAGGTTCTGAAGACAAGATAGGATGGATTTAAGCTAGGGATTGACTAGGCAAGGTACATATGCTAGTGACACAGTTCTATCTATAGATTCCCACTAGATATGTTTTTAAATGGAACCATCAGGATTCTGGTCCTTCAAGATTCTGGTCAGGGAAGTAAATCTGGTTCTGGGAAAGACAGCTGGGCACATCAGATTGGATCTGCAAGGCGCTATGGTCACAGCACGGTGTGAGTCTAGAAACTACCCTGCCAATGTATAGAAGGTATATTATGTTGGCCGAAAATCAATCGCATCATATGCCCTACTTCGCCAATAGGGAATCGTCAGCATAACCAAAAGGCGTCCATTTTGTGCTGTAACATCCGCCATTTGCTTTCTCTTCCTTTCTGTTCAACGCTTTGCAAAATGTATTTTATTTCAAAAGCTCATGCACGGTGCGAGGCCACAGTTTACATGTTGAGAGACCTGCCCAGACAGAAATGCCAACAGTACAGAAACACATTGTTTTCCTCCCTCACAAGTCCTTGAAGGTGAGCAGAGAGGCATTAAATCAGAGGCCCAAGTGCCTGCCAGTCTCGCTGAAGCTGTAGAAACAGGCCGCAAACAGCATGAATTATACTTTGTTAGCGGCCCCCCTTCGGGGCTCTCCTTAGATCAGGCTGAACCCTTTTTGTGCTTTGCAAAGTGCGGTTTTCAGAGGTTTTGGTGCACACAAGAGTTTTGCGGCCATTTTGATGTTTCTGGCACCACCAGACCACAGTGATGCCGCATGTGGGTTAAGACATCCCACAACCTTCTGTCTTCTTGGCTCCAGTAATCGAAAAGCTGTTATCCTGTGTTTGTGAACGCCATGAAGTTCTTCTCCAGTTCCTAGCGTTCCCGCAGCGACTCTTGATTCAGCAGTACCTTCTTCCTCCATTGGTGAGCCGCCTGACTCCACCATGCCGGTCCTGCCTTCTCTTCTGTTCTTTTCTTCTCATGAAGAAGTGAAGCGCTCTTGTGCCAGTCACCACAGCGGCTGTTTTTCATTCCCTGTTTGGGCAGCTTAAATTTCCTGAGCACAGGTGAGCACCAGAAACACTAGAGCACTTGCTACGTTTGCAGTATCTTTTGCTCCACATTGCTTGATCCTTCTTCTTCTTTGTTCCAGTATTTTGTGAATTATGGGAACATAAGTCCATTGCGAATGATTGCCTTATGCAATTCAGATAATCATGTTCAAAAGGTTTTGATGCCAAGTCAGTTCTGATTTATTGGCAAGAGGATTTGAAAGCTGTGATTTCATCACAATGACAAATCAGACCAAAGTTCGAAGATTGGTCAGTCAATTTGGTAAACAGGTTTTCCCTTCTCATCATAGGAAAGGGAGTAGATACATGACAATAGGCCGTACAGGTTTCAGACATAGGGATGTTATTTTCAATGGAGAATGGGGGATACCATTTTTCATCTCATGGATCCACAACATCTCCCTGGAGGCTGTCCTCTCCCATGTGATCCTCCCTCATATAGCTTCACCCAGGGTCAGGAACAGGAAGTGATTGCCGTCCCCTAGCCGTCTTCTAGCCATATGGGAGAAGACAACTGCTGGGAAATCAGTGATGATTCCACTGGATTCATCACAACATTTTGAGAGGGGATTGTATTCTGACATTTGCAGGAATAACTCCATATTCTGCTAGCTGGTGGGAGATGAGGCAGCCATATTGACACTCAATGTCCAGAAAGATAACCCTTCGTACTGGTTTACCAGCTTTAACATGGATAAACAGTAAGGCATATTAACCTTTCAAAATGCCCTGATCATTTCAGGCCACTGTGTCAAGCATGTATGCAGTCAACATTGATTTACAACATGGACCCAAACATTACAGTTTTGAATACTCACCATTTGTTGATGGAAAATGATCATTTTAATGGCCACAGCAAACCAATAATTTTAATTTCAATATTGCACTGAACAACGAAAGGAACAATAATAACTTTTAAAATTAAATCACATGCTCTGCTCCACTCAGGACATGGCCACAGACATTCCTCTCACTTTAGAATTGTGAACACAATTTGCATTTTGTCTCTAATCAGATCCACAAAAACAACAAAAGTACTAGAAATGGCAAATTCTCTGTTTCACCCATGGGTGTGTGCCCATCGTAACCCAGCATAGCTATTTAATGAATTAGCTATTTCCGAAATTTGTGCTGAACCTGTCCTCCCGCTAATCAATTATTGTGGTTAGACCTCACCTGTAAACAGAGCTGGTCATTCCCCTTTGAAAAAATGGTAATGCTGATTGAAGAGATTTGATGAACTATCATCCAACCTCAAACCTACCTTATCCGGGAAAATATCTTGAAAAAAGCAGTGACATCAGCATGACATACTTTTGTCGGGATATATAGTCTCCTGCACCCTCTCCGGGCAGGATTTAGCACTGTAGGAAGGATGGAGTATATTTTACTGTCATTCCTCTTTGATTTACAAATCCATGGAAAACTAGAGGTAGGGCTCTCCAGGAGTAAATCGTGGGTTTTTGTGGGCTTTGCCTTCCAATGAATCAAATAATTTCTGAAGAAACGAGCCTCGGCATTCATTCTCTCTCTTTTATTGTATATGTCCTGCCTATTTTAAAATTGATCAGTAGTTATGGCGTAGAATTCTGCAAATGTGCTGATTATTCCCAATTATTTTATAAGCATTCAGACCTTTTATGGTAGATAGCATGACAATATAAAAACAACATTCTTAAGTCATTTTTCTCTAGGCTCTATCAATGAACAATGGGACTCTGCTATGCTAGTGCATGTGTTCTGCTGTGGGCACATGAATTTAGTCTTCCATAAGGAAAGTGGCAGTTTACGAAGTTGTTTACAAAATTGGATAATATTACGATCTACTGTTTGATTGCTACTACAAGTAAAAATTGTTCAAATTAACCCCCCTTTCCTATTTTACATGATTTATCAGCATTTTTTTAACAGCAAATTAAAACAAATTCTGTGTTGTGTGGAGGTCAGCTCTTTTGTGGAAAGAATGTCCATATGCATTACACATCCCGTTAAGCAATCAATAGAAGATTAACATACCCAGCAATGATTAACGGATATAATGGACCCTGTTCCTAAACATCGAAAACAGCATTACATTTGAGCGTCATAGTGGAGAATCAGGCTAGAATATTATCTTATTTTCTAACCCCAAATTAAAGGCCACTGCAAGAATAGTTATACTTATTTGCCAAAACAGCAGTGTGAAAATGCAAGGAAAGTGGGTATGCCACTTTGGTGCAGCCCATTATGGTGGGTAACTATTGACAAACAGACACACTTTGGACTGCTGATGTGGTTAATGGGGGCTGCCAGACTTAGAAATAATTTGACATTGATTTAGCTAAGGATATTAATAGCCAGACCGAGTTAGGTGGCATGAACATGGCTAAGCTGTTGGTATCTGTAGCTGTGATACAGCATTTTCCACTCCTTTGCTATCATCTACTCTTGGGGGTACTGACAGACCTCTTCATGTGGGGCATCATCATGATCTACTCCTGGAGTTTGTAACACAATCAGTGCCAATCCTTTTTGAACTACTCGAATTGGGAAATTAGAGATGCCACATATTGCTGATAAGTCACTGAGAGATTTTGCCTTAGACTCAAGACACATCATTATTACTAACGTTAAGTCGCCTGCAAAGCCGGAACCCAGAGAAGCTCTCAGAAACAAGGTGATGGCCTGGCTTTGTGAAGGAACTGGACCAGTGATTGTCTGTGATGAAATTTGAAGGTCCTGTTTAGGATTTGGTTGGAGGAGTGGAGCGCAAGTTAATAGGCACTGCATAATTATTGGCTTTCAGACACAGTAATCTCCACATTTTCTTTGCCAACTGTAATCATTTCTCCAACCTTCCCTCTGAACTGAAATTGATAGTGGACTGCTGATCATTTTTTAGAACTGTCCATTGTTTTCTTTGTGTTTGTCTCTGCACACTGAGGCATATGGGTGTGTAGCGCAACATAAGAATTAAATAAATAAAAGAAATTACAATAAGCTTTTTTTAAAAGCACTCAAGAAAGTCAAAGAAAACCCAAGACAAGATCTTACAAACTAAACATGAAGTAAAACAAATAATAATAATGAAAAAGTCACATTTATCATTGTACAAACCTCTCCAAATCAAAAACGAACAGGAATACTGCAGAAACTCTGGGAAATACTTAGTACTGATCCAGCATTTCACAAGGCGCTTACAATCAGAAACAAGATTTGTCCCAGTTTCATGAAACCAGACTCGGAAGTGGGAAAAACACAAGCTTCAATCTGGCTCCAACCCACAGCTGGTAAGTACAAATGTGGGTCCTGTGTTGTCTGTAAACATATGATGGATACAATCCAAGAAGTCACATTACCTTATTATAAAAAGCATATTATCAACAGCTTTATACATTGCAATAACAATATGTTGTATATGCATTCAGGAGCATATGCAACAAATGGTATGTTTGGTTTAGTTTTTTTATTTTTATTTGTAGAGCGCTCATGGCCCTCAGGCATCTGAGCACTTAACTTAAGAATATGGTTACAGTAAGTGCAGTACAATAAATGTGTATCAGGCAAACATTGCACCTGGGTAGTGCAGAGGGAATACAAGCATGGCATGGTTTTTCAAATTATGCAGAGATGTACAACAGGTACATATATGGTCATACGATATGTGGAAAAAACACTGTACTTGGGTAAGGACAGGGAAAGGACAGGAGTTAGCCTTTAATGCGTGACTTAAATGGCAGGCCTGGCTTCGCCTCACGATTCAGCACGCTCCGGTCTCAGACAATCTTTGACAACCTCCTAGGGGGTTATGGATCACTATACCCCCCCTTGGCTGCATTCGTATCAGGCCCTATGTGTACTGTGTTTACTCCTAGATTACTACTGACAACAGAATAACAAATAACATAAGACACAAGACACAAGAAAACACATGAATCGATTCAATTATAACAATGGGATACATTTATTTATATACACACAGCTAAGCATAATGCATAACAATGCAGGCAGTTCTAATGCTAAGTCTAATTTGCACTTCTTATACTTCTGGTGCAAAGCTACCATGCAATGATTATAAGCCTTCCAGGTTTCTAATGCAAGCCTGTGCTGCCTAATGTGTGGTTCTAATGCAGTCTAATGCAAGCGCTAGCTTCATGGGCAAATCAATTCACACCAATCCACACCATCTTCACACTCTCACTCTAGACCATCCATGTCTGGTTTCCCCTTCACCCAAAGCTCTTTTGTGTGTGTGTGTCTGTTCTTTTCCATCAGTCAGCCTAGGCCAAAACCAACACAATCTCCAGCCAAAAGCCAGCAACCTCAGCAACCCCTCTGTGGCTCTCTCCAACTCTCTGGCAACTCTCCTTCAGCAATCAACAACTGGCACTCCCCGCAACTCTCTGGCTCTCCCGACCTCCCTTGAACTAGCTCCAGCAAACAACTTCTAACAGGCTCTCCTCTCCTCCTTGGTGATAGTCCCCAATGACGCACATATCTCTCCATGGTTACTCTATTAATGTCTCTCTCTCAGCGTTTAGCAAAATGCCTGCCTGTCTGCTTCCGTGTTCCTTGCACGGCATGTCCTGTCACTGCGTGTGCTGTCAGCATCACATTAGAACATCATATCTTTTTTTCATGGCCATTCTGTGTGCGAAACACCATCTATTCCCTGTTTCTGCATTCACTCCACTGTAGGCTCTCTCTCGAAATGCTCTCTTAGGCCCTGTCTCTCTCATGTAAAAGCACCTTCTCCCATCTCTCCATCGTGCTCATGCCCCCACCTTCGCAGTCTCTGCGAACACAGAGCTCAAGCTGATTAGGCTCCCTTCTCGGACAAGGGTTCATGTTATCTATGTCTCTCTGCTAATGTTTACGAATTCTTTCTATCACAGTGTTAACCATAAGATTTCGAAGTGCCGCGGCTCTCTGCACTGTCTTCATCAGAATGGATTCAAATGCCAGCCTAATGCTTTCTAGCGTTTAAAATTTCTCTCACAATGCAAGCACTAACTACATACAAACTCACTCTAAGTGACTCAACATACATATATACATACATACATACATACATACATGACAGTCTCTATGTGTGCCTCTATAAAGCATAACAATCTGAATGGCTTTTCATGTCACTTCAAATATGACACTGTGTGTGTTATTGCAGGCCTAATTCGTTTCTCTCAGCCTAAGCGCTATTTCTAATGCACACATAAATGCATAGCAAATCAGGGTGCAAATATACCGTGTCTCTAAAGCACAATCATGGCACTTCAAATATATGCAAGTGTTATTCTATTGCAAATGGCAAAGTGCAAAGTGGCAGCATGTTTCTCTCCTAAATGGCAAGCACTATATGCATACAGTATCATTCTAAAAGCATATTGCAAATGCATACAAAGGTGACAGTCTACTATGTGGATAGTGTCTACTTGAGCAATATACTAATCCGAACTAAACAGAATGCAATAATGGAATGAGTCCATAGCAAAGAGTAAGGATTGGGTAATGGTGATTCTAATGATTCTCTACAATGGGTCTAACAATGGGTAATGGTTCTCTACAGAGAGTACTGTCTAACAATGGGTCTTAGGATTCTTCTAATGATAACAATCCCAGGCTCCTCATTTCACCCAATTCCAAATATCAGTCTAAAACTGTGTATCACAACACTAGTGTTGACCGATATACTCTTAACAATAAACAAAATGGCTTTGAAACACATGACATCATCGCGCTGAAACGTCACATAACATCACACTGATGCCAAATAAATATGGGCACACGTTTAAATGTTTTGTTCTTGGGGTCCTCGTGTGCACAAATGTAGCGTGATCTTTGAAAACTGAGAGACACACTGTTCTAGCACCACAAATCTTCGAACGTATTTAGAAATGTCTTACTCTAGGATGCAAAAGTATTATAATCTTATAGACCTGGCCATGTCTGTTTTTCTCATGAACTTTTTTCGGCCAATACACCTAGGACACTATGACTATAATTCATAGAATTTCGCGCAAAAGTGGTGCACACGGCTGGCGCACAGTGTCCCCGTGCGATACACTGCGCCATCCGGGTGCGAAAAAATCCATTTCATCGCACAGCGTATTCATGGATTTTAGCCTCCAAAACCAGCCGTGGTGCAGAGTGGCGCAGCGACCCTGCATCAGCGCCAGTTACGCCCCCAAGAACGCCCTCGCGCAAGGAAAAGCCATCAAAATTCCCAATTCATCGCAAATGTCTGCGCTAACCCTAGACCAGTTCACAGGGCTGCCAAACAGCAAACGCCAAGCGGGGAATGTGTATTTCAGTGGTTTCACACGCAAATGTCCTGGGTACGTGTACATCAGGGGTGCTCGTGAAGTAATACATGCAAATCCATCAGGGCACGTGTATTCCAGGGGTGCGCGGGAAGTATCACACGCAAATTCAGCAGGGTACGTGTATTTCCAGGGTGCGCGGGAACTATCACACACGATTCCATCAGAGCACGTATATTTCAGGGGTGCGCAGGGAGTACTACACGTGAATTGGCCGTGTGGGTCCTCCCAAGTGTTCCCTCCACGGCCCCTGCAGGCAGCCCATACCACAGGGGACTAACCTGCACCCCTGCTCATGTCCCGCAGGCAGCCCATCCACCATGGGCATGCCTCCCAGCCAACCCACATGTCGCCTTGCACCACTGATCAACAACGCATGACTCCCAGCACCCTCACCCCCCAGCACTGTGGGGCACCCGCCAGCAGGTCCCCACACATGTCCAACTCATGTCCCCCTGCACCCCCACCCCCCAACACTGTGGTGCACCCTCCACCAGGCCCCCACTCATGTCTCCCAGCACCCCCACCCCCCCGCAGTGCAGGGCACCCTCCACCAGGCCCCACTCATGTCCAACTCATGTCCCCCTGCAACCCCACCCCCCTGCATCCAGGGCACCCTCCGCCAGGCCCCCACACATGTCCAACTCATGTCCCCCTGCACCCCCATGCCCCCAGCATCCAGGGGCACCCTCCACCAGGCCCCCACTCCTGTCTCCCTGCACCCCCACCCCCCAGCATCCAGGGGCACCCTCCACCAGGCCCCCACTCCTGTCTACCACCCTCCCCACCCCCAGCAGTGCGATTCGCCTGGGTACGTGTATTTCAGGGGTGCGCGTGTAGTCTGACAAACAAATTCATCAGGGTACGTGTATTATGGGTCCGCGTGAACTTCCACACATGATATCAGCATGGTACGTGTATTATGGGGTTCGCGGGAAGTTCCACACGTGAATGCCCTGGGTACGTGTATTCCGGGGTTGCTTGGGAAGTTCCACACACGATTGCCCTGGGTACGTGTATTTCGGGGTGCGCGGGAACTATCACACACGATTCCATCAGAGCACGTGTATTTCAGGGGTGCGCAGGGAGTACTACACGTGAATTGGCCGTGTGGGTCCTCCCAAGTGTTCCCTCTACACCCTCCACAGCCCCTGCAGGCAGCCCATACCACAGGGGACTAACCTGCACCCCTGCTCATGTCCCGCAGGCAGCCCATCCACCATGGGCATGCCTCCCAGCCAACCCACATGTCGCCTTGCACCACTGATCAACAACGCATGACTCCCAGCACCCTCACCCCCCAGCACTGTGGGGCACCCGCCAGCAGGTCCCCACACATGTCCAACTCATGTCCCCCTGCACCCCCACCCCCCAACACTGTGGTGCACCCTCCACCAGGCCCCCACTCATGTCTCCCAGCACCCCCACCCCCCGCAGTGCAGGGCACCCTCCACCAGGCCCCACTCATGTCCAACTCATGTCCCCCTGCAACCCCACCCCCCTGCATCCAGGGCACCCTCCGCCAGGCCCCCACACATGTCCAACTCATGTCCCCCTGCACCCCCATGCCCCCAGCATCCAGGGGCACCCTCCACCAGGCCCCCACTCCTGTCTCCCTGCACCCCCACCCCCCAGCATCCAGGGGCACCCTCCACCAGGCCCCCACTCCTGTCTACCACCCTCCCCACCCCCAGCAGTGCGATCCGCCTGGGTACGTGTATTTCAGGGGTGCGCGTGTAGTCTGACAAACAAATTCATCAGGGTACGTGTATTATGGGTCCGCGTGAACTTCCACACATGATATCAGCATGGTACGTGTATTATGGGGTTCGCGGGAAGTTCCACACGTGAATGCCCTGGGTACGTGTATTCCGGGGTTGCTTGGGAAGTTCCACACACGATTGCCCTGGGTACGTGTATTTTGGGGTGCGCGGGAAGTTCCACACGCGATTGCCCTGGGTACGTGTATTTCGGGGTGCGTGGGAAGTTCCACACGCGATTGCCCTGTGTACGTGTATTTTGGGGTGCGTGGGAAGTTCCACACGCGATTTCAGCAGGGTACGTTTATTCCAAGGTGTGCGGGAAATTCCACACGCGATTGTCTGTGGTGCGTGTATTTCTGGTTGCGGGTGAAGTTTCACACGCGATTTCAGCAGGGTATGTGTATTCCAAGGTGCGCGGGAAGTTCCACACGCGATTGTCCGTGGTGCGTGTATTTCTGGTTGTGTGAAGTTTCACACATGATTTCAGCAGGGTACATGTATTCCAAGGTGCGCAGGGAATTCCACACGCAAATCCAGCAGCCTACGTGTATTCCGGGGGAGCCGTGGAGTCCTACACGTGAATCGGCCATGTGGGTCCTCCCAGCTGTTCACTCTACACCCTCCACGGCCCCTGCAGGCGGCCCACACCACAAGGGACTACCCTGCACATGTCCCGCAGGCAGGCCATCCACCATGGCCATGCCCCCCAGCCAACCCACATGTCACCTTGCACCACTGCCCACCAACGCAAGTCTCCCTGCACCCCCACCCCCCTGCATCCAGGGGCTCCCTCCACCAGGCCCCCACTCATGTCCCCCTGCACCCCCACCCCCCTGAATCCAGGGGCACCCTCCACCAGGCCCCCACTCCTGTCTCCCAGCACCCAAACCCCCCAACACTGTAGGCCACCCTCCACCAGGCCCCCACTCCTGTCCCCCTGCACCCCAACCCCCCTGCATCCAGGGGCACCCTCCACCATGACCCCCCTCCTGTCTCCCTGCACCCCCACCCCCCAGCAGTGCAGGGCACCCTCCACCAGGCCCCCACTCCTGTCCCCCTGCACCCCCACCCCCCAGCACTGTGGGGCACCCTCCACCAGGCCCCCACTCCTGTCTCCCTGCACCCCCACCCCCCAGCAGTGCAGGGCACCCTCCACCAGGCCCCCACTCCTGTCCCCCTGCACCCCCACCCCCCAGCACTGTAGGGCACCCTCCACCAGGCCCCCACTCCTGTCCCCCTGCACCCCCACCCCCCAGCACTGTGGGGCACCCTCCACCAGGCCCCCACTCATGTCCAACTCATGTCCCCCTGCACCCCCACCCCCCAGCACTGTGGGGCACCCTCCACCAGGCCCCCACTCATGTCCAACTCATGTCCCCCTGCACCCCCACCCCCAGCACTGTGGGGCACCCTCCACCAGGCCCCCACTCATGTCCAACTAATGTCCCCCTGCACCCCCACCCCCAAGCACTGTGGGGCACCCTCCACCAGGCCCCACTCATGTCCAACTCATGTCCCCCTGCACCCCCACCCCCCTGCATCCAGAGGCACCCTCCACCAGGCCCCACTCATGTCCAACTCATGTCCCCCTGCACCCCCGCCCCCCAGCACTGTGGGGCACTCTCCACCAGGCCCCCACTCATGTCCAACTCATGTCCCCCTGCACCCCCACCCCCCAGCACTGTGGGGCACCCTCCACCAGGCCCCCACTCATGTCCAACTCATGTCCCCCTGGACCCCCACCCCCCCAGCACTGTAGGGCACCCTCCACCAGGCCCCCACTCATGCCCCCCTGCACCCCCACCCCCCAGCACTGTGGGGCACCCTCCACCAGGCCCCCACTCATGTCCAACTCATGTCCCCCTGCACCCCCACCCCCAGCACTGTCGGGCACCCTCCACCAGGCCCCCACTCATGTCCAACTCATGCCCCCCTGCACCCCCACGCCCCAGCACTGTGGGGCACACTCCACCAGGCCCCACTCATGTCCAACTCATTTCCCCCTGCACCCCCACCCCCCTGCATCCAAGGGCACCCTCCACCAGGCCCTACTCATGTCCAACTCATGTCCCCCTGCACCCCCACCCCCCTGCATCCAAGGGCACCCTCCACCAGGCCCTACTCATGTCCAACTCATGTCCCCCTGCACCGCCACCCCCCAGCACTGTGGGACACTCTCCACCAGGCCCCCACTCATGTCCAACTCATGTCCCCCTGCACGCCCACCCCCCCAGCACTGTAGGGCACCCTCCACCAGGCCCCCACTCCTGTCTCCCTGCACCCCCACCCCCCAGCACTGTGGGGCACCCTCCGCCAGGCCCCCACACATGTCCAACTCATGTCCCCCTGCACCCCCATGCCCCCAGCATCCAGGGGCACCCTCCACCAGGCCCCCACTCCTGTCTCCCTGCACCCCCACCCCCCAGCATCCAGGGGCACCCTCCACCAGGCCCCCACTCCTGTCTACCACCCTCCCCACCCCCAGCAGTGCGATTCGCCTGGGTACGTGTATTTCAGGGGTGAGCGTGTAGTCTGACAAACAAATTCATCAGGGTACGTGTATTATGGGTCCGCGTGAACTTCCACACATGATATCAGCATGGTACGTGTATTATGGGGTTCGCGGGAAGTTCCACACGTGAATGCCCTGGGTACGTGTATTCCGGGGTTGCTTGGGAAGTTCCACACACAATTGCCCTGGGTACGTGTATTTCGGGGTGCGCGGGAAGTTCCACACGCGATTGCCCTGGGTACGTGTATTTCGGGGTGCGTGGGAAGTTCCACACGCGATTGCCCTGTGTGCGTGTATTTTGGGGTGCGTGGGAAGTTCCACACGCGATTTCAGCAGGGTACATTTATTCCAAGGTGTGCGGGAAATTCCACACGCGATTGTCCGTGGTGCGTGTATTTCTGGTTGCGGGTGAAGTTTCACACGCGATTTCAGCAGGGTATGTGTATTCCAAGGTGCGCGGGAAGTTCCACACGCGATTGTCCGTGGTGCGTGTATTTCTGGTTGTGTGAAGTTTCACACATGATTTCAGCAGAGTACATGTATTCCAAGGTGCGCAGGGAATTCCACACGCAAATCCAGCAGCCTACGTGTATTCCGGGGGAGCCGTGGAGTCCTACACGTGAATCGGCCATGTGGGTCCTCCCAGCTGTTCACTCTACACCCTCCACGGCCCCTGCAGGCGGCCCACACCACAAGGGACTACCCTGCACATGTCCCGCAGGCAGGCCATCCACCATGGCCATGCCCCCCAGCCAACCCACATGTCACCTTGCACCACTGCCCACCAACGCAAGTCTCCCTGCACCCCCACCCCCCTGCATCCAGGGGCACCCTCCACCAGGCCCCCACTCATGTCCCCCTGCACCCCCACCCCCCTGAATCCAGGGGCACCCTCCACCAGGCCCCCACTCCTGTCTCCCAGCACCCAAACCCCCCAGCACTGTAGGCCACCCTCCACCAGGCCCCCACTCCTGTCCCCCTGCACCCTCACCCCCCTGCATCCAGGGGCACCCTCCACCATGACCCCCCACTCCTGTCTCCCTGCACCCCCACCCCCCAGCAGTGCAGGGCACCCTCCACCAGGCCCCCACTCCTGTCCCCCTGCACCCCCACCCCCCAGCACTGTAGGGCACCCTCCACCAGGCCCCCACTCCTGTCTCTCTGCACCCCCACCCCCCAGCAGTGCAGGGCACCCTCCACCAGGCCCCCACTCCTGTCCCCCTGCACCCCCACCCCCCAGCACTGTAGGGCACCTCCACCAGGCCCCCACTCCTGTCCCCCTGCACCCCCACCCCCCAGCACTGTGGGGCACCCTCCACCAGGCCCCCACTCATGTCCAACTCATGTCCCCCTGCACCCCCACCCCCCAGCACTGTGGGGCACCCTCCACCAGGCCCCCACTCATGTCCAACTCATGTCCCCCTGCACCCCCACCCCCAGCACTGTGGGGCACCCTCCACCAGGCCCCCACTCATGTCCAACTCATGTCCCCCTGCACCCCCACCCCCAAGCACTGTGGGGCACCCTCCACCAGGCCCCACTCATGTCCAACTCATGTCCCCCTGCACCCCTACCCCCCTGCATCCAGAGGCACCCTCCACCAGGCCCCACTCATGTCCAACTCATGTCCCCCTGCACCCCCGCCCCCCAGCACTGTGGGGCACTCTCCACCAGGCCCCCACTCATGTCCAACTCATGTCCCCCTGCACCCCCACCCCCCAGCACTGTGGGGCACCCTCCACCAGGCCCCCACTCATGTCCAACTCATGTCCCCCTGGACCCCCACCCCCCCCAGCACTGTAGGGCACCCTCCACCAGGCCCCCACTCATGCCCCCCTGCACCCCACCCCCAGCCCTGTGGGGCACCCTCCACCAGGCCCCCACTCATGTCCAACTCATGTCCCCCTGCACCCCCACCCCCAGCACTGTCGGGCACCCTCCACCAGGCCCCCACTCATGTCCAACTCATGCCCCCCTGCACCCCGACCCCCCAGCACTGTGGGGCACACTCCACCAGGCCCCACTCATGTCCAACTCATGTCCCCCTGCACCCCCACCCCCCTGCATCCAAGGGCACCCTCCACCAGGCCCTACTCATGTCCAACTCATGTCCCCCTGCACCCCCACCCCCCTGCATCCAAGGGCACCCTCCACCAGGCCCTACTCATGTCCAACTCATGTCCCCCTGCACCGCCACCCCCCAGCACTGTGGGACACTCTCCACCAGGCCCCCACTCATGTCCAACTCATGTCCCCCTGCACCCCCACCCTCCCAGCACTGTAGGGCACCCTCCACCAGGCCCCCACTCCTGTCTCCCTGCACCCCCACCCCCCAGCACTGTGGGGCACCCTCCACCAGGCCCCCACTCATGTCCAACTCATGTCCCCCTGCACCCCTACCCCCCCAGCACTGTAGGGCACCCTCCACCAGGCCCCCACTCCTGTCTCCCTGCACCCCCACCCCCCAGCACTGTGGGGCACCCTCCACCAGGCCCCCACTCATGTCCAACTCATGTAACCCTGCACCCCCACCCCCCAGCACTGTGGGGCACCCTCCACCAGGCCCCACTCATGTCCAACTCATGTCCCCCTGCACCCCCACCCCCCTGCATCCAGAGACACCCTCCACCAGGCCCCACTTATGTCCAACTCATGTCCCCCTGCACCCCCACCCCCCAGCACTGTGGGGCACTCTCCACCAGGCCCCCACTCATGTCCAACTCATGTCCCCCTGCACCCCCACCCCCCCAGCACTGTGGGGCACCCTCCACCAGGCCCCCACTCATGTCCAACTCATGTCCCCCTGCACCCCCACCCCCCCAGCACTGTAGGGCACCCTCCACCAGGCCCCCACTCCTGTCTCCCTGCACCCCCACCCCCAGCACTGTGGGGCACCCTCCACCAGGCCCCCACTCATGTCTCCCACCCCCCACCCCCCAGCAGTGCGATTTTCCTGGGTACGTGTATTCCAGGGGTGCGTGGGTAGTCGTACACGCGATTTCATCAGGGTACGTGTATTATGGGTCCGCTTGAACTTCCACACGCGATATTAGCAGGGTACGTGTATTCCAAGGTGTGCGGGAAATTCCACACGCGAATCCAGCAGCCTACGTGTATTGCGGGGGTGCTGTGGAGTCCTACACGTGAATCAGCCATGTGGGTCCTCCCAGCTGTTCACTCTACAGCCTCCACGGCCCCTGCAGGCGGCCCACACCACAGGGGACTACCCTGCACATGTCCCGCAGGCAGGCCATCCACCATGTCCATGCCCCCCAGCCAACCCACATGTCACCTTGCACCACTGCCCACCAACGCAAGTCTCCCAGCACCGCCACCCCCCAGCATCCAGGGGCACCCTCCACCAGGCCCCCACTCATGTCCCCCTGCACCCCCAGCCCCCTGCATCCAGGGGCACCCTCCACCAGGCCCCACTCATGTCCCCCTGCACCCCCACCCCCCAGCACTGTAGGGCACCCTCAACCAGGCCCCCACTCCTGCCTCCCTGCACCCCCCCTCCATCCAGGGGCACCCTCCACCAGGCCCCCACTCCTGTCTCCCTGCACCCCCACCCCCCTGCATCCAGGGGCACCCTCCACCAGGCCCCCACTCCTGTCTCCCAGCACCCACACCCCCCAGAAGTCAGGGGCACCTGCCAGCAGGCACCCACACATGTCCCCCAGCCAACACGTCATCACAATCTAGCTCCCTGGCCCTTATGGGCAGCCTCCACATGCCAAACACCCACCCAAGTATTGCATCCACCTACTTAGAAATGCCAATTACATGATACAACCCAATGGCAAGTATGTAAATGAACACATGTCCCTAACATACACACAATGGGTGTCAGTGAATGTCAAAACCCATATCATGACATGCATGAAACCAATGAGATGATACTCCACATTGAAGTATGATGAAAAAACATGTATTAAAAGCAACATAAATGGAATCAAAAATAAACAAACGAAAATGGGAATTAAAAACAAAAAGCAGCATGTCCGTAAAATAATGTAAAACCACAAATCATAATCCAAAGGAAAGGTGTCCAAAGTCACAGTTCACAAAAGTAAATCCAATGGAAAATTAAAACCAAAAACCATTGCTCCATGGGTAAAATCAAAATTTAAAAAAAAATTCCCAACAGTCAACTATATACAGATAAACAATCCAGGGTCCATGATCCCAACAGAAGAAATGAAACCTATCTAAAAACACTACCTAATAAAAAAAACTATATACAAAAATGTGGTCCATTGTCCAAAAGGTCCAAAAAATATAAAAAAGCGAAGGAAACCTAACACTAACTAAAGAACTATTTACAAGGGCAGCGGGCCAGTCCGACGTCTCACTTCGGGATGTTCCGGGCCAGGGCATCATCGAACTCCTGCTCAATGTCCCGGAGGCGGTCCTCCTCCATGGCCCCGAGGGTCTGCAGGGCCAACAACATGTTCACCTCCAACTCCCTGCGGATTGCCTCGAGGCACTCGGCCCGCCTCAGGGCCCTCTGCATGGAGTTCTCCGCCCTGACCATCGTGAGCCGTGCCTCTTCCGCCCACTGCCGCTCCGCATCTATGGCATGGCCCAACCGCTGCCACACGGAAGACACTTCCCGTCCTGGGTCCTCCTGCCCTCCGGCCGATGCCTGCCCCTCCGATGTCGAAGGCCCCGAGCCATCATGGCTCCCACCTCGTTGCTGCTACTGCTGTGCCTGTGCCCGTGCCCTGGCTCCTGCTGCCTGCGCATCCTCCACTGGCTGGGATGCAGTCGTTGATATGGCCACCCCTGCTGGACGTCCGACTCCCGACTGTGGCAGGGATGCCTCCTCCACCAGCCTGGCTGCACCATCAGAGGCAGCTCCACAGGGCACCCAGGTGACAAATGGGTGGGAAGATGGCACAGAGGACGCCTGGCGCATAGGGTGTTCAGTTGAGGAGGGGGTCGGAGCAAGCTGCAGCAAACGGAGGAATCCGGCCTGGGTGACCTGTCGCAGTAGGCCGACGCGGTCAATGAGCCATTCGAGATGACGTGCAGTCTCCTCATGAAAAGACTGCAGGTCACCTCGCATGGCCCGTTGACGCAACACCACACCAGTCAGGACAGGCTCAACCCGTACCTGGATAGCCACGTCCGCAGGCAGAGGAAGGCCAGTTGTGAGCTCATCCCCTGCCTGAAAACGGGTCTGGACGTAGGCATCCCTGCTGGTGCAAGATGATGCAGTGACAGGATCAGGGACAGGATTGCACACAGGCACCTCTGCGGTGGCCTGTGCTGCCTCCTGTCCCTGGTCCTGCACTGCACCACTAGCACCAGTGGAATTCCCACCTCCAGACCCCATCTCTGTCGCTTGCACGGCCTCCTCCCCCACCAAACCTCCCACCAACCTGGATGACTCCGTGCCATCTTCCCCCGTTGGGCCCTGTGGGGTCCCAGCTGCCCCTTCTGCTGCCGAGGAGTCCATCTCCGACTTCCGCCTCTTGGACCTCCCCCCGGCAGCTGCGGCCTGGGACACGGCACGTGACTCCTCACTCCCTGACGAGATCACAACCTGGGAGGGGAGCCGGGCCTTGCGTCTCCGGCTGGTGGTGCGATCCCCGCCGCTGTGCTCCACAGCACCTTCTCCGCCCTCTTCATCAGTTGACGCTGCAGACAGGGAGAAACAAAACACAGGCATAAGGACACTGTACAATAGACACATACACACATGACAGTTGTACATGAGTGGCATTGGCAAACCTCAGACATGGCATCACAATCGCCAACACACATGTCATTTCAACTCGCACACATGAGCCACACCACAGCCATATCGCAACAGCCAGCACCATCCATACACATACAACAACATGAGCAGGCAAAGGTGAGCCAGACATCACATGCAACACAGGGAGTGCACTACACATGCACACACACCACCATACTTGCATGCATGTGTACACCTCTATCTACTGTCGCCAATCAGGCTTCCACATCCCGCTGTCACATGCATCCATGTTGCATCACTGTTGCACCCTTGTCAAATACACACACATGCACATGTACACAGTGCTGATACATGCAGCTGAGAACAACATCCATGTGTGACATCACGAACATGCCTACTTACATACACATTCATCCAAACATGTGTGCCCACACAACTGCATTTGGCATGCAAGCCTACACACACAAGCACCATCCATGTCTCACACATGACAGCCCTCGGATGTGTTAGCCTCACGGCCCTGTACACCTCCCCATGCTTGGCCCCATAAAAACACATGTGCAACCTGCACACTACTGGCACATCACCACACGCACAGCTCACAATCATGATGCATGTACACTTACCGCTGGACTCCAGACGGGTCTGCCTCTCAAGGACCTGGACGTGGAGCGCTGGGGATATGCGTTCCAGGACCCTCATCTGATCGTCTGACAAGTGCCCCCGGCGCCCCTTAGCATCTGCTGCCTTCAAGAGGCGCCGGGCCTTGTTGAGGGTCCTGGACCTGAAGTCCTCCCAGCGCTTCTTGACATGATGGAATAGTCGGACTGCCACCCCCTCCGCGTTGATGGCAGTCACGATGTCCGTCCAGATCCGAGTCCGTCCTTCCTTGTCAGCGCGCAAACTTCCGAAGAGGGCATCATACTGCCCCAGGACTTGCTCCACCAGGACACCAACTTCGGTGGCAGTGAAGCTGGTGCCCCCCTGCCTCTCTGGCCGGGGGTTGTCAGTGGTGCTAGATGTTGCAGTGCCCGACATGACAACCCCAGAGGCAGGAGTGGGTGGGCAACTGGGTCCTGGGGCTGGTCTGTGGAGCGATGGAATCTCAGTCGGGAGTCTTCGGTTCCAGCAGGGGTGGTCACAGCAACAGCACCCCTGGCTGATGTGCAGGCAGCAAATGGCAGGGCACGTGGGCAGCAGGCAATCAGGAAGCAGCAGATGGCAGGTGGGAGCGTGCTCGGGGCTCTGAGGGGCAGTAATTCGGCCTTCTGGGCAGGAGCATGGTCTTCCGTGTGCTTACGCGTGGCCAGCTTGATACGGAGTGATTTGGCACGTGAAAGTCCAGCACGTCTGCATGTAATTCGAGGAAAGGGCCTTAGCACGTAAGCGCGTCAGCACACGTACGCAAATTCATTAGCCCAAAGGCCACCAGCACCTATGCGCGTCTGTGACGTGCGTGCGTGGGTGTTTCCCTGTACACGGGTGCATGTTACATGTCCAATGACTGCACCTCAGAGTGTCAGCTCGTGTAATTGGAGGATGGGGCCTTAGCGCGTACACACGGAAGTGACGCTGGACGTGTGGGCATGTTTAAAAGGTACATGTAGAACGCCATTTCTTTGTACGTGCTTTTCGTGGAGAGCGAGTGGGTGAAATCTGTACTTCTTGTCGGTTCACACGCGATTTACTTCACAGCGTTCCAAGTTCGTACTCCCTGTTACCTCTGACAGCTTTTTCTCTTTTTGTCTTTTTCCTGGGCCTGTTTCCTCAAACAGCGTTCACTTCTCCTGTTGTCCTGTCTCCTCAGACAGCGTACAATTCTTCTTTTGGCGGGGGTGTTGCCAACGCGCACACGCGCGTATTTTTCACGCGTTATTTCCTGGCAGATGGTGAGTCGCGCACGTATTTGACATCTGTGCTTGACCCGTGTGTTGCCTACCCCTTCAGAGGTCAGTCTAGGCTGCGTGTGACACGCATACGTTCATTTTTGTGTTTCTGGGTGCCACAGCGTAGTGCAGGTTTATTTTTCCACGCACGTGGTCTAGGAGGGGTTGCGTGCACATTATCTCCCTTTTTCAGGGTGCCTGTGCGTTGTGTGACCCGTCATCTTCCCCCAGGGGTCACATACAGCCTTGCTAGAGCACTAGGGTACGATTTCCATCTAGTACCCTACCCCTTTCACCCCCAATTGCCCAGGACAATAGTTTACTGCAACTCCCATACGCACAACAACATCAGTGCCATGGTTGGGAGGCGAGCACGCGGTAAGGGTGGCAAAGGTGGTCGAGCCACAAGAGGTGGCCATGGTGGATACGGTAGGGGACGTGGCCAGGTCTTGCAGGGTGCCAGACAGGGACACCCATACCCCCCCCTGGTTGAGGGTAATGTGGCTGACACCATCCCTGCTCAGCCCTTGTTGGACCAGCCCATTGTGGCACCAGACCTGGCACAGGGTGACTCCATGGCAGACTTCCAGGTCAGCAGGTCTATGCCACATGTGGTGGTGCACGTTGGTGTCACCAGCCCATGTGGATCAGGGGCAGCTATGTCATCTGCTGCCCCGAGTAGGCAGGGTGGGGAGGCTGCAGGGGCAGCTGCGGCTCCATCCACCCCAGCTCTGAGTCTCCCAGCCTGGACAGTGTCGGTCCTAGTCCATCCTGCTGACGTTCCCCCTGACTACATCACACTTCAGTTAATGCCTGCACCAAGTCCCATGGTGAGTGTTCATTCCCACAATCCTAGTCCACAGTCCACCGGGCTCCTGCCCCTAGTGTCCAGAGCGGCGTAGTATCACCACCACCTTCCAAGCGGAAGAGGAAGAGTACTCGTCCAGTACAGGCTGATGCCCCAGACACGGCTACACAGTCCGGCCCACCAAGGAAGCCGAGCTTCAATCAGGCTGAACTTGATGCACTTGTGGAGTATGTGTCCGCACATGACAGCAAAATGGTGATTACTGCAGGATACAAGACCACACCTGCACAACGTCAGGCACACTGGCAGACAATCGCGGAACTCATAAGTGCCCTTGGATTCGTGAGGCACACAGTTAATGATTGCTACAAGCGCTGGAATGACCTGAAGCGCAGGGCAAAGAAAAAGCTGGCCTTAAGACATGCTGCAACTCTAGTGACTGGAGGTGGGTCTCCAGCAGAGGACATAGAACTCACTCCACATGAGTATGTTGCTGGGACCTACGTCACGGAGGAACAGATCCAAGCGTGGGAGACCTTCCAGATTACGAGGCATTGTCCGGTGAGTGCACATGCAAGTGTGTGTCATCCATGGGCATGGTGTGTGTGTGAGTGCTTCTGATTGAGTGCCAGGTGAGGGGGTGTGTGCCTGAGTGGTTTGGGTCACCCATGTGCTTCATCCAATACATTCTGCGCACCAGGATTTGGGTGTTGCAGTATCCCTTCTGGCAACAGTAGACATTCAGCCCAACCTCACGCCAGTTGCCCTTGAAGTGTCATCTTGCCACAACATAGTTGCATATTATTCTGTGTTCATTCAGGCTGATTGTCTGCATTCCACCACTTTCACTAGGCATTTCTCAATCCTATTGTCACATGTGTGGCATGGCTAGGGTACATGCCATCTGTGAGATGGCATGTGTCACGTATGTGTATTGAACATGCCAATCACAGGCCAATGTGAGATGGCACTGCTAGCCAGCATGCATCAAATGTGTTGGTCTTCCATCTTGGTGTCATCAATGTGTGCCATTTGCCTCCCCTTCACGAGCAGTGACAGTGCATGCATGGGAGGGTTATAGTCATGTGGGACATGTGTCAATGAAGTACTGTTTCTGTTGCTTCTCAGCCCTAATTGTGTGCCATGGTGCTAATGCCTGTTCCCATTTCTTTTCTTTGATGTCTTTGCAGGGGATGACGCACTTGATACTGCTGGGGTTGTGGAGATGGTGCAGACCCAGGAGGGGTCTCAGGCCCGACCGGGCACCAGTGAGGGATGTGGTGTGGTGGTGGGTGAGAACCTACACTTGCTGCAGACCATCATCTCTAGGGGTGTCTCTGGGTGCACCTCCCCCGGCCTCTATTCAGGTGTCGATTCGGATGATGAGACCTACGTGCCGTCGCAGGTAAGTGTTTCTGTGAGGGATTCTGTACTGTCCAACCCACCTGCACCAGGGGTAGAACCCTCAATGGGGATGTCAGTGTTGGTAGGTCCGCCTTTGGTGGTTACGGATGCAGGGTCACACTCCGCTACATCTGATCCTGCTCCTGGGCCAGCAGATCAGAGGGGGAATGCAGTCCTGCAGTCTCAGGCAGTGCCGGCACAGCAAGGCGCAGTTCGCCTTGCCCCAGACAGGTGTGGCCGTACGCCACTTGGCAATACCGCATGGGAGCAATCCATATACGGTATGGCCAACCAGCAGGCAGCATCAACTGAGATGATGGCTCAGGCCATGGATAGGGTGGCCACATCCATTGTCCCCCAAGAAAGGCTGATTGAACAACTACAGCAGGCAACAGACTCCATTAGCCAGTCACACAGGGAGGACATGTTGGCGTCCAACAGGGACAGGCGGGCGGCACTGGAGACTCTGCGGGAAGCCATTTCTATTGAGTCCCAGGTCCACAGGGAAGCCCGGAGGGTGGAACTCCGTCAGCTCAGGGTAACTCTGGTTGAGCTTGAGGCTTCAGCTAACACGAGGACAGAACAGCAGCTGGAGCGGCTCACACGTACGCTCTCAGCTGAGATGCAGGCAACTAGGGAGGAGGTCCGGGCATCCCGTGAGTTGTTGCATGGGGACCTCCGCACAATTATCCTCCAGAACCAGACTTTCCACACCCGTATGCTTGCAGCCATGGAGGACCAGATTAGGGCTTTGCGTGGGCTGCCTCCCATAGTGCCGCCACCTCCTGATGCAGCTGCAGAGGGTGAGGAGAGCGACAGCAGCGATTCTCCCACAATAAGGTAGCCGTGCAGGCCATGAGCCCATGGAGGTGTTATTTTTCTCACAAGATCCACACAGTTGGGTTTTGGTGTGCACCCTGTCCTCGGACCTCCTGGGTGGCCTCCCCCACCCCCCTGGGCCCATTCATGGCCATTTTTGATTTTTGATTTTTGTTTTTTGATTTCTGATTTTTGATTTTTTGGACAGTGTGTTGCCTTGTGTGGCTCCCGTGGGCATACGCTGTATTGTGGCTGGCACATGCAGGCTTGTCCTGAATTTGGGTCAGATGCTTGGGTTTGTGTGACACACACCCCTCCTGCTTCCCGTTTCCATGGGCTTGCAAAGGGTGTGCCCAAGTGACATTGACTTACACGGTGACGTTGGACTCCCATTTGATGTGTGGGCAGTCTTTAGTCAATACTGTGTATACATTCCTAGTGCATGTTGTTGTTGTATTGTACACTGCATGGTGTATTGATATGTGCCTCTGCATCCATCTCATCCTCCTAATTTGCAGGTCCATTCCTCATGTCTTCACAAGGCGGTCTACTTTGGAAATGGAGTCCATGTTGTAAGCAGTGCACCTACACTTTTGCGTGGCGCTAACACTGTACAGTTGGAAGTGTTCGAAGTGCTGGCATTATCAGGTAGTGAGGCTACCAATTCTTTAAGTCCGTACTGTCATGTTTATGGTAGGTTGGAGGTTGTGTAGGTGATTAGTATTATTGGTAAGTATTTGGTAATGTGTGTTGTTGGTCCTGCATTACTGTGAGCATTTCATGTGTGTCCAGTTTCCACTAGGGACACTGTAGTTTGTGACACTTGGGTCATGTTGTGGGGATTAATTTGTTTTCTCTCACATAGCATGACATGCCATGGTGTGTTGTTTGGCCGTGCCGGGGAGGGGTTGGGTGACATGGCACTGTTCTCATGTTGTATTTTGCAAGTGGGTATTCATTTTTGCTGCATGGAAGTGTGTCTTTTGATGACACTGCATTGGTGGTGTTTGTGTAGGTAGGGATGCACACATTGTGACACTTCCAGATGAACAATCTCAGGCTGCTATGGTTCTGACAGTTGACTGTCCCTTAATTCACCTTAATTGTCAGATTGATTCATCATTGATTGTCAGATGGTATGTGCCAGGGCTGTGTGCACTCTATGTGAAGTAATTAGCAACCAGCTGCGTACGGGCTGCCTCACCCCGTGCCCTTTCCCCTCCCATGCGCAGCGGGCGTGCATGTGGTTGGGGATGCGGGGTCACCACCATGTCCACAGCCAGGCCCCCTGCGTGTTGCAACATTGTGCAGGACACATGCTGCCACTATGATCCTGCACACTACTGGGGAAGCGTATAACAGCTGCCCGCCAGAACGGTCAAGGGAGCGAAAGCGTGACTTGAGCACTCCGAATGTGCGCTCCACTATGCCCTGTGTTGCAATATGGGCTGTGTTGTATCTTACCTCTGGAGGCGTGATGGGGTTCCGAATTGGCGTCATCATGTGGGTGCTCAGAGGGTAGGCACTGTCCCCTGGGGAGGTGGTGATGGGATCATTAGTGGGGTATTGACATTACTCTGTATCTGTCATGCATGCGTGTGCTGTGGCATTTATACTCACCAAGCAGCCATGCATCGCCATGCCACCCAGCTTCCGTGTCCCGGTTTAGGGTTGACGTTCTGTAAATGAAGCTGTCATGGGTGGACCCTGGATAGTTGGCATATACTGAGGTGATGATTCCCTTGGAATCACATACTACCTGGACGTTGATGGAATGCCAGTGCTTGCGGTTTCTATAGATGTGCTCAGATGCCCTGGGGGGACGTAGAGCCACATGGGTGCAATGAATGGCACCTAGCACTTTGGGGAATTGTGCCACCCTTTAGAAATCCTGGCTGACAGCCTGCCTTTCTGCAGGTGTTCTGGGCAGGTATATGTGCCTGCGGGCTGATGGGCGTGCAGTGATGATGGCCAACACCTGGTGTAGGCATCGTGACTGCGTGGCCTGTGACACCCCCCCCACTATAGCACTTGTCCGCTGAAATGATCCGGTAGCCAAGAAGTGCAGTACATTGAGGACCTTCTCCATGGGGCTGAGTGCTTGGGAACACAGGGTGGGTGATGTGAGGTCATCCTCCCACTCACTGACCAGGTCGAGTATTATGTGTGGTGGAAACCTGTACCTCCCATACACCTGGTCATCAGGCATACCAAATAGGCTGGTTCTGGGTGTGAAGATTCTGGCCCTGACTATCCTTCTCCTCCTCCTGCGGTATCCTACGGCCACTGCTGCTAGGAACGGTATATTCATCCTGGCGTCTGAGATTGTTTGTTGTTTGCGCACTCTTTTATGCTGCGCGGGACGTGAGCCTGCTTCATGCTGGCGTACGTGTTTCCGGATTGGACCTTTTTTTTTTTGGCACGTTGTAGGCGACCGTGTAAATCTTCCCGCCCACCCCAGGAATACACGTAACACGCTCTCCCAGGCCCAGTCACGAGTAAATATTCCCGCCCACCCCTGAAATACACGTACCCTGCAAATTTGCGTGTGAAACTTCCCACGCACCCCAAAATACACGTACCCAGGGCAATCGCGTGTGGAACTTCCCGCAAACCCCGTAATACACGTACCCTACTGATAACACGCGTGGAAGTTCACGCGGACCCATAATACACGTACCCTGATGAAATCGCGTGTAAGACTACCCGCGCACCCCTGGAATACATGTACCCTGGCAAATCGCACTGCTGGGGGGTGGGAGGGTGTTGGACATGAGTGGGGGCCTGGTGGAGGGTGCCCTAAAGTGCTGGGGGGAGCGAGTGCAGGGGGACATGAGTTGGACATGAGTGGGGGCCTGGTGGAGGGTGCCCCTGGATGCAGGGGGGTGAGCCTGAAAGGGGACAGGAGTGGGGGCCTGGTGGAGGGTGCCCTGCACTGCTGGGGGGTGAGGGTTCCTGGGAGACATGCGTTGGTGGGCAGTAGTGCAAGGTGACATGTGGGTTGGCTGGGGGGCATGGCCATGGTGGATGGGCTGCCTGTGGGACATGTGCAGGGGTGCAGGGTAGTCCCCTGTGGTGTGGGCCGCCTGCAGGGGCCGAGGAGGGTGTAGATGGTGTAGAGGGAACAGCTGGGAGGACCCACACGGTCAATTTACGTGTGGGACTCCCCGGCACCACCGAAATACACGTAGGCTGCTGGATTTGCATGTGGAATTTCCCGCGCACCAGGAGTACACTTACCCTGCTGAAATTGCGTGTGGAACTTCACACACACACCAAAATACACGTAACCTGCAAATTTGCGTGTGGAACTTCCCGCGCACCCCGGAATACACGTGCCCAGGGCAATCGCGTGTGGAACTTCCTGCGAACCCCGTAATACACACACATGCTATTTTTCACACAGCGGGTGTCCGTGTTTATCGGTACCCCTTTGCACCTCATTTGTCCTAGAGGGCCACAGTATGGATCATTCATCATAGCTGTATATGGGTGCTTTTTGTTAGCGCACATTTTGGCGCACATTTATTTCAGGTGCAGGGGCTCTACTGCCTGCTTTCTTGTGGCATACTTGTTTGGCCCTGTGCGCGTCTTTGACCGTGCGCTGGTTTGCCCTATCCGATTCCATGAATGCGAGTTGTAGGTGAGCGTGTGGGCGTTCTGCGCACTTGCCTCCTGTACTTCCCCCGTGACGCCCATATTTTCACGCGTTGTTCCCCATTCTGAGTGTTACGCACCGTGTTCCACCTACTTTTGTAATGTGCGCCGCGCTATGTGCGATTTTGCAGCGGCCGTGGCGCACGCCGTTGGATGGCCTGTGCGCCGGCATGCACCGCGCACTTTTTCAGTGCACATCCAATATTTTACTCGCGCACGGACTTCCATGAATCGATGTGCGCTGGTTTCCCTGCGATTTTCGCAGTTGCACTGCGATTTTCGCACTTTTACTGCGAATCGCACGTTTTGGCACCTCTGCACTGGAATTTTCGGCGCACATTAATTCCATGAATCGCCCTGTAAATTTCTTAAAATGTTGATAATACATAAAAGTTACAAACAACAGAAGCCGTTCTTAAGGCCAGTAAGCATACATACTCCCTTAATACTATCAAATCACATATTACCTAATATGAGTACAATTTACCAATATTGACCAGAATACCTTTATTATTTTAGGAATATCAAGTTTGCATTGAGTCTCTTATTTGATTCATGAGTGTTATTCCACCTAAAAACATGTGTTGAGGATTGAGGATCGAAAGTTGAAGATGTAATGATGGACAATAAGGATTGAGCAATTAAATTATGTTTCTATAATAATTTAGAATTCAGAGGATTGATGATTCAAAATAGAAATTTGATGAATGAATGATGAATAATAAGGATTGAGAATTTAATAGGCTATGTGTTAATAATTAACGACTCAAAAAGAACATTTAAGACTGTAGAGAGATTTGCAGATTCAAAAACAAGGATTGAAGATTAAAGTATCCTTACTGAGGACTAATAATTACAGAGTCAAAGATCTTGTCGTAAAAGTGAGGATTGAAGTGTACCAACAATTGAAGGATCTACAAAAAGGGGTGAAGATCCACAACATTATAATTAACTCAGCACTTAAAGCTATCATTTTATTTTTGAATCACAGAATAAATTTGATCTGATAAATAATCTACTGTTTTCTTTAAACATGTTGTGTATCAATTTTGACTAAATATAAACAAATGTACACAATGGTCCACACTTTAAAATATTGTCTAGGTTGGAGATAGATTAGTTCAGCAGAAACAAGAGTGAGGAGAGGTAAAGTGTGACTGGGGATTCAGATAGTGAGATTTCAAATAGGGTTCACTTAAACAGTGCTTACTGACTCAGAAACACATAAGTCTGCCTTCCCTGAGGGCAGATTGCAGGAAAATCCTTCTTCCCTGATGATTGCAGGAAGAGATGCAGCGGTTTGGAGGTGGTGACCCAACAGTCAGTGTCTGTCTCTTGAGGTGAGTGGAAAAGGCACAAGCCATCGGGTGACACCTAGAACGATGAAAAAGTGGATCTTGGAATCCCTACTGCAGAGGACACTGCAGTTCATGTACAAGAATTGAAGATTAAACTATCCCTACTGAGGACTAAAAATTAGGGATTCAAAGATCTTGTAGTAAAAGTGAGGATCAAAGTAAAAGCATGGGCATTGTGCAACGATGATGAATGTCCACTTAGACCTGCGGAGGAGGGAGCACTATCAGTTCATCCCACTATCTATGTGGCAGATGCGGGAGATATGTTGTACATATCAAACAACAAGAAGAACTATACATGGGGCCTGATCACGACTTCGGCGGTAACCCTTAAATCCGACGGTAGTGCTAATACTGCCGGTTTTAAGGGTTCGCCGGATCAGGGCTTCGGCGGATTTCGCCCCAGCTCTGAGCTGGGGGGAAATCCGCCAAAAATTTGCGCTATTACCGGCGGCGGGAAATCCGCCAGTGGTAAGAGTGTGAAAATTCCCCATTGAGCCCAATGGGGAATGGGCATTCCCGAATGGGGGATGGGGAATTACTTTACCGCAGAACTCATGATCCGGCGCTATTAGCGCCGGGGAGTTCGGCGGTAGAGCTATTACCGCCGGCGGTAATACCGCCGGCGGTAACGACCAAGTCGTGATCAGGCCCATGGTGTAGAAGCACTTCAGGAGGAGTTCCAACATTTCAGGTCTCTATCTCCACCACCCTTAGCCACTCATCAGTTGGACCATAATAATTATGACTAGATTGATGATCATCAAGAAAAACGATTTTGATTAATCAGATGCCAAGTGGGAATGTGTATTGCTGGTCAAAAGCAGTGATACCAAGGAGGATGATGACAATGTCACCACAGATACAAAGACTATAGTATTAATAGAAGTCCACCATTCTCTCTGTATACAGTCTCTTTGAGAAACAACATTCCAGTCACAGTTCAAAAAGCACATCACATGTTTATGTGGCATCCAGAACACCATGATCACCACAACCCCAAACACCAAATCTCCTAGATAAATATAACATGTGATGTGAGCCCACAATGGAAGTCAGACGTGTGGCAGTACTTCAAACAGAATAAATTATAAGTGCATTGGCCCAATTGCCCAATCTGATAGAAAATGCTGTTCTGAAGGAGAGCAAGGATCAACCTGGGTACCACATCCATGCTACCCCATATGCGGCAGCATCATGCACAGACATAGGAAGACATCCAAATATATGAAGTGCTTCCCTCCATATACCATCAAGCAAGCAGCATTCCTCAAGCAGGCTGCATATAGCCCTGAAAATACTGCACCTGTGCCAATGATTGGAAGTGGGATACCAAGCCGAACTCCCATTTTCACAGAGGTGCTCATCAGTCATCCCTCATTGCACCAGGGCAATGTTGAGGAAGAATTTGAGCATGGCCAACAATAGCAAAGGTCACGTGACAGATAGTGTCTCTCTCAGTGCAAACCGTGCTATGATTTTGGCAATAGGTCTCATGGCCACAGTTTCATTGAAAGCTCTGGATTGATGGGTAGGGTAGTTCTTGGCAGCTCTTTCTGATCCCCCAATGTGTTATTGACCTGCTCTCCAACCTTGTTTCCAATACCCCTTGCGTCCTCATCTTGCTTGATCTCTCCTCTGCCTTTGACACTGTCAACCATGCCATCCTGCTCAACCGGCTCTGTGATAACCTGGGTATCACCGGTCAGGCTCTGGCGTGGCTGACTTCTTTCCTTTCTGACCAACCCTCCCAGGTCCAACTTGGGTCCTTCCTCTCTGATATCTTTTTCTCTACCTGTGGTGTCCCACAGGGATCTAACCTATCTCCCTGGCTGTTAAACCAGTACCTGGCACTCCTTGCCCACCGCATCGCCACTCTCTGCCCCAACATTTAGTGCTATGTGGATGACACACAGCTCATTTTCAGGCTACCCTCGGCCTCCTCCTCCCCTTCCCTCATATTTGACTGTCTGTCTGCTATCCAGGATTGGTGTGCCACAAATGACCTCTGCCTTAATGCCAGTAAGACTGGGATACTACTCATCAGCACATCCACTCCCTCCTTCCTTGCAGCCCTCTGGCCGGCTTCTCTTGGCCCACTTCCTGCTCCCACCTGCAAGGCTAAGAATCTTGGGGTTATCTTCGACTCCACACTATCCTTCTCTCCTCACATCTCCGATGTCTCTAAGAAGTCACACTACCAGCTGCACCTCCTTAGATGTATTCTTCCTTTCCTCTCCTTCCCCCAGAAGCTCACCGTCTCCAGAGCCCTGGTTCTCTCTAGGCTGGACTATTATAACAGCCTCTATCTAAATCTGCCTGACTCTACTCTTCGCCTTTTGCAACTTATCCAGAACAGGACTGCAAGACTTGTCCTTGGCCTCAAGCCCAGGGATTGTATCTCTCTAGGACTGAAATCTCTGCACTGGATCCCAGTGTCTGAGAGGATTAAGTTCAAAACCCTCTGCATTGTCCACAAGGCCTACTGGGGCCTGGGGCCGAATTACCTTCAACTCTCTCTTCCCAAATATCTTCCTTCTCGAGCACTTCACTCATCTGCCTCCAAGGAGTTGGTGGAAGATCTCTCTCTTCGGCAGGGGCTTCCCTCTGGAACAGCCTTCCTGCCTCCCTGAAACTTGAGGAGAACCATCTCCGGTTCCGTAAGCACCTCAAAACTTTCCTCTTCGCTTCCGCTTTCTCTCCCTCTCTCCCCTGCTGAATTCCTGGCTAAATCGGCACTGTTCTAAATCACCTGCGCACCCTGTCTGATTCGGGCGCTGGCACTGCCAGTTGCACACCTGCACTGCCTTCCCTGGCAACTCTGCACCAAGGGACTGTTTCTGTCTCCCTACAGTCCCCCTACCAGCACTTATGTCTGCACTTATCTTGCACTTGCCACCATATGGCTGTTTTATTATCTTATTTATACTACTACCCCTTATACTGCACTTCCCCTCTCCGTTGCCCCCCTCGCGCTTTTCCCTTTTCCCCCTCACATGCACTTGCGCGATCTGAATGACACCTGGCCTAGTAGGATCGTTGTCTGTCGTCCCTTTGTCCCCCCTTGCCGCGTTGCGCCTTGAAACACTTGTTTATGGGCGCATTATAAATGCCATATCATATCATATCATATCTTATCATATCATATTATTGTGATTATACAGTGGGAGTATGGCTAAAATGCACTACAGCAGCCCATGGGACAAAGAATCTGATTTCCCATGGACATATGGACCAGGTCAGAGCATTGACGCACTTCCTCTACCAGTGCAAGAGGGGTCCTGCAGTATTACAAGGTGGAGCAGGTGTATATAAATCAGCACCAGGGAATGCAGTCCATGAAAGTGTTCCAGGACATAAACCACAGGGAAGCTAACATCTGGGAAAGTGGGGATTTACAATGGCTAAGAACATATCATGTGCCTGGCTTTGTTGCAGCAGGCAATTAATCACATGTCCTTGATGCTTACAAATTGTTAAGAAAATGCATGTCCTCTGCTTTGAGCACATACCTTGGCTCATGGTTACAAACTTTATCAGCAATTGGGAGCATGTGAATGAAGTGTTTCCCATTCCTAGCAGGTCAGCCCATGGTTAAGCCTGGAACACCATGCCAAAAAGGCAGTGCATGAATGTAGGGGCACCAACATCTACCACTGTCCATTTTGAAGATCTCATTTGCTTAATTCTGATACTCTACTATGTACTTGATGGACAGGCAATGTGAGCTTTGAGATCACAGATTACTGCAGCTCTCACAGCAGAGCTCTAGATTGGGCAGTTTTAATAGCATGCCAGTGAAAACCACTGTCTAATGTCAGCTCCATGCTATCACCTTTTGAGGAGGGCACTGCATGGGTTAGCTCTCACAACAGACTATACATCTTCCATTGAGGTATACCCCGTTTGATATGTCTGCTTGAGCTGAACCTGACATACATGGTGACAGCCCGTGCCTTGGCAGGTGATGCTGGAGCAGTACAGCTGCTGCAGGAACTGCCTCCGGCCTTGCATGGTGATCCATAGGTAGATTGGACTGAAAGGTACCATTGAGTACCTGATGGCTTCCCTTTTGACTCACGTTTCAAGTTTAAAGTGGCCTCTTCACATACAAATTTGTCTGGAAGGAGGAAGGAGGAAACGAGGAAGAGACACAGTGCACATTTGAAAGGATACTTTGCTGCAGCATCTACATCAATCGAGGAAAGAAGAGAGGCAGCAGGAAGGACACCAGGGCTGTATGTGTACAGCTACACCAAGATGGAGAATCTCAAAATGAATGATAGTATTAGCAGGCAATATATTAATGATGAGTACACACAACCGGTCTATGCCTCTAACACAACTCTTTAATCATCAAAGACAATGATCTTAAAATATCCAACACTCAAGCATGCCTTTTGTGTTACAACTCTTTTAATTCAGTTTATAAATAACTAAACTATACAATGACAAGCACATTTGAATGAAAAACCATCTACACACAAATAGCAATTACAAAATATGCACAAGCATTACATAAAATACATAAGCAAATTGCAAAATCATAGTAAAAATTGAAAGAAAATCATTCAAATGCTTTTCTAAAAACCTGGAATTGTTAATGTGTATAACAAGAGGCTAATTACTCATGCTGTATTAATGGTTAAGAAAAAACCCAAACATGTTTCTGTCATCATGTTGGTGCATGACCTTCTTCAGAGGCTGTTTATTTGAGAGGTGGTAGTGATGCGAAACCTATAAAAACAAATGAAAAGGAGGAAGGGTACAACTTCCAATCTGATACCAGTGATTTAATAAATGAACATCAGAGTGTGTGCTGCATTACCTCTAATTGGATAATTGAAGATTAATGCCAAAAATCCAGCCTAAGTCTGCCAACTTCTTAATGCACCTATACATGGATTGTGGATGTGAAGGGAATAATAGAGGTGTTCTATCACAAGTTGGAACTAAGTCAAATATCAACTTTATAAGGGGAAGAAGGGAGTCAAAATACTATCCTCCAACAGTCTCAATTGTCCTGTGGATACAGATATTCCATTATGTAAGCAATAGAAAAAAATATAACAATGCAATACATGTACATGAAAATAATATGTACACAAACTAATCTTTACCAGAAAAGGAGAGGGGGGGCAGGGTCAATCTCGTTCTTGTGTGCAACTATTTGATAGAAGGTTCAAATGGATTGGCGTCCTCTAGGTGCACAAGTGCTGATTTTGCCTCAACACTAGTATTTGTAAATAGAAAAGGGCTTTGTCAGTGCCATTTGGCAAATCTAGAGATAAAATAATCACAATATCAGTGTACATACAGTGGCAGGCAAAAAAATACAAAGCTGGCGGTACCAACCCCAACATTATCCGTCACAGGTGCTGTCTAGAACGTTTCACACCACGTCTTTGTCCCACATTTATGTCCCCCAAAATTAATAGGGAAATGAGACACAGCGCTCTGGCAGCGGCCATATTAGCATGATCCTCCAAATAATTCTACTTATGGAGGACCTCATCACTGGATGGAACGAAAATACGAAGGGTCGTTCATTTAAAGTCAATAATTGCAAACATTATTGACATTGCCTGCACCCATGGACTGATAGCTGGTATTGGGAGTAGAAATTAAGGACGATATTTGTTGTTGCAACTTTAAATAGCATACATCTACAGAAACCATCTCAACTAACAAGTTCATAAAACAGAGATGCATAAAGATGTTTGAAATGAACACAGAAGAACACGTATTGTACAGAAATATAGATGGGTTGTGGCAAACTGGCCAGGATGACTCTTTTAAAATGCGAAGCTGATGCCAAACGTGGAACATTGCAGATACGAGATTTCTCTGAATGCTCCTGGGTAGCTACTCAGGGTCTGCCATTCAAGCCTGAACCTTGCACTGAAGTGGATATGCTTTCATTTAAAGCCTTCGCCGTGCCTGACGTGATGTAGTCACGTGAGGTGAATGGAGATTGCCGGCCGTGACGTCCCATGTGACCAGAGAGAATAAAAGGGAGAGGAAAAGCCCAAGGGCTCTTTCGCCCCTGACACCATGCACAGTGTGTGCGTCTCCATTTGTTCCCTCCCAGCATTGTGTAACATGGCCTAGCGAAGCATGGCAGGATAAACTGCCCTTGATACATCAGCTGGTACATTCTCCTTGTTTGAGGATGATTTTTCACACTGACAGCTGCGGGACAGCGCTGAGAAATGAGGCGATATACGCTCCTCTCGAGACCCTTGGGGAGTACTTGGATCATTTTAGTTCTTGAAGCACAAAGGTCAGAGCGGGCTGCCTAAAAATAAAAATAAAAAGTCTGCATATTCTTTTGCAGCCACTAGATTTGTAATTATTCAAACCCAAGGATTATGGGTTGTACCTTTTAATTATTTAATAACGTTCAAACCAATTCCAAGTATGTACTCGTGTACAGTGCAATGCTTTAGCGCAGCTTTATGAAGAAATGCGCATAGGAATAAATGAATGAAATACCGTGGGAGGGTTTATTGAGTAAATGAAGAAGTGAGTGAATGGGTCATTGAGCCAGCTCCGGATTACTTATCGATAAAGTGCTCATTTGGGTGGCGTATGTTATGATGAGCACTTGAAGTTGGGCATGATTGGTGGCATGTTTTGGCCAGGTATTTATTCCTCTGGGTACCCCAGCATCTCAGTGAATAACTCCCTCACACAGATGCCAGGTGCAGCACCAACAAATGGCTTGCATACTGGCAAGAAGGCGCACACATACAGGCTCATACCATTAGCAACATGGACATCCTGCACGACTATTTCATGCTCCATTTTGCGGATTAAGTGCATGTACTCCCTAGATTTGCACCAAACTGCAACCAATCTCACTTTGTGGTGCCCCTTGGGAAAAAGGGCTGATATGAGCAGGTCATTTGCAGTCAAGGGCATTCAGATATGTTAAGTGCCAAGGGATGTGGCAGATGAGAATAGCATGTAACAGGAGGGTAATAGTATTCTGGGTTAATTTATAAGTCTCAGTATATTGGGAGCATCAAGGTACGTATGGGCGACACGTGTGGATGTCCTATTAACCGCTGTCTTACTAGGCTTGAGGAGGACTTCCTTGAGGTAGGGAGTCAAATAGTCATATTCTATGTCGTCCTGGGACCTTCCATGTAGACCTACTAAAACGTTAGTGGAAAGGCATCAGATCTAGTGTTGCAGTGATGTAATTAAAGGTGGCTCAGAAATCTTAAAAGTCCAGATGGAGCAAATCGAATGCCTGGATTTTTCTCACTCACAAGGAGGCGTGGACGTGATTCCAAAGTGTAGCGCCATTGTAGGACGGGGTTCTACTACCCACTTGCCTCTGTTTCTATTTTGTGTCGTTGATTTTGACATTGCTAGATGATCTCGGGTCGATAGCCAGATGGTTTTGCTTTAATATTTTAAAAAGGAATGTTGTTTTTGTTTTTCCCAAAGGACATGATTGATGATTGCCATGAAAATGACTAGATGCTCAAAATGAAGCCAATGTACGAAATGTGGAGCGATTGTCACATGGGGCTTCATTACGAGTGTGGAGGTCCGGAAACAAGGGTTCCGGTAAGCTTACCGGCACCCTTGTTTCCGGATCTCCACACTATGTGTCTGCTTGCCAGGGCTGCTGTGCCCGGCAGTTCTGACCCTGTTGGGTGCAGCGGCCCGGCTAGGCAGATTTGTCACGGAACCACCGCCTCCATTAGCTACAGTGCCGGTGCTTCCGTCACCCCACTTCTATAGAGTCCTATAGGAAACTATGGAAATGGGGACTTACGAAACCCGGTGTTACAGGGTTGGTGGCAACCCACTGGTCGCACTAGCAGGTTACCGCCAACCTCATAATTCAGCCCTAGCATCATCCTTAAATCAGTGGCCTTGTTCTTGAAAAGTGTATTAGGTGGATCTGCTTTTTGTTAAGACCCAATAGAAGATATTGCATTAGTCAAGGACAGCTTGAACCCTGGCACTGGTAACTTCCAGTTTGTGAAACATAAATAGAGAAGTCAAGATGTGTTCAGGAAATGCAGCTGTTTGTGGGATTTTTATTGAGGTTATTTGTTTGTTAATGGAGAGGTTGATATGATATGATGTGGCATAGCGCGCCTATACATAAGTGTTTCAAAGCACAAAGGTTGTTTTAGAAGATGTTCCCAAGTTACTTGGCATGATTGACATGAGTCTGGGGAGCCCAGGGGAAAGGGCTCTTGACTTTCTGTCCATATGAAAGAATGACTGATTTAGTGACATTATGACAACGACTACTGTCTATCATTAGTCTTTTATGTGACAAAGGCATTCAGATACATGCTTTGTTTTGTTGCTAATTCCATGTTGGCTGACTGAGTATCATCTGTATTTTAAACAAGTAGAAAAGGGGGTGATGAAGTTGACAAGCAGCATCACATAGATGTTGAAAAAGCAATCATTATTATTATTAGTATTATTATCATATGTACTGTGGACAGACATAGCCTTGGGTTGCCACTGTAGTATGTACAGTTGCTGCACTATTCAAATTAAATGCAGCCAGACGGACAGCTCACATGCAATGCTGTAACCTTGGGAACAGTACAATGCTGCCATACGTCACAAGTTCAGAACTTTGGGAAAGCCGGCTCAGCCCTTTACCTTTCTGTGACCGATACATTGAGTAGTACAGATGCATAGTAATAATTACGCCAATCACTAAGGGGCCGATTCATGGAACAAACGTGCGCCGAAAATCTTCGCGCAAGCAGGCGCAAGCAGGCGCAAGCAGGCGCAAGCGGAAAAAAACAGGCGCACGCGCACGCGTGCGATTCATGGAAGTCCCTACGCGTGTTTACCTCGGGATGTGCGCCAAACCCGTGCATGGCGCACACGTCACTGCAACATCCCAAAAGACTTGCGCGACGCGCACAGTGAAAGCGCACAACCTCGGCGCATACACTAGAAAGTGGGCGGAACACGGGGCGTAACGCGCGGAATGGGGAACAACTCGCGAAAACAAGGGCGTAACTGGGGATGTACTGCAGGGAAGCAGACGGAATGCCCACACGCACCCGAACCACACGTATTCATGGAATCTAATAGGGCAAAGCCACGCACAGCGAAAGACACGCACAAGCCGATACATGTCCGCCACACGAAGGCAGGCGGTAGCGTCCCTGCGCATTACAAAAGTGGCAACATACAGCAATTGTGCGAGCGGGGCACGTGTATTTCGGGGTTGCGCGGGACGTTACACACGCGATTGAGCGGGGTATGTGTATTCCGGGGGTTTGCGGGAAGTCACACACGCGATCTGGCCTGGGGGAGCGGGCTACGTGTATTTCAGGGGTTCGCGTGAACTTTTTCACGCGATCGGGCCTGGGGGAGCGGGCTACGTGTATTTCAGGGGTTCGCGTGAACTTTTTCACGCGATCGGCCCTGGGGGAGCGGGCTACGTGTATTTCAGGGGTTCGCGTGAACTTTCTCACGCGATCGGGCCTGGGGGAGCGGGCTACGTGTATTTCAGGGGTTCGCGTGAACTTTTTCACGCGATCGGGCCTGGGGGAGCGGGCTACGTGTATTT
The DNA here is from genome assembly GCF_040938575.1 of Ambystoma mexicanum. Taxonomy (NCBI): domain Eukaryota; kingdom Metazoa; phylum Chordata; class Amphibia; order Caudata; family Ambystomatidae; genus Ambystoma; species Ambystoma mexicanum. The sequence goes on from NC_090928.1 coordinate 1,154,435,828, forward strand.
CAGGGGTTTGCGGGAACTTTTTCACGCGATCGGGCCTGGGGGAGCGGGCTACGTGTATTTCAGGGGTTCGCGTGAACTTTCTCACGCGATCGGGCCTGGGGGAGCGGGGTACCACTCACCGTCTGCCTTGCGTGTAGAAGAACGCGTAGCCAACACCCGCTGTGAAGTAATAGCGTGTGAACCCCAACGGATGGAAAACACCCGCACCGCACGAAAAGCACGTACAGAACAGTGTAAAGGCACGCGGGATCTCCAAGCCCTGCCAGGGCAACGCCCGTGCGCAAAACGTCACAGATGCGCTTACGCTGTAAGGGCCTTTGGTCCAATGAAATCGCGTACGCGTGCTGACGCGCTTACGCGCTAAGGGCCTTTCCTCGATTTTCACGCTGACGTGCAGGATTTTCACGTGCCAAATCACTCTGTATCAAGCTGGCCACGCGAAAACACACGGAAGACCACGCTCCTGCCCAGAAGGCCGAATTACTGCCCCCCAGTGCCCCGAGCAGCCTCCCACGTGCCATCTGCTGCTGCCTGCCTGCCTGTCTGCCTGCTGCCACCGTGCCCTGCCATTTGGTGCCTGCACATCAGCCATCTGCAGGGGTCCAGTTGCTGTGTCCACCCCTGCTGGAACAGAAGACTCCCGACTCAGATAACATCGCTCCACAGCCCAGCCCCAGGACCCAGTTGCCCACCTACTCCTGCCCCTGGGGTTGCCATGTCGGGCACATCCACATCTGGCACCAGTGGCAACCCCCGGCCAGAGGGGCAGAGGGGCACCAGCTTCACTGCCACCGAAGTTGGTGTCCTGGTGGAGCAAGTCCTGGGGCAGTATGATGCCCTCTTCGGATCGTCCCGCGCCAACAAGTAAGGACGGGAGAGGATCTGGGCCGACTGTGTGGTTGCCATCAACGCGGAGGGGGTGGCAACCCGCACTATCCAGAAGGTCAAGAAGCGCTGGGTAGACATGAGGTCCAGGACCCTCATGAAGGCCCGGCGCCTCGTGGAGGGGGGCCGGGGCCGCATGAGTTCCATCCAGATGGGGGTCCTGGAACGCGTACCCCCAGCGCTCCACGCCCAGGTCCTTGAGAGGGAGACCCGTCTGGAGTTGAGCGGTAAGTGGCCAAGCATTGCTGTGTGAGACAGGGCATGTTGCAGTTTGCTGGTTGTCTGATACTTGCCTGTATGTGTGACATAGGCCATGTACGCATGTATGTGTGCAGGGACATCATGGTAATGCATGTGCGACCAGTAATGTGTGAACCGCACGGTTGTTGCATGTGTTTAAATGCGACATGGGGAGCCCCATGCAGATTGTACACATGAGAGCATGGCAGTCTCTGTTCCTGGACATGGGTGGGGGTGAGGGATGGGTGCTGATGCCAGGTACATATATGGTGTGGGGGTGAGGGATGGGTGCTGATGCCAGGTACATATATGGTGTCCATGTCTGTGTGCCTGACCTGCGTGTCTGTGACTTGTGGATGCCACGGATGCATGACACATGTCTGTGACAATGTACAGATTCACTGATGCAGCCTAGTCATCCTTGTATCCACTGTGATTGGGGTGTACGGGGCCAGATGGATGTGACTGAGGTGAAGTGTGTGCATGTGAAAGGCATGAACCATGATGCATGTGAGTTCCATTACATTGTATGTTTCGAGAGTCCATTGGACATGCATGGAAATGTCCATGGCATGCACCATGACTGTCACTGTGTGTGTTTTGCCTGGACTGACACGTGTTGTGGAGGGACATGATGGAAGTGTACTTTGACAGTGGCACTCATCTGCTATTGCTTCCTGTCTAGGGGACCATTGTACAGTACCCTGATGCTTGTGTTCTATGTCTCCCTCTACGCAGCGGCTAGTGAAGAAGAGGGCGGAGACGGCGCTGTGGAGCAAGGCGGCGGGGATGCCCCCACGGCTGCAGCGGAAGGGGTGGGTGAGCCCCCACAGGGGCCTGCTACAGCGGAAGATGGTGAGGAGCCATCCAGGTTGGTGGTTTCCACAGAGGAGGAGGAGGCCGCCACTGAGGCGCACATGGGGCCTGGTGGGGGCATCCCTGCTGGTGCAAGTGGTGCAGTCCAGGGGCAGGAGGCAGCACAGGTCACCGTGGAGGGGCCTGTGCATGTCGCTGTCCCTGACACTGTGGGTGCACCACCATGCACAAGCAGGGATGCCCCGTCCCAGGCCCGTCCACAGGTAGAGGGGATGTCCATGTCATCTGACTCCCCTCCACCTGCGGACGAGGGGACCCCTGGCCGTATGGAGAAGGTCCTGATTGGGGTCGCGATGCACACGGCTGTGATTCATGATGTTGTGCGTGCTTCCCAGGAGGAGCACGCACGTCATCACGAAGAGCACCGTGCCGACGTGGCCCAATTGGGATCGTCCATGTTCGGGGGTTTCCTGCATGTGTCGGCCAATCTGGCGGCCCTCTCCTCCTCTGTGGAGACTATACGCCAGTCGTTCTCCTTGCCGTCTTCCAGCCCAAATGCCACCAGGGCCCCCTGTGGACCTGCCCTGACCAATGCAGCCAGCTCGGTGGGGATCCCATCCCTGCCACAGTCGGGAGTCAGAGGTCCAGCAGGGGTGGACACCACAGCAACTGTACCCCAGCAGATGGAGGATGTGCCGGCATCATCAGGCAGGGCACGTGCACGACGGCGTCGGTGGATTCCATCAGCCTGGATGCCGTCGTGCTGGCAGAGGCAGTGGCGTCGGAGGCAGCAGCGGAGTCAACGTTGGAGGCATCATGGCTCGGGGCCATCAACATCGGAGGGGCAGGCATCGGCCGGAGGGCAGGAGGACCCAGGACGGGAAGTGTCTTCCGTGTGGCAGCGGTTGGGCCAGCATATAGGTGCGGAGCGGCGGCGGGCGGAAGAGACGCGGCTCACAATGGTCAGGGCGGAGAACTCCATGCGGAGGGCCCTGAGGCGGGCCGAGTGCCTCGAGGCAATCCGCAGGGGGTTGGAGGAGCAGATGGCGTCGTCCCTGCGGACCCTCGGGGCCATGGAACAGGACCGCCTCCGGGACATAGACGAGGAGTTTGATGATGCCCTGGCCCGGAACACCACGGAGTGAGCCGCTGGACTTGCCTGCCGCCTTTGTATATAGTTCTTTAGTTTTAGGTTTCCTTTGTTTCTTATTATGATTTGGAGTCGACGGACACTGCTCCACTTTTTGTATATAGTTGCATTTTAGTTAGGGTTTTTTGTAGGTTTCCTTTGTTCAGTTGGGCTCATGGACCCTTGGATGTTTTGTACATAGTTCTTCATTGGTTTGATTTTATTTTTGAAGTGACTTTGGACAACATTTTTTCGATTTGGATTTGTAGTTTTTATTTTTTTAGACGGACATGCAGCTTCTCTTTTTTTCATTGCCATTGTAGTTTGTTTCATTTCATTTGCATTTTTTTTTTTTTAATACAATTTTGTTTTCATACTTCACTGTGTGGTATCATCTCATTGGTTTCATGCATGTCATGTTGGGTGTTTTCCCATTCAATTGCAACCATTGTGTGTGACGGACATGGGTTCATTTTCTTTATGAACATTGGGGGTGGTGTAAAATGTAATTTCAATTTCCATGTGGGTGAATGGGTTACTTGGTAGGGCTTTTTGGCTGTGGAGGCTGACCATAACCTACATGATTGGGGATTGTGAGGACCTGGTGGAGGCTGCCCATGGTGGCTGGGGGGTGGGGGTGATGGGGGACATGAGTGGGGGCCTGGTGGGGACTGGCCATGGTGGCTGGGGGGTGGGGGTGGTGGGAGACATGGGTGGGGGCCTGGTGGAGGCTGCCCCTGGTGACTGGGGGGTGGGGGTGGTGGGAGACATGGGTGGGGGCCTGGTGGAGGCTGCCCCTGGTGACTGGGGGGGTGGGGGTGGTGGGAGACATGGGTGGGGGCCTGGTGGAGGCTGCCCCTGGTGACTGGGGGGTGGGGGTGGTGGGAGACATGGGTGGGGGCCTGGTGGAGGGTGCCCCACACTGCTGGGGGGGTGGGGGTGGTGGGGAACATGAGTTGGACATGGGTGGGGGCCTGCTGGCAGGTGCCCCACAGTGCTGGGGGGTGGGGGTGGTGGGGAACATGAGTTGGACATGGGTGGGGGCCTGCTGGCAGGTGCCCCACAGTGCTGGGGGGGTGGGGGTGGTGGGGAACATGAGTTGGACATGGGTGGGGGCCTGCTGGCAGGTGCCCCACAGTGCTGGGGGGTGTGGGTGCAGGGGTACATGAGTTGCACATGGGTGGGGGCCTGCTGGCAGGTGCCCCACAGTGCTGGGGGGTGGGGGTGCTGGGAGACATGGGTGGGGGCCTGGTGGAGGGTGCCCCTGGTGGCTGGGGGTGCAGGGGGACATGCGTTGGTGGGCAGTAGTGCAAGTTGACATGTGGGTTGGCTGGGGGGCATGGCCATGGTGGATGGGGTGCCTGCAGGACATGTGCAGGGTAGGCCCCTGTGGTGTGAGCGTCCTGCAGGGGACGTGGAGGGTGTAGAGGGAACACCTGGGAGGGCCCACACGTGCAATTCACGTGTGGTGCTCCCCGCGCACCCCTGTAATACACGTACCCTGATGGAATCACATGTCGAACTTCCCCCGCACCCTGAAATACACGTACCCTGATGGAATCGCGTGTGGATCTTCCCGCGCACCCCTGGAATACACGTACCCTGCTGATTTCACTTCCCCTGCACCCTGAAATACACGTATCCTGATGGAATCGCGTGTGGAACTTCCCGCGCACCCCTGAGATACGCGTACCCTGCTTGCACGGGCCCAATCGCTGGTGGAAATTCCCGCGCACCCCTGAAATACACGTACCCTTCTGGAATCGCATGTGTAACTTCCCCTGCACCCTGAGATACACGTACCCTGCTGATATCGCGTGTGGAACTTCACGCGCACCCCTGAAATACACGTACCCTGCTGAAATCGCGTGTGGAACTTCCCCTGCACCCTGAAATACACGTACCCTCATGGAATCGCGTGTGGAACTTCCCGCGCACCCCTGGAATACACGTACCCTGCTGATTTCGCGTGTGAAACTTCCACCGCACCCTGAAATACATGTACCCTGCTGATATCACGTCTGGAACTTCACGCGCACCCCGAAATACACGTACCCTGATGGAATCGCGTGTGGAACTTCCCGCGCACCCCTGAAATACACGTACCCTGCTGAAATCGCGTCTGGAAATTCCCGCGCACCCCTGAGATACGCGTACCCTGCTCGCACGGGCCCAATTGCGTGTGGAAATTCCCGCGCACCCCTGAAATACACATACCCTGCTGAAATCGCGTGTGGAACTTCCCCCGCACCTTGAAATACACGTACCCTGATGGAATCGCGTGTGGAACTTCCCGCGCACCCCTGAGATACGCGTACCCTGCTCGCACGGGCCCAATCGCGTGTGGAAATTCCCGCGCACCCATGAAATACACGTACCCTGCTGGAATCGCGTGTGTAACTTCCACTGCACCCTGAAATACACGTACCCTGCTGATATCGCGTGTGGAACTTCACGCGCACCCCTGAAATACACGTACCCTGCGGAAATCGCGTGTGTAACTTCCCCTGCACCCTGAAATACACGTACCCTGATGGAATCGCGTGTGGAACTTCCCGCACACCCCTGGAATACACGTAACCTGCTGATTTCGCGTGTGAAACTTCCCCCGCACCCTGAAATACACGTACCCTGCTGATATCGCGTGTGGAACTTCACGCGCACCCCGAAATACACGTACCCTGATGGAATCGCGTGTGGAACTTCCCGCGCACCCCTGAAATACACGTACCCTGCTGAAATCACGTGTGGAAATTCCCGCGCACCCCTGAGATACGCGTACCCTGCTCGCACGGGCCCAATCGCGTGTGGAAATTCCCACGCACCCCTGAAATACACGTACCCTGCTGAAATCGCGTGTGGAACTTCCCCCGCACCCCGAAATACACGTACCCTGATGGAATCGCGTGTGGAACTTCCCGCGCACCCCTGAGATACGCGTACCCTGCTCGCACGGGCCCAATCGCGTGTGGAAATTCCCGCGCACCCCTGAAATACACGTACCCTGCTGATATCGCGTGTGTAACTTCCCCTGCACCCTGAAATACACGTACCCTGCTGATATCGCGCGTGGAACTTCACGCGCACCCCTGAAATACACGTACCCTGTGGAAATCGCGTGTAACTTCCCCTGCACCCTGAAATACACGTACCCTGCTGATATCGCGTGTGGAACTTCACGCGCACCCCGAAATACACATACCCTGATGGAATCGCGTGTGGAACTTCCCGCGCACCCCTGAGATACGCGTACCCTGCTCGCACGGGCCCAATCGCGTGTGGAAATTCCCACGCACCCCTGAAATACACGTACCATGATGAAATCGCGTGTGGTACTTCCCGCGCACCCCTGAAATACGCGCACCCTGCTCGTACGGGGCCAATCGCGTGAGGTACTTCCCGCGCACCCCAGTGATACACGTAGCCCGCTTGCTGTGCTGGTACAGGGTTAGCGCAGCCCTTTGCGCTGGATTGGGTATATTGATGGCTTTTCCCTGCGCGAGAGGTGTTCTTGGGGGCGTAACTGGCGCTGCTGCAGGGTCGCTGCGCCACTGTGCGCCACGGCTGGTTTTGGTGGCTGGAATCCATGAATACACTGTGCGCGGAAATGGATTTTAGCGCACGCGGCTGGCGCAGGGATTTGCACGCGCACACTGTGCGCCAGCCGCGTGCGCCACTTGTGCGCTGGATTCTATGAATTACCCCCTAAATCTCTTAGATGCGGATCTGAATGATGCACTGTATGAATATACAGATTATAATTAGTTCCTGAAAGTGATAACTTTTGTACAAATTCCTCTTCTGCTTCCGTACATGTTTGCAATTATGAACATACTCTATGGACGACCTGGTCAGCAAAGCTCCTAAAGTTTATCGCCCTAGATAGAGCTTATCGGTAGGTGGATTGTAAAGTGGATGAGGAAAGTAGAGATCTGACTTGTATCAGCCCATGTTCCGGTCTAGACATGTGCCTAACATCCAAGCAGAACATTTGGAATTGAGCATCTCGAAAGGATGATTTTTTTTGTTGTGTCATCGGAAACCAAATACAAAAACATCTATTTTTCAACAATCTATTTCCACATCTAAATGTCCATGCCATGTCACTATATTTGTCACAACATTTGTGATGTCATCTTTAATGTCATGGGTGTCAGTCTTAGCAATGCACGGTGGTGGCACGAGTTATGGTTGCTTAGCTTACCATAACTGGGAAATTTCTGAGGTTTTTCGGTTTTACTTGTAATCATAATGTGCCTTTAACAACATTTGTTCATTGAATTTGATAAGTTTTATTAGCGCAACTTCACCATAACGTCCCTTTCATAAAGTATTTTCACTGAATTGTATAGGTTTTTATTAGTGCAACTTAACTGTGACATCCCTTTAACAAAGTTCTGTCACTCACGGAGTCAAAAACACACTTGATACTCTATAAATGGCATCAAAGAATGATTGATGCCAGGAATAGATTATGAACCAATGGATACACTGGAAATAATGATCAAAGCAACCCCATATTCCACAGTTTGAACTACATCAACCCTTTATCTAGGACAAAATGTGAAAAAGAAATACAAAATAGAGCCAGACTGCAAACGTACACCATGAAAATGTGCACAGTACCCTGTAGGCCAGTCCAGCCCTGGTTGCTACCCTTTTCGCTCACCTCATCCGCATCCATCCCCACTCTAGTATCAAAAGCAATTTACAGCTATGCCGTGCGCTTCCAAGAGGGCCGGGTGGATGGGAACACTCTAGTTACCAAACACAATGTGCACCTCAAAATGATCATACGCACAAACACCATTGTTCACATAGCCTCCCCAAACCTTGTGTCTCCAGACTTTCCTCTTCAAGACCCAAGCAGGCTACAATTCGTTTGTTGCTCAGACGTTCCTATATTCCAGCATGGATAACATGAACTCATGTATCCATATAGCGAACATTAAGTCTATCACTGTCATAATTTGCATTGTGTAAAGTACAATAATATGCTAATCGACTATTCCATCATGACAGAATCCACCAGCAATGTTTGTGAGATAATGCAATGGTTGAACAGTGCAATACATGTAGTCACAAGAACCAACCTCCTTTGCGCTTCGTGCATTAAACAGTGCTGGACCAAAGAAAGCTGGGATTTCTATGCACTTTTCTTGCAGGGATGATATATCCACGACTATTCCAGCGACACAAACCAATCTGGAATACTGGCACATTCGCAGCGAATAACCTATTTCAAAATGCTATTTAAGACTTGCATTTTAGTCCTTTTTTTGTAGAGACATGTTTTCATGGAATCAATACCTACTGTCTGTAACTTGGATGACTGAGAATATGTTCCTTTTGTTATTTGGCATTCAGTGCAAGTCAGCAAGAGTTCAAAGGACAGAACTTGTCGAATACCCACACAAAATTATAACTTTAACTATACTGCGAGTGGACATTTCCAAAGCTAGTTTACACTTCAGAGATCCGTTGTAGAGACTGCTTCATCATTGACAAAATGGCACAATGGTATTTCCCAAAATCATTTAAGTTGATGGTTTCATAATATTATTATTAGAATTCAAAACGACCACAATGCTCCATGCATAACAACTAATTAAAAGACATGCAAACTGACCTTGTTGTCAGTTGTTAGCTATTGCATATTGTAACTATTAGTCATCTACATGCCGCAAACACCACCGCTACACAAAGGAGTAATATGTGAACCGATTTGTCCAATGCAACATACCATTGCATCCGACAAAATCATAAAGTTCCAGTTCGGGTACTGGGCAGTAGGTATTCCTTGTCCGTGGACACTGTCTCCACTTTTCCATCACTAATGTGCTCAATTATTTTATACTAACATCTGTGTGTACTACAACCTCAAACATTCATATCTGTCTCCTTCTTTTCTTCACACACTTCTCCATCCCACTGCAAGCTATAACCAGCGCTGCTGAATGTGCCACCTTTTGCCGAATCCAGCTTACATATGCAGCCAGATCTCGTAATCTGACCAGCATTAGCACCAAATAGCCCTGAAATTAAAAAAAAACACTTTCAAAAGGTAAACAAAAAAACAAAGAAAGCGCTTTCACGCTACAATAAGAAGAGGGGGTCGCAGGCGCACACAGTACATTAGCCCCACGAGTGCTATTCTGGCTCCACCCCCTACCTATCTCACAGGCAACAGGACCCGAGACAGACCCTTAGTGAGGCTGGGGGCTCCCCTCTCTGAAGAAATGTGCTCTGTGCAGTCTTCACAGCTTGTCGATTCTTTCGCTTCATTTACCAAAAATTCATGTTCCCCATCGAGTGTGTGCTAAAAAATGCAGTTTGCAAGAAATCTAGCTATTTTTTTCCATTGGTGTGGATATTTACACTTGTTTCCATTGCTTAAGAGAATCGTGTCATTTACACAACTTTCCAAACCAATACAAACAAGTCTAACTCTCAAAACCATTAAAACAATACAAGTAATTTAACGTAGAAATGTTGTGCTGTGCGCCTCTCTTGCTGATTATGAAAGGCTCCTACAAAAGTTGTTAATGGGATGTAGAGTAACTATACAATATGCTCAATGTAAATCCGCAAATTGAGTGACAAGAAAGCAAACACTAGCGAACTACAAAGGCATGGGAAGTACTGTCTATGGGCATACATGCTGGCACATTTACTTTAGCCGTGCATTCCAGCCATTAATGTTAGCATGTTGCATGCCTGCCCGGTCTTGCTCTTGCAGCTTGGTAGACTTCACCACACTAAGTACATTTTACCACAGTTGATCTATATTGGTAATTCTACCAATTCTACCGTTCGCCTGCCCATATTTGCATATTGTATGTTGTACACGGTCATGTAAATGATGCGTTTGAAAAGCTCTAGTAATATATCCAATTTGTTTAATGCTACACTGATATCAAACCTTGCCCTTTGGCAATCACCCATCATACACATGGGCAATTGTGCAAATTAGGTGATGAGATAATTTAGCTACTTCTAGAACAGCCAATCGTTTCTTTCCTTACTAACTAGTCCGCTACACTGCCTCCCGGTGGCCGCACAGTGTACAGTGTACTCGCACAGAACACATTACATCACTAAGATGAGCATCCACGTTTTGCCGAGAGTTAAACACCCTGTGATTCACCAAAGAGCACAATACTCTTCGAAAACACAATTATCACTGAGCCACCACCTTTCCGGCCACGATCAAACTTGCTTTTCTGAAATTAATTGTTGTATTTGTATGTTCGCATATGTAAGTACATTTTCACACAGACGCTGCTCGCTTGAACAGTACAGAAACCATAGTAAGAAAAGCTTACTATAATTTGTGTATTTTTGAACCAATTAAACAAAGTTGCCATTTTCAAAGTATTATTTTTAACATTTCCTTTCATCGAACCATCAACTAGCACCTCCATTACTTCTGAACTCTGCCTCCTCTGGCCTTGGCCCCCTCCTCCAAACCCCACCCCGCACTGCCCCTTGTGCAATCCCACTCAACATTTCTTCAATTTCCAACACATCCTCTACCTACTTCACAGCACTCACCTTTTATGCAACGCATGCTCTGAAATACTCCCCCATGTTCTCATGCGTGTGTTCAATGTCTGTGGTTTGTGTTTATAATTACGTTTCATCCAATTATTAGTTGTACAATAACTTGCTGGCTGCACTACCACTTTTCTGCTTTTATTATTTGTTTTATTTATTTATTATTTATTAATTTTTATTGTTTCGCATATCACTTTCCACTGCTCCCTACTCCCATGCACTTTCACCCTTTTCCTCTCCCATGCACTTCCACGTTCTCAATGGCACTGGGCCTAGTAAGGTCAATATTTAGTTCTCCCCTATTCCCCCCTCTTCCCTTGTCGCACTCTAAAACACTTCTATACGAGGGCAATACAAATAAAATATCAATATCAATTGTCATATTCCAGTGCAAAACAGCATCTAAAATGTACTTTTAATGTCTTATCTCGACAGATATCTTCTACCATACTGCATGTGCCACAGTTTCCAGCTACCATCCGACGGCCTATTTAACTAATATTAGAAACTCACTATCCACTGAATTTTCTCCATCACTGTGATATGGGAAAACCAGCATGGGCCAATCTGTCCTTTCATGGTACCAGTATCAAGAAGCAACCTATTAGCCTTCCTAATGTAGCAACGTACAGAAGGAAAAACATTGTGCGTATAATTACCAAAAAATAACTTCTTCTCTCACAAAAGCCACCATGTGCATCACTCCAATCATTGACTGCGGCTCCATGACAACACAGAACACATTTCGTTCTTCATAATCAGCATATCATGCAGACATTGCAAACCACAATGGAATTATGTGATGTTCCTAAACTGTAATTTCCATGGGGGAAAGAAATATTGTTAATTCTGTGGACTTAATAATGTCTTGCAAACGTTCTTTGTTAAATAAAACCACTTGTGCCATTGAAAACATTTACTGTTTCCATACAAAATTGTAGATGCCAATACCATTTTTAACAGTAAAGAAAATGTACCCTGTGTATAATGATATCTGTGTTTGTATTCTTGGTTCTGCATTAAGTAAGGTTTTGGCGTAAATGCTAACACGTTTGGGTACGATGCCCACAAACATAATAAAAAGAGGTTGAGCAGTTTGGTGGGACTAAATATGTCACCTTCGGGAGCGTCCCATCTGTATTATTACCGCGAAAGAATTTGAATTTACGCCAACACATCAACTGTTATCATCATCACACCCAATACATTGTTTTCGCATGTATGAAAGTGAGTAAAAGTAAAGTAATATGCACAGGAAAACCTTTATAATGCATCACAGTATGCTTAACTGGAGATGGCCGAATGATCAGAACGAAAACATTTTTTAACGCACTGCCCCTTTCATGTCAAACAAAATGTTCCACCGTTGTGTACTTCACAATCTTATAAAAACAACACAGAAATCACACATTGCTCCTCTAAAGGAAATTGTTTATATTAACTTTAACCAGAATAAAACCACTAACAAAATTAAGCAGTAAACTACAAAAAGTAGTTCAAAACATGCTAATATCAACAAAGATACCTTGCAAACTTCTGTGCAGATGACTCCATTTACACAACTAACAGAGAACCATATTTCAATGAGAATGCATACACACAAGAGCATAGAAACCCAACTGCCATACATAGCAGTGGTAAAGGATATTAGATTTACAGACAACACCATTATGTCACAAGAATCCCCCATTCAAAAAAATGTGCCCAACAAACTTACCATCAACTCTCCAATGCACCAAACAAATCTGTTCACTGTACAAATATTCCTGCACCTCAATGTGTAATATACCAAAAAAGTACCAGTTCCTCTTTAATGGTATTGTCTCACAGTGCTCCAAAAGGTGTACACTGCCTATAGAGTATGTGTAATCATTGTACACATATTATTGCAATACTTCTTTCCAATAGGCAAATTCCATTACTGTACACATATTATTACAACGATTATAGCCAGTGGCCACAAACTAGGGTGCATGGCAGTATGATGCTGTGGTGGTTGTGGCCTATCCCTAGACTCTTGGGTGCATGGCCTATGGACTACGGCCTCCAGCCGTGCACTCAAGAGTCTAGGGACTGACCACAACCACCACAGCTTCATACGGCCATGCACCCAAGAATCTAACCAGTAGCCACATCTCACACACATAACCCAGGCACCTGGAAGAATTATTGCTGGTATGGCCACATCACACTGCAGTTGTTGTGCTACTGCCTAGATTCTTCTGTGCACAGCCTATCTGTAACCTATGCAAACATTGTCATATCACCTGCATTCCACTCACCTACCCTAATGAAGCCTCCCTGCATTCACCACACAATCTGCACAGTAGTCCTGTCTGTGAACTACCGCTGTGTCTCCGGACTATTGCGCACCACACAGTCTTATTCCACCTAATAAAATACATCATAACAACCATCCTTCACTCCACCACCATATCCGTGTATATCGGTGAATACAACATGGCAGCATTTTAGGAAGAAATTACACACATCACGCTTTCGTCCAGCCAATCAGCGGACACTTTGTCCGCAAACATCACATGACCCTCCTGGCCAAATGGAGCCCTGTACGCTCAGCGGACAGGGAAGTGGCTCCGCGAAGTGGAGCAAGATATCACACATTTTTCTCCACCCACATTCTGCCTGTTTTAAAACAAACTACTGGACACATTTCCACAAAATTTACAAAAGCACACTTTTGGGCCCAATCTGCCACTCCTGAAACAGATTTGGTGAAATTCCATCCAGCGTTTGGGCTGTAGGCGTGAACAAAGTTTTTTTCCATTGAGTCTATGAATAAAAAAATGTGGGACCGCCTCTTATAACTTTGCCCCCCTTCACGAAACCTCACCAAACTTGCCAAAAAGGTTCAGAGCGGCCCATACACTTTTTTGCAGAGTGAGGATTCGTCCAGGGGGAGCAAAGTTATAAGCTGCCCAAAAAGTGCTCTTCCTATGGGTTTATCAACTTAATAGCATCTAAACCTTTGATTGATAATTTCATTATTACAGCTTCTTCTTAAACCTTTATTTTGGGAGAAATCAATCCATATAAGGGTTCAGAGTGGGTATCGGGAGGTGTGTAGATTGCAATTAAGATTATTTGTATACGTTATCCATACTTCACTTTCTCACCCTATGTTTGCGGATACACGGCTCTGTGTTAAAAGCCCATGGTTCAACATGAAAAAAACGGTCAGATAGCACAGCAAGTAGAGCTCTCACTTTCAAATCTGTGTAGGGATTGCTAATGCAGGTTCGAATCCCGGCAGGGCCAAACTCAGCCGTTCATCCTTCCGAGATCGATAAATGATCACCACATACTGTGGGAAATAATTAGCAGTGCTCAGATGCCTGCGGGTTTGTAGCGCTATATAAATGCAAAATTATCATTATTAAAAGATTAGGCTACTCCGTAGTATGTACTACAGTAGAGTAGTTGGTATATAAAGGATTCTACAGCACATTTACTATAGTATGTATCATAGCATACACATCAGCATCTGTAGTATATCTACAAACATAACATACAGTTTGTACTGTTGTAGTATACTTTGTCCAAAACAGTGTATAACTTTATTTACTGTATATTTTAGTATTCATTCTACAGACTTTAATTCCCGGGTTGGATGTGGTGTCCCTGTGCATAATGGTATTTTCGTTAGTTTGTGTTAAGACCCCAATCATCAGGATCGAATATCATATATTATTGAATATACTTTAATTGACACAGGTAGTTTGAATGGAAACAAACATGCATTTTAACAACAGGTATTATGATTTTAAATCAGATGTTCTGACCCTAGCCACATGGTAGTTGCATTACTTTTACACAGCTTGTTTACAGTCTATATTTCTCAAGCTCTTCTGCTGTTGAGCTCTGCGTGTGCCACTCTTCTGAGATGCAGTAACATAAAACACTAATTACACCACACATTTGTGCCTGTGTGTACAACCTGGGCATAGGCCACTGACATTGTTTGCCTTGACAGAGACATAGACAGGATACAGTATAAATTGGGGGCTTTGGCTAATATAGATTGGCACACTCCAAGGGGATCGCCCAGTGGGTATCAATTTTGTTCTCGGCTGAATATGTGGCAGCAACTGAGCATAGCAAGGGAGCTGAACCAAGCAGGGACATTTTGGAGGGGTTTTCCCTCTAGGACATGTTTTGAAATGATGCGATACAATTGTGCTTTTTATAGCAAATTTCATGTGAAAAATTGGGCAAAAACCACACAGTTCATATTCATGTTGTAAGGCAAGACATGAACAAAGCCATTAGATTCCAAGTTATCAACAGTGCACAGGAGCATGTTCATGGTACCTTTTGTTGGGGGAGAGGTGGCCATTTTCTCACCCCCTCACCGTTCCTACAGCAATGAGACCATGCGTAAGCTAAGGAGAGAAACGGCCCAGCCCCACGACGACCATTCAAAACTATTCATATTAAATAACAGATAAATAAAATAACCAAGTCTTTGTTATGGCCTAGCAACTCCATTTTGTGGCACACCAAATGCCATCTTCACTAAACCTAAGAATGATCTCTCAGTAATCACGGCTCTCCCTTCCCTAGTGCCGTGCACAGACAGCACAAGCCAGCTCCGCCTCCCGCCAACTCCACACAAGCCCTGTTCTCACGGAAGTCCAGCCATTCATTGTTGCAACGTTTAGTATCACTTTGTGTCAGATGAGCTCATTGCACTTTGTGAGACCAGATCAGGCTACAACTCATGTGCCCATCCATCTCCACAAACCTGCCCATCCCCCTTTGACCACTACCCCACCAGGCCAGGGTCCAGCAGTCCCTCGCCCCTCTGCTCTTTGATACAGATACGCATCTGGCCCCTCGCAATGACCATTCCAGGACACCCACCCTAACCTTAATCCTATGCACCAATATATCCTCCGCAAAACTAACACATGCCCATCTGTATCATGAGGCATCAGATAGATCAATCCTACAGAGGGAGACACCTGGAAAGGGAGACCCACGTGTTATGGGCCCTGAGAGCAGGAGTCAGAATGCCGATATATCTGCCAATGACCTGAAAGTACCCCATTCATGCAACGATTTTTATTATCACCATTATTCTTATGCAAGCAGTTCCTGTTGTTTAGCTTAGTTGAATAGCCTTGTAGCTCCTCTCTGCCCTGACCTTCACTGCAACGATGAGCCCAGCTGACCACGTGCGCTGTGACTGACAAAGAGACAGCAACCAATGGAACCCAGGCATCCCATATGGAGCTGGGATTAGTATATCTACCTAGCCAATCGATTGTGTTAGTTTATTACCTATAAGTGACGTCATTTGTGATATGTGGTGCCTTCTTAATGTGCTGGCCGTATATCTGTTGGCAGAGTGCTCTCAGGCAGCAGAGTTGTTTTTCTTGCAATTTATCTGATATAAATCTGTTTTACTTGGACATTACGCGCTTTGTTGGGTGTGTGCCTTCCTTTTGCTGACTAAACGCTAGTATAAAAATATTTTCATGCTGACTGTGTCCACTCTGGATGGACAATAAATTCCATCATTCCACATATGGACATTCTCATTCTGCTTTGCTCAAAATGCTAGTAACAATACCAAAAGAAATCATGTTCATGCTTGCTCTGACAATATATGTCAGTATCCCCCGGGCAAGAACATACTCTTGTTGGCCTTGCACTTAATGTCAGGAAGAATTGCATGCCACAATAAGAAAATATGCCCTTGTGGGCTCCACAAATGCTGCCCTCAACCATGTAAGAGTATTCATCCTATTGGCTTAGTCCTTAACACCAGTAACAATATCATGCCTTTGTAAGGAACCATCATCCACTTTGCTGAATGCACAAATGAGCCCCACCACCATTTAAGAGCACCTAAAATGATGACTTTGCCATTAGTAGTATAAAATCCACTGGCACAGTCAGGAAATATGTCCTTGCTGACTACTCAAGAGCCTTCACCATGTAAGAACACACATCGTGATGACCTTGCACTTAACACCACTAAATATGCCTTGCTGTCTACACAAACGTCACCCGCGCCCCACTCCCCCAATGTCAGAATACACATGTTGGCATTACACTTAATGTGAATAACAAATGCCATGTGATAATGAAACACCCTGCCCGTGCACCCCTGCATCCCTCCTTTGCCCAGAAATGACAATGAAACATGCCAACAATGGGCGCAAGCCTCACACGTACACACGCATTTATACCCATTCACTCACCAATCACTCACCCATACAGCTTCTAAATCAATCATTCACACATGCACCCAAAACATTCGGACTGCATTCTCATTCACATGCACACCCAAAAACCAATACACTCCCAATGCAGTCTCATTCATGTGCACACACACACACTGGGACACCATTGCATGCACACCTAGGTACACATCAAAACCTCTCACAAACAGACATGCATAGACACCTGTTTTCCAACCAGCTTTGTGCTCAAAAGTCCCGTCCAGGCCTTTGTCCTCCATGCCCCATGCAGACAGGAACCAGGGAAAAGGGAGAGCTTCCTGTTTCCTGACATGCACAGTGGAGCTGGAGGCCTCCAGCTTGACACCACCACTGTTTCTCATTTTCTGAGCAGGCATAGAAACATTTTAGGTCAGTCTTGCCGGTCAATCTCTACCTCTCCATCCCTTTGAATGAACTATGCAATGATAGAACTGTCATCAGGATTTCAAGTAAATACCACCAACGCAAAATGCTGAGTTGCGTTAATGCTGTAAGTCCCCAATTTTTGTAGAGTCCATAGGACTCTATTGGGCATGCTGGGTGATGTTACTGCGGTGCAAATAGCACTACAAATGGGTGGAAAGGGGAGATTTTTACCTTCAGCCAAAAACTGGAGGTAACCCTCCTCCCACATTCCGCCCAAGCTTGGGATTGGGTGCAGCGGCAATGCGGTAGTAATAGCATTAACGACACATTTTTTACTGCTCCACCCAACTCGTGATGACCCACTTTGTCCCCAAGATTATTACTCTGCTTACTGGTCCTCCTTTTTGCATGGTCAATAATTCTGTTCACAACCTCTCTGGCATGGATCCTTTCATGGTATTTTCAACAAGCCCACATACAAATCTTCCCTCACATGCTCCTTTATGACCACCTGGCAGTTGTCCATGCCTTAGCTACTGTAATTGTAATAGGTTGTTTATTAACACCTAGAGGCTTCTAAGCGTGGATGCGGGGATCGAGCCTGTGTTACTCTGCGTAGTCTTACTTCCAAATCCGAGCGCGTTGCCCCTGAGCTATACTTCCGAGAGAAGAGCTATCCATTTATTACCTCATAAAAGAAACAAATTCGTATTTAATCTGACTGAAAGTTGACTAAACGACACAACAAGTTGAAGGAGGCTAAATACATCAAGTAAAAGCAAGAATGAATAATTTGTTCAAATATACAACCATCTACTGACTCTTGCTATATCAATATTTTGGGTTAAACTGCAATATCCTTGAGAGTATATACTGAACCATTGAGGCATGCTTGTAACTGTAAGACAGGCACAGAGAACACCGTCCAACATCAGTTAATAAAACAAACTTTCTTGAGCTTCAGGTAAATTGCAAAGCAGATATTAATTAGGCCTAGAAGAAATTCCGAGTTTTGAGATTTAGACAGTGGAGATTCCAACTAAATACATTTTTAGACATACACTTATAAATGGCTAAAGGAAATTATATTATTCTTTTTTGAGAAAATACAAAAACGTGTATTCCAGTCTCAGTAAAATAATGGGACAGATTCACTCTCTGCAAAATCGGAGTAAGTCACACCATTTGAGCTTTCGCCTAAATCACAAAAAAGAGAATTCACAAAATACTTAAACTAGGAGTGACGTAAACCAAGCACAAATTCCTGTGCGGGTTATACCCGATTCAGAAACGTAATTTTAACAGCCAGACCCATACTGACTGATTCTGCCCGTCTACTTTGCAGAAAGACATCACAGGACAACAATATAAATACCATTATCAAACACTTGCATCCGGATAACCATACATATATATATCGTACATGGTAGCACAAACCATGATGCACTTAAACCCTGCTTGCATCACACTTACACCATCACTTATAGGCATAAATGTCAACACAGAGTAAAACTCCTGCAAACCTCCCAAAACGTAAGCACCTCACAACCAACTTAAATCAGAGTCCTCAGATAATATTATGCCATAACTTCCTGACACGCATACAAAGCATAGCCATGGACACACCCTCAATTCTCTGCAAACAAGCACACAACTCCAAGCACACCTACTAATTCACATTTCAATGATACACACTTGGAGGCCAGGACAACCCCCCCACCCAGTACACCCATTCCGAGGGACTGCTCACCAACACAGCATGAGCCTACTATCCCCTCAAGCTATTCCAACGTGCTCCTCATGGGCACATCAGCAACCAATTTAGACAAGTGTCAACTCCTCCAAAATAAAGCCCTCTGTACTGCGCTGTGCCTATGCCATTCTGACCATACTTCTGCTGCCAGAAGTGAAGTCCACTGGCTACCCATTAAAGTCTGTATTGATCTCAAAACATTGATCCTGGCCCAGCGATGTATCTACAATGATACCTTAGAAACACTATTGGTGTGGTCTCCTTTCTGCCAATAGTATCTGACTCGCCACACCACACTTCAAAATGTCCAGAGCTGGAGGTGTTAGCTTTGCTGTCACTGCCCCACATGCTGGAACATAGATGAGCGTTCCTATGTTACCTTCAATAAGCTGGTCAAAATCTGGCTATTCAATTATTACACTTCTGAGTAATAAGAAGTGACACTTCTTACTCTCAACTACCACCACTAATTTACCATTGAACTGCTTCTTTATGCACCTGTTGTTCTCATCGATTAAATATGTTGCTTCTGTGCAAACACTGTAATACCTCTGGGTTTGGGTGTTATAAACGTGTTATAAATAAACAGATAAACACTGTTGCCAAGCATACCTTGTAACTAAATCACTTAAGCATGGGTTATCTGTGATCTGCATATCTATAACCTGCAACCAAATCCTTAAGCCTGTTGAACATGTAACCAATATCTTAAGTTCGCAGAACCTGTAACCCCATTTCTAAGATGTACCTTGAGATCTGTATCAACTGTAACCAAATCCTTAAGTTTGCTAACATCTAACCAATCTCTTAATCTTTCAGAACATGTAACCATATTCTTAAATTATGCGCCCAGATGTCCGAGGGTTAGGTGCGCAATACACATGTAATAATAAATAAATAAATAAATAAATAAACAGCTGAGTCAGTGTTTCACAGCAGATAGGCAGCAGATAGACAACCAGGCAAATGGGCCAAACATGAGTGAACATCAAGCAATGATGCAACCTTGCAGTAAGGGCAACCAATATGACTCCTTCATCTTGAAGCAACTGCCAATCAGCCGTAATCATAATCTGTGTCAAGCATCGACATCCCTCTCCCACAACCATAAGCCAGAATACACAGTACATGATGATTCACCCATTTCCCATTAACTAGTGGAGAGGATCCCAAAGACCCACCTGCAGGAAGCACAACTTTACAAAAACAGAGACTGAGATCCTGGTGCGCTTTTGCTTGCAACGCAGGATGGGGCTGTGCCACCTATAAAGACACTGTTCCACCATTAGCCAAAGGGCTGCCTTCTGTGAGAGGGAGATAGAGGAGGGAAAATCCCTGGGCATCAAAGTGTCGGGCTGATGAAGCACTCCAATCGAAATGGTCCAGTGAGCAGGCATGTGCGGGTCCAAGCACACCAGATTCTTTAGAGCTGAATAATTATAGGATCCCTCAGACTCCAGGACATAAACGTTCACCTATCAAAAGAAGAGCAGTCTTTCCAATATCCCACAGGGATAATGGGTGGGAATACGAGCTTGACAATGTCACCAGCACCTTGGTGATAACGTTGTTCTTTAGGTAACAGCTTCAACACAGTTGACTGTGGTCCAACAACATTGACAACATGGGATGTGCAGAGGACGATGGGTGGACAGGACAGCCCTGAGGCATACAAATATCATAGGTCTTGTTACCTGCATACACAGATAATGGGGCAGTCCATAAACTTACACATCTGTATCCCCCATTAGATGCACAATTTAATACTGTAAATCTGAAATCTCAACAGCCCAAATATGGCTTGCATAGACGAATGAGAGGTTGCATTTCCCTCAAGAGAGGCTTAAGGAGGGGCATCATTCAAAGCCATGCACCTGAACTGTGAGCGCCCATTACACTGGCAGCCCTGAACACCGCTGTATTGGGAGAATCAAACAGAGCACAGCACACGACATCACATTCCACAGTCCTTACACCTGTCTGACTGTACACATTCAGAGAAACAGTGCAGCAGACTATTTTACCACCTCCACAATATGAGTGGCAAATACTCCACCTACACTGCCACACAAAGTAGTACCTATGATTGGAGAATCAACACACAATTTGAATGGTGAACCACATGCAAACCTGAATTGATACCCAAACAACATTCATCTAGTGTTTTGCCCTCCCAATTTCCATAGTAGCTGGTAGATTCACACACGTAAACCGTATTAAGCTCACAACCGTAGACATCTGGTTGAAATGTTCAACAATATAGCAACAGATGCAAATCAATACATTAAGTCTAAACACCAATTCAACTGAGGTGGCAATAATCATCTTTTGTGCTGTAGTCTCATGTATTAACAACACTCTCTCAATTGATCCTTTCCGGTATCATCTTTGTTTCTAACCTTGCCGCGAGACCCCCAAGTACATTTTTTAGTCCACAGGACAAATGATTTCAAGTCTTTTGGAATGAAGCCAGACCTACCTTGGAGAACCCAACCTGGGCACTATTGCTACGGGAATTGTTGGAACAAATCATAGCTATTTGAAATCCTTCTAAGTTGGTGCCATTTAGGGGCTTCTACAGAGTTTAGAGAAAGATACTAAAACATAATCTTGTGAGGTTTGTTACCAACTCACCATGTAAATTACATTTCAACCCTGTTCTATGCCACCCGCACTTGCTTCCTGTTCAAGTCAGAATAAACATAGAAATTGCCACCTTGGTTCTAAAACGTTCACACAAGATGTCATCCAAGCCTCTCACCCAAGGTTTGAACCATGCAAACCTGCTGCATGGTTAAGGTAACGTAACTAACACTTTTCAAGTTCCATCATTTGAGGTGTAAAATCAACCACCACAAGTATCACCCTTAAACTCCAGCAAGGACCACCCTTAAACTCCAGCAAGGATCACCAATAAACCCGAGCAAAGATCACCAATAAATCCCAGCAAGGATCACCCATGCACTCCTGCAAGGAACACCAATAAACTCCATCAAGTATTACCAATATACTCCAGGAAGGATCACACTTAAACTCCAGAAAGGACCACCCTTAAACTCCAGCAAGGACCACCCTTAAACTCCAGCAAGGATCACCAATAAAGCCGAGCAAAAATCACCAATAAACTCCAGCAAGTATTACCAATATATTCCAGCAAGGATCTGTTATGGCCTCCTGTGAAGCCCAGGGGCCGACTTCAATAATGGACACTGAGCCAATGTAAAACAGGACCTGCTTGATTTCTGACATACGCGGCAACTGCCGCAACCCGGGTCCCGCCCCTCCCCAACCACTACGTAACATCCAGTACGCTTCGCGCCTAAGCCGCAACGGCGGCCCGCCCACACAACAATGTGGACTTGCTAAAAGGATCACCGTTAAACTCCAGCAAGTATTACCAATATACTCCAGCAAGGATCACCCTTAAACTCCAGTAAGGAACACCAATAAACTCGAGCAAGTATTACCAATATACACCAGCAAGGATCACCCTTAAACTCCAGTAAGGAACACCAATAAACTCGAGCAAGTATTACCAATATACTCCAGCAAGGAGCACCCTTAAACTCCAGTAAGGAACACCAATAAACTCGAGCAAGTATTACCAATATTCTCCAGCAAGGATCACCCTTAAACTCCAGTAAGGAACACCAATAAACTCGAGCAAGTATTACCAATATACTCCATCAAGGATCACCCTTAAACTCCAGTAAGGAACACCAATAAACTCGAGCAAGTATTACCAATATACACCAGCAAGGATCACCCTTAAACTCCAGTAAGGAACACCAATAAACTAGAGCAGGTATTACCAATATACTCCAGCAAGGATCACCCTTAAACTCCAGTAAGGAACACCAATAAACTCGAGCAGGTATTACCAATATACTCCAGCAAGGAGCACCCTTAAACTCCAGTAAGGAACACCAATAAACTCGAGCAAGTATTACCAATATTCACCAGCAAGGATCACCCTTAAACTCCAGTAAGGAACACCAATAAACTCGAGCAAGTATTACCAATATACTCCAGCAAGGATCACCCTTAAACTCCAGTAAGGAACACCAATAAACTCGAGCAAGTATTACCAATATACTCCAGCAAGGATCACCCTTAAACTCCAGTAAGGAACACCAATAAACTCGAGCAAGTATTACCAATATACACCAGCAAGGATCACCCTTAAACTCCAGTAAGGAACACCAATAAACTCGAGCAAGTATTACCAATATACTCCAGCAAGGATCACCCTTAAACTCCAGTAAGGAACACCAATAAACTCGAGCAAGTATTACCAATATACTCCAACAAGGATCACCCTTAAACTCCTGCAAGGAACACCAATAAACTCCAGCACTTAATACCAATGCTCAGGAGCAGGAGCTTTTCCATTGCTCCAGTTTTCATCTCAGTTTTAGTCACTGAATTGTTGAAATGCTGTTCAATATCTGGCATTACCTTCGAAAAGCAACGCAAGTCTTCAAAGAACTGACATTTCCTGAAGGGAAGCCCATTGTTGATACAGAAATGAACCATGCGGTCATGGGTGCCTGTTCAACATCCCTGAAAGTATGCACGTGTATGTTGACCATTGCTTCAGTTCCCACCAGAATTGTTCATTATTTCTCGTTTGGGTGCACTCTCTAAAGATGAAGGGTCACAGCATATGACCGACCCACCACCCGTATAAAAATCAATGCTTTATGATTAAGATTACATTGATCCTTGCTGTTTCCTCCCTTGATAATAAATCCCTTGCCAATGCCAGCATCCCCGATTGTTCACTCCCTGCTCACTTTTACTCACGTGTGATAACAATATGAAAGCGACATGGTAGTTTTCTTGTACAATGTAAAACTGCTATAGTAGTTTACATAGGCACAATCACATTTCACTAAAGGCTGTTAAACCGGGGGTGATGAAATGTAACATCACATGACCATATTCTCGAGGGGTGTGAAACTGGCACGGTCATTAGCTATGCGAATGTATCATCTACATGGTAATTTTCGTTGGTATTTGACATGGCGCAAGATTGTGATAAAATATAGCCCTGTAATCGTGGCATGTTCATTTTCCGGGGTGGTGACATGAGTATGTGATTAACTGGGCTATTTTGAATCTTGAACTGATAATGTAATCTATCTGAGGTTGAAATGGCATGGCCTGCTGTCACATGCAGCACATTTCAAAATGAGTACATTCATGATCTGTTGTTACTCTAGAAACTGCATGGGGATTGAGATCATTGGGGCAATGAGAAACAGGCATGGAGTTGGAAATTGACATGACCGTAACTGATGGACTGGCATCTTGACTTGAACTACAGGATGTTTCCGAGCGCCCTGGACCGTGTGTGCAGCATCACGATATCATCCAAAGCACCATGGGACATTTGCACCACACTCGGATATGCATAATTCGATGGCATATGATTTCAGTACCTTAAACTATATTAACGATTCTCATTTTAGTTAATTTTCTGACAGTTATGATTGGATTTTATTAATTATCAGATAGACAAAATGGTTGATTACATCTGCAGTCATTACATTTAATAAAAATCATTATTTATATAGAATGCCCTGATATATTATTTTGTAATTTATTCACGATTTTGCGACTACACAGTGGTGATATGTGTCTATATGCATCCAGAGAACTAGTTGTGAATCATATAACATTTTATCCAACGTTTTGGGAAAATTCTTCTTGAATTCTTGAAATGATCTACTTGACCGTATCTGATTGATTGATTGGTTGATATTTTATTTCTATTGCGCTGGTACACAAGTGTTTCAGAGCGCGACAAGGCAAGGGAGGGGAACAGGGTAGAACAAAACGGCGATCTTACTAGGCCCAGTGACATTGAGAACGCGCAAGTGCATGGGAGAGGGTGGAGGGGAAAAGTGCATGGAAGGGGGGAGAGGTGGAAAGTGCGAAGCAGAGGAGAAACAGATAAATAACAATAAATAAATAATAAAGGCAACAAACAGTGGTAATGCAGCCAACAATTTGCAAGTGCTAGGTTTAAGGCAGCAGACAGGGTAGGTCCGATAGGTGCAGGAAGAAAAAGGGGGGGCTGTATGGGTACAGATACAGACCCCAGTGCAAGGGGTGGCCCAGAGGCAGTGCGGGAGGGTGGCATCAATATTGTTCTTATTGGTCATATGTCTCCCGGCTACCCTGAAATGGGCTGGCTCATTTTGCTTCTAGTTTCAGCCATAATTGGATGTCTATGTAGGCTTAATGCGCCCAACGTCTTGCAAGGTGCCATTGAAAGAAAGGGCTTGATAACAGTCCACAAAATGTATACAAGCTTGAGAGACATGCCTCAGCATAAAATCGATACAACACAGGGGGTAAACGGTTGTGTTCCTACCATCAGAAGCAGCTACTCCTGTGGTGTGGCTTGACGGTGATAGGTGCCTTTCTCTAGCAATTGAAAGCCGGAGCAGGAGTGAGGAGCCATGTCAGGGCATCCATATACACATTGCAGTGCTGTACCGGGTTGCTGCTGAGTTGGAGAGCAGCCCGTGAGTGACTTGGAGTGATTGGAGAGCGTAGAGAAGCATTGGTTCGTTATTTTGAATCAGAGATCCAGCTCTGCTGTCCAGGTAACCCCCACCCACACTCACTCCAAGTCTCACGGAGTAGTTCTGGGGCGCTCTGCACCATGCGCATGGATATGGATACTTGGTATTGATATCACAACCCTTTCTTGTGTGGTGAGTGCGGGGGGGATGCTCATCTTGAGCCGGAGAAGGAGCCACAGACATACCAAATTTGACTATTAGAGGTGCAGACTCACGTTCTGAACTCCTAAATTACGCCAGAACCTCTGTGCTTCTAAGAAACGGACATGTTAGATTTGTTGCTGTGGGCCCCCAGGCTCGGATGTGGGGGGCTACTGCCACTCGCTCCTATACTCTGCCCATTTATCCAACTCTCATGAGATGAGCCACATGTTCTTACATTCTCCCTGTTTGCCGAAATGCCGCACAGTGTACACCAATTATTGTGATTGATATAAGTGACCGAATCGGCTCTGATGATGTCTGCGGGCTTGTTGGCTTTGAGCCTTTGAGCCCCTAGAACTCCAGAATATTTTGTCACTTACAGGAAATACTAAGTGAACTGTTATATCAGTTTCTGATTGACCTTGCTGTGGGAGGCGTTTGTTATACGTCCTCATAACCAATTTACTTGTCCTGAAAGATACATTTGGTTACGGGAGGCATTTGTGGGCCCTGTGCCTTTGAGCCTCACCATTGTGGATATTTTGCTTATTTATTGAACATGAACTGATATCATTGCTTAGGGGAGGTGACCGCAGGCCTTTGAGCCTCACCATTCTTGTTTTGGAGATTATCATATTTTAGGGATTACCATCACTTACAGACCTATTTGTCCTGAACTGGCCCTATTGACTACTGGAGTGAGCAGAGCCTTGTGGAGTCTTTGGGAGGCTGTGAGGAGGCAACAACAGCAGATCATTTAGTCTCCCTCAATAATCCAATTGCTGTTCGGTGCTTGAACAAGCCGCGCTATTGACGTGCACATGGTTGCCTCCTCTGGTCCGCGCACAAGACATCATGCAAAGACACTCTCAGTAATTGATCCACCTCTTTCTCCTGTTCTACCTCCCCTACTGGAACCACCATTGTCCCAATGTAAGCAGAGACGAGTGAAGGCAGCGGTGAGGCGAGACCGACAACTGGATCGGCAGGTGAGCGTGCGGCCGCCTAACAAAATTGATCTGTCCGTTGAACATACTGAGACCCAGGGGGAGGCACCCAGATCAAATTTACCAAACACTGACCCAAGTCATTTATCCCTAAATCCAGACCAACTCACCATCGCTAATCAACACTTGAATGGTGAAGAAACCCTCTTCACGAACCCAGAAGATCTCCCTGATAACACTGAGGCTGCGCTACATCTCCAGAAGCGAGATACAAAGTACATGGAGAAAGCTGAAGATGGTCAACATATTGAACAGAATAAAGGGGATCACCCATATGAGGAAAGGACCTGCTGAAAATTACATCAAATAATGCGCAAACAGTACTCCAGAACTACGAATCGATACAGGGCTACCCTTATAAAGAGAAAAAGACAGGTGAAACAAAGTCCCAATTGGACTGGAACAATTCTACCATGACACCATTAACCAAAAGCCAAAAAAATAAGGCTATTCAAGCAAAACGACTATAGCAACAGAAATATGAACAACAAACTAAATGTTGTTGACTCCCCTTTTGCCGGCAACACTACACAATAGACGCATGGCGTGTCAATCATTGGACATAACGGATATAGAAGCCTTAATAACAAACCGTGAAAAGAAGTCTTTGGCATGCCACATACAAAGAAGCTAACTTTGCCGGAAGCAGCAATGACCGCCTCACCCTTACATCCTACATCTAAAGACATGCCCAGATCAACGGCACCCTGTCAGCCAATTGATTTCAACGCAAAGCTAATAAAAGAAGAAACCAATAGGATGGATATACAGGATGTCAGCGCTATAACAGAAAAATACAGAGAAAACAACATGATGGCAAAGTGTCAATGCATTAACCAGCAGGAAATACATCAGGAAATTAAACCTACGACAATGGTTGAACTCCGAACCATGCAGATGGTGGCGTTCAGTCACCCACTTGTTCCATTTCTTAAGCTTTACGATACAATTGGAGAAGCAATGAAAGATCAAGCTTCGTTATTAGCGATGATCCACACCAAACAAATATATCTTGAAACATTTGCCACAAAAATCCATTCCAGATTGGACATGGAAGCAGAAACATTAAACCAATGGCAATCAAGAATTTTCAACATCACTAGAAATGATCGGGCAGTTAAGACATTAATAACCACAAAAAATGTTGGAATTGCTTGCAGAAAAAACACTTTAAAACGGTTGTGATAGAGATCTCGACTTAAAATGACATCAGCGAGCACCACACAATAATCAACAGGAAAAAGACACTCAAGCTGACACAGTTCAACCAATCATTACACCTCTGCTGCTCGTTAATAAAATGACAAGCGACAATCCAATTGTAACAGCAGGAAAGCAAAGTGGAGCAAGAAGGTCTCAAACCGACAATAGAGTGCAGATCCCCCAAGCTACAATGAAAAGTGATCCGAAGTTAGGGAGACAGAAAACGTGGCAAATGAAGGTGAAATCTCATACATTAGTACAAGAACCTGACTTGTTCCCAATCTTTGATCAGATAAAAAATGACCAGAATAATACTCAGTTGAAGAGTAACACAATGCGAGGAAACCAAGGACAACCCGTTCCAAAGAAGAGGAAAACTGCGAAAATTGGTTCCAGGGTATTCCTAAGAAATCTAACAACTCCCGTAATAATGGGACCTCAACAACAATGTAAACTGAGAAGTACTGTGACACAACAAACAAAAGAGTTGGGCATAAAAGGAAAAAATGGGGATTCGGTAGATCCTATCGAAACCTTAACAACCATTGAAAAAATCCAACAAGAAATCTTGATGAACCTCTCAGTATACAATAGATGAGACAATACAATCTTATATTAACGACATAATGAATGAAGATGAATTGTCGTTAATAGTCATTGATGAATATGAAGAAGGACAGACCTTGCAAAACGAGACAATTGAACTCTCATGTGAAAATATCTCAGAGAGTGATCTAGTGCGTCTAAGGACAGATTACAGAGATATATCAGATACAACTTTACAAGACCTACTAGTTGAGTCGGATAAGCAGCCCGGTGATGATCATTCAAGACCACAATCTATAAAAACAACAGAAAACTGGCTCAAACTACCAATTTTTCTTGATCCCAGACGTAATGACTCAGTAACCATGATAAAGTTGGATTGTGGGAAAAAAAGAACAACGGGCTCATTTTAAATAGAACGAATATTCTTCCCTTACTTCATGTGATCCTGCAGATAGAAGCCATTACTTCAGATGACATTAAATTGGTCAAATTCATTCTTGCGAAAAGGACAGACAAGGTTTGGATACAAATCAAAACCTGCCATATGCTTGAAATGGCATTGGATAGAGAAGACTTATTTGCCAAATTAGGCTGTCACTGTACGAGACTCGACGAAGATAAACTTGCCGACTCTCACAACGGTGAGGAGGTCAACCAAGAGAAAAAAAAAGAAAAAAACTCATCAAAGGATACAGCAACAGATGGCCAGTATGGATGGCTCTATGGTTGTAAAAGATAGAACCAGAGCTCGTGACACAGGTAGAAGATTTATTTCACCCTACCGAACAACTTGGGGACAAATAGATGAGCAGGAACCTCCAATAAAAAACAATAACAATTAGCCAGAAATCAGATTGCAAGTCTAAGCATCTGCTCTTTGAACTCTAGGGGTTCGGCCATTAGCTGGAAGGTGAAAATAAAGATCTAACAGACCATCAGATAATCTTCCTACAACAAACGTGGCTAGTTAGTCTTCCAATCTGTGACGGATATGTGACTTGAATGATCAGCCATAAAACAACGCAAAGGACGTCCCTCGTCTGGACTGTTAAAGTTAGTCAAAATAGATGGCTCAATGGGAGTTACCAAGACTCTAAATCCCAATGCCTGGACCCAAATCGCGGGAGGATAGCTCAGCAGCAATGTGCTTGCCTTGGAAGCAAGACAACACGGAGCAGCACAGGTTTGATCCCCAGGTCCACGCTTAGAAACCTCTGGGTATTAAGCACGTTATAAATAACCTATCATAAATCACTGTCATCGAATACAAAAGTGAAATCCAACCCACAAATTATGAAGGGAAAAACCAAAGCCTTAAGAAATTGGGGCTAGTGAATCTCTATTGGAATCCAGCTGCCATCAATGCTGACACCTTCATAGACAAGGTTCTAAAATCCATTGACAATATATTGGCGGAAAATACAAACAACTGGACCTCATAGTGTGCAGAGGCATGAACATACATCTTTTCGACCACAATAGAGTGAAAATTAAAAATAGGAAAACTACCCTTGAGAGCCCAAATATGGACAAAGAGTTGGCAAAAACAAATTTGACGCTAATAAACAGCTCTTGGATAGATGACATCCCCCCAAACCAACTTAGACGAGTGGTTCCTCGTCCGCCCATTTGGACTGTATTTACCCTTCAGATGGAATCACAGATGCGATAATAAATATCACTAATAAACCCACTGTCACCAGCGACCATCATAGAATTATAATTGAATGGATATGATATAATATGGCATGTCTAACATTTCTGCGGCAAGCACAGTGCCAATCCCTGCCTTGGAATTTAACAGTGGAATGAATCGACTAAGAATATCCGAAAAACAATTGGCTGAATTAAAGAACACACTTCAGCTATCATCCTGTCCTGGCACTGAGAAACGGAAATATTGATGGCTGCTGAAACCGATTATGGTAGTAAATAAGAAGAAACAAAAATCGAGTGTGAAACACATTCACATATACAACACTCAGCTAGCAGAGAAAAAAAAAAGATCTACGACAAAATATAAAAAAGCAACAAAGCTAGGGCGAGAATATAGTGCAAAAGCTGTGAAACAACTTAAACAGCAATATAAGAATTGGCTTAAAATGTTAAAAGCTGACATTATCCAAGTCGATACTGAAAAAATGCTACTAGCACTGAAAAACTAAAACAGCAGAAACCTATGGAACATGCTGAATGAAAACTACCAGCAACACTATAGACTAATACTTGATGTCCAAGAGGTAGAATGGATATCCTATTGTTCAATTCTATACAGGAAAAGAAATAACCTCTGGAAAGATTCACTGACTAACAAGAAGCAGAAATGGAACATCTTTTGGGAATGAAGAAATTCTGACGCACATAAGACACCTAAATCCATCTCGTGCCCCTGGGCCAGACGGGCTGAGAAATAAGATGCTGACAGAAACCTGAAGTATGGGCAGATTTATTCACCCAAATATTTATGATTATTGCTGAATATAAGATCATTCCGCCTACATGCAAAACAGCCATTTTAATTCCCATCTTCGAGCATGATGATAGGAAATCTCCAGCAAACTACCGGCCAATAGCGCTTTTGGATCCCTTGGGCAAGGTGTTTGTGTCACTCTTGTTGCGAAGACTACATCTAAGACAAACTGGTTTCGTTAACAATGTAGGAACAAATCTCAACTTGATTCTACTCAACATTCTAAAACTAGAAGCCATTAGAGGAAAAACGTCGATCCATGCTGGCTTTATCGACTTGCAACTTGCTTTTGACGCTGTTAACAGAACAAAGCTGTGGGAAAAACTTGACACCTGGAAATGCCCCAAAAATATCCTTGGACCAATCAAAGCCTTATATACAAACACGACGATAAAAATCAGGTTGTCCCAAAATGGATTCTTGTCATCTGAAATCCAAACTTGGAATGGTCTAAAACAGGGATGTCCCCTGGCGGCAACATTATTTAATCTCTACACATCATATTTCGGGGTTAACCAGCAGTCCACTGTAGCAAATCCACCGACATTGAATGACACACAGTACCGTACATTATGTACACAGACAATTTAGTAATTCTTGATAAAACCCAAGTTTGGTTGCAAAAAGGAATGAAAGAATTAGAAAGTTACGTGACAGAGAATGATTTTAAGATTAACACCAAAATAACACAAGTGATGTCATTGACTCGGAAACCAAAATTTAAAATAAACCACTAACAGTATTCCTAGAAGGAAAAAAACTACAAATGGTGCACACAATCAATTGTTTGGGTGTTTGCTGAATCAATCGGAAACAAAAAGAAATGGCATACCAACACAAAACGAAAGTGCCATCATTAGCACGCCAAAGAATGATCTTACACCATAAATATGGAACATTTTCACTGAAACTGATTTTGCATTTTATAGGAAAATATATTGTGGCTATTCTTATGTATGATTGTGAAGCAATGCTGAAATCTGGAACCAGGAATGTTTGGTGTAAGATTCTCTCTCTACCATCTGCGTACCCAACTTTGCGCATACTCTATGAATTAGCATTACAGTCATTAAAATCAGTTAGGACCTGGACATTTTTAAGCCTCTACAGGAAAAACGTTGACAGATGATGATATCCCGGTAACTGACAAACTACGCCAGAAAGATAACTCGTCAAACCAGATGATCTTATCTTGAATACATGCAAAACGGCATGTGTCGATATAATGGCGAGTGAAGATATAAAGGTAGAGATGCTTCTCAATCAACTCCAAGAAGTAAAAAAAAGACTCCAATGAAACAATTGGATTCGTACGATACACTTAAAAGCTCACTACCACCTTGCCCTAAATTGTGAAACAGAAGTGCGTGCATTGAATCAAATACCACAATATCTCCAAAAATGTCCAGCACGCATCATGAGGGACTTCTTCATATGGCTTAATTTACTACCAACTCGAGAAGTACTGGTAAGGACTAAACAGCCACCAGAGGTATGGATATTTTGTAGATTCTGCTCACGACAGGACCAAATAGAGACAATCCAACATATTATCATGATCTGTGCCACCCTCAATGATAAAAGACACTTGTTCAACGATATGCTTCCTCAGTCAAGAATGGAATATGACACATATGGGAAATGGGCACAGATTCTTTGTGGTGATAACAAAGTTCTTATTTTTAGAATTATTCAATTTTGGATCTCCATAATTTCCAAAACCACCGAAGAGAAAATGGCAGACGTAAAATAGACATGATAGCAGAGACTGGCAATGACATTAGATGTTGTTGTCTTATTTTATGTATATGTTAGTAATTTGGGATATGAAATAATGAACAAGTAATGAACCCTTCATTACTCCTAATCCCAGTCTTCATCGTCCCAGTACTTATCAATGACGCAAGGTGCCTCATAGGTAAGTACTGGCACGAGGAAGAGGGACGTGGAGGTAATTCCAGGCAGAGGAGCTGATGTTGGTGTTTGGGCATGTAGTCTAGACCAGCCCAGAATGTGGTGTTACCCGTGATTTGTTGTCAGGGAAGTGGGGTGGGGCCCTCATCAAGTCTTGCATGGGGACCCCCAAATGTTGTGCTACGCCACTGGTCTTCTGCATCACAATATTCAAACTAATGAAGCCACATTGTGTGGTTTACAAAAATAAATTGTGTGACAATCCTTTAGGTTTGAAGGACATGTTGAATAGGAACACATATGATATTCATACTTTTCCAAACAGCATAACAAATATTTCCCACACCTCATGTGTATGCCCACTATACATTTACTTGCCTGAGTAAAATATTGGATTCACAGTAAACAGGTAAATGTGTCATGTGACGTCCTCTTCACCCCTGGGACCACAATGCCTAGAGCATGCTTCGGTATGCTGGCATTTATTCTGAGGGCCAAAGAGGGCACTGACGTAATAATGCTGCCTTACGTTGGAAAATTAAGGATCCAGGCTGCTCCCCTGCTGGGTCCAGGTGTGGGCAGCTGCCAAGTTCCTTTCAGTTTGGCTGCCTCTCTGTAAAGCCCAAATGCCCAGTCTGAGAGTAGGAACCAGGCATCAGGTAGGAGACTTCAAAACATTGTTTTCTATTTGAATACAATGCCTATTAGATAACCTGACAAGGGGCACATGCACCACATTCTGGCAGGATCTCAGTTAGCCTTCTGACTAGATGTGTTGCCGGGCCCAACAGCAAAGACCATATGCTAAAATAAATCTGCCATTTGCCACCTTTCACTGCAAGTTACTTCTGCAAAATACTTATATTGTGGCCATTACCATGACCAAGGTTATAATCTCTTCTCTGATTATGGTCATCCCAGCAAATTTTGTGGCATCATCATCTGTGTCATCACCTTCACAAACCTCTCAGGCAATAATCATCGCTTTGATCCCCACAGAAGTTACTTTATTTCAAGATACAGGTGTGATTTGCTCTCTAACCTGGGGAATGGATGTGATTGCACACATCGCTTATGCACCTTTTCGAAACACATTGTATTTATTTATTTATTGAATAAAGGCACCTTTACAACAAATGGTGTTTCAAGATGCCACAAGACAAACAAGGAAGGGGAACAAGGGAGAAAGGGAACAAAAATGGTCCTTCTAGGCCTTGTGACGTTCGGATTGTGAAAGTGCAGTAACAATAAGTTCGAGGTTTGGTGCCAGTAGGGCAAACTGTGAAGTGCTAGGGTGGGAAGCGCAGGGAAAGAGGAAAGAGTGCAGGTGAAAGGGTGGTGTGTATGAGGGGGAAGAGGGCAACAGGGGCTAGGTGAATACTAAGGGGAGAACTGGAGGGCAAGTGCCAGGAATTGCATGGGGTCCAGGGGTTGATGGTCCACATGTTAAGTGCGAGGAGGCGGGTCGAATGGGTAAGGGGGTCCTGGTACCCTGCAGAACTCAGAGAGAACCAGGCAGCCAGTCAATGTAGCAGGGGCGGGGGAAGGAAGAAGATAAAAAAGAGGGTCTTGAACAGCTTTCAGAACTTAAGGAGATATGGCTCAAGTCTGAGAGGGGCAGGGAGACAATTCCATAGGGAGGCTCCTGCGGAGGAGAGAAATCTACCCCTGACTCTAGGCTTAGAGAAGCATCTGATATGCAGAGAGTTGGAGCTAGAGAGGCATAGGGCTCTAGCAGGGAGGTATTTAGTAAGGGAGAGTTGGATGTAGCAGGATTGCAAAGCCCAGATATCCATGTGGAAGATGCAGAGGGTATTTAACCGATCCTAGCACCAACAGGGAGCAAGTGGACAGACTTCAGGGCTGGAGAGATACAATCCCTGGGCTTGAGGCCAAGGATAAGTCTTGCAGTCTTTTTCTGGATTAGTTGAAGTGGGTGCAGGGATGATACAATAAGATTGAGGAAGAAGCTGTTGCAGTAGTCCAGCCTAGAGAGGACCAGAGGTAGGAAGACATTGAGTTTCTGGGGGAAGGTGAGGAAAGGGAGAATGTCTCTGAGGAGCAAGGTCCGCAATGTGAGGATAGAAGGAGGCAGAGGAGTCAAAGGTGACACAATGTTTTTTATGCCTGACATCATGTTTTTCTCAGAAGCAAGACAACGCAGTGAAGCCCAGGTTTGAATCCTGATCCCGGGCTTAGAAACCACTCGCTGGAATAAAGTGTCTTATAAAAGAACAATTATTATAAGTAGCTCCTAATGATCAGGTCCACATACTGTTGTCAGATATTTCTATTCATGCTTTTAACTATTTAGGCAAATTAATTTACTAAGTTTCTTGATGAGCTATCCACTAAATCACCCAACGGCAATGAGAACCAAACAGTCTCTTGGCGCAATATGAACCTGAAAGAGATGAAACGGGTGAACAGAAGAGCAGAAATTAAGGTTTGAAACATCGGGTCCCATTACAAGTACAATGGTGTGGTATGAATGGTGGTACAGTGGAGGTAATTCCATCACTGACACTTTACTGCTGCCTTACCAAGCCATGCTACTAGAGGTATGGAGGTATATTGTTTGATGATCGCCCTGTTTCTCCTGCCCTGCCATAGCCGTTTAGCCCCCAGACATTGAACATTATCACATGTGGATCAGAGAATGAAAGAAATCTTAAGTTCACAGCCCTCCAACTCAAAATGTCCAGACTGTGAAAGTGTTAATAAGGCCATATTAAGCCACAAAATTCTGTTGTTTTGTACCTGAGACATCAAAAACCCTTTATTTGTACTTCCACCTTCTTTCTGAAAGTGAACACAAAAGTTATGAAACAGGAATGAGTGCCAAATGTGAATAAAAGAACACTGGGAAGTATTCCATTAGATGACTATAAGAATAACCCACAGCAACAAAGCATCCTTGGTATGCAACTGTCAGGTGAATACAATTATGGGTGTGGCCCATGCCTCTTGCCGGTGGTGTATTTAGGCTTTTTCCTGGCAGACTCTGCAATTTCACCAGATTTGGCCCCTTTAACAATTATAAGGATAATTTTAAGGTTGCAGGGATTAGAAAGTTTTTGCTTCCTGTCTATTAAGTCTCTTAATTCAAACCTGTCATCTTCTATGTTATGCTAGTTGAAAGAGGGTTTTCTGATCTCTGCTGCCCTACATTTTGGAGATGGCAGTGTGTTCTACAGTTGAGCGCACTAGAGGTAATTGTTACAGCTTATTGTCTACTTTTGGATAAGTCCGAAAAAAAAATATTTTAGAGGAAGTGATGAGAACATAAGCTGTCTGGCAACTGGACACACGTGAGCGAAGGTTGGAATGAGGATTGTTGCTTTCAATGCTAATATCTGGTTTCTCTCACAAATTGCCGGTTGTCACTCCATGAGAAGCACCAAGACTGGTCTGTAATATTAATGCAACATCACTAAATTGACATCCGGCCTTGTCAAATGGTAAAGTGTACATATGAAATATATGCAAGTGGTACCGGCACATTTTTATACAAATGTTGAATATAAATAACTCAACCCGATTCTCATTGCTACAGCTCTGGTGTTAGCAGAGGAGAATCATGGAAATAAGGCAAGTCACCTGCTGCAGCCGATGTACCTGCAATCCCTTGGGCTGGAACGCTATTACAATATGGCAAAAGCACAAGTGAAATAAGTAAACTGTGCCTGGGCATAAACACTTCAGTAGAGTAAAGACAGTAGGAGAAGGTTCTTGGAATCTCTGGCTGTGCATTCTCACGGCGGAGCAATGTTTAAGGGCAACACTGAACATTCATGTGTGGGAAGCAACAGAATTCCTCGTAGCTGCACACTGCAGTGTGATGAATCCAGTGGAGCCATCACAAATGTCCTAGTGTTGACCCTCTCCCATGTTCCCTCGGGATGGCAGCCGCTACCTGATCCTGACTCAGGGGGCAGATGTATGAGAGACGATCACATGGGAGAGGTTAACTACAGAGGAGATACTTTGACTCCATTTGAGAAGATGTTTTACTTCCCCCTTCGCCATGAAGAAGACCAGCTGACATCAAATACCTTAATGGCTTATTGTCCACTAACGGTACCCATTTGTAGAGGAAGTGAAGAAAGCTCTTCCCTAAATCCTTTGGCCAGAACTCCACCTTTGACTCACACATCTGCAACCCACATATTGTTGCAGGTATCCCCCTATCTAAAATCCCTAAGAGAAATCATTCAAGAGACCACACATATATACCATCTCATTCTAATGTATCTTTACAGGAGAATCCTCAGAAAAAAAAAAAAAACCTTAAGAGTTAACACTTGCACAAAACCGTTTTCAGTTATTTCCTTAGATGAAATCCTGATGGAAAACCAGATGGGAGTTAAGAATCCAATATCATATATGGACTCCAACTCCCAACTCCTTGGGAGGAAAGCTCAGGGGCAACAGGCCCACCTTGGAAGCAAGACATCACAGAACAACACAAGTCCGATCCCCGGGTTCACGCTTAGAAACCTCTGGGTATTAGGCGTGTTATAAATAAACTATCATATCAGATCATAATTACTCAGGTACTGGAACGAGGAAGAAGAATAAGGAGTTTGTGCAAAGGAACAGGAACTCAAACTATCACATACTGACTAGTTGTTTTGCCATACTATCATAACTGTGTGGGATATTTAAAGATGGAAAACGCACAATGGTAGTGAATTGTGCAGGAGAGGACGCTAAGCCCCATGTTGAACCTGTGAACACAGAGAAGGCTGCTGGAGCGAAGAAAGAGAAGGCGTGTGTGAGCCAAGAGGGTTGTGGAGACGAGAGGAGCTGCCCTGGAGCTCCTCGAGGTCAGGGAAGTAGCACTCTTCATTCCCAAACAAAAGGGGAAGCTGGAGAGTCACTGTGTAAGCAGCAAGGAGAATGTCCACACACCTCCCACTAGAAAACAATTGAAGGTGCCATCCCGCAGTCGAAGAAAAAGTATAAGAAACACAAGAAAATCTTGGTGAGTCTGCCCAAAGCCACAGAGGACCACAGGGCTTTCCAACACATGCAAGAATATAGATTGTTTGAATGACACAACATTGCTAATGTGGGCAAATCCCAAAGATTAAACAAATAAAAACCCAATGAGAAGAATGTTTTGTTTGAATGCTGTCAAGAAAAAGTCCAAAAGCGAACCCCGACCCAATACAGATGGGTGATATGCTAATATGGAGGAGAGATTTGAACAAGCATTGCCAAAGATAGATATACCATGCACCTCATGGTATATGCTATTTTGATATCACTAAAGAACTGAGAAACATTTAAGAAGTTGTGCAGATTTCTGGCAGGAGACTATACCATTTAATCTGCAAATCTACCATAAAAGCCCTGGCAAGCAAGTATGCCAGGCAATTGAGACTGAACCAAGATTCCTGGCAGGGGAGTATACCAGGTAATCTGCAACTCTAACTGAGGTTTCACAGAAAGACTTATACAGAACGTTAATGATTAATCAAGATCTTTGTGAGACCCACGCTGTTCTGCTTAAACAAGAACTTTGCGCATCCAAAGCAGGTCTGGAGGAACTGTTACTTAAAGTAACATGTTTTCAAATCTACTTGAAAACTCTAGGGGGAAAAAAACATTCTCTGGGTCCAAGGACCTTTTACCTTGCAGAAACGTTTCACTTAGATTGTTACCTTTTGGTATTTGAACACTTTTTCCATCATGAAGATAAATACATTTCCTTGCACCCTTTGTTATTTTGTCTAGTGTGTGGGCCAGGCCAGGCTGTTTTGGACAAAAAGATGAATTATTAGTTACCAACTTCCTGACAGACCAATCCTTAGTTTTGCTTTCTAGATAGGAAAATTCCTCTTTAGAATAGGGCTAGAAAATCATGTTCACAACCTCTTTTTATTTAATAAACGTTTGAAAACATGAACACCTTGCGTCCACCTCTCATTCTTGACCCCTCACAGCAGGCACCTGTTTATAATAAATAAAGTGGTACATACTGTTTACATCGTTGTTCCTTGGCAATTGTTCAACATACCCAACACTCCAAGAGTAAAATGGAGCAATGGATTGGGTATTCCAGCACAATATTACCTTTGTGGGTGTGGATTAGGATAATGGGTCTTGGCAGGTTGCGTTTAAGATAAATTAAAATGTTTGTTAACTGCGTAGAGTTGGTTAGACTGTACAATACATTGAAACATTTTGAGATGTGTGTGTATAGATATAGGTGTCCGGTGTCCGGTTGAAGTACTGTTTCACAGTAAAAGTCCTACCTTGTATTTGAAATATAATGAATGTAAATATTACTTTTCAGCATCACAGTTATGCATTGTGTGACATACTTTGCAGTTGGTTCTCCTGGTAGTACTGAGCGTGCAGCATAATGTCATCAAAGACACAAGATAAATCCAGCGGAGATGCCATTTGCCTGCTTAGAACTGAGCAGCTTCTATAATGATGGCTGAATAGATACATTGCTTGGGCACCTTTACAGTTGTGAACCAGTGTGTACGTATGGCACACAGTGTTGTTCTCACCCTTCTATGGCTTTGGGTATCCTTTCACAGATGCAATTGCACATTAAGATTTACTCTTCACCATTTTAACTTCTCTGTGATCTATTTCATGCTTACCCATTTTAGGCAGCCACAGACCTCTGAAATGTGGGGCGGGGGAGGGAAATCAGTGCTTGCTTCTGAACATCATTTTAGTGCCAATGCAGAATTCTGTGCTTCACTTAAACCTAGACATGCGCTTAATATTGTCGAATGATGCATCATTTTTAACCTTTACTTTTAAACCCTATTTTTTTTAGTTTGTGGTTTAAAACATGCATATCCTGTATTTGAATATGAAAGTGATTGCTTAGCACATTGTATGTTTGCATTGATTAGAAAAATCTCCAAAGACAATGTGAAGTTGCACCAATAAAACCAGTGATGTTTTGGCTTGTTTGGTTATTGAATAGCTTTTTGGGAAGATAAGAATGACAAAAGAGCTTCATATCTGTCATATATTGTGAGAGTTGTATGACTGAATCAATAAAAACGTAAAGCACGCTGCATTTGGTACGAATTTCCTGTTTTTTTGTATATAAACAAAAGTCACCCTAACAGTAAAGCATTTGCAAATATCAAGCTTATATACACGTTTGGCCATCAAATACTTTAGCTGGCAGAGTGGAATGACTGCTAGCAGCTCAGAATTACTCACAGTGTTGTTGTTCAGTCAGACTCTGAAAAACAAATTCTGCCTTACGTTTTAAAAAAAAATAACAACCAATATATTGAAAATATCAAATGCTGCTCCTAGGCCTGGGTGTTGTAAATACAGCTATGGTCAGATCATTGGCAGTGTCTTGTGAGTCCATCAGTGCTGCTTCTGCTTAGCAGGAGGCTAAAGAAGCAGGGGAAAGAGCTGACATGCAATGATGATGGGAGAGGCAGGGGAGGTCATGTTTAAGATCGCACAGCTGTTAAATCCCGTGTTGCCTAGACCTCAGTACACCGTCTGCATATATATGGCGAAGAAGGAGAGGGAGAGTGGTGGAGTCTGTTGTTTTACAATAGTCCACCCCACACCTCCCCAGAGATTGCAGCACTGTGGTATCCCTCTGGAGTCCAATACAGGCTGACCTTAAGAGAGGTGGCTCATTCCAGGCCTGGGGGATGTATTCACTTATTGCAAATAGTCTCCATAGGGTTATTGCAGCCAACATTTTAAATTGGAATCACTATTGTGCACTACTGTCAAGGATCCCCAGATTCCAGGAGTAGGACACTAGTGGATCGGACTGCACCCATCTAACGTCTCTCAGATTACTGCTATTCATCCTGACTGCTATGGTGCAACTTGTTTGGAGATTTGCAATGCAAGACAAAACACAAGACATAAAATGCAGTTTTGCTGCCCAAAAATCAGACGGTGAAATCCGTTAAAATGGCACACCACAAAAGTGCACTATTATTGGCAGTGACTATTTTATTAAGCTACTATTCCACTTTTGATTATCTTTGAATGCTACAAAGCCATGGGATCTTAGATTAGAGACTCCACCACCAGAATGTTAAGTTGTTCTTAATATCCCTGATTGTCTCATCTGAAATGTGCGTGTCCTTATATGGGTAAGCCCTATTTTAAGCTTGAAGGTGTTGATGTACTTGAACCACTTAAATGACTTTGAACAGGTGGAATGAATAACATAACACAACATTGCTTTCATGTTTTTTTTCAGTATATCAAATTTGTGAAGACACAGCCAATGAAAGAACATTTTCCCGCTTCCCTGCCCGCCCACCCCTCCTTCTGATTGGTGCCGCTGGTTGTCCCTCTGGACTGCCCGACAGCTGCTCTCCCTGCTCACCTCTTTCTCAGAACGTAGCGGGTGAGAGCAGCTCGCCGGCAGTCCAGCTGCAGATTTGACCCCAGTCGGTCCTCGGGGTCCTGTGAGTTTTATAATTGTTTTCTTGTTTAAATTTTGCAGCCACTTCCTGGTCCCCTCCTCCCTGCCCGCCCACCACCTCCCCCCTCCAACCCTCCCTTGGGTGCACATCTCATCTTGTCTTAACTAACCCTCCTGGGCAGCCCCCTGCCCGGCCGCCTCCACGGCTAAGGGCGGCTCCTGTCTGTGTCTGCAGGTGTCCACAGGGGACGCCAGTCTCCAGCTAGTATCCATTTAAATTGACCCACTTCCGTCCTTGCCTACCCCTCCTCTGACTCATTAACACGGCTTTGCCATTCCCCATGTTGTTTAACGCGCACTGTACCAGTATTTAAAATTTTGCTCTGTGTAAACTAGGCCTTTTATCCACTTTTTAGGATTTTCATACTTAGTGGGCTCCTCCCCGGTTATTTTGAGCATTGGAGCTCTTTAACCACGAGAGTCTGTCCTACTGCACAACCTGATTGCCATTCACTTTCTTCTCCGCCTGCTCTCACCTGTCTTCCCCTCTCTCCCCTCCTGCCTCTCCTCTCCCTACCTACTCTTTGGTGCTCTCTATCTCTCCTATCTTCTCTAATTGCTTCTCTAGTGACTATCCTGCTCTCCTCACTAAATCTGGTAGGAGGAAAAAGTTTAAAAAGGACATCCTGGTCTCCAATCCAGGCCTCCCTATCGCTGACACCTACATCAGTGCCTCCTCCCAGGAAACTCTCACCGACATTCTCTTTGTTGTGCCTTCACCTGACCTATGGACCCTTCATATGGTATCTGTGCTCACTCCTTTCTCCTCTTCTCCCATTAATGGTGGCACCCATTGGGATGTCCTCTTGGCCTCCTTCCACTCCTCTGAGGTCATCATTAATGTTTATTCTAATGGGGCCGTCTTGGTCCAAGGCCCTCAGGCCAACCTTCACCTCTTTGATAGATGCTTCCCACGCCTCATCAACTTCCTTTCTTCTCCTGCTGTCCCCTCTCCCCTTTCCTCGGCTTCCTTGCCTTCCCCCTCCCTCTCTGCCCCCTCTCGGGCTCCTTCTACACCTCTGCAGGGTGTACCCCTGATCTGTACCCCTCCCTGGAAGTCCTTCAAGGGTGGCAACCTACTCCATATTGCCATCTCAACTCTCGTTCTGCTGTCAAACATTTCTCTGACATCTGCCGCCTTCTGGAATAACTTGACCTTGATGTCCTCGGTCTCACTGAGACATGTTTCACAGCCAGCTCTGTCACCAGCTTTGACACACTCCTCCCTGATGGCTACAAGATCCTCTGTGTGCCCAGGTCCATCCGCTCCGGAGGGGGTGTAGCCCTGATCTTCCCTGAGTGGATTCCTGCCTCTGTCATTCCTACACAGGCCTACTCCTCTTTTGAATGCCTTGTCTGCAGGCTCTCTCTCTAACCTAGCCATTCCCTTACTGTGGCCACTATCGGACATCTGGTCAAATCTCCTCCTTCCTCTCTGAGTGGGCGGACCTCTCCTCCTCACTCCTGGCCTCGACCACTCAACTCCTCCTTCTTGGAGACTTCAACATCCACCTGGATGTTTCCTGTCCTTCCACTGGACTCTTTCGTGACCTCTGCAATTCTCTCTCACTCACTATTCTCCCCTCTGGCCCGACTCACTCTGCAGGGCACACTCTGGATGTTCTGATCTCCTCAGACCTTCCCCTTTCTGTCCCCCTCACCACTCCCCTCTCCTGGAGTGATCACTTTCTCCTTTCCTCCCATCTCACCCTCTCTACCTTTCAGGCCAAGCCACTTCCATCACTGCCACCTACCTTCTCGGTCATCGACCAATGAAGTGCGTATCAAT
The DNA here is from genome assembly GCF_040938575.1 of Ambystoma mexicanum. Taxonomy (NCBI): domain Eukaryota; kingdom Metazoa; phylum Chordata; class Amphibia; order Caudata; family Ambystomatidae; genus Ambystoma; species Ambystoma mexicanum. The sequence continues at coordinate 1,154,478,946 of NC_090928.1, forward strand.
TGAGGCTTTCACTGCCAATTTCTCACTCCCCGTATCCCCTTTGGCTGACTCTCACCCTGCCACAGCCCTCTCCACGCTCCACTCGGCTATCTCTGATACTCTTGATATCCTTGCCCCTGTCATGAGGATCTGCCTGAAGCCCAAGGCCAAGTGCAACTCCTGGTATGACTCAGACCTTGTCGCCCTTAAACGCAAGTGCAGGGTGGCTGAGAGGACATGGCGTGCTTCTTGTTCATCCTCTGACAAACTGGCCTGTCGCCTGCTCCAAAGGCAATATCGTCTCTCTGTCCTCACCAAGAAGAGAGCTCATATCCAAGACTGCATCTCTGCGGCATCTAACAACTCGGCTGAACTCTTTAAAATCTGCAAGGAACTGGCCAATCCTGTCACAGTCTCTACCTCTCCTGTCCCTTCCCAGGCCCTCTTCACGGCACTGGCATCTCAGTTCATCTCTAAAACTCAAGACATCCTGTCCTCACTCGCCTCCTCTCTCCTCCGTCCCTATAATCCCTGTTCTTCCTCTGTCCCTTCTGCAACCACCTCTCCTCCCTCCTTCTCTGCCTTTCCCCTGTTCTCTGCTGACAAGGTTTCTAGACAAAACCGATCTATGAAAGTCTCGTCAGAACAGGTTCACCCCTGTCCCTCCAAAACTATCAAGGACCACATTGACACCATTGCCCTGCCTTGGCTGAATTCTGCAACCACTCCTTCGCCACTGAGGTCTTCCCTTCCCCCCTGAAGCACTCCCTGGTGCACCCTCTTCTTAAGAAACCCTCTGCCGATCCCTCTTGCCTGGCCAACTATCGCCCAATCTCCATCACTCCCTTCCTGGGCAAGCTCCTGGAGAAATTGGCCACCTCCCAGCTAAATTTCCACACTGAATCTGTTGGTTGTCTTCATGACCATCAGTCTGGCTTCAGAGCTGCCAGAAGCACAGAAACTGCTCTCCTGAACATCTGTGAAGACCTGCTCTCCAACTTTGACTCTAACACCCCCTGTGTCCTCATCTTGCTTGATCTCTCTTCTGCCTTTCACACCATCAACCATGCCATCATGATTAATTGTCTCTGTGTTAACCTAGGAATCACCGGTCAGGCCCTGGAATGGCTGACTTCCTTCCTCTCTGACCGACCCTCCCAGGTCCAACTTGGATCCTTCCTCTCCGCTATCTTCTTCTCTACCTGTGGTGTCCTCCAGAGGTCTGACCTTTCTCCCTGGCTGTCCAACCAATACCTGGCACTCCTTGCCCACCGCATTGCTGCTCTCTGCCCCAACTTTCAGTGCTATGCGGATGACACTCAGCTCATTTTCAGGCTACCTTCGGCCACCTCTTCTCCATCCCTCATCTCTGACTGTCTGTCTTCTATCCAGGAGTGGTGCACTGCCAATGACCTCTGCCTTAATGCCAGTAAAGCTGAGATTCTCCTCATCGGCACTCCCACTCCCTCCTTCCCTGTAGCTCTCTGGCCGGCCTCTCTTGGCCCACTCCCCGCTCCGACCTGCAAGGCTAAAAACCTTAGGGTCATCTTCGACTCCACACTCTTTCTCGCCTCACATCTCTGTCATCTCTAAGAAGTCACACTACCAGCTGCACTGCCTCAGAGGTATTCTTCCTTTCCTCTCCTTCCCCCAGAAGGTCACTGTCTCTAGAGCTCTGGCTCTCTCTAAGCTGGACTATTTCAACAGCCTCTTTCTAAATCTGCCTGCTTCCACTCTACGCCCTCTGCAACATATCCAGAACAGGACTGCGAGACTTGTCCTTGGCCTCAAGCCCAGGGATCGTATCTCTCCAGGACTGAAATCTCTGTACTGGCTCCCAGTGGCTGCAAGGATTAGTTCAAAACCCTCTGAATCGCCCACAAAGCCTTCTGGGGCCTGGGGCCTCAATACCTTCAACTCTCTCTTCCTAGTTATCTTTCCTCTCGAGCTCTTTGCTCATCCGCCTCCAACTCCCTCAGGGTCAGTCGCTTCTCCAAGCAATGAGTTAGTGGCAGATCTCTCTCTGCGGCTGGGGCCTCCCTCTAAAACAGCCTCCCTGAAACTTGAGGAGAACCACCTGCAGTTCTGGAAGCACCTGAAAAACCTCCACTTTGCTTCTACTTTCTCTCCTCCTCTCCCCTGCTAAAGTCCTGGCTGTTACTGAAACTGCACTGGTTACCTGGCCTCCCATCTTATCTTGGGCCCTAGCCCTGCCAGATGCACGCCTGCACTGCCTCCCTGGCAACCCCTGCACCTGTGAACTGTTCTCTGTATCCCTACAGTCCCCCACTAGCACTTATGTTCTGCACTCACCCTGCACTTGCCACCTGCTGGCCGTTTATCTTGTTATTCTATTATCCCATGCACTACACTTTCCCCTCCCCCCTGCACTTGTCTTCCTCCCCTTCCTTTGCACTCGCGCGATCTGAATGACACTTGGCCTAGTAAGATCGTTGTCTGTCTTCCCTCTGTTCCCCCTCCCTTGCCTTGTTGCGCTTTGAAACACTTGTGTATAGGCGCATTATAAATGCCACATCATATCATCATATCATATCAAACCAAATTACAACATTAGCATGTTTCAGCATCTATAAGCAATGTAACTGTGGGTGTACTTTTGGGTAAACCCTCAATTTGTTAAACCCTTTTTTTTCAACTTTGGGCAGGTTCATTGGTACTGTTGTGATGCCATCTACAGGCTTAGCAGGGTACTCCATCTATTTCTGTGCTAAGTAACTAAAGACTTGATTTGGTGGGGAAACCACTGATCATGAGGAATCATGTAGAGAGAGCAATCAAGCCAGGGCCTCAACATGTTTTTTGTCGCCACCAGGTGAACCATCCAATTACTGGGAATTGTGGCTGTATTCTTTTAAGATGTATTTAAGGGCGGCTATTGGGGCTAATTACAGGGATGAGCAGAAGGAAGCAGTCCTACTAAATTGCCTGGGGATGGAGGGCCTGTGCATTTTCTAGCATTTCCAGGCGATGATGTCCTGGTACAAGTAGAGGGAAAAGTGACAGTGTCGCCATTGCCTATGAGACTGCGCTTAAAAAGCTCACACAAAGTGTTGACAAGCAACGTTGGAACGTTACTATTTTTATTCAAGGTCCCAAGGTGTGGAGGAGTCTATAGACAGTTACGCTACTGCACTGAGGACATCTAATGCTACCTATTTCACTGGAAACTTGGAAGAGTATTTAAGGGACTGCATAATGATGGGGTCATGTAATGCTAAAATAAGGGAGCTGGCCAGGGCGATTAAAAAGTCTGCCAGGAACTTCCAGGCAATGACCACAAGTATGGAGGAGGGAGCAGTGGAGGAGGAACACTTATGCAGGTGGTTTATTCTGCCAAGAAGATTGAGGGGGGAGCAATTATTTCAGAGCAGATGGACGAGCAAGCGCGATTGCCAGTATGAGTGGGAGAATTAAAGGAGGCTGAATCCAGTACGGATGGAACAGTCACACCACAATGGGCCAATGAGTAACCTGCTACTGCGGCACAGTGCAGATGTTGCGGTGTGAGGGGAAGGTTCCTGCATCCAAAAGGTGGGGTGTCCATTTATTGGAGGATCTCGAGTGCAAGGAGCCTGTCATAGAAGAGAGAGTGATACTTCCTGTGCAGGGGACAAAGAAGAATGTGTCGTGGGTCATACCATGGTGAATACAGAACTGTATGAGGGCACATTTAAAAAATCTGTGGAGGCACTTTCACCTCCGGATATCAATCCAAGTGCCTACGGGCAAGCTCCCATTAAAATTTTGGGGTAAAGCAATGTGCTGATATTGAGCTAAAGGGCAGGCACACAAGGAGCATGCTGTATGTTGTGCTCAAGGGAGTCAATTTTCTGGGTAAAGATGATCAGCCAGCTTTGGATATTCAGATTTTCCCTTGAAGGAGTGTTCTCATTTTGTGCGTGGACGCTGAAAGGCATATGTCAGGTGTCAGTCTCAAGGAAACATACCCTGATGTATTGTGTGACATGAACTGCATCAGATAGTTCTGAGAAGAGGGGTGAAGCCCATTGCACATAAGGTCAAGAACGTACCTGTGTTGACTCATGTGGGGCTCAAAAGAGAGATGAGCAGGTTAACAGAGGAAGGTATAATAGTGGCTATTGAAGTATCAGAATGGCTATCGCCAGTGGTTTTGGCAGGGTAGCAGGATGACGGTCTAAGGATATGTGTAAACCTCTGCAATCTTAATGGCAATATCTGGGTGGTGAGGCATCCTCTCCCCAACATCATTGAGCTGTTTACCACCACGGTGAAGGCATCATGGATTTCGAATTTTGCTAATAGCACTCTGGCTACCTCCAAACTCGTAATGAGGCCCATTGTGCCATTTTGGGCATAGATGTTCCAAAGGGTGCCATTTGGGTTGGTGTCACGCCTGTCTTTCAACGTTTGATGAAGGAGTTGTTCAGTGGATTGGTTGGAGTGACCTGTTTCAATGATGACATTTTGGGGTGGGGGAGGAGTGACCACGATCATGATCAAAAGGTGAACGCAGTCTTGAGAGTGCTACATGAAGAATGTTTAATTGTGAACATGCCAACGTGTCAGATAAAGGTGTGTTGTGTCACTTATATGGGCCACACTATTGATGAGAAGGGCATCAGGCCCAGAAATGGGTTTGTGAATGTGCTTCAGGCCTGGCTGTTCCGGTGTGCAAGGAACTGCTACTATTGTTTTTGGGGATGGCAGAGTATGATGTACAGTTTATCCCCAACTATGCAGAGAGAACAGTTCATATGAGGGTTTTGCTTGTGAAGAATGTTGTGTTTGATTGGACTAGGGAGTTTCAGATAGAATTTGACACTGTGAGGAAATGTTTGGATGAGGCACCTTTGTTAGCGAATGTTGATGTGAAAGCCAGGACGGTGTAGACTATCAATGCTAGTGATATTGGCCTGAGTGCCATGTTGGCACAATGGGGTGATGTTGATTATGGTATGCAATGATTATATCGAATACACAACAACTAATGAAAAAATAATGAATGAAAAAACAAATAATACCAAAATAAAACATTTTGAAAAAAACAAAAAATGGGTTTGTGAGAGGGAATAGTGGTTTGGGGGGAGTATTATAAAAAAAGACAGGTTTATGGTGGTCACTCACTATCATGCCCACACACCCTTTGCACTCACAAACCAGCTTGTCACCGGGGTCCCTGTTATTTCCCATGCTTAAACCCAGAGCTTCATTGCTGCAGCATAAGGGGACTACGCCACCATTGTACATAAAGGGTTACCATCTCCGGCGACCATGGCATCTACCTTATCCACGGCACTCTTGGAAACTCCCATGGCGCCTATCAGAGAAACGACGGCTTACATGGCGCGTATCATCAAAACAACGCGTCACCATGGCAACACGACGAGAACACGGAACAAAGCGGGCCTCACAAGCGCTGACTCCTCATGATCTTTCATCTCTGGCATCCACACGCACACCCCCTGGACATGATCGGATAAGTAGCTCCACACTCGTCACGTGACATGGACATCATCGTCACGTGACACGCTCTCCATGGCAATGCAATAAAACAGCACGGTGCACGCCAGTTACTTGCTTCACAGCTGTGGAATTCTGGTGATTGGCATTTTGTGTTGGTTTTGCTCGTATCCTGTTTTCCTGTTTTCAACTCCGGACTATGTTCTTGGACTGCCTTCTGCTTCGCCTTTGTCGGTTGTGTTCCTACAGCACTGTTTCTTCCGGATTGCTTGACCTCGGATTTGTATACAGGCTCCCTTTGGATCTTCTCTTTTCGTGCTTTTGCCTCGAACTTTTCTCTTTGAAACCAATTTGCCTGGAAGTTACGAGCACTGTTTGTACTCAGTTCATATCCTGTTTACCTTCTTGACTTTCCAGCTCTTCAGGTGGGTCCAGTGAGCCTCCTATTTTTCTGCTCTGGCCTCTACGTGCCTTCTCTGCTGCTGCAGCAAAGCTCACTGAGGGAACAGGTATTCCTCCCTTTTACATCCAGTTTGTTCAGTTTTCTTCCTGTCATTTGGCCAACTGACCAACCCTGGCTAAGTGCCATCTTTTGTCATTTTCTGATTTTCTCATTATACGTGGGTATGTTGACACTATTGCCTAACCCTGCCCATTCCTTTGCAGCCACTTGGAGGACCCGGTGTTCCTGTTCCTGCCACCTGTGGCTCTAATAATCGAACAGAGAGTTTTCTGTATCTCACTGTTGGATGCTTAGAGATGGAGTTCTACATACTCTATGCAAGTCTTGACAGACAGAGAAGCCCTCTATCGCCTGGAGTATGGATACCTCTGCTGGGGACGCATTCGATGCTCTGGAGCAAGTCATTACGGTTTTACATACCGACATGGCTGCTGCCACCGCGGCGATCCACCAACGTTTAGACACTATTCAGAGCGAACAACATGCTTTAACCGCAGATCCTGAATTCGGGACCCTCTACCACAATCAACTGCCCCACCCTCTTGTACACCCACTACTCAAATCTTTGTACCCACACCATTACCCTTGGCTGCACCGGAAAAGTTTCAGGGAGACCCCCGCAAGTACCGCACTTTCCTCAACCAGTGCAAACTAAATTTCTTATGCAGACCATAGGCTTTTCCAGATGCCACCACAAAGGCAGCCTTCACGCTATCTCATCTGGGTGGTATTGCTGCCACCTGGACCAACACTTGCTCGAGAGCAATAACCCTGTTCTGTATGATTTCGACCTCATTGTAGCCGAGATGACCAATGGCTTTGATACACGACACATGGCCCAGTCTCAAGACCTGGAACTACTTGCTCTCTCACAAGGCAAGTGTCCACTCATTGAATACATTACTAGGTTTAACCAGTTGGTGGTGGAAAACGCCTGGCCCGAATATAAGATGGCCGTGATTATTTACAAAGGATTGAACAAGGCTATAAAGGATGCTTTAGCAGTGTTCCCCTCCTTACCTGTCCAATTCATGAACTGGTGGATTTAGCCTTGCAGGTGGATGCCCGGCGGACGGAACGTAAGTCAAAATCTGGTTTTGTCTCATTCTGGGCCTCGCTACCCACAGAAAACCCTGGGGAACCAATCGAAATCGGTGGGATTCGTAGCCCGATCACTGCCACAGAGAGAGAACGCAGAAGGACAGCCAATGCCTGTTTCTACTGTGGTCTCAATGGGCATTATGTCAAAGAATGTCCCCGCCGACCAAATTCCAAGATCTCAGGGTTTCAGAAGGCTCATCCCTAGAAATGGGGGCAAGGACGGGCCAAGATTCGACCCCTCTCTGACCATGCCCACTTTCAGCAGCATGAAACCCATTACGGTTCAGGCAGCTTTGTCCTTCAATCCTGACTCTATACACATGGTTCAGTTAGTCATTGACTCCGGTACAACAGACAATTACATTGATATCACACTAGCCATAACACTCAATCTCCCTCTACAGAACAGACCCTACGATTGCCCTATTGACCTATTTCCAACTCTACCATACCCGAGGGAAGGATATATTCCTTTTGCCCCACAGAGGAACAAGCCCTCAAGGAATACATTCAGACTGCGCCACATCTGCGTCTTGGCCACAACTTCACCAGCTGCCAATCCTATATTTTTTGTGCCGAAACGGGAAGGGGACTCACATCCCTGTATCGATTACAGACGTCTAAATGCCATCACAATAAAGAACCGTGATCCCATCCCACTCATAGGTCCCTTGCTTGATCGTCTGACCCATGCCTCTATATATACCAAGTTGGACCTTAGGGAAGCCTATAACCTGGTTTGAGTCTGTAAGGACGACGAATGGAAGACAGTGTTTTGCACGGAATATGGGCTTTGTGAATACACAGTCATGCCGTTTGGTATGTGCAATGCACATGCTGCATTCTAACGGTTCAGGAACGACATCATTAATAACATCTTGGACGCCTTCATCATCGTTTAACTTGACGACAAAATAATATTTTCCCGTCCCTACAGGAACACATGGGACATGTCTGTGAGGTGTTGTCACAACTCAGTGCCCATTCTCTTTATGCCAAGCCTGAGAAATGTTTGTTTCATGTGCATCAGGTGGATTGTTTGGGGTTCCATAAATTTCCGGGGGGCTTGTCCATGAATATCTCTAAAGTCTGTGCGGTACAGATGTCAATATCCTACAGTCGTTTCTTGGTTTTGCTAATTACTACAGACGATTCATTGCAGGTTTTTCATCTATCACTACTCCACTCACTTCCATCACCAGTCCACGGGTACCATTCCTCTGGTCCTCCTTACAACAAGAAGCCTTTGAGACACTTAAAACAGCCATCACGTCAGCACCTGTACTACAACATCCAAACCCTGATCTCCCGTTTATAGTAGAGGCCGATGCTTCCGCTTATGCTTTGTCAGCAGTTCTCTCCCAGTCATGCCCAACCACTAGTCGTCTGCATCCTGTGGCCTTTCACTCACTTAAGTTCACCCCAGCAGACATCCATTATACTGTTACTGAAAAAGAACTATTGGCTATCAAAGACGCTTTCCAGGTATGGCATCATTATCTTCTGGGAGACAGTCATCAAACCATCATTTACTCCGATCACCGAAACTTACAGGACTTGGCCTTGTTGAAATGTGCCAACAGCCGGCAAGTTTGTTGGCATTTGTTTTTCTCTGTGTACGATTTAGTAATCACACAGACCAGGAGTTATACATGTGAAAGCGGATGCCCTGTCTCGTTCCCCAAGGGGCGTGGGGGGTGCTCTTCCACCATAACCTGATACACTACTCAACAAAAAACATGTTGCGTGCCCGTGCACTCCCTCGCCTGACCTTCTGTCTTATGTTCGGAACTGGATGAACCGGCACCCAGAGCTTTTGACAGAATGGCATCTGGTCCTACGTGAAGGTCTACCCTTCTTTCAAGACAGACTGTATCTACCCACTCCAGACACACATAGCCAGGCTCTGCAGTGGTCCCATGATGCCCCCAACAGTGGCCATCCGGGCCAAAAATACACCCTAGCCTTATTACAACACTGGTGTTGGTGGCCGTCTATGAGAAAAGATGTCATAACCTATGTCAGCACATGTTCCATCTGTGCACAGTGTAAGAATCTGAAGGGCCGTCCCATGGGTTTACTGCAACCTTTACCCATACCACCTAGGCCATGGCACACACTCACCATGGATTTTGTTACCGATTTACCCAGAGTGAAGGGTTTTGATATGATTTGGTTGATTGTTGATTCCTTTACCAAAATGGCCCGTTTTATTCCCTGCTCAGGAATCCCCTCAGCTCCCACACTAGTGGGCTTGTTCTTCCGGGAGGTGTTTTGTTTTTTTGGGTGCCCATGGTTCTCATCTCTGATCTGGGTTCCCAATTCACATCTAGATTCTGGCAGGCTCTCACCAAATTACTGTGGATAGATGCCAGGTTCTCTTCGTCACATCATCCTGAGACAGATGGTCAAACCGAACGGGTAAACCAAGCGATGGAGCAATAACTGCACAGTTTATCCCTACAGAACCAACAAACCTGGTATCAGATGTTGCATCTTGCAGAATTTGCCTATAACAATGCCCCACACTCATCCACTGGTTCCTCCCCTTTTCATGCCCTGTACGACCAACATCCATGAGTTCTTCCTATCCCGGACCTCTCTGTGTCCACTACCCCGGCCGCTTCAGATTGTGTGAGGGACTTGTCTCTAGTCCATGCTCAGGTTCTCACACATCTTCGAGAGGCACAGGGGATTATGCGATGCGCTGCAGACAACAAATGTTACCCAGTGCCCCTGGATGCACCCAGGGATAGAGTATGGTTGTCCACCAGGTACCTCCGCTTGCCTGGTTGCCGCAAGCTGTATTATCAGCATCCTTTTACCTATGTGAGTTATATCCTATGTGAATGATAGCTGAGATATGTTATTTCTGTTTCAATGCAGGTTGAGGTGATTATCTTCTATTGCTTCAATTATAAGGTTAGTGTCTCTTTAAAGGAACCCACATTTCTATCTTACCAGTGAACGACATAGAGCTAATTAGTATATCTTCATTTTTCTAGGAAGATCCCTTAAGATTTTTTCCTGAAAATATCATGAAACTTAACACGTCCTGCCCTGAACATGGATTTGCTGAAATCCGAAACTCATTGGCACTCATGAACATATAGGAGTGTTTAGGATGAGTGATTGAGCAGAAGGAATTTTACTGCTCATGTGTATGAGATGAACATATTTCAATTTGGTGAAGTACTTTTCTGTCATTTTCCTGAATGCAAGAATTCAATTGAATGTTTTGGTTTATTAGAGTAGACTAGCAGCTTGGATATGACGATGTATTTAACCATATTGATGAATGCCTACTTTGTATTACTTTGTGTTTTGCACACTGACGCTTAATCAGTGTGTTGTTTATGAATTTTGCTATAAATGAATATTATGTTTACCTGTTCGAGCTGTTTTTGCAGTCTTTGTGGTTCCTGACTGTGCTAAATCAGGAGGACAGGCTTGTTTTTGCGCGGATGTGCATCACTTGATAAACATAAGGAAATTTAACTTTGAAACCTACACACCCACATTTTTCTGTTACATTGACCAATTGGGACTGCAGACTCCAGGGAGGATGCCCCTGTTCTCAACTGTCCATAAAGGTACCCAGGATTATACCCCATTTAGAGTGCAGCACAGGGTTACCGGCTGGCAACACCCAGTGTATGTTTTCTGTTTTCTGTGCTTGGATCTCGAGTGGCCTCGAGGTTTACCCAGCTGCACCTGAAGCTGAACTAACCTATGACTGGAATAGACAAGAAGGAGGTCATCACTCCTTATTTACCTCACATAATATCTGATTATTTTTGTTGTGCTTCCCACCCAACAATTTCTCTCTCTGTTCTTGACAGTGGCCACAACCTGGGAGTGCACACACCACATTTAATTCTAACCCAGCATATATTTGAAAATGTAGCCATACTATTGGACTATGTCCTTCTCAAAAAATGGATGCAACAACAAATAGCAGAGCTGAATCCCTAGGATTCAATGATGAGCAAGCCAAGAGGATTTTAGGCCTCATAAAAACAATAGGGGATGAGCTGATTGCCTCAGATAAACCAGAAGCCCTAATCAAGCAGTTGGAGTGAAAGATACAGAGATAAATCAATCTGAAATTGCACACAACGACATTAGAGCATTATTATAAGGCACAGAGAATCCCTCGGGGGTTAAGAGTGAGTCTAGAACCGACCCTATGTAAAGAAAATCCAAATTTCGTGAAGAGATGGAGACAGATCCTAAATAAGTGTTCCCTCAACCTTATTCTCCTGATGATTGAAGTACTCACACACAATTTAACAACACTAGATGAGGAAATTAGCACCATCAAAAGTACTTTGAGTAAAAGTTTCACAGTGGACCAGCTCAGTCCCTCAGCAGCTTTGCTGGATTTCTGGAGTTTATTTTTTCCACCTAGTAAGAGTGTCAGCTTTTCCCCCACTCTTACCTGTGTTTTGCCATGTATATTTCAACTGTTTTTGTGATTGTGGACTCTGGAGTACACCACTTCAGTAGTCCCACTCTTTTTGTGTTACGCAGCACCTTCAGTGCAGTGACACAGGGTTGTCTCTTAGACTTCCCACCAACTCCATGTTCTGGGGCTGACTACTGTCCCCCAGAAAAGGGGTAAAGTTGCCATTAACTTTACATAGTCAGTTCAAGCACGGATCCAGTACACCCCATCTTATATGGAGTATTGGAAAGGGTTCATTCTTAGCCCTTTTAATCTGTGCCTCTTGGAGCATTGTTTGGCTCCCTTAACATTAAGACTTGGCTGGTGGCAGTGGTACCTACACTAATTTTCCTACCACAATTATATTACATAACGTGGTAACGTTTTAGGCTATTTTAGCAGCCTCAAACTTTAAACCTGCTTGCCCCAATACTTTTTATTCCAGCTCTGGTTGGGTTTAATCGCCATTTCATTTTGTTAATATCCTTCTTGGGTCCTTCTTTGCGTGGCAAACCAGGTTTGCCTCCTTTGTTTGCTGACCTTTGGCGGGCTTCTGACCAGAAGCCCTCATTTGGTGTCTGGGTGTCTAGGTGGGCTGAATGTGAGGGAGGGGTGTAATCACCCCCTGCACAGGGTCTCCTTGGAGACCCAAGTCACACTTTGTGTTGATTGGCTGAGGTGGCTGTCCGGGCTGGACAACCCCCCTGCTGAGTGATTCGACAACCAGGCTGTGTGAATGGAGGATTTTGGCATAAAAGGCAGGACTCTTGGGCTAGAAGACAGACTGCAACTGCAAAGAACAAAAGAGAAGCAGAGAAGAAGACGGCTGCTGCAACCCCGAGTCCCGGTGAAGCCCTGCTGCAGTCCTGAGCTATCTACCCTTCAACGACAAGAGAAGATCCAGTCCGGAGGCTTCTTCCCTTGAGCCTGGTGGGATCAACCAGCTCATCCTTTCTTCAGTCAGAGAATCCTCTTCAGGGTTGAAATCACTGCTGTACTGTAGTGGTCCGGATAGCCATCAGAAGAGCCCTCTCCTAATTTAAAGGAGCACAACTTTTATTCATTGTTTTCTTTTTTGCTGCTGCTGGCCTCATCCCTGGGTAGTGCAGATCGCTCCAGATGTCCTCCTTCTTGTCCCCACAACTGAAGCCGCAGGAACCGTGAGTCTGCAGGAACTACCAGGAACAACTGCCATGGCACCAGTTTTGCCCCAACGGAATAAGGTACTGTGCACATTTCGTCGTTCTCTCCGTCTGACCATCCGGAATCGGGGTGAACCCTTTTCCTCCTCATAGATTTGTTCCTTCTTCCTTCCCTCATAACTTTTCCTTCCATCTGACAATATCTAAGTACTCTTGGCATCTCGAATCTCGAACTGTTCAACGTGTGATCCTCGGCAACTGAGCATCTGATCCATTGGCACTGGCGCAGGCCTATTGACTTTCATCAATCTGTATCTTTGAACGAGTCCTCCGATTCGCTTACCTTGACAAAAGTATTGACTGTGATTTTATCCACTTTTCCCTTGTTTGAAATTCTAAAGTACAAAGTGTGTTTTAACTTCGTGAGCATTTCTATTCGTGGGTAAGTGTTAGTATCGCAACACCGGTCAGTCAAATCCTAATGTACTTATCTTGAATTTGCTGGAACAAGTGGACTTAGTTGTGTGTTGTGTTTTTTACTTGTGGTTTTGAATTTATAGAAGTGAAGTGTTTTGTGAACAGATGGTTTAAAATAAATGTACTTATATATTTTACCTGAAACCGTGAGTCAGTGTTTGCTTCAGTCACAGTAATTGTGGTCCTTTTTGTAATCTCTAATACGGCTCATTTACTCTTGAGATAAGTCTGGCTGCTCTGCTACTGCTATCACTTTAACAGTGTAGTACAGGCTTGTACCAAATGTGAACTTAAATTACCACTAGTCTTAATTGTGTGTAGTGGTCCCTAAGGGCACTGCACAGGATTCTGCCTAACACTGGTGTACAGCGGTGAGGATTTGGAAGTAGAGTGATTACACTTAGAGTGCTGCTATTGCTTGGGTGCAACTAACCACAAGGCTAAACACCACTAATTCTATTAACTGAGAAACCATGTCAAATATGGAAAGCTACACTGAGGATGGTCTCTTAAACTACACTGCTGAGGTTTTGAGAACTATGTGCAGGGAGAGGAATCTCTCTGGTACAGGAAAACAATCTGAAATGGTTGCTAAATTATTGGGAAAACAAAATCTGGAAAGTGGGTCAGAACGACTTACCCCTCCAACAAATGTGGATACTGATGTTTCTGATTCTGAGAGTGTTGAAGAAGGAGTAGATAACCCTTTATTAGGAGTTCCTACCAACTCCTTGACTGCTCAGCAACCACACCCTCTGTCCACAGGGACCTGCACATGTCCTACACTCACTCCTGAGTTTATTGCACTAGAGAAAATGAGACTTGAATTAGAAGTGAAACGTATTGAAGCACAAACTGCCATGAAACATCAAGAATTAAGGCTCAGAGAAATGGAGATGGCTCATGCTCTAGAAATGAAGAAATTGTCTTTGGAAAATGCTTCTCTCCAGTCCATGTCTTTCAGCCCTAAGAGACCCCGTATGCCAAAGGAAATGATGGGTATGTATGAGACTAAATCTGATGTTTTGGATTGGTTAGCAATGTTTGAGTACAATCATGGGATTCAGGGTATCTCAGGGAATCAGTTGATTCCTTGGCTTTTCTCTAGGCTCCCCCCTGTTGCAAGTGATGCTTTAATGGAGTTGGGGGAGGAGGATAAACAGGATTATGAGTGTGTGAAGCTAGCATTAATAGCTAGATTTATTTGGGAAAACCACTTCCTAGTACCTTAAGAGGTTTAGGACCCTTAAAAAGCATGATGGTACCCCTTGGGCTACCTGGGTGTGTGAATGTTTGAAAAACTTAGATGGTTGGGTTAAGGATTACAAAGGTTTAGGTTACATAAGGTATCCTCTTATGAAGGTTTGCAGAATCTTGTAATGTTGGAGTCTATTTTTGATGTCTGCTCTCCTGAGCTTAGACAGCACTTGGCTGATTCAAAGGATATGGAACCTAAGAAGTTAGCTAAGGCTGCTGACTTGTGGGTTGCCAACAGGGCTACTCACAAGGATTCTGGGGCAACTCAGAAGAAGGATGAGGGAAAGTAGCCAAAGAAAGACTGTTAGGCGGAAACCTGTGCAGTTCCCTCTGGGACCACTGCAAAAGATTTAGGACTACAGGTGTTTGGCAGTAAACCCACTTGGTAGTAGTTTGTACCACACAGATTCACTTGGTAGCTGTGGCTGAGCAGTCAGACTTCCCACAAGAAGAGTTAGGCAGTATGTGGAGTATACAAGATAGGGCAATTTACACAGTAGAACAAGCAAACACGGAACAAGGCTTTGGTGTAAAGATATATAGTTATTTATTTATAAAAACACATCTATGAAAACACACTGGCACTAATACGATAAACACTTCAAGCACAATTACTATTAGAAAAATCAATCCCCCTAACAATAGTTCGACAAGTCTAGGTTCAACGGCACCACTTATTTGCAGACAGAGGTGAATGCTTTAACCTAGATGGCACTCTAGTATTCGTTAGGACGGGAGAGAAAAGGCAGGGTATGAAATCAACTCGGTACCAACACTTTTACGAACAAATGCAAGGCAAGTAAGGCAGGGTCTACTGTAGATCGCAAAGTTCAGAGGCCAGGCCCACTCGGAGAGAGGCAAGGCGATGTGTCCAAAAAAGTATCACAGTGGAAATGCACTTCGAGTCTTTGTCACAAATTGTTATAGAAAGATTAGACCAGTTCAGAACAGAGAGGTGAGAAAGCTTGGAGGCGACCCAATGGAGAGGCGAGGATTCAGACACCTCGCACTAACCGACACAAGGGAAGCCAGGCGGACACGGTACCTTGTTTGTGGAGAAACAGCTCCGGCGGGGGCAGTTGTTCCTGGTGGTGGATGCACGTCGGGTCTTTGCCAAGAGAAGAGATGATCTCGTCGTCGAAGGAAAGTTGCAGTTCGTTGCACCACCAGGGAAGAGACCAGCCGCGGAGTGCTCCGTCACAAGGCACCACCTTTTGGTCGCGGTACAGGGGTAGTGGCTATCTGGTTGCCGGGGTGCTCTGCACGGGCAATTCGACCACTATGTCCTGGAACGAAGAAAAAGCAAAGGGGACTGGTTGTTCCCACCAGTCAGGGGAAGAGACTCTCTGGCGGGGAGATCTCCTCTGTCGTCGGGAAGTGGTGAGTCGGTTCATCAGGGCTCCACCGGAGGTGTCGTCGAGCAGGCCGGCTCAGCTTTACCCTCGTCGGATTCTTAGGTCCTGTGGCGACTTCTGAGGATCCAGTCCCAAAAGCCCTGCTTTTATGCAGAAAAAACCCCCATTCATTCAGCCTAGCTGTCACTCAAAACACGCTAAGTGGTGAGCGGGGTGGCTCACCACTTGGGCCAATCACACCAGAGTGCGACTTGAGTTGGCAAGGCAACTCAGTCCAGGGTGCCTAAACCCCCTCCCACACTCCCTGTGGTACCCATACAGAATGACACCACTTTGGAGGGCCTCTGTGTAGAGGCCCGCCAAAAGTGGAACAAAGGGCTCAACCTTTGGTTTAGGAGTCACAGAGACGGACACAGTCGCCATTTTAAAAACCGAGTTCTGGCAGAAAATACCAACCGATAGATTTATTTAAGACAAATAAACTGGTGGTATCTTAGAGATTAACGAGAAAAAGTATTAACCTCCAACAATGGGAAGAATGCCATAGGGTTATATTCGGGGTCGAATATAACAAGTAGTTTCCACTGCCACCAGCCAAAACTCGACGAGTGGGGACGGAACAGTGCCCCCTCGAATAACAGACCCAGGAGTAATCGAATTACTCCTACTAGTACGTCCACAATAGGATGCTGTGTACTAGTTCAGTTAGTAAATTTAGGTCTAGTAAAGCCAATGGTGACTTTACATGCCCGGGGAGACAGTCGTCAGTCCCCGGGTATGGAGTCTATGATGGAGGTCCGCTAGGATGCCCCAGTGCTACGGCATGGAGGGTGTGGTGTAACACATATAGAAAAACATATGAGACCCTATGGGGTAAAAGACCCCATAGCCCAAAGAACACATTGACATTCAAAGGAATTACACACATTCGTGTCCAAGAGTGGGAAAAAAAAGAGTCTCACTCTTGGCAGGATGGAAAAAAACAAACTCCAGAAATCCAGCAAAGCTGCCGGGGGACTCACTAAGTTAGGAAATTCAGCCTAAACAGAGAATTCTCCCTAACAAAGACAACAACGAAAATTCCAATAATTCCAATCCTAAAGAGGGCCCCAAACATAACCAGGTTAAGTCACAAGGGTAACCGAATCAGGCTAGTATAATCTCTGGTCCCAAACCAGATGGAGGTCAGAACAAGCCATCTTTCAATAAAGCATTTGGTAAATGCTTTGTTTGTAGGTCAACTGACCATGTGAAAGGAGATCCCAGATGTAACGGTAAACCTTCAGGGGTACACACTGTCTCCTTAGCCTTCTCCCAGGTGGATGAAGTACCTATAGCCAGTGTAAACTTTCAGTTACTAGCTGATGAGCCCATGAGAGTCTCAGCTAGTGTTTCTTTAGTGTCCTTGGGTCTTCGGGAACAACAGAACTTAGATGTCTATAACTCAATCCCAGATAATACTAAAGAGTATTACAAAGATAGTGTTCTTGTGAATAGTCAGGAAACCCCTGCCATTAGAGACACTGGAGCCAGCATAACTGTGGTTGATGAATGTTTTTTCAAGGTGGAGGATGTTGCTAAGGCACCCAAACACCTAACCAAGTTAGCTGGAGGCCTTGAGCAAATGGTTCCCCAGTTACAAGCTCTCATCCAGTGCAATGACATGACTGTCAGAATCCCTGTAAGTGTGCAAAATAACGTGGCTGGGAGAGTCCTGTTGGGCAAAGACCTTAAAACCCTTGGAATTGTGTCCACTACCCCCAGGCCTCCCAGCAAAAGGAAACAGGAGCTCACAAGGTCTGCTAGGGAGAGAACCTTGAGAGGCTCTTCTGGGGAGGCTCTCCTGGGGATTTGATAGAAGAACCTATCACGCCAAGTCCACAGAACTTACTTACTGCTATTGCAGGACAGAATGAGACAAAGGGGAAACCCAAGTATGCCCGCAATAAACCAGGAAGCACTCCTGTGCCCAGAAGGACATCTCCAAGATTGTCCAAAGTCACATCTGTGACTCCTCCACCATCTGAGGCTGAGTGTGACGTTCAACCCTGTATGGTTCAGCTAGATACTGAGGAATCAGATCTAGAAGAAGATTTTATTCTGGTTGGAGATCTTGGCCCTGTTGATGATCCTGAGCTGCAGTCTTTACCGGCAGAAGGTGGACCCAACAGGGCAGACTTCAGCAGAGGACAAAGGGAGTGCCCTACTCTTGAAGGTCTTCACCTACAGGCAGCTTCTCAGCTCATTGGGACTGAGCCTGGAAAGTATAGGTTGCACTGGGAAGATGGCCTCTTCTACAGTGAACCGACTGAGTCAACCCATGGAGACTGCAAAAGACTTGTAGTACCTCTAGTGAACCGACTCCAGTTCCTGCAGTTAGCACACAAGATACCTTTGCTGGTCACTTAAGTTTTAAGAAAACCAAGGAAATGCTCTCCCTTTACTTCTACTGGCCTTAGATGGGTTTATAAGTAGACACATTCTGCAGGAGCTGTCACACTTGCCAAACTTCTGGCAAGAGGGGAGCCAAGAATGTGGCACCCCTGGTGCCTCTCCCAGTGGTAGGAGTTCCTTTTGAGAGGGTCGGGATTGACATTGTTGGTCCTCTTGACCCTCCCACATCTTCAGGTAACATGTTTATCCTGGTTGTAGTGGATCATGCCACTAGGTATCATGAAGTAATACCTATGAGGACTGTTACGTCTCCAGCTGTGGCTAAGGCCCTACTTGGTATTTCTACCAGAGTAGGTTTTCCTAAGGAGGTGATATCTGACACGGGATCAGAATGTATGTCCCACTACATGCAAGCCATGTGGAAAACCTGTGGAGTCACCTACAAGTTCTCTACTGATTACCATCCCCAAACCAATGGGTTGGTAGAGAGGTTTAACAGAACTATGAAGAGCATGATAGGTGCTTTAGAAGAACCCCTTAAAAGAAAGTGGGACCTTCTACTGCCATGCCTTCTCTTAGCATATAGAGAAGTCCCTCAGGAGAGACTAGGTTACAGTCCCTTCAAACTTCTCTATGGCCACCCAGTCAGAGGTCCATTGGTCCTGATTAAGGAGGGGTTGGAGAGTGCTCCTTCCCCCCAAGCCAGTCAGAGTTACTGACCATGTGATAGGTCTCCGGAGGAGAATGTCACACATGTTGGCAGAGGCAAGTGATAACTTGAAGGCTGGTCAAGCTCTGGTCAAACATTGGCATGACCAGAAGTCTGACACGGTTGAGTTTACTCAAGACCAGCTTGTTCCTATGATAGTCCCCACAAGGCAGAGGGCCTTGCAGGACAAATGGACAGGACCCTTCAAAGTTGTGGGTAAACTTGGAGAGGTGAACTATCTGGTGGACTTAGGCAATTCTAAGGAGGCTCCTAGAGTCTTTCACACCAACCGTTTAAAGGCTTATGTCTCTAGACGTGACAAAGGGGCCTTGCTCCTAGCTTCAGCTCAGGAGGAGGAGGAGGAGAGTAAACCTCTGCCTGACCTCCTCAGAGGCTTACCTTTAGATGAACAAGTGGAAGGGGTTAATCTTTCTTCCAGTCTCACATCTGACCAGCAGGATGAGTGCAAATGACTGTTAAATCAGTTTGCCCCCATGTTCTCACTTTCACCAGGCTTGAACACTTAGGACCAGCATGATATCCTCACTGTCAACTGTTTGCCTGTCAAAAGCAGGGGGTACAATATGTCAGACAATGTAAGAACCCATAAAAGGAATTAGGTCAACAAGATGCTTGATCTCGGGATTACAGAGTCCTCTACTAGCCCATGGTCTAGCCCAGTTGTGCTTGTACCAAAGGCAGGATATAAGGAGTAGAGCTTCTGTGTGGACTATAGAGGTCTAAATGCAGTCACTAAAACTGATGCCCATCCTTTACCAAGGACAGATGAGCTGGTGGACAAACTTGGTGCAGCCAAGTACCTCAGCTTATTTGACCTAACGTCAGGCTATTGGCAAATAGCCCTGACAGACCATGCCAAGGAGAAAACTCCATTTTCCACCCCAGCTGGTCTCTACCAATTTAAGGTAATGCCTTTTGGATTGAAGAATGCCCCTGATACATTTCAGAGGATGGTTAATCAAGTTCTGAATGGGATGGAGGACTTCTGAATGGCATACTTGGATGACATTGCAGTGTTCAGCCCTACATGGAAAGAACATATTGATCACTTAGGATATGTATTGCAGGCTCTGGAACAGGTCCATCTGATCATAAAGGCAAGTAAATGTCAAATGGTTCAGAGTACAGTGGTCTACCTTGGACATGAGGTAGGAGGAGGTGAAATAAGGCCATTGCCTAGCAAAGTACAAGGTGTACAAAACTGGGCCACCCCTACTACTCAAACCCAAGTGATAGCCTTCCTAGGTCTCACTGGGTATTAGAGGAACTTCATTGAGAACTATGGGACCATAGCTTCTCCCTTGAATATCATCTCCTTTCCCAAATTTCCTAAGAAGGTCAGGTGGAATGACAAGTGCAATCAAGCTTTTGAAGGTCTAAAGAAAGCCCTTGCAAAGCTCATCTCCAGTCCTAAGAGCTCCTGACTATCACCATGGCCAATTTCCCTTACCTAGTGAGTCCCTCAGAAGATTTGCTGGATTTCTGGAGTTTATTTTTTCCACCTGGTAAGAGTGTGAGCTTTTCCCCCACTCTTACCTGTGTTTTGCCATGTGTATTGCAACTGTTTTTGTGATTGTGGACTCTGGATTACACCACTTCAGTAGCCCCACTCTTTGTGTGTTACACAGCACCTTCAGTGCAGTGATACAGGGTTGTCTCTTAGACCTCCCATCGACTCCATTTTCTGGGGCTGACTACTGTCCCCCAGAAAAGAGGTAAACTTGCCATTAACTTTACATAGTCACTTTAACCATGGATCCAGTACATCACATCTTATATGGAGTATTGGAAAGGGTTAATTCTTAGCCCTTTTCATCTGTGCCTCTTGGAGCATTGTTTCACTCCCTTAACATTAAGACTTGGCTGGTGGCAGTGGTACCTACCCTAATTTTCCTACCGTGATTATATTACATAACGTGGTAACGTTTTAGGCTATTTTAGTAGCCTCGAACTTTAAATCCGCTTGCCCCAATACTTTTTATTTCGGATCCGGTTGGGTTTAATCACCATTTCTTTTTGTTAATATCCTTCTTGGGTCTTTCTTTGCGCGGCAAACCAGGTTTGCCTCCTTTATTTGCCGACCTTTGGCGGGCTTCTGACCAGAAGCCCTCCTTTGGCGTATGGGTGTCTAGGTGGGCTAAATGTGAGGGAGGGGTGTAGTCACCCCCTGCACAGGGTCTCCTTAGAGACCCAAGTTGCACTTTGTGTTGTTTGGCTGAGGTGGTTGTCCGGGCTGGACAACCACCCTGCTGAGTGATTGACAGCCAGGCTGTGTGAATGGAGAATGTTGGCATAAAAGGCAGGACTCTTGGGCTAGAAGTCAGAGCCGCCACTCGAACTGCAAAGAACCGAAGAGAAGCGGAGAAGAAGACGGCTGCTGCAACCTTGAGTCCCGGTTAAGCCCTGCTGCAGTCCTGAGCGATCTACCCTTCAATGACAAGAGAAGATCCACTCCGGAGTCTTCTTCCCTTGAGCTTGGTCGGATCAACCAGGTCACCCTTTCTTCTGTCAGAGAATCCACTCCTGGGTCGAAATCACTGCTGTACTGTAGTGGTCCGGATAGCCATCAGAAGAGCCCTCTCCTGATTTAAAGGATCGCACCATTTATTCATCATTGTCTTTTTCCTTACTGCTGGCCTCATCCCTGGGTAGTGCAGATCGCTACAGATGTCCTCCTTCTTGTCCCCACGACTGAAGCCGCAGGAACCGTGAGTCTGCAGGAACTACCAGGAACAACTGCCATGGCACCAGTTTTGCTTCAACGGAATTAGGTACTGTGCACATTTGGTCGTTCTCTCCGTCTGACCATCCGGAATCGGGGTGAACCCTTTTCCTCTTCGAAGATTTGTTCCTTCTTCCTTCCACCTTATAACTTTTCGTTCCATCTGACAACATCTAAGTACTCTTAGCATCTTGAATCTCGAACTGTTCAACGTGTGATACTCGGCAACTGAGCATCTGCTCCATTGACACTGGCACAGGCCTATTGACTTTCATCAATCTGTATCTTTGAACGAGTCCTCCGATTCGCTTGCCTTGACAAAAGTATTGACTGTGTTTTAACTTCGTGAGCATTTCTATTCGCGGGTATGCATTAGTATCGCATCACCGGTCTGTCAAATCCTAATGTACTTACCTTGAATTTACTGGAACAAGTGGACTTAGTTGTGTGTAGTGTATTTTACGTGTGAAGTGAAGTGTTTTGTGAACTGATAGTTTAAAATAAATGTACTTATATTTTTTACCTGAAACGGTGAGTCAGTGTTTGCTTGAGTCACAGTAATTGTGGTCCTTTGTGTAATCTCTACTACTGCTCATTAACTCTTGAGATAAGTCTGGCTACTCTGCTACTGCTATGACTTTAACAGTGTAGTAAAGGCGTGTACCAAAGGTGAACTTGTATTACCACTTGTAGTCTTAATTGTGTGTAGTAGTCCCTAAGGGCACTGCACAGGATTCTGCCTAACAGAAGCTAGCCATGTATAAACAAAAATTGGAAACTAAGAAGATTAGAACGTTTAGACGGGACACCCTGGATTACAAATTGTACATTGTATATCGTTGGCAAGAATACTATGGCCAATGAGTGGCAAGCCTATTTCAACCTCTCCCTCCAAAAACAGGAACAGACACCACTTCATCAGAAGCTTCAAGCACAGAACTTGAAGTGACCCCAGATACGGCAACAGCGACACCATCTACCTCAGCAGCGGATAAAACCACACCAGGAATGGCTGATTTTTTAGAAAAGGACCAACCAGACCGGGACAAAGGAAGAAAAAAATCGGAAAGCAAGAAAATAGCAGGGAAGAAGACATATTCGTGAATATTTCATTATACAAACTTTCTCGTATGGTACTACAAGTCCTGCGCAAGGGTCTCTCTTTTGTGCCTCAGTATAATACCAGCCTATTGAGAGAAAAAATTTACTTTTTTAAGCTATTAAGGAAACTTAAACTCAAAGTCTTTTTCAACATTCCTGAAGAAGATGAAGACATAAAGGAACCTTCGGAGTTCCTGGAACTTGCACCCAAGAGTGCATTTAACCCTCCAGGCAATAACCAGGTGTTAACAGTCTTTGGGAAAACAGTGCTGGATCAATTTAAGAAAATCCCCTTTAAATCCAAGGGACGGGGGAACTTTACGGGGAGCGAACGACAAATCCTCAAGAGATTGTTGGACAACAATGAGATTATTTTCAAACCAGCAGACAAGGGTGGTGCACTGGTCTTGATGGACAAGAGTAAATACATCGCGGAGGTGGAACATCAACTGTCTGATCAAGAGACCTATAAAGAAATTGATTATAACGCAACAGAGAAAGTGAAGATCTTGATTAAGGAAATACGGATGAGGCAGAAAATAGAGAGATGATCTCTGAAGAGACCTGTAAATTCCTGGAAAAAACACATCCCATCACCCCAGTAATCTATATCCTGCCGAAGAGTCACAAGAGGCTAGTTGACCCACAAGGGTGACCCATTATAGCAGCAACAGATAGCCTTCTGGAACCCCTTCCGAGATACCTGGATAAGATTTTACAACCCCTTATACAGGAAACTCCAATGTATATCAAGGATACCACGAATTTCCTCAAACAACTGAAGGAGTTTGATTTTGTCAATGAAAGGGATACTCTATTTACAATGGACGTCACGTCTCTATACACCAATATTGCACATGAAGCTGGCCTATAGGCAGTTGAATTGCTGCTATTGAATTCTGACAACTGCCAAGGGGACAAAATGTTTGTGCTAACACTACTCAAATTGGTACTCATGAATAACATCTTCAGATTCCAAGATCGATACTACCTACAACTCTCGAGAACCAGCATGGGGCTGCCATGGCCCCGGCCTATGCCAACATCTACATGTATTATTTAGAAACAGAGCATGTGCTGCTTCGGTCATTTAACCATCTTTGTGAGATACATAGACAATGTTTTTGACATCTTTTCTGGTCCGGATGATGAACTAGCAGATTTCTGCTCCATGATGAACGGAATGCATCCACAAATTAAGTTCACCACACAGACAAGCAAATCAAGGAGCAACTTCTTGGATGTTGAAGTCTACACCAATGGAGTGAATTTGGAAACCAGGATCACTAAGATCCTTAGGATTCAATAAGACAACAGACAGAAATAGCCTCTTGTTGGCAACAAGTTTCCATTCATGTAGAACAATTGACAGTGTACCATTAAGTCAATTTTACGCTATCAGAGGAATATCTCGGAGGAAAGAGAATATTTGAGACAGTCAGCCACCCTATGCCAAAAGTTCAGGGAAAGAGGGTACAACCCGGGATCTATCTCTAAAATTGAAGAGAAGGTGGCGAACGTCGAGAGAGATACCCTACTCACGTCAAAAAATAAGAACAAAGATGATTGCATGGTGTACGTGACTACACATTCCATTCAAAGTAAAAAAATCAGGAGTATCATCCAGAGGAACTGGCCGATGTTACGAATGGACCCCGAAACACAGTCACTCTTCCAGCAACCTCCCATCTTTGCATAAAGAAACAGTAGGGCCCTCAGAAACAGCCTGATTAGAGCAGAGACTCTGATGGACCAGGCAGCGTCCACATAATACAGAGGCACACAACCCTGCTTCAACTGTCAGTATTGTAGCAATATTATGCCAAGGAACATGTTCTCACATCCACACACAGGTAAACCCATCACACTAAAACATTCTTGCACATGTGATTTGACAAATGTTGTATATGCGCTCAAATGTTCCTGTCGTTTCTACAACGTGGGGATCACCACGAGGGAGGCAAAACTGAGATGGACTGAACATAAGTCGAATATTCGGACCAAAAACCTTAGATCACCAGTGTCAATGCATTTTGTTGAAGCGAGAAATTCTATTGCTCAGTTGAAATGTATTATTTTGAAACAAGTGCAAGTTTGTTTGAGAGGGGAGATGCACACAAACAACTGTTACAGAGGGAGATTGTTTGGATTGATTTACTAGATTGTTTGAGCCCAAGAGGCATGAATTGTGAATTTGACCATATGTGCTTTGTGTAACAACATGTGCTTTCGCTTGATTGAATTGCCTATTAGAATACTACACTCTGATGCAGAAATTGATGCATGACTCTTGTGTATCACAACAATGGGGACACGAGTACTAGTATGGATAGGTACTATGCTCCTTTGGTATTGATGCATTGCAGAGTTTATTCCATGTATTTACCACTTATTGTATGGCACAAGAGTTATTGAATTACAATAATCTCTGAGACTGTTGAGATATAGGAGAGTTGTTTTTACCATCTTGGAATTTGATTTACCATGCCACACGTAGGTGGGCAGGAACGTGGGAATTCTCTCTCACCTAGCCCGGTGTCCAGCCTCAGTAGTCTTCTTAATCACTGGCGAGAGGTGGGGCACCACACGGTCATTGACTGCGGTGGTGCCCTGCCTCCCGCATTTGTATTCTCCACTAATAACCTCCACAGTCCTCAATCCATGTTGTGAGGGGTTATATACACTTTCTCCGCTTTAATAAATAGGGGGGTCAGTCCCTTTATGTTTTTCTCTTTTTTTCTCTTTCTGAATCTATTTCTGAAATTCTGGAGATTGGCTCTTTTCTTAAGGGCACTCCATTCAGTGCACAGGAGGGTTGCCGTGGACGGCGACGTGCGAGCGGGTTGTTTTCATGGCAACCTGATCGACTTGTGACACCTAGTTACTTTCTACCATTTGGAACATTTGTGCCGACGCGGTATGGATGACTAAATGATAGCATTTATGTTATCTCCACACGGCGATTATATATAGATTATATATTCTATGCGATTGCATCGATTCAAAACAGGTGCCTATACCAACATTGCGACCAAGGACGCACCGCTCCCATGGAAACCTACAAACGCAACGCAGATTTGAGCAGCGCATCTGGCTGACAGGAGGCTCAAGTCCAGTGTTCTTTGGAATCCCTTAAGGTATGGTGCTTCAGATGTCACAACCGGATCTCCTGCTTTGCACATCTGCTTGATTCCCTCCTAACACGCTCATTTTGAGCGACATTCAGTATTCACATGTACAAGTGTGACTATCAGGCTCCATTGTTTACTGACCCCTCACAAGTGAGATATTGTGTGATAAGCCCCAGATTTCCATTACACGCACGAAACATGTGTGTACTGATCCATTTACAGCTCTTGGTGATATCACTGGGTGTGGATTGCTCCATCAGCATATCCAGGTTAATTTTAGACATGACGTGTGACCTTTTATGCTCCCCTTAAGTGCCCTATATCTCTTTTGACTCTGCATTGCTTGGGAGTAACCGTTCGGCAGCATACTAATAACCGGGGCGAGGAGCTTGCCTTCTGACTGGGTGAGTAGGTATAGCTGTATTACCAGCATCCTTTTACCTACGTGAGAGAAATCCTATGTGAATGATAGCTGAGATATGCTATTTCTGTTTTCAATGCAATTTGAGGTGATTATCTTCTATTGAATCACCGATAAGCTTAGTGGGTTAGTGTCTCTTTAAAGGAACCCACATTTCCATCTTACCATTGAACGACATAGAGCTAATTAGTCTATCTTCATTTTTCTAGGAAGAGCCCTTAAGATTTTGTCCTGAAAATATCATGAAACTTAACACGTCCTGCCCTGAAGATGGATTTGCTAAAATCCGAAATGCGTTGGCACTCATGAACATATAGGAGTGTTTAGGATGAGTGAAGGAATTTTACTGCTCATGTGTATGAAATGAACATATTTCAATTTGGTGAAGTACTTTTCTGTCATTTTCCTGAATGCAAGAATTCAATTGAATTTTTTGGTTTATTAGAGTAGACTAGCAGCTTGGATATGACGATGTATTTAACCATATTGATGAATGCCTACTTTGTATTACTTTGTGTTTTGCACACTGACGCTTAATCAGTGTGTTGTTTATGAATTTTGCTTTAAATGAATATTTTGTTTACCTGTTCGACCTGTTTTTGCCGTCTTGTTGGTTCCTGACTGTGCTAAATCAGGAGGACAGGCTTGTTTTTGCACGGATGTGCATCACTTGATAAACATAAGGAAATTTAACTTTGAAACCTACACACCCACATTTTTCTGTTACATTGACCAATTGGGACTGCACACTCCAGGGAGGAGGCCCCTGTTCTCAATTGGCCATAAAGGTACCCAGGATTATATCCCATTTAGAGTGCAGCACAGGGTTACCGGCTGGCAACACCCGGTGTATGTTTTCTGTTTTCTGTGCTTGGATCTCGAGTGGCCTCGAGGTTTTCCCAGCTGCACCTGTAGCTGAACTAACCTACGACTGGAATAGACAAGAAGGAGGTCATCACTCCTTATTTAAGTGACATAATATCTGATTACTTCTGTAATCAGATATTACAAAAATCCCACAATTTCTGCTGCAAAGCTTCTCCCCAGGTTTGTCGGTCCGTACAACGTTACCAAAGTTGGTAATCCAGTGGCTCTCTGCCTGTCCCTTCCTTCCAGCGGTCACATTCACCCCGTCTTTCATTCCTCCTTACTAAAGCCCTGCCCCGTGTCTACTAGTGTGGTTCTGCCTCCTACTCCCGTTCTCCTGGGGATGAATACAAGATCAATGCTATATTCGGGTCCTACATTTCCAGGGGTAGCTTGTTGTACTTGGTTGACTGGTTGGGTTACGATCCTGAGGAAAGGTTCTGGCAGCCCGCTGATGCGGTCCATGCCCCTCTTCTTGTTTCCCGGTTCCATCGTGACAATCCTTCCAGCCCACAAGGTTGTGGGCCCTTGGTGGGGAGGTTCTGTCATGCCCACATGCCCTTTGCACTCACAAAACAGTTTGTCACCCTGGTCCCTGTCATTTCTCATGCTTAAACCCACAGCTTCATTGCTGTAGCATCAGGGGACTACGCCACCATTGCACATAAGGGGTTACCACCTCCAGCGCCCATGGCATCTACGTCATCCACGGCGCTATTAGCAACTCCCATGGCGCCTATCAGAGAAACAACGGCTTCTATGGTGCGTATCATCAAAACAACGCGTCACCATGGCAACACGACTGGAACACGGAACAAGGTGGGCCTCACAATCACTGGCTCTAGGTGATCTTTTGTCTCTGGCGTCCACACGCACGCCCCCTGGACACACCTATCTGACGAAGCAGCTCTGCACTCGTCATGTGACATGGACATCATCATCACATGACATGCTCTCCATGGCAACACAATAAAACAGCACATTGCACGCCAGTTCTTTGCTTTTCAACTGTGGTATTACAGCGATTGGCGTTTCGTGTTGGTTTTGCTCGTCTCCTGTTTTCCTGTTTTCGACTCCGGACTACATTCTTGGACTGCCTTCTGCCTCGCCCTTGTCAGTTGTGTCCCTACAGCTCTGTTTCTTCCTGATTGCTTGACCTCGGATTTGTATACCGAATCCCTGTGGATCTTCCCTTTTTGTGCTTTTGCCTCGAACTTTGCTCTTTGAAACCTTTTTGCCTGGAAGCTAAGAACACTGTTTGTACTCCGTTCATACCTGGTTACCTTCTTGACTTTCCAGCCTTTCAGGTGGGTCCAGTGAGCTTCCTATTTGTCTGCTCTGGCCTCTAGGTGCCGTCTCTGCTGCTGCAGCAAAGCTCTCCGAGGGAACAGGTTTTCCTCCCTTTTACATCCAGTTTGTGCAGTTTTCCTCCTGTCATTTGGCCGACTCTCCAACCTCGGGTAGGTGCCATCTTTTGTAATTTTCTGATGTTATCATTACACGTGGGTTTGTTGACACTATTGCCTGTCCATTTCTTTGCAGCCACATGGAGGACCCAGTGTTCCTGTGCCTGCCACCTGTGGCTCTAATAATCCAACAGAGAGTTTACTGTATCTCGCTGTTAGATGCTTAGAGACGGAGGTCTACATACTCTACGTTATCCACGAGTCTTTATACTCGCCCCACAGACAACGAAAAATGAATTTGTTTTTTTGGAATTCGTTATTTTTTCATTCGTTATTATTTCATTAGTTATAATTGCATGTAATTGGTGAGTACAGACCCGCAGCCTTCACCTCCAGGGAATAGCTTAAACCCAGATACTCAGTGATTGCAAGGGAGGTGTTAGCCATGTGTTTGGCATAAATGCATTTACGGATATTGTTGTGGGGTTTACCTTAAGGACAGACCATAATACCTTGGTGCACGTTCTGACTGCTAGAGTTCTGGGTTCATTCTTGCGCAGGATAGCATGTTGAATGGCGGGACTCCAGGAGTATGATTTTGTGGTGGAGTATGTCCCTGATCAGTGGAATGCAGTGGTGGATTACTTGTTTCGACCTGCCAGTCCAGTCAGGGAGTGATGACAGCACTGTATGCGAGGGGGTGGAGGGTCAGGGACAAGTGGTGTGCATGGCTATAGACAAGAAAGTGTGGTGGGAAAAGGTTGAGAAGGACCCAGAATTGACAAGGCTAAGGAAGGGTCTTTAGGACGGGTGGTCAACGATCTGTGATTTGGTGGTGAGCAAAATGTACGCTATGGTGGCCAATGGACTTGCCGATGGGCCTTGTGGTATGATAAGGGGTGACAGAGTTGTTCCTCCCACCGGCATGCAGGAGTCTATTGTAGCTTTGGCCCATGAGGGGCATCTTGGCCATATTTTGACTAAAAGGAGATTGAGGTTGTTTTATTGGTGCCCTGCTATGGATGGGGATGTTGAACAGGCGGTGAGATATTGCATTTCATGTATGGTCAGTGACAACATCCAGGCCGTTAGGGTGCAACCAGTGCATTCTGTACCTATTTCTGACAGTGTTTGGAGCAAGGTTGCTCTGGATATTATGGAACCTTTTAAGGTTTTGGTAGATGGTGACTGATACATCCTTGTTTTGATTAACTACACCTCAAAGTGAATAGAATTTTCCCTGGTGTGGACTGTGACTATGGAGAGGGTTTCAAGGGAGATGACAGCCTTTTTGAGGGCGAGGGGTGTTGTGCATCACAGGACAGCGTTGTATAATCCCAGTGCCAATGGTTGGTGGAGCGTGCTAACAAGTTTTAAAGGAAGCATTTCAGTTTTCTTTGGATACAGGTTGGATTGGAGGTTTGTTTTTGTGGAGGTAGTGATGGCACACAGGGTCACTCCCAGTGGTTTGACAGTGTGTCCCCCTTTTGAGCTCATGAGAGGTTGACTGCCTGGTGGTAGGCTCCGGCCTGGTTGGCTGGGTGCTGGTGCCCAGTCGAAGGTAGATTTGGAACTAGTGGTGATGTTGGCATGGGAGAGACAGACGACTACTGCAGATAGGTTCCGCAAGGGACTTGGTGAGAGTGTTGTTTGCATAGGGGATGTGGTGAGAGTCAGGAGTCCTCGAATTGTGAGGAAGGGATTACCTGTGTTTTCACGCCCAAAGGAGATCATAGGGGTTGGTCATGGGTCAGACTATCACACAGTACTGTCTGGAGTAAGCAGAGGATTGTATTGCATGAAGCGTCAGGTGCAGATGGTGGTTTTCCTGATCACGTGGTGATAGATTTTGAGGTGTTGCCCGTGGGTGGTGTGTGGGCAGTAACTGGTGTTGTAGTTGGTGATTCACCATGCTCTGCTGATGTGTGTTCAAGCTCTGGTGATGTGGGCCGACGTGTCTGGCATCACGCATCTCTGGTAGGATTGGGTGTTTGCCCAAGAAGAATAATCATTATGTTTGTGGGGGAGTGGCAGGCATTGGGGTGTGTCTGTGTATGGGCTTTGTTTTGGGGGTATCAATGTTGTTCATTCAATGGTGCTCATTTATATTCTTCTTTTCATTCTTCGCTTTGCTTAGTTCACTGTTTTCCTTTACTTTTTTCATAAGTTTGTCTTTTCCTTTTTGCTTCTTGGGTTGTGTTCATAGAAGGGGGAGTGAGGGAGATAGGTGTGTGGTGATCTCAGGTAGGCACAGGCCTGCCACATGAATGGTATGTGTTGGAATGTTATTAGAGTTAGGTACGTGTGGACCGTTACTTTGTTAGTTGACCATGGGATAACACGTTGATTCTTACCTGACTCCAGTGTCGTTTTGACTCCTGTGTCATCACCAGACACTACCATAAAAAGCAGCAGACAATGCTAGAGATTTGTAAACCTTCAGGAAAATTAAGGAAAATGTGTTTGCAAGTTGATTACTCAGTGTACAAAGGGCACTAGAGCATCCTTTTAATATTAGTTCAATGTTTTTTATTTTTTGTTTGTTTTTTTACATTGTCCTGTAACTTCACACCCAGACAATCTTAGGAGCTTACCTCCTCTACGAGTTTGCTTTCATTCTGAATAACCCTGCATATTATTCTGGGTCTGACCAGGACCAGGCTATTGAATCCGTAACGGGTAGGACAAAAAAATGAATGAATTATTTATTTCATTTTTACCAGAGCAAACTGGATATCCATTATGTGAATGTGTATTTCACGACGTTGCAAAAAAAAAAAAAAAGAGGGAAAAAAAAGTGCTGCTCTTATATCGACGCACTAAAGAGAGAGTTTCTGCTTCGTCTTGTGCTGAGGTAAGAGGGCTATTGCTCTCCTGTGAACTGGTGTTGGTCACACGGTTTACCCAATTAATCGGACTGTATGCCAGTAAAAAAAATAAAAACACAAAAAAACCCACAGAAAAGTGTGAATCTGGCAATGTCCCTCTCTTCAGTGATCAGCCACATAGCTTGATGCATGTTCCCCAGGCTGACCAACGCAAGTAGCCAGTGTATTTTACTGCGTTCTGATGGCGATTTGGTTGGAGCATTTGGCCCTGAAGTACCATGTATGGGATTGAGTAGGACAGAGTTTGAGAGCAGCAACATTACCCCAAACCGTTATGTCCGTGTGATGGACTGGCCTGTAGCGTTTTTATGTTAGCTCTGATAGTCTTGTTGTAAATTGCATTCCTGCTATAGCCTCCCTCTTCTCGGAGAACTCAGGCCGCTAAGGTGCGAGAGCTGGGTTGGATTTCTTCCCCTATGGCAGTTGGTTAAACTAGGAGCACCTCTTATCCCTGAGGTGTGCCATTTTAGTAGTCACCCTCACCAGTGTATCCGTAATATATAGTGTTGTATTTTGTGTGTATGTCTTGGCAGTCTGCAGTTACCATAGTAGATACTCAGCCTCATTCCAAAAACAAGGTAGGATTCCGCCTTGTTGGTCGCGCGCCTCTTCTATCTGTGGAACTGGTGCCACCTCCATCACGGTAACACTGGTGGAGACGGATGTATCACCACCAATATTGGTGGTGCATCTGCCTCATTTGTGTGCATGCTGGACGTAGCGACACCGCGGCCATGTAGTGGGACACACCCGAACCGTAAATTGCCGGAACCAGAAAGAACCTGGCGGCCATTACAAAAATCACAATCCACTGCAATTTCCCTGTTCCTGAAGCCATCCACCCCTTCTCAGTGCCTGAACCTCTCTAGGGACATGTCAGCCAGAATTCCCCAAACCCGCTGGCGAAAGCCACGCTTGGGTGAGTTGAAGCTGAACATGCTGGTGCACCACATTGTTGAAAATGCCGGGGAGCTTTTCTCACTGGCTGGAAGCTTCCCAGAAGGTGACTGCTGTGTGGATGACACCATGCAGTGTCTAAGACTGACATAAGCAGTGGGACTACCAGCCTGTAGAGGACCACCCTCACCCATCAAGCTGCTGCCCTGGGAGAAGTATTGTAGTGCACTGTATTTGGAGGGTATTGAAGTGGTCAGTGCACCAGAGGCGGGAGCTGTGACACCTGTTGAGGCTGGTTAGTACAGAAACTGCCCAATTATCAAACACACACCTGCCCACCCTGCCTGCCCCGACCACCACTGTACTGAAATGGCCATAGCACTAGCCACATCACCCCAACCCAGCACTCCCATAGCCCCCCACCCACCTAGTGAATGTTGTGCAAGGCAAGTCACATGCCCTGCATCCCATGCATGCCCCATCCCCAACCACATGACAAGTCAACACACATGACTGTGTACCGAAACAAGGCTGCCTGTAAGTTCACCGGCACACATATCACTGGACCGGAACACACATGATGATGGTACATTACAGTGGATGCCATGGCTACAGCGCCCAATAGGCCTGTCCCTGGCACGATCTGCAGCCCTTTCATGCTTATTTGCCATGAAAGCACTGACACCGTCAACAACGTTATCGCTGCTTCGCTCTACCCACTCCCATAGATTCCTATTGGACTCCATGGCAATGCGTATCAAGAATATTCCTGGCGCCTGATTCCCGGCGCCTGGACTTGTTATAAGCCAGTGGCAACGGAAGTCAGGCACTGCTAATTGTTAATGGGTCCGGCAGCATCCCGCCGGGAACACTGGCATGGTTAACACTGGATCCTTAATGAGGCCCAGTGTCACCTGCACGCTTCATCACTTCACCCCCCTGCTGCAGGGACACCCATGCCCACCTGAATGGACAACATGGGTACCTCGTTGCATCCAGACACCTCCCCCCCACACAATAACCAGTATCTAAGAACACTGATGAACAACTCATAGTCAGCCTCTACTTACAATTGAAAAATAATGAATCCACGACAGCAGACACTTTGCATCCTGGCCACGAGTACTGCATTTCGGTCTCCCGTGCTGCCACTGCCACCACAGCACAAACCTGTTAGGCCCTCACCTGCACATACACATGGCAACCCACCCACCCACTGGTGAGTGCATGTCCTTTACATGATACTGCTAGCCCTACCACGAAAACCCAGCACACATCCTGGTCTTGCAACAAGGTCACACATCAACTCCAAGCATGCACCCCCCCGAAAAACCCCTTCAGTACCTCCCACCAACCTGCACACGGCACACCGGCATACCACTACCCACAGCCAAACGCGGGTGTTCATGTCAGCAGTCCCAGCATAGCTGTATTTCATGTGCCACCTGGACAGTGCATGTAGCTGTGGTCACACATCCCATGCATGAGTTAAACATACCATGCAACACTGCATGCCCCCACAATGTAATTGTGCACAATCAACATGTTGCATGTAACTGTACAATTGTTAGCCAGGCAGGTCACTGACATCATGCCTTTCATTCAACCACAGGTACATCATCTGACATGGACGGCAGCCAACCTGAGCCATCAAGGTCCAGCGGATGTGCAGGTGGCACGTCACAATGCCCATCAACAGCTGCCCCTGTGCTCCAGGCAGCCCCAGCGGACATACCACCTGCCCATGTGACCCAGGCAGCCCCTGTGCCAGCCCTCCCAGCTGCAACAGACCACCCGGCAGTACCCTTAGTGCCACACACACGTGGAATGCCATGAGGATGTAAACCACCCCCACCCCAGCAGCCCGACTCCCATGACACTAATAGTAGTGATGGTGATGCAGCTGGAGAGACTTGCCTTAACACCAGCGAGAACACTGATCATACCCCTGATATGTTGGACACATTCAGCCCCATGAGCATGACAAGTACACAGCGCTCACCCTACCCCTCTGTACATGAGATGGAGGAGCATCAGGACACCCTCACTGACCTGGTGCAGCAGCACTTGGAAGGGTCACGTCTAATGCGGGAGAGTAACCAGACAATTGGATGGTGGGTTTCCTGTTCTATTGGGCAATTAGCTTGTGCTACCGTACTTTTTTCTGGTAGGGTCCCTGAGGGCAAAAGCACACAGTCCACTATTGTCGAGACAACGGCACTGGCCCTCCAGACATGCATGTCGCAAATGGCCAGCGATAACACTCTGTTGGCCTCCACCAGCTCCACGCCTGCAAGCTCACAGGCAGCCAGCCCTAGGAGGTGATCCATGTGCCTGTCTGGCTACTCACAATAGCATGCACATGCTGCCAAGCATGGCCACAAGTAGGGAGGAACCATGGACACCTGCTGCATGTGTGACTAGTTGGGGAATGGAAGTGGGGAGGGAACGTTGGGGAGGGGGAGGTGGGTTTCATAGGTGGAAGAGGTAGTTGTGGAGTGGGGAGGATAAGTTGGGGCAGGTATTGATGGTGCACCTGTTTTGCAAATGTCTAATTATCAATACACTTGGTTCTGCATATCAATCATGACTGAACATTCTGTTTCTGCATGAGTGTTCAGTCTTCAATAGAAGTGCACCACCTGGGCACCATGCGTTTGTGAGTATTGTTCAAAAGAAGTTGTGTATCGGTGCATCCCGTGCATTTTACCCATCCATGGCCTCCCGCCGGGGTCGCACTGGCATCCCGGCATTGTCGTCATCACCATCCACCTCCTCTGCAGGGTCCATGTCCGGGGCAGTGCAATGTTGCGTTGAATACACATATTGCGCAACATTGCAGTTTTCCAGTAATGGCACCCAAAATCTGCAACTCCCTCCCCTCTCATACTAGAAATGAGCCATCCCACCAGAGGTTTGGACATCTGGGGCCTGCTGATGATCACCTGGCACTTTTTAACGCCTTGTCTGCAGTGCCAGTATTACAGGCACGGTGGTCACGGTGCCACCAGCATTTATATGGCAGTTTTTCCATAAAGGCGGAACTCTAAATGTGCCCGTAGTACCGCTGTGCTGGTAATTCAGGCACGTCCGGTGACTGTTTCTGCAGTTTACGGTCACAGTGCTACCGGGTGCGGGAGACGCATGGGTTTAACTTTGCGGTGACAGTGTTTCCACACTTGCAACTCTGAATGTGCCGGTCCAGAAAATGGTGCCAGTACGGTGGTACTGGCACCGCTATTACCGGACCGGCATACTTGTAATGAGGCCCACTGTGTTTACGTTAGCCAGAAGCCTAATATATGCCGATTTTTCACAGGTGCTATAAATTCGAATTTCACTGTTTTAACTATCTGAAGTGGTTTTCAGCTAGAAATCTAATCTGACAGTACTGGTTGTAGAAAACAAAAAACATTTCAGTAGAAAGATGGCTGAAGACAGCTTATAAGGCTGGGTTCGCTATATTCTTTTGTTGCATGTTGCTAACATTGCCGCTTCCACTGTGATTATGGATTTGATATTTATTATAAACAAAGTATGTTTCATCAGAGTATTGTGACCGTGAAGTTTTTTTTTATTGGTGTGACCACTAAACTGTTTGCTTCCACAGAACACATTTGAAGGGTTTGTCAATCAGTACCTCACTTTGGCTATACTCCAAAACAAGGATTGTGTTTTAATGAGCTAGACTCCCCGTGTATAAATCACGCGCATTTGCGCGCTAAGGTGAGCATCCATTGTTTACTACATGCAGGATGCTGCCCAGCTGTTCAGGTACACAATTTACACACCCGTTCTCTGCGGTACACTTTATATTCCAGGGTACCGCTCCTTGCATATGCCGTCAAGTTTGGGCAATGCTGCATGGGCATCCCACAAGCGAGACAGGGTAACTGCTGTTACCATCGGCATCTGGGAGAGGGGCAGCCCCAACCCCCCACGCCTGCTCCTCTCCTCCGCCCCAGCTACGGAGACACGCAGTCTCGGCAGCACCAAAGCCGCAGAAGGGTAAGGTGTGAACAGTCATCGCACCCTTCCTCCAAACAGCAAGGTGCTAAAGCGCCACAATGAAACAACCATCAGGCAGGGCCCAAGTTCAAAGATCTGCCCCCAAGAGGGGGTCAGACAGTCGGCTATCCGGCCGGGGGCTGCGACAACAGCGGCCCCCATCACATACACAACAAAGACCCAGGGCCTCCCTGGGTCCTATAAATGAGAGCAGCATGCTCAAAGTAAACACAATCTGTTTGTGGACCCTGAACGGGGACCCAAGCAAACAGGAGGTTCGCTGTTTACTCAGTGTCTTCCAAATCTTCTTGCTTCTTTACCACAGAACCCTCCCACCCTACAAAAAAGGGAGAAGAGCAAAAAGAAGTACAAGGCACTGTACGGTGCCCACAACAAGTCGTGGGACACAAGAAGGCGGCCCAAAAGTATGATACCATCATGATATGTGATATTGTTATTGTCATAACCCATATCTGTACAATAAAATCCTACGGCATTTTTATTGCCAACACTTGAAACAAGTTGTGAGCCTATCATTATGGATGAGGGTTTGGGGTTCGGCCATTACTAATGCATGCATTTGGGTTCAGCAGTTATGAGGAAGAACGGCCGGCCATAACAATTGTTAGTTTCCCTTTTGTTAGAAAATGCTAATACGATTCCAACTGCTTTTTCAAACCAATCTTGGTATTTGAGATCATTACGGCTAAATCAACATGCAATAAAATTGCCATTTTCCGTTCGGCAATATATGGTGAGTCAGTGTCTGCTTTTAAATTCTTTGTGCCAAATCGTTGATATAAATGTGAAAAAGTAGGGGGTCGCGGACATATCCCTGTCAAACCCCACTTGCCGCAGGGAAAGAGTAATTTTTATCACTGTGCAGACCTAATCTATTGACACCAGATGTGAATTTGAAAGTATAGATATCAGCGCATGTGCTTAATTGGTTTTAATCTTGGTAAGGAGTTCTGACTTGGCTAATCAACATTCTTTGTTGTACCCGGAATTGCGTACATACATGTACCTCTTAATCTGGGTTTGACAGTTTATTAACTATAGAGTAAGGCGATGTAACAAGAGTTTGACAGAGGGATTCTACGTCGGCTAAGTTATATATCACTTGGGCCTGACATGACTCAAGGACAGGTAAGACCATATGATATATAAAATGGGCCCATTTGATATGCCTTCTGCTATTTGTAAGGATAACATCTGTGGCACGGTAACTTTTAACCATAGGCATATCTACCCAAGACTGCTAAAATAAGATGAACCAGGCCATGGTTGATTTATACCTGCAGCAGTACTATGCTAGTTTTTCATCCATAGAAACATATAGTCAATATGACCAGATTGCATATCTCTTCTGGAAGATGGTTTTGCTGGGCGGTCTCCCTTAATCCAGCCATTACAGCAGTGGAAACCCAAAGCCTAGAAACTGAGGCTATTTTCCCGGTACCCGTATACCTACATTTTGCTGCTGCACAATCTAGTTGTGTTTACCCCACACTTCTTGTAGCTTTCTCTTACTAAATACTCTCCTTCCAGATCCCTTTGATCTTCTCGCTCCAACTCTCTGCTGGCTAAATGCTACTCCAAGCAGAGAGCTGGGGGCAGATTCCTCTCCTCAGCTGGCTCCCTTCTATGGAACTGTCGCCCTCTCTCTCTCTCTGTCTGGAACCAGACCACCTCAGGTTCTGCAAAGAACTCATTACCGTTCTCTTCCCCTCCTCCTTCCCTCTGCCCCTTCCATGCTAACTATCCCCCCTGTTGCTGAGATTAACAGGCTGATCCCTCTAGAGTCAAATAGGATCTCGGCCCCTGCCCAATCGCCACCACAATACTACCCCCCTGCTTTGCCCTCTGGGCCCACAGCCATCTGTTGGGTTGTTTGCATTTGCCCTACACTTAACTTGGGCATTACATCTGCCCACACCCCTTCGCCTGGAACATCCCCACCCATGCACTTACCTGTTGCCTTCCAACAGGCACCTCTGGCACTCACCCGCCATTGGGACCCTAATAGCACTTACCCTCACCCCCTTTTTCTTTCTCCTCACTGCATTTGCATGCTCTAAATGTCACAAGGCCTAATAGGACCGTTGTCTGTTTCTTTTTATTCAATGCCAATTGTTGTATGTATATTTGCTCCCTTGTTCCCTTCCCTTTTGCCTTGTGGTGCTTTGATACACTGTCTTGCTGTATAAGTGCCTTATAAATATCCAACACCTAAATCGTCATCAGTGAATTAACTGCACATTAAATGTATGTGTTAAAGTACCTACAACAATTATCTGGAAAGATACTATGTCATTATCTGAGAGACAATTTATGCCTACATCAACCAACAAGAACGCTCAGATCAAGCGATGACATCCACCTGGAACCGAAACCTTACAACAGAAGAAAACTCAGAGGATCTCCTTTCTCTCACCAGGCACCGAAAACTTGGAACGACTTACCAAAGAACATATGTAACACAAGAAACCACCTGCTATTCAGGAAACTGCTCAAAGCCTGGCTCTTCCCTGCATAACCAGAAGACCTCACACAGGGGCACACACATTGCTAAAACAATGATGAATGAATATTCCAATCCCGGATCCCACTAAGCAATCAACTACAAACAGAATCTAAGGAAGACATTTTATGACATAACAAACTACAAACTGAGAGATATCTATGATAGGATGACACTAATGACTGAATACATAGGCAGACCAGGATCAAAGGACAAGGACGATTCATCAATAGTACCTTGACCCCGAATTACACCAAGCTCCAACAGACCTACGTCACAATAGAATAGGGATAGGGGGTGGCCAATCCACAGCACCAACACCAGAGGCGGGACAAGACATACCCAACCCCATTATACTAAGTTCATTACAATACAGCCAGGAACGCACTGTGCCATCACCCACAACAGTTAGATGGTCAAGAAAGTAAAGCAGCAACTAAGCCTACCTATAGGGATGCTAGTTAAAAAGAACAAGATTTGCAAGAACCAGGACATACAACCCACTAAACAAACTTCAAATCTCTGCATACCTAATTCACCGAAAATCCACACATCTCTCGCCCAGCATACGAAACTCACTTCACCACACCACAACAAAAACAAACAAACAACACATGAACAGCACAAACAGCACACAAGGGCTCGCCTTGGTCCGATACTCACACCAAATCTCAGCACACGGTGGAAACTGAACTGAAGCCGCCAACAGCACACCACTTCTCTCTCACTCTCCTACTGTCATGAACCGTCGTCTGCGTCCCTTCTGGACTTCCTGGTCCCTGACCCATAGGTGATTGAATACAGTGATCCTTCCAATATGGCCGCTTGAAACGGAATGCTCCTGGGAAGTCTCTACGCTCCACGCTGCTCGCTCTACACAACAGACACGCACCCGCAGCTCTGCGCGTCTCAACGCTATAGCTAGCTGTAGTCGGACGTGTGTTGCCGGAGTTCCCTCAGGGCTCTCTTTTGATTCTTGGTTCCCATTTCCTTGAATCCCCCGTCCTTCCTCCCATTCCTCTACCTTACCTTGATCTTCCCAGATTTTCTTCCGCGCTCGGGTCATGGTGTTCCATGCCTCAGAGTGCAAACTTCATTCCTTTTTGATATCCACCCTGGACTTCTGAACGCTCCCGGAAGTTGGAGAGCGAACCTCACACTGGAATCCGAGGACCAGCGTTCGGGTTTGTACAAATCCCGGCCCGGGAGAAAGAAGATATCAGAGAAGGTAGCAAGCAAACAACAAATGCAGGTGAGAAGGGGAGAGACTTGTGACAGATTGCGATGCCTAAAACACGATACAGATACAGAGATGGAAGCCACTGTTCAAGACCTCATGCAAGGCATGCAGGAACTAACCACGGAGGTACAGAACCTTAAGGCTGAGAATGCTACATTAAAACAGCTAGTTTTGTCACATGACTATGCAACTAAAGAAAGTGTGTTATTGGGAGGAGTAGTGGACAAGTATGATGGTTCTTCCAAGACTCTCTGTGCTTTCCTTGATTCATGTTTAGTGCACTTCACCTTCAAGCCCTACTACTTCTCCACTCCTAGAGCAAAGGTGGGCTTTATGATCTCACTCCTCACTGGAAATGTCTTGACCTGGGCAACCCCCCTAGTCAATTCGGGTGACGCCTTCCTGGATGATTATGATGGGTTTGTGGATGCTCTAAAGCTCATGTTTGATTGCCCAGAACAGGTGTACAGTGCCCAAGTAAGACTGCTAGAATTTAAACAAGGATACCAGGATATGCTCACTTATGTGACCCGTTTTAAATGACTTTTGAAGGAAGCAGATTGGTCTCAAGAAGCCAGCTTCACTCTCTTCCGAAGAGGTCTGAATGAAGAAATAAAGGATGAGTTAGCAAGGGTAGCTCGCCCAAGCTCCTTCCAGGCTCTCATGGACCTTTCCTTGCAAAAAGACTTCCGAATGCAAGAAAGAAAAGCGGAGAAAAAAAAGTCTAAATCGACTTTCCAAAAGGCCACCACAGAACAATTGTCTAGATCTGAGCCCACAGTTTCTCCAAACCCGGACCCAGAACCCATGCAACTTGGGGCCTTCCATGGACACATTACCCCACAAGAGAGGATGCGATGGATTCACACTGGTCAGTGCATGTATTGCACCTCCGATAAAGACCTTGTGAGAG
Source organism: Ambystoma mexicanum (assembly GCF_040938575.1). NCBI lineage: Eukaryota > Metazoa > Chordata > Amphibia > Caudata > Ambystomatidae > Ambystoma > Ambystoma mexicanum. Next base: position 1,154,519,872 of record NC_090928.1, read on the forward strand.
AATGCCCTATTGCTCCTCCACAGCGTTCGGGAAATGCCAGCTCCCAATCCTAGAAGGGGCACAGTTTCGGGAGACAGATGTTTGCTCCACATCAATTCCATCCTTGAACTCTCCTGGACAAAATAATCTTGTGGTTCTACAGGCCTTTCTATCACCTTCCAAGAAAGAATCCTACCCCATCCTGGCATTAGTAGATCGCGGAGCCATGGGCATATTACTAGATCATGATTGGGTCACTGCTCACAACATTCCACATGAAATTTGAGGAACAATGCAACCTGTAGAGGCTATTGATGGGAGACCTCTGTCTTCAGGACCCATAACCCATCAGACTAAAGAGATTCTACTCTCTATAAACCACTATCGAGAGAGGATCAAATTTGACATTATAAAATCAGTCCATTATCCGATTGTTCTAGGATTGTTCTAGGAATGCCCTGGTTACAAAGGCATAACCCCAACATCATTTGGGCAGCAGGCTCCCTGTTACTTGGATCTGAACACTGTATGTATCACTGCTTAACCCTATATTCCTTACCAAAGTCTTCTGAAGACTTGCAAGAGAGTCAGCAAAATCCAGTCACAGTCTCTAACATCATCTGGATTCCCAGGGCCTACCAAGCCTTTTCTGATGTATTTTCGACCGCTATAGTTCATGCTCTCCCTCCTCGCAGACCAGAGGATTGTGCCATCGATACTGTACCTTCAGCAGTGATTCCTTTCGGCAGGATTTTTATTTGATCAGAACCTGAAAAAAGGGCCCTCCGGGAATACCTGGATACTAACCTGGAAAACGGCACCATACCACCATCTAAATCCCCAGCGGGTGCTTCATAGTTCTTTGTTCCCAAGAAAGACACCAAGGAGCTCAGACCATGTCTAGACTACCGTGGCCTTAACCAGTGCACTCTCAAGGACCGCTACCCATTGCCTCTTAACTCGGATATCCTGGAAGCAGTCAGAGGTGCAGTGGTCTTTACAAAACTAGACTTATGGGGTGCCTACCATCTTATTCGTATAAAGGAAGGTGAAAAATGAAAACAGCCTTTAGAACCCCTTTTGGCCATTTTGAATACCTGGTTATGCCTTTTGGACTTGCTAATGCCCCATTGGTATTCCAACATTTTATGGACCGAGTGTTCTCTGATATGCTGTTCATCTTCGTCATTGTATATCTGGACGATATATTGATATACTCCAAGGACAATCTAAAACATGAAGAGCATGTGAAGGCAGTCTTACAACGTCTACATGAACATAAGCTCCTGCCCAAGCCCGAGAAGTGCCTTATCCATGTATCAACTGTTCACTACCTCGGATTCGTTCTCAGCCCAAAGGGAATTGGAATGGACTCCTCGAAGGTAGACTCCTTTTTGTCCTGGCTCGTTCCAACTACTGTGAAACAAATTCAATCCTTCCTGGGGCTTGATAACGTCTATCAGAAATGCATACCAACCTTTTCAGAGATTGCGCATCCTATTGTTACATTGTTAAAGAAGAACACCCCCTTCCTGTGGACCTCAGCCCAAGATACAGCGTTCCAACGGTTGAAGTCACACAAGCCCCCATCCTAGCTCAACCTGACATTGCTCGACCCTTTCTTGTTGAAACTGATGCTTCCAACTACACCATTGGGGCAGTCCTAAAGCAAGAGTTGGATTACAAGTTAGAACACCCCATCGCCTATCTTTCTGGCACATTGACTCCCAGTGAAACCCATTACTCAGTTTTGGAAAAGGAATTACTAGCCATCTGTCAAGCTTTCACTGACTGGCGTCATCTCCTCCTGGGAGCTAAACACCCAGTACAAGTTTGCACGGACCATCAGAATCTTCAAGCCCTACAAGCTCTAGAATGTAGAAACAGTTGTCAAGCCCGTTGGGCCTTCTTTTTTGCTCAATACCAGTTTCAAATCCATCTTGTCCCTGGAACACATAACATTATAGCCAATGCCATATCCAGACGTCCTGATTACTAAACCCTTGAAGATCGGACCTTCCCAAAGATATTTTCCCACACAATATTTGTTGCTCAAGCACTCACCCTCCTGGAGAATATTCAAATTTAAACTCAATCCTCTGAAACCTGGAAGGAGTTTAAGAGAAACACTAGATGGAATCTCAAAACAAAGGACGTGTATCTATTCAAGGAAAATCGGTTGGTCATTCCCACTCCTGGACTGAGACAAAGATGACAAGACTATGTCATGATGCCTTTCATTCAGGACACCGTGGCATCACCAACACCCTCCATCTAATACAAAGACAGTTCTGGTGGCCGAAGATGAAGGATGATATCAGGATCCATATCCAGACATGTGCAGTCTGCAATCAGAACAAACATGATAATAAGAAACCAGCAGGCCTCCTGCTCTAACCAGCAATACCGACAAGACCCTGGGAAATCATTGCCACTGATTTTATCATAGAACTACCATCCTCCAGGGGCTACACAACTATCATGGTTACTAGTGATTTGTTTACTCATATGGCTCATTTTACACCTTTATACAAACTGCCATCCTCATCTGACCTTGCCGGAATCTTCCTAGAACACATATTCCGGCTTCATGGGCTACCCTCCAAGATCATTTCTGACCGAGGACCCCAGTACATATCTCAGTTCTGTAAGCAATTATGTTGTATACTGGGAATCCAGCGTGCCTTCTCTTCAGGCTATCACTCACAGACCAATGGAGCCTTTGAACGTGTAAACCAAACTCTGGAACAATACCTCTGTTGCTTCGCTACCAAGGTCCAAGATGATTGGTCACTCTTAATACCTGTGGCCGAATTCGCTTATAACAATTCGGATCATTCAGCTATCAAAACCAGTCACGTCTTCTGTAGTCAAGGATTTCATCCTTAAGTTCTACCCTCCGTTCTCCCACACCCTATCCCAGTTCCTGCAGTAGATTCCTGGATTGAAACCCTTATTACCATACACAAAGAAGCAAAGGAACACTTAGAAAAAGCCTAAAGAGACGTTAAACATTATGCTGACTCCAAAAGAAGACCTGGACCTTCCTACTCAGTACGCAATAAAGTCTGGTTATCCTCAAAGCTCCTTCCTCGACATCTGTGACCGAATAAATTGGCTCCCGGGTATTAGAGACTCTTTTCTATACAAGAAATCGTCAATCCAGTGGCCTTTCGACTCCGACTACCAGAATCCTGGAAAAGGATCCATCCAGTCTTCCACACCTCACTGTTAAAACCATATCTTCAGTCATCTCGAACAGCTCCAAAATCTACACCATTGATTGTAAATGACCAACTCGAATACGAGGTTTCCAGAATCTGTGACTCTAGGTACCGACGTGGTCAACTACAATATTTGGTCGAATGGAAGGGATACCCTCCCAGTGAGCGCACCTGGGAACCCATGTCAAACATGAATGCCCCCAGGCTGGTTCGAAGATTCCATTTTATCCATCCGGGCAAGCCCGGAGGAGCTGGGTTTCAGAGGAGGCATACTGTCAGATTGAATACAGTGATCCTTCCAAGATGGCCGCTCAAAACGGAATGCTCCTGGCCAGTCTCTACGCTCCAAGCTGCACGCTCTACAAAACAGACACGCCTCCGCTGCTCTGCGCGTCTCAATGCTACTGCTTGCTGTAGTCGGATGTGTGTTGCGGGAGTTCGCTCGGGGCTTTCTTTTGATTCCTGTTTCCCAGTTCCTTGAATCCCCCGTCATTCCTCCCTTTGCTCTACCTTACCTTGATCTTCCCGGATTTCTTCTGCGCTCGGGTCACAGCGTTCCGTGCCTCCGAGTGCAAACTTCATTCCTTCCTGGTATCCACTTTAGACTTCTGAACGCTTCCGGAAGTTGGATAGCGAACCTCATGCTGGAATCCGAGGAACAGCGTTCGGGTTTGTACAAATCCCGGACCGTGAGAAAAAAGATATCACAGAAGGTCGCAAGCAAATAACAAAAGCAGGTGAGAAGGGGAGAGACTTGTGACACCTACTGCCTTTTCACTCGACTAACCTATCCAGCCCGCCATCTTGTTTTAAAGATCCACCTGAGCACTTGGGGACCAACTCCGTTGGTGACGGTGCATGATATAAGTACCTTTAACATTTAACATTATTGAATGTATTGAATGTATTGTTACAGTTCACTAGTTCTTCATATGTACCTAATGTGGATCATATCGCTGGATTTACACTGCTTTTGATAAAAGTGGAATACCAATAACATGTTCCCTGTTGGAAAACAGATCTTAATAGATAGACCAGATCTTTCGAATTGGTCGTCACCATTTCATTTTTGGCATTCAGTTTAATGTCAGTCTATCACAACTCACCTCCAATCGGTCAGCCTCTTTACCTTGGTGTGGTCGCTATAGAAAAGTAGTATATTTCGCTTTATAGACAATCTATCATCTGTGTCTCTTGGAGGCAAATAACTTGATGTTGTTTCAAGAAAGAATCGTAGTCTTGGTCCAATAATATATTCTTCTGCTCTGATATATTCCATGATACAATACTGAAGTCAGGAGTTGTCCTAACCACTTTGATCTTTGTTTGCTGGTCTCTGTGGCTTCAGTCTGATTAGACCCACATCCCCTGGTGGTGTTTATTTCATTTGGCTTTTTCCTTCTGTCAGACTCTGCCCTTATGTTTACTTCTCACTGGCATTTGGGGGGCAGACCTCAAACCTCTTCCTCATCAGAGGCAGGGGGGAATGGTACTCATCTCGAGGCATTTGTATGTTCCCTAGTATTCACATATTATGCAACATAGTGCATATGACTATGCTTTTACCAACTTTCTCAGGGCTGTACATGAGTGAACCACCTGTGTGGTTGAGGCACCTGCATCTGGCCTTCAGCAATCCAAAGGCGCACTCAATGCATGTGCTGGTCCTCCTGTGGGCCTCAATATAGGAAGCCTACTGTGGTCTACTAGGGTTCCTCACAGGTGTCATCAGCCAAAGTAAGTAAGGATAGTCTTAGTCACCTACAATAAATTGAATGTACAGTGTTAGACCTGGTGCTTTTTGTGTCGATGTACATGTATATGGGCCTTTTGTTCCGTTGACCAATGTGCGCTTATCAGTGCACGTAGATGACGCACCTTGCAATCAATTGTTGTGGATGGCCATTTCCCTACTGAGTGCACTTTCAGTCAATGACGGTGTATGCAGGATAATTCATTATGTATTTGTCTATCCACTGACGTCACCCATGCAGTTGACAGCATGGAGATGTTGGTAGGCAATGTACCACCCTATGACCATGCATTGTGAGGGAATGCCTTTGACAGGTGTTTTGCTTGGTGTTGCTGATTGTGTTCTGCTACCTTAAATGCCAGGATGTCCTGTGTAGTCACCTGAGTTCAGTATGTGTACTGGGGTAAGTCAGTCGTTGCTCATCGCCTGTTCACTGCCTTATTGGTGATACATCATGGGATTTGTAGCTGTGTCACATTACTCTGTACGTTCTCCATGTATGTCACAGTGCTGGGTATTTGTCAGATTCACTGCTACTGCTTACCCACACACCAGGTAAACTGTCCTCTGGGTGTGTCCATGTATGCTGGCATGGTGTTGTTCCTCAGTATCATCGCATCCTGTGTGGCACCGGGGTATCGGGTGCAGCAATGACTGATTGTGAGGTCAGTATGATATATCATTTGGATATTCATGGAGTGGAACTGTTTCCTGTTCGGTATGACTGCTCCATTGCCTGGGGGGGGAGGCACCAATGCCACATATGTTATATCCATTGCTACTGTGGTGTTGGGGAATGGGCAATGGTGTAGAAACGTGCCTTTGCTTAGTGCACCTGTGTCTGGGTGGTAGGCATGGAGATGTGCTGACGGCCATGCTTCATGAGCACATCCATGACTTGTTCTAGCACCTTTGAGAAAGTTGGTTGGGATATCCCATGCAGTGTCCTGACAGTGTGCTGGAAACCGCCCATGGCATGGAAGTGCAGGATGGACACAAACTTTACAGTGGGGATGGCAGATATGATTACGATGGCACTCTGGAGATCAGCCTGGATCAGGGTGAGCAGGTCTGTGAGGATGGGATGGTCCAAACGATATTGTTTCACTAATAGGATGTCCATCAGTGTCCAAGGGCATGGGTGGACATGTGGTATGGGTGCCCTCCACAGCGCACCTCTCCTGTGCCTTTGTGGTGCATGTCTCCTTCCCTGCTGAGGTTTTGCTGTAGTTGGTGAATTCTAGGGGGTTGTAGATCCCATAATCAACATCTACCTGTGGCTGCATGTTGACTGGATGTGTGTTTGGGGAAGGTGTGGGTCTTATATACTCCTCCTGAGTGGATCTGGTGCACATGTGCCTTGATTTTCATCACATGTATGCATTTACCTTCATTATTTCAAAGGAAGTAACGGCATTGTGTTTTTGGCTTAATTACCACTGATTTATGGCAGTAATTCAGCTGAATTTTCACTTATAATATGGCAGAAATACCACTTTCTGGCAGTAATTCTGCAGGTGGTAATTCCTCTGGTGGAATGATAGCCATTTTTATGGAAAGCAAATTTGAAGGTAGTGGAAAAAGTGGCGGTATCGGATTTACTGCCATTACCACTTACTGCCATAATTGTAATGACTCCTGCTAGGCAGAAACATATGCAGTGCCCTTTGGGAACCCCACACAAAATTAAGATTACAAGTGCAAGTTCACCTTTGGTACAAGCCTGTACAACACAGTGAAGTGGTAGTGATGGCTGAGCAGCCAGACTTATCTCAAGAGTAAAGTGAGCAGTATCAGAAGTTGTGCAAAGGACAGCAATGACTATGGTTCAAGCAAACACTGATTCAAGGTTTCCGTGTAAAAGAATATATACATTTATTTACACCATCAGTTACAAAACAGTTCACTAATATAAAGCAGCAGGAAATCACAATCTTCATACACTACACCACACCCAATCAATTCTGGACAAGTTAAGCTCAAAATGAAGTGTGATCAAAATGGCACTCCAGTAATTTAAAAAGGGAGGGAAAGAACAAGGTTATCAAAAATCAACAACACCCACAAATGATAGGCAGGGCAATCTAGAAAAGGCTTACTACAACTAGGATTCAAATAAATAGGCCTGGTCCAATGTTAATGGTTAAGAGTCTTTGCAGAGGATCACACAGTTCAGAGTAGTTTGTGGTTAAGTCTTTGCCAAGAGTTCAAAACGAAGTTGGTCGGAGGAAAGGTTATTCAGAAGAGTAGAGTAGAACAAGCCTTCAGAGAGGCGAAAGATTTAAAACCCTTTCACCACTGTCGGATGGAATGAACGACCGGATTTGAACAGTACCTTAGATGAAGAAGAATGCTGTAGCTGAGGCGTTAGTTCATGGCAGTTCCTGCAGGCTCACGGTTCCTGAGCGACTGTCAGACTGACAAGAAGGAGGAAGACTGGGGGGTCCTGCCCTGCCCAGGTAAGAAGTCAGCAGCAGAGCAAAGCGTTGAATAAAAGGTGCGCTCCTTAAAAGCACAAATGGGCTCTCTCTCACTGGCTATCCGGTTTCCTGTAGCAGAGCAAATTCAACCAGGCTGAAGAGGAGGTCCAAGGGCTTTGTGAGCTGATTGGTACCACCAGGCTCAAGGGAAGAAGACTCCTGCGGATCTTCACTGTTGTCAGAGTTTCGGGCGATTCAGACCTGCAGCAGGCCGTCACCGGGATGTCCAGTAGTTGCAGCAGTCGTCTTCCTTCTGCTCCACATTGGTTCTCTCATTCCAGTGGTGACTCTGCCTTCCAAGTTCCAAAGACCAGTTCATAAGCAGTTTTCCCCCTTTCACACAACCTGGCTGTCAATCACACAGCAGGGTGGTTGTCCTGGCAGGACAGCGGCCTAGCCAATCAAACTAGAGAATGACTTGGGTCTCCAAGGAGACCATGTGTAGGGGGCCTCAAACCCCTCCCTCACATCCTGTCCAGCCAGACACTTAGGCGCCATAGGAGGGTTTCTCTGCAGAAGACCGCCAAAGGACGGCAAAAAAAGGGACCAAACCTGGTTTGACATGCAGAGTAAAACATGAGAAAGACCTTTACAAAAAGAAATAGTGAATAAACCCAACCAGAACCAAATAAAATTAAAAGTGGTCCAGCGGATAAAAGTTTGAGGCTACCACCATAGCCTCTAACAGTACCGAGGCTATTTTCATAGCTGGCGGTAAAATAAAAATGGTAAATACTACTGCCTCCAGCCAAATCTTAGAGAAAGGGGAACAGAATAATGTTCCATGAGAAACAGACAACAAGGGATAATTATTAACCCTTACAGTACTCTATGGAAATAGTTTGTACTGGATCTGTAAATTTAAAAAGACTAGTAAAGTCAATGGCAACTTTACATGTTCTGGGAGACAGTAGTCAGTCCCAGAAGATGGAGTTTAATAGTGGGAATTCTTAAAAGACAACCCTGTGTTACTGTACTAAAGGTGCTCTCTGACACACAGTAAAAAGATGATGCCTATGAGACCCCATAGTCCATGAGCACAAAGTGTGCAACGCATAGTCAAAACACATGGAAGAGTGGGGAAAAAAGGCTCACACTCTTACCAGGTGGAGAAAAAAAATCCTAGGAATACAGCAAAGCTGCTGAGGGACTCAGTAGGTAAGGGAAATTAGCCATTCTGGAGAATTCTCCCTAACAACCCCCACAGTATGTAGAACACATAGCACACTCTTGACCTTCATCCTCCACGATAAGACTGAGACTTAAGTGTGAAACCCTGTTACAAGAGACAATTCCTGAATCTCACTGGTCCAATATACTAAGTCACTACTCAACAGTACTTAGAAATGCTAGAGTGAAAAACTCATAATTCAAAATACTCCATGACTGGAATTGGTCACCAAACAAACTATTTGGAGCAGGACTGCAACCATGTGATGAGTGCTGGCGATGCAAATGCACAAATGCAACATTGTGCATATTCTGTGTTCATGACCAGATGTTACGGGACTACTGGTCCCAAATACTGGCCCACATAGATGCAACCAGTGGCACGGCAGTTAAAATAGATCCAAACACAATACTGTTAGATGACCTGCAAGATAGATGAGCTTCTCAAATTCAGTTGTATTGATGGAAGGTGAAAGCACTATTGACAGCAAAGACCTGCATACTCAGACTCTGGCAAACACCAACTTGCCCAACATATCACAAGTGATATAGAGATTATAGGAAAAACCCCTGACATTCTGAAACATTTGGGGTAGCTTCTTACAGGATAGGCACATCAATGAGATCATGCAATAAATACTGGTCTCCTCCACACCAATTCACACCACACCATAACTAGATTTGCAGTTCCTTCCTAGCAGAAAAGAAACAACACGATCACCCTGATCCCAACCAAAAGCAACGTGCATGTTCTCTTTACGACTGTATTTATCTGTTACTTTCCTTTAGTTAAGTTAGATGTTAAACCGGGTGTATAGTAAACAATGGACACTAGACCAAAAGATGTGATTGTTTACAGAATAGAGAAACACCAGGTCAAGGAGGAACAGGAACGGCAGAAACCAGTGCAAAACCAATCGAACTGAAAGCCTTAAAGAAGCAACTAGGGAAATCCACCCTTATCATTGGCTCTGCCCCTAGATTAACGAGGATAGAGTCTGATATGTATTGATGTCTACAGACTCTACCTATGCCGTAAAATTTGGTAGCATGGATTCTATTTGTTTATTTCACAATTGATGTAAACAATCAATAAGACCTGCAATATGACTGTTATCACTAAAATGCAAATAAAGAGTAAATTACAAATACAGATATTGATGGGGTATTAAAAGACCATTGGAGTTCCCACAGTCTAACCTTCAGTAGTTCAACCAATAGGGCATTAATTATGCTTACTGAGGCATTATCTCTGTCATCACATGCAGTTTATTTGTTTTAAATGTTACTTGCTTCATAGGAAACCTTGTATCAACAAGTTTACAATTTTACAAAAGGGATCTTGTGTGTGATATATTAGTAAAATAACGATATTGAAAACACATGCAAAACACATTATTACAATTATGTAGTCATTTTTTGCAATCTTTGAGCACCTCCAATAGGAACTTAGTCAACATTATTGAAAGTACTGCTTGAAAGCCACTGAAACAAAGACAAAGTTCTTATGCTATGTAAACACATTTTGGAAAAGTGTATCCTTCGATCAATTATTGCATTACATTCTGTAATGAAATGATTAGTGTTTTCAAGTCTTCCTTGAATTTTTTCACTCGGTCCTAACATTTCATTGTCTCCACCCTCCAGTAAATTAAAATGAAAGCTAGAAAAAATCATCATTAACATTTCTTTCTGGAAACATTTTAATGTAAGTCTTTGGTATACAATATTTCAGAGTGAAACAGAGACATTCTTTGGTTAATTTTCTTTTTTTATCATTCATTTAGTTAATAGTTTCAGCCCTCAAAGGCTGCTTATGTCTTTATTTCTTTGACAAATAACCCTTGATTGAAAAGAATTTGCATTGCAAGGCTGCAATCACAGACCGGTGTCTGGTGTGCATGTTTTCTCACACTGGCCAAAGCATGACCCAGCCCATCCCCAAGCGACCACCTGTTATAGCCAATATAACTGACTTAACCTTAAGGTCCCTGAATTCCATGGAACCACGTGCCCTTTGACCACCAACCCTAAAGTAAAAAGTCCTGAAATATTCAAAGAGGATGGACAGGGCACATCGTTGAGCGATAATCGTATGATTTGTACTGCGAGGTGCTGAGAGGGATACATTATAGTTCAAAACGAAGGTGGAGACCTTGGAGCCGAATAGCGCAGAAGGGAGTGCGTGAAATGTATGTGTGAAGGTTAGTGTGCCCCAGAACCTCCTTTGTGCCTGTTTTAAGGCCTGCCAGGGGCACAGTATAAGTGAGCTGTATTTTTGGAGTATAATTATTTTGTTCTTTGACCTTCGACGTGAGAAGAAGATGATCAAAGCAGCACCCACGTGACGGAAGAGAGATGGATTGGGCTGGAACCAATGGCCTGACATCTCTTATGGAGCCTAGCATCTCTTATGGAGCAGGCGGATCATGTATGGGCGCACATCAACCAGCCGTGCAGGGATTTACTATATGCATTGCATCATTTATGACAATGTTTTCTTTATAAGATTCTGCTTGTACTCCTTTTCGGCATAACGTTCTTGGTAGCTGAGTTATTTGTTGTTGTTCTAATCTGCGTGTGAGATAAAACATGTGTTATCCTTACAAAATCAACTTGGGCTTTTCTTCCCTAGTGGGTTGTATTCTCTCTGGTGTGAGTATTTAGGGGCGTGTCTTCAGAGCTCTGCTTAACTAGTACACCCGTCAGCCTGAAGTAATCATGGACAAGGCAGCATGAAGGTGTCCTTTCTCACTGTGTGAGATCATACCACCTGAGATGCCAGAAAATGCTAGTGAAGACAATACAACCAGTTGCTCGCATTAGAGCCAGGGGCCCATATGCTCTCTGTCAGCCTGTGCTGTGAAATCAAATCCTTGAGTTTCGTTATTTCTTTCAGGGAATGGGGCTGGGTGTCAATTTCTGTACTTAAAATTAGTTTTGCATACAAATTAAAACACTGCCACTCTCCATATTTCTTCAGTTACAGTGTGTTGTGGCTCAGTGCCACCCTTCTGGAGCCATAGATATTTTGACGGTGTCCAGTCAAAGGGTTGAATACATTGTTTCGAACTGCAATAGTTTCGAATGAAAAGGACCAAAAAAAAATGTGAATGCCTTTTTTTAAATGTATTTTTTTTTTTTTGCCTTCGTACTAGTTTTTCCCCAAAAAACGTCCATCCGAATTTTTTTGTTGTTGATCCTTTTGATTCAAAACAATTGCATTAAATCCTTTTGTATTTGAACCTTTCACTATAAACAATTTTTACAATTGGGGCAACAGCTCTTCTCTCACCAATAGATGAGTGCAGACCTCCTCCCAAGTCTCATTGGAAGGGATATTGGGCTCCATAGCTATTTCATTCTATACATCCAATCTATTGTTTTTTATTGCTTGTCAATATCTTCTTTTCTGTCTCTCATTTGTTGAATCTATTGGTTCCCTATTAAAACACGTTTGCACTATTACCAAAAAGGAGGGATTGTGACTAAAGGCCCGATTCATGGAACTTTTAACATGGTGCAAAGTGACTTTGCACTCCCAACAAACACCCTGGGTGTGATTTACAGAAATGTTTGTGCAGCGTCTAATCATTCCCCGCCAGAAAAAGGCACTATGTGCAGCGCAAAAAATAAAGGCCCCAATTTACAGATTGACCTCTGCGCAGGTTCCCTGCTCCATGCAACATGTCCGCGAGCCTTGCGCAACGTGGCCGAGACTGGCTAGCGCAAATAGCAAGAAGGGGGTGGCAGAACATGCAAAAGACCTCATTAAATCGGAAAAATTAGGGATAACATTGGCATGGGGTGGGAGGCACTGTCACAATGCACAAACACGCCCCATAAAGTGCAAACAAGCTTGTATTTATAGGTTCTTGTCTGCATCTCCACCATGCTTGTTGCATACCTACTGCTACATTGAAGGAGGAGGCGAAAGGAGGAGGCCCAGAATCTAACTTACACGCATAACAGCATAACAATCTTTGGCATGCCCGATGACGAAGTGTATCACACATATCGCTTCTCCCTCATGTCATCCTTTAATTGGTCTAGGAGTGGGGCAATGACCTGGTGCCACGAACCATGTGCACACAGCCAATGTCGACCTTGCTGAAAGTCCTAAATGCACTCCATTTCCTGGGGACTGGCACATTCCACCAGACCACAGCCATTGTTGGGGGTATTTCACAGCCCACCCAATCATGCTGCCTGAAGCAGGTCCTAAGCTGCATCATTGCACATGTGCACAGTCTCATAGACATGCCATGCAATGTGCATGCAAGGCAAATAGTGGTACAAGTCTTCTATGCAGTTGCCCACTTCCCACAGGTACTTGAGTCAATGGATTGCACACATGTTGCACTACAGCCCCCACGAGCCACAGAACACATTTACTGGAACAGGGAACATTGGCATTCGCTGAATGTGCAAGTAATCTGCGATGCCAAGGGCCTCATAATGCATGTCAATGCAAACTACCCTGGATACACCCATGATAGCTACATACTACTCCATTCTCCCATCCTCTAGTCACTGGCAACAGGACCATTTAGAAACAATTGGCTCATTGTTGAGTATCAGCCAGCACACACATATGCACACACCAAGTGGGGTCACAACCAATACAAACCAGCATACCAAACAATACCATCACCAAATACTGTTTATGTCATCCACAGGGGACAGTTCATATCCGCTCTCACCATTCCTGTTGAACCTATCCAAATTCCCACCACACCAGCAGAGACTCGCTATAATACAGCACACATTGTGACCCGTGACAAAATTGATAGGACTTTTCCAGTGCTGAAATCACACTTCTGCTGCCTTGATCATTCAGGTGGTGTACTGTTGTATGCAACAACAGTGTCATGCAAAATTATATTGGCATGGTGCATCTTGCATAATATCACCACCTGCTGTGGCATACCAATAGAGGTACATGAGGGTTTGCAGCCACAGCCACAGGCAGTAGCCATGCCAATGGCAGGCCAAATGGTGAGGGGCCAGAACACTTGCAATGAGCTAGTCCACACGTATTTCACTAGAAAAAAACATCCAGTGTGGACGTCACACCATACCCACATCTCTGAATGCCTTTGATGATGAAACATGGCAAGTCCAGTTGCCCATACACAACTACCTGAGATTGGCATGCCAGGGAAGCCATGTGGTGTGTGCCTCATACCTGTTGAAAACGCACACATCATGAACATCGCAACATCTAACAAGAATAATAAATGCTGCAGCATGACACCTCTCAAAAAATACACATGTGGAAGGAGAGGCTCACGTGTGCATGATGCACATGAATGATGTACTAGCTACCTGAGAACAATCATGGCAGGACATGGCATGCAATGAACGCAGGATATGACAACTAACAACCCAAGAACATACCCAGACAACTGTTAATGTGCCAGAGACACGTGCAAGTAAGCACCACAAGTGGGCAAACTAACACCGGCATGCAGAACAAACTCAAACAAGGTACAGAAACAGTACCACCCCCATGTCAGCTGCCTGTGACAATCACTCCCCAACACCAGATATTCACATTCAGGGAACACCCTACCTCTGCCACATCAGGACAGTACAGGAATGCATAGGACAAAAACATGCAAATGACAGGCAGATACCACATTACCTCCTTACATTGAAGTTGTGCTGTGCATCCCCAACACCTCCAACTAACTCTGGGGCCCCACATATGTGTTAGGAGGGCCAATTTACAGCAGAAGGAATTGGTAATTTGTTTGAAGGAGAGAGTTATGTTTGTATTTACAGGGGGTGTGGGAGCCAACAGTGCAAAGTGACCTGAAAAACAAACACATACATGACCATTAGAATGTATGTAGCCTGTGACACCTATTCCACAAATAAACACACATCATGGCCCAACATCATATTTACCTGTATGTCAGATCATGCCACTTGTGAAACCAGCCTGTCAGCTGACATCACTGAACATGCGTGGCAGACCAGTCCACCTCCTGCATCACTCGGAACGTTTCACTGTGTCAGAACCAACTGCCCACGGGGCATGATGGCAATGTCCATTAAAAATTCAAATGAGTCCACCTTGGACAGTAAATAAAAATAATAAAAATAATATAATATCAATGTCTGTGCACAAAGTCAACAGGTGTGATGAGTAAGGGGCGTGTTGAGTTGAAAGCGAACAAAACTACTTGGTGCAGGGGACACAAAACACATCACACCTTGAAAAAAACTTGCTACAATCCACACTGTGGATCATCATGGGGAGTGCCACCCTGGCCATGCACTGACAATGCCTTGCTCTCCTGTGCGGCTGCCACACTCGACATGGAGGCATGGAGTAGTTTGCCAAGTTACACAAGGTTTTTGTGATTCTCCTTCCATGTCTCACACATATCTGCCTGCATAGCAGCCCTTGAGGCATCCATCTGTGCACTGATGGTGTCCCTCAGGGCAGACATCTCAACATGTGACTGCTAATTGGTTGTTGATCCACCATCTACCTCAGGATTCAGCCACATCATCCTCTTCCTCCTCCACAAACACTTGTGTATGGACGCGTTATAAATGCCATATCATATCATATATCATATCCACTGAAGATGCCTGTGCAGACATGCTGATGATGGCCTGCAGCAGCAGTGGGTTCTCTCCATGTACTGCAGCCCGGCCACTGCTGGTGCGTGGTTGTGTATGCCCTGCTGGACCCCTGCCACCAAGGTCCCCTCAGCTGCAGCCTCACCTGCAAAACGTAAGCCAAGACCAATTAGGGCAACGTCTGGACATCCATCCATGACTCACAGGAGACGCATGCAGTACAAACTGACTAAGGACACATGCAACAGAATCCAACACTGCTCCCATAGTACTGTCCTACACCCATGTCAACCCTAGCCAGAACAGCATTGCACCCACCCCAGACACCCTGAACACAACTCACACCATGGCAGAGTAATACTGATGGGTAATAGATCATCAACCATGCAACCACAGCATGCTACGTAAGCCATTGGGATTTACCTGTTGTACACCAATGGTGTAATGCATATGCATCTGTGCCACATAATGTGGGCAAGTGAGTGCCAGGTCCAAAAGAAGCAGACACCATCAGCCTGCCATTGAATACCGATCAGGCACAACCTTGCAAACATTAATGGAGATGCATGTAGACAAGTGCATGCGTGTGAATGCTACCGAATCCACACATGTGGACAACACCATGTGGCCACTGTGACTGTGCAAGCAGGGGGTGTAAGTTGTGGCAGCACTGGCAAAAGACATGCAAACATACATCTGCCCATGAATGGGCAGTCAATGTACAATTCCATGACCAAACGGAAGAGCAAGTAGGTGAATGACGGCGGTAGGAGCATGGAATTGATACATAGTGTCATAGGTGAAAACGCAAGGCCTGTGTGACAAGGTGGCAAGAGACTCTGGCACACTGATGGCAACCCGTCAAACAGTGTATCAAGTGCACACGTGGGTTAATGTTAAAGGATATATGTTCCGCATACTATCACCACCGTAGTGCTCCTGTGGTGCAATGGCGGATTTAAAAGAAAGGGCGATAGATTAGGGTGCATTAATAGGACAAAGGGTGGAGAAGGATCAAGGGAACTGTGGTGTGCTTTTGGCAACTTCAGTTTGCTTAACACCGTTTGCTGAGCTTTTTGGTGTAATCCAGTTGGAATCTGTTGTGTGCTGTTGTGTAAGGCTCTGTGTGGTGTGTTTGTTGTTTGCGGTATAGTGAAGTGCGTGCGGGTTGATGTGGTTTAAGAGGTATGGTTGTGTTTAGTTAGGGTTTGATAGGTGTATGAGGAGGGGTGAGGTTTTAGTACGGTTCGTTATTAGCATTGTTGTCTGAAGAAGCGCACACTGATTTTGTGCGTTTTCAAGATTTAGATGTTTTTTTTCCTTACAGTGATCTAGTTTCAGCATGACACAAGAATGTCTCTCATCTCTCTATCCATATGTTGCACCATTCAGTCTCTACAATTCCATCTTTGTTGTTACTCAGGCCAGCCCTTACATCTCAGTCTGTGCCTGATGCAAACTGGTCCCTGTGGATCTATCTAGTTGTGACCTATGCCCATACCCATAGCTCTGTCTGTGTGTGAGGTGGTACAGTTCAGTCCTTACCAGCATGTACACAAGTACACATGTGTGGATCATATGATATGATATGATATTTTATTTGTATCGCGCTCATACACAGGTGTTTCAGAGCGCGACAAGGCAAGGGAGGGGAAAAGGGAAGAACGATACAGCGATCTTACTAGGCCCAGTGACATTGAGAACATGCAAGTGCATGGGAGAGAGGGAGGGGGAAAGTGCATGGAGGGGAGGGAGAAAGTGGAAAGTGCAGAGCAAAGGAGAACCAGGATAAATACTAATTAAAATAAATAAATTAATAATACAATCAGCACAAAGTGGTAGTGCAGCCAAGTGGCATGTGCTATGTTTGAGGCAGCAGATCAGGTGGTCTCATAAGCACAGGAGGGAAAAAAAGGGGGGAGGGGTGTATGGGTACAGATCCAAACCACAGTGCAAGGGGTGGCCCGGAGGCAGTGTGGTAGGATGGCAGGATGAGCAAGAACCTGGGACCAGAGACAGAGGGTGTCCCCATGTACAGTCATTGGACAGTGTGATCACAATCCCATCCCCTTGTGGACAGGTAATTTCAAGTTGACAGGACTCCACCATGCAAATGTCACAGTCAAGGTTGCAACAAGGGACCAACACACACATGCACCACATGCATGAAATGCCAATGACATACATGGATGACAGTGGTGTGCACCAACATGTCAAATCCTGCACAAACTACCTGAATGCACATGCATCCTGGACATGCATGGCTGGGCAGTCTGCAACCAGCACAAGGGCGGCAGGTAACCCTACCATCAGTACACTGGCATTGCACACGTCCCTGCGTCCCTGTATTACCTGAGCATCAAATGACAGATACATGCATGAGTCACTGGCAGTGGTGGAGCCATGTCAGTGCAGGCATCATTGACAGTACACACAACATAGACATGGCACATATTCCGTGCATGCTGATATGTAGCAGCTGGACACAATGCCACAGTGACTATTCCATTCACATCTACACGTGCGAGGTGTATTGAGGACTACCCTATGCTGACAATGGCCACAAAGCATCTTGCGTTTACTTCACCCCTATGCATGTGCAGCCTGAACCTCAATGGATTGGGGTTTGAAGCCTGTGGTGGAAGTGTGCAAAGGGAGAAAAGACCAAAAGTTATTTTTCCGACAATAACTTTTGGTCTTTTCTCCCCTGAACATTTCAAACTTTGCCCCTGCCCCCACCCACACCCACACCCCCGCCCCCTTCCCCCTGCTTACATTAGGACCTTAGGGCAGCACACCTCACTGTGTGCTGGCGACTCTCTGTGTCCCTGCGACACCTGTTCCCTTTCACTTATGTGATCGGGATCCAGCGCTGGAGGGTCCTTTTCTTTTTTTTTTCCTTTTACTTTTGACAGGATTGGCTGCTGGGGACACGCCCGCAACCCCTGCTCACAGTATAGTGAACAAGGGTGTAGGCTACACCCCTGCAGCCCTTGCCACCGAATGGGGGTTTTGGTCGAAACTTCACAGGCATTCAGAATTTTCGAACAGCCAAAATTCATCCAAACCTCACATTTGGGATTATAAACTCTGTCTTTTTGGACGTTTCCGACCTCAATACAATCCCACTCAGCAACACCAATACACACCCTTTTCGCCATGCAAAGTGGCATCATGAAAACAAGCATCTGAACTGGATGGCCTCTGACTGGGGATCTCCAAACAGCTCTTTAAGATGAGTAGCAGTACCCTTGAGATAGATGGCGATGCAGATTCGTACTCTTGCATCAAATAACTATGACAACTCAATAGTTTGGCAAAGGGAGTCCGTTTATTGACAAGTACATAAAACGGGGAGTACTACGAACATCAGCAATCGCTCAATCTTTTCTCTCTCTCTCTTCCAACTCCAACTCAATTTTGGAAATAAAACACAGTATTTATAGTAAAAACTTGTCATCATTGATGTGCAATCTAAAAACCTAACATGCAACATGATTGGTTATAGGAAGGTAACTTTATCATAGGTTCTATACCTGTATGTGGTAACAGGGAGAGGGGATTGGACAATCAATGTCAGGTGGGGCAACTAGGTCCTCCCTTCGAAATGGCCCCTATGAACATCACTAAAAGTACAACGTCCTATTAGCTCTTCTCTCTATAGGACCCTAGATGACTTGGTCCACTATGATTGGGTTGACATCAACCCGACTCATACTTTTCCACTTTCAATCAATCATCACTTCAGTGGTCATGTGTCAATTACTGCCTTGTAGTTTGGCCTCGAGTCTGCTTCTTGGACTGAGAACTTTTAGGGAGTATGGGCATGGCAGAGATCCATGCATAGGTGTGTAAGTCTCATTCTTCTAACCTTCCTTGTCACATGACTAGGACATGGTGAAATCAACCTCTTCCTTATGTATTTTTGTGTATTTGATTTAATTCTGCCTGTCTTTTGCTGCAACACTCTCCTCTTGAGACCTTTAGTAACCTTTGTCCAATTCTGCTCATGTGCGTAGTGGAATTATACTCATGCATAAAGTGCTTTTGAGGTATATTTATGTAGATGTTGGCGCTTGCCGCAATCTATTTCACTACTAAGCTTCTTGCGGTTTCTTGCATCTGTACACATTTAAACTAACTGAATATCTTCATCATGTATATGACCTAAGTTTCTTCATCTTGGGTTCAAGATGTCATTTTCATCCTTAGTATCGTCTGTTTGACTTCGTTTTTCATACGCATTCTCTGATCTTATATCATCTATGTGTGTGTCCGTCCGATGTCTTATGATGTCACCATTCGTCTTCCTTTATTATCTTATTGGCTTCTTCGAGTATTCCATCCATTCTGCCAACAGTAATTTTGTCTTGACTGTAGATATGGTTTTCTCAATGAGTACCTTACTGTCCATGTTTTCTTAGGTGTCGGTACTTTAGTAGGTTCTGTTACTCTAGTAGGCACTGGGCAGAGCCCATCCGCTGCTCTTTGCTGGTTTATTTGTTCTTCATACGGCACATACTTTGGCGTGAAAGTACTGGGTTCTACCAAGGGGGTGGCTGGAGTGTGGATGACACCTGACACTTCATATTCACTCCCCCCTCTGGGCGATTCATCGACCACTCTCACTTCCTTCTTTGTATCCCCTTTAATTTCATCTTCTGATCATGTCTTGGGCATAATCATCTTCATTTGGACCAGTTACTTCAGTGGCCCATTTGAGTGAAGCATCACTTCCCATGAACTGGCCTCTGGCCGTGCACATTGCTATATTTGATAAGCAGTGTGCTGTTTTGACATCTATCCCCACTGCTACAAAGAATTTTGATTTCCCCATGCTGTACGGTAGGAGTGCACAAACAAAGCATACTCCATCTGAAGTGCGCCTTCAAACTTCCTTCATGTGTTGGTACCATATATTGTTTCCCATGTGTGCTGTGCTATCCAGGTAATCATTCCGTTTGTTGTTATCTTCTTGTAGGCTTCTTCTAATTCTCAAAGTCATCATGTAGTTTTCTATAACCACATATCTGAATACATCAGTATAACTTCTGCTGGCTGTTTATTCTGCAGGAACATTCATCTGGTTTCCTTGAGTATTAAAAAGTTCAGCAAGTTTTTCTTTATCCCTCTGGTTCTTTCTGGCTTGGTTTATAAATGACCATATAGATTCTACTATCTCTGCACGTGATTTTTCTGTGGCACTTGTGCTTGACCCTTTCATCACTGGATAAGATGTGCTCGTAAGTGCTGTCTGTTTGTGTATTCTCTAAAGTTGTTTGTCTCCTTAAAAGTTCAGCTTCCTCCATCTGTCTCTCATTTTCTTTTGGCATAAAACTTCAAATCGTTTTTTGTCCATGCTTTCCCCATTCTCTAGAATGTGATTCTAAAGTTATTGACACCAGACCAGGTGTGTATGTGCCCATTATCTGTGTATGTGTATCTTGCATCAATCCCTCATCTGATTTACTTTGCGGACCCTGTCTCCGGCGTTTCAATTCATTTGTTATCTCAAGTGTGCAAGTGTTGTTGTTTACCACATCCATCTCAAGCTCAGTCATTCTATCATTCTTTCTAGGAACTGGAATGACTATGTAAGGTCTGGGCACCTTTGTAGTTTTCATGCGTACATCATGGTGCATGGGAATCTGACCGTTTTCTGCACCGATAAATAATGCAGTTCTAATCGTTAATGAATACAATGCATGTGTAAATTATACACCTGTCGGTAATTTTACAACATTTGTTCCTGGGCCAATATGAATGTCTCTCATCATGGGGGAGGACTATGCTGCTGCCCTGGCTTCCCATCCGATCATCTAAGGAGGCAAAACAAATTCCTTTAATACATGCTAAACAGTGTCAATATTTCTGGACTCTGCTATGCTTGTAGGTCACGAGTGCTGGACCAATTATCCTCTAGATCCAAATAATAGATTGTCTCTTTGGTAAGGAAACTGTTATTTTTCCATTAACAAAAGTTCCAACTGAGGCAATAAGTTCAGTAAGTCTTAAATTGCATGTTCCATATAGACCAATTCCCAGTCTACGCCTCTAGTCTGTTTTACTCCAGACAACATGAAGTATTGGCAACATCTTCACTATCTGTCCCTCGAGGAAAATTTCGACACTCTTCTGTGATTTTGATGATGACTGTAAAGTTCGACCTGTATCACAATGCTATGCAGGAGCATACTCAGATGTGAAGTGTTTGCTGGATCTCTGATGAAAGTGAGGACATCAATATTTGCATGTCTCCCCACAAGTTCTGGAAAGTCTTCAATTAAGCAAAAAAATACAGCATTAGTTAGTTTGTTATTTTCTTGCGATTGGGACCTTTGTCTTGTCCTCGCTGTACTCCGGAAATAAAAGAAACTGTTATGCAATCACTGCGAGCAGCCTTCTTATTTTCTTTTTGGTTTCAGGATCTTGAAGAAACTCTGTCATGTTCATGACTCTTCCCACCAATGACGGGTAGGACCTCAATGCTAACTTGAAATAGATCAGAATGTATTTGGTGAGGTCCCTATTGCGTGACACCATAAGTGAGTCCAAACAAGGATTCTGCACGAAAGACTCAGGATACTGTATTCTCTTCCAGTTTATATGTCCTCGATCAAAATTTGGTATAGTTTTTCTTATCAATGCTTCAGTGTGCCTCAGTCCAAAGTTCAAAATCAATTAGCTATTGTGTGGCTTATAAATGCAATTCTGTTCCTTCACCCTGAAACTAGGATGCACAGAGGGTTCGTGTTTTGAGTCCTTCTTTCCTTATTATGCTTAAAGGATATGTCCAGAATTAAGCCACAACTTTGCACAAAGGTTTCTTGTCTCTTGCTTGACCGGTCATGCGTCCTTATTCCTCATCATGGATCTTGTCTGCACATGCTGTGGTTCTTCCCTGTTGTCTGTAGTGTCTTCGCGGTGGGGTGCAGGCATAGGGATTTCTTCGATGTACGGCTTGATGTCGCCCAGGAAGATCGAAGCTCTTCTTCCCCGTAAATTTACTGCAGAGGTTATGATGTCCTCTACGATGAACGGGCCGTGGAACCTCGGCTCGTCCCACTTTTTTCTTGTATGATTCCTTACTAGGACAGTGTCCCCAGGGAATAATTCAGGTACACGTAATTCTGAAACTTTAACTGTTATAGCATCTCCTTCTGTATTCTGAAATTACAGACAAACAATATGTCATACAATTCAAGTAGTTTTGCATTTCCAATCTTAACACTACTCCTGTAGGCTGAGCATCACATCTAGTTCTAGTTTGAGGTGTTAATGGCATTAGCATCCTTCTGCCCATCACCATTTTGTGTGGTGTGTGATGGTGATCAGAACGAGGTTGGTTTCTGAGTGCATACAGTGCCAGTGGAGGACCGTGTAACCATCCCTTCTTCAGAGTAAGCTTCAACTTGGCTATCCTTTCCTTTAAAAAGCCATTGAGCTTCACACATATCCATTCAATTGAGCTTCACACATATCCCATTCCCTTGAGGATGATACGCTGATTTAAAAAAAAAAAAACAACAAGCTGTTCTGTTCAAATACTGCATTATCTGACCTTATAACTTTGCACACTCCCCATCTGGGAAACACCTCCCTCACCAGGAATTTGGCTGCACAGGTGGAGTCTGGGTGTGTACATGGACCTGCTTCTATCCATTTGGAGAATGGACACACCACAACAATTAAATACCTGTACCCTTTACATACTTGAATCATATCCACATAATCGATATGCAAGTGCTGAAAAGACACATCAGGCCTTCGGATGACTCCTCTAATCACACGCAGTGTATGCCCAGCGGTGACCTTCTGAAAGATTATGCAATTTATCATAAAAAATGCAACGTGCTCGGCCAAGTTCGGTATAAACCAGTCTTCGGCAATTGTTGCTGCTAGATTCTCTTTTGTTATGTGAGCTGGAGAGTGTAACTGTTCCAGTGCTATCTTCAATAAGTCTATAGGCATCACGGGTTTGCCAGTGCTGTCTTGTCACCACAAGCTCTCAGAGGGGTTTAAAGAACACCCTCTTCATTTCCATAGGTTCTTTTCTTCCTGTGGTGCTTCTCCTTGAAGCTCCATTAACTGAGACTTCGGCATATTGCTATAGCCTTCCAGCTCACTTTGTGCAATAATCATTTTCTCATGCACTTCACACCTTTCCACATGCATTATTATTTCAACTTCAGTTGCCACACTCTTGGCTTCAGTGTCTGCTGCTTCATTTCCACGTGAGATAAAATCTGTCCCTTTCATGGGGGCAGCGCATTTCATGACTGCTATGCCCACTGGGAGCTGTAGTGCCTTAATGAGCCTATCCAATGAGGTGGCGTGCTGCACTGGTGTGCCCGCTTTGAGGTAGCCCCTCCTCTTCCAGCGCGCTAAGCCTACATGCACTGTCGACATCAAACAGGCATGATCACTGTACACTGTTACTTCCTGGTCTGCGTGATTCTCGAGTGCGAGTATCAACGCCAATAATTCTGCACCCTGTGCTGAATAATGTGAGGGTAACCATGCACTAATGAGTACTCGGAATTCCCCATTCGCCGGGTGCTTCCTCACTGCAGCAACTGTATATCTCTGTCCATTATTCTGATCGATCCTGGAGGAACCATCAACAAAGATGATTTCTCCTTCTGCCAATGCATTTTCTTTTACTCTGGGAATTTCATCATAAAATTCTTAATAGTTCGCACAATCATGTATTGGCTCTCCTTCAGTGACTGGCTTTGCTATAAACATAGCTGGGTTCACTATTTTGCATCAAACTATTTTAATCGTTGGATTTAATATAACCACTTCATAAGCAGAAGCTCTCTGAGATGTCAATGTGCCTTTCGGTTTCTCTAAAATGGCAAATAATGCATGCTCGACAAATAATCATTGGGCAACCCATCACAATGGTTGTAGCTTTTTCTATGGTGAACGCTGGGGCAGCCAAACATTGTTCGCACAGGAAGTGAGCGCTCATCACTGAGTCTAAATTCCCAGTTTAGTATGCCAGGGGCTTGTACCCCAACATGGTTTTCTGTGCAAGGACTGCTGTCATAACACTGCGATTTGTGTGTGAAAACAGGTAGAATTCCGCTGCATAATTGGGAATCCCTAAAACTGGTGCTATGCAATGGCCTTTTTTAGTACATTAAACCCTTCCTCCATTGTCTTAGTTCACGCAATTTTCTCTTTTGTTGCCTGTGCTTTCTTTAAGGCTTGTAACAAGGGTCTGTTATAAGAACTATAATCAAAAACACATGCTCTGACGTAGTTGCAAAGCCCTAGAAAACTCTGCATTTGCTTTATCGTGTGTGGCTTAGCTGTTTTTGAAATGGCTTCAACTCTTTCCGGGGTAACTCTTTTCCCTTCATGTGAGATCAGCTGGCCTATGAACAGCATCTCTTAAATATTGTAACTTCTCTTTGTCAACTTTATATCCTTTATATTCCGGGGTAACTCTTTTCCCTTCATGTGAGATCAGCTGGCCTATGAACAGCATCTCTTAAATATTGTAACTTCTCTTTGTCAACTTTATATCCTTTCTCAGCAAGTATAGTCAATAGCTGAATGGATTCGCGTCTGCACTCTTTCTCTGCAAATTAGGATGTCATTTACGTATTGCAAGACAGCACTCTCTAATGCAATATTGCTTAAATCCATCTGCAGGACTCTATTGAAAATCGAAGGAGACTCACAATACCCTTGAGATAGTCTTGTACTTTTCAGATGAACTTGTCTGAACATAAATGACGTCAAATCCTGTGAATCGTTGTGCAATGGGATTGAGAAAAACACATGTTTCAAGTCAATCACTGTGAAATATCGTGCTTCAATGGGTGTATTAAAAGGATAGTGGACGGGTTCAGGACTAGAGGGAACTCGGCCTCGACTATCTGGTTTATCCGGTGAAGATCTTGTATTAAATGCCAAGACCCTCCCTTTGATTTTTTGATTGGATAAACCGAAGTTTTGCATGATGTTTCTGACGTCACTAGAATTCCCTGCTCCATCATGGCAGAAATTGTCTTAAAAATCCCTTCATCTGCTTCCCTGGACATGGGATACTGTCGTAATTTTAGTAAAATTGCTCCTGGTTTCAATTTAATCTTCACTTCTCCGACTCCTTTCAGTAAGCCTACGTCATAAGGGCCTGTAGGCCATACTGAGACAGGTACTTGTGACATGTCGTTATCAAAATATTCAGGACATTTTTGTGCCAACATCATTCTCTGAGGCACCTCTCTTTTAATCATTTCCACCCAATAAATGAGATTGACCTCAACTGTCATCTCATCTTCACCTATTTGCCCTTCAAATAGATTGTCATCAGTGATGTCAGTCAATCTATAACCTTCCCCGATGGCGAATATTGCACACCTATTGTCTGCCTTCATCATCACAACCATCAAGCAAAGTTATCTCTCTTCGCACTATGCCTGATTGTATTGTTAAGGGAAACACTTGTCCATTTTCCTCATGCGTAGGTATTCTTGGTCTAAACAGAAACTCATCTGGGGTTCTCATTGTTTTGTCTGCAAGGCCTGGTATCCATGACATTAATATGCGCACTCCATATTCGAATATCTCTGGTTCCAGTGGAATAGCTCTCATAGTCATTTGTCCTGCTTATGCTCTAATCATTTCGCACACATTCAAAAAATGCATTCCTGGAGTTGAACATACTATGCCCTTCTCCGTAAATGAGATTGTCATGTTTAGCTTTGTCATTAAGTCTCGTCCCAATATATTTAAAGGAATCTGCATCGAATACAGCAGTGGCACTTTCATGTCACACTCTCCTATGGAAGCTGGAAGTTCTTATGTAAAAGGAACACAACTTGTTGCTCCTGTAAAGTCCTGAGTATTTATGGCATCGCCAGACAAAGAAAACTTGCCTTCACGTGTACAAAAGCGTGTCGCACCCATGTCTACTAAGAAAGAATGATCCTTATCCCCTATTAAGATATCCACCCTTGGTTCCTCGTGAGGGTCCGGTGTCACTGTTAGGATAGAACACATCAGGTCCCCCAGTGAGCTGTCCTAGTCCATATATAATCTTGGCCCACACTGAGAGAATGGATTTCCTCAATCACAAGTGACATCTCCTCTTCCAGAATTCAGCACCTGTCCTGTAACTTGTTTGTGACAGTTGTATCGGAGACTGTTGAGACTGGCCCTGTGGAAAATGTGTCACCTTCTGCTGTGGTTGCAAATGTCACTGTACTCCTGAGGCTTGCTGCTGCACAGTGTGATTCTGCGCAACTCCAGTTCCACCCTGCTGTGAGAACGCAGGTGGATTCACCATCCCTCCTCTTGTGAATTTGTTGATTTGCACCACTCCAAGACTTCTGCACATACGTGCTAGATGCCCTTTCAGCCCACACGTCCAACATGTTGGCAGTGGTCTGATTACCTTCCCATTTTGAATTTCCTGGTTTCCATTTGCGTACTTTGAAAACCTCCCTGATTACTCTGCCATCCTCTTCCTCGAAAGCCTCTTCCTCTTGGGTAAAACTCATTATTGCTTTGATCGAACTGCCTTTGGTTATTGACCTGTTACGCATTTGATCCATCGGTACTAGTTAGCATTGCCCCTTTAATGGCATATTTTAATAATATTTTCAGCACTAATTTAGCCTCTTTGCCCTTTCATGCAGCATCCTTTTTGAGAATCTTCTCTTGCAGAAGCCAGACATAGTGCGCGATGGTCAGCTGTATTTTAGACCATGGCTTGACCTCAATCCCTACAAATTTCTTGAGCTGCTTCTGTACATGTTCTGGCAGCCATTGGCATAATATATGGTAAAATACGGGTGTAGATTTCCCCCAAGATTCATTAGTTTCCAATACCCGGCGTCTTGGAAATTCTGAATGTAAAGCAATGGATCATCTGACTCCTTCATCTTGGGTGTCATTATAGCCCCCATATCAGAAGTGTCTGGGTATAGAACTCAAAGCGCTTTCCATAACACGGTTCTGCAATTGTTAAACAGCGCTCTGTCATGCACGGTATTAACTGTAATCACTCCAGGGTAACCTGCAAATGTCCACACATCGTCAGCTCTATCACCAAGAATGGTGATTAAAAGACCCTTAATATCACCTATAGCTAAAGTGTTTCCTCTCGTCATTTTTTCTAACTCATGTATCCATTTTCCGGCTCCAGATGTCAACATTGGGAGCTTTTTTTCAGATTTTCTCTATCCATCTGCAGCCAATCTTGATATTGTGTTATTGTTCCTCCTTTTATTTTAATAAGGGGAACTGTGAAACATTAAACTCCTCTCTCATAATTTTTCTGTCTACTGCAGGGGTAATATTCCTATATCACCGTCTACATGGCAATGTCCTTAACCTGCTCAGATACAGTGGTAGAGACACCCCCTCTGACCGTGTGACACTCCTTCATGCCGATCTGATTGTATGGCTAACTCAGGTGTTTTAGGTGCAGACCCAGTACAGTCCGACCATCTTATTCCTTTTCCCCTAGAGAAGTGTCTTTTGCGACTCCTCTCATCTTTTCTTTCTTCAAATTCTTCTCATTCTACGTCTGATAATGTCTGTGCCCAAATCATGCAACTTCGCTCATCCTCCTCATTTTGATATAATGTCAGCTTATCTAAGGAAAATTCTCTATGTCTGCTACTTCAAGAGGCATCCTCAGTATCATACAACTGAGTACTCTCACGATGCTCATCCTCTCCTTTCCCTTGGGGTATCTTTTCTAGCCCCATCTCATCATATATTCTATCGATTGTCTCTCCTACACTTCTGGTGTGGATGTCATCTTCTAGATTTACTCTAGACCTGTCTGGTACTGAATCATACTCATGAAAGAATTCTTCTATATCTTCCCATTCTACGACTGGATCGGGTTTTTTAACCTCTCTTTCCAGATATTCGTGATCCTGCGCTCTCTGTCTCACTTGCGTTCTATGTCGTCATCAAATTCTCTTTGCTTCCTTGCTTCCTCTCTGGCCCTATCTTCAGACAAACTCAGATAGGCAGACTCTGGCCGGCCACACAAATATCATGCCATCTGCTTCCTCAGATGCATCCTGCCCCTATTTGTATTCAGATATGGAATGTAAACCCATATCTTTCAGATTGTCTTTAATCGATCTGGTCTCCTACGTCTTCCTATCTATCAGGACTTTAGAAGAAGGCTTCTGCTAGCGCTCTTTAAAACCTAGGCACTGGGCGTACTCTTATCGCGGCCACACTCACTATATCTCCTTATATTGCTCGGCCACACTCGAGTCAATGTTTTCCCTTTGTACATACATTTACATTATACTCTTACTCTGATGATATATTTGTCCCACATCCCTCCATTACCTTCCCTTTACTTGTTTTTTAAGGTATGCAAGCTTTTGCCAAAGAATTCAGTCTTTTTTACTCACCATTTGCATGTTTTTCCTCTCCGGACGCTCAAGATCACCGCCTTCATTACCGCCTTTACATGCCGCTTGTTCGATCAGCTGCTCGTAGAAGTGGGAAGGGTTTTTGGGAGAAAGCAAGGGTCCCTTCACACCTAACCTTCAGGGTTTTTTGTTTAAACTAACCACTATCTACGGGGAGTTTCTCTTTCTATCAGACGGATGGCAAAGGACTCGTGATATTGCAGAGGACCCGAAGTTACTTATGTGGACAGCCGATGGCTATATTGTCTAATCTAACCATCCTCTGCTACCAAGTGAACTGGATGGTCTCCAGCTAGCCCTCTGACTGGGGATCTCCAAACAGCCCTTTATGATGAGTAGCAGTACCCTTGAGATAGATGGGGATTCAGATACATACTCGTGCATCAAATAACTATGAAAACTCAATTGTTTGGCAAAGGGAGTCCGTTTCATGACAAGTCCATAAAACGGGGAGTACAACGGACATCAGCAATTGCTTAATCTTCTCTCTCTCTCTTCCAACTCCAACTCAATTTTGGAAAAAACACAGTATTTATAGTAAAAAATCATCATCATTGACATGCAATCTAAAACCATGACATGCAACGTGATTGGTTATAGGAAGGTAACTTTATCATAGGTACTATATATGTATGGCAACGGGGAGAGGGGATTGGACAATCAATGTCAGGTGGGGTAACTAGGCCCTCCCTTCAAAATGGCCACTATGAACGTCACTAAAAATACAACGTCCTATTGGCTCTACTCTCTATAGGACCCTAGATTACTCCATCCACTATGATTGGGTTGGCATCAACCGCACTCATACTTTTCCACTTGCATTTTAGCAGCATGCAGAACAATCAGCCAGGTGCGGGGAGCTTGTCTGCACCCCAGCTTCCCTCCAATTATGTTACAATCAATCATCACTTCAGTGATCATGTGTCAATTACTGCCTTGTAGTTTGGCTTCGAGTCTGCTTCTTGGCCTGTGAACTTTTAGGGAGTATGGGTATGGCAGAGATCCATGCGTAGGTATGAAAGTCTCATTCTTTCAACCTTACTTGTCACGTGACTAGGACACCGTGAAATAAACCTCTTCTTCATGTATTTTTGTGTATTTGATTTAATTCTGCCAGTCTTTTACCATCTGTGGCTTATCTTGACCTTTCTGAACAGGATACTCTGTTTTGTTCTCTTTAATTGTATCCACTGTTAGCCTTTCCCAACCAGATACGACCTTGGCTTCTTGGCATGGTTACCTTCAGCTGAGTTTCCGTCTTAATTCTCAATTTATTTGCTGCAACACTCTCTTCTTGAGACCTTTAGTAACCTTTGTCCAATTCCGCTCATGTGCGTAGTGGAATTATACTCATGTATAAAGTGCTTTTGAGGTATATTTATGTACAAGTTGGTGCTTGCCGCAATCTACTTCACTACTAAGCATTTGCAAGCTTTACGATTTCTTTGCTTCTTGCGGTTTCTTGCATCTGTACACGTTTAAACTAACTGAATATATTCATCATGTATATGACCTAAGTTTCATCTTCTTGGGTTCAAGATGTCATTTTCATCCTTAGTATCGACTTTTTGACTTTGTTTTTCATCAGCATTCTCTGGTCCTATATCATCTATTTCTGTGTCGTCCGATGTTTTATGACATCACCCTTCGTCTTCCTTTTTTATCTTCTTTGCTTCAGTTATTCCTTTCTGACAACCGTCATTTCGTATTGACTGTAGATATGGTTTTCTCAATGGGTACCTTACTGTCCATGTTTACTTAGGTGTCAGTACTTCAATAGGTGCTGTTACTCTAATAGGCACTGGGAATAGTCCTACCGCTGCTCTTTGCTGGTTTATTTGTTCTTCATACGTCACATACTTTGGCATGAAAGTACCGGGTACTACGAAGGGGGTGTCTGGTGTGTGGATGACACCTAAAACTTTGTCCAAAGGTGTCGATTCTACCTCCTTAAAAGGTGGGAGTTCCTCATTGTGTGGCAGACCACCACCAGTTGCCTGTGCGAGGAGACATGTTCTCCCAACAGCTCCTTTGTATGTCTGGTCAGGTTGTCCTTGTGCTTATGTACCTCTTTCTCAGTGTGCTTCTCAACCTCACAGGCATTCACAAGCTCCATCCCCTCCTGCCAATTCCGCTTATGGTGGGCATGTGTCACTGTGCTTCCAGTCCAGGGATACCTCTCAGAATGGTTTTCCTCAACAAAGTCTGTGACAACCTGCAGTTCCTCGTCTGTGAATTTGTGCTTTTGGCTCTCCCCCTTCTCAGTGAGTGCTGGTACCCCTTGGCTTGTGGGGGTACCAATGTCACCTTCAGTGGCTGTGCTGGTGCCTGTCTGTGGCAGTGGTGCTTTACCAGCATGTGGTGGTTGGCCCTCCCCTTCACTGGTCTCTCAGCTCTGCCTGTCTCCCTCCATTCCATCTCTGTATCCCCTGAGTTGTATTCCAGCAAATCCTGCTGTCCTGCGCTTGCACCACATGTTCTCCACCTATGCGGTCACACCAGCAAGGCAGTGCTTCGCGTCCGGTAACCACTAACAATTAGATGTGCAGATGCACCCTGTGCATGCATGCCTTAATTGTAATAAGCTGTGCATGCGCAGTTTGTACACCGTTATTTGCGTAACATTCGTGAAGTGGCCCAGCCTGTCTTTTCCATCCGGAGTTGTTGGGACCACTGGGAGCATCCATTCAACACTTCTAAACACACCTTGACCTGCTGACAGTCCTGCAATCCATCTTTTCTGTGCATTTTGTACTTTTCACAGTAATTTGCATCTGTGAAATTGCTCAATCTGTGCTACATCGCTGTCTGTTGATACTCACTGCAGGTGAGGGGGGGAATGGGACATGGCCAAGTGATAGCTCTTTGAATGCATGCTGTCCAGTGTGGGCAGGATGGTGGAACTCATGGAGAGGGGGCACTGTTGGGGGAGTCACAGTGTGCATGGCCACTTTTGCACGGACTGATGGTTATCCTGTACTCATACACACATGTATATGGGATACACTGCCGCAGATGCATGGGTGGTGTGGGCAATTGACCGTAGTCAGGTGGCATGCAAGGACATGTACAGCTGGCCATTGTGTGCACATGTGTGTGTGTGTTGGCCCATGGCCAGGTGTCAGTTTTACCATACGCAGTGGGTGATTTGCATTGGACAGCTGAGTAAACATTGGGCAAGGGATGGGCTTATGACGTTCCTTGAGGATACTTAACACCATGAACTATGGATGCACCCTGTGCAGAACGGACTGGGTGTTGGTGAGACATCAGGTTAGAGGTACTGACACCACTATCTCTGTTGCAGGTGCTTACTAGTCCCCATGCAGGGCCAACAGCATCTGGATGAACATGCCTGCTACCTCGTCCTCCACCTCAAGGGTTGCACACATGACGGCAGTCAACCTCTCTGGTCAAGAAGTTGCCATGCTGTGTGACCTGGTGCTCCAGCACTATGATGCACTGTTCCTCCTGGACCAGCACCTTTGGGCCGTTGGTCGCCGGAGGATCTGGCGGGACATTGCAAGAGCTGTCAATGTGGAGGATGCGGCTGTGCACGCTCCAGATAGCATAAAAAAGAGATGTGATCACATGAAAATCTGTTGGCAGAAAAAGGCCAGGGCGGCCATCGAGGCCGGACCAACTGCTGAGGGGCACTTGCGTGGCCGCCATAGGATTTCCTGGATCCATCTCAGGGTCTTGCAAGGGGTGAACCCAGAACTCCATGCCCAGGCCCTCGTGCTGCAGGACCAGATCCAGGTGACAGGTGAGTCCACACACTCAGTCCAATGTGGTAGAATGTGTATGCCATGTGATGGCTATGCATATTAATATGAGGATCTGGCAATACTTTGCAAGAGCTGTCAATGTGAAGGGTGTGGCCTTGCACACTCCAAAAGCCATACAAAAGAGATGGGATGCCATGATAATTTGTTGCCAGAAAAAGGCCAGGGCGGCCATAAAAGGCTGTCCAACTGCTGAGGGGCACTCATGTGGCCACCATAGGATTTCCACAATCCATCTCAGGGGGTTTTGCAGAGGGTGAACTGAGATCCCCATGCCCAGGCCCTTGTGCTGCAGGACCAGATCCAGGCAGCAGGTGAGTACACACTGGTCATGTATTTTGCCGTGCCATTGTGCAGTTGCATGTTGATGTAAATGGTGTTGGGGCATGGATGCCCATTGATTGCTGTGGGTGATGGATTGCTGACTTGGTATGATGCTGTGTAGATTAGAGTGAGTGAGGTGCATAGGTTATGCTGTGTCCACCTTGCACATGTACCTGTACCACAGTCATGTGCAGGCGGAGGTTCCTGGGTCAGTGGAGGCTGAGGATGTTTGTGTCGAAGGGGCAATGATGTTGGTGGCGTGGTGTGCTGATATGCTTGTGTCCTGACGTATGCCCCACCCATGTTACCAGTTGTCCATGGTGAAAGATGTTGCTTAAGGGTGCTGAATGCTCATTCCCCGTAGACACACGCATGATGTCTGGAGCTGGTTGGCATCTTGTATTACATGCTCACATGTCAATCTGTTCAGAGTGGACAGTTGCATTCGTGGTGTGATTCTTCTGTGCCATTTCTATTTGTGATGGCGCCATGGCACCATGCCGCCCTTTTGGATATGTAAATGTATACACACTCTCTGACCTGCCTCTCCTCCCTCTCTTGCCATCCACTGTCACATGCATGTTAGGATACTGTAGAGGAGGTCCCAAATATGGCCTGCACTCCAGCCACCCATGTCGAGATGCCAGAAGCATACTCGCCAAGATATGTGACGTATAAGGAGCAAATTAACCAACAGAGAGCCACGGTGGGGCTCTGTCCAGTACCCATCAGAAGGACATGTATATCTATTGAAACGCCAATAACCAGACAACCGTGGGCTGCAAGGTACCCACTGAGACAACCATACCACCAGTTAACACGAAATGATGACAACTTGCAGACTGGCCCCGAAGAGACCCACAGAGCCTTAATGGAAGGCGAGTGGTGACGACACACACGGGCCCGGACAGACTCACAGATGAACGAAATAATGGCTAAAGGGTGACACACAAGACGAAAAGTTATGAATAATGGTGCGACAGACTTAAAAGAAGAAACAATGTTGCAGCACGAAGAACGTAACCATGAAGGAAGGATAAAAATACGTAACTGACTAAATGCCTGTAAATTGGCTTGGAACGCAAGAAGCCAAGGAAACGGTACTGCTTCCAACGCTTAGTAGAAGAATAGAGCGGTAAGCGCCAATTACATATCTACCTCAATGAAGCACATTATACAAGTGCGACTCCAGTTTGTAAAGGCAGAATTAAGCCCAGGCTACAAGGGGTAAAACAGGCCGAGATTCATATACCAGCTAAAGCCAGAAGGGAAGAGCAGAATCGAAACTCAGTAAGAAGTAGTTCATGCCTGTTAATTCGAGGTCAACTCCAAGAAGGGAGGAGAGCGGCAACTTCGAAGAACTGAAACATCAGAGCATAGCCGCAGGCCAGTGAAGGTCGAGATAAGGAGGCCCCAGGCAGGTGGTGAGGCTAAGAAAGAATCAAATACACAAAAAGAGGGAAAATGAAGCAGATTTACAGTGCACAGACACGTGGCCAGCCAAGGGTGAAGAGGTACCAACATCTGATGTCACCCAGATCTGAGGATGCCATAACTTTTCCTGATAAGAAGCTACAGTTTCAAGGCCATACTCAGCCAACTAATTGACACATAGCCCTAAAGTACTGATTGATGTAAGGGAGGCCGGGTGAATCTTGGGGCATTCCGCATCTGGGTGTTCATTCTGCATGCTGCCAATTAAAGTGGAGATATATGTCTAGGGGTGTAACCTACCCAATCACAATGGACCAAATAATCTAGGGTCCTATAGCTAGTAGAACCAATAAGGCGTTGTACTTGTAGTGACGTCTACCACGAGTGTTGAAGAGGGACGGGCATAGAAGCTCTCCCGATAAGAGTTATTCAATCTTTACTCTTTGTTACCATATACAGATATAACACCTATACTTAAGTTACCTTTCCCAACCAATAGAATTGCATGACAAACTTTGAGTGTTAAACGTCAATGATGAAGAGAATGTACTCTAACTATTGATGTCTGAATGAAGAATTTGGGAGTTGAATCGAGACAGGCGATCGCATCACTGCTAATTTCCAGTTGTTTCCCCGTTTTTTGTACTTAAACAGACTTCCTTTTGCCAAACCATTGATTTGTCCTTATTGATTTGTGTTGGAGTAAGATAATCCTGCACCCCAGCCTCCTCATGGTGCAGCTATCTCGTCTTAAAAGTACTTGAGGGCGAGCTCTGATCCCATGGGCCCGTCAGAGGTTGCTCCGCCCTCGTGTACACTTGGTAGCATAGTATGGTTTTGACCATCAATTAGTGAATATTGATTATTGATAAGACACCTATTGACCGTTGACACAAAGTAACTCGAGGTCTTTGGCAATATCACGAGTTCTTCGCCATTCGGCTGAGTAGACTGAGAAGCTTCCCGTGGACAATGAAAGTGTAAGTCCATCAAAAACTGCAGTGGGTCTGAAGGAACCTGCCTTACAGAGCATAACCCTTCTCATTCCTACGGGCAAACGATCGGACGAAAAGACCAAAGGAGGCGGTAAAGGAGGGGCGGTGAGCCCGAGGATACAGAGAGGAACCATGCAATACTTTGGCAAATGTCTTATAGGCATTAGAACAAGTAAGGGAAAAGTTACTGGAAGGTGGCGGAGAAAACAAAATAGTCAGAAGTAGAGAAGACTGTATATATATAAGGAGATAATGACTTGAGTATAATTTAGAAAACCCGAGGGAAAACAGAGGTTACCAGGATAGACACCCGAGAGAAAACAGAGGGTACCAGGATAGTCACCCGAGAGAAAAACAGAGGATACCGGGGAGGACACCTGAGAAAAAAGTGAGAGGATTCACCTTGTTCCTGAGCTTTAATATAGCGGTCAGAAGAAACGTGAACTCAGAGCCCACAGAATAGGGGACGATTAGGATACAACCATGTTTAAAGACGTCGTTAAGGGAGTTCTGTTGTATGTCACATGTAAAGAATTGTGTATCATTGATTGTTTGAAACAAAGTTTGGGTTTTGCGCGATTCTGCAGTTGAGAGGGAATTGCACATGGATTGTTGTTTTTGAGTAAATTGATGGTATAAATAATTTGGCGGGAAAGATTGGATTGGAGCGGGCGGTATTTGGTGCTCGCTCATATTGTTGGGAGTGGTGAAATTGCATGAAAGTATTGCTAAGAAACAAGAGTTCAAGCATGGGGGAGATTACTCCACTTGCTCACTTATGTAAACATCTGCCTAAACATGCTCCCAAGCTTAAGAAATATAGCACTGAGTAGGTTAAAGGTAAAGCCCACAAGATGTTTAAGAACGGGTCCTTATCCAAAGCCGTCTTACAACATATGACGACTTACTTGCATGCCACATATACAGGCAAGAAATTAGAAAAATGTCTTGCTGTTCTGGAACTTTGGAAAATGTTTGAAGAGCGAAGGAGGAAGAGCCACCCGCAGACTGGATATTAAACGTATGCAAGGAGGGGGGTGAGACGCCTACCGCGCCAGCAGCCCCGCCTGCACCAGAAATCGAGGGAAGTAAGTCAGAGGGACTCTACCCACTAAGAGAACTAAAGGCAGCTACGGGGTGTAATAAACCCGCATGAGTCACCTCTGTACAGTAGTGATGAAATTAAGAGGAAGGATCAGGAAATTAATCTTGCCTCTGCAATCCAGAAGGACAAGGAGAGACGCGATGATGAAAGGAAGGATCAGGCACAGATTAGTGCACCTCTCGAACAGAAGTTCTCGACAGAACTGATGAGATAGCATTCACAAAAGATGAATGGATGGAAGGACAGATATTGTTGATACTAGATGGTAAAGGAAGTGATGATGTGAGACCGAGAGAGAAGTCTGATGAGGCACAGAGAAGGGAAAAGGAGGAGGATAAGGAAATAAGGGACAAGAGAATAAAAAAGAAAGATAGACTGAGGCAAGAACAGCTATAATGCGAAAAGCAAGGAAGACCGCTCAGTCGCAAACAGTGCGCAGACTATGATCAGTACAGATATACTTCCTTGTGCTTCCTCGCTTCTTCTCTAGTCTTATCTTCTTCCCTTCTTCTTTCATTTCTACATTCATTTGCCCTTCCAACTTCCTCATCTTCCCATCTCTTTATTCTCTTTTCACGTACTATTTGCTCTTCTTCCAACCTTTGCACTAGAGAAGAAGTGAGGAAGTGCAAGGAAGCTGATGATGATATAGAACGTAAGAGTAGACAGAGGGCTTGGGATCTCGAATATTTGGAGCGGGAAGGTAAAAAAAACAATCCTGTTATAGAATGGGAAGACATTGAAGAATTCTTTCCTGCATATGACTCAGTACCAGGCACGAGTGGGGCAAATATCGAAGATGACTTTGACACCAGAAGCATTGGGGAAACGATCAATAAAATATATGATGAAATGGGGTTGGAGCCAACATCCCACGGGGAAAGGGAAGATGAGCGCTTGGAAAGCACTCAACTGTTTGACACAGAGGATGTCACCCGAAGTAGTGGGAGCAGGAGACTGTCCCTGGACAGGCTAGAAATTAGTAAGAGCAATGAAGATGCAAGGAGTTGGGTGAATTGGGAATAATCAGCGTCCGACTCTGGGGAGGAGACGGAGGACGAGACAAATGAAGAAGGGAGACGGCGTGGAAAGCGGCACCCAAGGGACACAGTAGTACGATGGTCAGAAGCTAGCGAGTCCGCACCCAGGACATCTGAGACAGCCGCGCAGCCTGACCAACATGTGGGAACACCCCACGGTCAGAGGGGGGTGTCTACACCCGCCTATGTAGACAGATTGAGGACATTGCCAGGTAGACTGCGATGCAGGAATGTTACCACGGCGATAGACAGGAGAGCCATGGGGAAGGAGGAGGAAGACTGTGCATTCCAATTCCCACTGCTAGAAAAAGGGGGAGTAAGACCACAATATATTCCATGGCCACACATGGATCGAGAGAACCTGAAAAACAAGCTTCCAATGCTGACATCGGGAGCTGGGAAGTGGATACACGAGTTAGAAAAGATGACAGGGGGTGTCACGTAAGCTATAGGGGACATTAAGGGCCTCCTAATCGCTATACTTGGTGAGAGAGCAGACAATGTGTGGAAACGAGCAGGGCACCCTGGTGTAACCATATTTAACACTACCCAAGACGGAGCACCATTTAATAACTGTAGAACGGCAGTATGGAAAGCGCTATGAGTGCTGTGCCCAGACACTTCTGATATGGGAGCAATAATGACTCAAAAAATGAAGGAGTCAGAAGATCCGTTGATTTACATCCAGAATTTCCAAGACGAGTGGGTGCTCGAAACACCTGAATCTTGGATGAAATCTATCCTTGTATTCTACCATACATTGTGCCAAGGGTTGCCAGAACCGGTGCAGAAACAGCTGAAGAAATTGGAAGGAGTAGAAGCTAAACCATGGGCCGAAATACAGTTGACCATTGCATATTACTGCAGATTTTTGCAAGAAAAGAATCGAAAAAAAAGAGGCAACTGGTAAGGGTGAAGAAGCGAAGCTGGTGCAAAAGAAATTATCAAAGTATGCTCTCGAAGGAGCCATGCTGACAAGCCCAGCTGAACCGAACGTACAACAGGCGACTAAACCGCTGCAGAACAACCAGGGTAATGTGGGATTTTAACCGAGGGGAAGGGGATTTAGAGGAAGAGGATGGCAGAGTAATCAGGGAGGGTTTCAGAGTAATCAGGGAGGTTTCCAGAGTAACCAAGGAGGTTTCCAGAGTAACCAAGGAGGCTTTCAAAACATGCAGATGGGCAATCCAGATATGTCAAATGGACAAATAGCCCGACCACCGCCAGTGTGTTGGCTGTGTAGAATAGCAGGGCATGTGGCATGCTCGTGCAGAAGCCAAGGTACGTGGCAAAATGAACAAGGAATGGGAGCAGGCATGGTGAATCAGATTGCCATCCCACAACAGGGCGGTGCACAGAATCACACAGTGCAGCAGCAAGCACCAGGCTTGCAGCAAGGTGCGCAACAAGGGGTTTAACCCCCGAGCATAGGACACCTGCCACAAGGGCAATCCCAACAGGCACCACCACACGTGTCTCAGGACACAAACTCCGGAAGGGGAGGCAACCCTGGGAATGGAGAAAATCCAAAAGTATACAGTGGACTGAAATTATATATGAACTAGGACAGCTCACTGGGAACCCTGATGTGCTCTATCCTATGAGTGACACCAGACCCTAACAGGGAACCAAGGGTGAATGTCGTCATAGGGGGAAAAAAATATTCCTTCTTAGTTGACACGGGTGCAACACATTTGTGCATATGAGAAGGCAAGTTTTCCTTGTCCGGCCAGGCCATAGATACTCAGAGTTTTACAGGAGCTCATAGTCGAGTTCCCTTTACGGACAATCTCCCAGTCTCCGTAGGAGAATGTGAGATGAATGTGCCTTTATTATATTCACGTCAGACCCCAATGAACATTTTGGGTCGAGATTTAATGACAAAATTGAATATGACAATCTCGTACATGGAGGAGCTCATAGTATGCTCCACTCCAGGAATGCATTATTCAAACGTGTACGAAATGATCAGAGCATACTCCGGACGCATAGCCATGAGAGCTATACTGTTAGAACCAGAAGTCTTCGAATATGGCAGGCGTGTGCTCATGGGGTCAAAATGATCAAACTAGAATTGCCTCAGAGAATGAGGTTGGCACTGAACCGTCCAGAATATTTTGATGACGACATGGCCCAAGTGCCTTTCTCAGTATGGACTACAGGACCCTATGACGTAGGCATCCTGAAGGGGGTGGGAGAAGTAAAAATCAAACTGAAACCAGGAGCAATTTTACCAAGAGCATGACAATATTCCATGTCCAGAGAAGCGGATGAAGGGATCGCGAAGACAATTTCCGCCATGATGGATCAGGGCATCCTAGTGACGTCAGAGTCACCCTGTAACACGGTGATCTATCCTGTCAAGAAAGCAAAAGGAGGGTCTTGGCGTTTAATCCAAGATTTAAGAGCATTAAACGATATTGTTGAAGCTGAGCTCCCTCTGGTCCCTAATCCATCTATGATCCTGTGTAACATACCGATCAAGGTGATTGACTTGATAAATGCTTTTTTTCTCAATCCCATTGCACCGTGACTCACAAGATCTAATGTCATTTACTTTCAGACAAATGCATCTGAAAAGCACGAGGTTGCCACAGGAGTATTGTGAATCCCCATCCATTTTCAACGGAGTCCTGCAAATGGGCCTAAGCAATATTGCAGTAGACAGTGTTGTTTTGCAGTATGTGGATGACATTCTGATCTGCAGCACCACTGAAGAGCAATGCAGGGCGATTCTGTCCAGATACTGACTATACTGGCTGAGAAAGGATATAAGGTTGACAAGGAAAAATTGCAATGCTGTCAACAAGAGGTGCTGTGCATAGGCCAGTTAATTTTACATGAGGGGAAAAAAGGTAACCCCAGAAAAGGCTGAAGCTATCATGAACACGGCTAAGCCACTCACGATAAAGCAAATGCAGAGCTTCTTAGGTCTTTGCAATTATGTTAGAGCATGGATCTTCGATTACAGCTCATATACCAAGCCCTTGCTCCAGGCCCTAAAAAAGGCCCAGGCGACAAAGGAAAAGAGTGAATGGACTGACACAATGGAAAAGGGGTTTACGGAACTCAAGGGAGCGATTTGTATGGCTCCAGTTCTCGGGATTCCTAATTATGAGGAGGAATTCTACCTGTTCTCACACACGAATGGCAGCCTTATGACGGCAGTGCTCGCCCAGAGAACCTTGTTGGGGTACAAGCCCCTGGCGTATTACAGTGGGAATCTGGACCCAGTAATGAAAGGCCAGTTCCCATGCGAACAAAGCTTAGCTGCTGCAGCATTCGCCATAGAGAAGGCGAAAACCATTGAATTGGGATGCTCCATGACGTTATACGTCGAGCACTCATTATTCGCCATCTTGGAGAAAACAAAAGGCACATTGACATCTCAGAGATCTTCTGCATATGAAGTGACCATATCTAATCCATCGATCAAAATAGTTTGATGTAAAACAGTAAACGCAGCTACGTTCATAGCTGAGCCAGTCACTGAAGGCTAGCCGATACATGACTGCGCGAACTACGAAGAATTCTATGATGAAATCCCCAGGGTGACGGAAAATGCCCTGGCAGGAGGTGAGATTGTCTTTGTTGATGGGTCTTCACGAATCGACCAAGAAGACGGACAAAGATATACAGGCATGGCCGTAATAAAACACATATCAAACAGAGAATTTCAAGTACTCGTCAGTGCACGAATACCATCTCATTATTCAGCACAGGCTGCAGAACTATTGGCATTGATACTTGCCATCAAGAATCACGCAGACCAGGAAGTAACAGTATACAGTGACTCCGCCTATGTGACGGCCACAGTGCATGCAGGCTTAGCGTGCTGGAAAAGGTGGGGCTACCTCCGAGCAGACGGCACGCCAGGGCAACATGCAGCCCTATTGG
Organism: Ambystoma mexicanum; assembly: GCF_040938575.1. Taxonomy (NCBI): domain Eukaryota; kingdom Metazoa; phylum Chordata; class Amphibia; order Caudata; family Ambystomatidae; genus Ambystoma; species Ambystoma mexicanum. Next base: position 1,154,561,079 of record NC_090928.1, read on the forward strand.
ACAGGCTGATCAAGGCACTACAGCTCCCAGTGGGCATAGCGGTCGTGAAATGCGCCGCCCACACAAAGGGGACTGATTTCTTGTCACGCGGGAACCATGCAGCGGACACGGAAGCCAAGCATATGGCGTCTAAAAGGGAGACGATCATCGAAGTAGCACGCACCCATGAACGTATGATGGTAGCACGACCCACAACAAAGGCCTATAGCAATATGGGGCAGACTCAACTGATGGAGCTCCAAGGGGAGGCACCTTAGGCCGAAAGTAACCTATGGAAGCGTTGAGGGTGTTCTTTAAACCCCTCTGACGGATTGTGGCGGCAAGACAGCACTGGTAAACCAGTAATGCCTGTGGCCCTACTAAAAATAGCATTGGAACAGTTGCATTACCCATTTCAGATGACTAAAGAAAATCTAGCTTCAACGCTCGCAGAAGACTGGTTCATACTGATTTTAGCTGAGCATTTTGCATTCTTTATGGTGAACTGCATAATCTGCCAGCAATTCACCACTGAGCACACATTAAAAGTAGTGAGAGGAGTCATCCCCAGGACAAATGGGCCTTTTCAGCACTTACATATCGACTTCGTCAACATGATCCAAGTGTGTAACGGGTACAGGTACTTAATTATAGTGGTGTGTCCATTCTCTAGATGGATAGAAGCAGGTCCCTGTACACACCCGAACTCAAACTGTGCTGCCAAATTTCTGGTGAGGGAAGTGTTCCACAGATGGGGGGTGTGTGAGGTGATGAGATCAGATAATGGGGCTCATTTTGTTAATGCAGTCTTTGAGCAGATCAGCTTGCTGCTTGTTATAAAGCACAAGTTTTCGTCGGTGTATCATCCAGAAGGTAATGGTATTTGTGAGAGTCCCAATGGCTTGCTAAAGGAAAGGATAGCCAAGTTGAAGCTTACTCTAAAAAGGGGATGGTTGCACTGTCTACCACTGGCATTGTATGCTCTTCGGAACCAACCAATCTCCGACAATCATCTTATGCCACACGAGATAGTCACAGGAAGGAGAATGAACACTCCCCTTAGCCCCTGAGATAGAGCTAGATGTGATGCACAGTCAACCCGAGAGGTCTTGGGAACTGAGCTGCAGGAATACCTGAACTGCATGACATCAAGCCTTGATGTCATTTCAGACCAACTACTGCGACGACGCAAAGGGTGCAGCGCAGAACAAAATGCAGCAGGAGATGCTGATACAGATGCAGTTCAAGGTCTATGTACGCCACTCATCTTCCCTGGAGATGCCGTGTTGGTAAAAAACAGCATGAGGAAAAGGTGGGCCAAGCCAAGATTCATTGGTCCTTTTATCGTAGAGGATTGCACTCCATCAGTGGTCAAACTGCATGGCTGGCGAGCATGGATCTTTCTAAATGACATTAAACCCTATATTGGAGAGATCCCTCTAGCTGCACCCCACCGCGAAGAAATCACAGACAACGGGGAAGAACCTCAGCATGTGTAGACAAGATCCATGACGAGGAAAAGGACACATGAGCAGCAAAAGCCAAGACGAAAGAACTCCTTTGCAAGTTGTGTCTTAAACTGGACATTTCCTCTAAGCAAAAAAAGGGATAAGGACACAACAGACACTCGGTGCATTATAGTTGCAGGATGAAGAAGAGAATTGCCCATCTAAGCCACAACACACTGATAATACGAACTTTTGAATTAAGCCATGCCTAAGCATTGTTGGAGATAAACTGTGAGCAAAGACTTTCCTTTTAAGAGCTTAACACAGTGTCCTGAAGCAACCAACACCAAGACATTGTTTCACAGAACTTATGGTATCTCCCAGCAGAAATCTCACAAGGGATGTACTCACCTACTTCCAGTTAGTAGTAGGATCACATCCGTCACTTGTAGGGAGAGTAACCTGTGTCACCGACTTTGTTCAAGACCCTGCCAACAAGAAAGTAATCCGGCAACTGCTGACTGTCATCGCGGAAGCCTTCGCTGTGTTACCCGAATACAGTGATAAGGACACAAATGCTTCCACCACAAGTGATCATAGATGAACTCACTTATACACTTTTCTTTCGTGTCATAGAGGAATGCCCAGCACACTCATCGGGAGAACCACGGACATGCTTACATATAGTAGAGATCCAAGAAACACTGAACATTTGAACCAGCTGTGGGTCGCAATCCACGCAGCAGTTAAGTGCAGAGACTGTTCACATCAAAAGAAAGGCCTGTATTCCTGAACCCAGCAAAGCAGGACAAATGTCCCTGTCACCCTAGGACAGCCGACTGGCGCACAATGTCCTGTTCCGTTTAGTCACTGACTTTACAGAAATGGTGGGGAGACCTGCCGAGGTTGACGTCATCACCTTCGTCAGAGATTCAGCTAATGTTGCGCATACGGGAACACTACTACATGGCATTATGCTCCAAGTGGAACTGTCCAACTTCCAAAGAGAGTATCTGAGGAGATTCCAGTGAAACCTTCTGCCGAGGGACAGATTAAGGGAGAGGAGACGAGTACTTCATCTATTTTTTTTATTTTGATTTTGATTTTCCATTTTTTCTATTTTTGCCTCACATTGAACAGGTTCTAGCATGTCCTCAGGACTGAAGCAAATTCGGGGGGTGGACTGGGAATTGACCTATTTTAAATATGCATAATGAATGTGACTTACCAAAGGTGTTAGACTAATCTTTCTCCATAGTCTAGCAAGTGCACTGTTTTGCACAACCAGAGACAATTGTCACCCACAAAGGGGGGGACACTTACGAAGCACAAGACACTTTATGTTACAAACTTTCTGAGAGACAATAATGGAGTAAGTGAAAAGAATAGAACTTTAACAGTTGATATGATTGGAATGGGGGCCCAGAACAGTAACCTGGTCCTCCTACAAACAGAGGGGTGCCTCCGCTTCCCTGGAAGGAAATGCTGCCAACTTTCATACCGCTCGATTGTGTGTATATGCATAGTGATTATCATTGTTTTTCTGTCATTGACAATCAGAACTGCATTCTTTACTGGTGCACGAAGCATTCCAATTTCAGTGCACCCACCAGATAATGTACTCATGGGTCCCACGAAAGCACCCAGACCCTATATAGTTATTCCGGTTCCAAGTAAACCTGATGGTAAGGTAAACAAACTAAAATTGAATGTAATTAATAGTGATACATACACACTTAAGGTAACAAATGAAGAGAAAAGCTGGAGACAGGGTCAGCGCGGAATGCTTGAAAACGTAGCACTGACTACTACACGCAACCACACTAAATGCACACGAAGTAGGGAAAGTGTCAATGGCTGCAGAACCTCAAGCAAAGGCAGCAGAGAGCACAAGACTGCCTGCTGAACAATTAGCCTCAGAAAACAATGAGAGAAACCGAGAAGAACCAAGAAAACCGCCAACTAAAGAAGACATGACAAATGCCCTCGAGAAGACAGAAGCGGCTACGAGAGAATTCACTGCAAGAACACAAATGTTGATAGATCATTTATTCCTGTTCATAGCTAGAGCGAAGAAGCTACATGAGGAACTGAAAAATAGACCTGCAGAGACTGTACTGAAAATCACACAAGTTCCAACACAAGGAACAGGCACCGGGCCCATGATGCAGCCATACACAGGGCCGGTGACAGGCTGGTGGCTAATAAAGACACTTACAGAGGGCCGAAAAGGATGCAAGAAGAGAAGGAGAGAATTGCAAAACCTCCACCTACCACATCGATGCAGATAATGAAAACTGCTTCACCGACCAGAATGCCCGAGAGTCCACCAGCAAGGAAAAGTCACACATACAAGTTTAGAGATGTAGTTATAGCTAACTACAGAACGACACTTGGAATCAAGAGAAGCCCACATGAAGATAACAATGAACTAAATGATTACCTGGACAGCACAGCACATCTAGGAAACAACATTTGGTACCAACACATGAAAGAGGTCGGAAGAAGAAATCAGAAGAAGAATGCTTCATTTGTGCCCTTCTACTGTACAGCATGGGGAAATCCAAGATCTTCATGGCTGTAGAACTTGACGTCCCGACAGCATACTTTCTTTCACACGTAGCAATGTGCAACACCAGTGGACAGTTCATGGGATGGCATGCCTCATTGATATGGGCAACCGAGACAAATTACCCAGATGAAGATGATTATATACAGGACATTAAGATGATAAACAGAGCCAATACAAAGAACCATGTGATCAGGTACGAGAAGCCTGGAGTTAAAGGAACAGCAATCAGATGGGAAGTGAACCCAAAGCTAAATGTCCAAGGAAAAACCCCAGAAGAGGCGAAACATTGGAAGAACAGAGGCCAAATGTAGATTTGGAGAACAATACTCTCCCCAAATGGATGGGAAGACGGAGTGATGATCTGCCGAGCATGGATGGTCTATGGAGCATATAAGGAAGCAATAGAGAACTCACAGAGGTTGTGCAAACCTTTTGGTCTGAAACTCACAAGATTACTGACATGGGTCGAAGACAGAGGAGGACCCTTGCAAATAGTGCCACTGGAAAGCCCGAAATTGTGCTTCAGGAACAATGGCACGAGGAAGATGGGAGAAAATCAAAACTGCAAATGAATCTTTGAAGCTCCAGGAATGACTCATGGGACGCAGTAATTATGGATCATTACTGGGAGGCATATGCACAATAGTGAACGTCCACGTTCCTGCACTAGTTTCCCGAAAAGTGACCTGAATATTGACAGTTTACCAAAAACAGATGCTCACCTGAGGAAAAGGAGATCTGTGGAACTGGTATCCCGAAGGAAGAGAAAGAATTACTTTTCTGCCAAATCAGAAGAAGCATTTCATGCAATCCCATACGAACACAGGCTGTTTAGTCTCACCTCATCAGTGTTCGCAACAATCCTCATGCCAAGATTCCAGGTTGGAGCAAATACGAAATGGTTGCAGATAACCAGATGGGAGTTATTGCAGACCATTAACACTACCATAAAAGGATTCAATGCTATTAAAGAAGAACTAAGAGCAATCGACTGATGACCCTCCACAACAGATATGTACTTGACATTATCACAGCGATGGATGGAGGTGTTTGCAAAATAATTGGAGAATCGTGTTGCACATTTACACCTTCGCATGACGAAGAAAATGGAACTTTAACAGAAGCCATAGGTATGCTGACAAACCTACAGAACCAGATGATCGATGAAACTGACGAAGTTGATGATGACAGCTGGTTCGAAACTATATTCTCATGGGTCCCACAATGGATGACGGACATATTCAAGTTTCTGGGAGCCCTACTATTAATGATACTACTAGGATTTTGTTTTATCAAGATAATCATCACACAATGCCAGAAAAATGCGATGAAAGCAATAGGGATGAAGATCATGATTGATGTCAAACCAGGAGGGAAGCTGAGAGACCTGACTGATGAAGAAATAAGATAATTTGTGAAGGCCAGTGAATTTGCGCCAGAAGGAACAAAATTTGAGTGTCCCAGAAGACGTAGACATTATGAAGAAAAATTGATCTATTGCAGCCCAAATGGTCATTGCCAGATTATGACCTGGAACAAAGACAAACATGTAAAAACAGCAGGAAGCCTGAAAGGAGTGATAACAATATGGACTCCAAAGAAACACATGTTCACACCATCATGTCCAACCCCAGAAGACGAAGAATTGGATATAGAAGAACTAAGTAAGAGTAATCTAAATGAAGAAGAAAAGGTGGTCGATAAACCGACCAGAGGGTGGTGTGTAGAGGAGGTCCCAAAAATGGCCTGCACTCCAGCCACCCATGTCGAGATGCCAGAAGCATACTCGCCAAGATATGTGACGCATAAGGAGCAAATTAACCAACAGAGAGTCACGAAGGGGCTCTGTATAGTACCGTACCCATTAGAAGGACATGTATACCTATTGAAGCGCCAATAACCAGACAACCGTGGACTGCAAGGTGCCCATTGAGACAACTATACCACCAGTTAACACGAAATGAAGACTACTTGCAGACCGTCCCCGAAGAGACCCATAGAGCCTTAATGGAAGGTGAGTGGTGACAACACACGGGCCCGGACAGACTCACAGATGAACGAAATAACAGCTAAAGGATGACACACAAGACGAAAAGTTATGAATAATGGTGCGACAGACTTAAAAGAAGAAACAATGTTGCAGCACAAAGAACGTAACCATGAAGGAAGGATAAAAATACGTAACTGACTAAATGCCTGTAAATTGGCTTGGAACGCGAGAAGCCAAGGAAACGGTACTGCTTCCAACGCTTAGTAGAAGAATAGAGCGGCAAGCGCCAATTACATATCTACCTCAATGAAGCACATTATACAAGTGCGACTCCAGTTTGTAAAGGCAGAATTAAGCCCAGGCTGCAAGGGGTAAAACAGGCTGAGATTCATATACCAGATAAAGCCAGAAGGGAAGAACAGAATTGAAACTCAGTAAGAAGTAGTTCATGCCTGGGAATTCGAGGTGAACTCCAAGAAGGGAGGAGAGCGGCAACTTCGAAGAACTGAAACATCAGAGCATAGCCGCAGGCCAGTGAAGGTCGAGATAAGGAGGCCCCAGGCAGGTGGTGAGGCTAAGAAAGAATCAAATACACAAAAAGAGGGAAAATGAAGCAGATTTACAGTGCACAGACACGCGACCAGCCAAGGGTGAAGAGGTACCAACATCTCATGTCACCCAGATCTGAGGATGCCATAACTTTTCCTGATAAGAAGCTACAGTTTCGAGGCCATCCTCAGCAAACTAATTGACACATACCCCTAAAGTACTGATTGATGTAAGGGAGGCAGGTTGAATCTTGGAGCACTCTGCATCTGGGTGTTCATTCTGCATGCTGCCAATTAAAGTGGAGATATATGTCTAGGGGTGTAACCTACCCAATCACAATGGACCAAATAATCTAGGGTCCTGTAGCTAGTAGAACCAATAAGACGTTGTACTTGTAGTGACGTCTACCACGAGTGTTGAAGAGGGACGGGCATAGACGCTCTCCCGATAAGAGTTATTCAATCTTTACTCTCTGTTAACATATACAGATATAACACCTATAGTTAAGTTACCTTTCCCAACCAATAGAATTGCATGAGAAACTTTGAGTGTTAAACGTCAATGATGAAGAGAATGTACTATAACTATTGATGTCTGAATGAAGAATTTGGGAGTTGAATCGAGATCACTGCTGATTTCCAGTTGTTTCTCCGTTTTTGGTACTTGTCATTAAACGGACTTCCTTTTGCCAAACCATTGACTTGTCCTTATTGATTTGTGTTGGAGTAAGAGAATCCTGCACCCCATCCTCCTCATGGTGCAGCTATCTCGTCTTAAAAGTACTTGAGGGCGAGCTCTGATCCCATGGGCCCGTCAGAGGTCGCTCCGCCCTCGTGTACACTTGGTAGCAGAGTATGGTTTTGACCATCAATTAGTGAATATTGAATATTGATAAGACACCTATTGACCGTTGACACAAAGTAACTCTAGGTCTTTGGCAATATCACGAGTTCTTCGCCATTCGGCTGAGTAGACTGAGAAGCTTCCCGTGGACAATTATAGTGTAAGTCCATCAAAAACTGCAGTGGGTCTGAAGGAACCTGCCTTACAGAGCATAACCCTTCTCATTCCTACGGGCAGCCGATCGGACGAAAAGACCGAAGGAGGCTGTAAAGGAGGGGCGGTGATCCCGAGGATCCAGAGAGGAACCATGCGAGCGGTGAGTGAACCAAAAAATTAAATACTTTGGCAAATGTCTTATAGGCATTAGAACAAGTAAGGGAAAAGTTACCAGAGGGTGGCGGAGAAAACAAAATAGTCAGAAGTAGAGAAGACTGTATATATAGATATAAGGGGATAATGACTCGAGTATAATTGAGAAAACAGAGGCTACCGGGATAGACACCCAAGGGAAAACAGAGGTTACCAAGATAGACACCCGAGAGAAAACTGAGGGTACCAGGATAGTCACCCGAGAGAAAAACAGAGGATACCGGGGAGGACACCTGAGATAAAATTGAGAGGATTCACCTTGTTCCTGCGCTTTAATATAGCGGTCAGAAGAAACGTGAACTCAGAGCCCACAGAATAGGGGACGATTAGGATACAACCATGTTTAAAGACGTCGTTAAGGGAGTTCTGTTGTATGTCACATGTAAAGACTTGTGTATCATTGTATGTTTGAAACAAAGTTTGGGTTTTGCGTGATTCTGTAGTTGAGAGGGAATCGCACACGGATTGTTGTTTTTGAGTAAATTGATGATATAAAAAATTTGGCGGGAAAGATTGGATTGGAGCCTGCGGTATTTGGTGCTCGCTCATATTGTTGGGAGTGGTGAAATTGCATGAAAGTATTGCTAAGAAACAGAGTTCAAGCATGGAGGAAATTACTCCACTCGCTCACTTATGTAAACATCTGCCTAAACATGCACCCAAGCTTAAGAAATATAGCACCGAGTAAGTTAAAGGTAAAGCCAAGATGTTTATGCCGTGGCCACAGAACGGGTCCTTATCCAAAGCCGTCTTACAACATATGACGACTTACTTGCATGCCACATATACAGGCAAGAAATTAGAAAAATGTCTTGCTGTTCTGGAACTTTGGAAATTGTTTGAACAGCCGAAGGAGGAAGAGCCACCCGCAGACTGGATATTAAACGTATGCAAGGAGGGGGTGAGACACCTACCGCGCCAACAACCCCGCCTCACCAGAAATCGAGGGAAGTAAGTCAGAGGGACTCTACCCACTAAGAGAACTAAAGGCAGCTACGGGGTGTAATAAACCCGCATGAGTCACCTCTGTACAGTAGTGATGAAATTAAGAAGAAGGATCAGATTAACCTTGCCTCTGCAATCCAGAGGGACAAGGAGAGACGCGATGATGAAAGGAAGGATCAGGCACAGATTAGTGCACCTCTTGAACGGAAGTTCTCGACAGAACTGATGAGATAGCATTCACAAAAGATGAATGGTTGGAAGGACAGATATTGTTGATACTCGATGGTAAAGGAAGTGATGATGTGAGACCGAGAGAGAAGTCTGATGAGGCACAGAGAAGGGAAAAGTAGAAAGATAAGGAAATAAGGGACAAGAGAATAAAAAAGAAAGATAGACTGAGGCAAGAACAGCTATATCGCGAAAAGCAAGGAAGACTGCTCAGTCGCAAACAGTGAGCAGACTATGATCAGTACAGATCTACTTCCTTGTGCTTCCTCGCTTCTTCTCTAGTCTTATCTTCTTCCCTTCTTCTTTCATTTCTACATTCATTTGCCCTTCTAACTTCCTCATCTTCCCATCTCTTTATTCTCTTTTCACGTACTATTTGCTCTTTTGCTGGCATGTACACGTCACTGGTTTTGGTGGTGGGTAATACACGTTGCATCAGTGACTGTGGACACTCCTTTGTAAGGGGACGCACACAGGTTGTAGTTTAGATGTGGTTTGCTCAATGTCCATGGACAGGTTACAGTTGAGTGTTGTAGTTGCACACTGGAAGTGGTGTGACTTCGGGTTGGGTTTTTGGGGTATTGTGCTGGTTACTGGCATGACTTTCATGTTGTATTCGGTCACAGGGATGTATTCTTGTGGGGTGCAGTCCACTGGAGACACTGCCTGTTATGGCTCTGTCCATGACCACAGTGTGGCCCTCCATGCATTCTCCTGGCCTGTGCGTCCAGTTGAGGTGCTTAGTTTTGACTCACATTCAACTCTGGACAAATTGTTGGGCTTGGTGTCTGCCCTTTGGTGTGGATTGATGACAGAGTGTGGCATGGTCCACCTCACGGGGCATATCCGGGTATTCCCCTTGTATACTTTCCAGGGGCAGCGACACACATGGCCCATGGTTCTGGATCTCACTTGTGCATCAGTCTCTCTTAAGTGAAATATGGCAGAGCATGCACTGGGGGCACACATGCCTCCGGTGGGGTGTTGGCTTCCTGCCTTTATGGTCCATCCACATGCTGCTGGTGTGTGATGATTGTGACAGCCAAGTGACATATATCTGGCATGGACTTGTGCACTATGTTTTGATTCAAGGGGGATGCAAGGGTGCTGTGTTGTGCGTTTTTGGTGTGCACCTTATGTCTTCTGGCTTTTTAAGGGGGATGCATATGTGTGGGGTTATGTGTGTTTGTTATGGTGTATGGTGGGAGTACAAGGTTTGGGGGTTTTGGGCATAGGTGCACTTTGCATGTTTGTGGCTCTGTTTCCTGGGTGTACCTGGGGTAGAAATGGTGGGCATAGGTGCACTTTGCATGTATGTGGCTCTGTTTCCTAGGTGTACCTGGAGTAGGAATGGTAAGCGTTGGTGCACTTTGCATGTGTGTGGCTCTTTCCTGGGCCCAACAGTGTAAAATATATAGGATTGCACCTGACACACACATGTAAAGTGCACCTACGCACACCATTCCAACCCCAGGTGCATTTACATGTGTGTGGCTCTTTCCTGTGTGTACCTGGGGTAGGTATGGTGGATGTGCATTTGGGGTGTGCTTTTTATATATTTTGTGGGGTTGTTGGTGGATGGTATGGATGCAGGTGGTGGTGGTCATTGCCATGCTACTTGTTTGCTTTTTTCAACTTCACCTGGTATCACGGGTCAAAATGTGTGCAAATCGGTCACTTTCGGTGGCTCCTTGCTTTGCACTAGGGGCATGTGCAATCCTATATATTTTGCACTGTTGGTCCCTGCGTGTGCATTTTTCTGTACATTGCCTACTCCCGCAAAACATTTGCCCCACACAATCCTAACGCACCCGCTAACTTTTTAGCACGACATTTACTTTACGCATATTTATGTAAATTATGCCCTCTGATTCACAAGTGGTGCAAAGTGTATTTTTGCAGTGTAAAGTGGCTTTGCACTGGTGCAAAGTCACTTTGCACCACACGAAAAACTCCATGAATCAGGCACTAAGTGTGCCTAGTCCTGCAAATATTTGTCTCTAGAGACGCTTTGGACCACGACCACCATAATATCTAATCATTGACTTTGTTGGCTGGGCTGATGGATCTCATAGTCCAAAACATATGGGGCCTCATTAGGACTCAGGCGGTAAGGGGTTTACGGCGGCGTAAACAGCGCCGACCCTTACCGCCTGAGTACGAGGTCCCTTAGCGCCATGGCGGATTTAACACCTGCTGGTGTTAAAATCCATGGCGCTAAGGGACCATGGAGTTAATTACGCCACCGTAATTTACGGTGGCGTAATTAACGCCTTCCCCACTCCCATTATGCCCTATGGGGCAAAAATGGGAATGGGGAAGGGTAAATGGGGATTGGGGACTTACCACCCCGCCGACCTCGGAATGGGGCGGTAAGTCCACCTACCACCATGGCGTAAACGTAGTTTACGCCATGGTGGTAAAGTCACGGCCCAGGCGGTAACTTACCGCCTGGGTCGTAATGAGGCCCATGGAGTGGATGTTCAGATGTTTTCCACTAGATCTCCCAATATTTCTCAACATATGCCGAGTAGGTCAAATGGGAGTTAAAGTCTTAAACAACTAGAGATCCAAAGGTTGAATATTCCTATCCTTGATGATTTTCCTTGCAACCGAACCATTTGAAATGTAGGTTGATTTCCTTTATTGAGGGGGAATGTAAATTGCATACAGAGGAACCAGCAACATTCGCAGCGAAATTGCTTTTACTCTTTCCGAAAATAATGAACGCTTGCAAATTACACTTTGCTTTTGGCATTTGTAAATGTATTTCTATGGAACACATTTTCGTTCTACTTCTGTATAAAAGTCTACTACAATTCACCATGGCACCTTCATATGACAGACTTCCTGAAAATTTAAAGGATGATTAATGTGTTTGGCATTTGATGATTTCAAAACAGGAACTCCCTGACCTTCACCTGTCTAAATGTGCTCTTTAACAGCCTTTCTGTTTCAAGCAGATAAAATTGAATATATACTGGGCCGTGCTTGCCTGTTTAGAGAACATTTACAACAAGAATTGCTGCAACACATTGTGCCTTAATTGTACATGATGTACCAGTGACATAGTTCTCTGATACAGTAAAGTAAAAATGTTATCCAGCAATCCCAAAGAATTACATTTGCTGACTGCATGAAATACATTGAAGAGATGGTATAACGCATCAGTTCTGGTCAACAATCTATATGACAGCTCCTATTATTAATATAGGAGCTGCATTTCACATATGGAAAAGGATTATGTTAGAGTGGGAAAAATTACCATCTGCAACTATAGGTATAGTAAATGGTGTTAGAAATATAAAACTTATAATTAATTGAAGAATGTAAGTCGGCTATTAACAATGATTAGCAATAAAATCGCTAAATGTGACAGCCTGCAATATTAGGAGATAGTTATATTTTAACTGAAGGGATTTTATTGTGTGTTTCAATGTTGTAATGAATTTTAATTGTAAAAATATAATAAAGGTTATACATTGCTTAGTATGTTGAATGGAATCCTTATATCCGGAATGTTTAAGATTTAGTATTTCGGCAGAATGATTTTTTGTTCTAATTAAATGATACTAATAGTATATGTTTTAAATATAAATGGACACATTGTTATTTGCTCTTTTATATGAAATGTCAAATTAACTTTGAATTACATACTGTGTTTAATGTGTTAAAGTGTTTAAGGTTTTATGTAACCAAATAAACTATAAATATATAAAAATAAAAAAATAAAAATGTATGTTTCTGGACAGCAAAATATTCTGAATAACAGAATGCATTCATTCCACAATGCGAAGAGCAAGGTACAGAGCTAGAAGTGCATAAAGAATGCATCCATCTTGTAGACACTGACCTCGATGTTTGTGCTCTACTGGGCTATGGTTCAATGCCAGCTCAGTCACTGCTTTTGACTCCCTACTGCCTGACGCTTTAAGATAATTTCAAAGCCGCAACCTCACCGTGCTGGAGGTGGTGTTGCTCTAATCTTCCCTGAGTGGGTTCCGTCTTCCATCGTACCCACCCAGCTCTACTCTTCCTTTGAGAGCCTGGTATGCAAATTGGTCACCCCTCCCTCCTCCACCCTGACCATTGCTACCATCTATTGACATCCAGGCGCTACCTCTCTGTTCCTCTCTGAATGGGCTGATTTACTTTCCTCCTTACATTCAACATCCTCCAACCTGCTGCTCTTGGGTGCTCTTGGGTGACTTTAACATCCAGTTGGACGTGGCATGCACTCTTTTCATTAACCTCTGCTCCTCTTTATCCCTCTCCATTCTCCCTTCTGGTCCAAACCACTCTGCTGCACTCTGGACACCCTCATCCACTCTAACCTCCCTCTCTCATCTCCTATGGTCACCCCTGTCTCTTTGTCAGACCACTCTCTTCTCTCCTCCCACCTGAACCCTATGGACCTCTGACCGCACCTCCAACCTCATTCACGGATATCCGTCTGATGAAATGAGTGTCAGCAGCTGCCTTCACTTCTACCTTTATCCCCCTTACTCCCCAAACCAAGACTCCACAGGCACTGCTCTCAGCAACTTACACCTGTCCATCACCAACACCCTTGACATTCTTGCCCCAGTCACGAGGATCCACCTGAAACCTGGTTATAAGTGCAATACCTGGTATGACTCTGAACTTGCAGCCCTGAAACTAAAGTGCAGAGCGGCAAAACGGAAGTGGCAAACTTCAGGCTCACCCCCTGCCACCTGCTATAAAGGCATACAGACTCAATATACATGCCGAGAAAAGGACCCACATTCAGGCACAGGTATCTGGCACATCAAACAACACAGCTGAACGTTTCAAAATCTGCAGGGAACTAACCTACTCTTCTGCAGTCTCCTCCTCCCCTATTCCTTCTCAGGCCCTGTGCTACACACTGGCCACTCACTTCACCACCAAAACTTAGGACATCCTGAACTGCCTTGTTCCTCACCCTCCCAACCCATCCCTCACCTCCTTGCTTCCCTTGGCCACTCACCCTCCTCCTTCCTCCTTCTCCTCCTTCACCTGAAGAATTCACCTGAAGAATTCACCAGAGTTGCCCGCTCCATGAAGGTGTCTTCCAAACAGGATTCCCCTTGCTCATCCAGAACCATCAAGGACAACATTGGCTCTCCTGCCCCTGCACTCTCTGATATCTGCAACCACTCCGTTGCTACTGGTTTTTTACCTTACTCACTCAAGCACACCCTTGTGTGCCCTGTCCTTTAATAAAAGTCAATGGACCCTACCTGTCCAGCCAACTACCGCTATATCTCTATCACCCCCTTCATGGGGAAACTGCTGGAGAGGTTGACCTTGCCCCAACTCATCTCTCACACTGAACTTGTTGGTGGTCTCCATGCCCATCAATCTGGATTCTGAGCATCCAAAGGTAAGGAAAAATATTCTTCGGAACAACTGCTCGCATCCCTTGATTCCAACCCCCCAGCTGTCAGCATCCTTCTTGATTTCTTCTCTTCCATTGATAGGGTGAAACACTCCATCCTCATACAAAGGCTCCAAGACACTCTTGGTATCTTGGAGTGGGCACTGTACTGGTTGACCTCCTTTCTAAATGACCGCTCCTCCCAAGCCATCCTGTGCACCTTCACCTCTCCTACTTCCTACTCCACCTGTGTTGTCCCCCATGGATCTATCCTCTTGCCTTGGCTCTTGAACCATACTCATGTGGCACTCCTCATCTCCTCCTTCTCCCCAAACTTCCCGTGTTACGCAGATGACACACACCTCTTCTTCAAACTTCTTTCTGACCCTCTTGCCCCTTCCATCATCAATGACTAACTATCTGCCATCAAGGCCTGCTGCACTTCCAATGATCTCTACCTCAGTGTCAGCAAAACAGAGATCCTTCCCATTAGGACCTCTGCTCCCGACTTCTTCCATTCCCTCTGGTCTTCCTTCATGGGCTCTGCCCTGGCTCCTTCTTCTGAAGCCAGAAACCTTGGAGTCATCTTCGACGCCTCTCTCTCCTTCCTCCCTCACAGTCAGGGCATTGCCAAGAAGTCCACTTTCAGCTCTTCCTTCTCAAAGGAATTCTAACTTTTCTCACCTTCCTCCAGAAGCTAAATGTTACCTTAGTCTTGTTTCTCTCTAGGCTTGACTATTGCAATATCCTCCTCCACTCTGCAACCCATCCAGCTAATCCAGAATAGGGCAGCAAGGCTTACCCTTGGCCTCAAGCCCAGGGACTGCATCTCTCCTTCTCTAAAAAGTCTTTACTGGTGCCCGGTTGCTTCACAGACTAAATTCATATCCCTCTGTATCATACACAAGGCTGTCTGTGGCCAGGGACCACACTGTCTGCAACTCTCTCTCACTAAATATTCCTCGTGTAGGATACTGCGCTCCTCTGGCACCAACTAGTTGTGTGAAAAACATTTCACTAAACAGAGGGCAGGAGGTTGATCACTTCCCTCAACTGACTCCCATCTTTGGAACAGCCTCCCCCTTCCACTTCATCGTGAGCAGGACTTTCTTAAATTCTGAAAGTTCCTCAAGACTTTCCTCTTTACCTCCAGCTTCCCCCCTTCTCTCCTCTGCTAATCTCACAGTTGCCTGTTTTGGTGTCCAGGGCCCTTATGCATCCTCAAGGCCCTAACCTCCCACAACCGAATCACCCTTAGCTTCAGTCTATCCTCAGCACTTGGCTCGGCACACGCTCCATCCTGGACGCTCACACTTACCAGACAGTGCTCTTCACCTGTTCTCACCCACGAGCACCCCAGCCCATACCCCCATTCCCACTTCCTTCTGCACTTGGACATTCTGAGCACTTACAAAGCATAGTAGGTTTTCCCCCCCACTCTGTATGTTTCTCATGATATGATATGATATGGTATGACATTTATAACACGCCTATACACAAGTGTTTCAAGGGGCGATGAGGCAGGGGAGGGGGAAAAGAGGGAAGACAGAGACACCGATCTTACTAGGCCAGGTGCACAGTGCAGTACATGGGATCAACAGTAAAAAGAAATAAATCAAATAAATAAAAGCAATAAGTAAAAGTGTGGCTAGCTGGTGGCAAGGGTAAGTGCAGACAGCAAGTGTCAGGTGCTGGTACGGTTCCGTAGGGATACAGAAAACAGTCCCCCAGTGCAGGGGTATCCAGGGAGACAGTGCAGGTGTGGAACTGGTGGAGAAGGTGACCTTGGCCCAAGATCAGAGGGTGGCCAGGTAACCATTGCAGTTTCAGCCAGGAGTTCAGCAGGGGAGAGGAGGAGAGAAAGCAAAAGCAAAGAGGAAGGTTTTGAAGTGCTTCTGGTACCAGAGATGGTTCTCCTCAAGTTTCAGGCAGGCAGGGAGGCTGTTCCAGAAGGAGGCCCCAGCTGAAGGAAGAGATCTACCACCAACTCGTTGCTTGGAGAAGCAACTGACACTGAGGGACTTGGAGGTGGATGAGGGAAGAGCTTGAGAAGGAAGATATTTAGGAAGGGAGAGTTGAAGGTAATGAGGCCCCAGAAGGCCTTGTGGACAATGCAGAGGGTTTTGAATTTAATCCTGACAGCCAATGGGAGCCAGTGCAGAGATATCAGTCCTGGAGAGATACAATCCCTGGACTTGAGGCCAAGGACAAATCTTGCAGTCCTGTTCTAGATGAGTTGCAGAGGGCAGAGAGTAGAGGCAGGCAGATTTAGAAAGAGGCTGTTGCAGTAATCCAGCCTCGAGGGAACCAGAGCTCTGGAGACAGTGAGCTTCTCAGGGAAGGAGAGGAAAGGAGGAATATTTCTGAGGAGGTGCAGCTGGTAGCATGACTTTTTAGAGACGTCAGAGATGTGAGGAGAGGAGAGTGTGGAGTCGAAGATGACCCCAAGCTTTTTAGCCTTGCAGGTGGGAGCAGGAAAACGGCCAAGAGTGGCCGGCCAAAGAGTGACAGGAAAGGAGGGAGCGGATGAGCCAATGAGGAGAATCTCAGTCTTACTGGCATTAAGGCAGAGATGATTGGCGGGGATAGCAGACAGACAGTCAGAGATAAGAGAAGGAGAGGAGGTGGTTGAAGGTAGCCTGAAAATGAGCTGAGTGTCATCTGCATAGCACTGAAAGTTGGGCCAGAGAGCGGCAATGCGGTGGGAAAAAGTCCAAGGTATAGGTTGAACAGCCAGGGAGAGAGGCTAGACCCCCGGGGAACACCACAGTTAGATATAGAGATAGAGGAGACGAAAGACCTGGGAGGGTCGATCAGAGAGGAAAGAAGGCAGCCAAGCCAGGACCTGATCGGTGATACCCAGGTTATCATGGAGACAGTTGAGCAGGATGGGATGGTTAACTGTGTCCAAGGTAGAAGAGAGATCAAATAAGAGGACGACACAGGTGGTGTTGGAATCAAGTTTGGAGGGCAGGTCTTCACGGATGTTCAGGAGAGCAGTTTCCATGCTTCTAGCAGCTCTGAAACCAGACTGATGGTCATGGAGACAACCAAAAACTTCAGTGTGAATATTAAGCTGGGAGATGGCCAGCTTTTCCAGGAGTTTGCCCAGGAAAGGAGTGATGGAGATTGGGTGATAGATAGCGGTACAGGACGGGTTGTCGGAGTGTTTCTTAAGAAGAGGGTCCACAAGGGAGTGCTTCAGGGGGGAAGGAAGGAATCCAGTGGCGAAGGAGTGGTTGCAGAAGTCAGCCAGAGGAGGAGACAGGGTGTCAATGTGGTGCTTGATGGTTTTGTAGGAACAGGGGTGAACATGTTGTGATGAGACTTTCATAGATCGGACTTGTCTAGAAACCTCATCTGGGGAGAACAGGGGAAAGGCAGAGAAGGAGGGAGGAGAGGTGACCGAAGAATGCCCAGAAGAAGAGTAGGGATTAGATGCAGGTGGGGGAGAGGAAGAGAGAGGACAGGATTTCCAGAGTTTTAGAGATTAAATGAGAAGCCAGAGCCATGCAGAAGGCCTGGGAGGGGACAGGAGAGGTAGAGACTGCAGCAGGATTGGACAGTTCCTTGCAGATTTTAAAGAGTTTGGCCGAGTTGTTAGATGCCGCAGAGACGCAGGCTTGGATGTGAGCTCTCTTCTTGATGCAGAGAGCCGGTATTGCCTTTGGAGCAGGTGGCAGGCCAATATGTCAGAGGATTTACCGGAAGCACCCCATTTCCTCTCAGCCACCCTGCACTTGTGTTTGAGGAAGAGGTGGTCTGAGTCGTACCAGGAGTTGCACTTGGCTTTGGGCTTCAGGTGGATTCTCCTGACAGGAGCAAGAACATCAAGTGTATCAGATATAGCATAATGGAGCATAGAAAGGGCTGTGTCAGGGTGTGAATCAGCCAAAGGGGGAGGAGGCGAGAGAAAGCCTCAACTGACACACGCTTCATGGTTCGGATAACCGAGAAGGTGGGTGGCAGTGCTGGAGGTGGCTTGGCCTGAGGGGTGGAGTGGGTGAGCTGGGAGGAAAGGAGAAAGTGATTACTCTAGGAGAGAGGAGTGGTGAGATGGATAGAAAGTGGAAGGTCAGAACAGATCAGAACATCCAGAGTGTGCCCTGCAGCGTGAGTCGGGTCAGAGGGGAGAAAAGAGAGTGAGAGAGAGTCACAGAGGTCTCAAAAGAGTCCAGAGGAAGGACGGGAAGCATCCAGGGGGATGTTAAAGTCTCCAAGAAGGAGGAGTTGAGTGGTCGAGACCAGGAGGGAAGAGAAGAGGTCAGCCAACTCAGAGAGGAAGGAGGAGATCCGGCCAGGTGGCTGATAGATGGTAGCTACAGTAAGGGAATGGCTAGGAGAGAGAGAGAGAGCCTACAGACAAAGCATTCGAAAGAGGAGTATGCCTGCGTAGAAATGCAGAGCCAGCAATCCACTCGGGGAAGATCAAGGCTTCACCTCCTCCGGAACGGTTGGACCTAGGCCCAGAGAGGATCATCTCCATGTCCCTGCCTCCATGTTGCCCTGTGGGTGCTTTGAAAGAGAATTTACTTCCTGTATAAGCGCCTGCAGAGCGAACAATAGATAAAATAAATAAATCATGGACATCAACTTTATTTAGCAGCATTCTACAGTCGGAATGTCCTGTTCTATGGAATTTCAGACTTTGGGATCAGGAATGCTATCATCCGGGATTCTTTTTTTAATGAACGTGAGAGGTAACAGGTAAGGCAATATTCCATATTATGTTTCAGGATAAACGTTCTTACACCAGACATGTTTTTATATACAATCGAGCAGGCTGTGAAACTGTTATGCTCACAATGTAGCCAGCTCACCAAAGAATATACATTGTTAGCTCTTGTATTGTTCTTGAAATAGTTATTTTACACATTGAATGTCAGATTCAGCTTAACCCAATAAAGCAAAGTGATACATGTATTAATGTATTAGTACAGACCTGCTTGTTTCTTACTGTAAATCGTCTGTTCCTCTATTATTTGTAATACAAATTATGGAAGCCTGACTGCAGAAAACATTTAGTGCCACTACATTAAACACACTAACCCATTCACTTAATCCCATGCACACGCATTCAAGCCATGGTTCCTGGAAAACTCACGTCGCTAGAACTCCCACAAGTTTAACCCGATGGAACTTCATTGATTTTCCGAAGTTTGAGACAAGATGTTATACTGTGATCAACCTCATGGCTATACACGTGGGACACTCAGTGGTTGGCATTTGAACAGGCAGAGGCAAACTACAGTTCTCTGGCTAGTTAGTGGGGGCAATTGTTGCATCCAGGAGGCTGCTAGGATTAGTTACATGGCAGGTTACAGTAGAAGTACATTCATTTTAGGACCTATGTGGACTTAGAGGAATACAATTACATTGTGTAGGGAGTTTGGTGGCAGAGGATTTGTGGGTGGAGGGGAGTCACATCAAACAAGGAGAAGGCCAAGACAGTGATAATGCCACATGCATTGTGCAGTTGTCGGAGTATGTTAAAATAGCCCAACAGACATGTGAGCTTTATAGGGCGGGCAGCGGGCACACCAAATGTGTCTTAGGCAGGTATGGATTTGGCAGGTAGAGGAGCAAACCAAAGCAATCAGGTGAACGTGAAATGTGTAGGTGTGTTAAAATGGCAAACCAAATTTAGACAATTTGTAATTTGTGTCTGTTGAGTTGCAGGTGAAATCAGTCCCTCAGACATGCACTTGTTGAAGGTAGGGGAGTACATCAAAGCGCTGTTAGGCACATATACATTTTGCAGATGGGGTAGTAAGCCAAAGCATCCTAGGCACATAATACTATTGTAGGCTGAGGAGTATGCATAGCAGTTTTAGGCATTTGTGAATTTTGTAGATGGAGGGTAAGCCAAAGCAGTGTTAGGCTGGCTACTTATTGCACTGAAGAGTTGAATAAAAGTTGCATGTCTGAATATACTGAAGAACACAAATGTGGCATTGTGATGGGTTAAAGGTGAGGAATGCAACTGTTAAGTGTATTTCAGCCACTACAGCAGCATTAGTTTACATTGGAGAAACACAGACAGTGTGACGGTTGCACTTTCAATCGGGAGGAGGATGAGGAAGTTGAGCCCCTGTAGCACAAGAGGGAGAAGGCATAAAGTCACCTCAACAGCACAGAGAAGGATCCGCACAATGATGAGCAAATGGCATTGTCCTGAATATAGCATGGTTATGCAAACAAAATTAGCATAAGTTTCTTTTTTTAACTTTTTATGTGTATCGTTTATCATTTGCTAACTTTCCTGGCCTTGTGTTTGACCCTTTAATGGACATATTATTGATCTTGGGTTTGGACTTTTTTATATCGTTTGTTCCATTTTTGTTTATTTTCTTTGTATTTTAAATCTCCCAAACAGATGTGTTTAGCTCTTAAAAATTCTCCTTATGTAGTTATTGTCAGTGTTATCAATGAATCCTACTACATAAATGGAGCAACTTGTTTATTTCACTGCTTTTCCTGAACATTTGACTTTAAAAGCATTTTTTGTGCACATACAATACTAGTTCATCTATCTGTAAGAGTGGGAGGGTTGGATCTTAAATACATTCCTATTCAGTTGTTCACAATACAAGGACTTGATAATGGTCAATTATTTGTTCCAAGAATATTATATCTAGAAACGAGGCATGCATGAATTCACAGATGTGGCACACGTCACCCCTGTGGCTACTACATGCTGCCTGAAAAATATGCCATTAAGCTAAAATATATTATCTGTGAGTACAGTATCAAACCTGTATTATAACCCTTAAATTATAACTAGCTATAGTGAATTATATGCAATAGATACAGACACATTGCCAAAATCATGACCAGAAGGCTGTGTAACGGTTTATTGAGAGGCCACCCTCAAAATGGGGAGTTCCTTCCCTCCCCACTCAAGGTGGTATGCAACAAACTGTTTAACTGATTCTTTTATTCAGCCCTACTTCTGACACATAACATGCCCCTTGGATTCCCCCAAACCCCACGAGATAACAATAAGCCAAGAAGCAGGTCGGTGTACAGGAAATATATTTGCATTTATTTAAATTAAAAGCAATAGAAATGCATATGAGAATGTAAACACCACTTTATCTGTGGCACAACACAAAAAACTTCTCTCAACATAACTACATCACAAAAGTGAGTTGAAAGGAATGCAAATCACAATTATTTACTTTCCCCCACCTTTTGGTTTCCCAGGGCTCAAGTCTACTTACATGGAAAGCCTCTGTTTAAAGTTCAGGAAAGCGAGATGCATGTCAGGACCCTCTGGAAAGATAGGGCAAAGGTCTGATCACTCCACTCTCAAGGATATTCTCCCACTCTCCACCATATGGCCCAGTCAGTGTTTAGGCCTTCTTAGCAATAGAGCTCCAACCATATGCAATCTCAGCAATCTCCTCTCTTTTGATGGTACATTTCAGCAGCTCTGTCTCTTCCTCCTAGTGCAGTCCTCCTTATATATCAGTGATGACACCACCAATTTTACAATCCTGGGGGAGTACCCTGCAAAAGGTCACATGAATAGTATTGGACAGTTACCCTTATCTCTCCTCCAAAAAACAGCCTCCCAGTCCAGGTTGGTTGAGAGGTCTTGAACAGACATATGGCAGATTAATTTTTACAAGCCCCATTTGTTCTATCAAATGTTTGCAAAAATGTAGTTATGTGGCTAAACTTCATAATGTTACTATCAACTGCCATAGCATATATATTTTCCTTTTCAGATAATCGTGGGGATTTTATTAAGATGACAGCCAGTCTGCAACCTTTTGCACAGCCATGTGGCAATTTTCTGCTGTTTCCTTAAAAAAGCATAACAGTTATGAATATTTACTTTATTACCCATATTCCTAATCTTATCCTCCATCCGCTCACCAACTCCCACATTTGAAACATGTTCAGATCAGCCAGAAATCTAGTTTAACTAGCCATTACAGTTCCCAAACTCATAGGTGCATGCATTTCTATCTCCAAAATCACCTGGAAATTACTTAAAAAAATGTACGTAAATGACAAAATTCCACCTTATGGTTGCTGGTTAAAAGGCCTAAATGATAACAGTGCTTTAAAATTAATAGTACATCTTCATGTCGGACAAATGGTAATTCTCCTGCCTTCTGGCCATATGGTCTCACTGGGCTCGCTTGCAACCAGAGTTTTTTCTTTATCAGTCACTTTGAAGTGGGTTACCTGTTTGATGTTGGAATTTCAGGCTCCCTAATGAAATTGTCTTTACAGTTCCCCTTTTCACACCTACTGTCTGCATTGTGGTCATGCATCAGCCAGGCAAAATGGTCCTGCAGAGACAGCCAGTCTAACGAGCACGTGGCTTTCCAAACATTCCAGAGCAAGCCACATTGTGTTGCAGTTGTAAACACTAGGATGCCAGCCTTCCAGTGTTGAATTTCCATGTGACATTGCACAACAGCCAGCAAAAGGGGGTTGCCTCTGGCCTTCAGAACTTTTCCCATGGAAAACAGAGTGGGTTTTCAAATGTCACTGGTATTTTCTATGCGAAACATAATATACATTACATTTTGTCAACATGCATGCCTTTTTCCCTGACATTTTTCTTGTTGCAGTGGTACAATGTTCACATTTAAACTGCAAATACACATGCCTAGCCATTTTTGGGATCAGTGTTTGAAAATCTCCTCTCTTTTGATGGTAAATTTCAGCAGCTCTGTCTCTTCCTCCTAGTGCAGTCATCCTTATATAGCAGTGATGACACCACCAATTTTACAATCCTGAGGGAGTAACCTGCAAAAGGTCACATGAATAGTATTAGACAGTTACCCTTATCTCTCCTCCCAAATCCAGCCACCCAGTCCAGATTGGTTTAGAGGTCTTGAGCAGACATAAGACAGCCTAATTTTCAAGCCCCATTTGTTCTCGTATCAAATGTTTGCAAAAATGTAATTATATGGCAAAACTTCATAATGTTACTAGCAACTGCCATAAAATATATATTTTCCTTTGCAGCTAATCGTGGGGAATTTATTAAGATGACAGCCAGGTCTGCAGCATTTTGCACAGTAATCTGTCGATTTTCTGCTGTTTCCTTAAAAAGCACAACAGTTATGAATATGTAATGTATTACCCATATTACTAATGTTCTCCTCCACCCGTTCACCAACTCTCATATTTGAAACATTTTCAGATCAGACAGAAAACTAGTTTAACTGCCCAATACAGTTCGCTAACTCATAGGTGCATGCATTTTATATCTCCAAAATCACCAGGAATCTCCCTAAAAATGTGTACATAAATGAAGAAAATCCATTTTATGGTTGCTGGGTAAACATGCCTAAATTATAATAGTCCTTTAAAATTAATAATACATCTTCATGTGGGACAAATGGCAATTCTCCTGCCTTGAGGCCATATGGTCTCACTGGGCTCGACTGTAATCAGAGCTTTTTCTTCATCAGTCTCTTTGAAGTGGGTTACCTGTTTGATGTTGGAATTTCAGGCTCCCTAATGAAATTGGGCCTCATTACGACCCAGGCGGTAAGTTACCGCCTGGGCCGTGACTTTACCACCATGGCGTAAACTACGTTTACGCCATGGTGGTTGGCGGACTTACCGCCCCATTCCGACCTAGGCGGGGCGGTAAGTCCCCAATCCCCATTTACCCTTCCCCATTCCCATTTTTGCCCCATAGGGCATAATGGGAGTGGGGAAGGCGTTAATTACGCCACCGTAAATTACGGTGGCGTAATTAACTCCATGGTCCCTTAGCGCCATGGATTTTAACACCTGCTAAAAGCAGGTGTTAGAAGCACCATGGCGCTAGGGGACCTCGTAATCAGGCGGTAAGGGTCGGCGCTGTTAACGCTGCCGTAAACCCCTTACCGCCTGAGTTGTAATGAGGCCCATTGTCTTCACAGCTCCCCTCTTCAAACCTACTGTCTGCATTGTGGTCATGCATCAGCCAGGCATCAGCCAGGCGAAGTGGTCCTGCAGAGACAGCCAGTCTAAAGAACATGTGGCTTTCCACACCTTCCAGAGCAAGCCACATTGTGTTGCAGTTGTAAACACTAGGATGCCAGCCTTCCAGTGTTGAATTTCCGAGTGACATGTGTCCAACAGCCAGCAAAAGGGGTTGCCTCTGGTCTTCAGAATCTTTAACACAGTGGCTTTTCAAATGTCACTAGTATTTTGTATGCAAAACATAATATATATTACATTTTGTCAACACGCACCGTCTTTTTCCCTGACATTTTACCTGTTAGCAGTGGTATAATGTTCACATTTAAACTGCAAATATTGCTGCTTTTCAGGTGAAAGGGACCTTCAGTTTTTACTTGCAGCCACACGCAAAGCTGTGTTTGTGTCAGTGTTGAGAAATCTGTTTTTTCATGTGAAAGGAATCTTTGATTCCTTCTTCTTTTGTGGATTAAAATGCTGCTTTTCATTGGTAGTGACAGGTAAGCATTTTCCACATGGCTCTTTAATTCTACTTGGAAACCACACATGCAAAGCCATTGTTGTGTCAGTATTGACAAATCCTGCTTTCTCTGTGAAATGGACCTTAAGTTTGGGGCCTTTGAATGCTTTCTCTGTGAAATGGACCTTAAGTTTGGGGCCTTTGAATTCACCCCAAAGCCAGTATGTACATATTTTGCCAGTTAACATGTTCTATTTTCCTGACTTTGAACATCAGCCTTAACATAGGCCATAGGGTTGAGGAAGGAGATCAAAATATTTGGAAATCTATTAATGTAATAATCCAATACTGGTTAATGAATTGGGTTCCGCTCCACATGATTAAAAGCATGAGTACAAGTAATACGTCCCACTCATCCCTCACACTGCTACGAACTAGAACCCAGTGCAATCATAAAGGTAAAACAGGCACAATAAAGAGGTATATCTCCTTCTGTGGGAAGGCTTTGCTCTTAAAAAGGGAGTGAAGTTGCGCCAGTGTTGACCCAACCAACACAGAAATACAGTCCAAAATGAAGGGGTTGTCCCATCAAGGATCTATACAAATATATATACTTTAATGAAATACACATTCTGCAGTAGAATACGTAGAAAATGATGTACAACAACCCACCCCAAAAGGAAGAACAGAGAAGATGCAACAGACTGAGGAATCTAGCACTCTGAGCATGGTTGCAGGGGTGGTAGTTAATTTACTAGCCACAAAAATGATATGTCATTGGTAAAAAGAGGTCTGACCATTAGCAGGGCAGTCTCTAGAGTCAAAGTGGACTGAGGTGGCAGTTCAGGGTTAACATTACCTGGTATCAGTTCTTGGTGGGTTGATGGAGTCACACCCGGTGTCGAACGATGATGCAAGCAGATCAAGCTCAGTTCGGGCATGTTACCTCTTGTGGGCCAAAGCAGCGAGCGGGAATCTTGTGAAGGCAGTCACTCTGTGCAGTCGAAGGGCAGCTCTCCAGGATGCTTGTCATGGTGGTCCCAGGATCGCTTCAATGTTGGGCCAGGCCGAGTCATGCTTTAGCCTCTGGGAGGGGTCAATGAGTGAAATTGTGTTAGGAAAGATTTCTCCTTGCTGAACCTTTCTTTCCATCTTTTTGGAACCCCCAAACTTTTTGCTTTCATTTTTTAATCTGGCCTGTACTTTCTGCAGTGCAGTGAAGCCTTAACCTTCATTACACTTTCTTTTGCATATAAGTTATGGGGAAAATGACATGTCAGTCAGGCCGTCTGTACTGGGAAACATGTTTCCCTTAGTCGTGTTACTGTGCTAGTAGATTTGGTTTACTTTTGTATCACTTGTGGTAACGTTTTATCATTGTACAAAGCTGTTTACCCAGCAGTACAATGGGGTACATTTTTGTTTTACCCTAGACTAACACTCAGAGGATTTTCAGTTACGCTAGATGTGCTGAAAGGATAAGCTGGTGGCACTTTTTGGGACTTTTCATTTTATCCTTACTGCGTTTACCACATTTGGCTACTAACTGTGGCGAGTGTTCAAACATGGGCGTGCCACATCTTTTTGTCAGTCCTTTTGCCATCTTGTTCTTTAGCCTTCTTCCTAGCCCGAGAGGCCAGAAAGATCCTTATAAGGATTCCAGTGCCCAGGAAAGCTGGAGCTTTTGGAGGGCTACTAGAGGGCTGTGTGTGTTCGCTGGCAGGATGTGGGTTGGGACTGTCTGGTTCCAATCCACAAACTTGCTTTGGTGTATCACAATGGTATGCATGAATGTTCCTGCCAGTGGCCCTGATTGGGCCACTGCTAGGGTGTCTGTGTGGGCTGCTCCTGCTAGTAAGGGCATTACTTGGCTCTTAGGATAAGAAGAGGACCCGGGCACCCATTCATCAGCGATCCTGGAGAAACCTGAAAGAGCCACGAATTCTATTCAGCTGCGAGACCAACAAAAAAACCTGAGCCCCGACAGAAGGAGACCTGGTGACCAACCTCTGCTGTTGTCCTGGAGGAGCACTGTCATGCTTGTGATCTTAAGCAGCCCTGTGAAGGACCTGCGACCCTTGGAGTGGAGGGACCATCCATTCCTGATGTCTGTTCTGTGTCCTTCCAAAGAGCGCCTTTGGATGTGCCCTGTAACTATTCTGTGGCTGACCTGCTTTGATTTGGGCTACCATGCTCCCATGTTCCGAATTCCGACCTAGGACTATGAGACCGACCTCTATGACATTTCAGCATCCTAGCATCGAGAGGACCCAAAATAGGAGGGAAAGTCCGACCATGGCGGCTGAGTCCCATTGCATCACTGTGCTGCAGTGACCACCATCCAAAATCACTTACCTGACCCGAGTCCAGTACTGAGAGGGGTCCTGCATCATGGTTAGCTGTAATCTTCCATCGAGAGTTCTTACAACAGTGAAAGACACCAACCAGAGATCAGCCAGAACCTGCAACCCCTGTGAATGGAGGACTGCACATTTTTGTGGGAAAAGCAACATCAGTCTTTCTTCCTTTTTCCTGTCAAGCCTGGGGAGGAATGGGAGCATGGGAGGCAAATTACAGAGCTTCTTACCTACCCCTATACTCCCATTGTAAGTAATAAACTCTATGGGCCTCATCACGAGTTGGGCTGTAGCCCTTAAATGCAGTGGTAACATTATTACCACCGCATTTAAGGGCTGGCCCTATCATGAGTTGGGCGCTAAATCGGCTGTTTTACCTCCAGTGTTTTTCTGGAGGTGAAAATCCCTGTTTTCGGCTGTATTACAGCCAGCTGCATTAGCCCACAGTATTAGCACCGAAAATTCCCCATTGGCTCCAATGGACCCATTCAAGAATGGGGATTTACCATTAAGGCCCAACCCGTGATCCGGTGGTAATACCAGCAGACCAGTCAGCGCTAGGGCTATTACAGTCAGCTGTATTACAGCCGGGAATACAGCCCAACTCGTGATGAGGCCCTATGTCTATTAGTGTTGTGTGATAACTCTACTTGCTAGTAGTCATTTGTCTTTAGTGTGTTTTGGCCAACAAATAATAACTGTATTTTTATACATCCTGTCTAAGTGTAATTTGTGATTCCCATTGTGCGACCTCATTGTGAACCCTTTACAAGATCACCACCTCTGCAGATTGCTTCCTAGAACACCTGTCACTGTTACCTGAACTGGTTTAGCTACAGCTCCCCAGAGTTGTCCCTGTCACAATAAAGTTGGCCTTCTATACATCTGTCCACCAGGCCAGAGTATAGAAAATCAGTAATAACAAATTGGGCACAGCGGAGGGATGACCCTCTCCACATAACATCTGGGTGTTTTATGAAAATGATCTGTATTGTGTACCACAGTGTAGACCACTGGTGGTGTGTCCAGATAATACTTAAACAGAACAGAATCATTTATGATTGTCTTGTAGAACAAATGACCTTCTGTATTAGATATCATGGAAAAAATCACTTGCACCCCTTAAAGTGCCTCCAAAGTGGATCAGTTAAGAACGTTGTGTGCTGACAGGGGCTTAACAGTCTCTGGCACAAACACAGAGTTGGTTGTAAACATTTTTGGATTTTGAAAGAAATAAGGTTGTGCCTAACAGCAAATTGTCCTGATAGTGGAGCTGGGGCTGGACCCAGCACCAATAATGTAGTTACTGCCACTGCAGTTTCAAATGTTGAGGATGAGGAGGAGGAAAGTGCATCCTCTGGAATTATGGCTGTGAGCACCTCAAATGCGGAGGCATTTTTCAAACTGAAAAAGGAGAAACTTGGCTCAAAATGCAAGAGCTTGAGTTTAATGTGGCCAAATTGGAATTTGAAAGAGTTGAAAAGCAGAAAGAGAGGGATCACCAGCTGGAGCTTGCCAAGATTCAAGCTTCACAAAGTTCTTCCAGAGGATCTGGAGTTCTCCTCACATCCTTGTTTTCCAAAAGATCGCTAACGTATGTATGAAGAGAAGAATTACATAATTGGCAGGCTTGTAACCTTTGAGGTTGATCAGCAGTTGATCAGCAGACTGTCCCATTGTGGCTGCAGTGCCATTATGGAAATGTCAAAGGCTGATAGATTAGACTTTGTGAAACTAAAGGAATCTTTTATCCTCAAGTTTTGGAAGACTCCTGCCCAATATTTGTGAAGGTTTAGAGAGTATAGAATAAAATAACATATGAACTATGTAACTTGTGTTGCAGATTCCTTACAGGAACATGTGTGGCTGGGGAGAGGGCTATCAAGTAACAACCTTTATGGGTATGATCAATTTGGTCATGATTGAACATACGTTTGCCTCTTGTTCCCCAGAGCTTAAGCAACATTTGGCTGACTCAAAGGAGTTACATCCAAAGAGGCTAGCCATTGCTGCTGAGTTAGGGTTATCACATAGAATGTCTTATAACGACAAGCCTGCTTAAGGTAAGCAGTTGGAGGTAGAGAACCAGAAAGGGAAAGAGGATATTGGTGCTGATAAAACTAAGTCAAAGAAGGTCCACAGCACGTTTAATAAGGTGAATTCGTCAGAATCAGGTCAGGGTAATGGGACTAACCCTCTCAAGAATGTGAGTGGTTTCTCTAAACCTCCCTATGTGACAAGTTCCAGTGGGACTTGTACAGTTGTGGAGCAAGTGACCACAGGAAGGGGGACCCCAAATTTAAGGGTAAGACCTTGGGGGTTGACTCTGCCAGTCTGGCCTTCTCTCAGTATGAAGAAGAAGAGATGGCAGGGGTGTCCTTCCCTTTAGACTGCATTGTCTCAGAGGAAGAGT
This sequence comes from Ambystoma mexicanum, assembly GCF_040938575.1. Taxonomy (NCBI): domain Eukaryota; kingdom Metazoa; phylum Chordata; class Amphibia; order Caudata; family Ambystomatidae; genus Ambystoma; species Ambystoma mexicanum. Next base: position 1,154,590,551 of record NC_090928.1, read on the forward strand.
CTGATGTGAGTCTCGATTCATTGGAAACTAGTAGTGCTGGAGCACTGGCTCCCAGGGAATAGAGTGTTTATATTGAAAACTGTATGCCGAATCCCACAAATATCAAAGCTTATATCTTGAAAACCTGTATACCGAATATATTTAGGGTGGGATAAAGGGTTAATTATTTTGGTGAAACGGTCAGGGTGGGTTTTTAGGTGTAGGAAACGGGACCCTCCAAGAAAATAAAAACATAATCTAATGCATTTGAAAATTAACGTTTTTCGAGATATATGTTTAGATATATTGCCATTCGGTATACAATATCTCGGTATAAAGACATGTAACCAGCTCCCATCTTGGTCCTGTTGCATAGTGATAATTCCTATGAGGAAAGTACTTAGGTAGGAGATGTAAATACCTCTACTGTTATGAACACTGTGCCCAGTCCTACTGAACTATCTGTTTTCATGTTAAACCCACATTTTCTTGCCAGAGTTCCTGTGGGGGATACACAGTTGACTGGTAGGCCCTCTCTTAATGTTTCAGAAGCATCTGTCATGCAAGCGGTGAATAGTGAAATGGTCAGAGCATTTGTCAATATGAGGTGAGCGGTTCCTAGAATAGTGTTGGGTTAGTTGAGTCTTCAAGACTTAGGTCCTGATATGCTCTCACCAGACCCTTTAAGCACTAGGTCTCAGAATCAGGCTGTTTTAGCCAAGCCTAAGAGGAAGCCTAGGCCTAAGGGGGAATCCATCACCAAAGGAGTCACAAACAGGCAGGGGGAAGGGGAATATTCCCCCTGCCTTACCGGCAATGTATGTGGAGGTAGTTGGAAGAGTCCCTATACTTAGATTGGAAGAAGGATCCCCAGAAAACCGTGAATCCTATGGACCTCCTCAGCTGCCTAGTATACAGGTAGAGAAGCATCCCAGGAGAGAAAGAAGTATGGGCTAACAGAAAAGGAAACCTTCATTTTAGGCCTAGGGAGAAAGGTCTGCTTCCAATGGGAGGATTCTCCTCCAGCGAAGCAAATGACTCACAAGGAAGGTAGGTTACTGAAAAGTAAACCCACAGAGCCCACCAGAGAAAACCTTGAGGGGTTGGAGGTTACTCGGGTTGTGAATCCCTGAAAACTGCAGTTGGTGTTTGATTCCTCTATTGATACATCGTAGTGTCAGGATATCACCTGTGTGGTCTAACACACATTCTTGCTGGCTCATGATGGGGGTCCCAGAAGAAAACCATTGTAGGAGACTTACTCTCTGTCACCAGGTTGACAGGGATAAGACAGGAATTCAATTACTCCAGAGTTTACTTTTAGGAGTGAACTCATTGCTACAAGAGAAAATGCCTTATTTACTTAGCCCTTTGACTCGGAGACCTCAAGCAATAGGTTGCAATTGCTGATTGCTGATCACAATCCCATTTGCCCTTGTCCCAACCCACAGGGAATGACTGCCAAGTCAGTCATTGACACCTTACTATATGATAGATCCAGAGGTAGCTCCTCTGCTGTGCTCAGTAGTGGTCAGACCCAATGGTGGGAAGGTGAAGTAACCTGTCAAGTGTCCTAGTTTTGATTGGAGCTATGTGGGCCCCATAGAAGGAGGTGGGACCTTCTCCTGTCAATCCCACTCTGTAAATCCCTGACCACCTCTCAGTGGTCTGGGCCTTGCCATGTTTCACAGCTTGCTAATGTAAACTATTCTCAAGGCTTTGGTGAACCTGGACAGGTAACCATGCAGTTTCCTAGGAGTGGTGTGGAGGATTGTATCTTGAGAGATACAATTGAAGCCCTGCTTATGGCTATAGTGTGGCAGCCAGAGAAATATGCATGTCTCCCTGCCCTGTGGCAAAGCAGCCCTTCTAATGGTTTCAGTGGGATTGACCTAGTGTTTCCTCACCTGACCCCACATCAGCAGGGTGAGCAGGAGATTTTGCTCAGGCAACCTCCCCCCATGTTGTCATTGACATCCTGTATAAAAGGATGGTGTTGACCAGACTGCATTCTGGGAGTAAGTGAACCCACCAAGTTTGGGTATTGTGGTGACTCAGAACAAAAGGAAAGTTCTGACAGTTGGTGTGAGATCTGCCTTATGTTGGAACCAATAGTGTTTGAGCATTCTAGCTGTCCAGAGTCCAGATCTGAGTATCTGGAGGGATGTACAAATAAAGCCAGCTTTGGATTATGTATGGACAGTAGAGCCCAGTATTCTGTCCCCAAGACAGGGGCACACTCTCCACTTCGAGGTAACGCCTTAGTGGATCAGCTCTGTAATGAAAAGTGCAGTTGCTGTAATGATCTCTGTGCAGGGTACGGAAACATATCCCTTACAGTCTGTGCTGAGTCGGAGACAGCAGTTTCGGCCTTTTCAGAGCCTTACTTAAGTGTATGGCCTTCTGGATTAGTGGCTGCAACTGACACCTGTCAAATGAGCGTGACCACTGTTCTGAATGGGAAACATGATCTCAGCGATACATGTCTGGATGACATGGCAGAATCAACCTCCACCTGGAAGGAACTGGGTCTGACTCAGGAGACTGGGTGTCTGGACCTTCATCAGGACAACTTGTTCAGGGGACAACCAAATGTCAAACTGAACAGAAGCCATTGGCTTTCCTCAAGCATGAAGTGGGTGTATGTGGGGACAAGATGCAACCTCTTGTCAGTGAAGTACTTCATGTACAGAACTGGGCAAGTCCCACTACCCAAGCCCAAATGAGGACCTTCCTGGGCCTCAATGGGAAACACAGCAGCAATAAAGCTGTCCCTCTAACTGCCCTCACTACTCATAGCAGACCTAAAAAGTTATATGGAGCCCTGGTTGTGAGAAGGCCTTCACTGGCTGGCCTGAAAGAACCTCTAGGTCAGGACTCAGGTTTAAGGGCACCTGGTTGGAAGATACCTCTCTTAGTGCAGACAGATGCCTATGACACTGGGATAGTTGGAAAACCTTCACAGCTTAATGGCAAAAGTGAGGAACATCCCATATGTCTAATCAGCTACCAGTTTAGGAGTGGATAACTTAGTGGGCTCCGGGTGGAAAAGAGTTGTTTTTCCATTGTATGGTGCCTTAGGAATTTGAGGTCCTACCTCCATATGACTCACTTCACTGTATATGCTCACCCTAAGCTTTTGAAGTGGTTGACAGATGTTAAGGGGGAGAATCCAAAGTGGCTCTGGTAGTTCATGAGTCTGCAGGCCTTGGACATCATTATTGGGCATAGGCCAAATCCCAGATATGTCAGTTTAGATGGGCTGTCCAACAGGGATAACCGACTCGAACAGAGGACCCATCCAGGGGTAGATCAGTTCCTCCTGTCCCTTAGTCTGGGGCGGGGCGTGTGTTACAGAAGATTTCTCTTTGCTGCACCATTTCTTCCATTTTTATGTAACCCCTAAACTGTTTGCTTTTATTTTTGAATCTGGCCTGTTCGTTTTGCAGTGCAATGAAGCCTTAAACTTCACTACACTGGCTTTTGCTCATAAGTCATGGGGAAACTGACATATCCTTCAAGCTGCCAGTACTGCAAAACATTGCTTCCCTTGCTCATGTTACTGTGTGACTACTTTTGGATACTTGTGTATCACTTTTGGTAACCTTTTATCATTGTACAAAGCAGCTTACACTGCAGTACAATGGGGTACATTTTTGTTTGGCCCTAGACTAACACACAGATGATTTTTGGTTACTCTAGGTGAGCTAAAAGGATAAGCTGGTGGCAGCAGTGACTTTTTCCCACTTTTTGGGACTTTTCGTTTAACACATTTGCCTACTAACTGTGGCTAGTGTCCAAACATTTAGTGATCTTCCAGGCCTGAGAGGCCTGGAAAATCTTTATAAGCACTTCCAGTGCCCGGGAAAGCAGTAGCTTTTGGCAGGATACTGGAGGGCTGTTTGTGTTTGCTGTCAGGATGGCGGCTGGGATTGCTTGGTCCCAATCCACAAACTGGTTTCAGTGTGTCTGAGTGGTATGCATGAATGGTCCCGCCAGTGGTCCTGATTGGACCACTGCTTGGGTGTGTGTGTGTGGGCTAGTCCTGCTATTGGCTAGTGATGGCAGCAGTACTTAACTGGCTTTTAGGATAAGAATAGGACCTCTGCACCAATTCTTCAGAGATCCTGGAGCAACCTGAAGGAGCAAAGAATCCTATCCAGCTGAGAGACACACGAAGAAGCTTGAGACCTGACTGGAGGAGACCAGGAGACCAGCTTCTGCTGCTGTCCTGGAGCAGGCCAGTTCTTGCTGGTGATCTTTAGCAGTCCTGCGAAGGAGCAGCGACCCTTGGAGTGGAAGGACCATTCATTCCTGATGTCTGCTCCTCGGTGCCCTGCAAAGGAGAGCCTTCGGAAGTGCCCTGGAGTTTTGGCTTGGAATTTGGGGACCCCTCAGCTGGCACTACGAGACTGAATTCTACAAAATGTCAGCATCCTAGCTTTGAGGGGACCCGAGATAGGAGGGAAAGTTCGACCGTGGCTGCTGAGTGCCATTGCTTTGCTGTGCTGCGGTGACCACCATCCAAAATTACATACCTGAACCAAGTCAAGTCCTAAGAGGGATCCTGCATCATGTTTGTTTGAAATCTTCCATCGAGAGTCCTTGCAAAAGTGAAAGACACCAACCAGAGATGAGTTAGAAACTGCAACCCATGTGAATCGAGGACTATGACTTTGGCGGGAAAAGCAACCTTGGACTCTATTCCTTTGTGCTGCCAAGCCAGGGGTAGAATCGGAATACAGGGTGTAAGTTACAGCGATTCTTACCTAGTCCTATACTCCCATTATAAATCAAAGGGCTTAGAATAAACCTTTATTCTAACAATTTTGGCTTTGCCATTACTCTGAAAGTTGGGCTACTTATGGTAGTTAGTGTTACTTGTACCCTAACCTTAAGAACCCATCACTGTTCCCCAGAGACCCAACCTGCATTGTTTCCTGCTTCATAACTTCTGTGGAACTTTAACCTGCACTAGTGGGCAAAAGGCCCCAGACAACTCAGGGCCGGACATGTTTAGTTAGGGATCATCTCATGGACCTTGAGTGCATAATACTGATCTAAAGTTTCCTCTGCAGATGTTTTTGATATGCATTATGTCCTATAATAAGTGGACGTATATATGTGTAAATGTGTATTCTATTTGTGTGATAACTCTGCTTGCTAGTAATCATTTTTCTATACTGTGTTTTGGCCAATAAATAATAACTGTATTCTTATACATCCTGTCCAAGTATAATGTGTTATTCCCATTGTGTGACCTCATTGTGAACCCTTTACAAGCTCACCATCTCTGAAGATCTTAGTCTAGACCGCCTGTCATTGCTACCTTAACTGGTTTTGCTACAGCTCCCCAGAATTGTCCCTGTCATAATATAGTATGGCCTTCTATTAATCTGTCCACCAGGCCAGAGTATAGAAAATCAGCCCTTACACATTCCAGCAGATCGAGACGATGGGCGACAGATGTCTAAGTGGTGATTTCGGGTGCATAAATGTGCAGGTCAATGAGGTGGTCATTATAAGAGTCAGCATGTGACTAACCCGTGATTTGGATTGTGTCCCAGCATTGAGCAGTTGTATCAGGCATGGCAGGTGATGGGCTTCGCTAGGCAACAATGCAGCACCAAGCTGCTTTGAAGTGCAAGCAAGTTCAAAGTGGTGGAGGAGTGCAAAAGAAAGCACCAGTGACTTCCCTCTCATTTAAGATGCCATGAACACAAAGAGGTGGTTTGGTGCAGTAGAACAGGGAGCTTCGACTGGTGTGGCCCTCCAGATGCTGTGGGTTCACTCAAGGGGACTCAAGGATAGAATGGTTCCATTCAGTGTTTGCTCTCTCAGCTCTAGCAGATTCCAGTGCATAGTGGAAGGTCCATGTTCACAGAAAATGTCACGCCCAATGTGTCCTCTGAGAGGGTAAGGGACAGATCTTCCTTCTGCTTTGGATGACTCCTTCTTCACATCTGAGGGCTTTGGAAAGTACAACTTTACCAAAGGAAGTCCAGTGAGTTCTCCCAGAACGAATCTGCAGTCTTGAAAGGATCTGAACGGATCTGAGAGAATCTGGGAAATTATGCTGAAATGGTGGGAGAACCCTTCTTTTAAAGGAACAGGTGCCCAGGTCCTAGGGCTAAAGCTAACTTGCCTTGTACAATCTCTGCTCTTGAACGGAGTAGACTTTGACCTTGTGATGTCACACCCAAAGTGCTTTGCTCTAGAGGAATGGGAGGGGACAGGAAGGTGAAAGAGGGACAGTGAAAAGCAAGATTTTGAAATTCTCCTTCCTACTCTAATCCTGGCCTTTTTATTCCCCACTAAGAACAAAGGCCCTTCAGAGAAGCGGCACCCTGGTGTGATGCTACTTCATTTGAATGGTGTGCTCTATTGATGCCCGGGCCCAAGACAGTTGCCTGTTGTGTGGCTTTCTCTCATGGAGGGTGTTGCCTGCCTTCACAAAGAGATCAAAGAAGCGGTCCGGTTTTCCAGGTTCCTCTCCATTTGGTAGTCTCGACCCAGCAGAATACACATCCACAGCAGAGCTGACTCACTAGAGCTCACACATGTGTGATATCAATTTGGATGTGACTGCCATTATCATAAGTAGTGCCATGCATTATGCCTAAACGCAGGCATAGTTTTATTTTAGAGTTTACCCTGCCACCAGCATGGGTTATTTATGATCATTGTTTTGGTACAGGGGGTATATCTTAAATGCTGCCTCTGCACTGCAGAGATGTGGCTGTTGCTGCGGCTGTCGAGTGGGTATCTTGTGACCTTTAAACCAGCTCTGCACCACGAGCAGAGAAGGCACTGCAGATCAGACTACTGATGCAGCAGGGCACACTTTGTTTTTGGCATGCAGAGGATGCACAGAGGAATATAGTTAGCAGATTGCCCTTGTGGCGAAGGAATTACCTGCATGATTTTTTCTGCATATATAAAAGTCAAAAAAATGTGTTTGTGGCGGCTTTGTGTAGCGTTGGCGTATGGTATGCGATGGCGTATGAGAGGTGAAAGGCAAAGGTGTATGGGAGGTGAAGGCGAGGCGTATGGGAGGCGAATGGACCTGAGAGGCAAAGGTAAACAGTGTTGACTGGGAAGGGTAAATGATAAGATGTATTCATACCCCGCATTCCCCTCATTCTGACAGACATGCCATTCAGTTTCAAGTGCCTACAATTCTTGGTCAAGCTTGTATTCGGTATCAAGAAAATAAGGCCACAGGGTGAGTCAATGAAGTGCCCTGGTATCGACTTGGAATCTCCGTGTTTCTCCCACGAGCAGTTATATGTTGTGTGTTCTAGAGTGGGTTCCCTGAATCAGTTGAATATGTTTGCTTCAACTGGAAAAACAAAAAATGCTGTTTGTAAACAAGCCTTACAATGAACATGTACTTTGGTAATACTTAAGAATAGAACTGCAAGAAGCAGGCGTTAAATCCTCCAACCCGCAAAGGGACCTCGTAGTACGGCGGTAAGGGTTAACGGTCACCGTTGCCATTAACGGTGACCGTTAACCCTTACCGCCGTCCGTGTAATGAGGCCCAATGACATTTTTTTAAAGTTTAACGGTATAGATGACATTTTCTCAGCTGGGCGAAACCCACATACTGCTTTCTCATGTTCCCCTGCACTTGCCGCATCGCGCCTTGAAACACTTGTGTATATGCTTGTTATAAATGACATATATCATATCATATCATTGTTTCCTGTGAATTGTGGACACCAAGCAAAATTTGTGAGGTCACAGTGTAATGAAAGGTTAGAGGGCATTAGTTTGGGGTTAGGCATGATTATTCACTATCCTTGCAGAAATTGCATAAGGGACATCAAAATACCCTGGTGGTGGGCCAATCATCTGTATCATTGATATTTATTTATTGTATTTTATTATTTATTTATTTCATTTTATTTTATTTATTTTTTTTATTTCATTTATTTTTACTATATCATTCCTGGGTTCTCAATGTGAGGATGACTGCTCCAAAAAGATGACACTGAATAACTGCTTGCCTACCTTAGAAGATTTGCTTGGAACCTTCTGACCCCCAAAAAATGGTCTCTATCCTTTGTGACTGGAATCAGCCCCAGAAATGGAGAATGCAATTTCCCAATGTATCATTCAGAATAGTGGGCTAGAACCTGGCTGTTAGACCTACATGCCACGCTGCTGACATTTTTCACCAATACTCATCTAGAGCGGCTGTGCTAGTATTAGGGTACTGAGAGATTCCAGACTAAGTAAAAGGCTGCTATAAGATCCAAGGCCTATGTACTTTGTTCTCTGAACCATAAAAGACTAAAGTGAGAGACCTTTGACACCACAATTGATACTTAGGGCCTCATTACACGGAAGGCGGTAAACCATGGTGCTATTAGCACCATGGTTGCTGCCGGTACCATACCGGTACCACCATGGAGGAAAGGGGAATTACCACCCCATTCCAAGGTTGGCGGGGCAGTAATTCCCCCTTCCTCCATGGCCCTTCCCCATTCCCATTTTTGCCCCATAGGGCATAATGGGAATGGGGAAGGAGCTAATTCCGGTACCACAAATTGCGGTACCGTAATTAGCACCAAGGTCCCTTTGCGGGTCCCAATTTTAACGGCTGGTCTACACCAGCCGTTAAGGTTGGGTCCCGCAAAGAGACCTCGTAGTAAGGCGGTAAGGGTTTACTGGTACCGGTGCCCTTACCGGTACCGGTAAAACCTTACCGCCTACCGTGTAATGAGGCCCTCAGTGTCCTCTGAGCACCAAAGGTGACCAAGAGATTAAACAGAAGAAGAGGGAAGCCTATATTCAAATGGCAGATTAAACAGAAGAAGAGGGAAGCCAAATCCCCATTTACAATTACATAGTGCAAACATATATATGCAATTGCCTCGCCTACACTATAGGTCTCATTATGAGGGACCCGGTCTGGAAATGAAGGTGCCGGTATCAACACTGACACCTTTTTTTCCAGACCGGTTGACTCTGAGTCTGCTGGTCAGGGCACTGAATCGGCTGGCCTCACCTGCCAGTAGTTCAGGCCCCTACTGGCAGGTTTTTCGTTGAAGCATCGGCGCCTTTCACAACGCTGCTCGTGCTTCAGTGTACCCTTTCACATGGAGTCCTTTGGTACTCCATGGGAATGTTAACTTACTGTACCACCGCCTGTGATATCCCAGTAACACCGGGATGTAGGCAGTGAAAACGATATTGCGAGTTTGCCGGTAACCTGCCAGCAGCCCCGTGAGTTACTGGCAAACTCGTAATGAGGCCTCATGTCAACACTATGGGCCTCATTACATGGTAGGCGGTAAACCATGGCGCTATTAGCGCCATGGTTCATGCCGGTAAAATACCAGCACCGCCTTGGTGGAAAGGGGAATTGCGGCCCTATTCCAAGGTTGGCGTGGCAGTAATTCCCCCTTCCACCATTGCCCTTCCCCATTCCCATTTTTGCCCCATAGGGCTCTATGGGAATGAGGAAGGCGCTAATTACGGTACCGCAAATTGCGGTACCGTAATTAGCTCCACTGGTCCCTTTGCGGGTTGGTTTTTAACGCCTGCAAAAAGCAGGCGTTAAATTCCCCAACCCGCAAAGGGACCTCGTAGTAAGGCGGTAAGGATTTACTGGTACCGGTAAAATACCGGTACCGGTAAACCCTTACCGCCTACCGTGTAATGAGGCCCTTGGTCTCTATGCCAAGGTACAGAAGATTGTTGACAAATAGCATCACCAACCAGACCAGGACAGGACAAATGCCAGTTAATAGTACATCTAATACAGCTCTGCATCTTTCAGAGCTGCTTGCTCAGTTTCATTCTACCCATCATCAAATGGAACCTATTCTTCCTAAATCCCTTCTTTTATCATTTCTATAGGCTAAATGTCAGCATCTTATCACCTGCATACAATGTTCCCTAAAGAACCCTGCATTCGTTTCAATGATGTTGGGCTCTATTGATGACATTATGAAAGCAATTTGACCAATATACATTGTAGCCCCAGGAAGCAGATAAGACTCTTAACCCAGAATGGTGTCATGGGGTCATGTACATCCAGAACACCAAACTGCATGAGAAAAAGCAGTGTGTACGGGCCGAGTCACACTTAAGTACAGCCGAAAATATGTTCAGAACTGTCCTTGAATATGTCTACTTGGTGGCAAAATGGCAATAATGCTGTTTGGAAACATTCTGCCATACCTCTTTGCTGAAAACTATAGTGTATAACGGAGCTGGTGACATGTTCTGATGACTGCAGGGCAATAACAAGCAGAACCGGTTTCCACGCAAAGATCAAGCTTAACTGTACCACACAGTAGTTACCAGAATGAGAAAGGCAATGGACATAAGGTAGACATGTCTTTGTTGCCATAGGCATGTGAACAAGCAGCTAATGATATGACATAATATGATATTGCATTTATAAAGCGCCTATAAACAAGTGTTTCAAGGCATGACTACATGCCTGTAACAGCACACTGGCCATCTTCCATGCTTGGCTCTGAGGAGAAGCTACTGCAGCAGTTTCGTGATGTTCATCAACAACCCACTCTGCTCACACAAAACGTTAATGCCAGGACCCATCCCAGAGCAGACAGATAGTAGGAAATACAGCAGCCAGTGGTTGTGGGGTTTCATCCCCAGTATGTTGCCATGAGCTTCATGATTGTGGACAACGCATCCAATGTCACTATTGGCGTAAGACATCACAAAACAGTGCATGTTCCTTGTCTTACTTGTTCCCCACCTTGTGGTGGCATTTTTTTCGGTGGTTCTCTCCATCCATTTTATGCTTCCTTTGACACCTAAGATCATCTCACAATTCAGCTGGTCATACAGTGCATGAAATGCTTTGCAAGAAACAAACACTGTCACGTCACTCCCTGAAAATAATTGTGACATCTTCTAGGGAAACAATGGGGCACATGCTACACTACCAATGTAGGCAAAGGAATGTCACATGAGAACACAACATCAAACACAACATCAAAGAGCTTTTTTGGGGGGCCTTCTTCACATTGGGCTTCATTACGACTTTGGCGGTAACCGTGCTGGAAAAACCAGCACAGCTGCTGCTGGATGGTGCATCCGACATGGTCTGCTTGCAGGTGCCGGTCCACCCACCAGGTCAGACCTGGCAGGCTGAAAGGCACCCACAAGCAGAACTCGTAGTTTGCCAGTCCAGTAACAATGGCGCGGGTAGCTTACCGGCACCATTGTTACCGGACCGGCAAACTAGTAATGAGGCCCATTGACTCACTTGAAGTTCATGAACACCTACACTTGCCTTCAGAACACTACATAGCATGTGTGTCCTGCCTCTGTATTTCTGACTGAGATACTGACAGTGATGGGCCTTCTGGACTAACCACCATCAAAAAAGGCAGCAAAAGAATAAAATATAGGGAGGCAGACACCGCACTGCCAGTGACCTTACAGCTGTCATTCTTTGACATATAAAAGTAAACATTGAATTAATGTTGCATCTTATCATGACCATCACTTTTATGTGAAGGTTGCTGTCTTTGAGAATGTTGTTGGAAGGAGTCTATTCAGGCACAGTGTCCCCCACCAAAGTAAGCACGCATTGGCCTCCTTTGGATCCTCTGTGCTCTTCTGGCTTGTATGTGATTGAGCAGTCTACACACAATGCAACATTTTATTGCCGATACATGAAAGCCACACTGGGTCAATGCAAATATAATGCTTTATCTGGATTTAGGTACGTCCAATGAATATATGCAAGTGCAGGCATTTAATTTACTTTTAATAATACAAATACATGTGTAGAAAGAGTCACCAGTCCAGACAGAACAGTTTAGCACATGCTCACCGGAAACACGGGGACACACAGATGCATAGAAAACCACAGTTCTCCTATTTGGGCATTACATACAATCTGGAAACTAAGCCTGCGTTAGTTTGGCCGTACCCGGTGGTGGGGATGGGGGGGGTCATGTGTCAGCCTTTGAGCCAATCCCACGCTCTGAGCCGCTTCACTGCTGGAGGCTGCCGTCTTCCCCTGCCAGAGAATAAGGTAAGTGTGGTCTTCCCCCTCTGCCCTCCCTCCCCCACCCATCCACAGCAATCCCCACCACCCACCCCCACTTACCTTATTTTTAGTCCATTTCGGGAGCGGACATGCTGGGATCACTTCTGTCCCCAGCACGTCTGCTCCCGATCTCCGACAGGCCGTCATGGAAAGGAAGAAGGGACTACAGGTAGTCCCTTCTCTGCTTTCCATGGCAGCCATTTTTTAGTTAGCTTTTTTTAATGGGGGCAATGGAAAAGGAAAACTGACTTAATTTCCCCTTTCCCCGGCAGACATTTGTTTTCAGGCTCAGGCCTGTAACTAGGAGCCCGGGGCATTACCTGAAGTAATGACGACCCCACCCCACTCAGGGGTTATTGCTTAAATAGCAACCCGTCTTTGAAGAAACGTGTCAGATGCTGCTTTAACCAGTAGCGTTACTCTGGGCCTCTTATTTTAGGAACCTGGGCATTACCCAAACCATGCAAATGTAACATCAGTCCATTATTTGTCACTCCTTTCATGTGACAAGTTCACCTCGTGGGACCAGTGACTAGACCAAGATTATTCAGCTGAACAATGTTGAAAAGTGGTGTTTGGATGAATGTTGTATGCCCCAATTATACTGGTGGGCTAATCCATCAATAATTACCAATGCTGCAAATCCACAAGTGGTCATATTCTTCTTGTATCAGCCCATTAAACATAGTGTTCTGGTTTGGTGATGATCTATTGAGCAAGTACTGGCACTAAAAGTGATTTTTTAAATAAGGTGGCAATGTTTCCTGGAATTCTCTGTGGCGGGTGTAGCAGCTTGCATAATTGATGACTGCAATGTGATGCTGCATATGGCCACAGGGATACCTCGGGGACACATACCTACATATTTCAGAGCAAAATCTTGGCAAGCATTCACACAATTCTAGTAGAGGCAGAGGTTGCAGATGCTGCTTTATATAATCTCATAGGTTTTGGGACAGTGGAGCTGGATAGCATGTGACTTGACTCGACCCTAGGTCTAGCAAAGAGAGCATCACTCTAGATCTATTGCTGGTCAGTTTAAGTGAGATACTTGCAACGACCCTGGTAGTGCTTTCCTCCAGAAATGGGTTTTTTAAGGATTCGGCGCAGCAGAGCTTCTGGCACAATTCTTCTACTGTGAGCTTTGCTTCTCATGGTACAAGAGTCACCCACAGGCGTATCTTGTACTCATAGAAAAGGTATCGATGCAGAACCCTGAATATAAATAGGGGTTTGGGGAGCGGAGTGCTAATTCAGTCCCTGCCACTGGGTTGTATTCATGTAACTGTTTATGATCACCGGATCCCAAGCAGTCACTTATTCAGATATTGTCCCAGGCTTCCACTGTGATCTGCATTGCAGAAAGGAAGCCCACAAAACATTCAAGTGTCCAGCCAGACCTGGCCCTTGCTCTGCACCCCTGAACATTTCACGGAAAACAGAAGCCATCACCAAGTATGCTGGCATCTATGTCCCATTCACTCTTGCGTGACACAACTTAGGGTGGTGCGCCCAACGCCGGATTTTACACAGGTACTCCCTGTAGCGACAACAAGAGATACAGCAAACTGTGTCCAACTAGGATTTCACATGAAGTTCTCCCCCTGTGTAAGAATGCTCAAAAAGGGAATGGGGTCTCTTCTGACACCCTAAACCAGATACCAAGGATCTTTCAATGCCCCATAATGGATGGCTATCCATGATGTGACGAGATCTCATTTGAGGATTCATCAGGAATGATTACATAGTCAGGGTATAATGCAAGAATGCATGGCTCTAAGGCCAAAGTGCTGTTTCCAACGTTCAAACTCAGAGAAGCAATTAGGGCTTAAGGTGAGGGTTGATGAAGTGTGTGCAAAATTGTAACCCTATTTGAGCCTCTAGTAGAGACCACTGCCGTACACTTCTGTTTAAAGAGATAACGGGAAGTGAGGTGGAGTGTTTAGGCACGTAATGCAAGGTAAATTAACACATACATTTGATGTAATGACAAGGCATTCAAGGCAGAAGGGAGAGAGGAGACAGCACAGAGGAAAGGTTAGCAAGGGAGTGGTAGGGGGAGGTCAGGGTTCGTAGTTATGAAGATGTGTGCCTCTTACCTATTGTATGAATTCTCTAGCCCCCTATGGGGTCCTGGTCCGTGGAATTAAGGCTGTCCTGTCGAGACAGTGGCTCCTGTTGGGCCCTGTAAGGCAAGTAATTGCTTGTTACTAGGGGTGTGCTGTCTGTTGCCATTTGCATAATTTTTTGCATGCCCTGATGGTATCAGGTAATATTATCCCCATATATATGGTCGCCGTAAATAATACCGCCGGAAAAAGGTTGCGGCGATATTATATGGTGACCATATATATGGGGACAGGGGTAAAAAAAAAAAAAAAAAAATGTTTTAAAAAAGAAAGGAAAAAAAAAGTTTTTGGGGTTGCAGGGGTGTCCCCCGCATGTTCCATGCAATAATGTCACCACAAAAAACGGCCATTTTTTGGCAATATTTTTGCATGACGAGATTTTTGTGGCGACATTATTACATGGAACCGCCCTGATGGGGGCTCCTGGTGGAGTCTGGACTTGTGGGTCTTAGCGAGAGTGGTGGGTCCCAGGTGGGGAGATCTGCCCTCGGTTGGGCAATGGGCCACTGGGCTGCATTGAGTACGGGATGCGCCCAGGTGCATGGAATGGATCCTGCTGGAGTGGGGACTCAGGGTATGTGCTACATACGGGGTAGCATATTGTGGCAAGATGGGTGGGTCCCAGGTGCGGGAGTCTGCACTAGGTTGGTGCGAGGGCCACCAGACTGCATCAAGTGGGGATGCTTGTCAGGTGCATGGAGGAATGCGCCCCGAAGGAATCTGGAGTGTCAACAGCACCATGTGTGGTTGCCTGCCTGCCTTGTAGTGGCAACGTCAAATGGAGCATGAAGGGTAAGACCTAATGCGTGCGTTGGACCATGGCCGATTGGGCTGGGGTTTGAGGATCCCTGATGGGTGGGGGTGCTGGGTCTGCCCGGTTGGAAAGGGGGTTGCTGTGTCATGCCAGGAAAGGGATGTGGTCCGGCTACCCTCGTGAGGGTGCTCGGGCTGTGCGATCACGGATGATGGTGTTGTGGGCAGGGCAAGGCGGATGGCCGTGCTGGGCGGGTAGCGAAAAAGCGTGTGTCGACCCGGCCGTGTTAAGAGAGAACAGCGGCCGAGTCCGGGCACTGCTGTCAGAGTAGCTATGGTGCTGTCTGTTCGGGGCATAGGCTTACCTGTTGGTCCGGTCTATTCTGCAGGTCCGTGCGGCTCCTGTTGGCTACCTGTGCGACGGACCTCTATTTGTGCATCTGCGCATGTAAAGCGAGTCACGTATGGTGATTACGGCACATGCGTAGGGAAGCAGTGTCCGTGCATGGATGAGTGCGCATGACACTGGAGAGTAGTATTACTAGCTTGCACATGCGCATAAGGTTAGTTCACATGCTGTTGGTGGAAGTAAGGATCCCCTGCACATGTGCAGGGTGGATAGTGTCCTGTTGAGGCATGGTTTGCCGTCTGGTTCGATGAGGGACCGCAATTTGTCCGGAGTGGGGTGTGCGCGATGGGTGTTGGCGATACTCTGGAAAGATAGGGGTAGCCGTGAAGCGGCATGTCCTGTGGACATCAATTAATAAGCAGAAGAAAGGGTCTGATAGCCCATGGACCTATTGGTTAATTACATAGGTCCACAGATGGTGGATGGTATGCTAGAGTTGCAAGTTGTGGTTCATGCAGGGTCCTAGGTCTAGCTGGTGTGGGAAATGGCCCCAGTGGTGCGGTTGGGGAGCAGACTGTGCGGCAGTCTGAATTGCCCAGGTGGGCAGTGGTAAGAACACGTCTGCCAGGGGGGCTCGTGTGTCTGTGTCGACGGGTCGGAAATCATAAGTGCAGGGGGAGTAGCCCCAGATGTGAGGGCCAGTGGTCCGTCGATGTCAAGTCGGCTCGTTGGGACTATTGGTAGTCGTGGTGGTCCAGGGGGATGGAGCGGGTCATGGTTGGGTCTCGGGGAGCAGTCTGTTGGTATGTCGAGAAGAGAGGTTTACAAAAATACATTAAAATCATGATTCTTGCATAGGCCATTTTTGACACATCTGAAGTGGCAGCTCAATTGTGCTTCCTCTTGTCTGAGCCTTCTTATTCTGTCTCCGGAAGGCAGACCGATCATGAGCGGAGTAGGAGGAATAACTGAGACATTAGCCAGAATATCAACAATATGATACAACCGCTAGTCACCAAGATACCAACGTATCTCAGGGAGACCATGCACACCTTGGCAATACTCTCACAAATAGAATGGCAATCCAACTTCATAATGGCCACACTAGATGTAAAGGCCCTGTACACATCCATCAATCATGAATTGGCAATAACCAGCCTAGGATATCTCCTTAAACATGAATCAGCATCACATCTTGACCAAGTGGAAATGACAAAGACTTTTCTCAAATTCTCTTTGACCAACAATATATTCATATTCAACGGAGAATATTACAAACAAACCAAGGGGATCGCGATGGGAGCCAGCTATGCTCCAGCACTAGCCAACTGCTTCATGCACTCGTATGAAAAGGAACATGCCATGCGAGAAACCAAGTTCACCACCCATATTGTCAACTGGGCACGCTATATAGACAACGTCATCCTCATATGGAGAGGAACCCAAGAAGAAATCAACCAATATGTGGACTACCTGAATGAAAACAACTATGGTATTGAGTTAACCAGCCACATCAGCACAGACCAAATTGACTTTCTGGACCTTAGGATTGAAATTGAGGACAACAAAATAATAACCAAAACCTTTCGCTAACCAACTGAGATCAACTCAACCCTACATGCAAAAAACTGTCACAGGAAAAGCGTTATTCAGAATATCCCAAAAGGGGAATACATTTGTGCCAGAAGAAACTGTAATACTGCAAAACTCTTTACAGGAGAATGTGATCTGCTGGACCAAAGATTCAAATGTCGAGGCTACTCCGACAAAAACCTCACAGAAGCCAGAGACCAAGCCCTAAACATCAAAAGAGAAACACTACTCTCACCCAAACCCAAGAAGAAAGATGCAAAACCCACAATCTGATGTGTAACTGGATACAATAAGGACAGTCAAGCAATCCAAAAAATCCTAACCAAACACTGGGGCCTGTTACACAGGGATGAGGACATCAAACCCAGTCTGGAAACATTCCCAAGTATGTCATTCAGCAGAGCACCGACACTAAGAAACCTACTCAGCCCATCCTTTCTTTCCGAGAAAAACATCTCGGCACAGGACTGGTTAAGCAGACAAACACCAATTGGCTTCACTAAATGTGGAACCTGCTCAATGTGCAAATATGCCACCCAAAGTAAGTGTGCAAAATGTACAGGCTGCCCAACGTTCAAAATCATGGAGCACCTCAATTGTAAAAGCAAATATGTTATCTATGCAATAATCTGTGTATGCAACAAGATTTACATAGGGAGCACCATCCGGGAAGTACGTACTCGGATAAGGGAACACATGAACAGCATACACTCACAAGATCCGAAACTGCCCATGGCCAACCACTGGCAGAAGAACCATCAGATGGAAGAAAAAAGCCTAAGATTTATTGGACTGACAATGGTGAAGTTGGGAGCCAGAGGAGGAGACAGTATAAGAAGGCTCAGACAAGAGGAAGCAGGACTGATCTGCCACTTCAGATGTGTCAAAAATGGCCTAAACAAGGATCATGATTTTAATGTATTTTTGTAAACCTCTCTTTCTCGACATACCTGCAGACTGCTCCCCGAGACCCAACTATGACCCGCTCCAACCCCCTGGACTACCACGACTACCAATAGTCCCAACGAGCCGACTTGACATCGACGGACCACTGGCCCTCACATCTGGGGCTACTCCCCCTGCACTTATGATTTCCGACCCGTCGACACAGACACACCAGCCCCCCTGGCAGACATGTTCTTACCACTGCCCACCTGGGCAATTCAGACTGCCGCACAGTCTGCTCCCCAACCGCACCACTGGGACCATTTCCCACACCAGCTCGACCTAGGACCCTGCATGAACCACAACTTGCAACTCTAGTATACCATCCACCATCTGTGGACCCACGTAATTAACCAACAGGTTCATGGGCTATCAGACCTTTTCTACTACTTATTAATTGATGTCCACAGGACACGCCGCTTCATGGCCACCCCTATCTTCCCAGAGTATTGCCAACACCCATCGCGCACACCCCACTCCGGACCCATTGCGGTCCCTCATCGAACCAGACGGCATACCATGCCTCAACGGGACACTATCACCCTGCACATGTGCAGGGGATCCTTAATTCCACCAACAGCATGTGCGCTAACCCTATGCGCATGTGCAAGCTAGTAATACTACTCTCCAGTGTCATGCGCACTCAACCATACACGGACACTGCTCCCCTACGAATGCGCCGTAATCACCATATGTGACTCAGCTTTACATGCGCAGAGGCACAAATAGAGGTCTGCAACACAGGCACCCAACAGGAGCTGCACGGACCTGCAGAATAGACCGGACCAACAGGTAAGCCTATGCCCCCAACAGACAGCACCATAGCTACTCCGACAGCAGTGCCCGAACTCAGCCGCTGTTCTCTCTTAAAATGGCCGGGCCGACACACGCTTTTTCGCTACCCGCCCAGCACGGCCATCCGCCTTGCCCTGACCACAACACCATCATCCGTAACCGCACAGCCCGAGCACCCTCATGAGGGAAGCCAGACCACATCCCTTTCCTGGCATGACACAGCAACCCCCTTTCCAACCGGGCAGACCGAGAACCCCCACCCATCAGGGATCCTCAAACCCCAGCCCAATCAGCCATGGGCCAATGCACGCATTAGGCCTTAACCCTTCAGGCCCCATTTGACGTTGCCACTACAAGGCAGGCAGGCAACCACACATGGTGCTGTCGACGCTCCAGAACATTCCGGGGCGCACTCCTCCATGCACCTGACAAGCATCCCCACTTGATGCAGTCTGGTGGCCCTCGCATCAATCTAGTACAGACTCCAGCACCTGGGACCCACCCATCTTGCCACAATATGCTACCCCATAGGGAGCACAGACCCTGAGTCCCCACTCCAGCAGGAGCCATTCCATGCACCTGGCCGCATCCCGTACTCAATGCAGCGCCGTGGCCCATTGCCCTACCGACGGCAGATCTCCCCACCTGGGACCCACCACTCTCGCTAAGACCCACAAGTCCAGACTCCACCAGGAGCCCCCATCAGGGCATGCAAAAAGTTATGTAAATGGCAACAGACAGCACGCCCCCAGTAACATGCAATTACTTGCCTTACAGGGCCCAACAGGAGCCACTGTCTCGACAGGACAGCCTTAATTCCACAGACCAGGACCCCATAGGGGGCTAGAGAATTCATACAATAGGTAAGAGACACACATCCTCATAACTACGAACCCTGACCACCCCCTACCACCACCTTGCTAACCTTTCCTCTTTGCTTTCTCCTCCCTCCCTTCTGCCTTGAATGCCTTGTCATTACATCAAATGTATGTGTTAATTTACCTTGCATTACGTGCCTAAACACTCCACCTCACTAAACACCACTCACTGTGCACTATTATAATACGTGTCACAACCATGTCACAAAATGCACACTTCACATGATTTTTGAATCTTCATCAGCCTTGATAAAGTCCCACGGGTCGAAACACGTGTCGGCTGACAAACAAGGGACATCTTGCCCCTAAAATGTACCATTTGCATACCAACTAAATATTAAGAACAACTCAGCACTAGCACAAATAAAAGCGAAACTTGTATCGCATTAACCACTGTGTTAGAACTATTCTTTGAACTACTGAAGCAAGATAACCAGGAAAAAACGTTCTTCTTCTACTCAACAATTGGGGTGCTGGCTAAACCCTGACAGCTCCTGTGATCTTGCAACACATGAACCCCATTTGTAGGCTTGGAAAATAACAGAGCCTAGCACAGGCTGTTTCCACCCCTAGAGCCAACCACGATCCTACTGACACAAAAGAGGAAGGTAGACACTGCTGGAATTGCAGATTTATTATGTTTAGAAACAGCCTGACACGTGTTTCGAGCAGTCCTTGCTCTTCATCTGAGGCTCACGGTTGGGGAAGATGCTTGTATCAATGCTTTAGAATCTGGGAGATGTATCTCATATTGTCATATTCTTCGCTGTTGTGGTATACTCTTAATATGAGAGTCAAACTGGGTGGTCTGTGAAGCAAATAGTTGGGACCTTCCTCTTGTGTGTTGGCGCAGTTAGACTGGAATCCTTTCTTTGTCTGTCATTACGGTGGTATACCTAGGCAAGGTACCCACAATTACCAGTTACCTGCAGCCTTCCTAGCACTTATTTCACGGTGCAAGCGCGTTGTTCTCCCTTTTGGGTTTGTGTTGCCCATACCCGTTCATTAATATACACTCATCATTTGTGGATACAATAATAATATTTGCCACAACATTATAATTCCTGCTTGAACTTTGACAGACCACATTGACCGTATAAGGAGTGCATGCACCTTTTCCCACCTCATAATTTTGATATGTATTTTCATTTCTTTTGCACTTGCTATCTAAGCAATATAACCCAAACAGCTAATGCTCCATGGATTACATGACCAGTAATGCCCGCCCCCCCAGCAACGGTTATATTGCTATTAGTACCACAGCACATTGAGAAAAAAAACTACAAAACAAGGCGGCTACCTTGGATCGGAGTGAAGGGAACTAGATGCGGTCCCTTCTCCCTTCGATGGTGGTAATTTCCGGAAGGAGATTCTCCAGTCACACCAATGGACCGATTTATGGAATTATTTGCGTGAAAAATCAGGGATCTGAGTCCCATTCTGTACGCATGTCCTCGTTTCTCTATTCATGGAATCGACTGTGCAGGACATTTTTCCGGGACATGAGTAGAGTTAGAACAGGCTCGGCATGTCTCTGCGAGCGGTAGAGTGCCTTGCGTGAGACACCATGCAGAGCATGGGTGTGACCTGCACAGAGGGTGGAATAGAGGGCAGAACTCGGAAAATGTTGTGGAACGAGGGACAGGCCACTGGCAGTCTATTGCACCCCACAATTGCGCACGACAAAGCATATTCATGGATGTGACCGCACAACCACTCCCTCCATTTCTCCCCTACCCGAAAGGCTGGTGTAAGGTGGGTTTGCATGTTGGATTTATGGGTGCTTGTACAGTATCCGATTGGACTTAGGGGTATGAATACGCAGTATAGTTTGGAACAGGAGCGTTTTACGGGGTTTGCACGCATATCTTCAGAGTTTCACCCGAGTTACGATAAATCGTTGTTGGGGTGCTGGTAAAGTTATGGGGTACCCGCGCAGAGTCCCAGAGATGCAGGCCCGCTTGCGGGGACCACTAGCACTGTTTGAAGGGTTCATCTATTCGCACCCGGGGTTGCATGCAAAGGTGGCTGTTCTGGCTGTTTTTGCTTTGCATGAAGGCATGTCAGGGGCATTCCAGGCACAACTTGCTTATACGGTTAAATTGTGCGGTGAATTCCATGAAGAAGTGGGGCATGCATTTTTTACTCTGCACAGAAGCTAGTGCAACGTTGTTCTCGGGCATGCACTCTTTGCGGGAAGAATGCACACTTTTCCATTAATCGGGCCCCACATGGTCCCGGCGCTGGTGACGGACATAGAAGCACAAGGTAATTGGGGAGGGGCGGGCGGATTTTGGGTGTGGAAATTGTGGTTGGGGATTGGTATGGAGGGAATTGCAGCACATGGGGTGCATTTACCTGATTCCAGTTGAGTGAACATAGCAGCATCCCTAGAGGCTCAGAGTTGGGGTTTTGCCGTGTGGTAAAGCCTCCATTCAGAGGCTTCTGGTTGGCTGTTAGGTCATCACAACCCCCTTGCCGGGTACTAATTTTCCTTTTCAAACTGATTCTTCTGCAATCACGCGGTGAGCTGTCGGAGAGCGCTCCTTTAAGTTTGCTTCTGAAAACAGTACTACTTAGCTCAAAGTGCAGGGGGGGACCTGCAGAATCAACCTACCCACGTAAACTTTATTGTTTGTTCACTCTCTCAAAGAACCTTAAATTAATGTCTTTTTGTTCGACACCATAGACTTTAGTTTATTGTAAAGATGTAGCTAAATTTGCATCACCGTTTTATCATGATATTGAAATGTGTTCCTTTCTAGGAAATTAAATATTTATTAGAGGGCCCCCATGTGACGTCATAAATGTGAATCAAAGAGATGTCCTAATGTCGCCATCACGATTAAACAGTTTTTGGAGGACAGGCACATACTGGCTTCCCCAAGTATATCACTCTTCCCTCTAAAGTGACCTTTTCCAAAAAACCTATTATCGGCATGGAGGGTCTGCTGCTATCCCCTTTTCCTTGCAGATGTCGATGATAATGATGAGGCTGTACAATGTAGTTATTGTTAGAGTTCTCTGTGCTATATTGTATAACACTACATACTAAACATGTGTTAACGCTGTTTCTAATGGTAGACAGTTTGGTAGCCTGAACACCATTGCCCACATCTCTTAAACTTTCAAGAAGTTTGAAGTAACAGTGAACATTCTGGAGATAGGAAGTTTGACCAAACTGTTTCACCCCAGACTTCTCACAGTGATGAGATAGACTTCTCATTATTATTACGGGATTTATTGAATGTGGACCTCGCTTCGGGAAGCAACAGAGCACTTTTCATGCCATACTTGAAACACTTGTGTATAGGCGCGTTATAAATGCCATGTCACATCATATCATATCATACACAGTGAGGGAAACAGAATTACAAGGGAGTCGGGAGATAAGAATAGGGCAAGCGGAGGACGGGCGGGCAATTTGCCATGAAGGGATCTTCAAGCAACCTGCAGAGGATTTATAACTACAAGATAAAAAAAGTGTTGCCAAAGCCAAAAGTTTTGTTTTTTATGTAGGCATTATCCAGGCACCAACATAATAGTATTACATGGCCAAAAGATGGCAACAGCTGAAGAATGATGCGTGTACATGGGTTTATGATACCTATGGACAAGTCAAATATGTTGGCTGTGCCGAAGTTGTTTTTATTTTATTTTTTACCTTTAGTGCATGTGCTCAAACATGTGCAGCCACTTGTTTTGCTGCAGTTCCCACCAAAGCATACTTGAGTTTACATCAGTGTCCAGAGGTGTCTTACTGGCCGAGACACAAACCAGGTTCTGCTCTTTCTCAAGCAAACAACGCTAACCTGTGACTCGCCCAAATCCTTCTCTGATCAGATGCGGTTGTCTTGCATTAGGGGGCGACCAGCAGTCAGCTGGTGGCTGCTGAACTCCAAAAAAGAATGACCGCACTGCACATTCACAATGTAAATGGCAGCCAGTGATCATGATGTGTTAAGGGAGTTGCTAATGCAATTCAACCAGTGTCTCGCCTCATTTCCAAGGAGGACACTTTCAGAAAGATCTGAGACCTCATACACCACTTGATCTGAATCTGATTAAAAGGAAATCAAAGTTGCATCCTTAAATTTGATACAAAACATGCTTTTAAAGCCGCCATCTTGGTTTGTCTTTAAATGCAGTGTTGTATTTGTAATTGAACCTGGTGATTGCAGTATTAATGCCAGATTACACAAGAGAAGTCACTGTGTAATAATGTTCTCCCAGTAAATATTCAAATAGATGATATTTGCTGAGAAGCAAAACAGAATTGCAGCGGGTTACGTTTCCGTGCACAGCACATATTCTCATGGCAAATTTATTTTTAAATGCTGGATAGTGGAGGTCCTCTATAAACAGAAATGACATTAATCTAAGTGTAAACAAGCCGTTTGGTTATCCTAAAGTTATCTAACGATGTTGTGACATCCACCTGCATTTAACAGAGTGATACGAAAATCAAAGATTGAGACATGAAACCGACTTCAGAATTATTCAGGAGCGTGGCGGCAGAAGACTCAGGCCATGACTTTTTCATTACAAGCGGCAGCCCATCCATACATTTCTCACTATGTTCCTTCTCATTGAATAAACAAATAAGACCACCATCCCTCTAATTTATCAAGTAGATCAAAAGCTTCACCTAGAATATCCCCGACCCCGCGTGTTCGATGTTGGAGGATCAATGCCTTCATCTTCGGCGTCTGCGTATACTCCTTCTCGACATCCAAGCGGGAGCAGGGCCAGAGATGTCAATCTTCTGAGGCTCATCAGCAGGAACTAAATCACTGAGGACGCACCATTACATATTCATTCTGGTGTCTATGATTTAGAATAACATAGTGGATTATTTTAATCATTCTTTTTGAGAAGGCGTTCTGAGCCTAACAAGGTATTCTCATGGCTGTTATATTATTCCTTTTATCACCCATCTTAATAGCACACTGAGGTGGATCCTTCAGCCTCTGAATTCCGCTCCTTTGACTTAAATTGTCTCCGAAACATTGATCGCATAGGAGCTCCGCGAGTTGCCACCCTTTCATGATATCTCATTCCGCCAGTGATTTCAGATGTATAGAATCTTTCTATTTACAAAACACAAACTCATTTTTCACATAGGATTGAGGAGCACATTATAACTAAAGAACGAAGCACTCAAAACTCAACATGGTTGTTGATAAGAGTGAGATTCTTATTTTTAAATAGAACACATTAATACATATCGTACATCTTGTATCTGGCCTCATACAATATGATACAGATCTGCACAGTGATTGTTTTTTTTTTTTTCTGGACAGTTTGCTCAGTATGAAAATATTTTTAGCAATAATTAGTGTTCCAAATGATGCATATTGCTTACATTACTAATATATGCAGAGGGATGTAAATGGTTATTGTTTATTCCTATTGTCAAAGGAGTTTGCGTATTCACACATGTCAGTAAACAGCTGCATGCAAATGAACATATTGGGCCTCATTACACGGATGGCGGTAAGGATTTACCGGTACCGGTAAAATACCGGTACCGGTAAATCCTTACCGCCTTACTACGAGGTCCCTTTGCGGGTTGGGGGATTTAACGGCTGCTTTTTGCAGGCGTTAAAAACCAACCCGCAAAGGGACCAGGGAGCTAATTACGGTACCGCAATTTGCGGTGCCGTAATTAGCGCCTTCCCCATTCCCATTGAGCCCTATGGGGCAAAAATGGGAATGGGGAAGGGCAATGGTGGAAGGGGGAATTACCGCCCCGCCAACCTTGGAATGGGGCGGTAATTCCCCTTTCCGCCAAGGCGGTGCCGGTATTTTACCGGCATGAACCATGGCGCTAATAGCGCCATGGTTCTCCGCCATCCGTGTAATGAGGCCCATTATGTTGTTAAATATACATAACATGGTATATCCTTTCTAATTATACAAAGGTTCTGATTCACACATATTTACACTTTCGTCTCCAATTTGCTCCAATGCTAACCTTTCTAAATCAGGCCCATAATATCCCAAATGAAAGCAAAAACCTTTACAGGTACAGTTGCACCAGAAATAATTTAGCGTTGTAGGGTATGCATTCCAGGCACACATTTCTGGCTTACCACAAATGTGCACCATTATTAATCGCATTATTAAAAGTCGGACTATTACTCTTTGTATTGTTGCCAACATGGCCCACATGCAAGTTCGCCATCCGACGCACTTCCCTCCCTCAAAATAGGTGTGAGATGTAAAAGCCTATTTTACAGGACCAAGTGGCCTTTCCACAAAGAAATCCATGTACTGTCCCGAGAGGCGTAGACAGGGTAGGGCCTGAGCAGACAAGGCCCACCCAAAACCTGTAAATGCCCACTCAGCAGCACTTTGTGGGCATTTACAGATATTAATGTCATTGCCGCGGGCCCAACTACATTATCTTCAGGCCCCACTTGTTAGACAATCCTGGCTCCGCCTCTGACTGTCCTGTCTAATAAATGTCCTTCGTGTCTATGGGCCCCCTGATGCCCGAGGGTTCCCAGCGCTATGCAAGTAAATAAATAAATAAATACATACTACTGTGCGGAAAGGGGCAAATTGCAACCCCAACCACTTGCACAAGTATGATGGGTCTCACAAAATCTCAAACAATCTCATACGCAATTTGCACCTGAAGCGCCTTGTGACACATGAGTAAAAATCCAGGCCTACGCCCTTAGAAGATATAGCTAACATGGAAAGGCAACAGTTGAATTTATATATTATTTTCTTGTTGTCAAACCATGGAGAAGTTAGTATATTTCAGGGACTTTTCTAAAAGTCGTTTGTATCCACCAAATCGGCCATGTCCTAAATCTAACTAGAACATTTTGGAATCGGTGCAAATTACATTGGAGCAAAGGCGATGCATGTCTGTGTTGACTTGCAAGTCCACTGTTCATGTGCAAAGAGGGCCTGAATGGAGGCACATCCCTCTTTCTCTCATTGTCATTAAGTTAGAGCATGTGTCAGCAACCTTTGGCTCGCCACATGTTTTAGACTACAAATCCCATCCACTCTATGAAGCTTATTCTCTGGGTTGGGGTCATGGGAGTTGTAGTTCAAACCATCTGGACAGCAAAAGGATGCAGACTCCTGAGTTAGATGTAGACAGCTCTTCCAGTGCTGCAGTTGCAAATTACGTTTCCACTGTTTCCTAAATCAGGTGTAATTGGTGCCCATTGCGATCTGTGGAATTTTTCAGCCGCTAAATGATTTACGTCTGCAAAAAAGCTTTGTGAATTTGTTTCAAATATTGTGCAAGAAACAGGCCAGACACATGGCACTTTTTTAACGTGACAATTTCCAATCTCAGCTGCAGACAGATTGCCAGAATGAATGTTGTTTGTTTATAGACACCGGTAGCAATTTAAAACCCACAATTGTAATCAGTCATTGCAATTACGAAGCTGGTCTTCTACTAATCAGTCACATTTTGATTTTAAAAACCCATTGTATAATTAATGCAATCACACACAGCGGGTCACAATAGGCGTGGAGGTAGCAGCAAAACTTGCATCACCACAAATACTGTCTGTCTTTACCTTCTGCCATAATGGGCCCCGTGCAAAATCTGATAAAGCTGGTCCTTATTTAAATAGACTGCATGCACTAATGACCACATGAGTATAGGTTGGGATGCTGCCCATAAAAGCCTGGGTATTTGTATTTATCTCTACCCAAAAGGTAGGGGTAAGAATATTTGTTTTGTCTTCTACATCATAAGTGAAGGGATATACTAGCCATAAGATGAACCATAGTTTATGCGTTTTACAGATGAGAGATTTGACTGACATGGCTTGAGGTCTGTGTCGCTATTCTCTCTTCTGCACCAATTCTTTAGAGCAAACATCACTCTCCCATTACCCATTCATGATCCATCCTGTGCCACCCCCACACCTAGCATATTCTTTCTTCAATGGCGGTCATTACAAGTTTCCCGGTAGCCCGCCGGTAATTACAGTAGGCTACCGGGAATCTGACCATACTGTTACCGAGGCCTGATATCCCAGTATTACCAGGATATTCCAGGTGCAGGCAACAGTGGTAAATCCCCATTCCATGGAGTCTCATAGGACTCGATGAAGGGGATAGCCAGTATTAACCTCCGGGAATGCCGGTGGTTTTCTGCTGCTGGGGGCCAGATTATCTCCAGTTGTTGGCTGGAAGTAAATCAGTGAACTCGGTCTGGGAAAATTGCTGATGACGGAATTACCAGCAATTTTACGCACAACTTACCATGACCGTCAAACTTGTAATGAGAGCCAAATATGTGGATTTTACATTTCTCACAATCCTGGTATCACTGGATCCCAGCATTTTAACACCCTGTTTCATTTTGCAAAGCAGTGGAAGCACGTGTGTGATACACAACGCATGTATCACACTTAACAATCCTCAAAAGAAGTGGGCCCTGCCATTGCTAACTGGGTCTCAGTGTTATGGTGGAGCATGGACAGCAGCGGAAGATTGTGCATCCCTCTCCATCCTGCACATTTGAGTGTCTGGCCTGTGTATTATGCACAGCAGCAACAACTACACACTCTGGATTGAATGGAGAGGTAAGATGTGTTTATAATTAGGCCCTGAGGGAATGGAAAACAGTTAATACATCAACCACCATTCACTCTCCCAGACAAAGGGACTCCTATAGATCCACAGGTCCCAATATATGTCGGCTGACACATCAAACATGGTGACCAGTAGTCAATCACCATAAAAGTGTCCAGGAAATGCTCACCTGGCACACTGACTATCATTTCTGGTTCTCAAGGTAATTTTAAAAGTATGTTCACAGCTTCTCCCTTGCAGCCTTGATACTGTTGTGAGGCACTCTGTACCCTGTGATGTTCTGTGAGACCCGCACCCGCGGCAGACTCACACAACGCCGGTCGGTTCGGGCTCCCCAGTCGCACTGACCATTGGGACACACCCCCTTTATTTACAGGCACGCAGCGGAATGCAAAGTCACTCCGCTGCATGCCGAAGCCCTTAAAAGAGCAGCACCACACTCCTCCATTTTCATGAGGACAAACAATAAACAGTATAAACCTAACACTCAAAACCAACATAATAACATAGAACCACACAACTATGACCACTCTGGATCCCTTTAATCACAGCCACCTGGGTCCCTGTACAACTAGCGCACCCCACTGGGGTCGTTTGGGATTACTGTTTCCCTCGCCCTGTCCTCAGGGGGTTCCTCCTGCTCGCCTCCGGGAGAGGAGTTGGGGAGTTCCATCGGTGGCTGTTACACCCGCCGGAGACCGAGGAAAAGGTCCCGCACCCCCACCCTCATCTGAGACTTCCACGATGTCCTGGTCCTGGGGCACTACTGTCCTGGTTTCCCCCAGTCTTTTGAAGAAACTCATGTTCCTTGTGACCGATGCCTTGCCATCCAAGGCCATCACCCTGGACCCTTTTACCTCTACCACATGCAAAGGCTCAGGTTCGTACGTCAGGGATAACTTCCCATGTGGGTGCCTGTTTTTGATCAGCACCTCATCCCCGGACACAAGCTGCTGAGGTCTGAGCCCTCTCCTCATGTTCTCTTGTTCAATCCTCAGCCTGCGGTCTTGTTCCACTTGTTGGTCGTCATTGACCGCCGGTTCCTTTTCTCCGACCTCTGGTAGCAGCCCCCTTGGGCACCGCTTGAATAGTACCTCCGCCGCGGCCACTCCTGTAGAGGTGTGGGGGGTGGCTCGATAGACATGCAGGAATTGGTATAGCACCCTTTCCAGGCATCGTCCTTGCCCCTGCGCTATGCGGAGCACCTTGTTCAAGGTGTGCATCAGTCTCTCTGCCTCCCCATTTTCCCTGGGCCAGAGCGGGACAATCTTCCTGTGTTGGACCCCGTTAATCGTCCATCAGAGCTGCAAACTGCTCACCTTGGAATGGCGCCCCATTGTCCAAACACAGGGCTTCAGGGAGTGCATGAACCGCAAAGACCTTTTCCATGGCCACCACGACATGCTCGAAGGCCACCGACTTGATAAATTTGACTTCAGGGTACCTAGAGTATTTGTCCACTACCACCAAGAAGTGGGTACCCTGAATTGTGGTGCCAAAATTGACATGTACGACCTCCCAGGGATGCGTTTCTTGGGGCATGGCTTCAATGGGGGGCTCCTTCTGTGCGGGGCATGCTGCCTGGCGCCACACACACACAAGGCCACAAACTCTTCGACTCGTTGCTCCAACTCTGGGAACCACACCTTGAGGTGTAGGCGGGCCTTGGTTTTGGCAGCCCCTTGATGACCCTGGTAGGCCAGACCAGTGACTACCTGGACCTTGGCCTGAGGGACCACGATCCGGTCACCCCTTAGTAGGAGGCCGGATGCAGAGAATGATAGTTCATCCCTTACTTTTTACAGCTGCTCGAGTGCTACCTTCTCCTTTTGCGTGCGCATTGCCAGAGATTCCAGCACGCTCCTCCAGGATTCCTGTTGCATCGCCACTCTTAGGATGCAAAAACATTTGTCCTGGGTGCCGCAGCCTCCAGGTCTTCTAGCGGCAGAGCGTTCGGGGTTGCCGTCTCCACCACCAGCTGAACATGGTCATCAGCCTCTTCCGCACAGGCATCCATCTCACTGTCCATGCCTCCCCTGGGATGACGAGACAGATAGACAGCCGCGTTGTTGGAGCCTGGCTGGTACACCAGCAATACCCCATTTTCAAGCAGCGCGAGCATCCATCTTTCGATCCTCGCCGGTGGCTTAGAGGATGAACCTGCCAAGATGGGGAGCAGAGGCTTGTGGTCGGTCACGACTGTCACCGGTCTATCCAGAACATACAACCGGAAGTGTCTGCACCCCCACAAAACAGCCTGGTTGACCCCACCAGCTCACGGGAAGGAGGCTCCTCCGCTGAAGATCTCCTCTCGTCGTGTAGAAGAAAAGTGGTGAGATGATCCGGCAGGGCTTCACCGGTGGTGTAGATGCTGAAGATGTCTCTGGCTTCTCTTCCCTTCGGTTCACTAGTTCCAGTGGCAACGTCTTGCTCTTCCAGTCCTCAGGACCCTGCTTTTATGCAGAAAGAGACCCATTCATACAGCCTAGCTGTCACTCACACAGTGGTGTGGTCTTCTTGGCAGGTGACCCTACAGCCTTCAATGTGGGACCTGGTAAGGGTCCAGTAGCTACAGGTTGAGGCCCTTGAGCAGGCAGAGGACCAGAGGGGGTGACATAGTTATCCTCCTCTTCCTCATCGGTCTCAACAATACCATCTTAAACATTATCCTCATTACTGTTTGCCACATTTGCTGGAGTAGTGGGCATTACAGCACCACTATCCAGACTTTGTTTCTCTAACAGTCTATCAATCATTTCTTGTTTCTTGCCTTTGACAGGAAGACCTTTCTGTCTACACAGATCCCTTAAATTATCAGCAGTATTAGTAAGGAGGGTCTCCTGGCTATAACTTTCTATAATTTTGACTTTTGTTAAGATAACTTTTTGTGATTGTTAACCTTGTGGTTAGTTGCACCAAGGCACTAGTAACAAACTAAAATGGCAATCCAATACTTTTATTTTCATAGTTGTACACCAGTGTTAGTCAGAATCCAGGGCAGTTCCCTTAGGGAGCACTACCCCAGATTAAGACTACAGGTGAGAGCAATAAATCCCCTTTGGTATCAGTCTGGACCACAAAGATTTAGTTGGTAGCTGTGGCTGAGCAGTCAGACCTATCTCAAGAGGGAAATGAGCAGTATTCAGGTTTGACACAATAGGTAGTAAAGTACTATGGAGCAAGGAAACACTGACCAAAGTTTTGTATTAAAAAAAAGAGAATATATATTTATTTTATATACTTCTAAGTCAACACATAGATCACAATTAATAAAGTAAGTTAAGTTTAGTCAAAAGAAAAGCATATACAACTCCCAATTCAATTGTAGAAAAGTTTGCGGTATAGTGATAACTGAGCGAAACGGCACAGTGAAAACCTACTACAAATGGCACTCTACCAATTCAACGAAGGGAGGGAAAGTACAAGTTAAAGCGAAATATCTGCAGACACCCCCTAGCAACACTTCCCTGAAGTTTTGTGAACAAGTAATGCACAGTAAGACTTTAACCAAAAGACAAGTGAATGAAAACTGAGCAAAATGGCACTCCACAAGTTAAAACAGTAGGAAGGACGAGGGGTTTAGAAGATTTAGGTGCATCAACACGTTTCTCATTGAAAACTAATCTAGTGAGAGCATATCTAACAAATCAGCCAGAGTGAATAGGCCTGAGCCAAAGTCAGTGGTACAGGACCAAGTGCTTAGGAGCAAAAATGTTCTTGTAGCTGCAGTCAAGTCTTTAGTAGAAAACTTTTGAAGAGGTAGATGCAAGGCGAAATACAATGTTAAGAGAGAGGGCGGCTGACCCCACAAGTAGTTAAAGGATTTAAAACTCCTTTAGGGCTACCAGGGAGAAAGGGCGGCCTGGCGGAACAATGTACCTTAAATGTGGAGAAGTGGCTCATGCGGTGGCGGTTGTTCCTGGTAGTTCCTGCAGGTCGAGGGGCCCAACAGAGGAAGAGAGGCTCTCGTCATGGAGAAAGGTTCGAGTCGCTGCACTACCCAGGGATGAAACTAGCCGCGGTGCTGCCAAACGAAGTTTAAAAGGTACGCTCCTTTTAATCGCGGTCTGGGTCGATAGCTGCCTGGCTATCCGGTCTTCAAGTGCGGGGCACTGTCGAGTCGTCCAAGGCAGGTCCGAGGATGCGATAGGTGAACTGGTTGACCCCACCAGCTCAAGGGAAGGAGGCTCCTCCGCTGAAGATCTCCTCTCGTCGTGTGGAAGAAAAGTGGTGAGACAATCGGGCAGGGCTTCACCGGTGGTGTAGGTGCTGAAGATGTCTCTGGCTTCTCTTCCCTTCAGTTCCGTAGTACCAGTGGCAACATATTGCTCTTCCCGTCCTCAGGACCCTGCTTTTATGCAGAAAGAGACCCATTCATACAGCCTAGCTGTCACACAGTGGAGTGGTATTCTTGGCGGGAGACCCTCCAGCCTATCAAGTTAGAGTGCTACCTGAGTTGCTGCGGAACTCTGTCCGGGGGTTCTACTCCACCTCCCAAACAAAAGACCCACCCCAGACTCAGTGGCGCCGAAAGAAGGGCTTCTTGGCAGAAGCCCGCCAAAAGGAAGAACAAAGGATCCCCGACCTGGGTTAGGAAAATGGAGTAAGACTCGAGAAAGAAGTTTTATCAAAGTTCTAGCAAATAAAACCTACCGGAGTAAAGTTAAAAATAAAATAAACCGGCGGTATGTTAGAGGCTGTCAGTAAAAGTGGTAGTCACGAACAATGGGAAAATCCATAGAGAAATATTTGCGGTCGAATATAAAAGGTAGTAACCACTGCCACCAGCCAGAAACTTTGTAGAGGGGGACTTTAAGGTACCCTCTCGAAAATGAACATAGGGGAACAACTATTAACCCCTTAAAGTACTTCCATATTAAGATGGGGTGTACTGGTTAAGTTCATAAAAATCGACTAGTAAAGTCAATGGGGACTTTACATGCCCTGGGAGACAGTAGTCAGTCCCAGGGTATGGAGTCTATGTTTGGGGGTTGCTACGACACCCCTGTGTCATGGCACGGAGGGTGATGTGTGACACATGTGCATAAAGATGGTTCCTATGGGTGAGAGAAAAGATCCCATAGGAATTAAACACAAAAATAGCCTAGAACACACATAGCAAAAATGCCTAAGAGTGGGAAAAAGAGTCTCACTCTTAGCAGGAGAAAAAAAAACCCCTTCAAATCCAGCAAAGTTGCTGGGGGACTCTATAGCTAAGGGAAATTAGCCATAAGATGAGAATTCTCCCTAACAGATGGCATTACCTGAAAACCAGTTTGCAATCGTACGCTTTGGAAGGCGTATTCAATTTATAGATCAGCTGCAATTACCAAACCATTTTCCTTTGCGAAATTGCCCCTTTTTAATATTGAACATTTCCCACTGACTCACACTCGCTGCTTCCATGTACTGCTCATCCATCTGCTTACTCCCCTGAAGACATAGCTTCTCTTCTTGTGACATCAGTAGCTACCGCTTTGGGTTGGCCAGCAGGTCCCTCAAGGAACTGTGTTTCCATCTGCTGAGCTCGGGCAGAAAGCAAGTAAGCGCATGGACAAGTCGTGCTGTCAAATATTTATCAGCTTAGATGCAGTTGAATGGATTACAGGCTGTTTATTGTTTTCAATTCAAAAGCAAGTATGCATTCAATCTACATATTTATCACATGCACTCTGACAGAGTGCGCGTGCCTTTCACCTATTTTACCAGTTATATTGCTTTTAGTAATTATTCAGGAATTTAATCTAGTCAACATAATACATAATGACAATTTGCAGAATAACGCACTGAAGTTGTAAAAGGAAAAATTGTAAATACATCTGAAAGAATTGACAGTGGCAAAGGATATGGCAAAACTTTAGGTTACCCCTAACTAATAACATGGGTGTCAAACTTTGGCAGTATGGTTTTGTTCATTGCCCAGGAAGGGTCAATCAATCAGTGTTGTTCTCGCTTTTTGAAGTTCTTAAAGAAACAATCAGGTTTTGCGGATATTACATTTATTGTTCTTTTGGCCCAATCCAGGTTTACCGCCTGCGATGGAGTAAATGCGGGCAGGCTGTATTGTTGAAGAATTGGGCTCTAGGACTACAACTCCCAGAGATGCATCAATTGGACCTCGATGCAAGAGAACAGGCTATCAGGTTTTGGGGATATTACATTAATTGTTCTTTTGGCCCAATCCAGGTTTACTGCCTGCGATGGAGTAAATGCGGGCAGGCTGTATTGTTGAAGAATTGGGCCCTAGCACTACAACTCCCAGAGGTGCATCAATTGGACCTCGATGCAAGAGAACAGGCTATCAGGTTTTGCGGATATTACATTAATTGTTCTCTTGGCCCAATCCAGGTTTACTGCCTGCGATTGAGTAAATGTGGGCAGACTGTACTGTTGTAGAATTGGGATCTAGGACTACAACTCCCGGAGGTGCATCGAATTGGACCTGGATGCAAGAGACCAGGCAAGGCGTGACAATGACTGCTGAAGTGATCTCCCACATCTAATTGTTTTAGGAGATTAACTCTTAAAGGATATCATTATTTTTTTTATTTTTCTACTCCAACCCCTTACTTTTGTTAAGGGCATTGGGTAGAGATCCCCATTGTGCCCCTATTCCAATTCCATGTAATATTTCTGTCAACTTGGTGTTCCCTTTTCCCTTTTAACAAGATCCCTCTTGCAGAGTGGAGAGACAAAGATGACACATCCAATTCTGCATCCTTCAACCCTCTCTTTCCACAAGTGAAGAGCAATTGGGGTAATTAACCTTCAACCAGCTGCTCTCGCCAGTATGTGTTTGTTAGGGAGAATTCTCATTTCTATGCTAACTCCCTTCAACCTTAGAGACCCCCAGCTCTTTTGCTGGACTTTAGAACTTTTTAATTTTAACCCTGGAATGAGTGGGCCCTTTTTCTTACTCTCTCATGTGTTTTGACCTGATTTGGATTATGTGTTTTATTTGTTTTTGGAGTCTGACAAACTCCTTAGGCATCTACTTTTTGTATA
The DNA here is from genome assembly GCF_040938575.1 of Ambystoma mexicanum. Lineage (NCBI taxonomy): Eukaryota > Metazoa > Chordata > Amphibia > Caudata > Ambystomatidae > Ambystoma > Ambystoma mexicanum. Next base: position 1,154,625,603 of record NC_090928.1, read on the forward strand.
GTGACACACAGCACCTTCAGTGCAGTGTCACAGAGAAATCCTTTAGATTTCTCATAAGGTTTAAATACCTTTCCGTAGGTGAACTACTGTTCCCAAGAATAGTACAGTGAAATTGACTTTACTTAACTTTTTTCTTTGTAGGTCGAGCACACCCCACCTTATGTAGAGTGCCGGGGGGGGTTACCTACTAGCCCTTTATCCTGCAGTCTCATTTAAAATTGTTTCTGTTACCCTCACTACATGGCTGGTGGCATTGGTTTAATTTTCATACGATTATGATTTTCTATCGCAGGCTGAATACTCAGCTGCAATATAGCACCCAAGGGTGACCATTTTGTCAAAATGGCCACAGTCTTCTTTTTTTGCCAATTTCTCTTTGTGAGATCTTTCTTGGGTTTTATTCTGCGCGCCAAACCAGGTTTGAGCCCTATGCTCATTTTGCCTTTGTCGAGCATCAGTACTGAAACCTGTCTCTGGCTCCAGTATGTCTGGAAGGGCAGGTAGTGAGGGAGGTGCCTGAAACTCCCCTGTCCTTTGTCTTTAGGAATGCTTGAATTCACCCAGTCCTGATTGGCTGGCTGGCACCATCCTTCTGTTTGAGCAACAGCTAGGCTGTGCATGAATGGGAGAAACCTGCTTAAAAGGCGAGGGTTTTGGGACTGAAGACAGAGTCGACCACTGGGAAGAACAACCTGATGAAGAAACCATGAACAAAACTTGCTGCATCCTGCTGGGCCTTTGAATTGCCTGGTGAAGCCCTGCTGAAAATCCTTTTTCTGATCGACAAGAGAAGCTCCGGAAGAGACAACTTCATCCCTTGGTTTAGGGGTACCAACTAACCCCAATACAAACTCCACTGGACCATCTTCCCTTGACTGGCTGTACTTCTTTGCTGCTGCAGGAACGGAGTGCCAGGGGTCGAGAAATCTGTTGTCGAGTGCAACATCTGTGATCTGGCCAGAAGCTCAATGAGTCTCCACAGGAAAACTCCAGAAGTAGAACGACCAGGGCTCGAGTCCCCTCACCAGAGTGCAGGACTCAAAGAGTGAAGGAAGCCCAACTGGTATCCAAGATCCGCAATGGTGTTGTTTACTGAGTACTCAAACCGCGACGTTCCGGTGACCTGAAAAGAGCCCATAGTTGCCGCCGACCTCCAAACTGCTGACAAAGCAGCCCTTCAGACGTTGTACCCACGACTGAGGCCCAGGAACATATGATCTGCATCCCTGCAACCAGACAGAAGCCAGCTGCACCACTCTTCTTCTAACCAAAGGTACTGTTCTGACTTGGGGTACTTACCTCAGCGTCTTTAGCTTTGCTCTTCTCAGTTGAGACTTGCAGTATCTAATTTGCTAGAGATGATTTCAGCTCTGCTCTTCACAAGTGTAACAGCTTTTGACCCTACAGTGATTATTCTTCAACAAACCCTCTAACTTTGTGCAAGACTTTGTTATATATGAGGTGTCTCAGCTCCATAGACGGTGCTCCAATTTACTTTGGCTGTCCCTGTAGACTATTCTAGTCCATTTGATTTTAATACTTACTGTTCCTCATAGGTAATAACTTGGTGTTTAATGATTATAGCTGGGAAAGGATTTTTTCTAGACTTCATTGGAAGATTTAAGTACTCACATGCTCTGAGAACCTGTTTAACCTTTTTCCTTCCCTAACCCTTTCCTTTCTAAAAAAACCTCAGAATCTACAAAGTGTACTAGTGATATATAAATGCCATTACTGTCCTAGTTAGTGAAGTCACCTCAGGGTGTAGAAAGTGTGTAAGAAGCATCTCCAAAAAGTATCTACAAGCTTTGTGTTGATTCTAGAAAAGTATTTTAAAGTATATTTGATTGTTACAATTATTGCCCTTTTTAAAGAAAAGTTATTTAAAAACTACTGTTAAATAAATAAATAATTATAACAAAACCCTTGATTGTAAGTGTTACTTGGCTACTTGTATTTGTGGATTTCATTGCTACAGCTCTGCAGCTCACATTTGCCCGTCTTGAGATAAGCCTGGCTGCTCAGTCAGACTACCAACCTGTGTAGTACAGGCCTATACCAAAAGGTGGGTTACCTAATACCAAGAGGACAAGTGTTGTGTAGTCTCCCACAGGGTTACTACATCATTTCTTGCCTAACATTGTTAGGGGAAAATTGAAATTAGCAGGATGACTTCTGTTGCAAGGAGTCGTGCAAAGGCAAACCCTATGACCCAAGGCTCCTGTAAAGCATTTAATTCAACAAATACACAATCACATTACGCTAGACGATGACATTGTCGGGAGAGATTCAATTTAATGAGAATAATCATCCGACACGTGTTTTGACCTCAGGGTCTTCTTCCAGCAAAAGAAAGTTTTTAAAGTACCACCCATACAGTGGAGAGTTTTACTGAACCTGCAGCAATCACAATATGATAGTGGCAGCGCGGTGAAGATTGTGGTTATGGGCTCGAATAGTCTGCACGTTGGCGTTTCTGTGCAACCTCTCCAAGAGTCAACAGAGTCAACACACATGGTGATAATCTATTGCCAGTATTATTATTTCAGGGGCAGATGTTTCAAAGGACCTAAGTGAACGTCGGTTCAAGTACACATTTTTTGGGTATCTTTCCTTTATAAACTTTCAACGTCTTTAGGTATTCAGCAGTAACAGAAAAAATTAGGCGAAAACAGAATTACTGAAATTTTTACCATTACACGTAAGACCAAGTAACACTATGTTGGCAGTCATTTCTACATCACTAAACAATTAGGAGAAATCATCAGTGGAGAAGTTACACACCAAAAAATAAGGTTAATTCCTTTTGCACTAATTCCTACGGGAATATTAGCACCAAAAATTAGAAACGTTAACTCCACTGTATTCCAGGAAAGAAAACCCACCTAACTACGGCCAACAACAGGCAGTAATTCCCACCTATAAGCAGTGCTGTTTCCTCCAGCATATAGGTGATAACAATTAAGCTATAGCTGCATCCAATCGGTTCTCAAAGAGAATTTAAGAGCCGCATGTTCCCCAAACACACTTGCAAGCAACATACAGAACCCACTAGATGTAAACGGTGACATTCACAATCTCCTATTTTTCATAAACTTGCAAAGAGATTCCTGCTAGGAAAAGCTACAGGAGGCGTGAGGTGAGTAGGCCACACATTTCTAGTGCCAGATCACCCCCTGATGAGAGGTTAATCACCCTGCATTGACTGACCCAGGACACCATAACAAAACACATTAAGCTGATTCAGGGGGACATCATTGTTGGACAAATATCAATCCCACCCCTATTGAAGCTCGTGTTTGTTCTGAACCTCAGCACTGTATTCACATATCAACACACTGTGGCATGCTGCATGGCATGTCATAACCAGCATTTTGTAATGTTCTTTGTCAGTCTTTTTGGGGCCGATTCATGGAAGGTCCTGCGTGTGTTTTCCCCGGGATGTGTGCCAAATCCTTGTGTGGCGTACACGGGCGCACACGTCATCGCAACATCCAGAACACTGTGCGCGACATGCACAGCGAAAGCGCACAATGTCAGTGCACACACCAAAAAGGGGACAGAACATGGGGCGGAACATGTGGAATGGGGAACAATGCATGAAAAAGAAGGCTTAACTGGGGAAGTACTGCAGGGAAGTACACGGAACGCCCACACGCAGGGGACAGCACGTATTCATGGAATCGAATACGGGAAACCCGCGCACGATAAAAGACATGCACAGTCGTCAACATGTCTGCCACACAAAGGCGGTTGGAAGCGTCCCCGCGCAGTATAAAAGTGTGCGCAAACAACAAACACATATATACAGCTGCGATGAATGCCCCATTTGTCGCAGCACTGATCGTGGGACACCGCAGGAGTAGGAGAATAACCAGGCCCTGCATTTTTTTTTGCCCCAGACCAGCCTTTTTGGGATGCCTGATGACCAGGTCTATGGCAGGTATAGGTTTCCAACTCGTATCATCCTCGACCTGGTCAGGGAGTGGGAAGATGACCTTACATCACCCACCCTATGCTCCCAAGCATTGAGCCCCTTGGAGAAGGTGCTCAATGTCCTGCATTTTATGGCCACTGGGTCATTTCAGCGGACAACTGCCATAGTCGGGGGTGTCTCACAGGCCACGCAGTCACTCTGCCTACACCAGGTCTTGGCAATCATGACTGCGCGCCCCTCAGTCCGCAGGCACATATACATGCCCAGAACACCTGCAGAAAGGCAGGCCGTGGTCCAGGACTTTTACAGGGTGGCACACTTCCCCAAAGTGCTCAGTGCCGTAGATTGCACCCATGTGTCCCTACGTCCACCTAGGGCCACTGAGCACATCTATCGAAACCACAAGCACTGGCATTCCATCAACGTACAGGTTGTATGCGATGCCCATGGAGTCATCACCTCTGTCTATGCAAACTATCGTGGGTCTACCCATGACAGTTTCATTTACAGAATGTCTGCCCTGAGCCGGGACCTGGAAGCTGGGAAGCATGGCGACACATAGCTCATTGGTGAGTACAAATGTCTGTGCACATGCATACATGTCACACACAGACAAATACACAAACCCAACTAATGACAACCATCCTAAACTCAGTGCCACCTTGACTGGTAAAAATACCAAATTGCAGAGAACTCCAAGGAGCCGAACCCCCAAACCATGGAAAAAGCCTGTAGCCACCAAAAAACTCTGGAAGAGTCTCCAGTAGGTGACTTGACTCGCTGAAAATGGCCAAGCACATGTCCAAACAGAATGATAGAACAACCAAGGTAGCACAGTTCAACAATGGTTCAACATGATGGGTAGCATTTTCAGTATACAATAATCAAAGAGCATGCAACAACTGATGGGTAGTGTCACAGCTCCGGTCTCCAGGCGCAGGAGTGGCACACACCAACCACCCCCTCTGCGGTCTGGGCGCCTGCAAGTTAAAACTTACACAGGCCTCCGAGACTCCGGCGGGGAAAGAGGGTTAGGGATCAGTTGTTTGGATAGGCATCAGTATTCAGGATAACCGGAAAGAGGGTCAGGAGAGGGGAGGTGTATGAGCAAGGGAAAGTAGGCAAAAGACAAAATACAACTATTGACAATAACACATACTCAATCATAGAAAACATGTTATTCATGCACATTGCACAAAATGTGTCAAATGCAAGCCAAAGAGAGACGTGTCTCTGGGGTGAGTGCTGGCCTCCTGCCTGCGCACTCTCAGGTCCGGTAACAGGAGCAGCTCAATGCTGCCAGGATTGCGGGAGTTACTATAATGTGTGTTTTTCACCACACACACAACACCATTCATGCCTCAAACTTAGTGACTTCTACCCAAACAAACACTCTTGTCCGCTGCTTTGTTCATATACTTATGCTTGCCTCGTAATGGTTCATACACTGTCAATGCGGTAAGGCAGCCGCACGTGGCCCCCCAGTAAATGGAAGACCAATGTGTTAAGAATCACACATGATAGAATGGTCCTTTGGTGAGCTGCTAGATGCATGTGGCAAGGTGCGACTTCAGTATAAGTCATGTTCTACAAGCCATGGATTTCAATAGGTATTGCACTTGGCAATTTGCATATGCAAATGATATGCACTGCACTCGAGTCTGTGCGTTGCTGGGTGCTCCCGTGCGCTGTATTAGTTTCTGGCTAGGAACGCTACTATGCTAATAACACAGCCTCTATGGAGCAGGGGGGACTCGAGGATATGGGCAACGCCCCCTGCATGTGCCCCTGACAACTTGGAAAGCTACTTGGCATTTGGTCCTCAACGCGGCTTAGCTGTACTGTGCGCGTCTTCCCCAATGCCTGGCCAAGCTCCCCAGTACTGGCACTACTTAGCATGCATGTGCGACGGGCCTGGAGGAAGGTCGGCAGGGGTGTGGCACCTTGTGCTGCTCACCTTCCTTGGAGCTCCTGGAAACATGTCTGCTTCTGTTGGACATCTGAGCACAAGCCCTGTGTTTCTGCTTGCACACGCATGCGCATGTGTGCACCATCCAACATGGCCAGGTTTCTGTACTTCTTGGCCCCATGACTGCTGGGAAATGTAGCCTGGAGGCTCATTTTCGTGCTGAAAGTGCATAAAGGTTTTCAATAAGGGTAGAAAGTGTCCTGTGTGTGTATCTTCATGCTGGTTGTCACTAGGCCATGTCTGAAACCTACTTCCGACCTCCTCCCACCATCAGAGTGACTTTGACAGCCAAAGGATGCAGGCTTCTGTCTACAGCATGAAGTGCATCAAGCACATACACAGGCAAGACAAGAACATACATCAACATCAATAAATGGACATATCAATAATGTACTCACCAAAATTGATTGCAGACATGCTGTGGAGAAAACATATATAATCCACAGTAGGGGTGTTAACACAAGTAGTACAGCAGCAGATAGCCAACAGATATGACGAAAGTCCAATGCCCTTGTGTAAATTGTTGTAACACCGAACCATCCTTGCAAGCCCATGGCTAGGGGAAGCAGGAGTGGCATATGTGAGTCAGGACCCCAAGCTGCAAACACATACACGAGACAAGCATGAAGGGCCCAGCTGGAACAGACAGTGGATGCTTTCAAAAGCCACAAAGCATCACACGTCACATGAATGCACAATAGACAAGCAATTTTAAACTATATTAACTAATTAAACTAACTATAAAAATAAAAAATGGCCACATATGACCCGGGTGGACCCCCTGGTGTTCGGAATTGGCAACCATGGCTTGCTCCCACTCAGTATACCCCGGTGGTGTACAGCCACCGCATTGCTGGGCTTGACACCCGCGGGGCCCAAGGAGCCGCGGTCCTTGTTGGGATGGCACCGCCCGCAGCTGCAGGACTACATTCCTCTGTTGATGTGATGCCCCAGGCACATCAGCAACTGGTCTGGAGTGTGACCGTGCATCCTGATCCACCACAGGCGGAGGTCCCACCACCGTCTGGCCCCTCAGTGCAGGTGTCGCGGACAGAGGATCGTCCACATCAGAATCACTCACCGTTGATGAATAGACATGATGCACATCCAACTCGACATTATTGTCAGAGTGATCATTCGGGCTAGACTCATTGCCAGCCCTAGACACGATGGTCTGGAGCACAAGTGGGTTCTCGTGGTCTACCACCCCACGGCCCCCACTTGTGCTGGGGTGCTGGTGTGATAGCAACCCTGCGTCTGGCCTGACATCACCATCCTCTGGCTCCATTGCGTCATCATCCGAAAAGTGGAAAAAAACAAACATGAGTACACATGTCAGAAGCACATAACCCACACACACATAGACACCACATCGACAACCAACACATGAAGCAGACATGTCACACACAAATGAGAACCTGGCATGCATCCAGTTGCATTGATATGCAAACACATCCCAAAAGCAGAAATGGATGTGTCTAAATAGCAAAGCCTACACAAGTAGAACATGTAGTATATCACCTCCATCAGACACCACCTCGGTCAGGCACATGTCACAGGCAGAAAAGACAGATGGCAACAAAGAGATGGCACATACCATAAGCATTTCTGAACTGAAAATTTACCACAGCTGCAAGTGTATCCAAACACACAATGACACATGTAATATGCATGTACACATGCATCACTAAACCATCATCAGCAATATAGCTTCATCCATCTGCAGCTCACCCCGTAACGGGTGTCATGGGCCATGTAGACATGGTGAATGTCCCGAGCAAAGCAAGGGCCTGCAACCAGGCATGAGGTTCCACAACGCCCAGTACGGTCTGAGCTGCTGGCTATGAAGCCTCCAGAATACCCCCCAGGGCCTGAATGAGCACATTGTGCTATGAATGTGCCCCATTCCATTATTCTGTGTGTAAATTCTTCACGGCTAGGCCCCACCATATTAGCTAAGTGGGCCTGGGCGTACACATACTGCACAACAGTGCACCTTCAGGATAATGCCAGTTCAACATAACGTGTGCAATGCTGACGTCTCACCAGCATTAACGTCAATCAACTACATATTAGTCAGTGAACAAAAAAGCTGCGAAAGACACATGTGTAAATGAACACTTTCACACACACATAAGTGAGTAGCTGCAATGTTGCACTACACAACGTTGAAGCTGCTTGCATATGTACATGTGAAAGCGTTCAAAAACACCCCTTTCCCTATACACCTGGATTGTGAACATGAACAGCATCCAATACAGCAAAGGAAGCAGCTACAACACTGCTTGCTTTGATGTATGTGAAAGTGTACACATACACACGTGAAGGCAGCTCCACAGTAATTACAACCTGATTGGCAGGCTACATTCCATCTGCACCCTATACCAGTTGTTATAGGCCGCAGATTGACCAATCACCTTTGCTAAACACCCACTAGGGAGTTCCAATACTGAGTACATGTGTCACCGGATGCACTTGTGCCTGTGGCATTCATGACAGAGAAGGGATGAAAATCTGACCATACATGCCAGGTCACTTTCACATTGCAGCAGTGAGTAGGCATGTAGAACGGTGTAACACGGCTCAGAAGTGGGTTGATGCAGTGCAGAACATGTGTACGTTACCCACTATCAACATGAACAAGTACATTATGATGTCAATCAATATACATGAAGGCAGTGTAAGGGCACGTTCAGGCATCACGTGCAATTGGTTGCATGGCTACATGCAAACCCCCCCCCTAAATGAAAATGCAGGGAGGCATTGCATGGCAGCGAAAGGGTGACCAGAGACCTGTGTATTGGCAGACAGTGTTGACTAGCGTCAATTGCATCATCTGAGTCAACTGACAACACAGCAGATGAGAATGGGACAGTAAGCAGGACACATGAGGAACCCTCAGTAGTACACCCATGTGTGCAGAAGCCACTACACCAGTTGAACAGAGTCAGGGGGCCTGAAACAGGGGGAGGCCTGTGCCCTACACAGACTGTGACACCCTAAACGTGCGTGATGCAGGACAGAGCCAGAGTGGCCATGGAATGGATGATCAAATGCCATTAAATGTATGTCATCCTGGACACGTACTACAATGATCATCTGGGCAATGACACATGGGGGCATGCATGGAATGCACATGGAGAATGAATAGGCACTCGTGTCCCTGTGGAGCATCTGCACAGTCCGAGTGAGGCACCCTGCATCAAGGACAAAGGATGCACCCCACTGTATGTGTCTGGCAGGTTGGCAGGGGGAAGTGTGCATGTACACAGGAGCATTGAACAGGCCATTGCAGTACTCCAATATGATACCCACATGTGCCATGGTGAAATTGAGGTGCAGGGGGGTGGAGGGGCAAGGGAGCATACCTACATGGAGTACCCGCATGCAGGCAGAACACACATGCACGTCAGTAATGCGATGACATAATCCCAGTGCTGAGTGGAAAGACACCCAGGCTACATGCAGAAGGGCCAGTGAGCTGGAACATGGGCCTGAGGGGCAGCCGGGTGACTAGCATGTGAGCAGGGTGCAGGTGTGGTGATGAGGACAGTCCCCGTCTGCTCTACATGTCCAGCATGCTGCACAGCAGGCACGCATCAGTGAAGCATTGCATGACTCGCACATGAGAACCATGTACACATAGCATGTAGTGGCAGTCAAGCACAACACAACACACAAGCAAACCAAACATGGTCTGGACAAAATGGCAACAACACTCACTGGACAGGGCATCAAAGTCCAGCATCTCTCCCACTCCTTCGTACAATTCTGCCGGTATGAAGTCCGCAACGATCGACTTATGCAGAGTGTGTTCTACCTCTTCAGGTGGGACCCACCACCAGTCACCTGAGTCATGGCATAATTGGAGGCACACTTCACCTTAGTACAGCGTCAGAGGTCATCCCAACGCTTTTTGCACTCAGGAGCTGTCCTCAACTCATGTCCGAATGGACTGACACACTCCGCAACATGCTTCCAGTGGGACATATGCTGGGCAGCCCTAGTGTGACAATTCGGGCCCACTAGCATATCACGGATGTGTCCCCGCACGTAGTCCACAAGGAAGTCCAGTTGCTTCTTGCAGAAAGGCTTCTTCCTCGACGTGCCGGAGGCCGGAGCCGTGTCTGGGGTCCCAGGTTATACTGCAGGTGCAACCTTCCTCCTCTTGGACAGTGGTCCGGACCCTGACTGGCAAATGCCGCCCTGATTACTATGGGCAGTGGCGCTGGTGGATTGAACCAAGGGAGTGGCAGGTGGAACAAGGATGGAAGCCCTGACTTGCGTCGGTGGCTGCTGGGTGTCCCTGACTTGACTCTGCACAGCAACATCCGCTGTGAAAAGGTCACTGACCGAGTCTGTCCTGGATGGTAGACTCACAGCCAGGGTGCTGTCGGCTGCATCTGCCCATGCACTTGCCAACACCCTGCTGCTCGGGGCAGCAGATGACAATACTGCCCCAGGGACATGTGCCTCGGTCATGGCAGCCTTGCGTGCACTTCCCATGTGCCCCCTGACCTCCTGGAAATCATACTGGGACTCTTCAGGTGCCAATGCAGCATGCGCTGGTGGAACCTGAGCCTGGGTGATGGTGTCCACAGCTGCACCTGCAGCTACCACTACCCTTGGGCCTGTGGCAGTCGATGAAATGGACTGCCGGGTCACATGGGTGCCAGTGCCAGATGCAAGAGCTACCTCTCCCGGAACCACAGGGGGTGGTGGCATGACTGCACCAGCACGTGGCACAACATTGTGCCAAAGTGGCGCACCCCTGCCTCTTCCCGCTCTGCGGCCACCCTGGACACCCTGGAGTGCCCCTACTCCCAGGTCATCCCAGCCACGTCCCTGACCACACCCACCACATGGAGTATGCCCAGCTGAGGCGCCCCTCACCGTTTGTGGCCTCCCAACCATGGTACAGATGGAGTAGTTCCAGCATAGATGTAGTAGTGCCAATTGGAGGTGTACACGACAATTGTCCTGGGCAATTGGGGTGAAGGGGTGGGATACAACATGTTACAGCACCCCTGTGCACCTGCAAGGCGGTATGTAACCCTGGTGATAAAGTGACGGATCACGCAACGCTCAGGCACCCCAAAACTGTAGTAAAACCGTGCACGCAACCCCCGGTAGCCCACGTTTGTGGAATTAACCTCCCACAGTATGCGGTGGCACCCAGGGACACGAAAAACACGTACGTATGGGACACACAGGCTACTATGACCTCGAAAACGGGTACGCGATATACAGGGGCAGCCACAGTGAGAAAAATAGGGTGCGCAACTCACCGTCTGACTAGTGTGATGATGAAAAACACACGTAGCCAATACCCCCGCCAAAAGAAGAGATAGGTCCTTGACCCGCTGTGAAGTTGTGATGACGCGCAAAACTACCAGAAGTAGCAACACACGTCAGTCTCCGCAAAAGGCACGTACAGAGAACTGCTGGCCCCGCTCACCTTTAACACGTACTGAGGGAAACGCCTGCGTGCGTCATGTCACTTACGCACTTAGTCCCTTTCCTCGAATTACACGCATTAACATGCGGACGTGCCATTTTTTCACATGCTGAATCACTATGCACCCATGATGAGGGGAACGCCCACGCGAGTTACATCACAGACGTGCTTACGCGCTAAGGGCCTTTCCTCAAATTACACTCTGACGTGCTGTTTTTTCACATGACAAATCACTCCGTATCAAGCTTGCAACGCGACAACACATGGAAGACCATGCTCCTGCCCAGAAGGCCGAATAACTGCCCCCCAGAGCCCTGAGCCGACTCCCACCAGCCAGCTGCTGCTGTCTGCCTGCCTGCTGGCCACGTGCTCTGCTATTTGGTGCCTGCACGTCAGCCATCTGCAGCGGTCCAGTTGCTGTGACCACCCCTGCTGGAACGGAAGACTCCTGACTGAAGTTCCATCGCTCCACAGACCTGCACCAGGACCCAATTTCCCACCCACACCTGCCTCGGGGGTTGCCATGTCAGGGCAAACACCATCGGAGACCACTGGCAACCCCCAGCCAGAGAGGCAGAGGGCTACCAGCTTCAGTGCGGCAGACGTTGGTAACCTGGAAGAGCAAGTCCTGGTGCATTATGATGCCCTCTTTGGAAGACCATACGCCGACAATGATGGACGGAATAGGATCTGAAAGGAGATTTTGGCTGCCATCAATGTGGAGGGGGTGGCAGCCCATGACATACGACACGTCCGGAAGCGCTGGGAGGACTTCAGGTCCAGCACCCTCAGGAAGGCCCAGCGCCTTTTGGAGGCAGCAGATGCAGAGGGTTGCCAGGTCCGCCTTACTGATGACCAGATGAGGGTCCTGGAATGTATACGCCCAGCGCTTCACCTCCAGGTCCTTGAGAGGCAGACCCGTCAGGAGTCGAGCGGTAAGTTTCCATGTGGACTGATTGGACGCAGTGCATGGTGAGGTGTGCCAGGTGTGTGCAGTTTGGACATATGTCTTGAAAGGCCCATGTATGGATATGTATGTGCAGGGACATGAGCCTGCTGCATATGAGCCAGTCATGTGTGAGGCACATCAATGGTGTATGTGCTCAAATACATGATGCACGCATGCATGTGGGGAAGCACACATGTTGGCATTTCTGTGTATGTACTATGGCACGGTTGGGGTGTGACACATGGATGCTGGTTCCACCTTCATGTACGTGCAATGCATACATGTGCGTGTGTGTGTTTAACATGTGTGCAAATGTGATACGTCATGGATGCATGTGACACAGGCATGTAGGAATCCCATTGGCAGACGTGACATAGTTGCTGATGATTGCACTGTGACAGGTGGTGGAGATGTACAGATGCATGTATGTCTGGTGGCATGTGTGCATGTGTTCGGCACTCCCCGTGTTGCATGTGACGTCAGCCTAACCTTTGGATGTTCATGTTGTTGTATGTGTATGGATGCTGCTGCCTGCTGCACCATTCCTGTTAATTTGTGCATGTGTGTGGGTTCAAATGGTATGTGTGTTTGGAGTGTGATGCCATCCGTGAAGTTTGAGACTGCCACTCATGTGCAACTGTCATGTGTGTATCAGACCATTCTACAGTGCCCTGATGCCTGTGTTCTGTCTCTCCCTGTCTGCAGCGTTGATTGATGAAGAGGGCGGAGACGATGCTGTGGAGCACAGCGGCAGGGATCCCACCGCCAGCCGGAGACGCAAGGCCCAGCTCCCCTCCCAGGTTGTCATCACTTTGGGGAGTGAGGAGTCTGGTGCTGCATCCGCGGCTGCAGCTGCTGAGGGAAGGTCCAAGAGGCAGAGGTTGGAGGTGGACTCCTCTGCAGCAGAAGGGGCAGCTGAGCCTGCACAGGGGCCTATGGAGGAAGATGGCACAGAGACATCCACGTTGGTGGGGGGTTCAGTTGAGGAGGTTGCCGTGGAAGGCCCACGCACGGGGCCTGGAGGGGGGATTCCACTGGTGCTAGTGCTGCAGTCCAGTAGCAGGGACAATAGGCAGCACAGGCTGCTGTGGAGGTGCCTGTGTGTAATCCTGTCCCCAACCCTGTGACTGTATCATCTGCACCAGCAGGAATGCCTTCGTCCAGACCCATTTTCAAGGAGGGGATGCACACAAAACTACTGGCCTTCCTCTCCCTGCGGACATGGCAATCCGGGACCATGTTGAACCTGTCCTAGCTGGGGTGGCATTGCGTCAACGTGGTATTCGGGATGACGTGCAGGGTTCTCATGAGGACAATGCACGTCATTTCGAATACCTCATTGACAGCGTCGACCAACTAGGATGGGTCAGCGAGGCTGGGTTACTCTGTGTGCTGGAACTTCTAGCGACCCCCTGCTCAACTGCACCCCCTATGCGCAAGTCGTCCTCCATGCCATCTTCATGCACACGTATCACCTGGGCACCCTGCAGAGCTGTCCCTGACACAGCGGCCAGGCTGGTGGAGGAGACATCCCTGCCACAGTCGGCAGTCGGAAGTCCAGCAGGGGTGGCCACCCCAACAACTGGACCCCAGCAGGAGGAGGACGTGCAGGGATCGACAGGCAGGGCACATGCACGGCAGCAGCAGGCTCAAGGTGGGAGCGAAGATGGCTCGGAGCCATCAACATCACAGGGGCAGGCATCGGCTGGAGGGCAGGAGGACCCTGGATTGGGAGTGTCTTCCGTGTGGCAGCGGTTGGGCCAGCGGATAGATGCGGAGCGGCGGTGGGCGGAAGAGGCATGGCTCACTATGGTCAGGGCTGAGAACTCCATGTGCAGGGCATTGAGACGGGCTGTGTGCCTCAAGGCAACTCGCAGGGAGTTTGAGGATGCCATGGCTTGATCCCTGTGAGACCTCGAGGCCAGGGAAGAGGCCCGCCTCCGGGACGTTGAAGAGGAGTTTGATGATGCCCTGGCCCGGAACATCAAAGAGTGGGCCGTAGGACTTGCCCGTTGCCATTGTACATAGTTCATTAGTGTTAGATTTCCTTTGCTTTTTTATTTTATTTTGGAGATAATGGACATTGCTCCAATTCATGTATGTAGTTGTTTCTTCATAGGACATTTTCATAGGTTTCTTTGCTTTGGGGATCATGGACCATTAGGACTTGGATTGTAGATAGTTGAAGACTTGTACATGCTTTCTTTTTCAATTTTCCCATGGATCAATGGTTTACTTTTATTTGGATTATTTATTTCTTATTGACTTTGGCAATGGACCACTTTTTTCATTCAATATGACATTCGTTTTTTTTTTTCATTAGATTACCATTTTTGTTTTGGTCAAATCTGTCATTGTATATTGATTTTCAAGTTTGATGTCCACTACGTTTCTTCGTTATGTTTTTAACACATTTTTGATAACTTCATGATTTGTGTTGTGTTCTATCATTGGTTTTGTGCATGTCTCAATGAATATTGCCTCAGTCATGTGTTGCCACTGCGTGGCTCCGTTGTGCATTTATGCATGGGCATGGTGGTTCTTTTAAGACTGTCATGGCATGGGTAATTTGGGAGAGGGCACAGTGGATGTTTGCATGCTTGGACTGGGGGTCAGGGAGGATTGTGGTTGGCATTAGGACCATGGGTCTGTTTACTCATAATATTGTTTGGTGGGCCATGTGTCGGGGCCTGCTGGCAGGTGCCCGTCAATGGTGGGTGGGTGCTTGGATGGGGGACATGAGTCAGGGCCTGCGGGCATGTGCCCGTCAATGGTGGGTGGGTGGGGGACATGAGTCAGGGCCTGTTGGCAGGAGCCCGTCAATGGTGGGTGGGTGGTTGACTGGGGGACATGAGTCGGGGCCTGCTGGCAGGTGCCTATCAATGGTGGGTGGGGGACATGAGTCAGGGCCTGCTGGCAGGTGCCCATCAATGGTGGGTGGGTGGTAGACATGAGTTGGGGCCTGCTGGCAGGTGCCTTCACTGGTGGGTGGGTTGGGGACATGGGTCATGGCCTGCTGGCAGGTGCCCGTCACTGGGGGGGAGGGGGCATGTGTTGGGGCTCACAAGTGCATGGTGCCATGTGGGCTGCCTGCAGGGTATGTTCAGGGTGGATGGGCTGCCTCCAGGGCAAGGGGGCATGAGGAGGGCCCACACTGCAAAATCACGTGTAAAACTCCCCACGCAACACCAGAATACACATACCCCACTCGTGCTAGCGAAAATGCGTGTAAAATTCCACGTGCACCCCCGGAATATGCGTACCCCACAAGGTCTCGCAGGGATGCAGTCATGGCATCCTCAAACTCCCTGCGAGTTGCCTCGATGCACTCAGCCCGTCTCAATGCCCTGTGCATGGAGTTCTCCGCCCTGACCATAGTGAGCCGTGCCTCCTCCGCCCGCCGCTGCTCTGCACCTATCTGCTGGCCCAACCGCTGCCACACGGAAGACACTCCCAATCCAGGGTCCTCCTGCCCTCCGGCTGATGCCTTCCCCTGTGATGTAGATGGCTCCGAGCCATGATGCCTCCCACGCTGACCCTGCCGCTGCCTCTGATGCAACTGCCTCTGCCACCACGACAGCATCCAGGATGATGTAAACCAGCGCTGTCGTGCACGTGCCCCGCCCAATGATCCCGGCACATCCTCCATCCGCTGGGGTCCAGTTGGTGGGGTTTCCTCCCCCGCTGGACCTCCGACTCCCATCTGTGGCAGGGATGGGATCTCCACCAGGCTGGCTGCGTTGGTTGGGGTAGATCCACAGGGGGCCCTGGTGGCATCTGGCCCGGAAGACAGCATGGAGAACGACTGGCGTATGGTGTGCACAGAGGAGGAGAGGGCCAAAAAACTGGCTGACACATGGAGAAAACCCCCGACCATGGACCCTCCCAACTGGGCCACGTTGGCACACATCTCTTCGTGATGACATGCGTGGTCCCCACAGGAAGCATGCACGTCATCACAATTGTCATGTGTGCGCAATGCGACACTAATCAGGACGGACTCCATCCGGTCACGGGTCCCCTTGTCCGCAGGTAGAGGAGTGCCAGGTGACGTGGACCTCCCCCCTACCTACGGACGGGCCTGGGACGGGGCATCCCTGCTGGTGCACGGTGATGCAGTCACACTGTCAGGGACGGAGACATGCACAGGCACCTCCATGGCGAACCTGTGCTGTCTCCTGCCCCTGCCCCTGGACTGCACCACTTGCACCAGTGGTACCACCCCCACCAGACCCCATGTGTGGCTCTGTAGCGGCCTCCTCCTCCTCTATACCCACCAACAACCTGGATGGCTCTGCACTGTCTTCAGCCGTTGCAAGCCCCTTTGTGGCCTCATCCACCCCTTCCGCACAGCCGTAGTGGCAGATGCGGCACTAGTCCCCTCGCTCCCGGATGACGGTATTTCCTGGGAGGGTGACTGGGCCTTGCGTCTCCGGTCAGTGGAGGCATCCCTGCCGCTTTCCTCCACAGCGCCGTCAACGCCCTCTTCTTCACTCCACGCTGTGTAAAGGGAGACATTGAACACAAGCATCAGGGTACTGAACTATATTCCCCTAGACACAAAGCAATAGCACATGAGTGGCACTGTCAAACGTCACTTCCATCATGTCCCTCCATAACACATGGGTCAGTGCAGACAACACACATGCAGGAACAGGCATGGCCCATGCAACATACATTGCTATCCATGTCCAAGGCACCGTAGTTGCATCCAATGGTGGGCTAATTCTCACATGCACCATGGGACATGCTGGTCACATGCACACACATCACTGAAGGGTCATGCATTTGAC
Organism: Ambystoma mexicanum; assembly: GCF_040938575.1. Classification (NCBI taxonomy): domain Eukaryota; kingdom Metazoa; phylum Chordata; class Amphibia; order Caudata; family Ambystomatidae; genus Ambystoma; species Ambystoma mexicanum. Next base: position 1,154,642,709 of record NC_090928.1, read on the forward strand.
CCGTTAAACCCCAGACACAGTGGATACAAGGATGACTAGGCTGTATCAGTGAATGAACACATCGTCATGGACATGTGTCTTGCATCCATGGCACACACACTACTCAGACACACGGACATGTACATCATGCATGTCCATGACAGCAGCACACATCTCTCACGCCCTGAACATGTCAAAGTACAGACACAGGCATGCATACCTCTGTGTGTTCCGCATGCTGCTCCGCATGATGCATTTTAACACATACACCATTGATGTGCCTCACCCATGACTGGACTCACATGCAACAGGTTCATGTCCCTGCACATACACATCCATACATGGGCCTTTCAAGACATATGTCCAAGCTGCACACACCTGGTACACCTCAACGTGCACTGCGTCCAATCAGTACACAGAGACACTTACCGCTCGACTCCGGAACTCCGGACGGGTATGTTAGGCAGAATCCTGTGCAGTGCCCTTAGGGACCACTACACAAAATTAAGACCACAGGTGGCAATACAAGTTCTGCCTTTGGTACAAGCCTGTACGAATATGTTAGAGTGGTAGCAATAGCGGAGCAGCCAGGCTTATCTCAAGAGAATATGAGCAGTAGCAGAGATTACACAAAGGGACCACAATTACTGTGACTCAAGCAAACACTGACTCAAGGATTCAGGTAAAAAATATAAGTACATTTATTTTTAAACCATTCATTATTAACACAAGACTTCTATTAAACTCAAATAAAAACCACACGTTTAATATACTACAACCAATTCACTTTGTACAGTAAGTCTCAAGGTAAGTTCCCTGTGTTGAATGAACCAGTGTTAGGCACAAAACACGTTACCGCAAATACGATTGCGATCACTTTTTGACAGTTCGGTCTACTAAATAAATGCGTATCCGTGACATGAAATTTTACCGGGGCAAAAACACACTTAGCACCTGAGATACCCAGAGGGATTTGGAGGCAAAAATCATAGGCAGTATTTTGGTTAGGCAGGCAGAATCAAGAAACACTCAGAGACAGGAGTTCAAAAGTCAAAGGGCCGGACCCAGGGTTGAAAGACACCGGGGCCTGTTGCCGAAGATCACACAGTCAGACAGTTCACGATTCCACGTAGCCAAAAGCACTTCGATATTGTCAATGTTCGGAAGAAAAAGTTATAAGAAGGAGGGAAGACAAGGGCAAGTCTTGGAAATGAAGAAAAGGGATTCACCCACTTTCCTCAAGTAGAACACAGTACATTGTTCCAATGGTGCAGCTGGTGTCCTGGCAGTTGTTCCTGTTGGTTTCCTGTAGACCCACGATTACTGGAGCTTCGTTGTGAAGGAGGACGTCTGAAGGGAGTCTGTACCACACAGGGTTGAAGCCGGCAGCAACGACGAGGAATAAAAGGTGCGCTCCTTAAAAACAGGAGAGGCTCTTCAGGTGGCTATCCAGACCACTACAGCAGTGTGGAGTGATTTCGACCAAGGAAGAGGATCCTCTGGCTGTAGAAGATGAGCTGGTTATCCCCACCAAGCTCAAGGGAAGAAGACTCCAGACTGGATCTTCTCTAAGTCGTTGAAGGGAAGATAGTTCAGGACTGCAGCAAAGTTTCACCGGGACGGGGTAGTTGCAGCAGCCATCATTCTCTCTGCTTCTCTTCAGTTCCTTTTAGTTCCAGTGGCAACTCTCTGACTTCTAGCCCAAGAGACCTGCCTTTTATGCAAAAAACCCCAATTCACACAGCCTGGCTATCAATCAACCAGCAGGGGGGTTGTCCAGCCCGGACAACTACCCTGGCCAATCATGACAAAGAGCGACTTGGGTTTCCTAGGATACCCTGTGCAGGGGGTGACTACACCCCTAACTCACATTCAGCCCACCTAGACACCCAGGGGCCTTGAGGAGGGCTTCTGAGCAGAAGCCTGCCAAAGGACAGTGAACAAAGAAGGCACACCTAGTTTGCAGCGCAAAGTAAGACACAAGAAGGACTTTGACAAAAAGAAATGGTGAATAAACCCAACCGGAGCCAAGGGAAAGACGTTTTGGTCAAGCGGGTTTATGTTCGAGGCTAATATAATAGCCAAGAACAGTACCACGTTTATCTAATATAATCGCGGTAGAAAAGTTAGGGTAGATACCACTGCCACCAGCCAAGTCTAAATGTTAAAAGAGCAAAACAATGCTCTAGGAGGTACAGATAAAAAGGGATACGAATTAACCTTTGCCAGTACTCCATGAAAGATGGGGTGTACTGGATCTGTGTTAGATTGACTAAGTAAAGTTAATGGTAACTTTACCCTTTTCTGGGAGACGATAGTCCCCTCAGAAATGGAGTTGAGGGAAGTCTCGAAGACAAACCTGTGCCACGGCACTGAAGATGCTGTGTGACACACAAAAAGAAGAGGGCTACTGAAGTGATGTGCTTCAGAGTCCATAATCACAAAAACAGGTAGAAACACATAGCAAAACACAGGTAAGAGTAGGGAAAAAGGTCTCACTCTTACGAAGTGGAAAAACATAAACTCCAGAAGTCCAGCAAAGCTGCAGGGGGACTCACTAGGTGAGGGAAATCAGCCATAGATGAAAATTCTCCCTAACACTGGCTCCAGTGTCTCGGATGACAGGGGTCTCCTGTCCATTCACAAGAACACTATCTTTGTAATACTCTTTAGTATTATCTGGGATTGAGTTATAGACATCTAAGTTCTGTTGTTCCCAAAGGCCCAAGTACACTAAAGAGACACTAGCCGAGACTCACATGGGCTCATCAGCTAGTAACTGAAAGTTTCCACTGGTCATAGGTACTTCATCCACCTGTGAGAAGGCTAAGGAGATAGTGTTGATCCCTGAAGGTTTACCCTTACATCTGGGATCTCCTTTCACATGGTCAGGTAGCCCACAAACAAAGTATTTTCCAAATGCTCTTTGGAATGGGGCTTACTCTGACCTCCATCTGGTTTGGGACCAGATGGTACACTAGCCTGATTCGGTTTCCCTTGTGGTTTACCCTGGTTATGTTTGGGGCCCTCTTTTGGATTGTAAGTATTGGAATTCTCTTTGGTGTCTTTCTTTGGCTGCTTTCCCTCATCCTTTTTCTGAGTTGCCCCAGAATCCTTGTGAGTGGCCCTGTTGGCAACCCACAAGTCAGCAGACTTTGCTAGTTTCTTAGGAACTATCTCCTTTGAATAAGCCAAGTGCTGTCTAAGGTCAGGGGAACGGACATCAACAATAGACTCCAACATTACAAGATTCATCAAACCTTCATAAGCGTTCACTTTGTAACCCTTAACCCAATCATCTAAGTTTTTCAAACATTCAAACACCCATGCAGCCCAAGGGGTATCATCATGCTTGTTGAGGGTTCTAAACCTCTTAAGATACTGGGAAGGGGTCTTCCCAAATCTAACTATTAATGCTAGCTTCACACACTCATAATCCTGTTTATCTGCCTCCCCCAACTCCATTACAGCATCACTTGCAACAGGGGGAAGCCTAGAGAAAAGCCGGGTAATCAGCTGATTCCCTGTGATACCTTGAATCCCATTATTGTACTCAAACATGGCTAACCAATCCAAAACATCAAGTTTAGTCTCATACATACCAATCATTTCCTTTGGCATAGGGGTCTCTTATGGCTGGCAGACCTAAAAGACTCGGGGAGAGAAGCATTTTCTACAGACAACTTTTCCATTTCTCTGGGCCTTAACTCTTGATGTTTCATGGCAGTTTGTGCATCAATACGCTTCACTTCCAATTCAAGTCTCATTTTCTCAAGTGCAATAAATTCAGGAGTAAGTGCAGGACCTCTGGGGGTCCCAGTGGACAGAGGTTGTGCTTTCTGAGCAGGCAAAGGAGTTGTAGGTTTACCTAACAAGGACTCATCAACTTCTTCCAAATCAATACTCTCAGAATAAGAAACATTAGTATCCACATTTGCTGAAGGGGTAGGCCCTTCTGCCCCACTCTCCAGACTTTGCTTTCCTATTAACTGCAATCAATTCAGATTTCTTTCCTTTACCAGAGAGAATCCTCTCTCTACACATGGTTCTCAAAAGCTCAGCAGTGTAGTTCAAGAGACTCTCTTCAGAGTAGCTTTCCATATTTGACATGATTTCTCAGTAAAATAGAATTAGAGGTTTTACCCTTGTGGTTTGTTGAACCCAAGCAATAGCAGCACTCTAAGTTTAATCACTCTACTTCCAAATCCTCACCGCTGTACACCAGTGTTAGGCAGAATCCTGTGCAGTGCCCTTAGGCACCACTACACACAATTAAGACCACAGGTGGCAATACAGGTTTTACCTAAGGTACAAGCCTGTACTACTATGTTAGAGTGGTAGCAGTAGCGGAGCAGCCAGGCTTATCTCAAGAGTATATGAGCAGTAGCAGAGATTACACAAAGGGACACAATTACTGTGGCTCAAGCAAACACTGACTCAAGGTTTCAGGTAAAAAATATAAGTACAATTATTTTTAAACCATTTATTATTAACACAACACTTCTATTAAAATTTAAACACACACGTTAAATACACTACCCCTGACCAATTCACTTTGTACGGTATCAATCAAGGTAAATACCCTGTGTTTGAGAGAACCAGTGTTACGAAACAATAGATGTTACTGTGAATACGATTGCGATCACTTTTTGACAGTTTGGTCTACTAAATAAACACGTATCCGCGGCAAGAAATGCTACCGGGCAAAAACACACTTAGCACCTGAGATGCCCAGAGAGAATTGGGGGCAAAAATCATAGGCAATATGTTAGATAGGCAGACAGAATCGAAGAACACTCATAGACAGAAATACAAGAGTCAAGAGGCCGGAGCTAGTGTCAATTGGAACCGGGTTCCTTTGTCAAGGATCACACGTCAGATAGTTCAAGATTCAAAGTTGCAAAGAGTACTTTAGATATTGTCAAATGTTCGGAAGCAAAAGTTATAAGAAGGAGGGAAAAATAAGGGCAAGCCTTATAAGCGAGAAATAGGGATTTCACCCAAAATTCCTCAAGCAGGACACAGTACCTTTTCAAAGAAGAAGCTGGTGCCATGGCAGTTGTTCCTGGTAGTTTCCTGTAGACCCACGATTCCTGGCTCGGCACGAAGAAGGACGATGAAGTGGGTCTACACCACACAGGGATGAGGCCGGCAGCAGCGATGATGAATACAAGTTGTGCTCCTTAAAAACAGGAGAGGCTCTTCAGGTGGCTATCCGGACCACTACAGCAGTGTGCAGCGATTTCAACCACAAAGGCGACCTCTGGCTGAAGAAGATAAGCTGGTTATCCCCACCAGGCTCAAGGAAAGAAGACTCGGACTGGATCTCCTCTTAGTCGTTGAAGGGTAGATAGCTCTGGACTGCAGCAGGGCTTCACCGGTACGGGATAGTTGCAGCAGTCGACCTCTCCTCCACTTCTCTTTGGTTCCTTGTAGTTCCAGTGGCGACTCTCTGACTTCCAGCCCAAGAGACCTCCCTTTTATGTGAGAATCCCCTATTCACACAGCCTGGCTGTCAATCACACAGCAGGGGGGTTGTCCAGCGCGGACAACCACCTCTGCCAATCATGAAAAAGTGTGACTTGGGTTCCCTACGATACCCTGTGCAGGGGGTGACTATACCCCTCCCTCACATTCAGCCCACCTAGACACCCAGGCACCTTGAGGAGGGCTTCTTGGCAGAAGCCTGCCAAAAGACAATGAACAAAGAAGGCAAACCTGGTTTGCCGCGTAAAGTAAAACACAAGAAGGATTTTAACAAAAAGAAATGGCGAATAAACCGCACCGGACCCAAACGAAAAAGTATTCGGGCGAGCGGGTTTAAGTTTGAGGCTAGCACAATAGCCTAAAATATTACCACGGTTATATAAAATAACCGCGGTAGAAAATTAGGATAGATACCACTGCCACCAGCCATGTCTAAATGTTAAAAAAGCGAAACAATGCTCTATGAGGGTGAGGCTAAGAGTTAGCCCTTCCAGTACTCCATGTAAAATGTGGTGTACTGGATCCGTGGTTAATTTGACTAAGTAAAGTTAATGGTAACTTTCCCCTTTTCTGGAGGACGGTAGTCAGCCTCAGAAACGGAGTCGGTGGGAAGTCTGAAGGATAACCGTGGGTCACTGCACAGATGGTGCTGTGTGACACACAAAAGAAGGGGGCTACTGAAGTGTTGTTCTCCAGAGTCCACAATCACAAAAACAGGTAAAAACACATAGCAAAACACAAGTAAGAGTAGTGAAAAACAACTCCAGAGATCCAGCAAAGCTGCTGATGGACTCACTAGGTAAGGAAAATTAGCCATGAAATGAGAATTCTCCCCAACAGGGTATGCGTCTCAAGGACCTGGAGGTGAAGCGCTGGGCGTATACGTTCCAGGACCCTCATCTGGTCGTCGGTAAGGCAGACCCGGCACCCCTCTGCATCTGCTGCCTCCAAGAGGCACCGGCCTTCCTGAGGGTCCTGGATCTGAAGTCCTCCCAGCGCTTCCGGACGTGTCGTATGTCGCTGGCTGCCAACCCCTCCACGTTGATGGCAGACACAATGTCCTTCCAGATCCTCTTCCATCCATCATTGTCGGCGCGTGGTATTCCGAAGAGGGCATCATAATGCCCCAGAACTTGCTCCACCAGGATACCAACTTCCTTTTCACTGAAGCCGGTAGCCCTCTGCCTCTCTGGCTGGGGGTTACCATTGGTGCCGGAAGGTGTTGTGTCGGACAGGTGTGGGTGGGCAACTGGTCCTGGGGCTGGGCTATGGAGTGATGATACTTCAGTCGGGAGTCTTCTGTTCCAGCAGGGGTGGTCACTGCAACTGGACCCCTGCAGATGGCAGATGTGCAGGCACCAAATGACAGGGCACGGTGGCAGCAGGCAGGCAGGCAACCACAGATGGCTCGTGGGAGGCTGCTCGGGGCTCTGGGGGGCAGTAATTCAGCCTTCTGGGCAGGAGCGTGGTCTTCCCTGTGTTGTCGCGTGGCCAGCTTCATACGGGGTGATTTGGCACGTGAAAAAAACAGCACATCAGTGTTTAATTCGAGGAAAGGCCCTTAGCGCGTAAGCGCGTCTGTGACGTAACATGTGCAGGTGTTTCCCTCACCACGGGTTGAAGGTCCCATGTGGCTTTCCATCGCTCTGTACGTGCTCTTCGTGGGATGCGGTACGAGTATTCCGGGGGTGCATGTGGACTTTTACACACGTTTTCGCTAGTGCGAGCGGGGTATGTGTATTCCGAGGGGTGCGCATGGACTTTTCCACACGTTTTCAAAAGCAAGCGCGTGGTACATGTATTCCGGGCAGTGCGCAGGGGGTTTTCCACATGTTTTCGCTGGTGCGAGCAGGGTACGTGTATTCCGAGGGGTGCACGTGGATTTTTCTATGCATTTTCACTGGCACAAGCGGGGTACGTGTGTTCTGAGGGGGGTGCGCAGGGAGTTTTCCACACGTTTTCGCTGGCGCGAGCAGGGTCCGTGTATTCCAAGGGGTGCGCAGGGAGTTTTCCGTGGGTTTTCGCTGGCGCGAGTGGGGTACGTGGATTCCGAGGGGTGCGCAAGGAGTTTTCCATGCGTTTTCGCTGGTGCGAGCAGGGTAGTGTATTCCGTGGGGTGCACTGGGAGTTTTCCATGCGTTTTCGTGCTTGAGAGGGCTGTATGCTGATCCCCTGGCCTTTGCGCCATGTAGGGGATTTGTGTGATGTTTTTGCTGCATGGGGATGAGTTGGGGGTTCTTACTGGCGCTGGTGCAGGGTCGCTGCGCCGCTCTGTGTCACGGCTGGTCATGGATGTTGAAATCCATGAATACGCTGTGCGCTGAAATGGGTTTTGGCGCACGCAGCTGGTGCCAAATTCTATGACTTACCCCCATATGTAGTCATGAGACATGAGCACCATTACATCTCCCTGCCTACCATCCCAGCAGAGATTGATGCCAGAAGGGCATAGTTCGGTATGCAGAGCACTTTGCCAATGTGGAAGCTGCACTCGACTGCACTCATGTGATGTTGGTGTTCCCCAAGCATTGAAGCTAGTTTACCTTAAAAGGAAAAAAGTTGGCCTCATTGTAACCTGCGCGGAATGGGTTAACGGGCTCCGCTAATGGAGGCGGACCCGTTAAACCCATTCCGCGAAATTACGAGGTCCCCTCGCGGGACCCGGTAAGGACCCCTGGTAAAACCAGGTATTGTTACCGAGTCCTGCAAGGGGAAGAGGGAGCTAACAATGGGCCGGTCGTAATCGGCCCGTTGTTAGCTCCCTCTCCCATTCCTATTGAGCCCTATGTGGGCTCAGATGGGAATGGGGAAGGTCTGGGCCCGGGTTCCCAGAGGTAGGAATTACCAGGCCCTCCAAACTCAAAATGGCTTGCTAAATCCCCATTCTGGGAACCCGGTAAAGGAGCCTTGTTTGGCGGCAGCCATTGAGCTAACAGCTGCCAAACTCGTATTGAGGCCCAGTACCATTCAATGAATACCCAATTGACCAACAATGTACACCTCTAGAATGCAAACTGCTTTGTGAAACGCTATTAGCACCCCAGGTTGCAAAACCGGTAACCCAGGCTGCTGTGAGCATTGTTTCTAGATTCAAGGAATTGAATGAAAATACTTCAGTAAAATGGCCACCATGGATCTGCAAGGTAGGGCTCCATATGGAGCACATATTTAATTTCCATTGTGGCCACACGGACCAGGAGTGGAAGTAGCAGCAACTGCGGTGGCGGCATCTGCCACTGCTGCAATCAGTGGGCATGGTGGGGGGAAGATGGTGGATGGGGAAGCAGCCATCAGGCAGATTCAACCCGCATTCCTTTCCTTCTGACTGGCTGTCTCCCCTGTACTGTGTCCTAATAAAAGTGCAAGGATGCATAATATAAACTATACAGAACCAACAGAGATGATCAGAACTGCAATTCTTAATAATATTCAAATGCCGGAGTATTTGTATGCCAGAGAGGGGGGGGGGGGATCGTAAGCTACGACCTTCCCCTACTCTCCGCCATGCAAATACTTTGAAATGAGCCTTAAAGGTTTTACACATTTTGTTTACGTTACAGTTCATGGAATATGAGCTCCAATATGTTCACATTTGCCGAAATACCTGTGTGCAAAGAAAGCCAAAAAACGTTCTGATAGGATAGCCCAAACAGATCAGACTATTAAATTCCTTAAGCAGCAGTTATGAGCTGAGTGAAACACTTATAAATGCCTCCCAATCTTATGTGGTTGTGCAGTATTTATAGCTATTTTATATATAGACCTGGATTCATATTCACAGATTAAAGGCGGCCAAGGATAACTTGCAATGCAGAACCCTTCCTTTTCTGAAAGCTATGCTAGCAAAAAGCTGCTCTGTTAACAATCTTCCTTACATGCACTCCAATATATCATGAACTATACGTCTCTTTTTTCTGTTCCAGATCCTTGACACCAACTAAAGTCAATTCAAAGCCAATTAAGATGCTCCATTTGGTCCTTTGTTTAAAGAAATCCTCCAAAATCTGGGCATCAAACCGGTACCAAATGGGATCATAGGATCCACATATTCAAATTCATGTTCATGAAGCTCACCAAGCTCGTGAGCTCATAGTGAACAGAAAATCCTTGCAAACTTGCAATCCCCCTGCATACCGTGGCTAATTGCTGAGAATGCTGGCACATGAGGAAATGCTGTGTTATCTAGCATTGAAGACAGCAGTGGCTCCATCTCCATCAACTCACTCTTCGCTAACACTCTCCCACTCTCCCTTCTCTGTTGGCAAATGCCTGTTCTGCTGAGACTTGAGCAAATACTGTGTTATCCAGCATCAACATCGGCATCAGCAGTGACCCCACTCCACCACCTCACTCTTCACGCCTGCTCTTCCATGCCCTCTTCGTTGCAGGAACTCCACTGCAGCTGATTCTGCCCGCTGAGAGTCAAGCTGCTTGTGGTGAGGCTGGCACAGTAAGTCCATGTGGTGGCCGTGGTTGCCTCTCAACCCATATTTGATGCTGTGGTGGCATGCCAAATATATCACTACCGCAATGCACTGAGTGAACATTTTGCACTGAGGATCCCCCTCTGGACAGACCTGCAATACTGGTTGCAGGTGATGATCACCCAATCCTTCACAATCTCTCTCTCAATGTACTGTGAAGTCAATGATGCTAATAGCAGTAGTGTTTCTGCTTGTGGTATTGGTCCACCTGTCTCTGTTTCCACATGCTCCATCACTCCATCACTACCAGTGCTTCTGCAGTTCTGCCACTGTTCCAGGCATTGAGGATGCATATGTTGGCGGTGGTAGTTTTGGTGCTGCTCTCTATGGGTTCTCTTCCTCCTTCCTCTTCTAACACCAGTCTGTCTACAATTATGATTTTGACGCTGTACTGTTGTTGCCCGCAGAACGGTTCCATTTGTTAATATCCCACAAAAATATTGCCATACAAAAATATTATCACCATAGTTTTGCAGCGATAATAAGGCATAGAACCTGCGGGGCACACCCCCGCAACCCCTGCATTATTTTTAAAGGAACAGGGGACCCCCCCCGCAACCCTGCTCCTAAAAACCTCAAAATGAATCCACCCAAAAAATATCACCTGTGGCCATGTCAGACGACCATATATACAGCAATATTTTTGGTGGGGATAATATGTAGTGATACCCGCAGAACTCCATGGGTTTCCATGCCCACCTCCCACTTCTACTCTGGCAATGGATAGTCAAGCTTGCAGAACTTCATTTTGACTGGACCATTGTCATCCTCTTTCAAGTCTTTAAATTTCTCCTTGGTGGTTATTGCTTGGAGTCAGTATCCCTGCACTGGATTTGGCATCTAGAACAAACTTTAGCTGAGTAGAAAGTATGATTACAAAACTAAAGTCTGCAATGGGGCACAGTATCTGGGGGGTGCCATCTCCAGCATCCCCTGCTCCATCTCCGCCTCCCGCCTAGGTAGTGCCATGCTGTCCTGCTTGCTGCAGAAGGGGATGGTGCTGGCTTCATCAGCTTGGTTAACCAGAATAAAGGGGGGAATAAGGTGAAAATGGTACAACGTAAGTGAAGAAGGATGAAATTAATGGATATAGGTAGGTGTTAGAAGAGGGAGGAGCTCTGTCAAAATATGGGAAGCTATTATAAAAGGGTGTGTTCAAGTAAAAAAGGTCAACATTATGTAAAAGGGGGATGGAGTAAAGTAGAAAGGGGGTGGTGATGGAAAAAAGGGAGGCAGGATGGAAAGGGGATATCGATTGGTAGGAAGAGCGAAACAGGAGCTTGCATGGTTAACATGGTAGAGCAACATTTAAAAAGAATGAGGGAATAGGGAAAAGTGGGGAGAGGAGAAAGAAAGAAGAAAGAGTGTGAACAAGAGGAAGGAACGTTAGAGACAGGGTTTCTCCGTAGGGACTGCACCTGTAGGGAATGCTGCTGCAGATGCCTGCTGCCTGTTTCTGCTTGATGCCTACTGCTTCTGTCGCAAATATGGTGATGGTGGAGCCTGGATCCGCTGCAATCCAGTGTCAACTGGAATTAGTCATTAGTGGGGATACAGGCAAACGTATACACCCCAACCCATAAGAAGCTACCAGAAATTTTGAAGAAGAATACTATGCTATTTTCATTATATTTTCAGATGTTTCATACACATTTTAGCAGAACGACATCACAACCAATATGACATGAAATGGTAACAAGCCAGAAAACAATTCGTACATTTTGAGAATATACTGAGGATGACATGTACTAAATCTCACCCACCCCTTAATAGGTGACTGTCTCCTCTAACATCCATAGTTATTGCCATTGCCTTTTGTAAGCTCAAAAGACACATGTTTTGCCCTTAGCTATAAATCAATATTGTGCATCTTGGGGTGCCCCATTCAATTCAATGCACTTGTATCTTTTTTCACTTTTGTCAATTCATCTAAAATTAAACTAAATGAACATCTTCACTTTCTCCCCATGTGAGTTTCTTATGATACAACTTGTACTTCTCATGCACAAGGTTTAGCCATATCTAACCTCTTGCAGTGTAGGCAATGAAGGCTAGGCCATCCCCAATTATGGAATATGGTTCATTGGGATTTACTATGCTGAGTCTGTGCCAAAAATAACCATGGCGATGCTGTCAAACAATCCAATAGTGTTTAGTGATTCTTAACATGTTCCTTTAGGTCTACATTGTTCCTACGGGAAATTGGTGCTTGGGCCATCACTCTCTATCTCACGTTTGCCAGTTTACCCTCTCCCCAGTGCAGTCATCATTATCAGGACTGTTCGTCACTATTTGATCGGTGACCTCTGTCTGTCTTTTGTCCACGTTGATCTGTTTTCCTGACTTAGTGGCTGACTAACTCTCTATGGATCGTCTAACTTTCCCTGACATATCCTGCTTAGTGCTCTATGGATGGTGCCTTCTTTTACCTGGTTTCACTCTCACTTCTCTCACGCCCGCTCATACCTCACCCTTCACTATGCTGGTCTCTAAGATGTTCTTCTCCTGCCACCCTACTCTGCCTCCAGTCTCACACTCTGCCTTTCTACCTCCACCCTTAGATGTTACCACTCCCTCTATTCCTCTACCTCCAACTACAACTCTACGATCAATACCTCTGTTACCATCTCCTTCATTCCCCCTCACTACTCCTCCACCTTTCATGCAGACTCTGCTGTTAAAACTACTTTCCTCTCACTACTATCTACTCTCTGCCACTACGATACCACACTATCGCTGCTCCCGCTCTTAAGCTACTACCACTTCTCTACTTCCACTACCGATCCACTACCTCTTCTACTTCCAGTCCTCTTCTTTATAGTCGCTACCATTCCTTCTAATTCTCCCGGTAACTGCTACTCTGCTGCTCTCACTACCACTACCACCACTCCAAACTACTACCTCCTTCCCTCATCCTATTCCACACACTCCTTACTCGCATACAGAAACACTATCGACAATTCACTCCTGTTGCTCTCGCCTCCTCTAGTCTCTTGAACTACTTCTTGTCCTCAACCAACTAACCAATAATGAACACCCATGCACACCTCCTTACATACCCCAACCCCTCCCAGGATTGCCCTCTTACCTCATCCGATAGCTTAACATCTTTAAGGGGGTGTGATGGGCAGGGCTCATAAGGAGGGTTGTAAGCCATGCCACTTTTCCAATGTAGACCATGTTCGGTTCTCTGGGGAGGTTTGCTATTTAAGGCCTTTCTGTGGGTCTTCGTTAATGTAACATTGATATAAAATATCTATTTGGGTTGTAGGGGTGCACTCTAATACATGTAGTAGTAGTAACAATTGTCTGTAATTAGATAAATCAATATTTGAAGGTGCACCTTGTTTGATATGTGCTACCAGATCAAAGAGAATGAACAGAAACGTGGTACCACGGAAGCTTCGAGGTACACACAAGGGAACGACAAAGGCAACTAGAGTAGTTGCAATTTTTAAATTCTCAATTTATTCAATGCAAAATAAGCAGGCAGGAGAACTCAAAGAAGGCAATTCTCACAATCATATATTTCACAAATTAGTGTGAGTAAAAGAGAATTCCTATTCAACAGTAGATTTACATCAGTAAATGAATGTACATTGAGTACAAAAATACACAATAATTATGTGTTGTCTAAACAAAATAGTTTGGAAACAATTATACAATTTGAATATAGGTTGTCATGTTCAATTTAAAGGGATGTCCTGATATCTTGATAGGAGATGTGAAGGTTACTGGCGAGTTGTGTTCGTCCACCTATCTTCATACAATCAGAAAAGCATGCAAATGGCACCAAGGGACAAACTCGAATGCACCTTTTTAGGCAATCTGATTGTTTTTGCTGTAGGGGGGAGCAAAAATGCACTTTATGGACCCCTAACTGGATAACCTTGACCGTTCTTCACTAACATTTAGGAATTTCCCAAAATAATAGTTGAAAATTCATTTTTTAGGAAAGCTATGAGCTTTCTCGGAATGGCCATGAGGGTATTTGCATATTAAAGTGCTCTAAGGTTACATGAAACTGTGTTTAGGACAATAAAGAAACATTTTCCTCTTTATGGGAACATGAAATGTGCTAATAGCTCGGATGCATTTTTTCATAAAACAATTTTTGATACCATTTGTGCACATGAAAATCTGCTCTGAATTCAATTTTACATTATTTTTTTCTGTTACTAATCTACGTTCCATGGGATAAGTAGTTCTATCAATGACATACAAGCAATACAATTGAGCTCATCTAAGCAGTACTCAATGGCTAACACATGTTGCACAATCCTAGGCCTAAGGTCTTCCTAAGTGCATGCTTTTCAGGGCCTCTAAACATATGATTGTTATTTCGAAATGTTCTGTATCAATAATCGCTCTCACGAACGATTTCTGCTTTCGTATTCCTTAATGCATCTCATGTTATCTCAAATGATATGTGGTTATCCCATCATTGTGTCAAATATTCCTAGCCATAGTTGTATGTTTCGTTTAAACTTAGAGAGAACTACTGTAACTCCAGCAGCGTGACTGTTGTGTGCTTCTTGTTTACGTATCTGTAACCATCTGTACATGCTTTGTTTTATTGATGTATTGTGTTTTTGCAAGTGAAATACTTGCAAAGATAACCTTTTAAATAAGAGAGTGTTAATCATATTTATTTGTAGGTCAAGAGCTGCACTCTCGATAACCCACCTCTAACATATCAATAACACTTTGCAAGATGTGACCTCATACTTCAAATTCCAACCTATCTGGCAAGCAACTGATCTGGCCAAATACAAACACTAATTTCAAATGTATCAAACACATTTATTGTTTCCCTTGGAATTTCCTTAGACCAACACAAGCAGGCTTTTGAGACTGTTGAAACGTATGTTGTTTCAATAATGAATTAAATAAATAAATAAATGGAGGAAATCGATGAGGGGGCCACTGCCGGAGGGATAGATAATAGTCCCATTTGAACTGGAAAAATAAAATTACCCACCCCTATGATGTTATGGCTCCTCACATCGTTATTTATTTTTCCTTTTATCAGATTGTATTTTTTTTAAACAATGTATTGTGTTTTTATGGTCAAATAAACCTTTTAACACATTCTCATTATTACATAGTACAAATTACATTGATTACAAAATTATAAAATACATTTTTCTACAATGATAATGATGTGTTATTTATATAGCACCTTTATCCAAAGCGCTTTACAGAGCACATAGTTACATACGCTATCACCAAACCGAAATTGGTACTTATTTATCGACCTCGGAAGGATGAAAGGCTGAGTTGGCCTTGCCGGGATTCGAACCTGGGACCTGCAGATCACGCTCAGATGCAGCAGCGAGCGCTCAACCCACTGAACTATCTTACCGGCATAATGCATATTACACTAATTACAGAAATATAAAATACACTAATACATCTAAAATTCATAAAAGCCTCACATGGTTGTGGAAACATCCTATTAATTAATTTTATACATTCTACAATGTTCAGCCACATATAATACATGGTAGTATTCAGGACAATGGAGTTCCCAGAATATAATAGGCTGAACTGAGAGCTCACAACCCTATATCTAATATTATGATGCCCCTTTGGTGAATCACTTTTAAATTTGCAAATTTTGTTAGTAGATGTCTCAGAGTCTCAATGTTAAGATTGCACAATATACATAGCCGTTGTGAATATGTTATGTTTCCCCCACCCCCAGTTCTAGATTATGTTGGTAACAGGTCTAATCTCAATGCCATTATATATCTCCGGACTCCCATATGGCTATGGTTTATCAAGTAGTTACAAGGCTTCTCAACTGGAAAGGACTGTCTCACACAGTGCCCGTATTTCTTGTATCGACCCACATAAGTAATATTTGAGTTCCTCTCCCATATTTTTACGAATTTTGTTGAATTGAATTTCCTTTGTAGTAATATGGTTATCTATCTAAGCATGGAAACCAATTTCTTCAAAGAACGATGAGACATCCTCCAAGCATTGTTCATGAGTGCTATCCATACTTTTTTTCTGGAATGTATTCATGAAATTGGAATATATACAATGCTGGTCCACCGTCCTGTTAGTCATCCGGATACAAGCTATAGCCATCGATATTTTCTGCTGAGTCACCAAAGACAGCACACCCAGTTCATAGTTTACACCTTCAACCGGTGTGCAGCCCTGCAAACCCAGAGCTTTCTTCCATATTTTACTTTCGATTTCTTTCAGAAAGCAGGTTTCTCCAACAGTAAATACTTCAAGGCCATAGCATAAGAATGGAAGCAGACACGCTGTATATAGTTTAGTTAAACCTTCAATCGAGTATCTACTTTACAAAATTTAGAACTGCCATAAAGTGTCTTTCAATTTTGTGCCATATGAAGGCCTCCAGCAATTTCACATGTGTCAGCTATAAACATACCTAGATACACATATGAGTAAACAATCTCTATTTTACTTAATTCTAATGGCCATGAGAAATTGCGGTACTTTCTCATTGTATTGCCAATCAGCATAATTTGTGTTTTATGGTAGTAAATAATCAAGTTATTTCCCATAGAATAATCCAAAAGCCCATCCAAGCTACGCTGTAAACCAATGGGTGTTTGATCCAATAACAATGTGTCATCGGCGAGCCACACAACATGTTCACCACCAACCTTGGGAGGGAAGTTCTTGCAAGCATCAATTTTCTTTCCCAAATCTGACACATATAGATTATAAAGCATGGGAGCCAACAAACATCCTTGCATCAAGCCCAGAATAATTATGAATATGGAGCACAGCAGTCAATCCTGATTCAATCTGAGCTGTGCCAACATGTAATTGTATAAAATTCCCTAATAAAATAAAGCACAATAGGATTAAGCTTCCAATTCTGTAGTTTTGACAATAATCGATCACAGTCTACCATATCAAAAGCACCTTTAAAATCAATACAGAGTGAACCTTCTTTAACCACGTTTTTCCTTATTAAATTAAGCAGTGTTCATATATTATGCAAGGTAGACATATATTATTTGTATTTATCAATGTATTCACCTCTTTCAATAGAATGTGCGCAAATAGTTTAGAACATGCATCAGTAAGCGCCAATAATCAGTAATTATGGGGATCACCTCTTGCACCTTTCTTATAAATAGGAATTAAGATAGTTGCCTTCCAGCTTGTAGGTAAAAAAAAGAAACCTGTGTCTCTAATCTCCAAAAATACTTTAGAAAATATGTATGCCCAGTAGCTTGGGTTGCTGTTGAATATTAGATTTGGCATGCCATCCGGACCTGGTGCTCTGGATGCTTTTCTTTCCTTAATTATGCATTCAATATCATCAGCATGAAATATGATATCTTCAGTTTTATCAATGTGTCTATATTTATTTCAAAATTTTATATTCAGAATATCACTCTAGTATACTTTTTAAATATTTTTCACCCACACAGACTCAGTTACGCAATTAATTGCTTGCTTTCAATGCCATTGCCCACATTATATGAATTATGCAGGTGCCAACATTTGCGACCATCATAATCTATTCACATATTTTGCATTATTTTAGATGAGCTATGTGCTTTCTCCTCACCAATAAATCAGGTGCTTATGTTCCCACCGTTCTTATCTCTTTATACAATTTTCATTTCTCATTCCGGATTATAATATCACATTTCTTACTGTTATGTTATATTATATTGAATATATTTTTGCATCCATCCTCTATATGTTTAGATGCTAACATAGCATTTACACAGCAGCGCACATCTATTCTGTCATCAAGACATGCTCCATATCATTTCATCGAAAAGATCAGCATATTTTTGAAGAAGTTTAGGTGACCAGTATATGTTGTTGCCCGCAGCATTCATTTTGCAAAGTCCTGGCATGATGTCTTTAGTTTGATCATGGACTATACTTTCAAACTCCTGGACATCATGGTCACTTATATCAGTCAGCCCAAGACAAAGTTGCCCTATGCTCTCCATCATACCCCCTGAAAACAATACATAATCAATCCACAATCATTTCTTCCCCACAAACCAGGTATATGGGAGAGCATCACCATAATAGGATCCTACGAACAATTGCTATAAATTATTGGTGTGAATAAATGTCAGCCACTGGTCTATAATGCTTGAATCCTGGTCACTAGGTTGGATGACAACATCTGCATGATGATTAATGTATGTTTTCCATCAAGCCATTAATGAGTCATTCGCCCCTTATAGCGTTGTACATTTAGATCACCCACAATCTCAATGAGTGGTACAGCATTAGTCATCAACCAAGTCTCCATGATTTTTTTCCAATTCTTCGATTAATAGATGTGTATATACGTCATTAGGTGGATTATAAACATTAGTGATGAGAATGCTCTTCGTATCAAGACCCAGACCAAAGTTTAGTATAATAGCAACTATGTTTGATTTTTTATCATATGGGCAACATTCATTGATCACAAGATGGTTTCTCACCCCAATCAATAATCCAACATGACGTGTTTGTTCGTTTCATTTAGCTTTCCTATGAATTATCGTATATCCATCAATACAGCAATAATCCATCATACAGGTTTCCTGCAGAGAAAAATATGTCAGTACCTAGGATTATATTACAAACAATGTTATTAGATAACAAAGAAGGATATCTCCTTGTATTCCATGATATAAACTTCAATTTAGCCACCCCCTGGACACTAGGTCAATCAACATCAGTACTGTTGGAGTAGGTGTTAGTCCATAGCTCAGAGACAATCTTCCTGACAATAACGTTCACATAAAATGCCAAATTTGTAACTCCTTTTATCTTTGTTTGCTATTTTCACACTTCCAGTTTTCAATGGACACGGTGCACCTCTACAAAATCCATATCCCATATCCTTGAAAATGTTTGCATAAACTAGAATAAGTTCTGATATAATGGGGGAAACAAGATGTATAGTGGCTCAATTAGGCTCAGAATGGGACACAGGAATCACAACCAATTTACGGGGTAATTCATAGAATTTAGCGCACAAGTGGCGCACGCGGCTGTCGCACAGTGTGCGCGTGCGGCAGTCTGCGCCACCTGCGTGCACCAAAACCCATTTCAGCGCACAGCGCATTCATGGATTTCAACATCCATAAGCAGCCGTGGCGCAGAGTGGCGCAGCGACCCTGCAGCAGCGCCAATTATGCCCCCAACCACGCCCCGTGCGCCATGACCAGCGCACAAATCCAGTACATGGTGCAAAGGCCAGTGGACCAGCATACAGCCCCCCAACCACGAAAACGCATGTAAAACTCCCCGCGCACCCCTCAGAATACACGTACCCCTTCTGCGGCAGCTGAAACGCGTGTAAAACTCCCTGTGCACCCCTCTGAATACACGAACCCCGCTCGTGCCAGGTAAATAGCGTAGAAAAATCACCCCCCTGTGGCGTGGGCTGCCTGTGGGGCATGCCCAGGGTGGATGGGGTGCCTGCATGTATTCTGGGGGTGTGCGGGGAGTTTTACATGCGATAGGCCTAGTGCGAGTGGGGTACGTGTATTCTGGGGGTGCACCGGATGTGTTACACGCGATAGGCCTAGTGCGAGCGGGGTACGTGTATTTCGGGGGTGCACATGAAGTTTCACACACGATAGGCCTTGTGCGAGTGGGGTACGTGTATTCTGGGGCTGCGCAGGACGTGTTACATGAGACATGTCTTGTGTGAGCGGGGTATGTGTATTTCGGGGGTACGCGTGAAGTATCACACACGATAGGTCTTGTGCGAGCGGGTTACGTGTATTCTGAGGGGTGCGCGGGATGTTTTACACACAACAGGCCTTGTGCGAGTGGGGTACGTGTATTTCCGGGGTGCGTGTGAAGTATCACACGCGATAGGCCTTGTGCGAGCCGGGTACGTGTATTCTGAGGGGTACGTGGGATGTTTTACACGCGACAGGCCTTGTGCAAGTGGGGTGCATGTATTTCGGAGGTGCGCGTGAAGTATCACATGCGATAGGCCTTGTGAGAGCAGGGTACGTGTATTCTGGGACGCGCGGGACGTGTTACACACGATAGGCCTTGTGCGAGTGGGGTACGTGTATTCTGAGGGGTGCGCGGGACGTTTTACATGCGACTGGCCTTGTGCTAGCGGGGTATGTGTATTTCGCGGGTGCGCCTGAAGTATCACACATGATAGGCCTTGTGCGAGCGGGGTACGTGTATTCTGAGGGGTGCGCGGGATGTTTTACATGCGACAGGCCTTGTGCGAGCGGGGTCCGTGTATTTTGGGGGTGCGCGTGAAGTATCACACGCGATGGGCCTTGTGCCAGCGGGGTACATGTATTCTGAGGGGTGCGCGGGACGATTTACACGTGACAGGCCTTGTGCGAGCAGGGTAGGTGTATTTCGGGGGTGCGTGTGAAGTATCACACGCGATAGGCCTAGTGCGAGCGGGGTACGTGTATTCTGAGGGGTGCGCGGGACAATTTACATGCGATAGGCCTTGTGCGAGCGCGGTATGTGTATTTCAGGGGTGTGCGTGAAGTATCACACGCGATAGGCCTAGTGTGAGTGGGGTACGTGTATTCTGGGTGTGCGCGGGACGTGTTAGATGCGATAGGCCTTGTGCGAGTGGGGTACGTGTATTCTGAGGGGTGCGCAGGACATTTTACATGCGTTTTCGCTGCCGCAGGAGGGGAACGTGTATTCCTGGGGTGCCCCAACGCAAATTGGCAGTGTGTCTCCTCCCAGGTGTGCCCTCTCCCCCCCCTCCCCAGGCCCTGCAGGCAGCCCACAACACAGGGCCAGCAGGCCCGACTCATGTTCCCCCACCCACTCACCCACCCACCCAGCAGTGACAGGCACCTGCCAGCTGGCCACGACTCATGTCCCTACACCCCCACTCACCCACCCAGCAGTGACAGGCACCTGCCAGCAGGCCCCGACTCATGTCCCCCCACCCACTCACCCACCCATCCACCCAGCAGTGACAGTCACCTGCCAGCAGGCCCCGACTCAGGTCCCCCCACCTACTCACACACCCACCCACCCAGCAGTGACAGGCACCTGCCAGCAGGGCCCGACTCATGTCCCTGCACTGCCACTCACCCACCCAGTAGTGACAGGCACCTGCCAGCAGGCCCCGACTCATGTTCCCCCACCCACTCACCCACCCAGCAGTGACAGGCACGTGCCAGCTGGCCCCGACTCATGTCCCTGCACCCCCACTCACCCACCTAGCAGTGACAGGCACCTGCCAGCAGGCCCCGACTCATGTCCCCCCACCCACTCACCCACCCATCCACCCAGCAGTGACAGGCACCTGCCAGCAGGCCCCGACTCATGTCCCTGCACCCCCACTCACCCACCCAGCAGTGACAGGCACCTGCCAGCAGGCCACAACTCATGTTCATGTCCCCCCACCCACTCAAAGCAGTGACAGGCACCTGCCAGCAGGCCCCGACTCATGTCCCTGCACCCCCACTCACCCACCCAGCAGTGACAGGCACCTGCCAGCAGGCCTCGACTCATGTCCCCCCACCCACCCACCCTGCAGTGACAGGCACCTGCCAGCAGGCCCCGACTCATGTCCCTGCACCCGCACTCACCCACCCAGCAGTGACAGGCCCCTGCCAGCAGGCCCCGACTCATGTCCCCCCCAACATGTCATGACGATCCACAATAATGGGCCTTATGGCCACCCAAATCACACCCCACACCACCCCAGTCCAAACACACGGTCAGGTATTACATCCACCCCACAATGAAATCCCCATCACATGATACATCCCAAATGGCAAGTATGCACATAAACACATTTCCATCACACCCACACAATGGGTGCATGTGATTGAGAAAACACACACTGTGACATGCATCAAATCAAAGAGAGAATACCACACATTGAAGTAGGAAATTAAAATGTATTAAACACAAAAGCAAGGGAATGAAATGAAACACACAAGAATGGAAATGATGATCAAAAAGCTGCATGTCCAAAATATAAAATAAAAATGTAGGAAAGCACAATCCAAATCAATCCAAAAGCACGCGTCCAAAGTGTCAGTCCGGCAAAACAACTCTAAAGTGAAAAAACAAGACAAAACCATTGATCCAAGGAAAAAATAAAAATAAGAAGTGAAATCCAGTGTAGAAATATTTACAAAGTACAAATCCAGGGTCCATGAGCCATTGAAATGAAACCTACAAAAAACCCTACCTAATGAAGAACTATATACAAAAAGGTACGCCATTGTCCAAGCGCCCCAACAGAAATAAAAACAGAAAGGAAATCTAACACTAACTAACTATATACAATGGCGGCGGGCAAGTCCTACGGCTCACTCTGTGATGTCCCGGGCCAGGGCATAATCGAACTCCATGTCGATGTCCTGGAGGCGGGCCTCTGCCCTGGTCCCGAGGTCTCGCAGGGATGCAGTCATGTCCTGTTCCAACTCCCTGCAAGTTGCCTCGAGGCACTCAGCCCTTCTCAATGCCCTCTGCATGGAGAACTCCACCCTGACCATGGTGAGCAGTGCCTCTTCCGCCCGCCGCCGCTCCGCATCTATCCGCTGGCCCAACCGCTGCCACACGGAAGACACTCCCATTCCAGGGTCCTCCCGTCCGGCCGATGCCTGCCCCTCTGATGTTTATGGCCCAAGCCATCATCGCTCCCACCATGAGCCTGCTGCTGCAGTCCATGTGCCCTGCCCGATGATGCTGGCACATCCTCCATCTGCTGGTCTCCAGTTGGTGGAGTGTCCACCCCTGCTGGACCTCCAACACCCAACTGTGGCAGGGATGTGATCTTCACCAAGCTGGCTGTGTTGGTCGGGCCAGGTCCACAGGGGGCCCTGGTGAAATCTGGGCCGGAAGACGGAAGGGAGAACGACTGGCACATAGTCTCCACATAGGAGGAGAGGGCCGCCAGAGTGCTCGACAGATGTAGGAACCCTCCGACCATGGCCCCTCCCAACTGTGCCATGTTGTCACGCAGCTCTTTGTGATGGTGTGTGTGGTCCCCCCAGGAAGCACGTACGTCATCACGAATGACACGCATGTGCAAAGCGACACCAATCAGGACGGACCCCATACGGTCATGGGTCTCCTTGTCCGCAGGTAGTGGAGTGCCAGAAGATGTGGGCCTCCCCCCTACCTGCCGACAGGCCTGGGACGGGGCATCCCTGCTGGTGCCTGGTGGTGCAGTCACAGGGTCAGGGACAGTGACATGCACAGGCCCCTCCTCGGTGACCTGTGCTGCCTCCTGCCCCTGGCCCTGGACTGCACCACTTGCACCAGTGGTACTACCCCCACCAGGCCCCATGTGCGGCTCAGTAGCGGCCTCCTCCTCCTCTGTGGAGACCACCAACCTGGATGGCTCAGCACCGTCTTCCGCCATTGCAAGCCCTTGTGGGGACTCACCCGGCCCTTCCGCTACAGCAGTAGTGGCAGACGCGGCACCAGTCCCCTCGCTCCCGGATGATGGCTATTCCTGGGAGGGTGGCTGGGCCTTGCATTGCCGCCCGGTGGAGGCATCCCTGCTGCTTTGCTCCACAGCGCCCTCTCCGCTCTCTTCTTCACTCGACGCTGCATACAGGGAGACATAGAACACAAGCATCAGGGTACTGTACAATAGTCCCCTAGACATGAAGCAATAATACATGAGTGGCAATGTCAAACGTCACTTCCATCCTGTCCCTCCACAACACATGGTTCAATGCAGGCAACACACATCCAGAAACAGGCACGGCGCATGCAATCAACATCAGAATCCATGTACAAGGGCCTCTATTGACATAAATGTTGGCTTCAAACTCACATGCATCATGGCTCATACTGATCCCATGCACACACATCACCGGAGGGTCATGCATCAGGGCTCGTACACCACAGACACAGTGGATACAAGGATGACTAGACTGCATAAGTGAATCAACACATCGTCACAGACATGTGTCATGCATCCATGGTGTTTCAAAGTCATGCACACGCTACTCAGACACACAGACATGTACACCATACATGTACATGAGAGCAGCACCCATCTCTTACAACCGATCCATGTCCAAGAACAGTGACAGGCATGCATTCATGTGTGCATTCTGCATGCTGCTCCCCATGTTGCATTGTAACACATGCACCATCCATGTGGTTCACGCATGACTGGTCTCACATGTATTACCATGATGTCCCTGTACACACACATCCATACATGGCCTATATCACACATACTGGCAAGTAGCTGACTACCAGCACACTGCAACATGCCCTGTTTCACACAGCAATGCATGGCAACTTACCGCTCGACTCCAGACAGTCCTGCATCCTGAGGATCTGGTGGCGAAGCACTGGGTGAATGCGCTCCAGGATCCTCATCTGCTGGTTGGTAAGCTGGCCTTCTTGAGGGTGCTGGACTTGTAGTCCTCCCAGCGCTTCTGGACGTGTCTCAGGTCTCGGGGTGCCACCCCCTTCGTGTTGATGGGACCCACTATGTCCGTCCAGATCCTCCTCCGTCCTTCCTTGTCAGCGCGCGATGGTGTGAAGAGGGCATCATAATGCCCCAGAACTTGCTACACCAGGATGCCAACTTCCTCATCGCTGAAGCTGGTAGCCCTCTGCCTCTCTGGCTGCGGGTTGCCAGTGGTCTTGGATGGTGTTTGCCCCGACATGACGACCCCCGAGGCAGGTGTGGGTGGGCAACTGGGTCCTGGGGCTGGGCTGTGGAGCGATGGTATCCCAGTCGGGAGTCTTCTGTTCCAGCAGGGGTGGACACAGCAACTGGACACCTGCAGATGGCTGACATGCAGGCACCAAATAGCAGGGCACGTGGGCAGCAGGCAGGTAGGCAGGCAGGCAGGCAGCAGCAGATGGCAGGTGGGAGCATGCTCAGGGCTCTGGGGGGCAGGAAAATGGTCTTCCATGTGTTGTCGCGTGGCCAGCTTGATACAGAGTGATTTGGCACATGAAAAAAGTACACCTCAGCATGTAATTTGAGTAAAGGCACTTAGCGCGTAAGCGCGTCTGTGATGTGATTCAGCAGGTGAAAAAACAGCACGTCCGCTTGTTAATGCATGTAATCCGAGGAAAGGGCCTAAGCACATAAGTGACGTGACGCACGGGGGCGTTTCCCTCAGCACGGGTTAAAGGTGATCGGGGCCAGCAGTTGGCTGTACGTGCCTTTCGTGGAGACCGACGTGTGTGTTGCTACTTCGTGTTGTTTCGCGCACCATCACAACTTCACAGCGGATCAAGGAAGTATCTCTTCTTTTGGCGGGGGTATTGGCTACGCGTGTTTTTCATTATCATGCTAGTCTGACGGTGAGTCACGGACGCTATTTTTCCCACTGCACGTGCCCCTGTGTATCGCATACCCATTTTCGAGGTCATAGTAGCCTGCGTGTCCCACACATACGTGTTTTTCGTGTCCCTGGGTGCCACCGCTTACTGCGGGAGGTTAATTCCACACACGTGGGTTACCAAGGTTGTGTGCACGGTTTTACTGCAGTTTTGGGGTGCCTGAGCGTTTCGTGACCCGTCACTTCATCACTGGGGTCACATACAGTCTTGCAGGTGCAGGGGTGCTTTTAACATCTTGTATCCCACCACCTTCACCCCAATTGCCCAGGACAATTGTCGTGTACACCTCCCATTGGCACTTCTCCATCTGTGCCGGCACTACTCCCTCTGTGCCATGGTTGGGAGGCCACCAAAGGTGAGGGGCGCCTCAGCTGGGCGTACTCCTCATGGCGGGCATGGTCAGGGACATGGCCGTGGTGACCAGGGAGTAGGGGGACTCCAGGGTGTCCAGGGTGGCCGCAGAGGGGGAAGAGGCAGGGGTGCGCCACTTCAGCACGATATTGTGCCATGTGTTGGTGCAGTCATGCCACCACCCCCTGTGGTTCCGGGAGATGCAGCTTCTGCATATGGCACTGGCGCCCATGTGACCCGGCAGTCCATTTCATCGACTGCCACGGACCCGAGGGTAGTGGTAGCTGCAGGAGCAGCTGTGAACACCACCACCCAGGCTCAGGGTCTGCCAGCGCAGGTTGCGTTGGCACTTGAAGAGTCCATGGAAGATTTCCAGCAGGTCAGGAGGAGCACCGTTAGTGCACATAGGGCTGCCCTACCGAGACACGTGCCCCTGGGGTAGTTATGTCATCTGCTGCCCTGGCCAGCCGGGTGTTGGCAAGTGCAGGGGCAGATGCAGCCAACAACACCCCGGTTGTGAGTCTACCAACCAGGACAGTCGCGGTCAATGACCCTGGCACAGCGGATGTTGCTGCGCAGGATCCATTCCAGGGCACCCAGCAGCCACTGATGCAAGTCAGGCCTTCGGTCGACCTTCCATCTGCCACTCCCTTGGTTCAATCCACCGGTGCCACTGGCCATACTGATCAGGGCGGCATTCGCCAGCCAGGGTCCACGCCACTATCCAAGAGGAGGAAGGTTGCATCTGCAGCACAGGCTGGGACCCCAGACACAGCCACGGCTTCCTGCACGTCATGGAAGAAGCCTTTCTGTGCGCAGTAACTGGACTCCCTTGTGGACTACGTGCGGGCCGACAGGCGTGACATGCTACTGGGGCTGAATTGTCAAAATACGGCTGCCCATGGGAATACCCACTGGAAGCATGTCGCGGATAATGTAATTGCATTCGGCCATGAGGTGCGCACAGGTGCCGAGTGCAAGAAGCGTTGGGATGACCTCAAATGCAGCGCTAAGGCCAAGCGTGCCACTAATTACAGAATGACTCTGGTGACTGGCGGTGGGCCACCACCTGAGGAGGATGACCTCACTCTGCACGAGTCACTCGTTGCAGAGCTCATACCAGCAGAATCGGTCAAAGGAGTGGGAAAGATGCAGGACTTTGATGCGCCGTCCAGTGAGTGTTGTTGCGTGTATGTGCAGTCCATGCATGGTTTGCCTGTGTGATGTGTTGTGCTTGACTGCCACTACATGCTATGTGTACATGGTTTTCATGTGCTAGTCATGCAATGCTTCACTGATGCGTGCTTGCTGTGCAGGATGGTGGACGTGTAGAGCAGACAGGGACTGTCCTCATCACCACACTTGCACCCTACTCACATGCCAGTCACCCAGATTCCCCTCTGGTCCATGTTCCACCTCACTGGCCCTTCTGCATGTAGCCTGGGGTGTCTTTCCTCTCAGCACTGGGAATATGTCATTGCATGACTGACATGCATGTGTCCTCTGCCTGCATGCGGGTACTCCTCATAGGCGTGCCCCCTTGCCCCTCGACCCCCCCTGCACCACAATTACACCATTGCACTGGTGTGCATCATCTTGCCATACTGCAATGGCCTGTTCAAGCCTGCTGTGTACATGCTAACTTCCACCACCCAACCTGCCAGACACATGCAGTGGGGTACAACCTCTGCCCTTCATGCAGAGTGTCTCACTTGGACTGTGCAGATGGCAGATGCTCCACAGGGACATGAGTGCCCATTCATGATCCATGTGCATTCCATGCATGCCCCTATGTGTCCTTGACTGGATGATCATTGTAGTACGTGTCCAGGATGATCAACATTTCATGGCATTTCTTCAGCCATCCCATGCCCACTCTGGCCCAGTCCTGCATCACACACATGTTTAGGGTGTCACCGTCTGTGTGGGGCACAGTCCTCCCCCTGTTTCAGGCCCACTGAGTCTGTCCAACTGGTGTACTGGCTTCTGCACACATGGTTGTACTACTGAGGGTTTGTCACATGTCCTGCTTACTGTCCCATCATCATCTGCTGTGTTGTCAGTTGACTCAGATGATGCCATTGATGCTAGTCAACACTGTCTGCCAATACACACGTCTCTGGTCACCCTTTTGCTACCATGCAAGGCATCCCCTCAAGTGGGTGGGGGGTTGCCTGTAGCCATGCAACCCATTGCATGCACATTGCACGTGATGCCTGAACTTGCCCTTGCACTGGCTTCATGTTTTTTGATACTCATCATGAAGTACTTGTTCATGTAGATAGTGAGTAACGTACACATGTTCTGCACTGCATTAACCCACTTCTGAGCCGTGTAACACTGTTCTACATGCCTACTCACTGATGCTATGTCAAAGTGACCTGGCATGCAGGGCAGGTTCTCTTTTGTGTGTGGCATGTCTACTTCATGTGTTGGCTGTCTGTGTGATGTCTATGTGTGTGTGTGTTATGTGCTTCTGACATGTGCACTAATGTGTTTTTCTCTCCATTTTTCAGATTATGACGCAATGGAGCCAGAGGATGGTGTTGCCATGCCAGGCACAGGGTTGTTATCACAACAGCAACCCGGCACAAGTGGGGGTCGTCGGATGGTAGTCCACGAGAACCCACATGTGCTACAGTGCATCTTGTCTTTGGCTGGCAATGAGTCCAGCCCAGAGGACCACTCTGACGTCCATGTCGAGTTGGATGTGCATCAGGTCCATACGTCAGGGGTGAGTGATTCTGATGTGGACACTCCTCTGTCCGCAACACCTGCACTGAGGGGCCAGGCAGTGGTGGGACCTCTGCCTGTCATGGATCGGGACGCAGGGTCACCCTCCACACAAGTCACTGGGACATCACGTCGACGGGGGCATGTAGTCGTGCAGCCGCGGGCGGTGCCAACCCAATGAGGACGGCCAGTCCTTGGGTCCCGCAGGTGTCAAGCCCAGCAACGCGGTGGCCGCGCCCCACTGAGGTATACTGAATGGGAGCAAGACATGACTGCCAATTCAGAACGGCAGGGGGCACCACTTGATAACATCGCTGTGAGCATGGAACGTGTGGCCCAATCCGTGCTCCCCCCTGCTAGGCAGGTGCTTCTCCAGCGGCAGGCGGTGCAGTCCATTGCACGCTCGCTCAGATGGCCTCAGACAGGGCACGCCAGGCTGAAATGTTGTCTCTGCATCAAGCAATTGCTGCTCACGCAGAGGCACACATGGAGGCCATGGAGGGTGAGTATGCTTCCCTCAGATCCATTCTGGGTGTGCTCATGATGACCCAGAGGGAGCGGGCAGAGGAGAGGTTTGCGCAGCTTGAGCGTACCATCTCGGCTGAGCTACGTGCTTGCTGGGAGGTGCATCAGTTGTCCAGCCAGGCCTTGCAGGAAGAACTCTGTGTTACATGTGTTACCTTGCAAGAGGAAGCATGTGTATCACAGGAGGTTCTGCATGCAGACCTACATGTCATCGCCGCACAGAACCAGGCTCACCCATCCGGCAGACTTGCTGCCGACGAGGGGCAAGCTGCGGCTAGGCGTGGTCAGGATCCTGTGCCACGTCCTCCTTTTCAGGATGAGCCAGACTAGGACAACGAGATATCTCCCACACAGGTCGTGGTGTGCAGGCGTTGAGCCCATGGAGGTTTTTTTTTGTCTCAACATCATCGCATGTGGGTGTTGAGGTGCACCCTGTACCTCCCCCCTCCTGGGTGCCCCCCCGGGTCGTACTTGTGTTAACACCCCTAGTGGGGATTGGTTGCATTTTATCCACCCTATGTCTGTAATCAATTTGGGTGAGTACGTGATTAATGTCTCTATTAATTGATGTGGATTGTGATGTATGTTATTTTCTTGCCTTTATATGTGCTTGATGCACTTCATGCTGTAGACAGTAGCCTGCACCCTTGGCCGGTCAAAGTGACATTGATGGTGGGAGGAGTTTGGATGTAGGTCTGTAACCTGGCCCAGTGACAACCAGCATGAAGACACACACACACATTGAACTTTCCTGCCTTATTAATTTGTGTTATGCCCTTTATGCAGGGAGATGAACCTCCAGACTACCTTTCTGATGGCCTGTTTTGCGGGGTGGTGTGATACACACCTTGCATGTGTTCCTTTTGGTCAGACAGGATTGGTTATGTTTAAGTAGCTAGGGATGCACACAATGTAGCACTTCTGTGGCAACATTCTCAGGGTGGTAAGGTTGTGACAGTTGACTGTCTCTTTGTCATCATCGATTGTCACCTGGTATGTGCCAGGCCTGTGTGCACTCCGCAGGGGTGGGAGTTTAGGTGTAAACTGTGGCCACAAGCTGGGTCCGGGCTGCTTCACCTCGTGCCCTTTCCCCTCCCATGGGCAGCGCCTGTGGTTGGGGATGTGGGGGCACCACCATGTCCACCGGTACGTCCCGCCTTGTTGCAACATTGTGAAGGACGCATGCTGCCACAATGATCCTGCACACTACTGGGGGTGTATATAGTAGATGGCCGCGAGAACGGTCAAGTGAGCAGAAGCGTGACTTGAGCACTCCGAATGTGCGCTCCACTATGCCCCTGGTTGCAATATGGGCAGTGTTGTATCTTACCTGGGGTGGTGCGGTGGGGTTCAGGATTGGCGTCATCATGTGGTTGCTCAGAGGGTATGCACTGTCCCCTGGGGAGATGATAATGGTTGTGATTATTGGGGTTTGTGTATTTGGCTGTGTGTGACATGCATGCATGTGCACAGGCATTTGTACTCACCTAGGAGCCATGCGTCACCATGCTGCCCAGCTTCCAGGGCCCGGCTCAGGGCAGACATTCTGTATATGAAACTGTCATGGGTAGAGCCAGGGTAGTTTGCATAGACAGAGGTGATGATTCCCTTTGCATTGCATACAACCTGCACGTTGATGGAATGCCAGTGCTTGCGGTTTCGATAGATGTGCTCAGTGGCTCTAGGTGGATGTAGGGCCACATGGGTGCAATATATGGTACCAAGCACTTTGGGGAAGTGTGCATCCCTGTAAAAGTCCTGGACCACGGCCTGCCTTTCTGCGGGTGTTCTGGGCATGTATTTGTGCCTGCGGACTGAGGGGCACGCAGTGATGATTGCCAACACCTGGTGTAGGCAGCGTGACTGCGTGGTCTGTGAGACCCCCCCCCCACTATGGCAGTTGTCCGCTGAAATGACCTAGTGGCCAATAAATGCAGGACATTGAGCACCTTCTCCAAGGGGCTCAATGCTTGGGAGCACAGGGTGGGTGATGTAAGGTCATTTTCCCTCTCCCTGACCAGGTCTAGGATGATACAGGGTGGAAACCTATACCTGCCATTGACCTGGTCATCAGGGATCCCAAAAAGGCTAGTCCAGGGAAAAAAAATGCGAGGCCTGGCTATTCTCCTCCTCCTGTGGTGTCCCACGATCAGTGCTGCGACAAATGGAGCATTCATCGTAGCTGGATCTACGTGTTTGTTGTTTGCGCACACTTTTATACTGTCCGCGGGGACGCTTCCGCCTGCCTTCGTGTGGCAGACATGTTGACGCCTATGCGCGTCTTTTAGCATGCGCGGGTTTCCCGTATTTGATTCCATGAATACGTGTTGTTCGCATGCGTGTGGGCGTTCCGTGTATTTCCCTGAAGTATTTCCCCAGTTACGCCTTCTTTTTCACACGTTGTTCCCCATTCCACGTGTTACACCCCGTGTCCCGCCCCCTTTTTGGTGTGTGCGCCGACGTTGTGCGCTTTCCCTGTGCGCGTCGCACACGGCGTTCGGGATGTTGCAATGACGTGTGCGCCCGTGTGCGCCACGCTAGGGTTTGGCGCACATCCGAGGGAAACACACACAGGGACTTCCATTGATTGCCTGTTTTTACACGCTTGCGCCAGCTTGCTCCAAGATTTTCGGCGCATGTTTGTTCCATGAATAGGCCCCTTACTATCTTTGAATGTAATAATGGCCAGATCCGAACTTGATGTATCAGTTCCAATACACTAAACCTGTTGAGAAAAGGGCTATTATTCGTTGCAAATTAGTCTTTAATTTCAATACAGTTAGACTTGTCAGAAAAGAGACAAAGTATCTTTTTTAAGTTAAACTTGCAACTCATATCATTTCCATATACCCTCTGATCAGTGGCCCTGTTATCACACACATGTATTCAGTGCAATCATCAAGCGACATATAATCTAAGTCACAAATGGCTTTGTCTGAGTCAAGTAGTACAGTACTTTGTGCTATAGATCCTTCATCATTCTTTTTAGACAAACACTTGCTTAAATTCCCTTGTTTATAACCCTTGTCGTAATTTGTATCATTTTATCTGATAGCACCCTTCTTCTGGGGCTCAGATTTGGTCACAATAGAGTAATCATCTTCAGTCTCAACACAGGTCACCCTTTCCTTAGTCATTTCAGCTAATGATAGAGCACTTCTGGCTCACTCTTTATTTATGCCCCACCTTTTTTTTCTCCTAATAACTTTGCTTTGTTTCTTTTAGAAGATTTCTTCGTTTTAACCTTGTCATTATGGTCAACCATAGCACCCTCTGTGGTGACCTGGATCACACCCTCCTCATTAGGCAGTGTTACAATCGAGTCATCTGCACTAACCAACACCTCTGCAAGATTAGCTCCACCAGCAGTTGTAACATTAGGCAAAACTGTGCCTTCGATAAGGTCAACCCTAGCCCTTATGGCTGTCATTTGCATAATGATTTCTTCAAATGTATTGACTTCCTCCTTTAAGTCTTTTGATCATTGTATATCATACGACATAGTCTAAAAAAAGCGTTTAATAATTTGAACTGTTCAGGTTCTGGGGTATTTTCATATTCTGAGTACTCAGAAGATGAAAACGAGTCCTCATCAGTGCTATCAAAGGCATACACGTTTTTGGCAATTTTTTCCAGATCAGGCAGATGTTCCCAAGTTGGTCAAAGGAGCCTGCAGCCCTATTATGTTATTTGGTGAGTCGCCACTCAACTTATCAATGTTTTGTGAGGAGACCTTTTCAAGGTTTATGACCATATTGAGTAAATTATTATTGTCAACGGTGTCTGAATCCGGTATTTCAGTAATTGTATCATCTGTGACCAGAATCTCTGTAGGATGTGAGCCATTATTCAATACCTCTTGGATCGAGGATGTGGGTTCAGAAGAAACAGGTATGAGATAAGCGCTAATTTTACCTTTAGAAATATGTGGCTCACCCCCTTTGTCGCACTCTGCCTCAATCACTTCAACATATATCACTTCCCTATAGTTTGGATCTTAGAATTGTTCTTAATCTTGGTAGATGTATTTTTTTTTTACTAATGATTTGATTTGTTTTAGCAGAGGTACAGCCCATATTGCAAGCCATTGTCATGGCACTGCGTAATGGTATTTGTTTGCGACCACTGGCATAAAAGTGTTCTTTGCATTGACCCAATAACAAGCACAAATGAGACTTTACACGTTACAAACATAAGGTGACTAAACACAGAAATGAGTACCAAATTGTGGCCCACTAGCCCACGATCCACCGAAAAGTCAAACAGCATTCACAGGTGCACTCCTAGGTGCGCGTGCCCAGCTACTTTTAGGCAGGAAAGGTGCGTGGCTTAGGTCTGATCCAAGAAATTAAGTCAATATTTGAATTTAGAGTCCTCCAAAGGAAACCTTCCACTGGGAAAGTGGTGCGATCTCCGTTCAGTAGCAGGGACAGAAAGCAGCAGAGTCCCCCAGCCCAATGGCACTCACAGGTGCACTCCTAGGTGCACTCACAGATTATATTAGGTTTCCCTCTGTCCCCATTGGCTAAAGCCAGTTCTAGTTAGAGTATGCATGCACAGAGATTAAGGACTGCAGGCTCCATCCCTTCTGGGATTACTGAAGCTAGGCTGCAGGCCTGAGTATGACCAGTCTAAAGTGGAATAAACAATGGACAATTGTCACAGGGTTTGAGGACCTACGTCCCTAGGCCGATGTGGCAGGATCTGAAGGTCTCCTCCGAAAAGGGGTCCCTGACCTACCTCAGGTTATGATCCACCAGAAATAGGACAGTAAACATCACTTCGATGTTTGCTGGGAGGATGGATGTCCCTAAAGATCTAGGAAGAGGTTTTTTCGAATCTTCAGAGGTGGGGTGAGCATAGTTCTATAAAAGTAAAAGATCTGAAAGGTGGGTAAGATTAGTCCCATGTTTTTTTTTATGGGCACTGTGATGAATCCCTAGATGCCTTAATTTCTCCTGAGACAGAGCCCCTCCCCATGATGTGCTATCAAGCAGAAATTGTCTATCACTCGAAAGGGGAGACTGAGCGGGACTCTATCGTTGGTTATGATCAAGCCGATGGCAAGTCCTCATGGGAAAATACCAACCTCCCCAGTTCCCGAACATCTTGGGAAAGGTCCTTCTCCCTGGGAATAGAAAACCTTGAAATGCTAGATGTTAACGCCTCCATGACATCCACACGGGTAACCATACTTTAGGACTTGAAGGAGTAGAGGATCACCATAGAGGTGAGAATACCACTACATACCCAGAGAGGGTTAAAACATCAGAATCTCTTGGGGGAGAAATCCTAGCCAACTCTCAAAATTTGTGAAATCTGGTTGTGAGACCTGCTTTACAAAGCATCAGCAACCCTATCTCCACAGTGCCGTCACTACCCGTAATCGGGAAACCGATATGCAATATGGGGGGATGAGACAGACAAAATAAATTACCCTCTGACCATGCTGTCCACCCAAAATACTCCAAAGGTGCCGGTTTACACAAAGAACATTGTCCTGATGTACCTAACTTAAACCACACATACACAAATACAATCCCACATTTTGCAGGGAAAAACTATAGATCTGTCCTTTCGCAGGTAGTCCAGAGACTCTCGAAATCCCTCCTTTTATGGTCTCATGCTTAAATAGCTTTCAGCTAGAATAGGAAGAGAAGGGAGAACCACCTACATTAGTAAAGCCCATTCCTAATTCCCAGGATTCGGAGATTCCCAAACTGCCCAGGGAGGTAATAACACTGCAAGACCAAGGGATAGCGTAGTAGGAGAGGAAGATACCATCCTATATACCACAGTCTCCTACCCAAAACCAAACATGTTACTCTTGTGGACCCTTACAGCACAAGCAATTGCATAAATCAGCACTTTTTGCCATCAACCTAAATTGAAGTGTGAGTCTGGTTTTCTCCAACACTTATCTCAATTTATACAACTGTAGAGCTAACCTTGAATTGTTAAACAATGAAAATGGGATAAACCAAATCTGAGGTATCATTTTTTTAAAAAAATTGTTAATAATACATGTATCAGCATTTGTATACATGCACAGTATATGCCGATAGAGCAAACCAACAACGTATGGAATGAACTGGTGAAAACATTTCAAGTCTGGAATGGCAACAATATGGGGAACTGGAACAAAACACCAAAGTTAAAATTGAATGGATCTAAATACCACAAACAAAGGTAGATACTCAGCCGTTGGAAATTGAACAATACACCAAACAGGGAAAATGTAAAGATGGAACACCACAGGTTAGGTGTGACAACATGGCATACCAATGGAACAACAGAACAAAATAGCAAGTAGAATCATACGCTCAGACTGAGAACTTCATAATACAATTCACGACAATAGCCACACACTCATGCACTACATACAAGTCCTCACAATGATCAGCAAAAATATGGCAGTAACGGAATGTACCGCAGTAGCACAAAAAGTGGAATAATATTTTTGGAATAACACAAAAATAATAATAGTCATCGAAATAGCCACACACACCAGGCATTAAATACATGCATGCCTAATGAGTATACCATGACGATCAAGAATATGCTTGGCATACCACATTCTAAAAAACGAATGAGTAATACAATTAGCAAAATAGCCATGAACAAAAAACAGGAATAATTAGTGG
The DNA here is from genome assembly GCF_040938575.1 of Ambystoma mexicanum. Lineage (NCBI taxonomy): Eukaryota > Metazoa > Chordata > Amphibia > Caudata > Ambystomatidae > Ambystoma > Ambystoma mexicanum. The sequence continues at coordinate 1,154,678,218 of NC_090928.1, forward strand.
AATGTATTAAAAGGCATTATGGTTACTACTGACATGAGAAAACGCACAGAACACACACAGTCACACACCATATGCTGAATCACTCTTTTATTAATTGCAAGGGAGCATGATGAAATATCTGTAATTCAGCTGAAAGTGAAGATCATAGTTCATAAACTATGGGGGTCATTATGACCCGGGCGCAAAGGGATACGGGAACCGGTAATGACACCGGTGCGGGTAATCGCTTTGCGCCCTATTCCGAGGGCCCTTTGCAGGTCCTTCCTTAATGTCTAGTTTTAGCAGGCGTTAAGGACGGGACCCACAATTTGGGGGCTCAAATGGGAATGGGGAATGGCATTTCAAATGGGGACTTACCGGTCCGTCAAAGGGCGGAATGGACAGGTAAGTCCCCATACCACCACGTCGGTTGCGGTACCGGTACCGGTGCTAGTCAGGGTGCTAATAGCGCCATGACTAGAACCAACCTCCGAATGAGGGCCTATGTCATGATGGGTGAAACAATATTTTGTATCCCCTGCTCCAGATCAAGCACTTTCTGAAACAGTAATGCCCCTGCACAATCCACTCACGGTTTCAGGAAGTTATATTGAACAGCATACTTCTTGGTTTCCATGGGATCATAGCCATTGTTCTGTTTCTGTGCTTTAGGATCATTGTCTCCTGGGATGGGAAAGTTCTTTCCATTGATGATGGATCCCTAGTGTCGCCAGGTGTACAGTAGTCTCTTGAGCGTGTGAGTTGCATTGTTCCCCTCTTTCCCTAGAGGTCTCCACACATGACTGCCAGTTCAAACATCACAGTGTATCAGGGGTCCTCCAATGCAAGTAACGACTGGAACACCAAAGTAGTACAAAAAAGAAGCATACACCAAGCAGGAAATTATGCAGTTTATTTACGCCGAGGCACAGCTAGAAGAGCACAATTCAAGCAGCATGGTGGAACAGAACTGAGTGAAGAGAGCTGTCAAAGCCGCCCACGGCTAGCTAGTCTAGCTTCTAATCTTACCCCATTCATAACAACTTGTGTGAATAAATCACTTACAGAAGGCTATGTTCCTTGTGCACTCAAGAGTGCACTGGTAAAGCCCTTACTGAAAAAACCTAATTTAGACCCCAAGGTACTTAAAAACTACCGCCCGGTAGCTAATATATGCTGGCCCACTAAAATCCTGGAGAAAATAGTCTGTAACCAATTCCAACAGTTTGTGGACAGTAAGGACATATTGGACGAACACCAATCAGGATTCCGCCCCAACCATGGGACTGAGTCGGCGTTGTTAGCAGTCCAGGATGACCTAATGGAAGCAGCAGGTAGGGGAAGCAATTCAATATTGTTGATGCTCGACCTATCTGCAGCATTTGATACAATCAACCACAAGACTGTCCTTCAACGGATTAAGAACATCGGAAGGGCAGACAAAGTAGTGGTAGACTGGTTCGATTCCTTTTTACAGGATAGAACACAGCGGGTAACCCTGGGAGCATTTCTCTCAGAATTAATACAATTGAGGTGCGGAGTCCCTCAGGGGTCAGCACTTTCCCCGCTGATCTTTAATTTATACATTCAACCACTATTTGACATCCTGAGGAGACACGGTCTAAGATTTCACTCATATGCGGACGACACACAGATTTATGTGGAGACGGATAATCTGTCAGAGGCTTTTGAGACGATAGACCGTTGTATGCAAGATGTAAAAAAGTGGATGGCCTGCAACCAACTACAACTTAATGCAGGCAAAACAGAAATAATTCTGTTTAGATCAGAGAAGAAATATAGAGATGAAGATACAAACCACAACCCGCAAATCCTGGGAGTGAATATCCCATTCTCAAGGAAAGTGAAAAATCTTGGATGAAAGTGAAAACCTGGCTAGTGAAGCCCAGACGGGGCAAAAGTAAAGTCAGTATATTACTCTCTGCGAATGCTCAGAAATGTGCTCCCTTTTCTATCATCTCAGGATCTCCCAGTAGTGGTGGGCAGCCTGGTTAACTCCCACCTTGACTACTGCAACAGTCTTTTGACAGGGATCCCTAGGAAACTAATGCTAAGATTGCAGAGGGCCCAGAATGCGGCCATCAGGCTAATAGCTCACTTGGGCAAAAGAGATCATGTCTCCACAGCCAGGAAAACGCTACAATGGCTGATGGTGGAAGATCGCATCAAATTTAAGGTGGCATGTCTGATGTACAAGTGCTATCACAAACTTGCACCTCGATATTTGAACACCAGAATTCAACACTATTATCCAACCAGAGTTCTTCGTTCAGAAGATACATTGCTGCTGTGTGTCCCGAGGACAAAATGCATCTCAAAAGGAGACAGAAGGTTCTCTGTATTTGGGCCTAAACTCTGGAATCAGCTGCCCCTTAGTATCTGATCTTGTACTAAGCTGGGAAGATTCAGAAAGGAATTGAAAACCTTCCTGTTTAAATGATCCTATTCCTTTAGGGTCGTTGCTACTTCGAACTCTCCACGGTGATTGGTCCAACTTTTAGTTAACATCTGCGCCCGAATGCAGTTATCTGCCTGGTGCGCCCAAGAAATAAATCAAAATCAAAATCAAAACAGTGGGCAACCCTTTTATATACAAACACCATAATTTGAATGAACACTTGAAAAAATTTCTGGACCACCTTGCAAAGCTGATTGGTGGGACTATGTCAGTCCCCTATATCTAGGGATATATTGAATGCTTGTAATTGGCACAGACCACCCTGGTCCCCATTGTCCCATGCCACCCACCATAGCATAGCACACCTTCCCATACCGCCCCACAATGATGTTTTAAAGCCTTACGCGATTGTGCGGACCACTGGAACTTTATTCATCTGCCATTGGTCAATCCCCATCAAACATACATGCCAACCTGAGGATGACATACACAGAATCCGACCAATGAGGTGCCCTGCAGACATTGGCAAGGACACAAAACACTGTTGCACCGTAGGGATCCTGAAACCTCTCCCAGGATTTGTTCCATATTGCTCGCCCCCACTTCCCAGAGCCCTCATCCCATGATCATCTGCAAACAGTGATTTGAAACTGCTTACCCCACCATGGTTTGGATTTGAGTTGCCTGCATTTAACTTTTAATTCTCTACACTTCCCAGCAAGCTCCCAGGTGCCTGGCCAGGGACGCCATTTCACCAAAATGCCAGTGGAAGTGACATCACACAACCCCTGGCCCCATGATAACATCACAGGATGTGATGTCATTTGACCCCACCCGAAGTAATATCCCGGGAAGCGATGGAACATGAACTTTCATCCGTTGACAAAACAGGAAGTGGCATCACATAGCATGAAAGATATGGTTATGATATCACTATAATGTGATGTATATTTCATACAAGAATTGATCGCCATATCTATCGTTAAGATCAGTGTGTATAGGCCCATATTACCAAATGACTGTGAATGCAAGCAGACATCCATGACCACGCTTAAGCGCTTTATATAGAAAAAATACATCCAATATCACCAAACCTGTGTTGGTACTCGTTTATCAACCTTAGAAAGATGAAAGGCAGAGTTGAGGCGTTTAAGAACAGACTAAGGCCCTCATTCCGAGTTGGGTGGTAAGGGATACCGGGCACCGGTAAGAAGACTGGTGCCGGTAATCCCTTACCGCCCAATTCCGAGGTCCCTTAACGGGAACCGCAAAGGATGTGTGGTCGGGCCACACGTTCTTTACGGGTCCTGCTAAGGGACCAGGGCGCTAATTACGGGCCTGCTTTTAGCAGGCCCATAATTAGCGTCTTCCCCATTCCCATTGAGCCCTATGGGGAATGGTCAGGTGAATGGGGACTTACCGGGTCCTCACAGGTTGGAATTGTCCGGGTGATTCTCCGTCCGCGGACATCCGGGCTGGGGAGGCCCCAACTCCTCCAGTGTCCCCAAAAGGAGTATGAGACACACACAAGAAGCAAGGCGGTACTGCAGTTTATTATAAAAATGGCAAGGATGAGGCTCGGTTCGTATGTATCCGATGGGACTCTCCCTCGTAGTGGGGCTCGCAGGCCCTTTTTTCGGCAGTATGACGCGCTACTCGCGTCACCCGGGAAAATTAGCACAAAACCTATCGCCACTCTGGATTGGTTCCACGAGTGGTAGGGTTAGTATAGGTAACATATGGAAAGAAATATTAGTGGATGAGGATGGGTCAGGTGGTACGCTTGGGTTGTCCCTTGCAGTTGTTACTTTAGAATTGTTACAGAGGGACCCTTGGTGATTGGCTAAGAGTTTTGGCGTCAGTAATAAGCCCCCCTGTATTCTGATTGATTCTCCCACGAGCCCCCAAGCCTGGGACCATTGCCGTTCCCAGCTCGCGGTGTACCTGTCATTAGCAACAATGTGCAACTATGTGTTTGTGCAGACAATGGACAGGTCCGCTCATGGGCTTGTAGAAAGGTCTTTCCCATTGCTGTAGGTGTCCATCTTGCCGCTTTGTTATTGCAACCTGTGTCCCAGACGTGCGACCCTGGCGGCTTCCTGTCTCGTGAGCTTGGCACCTTGTCAGTCGGCTTGGTCACGTGTGGAGAGACCGTAGCTGGAGCAGAATTATGAGCATTAGATTTGTATTTCGTCTCTGAGGGCTTGGCACTTACAGGTGTAACCTTGGCGCTGGGCTCGCGGCATGCGAGTTGCAACATCGTGGCCTTGGCTGTGAGCTCTCGCTGGGGGCTGGTCCTGCATGGTGAACACTTGTACTCTTGTTCTGAGAGGATTTTCATTGCGAGGCTCCTGCCTGGGGACTCTTGCGAGTGGCCTACTCCGGACTAGTTCATGGGTGGCAGTACATAATCCATAGCATGGAGATCGCGGGGCAACAGAGTGTCACACGCAGCATTAGATATACATGTTGGTGTCGTCCTAGGGATGGGTGGCAGAAGAAGCGTCAGCAAGCATGTACACAAGCTCTTCGGCATCTTGCGTTTCTGTGGTGCTGTAAAAAGGCCTATGTAAAAAAAAATAACAACAATGCACGTCAGTGGGTGTGTCAGTCACCTACGTCATAACACTGAGTATGTTCTTCGTGTAGGTTGGTGTGTGAGTGACCAGTGTGCATGGTGGCACGTGTGTTCTCGTCTGTTGGCTATGTCGTTATGGCATCTCTAACGATGTGGATACTTGTGGCTGTTGTTCTTAGTCGAGCTCATCCATGTCGCAGGCGTCGGCTTGAGCTTGGCGTGCTGGTGGGCATGCTCCTCTTATGTGTATGTTTCTGAACCAGGTTATTTTATCATCTGGTAAATAGACAACCTCATCTTGTGGTGTGGTGTCTGGGCCGTGATCCTCTAGGCCATGGTCTGGATGAGATTGGGGGGAGGGTCTTGTCCCATTCTCCCACTTCAGTCCCCCCTCTGGTCGACTTGTCGACCACAAACTCATCCTTTTCCTTATCTCCTTTCACTCTCTATACTTTAGTTATTCCAGCCAAGTGCCCATAGTGGTTGACAGGATCTTCAAATGACCAATACATGTAAACGCAGCCGCCGCCAGGTTTGCAGTATACCCATCTTCCAACATAGCTCCTTGGGTTTCTTGGGTTTTCCACCTTCACAGATGGCGGATCATATGGTTGTCAAGGATGTGTTTGCGCAGCCTCTCTCTTTCCTTTTTTATCATGTCTGTGTGCTTTCCATCATCGGCTGGCAGTAAGGCGTGCATGCCTACCATCTCCATTATTTCGTCTGTTGTATGTGCTTTTCTAGCTTTCCAAAACTTTATTACAATCAACACAGCTGCAGCCAATATTATGCATCCTACTATTATCTTCAGCCCATCTGATAGCCATGAAGGCATCCATGACCATAGGAACGAAAACCAGCTGCCGTCTTTCTCTACTCCTTTACTTTCTTCCACCATTTTGGAGTGCATCAGGGCAAGTTGTGATACTGCTTCAGTAAGTGTTCCATTGTCTACGTTATTAGCAGGATTGCATGTGCAACATGATTGCCCTATTTTTGCACAAACTCCTCCTTCCATTGCCGTGAGAAGGTCTAGCACACACCTGTTTTTCAGTGCTACCATTCTTACCGCTCTCAGTTCTTCTTTTATTGCGTTGAATCCGTTTACTGTCGAATGTATTGTCATCATCAGCTCCCATCTGGTGATCTGCAACTATTTTGCATTTGCATATGCCTGTAGTCCTGGGTGTATTATGGATGAGAAGAACATTGCTGCTCTGCTGAATAGTCTGTGTTCTGGTGGGATGGAGGGGAGAGCTGTTTCTGATCTTCCCCACAGGTAGTTTCCCATCAGGTGTTCTCCTTGTCTTTTCACTCTTGGCAAAACGTTATTGTTGTTGTTCTCGTCACCTTCTTCTACTTCTACTGATCTTTTCCTCCTCTTGTTTCCTTCGTCCATCTGGGGAAAGTTGGCCATGTTGACGTGTTTCTGAGGCACAACCAGGGATGGCACATTTATGTGCACCATAGTGCATATTCCATTCCATGATGAAGGCAAGGTGTGGTGTTCCTTATCGCCGCAGGCCCAATAGTGATCTATTATGACTGCTGTGCCGGCATCCCCCTCTGTTATTTCTTTCGTGTTTTCACAGTTGGTGTTATATTCCACATCCACATCGCCGTTGTGTTGATAGCACAGCGCAGGTGTTGTGAGCAGTAGTATAGTTATTGGATCTTCGTCCTTCCCCAGCCATGTTAACACCGGTACATATTTTCCCCACGTCGTCCAACATCTGTCGTTGTGCTCTTTTATGGAGGTAATATTTTTTCTTGTTACCATGTTGCTCCCAACCACTCCTATTTCCCACCCTTCATTCGTATATATTTTCCCAGTTATAGTTATTAGAGGTCCTTCCCAACACCCTTGTTCACCAGCAACTTCGTTTGCATACCAATCGCACGGCAGGTATTGTAACGTTACTTTCTTTGTTTCTCCTTTTTCGGGGCCATTAGTCATGTATCTGAAAGCTTCAGTATGGAGGCTTCTTTTGTGGTACATCAAATATGTTTTGATGAAATTATTTTCGTATGGATATGTATCCCTTGTTTTCCATTGAAGTGTCACCACTGTCCCTTGAAACCGTCCTTTTGTTTTGGAAGAGTGCCAAATATATCAGGCATTCCAATGTCTTTGCTGCTACTTCAGTGGCTACAAATGTTCTTGATGCACTCATAGCGTATGGGATCAACGAGCAAACATAGCAGTTGTCCTCAGTTGTCTGCTTACCAATTTTGGTCATGTGCTGATACCACATGTTGTTCGGGACGTGTGCTGAGTCTGTGAGGTATGTGTCAATTCCCTTATCATCTCCATATGTGCTGCGTTTAACCCTGTGTTCCTTACTTCTGGTGTTACTTGTACCACCTGACACAGTACCGGTTGCAGCTGTGGGAGGGGGTGAGTTAGTTTGGGGTACAGCCATCACATCATAAGCGTAGTGTTTCTGCCAGACAGAAGCAGCCAATAGACTAGTGACAACCAACACGCCTGTTAACTTTATTACAATAGGTAATCTCAATGGCATTTTTGCTCTTACCTTTGCTGCGGTCCTGCAGCTTATTCTTGCGATGTTAAAGATGCCTGCCTGAAAATTCTGAAAATGTGCATTATTTTTTTAGTGTTTTTAATCAAGCTCTGCCTATCAGGTAGTCGTTTAGTGCCCAGGCGAAAAGCTGTTCCCACGCTAGTCTCAGTGACCTATCTCTCAGAGCTGGTAAGTGCTCGTGGAGATGTAGGAATGATTGTTCTATGGCCAAAATGGACCAGTTGTAGTACACGCGTACCCTTCTCTTTTTTAGATACTTTAGCCTCTTTATATGGTATACAAATTGGTGTGACAGGGCCTCAGGGGTGTTATCATCTGTGGGTAGCATTTACTCCTGGGCAGAACATGACGTTAGTTACTTCACTTTCTAAACAATACAGTAATATGCGGTGCCTGCATGTGCGAGACAAAAAGGAGAGAGAAAACATACACATGTTTATATGTGTGTGTGCAACATTCCAGTTTATTATACAATTTCCTTTATTCGGTGATGGCACGGACAGGGCTGGACGGGGCGGAGGTTTGTTTGCTTTGAGATCTTGTGACCATGGGGTGGGCTATGGGTAATTGTCCAAAGTCTATGGTTGTGTCTGTGACTGGGGAGGGGCCAGGGGCAGTGTCACAATTGTCCTTGTCTGCGGTTACTGTGTCTTTGTCTGTTGTTGGTGTTGCTGATGCTGTTGTTTTTTTGGTGGCCCTGTCGTCAACGTGAGGGCGGGTCTGGCCTTTGAAGGGCTTGACGTCGTGGAGGGTATTCCAGACCTTCTTGTCAACTATTTTAATTGCTCTGGGAGCTACTGCTTCCACTAAGTGGGGCCCCGTAAACCTGGGGCCGTTCCACTTCCTATTGAAGTTGCAGAGGAGAACGTAGTCTCCTTCCGCAATTGTGCACTGTTGTTGCTGCTCTTGTTCCTCGTTTGTTCCTTCTGGTTGGGTGATCTTCAACCCGCCCCGCGTGCGCTCCAGCTGTTGAGAGATAAAAGCAACACTAGTAATCAAGTAAGACACGTATTGATACATTTCATCGCCAAATACATTTACAGAACTTTCGTGGTCGGTGAAGGCCCTTGATGTTGGCGTTAATGGAAGGTGCATCTGACGTCCAGTCACCACCTCATGGGGAGTGAGGTGGTGGTCGGATCCTGGCCTATTCCTCAGCTCAAACAGAGCCAGGGGAAGGCAGTACAACCAGCTTTTCTTAGTTGTCTGCAGTATCTTGGCTATTTCTTCTTTTAGCAGGCCGTTTAGGCATTCACAGATACCGTTAGCCTGCGGGTGTATGTGCATGCAAACTTATGTTTTATGCCGAGCATTGCAGTTATGTGCTCGAACATCTCATTAGCAAAGTGTGGGCCATTGTCTGACCGCAGCACTTCGCACACTCCCCATCTTGGGAATACTTCCCTCACCAAGAATTTGGCTGCTCTGAACGCGTCCGCATGGGAGCAGGGTTCAGCCTCAATCCACCTTGAAAATGGGCACACCACTACAATCATGTATCTTTGTCCTTAACAACATAGTCAATATGTATGTGCAGGAAGGGTCCTTCAGGCCGGGGTATAGTACCTTTTATCACTTGCAGCGTGTGACCGGCTGTAAACTGTTGGCACGTTAATCAATTGCTGATAAATGCTGCAACATGTGAATTTAGCTCAGGACAAAACCAAGCTTCCTTTATCCGTGCTGTAATCACCTCCTTTCCTGTGTGCTCTGGATGGTGTAGCTGAGCTAGGGCTGTTTTTAGTAATGCTAGGGGCATCACTACCTTTCCTATATTGCTCTGACACCACAATGCATCTGTAGGTGACATTGTGCATCCTCTTTTTACCCATAGTTCCTTTTCTGCCATAGGTGTTGCTGCCTGTAATTCTAGTATCTGCGTTTCAGGGATGTGTGTATACCCATCTTTCATCAACATTTGTCTCGCTCCCATTCTCCCCCTATCTTTTGCTTTTTCTGGGGGGGTCCACATTTTTCCAAAATACGCAGCATGCTTGGCATGTGCGTCTGCTGTTTCGTTACCTTTGAGATAGGGTCATCCCCATTGGTGTGGGCCTGACACTTAACCAGAGCTATCTCTTTCAGGTCATTAATTACTTCAATTAGTTCTGCTTTTAATAGAGCATGTTGTACTGGCGTATCATCTGCTCTTCTGAATCCTCTCCTCTGCCATTTTATTAATCCTGAGTGGACTGTTGACGTGACGTATGCACTGTCAGAGAATATTGTCACTCTTTTATCAAAACTCTCCCTTAATGGCAATATTAGGTCCACTAGCTCTGTGGCTTGTGCCGAATAATGTTGTGGTAGTTGGACACAGTTTACTGGCACATACATCCAGTCTCCCGTCAACCTAACCACTGCTGCTCCTGTCCTTCTAACACCATTGGTTTGGTCTATCGTCGATGACCCATCAATGTACATTATTTCCCCCCCCTGCTAGGGCATTTTCCTCAACTCTTCTTGTGCTGGAGTAAAGTTCAATGGTTTGTGTGCAATCATGACCCTAGTCACCCTCCTCAACTACCTCAGCTATGAATCTTGCAGGGTTCACATTGCTGCACTTTACAATTGTCAATACTGGCCTGGAAAGAATAATTTCATAACCTGAAGCTCTCTGGGTGGTCAGTGGGGATTTAGGCTTGTTCAAAATAGCAATGAGGGCAAGTTCCAAGAATAATGTGGTCAGGCACCCCATTGTTATCGATGATGATTTTTCCACCGCAAAAGCTGCGGCGGCCAGGCTTTGTTCGCAAGTGAAGTGGCCTAACATTACATGGTCCAAGTGTCTGCTGTAGAAGGCTAAGGGCTTGTGGCCCATGCTTGTTTTCTGTGTCAGTACTGCCTTCATTACTGCTGAGTCGCAATGTGAAAAAATGAAAAATTGGTGTTCATAGTTCGGAGTGGCTAGCACAGGTGCTGTAGATATAGCGTGTTTAAATTCATCAAACGCCTCTTTCATTTCTCTTTTCCACCCCAACTTTTTGTCCCCTTTTTGTGCGTCTCTGAGGGCCTCAAGCAGGGGACTTTGTAAGAACTGTAGTCAAAAACCCATCCCCTGCAATAGTTGCATAGGCCCAGAAATTGCTGTAGTTCTCTCACTGTCTGTGGTTGTGGTGTGTTGGTTATTGCTTGTGCTCTTTGTGGTGCGATGTTCCTTCCATGCTGAGAGATAAGTTGGCCAATATACAGTACCTGTTCCTGACAGTACTATAACTTTTCTTTGTCCACCTTGTACCCCTTCTCAGCCAAAACTGTGATCATCTTTACTGAGTCTTCCCTACATCTTTCTTCAGTGGTGCTGCAAATGATGATGTCATCAACGTATTGCAGCACCATGCTCCGCATTTCGATATTCCCTAAATCCATCTGTATTATTCTGTTGAAGATGGATGGTGACTCACAGTACCCTTGAGGCAGCCTCGTATGTTTCCATTTTGTGTTCCTGTATGTGAAGCTTGTGAGGTCTTGTGAATCTGGGTGTAGAGGTATCGAGAAAAAGGCATTTTTGAGGTCAATTACGGTAAACCATGATGCCTCTGCTGGTATTCCACATAGTATTGTGGCTGGGTTTGCTGCTATGGGATACTCTGCTTCTACAATGTAATTCAAGGGCCTAAGGTCGTGGATTAAACGCCAAGACCCTCCTTTTGCTTTGCGCACTGGGTACACGGCTGTGTTACATGGTGACTCTGATGGTACTAATATGCCGTTGCTTATCAATGCTGTCATTGTTTCATATATGCCCTCATCTGCCTCTTTTGATAGTGGGTACTGCTTTACCCTAGGTAATATTGCTCCCTTTTTCAATTTTATTTGTACTCCTCCAATGCTCTTTATGCAGCCCACATCATATGGACTGGTGGTCCACAGTGATGCTGGTACTTTTGCAATGTCTTCCTCATAAAATGGTACTGGTGTGGATGCAGGAGCCTCTAGTGCCATTGCCATTTTTAGTGCCACTTGCTTGTATGTCACCCGTAGCCAGATGTCAACACTCATCATAAACACCATCTCGCCTTCTTTATTGTCGGAGAAGAGCTCCTCATCAGAAACCTGTGTGAGCCTGCACCCCTCAGACAGTGCTATTACTGCTCTCCAGGCCCTCCCCTCTCTGTCTTGGGCATGTACTGCGATGTAATCTGCAGTTGCCATGATGCTCTCGATGCTCACTGAAACGATCTTCCCCTTCGGTTCACTCGCCGGGGTCTGATGGGTCTCTGGAGGAGGCCAGCAGCATACTTGTTCTGGTCTGAACAAGTATGCTGCTGGCCTCCTCCAGAGTTTGCCCTCAATCCCAGGCATCCATGCAAATGCCATGTATGTCCCATATTGAAATACTTCTCCATCTGCATGTTCAGCCCGAGCCACTGTTTGGCCACAGTAAGCTTGCAATATTTGTCTGTTGTTTATTCCTGGCGTGGAGCAGATATGCCGTTCTCCGTGAAGGAAATTGTCATATTCACTCTGCTCATTATGTCCCTCCCAAGAAAGTTTACTGGTGACTGCTTCGAATACAGGAGCGGGAGAGACATATCATGATCTCCTATAGATAAGGAGATGTTATCAGTGAAGGGAACCAACCCTCGAGCCCCAGAGAATCCTTGAGCGTGCATGGCCTCGCCTGACAGTTTAAATTTACCCTCCCTTATGCATGAGCTAGTGGCCCCGGTGTCAACAAGGAAGGAACATTTTGTGTCACCTATCGCTACCTGTATGCATGGTTCCTCCGCAGTGTTAGGTGTTACCGATAGGATGGGACACATCAAAGACATCTGTGGGCTGTCCTATTGTGGATATAGTGACTGACCACTACCTGTGTAAGGGTTATGCCCCAATATGGTCACCTTCCCCAACTGTGTTTGTTGTTGTTGTGTACCAGTTGTTGACACCAGATTGTCTTGTATCTGGGTAAACTGCTGTGTTGGTTGTACCTGGTGCTGTTGTGTTACTACTACCTGTTGTTGTGGCGGTGCGTATACCTGTACTTGTTGTTGCGGTGCAGCATGTGGGTGTGCCTGAGGTTGTGGTGTAGTATGCTGTTGCATCTGTTGCTGTGGTTGTTGCGTGGACGCTTGTTGTTGGGGGGTGCACTGTTGTGTTCCTTGCTGATGTTGGTAAACTAGTTGCTCCCCCATGTGCCCTTTTTGCCCCGGCTCACCCCATGCTGGTGGGGTGGGTCTCATTCTACATGTGCGCGACATGTGTCCCACCATTCGACAAACAAAACATGTTGGTGGCTCCCTGGCCTGCCATGGAAAGTTCCCCGTGTTATCCTGATACCCTTGCTGCCCGTTTGAGTAATATCCCCGGAATGTCCCCCCTTGTTGCTGTGCATGCTGGCCATAGCCCCTTCCTCTCATCAGTCTGCCCCTCCCTCTGTAGTTGTTATAGTATCCATTTCCCATTTGCATGTATCCCCTTGCTGTGTTACCTCTGTAGGATGGGGTTGGGGGCATTTGTTGTGTTATTATTTGCGCTGGCTGCTGAATTTGTGCTACATGTTGTTGTGTCGTGCCTTGTGCAACTATGGCCTGAGTAGGTGCTGGTGTGGCTACCACGGGTGTTGTCAATAGTGCTCCCTCCATGGCGTATTTGGATAGCTTCTTCTGTACCAGTTTTGCCTCCTCTGCCTTCCTACCTTCCTCCTTTTGTTTCATCTTTTCCTGCCACATCCTACAGTGATGCATTATAGTTAGCTGTATTTCTGGCCAAGCTTTAACTCCATCCCCACAATTTTCTTCAGCTGTTTCGGGGAGACCTTGTATTAGTATGTGGTAGAAAATTGCTAATGTTTTATCCCACGGCTCCCGAGTTTCCAAGCGCCACTTCTCCTGAATCTCCTGGATGGTATCAATAGGATCTTCATTCTCACGCATTTTGTATGACGTAATTGCTCCTGTGTCTGATGTGTCTGGATACTGAACCCTTAATGCCTGCCACAGCGTGTGCCTGCAGTTGGCCAATGGTGCCCCATCATGCAAAGTATCTGTTACGGTGACACCTCGGAAGCCTGCCCTTCTCCAGATGTCATCTGCAGCATCCCCTAATATTGATATTAGGAGCCCTTTCACGTCCCCCACCGCTAGTTTTGTCCTGCAGTGTGTTTCTCCATTTCATATATCCATTTCCCTGCTCCCCCACTTAGGGAGGGGAGTCTGCACTTTATGTTTTCCTTGTCGGCATGCTTGCATGGGACATATTGTGGTCTGGCCCCTCGCCTTTCTAGGAGTGGCATTAAGTCCCCCCCCTTCGTTTCCCCTAATGCTTGTGGGGCTATATCAGTGTACTCATCTTCTTCCTCCGTTTAATGTGATCCTATCATTAGATCATTACAGTTCTGTCGTCCTCTTCATTCTTCATCCCTCTTGTGTTACCCTCGTGTTTCACTGCGGGCGTGCTCGTTCTTTCTTCCTGTCTACGCCCCGGGAGATCTCTGAGTCTGTCAACATAAGGAGTGTGCTGTGGGCGTGGTGTTGGTGGGTGAGGTGGGCGTGGTGTTGGTAGTACTGAATGTAGCGTTCTCCCTGCTACTTCTCTTACCTGTTCTTCGCTCGTCTTTTCCTCCTCCCTTTTCCCGCATGCCCAAGGTGACTTGCAATTTACCCATGTGATGTACAGTTTATCTAAGCTTTCCCTATGGTTATCTCCTCCATTCTTCCCGAACATCCTTCCTCTTCGCTGCAAAACTCATCAAGGAAAGACAATCTCCTGTCTGTCAGTTTTCCCCCACTGTAACCATCTTTAAATCGATCAAGTTCCCTTCGTTATGTTCTCCTCTTTTAACAGCTGTTCCCTGTGTTGATGTTGTAGGTACCTCCGAGTCCTAGCGAGTGTAAGTTCTTACTTCATGCTCCATTCTCCTATCTCCTCTCTCCCTTCCCTCGTTTCCCAATACTTCACCCCCTATTTCCTCTATCTTCTTGTGTAATTCCTTCATTACTTTATCACTTACCTTCACCAGTATCTTTTCTTCTTCTTCCCATCTTCCCCAGTTTGCCCCTCCTCTTTTCAATATGCTCTCTATTACTTTACCTTCTTCATATTTCTGGGCGCTTTCAGACAATATTTTCTTTTTTCACATTTCCATTTCCTTTTCCTTTTCCTCCTCCTTCCTTTTCATCTCCCGCTGCTCCATACGTGACACCCTCTCTACTATCGCTTTCATCCTTTCCCCTTCATTCTTTCTTTCCTCCAATCTCTCCCTCATCCTCTCCTGCTCCCCCCTACTCTCGTTTCTTTCCTTCTTCCTTCCCCGTGTTTCTTGCTCGTACAGTCTAATCAGGTCACTTCGTACTTCTCTCAGCTCAGCCAACCTTTCCTCCAACATCTCTTCCTCTGCTTGTGACAGTCGCCCTTCCTCTGCGTTACTCACCTCAGTCCCTGTCTGTGTTTTGTCCATTTCTTCCTCTTTCGTTTTCCTCACTGTGTCCTCCTCCTCCCTTGTTAGTGTCCCTCGGAGCTTTAGGAGTACCTGTGCTGCTATCCACTCATCTGGTCCTATGCTTGCAACGTGTTCTCCACTTTCCTTCCCTCCGCCTGTGCCAACCTGTATTGTGTTTAATCCTAACGTGCCGCCGCTTTCGCCGCCCCCCTCTAGTAGCTATCATTAGGGGCGTAAAGTGGAGGGCTGTACGCAGGGTTTGAATATCCCTCAGCAGCTGTTAATTGTGGCCTGGCAGCTTCTCTTAATTCCATCACTGGGTACAATCCTCATTCCTCCTTCTTTACTACTTTCGCCAGAGGCGTATTGTCTGTCCCTTCCTTCTCCATCTTTACTTCTGATACTGCAACCGATCCTCCTTCCTCCTTCATGCCCTCCTTCTCTCGTGGTGAATTGTTGTTCGCCGTGCCCACGTCCACTTCTTCTTCCTTACCCTTCTTTACCTTCCTTTGTTTCTTTGCTCCCCTTCTCCTCTCTTGCCCCTTCCATAGTAAACATCCCCATTGCTCCTGGCTTAGATCCCTGGAACATCCTCCACAAGTTAAATATCTCTACATGATGAGCTCATTTCTTCCCCTTGTATGTGTTATGTATGTATGTCAATAGCGAGTGTTGGACGTATGGGTCAAAACTGCCGTTGGGCGGCCATGGTGTCGTCACTTTGTTGTCTGTTCCTTGTGTCCAGTCTATACTGTACTTGATAAGCTTCTCCTTGTAAGGTGATAGTGTCTTGCAAATATGTTGGAGGGGGGTAGTTAGGGTGTTTCCCCACCCTCCGGACCCTGACCCGTGGGACATTGTTATGTTATACTTCAACTTTTTTCAGCAACCACCGTCTTTACCTGGCCCTGTAAATTGGGGACTTCCGACCGTCCGCTGAAAGGTAATACAATTGCTGATATACAGTTGTTTTCCTCTATTGTTTTTCCTCCTCTGATGTCAGTCGTATGGGCCCCTGCGGCCACGGCGCACGGAGCCCCCTGCGGCTGCGTGTCCTGTGTGACGTGCTGATACAGCCGCCCCAACTCTTTTTTTTTCCCAAACTTCTTCCTCCTCTTTCCAACCACCTTGCTCAACATGACCGGCGTTCTCCGTGCGCGGCCACTTTTCACCTTTTCGCCCTCCCCTTATCGAGGGTTGCCGGCGTTCTCCGTGCGTGGCCTCCCCACCTCTTCTTTACCGCCCTTTTCCCGATAATTATCCCCTGGCCACCCCTTGGTCAATACGGTGTGGCCGCGGTGTCCGATGGAAGCCCTATGGGTGACGTCACCAACTTCTTCAAACTATTACCGGTAAGAACCTCTTATAACATTAATAGAGCGCGCAATGTGTTTTATACTTTTGCCCTCATTGACCCCACAGCTGTCCTCTCACTACGCCCGGAGCAAGGTACTCAACAAAAACTCTTATAATCAGACTGCACACACTGCGTCGCCTCGCATGTGATACGCCCCTCGCCAGGGGAGCTTAACCAGCCAATTATCCTCCGCACTTGGCAATAACCTAGCTACCACCTATGGGAAAACCTCATCTACCTAACGAGTTTTACACTCAATCAGTAGGGATCCTCGTTTATTCATTGATCAAAACGCCAATTCATAGGAAAGCCACACACCCCTTTTACAGGTGCCCGCGATCTAGACAAATCAGTGCCTTCGAACAACCACACGTGGTGCGTTTTGGCTCCACCCACCCTGCTCTGTGACGCGATAGAAGACGGCCTTTGTGCCTGTCCCGCTACCACTCACTCGTCTGTCAACACTTATCAATCAAATCCTTGCAACACACCGTAAAAACACCTCCCACCGCCCTTATAACAATTCCTCCCCCCTTCCTCACAATGTCACATTGCTTGTTGGGTGTGTCATACTCACCAAGTTCCCTTGATGCGGGGCCGCTCGACTGCGTGCACCCCTCCAAGCGGCTTGCCACCTCCCCTCGTCTGGACCACGTCTGGACACTCTCCAACCGCAGGCGGGATACTTCTCAATCGGCTCCCGAGGGCCAATATCCGGATTGCGCTGTCCGGTCTTCTCGCAGTTCCGTGATGGTACTGTAGTGCTCAAAGGGGGCAACGGTAGAGGGGGCCGCGCTGCCGGGTCGCCTCACTGCAAGGGCCTTGGACTTGTATTACCAGGCCAAAGGACATCAACCGATCTCAGCAGTGCCTCCAACTTGTCGGGGTGATTGTTCCGGGGCCGGCAGAGCCGTCCGCGGACTTCTGGGCTGGGGAGGCCCCAACTCCTCCCGTGTCCCCAAAAGGAGCATGAGACAAGTCCTCATTCGCCCAGACCGGACACGGACCCACGTTTGGAGGCAGCCATGGCACAAATAGCACCATGGCTACCTCCAAACTCGGAATGAGGGCCTAAATCAGTGACTCACCCCCTAAACTGTGCCTGAAATAAACCCTTAATGAGTCTAGCAATTATTGCATCGCATTCCAGAAAGACAAATTATTTGGTATTACTTTTCTTTCTTATTTAAAGTCAGTGCTGAAAGTGTTAGACTTGTGGCACTCCTGTTCTTATTTTTCTTCTTTTTTATGTGGCTTGAACAAGAAAGCTAGCCACTCCAGAAATAAAGAGCCATATGGTGCTGGCCACAGCCCCTGTGCCTGGCTCTCTGACCTCAAAAATATCTGTTGGTCGCACGCATTCGCCTGCAGCTACGTACTCCTGGGAACGGACAACTTTCAACACTCCTCCAGCACACTGATGCAGCTGAGAGCTCAAGAAATTAATGTTTGCTGAGGACACAAGGCCTGTGGATGCAAAAAGACAAATGTTTTTCTTACCTGTGTCCTATAATCCACAATGTCATCTATGTTGTTCACATTGTGCTACACTGCCACTTCTACCCACAACCCCTACCCCTTATCATTATCCCCAGCATGCCCCTTTGCCCCATGTCCAGCTTTATGCCACCAAACCCCACTATTCCCCACACACTTCACTGGTTGCACCTGTGTCCACGGCGCATAAGCTATGCAGCGCAGCTGTCAATGATGTTCTCACTTCCAGGAGTGCCCCTTCCTGCCTGCGTCCCACCATCAGTTCCGTAATTGATACGTGTGCCCCCTTGGTAGCATTGGATTTTCACCTTTACCGCAACAGAAAGGTATCATCTTCCCTTCATTGATGTTTAGGGATATGATGTTTTCCCCTAGCTGGGTCCTAACTAAAGAGTTCTTGATGACATGCTGAAAGCCCAATCCCTGACACTCTTGTCTTAACCACAACCTTGTCTCTCTGGTCTCACGTCGTGGTCCTGGCCTAATGCCATGCTCTGTTCAGGATATCCAATCCTTATGCTATGGCAGGATATATTGACACAGTATCCCTGTAAACAATACAAACAGGTAATGTCCTTATTTTATGGCATGCCTTTATGGTGCATTGGTCATGGCGTGTGACAATGCCCCAGATGCAACACAAATTAGTCCTACTTGAAGTAGCCAAATGTCATACACCAGATAAAGAGTAGACATCCATAGTCTAGCCAGGGCAAAGGCCACACCTGGCCATTTCCTGCTATATGTCCAGTCCCCACATTATCCTCTGGGCATCACATGGGGCAGTGCTATGTCTGTACATACTCTGCCTTAGGGCTGCTCATTTGGCACACACACACAGTACTCATTTAATATGTACCCGATGGGCATTGGCTTAGGTCAAGTCTCCTAGGGACACCATCGAAGGGCGAAATTAGAAATCATTGGTGATCATAACTGGCAAAGTTCACTCTTTGTTATGTTTTTTTCATTGCAAAAAGAGTTCACCTTTGTTTAAATATTTTTCTATGACTTTGCTTTTTGGTTTTAAATATATATTCTGCCACTTCCGTATCAACAAAGATTGTTGTGATATTTTAGTGATACTTTTAGCAAACTTCCTGCAGGGCAAGCAATGTTGTCAAATCTAGGTGCACTGACCTTCGCATTGATGAGCGGTGAAAACGAATATTAATTTGTAATGCTATTAGGAATGCTCTAATTTTTAATCTTTTTATTCATAATGCATTCATTGTAAACACAAACACACAATCCCACTTACAAACACACAAACACATAGATACACACAGAAAAGAAAGCTATTGGCTGCTTTGAATAGTCAAATGATTGCCTTATCAATGTTTACTGCTGATTTAAATATGACGGCTTAATGATTGCTATTACTTTAAAAATACATATAAGAAGAACAGGATTCATGGGCCTAAATAATTGTATACAGAACTGCATGTTAATTTCTTAATTTTGTTGAGAAGAAAGAAAGATGAGCGCTTTACATGTTTTAATGGCCCATGTGTAAGATGAAAAGGTGCTGGACTGACCCAATACTAATGAGTTGGTAATACTGGCTATTATGATGTTACATATACATAATCCATCACCCCTCAGGGGTACACATATATTGTTTACAACACATTTTCTATTCAACGGGCTGCATTACTGATACACCTTTCCAACACATTTTGGGGTGGGTTTGGGTTACTTCAAAGTCAAAAATCATGGATTGCATTGCTTCTAATTCAAAGAACTTCATAAGGTTCTTGGGAGGATAGCTCAGGGCAACGTGCTCTACTTGGAAGCAAGACGACACAGAGCAACATAGGTTCGATCCCCGGGTCCATGCTTAGAAACCTTTGGGTATATCATAAAGGCAAATTGACTTTTAGTAATACTGATGCGACTTTGATTATTGGCACACATATGGAGAGCTACATGCCTTTCCTTCCACATGTGGACCAATCTGGGCTCATGCAGTGACGCCACATTTTTGATAATATATGGAAGCTTCACAATGTACAACAGCGGATGAAACATGTGCCACAGAGAGCCAAAACAGAGGGGGTAAGATAGGGTACCACCACTAACCAACCCTCCTAATATCCTCATCCTTTTGCATATACCTCTCAAACTCTGAACTAAACACTACCATACCCCTACAGCACTATGAACTGTGAGCACTTCACTACACCACGACAAGGAAACAAACCACACATTGCCTTGCACAACAGCACATGACGGCTACTGACCGAAAATCACACCTACGCTCAGCAAACGGTGTAAACCGAAAGGAAGTTGCCAACATCACATCACAGCTCTCTTGCTCTTTTCTCCTGCTAAGCCCTACTAACTTAAACAACCCACCCTCTTGCTTTACATATCCATTGGACCAAGCAGGTAGTGAAAGTGTGCGGTATAAGAACCTTTAACATAGCATTTTATTTAGAATTGGGATGGCAAAAAGATTGCGGCCTTCTTGTGTGATTGGACAGAAAAAGCATTTGATAAAGTAGAGGGAGGGGTTTTGCTCACCAGTATGAGGACTATGATTGGATATTGTCTGACCTTAATTGCCCAACAGCCAGTGTTTTACTACATGCCAATACTTCAGGAATTGTATCCTCATTCAGAGGTAGCAATCTGTGTGGTTCCTATGTTGGCCTTGCTTATTATATGGAGCATAGATTATTTTCCATGTAAAATAAAGCAACTCCAAGGCATGCATGACATCCAATCTAGTGGACTGGGGCATAAACTAAATATATGTGAAGATAACAGTCCCTTCCTTTACCAGAGCACTGTATCTGTCCAGCTTATTTTTTTGTGTTAATGTTATACAGTTTATTACAAACGTTTAATAATTTAATTTTGTCCTTTCATTATTACACGTCAATTCATTCCTTTAAAACACTGACATTTTTTAACAATAACATCTTCACTAACCTTATAAAAAATACACAGTTCAACAATACATCGTAATACCCCATCAAATTTTCCTTCACTTATTCCATCAGTTGGATTTATTTTACATGTTAATCCCTTTTTTGAGGGACGGAAAGAAAGCTGATGCCTTCCAGAAATGTTATCAGGACACAAGTCAGCCTAAATTGTGTACCTCCACATAAGATTTCCCACCATTCCTCTTCCCCAACCAATGGGCCTCCCCATCTGAAGTCATATATGCATGGATTTCTCCCATACTTTAACCTCGGACAGTCCATGACTAAATGTTTCCACGAATCTGCCTGTTTTTTACAGCATCGACATACATTGTCACTGTCATACATTCCTGTATCGCAGTATTTCCATTGGGGGTTATAGGTCCATGACGATGCTAATGGATTTGTCAGGATGATATCTGCTAGGGAACTTTCCCAAATATTTTGGCAACCTGTCGAAATGTTTTACATCCTCCCTCAGATGTGTAAACAAGTTATACTTATTCTTTCTCTCCCACGTACCTCTCCAATCATCTGCCCACAAGACCCTTTTCGCAGAATCTGTGTTTGATTTCAATGTTTATTTTGACACTCCCACATTTTTTAAGATATTTTCACATTTATTGCACCACAATCTCAACGTTCTGTCCTTTTCTCGCCCCCCTTTCAAGATTTCAAAGTGAATTTTGCTATCTTTGCAGATTATTTTCCTGAATAGTGATATCCCTCTTGCACACAATAGTCCTAGCTCGCATCTGATGACTGGCATCGGGACACAGTTTCGGAACACTAACACTCTTTGACAGAAGATTCCCTCTAGTGTCTTCCATGTCTTCCAGGGTACACCAATGAAGCCTCTGCTCCATAGCAAATTATTGGGGCTGCTTTTTGTTTGTAAAACATTATTAACAGGACCATTGAAAAACTTCCAAATTTAATGTGGAACTTTCTCCCTTCGGCTGCCAGGCTTTTAGTCTTCAATGTAAGCTCCCGATCCTCATGAGGGCACTTCCAGAGCCATTCACCTTCATTTCCAAGTACTTTAATGACTCTACAGTCAATTTACTGCATCTCCCAGTGTCAATCTCAGTGATGCTTTTCTCTTTGCCCTTGCCCATTGGATAACTAGGATCTCTGACTTGGCTGTGTTTATTTTAAGGCCATGTCACTCTATATACTCCTGCAGCATTACCAATTTATGCTGCAGCCCAATTTGGGTCTGATCAATGATGACAAGGTCATCTGCATATAACAGCCATCCCAAAAGTGACACTGCTATTCTAGGCGGGAACGTACCAGACTCTTTCATTGCCGCTTTCAGGTCCAAGATAAATAGACTAAATAGCGCCGGCACTAAGGGGCATTCCTGTTTCAGTCCTCTTGCTGTACTGATTTCTTTTGTCTTGAGCCCTGACTGACTTAGTCTCACCTGAATTGACGTGTTTGCATCCAGTGCTTCCATGGCTCTGATCAGGACATTTGGGCATCCCCAGGCTGTTAATTTTCTACAAAGCAGATCTCGATTGATTCCATCGGAAGCCTGCTCTAGATCAATAAATACAAGGTAGAATGCCCTCGCCTCCTGCAGTGCTTTTGCTTTTAATAGATTAATCAGGAATACATTCAATGCACAGCCTAGGCTTTTGGTGAACCCTGCCTGGTTCCGATTATTTTTTTTCCTGGCTTCTATTGGACCCAGGCTGCTTCTGTGACTCTCGTTGTTGTTTCAGTCTCAGACTTTCTTTCTCGCCTTCAGAGTCAAAGGAGTCAGTAGATTCTGAGTCACTTTCTATGTCACTTATTCTTCTTTCCAATTTTATTTGTTCTTTTTTTGTAACACTTGGCTGCACAATCTAATTGGGATTATTTCTGGGGTTCTTTCTAATTCCTTAATAAGATCTTTGGCCCAGTGTCCCAGCTGTTGATCACATGCTGCTTGGACAGTGATTCCCTTTACCTGGTGTTCACTTGATGTTATCTCCCTTATCTTCCTTATGGCACGTCACAGGCAATTTTTGATAGATCTTCTTTTAATTTGTCAGCTATGGCCCCACTGGCTGGAATTTGGTCCTGGATAGGGTTGTGGATCATAGCTGAAATGTCCAGTTCAACGTTGAATAGTCTGCTCCTAGGCGGGCCTTTATTAAGTAGTAAAAGGGATATTGGCGGTGTTGGGGGTATTTCGGCCATGTAGTTGGCATTTTTATTTGCCCTCTTAAACGACTCTGTTCCAATTTCAGGCTCTTTACTATTTGGGCAAACTGCCCAGTCCTTTCAGGTCCCTTCATTATTTTGCATCAGATCCACCAACCTTCTCAATTGGTGCGCCTCTCTTTGCATTCTCTGTCCCCTCTCCTGCCTCCGCTTCTGGTTCTACTGAGGGTGGCTTAACCAATTTCCACCCCGGGCCACAATCCTTCATAATGACGATACTTGTGGTAATGACTGCTTCATTATTAACCTCACTGGTCATCGGTGAGATATGAGCTGTTGGTAATGTAGGCCCAGCCCCCTTATTGTCCACCCTTATAACACCACCCCTACCCCATCTCGACCCATTTTAACCCCTTACCCCACTTCCCTTTATACATTAATTTAATTTTTTCAGTGTTTTTCAGTGTTATTGTCCGCTCTGTTAAGTAACACTCTGTAATGTTTGCGATAACATGACTGGATACCATTCAGGGTGCACAGGGTGCAGGTATGGGTTTTGTGTTGTGTGCTGTGGAGGCAGGAAGCCAGGTATGGGTCTTTTGCCATGCCAGCTCATGTTTGACTCTGAGAGCAAACCCTGACCTCCTGCTTCAGCAATGGCTCTGCTCTGCCAATTCATTCCCTAGCTTTGCCACCTCTAAAGATGAGATGGGATGACAAGGATATGTAGCCTGTTGTCAAATTACAAACTGTGGCATAATGAAAACTGTGTCCAAATCCCTGCTTTCCCATTTCACCAATTATTTTATCGAGGTGAAATAATTTTACTGTTTGGTAAGTGGGAACATTTCCAGGGGTCTGGGTTTCTAAGAAACCACACACATAACTGAGAGATGTGTTGCATAAAAGGAGGGTAATGCCAATATTGTTTAATATGTATACTTGAGAATGTGCGGGAGAGGTTGGTATTGCAATTAATTTTTCTGGAAGTTGGGACCGCTGCACTGTGGGCTTGGGCCATTGCACTATGGGCCAGAAAAGTAAACTTGACCCCCATACCAAATGTTGCCGGTCCTCCCCTGAACATGAACCTGTAACCGAGACTCCCCTCCCTCTGACTCCCTTTGGAGGCCCATGTGTGGGGGCCCTTCAGGAACATGTAGAACTTTGCAGAAATCATGACAATTGCCTCGCCCCATTTACACAGAATCTGAGCAGCCTGTGCAGCACTCTGTTCCTTTGTGGCAGACTAGATTCTGAAGGATCTTGTCTTTTTCGATTATTTATTGAGTGCCTTTTGGAGCTTTGGCCTGCAAGGTCTAAGGGGGCTAACTGGCCTTGCTTGCCAGTCCGTCCCTGGAAATGCTAATCATAGTTTAGTCTCGGGAGGATTGCTCAGGGGCAATGCACTCGCCTTGGAAGCAAAACGACGCAGAGCTTCAATCCCAGGGTCTGTGCTTAGAAACCCCTGGGTGTTAAGCAAATAAATAACCAATTGCAATTACTTCCCTGTATACTACACAGCGCCAGTTCATCATCACAGCCACACAAGGCACAGAGGAGAAATTCTCGCATCCGATGGAGCGTTTAACATTTATAAGCTGTTCACAGAACATCAAAGTTGAGCATACACAACCCGGCTATCAGCTATTCAACGGAGAATGATTTTGCAAAACAAGACGTGTGTGTTGTACAGAAGCGTTTCCAATTGCTTTTAGAAAGCGGCATGAGAGAGAACAGCGTGCAGTCCCACTGAGGCCCTGGGGGTGGAGCGTGAAAGCCAATCTCCAATAAAAGAGCCACATCTGTCGGCATAATGCAACAGACCCAGCAGAGCCAACTCTAAGCTGCGCCTGCAGTCCGGGCAGATAGTTTATATGAGCTGCGGCGCTCACCTCATGCATGATTCAGGGCGCATGTTGCACCTGCACATTCCCAGGTTTCAATGCCGGTAGTTATTTTACAAGCTCCTTGTAATTATTGATACTGGGCTCGGCCCTTCTGACTGGTTTTTACTGCACAGGACAGATGTGCGGTGGTGATGTCGATGGATAAACGATGTGGGCGTGCAGAACCCAACGCATCCTATTGTGTGTTTGTTCTGCCCCGGCGATGCCCTGGAACTCGAGTTTCCAGGAGAGGCGCCCACTCTATACTATATGGCGCGAGGGAACGGGTGAATACCAATTGCAAATCCCAGGCGATTGGCGTTTTTTTTTCCTTCAGAAACCTTTCTAATTCCGGTAATTTAATTATCTCATTTTCCCAAGGCTGTTTTCAAACCGTAATTAAACACCGGCATTTCCCCTGTCACGCTTGTGATGCAGTGTGGAAAAATGCGCACAGACCAATCACGCGTTTACTGACAAGAGTGCGCGTTTTAATCAGATATTTCTGCGGGTGTAACATTTTGCAAATTGATTTTGCACACCTTGAAGTGCTTGCTAAAAAGGTTTGTCACGTGGTCTTGCCCAGTTTTTAATGTTAAGACCAAGAAAAATGTGTGGCGGAAAAGATGAAACTCCTTAATCTCTTTAGCAAACTCCTGCATCTGGTTCAAAATGAAGTGTGTAAGCGTCCCCTGCTTGCATTATTTCACATTGTCAGATGTGTTGCGCCATTCGTTAAGATGCGTGATTGCGTGATTGTACAGTTCTCTGTCAAGACGGGGAGGTTTCCCATTGTCTACATACCGAGGAAGGTCTTTATCGCTGGATAATGACCCGCACACGAGTTATGGCCCAAGGCGAATCCAAGGGCCATACGCTGGAGACGGGTCATTATCCCAAGCAATAATGTCCCCACCTGAGGCCTATAGGGCGTTAAGCACATGGTGCAACATAGATTTACGATTTACGGTTGTAAAGTAGAACATTTTAAATAGTGAGTATAAAATGTGGTTTTACTTTGTAACATTTTAAGCACAAGAGTGTCTTCATAAGTTAAGCATTTTAATGGCATACTTGGTTGAACTGGAAAGGTTTTAACATGAGCAAGCTTTATGTGCAATTTAAAAAGAAATGCTTTTCCTATAAGCATTTTGCATGTTTTTGCTTTCACCTTGGTGTGATAAACTAGGTACGGCAGTGGGGAGGGAGTATTTTGTTAAACCCAATCATACCTGAAAGTTGCATTGTGGTTTCCCCGCTTGCTTTTGAAGCCACAATATTCAGAATGCAGTCAATACCAGTAGTTATTGAATGCACTCTGAGGATTCTAGTCTGCTGAGAAGAGGTGAATAACAACTTCTATGTTCTAATTAAGCAATATGCCCAGAGCAGGGGCATTACCGACTCAGCTAATGCCCCGGGGCCATAGTTATAGGCCCCGGGCGAAGCAAGGGCCTTAACGAAGGCCCTGGTGCAGTACCTTAGTCGGTAATGCCCCCGCCATCAGGGGCATATAGTTATTCATACCCCAGCCTGCAAAAACTGCGTGACCGGGGCACTAAAAGCTTTTCTTTTGTCCCGAAATGCTGCAACGTTTCGGGAGAAAAAAAAAGAAAAAGATGACAAAGAAAATGGCCGCCACCCTGGAAAGGGAAAATGGAGTCTGTTTTCCCTTTCCATGGCGGCCATCGAGAGCAGATGCTATATTATCCGAATAAGGATCAAAAAGAAGGTAAGTGGGGTTGGGAGGGCGGGAGTTGGATGGGGGAAGAAAATAAATAAATACATTTAAAAAAACGTACCTGCGTCTCCAGCGAGGGACGAGGGAAGCCTCCAACAGTGTGGAGGCGCGGAGCGGGGATGGCCCCGCTCCAAATCTCCACATGGCTGGAGGCTTTCCTCGTCCCCTGCCGGGGACGCAGGAACAAGAAGGTAAATTGGGGGGGCGGGTTGGAGGGAGGGAAGGGAATACATTTTTAAAAAAAAAAAGACTTACCCCATTCCCTGGCGGGAGGCGAAGGCAGCCTCACAGCCGCGGGGAGGCTCGGAGCGGGGATGGCCCCGCTTTGACCCTCCTCATTGGCTGAGGGGCTGCCACGCCCCCCGCTGGGTACAAAGGCAGTGGAATCCCGACAGAGGGTTTCCCAGTATTGACTCGGCGAGGGCCAATAAGAATGGCTCTTTCATTCTGATTGCACCCTCGCCAGGTACTAATCTTCTTTATCTACTGACCCAGCAGCAAAGAAAATATTGCATTTTAAGAACATATGTTTTGTTTTTTTAAATATATAAAAACAGCTTTGAGGAAGCATACAATGACACTCCTTAATGAGCTGGATGCAATACATGTGAGCCAGCCAATCACAGCTAGCCACAATACATCCATGGCACAGTATTACCCTTTTCCTTTGATGGCACCTCTCCATCTAGGGCCGGGACCTGGAGTTAAGCCAGAATTCCTGTCCACATCACATCAGCCATTGCATGCCATCTACCAGTATGGAGATCAAGATGTTCTCGTATATAATCTTGACCTTCCTGTCAGGCTCTTGATCACATCCTCTTTGATATGACCTCTACTCCTAAGATCAGGACAGAGACCAATCCAAATTCTTGATTATATCATGGAGAAAGAAAGGGATCTCAAAAACAGAAACCCCTGTGCCCCGAGTGTTAAACTGGAATGAAACAGATGCATATCAAATAATTCATAACTTGCAAATATTTGAACAAAAATACACAAGACACATCTTCAACTCCAGAGTAGAGCATATTAAAGTGTATTCAATTAGAGCTAAACACTTTTCAGGATACATCTCCCTTCATAAAGAGAAATGTATTTAACTAATGGACAAAGATAAATATTGTGTTTTAGAACCAAATATAGGAGGTCAAGTCTCCTAAAATAAATTAAAACAGAGTTTTAACATTTTAATCAACAGTCAATTAATCTATTTAATCAAATCAATTGCTAAATCAATATTCTGCTTGTAATACAGCATGCTTTGTGATCAGCTATATGAAGTCTTGTGATTATCAGTGAAGTCATTTGTAAAGTGTTGGTCAAAATGTACCTGACAACGTATCTAAAATAACTCAGGTCTGGAGCTGAGAAATAAATCAATGATACACAAATTAGAAGATGAAAGGGAACAGGCACTATTCTTTGATATTAGATAGGAGCGTTGAAATATTAAAAGTGCCTTCAATAAAATTCATAGAATACTCTCAGCCAATGGTGCATGTAGACTAAATAGTGTTGAAACCATTCTGAAGAAGAAGTAAGGAAAGATGATACAAAATAAGTCAATCAAACTAGTACAGTTCCAAGGTTAGAGTAAAAAATATCAAAGATTGCTAAATAAATGAATAAGTACACACCAATGAGTTTAATTTTCCACAGATAACTGAGAAAATAAACAAACTGTTATGGTGGACTAGTGCACCATGAAATGCTACTAAATATAGTTCAGACTGGCCTTGACTATGTGAGAGCTGTGATGATGTCAGGACGTAAATGAGGTGAATCCAAGTGAATAGTATGCACCCAAAAGAAGGGGGGAACTAGATATTTCATGAGAGTAGCAGAAAGTGCCAAAAGACTTAAAATGATAACTGAAGGTGGATCCAAGTGTGTCAGTAGTGATTCAAATGTAAGGGATACATTAGGATGTAGACAAAAGAGACTACCCTCTATGCTGTTTATAGATATCAGGGAGGATAACAAAATAATGCTAATTAAAGATATTATTAAAAGCAACATAACCAAATACAGTGAAAAATAATTGCTCAAAAAATAAAATATTAGCTTACCCGAAATGAAATTATCCTATAAATATTTAAGTCATAAAATGGATGATAGACCGGGATTCCATTAAATAAAAATGTCAATTGTACGACGGGCATATATAATCTGTTAATGATACAGTGATTTACTGTAAAAAAATCAAGTCATATCATGATCAAAAATGTACTCAGCGTGAGATATAGAAATCAAGGTGCATTGGATTTTTAATCTACTGCAGAATATAATGCATTAAACAAAACAAGACAGATTCAATTCTTCGTTCATCCCTTTGGGCATCATTGTGTCCTAATGATTTATCCAGAAAGACTTGCGTTGGGAGAGTTTTCGAATTAGATTACCTCGTCTCTGTAAACTATGGACCACTTCTAGTACTATAAATCTCACCTGTGAGTTGTTGTGTCAAGTTAATGGGGATCTCATGTTATGTGTTCTGATGTTGTATTTGTGTGCAACCCAACTTTCTCTGACATTACAGTTTGTTTGTCTCACATAAAGTAAGCCACATGGGCATTTTATCGAATAGATTACATTGTGAGTGTTACATGTAGATTAGCCTTTTAGTTTAATCTTTAGTTCTGAATGGGCATGTTGTATTGTACGCATATGTGCCAAGACACATCCCTGCCCAACATTGATTTCAATCTACTTAGTAAGACTTCCACTATTTCTTAGCTTGGCAGCAACTTGTATGGGAATCGAACTGCTGTACAAAACTCAGATCCCAATTTCTTATCTTATCCCATAACCTTATTTCATTGGCATATCGACAGTGTGGGAGCAGTTAATAAGTGCTATTTAAAGTGATACACCAGGGATTCCTAGTGTTTTGGTGATCTGATGTTGAAGGGTCCAAATATTAAAATTGGGCCACATATCCTTTTAAAACACTGTTTGTTAGCAATGTAAAAGTCTTTTTATTTGCAAACCACTTATTTATTTCACCTAAGATAATGGTGCAAATGATTTTCCAGGGACGTTTAGCAGCGCTAGAAGACGATAGTTGGTTGGAAGATCACGAGGACCATTCTTATCAACAGGAACCAGAATATAATTTCTCCAAGAGGTTGACATTGTGCCTTTCATTGTACAATATGTGTAATAGCTTTGCCCAATAATTAGGGGGCTTTATTATCACCACGTTAGCTAAACCATCTGGGCCAGAATTGAGTTGAATTATGACAATTAAATCCTCTACCATCAATCGGTATCTCTACCACTGTTAATACACATTCCCAGGATTTACACATAAATTAGCAGTCGACAGGGATTAAAAAAGTACCTCGATGTATTGCTTCCACTCTCAATGAGTGTCATGATGCCTACCTCCAAGGAGCCAGGTCCGACCCAGCAACCCCAGAGGCAGGCATCATTTCCCCCAGGGGAGTGCCAGCGGGCCCAAGCTGGGGCCCTTTGGACACAGTCCTGGCGCCTTAGGCGCCAGGCTCATAAAGCTAGACATGTGTTAAAGTGTTTTAATGTGCACTTACCTGATGCAGACCATGCTGCCACATCCAGGCCCTCTTGAGGCCTGAATGGAACTACTTTACCTGTGGGATTACTTTCCACCCGGGTGTGGTCGGGGAAGGATACATACTTGATCGGAGGAAGGATACACACTTGGAACTTCTTCCAAAGCTATTTAAACCACACCCGATCAGCAACTCACGCTTCGCGTTGTTCTGCTCCTCGCAGCTGGTCGCTCACTGTGCCAGCTCCTGCATCTGGACTTCAGCCACGTCTGTCAGCATCCTGGGTCACCTGGAAAGGGAGACAAGAGACCTTACCAGCTAAATCTGCACCACAGAGACATCACCGACGATCCTGAAAGGGAAGACATTATTTTTAAAAGCATTTTGTTACGATCGCTGCAGCGCTGCATTTCACTCACCTTTCCTGGGTTCCTCCATCTTCAGCAGCGATCATCCGGATACACAGCCACTTCCCAGAGCCTAGAGAAAAAGACAAGAATAAGAGGTGAGAGAAGGAAGGGAATAGGAAAAGCTCAGTTTCCTTCTAAGACTTACCTGTTGGGTCATTCCCATTTCATTTCGGGTCTTGCCGCTTCCAGGCATTTTCCGGACCCCGGCCCCTATGGGGAAAAAAGACAAAGACATTGAATGAGCATATGCAAAGACAGTTCCCGAGCGCTCATCCAGAACTAACCTGCCATTTACTGGAACTGCACGTTTCATTCGGGTCGGCGCCATATCTCCGGCATTCCGAACCCCGGCCCCTAAGGGGAAAAAGACATAAGCATTAGCGCTTGCTGCAAGAAGACAATGAACATTATTATTAAGCTTGGACTTTTGAACTTGCAACAGAACTTTTACAGAGCCTTACCTGAATAGTCAAGCTTACCTGAACTCCCATCAATCCTCAATCCAGTGAAGTAATTGGGTTTCAACGCGCCCCTGCATCAGAAGCAGGATGGAGAGCTCATCCTTCCTGACCCTAAGGTGAGACTTCACGGGGAATCGTGGAAGGGTATCGTGGAGGGTTGGAAGAGAGTGGGAGGCTTGAGCATAACTCAGTCAGTAGGTAATATTCCCTTTTCACGCACAGGGGAATATTCCTGCGAGCCGGAGAAGCCAGAGCAGAGGGCCCTTCCTGTCCATCTTCAGAGTCCTGCGCTTCACCATTGAAGAAGCATCAGCACTGGAAGCCAGACCTGCGCCTCCGTGGGAATCAGGTGAGCGTTACAATGAGATATATGATTTACTTCAGGCATATTCACTGAAATTTGATGTTTTCTGATAAAATGCCAGAATTTTGTATTGTCCTTACTGCAAAGGACATTATCTAAAATGTCCCACTCAACTGTGCCAGATGTAAACCTGTAATGTCTTAACCAATGTTTATGTCTGGTCCTGAGATTGTTAATCTTCGCTAAAAATTAAAAAAGAGTGCACTTTCAAAGATTTACGTAACCTAAAAATACTGTGCTTTAAGACTCTCTTTCTTGCTGCTAATTGTGCATCATAGAAGCCTTGAAACATATAAGTGACCAATTTATTAAAAAGATATCCAAAAATATAATCCGTTGCCAAAGTATTATCTAATATCATCTCAGGATCCAGCAACCGAATTGCAAAAATGAAATCCATGTTGCTCAACAGATATTGATTCATGTTATGTTCCTGTTATTCCAAATAATACGGTACAATGGGAATAAGCTGAAAAACTACTATCTTGTTTTTTTGTTTATTTTATTTATTGTTGAATTTAATCAAGAAATTGATTTTTTACATCTTCAGTTGTTAATCATGGTGAGACTTGTCTCTAAAAGAATCAATGAGAAGATTGTAGACAGAGACAATGAAAACTACTATCATTTTAGAGGGAGCCTGAAGCAGGCTATAAGTAAAGTGAGCAGCTAAAAAGAGCATGACCACTATGCGACTGAGAGATCGTTTCCACCAAATATATATTTTCTAAAAGCATTTTGCTTATAAATATATATTCTATAATGCTCATAAACTTACCATTACTCTATGTGGGCCCATCAGTAATTTCAATGGTTGTTAAATCATTATGAATTTTCACTCCATTTCTAAAAGTAACATGTAGCCACTTATTCCATTGTTGTGATTGTATTTTATCAGGTGGTGGCATGAAATCTTAAGGCTTAATGTAGCCACGCATTCCGTCCAGGTGCTCAGAGAAAAGTTTTTCCTTTCCCTGGAAGAAGCAGGTAAACGTTTTCTACCCCATCTTTCTAAACTGCTCCTGGCAACACACAGCATACTCCTGTGGGGCAGAGGATCCTGCCAGCTTTCTCGCAGACATTAAAGGAGGCTGTTGATCTTTACCTTTCAAGGATTATAGTTTTCTGTATGAAGTGCGACACACCATTCAACAGGCCAGAGCAGTTTTGCAGTACTTCAGAGAGTTCGGTCAAGGAGCAGGATAAACACTGCCCCCTAACTTACATTTAAGGCCCGCCCAATATCTTGCCCTGTCTAGCGGCCCCTCCATATCTATGGTTGATGTCCTCCCCCCACCTTACCTCCTCACCTGTCCTACAAAAAAATTAAAAATCCCCCCAAAAATATGTTCTTTTAGGAGCCACTTTTCGTAAATTAACAAAATTGAATTAACACAAAATACACAGGATTTATTGCAGCCAGTATGGTTCAAGGACAGTACAATAGGCCGCATAAACCTGGAAAGGTTTTTATACTGAACTAACAAATGTTCTACTGAACTTATTTATTTTTTACAACTTTCACAAAAACTGCTTCTAATTGTTTTCCTGTTTTTGTTTTTATTTACTAGAACTACTAAAAAAAAAAAAAACTTCACAACATATTTCATGAGATCACAATAATTGTTTCAATGCATTTAGGATATTGAAAAGAAAAATCTGATTTCCGACATCAGTCATATTCACCCATCTTCTCCAAAATTATTTAAAACATCCAACTTGATATTTTCGTTGTGAAAATATACCATTCTGAAAGCATATATAAAAGCACATGCTCCTCCTTTCACAAGCTGTCTACCTTGTTCCCTCTGAGGAAAAAACAAATTTGGACGTCTCCATATTTGTCTTCGATTGATTTCAGAAAAAATGATCTTCGCAGATGGAAGCATTCCCATTAAGCTTGTCAACATATCCTTCATTGCAACCTGCAAAGATCCTAGAGTGACAATTTCTGGGAGTTTTCGGTTTTAATTGTAACCATAACGTCCCTTTAACAATGTTTATTTTTATTGAATTTCATAGGTTTTCATTAGTGCAACTTTACCAAAACGTCCCTTTAACAAAGTTGTTTCAGTGAATTTCATAGGTTTTTATTAGTGCAACTTAACAATACCGTTCCTTTAACAAAGGTTTTTCAGTGAATTTCATGGCTTTTTACCATTGCATGCTAATTTCCTTCAACTTACTGATATCATACTTATCCCAATATAGCAACATTTCTGTCCAATGTACAAAGTTTTACCGTAAAAGAATGCCATTCCCAACCTTCTCTTGTTGTGTCTGTTGACGTCCACAAACATCTGACGTAATTGCAGACTTTCCAGACAGTGTCGCATGACCACGCTCTCGCGTGTGGCTTCTTGTTTTGTTTGCGAATGCGCCAGCCCTTCGCGAATTGTGTCCATGCTCAAACAGTTCAGAAATGCATAGTCAGCTCATCGAGGATCTGAAGCTCAAAATGTACCCTTGCTCAGCTCCTACACCTATTCTTACTCATTATCCATTAACAATCTATCACACAGTACATACTTGGAAGAATATTATTAAAACTCCTATTTATCTTTAAAATGGCATCAGCAATTGCCATCCCTCTGCTTCAAAAGCCACCACCATCACCAGCTGGAGGTTCTACACACCAAAAGAAGCGCAGTACTTCAAAAGACAATGAAGAAGACCAAGAAGATGACATAGAGGAAGTACCTACCTCTAGCACCCACAAAGAATCATGGGTGTGGCAGTTCTTTACCACTTTTGTGAATGTAGCAAAGGCTAAAGCTACCAAAGTGAAATGCACTGAGTGAAACCTTGTACTCACTCGAAAGACTACCTGTACAGTACTCCTATGGACCACCTCAATGCGCCACCACACGAAATCCAACAACTGCAATGCTCTCAGAAAGGTTATTCCTTTCTTAGGAAGTAGTAGGCTCTCTTCCTATGCCTCATCTTCCTCAACCAATACTGTAACCACACAGCCTACTTCTGTGGGACACAGAATCCCAGCAGCTACCTTGCAAGCAATAAAAGAGGCTGTTGATCCATATCGTTCTAAGACAACAGTACTCTGTATATAGTATAACACACCACTCTGTGGGGGAAGAGCAATTTTGAAGTGCTTTTGAAGGTGTAATCAAGGAGCATGAGAAACGCTGCACCCTCCCTTAAATGTAACACACGTTCAACATCTTCCCCTGCCCACCTGCCCCTCCATATTTTTGGCTGGTGCCCCTTCCCTCATTGCCCTCCCCACCTTACTTTCTAACCTCTACTGCAAAAATAAAGTAAAAAAAAACGACATCAAAGAGCACAAAAAAGTTCCTTTAGAAAGCACCTTTCACAGTTAAAAAATAGAACTAAAAATAATATTCTTATAGACTTTGTTTACTTTACATTTCTCAGTAAAGCAGTTAGACTCAATACGATTCTCCAACATTTCCATGAGCATTTTGTGTTATGCTAATGTAAATAATGGACAATTGTATACAGGAGAAAAATATAAAAGGACAGTTTCTGTCCCAAATACGTTTTTCTAGCATACAATAAGGACCATAATCAAAGGACCTTAATAACTATCTGCGGCCTCTAATGTCCACTTTACAGGGCATGGATCATTAAAAGATCCAGATGGCAGGTGTACATCATCACACAGGCTAGCCCTTCTATCCTTTTTTTAATTGTATACTTGCAACACTCCCTCAATGGCTGCTTTCAGTCACACTTCAATCCACTAATCGCTTCCATAAAATGTGCATATAACCCTATGACCATATTAAGCTTCCACACACCAACTGCCACTTAACAATCTGCTACAAATCCTTTACATCTGCATTTCCCTTACTTACACAAAAACATTGCAGCTGGTACGAGCCGAGCCGTAGCTTGAGATCTGCAAAACAAGGATTGATCAATCCCAGCCCTCCAGGTAAAGCCACTGGTCTCGGCCGAGCCTTTCCGAACCTGGCGACTTTCCACTGGAACAAACTGCCTTGCAGCCTCAGATTGGAAAACAACCTCCAACGCTTTAGGAAACAATTGAAGACCTTTCTCTTCATATAATTAGACAACCTCCACACCGCTTCTAGTTGCCATCGTTCTGCTTCCTCCCTCTCTATGCTCTCTATGTGTTGTCCCGTTCTTCTTCGTCCTTGTGTCCTTGTCGCGCCCTGATGCTTGCGAGCTTCGGCGCGTTACAAATAAATAAATAAAAATAAATAAATAAATGCAGAGGTACAGTCAGACATCCTCACTCCAAGCTCCGCCCCCAGCAGAGAACCTTCGAGACAAGATATCCTTCGAGCAAACCCTACCTAAATGCACAGAGGAATAGTATTCTTTTGGATGAAGTACCAGAAGAAATGTGCATTTGAACAAAGAAAGGGGCTTGATGGCATCACATGAAATAGGAGTTGACGTATCTAGAGGCTGAATGAAGAAAGGAAACATAACAGTATTCACTTAAGAGTCGAAGAAAAGATGTTACAGATGAGCAACATTTTGGGCTCAAGATGAAGATGCTCATGTTACAGAAATGCTGAAGAAAATGTAAATCAGTTTACATGTGTACAGTTGCTGAAACGCAAGTAGAGAAAAGTATTCATAAGGCTTGCTACGTAGTGAATTAGATTGCGGCGATGCACCAATGTATATACATAGGAATGTATGCAACCTAGATGATTCAACGACGCACTTTAGCAGGCCTGAAAACCTCATGAACAAGAAAAAGACTTTCAAATGAATGACGCAGTTGGAAATTACTGATGGCAAGGCACGTTTCAGAGAAGATGGGGCTGGCCCAGAACCAAGCAGATAAGACCACCGTGAAACTGATACCTGTCAAGAAGGCTACCGCAAATGTGAGAAAGGACCACTCTTCTGTTTGAAGCAGCATGAAAAAAACACTAAAGGTTTCCACAGTTCATAATTTAATAGGACTAAATGCTGCAAAAAGCTAGAAAAGAGTAGTCTACAAGTCACATGGGTGAGATTGAAATAGATTGGGTCAGGCTGTGCCGAAACCAAAAGACAGAGTGAAGCTGTACTCCCTTTATTTCCCAGACAAAGTCAACAGTTACAAGGCCAAGTTCAAAAGCTTACTTGTCTGATAGACTGAAGGATTGTTGATGGATAGTGGGTTAATTGGACAGGAGACATGATTACGCCGAGCTTCCATGCACCTGCAATGGTAGCCTGCATGTGGAATATTTTAGACGGGTACAAGGGTGCCAAACCAATCATAGTGGGCAGTGTAACGAGGAGCCCTATAGTTTGAAGAACCAATTAATCTTCGCGAATTTAGTGACAACAATTATGACCAGCTATTGGGGGGTGGGTCTTGAGGCCCACCTGACTTAGATACCCAATCATAACCAGTGGCTACATAGAATGTATACGTAGATGTTCACTGAAAGCCAACCACAGGTACTCATAAGTTTTGTAGTTTGCCACATAGTATGACGTCAGCGGTGACACATATTTGTTATAAAAGAGCTGTTTTTTATGAAATATTTCGAGATCGAGCTGTGCAGTGTCGAATGATTCCTGTTGTAGATAATTGATATTAAAACAGAAATGCACTTTGCCAAACTTCCTGAGTAGTTTTGATTATTGATGTTTGAGTAACTTCTGCATCCCTATCTGCCTCTGACTATTGCTAGCTTGTCTTAAAGGGCTCTTAGGAGTAAGAGTGAACTTGTTAGGAGAGAGAGGATGGTTAGAGGCCCAATGATCTAGTAAGCTTTGGGGTCCTGGTAATATCGGACGTCCTTCGCCATTTAGATGAGAGAACGTGAAGTTCCCTGTAGATAGCGGTTTAGATTAAAAAGCAAGATCTTGCAATTATATGTAGGACGGGTCCCTTGTTTACTCCCGAAAACCCCTCACAATTTCTACGGGAAACTGAGTGGACAGAAGGCTGAAGTAGATAAATAGGAGACAAACAGACAAGTCTGTTAAAGAAGATATGTTACACCCCCCATCAGGGGTAAACATTGGGGGCAATAAGAGAAAGTCACGTAGAATGTCGGCTAGAAGATATATATGGCCTGGCCAAGTGTGTTTATATATTGTGTGTGTAAGTCAAAAGAAAAGTGAAGTGTCGAAGAAGCAACAAGAGAATATTTTCTGTGTTTAAAATGAAGAATTGTTTATTTGTTGTTTAGAATATTGATTAAATAGAGAAGTTGAAGTGAAACGAGATATAGAGGTATTGAGCTGCGACGATTGCTGCACACTCATATTGAAGTGATTGTTTGATTAAAGAGTTGTTTGTGTGAAGCACGGTAAGTATCGACAGGCGAGTGAGCCTTGTCACAATGAGGATATTAATCCGCTCGTAGACATGTGCAAGCAGTTGCCAAAACATGCACCCAAACTACAATATAGCGCAGAATGGGTTAAGGGAACAGTGAATACAATTTTCATGTAATGGCCACAAGGGGGATCGATGTCAAAAGTAGTTTTCCAACTCGTGGCCACAAATTTGCATGCAGCACACACAAGGAAAAAGCTGGAGAAAAGTCTAGCTAGCTTAGAGCTTTGGAAGATGTACCAGGAAATGGGAAGACCCGCCTCCTGAAGACTGGATACTAAGCCAGCATAAAGACGGGGGTGATAAGCCTTCAGCTCCTCCACCGTGCCTAAAGTAAATGACGATAATCCAAAAGATGACGGAGTGTATCCACTTAGAGAGCTTAAAGCAGCAGCAGGGTATGAAACCCAACGTATGTACCGCCTGCTTATAGCAGTGACAAATGTTCAGAGAAAGCTCTGGAGAAAGATGTAGTCTCTACAGTCCCATGGGACAAAGAAAGAAGTGAATGACCGGGTATGACCCTGGATATATAAAAGTAAATTAAGAGATGGAAAAGAGAGAAAGACAAAACTGACGAGATAGCGCTCATACAAAATGAGTGGATGGGAGGTCAGCTATTGCTCAAACTCGACAGAAGTCTTTGAAGAATGGGATAGAATAGACAAGAAGGGAGAAGAAGAAGAGGAAGAGAAGTTAAGACAAAAGAGAATACAAAGGTGAAAAAATTATGAAAAACTTAGGGCAAATGAGAGAAGAGAGATGAAGAGACAGGAGGAAGAAAGACTTAGGGAAGAGGCAAAGAATCAAAGGGCATTTGATGAGGAAATGGAACGGTAGAGTGCATGCGACATTGATCGCATTGAGAAAGAGTTAAGGAACCCCAATGCAGTAGTAGCATGGGGGGACATAAAAGAGTTCTTCCCGTCACAAGAGCCGATGCCAAGGCCTTCTAGGGTAAATCTAGAGGAAGATTTTGAACAGGAAACTATTGGAGACAGAATTGCAAAAGCATATGATGAAATAAAGATAAAAAATGAATTGAAAAGTTAAGGGAAAGATGATCAATTTGAGATTTTCCAGTTGCGAGGAAAGGACGGAAGTCCGTTTAGTTCTAAGCACCAAGCTCTGTCTATGGACAGGCTGACTCTGAATAGGGACGAGAAAGAAGGAAGTCAAACAAGTTGGGGAAGGAGATGTCAGACAAAGAAGGTAAACCTTCCGTTAGGAAGAAGGGACCGGTGCATGTGGGTTCGGAGAATAATAATAATTTAGCATTTATATAGCACTAAGAACCCTCAGGTATCTGAGCACTGCTTATATATTATCCACAGTGTGTGGTGTTCATTTATTGACCTCGGAAGGATGAAAGGCTGAATTCGGCCCTGCTGGGATACTAACCTGCGTTAGCAGGCTCTGCACAGATGTCAAAGCGAGCGCTCTACTCGCTGTGCTATTGGACCGGCTAAATGGAGGTTGTTTATTGACAGGTTTGGAGGTTAGATGGTCAGAGCTAGACCTACCTAAACTGAGGATGTCAGACCCCGTGGCATGGCCAGGTGGACCTAAAGGACAATCCCAGAGTGTGCGGGGTGAATCACCGCTATATGTAAGTAGATTAAGGTAATTTCCAGGAAGAAGGCATCAGGAAACATCGTCCCTACTATGGATAGGCAGACGAAGGAAGCCGATTGTGATTTCTGAGTTTCACAGTTTCCTTTATTAGAGAAAGGAGGGGTCAGACCACAGTATATTCCATGTCCTCAGATGGATAAGAACAACTTAAAATGCAAGTTGCCCAGTTTAACAGCAGGTGCCGTAAAATGGATCTATGAGTTAGAGAAATTGAAAGGAGGTAACACGTTAGCAATAGGAGACATTGAAGGTTACCTTGCAGCCATCCTTCGGGAAAGACCTGATAACATTTGGTCTAGTGTAGGATACGCTGGAGTTACCAAGCAGAACACGGCACATGATGGCGTGCCATTTAATAATTGCAGAGCAGCGGTCTGGAAAGCGCTATGAGTGCAGTATACTGATACGTCAGATATGGGAGCTATTATGGCATGAAAGATGCAGGAAAGGAAAGAACCACTTGCGTACATTCAACATTTTCAAGAGCAGTGGACTTTGGAAACTCGAGAGACATGCGGGAAATATATACCGATATTTTATCATATTTTATGTCAATGGTTTCCAGAGCAAGTACAGAGACAGCTCAAGAAATTTGTGGGTATGGAAGCAAAGGCATGGCCAGAAATTCAGCTAACCATTGCACATCATTGCCGATAGTTGCAAGAGAAAAGCAAGAAGAAGAAGGATACTAGAAAGGTAGAGAAAGCCAAATAAATGAATAAACAGCTTATCCTCCAGCATATAGCCCACAATGAAGGGATGGGTTTGCCCAAGATCAGACAATATATCAGACACAAGCACTGCGAACACAGCAGGCTTTGCAATCACAGCAAGCACCATTGAGTCTGCCACAAGGACAATCGCAGCATTCACCCATGCAGATACAACAGATGGCAAACATGGGCCAATTGTTGACTCCTGGAATAGGGGGGTGTCACTGTTGAGAGTGAAAATCCTTTTACAGGTATAAGTATGTACCCACAATAGGACATCACACTGGGGGACTTGATGCATTCAGTACTATTGTTAACGCCTAATCCTAGTGAGGAACCATGGGTTGATGCCATAATAGGAGGCAGATTTTTTTCTTTTTTAGTAGACACTGAGCAACTAGCTCATGTATACCAGAGGGTATCGGGTAATTTCATGAATGCTTCTAGGTTTTACACGAGCTACAAGTAGAGTTCATTTTTCACAAAAATTGCCAATTTCCATAGGGGAATGTGACATGCCTGTTCCATTATTGTATTCGAAACAGACACCTGTTAATATACTAGGTTGGAATTTAATGACGAAGTTGAACATGACAATTTCTTTTACTGATGAGGGTATAGTGTGTTCAACACCAGGGATACATTATTCAAATGTAAGCAAGTTTATCATGGCATTCACGGGGCATTGCAAGGGAAGCCATTGGAGCCTGAGGTTTTGAATTATGGAGTGCATATTTTGTTAACATGGCTACCTGGATTAGTGGGCAAAATAATGATAATACCTTATGAGTTTTCATTTAGTCCACAGATACCCATGAACGAGGAAGGGGAGAGATATAATTACAGGCAGCCATAGTATGAGGAGAATTGGCCATTTTCGAATCGATGACGAGGGCAGGCCATGGAGAACAGTGATTGCTATTGAAGAAGGGTTCAGGTTTACTGATGTCACTGATGATGATATTTTTAAGGATGAGCCACCAGATGAAAGTGATGTTTGAAAAATGCATCACATATTGGATTAGAACAGAAAGGAGAGAGATCCCACTTCGGATGGCGATCATGCAGCAACGTCCCACATATTATGATGAGGATATGTACAAAGTGCTAATTTCCTTATGGACTATAAGATAGTTTCTCTTATTAGGGTAAATTTGGGGTTTGGCGGTATTTTCTTACCATCAAAAGATGAGCGGTAGTTTGGTGGTAAATTAGCCTTGCATTTAGATTGGGTTGGGCCTCATATTATTTTAGTGACCATACCTTGTTAGCTTATATTGGGTAATCTAATGATATATTGTTTTGCGGTATTTAGTGATGAGCATGGTTTTCTTCCTTATATTATAACCCCATCATAAAACAAAACCTTCCTTTCTATTAGAGTACCTCCCAGTGGTTGATAGAGAGCCTTGGACCTATGCACTTGATAGAAACCCAACAATTTATTCAGCGCGCAACCTATAGGTTGTGGCTGGTATCACTGGCTTATTTACATCCAGTGATCTATGTCATGAAGTATTACTGGCTCATGGACGTCCAGCAATCCATATATCATCTCAGATTACCTGCCATCATCATGCAATGAAGACACACACACACACAAAAATGCTTTATCACTGAATATTATTAGCTTCTTTTAGACTGTTGTTTTATCTGCAGTGGTAAATTGACAAATGCACTAGTGAACAAAATTAATATCCCCTGTATACTTATATACATACATTCACAGATGCAAAAATGAGACTAAATCCATTTGTTTTCATGGATACTTATTATTTGGAACCTTATTTACATTTTAAGAAATCTTACCATGGATACATTGCATCATCATCTGAAATACCAAAAAGAAAGAGAAACAGAACAAACAAGCCTTTTAAAGCATAGGTTAATTTTCCCCCATTCCGAACATGGTGAAAAATACATGCAGTGACTTCCCTGCCTTTCTACACTATAACTTGTAGTCAAACATGCACCATTTAAAAAAAATCCTCACTTGGCACAAATATATCTCACCGAGATTAGAGTTTCTTTGAAGCTCCGAGCGTGGCCTTGCTATTTTCGTGAATGCAGGTTCGGTATCAGCACAAACACTTCCGTAAATCTTGTGTGTTGGGGGAGCACCGGTGAGAAATTCTCTAGCCAGTGCTCTGT
Organism: Ambystoma mexicanum; assembly: GCF_040938575.1. Classification (NCBI taxonomy): domain Eukaryota; kingdom Metazoa; phylum Chordata; class Amphibia; order Caudata; family Ambystomatidae; genus Ambystoma; species Ambystoma mexicanum. The sequence continues at coordinate 1,154,720,272 of NC_090928.1, forward strand.
GACCGCTTGGACTTCTGTTTTCACAGCCCAGTCTCCACCAACTAACTCCCCTTCTCCTCTCTTGTCATCAAGAGAGCTCTCCTCCAGCCCCTTTTTACGTAGTTCATCTGCTGACACTTTCCTCCAATCATGTTAAAAGGATTTTTTCTGCCCTATCCTTCATTTGTAGAACAAAGAAATCCTTGCTCTCTGAGCTACTGTACTGTTTCATTTATTTCCTGCTGTGCATACTTTCTCTCTGCTCTCCAAAAGCTAACACAGAAAGAGAGAAGGAAAAAAATGTCATCGTGCATTTAAAATGCATTTACAGCAGTGCCACCAACATATGTATTTTCACTTCATTCTGCACATGAGACTACATTATAATGTTAAGAAAGTTAGAATTAGTGTATAGTAATGTTCATTAAGTTAGTCAGTTATATGATTATTGTGGTCTCATGTATAAGGAATCACAGAGAAAAAGAAAATGGTGCACTTCATTCTCTGCAGTTGCACATTGGGCTTTGCTGTGTTATGAATTCTGTACCTTGCATGCCACCAACAACATATTCACATGCTATGCTGGCAACACAAAAACAAATGTATGTACCACATTACTGCAGGCAATAAAATGCCACTGCATTTTGCAATAAAAAGTATGCCTTTACATTTTGGTAAAACGCGATATATTTTCTTACATATTTCCCTCCTTTTTCGACAATTACGGCTACCCAAATCCACAATTGGAGGAAACCCAAATTGTTATCCTTTTTTCTTTCCATCATAGCAACTCAATAAAATGAACTTTCATCATACATCACTGCTCAATCATAATAAAAGTAAAATTCAACTCAACTGAGTTCATAAATCCTTATCAGATATTGTTCACGTTTCTTTCCAACTGAAGTGTCCATGTGTATTCAAATGCCTTTGCCCAATTGTAAAATCAATATTTTAAGTTACAATAACAAAATAATAAAATAAAATAAATAAATAAAATAAAGAATTAACATAATTAATTCAATTAATTAAATAAAACAATAAAGTTGTGGGACACCATCGCCCATACTTTCAGTCACATAGGATAATCCTCTTCACCCACCAAGCTGCAGAATTAAGTTCAATTCATCACTGTCCCATTAATGATGTTCACTATCTTTATTATCACATCTCTGAGACGTCTTGATCATCAACTTTTCATCATCTTGTTCCTTCGGTGAAATCCTTTTGGCACCCTTGTATTCTTTTCCAGAGAAGTCATCTCTTTGAGCGTCCCGGTTACTTTGTCTTAACCTCCATACTTCGGTCCGGAGACTTTGTTCAGGCTTCATCCCATGGACTCCAGGACTCCGTCATCTTTCTCGTCCTCCGGTCCTGTGACCTCCGACCTCAAAAGATATATTAGTAATTCTAAATTAAATAGAAAAGAGACAGATTAAATACATAGCACAATACCAATTTCACCCTTTTTACCATGAAAAAAAAAATATATATAGTTCAAAATATTCCGCTTTCTTCTGCTGAAACTAAGCACATGTGAGAAAAAAAACATATACACAAAACACCATTATACATTAAAATATATTTCAACTATGTACCATAATAATTCAATCTGCTTCAGCCACTTTTGTCAGTGTTTACCATCTATGGAATGTTCATCTACCTTTATCTCTCTAATCTCTATAATAAGGACAACAACTATTTTATTATTTCTATGATGTGGGATACTATGGATACAGCCACTGTGTCTTCCCTTCCATGTCTTCAGGGCACTTAAGCTGTTTCTACTTGCTCAAGTCTCCTGATTTCATGTTTTGGATGACAGGGATTAATTTGGTTAACTTGAACAAATTGCTCTGTTACCGTTTCACCCTCTGTCTTCAATATTTTGTAGACTACTGGAGACACCTTATCTACGATTTGAAAAGGCCCTTGCCAGGCCGCCAGGAATTTGGAATTTTTATGTTTACCTTTTACAAAATGAAATTTATATACCTGGTCCCCTACATTCTACTCTTTCACGGATGTCTTTCAATCATAATATGATTTTGCACTGTCAACAGCTCTCTCCAAATTTCACTGCACAAAAGCAAATGCATGTTGTAAATGCTTCCTCAGTTCTTCCACATATTCGTGAACTGTAGATGCGCTTACAAATGTCTGTTCATGTGTCCTGTAAAATAAATGTTGTGGCAGTACAATATTCCTTTCTGTTAACACCTCATGAGGGCTGCTACCTGTTTGCTTTGGAGTGGATTTGATTGCCATCAAAACCAGGGGTAATCGTAAATCCCAGCTGGAACCTGCCTCTGCTACAAATTTCTTTAATATCCCCACAGCAGATCTGTTGCAACGTTTAACATTCCCAGAAGAGGCGGATCAGTATGCAATATGCAGTTTTCTCTTCACCCCCAGTATCTGCCATACTTTACTCATTAAAGCGCTTGTAAAATGACTTCCTCTATCTGATTCTATTCTTTGTGGTAATCCAAATCTTGAAAATATATGATTTACCAGTAATGTAGCTGCGGTTTGCGCACTACAATCTGGTGCAGGAATACACTCTATCCATTTTGACATCAAACAAACCACACTCAAAATATAACAGTTCCCCCTACTCAACCTTTTTACAGGCCCTACATAGTCTATTTGCAAATCTGATCATGGAAATGTTAAGCCTCGTTTCACCAGTGGAGCGCTATGCTTTGGTGAAGCAGGTTTAAATTGGGCACATACTAGGCACCCCCTAGTATATAACTCCACATCCTGGGACATATGTGGCCAGTAAGCATAATCTTTCAGTATCTCTAAAGTCTTTCGTGAACCTCTATGTCCTGCAGTTATTGCATCATGTGCATAGTGTAGCATTAGCCCTCTGAATGAAAGGGGTACCACTCACTGTATTTGTCCTGTTATGGATTCCCTGATCATGAGTCCATCCAGTGGTCTAATTGGTTTATTATTCTTTAATAATACCCTCAACTCCTCTTTTCCTGTACAATCATTCTCAGTTAAAGGATTTTGTTCGGGATTCATCAAATGATTATAATAGATCCCAATATTGGATCATCTTTTTGTGCCTTAATCGGATCTTGATCTGGTGTATCATGACTCCATTGCACTACTGGTTGTTCTACCTCCTTTGGAGCCTTATAGCGTGTAACTGCATCTATCTGTATTTCACCAATAAAGTGTTCAATGGGTAGCAACTGTCCCATCACAGCCCCAATTTTGGCTAAATTATCTGCTTTATCATTTCCCTCCTTATCCTCTGGAGTTTTTAAATGTCCACACATTTTCCTCCAATATATTGTTAAATCATTCTCTCACACTAATTTGTCTGTATAATTTTTCCATGCTTGAGGGGCTTTTTATTATATATAAGCATGCCTCTTGCTTTCCAGCCAGGCAAGTATTACACAAAGCTATTTCGTGCATAATCAGAATCTGTCACCAGCACGATTTCACTGAATTTATTATCAACTGCAGTAGTAATTGCTTTATAAATGGCTGCCAATTCCTTTACCTGACTACTCCTAGCCCCCATTCTTATCCCTATACTAGGAATCTCTTCACATTTCAACCAGACATTTGCTATTCCTGATAAAAATTGTTTATTACTGTCATTTTCAACGTGAAAAGCACAACCGTCAACATTTGAGTGTAGAGCAATTACTCTACTCCAGAAAGCCCCTGTCACTCTACCTTACCTTCATAGTGTAGACTGCCATAGACCTAAACAATACATACTTAGGAAGACTTGTGACCACTGTAAATGGATTGTAAATGTTGCCTTGTGATGCATATTAACTTACTTGCCAAATTTAGCTAGTGCCACACATGTAGGGAACTGAACTTTAGCTTGCGCCGCATCTAGATAGAAATGTGATTGCTAGCATGTGCCACACTCAGGATTCCTAACTTTAGCTTGCACCACATCTAGATAGAAATGTGATTGTTAGCATGTGCCACACTCGTATGGAATTCTTAACTTTAGCTTGCGTCGCATCTAGATAGAAATGTGATTCTTAACACGCACCACACTTAGAATTCTGAACTTTAGCTCACGCCGCATCTAGATAGAAATGTGATTGATAGCATGTGCCACACTCTTATGGAATTCTTAACTTTAGCTTGCATCGCATCTAGATAGAAATGTGATTCTTAACTTGCACCACACTTAGAATTCTGAACTTTAGCTTGCGCCGCATCTAGATGTGATTGGTAGCATGTGCCACACTCAGGATTCCTAACTTTAGCTTGTGCCGCATCTAGATAGAAATGTGATTCTTAACATGCACCACACTTAAAATTCTGAACCCTCGCTTGTGTCGCATCTAGATAGAAATGTGAATGTCAGCATGTACCGCACCTAGATGGAATCCCATAATTTCAAGGACAGCAATGCCAACTAACCAACCAACTAACAATTTCATCCCTTTGCATACATCTCTCAAACTCTAACCAAACACAACCACAAGCCTAAAATGCAGCAATCTGCACAAACTTCACAACAATGCACAACAAAACAAACCACACATAGACTTGCACAACAGCACACAACCACTACCGACCATAAAACACCCCAAGCCCAGCCAACGGACCCACCGGGCTGAGGCTGCCAACAGCACATCACTGCTCTCTTGCACTTTTCCAGCTTATTCGCACTAACCCACCCCTCTACTCCCCTTTTCAGAGCCGCCAGAGTGCCAGGGGACCACTTTGGTGGTGATAGTGCGCGGTACAAATGTCCTTTAACATTAACATTAACATATACAGTTGGTAAATTCTTGCATGTCTTTTCATCAAAAGCTTTGTGTGGTGATTCAAACTCCTGCAAACTAGATTACACCTCTACTTCATCTGATACACATTAAGCTGCACAGTCAAGTAGATCCACTAATCTTTGAGCAACTGGGCTCTTTTTATTTTGGCCATACCTCACTTCTACAGGAAATCCTTGTAATGCCAATGTCCATGAAGTAATCCTGGACTGTGCTAGGTTGCCTGACCTAATCCTTTTACTTTTTAAAAACTGCAATGGTTGATTATTTGTCTCAATGACTCCCTTTTCTCCTTGAACAATGGGGTGGAAATGCTGCAACGCCCACACAGTGGTCAAAAGGGCCTTTTCACATTCACTGAATTTAATTTCAACTTGATAAAATGCCTTACTTGCATAAGCAATGGTTTTGTGGTTCACATTATGTTTTTGAGATAATACTGCTGACATACAGTGTTCAGTGAAACCTATTTCTATAAAGAAATTCCTGTTTTTTTATGGGACACGCTAAAAATGGTACCTTTATAAGACATTCCTTTAATTTAGCAACTGCCTCAGATTGCTCCTTTTCCCATTTCCAGGGTGTATTCAGCTTCAATAGTTTAGTTAATGGTTGAGTAATTTCAGCATATTTTTCAATACATTTCCTGTGTATCCCGTCATTCCTAATAAACTTTTTTAACTTTTCACATTTCTAGGATCTTTCAATTTCTGTATGGCCTCCACCTTTTTCTTTTGTGGATTTAGTCCATGTTCAGTTACTTCATGGCCTAGGAAATTCACCTTTTTCTTGCACCATTGTGCTTCCTGTAAAGATACTTTGGCACCTGCCTTTTGCAATTGGTCAAGTACATGTCTAATTTCATCAAAATGGCTTTTTAAGTTTTCATTTTTTATCAGGACATCATCCACATAAATTATAGTTCCTCTTTCCGCTGCATCAGACATAGCCTTTCTCAAAAATATGCCGAATTCACTCCCACTGTTGCCGTACCCGAATGGTGTTCTAGCCCATGCATATTGCATTTTATCAAATGAAAATGAAAACAAATTCTGAATATCTTCTGCCAGTGGCACACACCAATATCCAGATGTGAGATCTAATGTAGTAAACACCGTTGAGCCATGCACCTGAGCAAGTCCTTTATCAAGGAATGGCAGTGGCCATCGGGACACTGGCACTCTTTTATTTAACTCTCTCAAGTCTACACACAGACTCCATTGACCATTTGGCTTTAACACATCCAAAATCGGAGTGTTGGAGGCGCTATGAATGGGCCTGATAATTCCCAGAGACTCCAAGTATTTAATTATCTCTGCCAGTGACTCTAAACATGCCAGCTGTAACCAATACTGGCGCACAAATACTGGACTTCTACCACACCCCTCCGGCAATGTGGCAACATGTAAATTAGTTAGGCCACAATCATATGCATGTTTGGCAAAAACATCTTTAAATTCCATACATATTTTCCTCAATTCATTTTTATCCTCATCGCTATCACATGCATCTGCTAACAAAATCTGCTCCTCTACCATTTTTGAAAATTCTGGGAAATCCTCCAGCGGAGGAATCTCTGTACTTTCTTCCAACTGTGTAGCTGTGTCTCTCTGTAAAGCTGCCACTTTTAAATATTTTGGCATATCAGCCTCCACTTCAATGTGCTGATATTCTATTTCATTTTCCTTTAAATCAAACACTATACAATTCCCTTGGTGACAGCACACTGTCTCATTTGAATCATAAGGATATACAGATTGAATTTTAAAGATCCCTTTGGCCTGGGAATCCAGATATTCTGGCAACACACCCTGTGCATCTACATACCTCTCAGGGATATTTCCAATTAACATGTTTTTGAAATCTGCAGTATAATGTGATTTTTTATGGCCATTCCTAATGAAAAATTCTCTTCTAAATGAATATCCTGACATCCTTTATTATTCACCATAATATTGACAGATCCTTCTCCAACATCTATCAATGGGGTGTATTCATAATCCAGGCCTTGCTGTTTTATGGATTCATTCAAGCACACAAATGCACCAGAATTTTTCATTTGCTGTCCATTCTTGCACTTTAGTGTTATAGTAGCCTGCTGGGGGAATGCAGGAATGGTAATACCCTTCTTCACCTGTAATTCCATTGCATATGGGACCAGGTGTCCGCAATGATAAGCCTTTCTCTTGTCTTCAAATTAGGGCGCAGGCTTACCTAGCCGGGACCATATTTTTTGGTTAAGGAAATCTAACACCATACACATTCTGTGCATGATATCATTGCCCATGTAAAAATCATTTTTTGTTCCACTCACTATCCACACATTGTGGTAGATGGTTTTTTGTCCAATATTACTCTTTAGCATGCATCTTCCTGCAATTCGGTTTTCAAAGTCTGGATTGTCCAAACCAGAGACATATTGGTTTGCAATTTAAAATTTTGGAATCTCCTCTCTCTACATTATTTTCTGTAGTAATTTCTCATTAATAAAGCTCCTTTCCTGTTCAAGCGCCAAAGCAGCTTTTATCACTCTAGAATGGTCATTTATACCAATGTGAACCCATGGTTGCCCATGTTCCATGTGTATTTCAGCAAGGGTGGTAATGTGTTTTTCTGTATCTGTTTTAGGAACATCATTCTGTTTGCATTTCTTTTCTTTTAAATAGAAGCGCAATGTGTGCTCATCTATTTCAGTTTGCCATTTCGGATCCAAATAAATCTGCACAGATTGTTTTTCTTTTTTATGTCAACCTCAGTGACACCCACAATGGGCACCTCCTCACCCTTAAAGTCATGCACTGGGCCTTCACTCTGCCTCACTGTGATCTAATTCTGTGGAGATCTCCCTTCATCGATACTTTTCCCCAATTCTTTGGACATAATTGTGGCCTGTGCGCCTGGGTCAATCATTGCAAATGTATTGCATTTCTCTTCCACTGTAATGGGAGCATAATATCTGTCTTCAACTTCCTCTAACACACACAAAAAGTGTGAATTCTTACTAATTTCACGATTCACTTTTCTCAGACCTTTTTCACTTTTGGCTAAGCACATTGGTAAATGAAAGGACTTTTTTCCCTCCTTTTTGTCCATTTTCGTTTGAGAAACCTTACTCTTCTCCCCATATTCAGGGGTCCTTTGAAGTGTGGCCACTGTTCACCCTTCCATCCGGGGGTCATCAGAGTTCACACTACAATTCTCCAACTGAATATGCGTGAAAACATTATTTAATAATTTGTCATTTTCTAATTCTGGGCACTTGTGGATGTTTGGCATTGTACCAATCTTTTTAACTTTCTCAAAAATCTGTGGCTCAAAGAACTCTTCAGGTGACTGATATGTACCCTCCTTTTGAGTACTTATTCTTTCTGCCTGTATTTTGTTATTGTTTTGAATGTCTAGGGAGAGCGTTCTAACATCCCCACTTACTCCCTGTTCAATTGAATTCCCCATGCATGAGCTGTCTTTCTTAAATCTGTCCCTTTGTTCTTTTGGAATTTGATGTTTCCCTTTTTCATTTGTGCAAATCTCCAATGTTTGATTTAACTCCAGGTTAAACCAAACTTCTTTTTTCGATGTATTTGCAATTCCTGTCACATGTTCATTTTCTGGTATTTTCCTTTTTAAATCATTAGGCATCTCAGAGTCATTATGCAAAATTAAATCAGGGCAATCTGTCTTTTTAGCATTACAGGTATCATTAATATTTAGTCACTTATCAGAAGTCACCCGATCATTACTATGGCCTGCCCCCTCCATTGATGACAGTTTTTTTGCCGTACAGAGCTTTCCTATTTCTTCAGCCAACATTTTCACTTGGGCTTCGAGACACTAAAATCTTTCCATCTCTCTAAAATCTTCTCTTTGTGGCCAAGGTCGATATTGGTTGTTTTTGCCCTGATTGAATCTATTTTGATATCTCTCAGGAGAATGATTTCTATTGGGGTTGTTTCTGAATTCTTGATTCATGTGGGGCGGCGAGCGGGGTGTACCTGTCCTTTGGTTATAGTCCCCTGGTGGCAGTGATTTATTGTATTGACGTGGGGCATAATTCATACTTTGCCTCATGTCCTGTCTCTCATTTTGTGAATATTGTCCCCTATGCTGATTTCCATTTTCAGTAAATAGATCCACATACCGGGATTGGTCTTGATTACCAAATATCATGGTATTAGGGTCAAATCTGCTTTGTGTCCCCAATGTCTGGTAGGAAACACTATTTCTTTGATCCTGACTTTGTCTCTGATTATTATTCATACCTGACATGTCAGGCCGATACCCTGCCCGGGGCCTGTCTACTAGGTAGCTAGGGCTAATGTAACTCTCCCTATTACTAGGATCATGTGATTGAAACATTGGTGCAGGGAGCGAAAACCTCTGTTGATTACCCCTTTGTTCAGGTGTCACATTATTTTTACCTGGACTTTGAGCGGACTCAAGGGACATTTTAGCTGACCTGATCTCCATCACTGTTGCTGAGGATTCTTTAGATTTTGGTCTAGTGTCTTTCATTTTATCACTCTCTCTACCCTGACAATATAGTACCTCATATAGTTTTGTACTTTGGTGCACAATCCATTCAAGGGACTTGTCACAGTCAAATTCACGGACTAACTGTGATATGATGTCTTTCTGTAGCCCAGAGAAGTAGGCAGTTTTAAACTCATTGGAATTGGGGTTAAAAGATACATCAAAGCGAGAAAAAACTCTTTTTAAATCTTGCAAAAATTGGCGAGGTGACGTATTAGGCCCCGCTGTAATTGTGTAAGGAACTTTCTTCGCCTCCTGTAATGATTGGAATGGAGAAAAATGACGTCTAATCTCTTTTCCAAACTCTGCCCATATCATGTTCTGCTGTTCATTTAATCCCCTAATGATACTGGCTGTGGGAGCATACAGAGTTAAGTGAAAGTATTGTCTGTATTGTTCCTTAGGTATCTGGAGGGCTTTAAATATATCATACACCACTTCTAAGTGGTCCTCTATACAGCACTACCCTCTTTTTTTAAATGGTTTGATCAGAGCCTTGATTGATTTCATTATTTTAATAGGGCTACTCATTGTTAGCATGGAATTGCACAACTTTGTGATTCAACCCTTGTTTTAGGTGTATTTGATTGGTGGCGGCCCCCAATGGGTGTGTCAAATCCCCCAAGGGTGCCGAAACCAGGTTCAGTCACCGGCCCAGCCACTGGGGCACTATCTCCCCATGTAGAAATAGAATTCACCTCAACGCCATTGAATGTGGTGCCCTGTCGTTTGTCCCGGGACCTGGAATTGCATATTTGCTGTTCCAAATCTTTGCACTTTTTAAGGAGCCTATCTGCCTCCTTTCGCAAGTAATTGTTTTCATCACCCATCTTATTAATCACATCTTGCATGTTGCTCATTTGCATTTGGCATTCATTGAATTCTATGTCTCTCTTGTCTCTTTCTTGAAAGATTGTAACCATTTCCTGTTCAGCATTTTGAAGATCACTTTCTTTCTCAAAGTGTTCTTTTTGTAAAATTTTCATTTCCAAACCAACTTCATCTTTGTCTTGTCTAAAATGATCTACCAACGCTTCGAGTGGTTTTATTCTTGCTCACTATCCTCAAATTGTTTCTTTCTTTGAGACAATTGGGTGTCGAGGTCTTTACATTTTGACTGCATGTCCTTTTGACATAACTCTAGCTCTGCTCTTCATTTTTCCTCTTGTTCACTAGCTCCATCCAATTCAATTTTTAATCTGCTATTCAGCTTGATATCATTTTCTTGCATTCGCACAGACCTATTTAAAATAAACCATGTCTTGGCACATAGCCATAGCAATCTTTGTCTGCATGTTTAACAGCAGCAATTAATAATCTCAAAAGACAGACCTGGATTATGCTACCTTCTGCAAAAATACTGTCTAATGGTTCTTTCTGCACTTCACCATATATGCCGCCATGCCATTCTGTGGCATTATTTGTTGATCATGTCCCATGTGCATATAGCTTTGCCTCCAGATATTGCACTTGGGAATGTGGCCTCCATTTGAGACATTCTGAAATTCTCTTTTAGTGTCACACTGCTCTCATAAAATGGGTTCCCTTTAATGCACGTATGGTAGTGTGAGACACACTTTCCATGCCCAGTAGGTGCTCTACAGCCACTTTTCCGGCCACTGCACCAATATTTGTAAGATATTTTGTCTTATTGGGATAAATTTGGGGTTTGGTGGCATTTTCTTACCATCAAAAGATGAGCGGTAGTTTGTTGGTAAATTAGCTTTGCATTTAGATTGAGTTTGGCCTCATATTATTTTAGTGTCCATACCTTGTTAGATTATATTGGGTAATCTAGTGATATATTGTTTTGCGGTATTTAGTGAAGAGCATGGTTTTCTTCCTTATATTATAACCCCATCATAAAACAAAACATTCCTTTCTATTAGAGTACCTCCCAGTGGTCTATAGAGAGCCTTGGACCTATGCACTTGATAGAAACCCAACAATTTTATTTAGAGCACCACCTATATGTTGTGGCCGGTATCACTGGCTTATTTACATCCAGTGATCTATGTCATAAAGTATTACTGGCTCATGACGTCCAGTAATCTATATATCATCTCAGATTACCTCCCATCATCATGCAATGAACACACACAGACACACATACACACAAAACTGCTTTATTACTGAATATTATTAGCTTCTTTTAGATTGTTGTTTTATCTGCAGTGGTAAATTGACAAATGCACTATTGAACAAAATGAATCTACCCTGTATATTTATATACATAAACTCACAGATACAAAAATGACACTAAATCCATTTGTTTTCATGGATACTTATTATTTGGAACCTTATTTACATATTAACAAATCTTACCATGGATACATCGTATCATCATCTGAAACACAAAAAAGAAAGAGAAACAGAACAAACAAGCTTTTTAAAGCATGGGTAATTTTCCCCCATTCCGTACATGGCGAAAAATACATGTAGTGACTTCCCTACCTTTCTACCCTATAACTTGTAGTCAAACATGCACCATTCAAAGAAAATCCTCACTTGGCACAAATATATCTCACCGAGATTAGAGTTTCTTTGAAGCTCCGAGCGTGGCCTGGCTATTTTCACAAATGCAGTTCCAGTATCAGCACAAACACTTCTGTAAATCTTGTTTGTGAGGGGAGCACCAGCGAGAAATTCTCTAGCCAGCGCTCTATGACCCCTTGGACTTCTGTCTTCACAGCCCAGTCTCCACCAACTAACTCCCCTTCTCCTCTCTTGTCATCAAGAGAGCTCTCCTCCAGCCCCTTTTTACATAGTTCATCTGCCGACACTTTCCTCCAATCATGTTAAAAGGATTTTTTCTGCGCTACCCTTCATTTGTAGAACAAAGAAATCCTTGCTCTCTGAACAACTGTTTCATTTATTTCCTGCTCTGCATACTTTCTCTCTGCTCTCCACAAGCTAACACAGAAAGAGAGAAGGAAAAAAAAAATGTCATTGTGCATTTAAAATGCATTTACAGCAGTGCCAACAACACATGTATTTTCACCTCCTTTTGCACATGAGACTACATTATAATGTTAAGAAAGTTAGAATTAGTGTTTAGTAATGTTAATTAAGTTAGTCAGGCATATGATTAATGTGGTCTCATGTATAAGGCATTACAGAGAAAAAAATGGGTGCACTTCATTCTCTGCAGTTTCACATTGGGCTTTGCTGTGTTATGAATTCTGTACCTTGCATGCCACCAACAACATATTCACATGTTATGCTGGCAACACAAAAGCAAATGTATGAACCACATTACTGCTGCAATAAAATGCCACTGCACTTTGCAATAAAAAGTATGCCTTTACATTTTGGTAAACTGCTATATATGTTCTCACAGGACAACAGGTCCTTATGATGTAGGACTACTGAAAGAGGTAAGAGAGGTTAAGATTAAGCTGACACCAAGAGCAATTCTGCCCTGTGTAAAGCAGGACCCCATGTCCGGAGAAGCAGATGAGAGGATTTTGAGGACTATATCGGCTATGATGGATCAAGGTATTCTAGTGACGTCAGAGTCACCATGCAGTACTGCGGTGTATCCGATCAAAAACATTAGAAGGTGTTGTGGCATTTAATTCAGGACATGCGCCAGATTAATCAGATTATAGAGGCAGAGTTTCCTCTAGTTCCTAATCTGGCGACAATTCTATGTAATGTCATGGTTGAAGCACAATATTTCACAGTGATTGATTTGAAAAATGAGTTTTTCTCAAACCCGTTGCTTATGGACTCCTAAGATCTTACATCGTTTACTGAAACTGAAACTCAAAAGCACTAGGTTGCCCCAAGGGTATTGTGAGTCTCCATCAATTTTTAACAGAGTCCTGCATATGGATTTAAGCAATGTAGATCTGACGAGTGTTGTTTTGCAGTACGTAGGTGACATTTTAGTTTGCAGCATGTCTGAGGAAGAGTGTAAACGAGACATGATTCAATTGATGATTATTCTTGCAAAGAAAGGATGTAAACTGGACAAAGAGAAACTGTAGTATTGTCAAAAGGAAGTGTTGTACATAGGACAATTAATCTTGCATAAAGGAAAGAAAGTTTCACAAGAAAGGGCTGAGGCGATTTTGAAAACAGCAAAGCCACCCATGATAAAGCGAATGCAGCAGTCTTTAGGACTGTGCAAATATGTTAGAGCATGGGTATTTAAAGCCATTGCTGCTACCCTTGAAAAAAAGCACAGCAGAGTTTAAAAAAGATTAAATGGACTGAGGAAATGGAGGAAGGATTTGATTAATTGAAAAAAGCAATTTGTTCAGCTCCAGTTGTTATGGCAAGTATAGGTTTTGGACACAGACAGACCTTTAAGTTGAACTTACTGACTCACACTATCCTTAATTTATTTAGGCAGGGAAATCCAATGGGGCAAGTTAGGCTTTACACCATCCTGACATTTCAGTTAAGAAAGACCTTTTGTTTGAAATTTGAATATATTCTCTGTCTTGCTTCATGATGCCTTTACAGTAATTTGTGCTCCCAAATTGTTCCAAATAGAGTTGGTCCGGACAGGCAACAGCATTTCTAGTCTCAACATTCTATCTTCACAAGCAGCATAAACTACTATCAATAGGAATGCCCGCCAATGGACCATGATACTCATTAATGGGCAAAATATTAAAATGCATATAAGTAAAAAACTACTAAAAAAGGAAGTGCAGGATTTTTTTTAGATATTGACAAGGACTTTCAATGGGGAAGCCAGATTTGGCAATTTCAACATATCAATTATTACTGCTCTGCTTTCCCATATTAATTGATCTGTTCCAATCCATTGTTATTAGCTTTAATAAGCAGAAGTAAGTGGGATTGTGAAGGTTATCTTTAATGTAATTAGCTATCAAGTTTTGCAGGGAGCTGTTTCCAGCCAAGCTTGATAGCAAGCTTCCTATGCTGCGCTAGCCAGAGTGCTCTGAATGATGTCACACCCAGCTCGCACTGAAGAGCCTCAACAGGAACTGCCTGTGGGACTCCTAATATAGGGTGCATCAGTTTCACAGTCAACCACTTGAAATACTTCAATGGTGGTTCATCAATGCCATATAAAATGGCCGTAATAATGCTGAATTTATAAATCTCAAGGAAGCCCTCTATATTGTGTCCTCCCTTTTATTCAGAATAAACTGACGAAAAACTGACCATTTCCTAGCTATTTTTTGTGTAGTATAGATCTCATAAAAAGTTAGGTTAGTGCAGGAGATAATAGGTCTTCCCAGATAGACATATGTCTTCACAATTTCCAGGGGTTCCACAACAATCCACCATTTGTCTTACTTCTGGATTGGGCACCCATGATTTTTGTTTTCCTATAGCTTAACAACATATTATTATTGGCAGCATAGGATTTGCAATGTGTCCAATGAGTGCTGATGTCTTGTGGGCATGTAATCCAGTAAAATCGTATCGTCAGCATAAGCAAACAAGAAGATATGCTTGCGGGCCATGAATGTTTTATATGATTCCTGTGTGGTTTCTTTCACTTTTGTTTATTGAATATTTATGTGCCTTTGTGACATTACTGATTCTCTCCTTCAGGAGCATAACTTATAAACTATGTCTCAGCACCAAACTGTGTTGCCCTCAATTCATGGGATTTAGGTTTCAAACAGATTATGTACCATGCTCAGACAGCAAATTGTTGCAGACCTCCATGTAAATGGCAGACCTTACAAATGTCTAGGTGGAACTAGTGGTTGGGGGACCTTTGGGTTTGTATTGTGTTTGTATGGAGTGTTTATATTTATGTACTGTGCAATAATGGTGTGAGTCCAATGACGCTATAACCTTAGGGTGTGAAACACTAACCTTGCATTTTGTGCATTGTGTATCTTCATTGCTTACTTAGAGTACCATTTTAGCGTGTGTTTGTTACATTCAATGTTGTCACCTAGGATGTGTGACATAATTAAGGAAAAGCTGGAGTTACATGCAAAGCACTGGTTTGAGACAGGTGAGGACTTTTTATACAGGCTGTTCACCAGTGAAATATCCATCACACTAGAACAGTTCAACAGGATGCAATTTTTGAAAGAGAATCCACTTGCCTAATAAAACACGGTCAAAACATCCAATGAAAGTCCATGCCTAGGGTGAATCCGCAAGCATGGCTTGGGAGCAATAATCATCTACAAGGGCAGAATCAATGCTGCCTTCTTCAAGGAGAACTTTGTGTGTGCGTCAGTGGCTCCACATTTGGAAATATGGTATACCCCGAACACCCAAAAATACATTATTAGAATGGATAACACTACACAAGTTTTCTCAGGTGCAGCATTCACGGAGAACCAGGACCTTTTCTATGCCAAGACTCCTCCACATACGTAAATCTGATATGAATGGTCTGGATGTCATTTCCTAATTATGGTTTTATAGTGATAAGGTTTAATTAAGCCATTTGCACTTACTTTTTTTATGTGGATTTCCCATTTACAGGTACAGTACACAATACACTACATACTCCCTCATCCTACAGTAGGCACTTTTCCAGATATTTTATTATCTTCTCCACTGGTTGCGCTTCAACCCAGTTTGGTAGTAGATGACCTTCCACATGAGGAAAATTCAGAGATTCACAAACTCCTAGTATTTTATAAATTGATCAGCGCCAGAAAAGTTTTGAGCCGTTTGAAACCAATTGGCTCAACAAGAGTGAAATCAGCTTGAACTACTTAAGTCAGTAAATGATGTATTATCATACATTATGTGTATGTATCAATTTAGTCATGTTGTGGCTCAATCCATTATGTCAATGAGTTTTGAGTCAATCACTTGAAGTGTTCGTCTATATAGTCAGGTATACTATGAAATGTGATCATTCTTCATTATTAGAGGTTCACCCTCAGGACTGAAAGAACATCTATTAAATCAAGTGGAGTAACACTATTTGCATTCTGTGGGGCTCATCACGAGTTGTACTGTAGCCCTTACATGCGGCGGTTACGGTATTACTCCTGCATTTAAGGGCTGGCCCTATCACGAGCTGGGTGTTAAATGGGCCATTTTCACACCAACTTTTTTCTAGAGTTGAACATCCCATTTAGTGCCCTGTATTACTGCCAGCTGTATTAGCACACAATATTACCACTGTAAAATGCCCAATTGGATCTAATGGACCCAATGGGGAATGGAGATTTACTGTTAGGGCCCATCCCGTGATCTGGCAGTAAAACCACCAGACTGGTGGCCGCTAATGCTATTACTGTTGAGCGGTATTACAGCCGTGATAGCGCCGAGCTCGTTATGTGACAGTTCATGCTCATATGGAATATGTCCAAATCATTGGGCCTCATTACGAGTCCGGCGTTAACCGAGGCGGTAAAACCGCCTGGTTAACGCCGGACTCGTATTACCATTCCGCCTCCGTGATTCCCGGAATTACCGGGGCATCACAAACCCGGTTTTCCGGGAATCACGGAGGCGGAATGGTGTAAATCCCCATTCCCATTGAGTCCTATGGGACTCAATGGGAATCGGGATCATGGAAACACCGGCAGCATCTTGTAATGCTGCCGGTGTTTCCTCGTCCGCCTGCAGGCGGGCGGTGTTAAACCCGCCAGGTCAGACCTGGCGGGAACATCACCTCCCGCCTGCAGGGGTCGGGATCAGGCGGTCCGGAAACAACGGTGGCGGCGGGTTTACCGCCACCGTTATTTCCGGACCGCCACGGTCGTAATGAGGCCCATTGTCTTTACATGGCCACTGGAATAAATCAAAGCCTTAAAAAAGTCATTGTGGAATGGGCAAACATGCAGTGTAAAACAATAAGCGATCAAGTTCCACCCATTTCTCCTTCAATGTGGTATCAATGGGTAACGTATTCATGTCTGTAGGCTCCTGCACATGCATTATCCATAGTTTTTTTTACCTGGATTTATGTCAATTTAAGTTTCAAAGCATTGCCTATCCTTGCATGGTCATGGTGAACCTTTGATGTGACCCATTTGCCACATCTGTATTGTAATGTGTTATCACATGACCTGGTATTGACTCATGTAGAATTATCCCATGCAATATTGCCTCGAACCATCGGTTGCTAAAATCTTGAAATTGGCATACATGGTTAACATGTATTTTATTGGTTTAAAGGGTTTTGGTAATTAAGTGTCAACTGCATAATGTATTAAGCTCCCCCACTCTTTGTCTGGCCTCAGAATCTTAGACTTGATTGGTCAGATTCTTCACTAAATAATTAAAACAAATCTTGAATTAATACATACTAGAGTCTAGATTATTTTTGAATATATGAACGTAAACACAGTCAAATGCACCCTATATGTTTTCTCTAATGTCATTCTCTTTATTTGCACTTCTGGAATATGTATTACTTGTGCACACAAAACAGGGTCTGTATGATATATTTTCTGATCAACACAAAATATGTAATGAGATGTCTCCTTGGCTGGCCTGCATGCAAAACCTATTACAGAAGCACACCTGGTACTTTGGTGTTAGAAGGTTATGGCCTTATTGATCTTCACACTGAATAAAAAAATTGCAACCATGACAATATTCAGTGTATATTATTGCTCCAAGGTTACATTGGATTTTTTGCACATTTCCAACATGGGATCAATGTTAAAACGCAACTGCAACTTTAATTTTTAATGCTTCCCTTGTTTTGAAATTCTCCTTTAACATTACAATATTTCATAAGCCCTTTCAATTTAATTCATTTTCAGTTCAACAGGACATTTTTTCGTAGAGATGAGTGGGTCAAAGAACCAGACACTACAATGCATTTGATGCTAAAAGAATATCAAAAGGTCCGGCTAAGGTGCAGTAAAGCGAATGTTTAAGAGTAGGTGAGATTTTCGGCATCTGTGTAACTGGAGGAGGAAATGCAGGTATTTGCACTTTTGAAAGGTTTGTTTTTAATTGTTACTTTGCAGGGGTGAACCTATGGCACTTTTGTCAGGCACAGAAAACAATCTCTAGTGGCAATCTTCTATGAACAATGTAGAGGAGCAGTTGGATGCAATTTCCCTAACTCCCGCCCCTCACTGCCATCATACTGGAACAGCAGGGGAAGTGACCTATATGGGACTCTATATGTTATGCATATGCTGCATCAAGTGTATGAGAGACGATATGCAGTTTTCTTTGATATGCACTCAGACAACACTCGCACTGAAAGTGTGGAAAACCGTTGTGTAAAAAGATGTCAGCACACACCATTGGACATCATCATCAAGTGATGAGAGAAACATGTACAAAATGATAAAGTAATCATGAATGCAAAAGATAAGTGCAAATATGCCGTAACGCAAGGTAGAAAAGATACATAGAAGCTTGGAATATATAATGTGGCAAAGACAGTGCCATAATTGGAAAATGGACGTCGGCTTGTGTAAATATTCAATTCAACTACCTTAGAAAGAAATCAGAGTTTCAAAGTCAGGAGACGCTGGAAAAACAGCTTTGCGTGCAAAACAAAGAGTAGTCTATGTTGGCTAGGGATCAACGAGGCTATTTTTAAGGAATAGCTGCAAAGCACGAACGGAGGCAGATGGATAAGCCATGGACGAGACACATTGCTCTTAGATTAAAGAAGAAGAAAACATCTGCAAGAGCCAAGTATTGGATAATTCAAATTGCATAAAGTGTATACAAGGTAGAGTGAGCAAGTCTCTAGAGGCCAAGAAGAGCAATCATACTCAGTATAATTAAATCAAATAGCAGTAAATAGGAGGCTAAATGGACACATTCGTGGTCTCTTCACATGTGACTCAGAAGTTGAAAACAAGGACTATTCATTAAGCCTTGGATGAAGATAGTGCTGTGCATACACTCACTTGAATGTCCCAGAACAGAGAGTAGGATGCAAGGTCAACTAGAGATGGTAAACTTTGGCTCATGGCTTGACTGATGAGAGATGATGGACTAATTGGGAAAGTGGGGAGTAATCGGATGTGATTCAAGCACCTCGGTTTAATTTCGCTTACATGCTGCTAGCCAAGCCGACAGTCCAAGGTTGGGTGAGAATACCAACCAATAAGTGGGTCTATGGGGCAACCTGCTATGCAATTTTGCATAGACCAATCTGCTGCCATTTGTTTCCCTATGATCAGTATTATATGTATTTAGAGATCGTTCAAGGCATGCCTCACAGATAAGAGACCGCCATTGGTGCACTAACCCCTATATATTCTATAAGTAGACATGTTCCCCTAACCAGTCCCTCACACTAATAAGTGTTATAGTTGACCATGTAGGATGACATCATAGGTGGTGCATATTGGGGTATAAGACCTCTGTGTAATCAAGTTTGTGTGCGAGTGTGCATGCATCGGTCCAATGTCTGCCAGTTGACCCTGCTTTATTAAATTGAAAATAAAGTAGTACTTTGCCATATTCTTTGAGGCTGTCTGTTTTTTTTTTGGCCTGAGATATTTATTGGTAATTCTATCTAGCACAAGAGATGCTTCAAGCTGCTAGAGCACAACACTGTGATGGGGACATTGCATAACGCTATGCAGCAAGCACTCTAAACACAACCACAGTGCCCACTGACCATGGTATGTGGCCATGCACAGTGATCACTATGTCCACAGGTATAGCGAACATAGGCACAGTGTCCAAATTGTTTCTTGGAAGAGTGAATACTTGTTTTTGTATGTTAACACTCAATATTGACACATTGGCATGGAAGGTCAGAAATTTAGGTATCCTTTTTTTTAGAAATTGTGTTTACATTTGGTAGCAAAAGACAAGAGTAATGGCTGGAAGATTTTGAATGAATCATCATTTCTGACATAGATCTGTGAAACCCTACAAGACCATCTTGTATCAACCTGCTAGACAAATACAGAAAAGGAATGACCAAATTCAAATCAGGCTTGATCACACCACAAATTGACAGTCTATCCACATCCCTACTGCACGAGGCAACAATCAACCCCAGATATGTTGCAGCCTCATTGAGGGGCGTCATCAGTGTGGGGGGTCTGTCTGAATTTATTATGGCAGGAGTTGTAGATGTTTTAGTATGCTTTGATTGGTACTCAGCTACTTATGTTTATCCAGGTTTTCTGATTATATTTGACTCATCTAACAGGAAGATATGGGTGCAGGCTTCCACCGGCAGGAAAAGCATCCCACTAACAAGGCCCACTCATGAAGCCATTACATGTCTAGGCCAGCACTCCAGAGGCTACTTTACTCCCAACCACCAATGCAGAGACATTATCCTCCAGGGATTCCATCCCCAAAAGTTAGGGATATTTCGATCTGTTCCTCAGGATAACTATCTGATTTGTTGTCCGGACATGCTTGCCACCAGATTTGCTTTGCAAGTGTTTTCAGCTTGCTAGTCAGAAAGCCTATCTGGCAGTATGATCTTCACTATGCCCCGCACACAGAGAAAAGCAAACAAACAAGCTTTTTAAAGCATGGGTAATTTTCCCCCATTCCGTAAATGGCGAAAAATACATGTAGTGACTTCCCTGCCTTTCTACCCTATAACTTGTAGTCAAACATGCACCATTCAAAGAAAATCCTCACTTGGCACAAATATATCTCACCGAGATTAGAGTTTCTTTGAAGCTCCGAGCGTGGCCTGGCTATTTTCACAAATGCAGTTCCAGTATCAGCACAAACACTTCTGTAAATCTTGTTTGTGGGGGGAGCACCGGCGAGAAATTCTCTAGCCAGCGCTCTATGACCCCTTGGACTTCTGTCTTCACAGCCCAGTCTCCACCAACTAACTCCCCTTCTCCTCTCTTGTCATCAAGAGAGCTCTCCTCCAGCCCATTTTTACATAGTTCATCTGCCGACACTTTCCTCCAATCATGTTAAAAGGATTTTTTCTGCGCTACCCTTCATTTGTAGAACAAAGAAATCCTTGCTCTCTGAACAACTGTTTCATTTATTTCCTGCTCTGCATACTTTCTCTCTGCTCTCCACAAGCTAACACAGAAAGAGAGAAGGAAAAAAAAATGTCATTGTGCATTTAAAATGCATTTACAGCAGTGCCAACAACACATGTATTTTCACCTCATTTTGCACATGAGACTACATTATAATGTTAAGAAAGTTAGAATTAGTGTTTAGTAATGTTAATTAAGTTAGTCAGGTATATGATTAATGTGGTATCATATATAAGAAAAAAATGGGCGCACTTCATTCTCTGCAGTTTCACATTGGGCTTTGCTGTGTTATGAATTCTGTACCTTGCATGCCACCAACAACATATTCACATGTTATGCTGGCAACACAAAAGCAAATGTATGAACCACATTACTGCTGCAATAAAATGCCACTGCACTTTGCAATAAAAAGTATGCCTTTACATTTTGGTAAACTGCTATATATGTTCTCACAGGACAACAGGTCCTTATGATGTAGGACTACTGAAAGAGGTAAGAGAGGTTAAGATTAAGCTGACACCAAGAGCAATTCTGCCCTGTGTAAAGCAGGACCCCATGTCCGGAGAAGCAGATGAGAGGATTTTTAAGACTATATCGGCTATGATGGATCAAGGTATTCTAGTGACGTCAGAGTCACCATGCAGTACTGCGGTGTATCCGATCAAAAAAATTAAAAGGTGTTGTGGCATTTAATTCAGGACATGCGCCAGATTAATCAGATTATAGAGGCAGAGTTTCCTCTAGTTCCTAATCTGGCGACAATTCTATGTAATGTCATGGTTGAAGCACAATATTTCACAGTGATTGATTTGAAAAAATGAGTTTTTCTCAAACCCGTTGCTTATGGACTCCTAAGATCTTACATCGTTTACTGAAACTGAAACTCAAAAGCACTAGGTTGCCCCAAGGGTATTGTGAGTCTCCATCAATTTTTAACAGAGTCCTGCATATGGATTTAAGCAATGTAGATCTGACGAGTGTTGTTTTGCAGTACATAGGTGACATTTTAGTTTGCAGCATGTCTGAGGAAGAGTGTAAACGAGACATGGTTCAATTGATGATTATTCTTGCAAAGAAAGGATGTAAACTGGACAAAGAGAAACTGTAGTATTGTCAAAAGGAAGTGTTGTATATAGGACAATTAATCTTGCATAAAGGAAAGAAAGTTTCACAAGAAAGGGCTGAGGCGATTTTGAAAACAGCAAAGCCACCCATGATAAAGCGAATGCAGCAGTCTTTAGGACTGTGCAAATATGTTAGAGCATGGGTATTTAAAGCCATTGCTGCTACCCTTGAAAAAAGCACAGCAGAGTTTAAAAAAGATTAAATGGACTGAGGAAATGGAGGAAGGATTTGATGAATTGAAAAAAGCAATTTGTACAGCTCCAGTTGTTATGGCAAGTATAAGTTTTGGACACAGACAGACCTTTAAGTTGAACTTACTGACTCACACTATCCTTAATTTATTTAGGCAGGGAAATCCAATGGGGCAAGTTAGGCTTTACATCATCCTGACATTTCAGTTAATAAAGACCTTTTGTTTGAAATTTGAATATATTCTCTGTCTTTCTTCATGATGCCTTTACAGTAATTTGTGCCCCCAAATTGTTCCAAATAGAGTTGGTCCGGACAGGCAACAGCATTTCTAGTCTCAACATTCTATCTTCACAAGCAGCATAAACTACTATCAATAGAAATGCCCGCCAATGGACCATGATACTCATTAATGGGCAAAATATTAAAATGCATATAAGTAAAAAACTACTCAAAAAGGAAGGGCAGGATTTTTTTTTAGATATTGACAAGGACTTTCAATGGGGAAGCCAGATTTGGCAATTTCAACATATCAATTTTTACTGCTCTGCTTTCCCATATTAATTGATCTGTTCCAATCCATTGTTATTAGCTTTAATAAGCAGAGGTAAGTGGGATTGTGAAGGTTATCTTTAATGTAATTAGCTATCAAGTTTTGCAGGGAGCTGTTTTCAGCCAAGCTTGATAGCAAGCTTCCTATGCTGCGCTAGCCAGAGTGCTCTGAATGATGTCACACCCAGCTCGCACTGAAGAGCCTCAACAGGAACTGCCTGTGGGACTCCTAATATAGGGCGCATCAGTTTCACAGTCAACCACTTGAAATATTTCAATGGTGGTTCATCAATGCCATATAAAATGGCCGTAATAATGCTGAATTTATAAATCTCAAGGAAGCCCTCTTTATTGTGTCCTCCCTTTTATTCAGAATAAACTGACGAAAAACTGACCATTTCCTAGCTATTTTTTGTGTAGTGTAGATCTCATAAAAAGTTAGGTTAGTGCAGGAGATAATAGGTCTTCCCAGATAGACATTTGTCTTCACAATTTCCAGGGGTTCCACAGCAATCCACCATTTGTCTTACTTCTGGATTGGGCACCCATGACAATGATTTTTGTTTTCCTATAGCTTAACAACATATTATTATTGGCAGCATAGGATTTGCAATGTGTCCAATGAGTGCTGCTGTCTTGTGGGCATGTAATCCAGTAAAATCGTATCGTCAGCATAAGCATACAAGAAGATGTGCTTGCGGGCATTGAATGTTTTATATGATTCCTGTGTGGTTTCTTTCACTTTTGTTTATTGAATATTTATGTGCCTTTGTGAGATTACTGATTCTCTCCTTCAGGAGCATAACTTATAAACTATGTCTCAGCACCAAACTGTGGTGCCCTCAATTCATGGGATTTAGGTTTCAAACAGAGTATGTACCATGCTCAGACAGCAAATTGTTGCAGACCTCCATGTCAATGGCAGACCTTACAAATGTCTAGGTGGAACTAGTGGTTGGGGGACCTTTGGGTTTGTATTTTGTTTGTATGGAGTATTTATATTTATGTACTGTGCAATAATGGTGTGAGTCCAATGACGCTATAACCTTAGGGTGTGAAACACTAACCTTGCATTTTGTGCATTGTGTATCTTCATTGCTTACTTAGAGTACCATTTTAGTGTGTGTTTGTTACATTCAATGTTGTCACCTAGGATGTGTGACATAATTAAGGAATAGCTGGAGTTACATGCAAAGCACTGGTTTGAGGACTTTTTATACAGGCTGTTCACCAGTGAAATATCCATCACACTAGAACAGTTCAACAGGATGCAATTTTTGAAAGAGAATCCACTTGCCTAATAAACCACGGTCAAAACATCCTATGAAAGTCCATCCCTAGGGTGAATCCGCAAGCATGGCTTGGGAGCAATAATCATCTACAAGGGCAGAATCAATGCTGCCTTCTTCAAGGAGAACTTTGTGTGTGGGTCAGTGGCTCCACATTTGGCAATATGGCATACCCCGAACACCCAAAAATACATTATTAGAATGGATAACACTACACAAGTTTTCTCAGGTGCAGCATTCACGGAGAACCAGGACCTTTTCTATGCCAAGACTCCTCCACATACGTAAATCTGATATGAATGGTCTGGATGTCATTACCTAATTATGGTTTTATAGTGATAAGGTTTAATTAAGCCATTTGCACTTACTTTTTTATGTGGATTTCCCATTTACAGGTAGAGTACACAATACACTACATACTCCCTCATCCTACAGTAGGCACTTTTCCAGATATTTTATTATCTTCTCCACTGGTTGCGCTTCAACCCAGTTTGGTAGTAGATGACCTTCCACATGAGGAAAATTCAGAGATTCACAAACTCCTAGTATTTTATAAATTGATCAGTGCCAGAAAAGTTTTGAGCCGTTTGAAACCGATTGGCTCAACAAGAGTGAAATCAGCTTGAACTAATTAAGTCAGTAAATGATGTATTATCATACATTATGTGTATGTATCAATTTAGTCATGTTGTGGCTCAATCCATTATTTCAATGAGTTTTGAATCAATCACTTTAAGTGTTTGTCTATATAGTCAGGTATACTATGAAATGTGATCATTCTTCATTATTAGAGGTTCACCCTCAGGACTGAAAGAAAATCTATTAAATCAAGTGGAGTAACACTATTTGCATTCTGTGGGGCTCATCACGAGTTGTACTGTAGCCCTTACATGCGGCGGTAACGGTATTACTCCTGCATTTAAGGGCTGGCCCTATCACGAGCTGGGTGTTAAATGGGCCATTTTAACACCAACTTTTTTCTAGAGTTGAACATCCCATTTAGTGCCCTATATTACTGCCAGCTGTATTAGCACACAGTATTACCACTGGAAAATGCCCAATTGGATCTAATGGACCCAATGGGGAATGGAGATTTACTGTTAGGGCCCATCCCGTGATCTGGCAGTAAAACCACCAGACCGGTGGCCGCTAATGCTATTACTGTTGAGCGGTATTACAGCCGTGATAGCGCCGAACTCGTTATGTGACAGTTCATGCTCATATGGGATATGTCCAAATCATTGTCTTTACATGGCCACTGGAATAAATCAAAGCCTTAAAAAAGTCATTGTGGAATGGGCAAACATGCAGTGTAAAACAATAAGCGATCAAGTTCCACCCATTTCTCCATCAATGTGTTATCAATGGGTAACGTATTCATGTCTGTAGGCTCCTGCACATGCATTATCCATAGTTTTTTTTTACCTGGATTTATGTCAATTTAAGTTTCAAAGCATTGCCTATAATTGCATGGTCATGGTGAACCTTTGATGTGACCCATTTGCCACATCGGTTATGTAATGTGTTATCACATGACCTGGTATTGACTCATGTAGAATTATCCCATGCAATATTGCATCGGTTGCTAAAATCTTGAAATTGGCATACATGGTTAACATGTATTTTATTGGTTTAAAGGGTTTTGGTAATTAAGTGTCAACTGCATAATGTATTAAGCACCCCCACTCTTTGTCTGGCCTCAGAATCTTAGACGTGATTGGTCAGATTCTTCACTAAATAATTAAAAAAAAATCTTGAATTAATACATACTAGAGTCTAGATTATTTTTGAATATATGAATGTAAACACAGTCAAATGCACCCTATATGTTTTCTCTAATGTCATTCTTTTTATTTGCACTTCTGGAATATGCATTACTTGTGCACACAAAACAGGGTCTGTATGATATATTTTCTGATCAACACAGAATATGTAATGAGATGTCTCCTTGGCTGACCTGCATACAAAACCTATTACAGAAGCACACCTGGTACTTTGGTGTTAGAAGGTTATGGCCTTATTGATCTTCACACTGAATAAAAAAATTGCAACCATGACAATATTCAGTGTATATTATTGCTCCAAGGTTACATTGGATTTTTTGCACATTTCCAACATGGGATCAATGTTAAAACGCAACTGCAACTTTAATTTTTAATGCGTCCCTTGTTTTGAAATTCTCCTTTAACATTACAATATTTCATAAGCCCTTTCAATTTAATTCATTTTCAGTTCAACAGGACATTTTTTCGTAGAGATGAGTGGGTCAAAGAACCAGACACTAGAATGCATTTGATGCTAAAAGAATATCAAAAGGTCCGGCTAAGGTGCAGTAAAGCGAATGTTTAAGAGTAGGTGAGATTTTCGGCATCTGTGTAACTGGAGGAGGAAATGCAGGTATTTGCACTTTTGAAAGGTTTGTTTTTAATTGTTACTTTGCAGGGGTGAACCTATGGCACTTTTGTCAGGCACAGAAAACAATCTCTAGTGGCAATCTTCTATGAACAATGTAGAGGAGCAGTTGGATGCAATTTCCCTAACTCCCGCCCCTCACCGCCATCATACTGGAACAGCAGGGGAAGTGACCTATATGGGACTCTATATGTTATGCATATGCTGCATCAAGTGTATGAGAGACGATATGCAGTTTTCTTTGATATGCACTCAGACAACACTCGCACTGAAAGTGTGGAAAACCGTTGTGTAAAAAGATGTCAGCACGCACCATTGGACATCATGTAATGCTGAGTGAAATCTGACGTGGGCAGAGTGATGTCATAAAGAAGCTATACAAGGACATACAGAAATGAAAATACTGAAGAGTAACGATGTAACTGAAGTGATGAGAGAAACATGTACAAAATGATAAAGTAATCATGAATGCAAAAGATAAGTGCAAATATGCCGTAACGCAAGGTAGAAAATATACATAGAAGCTTGGAATATATAATGTGGCAAAGACAGTGCCATAATTGGAAAATGGACGTCGGCTTGTGTAAATATTCAATTCAACTACCTCAGAAAGAAATCAGAGTTTCAAAGTCAGGAGACGCTGGAAGAACAGCTTTGCATGCAACACAAAGAGTAGTCTATGTTGGCTAGGGATCAAGGAGGCTATTTTTAAGGAATAGCTGCAAAGCACGAACGGAGGCAGATGAATAAGCCATGGACGAGACACATTGCTCTTAGATTAAAGAAGAAGAAAACATCTGCAAGAGCCAAGTATTGGATAATTCAAATTGCATAAAGTGTATACAAGGTAGAGTGAGCAAGTCTCTAGAGGCCAAGAGGAGCAATCATACTCAGTATAATTAAATCAAATAGCAGTAAATAGGAGGCTAAAATGGACACATTCGTGGTCTCTTCACATGTGACTCAGAAGTTGAAAACAAGGACTATTCATTAAGCCTTGGATGAAGATAGTGCTGTGCCTACACTCACTTGAATGTCCCAGAACAGAGAGTAGGATGCAAGGTCAACTAGAGATGGTAAACTTTGGCTCATGGCTGGACTGATGAGAGATGATGGACTAATTGGGAAAGTGGGGAGTAATCGGATGTGA
Organism: Ambystoma mexicanum; assembly: GCF_040938575.1. Classification (NCBI taxonomy): domain Eukaryota; kingdom Metazoa; phylum Chordata; class Amphibia; order Caudata; family Ambystomatidae; genus Ambystoma; species Ambystoma mexicanum. The sequence continues at coordinate 1,154,748,152 of NC_090928.1, forward strand.
TTCAAGCACCTCGGTTTAATTTCGCTTACATGCTGCTAGCCAAGCCGACAGTCCAAGGTTGGGTGAGAATACCAACCAATAAGTGGGTCTATGGGGCAACCTGCTATGCAATTTTGCATAGACCAATCTGCTGCAATTTGTTTCCCTATGATCAGTATTATATGTATTTAGAGATCATTCAAGGCATGCCTCACAGATAAGAGACCACCATTGGTGCACTAACCCCTATATATTCTATAAGTAGACATGTTCCCCTAACCAGTCCCTCACACTAATAAGTGTTATAGTTGACCATGTAGGATGACATCATAGGTGGTGCATATTGGGGTATAAAACCTCTGTGTAATCAAGTTTGTGTGCGAGTGTGCATGCATCGGTTCAATGTCTGCCAGTTGACCCAGCTTTATTAAATTGAAAATAAAGTAGTACTTTGCCATATTCTTTGAGGCTGTCTGTTTTTTTTTTGGCCTGAGATATTTATTGGTAATTCTATCTAGCACAAGAGATGCTTCAAGCTGCTAGAGCACAACACTGTGATGGGGACATTGCATAACGCTATGCAGCAAGCACTCTAAACACAACCACAGTGCCCACTGACCATGGTATGTGGCCATGCACGGTGATCACTATGTCCACAGGTATAGCGAACATAGGCACAGTGTCCAAATTGTTTCTTGGAAGAGTGAATACTTGTTTTGTATGTTAACACTCAATATTGACACATTGGCATGGAAGGTCAGGAATTTAGGTATCCTTTTTTTTAGAAATTGTGTTTACATTTGGTAGCAAAAGACAAGAGTAATGGCTGGAAGATTTTGAATGAATCATCATTTCTGACATAGATCTGTGAAACCCTACAAGACCATCTTGTATCAACCTGCTAGACAAATACAGAAAAGGAATGACCAAATTCAAATCAGGCTTGATCACACCACAAATTGACAGTCTATCCACATCCCTACTGCACGAGGCAACAATCAACCCCAGATATGTTGCAGCCTCATTGAGGGGCGTCATTGTCATGTACCGGCGTGTAAGCGGTGTCAAGAAACGGATGCATAGCCCTTTAAGAACACTACAACCAGGGGCTTGGAAGTTGGCATGGCAACGCTGGCGTCCTCTCAGCGTTTCCCACGGTCGACGCTGGAAGCCGCGGAACGCTGTCATGTGACCTCACCTTTATAGTCTCCGCCTACACTCCAGATCGGTGCTTCTGATTGAGAATTGGTGGCGCCTCGTATCTTGTACCTTGTATCCAGCTTTCCTTATCATCCCGGTTCTGTCCCTTTCCCTTCCCCTTCCCTCCAGCATTTCTGATTACCTCGTTGCCTCGACCCGGACCGTTTACCTGGCATTGGATTTGGACTGCCTTGTTCTTGTTTGCTGCCCGCATCATTCTTCGACCTCGGACCGCTCACGGATTTCCTAGCCTTCGCCCATTGGTTTTGGTTGCTCTTCAGGTTATCTTCTGGATCATCAATCATCTGGACTGCATCTGGGTATTTTGAGGAACTTTGGAACTTTTCTTGAACTGTGGATTGTTGACCTTGGAACTCTTGAACTTTTGGATTATTGAACTTGGAACTTATGAACTTCCAACCTGGGGTTTCCTTGTGACGCACACTATCTAGTGTGTATTAGGCGTCCTCGTGCCGGCGGGATAGGTGGTTGAGCTTTGCTGGTATTCTGCATTGTGGGCTTCGGAGTTCTTCTCTTCCTGGTTCCATCTGGTTCTCCCCGGAGTAACGGTAAGCCTAGGGGTTGTTATCAGAATTGGGATCAACGTATTGCATTCTTTCTGTTGTGTTCGGGTTTGGTCAGAAGGGCGGTTGTTATATTATCTGTATTGTGTTAACTCCTCACTTACAGATCCAACGCCTGTCCTCGGCTACTCGTACCACCCTGACTTCTACATTACAACTCCTGCGTCCTCTGGGTCTCATCAGGTATCCGTTCTTTCCTCTGATTGATCGCTCTGGCTGTCCGTTCCTGGGGCCAGAGGGTTCCATCGGGAGGAAGAACTCTTCGGCTACACAACGTGGGCAACTGGATTCTGACATAATCAGAAGCCTTTCGATATGGATACCAATGAGACGCTGTCCACTATTTTACAATTGGTGGCCGATTTACGTAATGATATGACTGCGGCTCATTCAGCCACGCAGCGACGCATTGATGAGTTGCAAGCAGGGTTCCAACCCCTTGGGGCAGCTGCCCCACCTTTGGCCAGTGTCTCTGGGGCAGGTGCTGGTCCATCCCAACAGGGTGCTGGACCAGTTTATGTGGCTACCCAGTTCCCTTTGGCTCCACCGGAACGCTTCAGTGGAGACCCCAAGACCTTTAGGACCTTTTTGAACCAATGTAGACTACACTTTCTGTGTCGTCCTGCCTCTTTTCCAGATTCCACTACTAAGGCAGCGTTTCTGTTATCTCATTTAGGGGGTACCGCGGCTGCCTGGGCTAATCCGTTGTTGGAAGAGGGCAGTCATCTTCTTTACAATTGTGACGCCCTAATTGAGGCAATGAGTCGTGTGTTCGACACACGTTATGCCACACAAGCTACGGATTTAGAACTGCTTGGTCTCCAACAAGGCAGTACACCTCTCCTGTCCTATCTAGCCAAGTTCAATCAGCTGGTGGCGGAAACTAATTGGCCCGAAGAGAAGAAGGCCTCTCTCTTCTATAAAGGGCTATCCGACTCCCTAAAAGACACACTGGCTACCGTGCCGGTGATACCTACTGCTTTTTCGGGACTATTGGATTTGGTTCTCCAGATCGATTCCCGACAAGCAGCATGGAGGGGTGAAAAGAGAACGGTTCCTCCTGTTGCTATCTCCGTTCCTTTACCTGCCGCTGGATCCACGGAACCCATGCAGATTGGGGCACTTAGAACCCCTCTCTCGGCTGAAGTTAGGGAACACCGGAGAAAGAATGGATTATGTTTCTATTGCGGAGGTTCAGACCACTTGCTCCGAGAATGTACCAAAAAACCTGCTAAGAAACAGGGAAACGCCAAAACCCGGTGACTGAAGGGGTCCAGATGCCGGGTGTTTCTTCGATAGACCCTACCATATACAGTCCTTATTGTTTATCTGTTTCCCTGTCGTCTCCCGGTTCTGAGAAATGGGCTGTGATGATGGTCCTGGACTCAGGCGCCACAGGGAATTACGTGGATGCCACTTATGCTCAGGAGTTGGGTCTGCCAGTTATGCACAAATCATGTCCTGAAGTGGTAAATTCGGTGGATGGCTCTTCCTTGGTCTCTGGGTTAGTGACGAAGCGGACTACTGACCTCACCATGATCACTGACTGCGGTCATCAAGAGAGCATCTACTTTGATCTCATTGCGGCACCACAGTTTAAATTCATTCTTGGCTTACCTTGGTTAAGATTGCATAATCCTTCTGTGGATTGGCATTCTGGGGAGGTATGTTTTCCGTCAGATTACTGTGAAAGGAGATGCCTCACTATCAGTTCGGAGATCACCAATCCAAGTCATGCTCTTGCTGAAACTACCCGTACTGTGGGGGCAGTTCTTAACACTGTCCTTCCTATGGTGTACAGGAAATATCAGGACGTATTCGACGCACGTGGGGCAGAGATACTTCCACCCCACAGGCCCTATGACTGCCCTATCGAGCTGATTCCTGGAGCTAATATTCCGTCTGGGCGCATATATTCCCTGACCCCTAAAGAGGATGTGATTTTGAAGGAATATATTGACAAATCCTTGAGTACTGGCTTTATTCGTCCTTCCCGCTCACCTGCTGCCTCACCCATGTTCTTCGTCCCTAAGAAGGAGGGGGACCTGCGTCCTTGCATCAATTACCGTGCTTTAAATGCCGTCACGATCAGAAATCAGTATCCGATTCCTCTGATTTCAGTCTTATTGGACCAATTGGGTGCAGCTAAGGTGTTCACTAAATTGGATTTGAGGGGAGCCTACAATCTCGTCCGGATTCGCGAAGGCGACGAGTGGAAGACGGCCTTCAAAACCAAATATGGCCTCTTCGAATACTGCGTTATGCCCTTTGGCCTATGTAACGCTCCGGCGACCTTCCAATACTTCATCAACGACGTATTTCATGACATGCTAGACCAGTACGTAGTTGTTTACTTAGATGACATCTTGGTCTACTCTCCTTCGGTGGACACTCACGTCATCCATGTCTCCAACGTTTTGCAACGTCTAAGAGAGTACCACTTGTATGCTAAGTTGGACAAGTGCAGGTTTCATGAAACCGAGGTAGAGTTCCTAGGCTATGATATCACTAGCCGGGGTGTGCAAATGAGCCAGTCTAAGATCACCGCGATATTGGAGTGGCCTCGTCCTGATACCTTGAAGGCTCTGCAATCCTTCCTAGGTTTTGCAAATTTCTATCGGCGGTTTATCCAAGACTTTTCAGCCATTGCCTCTCCACTTACTAAACTAACCAGCACTAAAAGTTTGTTTGAATGGAACGAGGAAGCTCAACAGGCTTTTGAGGCCCTAAAATCTGCTTTTACCACGGCTCCCGTCCTTCAACATCCGGATCCCTCTTTGCCTTTCATTGTAGAAGCAGATGCTTCAGATGTTGCACTGGGAGCTATCCTGTCCCAACTTTGCCCCGAGTCCGCTGGTTTACATCCTGTTGCGTATCACTCCAGAAAACTCACCTCCTACGAGAGGAATTATATGATCACAGAACGGGAATTGTTGGCTGTAAGAGACGCCTTTATGGTATGGAGACATCATCTTTTGGGGTCTTCCGAACCAGTTCAAGTTTTTACTGATCATCGGAATCTCTTGGCACTGCAATCAGTGAAGTGTACCACGGCACGTCATGCCAGGTGGCATGAATTTTTCGCCATGTTCAACTTCACCATTACCTATCGCCCTGGTTCTCTGAATTCGAAGGCTGATGCTCTTTCCCGCATCCATGGAGTCCCTGAACCATCCGAGCATAAAGGAGCTCTTCTATTACCCAATCAAGTGGTGTGTGGGTGTACCTTGCGCCCCTCTCTGAAAACAAGGATACAAGAATGGGTGAGAACTACTCCCTCCGAGATTTCTAGCCTGGGGTTGGAGGTCATCAATTCATTGCCTTATAAGAAGGGTAAAATATATGTGCCTGACTCCGACACAAGACACACCGCCATACAATGGTGTCACGATTCAGCGGTAGCGGCACATCCAGGTACTGGGAAAACTATTGACCTTTTGAGAAGGTGGTGCTGGTGGCCCTCCATGTCACACGATGTTCGGGAATACATCGTTTCTTGTGCCATTTGTGCACAGTGTAAACATCAACCGGGCAAACCGGTGGGCCTGCTTCAACCCATGCCTATTCCAGACAAGCCTTGGTTTATGGTCTCTATGGATTTCGTAGTAGAGCTTCCGGTAGTCGACGGCTACGACACTATATGGGTGGTCGTGGACTATTTCACTAAATCAGCCTTGTTTGTACCCTGCCAGGGGATTCCTTCTGCTCCGGTTTTGGCGGAACTGTTCTTGAAGAACGTCTACCGAAGATTCGGTCTGCCTTCCATTCTTGTTACTGACCGGGGACCACAGTTCACTTCTCGTTTTTGGAGAGCCGTGACTTCAACGTTGGGTATAGACGGCAGGTACTCTAGTGCATACCATCCACAAACCGATGGGCAAACAGAGAGGCTTAACGCCACCATGGAACAGTATCTACGATGTCTTACCCACCAACGCCAAGATACGTGGGTTTCTGTTCTACCTCTGGCCGAGTTCGCCTACAATAACTCTATGCATACGGCGACAGGTGTATCTCCGTTCTTTGCACTATATGGCCAGCACCCCCGGTCTTTGCCCAGTATTGCTGATTGGCCATTACAAAATCCAGCTGCCTCTGGTTGTCTTAGGAACCTATCAGATACCCACGCTATAGTTAAGAGTCAACTATTACAGGCCCAGTCACGTACTAAGTCATCGGCAGATGCACATCGCTCACCGGCCCCTCACTACCGACCGGGGATGAAGGTCTGGCTGTCCACAAAAAATCTACGCCTGCCTGGTCGAAGATCCCTGTTGCCTCGGTTCGTGGGTCCCTACAGCATTCTGCAGGTTATTAACCCTGCGGCCCTCCGATTGGCTCTTCCTGCAAAATGGAAGGTACACCCGGTATTCCATGTCTCTCTAGTGAAACCATGCCACCCATCTACCAGACTTCCTGCTCAGCCACCACCGATTAGGGTGCGTGGTTTTGATGAATATGAGGTGGGTGCGATCTTGGATACCAAAGTCCGAAGGGGCAGACGCCTCTATCTGGTCGATTGGAAGGGCTACGGTCCCGAAGACCGTACGTGGGAACCTGTGGGAAACATCCATGCTCCGGCCCTATTGTCTCGTTTCTGGTCTGCTCGGGGGGTGACACCCCCTTTGAGGGAGGAAACTGTCATGTACCGGCGTGTAAGCGGTGTCAAGAAACGGATGCATAGCCCTTTAAGAACACTACAACCAGGGGCTTGGAAGTTGGCATGGCAACGCTGGCGTCCTCTCAGCGTTTCCCACGGTCGACGCTGGAAGCCGCGGAACGCTGTCATGTGACCTCACCTTTATAGTCTCCGCCTACACTCCAGATCGGTGCTTCTGATTGAGAATTGGTGGCGCCTCGTATCTTGTACCTTGTATCCAGCTTTTCTTATCATCCCGGTTCTGTCCCTTTCCCTTCCCCTTCCCTCCAGCATTTCTGATTACCTCGTTGCCTCGACCCGGGCCGTTTACCTGGCATTGGATTTGGACTGCCTTGTTCTTGTTTGCTGCCCGCATCATTCTTCGACCTCGGACCGCTCACGGATTTCCTAGCCTTCGCCCATTGGTTTTGGTTGCTCTTCAGGTTATCTTCTGGATCATCAATCATCTGGACTGCATCTGGGTATTTTGAGGAACTTTGGAACTTTTCTTGAACTGTGGATTGTTGACCTTGGAACTCTTGAACTTTTGGATTATTGAACTTGGAACTTATGAACTTCCAACCTGGGGTTTCCTTGTGACGCACACTATCTAGTGTGTATTAGGCGTCCTCGTGCCGGCGGGATAGGTGGTTGAGCTTTGCTGGTATTCTGCATTGTGGGCTTCGGAGTTTTTCTCTTCCTGGTTCCATCTGGTTCTCCCCGGAGTAACGGTAAGCCTAGGGGTTGTTATCAGAATTGGGATCAACGTATTGCATTCTTTCTGTTGTGTTCGGGTTTGGTCAGAAGGGCGGTTGTTATATTATCTGTATTGTGTTAACTCCTCACTTACAGATCCAACGCCTGTCCTCGGCTACTCGTACCACCCTGACTTCTACATTACAACTCCAGTGTCCTCTGGGTCTCATCAGGTATCCGTTCTTTCCTCTGATTGATCGCTCTGGCTGTCCGTTCCTGGGGCCAGAGGGTTCCATCGGGAGGAAGAACTCTTCGGCTACACGACGTGGGCAACTGGATTCTGACAGTCATCAGTGTGGGGGGTCTGTCTGAATTTATTATGGCAGGAGTTGTAGATGTTTTAGTATGCTTTGATTGGTACTCAGCTACTTATGTTTATCCAGGTTTTCTGATTATATTTGACTCATCTAACAGGAAGATATGGGTGCAGGCTTCCACCGGCAGGAAAAGCAGCCCACTAACAAGGCCCACTCATGAAGCCATTACCTGTCTAGGCCAGCACTCCAGAGGCTACTTTACTCCCAACCACCAATGCAGAGACATTATCCTCCAGGGATTCCATCCCCAAAAGTTAGGGATATTTCGATCTGTTCCACAGGATAACTACCTGATTTGTTGTCCGGACATGCTTGCCACCAGATTTGCTTTGCAAGTGTTTTCAGCTTGCTAGTCAGAAAGCCTATCTGGCAGTATGATCTTCACTATGCCCCGCACACAGAGAAAAGCATAATGCTCCTAATCCACTTCTCGGCTGAAAAGTCTCTCTTCCTGGATCCTCACAAGTTTCCCAGGGAGCTATAACAATATGCAAAATGAGGGTCTGCTGGATCCTGCAAAACACCTGTCAAACACAATGGCATCCTTTTAAAAATGTCAAGTCCCCAACCATCCAGATTGGCTCTTTGCAACTAGTCAAACAGGTTAGATGTTTGAAAAACACATTCCCAGGTCCTACAGAAATGTTTTGATAAGTTATTTAATAATGTGTTACAGTTTATATGTAAACTTTTCACATGATTATATAAAATATATATAACAATTTTTAGAAAATATAAATCACATAAAATCACATAAAACTAAAACTAAATACCATAAGGTATCCAATATTATCTGAATTTTTTTTTAAATAGAGTAATAGTAAAAGTGTCATTGACTAATATGGAGAAGCAACAAAAAGGAAAAATATATAGAGCCGTTACAAAAGATAATAATTAACAAATGATTTTGTAAGTATAGTACAAAAATACAGGCAAATCACTATACACAATTGCTTAGTTCTTAGATGGGTATGCCCAGCAATGTTTCAATCCTGAGCCATATATTGTACATTGCCATGTGTACTTTTAGACTATTTGTGTTCACACAATAACACCAAAACATAGGTTCCTCATAAGATTCCATATCATGGATGTGATTACCATAATACAAACGGTATACTTTTATCATAAGGGAACACACAGACAGTAAGGGGGTAATTCATAGAATCCAGCACACAAGTGGCGCAAGTGGCTGGCGCACAGTGTGCACGTGTGACAGTCTGCGCCAGCCACGTGCGCTAAAATCCATTTCCGCGCACAGCGTATTCATGGATTTTAACATCCAAAACCAGCTGTGGCGCAGAGTGGCGCAGCGACCCTGCAGCAGCGTCAGTTATGCCCCTAACCCCTCCCCGTGCTCCATGCACAGCGCACAAATCCCGTACAAGGCGCACAGGCCCCCAACCATGAAAACACCTGTAAAACTCCCTGTGCACCCCTCTGAATACATGTAGACCCCGCCGCGGGGAGTTTCACATGCGATTGGCCCTGTGCGAGCGGAGTACGTGTATTACTGGGGATCGTGGGAAGTTTCACATGCGATTGGCCCTGTGCGAGTGGGGTACGTGTACTACTGGGGTTCGCGGGAAGTTTCACACGCGATTGGCCCTGTGCGAGCAGGGTACATGTATAACTGGGGTCCGTGGGAAGTCTCACATGCAATTGGCCCTGTGCAAGCAGGGTACATGTATTACTGGGGTTGATGGGAAGTTTCACACACAATTGGCCCTGTGCGTGCGGCTTACATGTATTACCGGGGTTCGCGGGAAGTGTCACACGCGATTGGCCCTGTGCAAGCGGGGTACGTTTATTAGTGGGGTTCGCGGGGAGTTTCACAAGCAATTGGCCCTGTGTGAGCTGGGTACGTGTATTTCTGGGGTGCGCGTGAAGTTTCACATGCGATTTTGCTGTCAGAGCGAGGTATGTGTATTTCGGGGGTGCGTGTGAAGTTTCACAAATGCGATTTTGCTGTCAGAGCGGGGTATGTGTATTTCGGCGGTGCGTGTGAAGTTTCACATGTGATTTTGCTGTCAGAGCGGGGTACGTGTATTTCTGGGGTGCGCATGAAGTTTCACATGCGATTTCGCTGTCAGAGCGGGGTACGTGTATTTTGGGGGTGCGCATGAAGTTTCACACGCGATTTCGCTGTCAGAAGTTTCACACACGATTTCGCTGTCAGAGCAGGGTACGTTTATTTCGGGGGTGCGTGTGAAGTTTCACACGCGATTCCTCTGTCAAAGAGGGGTACGTGTATCCAGTGGGGTGCACAGGGAGTCCCACACATGAATTGGCAGTGTGGGTCCTCCCAGGTGTCCCCTCTACGGCCCCTGCAGGCAGCCCACACCACAGGGGACTACCCTGCACCCCTGGTCATGTCCCGCAGGCAGCCCATCCACCATGGGCATGCCCCCTAGCCAAGCCACATGTCACATTGCAATATGATCACCAACTCATGTCCCCCTGCACTCCCACCCCCCAGCAGTGAGGGGCACCTGCCAGCAGGCCCCCACTCATGTTGTTCTGCACCCCCACTGCCCAGCAGTGAGGGGCACCTGCCAGCAGGCCTCCACTCATGTCCCACCCATGTCCCCCTGCACCCCCACCCCCCAGCAGTGAGGGGCACCTGCCAGCAGGCCCCCACTCATGTCCCACTCATGTCCCCAGCACCCCCATCCCCCAGCAGTGAGGGGCACCTGCCAGCAGGCCCCCACTCATGTCCCCCTGAACCCCCACCCCCCAGCAGTGAGGGGCACCTGCCAGCAGGCCCCCACTCATGTCCCACTCATGTCCCCCTGCACCCCCACCCCCCAGCAGTGAGGTGCACCTGCCAGCAGGCCCCCACTCATGTCCCACAGCATCCCCACCCCCCAGCAGTGAGGGGCACCTGCCAGCAGGCCCGCACTCATGTCCCCCTGCACCCCCACATCCCAGCAGTGAGGGGCAACTGCCAGTAGGCCCCCACTCATGTCCCACTCATGTCCCCCAGCACCCCCACCCCTCAGCAGTGAGGGGCACCTGCCAGCAGGCCCCCACTCATGTCCCCCCTACATGAAATAAAGATGCACAATCATGGCCCACTTCTACACCAAAATACCACAGCACGCCACCCCATTCTTGAGACGCAATGATTTCCCAATCCACCCCACACTGACATGCCTAGCTCAAGACACAAACCAAAAGTCAACTATGTACATCAACACTTGTCCGTCACACACACACACTGGTTGGCATTGATTGTGTAAACCCACATTTTCACATGCATTAACCCAATGAGCGAATCCCACACATGGAACTAAAATATGAAAATGTATTATGTACAAAAATAAAGCAATGAAATGAAAGCATAACAAAATAGCAAATATGAAATGAAAAGCATGTGCAAAAGATGAGTAAATGAAAAGTATAACCAATCCAAACAAATCCGAAAGAAATATAGTCCAAACTCTCCATCCACCAACGCAAATCCAAAGGAAACGTAAAAAGAAAAATGCATTGATCCATGGTGAAATCAAAAGGAAAAGTTCAAATAAATCCATTGTCCAACTATGTACAATCCATGGTCAAGGGTCCATGAGCCCAACAAAAGAAATTAAACCTACCTAAGAAACTACCTAATAAAAAAACTATATACAAATGTGTGTGGCATAGTCCATTCACCCAAATCAAAGGAAAAGGAAAAGGAAACCTAACTCTAAAAACTATTTACAATGGCAGCAGGCTAGTCCGATAGCTCACTTCCCAATTTCCCGGGCCAGGGCATCATCGAACTCCTGCTCGATGTTCCGGAGGCGGTCCTCTTCCATGGCCCAAGGGTTCGCAGGGACGATGACATGTGGACCTCCAACTCCCTGCGAATTGCCTCGAGGCACTCGACCTGCCTCAGAGCCTTCCGCCTGGAGTTCTCCGCCCTGACCATTGTGAGCCGTGCCTCTTCCGCCCGCTGCCGCTCCGCATCTATGGCCTGGCCCAACTGCTGCCACACGGAAGACACTTCCAATCGTGGATCCTCCTGCCCTCTGGCCGATGTCTGCCCCTCCGATGTTGAAGGCCCCGAGCCATCATGGCTCCCACCTTGTTGCTGCTGCTGTGCCTGTGCCCTGGCTCTTGCTGCCTGCACGTCCTCCTCCGGCTCGGGTGCAGTTGTTGAGGTGGCCACCCCTGCTGGACGTCCGATTCCCAACTGTGGCAGGGATGTGTCCTCCACCAGCCTGGCCGCAGGGTCATGAGGCAGCTCCACAGGGTACCCAGGTGATACGTGGGTGGGAAGATGGCATGGAGGACGACTGGCGCATATGGGGTTCAGGTGAGGAGGGGGTCGGAACAAGGTCCAGCAAATGGAAGAATCTGGCCCTGGTGACCCGTCCCAGTAGGTCAACAAGGTAAACGAGGCATTCAAGATGATGTGCAGTGTCCTCACGAAAACACTGCAGGTCACCTTGCAAGCCCTGTTGACACAACGCCATCCCACTCAGGACAGGTTCAACCCGGACCCGGATAGCCACTTCCGCAGGGAGAGGAAGGCCAGTTGTTGTAAGGGGATCCCCTCCTTGAAAACGGATCTGGACGTAGGCATCCCTGCTGGTGCCGGATGATGCAGTCACAGGATCGGGGACAGGATTACACACAGGCACCTCCACGGTGGCCTGTGCTGCCCATGTCCCTGCCCCTGCACTGCACCACTAGCACCAGTGGAATCCCCACCTCCAGACCCCGTGTCTGTCCCTTCCACAGTCTCCTCCTCCACCAAACCCCCCACCAACCTGGATGATTCCGTGCAGTCTTCCTCTGTCGGACCATGTGGGGTCTCAGCTGCCCCTTCTGCTGCCGAGGAGTCCAACTCCAACCTCCACCTCTTGGACCTACCCTCGGCAGCTGCGGCCTGGGACGCAGCACCAGACTCCTCACTCCCTGACGAGATGACAACCTGGGAGGGGAGGCGAGCCTTGCGTCTCTGGCTGGCAGTGCGATCCCTGCCGCCTTGCTCCACAGCACCCTCTCCGCCCTCTTCATCAGTTGACGCTGCAGACAGGGAGAGATAGGACACAGTCATCAGGGCACTGTACAATGGACTGATACACACATGACAGTTGCACATGAGTGGCCGTGTCAAACTTCAGACATGGCATCACAATCCCCAACACACATGTCATTTCAACTCACACACATGAGCAATTCCACAGCAATATTGCACCAGGCAGCACCATCTATACACATACAAAAGCATGAGCAGCCGAAGGCGAGCCTGACATCACATGAAACACGGGAGTGCACAAGACATGCACACACACCACCACACTTACATGCATGTGTACATCTCCACCAACTGTCGCAGTGATGAGATTGCCATCCATGTCACATCTGGCATTCAGCCTTCTACATATCAGTGTCACATGCATCCATGTTGCATCACAGTTGCACACTTGTCAAATACACACACATGCACATGTACACAGTGCAGATACATGCAGCTGGAACCAACATCCATGTGTGACACCACAACCATGCCAACGTACATACACAGTAATTCAAACGTGTGTGCTCCCACATCTGCATTTGGCCTGCATGCTTACCCACACATGCACCATCCATGTGTCTCACACATGAGAGGACTCGCATGTGTCAGCCTCACGCCCCTGTACATACACATCCATACATGACCCTACAAAAACACATGTGCAACCTGCACACTACTGGCACACCACGACACGCACAGAATCCAATCAGTATGCATGTACACTTACCTTTCAACTCCAGATGGGTCTGCCTCTCAAGGACCTGGACGTGGAGCGCTGGGCATATGTGTTCCAGGACCCTCATTTGGTGGTCGGACAGGTGGCCCCGGCGCCCCTTGGCATCCACTGCCTTCAAGAGGCGCCGGGCATTGTCGAGGGTCCTGGACCTGAAGTCCTCCCAGCGCTTCTTGACATGTTTGATGTCGCGGACTGTCACCCCCTCCTTGTTGATGGCAGTCACGATGTACATCCAGATCCTGGTCCGTCCTTCATAGTTGGGGCGAGAACTTCCAAAGAGGGCATCATACTGCCCCAGGACTTGCTCCACCAGGATACCAACTTCCCTGGAACTGAAGCTGGTAGCCCTCTGTCTCTCTGGCTGGGGGTTGCCAGTGGTGCCAGATGGTGGTGTGCCTGACATGGCAACCCCAGAGGCAGGTGTGGGTGGGCAACTGGGTCCTGGGGATGGGCTGTGGAGCGATGGTCTCCCAGTCGGGAGTCTTCAGTTCCAGCAGGGGTGGTCACAATAACTGCACCCCTGCAGATGGCTGATGTGCAGGCAGCAAATAGCAGGACACGTGGGCAGCAGGCAGGCAGGTAGCAGCAGGTGGCAGGTGGGAGCATGCTTTGGGCTCTGGGGGGCAGTAATTCGGCCTTCTGGGCAGGAGCGTGGTCTTCCGTGTGTTGTTGCGTCGCCAGCTTGATATGGAGTGATTTGGCATGTGAAAAAATTGCATGCCTGCGTGTAATTTGAGGAAAGGCCCTTAGCGCGTAAGCGCGTCTGTGATGTTACGCGCGCGGGCGTTTCCCTAGTGACATTGGCATAGTGGTTCAGTGCGTGTGAAAAAAATGCATGTCCGCGTGTGAATGTGTGTAATCCGAGGAAAGGGCCTACGTGTAAGTGACGTGACGCGTACGGGCGTTTCCCTCAGCACGGTTTAAAGGTGAGTGGTGTCAGCAGTTCGCTGTACGTGCCTTTCGTGGAGACCGACGTGTGTTGCTGCTTCGTGTTGTTTCGCGCACCATCACAACTTCACAGCGGATCGAGGACGTATCTCTTCTTTTGGCGGGGGTATTGGTTACACGTGTTTTTCATTATCACGCTAGTCAAACGGTGAGTCGCACATGCTATTTTTCCCACTGCGGGTGCCCCTGTGTATCGCACCCGTTTTCAAGGTCATAGTAGCCTGCGTGTCCCACGCGTACGTGTTTTTCGTGTTACTGGGTGCCACCGCGTACTGCGGGAGGTTGATTCCACGCACGTAGTTTGTAGGGTTGCATGCACGGTTTTACTGCAGTTTTGGGGTGCCTGAGCGTTGCATGACACTACATCACTGGGGTCACATACAGCCTTGCAGGTGCAGGGGGGCTGTTAACATCTTGCATCCCACCCCCTTCACCCCAATTGCCCAAGACAATTGTGCTGTACACCTCCCATTGGCACTCCTCCATCTGTGCCGGCACTATTCCATCTGTGCCATGGTTGGGAGGCCACCAAAGGTGAGGGGCGCCTCAGCTGGGCGTCCTCCTCATTGCGGGCATGGTCAGGGACGTGGCCGGGGTGACCAGGGAGTAGGGGGACTCCACGGTGTCCAGGGTGTCCGCAGAGTGGGAAGAGGCAGGGGTGCGCCACTTGAGCACAATGTTGTGCCATGTGTCGGTGCAGTCTTGCCACCACCCCCTTTGTTTCTGGGAGATGCAGCTTCTCCATCTAGCACTGGTGTCCGTGTGGCCCGGTAGTCTGTTTCATCAACTGCCACAGGCTCAAGGGTAGTGGTAGCTGCAGGTGCAGCTGTGGACACCACCACCCAGGCTCAGGGTCTGCCAGCGCAGGCTGCGTTGGCACTTGAAGAGCCCTTGGAAGATTTCCAACAGGCCAGGAGGGAAACCATAGGTGCACGCAGGGCTGCCCTGACCAAGAAACGTTTCCCTGGGGCAGTAATGTCATCTGCTACCCAGACCAGCCGGGTGATGGTAAGTGCAGGGGCATATGCAGCCGACAACACCCTGGTTGTGAATCTGCCAACCAGGACAGTCGCGGTCAATGACCCTGCCACAGCGGATGTTGATGCGCAGGGTCCATTAGAGGGCACCAAGCTGCCATTGACGCAAGTCAGGCCTTTGGTCCACCCTCCACCTGCCACTCCCTTGGCTCAATCCACCGGTGCTACTGGCCATAGTGATCAGGGCGGCATTTGCCAGCCAGGGTCTGCGCCACAATCCAAGAGGAGGAAGGTTGCACCTGCAGCACAGGCTGGGACCCCACACACATCCACGACCTCCAGCACGTCGAGGAAGAAGCCTTTCTGCAACCAGGAACTGGACTACCTTGTGGACTACGAGCTGGGCCACAGCCGTGACATGCTAGTGGGTCCTAATTGTCAGACTACGGCTGCCCACCATGATACCCACTGGAAGCAAATTGCGGAACATGTGAGTGCATTCGGCCATGAGGTACGCACGGCGCAATAGTGCAAAAAGCGTAGGAATGACCTCAAATGCAGCACTAAGACTAAGCGTGCCACAAATAAAAACCTGACTCTGGTGACTGGCAGTGGGCCTGCACCTGAAGAGGAAGACCTCACTCCGCATGAGTCACTCTTTGCAGAGTTCATACCATCTGAATCGGTCGAAGGAGTGGGAGAGATGCTGGACTTTTATGCCCAGTCCAGTGAGTGTTGCTGCGTGTTTGTTGTGGACATGTGTGTTTTACTTGTGTGATGTGTTGTGCATGACTGCCACTACATGTCACCTATACATGGTTCTGATGTGCAAGTAATGCAATGCTTCCCTGATGCATGTCTGCTCTGCTGGATGGTGGACATGTGGAGCAGATGGGGACTGTCCGCATCACCACTATTGCACCCTACTCACATGCTGGTCACCAGGAGGCCCCTCAGGTCCATGTTCCAGCTCACTGGCCCTTCTGCATGTAGAGTGGGGTGACGTTCCTCTCAGCCCAGGGACTATGTCATAGCATGACTGACGTGCATGTGTCCTGTGCCTGCATGCGGGTACTCCATGTAGGCATGCTCCCTTGCCCATCCACCCCCCCTCTGCACCCCAATTCCACCTTAACACTGGTATGCTTCACTTTTGCCGTTGAGTACTTCCCTGTTCATGCGTCCTGTGTACATGCTAACTTCCAGCAGCCAATCTGCCAGACATATGCTGTGTGGTACATCCTTTGTACCTGATGAAGGGTGTCTCACTTGGAATGTGCAGAGGTCAGATGCCCCGCAGGGACATGAGTGCCCATTCATGCTCCATGTGTATTCCACTCATGCCCCTATGTGTCCTTGACTGGATGATCATTGTAGTAGGAGTCCAGGGGACCTACATTGCATGGCATTTCATCAGCCTTCCCATTTCCACTGTGGCTCAGTCCTGCGTCACACACTTGTTTAGGGTGTGACGGTCTGTGTGGGTCACAGGCCTCAGCCTGTTTAATGGCCAATGACTCTGTCCAACTGGTGCAGTGTCTTCTTCACACGTGGGTGTACTCCAGAGGTTTCATCATGTGTCCTGCTTACTGTCCCATCATCATTTGCTGTGTTGTCACTTGACTCACATGATGCAGTTGATGTTAGTCAACACTGTCTGTCAATACACAGGTCTGTGTTCAGCCTTTTGATACCATGCTAGGCATCCCTGCATTTGCACTTGGGGGGGAGGGGTGGTTTGCTTGTAGACATGATACCCATTGAATGCACATTGCACGTGATGCCTGAAGTTGACCTTGCACTGCCTTCACATTTTCTGATACACATCATGAAGTTCTTGTACATGTAGATCGTGAGTAACGTACATATTTGCTGAACTGCATCGACCCACTTCAGTGCAAACAGACACCTTTCGACATGTCTAATCACAGAAGCAATTTCAAGTTGACCCCGCATGCATGGCAGGTTCTATTTTGTGTGTGACATGTCTGCTTGATGTGTTTGGTGTCTGTGTGTGTGTGTTGTATGCTTATAACATGTGTAGTGACCGTTTTTTCTCTACTTTTCAGATGATGACGCAATGGAGCCAGAGAATGGTGTTGTCATGCCAGGCACAGGGTTGTCATCAATACAGCAACCCGGCACAAGTGGGGGTCGTGGGGTGGTAGGCAACAAAAACCCACATGTGCTACAGTCCATCTTGTCTCTGGCTGGCAATGAGTCTAGCCCTGATGACCACTCTGACGTCCATGTCAAGTTGGATGAGCATCAGGTCCATATGTCAGGGGTGAGTGATTCTGATGTGGACACTCCTCTGTCCGCTACACCTGCACTGAGGGGATAGACAGTCTTGGAACCTCCGCCTGTGGTGGATCAGGACACAGGGCACCCTCCAGACCAGTCACTGATGTGCCTGGGCGATCACGTCGACGGGGACATGTAGTCGTGCAGCCGCGGTGGGTGCCAACACAACGAGGACACCCAGTCCTCGTGTCCCGCAAGGGTCAAGCCCAGCAATGTAGTCGCCGCACGCAACCGCAGTATACTGAGTGGGAGCAAGACATGACTGCCAATTCTGAACGGCAGGGGGCAGCAATGGAGAACATCGCTGAGAGCATGGAGCATGTGGCCCAATCCGTGCTCACCCCTGCTAGGTAGGTGCTTCTCCAGCAGCAGGCGGCACGGTCCACGGCCCGCTCACTCAGGCTGGGCATGGCGACCTCAGACAGGGCACGCCAGGCTGAAATGTTGTCTCTGCGTAAAGCAATTGCTGCTCACGCAGAGGCACACATGGAGGCCCTGAGGAAAGAGTATGCTTCCTTCAGATCCACTCTTGGTGTCCTTCTGATGTCCCAGAGGGAGCAGGCAGAGGAGAGGCTTGCGCAGCTTAAGCGTACCATCTCGGCTGAGCTACATGCTTGCCGGGAGGTGCAGCAGTTGTCCAGCCAGGCCTTGCAGGAGGAACTCTGTATTACATGTGCTACCTTGCAAGAGGAAATATGTGTATCATGGGAGGTTCTGCATGCAGACCTACGTGTGATCGCCGCACAGAACCTGGCTCACCCGTCCGGCACCCAACCTGGCCAGTTGCACATGCTTGCTTAGTAGTAGCACTGACAGTGAGCTTGGACAAATATTGGTGTTGATGCGCACAATACAGCTGAGATGCATTGATGGACTAATGGCTAGTTGATGGGAAAGTTGTCTGGGGCACCTGCAGGGCCAGTGGCACATACCCTCCGGTCCACCATGGTCCATTGAGGCACTTGTATTAGCCATGCAGCATTCCGAGACATGGAAAGAAGCAGCTCACAGGGACAGACAGCAAGGGACAGACTCGTGTGCAGTGCATTTCATTACCATGTAGAATTTGACACATGCACTACCTACTTTATTTGGGTCATGGTGGAACACGACTTGTTCTGAAGTCATTCCTTGCTATATGCGTCTGGCTGCCCTCCCAGGGAACATTGCATGTTGTGTGATTCGTGACACATTGGTCTTCCATTTGCAACGCACCCAGAGGCGCATGACTTACTGCATTGACTGTGTTTGAACCCTCACAGGGGTAATGTTACGTATGGGTACGAAGCATCCACACCAGATTGTCTGTTTGTAGAGTATTTTGTTACTTTGAGGCATATATGGTGGTGTGTTTGTGTGTTATGTGCACGCACAGATTAGTAACTGTGGCTCTCTTTGCAGCATTAAAGTGCTCCTGTTACCGGACCTGAGAGTGCACAGGCAGGAGGCCAGCACTCACCCCAGAGATAAGTTTCTGTTTGTCTTCCATTTGAGTAATTTGTTACTATGTGCATGATGATCAGGTTTGGTGTACTTGTGTGTGTGTTAATGTGAGTAGTAAAGTTTTGTGCATTTCCTACTTTCCCATGTGAATCCTACTCCCCTCTCCTGCCCCTCATTCCGGTTATCCAGTATAGCAATGCCTGTCCCGACTGCATATACCTGACCCTCCTTCCCCACCAGGGTCTCAGAGGCCTGTGTGAGTTTGACCTTGCAGGCACCCAGCCACGGTGGGGGTGGTTGGTTCGTGCTACTCCTGCACCTGTACACGGGAGCAGTGACAGTACACATCAGTTTGTGGTGCATTATTCTGTGTTATGTACCGCACATGGTACACATCCTGTTGTGACATTGTTTTACTGTGCTACCTTGGTTGTTATGTCATTGTGGTAGTACTTGGGATTTGTGACGTACTGCTACTTCAAGTCATCTACTGGTGGGTCTTCTGGTTTGTTTTGCTGCCTGCAGGCTTTTTGCTTGGCTTCTGTGTTGGCCTGCTTTGAGTTCTCTTTGATGTGGTGTTTTTGCAAGTCAAGGTGGCCTCTGAGCGTGCTTGACACTTTTTGCACACAAGGTGGGAGATGGTGACAAAGGGGAAGGGTGATCCTGTGGCCAGGTGAACTTCAAGGATGAAGGCTAGATAACCCAGGCACAGTTGTTCAGTGGGTCATGGTGATTTGTGAGGGAGGGAGGGTGTTTTGTTGTTGACAGTTGCCTTGCCCTACAGTGTGATGCACCCCCTGACATTGTAATTGCAGTATCCTATGTACATGATATATTCTGCTGATCAATGCCTGTTCATGTGTTGTGTTTGCCTTTCAGGTGTGAGGGAATAGTTGTGGCTTGACATGCTGGGGTGTACACATGGTGAATGTTCACATGTGATGTGTAGAGGAAACTGATATTCAGTGCATGTCCCTACTGACCCACACACTCGCTCTATGATCCACTACATGTACAACCACCCTTCCGTGTCCACCTGTACACTCTGTTTGCCTTCTGGTGCCCACTGTGTCCCTGCAGCACATGATCTATGACCAATTGTGGATCCTGTACATGCGTAATTTGCTTTTTGATGTAGTTTGTCGCTTGGATGTGATGCTCAGGGTGTGCGTCACACACAATGGCTGTTCACTATGCTGTGCGCTGAGCAGTGTGTTGCATGAGGTGGGCACGGCACACAGGAGATGCAGTGTTGATTTTGCAATGCACAATGTGCATGTAGACAGGCATTCATTGTTATGTTACAACTACAAATGTTGGAATGCATTTGGGTATGACTTCTTTTGGGTGGGAGGTTGTTGGTCAGTCATTTCATCTGATTCCATGTCAGGCATCATTGTGTGATGCCACTTTCCATTTTTACATGTCAATGTGTACCTTATTGGTACTGTGTTGGTATATAGCTATTGCTTGCCATGTCATGTTGTGGTTTGCGAGGGTTTGGGTGACATAGCAGTGATAGTCATAGCCTGTTTTGCAGGTCTGTGTGATTCACACCTTGCATGTGTGCCTTTTGGTCACACAGGATTGGTTATTTTTAATTAGCTAGGGATGCACACAATGTGGCACTTCCATGGCAACATTCTCAGGGTGGTAAGGTTGTGACAGTTGACTGTCTCTTTGTCATCAATCATTGTCACCTGGTATGTGCCAGGCCTGTGTGCAGTCCGCAGGGGTGGGAGTTTAGGTGAAAAATGTGGCCACAAGCTGTGTCCGGGCTGCCTCGCCACATGCCCTGTCCCCTCCCATGGGCAGCGCCTGTGCCTGTGGATGTGGGGGCACCACCATGTCTACCGGTACGCCCTGCCGTGTTGCAACATTGTGCAGGACACATGCTGCCACATTGATCCTGCACACTACTGGGGGTGACTTGAGCAC
Organism: Ambystoma mexicanum; assembly: GCF_040938575.1. Taxonomy (NCBI): domain Eukaryota; kingdom Metazoa; phylum Chordata; class Amphibia; order Caudata; family Ambystomatidae; genus Ambystoma; species Ambystoma mexicanum. The sequence goes on from NC_090928.1 coordinate 1,154,768,987, forward strand.
TCCAAATGTGCGCTCCGCTATGGCCCTGGTTGCAATATGGGCAGCGTTGTATCTTAGCTGGGGTGGTGTGGTGGGGTTCCGGATTGGCATCATCATGTGGTTGCTCAGAGGGTAGGCACTGTTCCCTGGAGAGGTGATGATGGTTGTGATTATTGGGTTTGTGTATTTGTGTGTGTATGTGACATGCATGCATGTGCACAGACATTTGTACTCACCTAGGAGCCATGTGTCGCCATGCTGCCCAGCTTCCAGGGCCCGGCTCAGGGCGGACATTCTGTATATGAAACTGTCATGGGTGGAGCCAGGGTAGTTTGCATAGACAGAGGTGATGATTCCCTTTGCATCGCGTAACCACCTGCACGTTGATGGAATGCCAGTGCTTGCGGTTTCGGTAGATGTTCTCAGTGGCCCTAGGTGGACAAAGGGCCACATGGGTGCAATCTATGGCACCACGCACTTTGGGGAAGTGTGCCACCCTGTAAAAGTCCTGGACAATGGCCTGCCTTTCTACGGGTGTTCTGGGAATGTATATGTGCCTGCGGACTGAGGGGCATGCTGTCATGATTGCCAAGACCTGTTGTAGACAGCGTGACTGCGTGGCCTGTGAGTCCCCCCCCACTATAGAAGTAGTCCGTCCGCTGAAATGACCCAGTGCCCAAAAAATGCAGGACATTGAGCACCTTCTCCAAGGGTCTCAATGCTTGGGAGCAGAGGGTGGGGGATGTAAGGTCATCTTCCCACTCCCTGACCAGGTCTAGGATGATCCGAGGTGGAAACCTATACATGCCATAGACCTGGTCGTCAGGCATCCCAAATAAGCTTGTCCGGGGTGAAAAAATGCGTGCCCTGGCTAATCTCCTCTTCCTGCGGTGTCCCACGATCAGTGCTGCGACAAATGGGGCATTCAGCGTAGCAGTATATATGTGTTTGTTGTTTGCGCGCACTTTTATACTGTGTGCGGGGACGCTTCCGCCTGCCTTCCTGTGGCGGATGCGTTGATGGCTATGCGCATCTTTTGCCGTGCACAGGATTCCCATATTCGGATCCATGAATACGGGTTGTTCGCATGCATGTGGGCGTTCCGTGTAGTTCCCTGCAGTACTTCCCCAGTTACGCCTTCTTTTTCACGCGTTATTCCCCATTCCGCGTCTTACGCCCACTGTTCTGCCCACTTTTGTTGTGTGCGCTGTGCTATGTGCGCTTTCGCTGTCCGCGTAGCGCACGGCGTTTGATGACATGTGCGCCCGCATGTGCCATGCACAGATTTGGCGCACTACCAGTGGTATGCAGGCGCAGCGCCTTCCTTGAATCGCATGCGTGCGCTTGCTTTCTCACGCTTGTGCCACCTTGCTCCTGCTTGCGCTGGGATTTTCAGCGCACGTTTGTTCCATGAATCGGCCCCTAAATGTTTTGCTGTTTCAATGATTTGGGTGTTTTTACACATCCAGCAAAATCTATCTTCTGGTGTCAGTTGGTTATAACAACCCTTGTTATCAAGTACCGGTAAATGATCTATTCTCAACAAAAGTAGAAAACGTCTGAGTCTACTGTAGGGGCACAAATTCAAATAGCGCTGGGTGTTCTTAAACGAGTACAATGTACAAACTGGTATTTTTTTAAGTTTACTCAAATGCTCATAATTTTCTAACCAGTCCCAGAGATCTACCCTTTTTAACAAAGCCATTTGCATTGAGTTGGTTATACCGCTCCATCTAGGAGTCCAGCATATAACCTTGTGAAACGATTCCATTTTCACTTTTAGGGGATAATTACACATGTCCTTGGAAAGTTCTTAAATGGAAGCCATAAGCGAGTTCACAGGGTTTTTATTCATCTTACAATAGTTCTCAACTCTTCTTTTCATCACAATCGATTTTAAAGATACAAGGCCTAAGTTCGAGCCTGCTTGACTCTCCTGTTCTGGGTAATTAGATCAGTCATTGTGCCCTGGGAGTCCAGTTTAAGTTTGGCAGTGGTGTTATGTGTGAAAGCCTCAGGTAATAATGGAGTTCCTCAGGACAGGCCAGCTGTTCCAATTTCCGCCATAGTGTTGCTCATGGTACTAGGTTGAAAGCGGCTTGCAAGTCAATAAACAGGGCGTATAGCGGGGGGTTGCCATACTTCTTGGCCCTAGTGTGCAAAAGATCTAATATTAGCAAATTATGAGCAGTTGCGTAACCTTTTCTAAAGCCGCTTTGAAACTGGTTTAGTATTGTAAGTGAGAGGCCCACAAAAATATAGTTAAATCTCCCAATGGAGTCAATAAAAAATGCATCCCAGGAGGGAATGAGACCAAGACCAAGTAATGGTGATATCAAAGGGTTTTATCTAAAATTAGGGCAAGCAGAATTTACTCTGCTCATGACGGGAGCGCTCTGCAGAAAACATGTTACAAAAAAAAGTAATCAGCTGTGGGAAGGCCTAGGGGGCACAAGAGTAGTTGGGATTGGACACTAAGGGTGAACACCTATAGGCGCCATAGGGTTGGAGGCACCCAGTTGGTTTGAGGACACATGATGAGATGACGTGGTGTCCCGGGTCAATCGGTCAGCTGGGCTCATCGAGTTTGTATGCAGTGTTGACAATTATGTTTCTTCTGTCACCCTAGCCATGTGACATTTGCCCTTGTGGCCACACACTCCCATTCATTCAGTACCTTGATCTGTTTGTCCGGTAAAAGCTCAAAGCGCTGTATCTTAAACACTTGTAAAAACATGGTTCAAAGGCAGGTTATTTATTACTGGCCACAAATTAAACTTCACGCATTAAATGCTGTGCTCACCCTGTTCAAACAATTCTGGATACACTGGCTAAGGGGTAGTGCTCATGGGGTCATTGTACGGTCGGGGGTGTCCACCTGATAACAACATAGAAGATTCAGAATAGATGGCTGAGATGACTAGGGGCCTCATCACGAGTTTGGAGGTAACCCTTAAATGCGGCAGTAGCGCTATTACCGCCGCATTTAAGGGTCCGCCAAATCATGGGTTTGCTGAAATATTGCGCTATTACAGTCGGCGGGAAATCCGCCGGCGGTAAGAGCGCGAAAATTCCCCATTGAGCCCAATGGGGAATGGTGAATTCCCAAATGGGCTCAGTGGGGAATGGGCAATACCCATTCCGCCAAACCCGTGATCCGGTACTATTAGCGCCGGGGGTTTGGTGGTAGGGCTATTAACGCTGGCGCTAATATCGCCGGCATTACCGCCCAACTCGTGATGAGGCCCTAGGTCACAAAAGGCACATATCATTATGGGCATACATTTCATTGTGGGGGCTCAGTAATCAAATGTCCAAACTTCATTAACTTTCTGCTAGTCTATTTCGACACTCTGATGGGCCGGAGAGAATCAAGACTTCTTTGCAGTATGGTTCCTTGTTGCACAATAAATCAGGGCCTTTAGAACACAATTTTACATGCAGGCTTTTTACACATGGCTTGCTGTGTTGCACTCAATTCATACTGGTTTGGAGCATACTATATTCTCCATTTGTCTAGGCACTCTCATCATAACAGAAGGGAAAGAAAAGAACTAATCAAGAAATAAAACATGTCCTTGACTCAATGTTCACTGTTCATAAAAAGGTGGGTTAAAGCTTGGGGTTTGTGTGTGCATCTTTAGCTGGCAGTGTGGTTTGTTGGGAGTGATTAACTACTGTGTTATGCTTACACAACATTATACAGTTTTACACTGGTTATGCGTTATGTTGTTACAAACTATTACTGTGAGCATTTCTGTATCATAGGTTAACGTGCATCATGCTTCCATCGTGAAGGGTTAACATAAGGACTTCTAGTTACACATGTGTATATATTTATATTGTTCACTCATAGACACATTAGCCCACCATTAGGTTTATACGATCTTGCATGGAAAAGGCACGTTGGCTCTGTCCATATTAAAGCGTAAATAGACACACAGATTCGGTCCTTTTGACTGTTGACTCTGCCCTAAGGGGCATGGGGATTATGTTGTTTATGGCAAGGGTCTGTGGGCTGTGTGGGCAGGTTTATAGAGATGTATACCTTTTGCTCTGGCCCCTGGTCTGGGTTGTATCTGGGTCAATGAAGTGAGACGGAAGGCAGAAGATACAGTGTGGATTTTGTTACATTCTCGCAGCCAACCTTCTCATGGGAACCGAACAACTGCGGAGACGGCACAAGGGAGGAGGTGGGGGGAGGAACTTGCTCGCTGTGCGCACCTGGCGGGTAAAGCTGCAGGCTTGAGTTAAAACCTCATGGCTGCTTTAGCATTACAAAATGGAGTCGTGATTTTCAAAATGGAGTCTTATTCACCTCTGCCCTTATACTGTTATGAGGGGTGCTACAAAGGGGTCACAGTTCCTAGGGGTACTCCCGTACAAGTGCTCGGGGCTGTGGCCCTGATCCCAAAGCAGCCATTGCTGGGTATATCCAGGAAGTGTTGGAATAAGGGGGGCTTCAAAATGCCCCCTCCTTCCACTCATTCCCCCTTTTGTTACTTAAGTAACTTTAGTTACTTAAGTAACAAATACTGTAACTGTCCCAATCTCTTATGTTCTTCCTCCTTTGCTACTGCTTCATCCCATGCAGGTGTCCCCTTTATTGACACCCATGCCCTGCATACCGCTCTGAGGCTCCCCCCCCCTCCTAGCATATTGATCTGGAGTGCAGATCATATAGATACACCCTCCCCCACCCTCCAGGTCCACCCATACTTCCTTCTACCATTGCAACTCTCTAGGTTCTTTTATGGTTGTGTGGTATAGACGATCCGCTCTGTGCCCTCTGTTGTATATGGCAGTCATTCTATATTTGGGCTCTAAGCTGTCTCCTGTTTGCATCTCTGCCTCATGTCTGATTTGTGCCACACCATTTGCACGACAAATTGTTACCATCATCAGTGCATCATTTGATACTGTGTTTGTGCAGCATCAGAGTCCCAATTGCCACACAAAAAATAAAGAGCAAAAAGATGATGAGTGGCATGAGGAGCTTTACCGTTATTCTGAGCCAGGAAGGTATCCATGAAAAAAGATTATCAAACCAGGTGCTGGACTGTGCCCCTCCTTCGTCCTTCATCCGTTCTCCGAGGTCGTGTACTGCTGCTATCACATGTGAGAGGTAACCGTTCTCAGCGTCGGCAGAAGGTGCAAATGTGCAACATGCGCTCCCAATTTTTCAGCAAACACCTCCATCGATTGCTGTTAATAGGTCCAGCACATATCGGTTCTGCATCGGTTCTGCATCGTCATTAACCGCAGGGCTCTAAGTTCCACTTTAACAACATTAAACCCTTCTTCAGTGTCGTTGGCCAACTGGATGAGCTCCCACCTTGTGATTTAGAGCCACTTGGCATTCGCTCTTGCCTGAATGCTGGGAACGAGGGGTGCAAAACATGTCTCTACAGAGCTGAACTACCAGAATCGATCCGGCATTTGGGCCAGGAGATCTGATGACTTGGCTGAAATGTAGTTTGAAGATCGTTTTTCCCTCTGGAGTGGATTTTGTACACCTTCCTCGTCTATGGCATACACGGGAACTGCTTCAATCGGTGTTGGGGATGGTTGTTTTTGGATTTCCACATGTGTGCTTCCTTCATGGATATGGCTCTCTGAGATCACAACAGCGTTGCCAGGGAACCTGTGCCTCTCCATGATTGTGGGAGATGCAGGTACACCATGTTGCTGCAAACCCAATAGGTGTCCATCAACATCAATTCCCTTTTTCATGTCAGGTATTATGAGAGTCTTGCTGCAGTTTTTGTTTTCCCCAATGTCCCTTTTCTCTTCCGCACGGAAGCACAGTTCGTAAGAAGTGTCTTTTTGCAACTTGAAGGGTATTTTGATGGCGGTGACGACCCAAGTGAGTTTGGCTATATGTTCGGTCCATATGGGAGCACATGTTCTCTGGATCCCTGAGAGTTTTTCTTCAGATAGCCCTCGCAACGATTCCGCTTTGCACAATATCTCTTCCTTTTGCCATTTATGGTCCACGTGCAATGTCCCCTTTATTACCAGGAAAGGCTCTTTTACACAAATCACTCCTTGCGGCCGGGAGTAGCATGTCCATTCGTTCTGCAAAAGTTCAAATGAAACTGTGTGTGCTTGAAAAATATTTTTTACTCGGCACAGTGCAAGATGTAGGAGACATTGGGCCTCTGCAAAAGGAATTTCTTGTGGCAGCAATACCTTGGGTGTGCTTGAGGCATGCGTTATAAGTGAGCATACATAACAACTCTCATTAGTTGGTTGTTTTGCCGTATTGCTCATATCTGCATACCACTTATTTGTCTGGTGTGGGTGCGGGGGATCATCAACTGTGTCTAAGCCAAATTTATAATGCTCTTCCCACATTTCCCGTTGCGTTTCCCTCTTCTTCCTCCTAAGCCTGCCTCCCTCAGTCCCTTGGCCCTGCCTGCCACTCTCCTTACCTTCCCATTGTGTATATAAAATGTAGTAAGTGCTTGTCATGTGTTCATTCCTGTTACCCCCTTCACTAGTGGTTGGGCTTTTAGAAGTTGCCATTTCTGAAAGCGGCATGGTGGTTGGATACGGGTGATTCTGCACCCACATGAGTTCTGAAGGAGTTCTGTCGTTCATTGTGTACACACTGAAATGGGATTGATTTGTATGTGGGGACTGTGGGGTGGCTTGCATCGTTGTGATATGTGTACCACTTGTGGTGTTATTATGTTCATTCTCAGGGGTCCTGTGGGCCCATTTTAATTTGGCACCATCCCAAATCAGATGGGTCCCTTTCTTGATTGTTTCTATGCCCACAACCCCCTGGCCAACATCAATTGAAATGCATGCAATGACCCAATACAGGAACAGGCCAAACACTGTTGAAACAAATACTACTGCACACACAAGCAACATGGAATCATATGAATAACTAAGCTAAACATATCTCCTCTGTCTATTCCTATCTACACTATTGTTTGCTGCAGCTGGGGCCTCGTCCATGCCCATTGAAGCTCCTAATAAATTAAATATAAGCAATTGTTATTCATGTATATTACTCTCATGTGTTTTTCACATTGGTTATTTGGTATATTTAAGTTAGCTTTTCCGGGCCCTAATTATTTCTCTTTTACTTTCATAGGCAAGTTTCATTATCATCTTGTATATACACACTTCGTCCCTCCGCATCCTTCCATTTCCCTCCTTCACACCTCATGTCTGCGGGAGGGAAACCGAGGGAGGCAAATTACCGTCAGTTGAACTCATTGTGGAGGAAGAAAACATTTTATTATCGTGCATATGTTCAACTGCATGATTAAAATGGAAAGAAAATGGTGAGAGAGGGAGAGAGAGAGAGAGAGAGACTTTATTGTTATTTCATTCCACCACATAAGCATCAATACATTGTCACACCGTATGTTTATTTACACATTTTTATTGATCCTTTATTTTCTCTTATTTTATTCCTGGTGCCTGTCCCTGTATTCCTACGCTTCCCATTTTCTATGTATGAGTGTTACCTTCGTCCCTGCTTCCTTCGGGATCTGCGCCATTCATGCTCCAATGGGCACTATGAACATCTGTCAAATGTACCCAGTACTTCAGGCCCTGCACCTTGACCGCTGTGGGCGTACAGTATACCACCTTATATGGACCATGGAACCTTGGCCATTCCATCTCTGCACAAAACTCCTCACGTATACCATATCGCCTGTCATCAACTGGCAGTCTGGGCTCTCTGTGGCAGGGGTTATGGTGTCAGTAGCATTTTCCTATGTGAATGGGGGTGTTGTTTGCTTGGCTATGGCTTGTGCCGCTTTTGTCAAATTTCTGAGATACTCATGAAATTCTTCTCCTAAAACGGTGGTGGTTTGGTGCGCATCTGATTGCCTGTGCAAGGGTGAGTGTGCTGTGTGCATCCTCCGACCTGTTACGATTTCATGGGGCAACAGGTGGTGGTCCTTGCTGGGTTGATTTCTCATCTCAAAACACGCCAGGGCTAAACAATACACCCAGTTCTTTTTTAGTGTTTGGCACAGTTTTGACAATCTACTCTTGAGCAATCCATTCATTTTCTCCACAATTCCATTTGATTGTGGATGATAAATCATGCAGAGCTTGTGGGTTATGCCCAGCATTGCAGTGATATGCTTAAGCATGTCATTCACAAAGTGTGTTCCGTTGTCAGAACGTATGATGTCACAGATGCCCCAGCGAGGAAACACCTCTCTCACAAGAAATTTGGTGGCACACTGCACATCTGGATGAGCGCAGGGGCACGTTTCCACCCACCGGGAGAAGGGGCATACAACAACAATCAAATATCGCGCTCCGTTACACCACTCTCCCATGTCTGCATAATCTCTAAAGGGCCCTTCTGGTTTTGGTAATGTTCCTCTGAGAGTTTGTAATGTCATGCTGAAGTTGTATGTTTGGCAGGTGCTGCATTCTATTATTAGCTTTGTGACGTGCTTCTGTATTCTGGGAGCAAACCAATTTTCCTGTATATCTGAAATGATGTGCTGTTTTGCATTGTGAGCTGGGTAGCGTAATGTTTAAATGCTACCTTTTGCAATTTTGCTGGCATCACTACCTTGCCAGTGTTATTTTGTCTCCATAATACGTCAGTGGACGATTGGCTGCACCCCGTTTTTACCCACGTCTCCTGGTCCTTGCTGGGTACATCGTGTTGGAGCTCAATTATCTGAGAGACTGGTAACGGGATAAATCCTTCTGGTTGCATTTCCTCTGCTGTCTTCTGTAGTATGTACTCACCTGTTGGGACTTTTGGTAAATAGGAGCCTCCTTTCGCGGCACCGTCCGCTGCTGCTTTTCCCAATGAGATGACATCATCACCTCGTGTATGGGCCTGGCATTTCACAACTGCTACAAGCGTAGGTTCTTTTAATGCATCACTTAACTCTCCTAGTAGCACTGAATGCTGCACTGGGGACCCGTCTGCTCTTCGGAATCCCCCCTCCCGCATCTACTAATCCTCCACGTACTGTTGTCGCCATATAGGCCGAATCTTTATAGATGGTGACTATGCACCCCTTTGCGGTGAGAAGCACTTCTATAAGCGCTACCAGCTCTGCTGCTTGGGCCGAGAAGTGTGGTGGTAGTCATTTCTGCACAATTACTTCAAATTCCCCGTCCTCCACCTGAACTACTGCTGCTCCTACATGTTTTTCTCCCGTCTCACTATCTATGGAGGCCGACCCATCTAAAAAGTAAATTTCCCCTCTGACAGTGCATTTTCATGTGCTTTGGGTGTGTCATCATCATCTCCTGTGTATGTGCCGCAGTCCTGCTGCTTCATGTCTTCTACTGTACACACCTCTGTGATAAACATGGCCGGATGTATGCTTTTACATCGCACGATATGAATGTTAGCACAAGAAATAATCAATTCATATGCTGTGGCCCTTTGGGTAGTTAATGTGCTTTTTGATCTTTCAAGGATGGCAAACAGGGAGTGTTCTATGTATAACGTGACAGAGCATCCTATCACGATCGTAGAGCATTTTTCTATCACGAATGTGGAGGCTGCAAGAGCCTGTTTGCACGCGAAATGTCCCTGCATTACTGTGCAGCACATTATAGTGTTCCACTGTAAAATGCCAAGGGCTTGTGGCCCAAGGATGTCTTTTGTGTCAGCACGGCTGTCATGAGTGTGCCATTGCAATGTGAGAATAAATCAAACCCCTGTTCATAGTTGGGGGTCGCGAGAACTGGGGCAGTAGATATCAGTTCTTTGAGTGTGTCAAAAGATGTGTGCATTTCCTGTGTCCATTGTAAATTGGTGTTTTCCCGCTGTACTACCTTGAGTGCCTGCAGCAGGGGTTTGGTGTATGCTGCATAATCCAATATCCAAGCTCGCCAGTAGTTACACATGTCGAGAAACTTTTGCATCTCTTTCACTGTATTGAGCTCTTTTACTGCTCTTATTGTGTCTGCTCTGTCAGGCATGATTCCTTTACCGTCTTTGGATATCAATTGACCTAAGTATAGCACCCCTGTCAAGCAGTTTTGCAGTTTTTGGCTGACTACCTTGTACCCTTTCTGTGCAAGATATGTTAACAAGGTAATGGAATCCTCTCTGCACTCTTTTTCATCTCTCCCGCAGACTAACAAATCATCTACGTACTGAATTATGGGACTTGTTGTGTGTTTGTTTCCGAGGTCTTCATGCAATATTCTGTTCAAAATACTGGGACTTTCACAGTACCCTTGGGGCAGTCTGCAGTCCTCATATCTTTTCCTCCCCAGCGTGAATGCTGTTAGGTACCATGAACCTTGATCAAGTGAGATTGAGAAGAAAGAATTTTTTAGGTCCACTACTGTTTAATGAGTGGCTTCTTTTGGGATATTGCACAGGATTGAGGCAGGATTTGGGACAAGAGGGTACTCCTTTTGTTCAACGTCATTGAGAGGGCATAGGTCCTGGATCATCCTCCACGCCCCTCCCTTTGCTTTCTTGATCGGGTAAATGCAAGTGTTGCAGAGCGAGTTAGATGGCACTATTATTCCCTGAATCATTGATGCGTGAATTGTGTCTTTTATTCCTTCCTCGGCTTCCCTAGATAGGGGGTACTGCTTTACCCGAGGTAGAATGGCACTGGGTTTGAGTTTGATCTTCACTGGTGTCACTTCGTGCAGTAGCCCTACATCGTGTGGGCCTGTGGTCCACAATTGATGTGGCTCTTGAGACATGTCTTCCTCAAAGCATACTGGTGGAGCTCTGATCACTGCTACGAGGGGTAACGGTACCTCTCATCTTTGGATCATGACATCACAGCGGATTGCAATTTCCATTACTATCTCCCCATCATCTTCTGTGTCACAAAAAATGTCCTCATCCGTCAGGTCTCTCAGGGCCTTGCTAGTGTCAGTGCACAGTAATATTCTCCACTGGCATCCCTGCATATCTACTGCTATTACTGTTATTCTTTGGGATGACACTTGTACTGCATGTATGTTAAGGGATACTATGGACCCTGGCACTATTTCTGGGTCTTGCAATTGGACGGAAAATAAATTCTGAGGGCACCCTCCATTTTTTGCTTTTCAATTCTGGCACTACTCTCGCTAGTATCCTCAAACCTTGTATAAACGTGTCTGGATTTATAGGTATACCACATGTTTGTGGAAAATCTACTTGGGTGTGTATTACTAACATGGCACGGATTGCACATATGCCTGGTGTGGAACACACTATTCCTCGGTCAGTAAAAGATATTGTCATGTTGAGCTTGCTGAGAAGATCCCTTCCCAGCAAATTAGTGGGTGACTCTTCATAATACAGCAGGCGTGCATGTACAGTTTTTCCTCCCACCGTTATATCTAGCTCTTCAGTGTATGGAACCTTGACCACCGCCCCAGAGAATCCCTGCATTTCCAAAGTCTGATTAGAGAGCGGGAACCTCCCTTCCCTGAGGCATGATTTTTCTGCTCCCGAATCCACCATAAAAATAAATTGTTTGTTTTCTATCGCCACCCCCACCAGTGGTTCCTCTACTGTGTTAAGGGTCATCGACACTATTGGACACGTAAGCGTTCTCTGTGGGCTGTCCTATGCTGAATGCCATGGGAGTTCATCAACGTCAAAAACATTTCCTGTCACCATTGTTGTCCCCCTGCACAGCGTCGTTGGTGCCCCATTTGCCGTGGTAGCATAAGTGTTATTACGCATGGGGGTGGTATTGTCATGACACTGGGGGTGCAAAGATGTGTTTTGCGGGGCAATTAGGTGCTCATTCAGGCTAGGTCAGGCTAGTTGTCTCGACTATTCCCGTCCATCAGTAGCCCATAGGGGCTTCCTGGGTGGGGGTGTCCGATCAGGTGTTCATTTGGATATGAGTTTGTTGGGCCTGCTTTGACATTCTCTCATAAAATGTCTCCACTTCCCGCAATTCCAGCATTGCCCTTGCATTCCCCCTGGGGGCCCTCCGTACCCCACACCCCCTCCCCCGATCTCCTGAATCCTCCTCTATTGCCCCGCCCTCCTCTCGATGGCCACTGTGGTCCCTCTTATTGATTTTCCCCTAAACCATTGATCCTGGCCGTTACCTGTCCAGTTAGCCACCATCTGCATTGGTATTCCCATCTGTCTGTCTTCCTCCTCCCGCTCCCTTCCTGCCGTGCTGGTTTCTGATACTGCACTGACCTTCAGCAGTTTACTTTGCACTAATTTAGCTTTGTCTGCAAGCCTCCGCTGAGCTATCTCCTTTTCCTTCTCTTTGATCCTCTTACAGTGGTGCCCTATGATGCTTTGAATTTCAGGCCACCCCTTGGCTTCTATCCCAGCTATTTTATCAAGAGCCTTCTGCACTTCCTTTGGGAGCACCTTCTTTATAATGAAGTAAAACAGGGACATTAATTGGTCCCAGGCCGTACCCGTTTCCGCTCTCCACATGTCTTGCACCCGGAGTATGAAAGACATTGCATCTTCCTCATCATTCATTGTACATTGCATTACTGACAGTAAATCTGGAGTGTCTGGGAATGTTTCTCTCAATGCATCCCACACACGCGCTTTCACTGTGTTGAATGAGGCCCCATCATGGCGGTCACAATCTAATGTTATTCCTGGGAACCCCGCCTTTGCCCAGACACGGTTGTCTTGGTCTCCCACTGCGGATACCAGCAGGCTTTTAACATCCTCCGCCGCCAAGGGCACTCCTGCCGTGTGTTTTTCAAATGCATATATCCACTTGCTGGCGCTCCTGACAGTGGGGGTAGCTGTTTAAGCAAGTTGGCCTTGTCCATTTGAGCCCATGGTATGTAATTTGGCCTCCCCGCACCCCTGTGTATTAGTGGCAGCTGCAAATTCTCCCCCCTTTTTTAGTACTCACCTTCTTCCCATTCTTCCCGATCACAGCCATGCGCCCTGTTCTGTTCCTTAGCCTCCCCCTCCATTCTTCCATAGGAGACAACCCCCCTCTAAATGAAGCTCCAACCGTGACAGTTCCCAGTCTTCCTTCCTCTTCTTCCCGTTCCTCTAAGTCGCTCCAATATGTGTTTATTTCTATTATTCACGTATGGATGTGATTTATTCTGAATAGGATCTCTCCCTTCTTCCATCCATCCTCCCCTGACCCTACACTTGGCTGGGGTGTCTCGTCACGTTCTACCCGGGGGGTGAGTGACCCCCCTCCTTCTCCCATGGCCCTTAGGCGAGACAGCTCAGTTTGAGCCATTGTTTGTTGTGAGTCTAAATCCTGTGTGAGCTTTCCAATATCGATTGTAGGGGTATCCAGCTGTCTTGTTACTCCTTGGCTCTCATACAGGGGTGGTGCTGTGGAGGATGGCTTAAGTATAGGGGGTGGTGTGGGCTGTGCTACATATACAGGGTCGCTGTATTCTTCCACAGGTACTGGCTTTGATAATAAGGGATAGACGCGTGTGACTTCTATTGTCTTCTCGTTCTGTGTGGTTGGCCCTTTACTGCCAGTTGTTGTCAGGGGAGATGCATTGTGTTCGCTGCTTTCCTCTGGGGGCACTTCCTCAAACAGGCTCCACAAGTCCAATATCTCTCTCCTGTTTTGCAACTGCTTCCCCTTATATTTAAGGTATACCGTCATTTCATCGCTGCACTTTTCATCGCAGGGTTTTTTGCCGCGATTTTATTTTCGTAAAAAAAACATTGAATTTTTTGGGGGGGTAAACTTTATAAAAAATGGGTTTGGTTGTTCGGGATGTAAAAAAAAAGAAAAAAAACCAAAAAAAATCTATGTTTTTTTTTTAAAAAAACAATCACGGCAAAAAATCCTGCGATGAAAAGTGTGGCGATGAAATCACGTTGAACCATATTTGATGGACAGGCAGGTGGCAACCATGTCTAGTACCGCTTTATCAAAGGACCCTCCCTCCAGACATGCTTGGGGCAATGCTTCTCCCTTCAACTCCACAACCCATTGGTCATGGTATTTATTAATCTTTTCTGCATACCCTAGTAGAGTATAGGCAAGGGGTGTCTCTGCACCCATTGTACTTTACTATCAGTATACCTTAACTGACACTTCTGATTTATACTTGTACGCTTCTCGTATGACCAATTCAATGCACTCTGCAATCCTTCTCGAAAAAAAACGGTTCACTTACTTTTCAATACCTTGAAACTGCGTTAATTTACATGCAACTCTTTTCATACAATGTCAAATCTATTCATTAATGTTTATGCACCAACAGACTCTCTTTTCCACAAAGAGACAGACGTTTAACAATTCACACATAAAACAAAAAACATAAACACCATAACTTGTACTTCACCGTCCCTAGTACACCTTCAACGTTTGCTTGGCTATCCTCCCCTAAACCTATTTTCTCCCTTCACCTTGCTCCGGTCCACCCAAGGGGAGAGAAAGAGATAGATAAGATGAAGATGGAAAAAGCGTTTCTAAATACTCTTCCGGGTCTCCCCTGCGGCCCCTATGTTATCTTCTTTTACCTCAATTCCCCACATTCATATAGCCTGTACTAGCTGAGATAGCACTATGCGGTGCCGCCTTCCACCTCCCACCCACCGGAGATAGGATCCCTGTTAACCTCTTTTCACCTGGTGCTTTGTCGCTGTCCTAATGGCCATATGCGATAGAATAACAATAGACCGGAATAGAGAGAAGAAAAACCGCCAGGTTCCCAAGACCTTTTTCCCATTGTACTACAAATCTCTACACCTTTTTTTTTAATCCAAATTATCCCCCAATATCACCCGCACCCGCACTTGATACTCACGTGTTCGTATTCATCCGAGACCCTCTGGACCTGATCAGCTAGTGCGCCTCACCTCGCTCAAAGGCCACTCCCGGCTCCAGCAAGTGGTATGATTGGTTTTGTAAAGGGGGATCCGGTACCCTCTCGCCCTATGCGTGCGGACGTCTAGGTGTACTAGTTACCATTGGCGGGTAGCTTTCGAGGGAGCGTGCTCTGGGTCAAAGCAGGAAGACGTCTTGTGCCAGAAGGACGGGAAAGAATGCTATCGCGTCGGGGTTACCAATGTAAGTGAGAGGCCCCCAAAAATACAATTAAATCTCCCAATGGAGTCAATAAAAAATGCATCCCAGGAGGGAATGAGACCAAGACCAAGTGATGGTGATATCAAAGGCTTTTATCTAAAATTAGGGCAAGCAGAATCTACTCTGCTCACCCTGAGAGCGCTCTGCAGAAAACATGTTACAATTTAGATATATACAAAGAAACGTCATCAGCTGTGGGACGGCCTAGGGGGCACAAGAGTAGTTGGGATTGGACACTAAGGGTGAACACCTATAGGCGCCATAGGGTCGGAGGCACCGGGTTGGATTGAGGACACGTGATGAGATGACGTGGTGTGCCGGGTCAATCGGCCAGCTTGGCTCATCGAGTTGGTATGTCGTGTTGACACTTACGTTTCTTCTGACACCCTAGCCATGTGACATTTGCCCTTGTGGCCACACACTCCCATTCATTCAGTACCCTGATATGTTTGTCAGGTAAAAGCTCAAAGTCCTGTATCTTAAACACTTGTAAATATATGGTTCAAAGGCAGGTTATTTATTACTGGCCACAAATTAAGCTTCACCCATTAAATGCTGTGCTCACCCTGTTCAAACAATTCTGGATATACTGGCTAAGGGGTAGTGCTATTGGGGTCATTGTATGGTCGGGGGTGTCCACCTGATAACAACAAAAAGGAATCAGAATAGATGGCCGAGATGACTAGGTCACAAAAGGCACATTTCATTATGGGCATATATTTCATTGTGGGGGCTCAGTGATCGAATGTCCAAAATCAGGGTCTTTACAACACAATTTTACATGCAGGCTTTTTACACGTGGCTTGCTGTATTGCACTCAAGTCATACTGGTTTGGAGCATACTATATTCTCCATTTGTCTAGTCACTCTTATCATAACACAAGGGAAAGAAAAGAACTCATCAAGAAATAAAACATGTCCTTGACTCAATGTTCACTGTTCATAAAAAGGCGGGTTATAGCTCGGGGTCTGTGTGTGCATCTTTAGCTGGGAGTGTGGCTTGTTGGGAGTGAATAACTACTGTGTTATGCTTACATGACATTATACATGTATTTACATTTGAACTTATAAAAAGTGAGGTAGCATGGTGCTGGTGTGCACAGTTTTACACTGGTTATGCGTTATGTTGTTACAAACTATTACTGTGAGCATTTCTGTATCATAGGTTAACGTGCACAATGCTTCCATCGTGAAGGGTTAACATAGGGACTTCTAGTTACACATGTGTATATATTTATATTGTTCACTCATAGACACATTAACCCACCATTAGGTTTATACGATCTTGCATGGAAAAGGCATGTTGGCTCTGTCCATATTGAAGTGTAAATAGACGCACAGACTCAGGGGTCCTTTTGACTGTTGACTCTGTCCTAAGGGGCCTGGGGACTATGTTGTTTATGGCCAGGGTCTATTGGGTGTGGGGCAGGTTTATAGAAATGCATACCTTTTGCTCTGGCCCCTGGTCTGGGTTGTATCTGGGTCAATGAAGTGAGATGGAAGGCAGAAGATACAGTGTGGATTTTGTTGCATTCTCGCAGCCAACCTTCTCATGGGAACCAAACAACTGTGGAAATGGCACAAGGGAAGAGGTGGGGGGAGGAACTTGCTCGCTGTGCACACCTGGCGGGTAAAGCTGCAGGCTTGAGTTAAAACCTCATGGCTGCTTTAGCATTACAAAAGGGGGTCAGTGATTTGCAAAATTGAGTCTTATTCATCTCTGGCCTTATACTGTTATGAGGGGTGTTACAAAGGGGTCACAGTTCCTAGAGGTACTCCCGCACGAGTGCTCCTGGGCCGGGCCCTGAAACCAAAAAAGCCGTGGCTGGGCCTTCCCAGGAAGCGTAGGAATAAGGGGGGGGTTCAAAATGCCTCCTCCTTCCACTCAGCATGCCTGCTTTATTGGCCCACTGCTCCAGCTGAAGTGTTTTGATAGACCAGAACTCCAATTAGATAATCAGCACACAAATGAGCTGTATATGTGTCCATGTTAACGTTAACCCAACTACCTCTATTGAAATTTGGTTGACTTTCAAGCAATGTTAAAGGAAACCTCTAGACAAATTAGCACCAAACCTGAGAAAGCACACTTTTGTGACAAGGTTCCAGTGTTCTCAAAGGTTTAACTTGAATCGTGCAGCAGTTTGGGCTTTAGGTGCAAACAACAATATGATTGTGGAGGATTAATTGCGTATTTGGGCCCCACTAACACTTTGTCACCCCTTTACAAAATTGCAAAAAAGTTTCCGTATGTATTCAGTCAGGACTATTTTAGAATGTTTCATGAGGATTCATTGAATGGCACTGAAGTTACAAGCCATCAAAAAGGTTCTATTCCAATGTGGATTTCCACATAACCAAAGCTTAATTCACACCACATCCTTATTCATAAATCTCACTTGAATTATACTATTGATGTAACCTACCTCATACTTATGATTTGTAGTTTGATGGACTTCAGTAACTCTAACACTTATATTCCCAACCTTTCGAGATTTTACCTTTCTATAAGTAGTAACCTTCCCTCTCTTTGAAAAACGTTTTTTTAAGTGAATTTGATTGTAATTGTCAATTTCACAAAATCTGTGTGTATGTGTGTCTGAATTTTAGTTATTCACATAAAATGTTTGAAATGATCCTACATCTTTTTATTTTGTTATTTTTATTTTTATGGTTTATTCAAACCTTTAAAATCTTTTCACAGTAGTTACATCAAAATTCAACAATACATATCAAAAGTGCATTTCAAATCAATTTTCCATTACTAATTTATAGTTTGTAAATGGCAATCGATTTTTCACTAAACCTCTTAATAATATCTTCCAGAAGGAATGTTAGTGCAATTGTTAATTTTCTTTTTGAATCCTAAAAACACAGAGCCCTGATCTCATCTGCCCTCAATGTTTGATGTTCTGCTAGTATCTTGCCTAGCTGTTTAGTTCTCTCTTCACGCAGTGTAGTGCAAAATAGAATCAGGTGTTTTAAAGATTCCACATGAATGTTACATAGGCGGAATGTGTTGTCTTTGATTGGACTCTTATCCCAATATGCCAATACTTCTCTGGTTTTAAAAACATTCAAACGTCATTTCCAAAATAAGTCTCTCCAAAGTTTATTCGGAAATTTTTCCAAATACCTCTGAATTTCATTGAGTTTTTTCACTTCTGGGGGAGCCAAAAGCATCTGTTTTTGTTTACGTCTGAACCCCCCAGTTTCATACCAGTCTTGTTGACAGAGTTTTTTCTTAGCTTTGTTTGGGTTTGAATGGAGCATTTTGGTGTTTAAATCATAGTGCTCCATCATTTGCTCACAGCGTAGCAACCACTGTGCCAACATGTTGGTTTTGTTTGAGCCGCCTAGGTGCTGTAAGATCTCAAATTGGGGAAGTGTCGGTTTGATGGTTATCTTACGATAAAGTGTTAACATATTCCAAGCAACTCTGGAATTTATAGATGTCAAATTTAGTTCATGTCTTATACACACTGTCGGTATCCCCTTTGGTAGCCACAGCACCTTTGACCAAAAGATGTTTTCCAGTGTGTTCCAGATTGAATCAGGACACCCCAAGGCACAGTCAGCACCATGAAGCAAGGCTGGAACTGCCTTTTGTTTATAGAAGCGTATGGCTGGCATCAATGAGAATTTTCCATATTTTTTTTGCAGAACTGCTGCCTGCAATGCTAGTTGTCGACATTTGGCTTTGATGGTTATCACCCAGATCATGTCATTTCTACTCGAGCTGATTATCATTCCTAAGTATCTGCTGGTTAAAACAGACTTCACTTTTTTCTTTGCCCAAAAACCATTTAAATTTCTTTTTGGCAAGGGATTTATGTTTAGATATATCCTGTAGGGACAGGATTTCTGATTTCTCTATGTTAGTGCTTAGCCCTTTCTTGACAACATATTGTTTAATTAAGTTTAGTTTCTGCTGTGATCCTATTGGAGTGGAGTCTAGCAGAACCAAATCATCGGCAGAGAGGATCCTACTAATTTCTTTATCACCAATTTTCAGAATAAATGCTGCAAGATTGTCAAAGTCGTCCCCTATGTCTGATATAAAAAGATTGAACACAATAGCGGCCAATGGGCATCCTTGTTTCACCCCACGGTATGTTTTGTTTGGGTTAGATAATGTGCCACTTCAATCCAGTCTGATTTTTATGGTAGTGTTCGTATGGAGTTCTTTAATTGCTGATAGAAAGCTACTCGGGCAGTTCCACTTCTGCTTTTTCTCCCACAATATCTCGCGATTGATGCTGTCAAATGCATGCGAGAGATCGATAAATGTGAAATAGACGTGTTTTCCGGCCCTTATCGCTTCCATCTTCATGATGTTTAGGATGAGTAGGTTAAGGCCACAATTTACCCCTTTCACAAAGCTGGTTTGTTTAACATCAAACCGTTGGGTACTTTTAATCCATTCAAATAGTTTTTGTTGTAACATTGTGGCATAGACCTTTCCAATAACATCTAAGAGTGCAATCGGTCTATAGTCTTTGGGATTTGAACTGTTGCCCTTGTTAAGTATGGGCACGATAATTGCAGACTTCCATGAAGCTGGAGATGTTTGTTCTTTAGCAATCCTCGCAAATATCAGTGCACAGAGTTCGGCCCATTTTTCTGTATGTTGTTTGAGGGTGAAGTTTGTAAGACCATCTCGTCCAGGTGCACTGGACGAGCTGGCTCGATTTATGATGCTTAGGATTTAATTTTCATCGAATTTTAGATCCCATTCAGCTGCTGTTAGTGTAAATAGGTCATTGTGGTCACTCTTCTTTGCATATAGCTCGGTGTAGTTTTGTTCCCAAGTGTTTGCAGTTACCATATTGACCTGTAAAGCAGATTCAGGATAGGAATCATCTTTTATTAACCTCCAAAATTCACAAAAGTCTTTGTTATCAAGTCTCTTTAGCATGGATTCAGCATCTTGCTGTTCTAGCTGAGATTTATGGGCTATCAGCCAGTTGTTATATTTTTGTTTTGCAGTTTGTGCATGTATGCTTCTTATATTCAACTCCAGATATTTGCCTTGCCTAAGTTGTTGTCAGAGAGATCTTTTCCTTTGTGCAAGTGCCGCATTGTAAGCATTTTTTGGTTTAAATGCAAGATTTCACAGTCCTTGTTTACGCTCAGTGAAATGTTTTAGCGTAAAAGAGTACTCCCCATTGTTGGCTTGAGACCTGTATATATCGATTAGGGAGGTTACTTCCAGTTCTTTTATAGTCAAGCAAATCCTACTAGAGTCTACTACAAGTTCTGGTCCTCCAATAATGGTTTGCTTGTTTCCCATGCCCTTTAACTTTAACATGACAAGGTTATGATCACTTTGAGGTGTATCCTTTATTTGCATCTTCAGGGCGTGTTTAGCCAAGTTTGAGGATAGAAAGAAATAATCTATGACAGATCGTTGTTGATCTCTTATCCAAGTAGCTTGTGCGGCTATGTCACCCTTGATGTTCCCATTCATCAGGTGCAATTCTCTGACTTCCATCTCCTCACACCATATGACAGCTAATCGTTCCTTGCAGTAATTTTTTTCCCAGCAATGCGATGCCTCCAGTCAATGCAGTTGATGTTCATGTCACCACATAAGATGATATTAGGTATATCAAAATTCTCGTTCAAATCATCTATGATCTGAGTTATATCACCTATAAATGTCCGGGGTAAATTGGCTGATGTTGCCAATAGATGTTTATTAAATAGATTTGGTTCATATCCCGGTTAGTGTCACCCTGCTGCACAAG
Organism: Ambystoma mexicanum; assembly: GCF_040938575.1. Classification (NCBI taxonomy): domain Eukaryota; kingdom Metazoa; phylum Chordata; class Amphibia; order Caudata; family Ambystomatidae; genus Ambystoma; species Ambystoma mexicanum. The sequence goes on from NC_090928.1 coordinate 1,154,789,700, forward strand.
TTTGCTTATTTGGACGTATGGAGACTTGTTCCAAAATTCAGTTATGCAGAACCCAGATTCTTTCCTTACCATGGTCAGAAGTCCAGCCATCGGTCTCATCTTATTTTTTTTTTATGGCAGGATTAATTGCCACTTTGAAATTATCTACCAAGGGACATACATCTAACCATGTTTCCTGGAGACAGAGCACATCTAATTCATCAATCCAATGCCAAGGCATGGTAAATAGGTAAGCAAAACCTCAGGTGTTTCAGGTGCCCAGATTTAATATTGAGCTTTGTGTGGATTCCAGGCATTAACTGGAACTGTTTCCAACCAAAGTTCTAGCCAACCAACTCCAATCTCAGGCTTCATTTTTGACATACCCATATTTTGTTTGTTTCAAGATTGCTTTAGTTAGTTTTTCATTGCCATCCACTGTTATGGTGAGCCGTGACGCCATAGGAGCAACTGCCCCCGAGAACAAAGCCTTTGAACTTCCGACTACATAATTGATTTTTATGTCCTTATTTACTGATACTGTAGTTTCGTACTTCTGAGATGGTATATGTTTGAACCGACCAGTTTGTGAGGTCCCCCAGTGTAATTTATGGGCACTTTTTAGTTATGATTCATATTTTTTCATTTCATTGATGTCAAAGCCCAAGGATAGTAGACAAGGAACCGCATCTAATAGCATGTTAAAGATTATTTTAGAGTCGATGTGTAGTTTTAGTCTATCCTTCAGCTGGTCTTTAAAAAATTCAACATTTTTGATGTCACTGTACTCAATCGACCTTAAAGTCGGTACATGATGGAATAACCGCAGGATGTTTGGTCTTGTCAAAATCAGTTCTTCCTTTGTTCCAAGGATCCGTTCTAATACCATGAGATATTTGGCTAGCTGCGATTTTCAAGGGTCTTTTGTGTTTCACTTGATTTGAGGCCTCAGTTGTTCCTGTGTCATACTTCTCTTCTAGAGTCTGATCATTGGAACAAAACGTTTGCTGAGAGTTCTCAAATTATATCTCCGATGTGCGACAAACCTCATTATATGTTGTAGGACATATCTCGGTGCGTTCATTGGTGGCAGGTGCCTCTGGATTAAGGCAGCGGCCCCATTTTTCCTCCAACATAACCAGGGTAGCATTTACCGGTCTGGTTACCTTTGCTGGTGTCAAGTTTTGAGAGACTGTGGGCCTGATCACGACCTCGGCGGTAACCCTTAAATCCGGCAGTAGCGCTATTACCGCTGGCGGGAAATCCGCCGGCGGTAAGAGCGCAAATTTTCCCCATTGAGCCCAATGGGGAATGGGGCATTCCCGAATGGGCTCAATGGGGAATGGGGACTTCCAAGTCCGCCCAACTCGTGATCCCGCGCTATTAGCGCCGGGGGCTATGATGGCGGTCGTGCTAATAGCCCCCACGCTAATAGCGTTAGCGTTACCGCCGAGGTCGTGATCAGGCCCTATGTCAGGTTTTTTGCGTGGTCTATTCAGTACACCACAGCAATCCTTAAGTGTTGGAATTTTTCCATTTTCTTTTGGTTGCGATAATTTCAACTCAGCAACCGGTAATTGAGGAAGATTAGCCGTCACCAATTGTCTACCATTTTATTTTGACATCCGGTCTGTTGGCTCGGTGATGTTACAGCTCGTTGAGGCAATTATAGGAATTGTACAAATATCATTATCAACATGTGTCTGTTCCTATTCATCCTCTGTATCATTCATGTCTTCATATAAGGACATATTCATAATTTCATTTAACACTTCTTCATCTGTTTGTGCTTCAGTTATTGCAATGGTTGTTTGCTTAGGTACATCTACCTTTTCGTTAGTTTTCTCTGCACGATCGATACATCCGGTATTAACAGTTAGATTCACCAATTTGAGATTTCAGAGGAATTTTCTTGAGCTGTTGTTGCCACAGTTTTTTTTTTTTTGCTTGATTCTTTGTCTTCTTAATTTGTGCCAAAATCGTTTTATACTTTTCTGTCGTCTGGTTCCTGGCAGACAAGATAGGAAACACAACATATATCTTTAGTGAGATCAATATGTTCCGCCTCTATGTGATGGAGCCTGGCAATCCCATCTCCATTTTTTGATGTAGAAAGATTTGATGGATTGTCAAGCCCAGCTCCTTCTATGTTCTTTAAGGTAGGATGAGTGGCTGAATTATCAGTTACTGGGCAATCTGTTGGTATTATTGTCCAGACCACTTTGGTCAAATCTGGCATAGTACCAGATTTGACGCTGCCACAGCTTGTTCATTAGTTAGGTGTGTAGATATGATCTCTACTTCTGAAAAGAGGGGAAGTGTCTCATAAATTACACAGAGCATGTCCTTCTTGTCCTGTTGTAATTATTGAACGATTATTATTAGGATAACAGCTACAGAATCCATGCTGCATAGGATCAAATTGTGCAATCTGTAAGGCTTACTTTTATTTTAGTAAGCTTATGCCTTCTTGGGAAACTTCTGCGAGAAGTTTTTTATCTTCGCTATTGTTTCGTTTCTGATCTGCTAACACTTTCAAGGAACCTTCCATGGTTTTATGTGTTTCCAGAATTTTTAATACAAGATAACAATTGTCATTTTCCATTTTCGACGTTTTGACATTCATAAGAGCCTTCAATGTGCTTAAATCTTTTAAGTTTTCATTCAGATGCTCATACATCTTAAAGTAAGGTGCTAGGGTAATGGAGATGGCCGACATTAAAATCGGTTGCATCTCTTTTAAAACTACGACACCATCTGCTTCTAGGTCCTTATTTGCCACCTTGTTCCGACAATGGACAGCGGAGTACGACCACCTTACTTTTGGAAAGGCACGTTCTGCAAGCGAAGAATCAGAGGAGGACTCATTTTAAGTGGTTTCAGAACTGTTAACATACGAAGGGTGGGGAGGAATGCTGGGCTTGTTAGTTGGCAACTGTTAGGCGTTGATGGGCCACGACCTTGTGTATTCACCAATTGATTTATGTTTCTTATTTGAGAGCAATTGAGTGGAGGTGAACAACTTGCTTCAATTCTCCTCCGTTTTAGGGCCCCAAGTGCCCATTTATTCCCCAAAGGAGCAGTTAACAGTGACATATTTTTATCACCAGTCAACTGCTCTTTGCATGGTGTAAAGTCATCATTCTCTGTGATAATCATGTTTTTGGTTAAGTTCTTTGCATTAATCGCAGAGTTTAATTGGGTAAGGTCCATCAGTAGCTTATTCAACACATCCAAAGACTTCCTCCGTTCAGTGATTACACTTTCAGGTTGGCCATTCAGACCTGAACTTTGTTCTAAAGATGTGGTGTTCCATGTCTCTGTCAGTAGCAGAGTCGAATCACAGTTAGTGTTTAAATGCAAAGTATTTGCTGGGATCGTGTCAAACGAAACATTGGAAACAGAACTTAGTCTTTGGTTGTTTTTATCCGTAGACATAACCCCTTGACCTTTAGACGTCTGAATTGAGGTATGTTTCCTTATGTTTCTGTTTGATTCAGGAGAAGTATTAGGTTGCCTATTTGTGTTCTCACTACTTGCAACTGAGCACCCCTCAGCAGCACAGTCATTGGCATGTTTGCAATGAATTTCCTCTACGCCCTGAATGTCCGGCTGTCGCTCCCCTGAGCCAGAATCCATCGACAGCACTCTGTTCCGCCCCCCGGACAGACGCTTGGCGATGTCGGAGCAGTCCTTGCCCACCGAATGGCAGCGCCTACATCAGTGTCTCCATATATGTTTTGAATCCCACTCAAAATACCAAACTCAATACACACTGAAACATTCAAACATAGGGTCTCATTTCGAGTTAAGCGGTCCAGTAAAAAAGTGCCGGTATCCACCGATACCAGCCCTTTACCAAACCGCCAAATACGGGTTTGCCGGTGGGGCACCTTGGCTTCCATCCAGCTTAAAGCTAGAGTCAACCAAGGCGCACTACTGTCAATAAAAGCCCTCATTACCGGTGGCAGTAATGACAGAAAATCCTCTCATGGAGTCCAACGGGACTCCATGAATGGGGATTCACACGGCACCACCAGCACTCATAATCGGCCAGACCGGTAACGTTAACAGCCTTTGCCGGTATCTTGACGACTCTAAGGCCATGATACCGGCAAGGTTGTAATGGCCCATAGTCTTCTGTAATCCATACTCTGTAATTCATACACATAAATCCGATTCGGAATCCAAACTCAGGATCAGGGCCCAGATTGTGCATGCAGAAAGCATTCCTAGATTCTCCACTCTGAATCTGCACCTTCAATACACACTCAGAATATACACGAAGGTTGTGCATCCTTTCTCTATCTATTTATATATTTGGACCCTGAATAATTGTGATGTAGTTTCATCAAGGGGGCAAAATAACCAAGGCAGTCCCTACATTTATGAAATCCAGATAGACTTGAATCAGGAAACAAATGATGCTTACAGCTGGAGCCGCTGGACAGTTTTGCACCAAACCTGCAGGAATGGCATCCTGTACTCGAAGCATCCTTTTGCAAATGTGGTCTTATTTTGAGCTGTGCATTTTTAATAGTGTGGAAGAAATAGGTTAAAAAAAGTAGGCGTAGCTCGGCCCTGTCAATGGGATCACTACCTGATTTGGTGTCCCCAGATGCTTCTGGACCAAGCTGTGTGACATTAATGGGCACTGCATGAGGTCACAGATTGGTCAACTAAGGACTGTGGGTTGCATAAAACATTTTGAAATAGGCACCATATTTGGTTGGTGATACTTTGGTCCACAGACGCTGCCATAGATAATTTTTGAAAAACACCCATTTACACTTGTGTAGCTGATGACAAAAAACCTGGAGTTGGCGAGGGGTGAGTAGGGGGGCAGAGAATATAACTTTTAGTGAGTAGAAAAACATGTTATGATTTGTACAGAGTTCAAAATTTCAGTTTTCTGATCGTGGAAACAGAAAGATTATTTTTCTGTCCGCTGACATCACCAGAATAATTAGGGTGTCTTGGGGAGGAGATGAGGGTGCAGGGTCAATGATCCCTGCAGACAAAAATGTTTAGGCTGAGAAAAACCTATTAGCAGATCGTCCAATGGAAAGAAATGGGGAAAACACACATTAGAACACACATATAGTAATACAGAATGAGCAACAAACTGTAATATTGTTGCAGTTGCAGAGGTCATAGATAGGGCAATGCATTTGTAACCCTGTATCTGATGAATGATCTGGGATTTTAGGTTTAGAGTGATCTGTAATGAAGAAACTGTGGTTGAAGGGAGATGGAAATGGAGTCAGTGAGGTGCAGGGATAGGGATAAAACCTGTCAGTAGTGATGGCAAGAGTGCCACCATTTTTAGATGGTGAAACCCAGTCAAACCCAGTCACACAATGAGAATATTGCAGACCTTGAGGTGGAGCTGAGACACTGTTTCGCTCAGTACCAAAACAGATCCTTTTTCCATTCCCCAACAGATGAGCCAAGGTTAGAGGCACCCCTGGTAAACAGGTATGTGTTACGTGTGTTGGGAATTAACTCCCAGCTAGGTTAGAGGGCTAATAGGAGTTTGTGAACCCAGAAGTTGTGGAAGGCTCAACTACTTCCCTTTCCAAAAGGAACACAGGCCCAGACAGACAGTCAGTTCAAACGGTGGTTTATTACAGCATAAGCCAATGGGGATCAGTACAAGGATAGACAGGAATCTTGGAACATCTCAGTGAGCTCTGGCTCACATGCCAGTTTTGATGGACTCTTGCGTCATGAAAACATCACAACCTGGGCTCCTCTCCAGAAAGTCTATCATCATTGGCTCATCACAATATTGCTGTTACTAAACAATGTTTCAGTGTGAGGGGCCGCTCATTGGTGCTTGCCTGTTGCTACCCACCACTAGGGACCTGAGTTTTGATTGGCTAGAGTTGACCTCCCCAGTCCTGGGATCCGAAATTATTCTCAGCTTGAGGTGAACCTCTTCAAGGTAATAAGAACAACTATGTGTCTGCATTGTAACATGTGTGCACCACCAAAGTGTATGCGAGTGTCCGTTCACATCATGAAAATCTTGTCTCTTGATATAACGACATTGATGCAAGCTTCTGTCTGCAGGCTTGAGACCATTGCTCATTCCCAGTGCCGGTTTCGATTCATCATTCAAGCTTCTGAGTCACGTGTTCAGAGACCGTGTTTTGGGCTTCTGGAGCTCTGAATTATGCTGATTTCTGTGGATATATTTGTCTTTATTGCATCTGGTGTTACTGCCGTTCACGGAATGGAATGACTCTTGTATCTTGGTGACCTTGGAAGCTGGCCCTGTCCCACACGGTTGCTCTTCTGTTCAGTCTGATTTCAGCTCAGCTCAGCCTTTACTGAGACGGTTGTGGCCTGCTGTGGCCTACTGTGATTTTTCTACCCATGGCATGGCGTCTACATGTTTTGTGTTACGCTATAGTTCTCCATACATTAGTAATACATTGGTTCTGTCAGGTCCCTTAGGTTCCATAAGTTATTTGCATGTAAGCATCTGCAAGCTTGCACAGGATCTCTTGCTTCTTGTGTTTTTTGTGTTGTTGTGGTTAAGCTAATGACAAAATAATAAAGGCAAAGGCAGTATCTATATGTATCGGTCCTCTAACTTATAGGACTGTTCTGTATATGTTCTTCTTGTATTCGAGTACATGTCTTGTGTCCCGATGTTAGGATGGCACGAGTGCTTCATGTCTAACGCTGCTAGGTTGTGGTGTCTTTAATGAGGTCATGCATGGCCTCTTCGCGCTTTAGTCAAGACTGTCAATTTAGGTCTCCTTAGTGGCATCCTGAGGCTCCTGGTCCGCTCTGGGTAGTCTTTGCACTGCTCCTGGGCTGTATGGTTGGCTGGGTGGGTACCTCTCGACATACTTGTCTATCATAGAGCACTGTGAATCGGTCTGAAATGGTCGGGGCGATCATCGTATCTTCGGTTCTTCTTCCGGGCCATGTGCTTATGGGAGGGGGAGCAGGGTTAGAATTCGACCATCCCACTTCAATTGTATCCAGCTGTGAACAGTGAACATAGTGAGATAGGAATGCAAGCTGCAAGAAAAATGGTAGGACTGCCAAAAGCATGAGAACAGGGCATGAGGGTTTGCAATGCCAACAGGCAAGGCAAAGATGTTGTGCTCTGCTGCCCCCCCGAATAAATGGTCATCCCATATGATTTTAAGTAGATGTTTAGACAGAACATACAAATCTATGGAATTCAGAGCATCTAACAGTGCTCTAGAGATGGTAGGAGTGAGGCACCTGGGATTTCAAGTAGATAAGGGGTAGCCGCATCTGAAACGTAGCGTGATTTCGGATGTGAGCAATGAAGAGATGATGCCAATAAATGCAATTACAAGGTCAGGGAGCTATTTGTGCATCCCACAGTGTTGAGGGTTATGAGAAGACCATTGCATAACCAATGTAGCTTGCCCTTGCTGTTCTTACTTTGAACGAGTTCTGGTTGGTGGGTGCACATCACTGAATGGTCAAAGTGTTTTATTACTAGAGAAATGTATTATTCTTCTTAGCAACCAATCACTCTTTGAGTTTCATAAGTGACAATGTAGTGGGCCACAAGGTTAAGGGAATGCGTTTAAATAAGGTGTGGCAAACTGGTTTAGGGACTATAGGGGGATATTAGCATGTTATGTAGGTGGTAGCCAATGAGGGTGATGGGATTCCGGCATATCATGATTTCAGATTTCTCTGGGTTGAGAATGAGGTGGTTAGCTGTTATGCAGTTGTCAACTTCTGTGAGGCAAGAAGCAAAGTTGGGGGGTGGGCATTGGAGGGGTTTAATCCTGAAGATATCTTGGGTGTCATAGTTGTAGGGGGCTCAGGTAGAGGTTAAAGAGCAGGGATGAGAGAGATTGCCAAAGGGAATGTGGGTGCAAGCTGTGGGCAGTAAAAGCTGTGAAAGTGGAACATTGTGACCATGGTCAGTGTTTCTGAAGGCCATGCCCTGCATAATATGGCCAATGGCTATGGCCTTTAGGAACTGGTTATGGGGTCAATGTTGTCAATGGGCTTAGCCTGGTGCATGGATGAATGGCATCTCTGATATGGTAGTGGATTCTGCAGCATGACTGGAGGGAATGCCCCGTGGATTGTGGATACTGGGTATGTCCACAAGCAATGGGGAGCATTGAATAGTCCAATGGAGCTGCAATAATGGCCAGTGAAGTAGGCTGCAGGTTGAGTGAAATGGGTATTTTTTAAAGTGGTTTGGTGTGGCTGTACATACAGAAAGAAAAAGTGACTAGTGAAGTTTTCTTATATAAGGAGGCCCAGTGAACACTGGGTTTGGGTTGCAGTTGGAGGGCAGCTGTTCAGACTTTCATTACCTGTTCCTGTTGTTGGTGTGAGTTTAGTGCAAGTGTGAAGTTGTTGGTTGGAAGGTTCAACATTAATGACTTTCCTTTAATATACTTTAGAAATGTATAATGCGCTCCTCAGGACCAGGAGGATAATAGGTTCAAGCAACACATACAAACATAGAACATGGAAGGATGACGGGGGGGATGCCATACAAATAAAAAATTAAAAACCTAAAGGCAGTCTTCAGTTACTTGAAGAGAAAAGTCTTCAATTTCTTTTTGAAGTTTTCAATCAGGCTGGTCTTTCGAAGATTCTTAGGGAGGGCATTCCAGGCCGTAGGAGCTGCTGCATAGAATGCACTTTTTTCACTTGAGTGAGAAAACATCTTGGCTCTTTTAACTGTTGTATATTATACATTTATACTTATATTGTTATTGTACTTCATACAGTGACTTTTTTTAAAGTGCTTTACATAAGAAAATCAACGGTACATAAAATCAGTAATGCAAATCAACTTTCAGGTACTGCCGATAGCAATCAATCAGAAAACTGTAACAGGTGAGTTTTTAGAGAAGAATGGAACGAGGAGTAAGAAGTGATAGAGCGGAGAGACAGAGGGAGCAAGTTCCAATGAAGAGGAGCAAGAAGCTGAAATTAATGAAAGAGGGATTGGGCACAGGGGGGACGGAGAATATTTATCCTGAAGAGACCAGAAGAACAAAGAGAGCGAGAAGAATTATAAAATGAAAGGAGAGATGCAAGATAGTCGGGGCAAGTCCATAAAGAGATTTAAATTCTAGGCAAAGAAAATTAAATTTAAGCTGGGAATAGAATGACAGCCAGCCAAGTGAGGCAAGAGAGGAAGAGATTGAGTCCTGATAAGAAAGAAGACAGAGTGAAAGAATAGAAGAATGGTAAATTGATTGAAGAGGAGCGAGACATGAACAAGGAAGACACAAGAACATCACAGACAGTAAAATAGTTGAGAGGAGATTAACAACGAGACAACAGGTTTTGTAGTGTGGAAAGTAAGAAAAGGGCAGACTCTACAAATATTATAGAGATGAAATCGACAGAAGCGAGATGTAAGAGAGATATGATGAGCAAAAGAAAGATTAGAGTTTAAATAGAGACCAAGATTACGAGCAGTGGGAGAGATAGATAGACTGGAGGGAGGAAAAGAAATAGAAGGAGGAGGAAGCTGTGGTAGGAGAGTATTAGCAGAAAAGAATAAGACTTCAGTCTTTCTGGCATTTAAGGTAAGAAAATGGGAGTACATCCAGGATTTGATACCAGAAAGCCATGTTGAGATGGTGTGATGAATATCAAGCGTGAAATACGAAAAAGATAGAAAAAGCTTCAGTATAGAAATGGTGAGATAGTCCGAAAGAAGACATTATAGAGGCAAGAAGCGAAGTATATTGGGAGAATAGAAATTATTTGATCTGAGCCTTCTTGTGTTAGTCTTTACAGACAAAGCCTCACTCAAATACAAGGGGCCAGTACATGTGAGGCTTTTGTGCACCACAACTAAAAGATGTAACTTAATCCTTTCTTCAATGGGTAACCAATGTAAGTTTCTTGTTATTTTGGTTACATGATCACTCTTTCTGAGCCCCTGATATACTCTAACTGAACTGTTTGTATGACCTGGAGTCTAGCATACACTGCCTTGTTAAAGTCCACAAGAAGACTGCTACAATAGTCTTAGACCCAATAGTAGCTCTTGCAATTATGTCACTATTTGGTTTTAAAATGAATGGCCGGATTTGGGTAAGCAATTTTATATAGTATGCTGACAATGACACCAAGCTACTCTCTTACACCTTCATGCTAAAATGTTGGTCCAGGAAGATTCTTGGGTTTTAACCTTTGTTTTGGTTTCCAAATCACAGCCTATCACCCTAAACATCTTATCATTTTCCCTTAACATTTTGATTTTATTTGCTGTCCCGACTACCATGAGTTCTGTTTTTTCCTTGTTTAATGCAAGACCATTCTCCACCATCCGTGCTTGATTGATATCATAAACCGCATTCAATCTTAAGGTGCCCTGCTCATAATTAACTGATAATGGGATGACACATTGAGTGTCATCCTCATTGTTGGGGAACTCAAAGCCTTTTTATATAATAACTCGAAAAGAGAAAACCGTGAAAACATTATACAGGGATGGCGGTAGTCATGCACCCTGTGGGTCTCCGAAATGCATGAGACTTGGTGGTGCTTCCACTGAGTCACTTCACACCGTGAGCATTCTATTTCCCAGAAAGGATTGTATCCATGCTGTGGCGGCTTCAGAGAAAGTTGCCACCTCCATCAACCTGGAAATTACCACACTATGATGCACCAGGTCAATGGCGGCCAACAGGTCCAATAATATCCACACGGCCATCATGCCCTTATCAATGCCATGCAATAAATTGGACTTACGGTCCAGCTAAGCTGTCTCCATGCCATGGCCCTGTCTAAAGCCAGATTGTCTCTCCTGTAAAAGCTTGTGGTTATTAAAATGTTCTAAAATCTGAATATAGGCAAAGCAATATAAAATCTTAAGTAAAAAAGGAATATTGGTAATTTAATAGGCCTATAGTTTAATGCTTCAAAAGGGCACATGCCAGCCTTTTTCATCAAAGGAGTAACCCAGGCATTTTTCAATTGATCAGGAACATGACTTTCTAAAAAAGAGGTATTACCAAATGTAGTGAGAACTTCAATCATAATGTGAGAGCATACTTTAAATGTCTCTGCTGGGCATGAGTCCCCTTACAGTTAGTCAGTTTCAGCTTATCAATCATTTCAGACCATTCAGTCTGCGTTAACTGGGTGGAAGTTAAAAACCGATTCTCCTGCTTTGACTGGCATTTTCGTGATCTCTGGTTTAACATAATCTACCTCTGTCCTCTTTACCTCAATATTTAGTTTGTTCTTATCCAATTTATTTAACATAGCCTCTTGGATAGATGAGCACAACTCAGTGTTTTTTTTATATGGCCTTCTTGCAAGCGTGTACATAAAGATTCTAGTTCCTTAAGAATTGTGAACAATCTCTGGACTCATGCTGTGCTTCCTTAATCCTATGATTAAGCATATTTCTCTTAGTTTTATGATGGCCTGTTGAAAAGCTTTGGAAGCTTCCTTATAATCTTCCCTGTCCCTCTACACTTTGGATTGTCTCTAATGGAAAATATTTGTTTTTCCTTGACTTAAGATTTTGTAACTCTGTGGTAAACCAGATATTAAATGTCGTAAAAGGTACCAATCTATTTCTCACAGGTGCAAGGACATTGACTGCCTTTTGTAGAGTCCCCTTAATGTCTTTGCTCATTCCATCCACTTTATATAAGGTCTCTGCCTTTGAGGCTAGTGGCAGCAGCCATTTCTTCATGGCTTCTGGCACAAGTGTCTTCATATTTCTAGTGGATTTGATCTGCTTCCACGGCTTAATATTGTTTAACTGTAACTCACCTAGAACATTCATGTGACCGAAGAAATTATCTGTATAGGCACACATGCTCACAGCTGTCTCACTTGTGAGTACATTATGTGTGGCAATCCAGTCAAGAGTATTTCCCTTGACATGTGTGGGTTCTTTAACAAGCTGTAGAAAACATACACCACTGAGGGATTTTTCCAGGCTTAGGGTTGCTGGATCTTTTTTGCAGCCCATCTACAGGTTCATAACTCCCAAATACCAGTACACTGGTATTAGGTTTAATAATTGGGAGCAATAAGCTACTCAATTCTTGAGGGAAGACCTTCATAAACCTGGGGGTACTCGAAATCAGTATCATATTTATAGTAATTTCAGGGTTCATCCTAACTTTAAAATGAAGCGACTTACATCCATTAATACAAGGCATGTCGACTTCTCAAACATCTAGCATAGTCTTAAAGATGGCAGCCACTCCTCCACCTTTGCCTTCTGATCTATCCTTCCTAATAATGTTATATCCGCTTGGAATCGCCAAAGCTAGCATAGGTCCTGTTGCCTTAAATAACCAGATAGCACTGATGTAGTTTCCATTGCTGTTGTAGTCTCGGTTTTGTTTTAGGCTGATACTTGTGGAAAAGTCATAGAATGTTTTGTTCATCTTAAAAGAAAACAAAATGCAATTAGCAGTAGAAAATGGTATGGAAAATACAACAACAATTTACATTTTGACCTTCATAGATAATGCATTGTATGTACCTTGTTTTGTCCAACATGTATTAAGGTATTTCTAATCAATTGGTCATGGAGGAAAAAAAAGAGGTCAATTTAAAAAAAATGTTTTACTTTCAGTTATAGTACATTTTCTTTTAATGGTAGCCTTATATTGTGTAGTACTGTTAAAGTAGTTAGATATTTGTGGGTCTATTCTAATTTTTTTTAAGACATATATTTTCAAAGTGTAAGTTAATATTTTTGTACTTTGTATGTTTTCTTGATTCCTTTATGTTTTAAGGTAGTTGGATATCTCAGCGTAGTCTAACTGTAACATTCTAGGAGATATTCATTTAATTTATAATTTAATGATTCCATTTAGTTTTAAGGAACAATAAGTAGGAATTATGTAGATTTGCAGGTTCTCTTTTTTTGTGTTGCAGAATTGTTGTGACATTCAAAACAACCACATGTTTGTTTGACATGTGCAGTATAGTGTCCTGAACTAGTTATACTAGTTTTAACACCTATATGGCATTTTATGCCTACTGTGGTAAATGGTTTTCCAACAAGAGAGATTTGTCCGTATGTGAACATGGTGATTTTACAGTTAGTTTTTGTTCCATCTCCTCAGTATTTAAGAAGCATTATAATGACACTTTGGCTGTGTTATCTATATATTTTTTGAATGTCGGAATTGCAAAATGAGCACAACATGCCATGATCTGTATTCTCTAAACATTGTTGAAATGTTATAGTATCACGATTTTCTACGGATATAGACAAATTGTTCATTGGAAACACAGTCTTGTGAAACATGGTTGCAGAGACAGCAGGCATGTTTCCGAGTGTATGTCATCTGTAGGGTTTCATTCACAGGGATGTTTTCTCTCTCGAGACTTTCTAGTAAGTACATCAATAATTCTTGGGCATGGTTATGTGCATTTTTGATGAATTTTTGCACTTTGATCCACTACCTATCTTACACCTTATACAGTGAATATAGTATCAGAATTTATCATATCGTTTCAGTGCAGGAGAAGGAGTTGTAAAGCTAGCTGTTCTGAGCCATGCAAGGTTTTGTTCTGAACTTTAAAAAGACCAGAGAGTGTTGAATGTGAATGAATTGAGATCTGTGTGATTTCTTTTCTTGATTATTTTATGGGGTTTATAGGGAGGTCTGATGGAGTATCATCTTTTTTTATCTGTTCTCTTTTTGAAGATGTACCTTTTTTAGGTACAGGGTACATTCCAACGGTAGAGTGCACAATGTTCTGCAGTTGCTTTAGAGAGTTCATACTGTTTCCAATCCAGTGGGGTTGTATAGAGATTGATCTAGGATACCTATGTGTGATGTGGCTTATTGACACATAGAGTGTCATTAAATGGGCTTCCAATTCTTCTATGCATTTGATGTTGACTATATGTTGCCTTTCTTTTTTTAGCACTTTGTCATTAAATTGGGTGCAGTATATATGGGCTGGCATAAAGCACATGCATTTGTGATTTTGCTGTGCAATCTGCTCAATTACTTGAGGGCCTGATGTTTTATGCCCGTACAGTTCATGTAAAAGTCTTGTTTTTAAGCATAATTTCACATGTTCGATATGTTCACCAATTCTTATGTTCTTTAGTACTTGATCATATGTTGGGTCTGCTGACTACTGAAATATATTTTATAGATGTTCTCGGTAGCAACAGTGAAGCCATACATTATTATTCCCCATGCTGCTAGGTGTGGTGCACCATTCTTTGTGAAATTATATTTTGATTATGGGTTGGCCTTTAGCTTGTGTTAATATTAGGAGATCAGCAAACACAATTATATGTTTTTCTCCAAACAATTCAGCTTATTTTATCTAATCTTAAAGATGTCGTGCTTTATTAGGTGAATTATGGCTAGCATTAAGTTATAAGCCAGTTTGCCTCATCTTTCTGAAGAGCTTCATTTTTTTTATAGAATTCTGACATCTTTAACTGCAGCTTCTGCAGACAATTTAGGATATTCTAAGCAGTTTTGATGCACTATTGGGAGGAATCATAGTCGGTGTAATGTTTCACCTCCTGTGTTATAAGGAGCTAGAATTGTGGGGCTGCAATAACACCTGCAGGGTTGTTGTCTATTTTGTTGTAAACAAGGTATGAACTTTTTTGATTAAAAAAGTTTTGCCAGAACCAGTTTCAAGAGTTTGGAATTGTGAAATTGCAATTTGTGTTTTTGTTGTGTAATCCTTGTTCAATTTCTCGATCAATCTCTTCTAACTGTTTTGAGTACTGTTCTAATGATACAGATTTGTGAATATAGTCATCAAATGTTTTGATTTAATATGTATTGGGGGACATAGGTCACAATATCAATAATGAGTGTAAGCCAATTTTTGTCACAAGTATGTGCAATTTAACTCCCTTTAATGCGGAAGTTTGCATCATCTAAAAATAATAGTGGCTCATTTTTAACAATTAGCCCTTGTGGTACGGTCTTGTTCTGAAGATATTCTAACATAATGGAGCTGTGTAATTCTGTCCTTATTAGCGATTGGCCTAATTGTATGACTTCATCCCAGTTAGAAGTGGATGTTAACATGTAAATCTCTCCATCAGTGGAAAAAGTGTAGACTCAAGATAGTCAAAAGCAAAGCCTAATACATTTATTTGAATACAATATATTACATGAAGGACATCATTTTTTAGTAAGATACGAGGGTAGATACGAGCATGAGACATTTCTATTCTCATAAATATAGTGGGAGTGTAGATCCCATATAATTCAAATTCTTAAAACAGAGAAGGGGAAGGGGCCTTTATACATATGTAATACAACTCTAAAATTATTCATCTATGTTAAGTAGCGTAACTGAAACGCTGTGCCTTCTGAATCCATAACCCACATTTCCTAAACCCAAAGCTGCAGAACTATAATGCGAAATTGAAATACGGATATTTTTAAACCTTTTTTGTGAAGTCAAGACTTTTGAGATACTGACCAACACATGGTCGAAGTGTAACTAGAAAGTCTAATGTTATTCACAACTTAATATATATAGAATTGATCATGGAAATGAATGCATGTGTGTTAGAACAAGTGAGATTCAGGTAGGCAGATACATTTATTTTTCTTTACACACACTGGCCCTCATTACGACCCTGGCGGAAATCGCGGTGCTAAATGCACCGCGGAGCACGGCGGAAAGCTGCCGATAGCGCCATGGAGGTTGGCGGATTTTCCGCCCCATGCCGACCTTGGCGGGGGGGTAAATCCCCAATCCCCATTTTACCCTTCCCCATTCCCATTTTTGCCCCATAGGGTATAATGGGAGTGGGGAAGGCGTTAATTGCGCCACCGCAAAATACGGTGGCGTAATTAACATCAAGGTCCCGTAGCGCCATGGATTTCTCCGCCCGGAAAAACCAGGCGGAAAACGTTCCATGGCGCTACGGGAACTCGTAGTAGGGCGGACGGGTCCGCCGCGAATAACGCTGGCGTAAACCCACTCCGCCAGGGTCGTAATGAGGGCCACTGCCTGTTATTGTGTAACATTGTGGGGCATTTGCTGCATAATCTGGGGTCCACACTTAATTCTTCCATTTAAATAAACATGAGTTGTGAGCAAACCACCTGTTTCTTTCCCAGAAATGTGAGGTGGGATTATATATGAGTGGGTATGAGATCAGGGTGTTCAATTAATGAACAACCCAAATATCAGCATATTAATCAAAATATAACGTACACACCATAAATGCATAATATCCAACCCATGTGTTGGAATCACAAGACAAGCTTTAACATTGCGATCTAGAGGCTCCATATAGAGGGCGAACAACAGCAGACACAGCGTTCAGTGCTAACGTGCTACTTGATGTCATTCATATATTGCTTGGATGGTCTTACCTTTGAAATGTAGACTTAGGGCGCTAGTACCCTAAATCTAAACAGAGCATGTTGGCAGCTCGAGACCTCTAAAATGGCTTTAATGGGTGTTTCATTCATGAAGGGTGCAGTCCTATCCTCGCTCTGCCATTCACATTCCATTCTGGATACAATTAAACAATGCCACTATTCCCAGCTTCACCTCTGAGGCTTGGGAAAGGGAAAATGATTCAAACTATCCATTATGCCACGCTGCTACACCTCCAAAAGGGAAAACAAAATGGTAGGCCTCACTTCCAATATTGCGATACTTAAGTATTTCCTGCACCCAGTCACTTGTCTACATCCTCATTCTTACACATTATATTTCACTACTGCTACACTATATCACCCATGCCCTATAGCCGGGACTACCTAAGCCTTTATAACTACTTTAGGAATGAATTTGTTGCTTCCAACTTCGCTCCCCACCCCTTTGCCACTGCGCACGTTCACTTTCTCCTGCGCTAATAGATTTCTCTTAACCTGAATCATTTGGCTGCGTATGAGAGCTGTACATACATCCCAACACCAACTTAACTCGAAGTTTATTCGGGCGTGTCCAGCTCAACAGAGAGGTTTCTCCTCTTTTTGATACAAATATCTTGCCACTAGATTCTCTGTCCTTGAATGTTAATGTTACCCAGAACCATCCTATAAGATTGATTTTTGCCCCACCATAGCCGCACAGCATTATGACAATTTCTTTTTTTTTAAATTTTATTTTTGTTGGCAGAATTTAGGCAATTACACACTCTAAGCACCCAAACATCGCTACAAGTATACATAATACAACATATTCAATGGGAGTTATGGGTATCGTCTTCATTAGGTAAGGGGTAAGCGTTCTCAAGATAGCTCGCATTTGATTCATGAGGTAGGAGATACAGTGGCCGCTGGGTCAACATCTGTCTCTTTATTAAGGTAGCTGCAGAAGGCTGTCCAGACATTCCTTGGGCAAGATTGCGCAGGTAGTGAGGCGATGTATTCCTCTTTGCATGTTTGTGTCCATAGGTGAGCAGTGAGCCACATCTTAACGGTAGGTGGAGCGGGGCGCTTCCAACACTGCAGTATGCATTTCTTGGCCACCATACTTCCCACATTTAGAAATCTAGCAATTTCTTTGATCTCATCACCCCTCCAGATACCAAACAACAATGCCATCGGGTCCGGCCGATTTCAGTGCCCACAATCTCAGAAAGTACATCGAGAACATCTCCGCAGAATGCAATCAGTGCAGAGCACGACCAGGACTTGTGTGCGTGGTCTGCGTTCTCAGTAAGACATCTCGGGCAAGTCTGCACGCAGCCCCGGGAGAATCTAGTCAATCTATGTGGGGTGTAATAACTCTATTCGATTGTTTATACTGCATGCATCGATATCTGGAGGTAGACCTTACTCGTGTGGGTGCACATCCTCCTCAACAAGTCGTCTGTGATATCCAGGTCGAGTTCATTGGCCCAAACATTCCAGGCACCAGGGTTCCCGTCTGGAAGTTTAGCTAGCAGCATATTGTATAAGGAGGACACTATTCCCTGACTGTTAGTGGATTTGCCAATGTACTGCAGCTCAGGGGTGTCCAGGGGTTCCTCTGGGAATGATGACCACATGCCGTGGACTGTGGCTCAGAGTCTATAATACTGCAACATTTCCAGAACTGAGCCCGTACGGCCGAGGCGCCGCTTCAGTGGGGTAATAAGGTGCCCTTCCGGGAATAGATCTGTTAATGCGTGGTACCCCAGACCTGACCAGTGTTGGGAAAGAAGTCTGGCATGAGCAGGTTCCAACCCGGGAAGCACCATATAGGGAACAATTCATAGTAGGGGCGGAGGGGTGGATATATGATTGATAAGGCGTCGCTACGCCGCAAGTGTGGATGCAATCGGGTCAGCAGGGGCGTCGGTTGTATATTTATGTTGAAGGATCAGGGTCATAGTGTTGACCCCGGTCGTGGCCAGTTTTTTCAGCTTGACATGGGGGGGGATATTTATACCAGTATGTGGTTAATTGGTCTTGAGCAGCTATCCAGTATAGAATCAGGTCAGGGGCCGCAAATCCCCCCTTCTCATAGGGCAAGACCATATGTTGCCATTTCTTACAGACCACCCCAGCATGCCACAGGAATTGCAAGTCATTGCGTGTAGTTCCTGAAAGTATTTCTGCCCCAGCCAAATCGGTACATTCCCGAAGATGTATAGAAGCTTGGAGACCAGGGCCATCTTCATCAGTGAGAGCCTGCCGGCCAATGAAAGAGGCAGGGCGTGCCACTTGGTGACTTTAGACTCAAAGTATTTCGCTCTGCAGTATAATTGTCAGTGATTAAAGCAGATCTAGATAGAGTTATCTGGACCCCCAAGTAACAGATACCGTTAGGTGACCAGCGTAGGGGGTATTCACAAGTTGGGCGTTGAGTTGCAGTAGTGAGGGGAAATATCTTGGATTTCGTGTAGTTGATGTTAAAGCCAGAGAAGGTGCCAACCTTGATTATGTCTCTCAATATGGGATCAAGATATGTGGATGGGTTCCTAACATACAATAGGACGTCGTCCGCATACAGTGATATTATATCAGGGGGATCAGCTAGCCGTACGCCCTTCGAGAATGTCACGCCCTGCCATCAGTTCAATGACCAATGCAAAGAGGATGGGGGAGAAGGGACAGCCCTGGCGCATGCCCTTTCACAGCTCAAACTAATGCAAGTTCAGCGAGTTGACCAAGCCTCTTGAGGTAGGGCAAGTATATAATATCTTGATGTAATGGATCGCCTTTGGGCCAAGCCCCATTTTCTCCAGGACTGCCCACACATATTGCCACAAGACCATATCAAAGGCCTTTTGTGCATCTAGACTGCAACTGCCTCCGCTCCTTGGTCTATTCTTGAGAGGATATTAAAGAGCCTCCTAATGTTAAGAGACATCAAGCGTCCAGGTACGAAGCCGATTTGGTCGTCGTGGACTAAGTGTGATATAATTGGGAGGAATCTGTTGGCCAGGGTCTTGGCAAGTATCTTCGTGTCCAAGTTCATCAGCGATAGGGTCCTGTAGGACCCACATTCATCGCTATGCTTACCCGGCTTAAGGATAACTGTTATAATTGCTTCTCACATAGAAGGCAGGAGAATGCACTCTCGGAGTTCCTCGGACCAGACCTCCAGCAATCTGGGTGCTAGAATGGCGACATGTTCTTAATAGAACTCTGAGATGAACCCATCAGGGCCAGAGGCCTTGACCTGGGGGAGGTCAGTGATAGCTTTGACTATCTCATCTAGCGTCATCGGGGCGTCTTGTTGTTCGCGAGTGGTTGGGGATAAAAGAGTCATAGGGATTTGATCAAGCAGGTCTAGCATATCCTGTGTGTTGTGTTCCTGTTGTGCAGTGTATAGGTCGGTGTAGAATTGTGAGAATGTCGAGAGCATCTGTTGGTCCAACCATTGCAGAACCACTTGCGCGTCCTTGATGCATTCTATATGTGTACTTCCCCCTTCTACTCGGATTAGTCTAGCTAGTGTTCTCCCGGGCCTTTCTCCCTCTTCGTACTTCCTTGCTGCGACTGTCCGCGCCAGGTACTTTATCTCGCGTATGGCATGAGATTCGAAACTTTTCAAGCTCCAAACTGATTTGAGCTAGCTT
The DNA here is from genome assembly GCF_040938575.1 of Ambystoma mexicanum. Taxonomy (NCBI): domain Eukaryota; kingdom Metazoa; phylum Chordata; class Amphibia; order Caudata; family Ambystomatidae; genus Ambystoma; species Ambystoma mexicanum. Next base: position 1,154,809,669 of record NC_090928.1, read on the forward strand.
AGATGGCACTGTATCTGTCGCACACTCACTCTCCAGCACTTTGAGTTTAGCCTTGGAGCACTGTAGGTCATTCCTAATGGTTTCCAAGACTCCCGCCTCCAGTGAGATGGCCATACCCCTGATATAAACTTTGAAAGTCTCCCACCGGAGCCCCAAGGTGGTGTCCTGGTGTGGGTTGCACTCGAAGAAGGTCCTTATATCTGAAAGGATCTCGGCCTTGAACATTATGTCACGTAGAGCCTCGGATTTGAAGCACCAGGCATTGCGAGGGGGCAAGAGGGCCCTGATTTCCAAGCTCAGTGTTACAGGTGCATGATCGGACAGAGTTCATGTTAGTATACGAGAATCCGCTACCTTCCCAATTAAGTCGCCTGTGGTCATAAACAAGTGTATTCTGGATGAACTCTCATGGACATATGAGTAGAAGTTGAACTCTCGCGACTGGGGATGGAGAGTCCTCCAGACATCCCGCAGCCCAAGTGATATCATGTGTGCATGTAGTCTTCTGGCTGCTCGAGAATGGACTCTGGATGTCGTACCAGTCCTATCTAGGTCATTATTGAGTATGAGATTCATGCCACCCCTAGACTATAGGGACCCCAACATTTCCCATCAATGTGGAGGATACTTTATCGTAGAATTCAGGGGAGTCGACATATGTGTTTACCAGCAGGCACCCTCGAACCGCCAGTATACAAAGGAGAATCACATATCTCCCTTCAGTGTCTATCAGGCTTTTCTTCAGTACAAACTTCACACATGTATGAAGCAATGTTAACACTCCTCTGGATTGTGTGGAATATGTTTTGTAGAACCTGTTTGGACCCCAGGAGGGTGCCCGGCAAGATGCCAGGTGGCTGAGGGCATGAGTTTCTTGCAAGAGAAGTATCTTCACGCCATGCCTCAGCGCGTATTCTGTGATCTTGCGGGCCTTAGTGAAATTTCCTATCCCCCGAACATTCCAGGACATCATCTTCAATGTACATCCCAGTATGCACGATAGCGTATATGCCCAGAGCTGGTAATGGTGAAGCAATGTTGACTACCCATCGCGTGCAATGCCTTGTCCTCTCTGCCTTTTTTAGAGATTCCCCCCTCCCATCCCTCCACCCTCATTGTGCCACCCAAACCGGCAGTGTGACTGTGGCTGTCCCTCCCCCCATCCCTCCTGAAGGTGAGCCGTCCCCAACTTGGCCCAACCTTTGTGTTAGCCCAACAGGGGCACGCACGCAGTCGGAACTTAATAACAAACATTACAGTCGCAGTGGGGGCGCCGCTGCCGTGTGTTCAATTTACATGGGAACCTTGGGGTTCCACTACATTTCTCAAAATATTCGTGGCGTTCATGCATGCCTCCACCCTCCATGAATCAGGGACCAGATCATCACATTGCTAGATAGCAATCATGAGAGAGTTTAGATATGGTAAAAGCGGTAACAGTGGTCCGGAGTATCCGAGTGAGAGCGGCGGCCAGACGTATGATGCAGCGTCCAAGCAATTATATTGGCATGAATATTGCAGGCTGCCATTGTATCTGTATTTGTATTTATTTATTTATAAAGCACACCTGGCCCAGGGGCATCTGGGCGCATAATTTGAGATACATGCATAGTCATCACAGACAGTTGTTTGACATGGAAGTAGTTACACATTTACAGAGATATATACATACTTAATAAGTCATTACAGTTAACGTACACATGGAATTTGCAGATTAAACAGAAGGAGGTCAAATAAACAAAGGATCTACAATTAGGAATAACACACGTCAGAATTTACAAGTGTGCAATAGGCCAAGACGGTAGGTCTAGGCGAGTGGGTGGAGTGGTCCGTCTAAATCAGAGGGTGGTTGGGGCAGACAACCAGGCTTTGACTTGTCTTTTGAACGCATAGAAGGAAGGTTCATCTCTGAGGGGGTTCGGTATTGAATTCCAAAGTTTGGCTGCCATAACAGGGACGCTGATTCCCCCTGATCTAAACAGGTTGAAATGGTGGTCTGTTAGCAGTATGGATAGTGAATCTCTTGTCTAGATAACTAGGTGCTTGGTTCACAATGCATTTGTGCGTAAGAGCAAGGGTTTTTTAGGGATACTCGCTGTGAGACTGATAGCCAGCGGAGGCTTTTTCTAGTGTCGGAGATGTGATGGTTTCTGGGGGTTCTAGCTAGTGTAGTACAGTTAGCTGGGGATAGGAAGGGGCGGCAGGCTGTGATGAGCTCACATGTGTAAGCTGCCGAGGATGAGAGTGCATTGGTTTGCCTAGAGAGTTAAAGGGTGGAGTCACTGTAAATGCCTAGGGTTTTGGTGTCCTTTGTAACTTTAATGATGTTGCCATCAATGACAAAAGAGTTAAACGCAGAGGCAAGTTTGTTTAGTCTTTGATGGGTGCCTAAGATGAGAATCTCTGTCATTTTCGTCATTCAGTCATTCAGACAGAGTTCATGATTGGCCATCCAAGCTTGGATGACTTGGTAGATGGAGTTAACGATGAGGGTGTCAGCTGCGTGATCGCTGGTGATGGGTATGAGTATATGGGTGTCATCCGCGTAATTGGTGTAGATGACACCCAGAGAATCCAAAATATCAAAAAGTGGCTTCTTAAACACATTGTAAAGTGTGGGAGAAACGCGCAATCCTTGGGGTACTCCGCATGTGACGGGTGCCGGTTCAGCAGATGCAGACAGGGAGAAGACCCTCATGGACCTGTTGTCCAGAAATGAACTAATCCAGGCTGCGGCTCTGTCTGAGAAATGGGCTGAGGATTTAAGGTGTCGGCAGATAATTTGGTGATTGACTAGGTCAAACGCAGCAGAGAGGTCGAGTAGTAGTAGGAGGGCTAGTTTACCCTTGTCTTTAAGACCCTCAATCTGTGTTTTAAGCTCTATCAAGGCAGTTTCAGTTCATTGACGTGGGCGGAACCCCGATTGTCTGAGTCCCAAGGTTTTTTTGGTTTCTAAGTAGTCTTGGATCTGTATATAGGCCGCTCGGTCAAGAATCATTAGCAGGAATGGCACTGTGGTGATAGGCCTGTAGTTAGTAGGAATGTTAGCGTCCAGGGATGGTTTTTTAAGGAGTGGCATGACCCAGGCGTCCTTAAGATTATCTGGGACAATCCCAGAGTTGAAGGAGGAGTTTATGAATGCAGTGATGAAAGAGGCTATGTTATGAGCAGCCTCCTTAATGATAGTGGCAGGACATGAATCGCCTTGGAACTTTGACGGTTTAAGGTTGTTGATTATATTTTTGACTTCAGCAATGGTAAGGGGTACGAAGATGAAAGGTTTCAAGGCATGGGAGTTGCAGTTGGTTTTGGGCTGGTGAGGATTATTTTGTGAATCAATTAATAAGCTGATTCTTTTGTTGTTGACTTTGGTTTGGAGGGTGGCTATTTTACCAAGGAGTGCCTTTTGTATATTGGTACACCAGGAGCTGTATTTGACACAGGTGTCCAGGGGGGTGATCAGGGATTCAAATTCTTTTAGCATTAGGAAAATCTCTTTAGTATTGGATTTATCTTGTTCAATGCGTTTATTATAAGTATCTTATTTCACCTGATCTATAGCTTCTTTATAGTTCAAGGTTGCTAGTGATAAGCTTGCTGTGTTCATTTCAGTAGGGTTGCTTTTCCAGCGTGCTTCTAAATTACGTTTGTCTTTGCGGAGAACTCTCAGCTGAAGTCTGAACCAGGAGTTGAGTTGGGCATGCGGTTTAGGTTTCCTTAGCTTAGAGGGTGCTATTTGGTCTAGCGCTTTCAGTAGAGTCTGGTTATACAAATCTACCAAGACAGTTGGGTCAGTGCAGGTAAAAGCGTGTTCATTGAGTATGGGGAGGATAAGGAGGAGCAGTTTTTCACATGTGATGTCTCGCTTGTTTCTGGTAGAGATGGCAGGTGCAATGTCTTGTCTGGTACGAGTGATGTTGGCTGAGATGTTAAATGTGATTAGATGGTGGTCAGACCAGGCACACGGTTGGTTGGAATCAACATTTATTTCGCAATTTAGCCCAGAAATCCAGTCAAGGATTCTGCCCTTGGAGTGTGTTGGCTCATTAATATATTGCGTGAAGCCTATGCTGGTGAGCAAGTTGTTAATGTCGTGTGCTGCAGAGTCATTAGGGTCTTATAAACCCAGATTGAGTTCACCAAGTACCTTGATTTGTGATTTGGATTTCGTGTTAGAGGTCAGCATGTGAGATAAGTCATCGGCAAATGTGGAGATAGATCCCTGGGGCCTTTATATTTGATGGAGTGTGATAGTCTGGCTGGGTGTGAGTGTTAATTTGACTGAGAGAATTTCTGCTGATGAGATTTGCTTTGTGTTAGAAATGCAGAGATTTATAGTATTTTTGTGAGTGAATGCGGTACCACCTCCACAATTATGAGGGCGGTCAAGCTGAACAGCCGATTGGTGATCAGGAATGCGAGCAAACAAGTTGTGTTAGGGTTGCCAGTTACATATAGGGCGTTTAGATCATGGATCTGAGAATAGCACAGCCAGCATAAGAGGTGTCTCATTGAGCTCAGTCATTATCCATTAGGTCATCAGCGGGGACATGTAGAGGGATGTGCGCCTCTATGAATTTCAACGCCTCATCTGGTACTGTGAAAAAGTACAGATTGTTGTTAAAAGTAAACTTTAGCGAGCTGGAAACAGTATGGCATAGGCGATATTCCTCTCTCTGAGCAGTTTTTTAACTCCGATAAATTGTCGATGCTCTTGTTGCACTCCTGTGGAGAAATCTTTGAATATCCAGATGATCTGTGCTTCCAGTCTGAGTTCGCCCTTTTCTCTTGCTAGTCGAAATATTTGATCCCTGTCTCTATAGCTTAGGATTTTCACTATGATTGGCCTTGGAAAGTCTCCAGGTTTAGGGCGTGGGGCTAGTGCCCGATGGGCCTGCTCAACTGTAAAAAAGCGGGATAGATCAGAGTCGCCCAATAGGTCCTTGAGTAGATTGCTGGTTGCCAGTTCACGCCGGCCTTTGAGCGCATTCTCCGGGACCCCGATAATACGTATGTTGTTCTTCCGTGATCTTGACTCCAAGTCGTTGCATTTGTCTTTGACTGATTTCATGTCACGGACTAGGGTGGACACAGTGTTCTGCAGTGTTGTAATACCATCCTCATTCGTGCTAATCCTAGTTTCCGCCTCTGTAATCCTGGAGCCCTGCTGGTCCAGCTTGGCTTTGAGTGACGCGACATTGGCGTTTATGTCGTCCAACTTTTCTGAAATGAGGCAAAGTTGTTAGCCATGGACTCCATCATGGTGGTGAGATCGGAGCTAGGGGGTTCCCCCTGTACGTCCGCATCGTCCTGGCCTGTAGCTGACTGTACCTGTTCAGGTCTGGCTGTAGCTTTATAACACTTATCCATGGCACCGGTTTTGCTAGTGCCTCAGGATCTGTTGGACATCTTGAGTATGAGCAGATGCCGCATTTTGTAGCTGGAGCAGTGTATTCCTGTCAGGTGGCATGGGGTTAGTGTCTTGCAGCTTCCGAGTTTTGAGAGAGGTGTGTCAATCAGTAGCGGTGTGAAGCTGGAGTATTGAGGAGTTGGTAGTACGGTTGGGTATGGGGTGTAGCGTGCAGCAGTGCCTCACATGTGCACAAGCCAAGGTTTAGGTGTGAGATGAGTTCTGAGATTCATGGGCAGAGTCTCTTGACAAATTGCCCTTGTCACCTGCTCCTGGGCACTAGGTGAGTGCTGTATTACAGTGACTGATGCTTGGCAGCCGACTCTGAGCCCTCCAGGTGGAACAGCATGGCGGGCGGTCGTTAGTCTAATGTCCCTCGAAGGTATGTCCCCTGATGTGGCCCTCCAGCATTCAAGATAGGCGCCCAGAGCGGATTTGCTGGAGAGGGAGAAGCGCAGATTGAGAGGCATCAGGGAGTACTCGTGTATGAAGCAAGGCGCAAAGCAACTTATGTGCGGGGCCCCGTATTAGACAAGGTTGTGAGGCGTTGTGCCACTGGTCGCTTCAGTGCAGTTCCTATTGTCCAGGTAAGCTCATTAGCTGAGGGGGCACAACATTTAGGGGTAATGGCAGTCCTCCCGTCTTCTTCAAAAGCCAGCTCAATGTGCTGTAGTGATGGATGGGGGTTGGGGGTATGTTGCAGTCTGTCGTCTATCTGGGGTACGACGTCTTTTCTTCACGGGATATTTTTTCGCTGGGTTTTTTATCATGAATTTTTTTCTGGGAAAACCCATCGAATGTTTTAGAAAATGGGGGGATGGAGGGGAACCCCCCAAAAAAAGAAAAACATTTAAAGGTTTTTTTTTTAGAAATAAAATCGTGGTAAAAAACCCCATGAAAAAACATCCTGCGGTGAAATGACATGGAACCCTATATGGAGGTTGGAGAGCTGTTCACTCCTAGCACGCTTGTGCTCAGGCAGGTGCCAAAGTTCTAGCCGTAAGGCAGTGTTATTCAGGGCGCCCGATCCACAAAGTGTGTGGCAAGTGAGTAAGTCTTACCGGCTCTGCTGTGTATGTAGAAGTTCTCCCGGTGTATGTATCACCAGGGGGCCCACTCAGGCAGGCCCGCTTAGGACGCTCTCCGAAGGCAAGTCTCTGTAAGCTGCAGCGAGTCCCACTGCGGATGTAGTTGGGAGGGGGGCAGAGAGAGTGAGATCTGCTCAGTGGCGGACCCCTCGGCCACAGTGAGCGCGGCAGACCCCCCTGAGTCAGGGGGCACCCAGACCCGGGAGCTTCAGCAGGTCAACAATCCTCACTCTGGGCAGTGCGTTGGTGCAGGCTGGGTACTCCAGGCACAGCCAGGAAGGCGGGAGGGTCTCAGGGCCGCCCAGTTTCCTGCAGCGCTTTGTATTCCGCAGGTCGGATCCGGCCGCCCGTGACGCACAGGGTGATCCCTTCTGTCCAGATTTTGGCCCACAGCTGCCCACCCTTATTGTCCACACATGAGTGAGTATCAGGGCAGGGGATTGCGGAGGGACGCCACATCGTTAGGATAATTATTGGCTTCACACAGAGCTGCAGGGCTAGGCGGCCATCTTTGGGCTGCTCAACAGCGCCCCCGGCCTTATGACAATTTCATTGATATATTTGTTTCTTAATCTTTCCCATTCATGTTGTAGCATGAGGGTATATTTGGCACCAGAGTAAATCATCAAAACTATAGTGATACCATCAACCGAAACAGGAGATTCAGACTGTCAAGCTGCTCCTCATCATTTGCGACCATCAAAATGCACTCTTTGCATCCTCACCACTGTAGTCACACCCATACCAGTTATTGACGCTTTTCTTGTATCTGCAGCACCTTACAAAGTGTCCCTTTTCCCTACAGATCCAACAAATAATTCTCAAAGCTGGGCACTATGGGTTGTCAGCCCAGTGTGATGGACTGTCACATCTGAAACATCTCCTTGGACTACACCTTCTCCTCACTCAGAAGGCTGTGCTTCCTCTGGCATCCTCTCTCCTTCCTCCTCCCCTCTGGTTCCTGTCTTCAGAAAAACCTCTTTTTCACTCAGGAGATTGTACCGATGGTCGCTATCGCCACGACAGTACCAGATGCCATTACGGGTTGAGGTACCACCTCTATCTTGATATTTGTCTCTTTCACTCTATCTTCTAGAACAATTACATATTTTTCTGTGTGTTCTACTTCTTTATCAATCTTCAGAACATGTCTAACAGAGGGTCATCCTCTGCGCATAACTTTTCTCTGACTTTTCCACTGTTGCATTCCAAAATGAATTGGTCTCTGAGACGTTCATCCAGTGTAGGTTAAGGTCAGTTTCCAGAGGGATGTGATATATTGTTCAAGACTTTCTTCTTTCTCCTGTACTCATTTTCCAAATTTGTAATTTTCTAAGATGTACTTAGTTTCTTTTCATAATGCTGCCCCTTTTCCTGACAGCTTTCTCATGCCCATTCATGGTCCCACTTTCACTTTCTGGAAGGTGTGGAAAATCTTTAAATGTCTCTTGCCCCACAGAACCCAAACAATACATAAGTAATAATGCATTTCTCTCCACACTCTAATTAGCGTCACGCACCACATTGGCATAAAGTTCAAAGGACTTGATCGATCCCTTCCAGAGAACAACTGAATGTCTAATTTCAGGTAAGAAAAATGTTGGCAGAGGATTAATGTTGTAAGCCATATCTCCTGCACCCCTATGCATGGACATGGTTGTACAGGTCAATTACCAGAAGACCTCAGGGAATAACATTTCCAGGTGCTGGAAAAGAAATGTGCTCCTCAAATATGCTTGAGTATGCTTCCTTTTCTTTCTCCTTTAAAATGTACAAATTTGCTTTCTTTCTCTCATTGCAGGAAAATGTTCTCCTAAATATGCTCAGAATATCAAATGTGTTCCCCTTTAAATGTGTATTCTTTTCTTCTTGAAATCTCTCTTTTTTTGTTATGTCATATTTTTTAAGGTATTTTTTTGTGCTGAGACAAAGAAGATTGCTGCGGATGCAATGGCCACTGCACTGAGGAGGAGCAGCAAATGTTGTACAGTGTGATTAAACAGCACCGTTGAACAAACTCAGCAGTCAAGCATTTCCAGAGAGACATCTGGACGTTCTAGTGTCCCTTCCTCTAATGTTTTCAACGGACATGGAAGCGCAAGTATCGCGGCAAGATACGGTTCATATATTATCATGCAATTTTAATTTATTGAAGGTGCTAACACCACTTACAGCCTTTCCAGGTTACATTTGTGGGGATATTCGAACACTGTCATCTTAATAAAGCAGTTCTACACACTCACCATGCCGCCTTGCTACAGGGATTCCGTTTGCAGGGCTCCCCTTGCATGCATAGAGGTTGGGCGCTTGTCAGCAAATCTATAGTATGCCGGCATGAAAACGGGTTAAGTTAGACTATATTGTATTAAGTTATAAGTTATGCAGAGAGTACCGCCTGCTCCGACATCCACTATTCAGGTGGTCTCCAACTGTCTCCCTGTCCCTCTGTTCCATCATGGAACTGTGAGGTGAGCCACACATGTAGTATTATTACTCACTGTATAAAACCCTGTGCAGAAATACAGTTACCCTAATATTAGCAGACTCCAATTTACTAGACTACAGCTTTCATAAATATAATGTATAGTCAGGAGGACTACTACAATCTATCAGTTTGTTAATCAGATCAGCAGTATGATGAGGAACAGCCATGGAGAAAAGTGCCTTGTAAAAGTTTCAGAAATTAAATAGGTAATCAATGTGGGCAGAGCGTTTATGCTAATACGAATAACACATATTCAAATACAGCAGAGTAACTCTGGATAAATTCAGTGTACACTCCCATTTTTAGTGGAGTTCATCCCTGGTGGACCACATCAGTCACAACGATATCACTGAGTTTTGCTTGCTCACATGCCTGGATTCTGGAAACATCTTTAAGCAGTACACTATCAAATATGAACCAGTATGCAAAAGTGTCATTTACGATTGCATTAGTATATTGATTGATAAAATAAACTCTAAGCCAACATAGAATGAGTCAGTATCCACTGCCAATCAAGGCTTAGATATTGCAAAACAACACCTCTCTCATAAAACCTGCTACACCTCTAGGTGGTAGATCTCTTTCTTCGGCTGGGGCGTCCAACTGGAACAGCCTCCCTGCCTCTCTGAAACTTGAGGAGAACAATCTCTGGTACCGGAAGCACCTCAAAACCTTCCTCTTTCCTTCTGCCTTCTCTCTTTATCTCCACTTCCTGTCTGATACTGCACTGTTCACCTGACTACCCTCTGATTTTGGGCCCAGGCCCCTGCCCGCCGAGTTGCACACCTGCATCCCAGATGGCTACTCAATAATAAGGAAAGATAGAGAGGACAGCAAAGGGGGTGGAGTAGCTTTCATTGCTAAAATGTCGCTAGGCTTTAGAGCCACCCCTACTGCCAGCCCCTCGTCAACGGAACTAGTATCAGTCAAGATCCCTCTATCAGCACGCCAAACGATCCTCATGCACCTCATCTACCGCACCCCCAGATCATACCTCCTTGTTTGAGGAAGATATCTCTGACCTACTCACTAATAACATCAAACCAGGATCACAAATAATCCTGCTTGTGACTTTACCTTAGGCCTCCTTGATCCTAATGACCTCAACGCCTCATCCCTGCTAAATTCTATTTCCCAGCTTGACTTTAACCATCGCATCATGACCCTGACGCATAGCAAAGGAAGAACTCTGGATTGCCTGGCAGATCACAACTGCTCTACTACTATCCTTCAAAATTAACCCACCGCCTGGTCAGACCATCATTTCATCTCCTTTAACATCCAGGGGAATGCATCCCCTACACCAAGGCCCCACATCGCTCCACAAGTCCTCGCCAGAAATAACTGAAACTTAGCACTTCAAAGCCTACGTCTACTGATCTAGAACATATTGGATCCAGCCAACTACAAGGACTTGGACTCAAACAATCTAGTTGACCTCTACAATAACACACTGGAGGTTGCTGTGAACAGCATCACCCCCATTAAATTATCCAAAGCTAAACCAATAGCCCACCTTAACAAATGGTTTACCCCAGAAATAAGAATACTCCTGAATGCCAAAAGAGCGGCAGAATCTACTTGGAGAAAATCGTCTAACCCTACCAACAAAGCACTATTCACTTTCGCTGCTTCATCCTACAAATCTGCTATCCACAAAGAAAAAAAGAAACTTATGACAACCGAATTCTCAACGACAAATCCAAAACTAAAGAGCCCTTCAGTATTCTCAGAGAACTTGAGAGCCCAGCACCACCATCAGAAACCTGTGTGAAAGACACAGCTTGGTGCGCTAACATACAAAAGGCGCTTGCAGACAAAATTGCTATGCTCCACTCTAAAATTGAGCAAAAAAAGAACAGCCTAATCAAGAATGCCATTCCCACCCCCGCGGCTGCCTAGCACGACCCCCGATTGCCCACTCTTCTCCTTCGCACTGGTCTCGGCCAACAAACTAGAAAAGATCATTAAAAGTCTCAATCCCTCCAGGTGCCAAGGAGATCTTTGCCCAGTTGAAATCATTCAAGAAGGCGCCAAGGTCTTGGCCCCATTCATCTCGGCATTAACCAACTCATCCTTCGAGACCAGCACGGTACCTAACAATCTTAAGGAGGCACGGGTCATGCTCCTCTTAAAAAAAAAAAACTAGACCCCAATACGCCTACTAACTACATGCCCATCACCACCGTTCCTTACACCCTAAAGATTCTAGATAGAGCTCTAGATAGAGTGGCTTATCTTCAAATCCAGAAAAACCTGGAGGATTAAAATTTACTGGGCCTTAGGCAATCAGGCTTTAGGCCAAGACATGGAACGGAAACATCCCTCCTGGACCTAAAAATCCAAATGAATGAGGCTAAGAACAATGGTACACTTGCCATGCTCCTGCTGTTAGACTAATCGGCAGCATTCGATCTTGTCTATCAACAGATCCTCACTGATCACCTGTCTACAGCTGCTGCCTTCTCCAGCAACGCCTCTTCCTGGATACAATCATTCCTGTCCAATTGCACTACTAGGGTCTTTGCTCCAGCTGCTTCAGCAGACCCAATTCCCATCCATTGCGGTGTACCGCAAGGCTCATGCATCTCACCAACACTCTACAACATCTTTACTTAGCTCCTTTTTGACCATCTTGATAACCTGGGTCTCACATACACAAACTACGCCAATGACAACCAGGTCCTCATCATGCTTTCAGGGTGCTATGACGATGATTTTAAACGGATTAACAAGATATATTTGGAAATTCAGGCATGGATGGCAGACCACAGCCTTTGCCTCAATGACGAAAAAACCAAGCTCCTTATTGTCGGCACCCAAACCCGCCTTACAAACTAGACCCCCATTATGCATCTATCTGCATTGATGGAAACCAGATCAAAGTGGCCAAAGAAATGAAAACCTTGGGGGTCTACTTAGACTCTACCTGCTCGCTCAAGAAGTAGGTGAATGCCCCTGCCTCCTCCACGGCCTACACCAAGAAGCTAATTAACACCTGCAAGTCTTTTCTCTCGCCTAGTAGCTGCATTACCTTAGACAGGGCACTAGTGTTGTCCAAGATTGACTACTGTAACACCCTCTACTTAGGCACTTCAGAAAGGAACCTCAACAAACTCCAGGTCCTTCAAAACAATGCCTTAAGATCAGCATTAAGCATACCAAGAACTACTCACATGACTAGTTTCAGACCGGACACCCACTGGCTAACATTGCTGGATAGAATTGCCTTGCGCACGCTCGTCATCACCCACAAGTGCATTTCAAATTTTGCCCCCAAATATTTGGCAGATAAAGTCAACAAGCGCCAACCAACTAGACCAACTAGATCTGAGTACTCACACTACCTTGCTGTTCCTAGTTTGCGCCTAAAAATAGTGGGGGAGTGAGCTTCCCTGTATTAGCTGCCAAACAGTGGAATGCCCTACCCCTCAGACTTAGAATGGAACCATCATTTTGGAACTTTAGAGCCAAAGTAAAGAGTTGGCTCTTCGGTAAGAAACATGAGCTATCAGTTATCTATTCTGCACTCAAATGCCCACTTACTATATTTATTTCTTCTGTAACACTAGCAACCTCATATTGTATCTGATTCTCTAATTTCTCGACCCCCATGTAAGAATGGTCGACCTGCACTTATTTCTGCTGTCTTTTCTTCTGTTTTTGATATCTAAACTGTCTATAACCCCTGTTTAATCTGTGTGAGCCCAGTTACCTGAAGTTTTAGTGTGCGGTACAAATGAAGAAACTAAACTAAACTAAACTAAACTGCCTCTCGGCAACCCTTGCACTTGGGTCTGTACTGTAACCCTACAGCCCCCCTACCTGCACTATTGGATACCTGCTGTCTGCACTTACCCTTGCACCTACCATCTGCTGGTTGCACTTCTTGTTATTGTTTTGATCCCATGTACAACACTGCCTCCTCGCCCTTTCCCCTGAGACTTTTCCCCTTCCCGGCACTTGTGCAATCTCAATGTCACTTGGCCTGGTAAGATCATTGTCTTTATCTTTCCTCTGTTCCCCCTTCCTTGCCTCGTCGCGCCATGAACCACTTGTGTATAGACACATTACAAATGCCATATAATATCATATCATAACAAGACGGCTGTCACATAATCTAAGAGAGGTTTCCAATCATAAGAGTGAGGCAGCCACCAACCTTTAAGGACTTAATCTGCTTCAAAAAGTGGTTGTTCTCTCTCTTCGTGCATCCAGATATTCATGTGGGAAAGATTTATTTTTCGCTTACCCAGTGTAAGAGCCCTGGTCTTCCCCATTAGGCCATTCACATTCTATGTAGCAATTTGCAGCGTATCCTTCTACTATAGTTTTTTTTAACAGAATCAGATCCCAGTTTCTTTGAACTTTGTCTCATTCACCCTTACATATAAGGGCAGCATTTTTATTAGTTTTGGAAAGTTTCCACTATCCACAGCCCCCATCCCAACACGAGCTTGCACAATAAACCATTTCCCTTCCATGAGATGAGAGGACGCCCCTCCCTTGAAATGGCATTCTAAATGCACCGATTTTATAGAGTAAACTCCCTTTCCACACACACCATTCTCCATCAGAGTTCATCAAACAAAAAATAAAAAGGGGTATATCCAGTATATTCTGCATTCCAGCCCCATATGCCAACATGTCATTCATGTCAATTATCGAAGTGAGGTGACAGTAGCTCACTATACTGCCTGTTCAACCAATACCTGGCACTTCTTGCCCACAGCATTGCTGGACTCTGCCCCAACTTTCAGTGCTATGCTGATGACACTCAGCTCGTTTTCAGGCTCCCCTCTACCACCTCTTCCTCTTCTCTCATCTCTGACTGTCTGTCTGCTATCGAAGAGTGGTGTACTGCCAATGATCTCCTCGTCAATGCCAGTAAGACTGAGAACCTCCTCATCGGCACACCCGCTCCCTCCTTTCCTGTCTCTCCCTGGCCAGCCCCTCTTGGCCCTCTTCCTGCTCCCACATGTGAGGCTAAAAACCTCTGGGTCATCTTCAACTCCACACACTCCTTCTCTCCTCACATCTCTGACATCTCTAAGAGGTCACACTACCAGTTGCACCTCCTGAGAGGTATTCTTCCTTTCCTCTCCTTCCCCTCAGAAGCTCACTGTCCCCAGAGCTCTTGTTCTCTCCAGGCTGGACTACTGCAACAGCCTCTTTCTATATCTGCCTGCCACCACTCTCCACCGACTGCAACTCATCCAGAACAGGACTGCGAGACTTGTCCTTGGCCTCAACCTCAGGAATTGTATCGCTCCGGGCCTGAAATCTCTGCACTGACTGCCAGTGGCTGTGAGGATTAAGTTCAAAACCCTTTGCATTGTCCACAAGGCCTTCTGGGGCATGGGGCCTCAATGCCTTCAACTCTCTCTTCCAAAATATCTTCCTTCTCGAGCTCTTTGCTCATCCGCATCCAAGTCCCTCAGGGTCACTCGCTTCTCCAAGCAACAAGTTGGTGGTAGATCTCTTTCTTCTGCTGGGGTCTCCCTCTGGAACAGCCCCCCTGCCTCTCTGAAACTTGAGGAGAACTATCTCCAGTTCCGGAAGCACCTTCCTCTTTGCTTCTGCTTTCTCTCCTCCTCTCCCCTGCTGAACTCCTTGGCTGAAACCAAAACTGCACTGGTCACCTGGCTACCCTCTGTTTTCGGGCCCAGGTCCCTTCGCCACCAGTTGCACACCTACACTGCCCCCCTGGCAACCCTTGCACTCTGGGGCTGTTCTGTATCCCTACAGCCTCCCGCAAGCACTTGACACTTGATATCTGCACTTACCCTTGCACCTGCCACCAGATGGCCACACTTCTTATTTATTGTTCCTATTTTGTTTCTATTTATTTGCACTTCCCCTTGCCCTTCCCCCTCGCACGTTCCCCGCCCCCACCCCCCCTGCACTTGTGCGATCTCAATGTCACCTGGCCTAGTAAGATTGTTTCTCTGTCTTCCCTCTGTTCCCCCCTCCCTTGCCTCATTGCACCTTGAAACACTTGTGTATAGGCATGTTATAAATGCTGAATCATATCATATCATATCACATTATACTCATAAACTCAATGCAGCCAAAGCAAAACATTATATCATAACACAGGGATTCAAATACTTGGGGGTCTTATCACTGTGCTCTAAGTCTGTGATATATCTTACATTAATGTTTTTGCCTCATTAGCAGGGATAGCCATGTTGGCATCTACTGGATAAGGAATACTCAAACCACAAATAAGCTGTCCTATCTATTGCTTTGAATTGAAAAACTATGCAACTACCAGAATTCCCTATCTCTAATTGCAGATGTACATACAACATGACAGGCTAAATCATTTTTGTTGTTCTGAATACCTAGACAAACATATGAACTGTTCAGTAACATGATGATGTAAAGCTTTCAGGGGAATTTTATGAGGCTTTTCAGTTTTCTCTGATTATGGATTAGGATTGATTGCTTGATGATGACCCCATATAATTACTTACAGCAAATCTTGCAAAGTTAGATCAGAATCTTCCATTCACAAATGACTGTATTTGTCGTAGACATTTGACATATTGGTTGACAGACGATGCATCCTTTGCCTGATATGAGACCTAATGTCTCAGCGAGTGATCTTTTGTTTATTTTTTCCATCATTAATAGATTTGACAAGAAACGACAAGAAACGAATGGTGCTAGTCAGAAACTGGGCTGATCAATTTCCAGGTTTTGGCCAAGTGCAGCACCCACTGTTATGTATGAGGATGAGTTAACACTCATCTACACTGCTGAGGTCTTCATGGAAGCGTTAGGATCCATGCCTATGAGGAGTGCTGAGTTCAACCACAAGCTCCTCCAATGAATTTGTGAATTGGCTTTGTTTCTTTTGTTTTTGTTGGGTTGTTTATCCATTAACAAATGTCACCAAAAGATTAATAGTGTAGGGAATAGGGGATGAATAGTTTAGGTTCACTTAGAGAAGTAATGCGCCCTATGGGTTGTTGGCACATAAGTATTGTCACAGCATGTGTAGTAATGCCTGCCATGGGCCAACATAAAGAGGTTTGGAAACACTTCACAGCCAATGTCACTTTCATTTCCCATCCCATAAATAGCCACACTGTTTAGTTACTACTGAATTAGAAACACCACCCTATTGTTCTGTTTTATTTTACTGTTTGTGGGATGTTTTTACCCATGCATCCAAGCCCTACCATAAAACCGTGCATTACTGGCATTGAAAACATCATGATGGCCAGAACTCCCCAGAGAGTGCACAGGGAAAACATGAAGAATAGGCTGCCATCCATTTTTGCCTATGTTGTGAGCACAGGAGGGCACTGCCTAAAACCACCATTGGGCTACACACACAGTAGCCTGAAACCATTGGGAATGGCAATGCTAATTGCCAAAAGCAACCCAGAACTGTGGGGAATTCATTTTCTTAATGTCAAAAATGGATGCAATACTGGTGCTCACCACTATCAGAAAGCCGGCGTTTTAAAACCACCAGACTTTTGTGTAAAACTGAACAAATGAACCCAAACCAGGCCAAGGAAAGACTTGCTAAGAGGTGGATACAATGTAAAACTATATTCTGAAATGACTTGAAGGAAGTAATTATTTAATGTATATACAAAAAATAGCTGGGGATGTCAGCAGCTTAAGTGAATTTGGGTTTAAAGCCACTAAAATCGAAATGTTTAGAATAAATGAGTGACCTACTTGTGAGTGTCACATAGGTTGCAATTGTTTAAATGTCATAGTTTTGAACTTAGAATCAGCATTCTAGCTGCATGTGCAAAAATTGTAAGTTGGATTTGAATGTAGAAAACTGGGAACTAAAGTGACATTTAGCTGAATTCTGCCTGACAGCTACCCCCGACAGGAGAAACCTGCTCAGCCACTCTTCCCAGGCCTAGCTGCATCCTGCTGCCACTGCCAAAAGGAGATGACACCTCTCTGATTGGATTAAGGGAGGAGCACCTGGGGACTGCAGGAAGTTGAACAAAGCTCTGTCCTTCACTCAGGCAAATGTTATATTGGGGGGGTCGTAAAATGGCTTCCTCTTGGGAGAAACTGGGAGGGGCAGTGCCTGTGAGAGCCAGCTGAGCTTGGGGGAAGTGGATAAACCAGAAATTCCACCATGTGCTTTGGAAAACCACACCCCTTTGGGGCCAGAGCATGATTTCACAGTGCGGACTTGTCAAAACTATATAAATAACATCATAATTTTTGTGATTTTTCTGTGCACATTTTAAGAGGTGTTAGGACCCTGTGGGATGTTCTTGGGGATAGTAGCGGAAAAAAAGGTTGTTACTCCAAATGTATGCATGTTAAAAATCTGACACTTTATCATCTGAAACCCATATCCCTGGTGCACAGTTGTGTAAAATCTGGAAAGGCTTAGAGGTTGTTATCTGGATGAAAAGGGGAGAATTCTGTCATAAGTGGACACGACATCGTACAAAGACAGGGATCGGATGGTTTGGTGCTACAGAAAATATGTTAACTGGACCTATAATATTAGAAAAATGGTACATAGATAAATATGTATTTGGGTCAGAAATAGATTGTGTGCAATTTGACAAGGGGAGGTTCCTCTGTCCATAAAACCTACAGCATCACTCTGACACTCCATTTCCTTCCCCCAATCAAGGGAGAGAGGAAAGCTTGGCCAATGATAAGTGAGAGGAGCAGGCTTAGCTAGGCCCAGGCACACACCCATTTTCAAAACACATAAAAGGAACATTGAAACCCAGGTAGAGACATTCACTTTCCACTTTCTTGCAGGACGCTTTGCCGGGAGACTTCAGACTTCACATCCAGAGATTTAGACTTCAAATCCATCAATCTCCAGAGACCAGAAATTAACTCCAGAATTTGTAGCAGAGAGGCCTGAATCCACAAGCTGAATCCTCTTCAGCAGGCCTCTAAACCAACCAAACTATTCAACAGCCGGGCGAGCTGTTTGAATTCTTTGCCAAGAACTTTTGCAAGAACCTGTAGCAGTATCCAGAAAGCAGTGCTGTATCCAGAACCAGAGAGAACCAGAGACCAGATCGCTGTGAAGAACCGCTAGCAGAAGTCCAGCCAATCCTGACCCGATCGGTGACGAAGCCGCATTCCTGTCTAAATTATAGTGTGAGTTCCCAGTCAGGACTGTGCCAAAACCAATCTCTTAGTTTAAAATAATCTAATCCAAACTATTTTAGCTTATTAGAACTGCCTCCTAGAATCGTGTCATTCTGTCATCTTTAAAACTGAAAACTGTCATCTGTCATCCTGAGCTTTGAAATTTCAAATCCGAAAAACTACCTTTACTAAATCGGCCATATCTCCGGAACCGTTTGTGCTTGGAGCAAGCTTTCCAACGAGCCTAGAACCAACTTCCTACTCCTTATAGTGCCACCGTAATTGCGCTCGACGCACGCGACTAAATTTGCCGCGATTTGACATTTTGCTTAATTTCAGCCACGTGTAAAAATGTTTGTCCTTGCTTTCCTGGCTGAAATTCGTGTGCAACCTGACAATCATTCATAGAGCATTGCTAAAGTGATCCTGAATTAATTTAAGTATCTCTCACTCACCCTGAACCTCCTATATGGAATTAAAAGCATTTTTAGCATATTTCTCACTTCTTTGCATACCACATCAAAGTATTTTGCCTGTGTTTAAAACTCCTACCTGTTTTCCTCTAAGCTTGCTAGGGGGGAACTGAATTATATTGTTTGCATTCCCGAGAAATGTACGCTCTCCTTTTCATCTCCTTACATTGCATAGGGGGGGAGTGAATTGTCAAAGAAAAGTGATTACATTGTCTTTTGTTGAAGTCATATCAAGTTTATTTTCTGTACTGCATTTTCATTCATCATTGCATTGTCTTTGAAGCCATAAAAGCATTCTCAGCTACTTCATCCTCTCTATATCACTTCTAAGCCATCAAAAAGAGTGTACCACTGTAACCTTATCCATTGTTGATCACTATCATCCTCACAAGTGTGCTATCAAATATTAATTTACTATAAAAGTGTGATAGATAGATATTGTTTAATTTCAAATAAACCTTGTAAATTTGCAAAACAAACCTACTTCTTGGCTCAAGGGTCAGGGGGATTCTGAGAGAGGGGTGTTATATAAGGGTTGTCATCCAGGGTAAACAAACAGGACATAAAAATACATCAATAAGGGCTTCCATCAGCATCCCAGACTAGGCATTGACTTAGCTGTAGTGTTGAATTTAAGTCGCTTACATGTTTTGGACCGCCTCATGACAAATGGAACACAGACGTGTGCATGCTTCTGAATACTAACATTCCTATACTTCATGTGTTGTACTAGTATGAGGCAATGTGAGATCATTGACACCCTGAATAAGGAAAATGATGAGCAAACTGTAGCAAAACTCCAATCTCTCCTTTTCTCTCATCGCAGGATCACATTGATCCATGCAATACGAGTTAGTATTCAAAGTTACCCTGGGACAAGCAGGGTTTGGGGGTTTGAGTTTTGTTGAGTACTGAACCACATTGGGATACATTCCATGCACATGTGTTGATGCTTATCAAATGCTGGTATTTGCATTGCATTCTGTTTCATGAATTCCTGGTTTAATAATGGGAAACGTTGCGTCCTCAGTTTTGAGGCTATAACCTGATGGGGTAGAAACACAGCTTTACCTTTTTTTACGTGGGGCTGACATGTAATGTTTGTGTTTGGACAGTTCAGTAATGGTGTTTTTCTTTTATGTTCTAGGCTGTGGGGCTATGATCTTTGATACTATCAAGAAGAAGCAGGTTTTGCAGGAAAAATATTATGTTGTCGGTGTTGAAAGGCAGATGGCTACATCTTCCATAGTTACTGCCCTTTCCCGTCCCAATATCGCACAGGTCAGAAACGTTACTCACTAAGGCAACCATACTCCCCATATCCCCAGCAGAGACAGCACAATTTTAATTAAAAATGGCACAAGCATATCCAACCTAACGATCCGATATTACACATGCATACATTAGACACAAAGAAAATGTGCACACAACACGACTAAGGGAAACACTAGGTCAAATATGCATTTAAACACAAATAATATTAAAATAGCATCCATGAAGACATATATAATACTAACCCAAGAAAAATATAAGCTGAATACAACATGAATGATTTGCGTATATAGCTCACTAACATAGAAACGCAGCAGTAATGGGCCGCCGTCTTATCCAAGATGGAAGCTGCAGTATGCTTTTAAGTAAATGAAAGGCCTTAAGGCTTCACAAGAACTCAAAATTTGGAATTTACAGAAATACAGATCCATGCAGAGCCCAGACAGTAGCTATGCAGACCAAGCTAAGGTTACTGAGAAGTTAAGGAGGGAAATTAAGGTAGGCCCCAATGTCTCAGAGAGAACAAGAGATAACAATTCCCAAGGTGCAAGCCGTATAATCATAGATTCATTAGAAGCACAACCAGCCTTTTTAAGCCAGATGAAGGGTAATCATAAGCCCAACGCCCCCAAAGAGAATGGATCAAGTGCCCCTAGTGATACAGAAAAAAATAACACTCAAATTAATAGTAGCTAAAATCCCAATAAAAGCATGGTGAAATAATTCCAAACATGATCTCATCGCACGTGGCCCATAACTGATGAACATTGTCTATTCAGTAGCAACAGGCACAGGTAGGACACCTGCGTCACTCCTTACATACATTTGCAGACATGAGATGCACTACAAGGCCAACTACAGAGGATTCATCCTGGCTCATGGCCTAGGAAAAAGGAATGGTCTATTTTTTAATTGAAAGGAAATCAGTCCATGGAGCTCTGTCCACCTACTCCTGTCTGGCTAATTTCTTGACAAATCAAACCTCCCCCCCCACATGCTAGGCCACCCAGTATATGTTACGCGCTTGGTTACTAAGGTTGTAGTGTGACTTTAGTTATGATGATTGTTCAACTTAAAAGCGTTTGTTTTGTATGGGAGGTCAGACAGCGACAACCTTTTTGCTTGTATGCTGTCCCTGCTTTATTTGGATGTTAATAAAGCTGGATTTTGCCTTTCACTTTGTCTATTGTCTACTTCTGTTATTAAGTCCGGAGCAACCTCAGAGAATGTAACTAGTGAAAAAGGTACCCTCCTTTCTCCAGTAAGATTTGGCATACATACCATGGACTTTGTGGACCGCAGTCCATAGCTATTTTACCTTGAGTAAGACAATAGCCCATGTCAAAGGAAGCTGCCAAAGGTATCGATGACACTATTGCCACCCTAGTGCGACATAGGATATTAGAGCCGTTAGAATCCCCAAGTAACATGACTCTCTACTGAGTGAAAAAAGCAACAGGAGCGTTGTGGAGATTTTTTCAGGACTTACGGCGGCAGAACAATATTCTTGAAGAAGAGTTTCCATTGGTTCCGTACCCAGCCACAATATTGTGCAATATGCCATCCACAGCTAAATATTTTACATTGATTGATTTAAAGAATGCTTTCTTTTCCATCCTATTGCATGAAAAGTCCCAGTATTAGAGCTCATTCACGTATTGCATAATTAAACTGAAAAATACTCAATTACCGCAGAGGTAATGTGAGTCCCCTTCCGTCTTTAACTGAGTACTTCAGATGGACTTGGGCAATATGTATAGACATTATAGAGCAGACGTAATTATGAAAACATCCAGACTAGAGACAGTGAAAGGATTACAGCAATGTCTTTATAATCCTGCTACTAATGGATTAGTGAAGATTTTCAATAGATACTTTCACAGGGTTGTACCTGGTACCAGAAAGTGTGAAAACACAATATTTTATAGTTCAAAGATAAATGGGTTCTTCCCAACCAAAGATCAGGATGATTCCCCTTAAATGGGGTTGGGCCCTCCCCACATCCAATAGCTCTTCCCTGAGATGCAGATGGCAAGGCCTCCTTGGCCTCTGAAGTAATTGTCACAGTTTGCAAAGTTAAACAAAATAGGTTACCTCACATTCTCCTGTTGTTGCAGGATTTAGAGTCACCCAAACTCTTCCTCTTGGTCTGACCTATATGCAGACTTCCTGAACCACATGACCCACCCTTTTTCAAAGTCCTTTGAGCAGACAGGCCAGTGGAAGTACCCAACAGGTAGAGCTAAAGAGGAGTTCCTGGTGTGTGGTCTGGCCAGGTATTCTCCCTTGGTGCTCTTGCCACACCTCTGATCTCACTATAACTTCCCTAACACCATTACATTCTTCTTGCCAACATCTGCTACTACGTATGGCTGATCGTGAACATTGCAACCTGCCAGCTTTGACTAAACATTGATCTCTTTTTTCAGCACACTTCTTCTATTGTCATCTAATGATCATGTCTCTGCTTATACCTGGATTTCTTGGGCCGGGGCCCACAATACATCCAACTCTCTCTTCCAAAATACCTTTTTCTGCAAGTCCTTCAATCAGGTACCTCAAACTCTCTGAGGGTCAGGCTCTTCTCAAGGCAGAGAGTGGGGGGTAGATATCTCTCCTGTACAGGTGCCTCCCTCTGGAATGCCTGCCCCTCTCAAACTTTAACCAGACCAGCAGAAGTTTTGGAAGCAGCTCAAGACCTTCATTTTCTCCTCTGCTTTCTCACTCTCTCTCCCCTGCTCACGTACCTGTCTGCTGGGCCAACTGGTTGCTTGGCTACCTTACTGGTACCAGGCTCCTCCATGATCACTCTGCTCTACACTGCCTCCAGGCCCATCATGCACTTAGGGGCTGTTACTGTAACCCCACAGCTCCTGCCTCCTTCCACTTACCCAAAGCCACACTGCCCTGGCTGGACTAACTCAGAGCAATGCTGCCTTAAATGCACTCCCCCTTCACTCTCCCTGGCACTTCCCCCTCCTCCCTTCACCCTGCACTTTAGGTCGTCACACTTGCACGATGTGAGTAACACAAGGCCTAGTAAGATCCTTGGTCTTGTCCTCCCTCTATCTTCCCTCGCTTGTCTTGTCATGCCTAGACACACTTGTGTACAAGTGCGTTATAAATGACATATATCATATGATATCATACATTTTGGGATGCTACTCCCTGGTCCTCCCTGGTCTCTTTGCATGAATTTACCTCTAAAGTCACCTCCTACTCTGGGTGATACCACTTTCAAGGTATTCTCTTCTCTCCTTGATGTAACTCTAGTCCCTTCCAAACCACTTTCACTACTACCTCCTACTCTTAGTATTCCTTCCTCTACCTCCATATCACTCTCTCCCTGATGTTATCTCCTCTCTGTCACTTTCACCCTCCACCTTCTCCTTGGATCTTACCACATTCCCCTGCATCCTGTTCCCTACCACTTCCTCTTGACTTCCACTCTCATGCACTGATGTTGTCCCCTCCTCCTGCAACATCCTCCTTATTATGTTATCCCAATCTCTATTACACCTTTAACTCTCACTACCTGCTTGTGTTCTCTATATCTCTCTGCGGCTACCATCTCCTCTGTGACTGTAACCTCCCCCTATGCATTCTCAACCCAGGACACCACCCTCTCGCCTTTGACCATACACTGCTGCAAACTCTCCACTCTCCTTTAGTTCTTCAGCCTCTGCTTCTTCCATCACTGCCCATTTGCCAACCTTATTTATTTATCTAATCATACAAATAGTACATATAAGCATATTAAAAACGCCTTTAGTACAATACATCACAAATTGTTCACACATTTTATCCTACTATACAAATATATAAAAGTACTCCAGTTTAGAGTAAATGCCATTCGATATCCTAAAATGTTAAAAAAGAATTTCTATCTTGCCCCCACACTTGATAAAAAAATAAATGAGTGCCACATTACCCTCATAAAATGTAACCAATATACAGTACATGATGTCAGGGGTAACATCTAATCCACAAGCAAGCAGGTGTGAAAGTCTGATAAAATTCAAGTCTTCACATTTGATCATTAGATGTTTAGCAGTTTCCAGCTTGGACTCACCACACAATCAACACTCTTGTGTATACGGTGGTAAATCCAACCGTCCCCCAATTACCTCGAGAGTGGAAATCAGATTGATTTTGAGCCTTAAAAATAATTCAATTGTTGGGATATGCAGGACATGGCTTTTGTCTTGATGAAATTAATGACAACATTGTCCTTTTCCAAAACTAAGTCTCATTCTTCTGCAACCCACACTGGGGCTTGCACCTTGTATATTGAATGCCATCCTATCCCTGCTTGGGGCTTCCAGTGAAGCTCTGCTCCTGTGGTTTGTAAATGGGTGAAGGTTGCGATTTGTTGTTGTCCCTAAACACACCTGTGACTGCATTCAGCTCATTTGGTTTGACCCACTCTACAATTGGTTTCTGCCAATATATATATGATATAGATATGTAAATAAATAGCAAAATAGCAGCCACGTCCTGCGTGTAGAGTCATCAACAATTGCTGAGCCACTGGGCACCATGAGGCCGTGTCAACTCCTAAGGAGCTGGACTAGGGTGGGCAAAATAGATGAGGAGAGAGACTATCTTCGAACTGACGGCCCAATTTCCCCTAATGCTAGAGCAGTCAGCTTCCGCCCTGGCAGGGTGCCTGACTGCACATATCATACAATGAGATCCCATGCCACAACTAGTGAAGCTGGAGGTGGCCTTACATTTATTTGCTTCTCTGTACTTTAAGCGGGTCTGTAGTATCACCATGGTGATACTGCATGCCTTACAGTCACAGGCACTAAACCAACACCTGTCTCAATGCAGGAATTATGTGGGGATGTTATGACGTGTCTATGTCCCAAGGGGGAGTGTGGTACTTTGATTTTATCGATGTGGCACTCAGGCTCTGCCAGGTCATAAAACACCCATACAGGAATAGGAGCTTTAGGATTCAGTAACAATCCGAGTGGTTTTCGATGTGGAAGGCCATTTAGTGGATATTCCAGATTCCTGGTCTTGTTTTAAAAGCCATTACTGTTGTGGTTGCTCTGCCCCTCCATGACCTCATGACAGTTTGGCAAAGCACAGTGGCTTGATGTGTAATTTACAACACTGCACTCAGGTGTTTCCTGGAACTTATTTATTAATTTGTACAGCGCACCAAACCCACAGGCATCAGGGCGCTGTGGAACTGTGCCTGCTGCCACACAGGCCCCATGGACTGAGGGAACCACAGGGGGCAGAAAGGGGACACATTGCTGATTCTTTTGTACTGTTGATTCCGTCACGCAACTCTTGCTGCCTGTCCGCGTACTATCCAATCGCGAAGCGCTCGCACTTCCTTCATCGCAATGCCTCGAACACTGAAATTCCCTTTGTTCCTCCTTCTACGGTTCCTGCCCATTTTCCTCCCCTCTCCTCTCGTTTGCTCCCATTTCTCTTTCTTTTTCCTCCTCTGCATGTGACCTAAGAGGCTTCTTTGATTCCTCACTTTCCTTTTCTTCTCACACAACTCTAATATTGCCTGTACATGCCGTTATCAACAGTTTAATATTTGTAAAGCTTGTGTTTTATACAGGGGTCAAGTCCTGAACAAAAAGTGGGTGGACTCATTGGCACAACAATTGGATTTGGTGTCACCAGAAATAAGCATATAAAGGTGCCTTCAGAAAAAAGTGGGGGGGACGCCATGTACCCGTGTGTGACCTCGACTTGAGCCCTGGTTGTATACTCTTTCCAAGCTACACAAAGTCTTAACTCCACAAAGGTCTTCTCTCATCTTGGCAACTCTTCTGCCCTGTCAATCGGCCTTCCTGTCTATCAACTTGATCCTCAATGTTTGATTGGCTATTCCTCTAGTTGCACTCTCGGCTGTCTTTGACCTTGCACCTCTATCTCCTTCTGGATTCGCTGTCTCCTGGCTACCGTTTGAATCATGTCTTCTTATGTATCCTCTGTAGTCTCTCTCTATGTCCCATGGCACAGCTTATGCTGTTAAACTCCTTTTCTACTGCTCCTTGTGCACAATCCCAAGCATTGGAACTCATTGTCCCTTTCAATCCGTTCTTCTCCCACTCTTGCATTGTTCCACACTTATCTGAAAGGTGTTCTTACTTTCTTCTTCGTCATAATCTTCGGTGTTTTAAGTCGTTGTCTTTGGCATTTTGCACGTCATGTTACTGTGTATTTAAAGTACAGTGCTTTGTTGAAAGTGCTTTATAAATCAATACATACAATGCACATTCAATGAGGCAACTATTTGAAACATATAGAATCATATTCCCTCTCACCTGACTACTCAGCCACCCAACAATGCAAAAGGGTTGCCTGAGAACATCCTGCACCCATCTGCTGTGATGTCATGGCAGTTGATTATGAGTTCATAATTGTTTCCAAGGCATCGCAGCAAGAGGATCCACATTCAAAACAGCCATTTAAAACAGATGATTATAATCTGGCATTTGCGATTCTTGTAATCTCATCTGTCTTTTAAGCGCACAAAACGCCTCCAAGAGCTACACGTCTGATAGTTTTCAACATAACTCACAACTCCATCAAAATAAATCCAATTCATGTGTCCCAGGGCCGCGAATTTATCCAAATTGACCTCAAATGTCCCGTTCCGTCCGTTTGGTGTCAACACGTTCCAGCAATGGGTTGCTATCAGCAAGTGTGGGCAGTTTGCTGGCTATTAGCCTGCAACGGCAAAGTGATTAACTGAGAGTCTTGGATAAGATGGATTGCAGCTCTCTCGCAGGACTTCTTCACCAGAGGCTCGGATTTCCTTCGGCCCGATGCAAGAACAGTCTAGAAGTTGATCTGTCACTTGGGACTATTGTCTCGTACACACGCCAGCCTCTTGCCAATTCTAGTGTCCGCTTTTATATATAGCGCATTCATCTTAGGCCCCGCCTTCCAGCCTCTTGTCTCCCTAGACATTCGTCCCAGATTGACATTGCATTTGTTGACATGTGTAAACCGTAATCTACTTCCCTTTTTCGAACTAATAATGTCATGTTCCCAGCTCTCAAGCAAGCAACGTGTTTCGTCCTATAGAACTATCTGGCTCTGGATGGAAGTGCGGCAGCTGTGAGACCAGGATGCCAAACACACACAGACACGGATAAACAAAACATACCGAACTGGAGCTCTTCTGCTTTTGTATGGGATACTCTCTTGATGCATAAAACCGTACCACATGCCATCAACTATGTTACTGCACTGCACAGATGCTTGGCAAAGAAGACACAACGATGCATAGCCATGTGAAAGGATTGTGTGCCGTTGCCGTGTATCCTGTGCTGCGCCTTTGTGCTTTCTGAGACGTGGCATTCTGAGTGTGTATGTTACAAAGATGTATCTGTATTATTTGTTTCCATAATCAAACCTTAACTGACACAGGTGTCATTCCTCATGTGGAGCAGTTCAAACTACAAATGTGTATATATATTTTAGTGTAGATTATTTTATGATCTATTTGATTATCCAATAAAGCTATACTTGAACATTGGCGGTTGACAGCATTATTTTAAGCATAACATTTCCGGTTCACAGCATTATCTTGAGCATAACATTTCTGCTTTACAGGGAAGCATTTGGGCTGTTGGGTGTTCTTCCTGCTGCCGGCATCTTTTCTCCAATTGATGTTGCTAGCACAGCACCAAAGCATTCTTCTACATGTAATCAGTGTTGCCTCCTTGTGATATGATATGATAGGTTATTTATATCGAAGTGCACCCGGGGATCGAACCTCTGGTGCTCGGTGTCGTCTTGTTTACAAGGCGAGCACGTTGCCCCTGAGCTATCCTCCCGAGACGCTGATGCTGGGTGTATCTCTTCCTCCCCTAGACCTACATTTGGAAAGTGCCGTTACTTTGACACATGTGTCCATCAAGTCATTCAGCACATACTCAATGTTATCTCTAAACCCAACTATACATGGATCACCATGCAAAGTTGAAAGCAGTTCCCTCGCCAGCGGTGCCACATTGGCATCCCCGTCCATGGGGATCAGGTAGAGCTCAAGCATGTACACCAGAGGGTGATACTCACATAGTGATGCATTGTCGCTCTCCTCAAAAGGTCATGGCATGATGCAGACATGTCATGGTAGCTGCCATTGACACACATCCCATTAAGAGCTCTGCTGTGAATTTAATCTATTCATGTAGCCTATCCACAGTGTGCAGTGTAGATTGCAAGCAGGTGACTACTGAGGTCATTAGGGTGTGCAGTGGCCACCGCAACAATTGCATTAAACAGGCTCACAATTGCTGATAATGTTACCATGTAGTGAAGGACATGTGCAAACCAGAACATGGACATTGGGCCTCGCCGCCAGCGTTGTTTCCATACCGGGAGATCTCGAGTCCTGCATGCAGACGTGGAAACACCGGCATGATCACGATATGGTGCCGGTGTTTCCACTTCCCCATTCCCATTGAGTCCTTTGGGACTCAATGGGAATGGGGATTAACCGAATTCCGCCTCTGGAATTACCGGGTCACCGGGGTTGTAATGCCTATGATTCCAGCAATCACGGAGGCGGAATGGTAATACGAGTCCGGCGGTAACCTGCTGGAATTTCCGGCACGGTTATCGCCAAACTCGTAATGAGGCCCATTGTTTTGCTAATAAGTAAGGCAGAAAGGCTATTTCATCACAGTACACCTGCAAACTAGGAGGCCTTAGACACTCTCCTTCTTCCTCCTCCACCTTCTTACAGATGGCAACTTCCCTGTGGCGTCTGCCCTAAACCCCTTTGCATGCACAGCATTGCCTTGTGCTGAGTTAGCTGTTAGAGGAAGCAAAGGCCACCCAGCGTGCTGCAGAGCCGTGTAGCCTATGCGATGACCACTTATCCATAAGTCCATGTTGAAGAGTGATTTTACTTCCACAAATGTCTCTTATATCCACCCCACTGTTGACATAACCTCGTTGTACAATTCCAATACGGCTTTGTGAGAGAAAACAACATATGCCTGTAACTTCCCAGAAGCAATCCGATGTTTTCATAAGCCATACGCAATGATATACACCAGGTACCAGTGATATTTTGTAGTGATGTTTTATAGGGTACTTGTATGTATGCGTTTGATCTTAGAATAATGTCCCTGTTTGTTTAAAAACGGTACCTTAATGTTTGTTGAGATGGCTGCAGGATAAATGGTCAGCTTGCTCTTGAAAGAAAACCGTTGTTAAATGGAAATTGACTTTATTTCTTTGTTTTCATTTTGTAGCTTACATTTTCACCAGTTGCTGCATTGGTTTCCTTGTTTTAATGTCCCATTCTGTTTTTTTTGTTTGCTTTAAGTGCAGTGTTGCATTCCTTCCTCAATCTCTGGAGAGACTCAGCTACTGGTGATGGTGCTTTTCATTCAAGTTATTGAAACTGAAGCTTCTGAAGCCAGACGTCATCTTTGTTCTCCTCTGACAGAGTGCACTGTTTGTAATATGGACTTTGTGTTGGGGTATGTCATCTTAAAACTCATGGAAGCTCTGTTAGATCTCCCCACCAACAGCAACATCCACCAATGCAAAGATATGATATGATATGGCATTTATAACGCGCCTATACACAAGTGTGTCAAGGTGCGACGAGGCAAGGGAGGGGGCGCAGAGGGAAGGCAGGCAGCGATCCTACTAGGCCAGGTGTCATTCAGATCGCGCAGGTGCATGGGAAGGGGAAGGGGGAAATTGCCAGGCAGAGGGGGAGGGGATAATACACAGGATAATAGACTAATAACATAGTAAATAGGGTAAGTGCAGACATCCAGTGTGCTGGTAGGGGGACTGAAGGGATACAGCAACAGTCCACAGTGCAGAGGTTGCCAGGAATGCAGTGCATGATTGCAACTGGTGGTGGAGGGGACCTGGGCCCGAGATCAGCGGGTGGCCAGGTAACCAGTGTAATTTCAGCCAGGGGTTCTGCAGGAGAGAGGAGGAGAAAAAGCGGGAGGAAATAAGAGAAAGGTTTTGATGTGCTTCCGAGACCTGAGATGGTTCTCCTCAAGTTTCAGTGAGGCAGGGAGGATGTTCCAGAGAGCGGTCCCACCCGAAGAGAGAGATCTACCGCCAACTCGATGCTTGGAGAAGCGACTGACCCTGGGGGATGTTGGAGGAGGATGAGCGAAGAGCTTGAGAAGGAAGATATTTAGGAAGAGAGAGTTGAAGGTATCAAGGCCCCCATGACCCAGAAGGCATTGTGGACAATGCAGAGGGTTTTGAACTTAATCCTCCCTGCCACTGGGAGCTAGTGCAGGGATTTCAGTCCTGGAGAGATACGATCCCTGGTCTTGAGGCCAAGAATAAGCCTTTCAGTCCTGTTCTGAATAGGTTGCAGAGGGCGGAGAGTAGAAGCAGGCAGATTTAGAAAGAGGCTGTTGCAGTAGTCCAGCCTAGAGAAAACCAGAGCTCTGGAGACAGTGAGCTTCTGGGGGGAAGGCGAGGAAAGGAAGAATACCTCTGATGAGTTGCAGCTGTAGAAACAAAATTATGATCTATCCTAGATGAGGATGCCCCTCATTTCCACATATTGTTTAAGAAGGGGAGAGATTAGGATGGGGAGTTAATACACATAAGCCCCACAAGGTCATATACTCAACCCAAAGCTCTCCTATAATCTTAGAAAGTGTCTGACCAGAATGTGCGGAAGGGATATGAGCATAACAATTAAAATTGTAATTAAATGTGCAAAACACATTAAAAGCACCTAAAACACAATGTTATTTTGATCCCACTATCAAGCTACTCTGGGATTATATACTCCATCTCGTTTAGGGCACTGACTATATTTACAACATTGAGTTTCCAGTATGGATTTATTTGGAGGAACCCCTGTTTGGAATTTGAATGATTTGTTTCTAAGCTAATAGCTAGGAATGCATAGCTGGGAAAAGCAATCGCTTTTACAGTAAAGCCCACTTTTAAGTATTGCCAAGCCACCCATTGGGCGACACTTTTGTCATTTTTTTCCCTCTTTGGAGAGAACGTGATAACCCTTGATAAGAAAAGGTTTCACCATCATGGTTTTTTGCAACATAATATCGTAATCAATAAAAAGATGTATTGAGGAAGTCACACTCAATAAATGTGTAAATCCACAAATATTCCATAAAAATAAAAATAAATGCTGGTAAGGCTAAAAATGTCTAGTTAGCACAGAGGACCTCAAAGTCTTGGCGAGGTCGGATGCAGCCAGTACCGAAGATCTACGTTTTATGACTGTAGTAACACCATTATGGGGTCGACTAGAATCATCCACATTAAAGCCTTTTCTAGTTATTAAGGAATAGAAATCTTCTTTCAACATTTCTGTAAGGGCTCTTTTTTTTAAGACACATTTCAATGGTTGGGAATGGTCGTTGCGGTCAAGTACATTGATGTCCAAACATCTTACATGGTCCTATTGATCCCAGACTAAATGTGCAACAATGGAATCATAGAAGTGAATTACATTTCTTTCCTCCCCTCCTTCTGACATGTCCACCCAGTCAATGTCCCCAGAATGAATATGTCGTAATGCCGGGATCAAAGAAAATTACTAAAGCAGTTTGTTTGATTGCATACAATTGATTGATAGATTTGGTGAATGTTCTCGATTCTAAACACTCTTCCACTAAAATCATTGAAAGTCTTCTGAGGGGTAGTTTGTAAAGTAGAGTCTTGAAGGCACTGTGATGAGTTGGACTCCGCCACACAGGAGGGCAAGTGTGAGCAGGGAAAAAACGGCTTGCTCAGCCCTCACACTTCTACAAACCATAATATGGCACAATCATAAAGATAAAACACAGACAGTTAAGAGATGACCACGACAAATTCCTGAGAGTTTTATTTGACTTAGTGATAAACTGGGAATGTGAAAATAAAAACAGATATGTAATCTTAGTGGGTGATCTTAAATCCATGTGTTTGGAATTAGATCTAGAGGATGAGACATGGATTGAGACATGGGATAACTTGGGAATTGCAAATAAGTATAAGTGGGGAAGCAATGGATGATGGGTCTATCTTCTAAGGGGCTGCAAATGTTGAATGGGAAAGTATGGGGCGACTCCCCTATTCAACCCACATAGTACCATGCATGGGGATAGCAAATCCACGCTTTATTATATCTTTGTTGACTTTTCATTATTCCAAAAATGTGAAGGATGGCTACAGTGATCATTGTATATTGAGTGCTGATTTTGGATCCACACTGGGCCGGGCTCTACCAGGGGGCCCAACGGGTCTTATAGTTAATCCCGGTAATAACAGGGTGAGCTGAAAAGCAGTTGAGAAATAGAAACGTAATGAGAGCTTGCACTACCTCCTATGAGTGGACATGAAATGCGTTCAGTGCAAGTAATTATGATGAGACCCTGACTGCCCACATTGAGAACATATAGTCTAAATATGGGAGCTATGCCTGGATCAGAGAAAAACACACTGACATGTGTTTGGCGGCTCTGTGGCTCACAAAAAAGCATGATGCGCTCAAAGACTGGGTTGTCCCTACCATATGTCTAGAACATTGTCAAACTTAAGAAAATAAAACAGAAATATAAGAACTTTAATAAATCTCACAGGGTCAAACTACTGCAAAATGATGCAGAACGTATTTTGGGCTTCGTGAAAAATAAGGATGTTGCTACTTTCTGGGAAGTGAGAAATGCACAAGAAGCTGGTCACTCAAGGGAACAGGTAAATGCAGCACTGGAAAAAAAATGGACATCACCCTGTGATACGTTATATTCTTTGAAAGATACAATAGCAGAGTTTGTAAAGGGCCGTGTTTGGTGTAAGGAGGAAAGTTGGAACCTTATTATAGATGAAAAAAGAAATTGCATGTATAATTAGGAAACAGTGAATCCTGTGCTCCTGGCCCAAATAAGCATAGTAATAAAATACTCAAGGAAGACTCGCTAGTAAGGGCAAGTGTATTAACTATTCTGTTTGAAAACTAAATCAGTACTGAACTTGTCCTGGATTCCTGGAGAACATGTTCTGTTGTTCCTATTTTTAAGAGGCGAGCAAAGACTGATCCAAAGCCTATTGACTTATTACAATGATGGATGCTTATATCAAGTCTTTGCATCCCCTTTATTAGTGCATTTGGAGGAATGGACCCACAATACTGGAAGAATCAACAAATTGCAAACGAGACTCTGCAGAGGCCATGGCACGAACCTTAATGAATGGTTGCGTGCTAAGAGGTATGCAAGAGCAGGCATGGCCAAAGAGAAAATGTACTACATGTGCTGCAGCGGTAGACCTGACCACCAGTGGAGTAGCTTTGCTGAAAATGTTGGAGGGGACATGAAATCTGAAGAAAAAGTGCCCAAGCCAAATGAATGGGGACAAAATGGTGTGCCATGAAAGTTGGAGGGTAAAAGCTCCCCTGTCCCCCCCTAAAATTACACCCATGTTGACCACTGCGTCCAATACAGTGGGCAGGAGCCAGCTATTGTCGAAGCTGTCAAAATGGGAGATCCCTGAAGGCCTCTTGAAATTATTAGTGGGTCTACACGAGTCTCCTGGTATACGGGCAGGGGCGTTGCTAGGGGGGGTAAGTGGGCTATAGCCTCTGATCTTTTGGTTGTAGCCCCTGATAGAATCTCAGGAGCTACAGCCAAAAGACTAGCTAGCCCCCAGTCCCAACAGTTCCAACATCAGCTTAGCCCCAGAAAACCAGGCGTGCATACCGGGTCCCGCGAGGGGAAGAGGGAGCAAACAACGGGCCATCTCGTAATGGCCCGTTGTTTACTCCCTCTCCCATTCCCATTCAGCCCTATGGGGGCTGAAATGGGAATGGGGAAGGACCGTGTCCGTGTCCTCGAGTGAGGAATTACCGGGCCATCCGAACTCGGAATGGTCCGGTAAGTCCTCATTCCGAGGACACGGACACGGATGCGGTTTTGCCGGAAGCCATGCCGCCAATAGCGGCATGGCTACCGTCATACCTCGTAATGAGGCGCTTTATGTTTCAGATGTGGATGACTTTTTAAAAACAGCTGTATTTATATCCCCGAAATTGGGAACTTTTAGTCTACCATGACTCGCATCCACGAAGGATTTTATGCTTTTTTGATAATACGCGCATTCGGCTTCCGTGACTTTCATCTGCATGTTATGTCTTTTAAAATGAAAACAGATTAACATTCAAACCAACTGAAACTAAAATCCTAGAATTTGCGAAATCGAAATAATGAAGTTTGCACACGTTTGCACACCTTGTACTAGGGACATTAATAGTAAATAGTGCTATGAGTTTTACTTATTTAGTTTACCCTATTTACCCTATTTCTGAGCAGCTACGGAAGCTATCGAAGCAAACTATAAATTACATATAGATCCCATGTTAACGTAAAAAGCTGCAAACCTTGGCAGCCAAATGATGAAGCTGAAGGGACTGTAGTGGCGATTTTCAAGAACGCCTGTATTGACATTGTATGAAGGGAAAGTCATACCGAGGTTGATCTACTGAATGGAACTGATGGGCACTTGGGTTCCTGAATTAATGGGTAAAGTAGAGGCAGCAATTTGGAGGAGGGTATTGGATGTAAAAAATGCAGGTCCTTTAGTGGCTATGCATACGAGTTAGGTAATTTGTCAATGCAAGAAAGAGTGAAGAAGAGCTTATTGTGTTTATTTTTAAAAGCAAAAACATTGCAACCTGACAGCCTACATCATGAAATACATAAGAGTGTGCTAATGGAGGGTGGAAAGGAACATTGCATGATAAAGTTGAATGCCTATCATGAAGCAATCATTAAAGAATGAGGCAATAATGTGAATGACTTGGAGGCTAACCCAGGGAAGGTGAAACATGTGCTGTTCCTATTAGATTGGTGCAAAACTGTGGATCTGCTGCATAAA
Organism: Ambystoma mexicanum; assembly: GCF_040938575.1. Taxonomy (NCBI): domain Eukaryota; kingdom Metazoa; phylum Chordata; class Amphibia; order Caudata; family Ambystomatidae; genus Ambystoma; species Ambystoma mexicanum. The sequence continues at coordinate 1,154,844,376 of NC_090928.1, forward strand.
TACCCCTCCTTGTCCCATTTATCCATGGAGCACCAAACACGGGGTATAGTTTCGAATCGAGGGTATAGGGACACGATTTTCTCCAGACTGGAGAAAGTAGCACTTTGACTAGTTCCAGGGGTGGTAGGTAAGGTACTAACAAAAACAGATATTTTGGTGAGCCACGGACAATCATGACCTAAAGAGTCCCTAGAGCCCAATTGGACCATAGTAGCAGTTCAGTGTCACAGTACCTGAACTCGGTACTTGGTGGACTAACATGTCAGAAACGTGTTCGAACCACGATGCCAGCTAATCAGGCTCACTCGGGCAGATAGGATTGTGGAGTCCTTTCAACAAGTGGGGGTCGAGCAGGGCCAACTACTTGTGCTCAGTGCATTCGATTCGGGCAGTCCAGAGAATGCTTTAACATTGGCCAGGACAGGCCGGTGGGAGTAGGTCATGAAATGGGGCTTCAGGGGGTGTCGATGTGCAAAAATGAGGCAGTGGTTCTTCGACGGTGAACAAGCGCTTGCCTCTCAAGTCACGTTCTTGGCGACAACATGATGCTGTGTCGATCTGACGTTAATATAGTGCAATAGTTCAGTTGGTTGGAGGAACGCAGTTACAAGCACTAGCACCTTCCCTCTAGCTCAGGATGCAGTGAACGTGGAGCGACCAGTTTGGTGCAGGTGAGCAGGGAGCTGAGCCTGCTCTGGACCTCTGGGTTGCTGTGGGGCAGATCACTTGCAGATTGTTGGTCCTTATCCACAGCACTGATCACTCCCTATGTTCTCTGGGAGTGTTTCGGGGACAGAGCTTTCTACTGTCTTGGATGGTTTATTCTTCATATGCACTGGAGGACCTTGACCAGTGCAACTGTCTGTTTGGCCTGAAAGGATCCCAGAGGAACTGAAAGTGTTCTGTTGAAGGGGTGCAAGACCTCCTCTGCTAAGGGCCAAAGTGTCCAGGTGATGCGTCTAATGAAAGCCTGATTTAGGGGACTAATCCTTGCTCCTGGCAGGAGTTCAATGTGCCATCTTCATCTTGCATCCAGAGTGCTTTGCTCCAGAGGAGGTGGGCAAGATTGGAAAGGGGAAGCAAGACAGCGAGAGACAAAATGGTGGAAGACTTCATCTACTGCGCAGAGTAGTCATGCCCTCTTATCTCGTCCCTCTGACTGAACAACAAAGTCCCTTGATTGTGCAGCACCCTGGTGTGAGGGTACTCCTCCTGAATGTGTGTACCTCTTTGATACCTGTTCCTCGGGCTGCTGCCTGTGGGCTCACAAGAGAATCAAAGAGAGGCCAGGTTTTCAGGGGTTCTCTCCTGCCGTATGGCAGTATTGGCCCATCTGTCCCGAATATACAATCCCTCCCACAGTAGGGCTGGCTCACAGGGGCTAAAACATGTGCAATATCAATGTGTATGTGGCGGCCATGATCATAAGTATCGCCATGCACTATGCCTAAGCCCAGGCATAGGTTATTCTTAGAGATGATACTGCCATCAACATGGGGTACTCATGATCATCGTGATTTAGGTACCTGGGGCATATCTTAAAATGTGACCTCAGTGTGGTAGTGACTCAGCTGTTGCTGCTGCAGTCAAGTGGGCATCTAGTGACCTTTGAACCCGCTATGTGCCGCAAGAAGAGCGGGTGCTACTTATCAGGCTACTTAGGCAGCAAGGCACAAGGGCACTCTGCTTTTTCTCATGGAGTTGCGACAAAGGGGTGTCTGGTTGACAGCTTACTCCTTGTTAGGCAGCATCACACTACATGTAATTAAGACTACAAGTATTAGTACAATTTCATCTTTGGTACAAGCCTGTACTACACAGTTATGTGGTAGCAGTGGCTGAGCAGCCAGACTTATCTCAAGAGTTGAGTGAGCAGTAGAACAAGTTACACAAAGGACCACCAAATACAGTGATTCAAATATACACTTACTCAAGGTTTCTTGGTAAAAGAAAATACATTAATTTACACAGTCAGTTTGAAAACATTACACTAGCAAGAGCAGCTCAATATCATGTACTAAGACACTACAAATACACAACCAGTAAGTTACTGAACAAGTTCAGATCCCCTGAAGAGGGAGCAAAATGGCACTTAAGATACTTTAAAAAGGGGGTAAAAAGACTAGGTTATAAGAATCAACAGCACCAATACTTGCATAGGCAGGGCAAATGGTTTCAGTGAACTACAACCAGCAATTCAGTTCATAGGCCTGGGCTCAAGTCAATGGTTCAGAGTCCTTGTATAGGATAGCACAGTTCTGGTAGTAAACGGTTAAGTCTTTGCTACGGATTTTAGAAGAATTTGGCTAGGCAAAAAGTTAGACGAATGTTTATGGAAGGACAAGCCTTCGAAGTCGGGAAAGTTTCACAAACTTTCACAGTGACCGAAAAGATTTCGGACCGTGTTTGCACAGTACCTTTAAAGTGAAGAAGAGCTGTAGCTGGGGCAGTTGTTCCTGGCAGTTCGAGCGATCTCGCTGTTCCCGAGCTTCAGTCGTGGGGACAAGAAGGATGACGTTGGGAGGTTACTTCACTGCCCAGGGATGAGGCCACAAGCTTGGCAAAACGTCGGTTTAATGTGGAGGTGCCTTAAAGTCCACAAACTGGTTTCCTTCCCACTGGCTATCCAGTTTTCAACAGCACTCTGAAGAAAATTTGACCAGGATGAGGACGGTGTCCAGGTGGCTTGTGAGTTGGTTGTTCCCACCAAACTTAAGGGAAGAAGTTAACCTTGAAGGGCTTCTCTGTTGATGGAGTTTCAGGTAACTCGGACCTGCAGCAGGGCTTCACCGGTCATCCAGGTGTTGCAGCAGTCCTCTTCCTTCAGCTCGTCTTCGGTTCTTTCATTCCAGTGGTCGACTCTGCTTTCCAAGTCCCAGAGACCTGCTTTTAAACAGTTTTCCCCCATTCATTCCAGCCTGGCTGTCAATCACACAGCAGGGTGTCTGTCCTAGCCGGACAGCCAGCCGGCCAATCACGCCAGAGTGCATTCAGGTCTCCTAAGAGACTAAGCACAGGGAGTTGCAGGCACCTCCCTCACATCCTTTCTACCCCAGACACCCTGGCACCAGAGGAGGGCTTCAGCACTGAAGCCCGTCAAAGACCAACAAACAAAGGGACCAAACCTGGTTTGGCACACAGAGACAAACACAAGAAGGACCTTTCCTAAAAGAAATGGCAAAAAAAGTTGACCGGAGTCTATTTTTACAGATAGTTCTTGTGCGCCATTTTAAAAAACATGGCATACCCAATTTTTAGCTACTGTTGTTCGCGGTCAGGAAAACCGTTGGTAGTTTTATGTAAACCTCTGTCACCAGCCATTTAAAGTAGGAAAGGGTAACATTTGACTGTTATATGAGTGTTTTGACTCAGGGGAAGCTAGGCAACTCCTCCAGCACTCTATAGGAAGATAGTGTGTGCTGGGTCTGTAAATTTAAAGAGACTAGTAAAGTCAATTTAACTTTACATGATCTGGGAGATAGTAGTCAGTCCCAGAGAAGGTATTTAAACCTTGGGAAGTCTGAAAGACATCCCAGTTTCACTGCACTGAAGGTGCTGTGTGACACACTGAAAAAGATGATGCCTACAGAGTTGTTTTAAAACTCCATAACCAAACAACACAAAAGTAAAACACACATCAAAATACATGGAAGAGTGGGAAAAAAGGCACACACTCTTCTCAAGTAGAAAAATCAAATCCTAGAAATCCAGCAAAGTTGCTGGGCGTGTCAAAAGGTAAGGGAAATTAGCACATTTTGAGAATTCTCCCTAACACCCCTTTGGAAAAGGATTTACTTGCATCATTTTATGTATTAAAAATCAAAACAGCAAAGGCCTGGCACCTTGCCAGGTGGCAATTCCTCATAGTGACGGCATACAGTGTTGGGTGATTGCAAGAAACCCTTACACAGCTCACCCTCAATCGACTGACCTAATTTACTGACATCACTGACGTTAATTCTCCTGAAATAGATTTATATCTTCTAAATCTTCGATGTTGTCTTCCATCACTCATCAGTAGGACCAGGCTCCTTTGTGAATGAGGTTTGTGGAATGAGAAATGTATTATTTTTGAGTTTTCTTTTTTCTTAGATTGTATTGTTTCTTAGTAGGTTCTAAATTACCATTGTTAGTTCTTGATGGAACTATGGCCTCAGTAGTTGTCTCTTTCAGTGGCTGCAGGGTATTTAAATCAATGACTTAATCTGAGGAATTCTCTTGAGGATCGATTATGATTCAGGTTGAATTTTTGTTGTTTTTTGGACTTTTTTCTTACTTTTGTGCCCCGTTTCCTTGTTCTGGCTGTTTGGCCTTTGGGGTCTGTACTAGGTCAGTTGTCGTAGAGCAGTCGTCGTCTTTGGACAATGGACTCGTTCCTTTACGCGGTATAGTGATGAAAAGTTCTTGTGTTAAACTCATTATCGCATTAATGACCGGCAAGAAATTTTGTTTGCCAGTTGATCCCAAGGAGAATGCCATATCAGTGGACTCATTATATGAGTTTGATGTGAGGTCTTCTATAAATGATTCCTCTTCAAAACCTTTATGAACAGGCAACTTCACAGGTGGTCTATCAGTGTTTAGTTTTTTCATAATGGAAGAAAGAAGAATGGAATATTGATGTGCAGAATCCTTTATTTTCTTGTAAAGTCATACAATTGATTCCAATACTAAGTGTAACGCCGTCATGGAAATTGGGCCTTAGGTATCAAGTTGTGATGCATTGTTTCGAGTGTGGTCATGCATGTTGTTCATGGTTTAAAAATGTCATTGGAGGTTAGATGATGAAACTTAAGAATTACCTGCATCATTATCTGATATTGGAGGTCCAACATGGGGAAGAATAGCATCTTCTTGAGAAAGAATGGAGTCATCATATAATTCCTGACACATTCCTAAAAAAGACTTGTCTAAGAAGAGAGAATCAGGTTTATTTGGAGGTAGTGCGGAGGCGGGGATTGTATGCGTGGGATGATAGTTTTCTATAATGTTGCCTTGTAAGGTAGACCCTGGTTTTTTACCCGGCGTTCTGAATGAATCTTGAACTTTAGTACTCATTTGGTCAGATTTTTCTGCCGAATTCAATCCAGAAATATTGGCAGGCTTTTTAGTGTTGGCGGCCTCGGTGTGGCTGTGAGAGCAGCATGTAACTGGTGTTTGCGTGCTAGTGTTTATGCTGCTAGCAGTGCTGTTACTCCGGAGTTTATGTTTGGAGCTGGTTTGTGTAGCCATTGGAAGAGGTCATTAAGTGGTGTAAAATGATCAATACAACACAGTGATTCCGTCTTACCGAGGGTAAGACGAGAAGCGATGCCTCATCATGGCCACCAGCAGACCACAGCAGACAACACTAGCTCGCACGTCTGTGACACATTCAGCACGGCATGTTGGTTTTTAAAAGTTCCAGCTACAATGTTACAGGATATATCATCCTCCCAGCAACACAGGATAGGAATTCACTGCTTTACCTCAGCAGACCGCACTTCTCCACACTTCTGCAGTGGGGAAAAGCAGTGGTCGAAGCGTACAAAAAGAAGCAGTAGAACTATGTTCCCTACTGGCCTGCACCGCTCTCCACAGACACCATTGCCTCGCCCCCTCCCACACACAATACAAACACCAAAAAACATGCTCCTGCTGTTTAGGGGAACGCTCAGTGCAGTGCACTGAAAGTGAACGTTTTAACTTCTTCCTACACTTTTGTTTTAAAACAGAACTGTTCCGGAACGGTTTCTTTTAAAAATAAAAGTATAGGAACAGTAAAACGTAATTAAAAGAAGTAGAGGAGCACCACTCCCGACAGCTCCGCCCTCTTCGACCACTGGGGAAAAGTATCAATTGATAAATTAAATTATAGTAGAAGTTACACCATTGTAGAAAATATCAGAGGGTTTAGAAGACCTGCACCTCAGAATACAACTTTAAATTAATGTTATAGTTTACAATGTCACTATATTTATGAAAGATAACTTTTTTAGAACATTTTGTGGCTGTAGGGGTGCACAATGATTGTTAGGGAGAATTCTCTTATAAGGCTAATTTCCCAAACCTAGTGAGTCCCCCAGCAGCTTTGCCGGATTTTTTTTTTCTCCTGCTAAGAGTGAGACTCTTTTACTCCCTCTCTTAGGCATGATTTGAGGTATATCTCTGACTATTTGTGTGCTTATGGGCTATGTTTTTTTTTTACTCCATAGGGTATCATCTATTTTTTGTGTATGTGTTACACAGCACCCTCAGTGCAGTAACACAGGGGTGTCATAGTGACCCCCAAACATAGACTCCATACCCTGGGACTGACTACTGTCTCCCAGGGCATGTAAAGTCACCATTGACTTTACTAGTCCTAAATTGTGAACAGAACCAGTACAAACCATCATATTGTGGAAGTACTGGAAGGGGTTAATTATATTGCCCCTGGGTCTGTTTTCAAGGGTAACTGTCCAGTCCTCCCTTGTCGAGTTTCTGGCTGGTAGCAGCGGTTACCACGCAAAATATTCCACCAGAATATTTCCTATGGGATTTTCCCATTGATTTTAAACACACCACTTTCTGGTGCAATGTTAAAGATACCGCTGGTTTATTTATTTAATATTAAATCAACGGTTGGGTCTTTTTGCCAGAACTCTTTTCTAAAATGGCGTTTGTGTCCATCTCTGTTACTCTGACCAAGGTCGAGCCCTTTGTTCCACTTTTTGGCGGGCTTCTCCACAGAAGCCCTCCAAATGGTGCCACTCTGTCTGGGTTCCACAGGATGTGTGGGGAGGGGAATTGGCACCCTGGACTGCGTTGCCTTAGCAACTCAAGTCGCACTCTATTCTGATTGGCCCAGTGGTGAGCCGCCCGGCTCACCACTTAGAATGTTTGAGTGACAGCTAGGCTGTTGAATGGGGGTTTTTCTGCAAAAAAGCAGGCCTTTTGGGACTGGAACTTCAGAAGTCGCCACAGGACCTAAGAATCCAAAGAGGGAAGAAGCTGAGCCATCTGCAACGATGACACCACCGGTGGAGCCCTGCTGCAACGACCTCACCACTTTCCCGACGACAAGAGGAGATCTTCTGCTGGAAGAGTCTTCTCCCTCTGAGCTGGAGGGATCAACCAGTTCGCCACTTCACCTTCCAAAGTCGTCTCTTGGTCGACTCACCCGTGCCAAGCATCCTGGCGACCGGATAGCCAAGCTTCACCACTTTGACCGCGAATAAAAGGAATGCACCTTTTACCGACGAACTCCGCGGCTGGTCTCTTCCCTGGGCAGTGCAACGACTACAAGTTTCCTTCTCGACGAGATCTTCTCTTCCCCTGGTCGAAACCATGACTTGCATCCACTGCCAGGAACAACTGCCGCCGCTGGAGCTTCCTCTCTCTTTAAGGTACTGGCCCTCATTACAAGTCAGGCGTTAAGGGTTTAATGGCGCCGTCGGCGCTGTTAACCCTTAACGCCTGATTCACACTTTAACGCCTGCTTTTTGCAGGCGTTAAAGTCCAAGGCGCTAAGCGACCTTGGTGCTAATTACGGCACCGTAATTTACGGTGCCGTAATTAGCGCCTTCCCCATCCCCATTATGCCCTATGGGGCAAAAATGGGAATGGGGGAGGGCAAATGGTGAATAGGGAATTACCGCCCCACTCACCTTGGAATGGGGCGGTAATTCCGCCATCCACCATGGCGGAATCCGGCATGGACCATGGTGCTAATAGCACCATGGTCCACCGCCGGACTTGTAATGAGGGCCACTGTGTTCCACCTGCCCTCCCTTTCTTCGGATTGCTAAAGGTGACCCTTAAATCTTTGGCTTTCCAACTGGGTTGGCTCCAGACCTTCTAACATTACTTCTCGTATCACCCCATCCTCTTTAGAACACTCTGCAAAGACTTTTAGTGCATTTTAAACCGTGCGATCCTGGGCACATTTAGCTTTGCTCCATTTAAAGTGGGCCTGGCCTATGAACTTTGGCTCTACAGTGTATACTGCCTTCACTGACTTGCTTTGGACTTAGAAACGTGTTGGGAACTGTTTTATTTTTATGCTCTGCCTTTTTCTCTCCCTTTAACCTAATTATTGGAGTGCCATCTAAGTTACACGCTCACCTGTGTTTTGACAAAAAGTGGTGTTTTAACTTAGACTTGTCTAGTAATTGCTAGGGGAGGTGTAAATACTTTTCCGATTGTGTTTTGACCTTGCTTTGACTTATAGTGCTAGTGTATTTTCTAAAGTGTGTGTTAAATAAATAATGATATCCTTTTGATACAATGTTCTGGTCAGTGTTTGCTTATTCCACTGTATTTTTGGCCCTATTGTGTATACTCTATATACTGCCTTACTCTTCTTGAGAGAAGCCTGACTGCCCAGCCACAGCTATCAGGTAAATCTGGGTGGTACAGACTGCTACTCCTGTAGTCATAATCTTTTTGCAGTGTTTCCAAAGGGAACTGCACAGGATTCTGCCTAACAATAATGCTGCACAACCACATGTTGATTCCTGATGCTAAGTGTGGTGGTTTATTATTGTAGATTACTCTCTGTCTCGCATGATTAACATTCAGACTGTCCATCCAGGCACCAGCAATCTTTTATAGGCATTGCTGTGTATCTTTCTGAGCGCAGAATAGTTGCATTCTTTGTTTGTAAACGGTGACAAAGGCTACCAGGGTGCCTGGAGGAAACAAAGAACATTAGGATTTTGTTTAAAAGAAGGGGAAGGTGGCTGTTTATTTTTATATGTTTAATTCTCATCATTGTGTTGTTTGCCTTGATTTAATTGCTCATTAGTTTAGGCTGTTTTGCCTTTAGTCCAGTGGCACTTTGCACGCCAGATACACCACTTTGAATCAGCTACTGGTGACAGTTCCTTTCTATCACGACAATGACACTGAAGCCTCAGAAGCTGACACTCCTTGTCTTAGATTTTCTCTGTCAGAGCACATTCCTCCTTAATATCCATTGTGTGGACAGCCAGAGGAATGGGCTTCAGAGGCCTGATGCACTCCAAGGCCCTTTCGTTTACCACCCCTGGCTTCGGGTCTCCAGGTGGGCTTCGGCTCTCAAGGTGGATTTGCCTAATGAGACCGCAATGCACCACTAAAGCACCCAATAACAAATCCTCTCCAATCTCCTTCATGCTGTGGAGGGTGATAGATGATGCATGTGCGCGTCTGTGAAGTGGCGAGGGACGTCTTTTACACAAGGGCAGAGTCTATTCCCAATGCACAAGCCAATTCCCACATGCGTGCACTGCATGTAACATCCACCGTCTGCAGCTATTGCAGAATATGGCAGCAAGAGCAGTTCTCCACCCCCTGTTCGGCACCCATATAACTCTGCTTCTTCGCCAGCTTCATCGGCTCCCAGTTGAACATCGCGTTAAGTTCAAGTCGCTGTGTCTGGATCATAGAGCCTTCTACAAAACTGGTGCACAATATCTACAGACAAGGTTCTCCCCCTATATACCCTCCAGGTCTCTTTTCTCCAAAGCCTTAAAAACCGTCCAGCATCCTAGGATTAGACGCTCCAGAGTCGGGGGTCATGCTTTTTCAGTGGCTGTGGCAAAGGCCTGTAATTCGCTTCCCTCTGGCTTTGTGCCATTGAGGTCCATCTTCCTTTCCGACAGGCGTTAAAAACTTTTCTCTTTTAGTACTCTCTGACTTATATGGTCTGGCTGTCGCCTTGTGGTTGCAGGGGGGTGCGGAAAAAATGGCCTACAAAATGTGCAATTTACTGTCCAAAAAAACCCACCGAATATGAAAAAAGCATTCGGTTTTACATATTAATGGTGGTACACTATTCTTACGTGTGCAAGTGTGATGGTCTATTTTACAGCAGCTTGTATTGAGAATAGCTGGTACTATGGCATATAGGGGGTGAAACAACACGTTTTTTGGCTTCTTATGGCCATATCCCATCCCATCCTCTTCCCCCCCACCTCTTATGTCTACTAATACACACAAAACATAAATAGATTACAATGCATACAAATATGGGGCTTATATATGGAGAGTAAAGTAAGCAAACAAGAGGCACAAGTTAACATGCTAGCGTGGGACACTTTTTCTGGCCGAAGTGGGTCAGTTTTCAGAGTTACACTCTAGTAACTTACTATTCGTTGTAGCATGGACTGGTCGTGCGTGCACGATGCCCCTTTGCTTCCTGGGACTTGTAGCCTTGGATTTCCCATTATAAACTCAGGACTACAAGTCCCAGAAATTAATGAAACGTCAGAAACAGGCCTGGGCTAGCATCCCTCAAAGGGAATATCGGGCATGTTGGCATGTACATTATAAAACAATGTCGTTTCAAACCCTGCTTGATTCGGAGCAGGCCAGCGATACAAAGATATCAATAAATGCACATCACAGCTTACACTGAACCCCATCAGGGGCGGCGCAGCCTAGGGCACACATCAGGCTAGGCCTGGCCAGTGTGGCCACCAGGCACCAGCCGTGGTGGTGCCACCGAGGTGCCCCAGAGACTGGTGCATTATGTTAACGCCCATCACGTGGAAACACAAGGTAGCCTGTTACACAACCACCAACTGTAGAAAAAGAACACTGGACCGGGATTCAGGTTTGGCGGCAGTTAAAAAAGTGGCATTAATTCCCTTACCGCCACTTGTTTTGGCGGTAACAGAACTTCGGACACTTTTACCATACCGCAGGATTATAAACTTGGCCTCGAAGAGGGGGATTTATCTGCAGCAAAATGCTCCACTCTAAGACCAAATAGCAGCAGAATTACCCACGGATTCCTATGAATGCCAAAAAGGGACAATTACACCCCCTTTGCCCCACTCGTAATCCTGTAGTTAAATTGAGGCTCTGAGCAGCGGTAAATATAAGCAAACTCGTGGTGAGGCCCCCTGTACCTCCTGGATTAGCAATCCACCTACTGGGAATTGGTAGCAGAATTGGAATGGCGCAACATTTTTTGCAGAAACGAAACAGCAATGGCGGAAGAAGGGCATGGCCTCCAATGGGGAGTAAAGCGACAAAGTCAGTTGAACACACCTCAGTGGGAAACGGGTGGGTGTGGTACACAAATGCACATGCAATGGGTGCTATCTGCAAAGTTCAGAGCCTGCACACTGACATCACTTCCAGCCGTCAGCCTTCCTACTGCTACCAGGCACGGTTTGCCCTGTCAGAGTGACACTACTGCTTGCAGAAACAAGAGGCAGCCGAAGCACACATCACACCGATTGGCGGGTCTTCCACCTGACCACCGTTGTCGGGCAGCATGTGGGCCAGCTGGATCACGGTACCACCAGTATATTAAACCACCACATGGTTAAACATCAGATGAGTCCCATAAGACTGTGGCAAGTCATTGAAATAAGTTGCACTTGTGAAAATCACTCTCCTAACCATTCAAATTCGATTAAGTGAGAAACACAGAACATTAAAAGCAACACCTGCCGGTCTTGCAGAAATTCATAGTGCCTCTAAGGTCTGGGATAAAACCAGAAGCAGGCGCAAAAGCTAGGGCGTAACACATTCCCAATCACTTCTTTGCTTAATCAGCCATTTTGTGTCCAGATATGTGAACAATAGCATTAAGATGCAGTGTGCTTGACACAGTAGCAGAAGCAGTACCCAGCACCACACAAGTGATGATGATTACACCAGTCACAACCCTGAATACGTCCAAGCAGCACTGAAGCTTATGAGCTGAAAGTGGTCACATAGGAGGTAACAAAGCACTTAGAAACATTATATATACCAAATTCAAGTACATTCACATTAAGTAGGGATCACAAAATTTGTAGGTGAGCACAGTTGGCAGGGCCATGAGAACTGCAGACAATGCCAGACAACACTGGAATGATCTGTGGAGAGAAGCCAATAAGTAGACTGAAAGGTGCAACGTCACAGGCATGAAAGGAGGAGGGCCCCATTCCCCAACCTAAAGGACACCAGCTGAGGACCTGGAACTCACCTCAACCACAGAAGAACAAATAACTGGTGTGGCCAACGGTGAATATTAAAATTGTTTTATTGTTTTGTTTTATTGAGGAAGCTCCTGTACTGAAAGAACGTTTGTCTTTTATCCTGACCACCTTCTGGCACTGCGAGTCTTGGAAGACTCTTGCCACTACAATCCGCGCTCGCTTCCTGGAGGAGGCGGAGCCCATTGCCGCTCACGTGTGCAGTCACGTGACCCGCTTGCCATCTCAAATTGCAGCCTCAACCGGCCGAGCGGCGCTTTTGTTTTATTGAGGAAGCTGCTGTACTGAAAGAACGTTTGTCTTTTATCCTGACCACCTTCTGGCACTGCGAGTCTTGGAAGACTCTTGCCACTACAATCCGCGCTCGCTTCCTGGAGGAGGCGGAGCCCATTGCCGCTCACGTGTGCAGTCACGTGACCCGCTTGCCATCTCAAATTGCAGCCTCAACCGGCCGAGCGGCGCTTTTGTTTTATTGAGGAAGCTCCTGTACTGAAAGAACGTTTGTCTTTTATCCTGACCACCTTCTGGCACTGCGAGTCTTGGAAGACTCTTGCCACTACAATCCGCGCTCGCTTCCTGGAGGAGGCGGAGCCCATTGCCACTCACGTGTGCAGTCACGTGACCCGCTTGCCATCTCAAATTGCAGCCTCAACCGGCCGAGCGGCGCTTTTGTTTTATTGAGGAAGCTCCTGTACTGAAAGAACGTTTGTCTTTTATCCTGACCACCTTCTGGCACTGCGAGTCTTGGAAGACTCTTGCCACTACAATCCGCGCTCGCTTCCTGGAGGAGGCGGAGCCCATTGCCGCTCACGTGTGCAGTCACGTGACCCGCTTGTCATCTCAAATTGCAGCCTCAACCGGCTGAGCGGCGCTTTTGTTTTATTGAGGAAGCTGCTGTACTGAAAGAACGTTTGTCTTTTATCCTGACCACCTTCTGGCACTGCGAGCCTTGGAAGACTCTTGCCACTACAATCCGCGCTCGCTTCCTGGAGGAGGCGGAGCCCATTGCCGCTCACGTGTGCAGTCACGTGACCTGCTTGCCATCTCAAATTGCAGCCTCAACCGGCCGAGCGGCGCTTTTGTTTTATTGAGGAAGCTCCTGTACTGAAAGAACGTTTGTCTTTTATCCTGACCACCTTCTGGCACTGCGAGTCTTGGAAGACTCTTGCCACTACAATCTGCGCTCGCTTCCTGGAGGAGGCGGAGCCCATTGCCGCTCACGTGTGCAGTCACGTGACCCGCTTGCCATCTCAAATTGCAGCCTCAACTGGCCGAGCGGCGCTTTTGTTTTATTGAGGAAGCTGCTGTACTGAAAGAACGTTTGTCTTTTATCCTGACCACCTTCTGGCACTGTGAGTCTTGGAAGACTCTTGCCACTACAATCCGCGCTCGCTTCCTGGAGGAGGCGGAGCCCATTGCCGCTCACGTGTGCAGTCACGTGACCCGCTTGCCATCTCAAATTGCAGCCTCAACCGGCCGAGCGGCGCTTTTGTTTTATTGAGGAAGCTCCTGTACTGAAAGAACGTTTGTCTTTTATCCTGACCACCTTCTGGCACTGCGAGTCTTGGAAGACTCTTGCCACTACAATCCGCGCTCGCTTCCTGGAGGAGGCGGAGCCCATTGCCGCTCACGTGTGCAGTCACGTGACCCGCTTGCCATCTCAAATTGCAGCCTCAACCACCCTTGCGGCGTTAAGCCCGGCGGCGGAGTAAAGGGCGGCGCATCCTACGGCGGCAAGAACTGTTTTTCTGCTGTTTGGCTCTGTGGTGACGTTAGCACCGAGGATTACAGAGACCGAAACTCAGCTGTGGTCTCAGTGATCAGAGAAACACAAGTCGTCCCAACACGGTAAGCCCTTACAGTTTCTTCTATTGACGATATTAAACGTACAAAAGGTGGACTAACGTGAGACTGTTGGATACCATACTCCTTTGATCCCGTGTTTGCCCCCTCAGATCATCCTCCCCCTTAAACCATAGGGGGAGTTACAACTGAAAATTAAACCAATCTACTGATATTAAGTAATAAAAAAAAAAAACCCACGCGGAGATAAGGCTGGAAGCTTATTTCATTCACGCTCAACTCGGCAGACGAAGCAAGCTTACCTTTAAAAGACTCACCTGGTCCAATCTGCGCAAGTCAGCCAGCTTTATCGCTATCAGCCTACTGCAGTTGAAGTGAGCGGGTCATTGCGTATCGGTCGCCGTGTCATCACATGACTCGATCACGTGGCAACCTTGAGACACATCCCCTGAACATCTGCATATAATGCATAACAGCGCATTCCCTGTGGCTTGTAGCCTGTGCGGAAATAAGGGCGCGCTGTTTCATTGCCACCCTCCCCTGGATACTGCAAGTACTGCTGAGAGACTAATAGGCTATTTTCTTGGGTTAGCCAACAATAGACCGAAAGGACCAGTCCCTTGGATCCTCTACCCAATAGCATCATTAACGGAGACACAACGTCTCTGGAAGTACTCCTAACCTGGGAGACCGGAAAGGCAAATTCCTTGCATCCCAACTGTACAACCCTGACCTAAACGACATCCTCCAAACTTTTCACTTACAGGAGACCGAAAGGATTATTCCTTGGATCCTGCAACTTGTCCCTCTAACCTCAAATTAACAGCTCACAGGCATCCCGCGTAGAAAACCGTATCATCCACCCAGAACCTGACAGTAAATTCTCTACGTCCTACTACCAACTCTGATACGCCCCATACAGAGCTTCGCTCCACTGGCGGGCGACTCACTTAAAGAAGAAATTACGTCAACTAGACCCAAACAACAACCAACCGTGCGGCCAAAAACAAGACTAAGAACCAAAATAAGCACAGCAGCCTTGTCTGACCTCGATGCATCACAGCTGACGTTGGAACAATCACTTTCGAGAGCTCAGACAGCAAAACTTACACGGAACCATCAGATACAAAACGCCCCTCACGACACTGAACACCACCTTATTGAAGATGCCCTGTTCGAAGCAGAAACTGCTACAACAACCCAATTAAAAGTCCACCCAAGTCCTCAAGCTCAACCCAATACAAAAGCACACCTTCATCACAGTGCGTTGATAGATGAACATCTGCTCACTCGTGAACTTGACAACAATTATGAGGAAGTGTCAAGCGCGGCTCAAGCAAAAATCGTTCCAATCAAAATCCCAAAGGATAACTATTTAATTGATCCTAATATCTACGATGAACCAACCCTGCCTGAGCTCATCTCTAATACATCACACTATCCAAGCTCATCAAATACACCCGATACTTCAGCAAATGAAAATATAGTGCCTGGAAAAAATATGCCCGATAGTACAGAACTTGGCAAAAAATCGCTGAGAACGAATATCATCCCACCCATAGAAAACACTAAACAAACCGATGAAGAACATTTCGATGAAAAAGAACTAAAGAAAATCTATGAAGAGCGCCTAAACGAAACACAAGATCCTTTAAACTTGAGCTCAAGACGAGGCCAATCTGAGGAACTAACTATACCACCTCAAGCATTAACCGGGGACCGACACCAAGAACTGTCTACGGCTCCTCAACGGCAGACGCACAATAAAGAACCACAAACGCAAAGCACGAATGCTGCCTCAAATCATCTGACCATTATAGAATACACGCAAGTTTCCGACGATGAAAAGAAAAGCCAAGAGATTTCAAGTACCACAACAAAAGGACAACAAGTATACAAAGTCACTGATCAACAAATGCCTCAAATAAAAGAATACACAGGAGAGCCCAATTCACTAACAGCCAATGCACAGGCTATCAACACAGATCATACAGATCCAACCGCCATTGGAATTGGACTGCATGAACCTTTCAACGGAAGTGAGCCTCACGAACCTCTTAAACCGCAATTAGAAGAACAACGAATTCCCGCAACATCACGCAACTCACAAATAAATGTAACTCAACAAGCAAAAAAAGAGAAAGCAAGACTAGCTAAGCGCAGAAACTAAAACAGAGGTTCCCTGCACATGCGCACTGTATAAACAGAGTTTTAGCTTCTCTTCTTTTGTATGCAGCTACGCGAGCCGCCGCATCCGTAGCAGCCTTACAGCGCACGACACCACAGGTGAGAGACCCATGGAAGTTAGACCATGTGGGGATCAGGAACGCCAAATTCTGACCCTATGTTCCTGGCCCCACTAGCTGATCTTCACCAGCATTCAGAAAACACGGGCTGTGCAACAAACGTGCGCTTTCAGCCGCACGTGTGGATTTCTTGTATTTCGCCACCCCCACTAATCAGTTGCCGTCCTATTTTACTTTATTGTTTTTAACAGGGTTACTGAATAAATCAATAGAACGGCCCACAGCTGTCCACAGTACCCTGTTACCGGCTATGTGACTGCCCTTCCAAATCCTGATATCTAATACCAAGGCATCGTGTATAGAGGACTGCCTTCCCGTAGAATTCAGCACAACAGTTTCTGCGGGCTCAACACCAAGATACCCCAGGTACTGCATGGTCACTCTGTATACTTATTTTAACAGCACCCAGAGTATGTTAAATCTCAACATATGACTGAGAGACACTTTTTCTGTCTCCCTGTCTCCTTTCCAGTATCTGTAGTAACCAAACAATCCACGCACAACTCTCGAATTACCAGATATCTGATGTTGGAGAGCCTAACAGTATTCCCCGCCTCCATCTACGTGAAGCCACCTTTAGAACCCTGTACTTTTTCCAGGTTAGTACCTAAGTGTCCAGCAAGCACTAGGACAACTCCACTGTTGTACCTATATTGGTTCTGATTAATTTTTTAAAGCATGCAGGTCAAACTTCCTACAGACTCAGCTTTCTTTTTAGATGTACTCTGTAGTAAGTCTGCCCTTGAATTTTACTTAGAATCTTCTTTATTTTTTTCCCTCCTTTTCTCCACACACAGGGGAGACCAAGTCAAGGCCCAAGAAGAAGGCTTATTGCCGAAACGTCACGGGGCTACATAATTTTGTGGGCTACATTCCCACAGTCCCGTCTCATAACCTGATTTGATTCCTGACGTTGACCAATGACTAGGTCCCTGTCTTCTCTAGAGCTTACAAACACCATACAGTCTTGATTATATGTTTTATTCAAGACACGAACAAACAATATTAATGGTGATTTTGTATATCACATTTGTTACACTCTTTTAGTGCATTTGTTGAATGTTTGTCACAACCATGTTTGTCACTCACTCTTTCTTTTTTCCAATGCATTTGTAAAACAAAATGAATGTATTCTGATTTAAGATGCATATTATGAAATAGCATTTTCTACACTTATTTTTGTAAAAACCTTAAAAGCATAAAATATGTTGTGTACCTACTAGCACTAGCAGAATAATAAAAGTATGCTATGATGCATTTCCATAAGGGTCTATTTCTTGCTCATCTTTTAAGAAAACCTATGACAGTCAGTTAAATAATATAACCACTGTCATAATTAGCATGCAAAGAAATTCAGCCTTTACCATACAGGTAAATGGACCTAAAGTAAGTGGCAGGACGCCTCCCCACTTGTTTCAAATATTATTAGCTCCCAAGTCCTTCCACTTGTTCATGAGCTTACCCTCCAGTTATAATAGTTTAAGATATAGCAATTGCTATACTAGGGTTTTAGAAATCATCAATATAGAATTGGTCTTCCAATCTTCCCGAACCTTATTTGACCATCAGCTTGCTTCACATTTACTTACTACCTTGGACATTTCATATCTATAATGGAACAAATCTTAAGTTTTACGGAAGAGGAAACTTCTGACATTATTCAAGGACCCACATTGTTCAATCTTAATGGCGCGCAACAACACATCGCATCGACTGCATCAGGAGACGAATTGCTGAAGCTTAAGAAGAAATGTTTTCGAACAGAGGTCCACGGACACTTCCTCAGGGAATACCTAAGGGTTAACATGGTCCCATTAGGGCTCATCGTACATAATGAACCGGCGTTATTCCTGGAGGACCAAGAATACATGCTTGGCTTCAGTCAAATATCTACGAAGTGCTCACGAGATCTTATGGTTCTAACCATAACTACGGCAAAAAGGATACACGCAAAAATCAAACTAGACCTGGAGACAGAAGAAGAAAAATTTCTCAACAACACAGACTTACAGAATGCACGGGATAAATTGAAAGAAATCAATACCACTTTTGATCAATTCATGGCACAGACACTAGAAAAGAAGCATAAGAAACTGGCCAAGGATATCCAGAACTTTAAAATAGAAAATATCTATCCCTATCTATCAGCAGATTATAAAGATAAAAAAGAAAAAGAAAGAGCAGCCAACCAAACCGTACCCAGAAGAGGTGGTAGAAAATGGGTCTCTTTCTCGGACACTTCAAGTTCAGGGTCATCAGATGATCAACCGCAAACAACAGGCAGACGTCCACAAGGAGGGTATCTCCAACCTCTACCTCCTCAGGTTCCTTTTTTAGGAAGAGGGGGCCCCAGAGGTCGATACTGGGGCCCTCCGCCACAAATGCCAATGCCCATGCCTTATTACCCTTTCAACTATTCACAATGGAGTCAACCACCCAGAGGACGCCGCAACAAACGGAGACCTTAGAAGATATACCCATCTTTAATCTCTCAGGAACTACACTATCCAAAGCAGAAATACAGGTCCTTACTAAAGGACTTTCATTTGTTCCGTCTACCAGAACGAATTGGTTCCAACTAGATCAAGAAATATCAACTTTCTTCAGAACCATAAGAAGGAAAGTATTCTTTCAAGATAAAGAACAATCTGAACAAGACGAAGACTCGGGATTGCGAGTACCTTCCAATTTCACTCCTAGAGAAAATGAGGTTGCGTCCCATATCATTACTTTCGAGAAATGTATCAGAAAGGAGATTTCCAAATTGCAGGATCTAACCACCACAGCAAGACCAAACCTATCTAAGGATGAACATAAGGCACTTAAGCAACTCTCCTCGAATAACCAAATTATCATCAAAATGGCTGATAAAGGAGGTGGGATAGTAGTGCAAAGCCTTGCTCAGTATAAAGAGATGGTCTATAATCTTTTGGACGTGACAACTAACTACAAAAAGCTTAGAAAAGACCCTACCAAAGAAATTAAAAGAAAGATACAAGAAGCCACTAAACTTGCATTTGAACGCGGATGGATTTCAGAAAAAGAGAACATTTTTCTCAACACCTCAGAGGGAAGAACACCGGCGTTCTACGCCCTACCGAAAATACATAAAAATCAGCAGAATCCACCAGGCAGACCCATCATTTCAGGATGTGGGTCCAGCCTTGAACCATTATGCAAATTTGTGGATCACTTCTTGAAACCCTTGAGCCAAGAAACTCCAACTTATCTAATGGATACGATGGCAACGATCGCTTTTTTTGAAGACCTGATTTCAATCCAACAAGGGACCTCCTGGTGACCATGGACATCGCTAGTCTCTATACGAGTATCCCCCAAGATGCAGCTCTAGAATGTATCCACCAGCATCTTATACACCATATGAGACAAAATCGAGTTCCAGCTAATTTTATAGTTGAACTGCTAGAACTGGCTCTTACAAACAACTTCTTTTCTTTTGATGACAACTTCTATCGCGGTACCGGTCAGCGGTACCGCGATGGGAGCAGCTTTTGCCCCCAGTCTTGCTGTGATCTTCATGTCAGAATACGAACAACAACACATTCTTAATTTTCATAACCCATTCAGAGATAAGATTGCGCATTGGTATCGCTATATAGATGATATTATCTTTATATGGCAAGACACCGATACTCCGGTTGAAGATTTCCTACACTGGTTGAACCAAAGAACAGAAGACATCAAATTTACACTCTGTTAAAGCAACCAGATGATTAATTTCCTTGACTTAGAAATCAGTGTCAAAGAAGAAAAACTGATATGCTCACTCTACAGGAAAGAAACAGAGAGAAATACTTTGCTGCACTACAGAAGCAACCATCCCAGGAACCTGAGAAATAACCTACCATTTGGTCAATTCTTATGGCTCAGGCGGAATTGCACAGAATTGGAACAGTACAAAAAACATGCCAACATTTTGAAACATAAACTCCTCAATAGAGGATACCCTAAAAAACTAATTGGGAATACCACCAAGCGCGCACAATATACGCCCCACGAAACCTTACTTACTCCCAAAGTACGAGACACAGAAAGTGAAAAACTCATAACCTGTGTAACTACCTTTGGCCCAAATACCACTAAACTTAAATCCATCATTAAGAAATTTTGGCCATTGGTACAATTGAGTCTTCCGAATGCACCTACACCAAGAATGGCCCTTAAGAGAGGCAAGAACCTGAAGGATATGTTGACCCATGCCAGGTTAAACAAAAAATCCCAAAGGACAAAACTGTGGAATATGAGGGAAATAATGGGCCATCACCCATGTGGTACATGTAATGTATGTAAATTCACAAAAAAAACTACATCATTTCAAATAGAGAACAAGGAATGGAAGATCAGACACTTTTCCAATTGCAAAACTACCAATGTAATATACATCATTGAATGCCCCTGTGGGCTCAGGTATGTTGGCCAAACTCAGAGACAGGCCAACAAGAGAATTGGTGAACATCGCTCCAGGATTCGATGTCGAGTTCATTCAGCACCATTAGTGTCTCACTACATGGAATACCAACATAGTGTAGATGACATACTATGGTGGGTTGCTGATACAGTGGTTAACACCACCAATGCTTCTAACGCCCTTAACTACAAGGAATCATGGTGGATCTTCAAACTCAAAACCATTACAAAGGGCCTTAATGAAGCCATACCAACCACCTATGGCTGAACAGGGATATTCCCCTACCTAGTGTTCCACCTAGGCCTAACAACAGTACTTTAACACCTTATTCCGACATTCCAAGGTCAGCCTCCCATAGCCTCTTCTGTTATATCAGAAACTCTTCATACTAGATGTGCTGTCACATATCTAGTAGTGCCCATTAGGCTACCCACAACCACCCAGGGGCTCTATATATATCTGCACTTTGTGATAAATATTAACAACAAGCGACTACAAGAATAATGTCTATCCCAATGAGTTGTGAATTTGTTTCCGCCAAATTTGTATTTCACTTTTGATACAGTATATTTTATTGTCACCTTGTTTATATGTGGTACTAGCCAACTCAATTACGCCCTTGATTCTTCAACGTGCATCTCTCATTACACATGCACCCATCCCTGTGAACACTTGTCATTTGTTGCACTCCCAATGTGTCCTTTATCCTTCCCTCCCCTCTTCTTTTCCTCCGTCCTATGAACCATGAGACGTCAAAATAACATCTAAGAAGTAGGTAGTACCTACCCGCACACACGGTCCAAATATACAACCTAAAACAATACGAGGGGTCGCGGCCAAGCGTACAGTAGCTAGTTCCGTTACGGGTGCCATGACAACCCATAGACACCGCACTAAGTACGCATGCGCAGAGACTAAAACAGAGGTTCCCTGCGCAAGCGTACTATATAGATAACGTTACAGCTTTGTCTCCCTTTTCCATGCGCAGAAACTAAAACAGAGGTTCCCTGCACATGCGCACTGTATAAACAGAGTTTTAGCTTCTCTTCTTTTGTATGCAGCTACGCGAGCACCGCATCCGTAGCAGCCTTACAGCGCACGACACCACAGGTGAGAGACCCATGGAAGTTAGACCATGTGGGGATCAGGAACGCCAAATTCTGACCCTATGTTCCTGGCCCCACTAGCTGATCTTCACCAGCAATCAGAACACACGGGCTGTGCAACAAACGTGCGCTTTCAGCCGCACGTGTGGATTTCTTGTATTTCGCCACCCCCACTAATCAGTTGCCGTCCTATTTTACTTTATTGTTTTAACAGGGTTACTGAATAAATCAATAGAACGGCCCACAGCTGTCCACAGTACCCTGTTACCGGCTATGTGACTGCCCTTCCAAATCCTGATATCTAATACCAAGGCATCGTGTATAGAGGACTGCCTTCCCGTAGAATTCAGCACAACAGTTTCTGCGGGCTCAACACCAAGATACCCCAGGTACTGCATGGTCACTCTGTATACTTATTTTAACAGCACCCAGAGTATGTTAAATCTCAACATATGACTGAGAGACACTTTTTCTCTCTCCCTGTCTCCTTTCCAGTATCTGTAGTAACCAAACAATCCACGCACAACTCTCGAATTTCCAGATATCTGATGTTGGAGAGCCTAACAGTATTCCCCGCCTCCATCTACGTGAAGCCACCTTTAGAACCCTGTACTTTTTTCAGGTTAGTACCTAAGTGTCCAGCAAGCACTAGGACAACTCCACTGTTGTACCTATATTGGTTCTGATTAATTTTTTAAAGCATGCAGGTCAAACTTCCTACAGACTCAGCTTTCTTTTTAGATGTACTCTGTAGTAAGTCTGCCCTTGAATTTTACTTAGAATCTTCTTTATTTTTTTCCCTCCTTTTCTCCACACACAGGGGAGACCAAGTCAAGGCCCAAGAAGAAGGCTTATTGCCGAAGCGTCACGGGGCTACATAATTTTGTGGGCTACATTCCCACAGTCCCGTCTCATAACCTGATTTGATTCCTGACGTTGACCAACGACTAGGTCCCTGTCTTCTCTAGAGCTTACAAACACCATACAGTCTTGATTATATGTTTTATTCAAGACACGAACAAACAATATTAATGGTGATTTTGTATATCACATATGTTACACTCTTTTAGTGCATTTGTTGAATGTTTGTCACAACCATGTTTGTCACTCACTCTTTCTTTTTTCCAATGCATTTGTAAAACAACATGAATGTATTCTGATTTAAGATGCATATTATGAAATAGCATTTTCTACACTTATTTTTGTAAAAACCTTAAAAGCATAAAATATGTTGTGTACCTACTAGCACTAGCAGAATAATAAAAGTATGCTATGATGCATTTCCATAAGGGTCTATTTCTTGCTCATCTTTTAAGAAAACCTATGACAGTCAGTTAAATAATATAACCACTGTCATAATTAGCATGCAAAGAAATTCAGCCTTTACCATACAGGTAAATGGACCTAAAGTAAGTGGCAGGACGCCTCCCCACTTGTTTCAAATAAGCTTGCATGGCTGCAAACTCACAACTCAAGCAAATATCCACAAGCGTCTGAAAACATCAACAAACAAACTATAACCAAGGCCAAAGACTATCAATGAACATAACAGAAATCGAATCTATCATGTTAAATCTTGACAAACGAAAAGAAATATTCGGCATAACACCAGAAACCCATACTTCGCAGATGACCTCAACGCCTTGTCTTTTACAAGAACTTGAAAACAGAACAATTAAAAAAGAACGCGAGAAGATCCAATCAGGAAACCATAAGTTTCCCAAACAATTTAACTATGATACAGATGAATCTTTTTACACGCCTAACATCTTCAACAAAAATGAGCAGTCAAAACACGCAGCATATGCTTCAGAAAACAAACCTTCAAACCCACCACTTGAGCACAACGAACAGGATGAAAACACCAACCCCAGGATTCCAACCACGATGCTCGACCTGCAAAATACGTTGATTGCAGTGCTCTCGCATACAATGATACCTTTCATTAAGATCCAAGAATCAATGAAGGATAATATCAAAGATCAAGCAACTCTGTTAGCCATTATTCACTCAAAGCAGATCTACATCGAGAATTTCATCAACACAATAGAAGCCCGATTGAACTCAGAAGCGGAGCAATCAAATCGCTGGCAACAGCGACTAGCAGAAATGGCTAGAAGCGATCGACAGGAAAAAACAAACTTAAACCTTGAACTACTAACTCTTCTTAAAGCACAGCGAGAACAACAACAAAATATATGGATATAAGAAATAATCAAACACTAGTTTCACAAACAAATGAAAACCCTACACAAAGTACAAAGGCACAACTACAAACGCCTGGCGTAAACACCATTCAACAGAGAACCGGGGCTGTCTCAACTCTACATCCAGAAGTACAAGGCGACGGTCATGTAAAAGAGAATAAAACTGAACAATACAAGATCTTCTCGAAAGAAAAAGCAACCAATGCTGTAAAATCAACACACCCTAAAGCTATCAAAAAACGACAAACAGGCTCTAGAGCGTTCCTCAGAGCAATAAGACCCGCTGAACTCATTTCACAACCAAGAACAGTGGACTTGCTAGAAAAAACCCATTCAAGAATTGCTGAGATGAAATCAGCGGGTCCGAACAATGTTACTGCTAAGCAGTTACAGAACGGAATACCACTTTTACGCCCTCAACTTATATCAGACTACGCTTCGCAAGAGGATGACCTATTAAACTGCACAACTCATGAAGACCAAGAACCGAAAGATACGCCACCAGATATACAATCTGAAACATCCCCAAGTTACATAATAATGGATGAATATAACAGTACCAGAGATCTGCAGACAAGTCTGCCATATGAAGACATCACAGAAAGCTCATTACAGGAAAATTCAATCGCATCATCTGTTAGTGATGGCTCTTTATCAGCGGAATACTATGAACAAGTCACAGATAATTCTCTCACTCTACATACAACATTCACATCTGATTGCATTCTGCCTGCGTTTATAAACCCAATGCAACAAAGTCAAATTTATGAAATCCATATTGAAAATCGAATCAATAGAAAAGAACCCCTTATACTGAATAGAACAAACACTCTCCGCCTGCTGGGAGCAATACCACAACTACAACACATAACATCAACTGAGATCGACTTAATCACCTTCAAAGATCATAAGCACCTAGACAAAATTATCGCCGAAATCTCGAACCAGGATGATCAAGAACTGATTGCATCAAAAGGCGCTCAATTTCTCAAACTTGGGTTCAAGTGCTGGGCCACCACAACAACAAGGAAACACCCGTCGAGAAACCAAAGGCCCGTTCGCACAAATGACCATCACGCTAATAATGAAAAAACGATCAGAGACAAAAGAGCAGAACAATCGAACAGTCAGGATCGACCTTTTAAAAGGATATACGATCTAGAGCTTTCAACTACAGAAACCATTTCTCCAAGAAGCTCAGTTTACTCATACTCATAACAATTAAACAACACAAATTTCACATGGTCACTTTGTTCATGGAACACAAGAGGGAATCTTCATTTATACACCCAGCCATCATCTGATCTTGAGAACTTTCAAATTATATGTCTACAAGAGACCTGGATCACAGATACACCAGCATGTGACGGCTTCCTTGCTTTTCTAAATCCTGCAATAAAAAAAAAACAGGGAAGGCCAGCATCGGGTCTCCTGACCCTAATCAAAATAAATCCCTATTGGAGGGTACTGACCACCGAAAATATAAACCCTTGGATTCAGATGACCATAATAACAATAAAGACTCATCAAGACCAAAAAGAAAATGATGAAACAAAAATCACCATATTGAATCTCTACTGGAACCCTGCAGCCATCACAACTAATGAATTCATCGACGCTGTATTTATCACAGTCGACAACCTAGCTGACACTTACAGAAACCTGGAATTAATACTCTGCGGAGACCTAAACATCAACCTCATTACACTAACCGGTACTCCACGACGACCCTAACACCTATCGGCTAAAGCGTCAAAATGGATGAAAGAAATCCATATCCGAGATCTCAGCCTCCTAAATCATGCAGAAAACAATTGCACGCCCTTTATGCCAACATGGAGCAGAGCTTCCTCTGCAGCAATCATCGACTATATTTTTCTCTCACAAACCCTGCAAGATTCGGTCAACATTGCTCAAACCATAGTTTGCGACAACAGTGATCATAATAAGCTAACAGTTCAGTCATACCTTACCAGACATCAAGAGCCATCTCTAGGACAACCTTTACTTGAACTGGACGGTACATCATCAAGACTTCGCATTCCACAAACAACACTACCATTGCTTCCAAAGAAACTATCAACTTCCAAAAAACCGGACCTGGAAAACTGAATTATGAATGGATTCTGCTCCCGTTCCAGCAAACAGTCGAAAATCGCTCACAAAAAACTCATCTGCACAGCTACAACGAGGAAATAGCAGCAAAAAAAAAGGAGCTAGCGAAACGGATAAGACAGCTCAAGAAAAATAGACAACCTGAAAATATTATTCAGATTGCCAAACTAAAACAAACCTACAACAACTGGAAAAAATCTCACAAGGCAATATTACTACAAACAGATGCAGAAACAATAATGAAAACATACCGGACGAATAATACCAAAGATCTCTGGAATCTCCTGAACGAAAACCATCAAAAACAACAAAAGCTAACAGCCAACGTACCAAAGGAGACATGGGTCAGTCATTTCTCAAATATGTATGCAGCTCTTCCTGATTCAACTGAACAAGAGGAAAGTAAAATTAACATAAAATGGTCAGTAGCCATTTCATACGAAGATCTTCTATTCATGATCAATCGACTTAACACCTCAAGAGCGCCGGGCCCTGATGGACTTTCGAATGCCATGCTCAAACAAGACCCCTCGGCATGGGCAAGTTTTCTGCACAAGTTACTTGATATTATAAACTTACACAACCAAATTCCTACTACCTGGAAAACGGCAACAATAGTCCCCATACACAAGCAAGGCTCGCGTGATAATCCACAAAACTTCCGCCCCATTGCCTTACTCGACCCTTTAGGGAAACTCTTTGCATCAGTCCTATTAAAACAACTCACTGCCTGGGCCAACTCGACCGGTAGATTCTCAACACGGCAAACGGGATTCACTCCTAATCTTGGAACGAACATCAATCTCCTTCTCCTCCATCTCATTAAACATGAAGCGATTAACAGCAAGACCATGATATACGCCGTGTTCATCGATCTAAAGATGGCCTTTGACGCGATACATCGGCAAAAATTATGGGCGAAGCTTAAGGCATGGAACTGCCCTCCGAACATTCTTGAGCCCATCAAGCTACTTTACTCAGACACTTCAATAAAAGTCAGGCTCACAAAACAAGGATTGACCACTGAAGCAATACCAACATTTAATGGACTAAAGCAAGGATGTCCTTTAGCAGCGACTCTTTACAACCTCTATACATCAGATATTGAACAACACCTGGAAAACAATAAAGCAAACCCCCCAAAAATCAATTCAACCCCTGTATCCATAATTGCATATGCAGACGACATTGTCTTAATGGACAAAACCCCTACTGGCCTGTAACTTTCACTCACAGCTCTGAGCAACTACATGACCCAAAATGATCTAACAATCAATATCACTAAAACAAAATCTATGCAATTGACGAAATTTCAACCCAAAGTTAAAAAAACAACCCACCTTCAATATCAATGGAAACAAGTTGGAAAACGTGACAACATTCAAGTATCTTGGAATCACGATCAACCAATCAAACACAGAAGCAGAATGGCTGGACAAAATTGAACAGAAGGCACAAGCATTAGCACGTCAAGGTTGCATCTTACACAGAAAGTTTGGTAAGTTTTCATTTAAACCGATAATTGCGTACTACAGGCAAAAATACATTCCAATAATAACTTATGGCGCTGAAACAATGCTGAACGCAAAAGAAGTAAACTGGATGAAATTTGAGTCCATATTCTGGCGTAAGATTCTATCTCTACCGGAATCGTACCCCATGCCACGAATAAGGTACGAACTTGCAACTCAATCTATCGGCTCCATAGTACGATGGAAACGTTTGGACATCTATCGTAAACTCCTGACCGACGATAAGACACCGGAAATCAATATTCTCAAAACTAAAACGGCGACCTTAAATATCACAGTTCTATCAAAATGGAAAAAATCTATCACCAAGGAAATGGAACAAGAAGAAATATCTCAAGAATTTTTAACGAAGCGTCCCCAACATGCCAAAGTCAAACTCCTACAAAATGACTGGATCAAAACCATTGAACAGAAAAACTCCTACAAGCGGTCGCTATACTGTAACAAGGACATCAGAAAACTAAATGAACTACAACCATACCTGCGATTATTTCCCGATCCAGTGATTAGATCAATATTTCTGAGAGCTAGATTGAATATCCTGCCGACAAACTACTATTTATCCACAATAAACCGGATCCCCAAAGCAAGGAACTACTGTCGTTTTTGCGAAATTGAAACCATACCAGAGACCATATTCCACCTAGTCATGGAGTGTCCGGCCCTGGCAGCTCAACGCATGCAATTTGGTTCCCATTTCGATATGGCTTCACAAGAAATGGACAAAGATGAAAGATGGAATACTATCCTCAGCGGAACAAACAACAAATACATATTCACAGTTGTCCATTTTCTGACTAACATTCTTGATCTCAAGCGCAGAAAACTATAAAGCACTTCTTACATTTCCTCCGCCCTTCTATAAGATTCACAATGATGCAAAAGTTTATCACTAAACTAAGACATCAAAAAAAAAGAAAAAAAAAAAATATTAAAATTGCATGTTGCATGCTCAACACCACAGTGGCACACAATCGGTACATGTCATACAAAACAACTACATATGTTTTGGAATGCCATGTCCTTCTACATAGTGGAATATTCTGCCACCTAAATGGTATCTTGGTGATTGAGGCCCTGTGTCAGGCAGCGTCTCCCTCGCCTTGCCAGGGCTCTACTTGTGCTGTTTTATATTTTTGGAATTTTTTGTCAAAAAATGCCCAAAATATTAAACGGCACATTTTGGATGGAGAAGATTCTACGCGGGCACTGGGGCAGCAGCAGTACGCCTGCCTGGGCCTTGATTTCCGTTGCCCAAGGCCCTTGGGCCACGGACCGGGGGTAATGAAAGGCCCAGGCCAGGTGGCACCCGCCTTGGCCCCCGCCTTGGTGGTAGGCGTGCCCGGGCCCGCTACCACCAAGGCCCAGACTCAGTGAGAGACACAAGGCCCCAAACCAAGTTGACGGCAGTCACACTCAGAAACACTGAAAGACGTAGGCCCTGGCCTACACGTCTTTCTGTGTTGCTGACTGGGCCGTGGACCACGTCCCCGGGACCCCGGGCCCAAAACAGAACAACATGACCACCTGGGTACTTACCCGCCACCGACAACTCGTGTCGTGGTCCAGGCCGTCTACTCTCTGCTGGGTGGTGGTGGTCTTAAGGGCAGGGCAGCTGAGCTTGCGTTGTGCGACTCTCCTGCCTGCCCTCGTCCCCCTCAAAGAAAGAATCCAGGGGAGAGAGAGTGTGAAGGTGGCGCAGGCGCACCCACACACCCTGCACCAGCACGAGATCTGCATAGATACAGTAATGTCATTGGCTGTTTGCCAGCCAATGCAAGGGTTGTCATTGGCTGGCAAACAACCAATGACATTACTGTGTCCATGCAGGGGAGGGACTCGCTGACCTAGTGCGCTGTTTGCACACATTTTAGACTGGCGGTGCCACCCCTGAAGCACCCCACCAGACTTCTAATTAAAGGGGCTTATGTAGAGTGCGTGGAGCTACAAGCTCCACGCACTCTACTATTGAAGAAGTTAGAGTAAAACGGGATGCGCCCCCCATGTTAAAGCAGCTGGGCCCGGCCCTTAGTTATTGTTGCCTTGCCACAGCGCCCCTGCACTGTTGGCAAAGGAAATGCAAGCTAAAAAAGAGATTCAATCAGAGAAGTTCTCTGATTGAATCTCTTTTAGCTTTCTTTTTTTCTCTTTCTTCTCGGGGGGGGGGGGTGGGCGGCGTCCAGCCGCCCTATGATAGCAGCCACCACTGCACCAGTCCCTGCCACAGGATCCTCTCACAGCCACACGCTTGTTGTTACAATATCCCAACCTGTGGTTGCAGCAGCGAAAGTCAGAGGGTGGCACCGCAGGGACGTGGCAGTTGCAGATGTCTTCCTATCCTCCAACGTATGCTGGGCCAATGCTGGAGCTTGAAGGGAAAGTAGAGAAGAGGGATGCAATCCACACCACATCAGCTACCTCAGCTACGCCTCCTAACCTCACACTCACTGAGAGGATGCTAAATGCCTGAGTGCCTCAAGTCCACACACACAGCCCCTTCACCAGCCTCCTTCTGCACCATAGATTATTTCATATCCCTAGTAACCTCCTAGAGAGGACAGTGCTACCTCCTTCCCTTTTTCCATTTGCTAGCCCTTGGTGTTGCAGTTTCTAGGCACACTCAGGAGTACGCCGTCCCACAATGCTGCAGCACACAGGAGCGTTGCGCCCAGGTGATGAGCTCCTGAGTGTGGCTAATGGGACAGAAGGAAAAAGCAACATCTCAGCATATGAAATAGTGTCTCTTTTTAGCGCTTGAAAATAACCAGATGTATTAACACAGTTTGAGGACCTGATAGCGTCAGCCTTTGATGTATGGATTTCACCAGATGACATGTCTGCACTGTTATGTGATATATGGTCTATGCCTGAAGGATTAGCATGCTGGCATCTGTAGTGGGAAACCTACTTGAAATGGTATGCCTATGGGCTGCTAAAGCTGGAGAATGATGTTCTTAAATGTTGCTGTGATGTTTTAATTGGAAAAGAATTGTCACACTCAAGATGTCACGCATGCAGAGGAGAGAAAAGAAACGCATTTGTGTAAACAATGTTAAAATAAAGCTACACATTCTTAAATGTTCACCGGTTATAGTCCATGGTTTGGGTTCCTTTGTTTTAGCATAACATGCTAATGTAGAACCTGTGTGGTTGGTGCCAACCAGCTATATTGAAGAAGCTTGTGTAGTACACATTTTTCACACCGCTTTTCAAGCATTAAGTCATGCATTATGAAACTGTGTCCGCAATCATCTGCATGGCGCCGTTCCTATTAAACAATCTCACACTGTGTCAAAAAATACACCTCTCTGAATAACAACTCTTTTTAGTTTCGTTGATTGGTGGCGCACTCCTAGAATGGTCAAGTTCTGTCAGCCACCGTTGTGGAAGATGAAGGGCGAAATTGCATTTTGTGCTCATTATAGCATCAAGTGTTTTTGTTAATATCCTTCCGCATGTCCATGTAAAGTAGTGCACCTGCTGGGTAACTTCTCTCAAAAGTGCATGCATATGTTATATTTTTTTACTGCGTTTGTATTTTTGTTGGCTACTTAACTGAGACAGACAATAGCCACTCTGACAAGAGGTAAAGCTGCAGCATGAGTGGAAGAAAGTATGTGCACCGCGTGAGCGCCGTGCTGCCTGCCTCAGGCTGTAGGAGGTCCTCACTGCTACACAAGTGGGAGGATGTGCACAGGCAGGAGGCACCTGTAGAAATGTGTGAGTGAAGTGACTCCACGTATTGGGACACACTGTTAATTTTAATTTCAAGAATAAACATCCATTGCCAAATCCAACAATGTTGGCCATCTGCCCATCAAATGGCAAAAGCTAGAAAACACTGTGAGTACCTGGGTATACGATAGCAGTGCCCTGAAAATGCTATAGACAACCATCATTGTTGGCTTTGCCAGAGCTTGTTATTGACAGGGCTTCGGTGAAAGGACATCAATACTGCTTAAAAATCAAGTAGCTTAAGGCAGAATTTGTAATACAGAATTATTGCTCATCTGACACTTTTACAACTGCAATTAAACCATTAACTCTCAGAAGACTGTTCAGAAAGACAACTTGAAGGTCAAAGTTTGATGTTACTTCTTGATAAAACTAGCTCAAACAGATCCTAGGAGGATGTACTTTGGGCAGGGAGGGGCCGGCAGTGGGTTGGGATGAGTTAAGGGATTAACATGGGCAATAAACAGTCAATGGGTGGGTAAATATCCAAACAACACCCACAGGCTGTGTATGCCCCTCTCAACCCATCTCCCTTATTTCTGTAATCCAATGAAGCAGTTTCAGCTAATAGGTGGCGCTTTGGCACCATCTAATTCCCTAAACTAAACATAAATGTTAGGGCATTTAGCAGGGACATGTGAAATCAGATTTACTGATATATACAGGGCATTGCTGGACTTCCATGACATCGAGAAATTGCTCTGAACCCCTTCTGGTTTGCATGCAACAACAAAACATGCTCTGTGTAACGAACAACATTTTCCAAAATACTGGTGTGACAAAATGACTTCTGCACTGTATGAGTACACGGATGCCCTCACAATTCTACAACTAACTGGGATCCCAATCATACAGGTAAAACAGGGACAGCCAAGAGAAATACCTCCTCTGACTGTTGTGGTCATGTGTACTACTGTAAGGCTATACTCTTAGAAGGTAAGTGGAAGCGAGACAGTAGAAACCCAAGCAGCAACAGCACACAAGGTCCAGAATAAAAGAATGTCCATGTGCCACGGGACCTCCGCCAAAAGGTAATCCAGGGAAGAAAAAGTAATATATGTTACAAGACTACTTAGGTAAACATGGCCTGAGGGGGCTGGCCCATTCCTCACTTTGAAGCTAAGCAGTACTGTGTGTACATTCATGGGTGCCAGCTTTTGATTTTCATTATGGGTGCAGACAGTACCTGAGCATATGTTATTCTTGGAACCGGTCATTTTTTCCCATTTCCGTGCTGCTTAAATATGGTCAGTTGGTTCCATGCAATATATCACAACAGTCACCAAGATTCCAGCCATAAAACAAGGGGATTGAAGCAAGGGACAGGACACTTTGGCATTGACAGTTAGGCGCATGGCGTTATGGTGCGTCCATTTTGCCGTAGGTCCTGTTTGGATGTGCCCCCAGTTAGACACAGCAGTTAGGCGCAGGGACCTCTCAGCACAAGGAAGTGTTGCGTGACAGTTCACAATTGGCACACCATGATCCTGGTGACAGTTTGCATTTTGTACCTCTAAACGCAAGGATGTTTTGGTGCAAGAGGTCGCAATTGGGATGAACCTGCAGGCACTCTGCATTTTGTAATATGGATTAAATGTGAAAAACATTTATTAATTGCAACATTATAAAACAGAATGGAACATGTATTACACCGTCCCTGGGCAACATCATAAAACTAAAAAAACAAAATAAAAATACATTTGTGCTCAACGCGTGGTCTCCTGTGTGGTCTCCTGTCTCCCTCCACCATCCGCTCATGCCCTGTGTGTTCTCCTGTCTCCCCTCACCTCCGCTCATGCCCCGTGTGTTCTCCTGTCTCCCCCCACCCCCTGCTCATGCCCTGTGTGTTCTCCTGTCTCCCCCCACCCCCGCTCATGCCCCGTGTGTTCTCCTGTCTCTCCCACCCCCCGCTCAGGACCTGTGTGTTTCTCCTGTCTCCCCCCACCCCCCACTCATGTCCCTGTGTGTTCTCCTGTCTCCCCCCACCACCTGCTCATGCCCCGTGTGTTCTCCTGTCTCCCCCCACCCCCCGCTCATGCCCCGTGTGTTTTCCTGTGATCCATCAGGTTTCATTTCCTCCTCTTCTACTACCTTCCTACTCCCCTTCCTACCTATTTCTCCCTCCTCTCAGCCTTCCCCCTCCTAGCATTTACTCCTATCATCTGTTCCCTGACTTTTGATAGTAGCTTGTCTGTCTCCCCTCCTCCCCCCCTTGTTCTTCACCCTCCCCCACCCCGGCTTTTTAAATTTGTCACTGACAAATTTGCTCAGTAGCGTGCCTTGTTCATCTCCTTCTCCCCACTCTTATCCCACCGTGCCCCCCTCCTACCCCTCCTCTTGTATACCTGCTGCACTACATCAATTGTCGTCAGACATAGTAATGTTACTGCTTGCTTTGTTTCTCCCTCTTTTCCATTACCTCTTGCCTTACTTGTTTCTATGCACTTGCAGTATCAGAAATGTGGACAGGCCTATTACGATAGTTATTTTTCACATTCTGTATTGTTTCAAGGACTTTAACTGAATGTAACTGTATTTTCCTATGTTCCCTCCCTCCTTGAAGCGCTTTGAAACATATTGTGTATAGGCGCTATATAAATAAACAATCAATCAATCAATCAAACGCTGCCTTTGAGAACCCTGGCTTGCAGGAGTTTGAGATGCAGCAATTGACCATTATGCTACAATGATACTACTGTTTGGATTCACACAAGTTTCATACTTAGCCTTTTACAATTGGACATATAAATTGTGGGCGAAGTATGACATGTATGCAGCATGAAGCACTAAGCCATTGTGGCATTGTGTTTGAGTGCTGGTCCTTGACCTCTGGCAGACCAGGGTTCCATTTGTTTAGTATTTTATTTAAAACAGTATATTTTGATACACTCTCTGTATTCTGCACTACGTAGTCTTAACAGGCATGCCTTTGATACATATTGGCTCCTTCATGGACATGTTCCCCCAATCACTGCATGAGTTTAAGAAGGTCTTTTGAGCTTCACTAACAATGCTTTTGAGCTTCACTAACAATGGGTTAATAAACGTCTTCCATTGCACAAGAGCCAGCGCAAACAAGACTTTTTTTGCAGCTCAAGGGAGGGGCTTGCCAGGCAGTCCCATTATTCCCTAAATAAATTGCGCTACTTTTAGACTTCGAAAATGGCAGGGGCAAGTAGACGCCACTCCTCTCCAGCCCCTTAGTCTCACTTTCCCAAGCTGAAAAAAAACATATTTGACTTGTTTGTCCCCCTTTATGAATCTACACTGCACACCTCCTCCTTCAACAACTTACAGATCCCCTACTGCCATTCAATGCAAAGAAATAGAGGTTCAGGAGAAAACATGAATATAGACAAGTTACATATCTTATATATATATATTGTTATATGCCACACATCCCTTGTTATTTGGAAGATGATCATTCAGATTTCCTTTTTACTTTACATGTCACATGTTGGGACTTTTATTACAGGGCACTTGATGGACAAAACAAAACTACAAGTCAGAAAATGCAACCAAAAATACAAGAACTGGATGGGCATCTTATGAATTACATGGAGACATGCAGAAACGCACACACATACACGCACACACACACACACACACACACACACTAACAATCACCTTCACGGAGCAATTGCACACTGTACGCAAACTCCCACACACACACCTTCACAACATGTACACACACATGTTCACAGCAAACATACACACATGGCATGCAAACCCTCTCAGATGACATGCACACCCTAACACCACACATTCTCCCTAACACTGCAAATATATTCAAAAAGAGGACTACACCGTCTATGGACAAGGTTAAAAAACAGAAAAAATAAAATAAAAAAATCACATTTATGCTGAATGCTGCCATCAGAGAACCCTGGCCTGCAAGAGCTCTGCAGCACTTAACCTTTATGTTATACTTATGTTATTGTTTGGATTCTCACAAGTTTCATACTTAGCCTTTTATCATTGAACATATTAAACTATAGGCTAAGTAGGAAATGTATGCCCCATGACACACCAAGCTATTGTGGCCTAGTGTTTAAATGCTGGGTATTGAACTCTGGCAGACCAGGGTTCAAGGCTGTATGTTTTTCTTTTCATTTAACTAATTTAAATGAATTAAAAGAAAAGCAACGCAACTCAGAGGAGGCGAGGTTTGTTGGAGTACAGTCCTGTGATCTTATTTGGCATGAGGGCCTTCAGACGTGACTGCAATGACAGCCACATCCACACATCTTCGGGCCAAAATAACGTCACCGGAATGGCTTTTGCACCAAAAAGTGCATGCTAAAATGGGCGCTGCAGCAGAATGGCTGCGCTGAATCGTCCCGCGCCTAAATGATGGTGCTGTAAAGGGGTATACCTCTTGAAGCACGCTGCTTAAACAAAGTGTGTGGTCCATGCAAATAATGTAAACTCACTGCACATTGCCTAAAAACATTGTGAGTTCTCAAAGCCTGCAATACGAAGGCCATGACTCATGGTCTGGTAGCGTTTTAAAATGGTCAGTGGGCATGGCCAAAGTCTGTGATCACTGACCATAGCCGAAGACCATGCTAGTGGTCTGGAAGTGTTCTAAAAATCTATGGAATAACAAAACACTTAAACAAATAAAAATCTTTAGTTGCAGGGATGTTAAGGTGAGAACATAATGCAACAGAACCCCTGAAAATCAGCTAAAGTCACCTTAACTTTGCACCTCCTGTTGCGCAGCATATGACCCCAATGATGACATCACAGATCACATCACTGGTGAAAGCACACATTACATTGTATATAACTGATTACATCAATAATGGAATTAGAAAGATAATCATTTAAAAGTTAGCTCATGAAATCTTTGATGTCTTTAATAACAATTAGGCCGTGGACTTGGCCATGACAAAAGCTGGGGTCACTGGCCAGCACCAAAGGCGATAGCTAGTGGTTGGTTAGTGTTCAGAAATATCAATGTGCAAGGTTAAAAGCCATGCCTAGTTGCCATCATTGTTTTAAAAGTTATCCGTAAAAAAAGTTTAAAAAAAAGAACGTATGGTATAATTGTTCGAATTTCGGCTGCACTAAAATTTCATACAGCCAAAAATGTCAAACTATTTCACCATAGGATCCCATCATTGCAAACAGGGGGAGTGGAGATGCCGGGGTGTCCCCTGCTACCTTGTTCGCTATAATAGGATTGGGTTGTGGTTGTTTAGTGTATATAATATACAGTGGGCACGGCCGAAGGCCACCGCTTATTGTATTTTATTATTTTAAAATATACAGAGGACATGGCCAAAAGATGTACAAACTGCTTAAGTTTAAAGGCCATGGCTAAAGGACCATTTATATGTCAGAAGATATAATAGGCACAGCCACAGATTTTGGTCACTGGCCAGTAGTGGGCTAAAGTCCATGGCTAGTGCCTGAACAGTGTATTTAATATACAGTGGACACAGTGAAAGCTGTATAAACTGGTTCAGGCAAAATCTATGGTTAGTTGCCGGTTACTGTTTTAAAATATTCAGTGCACATGGGTGAAGGTTGTGACCACTTTCCATAACTGAAGGCCATGACTAGCACACATTCATGTGTTAACATATATTTGGCCATGCACACTGACCATTGCTGAATGCAATGCTTAATGCCAGTTGCTCTTGTAATGTAATTAGTGATGTCATCAGTGATCTGTGATGTCATCATTGTGTTAATAGGCTGCGCAGGGGGTGCCAAGTTAAGTGGATTTAGCTGAATATATATATATGTATACATTATAGGTTGGTGATAGCCGCCCTATAGTTAAGGTGATTCGGACACTCATAAGAACCCCTCAAAATTCTATTGTTAATAACTTTGATTCCAGTAAAGGAGTTGACCGACATTTCAAAAGTTATTAACGACTCGCCAGCCACCCCAGACTGCAATGTTTTGTAAAGGTTTTCAAGAAGAAAACACATTTTGTTTTCTCCAAAAGTGCTGCCTACTTCCCATTCTTTTTCCCATAGACAAACAGGGTCTGGTCCAAATCTGGACGGATTTGGACCTGGTCCAAAACAACTTGGGCACAAAGCAATCCATGGATGGTTTGGGATTATTCCATGCAGTAGTTATTTAAATATTTGACATAGACTGGGATGGCCCTTCTCAAAAATAGCTATATCTCTGGGATGCACCCAAAACTGGGTGTTTTCAGAAATGAAACAGCCGCCATCTTGTTTTTCTTTCGATGCGATAGATAACTGCGGTTATAGCCAAGCTTAACTGGAAAAGAAAATTAGTTAAGAAGCTATTTGCAGGTTAAAATAATTGCAAATATGTTAAGTCTAGAGGTGGGGAGGTTGCTGGAGAACACCAAGTGACATTTTAGAGTTATAGAAGGTCCAGGGACTAAGTTTGCAGTTTTCCCGATATTTGCAGCTATATCCGAGTCTATGAAGCACTACAGATACCCATGGATAAGAGAGGTTCCATGCCCATGGCTATACATTTTGCAGTGTCTGTGTTTTATTTCTTTTTAAAAGTTATATTTTTAGGTATAGTGATGTTGGGGGTGAAAAATCACTGGCTATGGCCAAGGGTCATGGTCAGTTACACATAGGTATTTGGGATTATTACCTTTTGTGGCTGTGTGTTTTCAGACTTTCTTACATGTGAGACTGTGGAGAAAAACAGAAGAATAATTGTTTTAAAAAATCAATCCACCAATCTCTAGTTTTAGATCCCCCATACACTGTATTTTAGCTTGTGTATTGTGACCCATGCTATTTCATCTTGTGTAATTGTACCTATTAAATGTATCGCCCCAAATTTACTGTCATGTATTATACTGTGCTTTATTTATCCTCATCTACCTTACATAAGTACAAGAACAGTGTTTTACAGTAATGATTGTTTAACTTCTATTGTATTCTAAAACCCAAAGTGAGCCCCCCCTTTAACTAACAATTTGCAAACATGGTTATAAAAGAAGTCAATGAACTCTAACTGTGGTTATATTAAAACAAAATGTGTGGCTATTATTTTATTGTATTTGTGTATTTATATGTGATATGTATTCCTTTAAAGGACTGTCTTGGGGTACACTGAGTGTAGTAATTTAGTGTGTTTGTAGTACTGTTTTGATGTTATGATGGAACACCATATTTCCTTCATTGGTTAGGTGTACTCCATCATGTCTATAGAAATTGGCCATGTAGAACTGTGTCTTGTTTTTAAATCTATAATTGGTTGTGGTCTCTCAGGAATGCTGAAACTTCATTAACATTTCTCCATGATTTTGTGATTTTATGATTACATTTGGTGGTCCATCTCCATGTTTGCCTCTGAATCAGATTGAAAAAGATGAAGAGGGTGTGAAGAAAATATACCATTAGTTTTTCCAA
Source organism: Ambystoma mexicanum (assembly GCF_040938575.1). Classification (NCBI taxonomy): domain Eukaryota; kingdom Metazoa; phylum Chordata; class Amphibia; order Caudata; family Ambystomatidae; genus Ambystoma; species Ambystoma mexicanum. Next base: position 1,154,882,918 of record NC_090928.1, read on the forward strand.
GTCTTGTTTCATCATTAAAGTAAGGGACACACCTCGTACATTCCCCAAATCATTGTCTTCACAATTAATTATTTTGATGTCTAGGTGCCCTGAACAATTTTGGAAAAACTAGGAATCAACGCATTCCCCGCAATCAAAACTATTTAATTGTAAAATCTCTGGAACCAAGGTCTTTGTTAATATTTAGTTTCCCACAAAAAGGCAGTTACCAAAAAAGCCAACTGTCTGCGATCAGCCACACAGTTTTCAAACCAGCCATGCAGTCTTTCTCTGTTTCCAGGAAAGATATTCCTAGTTTGAATTTCAAGTAATATGTATGTGTAGGGGATGTATGATGTGTGTCTTTTGGTGATTGTAATTGGTTGATGGTACTGTTGTGATTCTTTGTTTGTCTGTGATAGGTTACACTCAAAATGTGTCTCCATTTTTGTATTTCGGTTAGTAAATATAGTCCTCTTTTTGTGATTTTGATTTTGGAAAGTATAAAAGCCAACACGTTTTGTAGTTTTGTCCTTCTGATTGTAGAATGCGCTTTTCACTATGCTCTCATTGTTTGTGTCCAATCCATATTTTACCTGTATTTTGTAATGTCTTTTTTTTATCTTTCACTGACATGGACCTACACAATTAGATTTGTGAATCAATGGCATTTATATGCAGGCATATAGTTGTTGTATTCATGTTAGTGAGGTTGAAGGTTTATTTGATTGTAGTTGATGTGATATTAATGCACTTTCAGCTATGCTGTACTCTTAGCTGTTTTGCACTTGCACCAGATGTTGAACGGGCAAACTTTATTCAAAACATAGTGGTCCTGCTGGAGATGGGAGCAGCACATCCTTAGACAGTTCATGAAAAACCTGCTTTGTGAACTTCTGTTACATTTCTGAAGATTCTTCAAATGGAGTGCTCTAGTGCTGCATGTGTTTGAAGTCTATGTATGTTGGTGGCAGCACCTTTAATGCGTGACCACCGCTCATACCTACCTTTTTTATGGAGGTAAAGCTGAAGCCACTCACAGCAGCTCATATTCCAAGTTTAATTACCCCACCCTATATTCTCTTCCTGTCCAAGTTTACTTTCCTTACCTCATTCATTCTATTGCAACTACTTAGTATAATGCCCTGTTCATTTTTACTCAGTTTATATATTGTTGTTCTATTCCTTGTTCTCCAAGTTTACTTATACCACCCTATTCTCTCTTATTCTCCAAATGTATTTAACCTTCCCTATCTTCTGCCCTACACCCACCCAGTATAACGTCCTTTGTCTATTCTCACCCAGTTTGTATATCCCTTTTTGTTTATTGTGCTGGTAGTTTTTTTACTTTGTATATCATTATATGTTTTTTTAATTCAAGTTGGATATTTTTCCCAATGACCGCACGATTAGTATGTGCAAGGAGGAAACAGTGCTTATGTTGTATAGTGCATGTGATGTGCTGCAGACAGTATTTGAGGGTCATAAAAATGTGTGTATTAAATTGTGTTTCTCAAAGTGTGTGTGTTCTCTAACTATTTTTTTTTTTTTTACAGATAGAAGGATATTTTTTTAAACATAGATGAATAACCGCAGTTACTGTATCGCCCAATGGGGTTTTGAATTTCAGAGGCACGGTTATCCTCAGCCTCGATTGGGAAGGATCGTAGCCACAGTTTTTCTGTTCTGTACCCGCAGCTATTGTCCTCAATGTGCAAAATAGTATGGTGCTTTTACCCAAAAGAGTCTTTTCTATGAATTATCTATTATGTATATATGAATACAATTCTATGTGACTTACCCACAAAGCTTCATATTGTAATTCATATTGCTGCTAGACAAATAAGTCAATGATCTCTAGCCGCATTTATGAGTGATGAGTTATTTCAGAAAAACATTTTCGGATGTTATTTCATTGTATTTGTATATTATTTATGTGTTATGGATGATATTTTGTTTTAAAACACATTCCTGTAGCCGCGGCTACACAAAATGGGACATCATTTTTATTCATGATCCTGTCTATGAGTAACAATGACTGGGGTGTTTGTCCACTGCTATCTCAAAGCCACCATGTGTGCTGAATTGTTATCCATGTGTATATCATGCAGGTACAGGGAGGAAACAGCCACTGGTATGCCATGCCTTGTGTAGCTGCAGCTATAAAAATGCATTGTAATATCTGTAATACTTTCTATTCATTAATTATACTAGGTTTGTTGAAAACAGGTTTATTTGTGGGGGAATGTGGTTGTGGGTTTTCTTTTGCTTTTAGTTTGAACACATGATTCATCTTCTTCTTTAGCCCTATTATCTGGATTCTTACTGTCCATGATATGTATTAAAGTTTCAATGTCCTTTTTCATTGATTGTACTTCTTTTTGAACATTAATTAATAGTTGTTTTGATTCTGTTAATGAATCCTAGACTCCCAAAATCCTGAATGTGGCATATTTTCTTCTGGTTCCTTTTTCTTGAGCATCTTCTTTTTTAATGCTTTCCTCTGTAGGATAATTGTCCTCCAGCAGTTCCATGTAGTTTTCCATTTCAGGGTGGTACAAATAAATGCTGCTTGTCACTTCGGATATTACAATAAACAATGCTGGTAGAGTACATTTGGAGAGAAGGTGGAATTGCTTGCATTTACTTTCTGATTGCTTGTTCATTGTGTGGAGGGCAGCTGCCAAAATGATGTCAAGTACCTCAGATGCTTTTCAACTGTTGAACCTTTTAGAGAATGTACTTTTTTGAGTGATGTTTACATATACCAAATACAACTGTAGATTATATTGTTTCATTATATTAAGAGTTTTTCTACATATTACATTTATAGTGTTTGAGAGTGGTGTGTAGTTTCAGGAGATTGTGATATTTCTGTGGTATATTTATTGTTTCATTGGATATTTGAAACATGGAGTCAATTTCCGATGGGGAGGAATTTCATTGTTCAGAAAACTGTGAAGAATTTCAGAATTTTGAGAATGAGGTTAATAGTGATGTTGAGGACATAGGTGATGTGTTGTCAAAACATTGCGTACAATGTTTATAGGTTCTATAATATTATTTTGGATATAGTGTTTGAAATGAGAGGTTTATGCTGCAATTGTGGAGAAATTGTTTTGACAGGGAGCACAGGTTATTTTCTCTTTGGGAAAATAAATGCAATTAATCATGTAAAGAAAGAGTACAGAGAAATGATCTAAGATTGTTTAAATTGTAAAATAGGTGAAGATTATTTTTTTGATTGAACATATTTTTGTGTTTATATATTGGTAAAATAACCCAAGGATCCTTTAGGAGCCACCCAGAGAACTGTTTAAGTATATTGGAAATGGATAATACCCCTGATGCCTTTTTTTTTTAAAAATAAGTGCGGTTACGACAAAAGTTTGCCCTGTCAGAGGGGTCATAGTGTAAAGGCCCATCCCCGGCTTAGCACGTGCAATAGAAATAAATAGACACACCCCGACGGGGAATGAGACTAAGAGAACAGGCTGCGAGAGTTAGTCTTTCTTTATAAAGAATTGGCATCCAGAGAACTCTGTTGCCTGAGAGTGCTCTGGCAAACAATACACTTACAATTGATTATAAGGGCAGAAAGCATCATAAGTGATGTCATACATGAATGGTACAGAGTTCATTGTGGTTGGACACAAGCTCGTGTTGTATAGGCACATATAGGTGCTGCTCCTCCGTGGTTAGCTGCTGGGTTGACAGGAGGGTGAGCATCACGAGGTCCATCTGTCTGTGTCCAAGCGGGGGTGAGGGTCAGGTCACTGTGAGGCAGGGTGGCCGCTAACTAAGCTAACATAATACACTACAATAAAACATGCACTAAATAATAGTCATTACAACTCCTTTGAGCAAATCATCATAGACCTATACATTTTATTCGTGTAATCGCACCATTACTTATTGGGACTTATATGGGGTACCAGGTTAAGGGTCTTGACCAGTATGAAAACATTGATTGCGGGTGGGTCTGGACTTATCAAAGAGGCTGGGGGGAAGTTGACATTTGTTAGTTGCAGGAGGCAATATACTGTGACAGAGGTCTGATTTTGCTAAGGGCATGCTGGGGTGGGCTTCATCGCAGGGTCACATATGTGGTACATCATGAGAATACCTTGCAGGGACACAGGGTTACACTGGCAGTCATTTTCCAACAGTGAGAGTGAGGGGGCACAGGCAGGATTGTGGAGATGGATGAGCTACAAGTCCTGGCCCAGGCCAGTTCACACACGGGACAATGATCTCAGAGGGAAAGAGAGATGTTACATTTGTTTTTGTTGCAATTTCCTCCAGCTCGATCGTGAGAATGGAGCTGCAAAACTTTCAGACACAGTGAGAAAGGGTAGGGGCCCTGTGTGCGGTGTGCGCGGCGCTGCTAAGAGGAGAGAAGACTTTTCGTATTATCGTAGTGAGGCCTAGTTAAAAGATGGAGTTCAGAGTGCACAAAATGGATGCCGTGCTACAGCCCCATCTACGCCAAAGCCAGCATAAGGCTGATATTAACATAAGGGCGATGGAGGCATCCGGCATCCCCCACCATTGGAAGAGCACATGGTCCAAGCTGTACTGAATGTATGGGGGGGCCCAAACGACCTCTCACTCCCACACATTCCCCCTTTTTTTACATCTAAAGTAACAAACTATTTATTATTCTTATTGTCATTTTGATAATACTCTGCTTCCACAACTGCTTCAGCCCAAGCAGGGGTCCCTTTTATTGGCATCCATGCCCTGCACACACTTCTTAAACTACGGCCTTTTCTTGCATATTCATCTGGGCTGCATGTCATATATATTCCTCCATCCCTATCCAGGTCCATCCATACTTCCCTGTACCATTGCAGCTCCCTTGGTTCTTTTATGGTGGGGTGGTATAGATTATCTACCCTGTCCCTATTCTGGCGATATACAGCTGTCATGCGATACTTTGGTGGGTTAGATTCTCCAGTTTGCATTTGTGCATCTATCGTAGTAGCCACCGTTGTCTATCAGCCCATTGTTACCATCATCATTGTTGAGTTAGGCATAGATTTTGCACAGTTCGAGCGGATACCAAGTTGGCACACACAAAATAGTAAAATAAAAACGATGACAGGAACAAAAATGTCCAACACGGTGTTGAACCAAGACGGTATCCAGTTGAACATATTGTCAAACCAGTTGCTTGGCTCTATTCCTCCTTCTTTCGACATCCTCTCCCCCAGACTGTGTACTGCTGATATCACGTGGGAGAGGGTCCCAATATCTGCATCTTCAGAGGGTACGAATGTACAGCATGCGCTCCTGATTTTTCAGCAAACACTGCCATCCATCGCTGTGAGAAGGTCTAGGACATACCGGTTCTGCATCGTCATTACGCACAAGGCGCGAATTTCCACCTTGATCACATTGAATCCCTCTTCACTGTTGTTGGCCAGTTGAATCAGCTCCCAGCGGATGATCTGTAACCATTTGGCATTTGTTCGCGCCTGGAGTCCTGGCGTTAGGGGGGAAGCAAAGAATGTCTCTGCAGAATTGAAAGTTTGTATTTTGTTGGGATCTCAGCGAGGAGAGCGGTTGATTTGTTGGAAATGTATTTTGATGACCGCTTTTTGCGGGAGAGTCTGTCCTTTAGGTCACTTTCCGACAACAGATCGTATGAAGGAGGTTCTGTTATTGCTAGTTGGGGCGCTGCTGATGTGCTAGCTGATTGCCCTGCTGCCAATATGCCAGCCGATTGCCCTGCTGCCGATATGCCTGCCAAACCTTTTCCTCCTTGGATATTGCTTTCTGGGATTACCATCAGACCTGAATGCAGGGTGGCCAGGGCGCAAGTACCTCTCCAGGATGCCAGTAGATGCAGGTAGGCTTGTTTGCCACAGACCCAATGCATGTCCATTAACACAGCTGTACCTTTTTTCATACCCAGAATAATTATTGCTTTGTTGCATTGTTTGTTGGCACCCATTTGTACCTTCCTTTCTCCGTGAAAACAAAGCTCATGTGGTATTTCTTTTTGGGTCATTATAGGTTTTTCTAGTGCGGTAACCCAGGTTAGTTTTGCTGGGACGAGACTAGGATAGCAAAGAGTGAGTGCTCTGCGTGTAGGGTCACTGAGCATCCCATCACGATGGTGGCGCTTTTCTCGATTGCGAAGGCTGCTGCAGCGAGAGCTTGTTCACATGCAAAGTGCCCTTGCATCACTGAATCCAATGTTCTGCTGTAATAGGCCAATTGCTTGTGACCTAGCAATGTTTTCTGTGTCAGCACTGCAGTCATTAGAGAACCATTGCAGTGTGAAAATAAGTAGAATTCCCTGTTGTAATCTGGGTTCACAAGAACTGGTGCGTGTGCAATGAGATCTTGCAATTTGAAATACTGTGTCATCATCTCATTTGTCCATTTTATTGGGACATTATTCTTTTGTAATTCTTTCAGTGCTAGTAGCAGTGGGCGTGTGTATGCCGCATAATCAAGTATCCATGTGCAGCAGTTATTACAGATGCAGAGAAACTTTTGCATATCTTTTACTGTTTTTGGTATTATCATATGGCGTATGGCGGCGGCCCTGTCGGGCAATATCCTGTTGACCTCTTTTAAAATGAGCTGTCCTAGGTAGAGAACTTTTGCTAGGCACGATTGCATTTTTCCTTTGTCTACATTGTACCCTTTTGTGGCTAACAAATTCAACAATGTTATTGAATTGGCCCTGCACTGTTCTTCGCTCCTGCTGCAGACAAGTAAATCGTCTACATATTGTATAATCGTGCTTTCTTCATCAATGTTTCTGAGGTCTTCATGCAAAATCCTATTAAAAATGCTGGGGCTTTCACAATATCCCTGCGGTAGTCTGCAATGTTCATATCTTCTCCACCCTATCATGATCGCTGTGAGGTACTGGGAGCTTTGGTCAATTGGAAAGCATTCTTCAGGTCCACTACTGTGAAACATGTGGCATTGTTAGGTATGCTACACAATATTGATGCTGGATTAGGAACTAACGGAAATTCTTTCTGGATGATGTCATTAAGTGGGAGTAAATCTTGGATCAATCTCCAAGCCCCACCCTTCGCTTTTTTAATTGGAAAAATCACTGTATCACATGGCGAATTAGATGGCACTATTATCCCTTGTTGTAACAGGGTGTTTATTGTTTCTTGTATTCCTTCCTTTGCCTCCCTAGGAAGTAGGTATTGTTTTACTCTGGTAAATATGGCTCCTGGTTTTATTTTTATTTTGATTGGTGTAACTTTCTGTAATAGCCCTACATCATGGGGGCCTATGGTCCATATTTCTGGCAACACCTTCTCCATGTCATTCTCAAATATGGTGGGTGGCACGTTAACACTAGCCATTTGAACATATTGTCAAACCAGTTGCTTGGCTCTATTCCTCCTTCTTTCGACATCCTCTCCCCCAGACTGTGTACTGCTGATATCACGTGGGAGAGGGTCCCAATATCTGCATCTTCAGAGGGTGCGAATGTACAGCATGCGCTCCCGATTTTTCAGCAAACACCGCCGTCCATCGCTGTGAGAAGGTCTAGGACATACTGGTTCTGCATCGTCATTACGCACAAGGCGCAAATTTCCACCTTGATCACATTGAATCCCTCTTCACTGTTGTTGGCCAGTTGAATCAGCTCCCAGCGGATGATCTGTAACCATTTGGCGTTTGTTCGCGCCTGGAGTCCTGGCGTTAGGAGGGAAGCAAAGAATGTCTCTGCAGAATTGAAAGTTTGTATTTTGTTGGGATCTCAGCGAGGAGAGCGGATGGTTTGTTGGAAATGTATTTTGATGACCGCTTTTTGCGGGAGAGTCTGTCCTTCAGATCACTTTCCGACAACAGATCGTATGAAGGAGGTTCTGTTATTGCTAGTTGGGGCGCTGCTGATGTGCCAGCTGATTGCCCTGCTGCCAATATGCCAGCCGATTGCCCTGCTGCCGATGTGCCAGCCAAACCTTTTCCTCCTTGGATATGGCTTTCTGGGATTACCATCAGACCTGAATGCAGGGTGGCCAGGGCGCAAGTACCTCTCCAGGATGCCAGTAGATGCAGGTAGGCTTGTTTGCCACAGACCCAATACATGTCCATTAACGCAGCTGTACCTTTTTTCAGACCCAGAATAATTATTGTTTTGTTGCATTGTTTGTTGGCACCCATTTGTACCTTCCCTTCTCCGTGAAAACAAAGCTCATGTGGTATTTCTTTTTGGGTCTTTATAGGTTTTTCTAGTGCGGTAACCCAGGTTAGTTTTGCTGGGACCAGACTAGGATAGCAAAGAGTGAGTGCTCTGCGTATAGGGTCACTGAGCATCCCATCACAATGGTGGCGCTTTTCTCGATTGCGAAGGCCGCTGCAGCGAGAGCTTGTTCACATGCAAAGTGCCCTTGCATCACTGAATCCAATGTTCTGCTGTAATAGGCCAATGGCTTGTGACCTAGCGATGTTTTCTGTGTCAGCACTGCAGTCATTAGAGAACCATTGCAGTGTAAAAATAAGTAGAATTCCCTGTTGTAATCTGGGTTCACAAGAACTGGTGCGTGTGAAATGAGATCTTGCAATTTGAAATACTGTGTCATCATCTCATTCGTCCATTTTATTGGGACATTATTCTTTTGTAATTCTTTCAATGCTAGTAGCAGTGTGCGTGTGTATGCCGCATAATCAAGTATCCATGTGCAGCAGTTATTACAGATGCAGAGAAACTTTTGCATATCTTTTACTGTTTTTGGTATTATCGTATGGCGTATGGGGGCGGCCCTGTCGGGCAATATCCGGTTGACATCTTTTAAAATGAGCTGTCCCAGGTAGAGAACTTTTGCTAGGCACGATTGCATTTTTCCTTTGTCTACAGTGTACCCTTTTGTGGCTAACAAATTCAACAATGTTATTGAATTGGCCCTGCACTGTTCTTCGCTCCTGCTGCAGACAAGTAAATCGTCTACGTATTGTATTATCGTGCTTTCTTCCTCAATGTTTCTGAGGTCTTCATGCAAAATCCTATTAAAAATGCTGGGGCTTTCACAATATCCCTGCGGTAGTCTGCGATGTTCATACCTGCTCCCCCCATCTTGAACGCTGTGAGGTACTGGGAGCTTTGGTCAATTGGAAAGCATTCTTCAGGTCCACTACTGTGAAACATGTGGCATTGTTAGGTATGCTACACAATATTGATGCTGGATTAGGAACTAACGGAAATTCTTTCTGGATGATGTCATTAAGTGGGAGTAAATCTTGGATCATCCTCCAAGCCCCACCCTTCGCTTTTTTAATTGGAAAAAGCACTGTATCACATGGCGAATTAGATGGCACTATTATCCCTTGTTGTAACAGGGTGTTTATTGTTTCTTGTATTCCTTCCTCTGCCTCCCTAGGAAGTAGGTATTGTTTTACTCTGGTAAATATGGCTCCTGGTTTTAATTTTATTTTGATTGGTGTAACTTTCTGTAATAGCCCTACATCATGGGGGCCTGTGGTCCATATTTCTGGCAACACCTTCTCCATGTCATTCTCAAATATGGTGGGTAGCACGTTAACACTAGCCATAAGAGGATTGTGTATTCCCCTATGATAAATCATGATATCACAAGGTATACTTATCTCCATTATTATTTCCCCGTCACTCTCACTGTCAGTAAACAACTCTTCATCGGTTAAATTGTGCAGCATTATATTTGGGTCTATGCACAATACTGTTCTCCACTCGCATCCATGTGTGTCCAGTCCTATCACAGCAATACGTTTGCTCGAGACCTATACCCCTTCTAGGTCAATAGACAAAATCACTCCTGGCACAATGTCTGTATTCACAATTGGGTGGAGACAGCATCTGAGGGTACCTTCCACTCTTTTCCTGTTATCTCTGGCACCACTCGTGCAAACACCTTGATACCATAAATGAACATATTCATTTCAATGGGCACCCCTCTTACCGCAACTTCATTTGTCATTGTGCTGATCATCAGCATCGCCTGTACAGGGCACAATCCTGGGGTGGAACAAACTATCCCCCGTTCAGTGAAGGAGATTGTCATGTTTAATTTGCTCAAAAGGTCTCATGCCAGCAAATTTATTGGCGGTACAATAGAGGTGCAAGCACTGTTTTTCCCCCACCATTATATCAGGATCTTTTGTGCAAGGAACTTTTAAAATAGCCCCAGAGAACTCTTGCATTTCTAAATTTCTTCCCAAAAGCGGAAACCGGCCTTCCATGAGGAATGATTTTTCCACTCCCGAGTCTACCATAAAGATGAACTGTGTGTTGCCTATCTCTGCTCCCACTAGTGGTTCCTCTTCTGCACATAGGGTAGTGGATAGGACTGGACACGCAAGTGCTTTCTGTGGACTGTCCTAATCGGCATATGTCTCTGTTCTTGGAACAGAGAAGACGTTATCTCCCACCATCGCTGCACCACGAAAAGGTGCAGGTGCGCCATTAGCAGATGTTGCAAAAATGTTATTGTTCGCATTTCCTACAGTATTTAGTCTTGCCATTTGCTGTTGCTGTTGCATACCCCTATGCTGTAGTTTTTTCTGGTGCTGCTGCTTTTGTTGCATTTGGGGCTCATTATAATATTGCTTGTTCTGTCCACCCCCTCCCATAGGCAATCCATAGGGACTTCCTGGGTGTGGATGGCCATAGTGTTGTTCATTTCCCATAGGGGGCTGTCCTTGGCAATAACCCATGGGTCGCATTCTACATTCCCTAGAATAATGCCCCCACCTCCCACAGTTCCAACATGACCCTTGTGGTCCTCCCCTGATCCCAGGCCCTCCAAATGCTCTATTTACCATTCCACCAAATCCACCTCTTGGTCCTCTGTACCCACCTCGTCCTCTTGCTGGCCTCCCTTGCCACTAGGGCCCTCCTTACTGTTCCTCTCCACCCCACTGCTCCTGTCCACTTTCAGCCCATGTTGCGACCATTCTGGCTGGTGTGCTTCCCCTCCCTCTTCTCCTTCGCCCTTCCTGTCAGTTGATGTTGCTGCATTCAGTGCTGTGACCTTCACTAATTTATTTTGCACTAGCTTCGCTTCGTCTACCAACCTCCTCTTCTCTTTCTCCTTTTCTCTTTCTTTGATCCTCCTACAATGGTGCACAATTATGCTCTGAATCTCTGGCCAACCATCAGCTTCTTTCCCAGCTATTTTATCCAAGGCCATCTGTACCTCCTTTGGTAGCACTTTTTTGATTATAAAGTAGAACAAGGCGGTAGATTGATCCCACACCACACCCGTTTCACTTCTCCACAGGTCTTGCACCCGGAGGATGAATTGCGTAGGCTCCTCCTCCTCTCCCACAGTGCATCACTAGGTGTAAATCTGGAATATCTGGACACGTTCTCTGCAACGCATCCCATACTTGTGCTCTAATGTTGTTAAATGGCGATCCATCATGGCGGTCACAGCTCATTGTCACTCCCAGGAACCCTGCCTTCAACCACACTGCATCTGCTTGATCACCAACAGCAGACACCAACAAACTTTTCACATCCCCTATGGCCAATGGTACTCCCGCTGTGTTCTTTTCGAATGCATGTATCCATTTCCCCGCCCCATCCGAAAGTGGAGGGAGAAGTTTCAACAAGTTATTCTTATCCATCTGTGCCCATGGTGTGTAGTGGGGCCTCCCTCATCCTTTGTGTATTAGGGGTATTTGCAGCTTTGTTTTTCCCCCTTTCTTACTTACCGTTCCCTTCCTTGTTTTACTTACCAGCATGTTTCCTACTTTGTCTTAATCTCCCCTGCCATCTTGGTACAGCTCTTTCATCCTCTTCGTTGAATGGGAATGGCAATGGAGATCCCGTCGCTGCCACTCCCTCTTCATACTCTTCTAAATCACTCCATACTTCCTCTACTTCCTCCTCTTGTTCCTTTCCTTCTTGGGTGTCCCCTCTCTGGCTATCCGGTGTTGGACCAGAAACTCACTTGTTCTTGCCCTTTCTGTATTGGCGCTCACGGTGGTGGCGGGGATGGTGTGGATCCCCCTGCACCACTTAACGAAGGTGTGAGGTCACCCAATGTTAAGGGTGGTACTTCCCCGCCCCCTGGCAACATCTGGCCCCTGTCGCACAAGGCTCGTAACTGCGTTATCTCCAATTTTGCATGCGGAAGCTGTCTGTCTAAATCTCCGGTTAACCGCGCCAAATTCACTGGTGGGGCACTGGTTGGGCCATACAGCCCTCCTCATACATACGGGGGCGGTGCAGTGGCAGACGCTGTTGCCAGGGCCGTTGGTGTGGTGCATATTGGTACATATAGGGGCTCACTGTATCCTACTCCAGGCCTTGTCATCAACGGGTATATCTTTGTAGGGTCATTCTCGGTTGTGGTTGTCGTGCATTCTCCCCTTGTAGCCCCGTCTCCTCCCTCCGGCACCTTCTCTTTCTCCACCATTGCGTCCTTACTTACCTCACCGGTAGGTGCTACTTCTTTGAACATTCTCCACAAATCTAGCACTTCTCGTCTGTTCTGCAATTGCTTTCCCCTGTATTTCACGAGCAAGTGCATGGATACTAGATCCAATACCCTCTTGTCAAAAGACCCTCCCTCCAGCCATATAGGTGTTACGCTGTCTCCTTTTATTTCTACCACCCATTGATCATGATACTTTTGTATTTTCTCAATAGATAAAGGGGGATGCTGACAAATGTGTGCTAATGGTGTTGTCCCTCCCTTGATAGTGTATTTGTACACTTATTTTTGATCACTTCACTTTCTGGGGATAAATACACAATCGTTCAGCCAACAATCTCTATCTTGTAACATTTCTTATTCAACCTTGTTTAACCTTTGGCGGCAACAATATTTCAAAAACCTTTTTACTTACACCACTTTGCTGGAACCATAAAGTGTTAAAAAAAATATTCATTATTTGCCACTATTCAACATGTTTATCATATTACTCACACATTTCATTACCGATTTTCCTGATCAACCTTAATTATTTTCGATTCACAAATACATAGGCACTTACTTAACAGAACAACATGTAACACTGTCGCACATGAACAAAAAACACATAAACATATAACATGAACTGCCTTCGCTTTTCTTACCTTCTTAATTGTTTCAGTTTATACCCCTCGACCTTACTTTCTCATCCACTCCTGACCTCTAAGCCTCCTCAATCTACCTCACCAAGAGTTCTGCTCACATGGAAAAAGAATATTCTAAATTACTACTCTGAGCCTAATAAATATATGAGACTCCTACTATTTTCTCTTTATCTTCACTTATTTACCTGCACTGGACGAGACAATGCTATGCGGCGCCGCCTTCTACCCCCTTTGGGCTTGGATCCCTTGTACCTCTTTACCTCTTTTTTTCTCCGCAAAAACATAATGACCATATAAAGAATAGGTAAGAAAAAGCCCTGGTAACATTAACACAGACCCTGACTTTGCCCTAACTTTCATCTTGCTCACTCCGTTATCTGTTCCCCTTCTCCCAGCCCCTCTTTTTCTCCCTCTGAAACCTTTGCAACCGGTACTCACATGTACAGTCGGGTGGTCCGAGAGCCACCGTTCACGGTCTTTCCACAGTCTGGTCTGCACCCCAACCAAGCCGTGACCAGCCTCGGCAATCAGTTTTTAGTTGGGTATTCGGAAACCAGGAACCCTTGGACCCTCTTGTTGTGCTCACGGGCTGATCGACCGCGGAGGCTATGGTTTTGCTGGGGGTGTCCCGGATCTCGCCGCAGGGCACGGGGCCTCAGGCACCTGTCTCAAATCACGTTGTGGGGGGTCACCAAATGTAAATGCCCATCCCCGTTTTAGCATGTGCAATACAAATAGACACACCCCAACGGAGAATGAGACTAATAGAACAGGCTGCGAGAGTTAGTCTTTCTTTATAAAGAATTGGCATCCAGAGAACTCTGCTGCCTGAGAGCGCTCTGGCAAACAATACACTTACAATTGATTATAAGGGCAGAAAGCGTCATAAGTGATGTCATACATGAATGTTACAGAGTTCATCGTGGTTGGACACAAGCTTGTGTTGTATATGTGCATATAGGTGCTGCTCCTCCATGGTTGGCTGCTGGGTTTGCGGGAGGGTCAGTTTCATGAGGTCCATCTGTCTGTGCCCAAGCGGGGGTGAGGGTCAGGTCGCTGAGAGGCAGGGTGGCAGCTAACTAAGCTAACATAATACACTACAGTAAAACATGCACTAAATAATAGTCATTACAACTCCTTTGAGCAAATCATCGTAGACCTATAAATTGTATTTGTGTAATCGCACCATTACTTATTGGGACTTATATGGGGTACCAGGTTAAGGGTCTTGACCAGTATGATTACAACAATTGCGGGTGGGTTTGGACTTATCAAAGAGGCTGGGGGGAAAGCAGATGCTTGTTAGTTGCAGGAGGCAATATACTGTGACAGAGGTCTGATTTTAGCTAAGGACATGCTAGGGTGGGCTTCATGGCAGGGTCACATATCTGGTACATCAAGAGAATACCTTGCAGGGATCCAGGGTTACACTGGCAGTAATTTTCCAACTGCGAGGGTGAGTGGGCACAGGCAAGTTTGTGGAGATGGATGAGCTACAAGGCCTGGTTCAGGCCGGTTCACACACGGGACAATGATCTCAGAGGAAGAGCGAGATGTTACATTTGTTTTTGTTGCAATTGCCTCCGGCTCGAGCGTGAGAATGGAGCTGCAAAACTTTCAGACACAGTGAGAAAGGGTGGGGGCCCTGTGCGCGGTGTGCACAGTTCTGCTAAGGGGAGAGAAGCCTTTTCATATTATCACAGTGAGGCCTAGTTAAAATGATGGAGTCGAGGGTGCACAAAATAGATGCCACGTGTCCCATGCAACAGCCCCATCGACGCCAATGCCAGACTTGTTTATTGTTTATTGATTTTGTATGGCGCGCCAAACCCAAAGGTAACAGGATATAGGCTGACATTAACATAAGGGCGATGGAGGCGAACCCACCATTGGAAGAGCACATGGCCCAAGCTGTACTGTATGTATGGCGGGGGGCACAAACGACCCCTCGCTCCCACACAATAGCCGTGGGTACTACTGAGCCCATGAGAAGTAGTGCATCTGATGGCAATTGCAGCTGCAGCTGTACCTATCGCCATAACCAATGGTACCAATTCTTTTGCATTGATCATGATATTTAATGGATTTTACAGTACACTATTCTGCACATGTTTTTGATTATTGCCTTCATAGGTACCTTTGTGCTGTTTACATTTTCACACCTTGTTAATAGGTCTTTTTGAATCTTCCAAAATGTTACGGCTAACCACAGCTGCTGGCAGTTAACCAGACCTGCAGCTAAATATGCTTCAATTGGACATCACACTTTATGCAGGCTTTGGTAGCTACGGGTATGAACCCGCTGATTGTAACCCCAGTTATAGCTGTTTGTATATTGGTGCAGAGATCAGATTATTGTATGTATGTTTTAGCACAGATTTGTAAATGTCTTTCTGTTTGGATGTTCTCACCACAA
Organism: Ambystoma mexicanum; assembly: GCF_040938575.1. Taxonomy (NCBI): domain Eukaryota; kingdom Metazoa; phylum Chordata; class Amphibia; order Caudata; family Ambystomatidae; genus Ambystoma; species Ambystoma mexicanum. Next base: position 1,154,898,364 of record NC_090928.1, read on the forward strand.
GGCATGTGTGATTTAAATTTGAAACCTTTGCAATAGGTGTTTTTGCAGTCCATTTGAAAAATCTACATGTACCCGCGACTATGGAAGGTCCTCTCAGTGTAACCAGAGTTACATCCACGGTTACGTAATTTGTCAATTTCAATTTTAAAAATGGTTTTATTTAATTGTGATTCTACATGTTCTACAAAATATTCTTTAGAAGGATTGTGCTACTGATTTCTGAAATCTACAAAAGTGACAGTTGGAGAACTTTTGACATTCTGATTCCAGAACTCAGAGTGTGCACATGTTCCGTGTTTGGCTATTGTGATAATCTATTCATTATTTGGAGCAGGTAAAGGTGAGTGATTGTGTGTTTTCTATGTTTCTTGTATAATATGAATTGGTGTTTATATAAGATAAATTAAGTATGCTTAGGTTTCTGATTTAGTCAAGCATATACGCATTATATAGAAAGTAGGGTTTTCCATATTTTACTTCAGTGTTTTCAGGACAGTGATCAAGCAGTAGCACATGTAAGGCTATGGTTATGTGTGAGAAAAAATATATTTTCAATTAAAGGTTGTTTCTCACTGACATTGGACGATGTAAAACGAATGGGGGTGCATAAGAAACCCTAGTGTCAACCAAGCAGCATAACTTGTCTTATTTACACTAAATGAGCTGCTCAATCCACATTAACCAAGCACTTGGAATAGAGGTGTACATGGGGCATTTTGTTATACTGCAGTATTCCCACTCTCATCTAATTGTTGCATTATGTAATTCAGCGCCGGTAAAACACTTGTGTACGAGCGCAATATAAATACAATATCATATCATGTCATATCATAGCTATGAACAGTTCCTTCACTAACAATATATGTGTAATTGAGTCTAACATGTTGGTCACAGATTTTAAAGTAGATTCCAACACTGTATTGTATGTAGAACAGTATGGATACTGTAATGTTCTGCACCAATGCATGCACAAGTGTAACCTCTGTGGTAGACAAAACAAATATTGGTAGTAATTTATAAATAATAATCAGCAACCATATTTGATAGTTTCACAACTTGTCTGAGGTTTGCTAGGGTAACTTTCTGGGGCTGCCCAGGGCACTTGGCCATTCAAATCCTAGTGAGAGTGGGGATGGACAGTGTAGTGGGGCATACATGGTGATATGTTTTGTTGAGTAGCTGTAGTAGTGGTTAGTTTGTATGATTAAATGCACGATATCAGGTCAGGCAATTGGCCATCTGATGACTGAACAGGTACAAAGAGACAAGCTGCTTGTCTTTGCACATCCCTTGAGGAGGGCGCCTAAGGAGGACTGATTAAATGGGTTTTGAGAGTAGCAAGTGTGTGGCAGTGCCCATTCACATGATCAGCAGTCTAGCAGTCTACTCAATGCTGTGTGCCTGGAGCTGGCCTACAATCCTTAAATAGAGGCTTGTAAGACATAACAACTGGAGCTGGGTGGAGCAACTGAGTGGCAGTACATTACCTTGCAGCTCACCTCCCTTATCACCTTCCTCATGAATTGAGGACACACCAAAGATGCATGAATGGTAGGTTGGTACATCAAACCAAAGATTTCTAACAGATTATCTTGCAACACCTGTATTAATGTAAATTAACAAGTTGTGCTAATTTATGCCATGTTCTCATAAATGCCTGCCTGCCATGCCTGTGCTCAGGACTAAGAAGCCCACTATGTACCTTCAGTTTATAGTGATCAATAAACATAGAGATAGAAGACCATGTGCCCTTCTTTCACATTTCTGGTGAAGGAATGCCTTTTCACAATAGGCTGAAATACCTCTTGTAGATTAGCCTTATTTGATTGGAGAAAGTGTGTGAAGGATTGCATGTACGAGATGATATAAGTCATTAATAACGTGCCTGTACACAAGTGTTCCTAGACGCAACAAGACAAGGAGGAAAGACAGAGGGAGGACAAAACAAACAATATCACTAGGCTTTGTGTCATTCTGATCATGCAAGTGGAATAAGGCAAGGTGCATGGGGGAGGGAGGTTGAAGTGCTACGGGAAGGGAAAGGGGAAGTGTAATCACGGCAGCATTGCTCTGAGTAAATGCAGCCAGGGCAGTTCACCTCTAGGTAAGTGCAGGGAGGCATGGGACTGTAGTGTTACAGTCACTTACAACCCCTAAGTGTGTGCTAGGTCTGGAGGCAATGCAGGGGCAACTGGTGGTGGAGGAGCCTGGAACCCAGTGAGACTCTGAGAGTAGCCAGCACACCAGTCAGCGAAGTAGACAGGAAGGTCAGCAGGGGAAAGTGAGAGATCGATTGATTGATATTTTATTTCTATCGCGCTCGTACACAAGTGTTTCAGAGCGCGACAAGGCAAGGGAGGGGAACAGGGGAGAACAAAACAGCGATCTTACTAGGTCCAGTGACATTGAAAACGCACAAGTGCATGGGAGAGGGGGAGGGAAAAAGTGCATGGGAGGAGGGCGAAGTGGAAAGTGCGAAGCAGAGGAGAAAACAGATCAATAACAATAAATAAATAATAAAGGCAATAAACAGTAGTAATGCAGCCAGCAATTTGCAAGTGCTAGGTTTAAGGCAGAAGACAGGGTAGGTCTGATAAGTGAAGGAAGAAAAAGGCGTAGCTCTATGGGTACAGATACAGACCCCAGTGCAAGGGGTGGGCCGGAGGCAGTGTGGGAGGGTGGCAGGGTGAGCAGGTGCATGGTGCCAAGAGAGAACAGATCAACAGGGGAGAGGGGGAGCGAAGGTATAAGAAAAGAGGAAGGTCTTGAGGTGCTTCCGGAACCAGAGATGGTTCTCCTCAAGTTTTAGAGTGGCAAGGAGGCTGTTCCCGAGGGAGGTCCCAGCCGAAGACAGAGATCTACCCCCCAGCTAATTTCTTTGAAAAACGACTGACCCTGAGGGAGTTGGAGGTAGAGGAGCGAAGAGCTCGAGAGGGGAGATATTTGAGGAGGGATAGCTGAAGGTATTTTGGACCCAGGCCCCAGAAAGCCTTGTGGACAATGCAGAGGGTTTTGAATTTAATCCTTGCATCCACTGGGAGCCAGTGGAGAGATTTCCGAGCTGGAGAGATACGATCCCAGGGCTTGAGGCCAAGGACAAGTCTTGCAGTCCTGTTCTGGATTAGTTGCAGAGGGCGGAGAGTAGAGGCAGGTAGATTTAGAAAGAGGCTGTTACAATAGTCCAAGCTAGAGAGAACCAGAGCTTGGGATACCATGAGCTTCTGGGGGAAAGAGAGGAAAGGCAGAGTACCTCTGAGGAGGTGCAGTCGGAAATTTGACTTTTTAGAGACCTCAGAGATGTGGGCGGAGAAGGAAAGGGTGGAGTCAAAGATGACCCTGAGGTTCTTAGAGAGAATGCAGAGGTGAAAAGGAAGGTCTTGAGCTGCTTCTGGAACTTCCGGTGGTAATACAAGTTTGTATAGGTGTTCTTCAGGAGAATGTGAAAGCAGTTTTAAAGGGAAGACTGACTTTTAACATGTTTCATACAGATTGCAGTTCTTTTGATGTCATGTTGACACTTAAGGAAATAAATATTTCTTGTGTTGCATTGATGTGCACACTTGATGTGCATACTTTAAGCAAAATATTGTGGAGATGAAATTGTGTGATGTTTCATATTGTCATGTTAGGCCATTAGAATAGGATAAGAGAGCACAAGTTTGATTAGTTCAACTTGAGAATTACATTTCTAAAACAGCAGGTCTAGAAACAAATTTAAATCTTTGCAAAAATGCACGAGTAATGTTAAAGAGGAACTTGAATGTAGGGATTGGTCTAGTCAATTGAGCAAAGAGAAGAGTGATTGCATTTCACAGTTTTTATCACTGTACAATTATTGAACATGTTGAAGTAAAGTTTAATCATGTAGAAGAAACTCATTTGATTTTTAGGACCTCCACACTTTTCATGCTTTTTAAGGATATCTTTGTGAAGAGAGCACAATGTCCATTATGCTCTGCATATTTAATTACTAATCATAAATCACAAGGGTTGACTTTAGATTCAGAACTTATTAACATTGATCATACCATGTTTACAGAAGGAATGTCACATGTAGCAGAATCTACCGGAGTTTTTCAACTATGACATACTCTCATTGCAGATTTAGTAATGAAACAGAATTTGAATGCCATTCTAATGCAGCTTTCTGTATGTTGTTTGAAATGACACCATTGATGCAAGAAATAGTTTCCACAGCAGACAATGCTATGTTATGAACTTTCATGTCTTAAAATATAAGTCGATGAAAAACCACACAGTATACATTCAGCAATGTCAATACGAAATGTAGTAGCTATTGCGGGGGAAATCAACACTTTTTCGCAAAATAAACAGGAAGATAGTCAAGAATTGTTAATGATTGTCTTGGAATTATTACTGCAGGAAACTGTTAGTGCAAATAAGTATGTAGGAATTAGTTACAAGTGGAATCATATGTGTGCACAGTGTAAGAAACATTACACTAATCAGGATATTGCTAAACAATTTGTATGTGTTCATATCCCTAATCAGAAATGTGTAAATATTTTCTGACGTTCTAAGTAAAGTATTCCATGACATGCAATCCAGTGACTGTGGTTGTAATTCACAATCACACTGCAAAATCTAGTTTTTATTATGTACATATTGATTATGTTTCAAAGATACAGTGTAGATGGTAGGAACATTATAACGTCAGTAATGCATTTTGTAAAAAGTCAAGTTTCTATTCTATTAGTAAGAAAACTTTTAAGATGTGTGCTCTCATTCTCTTTTTTTAAATAACTGCTGTTATTTGCGAGCGTTTACGTTTAACCATGGATATCTGTAGCACACTGATATTATTAATCGTGGGTATGGAAAAATATGTTTTTAGAAAAGAGAAAATTAAAAAATGTGATTAAGCAAAAAAGGGGAATTTAATAGCTAACGTGAGATGGGAGTAATGTGTGTGGCCAAAGGCTATGGCTAATGTGCTATTTTACGGAACATTCTGCATTGGCCATGGCTTGTGGGTCCCAATGAAACCTATTGGGGCAACATGTCAATGGACCAAAAGAAACCTACTGATGTCACTGCAGCCACATTCTGGCCACTGGCCATGCCTGAAGGCTTGGCTAGTGGGCCCATTTAGGAAACCTATTGTAGCAACACGTACAGTGGCCAAGGCTAAATGCCATGACTAGTGGGCCCCAAATAAAGCTAGTGGTGTGCCCACGGTGCAAGGCCATGGCTTGTGGGCGCCAAAGCTGGTGGTCTTCAAAGAAACTTACATAGTGGGGTGGCCATGGCCAAAGGCCATGTCTAGTGAGCGGAAAAGAAATATATTGTTTTAAAAGATACAGTGGGAACAACCTAAGGACATGCACAATAGGCAGGCTCTTTAGGCCCTGGCTAGTGGGCCCAAAGGACATGTATAGTAGTGGACCTAAAAGAAACCTTTTGTGGGAATGGCCGAAGGCTAGTGGCCATAAAAAAAAAAAAAAAAAAAAAAAAAACTATGGTATAACACGGATCCTGAAATTAATTGAAAAAACTTTAGTTAAGGTCAGTTAAGGTGATCAGATTTAATGCAGTAAAAGCCTTGACATTCAGCAGTTGTGAGAAGTCATGACCAGCTTTACTTGGCTCGTTCTAGTTGTAAAGCACATGAGCACATAAATATTATAAGAGATGGGATTCACAATGACATACAAAAAACATTACGGGGGACATGGCATTATGGAGGACATAAAGCAATTCCATCAGTGATGTCATCTGTGATGTCATCATTGTGTTCATATTTCATGGTTTTTGTTATGCTAAGTTCTCACCTTAGCGTCCCTGCAACTAAAGATTTAGGGCCTCATCACGAGTTGGGCGTTAACGCCGGAGGTATTACCCCCCGACGCTATTAGCGCTGTATCACGGGTTTGGCGGTAATGGAATTCCCCACTGAGCCCATTCGGGAATGCCCCATTCCCCATTGGGCTCAATGAGGAATTTTTGCGCTCTTACCGCCGGCGCTATTACCGCCGGTGGTAATAGCGTGAATTTTCAGCAGAGTTCCCCCCAGCTCAGAGCTGGGGAGAAATCCGCTGAAGCCCTGATTTGGCGGACCCTTAAATCCAGCGGTAATAGCGCGACCGCCAAAGGGATACCGCCAAACTCGTGATGAGGCCGTTAGTCTTGAATTTCACTTTTTTTAAAATGTCAAGGGTTTTGGTATTTCATACGTAATTGAAATTAATACAGACAATTGAGCTAATGAAAATGATGTATCCTGTGTAGACAGTAAAATAAAATGAAATTGTGTAACCACATTACCCCCAAATAAGCCTGTTCTTAAAAACTGTGTTTGCATATTTACTTAACAATTTAAAGTGTTCACATGTATATATACTGTTGATAAATAGAACATTATTAAAATGTTAGAATAACTGTAGAAAGACTACACTCAATCTCACCTAATAAAATTGATTAGAAGACTGCTGACCAAATACATATGTACATACCTTTTTTAAAACGTTTTTATAGCTCCAGATACCAAAGATGCATGCGCTGCTAAATGCAGCAATGACTAGGGAGTTTTACCTGCCGCTTCCACAGCAAACTGCAGCTAAAATGAAATGCAAAAGGATATTTAGTTTTTTTTAACACACATGGTCTTTGATCCATAAATAAGATATGTGTTTTTATTGTTTATTTTTATAACTGAAAAGTTGGTTCTTAAAAATATCCTTTTGTGGGGTACAGAAAAAAAGAGGTAAGAACTGGGAAGGAAAAACACTAGGATTCATACATTTAACAACAAGTTAAAAAAGAACATTTAGGGGGTAATTCATAGAATTCAGCGCACAAGTGGCGCACGCGGCTGGCGCACAGTGTGCGCATGCGAATCCCTGCGCCAGCCGCGTGCGCTAAAATCCATTTCCGCGCACAGCGTATTCATGGATTCCAGCCACCAAAACCAGCCGTGGCGCACAGTGGCGCAGCGACCCTGCAGCAGCGCCAGTTACGCCCCCAAGAACGCCTCTCACGCAGGGAAAAGCCATCAAAATCCCCAATCCAGCGCAAAGGGCTGCGCTAACCCTGTATCAGCACGGCAAGCGGGCTACGTGGATCACTGGGGTGCGCGGGAAGTACCTCACGCGATTGGCCCCGTGCTGGCAGGGCACGCGTATTTCAGGGGTGCGCGGGAAGTTCCACACGCGATTGCCGCAGGGTACGTGTATTTCAGGGGTGCGCGGGAAGTTCCACACGCGATTTCAGCAGGGTACGTGTATTTCAGGGGTGCGCGGGAAGTTCCACACGCGATTGGCCCTGTGCGAGCAGGGTACGCGTATTTAAAGGGTGCGCGGGAAGTTCCACACGCGATTCCAGCAGGGTACATGTATTTCAGGGGTGCGCGGGAAGTTTCACACGCGATTTCAGCAGGGTACGCGTATTTCAGGTGTGCGCGGGAAGTTCCACACGCGATTGGCCCCGTGCGAGCAGGGTACGCATATTTCAGGGGTGCGCGGGAAGTTCCACACGCTAATCCAGCAGGGTACGTGTATTTCAGGGGTGCGCGGGAAGTTCCACACGTGATTTCAGCAGGGTACACGTATTTCAGGGGTGCGTGGGAAGTTCCACACGCGATTTCAGCAGGGTACGTGTATTTCGGGGTGCGGGGGAAGTTTCACACGCGACATCAACAGGGTACGTGTATTTCAGGGGTGCGCGGGAAGTTCCACACGCGATTGGCCCTGTGCGAGCAGGGTACGCATATTTCAGGGGTGCGCGGGAAGTTCCACACGCGATTCTAGCAGGGTACGTGTATTTCAGGGGTGCGCGGGAAGTTCCACACGCGATTTCATCAGGGTACGTGTATTTCGGAGTGCGGGGGAAGTTTCACACCCGACATCAGCAGGGTACGTGTATTTCAGGGGTGCGCGGGAAGTTCCACACGCGATTGGCCCCGTGCGAGCAGGGTACGCATATTTCAGGGGTGCGCGGGAAGTTCCACACGCGATCTCATCAGGGTACGTGTACTTCGGGGTGCGGGGGAAGTATCACACGCAACATCAGCAGGGTACGTGTATTCCAGGGGTGCGCGGGAAGTTCCACACGCGATTCCATCAGGGTTCGTGTATTACAGGGGTGTGCGGGGAGAACCACACGTAAATTGCACGTGTGGGTCCTCCCAGGTGTTGCCTCTACACCCTCCATGGCCCCTGCAGGTGGCTCACACCACAGGGGACTACCCTGCACATGTCCTGCAGGCACCCCATCCACCATGGCCATGCCCCCCAGCCAACCCACATGTCAACTTGCACTACTGCCCACCAACGCATGTCCCCCTGCACCCCCAGCCACCAGGGGCACCCTCCACCAGGCCCCCACCCATATCTCCCACCACCCCCACCCCCCAGCAGTGCAGGGGCACCCTCCACCAGGCCCCCACCCATGTCTCCCACCCCCCACCCCCCAGCAGTGCAGGGGCACCCACCACCAGGCCCCCACCCATGTCCAACTCATGTTCCCCACCCCCCCACCCCCCAGCACTGTGGGGCACCTGCCGGCAGGCCCCCACCCATGTCCAACTAATGTTCCCCACCACCCCCACCCCCAGCAGTGCAGGGGCACCCTCCACCAGGCCCCCACCCATGTTCCCCACCCCCCCAGCACTGTGGGGCACCTGCCAGCAGGCCCCCACTCATGTCTCCCACCCCCCCAACCCCAGCACTGTGGGTCACCTGCCAGCAGGCCCCCATCCATGTTCCCCACCCCCCCCCAGCACTGTGGGGCACCTGCCAGCAGGCCCCCAACCATGTCCAACTCATGTTCCCCACCCCCCAGCACTGTGGGGCACCTGCCAGCAGGCCCCCACCCATGTCTCCCACCCCCCCACACCCCAGCACTGTGGGGCACCTGCCAGCAGGCCCCCACCCATGTCCAACTAATGTTCCCCACCCCCCCACCCCCCAGCACTGTGGGGCACCTGCCAGCAGGCCCCCAACCATGTCTCCCACCCCCCACCCCCCAGCACTGTGGGGCACCTGCCAGCAGGCCCCCACCCATGTCCAACTCATGTTCCCCACCACCCCCATCCCCCAGCAGTGCAGGGGCACCCTCCACCAGGCCCCCACCCATGTCTCCCACCCCCCACCCTCCAGCACTGTGGGGCACCTGCCAGCAGGCCCCCACCCATGTCTCCCACCCCCCCACCCTCCAGCACTGTGGGGCACCTGCCAGCAGGCCCCAACCCATGTCCAACTCATGTTCCCCACCCCCCCACCCCCCAGCACTGTGGGGCACCTGCCAGCAGGCCCCCACCCATGTCCAACTCATGTTCCCCACCCCCCCACGCCCCTAGCACTGTGGGGCACCTGCCCGCAGGCCCCCACCCATGTCTCCCACCACCCCCCCACCCCCCAGCACTGTGGGGCACCTGCCAGCAGGCCCCAACCCATGTCCAACTCATGTTCCCCACCCCCCCACCCCCCAGCACTGTGGGGCACCTGCCAGCAGGCCCCCACCCATGTCCAACTCATGTTCCCCACCCCCCCACGCCCAGCACTGTGGTGCACCTGCCAGCAGGCCCCCACCCATGTCCAACTCATGTTCCCCACCCCCCAGCACTGTAGGGGCACCCACCACCAGGCACCCACCCATGTCCAACTCATGTTCCCCACCCCCCACCCCCCAGCACTGTGGGGCACCGCCACCAGGCCCCCACCCATGTCCAACTCATGTTCCCCACCCCCCCACCCCCCAGCAGTGCAGGGGCACCCTCCACCAGGCCCCCACCCATGTCTCCCACCCCCCCACCCCCCAGCAGTGCAGGGGCATCCTCCACCAGGCCCCCACCCATGTCTCCCACCCCCCCACCCCGAGCAGTGCAGGGGCACCCTCCACCAGGCCCCCACCCATGTCTCCCACCCCCCCCACCCACCAGCAGTGCAGGGGCACCCTCCACCAGGCCCCCATCCATGTCTCCCACCCCCCACCCACCAGCAGTGCAGGGGCACCCTCCACCAGGCCCCCACCCATGTATCCCACCACCCCCACCCCCCAGCAGTGCAGGGGCACCTGCCAGCAGGCCCCCACCCATGTTCCCCACTCCCCCACCCCCCAGCACGGTGGGGCACCTGCCAGCAGGCCCCCACCCATGTCTCCCACCCCCCACACCCCAGCACTGTGGGGCACCTGCCAGCAGGCCCCCACCCATGTCCAACTCATGTTCCCCACCCCCCACCCCCCAGCACTGTAGGGGCACCCACCACCAGGCCCCCACCCATGTCTAACTCATGTTCCCCACCCCCCACCCCGCAGCACTGTGGGGCACCTGCCACCAGGCCCCAACCCATGTCCAACTCATGTTCCCCACCACCCCCACCCCCCAGCAGTGCAGGGGCACTCTCCACCAGGCCCCCACCCATGTCTCCCACCCCCCCACCCCAGCAGTGCATGGGCACCCTCCACCAGGCCCCCACCCATGTCTCCCACCACCCCCACCCCCCAGCAGTGCAGGGGCACCCTCCACCAGGCCCCCACCCATGTCTCCCATCCCCCCACCCCCCAGCAGTGCAGGGGCACCCTCCACCAGGCCCCCACCCATGTCCCCCACCCAGCACTGTGGGGCACCTGCCAGCAGGCCCCCACCCATGTCTCCCACCCCCCCACTCCCCAGCACTGTGGGGCACCTGCCAGGAGGCCCCCACCCATATCCAACTAATGTTCCCCACCCCCCCACCCCCCAGCAGTGTGGGGCACCTGCCACCAGGCCCCCACCCATGTCCAACTCATGTTCCCCACCACCACCACTCCCCAGCAGTGCAGGAGCACTCTCCACCAGGCCCCCACCCATGTTCCCCCCCCCAGCACTGTGGGGCACCTGCCAGCAGGCCCCAACCATGTCTCCCACCCCCCACCCCCCAGCACTGTGGGGCACCTGCCACCAGGCCCCCACCCATGTCCAACTCATGTTCCCCGCCACCCCCACCCCCCAGCAGTGCAGGGGCACCCTCCACCAGGCCCCCACCCATGTCTCCCACACCCCCACCCCGCAGCAGTGCAGGGGCACCCTCCACCAGGCCCCCACCCATGTATCCCACCCCCCCACCCCCCAGCAGTGCAGGGGCACCCTCCACCAGGCCCCCACCCATGTCTCCCACCACGCCCACCCCCCAGCAGTGCAGGGGCACCTGCCAGCAGGCCCCCACCCATGTTTCCCATCCCCCCACCCCCCAGCACTGTGGGGCACCTGCCAGCAGGTCCCCACCCATGTCTCCCACCCCGCCCCACACCCCAGCACTGTGGGGCACCTGCCAGCAGGCCCCCACCCATGTCCAACTCATGTTCCCCACCACCCCCACCCCCCAGCACTGTGGGGCACCTGCCAGCAGGCCCCCACCCATGTCCAACTCATGTTCCCCACCACCCCCACCGCCCAGCAGTGCAGGGGCACACTCCACAAGGCCCCCACCCATGTTCCCCCCCCAGCACTGTGGGGCACCTGCCATGTCTCCTACCCCCCCACCCCCCAGCACTGTGGGGCACCTGCCAGCAGGCCCCCACCCATGTCCAACTAATGTTCCCCACCCCCCCACCCCCCAGCACTGTGGGGCACCTGCCAGCAGGCCCCCACCCATGTCTCCCACCCCCCCACCCCCCAGCACTGTGGGGCACCTGCCAGCAGGCCCCCACTCATGTCCAACTCATGTTCCCCACCACCCCCATCCCCCAGCAGTGCAGGTGCACCATCCACCAGGCCCCCACCCATGTCTCCCACCCCCCCACCCCCAAGCACTGTGGGGCACCTGCCAGCAGGCCCCCACCCATGTCTCCCACCCCCCCACCCCCCAGCACTGTGGGGCACCTGCCAGCAGGCCCCCACCCATGTCCAACTCATGTTCCCCACCCCCCCGCCCCCCAGCACTGTGGGGCACCTGCCAGCACTCCCCCACCCATGTCTCCCACCCCCCCACCCCCCAGCACTGTGGGGCACCTGCCAGCAGGCCCCCACCCCTGTCCAAATCATGTTCCCCACCCCCCCACCCCCCAGCACTGTGGGGCACCTGCCAGCACGCCCCACCCATGTCTCCCGCCCCCCCCCCCACCCCCCAGCACTGTGGGGCACCTGCCAGCAGGCCCCCACCCCTGTCCAACTCATGTTCCCCACCCCCCCACCCCCCAGCACTGTGGGGCACCTGCCAGCAGGCCCCCACCCATGTCCAACTCATGTTCCCCACCACCCCCACCCCCCAGCACTGTGGGGCACCTGCCAGCAGGCCCCCACCCATGTCCAACTCATGTTCCCCACCATCCCCACCGCCCAGCAGTGCAGGGGCACACTCCACAAGGCCCCCACCCATGTTCCCCCCCCAGCACTGTGGGGCACCTGCCATGTCTCCTACCCCCCCACCCCCCAGCACTGTGGGGCACCTGCCAGCAGGCCCCCACCCATTTCCAACTAATGTTCCCCACCCCCCCACCCCCCAGCACTGTGGGGCACCTGCCAGCAGGCCCCCACCCATGTCTCCCACCCCCCCACCCCCCAGCACTGCGGGGCACCTGCCAGCAGGCCCCCACCCATGTCCAACTCATGTTCCCCACCACCCCCATCCCCCAGCAGTGCAGGTGCACCATCCACCAGGCCCCCACCCATGTCTCCCACCCTCCCACCCCCCAGCACTGTGGGGCACCTGCCAGCAGGCCCCCACCCCCCAGCACTGTGGGGCACCTGCCAGCAGGCCCCCACCCATGTCCAACTCATGTTCCCCACCCCCCTGCCCCCCAGCACTGTGGGGCACCTGCCAGCACGCCCCCACCCATGTCTCCCACCCCCCCACCCCCCAGCACTGTGGGGCACCTGCCAGCAGGCCCCCACCCCTGTCCAAATCATGTTCCCCACCCCCACACCCCCCAGCACTGTGGGGCACCTGCCAGCAGGCCCCCACCCATTTCCAACTCATGTTCCCCGCCCCCTCCACCCCCCAGCACTGTGGGGCACCTGCCAGCAGGCCCCCACCCATATCCAACTCATGTTCCCCACCCCCCAGCACTATAGGGGCACCCACCACCAGGCTCCCACCCATGTCCAACTCATGTTCCCCACCCCCCCCACCCCCCAGCACTGTGGGGCACCTGCCACCAGGCCCCCACCTATGTCCAACTCACGTTCCCCACCCCCCCACCCCCAGCAGTGCAGGGGCACCCTCCACCAGGCCCCCACCCATGTCTCCCACCCCCCCACCCCCCAGCAGTGCAGGGGCACCTGCCAGCAGGTCCCCACCCATGTCTCCACCCCCCCACACCCCAGCACTGTGGGGCACCTGCCAGCAGGCCCCCACCCATGTCCAACTCATGTTCCCCACCACCCCACCCCCCAGCACTGTGGGGCACCTGCCAGCAGGCCCCCACCCATGTCCAACTCATGTTCCCCACCACCCCCATCCCCCAGCAGTGCAGGTGCACCATCCACCAGGCCCCCACCCATGTCTCCCACCCCCCCACCCCCCAGCACTGTGGGGCACCTGCCAGCAGGCCCCCACCCATGTCTCCCACCCCCCCACCCCCCAGCACTGTGGGGCACCTGCTGGCAGGCCCCCACCCATGTCCAACTCATGTTCCCCACCCCCCCACCCCCCAGCACTGTGGGGCACCTGCCAGCAGGCCCCACCCATGTCTCCCGCCCCCCCACCCCCCAGCACTGTGGGGCACCTGCCAGCAGACCCCCACCCCTGTCCAACTCATGTTCCCCACCCCCCCACCCCCCAGCACTGTGGGGCACTTGCCAGCAGGCCCCCACCCATGTCCAACTCATGTTCCCCACCCCCCCCCCCACCCCCCAGCACTGTGGGGCACCTGCCAGCAGGCTCCCACCCATGTCCAACTCATGTTCCCCAACCCCCAGCTCTGTAGGGGCACCCACCACCAGGCTCCCACCCATGTCCAACTCATGTTCCCCACCCTCCCCACCCCCAGCACTGTGGGGCACCTGCCACCAGGCCCCCACCCATGTCCAACTCATGTTCCCCAACCCCCAGCTCTGTAGGGGCACCCACCACCAGGCTCCCACCCATGTCCAACTCATGTTCCCCACCCCCCCCACCCCCAGCACTGTGGGGCACCTGCCACCAGGTCCCCACCCATGTCCAACTCATGTTCCCCACCCACCCACCCCCAGCAGTGCAGGGGCAACCTCCACCAGGCCCCCACCCATGTCTCCCACCCCCCCACCCCCCAGCAGTGCAGGGGCACCCTACACCAGGCCCCCACCCATGTCTCCCATTCCCCCACCCCCCAGCACTGTGGGGCACCTGCCAGCAGGTCCCCACCCATGTCTCCCCCCCCACACCCCAGCACTGTGGGGCACCTGCCTGCAGGCCCCACCCATGTCCAACTCATGTTCCCCACCACCCCCACCCCCCAGCACTGTGGGGCACCTGCCAGCAGGCCCCCACCCATGTCCAACTCATGTTCCCCACCACCCCCACCACCCAGCAGTGCAGGGGCACACTCCACCAGGCCCCCACCCATGTCTCCCACCCCCCCACCCCCCAGCACAGTGGGGCACCTGCCAGCATGCCCCCACCCATGTCTCCCACCCCCCCCACCCCCCAGCACTGTGGGGCACCTGCCAGCAGGCCCCCCCCATGTCCAACTCATGTTCCCCACCCCCCCACCCCCCAGCACTGTGGGGCACCTGCCAGCAGGCCCCCACCCATGTCTCCCTCCCCCCCACCCCCCAGCACTGGGGGGCACCTGCCAGCAGGCCCCCACCCATGTCCAACTCATGTTCCCCACCCCCCCACCCCCCAGCACTGTGGGGCACCTGCCAGCAGGCCCCCACCCATGTCCAACCCATGTTCCCCACCCCCCAGCACTGTAGGGGCACCCACCACCAGGCACCCACCCATCTCCAACTCATGTTCCCCGCCCCCCCACCCCCCAGCACTGTGGGGCACCTGCCACCAGGCCCCCACCCATGTCCAACTCATGTTCCCCACCCCCCCACCCCCAGCAGTGCAGGGGCACCCTCCACCAGGCCCCCACCCATGTCTCCCACCCCCCACCCCCCAGCAGTGCAGGGGCACCCTCCACCAGGCCCCCACCCATGTCTAACACCCCCCCACGCCCCAGCAGTGCAGGGGCACCCTCCACCAGGCCCCCACCCATGTCTCCCACCCCCCCACCAACCAGCAGTGCAGGGGCACCCGCCACCAGGCCCCCACCCATGTCTCCCACCCCCACCCCCCAGCAGTGCAGGGGCACCTGCCAGCAGGCCCCCACCCATGTCTCCCCCCACCCCCACCCCCCAGCACTGTGGGGCACCTGCCAGCAGGCCCCCACCCATGTCTCCCACCCCCCACACCCAGCACTGTGGGGCACCTGCCAGCAGGCCCCCACCCATGTCCAACTCATGTTCCCCAACCCCCACCCCCCAGCACTGTAGGGGCACCCACCACCAGGCCCCCACCCATGTCCAACTCATGTTCCCCACCCCTCCCACCCCCCAGCACTGTGGGGCACCTGCCACCAGGCCCCCACCCATGTCCAACTCATGTTCCCCACCACCCCCACCCCCCAGCAGTGCAGGGGCACCCTCCACCAGGCCCCCACCCATGTCTCCCACCCCCCCACCCCCAGCAGTGCAGGGGCACCCTCCACCAGGCCCCCACCCATGTCTCCCACCATCACCACCCCCCAGCAGTGCAGGGGCACCTGCCAGCAGGCCCCCACCCATGTCCAACTCATGTTCCCCACCACCCCCACCCCCCAGCACTGTGGGGCACCTGCCAGCAGGCCCCCTCCCATGTCCAACTCATGTTCCCCACCACTCCCACCCCCCAGCAGTGCAGGGGCACCTTTCACCAGGCCCCCACCCATGTTCCCCACCCCCCCAGCACTGTGGGGCACCTGCCAGCAGGCCCCCACCCATGTCTCCCACCCCCCCACCCCCCAGCACTGTGGGGCACCTGCCAGCAGGCCCCCACCCATGTCGAACACATGTTCTCCACCCCCCCAACCCCCAGCACTGTGGGGCACCTGCCAGCAGGCCCCCACCCATGTCACACACACCCCCACCCCCCAGCATTGTGGGGCACCTGCCAGCAGGCTCCCACCCATGTCCAACTCATGTTCCCCACCATCGCCACCCCCCAGCAGTGCAGGCTCACCCTCCACCAGGCCCCCACCCATGTCTCCCACCCCCCCACCCCCCAGCACTGTGGGGCACCTGCCAGCAGGCCCCCACCCATGTCTCCCACCCCCCCCACCCCCCAGCACTGTGGGGCACCTGCCAGCAGGCCCCACCCATGTCCAACTCATGTTCGTCACCCCCCCACCCCCCAGCACTGTGAGGCACCTGCCAGAAGGCCCCCACCCATGTCTCCCACCCCCCCGCCCCCTAGCACTGTGGGGCACCTGCCAGCAGGCCCCCACCCATGTCCAACTCATGTTCCCCATCCCCCCACCCCCCAGCACTGTGGGGCACCTGCCAGCAGGCCCCCACCCATGTCCAACTCATGTTCCCCAGCCAACATGTCATCACAATCTAGATCCCTGGTCCCTATGGTCAGCCTCCAAATGCAAAACACCCATCCGAGTATTGCATCCACCCACTCATAATTGGCAATTACATGACAGAACACCAATTGCAAGTTCCGAAACAAACACATTTCCCTCACATACACCCAATGGGTGTCAGTGAATCTCAAAACCCATATCATGATATGCATGAAAACAATGAGATGATACTACACATTGAAGTTTGATAAAAAAAAATATGTATTAAAGGAAACATAAATAGAATCAAAAATAAAGAAACATAAATGGGAATGTACAAAAATGAAAAGAAGCATGCCCGTGAAAAAAAGCAAAACCAAAAATCAAAATCCAAAGTAATGGTGTCCAAAGTCACTGTCCACAAAACAAAATCCAATGGGAAATAAAAAAGAAAGCCATTGCTCCATGGTTAAAATGTGAAAGAAAAATACAATCCAACAGTGAAGTATGTACATACGAACAAGCCAGGGTCCATTATCCCAACAAAACAAAGGAAACCTATCTAACTACACTAACTAATAAAATAAACTATATACAAAAATGTGGCCAATGTCCAAAAGGTAAAAAATAAATCCCAAAAAAATGAAACCTAACCCTACCTACATAACTATGTACAAGGGCAGCGGGCTAATTTGACGGCTCACTTTTGGATGTCCCGGGCCAGTGCATCATCAAACTCCCGCTCAATGTCCCAGAGGCGGTCCTCCTCCATGGCCCCGAGGGTCCGCAGGGCCGTTGACGTGTCCACCTCCAAACCACTGCGGATTGCCTCGAGGCACTCGGCCCGCCTCAGGGCCCTCCGCATGGAGTTCTCCGCCCTGAGCATAGTGAGCCGTGCCTCTTCCGCCCGCTGCCACTCTGCATCTATGGCGTGGCCCAACCGCTGCCACACGGAAGACACTCTCTATCCTGGGTCCTCCTGCCCTCTGACCGATGCCTGCCCCTCCGATGTTGAAGGCCCCGAGCCTTCATGGCTCCCACCACGTTGCTGCTGCTGCTGTGCTTCTGCCCGTGCACTGCCTCCTGCTGCCTGCACATCCTCCGCCGGCTGGGGTGCAGTCGTTTATGTGGCCACCCCTGCTGGACGTCCGACTCCCGACTGTGGCAGGGATGCCTCCTCCACCAGCCTAGCCGCACCGTCAGAGGCAGCTCCACAGGGCACCCAGGTGACTGATGGGTGGGAAGATGGCACGGAGGACGACTTGCGCGTAGGGGGTTCAGTTGAGGAGGGGGTCGTAGCAAGCCCCATCATACAGAGGAATCCGGCCTGTCCCAGCAGGCTGACGTGGTCAACGAGCTATTCGAGATGACGTGCAGTCTCCTCATGAAAAGACTGCAGGTCACCTCGCATGGCCCGTTGACGCAACGCCACACCAGTCAGAACAGGCTCAACCCGGACCCGGATAGCCACGTCCGCAGGCAGAGGAACGCAAGTTGTCTTGAGCTCATCCCCTGCCTGAAAACGGGTCTGGACGTAGGCATCCCTGCTGGTGCAAGATGAAGCAGGGACAAGATCAGGGACAGGATTGCACACAGGCACCTCCGCGGCGGCCTGTGCTGCCTCCTGTCCCTGGTCCTGCACTGCACCACTAGCACCAGTGGGATCCCCACCTCAAGACCCCATCTCTGTTGCTTGCACGGCCTCCTCCTCCACCAAACCCCCCACCAACCTGGATGACTCCGTGCCATCTTCCCCTGTTGGGCCCTGTGGGGTCCCAGCTGCCCCTTCTGCTGCCGAGGAGTCCAACTCCAACCTCCACCTCTTGGACCTCCCCCCGGCAGCTGCGGCCTGGGACGCGGCACCGGACTCCTCACTCCCCGACGAGATGACAACATGGGAGGGGAGCCAGGCCTTGCATCTCCGGCTGGCGGTGGGATCCCCGCCGCTGTGCTCCACAGCACCTTCTCCGCCCTCTTCATCAGTTGACGCTGCAGAAAGGGAGAAATAAAACACAGGCATCAGGGCACTGTACAATGGACACATACACACATGACAGTTGTACATGAGTGGCATTGGCAAACCTCAGACATGTCATCACAATCCCCAACACACATGTCATTTCAACTCGCACACATGAGCCATACCACAGCCATATCGCAACTGCCAGCACCATCCATACACATACAACAGCATGAGCAGGCAAAGGTGTGCCAGACATCACATGCAATACAGGAAGTGCACCACACATGTACACACACCACCACACTTGCATGCATGTGTACACCTCTGCCAAGTGTCGCAGTGTTCAGATGGGCATCCATGTCACATCTGCCGATCAGGCTTCCACATACCGCTGTCACATGCATCCATGTTGCATCACTGTTGCACCCTTGTCAAATACACACAGATGCACATGTACACAGTGCTGATACATGCAGCTGAAAACAACATACATGCGTGACATCACGGACATGTCTACCAACATACACATTCATCCAAACATGTGTGCCCACACAACTGCATTTGGCATGCGAGCCTACACACACAAGCACCATCCATGTCTCACACATTCCAGCCCTCGCATGTGTTAGCCCCAGGGCCCTGTACACCCCCACCCATACTCGACCCCATAAAAACAGATGTGCAACCTGCACACTACTGAAAAATCACCACACGCACATCTCACGATCAGGATGCATGTACACTTACAGCTCGACTCCAGACGGGTCTGCCTCTCAAGGACCTGGACGTGGAGTGCTGGGGATATGCGTTCCAGGACCCTCATCTGTTCTTCCGACAAGTGGCCCCGGCGCCCCTTGGCATCCGCTGCCTTCAAGAGGTGCCGGGCCTTGTTCAGGGTCCTGGACCTAAAGTCCTCCCAGCGCTTCTTGACATGTTGTAAGTCGCGGACTGCCACCCCCTCCGCGTTGATGGCAGTCACGATGTCAGTCCAGATCCGAGTCCGTCCTTCCTTGTCGGCGCGGGAACTTCCGAAGAGGGCATCATACTGCCCCAGGACTTGCTCCACCAGGACACCAACTTCGGTGGCACTGAAGCTGGTGCCCCTCTGCCTCTCTGGCCGGGGGTTGTCAGTGGTCTCAGATGGTGTTTGCCCCGACATGACAACCCCAGAGGCAGGAATGGGTTGGCAACTGGGTCCTGGGGCTGGGCTGTGGAGCGATGGAATCCCAGTCGGGAGTCTTCGGTTCCAGCAGGGGTGGTCACAGCAACAGCACCCCTGGCTGATGTGCAGGCAGCAAATGGCAGGGCACGTGGGCAGCAGGCAGTCAGGCAGCAGCAGATGGCAGGTGGGAGCGTGCTCGGGGCTCTGGGGGGCAGTAGTTCGGCCTTCTGGGCAGGAGCATGGTCTTCCGTGTGCTTACGCGTGGCCAGCTTGATACGGAGTGATTTGGCACGTGAAAATTTGGCACATCAGCGTGTAATTCAAGGAAAGGACCTTAGCGTGTAAGCGCGTCTGCACGCATATGCATTTTCATTGGACAGAAGGCCCCTCAAGCGCAAGCGCCCCTGTGACGTGACGCGTACAGGCGTGCATGGGCATTTCAGTGCGCGTGAAAAACTGCACGTCCGCGTGTAATACGAGGAAAGGGCCCATGCGCGTAAGTGACGTGACGCGCGTGTGCGTTTCCCTCAGCACGGGTTAAAGGTGAGCGGGCCCAGCAGTTCGCTGTACGTGCCTTTCGTGGAGACCGACGTGTGTTGCTGCTTCCTGTTGTTTCGCGCGCCATCACAACTTCACAGCTATCAAGGACGTATCTCTTCTTTTGGTGGGGGTATTGGCTATGCGTGTTTTTCTGCATCGCGCTAGTCAGACGGTGAGTCGCACACGCTCTTTTTCACACTGCGGGTGCCCCTATGTATCACACCCATTTTCGATGTCATAGTAGCCTGCGTGTCCCACGCGTACGCGTTATTCGTGTTACTGGGTGCCACCGCGTACTGCGGGAGGTTGATTCCACGCTCGTAGGCTGCAGGGTTGCGTGCACGGTTTTACTGCAGTTTTGGGGTGCCTGAGCGTTGCGTGACCCGTCACCACATCACCGGGGTCACATACAGCCTTGCAGGTGCAGGGTGGCTGTTAACATCTTGCTTCCCACCCCCTTCACCCCAATTGCCCAGGTCAATTGTGGTGTACACCTCCCATTGGCACCACTCCATCTGTGCCAGCACTTCTACATCTGTGCCATGGTTGGGAGGCTACCAAAGGTGAGGGGCGCCTCAGCTGGGCGTCCTCCTCATGGCGGGCGTCGTCGGGGACGTGGCCGTGGTGACCAGGGAGTAGGGGGACTCCAGGGTGTCCAGGGCGGCCACAGAGGGGGAAGAGGCAGGGGTGCGCCACTTGAGCACAATGTTGTGCCATGTGTCGGTGCAGTCATGCCACCACCCCCTGTGGTTCTGGGGGATGCAGCTCCTGCATCTGGCACTGGCACCCGTTCGACCCGGCAGTCCGTTCCATCGACTGCCACGGGCCCAAGGGTAGTGGTAGCTGCAGGTGCAGCTGTGGACACCGCCACCCAGGCTCAGGGTCTGCCAGCGCAGGCTGCTTTGGCACTTGAAGAGCCCTTGGTAGATCTCCAACATGCCAGGGGGGAAACCATAGGGGCAGGCCGGGCTGCTCAGACTAAGACACGTGTCCCTGGGGCAGTCATGTCATCTGCTGCCCCGAACAGCCGGGTGTTGGCAAGTGCAGGGGCAGATGCACCCAACAGCACCGCGGTTGTGAGTCTGCCAACCAGGACCGTTGCGGCCAATGACCCTGCCACAGCTGATGTTGCTGCGCAGGGTCCATTAGTGGGCACCCAGCTGCCACTGACACGAGTCAGGCCTTTGGTCATCCCTCCACCTGCCACTCTCTTGGCTCAATCCACCGAACCCACTGGCCATACTGGTCAGGGCGGCATTAGCCAGCCAGGGTCTGCGCCACAGTCCAAGAGGAGGAAGGTTGCACCTGCAGCACAGGCTGGGACCCCACACACAGCCATGACCTCCTGCACGTCGAGGAAGAAGCCTTTCTGTAAGCAGGAACTGGACTTCCTCGTGGACTACGTGCGGGGCCACAGCCGTGACATGCTAGTGGGTGCCAATAGTCAGACTACGGCTGCCCAACATGACACCCACTGGAAGCATGTTGCGGAACATGTCAGTTCATTCGGCCATGAGGTGCGCACGGCGCAAGAGTGCAAAAAGCGTTGGAATGACATCAAGCGCAGCACTAAGGCTAAGCGTGCCTCTAATTACAACTTGACTCTGGTGACTGGCGGTGGGCCTGCAGCAGAGGAGGAAGAGCTCACTCCGCATGAGGCTCTCGTTGCGGAGTTCATACCACCTGAATTGGTCGAAGGAGTGGGAGAGATGCTGGACTTTGATGCCCAGTCCAGTGAGTGTTGATGCGTGTTTGTTGAGGACGTGTGTGTTTCACTTGTGGGATGTGTTGTGCATGATTGCTGCTACATGTGACGTGTACATGGTTCTGATGTGTAAGTAATGCAATGCTTTCGTCATGCATGTCTCCTCTGCCTGCATGCGGGACTCCATGTGGGCATGCTCCCTTGCTCCTCCTCCGCCACTCTGCACCCCAGTTCCACCTTTGCACTGGTCTGCTTCAATCTTGCCAATGTGTAGTTTCTTGTTCATGTGTCCTGTGTAGATGCTAACTTCCAGCGTAGAAACTGCCAGACATATGCCGTGTGGTACAGCCATAGTACTCGATGCAGGGTATCTCACTTGTACTGTGCATGGGTCAGATGTCCCGCAGGGACATGAGTGCCCATTCATGCTCCATGTGCATTGCACACATGCCCCTATGTGTCCTTGACTGGATGATCACTGTAATATAAGTCCTTGGTTACATACATTGCCTGCCATCTCATCAGCCTTCCCATGTCAACTGTGGCTCAGTCCTGCGTTGCACACATGTTTAGGCTCTGACAATCTGTGTGGCTCACAGGCCTCAGCCTGTTCAATGGCCAATGACTCTGTCCAACTCTTGTTGTGTCTTCTTCACACGTGGGCGGCCTCCGGAGTTTTCATCATGTGTCCTGCCTACTGTCCCAGCATCATTTGCAGTGTTGTCATTTGAATCACCATAAGCTGTTGATGCCAGTCAACACTGCCTGTCAATACACAGGTGTATGGTCAGCCTTTTGATACCATGCTAGGCATCCCTGCTTTGGTACTGGGGTGGAGGGGTGCTTGGCTTCTAGATATGGTACACATTGAATGCACAATGCACGTGATGTCTGAATTTGACATTGCACTGCCTTCACATTTCCTGGCAAACACCATGGAGTGCTTGTACATGTAGGTAGTGAGTGGCGTACACATTTTCTGCACTGCATAGACCCACTTCCATGGAAACTGCCACCTTTCAACAGGTCTGATCACAGAAGCTATTCAAAGTTGACCCAGCATGCATGCCAGGTTATATGTTGTGTGTCACATGTCTGCCGGATGCGTTTGCTCTCGGTGTGTGTGTGTGTCGTGTGCTTCTGACATGTGTAGTGACCTTTTTTCTCTCTATTTATCAGGTGATGACGCAATGGAGGCGGAGGATGGTGTTGTCATGCCAGACACAGGGTTGGTAACACCACATCAACCCGGCACTAGTGGGGGTCGTTGGGTGGTAGGCCACGAAAACCCCCAAGTGCTGCAGTCCATCTTGTCTCTGGCTGCCTATGAGTCCAGCCTTGATGACGACTCTGACGTCCATGTTGAGTTGGATGAGCATCAAGTCTATGTGTCAGGGGTGAGTGATTCTGATGTGGACACTCCTCTGTCTGCGACCCCTGCACTGAGGGATCAGACAGTCTTGGTTCCTCCGCCCGTGGTGGGTCGGGACGCAGGGTCACCCTCCACACCAGTCACTGATGTGCCTGGGACATCACGTCGACGGGGGCATGTAGTCGTGCAGCCGCGGGCGGTGCCAACACAGCGAGGACCCCCGGTCCTTGGGTCCCGCAGGGGTCAAGCCCGGCAACGTGGTCGCCGCACGCAACCGCTGTATACTGAGTGGGAGCAAGACATGACTGCCAATTCCGAACGGCAGGGGGCAGCAATAGAGAACATCGCTGAGAGCATGGAGCGTGTGGCCCGATCTGTGCTCCCCCCTGCTAGGCAGGTGCTTCTCCAGCAGCAGGCGGCACGGTCCACGGCCCGCTCGCTCAGGCTGGGCATGGCGGCCTCAGACAGGGCACGCCAGGCTGAAATGTCGTCTCTGCGTCAAGCAATTGCTGCTCACGCAGAGGCGCACATGGATGCCCTGAGGGAGGAGTATGCTTCCCTCAGATCCACTCTGGGTGTCCTTATGATGTCCCAGAGGCAGCAGGCAGAGGAGAGGTTTGCACAGCTTGAGCGTACCATCTCGGCTGAGCTACAGGCTTGCCGGGAGGTGCAGCGGTTGTCCAGCCAGGCCTTACAGGAGGAACTCCGTGTTACACGTGCTACCTTGCAAGAGGAAGCACGTGTATCACGTGAGGTTCTGCATGCAGACCTACGTCACATCGCCACACAGAACCAGGCTCACCCATCCGGCAGACTTGCTGCCGACGAGGGGCAAGCTGCGGCTAGGCGTGGCCAGGCTACTGTGCCACGTCCTCCTTTACAGGATGAGCCAGACTCGGACGACCATCTATCTCCCACATAGGTCGGCTGTGCAGGCGTTGAGCCAATGGAGGTTTTTTTTGTTTGGCTCAGCATCATCGCATGTGGATGTACCTCCCCCCTCCTGGGTGCCTCCCCTCCCCCCCCGTGTCGTATGTGGCCATTTTTGATTTTTCTTTTAGTTTAGTTAGTTAAGTTTCTGTTTGATAGTTAGTTTAATTAGGTAATGTAGGTTTTCCATTGTTAGTGTAATTAGTTAATAGTTGATTTAGTTTAAAATTGCTAGTCTATTGTGCTTTCATGTGATGGTGCGGTGCTTTGTGGCTCTTGAAGGCATCCACTGTCTGTTCCAGCTGGGCCCTTCAGGCTTGTCTTGTGTATGTGTTTGCTGCTTGGGGTCCTTGACTCACAAATGCCACTCCTGCCTCCCTTATCCATGGGCTCGCAAGGATGGTTCGGTGTTAAAGAATATTACACAAGGGCTTTGGACTGTCATATCTGTGGCATGTCTGGTGCTGTGTGACTTGTGTTGACACCCCTAGTGGGGATGATTTTGGTGTTATTGTCCACTGTTCAGCTTTTGCTAGATGGGGTGTGTCATGATTAATGTGTACATTGATTGCTATGCATTGTGTAGTATGTTTCATATCTTTCCTGTACACGTGGTTGTTGCAATTCATGCTGTAGATAGTGTTCCACACTTTGGATGTGAAAGACGGACTGATGGTGTGATTTGTGATGTGACTCTCTGACATGGTCAAGTAATGAGATGCCTGATGAGACACACACTGATGACTTTGAAGCATTAATCATGTGTTTCATGCCCTTTCTGCAGGGGGATGAGCCTCCAGAGCACCTCTGCCAGCAGACATGGCCCATTGGACGACGGAATTCTGGACCCGTTTGTTGGTGCCCACATGCACATGTGTGCACAAGCAGAGGCACAGGGATTGCAGACCCACATCCTAGAACTGCTGACATGTTCCAAGGAACTCCAGGCAAGGTGAGCAGCACAGGGGGGCAACGACACAGCAAAGCTTGCACCAGGCGAGTTGCACATGCAGGCTTAGTCACAGCACTGAGGGTGAGCTTAGACGAATATTGGTGTTGAAGCACACAATGCAGCTCAGATGTGTTGGTGGACTGATGGATGTGGATAGTAGGGTTGTCTGGGACACATGTAGGGGCAGTGGCACATACCCTCCGGTACACCAAGGTCCATTGAGGCACTTGTAACAACCATGTAGCCTTCCGAGACATGGAAAGGGGCATCTCACAGGGACATACAGCCAGGGACATACTCGGGTGCAGTGCATTTCTTTTCCATGTACTTTATGATAAATGCACTGCCAACTTTGTTTCGGTCATGGTGGTACGCAACTTGCTCTGAAGTCATGGCTTGCTATATGGGTCTGTCTGCTTACCCAGGGAACATTGCATGTTGTGTGAATTATGACACATTGGCATTCCATTTGCCACACACCCACCAGCGGCTGACTTACTGCATTGACTGTGTATGACCTGTCACAGGGGTGATGTTATATATGGGTGCGAAGCATCTACACCAGATTGTCTGTTTGTAGAGTAGTTTGTTGCTATGGGGCATGTTTGGTGTTGTGTTTTTGTGTAATTGGCACGTACAGGTTGTTGACTGTGGCTCTCTTTGCAGCATTGCAGTGCTCCTGTAACCAGACCTGAGAGTGCGCAGGCAGGAGGCCAGCACTCAAAACCAGAGCTAAGTGTCTTGTTGTTTTTCTTTCGAACTGCTCTCCATAGGCTTGCGGTGGAGTGTACTAATGCATGGATGTATGTGTGGTTCAATTTGGTATGTTTTCTCTCCCTAATCACCCGTGATCCTATGCAATTTCGAACCCTGTACCCTCTACCCGGTGTTCCTGCTTCCCGTACCTATCCAAGCAACGTTCCCTGACCCTCTTTCCCCGCTGGGGTTGCGGATGCCTGTGTAAGCCCCGAACTTGCAGGCGCCAAAACCCTAGAGGGGGTGGTTGGTTCGTACCAATCCTGAGCCTGGACTACAGAAGGCCATGACAATGATGTCCAAGTTTGTTTGGATTGTGTATGTGTTCATGCAGGTAGTACATTTTCGTGCATTCCCTAGTTTCATGTGTCATTCCTCCTCCCCTCTCCTGCCACTCATTGCAGTCAGCCAGTGTGTCAACACCTGTCCCGACTGCATATCCCTGAACCTCCTTCCCCACCAGGGTCTCAGGGGCCTGTGTGAGTTTGACCTTGCAGGCACCCGGGGCATGGTGGGGGTGGTTGTTTCGTGACACTCCCGCGCCTGTACAGGGGACCTGTGACAGTACACATCCGTTCATGGTGCATCATCCTATGTCATGTACCACACATGTTTCACATCCTGTCGTGACATTGTTTTACTGTGCTACCTTGGTTGTTGCATCATTGTGGTAGTACTTGGCCTTTGTGAGGTACTGCTACGTCAAGTCATCTACTGGAGGGTGTTGTGATTCGTTTTTCTGGCTTGGATTTTGTGATTTTGGACATTGATTATGAGGGTGCAGGCACCTTTTTACACACAAGGTGGGAGATGGTGACGAAGGGTAAAGGTGATCCTGTGGCCAGGTGGAATTGAGGTTTGAAGGCTCCATGACCCAGGTGCATTTGTTCAGTGGGTCATGGTCATTTGTGAGGGAGGGGGGGTTGTTGTTGATAGTTGCCATGCCCTGCAGTGTGATGGGAACTCTGACATTGTAATGGTGGTATCCTATGTACATGTTGTGTTCTGCTGATCAATGCCTGTTCATGTGTTGTGTTTACCTTTCAGGTGTGAGGGGATAGTTGTGGTTTGACATGCTGGGGTGTACACATGGTGAATGTTCACATGTGATGTGTAGAGAACACTAATGGTCACTTGAGTGCACATGCATATGTGGAGTGTATGTCCTTGCAGAACCACACACTTGCACTCTGATGCATTACATGTACTCCCACCCTTGCATATCCACGTGTACACTGTTTGCCTTCTGGTGCCCACTGTGTCCCTGCAGCACATGTTCTGTGACCGATTATGGATCCTGTACATGCCTAATTTGCTGTTTGATGTGGTCTGTCACTTAGATGTGATGCTCAGGGTGTGCATCACACACAATGGCTGTTCACTGTGCTGTGCGTTGAGCAGTGTGTTGCAGGAGTAGGACACTGCACACATGAGCTGCAGTGTTGATTTTGCAATGCACAATGTGCATTTAGACAAGCATTCATTGTTATGTTACGTCTACGACTCTTATAATGCATTTGGAAATGACTTATTTTGGGTGGGAGATTTTGTTGGTCTGTCATTTCATCTGATTCCGGGTCAGGCATCATTGTCTGATGCCACTGTACATTTAGGACATGGCAATGTGTACCTTATCGTTACTGTGTTGGTGTATGGGTATTGCTTGGCATGTCATGTTGTGGTTGGGAGGGTTTAAGTGACATGACACTGATGGCCATGGCCTGTTTTGCAGGTGTGTGTGATGCACACCTTGCATGTCAGGGTCATCCGCTTCTCAGAGCAACTAGCTGGGGGTAGATCTCTCTCCGTGGCAGGGCCCTCCCTCTGGAACAGCCTTCCTGCCTCACTTGAACTTGAGGGGAACCATCTCCAGTTCTGGAAGCACCTCAAGACCTTCCTCTTTGCTTCTGCTTTCTCTCTGCCTCTCCCTTGCAGAATTCTTCACTGGAACTGCACTGGAGCTGCAACTGGGCCACTCTCACCAACCTCGGTCCCTGGCCCAGCCACTCTCCACTTGCACTGCCTCCCTGGCAACCCCTGCACTGCGGAACTGTCTCTCTATCCCTACAGCCCACCCTTCCCAGCACTTGTCTGCACTTACCTTTGCAGTTGCCACCAGCCGACCTGTGTATTTTATTTTTGGGCTACTTCCCCTGTACTGCACTCCCCCCCCTTCCCCTTGCACTTGTCCCTTCCCCCTACCCCTGCACTTGCAAAATCTCAATGACACCTGGCCTAGTAGTACCGTTGTCTGTCTTCCCTTGTTCCCCCCTCCCTGCCTCATCGCACCTTGAAATACTTGTGTGTAGGCCATATCATGTCATATGTCATATATGTGCCTTTTGGTCACACGGGATAGCTTGTGTTTAAGTAGCTAGGGATGCAGACGATGTGGCACTTCCATGGCAACTATCTCAGGGTGGTAGGGTTGTGACAGTTGACTGTCTCTTTGTCATCATCGATTGTCACCTGGTATGTGCCAGGCCTGTGTGCCCTCCGCAGCGGTGGGAGTTTAGGTGAAAAATGTGGCCACAAGCTGGGTCCGGGCTTCCTCGCCACGTGCCCTGTCCCCTCCCATGGGCAGCACCTGTGCCTGTGGTTGGGGATGTGGGGGCACCACCATGTCCACCGGGACGCCCTGCCGGGTTGCAACATTGTGCAGGACACATGCTGCCACAATGATCCTGCACACTACTGGTGGTGCATAGAGTAGTTGCCCACCAGAGCGGTCAAGGGAGCGGAAACGTGACTTGAGCACTCCGAATGTGCGCACCACTATTGCCCTGGTTGCAATATGGGCGGCGTTGTATCTTACCTGGGGTGGTGTGGTGGGGTTCCGGATTTGCGTCACCATGTGGTTGCTCAGAGGGTAGGCACTGTCCCCTGGGGAGGTGATAATAGTTGAGATTATTAGGGTTTGGATATTTGTCTGTGTGTGACTTGCATGCATGTGCAAGGGCATTTGTTCTGACCTAGGAGCCATGTGTCGCCATGCTGCCCAGCTTCCAGGGCCCGGCTCAGGGCGGACATTCTGTATATGACACTGTCATGGGTGGAGCCAGGGTAGTTTGCATAGACAGAGGTGATGATTCCCTTTGCATCGCATACCACCTGTACATTGATGGAATGCCAGTGCTTGCGGTTTCGGTAGATGTGCTCAGTGGCCCTAGGTGGACGTAGGGCCACATGGGTGCAATCTATGGCACCGAGCACTTTGGGGAAGTGTGCCACCCTGAAAAAATCCAGGACAACGGCCTGCCTTTCTGCGGGTGTTCTGGGCATGTATATGTGCCTGCGGACTGAGGGGCGCACTGTCATGATTGCCAGTACCTGGTGTAGGCAGCGTGACTGCGTGGCCTGTGAGACCCCCCCCCACTATGGCAGTGGTCCGCTGAAATGACCCAGTGGCCAAAAAATGCAGGACATTGAGCAGCTTCTCCAAGGGGCTCAATGCTTGGGAGCAAAGGGTGGGGGATGTAAGGTCATCTTCCCACTCCCTGACCAGGTCTAGGATGATATGGGGTGGAAACCTATACCTGCCATAGACCTGGTCATTAGGCATCCCAAAAAGGCTTGTCTGTGGTGCGAAAATGCGTGCCCTGGCTATTCTCCTCCTCCTGCGGTGTCCCACGATCAGTGCT
This sequence comes from Ambystoma mexicanum, assembly GCF_040938575.1. Taxonomy (NCBI): domain Eukaryota; kingdom Metazoa; phylum Chordata; class Amphibia; order Caudata; family Ambystomatidae; genus Ambystoma; species Ambystoma mexicanum. Next base: position 1,154,927,837 of record NC_090928.1, read on the forward strand.
GCGACAAATGGGGCATTCATCGTAGCTGTATATACGCGTTTGTTGTTTGCGTGCACTTTTATGCTGTGCGCGGGGACGCTTCCGCCTGCCTTCGTGTGGCGGACGCGTTGACGCCTGTGCGCGTCTTTTGCTGTGCGCGGGTTTCCCGTATTCGGATCCATGAATACGGGTTGTTCGCGTGCGTATGGGCGTTCTGTGTAGTTCCCTGCAGTACTTCCCCTGTTACGCCTTCTTTTTCACGCGTTGTTCCCCATTCCGCGTGTTACGCCCACTGTTCTGGCCACTTTGGTTGTGTGTGCCGCGCTATGTGTGCTTTTGCTGTGTGCGTTGCGCACGCCGTGTATGCCTGCGTGCGCCATGGCTGGATTGGGTGCACGGACAGCGGGAACACGCGCAACGTCTTCCTTGAATCGCACGCGTGTGCATGCGCTGCGTTTCTCACGCTTGCACTCCCTTGCGCCTGCTTGCGCATGGATTTTCGGCGCACGTTTGTTCCATGAATCGGCCCCTTAATGTTTGTTTGCATTTTATATTTTGTACATTTTCTACTGTTTTATTTTCTAAAGAATGGTTCAAAAAATGGACACTCAAAAATATGCCTAGCTTTGGCAATTGCCTGTATGTGCTAAACTATCCTTGCCTCAAGCATCTAGTTTGCCTTCACAGGCATTCACCAAGTACCACCCCCTCTTAACATGTTCCCCCACTCCACACATGTACATCATACTATTTCATTCTAACCGATACAATGCCAACTCTAAAGGTCTGTAGCTGGGGAGCCAGCTCTATACCTATAAAACCCCCAAAAGAAAACTGACAACATCATACAACATTAGCCCTCATAACTGCACAGCATGACCTTTTTAACAACCTTTTATGTACTTAAAACTAGGTTGAGAATCGGGCCCTGAATGTTGTTGTCATGTGGATATGTCTGGGAGCCAAAAACTGTACCAGTTGTTCCATTGACTAAGCCTTGTTCTACGTCAGGGTTACATTTTAGAATTACTATGCAGTTTAGACACAAAGTTAATGTTTTCTCCAATCCGGTTGTATTAGATATAAATGTGTCTAAGCTAATTAGTCGTGATGTTGCTTGTTGGAAGTGCAATGTATTAGTCTACTATTTAAGATGGATTTTGCATCTTTAGTAAGCAGCACAGTTCTAATGCTTTTTAAAATGTAAGTATATGTGAGGTCTGCAGACTGGCACTTGTTTTGAGTTAGTTCTCTGTAGTGAACATGTTGCCAGAGATTTACATTTTCAAAGCTGGCGAGAGAATTATAGCATTATTTGTGTCCTAATGTTTTGAAAATAGGTTGTCCTTTCACTGCCGTTAACTGTAGGTGGTCTCTGAAAAAAATAACATGCTTTCCTCCAAATAGTTCATCGAAGTTGGTTTTTAGGACTTCTTACATTCTGACATGAATTGAAGCAAACATGAGGTTGGACATCAATCATGCTTACTTCATCTATCAGGAGGACTTCCATTTGTTTTAGAATTCTGCGTATCTCAGTTGCAGCTTCTGCTGATAATCTGTAGTATTCAATTTTCCTTTGATGTTCTATGGGGAGGAGTAGTAATTGGTGTAAAGTCACACCACCTATGTTTTAAGCAGCTAAACCTCCTGGGCTGTTACTACAGCCAAACGGTTGTTGTGTGTTAAGTTTTGTAGAAAAGTGGTTAATATTTTAATTAGGAATAATTTGCCAGAACTAGCTTCACCACTTATATACCGGAGCAGAGTTTTATAATTTATACAGGTACAAAATTACTTTAATGTTTAAAACCATGCACAATTTCTTGAGTCACTACCAGATAGATGGTGAGTTATTAATTATTCAGCTGAGATTCCAGAACTGACAAGTTTTCCTTAGATTGTTTATGATAAAAGGTATTTTCTACCTCAGCCATGGCTATTTCTGGTCATTTAGAATGAGTGGTTCTCCAATGGGTTCTGGCTTCCTGTTAGGGAAGGTTGACTGCCCTTAGGAGTGTCTTTGTGCAGTTGAGCTTCAATGCTTCCTCTTGTTGTTTTAAATTGTCATATGTTATACTGCTTTCATTTGATTCACATGCAGCTTTGAATGAGTCACAGTTGCCTAATAATTCTTTTTCTTTACTCCAAGGTTTAAAAAGTTGGAGTAGGGCCATGTAACACAGTTCTCTATGTTATGGACTTTTAAATGATCACTTCACAAGATTACTTAGACTGGGTTTAGTTAGCTTCACTAGGTTTCCTTCACAAGTAGAAACTGAATATTTGCCAGTTGTCTCATTAAGTGTGACATTGTCTGTGTAGTTGTAGTTTTGGGCAATGTCATAGAAACACATGTTTTCCAAAGTAATATTTCTGTTTGGGTATTATGTGTCAGGTAAATTGTTTTTTAAAATGCCCTGACTGTTGGGATCATTTGTGGCTATGTTTTGTATCTCTTGGTAGGATTTTAGTATTCTTTTTCGGGATGAGGCTGGTCCAAGGTTTAGCCAAACAATGTGCTCAGATTTGCCATGTAAGGCTGTACCTGTTAAATGGTCTGCAGCTTCGTAGGACAGGCATTCTTTATGGGAGAACATTTTTATACCGAAGCTGCACAGTATCTGTGATAGTGTTTTGTCAGATGATATGTCATCTCAGAGGTCCTTTAGTTCTGTTTTCTAAGCTTTGACGAGATACGTTGTGACATATCTTGCAAATGCAGTGGAATGGTTTGCAATGTATTGTATGTCTATGTTTGCATTCCACAAGAGGGCATTGATTGCATTGTAATCATTTATTTACTTTTATGCTTCGTCCCTTCTAATGTTGTATATATTTTTAGGGTTTTTCCTTTTTAAGCTGTGTCTAACAGAAGACATTAGCTATTTACTTGTGCTTTTTTTAACACTGGTCTAGGGAAGCCAAAGCAACGTTTGGTATAGTATTTCCCTTGGTTCTTATATCTAGGTCAGCAGTATTTGCCACATTTATGTTTTTGGAATGGTAACACTTGTATATGTAGGTCACTTTGTGTGGTTCTGAAGGGATGTCACAGGTAATGTATATTTCAATACATTGTAAAACAGTGGCGTCAGAATGATGGCCACATTTTGGACAATCTTTTTTTTCCACAAACGCATGTGGATGTGTGGTGCTCCTCTGGATTGATATTATTTTCTCCAAACAATGTGGTGCACTTCTCCAAGTGGAGGGGTAGTTTTATTGCATATAAAATGCAGCATGGCTATGAAGCAATGTTAAAATGACCTTGATACATTTACAGGGTCAAGAGAACAGAGTTCTCCTTGTGTTTTCATATCTATTCCATCTTTATTTTGGTTTGCAGTTTGTAAGAAGTCATGCAAGTCATCCAATGCATTCTCTGCACAACTTAAAGTAACACACCATGCGGGTGGGCCTAGGTTCCTTAGCATACACCATACATCAACGTGACATCGGAATCAGAATTCTTTTGTACCACGCATGTTTGCAAGAGATTTGTGATACTTGACTGCAAAACTTCATCTTTGTCTTTTATTTTTTTAAGCAGTTGTATAGCGGATATGTTTAAAAAGTTAGAGCTTGTTGCTAGTTCACTTTCGAAGAGGAGGTGGAAAATGTGTTTGACGTTTTGCCTGAATCTGGGGTTTTCAGAATACATTTGTAAAGAGCGATATTCTGATGCACTAATTTGTGTGGACCTTTCATCATATCTGCCTCCTTTTCCTGTAGGAAAGAGTAGAGGAAAAGAGAATGCTTCCACACTTGTTTCCCATATGTGCATTGCAGATCCTTTAGCTTGATACATTTAATATGCTTCTAATGCATTGTCAATTGTGTCTTTGGAGTTCAGTGGGTGAATGGTATAATGGTCTAAAATGTTGGCTGTTGTAACAGGATCTACACATTCAAATTGGCCAGTTTCTGATGACACGTGAATAATGTGGGTGGGTTCGTTTAAGTTTTCCTCTATGTTTATATCTTGGTAGTACTTAGAGAGAAAAAACTAGAAAAGCATTCTAGTCCAAGGTCTTATCATGTATGGTTCTCTCATAGAGTTGTGGTTGATTGTACTGTTAATTCATACTTATATTCAGCATCTCCCAGCAATGAAAACTTTTTTGTAGCATATTTTAATTGCTTGAAAGGCAAAAGTGCATCCAGAAAATCAGTGCCTCTGTAGAGGTATGCCAATGAATTTCGGACCAGGTCCGTCTTCAGGGCTAGGGCACTGTGTATTTTGATATCCATTTACAGTATTGACAGCATTTTAATAAAAAAAAAACAAAGCAGAATTCAAAACATGGTTTAGAGCATTGCATGCTTGCCATTGTTATTGTGTGCAACATTCACAATACAAATAATATAGTTGTCAACATACCATGCCAATTTCGGATTAACCAGCAGGAAAATAAATAAATAAATAAATAAATAAAAACATTAGTGATAGCTGTTTGTGTATAGTTTGGGTAAAGCTCTCAAAATGAACCTGAGTTTGTTTGGTCGTAACTAAGGTCACACGATAAGGTGGCCACTAGGCCAAAATCCGCACATTAATCTGAAAAAAATCTGAGTAAATATAAGCTGTGAAGTTACACTGTAATGGTAATAGGAGGCTGAGCCTACCTGACATCGCGTTCTGTACTTGGATTAAATGATCTATGCGAAGAGAACATCAGTGAGTATTCTCTCTTTGTGATTGATTTGGAAGATGTGCAAAAGTTAATGGACAATGTGTGAGAGACCTTACCATCTGTCGGTAGTATCCGTTAAGCGCTGCATGGAAAAGAACCAGCGTGCACATTAAATGCTTGTACTTGTTATTGAAGGCTTGCCATTGCTAGGTGACGTGGCACTGCACGTCCTGGAATGTAGCAGCATCATGTACGCCTTGTGTCCTGCAGACCCTGTTGCCAGGGGCTAGGGATGGCTTCCCTCTCTCAAGTTCATTGCAATTCAAATAGACATCATGAACATGGCATTGTGTGGATGCGCTCAGAGTCACTTTTTTAATGTGATATTATCATGCAAAATATGAAACATATATGTTATTTTGTTTTCTCCATGAGAACTGGAACATAATAATATCGGGTGTACATTGCAGGCTGACCCAATTGGTAGCAAAATGAGTGGCAATTGCTGTATAGTGATGAGACACTGCGTGTTTAACCAACGTTCTCTAATTACCACGGGGCAAGGTATTCTCCATTCAGAGAACACAGAAATAGTGGGGCAGCTCATTATAGATGAAGCATCCAGAGGACAAGTGTCCCGCAGACCCTGTTGCCATTGGAGACTTTATGTTAGTTATATTCTCGTGTAAATGCATGGATGTATATGGAAAATATGAAATATAAAATGTATATGCTATTTTGTTTGCTCAATGAGAAATTGGACACAATATCATCAGTCTACATCGCAGGCTGGCACAATTGGAAGCAAAATAAGTGGCAAATGCTGCATAGTAGTGAAGCAATGTATATTAAACCATCATTCTCTAATTACCAAGAACACAGAAATATTGGACACATAAATATTGGGGAAGCTCATTGAAGATAAGGCATGCAGAAGACAAGGGCAAACTGAGCGTGCCATTAAGTTCTGGTTAAATTAAGGGTATTGATCATGTCCCCGGAGAGCATACTGGAATAGGGGCCAAAATAGTCATAGGCTAACAGCCAAAAAGTCAGAAGCATATGTTGCATTCTCTCACTTTACACTCAGAGGTGCAAATCATTAAGAGTCAGGAATATGTGCATTTGTTCTCATGCTTTCATTGGGACGGTGCCGGGAGTTAGGGATCACAGGTAATATATATAGTTGGTTTCTTCGTTCATTCCCTTAGGTGCTAGGGAGTCGAGATGATCGCTCCAATAGGTTACCCTCTGATCTAATCATCTGCTTAGATTTTCATATGTATTGTGTTGTATTATCTCATCTACTATTTGTAACCGCATCTGATTGATGTTGTGTTTCTTGTCATTCCAATGTCTTGCTACTGCTGAGTTTATGTTGCTTGCCCTGATACATGATATGTACTCATTCCACATGGCCTTCCTTGGTGCTTAGATTGTCCGACGTAATATATGCTGCAGGGACATTTAATTGTGTAGATTATATTAGATGTGTCACAGATATCTGTGTAGTATTCATTGTTTTCTTTTAGATATGGTAGGGCTTGTCTAACTTTGCTTAAGTCGACTAGTTGTTGCCAAATTATTTTGTCTTTTGTTGGCACACCATTAACTAGTATAATCAAAGATGGATCTATTGGCGGTTGAAGTCCTAGAGTTTGAACATTTTCTTTTAGGTCCAATTGTAAATATACTACTTTGCCACGGATGATATGATATGATATTTTATTTATATCGCACTCATACACAAGTGTTTCAGAGCACGACCAAGCCAAGGGAGGGGAACAAGGGAGAACAAAAACAATGATTTTACTAGTCCAAGTAACATTAAGAACACGTAAGTGCTTGGAAAAGGAAAAAGGGGGAAAGTGTGTGGGAGGAGTAGACGTGTCAAGTGCGGAACAAAGGAGAGAACAGTATAAATAATACGTGCAATAAATAAATAAATACAGGCAGTGGAAAGTGGTAGTGCAGCCAGTAAGTGGCAAGTGCATGATGATGTGCAGGTGAAAAATGGGGGACTGTATGGGTACAGATTCAGATCCCAGTGCAAGGGGTGGCTCAGGGGCAGGGCAGGAGGGAGGCAGGATGAGCAGGTACCTGGGCCAGAAGGACATAGGGTGACCGGGAGCATGGTGCAGAGAGAGAAAACAGAACAGCAGGGGAGAAGAGGTGCAAAAGCAGTAGCAAAGAGGAAGGTCTTGCGATGCTTCTGGAACCGGAGATGGTTCTCCTCAAGTTTCAAGGTGGCCGGGAGGCTGTTCCAAAGGGAGGCCCCAGTCAAAGACAGAGATCTGCCCCCAGCTTGTTTCCTTGAAAAACAACTGACCATGAGGGAGTAAAAGGTAGAGGAGTGAAGGGCTCGACTGGGGAGGTATTTCTTATGGAGGGATAGTTGAAGGTATTTTGGACCCAGGCCCCAGAAACCCTAGTGGACAATGCAAAGGGTTTTAAATTTAATCCTTCCATCCAATGGGAGTCAGTGAAGGGATTTCAGAGCTGGGAGAGATACGATCCCAGGGCTTGCGGCCAAGGACAAGTTTTGCAGTCCTGTTCTGGATTAGTTGTAAAGGGCGGAGAGTGGAGGCAGGTAGATTTAGAAAGAGGCTTCTACAGTAGTCCAGCCTAGAGAGAACCAGAGCTTGGGAGACAGTGGGCCTCATTATGAGTCCGGTGGTAGTTGTTCCGGTGAAAGGGTCACGGCTATGGGCCCTTACAGGCGCATTAGAGCCCCGGCGGTCCCAATAATTGGCCATTGCCGGGCGCCTGAAATAGTTACTCCCAATTCCCATTTGAGTCCCGTAGGACTCAATGGGAATGGTGACGATGGATGCACCATGCCGGTGCATCGATCAAGGTCTGCAAGCGGGGGCCATTCGGCCCGCCAGGTCAGACCTGGTGGTCGGGAAGGCACCTGCTCACAGACCTCGTAGTTTGTCAGTTTGGTAATAGCAGTGCCTGTAGCTTACCAGCACTGTTGTTACTGGTCCGGCAAACTTGTAATGAGGCCCAGTGAGCTTCTCAGGGAAGTAGAGGAAAGGCAGAGTACCTCTAGGGAGGTGCAGTATGAAGTTTGACTTTTTAGAGACGTCATAGATGTGTGCAGAGAAGGAAAGTGTGGGTGCAAAGTTGACTTCAAGATTCTTAGCCTCGCAGATAAGATTAGGAGGAGGGCCAAGGGAGGCCAGCCAGAGAGTGAGGGCCTTCAAAGATGGCCATATGGGATGCCATTGAAGAAGGTTTTTAGAGATTTGCCAAGCAGGTGTTCTCCAGATGCTCTCTCCTGGACAGCCAGATTGAGAATGAGGAAAAGTAAAGGATGGTACCATTTAGAGGAACCATCCTCGGACAATTGTGCTATTGGGGGACTACCGAATTGAAAATTTGCATTGGAAAGTTGTAAAAAGCTGCCAGATCAACTTAGAATGGCCCTGCAAGTTGTGCAAGGGTAACATTTCTGTTTGAAACACCGTAAATTGGCCGGAAAAGCAGTTTTAAACTGTCTCCACCATTACATTGCGCTGGTGCAGTCATATAATGATGTCCCCGGATGTCCGAGCCCCTGACGACCATTCCCGGACACCCACCCGGCATGCGCTGGATGTCTGTAGGCCATGCGCGGTGTCAGCGAACTAATTAATAGAGTGTCAAGTGAACAAAGAAATTCCACCATTTTGAGTTCGAACATCCCGGACAGTCGCATCGTCTGCGGACTCATAATGGGACTTTAAAAAAACAAGAAAATAACACAGACCAATAAAGAAAGCATTTGTAGTACAAAAAATATATTTAGTTAAGAAAGGGATGGGTTAGCGGAAAGGGAAACATACATTAGAGGATTAGGCATTTGAGGCATTTGTGCAGAATAATGATGAGGGGAGGAAGGGACTGAGGATTTGTCAAATCGTCTTTCAGTATAATGTTCAGAATTGGATGGTGATGAATGCTGGGGACAAGGGGTAAAGGTGCAAGTTGGACAGTGAAAAGGATCATTTTTAATCAGGTGGTTTTTGACATATTGTACAAGTTCATTGACATCATGTTTAGTTTATCCAATTTTGTTGCCAAGTTCTTGATTTGAGTATTTACATTTAGGGATACGACTTCTGTTTCTGATTCCAGGGACTGTGAATGATGAAACTGGAGCTTGCTTTCATTATGAATACTATGTACTGTAAGAGAAATAGAAATAATTATTTTAGTACAGTGTGTAAAAAGTACATTATTTGTTGACAGTAAAATAAGAATTTCATACCATTGGAGATGTTATCATTGCTCATTTCATCTCTTGGGAAGTTCTATTACAACCATTCTAGTGTGCTTGCCATATCTGTGAGATAAAAAGGGGCTGATGTCTTATAACACATGTATGTAATGAAATGCAATAAAAGAAATATAAATGCAATGCACTTACTATTTCGTGAGAACGTCTTGTCAGTAAGTACCTGCTGTTTGTTAATCTGTATCCAGAGGTGTACTGGGGATTGTAGGAGGAGCTGTACGTGCTCTGAATTGTAGGCACTCTGAATGTCAGGTAAACAGCTCACCATTTTAGCATGCACGTGTAGCTCTTCGTTTTAGCATGCACATCTTAGTGTGGCTTTGAACTGCAATAGGGGCTTAGGGGTTGACTCAAGAGTGTGAGTCTCAGACTGAGGACAAGGCATATGATTGCCAATGCACAAGGCATATGATTGAAAAATGCACAGAGCACATGCTTAAAAGTGAATATTATTTCAGTATGCTATGTCAATTGACTCAGTTACATTAAACCTAATACTAACATAAATTAACATACCAATCCAATCCCAGTAACAGGTTACTGAATCCCTTAATAACATTAAGTGCAAATTACGCTATGTGCAAATAGCGCTGAAGACAGACTTCATGTATTTTAAAAATGGGAATTAAAGCAGTAATATCATCAATGACATTTGTGATGTCATCTTTGATGTCCTGAGTGTTAGTCTTAGCAGTGCGCAGAGGTGGCATGAGTTATGGTTGCCTGGTGGACCATAACTGCCGAATTTGGGATGTTAAGGTTAAGTTGCACACAAAAAATATATCAAATTCAGTGACAATTCTTTGTTAAAGGGCTGCTATTGTTAAGTTGCACTAATGAAAACCTATCAAATTCAGGGAAAAAAGCTTTAATAAAGGGATGTTATGGTTACAAGTAAAATAATTAAAAAAAATAAATTCACCAGTTATGGTAAGCTATGCAACCATGACTTGCGCAACTGCCATGCACTGCTCACAATAACACCCGGGACATCAAAGATCAAATCACTAATGACATCTTCAATGACATGAGTAGTTTGTATACTTACATGTTGACACTTTGGAAAAAGTAAAACACAAGACAGATTTGCAAAAGCATGTTTTCAGGTCTTTGCTGAGGCTCCTTGTGCAGGTTTGTTGTAATCCAGTCCAGCACTACAGGATGTAGCTGCAAGCAAAATATTTTCTCCCATTGAAGCCTAGGGCTTAGGCTATGCTGCATGCCCCAACCAGGAAATGAGAGTACAAATTTTGTCTTTGCTCAGGGCCAGGCCCACTGCCCAGGTACCAAAGTTATATCACTATTTTTGTACCTACATGTTGACACTTTGGAATGAAATAAAAAAAACAGGACAGATTCCCAAAACCATGCTTTGAGATCCTTGCTGATGCTCCTCGCTCACGTATGTTAATATTGAATAACATTGTGGCAATATATCACCGATGTACTAATAAACAAGATTTGTCTGCACTTTTCTAAATTCGAGTGCCGGGTCCTTTTTGCTTACAATATCTTTAGTTAATGATCTGTTTAGGTAAAAAATGTATTGCAACAAAGTCCCGGAAATTCAGGTAAAGCCACCTTAACTTTGTGCCCCTTGTTGTGCAGCCTTTAGCCAAAATGATGACATCACAGATTACTTCTCTGATTACATCACGGATGATTGTGAGAACATCTCTGGCTGGGTTGAGAACATGTTGAAGCCACTTGTAAGAGAGGCACCCAGATATCCAGGACACCACTGATCTACTCAACAAACTGGATGATATAGACCACCTTCCTAGGGGTGCATAGGTAGCAACCATTAGATCTCAAAGAGCGACTCAATGGCATGGTTGCTAGTATGTAATGTCATATATACTTTCAGGGAAGAAACTTCAGATAGTGTAAGAACTGATGACCATCTTAACTTTAAGGTCCCCCAGTTAATGTCCCACAAGATTACCTTTTTATCTCACTGTTAATCCCTGCTTTGATTTTATGTATGTTCTCATGGACGGTTTAAAGGGGGCAACTCCAAGGTAATATGATTGTCCATTCCCACACCTGCTGAATTGCATTGATATGGTTGTGGTAAATTTGATCATCTAAACGCTGCATTTAATAAAGTTTTCTAAGCATTTAATAAAGTTTTCTAACTGAAATGTGGTGTGCTATATCTTCACCATGGTTCTTTTAGCACCCATTATTATAAAGGAAAAAAGGCTAGACTGGCCTATTGCCGATGCCCACATACCCCTTTCTACAAAGTAACCAGATCCCCCAGCTACAGCCTTTGGCTATGGCTAGTACAAAACCAAAATGTGATGGCTGGAAGGTTTTGAATAAATCATAACCATCGGAACAGCTCTGGGAAACCCTCCAGACCATTGTTTTTCAGCCTGTCGAGCCATTACAGAAATGGAAAGACCATATGCAAATCAGGATTGGTCCAGCCCGAATTGCTAGGTCCATACCTTTGGCACGAGACCACAAGCATCCCCAGACATGTTTTGATCTTGTTGGCCATCATCAGTGAGGAGTAGTTTGGGTATCTAGGCCCAGCAGGTTCAGGACCCACATCTGGACGTCCCACTCAGGGTGATTAAAGCCAAACCAAAAGGTGATGGATGGAAGGTTTTGAATAAATCATAACCATTAGCACAACTCTGGGAATCCCTCCAGACCATTGTTTTCAGCCTGCTACGCCATTAAAGAAATGCAAAGACCATATGCAAATCAGGATTGGTCCCACCCCAAAAGGAGCAGCCCAGACTGCTAGGTCACATTCCTTCTTTTTGGCCATACCCACTGTCCATGTTGCAACAATAAGGCAAATAGACAGCAGCCTTTGGCCTACGAGCACAGCCCATATTGCTTATATTCTGCTGAGACTAATATCCCACTCATTCAGCATTGGCCCATAACCCCTAACCTAGGAACTTAATAGATGCCACCGGCCACAGCATTTGGCTGTGTCTGTGGCCGTGTCAACTGTCAACATTGCAAATATTAATCAAAAATGGATTTTGGGAGTGGCCACTGTCCCCATTTCACCAAATAGGCTAAAAGACGAAAGCCATGGCTAGGCCCACATGCCTCTCACAATTAAAGTATCAAATCCCACCAGTAATGAGCATTGTCCTAATGTTGGTCTCCTGCATGTTTTAGCATACATTTTGAACATAGTTTTTTCAGACCTTTGTTTAGTTCCTGCAAACATGTATCATGTATATTTACTGCAAAATAACCATGACAATACTGTCATTTTACAGACAGCACAGCCCCCATCGAGCAGAAAAAAGGTGTGCGGTTACTGAAGAATTAAGAAAACTCTTGACAATTTTAAAGTATCCCATCCCCTTTGTAACCCTCCATGTGCCCTTCCTCCTCCTTCGTAGGTTCCCCCCTGTGTAAATGCTCCTTGACCCTCTACTCTTAACCCCTTTCTCCCACCTGTTTGTGTGACATATATTTTGTAGCATGCCTTGCAACATTTCTACTTGATCTTTCTGCGACTTTTGATACTGTTGGTCACCCCAGTCTACCTACTACTCTTTCCACCTTGGGTATCGCAGGTTCTCTTCTTGCCTGGTTCATATCCAATATTTCTGGTCACTCTTGTTCTGTATCTTAGGCTTTCCTGCTCTCTCCACCACACACTCTTCTCTATGGGTTTCCCCAAGGCTCTGTCCTTCACCCTCTCAATATACAGTATCTCTCTTCCTCCTTCCTCTATTTCGTTCCCCCCTTCCCAGCTCTCTTTCTCTCCTTTCGCCCGGAATCTAGTAATTCTTTTTTATTCTTCTTTTTCTTATTCCTCTCACATTTCTCTCACAGCTCGTAACTGTCACTTTCACCTCTTTAACCATAGTTGCGCTCGTCCTTTTCTCTCTTTCCCTGCTACCAAACTCCATATGTTTTGCTTTAATTTGTTCCCATTTGGACTACTGTTCCTCTCTCTTGATTGGACTGATTGCTTTCTGACGTGTCCTCTACATTCTATCTACAATTCTTCTGCTCATTTACTTTTTTGTCTGTCTCCTTGATCTTCTATTTCTTCCTCACTTTTGACATCTGCTATCTGCCTTTTGTTTCATTTTAATCTATTGTATTCAAATACATTCAATAGCCCTGCTCACTCTTCCCCTGCATCTCTTGTTTCTTTCTACTCATCTGCCCAACCCTTGCGTTTTCAGTCCACCTACCACCTGTTCATCCCTAAACCCCCTTGTGCATCATCTTGTTTTTGTTCCCTATTTATTTATTTATTTATTTATTTATTTATTTATTTATTTGATATTTGTAAGGAGCATATACAACAAATGGTGTTTCAATGTGCCACAAGACAGAAAAGGGGGGTATAGGGGAGAAAGATAACAAAAATGGTCCTACTATGCCTTGTGACATTCAGATTGTGCATGTGCAGTAACAAGAAGTGTGAGGAGGAAGGGGTGTGCCAGTCTGCGCAAGCACGAAGTGCTAGGGCGGGAAGGTAAGTGCAGGGTAAGGAGGAGCGGGTGCAAGTGAAGGGGGTGGAGGAGAGGGATGCAATGAGGGCTATGCGAGTGCTAAGTAGAGGCCAGGAGGGCAAGTGCCAGGGAATTTCATGGGGTGCAGGTGGTGAGGTCCACAAGCTAAGTGCAAGGAGAGTGTTGGACTGGAAGGGGGGATCTGGTGTTCTGTTGAACTCAGAGGGAACCAGGCAGCCAATCACTGCAGCAGATGGGGTTGTTAATAGGGGAGAGGGAAGGAAAAAGAGAAACAGAGGGGCTTAAGGATATCCACTTCAAGCCTGAGAGGGACAGGGAAACCATTCCAGAGGGAGGCTCCTGTAGAGGAGAAAGCTCTACCCCCAGTCTCTGCTTAGTGAAGCCTCTGACCAGCAGAGAGTTGGAGCTAGAAGAAAGAAGGTCTCTAGCAGGGAGGTATTTTGGGAGAGGGTTGGATGTAGCGGGGTCGATGGCCCCAGAAAGCATTGTGGATGATGCAGGGGATCTTGAATGTTATCCTAGCAGCAACCGGGAGCCAGTGGAGAGGTTCTAGTGCTGGAGAGATGCAGTCCCTGGGCTTGAGTCCAAGGATAAGTCATGCAGTCCTATTCTGGATTAGTTGAAAAGGTAGAAGGTAGGATATAGGAAGATTGATGAAGATGCTGTTGCAGTAGTCCAGCCTAGAGAGCACCAGAGCTCTGGAGACATTGAGTTTCTGCGGGAAGGTGAGGAAAGTAAAAATGCTTCTGAGGAGGTGCAGCTGATAGTGGGCCTTCTTGGCAAGGTCTGAAATGTGAGGAGGGAAGGAGAGTGAGGAGATTTTTTCCTCCAAAGAGGGTGAGGGGGGAAACATAGAGCCTGGCCAAGGGTAGGAGGAAGCAAGGGTCCCAATGAGAAGGGTCTCATAGAATTACTGGCATTAAGCAGAGACCATTGGCAGCACACCATGCAGTCAGAGAGTTAGGGATGAGAGAGGATGAAGATGACACAGTAGAGGGTATCTTGAAGGAGAGCTGCATGTCGTCTGCATAACACTGGAAGTGAGGTGAGACGGAAGAGATCAGATGGGCCAGAAGGGCGAGGTAGATGTTGAAAAGCCACAGTGAGAGGATATAGGCTCTCAATCGCAGGTGGAGAGTGTGATAGAGGAGAGAAAATGAGCCAGTTGAACCTGGAAGGATGGTCGGAGGGAAAAGAGGTCAACCAGTCAAGTGTTAGACCTGTGATGCAATTAGTCAGGGTGGCATGATTGACTGTGTAGAATGCAGAGGAAAAATCCTGAAGGATGAGAACAAATGGAGAGTTGAAGTTGAGATTTGAGAGCAAGTCTTCAGAGGTGTTCAATAGAGCAGTTTGTGTGTCTCTGGCTTCTCTAAAGCCAGAGTAGTGGTCGTGGAGGCAACCAACAGATTCCAATGTGTTGGATCAGTTGGGGGATGACCAGCTTCTCCAGGAAGCCCATGCAGCGGGTAATGGAGATGGGGTGGTAGTAGCAGAGCAGGAGGCATCAGCAGAGGGCTTTTTGAGGAGAGAATGCACAAGAAAGTGCTTGAGGAGTAGCAGCTAGGAGCGCAGTGGCAAAGGAGTGATTACAGAAATCGGCCAAGGCTGGTGCAAGGGAGGCAATGTTTTCCTTGATGGTTCTGTTTGGAGGTGGTTTCCATAGAGATGACTTGTCTAGAGACCTCATCAGGTGCGTGGGCGAGAAAAAGGAGTGTAGGTGGGAAAGGGAGAGGGGGGCCAAGGGAGGCCAGTGAGGAGGGGGGAGAAGAGGAGAGTGAGGACAGGATGTCCTGAGTTTTTGTTAAGAAGTGGGAGGCCTATGAAGTGTAGAGGGTCAGGGATGGCAAAGGAGAGGTGGAGACTGCAGTACGATTGGCAAGTTCCTTGCTGATTTTAAACAATTTGCGGGTGTTGTTAGGGACTGCAGCAATGCAGACTTGGATATGGGCCTTTTTCTTTAAGCGGTTGGAGTGTCTGTATTGCCTTTGGAGAAGGCGGCAGGCCAGTCTGTCAGAGGATGTGCCTGATGGCCGCCATTTCCACTCAGCAACACTACATTTGTGTTTCAGAGAGGCTAGTTCGGAGTCATACCAGGTGTTGGGCTTGGAGTCAGGCTTCATGCAGCAGCTGACACTCGCACGCATCATCAGTTGAATGACGGAGGAGACTGGCAGTGAAGGCAGAGGCTTAGCCGAGGGACCTAAGAGATCCAAGTGAGAGGACAGGAAAGCATGGACAGACCAGGAGAGAGGTTTAGTGAGTATTGGAGATGGGGATGTCTGCTGAGATGAGAGCATCCAAGGTATGTCTGACTGAGTGCGTCAGGCAGGAGGGATGAATATTGAGGGAAAGAAAGTCATAGAGGCTGCAGAAGAGTCCAGGGGCCAAATCAGGAAAGTCAAGGTGAATATTGAAGTCTGAGAGAAGGAGATGTTTTGAGGTGGATGCAAGAAAAGAAGAGGAGAGGTCAGACCACTCGGAGAGGAAGAGAGGGACCAGAGTTCCTGTATAAGGTGGCAAGAGTCAATGATAGGGTTGGAGATACACCAAGTCTACAGACGAGGCATTCAAAGGAAGAATTGGTCTAAATGGGAATGATCGTAGCAGGGACCCATTATGGGAAGATTAACTCAACCCCGCCTCCAGACTGGTTAGGGCTGGTCTTGGAGAGGATCATGTAGCCCTCAGGAAGGAGTATGTCAAAATCAGGGACAGAGCTGACAGTGAACCAAGTCTCAGCAGGAACGAGAACATCATTGTCAAAGTCTTCTAGAAGGAGACAGATGTCAAAGAAGTGTTTGACAGCAGAGCGAGAGTTGAGGGAAGCTAGGTGAAGCTGGTTGCCACCTTCTCTCTTCTTGATCCAGTCCATTGGAATCCTTAACCTCCTACTATCTGTTCTTCCACTGCTTACTGTCTTTTTTCATACTTGTCTGAAGTCCCACTTCCTGTCCTTGCTGTCTGCCTCATGATCTACTGATATGTTCTTGCCATACCTTCATTGATATCTATACCATTTATTGTTTTCTTTGAATTGAAGAGACATTATGTGAAAGTGCAGTATAAATGAAATAAATACAAATATACACTTCCTCAGGAATCCAGCAGAAATCCAATATTTCTTGTAACAAGAAAATTATCTGGAACAAATGGGCTTCACAGGCCACTCCCAAATCTCCTACTACACATGAGGTCTCCTACTTTCCACCTCACTGCCTCTACCCTGTTATGAAACCACCCCCATAACTCTTCCAAATACCATTTTGATCACTTTCCTTTGTCAGCTTTCCTCAGGATTACTGCCTGAATCGATCACGTCGAGGGAAACAAAACAGTGTCTTTTCACCCCTGAAAAGCATCACTAATGTAATGCACCATGGGAGATAGACTAAGGTTTTTTGGGACAGTCTTGGGTCCATGGAGAACCCCCTTCTCCTTCTAATTATTTCAAATCTACTGCACAGTTTTATCCCAAACCAGCAGAAGGCACAGCTGCATATGATATGTGTTCTATGGAAGTACTTTTTTCTTGATGGGAACCAATAATTGGAATTGGCCAAGAACATATTTGTTTGTTTTCGTTACATGTCTCTACAGTTGAACACATGTTCCCCATAATTTGGGGGACCCAAGGCAGGCATCTGATATTATATGATATGACATTTATAACGCTCCTGTACACAAGTGTTTTGAGGCACAAAAAGACAAGGAGGGGGAAACAAAGGGAGGGTAAAACGATGATCTTACTAGGCACAGTGTTTTTCAGATCATGCAAGTGCAGGGAAGATGGAGGGGCGAAGTACCACGGTAGAGAGGAAGGGAGAAGTGCAGGTAATTCAATAAGTACAGCCAACAGTGGCTCATAAGCTCAGAGAGAAGGAACTGTAGGGTTGCAGGTACAGACCCTTAAGTGCTCTGGGAGCCCAGAGGCAGTGCAAGAGCAACTGGACATGCATGAGCCTGGACCTGGGTTCAGAGGGTAGCCAGGTGACCAGTGCGTGGAGCAGTCAGGGACATCAGAAGGGAGAGGAAGAGAGAAAGCAGAAGCAAAAAGGAAAGTCTTGAGTTTCTTCCAGAACCAGAGGTGGTCCAGCTCAAGTTTGCAAGCGACAGGGAGGATGTTCAAGAGGCAGGTCCCAGTCGAGGATAGATCGGCCCCCTCTCTGCTTGGATAAGAGTCTGACCTTCAGAGAGTTGGGGGTGGATGAGCGGAGAGCTCGATAAGGAAGATAAGGAAGATTTTCAGGAAGAGAAAGTAGGAGGTAGTGCAGTCCCAGGCCCCAGAAAGCCTTGTGGATGATGCAAATGGTCTTGAACTTGATCCTTGGAGCCCCAGGGAGGCAGTGAAAAGATTTCAGAGCTGGAGGGATTTTATCCCTGGGCTTGAGGCCAAGGACAAGTCTTGCAGTCCTGTTCTGCATATGTTCTACAGGTCAAACAGTAGAGGCAGGCAGATTTAGGAAGAGGATGTTGCAGTAGTCCAGCCTAGAGAGGACTGCAGCTGACAGTTTGACTTCTTGGAGACTTTGGAGATGTGAGGAGAGATGGAGAGGGTGGAGTGGAAGATGACAGCAAGGTTCTTAGCCTCACAGGAAGGAGCAGGAAGAGGGCCCTGTGTGGGAGGCCAGAGAGAGGAAAGGAGGGCACAGGTGTACCGATTAGGAGGATCTCAGTCTTACTGGCATTAAGGCAGAGATCATTGGTGTCACACCATTTCTGAATTGCTGCCAGAGCATCTGGTATGAGAGAAGGAGCAGAGGTGGCTGAGGGGAGCCTGAAAGAGAGCTCGGTGTCACCCGTATAACACTGAAGGTTGGAGTGGAAGGCAGCGATGCGTTGGGCAAGAGGTGCCAGGTAGTGGTTGAAAAGCCAAGGAGAAAGGTTAGACCTAAGTGAACACCACAAGTAGAGAGATCTGTTTTGTAAAATGTCGATTATATCCCTCCAGAGAGTCAAAACTATTCATAATAGAATGTTGATGAATTCAATGTAAATTGGTTTTATCTTAACTATGGTTCAGCTCTGTATAATATAACAACAAGACCACCAGGGAATACCAATATATATTTTCCATTCACAGATAGCTTTGCATGTTGGCGTGGCACAATTTTCCTGGTGCCCACGATCATGCCTGTGTAGCGCCGCCTGATTGACCTTTGCTCATGGAACAGCATGATGCAAGTCTCGACCTGGGATAGCTGGGTATGTGGAATGGGAGGTAACACACAGTCTGGTCAGTATCATTTCTGAGCAGTCAATTATCATATTTCCTATAATCTAGCTTGTTATTTTTAGCCAAAGATTAGGTTTACCTTTAATGATTCATTAATGATCACAGCCTTGAGAGGAAAAACACTTGCAGCGGTTAGACAAAACATTCAACATCATTCTGTTATAGTCATGCGAATCAGTTGATGAATGATTTTGGGAAATAGCACCATCTTGCTTGTTTGTGGCATGACAAGCACAAGGCTACTTTTCAGAAGAGGGGACTGACAACTTAAAACAAAACACACAATTCAAAATGTTTAAGAAATGATAAATCAATGTAAGGGTGTATATAATAATACAAATACGGATGTAATTAACACAAAAGCCACAAAAGTAAGCAATTTACAGTAACTGCTGATAATTGTAATCTAAACACATGATCTATATATTTATTATATATCCATTTTAAATTATGAAAGGTAGGTTTAGATGAGGCAGTGGGAAGTTCCTGGTAGTTGGCTTCATAAACTTGGTTATGTGTACTGTCAAACTTTGGAAAGTTCACAAAATGGTGACGTTTTTTGCAGACTCCATGAAATACCTGCAAATGTAATGTGTGGATATTTACATTAAGTATACATATGCGACCTCCCTGCGAGTTTGGGAGCACAGTAAATGTCTGTGGTAATAAATTACCACAACTTGTTTTAGTGGAAATTGTATTACCAGCGGTATTTACCGGATCACTGAATTCCAACATTTATTTCTAGCATATTGCTGGAAGTAAATCCTCCACTATACCTACAAAATCATTGGATGAATTACTGCTCACAGAAAATCTGCCAAAAGCTTCATGAAGTCCTATTGACTAACATTGCTGTTTCCACACTCGCATAACAGTAAATGAGTATGGCGGTAACTGCCAAACTCTTTTAGGGCCCAGGCTATTTGACTGTGACCAATGGCACTCTGGATGTCATTTTAGCTAATCTTTGCACAGCATGAGTTTTGCATATCTGCTTTCCGCTAAATGCACTTCATCCAGCAATGAAGTTAACAAATATGGTGATCCCTTCCTTTTCACAACCATTTTAGTTCTCACCCTGCACAGCTGAATTTTAGTTAACTCCCTCCCGCACATACATGTGTGAGAGAATGTTCAGCTGCAGTTAGGATTGGAAGGAAAGATGTGACAAATGCATTGTGTGGGCAAAAAAGCCTTTCTGATGATGGATGTAACTGGGAATGAAACAGGACGCGCTGCAAGGTCGTGGAGTATTGAATGCAGATACTTTGCCAAATCACTGAGGAGGAAATAAACGTTGCACTCCCCTTGCTCTGATGCACCAAAGGAATTAGTTTTAAAACGTGTCTAAATACCAATGCATGTAGTGGACCTTGAACAACCTCATTGATCAATCCAGCAAAACCGCACCCTGGGCGAACAGAGATGTCATCTCCCTAATCAACAAATACTCATTCATCTTGCACCACATTGTGTTAAGCAGATCTGCAGTGTAACACATCAATCTGATGAGGTGTGTCTTTCACTACTCTCAAACTGTAAAGGTCCATTAGAACTTGCTAATAAAAACAATCATTAATACATTCATAAAAGAAGTTGCCATGAACGTTTTCTGAAGTAAGCCTGCACTTCTTCTCCGTAAGCAAGGTCAACTAACTTCATTCAAACCCATAACTACTCTCTGGAGGTAGTCTCGGGAGGATAGCTCAGGGGAAACGTGCTTGCCTTGGAAACAAGACGACACAGAACAACACAGGTTCGATCCCCAGGTCGCTCTAAGAAGCCTTTGGGTATTAAGCGCGTTATCAATAACCTGTCATGCCACCCCATTTGCATCATAATCAGCTTTGTGAACTCCTCAAAATATGCACAGTGGAGCAAGGGCAACTGATTAATAAGGGTTTAAATGACCTTTGCTTAATCAAGGTCTCTGCAGTTTCTCAAAATCCTGCAGAGAAAGAGAATGTGACAGTTGTTTTTGTTTTGTTGTTTCGGTTATCAACAAACCTTTTGCAATATTATACAACACATTAGTACCCGGCGAGAGCCAAGGAGAATGCAACACACATTCTGATTGGCTCTCGCCGGGTCGTTACCCGGCCGGGAATCCCTCTGCCGGGATTCCACGGCCATTATTCCCGGCGGGGGCGTGGCAGCCCTTCAGCAATGAGCAGGCTCGAAGCAGGGCCATTCCCGCTCCGAGCCTCCCCGCAGCTAAGAGGCTGCCTTCGCCCCCCGCCGGGGACTCGGTAAGTCTTTTTTTTTGTATTCCCTTGCCTCCCACCGCCCCCACCCCAACTTACGTTCTTGTTCCTGCGTCATCCCTCGGATGGGACGCAGGTAAGTTTTTTTTTTTTTTTCTCCCACATATCCCACTCCCACCCTCCCAACCCCACTTACCTTCTTTTTGATCCTTTTTCTGGAGTGGACGCGCTGGGAACACTTGTCTGCTCCCGATGGCCGCCATGGAAAGGGAAAGCGGACTCCGTTTTCCCTTTCCATGGCGGCGGCCATTTTCTTTTTTTTTTCTCCCGAAATGCTGCAGCTTTTAGTGCCCCGGGGTACTAATAGCAATATAACCCTCGCGTCGGGGGCATTACCGACTCTGGTAATGCCCTGGGGCCTTCGGTAATGCCCCCGACGCTCGGGTTATATTGCTTAATTAAAAAGAGCAATTAAAACATAAAACACGGAGTAAATACATGTAAAAAAAAAACGAATGCGAATGGTAAAATAATTCTTTAATTATAAGTCCAAATAGGCATACTTAGATATATTAAATCATAGAACACATGATAAATCAATAGCTACAGCAACATGCACAGTATGCAAATGATTGAAATGTATAAAGCAGCCCAGCAGTTTCCTGTCATGGTTGCAATTCTCAAAGTATAGCAATCTTAGCAGGTGCAGTCCCCTAGTCATGAACGGCAGCAGCAGTAAATACAATAGACTCAGCGCCATATATGGCATTCCAGAACTGGTCACCTTAAAATCGGCCAGTGTTAGTAGTAAGATTTGAATAATTCTTTAAGTAACAGAGCCTCAATGTATGGCATTGGGTAAGTAGGTGACGTGCAGTCTTGATAGTCTGCTCAATAGCATAGACGACACAATAGGGGTGTTGCTAGGTCTGTAAAAGATCTGGGGCTATGCTAATTTTGGGACTGTCAGGACTGGGGGATAGCTGGCCTTTTTGGTTGCAACCTCTGAGCTTATGTCCGGGGCTACAACCAAAAGACCCAGGGCTATAGCCCCTTCAGCCCACCCTCCCAGCAACGCCTCTGTAACAAACCTTATCAGCAAAAGGCAAATTAATCCAGTGACCCGTGTGCTCAAGCGTTGCTTCAGATATGTATGTCTCTAGTTTGGTTTTTTAGAATAGCAGACCTTTTGGGGTCAGCAAGCAAATCTTCAATAGTCATGTTGATATCCCTTAAATGGGTTACTACCGGCTTATAAAGTTGTACTAAAAACGGGTTTTTGCTACCAAGAATGTATCGATCTGCCAAAATACTAATCAGAGTATTGGAGGATGGAGTGGATAGTACAATAAAATATAGATTTCAACTTTGCAGAAGCCATTGTGAATGTAAAGAGCGAACTCCAAGTTCATTACGAAGAGCCACTACTGACACTGAATTAGCGGTTCCTAATATAGAGCGCAACAACACGCCCACAAATGTATCCATCCAAGTTGTCATAGAAGCCGGAAGGGCTGCAGATCCATACAGTATCACCAGGTGAATACTTTTCCGATATATTGATATATGGCCTTCAATATCACTGCCAACTTTTTTTCTTATTAAGCGTTTTAGCAACCACAATTTCTTTAAAATATGAAGTCGAATCATGTTCCATAAAAGTCATGATTTGGAGAGTGACAAACCGGAAATCCCAGGTAAATATACCTTTTAACAATCTCCAAAGGGGGTTTGCCAATACCCCAGATTTTCAATTTCTTACACGAGTCACCAATGAATAAAACCTTGTTTTTTAAGGCATTTACTTTAAGAAAATGTTCCCTAGCATAGACAGATAATGCTTTTATAGAGGGCTGGAGACCAACGAGGTGTGATTCATCAGCACTGTATCATTGGCATAGTTGATCCACTGTATTGGTGTTTTTCCATTATGGGGAGGAACATTATGAGCTCCTTTAATTGCTAAATTCAAATCACTCACATACAGATTGTATAGCAGAGGGGCTAAAACACAGTCTTGCTTAACTCATTGTTAGTAGATATTTCTGATGTAATCTCCCCATCTTGGTTCATTCGCATCATCACTGTAGTTTCAGTGTATAGTTTGATGATGAAGTGTAATAAAATGGACCAATGCCCCAGCTTCTCAGCGTAGACCAGAGTAAGGGTCTGGAAACTGTGTTGAATGCTTTTGCTTTACTAAATTCAATAAAACATAGAAACAGGTTGTTGTTAGCCTTGGCCTTGCATGGCAATATAATTAACTGGAAGCCACTAACGTTGTGAAGGGCAGTATGCCTTATGGAGTATGGAGACAAGAGTCCTGCTGTTGTTGCCCAACATGTTTCAACTGAATAATAGAACATATCTTTTGACTAGCATGGAGAATTGCAAGCAGCCAATAGTTTCTTGGGTTCGTCTGGCTGCCTTTTTTAAACACTGCGATCAACATTGATTTATGCCAGCTGGTTGGAAAAGTACCTTTTTATTATATTTTCTGAAAAGGTTGCCCCAAAACAGTGTCCGAGAATAAAGGATTCTCCTTTAACACAACATTTGCCACTGTATCAGGCCAAGGAGCGCAGGAATTGTTCAAGGATTCGATAACCATCAGAATGTCATCACGCTCAAAGTACAAAAGAAAATTCAGGGTTGGCAAGTAAGGCAAATGCACAGGGGAAAATCCACCGGGAGTGTAATACAGCTCCTTGGTGGCCTTAATCCAATCCGATTCGTCAATAGGATTTAATTTTATTCAGATACAGTATGAACAAAATAATGGGCCATACCCCAAAACTTCCTTTCGCCCTTGTTTTTTAATAGACCAAAAACGACCATTAGTGGTTTTAAATGTATAACTTCAAATCCAATTTTTAAATTGGGTAGTAGATTGAGGTTTCATTTGTTTCTTGTCCATTCGAGTATAATTAGGGTCATGCCTAATATGGGAAACCATTTTTCATTAAATGTTCTTAGCACAATGAATCAAGGTGTCAAAACATTTGCTGTGGTTAAATGAAGAAGCCATAGCTCTTGTGTAGAGATGTGCCCACCTTCTCAATAACAGCATCAAGTTAGGAAGGTCCCAGTGGTTCTTCACAAGCCATGCCATAAGTAAGGCACCATTTGCAACAACAAACTTGCTAAATTCAGTAACATTCCTATCGCTCCAAATAATTTGGGTACAATGCATATTCATGGAGGCTTAGTCTTTAAGATAACAAACCCATTACCTTGAAGATAACTTATGGGACCAAGATAGTATAGAATGGAGCCTCTTCACATTAAAAGTAGCTACCATAGGGCCACAGCAATTTCTAAGGCCTCTATCAAGGAATCCATAGTCCAAACATGATGAGTTAGTACCATTGGACCAAGTATACAAAGGTATCTTAGTGCATTCAGGTTTATATTTAAGGCAGGTTAAGTCATACATACTAAATTCATACTAAATGCAATTGGTTGAGGCTTGTCGAGGCATCCACACTGGAATTCTCAGGGGATGCCCAGATGTCCTCCATCAATTGGGGCGCATTCAAATGACCTGTGATGATGACATTTTCATCCATATAGCTATCATACCATTTCTGCAAGATGTTTTCAACATTGTGTATAATCTCATTAACCCTATTTCGTCCTGGAGGGAAATGTACATTGTTAATGAATATGTGAATGGTCAGTATGGGTTCATTTAGAATAGCAGCAAGCACATAAGGGGAACTGATTTTATCAAATAATTGCTCCAGATTAAAATAAGTTTGGGCACCAATCGCAAGGCCCCCAGTCGGCCGAACATGAGTTCCTCAAGCAGCAAAACGATACAAAATGGTGTAGCCATCAATTATAACATTTTCCAAGGCCCACGTTCCTTGTGAGATGAATATGCCGCTGGAGTTTATTCAGGCTATGTATGCCTAATGGATGGATCCGAAATTAACTGAAGCCTTGTGTTTCAAATTATTCACTGCATAGTGTCAAGGATATTTTGATGTCAATAATCATCCAAACTTAATTTTTCAAGTATCCCTCTCCCATCATTTCTTCTACCTATGAGGTTATTAGAAGGATGTGTCATTGCCATTTGCATGTCATTGCGATCTGAAGCAACACATGAGGTTTCAAGGCCCTGCCCAGAATGGGATGTAGACGATGTTCTGATTGATCTTTCCGAAGCAGCATGGGTTGCATGGAAGTTCGACATGCAATAGGTCTTTGCTGTTGATAACTGAGAGACAAGTGATGCTTTTCCATAGCTTTAATACATATGATCGATTTAAGAACTGACTGTCTGCTTTAGGTAGCAGTTCTTCTAGTTTAACTAGATTACACAAAGAAGGAAATACTTTGTCTTCAAATAGGGTATTAGGGTCATAACTTGTATTATCAGCCAAGACTTTTTTTCCACAGTGGTCGGGGACATAGGGCTTAGCAACAATTTTGGGTGTGGTACCAATACTAAGGCCAGACTTGGATCTGTTAAGCAGGACAGTGACAGCCCAAGGTCTTTTAAAACTGGACACCACATTAGGCAGTTCTAAGACTTCCTCTTGTGAGACTGTGCCATTAGGGTGAATCCATTTGTCAAGAGGACCCTTCAGTTCAACTCGCCTGGATAACGCATTACCCAAATCTTTAATAAAGGTAGTAGTAGCACAGGGTGAGGAGAAGGACATATTATGTGCAATGCGGCGTAATCCAGAAGATTTACATGATACATTAATAAATTGAAATATTTTAACATGCTGGGTAGATTTCATAGCATTTGGCCTTGTCACACGCCTTCTCTGTTCCTTAGCATAACTACCTACCAATGAAATTATATTATATAGGGCCTCCAATGCATCTTGTTCAGTAGCCGCAATAATGGTTACAGGATCGTTAAGTGTTGTAAGCCAATTAGGTGATCCAACATGAGGGGCGAGATTCATCCTTGCAGTGCCAATATTGTTCACAGAATTGCCTAAGAGTATCTTGTTCTCGTGAGACAGAGCTCCCATCACTATTATGACAGTTCATCATTTCGGCACCTTGCAATATCCTCGGTGGGGCATTTATTTAGCTCAGCACTAGATTCAAGAATAATGTCCACAACTTTAGCAATCATGCCATTCAGCTCTCGCTGTTCTGCAGCCAGATTAGAACATCAAATAAATAAAGAATCAATTTTAGAGAGAATAGCATTGATCGAAAAATGTGAGGAAGCTATTCTTTAGAGAAGTGATACAATGTCAGAATGTATACTTTCTTCATAAAAAGATTCAGAGCTCGATAGAAGACCTTCTAGGTTGGGACTGGCTGACAGATTAGTACCTTTGATGTTATCATAGTCAGTAGAACACATCTCAGTGAAGTTCAATTTCAAATGTAAACACAGATTCAAGAAGGAGTCCTCATTGTTGATCATGGGTGAAAGTCGTGAGTTGTTAATTCGTAAATTAGTCAGAGGGTCTACCGATGGAGTTAACACCAGCACTATTTCAGCAACTGAAGAAGACGACATCGGCATCTGCATGGTAAGAAATCAGGTGGTTTTAGGATGCAAAACCAGTAATAGCCGTTTTACCCTTTTGTTAGCGTGGGGCATCTTTTCTGCCATCCACATGCTTCAAAGGGCTCTGAGGGCCTTTACTCACATTAGTGGATCCACTATGGAGCCCATATCTTCGTTGATGTGCTGGATTCATATTGGGCGCAGATGACTGAGATGTTTAGGGTGTTTTTTAAATTTTATTTTAAGAGATGACTTTGTGGAGATAACAAAGGTTGATCTTTGGGACAAAGTACCCTGCACTGTACTGTTTGGTCATGGGGTTGCTAAGAGGGCTGTGTTTCCCCAGAAGTGAGGTAATACTGGGCCTGGGGATGGCAATGGGCGGATTCCCCGGCTACCACCCCAAGCCATGAACAGACGGCAGCGGATTGTTACTAGGTTAAAGGAATGCTCCTCGAAGGAGGGGCCTTGGTGTGGGCTGCCTAAGGGGAGGGATTAGTTATCTCGATAATTGTGTGCCACCAGAATCCACGGGATGCTGGGCCTAAGGCAGCATGAAGAGGTTCTGCTGGAGACCTCCACCATCCCATGTGCAAGGTGCAGGGGCTTATAATATTCCCGCCTTTGAAACTCCTTTCACTTTAATGGAGCTGAGTATGGGTGGCTGTCAGGCAGAGCTGGATGGCATACACATTTAGATCCCTTCTCCAGGGTGCATAAATCATATATAAAACAGTGAAGGGTACTATTACACAGGACTGAAGATTTATATCTATTTATATATTTATTGTTAAGTGTTGTATAGTTAAGAACAAATAGCTTTTCCCGATAGTTCTTATAACATAAAGTGAACATCAATATAGGCATACGATACATATTCATCTCAATAAAATACTTTGCATCCAAATTTAACACACACAAGTCCATTGCACAATTAGAGATTTCCTTGTAGGACACATGACATGGTTGTCCCCTGGAGATCACTGTGATTCGTTATCTAACATCACTACAATGTCTCTCCAGAGGGCAATCGGGTCTATGGTGCTTGATTGTTGATTGCCCAATATGTATCTGCCCTAAAACCTAAATGTCTTCATTTGTTTTGAGGGAAAGCCCAGCTTGGCCAAGGTTGGCCCTCTCTTAAATTATGTACGAGGGCACCAGGTAAGAAGGCGTCTTGGAGTTTCTTACACATCTTCAGTTTTGCTTTGGCGACAAGTTTGCTGCTTCAAAAGAATCTTTAGTCATGATCCTGTCACCGCTAAGCACAGGAGTTGATTCACACTCAGTAGCATAAATTCCCTTCTTAGGGCTCAGGTATGGCTGCATCTTACCCAGAATATATTTTCTGTACATTAGGTCCTGCATGAGTTTGTAGTTTTCCTGGGTTTCAGGAATTTCCCAAAAAATCACACGCATTGTCCTTCACCCACAGTTGCTTACATAGAGTTTTACCATCTTCCTCACATTAAGGAGTAAAATCAATGGCCTTGAAACATGAACATTTCCTTGCCGGCCAGTTTGTTCGAGGCCTATTTGCTCTTTAAATGTTATCACATTTCACTGCAAATGTAGATGGTGGGTCGGCTTTAGGTATTTAGAAAGGTGGGCAGATGCGAGCGGGTTGCAGTGGGTCTGCGCCCACAGCATTTCTGCAGTGAAATGTGGTAAAACAAAATCGAACAAATGTGCCTCCAGCATGTTGCTGGGAGGAAACATTGGGAATCCAAAAATGCTATACATTTCATATTGAAGTCTAGTAGGCAACCAATTTCCTTCTTGAGTAGTTCTTTGCCCAACGGGTCATGAATTGGGATCTCACGCTCCTTGCTAATTGTATATCTAAGCTACCACTTTTTGTCAGCCACGTGGCATGCAATGATGTAAGCCCCAGTTTGAGCAGCAGTGTACACGTTGTTTGGTGCTTTCAATATTCTCCTCAAGATGGTCCCCTCAAGCTGCACCTTTCAAGGATGATCAAGATCATTATACACCTCTAGTTCATATAGCACTGTTGGCACAATAGATTGCTTATAGACCAGCACCAGGCCCATGATTGTAAAACCAACGTGTGTACTCAGGAAATTACCTACTGCCCCCATCTTTCTCAGGGGAGCCCCAATTCATTGGAGCAGTCCTGGATGCTTCCTCTGGGAAAGCCTTGCCACCCACGGTGAGAGCTCAACACATTCTGCAGATGGTTACCAAATTCCAGAGTGCCCAGCATCTTATGGCCTTTAATTTTTTGAGGTTGCTCTGTCTCTGCAGCTACTGCGATTTTGGGAGTGCACAAAATACTTACTCCCATTACTGCGCCCAAGCAAAGTGGGGGTTTCCTCTGCTCTCCTTGAGCGCACTCACAGGAGTCGGGTGATGCAGTGGTATTCCCTGCTGACCATTGTGATAAGCAGGGTAAAAGAAAGTAAAAAAAAAAGAAAAGCACTGTTCAGCGTCAGCTCCGACCCACGTAAGTGGGAGGAACTGACACTGCAGGGATAGCAGGGTGTAGGTGGTGCACACAGAAGTTTACTGCCGTAAAGGTAAGTGGGGCGTGGGGTCTTTTAGGGGAATGCTGACCAGGGGGCGCAGACGAAGTGATCTATCTGATCACTCTACCATGCCATAATTTGCATCAACATTTACGTCTGCGCAGTTACGGGCAGCACAGTGTTCACATAGATTCGAAAAGAGTTAATTCACCTATCTGAGAAGAACCTATTCTGAGTAATTAAGGAGGATTTGTAGAAAGGAGTAAATAAGGTGCTTTGAGAGACGAAGTTGTAGGGGGACCTGAAGAATTCAGGGACATTCAGTGAGAGAACTCCAGGAGGAGCGGTCAAGAGACCCTATGGGGTGTAGTGACAAGTGGAGTGAACCAATATGTAGTGAAGCAGTAGGCCATTTAAATACTGCAAGACCCCCAGGATATTCAACTGGATATCTTACTAAACCAGAACTTATCAACACATCTACTGAACATTTATGTAAGTCAGAGACCCTTTAGATTTCTCAATACAGCGGGACACAAAATATATGGATGCTTTTTATCTCCAAGTTACAAAGTTGTTTTGAGGCACCTTTAATGTGTGGTTTTCAGTATAGGTCCTAGGCGTCAGACAGCCTGATTGGTCTCCTGACAGGATCATATTACTTATGGAAATTGCCATAAGGAGCAATCTGTTATCACGTAAGAAGTGAGATGCTCTTAATTATTTATTGTATTTCATCAGGAAGCAGGGGTTCCGTCCTTGGTTTCTAGGTTTATTTTTATAAGTTGTAGATATTAGAGTATTCACCACACCAGAGAGATAATGTTATGTTTTGATCTTTTAGCAGGCTAATAAAGGATCAAGCAGATGGTCCAGGTAGAGTCAAATATATGCAAAAGTTTGACACAGAGGAAGACGAGAGTGCTCTGAGTGCATTATATTGATAGATTTGTAGTTTGTGTAGATTGTGTTGATTGGTGCCGAAGTATAGCGCTTTGCAGTAGTCCAACTTGGTAAGTACCAGAGCTCTGGACAAGGTGATGCAGTTTTCTGTCGTCAGGAAAGGTCTGCAGATGTTGATGAGCTTGCGTGTGTAGGCTGTAGTGGATGCTGTAGTGTTGATTTGTTTTCCAAGCGAGAGGGTGGCATCAATGTACATACCTAATGTTTTGACGTCTTTAGATACTTTGATGTCATTGCCGTCAATATTAAAGGTGTTGAATTTGTTGTCCAATTTGTTGAGTCTGGCTTGGGTTCCCACTAGGAGAAGTTCAGTCTTGTTGTCATTGAGGCAGAGACCGTGTTGTGCCATATAAGCTTGGATGATAAGGTAGATACTGTTGAGTCGCTGTGAGTCAGAATCGTGGTTGCCTGTGATGTGTATGAGCATTTGTGTGTCATTGGCGAAATTAGTGTAGGATATGCCCAGTTGGTCGAGTTTGTTGAAGAGTGGTTTGGTGAATATGTTGTAGAGTGTGGGGAGACACATGATCCTTGTGGGACCCCGCATTTGACAGTCGATGAGGGTGCAGAGGCTGATGGTACAAACACTCTGGTTGTTCTGTCATTGAGAAATGGTTGGATCCAAGTGATGGCATCATTAGAGAAGTGGGCTGCACAGTTGAGGTGTTTGTAAAGAGTTCTGTGGTCGACTAGGTCAAATGATGATGAAAGTCTAGTAAGAGAAGGAGGGCAAGGTTGCCTGAGTCCTTAATGTTCTCAATTTGGGTTACTAGATCTATATGGGCTGTTTTGGTGCCGTTTCTAGGTCGGAAACCAGATTGTCGTATCCCTGGCAGGTTATTGCTTTCCAGGTGGTGCTGGATCTGTAGGTAGGCTGCCCTGTCGATGATCTTCAGGAGGAAAGGTACTGTAGTAATTGGTCTGTAATTGGAAGGGTTGTTGGGATCAAGGGAGGCTTTCATGAGGAGTGTTATGTCACAGGCGGCCTTCAGGTTAGTAGGGATTCAATTGGCCTTGAAGGAGGTGATGATTAGCGTAGTGATAAAAGGGGCAATCGCCTTCGCTGTTTCTTTTATGATGGGAGCAGGACAGATGTAAAATAAAATAAATAAATAAAATAAACAAACAAACAAACAAGTTGTCGCACATGCATCTAGATGGTCTGAGGCTCAGTAATATTTCTTCTACTTCCTTGACACTGAGTGTGGAGAATTTGAATAAGTCAGGTTCAAAAGGGGGTGGGGTCATGGATGCGTGAGCAAGAAGGTTTTGAGTTAGGTTAGCTTTTTTGTTTCAATTTTCTTTTGTAGTAGCTCAATTTTGTTCTAGAGACTGAAACTTTTTTGAAAGGAAGTGACAGGTGAGAAGGCGGTGAGAGAGGAAGCACGAGAGACATTGGCCCTCATTACAGTTTTGCCAGTAACCTGCCAGTAATTAGCTGGATACTGGCAAAACTGCCTTACCATTTACTCTGCCCAATATTCCGGTATTAACAGGATATTGCAGGAAGCAGAGAAGCCAGTAAGTTCCCATTCCATGGAGTCCCACAGGACTTCATGGATAGGATTGCCAGAAATTCCGCCACCGGTAGTACCGGTGCCAGTGATTTTGGCATTTATTTGCCAGTGGGGGCCTTAAGTCTCAGGTGGTCAGGCCTGCTTCTAGATCACTGTCCCTACAGGCAAATTTGTGTCTCCCCGATCCGGAAAAAATTCTGGTGCCGGAATTACATGCATTGTTTCTGGAATTTTTTCTCCACGGGGAACTTATATTGATCCCCATTATGTTTTAAGTTCTTTATGTGTATTTTTGGCTCAACTTGCACCTATTCACCACATCTGTTTGCTGTTCTAAGGAAACAGACCCGGGTTTAACAAGCATTAAATAACTATCACTTTTATAACCCTTGAACCTTCCTGAACTTGAGCTGAATTTAAACTAGGTGAACAACTATCATGATTAAGTTATTCTTGGCACGTTTCTGGCCCTAAGAGTCTTGGTTTGGTTTTCCGCTGTAAAATGCTCTAATAAGGACATGCTAAGATCAATCATTTAATGGTGCCCTGTGTTTGATCTTACTCAGCCTCATGAAATCTTGGAAAAGAATCATTTTAATCTGTTCCTTATTTTAGTTTGGACTATTAGGTGTCGCTTTTGACACCTCAAAAGACAAAAATATTGTATTTGAGTACAGGCTTGTACAGATATGGAGGAAGGGCATATGACACACAGGAAGAACGACAAATGATGAGGGACACACTGTGTATTGGTGTCGTTTGGTTATGAGCCTACCCATTCTCTGCCAGTGGCCATCCTAATCCCTATAGCCATTCACACCCATTCCTGCTTCTCCACATCCAACACAGCTCCTCATGGGAATTCTTTCAGCTCACTTGCTTTATTTTCTATCAGTCCCAGGCTTTGTCTAGTCAGTGCTCCTGGCCATGTTCAATAAAGTGTATGCTAATCCATATGGCTATTCCCACGAATTCCTGCCGCTCCGCTCACCAAACTCCACATTTGAACTCTTTGAGTATACTCGCTTTATTTGTCTCTATGATTTCACCTGTACAAATGTAGTAATGCTCTAGTGGTGTAATCATCTCTGTGAGCTCGACCATCTTGGTCTATACAAAACGTAGATCATGCCTTGCTTAGCTGCCCAGGAAGAGGCAACAGCGTATCCGGTGTAGGGGTTCAGTATAGTGGCGTACAAGGGACATAGAGGGAATGAAAGTCCAGGATTACATGTCCAAGGATGTCATTAAGTGCCCTTTTTATAGTTAGGATCCTAGCCGTGGTTTCATGAAACTTGGCTTAGCAATGGTAGTACACAACAAAACATATGCTTGTGCTTATAGTAAAGTGTCGACCATGTTGGAGGGGCAATGTTTTCACTTTTGTTGATGACACAAGCCACTCATAATCCATTTTCTTCTGATGGAATAACAAAACCACAATTACCTTTACTCTTTCTTATTTCAAGTAAGAGTCTTAGATCGTTTTAAATTTATCACGTATCCAAATTATTTTTTTGTAATTAACGCATGCACACCATACTAAACCTTTTTAAGCCATCCAATAATGACAGAATACATGTAAATGTGTCATTTAAAGTGTGCTTCCCCTTCGCTTATCAACAAACAGAAATTGCTGAGTGGATCGATCCAGCGCCCCGAGTTTTTTACCTGTCGGATGCACGCAGTTCTTTTCCAATTAACTAAAAGAGAATGCAATAGCCGACGTTCTCCTGAAGGTGCCAGTTATTGGCGCTACCTTCTGGGTTTCACAACCATTCTTACTGAACTTTCCTACTCTAAACGATCCCGCTGGTGTAAACATTCTCCTTTGCAGGCTCGGCTGTCTTCATTTCAACTCTTCGCAATCCCCACATCTCACCTGACATATATACTTGTCAGTTGACTGTAGTACTCTCCAATCACAACCTTTCGAATGGATTGTGTCCACCCACATATTTCTCATTTTATGATAATTATATATCCAGCTTCAGCTGCTTCAGAAATTATTTTCAACAGGGGGTGCTGTGTGCCTTCTCATTGAGGCGATGTCCTCTGTTCAACTGTCGACGTCATCATCAGTATAATTAGCGTCCACAGCGCCGGTTGGCTTCAGTTCCGTTTTTCCAAGGTAACGCTTTGCGAGAATTAGGGCGCGTTTTAGTTCTTCCATGAACTTCGATAGTTATTTACATTTCATTAATGCCTTCCCCGTCGGCTCCATCTACGCCTAAAACGGCTTCAAGAAGTGCCAAGACTGTGGATCAAAGATGTCGATCCCTGACAGTGGCTCCTGTCAGGTGATGACCGAAAATTGGCGGTGGGTAGGTTGCCTTCAAAGTCTCCTTTGAAGAGTTCTAAGAGGAAGACCAATGAGTCGAGGGATTCTTGTCGATGTAAAAAGTCTAAACAGTCTCGATCGAGAATTCGATCTTGCCATTCTTCGTCGTCATCTTCAAAGAAGTCCAAGAAACTGCCTCATAGGTCACCTTCAACCTCCAGTGGCTCCTCGGCTGACTTAATCAAGTGTCCAACTAGATGGGACTCGCCAGCAAAGTGGGATGTGTTTTGAAATTAAATGCCCAAAATCTTTGAGAATACAGCCTCGACACCCTCTTAGGACAAGCAAAGAGCCGATGCTCCTGTCGATCTGCAAAAAGGCGACAAGGGGAAGTTGTAGACAAAATCTTCAAAACTGAGCCTTCAGCTAGTTCTGCATCAAGAAAAATCTTGAGCTGATGAGAAATCGTTGAGGGCTTTGACGAGTCAGAAATCCAACTCATTGAGGGTTCCATTGAAGAAACATAAGAAGTCGACAAAGTCAACGCCTTCCGTCGACGTCGACACCATTAACAAAGTCGACACCGAGCCCCGGACATGTTCCCCTTATGGTGCTAACCTCCAGCTTCTCCCTCATTTTGCTAAAACACAAAGAGATTAGTGAGATTCTTTAAGATTTAATAAATTTTCAATACATGAACCGATGATGAGCCACACTATTTGGTGGCATATTTACATAAAACCTATCGGGTTTGTTTCTTCCCTATAGTCCCGTTTGACTAAAAAGGACCATCTGTTCTTGGACGATGACCCGATCTCCTGTGAATTGAGCAGGCCAGCCTCCAGTTAGCTTCCAACAAGCTGGACAAGGATTTACGTCAATCCAGACAATAGTGCTAGCCACTACTGGATGACACTGCAATCTTCTCCGACTTCTACTACTATTATACCTTCAGCTGACTTACCATTTTGGTGAGTATGAACTTGAATGACCCACTTTTCCAGTATGAACGGCACATTCTTTTTTAGCACTTTAGAAAAGCTGAAGATTCTTGCTTTTCTTGCAGTTGCTGCTATCTAAAGACTACTAACTAGTCTCCCTCTTCAAATGATCTGAGGTGCCCCCACAAGAATCTACCCAAGTAATTGCTTAATCCTGATAGTAGATTCTACGTTTGAGTTAACA
Source organism: Ambystoma mexicanum (assembly GCF_040938575.1). Taxonomy (NCBI): domain Eukaryota; kingdom Metazoa; phylum Chordata; class Amphibia; order Caudata; family Ambystomatidae; genus Ambystoma; species Ambystoma mexicanum. The sequence continues at coordinate 1,154,962,576 of NC_090928.1, forward strand.
AACAGAGAGTGAGATATAGTTAGTCATTAGGTGTTCCCCACTCTTTTTAAATTCACAGGTTATTCGTGATTCCACTTTCATTAATTGGAACCCCAGAATAGGATCTTATCAAAGAACAATTTTCTCCTGATGAATGTTCCTCATTGATGTGTACATGAACAGAAAAAATGTTGAGACGACTGTACTCTGGATGTTAACAGAGGCACTTATAACATTTCTTTCCTACATCTGCTATTGTGTTGTAGCATTTGCACATTGACTGTTAAGCATTATGTGACCATTGATTGATTTGTTATTTAACACTCCACCATTTGAGGTCTACATTTTCCTATGCTATTAATGTTTTAGACTTATTCACTATGTTAGGGGGCTTTGATGCCTTCCAAATTCTAATTGTTTAATACTTGTTTTAACATATGGTTTAGATTTATTAAAATATGATGTTGTATATATGAATTGCTTATATATTTACCAATGTGTTTGAATATCACTTTTACCTGTGACACTTTACTCTATATCTTCAATTCTTAAGTACCTACCCTAACCGGGCCTAGATAGAGTGCACACTCCTAACCTAGACAGTTGTAGTGTGTACCAGGATTCCTTTCAGATCCCTGTTGCAATAGAACATTGACCTGTAGCCAGAATGGAACAAGGGTTGGTTTTCCCCATACTTCCTGGTTCTCAAAAAAGACAGACGTTTGAGACCCTTCTTGGAATTAAAAAACTTGAAAAAGTTCCTGAGGAAGGACACGTTCAAAATGGTTACCTTTTCCCAAATCCTTCAGGCTCTCCAATTGCAAGACTGGATGGTATCATTGGATCTTCAGGATGCTTACGGTCATGTGCTTATCTGTCCCAAGCACAGAAAGTGCCTGTCATTATCACAGCGGGTTCTGCCATTTGGGCTGACCTCCTCCCTGAGGTTTTTCACCAAGTTGATGGCGGAGATGGCAGCGAGTCTTAGGAGAGGGGGATTCACATCTACCCCTACCTAGACGATTGGCTGATCAGGCCTTGTTCACCCAAACCAGGCCTGGAACATCTCAGCGTAACCTGCCACTCTCTCCACAGACTGGTCTTCTCCCTCAATTACAAGAAGCCCCACATGATTTCATCTCAAATACTCCAATTTATTTGAGCAGTCCTGGATGCTTCCTCTGGGAAAGCCTTGCCACCCGAGGTGAGAGCTCAACACATTCTGCAGATAGTTACCAAATTCCAGAGTGGGCAGCATCTTCCGGCCTTTGATTTTGTGAGGTTGCTCATTCGCATGGCATCCTGCATTTTCCTGGTGCCAGAGGCTCACCTGAGAATAAGATCACTCCAATGGGCTTTCAGGACTCAATGGTCTCAGATTTCAGGCAGAATGTCAGAACACCTGACAGTTCCAAGCAGAGTCTCTCAGGACCTGGTGGGCTTTTAAGGACAACATTCTCAAAGGAGAATCTTTTTGGCAGCCGTGGCTGGAGATAACGGTAGTGACGGATGCCTCACTCATGGGTAGGGAGACCACACCAACGATCTGACACTCGGGAGTCAATGGACTCCATTGGAGTCCAAACTACATATCAACCTTTTCGCAACTGAGGGTAATCAGACTAAAGCTGAAGGCCTTTCGACCCTGTGTATGGGAATAGAATGTCCTGATAATGATGGACAACACAATGGCCATGTACTATCTCAACAAGAGAGGAGGTGTAGGATCCCTACCACTGCGTAGAGAGGCATAGCTTTGGTTCTGGACAATTGAATAAGGAATCTCCCTATCGGCAGTTCACCAATCCGGAGAAGAGAACACTACGGTGAATGCTCTGATACTCTGAGCAGGTAGAGTACAGTCTCCCACAAGTGAGAACTTGCTCAGGAAGTCCTTCAAGAGATTTTCACCCTTGGGGAACCCCGCAAGTTGACCTGTTTATGGCCAGTGTCAACTGGAAGCCCAAACTGTTTTGCTTGAGTAAATTTCCTCCAAGAGGAGCTCTAGGGGACACGTTCATGGTAGACTGGGAATTTCAACTCTTGTACACGTTTCCTCCAGTCCCCGTCATGTGATCAGGAGGTTGAAAAAGTTAAGGAAATCCATGATCCTAACTGCTCTAGACTGGGCCAGGAGGATGTGGTACCCAGACCTTCTGGACATATCCATCTGCCCTACAAGGCATCTTCCACAAAGAGAGGATCTTCTCTCACAAGAGGAAGGTTGAGTTCTCCATCCAGGCGTCAAGAAACTCAGCCTTCACGCCTGGTTTCTGAAAGGCTGAGATACAAGGATTGGGACCTACCAGACGACATAATGGAGATTTTGCTTTTGGCCAGAAGGCCAGCAACAAAATCATTGTACCGCTGTCATTGGAAAAAGTTCAGCAGCTGGTGCAGGGATATGAATGTGGATCCCTTTCTAAGTGACACACCTATATTGCTTTCCTTTTTGTTACATTTGGCAAATCTGGGGCTCCAGATTGGAACAATTAAATGTTACCTGGTGGCACAATCTATTTTCAAGTGCTCTTCAGACGAGGATTCATATTGTAAGATCCCTCTGATTGTTCAATTCCTTGCTAATGTATTTCCACCAGTTCCTTTCAATGTCCCTGTATGGGACCTCAATCTGGTGTTAACATGTTTAACATGCATTCCATTTCAGCCTTTACACTCATGCCCATTAAGACTTTTAACGTTCAAAACTGTTTTGCTTATTGTAATAACACCTACAGGATAAGCGAGTTACAAACTCCTTTCTGTAAACCTCCAAATACAGTTTTCCATAAAGACAAGGTTATTCTCAATGTGAAACCTTCGTTCTTACCTAAGGTAGTCTCTGCCTTCGAATTGTCGCAAAACATCACTTTACCAACTTTCTATCCACCTCCCCATCCAGGAAAGTAAGAGGAAAGATTACATAGACTGGACTGAAAAGGGATCTCAGTTTTTACATATCCAGAAGGCTACATTTTGCCAAAATGACCAATTATTTATTGGCTGTACTGGCCCCAAATTGGGTCTAGCTGATACAAAATAAACCATATACATATGGATCATCCTGGCTATTGGAGAATGTTACAGATTAGCGGGCAAGGACCCGCCAGAAGGTCTAAGAGCACATCCCACAAAGGGCATGACAACCTCTGCTGCTCTTCAAAGAGGTGTCCCAATCAAAGACATTTGTTCAGTGGCCTCTGTTCACACTTTTGTGATTCATCTTCCATCCAGGGGCCATTCATCTTCCATTCAAGTGTCCTGACCCTTGATTTTTTTGTAGTCAACCATATGTGATTATCATTCACGGATCCATCTCCGATAAACACAGAGTTTCTGCCATCTGCCTTGCCTCTACATATGGGAATCTGCAAATTTGTTCCTTTGAAACCCTCTGAACAGTCAGCATGAAAAATGAGGCACATAAGAGAACCAACCGAGCAGAGGGGTCCACCTTTCCTATAAACTCTCAACCACCCACTATATGCTCTCACATCTACTTTAGAATGTCAGTATCCAACACATCCCTTCACCCCTTCAAACAAACCGCCATGCCCCTGGCTTACCCCATCTCTTCTTTCTCTTAGTTCCTTCCTTTGGAAACTTGAACGCAGGTGGAAAAAGTCTAACTCCCCTCTTGATCTTGAACTATTGTCTAATGCTCACTCCTCCAATTACTCTTTTCTTCAGGTGAGGAAAAAGCAATACTTCTCTTCTGTGACTGCATCCCTCTCTCAACATTTTTGTTGTCTATACCTGCTTCTTAATACTATTCTCCCTCCCGACTCACTCCACGCTACTCACTCTTCCTCTATTCCTCTCTCTCTGCTTCAGATCTTGCTAACTATTTCACCACTTAATTCTCTCATCATCATGCTTTTTTTTCCACCTTCCTCATCTCCTTCTGTTCCCCTTGCTCTACCCTTTTCTTCACCTTGTCCCTCCTTTTCTGCTTTTTCTTTTCTCAGATGAGTCTGACACTGCCCATTTCCTTACTCAGGCTCACTCTACTGCTTCTCTTTCTGACCCTGTTCCATCTACTTTAATTCCTCTAGTCTATCCAGAGATTCTCTCATACCTTACTATTCGTATTACCGTTCTGTCTCCTCCTCTGTTTTTCCTGACCTCTTCAAACACGCTACTGTTATTGCTATTCTAAAAAAGAATTCACTGCTTAATTTCCCCTCTTAACATCTAGCAAGGATTATCTATTCTCAAATCTCATTTTACTTCCTCTTTATTCTCTTCTTCCCCATGCTCAAATCTGGCTTTAGGCCTGATCACTCCACAGAAACTACCCTCCTGCATGTGACAGATGTTCTTCTTTTCGTTTGACACAACAAACGTTCTTCTATTCTGATTCTGCTTGATCTTTCTGCAGATTTTTATATTGATGATCACCCCACCTTGATATCTACTCTTTCCTCCTTGGGTATTTCTGGTTCTTCTTTTGCATGGCTATGATATGATATTACATTTATAACACGGCTGTACACAAGTGTTTCAAGGCGCGACGAGGCAAGGGTGGGGGAACAGAGGGGAGACAGAGACAACAATCCTTCTAGGCCAGGTGTCATTCAGATCGCGCAAGTGCATGGGAAGGGGGAAGGGGAAAGTGCAGTACATTGGAAAAACAATAAATAAACAATATGTAAAAAAACAGTCAGCTGGTGGCAAGTGCAGGGATAACTGCAGACATCAGGTGGTAGTGGGACTGTTAGGGATACAGAAAACATTCCCCAAGTGCAGGGGTTTGCCAGGAAGGCAGTGCGGGGGTGCGACTGGTTGGGGGAGAGGACCCGGGTGGCCACGTAACCAGTGCAGATTCAGTATCAGCCAGAAAGTCAGCAGGGTAGAGAAGGAGAAAAAGCAGAAGCAAAGAGAAAGGTTTTGAGGTGCTTCCGGAACAAGAGATGAATCGCCTCAAGTTCAGGGAGGCAGGGAGGCTGTTCCAGAGAGAGGCCCCAACCGAAGAAATAGATCTACCACCGATCGTTGCTTTGAGAAGTGACTAACCCTGAGGGAGTTGGAGGCAGATGAGCGAAGAGCTGGAGAAGGGAGATATTTAGGAAGTGAGAGTTGAAGGTATTGGGGCACCAGGCCCCAGAAGGGCTTGTGGACAATGCAGAGGGTTTTGAACGTAATCCTCACAGCCACTGGGAGCCAGTGCAGAGATGTCAGTCCTGTGGAGATAGGATCCTTGTGCTTGAGGCCAAGGACAAGTCTTGCAGTCCTGTTCTGGATGAGTTGCAGAGGGCGGAGAGCAGAAGCAGGGAGATATAGAAGGAGGCTGTGGCAATAGTCCAGCCTAGAGAGAACCAGAGCTCTGGAGACATTGAGCTTCTGGGGGAAGTAGAGGAATGGAATAATACCTCTGAGGAGGTGCAGCTGGTAGTGTGACTTCTTAGAGACGTAATAGATTGAGGAGAGAAGGAGAGTGTGGAGTAGAAGATGACCCCCAGGTTTTTAGCCTCACAGGTTGGAGTCGGTAGAGGGCCAAGAGAGACCAGCCAGAGGGTGACAGGAAAGGAGGGATCGGGTGTGCCGATGAGGAGAATCTCAGTCTTACTGGCATTAAGGCAGAGAACATTGGCGGCACACCACTCCTGGATGGCAGACAGACAGTCAGAGATGAGAGATGGAGAAGAGGTGGCTAAAAGTAGGCTGAAAATGAGCTGAGTTTCATCTGCATAGCACTGGAAGATGGACAGAGTGTAGCAATGCAGTGGGCAAGAAGTGCCAGGTATTGGTTGAACAGCCAGGGAGTGAGGTTAGACCTCTGGGGAACAACAGAGGTAGAGATAGAGAGAGAGGAGAGGAAGGACCCAAGTTGAACCAGGGAGGGTGGATCAGAGAGGAAAGAAGCCAGCCATGACAGGGCCTGATTGGTGATACCCCGGTTATCACAGAGACGGTTGAGCAGTATGGCATGGTTGACCGTGTCAAAAGCAGAAGAGAGATCAAGTAAGATGAGGACACAAGGGGTGATGGAATCAAGGTTGGAGTGCAGGTTTTTGCGGATGTTAAGGAGAGCAGTTTCTGTGCTCTTGCCAGCTCTGAAACCAGACTGATGATCATGGAGACAAACCAACAGATTTAGTGTGACAATTAAAATGGGAGATGGCCAGCTCCAGCTTTTCCAGGAGTTTGCCCAGGAAGGGAGTGATGGAGATTGGGCAGTAGTTAGCCTGGCAGAATGGGTCGGCAGAGGGTTTCTTAACAATAGGGTGCACAAGGGAGTGCTTCAGGGGGGAAGGGAAGACTCCAGTTGCAAAGGAGTGGTTGCAGAAGTCGGCCAGAGCAGGAGCCAGGGAGTCAATGTGGTCCTTGATGGTTTTGGAAGAAGAGGGATGGACCTGTTTTGATAAGACTTTCATAGATCAGACTTGTCTAGAAACCTCATCTGGGGAGAATAGGGGAAAGGCAGAGAAGGAGGGAGGAGAGGTGGCCAAAGAAGGACCAGAGGAAGAGCAGGGAGTAGAGGGAGGAAACTTATCTTTCTTGTCGCTCCTATTCTGTGTCCTGGGCAGGCCATCTCTCTCCTCCCCATACTCTTCTCTATGGGATTTCCCAGGGATCTGTCCTTGGCCCTCTTCTGTTTTCGCTATATATTATTCATCTATCTACTCTTATTTCGTTGTTCAATCTTTCCTGTCATTTCATTCATTCATTAATCTTTATTCGACATATTGTCATTAGATACAATCACATACAAAAGTAAAAGACTTCTCACAACACTATGAATCATAAATATCATATGTACAGACTATATAAGTAAAGATATTTCATCACAGAAAATGTCCAGTCTTAGTTAAAACATAGTTACACCTAAATACAAATATTGTGTGTGCAGTGTGTTTAATTATTATAAAACCAAATTGACCTTAACAGCGTCTCTATCAGATATTGGTCCTCTGACTGGATGATCACTCTACGTGGCCACAATAGATCTATCGGCCGCTTTTGACAATATCAATACCTCGATACTTTGGCAAAATCTGGTTGATTGTGGCATAGATCTGGGCCTCCTGTCGCTGAGCCAACTTCTCTTCTTGTGTAACTCGACTAAGGTACAATTGAATATGTTGGGGGAATTGTCCGATAAGATCCCTCTAAATAGAGGTGTGCAACAAGGATGTATGCTTACTCCCACATTATTCAACCTATACCTGGCAGATTTATAGTCCATGAGTATAGAATGGGGCGGTTATGTCCCAAGTCTGCCTAATTTGAAACTAAGATGTATAGCGGATGCAGATGATCTCATTGTAATGGACTACACACAAATGGGACTACAGTGGCAACTGGAGGGACTTGAACAATATCTAAAAAAAGAATGATTTACAGATAAATCAGAGTAAATCATATGTTATGACTGCTTCCACCCGTAAGAAGATAATGCCCTTTACCTGGTCACTGTATCATACATCTATTAAGAGAGTCACCTCAATTTACCTGGGAATCACTATCTACATTCTCAAGCATCGTGATCATCATGCTTGCATCATTAGACTGTAACATCTGTTAATGCACCTCACTTTTTCTGGGCATCAAAAGGAAATGATTTGCATGTTGGCTAACTCCATTCATTGAGTATAAAACTAAAGTCTCACCAAACTTTGTATACAGGTGTGAACTTTTAAACAGCAGGGACATGAATTCCATTGATGCACAAGAAGCCAGAATCCTCAAGCGCGCCCTTGGCCTTCCAGTCTCTGTACCAGTCAGTGCCATCAGACTAGACCTGGAAGCAGAGTCGACCACTGGACGAAGGAATCCAAAGAAGAACTTAGAAGAGATGCCTGCTGCAACTCCTGGACCGTTGGTTTGCCCGGTGAAGCCCTGCTGCTGTACTGAAGCTCCGAATTCGCCTTGACTAGGGAAGCCCTGTAAGGACAACTCCTGGTGGGACCAATCAACTCCAAAGTACGCCATCTGGACATCCTCTCGAAGCTGGAAAGTGAAGTGCCAGGGAGAGGAGCACCAGATCATGCCTGTTGCTTTTAAGTTGGCCAAGAGCTCCAGGAAGATCCTCCTGACTTCCAGGAAGCAGGACTGACCGAGCCTGAGCCACCTCAACAGAGTGATGGACCCCCAGCCAAGAGTCAGTGGTAGTGCTATTCGCTTAGATGCGATGAGCTGAAACAGCAAAGTGCCACTGAAGTTGGTCCTTTTCTGTCACCGACCATTCCGTTGCAGTGCAGCAGTCATCCATACGTCCTCCCTCTTGTCCCTCTAGTCCCCACAACTGAGGCCCAGTAACACAGGATGTGCAGAGCTGCACAGAGACAGAAGCCAGCCACAGCCATTTTCTTCTATTCAAAGGTACTAAGTCTAAGACAACTTACTCTTGTCATGTAACCTCACTTATTCTCATTGGAGACTTATCCTTTGTTGCTTCTGCAGAGTTGCTAACAGCTTTGGCCCTACTTTCTTCTTATTCTAAAAAGACTTCTAAAACATTGTGCATGACTTTTACTTACCTGCAAGAATTGCTTCAGCTCACCTTGACTTTTGTCCAATTGACTTTGGACAGGCCTGGCACCCTGAATAAATCTTCTTCCCTCTGACTCTGTGTTTAGCTCTCCTTCCAGGAAGGGGTTAACTTACTTTGCATTGGAGGTTACCAAAAGTACGTACCTGCTTCAGAATATTTGTGAGATCTCTTGTTTTATTCTAATAATCTTTTCTTTGACATAATCCTAAGTATTGACTAAATGCAACAGTGATATATGGATGTCCACAGTGTCCTAACTATTGAAGTCATGTGAAGGTGTAGGAAGTGTCTGTGTGTCAGCCCATATGGGTATTTGCTGATTTAGGGAAACTCAGAGTGTGCATTTTGGAATGTATGTGTGTGTTACTATTATATTGCCCCTTCTGAAGAAGGCTTACCCAAACTGACTGTTAAATACATTAATCATTGTTTAATCAAGTAACCTTGTGTGTAAGAGTTTATTTGAAGACTTGTCACTGTGAATCTCTGTGTAACTCCCCTACGACTCACATTGATAAGCCTGGCTGCTCAACACGCTACCAACCTGTGTAGTACAGACTTATACCAAAGGTTAGGTTCCTATTGCCAGGAGGTCAGGGTTGTTTTAGTGCACCCAAAAGGTACTGCATATAATCTTGCCTAACAGATTATTGTACTGGTTTTGCTTTTTTAAATTGTAATGGCACTTTGTTGAAAGTGTGTTATGAATAAAAATAAATACAAATACATACACATACAAATTACCTCCTTTTCTGTTTAATGGCCAAGTAAAGAATTTGAGATATATAATATATTACTTTGCACATGACTAGAAAATAATGTAACAAGATGTATACCTTGGTTATATCAATGAGCAGGGTGATTTAATACCTCTAAACCACTCAAGGAAACAGAGAGAAGGTTTAAATTGCCAGGCGATCTTTCCATTTTAAATTGCACATTGCAAAATGACAAATGTATGCTTTTTTAACATTAATGCAATAAACACACCATTTAAGGGAACCTAGCAAACACATACATTTTCTTTTTGTGAAAGATTTACATGCAATAATGTCAAGTAGTATTCTCGACTACTGCTTGAAATACTGACATGTCTATTGATTACTGGGGATGTGTTCATTTTCTGATTTAATTTTGTAAATAAAATTAAAGCTTTGTGAATCCTCATTCACAAATGCACGCATGGTGAATGTGTGTTCAAGCTAAACCAAATGTACATAGGGTTATTTGTGTGCTTTAAACATTCTACTTTAAAGTTAAATGCAGCAGTAGCAAGTGAATTTACCAGCACTTGATAATTGATCATTGGAACCATTGACATTGCGATTTAATTGAGAATGATGAAAATGCATAATTTGTTTGCATTTTAAATTGGGTTGATTCATTTTAGTTTTTAGTAAAAACACCTCCTGCGCAACAATGCATATTTCTTGTCCCAAAAGGGGAGAGCGGCTCAAAGGAATCAATACCGTTAACCAGACATGCCCCAGGTTAAAAAAAGAACTATATTTAGTAAATAAAAAAACATCGCCTGATTTGGGGTGTGTGGAGCATTCCCGCAAACTAGATATCTCCTGCTTAAAACACCCTACAATACACCCCACCTGCTACCTAAGGTGGTGTTCTAGGGCTATTTCCATTAACCTTCTGAACCTCTTCAATGTGCTAACTCACCCTGTCCTTTTCTGTCAGCAACCACGTAGTTGAATAGACACCCAGATCGTCATCTCCTTTTCATGTTTTTCCTTCTACCTCCCCTCACATGTGTCTGTCTTCTATCTACCATCTACTGGATGGCTCTCCCATGTCTTACACTCAACAACTTCATGTACACAATCATCTAATGATAATTATTTGTTATTTATACAGCGCTTACGCCTAAGCACTTTACAAGGATCATATATATACATACAATATAACCCAACCAGAGTTGGTACTCATTTATCAACTTCAGAAGGATGAAAGGCTGAGCTGTCCTTGCTGGGATTTGAACTTGTGTACTACAGGTCACACACAAATCCTAGCAGCAAGCTCTCAACACGCGGAGCTATCTATCTACAAGCACATTGTGTCCCAGCTCTCCATCCAGCCACTCACCTTTTCACCTCACCTTCTCTAACCATCCACCAAAGCCCACAACCTTGAGGTTGTCTACAACCCAGTAGATTCATCCTCCACATAGCTTAGCAAAGCATATATATAATGTCAGTAACATCCATCCCGCACTCCACTAAAACCCATATGTCCACTGTGATAGTCAGTCAACTTGATTACTGTGTCATCCTCCTACTATTACTTCATCTGTATTTTTTGGCCTACCTTGACAAAGTTCTCAGCTTTTCAACTCTCAGGCTGTCCATCTGTACCCTCTGCTATACAATACTGTAAATCCAGACTGGCTGACTTTCAGTGTATAACTGATCTCTCTCATCCAACTTGACTTTAAATCTTTCTGTCTAACATAATCTGTTACTCTTGATCTTACACCCAGGGACAGCATACAGAGAGGACCACGTTGTAGAGTGCTATTGAACCTCACTACCCCCTGTCCCAGTTCCAAACTCTTGCGTGTGATTCTTTTATGACCTTGCCCCAAACTCTTGACATTACAAATAGCTATCCCTACTTTCAAATCCACTCTCAAACTCCAACTCCTCGGCATGGAAGGGGACACATTCCAAACACACCACAGTAAACTCCACCTTCATTTCATCAGATTTTCTTTTGTAAGTGTTCACTGATGTTTCACTCTGCTTCACTATCTGGATACCTACCTGCCTATCTCCCACTATTACCCTGTTTAAGTCACTCATGTTGGGGATTGTTAGCTTTATGTTTCTGTTACTATGTGCATTATTTAAGGACTATTACTTGGAGCACCAAGCAATACTTGTTGTTTTGGGAACAAAATATTGATTTGTGGGCCTTAGCCAAGCTATTAGCATCCTGTCATCACACCTGATGCTGATGGCAGAACACTGTTTAAAAAGCAAATAAAATCAGCGGTAGGCTGTGCTTTCAAGGAGGGCACAGAGGAAGACGGTATGAGAGAGGGCTGCAGCACAAAGAACAGAAAAAAAGCGTAAGGCAGGTGTGATTCATAGGAATACTGATGGAACAGATCTGGGACATCGCAGAAGCAGAATGGAGGTAGCACCAGCACTGGGTACCAACCAGAGAGCCAACAGTATCCATGACTGCACTACTAGATACTTTCCAGAACCTCTGGATCCAGATTTGCTCTCTGGATGCCACAGGTCCAGCCAGGTTGCTAAATCCAATAAAAGCTCTCATCCTACTATTCAATAGGTATGCTACCTACACTACATCAAATACTCAGAGTACCATACTGGACATTTATTGTGATGTATGATGCAGGGACCAGCTGTATTTACCTGCTCTGAACACAACAAATAAGAACGATTTTCCAAGACGTTTTTGAGTTTGTTAGGGTTAATCTTAACCCCGCTCTTGTTGTAGGTGCATATATTCCAGTGGAGTCCCTCTGCCCGTTCTGCCATTTATTTAATGACAATATTCCATCCTGTGTCTCAGAGGACTGCAGATGTTCTGGACTACAACTCCCACCAGGACCTGCCAGCAAAATCAATGGTAAGGGATCATGGCAATCATATTCTAATACATCTGGAGAGCCACAGATTGCAGAGCCCTGCTGTATCTCAATTCTGCCCTCTTCGCTACTGATCAATTGCCCAAGATTGCTTGACAACACTCATCAATTGGTGGGTGGGGCATTTTTATTGCGTAATGCCCACTAGTTGATTGTTTATTTTGCCAAGAATAATACCTGGTCATTTTCTTTAATTGGGCATTACAATTGTGATATGCTTGTGTGGAAACAGTTGTTATACAACTTCAAATATGTACATGCCCCTCTATTGTCCCACCCACAAGGGTATTTGAGCACCAAAATGCTAGGCAATTCTGCCCTGAAAAAGAGTACCATCAGCAACCCCAGGCACGTGTTTCTGCCTTGTTAGCCCTCATGAATCAGGTGCAGCTGAGCCTCTCTAAGGTACAGTGAGGAAGAGATCCACGACTGGATTACCCATAGAAACTTAAGGTAAAACCCCAAGTTTAACAATATTCATAGCATGGAAGACGTTATTTGGCAGTATTCCTTCTGATTAGAGGGGATTCCACATGTTTGGATATGTTTAAAGGCATTTTTGCTTTAACCCTAAATTACCCTGGGTAATCCAGATGTGGGCCCCTTTTTCACTGTGCTCATTGAGGCACAGCTTCACCTCCCTGATGATTCCCAGCAAGCCTGAAAAACGTGTCTGGGGTTGCTGTTGGTAGTCTTGCCAGATGGCAAATGTTGAGCATCTCAGTGTTCAACTGGCATTGTGGGTGCAACCAGAATGATACACAAATTGACATTTCTTCTCTGTGAAGAGTACAGGAAGCTAAAACGAGGATGTAGACCCTCCTGAGTGGGATAAATCTCATGGAACAGGTCACTTGAAACATGCTCTTTCTCAGACCAGGGGCTCCCAGACTTTTGTAAATGTTGTTATACAGTCTCTGGAATTTCCCATCAATTCCCAGAGGCTTCAATCCTTGACAAGGTACCAGGTGCTTAACCAATAGTCTCGAGGGTAGTTAGCTTCAATGCCTTCTTTGCGTATGCCAAGTCCAGAAGAGCCACGGAAACGGAATACAGGGCAGCACACTTAACTGTCCATTCCTGACACATGCCAGTGATTTGCTTACACTTTTGAGATCTATAGCTGGAAGGCTAATTGTTCATAAGGTGTCATCAGGTATGTGTTAAGTACTATTGGCAAGAATGAGAAATGCTGGAGGTACTCCAAATGCTGTGATAGTGTCAGGAGAATTCCTTTTGTGGTAGTGGCCCTGAATCTAACCAACCAACTCGTTGACAGATGATGTTTATTCATATTACATAACAAGAAGGGAACATTAGGGCAGGCAGTCCAGCTCACTGTGTGAGTGGATGAATGAATAGACAGGAGAAATCAGGGAGAGAGGTCATCATCATGTCCAACATACTCTGCTACTCTTGATCTTACACCCAGTGACAGCATGTAGAGAGGATCACGTTGTAGAGTGCTATTGAACCTTACTACCCCCTGTCCCAGTTCCACACTCTTGCGTGTGATTCTTTTATCTCCTTGCCCCAAACTCTTGACATTACAAATCCCTACTTTAGTAGCTATCCCTACTTTCAAATCCACTCTCAAACTCCATCTCCTTGGCACGGAAGGGGACACATTCCAAACACACCACATTAAACTCCACCTTAGTTTCATCAGATTTTCTTTTGTAAGTATTCACTGATTTATCACTATTCTTCACTATCTGGATACCTACGTGCCTATCTACCACTATTACCTTGTTTAAATCACTCATTTTGGGGATTGTTAGATTTCTGTTTCTGTTACTATGTGCATTATTTAAGGACTATTGCTTGGAGCCCCAAGCAATGCTTGTTGTTTTGGGAACAACATATTGATTTGTGGGCCTTAGCCAAGCTATTAGCATCCTGCCATCACACCTGATGCTGATGGCAGAACACTGTTTAAAAATCAACAAAAAAAAAATCAAAAAAATAACAGTGCCATTAAAACATGGCCGCCAATCTATGGACACTTGGCAGCTTCAGGGTGTTAGTCCCTTTTTGCTGTCTACACAGTGTGACGAGAAATCAGCAGTAGGCTGTGCTTTCAAGGAGGGCACAGGGGCAGAAGGTATGAGAGAGGGCTGCAGCACAAAGAAACAGAAAAAAACGTAAGGCAGGTGTGATTTATAGGAATACTGATGGAACAGATTTGGGACATCGCAGAAGCATAATGGAGGTAGCACCAGCACTGGGTACCATCCAGAGAGCCAACAGTATCCATGACTGCATTACTAGACACTTTCCAGAACCTCTGGATCCAGATTTGCTCTCTGGATGCCACAGGTCCAGCCAGGTTGTTAAATCCAATAAAAGCTCTCATCCTACTATTCAATAGGTATACTAACTACAGTACATCAAATACTCAGAGTACCATACTGGACATTTATTGTGATGTATGATGCAGGGACCAGCTGTATTTACCTGCTCTGAACGCAACAAATAAGAACGATTTTCCGAGATGTTTTTGAGTTTGTTAGGGTTAATCTTAAACCTGCTCTTGTTGTAGGTGCACATATTCCAGTGGAGTCCCTCTGCCCGTTCTGCCATTTATTTAATGACAATATTCCATCCTGTATCTCAGAGGACTGCAGATGTTCTGGACTACAACTCCCACCAGAACCTGCCAGCAAAATCAATGGTAAGGGATCATGGCAATCATATTCTAATACATCTGGAGAGCCACAGATTGCAGAGCCCTGCTGTATCTCAATCTTGCCCTCTTCGCTACTGATCAATTGCCCAAGATTGCTTGACAACTTTCATCAATTGGTGGGTGGGGCATTTGTATTGCGTAATGCCCATTAGTTTATTGTTTATTTTGCCAAGAATAATACCTGGTGATTTTCTTTAATTGGGCATTACAATTTTGATATGCTTGTGTGGAAACAGTTGTTATACAACTTCAAATATGTACATGCCCCTCTACTGTCCCACCCACAAGGGTATTTCAGCACCAAAATGCTAGGCAATTCTGCCCTGAAAAAGACTACCATCACCAACCCCAGGCAGGTGTTTCAGCCTTGTTAGCCCTCATGAATCAGGTGCAGCTGAGCCTCTCTAAGGAACAGTGAGGAAGAGATCCACGACTGGATTACCCATAGAAACTTACGGTAAAACCCCAAGTTTAACAACATATCATGGAAGATGTTATTTGTCAGTATTCCTTCTGATTAGAGGGGATTCCACATGTTTGGATATGTTTAAAGGGATTTTTGCTTTAACCCTAAATTACCCAGGGTAAATCAGATGTGGGCCTCTTGTTCACTCTGTTCAGCGAGGCACAGCTTCACCTCCCTGATGATGCCCAGCAAGGCTGAAAAACATGTCTGGGGTTGCTCTTGGTACTCTTGCTCAGTGTTCAACTGGCATTGTGGGTGGAACCAGAATGATATACAAATTGACATTTCTCCTCTGTGAAAAGTACAGGAAGCTAAAACGAGGATGTAGTCCCTCCTGAGTGGTATACATTTCATGGAACAGCTCACATGAAACATGCTCTTTCTCAGACCAGGGGCTCCCAGACTTTTGTAAATGTTGTTATACAGTGTCTGGAATTTTCCATCAATTCCCAGAGGCTTCAATCCATGACAAGGTACCACGTGCTTAACCAATAGTCTTGAGGGTAGTTTGCTTCAATGCCTTCTTTGCGTAAGGCAAGTCCAGAAGAGCCACGGAAATGGTATACTGGGCAGCACAGTAAACTGTCCATTCCTGACAGAAGCCAGTGATTTGCTTACACTTTGGAGATCTATAGCTGGAAGGCTAATTGTTCATAAGGTGTCATCAGGTATGTGCTACATACTATTGGCAAGAATGAGAAATCCTGGAGGTACTCCAAATGCTGTGATAGTGTCAGTAGAATTCCTTTTGTGGTGGTGGCCCTTCATCTACCTAATCAACTCTTTGACAGATGATGTTTATTCATATTACATAACAAGAAGTGAACTTTAGGGCAGGCAGTCCAGCTCACTGTGTGAATGGGTGAATGAATAGACATGAGAAATAAGGGAGAGAGGTCATCATCTTTTGTAGAATGATACAAAAAATACCTTTGAGTAAAATTAGATATATTTCACACACTGGGTGTGAACGTGCACTCTACAAATACACCTAAAAGCAACACCAACACCCTTTATTAATGTAGGATGTCTATAATGTCAGTGTGACGCTAATAGCCATACAGATAACTCACAGCCAGTCCATCCAGGATCTAGAATTCTAAACCTGGCAGATTTGCCGTGCAGCCTTTTTGTGTCCATTCTGTGAGCAGCAGGAGCGGCTTTCAAGTTGCTGGTGAGGTATAAAAACACTTCTGTATCCGTGAGTCAGGTGAAGCTCTAGAATGCTGCTCCTTTGCTGCTAATAAATTGTGCTAATGAAACGAGCTGTGCCTTGTTCCAGAATGTTTACTGCATGTTGTAAATACTCTGCTTTGCCCTATTCTTTGCAGTCATCAATAGCATTGCAACAGCTTTTTCTTCTGGTCTAGACAATTTGAAACAGATGTAAGAGTCTTTGGAGTCAGGTCTTGCGGGAATAATGTCTGTTTATGTTGGTAATATACCTCACACAGAAAGCTACAGTCGAAGACTGGATACTACATTTATTTTTCGCTTCTATACAACCAATACTAATATATATATATATATATATTCACTGAAAAAACCTTGTAAAACAGACATTATGGTTAAGTTGCACTGCCAAAAACCTATGAAATTCAATGGAAAACCTTGTTAAAGGAACGTTAAGATTACAAGTAAAACTGAAAACCAACAGAAATTCGCCAGTTATGGTAAGCTAAGCAACCATAACTCGTGCCACCACTGTACACTGCTAAGACTAACATGCAGGACATCAAAGATGACAACACAAATCACAAGGTCTAACCCTACATCATGCATTGATTGACAGCATAGTATTTAAAGAAAGTATGAGGTACATAGCACTTTCACGTCTGCCTACTCTCAATGGTTTATTCCTAGTTCACTTTGATGCAAGCAAAAGTCAAAGCTGACATTCCATGCATCCTAGAATATAACAGGCTATGTGCACTGTACACCCCCATCTAGTTATGTCCTGTGCCTAAAAAATGGAAACCTTTAAAAAGAAAACTAATATAAACAGAGCCTAAACAGATCTCCCGATACTACTACTAAAACAACAAAAAGCAACTGTTGCTCCATCAAATAATACAACCACAAACTGTCTAGTCCAAGATCAACTGCACGTCCATCAGAAGACAAAGAGGCAAATGTTTTTTCTAGAAAAAACAACTGCAGGCCCATCAAAGGATACAGAGGGACAACACTATGCTCTATTTAAATGTAGCAACACAACTGGTGTAAATTGCTATGCATTTGTAGCAATCAATCTTCTCTTCCAATTGCCATCAATTGTTCATAACATTTACTTAAACAGGTCATACCAGTTGTGTTTGCAAATGCTACTCCATCATAGAAATGCCACAAATAATCCCGACATCACTTACAGTTTCTCAGGTATGAGGTAAGAATTGAACTACAGTACAGGAATGGTCAAATTTACCATAAACACACAGGAAGATCCACAAGAATTCCTAATCTACTTACTACAAGTGGCGTAAACCAAAAACGTCCCGATAAATGAAACCTTCCAGATTTCATACACATGGAAACATGCAGGCACTCTCTGCAACCATGTTTGACAAGAGCACACCGCTAATGAACGATTTGTGTGTGTATCATTTCCAAATTCTGAATCCATTACATTTCACCAGCTTCTGCAGAATGCAAATCATAGCATAGCATGTATGCCCTTTTTGTAATTCAAAAAATCTTCCAACGTACAAATAAACCCACATGGCCAATATGCATTATTACTATTGCTTCTAAGGTTCCATCCAGATGGTACCAAAAACAACCTTTTTAATTTTTATATTCTTACTGTCATTCAACAAAACCACCTGGCCTAGATATGTCAGTGAACAAAAACAAGTGGCCTACATATGTGATGTCAATGTCATCAATGACATGTGTGATGTCGTCTTTGAAGTTCTGGGTGTTAGTCTTATCAGTGCATAAAGGTGGCGGGAGTTATGATTGCTTAGCTTACCATAACTGGCAAATTTCTGAGGTTTTTCTAATCATAACGTCCCTTTAACAACGTTTTTTACACTGAATTTCATAGGTTTTTATTAGTGCAACTTAACAATTACGTCCCTTTAACAAAATGTTTCAGTGAATTTCATAGGTTTTTGCTAGTGCAGCTTTCCTCTGCTACAAGTTTCTTTCTTGCACCTGTACCCCTTGGGCCTGATTTATGGAAGTGTTTTATAATGGCACAATCACATAGGAACATTTTCCGTGAATCAGGCCCCTTGTCTCCAGCAATCATCCCCATCCAATTCTGAACATGTTAATCAAAGATGATTTGATGAAATCTCAGTCCCTTAGTCCCCTCATGATTAATCTACAGAAATGCCTAACTCTCCCATTTGTGTTTCAGAATCCAATACATCACCCCTTTCTCAAATAAATATATGTTTTGTACTACAATTGTTTTTTTTTTTTTATTGTTGTGTGGTATTCCTTTGTTTTTTTAAAAACTCCCATTATGAGTCTGTGGACCATGCAACTGTCCAGAGTGCCCGCAATCAAAATGAAGTTCTCCCCGAAAAGGCAGGATGTCCGGACATGTCTGTTTTTGTGTGATGCACTTTTAAATTGTCTGCGTACAGCACACCTGTTCTAAAGACACCCAGCTCATGCGCGCTGAAATTTCTCGACTGCAGGGTGTCCGGGGATGGACATTGGGGCCGCGGACGTCTGGGGACATTATCATGTGACTGCGCCTGTGCAGCATGATGGCAGTGTTTGCGAACGGTGTCTGAGTCCATGGACAGTTTAAACGTGCTTTTCCACCCAATCTATAGTGTTTCAAGCAAAAACCTTACTCTTGCACAGCTCGCATTCCCATTCTATGTTGATCTGGCAGTTTTTTACAATTTTCCAATGCCTATTTTTGACACGGTAGTCCCCGAACAGCACGACTGTCCGCGCACGGTTCCTCTAAAGGGTCCCACCCATTACTATTCCTCATTCTCAATCTGGCTGTCCAGGAGAGAGCATCTGGAGAACATCTGCTTTGCAAATCTCCAAAAACCTGCTGTAATGGCATCCGCTATGGCCCTCTTTGCTTCCCAAGCAACCCCACCACCATCACCACCTCAACAACCTGGAGGGCCTCAAGAGGGGAAAAGGCACAGTGATACAAGGAGGATCAAGGAGAAGAAGAGATGAAGTGGAGGATGTCCCTGTCATCAGTGTTCAGGGTAGGTCCTGGGAGTGGCAATTTTTTCACGACCATTGGAATGGTCCCAAAGAAGCATACAAGCAAGGCTTGATGCACTGAGTGCAAAGTTGTACTCAGTCCCAGGAAACCTGGCTTGTATTCCTACGGGACTACTTCCATCAGGCCCCACACCAAATCACTCTGAGAAAGGCAGTATCTTTCTCAGGTAAGAGCAGGTTGACTTCCTCCACCACATCATCTTCATCTGCTCCTGTTATGACAAAGGATACTCCTTTGGGGCAGAGGATCCCAGCAGCGGCTTTGCAGGCCATAAAAATACTTTTGACCCTTACCTTTCAAGGGTCAAAGTGCTATGCATGTACTGTGAGCACCGATCTGCCGGGAGGAGCAGTTTCAGAGTGCTTTCGAGGCTGTAGTCATGGAGCATCAGAAACACTGCCAGCTACCTGATTATGGCCCGCCCAACATCTTCCTCTCTCCACCTGCCCCTTTGTCTCCATGGTTGGTGCCCCTTCCCCCCTTCCCTCACCTACCTTCCCTTTCCTGAGAAAAAATGCCCAAAAAATACAATTAAAAATAAAAAAATAAAAGGGTTCCTTTGGGAGCCACCTTTCACAGTTAAAAAATACAAGTGAGGAAAAAAAGCACAGGCTGCCTCGCAACTTCCACAGTCCGCGCACAGCACGGTAGGCCGCGGACATGTAAACAATTCTGCCCGTGGTACACTTGTGATCATTGTAATTGTTTTGCGTTAAAAAAGGTGGCTCTTAAAAGAACCATTTTTTGTTTTTTGGCTTATTTTTTAAAATGTTTGCTTTTACAAAGTGAAGTAAGAAAACATTTCAGTTATTTTCATTATTTCTTCTCACTTTCACAGAAACTGTTTCAAAGCATTTTGAATGTCTTCCACAAAAATCTGAATGCCCACATCAGTCAGATGGACTCCATCTCACTGAAAAATGTTGTCCCTATCAAATTAGATGTTCTCATTATGGAACAATGTCATGCCAACATCGCAAACAAAAACACACACAGCTTTATTGACGTTTGACCTCGCTTTTTCCATTTGTGGACCAAATTAACTGGAACGCTTACACATCTGTCACTGTGAAATTCGTGAAAAATATTTTGCAATTTGGGAAGATTTCCTTCAACTTTCCCAATGTCTCCTTCATTGCAAACTGCAATGAGATTCCAGTCATGTTACCCTAACGGTTCCCATCACAATGAATAATAATAATGTGAGGATGCTTAAATTGAACCATATTTGCACAAAATGCAAGCACATCCACCGACTTCATGTCACACACTCCATACCAGAACACTTCCAATTCAGGAAATCCAAGATTTTTGGCTATTCCACAATGCTCAGCCTACACCTTCATGAAGTGGACCCAAGAGTCCCCCAAAATTCAGACACTCTACCTGCTGAAAGACATTGCCATGGTCATGTTCTATCCTCTCACAACTTCGACTAACAAAACTTGTGCTCCCCTCTTCCTGTAGACCACACCCAGGAATCCTGATTGGCTGATCCCCTGGTATCCATGGACATCCACGACTGTCCTTGGTCTCCAAAGTCCCCTTTCCATGCCAGGCAGCCTCAAGATTCCCGGATGTGGCATGTGTCATCCAAATGATTGGGGCGGTGAGTGAAATTAAACACAATGGGCATCATTATAACCATGGCTCTCCCGTAATGAAGGGTGCTGGTACGGGGCCGGCAACCTTCATTACGGGAGTGCCTATTACGAGGTTCCCTTGCAGGACCCGGAACAGATGTCTGGTGAAACCAGATGTCCTTTCCGGGTCCCGCGAGGCGACCAAGGAGCTAATAGGGGCCCGTTATTAACGAGCCTGTTATTAGCCCCATACCCATTCCCTTTGAGCCCTATGGGGGCTCACATGGGGATGGGTTTTTCCAGTGAGGATTTTCCGGGTCCTCCATGGTTGGAATAGCCCGGTAAGTCCACATTGGAGGAACCCGGTACTGGAGCCTGGTATTGAGGCAGCCATGCCGTTATTAAGGGCATGGCTACCTCCATACTCGTAATGAGGCCCAATGTAGGGTATGTAATCTTTAGTGGTGGCTGTGAACATAACCTTTTTTGGGGGGAGGTTGTTCAATTTGATGACTGAACACGTTTTTTGGACATGTTCATGTGCGTCTCTGATTAATTTCTGGAAAAAAAATCTGAGCAGCAGGAAGCAGTTGCATTAGGCTTTTAAATAAGTCCTTCAGAACATCTTGCAAAGACACTGGAGTCACAAACCCCAAACTGTCCCCTCCACAATGGACAATCCCAATATCTGGATATTTGAAGTGATCCATACTCTCACAAAATGAATGCAAGTATGCCCAGTTTGCGCCACAAACTGCATGCCAGGAAAATGCCACTTCTGCCGATCCAACATTTCCAAGGATGCCCTGATTCTCAGCATAAACATTCAATGACTGAATTGAAGAGTCCCCCACAATCCACACACTCTGCGGTCTCAAACATATAGCCATTGCCATTATCATTGCTCTCACAACCCCTGCAGGCAAAACTCCTACTACCCTCTCATCGTATACCACACACCCAGCAAACCTGATCGGGTACTCCCCACAGACCCCTTTCCATGCCATGCTTCCCCAAAAGACCCGGATGTGGCATGTGCCATCCACAGACTACCAAAGTGTCTGTGTAGCCACTTGCAGAGGACAGCCCTTCTACCCTTTCCACTTCCATGTTCTTAACACTTCCTCATTGCCTGCTTTCAAAGAGTCATACATCCATCCACCAATCACATCCAAAACCTCTACACCTAACACTGTCATCTATCTTCAACACTTCATATGTATACTTGAACTCTCAGAGTACATATCTCCTGTTAATGAAAGAAAACTGCATCAAAAACTACTGTGCAACTGCCCAAGATTTCTATTTCCAGATTCAGCAAGATCTGCATCTAAGAGAATATAGTACAGGTATGATTATATTTAAAAAAAAAAATGTTTTCTTGAACTGTTTCACAAATATATATAAACACAGGGTTCCTGCTACTTACCCTGTGATGAGCATATTGTCTTTTTTAACCACTCTATCAAATGCCATGCAGTGCAGCATTCATCACCTGCTCACATGAAGCAGCAACTAATTACAATGCTCTGCATTTCAAAATGTTTCTTTTTACAAGCATTTTGAGGAAAGTTAAAAATGCATGTATTTGCTTGGACAGCAGCACTATGTAACGTTTCTATAAAATAAGCAAACAACATATAAAATAGACCTGTACACCATTTTGAAATGCCACTTAATGCCTCACAGTTTAATATCTTGGCAGCACATGAATACATCCCAACATATAGGTGCTTCTTTTTTTCTTTTCATTCTCTTGCATTATCTCAGTTACAACTGACTTTGCCCAACTACAAGTCTTAGAATGGAAAGGAAAAAAACATGACTAAACTTCACAATTCAAAACTGTGTCATGTATTCCAAATAAACATATGTAATGCTGTTCTTTTCTAAATATTTTTGGATTCCTTTTTATGAAAATAAAAAATGCAAATCTGCATTTCCAGTAGCAGTGTGTCACTTTTTCATAAAACAAAGCAAAAGCAGGAAAAATTGATTAGTACACATTTGTAATTGGCTCTCAGGGTGTGCTAGTTTAATATATTAACAGTACATGTATATTTCCTAACATTACCCATTCCAATCTTCAGCTGCTTATGCAGTCCTACTTTTTTTCTCTGCATTCTGTTACTTGTACTCCAATATTTATAATGATAGAAGTGGAATTATAATTCCCATAATGCAACCAAAAACTCTATCACTACATAAAAACCTGCAGATTATAACGCATCATGTTGGCAAGTATTCATATAACACATTAAACATATACACACCAACTGCCCTTTAAAGTGTACTATAAATATTTTCCATCAACTTGTCTTCTCTTTTTCAAATTGTTAGAGAGCTTCTGCAAATGCACATACACATTTCTTAGATTTAATGAAAATGCTCCTAAAAGCAACCATTTTTAACTGTCCGCCAATTGTATTAACTTTTTCCCCACATCTCCTCCTTCCGTTACAAACATAACCCTTCCTTCCTAACAGTACTTCTCCATTACCACATATGCACACTGACTTTCTTTTACAATAACAGGGATGAAGCACTTCACTGCAATCAAGAACTGAAAAAAAGAATACCCTTCGCTTCCGACAAAGTAAGTATATTAATTGACCAGGTAATGTATGTAATTATAGCAACACAGTGCCACTAGGTAAATGACACCAGACTACTGTTTTCAAACCAACATTTCTTTCACTCTAGCCCATTATATTCCACCATGCACACTCCTACTATTCCCATCTACACACCAACATTGCAACACCCACTCTGTTCCTCAAAACAGCACAATCACCATGCAGATTCCATTGCACTACAACTGCCTTCCTCACTAACTCAACACCATCACACCTCTGTACTCTCGTATTCCCACAACCTTTCCAACCACACCTAATATACCACCTCACAATCAAACAGTACTCTATTCATCTCTACAATCACACCCACACACCATGCACCGTACATGCATATACATTGCACAACTTCCCAATACAACCTTTCTCTTCTCCCAACAGACACAACAAAATTCCTACTAAACAGAAAATGTGTAGAGAAGAAAGAATAACTAGATCCGATAAGACTAAAAGTACACCACATAGTCATCCACCTCTAAAACAATGTATAGAAAACCTTAAAACAAAAGAGCTAGTAACCTCACTCAACAAAACTAAACCAACCATGACTAAAGAATACAAGGCCCCTTTTGCAAAAAGTAAAACATGATGTACAAAGAAAAGCACACCTACTAATGAACCAAATTCTCTAGCTACCAGTCTTAATGTAGTCACGATAAAGCAATCCAAAAAAATGATGTTACAGAAATATTTCCACCGTAGAGTTCTACACAAACTTATATAAACATCTGAAAAGTCACAATCTTCCCTTAAAAACCACAGCAGGAGAGTAACCTTGAAAGCTCTAATGAACAGCGCTTTTCTACTAAAGAGAAAATTGGTTATATTGATTTTAAAAAGAATGAAACCACTAACTAAATTAATTAATAGATTACAACAAGTACTTCTAAACATGCACAGTGTCAATATAATGACCTTTTCAAACGTCTGTGGTAGTAAATAGATGCACAAAAGCAGCACAGAACCATACTTCAATGAATACACTTATAAACAAGCACAAAAAAAACAATTGCCATAGATAATAGTGGTTGAGGGTATGACATGGTGGATCAAACCATTATGGCAAAATAAACCCATGTAGAAAACTAATCCCCAACAAACCTTGAACCAAATGTTCCTTTCACCCAAACAAACCATCCAATGTACAAATGGACATGCAGCTCAATGTGCAATGTACGCCAACAATCCTTTAAATCTTTATGACAATTATTGAATCATTATGTAAAATTAAAAGACAAAAGTAAAAAGGAAAACTTTATAAACCATAGACTTTAGTCCAGTGAGCAGCTACACTGGTCTGCAAGGACATTCATTAGCCTGCACGGAAGGAACTGTTAGGGGGAATTCTCATAAATGTGCTAATTCCCTTCACCTTAGAGACCCCCAGCAATTTAGCTGGATTTTGAGGACTTGATTTTTTTTCCTGGAAAGAGTGTGAGCCTTTTTCCCACTCTTTCATGTATTGAGATGTGTGCTTTACTCTTGTGTTATTTGATTATGGAGTTTTAGACAACTCCATAGGCATCATCTTTTTATTTGTGTCACACAGCACCCTCAGTGAAGTGACACAGGGGAGCCGTTCAGGGTGTCCCAAGGTTTAAACACCTTCCCTTGGATAAACTACTGTTTTCCCAGAGAATATAAAGTTAAATTGACTTTACTAGTCTTTTTAAATTCTTAGACCCAGCACACACTATCTTACAATAGAGTTCTGGAGGGGTTACCTAGTATCCACTATGTTTAGAAACTCATCTAGCAGTCAAATGCTACCCTTTCCTCCCAAAATGGCTGGTGGCAGTTGTTTTACAATGAACTACCATGATTTTTCCCGACCGTGAACACCTGTAGCGTTAAATCATGGGAGCCATGTTTTTCAAGATGGCGTCTGAGCCCCCTTTGTTTAAACAGGTCCCGGTCTTCTTTTTTCGCCATTTCTTTTTGGAAAGGTCCTTCTAGAGTTTGTCTCTGCGTGCCAAACCAGGTTTGGTCCCTTTGTTCCTACGTCTTTGTCAGGCTTCAGGACTGAAGACCGCCTCTGGTGCCTAAGTGTCTGGGGTGGGCAGGAAGTGAGGGAGGTACCCGAAGCTCCCTGTGCTTAGTCTCCTAAGAGACCCAAATGCACTCTGGCGTGATTGGCTGGCTGACTGTCTGGCAAGGACAGCCACCCTGCTGGATGAGTGCCAGCTAGGCTGGAATTAATGGGAGAAAACTGTTTAAAAGGCGAGACTCTTGGATTGAAAGGCAGAGTCGACCAGTGGAATGAAGTAACCAAAGATGAGCTGGAAGAGGACGGCTGATGCAACTTTTTTTGCCCAGTGGAGCCCTGCTGCAGGTCCGAATCGCCAAGTTTACCTCAACAGAGAAGCCCTTCAAGGATTACTTCTTCTTTTGAGTTGGTAGGACCAATCAACTCATAAGCCACCTGGATACCATTCTCAGAGCTGGTTAGGATTAACCAGGGGGAAGGACACCAGCTTGTGTGCTTGAAGAATAGCAACCAGAATCGAAGATTTGCCAATTTGCCAGCTTTGCCACCAGTCCCCGTGAAGTGCAGCAGTCCCCCGACGTCCTCCGTCTTGTCCCCACGACTGAGGCTCAGGAACAGCAAGATCTGAAGGAACTGCCAGGAACAGAAGTCTTCAGCTGCATCTTTTTCTTCAATCTAAGGTACTTTGAAAATCCGACCGAGAGAACTTACCTCTCACTGCAAAAGTTTGTATAACTTTGGCAACTTGCAGGCCAACTTGCAGGCCTAGTCAGCTTGTGAGCCGACATATGGACCTTCCTTCTGTGAACTACTTCTGAGAACCGTGGCAAAGACTTTTCTGTTTTAATATCATAACCGATTTTATCTATACAAGACACTAACCCATTGACTTTGGCCTACCTATTGCATTGAATCAACTCCTCTGGTGAACTCAAACTATTTTCACTGTCGAAGAGTAACTCTCTTATTTGTTTTATTAACCTATGGCTTTTTGCTCGCACTTCTAATGATCTGAATGGAATTTTGCTACTACTTCAACATAGTGCTAAGTGTCTCAGAAACTGAGCAAAGTACTGTAATATATTTCTGTGTGATATTGATTGCTAGTGAATGTTTTATAACTGACTGTGTAATAAATTAAGAATTGTTTTACCAAGAAACCTTGTGTATAAGTGTTTCACTACTGGTAATTATAGACCTCTGTGTTCACATCGCTATCAAAAACGGTGTGGTACAGAATTATACCAAAGGTTGGTTTTGCTTACACTTATAGTCCCAGTTGTGTGTCGTGGTCCCAGAGGGTACTGCATACAAACTTTTCCTAACAGGAACTGCATGCAAAAGCACTTTCCATCCCATCAAAATGTTAGCGATACACCATTCCACTATACGGAATCATGTGCATCAACTATACTCTACAAAAAGTCCTGCTCTAGAACTGCAACATTTAAGTAACATTCTCCTACATGGAACAGCCAAAGGACTCCTTCAAGAAATAGAGCACATCCAATGTGCATACTTTGGAACTGAAGGTGACTTAGATCATTCTGTACCTTCAGAAAACATTACTGAAAACCTGATGAACACCAACATCCTAATAAACACATATGCAAATGAAAGTTTTATAAAAATAGCACAAAAATAGTAGATATAGCTTACAAAATAGAAGACAATGAAGAATTCCAATGGGCCCAATTAACTTTATATCTAACAGCAGAAGGTAAATACAAAAAAACGAACCCCTAAATAGTTTGCACGTACTGCAAAACAAAGCTTGACTATAACCAAATGCCATCATGTGCTATCACTAATATTTAGACATAGTCCTACTTCTAAAAGCTCTCCAACAGTTTCACTTGTATGAGAGCATTATAATACAAACAGTGCACCCATTTCAACCTATAATACACCTTCAATCAAAATCAGCCAAATTACCTCCATCCGAGCTACTAAAGGGCATCTGTGACAAAGTAGGATATTTACCATTGGACATAAAGAAAATGTTCAAACTCTAGGACTACAGCAGCCAATAGATCATATGTTGATAATACTAGTTAATGGTGTGCCAACACAAGACCAAAAAACTTGGCAACAACTAGCTGACTTAAATAAAGTTAGATAAGCACTACAACATCTAAAAGAAAACAATGAATACTACAAAGATAAAATGTAGAGGAAAACTTAAAAGAAACCACCCACATTATTCAAAAGTCACTAGAAACTGGCAATTTGATGCTATAGCAGCCAACATTTTAGATCACTAAAATATTCACCCACTGCACTCCACAGACACAATTGACGATGCATTAGAAACATATCAAATGCATCAAGCCAAAGGATTCCCAATGAGCATATGGGAGAAAAGTGTTGTTTTCCTCTACTGTTTCCTACAGGAAAAAGAGGAAGATATGATCAAAGGTCCACACAAATTAGTTCATCAGATTATCACTCTTTCCGAATGTATTCTGAAGGCTCCAGATACAGGCAAAATGTTGAATACATTTTCCACCTCCTCTTCTTAAGTGAACTAGCAACTCTATGTTATGGAGTTGCACGCACATTAAAAACAGGCTCTAACCTTTTAAACATATCCTCTACATAACTACTTCATAACATAAATGATAAAGATGACATTTTTAAGTCAAGCATCACAAATCCCTTGGCAAAAATGTGTGCTACAAATGAATGCTTCTTCCAGTGTCACACTGATGTACATTGTATGTAAGGAACCTAGGCCCACCCACATGGTTTGATATTTTAAGTTAAGCAGAGTACGCATGTGGTGACTTGCACAACTTCTTACACACTGCAAACCAAAATAAAGACAGAATAAACATACAAACACTAGGAGAATTCTGTTCTCTTGACCCTGTAAATGTATCAAGGTACTTTCACCATCGCTTCATAGCCATGCTGCATTTTATCTGCAATAAAACTACACCTCTGCTCGGAGAAGTGCAATATTTCTTTTGGATAAAGGAATGTCAATCCAGAGGTGCACCACAAATCCACATGCTTTTGTGGATAAAAGTTGCTCCAAAATGTGGTCATGATTCTGACACCACTGTTTTACAATTTATTGAAAAATACATTACCAGTGTCATCCCTTCAGAAATCACACAAAGTGACATACATACACAAGTGTTACGCTTCCAAAAACATAAAAGTGGCAGATACTGCCGACCTAGATATAAATACAAAGAGAAATTATATACCAAATGTTGCTTTATCTTCCCCAGACCAGTGTACAAAAAATGACAAGTAAATAGCTTGATCTCTTCTGTTAGACAAAGCATAAAAGGTAAATCCCCTAAAAATACATACAACATTAGAAGGGACGAAGCATCCGTGTACATCAATGATTACGATGCCATTGTTGCCCTCTTGTGGAATGCAAACATAGACATACAATACATTGCAGACAATTCCACTGTAGTTGCAAGATATGTCATAGGTGAGAAAACAGAGATAAAATACCTTTGGGATAACATACCATCTGACAAAACACTATCACAGAAATTGTACAGCTTTGGTATAAAAAATGCTCTGCCATAGAGAATGTGTGTCCTACAAAGCTGCAGACCGTTTAACAGGTACAGCCTTATATGGCAAATCTGAGCACATTGTTTGGCTGAACCTTAGACCAGCCTCATCCCGAAAAAGAGTACTAAAATCCTTCCAAGAGATAGAAAACATAGCGACAAAATTTCCCAGCAACCAGGCCATTTTAATAAAACAATTTAGTTGACACATACTACCTAAACGGAAGTAGTACTTTGGAAAACATTTCCCAAAACTACACATACAAAAACAATGTCACACCAAATGAGTTAACTGGCAAATATCCAGTCTCAACTTGTGAAGGAAGCCTTGTGAAGCTAACTAAACCCAGTCTAATTAATCACGTGAAGTTATCATTTAAAACTTCACAACATAGAGAACTTTTTTGCCTGGCCCTATTCCAACTTTTTAAATCTTGGAGAAAAGAAAAATAATTATTAGGTGACTGACTCATTTGAAGCTGCATGTAAATCAATCAGTATACCAAATAACAATTTCCAACAATACAAAGAAGAGCTGGACAATGAACACCAATAAGCAAAAGGAATTAAAGCTCAACTACACAAAGGCACTCCTGAGGGCAGTCTACCTTCCCTTACAGGAAGCCAAGACCCACTTGGAAAAACACTCATTCTAAATGAAGCAGAAATAGCATTGGCTAAGGTAGAAAAATATGTATATCAATACAAAAAAATCTGAGGAAAACTTGTCAGTTCTGGAATCTAAGCTAAATGATGAACAACTCAGCATTTATCAGGAAGTCACTCAATAAATTGAGCATGGTTTTAATCATGAAAGTAAAACATGTGTATGTAAAAATTATAAACCTCTTCTCCTGTATGTAAGCGGTGAAGCTGGTTCTATCAAAACATTCCTAATTAAAAAAATAATCTGCACATTTCTACAAAACTTTACAAATAGCAACCATTCAGCTATAGGCCCCACAGGTTTAGCTGCTTACAACACAGGTGGTGTCACTTTACACAGATGACTACTCCTCCCCATAGAACTCCAAAACAAATTAGAATACAAAAATATTTCAGCAAAGGCTGCAAATGAGGCACGCAGAATTCTAAAACTAAATGAAAGTGCTCCTGATTGATGAAGTAAGCATGGTATCCAACCTCATGTTTACTTTAACTCATCTCAGAATGCAAGAAGTCCTAAAAACCAACTATGAGGAACTGTTTGGAGGAAAACATGTTATTGTTTTCAGAGACCTCCAACAGTTGACACCAGTTAAAGGGCAAAATATTTTCAAAACATGAGGACACAAAGAATGCCGTATTAACCTCAGCAGCAGACCCCCAGTCTGCAGACCTCCATATGCTAACATTTTAAAAAGCATTAGGACTGGGCTGAATACTGGGCTTAATTCCCCATTTTATTACTCCATTGGGGATTTTTTGCAGGTATTCCCTCCGCTGGTATTACTGGTGATTTTTTGAGGTAATGCAGAGGAGTTACCTCCAGCTTGCAGCTTGCTGGAGGTAACTCCTCCAATTTACCTCCAAACATTGACAGTATTTCCATCCAGTAATACCTGCAAAAATCCCCAATGGAGTCATAAAATGCGGAATTATACCGGCAAACCTCCACTTGTAATCAGGTGGAAAAACCTCCAGTGCTAATACAATGTGACCAAGTGGCAGAATTGCTAATTCCGTTTGCTGGTAGTCCAGCGTTTTAACTGCTGCAATTCCAGAAAACATGTTATGTTCCCCATTGTATTTTACAGAGCGCCCTGTAAGAGGTTTTGTCTTTGGGGCTATTACCTAATCTGGTCGTAATTTAGTATTGTGGTATTTTAGGCAGTAAATTGGCATTAACTCATTTTGGTGGTAATTTAGTGGTGAGTAAATTCGGAATCCTGCCCCATATGATAAGACAAACCTTCCCCCTTTTATAGCTATAATATACTTTGGGATTAGCACATTTAGAATAGAACACAGCTTGTCAAAAATCGCATATGAATTGCCAATGACTTATCTATGTCACCAGTTTATTCCTTGGAGGGCTTTGTCCCCCTTCAGCATGCATAGTGGAACACATTCATACAACACACTAGCTTTCTAGCTTGCATTTATAGTGTTCCTTTTGTTTCTTATTTTTTACCTCTAGCGGTAAACCCTATTACCATTGTGATGTAACCCCAAGGTGTTTCCCAGTTACTTTTCCTCATTGAAACAGTGATCATCATACATATGAGAAGAGAAAAGAGAAGAAAAAATAGACACCCACTTTTCTGTTATTGCAGTTATTATTTCGGTAATGTATCTGATTATGAAACTAAAAGAAGCAAAATAGTACACTTCATGATGACAGAGTTATGAGCTCTTACCCATAGATCAGCACAGCAGCAGTTATCAAAGAGACAAGATATAATTGTGGATTATTTTTTTTCCCATGTGCGGAATAACACAATGACCTAATCCTGTCTAAACAGTCACAGAGAAAATTGGCAGTCACCCAACGCTCTTCTCAATTTCAAAAATACTTACATAAGGACTTGAAGTAGCTGTATTTTATCATGGCGATCCCTCGTTGCTCCTGTCTGTACTGGAGCCTTCCCAAGCCACATGATCCCTGGCACTCACGAGTTGGCCTTGAGCTTCCAGACAGATATGACTGCAGCCCCTCTGCAGCCGGCAGCAAAAATCCAGCACCCAGCCGAAACGCAGGAAAGAAGAGCAAAAAAAACAGCCCTTCGGTTCAACTCCCTAGTTAATCAATCTGCCTGTCAATCAAAAACAGAGCTGCCTCCCCCCTGACGTATCTGGACACCTCCTACTCTCCTGACTCCACTGACCAAGCACCCACAAGAGCATGTATCAACGGATTTCCTGCACACTGAAGAGATTTCAGAATGCACAAAAGAAAGTTCATTTTTGTTTTCCATCAGGCATATTTCTCTTCCATGGAAAAACACTAAGGGCCTCATTACACGGAAGGCGGTAATGGTTAATGGCCACCGTTAATGGTAACGGTGACCGTTAACCATTACCGCCTTACTACGAGGTCCCTTAGCGGGTTGGTGCTTTAACGCCTGCTTTTTGCAGGCGTTAAAAACCAACCCGCTAAGGGACCTCGGAGCTAATTACGGCACCGCAAAATTGCGGTGCCGTAATTAGCGCCTTCCCCATTCCCATAGAGCCCTATGGGGCAGAAATGGGAATGGGGAAGGGCAATGGCGGAAGGGGGATTTACCGCCCCTCCAACCTTGTAATGGGGCGGTAAATCCCCTTTCCGCCAAGGCGGTGCCGGTATTTTACCGGCATGAGCCATGGCGCTAATAGCGCCATGGCTCACCGCCTTCCGTGTAATGAGGCCCTAAAACAGTTTTTCCATCTGTGTTCATTGACATTGCATTGCAATGTTAATCAGGAGAACTAAATAGTTATTGTAATGTTATTATTAGTATGTTAGCATGGGTTATCTCATTTAATGCAATTTTACATAGATGGGAGTCTGTGATTTCACATGTACAATGCACTTTGAACCCACTGTCTTTTTTCTGCATTCTGCTTTGTCATCAAAGGCCTAATTCACTGTTATAATGAACCATTGTGGCATCTCACCTGCTTCATATAATTTCCCATACTTTTCTGCATTTAGACTAATCCCACTAAAATGCTGACCTGTATCCCTAATCTGCTAGAGGTTTTGCACCCATTTTACTTTTTAAATTACTGCTTCTATTGAAAACATTGTCACCCTCGTGTGCACCCACTTTGCTGGCTGCCTCCATTGAAAACACGGTCGTATATCCCTACAGCCCCTTAAAATGCTTCAAGTACAAATGAGTATACCATTTCAAAATGCACCTTTTTTCTCAGAAATATTGTATGTTATGGTGCACACATACTACTCAGGGGAAGCAGCTGTCTTGGGGACAAGGTCAAGTTCTAAGGATTTCCCTTGATAAGATACTACTATCTAGTGAAAGGATCACTGTATATTAAATATCTTTTCATAACAATGGTCCTCATTATGAGTGTGCAGGTATCCTGGCAGGAGTACTGCCAGGATACCATCAAAAGGAATTGCCATTACCGGCACTTGGACTGCTAGAATGTCTGGCAGATTATAAATGCTGGCAAAGGTGGTAAATCCCCATTCCATGGGGATTTTGCTGCAATTATTGCCTCTGCCAGTAATAAAGGCAATTTGTTGCCGGTAGGAGGCAGACTTACCTCCAGCTTTTAGCTGGAGGTAAATCTTTAACCTGACCGGCAAAGTTGTAATTGGCCATTCCGGTTAAAGTGCTGGTAAACATTATTACCTGAACTTTTACCAGGTACTGACCATCTTGGAAAGAGGCCCAATATCTTTTCATAAATGGTGCAGATTTGTGGCATTTGATCTCTGAATGTAAGTTGCATGTTCACACTACAGTAATTTGAAAAACGATATGTCTCCTTTAAATACCAAGCAGTGGAATGAGCTATCATTATGGTATTTTGGAAGCACAACGTGGTTAGCTGTGCTATAGTATGTGTGGGAGGCTGCAAGTAAGCTACGCCTGATGTTGATGAGAAAGCTGCCCCAAAGCTGAAGGGATAGCTCTTGTAAAGGATGTGTGGGAGGCTTCACTAAGCTGTGGCTGAGGTTGCTGGGGAAGCTGTCCCAAAGCTGAAGGGATAGCTGTTTTAAAGGATGTGTGGGAGGCTTCACTAAGCTGTGGCTGAGGTTGCTGGGGAAGCTGTCCCAAAGCTGTAGGGATAGCTGTGGTTAAGGATGTGTGGGACGCAGTCTCTAAGCTGTGGCTGAGGTTGCTGGGGAAGCTGCCCCAAAGCTGTAGGGATAGCTGTGGTTGCCGGGGAAGCTGCCCCAAAGCTGTAGGGATAAAGGATGTGTGGGAGGCATCACTAAGCAGTGGCTGAGGTTGCTGGGGAAGCTGTCCCAAAGCTGTAGGGATAGCTGTGGTAAAGGATGTGTAGGAGGCTTCACTAAGCTGTGGCTGAGGTTGCTGGGGAAGCTGTCTCAAAGCTCTAGGGATAGCTGTGGCAAAGGATGTGTGGGAGGAGTCACTAGGCTGTAGCTGAGGTTGCTGAGAAGCTGAAGTAACAGCTGTGATTTAAGATGTTTTAAAGGTGTCACTAAGCCTTGGCCATTTTGCATATATGTAATAAGGGTGTGAATAGCAGTCATTTAGCTTTAATATAGGCCTCACATTAACATTTTTTGTGAGTTTGACAGCCCCACCACAGCTCCAGGACAGCCCCTGCACAGCTACACTACAGATACAGGGCACAATTGAAAATTAAATGGCTGTGTAGAGCTTAATCCCTACATCTAAATAGAAGCCTTCAACATTTCTGAATGGCTCAGTGGAAATAAATGGAGAAGGCATGGGTGAATGGGATATGGTAAAAAAAGATAAAAGGTGTATCAAACATTTTTGACAAACTATAGTTTTTACTGTGATGCAAGAAAGTGAAGAGGGAGTTGTCAGGGTGTGGATAAGGATTAACCAGCCCTAAATAAAGGTACACTTGCAAAGGGAGAGCACCAAACCCCACAAACGAAAGCGTCTCTACAAAAACAAGGTGTGAGTCTGCCCTCCACAGATTTGCGTTTACACCTAAGAAGTGCATGGTCATTTTATTTGGACAGCAACATTCCCCCAGGGCCTTTCAAAGCTCACCAAGAGATTCAGTGATTCTCATTGGGCAGCTGGAGTCAAACCCACCCCTCCAAAATCGAGCATTAATAATGGTGCTCTTTAGACTTCTGGGGAATCGTTCAAGATCTTGTGGGTCCACCAAGTCTTAAGCCAGGCATACATTATGGAGCCATCCCACACATGTATTTTCGTGTAATGCTAATTGTGAGCTTGTAAATTTAAAATGTCTAATTACTTCTACACTGATGATGTTTCCATTTCTCATGAGACCTTCTTTTAAACAATACTGCCCCTTGAAGAACCTCCATCCATTCATTACAAATGGACACCTCCTTTGTACATCACCCGACTTAACTTTCTATGCTGCAACATCAGACACATTCTTGCCCATAATATTTTTGAACAGTATATGATGCAGTGGAAAGCATATTTTGCTAAACCATCATATGTAAAGTATTTTAATGTGGAATGAAACATTTGATTTATGTAGTTAAGTATTAAGTAGTGTGAAAACCTTTAAATTTAAAAGATAATAACGTTACCTTTCAGCAAAGGAGAGTGCTTAAAGTGGATTAAAGTGGCTTTGAAATCCATCACAGCTAATACGCTCAGATTGTACGTGCTGCATTAGTTTAATATTATGATACAAAGAGAAAAGTTTATTCTGTTCAGATTTCAAGATTATATGACTTAAAAGTATTACAAAAAACACACTCAACACAAATGTTAACCAGACAGTTAACCACATACACCATAATTACTTCACTGAAATGAACACAGATATCTGAAATTATGTTGTGATGATCGAATCCACAATGATTTCTTTCCAAAACATGTATATTATGAACCCATGTACGCGATGACTCTTGCACATTGTACTCGACTCATCTGGAAAAAAATGGTAGATTAGGAAGATATCTTCATGGCACAATAGGTTACAAGTATCCATGTAACATGACTGTAAATTAGTAAAGTACATCTCAGAAGCGGATCGGCTATGAGCATCACTAAAGGGGGCCAATAAAAAATTAGGGGTTTACCGAATATTAGATTTAAGTATTTGGCTGAATACCGACTAGTAGGACAAGTTTTTATCTGGAGCCGAATACAGAGCCGAATATTTGCCTTTGTAATACATAATGGTATGTAGACAAGAAAACCATTTGAACATTAAAAACACACTTTACATGATATACATCCATACTTTATTGCATTTCTCTTCTTTGTTGTCTACAGAATATGTTTGTCTAAACCATGAAAGGATCATATTATCAGAAAAAAAACAATAACAGCACAGTTTGCATTTGTATGCATTTACGGGTGTCACTTGCTGGGCAGGACACAAGTAACTAAGACTAGCCCAAAAGTTTAGTATGCATTTATGCAATCACTGTGAGGGGAGCATGGGATGTGTCTGCTTGTACTTTCAAATGCGCCTTGTGGGCCTGTCCATATACAGGCTTCTGGCTCCAGCAAAGCTTTGAAACGCAAAAGGAGTGATTATATCAAAACATCATGCTGACTGCTGAAGTGCTACTGAATACATACCTTTGGGATCCCAAAACCATGCTTTTTACCTGTAACTCTGAAACATGTCTTTTCATGAATAGATAGTATTCTTCTTTGTTTTCCGGATGGGGTGTGTTTGTGGTGTTTTGAGACATGGTAAAAGACACCAGCTAAACATATATAGGGAATGGGTGTCGAGGGTTCTCAGCTGATCCTATAGAGAAGGGACAGTGCTGATTTTCAGATCTTTAATTGGCATGAGCATGTTTATTTTACTTAATTGCTTCACTTGTACATTAGTTTGGTCAACTGGTTCTAAATTATAAACTTGTATCTCCTCATCTTTATTACACAAATATCCCTCTTTTTTAACTCTAATGTTCAAAGGAATATTTCTGCTGCTAAAAACTGGGGAATTTTGGTTAAATGTAAGTGTTGTAAAATTCTCAATTTATTGGATAGGCACATTCTTTAGTGACATCTGTCATTTTTTGTCCAAATTAAAAGGGACTCATTTTGGTAACATGAGAAAGTTGGATGGCAGAAATATGATCCTATGTTTTGATATTACAAGCACATCTCTGTTGCAGGCACATTTCTCACTGAGTCATTTTAGTTGCTTTATAATCTTGGCCTGCAGCCTGAGTACAGTTATTCGCTGCAGGCACACTACCTCCTGAGCTACTTTACCCGGGTTAGAACTTCCTGGGATCTCTTCAAGAGTTAAATTAATCCACTTAATTATATTACTTGGATTGGGAATTGGTAAGATTGGAATCTGTAACTTTCAGATTTCTCACACAGGTCATCAGCCACAAAAGAAAATACCATTTTCCAAAAGCCATTTTGTAAACTCTTGTTCCAATTAAATTGTTTTGTACTGCAACATACAGGGGGACCAGAGATATCTCATTACACATTCACAATATTGAGAGTTTTGCTTCAACTCACCCCTCCACAGCAAACCACCAGGTTAAACTCTGTCCAGCAAATCAAGGGCTGACATATTGCACTTCCCACACCTCTGCTCTGTCTGAACTCAATCAACAAAAGGACAGCAGCATTTCTTTAATGATTCTTTAAAGGATTAACATGGCATTCCTGAATGGTTCCAGGCACAAAGTGAAAGCAGTACTTTATGTATTTTGTAGGGTATACTATTCAGCTTTGGCTGAATACTTATTAGAAACGGAATGTCGGTACACCCCTAGTAATAATCTGGCATTACACCCTATACAAACCTGTAACCACTGTATCATACACATATCTCTCATTCTATGTCTATCCAGTTCTCTCTCTCTATGTGCATACACAGCATTCACTCACACATGAATCCAAAATTCATTAGCTCATGCACACATACAGCCTTTACATGCTTATTCACACACACATCCATCCATACACCATTCACTGTCTCATTCACACACGCACACACTTACAGACACAAACCCACTCATACACAAATACAGTCATACTTTGTTTTCTTACCTTCTATCCTGGTCTGGACACTGCTCTTCTGTCCTTTTGCCACATGCCTTGGATTCCCTCCTTCTCCCGTGAAGCAAGAAACAGCAACCAGGAAGAAGGGTTCATGGTTTCCACACAAACACACAGGAGCTGCACTTCAGTACTGCAGTGTCCAAGCCTGCATTCTCAATAGGAAATGCAAGGCTGGGGAGGAAAACCACCCCTGAACGTGCTTAGCTCATTGGGCATACGTGCAGGGTAACAGAAACTGACAAAGCAAAAGTGTGTAACTCATTAATAGTTAAAACCAGTCCGGAAGCACACTCTCTCAGTGGAAGAAGCGCTCAGTGATTTCACTGGGTTGGCTTCTCCAGAATGGGTGGAGCGTCAGAGCGGCATTGCCCAAAGCAGGTTTTATGACCTTCTCCAATATGCAGCTGTGATTGGTTTTCAAATACATCTCTAGTTCCATATGTTTGTTCACACATCTGCACTTTTTCCTCACTTTGGAAACACGTGGCTGATGAATAAAATGTCCCTAGTGTTACACAGACACCCTGGTTTCAATGTCTTTGGGGATCATTTTGGCCTGAATGGAGCTTTCCTTCTCAGAAGAGCATTCAGTTTTATGTCTGCATGTGTCTGCATGTGTAGAGTGATGACATTGGATGGTGTGTGACATTGGTAATCTGTGAAGTGGAGATGGCGGAGTGAATTTGAATGGTGAAGAGGCGATCTGGATAGGTGTTGGGGTGGTGTGGAGTGGCAGTGTGATATGATATAAGTAATTTATATCACGCCTGTACACAAGTGTTTCTAGGCATGACAAGGCAAGGGAGAGAAGAAAGAGGGAGAACAGGACAAACAGTTTGAAAATGAGAGGTGAAGTGAAAGGGACAGGGGAAAACAGGGCAGCAATGCTCTTAGTAAGTGCAGCCAGGGCAGCACACCTCTGGGTTGTGCGAGGAGAAAAGGGAACTATAAGGTGCCTGGTAGGCCCAGATGCAGTGCAATTGTGATTGATCAAGAATGAGCCTGGTACCAGACAGGTAGGTCATGTAGGTCAGCAGGGGAGGGAGAGAGAGAAAGCAGAGGAGACTAGGAACATGTAGAGCTGCTTCCCGAACTTCAGGAGGTCCGGCTCAAGTTTGAGAGGGGCAGAGAGGCCATTCCAGAGGCAGAGGAGAGAGATTTACCCCCACACTCTCTGCCTGGAGAATCATCTAGCCCTTAGATAGTTGCAGGTAGTTGAGCTAAGGGCTCGAGATGGAAGGTATTTTGGTAGAGAGCTTTGGATGTAGTGTGGGCCCTGGCCACAGACAGCCCTGTCGGCAATGCAAAGGGTCTTGAATTTGATCCTTTCAGCCACTGAAATCCAGTGGAGAGATTTCAGGGCTGGAGAGATATGGTCCCTGGGCTTGAGGCCAAGGATAAGTGTTGCAGTCCTGTTCTGCATTAGTTGCAGAAGTCAGAGAGTAGAGGTAGGCAGTTTGAAAAAGAGGCTGTTGCAGTAATGCAGCCTAGAGTGAACCATGGCCCTGGAGACAGTGAGCTTCTGGGGGAAAGTAAGAAAGGGAAGAGTTCCTTTGAGGAGTTGCAGCTAGTAATGGGACTTCTTGGAGACGTCTGTGATGTGAGGATAGAAAAAGCGAGTGGTGTTGAAGATGACACCAATATTTTTTCCCTCAGAGGAAGGCGAAAGAAGAGGGCCAAAGGCAAGCAACCAGAGTGAGAGTGGGAAAGCAGAAGCAGGGGTTCCAATGAGAAAGATCGCCATCTTACTGGCATTAAGGCTGAGATTGCTGGAGGCAAACCAATCCTGAATTGCAGATAGACAGTCAGGAATGAGCGAGAGAGCAGAGGAGGCTGAGGGAGCCTTAAGGAAAGCTTAAGGAAAGCTGAATGTCATCTGCATACCACTGAAAGTTAGAGGAGAAGGTAGAGATCAGATGGGCCAAAGGAGCCAAGAAGAGGTTGAGAAGCTAGGGTGAGAGGATAGAGCCCTGTGAAATACCACAGGTAGAGCGAGAGAGAGAGGGGGCAGAGAGAAAGGGGCCACGTTGGAACTGGGAGGCTGTGGTCCAAGAGGAAGGAAGCCAGCCACTCCAGGGTCTGATCTGTGATGCCCAGGTCCTCACAGAGTCGATTGATCAAGATGGCATGGTTGACAGTGCCAAAAGCAGTGGAAAGATCAAGGAGGATGAGGACAGAGGGAATGCTGGAATCAAGGTTAGAGAGCAGATCTTCACTGGTGTTCAGGAGAACAGTTTCCGTGACTCTGGCAGCTCTGTAGCCAGACTGATGATCATGGAGACAACTAACAGATTCAGTGTGGAGAGTAAGCTTGGAGATGGCCAGCTTTTCCAAGAGTTTGCCCAGGAAAGGGGTGTTGGAGATTTGGCAATAGTTTGCGGACAGGTAGGATCGGCAGATGGCTTCTTGAGGAGGGGGTACTCAAGGGAGTGTTTAAGGAGATAGGGGAAAGTTCTATTGGTGTAAGAGTGATTACAGAAATCAGCCAAGGCTGGAGAGAGGGCATCAATATCGTCCTTGATGGTTCTGTAGGAGCAGGGGAGCACCTGTTTGGATGACACTTTTAGAGATCGGACTTGCCTAGAAACCTTGTCAGGTGTTATCAGAGAGGAAGAGGAGAAAGTAGGAGGAGAGGGAGAGATGGCCAAAGGAGGGGGGGGCGAGAGAGGAAAAGGGAGAGCAAGAGGAGATAGAGGACAGGGTGTCCTGAGTTTTAGTGAAGACGTGACAGGCCAGAGCCGTAGAGAGGTCCTGGGAGGGAACAGGAGGTAGAGACTGAAACAGGATTGGCCAGTTCATTGCAGGAGTGGGTAGGAGTGGTGTGGGGTGTGTAGTGGTGTTGGGTGGTGTAGAGGAGTAGACAGGTAGTCTGTTGTGGGGGTGAGTGTGTGTTGTGCTGTAAACTGTGATGGGGTGTGGTGTGGTGGTGTGTGAGTGAGGTGCAGAGTAGTGGTGTGGAGTGATGGTGGTATGGAGTGTTTAAAAGCCCCACACAACTCCAAAATAAGAAGAAAATAACTAACTTCCACTGAAAAATTACCAAGTACAAGCAACACAATGGCAGACAATGGTTAGAACCTAACCCACATATATATGAAGCAGGAAACATTATTTGCAAACAGTTCACAAATTACAATTTTCACGAGTTATAAATGGTCCCCAAAAAATGTCAAATAACCACAATGCAGGCACATATTTCTAAATTACATTGCTAAACAGATTGTCTAACTGGGAAACAGCTTTGCTTTTGCTCAAACTGTAGGATGATTTCCATTCATGTGATGGCTACAATATATGAGCACATTGGTAGACTTTTTCCTCTAATTGTGTAGAGTGGGTATTACCACGTGATTTCTTGTGAGGAAACCTGTATTTTGTCAGTGGCACTACACCCGTTCTTCTCCATGTTATCAATATCTTGTTAGGGCAGAATTTCTGAAGTTTAACTTATGGCAAACTGATGTCTTCTTAAGAATTCACCTGGACTCAAATCAGAGCAATTGAACATACCCCCTTTAACTGTGATAACTGAAGGGCCATTGTTAAAGTGGTCTATTGGCTGCCACATTGTACTAGTGTCCTCTGTGTATTTAAATAAAACATGTACAGTGATCTAAAGAGAGGCTCAGTGAACAGTTTATGTAGTAGAAATGTACATCCGAGAGACAGATAAAATACTCACTATATGAACAATCCCATCAGTGAGCAAACAAATATTTATCATTCTGTAAGTGAGTCACCTATGGGAAAGGGGAGAGGGACAAATAGCACAATGTGGTTCTGTAGCGATTTGCATAATTTGTGTAACAAAAGAATGACCATAGCATTTTATATTTGAAATAAGTCTGTAGTAGTGATTCAATCATGAAACCATTCTGAGCATTACATTTGTCACAATACTCACTGTAACGGTGAACAGTCTGCAATCTACATGGCATAAATATTAATTTAGAAAGCTTGCTCTTTTTTATCTGTGATGTTTGTAGGGAGGTACAGTTGTCTGATTTTTCTAATGTTTTGCAAGTATTCAGTTCCATCGACTTCTCCCAAAGTGCTAATAGAAATCAAGAGGCGTGCTTGAGGACACCCTAATTTCCGTTAATCCTTTGCAGCTACCCATGACAGCTCATGGCAGAAAGGACCAGAACTTCTTGCTGCCAGCCCGTGGTCCTTGCATGTGGAAAAGGCAAAACTGCTCAAGGGTAAATGACAGAGTACCGTGGTTCCCAAAAACACTTGCTAGGATGTGCCTCGATCCACATTGCCAAATGTAGCCATTGCTCACTTACTTTGGGTTGCCTCAGGTCGTAAGGCTCCTGATTGGTCAGAGAGCAACCATGTACACCATTTCGTGTAACGGAAGATCTATGTGCCTAATAAAATTGTTAGAGAGTACTTGACTAGTGAAATGATGGAATGACACAAGAAATTACAATTAGACGGCAAATACATTCTGGAAGTGTTGTCAGTTGTCATGTCAACAATATATTTTCAGCCCAAAGCTCTTTCTCTCTCAATTCCCTGTAGAATTGTTCCCAGCCATATATTAGCACTATGTGGCATCACAATGAACCAATACCAACAATGCAATAATTATGTTACCCTGATCTTAATTCCTGATGTCAAGTAAAAAAGAACCCCGCCCTAAAACATATTATTTTGCCCTCCAAGACACCACAGTTTGAAATTTTGGGATCATTTTGTTTCATCATGTGTGTAATAAATGTTTTTTAACCTCATTTGGGAATGTGCAGTTTTCCATTGTGGCAGGAGGCAACTCTGTGCACATGTGTGTTGTAAGGACATCATATTTCAATAGCTTCTACCAAGATTCTCTCCTTATCTTGATA
This sequence comes from Ambystoma mexicanum, assembly GCF_040938575.1. Taxonomy (NCBI): domain Eukaryota; kingdom Metazoa; phylum Chordata; class Amphibia; order Caudata; family Ambystomatidae; genus Ambystoma; species Ambystoma mexicanum. Next base: position 1,155,005,297 of record NC_090928.1, read on the forward strand.
TCTGCCGCCTGAAATATTATGTGCGCCCCTATTTCCCTTTTCCACTCTCCTTTGCTCCTCTGCCCTTAAATCGTGTCTATATCCAACTAGGTTGCAATATTGGTGCTTCAATGCCACTGACAAACAGATCACACAAACTTTACACCAGTGCAAGTGCAAAGTTTGCACAGTATTAGCATTAGGGCAAAGTTTGCCATATTTTTAAAAACACAGGGACACACAAAAAAAAACATTGGACCTCGACAAGTGCAGTTTGGCATATTAAAAACACCATGGCTAAAATTGCCCGAGTGCTAAAAAGATACGTTTTTGATGCATTTTTGCATCAGGGCAAAGTTTGCCCTAGTGCTAATCTCATTCCGTATTAGCACTCAGGCAAACTTTGCAAAAATGTAGTGGAAATGCATCTTTTTTGCACTAGTGCAATTTTTACCCTGGTGCTTTTAATGTACCAAACTGCACTTATCGAGGTGCAATGGTTTGTTAATGTGCCCCAGTGTTTTTAAAAAATAGGGCAAACTTTGCCCTATTGTTAATATCGTGCAAACTTTGCACTTGCACCAATGCAAAGTTTCTGGAGTGTAATTTCCTTTCACACACCCAATGGTAGGATGATAGTAAATACACAAAGTGGTAAAAAAAATGAGGGAAGAGTAAATGTGAGACACTGTGGCCCTCTGTAAGAAGAAGGAAAAAAGGCATGCCTCCACCCCCCTCTCCCTATGGCTCTAATTGCCAACATCATGGAAATGTAAGGATATCCAAACATACGGGGTCTTCTTCCACATTCCGCAGCCAAGGGTGCCACAATAGCCTCTTTAAAAAGTCTTTAACCATAGGAATTGTCAGCCCCACTGTTTGCACAAGAGTCTGTGGATAATTGCCTGACCACGTTAACTACAGCACATAATTCTGAACTAATGATTGCTTAGTTTAGTTAACCAACTTACATGGACTATCCCCCAGCTGTGCTGAAGAGGTCTCCCAGTAGGAATCCCAGAGGAATCATGTATTTGTTGTGTGTGGGGCTTCTCCATGATTCTATGAGTGAGGGATTTTCTGTGGCATTGTTTCTGCCCGTGTTTCAACAGATAAATACTATTAAAAAAGGTGTAGTTAAAAGTACTCAGTACCTCACAACGATACTGCTGAAAATGACAACTGTGTTAACAGCATTATAATACAGGGTCTATAGGGGCGCATATATGTTTGTTATAAAACAGGAGGGTGAAATCACTTATGAACTAATACATTCATGGTTCGAAATTGAGGGGAGCTGTGAGCTATTTAGGTTTGGCTATTTGCCAAGAAGAGCCTGATTATCTTGACACCAACAGCTACCAGGAGCTACTTTCGACTCCCCAGGCCAACTGATGCTGAACAAACACACCTAAGTGAATTTTACTCTGTGTATTTGGAACAACCTATAAATAATTTAGGACACCTCAGTATGACATTGAAAGCATACGGGTTCATAAATAATGGACACAATTAATTGGTTCCATCATATATGCAAGTTAGATTTGAGGAACACTATGTAGTAGCTCCTGGTTCCCCAGTGGGAGCTCCTAGCCACTGGTTAATGCTGGATACCCAGGAGTTGTTTTTAGCTCCTGCTCATTCAATCTTAATTTCGAGCCCTGATATTTAAAGATATAGGGCCTCATTACACGGATGGCGGTAAGGATTTACTGGTACCGGTATTTTACCGATACCGGTAAATCCTTACCGCCTTACTACGAGGTCCCTTTAAGGCGAGAGAGAGAGAGCAGAAGGATGGTATGTAGTTCAACAATCACTGTGTAGCACTTGTACAGTAGGTTTGTGGTGAGCCATGCATGACATAAATAACAGGTGATGGGTGGGGGAATTTGAACCAGCACTGTAAAACCAGAAATGACCTCACATTCCTCATTACCCATTTTCAGTCACAGTAATAATTGCACAAGCTCTTTTCGTGGATGCACTACCACAAGATGCGACAGCAAGGGGTGGTCTGGAGTTCAGTTATGCAATCACTCTTCAGTACATAGAGCACAACCCTTTCTTGTACTGGTCATATTCAGTTTAAATGCCGACTACTGAGCAAAGATCAGGAAGTGTGAAGTGGGTGCAGATGCAAACTAAAGAGTACACAGATTAGGGAGCATCTAATGACTGTCTGCTATCCAGGAGTGGTGTGTCGCTAAGGACCTCTGCCTCAATGGCAGTAAGACTGAGATTTTACTCATTGGCACACCCACTCCCTCCTTCCCTTCAGCTCTCTGGCCGGCCTCTCTTGGCCCTCTTCCTGCTCCCACCTGCAAGGCTAAAAACCTCAGGGTCATCTTTGACTCCACACTCTCCTTCTTTCCTCACATCTCTGACGTCTCTAAGAAGTCACACTATCAGCTTCAGCTCCTCAGAGGTATTCTTCCTTTCCTCTCCTTCCCCCAGAAGCTCACCGTCTCCAGAACCCTGGTTCTCTCTAAGTTGGGCTATTGTAACAGCCTCTATCTAAATCTGCCTGGCTCTACTCTTCGCCCTCTGCAACTAATCCAGAACAGGACTGCAAGACTTGTCCTTGGCCTCAAGCCCAGGGATTGTACCTCTCCAGGACTGAAATCTTTGCACTGGCTCCCATTGGCTGTGAGGATTAAGTTCAAAACCCTCTGCATTGTCCATAAGTCCTTCTGGGGCCTGGGGCTGCATTGCTTTCAACTCTCTCTTCCCAATTATCTTCCTTCTTGAGCTCATCCACCTCCAACTCCCTCAGGGTCAGTCAGCAGGGGCCTCGCTCTGGAACAGCCTTCCTGCCACCCTGAAACTTGAGGAGAACTATCTCCTGCTCCGTAAGCACCTCAAAACCTTACTGTTTGCTTCTGCATTCTCTCCCCCTCTTCCCTGCTGAATTCCTGGTTGAAACTGCACTGGTTACTTGGCCACCTGTTCTGATCTCGGGCCCAGGCATATCTGCACTGCCTCCCTGGCAACCCCTGCACCTGGGGACTGCTATTATGTATCCCTACAGTCTCCCCACCAGCACTTATGTTGCTCTTACCTTGCAGTTGCCACCATCTGGCCATTTTATTTATCTTATTTATTCTACTATTCCATGTACTGCACTTTCCCCTCTCCCTTCCCCCATGCACTTGTCCCTTTCCTTCTTCCCATGCACTTGCGTGATCTGAATGACACCTGGCCTAGTAGGATTGTTGTCTGTCTTCCCTCTGATCTCCCTCCCTTGCCTCTTCGTGCCTCAAAACACTTGTCTATAGGCGCATTATAAATACTATATCATATCATTTCATAAAGAGAGGGGGACATGTATGTTATTTAAACAGGAATATTTGGAAGGTATAGCGGAGCTAGAAATAGTTTAACTTTTCAGTGATTTTGGTAGTTAAATTCCACCTTCTGGTGACATTAACTGCAAGGTTTCTTTATCCGTGTTCGGGTATTTTGCATTAATGTCACAACAGAAGGCTCTTATCTGATGAACTGAGGTTGCGAGGGACATTGAGTGGTGAGGTTAAAGGAGAGCTAAGATGTATATTTCTCTAAATGAAAGAGGTTGCAATGAGTTAGCCAACATCTTTGAAGGGATTTGATTGGTATTAATGGGGGTGAGGGGCTTAATCCAAGATGTGATGTGTTCGGGACGTTAAACCGGAATCGATACTGCTGCGACTTTGTATCAGTTTTATTTGTTGGATTTACATTTAAATCTTCCGAATTATTTTCCACCACCAAATCTACTGACTTATCTGACACCACAACTACACCCCATTGCCCCAGTGTCACATCCCCAATCAATCAATGGGGGTCATTATGAGTTGGGTGGTAAGGGACCGGGCACCGGTAAGGAGACCGGTGCGGGAAATCGCTTACCGCCCAATTCCGAGGTCCCTTAGCAGGTACCTTTATGGGTCCTGCTAAGGGACCAGAGCGCTAATAACGGGCCTGCTATTCGCAAGCCGTTATTAGCACCTTCCCCATTCCCATTGAGCCCTATGGGGGCTCAAATGTGAATGGGGAATGGTTGGTTGAATGGTGACTAACCAGGTCCGCACAGGTCGTAATGTCCCAGTAAGTCCCCATTCAACCAGACCGGTGTGGGACCCGGTATTGGAGGCAGTCATGGTGCAAATAGCACCATGGCTACCTCCAATCTTCGAATGAGGGCCAATGTCTCTCCTCACACTTGCACAACTCTTGCTCTATGAGCACTTAGCTTAATACATACTCAAAAACAGACATCAGGCTTCACCTTCTACAACTGTAACAGGACCACCCTTATGGGTCTGGATAAGCCTCTGTGCCTCGTGGGGGGTGTTGGCACTAAGGGGCAATGAGACTGTTAAACATCTGTGACCTTGCAATACAATGCCCAAACCATGCCTTGCCTGCCCAAGCTACTCCCACCTGGGGTTTCTTTTACTTTCTTATCCAGTGTATGTCCCCACAGTCACACATCTGTTAACAAGGTGGACATCTTGTTCTGATATTGCGTTCCTGGTTGATCCTGCTCTTGAGATGCTCTTCTCATGAGCCACATATTTTCTGAAATGAAGTTACTGATTTAGTCTAGCTAATTGTGAATCCCAAGACCATGCTCCTGAACTATTGCATGAGATGTCTTTGATTCTGTCTCATACTGCTGCAATTCTCTTCTCTCTGCAAAGTAATTGCAAACATTCATCATGCAGCCAGGAAATGGCCTCTGCCAACAAATAACAGCCTGTGACCTCACTGCTCCACCCCATGGTCTGCTAGGATGGCGGCCTCCAACGTCTTGGACTGCAGCAGAGTGCCCAGGTCTGAATCCCAGTGGTCCCCGTGAGCTGGTCATGTGCTGGTCTTACTTCACCTATGTTTTGGAACCATGCAATTGTGAGTACCACCTACTAATGTGCCCTTACAGCTCCCCTCCCCAAGTGGACAGGGATAGGAGAAGCAGCACGGAACCAGGGCATTGTGAGTGGTCAGAAGTACTGCTTCTCTTCAGCCTGCTTTCAACGGCCTCCACAGTAATAGCAGGATACAGCTAAATTAGCTCAGGGCAAGTTCATCCATCATAATATAGCTCCCACCTCAGCTTCCTTTCTTGTCATGTACCACCAGCTTCCCCAGACCGCCCTCTTGTCATGTATCTGCCCCTGTAGCACTTCCCCCGTGGCATGTGTTCCACTAGCATCTCCTCTTCCCTGGTTCTGCACCATGTTGCACTTTCCCTTGTGTCATGTCTTCCTCCTCAGCATCTCTGTGCACACTTACTGAACACATTTACTGCCACTTGGGTAAATGATGCCTTGTTTGCTGCAGCCCTCGCCCCTGTCCCACCATCTTTTGAGCCCTCGTCTGAGGCATTTTTAATGACATTTTAAAAGACATTGCTGGTACGGTACTGAAGACATAGAAAAACAATACTACTTTTAACTGCACAGGCCTAGTCATTTTGTAATATGAAAGAAAATTCCTGCAGTGTCAAATTGCACTTCCATCCTATCTGGGAGATTTGTTTTGAAATGCCTTTAAATTTGAAATATACTCAACTTTGCAATTACAGTAGATGCTGCCCTCAGATTGATTCTGCGACTTTTACTGAGGATATGTGCAGGGTTGGCCAAGTTATAGGTGGGGTCCCAATATGTGTGTTTTTTCCTGTAGACATAATGGAAAAATAGTTTTCTCATGCCTACAGCCCAAACCGCTGGGGAAATATTCACCAAATGTGCAGCAGGAGCATCGGCTTGGTCCCAAAAGCGTGCTTTTGGAAATTTGGTGTAAATCCATCCAGTAGTCTTTTTTTTTTAATGGCAAAAAAATGTGGTCAACAAGAATTTGTGATATCTGAATTCGGTCCGCAGACTCACTTCACTTTTCAGTCCACAGATGGGCCTTTAATTGGTCCTGGGGACCGGCGTGAAGTCTGTGGACATCGGACATGCCCGCTGATTGGATGGTGAAAAGTTTGAGGTGCGTCATATTTGTTGGGGACGCCTGCCATATTGCAATCGCAAACAGCTCCGTTGTCCACGAACATCGCAGAAAAAATATACTAAAATACAACATTATACTTGTCAAATTAATGAAACAATCTCTGAAGAGGTGAGGGTTGATGAGGATGGGATTTTATATGGCCATAAAAAACCAGAAAACAGGCAGATAATTACAAAGCACACTGAACCAGGAGCATACGTGGTCACCAGGCCACCCCTTGAAATCATTAAGCACACTTATTTGCGACCATAGTGGGACAAGATATTTGAATTGGATGCTGGACCTTTCCACAACTTGCAGCAATGACTGGCCCACAAACAACATGCCTTGAGAAAGAATGCAAAGAGTCGGATTACGTTTTGACTGACTTCTACTTATTTATTGTTTATTTATTTATTGGATTTGTTGGTAGCACCAAGACCCAGAGATATCACATCGCTAAGAAGGCAGTACATAGTCGTTACAGGATGATTAGAAAAAGTAGGGTTACATTTCATCAAAGATAGTCATATTCTAACATGGATAGTAGGCTGTAAGAGTTACACATATTTATTAATTAGTGAGGTTTTTACTTTCTTTTGAAAGAGTGTGTAAGTAGGTTCATTTTGGATATGCTGAGAGAGGGCATTCAAGAGTGTGGGAGCGATTTTGATAAAGCAGGACTCCCCAGCTCTCTTTCTGGTAAATCTAGGTATGTGTAGGGCAGATGTGGTGGAAGAGCGGAGATTGTGTGTGTTATGTTCAAGAATGGTTTTGAAGACTGCTTCATCACAGCAACATTTACTTATTGAATAACCCAGCACTGAGATGAACAGGACTCACTCTCCTAATCAAAACCTACCATTTGAAGAAGGAAGGGTACCTTCACAAAAGAACCCCATTACCAACAGCACAGTAATCCATTTAACGTACTAGATGAAGTGCAGTAATCTACCCATTGTACTTCCCTGCAATTATTTCATAATCGTGTACTCCAATTTGATCATTGGGGCAAGTAGCATGGCCGAACCCTAGATTTGAATGGAAAGACATATTCTGCTTGCGGCTACAGCCTGAAGTGCTGAACTGAATTACAACAAACCTGCATGAGGAGCATCAGCAAGGACCTGGAAGTATGGTTTTTCAAATCTCTTTCGTATTTTATTTTTCCAGAGTGTCCAAATCTAAGCACAAAAAATAGTGATATAAGTTTGGTGCATGCACAAAGGGCCTGGACTCGGCAAGGACAAATGCTTCCTCTGATTTACTTATTGGGACATGTAGCATTGCTAAAGCTCTAGGTTTGAATGGAAGAAAAACAAATCTGCTTGTGGCTGCAGCCAGGGTGGTGGATGGGAATGCAGCAAAGTAGTGCAGGACGCATCAGCAAGGACATGAAAGGATGCTTTAGGAAATATTTCCTGTGTTTTACTTTTTTGAAATCGTCGAAACGTAAGTATAAAAAATACAGATATAACTTGTTTGCCGTGGCCAGAGGGCCTGGCCCTGGGCAAGGGTAAATGTTTACACTGATTTGCCTATTGAGGTATGTGCTGTTGATAATGACTCACATAAGTATGTTTTGCAAAAATATGTTTGTTAATGGAGGTTTATAGTTATTTCATATATGTTAAAAGAGGAATTCATAACAACTTATCTACATTGATGTGAAATTATGAAACATTTTCACATATGAAAACGTATTCAATTGACAGAAAATACTTTGTTAAAGGTACATTAAAGTTAAGATGTAGCCCATCCTTGGGTCTCTTTTGCCCCAGTAGTTAGCTAGTGGCCTCCCACCTTGGCATCCCTAGGCACTTCCGTCCTGGGCTCCCATGAGCACTTGTCCATCCATACTGCCCCTTTTATTTATGGACGTCTGTCAAAGCTCAATGCATATGTGCGTTTATAGGAGCACTATGTACAATTGTTTGGTATAAGTAGGGAAATGTAGATGCAAAAGATTTGTAGAGCAGTATTAAGTTGCAGTTGGTGGGCAGTTAATATGTTGATAGGCTCTATGTAGAGTGTTTTGAATTGCTTGGTAGATATATGTGTCAATGGTTTAAAGCAGACAATGAGGGGGTGTTTCAAACATAACAATAAAAACAGTAGAAGGGCTGTCTTGTGTGATGGTGTGCATGTGCAATCCGGGTTTTCTAATAAGGCATGGGTTATACACAGGAATGCAGAGAATGTGGTTAGTCTTAAAGGGAATGGATAATGATGTTTATTGCATACTGGAGAGCAGAATTTCATACAACAATTCGTTTCTGTGCTTTTTTCTTTTTCTTTAGTGTCCATTATTCCCATTAGCATAGTAGAAAATACTAATGGGAATTTTTGAGAATCTTAGTGAATCTAACTACTCTACTGAAAGATGTAAAGCAGATGGAGTCTATAAGCTTATTTTTGTTGTTACATGTTTTAACTGTGAAAAGTGGCTCCTAAAGGAACCTTTTTTATGTTTGTCATTATTTTCAGGAGAGGCTGGGAGGGGGGATGATAGAAGGGGCACCAACCACAGATATGGAGGGGCAGGTAGACAGGGGAAGATGTGGCGTGTGTGTTAAAACTAAGGTAGAGGGTAGTGTTTTTCATGCTCTGATTTGTGTGTTGCAGTATATAGAGCCTCTTTTATCACTTGCAAAGTATCTGGTGGGATTTTGTGTCCCACAGAAGTAGGCTGTGTGGTTACAGCATTGGTTGAGGAAGATGAGGTAGAGGAAGGTAGAGGAAGGCAGCCTAATACTACAGAATACTACTTCTTAAGAAAGGAACTTCCTTTCTGAGAGCATTGCAGTGGTTGTATTTGGTGTGGCACCGCATGGAGGCAGTCCTAAGGAGTACTGCCTAGGTTTTCCTAACATTCTTCCAAGCATGTGCTTATTAATTGATTATTAATGGGTAATGAGTAAGAATAGGTGTAGGAGCTATAAAAGGGTAAATGTTGAGCTTAAAAGTTCCCAGATCAGCTGAAAATGCAGTTCTGAACTGTTCGCGAAGCAGGGACCTGTTCACAAAGTCCAGACCAAAGTGCAGACGTATTCATGAAGACGTCAACATGCAGCTCACGAGCGTGTGGTTATGTGACACTGTCTGAAAAGTCTGTGATGATGTCAGACATTTGCGATTATCAGCGAACACAAAAATAGTGGAAAAAGTTGCAAAAAGTGTATAGAACTGTTAGCAATTATGCTAGAAGGTGGGGAATGGTAAAGTTTTAAGGTGAAACGTTCTAATTTGGCCAATAATGTTGCTATATTGGAGTAGGTATGATACTAGTAAGTTTCACTGGTAATAGCCCATTAAATTCACTGAAAACACATTGTCAAAGTGATATTATAGTTAAGTAGCACTAATAAAAACCCATGAAATTCAATGAAAAAAGGTTGTTAAAAGGACATTATGATATATATATATATATATATATATCACATGGCCACGGTAGTGGCTGTGTAGTTTTGGTTAAGTTGCTGTTTCCATCGGAAGAGCACTTTTTGGGTGGCTTATAACTGTGCTCCCCCTGGACGAATCATCACCAAACTTTGCAGAAAAAGTATATGGGCCACTCTGAATATGGTGATGTTTGGTCCAGAGGGGGAAAAGTTATAGGGGGGGTCGAAAACATCTTTTTTTCCCATAGACTGAATGGGGGAAATCTTTGTGCACGGCTACAGGCCAAACCACTGGATGGATTTCAACAAAATTTGTGGCAGTGGCAGCGGCTTGGTCGCAAAAGCGTGCTTTTGTAAATTTTGTGACAATGCATCCAGTAGTTCCCTTAAAAATGATCAAAAAGTATGTCTCTACAAATTAGTGATATATATGTCCGCTCCGCAGTCACACTTCCCTGTTCGCTCCGTGGAGAAGATTGCAGTTGGCAATTCCGTGGCGTGCTTGCCGCGACCATGTTGCGCTTTCACCAATTGGTTGTGGCACAGTGTGAAGTGCGTCTTAATCTTTCGATACGTCCGCCATGTTTACTTCATTTTCTGTTGAACGTGGACATCGCCGCTAATATACTTAAACGAAGAAGACACCAATGCACTTGTTACACTTATGGGACACTGTTTCGAAGGGTGAGCGTTAATGAGACTTGGTAGTGGAAAGTGAAACATTGAAGTATTCTTGTTAGCACTGTCGTACGGTACAGTGAAACTTGCTACTCATTGTACGAAATGAATTTACTGCGTCCATTTTACAATTCATAAACAACATTACTGCGGTCAGATTGGTGGGAATCTGAGGCAGCCACCTGCTCTATTGTGTACTCACAGCAGGTCTGCGCGTGTACCGGAGTAGCGGTTCTCATGAATAGTCGCTGATATGTTGTAGCAAAATGAGAATGTATTTGGATTCGTAGTGAAGGCTACTTGATTTTCTGTTTGAAATACGAGCTTAATACAGCTGAATGATTGTCGACAACCATAAGGGTCAGTTATTTTTTAACCTTGATGGTCCAGTGAAAGAGTAGAAAGAATGTAGGGAGTAGCAGTTAGAAAAAACATATTGTTTGATAAGGTTATGCTTCAAAAAGGTTTGCACCAACCATGACATATTAGTTACAGTTCTGTCTGACTGCAGCTAATGCAAAGGGAGCTGGTCCACATCATGTAAGTGAATTTTTCCCGCCTATATACCGAATTGACATTACATTTTTACTTTGGGGGAAAAAATATTTTTTCCTAATTTATTACAAGGTTTACGTGCCGTTGAATTTATTTTTCCCCATTATGGACATTGCACATTGTCGCCGTTTGTAGGGTGCCAGTCCATTTCCCCAAATGAAAATATTATTTAGTAGTAAATGTATGTGTTACAACCTTGTTTTGTGCAGAGGTTGCGTATTGATATACATTTTATTTACTCTTTTCACCTCAGATACTTCCTTCCCTATTGTGATTGTCACGCATTGCAGCTGCTGAGTGATGCCTTTTTTAACCATCAAATGCACCTGTTCATTACCGATAGTCTGTGAGTCATATTGCACATTGTCGCTGTTTGTAGGGTGCCAGTACATTTCCCCAACTTAAATTATTATTTAGTAATAAAAGTATGTGTTACAACTTTGTTTTGTGCAGAGGTTGCATATTGATATACGTTTCATTTACGTTTTTCCCTCAGATACTTCCTTCCCTATTGTGAAACCAACGTGCCCATTACCATTTTCATTGTCGACGAAAGACAGAAACTTACCACGTGTATGGAAATGTGCATAGGGCAATCATTTCTCACAGTTCATTGTGAAACACAACTACTTTACTAATTGCTTAGGGCGATGATTTTGCTCAGTTTATTGTGAAATAAAACTACTGTACTCATTTTTCCATGTCAGTGTTTTTTTAACAAATATACTCTGTTTTCAGAATGTGGCATGTTACGTTGCATGTTGTAATGTGTGCTTTTGTAGGTGCTACATCACAGCACGTACGTCAATATGGACGCATTTGTTTAAGCTGCCAAGGAATGTTATGGAGAAAGGTAGTGCATACCCCACTTGCTTTGGGTACGGGAGTGTCAGGCCCATCTCATATCCTTTAGTGCCGTAAGGCCAATTTCTGTTACCTCAGACCAATTTCTGTCACCCAGATGCCCTATTAACCAGCATTAGTTCAGAATAATTACTATCTTCTTAAAAGCGGGAAAATGAGGTAAGGTGCACTGAAAGTGTTTGGTGCACAGAAATGTTTGTAGAATAATACATGTTTACACCCTCCCAATACACATATCTTCAGACCTTTCGACCCATGCCACTTACGAAATTATGTGTCGAACGGTGAGTGGTAATGGTGTTGCTTCCAGTATTTCTAACGTCATTGCGCTTCCCATCACAGAGTTTGTTTCAGATTTTATGTAAACGTAAGTAGACTATTCCTTTGCGTTTTTTAAGCACATTTTTACAGAAAACAATTACTATATGTACAACACATGTATGTAAAGGTCAATGAAAACACCCGAAAAGGTTTATGGTGTGCATGTGATAGTGTTTCCATATTTAACAAGTGTACTCATGTACATAACAAATCAACGGTACAGCTTCCGTCTCTGAGGGGTAGCCTCTATGTATGGTTAGTGGCCACAATGTCGGGGATGTGGCTACTGGCCATTACTGGAAGGGACAAAAATTGCATTGAGGTTGCCATGTCCACCAGGAACTGCCTTTCTGGTAAAGGTGTTGCTTATAACCATACATTTCTCAAGGAACACAAATGTGGTGCTGCCTTTACGGTCACACAGTTTCATTTTTGCTTTCTGTAGCCTGCAATGGAAAGCGAAGAAGGGTTTCTATTCAACACCTGTCTTCCCTTTCTATGGTGGCCATCTTGAAAAAGGATTTGTTTTCTTCAGCAGGGAACGCCGGAGGCGTTCCGGTTGAAGACAAAAAATCCTCTTTCTTGGTAGCACGGGTTACTGCTGTAAAATCTCAATTGCTTATGGCATTCATCCCCCACTCTTTGGGGAGGAATGGGGGTTAATGATCCAGATATGTCGGTATGCACTCTTGCTTATATTGTGTTGCACTCTTGCTTTGTGGAGTTCTGTGCTGGACATTTTCCATGTTCACGTTCGTACAAGAATACACAATGTACTTCCCCACTATCACCCAGTTACACATGTCATTGTGAAGTGCGTATGACTTTTCGAACATGCCCCCATGCTGTGCGCCAGCATATGATAATGTGGAATTCTTCGGAAGGTGGGTAGTTACTTCAAATGTTCCTTTACAGTGGTATGCTTATGTGTTACTTTTAGAACCCTGATAAATGTAGTATATCTTTTTGTTAACATACTTTTATGATGTATTTACACTACTAAAAACCTATGGCATTCAGTTAAAAAAAAAACTTTGTTAAAGGGACGTTATGGTTACGTTGCCCTCCCAAAAACCTGTAAAATTCACTACAAAAAAAACGTTGTTGAAAGGACGTTATGGTTAAGTTGCCCTATGAAAAACCTGTGCACTTCACTAAAAAGAAAATGTTCGCCCTCCCTATAATGGTTCAAATGAAAACCGAAAACCCCCTGAAATTCGCCAGTTATGGCAGACTGAGCCCCCATACTTGCCATCACCACTGTGCACTGCTAACAGTCACACCCAGATGTGTCACATAAGGGGGTAGCCGCCTAACACAGTTACACCATACCATAACTTATGTATGTGTTGGGTATTATAAAATTGGTGGTCTATGCAGAAATTAACCTTTGATTCATCCTAGTGATGTAATCTGACATCCCCTGGGGGTTGAAAACAAGACAATATAATTTGTATTGTATAGGCAAGTTCTATTTCAAGAAACCAGTTTTATATGGTGCAGTTTATTTAAATTTTATTGCACTCGATTTTCTTTAACAAAACAACAGAAACAGAGATGCAGTGTCCTGATATGATGGAAAAGCAAAAGAATTTTTCAAGGCAATAGTAGAGCATCAGTCTCAAACCAAAAAGAAAAATTACTTATAGCATCATCATTTGTATGGTAGGATTATTTTACCAGCAACAACAGGGTAACACTTATTTTAGTTACAAGGAAGGTTTAACAAATTGTTTTCCCAATTGGGGAGCTCTGTAACACCAAATAAAGCAGGACAAAGTGGTGAATGTTAGTAGAGTAGTGTACATTTACATATAGGTGGGCAACAATTTTCCTCACAATATCAATGGTGAATCCTATATAGTTGTATACTAGTATACAGATCTACAAGTGACCAATCCTCAGTCGGTCCATTTTACGCTATTATAGACATCAATATTGTTTCGTTCTGCTGAACCTCTACCACTGCATAGATTTTTTATACTAGAATGAACTATAAGGCATCAATAAAACTATATTAAGTGAATGTGCTAAAACCTGGATATTTAAATGTGCAAATGTGAGCTAATATGCAAAAAATGACAATTATATTTAAAATCACACATATAAAAAACACACATCTAAAAACGTATTCAGTGAGTCTCCTATATTTTTCTCTTTGTTAGCTACTTTGAACATTTTCTAATGCTATTTTCTGTCCTTGTCTTGTTTCCAAAATGCATTAATCAATCAGATTAGTTTCAGCCCATATCAGTTCCAACATCTTAACTGTTTCATTTGAGGCATTATAATGATCAGGTTATTCTCCTATGAATGTATGCAATTCCTCGTCTTTATTGTGTCCACCTGGGGATTTGGTGTTATAGTCAATTATGTAACGGCTTTCCAATTGTTGCAGCTTCCGCTCCCTGTCTCCCCCTCTTAGATGTGGTGGTACATGATCTATGCCGAAGAACTTGAGGCACCGAATGTCTCCTCCATGTGCATCTGCAAAATGTTTTGCAAGTGGATAAGTTGGATCAGAGTTTTTTATTTCTCTCAAATGCTGTAAAATTCGAACCTTAACTTCCAACTTTGTACTTCCAATGTACCAGAGTTTACAAATGCAGCTGATTACATATATAACAAATTTTGTGCTTCAAAGTATGGCTTTTGTGATTTTAACTTCTCGACCCTGTTCGAGGGTGAATGTACTGTTTCATGTTTTGTCCAAATCTGCAAGCTTTGCATCTTGTACATTTCTGGAATCCTACTGGTTTGTCTGGAAGCCAGTTTGTTTTTGATTTTGTTTGAAACATACTTGGAGAAATTTGGTTGACTTAGATTGTAGAGATTTTGCTTTTCTGAATGTCACACTTGGATTTACATTTATCACTGATTGAATGTCGTGATCTTTCCCCAAAATATGCCAATGTTTAGCCAATATTCTTTTGAGATCTTTTGCCCCATTGTCAAATGCTGTAATGAATCTGATAATTTCTTTTTTGTTTTTGTGATCTTTTCTTTCTGAATTTGTTATTTTAGACAAAATGTCCTCTCTTGTTTGTTTGCTACATTCATTGTATGTATGCATGTATGTATGTATGTATTTATGTATATCAGCTTATAAAGCACCGGCAGCCTGCAGGCATCAGGGCACTTTAACAGACAAACACAAAACTGTAGCACCTCCTGTATCTGTGTACGTGGCTCAAGGATGTAGCTGGGGAGAAATCAGAGTTTCCATAACAGGTGGGTCTTCAGGAGTTTTCTAAAATTTAGATGATTTCCTTCCTGAGTGGCAGCGTTATAGGCTTTGTTGATAACTGATCTCTTGTATCCTCGAGTTTGGAATTTGATTGCTGTTATCTTTGCATTCTGGTTGAAGATGGATGCTTAACTAAAATTCCTTTTCATGCAGAGAAATTCTCCATAAGGGATACTGATTTTTAAATTTGTAGCATGAGCACTTTTTGCATGTAAAACTGTGTTGGTACTAGTCGGTTTTCTGCATACTTCAGTTGTTATTCTATTGTTTGTGATTTTCACTTTGATGTCCAAGAAAATTACTTCCATTTTGTTGTGATTTTGTGTGAATTTCAGACTCCTACTTCATATATTTTTAATTTGAAAAAATTATTTCCCTTTGGTTTCTGAGCCTACCCACAAGATGAACAAATCGTCAATATATCAAGGCCATGAGATTACTCGATTGCTATATCTTTCCATGGTTTCTTTTGCAAAAAGTTTTTCTTCCCATGCCCCCATGTATAAGTTCGCAAAAGTGGGGGCTATTGCTGTGCTCATAGCTGTACCACATGTTTGTGTGTAGCACTGACCATCAAACATAAAGGTGTTATGCGTCAAACAAAATGCTAGCATTTCTAATAACATTACGGAATGTTCTCTATAGCTTAGTGATCTTGTGGATAGAAATCTTTGTATTGCTTCCATTGCTTCTTCATGTTCAATACAAGTGCACAATGAGACCACATCTAATGTAATCAGGAGATAATTTGATTTCCAAGGAATTTGGTCTATTTGCATCAAAAAATCTGTAGTGTCTCATGTGTATGATGGTAGAGTTTCTACAAACGGAAACAAAAATCTGTCCAAAAATGTGGAAGTATTTTCTAAAAGAAAGCCGATAGATGCAACTATCGGCCTACCTGGTGGCCTAGTTGCTGATTTGTGTAAATTAGGGATGAAGTGAATAATGGGTGTTATTGGAAAATCCTTTGTTAGATATTTCTTGTCATTCCAGGAGATCAGATCTGCTTTGAACCAATTGATTAATTTTCCATCATACTCAATTTTATAATCTTTGAATGGATCTTTTGAAAGCTTTTGGTAGTTCTTGTTGTTATTCAACTGGCGCTGGGCTTCTTTTGTGTAGTCTTCAGAATTTAAGACTACTACATTTCCTCCTTTCTCCGCAGTTCTAATTAGGATTGAATTGTTCATTTGTCCTTTTTTTATCACTTGTTGCTCTTCTTTGGACACATTGTAATTCATCCTGCTTGCATGTAAGGCAAGCTGTTTCATTTCTTCTATAAGGAAATCTTCAAATAGATCAATATTCGGTGTATTGTGAGTTTGTGGACTACATTTGGATTGTTTCTTTAGATCACTGTGTGCTCTCATGTCAGTGGATACATTTGCTGGTACTTGTGCAGTCCATTGGTCATGTTCTGCATTATTGTCATTGGGTTCCTCATCTTCTCCTGTATGCCATGCTTTTAATGTGTTCAACATTGGTATGTCTCTAATTGTTAATTCTGATAGTATTGCTTTATCTTCTGTTCTGGATTTGGTTTTGTCAGTGGCAAAATATTTCACCAATCTTAATTTTCGATTAAAGCAATGCAAGTCAATTTGAGATTGTGTATAGTTGTAACTCGACAATAGCCAAAATGATAGTCCCTTCTCAAGTACTCTTTCTTCCGTATTAGTTAGTTCTTTCTTTGACAGGTTGACAACTTGAAGCTTTTGATCTGTTCGAGTTATTTCTTGTTTTTCCCAGAGCGCATCTGACAGCCTGTTGAATTACTTCTTTTTTTAGTTTTTCCTTTGTCCTCTTCTCCCTCGCCTGCTCTTCCTCTTGGTTGGGTATTGGGATTTTGTTTGTTCCTGTTTTGGCCTCTTCCTTGCGTTGTTTTCCCCAATTGATGTACAACCTAATGTCTTCTAAAAAATGTAACCTTTGAGCTGGTTCATCAATTTTGCTGGATATGGATGAGTCTGTGGAGGAGCCCACACTGTTCTCGGTTTCCGAATCACCTTCTGAGATTTCTGATGTTTGTGCCTGCTTCTGTGTTTGAAAGCCTTTTCTTACTGCATCGTATTTCTTGGCAAAAGTATATATCCGTCCTGAGGCATAGTCTTCTTTATCCCTTATACATTTCCTTTGTTTCCTCTCTTTGATCTCTTCCTCAGACTTGGAAATATTTTTGTTCATGTATACTTTTAAATATTTAGCAGTGCTTGCCTCTTCTCCAGTATAGACTGCTTTTTCCATTTCTTCTGTGTCCTTTAATGCCTTTGCTCTGTCATTTTTGGCATATTTTACTAATGTGTTGAGCATTGTAAAGGAACATTCATTGGTTGCTTCGCTCCATTCCTGTAACATTTCTGGATCTGGGTCTTCGTATGTAGGTATGGTCAAAATTCGTAAGCCTCTTGGAATAATAATTCTGAAGAGACTTAATTTCCCACCACTTGTTTTTCGGTTTTACTTGGAACCATAATGCCCCTTTAACACATTTTGTTTCACTGAATTCCAAAGGTTTTTAGTAGCACAATTTAACCATAACATCCATTTAACAAGGTTTTTTTTAACTGATTTTCATAGGTTTTTAGTAGCGCAACTTAACCATAACATCCCTTTAACAAAGTTTCACTGATATATATATATATATATATATATATATATATATATATATATATATATATATATATATATATATATATATATATATATATATATATATATTACATGGCCACGATAGTGGCCATGTAGTTGTGGTTAAATTGCTGTTTCCATAGGAAGAGCACTTTTTGGGTGGCTTATAACTTCGCTCTCCCTGGACGGATCCTCACCAAACTTTGCAAAAAAAGTAGTTGGGTCACTCTGAATATTTTTGCAAAGTTTGGTGAGGATTCGTCCAGGGGGGGGGAAAGTTATAGGGGGGGGTCCCAAAACTTTTTTTTTCCCCATAGACTGAATGGGAAAAAACTTTGCGCACGGCTACAGCCCGAACCGCTGGACGGATTTACACCAAATTTGCGGCAGGAGCGGCGGCCTGGTCCCAAAAGCGGGGTTGTGTAAATTTGGTGTAAATCTGTCCAGTAGTTTTTTTTAAAAATGACCAAAATGTAAGGCAAAAAAATTAGTGATATCTACGTTCGCTTCGCGGACGGACTTCCCTGTTCGCTCCGCGGACAGCACCCCGATTGGCCCATGGGCTTGCGTCATGTCCGCGGACATGCAACGTGTTCGCTGATTGGACAGCGAGGGGCGTGGAGCGCGTCAGATTTTCTGTGGCGCCCACCATCTTGTATTCGCAGTCGACCGCGTACAACGCAGTGAAACGTGGATAAAAAATTGTATTTAGTGCCGTGTGTTGGTGTGTAAGAGTGTTTGGGGAGGGTGGGGGAGTCTGAGATAGGTTCAATGCTTTGTTTTTTTATGTGCTAGACCTTTTTGTTGCGTTCGATTTGTCCGCGGAGAACACGGCTGTTCTGACAGTTTGTAAATAAACTAAATGGTGGGGTGTTTAGAGGACGGAGTATGTGTCATTTTTGTTCGCAAGGAAGGTAAAAATGAGCTATGAACACTCGCGGTGTACTTAATAGTTCGTAAATACACAAACTGGGGGTGTCCTCTGGACGCTGTCCGTATTGTAATCTGTCTAGTTGAATGTGTTCTAAGAACACTCGCAGTGTCCCGAAATGGTTGCAATTACACAAAATGGGGGTGTTCTGAGAACGTTGTTTGTATTGTTCGTTGTCAGGGTGAAAGTGGCAACGAACAATACAAACATTATGCGACTTTCAACGAACAAGTTCAACTTCAGTGGTCTTTAATGCTACGCTATTGTAATTATATGTTGTATAAAGTAATGTAAAGGGTTACTTACAGTACAATTGCAATTTCCATTGTCTACGAGTGGTGCAGTCCCAAAATACGACTCCGCGTGTGCCAACGATCTTTTGCATAGTGATATAATATGTAAAAGTGGTTTTGTTTCAGAAATTTCATCTTTATCTTCTCTTACGTTTTAGCAACACTCCTTCAAGAGAAGTCTTTCATCACAATCTCTGTCTGTCAAGGTCAAAACACAATACAACCTTATAGTCTGCTTCGTGAGCCTCTCCGGGGCCCGAGAAAAAAATGGAAGCAGCTGACCTTCACTGTGAAAGAGCATAAATTCTTACTTTGCAACATTCTGTGTAAAGCCATCTGTAGAAGTTGGTTTTTGCAGGCCATGTTTGTATATTGTTTGCGTGATATTAAAAAAAGTTTGCTTAAAGGACGTTATGGTTCTAAGTACAGCCGAAAGACCCCTGAAAATAGCAAGTTATGGTAAGCTATGAAAAATAACTCGCGCCAACACCATGCACTGCTAAGACTAACACCCAGGACATCAAAGATGACATCACAAATGTCATTGATGAAATCACTGATGACATCACATGTGTATGTACTTTTCATGGAATTTGTGTACTAGGGATTTTCATTATAATGTTCCGAAAAAAGTGTCAAGGATATTGCAATAAATATCATACCGTTATTAGTGCTTTGAACGATGCATTTATATCAATAAATAGCATTGTATTATGGGATTCTATGTAGTATACTGAGCTGCTAATGGAGAAAGATAGCATTGTGTGCAGAGTACAAGATAAAAGTATAATATTTGTAATGATAATATGTAGAATAATGAAATGATAATTGTCCTGAAATGTTTGAAAATTCACAAAATGGGGGTGTTCTGAGGACGTTATTCGTATTGTGTGATTGCTTAGCTGTATGCAATGAGGGAATGGTACAGAGAGTAAAGTGGACGCCGTCCGCGGACACCGCGGCTGTTCGTGGACAGGGCGTGGTAAATCCGGGTTTTTCCAGGAAATCCAACATGGAAAGAAGACTGTACGGATCAGCCAATCAGATGTCGAGGTTGTGGATTTGTGTTGAAAGATACTGTGTGTGGTGAAGATGGCAGAAGTGGAGAAAGTCGGGGTGTTGGTGCTCGGAGATATGTTTGTGCATGGTTTACAGCAGTACGCTGAATGCAGGCATGTTGCAAAGAACTTTGATGTCAAAGGAGTGGAGGTGGTGTGGAGCACTGTGCCTGATTGCAATGTACAGGGAATTGTACAAGTTTGTGCGGATATGGCCACGATGAACAGTCCGCATGTGGTAGTTTTGCACTATGGTGCTTTCCATTTGGGCAACGTCAGTGCCCCTACTTTGTTGGCTGATTTGGAACGCTTGGTCAAGCCGTAGTGAAGATCCTTCCAAATGCGAAAGTAATTTTTTCTTGATTACTACCTAGGGCAATATGGGACAATAGTTCAGTTTTTTGTCCTCAGCAAAACATTGCTAGGTGTGTCATCAACCGAGGCATGTGTGCATTCATGCTTAGAGCTGGTATGTTCTTCTGTAACAATGAGAATATTGATGCCAGTAATGCTGTTAATTTTAAAGAAGATGGCATTTGTTTATCTTTTACCGGAAATGCCTTTTTATTTTGGAATGTAAGGGTTGCTTTGGAGAAGGTTATGTGAAGATTTTAGGAGGAAAGTAAGAAAAAAAACCAAGAAAAAAAATATAAAATAACAGGTGTCTGTCAAGCATCTGTAAAAAAAAAAAAAAACGGCTCTTTTCAGAGCCAACTTCAAAGGGGAAATGGGGCACACTATTTAAATTTACATTCACCACGCTCAGATTTTCGATGTGTCCGCGGACATGGCGGTAGTCCGTGGACATGAAAATCACTACGAGGGGGTTAGTATGTTCTATGTTACATGTCAGGGATATTATGGTTAAGTTGTGCTACTAAAGACCTATGAAATTCAGTGAAAAAACTTTGTTAAAGGGACGTTATGGTGCCAAGTAAAACCGAAAAACCCTTGAAATTCGCCAGTTATGGTAACATAAGCAACCATAACTCGCGCCACCGTGCACTGCCAACACTAAAACCCAGGACAACAAAGATGACATCACAAATGTCATTGATGACATAACTGATGACATCACATGGCTGGCTCTCCCTTTTTATCCTTTACTGACATATCGAAGCTACATAGTTTTCTACAGTAACAGTCAGGAAGTAAAAATTGAAAAGGTACTATATTTGTAGACTTGGGGTCCTGTCACAACATATATGAAACATGTACATAGCGGAAGATACAGGCTTGAAAGAGAGCAATACTTTCTGTGCATGAAGATAATCTTTATGGTTATCAGCACTTTGTCATAGTTTTATTTTTATTACTCTACCTTCCCTCTATATGCTCATATTTGTATACATTATACTCACTCTCCATAGAGTGAAAGGGAAATTTTTTTTGCTCGCATCTACAGCCCAAACCGCTGGACGGATTTCCACCAAATTTGGACCAGGAGCAGCGGCTTGGTCCCGAAAGCGTGCTTTTGCAAATTTGGTGAAAATTCGTCCAGTAGTTTTTTTTTAAAAGGACCAAAAAGTAGGTCAAAAAAAATTAGTGATATCTGTGTTCGGTTTGCGGATATACTTCCCTGTTCGCTCCGCGGAAAGTGTCCTGATTGGCCAATCGTCTTGCGTGATATTCACGGACATGCAAAGTGTTCGCTGACTGGACGGCGTGGAGCGTGAAGCGCGCCAGATTTTTCGGTAGCGCCCGCCATATTGGATTCGCGGACTTCCCCGGACAGCGCGGTGAAACTTTGTTCAAAATGTGTATTTTGTAGTGTGTGTTGGTGTGTAGGAGTGTTTGGGGAGGGTGGGAGTGTGTGAGATAGGATGAAAGTTGTGTTTTTTATGTGTTAGACGTTCTTTTTGTGTTCGATTTGTTTGCGGACATCACGGGTGTTCTGAAATTTTCTAAATAAACTGACTAGGGGGTGTTCTAAGGAGTCAAAATGTGTCTGTTTTGTTCGCAAGCAAAGTGAAACTGTTCTAAGAACACTCACGGTGTCCGGGGAGTGTTTGTAGGTGGTGTCCTGAGGACGCTGTCCGTATTGTTCTCTGTCAAGTTGAATGTGTTCTAAGAACACGCGCGGTGTCCTGAAATGTTTGCAAATAAACAAAATGGGGGTGTTATGAAGACGCTTCTAAGAACACTCGCAATGTCCGGGGAGTGTTCGTACGGGGTGTCCTGAGGACGCTGTCCGTATTGTTCTCTGTCAAGTTGAGTCTGTCCTAAGAACACTCGCGGTGTCCTGAAATGTTTGCAAATAAACAAAATGGGGGTGTTCTGAAGACGCTTCTAAGAACACTCGCGGTGTCCGGGGAGTGTTCGTCCGGGGTGTCCTGAGGACGCTGTCCGTATTGTTCTTTGACAAGTTGAATGTGTCCTAAGAACACTCGCGGTGTCCTGAAATGTTCGCAAAAAAACAAGATGGTGGTGTTCTGAAGACGCTTCTAAGAACACTCCCGGTGTCCGAGGAGTGTTCGTAGGGGGTGTCCTGAGGACGCTGTCCGTATTGTTCTTTGTCATGTTGAATGTGTCCTAAGAACACTCGCGGTGTCCTGAAATGTTCGCAAATAAACAAGATGGGGGTGTTCTGAAGACGTTTTTGAGAACACTCCCGGTGTCCTGGAATGTTCGTAGGGGGTGTCCTGAGGACGCTGTCCGTATTGTTCTCTGTCAAGTTGAATGTGTCCTAAGAACACTCGCGGTGTCCTGGATTGTTCGTAGGGGGTGTCCTTAGGACGCTGTCCGTATTGTTCGTTGTTAAGTTGAAAGTGTTCTAAGAACTATCGCGTTGTTCTGAAATGTTCGTAGGAGGTGTCCTGAAAACGGTGTCCGTATTGTTCGCTGGCAAGTTCAAAGTGTTCTAAGAACACTCACATTGTTCGTGGACATTAAAAGTTTCCCATAGATCATAGTTGAAATGTTTGACTCTATGGATGTGATATGCTACGGTGGTTGTTGCCAGGGCATAGAGTCTTGGGTGCATGGCCATTTGGCCATGCACCCAAGACTCTATGCCCTGGCAACAACCACCGCAGCATATCACATTCATATTTGTTTATAACTTTGGGTGAAAAACAAATGTATAAGGAACAAAGGTATTAGATACTATGGATGTGATGTGCTGCAATGGTTGTCCTTATTATTGTATACTTACTGTTTGGTCTAGTAATGGGAGTCCATGTTTTTCTTCTTCATTTCTGTGATAAAAGAAAATAGCATGTTAGTATTAGTATTTTGTAATGACTTATTACATTGTATAAGCAATATACTTTTATTTTTTTTCGACCCTCATATTTAGTAGAGTACAAATCAGAGTACTGTGCAATTTGCTCAGTTTCTGTATTTGTTGCTAAAATAATTGGGTCTGTGGGAGAAAAAAAAATCCATGTTGGATTTTAAAAAAAACCTTTTTCTGTTATGCTACAGTTTATTTGTTTGTTTGTTTTCAGTGTTCACTTGTTGTTTCTGGCTAATGCTTTATACTTTGCTTTGTTGTATTTTCTTTGGAACAGTAACAGATTCTTCATTTGTTTTGATATTATAAAATTTTGGAGCAGTTAGATACCAATTGGTGTATTCTAACTGTCTATTTTTTAATATATTGTAGTGGTTTTCATTTACCTATTTGGATATTGTTAAATTTTGGGACAGTTAGATACCAATTGGCGTATTCTAACTGTGTATTTTTGGTCTAATTTAGTGGTATTCATTTATCTGATTAGTTGTTGTAGAATCTTTGAGCAGTTAGATAGCTTTTGGAGTATTCTAACAGTTTATATTTTTGTAACACAAATTTACTTAAAGGTTTAAATACATTTATCAAATTTTGGTTTTAAGAACATCAAATAAGCGTTTGTAAGATGTTCTGGTAATCTCTGCTTTAGAGTAATGGTACTATCATTACATTCAAACCATCCACATTTCTTTTTTATGTATGCAGTGTAGTGCCCTGAATTGGTTGTGGCTCCTGCGTGGTAGATTATACCTATTGTTGTGAAGGTTTTCTTACCAAGTGATATTTGACCATGTGTGAATCCAGTCAGCTTGCAGTTGTTTTTGGTACCATCTGCATTGTAACGTAGAAGCATTAGTATTACGTATTTACTATGTGTTTGTATTACTAACGTGGAGCGATTATCTGAATTGCAGGTAGAGCATAATCTACCATGGTTTGCATTTTGTTGCTGAAATGGAATGGATTCACAATTTGGTATTGATATATATATAAAGCGTTCATTGGGGATTTCTTCTTGTGTCACATTGTTGCAGAGAGTGCATGTATGTTTCCACATGTATGAAATCTGAATGATTTCATTTATAGGTATGTTTTTGTTTTCCAGTACTTGTAGTAAGTACATTAGAAATTCTTGTGGATCTTCCTGTGAGTTTATAGTGAATTTCACCATTCCAGCACACTAGTCCAATTGTCGTCTTATTCCAAAAACACAATGGGGCCGATTCATGGAACAAACGTGCGCCGAAAATCTACGCGCAAGTAGGCGCAAGCGGAAAAAAACAGGCGCACGCGCACGCGTGCGATTCATGGAAGTCCCTGCGCGTGTTCACCGCGCGATGTGCGCCAAACCCGTGCATGGCGCACAAGTCACTGCAACATCGCGAAAGGCGTGCGCGACGGTGCGCGACGCGCACAGTGAAAGCGCACAACCTCAGCGCACACAGCAGAAAGTGGGCGGGACATGGGGCGTAACGCGCGGAATGGGGAACAACACGCGAAAATAAGGGCGTAACTGGGGATGCACTGCACGGAAGCAGAGGTAACGCCCACACGCACACGAACCACACGTATCCATGGAATGGAATAGGGCAAACCCACGCACAGCCAAAGCCGCGCACAAGCTGAAACACGTCCGCCACACGAAGGCACGCGGTAGAGTCCCAGCGCATCAAAAAAGTGGCGCCGCGGGAAGTAAAATACGCGATTGAGCGGGGTACTTGTATTCCGGGGGTGCGCGGGAAGTTACACACGCGAATGAGCGGGCTACGTGTATTCCGGGGGTGCGCGGGAAGTGACACACGCGATTGAGCGGGGTACGTGCATTCCGGGGGTGCGCGGGAAGTTACACACGCGAATGAGCGGGGTACGTGTATTCCGGGGGTGCGCGGGAAGTTCCACACGCGATTTGGCCGGGTACGTGGATATCAGGGGTGCGCGGGAAGTTCCACACGCGATTGAGCGGGGTACGTGTATTTCGGGGGTGCGCGGGAAGTTCCACACGCGATTCGGCCTGGTACGTGGATATCAGGGGTGCGCGGGAAGTTCCACACGCGAATGAGCGGGGTACGTGTATTCCGGGGGTGCGCGGGAAGTTCCACACGCGATTTGGCCGGGTACGTGGATATCAGGGGTGCGCGGGAAGTTCCACACGCGATTGAGCGGGGTACGTGTATTTCGGGGGTGCGCGGGAAGTACCACACGCGATTCGGCCTGGTACGTGGATATCAGGGGTGCGCGGGAAGTTCCACACGCGAATGAGCGGGGTACGTGTATTCCGGGGGTGCGCGGGAAGTTCCACACGCGATTTGGCCGGGTACGTGGATATCAGGGGTGCGCGGGAAGTTCCACACGCGATTGAGCGGGGTACGTGTATTTCGGGGGTGCGCGGGAAGTACCACACGCGATTCGGCCTGGTACGTGGATATCAGGGGTGCGCGGGAAGTTCCACACGCGATTGAGCGGGGTACGTGTATTTCGGGGGTGCGCGGGAAGTTCCACACGCGATTTGGCCTGGTACGTGGATATCAGGGGTGCGCGGGAAGTTCCACACGCGATTTGGCCGGGTACGTGGATTTCAGGGGTGCGCGGGAAGTTCCACACGCGATTGAGCGGGGTACGTGTATTCCGGGGGTGCGCGGGAAGTTCCACACGCGATTTGGCCGGGTACGTGGATATCAGGGGTGCGCGGGAAGTTCCACACGCGATTGAGCGGGGTACGTGTATTCCGGGGGTGCGCGGGAAGTTCCACACGCGATTCGGCCTGGTACGTGGATATCAGGGGTGCGCGGGAAGTTCCACACGCGATTGAGCGGGGTACGTGTATTTCGGGGGTGCGCGGGAAGTTCCACACGTGAATCGGCCTGGTACGTGGATATCAGGGGTGCGCGGGAAGTTCCACACGCGATTTGGCCGGGTACGTGGATATCAGGGGTGCGCGGGAAGTTCCACACGCGATTGAGCGGGGTACGTGTATTTCGGGGGTGCGCGGGAAGTTCCACACGCGATTCGGCCTGGTACGTGGATATCAGGGGTGCGCGGGAAGTTCCACACGCGATTTGGCCGGGTACGTGGATTTCAGGGGTGCGCGGGAAGTTCCACACGCGATTGAGCGGGGTACGTGTATTCCGGGGGTGCGCGGGAAGTTCCACACGCGATTTGGCCGGGTACGTGGATTTCAGGGGTGCGCGGGAAGTTCCACACGCGATTGAGCGGGGTACGTGTATTCCGGGGGTGCGCGGGAAGTTCCACACGCGATTTGGCCGGGTACGTGGATATCAGGGGTGCGCGGGAAGTTCCACACGCGATTGAGCGGGGTACGTGTATTCCGGGGGTGCGCGGGAAGTTCCACACGCGATTCGGCCTGGTACGTGGATATCAGGGGTGCGCGGGAAGTTCCACACGCGATTGAGCGGGGTACGTGTATTTCGGGGGTGCGCGGGAAGTTCCACACGCGAATCGGCCTGGTACGTGGATATCAGGGGTGCGCGGGAAGTTCCACACGCGATTTGGCCGGGTACGTGGATATCAGGGGTGCGCGGGAAGTTCCACACGCGATTGAGCGCGGTACGTGTATTTCGGGGGTGCGCGGGAAGTTCCACACGCGATTCGGCCTGGTACGTGGATATCAGGGGTGCGCGGGAAGTTCCACACGCGATTTGGCCGGGTACGTGGATATCAGGGGTGCGCGGGAAGTTCCACACGCGATTGAGCGGGGTACGTGTATTTCGGGGGTGCGCGGGAAGTTCCACACGCGATTCGGCCTGGTACGTGGATATCAGGGGTGCGCGGGAAGTTCCACACGCGATTTGGCCGGGTACGTGGATATCAGGGGTGCGCGGGAAGTTCCACACGCGATTGAGCGGGGTACGTGTATTTCGGGGGTGCGCGGGAAGTTCCACACGCGATTCGGCCTGGTACGTGGATATCAGGGGTGCGCGGGAAGTTCCACACGCGATTTGGCCGGGTACGTGGATATCAGGGGTGCGCGGGAAGTTCCACACGCGATTGAGCGGGGTACGTGTATTTCGGGGGTGCGCGGGAAGTTCCACACGCGATTCGGCCTGGTACGTGGATATCAGGGGTGCGCGGGAAGTTCCACACGCGATTGAGCGGGGTACGTGTATTTCGGGGGTGCGCGGGGAGCAGCACACGTGAATTGCACGTGTGGGTCCTCCCAGGTGTACCCTCTACACCCTCCACGGCCCCTGGAGGTGGCTCACACCACAGGGGCCTACCCAGCACATGTCCTGCAGGCACCCCATCCACCATGGCCATGCCCACCAGCCAACCCACATATCAACTAGCACTACTGCCCACCAACGCATGTCCCCCTGCACCCCCACCCCCCAGCAGTGCAGGGGCAGCCTCAAACAGGCCCCCACTCATGTCCCCCTGCACCCCCACCCCCTAGCATCCAGGGGCACCCTCCACCAGGCCCCCACTCATGTCTCCCACCCCCCAGCACTGTGGGGCACCTGCCAGCAGGCCCCCACCCATGTCTCCCACCACCCCCACCCCCCCAGCATCCAGGGGCACCCTCCACCAGGCCCCCACACATGTCTCCCACCACCCCCACCCCCCAGCATCCAGGGGCACCCTCCACCAGGCCCCCACCCATGTCTCCCATCCCCCAGCACTGTGGGGCACCTGCCAGCAGGCCCCCACACATGTCTCCCACCACCCCCACCCCCCAGCATCCAGGGGCACCCTCCACCAGGCCCCCACTCATGTCTCCCACCCCCCAGCACTGTGGGGCACCTGCCAGCAGGCCCCCACCCATGTCCAACTCATGTTCCCCACCCAACATGTCATCACAGTCCAGATCCCTGGTCTCTGTGGTCAGCCCCCAAATGCAAAACACCCACCCGAGTATTGCATCCACCCACTCATATTCTGCAATTACATCACAGAACACCAATTGCAAGTTCCAAAACAAACACATGTCCCTCACATACACCCAATGGGTGTCAGTGAATCTCAAAACACATAACATGAAATGCATGAAAACAATGAGACACCACACATTGAAGTGCAACAAATAAATAATGTATTAAAGGAAAGATGAATAGAAACAAAAATGAAGAAACTGAAATGTGAATGGAAAAAATGAAAAGAAGCATGTCCTTCCAAAAAAAAGAAAAAATCAAAGAATATAGAAATCCAAAGTAATGTACTACAAAGTCAATGTCCACCAAACAAAATCCAATGTGAAAAAAAAACATAAGCCATTGATCCATGGATAATGTTAAAAAATAAAGTATGTACAAGTCCACAACTATGTACAAAGCAAGAAGCCAGGGTCCATCATCCCAACAAAATAAAGGAAACCTAACTAACTACACTAACCAATAAAAAAAACTATATACAAAAATGTGGCCAATGTCCAAAAGGTCCAAATGAAATAAAAACAAAAATGAAACTTAACACTACCTACATAACTATGTACAAGGGCAGCGGGCTAGTTCCACGGCTCACTTCTGGATGTGCCGGGCCAGGGCATCATCGAACTCCTCCTCTATGTCCCGGAGGCGGTCCTCCTCCATGGCCCCGAGGGTCCGCAGGGCCGTCGACGTGTCCACCTCCAAAGCCCTGCGGATTGCCTCGAGGCACTCGACCCGCCTCACGGCCCTCTGCATGGAGTTCTCCGCCCTGACCATTGAGAGCCGTGCCTCTTCCGCCCGCTGCCGCTCCGCATCTATGGCGTGGCCCAACCGCTGCCACACGGAAGACACTTTTTGTCCTGGGTCCTCCTGCCCTCCGGCCGATGCCTGCCCCTCCGATGTCGAAGGCCCCGAGCCTTCATGGCTCCCACCATGGAGCTGCTGCTGCTGTGCCTCTGCCCCTGCACTGCCTCCTGCTGCCTGCACATCCTCCGCCGGCTGGGGTGCAGTCGTTGACATGGCCACCCCTGCTGGACGTCCGACTCCCGACTGTGGCAGGGATGCCTCCTCCACCAGCCTGGCCGCACCGTCAGAGGCAGCTCCACAGGGCACCCAGGTGACTGATGGGTGGGAAGATGGCACAGAGGACGACTGGCGCGTAGGGGGTCCAGCTGAGGAGGGGGTCGTGGCAAGCCCCATCAGACGGAGGAATCCGGCCTGGGTGACCTGTCCCAGCAGGCTGACGTGGTCAACCAGCCATTCGAGATGACCTGCAGTCTCTTCATGAAAAGACTGCAGGTCGCCTCGCATGGCCCGTTGACGCAACGCCACTCAAGCCAGGACAGGCTCAACCCGGGCCTGGATAGCCACGTCTGCAGGCAGGGGAAGGCCAGTTGACGTCAGCTCATCCCCTGCCTGAAAACTGGTCTGGACATGGGCATCCCTGCTGGTGCAAGATGATGCAGGGACAGGATCAGGGACAGGATTGCACACAGGCACCTCCGCGGCGGCCTGTGCTGCCTCCTGTCCCTGGTCCTGCACTGCACCACTAGCACCAGTGGGATCCCCACCCCCAGACCCCGTCTCCGGTGCTTGCACGGCCTCCTCCTCCACCAAACCCCCCACCAACCTGGATGACTCTGTGCCATCTTCCCCCGTTGGGCCCTGTGGGGTCCCAGCTGCCCCTTCTGCTGCCGAGGAGTCCAACTGCAACCTCCGCCTCTTGGACCTCCCCCCGGCAGCTGCGGCCTGGGACGCGGCACCGGACTCCTCACTCCCCCACGAGATGACAACCTGGGAGGGGAGCCGGGCCTTGCGTCTCCGGCTGGCGGTGGGATCCCCGCCGCTGTGCTCCACAGCACCTTCTCCGCCCTCTTCATCAGTTGACGCTGCAGACAGGGAGAAACAAAACACAGGCATCAGGGCACTGTACAATGTACACATACACACATGACAGTTGTACATGAGTGGCATTGGCAAACCTCTGACATGTCATCACAATCCCCAACACACATGTCATTACAACTTGCACACACGAGCCATACCACAGCCATGTTGCAACTGCCAACACCATCCATACACATACAACAGCATCAGCAGGCAAAGGTGAGCCAGACATCACATGCAACACAGGAAGTGCACCACACATGTACACACACCACCACACTTGCATGCATGTGTACACCTCTGCTAAGTGTCGCAGTGTTCAGACGGGCATCCATGTCACATCTGCCAATCAGGCTTCCACATACCGCTGTCACATGCATCCATGTTGCATCACTGTTGCACCCTTGTCAAATACACACACATGCACATGTACACAGCGCTGATACAATCAGCTGAAAACAACATACATGCGTGACATCACGGACATGTCTACTCACATACACATTCATATAGACTTGTGTGCCCACACAACTGCATTTGGCATGCAAGCCCACACACACAGGCACCATCCATGTCTCACACATTACAGCCCTCGCATGTGTCAGCCCCACGGCCCTGTACACCCGCACCCATACTCGACCCCATACAAACAGATGTGCAACCTGCACACTACTGAACAATCACCACACGCACTGCTCACAATCAGGATGCATGTACACTCACCGCTCGACTCCAGACGGGTCTGCCTCTCAAGGACCTGGACGTGGAGCGCTGGGGATATGTGTTCCAGGACCCTCATCTGTTCTTCCGACAAGTGGCCCCGGCGCCCCTTGGCATCCGCTGCCTTCAAGAGGCGCCGGGCCTTGGTCAGGGTCCTGGACCTGAAGTCCTCCCAGCGCTTCTTGACATGTTGGAAGTCGCGGACTGCCACCCCCTCCGCGTTGATGGCAGTCACGATGTCAGTCCAGATCCGAGTCCGTCCTTCCTTGTCGGCGCGGCAACTTCCGAAGAGGGCATCATACTGGCCCAGGACTTGCCCCACCAGGACACCAACTTCGGTGGCACTGAAGCTGGTGCCCCTCTGCCTCTCTGGCCGGGGGTTGTCACTGGTCACAGATGGAGTTGGCCCCGACATGACAACCCCAGAGGCAGGAGTGGGTGGGCAACTGGGTCCTGGGGCTGGGCTGTGGAGCGATGGAATCCCAGTCGGGAGTCTTTGGTTCCAGCAGGGGTGGTCACACCAACAGCACCCCTGGCTGATGTGCAGGCAGCAAATGGCAGGGCACGTGGGCAGCAGGCAGTCAGGCAGCAGCAGATGGCAGGTGGGAGCGTGCTCGGGGCTCTGGGGGGCAGTAGTTCGGCCTTCTGGGCAGGAGCGTGGTCTTCCGTGTGCTTATGCGTGGCCAGCTTGATACGGAGTGATTAGGCACGTGAAAATTCTGCACGTCAGCGTGTAATTCGAGGAAAGGCCCTTAGCGCGTAAGCGCGTCTGCACGCATACGCATTTTCATTGGACCAAAGGCCCTCAGCGCGTGAGCGCGTCTGTGACGTGACGTGCGAGGGAGTATCCCTCATTGCACGTGATGACAGTACACACGTGGATCCCAACCAATCGCGTGTGAAAGTTCACGGGACCCCGAAACACACGTACCCCGGCCAATCGCGTGTGGAACTTCCCGCGCACCCCGAAACACACGTACCCAGGCCAATCGCGTGTGGAACTACCCGCGCACCCCGAAACACACGTACCCCGGCCAATCGCGTGTGGAACTTCCCGCGCACCCCGAAACACACGTACCCCGGCCAATCGCGTGTGGAACTTCCCGCGCACCCCGAAACACACGTACCCAGGCCAATCGCGTGTGGAACTTCCCGCGCACCCCGAAACACACGTACCCAGGCCAATCGCATGTACGCTCGCTGCCCTCCGATCACACGCGATGACACCAGAATACGGGAAACCAACGAGTCCGCCCACACGGAGGCGTCCCGCGCCCGCGCCCAGCATAAAAGTGCGCGCAAACAACAAACGCGTATATACAGCGACGATGAATGCCCCATTTGTTGCTGCAGTGATTGTGGGACACCGCAGGAGGAGGAGAATAGCCAGGGCACGCATTTTTGCACCACGGACAGGCCTTTTTGGGATGCCTGACGACCAGGTCTACGGCAGGTATAGGTTTCCACCCCATATCATCCTAGACCTGGTCAGGGAGTGGGAAGATGACCTCACATCCCCCACCCTTTGCTCCCAAGCATTGAGCCCCTTGGAGAAGCTGCTCAATGTCTTGCATTTCTTGGCCACTGGGTCGTTTCAGCGGACCACTGCCATAGTGGGGGGGGTCTCACAGGCCACGCAGTCACGCTGCCTACACCAGGTACTGGCAATCATGACAGCGCGCCCCTCAGTCCGCAGGCACATATACATGCCCAGAACACCCGCAGAAAGGCAGGCCGTTGTCCTGGATTTTTTCAGGGTGGCACACTTCCCCAAAGTGCTCGGTGCCATAGATTGCACCCATGTGGCCCTACGTCCACCTAGGGCCACTGAGCACATCTACCGAAACCGCAAGCACTGGCATTCCATCAATGTACAGGTGGTATGCGATGCAAAGGGAATCATCACCTCTGTGTATGCAAACTACCCTGGCTCCACCCATGACAGTTTCATATACAGAATGTCCGCCCTGAGCCGGGCCCTGGAAGCTGGGCAGCATGGTGACACATGGCTCCTAGGTGAGTACAAATGCCCTTGCACATGCATGCAAGTCACACACAGACAAATATACCAACCCCATTAATCTGAACAATTATCACCTCCCCAGGGGACAGTGCCTACCCTCTGAGCAACCACATGATGACGCCAATCCGGAACCCCACCACACCACCCCAGGTAAGATACAACGCTGCCCATATTGCAACCAGGGGCATAGTGGAGTGCACATTCGGAGTGCTCAAGTCACGTTTCCGCTCCCTTGACCGCTCTGGTGGGCAACTACTCTATGCACCAGCAGTTGTGTGCAGGATCATTGTGGCAGCATGTGTCCTGCACAATGTTGCAACACGGCAGGGCGTCCCGGTGGACATGGTGGTGCCCCCACATCCCCAACCACAGGCACAGGCGCTGCCCATGGGAGGGGACAGGGCACGTGGCGAGGTAGCCCGGACCCAGCTTGTGGCCACATTTTTCACCTAAACTCCCACCCCTGCGGAGTGCACACAGGCCTGGCACATACCAGGTGACAATCGATGATGACAAAGTGACAGTCAACTGTCACAACCCTACCACCCTGAGATAGTTGCCATGGAAGTGCCACATTGTCTGCATCCCTAGCTACTTAAACACAAGCTATCCTGTGCAACCAAAATGCACACATATGACATGTGACATGACATGAGCCATACACAAGTATTACAAGGCACAATGAGGCAGGGGGGGGGAACAAGGGAACACAGAGAATGGTACTACTAGGCCAGGTGTCATTGTGATTGTGCAAGTGCAGGGGTAGGGGGAAGGGAAAAGTGCAAGGGGGGGGGGGAGTCCAGTACAGGGGAAGTAGGCCAAACAATAATACATAGGTCGCCTGGTGGCAACTGCTAAGGTAAGTGCAGACGAGTGCTGGGAAGGGAGGGCTGTAGGGATAGAGAGACAGTACTGCAGTGCAGGGGTTGCCAGGGTGGCAGTGCAAGTGGACAGTGGCTGGGCCAGGGACCGAGGTTGGTGAGAGTGGCCCAGTTGCAGCTCCTGTGCAGTTCCAGTGAAGAATTCTGCAAGGGAGAGGCAGAGAGTAAGCAGAAGCAAAGAGGAAGGTCTTGAGGTGCTTCCTGAACTGGAGATGGTTCCCCTCAAGGTCAAGTCAGGAAGTCGGTTTGAGGGGGAGGGCCCTGCTGCGGAGAGACACCTACCCCCAGCTAGTTGCTCTGAGAAGCGGATGACCTGGACATGCAAGGTGTGCATCACACACACCTGCAAAACAGGCCATGGCCATCACTGTCATGACAGTCAAACCCTCCCAAACATCAACATGACATGGCAAGCAATACCCATACACCGACCCAGTAACGATAAGGTACACATTTCCATGTCCTAAATGTACAGTGGCATCGGACAATGATGCCTGACCCGGAATCCGATGAAATGACAGACCAACAAAATGTCCCACCAAAAATAAGTCGATTCCTAATGCATTACAACTGTCGTAGGCGTAACATCACAATGAATGCCTGGCTATATGCACATGATGCATTGCAAAATGAACACTGCAGCTCATGTGTGCAATGTCCTACTCCTGCATCACACTGCTCAGCGCACAGCACAGTGAACAGCCATTGCGTGTGATGCACACCCTGAGCATCACATCTAAGTGACAGACTACATCAAACATCAAATTAGGCATGTACTCGAACCATAATCGGTCACAGAACATGTGCTGGCGGGACACAGTGGCCACCAGAAGGCAAACAGTGTACACGTGGATATGCAAGGGTGGGAGTACATGGAGTGCATCCGAGTGCAAGTGTGTGGTTCTGCAAGGACATGCACTCCACATATGCATGTGCACTCAAGTGACCATCAGTGTTCCCTACACATCACATGTGAACATCCACCATGTGTACACCCCAGCATGTCAAACCACTACTATCCCCTCGCACCTGAAAGGAAAACACAACACATGAACAGGCATTGATCAGCAGAACACAACATGTACATAGGACAACAACATTACAATGTCAGAGTTCCCATCACACTGCAGGGCAACGCAACTATCAACAACAACCCCCCCCCCCCTCGCAAATGACCATGACCCACTGAACAACTGCACCTGGGTCATGGAGCCTCCAACCCTCATTCCCACCTGGCCACAGGATCACCTTTACCCTTCGTGTCCATCTCCCACCTTGTGTGTAAAGAGATGCCTGAACCCTCAGAATCCACACTCATTTCCAAATTCACATAATCCAAGGCATGAAAAGGAACCCAAACACCCTCCAGTAGATGACTTGACATAGCAGTACGTCTCAAAGGCCAAGTATTACCACAATGATGCAACAACCAAGGTAGCACAGCAAAACAATGTCACGACTGGATGTGAGACATGTGTGGTACATGACATAGGATGATGCACCATGAATGGATGTGTACTGTCACAGATCCCCTGTACAGGCGCTGGAGTCTCATGAAACAACCACCCACACCATGTCCCGGGTGCCTGCAAGGTCAAACTCACACAGGCCCCTGAGATCCTGGTGGGGAAAGAGGTTCAGGGATATGCAGTCTGGACAGGTGTAGACACACTGGATGACTGGAATGCGTGGCAGGTGAGGGGAGCAGGAATGACACATGAAACCAGGGAATGCACGAAAATGTACAACCTGCATGAACACATGCACAATCCAAACAAACTTGGACATCATTGTCATGGCCTTCTGTAGTCCAGGCTCAGGAGTGGTACGAACCAACCACCCCCTCTAGGGTTTTGGCGCCTGCAAGTTCGGGGCTTACACAGGCATCCGCAACCCCAGTGGGGAAAGAGGGTCAGGGAACATTGCTTGGATAGGCATGGGAAGCAGGAACACCGGGTAGAGGGTACAGGTTTCGAAATTGCATAGGATCAAGGGTGATTAGGGTAAAAAACATACCAAATAGGACCACACATACATCCATGCATCAGTACACTCCCCAGCAAGCCTATGCAGGGCAGTTTGTAAGAAAATACAACAAGACACTTAGCTCTGGTTTTGAGTGCTGGCCTCCTGCCTGCGCACTCTCAGGTCCGGTTACAGGAGCACTGCAATGCTGCAAAGAGAGACACAGTCAGCAACCAGTACATGCCAATTACACAAAAACACAACACAAAACATGCCCCATAACAACATACACCTCTACAAACAGAAAATCTGTGCTCCATGCTTCGTACCCATATATAACATCAACCCTGTGACGGGTCATTCACAGTCAATGCAGTAAGTCAGCCGCTGGTGGGTGCGTGGCAAATGGAACACCAATGTGTCACAATTCACACAACATGCAATGTTCCCTGGGTAAGCAGACAGACCCATATGGCAAGCCATGACTACAGATCAAGTTGCGTACCACCATGACCAAAACAAAGTTGCCAGTGCATTTATCATGAAGTACGTGGAATAGACATGCACTGCACCCGAGTATGTCCCTTGCTGTATGTCCCTGTGAGCTGCCCCTTTCCATGTCTTGGAAGGCTACATGGTTGATACAAGTGCCTCAATGAACCTTGGTGTACCGCAGGGTATGTGCCACTGCCCCCGCATGTGTCCCAGACAACCCTACTATCAACAGCCATCAGTCCACAAACACATCTGAGCTGCATTCTGTGCTTCAACACCAATATTTGTCTAAGCTCACCCTCAGTGCTGTGACTAAGCCTGCACGTGCAACTCGCCTGGTGCAAGCTTTGCTGTCTCGTGGCCCCCCTGTGATGCTCACCTTGCCTGGAGTTGCTTGGAACATGTCAGCAGTTCTAGGATGTGGGTCTGCAATCACTGTGGCTCTGCTTGTGCACACATGTGCATGTGGGCACCAACAAACGGGTCAGGAATTAGGTCGTCCAATGGGCCATGTCTGCTGGCAAAGGTGCTCTGATGCCTCATCCCCCTGCAGAAAGTGCATGAAACACATGATTAATGCATCAAAGTGATCTGTGTGTGTCTCATCAGGCATCTCATTACTTGACCATGTCAGAGAGTCACATCACAAATCACACCATCAGTCCGTCTTTCACCTCCAAAGTGTGGAACACTATCTACAGCATGATTTGCAACAAGCACGTGTACAGGAAAGATATGAAACATAATACACAATGCATAGCAATCAATGTCCACATTAATCATGACACGCCCCATCTAGCAAAAGCTGAACAGTGGACAATTACACCTAAATCATCCCCACTAGGGGTGTCAACACAAGTCAAAAAGCACCAGACATGCCACAGATATGACAGTCCAAAGCCCTTGTGTAAAAATCTGTTACACCGAACCATCCTTGCGAGCCCATGGATAAGGGAGGCAGGAGTGGCATATGTGAGTCAAGGAACCCAAGCAGCAAACACATACACAAGACAACCATGAAGGGCCCAGCTGGAACAGACAGTGGATGCCTTCAAAAACCACAAGGCACCGCACTGTCACATGTAAGCACAATAGACTACAAATTTTAAACTAACTCAACTATTAACTAATTACACTAACTAAGGAAAACCTACATTACCTATTTAAACTAACTATCAAACAGAAACTTAACTAACTAAACTAAAAGAAAAATCAAAAATGGCCACATACGACCCGGGGGGGAGGGGAGGCACCCAGGAGGGGGGAGGTACAGGGTGCTGCTCAACATCCACATGCGATGATGCTGAGCCAAAAAAAAATACCTCCATGGGCTCAACGCCTTCACAGCACGACCTATGTGGGAGATAGATGGTCGTCCGAGTCTGGCTCATCCTGGAAAGGAGGACGTGGCACAGTAGCCTGGCCACGCCTAGCCGCAGCTTGCCCCTCGTCGGCAGCAAGTCTGCCGGACAGGTGAGCCTGGTTCTGTGTGGCGATGTTACATAGGTCTGCATACAGGACCTCACGTGATACACGTGCTTCCTCTTGCAAGGTAGCACGTGTAACACGGAGTTCCTCCTGCAAGGCCTGGCTGGACAACCGCTGCACCTCCCGGCAAGCCTGTAGCTCAGCCGAGATGGTGCGCTCAAGCTGTGCAAACCTCTCCTCTGCCTGCTGCCTCTGGGACATCATAAGGACACCCAGAGTGGATCTGAGGGAGGCATACTCCTCCCTCAGGGCATCCATGTGCGCCTCTGCGTGAGCAGCAATTGCTTGACGCAGAGACGACATTTCAGCCTGGCGTGCCCTGTCTGAGGCCGCCATGCCCAGCCTGAGTGAGCGGGCCGTGGACCGTGCCGCCTGCTGCTGGAGTAGCACCTGCCTAGCAGGGGGGAGCACAGATCGGGCCACACGCTCCATGCTGTCAGCGATGTTCTCCATTGCTGCCCCCTGCCGTTCTGAATTGGCAGTCATGTCTTGCTCCCACTCAGTATACAGCGGTTGCGCGCGGCGACCGCGTTGCCGGGCTTGACCCCTGCGGGACCCAAGGACCGGGGGTCCTCGCTGTGTTGGCACCGCCTGCGGCTGCACGACTACATGCCCCCGTCGACGTGATGTCCCAGGCACATCAGTGACTGGTGTGGAGGGTGACCCTGCGTCCCGATCCACCACGGGCGGAGGAACCAAGACTGTCTGATCCCTCAGTGCAGGGGTCGCAGACAGAGGAGTGTCCACATCAGAATCACTCACCCCTGACACATGGACTTGATGGTCATCCAACTCAACATGGACGTCAGAGTCGTCATCAAGGCTGGACTCATAGACAGCCAGAGACAGGATGGACTGCAGCACTTGGGGGTTTTCGTGGCCTACCACCCCACGACCCCCACTAGTGCTGGGTTGATGTGGTCTTACCAACCCTGTGTCTGGCATGACAACACCATCCTCTGCATCCATTGCGTCATCACCTGAAAAATAGAGAGGAAAGGGTCAGTACACATGTCAGAAGCACACAACACACACACACACACCGACAGCAAAGGCATCTGGCAGACATGTGACACACAACATATGACCTTGCATGCATGCTGGGTCTACTTAGAATAGCTTCTGTGATCAGACCTGTTGAAAGGTGGCAGTTTGCATGGAAGTGGGTCTATGCAGTGCAG
Source organism: Ambystoma mexicanum (assembly GCF_040938575.1). Classification (NCBI taxonomy): domain Eukaryota; kingdom Metazoa; phylum Chordata; class Amphibia; order Caudata; family Ambystomatidae; genus Ambystoma; species Ambystoma mexicanum. The sequence continues at coordinate 1,155,043,995 of NC_090928.1, forward strand.
AAAATGTGTACGCCACTCACTACCTACATGTACAAGCACTCCATGGTGTGTGCCAGGAAATGTGAAGGCAGTGCAATGTCAAAATCAGACATCACGTGCATTGTGTATTCAATGTGTACCATGTCTAGAAGGCAAGCACCCCTCCACCCCAGTACCAAAGCAGGGATGCCTAGCATGGTATCAAAAGGCTGACCATACACCTGTGTATTGACAAGCAGTGTTGACTGGCATCAACAGCTTAATGTGATTTCAATTACAACACTGCAAATGATGCTGGGACAGTGGGCAGGACACATGATGGAAGATCCGGAGGCCGGCCACGTGTGTAGAAGACACGACAGGAGTTGGACAGAGTCATTGGCCATTGAACAGGCTGAGGCCTGTGAGCCACACAGATTGTCAGAGCCTAAACATGTGTGCAACGCAGGACTGAGCCACAGTTGACATGGGGTGGCCGATAATATGGCAGGCAATGTATGTAACCAAGGACTCATATTACAGTGATCATCCAGTCAAGGACACATAGGGGCATGTGTGCAATGCACATGGAGCATGAATGGGCACTCATGTCCCTGCGGGACATCTGACCCATGCACAGTACAAGTGGGATGCCCTGCATCGAGTACTAAGGCTGTACCACACGGCATATGTCTGGCAGTTTCTAAGCTGGAAGTTAGCATCTACACAGGACACATGAACATGAAACTACACATTGGCAAGAATGTAGCAGACCAGTGCAAAGGTGGAACTGGGGTGCAGAGTGGCGGAGGAGGGGCAAGGGAGCATGGCCACATGGAGTCCCGCATGCAGGCAGAGGAGACATGCATGACGGTGGCATTGCATTACTTACACATCAGAACCATGTACAGGTCACATGTAGCAGCAATCATGCACAACACATCCCACATGTGAAACACACACGTCCTCAACAACTACGCATCAACACTCACTGGACTGGGCATCAAAGTCCAGCATCTCTCCCACACCTTCGACCAATTCTGGTGGTATGAACTCCGCAACGAGAGCCTCATGCGGAGTGAGTTCTTCCTCCTCTGGTGCAGGCCCACCGCCAGTCACCAGAGTCAAGTTGTAATTTGAGGCACGCTTGGCCTTAGTGCTGCGCTTGATGTCATTCCAGCGCTTTTTGCACTCCTGCGCCGTGCGCACCTCATGGCCGAATGAACTGACATGTTCCGCCACATGCTTCCAGTGGGTGTCACGTTGGGCAGCCGTAGTCTGACTATTGGCACCCACTAGCATGTCACGGCTGTGTCCCCGCACGTAGTCCACGAGGAAGTCCAGTTCCTGCTTACAGAAAGGCTTCTTCCTCGACGTGCAGGAGGTCGTGGCTGTGTGTGGGGTCCCAGCCTGTGCTGCAGATGCAACCTTCCTCCTCTTGGACTGTGGCGCAGACCCTGGCTGGCTAATGCCGCCCTGACCAGTATGGCCAGTGGGTTGGGTGGATTGAGCCGAGGGAGTGGCAGGTGGAGGGATGACCAAAGGCCTGACTTGTGTCAGTGGCAGCTGGGTGCCCACTAATGGACCCTGCGCAGCAACATCAGCTGTGGCAGGGTCATTGACCGCAACGGTCCTGGTTGGCAGACTCACAACCGGGGTGCTGTTGGGTGCATCTGCCCCTGCACTTGCCAACACCCGGCTGTTCGGGGCAGCAGATGACATGACTGCCCCAGGGACACGTGTCTTGGTCTGAGCAGCCCGGCCTGCCCCAATGGTTTACCCCTGGCCTGTTGGAGATCTACCAAGGGCTCTTCAAGTGCCAACGCAGCCTGCGCTGGCAGACCCTGAGCCTGGGTGGCGGTGTCCACAACTGCACCTGCAGCTACCGCTACCCTTGGGCCCGTGGCAGTCGATGGAACGGACTGCCGGGTCATACGGGTGCCAGTGCCAGATGCAGGAGCTGCATCCCCCTGAACCACAGGGGGTGGTGGCATGGCTGCACCGACACATGGCACAACATTGTGCTCAAGTGGCGCACCCCTGCCTCTTCCCCCTCTGTGGCTGCCATGGACACCCTGGAGTCCCCCTACTCCCTGGTCACCACGGCCACGTCCCCGACCACGCCCGCCACGAGGAGGACGCCCAGCTGAGGCGCCCCTCACCTTTGGTAGCCTCCCTACCATGGCACAGATGTTATAGTGCTGGCACAGATGGAGTGGTGCCAATGGGAGGTGTACAGCACAATTGACCTGGGCAATTGGGGTGAAGGGGGTGGGAAGCAAGATGTTAACAGCCCCCCTGCACCTGCAAGGCTGTATGTGACCCCGGTGATGTGTTGACGGGTCACGCAACGCTCAGGCACCCCAAAACTGCAGTAAAACCGTGCACGCAACCCTGCAGCCTACGTGCGTGGATTAAACCTCCCGCAGTACGCGGTGGCACCCAGTAACACGTATAACGCGTACGCGTGGGACACGCAGGCTACGATGACATCGAAAATGGGTGCGATACACAGGGGCACCCGCAGTGGGAAAAGGAGCGTTTGCGACTCACCGTCTGACTAGCGCGATGCAGAAAAACACGCGTAGCCAATACCCCCGCCAAAAGAAGAGATACGTCCTTGAGAGCTGTGAAGTAGATGGCGCGCGAAACAACTGGAAGCAGCAACACACGTCGGTCTCCACGAAAGGCACGTACAGCGAACTGCTGGGCCCGCTCACCTTTAACCCGTGCTGAGGGAAAACGCACGCGCGCGTCAAGTCACATGCGGACGTGCACTTTTTCACGTTTGATTACGCGCATTACACGCGGACGTGCAGTTTTTCACGCGCGCACGCTTATGCATGGGCCCTTTCCTCCTATTACACGCGGACGTGCAGTTTTTCACGCGCGCTTACGCGCATTACACGCAGCGTGCAGATTTTTCACGTGCCTAATCACTCCGTATGAAGCTGGACACGCGAAAACGCACGGAAGACCGCGCTCCTGCCCAGAAGGACACTTCACTGGTCCCCAGTGCCCCAAGCAGCCTCCCACATGCCATCTGCTGCTGCCTGCCTGCCTGCCTGCTGCCACCGTGCCCTGCCATTTGGTGCCTGCACATCAGCCATCTGCAGGGGTCCAGTTGCTGTGTCCACCCCTGCTGGTACAGAAGAGTCCCGACTCAAATGACATCGCTCCACAGCCCAGCCCCAGGACCCAGTTGGTCAGCCACTCCTGCCCCTGGGGTTGCCATGTGGAGCACATCCACATCTGACACCAGTTGCAACCCCCGGCCAGAGGGGCAGAGGGGCAGAGGGGCACCAGCTTCACTGCCACCGAAGTTGGTGTCCTGGTGGAGCAAGTCCTGGGGCAGTATGATGCCCTCTTCGGATCGTCCCGCGCCAAGAGGGAAGGACGGGAGAGGAGGCGGAGGGGGTGGCAACCCGCAACATCCAGAAGGTCAAGAAGCGCTGGGAGGACTTGAGGTCAAGGACCCTCATGAAGGCCCGGCGCCTTGTGGAGGGGGGCCGGGGCCGCATGAGTTCCATCCAGTTGAGGGTCCTGGAACGCATACACCCAGCGCTCCACGCCCAGGTCCTTGAGAGGGAGACCCGTCTGGAGTTGAGCGGTAAGTGGCCAAGCATTGCTGTGTGAGACAGGGCATGTTGCAGTGTGCTGGTTGTCTGATACCTGCCTGTATGTGTGACATAGGCCATGTACGCATGTATGTGTGCAGGGACATCATGGTAATGCATGTGCGACCTGTAATGTGTGAACCGCATGGTTGTTGCATGTGTTTGAATGTGACATGGGGAGCCCTGTGCAGATTGCACACATGACAGCATGGAAGTCTCTGTTCCTGGACATGGGTGGGGGCCTGGTGGAGGCTGCCCCTGGTGGCTGGGGGGTGGGGGTGGTGGGAGACATGTGTGGGTGCCAGGTGGAGGGTGCCCCTGGATGCTAGGGGGTGGGGGTGCAGGGGGACATATGTGTGGGGGCCTGGTGGAGGGTGCCCCTGGTGGCTGGGGGGGTGGGGGGGCTTGGAGACATGGGTGGGGGCCTGGTGGAGGCTGCCCCTGGTGGCTGGGGGGTGGGGGTGCTTGGAGACATGGGTGGGGGCCTGGTGGAGGCTGCCCCTGGTGGCTGGGGGGTGGGGGTGGTGGGAGACATGGGTGGGGGCCTGGTGGAGGCTGCCCCTGGTGGCTGGGGGGGTGGGGGTGCTGGGAGACATGAGTCGGACATGGGTGGGTGCCTGGTGGAGGCTGCCCCTGGTGGCTGGGGGGTGGGGGTGCTGGGAGACATGGGTGGGGGCCTGGTGGAGGCTGCCCCTGGTGGCTGGGGGGGTGGGGGTGCTGGGAGACATGAGTCGGACATGGGTGGGGGCCTGGTGGAGGCTGCCCCTGGTGGCTGGGGGGTGGGTGTGCTGGGAGACATGGGTGGGGGCCTGGTGGAGGGTGCCCCTGGTGGCTGGGGGGGTGGGGGTGGTGGGAGACATGAGTCAGACATGGGTGGGGGCCTGGTGGAGGCTGCCCCTGGTGGCTGGGGGGTGGTGGTGCTGTGAGATGTGTGGGGGCCTGGTGGAGGCTGGCCCTGGTGGCTGGGGGGTGGGGGTGCTGGGAGACATGAGTCGGACATGGGTGGGGGCCTGGTGGAGGCTGCCCCTGGTGGCTGGTGACTGGGGGTGGTGGGAGACATGGGTGGGGGCCTGGTGGAGGCTGCCCCTGCACTGCTGGGGGGTGGGGGTGCAGGGGGACATGAGTGGGGGCCTGCTGGGGGGTGTGGGTGCAAGGGGACATGTGGCTTGGCTGGGGGGCATGCCCATGGTGGATGGGCTGCCTGCGGGACATGACCAGGGGGTAGAGGGGAGACCTGGGAGGACCCACACTGGCAATTCACCTCTTCAACTTCCCGCACACCTACGTAATACACTGCCCCACTCGCACAGGCCCAATCGCGTGTAGAATTTCTCGCGCACCCCTGAAATCCACGTACCCAGCCCAATCGCGTATAGATTTTCTCGCGCACCCCTGAAATCCACGTACCCAGGCCAATCGCGTGTAGAATTTCTCGCGCACCCCTGAAATCCACGTACCCAGGCCAATCGCGTGTAGAATTTCTCGCGCACCCCTGAAATCCACGTACCCAGGCCAATCGCGTGTAGAATTTCTCGCGCACCCCTGAAATCCACGTACCCAGGCCAATCGCGTGTAGATTTTCTCGCGCACCCCTGAAATCCACGTACCCAGGCCAATCGCGTGTAGAATTTCTCGCGAACCCCTGAAATCCACGTACCCAGGCCAATCGCGTGTAGAATTTCTCGCGCACCCCTGAAATCCACGTACCCAGCACAATCGCGTGTAGAATTTCTCGCGCACCCCTGAAATCCACGTACCCAGGCCAATCGCGTGTAGAATTTCTCGCGCACCCCTGAAATCCACGTACCCAGGCCAATCGCGTGTAGAATTTCTCGCGCACCCCTGAAATCCACGTACCCAGCACAATCGCGTGTAGAATTTCTCGCGCACCCCTGTAATACACGTACCCAGGCTAATCGCGTGTAGAATTTCTCGCGCACCCCTGAAATCCACGTACCCAGGCCAATCGCGTGTAGATTTTCTCGCGCACCCCTGTAATACACGTACCCAGGCCTATCGCGTGTGGGGACACCCGCACACCCCTGAAATACACGCTCCCCGCACTGCGTTTGCTGCTGCCCTTTGCGCTGGATTGGGGATTTTGATGGCTTTTCCCTGCGCAAGGGGCGTTCTTGGGGGCGTAACTGACGCTGCTGCAGGGTCGCTGCGCCACTCTGCGCCACGGCTGGTTGTGGATGTTGGAATCCATGAATACGCTGTGCGCCTGAATGTGTTTCGGCGCACGCGGCTGGCGCAGCCTACCGCACGCGCACACTGTTCGCCAGCCGCATGCGCCACTTGTGCGCCGAATTCTATGAATTGGCCCCTAAATGTGTTGTCAAGATTGTTTGCTGCATTTCTGTGAAGTACTAACATTTGCAAACACAATGGGTTTGTACTGTGTGAGTAAATGTTGTCAACAATTGGTGGTAATTGAAATAGAATATTCATTGCTACATTTGCATAGCAACTTACACCAACTATATTTGAGAATTTAAATGGTCCAGGTAGTTCTGTATCTAACTGCTTTTTTTGGAGTTTGTCTTCCTTCTTTAAAGAAGTACCTGGTTTACTTTCTCTAATTGATTCTTTTTTGTTTGTGGTACTTGATGAAGTATTAGTTTCTTTTACTCTCTTTGGAGGATTTCCAGTGACGTCCTGTTGCATTTCATTTTGATTTAGTTTTCTTTTACAACGTTTTAGTTTTTGTGGAACAGAATATGTGTTTAGATGGGGAGTGTATAGTGAGCGAAGTCTATTATATTCTAAAATGCAAGGAATATCAGCGTTTACTTTACTTGCATCAAAGTTGATTAGAAATAGACCGTCAAGTGTACGTAAGCGTGATAGTGCTACGTAGCTCATGCCTTCTTTAAAGACTGTGTTACCAATATCTATCATTGCTTTGTCTAGGGTAAGACCTTGTGATTTATGAATTGTGACTGCGTATGCAAGAGTTAGAGAAAATTGTTCTCTGCTGTACATACATATCTTTGAAGAGAAGGAATCTAGCTGTTGAGCGTCTTATCCGTTTACTTCTGAAAGTTTGTCAAAGAGTATATTGACAAACTGAATTTTGTTGTCACGTGGGTATGTTTGAAAGCCAACAACTGTACCCAGTGCTCCATTAACTAGTCCTTGGTCCACGTCAAGGTTACGTTTAAGCATTACTCTGCAATTTAAGGATAATTTTAACATCTTTTCTAAGCCTGCTGTGTTTGAGATTGATTTTTCTAAATTATTTAGTCTTGTTGTGGCTTGGTCACACATGGGTAGTGTCATACCATGTACATCTAGTTTGTCTGTGGCGCTAATTTCCATTATTGGTTGCATTTCTTTACTTAGCATGATTTCATTGAATTTGAAACAGCTTGCAAGAGTTGGCATTAAGGCCATACAATTGACATTTTTGTGGGCTAATTGTTCCATAACATCTGTAGCACATGCATTATCGCCATAAAGTGCATTAATGTGCCGGGTTTTCAATGTTGCTTCTGCTTCTTTAGAAAGTATACCAACTCTCAAACTTTTTAAAATGTTGGCATAAGTTAGATCTGCAGATTGGCGCATGTTTTCTGTTAATTCTCTGTATTGGAAATGTTGCCAAAGGTTGACATTTCCAATGCTGCCAACAGTTTTACGGCAGAGTTTGTGCCCTAAAGTTTTAAAAATAGGTTCACCTTTTACTGGTGTTAATTTAAGCAGATCTCCAAAAACAATAATGTGTTTTCCTGCAAAGAGCTCTTCATAGTCTGTTTTGAGTACTTCTTGTAATCTGAGGTGAATCAAAGCTAACATCAGGTTGGAGACCATGCTCACTTCATCTATTAGTAGCATTTTCATTTGTTTCAATACTCTGCGCAATTCCATTGCAGCTTCTGCAGAAAGTTTGTAATAGTCTAATTTGTTCTGGTGTTCTACTGGTAATAGTAGTAATCGGTGCAATGTAACACCACCTATGTTGTAGGCAGCTAAACCTGTGGGGGCAGTGACAACAGCTGACAGTTTGTTGTTTGTCAATTGTTGAAGGAACTTACTAATGATTTTGATTAGGAATGTTTTGCCAGAACCAGCTTCACCACTGACGTACAGTAGTATAGGTTTATAATTATGGCAGGAACATTCTTTATTTTCATGTTTTACACCATGTGCAATTTGTTTTGTTACTTCTTGAAAAATGCTACTTTGCTCATTGTTTAGTTTTGATTGTAGTATAGTTAAGTCTTCCTTATCTTCATACTGACACATGGTGTTTTCTACTTAATTCTGCCTCATTTGTTATTAGTGGTTCTTGGCTTCCTGTTACAGAAGGTTGACTACTGTCAGGGGTATCCTTATCTAGTTGAGCTTGGATTTCTATTTCATGTTGCTGTTCATTGTGCAACATTGTTTTGTACTGTGTAAAGTTTACATCAGTTATAGTGCTTTCATTTGCTTTGAAAGCATCCTCATATGAGTCATAGTTATCTAGTAATTGTTCTTATTTTCTTCATGGTTTGAAGAGTTGTAGCAGGGACATGTAATATACTTCTTTATGTTGAGGAGTCTTCAATGACAATTTGATATGATTAATTCAATTTGGTTTAGTGAGTTTAACTAAGCTGCCTTCACAGTCTGTCACTCTATATTTACCTTTTTTTCATCGGGTTTCATATTATTTTTGTATGTGTAGTTTTGGGCTATTTGGTATAGACACATGTTTTCCAAAGTATTACTTCTGTTTGGGTAGTATGTGTCCAATAAATTGTTTTTTAAAATGTCTTGGCTGTTGGGATCATGTTTGGCTATTGTTTCTATATCTTCATATGATTTTAGAACTCTTTTTCTAGATTTAGCTGGACCAAGACTTAGCCATACTATATTTTCAGATTTACCATACAATGAAGTACCAGTTAAACGATCAGCTGCTTCATAAGATCCACATTCTCTATGGGTGAGCATTTTTATGCCCAAGCTGTATAATTTCTGAGATACTGTTTTATCTGATGACAGGTCATTCCAGAGGTCTTGGAGCTCTGTCTGTTCTGCTTTAGTTACGTATGCTGTGACATATCGTGCAACTGCAGTAGAATTGTCTGCAATGTACTGCACATCTATGTTTGCATTCCATAAGTGGTCAATGATTGCATTATAATCATTGATATATTTTTCTTCTTCTTTTCTTTTTATGTAATATGTATTTTTAGGTGACTTTCCTTTAACAGTATGTCTAACTGAAGACATGAGGTTGTTTACTTGACCTGTATTTGTAACTGGTCTAGGGAAACCAAATCGGCATTTGGTGTAGTATTTGCCTTTGTTTTTGTATTTGCGACGACAATATTTTCCACATCTGTGTCTTCCAAATTGTAAAATCTGTGCACAAAGATCACTATTTGTGGCTTCTGATGGAATTTGACAAGTGACATATTTTTCAATAAACTGTAAAACAGTGGCATCACTGTCTTGACCAAATTTAGGAGCATCTTTAATCCATAAAAGCATGTGGATATGTGGTGCTCCTCTGGCTTGGTATTCTTTTCTCCAAAAGAAGTGTTGCACTTCTCCAAGGGGAGGAACAGTTTTATTACAAATAAAATGTAGCATAGCAATGAAGCGACGGTGAAAATATCTTGAAACATTAACAGGATCCAAAGAACAAAGTTCTCCAGGTGTTAGAATATCTATGTTTGTTTTGTTTTTATTTGATATGCGTAGGAAATCATGTAAATCTTCCCATGCATATTCTGCACAACTTAATGTAACAAACCAAGTGGGTGGGCCAAGGTTTCTGATCATACAACGTACATCTCCATGACGTCGAAACCAGTACTCTTTAGTACCACGCATATTTGCTAATAGATTTGTAATATTTGATTGTAAAATCTCATCCTTTTGTTGCACTTTCTCTAATAATTGTGTAGCTGTCATATTTTGAAAGTGTGATCCTGATTTTAATATGTGTGCAACTCCGTAACATAAAGTTGCTAGTTCACTTTCAAAGAGTAGGTGGAATATGCATTCCACATTTTGTCTAAATCTGGGATCTTCAGAATACATCCGTAATGAGCGGTATTCTAAAGCTGATATTTGAATAGGTCTATCATCATATCTTCCTACTTTGCCAGTTCGAAAGAGTAGAGGAAAAGCACGTGCTTCTATACTTTTTTCCCATATACTGATTGGCGATCCTTTTGTTTAACGCATTTGGTAAGTTTCCAGTACATCTTGTACAGTGTCATTACAGTGCAAAGGATGAATTGTATACTGGTCTAAAGTATTTGATATTGTAGCAGGATCTAGTAGCTCAAATTGACCAGCTTCTTGTGTTTCTTGAATTATTTCAGTTGTATCTTTCAAGTTTTCTTCAATATTAATTTCTTTGTAATATTCATTATTCTCTTTAAGATATTGGAAGGCTTGTTTAACTTTATATAAATCTACCAGCTGTTGTCATATTTTTTTGTCTTTTGTAGGTACTCCATTTACTAATATAATTAAAGATTGGTGCATTGGACGTTGTACTCCTAGAGTATGCACATTTTCTTTTAGATTTAATGGTAAATAAACTACTTTTCCACGAATGCCTTTTACCAATTCAGAGGGAGGTAATTTTGCTGTTTTTGGTTGAAGGCGTATTATTGCTTGAAATGGGTGTACTGTTTGAATTATGATGCTCTCATATAAATGAAGTTGTTGTAGAGGTTTTGGTACTGGGTATAATTCCAAATTATTTGTGATAGACCGTGAAGTAGTTTGGTTGTTGTCAAGTTTTGTAGTGCAATAACTGCAAAGTAATAAGTTCTCAGTTATTTCATATTTGTTTTCTGCTAGAAGGTAGAGAGCTAATTCAAACCATTTAGAATCTTCATTGTCTTCTATTTTGTATGATAGGTCCACAGTTTTTGTGTTACTTTTATAAAAAATTATACGGCAACATACACATACATGGTTTGGTACTTCAGCTGATGCACTTTTAAATTTTAGTATTTCTTTTTTGTATGTGTTTAGCAAAAGGTTGCCATGTGTAGAATTGTTGCTTAATTGGTTTAAAGCTATTTCACTCTGTAAATGGCTTTCACTTCCAAAATATTTTTTCTGGATATAGTGAATTTCTTCAAGTAGGTCTTTTGCTTTACCATGTAGAAGGATGTTATTTAACTTTGCTAGTGCTAAAGCAGGACTTTTAGCATAGTACAGTTTATAGACTAGGTTTCTTATAGTTGAATGATGTGTTGATATCCTTTTGATATCATGGAAAGTGGTTTTACAAGTAGGTCCTGTAATGCAGGCCAATGAATGTCCTTGTTGTCCTGTGTACTTGCGCACTGGACAGGTATCTATATTTTGCAGTAATTTAATTTTGATTTTGTCTTTGCTTTTTACATATTTATTGAGGAATTGGTGTAAAGATTTGAAACATTGTTTGGGAATGTTACACATTGATGTGCATGGCCATTTGTACACTAGACGTTCTGATTCAGTTGAATGGAGGGGTAATTCTAAGTTTTCAGGGCATATTTTTGTAAGGAGTACTTCTTGTTCCATTATGGTATTATTCACTTTTTCATAACCTCGACCACTGCTATTTATGGAAATTGTATTCGTTTGCTTTTGTTTGTACGCTTCTTCATTAAAATATGGTTCTGTGCTCGTAGTGTGATTCCATTCACCTCCACAGATACTTAAGAAGTTCTTTCTGTTGACATTTCGCTTATTGAGAAGTCTTTTTTGTAATTTAGTTATTAGTTTTGTTAGTGGTTTCATTTTGTTTAACAGTAAAATAAATACATTTCTTTTGAGAAGAATTGCACTGTCCATCAATGCTTCTAAGATTAATTTCCTACGATAGGTTTTAAGCTTTGAACCTGATTTCTCTCCTGTTTTTATAAGATTTTGAAGGACTTTGTGACGGTATATTTTGGCTAAAATACATTTTTTGGTATGCTTACTTTGCACTATATTAAAATTTGAAGAAGTAGTTTTATCTGTACTGATAGGTGATTTTCTGTTAATTGTTTTTTGGTTTGTTTTACATTTTGATAGAGGAAGCAAAGTTGTTGTACTTGAAACTTTTTGTGTTTCACTAAATGATTGTATTAGCTGTTTTGTTTCAACTTTTTTTACAAATTCTGCTAGAGATGGATGCTTATGTTGGACACCTTTATTTTCATTTGCTCTAATTTTGCGTTACTTTCTACGGAGTTGTCTTTTTGTAGGCATTCTTTAGGGTCTGTTGAAAAAAATAAAGAAGATATGGGTTGGGGTGTTCTGGAATGTATGTGTGCTGTGTGCATGAGTGTTTGAGTAAGATGATAAAGATGTATGTAATGGTGTGTGATTGTGCATTGGGAACTAAAACTAGTAGGGGTAGGTATTCTTGAATTTATGTGTCACTAAACTGGGGTTCAGATGACAAAAAAAAGTAAGCTAGTGGTGTGGAAAAGTACAATAGTAAATTTAATGTATACAATTAAAACAGTTGTTTGTTCTATAATATGAACATTGTAGTGGTTCAGTTGGCTAATTTGTGTGTCCAAAAATAGAAATTTGACGGCCATTCTGGTTGTAAATCGCTGTTTACAACATGGAAATTTTTGGACAAAATGGTACAAAATCTCTATTTTAAGAAACCAAAATAGCTGGTATTAATGTTATAGTATATTTGATTAATAATATAAATAATATGGTGATATTTTACTTACTTTTTTTTTAAATTAACAGGTAACTTCTTAGTTTTTCTTTCTTCTTCAAATTCGGCTGCTTCTTTTCAGGAAACTGGTGTTCACTGCAACTGTGAAAGCTTCAAATTAGTAACTTTGTTTGTATATAGCACTGTTTTTAATTTAGATATTGATTTTTTTAATTGAAATCCTCAGTGCCTTCTGTAAAACTATTAAACTAATGTATTTACATAAGATACATTGCATCAGTTCAGTGTATGTGATATGTTCTTAATGAACAAATTGTATTCAATGACTAACTGTAGCAAAAATAAAATATCTTTACTATGGCTTGTGAAATTTATAATATATTAGTGAATACCACTGTTACTGTAAGTAAACTGTTCTAGGTAATAGCGCCTCAATGTCATGTCTAATTTAAAGTAATTAAGTAAATAAATAAGTAAAAACAAAAAATATGAAATTGTTTAAGTATTTTTATAAAGGTTTAAACATAGATTGTGTTTGCATGCAATTTTGTTTGAATATATGTAGTCTATATATTTAATTTAAAAAATGTTAGTTTAACATGATTTGAGTGTGTGTGTTTAAAGAAAGTATAAAGGTGTATAAGTGGTAGTTGATTTTAGGAAATTGAAAAAAGTACAGTAAATTAATTTAACAGATTTTACAAGGTAAAAGTCTGTTTGAAAATGTGTTAATCTACCATAGCTCTCAAGTCACACACTTTTGGCGGGTGTCACACGCCTTGTAAAGGGCAGACTCACCCGTTAAACCTCCTGCTCGCCCATTCATTCCAATGGGCGTCTCACCCACTAAAAACAAAATCGGGTGATTTCACCCGCCTGTAAAACAAAAATGGTTAAGAGCTATGTTATGTACTATACAGAAAATGTGCATACCTGAAGATTGTGTTCATGCATATGGATATGCGTGGAGCTGCAAGTAGAAATCTTGAAGACTTGTACAGTATTTGTGGTAGATGCTGCTTGCCAATGATATGACACTTGTACTCAGAGAGATTCAGAGTACATTTGCAGTGCTGATCTATGATGATGCAGTTAGATGTAGAGGTCTTGAATGTGATTGGTGCATGGTCATGTGATTTTTGAGGTACATCCAATGAGGGAATGGCAGAGAGAGTGTAGTGGAAATCGTAGAAGGGCTGTTCATGTTACGATATGTCTGCGGACATGGTGGTAGTTCCAGGACATCGGGAGTTACATCCGAGGATTTTTGGGTTCAGAAGTCATGCAAATGAGAATAAGCACTGAAAGGGATTGGTCAGGAAAGTTTGGTGGGTGTGTTGTGCCAGGAGAGATTTTTTGAGATACTCTTTTTGCTGAGAGAACAAAAGATAGCTATGGCTGTGTGTTTCAGAAAACAGATTGTTTGGATTTTAGGAGATTCGTGGACACATTGGTTGAAGGTGCATGCAGAAAGCTGTGGAGTAGCTGTAGATCTTGGATTCCCACATGTGGAAGTACACTGGCATGGAGTACGTGGAATGAAGTGGTTGGATTTGCTACCTCTCTGTGCTACTTTGGAGACAGAGCAACATCCAGACATAATTGTAATTCATTGTGGAGGGAACAGTTTAGGGCATGTGACTGGAATTTTTTTTGCAATTTGCTATGAAAGAAGGACTGAGGAAGGTTATGGACATGTTTCCTAATTCGCAAGTGATATTTTCACGGATTGCGCAGAGACAAATGTGGCTTCGTTCTTCTTCATTTGGTCCACAAATGGAAAAAGCAAGGCGCAATGTTAATAAGGCTGTTTGTGGCTTTCTAAGAGATTTTGGCATGTCTTCTTTTCACAATGAAAATATTATGTTTTGTAGTACATACATTTTTCGCAGAGATGGAGTCCATCTTACTTATGCTGGCAATCAGATTTTTCTGAGAAATGTACAAAATGCATTGCGACCTTTTTTGGAATTACAACAACGATTTTGAAGTAGATGTTAAGCATTTACAATTTTTGACTTACAAACACCACCCAAAGGCTCTTTTCAGAGCCACCACTTCTTTCCAGAGAAAATTACAATGTTTGTGATGGAGTAGTAACCCAATTATTTTAATGTTTGCGAACTGTTCGCGGACTTTTAAAAAATAGAAAGAGCCCTGCTTCATTTATTTTCACTTCTATTTTTTAACTGGGAAAGGCGGCTCTGAAAAGAGCCTTATTTTTTTTTGATTTTTGTAATTTTGTATTTTTTTTGGTTTTTCAGACACGACACACTAGGAGAGGAGGGTAAAGGAGGGTAAAGGGGGGGACACCAACCACAGGGATAAGAAAGGGCGAGCTGAGAGAGGAAGATGTAGAGTGGGTTTTATTTGGGTAGTGAGCAGGTCTTCTCGTGCTCTGAGACGATAGTCTCAAAAGCACTCCGAAGTCGCTCCCCCCTGCAGAGTACTGTGTCACAGTACATACATACAACTGTGACCCTCGAAAGGTAAGGGTCATCAGCATTCTGTATGGCCTGTGAGGCAGCTTGAGAAAGACGCTGTCCCACAGAGGTGGTCCTTACGGTGACAGGATCAGAAACAGAGGATGAAGTAGAGGAAATCAACCTTACAAGGTACAACCCTGCGAATAGCCCCAGAGTGAAATGACCTCAGGTGTCGCTTCATAGTAGTGGTCCCAAAGCTGTAGTTACCGTGCTTCCCGCGACTGAGTATCATTTTGCACTCATTTCAGGTAACATGGTTCGCACGAGCCTTAGGACCATTCCCATGAATGGTAAATAACCGCCACACCCAAGACTCACGCCTAGTGCGGGTAGTTGGGATTTCCTCTACCTCATTCTCATCATCCTCTTCTTCCTCCTCCGCATCCTCACTCCTGTTCCCCTCTTCAGGCCCTTGGGGAGGTGGTGGTGGTGGAGGGGGTGGTGGTGGTGCTGAAGCAGGTGCAGCACCAAGTGGCAGTTCAGCAGCCAAGGATGCCATGTCGATGATGGTGTAGTCTGCAGGTGGCAGCAAAAATCACTGTGTTCTGAAGAATAGCCAGAAACACAATGGGAATAAGCTCTTGGGCGTGGTCTTTTATAGGGGTGCTTGTGCGCGGTCCGCGGACATGCGCACTGTGCGCGGACAGATCGAACACAAAAAAAGGATCGGAAAGTTTCAAAAGGTATATAGAAAGTCAAGATTGCTATGTGGGACTTGTGGCATGGTGAGATTTTATTGAAAAATATTATGGATTAACTGAAAATGTACTTTTAAATTGTTCGGGGACACGAACAGTGTCCGCATTTCAGGACACACAATGAGCGTGGTCACGGTCATATGATCTGTCTGCGAAGGAAGCGCCTGTCCGCAGGACACCAAGTGCACGGAGATTGGTTAGCGCATGCGCATTGATGTCCTACGGACACTGTTCGGGTTCTGAAGTAATTAAAAGTGCGTCACACGTGAAACGAATATTTCAGGACACCACGTGTGTTCTTAGAACAGTTTAAACTTGGTAGCGAACAGTAAGGACAGATATAGTGTTCTTCAGAACACGTGTAATTTAGTTTATGTAGGAACATTTCAGGACACCAATTGTGTTCTTAGAACACTTTCAATTGGGTAGCGAACACTACGAACAGTTGTACTGTTGTTCAGGACACATCATTTTCGTGTATTTAGGAACATTTCAGGACAGCAATTGTGTTCTTAGGACAGTTTTAAGTTGATAGCGAACATTACGGACAGATATAGTGTTCTTTAGAACACTTTAATTTTTGTTTCTTT
Organism: Ambystoma mexicanum; assembly: GCF_040938575.1. Lineage (NCBI taxonomy): Eukaryota > Metazoa > Chordata > Amphibia > Caudata > Ambystomatidae > Ambystoma > Ambystoma mexicanum. The sequence continues at coordinate 1,155,059,976 of NC_090928.1, forward strand.
ACGAACATTTCAGGACACTACGAGTGTTATTAGAACATTTTCAACTTGCATGAGAACATTACGGACAGATGTAGTGTCCTCAGGACAGTTACATTTTCGTTTCTTTACGAACATTTCCGAACAACCGCGGTGTCCGTGGACACATAAATTGGTTTTATTACAAGGAACTGAAAGTAATTACAACACAATATAAGAAATGTAACTTTATTTCATATATATATACAATTATGACTGGGAAGGTGGGGCAGAAACGGAAACAAAAACAGGAGAATTAGGGATTTCTAGATAACTGGGATCAGGTGAAGAAGGGAAGGAAATCTCATCGAAACGCTTTGGTCCATAGACAGGGTTTGGGGTTAACTGCGTGGGATAGGGTGAGGGGGGACAAGTGCAGGTTGGACAATGGTGTGCTGTTGGGGGTTTCACATAATTTTCCACAAAGTTTTTCAAATCCATAAAATTTTGCATAAGGTCGTCCATTTTTTTATGAATCTGCTGTAGAGTGATATCCTCTGATTGTTGTTGTGAGATGCTTGGAATTTTTGTATGGTCTGTAATAAAAAAAAATGTATATGTTAAATGTATACAAAATAATATTTATTAATTGGTTTATATAGTAAAGTGTGTACCATTAGGTGGACTATTTTCTAACATTTCCTCTCGTGGGAAATGCTCCTCTAGCCAGTCGAGAGTACTACACATTTCTGTGAGAAAACAAAAAAGTAATATGTTTTTTTTTTCTAATATAGAAAGTATATAAATATATGAGTAAAAAGAAGTGCACTTACCATGTCTGGTGAGATATGTAATCAGTAGTGTATACGTCTGGTCTTGCTGTTGATTGTGGAGCTTCTGTGAGGTAATTATGGTGGAAGCCACTTTATCTTTATTACTACATATACTTTGTATGTGTGCTGCTTTGTGAATTTGTTAAATGTTGCTATGTTATGATATAACTATTACACATACCTCCCCAGAGTTTTTAGGTGGTGGTACTGTTCTCCGAACATGTCCGCGAACATTAAATAAATTCGCGGACATCAAGTTCATAAGAAGAGATCTAGTCAGTTCCATATGACATGTATATAAAATCAAAGTCATTATTGTTAAGTTGTGCTACTAAAAAACTATGAAATTCAGTGAAAACACTTTGTTAACGGGACGTTATGGTTAAGTTGTGCTACTAAAAACCTATGAAATTCAGGGAAAAAAGACGTTATGGTTAAGTTGCGCTACTAAAAACCTATGAAATTCAGTGAAAAAACTTTGTTAAAGGGACGTTATGGTTCCAAGTAAAACCGAAAAACCCTTGAAATTCGCCAGTTATGGTAAGCTAAGCAACCATAACTCGCGCCACCACCGTGCACTGCGAAGACTAACACCCAGGACATCAAAGATGACATCACAAATGTCATTGATGACATCACTGATGACATCACATGTCTGGCTCACTATTTTTTCTTTTGCTGACATATCTAGGCCACATGGTTTTCTTCAGTGACAGTCAGAAATTAAGAATTTTATTTTATTTTTTAGACGTATCCTTCAAGTAGGTTCTTACAGTAATTCACTTAGAGTACAGTCACATCATATGAAACATATACATATGGGAATACACAAGCTTGAAAGACAGCAATCCTTTTTGTGCATAAAGATAATCACTAGACTTATGAGCACCTTCTCATAGTTCTGTTGTTTTTTTTTATGGCTGTACTTTCCCCGTATATGGTCATATTTGTATACATTGTACTCACACTACTTTCCTTAGGGTCCAATCACATCAAGTGATACATATACATAGGGTAAATAGCAGCTTTGAAACAGAGCAATCATTTATTTGCATGAAACTAATCAGTTAAGTTATGAATTGTTTCTGCTACTACTTGTGCTTTTTTGCTAACTTCACTTTCCCTGTATATACCCATATTGGTATGTGTTCTTGTCTCTTTGTGTTTTGTCTATAGTAATGCAATTATGTAATACATGTGTTTTATTAGCTACTTATACATATTTCACAGTACACACAAATCTATTAAGAAAACAATTATCATTTCATTATTTAACATATTAACATTACGAATAGTATACCTTCATCTTCTACGCTGCACACAATGCTATGTTTCTGCATGAGTAGCTTAGTGTACTAGATAGAATCCCATAATAGAATGCTATTTATATCAATGCATCGTTCAATGCACTAATTAGGGTATGATATTTATTGCAATGATCCTTGACACTTTTTTCGCAACATTATAATAAGAATCCCTAGTACTCATATTTGATGAAAAGTACATACACATGTGATGTCATCAGTGATGTCATCAATGACATTTGTGATGTCATCTTTGATGTCCTGGGTGTTAGTCTTAGCAGTGCACGGTGGTGGCGGGAGTTATGGTTGCTTAGCTTACCATAACTGGCGAATTTCAAGGGTTTTTCGGTTTTACTTGGAACCATAACGTCCCTTTAACAAAGTTTTTTCACTGAATTTCATAGGTTTTTAGTAGCGCAACTTAACCATAACGTCCCTTTAACAAAGTTTTTTTCACTGAATATATATCTATATATATATATATATATATATGCATATATATATATATATATATATATATATATATATTTCTATTTCACGGCCTGTGGCAGCGTTCCTGTAGTTATGGCTAAGTTGCTCAACTCATAGAAAGAACACTTTTTGGGCTCTTATAACTTTTCACCCCCCTAGACAAATCCTCACTAAACTTTGCAAAAAAAGTATGTGGCTCCCTCGGAATTAATTTTTGAATTTCATGCGGTTTCGTTTAGGGAGGGCAATTTTAAAGGGGGACCCCAACGTTTTTGAAATCCTCATAGGCACGATGGAAAAAATGGTTTCTTGTGTCTACTGCCCAAAACACTGGGTGCACCAGAGTGGCCGCTTGGTCCCATAAGTGTGCTCTTGTACATTTGGTGTCAATCTTTCCAGTATTTCTTTTTAAAATGGCCAGAAAGTAGGTACCAAAAATTGGTGATATCTGGGTCTGGTCAGTGGACTCATTTCACGTTTTGGGGTACATGGAAATCTCTGGGACAATTAGAGAGCAGCATGATGTTTGCGGACATCGGAAACGCCCGCCGATTGGATGGTGAAAAATGTGAGGCACATCATCATTTTTGAAACAGTCGCCATGTTGGCTCCATGTACAGCCTCCGCTAACTGTGGACACTGTGATGAGCAAAACGTCTAGGAAACAGATTTGGGGTTATTTGATGGCCAAAAAAAAGGTGTTGGGAAGGAAATTAACCTATCCCACCCTCTCGAGGCTTTAGGGTGAAGAGAATCCCATGAAAACACCTGTCATGTGCCAGGTGTAAGGGGAGCGTGCTAAGAGACCCTGCTCGGATATATTGTTATGTGTACTGTAGATGTTTAGATTTAGTGCACGCATAAAAAGAGGCCCCATTCTGTATAGCTATGTGACAAACATTGGGCCTGCATGGCAGCGCGGTAGACATGAATATACCTGAATAGGCCCAAGTACTGACGAGAGACATACACTGTTAATTTCTACAGAAACCCTCAATTGTTCTACCACTGTTGCCAACATGTGTTATCCCGAGAAGGAATGTGCCCCACAACGCCATGAGACAGTACCAGGCACCTCAGCATGCACAATTATAGCAAACAGGCCAGCACAAGCCCGACTCCCACCCAGCCTATGAGTTACAGCCCCCACAACTGCCCCAGTTCCCAGACCCTTGAATTCATGATAATAGATGATCTTAAACCACTAATCCTAAACCCACTGACCATAAAATATCTAAAGAACAAAACCATTCCACTTTATTTCATAATGATATTATTTGTAATGCGAGGTACACAGAGGAATACATTATAGTCCAAAGCGAGGGTGGAAGCCATGGACGTGGATGGTGCGATATAGAATGAGTGAAGGATGTGTGGGTTACCCTGACCTCAAGACTCCCCCTGTGCCAGCCCCCAAGCCTCCCAGGTGCACTGCATAATGATAGAGTAACATTGTCTCATATTGCAACCAATTGCCAACTCGACCTTGGTTGCCTGGAGATGATGAGCGCTGCAGGCCCCACGTAATGGAAGACGGACGGACAGGGATTGGGCCAATGCCATGGCATCTCCTATAGAGTGTGCTGAAAATGTATAAAGTCAGGAAATTACATTTGAGGGTATTCAGTTACTGAAAGAGGTCCTGGGAAGGGTGGGGGAGTGGAACAAAGTTGACATGGAGCTGTTTTCATAGGTAAAAACGGGTGAGCAGGTGCCGCCAAATCAGCGGTCAATTCTAGTGTCTGAGCACATCATTTGGAATGTAGGGGGTTCGGGGTGAGTCTTATTATTTGAAGGTTTATTGCAGGTACTTGTTATATGGTTTAATAATATTGTGGTGGTTGCAGCCAGTGGCCAGACTCTTGGGAGTATGTCCCTATGCCCTATGATACTTTCTATGGTTATTTAGTTGCATATGGTAATAAAGCTGGAATCCCTGGTTCTTGATCTGTGAGGAAAAAAAAAACAGTATAATTTGTTAAGCAGGATAGTGTAAAAGTTTTAATTGCATACAATTTTACATATAGATTTACTTTTCTTTTACCCTCATAAATAGTACATTCTACGCCCTATGTGTGATACAACATTGGTATGTGCTACACTCTTGCTGTACTGACATGAAATAATCAGTTGGCATATTCTAACTGTTTATTGTATTATACTTTAGTTAGTAAATTTGGGGTGAAGGAATATTAAGTAGGCATTTGTTAGATTTGGTGGTAACTTTGGTGTATTGTAATTATATTGCATTTTGCAAGAAGTATTGCAGTAACAAGAACTGTGATGGCACATTTGAAGTGCTTTGCGATGAAGGGTATTTTTAAAGTAGTTTGATACTCATTGGCGCATTGTAACTGTCTTGGATTTTAAAAGTGTTATTGTCGTATTATGGATGCAGTTAGATACTCGTTGGCGTATTCTGTTTATTGTGCTATACTTTATTGACTGAATTTGGGTCAATGGAATATTAAGTAGCCTTTTGTTTGATTTTCTGGTACCTTAAGTTTGGGAGTAACGGAAGTGTTGTTACATTCAAACCAACCACTGACATATGCAGTATAGTGGCCTGAAGTGGTTGTGACATCAGTGTGATAGGTTATGCCTACTTTTGTGAAGGTTTTGTTGCCAAGAGATACTTGGTCATGTGTGAAGCTAGTAAGCTTACAGTTATTTTGGAACCATCTGCATTGTGCCTTAGAGGGATTAGTATCACATATTGGCCATGTGAGTATGTAAGTTAACTGAAATGTTTGTCTGAATTACAAAGAGTTATAGTAAGCTATGAATTGCATTCTGTAGAAGCTGGTGAAATGGAATGGATTCACAATTTGGTATGAATACCAGGGGGTCATTTCATCAAAATGCCACGGGGTGACAGAAGTGACATCACATGACCCTTGATCCCTGATGACATCACAGGAAGTGATATAATTTGGCCCCAACACCAAAGTGACATCACAGGAAACAATGGAAGACAACCTTTCACCCCTAGATAAAACAGGAAGTGGCTAACATAGCATTGTTCCTAAGTACACAATGAAAAATATGGTTACAATAACACTGTAATGTGATGTAGATTTCATACAAGAATGGATCACTATATGTGTCGTTAATATCAGTATGTATAGGCCCATAATACCAAATGACTGTAAATGCAAGCAGACGTCCAAAGCCAAATGATAACAATGTGTTATTATATAGCAGTTATGCATTATATATAGAACAAATATACATACAATATCACCCAACTTGTGTTGGCACTCATTTATTGTCATCAATACATTGTCATCAGAAAGATGAAAGGCAGAGTTGGCTTTGCCGGAATTCGAACCTGCAACCTGCAAATCACACACATCACAGCAGCAAGCGCTCAACTCATTGAGCTATCTTACCGGCTACATTTATCTCACCAGCAATAGGAAAATGGGAAATTGCATCTCTGAATGTTTTCAAAATCATAAAGCAAATCACACTCTGTAGTGCATACCATTAAAATGGTAACTTAGAGTTAACAGAGGGCCAGTTCATCTGCAAGTCTGGTGCAAAGTTGGCCACATGTCAAGCCTGCATGGATCTACTTTTCAGGTTTCAGAGAATGGCAAAATGCCTACCATAGGGAGGGTTTATAAATGTGTATTAAATAATTTAGAGCAGCAAAGGGACAGCAGCACACTCACATGGCATTCCGTACTGTGGGTACTCGTTACCTCATTCATGCAAACAAACATCCTGAATAGTACGCCAGGGAGATAGGAAAGTTAGACACATTACAACAAAGCATTAATTGTGGCGACCCCTGATGACCCCAAATGACGTCCCTGACCCACGTGAGTTATCATTTTATCCATATACATTTTTTTATATGTCTATGTCTATGAACATTTCCTGCCAGCTTACATCTCCAGACTTATTAGAAATCAAATAAAATTGAAATGGTGAACACGATATAAAAGTGTGATGGAGTTTGAAATCTAAAAGCAAACAACAAAATAAAACTTGTATTTAATTAAATATATACAGAGCTCCAAGAAAGAGGCTAACATATTAAAAACATAATTAGATATCTGCATTTTCACAGAATGTTTACATAATTCTTTGAATGTAAACTCAACCAACACTTTGTGTGTAGAGATCGTGCGTACATGTTTTGCAGATGGCAAATACTACTTTTAAAATGCAAACTGATAATTAGCTTGTTTGCACTAATGGAAATGTCCAGTTGGGTCCTATGTGACATGCAGTGCCATATTTAGATAATAGGAGTACCACTCCATTTTTACGTGGAGTGGACTCTCCTTTTTCGTAAGTGTGGTCTGGGCTATAGTCGCATGTTTCTAAACTTTTCTTTAGATCTCAACCCTCCTGAGCATTGTGACCACCCGTCTATGCTCTTGTGCCTGATTCATGGAACGTTTTCCTATGGGATTGCGCCATTATAAAACACTTCCAGGAATCAGGCCCTCATTCGGAAAACTGCTGCTACATCTAACCTTAATGTACACGGTACCTCCTGTGTCTAGTGCAACCTCATCCTTTGGAGCAGAGGTCTGGAACCTTTGACTCTCCCCATATATTGGTCTACAAATCCCCTTTGGCATACCCCAACCCAGACAATGGCGAGGGATCAGGAGAGTCTCAGCCCAAAGCATCTCGGGAACAGCAGGTTGCAGGGCCCTGCCTGCTGATCTTTGAGAATAAAGGCATACGTAAGTGCCCTGTTGTGCAGTTGGTCGCCATGGGCCCTCTGATGAGCGGCATCTTTTTCAGGTGAATGTATGCCTTATAAGTGTGGAATCTGCCCTCTGGAAGTGACCCACAGCTCTATGCAACATCGGGTTTGTAGCAGCTGAATTTTTACGAAGTGATCTATATGTGAACGATGTTCACGAAATTGCAAGATCACTCTGCAGGTATGGGCTGGATCACACACACTGAGCTGGGAACAGTGTTATTTAGCACCACTCCGATCGCCATCAAATGTTTGCACGTGCAGAAAGTTAGGCAATGCGAATTTGCCCCACAACTACTCTTATTTTGCGCACGTTTACAGCTGTTTCAGTGTAAGAAGTAGTGGCGTACAGGCGGGTGGTGGGGTGTAGTTAGGCCAAAGCGTTCGCCCCCTGAGTGTCCAGTACACCCCCAGCCTCCCCCTGGCACCACGCGCTGCCTCCACCTCTCAAAAGGAGTCTGGCTTTTGAGCCGAAGCCGACTTGCTTTTTCTTTCATCACTTTCTTTGGGTAGCGTTTGAAAGTAACCTACTCCATACAATACAATACAATATTGCGAAATATTGTGAAACTGCATATGTATGGGTTCATTGGCCATGAGTTACTTGAGCATGTGTTGAAACAACTCCGCAAAAATTTGTTGCGAGAACCTTTGCTGTGTATTTTGATGGTTTATGAACACAACCCAACCAGACACAAACGTGTTTGATGCTTAATTGTAGTGACAACCCTTTCATGCAGGGCTGGCTCTTGATGTGTGGTTATGTTGGTACAACACACGTATTCAAAACGAATATGACAATTTCTAAACTGAGCGCAGGACTATCCACTGTTTGCCTGTAGAGTTTTATATGGCAGTGGCCAATCTTCTCATCTCTATCGACCAATTGAGACAGCGGAGGCATCTGCCGCTTTTGGTTTTCTTCCCTTCTGAAGGTAGGATGGTGACTCAATGTCGCCCAACTTTCGTGTTTGTGGCATCAGTTGGTATCAACACCACGGAGTTAGGGCCCACAGGTAAGAATGGTGTCCATTGCAATTGGGTGTCAGTGTTATTTTCTCACTCACATGATGGTGCCAAAATGAGGACATGTTCTGCTTGAGGGAACTGCTGACATGCATTACTGCTGAGCTACACATGTCCTCATTCTTCAGTTTGACTGCAAAAAGTACCATATTCATATATTGATGAATATGTCATCCGGCGGCAGTGATACATGGCTACTGTGACATAGGGCCTCATTACTAGGTTGCCGGTAAAAAAATAAAATTACTAGCATGCCAGTGCTACCGTGTCCATGTAGCACTGCTGACGGAATCTATGGTAGATTCTGTGTCAGCGTGCATGTGCATACCTGCATGCTAGTAATGGCAGTACCAGCATGCAGGTAATGCCCCTGAAACTCCCATCACGGCATCCTCTATGCCGCAAACACCAACTTGGGTACTGATGAGGCCGTAATCGCTGGTACCAGTAGTACCGGCACCGGAAGCAACGTCATTCGCCAGAACGGGAAATCCACTGTCGACCATCTTTAAAATCAGAATCCATTGCTATCCTCGTCCTACAGGAGTGCAACAGAAATCCTAAGTGCACAGCTAGACTGAGGATAATGTCAGCAACACAAGGAACTGTCCATCAGCGCAAACCATGCTTTAGCGAGGTAGAGCTCAACATGCTTGCCGACACTCTAGTAGAGCCTGTGTTTGGAGGAGATCTGCGCCACCCAGCACAGATTAGGAAGAAGGCGATATGGGTGGAGGTGGCCACCAAAGTGTCTGCAGTGGGGACGACACCCCAGACTGTGAAAGACTGCCGCAAGAGGTGGAATGACTTGCGTCTCTGGGTCAGAAACCTCCTCGTAGCTGAACCCAGCCAGGGGCAGGTCACAGGAGGCAGGTGTGCCACCCCAAATAAAACTCCACCCATAGGAGGAAACGTGTAGCTCGGTCATACACATCAAAAGCATCGAGGGGGTCAGAGATACGGAGACGGGAGCAGCGCCATCGGGAGATGCCGGTGAGTGCACATGACTTAAATACCAAATCACACATATGTCCCCCCAATGCCAAAGGTGAAGTCCCAATGACAAGTCAGTGCCAGCAGATCCCTGCTGCCTTGACACACATCGACAGCCTCATTGCACGCAAGAATGTACCTGCCAGGAACACAGGCATCAAACCCCACTGACACACCCCACATGTCCCCTGTAAGGCACACACAAGTACCATCAGCATGCACAGACACACATCACTGTCCACCAGCTGCCATCAGTGTTGTGCCACCACATGACCCAATCTACCTCATAGCAAGATGCACACATCATTGACACCAGTCGCCCACCTGTCACTCCCACCATGTCCCTACCCGCAGACTCAACATCAATGCCGCAATGTACACAAGTTGACCACATCCTTATCACAATAAAACTGTACATGTCACAGAGCCACGGCCACATGGCCACAACACCCATGCCACTACACACCAGTACCCCAGCCAACAGAGACTGTGCCATTCATGTCCACATTGCAAATATGTCCCTACATTGCTTCCCCCACACAATCATGTGTGCACCATGCCATGTTCTACACCGTGACCATGACAATGCACATGACGATGAATATACTAGCTTTGATGAATGTCACATGGATTCACACACATCAATAATGCCATACTTCATTGTCCCCCACAGGTACATCATCTGAAAGTGAGCGTGAGCTAGCCACAACACCCACCTCTACTGCAGCAAGTGGCTGGCACACTAAGTCTACCACCACTAGACAGGAGCCAGCCACCAGCACCACAAGACCAGAGTGTGCATCCACATCTACCACGCATACCCCCACCACCACCATATCTGCTGGCCAGCAGCACCACAAGTCCACAACACCTGCGTCCAAGCAACCCCCCAAACCAACACCACCAGTGGTCATGCCACAGGACACACGCCACGCACACCGTTGAGGCCACTGGGGCATGCACACAGAGCGATGTGGCACAGGATGAAGAAGCTCCTGGGTTCTCACCCCCATGCTCCCCCAGCCCACCATCATTGCCACTGCCCGGACTGCACCACATCAAGGACATTGAGGGCCGCCTCAGTCGAAGGGAGGAGTGGCAAGAGGCTCTGCATGCCCTGGTAAGCCGATACCTCCTTGGCTGAGATGACATGCCAGACGATGCAGGACACCTTCCTCAAAACTGCGTGTATGCTTGGCAGGGCAACGTGTGCATGAGGGGAAAGAGGTGATGTCATCAATGGCAGAGCCGATAAACAAACTTGTGACCGCAATTGCTGAGCAATGGCATATCATAACACCACTTGAGCCATCAGGTAGCGCAACACCAAGCAGCTCCACCCAAGGAAGCCCTGTGCATCGCTCGCAGAGACTGAATCGGCCGCAGGGGCCTCAACCACATGCACCAAATAGGGGTCGCAAATAGGCCATGTAATCACTGCATGTGTGGATGGTGTCGTTGGGAAGGGGATGTGGGGGTCATGGGGGAAGGGGTGTTGGGGCATTGTGTGTGGGGTTAGTGGGGGAGGGGGTATTGGGACATTGTGTGTGGGGTTAGTGGGGGAGGGGGTGTTGGGGCATTGTGTGTGGGGTTAATGGGACGGGGGTGTTGGGGCATTGTGTGTGGGCCTAGTGGAGGAGGGAGTCTGGTCTAAATTCAGGGGATAGATGTGTAAGGTTCAACAAATATCATCTGTAAATAGTTCTTCATCTTTAAATACACCTGGTGTAGCAAATATCATATGCCTGGACATTGATTCTTGAGTGCGTAACAATTTAATCATGCACAGTGTCCAGCACCCAGTGTTACCCACGACCAGTTCCATCTCTTCCACATTCCTTCAGAAGTAATTGTCAATTAATGCTTGCCGTGTGGCATGTTCATTATGGCCATGGTGTTACTGAGGAATCCCAGCATCTTCATCATCCTCATCCTCAGGTGGCATCATGTCCATGTCAGAGGGCAGGGGGACACTACGCCGGATGAACATGTTGTGCAGCATCGCACATACAAGCACAATTTTTCCCACCTTCTCAGGACCGTAGATGAGTTCTCCCCCCGACCTGCTGAGGCAGCGGAAACCGGGCCTTCAAAAGTCCAAATGTCTGTTCAATGGTCACACGAATGCATGCATGTGTGCGGTTGTAGTCCTCCTCATATCTGTTGTGTGTTTACCTGATGGGCGTCAAGAGCCAGCCCATCAGCGGATACCCAGAATCACCTGCGTGTGAGCAAGAGAAAGGGTACTTGTGAGGATTTTGGTCATTCTATGTTACCACAGACTGTACAGTGTTGTTCACAAAAGAAATCACAGAAACACAGGATGACATGACAGTGCTTGGCAATTCACATTCTCTGTTGCCCCGGAAGTGTACGTAGGGCTGATCCTTGTGGGGGTGGGGTAGGTGCAGTTGCTGCCACATGGCCCATTGAATGGGAACCTGCACATGCACAAATCATGTCCTACAAACCACTGTGGTCTCACCTTTCAGGATTGTGTTGCCAATGGAAAAGGAGTGTGCATATACAGTGTCTACTCACACATGTGCCTGCTCTCATCGTCCTGATACAGGGCTATCCACATTATGCATTACACATACACAGGTATCCATGTACATATGCATTGATACAAATTGCCATGAGACTAGGTCAGATGTCCATAGGTAGTATGTGGCACGGGTGAAGGGTGACAGTACTTAATATGTCTGGATGGGTGCCAGCATGGTGGAATGGTGCTACATTGGATGTGTCCCGCACCTCAAAGCCATATATGGGTGTAGTGAAGAATGGCGCGTTTCTGTGTTTCTATATTCAAACCACTGTACTTGTGGGTGTCTCTTAAGGTAACAGGACTGGCATAATAATCTGCGGTACACCAGTGGACTGAGTGCAGACCCTGATAGTGGGTGTGCGTGACTGATGGATTTCTTCCCGGCAGTGCATCCTGACTCGTGATTTAAGTTCCAGACTTCCCATTTCATGCATTGTCAGTTCAGGGTGGTGCATTATGGTACATGTAGTACAGGTTTTTTGATGTGCCTGATACATGTGCTGGTGTGAGGTCCAGGTCTGTGTTTTATTGTAGACATGGCTGTGAAGGCATTGCATATCTGCATGCATGAGCCGTGCTGCAGAATCTTGGAATTTACAGATATGATGCCTCTGGGTACGTGACTGCGTGTGGTCCTCAACTGATCAATGTGTGAGGGTACATGGTGTGTATGTTGATTATGCTGTGGTTGCTTGGCCCATTACCACATCTGACTGAGCATTCGATTGGCCTACTCACTCTCTCTGCACTTCATTGCATTCCTGGTTATGTTAATGGGCTTTGCCTGGAGTCACAATGCATTCATGCATGCAATGTGCACTTGTGTTCCTCATTGATCCTATAATATGCCATGTTCCCATGCCCCTCATAGCAGACAGGTTGCCTATGCAGTTAACTGCCCCTCCATTCAACACCCCTCATGGCCCACCCAGCAGATAGGTTGCCTATGCAGTGAACTGCCCCCCCAATTCAACACCCCTAATGCCCCTGTGGTTAGACGCACCCAACAGCCATGTACGAGGTCCAGCATGTCGTGCCATGTAGCGGGCAGCGTGGAGTTCTGCAGCACCATGGAGTCATGTGTGGATCCAGGGAATCTTTCACAGCAATGTGTGATTATTTTGCATGCATTGCACACCATCTGTACATTCAGGGATTGGTACAGCTTCCTGTTGTGGTAAACTACCTCCACAGCATGCCGGACCACTAGCTCAACATGTGTGTAGTCGAGCACACCTATAACGTTGGGCATGCATGCAACTTTGGTGGCATTCACCTCCTCTGCAGTATGTGGCATGCTAACGTGGTCGCGTACATGGCTCAGGAGTCCTTGTAGAACCTGGGTGAGCACACGGGAGAAGCAGGATTGTGATATTCCACGCAGATGCCCCACTGTGTGCTGATAAGTGCATGTGTACAGGAAGTGTAGCACACACACTACCTTCAGCAGGTAATGGTGTGATAGTGTCCCTATCCAGCCGGTATAGGGTGGGGATCTGGGCAGGGGTCAGGTTGAATGGGCTGGCCCTTAGGCGGGGGATTGGTGGCTGCCAGTGGGGTACAACTGCCTGCCCATTCTCGCCCTCCCTCTCCTCCTGCGTATACGCTGCATGCTCTGGTTCACTGCCTCCTCATAGAGTAACTGTTCATGCATGTACTCCTGCTCCAGTAAAGCTAGTGCTAATGGTAGCATGTTAGCTTTGGGAGGGGTGTGGTGTGTGGGTGTGCTCCTTTTGTGCTGTGCCTAACTCCATTGCATCCACCTGTGCTGATTGCGGCCAGCTGTGGCAGGTTTCTGCCCCGCAATGCACGTCTTAACAGCATTGTTGTATCCATTATTACTGGCATGTCCATGCCGGTGAGAGCATGCCCGTGCACCTCTTAATGTTCACTTAACTGCGGTATGACGGTGATACTGGCACGGCTGCTGCGTGTCAACATTGATACCAGCATGGGTGAGGCCGGTCACGGCGGGTCCCTGCAGATGCCGGTGACACCGGCATCGCTGGTCGTAATGCTCGGGTCCGGTAACCGATGCCGGTATTAACGTACCAGCATCGATTTTACCAGACCGGCAACCTTGTAATGAGGCCCATAGTCATGAATCGAGTGGGCAATGCACTTATCAATTTCACAATGCCTTTATGAAAGTTTTGTATTTTTTAAGGACGGCACTTGACACGAGCAGCTAATCACACAGATACTGCTGAGGTCACTTTCATCACAAGCGGGAGGTCGCCCACATCAAAAGCTTGTTTTGATACATTAAAGTATGCCTCAATCAAGAAAGGGTGAACTGTGACGAATGAGAATACATTATGCCAAACTGAGCTAACAGGGAGTACTGACTAAGTAGTTAACCCTAATGTGTGTCTGTGTAGAGAATACAGTGAATAGTGCAATTTATATCCAAATTGCACTAATTAAGTGTTCATAACACAGAGTGTAGTCTGAATAGTCTTCTATGGTCCAGAAGAAGGTGAGAGTGAATAATCTTACATCGCTGAAACCGGTCGTCCAGATTTTATGGAATGGCATTCGACTGGTATGCTACCCACATTAACCCGATCATAATACAATAATGATTTTGGTATTTTAAGATTGGGACGGTAATACCCCTACAGTTCACACAGACAGGCTGATAAAGAAAGGTGCCTGGGTAATGGATTTTCCTATTTTAAACTATACATATTTGTTGTGGTACTTGTTCCATTTCATCGGTCTTCTAAATTATCTGTACGATTTTGGACGCGCTGCTCATTCTCCTTGCGTGATAATACGGTTTAGTCCATGGACAGCTGCTTGTTTTTCATGACGTACCACCTCTCGAACTCATGGCAGCGATAATTAGTAGTAGTTTCCACTCGGCCAACAGGAAACAAGGTTATGCATGTTGATTTTCATACAGAAGTGCTGCCTGATGGTCGATCACATCGATGCACTGGTATAGGTGCAGTCGGTTCCCACCAGTCCAATGATTAAAAGAGACTCCAGAGGATTGGCTTAGTGACGGTATTTAGGCATTATGTTAATAGGTGCAGGAAGCATGCCATGGCCTGGCTGTGGCTGTGTGCTTTGAGTGAAGCCTTGGTAAGGGGACAACGGGATACACTGCTCTTTCAGCTATGCCTTTGTGAGTTAATTTTTACAGACATATACTTTAAATGTCAAAATGTATTCTGATTGCTCAGACTTATACATTTCTAATGTGAATCAGAGTAAGGTTGGTGGATGTCCATCGGTGTATACACCTGTTGAGGGTTTAGAGTAACTTTCACGTACTTGTCCCTTTTTCAAGGCATACGACATGCTCAGTCGAAAAATGGGCTTAGAGAATCCGACTGTATGATTGACTGTGAATAACTGAATGCTAGTTAGCTGTGTTCAATATTTCATCACTTACAGCACTGTTCTTGCCAAAATATATGTTCTTGTACCATAACTATGCAGGGTGTAAAGTTGTGGTTATATTTGAAGGAATTCTCGCAAATACCAAATTGACAACCCTGTGCCTGAATCAGTGTTCTACGGTCTTCCTTAAACGATCATTAGCTGGCAATAAAGGTTTATCTGTTGTTTATTTATAGATCTCCAAATATGAATTGTAAGTTAGTGGATGGGCGTGTCTTTATTTTTGCAGAATGCACACATACCAATTTATTGTTCATGTGCTGGGCTACATTCACTTTTGAGCTACCTATCCAGCTGGTCTTACATTAGACCACGCTTTCTTTACCAACCCCACAATTACAGTCACGTTACCATTGGTAATGACTGTCGCTCAGAATTATTCACTTGGAATGAACTGGAACACAGCCATCAATCTTAGTAGAACATAAAATAATATGACCTAACCTAATGTAAATCAGTTTATCTCTAGCACAGCCCCAATATATTTGGCCTCAGATTATGCTGATCCAGAGAAGATGTCAACTTTGACAATGAACCGTCTAACAAAATTAGTTGACATGAAAGTGCCTCAGAATAGACCAGTAACACAAATTTCAACAACCACTGTGAAAGTGTGTTCCTCTAGAACTGATTGCACTCCATATGCTATGGAAGCAAACAGGAATGTAAATGTGTCACATCGTGAGCTGGATGCTGGGTGTGGGGTTTGGAAAGTGGTGTAGGGAATCTGGAGTGTTAAGGCTGTATGGTGTGGCAGGCTGATTTTCAGTCAGTTGGTCTTGTGTAAGGCTGAGCGCTGGATGGTGTGGGCTTCTACAAACAATCCTATATGCAAATAAATATAAGCATCAGCACTGCCTCAGGAGTCTACCTATAATTAGCAACAAGTGTTGTACGTGGAGAGCAGCCCCCGGCGAGCTTCATTTTGGTAACACCTGCTGGTGGTTGTGAGGATATGGTGAAGGAAGCAGTGTTTTGGAGGTTCGGCAGACTTTTGGGAGACCCTTTGTTGGGATCTCATGCGTCCTCTCCTTGAGCGAAGGCGGGCTTGCCATTTACGAATCATCCGGCATGTGCTGCGTTGGCCATGTGTACCCATTGTCAGGCAATGGTGTGGACGGCAGAGGAGTACAATCATGCTTCAGAGAGAAGGACAGCGAGCCATGTGATCCACGCTAGCCCATTGTTGATCAGTTGCCAATTAACGTAGATGCCATTTGGAGATCCGGCGCTTGCTCTTGGTGAAACTCACTTGTGAGGCACAAAGAGGGGTGAATGATGAGTGTGTAATATGGACTAGGAGCTCTTGGTTGTGAGTATCTTAGAGGCTGTATGGGAAAAAAGGCTGTTAGTGCCAGGCGGGCTAAGTTAACAGAATGAGGAGAAATATATGCATAATAGACAATAGAATAAGGCTGCATGCAGTATATATTGTGAGCACTAGTGAGCCTGCTTCAGCTGCACGCATCCCATATTGTGAACACTTGTGTGCAAGGAAAGCTATGGCCATGCACAGTGTGCCAGGTCCACCCATTCTTATGGCATACCCTGGCCCTGTTAAAATAAAATGGGGGCACTGTTAAAAAAGACTATTTAGACTATGGGCCTCATTATGACCCTGGCGGAATGGGTTAAGGGGTGCCGCAAATGGATGCAAACCCGTTAAACCCATTCCGCCTGATTACAAGGTCCCCTCGCGGAACCCGGTAAGGACGCCTGGTAAAACCTGGTAAAACCAGGCGTCCTTACCGGGTCCCGCAAGGGGACCAAGGAGCTAACAAGGGGCTGGTCGTAATCGCCTATGGGGTCTCCAATGGGAATGGGGAAGGTCCGGGCCCGGGTTCCCTAAGGGAGGAATTACCGGGCCCTCCAAACCCGGAATGGCCCGGTAATTCCCCATTCAGGGAACCCGAACCCGGTTTTGGAGGCAGCCATGCCGCCAATAGCGGCATGGCTACCACCAAAGCCGTAATGAGACCCTATGTCAAGTCAGTTTGTGGAAGATGTTTTGCCACAGACACAAAGGTGTCACTGTTAATGCATTCTTTTGGGTACAAGTGTTTTGAAGACTTTGCCAGAATGCCTCAAACAAATTGGATGCCACCTTGCTAAAGCTGGAGGCCCAGTTTAATACAAAGACAAGTACAATTTTGAAGAGATACAATGTTGGTGTTTGTTCAGCGCAAAACAGGGAGAGCGTGGAAGAATACATCACGGCTTTGTGTTATTTGGCCCTGATATGCAAGTTTGGAAATGCCTTGGATGAGCTCTTTATGGATCAGTTCATGATGCATTGTAGTAGCAATAGAATTCTAGAGAAGATATGGCTAAAAGATTATCCAAATTTGGAAGAAGCAATGAGTATAGCGAAAAACAGTTGAGAGGAAGGAAGTAGCGTTGGAGGTGCTGAATGTGGCAATGGACGAAAAAGAAAAGAAAAGGTTAAAGGAAGCATGCCACGCCAAAGGGTATCATGTGATGCAATGGGTGATCGACCGGGGCCCAAAGGGAGTTGAAGGAGAAGAGCGTCTATGTTTTAGATGCAACAGCCATTTTGCGTGGTCCCTGATATGGCCTGGCAGGGGAGTTAACTGCTCTAAATGCAAAAAATGGGGACATTTCACTAATTGTTGTAAGAATTTTCAAGTGTGACCGTTGAAGAAAAGGGTGTTTTACGTATCTGGCGAAGGATACAATTTGTTGGAGGATGATGGTGAAGACAATGTGGACATGATTACTTTAAACATGGTGGGGGGTCAGAATGAGGAGGAGTGTGTCAGCTCAGAGGTTGAAATGAATGTAAATGGAAAGAAAGTGAGGATGATGGTGGATTTGGGTGCCAAGATATCTCTGTTGTCGGGAAAGGTGCTTGAAGAGGTGCTAGATGGATGTGTCGAGTCTCTGGCCCAACCTGATATCAGACTTGTTGACTACAACATGGATAGGATTGAGATGTTGGGATTTTTTGGGGTGGAATTGGAGTTGAAATGTAGGATAGCAGAAGGAAACATATGTGTAACAAAGAAGGGAGTGACCTTACTGGAGAGGCGAGAACAAAAGAAACTAAACATATGCTTAGATCCTAACACAGATGGGCAATATCTGCATGTGGGAAAAGAGTTTCTGTTGAACCAGTGTGTGCGGTAACAAAAAGTGTTTGTGAATGGTATGGGAAATTAAAGGGATGAGGCATCATATTGTTACTGAGGAGGATAGAGTGCCTGTTGCTGCTAAGTTGTGTCCCATACGGTTGGTTCTCCATAAGGGGGTGAAAGAAGAACTTGACAGATTGTGAGTCGAAAACAATAGAAAGAACATGTATTGTGGAATGGATTTCACCATTCGCAAAGTGATGAGTTATGCTTATGTGTGGATCTTAGGCAGGTCAACATGTGTGTTATGGTTGAGAGGTAACCTTAGCCGAATATTGCGGAATTGCTATCTTTGATAGGAAAAGGCAACATATTCTACAAGATAGATCTGGCATAGACTTATCACCAGATAGAGCTGGAGCAGGAATCAAAGAAATTAACTGCTTTTGTATTGCACAAGAGAATTTTACAATTTCGCAGGATGCCATTTGGTCTGGTGTCAGCGTTGTAAGGAAGGCAGGGTGTCAAACAGTGAAGACAGACACAAGTGATCACAGTTCAAGTGTATTTATTGAACTTCAATTGGGTTTGAAAAATGCCTATCTGATCCTAAATCTAAAGATGAGAGCAAGCTACGACCATCAAATAATAAAGAACACAGTCCTAGTAGGGTCTGGTCAAAATAAAAGGTCCCATACTAAAAAACCTATTGCCAATCCTATCTACTAAATATAAAAGGTGTGGGAAACAATGTTATAAAAAAGAAAAGTGTTTCAGAATTGATATGTCAGCATAGTTGAGCCAATAGCTTCCCTTCACCACGTTTTAAGCACAGGACAAGGCTGCACACTCAAGCTTAGCACATACTCTGGCTTTTCGAGCACAAGGATGCAGTTCAAAATCTCAGCATTAAGTCTTTCTGTGGTAAAGTCTCTTTGCCATTCAAAGTCTCTTATTTTCAGAGGGCCGAATGTGACAAACAACCATATTTTGTCTTCAGGATTCTCCTATGCACAACTTCTCTGGTGATTCACTGTTCACTCTGAGTCCCCCTCCTCCGGGCTCAGACCCACTTTAACACAAATCCTTCAATTGGTCTCCCAAATTTATCTCGTTTTTCAAACTCTTTACAACATCAAAATCGACGGTGCCCAGGATTTTGCTTGACATGTTGCAGGACCACTTCGATTCACAATTTGTTGTTTTCTTCTTGAAATATCCCTTTTCAAATTTTATTTCTGCCACTTTGCAGCTGGACAATTTACAGAGAACTTCGATTGAGCACCCACATAGTGTCGGACCACTCTGTTGAAGGTATCATATCAAAGTCTCTTCAAAGATCAAACACTCATCAGTAGTTCAACTTTACTTGCATCTTTTATCACACAAGTTTTAACAATGTGCGTTCCAGCACCCGCCATAAAATGTTACTGCTTGCAAACTTTGCTTCAACACAGACTGGTGTTCTGTCAGTCTCCTCAACTCACTGTCTGAGTTGCTTTCACTGATGCTGCTTTGTTCTTGGAGCCAAGGATGGCACCATGGCAGCTGATGCCTCTCCCCTCCTTGATTAGGGACGGAGGAGGGCCCCGGATATCTCTGACACACAAGACAGGATTCTTCAGCCTGGTTTCTTGGTTTTACGCTTTCTAATCTCGACGGCTATTAAAACTAATGGTTTTGTGTCGGAAAAGCCAAGGGAACTTCCCTCATTGCGATCCCCTCCTGTTTTGCCATCTTTCTTCTCTTGTTCATCTCCCGCCTCGAAACTGCTGTTTCCTCATGTGCTTTGCCTCGCTCTTACAACGCCTCGCTCAGAATGTGCTTTTGTGTTCCGGCTTTTATCTGTGTGGGGAAGCTTAATGGAAGTCAGGTGTGAGTAATGGTCACTAATTGCCTGACCTTCCCTGACCATTGTATTGGGACACTTCAGGTATACTGTTAGGGTGTTAGTCTTTTTTCTCCCTGAGTGGGCTGTCTGTGTGAAAGGATTTGTGCAGCAAAAGGAGGGGGTAGAGTTCCTACGTTTCCTATCTGATAGGATGGGGTAAAAGTTTAACAGGGAAGAGAGGGATACCACGTCTCACCATCCAGTGTCCCACTCTCACTCCCATTCCCTGAGGACCCCTCATCCAGGTGATCCTCCCACACTGGCACACCCCCAGGATCTGGATCCAAAGGCGATGATCGTGCCCTGGCCACCTGAGAGAGAGATCTGTTGGGACTAGTGGTTGAGACACCTTCTGGTTTCTCACAGCGTCTTCTGTGTTCCAGAAGGTTATGTACAAGTTGTTTGATGGATTGCAAGTTTTCCACTGATTTCAGGACAATGGGGGTCATTACAACCCTTGCGGTAGGGGGTTAATGGGGCCGGTGGATCTGCCGTCCCTGTTAACCCCCTACCGCCTCATTACAAGTTCCGCTTGTTTTACCAGGTGTCCTTATCGGGGTCCCTCAAGTGGTCCAGCATGCTAACAACCGGCCCGTTATAAACAGGCCCGTTGATAGCATGCTCCCCATTCCCATTGAGCCCTATGGGGTCTCAAATGGGAATGGGGATAGGTTCCTGAAATGGGGAATTACTGGGCCCTCCAAGGTCAGAATGGCCTGGTATTTCCCCATTCCAGGAACCCAGACCCCGTACCCAGAATGGGGGTAGCCATGCCGCAATTAGCGGCATGGCTACCTCCAAGGTCGTAGTGACCTCCAATGTTTTGATTTGCAGAGAGTTTGGGGAAGAGCATGACAGAATATTGGGAACAGTGTTGGCTATCGGTTGAATATTTGGGGCATGCAACATTGAATCCCCAAGAGAGTGATGGTTGAAAGCATCAGTAAGGTATAGTCAAAGAAAACTAAAGGTGAGGAGAAATCATTTTTGGGAATGCTTGAGTTCTACCATATTTGTGCACAAGGTTTGTGAGATGAGAAAGTTGTTAAAAAAGGGAGAGGATTTGGTGTGGAAAAGCAAAAGTGAAAAGAGTTTTGGGTGATAAAACTGAAATGTATATGTCAAGGAATCTGGATCAATTTTATAAAGGAGTTAATCAATAATACTGGTTGATGCCAGTGGCATGGGAATTGGAGCATTCTTGAAACAGGTGGTGAAAAGGTGGGAAGGAAGCGTGAGTCTACAAGCGTGAAGGGTATTGCATGGGCCTGAGAAATGTTATTTGGTATTGGAGATGGAAGTGTTGGTTTGTCACTGTGCAGTGGTGATGTTTCCAAATATTGAATGGAGCAGAATTTGTCTTGTAAATGGATCATAGGCTGTATTTGAATTGAATGGTCTGGACAAGGTGTCAAGGCAAGTAGCTAGCTAGGTTATGAGAATGCAAAGTCGTACATCTACTCTGGAAATTATTCCTGGCAGATCATTTGTTAAGGTTAGGTGGCAGGAAGAGAGTGTGATAGAAGAATTATCAGAAATAGTATTTGTTATGAATAAAGGAATTATTGGCCACACAGAATGGGAGTTAGCGATGAGAGAAGACAGTGATGTTGTCTGGGCCATTCAAACCATGGATACAGAGTGGCAGGAGAAATATAGATTAAAAAGTCGAAATTAGAGCTTTTTGGGAGGTGAAGGGACAGTTAAGTGTGGAAGGAGGTTTGTTGTACATGTGGGGGCCTGTTGTGATTCCCATGCCATTAAGGGAGAAGTTGATGGTGCTAGCCCATGCTGGGCACATAGATGTGACGAAAAAGGAAGCAGTGTTGAGGGAAGATTATTGGTGGACAGGGTTTGATCGAGATGTGGTGCAGAGGTTGAAGATGTGTGTGGAATCTGAGAAGGTAGGTATGGGTGAATTGGCTCATGCACAACCGGTTTGAGTACAAAGCGGGTGTGTGGGGTGAGATGGTTGTGGATGTATTTGGTCCTAGGGATGTTGGGTGAAACCATGGAAAGTTTGTCATGATGGTGGTGGATGTGTTATTAAGATGTGTGTAGTTTAAGGTGGCATGGGAAGCTAATGTGGTCACAGTAATGGAATTTTTGGAGGAAATATTTGAAAGGGAATGTTATCCGGGGAGTTTTTGGATGGATAATGGGAGCCAATTTGTGTGTAGAGGGTTTGGAGAAAATGTGGTATTATTCACAATAAAAGGCACAGCTCCCTATAATTTATTATTCATAACACCATTTTTAGGGAGAATTTTCATTTATTTGCTAATTCCCTTCAACCTTAGAGACCCCCAGCTCTTTTGCCAGACTTAGGACTTATTCATTTTAACTCCTGATTGAGTGACATGATAGGTTATTTATAACGCACTTAACACTCATAGGTTATTAAGCGCGGACCTGGGGATCAAACCTGTAATGCTCTCTCTCTTCTTGCTTCCAAGGGGAGAATGTTGCCACTTAGCTATCCTCCCGAGACAAGTGGGACCTTTTCCTCACTCTCTCAATGTTGTACCTGATTTGGATTTTGTGTTTTCACAGTTTTCGGAGTCAGACACACTCCATAGGCATTTGCTTTTTGTATAGTGACACACAGCACCCTCAGTCCAGTGTCACTGCAAAATTCTTTGGATTTCTCTTAAGGTTTAATACCTTTTCTTGGGTGAACTACTGTTCCCAAGAATAGTAAGGTGAAATTGATCTTACTTACATTACTTATTTTTAGGCCCAACACACACCATCTTATGTGGAGTGCTGGAGGGTTACCTAGTAGCCCCTTATCCTACTTTCTCATGTAACGTTTGTTGTTACCCTCACTACTTTAAATAGCTAGTGGCAGTGGTTTACTTTTTAATACCTGTTTTTTTTTTGTTTTTTTTTTACCGGAGACTAAACCCTTAGATGCAGTACAGCACCCGTTGGTAACCATATTGTCAAAATGGACACTATTATTTTTTCTCCATTTTCTGTTTGTGAGGTCTTTCTTGGTTCATGCTCATATTGTGAAAGATCTGAGCCCTTTGTCGGTTTTGCCTTTGATGTGCTTCAGCCCTGAATCCGGCCTCTGGTTACAGTGTGTATGGAAGAACAGGATGCGAAGGAGGGTCCCGAAACTCCCCTTTACTTTGTCTCTATGTGTATCTAAATGAAACCAGTCCTAATTGGCCAGCTGGCAGTCCTGAAAAGATAGCCACCCTGCTGTGTGATTGACAGTCTCTGTGCATGAATAGGAAAATGTGCTTAAAAGGCAAGGGTTTTGGAATAGAGGCTGAGTCGACCACTTGAAAAAACATCCGAAAAAGAAATCATGAAGAGAAGCCATTGCAACCTCCTGGACGTTTGGACCTTTTTCGTATTGACAGAGAAGCACCGGACGGATGACTTCTTTCATTGGGTTAGAAGGATCAACTATCCCTGAGACATACTCCACTTTGGCATAATCCCTGACTTGCTGTACTTCTCTGTTTCTGCAGAAGTCCAATGCCAGGGGACGAGTGTTGATAACCGACGGCAATGTCTGCCGCAGACAGAGCGAATCTGGCCAAAAGCTTCAGGAGCCTCTTAAAGACACTCCAGAAGCAGGAAATCCTAATCCAGAGCCCCCTCAATAGAGTCCAGGACTGAGGGAGCAAGGAAAGTCCAACCAGAGATATTCGATCTGCATCAGTGCTGTTTGCAAGCACTGAAACCACCGAATTGAAGAGAGCGCTTAGCTGCTGGCATCCTTCCGGGGTACTGCCGCAGGAACCCTCCAGAAGTACTCCCTCTTGTCCCCATGACCGAGGCTCCGCAAGCAGTGTCTGTTTGGCTGTAGCAAGACGGAATCCAGCTGGACCACTTTTCTTCAAACCAAAGGTACTTTTTTGGTCTTGCCGGTACTTACCTTCTTACCTTAAGTCATGCTGTCTCACTTGAGACTTGCACCTGCTTAACTTTCTGAATTTATTTCAACTTCCTTTGCACAGGCTCAAAAACTTGTGTCCCTACGAGTGATCATCTGAACTAGCTAACTTGGGTAAAGATTTTATCCAAGAAGTGCATCAGAACTATAGACATTGCCCAAATGACTTTGGCTGTCTTAGCTCCCTAAAGGCACTCTTCTGCATCTATTGACTTTGGTATTGCTTGTCCCTCCATGGGTTGTAGCTTGTTGTATACTGTTACTGCTGGGAAAGGCTTGCCCAGACTTCATTTGAGGATTCATTTGTCCTCACATCATAAGAAACTGTTCTAACTTTTCCCTTCTTTCTTAACCCTTCTCTCCTGAAACTCAGAATTTATAAAGTATATTTGGTGTTTATATTAATGCAATATTATCCTTGTAATTGTAGTCATTTAGGGTGTAGGGAAAATGTATTAACATCTCCAAAGAGTATTCACCAGCTTTATTGATTTTGAAAAAGAAATCCAAACAATTGCCTTTTTAAAGAATGCTTTCTTAAAACTGATGTTAAATAAATTAATAACTATTTATAACTGAACACTTGAGTGTAAGTGTTCCTTGGTTACTTGTATTGACAGATATAATTTGTATACAGCTCTAGGGCTCACATGTACCCCTCTTGCTCAGTCACACTACCAACTTGTGTAGTACAGACCTATGCCAAAAGGTGGGTTACCTTATACCAAGCAGATAAGTCTAGTGTAGTCTCACACAGTGTGACTGCACCAATTCTTACCTTAGAGGTTTCTAAGCGCTGACACAGGGATTGAAATTGTGTTGCTCCACATTGACTTGCTTTTACGGTGAGCATGTAGCCCCTGAGCTATCCTCCCAAGACTATTATCACCTGGATAGTAATGGAGTGTTTCAGAGAATCAACAGAAGTATAATGGATGCCATACGGATTGGCTAATGCATGTGGGAAAAATAAGAGGGAAGCCGTGAAAGAGCGATTATATGCTTTCAGGATGTTGCCGCATGCAACCACAGCAGTGAGTCCCTCTGAGGTGATGAGAGGTAGGGAGTGTAAAACAAGAGATTCTCCCGTGTATCTGAGGAGGGTGAGGAAGTGTGATTATGTAGTGGAGGATGTCAGAAGAGAAGTGTACTGTAGGAAGGTGTGATGGTTGATGTTTGAGAATGAGAGGAGAAGACACAAGGTCACCGACGTCCATGTTGGTGACTGGGTGAATTAAGAAAGGTGTGGCGCGGAGAGAAGGTGATAGTTTGTATAGTAACCCTGTTCAGGTTGATACGGTAATGTGAGGAGCTGTGAGAGTTAAGGGTGGGAACATTTGCAACTTGTGTAGGATGGCAAAGATGAGTAGAAGTGGTGGTGTGAGAGAGGGTGAGTGAGGAAGGAGAGGAGATGTGTTACATTGTGAGCTGGGTGCTGGGTGTGGGGTTTGGAACGTGGTGTAGGGAATCTGGAGTGTTAAGTCTGTGTGATGTAGCAGGCTCAGATCCAATGAAGTCAATTGGTCTTCTGTAAGGCTGAACGCTGGATGCTGTTAGGTTACAGCCTACCAAATACACCAAAGCTGCCGCCTGACTTCCCAGTACCATCGGGACATTACAAGTCCCGGAGGAGCGGGAAGTTAGGTGGGAGATTCGGTAACTCCCCATTCCCGTGGAGTCCCAAAGGACTCCATGGGAGTGGGTAGACGGAAGTGTATTAGTTATTTCCTCTGCATTGTGTGATGCTTGCTATTCTGTGTCAAGGGTACCTGTACATTCTGCATGTTGGCGTACCAATGCCTGTATGGCAATGCCTAGAGTGTCCCATCAGTGAGGCTGTATATGTGGACACAAAGGCCCGATGTCACGATGCATTGACGTCATTAGGTGAGCAATGATGCACAGCTTTTTTCTGTGGAGTCTGATCCTGAATACTCAGGATTTTGATTCCTGCACATAGCATTGCTTTGGAAATGGAGTTTGCAATCCATGGTTGATTGGTCATGGCCACTGGCTGGGGCAACAGAGCTTTGGTAACTCAGGATCTACTAGAGGTCTTTGAGGTATAGTAATCATGATCACTGTCTGGAATGACAAATACGCGATGAAGTGTTATTGACTAGTGTCTATGATAGTGGGTGAAACAGATCAAAAGGACAGTGGTGGAGACAGGGACTCGGGTTGGCACTTGCCCCACCCCCGGCTACAACCCTCTCCACTCGGATTGTCAGCCATGAAAAAAGTTCAAATGAACAAAAAATGTAAAATACTGCCCTACGGCTACGCGACCCACTGCTGGCAGCCCTTGCCTGGGGTGATCCTGTTTGTTGGTATTGCAAAACGGAGGGTATCATTCCCAGGAGCGCAACAGAAGCATTTGGGCAGTAAAATCGCACTATGTTGCAATTTTAGTTTCTGTGGGCCAACCCAGACACCCAGGCCAAGAATTCTGGAGCCGTGCCTGACATGGGAAGGCAGGTATATTCGCTATTGTTTTGCAAATGATCAACTCACTCACCCAGCCCAGAAACAAGCGGTCGCCTGCTGGCCTGGCCCACCATTAGTGTTATTTATAGCGTATGTGTGCATTCCCTGACAGCCACTGTCTCAGTCACCTGGCCACCACGACGGCTGGCCACAACAACAATGCCTTTCCTGCTGCCCCTGTCCTGCCACCTTAAATAGTCAGAAATTGATGCTTATTCTACTCTAAATGCTATTTGGACGTGTTTGTCTGCATTGTGAATTTGAGGTGTTTAAGAACAGACTTGGCCTCATCATGAGTTGGGCAGTTACGCCAGCTGTATTACGGCCGGCGGTATTAGCCCTAACGCCAAACTCCCCGGTGCTATTAGCGCCGGATCACGGGTTTGGCGGTAATGGAATTCCCCATTCCCCACTGAGCCCATTTGGGAATGCCCCATTCCCCATTGGGCTCAATGGGGAATTTTTGCGCTCTTACCGCTGGCGGATTTCCCGCCGGCGGTAAAAGTGCAAATTTTCAGCGGATTTCCCCCCCGCTCAGAGCTGGGGAGAAATCTGCCGAAGCCCTGATTTGGCGGACCCTTAAATCCGGCGGTAATAGCGCGACCGCCGGATTTAAGGGTTACTGCCAAACTCGTGATGAGGCCCACAATCAGTAACTCACCCCCTGAAGTGTGCCTGAAATAAACATTTAATTAGTCTTGTAATTATTGTATAGAATTCTAGAAAGACACATTCTTTATTATTTCTGTTCTTGTTTATTTAGGGTCACTCCTCAGAGTGTTAATCTTGTGAACCCTCCTATTTATTTTTTTTTAAAGAGGCTTGAACAAGAAAGACAGCCACTTCAGAAACAAAGAGCCACATGGTGCTGGCCACAGAACAGGAGCTTACGTTTATTTTTGAAAATCTTTTTTAGGGGTAGCAAGTGAGACCCAATGGGATGGCAGCTGCAATCCCTGGCAACAGCCAAATGACATCCCTGATACAGCAGGTTAGAAACATGATGCACAAAGAAGACGACTATGCAACTGAGGCTGTGTGTGTTGCTGCGGCATGAACTGGCCACAATGGATTGCAGCAACATCTCATGATTCACTACACACCCCAGAATGGATTCTGTCATGTGACTGGAGAATTCTGACTATGGGCCTCATTTAGACCCTGGCGGTAGAGGGTTAACGGCACCGGTAGATGCCGGCCCCATTAACGCTCTACCGCCTCATTACGAGGTCTGCTCGTGGGACCCGCTAAGGACGTCTGGTAAAACCAGGCCTCCTTAGCGGGTCCCGCGAGCAGACCAGGATGCTAACA
Organism: Ambystoma mexicanum; assembly: GCF_040938575.1. Classification (NCBI taxonomy): domain Eukaryota; kingdom Metazoa; phylum Chordata; class Amphibia; order Caudata; family Ambystomatidae; genus Ambystoma; species Ambystoma mexicanum. The sequence continues at coordinate 1,155,087,943 of NC_090928.1, forward strand.
ACAGGCCTGTCATTAACAGGCTCGTTGTTAGCATCCTCACCATTCCCATTGAGCCCTGTGGGGACACAAATGGTAATGGGATGTACCGGGTCCGGGTTCCTTGAATGGGGAAATACTGTGCCCTCCAAAGTCGGAAGGGCCCGGTATTTCCCCATTCAAGGAACCCGGACCCGGAACCCGGTATGGGGTAGCCATACCGCTAAAAGCAGCCTGGCTACCTCCATACTCGGAATGAGGCCCTATATGTTTGCATGCTCAATCATCATTCTGTACAAACTGCTCAACCGAAATGTTATCGCACACAAATACACAGCCACTTGGACAATACCGCACTGGCAAAACATTTTGGGTAATTTAACAACAACACTACATCCGTATTCGTCATTGAAGAAATCAGATAGTGACATCTCTATCTCACGCCATCTTCTATAGCAGGAGAACATCTTGCCCTAAAGGTCACACAGATGGCCATCTAGAAATGGGCCTTTACTCTTACATCCCACTTCCTAGTCACAGTCATCAGATGACATCTCTACACAGTCCATCCTCCTTGGTGCAAGGAACTTTAGCTCTGGTGGTCACACAGGTGACCATCCAGAATTTGCCCAGCACACTTACCTCGCCCTTTGTTCTCACAGTCATCGTACCTTAATCCACCCTCCTTGTCATGAGGAAGACTAAAACTAACCAGCTGGAAAAGTTGCATCATACACACAGTCTTATGTGCTGTACCACCTGTCAGCATTATATTGGGTCATACTGAGACTTGTCTCCCATACACACAATCAACATTCAATGATTGGAAAGCTACCTTAACCTATCTACAGGTTTACTTGAGGCCGGAGAGGGAACCTAACAGGCAGAGATGCAGGGCAACACCAAAAATCAGGAACAATAAATAAACACACCTTGATCTTACCTGCTGCTGGGAAACCAAACCCATGAAAGAATTACACACCAAACTAGTCAACGCCATTGGGACAATGTTCCTTTCCAAATTTGCTCTCGTGAGTTAAGCACACTGCCAGCAGCAAGCCACATTATACCTGTAGCTGCAGCAACCCCACTGAAAGCCCCACTGCATATTTCAGCTCATGGTTGAATATGTTTAAGACGAGAAGACGAGGTGTTTCAGAGCTATCACTTCCCTACAGCTGTATTCTTGGACATGCTGCCATCGAGGCAGGTTGTCCTCTGTCCTACCACAGCCCACAAACATGCCATCTGGGCACAGGTGACATTCTTCGATGCTCTGCATTTATTCACCATTGGCTCCTTTTAGAGAACCACAGACATAGCAACTGGCATATCACAGGCCAGTCTCTCACATTCTGTACCCCAGGAGGTTTGATTCATCCCCTCACAGAGTTGAAGCACATTCGCATGCAACTCATTTTGGGACAAAAGACACATGTAACACATGAAGTCCGCACACCATGTTGATTCCCCTGGATATTGGGTGACATGAACTGCACACACATAGCCCCACGGCCCCAACATGAAGTGGAGTATGCCGATTACAACCGGCTCCGCTGGCATTGCAACAATGTGCAAATTATATCTTGATCACGATGGCACTACACTGGCATACATGTATGCTGATTTTCTTAACCAAGGTGTGTCCAGTTGCAGGCTGACCTCTATGGGAACATGTCATTGCTAGGGTAGGGTGAAAACCTAATGTCATGGAAACACTATAATACTGCGCAATGCATACACAGAGTCACTCAAACACATCAAACTCCCTACCTCCCTATCTCCTCACCAAAAACAAGAACATTACCAACATGGGACAGCATTGCTACAACCCTCTGCACATAGACACCGGGAAGAACACCATGCAGAGATCTGGCAGCATCAGATGACTTGACCACTTGGCTTGTGTATTCCTGTACAGCCCAAACCTTTTGGGGAAAATCATTAATTAAGTCCTTCAAAACATCACAGTGCACAGGGGTATGCACAGTTGGACAGTTTCTGGCCTAAGACTACAGCCACTAATATTACCACAACCACCAGATGCAGCAGGCGCAATGCCATGAGATTCAGGAACCGGCTGGTGAACAGCTATTTCACCCGACCATGCCAGGTGTGTGGGTGATTCAGGGTAATCTGGCAATTGATTGTCAATGATGGCAGAATGAAAAGTGGTTTTGCTCAGATTCTGATATGACCCGTTCTCAGCCACCAATAGAAGATTGTACCTGGCACAAAACACTGCATGAAAAAGGATGCACAAATCCTTTTAGATACCACTGGGGCAACACACTGGTCTTGGAAGCAAGACCCCGCAGAGCAACAGAGGTTCAAATCCGGGATCCACGCTTAGAAACCGAACTCAGGTCTGGTAATAGGCGCATTATTTAAAAAAAAAAAAACAATAACATAAATAAATAAAATAAACGGATTTGATCTGTCAAATAAAAATGTGTCTTGCACTGATTCAATATCACAACATACACACATACAGCTCTGCCAGTTACATGGATAATGAGACCATGGAAGATACTTTTGAACTGTTGCTGAGACACTGACTGTGCTATCACTTAACAAAACCACTTCCACAACTCCCTCCATCTTCTCAGGCCATGGATCCAGATAGAAATCAGACTCGTTTATGCCCATGTTGCGTTACCTTGGTTGCCCCAAACTGAAAAAAAAAAATCATGAATCACAGTGACCGACTCGCCATAAGATTTCTTGTTGACAGAGGTCACATGTGCCATTTGCACCTGCATTGCTTGGCCCACCCAACGGCCCTCAAGTCTACACACTACCTGAAGTCTTCAACAGTCTTGTGCTCTATCTTCAATAGATTCTGGCCAAGCACAAACAGAGTTCTGGCTTACTAACAAAGTCAACCTAGCATTGCAATGCCAAAGCAGCCTCACTTCCCACATCTGGCAATGCACTCAGCAGGTATCCCAACAACAGTGGAAAACACCTAATACCACTGAACTTCACATTACTTCTCATATGTAAGTTGTGCCCACACTTTCTTGAGTGAAATAGCTTGCATACATGTTCATCAGTTCTACATTGTTTCATTTGAACAATTTTCATGGTGGTCATTTAGTACATCATATTTGTGGTAGTTGGCCTTTGTTCTTTTTTTTAACTTTTAATGGGGGTTCATTCATATACCTTCTTCATCTCTTCCCACCACTCACCTTCGTGTCCCTTGTCCAACCCCCATAATAAATCTGCTTCTGTTGAAATATGAAAAATAGGTCAACCTAAATACATCACTTTAAAACTAGTTTAGAGAAATTCCTATGCACTATGTTCATAATGTGGTGAGTATGACATCTGTGCTGGGCAACATCTGCCCTGCGTGCATAATGTATCATTTTATAAAGTGGATGGCATGTTCAATGTTGTGATATGTGGAAGGGCTCATCTACAGGGAGTTCTGATCTTCAAGGGATGTGATGCCAGGGACCTGTCACCAGGTGTTGGTTTGAGTGGGCAGGGCAGTACAGCTTGCCCGACTATTGTGCTGTTCTGTGGCTCAACACAAATACTTTTAAAATTCAAATAGCTATTGCTGTGCATGCTAGGTCAGTGATTAGCTAGTGCAGACGGGAATTCACAACAGTCCTTCAATTTACTCCATGACGATCATTATCATCCCTTGCATGGGCAAAGGTCCTTGAGACCCTTGGCCTTGCTGTGCCAGCTGCTTTATCTTCTTGAAGAAATGATAAGCAAAAGCAAGGGAAGTCTCAATGGCACATGTTCGGTTATATGAGTAGTGTATGTGTGTGCAAAGTTTCTTACAAAGTGTTTTGTAGTCTAGGACGGAAGACTGAGGAAAGCGTGTATCTACACTCTAATATTTTGCCTGGAGTTTTCAGTTTTCAACACACCTAACTGGACTGCTTAAGAACACCTGAACAGCACATAGCGCGCATTTGTGCAAAGTGTCTTGCATAGAGTTTTGCAGTCTAGCACGGAAGACTGAGGAAAGTGGGTCCCTGCAATGTACTATTTTGCCCTGAGTTTTCTGTTTTCTACACACCTACCTGGACTGCTTTAGAACATCTGAACGCGTAGCATGCATTTGTGCAAAGTGTTTTGCATACTAGCACGAAAGACTGAGGAAAGTGTGTCTCTACACTCTACTATTTTGCATGCAGTTTTCTATTTCTACATGCCTACCTGGACTGCTTAAGAAAACATGAACAGCACATAGCTCACGCATTTGTAGCAAGTGTCTTGCAAAGTGTTTTGCAGTCTAGCAGTCTGCAGCTCGGCAGTTAGTAGGAGAGTGCCTTTACATCAAGATTCTGTGTTAAGTAAGTCACTTCGTTGCTGCTTTTTAGTGGCATTTAAGGCTATATCAAGTATAACAAGTTGTTAAAATGTCAGGTACAATTAAATCTAAAATGAATAATTGCAGTTTACGGTGGTAACGGCTGTGGGATTTTGCCGGGACCATTGATTTTTTTGTCAATTAATGGCATATAGCTGGACACAGTGAATCCAAAAGGGAAAATAATGGCTTTTCTTTTTTCAATTGAAACAATTACGGTTATTCATGAAGTATCCGAAGCTCCTGTTGTTCGAGATGCAAGAAAGGTCCACAGTGGAAAGAAATAGCGGGGAACATATTAATACAAGAGCCACAAAGGTTGATATGAATTCACTTTTGGAATTATGTTTCTCGATTCAGAAAACTATCATGCAAACTGCAGCAGTAGAGTCAGTGGTGGTTGTTGCAATAGGAGGAACGCTGCAGGCTGCAGATAGTGAACTGCAAAGGGATATCCAAGGCAACAACCAAAGACTTTCAGCCTCACCCAACTTGTATGTGGTTCAAGAAGGAGTCAGGAAATGTGACTGCAGGCAATCACACAATTGTCGATATTCAGTCGTCAATTATGACTTTACAATTTGCAATGAAAATTCTCCTTAGAGTGTGGCGCGAGTCATGGGAATGTCAGGATTATCATTGAAAATAATCAGGTGAATCATTGCGATGATACAAGCCTAGATGAGCAAGAAGCTGCCGCAGAATCTAATAGAGAGCCAGTGCTCCGTAAAAGTGTGGAACACAAACAGCAGAATGATTTAAATGATGAACAATTGCACAGCGAGGATAAAGAGACATCCGGCTCTTCTAAGGTATATCTGACCCGCAAACAAAGACGTTTGCTGAAAAGCCAAAAAAACCAGAGTGCCAAAATCAGTAGAAATATGAATGATAGTGTCCACATGGACTCCATTCCTCCGACACGGCTCACGAAAATATTCAAATTATCAAAAAAAGCAAGGAAAAGAGCCAATCGAAGGATAAAAAACGAATCAAAAGATCATCGTACTTTGACAAGTTGCCTGGTCAAAGGCTGCAAGGAAGTTCAGAAGAAAGATCTGGCCAATGACAAGGAACACACTGAAATAGAGCGTGATAGCAGCAGTGTGATCTAGGAAGCTCAATGCTCTACGCCGGAACGTCCAATAAGAACAAGATTTTCTACACCACCAATATGCCAACATGAGGAAGAGCACTTCGGATTTTGACTTTGTTGAACCACTTCATTGAGTAGATGTAAATGTTTCACGTACACACTGCTCCACGATTGAACCGGCAGCTATGATATGGTCCCACTATGAAAACATTCAAAAAATGGGATATGAGCTTGATGTGGAGGAAGGTGCAAAGAAAGCAGACGAAAGTAACAAACTCTACAATTTCTTTGACAGTTTAAAAATGTCTATGATGACATGTGGCAGCCCGTGGACTCGTAATATCTCTCAGGAAGATATACACCCGGTGTTCTTACCCCTTAAGAATGTTGCTTTGCCATTAATATGGTCCGTCGCTACTAGGAACACACAGGGTTTATCTCATTTGTTGCACATGTTCTAGTCTCTTCTCTTATAACTTTGAAAACTAAAGACATCTTTTTAATCCAGGAGAGTATGTTAACTTCATGCCTAAGCGTTGATGGCTACCAAAATTTCCAAATCCTAGCTAAGACCAAATCCAAGCTACAAAACCATTATATTAAAAAAAAAAAAGTCACAAGGGGGCACGGATGGGGTGGTGTTCAAACAGTTAGGATGCATGCTGAGCAGTCGAAAAGCAGAGCTTCAGGGTATATGGGTATGGACCACTTGGATTCTTCATTTGGTAATGGTTTAATGCGCTCAGTGTTTCTAGCTAAGAAGGGACAGAGTGGGACAGTTTGGTCACCCATATGGAGGGATGATCATTGGTGTTACGAACACCATGAAGGTGACCAAACTAGTTTACTCCAAAAATGTGCAGAATATTTTGGCAATTGAAGTTAATTTCCCTGGGTTTTTCCAGATTTATTTATATTGAATGTTTATGACCCGCCTTTAATGAACTATGTATTAAACAATCATTCAGATATAATGGCAGAGTGGTCACAATGTGAACATTATGATGCAGTTCTATTAGCAGTAGATGTGAAATCCCGCTACCTGAGGATGGACGACTGGATGGAAACTGGGCACGTTAGTTGTACACGTGATGCTGCAGAGTGGTGTCCTGTCATTTCATCCAATGTAAAAGTTCCAAAAGGCAAACTTTCGATTTTTTTTTCGAAATGCCTTTCTTTCGAATGACAATTTCTTTGAAAAAAAATTGCAAGTGCCGTCGACGTGGGTTAGGGTTGGGGCTTGGGTTAGGGTTGGGGGGTGGGAAGGTGGCGTGGGGCTTGGGAGGCTTGGGGAGGGACCCCCACCCCATATACACTAAAACCTTGAAACGTTACATGGAGCTGTCCAGTGCTGAAATTACAGCACTGGAAAGCTCAATCTAACGTTTCAACATTACAAAAAAAAAAAAAACATTGAAATGCTACTTTTAACATGTAAAAGTGCATTTCAATTGAAACCAATCCATGACTATTGTCGACGGATTGGTTTCGAAAGAAATGCACTTTGCATGTTAAATATAGCATGTCACAGCGTTTGTTTTCGAAACTTTTGTTTCGAAACTTTTGTTTTTCGAAACAATTGATTCAAAACTATCACTATGAACCCTGCAGAGCATTGCTAATAAGCTAAGACAATTGTGGTCATCCTTTTTAAAAGATTGGGCATCAGTAATGTTGAACAGAAGGGTGAAAGGAGACTGTCCAGGAAAGTATGCTTGGGCCGGTGGCCAGAAGGCAACCCTAGACTCTTGTTGTTAGCCCAATTCTATTAACTAATGTCTCTAGTTTGTAAGTGGAAAATACTGATAATTCGGTAGAAGCTGCATGGTAAGATACACCATAGTGGAAATGGTATCTGATGGTCGTAAAAGGGTACAGACAACGCCAAAAGATATGTCCACAGTATCTCCATTTATCATCTGTGACAATATAATGATCAGCAGATGAAATAGAAGTGTGGCTTCATAATGTAACTGAAGACATTGCAACACAAAAAGGCCATGCTCAAATACATTATTTGACAGGGAAATTAGAGATGCCAAGCAATTAAAGCACAGATAAATGTGCCATATTAAGACAAATGTTCCTGATTTATACAATAAGGCTATTAAACAGATTACAAATACGTATAGGAACTGGGTTAAATGGTGTTGAACTCCCCCAAAGGCTCAATGGCAAAGAATTATTGCTGTGATGAAACTATGGACACTAGAAACATCTGGCAGATGTTGTGCTTGATCATAGATACCCAAGGAAATGGGTAGTAAACCCAGTAGGATCCTCACAGTGGATTGAGCATATTACCACCAATTATTCTCATGGTGTTATTCAAGATTCCCAAAATGTAATTGCACACAATGGAAAATTGAGTTACCTATGAATAGAGGAAATATTATGGAGAAAATAAAAATAAGAAAAAGGGTCCGGAGCCCCTGACCCTAATGGGCTATCAAATGTTGTTTTAAAGAACAATGCTGTGAGGTGGGCTAATATACTTGATAGTGTGTTTAAGACGGTTTGTGATGAGAAATCTATCCCTTCATCTTGGAGAAAATCACTTTTGCTTTCTATATTCAAAAAAGGTAAGAGAACCATGCCTTCCAACTATAGTATGTTGTCCATATTGGACATCACTGGAACATATTTTGCTCCGTTTCTCCTCGATGAATTACAGAAATAGGTTGATTCTGCTCAACACTGGATTTAAATTAGGTTCAGGAACTACACTTACTTTAAGGCTCACTGACAAATTAGCTGAGATGTCGATGAAAAAAGGGATCCCTGCTTTGTATGCCATGTTTGTTGACTTCCGTGCGGCTTTCAACTCTGTGGACACAGATGGATTATGGTGTTAAATGGAGCAATATATGCCATCTGAGGAGCTTGCTGTATGTAGTCAGAATGTGTCATGAGGACACAAATGTGCTAGTAAGGCTGGATTGCAAGGGTGTCATGACGGAATCCATATCTACTAGTAGAGGCGTTCAGTAGTGGTGACATGATGGCCCCCACTATTTGTTATACATCAGCTAGATCTTCCAATTTTATTAAGATTGTTTCATAACTGCCCTCTAAGGATAGCTCAGACACATGTGATATGTCTGTCTTACAATGATGATGTTGTTATTTTGGATCACACTTTCTCTGGTATACAAAGATCTACAAGAGAGTTATGTAGATATGTTAGTGAGAATAGCATGATCATTAATACTGACAAAAGTAAAAGAATGCAATGCTCAGATAAAAAGGTGACTACACCACAATGTGATGGTATTTATTGAACAAGTTGAATACGTCAAACATTATACATATTTTAGGATTGAGAAGTACTGTAGGTGACTATAACAAGTTGATTGCTATGAAACACAACATAGCTGCAAAGTTGACATCATTGAGAGCCAGGTTTGCGAGAGATATAGTTGGATACAGCTTAGACAGAATGTTGAAGCTTTACACACTATGGTTTTTCCTGCATTGTTGTATGGTATTGACGCTCTAACATTGAAAGATTATCACTGGCTAGAGATGCTTTAAGCTAAGCTTTGGAAGAAAGTATTGGCCTTATCCACATCTTCATCCATGGAAATCTTAAGACAGGAGCTTAGTTTAATTTCGTTGTCCACTCAGGCTCTTAAGAGTCATTGCATATTGTATATAAAATCCAATGAAAAGCCTAAATGTCCCCTTTTGTGCGTGCTTGGAAAGGAGGAGATGGGAAAATGTATGGACACTTTCTCGGATACTAGTAAAAACACTTTTATTTTGATAGGTTTAAAACTGGACTGAGAAAGTGATGTGTATACTTCGAAATAGTTGTTTGTTAAACAATTGTAAAAATGGGACTGGTGTTCCAACTATGGGCACATGTGTGAATATTATTCTGCTCTATCGCCATCTAATGAAATGACAGGCTTTAATGAAGTAATAACCTGCCTCCTTGCCCCACTGAACAAACCTAACTGTTCTACCATTGTTCTGTGTGATTTCAATCTTCTGATAATGAAGCCATGTTCCTACAGCAGTACTTTAACACCATCAAGGTTAGTGTACTTAAAAAATAAGCAACACACTTTAAGGGTAGCATCTAGGAACATGCGTCTTAGCTCCATGAGTATCGGATCACTTGTTTGTAAACTTTCAGTTGACGCTACCTAAAAAATTAGTGCAGAAAGCGAATATGCCCCAGAAAGTCGCTAGTAGGAACCTGAATAAGGTACACACAGATGATTTAGGCAACTACATGTATGGGCTCCTGAACACTACTACGGCTCTTGACTCCCCGCATGTCCTGGCCGCCTGTTATGAGAGGGACCGGGCCAATGGTTGAACAGAATGGTGCCTATGAAATCTAAGATAATCAGAGATGGATTGAAGCGCCATAGTTTGTTCACACCCGCTCTGACAAATCTTATTCAAGATAAAATATGAGCTGCACAAATCTGGGCACAAAGCAGAAAAGAGGAAAGCAAATCTGCCTGCAAATCTCTGGAAAAGACCTATCTATTGGAAATATACAAAGCCAAGAAGAACCTTTTTAACAAACAAATTGAGAACAGTGAGAATAATACCAAGAAACCCCAGTCCTTTATTCCAACTACTGAAGATGGTGATAGGGTCCAGAAGGCTTTTTCAGATAAAATCAAGCTGGCTCACTCCAGGATTGCTAGCAATATTTCTGTGGATGTACCGCCTAATCTTCTTGAGGCCCTGAGAATCAAACCACAATCTACTTTTAAGTTTAATTCCATCTCCCTGCCTGGGATAGAAAGTGTGTTTAAGAAAATGTATCCTACTAAATGTCCTGGAGATAGAATTCCATCTAAGTTCATTCTGGATAACATTATACTTTTGCCCCTTTTATTTCACAATTTACCAACACAACCTTCCATCACAAAACTGTTCCTGACTCTATAAAAGATGTGCTAGTAACTAGCGCATTCAGCGCTACACCCTTCAGTAACTAGCAACTTGTGACCAATTACAAATGTCAATTCTTTAGAAAAAAATGTGAACACAATTGCTACTATGCAATTCTCGGAGCATTTGCAACACTATGATAAGGGATCTGGTCTAATTAACTAAGTGCCTTTTTGGACCTTCAGTCTCAGATGCTAGGTATCATTGATAGGAGCAACACTGGGCAGCTGATGTTACTCGATCTATCAGCAGCCTTTTATCTTCTTGATCATGGGAGATTCCTGATAACTCTATCTATTACACGTGGCTGCTTCAAGGAGGCTATTGAATGGATCAACTCATTTCTTACTAACAGGAAATCTGAAATCTGATGGGGTTCCTGCTGCCTCCGATTAATCATAAATTGTGTATGGAGTACCACAAGGTGCGTGCCTCTCGGCAGCCCTCTTAAATGCCTATATTCAACCTCTCTGCAGCTTACTTGAAAACATGGGATCACACTTTACAAACTACACTGATGACCCCCAGTCGCTGATTGAACTAAGTGGTGATTACACTGACAATGCTAATAGAATTCTACACATCTATAAGGCTGTAAAATGTTGAATGACAAAAAACTGGATGTGCCTAAACAGTAGAAAAACGGAGCTCCTGAATTTCGGGTCAACACAAGTCAGGGCTAAATTAGACCCCAAATTCTCTGGTTTTTATATCGAGGATAAGTGTATTGATGTGTTAGACAAAGTAAAAACTCTTAGTGTATTCTTTGACTGCTCCCTTGGTGCTGACACTCAGCAAAGAAGGTTGGTAAAAAGGTTACAGTACCACCTGAGACTACTAAGGTTAGTTAAACCCTATGTATCCACAATAAATTGCTAAACCTTGGTGAGGGCAACAATTATGCCCAGATTGGACTACTGTAACGAGCTTCTGAGTAGCGCCAGTAAAAATTGCATCCGCAATCTTCAGATGTTGCAGAATGATGCAGTCCACTTCATACCTATAAGAGAGGACATTTCTGCTTTTAGGAATTCAATTCATTGGATGCCTGTGGCATCTATAATCTGCTTTCAGACAAACACTCTCAAACACTAGTACCCGAGTAGGGGGGCGTAGCCAATCAGGCTCAGTGGATTGCAGGCTCTAACATATAATCTCAGCCTGCATTCCATGGAACCGACAGGCTGCCTACCCCACCGCCGGCCGCCAGCCGCCTTCTTCCCCCACCCTCCTTTATCTATTTAAAAAAAATAAAAACACTCTCTTCACCTTGCCCCAACTTACCTGTTTTTGGAGGCAGCGGCACCACCAGCTGCCACTGCAGGAGCTTCCCTTTTCCAGCTGCCATGGTCATAGAAGAGGAGCTCCATACAGAGCCCTGCTTTATAACCATGGCAGTCATTTTGATTAAGTATTTTCATTCATTCATCAGGACGCATACTTTTTTTTAGCATCCAGTTTTAGTTTTGTATCCCGGGCTGCTAATAGTGTTAACTCTCCGTTTCAAGGGCTGTAATGGGGTAGTGGCCCAGTGTCCAGTCGCCCAGTATTGGGCCCTTGCTTTGCTTACGCTGATACCTTGGGCCACTGGGCTGTTACCCCCCCCCTCCATTCCAGCCCTTGGAATGGCGGCTTAATGCTATATAAATGACTGTATGGGTCCGCTCCCTCTTACCTCAAAGAGAACCTCATACAACCTCATACAACATATACCATGTAGGTCCACACAATCTTGTAACACCTCGTGAAATGTACTAGTGCAAAGCGAGTAAGGGGGAGCAACCGCTCCTTCTCTGTCCAAGCGGCGATTGCTTGGAACAACCTGCCTTCTGACTTGTGTAAAGGAAGGAACTCGCTTACCTTTCGGAAACACCAAAGGGCCTCCTTATTTCATTAAACGGTCTTGTTTATCGAATATTCTGTCCTGTCGTGATATGTCCTTGGTGTTCGTGTGTGCTCTGAAGCCTGCGGCCGTTGGTGCGTAACAAATAAGCAAATAAATAAACAAATAAACAAATTGATGAAATTGAAGCACTACAGGGAGATAGAATGTGTAGTACATAAATATGCCAGTGGAAAACAGATATTGTCGTTTGTGCCAAATAGATACAATAATGGAGAGCGCAAAGCATGTCAGTGAGTGTAAGGCCATGGGTCCACCTATATATGCATACTGCACAGATTTTGAATTATTACTACAGTATAAAAAGTAATGAATGTTGGCAATATTGTATAAATACGAAAATAAATAACATTGCACTTAGCACTTTATTGGGTTTGGCAGCGGATTAGCGGACGTTTTGAAATAACATAATTTAGATAGTTGATGAAAGTCATTCCCAAATTCGATGCATGTTAGTTTTTAATGCAATTGTTTTATAGTTGAAAACTGTATAGATTTGTTTAACTTGTAATTCAAGAACTGATTATTTATTGAAAATGTTTTGAAAAGTGTTATCAATGTTTGTAATTTTATAGAATGTGAAACGTTTTGTTATACACTAATCACATTAAATAAATAAATGAATAAACATACACATACCATTTGTTAATATCTTTCACTGACATTGTCCTTCCGCTGGCAATGCTCACAAGTGCAGCTCAGCAATGGGGCTTGGCGACATTCGTTTTTGCGTTGTGAAATGCTACTGTCCTTGGATGACCAAAGATGTGTTGATGTTTACCATATTCAGAGTTAGCTGATGGCCAATGCCTGCTCGCCCTATGTTTGAAGGCTCTTCCTGTGTCACCGACTGGAATCCTTGAACCAATCTAGTGTGGCAGTTGACAGACCATATCATTGTGGTAACGCAAGTGGTGGTCTACAAAACATGAAAGGTCTGTCATAGAGGCACAACCAATGTCTGGTTCGTATCTTTCAGCTGGCTCTGCAGAGTTGTGCACAGCTCCTCTTGTTGATGCAGAAACACATGCACCTATTCTAGAGGTTCTTTAGCTGGCATTTCTAAAATCCGGTGTGTTTTATTTGGCATGTTGTGCTGCTGTATCAGTGTGATCCTCCCTTTCTTTTCTTTGTCGCTGGGGACTGTAGGCCTCATTACACGGATGGCCGTGGACCAAGGTGCTATTAGCACCTTGGTCCATGCCGGTGAAATACCGGCACCGCCTTGGTGGAAAGGGGAATTACCGCCCTATTCCAAGGTTGGTGGGGCGGTAATTCCCCCTTCCCCCATTGCCCTTCCCCATTCCCATTTTTGCCCCATAGGGCTCTATGGGAATGGGGAAGGCGCTAATTACGGTACCGCAAATTGCTGTACCGTAATTAGCTTCCTGGTCCCTTTGCGGGTTGGTTTTTAACGCCTGCAAAAAGCAGGCGTTAAATTCCCCAACCCGCAAAGGGACCTCGTAGTAAGGCGGTAAGGGTTTACCGGTACCGGTAAAACACTGGTACCGGTAAACCCTTACCGCCTACCGTGTAATGATGCCCTGTGAGTGGACACTGGTTGAGGAGGCGTTTTGTGATCACCCTCCAATGATGGAACCACCATCCAGATGTCACTGGTCCTGGTGGATGAAAGCCTCCAGGGCCTGGGATTGTCTTTTGCCTGCACCTCTGGATGTTGCTATGATTCATGCAGGCTGAGCATTGTGTATGTGGCCTCCATTGTTTTCAGCTCTTGTGTCATCAGGATGTTTTCGGTGCCCAGGTTTGATCCCTGGATGCCTGTCGTAGTGTCCCAGAATTCATGAGGCAAATTAAGGATTTTGCTCGGTCACACCAGGCAAAGATTTGGTTCACTAGTTGGGCCCAAGTGACAATCAGAGCCGCATGTGATATGAGAGAAAGTTAATGTCAAGAAATTGTAGGGTTGCGGTGACAAATCTTCACTCATGTGTTTTCTAAAATGATCTGCGCCTGGCCTCTGAAGTACACATTTCAGAAGACTGTTGTCTAACCCTGTCATTGCTCTGGAAGTGAGCGGAGCTAGAGGAGAGCTGGAAAGATCAGGCACGCATATAGGAAATACTTGGTGAGAACTGTATTACTGGTTCTCCCTTAACCCTGTGTTGACTAGGTGCCTTTATACATATACTATAGCGTTTTGGCTTAAAGCGCTATATAAAATTGAATAAAATTCAAATTCAAATATATTTATCTCAGACATTATTAAGTATGAACATCACCTGTCAGGTAATCCGTTATCCACCTACGCGCTAAACTTCTTTGTAGAAGTGTATCCCAACATGCCGTACACTGGGGCCAGTGATGGAGTGCGTATGTATACGCTGTATCATGTAAGTTAAGGTGCTGTGCATATTTTACACATTGCTAAGATATCATTTATGGGAAATGTTATGTTGGAGATGTGTATTCAATGTGATGTGATGTCCTAAAAATCAATTGCACGCAAGATTTCAATTGATTTTTGATTATTGAAATGAAGCACATTAATTTGGAATAAATAAATAAACGTACGCGATTTTAACAGTTTGCAATGCATGTATTTACCCGACTCGTTGTTGTGCTGCTACGCTACCTTTCTGACACGCGACAGTCATGGAAAATTACCAACGCAGGCAAACCCATAATCTAAGTTTGAACACTTATAATTTGCCCGATTGAAAAAAAAAATCTCCAGTGCACTCTAATGAAATGCAGTTGATCTTCGGGAGTTGGCGGGAAGAGTAATAAGCGTGAGCAATGTGGCCTTTCATGAGATGCAGATGCTAATCATTGTAATCGTTCTTCCAATGACAGGCCACTTTCCCTGACTGACGTCTAATAACACTACGTAGGTGTACTTTTCTGCAAATAATAATGTTTACTTGCCCAATGAGTGCCTTCCTAACTAACTATCTCCATTATCCAGCAAGAAGATGACATCACTTGAATCCGCTGCTGCACTCCCGCATGTGTCATGCCTGCCGACTGACACTGTGGCACGTTTTCTTGTGCAGTGCATGCAGCTGAACACGTAGATCCCCCTGATTCACAAAAGGCACCTGCAAGTTGTCGAAGGGCCTGATTTCAAATGCGCCAGGTGCGGAGGAAAGGGATTTGGGTAGGGATGGGGAGGTGAGGGGGCAAGACTCAGAGATAAACTGTCCTCACATTTCTGGAAGGCCGGAGAGGATAACATGTGGTAGACCAACTTTGTAACTCCATAACTTCATAAAAAATAAATAAAAAATAAAAATAAAAAAAACTATCAATAACATTGAATGTGAAACCTGACTATTGGTTAATTTTAGGAATTAGGATGTGGAGGAGGACGGTGCAAGTAGCGTTGGGGGAGCGGGCACCCTGTGAAAGACAAGCCACCTTCATTTCAGTCCTGGCCAATACCATGAGGAGCCAGTGGTGAAGGAGGGTATCAGCCTGGGAAACTATCATGCTACCCTTTGCGTGAAAGGGTAGCATGATAGATAGTTAATAGAGTGCCTTTTTGACCAGGTGGCACTTCAGAGTCTTCTGAAAATTGCCTGACACGCCACAATGTGTGGGTTATTGATGATGCCAGTATGGCACCATTTGGAATCTTCTTGGTGGTTTCTAGCTGTATGTGGTCCTTTTTACTGGTGGTGGTGCATAGGTCCCTGGATGGAAAACAAGAGGAGACAAGGGAGGGCAGATAGTCAGGGCTCGATTTCGAGATGACACTGTGAGTGAGGCACTTACGTCTGAAGGTGATGCTAAATTTCAATGGGAACCAGTTACACTCATTATGGCTATACAACCAATTCCTGTCTATGGCTGCCATTGATCGTGCTGCTTGCTCTGTGTCCAACAGAGGAAGGATTGAAATGAAATTATATTTTATTTATATCGCGCTCATACACAAGTGTTTTAGAGCGCAAACAGGCAAAACGGGAGGGGAACAAGGGAGAAAGAAACAAAATAAAAAGAAGATAACAGCAATCTTACTGGGCCCATTGAAATTTAAGAAAGCGCAAGAGCATGGAGAAGGGAAAAAGGGGGAAAGTGCATGGATGGGGGGAAGGGTGGAAAGTGCGGAAACAGAGGAGACAACAGAATCAATACTAAACAAAGTAAATAAATAAATAAATAAATAAATACATAAGTAAATAAATAAAATAAATAAATAAAGCCAATAAACCATGATAGAGCAACCAGCAATTGGCAGGTGACAGTTTAGGCAGATAAGGTATATCTGATAAGTGCAGACGAAAAAGTGGGAGGGGGACTGTATGGGTACAGATACAGAACCCCAGTGCAGGGGGTGGCGTGGAGGCAGTGCAGGAGGACGGCAGGGTGAGCAGGTACCTGGGACTGAATGACAGAGGGTGGACAGGTGCACGATGCCAAGAGAAGAGACAGATCAACAGGGGAGGAGGGGGGGCAAAGGAAGAGGCAAAGAGGAAGGTCTTGAGGTGCTTCCGGAACCGGAGATGGTTTTCCTCATGTTTCAAGGTGGCCGAAAGCTGTTCCAAAAGGAGGCCCCAGCCGAAGACAGAGATCTACCCCCAGCCCGTTTCTTTGCAAAACGACTAATCCTGAGTGAGTTAGAGGTAGAGGTAGAGGAGCGAAGGGCTTGAGAGGGGAGGTATTTACGGAGGGATAGTTGAAGGTATTTTGGACCTTGGTCCCAGAAAACTGTGTGGACAATGCAGTGGGTTTTAAATTTAATCCTAGCATCCACTGAGAGTCAATGAAGGGATTCCATGGGAAGAGAGCTACCATCCCAGGGCTTGAGGCCAAGGAAAAGTCTTGCAGTCCTGTTCTGGATTAGTTTTAAAGGGCGGAGAGTGGAGGCAGGCAGATTTAGAAAGAGACTGTTACAGTAATCACACCCGGAGAGATCCAGAGCTTGGGAGACAGTGAGCCTTTGAGGGAAGGAGAGGAAAGGAAGAGTACCCCTTATGAGGTGCAGTAAGAAGTTTGACTTTTTGGAGACGCCAGAGATGTGTGCAGAGAAGGAAAGTGTGTAGTCAAAGATAACCCAGAGGTTCTTAGCCACGCAGGTGGGGGTAGGAGGAGGGCCAAGGGAGGCCGGCCACAGGGTGAAAGGAAAGGATGGAGATGGTGTACCGATGAGGAGGATCTCAGTCTTGTTGGCATTTAGACAAACATCATTGGCAGCACACCAGTCTTGAATGGCGATTAGACAATCAGAGAAGAGGGAAGGAGAGGAGAGGCTGAAGGAAGCCTGATTAAGTTCCTAACCAGCAAAACCTTAAATCTCTTGTCCAACATGGGAAAGAACCCTGTAGCTAGACATTAGTTTATGTTTACCACTATGCTCACCTAGAGATGAAGTAGAGATTAGAAATGAAGATGATTTTGAGGTTGCGGCCCTTTTATACAGGTGTCGGAGGGAGGTCTTGGGTATAGAGGGATGGAAATAGATGTAAGCTGGTTCTCGAGGAACTGATGTGGATGGCCTGCATTTGTTCGCTCTTCAGGGTGTTCCAGCTGTTTGTCATCCAGTCCTGTATTCAGCCAATGAGTCAATTGGTCGAAAAATCCTATAGTCGTAATCGCCTGCACCTCGGCCGCTTAGAGTTGTACTAGGACTGCAAAGAGTCAATCAGCATGTGCAAGGGTTTGTATTTGTATTTATTTGGCATTTATTGAGTGCTTTACTCTAAAGTGCTATACATAAAAGGTTTCAGTAAATTAAAATGAAGATTAATTCCGTTACAAAACATTTTCAGGTAATGATTTAGGACTGAAGAAGATAGTTCCTTATAAAAGTACAGACAGATGGGTATGAAGTAGTAGAATGGAGCGGGAAAAGGGATAGAGTTTCATGATAAGTAGCAAGAAGTGAAAATTAACGAATTGTGATAGGGCACAAGGGGGACGAGGAGCAGATAATAGGAACTGGGATTGAGAAAGAAGAAAATGAGTGGAGGTATAGAAAGAGACCAAAGATGATAAATAATTTGGAGCAAGACCATGAAGGGACTTAAACACAGTACAAAGAAAGTTTCATTTGAGCAAGGAAGAAAAAGACAGCCAACCAAGCAAAGACAGAGATCGTGAAATGGAATCAGGGGGATAACTGGTAGAGAAGGTGAATAGAAGTGTTAAAAATTGACTTAAGAGGGGCCAAACGAGAAAGAGGAAGACCAAAGAGAATAGTAGGACAGCAAAAAAAGGTGAGAGAAAATAAGGGAGGAGATAAGGAGTTTGGAGGCACCAAAGATCCAAAAAAAGAGGGTTTTACGAACATTGAAGAGATGGAATAAAAAAGAACGAGAGATAGAGGAAATAAGGGAAAATTGTCTGTGTCAAGGTGAAGACTGACATTATGGCAGCAGTGGAAATAGATAAAGAGGAAGCAGGGAAAGAGATAGAGGAAGGAGGAGAAGGGGGAATAGTAGTTGCAGTGATGACGAGAACGTCAGAAAGTGGTCAGACATCCAAGATTTAATAGCAAATAAACAGGAAGATAAGTTATCGTGGAAAGCCAGAGTAAATCATCAGCAGGCTCTCTCTCTCCTGGCCATTCCCTTACTGTGGCTACCATCTATTGGCCACCTGGTCAGATCTCCTTCTTCTTCTCTGAGTGGGCGGATCTCTCCTCTTCCCTCCTGGTCTCGACTACTCAACCCCTCCTTCTTGGAGACTTTAAAATCCACCTGGATGCCCCCTGTCCTTCCTCTGGACTCTTTCGCGACCTCTGTGAATCTCTCTCACTCTCTATTCTCCCCTCTGGCCCGACTCACTCTGCAGGGCACACTCTGGATGTTCTGATCTTTTCAAACCTTCCCCTTTCTATCCCCCTCAATACTCCTCTCTCCTGGAGTAATCATGTTCTCCTTTCCTCCCAGCTCACCCTCTGTACCCCTCAAGCCAAGCCCCTTCTGTCACTGCCACCCACATTCTCGGTTATCGGACCCATGAAGCATGTGTCAGTTGAGGCTTTCGCCGCCACTTTCTCATCCCCTCTCCCCCTTAGGCTGACTCAAACCCTGACGCAGCCCTTTCCATGCTCCACTCCGCTGTGTCCGATATTCTTGATGTTCTTGCCCCCGTCATGAGCCCAAAGCCAAGTGCAACTCCTAGTATGACTCAGACCTTGTTACCCTCAAAGGCAAGTGCAGGGTGGCTGAGAGGAAATGGCATGCTTCCGGTACATCCTCTGACAAATTGGCCTGCCGCCTGCTCCAAAGGCAATACCGGCTCTCAGTCCGCAACAAGAAGAGAGCTCACATCCAAGCCCACATCTCTGCGGCATCTAACAATTCGGCCAAATCTCCCAGAAATGGCCAATCCTGCTGCAGTCTCTACCTCTCCTGTCCCCTCCAAGGCCCTCTGCATGGCTCTGGCTTCTCATTTCATCTCTAAATCTTAGGACATCCTGTGCTCTCTCTCTTCCTCTCCCCCTCCTCCCTCTACTCCCTGCACTTCCTCTGGCCCTTCTCTGGCCACCTCACCTCCCTCCTTCTCTGTCTTTCCCCTGTTCTACCCAGACAAGTTTTCCAGACAAATCTGATCTATGAAAGTCTCAGCAAAACAGATTCAACCCAGTTCCTCCAAAACCATCAATGACCACATTGACACCCTCGCTGCTGATCTGGCTGACTTCTGCAACCACTCCTACGCCACTGGAGTCTTCCCTTCCCCCTGAAGCACTCCCATGTGCACCCTCTTCTTAAAAACCCTCTGCCGACGCGTCTTGCCCGGCTAACTATCACCCAATCTCCATCACTCCTTTCCTGGGCAAACATCTGGAAAAGCTGCCCATCTCCCAGCTTCATTTTCACACTGGTTGTCTCCATGACCATCGGTCTGGCTTCAGACCTGCCTGAAACACAGAAACTGATCTCCTGAACATCCTTGAAGATCTGCTCACCAACATTGATTACAACACCCCCAGTGCCCTCATCTTACTTGATCTCTCTTCTGCCTTTAACACGGTCAACCATGCCATTCTGCTCAAACGTCTCTGTGATAACCTGGGTATCATGATCATGCCCAGGCCTGGCTGACTTCTTTCCTCTCCAATCGACCCCCCCAGTTCCAACTTGGGTCCTTCCTCTCCTCTATCATCATCTCTACCTGTGGTGTTCCTCAGGGTTCTAACCATACCTGCCTAACCTCCGGAATTTTTCCGGAGACTCCGGAATTTCAAGCATTTCTCTGGGTCTATGGAAAAGTTCCTTGAATCTCAGGAATTTTGAGATTCTTTCCGGTCCCGTCATATTCTCCACCTGATTGGGTGCCGCCGGTAGCCAATCAGGTGGAGAATATGACGGGACTCGGAAATGGCGAGAAATGTTTGTGCCCACTGCCTGCACCACTATAATAATAGTGCTTTCAATCCATATCATTGGATTGAAAGCACTATTATTAAGGTGGTGGTGCCACGTTCATTTTGCTTACCATAGCACTGAAAATATTTCATTCAATGCTATAGTAACAAAATGAAGTCGGCGCCGCAGCCGAAATAATGCTGCTTTCAATCCATGACATTGGATTGAAAGCAACATTATTATGGCTGCGGCGCCACCTTCATTTTGCTTACTATAGCACTGAATGAATGATTTTCAGTGCTATTTTAAGCAAAATGAAGGCGGCGGCGGTGGCGCTGCCGAAATAATGCTGCTTGCAATGCGATGACATGGATTGAATGCACTATTTCGGCGGTGGCGCTGCCTTCCATTTTGCTTACAATAGCACTAAAATCATTCATTCAATGCTATAGTAAGCACACTGAGGGCGCCGCCACAGCAATAATAGTTCTTTCAAACCAATGACATGCATTGAAAGCACTATTATTTCGGCGGCGACACTGCCTTCATTTTGCTTACTATACAATTGAATTACTTATTTTCAATGCTATATTCAGCAAACTGAAGGCTACAACAACCAAGTTTACCTTTTTGCAGGTGGACGGGGCATGTGGGCGGAGCCATGTGCAAAAGGGTGGCGTCTTGTGTGGCTGTGGGCGGGCATACATCTCAGGATTTTTGATTTTCAAATGTAGGCAGGTATGGGTCTAACCTCTCTCCCTGGCTGTTCAACCAATACCTGGCACTTCTTGCCCACTGCATTGCTGCTCTCTGCTCCAACTTTCAGTGCTATTCGGATGACACTCAACTCATTTTCAGGTTCCCTTCAGCCACCTCTTCTCCTTCTCTTATCTCTGACTACCTGCCTGCTATCCAGGAGTGGTGTGCCGCCAATGATCTCTGCCTTAATGCCAGTAAGACTGAGATTCTCCTCATAGGCACTCCCGCTCCCTCCTTTCCTGTCACTCTCTGTACTGGCCTCTCTTAGCCCGCTTCCTGCTCCCACCTGTGAGGATAAAAACCTTGGGGTCATATTCGACTCCAAACTCTCCTTCTCTCCTCACATCTCTGACGTCTCTAAGAAGTCACACTACCAGCTGCACCTCCTCAGAGGTATTCTTCCTTTCCTTTCCTTCCCCCAGAAGCTCATATTCTCCAGAGCTCTGGTTCTCTCAAGGTTGGACTACTGCACCAGCCTCTTTCTAAATCTGCCTGCTTCTACTCTCCGCCCTCTGCAACTCATCCAGAACAGGACTGCGAGACTTGTCCTTCGCCTCAAGCCCAGGGATCGTATCTCTCCAGGACTGAAATCTCTGTACTGGCTCCCAGTGACTGTGAGGATTAAGTTCAAAGCCCTCTGCATTATCCACAAGGCCTTCTGGGCCTGGGGCCTCAATACCTTCAACTCTCTCTACCTAAATATCTTCCTTCTCATGCTCTTCACTCATCCGCCTCCAACTCGCTCAGGGTCAGTCTCTTCTCCAAGCAATTAGTTGGTGGTCAATCTCTTTCTTCGGCTGGGGCCTCCCTCTGGAACAGTTTTCCCGCCTCTCTGAAAATTGAGGAGAACCAGGTCCGGTTCTGGAAACACCTCAAGATTGTCCTCTTTGCTTCTGCTTTCTCTCCTCCTCTCCCGTGCTGAGCTGCTGGCTGAAACTGAAATTGTTGTTCAAATTGACAGTTTGAAAGAAGAAATCGCTCTTTTTGATGCACCCAGTACTACGATCGACAAGAACTATAAAACTCTATATACCCGTTTGCGCAAACATCAGGATGAAGTCAAACTACGCAAATCACGGAAGTTCTCACGTGACGACAGAGACTACCGTGATAATAGGGTCTATACTTATCAACCCAAATATGATCAAGTATCTCGCTCCCGTACGAGTAGTATAGCTTCGTCCCTTGCTAGCTCGGAAGCTGATAGTGACAGTGACAAACCATCTTCTCAGACAAATTCAGAAGCAGGTATTGCTATCTCTGCATCCAATTTCTCTGATGCTATCGAGTCCAGGGAAGTGGAACAAATACCCACTATTCAACCCACGCCTTTTTTAGAACAAATACGCAGGTACAAAAAAGGCAACCGCCAAGCCGCACTAGCTGCGGCCAAACAGGTTCGATTCCAATTACCTCCATCCGCCAATATTCCAACCCCAGACCCAGGCCCAGGGGCACAAGGGGCGGCCAACCAACCAGGCGCAAACGCCCCGCTCGCCCAACGCAGAGTCACTCGGTCATCATACCAACAGACTCTCAGGAACCAAATCAGATAGACCTAATTCATAACCTGAGTAGTTATTCGCTCTCTTCAGACGAACGTTCTGTCCTAAATCGTGGGCTTTCTTTTGCGCCTACTGGTTTCAATGAATATGTTCAAATTCAGATTGATCTATTTAAATTTGTTCGCAAATTAAAATTAAAGAAATTTTTCGCTACACAAGTTAAATTTTACAAAAGCAAACCTTCAGAACCACAACCATCTGACATCACTTTACAAACCATGTTGAGTACTCATGTACTCCTGTCTATTGATGAATTTGGATTAGACCCAAGCATGAATATCATGAGTTTGATGCATGACCTTAATATTGAACAACAAACTTTGAAAATAAAAGAATTATCAAGCAAATCTAAATTTACTCCTGTATTTCCTAAAGATAACTTGATTGATACTTTCCACCAAGCTGTAACCAATGACATCCACAAATTACAAGACTCTTTCAATAAAAATAAGAAGCTGAAATCTAATCTTTCTAGTAAAGAACAACAAGCATTGCATACTCTGGCCTCTATCGATTCGATTATCATCAAGGAGGCAGATAAGGGAGGTAATGTTGTGATTTTGGACAAAGCAGACTACATTACAATGGGCCTCGCCCACCTTAATTCTCCAGGATGTTACGAAATTTTACTTGCTAACCCTACGCCCTCCCTCCGCGTAACAATCAAATCAGTAGTGGACAAATGGCATACAGCAGGTCTGTTAACAGATGTGGAAAAACAATTCTTAATTGTAGATGGGCCAACAATGCCAACTGCTTATTTTCTGCCAAAAATTCATAAACCTTTTGTTAAAATACCAGAAGGGAGACCAATACTGAGTGGAGGGGGTGGTATTTTGGAGCCTACCTCCCTGTACATCAATGAATGCATTTCACCATTAGTTAATAGCATACCCACTTTCATTCGTGATACAATGCATATTCTCCAGATGCTTAATCAACTACCTATGCTGCCTAATCTTGTACTGGTTACACTTGATGTAAAAGCGCTCTATACATCTATTAATCATCAGTTAGCAATTAGCAGTATAGATTTTATTTTCCGTGCTTATTCTGCTTCGTTTTTCAAACATATCGAAATGATCAAGGATCTATTATCTGTTGCCCTTACTAACAATGTATTTCTTTTTAACAATACTTACTATAGACAGTTGATCGGAGTTGCTATGGGGGCAAGTTATGCCCCTGCATTAGCTAATATTTTCATGCATAACTATGAACAACAATTTGTTTTTTCTAACCAGCTCTTTACGCCACATATTCATATGTGGAAACGTTATATTGATGATGTGCTTTTGGTTTGGAATGGTTCGATTGAGCTCCTCAATAATTTTGTTGCTTATCTTAATTCTAATAACTGGGGCATTCAATTTACACAAACATACAGCCCCACAAGCATACATTTCTTAGATCTTACTATCAGTATCTCTGATAATCAGTTTGTAACCAAAACTTTCAGAAAATCTACATCCGTGAATGCAATTCTGCATGCTACTAGCTGCCACAGGAAAACTGTAGTCTCTAATATACCCAAAGGCGAATTCATTCGGGCAAGACGCAACTGTCTGTTACCGAAAGACTTCGACCAGGAGTGCTCATTGATACGCAACAGGTTTATAGCCAGAGGCTATGACGCACGTTCTGTAGCAAAAGCAGAATCTGATGTACGGGCTATGAAGAGATGCGATCTACTCACTCCAAAAATAAGGCACGAGACTATTCATTCTCAGAAACTCAAATTTATCACCAGATTCAATTCAGATAGTTCGCTGCTTTACAATGTAATCAAACGGCATTGGCACATTCTACAACTTGATCACGACATAACTCCTTGGGTGGACAACTCACCAAGTTTCATTTATACTAAGGCGAATAATCTCAAAAATATACTTTCTCCTTCTTTTATGTCAATTCCACCCAAGCAACATACTTGGCTACATCAGCCCCCACGCCCTGGTTTTTACAAGTGTGGGGGTTGTTCTATGTGTACTCATGCACTGGAAACTACCTCTATTGATTTCGGTAACTTAGGCACATATAAGATTCAGTCTTTTATTAATTGTAATTCAAAATTTTGTATTTACTGCATTAAATGTGTCTGTGGACTTTTCTATATTGGGAGTACCATACGCCCGCTGAAAATTCGTATCAGAGAACATCTGCATTCAATCACCCAACCTGATTCAAAATATCTGTTGGCTCTGCATTGGCAAAGATCCCAACAAATGGACAATAAAACAAGCATCCAATTTGCTGGGATGATGAAGGTGACTCTTCCACAACGTGGAGGCAATCAGATCCTAAAACTCAGACAATTAGAAGCACGATTAATTTGCCAATACCGTACTGTAGAGTCTGGCCTGAACACAGACCATGAACTATCTGTTTTCCTATGATTTTAAGTTGTTAAATAAGTCATGCTACATGTGTTTTATTATGTTCTTTGCACATTTATGTCAATAGACATTGACTTGGTCTAAGGATGCTAATGGTAATCAGCCACCATCTACATGATAGTAATTAATTATTGTGTCATCTATCTGGATGGAGTGGGCTCCCTCCTTTTCATTTTCTAAAGGCACACATTTGTGAGCATGGACGTGGGCGTGGTGTCCTAGTTTACACTACTGACACCCGCGGACAGCCCAAATGATTTCATACTCCAATTAATGATCACACGGTCCTTTTTTGGTTCTTCATTCCGGTCAATTTTATACTGATTGTACAACCGGTATGCATAATTTCCTTGGTATACCTACATATAATACGCATCCTTGCCCAATCTAATTAAGCGTACCGGCTTACATTACATAATATTCACACTAGTCCATCATGGCGCCTTCCTTTTCCACTTATTCTTGTGTTGATTCGCCCGAGCGCGGGCGTCTTCGCTGTCGCTTCCCGGACAGTTCCGAGTTATACTCGGCTATGGAGGGTCTTCGGTTGGCTCCATTTCCTCACTTAACAGTGAACGCACTGGTGAGTCAACGCTGTTAATTTGCACACGGCCCCTTTTTGTGCGCTTCTCTTGCTGTCTCGAATGTACTTAGAGATAAACTGCCTAATTAGTCAATTGACTCCTTGTTATCTTGTTTCTTTTGGCTCTTGCCGTCTCTGCATTCCTCACCTTCCTCCCGTGCTGCAGTAAGTTAATAATTTACCGATAACCTATCCGTGCAACTGCAAATCAATGGTAGGTCAATTTTTTAATTAAAAATTCTTTATTCTTCAATTTACTGCTAGGTACATATCGCGTCAGCCAGACTTGGATACAAACTATTATTCTATTCTTGCTTTATAGGGAGCCCATGGTCAATAATTTGTGTCAGATTAATTACACCTCAATTTTAGGTAAGTGAGGGTATAACGATATATACACACTAAAAAATTGTCCTTTTACAGTTTCTAAAACATCCCTAATTGTCACCTTTTACAATTTCTTCAATATTGTATTTTCTTTAGTATTTACAATTTACCCAAGCCAAGACTAAGGTACAATTCCACTGTTTAGTGGCCTTATACATGTACTTTGGGCTGATTACCACGAACATCCTTTCTCATCGAATAACCTTGTTGTTTTCTTTTCTCTCTCTCCCCTCTTTCTTACCATGGTTATTATGTGATGTGGTTTTCCTTATCTAATTATGCACTCGTTGTGATTTTCTTTTCTTTTGAATTGTGTTATTATGTGCATTTGGTGTATCTGCTTGTTACTTCTAATCACACATCTTATGTGTTGGTTTGACAATTCCCAACTGCCTCTCTGCCCTGGGATTGGGGTTTGGTTTGTTTTCCTACTGAATCATGGTCAACAAATGTTTCTTTTTTTCTATACATTTATTGATTATAACTTTGCACAAACAGCCTCAGTAGAAGAGCGTTCAGCTCGAAACACGTGTCAGGCTGCATTAGTTTTTGATTAAAACCATTCATATACATTTGCAATTGCCTATTTACTTTATGTGTGTGCGCAGCTGGAGAGCAAAACCCCCCTTTTTCCTTCAATTTCCTAATCCAGTGGGAACTTGGCAGGCTCCCACCCAAGCTCTTAGCCGCAGCCCTTTCACAGCCACATTATTTGCTGACCTATGCGCTGTATCCTGCTGGCTTTCTGCCACTTTTTTCCTTGTACCCCTTTAGCCTAGTGACACAGCAGCTTTACTCAGCATTACTATTTGTCTCATTATTATGGCTGCAACAGCTGAATACATTCTAACCAGAGATGATGATATCAAGGCCCTATTTGCCCCAAGGGGCTCGACACTGAATCCCTTCAAAAGGATAACTCCTGAAGTAGAGGATCTTAGATCTAAATTCATTAAGCTTGAACGCCTTAGCATCAGAGAGATCAATAAATTCTGGGAAAAGACTACTCTCACCCACTACTTACAAGAAAACAAAATACCTAGAGGTCTACGTATATTAATTCTACCTGACTTTGATGATCCTTTAGATAATGACCTCGCCTCGGACTGGGAAAGTAATCTATCCACTAGCTCCAATAATATGCTCAAGTTACTTATTGAACATGCCGAAAGAGAACATGCTAGAATTGTTGTTCAAATTGACAGTTTGAAAGAAGAAATCGCTCTTTTTGATGCACCCAGTACTACGATCGACAAGAACTATAAAACTCTATATACCCGTTTGCGCAAACATCAGGATGAAGTCAAACTACGCAAATCACGGAAGTTCTCACGTGACGACAGAGACTACCGTGATAATAGGGTCTATACTTATCAACCCAAATATGATCAAGTATCTCGCTCCCGTACGAGTAGTATAGCTTCGTCCCTTGCTAGCTCGGAAGCTGATAGTGACAGTGACAAACCATCCTCTCAGACAAATTCAGAAGCAGGTATTGCTATCTCTGCATCCAATTTCTCTGATGCTATCGAGTCCAGGGAAGTGGAACAAATACCCACTATTCAACCCACGCCTTTTTTAGAACAAATACGCAGGTACAAAAAAGGCAACCGCCAAGCCGCACTAGCTGCGGCCAAACAGGTTCGATTCCAATTACCTCCATCCGCCAATATTCCAACCCCAGACCCAGGCCCAGGGGCACAAGGGGCGGCCAACCAACCAGGCACAAACGCCCCGCTCGCCCAACGCAGAGTCACTCGGTCATCATACCAACAGACTCTCAGGAACCAAATCAGATAGACCTAATTCATAACCTGAGTAGTTATTCGCTCTCTTCAGACGAACGTTCTGTCCTAAATCGTGGGCTTTCTTTTGCGCCTACTGGTTTCAATGAATATGTTCAAATTCAGATTGATCTATTTAAATTTGTTCGCAAATTAAAATTAAAGAAATTTTTCGCTACACAAGTTAAATTTTACAAAAGCAAACCTTCAGAACCACAACCATCTGACATCACTTTACAAACCATGTTGAGTACTCATGTACTCCTGTCTATTGATGAATTTGGATTAGACCCAAGCATGAATATCATGAGTTTGATGCATGACCTTAATATTGAACAACAAACTTTGAAAATAAAAGAATTATCAAGCAAATCTAAATTTACTCCTGTATTTCCTAAAGATAACTTGATTGATATTTTCCACCAAGCTGTAACCAATGACATCCACAAATTACAAGACTCTTTCAATAAAAATAAGAAGCTGAAATCTAATCTTTCTAGTAAAGAACAACAAGCATTGCATACTCTGGCCTCTATCGATTCGATTATCATCAAGGAGGCAGATAAGGGAGGTAATGTTGTGATTTTGGACAAAGCAGACTACATTACAATGTGCCTCGCCCACCTTAATTCTCCAGGATGTTACGAAATTTTACTTGCTAACCCTACGCCCTCCCTCCGCGTAACAATCAAATCAGTAGTGGACAAATGGCATACAGCAGGTCTGTTAACAGATGTGGAAAAACAATTCTTAATTGTAGATGGGCCAACAATGCCAACTGCTTATTTTCTGCCAAAAATTCATAAACCTTTTGTTAAAATACCAGAAGGGAGACCAATACTGAGTGGAGGGGGTGGTATTTTGGAGCCTACCTCCCTGTACATCAATGAATGCATTTCACCATTAGTTAATAGCATACCCACTTTCATTCGTGATACAATGCATATTCTCCAGATGCTTAATCAACTACCTATGCTGCCTAATCTTGTACTGGTTACACTTGATGTAAAAGCGCTCTATACATCTATTAATCATCAGTTAGCAATTAGCAGTATAGATTTTATTTTCCGTGCTTATTCTGCTTCGTTTTTCGAACATATCGAAATGATCAAGGATCTATTGTCTGTTGCCCTTACTAACAATGTATTTCTTTTTAACAATACTTACTATAGACAGTTGATCGGAGTTGCTATGGGGGCAAGTTATGCCCCTGCATTAGCTAATATTTTCATGCATAACTATGAACAACAATTTGTTTTTTCTAACCAGCTCTTTACGCCACATATTCATATGTGGAAACGTTATATTGATGATGTGCTTTTGGTTTGGAATGGTTCGATTGAGCTCCTCAATAATTTTGTTGCTTATCTTAATTCTAACAACTGGGGCATTCAATTTACACAAACATACAGCCCCACAAGCATACATTTCTTAGATCTTACTATCAGTATCTCTGATAATCAGTTTGTAACCAAAACTTTCAGAAAATCTACATCCGTGATTGCAATTCTGCATGCTACTAGCTGCCACAGGAAAACTGTAGTCTCTAATATACCCAAAGGCGAATTCATTCGGGCAAGACGCAACTGTCTGTTACCGAAAGACTTCGACCAGGAGTGCTCATTGATACGCAACAGGTTTATAGCCAGAGGCTATGACGCACGTTCTGTAGCAAAAGCAGAATCTGAAATACGGGCTATGAAGAGATGCGATCTACTCACTCCAAAAATAAGGCACGAGACTATTCATTCTCAGAAACTCAAATTTATCACCAGATTCAATTCAGATAGTTCGCTGCTTTACAATGTAATCAAACGGCATTGGCACATTCTACAACTTGATCACGACATAACTCCTTGGGTGGACAACTCACCAAGTTTCATTTATACTAAGGCGAATAATCTCAAAAATATACTTTCTCCTTCTTTTATGTCAATTCCACCCAAGCAACATACTTGGCTACATCAGCCCCCACGCCCTGGTTTTTACAAGTGTGGGGGTTGTTCTATGTGTACTCATGCACTGGAAACTACCTCTATTGATTTCGGTAACTTAGGCACATATAAGATTCAGTCTTTTATTAATTGTAATTCAAAATTTTGTATTTACTGCATTAAATGTGTCTGTGGACTTTTCTATATTGGGAGTACCATACGCCCGCTGAAAATTCGTATCAGAGAACATCTGCATTCAATCACCCAACCTGATTCAAAATATCTGTTGGCTCTGCATTGGCAAAGATCCCATCAAATGGACAATAAAACAAGCATCCAATTTGCTGGGATGATGAAGGTGACTCTTCCACAACGTGGAGGCAATCAGATCCTAAAACTCAGACAATTAGAAGCACGATTAATTTGCCAATACCGTACTGTAGAGTCTGGCCTGAACACAGACCATGAACTATCTGTTTTCCTATGATTTTAAGTTGTTAAATAAGTCATGCTACATGTGTTTTATTATGTTCTTTGCACATTTATGTCAATAGACATTGACTTGGTCTAAGGATGCTAATGGTAATCAGCCACCATCTACATGATAGTAATTAATTATTGTGTCATCTATCTGGATGGAGTGGGCTCCCTCCTTTTCATTTTCTAAAGGCACACATTTGTGAGCATGGACGTGGGCGTGGTGTCCTAGTTTACACTACTGACACCCGCGGACAGCCCAAATGATTTCATACTCCAATTAATGATCACACGGTCCTTTTTTGGTTCTTCATTCCGGTCAATTTTATACTGATTGTACAACCGGTATGCATAATTTCCTTGGTATACCTACATATAATATGCATCCTTGCCCAATCTAATTAAGCGTACCGGCTTACATTACATAATATTCACACTAGTCCATCATGGCGCCTTCCTTTTCCACTTATTCTTGTGTTGATTCGCCCGAGCGCGGGCGTCTTCGCTGTCGCTTCCCGGACAGTTCCGAGTTATACGCGGCTATGGAGGGTCTTCAGTTGGCTCCATTTCCTCACTTAACAGTGAACGCACTGGTGAGTCAACGCTGTTAATTTGCACATGGCCCCTTTTTGTGCGCTTCTCTTGCTGTCTCGAATGTACTTAGAGATAAACTGCCAAATTAGTCAATTGACTCCTTGTTATCTTGTTTCTTTTGGCTCTTGCCGTCTCTGCATTCCTCGCCTTCCTCCCGTGCTGCAGTAAGTTAATAATTTACCGATAACCTATCCGTGCAACTGCAAATCAATGGTAGGTCAATTTTTTAATTAAAAATTCTTTATTCTTCAATTTACTGCTAGGTACATATCGCGTCAGCCAGACTTGGATACAAACTATTATTCTATTCTTGCTTTATAGGGAGCCCATGGTCAATAATTTGTGTCAGATTAATTACACCTCAATTTTAGGTAAGTGAGGGTATAACGATATATACACACTAAAAAATTGTCCTTTTACAGTTTCTAAAACATCCCTAATTGTCACCTTTTACAATTTCTTCAATATTGTATTTTCTTTAGTATTTACAATTTACCCAAGCCAAGACTAAGGTACAATTCCACTGTTTAGTGGCCTTATACATGTACTTTGGGCTGATTACCACGAACATCCTTTCTCATCGAATAACCTTGTTGTTTTCTTTTCTCTCTCTCCCCTCTTTCTTACCATGGTTATTATGTGATGTGGTTTTCCTTATCTAATTATGCACTCGTTGTGATTTTCTTTTCTTTTGAATTGTGTTATTATGTGCATTTGGTGTATCTGCTTGTTACTTCTAATCACACATCTTATGTGTTGGTTTGACAATTCCCAACTGCCTCTCTGCCCTGGGATTGGGGTTTGGTTTGTTTTCCTACTGAATCATGGTCAACAAATGTTTCTTTTTTTCTATACATTTATTGATTATAACTTTGCACAAACAGCCTCAGTAGAAGAGCGTTCAGCTCGAAACACGTGTCAGGCTGCATTAGTTTTTGATTAAAACCATTCATATACATTTGCAATTGCCTATTTACTTTATGTGTGTGCGCAGCTGGAGAGCAAAACCCCCCTTTTTTCTTCAATGAAACTGAAACTGCACTGGTCACCTGGCTACCCTCTGTTCTCGGGCCCAGCTCCCCTCCCCGCCAGTTTCACACCTGCACTGCCCCCCTGGCAACCCATGCACTCTGGGGCTGTTTCTGTATCCCTACAGCCCTCTAACAGCACTTGACACCCGATTTCTGCACTTACCCTTGGACCTGCCACCAGCTGGCCATACTTCTTATTTATTGTTCTTATTTATTGCTTTATTTATTATTGTTTATCCTATGTACTGCACTTCCCCCCCCTCTTCCCCCGTACTTTTCTCCTTCCCCCTCTCCTGCACTTGCACAATCTCAATGTCACATGGCCTAGTAAGATTGTTGTCTCTGTTTTCCCTCTGTTCCCCTCCCTGCCTCGTCACGCCTTGAAACACTTGTGTATAGGCACGTTTTAAATGCCATATTATATCAATAGAGCCTAGAATGAATGGATATTGCGTCCGATCAGTGCCGTACAGACACTTTAAGTATCTCATTTGTGATGTCAGTGTTCTCATAGAAAGAATTAGATTAGCAGAGGTTTTTGAATAGCTGCATTTTGAGCAGATTGAAGATTTTGATTTCATATGCAAGGAGGCTAGCTTTTAGGGCGTGATATAGTCCAAGTGGAAATAGATTAGGAATCTGTCAACTGTGGCGTGATTGGCTTGAGGGATAAAGGGCAGGATTCTACTGAGAGATGTGAGATGGTAGAAGCAAGATTCCTCGAGGGCTCAGTTAGACACATGCCTGGAGGCATCCTGGATGGCTCTTCACCCTTCCCGCTGCAAATCTGTCTCAGGCCAGCAGCAGGGTCAGAATGATGACCCTGCCCTCTGCCTGATAGAAAATAGGCATGAGTAGGGGTGAAGAGCCTCTCCTGACCCTGGCTGACCCTCTTCCTCCAATGTTGTAAAGTTGGAGGAAGAAAGCCCGGGTCTTCCAGAGAAATTCACAACCGTGGCCAGCTCAGGTGAGTGTTTGAAATAAACAAAGATGTTGTGTCTGTGAGTGCGTGTGCTGTATGTTTAAAGCGTGTGATTTTAATGGGTGCTGCATGACTGTATTTGTGTGAATTAAGTTTTCTGGCGAGTGGCGTGTGTATAATTGATGATGGCTGTTCCTTATGGGTGCATGACTGACTGTGTGAATGATGTGGATGTGTGTATGAGGGCCTGATCGAGCGCTCCATTTAAAATAAGAAAAGTGTCATTCCATGATGGAAAGAAACGTTTATTATTTTACACAGTGCTTGCAATCGGGCCCTGAATGTGTGCGTCGGTGTGAGTGTTCTGTATGACTGATGACGACAGAGGCTGTATGGGTGCCTGACTGCTTGTGCGGAGGCTGTGTATGTGTGTGAGGGCCTGAGTGAGAGCATGTGTAAACTAAGAAATGTGTCGTTCCGTGATGCAAAGACACTTTTATCATTTTACACATGGCTTGCAATCAGGCCCTGAATGTGTGCGGCTGTGTGAGTGTTGTGTATGACTGATGACGACAGAGGCTGTATGGGTGCCTGACTGCTTGTGCGGAGGCTGTGTATGTGTGTGAGGGCCTGAGTGAGAGCATGTGTAAACTAAGAAATGTGTCGTTCCGTGATGCAAAGACACTTTTATCATTTTACACATGGCTTGCAATCAGGCCCTGAATGTGTGCGTCTGTGTGAGTGTTGTGTATGACTGATGACGACAGAGGCTGTATGGGTGAGTGACTGCTTGTGCGGAGGCTGTGTATGTGTGTGAGGGCCTGAGTGAGAGCATGTGTAAACTAAGAAATGTGTCGTTCCGTGATGCAAAGATACTTTTATCATTTTACACATAGCTTGCAATCAGGCCCTGAATGTGTGCGTCTGTGTGAGTGTTCTGTATGACTGATGACGACAGAGGCTGTATGGGTGCGTGACTGCTTGTGCGGAGGCTGTGTATGTGTGTGAGGGCCTGAGTGAGAGCATGTGTAAACTAAGAAATGTGTCGTTCCGTGATGCAAAGACACTTTTATCATTTTACACAGTGCTTGCAATCAGGCCCTGAATGTGTGCATCTGTGTGAGTGTTGTGCATGACTGATGACGACAGAGGCTGTATGGGTGCGTGACTGCTTGTGCGGAGGCTGTGTATGTGTGTGAGGGCCTGAGTGAGAGCATGTGTAAACTAAGAAATGTGTCGTTCCGTGATGCAAAGACACTTTTATCATTTTACACCTGGCTTGCAATCAGGCCCTGAATGTGTGCGTCTGTGTGAGTGTTGTGTATGACTGATGACGAAAGAGGCTGTATGGGTGCGTGACTGCTTGTGCGGAGGCTGTGTATGTGTGTGAGGGCCTGAGTGACAGCATGTGTAAACTAAGAAATGTGTCGTTCCGTGATGTAAAGACACTTTTATCATTTTACACATGGCTTGCAATCAGGCCCTGAATGTGTGCGTCTGTGTGAGTGTTGTGTATGACTGATGACGACAGAGGCTGTATGGGTGCGTGACTGCTTGTGCGGAGGCTGTGTATGTGTGTGAGGGCCTGAGTGAGAGCATGTGTAAACTAAGAAATGTGTCGTTCCGTGATGCAAAGACACTTTTATCATTTTACACAGTGCTTGCAATCAGGCCCTGAATGTGTGCGTCTGTGTGAGTGTTGTGCATGACTGATGACGACAGAGGCTGTATGGGTGCGTGACTGCTTGTGCGGAGGCTGTGTATGTGTGTGAGGGCCTGAGTGAGAGCATGTGTATGCAAAGACACTTTTATCATTTTACACATGGCTTGCAATCAGGCCCTGAATGTGTGTGTCTGTGTAAGTGTAGACTTTAAGGGTGTGTATTTGCTAATGATGATGCTACGTGTATTTGAGTGCCTGATTGTGATCTCCGTGCAAAAATAAGAACAGTATCATTCCATGGTGTAAAGACACATGTATTATTTCACATGGGGCTTGCAATCAGGCCTTGAATGTGTGCATCTATGTAAGTGCTGTGAATTATTGAGGATGACAGAGGTTTGTGAGCTCCATGTAAAATAAGAAAGTGCCATTCCGTGATGGAAATACACTTTTAAAATTGTACACTGGGCTTACAATCAGGCTCTGCATGCGTGTGTCTGTGTACGAGTAGGCTGTATGGGTCCATGACTGCTTGTGAGGATGCTGTCTGTGTGTATTTGAGTGCCTGATTGTGTTCTCCATGTAAAATAAGAAACGTGTCATTCCGTGATAGAAAGACACTTTTATTAATTCACATGGGGCTTGCAATCAGGCCCTGAATTTGCTTCTCTATGTAAGTGCTCTGGCGGGTGTCATATGCCACAGAGTGGCTGGGGGTCTACCTGACTTCGAGGGCCAAACACCCTCCACAGAATAAATAGAGGACTCAGCCAATGGCATTTAATACTGCGATTTATTGCAACAAAACCAACAGGCATAAATACAAGAACATGGGAATTCTCTGGTACATGTCAGCTCTCCATGGCATGCAACATAATTTAGCACGAGTATGTCGTCATCACCTGTGCTCTTCCCCAAAAAACCTATCATCACACGGGTATTGAGAAAACTATTACCTAGTGGAGAACACTATCGGGCTAATTCGACTGATCCTTGCATGTCAGATGGCTGGCCTGTCTAGCCCCCAAAAACGATCTATTACCTTGTTGTAGAGTAATGGGCTTACCATTGGTTCCTACCCTTTGCCATCCATCCCTGACTTTCTAAGCTGTGATTGGTTAGAGCTGATCTCTCCTGGCCTGCGACTTGATTAAGTGCTCAGCCCTCTGTGCACCACTTCAAGGTGATGTGAACGATTATGTGTCTGTATTAGAACTTGTATGTGCCACCTTTTGCCTATAAGAATGTGCTCCTTACAGTCCATCTCTTGTTCCCGTCTGCGTCTGACTTGCTGGGATTGGCTCTGCTTTCGTACCACAAGTGACAATTGTCTCATTTGACTGTACCATATAATTAGGGAACACAGAATTGAGCTCTGCAGCTCACATTTATGAGGATTTATTCTGTTTCTGTGCAGCTGGTTGGTCCCTTTGTTGTCTGGAGATTGGAATGTATCCGCAGATCTCTGACCTTGGCTGTGAGCCTGCTTCGTGCTCTGTGCCACCTGAATCTGTTCTGCCTGTCTCTGCTTCGTGGCTTTTGGGACGTCTGTAATTTTCCTTAGACATATAATATACTTTCTACATGTTATTTTATTATAAGTCATCTCTAAGTTAGTCACACTTTGTCCTATGAGGTTTCTATCTATATCCCTTGTCCCATTGGGTTGTTTGAGTTAAGCTTCTGCAAGCTTGCTCCAGATCTCTTCTGCCTTGCGTTACTGCATTTGGCTAATGTAAAAATAATAAAAGCATTGACATTATGTATATGTATCTGTCCTCTAGTTATAGAACTGTGTAAACATACCCTCTGTGTATGTAAATGTGTGTTTGGGTGATGTGGTGCAGGACTGCAAGTGTGCTTCATGTCTAACGCTACTATGTTGTAGTGTCACTAACTTTTTTTTTACTTTTTATTTTATTTTTTACATTTGTATAGCGCACTGCAGCCAGCCCAAAGGCATTGAGGCGCTTGTTACAAGAAGGTGTACGTAAACAAGATTGCATAGGAGGCAGTGGTTACTTAGTTACATCATATTGGCAGTTACAGACAAGTAGCAGTTTAGACAAATAGTGTTGTTTTGATGGCTTTGCGGAACGATAAGTGGGAGTCAATTCCCCAGATGTGCGTTGGTAGGGCATTCCAGTGGGTAGCTGCAATAGCGGGGAAGCTAGAGCCACCTGCGCGTACTCTGCGTGTTATAGGTTTGGTGATCATGTTGGTATAGGCAAGTCTGGATGGCCTTACGGAGGTGGGTATGGTAACCCGCTGAGCCAAGTATGGGGGGCCAGATCATGGAGGCATTTGTGTGTGAGGGAAAGGATTTTGAATATGATTCTTTGTTTTACGGGAAGCCAGTGGACTTGTCTCCTCAAGTCTGAAATGTGGTCCCTTTTGGGGAATCCTGTAGCGGCCCTAAGGGCATTGTTCTGGAAAGGTTGTAGTTTAGCAATGTTTTTACCTGAAGTCCCTCCAAGGAGAGCATTGCAGTAGTCAATCCTCGAGCCGATAATAGCCCTGGCAATGGTGAGGCAGTTCTGTGTAGTTAAGTACTGTCTTGCTGCATTGAGCAGTTTAGCGTAATAGGTGGATGATGAAGCAATGGCGTTTACCTGCCTGTTCATGTTGAGATTAGAGTCTAAGTAGACTCCTGGGGTTTTAACTGTGTGGGACACCGCTATGGGTATATTGTCGACGATGAATGAGCAGTATTTATTGTCAAGGTTACCCAGGATGGCGGGTGAACTAATGATGTCAGCACTGTGGCGTCTTGGTCCATAGTCGAGACTGTCCATTTAGGTGTCCATGTCCACGATCTCTGGCTCTTCTCCTATACCTGTGAAGACTTCTATTGTATTTGGTCTGTATGGCTGGCTGAGAGGATACCTCACAGTGTACTTGTCATTTGTTGGTGCACTTGGGATTTGTCGGAAATAAGATGGGTGGCTGTGAACATTTCTGGCTCTTCGCCTCAACGTGAATCTGGGGGTGATGAGGGCCATCTTTGGAACCCTCTCTTCAATGGGTGCATGCCTGCTTGTGTAGATGTTGTGAACAAGTTTATGAATGCGTGAGTAATTATTCTGCAGGGTGCAGAGTGCATGATTGAAAGAAGCTGTATGAGTGTGTGGATGCTTGTGTACATGTGTCTACATGAATGTGTGTACATGCATGAGTAAAGTGTTCTTAAGCGTGCAGTGTGAATGAATCATTCACAAGGCGCCCCTGGGAACACTTAGAAAGATGTGCATATTCATATATACATGCACACAAACAGAGACACACCCATACATCTTCTCTCAATCATTCAGTGATATGTCATTATGTAGTTAGACTGGCATTTTGATATATTCAGTTGGGGCATGTGTTCATACAGTGGCTTGTATTTTAATGTTAAAGCCAACTGGAGTATGTCCTTATGTGGGAATAAAACCATTTATTGTCAGTGTGGACATGGTTTCTTATTGTATCATGATTTGCATTATGTGCAATGCCAACATGAGTATGCCATGGGAATACTGGGATATATTGGTGCAGCCAGCATGTAAATGTATGGGAAAGCCAATATGAAAATGTTTTTATACTGTCACATACTGTGAGCAAATGCATCATGAAAATGTGTTGGAGAAAAGTTCCTGTACAGTGTTGGTTACTTGCTTCTATTTGATTCTTTCATGAATTATCCAACAAAACCAATTGCAATATGTAAAATGCTTCATGTTAACCAATTATTTAAAAAATGTTCTCGGGGGTGAACCTCCTCTGATTCCCCCTCCCCTCTTGATAGGTTTGAGCTCCCTCGTTATGCTTGGTTGCTATGGCACATTTGGGGTAAATATTAACAACCCTCCAGTATAAGAATTTGCCAGCTGCCACTGATTAATATTAACCACTTGCATCACTTAGTGAGATAAACTATTACCAAAAGATGTGATGGCTGGAATTTTGTGAAATACTCTTAACCACTTCCATTGCTAAACCTCACTGATGATGTCCATTGAGACAGTAATGTTCATGCGTTTGTTCTATGTTCTGTATCTGACAGGTTGGCTGAAGCAGGCTGGTGGACTCAGGGAATCCCTTCTATGATATCCCTAAGGGAGCGATCCATGAGAGCAGTTGCTTGAGAGAGACATTAGAGTGAGAGAAGGTTATAAGGGGGTGTGTGATCTGCCAACACATGGGCACCAACACCACAACTGATAGCATATTACAGATTGCATCTTGCAAAACCAACAGTACCAGGATAACTCAGGCTGAAAGAACTCACTTCCACACTAGCATCCCTCAAGGCCACATCATACGTGGATGACATCCTCCCAGCCGACATACTCCAGACCCTTCTGAATGAAGAACTCCTTCCTTATCTGATAACATTCAACAGCTCCCTAACTCAAGGCACCTGCCCCATGAGTCTCAAAACAGGAAAGATCCTCCTGCATCTCAAGAAACCAACACTAGATCCTGATGACCTCAGCAACTACCATCTCATCACACATCTTCCTTTGCTAGGTAAGATTCTTGAGAAAGCAGTAGCCTTGCAACTCCTTCAACACATGAAAGCCAACAACCTTCTTCAGTCATACCAATCTGGCTTCAGACCCAGATACAGCTCAGAATCGGCTACCATCATAGAGATTGATGATGACCTTAAAATACTCAATGATGGTCATCCTTGCATCCTAGTTCTCCTTGACCTCTCAAGAAATAGATGATGTCCGAAATATGGGGCCCTCCCGTCCTCTGCACAACTTTGCTGAAAAGATCAGACAAAAGTAATTCAAATACATGTTTATTTATACATTGAAACATACATTCCGTAATGAGATTCTTGGAAAAAATGTAAGCAATGATGGTAGTGAGAAGGATGAATTTTCAAGTATTCCTTTATATTCAAATTAAAGTTGCACAACATGTTTTGGGAAAACACTCCATTCATCAGATGCCAATCAAGTATCTACAATACAATAAGACATAATGACAACACTGTAAGTGCATTGGAGAATTGAATTATATATAGCATGCTTTGTTAATAATGGACAATTCTTGATGAGGAAGCATACGATGGTAAATTATCAAAACACATTCTGACCTTGTGATTTCAATTGTTCAGAGTACAAATTAAATAATCAAATATTATAATGATGATAATATCTCAAGAATAAGTGTATAAGTATTAGTGCCCCTACACCAAAAGATTAAAACATGAAAAGAATCAAGTACATTAAACAGAAAAGAACACATGAAAACATGTCTTGAATATCTAATGGATAGTCTCTATAGCCCAAATACATAGATATAGTATGTTTAGGTATGTTTAAATAAGCTTACTGTGTCTATAGTTTAGTCCTTCTTTACTTTTACCTACCTGTTTCTATGGTTACTTTTACTACAACAATCTCTTTCAGGGCAGGCTGAGGCAGAGAGGTTCTCTCTTCCTGAGACTCCTCCACCTCCTCTGACTCCTCTTGCAGATTGTAGCTGGACTCTACACTGTCATCCTCATCATCATTGTCCACATTACTTGGATGAGTAGGTGTTATAGGCCTACTACCCAAACTTTGGTGATTCAACAACATTGTCATCAATTCACATTTCTTTCCTTTCAGATTCAGACCCCTGGTTTTGCACATATCTTTCAGTTGCTCTACTGTCAGAATAAGCAGGGCTGTCTCATTAAAGGTATCTATATTTAGCATGTTACAATTGCTTGGATTCTTGATGGAGGTCAGCCTTGTGGATGGTTTAATCGGGCACACGTACAACAAATACTCAATGTAACCACTCAATGTCCATCCCACCTCCTGCCACTAGTGTTAGGCAATAATTGATGTAGTAACCCCTGTGGGAGACTACACAACCCTTGTCCTCTTGGTATTAGATAGCCCACTGTAGTGTTTTACTTTATGCAATAAAGTATATCATTTCGTATCATATTCTGTAGATTTATTCGGAGGAGCCCCCGAGCGGGCCATTTCACCAAAGCAACATCTTCGTGTATGATGCCATCAACATTCTGGAATCATACACGAAGATGTCACCATAGTAACAATACATAACATTCTCACATCTCCCTACCTAAACAAAAAATAAGATTTATATAATATTATATTTTAAATTTAACTAAAAACATCTAATAATGTATAAAGAAACATAACATTGTATCTTAACATTTCTATACCAAAAAAGGATACAAAATCTTCCAGATTTTAGATACGCAGCCAGTCTTGGATCATGTCACCAATAGTGAACCTCTCAATAATACACATAGTCTTGTTTGTAATTCCATATTCTTTTCCTACATCTTGATCCTTACTGAACACTGTCATTTCTTCCTTCAATAGAATTTTCCTGTACATTCTTCCCTTGTGATCTTCCTTTGACCAGTACGCTGGGTTCATCAAAACCATCATTGAAATTCTCTACTTCAACTGAATCATCTCCTCCATATCCCATCACTTCCTTCTCCTTTGCTAAAACAACATCATCACATGACCATTTCTTGCCATCCTCTAGTATCACAGACTTTCTTGAGCAATCCATCACTCTCTGAGGAGTACGAAACCTTGACTCCCCTTTCATCACACGTTTTGGTTCTCTCACTCTCACCAAATCACCTTCTTTTATTTTACTCTCTTGGACATTCCTATGCTTGTCATAATAACTTTTATACTTCTCTTGTTTTCTTTTCACTTTGTCAACAATGTCGTCCATGTTAATCTTTCTACTTCCATTGCTCACCATCCAAGCAGGCCTCAACCTATTTGTGAAAAGTCTTCCTCTCATCAACGTGAATGGTACTTCCTCAGTTATTGAATGCGGCGTGACTTTATATGTAGTGAGAGCTTCCTTAAGTGTCTCCTTCCATGGTAAACCATTTACACTAGCTAACTGTATAATTCCTTTAATTAAACGGTTCATTCTTTCTACAAGACCATTACCCATTGGGTGGTACAACGCTGTAGTACTGTGTTTAATAGATCTGTCCTTTAAAAATCCTTGAATTTCCGACGACATGAACTGGGCTCCATTATCTGACACAATTTCTTGCGGATCTCCTTCTCTACTAAAAATTTCATCCAAGAACTTTACAACTTTAACAGCAGACACCGACTCTTCTACGATGCCACACTCCACCCATTTGGATGTATAGTCAACCAATACTATAAGATGGATCTTTTGAGACTCCAAAGATTCATATGGACCAGCTATATCAATAGCCAATTTTGTCCAAACAGTAACAGGAATGTTCACAGGTTGTAATGGAGTCGACCGTATGGATTTGCTCTTATCGCTTACAGCACAAGCGGTACAATTCCTAACTAGTGTTTCCATATCACCCCACATGTTGGGCCACCAGTAAGCCTCTCTTACTCTTCTTTTAGTCAACATTCTACCCACGTGGCCCTCATGGGCAATGTCCATGATCCTCTTCCTTAAAGCTGTCGGAGGTATTATCCGATCTCCTCTATAAACACATATTTCATCACTGGACAACTCATCCTTAAATCTTTCCCAGGACCTCAACTTGTCATCAATATCTCTCCAACCAGCTTCAATAGCTTTCCTCAGCATTTCTTGTTCAATGTCGCTGTCCCTTGATTCTATCCATTCCTTTTTTGAGAAGCTGGGATGCACTTGAGCTATAATACAATCCATGTTCTGTTCCTCCATGAACACTTGTCCATCCTCACAGTCATCTACAACATCTTCACATGGTAATCTAGAAAAACAATCCGCAACCACGTTGTTCCTTCCCGGAGTGTACTTTATGGTCACATTAAATTGCATAATAATCAACGTCCATCTTCTTATACGCGGAGACATCATGTGAGAATTTTTCGAATTCAAAACATGAACAAGAGGCTTATGATCTGTACTAACATCCACAGGAATGCCCCAAATGAGACTTTTAAAATGTTCTAATATCCACTTTACTCCAAGAGCCTCCTTTTCTATTGTCGAATAACTTCTCTCAGCACCTCTTAATGTCCTTGATGCAAACGCTATAGGAACAACATCACCATCTTGAACTTGTTCTAAAACACCACCTAAGCCTACATTGCTTGCATCAACTGCTATCCTTGTTCTGGCACTCGAGTCAAACATTTTCAAAGCGGGTGCTTTATTAATCATAGTCTTTATCTGTTCAAATTCTTTTTTGCATTCTTTTTTGCATTCTTCAGACCATTTAAACTTCATTCCTTTACACATTAAATTTCTCATACTTTCGGTGTTATCAGAGTAATGGTCAATAAATTTGGAATAATATTCTGTGAGTCCCAAAAAACTCCTCAGCTGGTCTTTATTATTTGGTTCTGGAATTTTGAGAATGGTGTCTATCAATGATTCTTTAGGCATGATGCCCTTGGCATTTATACGATGTCCCAAGTATGTCACCTCATTTTTCTTTACTTTGCACTTTTCAATTTTGAGTGTCATTCCTTTCTGCTGTAACACTTGCAGAACAGCTAACAATTTTGCATCATGCTCCTCTTGAGACATTCCTGACACCAAGATATCGTCCTGGAAGTAATATACTCCTTGTAAACCTTCAAACAGATGATGCATTAACCTCTGGAACACTGCAGCAGCCGAAGCTAACCCAAACGGCATTCTCTTGTACCTAAAGGCTCCCAACGGCGTTACAAAAGACGTCAAATGTCTAGATCCTTCCTCAAGTACCACCTGATGGTAGGCCGACGACAAATCCAGAGTCGTAAAATATTTCGCAGGACTCATGGTGGACAACATCTCTCCAATATTCGGCAAAGGATGTCGATCTATCCATATGTTGGCATTTAAATCTCTTAAATCGACACACATCCTGATAGATCCATCTGTTTTTTTAACTAATACAATAGGCGATAACCACTCCGAACTCTCAATTGGCTCAATGAGATCTTGCCTGCATAGTCTTTCTAGTTCCACCTTTAATGCATCTCTGGTGCCGATGGGTATACATCTCACTTTATGTACAACAGGTATCACACCTCTTTTGAGAATAATGCGATGTTCAAAGCCTTTAAGCAAACCGATCTTGTCATTGAAGACTTTTGGAAAAGTTCTTGCCAAACTCTCTGCATTGTCACACACATTCTCAGAAATACAAAGAATAGGTACACTCTCTCCTGGATGAATCTTGATATTCAATGAAGCTTGTTCCCACCATCCTACTATTGAAAAACCATTCTCCGCCACATATAATCTGCAGTAGGTTTTGCGCCCTTCAAATTTCAATTTCACCCAAACACACCCTACAATATTGATAGGTGTTTTTCCATAACCTGTTGCTCTGGTGTTTGTCATCTGCAGGTCTTCCATCTTCTTCTTTAAAACATTGACATATGTCTGTACATCGACGGTAGTATATGGAGACCCTGTGTCCACCATCACTTGTAAAGTTATACCATCAATATCCATAGGAACCCAAGATCCTACACCATCATCTCTTGGTGTGACAGTAAGTATCTGAACTCTATCTTCAGCCTGATCCGTTATTGCTATCAAGTTACTGGGACCAGCAATTTCCTCCACAGCTCTCACACCCATCGTAGCTGCACCTCTGCTTCTATAAAATCGACCAGTATTCCTACCAAATCTGCCATTATATCTGCCTCTTCCTCTGTTGCTGCGACACATCTTTCCAAAATGTCCTGTATGTCCACACCTAAAACACTCTGCCGAGACTGCCGGACACTCCTTTTCCGTATTTTCATGTTTGTTCCATCCACAATATGTACATCTATTAC
This sequence comes from Ambystoma mexicanum, assembly GCF_040938575.1. Taxonomy (NCBI): domain Eukaryota; kingdom Metazoa; phylum Chordata; class Amphibia; order Caudata; family Ambystomatidae; genus Ambystoma; species Ambystoma mexicanum. Next base: position 1,155,132,303 of record NC_090928.1, read on the forward strand.
TTTGCTTGAATGCACCTCCTCCGTCTTGTCTATATCCACTAGATGCATCTGACCTGACCATCCTCTTAACCATGGCAATCAATTTTTCTTCTTGGGTGTTGTGTTGTTCATCATCTATCTCTTGGACTGACTTAATTCCAGTGTATTCCGTTTTACTTTGAACCTCTCTCATACATTTTTCACCCATTTCAATTGACCTGGCTATCTCAACAGTTTTTTCTAATGTAGGATTCTTCGCCTGCCATAGGCGTTGCTGAATGCGCGGGTCAGCCACATGCAACACTATCTGATCGCGCAAATATTCATCAGTAACCCCGGTGAATGCACATGTGGCCATTAATCCTCTCAATGCAGCCAAATATGAATCAATACTTTCCTCTTTGCCCTGTTTTCTTGTGAAAAACCTGTATCTTTCCAATACAATGTTGGACTTATTTCCAAAATGTTTATTCAATTTAGCAACTGCTATATCATACTTTCTAGAACCACTTGATGCTTCACCCCATGTTTCCTCATCATGCTCTAGTTCGGGCAATGACCTGAATATTCTCAATGCTTCTGTACCAATGCAGTGTAACAGGGTTGCTTCCTTCTGATCATCATTAAATTTTGCTCCTCCTATTGCCCTCAAATACACTTGAAAATTGTCTTGCCACTGCTCCCAAGGGCATGTTGGATTCCCAGGAGCCGGTAAGAATTTTATTGGAGCAGCCGTGTTTTGCATGACTAGAGCTTGATGCTGATTCGCATGCAATGTTCTACTCATATGTAGTATGCTCCAGTAAGTCGTTTGTTCCTTCCTATATTTTATTATCTTACTTCTTCTTCCTCAACAGTTTTCACTTAATATTTCACAAAGTCATTGAAAACTCCTCGAGCATCCATCAAAATCCTTATCAAGAGAAACGAATTCAGCGCCTCCGTGCAAATGCTTACGAGCGTTTGTTTATTTATTTATTTTTTTTTTATTTTTTTTTTTACATACTTTGTTGACATAGGCCCAAACAGCTGTTCGTCGCAATCATGACACGTAGGAAATCGGCCTTGTTCTTCCAAAAATGGCGGCACGCATAACACGCTCGAAGGTCCTTTACTCTAATGTCCCACGACGGTTGATCCACACTCGCGCGCAGCCCAATGCAGCTCTTGCCAGGTGATTTTACCATTTATAACTCTCCACACTGCCATGCCGCTCACCTGCTCCTCGTCGCATGTATATTTGAACCAAACCTCGTCCGCAGGCTCACAACTTCGCCACACTCATCGGGTGAAGACCCTACACAGCATTTCTCGTAATCATGTCCGGGGGCTCCCTCCACTTAGCTAGCTCCTCGTCGCCAATTGTAGTGTTTTACTTTATGCAATAAAGTATATCATTTCGTATCATATTCTGTAGATTTATTCGGAGGAGCCCCCGAGCGGGCCATTTCACCAAAGCAACATCTTCGTGTATGATGCCATCAACATTCTGGAATCATACACGAAGATGTCACCATAGTAACAATACATAACATTCTCACACCCACCCATTGGTATAGGTTTGTACTACACAAGTTGGTAGTGTGACTGAGCAGCCAGACCTATCTCAAGAAGGGTAAATGTGAGCTGTAGAGCTGTAGCAATGAAATCCACAAATACAAGTAGCCAAGTAACACTTATACTCAAGGTCTGTAGTTAACATTATTTATTTAACAACAGTTTTTAAATAAGCATTATTTAAAAAGGGCAATATATGTAGCCATCAAATACACTTCAAAATACTTTCTCAGAACCAACACAAAGTGAGTAGATACTCTTTAGTGATGCTTCATACACACTGCCTACACCCTGAGGTGATTTCACTAATTATGACAGTACTGGCATTTATATATCACCTGTACACTGTCTAACTTCTGAGGTTGTAGAAAGGAAAGGTTGAAGGAAGGAAAAAGGTTAAACAGGTTCTTAAAGCATGTGAGCACAATATATCTTCCAATGAAGTCTAGATAAACACCTTTTCCAGTAATATTAGTTTATAACCAATGCATCACCTATGAGGGACAGTAAGAATCAAAGTCAAAGGGAATAGAAAAGCCTGCAGGGAGCCAAGAAAGCCAAAGTCAATGGAAACACAGTCTATGGAGCTGAGGCACTTCTTGGATAGTAAAGGCCTTGCACAAACGTAAATAGTGTTTTGTAGAAAAATGACTGTAGGTTCACAAGCTGTTACACTTGTGAAGGTTAGAGGTGGAATCAACTCTAGAAAATAAGCTACTTGAAGTCTCAAATGAGAAGGGTAAAGCTACAGACAAAGAGGTAAGTAGCCCTAGTCACAACAGTACCTTTGGTTAGAAGAAGAGCGGTCCAGCTGGCTTCTGTCTGTTTGCAGTTTTGCAGATCCTGTGTTCCTGGGCATCAGTCATGGGGACAAGAGGGCGGATGTCTGGAATACTCCTGCACAGCAATTCGAAGGTCGGCAGCAGCAACGGGCTCTTTTCAGATCAGCAGCACTTTGCGGTTTCAGTGCACAGTAAACAGCATCACCGTGGATCTTGGATACTGGTTGGGCTTCCTTCACTCTTTGAGACCTGTACTTTGGAGATGTGACTCGAGCTTGGGTCATCCTGTTTCTGGAGGGTCCTCAGGAGACTCCTGGAGCTTTTGGCTGGTTTACAGACGTTGCACTTGACTCTGGATTTCTCGACCCCTGGCACTTGGTTCCTGCAGCAGCAAAGGAGTACAGCCAGTCAAGGAAGGTCTTCCAGGAAAGTTTGTCTCTGGGTTAGTTGGTCCCAGTAACCCAAGGGAAGAAGTCGTCCTTTCCGGAGCTTCTCTTGTTGATCAGAAAAAGAGGTTTCTGCACAGCAGCAGGGCTTCACTGGCAATTCAAAGCTCCAGAAGGATGCAGCAAGCTTTGTTCACGGTTTCTTCATCTGGTTGTTCTTCCCAGTGGTCGACTATGTCTTCAGTCCAAGAAGCCTCACCTTTTAAGCATGTTTCTGCCATTCATGCACAGCCTAGCTGTCACTCACACAGCAGGGTGGCTGTCCTGCAAGGACAGCCAGCCAGCCAATCAGGACTGGGTGCATTCAGGTTACCCTGGAGACAAAGGACAGGGTAGTTTCGGGCACCTCCCTCACTTCCTGCCCTTGGAGTCACACTGGAGCCAGAGGCAGGATTCAGTACTGAAGCCTGCCAAAGGAAAAACAAGCAAAGGGGTCAAACTTGGTTTGGCACATAGAGTAAAACCCAAAAAGAAATCACAAACAAGAAATGGCGAAAAAAAGAAGACTGGGTCCATTTTGACACAACGGTCACCCATGGGTCAAAATCACTCACTCCAGGGATAACATTACAAAGTCCTAAAGTCCAGCAAAAGAGCTGGGGGTCGCTAAGGTTGAAGGGAATTAGCACAGAAATAAGAATTCTCCCTGACACTGTGTGAAGCTTGTTTTCTCTTGAACTTACTGCTGGTCTTGTTTTGTTTTTTTCGTTTTGTGTGTGCCCTTCAGCCTCAGGGTCAATAGTGCGCGTTATAAGTATATTGAAGTAAAGTAAACATTTCCTGATGCAAGCCTGTATCATCTTCAAATCCTTCATTGTCTACAAGGCTGTCACCCTAAAGGCCCCAAGGTACCCCTCTGAGAAACCCAGTATCTCCAGAGAATTGCAATCCACCAGAAATTAGGACATGTACTAACTTGATCTCTGCCGGTGCAGGAATGAAATAACCAGAAGACAGGCATTCTCTATCTATGCTCCATGCCTCTGGAAATACCTCCCAGTCAACATCAAACTTGTCCCAATGCTTCTACATATCCAGAAAGAGAGCAAAACTATCCTCTTCAATGAATGGCTTCTCCCTAACACCGAGGTTCATACACCTTCCACTCACCACCCTACCAGAGATTGGCTGATCTGCTCCCCACTGTTTCCTCCACTGTTTGCTCGTCTATTACCATGAAACGGAACCTGTAGGCCCTTTAAGATGAGGTAACAGTATCTGAGATGGATGTTGATGCATATCTTACTCGTACAAACAATAATCAGACCAACTCAGGAAGTTAGGCAAAATCACAGCTGTTTTATTACCATATCTAAAACAGGGAGTACAACGGATATCAAGGGACGTTCGCTCAAGTCTCTCAATACATTTCATTAAAAGTTATACTTTTATAACAAAACTCATCATACGTAACGTCATACTACGTGGCAAAATAAGAAAACCTGCTAAGGGATTTGACAGGCTTAAAGGGAACATCTAAGTATATGTTCTGTAAGGGCGGGGATCGTGAATGGGTCCCTAAAGTCAGGTGGACAACTAAGCTCACCTCAATTTCAAGTTATCTTCCATGTTAGAACAATACAAAATGTTCTATTGGCTTCTCTAACTATAGGGCTCTTTGATACATGACCCTCTATAATTGGTTGGCATGCTTGTATCCTTCTGGAATATTCCACTCTCTGGCAGAACGCCCGCTGGTATCCCAGGTGCTGAGGGGATGGCCTGGTTATGCCTCCCCACCCAAATAGCCCAACATCCATGATCACTCCTGCAGTCTGCCATGCAATTACTGCGTTTGAACTTGGCCTTGCAGGGCTCACGGTACCTGAGAATAAAAGGGAGTGAAGGCATGGCCTTATCTTCTGATCTCGGTGTAGCTCGCCCCAAAGTCTATTGACATCTGACCATGTGACTAGAGACCCCGGTTTGAGCGTCTTTCTGTATTTAATACTATTAAATGAAGAAAATCTGGCATTTCTAGTGTTTTTCCATTACACCTCATACAGGAGCTCGGCCTGTTTCTCACGTTCATTGTATCTTCTAGAGTAGACAGCCAGGCTCTTGGCGGCCCTGACTCTTGACACTGGGCCAGGCAAGCCTTCTCAAATCCTTCTTCACCGTTAACTATTCTATTCTGCTGCACCACACTTCGAGCCCTTTCATTTACGGGATCCAAGTTTGCTAAAATGTGTCGTGGAACATCTAGATTCTGCAGATTCCAATATATATTCTGGTGGCACCGCCTGAAGTCTATTCACTATGAAGCCTCATGATTACTTTGTCTACTTTTGTTTCTGTGTCTGTACATTTGTAAAATGGTTTTGCATTTTCTTCAGTACTTATTTGCATGTGCAATTTTCATTTTACTCCAGAAATGTCCCTTAACTCGATACGTCACCATCCGATTCTATGAAGTCTATGGGCCTCATTACACAGAAGGCGGAGGACCAAGGTGCTATTAGCACCTTGTTCCATGCCGGTAAAATACTGGCACTGCCTTGGTGGAAAGGGGAATTACCGCCCCATTCCAAGGTTGGCGGGGCGGTAATTCCCCCTTCCATCACTGCCCTTCCCCATTCCCATTTTTGCCCCGTAGGGCATAATGGGAATGGGGAAGGTGCTAATTACGGCACCGCAATTTTTCGGTGCCGTAATTAGCACCAAGGTCCCATAGCGGGTTGGTTTTTAACGCCTGCAAAAAGCAGGCGTTAAAGCACCAACCCGCTAAGGGACCTCGTAGTAAGGCGGTAATGGTTAACGGTCACCGTTACCATTAACGGTCACCGTTAACCATTACCGCCTTCCGTGTAATGAGGCCCTATATTCTTTCTTCATTGGCATCTCTCCTGGGTATGTCATTTCTGCCTCATGTGACTTCACCAGTCTTCTCTTTCATACATTTTCACACTTCTTCCGGAACTTCCTTCAGAAGACCGACATTTCTCTTCAGATACATATAGGGTTTTCTCAATGGATACCTTGTTTCAAGGGCTCTTTGCGGTGTACGTAGCATTATTAGGTTTGCGCACATCGCAATTTCCGGTTGCCAACAAATAGGCAGAATGGGAGCAAGAATTCCAGTAGAGGTACTTGGCTCCTTCTCTACACTTCCCCTCTGGTTGATTTATCGACCACTCTCCCATCAGTCTTCACATATAGACATCCTCATCTGAAGAAGTGCTTCTTTGGAGTCCATATCTTTTTCACTCCTTTCAGACATACTGCTGATTTCACTTGTTCATCAATGCTCCAAGTCTTGCACTGTGTGATTATTATTCTGATCTGACAGAATCCAAACATGATCATCACAAGAAGGCTCCAAGAAACTTGAAGATATTCGGCATCCACTGTGGAACCTATGACTAGATCGATGAAAACCAGCTCTCATCAGCAATGTCTTCTACTTCATTTTCCATCTTGACATGCAGGTTCGTCAGCATCGTTATGGCCTCTGGCAAGGTCCCATTCTCTTCATCATGAGAAGGTATCAATGTGCAACATGATTCTCCGATTTTGGCACAAACACCACCATCCATAGCTGTAATGATATCGAAGACATATCTAATCTGAAGAGTCATTAGTATTATAGCTCTCAGCTCTTCTTTTATAGCATTGAATCCCGTTATGATAGTGTTCACCGTTTGCAGGAGCTCCCATCTGGTTTTCTGTAACCATCTCGCATTTGCCATCGTCTAGATCCCTAGCATGAAGATGTTTGCGAATGTTGCTGAAGTCTGGCTGAACAACCTGTGTTCATACAGAATGTCATTGAAAGCTTCTATTGATTTAGCAGAGAAGTAGTTCTGTCACAAGTCTCTCCCCTTCTCACCTGTTTTTGTTGTTTGCTTGAAACCTTCTTTGGTGACTTCTTTCGCACAGTCCGGGATTTGTATCAATCCGTGTGCTGGTCTTTGGATTCCAGCGTGAGGATGACAATCCAACTCCAGGATACGTTCAGATGTCCAGGAAGGAGACCAGGAAGGAACAATGTCCGAGCTTGGAGACACGGAACGCCGTGACCCGAGCGCGGGCGAAAATCCAGGAAGTTCGAAGGTAAGGTTTTGACGGAAGGAAGGAAGGGGGATTCAAGGAACCGGGAAACAGGATACAGAAGAAAGCCCCGAGCGAACTCCGGCAACACACGTCCAACTACAGCAAGCAGTAGTGTTGAGGCGTACAGAGCCGTGGGGCGTGTCTGTTTAGTAGAATGCAGAGCATGGAGCGCAAGGTCTGACTAGCAAGCAGCGTTCTGTATCAGGCGGCCATGTTGGAAGGATTACTGCATTCAATCCCCTATGGGTCAGGGACCACAAAGTCCAGAAAGGACATAGGCGACGGTTCATGACAGTATGCCTCCTCTGCAGCCCAGGTCCTCCGGGTTTGCCTGGATGGATAAGATGGTATCCTCGAATCAGCCTGGGGGCATTCATTTTTGACACGGGTTCCCAAGTGCACTCACTGGGAGGATAACCTTTCCACTCGACCAAATATTGTAATTGACCACGTCGGTACCTAGAGGCACAGATTCTGGAGACCTCATTTTCGAGTTGGTCATTGACAATCACTGGGGTAGATCTTGGTGCAGTTCAAGAGGGCTGAACATATGGTTTTAACAGAGAGGTGTAAAAAACTGGATGGATCCTTTTCCATGATTCTGGTAGTCGGAGTCGAAAGGCCACTGGATTGACGATTTCTTTTATAGAAAAGGGCCCGTAATACCTGGGAGCCAATTTATTTGGTCGTAGGTGACGGGGAAGGAGTTTCGAGGATAACCAGACTTTATCGCCTACTGAATAGGAAGGCCCAGGTCTTCTTTTGGAGTCAGCATAATGTTTAACGTCTCTTCGGGCCTTTTCTAGGTGTTCCTTTGCTTCTTTGTGCACATTAATTAGTGTTTCAATCCAGGAATCAACCGCAGGAACTGGGGTAGGGTGTGGAAGAGTGGACGGTAGGACTGAAGTATGTAATCCTTGACTACAGAAGAAAGAACTGGTTTTGATAGCTGAATGATCCGAATTGTTGTATGCGAATACGGCCACAGGTATTATGAGTGACCAATCATCCTGGACCTTGGTGGCAAAGCAACGAAGATACTGTTCCAGGGTTTGGTTTACTCGTTCAGTGGCTCCATTGGTCTGTGGGTGATAACCCAAAGACAAGGCATGTTGGATTGCCAGTATACGACATAACTGTTTCCAGAACTGGGATATGTACTGGGGTCCTCGGTCGGAAATGATCTTGGAAGGTAGCCCATGAAGCTGGAATATGTGTTCCAGGAAAATTCCAGCAAGTTCAGATGAGGATGGCAGTTTGTATAAAGGTGTAAAATGAGCCATATGAGTGAACAAATCAATGGTAACCATTATAGTTGTGTAGCCCCTGGAAGAGGGTAGTTCCACGATAAAATCTGTGGCAATGATTTCCCAGGGGCTTGTTGGTATTGCTGGTTGGAGTAGGAGACCTGCTGGTCTTTTGTTATCATCTGTCTTTGTATCAGATGCAGAGTGTTGGTGATGCCACAATGTCCTGAATGGAAAGTATCATGGCATAGGCTTGTGATCTTTGTCTCAGTCCAGGAGTGGGAATGACAAAGCGATTGTCCTTGAACAGGTATCCATCCTTTGTTTTTAGATTCCATCGATTGTTTCTCTTAAACTCCTTCCACGGTTCAGAGGACTGGGTTTGAATTTGAATATCCTCCAGGAGGGTAATTGCTTGGGCAACAAATATTGTGTGGGGAAACATCTTAGGAAAGGTCCGATCTACAAGGGGTTCATAATCAGGATGTCTGGATAAGGCATCGGCTATAATGTTATGTGTTCCAGGGACATGATGGATTTGAAATTGGTATTGGGTAAAAAAGAAGGCCCAACGGGCTTGACAACTGTTTCTACATTCTAGGGATTGCAGGACTTGAAGATTCCGATGGTCCGTGCGGACTTGTACCGGGTGTTTGGCTCCCAAAAGAAGATGACGCCAATCAGTGAAGGATTGACGGATGGCTAGCAATTCCTTTTCCAGGACGGAATAATGAGTTTCACTGAGGGTCAAGGTGCGAGACAGATAGGCGATGGGGTGTTCTAACTTGTCGCCAAGTTCCTGTTTCAGGACCGCCCCGATGGCGTAGTTGGAGGAATCAGTTACAACAAGAAAAGGTTGATCAATGTCGGGTTGAGCTAGGATGGGAGCTTCTGTGAACTCTGACTTCAACCGCAGGAACGCTGAATCTTGGGCTGAGGTCCACCGAAAGGGGGTATCCTTCTTTAACAATGTAACAATAGGATGCACAATCTCAGAAAATGCTGGTATAAATTTCCGGTAGAAGTTAGCAAGCCCTAGGAAGGATTGAATTTGTTTTACAGTGGTTGGAACAGGCCAGGATAGAATGGAATCAACTTTTGAGGGGTCCATTCCAATTCCTTTTGGGCTAAGAACGAATCCGAGATAGTGAACAGTTGATACATGGAAAAGACACTTCTCGGGTTTAGCCAAGCGCTTATGTTCACGTAGACATTGTAAGACTTTCTTTACGTGCTCTTCGTGTTTCAGGTGGTCCTTGGAGTATATCAGTATGTCGTCTAGATATACAATGATGAAGAGGAACAGCATATCAGAAAACACCCGATCCATAAAACGTTGGAAGATTGCTGGGGCATTAGCAAGTCCAAAGGGCATAACCAAGTATTCAAAGTAGCCAAAAGGTGTTCTAAAGGCTGTTTTCCATTTGTCACCTTCCTTTATACGAATAAGATGGTAGGCACCCTTGAGATCTAATTTTGTGAAGATGACTGTACCTCTGACTGCTTCCAGGATGTCCGAGATGAGAGGCAATGGGTAACGATCCTTGAGAGTACACTGGTTAAGGCCACGGTAATCTAGGCATGGCCTAAGCTCCTTGGAATCCTTTTTGGGGACGAAAAATAGAGAAACGCCCGCCGGGGACTTAGACGGTCATATATTTCCATTTTCCAAGTTGGTATCCAGGTATTCCCGGAGGGCCCTTTTTTCGGGTTCTGACAAAATAAACATTCTCCCGAAAGGGATTACTGCTAAAGGTTCAGTATCGATGGCACAATCCTCAGGTCTGTGTGGTGGAAGAGCTTGAACAATGGATGTCGAGAATACATCTGTGTAGGCCTGATATGCCCTGGGAATCCGGATGATGTTAGAAACAGTGACTGGAATTTGCTGAGTTTCTTGAGTCTACCGAGGACCTTGGTAAGGTATCTAGGGATAATCAGTGGGACATACAATGTTCAGAACCAAGAAACAAGGAGCCTGCTTCCAAATTGATCTAGGGGTTATGCTTCTGTAACCAGGGCATGCCTAGAACCATTGGATAGTGGGCCGATCTTATAATGTCAAATTTAATCCTCTCTTGATGGTGGTTTATGGAAAGTAGGATCTGTTTAGTTTGAAGGGTTATGGGTCCCGAAGACAGGGGTCTCCCATCAATAGCTTCTACAGGTTGCATTGTCTCTCGAGTTTCATGTGGAATGTTGTGAGTAGTGACCCAATCATGATCTATGAATATGCCCATGACTCCGCAATCCACTAATGCCAGGATGGGGTAAGATTCTTTCTTGGAAGATGATAGGAATGCCTGTAGAATCACAAGATTATTTTGTCCAGGAGAGTTCAAGGAAGGAATTAATGTGGAGCAGACATCTCTCTCCCGAAACTGTGCCCCATCTAGGATCGGGAGCTGGCGTTTCCCGAACGCCGTGGAGGAGCAATAGGGCACTCTCTCACAAGATGTTTATCGGAGGTGCAATACATGCATAGACCAGTGTGAATCCGGCGCATTCTTTCTTGTGGGGTAATGGGTCCACGGAAGGCCCCCAGTTGCATGGGTTCTGGATCCGAGGTCGGAGAAGCTGTGGGCTCTCGTCTGGATGGGTGGTCTGTGGCAGGCTTTTGGAAGGTTGACTTAGACTTCTTTTTTTCTGTCTTTCTTTCCTGGATTTGAAAGTCGATTTGCATGGAAAGGTCCATAAGAGCCTGCAAGGAGTTTGGACGAGCTACCCTGGCTAACTCGTCCTTTATTTCTTCATTCAGGCCTCTTCGGAAGAGGGTGAAGCTGGCTTCTTGACCAATCAGCTTCCAATCAGACCAATCAGCTTCCTTCAAAAGTTGTTTAAAGCGGGTCACATAGGTAAGCATATCCTGGGATCCTTGTTTAAATTTAAGTAAATGTTCTTGAGCGTTGTAAACCTGCTCTGGGCCATCAAACATGGCCTTTAGGGCTTCCAGGAGGGCGTTGCCCAAATTGACTAGGGGGTTGCTCAGGTCAAGGCGTTTCCAGTGAGGAGTGAGATCATGAACCCCACCTTTGCTCTAGGAGTGGAAAAGTAGTAGGGCTTGAAGGTGAAGTGTACCAAACATGAATCACGGAAGGCATGGAGGGTTTTTGAAGAACCATCAAATTTGTCCACTACTCCTCCCAATAACACGCTTTCCTTAGTTGCAGAGTCACGTGACAAGACTAGCTGCTTTAATGCAGCATTCTCAGCCTTAAGGTTTTGGACTTCTGTGGTTAGTTCCTGCTTGCCTCGAATGAGGTCTTGAACCACGGCTTCCATCTCTGTGTCTGTATCGTTTTTTAGGCATCTCAATCTGTCACAAGTCTCTCCCCTTCTCACCTGTTTTTGTTGTTTGCTTGAGACCTTCTTTGGTGACTTCTTTTGCACGGTCCGGGATTTGTATAAACCCGTGTGCTGGTCTTCGGATTCCAGCGTGAAGATGACAATCCAACTCCAGGATACGTTCAGATGTCCAGGACGGAGACCAGGAAGGAACAATGTCCGAGCTCGGAGACACGGAACGCCGTGATCAGAGCGCGGGCGAAAATCCAGGAAGTTCAAAGGTAAGGTTTTGAGGAAAGGAAGGAAGGAAGGGGGATTCAAGGAACCGGGAAACAGGATTCAGAAGAAAGCCCTGAGCGAACTCCGGCAACACATGTCCAACTACAACAAGCGGTAGCGCTGAGATGCGCAGAGACGTGGGGCGTGTCTGTTTAGTAGAACGCCGAGCGTGGAGCGCAAGGACTGGCAAGCAGCGTTCCGTATCAGGTGGCCATGTTGGAAGGATTACTGCATTCAATCCCCTATGGGTCAGGGACCACGAAGTCCAGAAAGGATGTAGGCAACGGTTCATGACAAGTTATTTCTCTTTATTCTATTTAGAAATTCAACTGACCTCCTCTTCCTTAGGTGAGCTTCTGTTTTTGGAAATTCTCCAATGTTCAGGTCATTCTTTGGTATCACTAAAGCTGGAACAATGGGCAATGGGCCTTCTTTGTCTTTGACCCATGTCAGCGACTTTGCAAGCCTTGGCCATAGAGGTTTGCATACTTTTTCCACACAATCTATATCTGGTTTGTAATGTTCTGTTACTGCCACAGTTCTGCATACAACTATGCCTTCCTCCCAGCCATCTGGAGAAAGAACTGTTCCCCAGATCTGCATCTGTCCTCTCTCCTTGCATCTTCGTATGTATTCATCAGTTTTCCTTTGGTAATTGAGCTTCTTATTTATCTCCCATCTAATTCCTGTACCTTACCCTTCAGGCTGTTAATATCTTATCACATGATCTCCGGTGTGTTCTCTGGCTCTTGTCTTCAAATCCTGAACATAATCATCTTCTTCTGGACCTGACCATTCCATCACCCATACCAAAGATGCTGTTGGCCGTGGAATTGACCTCTTGCTTGGCAGAGTGTAAGGTGAGCCAAGCAATGAGCTGTCTGGACATTAATTTCCATAGCTATGAATATCTTTGACTTCTCTATAGCATATGGTAGAAGAGCACAAACATAGCAATCCTCCTCAGAGTTTCTCTTTCCTACCTCCTTCATGTGTTGATACCACATGTTGTTCTCCAAGTGTGCTGTACTGTCTAGATAATTATTGAACTCATAATCATCTTACCTTGCACTTCTATTAGGTCTTTTTCTTTCCAAATGAGCTTGTACATAGTGGTCATGGAGTATATAAAAAAAGACCTTCCTACAGGGGGAATCATAGGAACACTAGTCAGAGGAATAGGTGACTTTGCATGCGTCACTGGTGTCACTGGTGTAGGGATAATCACATATTGCCTTGGTATCTTCGCAACATCTAACTCTGCATAGGTTACCAGTGTGGGAAGAATCAAGGGAACTCCTACTTTTCTGGGACCAGTAAGGTAAGCAGCGTGCATTAGCAAAAACAGAAAAACAATAATATGTGCTCTGCACACATATATTATGCACCAGTACATGAGACCCCACCACTGGTGTTTCTCTACACGTCATTGCATCTGCTCACTTTCTAGAACTGCATTAATCTCAATGTTCCTCATTGTACCTGTGTACTACTTTTTAAGGAAGGAAAAAACCTTTTTAATCAGGCAGATTCATTAGATGCTCAGATAGCTGTTGGATAGGCTCAATTATCTCCACAAGTAGCCGTCTAATTGCAGGACGATTTATAGGGTCTCACAGAAACCCATAAGTGTTAGTGTTACACCAAACAAGATATAGATGGACTTGAATTATGTAAATAAAGACCATAATAAGTAGTCTGTGGGCATCAATGGTTGATAGAACCATGAATCTAACCAAAGAGAAACTCGGTGAGAAACGAATTGGGGAACTGCTCTCTCTTCCAATCAAAAATCAAGTTCTGGCATTTTTAGTACACCAGCACTTTCTAAAGTTCAATTGAAGAGATTTCTGTGGCTTAAAAATGTGGATCACTGCACTCTTGCTAAAATATTTATAAAGAGTGTTCGGGGTAAGCCACAGTCCAAATGCACACTGCATTTATTTATTCACAATCTTAGTGTCCTTCTTCCTCGTCATCAGTCGAGTCTGCATGTGCTAAACTGCTTCTTCTTGTCTTGCTTCCAAATCAACGGGTAGGGTGTATCGGTCTCACCAGCATACTGCTTCACATCGCCCAAATGAATCCAGGCACACCTTTCTTGAACTTTTACTGCTGAGGGGCTGACATTCTCGACGAAGTATGGACCACTAAAATGGGGCTTGTGCAAATTCCTTGTGAAGTTGCAAATTAAAACAGGATCTCTAGTAAACAATTTAGATACAGATAGATCTTTAGGTACGATTGTTGAATAGGCTTTATCTGTGTCCTGAGACCGACACCCCTTACTCTTGAGTTGATCTGAAATGACAGTGATACTATCGGTCATACATGTTAAATACACACATAGCTCATTTCCTAACAATTCTGCTGTCTTCTGGGCATCAATTCTAATCCTCAATGGAGGAATCAGAGGTGTTCTCATCCACCAGCCTGTTACTAACTCATGGGGTGTGAGGTGGTGGTGCGACCTAGGTTGATTTCTTAATTCATGCAATGCTAGGGGCAGGCAATAGAGCCATCCCTTCTTCAGTGATAATTTAAGTTTAGCAATTCTCTCTTTGAGAAGATTCTTGAGTCTCTCACATATCCTGTTCGCTGGCAAGTGATAAGGAGAAGAAAACCTGTGTGTTATGTTCAGTAATAGACTAATCTGCTCAAATAATTTATTGACAAAATGGGGGCCATTGTCGGATCTCAGCACCTCACATACCCTCATCTAGGAAAGACCTCTGAAACTAAAAACTTTGCAGCGCAAGTGGCATCAGGGTGTGTACATGGACCACCTTCATTTCATATCTTAAAGGGGCACACCACCACTATCATATGCCTATATTCATTACATACTTGCAGCATATCAACATAGTCGATATGTAAATGCTGAAAAGGACCATTTGGTCGAGGAATCACTCCTCTAATTGTTCGCAGTGTGTGCCCAGTGCTAAACTTCTGACATACGATGCAATTTACTACATAAAAGGCATCGTGTTTGTAAGGGAGAATTCTCTGTCTAGGCTGAATTTCCTAACCTAGTGAGTCCCCCAGCAGCTTTGCTGGATTTCTGGAGTTTGTTTTTTTCTCCTGCCAAGAGTGATACTCTTTTTCTCCCACTCTTGGACATGTTTTGTGTTGTTCCTTTGACTGTTAATGTGTTTTATGGGCTATGGGGTCCTTTACTCCATAGGGTCTCATGTGTTTTTACTATGTGTGTTACACAGCACCCTCCGTGCAGTGACACAGGGGTGTCATAGTGACACCCGACCATAGACTCCATACCCTGGGACTGACTACTGTCTCCGAGGGCATGTAAAGTCACCATTGGCTTTACTAGTCCCAAATTATGAACAGAAACCAGTACAAACCATCATATTGTGGACGTACTGGTCGGGGCAATTCTTAGATTCTGTGTGGATTACAGAGCTCTTACTGCAGTCACTAAGACTGATGCCCACTCTTTGCCAAGGACAGATGAGTTGGTAGATAGACTTGGTACAGCCAAGTTCCTCTGCACATTTGACTTGACGTCAGGCTATTGGCGAATAGCCCTGACAGACCATGCCAAGGAGAAAACTGCATTTTCTACCCCAGTTGGCTTATACCAGTTTAAGGTTATGCCTTTTGGATTGAAAAATGCACTTGCTACATTTCAAAGGATGGTAAACCAGGTTCTGAATGGGATGGAGGACTTCTCCATGGCATACTTGGATGACATAGCAGTGTTCAGCAATTCCTGGGAGGAACAAGTGGACCACCTGAGATATGTTTTGCAGGCTTTGGAAAGGCCAATTTTACCATAAAGGCAAGTAAATGCCAGATTGGACAGAGTAAAGTGGTCTACCTTGGACATGAGGTAGGAGGTGGAGAAATAAGGCCTTTGCCCAGTAAGATTGAAGCTGTGCAAAATTGGACAACACCTACTACTCAGACCCAGGTGAGAGCCTTCTTAGGCCTCACTGGATATTACAGGAATTTCATTGAGAACTATGGGTCCATAGCTTGTCCACTGAATGTCATCTCCTCTCCTAAATTCCCTAAAAAGGTTAGGTGGAATGAGGAATGCAATCAGGCCTTTGAAACCCTGAAAAAGGCTCTTTGCCAAGCCCCAGTACTCAGAGCTCCTGACTACCACCAAACTTTCATTGTGCAAACAGATGCTTCAAATGTAGGAATAGGTGCAGTCCTCAGTCAACTGGATGGGAAAGGTAGGGAGCACCCCATTTGCTTCATCAGTAGAAAACTGAAGGATCCTGAAACAAGGTGGGCAACCATTGAACGAGAGTTTTGCTATTGTGTGGGCTCTGAAGAAGTTTAGGCCATACTTGTATGGTTCTACTTTTGTCATTCAGACTGACCACCAACCCTTGAGATGGTTAATGCAAATGAAAGGGGAAAACCCAAAACTATAGAGATGGTCAATCTGCCTGCAAGAGTTTGATTTCAACATTGAGCACAGGTCAGGGTGTCACCACCACCATCTCTAGGATGTATGTCATCGGCTAGAGGTATGAGATTCATCCAGGAGTGGATTAAATCCTCCTGTCCCTTAGTCTGGGGGGGGGGGCAAGTGTTAGGGAGAATTCTCTGTTTAGACTGAATTTCCTAACCTAGTGAGTCCCCCAGCAGCTTTGCTGGATTTCTGGAGTTTGTTTTTTTCTACTGCCAAGAGTGAGACTCTTTTTCTCCCACTCTGGGACATGATTTGTGGTGTTCCTTTGACACTGGGTAACACTGATAAGTGCAGAAAAAGAAGAAAAATGCGGGGGGACTGTATGGTTACGGATACAGTCCCCAGTGCAAGGGGTGGCAAGGAGGTAGTGCAGACGGTTGGCAGAGTGAGCAGGGGACAGTGGGTGGCCAGATGTACAGTGCCAAGACAGAGCAGATCAGCAGGAGAGGAGGGGAGAGAAGCCAGAAGCAAAGAGGAAGGTCTTGAGGAGCTTCTGGAACCAGAGATGGTTCTCCTCAAGTTTTAGAGTGGCAGGGAGGCTGTTCCAGAGGGAGGCCTTGGCTGAAGACAGAGATCTACCCCCAGCTTGTTTCTTTGAAAAACGACTGACCATGAGGGAGTTAGAGATAGAGGAGCGAAAAGCTCTGGATGGGAGGTATTTGCAGAGGGATAGCTGAAGGTATTTTTGACCCAGGCCCCAAAGAGCTTTATGGACAATGCAGAGGGTTTTGAATTTAATCCTTGCATCTACTGGGAGCCTATGGAGAGATTTCAGAGCTGGAGAGATACGGTGCCAAGGCTTGAGGCCAAGGACAAGTCTCACAGTTCTTTTCTGGATTAGTTGCAGAGGGCGGAGAATAGAGGCAGATAGATTTAGAAAGAGGCTGTTACAAAACTGTCCAGTGTTTGCACTCTGCTGTATCTGCATGGGTGCATGCTGTGACTGCCCTTGCGGCGGATCAGTGGTGCTGGCTGTGGTTGCAAAGCCTGTTGCATTTGCGGTGCTTGTGCTTGATACACTGTCTGTTCTTGGCAAAACCCATCCCTATTTTGTGGGCTATATGCTGGAGGATAAGCTGTCCCCCCTCTTGAGAATTGCCCATTCTGTACATACCCTTAGCTCCCACATGTTTTTTGCAATGTGCCCTGTCATGCCACATGTCCAACATACAGGAGAGAGTCTTCTAATTTACCCTCCTTGCATATTTTGATTGTCATTCTTCATATTCTTTTTTATTTTTTTAATTATTTTTTATTTTGGTTGGCTGAAACAAATCAGCCTTTCAAAACAGCAACAAAATACATACAATTTATCATAAAGAAAGTAAAAATATAAGCAACAATTACACACATTTAAACAAATCTAAACAATTAGAAATTAAGCATAATAAACAGACTTCATTTTCTTTAGCAACTAGAATACGAGAGAAGCATTAAATAAAAAATAAGAATAAAAGATAATACATGACCCCCGAAAATACATAAACAGTCAATGAGAGTCCCAGAATAATAATAAAATACAAATTTCACAGAACTTAGTCAAAAGAATGACAAGTAAAGTTGTACACCAGTAGTTCTCAAATACCACTACAAACAAGAGGCCAAACTATAAAGATCTCTCTTGAGATTAATGTAGGTCCGATTTCTCTAGATTAGATCTCTTAGAGTTTAGGTACTTTACTGCGATGGAAAAATTGCATCAAAAAAATGAACTATAGCAATTTTAACAGTAATCCTAGGATTGATAAAAATAATCAGCCAAATAGAATTGGAGTCTAAGGGACAAAAGATACAGATTACATTTTTTAAATGTAAATTGCGTACTTTCACCAGAGCTGGCCAGTCCATGATCAGATGTTGAAGAGATTCCTGTTGGAGATTATCAACACAGAACCTACAAAAATTCTGATCTCTTGGAATCTGTCCCCTTTTAGCCAATACTACAGCGGTCGGCCATAAATTAAGCCTAAACCGTAGGAATTCATAGCGAAGGTATGGAGCAGGGCACTTGACTAGGTAGTCGGCCATATGCCGAAGTTGCTTATGGCCAAAGGGGGCCTTGTCAAAGTCATGTAAGGATGTGCATTTGACACGGTTGCTGATCCAATCATAGTCGAACAATTTATTTTTTGCCCGCAAAGGGTTTTGTAATAAGAGGTCCAGAGATATAGAGGCATCCGATAAAGCATCCAAGATGCGATTCCTCCACCTGGTAGGAACATGATGGTCAGACTCTAAAAGATAATGGGCAACTACACTCAGTATATTATTAGTTTTGAGTCCTTAGAGGCATTTACGTAGGAAAGAGGCCATTTTCCATAAGACATGAGCATATAAAGAAAGAGAACCCAATTCATGGAACCCACCTTGGTTGTTCTGAAAGCCACCCCGGTTATTCTGGAAACCACCTCTTCCTCTGAAACCCATTCCTCTGCCTCGCGGCGTGAAACCATTCCCTCCTTGATCTGATTGGTGTTGATTATACACATGCGATGAACCTGCTGCTTGAAGCTGCATTCCCAGCCCTTCTCTGCTTTTCAATACCACCACTTCAATGGCGTATTTTGACAATTTCTTCTGAACTAACTTAGCCTCCTTGATTTTCTAGCATCCTCCTTCTTCTTATTTTTCTCTTGCAACAATCGGCAATGATGCACAATAGTCAAATGTATCTCTGGCCATGGTTTAACTTCCCTTCCCACTAATTTCTTAAACAGTCTCTACCTGCTCTGGCGATCCCTGACACAGAATGTGGTAAAATATTGACACTGATTTCCCCCATGGCTCCCTTATTTCCAACGTCCACCGTTCCGGAATACTTTGAATGTAAGCAAGCAGATCTTCGTCATCTTTCATTTTAAGTGCCATAATTGCACCCATATCTGACATATCAGGATACCGTACCCTGAGTGTTTTCCAAAAAGCAGCCCTACAATTATTAAATGGCACTCCATTATGAGCTGTGTTCTGAGCCGTGATGCTTGCGTAACCTGCTTGTGCCCCAATGTCATCAGCCCTTTCTCCAACAACAGCTGCTATGAGACCTTTAATGTCTCCTATCGCTAACGTATTTCCTTCTGTCATCTTTTCTAGCTCACAAATCCATTTTCCCACATCAGCCGTTAAACTAGGGAGTTAACATCTGAAACTATCCTAGTCCATCTGGGGCCAAGGGATATACTACGGTCTGGCCCCTCAATTCTCCAATAAGGGGTTGTGCGTTTACCAAAATCCACAATTGGCTCCCATTGTCTGCCTATCTAGTGTGGAGACAATGGTTCATGATTGCCTTCTGCCTGCCAATGACCTTAAACTGTTCACATATGGTGGCGATTCCCCCCTATCACTATGCAATCGTCCTTTAGGATGCTCTGGATACGCAATGGGATCTGGCGTCCTATCTTTAGGTTGCACTAGATCCAACCATCTCACTTCCTTGTCTGTCTGCAAACATCCCTCGGGACAGCATAAACTTTCTTCCTCCTCCCCATGTGAGGTTTCTCTGTCTTTGTCTGACATATCTAGTCCCCAACTAGTATGGCTTTCATCCTTTTCATCCCTCTTTAAAGTCAGCTTGTCTAAAGACAAGGCTCTATGCTTGAGACTAAACGTGCTTCCTTCTTTTCCTTGTGACTGGGCAACTATCGATCAATCTCCTTTTCCTCTGCTTCCCGATTCACTTTTTGTCCTCATCTCCTGATAAGCTTTCTCAAGCCTATCTCTTAAGCTTCCTATCTCGAAATTCTCATCTAGGTTTATTCTATATGGTCCTGACATTACTCCCTGCAACGGGAGAAACTCCTCTATATCACCCCATGATATTACTGGACTTGGTTCCATCAGCCCTTTATCAATACTTTTTCCCATCGAGCTTGAGCAATATCTGTCCACCCACCCATTCGTTCTGTATGATCGTAACCTCGTCAGCTCTATCCTTTTCTCCTTTCGATCTCTTAATCTCCCATTGTATGTCTAGGGTCACATTTGGTTGTTCACTTTTCTACTCTTTGTCTTGTAAGACCTTAAATGTCTCCTTTCTCTTAAGTCTTTTCTGAGCTATCATCACTGCTTTAAGCAGGCAGTTCATATATCGGATTACTTTATCCTGTTGCCTCCTTTAATTCCCTTAATGGATACAATCCTTCATCTTTTGCACTGTCGCCATTTACTTCGGGTGAGATAACGGGAGCAGAAGGCTCAACACCTTCATCTCTACACTGATTAAGCATCCAGTCCTCATGAGGCGGATCTTCTCTTTCCTCCTGGTACATTTTCCAAAGCTCCAAACTAGCTAGCCTTTTCTCCAATTTCTTTCTTTGAACATTGTATCTGCAGTACCCTTAACCCATTCTGCACTGTACTGTTTGAGCTTTGGTGTGTGTTTTGACAGTTGCTTGCAAAGATTCATCAGTGGAGTAATATCCCCCATTGCAACAATTCTCAATTTACCATTGATGTATACAAAATACATTCAGAAAAATAACAATTATGAGTGTGCACCATTTTCAGAGCTCAAAACCTCTACTTATCAGTTTGCTCCAATCTACCTGTTCAGTCGGCGCCAACAATGACTAGAAAGATAGATATTAACTTTTAATCTCTACTCAACGCAGCCTATCTTTGTCCCTCTTCGACACTTCACTTTTTCAAAACACAAAATACACAAACAGGCAAACTAGTCGACTTCACATATATCTCCTCAGCACTCTTCGATGCTATCTCTTGCCCCTAAAATACAACGACTGGAGTTTGAATTGTTTCCTCTCACAGACCTGTCTGTGTGCAGCCTAGTTTACCCCTTGGGTTTTGAAATGACTTCTTCTAAAAGCTTCTTCAGCTTAGGACTCTGGGCTATGCAGATGCTCCTTGTCTAGACGCTCCTCGTCATATATGAACCAACCCTTAGTTATCTTATACTTTATCACACTCCCCATTCCCTTATTTTTCCAGTCCCCTAAATCTACTCACCATTTGCCTTTTCAGCTCCTAAACATCAGGATCGTCTCCTCATCCAACCGGCCACCGTCGCCTTTGGTACGCTCAGCGTCAGTGGAAACCAGGAGGGATTTCGTGAAAGAGGGGTCTGTGCCACCTGTTTCATCTTCTTGCAAGATTTCTATATCGGCCGCTCTGCACAGGAAGCCTCGCGATCCACCAGCTAAATGGCAGAGGACGCCTGATGTTCCCAAATTCTAAAAGCCTACTGGGTCAATGGTTCTTTTAACCATTCTCTCTGCTACCACGTGAACCCGTTGGCCCTTTAAGTTGAGATAACAGTTAACAGTATTTGAGAAGGAAAGGGATGCAGATCTTACTCATACATCAATAATCAGGCCGACTGTTTTATTAACAATTATCTAAAACAGGGAGTACAACGGACATCAACTGACGTTTGCTCAAGTCTCCCAGTACATTTAATGAAAAAAGACGCTTTTATACCAAAAAGTCATCATATGTGACATCATACTATGTGGCAAAATAAGAAAACCTACTAGGTTGTGATAGGCTTAAAGGGAACATCTAAGTATACTTTCTATAAGGGCAGGGATTATGATTGGGGCTCTAAAGTCAGGTGGACAACTAAGACCACCCCAAGTGCAAGTCATCTTCCATGTTAGACTAATACACATCGTTCTATTGCCTACTCAAACTTTAGGGCTCTTTGATACGTGGCCCTCTATAATTTGGGTGGCACGCATGTGCCCTTATGGAATATTCCAATCGATGGCAGCACGCAAGCTGTTACCGCAGTTGCTGGGGGGGTTGGCCTGGTCATGCCTCCCCACCCAATTAGCCCAACATCCATCATCACTCCTGCGGTCTGCCATTCAATTACTGTGTTTGAACTTGGCATTGCAGGGCTCAATGTGCCTTAGAATAAAAGGGAGAGTAATTTCTGCTTCATGTGACGTCACCAGTCTTCTGTTTCATTCATTTTCATGCTTCTTCTGGAACTTCCTTCAGAAGACCATCAATTCTCAGCGGATACATATAGGGTTTTCTCGATGCATACCTTGTTTCAAGGGCTCTTTGTGGTATAGTTATCATTATTGGCTTTGCGCACGTCGCAAATACCGGCTGTCAACATATAGGTTCCCCCCCCCAGATACCCCTCTTACTATTATAATAATACCACAACCCCAACAAAATACCCCCCAAAATAAAAAAATAAAAAAACGGGATTTCTGGCAATGTAAAATCAGGCGGTGAAAAGTACCAGGACCAAAAATTGGTCGGCGAAATGCGTGTATACCGGGGGCGAGACTTCCGGTAGAGGTTCTTGGCTCTTTCTCTCCAAAAACAAACTGCAGCCCTCCCCCTCCATTTTAGCTCCCTTCTCCTTTATTGCTCTGATCCCCTTACCATGTTGACCACTTGTGACTGTTAAGCACTCTGTTGCTTCTCAAAGCTAGATCTGTTCTCAATAAATACCCTAATAATATTAAAAGTAATAATAATTTGCTCAAACTTCATAAGTTCAATTTGTTTTACTGCTTCATTTTAGACTCACATCAGATTACTTACAATTCAACACAGGTTTCAGTGTAGTTGTAGGATTGTTCAGTGCCACCATGGCTGCTCCTTCTGCCGCTGCCCCATGATGCAGCTCTCCCTGTGCCCAGAGGGTGAAGTAGGGTAGGAGGGGAGGAGGCAGAGCTTGGAAGCACCTTGCTCTCTGGCACTGAAGTATCCTTCACTTCCTAAGGCTTACTTCTGTGGGGTCTTTTAGATTTTCTCCCTCTGTCAGACTGGCCTGCTTCCATGTGAAACCTTAGGGACCCAAGCAACCAGACCCACAGTCACTTCCATTATTACTGATAGAAGGTTTTGGGGGAAGATTAAGGGGATGCAGTGAAAATGGCAGAGGGAATGAGCAAAACATCTGACGGTCTTGATAAACAAAGTTGTCCACTAACTTCTTTTCACAGATAGATGGTGGCAAACACTCAGAAACATTGAATTGTGATTTGATCTATACAATATATATTCATCATATGTAAAGGCGCCCACTGATCTAACACCCCTACCACAAAAATCTCACATGAAAATTCTGGGGCAATAACCAGGATGTTTATATCTTATTATTCGATTTTATTTAAACAGGTAAATGAAAACGAAAGGTGATGCCTCACCCTTTATTCTGAAGAATTAACTCGCACTCTTTTATCCAATAAAGGCAGCTTGACTCTAAAAAAACCCCAAATAAACGTCCTGATTGTATCTCCCTAAATTACAATGCATGCAATTATCTAAATAACTATTCTAGACAACAAATTTAAAAAAAAAACATTAAAATGATCACAGCTTGCCGGCTTAAGTACATCTAAAATTTCATAACAATGTACAATTTTTAATCAACTTTATTTTCTCGAGCCCCACAGGCAAGTGCTGGGACCAGAGAAAAACAGAATAGGCACTTCACTTGATTTTCCCTAATGCCATTGACAAGGTTAGGCTTCAGGGAACATCTTTGCCACTTACATTGTATTAAAATAGAGCTTTCTTAATCACAGTGTAATTCTAATTTGAATAAATAGCACTGTTGATTTCTTTTGTTAACATGCTTGGATAACAAGCCAGACAGTTTGTTTTGTAGATGCAAGTCACCAATAGGGCCCAGGAGGATTTCCCAATGCATTTTCATGATGCCTTTGTCCCCAATATATGTCAGCATAGAAACATTCTCTTGCTGACTCTGCACATACATTTCCATGCTACCTGCACACATATCTGCCAGTATACCCATATAAGAAAGTACTCATTTGCCACAGAATATGTTAATTGACATCTTTGATTTCATCATCATCCTCACATCCCCCAATAAGTATCCATGCTCAGCACAAACACATACGTGCACACAACCACATTCATCCATGTAACATTTACTCACTCATTTCGTCCCTCTTTCAAATGGCATTCACTCATGCACCCAAACACTATCCATTCACTTATTCATCTGCACAACCAACGCCCACCCAAGCATTTTACACTCACTCATTAATTCACACAGGAACGCATACATAAAACACATTCTTAACATCAGTCGCACTCTGGACTTTACTCCTCTCTGTGAGCTGGCCTCTCTAGAAACATGGAAACATGGACGCCGAGGGCACTGCTCTAGGGAGGGCTGGGAAAACCCAGACAAACACTCAGATGTGTAGTTCCACAGCCTGCATCCCAATGGGTCATGCAAGGCTGGAAACAATTTTTCCCTTTGGCAGTTTAAGCCAGCCCAGAAGGCTCCCTTAGTAGGAGTTAACAACAGGGGAAGCATTCAGTGTTTACCCTGAGCTGGTTTGCTACTCCATAATTGTTGTTACTGGCAGGTTGGAAACCTCTCACCAATTATGGACAAGCTGCTGCTGTAGATTTGTCATTTAAAGACCCACCACAGTTAGGCGATCTGCAGTTCCAGGCAGCTTCACCCAGTCAGCTAAGCCCCCAATCTGTCCTCTGATTTAAAAATCCTTCAAGATTCTGCCTTAGGCTGACCTTGTAACACATCCTTCTGCAGGGCACCCTCCAGCTATCTCTGTAGTATGATACCACATCAGCACTTTTCCAGTCAAACTGGATCCCTGTTCTGAAAATCCACTACGAATGACAGAAGTCTCCCTGTTTTCAGTGTGTTAGAAGTAAATATCTGATACATTTCCCCCATGCAACATCAATTGATGGGGCAATTTTGCGTCTTGTTATTGCCCCTCTTCAGATGCTGACACTACCAATTATCCTCTCCTTTTTTTGGGTTGGACCAATGTATTCTATCATGTGTGCAGATGGGCCTTTAATCACATTAACCCAAACAGGCCCATCACTTAAGAATTGAGTACATGGTTGTACTTAAAGCAAGTTTATTGTACAATTATCCGGGGAGCAGTTAGATGGTGTTGCAGGACCAAACTAACCCAAGTCTCAACAAACCACATCAATTGACATATTTTATACATTTTTGCAACAGTTAAAACTCCCCAGATACTTTATTGCAATCCACCCCAAACATGATTCGACAAAAAAACATCTTTTCCCAATTCCTACATTTTCGTTGGTCAGTTTTATCTTAATAGTCAACTTCAGATCATATTCATAACACACCTCATTTTAGGATTTGTTCTTGGTGGGTCATGACATCAGCACATGGGTAAACATTGGTATTGAAACATAATTCATTACTAGCAATAACTGGCCTAAGTAATTTAAACCCTAATGCTTGATTTGCACATGGTTCACATGAATATTCCCAGCGATATGAGGAAGGCTGGGTAGATGATTTCACTTTGAGTTAGTTATGTTATCTCATTCCCCAGGTCATTAGTATCAGTGGAAAATTATAATCTAAATATCCTGCTGCTTTATCACTCAAATTACAACTCCCGGTTTCTTATTAATCAGTTGTGGGTATTGGCTAAACCCGTGTTTGACTGCTAGCTAAAATAGATAATGAAAACCCCTTTTGTCATGCTCCCATTCATCAGGAGATTACCTTCTGCCATCTGTGATATTGATCAAACCATAAAACTCATGGCCAGCTCCTGCAGCTGCGCTGATGGCAACAGTTGTGGAATGACTTATTAACCCCACCTGTGGCTTCTAAAACCTCACATAATCAGTTACTTAACAGTCAAGGTTCACCTTATAGACAATATGGACTACTGTGGGTTTGATACATGTGTAAAAGCCCACTATATTGAGAGACATTAATGAATTCCCCATGTATTGTTGTTAATTTGCATGTATGTTTTTACATTTTGGTGGGTTTTACATGTTATCTTTCTATGCGCGTTCAAGCTAATATGTATCAATTCAAGACAACAGTAACATTAAAGTAACATATCCCATCCATAATTAACTACACTTTGATATATATGAAAATTGCAACATCACGCCCTGCTTGCGGCTCCACCCAGTTATCAATAAGGCACAGGCAACTTGGACCTCTTGTTATCATGGGGAACTTTCCTGACCATCCCAACATTGCCCCCTTTAGTAACTATTTTAACTAACAAATCATAATCATCTTCTTGGAGAACAACCCCACAAACATCTCTAACACTAATCTCAATATGGGCATACTCTTCTGCCAAACAAAACCACTCATCACCCCACCATTCCCACAATATACCTGCTGCTCCACACAAGCACACTAATTTGGTGGATGACACAAGACTACGTTAGTGCGAGTACCCATATGGGATGTAGTGGTGGTGACCCTACCCTTGGACAGGGTTGCGATCATCATGTCAGCCACTGTTAGTCAACACAGATCTGTTAGTCAAGATTGGGGCAGTGATGGCGGAATTATTTCCTATTGAGCACCTACTTGGTGAAACCCAGGTGGATGCGATAGCACACTCCAAATCTCAGGAAACAGTTGATCAGCCTGTGGCACAGTGGAGTTTTGATACCTTGATCAGGACTTGGTCAAGGCACAGAAATATCCCATTTTAGGTTTGTTCTACAACCATTTGTTAGATGCAGAGCAAACTCCTCTGTGTCAGGGCAAATCCAGTGGGTGGTATCTTTGTCATTTCTGGGAATGCTACATTTTGCCCATGATGGAATAACTGCGGGTCACAGAGGGTCACAGAAAACACCGGACATTTTGAAAGAGTATGCTTATTGGCCACACATGTCCCAAGATGTAGAGTTGTATGCTTAGGGATATTTGGTGTGTCCTGTGAGAAACCTGAGGGTATTCTCCCAGGTAGACCCTGGGTATCCCTTACTCAGGTGGCCAGGGATGGGCTGGTGCTCTCAGATCCTGGATAAGCGAGGGAGGATCTCCTGGGTACGGGAA
The DNA here is from genome assembly GCF_040938575.1 of Ambystoma mexicanum. NCBI lineage: Eukaryota > Metazoa > Chordata > Amphibia > Caudata > Ambystomatidae > Ambystoma > Ambystoma mexicanum. Next base: position 1,155,159,179 of record NC_090928.1, read on the forward strand.
CCAGGGGGTCATGCTCGGGGGAAAACCTCATGTGAGACACATTATTACATCATGGAAGACAACAAGGAGGACAAAGTTCCTGAGGCTTTTATAGGCTGTTCCAAATCAACCTCCCTCCACTCAATGAATTTCCCTTACCATAATCCAACAACCCCTCTGCATCTGGTAAACCTATTAGGAACCCAAACCCTGTGGCCGTGGTCCCTATTTTCCATTTGCCTACACGAATACTCACAGTCATTCTTCTCCCCGTCCCTCTGATTATTATTTTCCAAACTCTCATTCTGCTTTGACAATAAATTACAGTTCCCACAATCCCCCTTACTCATTTCACAAACCCTGCAAATCTCACCATTCCGTGTTCACAACCCCCTAGGACGAGGGATATAATTCCTCATGACACCTTTTCCCCATCCTACCCATTAGGGTATTTAGAAAATCTATCCCCCCTTTTTCAACACAAACACTCTCTCACATTGTGAACGACAACAGATTAACACTAGAGCCCTTTACCTGACATGTCCCAACACAAGGGACAGGCAGAGTCAGGCAATTGATGATAACTACACATACCTGACTGCCCTTTGTTTTTCCCATAGGGATAAAAGGCAGAGCACAAGAGCACACTTTGAGCAAGGCCAAACACACTGGGGTGGCAGTTCAAACAGAGGAGAAAGGCAGGGAGATATGAAAGGACGACCAGGAGGGAATTGCCCTTGCCCTTTTCAACCCAGGCCAGCAAAGCCTCAGAGAAAAGAAACGTAAGACTGGGAATTGCAGCTGACGAGTGGTGTGACGGATGCCAGAGGTACATGGGACCCTCCAGCACTGATAGCTAGGGCAGGGAGAGGCAGTTGCCATTGATGTATCGTCCTTGACCCCAGCAGCAAAAGAAATGGCAATGAGTTCAGCACAGCCGATGAGTCGGAAGAAACTGATAAGTGGTTGGACTGTGTTAAACTCAGGTTGCAGTGGCAACATTGTATATAAATAAAGAAGATAGTAGACAGAGGTCTTTTGTGAGTTAAATTGGTACCATAAACAGAGTGGTCTGGCACCACCTGGGTGTTCATTCGAAGGACTCTGGCTGGTAGCCCTCGACTGAACAAGGAGAGTGTAATGATCTAACATTGGGAAACTATAAATACCAAGAGGCCTTAGGACTTAGGTAAGAGAAGCACCTAAGTCGTCTAGAATGATTTGTTGTTAAACTGTGAACTGTGGCAAGTGAGAACCCAACAGATGGATGCCAAGAGAAAGCTAGGGGAACGGAACCCCCACTTTCTGATGAGCTTATGAAATTGTGAACTGTGGCAAGTGTGAACCCGACTGAGGGATGCCGATAGAATGCTTGGGAAAAGGAACCACCTGATTTCTGATGAGCTTATGAAATAGTGAACTGTGGCAAGTGTTAACCCGACAGAGGGATGCCAGTACAAAGCTTAGGGAAGTGAATCCCGCATTTGGAAGAAAACAAAAAGACTTTGATAAGGGCAAATGTGAACCCAACTGAGGGATGCCTGTGAATTGGGGTGAATAGGGACACAGCCATGAACATTGTGTGAACAACCGTAAACCGACTGAGGGATGTCCACAGTGAAGTTGTTGGTCTGAGTCCTACTGACTGAGGCTATCGTTGAGAGAAGGATTTGAGCCCAGCTGAGGGGGATTAAAGTATGAAGAGTAATCACCGGACGTGAATAATTACAGAAGGAACTTTTGTTGTTGTTATTTTTGGCACATGAGGCTCGCTGAAGCCAAAGACTTTGCATGAAGGAGACTTGGGCACAGATTTTGAGAAAATGAACTGTAACTCTTTGCTGGAGAAGCCCAGGAGTGTGCTGTGCTCAAAAGTCCCGCCTTGTCCCGTGATAAAAATATGGGGTGGGGATGCCCTGGCCTTAACATCCTGACTTATCATTTTGTGAACACTCTTTCTTTTCTTGTGTACATTATCCCACACTACTTTGTAGCACAGCGGTAAGGATTATTAATATAATGTTTTAGTATAGGCCCTTTTTATTTGACTAGACTCCACTTGTACTGTATAATTATTGTTTGATGGTCAAAGATTGCTTCCATCTTAGATTTAGGTTTAGAGTAGGTGTTTATCTATTTTTACAGTCTAATAAACACCCTTGAACTGTGATCACTTGAGTCTGTCTTACTTTGATATCATGCCTTTGTTACAGTCCACAGTTTCAACAGGCCTCTCCAAAACATATAGTACCAATAATGAAAAGAGTTCTGGTCAGACTTACAAATTGATTTCCTTGACACGGTCCAATAATCAGCACAGGGAAACAGGTATATGCTGACAGTCTCCTGTTTAGTGTTCACATTGTTGGAGTGTATTCTGACACCTGACTGCAACCTGCAAACAAAGGCCACATTGCTGGTGACTCATATTCTCTCTAGGTTTAGTTTGCCTCAAAGAATAGACTGTGTAAGTCATGTTACTAGTGTTGTGACGACTAAGATGTGGCAACTTTTTGGAGTGAAAGGGAAACTGCACATTTCCTATAGGCCATCTACTTCTGCTGGTGTGGAATGTTGCAAAAGATCAATCATTGATATTTTTAAAAGGTTTGCAGCTGAAGCAGGGACCAGCTGGGATGTACTTCTCCCTCTAGTGCGAATGGCTATTACGTCAACATCATCAAAATCCACTAGCCTCAGCCCACATGAAATTATGACAGGCAGGAAAATGGTCCGCCACAACATTTATTTTACAAGTCTAATGAACAAGTACTAGTAAATGCATCCACGATTCAGGAATATGTAGAACATTTGAGAAAGTACCTGCAGCATGCATTCACATTTGCATTTCGGAATTTGGAAAGAGCATCTGGCAGTGCCAAATCATACTATGATAAGAAAACATATGTATGGGAATATGAAGTAGGCAATCAAGTTTTTCGGTTTAATTACACAGGAATGGCAAATTTCTGGCATCCTGGCATTGCCGTAAAAAATTGTAGATTATGGTGAAGGAAGGAGATCTGGTTGTGGAACAGTTCGTCCACATGCACCAAATCAAGCCATTTCACCTAAAACATGAGGTTAAAAGGCTGGAACAAGCTGGTGAAACTAGTAGAGAATGAAAGGTATAGTAAAAAAAGAAATATAGCGTTTAACTTTGAAAGGATATACTGTAGCAGGTAAGTAGGTGTGCACAGTAGCAGGTAAGTAGGTGCACTTGAAAATATTAATATAAATACTAAAATGGGGTGATAAACCAGGTAAATTGGTGTGCATGAAGTATTAATATTCATTGTAAAATGTGGATACAAGAGGTGAGTAGCTGCGTGTGAGAGTATGTATGGATGCAAGGTGTGTAAATAAAATATATATATATATTTAATAATTTATTTAATTTTTTAAATTTGTAAAGGACCTAAACCCTGAGGCACCAGGGCGCAGTTACGAGACCAGTTACATGAAGCATAATAACTTATAGTGGCTTTGAATACAGTGACAAGTGCATACAGCTGCAAAAGTGCAGGTTTGTAGCATATATCCTGTTTTTTTTGTCCCCTGTGAAGGCAAGCGTCCCCAACCAGCACGATCCTCCCCACAATGTGAGACAATGACGGACTCTCCCAAGACGGGAATAAAGCCAAGACAGAGTGCGGGTGAGCTTAAATGGGAGTTTATCAATCAGAATAGGGCATGCAAAGAACTCTGCAACCTCCGAGAGCGCTCTGTCTGACAATAGCAAAGACAGGCGTATATATTTACAAAAAACGTCATAAGAACCTACATACTATAGGGGGCACAAGTTCGCTGGGATTGGGTGGCGATGACTAACTATAGGTGCTGCTGCGATGCGGTTGGCTTTGGCTGGAAGACTTCACTGGTCAGCCTCGTGGGGTGGGCTGGGCCTGGCAGGTTGGCTGAGTTCATCCGGGCGGTGTTGTTATGCCATCGCGGTCAGTGTCAGAGATGAATGTCGTTTCCTGACTTATTTGCCCTAGGCCATGCACACCCTAGTCATTCAGTCATTACAATCTTATCTTCTTTAGTAAATCTTCCAATAGGTTATTCTACAGGTTAATGCAACACAGGAGGAATGCACCTTGTGAGGGGTCTGATGGTCATTCGTCATGGGCAAGGTTACCAGTGTCCTGTTGACCGGAGCCATAGGTTGAGGGGCTAAGCTTCAGGGCATGGGACGGGCGGTGCATGCCTCCCTGTCTTGTTAGATGTGGTTATAAATGTGCCGCCGTGTGTTGCCACAGTGTTGGGTGTCCTGATTGCACAGGGCCATAAGTCTAAGATGATCCGGTGGGTTGTGGGGTTTACGAGGGGGCGCCTTTGGAAGTGTGTGTTCAGGCAGAGGTTTACTGCTGTGCTGTAAATGATGCAGGTGGCGGGCCGTGGCCTTGGGTGCTGCAGAGGGGGCTACAAATCTTTGAAGCGGCTCCAGTCTGGTTGGGGGAGGTGGTGCAGCGTGGCGCGGGCCTCTGCTCTCATGTTTGGCAGTCTTCGCAGGGTGGGAGGGGGAATGGCCTTGCACATATTCACAAAGGTATCTTCCTCGTGTGTTGCCGGCTTTTAGGGGTGAAAACATCACAAGCATTTAAACACTTTATACTATTTGTTTGAATACATTTCAACTTTGCTGGATGTGTCTCGATTATATCCAGTCTGAGCACCTTATTCGTACACTATGTTTTAACAATTACAGTATTTAGTTATATGCATATACATTTGCAGTAAGTGAGGTAGTATTGAGGTTGGTGGAGTACATAGAAAATGACCCGCCACTGTATGTGACGGTGGTGGCACATAAGGGGCTTAGACATACACGCATGACAAGTGCATTCTCGCACATCCTTCACATGAGCCCTCTGCATGGTTACATTTGTCTTCTTGTGTACTCTAGCAGCATTAGTTCAGTTATGGCGCGGGACCGCGGGGTGTACGGTTTTCAATGATACATATAAAGGATAATCCCCCGGAATGCTTTTATCATTTGCACACCCCTGTAGGTGTGTGGGTCCTTCATTACTGGTGTCATGTAAACATGCGTTTCTTACAATCATTACACAATTTTACAGGTTTCTTTAGTAGAAGTAGTTTCATGGAAAGGATACACGTATTAAAAGTAGTTTTTTACATTCGTATTTGGGGGTTCTTCTGCTTTTATCGGATGACCATTCTACAGATCTCCCCATGACCCAGGCCTCGCTGACCGGGTCATGCTGGGAGCAGTGATACACTGTGGACGGTGAAATGTTACAGTATTAGTATCTTATGCTAGTTCATGTCCGTCTTGTTCGTGGGAACGGGCTCACAGCGGATCTGCAGGGTGCTGTGGCGACAGGGATAATTGAAACTCTCCGAGGGTGGGGGCCGCGCTACAGTGCGCTGAGCTCACACCATCTTTGATAGACAAAATGGTTTCTGGGCCTAGCTAAATTCAATACGTGCGGGCAATGTCATCAGCAGGTGAACCCTCCACCACCTGGGCCCGTGTGGTCCGAGGGGTCGCCCAATGAGTCATGGCCCTCACCTGGGGAGGGGATGCAGGCAAGGAGGGTCTTTTGGACCACTCCTCCCCTACATTTCCCCCCTTTCGTTACTTAAGTAACAAATACTTTAAGTCCTCCAGCCTTCTACATTCTTCTTCGTCCATCACTGCCTCATCCCAGGCAGGTGTGCCTTTTATGGGCATCCATGCTCTGCACAATCCCCGTAAGCTCTCCCCTCTTCTGGCATATTCATCTGGGGTACAAGTCAGGTAAATACATCCGCCATCTCCCGCCAAATCTACCCACACCTCCTGGTACCATTCTAATACACGGGGCTCTCTGATGGTGGTGTGCCATAATTTGTCTATGATATCCTTGTCATGATACCTAGGCACTAGTTGATACCTTGGTGCATCATCAGTTCCAGTTTGTACCTGCACTTCCTGCATAGTTTGCATTGTCCCCCGGGTGTTGCCCATTGTCACCATCATCATTGCACCATTAGGTACTGCGTTAGCACAACATTGAAGACCCACCTGGCACACGCAAAAAATTAAAAGGAGGAACACCACTGCTGGCATCCAAAATTTCACAGTTGTTCCAAGCCATGAGGGGACCCAGGAGAAGATGTTTTCGAACCACGTATTGTCTTCTGCTCCACCTTCCATTTTCATTTTTTCTCCTAGGTTGTGTACTGCTTCGATCACATGAGACAGGGAGCCGTTTTCTGCATCTTCGGAAGGTACGAAAGTGCAGCAGGCACTTCCAATTTTTCGGCAAACACCTCCATCCATCACCGTCAACAGGTCCAAGACATACCTGTTTTGCATTGTCATCAGCCGTAAAGCCCTTAGTTCCACTTTTATTACGTTGAACCCTTCTTCAGTGTCATTGGCCAGCTGAATCAATTCCCAACGTGTTATCTGGAGCCATTTTGCGTTTGCCCTTGCTTGGACACTTGAGATGAGTGAGGCAAAGAATGTTTCTGCTGAGCTGAACAATCGATATCTGTCTGGGATCTGAGCCAACAGTTCTGATGATGCCTTTGATATGTAATTTGATGCTCGTCTGTTACAGATCAGCACCTCTCCCTTGCTCCCGGAAGACAGGACATACATTTGTGACTCTGCAGTCGGCTGGGCTGCGCTCTGTTGTATGCGTTCCTGTGCCTTTTTGCTCCCATCGATGTGGCTTTCTGGTATTACCATTAGGGCTGAGTGCAGAGTGGCCATTGAGCAGCTGCCACTCCATGACGGGGGAAGGTGCAGGTATGCCTGGTTGCCGCATACCCAGTACGTGTCCATTAGGGCCGCTGTCCCTTTTCTCAGATCTGGGATGGTGAGGGTCTTGTTACAGTTCTTGTTTGTTCCCATGGAGGTCTTCCCCTCTCCTTTAAAACATAGTTCATAGTCTATTTCATTCTGTAGTTTGAAGGGTTTTTCAATGGTGGTTACCCAAGTTAGTTTTGAAATGTGTTCCTTCCATACTGGTGTGCATGTTTCTTCTATCCACTGCAGTTTCTCTGGTGCCACACCTCTCAGTGCTTCAGCTTTACACATTACTTCTTCATCCTTCCACTTGTTGTCCGAAAAAAGTGTCCCTTGTATTACAAAAAATGGTTCCTCCAGACATACCACCCCTGCCGTCTTTGGATAACAAGTTTTCTCATTCTGCAGCATTTTAAAAGTGACTTCATGTGCCTGGAAGGTGTTCTTAATCCTGCATAACGTGAGACGAAGGAGACATTGGGCATCTATAATTGGCAACTCTTTGGGTAGCAATACTTTGGGTGAACCTGAAGTATGAGGAATGAGGGAGCAGACATAACAGCTCTCATTTGTTGTTTGTTTCGCGGTGGCACTCATATCTGCATACCACTTATTTGTCTGGTGGGGGTGTCGTGGGTCTTCCTTTTTATCTAGTCCTAACCCATAGTACTCATCATACTTCCTCCTCCCGGTTTCCCTTTTCCGTCTGTTATTCTTGTTCCTCATGTACTTCCCAGCCTCCTGGGCGAGGGACAAAATAGACCCCCCTTTCTCATTCCCGCCCCCCTTGGCCCATTCATCATATAAGATTTCGTGTGCTGCTAGCATATTTTCCTTTTCGTCCCTGAGTTTATCTTGCAGGTTGTTTTTTAAGATGGGGGCAGGTTGACTGGTGGGGGTATCATACAACCACGATATGGCAGACGGGTTTGGGTCATTTAAACTGCGAGCATTATACTTATACATCATTGGTGGAGACACTGTGTTGTTTTGCATTCCACCCTGTGGCTCTTTCTTTTCTGATATGACAGCATTGGATGGTGTGGTGTGATAGTCCGTCCCATACCAGAAAATCACCTTCCCTCATATTGACACTTGCAGTTACATTGGTCCCAGTGGTGCTGTTAATCCCAGTGCTGTTAATCCCTCCCCCCTCGTTCATCTCGGCTACAAACCAATATGTAACTAGACCAAACATTAGCATAAAAAACATCGTAATGCACACAGATAATCCGCACTCATACGAATATCTGCATCTCTCATTTAATAATTCTCTCATTCTACTAATTCTATCCGTTGCAGGCTGCCCGTTAGATGCCATGGTAGTTCCTGTTCGAGATATAAAAGTGCATTAAGTGCATGCATGTAAACATTTTGTTGGCACTATTAGTGCCAATATATATTGACGGGGAATGGAAGCGGGTAGGGATGCAGGGAAGGGTATTCACAGACAAGGGTGTAAACACGTAATACTTTGGTCACTTCATTAATTACATATAAGTCTACAAAATAAAAAAAGAAAGAAAACGTTTTTTTTTTTTCCAGTAACATCTTAAAAGGAATGCAAGTATACTTATCAGCCATTTTCCCATTCAGGTCCAGTACTAACACACATACACGAATTCATTTTCAAACATTCTGCTCAGTTGTATCGTTTGCTGTTGTCTGTGCCTCCTCATCTACCTCCTCTTGCACATTACTATATGCTTTTCGTACATCTGTCAAGTGTACCCAGTACTTCAGGCCCTTCTCTTTTACTGCCGTGGGCGTGCAGAACACTACCTCGTACGGGCCATGGAACCGTGGTGCATTCCATCGACGCACAAAACTCCTGACATAAATCAATTTGCCCGGCATCAGCTGTAACTGTCGCTCAGGCTCCGTGAAAGACCCTGTTATGTTTCCCTCCTCTCTCGTGAAGGGTGGAGAGAGCTGCTTTGATATTGCACGCGCTGCCCTTGTCAATTTCTTCAAATAGTCTGTAAACTCATCCCCCAATATCGCAGCGCTTCTGTGTGCATCTGAGTGTTCGCGCAGTGGAGAGTGTGCTGTGCACATTCGTCTCCCAGTCACGATCTCGTGCGGGGACAAATGGTGGTCTTTGCTTGGCTGATTCCTCAGCTCAAATAGCGCAAGGGGCAGACAGTAAATCCAATTCTTTTTCAGTGAGAAGCATAGTTTTGATAACCTGCCTTTTAACAGTCCGTTCATCTTTTCCACCACGCCATTACTTTGAGGATGATAAATCGAACACAACTTGTGTTTTATTCCCAATAATGTAGTGACTTCCTTGAAAAGTTCATTTACAAAATGAGTGCCATTATCTGAGCGAATCACGTCACAAATTCCCCAGCGCGGGAACACCTCCCTCACTAGGAACTTTGCAGCGCTTTTGGCATCAGGTCGTGCGCATGGTCCTGCTTCCACCCACCTTGAGAATGGGCATAAAACCACAATCATGTATCGTGCGCCATTACACCTTTCCCCCATGTCGGCGTAATCAATATGTAGCTCTCTGAATGGGCTAATGGGTTTTGGAATTGTTCCCCGGAGCGTGTGTAATGTCATTCCTGAATTGTAGATCTGACATGTTGTGCATTCCATTGTCAATCGTGATACGTGGTCCTGGAGACAGGGCGCGAACCATTCTTCCTGTATTTCTGCTGCAATGTGCTGTTTGGTATTGTGTGCAGGGAAGTGTAGTTGTTGAAACGCAATTTCCAATAACTTTATTGGCATAACCACTTTCCCTGAGTTGTTTTGTCGCCACAGTAAGTCTGTTGCCGACTTGCTGCACCCTCGTTTTGTCCACATCAATTTTTCGTCTGCACTAGCTCCTTCCTGTAATTCTAGTATTTGTGATATAGGCATCATGTTGTAGCCTTCTGGGAGCTCTTCGTTTGTTTTGTACTGCAGTATGTACTCACCTGCTTCATATTTCTGAAAATAGGAACCCTCCTTGGCGGCAGCATCCGCTGCCGCGTTTCCCAAAGACACAACGTCTGTGTTGGATGTATGTGCTTGGCACTTCACTATTGCTACTGCAGTAGGGTTTTGGAGGGCCTCAATTAACTCTTTCAGTAATTCCGCATGTTGTACTGGCGTTCCATCTGCCCGTCGGAATCCCCTCCGCCCCCATCTCGCTAGCTCTCCATGTACTGTCGTTGTCATGTAGGCCGAGTCTGTATATATTGTCACTGCGCAACCCTTTGCTGCATGTAGTGCTTCTATGAGTGCAATCAGTTCCGCTGCTTGTGCGGAGTAATGTGATGGGAGGTGGTACTGCACTAGTGTTTCATACTCACCGTCTTCTAACCTCACCACTGCCATCCCAACATGTTTTTCTCCCGTGTCCACATCAATGGATGCAGACCCATCCACGAAGTACACTTCCCCCTCGCTTAGAGCGTTCTCACACACCACTGTGTCCTCCCCTCTTTCTCCTGTGTAAGTTGCACAATCGTGGTCCTGCATGTCCTCTAGTGTGCATGCTTCTGTAATGAATGTTGCGGGGTTCACTGTTTTGCATCTCACCACATGAATATTGGCGCTAGACAATATGATCTCATAGGCTGTTGCCCGCTGTGTTGTCAGTGTGCTTTTTGACCTCTCAAGTATTGCAAATAATGAGTGTTCCACAAACAATGTCACAGGGCAACCCATTACTATTGTGGCACTTTTCTCAATCGCGAACGCGGCTGCAGCGAGTGATTGCTCGCACGCGAAATGGCCTTGCATCACAGCATCTAAAGTACCACTATAGTAAGCCAAAGGCTTGTGTCCTAGGGACGTCTTTTGTGTCAGAACAGCTGTCATGAGTGTTCCCTTGCAGTGTGAGAATAGGTAAAATTTGCGTCCATAATCAGGATTTGCTAGCACTGGAGCGCTTGAAATTAACTCTTTTAATGATTGGATTGCTCATTTCTTCTGACCATTCGATATTTTTATTTTCCTGTTGTGCTTCTTTGAGCGCTTGTAGTAGGGGTCTCGTGTATGCTGCATAGTCTAATATCCATGCTCGGCAATAGTTGCACATTCCCAAGAATTTCTGCATGTCTTTCACTGTTGTGGGTTCTCGTACTGATCTTATTGCTTCTACCCTGTCGGGTATTATTCTCTTTCCGTCTTTTGATATCAGCTGTCCCAAGTATAAGACCTCTGTCAGGCAGTACTGTAATTTCTCCTTGTCTACTTTGTACCCCTTATTGGCCAATAGAGTCAGGAGTGTTGTTGAATCCTTCCTACATATTTCTCCGTCTTGTGCACACACTAGTAAATCGTCTACGTACTGAATGATCGTACTCTCAACTGATAGGTTCCCCAAATCTTCATGCAATATGCGGTTGAATATGCTTGGGCTCTCACAGTATCCCTGTGGTAATCTGCAGTGTTCATATCTCTTTCCCCCCAGTGTAAATGCTGTCAGGTATCTACTCTCTTCAGCCAGGGGTATTGAGAAAAATGCGTTTTTCAAGTCTACTACTGTGAAGTGTGATGCCGTTTTTGGGATGCTACATAATATTGATGCAGGGTTCGGGACCAAAGGGAACTCTTTCTGAATTACATCATTTAGGGGGCGTAAATCCTGTATCATCCTCCAAGACCCTCCTTTTGATTTTTTGATTGGATAAATACATGTGTTGCATGGGGAGTTTGAAGGCACTATTATCCCTTGTGCTAATAGTGCATTTATTGTCTCTTTTATCCCTTCTTCAGCTTCACGGGACAATGGATACTGTTTCACTCGAGGTAAAATTGCTCCTTCCTTTAGTTTTATTATCACGGGTTGTACTCCAGGCAACAGCCCTACATCATGGGGGCCTGTTGTCCACAAATTATTTGGTACGAGCTTCATGTCGTCATCAAAAAATGACGGCGGTGCTCCCACCACTGCCATCAGTTGAACGGGGATTTCCCTGGCTTGAATCAAAATGTCACAGGGCATCGCTATTTCCATTACTATTTCGCCATCCCCTTCTGCATCTGAAAAGAGATCCTCATCTGTTAACTCTCTTAGAGCGATGTTGGCATTTGTACACAGCACTGTACTCCACTCACATCCTTCCCTATCTAATCCAATCACAGTAATCCTTTTCGCTGATACCTGTACAGCGTGCAAGTCTAATGATACCACTGATCCTGGTGCTGTGTCGGGGCACACTATGGGGCGGAAGAGGAACTCCGCTGGAATCCTCCAGTCCATTCTTCTCAGCTCTGGAATTATGAAGGCCAATGTCTTTAGCCCTTTAATAAACATTTCCTCATTTTCCGGCAACCCTCGCACTTCTTGTGTGGTTGTGTAGGCTTGCACTACCAACATTGCGCGCAAGGGGCATATTCCGGGTGTTGAACACACTATTCCTCTCTCGGTAAATGATATGGGGCCTCATTATGACCCAGGCGGTAAGTTACCGCCTGGGCCGTGACTTTACCACCATGGCGTAAACTACGTTTACGCCATGGTGGTTGGCGGATTTACCGCCCCATTCCAACCTTGGCGGGGCGGTAAATCCCCATTTTCCCATTTTCCCTTCCCCATTCCCATTTTGCCCCATAGGGCATAATGGGAGTGGGGAAGGCGTTAATTACGCCACCGTAAATTACGGTGGCGTAATTAACATCAAGGTCCCTTAGCGCCATGGATTTTAACACCTGCTAAAAGCAGGTTTTAAAACCTCCATGGCGCTAAGGGACCTCGGAATCAGGCGGTAAGGGTCGGCGCTGTTTACGCCACCATAAAACCCTTACCGCCTGAGTCGTAATGAGGCCCATGGTCATGTTGAGTTTACTCAGGAGATCCCTCCCTAATAAATTTATTGGTGAGTGTTCATAATACAGTAAGGGTGTCTTTACAGTCTTACCCCCCACTGTTACATCCAATACTTCTGTGTAAGGAACTTCAATTACAGCCCCAGAGAACCCCTGCATCTCTAACTTCCTGTTAGATAACGGGAACCGGCCCTCCCTGATACATGATTTCTCCGCTCCCGAATCCACCATGAATATGAACTGCTTGTCTCCTATCTGCGCCCCTACCAATGGTTCCTCTGCTGCATCGTAGGTGGTAGATAGAACTGGACACGCAAGTGTTCTCTGTGGGCTGTCCTATGCGGGGTGTCTCATCGCCCCCCCTTGATTGAAGACACTCCCTGAAACTACTGATACCCCGCTATAGGGTGCTGGTGCGGGGGCCCCGTTTGCCGTTGTCGCAAAAGGGTTGCCTGGCGTGTACTGCATATTGTCATTGTTTTGTGGGTGGTTCTGTGTTCTATACTGGTGCCCCGGTTGTTGCTCATTGTTACCTTGGCCTACGTTTCTCGGTTGTTGTTGTCCCATTGGAAGACCATATGGGCTTCCCGGGTGTGGATGGCCATACTGTTCTACCTCTTGGAACCCATTATTGGGTCTGGCTCGGCATTCCCTAGAATAATGCCCCCATCTTCCACAGTTCCAGCAACTCCCTTGTGCACCTCTAGGGCCCTGCCCTCCATTTCCTCCCATTCCCCCGTACCCTGGACCACCTCCTCTTCGGCCTCTGTACCCACCTCGTCTCCCTCGAGGGGTCCACTCTTGCCACTGCAGACCTCCGCCTTGCTCCTGCTCGTTCCACTGCCGCTGTCCTGCTCCAGCCCAATTAGTTGCCATCCTTCCTTGTATTGCTATCAGCCCCTCCTCCTCCTCATCTCCCTCCCTGTTGTGGGGGAGTGCGGCTACAGCCGCTGCGATCTTCACCAACTTTGTCTGCACTAGATTTGCTTCGTCTGCCAATCTCCTCTGCGCCACCTCCTTCTCCCTTTCCTTTATTCGCTTACAATGGTGCACTATTATGCTCTGGATCTCAGGCCATCCCTTCGCTTCAATGCCCGCTATTTTGTCAAGCGCTTTTTGCACCTCCTTTGGGAGCCCTCTTTTTATAATGAAGTAAAATAAAGAAGTCGATTGATACCAGGGCGTGCCCGTTTCTGCTCTCCACATCTCTTGGACCCGAAAAATGTAATCCATAGCCTCCTCCCCGTCATTCATTGTACACTGCAATACTGACTGTAAGTCTGGTGTATCTGGAAACGTTTCTCGCAAGGCATCCCACACCCTTGCACGCACTGTGTTAAAGGGGGCCCTGTCATGGCGGTCGCAGTCTAATGTTACTCCCGGGAAACCGGCCTTAACCCATACTCTCTCAGCCTGATCCCCCACTGCTGATATGAGCAAGCTCTTCACATCTCCTATTGCTAGGGGTACCCCGGCAGTGTGTTTCTCGAAGGCGTATATCCACTTACTTGCCCCTCCCGATAACGGGGGCAATAGCTTTAATAAATTTTCTTTATCCATCTGAGCCCATGGGATATAATTCGGCCTCCCTCCTCCCCTATGTAACAATGGGAGCTGTAGCCTTCCTTTTGTCGTTGCATCTACTCCCGTTTTGGCTGCTGATGTTCCCAGTGATGCCATTTTCCCCACCCTGTTCCTTAATCGCCCCGTCCACTCATCATCTAGTGTTCTCATTGAACATGTACCATCCACCCCTTCACTTCCCCCTCCCATTGCCATGCTCAACCTGTCGCTTTCCTCTAAATCGTCCCTTATGTCACATAGTAGTTCCTCTCTGTCCCCTATAGGCCTTTCTTCATTATCAATACCTCCCTCTCGTGCCCCTACTTCAATTATTCGTGTCGGTTCTTCCTCAATTCTGAACAGTATCTCACCTTTTTTCCACCCATCTTCGAGTGTTCTATTCTCACTCGGCGCTCTAGACGTGCACCCTGATCTTGCTGCATTAAGTGCTGTCTGTTCACATATGTCTTTTATCCTTGAGAGCTCATCTTTCGCTATTGAGAGTCTGGATTGTAAATCATCTGTTAGCTTTTCTATGTCCACCCTTTGTGTACTTGCCTGGGCTCGCTCCCTTGTACTTTCATATGGCGGGGGTGCCGTTGGCCGGTGGGGTGTAGTAGTTGTCGGGGGAGGCACATAAGTGGGGTCACTATACCCCTATGCGGGCACAGGTTTGTTTAATATCGGGTACAAGCTTATTACCTCTATCGGTGGCGCTACATTTGACGATTCTTTAGCATCTTTCTGTATCATCAGTGGATTGTCAGTGGTGGATGGGAGGTCAGGATTTAATGCTGGTGCTTTAGGCGGTGATATCTCTTCAAATAACCTCCAGAGATCTAATATTTCTCTCCTATTTTGCAACTGCTTCCCCTTGTACTTCAAACAAATGCATGTGGCCACCATATCCAGAACACTTTTATCAAATGACCCTCCCTCGGGCCATATCTGGGGTAACCCCTCTCCCTTCAACTCGGTTATCCATTGGTCATGATATTTCTTAATTCGCTCCGCGTAACCTGGTAGGTTCTTACAAATATGTGATAAGGGTGTTTCGGCCCCCATCTTTGTATTTTCCTAGTACTTGTTTCTCTCTGTGTGTCCACAATTACAATGTAAACCTCTTACCAATATGAGTTTCGTCTTCTACTTCACATTCAATAATGTGCTCCTTTGTGCTCTTCCCCCTGCCTGCGCAATACAAAACTGGCTGTACACAGTCTCTATTCTATTCTCTTTGGGGGGCACATACAAGAGCAAACCATCAGTTATTTCGACAACATTAACCCGGAAATCAAATAGGTACACACTCACTCCACCTTGTCGTTTTTGTCTTCAAAAAGTTCTATCCGGTCACACTTACCATGACCATTCAATTACTATACATTTATAGCCATTTTACACACTTACAACATCAAATTGTCGTCTGACACATACGAGGTGCACACACCTCTCGGTAACACTCTATTCACAATTCAAGCTGCCCTCCCTTTCCTCCCTAGCCGGCTGTCCCTGTCCGTCTTATTCAGATATATGGATGCGCATATATATATATATTGGTCTGCTCTTCCCTCTTCTAGTAGGACTCTCTCTCTCTCTTACTTTCTCCCTAAGTTTTGTACTAATCTCACTTTTATTTTCCCCCTAACCCTAAAGAAAAGAAAAGAAAGAAGTAATAGCGGTCACTAATATATTCTCAGTGCCCCCCTTTGCTGGACACTTTTATCTTATATTCCACTTCTTCATATATTCCCAGTACTAGTCAAGATAGCACTATGCGGTGCTGCCTTCCACCCCCTTTCGGAGCTAGGTTTCCGTCACTTTTATCTCTTATTCACCTCTTAATCCTAATGGCCAAATGCAAAGAAAAAGCAAGGAAATTTTAGGATGATCCTTAGTAGATCTGCGTACCCCCTCTTCGTTCCCTGTCCTAAACTTCTTCCCCCACTCCCTTTACAATCGCTCGCACTCAATACTCACGTGCCCGTCTTGAACCGATAGTCTCCGAAACTGGGTCCGTCCAGGCAGTGTTGCCGTCAGCTCAACAGTCAGCCCCGGCTCCGGCGAGCGGTACTCAAAGGGGATTTTTCAACTGGGATCCCGTACCCTCTCTCTTTTGAGTGCGCACTTCTTAGTGTACCGGTCGCCGTTGGCGGCCAGCCTCCCGGAGCCGGCTCACCGTGCGTATCCCTTTTCGACCGGAGATTCTCGTGCCAAAAGGGGGCGGTAATGTTAGATCGGGAAAAAATAATAATAGTAATAATCACGTCGGGGTCACCACTGAAGGCAAGCGTCCCCAACCAGCACGATCCTCCCCACAATGAGAGACAATGACGGACTCTCCCAAGTCGGGAATAAAGCCAAGACAGAGTGCGGGTGAGCTTAAATGGGAGTTTATCAATCAGAATAGGGCATGCAAAGAACTCTACAACCTCCGAGAGCGCTCTGTCTGACAATAGCAAAGACAGGCGTATATATTTACAAAAAACGTCATAAGAACCTACATACTATAGGGGGCACAAGTTCGCTGGGATTGGGTGGCGATGACTAACTATAGGTGCTGCTGCGATGCGGTTGGCTTTGGCTGGAAGACGTCACTGGTCAGCCTCGTGGGTTGGGCTGGGCCTGGCAGGTTGGCTGAGTTCATCCGGGCGGTGTTGTTATGCCATCGCGGCCAGTGTCAGAGATGAATGTCGTTTCCTGACTTATTTGCCCTAGGCCTTGCACACCGCAGTCATTCAGTCATTACAATCTTATCTTCTTTAGTAAATCTTCCAATAGGTTATTCTACAGGTTAATGCAACACAGGAGGAATGCACCTTGTGAGGGGTCTGATGGTCATTCGTCATGGGCAAGGTTACCAGTGTCCTGTTGACCGGAGCCATAGGTTGAGGGGCTAAGCTTCAGGGCATGGGACGGGCGGTGCATGCCTCCCTGTCTTGTTAGATGTGGTTATAAATGTGCCGCCGTGTGTTGCCACAGTGTTGGGTGTCCTGATTGCACAGGGCCATAAGTCTAAGATGATCCGGTGGGTTGTGGGGTTTACGAGGGGGCGCCTTTGGAAGTGTGTGTTCAGGCAGACGTTTACTGCTGTGCTGTAAATAATGCAGGTGGCGGGCCGTGGCCTTGGGTGCTGCAGAGGGGGCTACAAATCTTTGAAGCGGCTCCAGTCTGGTTGGGGGAGGTAGAGCAGCGCGGCGCGGGCCTCTGCTCTCATGTTTGGCAGTCTTCGCAGGGTGGGAGGGGGAATGGCCTTGCACATATTCACAAAGGTATCTTCCTCGTGTGTTGCCGGTTTTTAGGGGTGAAAACATCACAAGCATTTAAACACTTTATACTATTTGTTTGAATACATTTCAACTTTGCTGGATGTGTCTCGATTATATCCAGTCTGAGCACCTTATTCGTACACTATGTTTTAACAATTACAGTACTTAGTTATATGCATATACATTTGCAGTAAGTGAGGTAGTATTGAGGTTGGTGGAGTACATAGAAAATGACCCGCCACTGTATGTGACGGTGGTGGCACATAAGGGGCTTAGACATATACGCATGACAAGTGCATTCTCGCACATCCTTCACATGAGCCCTCTGCATGGTTACATTCGTCTTCTTGTGTACTCTAGCAGCATTAGTTCAGTTAT
The DNA here is from genome assembly GCF_040938575.1 of Ambystoma mexicanum. Taxonomy (NCBI): domain Eukaryota; kingdom Metazoa; phylum Chordata; class Amphibia; order Caudata; family Ambystomatidae; genus Ambystoma; species Ambystoma mexicanum. The sequence continues at coordinate 1,155,176,903 of NC_090928.1, forward strand.
GGCGCGGGACCGCGGGGTGTACGGTTTCAATGATACATATAAAGGATAATCCCCCGGAATGCTTTTATCATTTGCACACCCCTGCAGGGGTGTGGGTCCTTCATTACTGGTGTCATGTAAACATGCGTTTCTTACAATCATTACACAATTTTACAGGTTTCTTTAGTAGAAGTAGTTTCATGGAAAGGATACACGTATTAAAAGTAGTTTTTGACATTCATATTTGGGTGTTCTTCTGCTTTTATCGGATGACCATTCTACAGATCTCCCCATCACCCAGGCCTCGCTGACCGGGTCATGCTGGGAGCAGTGATACACTGTGGACGGTGAAATGTTGCAGTATTAGTATCTTATGCTAGTTCATGTCCCTCTTGTTCGTGGGAACGGGCTCACAGCGGATCTGCCAGGGTGCGGTGGCGACAGGGATAATTGAAACTCTCCGAGGGTGGGGGCCGCGCTACAGTGCGCTGAGCTCACACCATCTTTGATAGACAAAATGGTTTCTGGGCCTAGCTAAATTCAATACGTGTGGGCAATGTCATCAGCAGGTGAACCCTCCACCACCTGGGCCCGGGTGGTCCGAGGGGACGCCCAATGAGTCATGGCCCTCACCTGGGGAGGGGATGCAGGCAAGGAGGGTCTTTTGGACCACTCCTCCCCTACACCTGTGATAGGAAGTCCATTTAGGCAAACAGCCAGAATTGTTGAGGCCTTATGGTAGGACCATTAGGAATGTTGTGCTCTTAGTTCTGGGGGAGGATATTCCAATGGTTGGCAGCAACATGAGGGAAGCTCACCCCTCCTCCTTTGACTTTTTTCACTTTTGGTAGGGTCAGTCGGTCGGCATAGCAAGACTTGATTGGCCTGATTGAGTTTGTCCTCTTAATTTTCTGGGAGAGGTATTGAGGGGTAGTGTTGCTCAGGTATTTGTGTGCGATGGACAGGGTTTTGAAAATAACCATTTCCCGTTCTGGTGGTAGAGATGTGATCTCTTTTGGGGATGTTGAGTGCAGATCAGAGGGCCTTGTTCTGGATTAATTGTAGCTTGTTAATGTTTTGTTTGGAGGTCATTACATTAATCCAATTTAACAACTGTGGTGGCCCTCGCAATGGTAAAGCAGCTCTCTGGTGTTAGAAATGCCTTGCTGCATTGAATAGTTAGGCCGTGTAAGCTGCAGAAAAGGCCACTGCACTTACTTTTTTGGTGAGGGAAAGGGTGGCATCCAGGTGGACACCCATGGTCTTTACTGTGGCTGAAACAGAGATTAGGAATTTGTCAATCTTAAAGGAGGTATAATGAGGGCTAAGGATCTCAATCTTGTCGTAGATTAGACATAGATAGTTGGTTGCATCCAAGTTTGGATAGTAGAATGGATTCTTTTAGCGTAAGGTTATCATCATCAGAGGAGCCTATGAGGGGAAGGAGTATTTGGGTGTTATCGGCATTGTTGGTATATGATATGCCGATATCATCCAGGAGGTCAAAGAGGGGTTTGCTGAATATGTTGTAGAGGGAGGGGGATACACAGAGACACCACAGGGGATGGGATTGGAGGAGCATTATCCATGTCTGAGAAGACTCTCATGGTTCTCCCTTCTAAGAAGGAGGCTACCCGAGAGGTGGCTTCAGGGCAGAAGTTGGCTGATGTGGGGAGATGGTGACATAATGTCTTGTGGTCTACTAGATCAAAGGCAGCTGACAGATCCAGTAGGAGTAGGATGGCTGGTTTGTCCTCATCTTGGAAGGTATCAAGTTGGATTTTTAAATAATGTAGGGCCGATTCAGTGCTATGGCCTGGTCGGAAGCCCAATTGTTGCATGCTTGGAATGTGGGTAGATTCAAGGTAGAGCTTGATCTGATTGTATTCAGCTCTGTCAAGGACCTTAAAGAGGAAGGGTACAGTTGTGATTGGGCAGTAGTTGTTAGGTGCCAAATGGGTCAAGAAAAGGCTTTGTGAGTAGGGGGCAGACCCAGGATTCGTTGAGGCTGAGTGGGACAAAACTTGTGGTAAGGGAGACATTGATGAATTTTGTAATGAAGGAGACCAAGGTTTTAGAACATTCTTTAATTATGGAAGCTGGGCAGATGTCTCCCTTGCAGTTTGATGGTTTAAGGTTTTTTAGAATGTTGGCTGTATCTAATTCTGATATTTCCTTAAAGTGGAAGGCAGGTGTGTGGAGTGCTATGGGTGGGAGAGTTGGGTTGGTAGGGGTGGTTTTGAGCTGTTTCAACTAAATGGTGTTCTGTAGAGTGAGGATTTAGTCTTGCATGCCATCTGGATGTTAGTGCACCATGTTGCGACTTTGTTAATGGAGTTTGGAGCTGTGATTGAAGTCTTGAGTTATCTAAGGATTTTGAATAATTCCTGAGAATTGGAATTGGCTTTTTCGATACTGGAGTTGTAGATTTGATCTTTGGCTGAGGCCATGGCTTGTTTATATTCTTTATGTTCTTTAGCAATTTTGTTAAAGGCTGTTTTGGGTCAATCCGAAGGTTACATTTTCTAGATGACTTCCGCCTGTCTCTTTTTGGTTCACAGGATCTGGAGGTCTGTGGTGAGCCAGGGGTTGAGGTGGCATGTGGGTTTAAACTTTCTAGGGAGGAGGGAGTCGACCTTGTTGACTGCTTTGGTTGGGCTGCTAGCATAAAGGTAAAATAAAATAATAAATAATAGTGACGATTTATAGGTTTTTATTCTGTTTCGAGGCGGGGTGCAAAGTGAAGTGGAATGGTAGATTTTGTGTGTGTATGTTGAATAATGCATATAATCCCTTTTTTTATCCAGGGTTGTGACGGTAAATGGAGTAATGGCAATATAAAAAAGTATTTTACTTGATACTTAATCTGTCTGCTTCTCTTCTGATATCTTCTTGTTTCCTTCACCAGTGCCCCTGTAGCTGGGTGTTGTCAGAGGTGGCCTTTGGAGGTGTCCACTGGATTGGAGGCCACTGGACCAGAATCCCTGGGACTAAAAGAAAAAACTTTGAGGGAGAGAAAAAGTAATCTAGATGACAGCAGAGCATACCATCCAGCATGGGGGAAGACATTGTGTAATTTTTTTCAAAAATATTTTGACTATGATGTTGACATTAATTTTGATATGTGAGAAGCCATTGGTAGAAGCAGGGCCTGCATCTGGCGTTGTAGTTGAATAAGCCCCAGGGTTAATTCTCAGGAACAGAAGGTTGTTGTATCAGAATGTGTACAGCAGTGTGAATCCAGAGTTGGTCTTGGAGAAATGTTGTAATGCATCTGAGTTTAAATCTGCCCAAAGTGAAAGATTGGGTGCAGATATGGAAGCAAGGTGCTCAAAGAGCAGTAAGAGAAATTCTATTGCAGTTAGAGAAGACTTTATTGAATTAATCCCATTCTAAGAAAAGGAGCATGTGAAGAATGGCTGTTTTTCTGGTTGCAGCAATTGTCATGACTATAATTGATGATATTGTAGGGATGGCGGTATCTATAGCGAATGTCATTTCTGTTAGTACTTTGGGTGGTAATTACCAAGAACTGGGGCGGGATTTGAAAGTGATTCAATAAAGGCTGGACAATCTGATGTTCAATCAGAACGAGACAATTCAGTACATAAATCAAACTATTCTGACTCTAAATGAACAATCAATGGTGATAGAACATAACATCGATTATATTGTAAATCATGACAAACTGATAAAGGATCATTTGAATGTGGTGAATCCTCTGGAAGGTGTATTGACACAGTTCCTAAGAGAAGTTCAAAATGTGGTGTCTACAGGGGCACATTCCTTTGTACTTTGAGTCATTCAATATCATCCATCAAATGATGGCATGGATCACATGGAGAGAGGTGGAAACAATCAACAAGGAAATTGCATTTGAAATGGGGAGTGTGATTCCCTTATATATATAGATGTAGAAATAATGGAGATAGGCTTTCTGTTGTGTATTCCGTATATCACTCCAGAGTTGATTTATCAAACTAAGTTGGTGCATAACATGTATTGCTGGCAGGGAGACAAGAACATCAAAATGGTGACTCCTGAAATGGTGGATTTTCAAGCTTGAGAGCCGACTTGCATTTAGTACCAGAATTGAATACTTGTGTGACTTTTCAGGAACAGAATTTCATATTTCCCGCGAAGCCATTTATACCTGACGCATCAAGCACTATTTGCGGGTTGGGGGAGATCATGGTATTGCTGAAGGGTGTGTAAGTGTCTGTAAGTAACCCAAAACATGATGAGTTTGCGTCAGCCAAATAAATTAAACACAGGTGGCTTGTCAGTACTTGGACACCAAATATTATGGTGACCCACCCCAATCATGGTTAATTTGTTTATCAAGACATTGCAGTACAAGGTATTTTTATATGATTGTCCCTAAAGACACAGTGGTAACAGTAGGGGGGTTTAACATTCTTTCACATGGATGGTGACCTGAGGGAAGGTAAGATAGAAAATATTGAATTATTCCAGATAGAAATATGTCCCATTGATCCTGATGTTGCGTATTTGTTGAGACATAAAAATGCACACGATTTAAATGAATGTGCAAAAGAATCATATCACTCTGTGTGATATGGGTTTGACAGAGGGTGATGCTTACACATGGGGAACATGACACACAAGGGTTTGGTGATTGTAGCGGTGTCCATAGTATCCATCTTGGTATGGCTAATAGTGCTTACGGTCACGTTATACATGATAATGTTCACACTGTTGGCTGTTGAAAAAAGGAAAAGTTAGTTGAATGGAGCGCATGTGTTTTAAAGCCCATATGAGTTCAAATCTGCTTTACATTTGTCTTCTTATGTTCATGTTCCTGTAGAGGCCCCTTAGTATTTAAGGAACTTACAGATACAAAGGGGGAAATATATAGGACAATTAGTGATGTGAGTTTAGAAAGCAATACAGAGAATTAGAAAGTTGAAGCTGAACTGCAGTGTATGTAGCAGGCAGCAGAATTTGTTTTGTATAAAGCCTTTTGTGCTTGTTCAGGAAGCTGCAGGAATAGAATGTTCCATGTTCATCTGGGCCTGGAGAATCAACGCTGTACAAAGATGATTCTTAGGGAGCTAAAATAACAGGCTTCTAGAAATGTACTGGGGCACTGGCTACATGAGAGGAAGTGCTCGATTGATGGGTGACCTCAGGGTAAGGAGTGGTGAAATAATACATTTTCTGTATGAAGGTATAAGCAAAGTAGGACCACAGAGGAAAGGCTTTGAAAGGAAGAGTGTCAGAAGGAGGGAGCTTCTGCCGAAAGGATGGTGGAAAAAGAGGAGATTTGAGAAAGAAGAAGAAACATTTGTGTTTTAGGGATTGCTGTGGAAGCTGTGTACGCTGACTGAGACTTACCCAGGCTGCTGCCGTGTGTGCTGAGAGTTTGCAGCAGGAAGGAGGGTGTCAGTGGCCATTGCTGAACTGCCGTGGCTGACGAGGGCAGAGAGCCTGTGTTCTTCAGTTAAGGGATTTTACTGTCAGCAGTGCAGACAGAACACCAGACTCCTAAAACTCTTAGTACGCATATGTAACACAATCAAAAAATAATTTAAAATGAATGAACTCATGCTCTTTTCATACAATGGAATATAGAGGTGTGTCCTCTCTGCATGGTGAGTCACTTGCAGGCTTGCAAAATCACCCAACACATTCCAAAGTTGCACAGGTAACTCTGCATAGACTGCCAAGTTATCTTGTGAGAGTGTTGGTGTAAACAAAAGAGGTTTCAGAGTGTCCTTGCATTTGCCGAGCTGATTAGGAATGTTGAACATGTGAAATGTTCCATGTTCTTCTTGGTAGAAAAGAGACATACACATTTGCATTATACTATTGCCCTTCATTCCTTGTACATACGGGTTTTATGCTGTCTGAAGTTTTTCTAACTGTATTTTGATCAATCACATTTGGACCCTGTCCTATTTTGAACAAATCCAGATAAAAGCCAAAGAGTACTAATTTCAAAATTGGGTGTGGCTTATCATTGTGTGAGTATTCTTTTACAATATAAAGGGTTGTGTGTTTAGCACTGCACTAAGTCTGGGATTGTAGCCAAGAGGACCGAAATAAAAAGGACATAACAGCAAGCTAATTCCCTATTTTTTAAATGCATGATTTGCTCAGGTGGTTAAGGTAACCAGAGACATACATAAATCCTACATATTCCCTCCTTCCCCCAGTGGTCACAAAAAGAAGGTCTATTCTTTTTTTCTGCTTATTTTCTACCTCCAAGTCAACCAACTGTTCTTCCTCCTCCTCAACTAATTCCTATTGTATTGTTTTGCCTCTGCCTGAACGACATTTTATTTAAATGTTCTAGCTCTCGTTCAGCTGCTCCAACGTCTGCCTGTAGCTCTTCTTGCAAGACTGATCAATAGCTCCAATCATACATGCCTCATCAATGACATTTTATGCCAAGCTTGCTTGACTTGAACCTCAAATGATTTTTTGGAAAGTTTACTATGGCCTAATTTTGTGAGGCTTATGTTTACCTAATGCACACTGTTGCACATTGCAAGCTAACACAGCACTAGAGAGGTGGAAGCATCAAATATTCCCTCGCATGGACAGTGCTTAGTCTGGAAAATAAGCAGGATGTTCTCTGGCATACTTGTAATTCCTCTCACAAATCTTTGATGGATCATGAAAATGAAGTCCAGGAAGGAACATATCACCCTTTGCCGACAAAACCTACACTGGCTTCCGATTGTGGCTGGCTTACAATTCAAGGCTGCAACACTGGTCCACAAATCACTACATGGCTTTGTTCCAGTCTACATTAAAAACATAGGGCCTCATTACGACCCAGGCGGTAAGGGGTTTACGGCAGCGTAAACAGCGCCGACCCTTACCGCCTGAGTACGAGGTCCCTTAGCGCCATGGCGGATTTAACACCTGCTTTTAGCAGGTGTTAAAATCCATGGCGCTAAGGGACCATGGAGTTAATTACGCCACCGTAATTTACGGTGGCGTAATTAACGCCTTCCCCACTCCCATTATGCCCTATGGGGCAAAAATGGGAATGGGGAAGGGTAAATGGGGATTGGGGACTTACCGCCCCGCCAAGGTCGGAATGGGGCGGTAAGTCCGCCAACCACCATGGCGTAAACGTAGTTTACGCCATGGTGGTAAAGTCACGGCCCAGGCGGTAACTTACCGCCTGGGTCGTAATGAGGCCCATAGTGTCTCCTTATGAAACACCAAGGATACTGCGATCATCAACATTAGCCCTGGCAGAAATCCATAAATTCAAGCTCGTCAAAATACCTGAGGAAGCTCCTTTCAAGTTACACCTGCTAGGGTCTGGAATTAGCTTCCGCTAGACCTTAGACTGCTAAAGGAATTGAACAAATTCTGCTGGCAAATGAAAACACGGCTTTTCCACTGACAACCCTTTCCCAACTTTTTTGTCCTGTTCTCTTTTTGTGTTAGTCTTTCTATTTTTGTTGGCACCCTGATGTCTGCGGGTTTCAGGCACCATATACAAACAAACAAATACAACTATATTTAAATACATACATAAATACATAAATAAATAAATAAATAACCTGGTATTATCCAATGCTCAAGTATTTTTGGAATACTAATCAAAATTATTACACTTGCCAATTACTCTCAGTAAAAAGCTACTTACATCACTGACCCCACCCCCTGCTCCGATGAGTATGGTGTGTATAGTAAATACGATTTGGAATTAGGATGCACAACCACTGACTCAATGTGGAAATGGCAATGGTGCAGCTGTGTCCATCAATATCACTTCTGCTTTGTGCCTGCATTTTGCTAGGGGAGATGAGCTGTACTTAACATTTGGAACATGATGTGAGTTCTCAGTTTAAAGAAATGGAGGGGGAACCGGTGATTCAATGTTGCTGCACCAAACATTTCCAATTGTGGGCTTTCACTTAACAAATCAATGCATGTTGAAACTTGTGGCCTTTTAATATTTTGGCTGACGATCCTCCTAATAATATTGTTTTAGAAAACGAAAGTCTGAAACTGGAAAGTTGTTAGGCTGAGGTTTGCATGGAGTCATCGTTTGAAAGGTGTTGATAATAGCTCCCAACCTACTAAAGTTATACAATCGACAAATATTTGCTATGCTGCAGAGACATGGGCTCTTGGGTCTTTGGAGGCCATCTCTTGCATTGAGTTGATGACCCTCAAATGGATTTTATGATCACCACATTATGTGTCATCTGAAATGCTTTTCTTAGAGTTTTGTCTTATGCCCATAAGAAAATGAATCATTTTGTCCTGTTTAATTTTGTATAGGAAGCTTGTCCATGCTGTGAGTAATACTCTCATGGGCCGGCTGCATGAAGTGTTTTATACTAACTTGCTTTTATGAAATCTTATACACTGGGAGCCCTTATACAATTGTGTGATTTATGTTTTGGGAAACTTGGTGTGGATCCTCTTTCATATCCATGAATAGATGACAGTTGATCGGGCAATGAAATCAACAGCTGAATGTGTTTTCCCATACATTCTGGAAAGACAATTGATTCCATCTTACATTCAGAATTTGTATTGGAAAATATTTTGTATGGGACTATATGTGCTTTAAATTTAATGCTGTCAAAACATTTGAGATTACTGGGTGCTGGATCAAAGTTGCAAGAAAGCATAGACTTGCCCGTTCTGTGGTGAGCTGGTCTTGGAATCTGTATGCCATCTCCTTTTTGACTGCTGCGCAATGATGGCCCTCCAGCTAAACTTAACTTCCGGACTAGAGATGGAAGTAAGCCCTAACGAGCTGTGGGCCAAATTCATGTCTTATGAACCGTGAGGGATGCATCATTTATTTTACTAAGTTATGGAAAGAAATGCATGCGATAATAGCTGCTATTTCAGCATGTATTCGCAGTTGTAATGTTGATATACTCTTCTTTTATGATGTGATGTATGAATTAAAAAGTTATTAATGTAACTATATAATAATAAAAAGAAATATATAAAAATAAAATTGTCAAAACAATTGGCATGCAATACAAATAACACTTTAACCAATTTGAGAATGAGGTTGCTGAGTTTTGTTTAGCATATTTGTGTGAAGTATGTAAGGTCTGTCTTCACTGTTCATGGCATGGCTTGATTGTTTAAACAATGTATTTATTTATGCATTTATGTCAGCGCGCAAAGCCATGAGGCATCTAGGGGCAAGTTACAGAAAGTGCATAGTACAGTTCATAAAGTGCAAGACAATATATGGGTTAAAACGTGCTGCTGGGTGATAAAAACATGCTTAGTCATGTTTCACCTCATGGTACGGGGCTACGTCAGGTGTGCAGACAAGCATAATTGACAAAGTAGGTGTAGGTGCACATACTGGCAAAGCTTAACATCATGGAATGTGGGCTACTTCTGGTGTGCAGACAGGCATGAGTGACAAGGTGTAGGTGCACAGACTGGCCAAGCCTCACCTCATGGAATGGGGGCTATTTCAGTTGTGCAGACCAGCATTACAGTGCAATATGGGAGGAGTCACCACTGGAAAGGCTGCACCAGCGGTGCTAGGGTTGCATCAGGAGAATACAGTTAAAGTTAAATTGTGAGTCAGTTTGACTGTGGTAGATAAGAGGAACATAAAAATGCCACCTTACAGTCATCACCAGTTTGTTTGGTTTACAAACAGCACTGTGGGTACGTGTGAACACTTGGCAAGTCAGAGGGCTGCTGTGCTGTGTACACCGAGCATGTACCGGTAAAGCCTCATCTCGTGTGACAGAGTACTAGATTGGTGGTGCAGGTGTTGGTTGTAAAGTCAGTGAAGTATAGTATAGAAGGCTGATTGTAGTTAGTAGGACCAAGGTAAATACGCAAATACACACCGGACACACAACATGCACACACACACACACAAACACAAAAGCACATGCTAACTTGCTCAGTGACTCACTCATTCACCCACTCATTCCAAATCTTCCCTGCGTTCAAACATTGAATCACTGAACTTGTAAAATTACCAATATATAGAGTTTCACACAGCTGCAGGGTCCACATTTATTGTGCTTTTGCATCTGGGACCAAACCTAGCACCATGGTATGGAAAGAGGAGCAGCCACCCACTAGAGCCGCATAATGCATTGCCCGTTTCTTGATGTATTCATAACAGCTTGGTTACGCTGTGCCAGTGCGGTCCCTCCATGCATCTCCCATACTTCTCTTGCTGTTCTTGCTCTCGTGTACACTTCACTGAAAGAATAGTTTATTGGCTCGGATTTCTCCATTGACAAATACCAAATTTAAAACCAAATTATCAAGCATAAAATCAAATACAAAAACATCATGATCCCATTACTGATTAAAAGACAGAAACAAGCAACCCCTCCCCCACAAACATAACCCAAACAACACCCCCCAACCCAGAAATAAAAAGACTAAATTAACAGATTTCTCGCCTGCCGGGTCAGAGCCAGACCCGCATAATTACACAATGTATAAATAAAATCCATATCTGTGCAGTTCAGGATGAAGTGCAAAGCCCCCTTGCAATCCTGAATATTGTTTTGCATAAAAAGGGCCTTAACAGAACCCTGTTCAAATCCAAGTACTGTTTACAGATCATCCAAAAATGGCACCGATCTTCATTAGCTGCCAACCCACAAGAGCATGATTTCACCGGATCATCCTTTACCCGATTAATACACGCCTTGAAGGGCAGCATATTTAGGTGAATCATCAAACCTATGGTAGAATCTTATTAAGCCTCCAGCCCCATCCTTGCGTTCGTACTAATCAGATCCAGATTTTTCACCCACTTCCCACTACTTTAGAGTCCACCACCACAGTTTTTTTTCACCATTTGGAGACCATGGGTAATTACATTTTTTCCTACCTTTTCCAAATAACACAATTATTTGTTTTCAATATGCAATTGTAATGTATTAGTCTTAAAGTATTTGGCTGCATACTTAAGGCTAAACTGCAGCCCCAATGGTGTTTGATCTATAAGAGCAGTATCATCCACGTATAGCAGGGTTGCAAAAGGCATCTTCCCCACGAATAGCAGGCGAACTTTGGACCCTAAAAGTAAGGGAGTCAAATCAGCGAGAAATAAGTAAATAAAAGTGGGGGCAGCCCTGTTTTACACCATGGTTTGTGAGGAGCTCCTTCTCAAACCTCCCCCTGTTACTCCCCTGGACTGCTGCAGCGGTATTTGTATGGCTCTTTAAAATCACATGTAAAGGTTCTGATGGGACCTTCAGCTCTTGTAATTTCTGCCACAGGGCCTCCCTAATGACTAAGTCAAAGGCCTTCTACAGGTCTAAAAAGGCCCCATATACTGGGCCATTATTTCTCAAATAATCCATTTATGAATAAGCAATGGTCAATGGTTGAGAAACCACACCTAAATCCTGATTGGGTGGTATGTAGGACAATATTAGTGCTTGCCTAATCGTCCACTCTACTTTTAACACAATTATTAAACATTTTACAAGAAATGTCCAGCAAAACGTTGGGTCGGGGATCATCCTGAGTAGAGCGCTTCTTAAAAATCGGAATGATTATGGCCTTTTCCCAGGACAGTGGTATGATGCCAGAACTAGAAATTGCGTTCAAAATCTTTACCACATTGTTTGCTCACCAATCAGGCTTCCACTTTAAATAGTCTGAACACATACCATCTGGGCTCGCTGCCTGTCCTAATGTGAGAGCCTTGACACTTGCCAATATCACCTCCTTAGAGAAGACAATAATGCCATCACTATCATCTGCCCTGGTAGCTGCCTCCACCGTATCCACATCAAACAGAATACTAGAAAAATGGGCCACCCACCTGTCATCAGAAATGTAACCCAAATCATTTTCCTTTGGGCAATCAAAACCCCTGGCCAGTAGACTCCAAAAGAGCTTAGAGTCCTTAGATTCAAGAGCTAAATCTAATTGGGCCCATTGCCTCGAGGTGTATTCCGTCCTCTTCCGCTTCTACAGTTTTTTTATTCATTTGAGTAATATGCATTTAGCCAAAATAGGCTTTACATATATCGATCCAAAAAAACACACATGTACAACAGAATAGATATATAAAAACATCAAAGTCAGAATAAAAATACAAAGTAAAAACAGCTCCTCTAATACACTGGGCAGCCATATAAAAACTTGTTAAAATATACCTTCAGATAGTTCTGTAAAAATACATTGGCAATGCTCATAGTAGCACATCATGGGAAAAATGACATTTAGGCCATTACCTTGTAAGAGTTTATCCCAGATTTCTAACAGAAAATATGTTTTGCGGATTTGGGTGTTGATTCATGGAATTAATGTGCGCCGAAAATTCCCGCGCAGAGGTGCCAAAACGTGCGATTCGCAGTAAAAGTGCGAAAATCGCAGTGCAAGTGCGAAAATCGCAGGGAAACCAGCGCACATCGATTCATGGAAGGCCGTGCACGAGAAAAATATTGGATGTGCGCTGAAAAAGTGTGCAGCGCACGCCGGCGCACAGGATATCTAACGGCGTGCACCAAGGCCACAGCGAAATCGCACATAGCGTGGCGCACACAACAAAAGTGGGCGGAACACGGGGCGTAACACTCGGAATGGGGAACAACTCGTCAAAATGTGGGTGTCATGGGGGAAGTACAGGAGGCAAGTGCGCTGAACACCCACACGCTCGCCTACAACACGTATTCATGGAATCCAATAGGGCAAACCAGCGCATGGTCAAACCAGCGCACAGGCCCAAACACGTCCGCCACAAGAAAGCAGGCAGTAGTGTCCCTGCCCCTGAAATAAATGTGCGGCAAAATGTGCGCCAACCAAAAGCACCTATATACAGCTATGATGAATGTCACATACTGTGGCCCTCTAAGACAAATGAGGTGCAAAGGGGTACGCGACAAACACGGGCACCCGCTGTGTGAAAAATAGATTGTGCGTGTATTCTGTGCTGCGCGGAAAGTCTCACACGCGATTTGCCTGGGTACATGTATTCTGGTGTGCGCGGAAAGTCCCACACGCGATTTGCCTGGGTACATGTATGGAGCGCGGGAAATTCCACACGCGAATTGCCTGGGTCCGTGTATTCCGGGGTGCGCGGGAAGTCCCACACGCGATTGGCCTGGGTATGTGTATTCCGGGGTGTGCGGGAAGTTCAACACGCTAACTCTGCAGGGTACGTGTATTCCGGGGTGCGCGTGAAATTCCACATGCTAATTCTGCAGGGTACGTGGATTCTGGGGTGCGTGTGAAGTTCCACACGCTAATCCTGCAGGGTACTTGTATTCCGGGGTGCGCGGGAAGTTCCACACGCGATTTCAGCAGGGTACGTGTATTTCGGGGGTGCCGGGTAGTACCCCCGAAATACACCCTCCATGGCCCCTGCAGGCAGCCCACACCACAGGGGACTACCCTGCACCCCTGCTAATGTCCCACAGGCAGCCCATCCACCATGGCCATGCCCCCCAGCCACCCCACATGTAACCTTGCGCTACTGATCACCAACGAATGTCTCCCAGCACCCCCACCCACCAGCAGTCAGGGGCAGCCTCCACCAGGCCCCCACTCATGTCCAACTCATGTCCCCCTGCACCTCCACCCAGCAGCAGTCAGGGGCACCCTCCACCAGGCCCCCACTCATGTCCCCCTGCACCCCCACCCACCAGCAGCCAGGGGCACCCTCCACCAGGCCCCCTCACATGTCTCCCACCACCCCCACCCCCCAGCAGTCAGGGGCAGCCTCCACCAGGCCCCCACTCATGTCCCCCTGCACCCGCACCCTCCAGCACTGTGGTGCACCCTCCACCAGGCCCCCACTCATGTCCCCCTGCACCCTCACCCCCCAGCAGTCAGGGGCACCCTCCACCAGGCCCAGCACATGTCTCCCACCACCCCCACCCCCCAGCAGTCAGGGGCAGCCTCCACCAGGCCCCCACTCATGTCCAACTGCACCCCCACCCCCCAGCAGTCAGGGGCAGCCTCCACCAGGCCCCCACTCATGTCCCCCTGCAGCCCCACCCCCCAGCAGTCAGGGGCACCCTCCACCAGGCCCCCACTCATGACCCCTGCACCCCCACCCCCCAGCAGTCAGGGGCACCCTCCACCAGGCCCCACACATGTCTCCCACCACCCCCACCCCCCAGCAGTCAGGGGCAGCCTCCACCAGGCCCCCACTCATGTCCAACTCATGTCCCCCTACACCCCCACCTCCCAGCAGTCAGGGGCAGCCTCCACCAGGCCCCCACACATGTCTCCCTGCACCCCCACCCACCAGAAGTCAGGGGCAGCCTCCACCAGGCCCCCACTCATGTCCAACTCATGTCCCACTGCACCCCCACCCCCCAGCAGTCAGGGGCACCCTCCACCAGGCCCCCACTCATGTCCCCCTGCACCCCCACCCACCAGCAGCCAGGGGCACCCTCCACCAGGCCCCCACACATGTCTCCCACCACCCCCACCCCCCAGCAGTCAGGGGCGCCTCCACCAGGCCCCCACTCATGTCCCCCTGAACCCCCAGCCCCCAGCAGTCAGGGGCACCCTCCACCAGGCCCCCACTCATGTCCCCTTGCACCCCCACCCACCAGCAGCCAGAGGCACCCTCCACCAGGCCCCCAAACATGTCTCCCTGCACCCCCACCCCCCAGCAGTCAGGGGCAGCCTCCACCAGGCCCCCACTCATGTCCAACTCATGTCCCCCTGCACCCCACCCCCCAGCAGTCAGGGGCACCCTCCACCAGGCCCCCACTCATGTCCAACTCATGTCCCCCTGCACCCCACCCCCCAGCAGCCAGGGGCACCCTCCACCAGGCCCCCACTCATGTCCCCCTGCACCCCCACCCCCCAGCATCCAGGGTCACCCGCCACCAGGCCCCCACTCATGTCCCCCTTCACACCCACCCCCCAGCATCCAGGGGCACCCTCCACCAGACCCCCACTCATGTCCAACTCATGTCTCCCAGCACCCCCACCCCCCAGCAGTGCAGGGCACCCTCCACCAGGCCCCCACTCATGTCTCCCAGCGCCCCCACCCCCCAGCAGTGCAGGGCACCCTCCACCAGGCCCCCACTCATGTCCCCCAGCCAACACGTCATCACAATCCAGATCCCAGGCTCCTATGCCCACCCAAATCCCACCCCACGCCACCCCAGTCCAAACACCCAACCAAGCTTTACATCCATTCAAAATGGAAATACCCATTACATGATAGATAACAAATAAGCAGTATGCACATGAGTACAAGTCCGTCAGAGCCACACAATGGCAACACATGACTGTGAAAACCCACATTCTGACAGGCATGAAACCAATGAGAGAAGTCCACACATTGAAGTAAGAAACAAAAATGTATTACAGTGTAAATGAAGTGAATGGAATATAAACAAACAATAATGGCAACAAATATCAAAAAGCAGCATGTCCACAAAAATAATAAATAACGAAAATGGGACTCCAAAATAACTGTAAAGAAATTGTGTTCAAAGTCACTGTCCAACAAAGCAAATCCAAAGGGAAAGTAAAGTGAAAATCCATTGCTCCATGGTGAAAAAAATAATAAAAGATGAAGGCCACAAATCCACTGTCAAACTATGTACAAAGAGCAAATCCAGGGTCCATGATCTCAACGATGTAAATGAAACCTACAATAAAACCTACCTAACTAATAACTATATACAAAAAAGTGGGGCATAGTCCAAGCGCCCCAAATAAAAAAAAAGAAACAAAACCTGACACTAATTAAGTATGTACAAAGGCGGCGGGCTAGTCCAGCGGCTCACTCTGTGGTGTCCTGGGCCAGGGCATCATCGAACTCCTGTTCGATGTCCCGGAGGCGGTCCTGTTCCATGGCCCCGAGGGTCCGCAGGGACGCCGACATGTCCTCCTCCAACTCCCTGCGGATTCCCTCGAGGCACTCGGCCCGCCTCAGGGCCCTCCGCATGGAGTTCTCCGCCCTGACCATCGTGAGCCGCGCCTCTTCTGCCCGCCGCCGCTCCGCACCTATCTGCTGGCCCAACCGCTGCCACACGGAAGACACTTCCCGTCCTGGGTCCTCCTGCCCTCCGGCCGATGCCTGCCCCTCCGATGTAGATTGCCCCGAGCCATGATGCCTCCCACGTTGACTCCGCTGCTGCCTCCGATGCAACTGCCTCTGCCAGCACGACGGCATCCAGGCTGATGGAATCCACCGACGCCGTCGTGCACGTTCCCTGCCCAATGATGCCGGAACATCCTCCATCTGCTGGGGTCCAGTTGCTGTGGTGTCCACCCCTGCTGGACCTCCGACTCCCGACTGTGGCAGGGATGGGATCCCCACCAAGCTGGCTGCGTTGGTCAGGGCAGGTCCACAGGGGGCCATGGTGGCATCTGGGCCGGAAGACGGCATGAAGAACGACTGGCATATAGTCTCCACAGAGGAGGAGAGGGCCGCCAGATTGGTCGACACATGTATGAAACCCCGACCACGGCCGATCCCAACTGGGCCACCTTGGCACGGTGCTCTTCGTGATGACGTGCAAGCTCCTCCCGGGAAGCATGCACGTCATCACGAATGACACCCGTGCGCAACATGACACCAATCAGGACCTTCTCCATACGGCCACGGGTCCCCTCGTCCGCAGGTGGAGGGGAGTCAGATGACATGGACATCCCCCTACCTGCGGACGGGCCTGGGATGGGGCATCCCTGCTGGTGCATGGTGGTGCAGTCACAGTGTCAGGGACAGTGACATGCACAGGCCCCTCCACGGCGTCTTGTGCTGCCTCCTGCCCCTGCCCCTGGACTGCACCACTTGCACCAGCAGGGATGCACTCACCAGGCCCCATGTGCGCCTCAGTAGCGGCCTCCTCCTCCTCTGTGGAAACCACCAACCTGGATGGCTCCACACCGTCTTCCGCCGTTGCAAGCCCCTGTAGGGGCTCACCCACCCCTGCCGCTGCAGCCGTGGGGGCATCGCCGCCCCTTTGCTCCACAGTGCCGTCCCCGCCCTCTTCTTCACTTGCCGCTGTGAAGAGGGAGACATAGAACACAAGCATCAGGGTAATGTACAATGGTCCCCTAGACAGGAAGCAATAGCAGATGAGTGGCACTGTCAAAGATCACTTCCATCATGTCCCTCCACAACACATGGGTCAGTGCAGGCAAAACACACGCAGTAACAGGCATGGCACATGTTATGGACATTTGCATACATGTCCAAGGGACTCTCCAAACATACAATGTTGTCATGGAACTCACATGCATCATGGGTCATGCGTATCACATGCACACACATCAACGTAATTTCATCCATCTGGCCTTGTACACCCCAGACACAGTGGATACAAGGATAACTAGGCTGCATCTGTGAATCTGTACATTGTCACTGTTAGGCAGAAACCTGTGCAGTTCCCTCTGGGGCCACTGCAAAAGATTTAAGTCTACAGGTGTTGGCAGTAAACCCACTTGGTAGCAGTCTGCACCACACAGATTCACTGTGGTAGCTGTGGCTGAGCAGTCAGACTTCCCTCAAGAAGAGTTAGGCAGTATACAGAGGATACACAATAGATACAGAGGCACAGTAGCACAAGCAAACACTGACCAGAGCTAGGTGTAAAAGTATAAACTTATTTATTAAAGGCACACTCATAAATTACACTAGCACATTAGAAAAGGTAAGAAAGTCAAACACAGTTACTATTACTCATATGTACATCCCTAATTATTTGTTGGACAATTCTAAGTTAACCCCACTTATTTCCAACCAGAGGTGAGCGCTTAACGTTAGATGGTACTCCAACAAGTATTACCAAAAGGGAGGGAAAAGGCAGAAATAAAGAGAGCAGTAAGGTAAAACACTTTTCACATAAGGTTAGCAAAGACAGTCAATGGTGGAACAAGGAGAATTAGTTCGGGGCCCGCTTTAGAGGGAGCCAGGCGAAAAATGTGCCCAAGATCACACAATGTCACAAGTCTTTGCAGGTGAGAGAAAAGGTTTTACTACGGTTCTGAAAAGTTTAGTTAGGGTGTCCCAGACCTACCCAGGTTCGAGAGCCGAGGGCTAAATCTACCCCGTACAATCGGTGGCAAGGGAGGCCGGGCGGAACACAGTACCTTTAAAAGTGGAAAGATTCCTCCAGCGGTGGTAGTCGTTCCTGGTAGTGGGTGCAAGTCGCGGCGTCGTCCCGAGGAAGAGGTGATCTCGACGTAGAGGAAAGCTGCAGGTCGTTGCACTACCAGGGATGAGGCCAGCCGTGGAGTTTTCCGGTCACAATGGGTTTTTACCCCTCTTTCGCGGTTGAGGTAAAAAGTGGTATCCCGGTTGCCGGGGTGCTTGGCACAGGCAAGGCGGCCACGAGATGCTTCGGGACGGCGAAAAGAAGGCAGCAACTGGTTGTCCCCACCAGTTAAGGGAAGAAGACTCTCCGGCGGGAGATCTCCTCTGTCGTCGGGAAAAGTGGTGAGACGGTTCTGCAGGGCTTCACCGGTGGTGTCGTCTTGGCAGGTCGGCTCGGCTTCTCCCTCTTCGGCTTCTTAGGTCCTGTGGCGACTTCTGAAGAACCAGTCCCAAAAACCCTGCTTTTATGCAGCAAACCCCCATTCATACAGCCTAGCTGTCACTCAAACATGCTTAGTGGTGAGCGGGGTGGCTCTCCTCTTGGGCCAATCACACTAGAGTGTGACATGAGTTGGCAAGGCAACTCAGTCCAGGGTGCCTAAACCCCCTCCCACACCCCCTGTGGTACCCAGACAGAATGGCACCACTTTGGAGGGCTTCTGTGCAGAAGCCCGCCAAAAGTGGAACAAAGGCTCGACTCGGGTTCAGGGTTACTGAAGTGAACCTAGACGCCATTTTGGCGGCGAGTTCCGGCAAAGAATCCCAACCGGTGAATTTATATTAAATAAATAAACCGGCGGTATCTTTAACATTGCACCAAAAAGTGGTACATCAAAAACAATGGGAAATCCCATTGGGAAATATTCCGGGGAAATATTCCGGTGGAATATTTCCGTGGTATCCACTGCCACCAGCCAGAACTTGGCGAGGGGGGACGGGACAGTACCCCCTCGACAACAGACCCAGGGGCAATCTAATTGCCCCTACCAGTACTTCCACAGTAAGATGGTTTGTACTGGTTAAGTTCCTAAGTTAAGACTAGTAAAGTCAATGGTAACTTTACAGACCCAGGGAGACAGTAGTCAGTCCCAGGGTGTGGAGTCTATGTTTGGGGGTCTCTAGGACACCCCTGTGCTACTGCACTGAGGGTGCTGTGTAACACACATTCAAAAACCAATGATGGCCTATGGGGAAAATTACCTCCTAGCCCATAAGCACATAGCAAGTCACAGAAACACTCTCAAGTCATGTCCAAGAGTGAGGGTAAAAGAGTCTCACTCTTGGCAGGAGAAAAAAATAAACCCCAAAAATCCAGCAAAGCTGCTGGGGGACTCACTAGGTTAGGAAATTCAGCCTAAACAGAGAATTCTTCCTAACACATGCCCCCCCCAGACTAAGGGACAGGAGGATTTAATCCACGCCTGGATGAACCTCATACCTCTAGTCGATGACATACATCCTAGAGAGTCCATCAGCATTTTGATGGTGACACCCTGACCTGTGCTCAATGGTGAAATCAAACCCTTGGAGGCAGATTGACCATCTCAATAGTTTTGGATTTTCCGCTTTCATTTGCATTAACCATCTCAAGGGTTGGTGGTCAGTCTGAATGACAAAAGTAGAACCATACAAGTATGGCCTAAACTTCTTCAGTGCCCACACAATAGCAAAGCATTCTCTTTCGATTGTTGCCCACCTTGTTTCAGGATCCTTCAGTTTTCTACTGATGAAGCAAATGGAGTGTTCCCTACCCTTCTCATCCAGTTGGCTAAGAACTGCACCTATACCTACATTCGAAGCATCAGTTTGTACAATGAAAGTTTGGTGGTAGTCAGGAGCTCTGAGTACTGGAGCTTGGCAGAGAGCTTTCTTCAGGTTTTCAAAGGCCTGATTGCATTCCTCATTCCATTTGACCTTCTTAGGGAATTTTGGAGAGGAGATCACATTCAGAGGAGAAGCTATGGTCCCATAGTTCTCAATGAAATTCCTGTAGTACCCAGTGAGGCCTAAGAAGGCTCTCACCTGGGTCTGAGTAGTAGGTGTTGTCCAATTTTGCACAGCTTCAATCTTGCTGAGCAAAGGCCTTATTTCTCCACCTCCTACCTCATGTCCAAGGTAGACCACTTTACTCTGACCAATTTGGCACTTGCTTGCCTTTATGGTCAGATTGGCCTGCTCAAGACCCTGCAAAACATGTCCTAAGTGGGTCACATGTTCTTCCCAGGAGTGGCTGAAGACTGCAATGTCATCCAAGTATGCCATGCAGAAGTCCTCCATCCCAGCTAGAACTTGGTTCACCATCCTCTGGAATGTTGCAGGTGCATTTTTCAGTCCAAAAGGCATAACCTTGAATTGGTATAGGCCAACTGGGGTAGAAAATGCAGTTTTCTCCTTGGCATGGTCTGTCAGGGCTATTTGCCAGTAGCCTGACGTAAGGTCCAGTGTGCTGAGGTACTTGGCTGCACCAAGTTTATCCACCAACTCATCTGTCCTTGGCAAAGGATGGGCATCAGTCTTGGTGACTGCATTAAGAGCTCTATAGTCCACACAGAATCTCAACTCTTTGGATCCTGTCTTTGGGACTAACACTACTGGGCTAGACCATGGACTAGTAGAGGGCTCTATTACCCCGAGATCAAGCATCTTCTTGACCTCTCCTTTGATGTGGGTTCTGACGTGTTCTGACATTCTATATCCCCTGCTTTTGACTGGCAGACAGTCACCAGTGAGTATCTCATGCTGTCCCCAAGGGGTCAAGCCTGGTGAAAGTGAGAACAGGGGGGCAAACTGATTTAACATAGCTTTGCACTCCTCCTGTTGCTCAGGGGTCAGATCTGAAGAGAGATTAACTCCTTCAACCTTTTCGTCCAAAGGTAAGCCTCTCAGGAGGTCAGGTAGAGCGTCACTCTCCTCCTCCTCTTCCGATGAAGCTAGGAGCAATGCTCCTACTTCTGGTCTAGAGACATAGGCTTTGAGGCGGTTGGTGTGGAAGACTCTGGGAGCTTCCCTGGGTTTGCCCAGATCCACCAGATAGTTGACCTCTCCAAGTTTTCCCACAACCTTGAAGGGTCCCATCCATTTGTCTTGCAAGGCCCTCTGCCTTGTTGGGAGCATAGCGAGAACTAGCTGGTCTTGAGTAAACTCAACCATGTTAGCCTTCTGATCATGCCAATGTTTGATCAGAGCTTGGCCAGCTTTCAAGTTGTCACTTGCTTCTGCCATCATGTGTGACATTCTCCTTCGGAGACCTATCACATAGTCAGTCACTCTGACTGGCTTGGGGGGAGGAGCACTCTCCAACCCCTCCTTAATCAGGGCCAAGGGGCCTCTGACGGGATGGCCATAGAGAAGTTCAAAGGGAGAATAACCCACTCCCTCCTGAGGGACTTCCCTATAAGCAAATAGAAGGCATGGCAGTAGAAGGTCCCACTTCTTCTTAAGGGGTTCTTCTAAGGCACCTATCATGCTCTTCATGGTTCTGTTAAATCTTTCTACCAACCCGTTTGTCTGAGGGTGGTAGGCGGTTGAGAACTTGTAGGTGACTCCGCAGGTTTTCCACATGGCTTTCATGTAGTTGGACATAAAATGTGTCCCCCTGTCAGAGATCACCTCCTTAGGAAACCCAACCCTGGTAAAGATACCAAGGAGGGCCTTAGCCACAGCCTGAGCTGTAACAGTCCTCATAGGAATTGCCTCAGGGTACCTAGTAGCATGGTCTACTACAACAAGGATACACCTGTTGCCTGAGGAGGTTGGGGGATCAAGGGGACCAACAATGTCAATCCCTACCCTCTCAAATGGGACTCCCACGACTGGGAGAGGCACTAAAGGTGCCACATTCTTGGAACCAACCTTACCAGAAGTCTGGCAGGTATGGCAGCTCCTGCAATACCTATCTACTTCAGCCCCCATTTTTGGCCAATAGAAGTAGAGAGAGAGCCTTTCCTTGGTCTTCTTGAAACTCAAGTGACCAGCCAAAGGAATCTCGTGGGCTAGTTGCAAGAACTGTTGTCTGTTCTCTTGGGGCACTACCAGGCGTTGGTATGCTCCAGGTTCAGATTCAGTTGGTTCACTGTAGAAGAGGCCATCTTCCCAGTGTGACCTATACTTCCCAGGCTCTTGCCCATCAGCCTGAGAAGCTGCCTGCTGGCGGAGACCCTCCAGAGTTGGACATTCTCTTTGTCCCTTACGGAAAGCTGTCCTGCTGGGTCCACCTTCTGCCAGTAAAGACTGCAGCTCAGGATGGTCAGCCGGGTCCAGGTCTCCAATAAGTTCTGGGCCTCCTACTAGCTCTTCTTCAGAGTCTAGTTCAACCAAACAGGGTTGTACCTCCCTCTCAGCCTCAGCTGGAGGTGGAGTTACAGGTGTAACTTTGGACAACCTCGGGGAAGTCCTTGTTGGAAGCACTGGAGTGCTTGCTGTAGGCTTTTTCCTAGGAGTCTTGGGTTGCCCCTTTGCTCCTGATTTGGTAGTTACTGCAGTAAGTTGTTCCAGTGGGAGAGGAGTGATTTCTGTCATCATCTCCTGAGATAAACCTCGCAGGGTTTTCTCTCTGGCAGATTTGGTGAGCTCCTGTAACCTTTTACTAGGAGGTCTGGGGGTATGTGACACAACTCCCAGAGCTTTCAGGTCATTTCCTAGCAGAACTCTTCCTGGCACTTCACATTGTATACTGACAGGTATCTTCACAGCCATATCATTACACTGGATGAGAACTGGTAACTGGGGGCACATCTGCACAGGCCCTCCAGCTAACTTGGTGAGGCATTTGGGTGCCTTAGCAACATCCTCTGCCTTGAAAAATGATTCATCCACCACAGTTATGCTGGCCCCAGTGTCCCTGATGGCAGGAGTCACCTGACCATTCACGTGGACACTGTCCTTATAATACTCTTTAGTATTATCTGGGATAGAATTATATACATCTAAATTCTGCTGTTCCCACAACCCCAGAGAGACTAAAGAAACACTGGCTGAGACTCCAGTGGGTTCATCAGCCAGTAGTAGAAAGTTACCACTTGCCATAGTGACTTCCTCCTCTGGAGCGAAGGCTAAGGAGACAAGTTGGACCCCTGAAGGTTTACCCTTACATCTGGGATCTCCTTTCACATGGTCAGTAGCCTTACAAACATAACAGGCCCCAAAGGCCCTTTGGAATGGAGGCTTGTTCTGATCTCCTTCTGGTTTAGCACCAGAAGGTATACTACTCTGCTGTGGTTTCCCAGGTGGCTTACCCTTATGGTTTTGTTTGGGGCCCTCTTTGGAATTAGGAGTATTAGAATTCTCTTTGGAGTCTTTCTTAGGCTGTCTTCCCTCATCCTTCTTCTGAGTTACCCCAGAATCCTTGTGAGTAGCCCTGTTGGCAACCCACAAGTCAGAAGCCTTAGCTAGCTTCCTAGGATCTAATTCCTGTGAATCAGCCAAGTGCTGTCTGAGCTCAGGAGAGCAGGCATCATAAATTGACTCCATCATTACCAGATTTCTCATTCCTTCATAAGTGTTCACCTTGTAACCCTTAATCCATCCCTCTAAGTTTTTCAACCCTTCACACACCCAGGTAGCCCAAGGGGTACCATCATGCTTTTTGAGGCTCCTAAACCTCTTAAGATACTGGGAAGGGGTCTTCCCAAACCTAGCTATCAAAGCTAGTTTCACACATTCATACTCTTTCCTATCCTCCTCCCCCAACTCCATTACCACATCAGTTGCAACAGGGGGAAGCCTAGAGAACAACCAGGTGAGTAACTCATTACCTGTGATGTTCTGGAGCCCATGATTATACTCAAACATAGACAACCAATCCAACACATCCAACTTAGGCTCATACATACCAATCAATTCCTTAGGCATCCGGGGTCTTTTAGGACTGGAACTTCTAGAGGAGCCAGAGAGAGAAGCATTCTCAACAGACAATTTCTTCATTTCTAGCTCATACTTGAGCTCCATTTCCCTTAGCCTTAGTTCTTTGTCAGTTTGAGCATTAATTTTCTTGTACTCTAATTCAAGTTTCATTTTCTCTAGCTCAAAGTATTGAGGGCTAAATGTGGGACCTGGCAAAGGTCTAGTAGGTACAGCTGGTAGAGCAGACAGAGGCCTAGAGGGACTATCTACAACAGTTTCATCCTCCTCTTCTGGTTCTGACCCAAGATCATCAATACTTTGTGCCATATCAAGATCATTGCTGCTTTCTACATTTGCTGGAGTGATAGGTTCCTCTGAACCATCATCCAGACTTTGGTTTTCTAGCAACCTTTCTATTAGCTCTATTTTCTTTCCTTTAGTCATGAGATTCTTATGCTTACAGAGAAGTCTTAGACAATCAGCAGTTTTTGTAGCAAGGGACTCTTGACTATAACTTTCCATAGTAGACAGGTTAAAAATGACTTTTTCTTTCTTGTGCTTAAGCTTTGTGGTTAGTTGCACTAAGGTATCTCAAAAGTACTCTAAAGTGTATACTCAATACAGATCCCACCGCTGTACACCAGTGTTAGGCAGAAACCTGTGCAGTTCCCTCTGGGACCACTGCAAAAGATTTAAGTCTACAGGTGTTGGCAGTAAACCCACTTGGTAGCAGTCTGCACCACACAGATTCACTGTGGTAGCTGTGGCTGAGCAGTCAGACTTCCCTCAAGAAGAGTTAGGCAGTATACAGAGGATACACAATAGATACAGAGGCACAGTAGCACAAGCAAACACTGACCAGAGCTAGGTGTAAAAGTATAAACTTATAGGCACACTCATAAATTACACTAGCACATTAGAAAAGGTAAGAAAGTCAAACACAGTTACTATTACTCATATGTACATCCCTAATTATTTGTTGGACAATTCTAAGTTAACCCCACTTATTTCCAACCAGAGGTGAGCGCTTAACGTTAGATGGTACTCCAACAAGTATTACCAAAAGGGAGGGAAAAGGCAGAAATAAAGAGAGCAGTAAGGTAAAACACTTTTCACATAAGGTTAGCAAAGACAGTCAATGGTGGAGCAAGGAGAATTAGTTCGGGGCCCGCTTTAGAGGGAGCCAGGCGAAAAATGTGCCCAAGATCACACAATGTCACAAGTCTTTGCAGGTGAGAGAAAAGGTTTTACTACGGTTCTGAAAAGTTTAGTTAGGGTGTCCCAGACCTACCCAGGTTCGAGAGCCGAGGGCTAAATCTACCACGTACAATCGGTGGCAAGGGAGGCCGGGCGGAACACAGTACCTTTAAAAGTGGAAAGATTCCTCCAGCGGTGGTAGTCGTTCCTGGTAGTGGGTGCAAGTCGCGGCGTCGTCCCGAGGAAGAGGTGATCTCGACGTAGAGGAAAGCTGCAGGTCGTTGCACTACCAGGGATGAGGCCAGCCGTGGAGTTTTCCGGTCACAAAGGGTTTTTACCCCTCTTTCGCGGTTGAGGTAAAAAGTGGTATCCCGGTTGCCGGGGTGCTTGGCACAGGCAAGGCGGCCACGAGATGCTTTGGGACGGCGAAAAGAAGGCAGCAACTGGTTGTCCCCACCAGTTAAGGGAAGAAGACTCTCCGGCGGGAGATCTCCTCTGTCGTCGGGAAAAGTGGTGAGATGGTTCTGCAGGGCTTCACCGGTGGTGTCGTCTTGGCAGGTCGGCTCGGCTTCTCCCTCTTCGGCTTCTTAGGTCCTGTGGCGACTTCTGAAGAACCAGTCCCAAAAATCCTGCTTTTATGCAGCAAACCCCCATTCATACAGCCTAGCTGTCACTCAAACATGCTAAGTGGTGAGCGGGGTGGCTCACCACTTGGGCCAATCACACTAGAGTGCGACATGAGTTGGCAAGGCAACTCAGTCCAGGGTGCCTAAACCCCCTCCCACACCCCCTGTGGTACCGAGACAGAATGGCACCACTTTGGAGGGCTTCTGTGCAGAAGCCCGCCAAAAGTGGAACAAAGGCTCGACTCGGGTTCAGGGTTATTGAAGTGAACCTAGACGCTATTTTGGCAGCGAGTTCCGGCAAATAATCCCAACCGGTGAATTTATATTAAATAAATAAACCGGCGGTATCTTTAACATTGCACCAAAAAGTGGTACATCAAAAACAATGGGAAATCCCATTGGGAAATATTCCGGTGGAATATTTCCGTGGTATCCACTGCCACCAGCCAGAACTCGGCGAGGGGGGACGGGACAGTACCCCCTCAACAACAGACCCAGGGGCAATCTAATTGCCCCTACCAGTACTTCCACAGTAAGATGGTTTGTACTGGTTAAGTTCCTAAGTTAAGACTAGTAAAGTCAATGGTAACTTTACAGACCCAGGGAGACAGTAGTCAGTCCCAGGGTGTGGAGTCTATGTTTGGGGGTCTCTAGGACACCCCTGTGCTACTGCACTGAGGGTGCTGTGTAACACACATTCAAAAACCAATGATGGCCTATGGGGAAAATTACCCCCTAGCCCATAAGCACATAGCAAGTCACAGAAACACTCTCAAGTCATGTCCAAGAGTGAGGGTAAAAGAGTCTCACTCTTGGCAGGAGAAAAAAATAAACCCCAAAAATCCAGCAAAGCTGCTGGGGGACTCACTAGGTTAGGAAATTCAGCCTAAACAGAGAATTCTTCCTAACAGTCACAGACATGTGTCATGCATCCATGGCACTCACAAGTCACAGACACACAGGTCAGACACACAGACATGGATACCATACATGTACATGGCATCAGCACCAATCCCTCACCCCCACCCATGTCCAGGAACAGAGACTGGCATGCTCTCATGTGTCCAATCCGCATAGGACTCCCCATGTTGCATTTAAACACATGCACCAACCGTGTGGTTAACACATTACTGGTCTCACATGCATGACCATGATGTCCCTGCACACATACATGCGTACATGGCCTATGTCACACATACAGGCAAGCATCAGACAACCAGCATACTGCAACATGCCCTGTCTCACACAGCAATGCTTGCCCACTTACCACTCAACTCCAGACGGGTCTGCCTCACCAGGATCTGTGCGTGGAGCGCTGGGTCTACACGTTCCAGGACCCTCACCTGGATGGTACTCATGCGGCCCCGGCCCCCCTCCACGAGGCGCCGGGCCTTCAAGAGGGTCCTTGACCTCAAGTCCTCCCAGCGCTTCTTGACTTTCTGGATGTTGCAGGTTGCCACCCCCTCCGTGTTGATGGCAACCACCAAGTCGTCCCAGATCCTGTCCTGTCTTTCCTTGTTGGCGCGTGACGATCCGAAGAGGGTATCATACTGCCCCAGGACTTGCTCCACCAGGACACCAACTTCGGTGGCACTGAAGCTGGTGCCCCTCTGCCTCTCTGGCCGGGGGTTGCCACTGGTGCCAGATGTTGCAGTGCCTGACATGGCACCCCAGAGGCAGGAGTGGGTGGGCAACTGGGTCCTGGGGCTGGGCTGTGGAGCGATGGTATACCAGTCGGGAGTCTTCTGTTCCAGCAGGGGTGGACACAGCAACTGGACCCCTGCAGATGGCAGATGTGCAGGCACAAAATGGCAGGGCATGGTGGCAGCAGGCAGGCAAGCAGCAGCAGATGGCTCGTGGGAGGCTGCTCGGGGGTCTGGGGGGCAGTAATTCGGCCTTTTGGGCAGGAGTGTGGTCTTCCGTGTGCTTACGCATGGCCAGCTTGATACGGAGTGAATTGGCACGTGAAGATCCTCCACGTCAACGTGAAATTCGAGGAAAGGGCCTTAGCGCGTAAGCGCGTCAGCACGCATACGCGATTCCATTGGACCAAAGGCCCTCAGCGCGTAAGCGCGTCTGTGACGTGACGCGCGCGGGTGTTTCCCTCATAGCACGTGATGACAGAGCACACGTGGAAACACTGCACGTCAGAGTATCATTGCGTGTAATTGGATGAAAGTGCGCGTACACGCAATTGGCCTGGGTACGTGTATTGCAGGGGTTCGCGGGAATTCTCACACGCGATTTGCTTGGGTACGTGTATTACAGGGGTGCGTAGGAATTCTCACACGCGATTTGCTTGGGTACGTGTATTACAGGGTGCACAGGAATTCTCACACGGGATTTGCTTGGGTAGTGTATTACAGGGGTGCGCGGGAATTCTCACATGCAATTTGCTTGGGTACGTGTATTACAGGGGTGCGCGGGAATTCTCACACGCAATTTGCTTGGGTACGTGTATTAGAGGGGTGCACGGGAATTCTCACACGTGATTTGCTTGGGTACGTGTATTACAGGGGTGTGCGGGAATTCTCACACTCGATTTGCTTGGGTACGTGTATTACAGGGGTGCACGGGAATTCTCACACGCGATTTGCTTGGGTACGTGTATTACAGGGGTGCGCGGGAAGTTTTACACGCTCGCCAACAACGCATATCCATGGAATTGAACGAGGCTAATGCATGCGCACAAAAAAACATGCTAATCCAGAAACATGTACGCCAGCAGGAAGCAGGCGTACGTCGACCCGCGCAGCAAAGAAGTGCGCGCAAACAACAAACAAGCTCAGACGCCAGGATGAATATACGGTTCCTAGCAGCAGTGGCCGTGGGTTACCAAAGGAGGAGGAGGAGGATAGTGAGGGCCCGAATTTTCACACCCAGAACCAGCCTTTTTGGGATGCCTGATGACCAGGTGTATGGGAGGTACAGGTTTTCACCTCACATAATACTGGACCTGGTGAGTGAGTGGGAGGATGACCTCACATCACCCACCCTGTGCTCAAAAGCACTCAGGCCCCTGGAGAAGGTCCTTAATGTAATGCACTTCTTGGCCACTGGATCATTTCAGCGGACAAGTGCCATAGTGGGTGGGGTGTCACAGGCCACGCAGTCACGCTGCCTACACCAGGTCTTGAACATCATCACTGCACGCCCATCAGTCCACAGGCACATATACCTTCCCAGGACACCTGCAGAAAGGCAGGCTGCTGCCCTGGCTTTCTATGGTGTGGCACAATTCCCCAAAGTGCTAGGTGCCATTGACTGCACCCATGTGGCACTACGTCCCCCCAGGGCATCTGAGCACATCTATAGGAACCGCAAGCACTGGCATTCCATCAACGTGCAGGTAGTATGTAATGCCAAGGGAATCATCACCTCAGTATATGCCAACTATCCAGGGTCCACCCACGACAGCTTCATTTACCGAATGTCTACCCTAAGCCGGGACCTAGAAGCTGGGCGGCATGGCGATACATGGCTGCTTGGTGAATGCCACTGCACATGCATGCATGTCAGATGCAGAGTTATGTCACTACCCCACTAATTATACCCATCACCTCCTCACCAGGGGACAGTACCTACCCTCTGAGCACCCACATGATGACGCCAATTCGGAACCCCATCACGCCTCCCGAGGTAAGATACAACACAGCCCATATTGCAACCCAGGGCATAGTGGAGCGCTTTCGCTCCCTTGAACGTTCTGGCGGGCAGCTGTTATATGCGCCCCCAGTAGTGTGCAGGATCATAGTGGCAGCATGTGTCCTGCACAATGTTGCAACACGCCGGGGCCTGGCTGTGGACATGGTGGTGCCCCCACATCCCCAACCACATGCACGCCCGCTGCACATGGGAGGGGAAAGGGCACGGGGTGAGGCAGCCCGTACGCAGCTGGTGGCTAATTACTTCACATAGAAATCACACCCCTGTGGAGTGCACACAGCCCTGGCACATACCATCTGATAAGCAATGATGACTCGACCTGACAATTATGAGGAACAAAGGGACAGTCAACTGTCAGAACCATAGCAGCCTGAGATTGTTCATGTGGAAGTGTCACAATGTGTGCATCCCTACCTACACAAACACCACCAATGCAGTGTCATCAAAAGACACACTTCCATGCAGCAGAAATGAATACCCACTTGCAAAATACTACATGAGAACAGTGCCATGTCACCCAACCCCTCCCCGGCACGGCCACACAACACACCATGGCATGTCATGCAATGTGAGAGCAAACAAATTAATCCCCACAACATGCCCCAAGTGTCACCAACTACAGTGTCCCTAATGGAAACTGGCCACACATGAAATGTTCACAGTAATGCAGGACCTACAACACACATTACCAAATACTTACCAAGAATACCAATCACCTACACAACCTCAAACCTACCTTAAACATGACAGTACAGACTTAAAAAATGGGTAGCCTCACTGCCTGATAATGCCAGCACTTCGAACACTTCCAAGTATAAAGTGTTAGCGCCACTCAAAAGTGTAGGTGCACTGCTTACAACATGGTCTCCAGTTCCAAAGTAGACCGCCTTGTGAAGACATGAGAAATGAACATGCAAATTAGGAGGATGAGATGTATGCAGAGGCACATATCAATACAGCATGCAGTGTACAATACAACAACAATATGCACTAGGTATGTATAAACAGTATTGACTACAGACTGCCCACTCATCAAATGGGAGTCCAACGTCACCGTGTACGTCAATGTCACTTGGGCACACCCTTTGCAAGCCCAAGCTCCATGGGTTCATGGCCTGCACGGCTACCCTAATGTGGGAGAATCGCTGCTGTCGCTCTCCTCACCCTCTGCAGCTGCCTCAGGAGGTGGTGGCACTATGGGAGGCAGCCCACGCAAAGCCCTAGTCTGGTCCTCCATGGCAGCAAGTATGCGGGTCTGTAAGGTCTGGTTCTGGACGATAATCTTGCGGAGGTCCCCATGCAATAACTCACGGGATGACCGGACCTCCTCACGAGTTGCCTGCATCTCAGTTGAGAGCGTACGTGTGAGACGCTCCAGCTGCTGTTCTGTCCTTGTGTTTGCTGAAGCCTCAAGCTCAACAAGAGTTGTCCTGAGGTGACGGAGTTCCACCCTCATGGCTTCCCTGTGGCCCTGGGACTCTATGGAAATGGCTTCCTGCAGAGTCCCCAGTGCCGACCGCCTGTCCCTGTCAGACCCAACATGTCCTCCCTGAGTGACTGGCAGATGGAGTCTGTTGCCTGCTGTAGTCGCTCCATCAGCCTTTCTGGGGGGACAATGGAAGTGGCCACCCTATCCATGGCCTGAGCCATCATCTCTGATGATGCTGCCTGTTAGGTTGCCATACCGTATATGGATTGCTCCCATGCAGTATTGCCAGGTGGCGTACGGCCACCATGTCGGCGGGCACCACACCTGTCTGGGGAAAGGCGAACTGCGCCTTGCTGTGCCGGCACTGCCTGAGGCTGCAGGGACTGCATTCCCCCTCTGATCTGCTGACCCAGGACCAGGATCAGATGTTGTGGAGTGTGACCCTGCATCCGTAACCACCAAAGGCGTACCTGCCAACACTGACATCCCCATTGAGGGTTCTACCCCTGGTGCAGGTGGGTCGGACAGAACAGAATCCCTCCCAGGAACACTCACCTGCGATGGCACATAGGTCTCATCATCCGAATCGACACCTGAATACAGCTCGGGGGAGGTGCACCCAGAGACACCCCTTGAGAGCACGACCTGCAGCAGTTGTGGGTTCTCACCCACCACCACACCACATCCCTCACTGGTGGTCGGTCGGCACTGAGACCCCTCCTGGGTCTGCACCATCTCCACAACCCCAGCAGTATCAAGTGTGTCATCCCCTGCAAAGACATAAAAGAAAAGAAATGGAAACAGGCATTAGCACTATGGCACACAATTAGGGCTGAGAAGCTACAGAAACAGTACTTGATTGACACATGTCCCACATGACTAAAACCCTCCCATGCATGCACCGTCACTGCGTATGAAGGGGAGGCAGATGGCACACATTGATGACACCAAGATGGAAGATGAACACATTTGCAGCATGCTGCCTAGCAGTGGCATCACACGTTGGCCTGTGATTGGCAGGTCAAATACACATGCCATCACACAGATGGCATGTACCCTAGCCATAAAGTGAAGAGGGAGAGTGTTAGGGAGAATTCTCTGTTTAGGCTGAATTTCCTAACCTAGTGAGTCCCCCAGCAGCTTTGCTGGATTTCGGAAGTTTGTTTTTTCCATCCTGCCAAGAGTGAGACTCTTTTTCTCCCACTCTTGGACATGTATGTGTGTAATTCCTTTGAATGTCCATGTGTTCTATGGGCTATGGTGTCTTTTACTCCATAGGGTCTCATATGTTTTTCTATGTGTGTTACACCGCACCCTATGTGCCGTAGCACTGGGGCGTCCTAGCGGACCTCCACCATAGACTCCATACCCGGGGACTGACTACTGTCTCCCCGGGGATTTAAAGTCACCATTGGCTTTACTAGACCTAAATTTACTAACAGAACTAGTACAAACCATCTTATTGTGGGCGTACTAGTAGGGGTAATTCGATTACTCCTGGATCTGTTACTCGAGGGGGCACTGTCCCGTCCCCCCTCATCGAGTTTTGGCTGGTGGCAGTGGAAACTACTTGTTATGTTCGACCCCGAACCTAACCCTATGGGATTCGTCCCATTGTTGGAGATTGATACTTTTCCTCGTTAATCTCTAACGTACCACCGGTCTACTTATCGTAAATAAGTTTATCGGATGGTATTTTCTGCCAGAACTCGGTTTTTAAAATGGCGTCTGTGTTCATCTCTGTGACTCTTAAACCAAAGGTTGAGCCCTTTTTTCCACTTTTGGCGGGCTCTGTACAGAGACCCTCCAAAGTGGTGCCATTCTGTCTGGGTTACCACAGGGGTGTGGGAGGGGGTTTAGGCACCCTGGACCGAGTTGCCTTGCCAACTCCGGTCGCACTCTGGAGTGATTGGCCCAAGTGGTGAGCCTCCCCGCTCACCACTTAGCAGGTGTTGATTGACAGATAGGCTGAATGAATGGGGGTTTTCTGCATAAAAGCAGGGCTTTTGGGACTGGATCTTCAGAAGTCGCCACAGGACCTAAGAATCCGACGAGGGTAACGCTGAGCTGACCTGCAACGACGACACCTCCGGTGGAGCCCTGCTGAGCCGACTCACCACTTCCCGACGACAGAGGAGATCTCCCTGCCGGAGAGTCTCTTCCCCTGACTGGTGGGAACAACCAGTCCCCTTTGCTTTTTATTCGCCTCAGGACCCAGTGGTCGAATTGGCCATGCAGCGCACCTCGGCAACCGGATAGCCACTACCCCTGTACCGCGACCAAAAGGTGGTGCCTTGTGATGGAGCACTCTGCGGCTGGTCTCTTCCCTGGTGGTGCACCGGACTTCACTTTTCTTCGACGACGAGAACCTCTCTACTCTTGGCAAAGACCCGATGTGCATCCACCACCAGGAACAACTGCCCCCACCGGAGCTGCCCTCCACAACAAGGTACCGTGTCTGCCTGGCTTCCCTTTCGATCGGTTCGAGTGAGGTCTCTTAATCCTCTCCTTTCCGTTGGGTCGCCTCCAAGCTTTTCTCATTTATTGTTCTGAACTGGTTCAATCTGCCGATAACAATTTGCTACAAAGACTTGAATGCATCTCCACTAGAGACTTTTTGGGACATATCGCCTTGCCTCTCTCCGAGTAGGCCTGGCCTCTGAACTTTATGATCTATTGTGGTTCTTGCCTTCTTACCGTACATTTTGCCCGTGAAGTATTGAACTGTGTTGATTTCGTAACCTGCCTACTTTTTCTCTCCCTTCCTAACTAATATTAGAGTGCCATCTAGGTTGAGGTATACACCTCTGTCTGTAAATAAGTGGTGCCGGTAGAACCTAGACTTGTCGAAATATTGCTAGGGGGATTGATCATTTCTTCTTCGTAGAGTAATTGTGTTTGATTTGTTTGCCGTGAAAGTGCCATAGTGTTTTTCATAGATGTTTCGTTATAAATAAATACCTTAATATCTTTACACTAAGCCTCGTTGCGTGTTTGCTTGTCTTGCTGGGAAGAATTGCCCTATTTTGTATACTCCACATACTGCTCAACTCTTCTTGAGCTAAGTCAGACTGCTCAGCCACAGCTACCAAGTGAATCTGTGTGGTACGGACTGCTACCAAGTGGGTTCACCGCCAAACACCTGTAGTCCTAAATCTTTTGCAGTGGTCCCAGAGGGAACTGCACAGGTTTCCGCCTAACAGAGAGGAGGGCACCAATTGTTCATTCAGTCTAGTTTGCTCATGAAATTGCTTTTTTTCATTGAAATGGTTCAAATGTTTAACCTGGAGCTGCCAGTCCAAAATGGTCCTATAGCACAGGGACATGTCTAAACAAATGATATCCAGGAAACAAAGTCAGTCCACTGTACCATAGCCATGTCAGACATGTGACAATAGGACTGAGAAATGCCTAGTAAAAGTGGTGGAATGCAAACAATCTGCCTGAATAAACAGAGAAAAATAAGCAACAATGTTGTGGCAAGATTACACTTCAAGGGCAACTGGCGTGGTGTTGGGCTAGATGTCTACTATTGGCAGAAGGGATACTGCTATACCCAAATGCTGGTGCGCAGAATGTATTGGATGAGGCACATGGGTGACCCAAACCACTCAGGCACACACACCCTCACCTGGCACCCAAACAGAAGCCCTCACACACACACCATGCACATCGATGACACACACATGCATGTGCACTCACCGGACAATGCCTCGTAATCTGCCAGTTCTCCCACACCTTGGATCTGTTCCTCCATGACGTAGGTCCCAGCAACATGCTCATGTGGAGTGAGTTCTATGTCCTCTGCTGGAGACCCACCTCCAGTCACTAGAGTAGCGGCATGACTTGAGGCCAGCTTATTCTTTGCCCTGCGGTTCAGGTCATTCCAGCGCTTGTAGCATTCAGTAGCTGTGCACCTCACGATTCCAAGGGCACTTATGATGTCTGCGATGGTCTGCCAGTGTGCCAGACGTTGTGCAGGTGTGGTCTTGGATCCTGCAAAAATCACCATTTTGCGGTCATGTGCGGACACATACTCTACAAGTGCATTCAGTTCGGCCTCATTGAAGCTGGGCTTCCTTGACGGGCCGGACTGTGTAGCCGTGTCTGGGGCATCAGCCTCTACTGGACGAGCACTCTTCCTCTTCCGCTTGGAAGGTGGTGGGGATCCTGAGTGTCCTATGCTGCTCTGGACACTAGGGGCAGGAGCCCCGGTGGACTCTGTACTAGGAGTGTGGGATTGCACACTCAGCATGGGAGTTGGTGCAGGCATTAGCTCAAGTGTGATGGTGTCAGGGGGAATGTCAGCAGGATGGACTAGGACCGACACTGTCCTGGCTGGGTGTGTGAGAGGTGGGGTGGATGGAGCCGCAGCTGCCCCTGCAGCCTCCCCAGCCTGCCTACGTGGGGCAGCAGATGACCTAGCTGCCCCTGGTGCACGTGGCCTGATGACACCAACGTGCACCGGCGCATGTGGCCTAGACCTGCTGACCTGGAAGTCAGCCATGGAGTCACCCTGTGCCTGGTCTGGTGCCACAGTGGGCTGGTCCAACAAGGGCTGAGCATGGATGGTGTCAGCCACGTTACCCTCAACCAGGGCGGGGGGCATGGGTGTCCCTGACTGGTCCTCCACACATGGGGGGCTAGGGGCACCCTGCAAGTCACAGCCACGTCCCCTACCGGATCCACCATGGCCACCACTCGGGGCTTGGCCACCTTTGCCACCCTTACGGCTTGTTCGCCTCCCAGCCATGGCACTGATGTTATTGTGCGTATGGGAGTCGCTGTGAACTATTGTCCTGGGCAATTGGGGGTCAAAAGGGTTGGGTACCAGATGGTAATCGTACCCTAGTGCTCTAGCAAGGCTGTATGTCACCCCTGGGGAAAGATGACGG
Source organism: Ambystoma mexicanum (assembly GCF_040938575.1). Taxonomy (NCBI): domain Eukaryota; kingdom Metazoa; phylum Chordata; class Amphibia; order Caudata; family Ambystomatidae; genus Ambystoma; species Ambystoma mexicanum. The sequence goes on from NC_090928.1 coordinate 1,155,212,570, forward strand.
GTCAGGCAACGCACAGGCACCCCAAAAAAGGGAAGTAGGTGCAAGCAACCCCTCCTAGACCACGTGTGTGGAAAAATAAACCTGCACTATGCTGTGGCACCCAGAAACACAAGAATGAACGTATGCGTGTCACACGCAGCCTAAAATGACCTCTGAAGGGGTACGCGACACACGGGGCAAGCACAGATGTTAAATACGTGCACGACTCACCGTCTGCCAGGAAAAAAAGCGTGAAAAAGACGCACGTGTGCGTGTTGGCAACACCCCCGGCAAAAGAAGAATTGTACGCTGTCTAAGGAGACAGGACAACAGTAGAATGGAACGCTGTTTGAGGAAACAGGCCCAGGAAAAAGAGGAAAAGAGAAAAAGCTGTCAGAGGTAACAGGGAGTACGAACTTGAAATGCCGTGAAGTAAATCGCGTGTGAACCGACAAGAAGTACAGATTTCCCCCACTCGCTCTCCACGAAAAGCACGTACAAGGAAATGGTGTTCTACACGTACCTTGTATACACACGTCACAGACGCGCATACGCGCTGAGGCCATTTCCACCAATTACACGCTTTGACACTCGGACGTGTATTTTTTTTTGTACACGTGCCATTCTCTACGGCCATGCGCGTGACGTCATAGACGCGCCTGGGGGCCTTTGGGCCAATGAATTAAGGGACGTGTGCTGACGCGCTTACGCGCTAAGGGCCTTTCCTCGAATTACACACAGACGTGCTGGATTTTCACGTGCCAAATCACTCCGTATCAAGCTGGCCACGCGTAAGCACACGGAAGACCACGCTCCTGCCCAGAAGGCTGAATTACTGCCCCCCAGTGCCCCGAGCACGCTCCCACCTGCCATCTGCTGCTGCCTGACTGCCTGCTGCCTACGTGTCCTGCCATTTGCTGCCTGCACATCAGCCAGGGGTGCTGTTGCTGTGACCACCCCTGCTGGAACCGAAGACTCCCGACTGGGATACCATCGCTCCACAGCCCAGCCCCAGGACCCAGTTGCCCACCCACTCCTGCCTCTGGGGTTGCCATGTCGGGCACTGCAACATCTGGCACCAGTGGCAACCTCCGGCCAGGCAGAGGGGCACCAGCTTCACTGCCACCGAAGTTGATGTCCTGGTGGAGGATGTCCTGGGGCAGTATGATGCCCTCTTTGGAAGGTTGCGCGCTGACAAGGAAGGACGGACTCGGATCTGGACGGACATCGTGACTGCCATCAACGCGGAGGGGGTGGCAGTCCGACTATTCCATCATGTGAAGAAGCGCTGGGAGGACTTCAGGGCCACTTGTCGGAAGATCAGATGAGGGTCCTGGAACGCATATCCCCAGCGCTCCACATCCAGGTGTAAAGACCGGTGGGGGGGTCTGTACTTCCGCTCTCTATATGGTAGAGGAGAGGCACAGAGGACCCCAGCCAAGATTCTCTATTACGGTAGCGATGGACGAGCAATCAAGGCCTAGCTTCTCAGGAGGTGATGCAGGCTGGTTCTTAAGTACAGTGTATCCCCAAGCCCCCACAAAGGAATGTCCACACACTGTATTACTGAAAACACAGTCTTTATATAATTAATATTCAAGGGTTATGTACACTTATCACAACAACGCACTTTGTGCTCAGGAAAATCAATAATGGTAAATATCTACAATTCTAAAGTGGTACCACTAATATTAGACCTCATAACAGTGCATTCACAATACTGTAGAAATGGCACGCAGATCAATAAGAAGGAAACCAGCAATAGAGAGAGGAGAGATACCAGAGGGTTGAAACAATAGGCAGAAGACTGGCCCTTGCTACTGGACACAGTTCTGTGTGGAGATCCCCCCACCTGGGCAACCTGTAAAATAAAGAGATATAACACAAGCCCAGTCCATATATTGTTCAATAGTCTTATTCTCTCCTACAATGTTTTTACCCCCCCAATGTACCTGGTGGAGTCGAGTTCTTCGAAGAGGCGTCGACAGATCCTTCTTGAATGACCCCCTTTAAAGCAGGAGTCACGGATCGTCGAGAGGCGTCGAGAAGCGTCGAGGAACTCGGTGTTCGGTGTCGGGGAATCGACGGCCCTTCTTGAATGCCTTCCCTTTCAAGCGGGAGACACGGGGCGTCGAACGTCCGACAACAAACAGGGTAGAACGGCGTCGATGAGGCGGCAGACTTCGATCCGAGCGGTGCTCGTCGGCGTCGAGACGTCGGCGTCCTGCGAGGAAGAGTCGTGCGGGGCACCTCGGCGACACTAGTTCTGGACCGCAAAGATTGTGAATGACGGTGGCCCAGCAAGGGCGTCGAGTCGCTCGAGTCTTTGGGGTCGTGAGGTGGCGGGAAACCCACCGGCGGATTCTCCTCGGCGCGTTGGTCGTCCTCGACTTTCTCCGGCAGGATAAAGCGGTCGACGGTGCGGACGAGGGAGTCCTTCGATTCGAATGTTCTTAGGCAAGGAGCGGACGGCTCCGGTCGTCGGCGGCACGGCGTCAAGTGGTTCCCACGGCTGGGCAACACAACTTCGACGGGCCTCCAGCGGTTACACAGACCTGCGAACCCTGGTCGACGGCAATGGACTTCGACAGCGTCGAGGTCCGGGTGCTTTACTTCGGTCTCCTCAGCAGTCCCCTTCTTCGGTCGGCAACCTTTCGATGGTCTGGCGTCCAGGGAGCTTCGGCGAAGATTCAGCGGTGCTCGATGGTCCCTCGGAGCACGGGAAGAGGGCGCCTTACCAGGTCCTCTCTCGGGTCAGTCCTCGACGAACACGGCAGCCTTCGGATCGGTCGAAGCAAATGCAGCAGCAAGTCTTCTTCTTCCAGCTGGGCGTCGAGGGTCAGCAGTTCCAGTTACTCTTGAGAGGAGACTCAGCTTCTGAACGCTTCTGAACGCTTCTGAACAATTTCCAGTGGTGAGAGGTCCCCAGATATACTATTCTGTCTCTCATCCACACTGCTGGCACACACACAGCAGCCAATCACACAGAAGGGCATTCATGCAGTCATATTGGTCACCCACTCCATTCACCCAGGTCCCACCCACAGCAGGTACCCACAACATACAGTCAATGGGAAGGCTCCAGTCAGTCTAGCTGGGCCTTCACAACAACACCATATATGGAACTTCTACCCAACAGCCAGTCAGGGGGAAGGGACAGAGTCAGGGCTTCCCAGGACTTTGGGAAAACAAGGTAAGAGGCAATAGAAAGCAAGAGGCCACAGGGGCCATCTTGTTTTCCATCAGGAATCAACTGATTCCAATGGCAGGGCCTGGGTATCCCAAAATGGAGGACACCCAGAGCACCTGTCAATTTCAGCATGGAGCTGCCACCAGCCCATACCCTGCTCTGTGGGCTACCCACAGGTGCCCAAAAACATACACTAGGGGCACAGGGTTGTACCCCTACCCATGGGTGCCATAAGGGTATCCCATGGGTCTGTTCACCAAACCAAAAGAGAGCTGCACTGCCAGGAGTCCCACATGGACTCCTGGGCAGAAAACACGACAGAACACACGATAAAAAACAGTAAAGGACAAGGATTCAGAGGCCCTGTCCCTCTGATGCCTTTCCAGCATCACAGTCGCCCCCCCCCAGACTGAGGTGGAGGGTGCCTAATCTCCCACGGGATAGACACCCTCATCCAGACGGTCAACATACCTTCTGGAAAGGCCATCTGCATTATCGTGACTCTTCCCTGGTCTGTGCTCTATGGTGAAGTCTAGCCCTTGCAGGCTAATGGACCACCTGAGCAATTTCGGATTCTCACCCTTCATCTGCATAAGCCACTTCAGGGGCTTATGATCTGTTTGGACCTTGAAGGTGGACCCCGTAAGGTAGGGCCTAAAACGCCTAAGGCTCCAAACTATGCTAAAACACTCCTTTTCAACAGTAGCCCACTTAAGTTCTCTACCCTTGAGTTGTCTACTGATGAATATGATAGGATGTTCTCTCCCTTTGTCATCTAACTGGGACAAGACAGCTCCAATTCCGGTGTCGCAGGCATCCGTCTGGACGATAAAGGGTCGGCTGTAGTCAGGCGCACACAACACAGGTGCCCTACACAGACTTTCTTTCAAGCCCTCAAAGGCCCTCTGACAGTCTTCGGTCCAATTAACCTTCCTAGGCTGTTTGGGCGAAGTTAGAGCTGTCAGGGGTGCAGCTATGGTTCCATAGTCTGCCATGAAATTGCGATAGTACCCAGTGAGGCCCAAAAAGGCTCTCACCTGGGTTTGAGTAGTGGGAGTCTCCCAGTTCTGTACGTCCTGTACCTTACTGGAGAGAGGCTGGATTTGACCCCCTCCTACCTCATGACCAAGATAGGTAACTTTCCCCTGAGCTATCTGGCACTTGGTGGCCTTGATAGTGAGGTTAGCCCTTTTCAAGGCCTGCAACACCTTATCCAGATGTGTCAAATGCTCTTCCCAGGTGGAACTGTAGACGGCAATGTCGTCTAAGTAAGCCACACAAAAGGCTTCCAGCCCACTGAGTGCATGGTTGACCAATCTCTGGAAGGTGGCAGGGGCATCCTTCAACCCAAAAGGCATGACCCTAAACTGGTAGAGTCCCTCAGGGGTGGAGAATGCCGTCTTTTCCTTGGCATGGTCCGTCAGAGCTATTTGCCAATAGCCTGAGGTAAGGTCAAAGGTGCTCACAAATTTGGCAGCACCTATGGTGTCCACGAGCTCATCAGCCCTGGGCAATGGGTGCGCGTCAGTTTTGGTGACGGCATTGACTCCTCTGTAGTCCACACAGAACCTCCAATCCTTGGTACCCGCCTGGGAACTTGCCTTAGGGACAAGGACCACTGGACTGGACCAGGGACTGGTTGAGGGTTCAATAACACCCAGATCCAACATCTTGGCGACCTCAGCCTGGATGTGGTTCTTGACGGTATCTGACATACGGTAGCACCTGCTTTTGACAGGAACACTGTCACCAGTGTCGATTTCGTGCTTACACCACGGTGTAAGGCCCGGTGTCAGTGAAAACAGAGAGGCATACTGCTGGAGCAAAGCCCTGCAGGCCCTCTGCTGCTCTGTTGTCAAATCTGGAGAGAGACGCACTCCCTCCACTGAGCCATCCTGAGGGTTGCTATGCAGCAAATCAGGAAGGGGCTCACTCTCATCCTCTTCTTGCCCTGAAGCTAGCAAGAGACATGAGACCTCTGCTCGACTGTGGAAAGGCTTGAGCCTGTTGACATGGAATACCTGAGGGGCTACCCCAGAGGCAGCCATGTCAACCAGATAATTGACTTCGCCCATCTTGGAGATTATCCGGAAGGGTCCAGTCCATTTATCGGCCAAAGCTCTAGGCTTTGTAGGCTCCATCACAAGGATTTCCTGCCCCGGAGTCCAATCCACTTGCGAAGCTTTAAGGTCATGCCAGTACTTATTCAATTCCTGGCTGGCCTTGAGATTTGCTGTTGCCTGACCCATCATTTGTGTCATCCTCCGCCTGAGGCCTAACACATAGTCCCCCACTTGCTTGGCGGGACCGGGAGGGGTGGCTTCCAAGCCTTCTCTGATCAAGGCGAGGGGCCCCCTCACGGGATGTCCAAAGAGTAACTCAAAGGGGCTGAAACCAACACCCTCTTGAGGTACCTCTCTGTAAGCAAACAGCAGGCATGGCAGGAGGAGATCCCATTTCCTCCTTAGGGGCTCTTCCAAAGCACCTAGCATGCCCTTGAGAGTTTTGTTAAATCTCTCAACCAGACCATTGGTCTGGGGGTGGTAAGAGGTGGAGAACTTGTAGGTTACCCCGCACTCTTTCCACATGGTCTTCATGTAACTAGACATGAAGTTGGATCCTCTGTCAGAGACAACCTCCTTGGGGAATCCAACACGGGTAAAAATGCCCAGGAGAGCCCTGGCAACCACCTTGGCAGTAATAGTCCGAAGGGGTATAGCCTCAGGGTACCTGGTGGCATGATCAACCAAGACCAGGATGAACCGATGTCCACCGGAAGTGGGAGGGTCCAGGGGACCGACAATGTCGATGCCCACCCTCTCGAACGGTGTGCCAACCACTGGCAATGGCTGCAGTGGGGCAATGACCCTGCCTCCAGTCTTGCCAGACAACTGACTAGTTGGGCAGGTCCTGCAGTGGGACTCCACTTCTACTCCCATCCGGGGCCAGTAGAAGTGGGCAGAGAGCCGCTGCTTAGTCTTCTTGGTACCAAGATGACCAGCCAAGGGCACCTCATGCGCCAACTGCAGCAGGAAGGGCCGGTAAACCTGGGGTACCACCAACCTCTTGAGGGCACCAGGTTCAGGCTTAGTGGGCTCACTAAAAAGGAGCTCACCCTCCCAATAAATCTTGAATGTCCTAGGCACTTCACCTTGTGCCTGGGACAGGGCCTGTTTCCTCAGACCCTCGAGAGAGTGGCACTCTCTCTGTCCTTTACAGAAGTCTGCCCGGGAGGGTCCCCCTTCAGCTAACAAGCATTGAAGGTCGGGATGATCCTCTGGGTTGAGAACCTCTCCCATAGGAGAGTCTTCTGTCTCGTCTCCCTCAGGAGTTGAGTTTGGGTTTTTCACTGGACCCATCCCGTCCGGAGCATGGATCCCAATGGGTGCTGTCGGAACAGCAGGAAGAGAAGGTGTTCCCCCTACAGAGGTGGCGTTCTTGGTCTTCCTTCGTCTTGCCTTAGGCCTCGCCTTTGGCTCGGGTACCTGACTCACAGCCAGACCCGGTGTCACCTGTGACCTAATGACCGCAGCCGCAGTCATGGGAAGACCATCCGAGATCAACCCCAACTCTACTAGATCATTTCCTAACAGAATGTTAGCAGGGACATTGTCCTGAACCAGGACAGGAAGCTTTGCTGTCTTGTCTCCAATCATGAGTGTGACTAAGGCTACAGGCGATAATTTTTGAGGCCCACCAGCTAACCTGGTGGTTCTCAGAGGAGCACTTGCATAGTCCTCTGGCTTGAGCAGGGTCCTGTCCACCACTGTCATGCTTGCCCCAGTGTCTCTCAAGCCAGTAGAAGGCTGGCCATTCAAGAGGACACTTCTCAAAAACCTACGGGTGTTCTGCGGGATAGTCGCCAGTACTTCTGCGTACTGGTCCCAGGCCCCAAGGGACACTAAGGAAATCTCTACAGGAGCACCAAAGGTGATTCCTGTAGAGGAGGGGAGGACAGTGGCCTCCACCTCAGGCATGGGGTAAGGGTAGCTCAGGCTGACAGCCTGTACTCCAAGTGCCTTACCTTTACACTTGGAGTCACCCCTTTTGTGATCCAGGGCCCCACAGTCCCAACAAGTGCCAGGAGTGCGTGGTACGGTACTGGAACCACTGGGAGCCTGCTTTGCAGCAGGTGGACCACTACTCTTATTCCCACCCACAGATGACTTATCCCCACTAGGTTTTTGGGTTTTAGGAGAGGAAGGTTTTGGTTTACCCGACTGTGATTGCTTTTGGGACTCCTCAGCTTTCTGAGAGGTCCCCTTTTCTTTGTCCTTGTCCTTCCCACTGGAGTCCTTAGGGGACACCCGGTGGGAGACCCACTTGTCAGCCAACCTAGCCAGCTTAAAGGGGTCCAAAATGTTCTGGTCAGCCACATACTGACGCAGCTCTGGTGAACAGGCTTCAGAAAAATGCTCAAAAAACAACAGGTGGGATAATTCAGCAAAAGTTTTCACCTTGTAACCATCAATCCACCCCATCATGTTCATGTGTGCAGCACTCACCCAGTCAACCCAAGACATATTCTCTCTTTTCTTAAAATCCCTGAACCTTTTAAGGTATTGGGTAGGTGTCTTGCCAAACTTGGCAATTAAAGCAGACTTCATACACTCATACTGACCCCTTTCTTCCACACTCAGCTTCAGAATACAGTCATATCCAGTTTGAGGCACTCTGCTTAACAAACACTTAGCCCAATCTCTTTTATCCACATCATGAATTGCACAAGCCATTTCAAACGCTTCAATCCATTGGAGGATATCTGAACCCTCCAAAAACACACCAACCAAGTCTTTCATAAACTTGGTGGCTGGGGACCTGACACTCTCACTGGTTTTAGCTGAAGTCTCCACTCTAGCTTTCTCTAGCTGGATTCTCTGACATTCAGTGTCCTTGTCTTTGAGCGCAAGATCCCTATTCTTGAGTTCCACTTGCTGTGCCAGCTCCTCTTTCTTAAGCTCAGCTTCTATTTCCAACTTGCGATATTCAAAGGCCAATTTCATCCTTAATAGCTCAAGTTCCATGGAATTGCTGGGGTTTGGAACAGAAGCAGCAGGAATGGTGGCATTCCCAGAAACAGATTCAGTGACAACCCCAGGGGCAGAGTCCTCACTGGTTGCATCTCCCCCTTCATCAAGTGTTTCACCATCAGTCTGGTAGTCCACCAGGGCAGCTATCAGCTCAGCCCTAGACTTATCCACAAAGTCTAACTCCCTGGCTTCACAAGCACTCTGGAGAGCCTCTAAGCTCATCCTAGTCAATTTACCATTCGCAATGGGCTCCATTGCTTGTAATGCAGTTATTTGGAACACACCCAAACCTTAACCTAATAAAGTGCGGATATTTTGTAAGTGGCACGGTTATACACTGAGTCTTAAAACCATAAGCATCCCACCGCTGCCACCAGCTTGTAAAGACCGGTGGGGGGGTCTGTACTTCCGCTCTCTATATGGTAGAGGAGAGGCACAGAGGACCCCAGCCAAGATTCTCTATTACGGTAGCGATGGACGAGCAATCAAGGCCTAGCTTCTCAGGAGGTGATGCAGGCTGGTTCTTAAGTACAGTGTATCCCCAAGCCCCCACAAAGGAATGTCCACACACTGTATTACTGAAAACACAGTCTTTATATAATTAATATTCAAGGGTTATGTACACTTATCACAACAACGCACTTTGTGCTCAGGAAAATCAATAATGGTAAATATCTACAATTCTAAAGTGGTACCACTAATATTAGACCTCATAACAGTGCATTCACAATACTGTAGAAATGGCACGCAGATCAATAAGAAGGAAACCAGCAATAGAGGGAGGAGAGATACCAGAGGGTTGAAACAATAGGCAGAAGACTGGCCCTTGCTACTGGACACAGTTCTGTGTGGAGATCCCCCCACCTGGGCAACCTGTAAAATAAAGAGATATAACACAAGCCCAGTCCATATATTGTTCAATAGTCTTATTCTCTCCTACAATGTTTTTACCCCCCCAATGTACCTGGTGGAGTCGAGTTCTTCGAAGAGGCGTCGACAGATCTTTCTTGAATGACCCCATTTAAAGCAGGAGTCACGGATCGTCGAGAGGCGTCGAGAAGCGTCGAGGAACTCAGTGTTCGGTGTCGGGGAATCGACGGCCCTTCTTGAATGCCTTCCCTTTCAAGCGGGAGACACGGGGCGTCGAACGTCCGACAACAAACAGGGTAGAACGGCGTCGATGAGGCGGCAGGCTTCGATCCGAGCGGTGCTCGTAGGCGTCGAGACGTCGGCGTCCTGCGAGGAAGAGGCGTGCGGGGCACCTCGGCGACACTAGTTCTGGACCGCAAAGATTGTGAATGACGGTGGCCCAGCAAGGGCGTCGAGTCGCTCGAGTCTTTGGGGTCGTGAGGTGGCGGGAAACCCACCGGCGGATTCTCCTCGGCGCGTTGGTCGTCCTCGACTTTCTCCGGCAGGATAAAGCGGTCGACGGTGCGGACGAGGGAGTCCTTCGATTCGAATGTTCTTAGGCAAGGAGCGGACGGCTCCGGTCATCGGCGGCACGGCGTCAAGTGGTTCCCACGGCTGGGCAACACAACTTCGACGGGCCTCCAGCGGTTACACAGACCTGCGAACCCTGGTCGACGGCAATGGACTTCGACAGCGTCGAGGTCCGGGTGCTTTACTTCGGTCTCCTCGGCAGTCCCCTTCTCCGGTCGGCAACCTTTCGATGGTCTGGCGTCCAGGGAGCTTCGGCGAAGATTCAGCGGTGCTCGATGGTCCCTCGGAGCACGGGAAGAGGGCGCCTTACCAGGTCCTCTCTCGGGTCAGTCCTCGACGAACACGGCAGCCTTCGGATCGGTCGAAGCAAATGCAGCAGCAAGTCTTCTTCTTCCAGCTGGGCGTCGAGGGTCAGCAGTTCCAGTTACTCTTGAGTGGAGACTCAGCTTCTGAACGCTTCTGAACGCTTCTGAACAATTTCCAGTGGTGAGAGGTCCCCAGATATACTATTCTGTCTCTCATCCACACTGCTGGCACACACACAGCAGCCAATCACACAGAAGGGCATTCATGCAGTCAGTCAGCCAATCAGGCACACAGTGCATTCAGGCCACACTCCTCCCTTTCAGACACTCACAACAAGGAATGTGGATTGGGACAAGTACCCAGCCATTCAACACTACACACTGCATTCAGGCCAGATTCGGGCAGGGCTGTCTCAGTCTTTGTCTCACATGCCAGAAACCAGACAACCACAACAAGGAGTGTATATTGGTCACCCACTCCATTCACCCAGGTCCCACCCACAGGAGGTACCCACAACATACAGTCAATGGGAAGGCTCCAGTCAGTCTAGCTGGGCCTTCACAACAACACCATATATGGAACTTCCACCCAACAGCCAGTCAGGGGGAAGGGACAGAGTCAGGGCTTCCCAGGACTTTGGGAAAACAAGGTAAGAGGCAATAGAAAGCAAGAGGCCACAGGGGCCATCTTGTTTTCCATCAGGAATCAACTGATTCCAATGGCAGGGCCTGGGTATCCCAAAATGGAGGACACCCAGAGCACCTGTCAATTTCAGCATGGAGCTGCCACCAGTCCATACCCTGCTCTGTGGGCTACCCACAGGTGCCCAAAAACATACACTAGGGGAACAGGGTTGTACCCCTACCCATGGGTGCCATAAGGGTATCCCATGGGTCTGTTCACCAAACCAAAAGAGAGCTGCACTGCCAGGAGTCCCACATGGACTCCTGGGCAGAAAACACGACAGAACACACGATAAAAAACAGTAAAGGACAAGGATTCAGAGGCCCTGTCCCTCTGATGCATTTCCAGCATCACACCAGGTCCTTGAGAGGCAGACCCGTCTGGAGTCGAGCGGTAAGTGTACATGCATACTGATTGTAAGCTGTGCATGTGGTGGTGTGGCAGGAGTGTGCAGGTTGCACATGTGGTTCTACGTGGCCAAGTATGGGGGGGTACAGGGCCGTGATGCTGACACATGCGAGGGCTGTCATGTGTGACACATGGATGGTGCTTGTGTGTGTAGGCTTGCATGGCAAAGGATGTGGACGAATGATTGGCAGGTGTGACATGGATGCTGATCTGAACACTGCGACAGTTGGCGGAGGTGTACAGATGCATGCAAGTGTGGTGGTGTGTGTGCATGTGTAGTGCACTCCCTGTGTCACATGTGATGTCTGGCTCACCTTTGCCTGCTCATGCGTTGTATGTGTATGGATGGTACTGGCTGTTGCGATATGGCTGTGGTATAGCTCATGTGTGGAAGTTGAAATGACATGTGTGTTGGGGATTGTGATGGCATGTCTGAGGTTTGCCAATGCCACTCATGTACAACTGTCATGTGTTTATGAGTCCATTATACAGTGCCCTGATGCCTGTGTTTTATTTCTCCCTGTCTGCAGCGTCAACTGATGAAGAGGGCGGAGAAGGTGCTGTGGAGCACAGCGGCAGGGGTCGCACCACCAGCCTGAGACGCAAGGCCCAGCTCCCCTCCCAGGTTGTGATCTCGTCAGGGAGTGAGGAGTCCGGTGCCACGTCCGAGGCCGCAGCTGCCGAGGGGAGGTCCAGGAGGCGGAGGTTGGAGTTGGACTCCTCGGCAGCAGAAGGGGCAGCTGGGACCCCACAGGGCCCAACGGAGGAAGATGGCACAGAGTCATCCAGGTTGGTGGGGGGTTTGGTGGAGGAGGAGGCCGTGCAAGCAACAGAGGCGGGGTCTGGAGGTGGGGATTCCACTGGTGCTAGTGGTGCAGTGCAGGACCAGGGACAGGTGGCAGCACAGGCCGCCGCGGAGGTGCCTGTGTGCAATCCTGTCCCTGCTCCTGTCACTGCATCATCTTGCACCAGCAGGGATGCCTACCTCCAGACCCGTTCTGAGGGAGGGGATTGGCTTACACCAACTGGCCTTCCTCTCCCTGCGGATGTGGCTATCCTGCAACAGGTTGAGCCTGTCCAGGGTGGGGTGGCGTTGCGTCAACGGGCCATGCGAGCTGACCTGCAGTCTTTCCATGATGAGACTGCACGTCTTCTCGCATGGCTCGTTGACCACGTTGACCCACTGGGACAGCTCACCATGGCTGGATTCCTCTGTTTCCTGGACCTTGTTCTGACCCCCTCCTCAACGGAACCCCCTATGCCCCAGTCGTCCTCCATGCCATCTTCCCACCCATGTATCACCTGGGTGCCCTGTGGAGCTGCCTCTGACCGTGCGGCCAGGCTGGTGGAAAACAGATCCCTGCCACAGTCGGGAGTCGGACGTCCAGCAGGGGTGGCCACATCAACAACTGCACCCCACCTGGAGGAGGATGTGCAGGCATCGGACAGGGCACATGGACAGCAGCAGCAGCAGGAGGCTGTAGGTGGGAACCACGATGGCTCGGGGCCTTCGACATCGGAGGGGCAGGCATCGGCCGAGGGCAGGAGGACCCAGGATGGGAAGTGTCTTCCATGTGGCAGCGGTTAGGCCACGCCATAGATGCGGAGTGGCAGCGGGCAGAAGAGGCACGGCTCACGATGGTCAGGGCGGAGAACTCCATGCGGAGGGCCCTGAGGCGGGCCGAGTGACTCTAGGCAATCCGCAGGGAGTTGGAGGAGAACATGTCGTTGGCACTTGGACTATGCCCCACTTTTTTGTATATAGTTATTAGTTAGGTGGGTTTTATTGTAGGTTTCATTTACATTGTTGAGATCATGGACCCTGGATTTGCTTTTTGTACATAGTTTGACAGTGTATTTGTGGCCTTCATCTTTTATTATTTTTTCACCATGGAGCAATGGATTTTCACTTTACTTTCCCTTTGGATTTGCTTTGTTGGACGGTGACTTTGGACACAATTTCATTACGGTTATTTGTTATTCCCATTTTCATTATTTATTATTTTTGTGGACATGCAGCATTTTGATTTTTGTTGCCATTATTGTTTCTTTTGATTTCATTCACTTCATTTACACTGTAATACATTTTTGTTTCTTACTTCAATGTGTGTACTTCTCTCATTGGTTTCATGCCTGCCACAATGTGGGTTTTCACAGTCATGTGTTGCCATTGTGTGGGTCTGACCTACTTGTACTCATGCGCATACTGCTTATTTGTTATCTATCATGTAATGGGTATTTCAATTTTGAATGGATGTAAAGCTTGGTTGGGTGTTTGGACTGAGGTGGTGTGGGGTGTGATTTGGGTGGGCATAGGAGCCTTGGATCTAGATTGTGATGTTGGCTGGGGGACATGTGTGGGGGCCTGCTGGCAGGTGCCTCGCACTGCTGGGGGGTGGGGGTGCAGGGGGACATGAGTGGGGGCCTGGTGGAGGGTGCCCTGCACTGCTGGGGGGTGGGGTGCTGGGAGACATGAGTTGGACATGAGTGGGGGTCTGGTGGAGGGTGCCCTGCACTGCTGGGGGGTGGGGGTGCTGGGAGACATGGGTTGGACATGAGTGGGGGCCTGGTGGAGGGTGCCCTGCACTGCTGGGGGGTGGGGGTGCTGGGAGACATGAGTTGGACATGAGTGGGGGGCTGGTGGAGGGTGCCCCTGGCTGCTGGTGGGTGGGGGTGCAGGGTGTCATGAGTGGGGGCCTGGTGGAGGGTGTCCTGCACTGCTGGGGGGTGGGAGTGCAGGGGGACATGAGTGGGGCCTGGTGGAGGGTGCCCTGCACTGCTGGGGGGTGGGGGTGCAGAGAGACATGAGTTGGACATGAGTGGGGGCCTGGTGGAGGGTGCTCTGCACTGCTGGGGGGGTGGGGGTGGTGGGAGACATGTGTGTGGGCCTGCTGGCAGGTGCCACTGACTGCTGGGGGGTGGGGGTGCTGGGAGACATGAGTTGGACATGAGTGGGGGCCTGGTGGAGGGTGCCCATGGATGCTGGGGGTGGGGGTGCTGGGAGACATGAGTGGGGGCCTGGTGGAGGGTGCCCTGCACTGATGGGGGTAGGGGTGCAGGGAGACATGAGTTGGACATGAGTGGGGGCCTGGTGGAGGGTGCCCTGCATTGCTGGGGGGGTGGGGGTGGTGGGAGACATGTGTGTGGGCCTGCTGGCAGTTGCCACTGACTGCTGGGGGGTGGGGGTGCTGGGAGACATGAGTTGGACATGAGTGAGAGCCTGGTGGAGGGTGCCCCTGGATGCTGGGGGGTGGGGGTGCTGGGAGACATGAGTGGGGGCCTGGTGGAGGGTGCCCTGCACTGCTGGGGGGTGGGGTGCTCGGAGACATGAGTTGGACATGAGTGGGGCTTGGTGAAGGGTGCCCTGCACTGCTGGGGGGTGGGGATGCTGGGAGACATGAGTTGGACATGAGTGGGGGCCTGGTGGAGGGTGCCCTGCCCTGCTGGGGGGTGGGGGTGCCCTACACTTCTGGGGGGTGGGGGTGCAGGGGGACATGAGTTGGACATGAGTGGGGGCCTGGTGGAGGGTGCCCCTGGCTGCTGGTGGGTGGGAGTGCAGAGGGACATGAGTGGGGGCCTGGTGGAGGGTGCCCTGCACTGCTGGGGGTGGGGGTGCTGGGAGACATGAGTTGGACATGAGTGGGGGCCTGGTGGAGGGTGCCCCTGGATGCTGGGGGGTGGGGGTGCTGGGAGACATGAGTGGGGGCCTGGTGGAGGGTGCCCTGCACTGCTGGGGGGTGGGGGTGCTGGGAGACATGAGTTGGACATGAGTGGGGGCCTGGTGGAGGGTGCCCCTGGCTGCTGGTGGGTGGGGGTGCAGGGGGTCATGAGTGGGGGCCTGGTGGAGGGTGCCCTGCACTGCTGGGGGCTGGGAGTGCATGGGGACATGAGTGGGGGCCTGGTGGAGGGTGCCCTGCACTGCTGGGGGGTGGGGGTGCAGGGAGACATGAGTTGGACATGAGTGGGGGCCTGGTGGAGGGTGCCCCTGGATGCTGGGGGGTGGGGGTGCTGGGAGACATGAGTGGGGGCCTGGTGGAGGGTGCCCTGCACTGCTGGGGGGTGGGGGCGATGGGAGACATGAGTGGGGGCCTGTTGGAGGGTGCCCTGCACTGCTGGGGGGTGGGGGTGCAGGGGGACATGAGTTGGACATGAGTGGGGGCCTGGTAGAGGGTGCCCCTGGCTGCTGGTGGGTGGGGGTGGTGGGAGACATGTGTGTGGGCCTGCTGGCAGGTGCCCCTGACTACTGGGGGGTGGGGGTGCTGGGAGACATGAGTTGGACATCAGTGGGGGCCTGGTGGAGGGTGCCCCTGGATGCTGGGGGGTGGGGGTGCTGGGAGACATGAGTGGGGGCCTGGTGGAGGGTGCCCTGCACTGCTGGGGGGCGGGGGTGCTGGGAGACATGAGTTGGACATGAGTGGGTGCCTGGTGGAGGGTGCCCTGCACTGCTGGGGGGTGGGGGTGCTGGGAGACATGAGTTGGACATGAGTGGGGGCCTGGTGGAGGGTGTCCTGCACTGCTGGGGGGTGGGGGTGCTGGGAGACATGAGTTGGACATGAGTGGGGGCCTGGTGGAGGGTGCCCTGCACTGCTGGGGGTGGGGGTGCTGGGAGACATGAGTTGTACATGAGTGGGGGCCTGGTGGAGGGTGCCCCTGGCTGCTGGTGGGTGGGGGTGCAGGGGGTCATGAGTGGGGGCCTGGTGGAGGGTGCCCTGCACTGCTGGGGGGTGGAAGTGCAGGGGGACATGAGTGGGGGCCTGGTGGAGGGTGCCCTGCACTGCTGGGGGGTGTGGGTGCAGGGAGACATGAGTTGGACATGAGTGGGGGCCTTGTGGAGGGTGCGATGCACTGCTGGGGGGTGGGGGTAGTGGGAGACATGTGTGTGGGCCTGCTGGCAGGTGCCCCTGACTGCTGGGGGGTGGGGGTGCTGGGAGACATGAGTTGGACATGAGTGGGGGTCGGGTGTAGGGTGCCCCTGGATGCTGGGGGGTGGGGGTGCTGGGATACATGAGTGGGGGCCTGGTGGAGGGTGCCCTGCACTGCTGGGGGGTGGGGGTGCTGGGAGACATGAGTTGGACATGAGTGGGGGCCTGGTGGAGGGTGCCCTGGGTGCTGGGAGACATGAGTTGGACATGAGTGGGGGCCTGGTGGAGGGTGCCCTGCACTGCTGGGGGGTGGGGGTGCACGGGGACATGAGTTGGACATGAGTGGGGGCCTGGTGGAGGGTGCCCCTGGCTGCTGGTGGGTGGGGGTGCAGGGGGACATGCGTGGAGGCCTGGTGGAGGGTGCCCTGCACTGCTGGGGGTGGGGGTGCTGGGAGACATGAGTTGGACATGAGTGGGGGCCTGGTGGAGGGTGCCCTGCACTGCTGGGGGGTGGGGGTGCACGGGGACATGAGTTGGACATGAGTGGGGGCCTGGTGGAGGGTTCCCCTGGCTGCTGGTGGGTGGGGGTGCTAGGAGACATGAGTCGGGGCCTGGTGGAGGGTGCCCTGCACTGCTGGGGGGTGGGGGTGCTGGGAGACATGAGTTGGACATGAGTGGGGGCCTGGTGGAGGGTGCCCCTGGCTGCTGGTGGGTGGTGGAGCAGGGGGTCATGAGTGGGGGCCTGGTGGAGGGTGCCTTGCACTGCTGGGGGGTGTGAGTGCAGGGGGACATGAGTGGGGGCCTGGTGGAGGGTGCCCTGCACTGCTGGGGGTGGGGGTGCTGGGAGACAGGAGTTGGACATGAGTGGGGGCCTGGTGGAGGGTGCCCTGCACTGCTGGGGGGTGGGGGTGCTGGGAGACATGTGTTGGACATGAGTGTGGGCCTGGTGGAGGGTGCCCTGCACTGCTGGGGGGTGGGGGTACTGGGAGACATGAGTTGGACGTGAGTGGGGGCCTGGTGGAGGGTGTCCTGCACTGCTGGGGGGTGGGGGTGCTGGGAGACATAAGTTGGACATGAGTGGGGGTCTGGTGGAGGGTGCCCCTGGCTGCTGGTGGGTGGGGGTGCAGGGGGTCATGAGTGGGGGCCTGGTGGAGGGTGCCCTGCACTGCTGGGGGGTGGGCGTGCAGGGGGACATGAGTTTGACATGAGTGGGGGCCTGGTGGAGGGTGCCCCTGGATGCTGGGGGGTGGGGGTGCAGGGGGACATGAGTGGGGGCCTGGTGGAGGGTGCCCCTGGATGCTGGGGGGTGGGGGTGCTGGGAGACATGAGTGGGGGCTGGTGGAGGGTGTCCTGCACTGCTGGGGGGTGGGGGTGCTGGGAGACATGAGTTGGACATGAGTGGGGGCCTGGTGGAGGGTGCCCTGCACTGCTGGGGGTGGGGGTGCTGGGAGACATGAGTTGTACATGAGTGGGGGCCTGGTGGAGGGTGCCCTGCACTGCTGGGGGGTGGAAGTGCAGGGGGACATGAGTGGGGGGCTGTGGAGGGTGCCCTGCACTGCTGGGGGGTGGGGGTGCTGGGAGACATGAGTTGGACATGAGTGGGGGCCGGGTGGAGGGTGGCCCTGGATGCTGGGGGGTGGGGGTGCTGGGAGACATGAGTGGGGGCCTGGTGGAGGGTGCCCTGCACTGCTGGGGGGTGGGGGTGCTGGGAGACATGAGTTGGACATGAGTGGGGGCCTGGTGGAGGGTGCCCTGCACTGCTGGGGGGTGGGGGTGCTGGGAGACATGAGTTGGACATGAGTGGGGGCCTGGTGGAGGGTGCCCTGCACTGCTGGGGGGTGGGGGTGCACGGGGACATGAGTTGGACATGAGTGGGGGCCTGGTGGAGGGTGCCCCTGGCTGCTGGTTGGTGGGGGTACAGGGGGACATGCGTGGAGGCCTGGTGGAGTGTGCCCTGCACTGCTGGGGGGTGGGGGTGCTGGGAGACATGAGTTGGACATGAGTGGGGGCCTGGTGGAGGGTGCCCCTGGATGCTGGGGGGTGGGGGTGCTGGGAGACATGAGTGGGGGCCTGGTGGAGGGTGCCCTGCAATGCTGGGGGGTGTGGGTGCTGGGAGACATGAGTTGGACATGAGTGGGGGCCTGGTGGAGGGTGCCCCTGGCTGCTGGTGGGTGGGGGAGCAGGGGGTCATGAGTGGGGGCCTGGTGGAGGGTGCCTTGCACTGCTGGGGGGTGTGAGTGCAGGGGGACATGAGTGGGGGCCTGGTGGAGGGTGCCCTGCACTGCTGGGGGGTGGGGGTGCTGGGAGACATGAGTTGGACATGAGTGGGGACCTGGTGGAGGGTGCCCTGCACTGCTGGGGTGTGGGGGTGCTGGGAGACATGTGTTGGACATGAGTGTGGGCCTGGTGGAGGGGGCCCTGCACTGCTGGGGGGGGGGGTAGTGGGAGACATGAGTTGGACGTGAGTGGGGGCCTGGTGGAGGGTGCCCTGCACTGCTGGGGTGTGGGGGTGCTGGGAGACATGAGTTGGACATGAGTGGGGGGCTGGTGGAGGGTGCCCCTGGCTGCTGGTGGGTGGGGGTGCAGGGGGTCATGAGTGGGGGACTGGTGGAGGGTGCCCTGCACTGCTGGGGGGTGGGAGTGCAGGGGGACATGAGTTGGACATGAGAGGGGGCCTGGTGGAGGGTGCCCCTGGATGCTGGGGGGTGGGGGTGCAGGGGGACATGAGTGGGGGCCTGGTGGAGGGTGCCCCTGGATGCTGGGGGAAGGGGGTGCAGGGGGACATGAGTGGGGTCCTGGTGGAGGGTGCCCCTGGCTGCTGGGGGGTGGGGGTGCAGGGGGACATGAGTGGGGGCCTGGTGGAGGGAGCCCTGCACTGCTGAGGGGTGGGAGTGCAGGGGTACATGAGTGGGGGCCTGGTGGAGGGTGCCCCTGGATGCTGGGGAGTGAGGGTGCTGGGAGACATGAGTGGGGGCCTGGTGGAGGGTGCCCTGCACTGCTGGGGGGTGGGGGTGATGGGAGACATGAGTGGGGGCCTGGTGGAGGGTGCCCTGCACTGCTGGGGGGTGGGGGTGCTGGGAGACATGAGTTGGACATGAGTGGGGGCCTGGTGGAGGGTGCCCCTGGATGCTGGGGGGTGGGGGTGCAGGGGGACATGAGTGGGGGCCTGGTGGAGGGTGCCCCTGGATGCTGGGGTGTGGGGGTGCAGGGGAACATGAGTGGGGGCCTGGTGGAGGGTGCCCCTGGCTGCTGGGGGGTGGGGCTGCAGGGGGACATGAGTGGGGGCCTGGTGGAGTGTGCCCTGCACTGCTGGGGGTGGGAGTGCAGGGGGACATGAGTGTGGGCCTGGTGGAGGGTGCCCCTGGATGCTGGGGGGTGGGGGTGCAGGGGGACATGAGTGGGGGCCTGGTGGAGGGTGCCCCTGGCTGCTGGGGGGTGGGGGTGCAGGGGGACATGCGTTGGTGGGCAGTAGTGCAAGGTGACATGTGGGTTGGCTGGGGGGAATGGGCATGGTGGATGGGCTGCCTGCGGGACATGTGCAGGGTAGTCCCCTGTGCTGTGGGCCGCCTGCAGGGGCCGTGGAGGGTGTAGAGGGAACACCTGGGAGGACCCACACGGGAAATTCACGTGTAGTGCTCCCCGCGCACCCTAGGAATACACGTACCCTGATGGAATCGCGTGTGATACTTCCCGCGCACCCCTGAAATACACGTACCCTGCTGCTTTTGCGTGTGATACTTCCCGCGCACCCCTGGAATACACGTACCCTGATGAAATCGCGTGTGATACTTCCCGCGCACCCCTGAAATACACGTACCCTGCTGCTTTTGCGTGTGATACTTCCGGCGCACCCCTGGAATACACATCCCCTGCTGCTTTTGTGTGTGATACTTCCCGCGCACCCCTGGAATACACGTTCCCTGATGGAATCACATGTGATACTTCCCGCGCACCCCTGAAATGCACGTACCCTGCTGTTTTTGCGTTTGATACTTCCCGCGCACCCCTGAAATACACGTGCCCTGATGGAATCGCGTGTGTTACTTCCCGCGCACCCCTGATGTACACGTACTCAGGACAATCGCGTGTGAAACCTCCCGAGAACCACTGAAATACACGTTCCCCGCTTGGCGTTTGCTGTTTGGCAGCCCTGTGAACTGGTCCAGGGTTAGCGCAGCCCTTTGCGATGATTTGGGAATTTTGAAGGCTTTTCCTTGAGCGAGGGCGTTCTTGGGGGCGTAACTGGCGCTGCTGCAGGTTCGCTGCGCCACTCTGCGCCACGGCTGGTTTTGGAGGCTAAAATCCATGAATAAGCTGTGCGATGAAAAAGATTTTTTCGCACGCGGCTGGCGCAGTGTATCGCACGGGGACACTGTGCGCCAGCCGCGTGCACCACTTTTGTGCGAATTTATATGAATTACCCTCTTGATGTTTAGAGAACCACAGAGTCTACACAACCTATTTTTTTGCGGAATACTATGTCTTGCACCTATTATCTGCAAACCCAGATGCATTAAACTTATATATTAAGTATCGCCTGATTGTTTTAACCTCAGGAAATGCAGTCACATGTTTTGGAGCTCCCAGATTGTACCCCCATTGTTCTATGTACATCTCACTATTACTCTTACTGGCTAACTGTATCATGTCCCTTTCTTTTCCGACATCATGTATGACCTTTTTCAGAAGAGGTTTGACTCTAGATGGAGAGTATTCAAGCCAAATCTGTGAATTCGCTCTCGCCCATTTGTGGTAGGTAGATCTCATATGTCCTAGAGCACATATTACATTATTATTGTCAATCACCTCAGCAGCTTTTATCAATTCGACAAGTGTTGTCTTGTTTTCTAGTGCGCATAATTCTGAATACAATATGGCAGTCTTGTATTACATAATGTCGCTAATCTGCATCTGGTTGCATTCTAGGAGAATGTATTTACTGGCAATGAGCTAGGCATTCGACGTAAGATCTTAAAGATTTTTCCTTCTAATCTATTAATCTCAGATTTCAATTTTATCCCCCAGATCTCTGCTCCATATGATAGACATGACACAACTTTTGCGGCATATAAAAGCATTATCGTATTTACGGAAAATCCAGCTTGTTTTCCTATGAAATGGTTTAGTGCCATGGTAGCATTCATTCATTTAGATTTTATATCAATCCATTGTTGTTTCCAGGCACTCCCCAGTATTTATAACAGTCAACTACTTCAATGGTCTGACCATCAATATTCCATCTCAAATGTTTACGTGCTATGTGGTCGTTTTCCCCAAAAAGGCAATCGCCTTTGTCTTATTGAGATTCGTTTTTAGGCCATTATCAGTAGCAAATGTCTCTAATGCTGATAATTTATGTTGGAGGCCAGCCAGAGTGTAATCTAACAATAGGAGATTGTCCGCATAGGCAAGCCGTCCAATTTTGAGAAGGCCTATTTTTAAGCCATTTTACATCATTGTATTAAAGGCCATGGCTAAATCTGCTAAGAATAAGTTAAACAGGGTTGCAGGTAAGTTGCACCCTTGTTGATATTAACCCAGAAATATTGCCTTCTCCGTCTAGTCTAACTCTAACTGGTGTGTTTGAATATAGCAGTCTAATCATAGAGAGCGAGCCAGGCGGGATGTTTCTACAGTTTCGTGCAGTCAGACTTAAAGGCATATAGCTGCCCAGCATTTATCCGCCACCGTTCACTGCCTGGTGGATTCCCCCTTTCAGCATCTTACATTGCTGATCATACCAGGACGCACCCCTGGCTTCCCAGCTAACAGTCTGACTACGAACATGATGGAAGCTCTTACTTTCAGAGGTTAAAGCCGCTACTAAATCTTCATAACAACTAATTACATTGGTGTCACCCACTGGCAAGTCACCAAAAAAGTCCAAGAGTTCCTCAATTCTAACTGTGTGCAAAATAGAGGACCATTGCTCTTAAATGAATTGGGGAAAAGACCCCTCGGCCAACCCACTGCCTGCTAACTCTTGCTCTGGGGGATGACTGAGGTTCTCACATGTTAAAATGAGAGGGAAGGGATCACTGTCTATCCGGGTGCCCACCTCAAAGTTAATTATCCGGGGAAATAAATAACTATCAACCCAGCAGTAATCAATTATAGATGTACTCTTGCCCCCTTGAAAGGTTTTCCTAGGCAGCCAAGGGCCACACGTCTCCCATTTAGTTCCACAAGTTAGAACTCTTTCATAAATTGAGCCCCCTGCCGTCGCCTAGTATATTTCGATGTTGCGTGGGAGGAATCCCACACTGTTCTTCTAGAAGGCGGGTATTTGCATCCTCACCAACATGTGGCCCCCGTTTCGCTATCAGGGACGTCATTTCACCAAAATGCCGGGGGTAGCAGAAGTGACATCACACGACCCTTGACCCCTGATGACATCTCAGGAAGTGATGTCATTTGACACCAGCCCGAAGTGATATCGCAGGAAGGGATGGAACACGACCTTTCACCCTTTGACAAAACAGGAAGTGGCATCACATAGCATTGTACGCTACGAAAAATATGGTTACGATATCACTATAATGTGATGTACATTTCATACCTGAATGGATTGCCATATGTATCGTTAAGATCAGTGTGTATAGGCCCATATTACCAAATTACTGTGATTGCAATCCGACGTCCGTGACCAAATGATAATGATGTGTTATTATATAGCACTTACGCTTAAGCGCTTTACATAAAAGAAATATACACCCAATAACCCATTTACCGACCTCAGAAGGATGAAAGGCTGAGTTGAGGCGTTTGAGAACAGACTAAATCAGTGACTTCACCCCCTGAAGTGTGCCCGAAATAAACCTTTAATGAGTCTAGCAATTATTGTATAGAATTCCAGAAAGACACATTTTTCGGCATTCCCATTCTTTCTTATTTAGGTTAGGTTCAGTGCTGAAAGTGTTGCCCTAATGTTCTTATTTTTCTTCGTTTTTTAAGGGGCCGGAACAAGAAAGCTAGCCACTGCTGAATTAAAGATCCACATGGTGCTTGCCACAGCTTGCATTGAAAAAAAAAAACGTTTTCTTTTTTTTTTTGAGGTCGCAAGGGAGACTACAGAGGTTGCAAGGGAGACTACAGAGGTCGCACTTGCGACCTCTGGCGACCCCCAAATTACGTCCCTATTCGCTATCCCATATGTACACACATATTTGCATTTCCATACTATTAGCTTTGTTTATTTGTAAATGCACTCTTTAAAGGTGCACGATGTGTTTTTTGAGTGATGGGGGAACTTTTCTGTTTAACAAGCAGTGACAGAGAGTCATCATTTTGTCTTCTATTTAAATGCTGCTAAACCCCCCATTTTTTTTAATGTTGCTAACGTGGCCTCCAATTAAACCCTTGCATTAGCATTAGCTTGGTTTCCATCATGTGGCACAGCTTGAACTTCCACACGCTGCAAGAACAGCGGGCATCCTACTTAACAGACTGATCCATATCAAGGTTAACACATCCACTCAAGAGTGAGATTGGCACAGCAGCGGGGTTCTAACAGTTCATACTACATAGATAGACAAAAATGCACTTGTTTGCATATTAAAAGTCTTTTACGTTTTAGTAGGCAATCACTTTCCTTCAACATGAATCATTAAAATCATCTTGAATAGATCAATTAATTTAAATGCTATTCTTAAACACAGTATTAATAAAATGGGATGTAGTCATGTTTGAAAACCATGCAACGCGTGCTGCAATTACTAGCCTTCACTAATATGTGTTCAATGATTTTAGTATCCGCCAGTTACTGGGCATGTGCAAAACAATTTCGTAAATCAAATCAGAGAACATGTTCTTAGTTGAGAGTACAATGAGAGTCATAAACATAAGAATGTTTTAGATGATACCTGCTACACGATAGTCAAACTCATGCAAACATGTATGGGTTTTTTACCCAATTAAGTCATCTGCAAAAGTTAATATTTGTCTGGGTATCCTTGCTACAACATATCTGCAACCAGTGATGATATGATATGATATTTATAATGTGCTTAATACCCAGAGGTTTCTAGGCACAGACCCGGGGATCGAACCTGTGTTGCTTCATGTCGTTTTTGCTTCCATGGCGAGCACGTTGCCCCTGAGCTATCTTCCCGAGACGTGCGCTATCTAGCTGGGTTTCTAGTTCTCCTTGCTTTTCAATAGCTACATCACACGTATGTATGTGGATCTTAATGCTATGCTATAGCTGCCACTGCAAATACTTCTGACTGTCTCCCTAATTCAGAATAGCTGATTTCTTCCCATGTTTTCTTAACACTGCTACTTTTGCTCTTTTTAAAGTTAGATGTTGGGGTGATAGTCAGGGAGATCACCCTCCACAGTTTAATAGACTGCACTATCCCCCAGCTTTGTTGAATTGCCCACCATTCTGTAATGCATAGTCTGCATGTCAAATCAGGCAGCCATGCTGGTTTCCCTTAAATGGAAGCACAGCATCCCTTTCCCCAGGGGGGCTTGTGATATATTCATCCCACACTACTGAAGCAGCTGTCACTGGCTGTGATTGAGACTGATGCTCACGCTCTCACACTACTATGCTGGACTCTCTAGACATGCAGGAGGATGCTGCGTCCTCACCAATGGAGAGTGCCTTGAGAGTCATGGATGCCATTTGTGTCTTTAAGAGTACTTTGTGCTGCCCAGAATGTGTTTGGGCATTACAGTCTTGTCCAATGCATAACACCCACCATGCTCAACCTTGCTCAAAGGGCAAGCGTGCAGAACGTTCACACAATTGAATGGTCATGTTCCATTCATGGATCTGGAAGTACTGCTTGCTACACCTAGGAGACACCAGACCTCTTCTACTGGCTGACATGTTCCTAGGTTATTTCTCTTGTTTCCCCCTATGCACTCCTTCCCACAGCTTTGGACTCCTTTTATCTTTTCTCCCAATCGCCTTTGCTGTTCCTCCCTATTGCCTTCCTATGTCTTGTCATTTTTCCCTTCTACTGCCGCCAGTCACCTGTTCCTCCCCAGTCCCTTCAACTTATCTTTCCATTTCTTCTTCATCCCTTCCAGCACTCTGTGCTGTTCCTGCCCACGACCCTCCTGCTTTTTCTGCCATTTGTTTCACTTTTATACTGCACCCAACTGCAGCCTTCTGTGCTAATCCATCCCACTCCCTCCCTGCTCTTATACCCTCTTCTTTAGTGTGTCACGTGCACAGACGTCCAAAGCGAAGGGCTGAAGTAGACAATGGCTTTAACCAGTCCAACACATTTTTAGTCCAGAGAAGGGCCAAGGGACAGAACCCTTGCACAATACACCCCAAATAACTCAATCACAATGTATTTTACACCTTGTACACCTCAGCCAGCTGCAATCTACCTCTCTCACACACACACTGATTACCACCAGAACTCCACATATATAACTTAAATAACAACCCACTCACAGCCACCCTATTTACTCCACCCAAACACATACAACCTCATTCTCATCAATGCTCACTGCACTACTCTATTCATCAGACAAATCCTAAAACAATGTACTTAGTCAAGCAACAATGTGATTGTGAGCCTTCCGTGATCTCTAGTGCCTCAAAAGGTCAGAAAGAGAAGAAGAAAGGAAACTGGTTATGTCCTGACGCATGTCAAGAAGGGAATCACAAGCTTCCTAAATTGTCTGTTTTTACAGATTTATTTGCCTGGGCATCTCCTATGCATAAGGACAGTCAATGACAGAAAATGTTCTATCTATCTCTTCCTAACCTGGAAACTATCCCTAGTCAGTGCGGTGTTGCCGCCTGTCTATCAGTGGATAGAACAAGAAGATGTGAGTTACTGGCTTTTCAAATGTTTTTTTTGCTCATCAGGTTATAACTGGTTATATGACAGCCCAGGCAATCTATTGCTTATAATAAATGTTGGTCTAGACAGTGTTGCCAGTAGCCTCGCTTCTTTGAAGTATGAAGAAATGTTTTACAGGTTGGGCTATTTCACAATCAGTATTCAGGCAACAGTAACTTGAATAGCCAACACTGAGTGTGAATATACCCAGAACAAAAACTCAATTTAAATTTGAGTGTTAAAATCAAGGTACGTTGAAGACAATGCCAGAGGGATAGACAACATGGTTTCTAAGTCACACTGTGGCTGTGACGAGACGTGCAGCAGGAATCCTCTTTCCATCTACAAGTGTATGTCGACCAGTTTCTGTGGTCTCAGTAATTAGTGCAACCTTCTTCAGGACTGTCTTCATAAAAAATGGCTACAACTTATTTTGTGACTAGACAGGCGTTTCCATAACTTTATAATATGGATGGAACGATCTCACCTCAAAGAGATTAGAGGAGACATTCAGACTCGCCCTGTAAGTGAAAGGGAACAGGATCACTAACAATGATACTCAAAAGGCATTTAGTTAGTTTTCTTCTAATTGGTATAAGAAAGGCATGGTATCAAAATAAGACAGACACAAGTGATCACAGTTCAAGGGTGTTTATTAAACTGTAAAATGGGTGAGATAAACACCTAAGCTAAACCTATCTCTATGGTGGGAGCAAGCTATGACCAGCAAATAATAATAATATAGTCCTAGTGGCGTCTAGTCAAATAAAAAGGCCTATACTAAAAAAAGAAATATAGACAATCCTTACTGCTATGTTACAAAATAGTGTCGGATAATGTTCACAAGAAAAGAAAGAAGTGTTCACAAATGATAAGTCAGGATGTTGTTGCCACGTTTTATAGCACGGGACAAGGCTACGCACACAATTCTTCAAAGGAATACTGGACGATTGTCTGCAGAAATAAAAATTTTCCTGAATAACTTTCCATGCTATTTGGCATTTAATAATTCTTGGGAAAATTATACAAATACTAGTGTGTCCTAGTACTCACTTTGTCTTTGTATTTAAAGGCACTGGACAAAAAGGGACACTGACCTTCCTCAGACAGCTTTGCATTTAAGCTCTTCCTCTCAGTATTTGCGCAAGCAAGGCAATACCTGTTGGATAATCTGGCCCTTCCTTAGGACAGGCCTCTTTATTCAGTCCAGTTTTTTTTTTTAACGGACTACTTATGGATCTTCCAATGTTTTTAAGTTTAAATACTCAGCAAACTACACCCATGCAGCATAATTTGGAACAGCAGTTTGGATTGGACAATGACCCCGATAGGTTCCCTTCATGTTCTCTATATTTGCGTATTTATTTAAATTCTTATATAATGCCGTTCGCCCATAGGCCTCATGGTGCACATGAAACATAGACTTGACAAACAACGAAAGCTAAGAAGGGGAGTGACAGGTGGAAAGCGGAGCAAGTTGGCAGGTTACTTAAACTGGTATAAGATTAAACAGATGGTACTTCGTCAATTTCTTAACACTTTCATTCTGTCAAGATCCATTTCTTGATCTAAGGACCAGTGTGATCTTATACCAGGCAGAAGGTGCCTGGACATCAAAGATGGTTCCACCAAATCTAGTGAGCTTGAACGTGGGTTATGACAACTGTGCCTGGTCTTGAGACCACAGAGTGCAGCAAGGCTGGGTCACTTTCAGGTGATCCATGAGATATTTTGGTGCTTCACATTTCTGACATGTGTAGGTCAGGGTAAGTAATTTGTGTGTCACACAATGTTTAATGGAGAGCCGGTGAAGCTCCCTCTTTGCTGTGGTTCCTCCAGGAATGACCATCAATCACCCGAATGGCTCCATTTTGAGTAATCTGAATTATGTTACCTTGCGATGTACCTAGCAGAAGACAGTTACAATAGTCTAAGCGAGAGTTCACTCTTTGTTAAAAGGGTAAGTAAGAACAGGTAATTCGAGCAAAGTCTATATCACAAAACTATTTAACCACAAACATCCCTACATTTCAATCAGTAACAGATCCTTGCTGGCTACTGCTCTTGCGATGTACCTAGCAGAAGACAGTTACAATAGTCTAAGCGAGAGTTCACAAGAGCAGTAGCCAGCAAGGATCTGTTACTGATTGAAATGTAGGGATGTTTGTGGTTAAATAGTTTTGTGATATAGACTTTGCTCGAATTACCTGTTCTTACTTACCCTTTTAACAAAGATTCTATTTCACTATGACTTCTCATCATATTCAAATCGTACTTCAAGGCTACCTCAACTACAGGCTCAGATGATTCTTCTATTTATCTGAGAGTTGAATGGGCATGACAGATTTTCAGCTATGTTCCCCTTGTTCTTCTGTCTGGTGGCATGTTGCTGTTTTTATTTTGTAGGCTACAAGTGATATGTTGTCTATAATTTCAAAGACTCCTTTCTACAGGCACAATTCTCCACTCTATGTCTTGCTTTATTTTAGATTTATAGAGATAGCGTCAGTCATCTATGTCATATTCCAATTTCAAGGTTTACGGCCACAGTATGTCTTCATACTGACTGCAGATTTCTCCAGGTATTGTCGAGCACAGGTGTTTTCAAAGATTTACAACAGTGATGAATATTAGAGGCATCAATCAATGTATGCTCCTGTGTTCAATATAAAAGATGCTGAGGTATTACCATTTTCCTTCCAGTCATGGTCTCAAAATATGACATTCAGGTGGTGGATGCAGTGCAAGATCTATAAACTATCAAAACCATTGTCAAACTTAAGTCCCAACTGGGTGCAGAATCCACTAAAAATGTCTATATGATTCCCATATTTGCCTGTTAACTCTAACTCCTCCTCCCTGCTAGATTCAGGTGGAAAGTCATGTGTAATATCCATTTTACTCATAGAATTTCCCCCATTTTAGTCATCTATTCACTCGTAAAGTGACTACCCCACTTGGCTCAACCCTTTGTGGAAGGTCAAAATCAGAAAATACATGGGTGATCAATACAATTGCAGCAGTCCCTGCCTTGAAATGTGGGTCTGGGAGACATTCAATCAACTTTGTAAGTATACAAGTAACAGTAGCATGTATTTGTTACTGCAGTCAGAACACATCAACAATCCAATGACATCAATCTGTACATTGGTGCAACAAAATGTCACTCTTCTTTTCTTTAGTGGTCAATAAGTAACCATAAATGTGATATGATATGGCATTTATAACATGCCTGTACACAAGTGTTTCTAGGCACGACAAGAAAAGGAGGGGGAAACAAAGGGAGGACAAAACAAAAATGTTAATAGATCTTGTGTCATTCAGATCGCACAAGTGCTGGGAAAAGGGAGGGGAGAAGTGCCAGAGGGAGGAGAAGGGAGAACTGCAGGTAACTCAATAAGTGCAGCCAGCGGGTGGCACATAATTGCAGAGAGATGGGACTGTAGGGTTGGAGGTACAGACCCTTAAGTGCTAGGAGAGCCCAGAGGCAATGCAAGGCCAACTGGACATGCAGGCCACGGGCCTGAGTGCAGAGGGTATTCAGGTGAACAGTGCATCAAGCAGTCTGGGATATCAGTAGGATAGAGGAAGAGAGAAAACAGAAGCGAAAAGGAAGGTCTTGAGTTGCTTTGGGAACCAGAAGTGGTTCTTCTCAAGTTTTAGAGAGGCAGGGAGGCTGTTCCAGAGGGAGCCCCCAGCCGAGGAGAGAGATTGTGGGATGTATTAACCCACTTATGCTCTGCCCTGCGGCATCTCTGTGTTCTGATGGTGCCAGAATTATCAAAATGGCCGCAAAACCCATGTGCGCGCCAAAACCTTTGAAAATCGCGCTTTGTAACATGAAAAGATAGCTGCCAAATCTACCATGCATGTTGTCAGTGGTGGAACGGAGATCTCACTCCTGAAACATGTCACACGGGCTTCACAACAAGTAAAAATGGACCACAGAGGGAAAAGCGGTGCTTTGCTGAAAGAAATCCAAAATCTTGTTTTTAAATCCTTTTTCTTGGTTGCTGAAACTGCAGAATGCTGGCACAAAACTGCCTCAAACATCCAATATTCTTGCTGGGTGCTACAATTCACTTAGTTCAAGAAATCATTATAAACATACAATGGGCCTCATTATGACCCAGGCGGTAAGTTACCGCCTGGGCCGTGACTTTACCACCATGGCGTAAACTACGTTTACGCCATGGTGGTTGGCGGACTTACCGCCCCATTCCGAGTTTGGCGGGGCGGTAAGTCCCCAATCCCCATTTACCCTTCCCCATTCCCATTTTTGCCCCATAGGGTGGCGTAATTAACTCCATGGTCCCTTAGCGCCATGGATTTTAACACCTGCTAAAAGCAGGTGTTAAATCCGCCATGGCGCTAAGGGACCTCGTACTCAGGCGGTAAGGGTCGGCGCTGTTTACGGCACCGTAAACCCCTTACCGCCTGGGTCGTAATGAGGCGCAATGTCCTGAAAATTGAATTTGTCATCAAACATTCACAGCAAAAATGTGCCTGCCTGTGAAATCTGTTAAAATCTGAATGCAGTACCTGCGGCCGCCTGTATAACAGCTGTCAGAAGCCTGCATGATAGAATTTAAACTTGTACAACTGAAATCTAATGTCTGAAAACTAAGTGACTTGTTATTTAGAGTAACATAGAGTAACCCTGCTAGAATACCATCCATCTTCCTTGCTCCAGACTCCAGAAACTTGGCAAGCAGAAAGTCTCAATGAAAAACTGAACCATTTCAGCTAGGCCTTAAAATTCCAGAACCCACCCCAGCAACCTAAGGGGAACAAAAGAAACAGCCGGGCTGTGCTGTAACTGCTTTCCTACCAAAGGAATTATCATCTGAACCAAGAGATCCAATGCAGTTGTGCTGTGACCAGAGCCATTGAAGACCCGATCCAGTCCTGTGCCATGCTGTGAACAGACCTAGTCCAGTCCGGTGTGCCCAGCAGAATCCCTGAGCAGAATCCCTGACCAGAAATCTTGACGGACCAAAAGTCCTGACGGTTCTGTTCAAAACCTGTTTAGTGAGTATCTATAGAACAGGGACGTCATTTAGGGGTCGCCAGAGGTTGCAACTGCTGTGGAAATCGAAATAATATTGTACCTCCTATCGCATTGTTTGAATGTATGTTGGCCTACGCCAAGTTGTCTAAAAACATCGTGTACATAGATTCTGCGGCAAGATCTTGACCTTAATGTATTGTGTAAATCTCCATCTTGGATTTAGTCGCCATTTTAGGTTCTCTTGTAGTGTGGAAGTCACCATGAACAACAAAATGGAGGCCGAATGACATTTCGAGTGGGATTCTGGCCGTTGTGACCTCCGCACACATGAATAAGTAATATGCCCGCAGGCCACTTGTTAGGGTCGCGAACTGAGACCTTGTCCTATCCCTGACCTATGTGTAAATGAACAACTGTATCAGCGGAACTGATCAAAATGCATACATTATGGGATTGACCTGGCAACGAACCCTAGGTCTGGTTCTGAGAATGGTTAACTTGCGAGGGGGTTAGCCAGAGCTGGATAAAAAGTATAAAAACCCGAGTATCCCAACGTTCGGTCTCTCACACTAACACGGCGAACTACCGTTGATGGTTCGTTCTGTTACTCTGAGGGCCGAATAGCTATCCGTATGTCAATTGACTTTTGGTAATTGTTGTATCTTTGAATAAAGCGCTTTGTATGTCCTTTGTAACCTGTGTTGGTGTGTTTCCTTTGGGCTTCCCGGCCTCATATCAATTTTTGTGTTTTGACAGTTGGTGCCCGAATAGGGACCCTCAAGATTGATGCCGGATCATTGAAGGTTGACGCAGACTATCGAACTGGGATTGGACGGTGTGATTCTGCGGGCCCGACCGATCGAGACGCGATACCTCGGCAGCGCTGCACGATCGATCCTTGGACGATAGTCGTGTGGTCTGTGTGTCCAATTTTGAGGCGGGCAGATTTGCCGAAACCACCAAACACAAGGTAAAATTCGTTAGGTAAGTTCTTTGGTAAACCGTACGGTCCTCCTTAGGTTTGGTCAGGTGCAGTCGTGACCCGGCTCTTAATTTAACCCTGACACTTTGAATTTGGCGTATTGTATCTTCAGACACAATTATTGAACCAGGTAACACCAATATTTTGTGAAATGCCTGGGAAATTCTCTAGCTGTTTTAGGGCTCTGTTCCGCAGCGATCGACAATCTTTGGACTTTAGCCACCCGGCACCACAGGAGGGGTCGCCGCTGTGTACTATGTACTGTAAGTATGGCATTGGAAGTATCATATTTAATGATATTTGGCACAGACAGACCAGACATGCCTCCGAATTTCAGTGGCCAATCAACGGTAGTTTTGAGATCCCCCGTATCGAATACTTAGAATCGATCTTGTTAAAGAAAAAGGCTAGACCAGCAGCCTTTGATGTGTTACAAAATTGGAAGAAAGAAGCATCGCAGCAGCTTAAAAGTAGGGATAAATATGCACGTCGTCATAAAACAAACGCTGAAAAAGCATTTTTATATGATAAAGAAAAGCGGTCAGAATTAGTTAAAAATATGGATAGAGCCTTTTCACTCGGAGTCCAAAAAATGTACCCCTCTAAAGATTTCCATGTTTCTGAGGAATTTATTGAGAAATTATTAAATGAACG
Organism: Ambystoma mexicanum; assembly: GCF_040938575.1. Taxonomy (NCBI): domain Eukaryota; kingdom Metazoa; phylum Chordata; class Amphibia; order Caudata; family Ambystomatidae; genus Ambystoma; species Ambystoma mexicanum. The sequence continues at coordinate 1,155,244,925 of NC_090928.1, forward strand.
CAGGACTGATGCCTCAGCGCCACCTCCGTATGCTCCTATTTTGGGCGCTCTGCCAATTCCTGTTGTCGCGCCTGTTGTTATTCCTGTTCCCCCTGTACAGCCTATTGTTCCTAGTCCTTTGGTTGTTGTTGCTCCGCCTATCGCACCGCCCCTTCCCCCTGCACCGATAGTTGCACCTTTGTTAAATTTACCTATACCTCCGCTCCCGAATGGCCCCGTATTGATTGAAGTTGATCCAGATGCAGGGTCAAAGGTTGTGACTCGTAGTACTGTTTCTGCAGATAGGAAACAGGAATTGTTTGCATGGGCTAAGCATTGCATGGAGAAAGGTGATCAAGCTAATGTTTTTTCTACATTATCTAATTTGAATAGTTTTCCCGAGAAAAATGTCTTTATCGAAGGTTTGGGGACTTATTTGTGTGTGATGTGGGGTAGATTACAAAATTCGGATCTTCCACAAGGGGTGAGAGATCTGAATGCTTTGGCACTTTCGAGGGACACAGAGCAGAAAGTATATGGGCATGTTGAAAGATTGTTTGAGTTTAGGAAAGACTTTGAAAAATCACGAGATGAGGATGATGAGGACGATAGAATATATATACAGAAACGGTTCCTTCCGTGCCGAAGAGTGGCACCTGAGGAAGTACGAATTTGTACCAAAGATGCGGTTCGATGGATCTCGGATTCATCGATACCGCCAGACGAAGTGTATGACACGTATAGTCAGTATACAGTAGAAATGCAAAGAAATGTAATTCAGGTGATGGTACAGCACCTGCAAGAGGAATGTGTAAGGAAGAGGGTTAGTTGCCCCATAGAATTATTGGGGATTTGTAAAAGGGCTTTTTCGCCCGGCACTTCTACAGCTGCCTTAGCGCTCGACCTGGCTCTATTGCTTAGTAAGCGGCCGGAGGTACCTATATCTCAGTTGCCTATGAGAGAGGTTCCTCCGACCTTTGTCCCAAAAGTTGAGATCCCCGCCAATGCTGGGACTGGTGCCACCGCTGTGGATATCCCTGCACATTATTTATCGCAATTTGTTCACGTCCCGTTTTCACGACAGGAAGTGAACACAATTAGACAATCAGTTCCCGATATTAGGAAAAACCCGACGGGGTTTTACAAAGAAATAGAGTCCGTTTTACAGTCCTCTGTGTTCACCTTGAGTGACATTGACTTGTTATTCCCTGTACTCCTACCCGTAGATGTATGCAAACAGGTTCGGACAATAGATGATGTGCCGGGGTTGGAAGATACGTGGGCAAATATGATTAGAATTTATGGAGAAAGACCAGCTGGTGAGAAACCGCCACAGGTAATACTTACTTTACCTGATAGGATTGTCGCTAAACTAAAAACTATAATTCCAGAGAAAAGGATTATTTGGGACAAGCTTACGGCCTGTGTCCAAGGGAAAACTGAAGACGCCACCGAATTTTTTAATAGATTCGAGCAGGTATTTTCTGACTTCAGTGGACAGGATTTAGGTACAGAGTCGGGAAAGAGGTTGTTCATGGACAAATTTGTACGTGGATTGTTACCTGACATCCAGTCACAAATTATGTCCTCAGAGAGCGCTTGGCAGGCAAAATCTCAATCTGAGGTTTTTCACATGGCTCAGTATTATGAGAACCGTGTTAATAATGAAAAGGAGAAAATTGAAAAGAGAAAGGGAGATTTGAAAACCAAAGTATTATTGCAGCAAATTGTTAGAAACCCCAGAGGAGGTACGACACAGACTAGAGGTCAGTACGTTCCAAAAGGAAATGCTCCTCTGAGTACTGTGAATGTTAATCAATGTGCTTATTTCCGCCAGGAAGGTCATTGGCGAGCACAGTGCCCTGTCCTTCGCCACAGGTCAAACAGTGCATTTGGAGGTATGGGTAGAAGACCTAGGGGCCACCCTGGAGCAGGGGGCCCTGACAGAGGTCAGCTTTTACAAGATTCTCAGCAACCTTTTTCACGGGAAAATCAGACCTCGAGTATGGACTCGAGAAACATATTTGATCACCCTTCTGCTGCCCACCTTTCTGTAGAGCTTCCTTCTGACGAGGCTCCGTATTATTAGGATTGCCCGAAGCAGGGTTTGGAACCTTTGCCTATTCCCGTTAATCAAAAAGGCCCCTACGTTGAATTATTAGTGGGGAATAGGAAACACCAGTTTTTGATTGACACTGGAGCACAGAAGTGCTCCATTGATCATTCTCGGGTTCCAAACATCCCACTGTCAGGGCAAACAAATGTTTCCTTAGGGTTTTCTGGTGTACCACCTGTCTGTCCGGTTTCTGCGACGGTATCCGTTTCTTTGGGTCCCTTTATGGACCATTGTCCCTTTCTTCTCCCTTTGAACTGTGGCGAGAATTTGCTGGGGTTGAATTTGTTAAAGAAATTGAATGCAGTAATTCATTGTTCTTCGGATGGAGTACGGCTAACGGTTTCACCACAGCAACTTCCTAATTCTCAGTTCTTGATTCGACCTTTACCTCCCGAGTTTAGCATTGTCCCGGAATGTTTGTGGGCGGTGGACGACAATGATGTCGGAGTGTTACAGATTGAGCCCGTTAAAATAGTCCTGAAACATGGGGTGAAACTGCCATGCATCCCGCAGTATAAAATATCAGTCGAAGGCGAACGTGCTTTGAAATGCATTGTCTCCGATTTTGTACATCGTGGGGTGATCGAAGAGATTACAGGTAGTTTGTGTAACAGTCCGATCTTACCCGTATATAAGAAAGGCGACAATGCAATTCCATACCGGTTTATAATTGATCTTCGTGCTATTAACCGAGTGGTCGCCCCACAATTTCCAATTGTGCCTGATGTGACGACGATATTAACAATGATCCCTGCTACGGCTACGCACTTCAGCGTTGTGGATCTGAAAAACGCCTTCTTTAGTATCCCGATACATAAAGAAAGCAGATATCTGTTTGCGTTCACCTTGGGGGGACGCTCATTTACATTTACAAGGGCACCTCAAGGGTATACTTAAAGTCCTAGTATTTATAGTAGAGCCTTGAAAGAGCAGCTCGACACCCTTGAATTGCCACCTACTTGCACGCTGCTTCAATATGTTGACGATTTGCTTTTGGCTGCAGATTCTAGGAATGCCTGTAAATAAGGCACTATACTGTTGCTTGTTCATCTAGCTAAAAATGGTCACAAAGCTTCGCTTAAAAAATGTCAATATTGTTGTCAGGAGGTTGCCTATCTAGGTTACCTCCTGTCAAAGGAGGGGAGAAGATTGACACCTGAAAGAATAAAACACATTTCTGGCATGTCTGTTCCAAATACGCAGAAGGAAGTCAGAGCCCTGATAGGTATGGCTTCCTACTGTAGGTTGTGGATCCCGAATTTCGCACTAGTGGTAAAACCGATGTTGGCTTTGACGAAGAAGGGCATTTCTCTGCCACTGCCATGGGAATCAGAACATCAACGATCATTTGAGCTTCTCAAAACCGCGCTATGTTCGGCACCGGTTCTGGGTACTCCAAATTATGACAAGGCCTTTGTGTTGTTTGTGCATGAATGTGATGGATGTGCTTTGGCTGTGTTAACACAGGAACACGGAGGGAAGAATAGGCCGTGCGGCTACTACTCCTCCGCCCTTGATCCTGTCGCATGCGCTTTGCCAAGATGTTTGCGCGCTGTCGCTGCTGCTGCCGCTTCTGTAAAACAGAGTGAGGGAATGGTCCTAGGCCATGATTTGATTTTGATGGTACCTCCTGTTGATATTTTATTGAACAAAACCCAAACGCAACACCTCACCTCTGCACTGTTAACAAGGTATGAACTAATTCTGTTTGCCCCTCATATTCAAATTAAGAGGTGTTGTGTTCTTAATCCGGCTGAACTCTTACCTTTCCCGCAAAACACTGTTTGCGGTGACGAAGAATCACATGACTGCCTGTATACCACCGAACAAGAAACGAAGGGCAGGATAGATCTCATAGATACTCCTTTGGATAATGCAGAAGGGGAGCTGTTTTGCGATGGCTCCTGCTTCAAACTTTCGAATGGTACATCTACAGCTGCTTATGCAGTTACTACATTAAGCAAAATTGTCGAAACTAAGAGAATTTCGCATAACTCCGCGCAGGCCGCAGAGATTATAGCGTTGACCCGAGCTTGTGAACTTTCCCAAGGGCGAAGAATAAATATATATACTGATACCCAGTACGCATTTGGGGTGGCTCACAACTTCGGAAAGCTTTGGTCGGAAAGAGGGTTCCTGACCTCACATGGGACCAAAATTCAGCATGGCCCCTTGATAGTGCAATTACTTTCAGCACTCTCACTCCCTAAACGGTTAGCGATCATGAAATGTGCAGCACATCGCAGGGTCATAGATGATGTAGGCAAAGGGAACGCTTTTGCGGATTTGATAGCCAGACAAACGGCCACAGACCTTAGCACAGACATGTATGCCTCGAAGGAAATGAGAGATGCTTGTATAATGGATGAAGGTATTGGGTCTGTGCGAGATATTCAGACTGATGCCACAATGGAAGAATCTAGAAAGTGGGCTGAAGGAATGGGGAAACTGGATGACGAAGGGTGTTGGGTGGATACATCCGAAGGGAAATGGTTGCTCCCTGATTCTTATGTATTGGCAATGGTTACGATGGCACACGGTCCTACGCATGTGTGTGCCCAGCAGATCACGAGAATGTTAGAATAGGTCTGGGTGAATGACAAGATTCTGGACACTGCAAAGAGGCATGTCCAGAACTGTATGATCTGCCTACAGCACAATGTGGGTAAGGGGACAGTGACTCCAAGGGGAAGTTTTGGGCCCCCTTCTGTCCCCTTTAAGGTTATACATTTTGATTTTATTGAAATGGAGCGATGTAATAATCTAAAATATGTTCTTGTAATTATTTGTGCCTTCAGTAAATGGGTCGAGGCTTTCCCCGTCAAAGATGCTACCGCCATGACCACTGCAAAGATTATGGTAAAAGAATTCTTTCCTCGATTTGGGCAACCGAGGATAATCTGGTCGGACAATGGTCCTCACTTTATCGCAGCAGTAATTTTGCAAATATGTGCAGCCCTATGTATTGAGAAACGATTTCATTCAGCTAGGCATCCTCAAAGTGCTGGGTTGGTAGAAAGACACAATGGTATTTTAAAGAATAAACTTGCAAAAACATGTGCTGATACCAAACTAAAATGGCCAGATGCTTTGCCTATTGTGTTATTAGCTATGCGTACCACACCTCAGACTAGAACTGGGCTTTCTCCATGTGAAGTAGTAATGGGGAGACCTGCTAACATTTGGGGTCTCCCGAAACCTAAAGCCCTGAGGGAGGTGGAAAATGTATTGCTTGTAGACTACTGTAACCAGTTAACTAAAAATCTGTGTTTTATTTATCACCAGGTGAATTCTGCTTTACCTGTACGGTTCACGGGCCCAGGACACGATATACAGCCTGGAAGTTTGGTCCTCGTGAAGGCCTACGAGAGGTCTTCCTGTCTCGCGCCTCGCTGGCGGGGACCCCATCAGGTATTATTAGTCACCAGGACAGCAGTGCGGGTGGCTGGAAAGAAGAACTGGATTCACGCGACGCACGTCAAGAAACTTCCTCACCCGACGCCACACGCTACAGAAGAAACAGAACCCCTCGCTGATGCTACAGTCTCTGATCTTGGAGTAGCAAACAGCACTGTGAGTGCGTCGGAGAAGTTCTCTGAGCCTGAGGAGCTTGGGGAACAGTCCATTTCGTCTCCGTACTCTTTTGAAAAATCACTTCCGGAAAACACTGTTTCGAGCTCTTCGACTTCCGTCGCCACCGGCACGTCGCTTCCCTCAGGAAGTGACGATACTTTGCTTCCGGACCACACAATTTTGGGTAATATCAGGTACAACCTTCGACCAAGGAAATAGAACTACGGCACGAGTGTCGTGCATCTGGAAAAGGAAGTGTTGGAAAATTGTCTTGTTATGAGAAAGTTTTGTTGAACAAAAAGGGATTCTGCTGGCCAGGGTTGGGAAGGACTAAGAAATCACGCGAACGTAGTGTCGCCAGCAACGAACATTGGGCCGTCGATCGAGAAACTACGATGCCTGCCACCTTCACCGCTGCTCCCCGCACTGGACTTTTAGATAAGGGGGTGACCAAATCGAACAATGAACAATGTGCCTGGGCCCCGAAAACGTACTGTTGTGTTTTGATAATGATTATTGTTATTTTTGCAACTGCTGCTGTAGGACTTTGGTATTTCGAAGAAATCTATCCTTTAAAACCTTTATTACCAACCGAGATCGTACCAACTGTTTTGACTCCCTCTGTACACCTTCACACTCTGTCCCCTAGAGACTCCCAACATAGACAAAAGTATCATAATAACACTCTGATGATAGTAATGAATGCTACTCATGCCATTTTTAATAAGAGTAATTGTTGGATTTGTACTCATTTACCGCAACATGGGAACAAGGGACTGGGATGGTATATACATCCTCTACCTTTAACGACTTCTTGCTATGCCTCTCTTAGAGCACTATTCTTTGGCCGATGGAATGATAGCATCTCAGGGAACTTTGATGGAACTAATTTGAATGATTTCGAGAAACGTGAATTGACTCCCCTGGGATGTTCGCTTTTTGCAAATAGAAGTAAACCTAACGTTGCTTCTATTAGGCCGTCTGACAAACTATCTCTTCCTTTCCAAACTCTGATTTCCTTTAAAATGGCTCCGATAGGCAATAAGGACGCTGTACCTCCTTCTTATTCTGTAAATCATAGTCCTGACTCGGTTCCCTTCTGTGCACAGAGAAATGGCACTAGGCCAATGGGAGATTTTGAAGCTTGTAAAAATATTGTAAATTTGACTGGGGAAAACAGACCTCTGTATGTAGGGGGGCCTGTTTATTTTGTTTGTGGTAGTTTAGCATGTCCCTGGTTGCCCAAGGATTGGCAGGGAACCTGTTATTTAGTAATATTGTTACCCGGGGTATTCGTAGCTAGTACACTGGAGGTTTCTAAGGCTCGCCCATGGCGAGACAGCAACGGAGATACCCCTGGGCAAGTATTGGGGGACATAGCGAAATCAGTTGTGCCCTTTTGAGGACAAATAGCAAACTCAGAGAACATTAGGGGATTAGCAAGGGTACTGGAGAGAACGATCAACTGGACCACGGACATACTCTACAATATGACCTTAGAGCAAAAGGCAATAAGATGGTAGCACTTCAAAATCAGATGGCATTAGATGTCATTTTGGCAGAACGAGGTGGAGTATGCAAATTAGTGGGGTCCGCTTGTTGTGTTTTCGCACCAGACTCCTCGCCAACAATTTTTAAAGCAATTCAGAACTTACATACTCTCAGTTCTGAAGTCCATATCCCTGTAGGAGACTGGAACCTTAGTACTTGATTTTGGGATTCTTTGCGTTCTTGGGGTTGGAAGGTGCTTTCCGTTATTATGGTTATTTTAGGGATTCTGTTATTCCTTTGTTGCTGTTTTCAATGCCTCCCAAGTATGTGTGGAATGATAGGGGGGTGTTGTGCTCAAGCAGTGAGCACAATAGGGCATAAAATATATACCCCAGATACAGCATCTAAAGAATTCATGTTACAAGAGGTTCTTATGAACGACCTTATGGCTATAGACATTACAGACAATGACGCGGAATCTATGGATGATAATACATGGAGTTATTTTCGAAAGTATTAGGGATGATGTTTAGCACTTGGCATAGCCCAAAAGGAGGGTCTGTGGAAATCAAAATAATATTGTACCTCCTATCGCATTGTTTGAATGTATGTTGGCCTACGCCAAGTTGTCTTAAAACATTGTGTACATAGATTCCGCGGCAAGGTCTTGACCTTAATGTATTGTGTAAATCGCCATCTTGGATTTAGTCACCATTTTAGGTTCTCTTGTAGTGTGGAAGTCACCCTGAACAACAAAATGGAGGCCGAATGACATTTCGAGTGGGATTCTGGCCGTTGTGACCTCCGCACACATGAATAAGTAATATGCCCGCAGGCCACTTGTTAGGGTCGCGAACTGAGACCTTGTCCTATCCCTGACCTATGTGTAAATGAACAACTGTATCAGCGGAACTGATCAAAATGCATACATTATGGGATTGACCTGGCAACGAACCCTAGGTCTGGTTCTGAGAATGGTTAACTTGCAAGGGGGTTGGCCAGAGCTGGATAAAAAGTATAAAAACCCCAACGTTCGGTCTCTCACACTAACACGGCGAACTACCGTTGATGTTTCGTTCTGTTACTCTGAGGGCCGAATAGCTATCCGTATGTCAATTGACTTTTGGTAATTGTTGTATCTTTGAATAAAGCGCTTTGTATGTCCTTTGTAACCTGTGTTGGTGTGTTTCCTTTGGGCTTCCCGGCCTCATATCAATTTTTGTGTTTCGACACTGCGACCTATGAGGTCTCCCTTGCGACCTCTGTGGTCTCCCTTGCGACATCTGTCTCAAAAAATATGTTTTTTTTTAAACAGAAAAAAAACTTGGGGTGGTAATGCAAACTCCTGGGCTGTGGCCAGCACCATGTGGCTCTTTACTTCTGCAGTGGCTGTCTTTCTTGTTCCTGCCCCTTTAAAAAAAAAGAAGAAAAATAAGAACAGGAGTGCCACAGTCTAACACTTTCAGCACTGACACTAAATAAGAAAGAATAGGAATACTTTCTGGAATTCTATACAATATTTGCTAAACTCATCAAAGGTTTATTTCAGGCACACTTCGGGGGGCGAGTCACTGATTTAGTCTGTTCTTAAATGCCTCAACTCAGTCTTTCATCCTTCTGAGGTCGATAAATGAGTACCAACACAGGTTTGGTAATATTGGGTGTGCATTTTTTCTATATAAAGCACTTAAGCGTAAGTGCTATATAATAACACATCATTATCATTTGGTCATGGACGTCTGCTTGCATTCACAGTAATTTAGTAATATGGGCCTATATACACTGATCTTAACGATACATATGGCGATCCATTCTTGTATGAAATGTACATCACATTATAGTGATATTGTAACCATATTTTTCGTAGTGTACAATGCTATGTGATGCCACTTCCTGTTTTGTCAACGGGTGAAAGGTCGTGTTCCATCGCTTCCCGCGATATCACTTCGGGTCGGGGTCAAATGACATCACTTCCTGTGATATAATCGGGGGTCAAGGGTCGTGTGATATCACTTCTGCTACCCCTGGCATTTTGGTGAAATGACGTCCCTGCTATAGAATAGGAAGGTATCAATAGCATATGTACCTGGCTTAGTCCAATCCCTATCTAAATCCATCCTATCTTGTTTTCAGATCCTGCATTGTTAGAAATCTTTTCAAATTGCCTGAACGCTCTATCTTATACCTATTATCTTCCTTCTGTACTAGTATTGTTAAGAATATCTTTGCGCTGATATATTTCATCTGAAGAAGGCAAGCTCCTCGGCAGGCAGTCGCACTGATCCAGTATCTGTGCATTTGTGCGGTATTTGCTTCTTCATAGTCATCCCCTAGTGTAAAAAAATCCTGTTTGTCTTTTAAAAGTGCATCCCTGTTTTTCCATTCTTGCGCCTATCTCAGAAAAACGATCTCCAATAAAACATCCATAACTTTGTCCATTTTTAAGCTAGAAATGACATTTTAACGTCTGCTCGTAGTTAACATCCTCAGCTTTCCATATCCTTATAGTTCTCCCGCAATCGCGATTACCGCGCGCTGAAAGGTTTGCCCCCAATTCCGTTTTAGTGAAATTCTTGCACGGGTAAAAAAGCTTTTGATTGCTTACGACCTCAGTTATATGATTTCACATTGCTTCTTAGTATTAAATCATTGCTAACGTTTATGTGCAACTATCTAAAGCGGCTCCCATAATAATCTAAACAATTTCAGCAATTTTAACCATATTTAGTGTTTTACCCATTCCATTCTCAAGATAACTTTAAACCATTTTGACAGCTTGCCGATCAATTCCGTTTTTCTCTTGTGTTTATTGGGGGGAAAGTGGGATTGTTACCTTGTTTGAATTCTGCATCTCCTCCTATCTCTTTACATTGCCTGTTGGGGGGGTTGAGGGATGTGCAGGGGGAAATAGAAACTACATTGCTATTTGATTTCAACACACACAAAAGTATTATTTCTGTGCATGGTTTTTGCTCATTATTACTCATTGTGATTAAAGAGATTGTTTAGTGTTACATCACCCCATTGGTGATTATTGTATACCCATTAAAACATAGAGTGATTGAATTGTGAATACATAAATAAATATTTTAACTTAGCAAACCAGCCTGTTTCCTGGTTCATTGTGACTGGGGGGGTTCCAAGAGAGGGGCGTGATATGAGTGGTACATCGTTCAGAATAAAATAACTTTTAGACACAAAATACATAAGGATTTCAGTTGTGCATTACAAGCTAGGCGTTGACTTAGGTGAAGTTCCGGATTGAAATCACTTACAAGATCTGCCCTCAACTCTCTGCTTGGATAAGCATTTGACCTTCACAGAGGTGGAGGTGGATGAGTGGAGAGCTTGAGAAGGAAGATGTTTGGGAAGAGAAAGTTGGAGGTGGAGCGTTCCCAGGCCCCAGAAAGTCCTTGTGGATGATGCAAAGGGTCTTTAACGTGATCCTTGCAGCCACGGGGAGCAAGTGAAGAGATTTCAGAGCTGGACAGATGTGATCCCGGGGCTTGAGGCCAAGGACAAATCTCGCAGTCCAATTCTGAATAAGTTGTGAAGGTCGAAGAGATTTAGAAAGAGGCTGTTTTAGTAGTCCAGCCTAGAGAAGACCAGAGCTCTGGAGACAGTGAGCTTCTGGGTGAAAGTGAGAAAGGGAAGAATACCTCTGAGGAGGTGCAGGTGATAGTTTGACTTTTTAGAGACATCAGAGAGGAGAGGAAGAGATGATGGAGTCGAAGATGACACCAAGGTTTTTAGCCTCACAGGAAGGAGCAGGAAGAGGGCCCAGAATGGGCGGGCAGAGAGAGAGAGAGAGGAAAGGAGGGAGCAGGTGTCCCAAGGAGGAGGGTCTCAGTCTTACTTGAATTAAGGCAGAGATCATTGGCGGCACACCATTCCTGAAATGCAACCAGACAGTCTGGTATGGGAGATGGAGCAGGGGTGGCTGAAGGGAGCCTGAAAGAGAGCTGGTTGTCAACCACATTACACTGAAAATTGGAGTAGAAAGTATCGATGCAATGGGAAGGAGGTGCCAGGTAGTGGTGGAAAAGCCACGGAGAAAGTTTAGACCCCTAGGGAACACTACAGGTAGAGAGAGAGATAGAAGAGAGGGAAGACCCCAGATAGACCTGAGTGGGATGGTTGGTGAGAAAGGAGGTCAACCAGGCCAGGGCCTGATAGCATCTCCATTTTCTTTTTAAACTACTGATGACCAGCTGTTGCTGCATCATAGGTGTGTTTTAAAACAATACGTCTGAATGAGTTAGAAACTCCACACTGGTCATAACATCTACATTTTCCAACAAAAGATTCATCCTGAATTTAGAACAGCTTTGAAATGTCATTACTACTCTCAGTACATCTTTCTCTGAATAATCTTATTCAGATTGGGGAAAGAGTGGGTAGACATTGTGTTCCAACAATTGGATATTCTTTAAAATATCTGGATCATCTCTACTCCATTTCAGAGTGGAAAGTTTACTTTTAGCACATGATTGAGCCACTGCTGCTTTTTTTATTTCTCATTGGAGGTGTTCCATATCAATGGATTAGCCTTGTACATCTTCAGTTTTGGCTTACTGATCTGCCAAAGCATGTCTTGTTTTGTCAGGACCCTGTATCTTAGATTGGCCTTATGGCAAGTGTTCCGAGTAGAACACAGGAGCATCAGATACAGGTTCGGGATTCTCTTTTCTCTTCTAAGGGTACAGAATAGTTTATAAATACATAGAGAGGACCACCATCAACCTGGCACATCATCATATTCAACTCCCAGCATCAACTGATTCTCTCAAAGCACTGATCCAAAGCTCAACAAGGCAGCACACTCAACAATCCACTCTATTCCATGCAGCTTTGAGATACATTCCAAATGTATACTCTAACAGGTTCCAAAACCTCCCTCCAATCCACAGATTTGTCTAGTCATAGACAGGCAGGACACACATATCAGGGGGAGAATATGACATACATGAACAGGATGAGAGACCCCTCCATCAGCCCCTCACATACACACACAAGGCATGAGGGAAGGGGGCAGAGGGTGGCCAATAAGGGCAATAACTAACACCAAAGAGAAAGACCAGCAGTACTGTAATGGTGGATCTGTCCCAAAATTAGGAGACAAAAAATGCTCAAAATATATATTATACGAACTGCAGAAAGAGCACAACCTAATTTCTGGAACAACCGGGACAGAGCACACAGCATAGGAAGTGGACACCATCTCACATGCCCATCCAGGGCTAAACAACTTAAAGCTGCAAACCACAGGTTTAGCATATTTGATAAGGCTGGCCAGTATGAGGTATTCTTAGCAAAGAAGGTCTGTACTAATTAGACTATAAAAACGTTTTAAATAACTTTGAGCCTTCGCATTCCACTGAGATATGACCAATGGGGTTGTGGGAAACAATAAGTAGCACAGATATGTTGCAAAGCCCCTGAACATTATAATTGGGTTTCTCTGTTCTCCAAGCCCTGCACTGTGATGCTGGAAATGCATCAGAGGGACAGGGCCTCTGAATCCTTGTCCTTTACTGCTTTTTATCATGTGTTCTGTCATGTTTTCTGCCCAGGAGTCTATGTGGGACTCCTGGCAGTGCAGCTCTCTCTTTTGGTTTGGTGAACAGACTCATGGGATACCCTTATGGCACCCATGGGTAGGGGTACAACCCTGTGCCCCTAGTGAATGTTTTTGGGCACCTGTGGGTGGCCCACAGAGCAGGGTATGGGCTGGTGGCAGCTCCATGCTGAACTTGACAGGTGCTCTGGGTGTCCTCCATTTTGGGATACCCAGGCCCTGCCATTGGGATCAGTTGATTCCTGATAGGAAACAAGATGGCCCCTGTGGCCTCTTGCTTTCTATTGCCTGTTACCTTGTTTTCCCAAAGTCCTGGGAAGCCCTGACTCTGTCCCTTCCCCCTGACTGGCTGTTGGGTGGAAGTTCCATATATGGTGTTGTTGTGAAGGCCCAGCTAGACTGACTGGAGCCTTCCCAGTGACTGTATGTTGTGGGTACCTCCTGTGGGTGGGACCTGGGTGAATGGAGTGTGTGACCCATATACACTCCTTGTTGTGGTTGTCTGGTTTCTGGCATGAGAGACAAAGACTGAGACAGCCCTGCCCGAAACTGGCCTGAATGCAGTGTGTAGTGTTGAATGGCTGGATACTTGTCCCAATCCACATTCCCTGTTGTGAGTGTCTGAAAGGGAGGAGTGTGGCCTGAATGCACTGTGTGCCTGATTGGCTGACTGGCTGCATGAATGCTCTTCTGTATGATTGGCTGCTGAGTGTGTGCCAGCAGTGTGGATGAGAGACAGAATAGTATATCTGGGGACCTCTCACCACTGGTAGAAGGTTGAGGAACGTTCAGAAGCGTTCAGAAGCGTTCTAGAGTTGAGTCTCCACTCTAAGAGTAACTAGAACTGCTGATCCTCGACGTCCAGCTGGAAGAAGAAGACTTGCTGTTGCATTTGCTTCGACCGATCCGAAGGCTGCCAAAATCGTCGAAGACTGACCCGAGAGAGGACCTGGTAAGGCGCCCTCTTCCCATGCTCCGAGGGACCATCGAGCACCGCTCCATCTTCGCTGAAGCTCCCTGGAAGACAGACCCTCGAAAGGCTGCCGACCCGAGACGGGACCGCCGAGGCGATCGAAGTGAAGCACCCGGACATCGACGCCGTCGAAGTCCATTGTCGTCGACCAGGGTTCGCAGGTTTGTGTAACCGCTGGAGGCCCGTCGAAGTTGTGTTGCCCAGCCGTGGGAACCACTTGACGCCTTGCCGCCGACGACCGGAGCCGTCCGCTCCTTTGCCTAAGAACATTCAAATCGAAGGACTCCCTCGTCCGCACCGTCGACCGCTTTATCCTGCCGGAGAAAGTCGAGGACAACCAAAGCGCCGAGGAGAAACCTGCCGGTGGGTTTCCCGCCACCCGAAGACCACAAAGACTCGAACGACTCGACGCCCTTGCTGGGCCTCTGTCTCCACAATCTTTGCGGTCCAGAACTATTGTCACCAAGGTGCCCCGCACGCCTCTGCCTTGCAGGACGCCGACGCTCCGACGCCGACGAGCACCGCTCGGACGAAGCTGCCGCCTCATCGACACCGTTCTACCCTGTTTGTCGACGGACGTTCGACGCCCCGTGTCTCCCGCTTGAAAGGGAAGGCATTCAAGAAGGGCCGTCGATTCCCCGTCGCCGAACGCCGAGTTCCTCGACGTTTCTCGACGCCTCTCGACGATCCGTGACTCCCGCTTGAAAGGGGATCGCTCAAGAAGGATCTGTCGACGCCTCTTCGAAGAACTCGACTCCACCAGGTACATTGGGGGGGTAAAAACATTATAGGAGGGAATAAGACTTGCAGAACAATATATGGACTGGGCTTGTGCTATATCTTTATTTTACAGGTTGCCCAGGTGGGGGGATCTCCACACAGAACTGTGTCTAGTGGTAAGGGCCAGTATTCTGCCTATTGCTCAACCATCTTATTTTCTCTCCTCTCTCTATTGCTGGTTTCACTCTATTGATCTGTGTGACATTGTTACAGTATTGTTGATGCACTTTAATGAGATCTAATACAAAGGGTGGTACCACTTTAGAATTGTATATATTTGCCATTGTTGATTTCCCTAAGTACAAAGTGAGTTATTATGATAAGTGTACATAACCTTGAATATTGATTATATAAAGACTGTGTTCTAACCAATACAGTGTGTGGACATTCCTTTGTGGGGGCTTGGGGACTACACTGTACTTAAGAACCAGCCCGCATCACCTCCTGAGAAGCTAGGCCTTGATTGCTCGTCCATTGCTACCGTACTAGAGAATCTTGGCTGGGGTCCTCTGTGCCTCTCTTCTACCATATAGAGAGCAGAAGTACAGACACCCCCCACCAGTCCTTTACAGCTGGTGGGAGCGGTGGGATGCTTATGGTTTTAAGAATCAGTGTACAACCGTGCCACTTACAAAGGATATCTGCACTTTATTAAATTAAGGTTTAGTTGTGTACAAGATAACTGCATTACAAACAATGGAGTCTATTGCAAATGGCAAATTGACTCAGATGAGCTTGGAGGCTCTCCAGAGTGCTTGTGAAGCCAGGGAGTTAGACTTTGTGGATAAGTCTAGGGCTGAGCTGATAGCTGCCCTGGTGGACTACCAGACTGATGGTGAAACTCTTGGTGAGGGGGGAATGCAACCAATGAGGACTCTGCCCCTGGGGTTTCTGCTGAATCTGTTTCTGGGAATGCCGCCATTCCTGCTGCCTCTGTTCCAAACCCCAGCAATTCCTTGGAGCTTGAGTTATTAAGGATGAAATTGGCCTTTGAATACCGCAAGTTGGAAATAGATGCTGAACTTAAGAAAGAGGAGTTGGCTCAACAAGTGGAGCTCAAGAATAAGGACCTTGAACTCAAGAGCCAGGACACTGAATGTCAGAGAATCCAGCTAGAGAAAGCTAGTGTGGAGACTTCAGTTAAAACCAGTGAGAGTGTCAGGTCCCCAGCCACCAAGTTTATGAAAGATTTGGTTGGTGTATTTGTGGAGGGTTCAGATATCCTCCAATGGATTGAAGCGTTTGAAATGGCTTGTGCGATTCATGATGTTGATAAAAGAGATTGGGCTAAGTGTTTGTTAAGCAGAGTGCCTCAACCTGGATATGACTGTATTCTGAAGCTGAGTGTGGAAGAAAGGGGTCAGTATGAGTGTATGAAGTCTGCTTTGATTGCCAAGTTTGGCAAGACACCTACCCAACACCTTAGAAGGTTCAGGGATTTTAAGAAAAGAGAGAATGTGTCTTGGGTTGACTGGGTGAGTGCTGCGCACATGAACATGATGGGGTGGATCGATGGATACAAGGTTAAGACTTTTGTTGAATTGTCCCACCTCTTGTTTTTTGAGCATTTTTCTGAAGCCTGTTCACCAGAGCTGCATCAGTATGTGGCTGACCAGAACATTTTGGACCCCTTTAAGCTGGCTAGGTTGGCTGACAAGTGGGTCTCCCACCGGGTGTCCCCTAAGGACTCCAGTGGGAAGGACAAGGACAAAGAAAAGGGGACCTCTCAGAAAGCTGAGGAGTCCCCCAAGCAGTCACAGTCGGGTAAACCAAAACCTTCCTCTCCTAAGACCCAAAATTCTAGTGGGGATAAGTCATCTGTGGGTGGGAATAAGAGTAGTGGTCCACCTGCTGCAAAGCAGGCTCCCAGTGGTTCCAGTATCGTACCCCGCACTCCTGGCGCTTGTTGGGACTGTGGGGCTCTGGATCACAAAAGGGGTGACCCCAAGTATAAAGGTAAGGCACTTGGAGTACAGGCTGCCAGCCTGACCTACCCTTACCCCGTGTCTGAGGTGGAGGCCACTGTCCTCCCCTCCTCTACCGGGATCACTTTTGGTGCTCCGATAGAAATTTCCTTAGTGTCCCTTGGGGCCTGGGACCAGTATGCAGAAGTACTGGCGACTATCCCACAGAACACCCGTAGGTTTTTGAGAAGTGTCCTCTTGAATGGCCAGCCTTCTACTGGTTTGAGAGACACTGGGGCAAGCATGACAGTGGTGGACAGGACCCTGCTCAAGCCAGAGGACTATGTAGGTGCTCCTCTGAGAACCACCAGGTTAGCTGGTGGGCCTCCCAAATTATCGCCTGTAGCCTTAGTCACACTCATGATTGGAGACAAGACAGCAAAGCTTCCTGTCCTGGTTCAGGACAATGTCCCTGCCAACATTCTGTTAGGAAACGATCTAGTAGAGTTGGGGTTGATCTCGGATGGTCTTCCCATGACTGCTGCTGCAGTCACAAGGTCACAGGTGACACCAGTTCTGGCTGTGAGTCAGGTACCCGAGCCAAAGGCAAGAAGAAGGAAGACCAAGAAGGCCACCTCTCTGGAGGGAACACCTTCTCTTCCTGCTGTTCCGACAGCACCCATCGGGATCCATGCTCCAGACGGGCTGGGTCCAGTGGAAAACCCAAACTCAACTCCTGTGGGAGAAGAGACAGAAGGCTCTCCTGTGGGACAGGTTCTCAACCCGGAGGATCAGCCCGACCTTCAATGCTTGTTAGCTGAAGGGGGACCCTCCCGGGCAGACTTCTGTAAGGGACAGAGAGAGTGCCACTCTCTCTCTCGAGGGACTGAGGAAACAGGCCCTGTCCCAGGCACAAGGAGAAGTGCCTAGGACGTTCCGGATTTATTGGGAGGGTGAGCTCCTTGTTAGTGAGCCCACTAAGCCTGAACCTGGTGCCCTCAAGAGGGTGGTGGTACCCCAGGTTTACAGGCCCTTCCTACTGCAGTTGGCGCATGAGGTGCCTTTGGCTGGTCATCTTGGGACCAAGAAGACTAAGCAGAGGCTCTCTGCCCATTTCTACTGGCCACGGATGGGAGTAGAGGTGGAGTCCCACTGTAGGACCTGCCCAACTTGTCAGTTGTCTGGCAAGACTGGAGGCAGGGTCATTTCCCCACTGCAGCCATTGCCAGTGGTTGGCACACCATTTGAGAGGGTGGGCATCGACATCGTCGGTCCCCTTGACCCTCCGACTTCAGGTGGACATCGGTTCATCCTGGTCTTGGTAGATCATGCCACCAGGTACCCTGAGGCAATACCCATTCGGACTGTTACTGCCAAGGTGGTTGCCAGGGCTCTCCTGGGCATTTTCACCCGTGTTGGATTCCCCAAGGAGGTTGTCTCTGACCGAGGATCCAACTTCATGTCTAGTTACATGAAAACCATGTGGAAAGAGTGCGGGGTAACCTACAAGTTCTCCACCTCTTACCACCCCCAGACCAATGGTCTGGTTGAGAGATTTAATAAAACTCTCAAAGGCATGCTAGGGGCTTTGGAAGAACCCCTAAGGAGGAAATGGGATCTCCTCCTGCCATGCCTGCTGTTTGCTTACAGAGAGGTACCTCAAGAGGGTGTTGGTTTCAGCCCCTTTGAGTTACTCTTTGGACATCCCGTGAGGGGGCCCCTCGCCTTGATCAGAGAAGGCTTGGAAGCCACCCCTCCAGGTCCCGCCAAGCAAGTGGGGGACTATGTGTTAGGCCTCAGACGGAGGATGACACAGATGATGGGTCAGGCAACAGCAAATCTCAAGGCCAGCCAGGAATTGAATAAGTACTGGCATGACCTTAAAGCCTCGCAAGTGGATTGGACTCCGGGACAGGAAATCCTTGTGATGGAGCCTACCAAGCCTAGAGCTTCGGCAGACAAGTGGACTGGACCCTTCAGGATCATCTCCAAGATGGGCGAAGTCAATTATCTGGTTGACATGGGAGCCTCTGGGGTAGCCCCTCAGATATTCCATGTCAACAGGCTCAAGCCTTTCCACCGGCGAGCAGAAGTCTCATGTCTCTTGCTAGCTTCAGGGCAAGAAGAGGATGAGAGTGAGCCCCTTCCTGATTTGCTGCATAGCAACCCTCAGGATGGCTCAGTGGAGGGAGTACATCTCTCTCCGGATTTGACAACAGAGCAACAGAGGGCCTGCAGGGCTTTGCTCCAACAGTATGCCTCTCTGTTTTCACTGACGCCAGGCCTTACACCGTGGTGTAGGCATGAAATTGACACTGGTGACAGTGTGCCTGTCAAAAGCAGGTGCTACCGTATGTCAGATACCGTCAAGAACCACATCCAGGCTGAGGTCGCCAAGATGTTGGATCTGGGTGTTATTGAACCCTCAACCAGTCCTTGGTCCAGTCCAGTGGTCCTTGTCCCCAAGGCAAGTTCCCAGGCGGGTACCAAGGATTGGAGGTTCTGTGTGGACCACCGAGGAGTCAATGCCGTCACCAAAACTGACGCGCACCCATTGCCCAGGGCTGATGAGCTCGTGGACACCATAGGTGCTGCCAAATTTGTGAGCACCTTTGACCTTACTTCAGGCTATTGGCAAATAGCTCTGACGGACCAGGCCAAGGAAAAGACGGCCTTCTCAACACCTGAAGGACTCTACCAGTTTAGGGTCATGCCTTTTGGGTTGAAGAATGCCCCTGCCACCTTTCAGAGATTGGTCAACCATGCGCTCAGTGGGCTGGAAGCCTTTTGTGTGGCTTACTTAGACGACATTGCCATCTACAGTTCCACCTGGGAAGAGCATTTGACACATCTGGATAAGGTGTTGCAGGCCTTGAAAAGGGCTAACCTCACTATCAAGGCCACCAAGTGCCAGATAGCTCAGGGGAAAGTTACCTATCTTGGTCATGAGGTAGGAGGGGGTCAAATCCAACCTCTCTCCAGTAAAGTACAGGATGTACAGGACTGGGAGACTTCCACTACTCAAACCCAGGTGAGAGCCTTTTTGGGCCTCACTGGGTACTATCGCAATTTCATGGCAGACTATGGAACCATAGCTGCACCCCTGACAGCTCTAACTTCACCCAAACAGCCTAGGAAGGTTAATTGGACCAAAGACTGTCAGAGGGCCTTTGATGGCTTGAAAGAAAGTCTGGGTAGGGCACCTGTGTTGTGTGCGCCTGACTACAGCCGACCCTTTATCGTCCAGACGGATGCCTGCGACACCGGAATTGGAGCTGTCTTGTCCCAGTTAGATGACAAAGGGAGAGAACATCCTATCATATTCATCAGTAGACAACTCTAGGGTAGAGAACTTAGGTGGGCTACTGTTGAAAAGGAGTGTTTTAGCATAGTTTGGAGCCTTAGGCGTTTTAGGCCCTACCTTACGGGGTCTACCTTCAAGGTCCAAACAGATCATAAGCCCCTGAAGTGGCTTATGCAGATGAAGGGTGAGAATCCGAAATTGCTCAGGTGGTCCATTAGCCTGCAAGGGCTAGACTTCACCATAGAGCACAGACCAGGGAAGAGTCACGATAATGCAGATGGCCTTTCCAGAAGGTATGTTGATCGTCTGGATGAGGGTGTCTATCCCGTGGGAGATTAGACACCCTCCACCTCAGTCTCGGGGGGGCGACTGTGATGCTGGAAATGCATCAGAGGGACAGGGCCTCTGAATCCTTGTCCTTTACTGCTTTTTATCGTGTGTTCTGTCATGTTTTCTGCCCAGGAGTCTATGTGGGACTCCTGGCAGTGCAGCTCTCTCTTTTGGTTTGGTGAACACCCATGGGATACCCTTATGGCACCCATGGGTAGGGGTACAACCCTGTGCCCCTAGTGTATGTTTTTGGGCACCTGTGGGTGGCCCACAGAGCAGGGTATGGGCTGGTGGCAGCTCCATGCTGAACTTGACAGGTGCTCTGGGTGTCCTCCATTTTGGGATACCCAGGCCCTGCCATTGGGATCAGTTGATTCCTGATAGGAAACAAGATGGCCCCTGTGGCCTCTTGCTTTCTATTGCCTGTTACCTTGTTTTCCCAAAGTCCTGGGAAGCCCTGACTCTGTCCCTTCCCCCTGACTGGCTGTTGGGTGGAAGTTCCATATATGGTGTTGTTGTGAAGGCCCAGCTAGACTGACTGGAGCCTTCCCAGTGACTGTATGTTGTGGGTACCTCCTGTGGGTGGGACCTGGGTGAATGGAGTGTGTGACCCATATACACTCCTTGTTGTGGTTGTCTGGTTTCTGGCATGAGAGACAAAGACTGAGACAGCCCTGCCGGAAACTGGCCTGAATGCAGTGTGTAGTGTTGAATGGCTGGGTACTTGTCCCAATCCACATTCCCTGTTGTGAGTGTCTGAAAGGGAGGAGTGTGGCCTGAATGCACTGTGTGCCTGATTGGCTGACTGGCTGCATGAATGCCCTTCTGTATGATTGGCTGCTGAGTGTGTGCCAGCAGTGTGGATGAGAGACAGAATAGTATATCTGGGGACCTCTCACCACTGGTAGAAGGTTGAGGAACGTTCAGAAGCGTTCAGAAGCGTTCTGGAGTTGAGTCTCCACTCTAAGAGTAACTAGAACTGCTGATCCTCGACGTCCAGCTGGAAGAAGAAGACTTGCTGTTGCATTTGCTTCGACCGATCCGAATGCTGCCGAAATCGTCGAAGACTGACCCGAGAGAGGACCTGGTAAGGCGCCCTCTTCCCGTGCTCCGAGGGACCATCGAGCACCGCTCCATCTTCGCCGAAGCTCCCTGGAAGACAGACCCTCGAAAGGCTGCCGACCCGAGACGGGACCGCCGAGGAGATCGAAGTGAAGCACCCGGACATCGACGCCGTCGAAGTCCATTGTCGTCGACCAGGGTTCGCAGGTTTGTGTAACCGCTGGAGGCCCGTCGAAGTTGTGTTGCCCAGCCGTGGGAACCACTTGACGCCGTGCCGCCGACGACCGGAGCTGTCGGCTCCTTTGCCTAAGAACATTCGAATCGAAGGACTCCCTCGTCCGCACCGTCGACCGCTTTATCCTGCCGGAGAAAGTCGAGGACGACCAACGCGCCGAGGAGAAACCTGCCGGTGGGTTTCCCGCCACCCGAAGACCACAAAGACTCGAACGACTCGACGCCCTTGCTGGGCCTCTGTCTCCACAATCTTTGCGGTCCAGAACTATTGTCACCGAGGTGCCCCGCACGCCTCTGCCTTGCAGGACGCCGACGCTCCGACGCCGACGAGCACCGCTCGGATGAAGCTGCCGCCTCATCGACGCTGTTCTACCCTGTTTGTCGACGGACGTTCGACGCCCCGTGTCTCCCGCTTGAAAGGGAAGGCATTCAAGAAGGGCCGTCGATTCCCCGTCGCCGAACGCCGAGTTCCTCGACGTTTCTCGACGCCTCTCGACGATCCGTGACTCCAGCTTGAAAGGGGATCGCTCAAGAAGGATCTGTCGACGCCTCTTCGAAGAACTCGACTCCACCAGGTACATTGGGGGGGTAAAAACATTATAGGAGGGAATAAGACTTGCAGAACAATATATGGACTGGGCTTGTGCTATATCTTTATTTTACAGGTTGCCCAGGTGGGGGGATCTCCACACAGAACTGTGTCTAGTGGTAAGGGCCAGTATTCTGCCTATTGCTCAACCATCTTATTTTCTCTCCTCTCTCTATTGCTGGTTTCACTCTATTGATCTGTGTGACATTGTTACAGTATTGTTGATGCACTTTAATGAGATCTAATACAAAGGGTGGTACCATGTACAAAGTGAGTTATTATGATAAGTGTACATAATCTTGAATATTGATTGTATAAAGACTGTGTTCTAACCAATACAGTGTGTGGACATTCCTTTGTGGGGGCTTGGGGACTACACTGTACTTAAGAACCAGCCCGCATCACCTCCTGAGAAGCTAGGCCTTGATTGCTCGTCCATTGCTACCGTGCTAGAGAATCTTGGCTGGGGTCCTCTGTGCCTCTCTTCTACCATATAGAGAGCAGAAGTACAGACACCCCCCACCGGTCCTTTACATGCACCTGCATGCAACGTGTCTCCCATCTCGACATAAGATGCAAACCCATACACTATGACCTTCTGCTATCTTTTTGATGAACCGCCAAGCTGGGGTGCCACTGCTCGAATAAAACTTTGTATATTTTCTTCAAATGATCAAGGCAGTTACCTTTCACAGCACTGGGGGCGCTGTGTTCACACTCTAACTTTGTAAATTGGTATAAATTCCATGTCACTTCCTTGCTTTTTTTGTGTATTTATTTGCCTTTCGCCTTGGACAGCACTGCCTGTATAGAAGTGGGTTTCAAGTTATATGAGCTGCTTCCTTTGCAAAAATTAATCAATGTCTACTTTTCCTACCAAAACATCCTGACCTTAAGGCAACTGTACTCACCACCAAACAATATTAAATAAAAAAGGGCCTTAGTTCTGAAAGGGAACCTAGTAGAATAACATAGTGAAATCTGCAGCCTGTAACCCTTATTTTATACCAAAATGGCCATTCCTTCCTCCCAATGACCAATGGCAGCTCACACTGCCCAAGCACAAACTCCACAATGGGGGCATGTCTCAACTCTTCAACCTGATATAACGCTATGCTTATAAATTCAAACTATTACACGGCCTGGGATAGCGGGCGTGTAGTTATGGTTAAGTTGCTCAACTCATGGAAAGAATACTTTTTGGGTGGCTTTTAACATTGGCCCTGTTTGACAAATCCTGACCAAACTTTGCAAAAGAAGAATATGATCACCTCGGTATGATTCTGTGAAATTTGGTGCTGTTCTATCCATGGGGAGCAAAATTATAGCGGGGTCTCACATTTCTTGAAATCCTTGTGTACACAACAGAAACTATGTTTTTCTCGTGCCTACAGTCCAAACCGCCATATGGATTTTCACCAAACTTGCACCAAGAGTGGTGGATTGGTCCCAAAATCATGTTTTTTTCAAATTTCGGTGTATATCTGTCCAAACGTTTTTAAAGAAAATGGCCAAAAAGTAGGTAAAGCAAATTATTGATATATTGGTTATGGTCTGCTGAATAATTTCCTGATTCGGAGTCTGCGGACGCCTCTGGGCCAGTCAGGAGACACCAAAGACGCACGCTTATTGGATGTTCAAAAACGTGAGGTGTGTCATAATTTTTTCACCAGTAGCTAGATCGACGGACCACGGCTGTAGTCTCCGACAGCACAGTGAGAAAAAAGTCTAGAAAAAGCATTTGGGGTTATTGAGTGGCCAAAAGAGGGCCTGGAAATGGTGGAGGTGGAGCATTTTTCATAGGTGAAGAATAGCCCAGTCTGCAGTCATTATTATTGTCGACGGACCTCATTGGAAGTGGGGAGGTTTTGGATGAGTCTTGTTTTATTGAAGGTGTATATGAGTGGGGGTAGGTGCTGGAATATCCATGCCCATGGGTGAGCAGCATATGAAGTACATAGAATGGTAAGTGCTGTGCAGCTAGGAGATGCATTGGGTAGACAGTGCAAACCTACAGGAAGAAGGCTGGTGGGTGCCGAGGCGAGTACACTGAGGTAGGTAGAGGCTGGGGCTCATTGGAAGTGGGAGTCCAAGACCCCGAAAGTTGCATAAGGGCCTTTTTCACCAATCACAGGGACTGTGAGATTAGCAGATGAAGGAAGAAGGGAAGAAGGAGATGAAGAGGAAAGTCTTGAGGAGCTTCTGGAATTTGAGGAAGTCTTGCTCAAGATGAAGAGGAAGGGGGAGGCTGTTCCATAAGATGGAGCCAGCTGAAGAAATGCGATTGGCTTCCGGCCCTATGTTTGGCAAAACACTTTACACACAGAGAGTTGGTACCAGAGGAAAGTAGAGGTCTAGGTGAAAGTATTTAGTAAGAGAAAGTTGCAGAAAGCGTGGTCCCAGTCTGCAAACAGCCTTGTGGATGATGCAGAGGGATTTGTTTTTAATCTGTGCAGCAACCGGGAGCCAGTGAAGAGTTTTTAGGGCAGCAGAGATGCGGTCCGTGGGCTTAAGGCTAAAGATAAGTCTCACTGCACTATTCTGGATTAGCCAGAGGGGTTGTAGAGTGGAAGTGGTAAATTCAGAAGAAGACTAGAGAGAAACATGGCTCGGGTTACATTGAGCTTCTGGGGGAAAGTGAGAAAAGGGAGAAGGAAGAGTTGAAAGTGGGACTTCTTGGCAATGTCTTGATTGTGAATGAGGAAGGAGAGGGAGCAGTTGAAGGTGACTCCAAGGTTTCTGGCTTTAGAAGAAGGTGCAAGGGGACAGCCATTAGAGGATGGCCAGAGTGAGGGGAAAAAGAGGGATCAGGCATTCCAAAGAGAATGATAGAAGACTTGCTGGCATGGAGGCAGAGATCGTTGAAAATGCACCACGCCTGGAAGGCAGATAGGCAGTCAGGGATGATGGAAGATCCAAGAGGGTCAGCAAGATGTTTGAAAAAGAGTTGATTGTCATCTGCATAGCACTGGAAGTTGGCGGAGAAGGAGGAGATGAGGAGTGCCAGCTTAGCAAGGTAAGTGTTGAAGAGCCAGGGGGAAAGGTTGGAGCCCTGGGGGACACCACAGGTGGAGAATGAAGTAGGTGAGGAAAAGGAGCAAAAAAATACTTGTAACGAACGGTCAGTTAGGAAGGAGGAAAGCCAGTCCAGTGTCCACTCCGTGATACCAAGGGTATCATGGAGCTGTTTTATGAGGATAGAATGATTGACCGTGTTGAATGGAGAGGAGAGATCAAAATAGGATGCGGACAGCTGGAGAGCTAGTGTCCAGAAATGCAAGCAGTTCTTCACAGGTGTTAAGAAGAGCAGTTTCAATGCCTCTGGATGTTCGGAATCCAGAAATGTGGTCACGGAGAGCACCGACAAGTTTAGTGTGTGAGGTAAGGTCTGGAAAGCAATATGTGTGAGCAGGTGGAGAATGGTGGCACTATAAGGGATGTAATGAGAAAGGTTGGAAAGTATGACAATTATGTTGGAGTAAAAATGGAAAATGCTGCACATTTTAAAATGTTTCTTTTTAGGAGCCTTTTGTTGAAAGTAAAAAAAAATGCATATGTGCATTTATAGCAGCACTGTGTACAATTGTTTGCATAAGTAAGGGAAATGCAGATGCAAAAGATTTTTAGAACATTGATAAGTGGCAATTGGTGTGTGGAAGTTTAATGTGTTGACAGGGATACAAATACAGTTTTTCGATCGGATTAATGGATGGATGTATGACTGTTCGAAAGCAGGCAATGAGGGAGTGTTACAAATATAAAAGTAAAAAGGGTAGAAAGGGCTGTCCTGTGTGATGGTGTGCAAGTGTCATCAAGGTATATTAACAATGCTTGGCACTAAAAGGGTACTGCGGAGACCACAGATAGTCATGACAGTCCACAGATTATTGTCCTTATTGTATGCTAGAGAAAAGTATTTGTGACAGAAAATTGTACATTGTACAAAATGCTAATGGAAATGTTGGTGAATCTTATTGAGTCTGACTACTTTATTGAAAAATGTAAAGCAGATGGAGCACAAAAGATCATTTGTTTTGGTTCCATTTTTTAACTGTTAAAAGTGGCTGTTTTTTGGTTTTGTATTTTTTTTTCTTTTTTTCATTTTGCAGGAGAGGCAAGGAAGTAAAGTGGGGGAGGGAAATGAGGGAAGGGGCACCAACCACAGATATGGAGGGGAAGGTGGACAGGGGAAGATGTTGGGTGTGCCTTAAATCAAAGTTAGTGGGTAGTGTTTCTCATGCTTCTTGATTGCAGTCTTGAAAGCACTTCAAAGCTGATCCCCCTGCAGTGTGGTGTGCGGCAGTATATACAGAGTACTGTTGTCTCGGAAAGGTATGGATCAACATCCTCTTTTATGGCAACCGAGGCAGCTGTTGGGATCTTCTCCTCCTTAGGAGCAGCCTGGGTGGTGGCAGAGCGGTTGAGGAAGATGAGGTAGAGGAAAAAGCCTAATTCTACATGACAAAGGAACAGCCTTCCTCACAGCACCCAGGTAATTTGAGCAGGTGTGGAGGCACATGGAGGTGGTAACAAAAGAGTACTGCCTGTGTTGTCCATGATTGGGTATGATTGTACACTCAATGCATTCTGGGCATCTGAAAGCCTTTGGTATCCTTCATACGGTCATGATTCTCTCTGGGTGCTGGAGGTAGGCATCTCTTCTTTCTCATCTTCGTGGTGCTATTGATCCTGCTCGGCATCATTGCATCTGTTCCCCGTCCAGGCCCTCCGGGTGGTGGTGGTGTTAGTGGTGGTGGCCCCTGGGGAGGAGGGATGGCCATGGCTCATGTCAGTTTTTAAGGTAAATAGCAGGTGTCTCAATAGTCTTGCAAGCAGGTGCTCTCTCGTTGACTGCAGATGGAGAATGACTACAAATGGTTCTAGGAGCTGTAGAAGGGTAAACTTTCAACTTGAAACTTCCTCAATCAGCCAAAAATGCACTTTCAAAATGTTTGTGAAGAAAGAAACTTTTTGCGGTCACGTCCTCATGCTGCACGGGCACGGTCACGTGACGCTGTCCGGGGACGTATGCAATGTTGTCCGTCATTTGCGAACATCGGCGCACAAAATACAGCGTGAAAAACAGTAGAACATTGATACAAGTGTTAAGAATATTGGTAGGAGTTGGGGAAGGACACAGTTTTCACTTGAAATATCCTATATCGGCCGGAAATGCAGTTTCTAAATATTTGCAAAGCATGCACAGTGATCGCAGACACATCATCATGCTGCACAGGTACGGTCAAATAATGGCATCCACGATGGCGTGATGATGTCTGCGGGCCTCGTCCGTGGGAGATTCCGGGCACATGTGCAGTGGTGTCCGCGATCAGAGGTACTGCCTGCAGACTTAAAGGTGCGTCACCCAGCAGCGGACACCCCCAGACACGGGTGACATCCACGAATGTCACCCCATGCGAGACCGGACCCCCATCATTCCTATAGCCTGCAGACCACCAATTGGAGTTTTGTTTGCCAATAAAAGTATGGCAGAATAATATATAAGATATTTATAGTATGAAAAATAAATGTATTTTTGAAAGGGATGGGGTATCAGAATGGGAAACATAAAAAAGGAGAATTTGTAATTTCTATGAAGTCATAATTGGGGGAGGTAGGAAGACAAGTTTCCTCAAAGCATCTTTAATTTATGTTTTGTGAATTTGATTGGGGGGAGAGTTGGGGGAAGGTGGAAAGGTAGATGTAGGACAGTGATAATCAACATTTCTAATAACATGATATTTAAAGGCTGCTGGTAAAAACCTATGACATTCAGTAAAGAAATGTCAGTAAAGGGACATTATGGTTAAGTGGCACTAACTCGGGATTCAAACCTGTGTTGTGCTGCATTGACTTGCTTCCAAGACAAACATGTTGCCCGTGAGCTAACTTTCCTCCAACATAGAGGAGAGACAGGTCCCCCACAGGATGAAGGTACTGAGTAAGGATTCGGCTCACGTGCTGGAAGATTTGAACAAGGTACCAGAGGTACTATGGATCATTGGGCCCAATGATGTAGGGTTGTTGAAGGGTACAGGGGCAGTCTGCATACAATTGAAAGGAGGGGCATTTAAGGCAGACCGGGGTATATAGGACACACTCCTCACACTATGGTGACAGGGATAATATAAACTTCAGAATCCTCATGTGACACGGCCATCTACCCTGTCAAGGAATTGAAAGGTGGATGTGGAGATTCATTCAGGATCTCCTCCCCTTGAACAACGTTGTGGATGCGGAGTGGAGGCAGACTTTCCATTCATACCAAACACAAATATAGGTATATTATGAAATATACCTACATAAGCAACATGCTTCACACCCATTGATTTAAATAATACATTTTCCCCATCCGATGGCATCTAGATTCACTATGTTCACTTATCGCGGGACAAGTTTTCAACATACTCGTTTACAAAAAGGGTATTGCAAGTCGCCTGGTGTGTTCAATGGGGTGATCCAGATGGGCCTAAGCAACTTGCAAATGCACAGGACAGTCATCCAGTACAAGGACGACCTCCAGGTGTGTCGCACAATGGAGGACCAGTACAGGAAAGATTCAGTTACATTTATGACATTGCTAGCAGAGAAGGGGTACGAGGTAGACAAGGAGAAATTGCAGTACTGTCATTAATAATTAGTTTACCTAAGACAAATAATATCAGTAGACAGCAGGAAGATGACTCCAGAGAGAGCAGAAGCGATACACAGCACACCACAATCACGCACGGTCAAGCAGATGCAACAGTTCTTATGCCTGTGCAATTATTGCAGGGCCTGGGTCTTTGATTATTCCACATTTATGAAGCCCCTCCTTCAGAAGAAGCATAGAAGGTAAAGGGCCCCAGCAAATGGACAGCTGAAATTAATGAGTAATTTGCTGGGTTAAAAGAAGCATTAGCACATGCGCCAGTTTTAGCAACCCAAAACTATAAAGAAAAATTATATTTGTTTCACAATCTGTTGGCACAGTGATGACAGCTGTACTCACTCAAAGGAAACCACAGGGACACAAGCCCCTGGCCTATTACAGTGGGGTCCTAAACCTAGTGATGCAAGGCCAATTCCCATGCAAATAGGCACTCGCCGCAGCAGCATTCACTATTAGGAAGTCAGCAATTATAAAGAGGGGCTGCACAGTCACGCTCCATATGGAGCATTCACTTTTTGCTATATTGGAAAAGTCAAAGTTCACATTGACAACACAGAAAACGTCAGGATCCAGGGTGATTTTGTCAATCCAGCATTTGAGGTAGTAAGGCATTGGGTTGTCAGCCTAGCGACATTGATAGCACAACTGGCGGAGATAGGGAAGTATGTGCACAACTGTGCCTCGTACATGGGCAAGATGGGGGGTGACCCCCAGGCACACGAAGAGCCCATAGAAAGAGGAGAAATGCTCTTCATTGATGGGTCATCAACAGTAAATTCCAGCACGGTTGTTGACACACAAGTGTGGCAGTAGTTTGTTATCACAAAGGAGAACTTCAGATATGGGCTCAGATGAGATTGCCACTACATTATTCAGCACAGGCAGCTGAACTGACAGCGCTAATAATGGATGTGAATAGGACAGAGGGTTATGTAGTAAGCATGTGTTTTAGATTCAGCCCACGTCACATCCGCAGTACATTCAGAATTGGCCTTTTGGGAATGGAGGAGGTTCAGGAGGAGCAATGGCTCCTGCGTACAATATGCAAAGATATTGACCCGAATAAGCAAGGCACTGCCCCTGCCAGCATAGCTGGCAGTAATAAAATGCTCTGCCCATACTAGAGGCACAGATTTAATTCCACACTGCAAACAGATTCTTGCTCTCCTATGTTAAACTTGAGCACTGCACAAAATCAACACAAACTACCATAAGCAGTTGCTTATGAAGTGACGGACGTTAAATCGGAGAGAAAGCAAGTTTAGAATAAAGAAACCTGGAAAGCTTTTCACAGCTTTAATTTAATGTTTTAACGGTTTTAATTAAGAGCTGAAGAGACCGATTGAATTCTGCTATGTGCCAGCTCAAGCTTGTGCTGTGATATCACAATTTAATTGAAAAAAACAGATAACAGGTACAGTAGTGATGTCCTTTCTTTTCTTATTACATGTCAGTTATGATGTCATACCGAACCTGAATTAAGAACGACTTTGATATGTTTTATACCAGTTTTGTAGGTGATCACACATTATAATTAGATGTCTGTTTTATGAGCTGAAATATTTGTGCAAAACATAAAGTTATACTAATACAATTACTGGCAAATGTGTGAGCATCCTACATTTCTTTGATATACCACACCAATGCTATGAATATCTGGGCTTTTGATGGAAATCTCTGGCAAC
Source organism: Ambystoma mexicanum (assembly GCF_040938575.1). NCBI lineage: Eukaryota > Metazoa > Chordata > Amphibia > Caudata > Ambystomatidae > Ambystoma > Ambystoma mexicanum. The sequence goes on from NC_090928.1 coordinate 1,155,275,175, forward strand.
TATGTGAGTACCGGCCATTCCATGCCCATATCAGGCAAATTATGTCTGTACCTGTATATTTGAAGGCAATACCTCAGAAATATTGTGCATATCCGAGCATTTCATGTAAATTCTTTGGCATGGTTTATGTACCTGGGTATTTGAATCCAATATCTAGGAGAAAATATTAGGGCAGTTGTTAGGAAGAATCATATGCAGTGCCCTTTGGGAACAACACACACAATTAAGACTACAAGTGTAAGTACAAATTCACCTTTGGTACAAGCCTGTACTACACAGTAAATTGGTAGCGATGCTTAGCAGCCAGACTTATCTCAAGAGTAAAGGGAGCAGTATCAGACGTTACACAAAGGACAGCAAATGCTATGGTTCAAACAAACACTGACTCAAGGTTTCTGAGTAAAAGAATATACATGTATTTACACCATCAGTTGTAAAACAGTTCACTAATGTAAAGCAGCAGAAAATCACAATCTTAATACACTACACACCACCCAATTAATTCTGGACAAGTTAAGCTCAAAATGAAGTATGAGCAAAATGGCACCCCAGCAATTTAAAAAGGGAGGGAAAGGGTTACGCAAAATCAAGCAGCACCAACAAGTAAGTAGGCAGTGCAATCTAGAAAAGGCTCACTACAACTAGGATTCAAATCAATAGACTTGGGCCAATGTTAATGCCAAGTTTTTGCCAAGAGTTCCAAACGAAGTTGGTTGGAAGAAAAGTTATTTAAAAGAGTAGAGAAGGACAAGCCCTCGGATTAGTGAAAAATTTCAAACACTTTCACTGCGGTCGGACGGAACGAATGACTGGATTTGAACAGTACCTTAGTTGAAGAATGCTGTAGCTAAGGCAGATGTTCCTGGCAGGTCCTGCAGGCTCAAGGTTCCTGAGTGACTGTCGGACTGACAAGAAGGAGGAAGAATGTAGGGTCCTGCTATGCCCAGGGAAGAACCAGCAGCAGAGCAAAGCAACAATTAAAAGGTGTGCTCATTAAAATCCAAACAGGGTCCGGTCCTCCTGGCTGTCAGGTTCACTGCAGCGGTGCACAGCAAATTTGACCAGGGGAGGGAGGCCTTGCTTGGTGTTTGGTGAACTGGTTAGTCCCACCAGCTCAAGGGAAGAAGATTCCTTGCAGATCTTCTCTGACGTTGAAGTTTAGGAGATTCGGACCCAGAGCAGGGCTTCACCGGGAAGTTCAGTAGTTGCAGTCGTCTTCTTTCTTCAGCTTCTCTTCGGTTCTCTCGACCAGAGACCTGCTTTTTATGCAGTTTTCCCCTATTCACACAGCCTGGCTGTCAATCACACAGCAGGGTGGCTGTCCTGGCAGGACAGTCACCTAGCCAATCAAACAAGAGTGTGACTTGGGTCTCCAAGGAGACCCTGCGCAGGGGGCCTAAAACCCCTCCCTCACATCCTGTCCACCCAGACACTCAGGCGCCTAAGGAGGGCTTCTGTGCAGAAGCCTGCAAAAGGACGGTCGAACAAAGGAACCAAACCCGGTTTGGCACGCAGAGTAAACCACGAGAAAGGCATTTACAAAATGAAATGGCGAATAAACCCAGCTGGAACCAAATAAAAATAAAAGGGGTCCAGCGGATTAAAGTTCGAGGCTACTAACATAGCCTGAAAGAGTACCAAGGCTATTTTCATAGTCCGCGGTAGGAAAATGGTAGATACCACTGCCACCAGCCAAATCTTAAAGAACGAGAAACAAAATACTGTACTCTATGGAAGATAGTTTGTACTGGGTCTGTGAATTTAAAAAGACTAATAAAGTCAATGGCAACTTTACATGTTCTGGGAGACAGTAGTCAGTCCCAGAAAATGGAGTTTAAAGTGGGAAGCCTGAAAAAGACAACCCTGTGTCACTGCACTAAAGGTGCTGTGTGACACACAATGAAGAGATGATGCCTATGAAGTAGATGAGACTCCACAGTTTATGAACACAAAAAATGTAAAATACACAACAAAACAAATGTAAGAGTGGGAAAAAATTATAACAAACAAATGAATGGGTTACTTTTGCCTAAGTCACTATTATGTCCATTTGATTAAAGACAAGCAGGGGTGCCAGAGGCACGCATCCGTTACCTGTATCGTGCTCTGAAATCGTGAGTCAGCTGAAGCGCCGGCGCGCGGACAATGTTAAACGCGTATTTCTCGTGGTGGGATCCCTCAAGCGGGCATTTAGTTCTGCAATCCGCAATGAATACGAATCTGTAGGGAGACAAAAAGGGTGTGGCTCTGTAGTATCTCATTAGAGATTCAGACAGGGTGCTTATGGGCCCCGTTTTGTTATAAACAAAGACAAAGAGCAAACTCTTACTTTCACAGGTGCACCAGTGTTCACATGCAGGTCCAGCAATGGAGCGTTGTCATGGAGAATGATGTATTTATATATGGTGGCCATTGTGGACTAAGTGCATAGTTGTGTCTAGTTTACTGCCGGAGCTGTCATCAATAGCAAAGGTACTGTGTGGCAAGTTCATAGATTATTAAACATATCATTGGCCAAAGGGTATTAGCACAAATCTGGATTTAAATTAATATAGTTATTTTTGAGCGATTGCCATGGCAACAGTCGATCCTAATGAGTCTGTTGTCTAAAATATATTGTTCATAACCATGGGTAGATGGAGCTTGCCCCATAATGCTCATTAGTCATGGCAACCGTCAATCACACTTGGTCTGTTGACACGTACTAATTGGACCTGAAGTGATATCTGTAATGTGTGGAAGGTCTTGATAGTAATGGACGGCCTCAGGGAATGTCAATTAAGGTGCTGGTGTGTAATTAGCACGTTTGAGCACAAATAATGAACAAAAGACCAAGTGTGATCAATGGCTGCCTTGGCACCCACTGGCCTATGTCACCACAGGTCTGCACTTACATATTATTGGCAGCTGCCACTCTAACCTAGGCACTTGCAGCTGCTCACTCCCTAGTCCTTCCCTATTGGTACACCTATTGGTACACCTAGCACTTATCACCACCCCCACTCTCCCATCCCTTCTCTCTCTCTGCACTTGCACATTCTGAATGCTCACAAGGCCTAGTAGGTCTGCCTCTATCTTTCATTGTTATATTTGATTCCCTTGTTCCATCCCTGTAGCCCTGTGGGCACTTTGAAACACAATTTACTTGCTGTATAAGTACATTACAAATGCAAAATAAATAAATTAATGTGCTGTTTGAACATTAGGTGTCTTTCGATGTTGAACCCAAGGAACTTTGCACAGTTTCCCAGCTGGGGTATGAATTCCTCAAGGTTTATAGCAGAGAGTCAAGTCTGGATGTCAGGGTGTTCGGTGTTGTTAGTGAGCAGTAGGAATCCAGTCTTGGATGGGTTGAGCTTCAGGTAAGCACTGGACATCTAGGACTGGATCACTATGAGGCACGCCTTGAGCCTGTGGATATCTTTGATTGAGTATATCTTGACGTAGGTCTGCATATTGATGAATGTGGATGTTGTGTGGAGCGAGGAGTGTTCCAAGCAGTCCCATATAAAAATTGAAAATCATGGGGGACAGAATGGATCCTTGCGGGACTCCACAGGTGATGGGTAGAGTTGGTGATATGGAAGAATACATTTGCACAAACTGTTGGTGATTTGTAAGGTAGGATTTGAACCCGCCAAGAATGACCTTGTTGATCCCCATGCAGTAATGTAGATCGATGGTGAGTGTCTGGTGGTCTACTGTCTCATATCTGCTGAGAGGTCAAGGAGAACTAGGCGGCAAGGATGGTCTACATCGATCACCTTGATGTTTGCCATTTCTTTGCTGCATCTGGTTCTGAAGCCAGATTGGTAACACTGAAGGGATGTTATTGTCATCAATGTGTTGGAGGAGATGCGTGGCTACTGCTTTCTCAAGGATCTTACCTAGGAAGGGAAGATGGGTGATGGAGAGGTAGTTGCTGAGATCATAAGGGTCCAGTGATGGTCTCTTAAGAAGCGGGTGGATTTGTCGAGTCTTGAGGAATGAAGGGTTGGTGCCTTGATTAGGGAGCAGTTGACAATTGTCAGGTAAGAGAGGAGTGTTTAAGTTGTAAGGGTCTTGAGTACGGAGGCACAGAGGATGTCATCCACATATAATGTGGCCTTGAGGAATGCCAAGGTGGCAGTGAGGTCTTACATAGTGTCTTGAAAGTTGTTCAGGAAGTGGTGGTTTTTAAAGATGGGATATGTATGTGCTGTCAGTTGTGGTGTTGGTGTCTATGTGTTGGCGGATCATGTTGACGAAGAAAGAGTTGATGGTGGTGGATTTTTTGATAGAGTGTGCTACGGGTGTGTTGGTCAGAGAGGGGATGCGGTGCTTGGTGGCTTTAAAGAGGGCTCTGCTTTCATTGTTGATCTTGGCTTTTGTGTCTTGGTAGTAGTTGGCCTTCAGAGTGTTGATCAATCGCCTCTGTGTAGCACAGAGTTCCTTGAGCAGGGCGAGGTTTGATGCGCTGCAGAATTTTCACAAAGGAATTTATGTGATCCATTTGAAACTGGAATAATTAATAACCACCTTGGACATGAAAGGTACTTTCATAACTCCTTGATCCAAGCACATCAGTTACCTGTGTTTCAAAGTTGAAAATTGTCACTATCGGTTAAGTTTTGGGATAACTTTGGCATGTTGTGTGTTCAAAATGCTGATGTTGGTCCTCCTTTTGCAGGCGAGGGATTAAAGTGCATCAGTACCTGGGTGATTGGCTCATTTAAAACTTCCAGCAAAGGATTCCTCGGTCCATTTCTGCGTGCATCTGATCACCATGGCGAGCTCTGGGAAAGTGCTGTGTTTGCCTGTTTAATTATGTTTCCTTTTACCTGTCCATGCCTGTGTGGATTTCAACAACAATTAATCGTATGCACAAATGTGTACACTTCATAAAATATTCAAGATAATTGCCTTGATTGTGATGAAAAGACATCACCCCTCTAATCAGCAATGTTACTCTGCATTAAACTAATTGAGACACGTACACAATGATGCCATTGCATCACAACTGTGATTCGATGATGTCATACATTTTTCCGCAATATAAGCAGCCTGTTTGTAAACATTTGACGCTCGCGGCCACACAAGCAGGGACCATCGTATCTGCCCGCATTGAGAGAAATGCCTTAGCAAATAGTCATAATGGTAATCTTTTCTTCTTGGGCCTTTACTTATAGAGCCCATTTCTGACTGTTGTCATGTCATTGTTTACCTCTGTATCTCTCCTGAAACAAATTGATCACCATACTTAGATACCTTTTGGTTTTCTATTTGTATTATTGTAGTATTCACATCAATCACAAAACAACCTATGGGTGCAGTATAGGTTTGTTAAACAAGGCTACCCATCTAACCAGCCTATGAAACAATAAGGCATGGGGAAGTCTGTTATACGCTATTAGCTAAAATAATATTATATAACCAAAATTCATGGGGAAATGTCTTTCTTTTTCACATAACTCAAACCCAATAAGACTAGCTATAGCATGACCACTGTCACCAAAACATTGTGGTTTCTATTTATCTTTTAGATTGGACATTACACTTGGACACACAAATAACTGTCAATCAAAATATTGACATGTTCTTCCTGAAGAGCCACATAGGAGTTGTGGAACACGTGTAGAGGATATACAAGAGAGGATTTAAAATAGGACAAGGAAAAATTGATAAATGAGGATATATGAGGATATAAAAGAGGACCATGAAATAATGATAAATGAGGATATATTAAAGGACAGTACACAAAGAGGAAATACTAAGAACAGGATATAAAGAGGACAATACTAAGGACAAGAGGCTCAAAGATGAGCCTAATTAAGATTTCAAACCTTCCTGTGGTTAACATTTGTGAATAAAACCAACATTTCTTTTCTTTTTGCTTACTCATTGGGTTTTTCAAATTCTTTCTGTTCTCAGGTGTGTGGGAGGTATTGACCCACTCCGATATGCTATGCAGCATCACCCTGCCAGTTATGAGGAAAGAAACAGCAACAATGGCAGCAAAACCCTTGTGCGTGCCAAAAATCTACTAAAATACTGTGTGCTTCAGCACACAAAAAGAGGGATCCACAACCTGCCACCCATGGTGCATGTGCAGTGGAATAGAGCACACCCTGCAGAAAGGTGCCAGTGGGCTCCACGGCCAGCAAACAGAGTGCAGAGAGAAAAGCAGCACTTTGCAAGTGAACCCCAAAATGTGCCTACAAATGACATTTGCTTTGTTGCCAAAAACTCCAAAATGCTTATAACACAACACATTTCAACATGCACAATCTTGCCTGGTGCTAAAATCCATGTATCAAATGAAACATTGTGAAACTTAAAAAGTCTGAAAACTGACAGCTTCTATGCCAAAATTTGGGTGCAGTACCCGGGGCTGCCTGAATGACAGTTGTCAGAGGAGGACTGAGAAAGCTTCAAAATGACCTAAAACTCAAAGGTCTGCCAAATTAGCAAACATAAACAGGATTGTTGCCAAAAAGGAATATAGATTTTAGTTGTGTTTTTGATTCCACAGATTTTAAGGCCAAGAAAGAAATGTATTTGTATGTGATTCAACAGATGTGGTTGTTGCTAAGTTTAAAAGTTAATTAGCTTGGCTGAAGCTGCAAAGAACTGAAAAAGCAGGTTTTTCTCCCAGAAGGAGGGCCTTCCTCTCAGCAGAAACTAACGAGGAGGTGTTAATTGCAGGTTAGAGCAGAATCTTGTCTACAGAAGGCAAAGGAGCAATGACAAAGTTGCAGCCCAGGAAACTGGAAGTGTGAAAGAGGTTGTAAATGGCCTCTGGAAGGAACAAGGCAGGAGGGGGATACCTTGGACTGCAGGAGACAAAAAGAGGCGGAGCCATGCAACCATCTGTTGCCAAACATGAAAAAAGAACACATTTTAAAAGACTTACAACTTGCTATTCAAAATGGTGAAAAATATAAAAAGGACAGAGTTGGGAATTTAATTTCTGGCTGCACGTGTGAAGAGGTGGTAGAACTGTGTGACATGTTCTGGACAGGAATGGCAAGATATGTGGTTTTATGCAAAATGTATTACTGTTAGAATTGTGAAAATGTACACGCATATCCCTATGTTAAACACGCACACTTGGGGAAATTTGCAGAAAACGGGAAATTGTGTTCATAACGAAAAGGGCAAAATTCTGTAGAAAGTGGGGACAAGATGCAGGGTGTTGAGGAATAGCTGCTATGCAAAATATGCCATCTTTGTGTGTGATTTGTATACAGGTGACCAATGTAGAAATGCATAGTTAATATAAAATCAGATTTTGAGACCAGTCGATAAAGGGAGGTGTCAGAGGATTGTAAAGCAAATCATGAAACTTGACATCACCCAGCCTTGATCCAATCACTCAAATTGCAAGACAGAGATGAAGTCTGGTCCTATCCTAGCTCATAGGGGCAAGCCTAGCTAAGCTGGCACACACACACACCCTTTGTGATGTCATTTTTAGGCATAAATAGAGACAGCTGACCACACATAGGGACTCACAGATCCAGCCAACTTCCTGATTCCGGCAAAGCACTCTGATCCAGCTTCCTACATCCAGCTTTAAATATTCTTCCAGATCCAGATGCCAAATCTCTTGCCAGCAATAGAGACTATTGATTTCTAGCGAGGCCCCAATCCTCAAATGTATTCTCTCCACTCATTAAAGCACTGTGTGGTGTGAGAAGGCCTTTTGAACCAGTATCCAGGAATCAACTGGCTTGCCACCATTAGGCTTGCCTGAGGAACTCGCCATCCAGCTGATCCAAATACCCACAGACTAGGAGAGCAGATCCTGTGCCAATCCGGCGACCGGCTTAGAGGATCCAGTCCCGTGCCTGATGTGTCTTTCCTAGACCAGACCCAATCCTGACCAGTGCTGACAGTCCCATTTAAAAACGTATCCTGTGAATATAAATAGGAAGAACTGTGTCCCATAGCATATGTACTCTGCATAGTCTTATCCCCATCTCAGACCCATCCTATCTTTCATTCAGAACCAGTATTGTTAGGAGTATCTTTGCCTTGTCTTATCCCTATCCAACCCATCCTATCTTTCCTTCAGAACCAGTATTGTTAGAACTATATTTGCGCTGACCCTTTTCTCATCTGAAGAAGTCGAGTTTCCTTATCAGGTTGGTCACCCTGATCCAGTGACTGTAATATTCCTGTGTGGTATTCGCTTCTTCAAAGTCATCCTCTAGTGTAAGCAAACCCATTTGTCATTTTCAAAAGTGCATTCCCGTTTTCCATTCTCGCGCCTATTTTACAAAAATGACCTTTACTAAAAACCTCTATAACTCTGTCGTTTTTTGTGATAGAAACAAAATTCCACCTCCTACTTGTACCCAGCACCCATAGCTATCCATATAACCCAGACCCGCACTCCAGATCAGTGTGTTTCTCCCATTATCATGAATATCGCGCAATGCATAGTTTGCTGTGATTCTAAAAATCTGAAAGATTTACATGTGTAAAATAACTCTAAACTGCTTCCGACTTGGACCTTAAGATTTCAATTGTTTTCTGCTGACCAAATCATTGCTTATGCTTGTGTGCAACTATTCAAAGCAGCTCCCCTAAGAATTTATAACAATTTCAGTATTTTGACCATATTTGGTGTTGTTGCCCAGTCTATTCTAAAGACAATCTTGAAAGCCAGTCTGACAGCTGAAAGTCAATTCCATTTTTCTTTTGTGTTTGCTGGGGGAAAGTGGGACTGATATTATGTTTGATTTGTGCTATTCCTGAATATCTGCTCTATCCTCCTATCTCTTTACATTGCCTATTGGGGGTTGAGGGGTGTTGCAGGGGGAACTTCTAACCACAGTGCTATCTGATCTGAACCAACACAAAAGTATTATTTTCTGTGCTGCATTTGTTTTGCTCATTACTTACTCCTCTTGTACTAAAGATAATATTCAGTGTTCTGTCACCCCATTGGTGATTGTTGTTTATCTATTAAAACATATTGGGCCTCATTACGACCCAGGCGGTAAGTTTACGCCATGGTGGTTGGCGGACTTACCGCCCCATTCCGACCTTGGCGGGGCGGTAAGTCCCCAATCCCCATTTACCCTTCCCCATTCCCATTTTTGCCCCATAGGGCATAATGGGAGTGGGGAAGGCGTTAATTACGCCACCGTAAATTACGGTGGCGTAATTAACTCCATGGTCCCTTAGCGCCATGGATTTTAACACCTGCTAAAAGCAGGTGTTAAATCCGCCATGGCGCTAAGGGACCTCGTACTCAGGCGGTAAGGGTCGGCGCTGTTTACGGCGCCGTAAACCCCTTACCGCCTGAGTTGTAATGAGGCCCATTGTGATTACATTTTAAATACATAAATAAATATTTACCTTTGCAAACCAGCCTGATTCCTGGTTCAGTGTGACCGGAGGGGGTTCCAGGAGAAGGGTGTGATATGAGTGGTATATCGTTCAGAATATTGAACGTTTAGACAAAAATAAATAAGGATTTCAGTTGTGCACTACATGCTGGGCTTTGACTTGGGGATGTGCTGGATTGAAATCCCTTACAGGCGCTTTTGACTTGTCAGAGTTAACTATTTTCCAATATATCACATTTAGATGAAATGTGGAGGTTAGCATATGTACCTCATATAGACAAAATGTGGAGGTTAGCATATTTACGTATTGCACTTAGATGAAATGTGGAGGTTAGCATATGTATGTATCACATTTAGATGAGATGTGGAAGTTAGTATATTCATCGCACTTAGATGAAATGTGGAGGTTAGCATATGTATCACATCTTGATGAGTAGACAGCTTAGGCATATTTGGGGGACAGGAGATGTGTTGAACTTAGATGTATTTTAGAGGCATGAAAGGTGTTGGCTTAGATGTATTTTTCCAGCAGTATATGTGTTGCAACTCGATGCATTTAGGGGCAGGAAATGTGTGGCACTTAGAAGTATTTTAGAGACAGGTAAGGTATTGGACATGGACGTATTTGGGGAAGGAAATGTTTTAGAAGTGGATGTATTTGGGGGAAGGAAATGTGTTGCGCTTAGATGTATTTTAGATACAGGAAGGTGTTGGACTTAAATGTATTGGGGAAAGAAATGTGTTACACTTAGATGTATTTGGTTGAGTGGGAAATGTGTTGCACTTAGATGTATTTGGTGGCAGGAAATGTGTTGGACTTGTATGTATTTGGGCAAGGACATATGTTGCACTTAGATGTATTTGGGGGTAGGGGATGCATTGGAGTTAGATGTATTTGGGGGCAGGAAATGTGTTCGATTTAGATGTAATGGGGCAGGAAATGTGTTGCACTTAGATGTACTTTGGAGGCAGGAAATGTGTTTGGCTTTGATATATTTTGAGGGCAGGAGATGTGTTGGACTTAGATGTATTTGAGGGAAATACATGTTGTTGTAAAGGGGGCAAGTTCATCCCACCCCCCAGGCTCTTTAAGGTGAGACGAGCCACTTTGAATGAACTATAATAGACTAGTGGTGAGGGGGGCGTCCTAAAAGTCCCTGCTTGATCATAACGTTGCATTCGATTTAGACATTTAGACATGGTGCACACAACCAAGCTAATGCCATTTTTGCAGATATTAGTAACCATAGCTAAATCACAGGGCCTGCACGGCCATGACATATTTAGTGCGTTAGACACAAGGCCGTGAGCCTAAAGGGGAAATCAGGTTAGGCCCAAGAGCTGATGAGATGAGAATCCCATGCTGCCGACTTCCACAGAAAGCTTTTTTTTTCTAAGATTGTCTCCAATATGTTTGCTTTGAAAAGAAGGTACCCTACAAGGCCACGAGACAGTGCTGCTTGCCTTTGTGTACCTGTTATCACAAACAGGACGAAGCAGGCCTCTGACCCCCACCCAACCAACTACAAGTCACAGCTCCTACAACTGCCCCAGTAGCGAGACCCCGAATCCCAAGATACCAGTTGACCCCTGACCACCAAAATTAAACCAATCGACCATAAAAGATCTGAGAATATGGTTGTGCCATCGTTATTTTATAATGACATGATTTTTAATGCAAGGTACACATAGGAAAACATTATACTTCAAAAGCGAGGGTGGAAGCTATGTGAGCAGACGATGCAATTGGAAGTGAGTGAAATATGTGCGTGTTAGTGTCACCTTGCGGATCCCCCTGTGCCAGTCTTTCAGCCTACCAGGTGCACTGTGTAAAGATAGAGTAGCACTGTTCATAAATGTAGTTAATTGTTTCTCCGTGGAGATGATGAGCACAGCACTACCCACGTGATGGAAGACAGACTTACTGGGCTAGAACCAATGAGCTGGCATCCCCTATGGAGTAGGAGGATCATGTATAGGGTCGCACCCACCTGCCATTCAGGTTTCTACTGTATATAATGTTGTCATCTATGATGTTGTGTCTCCTTTTAAGTCTTTGATTGCACACTTTTTGGCACAACGTTCCGCGGCAGTAGAGTTCTTTGTTGGCGCTTGTCCATTTGTGTGGAATTAAATACCTGTTATCCTTGCAAGAGTTTCTTGCGCCTTTTTTCCTAGCGGATTGTATTTTTTTCTGATGTGAGCGTAAATGGGGCGTGCCTTGAATGTGTTACACTTAGAAGTATTTGGGGGTCTGGAAATGTGTTGTACTCATCTGTTTTTTGGGGGGGGATTTGTTGTACTTAGATGTGCACCTATAGGACTCTCTCACAAGGGCAAACTGATCAAACAGTGGTGTCAATGACAAAGCTCCATCTGATCCTCAAGGTACCTGTAAACACATCACTTCGGGGGACATCTGCCACAGGCATGGCATCCCAAATGCACACAAAAGAATGCAGCTACGACCTTTGACAAATTTGGTCTAGCTGGGTAAATAAGGTTTTTGCCTCCTCACACAAGATTAAGCCTCAACACCTCTGCCATCAGAATACAGCAATGACTTACGACATACATTCGGTCCAGCTGGACACATACAGTATCTCTTGCACTCTCACACTTTCCTGACCTCCATCAATACCCCTCCACATGCCTGATCTCCCGGGTTGCTTACTGGAGCCCAGCGAGCTTGTCTAATTTCTTATCTTGGCCAGATGCACACACACATTCTAAGCCTTCTCTGAGAATTCTCTATGCTGTGGACTGCCATTCCCAAGGGCGTTCCCACCACAAGTGCTTTGAGACCATACCATGGAAAAAGGCAGTATATAAATGAATACTACAATAAAATACAACAACATTATTTTCTTGTTTTCCGGTGGTTCATTTGTTGAGGTTGAGTTCTTGAGTGTACCAGGGTGCTGAAGATTTAGGGAGCACCATTTCACTGGGACATTGTTGTTGATATTTCTGAGGGTGGTGTTGAGTGCTGGAAGAAGCAAATAGCAGTGCTTGTCAACCCAATGTATATCAGCCCATGTGAGTTGCAGTTTGGTGAGGTTGCTTGTGAGAGCCTCCACTAGGAAGTTCCTGGAGAATCTGAAGGCTTGATTGCTGGATTTGCAATGGGTTTGCTTGGGAGGTGTGATGTGACTGATATTGAAGGGGATTACCAGATGGTCTGACCAGTCGAGCTGGAATGGGGGAGCTGTGATTGCGGGTGGGCAGTGCGGTGATGATGAGGTTGAGGATATTACCTTTCCTGTGAGCTGGTTCTTTTGTTTGCTGTGTGAGGTTCAGTGTGTCGAGAAGTCAGTGGAGAACTTCCTTCATTGACTCGGTTACTGGTTTGCCAGGGATGTTGAAGTCACTGTGGAAGATGTTGTTGACATGTGTGAGAGACATGGTGGTGAGCAAGTCTTTGATGAAAGAGGTGTTGGGTTTTGGTGTTCTATTGATCAGATGAAAAGTAAATGTGTAGAATGGGGAGAGCGGGAAGTGGCATAATAAGTTTTCGAAAGAGCCAATGGTGGCAACATCCATTTGAGTGAATGGCCATGATATCTTGCGAATGATGGCCATGTCATGATGCAGATAAAATCAACACAAAGTTTGGCCCTGCTCCCAGACGTTTGCAGAGGTGAACGTATGTACATGCTGACAAGTGACCTATATAGAGCCAGTTTAAACATTAAGGATATGGCAAGACTAGAATAGGTTGTGTGTAAGGCATACATGTAGAGTGCACCTGTTAAAACTGATATAATATTGTTTCGTCTTCATTGTATATGTTGGCCTATGCCCAGTCGCTTTGCGAGGAAATCCGTATTGCCAGGTCATGACCTTAAGTGAATCAAGCCTCCATTTTAGGTTAAAGCCGCCATTTTATTTTATCGTGCAAAGTCACCCTGTGGCCTAAAATGGCCGACCTGTGTTCTCTTGTTCTTGCTTTAACCTCTTCAACCTCTATAGGAGAGTTAATGTCCAACCTGCCTGCAGGCTACATGTTAGGGTCATGTAGACCTTGTCCTTTGTTGACCTCGGGATCAGGGGATTACTTGAATTGGCGATGTTAACCTACAAGTATATTAGAACAATAACGCTATTTGAACACAACATGCGAAACATCTGTTTGACCTGTATTAAAACAAATGTGTAAGGAGTGTAAAGTTAAACCCAGAGAATAATAGTGTTTGTTAGCAAATGTATTAAAAGGTAAACCGCATGCACGAGATATGTAAATTAGGAACGAACCTGACGCGACCCTAGCCCAGTACATGATTAACTTGTAGGAGGCTGGACATCGTTATAAAGAAAATGTATAAATACGCTGATGTCCAGCTAGCAATTCCTGTTCACTGCTCACATTGAACCCTGCTGGTGGTCTTTGTGATGTATTGACGGCCAAAAAGCTATTTGTGTACTTTGTTTTGTAAACTGTACAGTATTGCAATAAAGATCCTGGGAATCTTTACAAGCCCGTGTCGGTGTATTTCTCTTTGCATGGTGTAAAAGCCTTAATATTTTATTTTCTGATTCCACAGATGGCACCCGAATAGGGACACTCAAGATCGACTTTGTCTCGTTGAAGGTTGGCTCGGCTATCGGACCGGGATCGGACGGTGTCAACAGAAACAGCCCCTCTGGACGAGAAGTGAATTCCTCGACAGAACAGCATGATCCTGAAGTGGGAGAATGGAAAACCAGACTCCCGTCCTTCACCTCTCGCGCTTGGCCTAGAGGGTCGCGGCCCAGACACCCGCCACGAGAAGAGTTTGCCCATTTACCAGATGACCAAATACCCTGGTACAGAAACATACGGATGTGTCCATCTGCCTGCCCAACAGCCCGCACTGGCCATGCCGACACCTGCGGCACGGACCAACTAGACTGAAATCTACACATCGTTAGAGATGCCATGACGACCTAGATAACGGGAAGCACCGCTGAACTATTATACACGCTGAACATTTCCACACCAATCTACACGAAGAACATACTCAGTGCTCTGACGTAGGCGACAGGCTTATTCACGGACGTGCATCTTTATTATGCCTCAAACACGGTCCCTCCCCACGTGACCAAGCCGAACCTGACGAGATGCCAAAACCCAGGAGAGAAAAGGCGTCTGGGTACCTCGCTACGAGACGCAGGCCGACACACTTGAAAGGCTCAATGGACACCTGCTACGGTGGGAACGGTCAGTCTCCCACCTATGAATAAATCCTCACATTGCCTGCACGTACCCATATTGAAACACTGTTGCAACCACAGGTGCACCGTGTGCTGGGAACAACGGTGGTCCCAGGCTGGGGAGCTCACGGATGCACCAATCAGAACATGAGGTTCTTATCTCAGACGTCAGTAACGTTAGCCAATCCTCAGGGGTCTTCATGTAACAATTCTTATGTATCTAATTGTAGGGACAACCCAGATATACCACCTGACTACACCTTAACCACTAATATCATTCTCTATATGCGTACTATACTAACCCCACCACTCGAGCAACCAATCAAGAGTGGCGATAGGTTCTTTTGGTAACTTTTTGGAATGACGCAAGTAGCGCGTCATAATGTAGTAAAAAGGGCCTGCGAGCCCCACTATTGTGTGTGTGTCAGGACGAACGCGTACGCTCCTTGACCCATCCCTGCCGTTTGCATAATAAACGACAGAAGTTGCCTTGCTCCTTGTGTGTGCCTCATACTCTGTCTCGATCCGAGATATACACGGGAGGAGTTGGGGCCTCCCTGCCCGGAGGTCTGCGGACGGCCCGGCCGACCCCGGCAGAATCCCCCCCGACAAGTTGGAGGCACTGCTGAGATCTGTTTAAGATCGACTTTTATTTTTTATTTTTCCAGGCACTCCCGTTGCGGGGAGGCCCGGCGGCGCGGCCCCCTCTGCCGTTGCCCCCTTCTGAGGACTACAGGACCATCGCGGAGCTGCGAGAGGACCGGACAGCGCAATCCGGATATTGGCCCTCGGGAGCCGGTTGAGAAGTATCCCGCCCGCGGTCGGCGAGTGTCCAGACGTGGTCCAGACGAGGGGAGGTGGCGAGCCGCTTGGAGGGGTGCACGCAGTCGAGCGGCCCTGCATCGAGGGAACTTGGTGAGCATGACACGCACAACAAGCAATGCGAAATTGTGAGGGAGGGGGCGGAAGTAAATAAGGGAGGAGGGAGGTATTGTAAAAAGGTGGGGTGAAGGTTTAATTGAGTGATGATAATGGAATGAATGGTAGTGAATTAAGTGCGAGAGAAGGCGGCTAACGTTACGCGAAAGAGGGGGGCAGGGCACGAGAACAACACGTGCAGACGCTCGCAACAAAAAGCTAACGTTACGCGAAAGAGGGGGGCGGGGCACGAAAACATCACGTGCAGCCGCTCGAAAGACACTGATTGGCCTAAATCGCGACTACGTGTGAGGGTGGGTGTGTGTGGTTTCCTACGATTTGACATTTATCATTCAATGAGTAGATGAGGTTCCCTATTGTTCGAGCAAGAAACTCGATAGGTAGATGAGGTTCCCTATTGTTCGAGCAAGAAACTCGATAGGTAGATGAGGTTCCCTATTGTTCGAGCAAGAAACTCGATAGGTAGATGACGTTTCCCTGTGGGCGGTGGCTAGTTACGTAGTTGCCCAAAACGGAAGATAATTGGCTGGTTAAGCCCTCCTGTTGAGGGGCGTATCACACGCGAGGCGACGCAGCGTGCGCAGTCCGGTTATAGTATTGATGAGATTACCTTGTTCCAGGAGAGACAGGAAGACAGCTGTAGGGTTAGCGGGGTAGATTGCAAGTGTATTTTGAATTTAAAGAACATAACACGAATATACCAGTAGTTCGAAGAAATAGGTGACGTCACCAGTAGGGATTTAGTAAGATATCGTGAACACAAGAAGCTTTGGGTTTGACATTGGTGGGGAAGAGAAACATGATAAAGGAGCGGACACGGAGATAAACGATAAACGAGTGGATCAAAGAGGAGAAGGGGAAGGGGGCGTGGCTGCGCACGGAGAACGCCGGCCACGGCAAGTGTAAAGGTGGGAGGAGAACGGGGAAAAAGGACGACTGTGTAAGATCGTCGTAAGGGGTACGCAGCTGCAGGGGGCTGCGTGCGCTTCGGCCGCAGGGGGCCGTAGGGGAAGGAATATAATATAACATCATAAATATATTTGTTTTATAATTTTTTTTTTTTTTGTGATTATTATGATTGCATAATTTGTCAAAGGATTGTCGTAAGTCCCCACACTTGCGGGGCAAGGTAAGCAATAAAAGGTTGTATGTTGCAAACTGGTAGCAAGGGGAAGGGTAAGAAAGGGTGCGCTAGTATGTCATACGGGAGAGGGTTGGGAGGGTGGGGGAATACCCTCACTACCCCACTACAACATATATGCACCACACTGCCACCACATAGGGAGAAGTTAATTAAGTACAGCATAGAGTGGACCCAGGGGACGGACAACAAAATGTTGACACCATGGCCGCCTAATGGTAGCTTTGACCCATATGCCTAGTGGACATTGAGAGCATTATTGCAACAGCTGATTATGTTGCTGTGCACGCCCAAGATAAAGAAGGGAGAGCATGGAGGGCGGTGATAGCACTAGCAGAAGGATGTAGGCTGACCCAGGTGTCAGATGAAGAGTTGTTTTCAGAAGAAAAGGAGGAAAATGAAATGGTGTTCATGATGAGTGTAGAAATGTGGCTAACAGTGGCTCACAAACAAGTGGCACAGAAAATTGCAATGGCACTTGAGGCACCCGCTGGCACACCAGTCCCATTTTTTAAAGAAGATATGTCAAAGGTGCCAAAATCATTATGGACTATTAGCCCTTATGATGTAGGATGCATTAAAAGCATAGGGGGTGTAAGGATAAAATTAAAAAAGGGTGCCATACTACCAAGAGTGAAACAATACCCATTGTCAAGAGAGGCAGATGAGGGCATATACGAAACCATAACAGCCCTTATAAACAATGGCATATTGGTCCCCTCAGAATCCCCATGCAACACAGCTGTGTACCCGGTGCGCAAGGCTAAAGGAGGGTCTTGGCGGTTCATACAGGACCTCAGACCGTTGAACAACATAGTAGAAGCAGAGTATCCAGTAACAGCAAACCCGGCCACAATTTTGTGTGGCATTCCAGCAGAAGCATCACGGTTTACAGTGATTGACCTTAAAAATGCTTTTTTCTCAATACCATTACACCCAGACTCACAAGACTTGACAAGCTTCACTTACCGAAATAGGAAGTGGAAACATACCAGATTACCACAGGGATATTGTGAATCACCTTCAATTTTCAATAGGGTAATACAGATGGATTTGGGTAACGTTGAGTTGGAAAGCACAGTGTTACAGTATGTGGATGACATAATAATTTGCAGTACAAATGAAGATAAATGTAGAGAGGACTCATTAAAAATGTTGACGATATTGGCTGAAAAGGGGTACAAGGTAGACATGGAAAAGATACAATACTGTCAGGAACAGGTACTTTACATTGGCCAACTGATATCACAATATGGAAGAAGGATTGCACCACAAAGAGCACAGGCAATATCAGGCACTCCCGTGCCACAGACTGTAAGAGAACTGCAGCAATTTCTGGGACTGTGCAACTACTGTAGAGCATGGGTATTTGATTACAGCTCTTACATAGGACCCCTGCTTGAGGGTTTGAAGGAAGCAAATAAAGGGGAGAAAAAGTTGGGATGGACTATGGAAATGAAGGAGGCATTTGATGAATTAAAAGAAGCAATATCAACTGCTCCAGTACTAGCATCCCCAGACTATGAGCGACGATTTTTTATATTTTCACATTGCGACTCAGCAGTAATGAAAGCAGTATTGGCCCAAAAGACTAGCATGGGCTATAAACCAGTAGCATTTTACAGCGGTCACTTAGATCCAATAATGTTAGGACAATTCTCTTGCGAACAAGGTCTTGCTGCAGCTGCATTTGCAGTAGAAAAAGCATCATCAATAACTATGGGGTGTCCAACTACACTATTTGTAGAACATGCACTATTTGCGATATTGAATAAACCTAAGTCCACACTGACGACACAGAGGGCAACAGGTTATGAGATTATTTTGTCCAAAGCTGAACTGGCAATTGTTAGATGTAGCACGGTTAACCCTGCAAGGTTCTTAGCAGAAGTAATTGAAGAGGGAGATTACGCCCACGACTGCACCCAAGTAACTGAGATGTACTCATGTACTAGGAAAGTTGAAGAAAACGCACTAGAGGGAGGTGAGCTTTTGTTTATTGATGGGTCATCAACTATTGATCAAGGAGACGGGATAAGGAGGACTGGGGCAGCAGTAGTACAAATGATGGAAGCGCCAGTGTGTGTGGCTATTAAGTGTGTACAATTACCACAGCATTACTCTGCTCAAGCGGCGGAACTGGTTGCACTCATATTGGCACTAAAGGAAAGTTTTGATAAAAAGGTTACTATATATTCCGACAGTGCATATGTTACATCCACTGTCCACTCAGGGCTATCAAAGTGGAGAAGAAGAGGGTTTAGGAGAGCTGACGGCACTCCAGTACAACATGCCCTCTTGTTGGCTGAACTAATTGAAGTAATAAACGATCCCCAAGAACTAGCCCTAGTAAAATGCACAGCACACACCAATGGAGAAGACTATATATCAAAAGGAAATGCAGCAGCAGACGCACATGCAAAATATGCTGCATATTTTGGTGAGATATGGAACCCCACAGACTCACAGAGAGGGAGAGGGAGGGGAATAGCGAGGGAGATGTTAATAAAAGAAGGGTACACCCATCTCCCAGCCACCCAGATTATGGAGTTACAAGCGGCTGCACCAATGGCCGAAAAAGAAGTATGGGTGAAAAGAGGATGCACAATGTCACCAACCGACGCACTATGGCGCCAGGGTGGCACTGGGAAAGTTGTAATACCATTGGCATTGTTAAATACCGCCTTGAACCAATTACATCACCCTGCCCATACAGGCAAAGAAATAATAGCAGCACGAATTAGAGAAGATTGGTTCTGTCCCGAGTTAACATCCCATGTGTCAAATTTTATCAGCAATTGCCTTACATGTCAACAGTTCACGGCCGGTCATACTTTAAAGGTGATAAGAGGTACCATACCCCGACCAGAAGGACCTTTTCGGCACCTCCACATTGACTATGTTGATATGATCAACATTTGTCAAGGCAATAGATACATGATAGTAGTAGTATGCCCATTTTCTAGGTGGATCGAAGCAGGGCCCTGTTCACACCCTGATGCGTTTAGAGCAGCCAAATTTATAGTAAGGGAGGTATTCCCCAGGTGGGGAGTGTGCGAGGTGTTAAGATCAGACAACGGACCCCATTTCGCAAATGAAATGTTCCAACATATCACATCCCTACTGAACATTAAACACAAATTTGCATGTGCGTACCACCCACAGGCCAATGGTGTATGTGAACGCCTGAATGGCCTATTGAAGGAGGCAATTGCTAAAATACAGCAAACAACAAAGAAAAGTTGGTTGTATTGCCTTCCGTTAGCACTGTTCGAACTTAGAAACAGGCCAGGGTCCGACCACCACCTCACCCCACACGAGGTGGTTACTGGACGCCAAATGCGCCTTCCCCTAACACCAACGTCAAGGGCATTCACCGACCAAGAAAGTTCTGCGAATGTGTTAGGTGATGAAATGTATCAATATGTGTCTTCTTTGATTACTAGCGTTGTGTTTGTGTCTCAACAGCTCGAGCGCACACGGGGCGGGTCCACCAGCAACCAAGAAATAGAAGAAAATACAGAATTGGGAAAGGAGAACTTGTGCCAACTTGCCAAAGGTGACCACGTACTACTTCGAAATTTTAATAGAAGGTGGAACCAGCAGAGGTTCACTGGCCCCCATTTAGTAGAGGACGTATCAACAAGAGCAGTAAAACTAAAGGATAAGCGTGCGTGGAACCACCTGCATGATGTAAAAATCTACAAACTGCAGACCCGCCCCAGCGCCAACGACAGGTCCATTGGAAAAACGCCAACAACATCCCCGGCAGCGGAAGAAAACACAACCACAGACAACGACCCAATTGTCCCCTCGGAGAGAATAACGGACGAAGAAGGGGGTGATCCCCACACTGCCCACCCCATGGTCACACGTTCAAAGAGTAAAACTGCTCCCACCATCTGAGCAAACCCCCCCCCATTGACTACTAAATACAATTGTAATAAAAACTAAGGACTTCGCTTGCACCAATACACATGTAAACACGTGAATGTTCTCTTTTTTTCTCGCACATACAGGAGCTGCGTAATATTGTATTGTTAAGAAAAGTTATCTAACAAATTCAGTGTGCAGGCGTAGATGGTGCTGCCAGACGATAGTTACCCAGAAGAATTGTCACACCAATTTGTATACGAAATAAAAAGGCCAACATACTTAAAAAAGAAAAGGGTACGTGTATACTACACGGCCTTCCTCCTGGCCATAGAAAATTACATGCCCCACCTCCGCCCATACTTGCCGGTCTTGAGAGACCGATCACTTAGAGTAGCGTGGGAGCAACTCTTCACCTGGGCACTGAATGACTATTTGATAGGGAGAGCTTAATGAAACAAAACTAACATTTAATAACAAGCACTTTTTGAGAATTTTTAGGCGGGCAACTTTAACGTCGCAAGAATACGCTGCCAGGACTGCAGCAAGGTAAGAGCAAAATGTCGGTGAGGTTAGCATATGTAATAAAAATAATAGGGATTTTTATGATCACCGGAGTTTTGGCTGCCTCTGTATGGCAGTACAGCTATGCTATGAGTTTTTTTGCTGCACCCAAACCTAATGTACCCCACCTCCCTGCTGCAACAGGTGTTACGTCAGGTGGTAACAGTAACAATGAACAAAAGCGAAATAAAGTTAAACGCAGCACATACTCAGACAATAAAGGTATTGATAATTATGTACAAGATTCAGCACACGTCACAAACAACATATGGTACCAGCACATGACCCGCATTGGTAAGCAGACAACTGAGGATAGCTGTTACGTTTGCTCATTAATACCATACGCCATGAGCGCTTCACGAACATTTGTTGCCACAGAAATAGATGAAAAAACAGCACAGTGCATAATATATTTGGCCCTGTTCCAAACGAAAGGAAGATTCCAAGGAACAGTAGTGCACATGACATGGAAAACACGAGACTCATACCCATATGAAAACAACTTCCTCAAGACCTATCTGAGTTATCACAAGACCAGTTTACATGCTGAAGCATTCAGATACATAACAAGTGGCCCTGAAAAAGGAGAAACAAAGAAGGTAACACTGCAGTATCTACCATGTGATTGGTACGCCACGGAAGTTCCGGGTAAACAAGGATGCTGGGAGAGGCCATTACTGACGATAACAGGAAAGGTGTTCCTGGGTACCAGCTGGGAGATAGGAGTGGTTGGCAGCAACAACTATCTCAACCATCGAGACACACAATCATCGATGTTGGACGACATGGATCAAGTATGTACCAATGCTCACGTGGGTAGAAGAAGATGAAGACCCGATAACTATATTACCATTGACTGCGCCCAAAGTATGTTACCAGCATAAAGGAGAGGTGGACGTGGGATATAACACCAATTGTGCAAGTGTGATGGAGTTACCTGAGGGGGGAGCGGGAACAGCAGTGATAATGGACCATTATTGGGCCTGCGGAGAAAAGGCATATCATACACTGCCTCCCCTGTGGAGTGGTGTGTGCACAATGGTACACGTCAATGTACCATCACTAGTGGTACCTAAGAAGCATGTCGATGTGGCGAAATTTCCGAAAATGGATGAAGGAGACAGGAGAAGAAAGAGATCTGCACCACTCCAGAAGGAGCAAGAAAACAGGACAAACAGCAATGATACTGTCCTAAACAGGAGAAAAAGACAAGGAGAGCCATTAACAGGAAATTATCTGTGGGGAAGGTCGGAAACGGAACTAACCTCAATACCGCCAGAACACAGACTATTCAGCAGAGCAGCAATGTTCTTCTCCTCAATAATACATCCGGGACTGCAGGCATACGCGAACGCAAAATGGCTGCAAATAACCAGATGGGAACTAATGATGACCATAAATTCGACAGTAAATGGGTTTAACGCAATTAAAGAGGAGCTGCGAGCTGTAAGGATGGTAGCACTACAGAACAGATATGTATTGGACCTTCTCACAGCAATGGAAGGAGGAGTTTGTGCAAAGATAGGACAATCATGCTGCACGTTCATACCTGCCAACGATGCCGACAATGGTACACTAACAGAAGCAGTTTCACAATTGGCCCAGATGCACTCCAAAATGATGGACGAAAGTAACGGCGTAAACAAGGATAAAAGCTGGTTTTCACTATTATGGTCATGGATGCCATCTTGGCTGTCAGATGGACTGAAAATAATAGTGGGATGTGCTATTTTGGCTGGAGCTGCACTGATAATAATTAGATTTTGGAAAGCCCGGAAGGCGCGCTCAACTGATGAGTTGCTGGAAATGGTGGGAATGCACCCCTTGATGCCAGCGGATGACGGCCAGCACACAGGTGTGATAATACACGAAAGGGAGAAGTTGCGCACCCAAATCATCGCCAATCATCTAGACCCACCATCAGTGAAGATCGAGAACCCAAGGAACCCTAGGAGCTACATAGGAAGATGGGTGTACTGTACTCCTGGAGGAACATGCGAATACATGTATTGGTCATTTGAAGATCACGTAAACCATTATGGACATCTCGGAGGGATAACCAAGATATGGAGAGTAAGAGGAGATAACGAGAAGGATATGTTTGTGGTCGACAAGTCGACCAGAGGGGGGACTGAAGTGGGAGAATGGAAAACCAGACTCCCGTCCTTCACCTCTCGCGCTTGGCCTAGAGGGTCGCGGCCCAGACACCCGCCACGAGAAGAGTTTGCCCATTTACCAGATGACCAAATACCCTGGTACAGAAACATACGGATGTGTCCATCTGCCTGCCCAACAGCCCGCACTGGCCATGCCGACACCTGCGGCACGGACCAACTAGACTGAAATCTACACATCGTTAGAGATGCCATGACGACCTAGATAACGGGAAGCACCGCTGAACTATTATACACGCTGAACATTTCCACACCAATCTACACGAAGAACATACTCAGTGCTCTGACGTAGGCGACAGGCTTATTCACGGACGTGCATCTTTATTATGCCTCAAACACGGTCCCTCCCCACGTGACCAAGCCGAACCTGACGAGATGCCAAAACCCAGGAGAGAAAAGGCGTCTGGGTACCTCGCTACGAGACGCAGGCCGACACACTTGAAAGGCTCAATGGACACCTGCTACGGTGGGAACGGTCAGTCTCCCACCTATGAATAAATCCTCACATTGCCTGCACGTACCCATATTGAAACACTGTTGCAACCACAGGTGCACCGTGTGCTGGGAACAACGGTGGTCCCAGGCTGGGGAGCTCACGGATGCACCAATCAGAACATGAGGTTCTTATCTCAGACGTCAGTAACGTTAGCCAATCCTCAGGGGTCTTCATGTAACAATTCTTATGTATCTAATTGTAGGGACAACCCAGATATACCACCTGACTACACCTTAACCACTAATATCATTCTCTATATGCGTACTATACTAACCCCACCACTCGAGCAACCAATCAAGAGTGGCGATAGGTTCTTTTGGTAACTTTTTGGAATGACGCAAGTAGCGCGTCATAATGTAGTAAAAAGGGCCTGCGAGCCCCACTATTGTGTGTGTGTCAGGACGAACGCGTACGCTCCTTGACCCATCCCTGCCGTTTGCATAATAAACGACAGAAGTTGCCTTGCTCCTTGTGTGTGCCTCATACTCTGTCTCGATCCGAGATATACACGGGAGGAGTTGGGGCCTCCCTGCCCGGAGGTCTGCGGACGGCCCGGCCGACCCCGGCAGAATCCCCCCCGACAATCCGATCCCTGAACAGTGAGCTGTAGCCCGAGACGACATCTTGACGAGGGTCCATATATCGAGGTGGGTAAATTTGCCGAAATCACCAGACACGTGGGTCCTTAGAATTGTCCTTATTAACCCGATCGGGCCTCCCAGTCCTTTGGTCAGGTGAATCGTGACCTGAATCTTAATTTAACCGTGACAATTTGAATTTGGCGCATTGTACTCGTGAGCACAATTATTTGACCAGGTAACACCAGAACTTTGATATGCCTGGGAAATTGTCTGCCTGCTTCAGGGCATTATTCCGCAGCGACAGACAATCTTTGGAAGATAGCCGTCCCGCACCACAGGAGGGGTCGCCGGCATGTACTATGTACTGTAAGAAAGGCTTTGGTAGAATAGCATTTAATGACATTTGGCACAGACAGAACAGACATAACTCTAATCTTCGGTGGCCAACCAATGGTAGCTTTGAAAGCCCTCGTATAGAATATCTAGAGTCTGGTAAAGAAAAAGGCAAGACCTGCAGCATTTGACGCATTGCACAGTTGGAAAACAGAAGCGTTGCAGCAACAAAAGAGTAGAGAGAAACATATGCGTCGACATATGACGAGTGTCGAAAAGGCACGGTTATATGATCAAAATAAACAATTGGAGTCAGTTAGGAACACGGACAGAGCGTTTCAATTAGGCATTCAAAAAATGTACCCTTCAAAAGATTTTCATACGTCAGATGAATTGATTAATAAACTTTTGCATGAACAAAGGCCCGATGCCTCTGCGCCATCCCCGTACGTCCCTCCCCCTGGTGCTTTGCCCCTTCCTGTTGTTATTCCTCCACCTATAGTTCCTCCAGTCCTCCCTGTTGTTCTTCCTGTTGTTCTTCCAGCCGTCGCTCCTTTGCCTGCCCCCTTGCCTCCACCTGTTGATATTCAGAATGTGCCTACTCTTCCTCTTCCAAGTGATTCCGCACCGCTTGTAGTAGACCAGGGCGCGGGATTAAGGGTTGTGACTCGTAATACTGTGTCCCCAGATAAAAAGAATGAATTGATTGCTTGGGCTAAACATTGTATGGAGAAGGGTGAACAAGCTGATGTTTTTTCCACACTCGAAAATCTAAAAAGTATTCCTTAGAAAAATGTATTTATTGAAGGGTTAGGAATTCATTTGAGAATAATGTGGAATAGATTAAATGATGTAGATCTCCCACAAGGGTTACGGGATTTGAACGCCTTAGCGTTGTCCAGAGATACTACAGAGAAAGTATATGAGCATGTTACGAGGATTTTTGTGTATAGGAAGGAGTTGGAAGTGTTACAGAATGAAGAAGCAGATGGTGATAGTTTAGGTATTATGTTCTTACAGAAATGGTTTTCTCCTCGGCGTGAATTCAAAGGTGAGGAAGCGCAAATTTGTACAAAGTATGCGATAAGATGGATTTCGGATATGTCGATAACTCCAGATGAAGAATATGACAAATATGGTCAGTATACGTTACAAATGCAAAAGAAAGTGATACAGGTTATGGTAGAATACCTGCAGAACGAGTGTGTAAAAAGAAAGATTTTTTGTCCCGCAGAATTGTTGAGTGTTCATAAGAGAGCCTTTTCGATTGATACTTCTTCGACTGCCTTAGCGCTCGATTTGGCTCTGCTGCTTAGTAAGCGTACGGAGCTACCTACTTCTCAGTTGCCTATGAGAGAGGTCCCTCCGAAATTTGTCCAAAAAGTTGAGATTGCGGCCGATGCTGCACAAGGAATACTCGCGGTGGACATTCCTGCACATTACGTATCGCAGTTTGTTCACATCCCGTTTTCAAGACAGGAAGTGAACACCATGAAGCAATCTATTCCTGATATAAGAAAGAATCCGACGGGGTTCTATAAAGAAATAGAGTTGGTCTTACAATCATCGGTATTCACCTTAAGTGATATTGATTTATTATTTCCCGTACTCCTGCCAGTTGATTTGTGGAAACAGATTAGGACTGTAGATGATGTACCTGGGTTAGGAGATACATGGGATAACATGGTTAGGCTTGACAGAGAAAGACCAGCTGGCGAGCGACCGCCTCAAGTGATATTAACTTTGCCTGATAGGATTATTGTAAAATTAAAAACTATAGTTCCCGAAAAAAGAATCATTTGGGACAAGCTCACGGCCTGTGTCCAAGGAAAGTCTGAGGGTGCTACCGATTTCTTCAATCGGTTTGAACAGGTATTTTCAGATTTCAGTGGACAAGACTTAGGCACAGAGTCAGGGAAAAGGCTGTTTGTCGACAAATTTGTACGTGGATTGTTGCCTGACATCCAGTTACAGATTATGTCTTCCGAAAGCACTTGGCAGACAAGTCTCAATCAGAAGTACTGCACATGGATCAGTACTATGAAAATTGTGTGAATAATGAAAAGGAAAAACTTGATAAAAAAAAGGGTGACCTGAAAACAAAAGTCCTATTACAATCGATTGTTAGAAACCCTAGAGGGGGTAATCAATTTAGAGGTCAGTACGTTCCACAGGGAAGTACACCCCTGGCTCTGGTAACCATTAACCAGTGTGCCTATTGTCGACAGGAAGGTCACTGGCGCGCACAATGTCCGATCTTGCAGCAAATGTCATTTGGGAACATTGGTAGACGATCCAGAGATCGCCCAGGTGCAGGGGGCCCTGGCAGAGGTCAGTTTGCACCAGAATCACAGCAACCTCTTTCACAGGATAAGCAAGTTTCGAATGTGGATAATAGAAACATTTTTTATCACCCTTCTGCCGCATACCTCTCTGAAGAGCTTCCTTTTGACATTCTGTTTCGTTAGGATTACCCGAAGCAGGATTTGGAACTGACGCCTATTCCCGTTCATCAGGAACGTCCCTACGTTGAGATGGCGGTGGGAAATAGGAAGCATCTATTTTTAGTAGATACGGAAGCACAGAAATGTTCCATTGACCATTCGCGGGTTCCAAATATTCCCGTGTCAGGGCAGTCCAACGTTTCTGTAGGGTTTTCAGGCACACCTGTAGTTTGTCCGGTCTCTTTGCCAGTGCTGATAACACTGGGTCCCTTCACGGAGCAGTGTCCATTTCTACTTACCACAAACTGTGGGGAGAATTTGCTGGGGTTAAATTTGTTGAAGGAATTGCATGCAGTAATACATTGTTCCCCGGACAGAGTTCGGTTAACAATTTCACCTCAGCAATAACTCGCCTCTCAATTTTTGACTCGACCTTTACCGCCAGAATTCAGTAATATTCCGGAATGCTTATGGGCAATTGATGATAATGATGTGAGCATTCTTCAAATTGAACCTGTTAAAATTATTCTGAAACATGGAGTAAAATTGCCTCACATCCCACAATATAAGATCTCAGTTGAAGGCGAACAGGCTTTGAAATGTATAGTCTCTGATTTTGTACATCGTGGAGTAATTGAGGAAATTACTGGTAGTTTGTGTAACAGCCCGATTTTGCTAGTATACAAAAAAGGTGATAATGCGATTCCCTTTCGGTTTATAATTGATTTAAGTGCTATTAACAAAATTTTGGCTCCTCAATTCCCCATTGTACCTGATGTTACAACGATACTAACCATGATTCCGGCTTCTGCCACTCACTTTAGCGTTGTTGACCTCAAAAACGCATTTTTCAGTATTCCCATACACAAGGATAGTAGGTATTTGCTCGCGTTTACCTTAGGTGGATGCTTGTTCACATTCTCTCGTGCACCACAAGGGTACACTGAGAGACCAAGTATTTATAGTAGGGCATTAAAAGAGCAGCTCGATACCCTCGAGTTGCCTACTACTTGCACGTTACTACAGTATGTAGACGATCTCCTCTTGGCTGCTGATTCTGAGAGTGCCTGTAAAGAAGGCACCATGTTGTTGCTTTGTGATCTAGAAAAACATGGCCACAAATCTTCACTCAAAATAATTCCAATATTGTTGTCAGGAGGTCGCCTCTTTAGGCTATCTCCTTTCAAAGGAGGGAAGACGGTTGACACCTGAACGAATAAAAACTATTTCTGGCATGCCTGTCCCAAATACGCAGAAGGAAGTTAGAGCCCTGATAGGTATGGCTTCTTACTGTAGATTGTGGATCCCTAACTTTTCGTTAACGATTAAACGAATGCTGCCTTTGACAAAAAAGGGCATTTCTTTGCCATTGCCAATGGACATTGGAACACTAGACAGCATTTGATTTGCTCAAAACCGCGCTGTGTTCGGCGCCGGTTTTAGGAACTCCAAATTATGAAAAGGCATTTGTGTTTTATGTGCATGAACGTGATGGATGTGCTTTGGCTGTGTTAACGCAGGAACATGGAGGGAAGAATAGGCCGTGCGGCTATTTCTCATCCGCCCTCGATCCTGTTGCATGCGCTTTGCCGAGATGTTTGAGAGCTATCGCTGCTGCTGCTGCGTCTGTAAAACAGAGAGAGGGAATGGTCCTGGGTCATGCGTTAACCTTAATGGTACCTCACTCTGTCGATATTTTATTGAATAGAACTCAAATGCAACACCTTACTTCTGCACGATTGACAAGATACAAATTGATCTTGTTTGCTCCCCACATTCAAATTTAGAGGTGTTGTGTATTAAATCCAGCTGAACTTTTACCTGTCCCGCAAGATACTGTTGATGGTGACGAAACGTCACATGATTGCCTTTATACGACAGAACGAGAAACTAAAGGTAGAATCAATTTGAAAGACACGCATTTGAATAGCCCACAAGGAGAGCTATTTTGTGATGGCTCTTGTTTTAAACTTCCGAATGGTACATCCACGGCTGCTTATGCCGTCACTACTTTAAGTACAATTGTAGAAACCAAAAGAATTTTGCATAATTCCATGTAGGCCGCAAAAATTATAGCATTAACTTGGGCTTGTGAACTTTCTGAAGGGCTTACAGTAAATATATATACCGACAGTCAGTATGCCTTTGGGGTAGTTCACAACTTCGGTAGACTTTGGAAAGAACGAGGATTCTTGACCTCACATGTCACGAAAATACAGCATGGCACTTTAATAGTGCAATTACTTTCAGCTCTCGCACTCCCTGTTCAGTTAGCTATTATAAAATGTACAGCACATCAAAAGGTTACAGATGATATAGGAAAAGGGAATGCTTTCGCTGATCACATAGCTAAACAAACTGCCACTGATTTTAGTTCAGAAATGTATGCTGTAAGAGAAACTGTAAACGTATACACTTTTGGTGAAAGTATCGATTCTGTAAAAGACATTCAAGTAGACACTACTATAGAGGAGAATAAGAAATGGGTCGTGGGTGCAGGAAGATTGGATGATGATGGGTGTTGGGTGGACAATGTTGAAGGAAAATGGTTACTCCCTGACGCCTATATTACAATGATGGTAATTATGGCTCATGGTCCGACCCATGTCTGCGCACGTAAATTGACTGAAATGTTACACAGTGTATGGGCCAATGATAACATTTTCAAAATTGCAGAGCGCTTTGTCCAAGGCTGCATGGTCTGCTTGCAGCACAATGTAGGAAAAGGTACCTCGACTCCTAGAGGAAGTTTCGCTCCACCTTCTGTTCCGTTTGAGGTTATCCACTTTGATTTTATTGAAATGGAACGTTGCAACAATCTTAAATATGTGTTGGTTGTCATTTGTGCATTTAGTAAGTGGGTTGAGGTCTTCCCTGTTAGAGATGCAACGGCCATAACGACGGCAAAAACTCTGTTAAAAGAGATTTTTCCTAGGTTCGGGCTGCCGAGAGTCATCTGGTCGGATAATGGGCCACACTTTATCGCTGCTGTAATCCTACAAATATGTGAAGGATTACAGATTGATAAACGGTTCCATTCTGCCAGACATGCCCAAAGTGCCGGATTAGTGGAAAGGCATAACGGCATTATGAAGAACCAGCTCGCTAAGACGTGTGCTGGCAACAAGTTAAAATGGCTGGACGCCTTACCGATCGTGTTGCTGTCGATGAGAACAACCCCTCAAACTAAGAATGGGCTCTCTCCCTTTCAGGTGGTAATGGGGAGGCCTGCTAATATTTGAGGTATGCCAAAAAGTCACTCGTTGACGGATATAGAGAATGTTCTTCTTTCAGATTACTGTAACCAGTTGACTAAAAATCTGTTTTCAATTATCACCAGGTGCGAGAGGCATTACCTGTACGATTCGAGGGTCCTGGTCACAGTCTACGACCGGGGGACTGGATCCTCATGAAAGTTTTCGAGAGGTCATCTTGCCTTGCACCTCGGTGGAGGGGTCCCTACCAGGTCCTGCTAGTCACCCAGACTGCTGTGCGGGTAGCGGGGCGAAAGAACTTGATCCACGCAACACACACCAAATGGATCCCGCAGCCCGTGCCATACGATACAGAAGACACAGAATCCCTTTCCACTGCTGTAACCAACGTGCCTGAAACAGCAACAACCGACAAGAGAGTATCGGAGACAGTTCCAGAATTCGCAAGGCCAGACAAAATGGCCATCTTGTCTCCGCACTCTCCAACAGTGGTAAATCCGGATCAATCATTTTCTGATCCCATTTCCGTTCACTCGCCACCTCCAGTGGGAAGTGACGACATACTGCTATCCGATCCTTCGGCACCAGAAATTGTGAAATATAATTTACGTCCAAGAAAATAGACGTACGGCACGGTTTAACTGTGCGATTGAGGAAATCATTTGAGGGCCTGCCTTTTGGCCCGACTGTACGAAAGGATTCTGTTGGCTAAGGGTTGCGGGCAAAGACATTAAGAAGAAACGCGACTGGAGTTGCCAGCAAACAAACAATTGGTGTTTTTTCGATTGAAGACTACAATGCCTGCACCCGCTACCGCTCGTACTGAACTTTTAGATAAATATGTGACTAGCAGAGACAATGATCAAGCATGTAATGGGACCCCGAAAGTGTATTGTTGCCTTTTTGTAATAATAACTGGGTTTTTAGTAACTATTGGTTTTGGGTTATGGTATCTGGAGGAAGCATATCCGCTAGAGGACTTTTTACCTGTTGAAAATGTGTCTGCTTTCCCCACTCCTTCCGTGCAATTGCATACCTTGTCGCATAGAGATTTTTTGCATAGACGGAACTATCAGAATAATACTCTTTTGTTAATAATGAATGCCACTCATGCAATTTTGTATAGGACCAACTGCTGGATCTGCTCACATTTACCGCAACATGGGGATAAGGGGCTAGTTTGGTACATTCATCCTTTACCTTTGACAACTGCTTGCTATGCTTCTCTTAGAGCACTATTCTTTGGCCGATGGAATGATAGCATCTCAGGGAACTTTGATGGTACAAATTTGAATAGTTTTGAAAACGTGTTTTGATGCCCCTGGTATGCTCGCTTTTTGCAAATAGGAGTAAGCCAAACGTTGCTTCTGTTAGGCCCGATAGATTGTCTCGTCCTTTTCAGTCTTTGATCTCTTTTAAAATGGCTCCTATAGGCAATAGGGATACCACGCCTCCATCTTATTCTGTTAACCATAGCCCCGATTCAGTATCCTTCTGCATACAGAGGAAGGGAACACGGTCAATGGGTAATTTTAGAAAATGCACCAACGTTGCAAATTTGACTAATGAGAACAGACCTCTGTACGTAGGTAAACCTGTCTATTTCGTTTGCGGTAATGTGGAATTTCCATGATTGCCCAGGGATTGGCAAGGAATCTGCTATTTAGGGATTCTATTACCTGGGGTATTTATTGCCAGTACTGCAGAAATTTCAAAGACTCGTCCCCGATGAGGTGTAAAGGGGGATACTCCAGAGCAAACTATAGGAGACATCATGAAATCCTTTGTGCCATTTTTGGGCAAATTACGAATTCAGAAGATATCAGGGGACTAGCGAGAGTATTGGAGAGAACCATCAACCGGACCACTGACATACTCTATAATATGACGTTACAACAGAAAGCGATAAGATTAGTAGCTCTTCAGAACCGGATGGCATTAGATGTCATTCTGGCAGAGCGTGGAGGAGTATGTAAATTAGTGGGGTCTGCTTGCTGCATTTACGTACCAGACTCCTCTCCAACAATCTTTAGGGCGCTCCAAAATCTACATGTTCTGAGTTCAGAAGTGCATGTCCCTGAGGGAAATTGGGATCTTAGGGCATGGTTATGGGACCTCCTACGGTCGTGGGGATGGAAGTTGTTTTCAGCCCTGCTGATTATCTTGGGTAGTTTTCTGTTCCTTTGTTGTTGTATACAGTGTCTCCCTGGTATATGTTCAGTATTAGGGGGGTGTTGCGGCAAGCAAAAAGTGTATTAGGGCATAAAATATACACCCCAGATAAGGTTTCCAAGGAGTATGTGTTGAAAGAAACTCTAGTGTCTGATCTAATGGCAATAGATATGTCTGACAATGATTCGGGGTGTATAGACGTTGAAATGTGGAGTTAGTCGCAAAGTGATTAAAAGTAGTTTAGCGCTTGGCATAGGCTAAAAGGAGGGTTTGTTAAAACTGATATAATATTATTTCGTCGTCATTGTATATGTTGGCCTATGCCCAGTCGCTTTGCGAGGAAATCCGTATTGCAAGGTCGTGACCTTAAGTGAATCAAGCCTCCATTTTAGGTTAAAGCCGCCATTTTAGTTTATCGTGCAAAGTCACCCTGTGGCCTAAAATGGCTGACCTGTGTTCTCTTGTTCTTGCTTTAACCTCTTCAACCTCTATAGGAGAGTTAATGTCCAACCTGCCTTCAGGCTACATGTTAGGGTCATGTAGACCTTGTCCTTTGTTGACCTCGGGATCATGGGATTACTTGAATCGGCGATGTTAACCTACAAGTATATAAGAACAATAACGCTATTTGAACACGACATGCAAAGCATCTGTTTGACCTGTATTAAAACAAATGTGTAAAGAGTGTAAAGTTAAACCCAGAGAATAATAGTGTTTGTTAGCAAATGTATTAAAAGGTAAACCGCATGCACGAGATATGTAAATTAGGAACGAACCTGACGCGACCCTAGCCCAGTACATGATTAACTTGTAGGAGGCTAGACATTGTTATAAAGAAACTGTATAAATACGCTGATGTCCAGCTAGCAATTCCTGTTCACGACTCATATTGAACCCTGCTGGTGGTCTTTGTGATGTATTGACGGCCAAATAGCTATTTGTGTACTTTGTTTTGTAAACTGTACAGTATTGCAATAAAGATTCCGGGAATCTTTACAAGCCCGTGTCGTGTATTTCTCTTTGCATGGTGTAAAAGCCTTAATATTGTATTTTCTGATTCCACACACCCACCAGCTTAGCAAAGATTCTAACACACCCATATAAGGTTACACAAGCAGCATAGAGATGAGTATAGGTAGGAGTGGGTTGCAGCATACATGGGCAGGGTATAAACATATTGCAGCATGCAATGCACGAGACACTAACAGCATTAACATTGCAGAGATAGTATCAGAATACCGCCATTTTAGACAGAAATGTGAAAGGCCTTTATTCCGAAATACTGAATCCTGATATCAAACTGCTAGCACACAGTCCCAAGCCTCACAATGTTCAGTCAGGCATTCAGACATCAAGGCCAGTAAGCAAGGGGGCCCCAACATGGAAACAAAACCTCTAGATAGGATTTCCCAGAAGCACACAGCATACAACTTTAAAGTTAGTTTGTTTTTATTGGTAGCTGAGAGAACATACAGATAGCTTTGATTTCCAGGTGCAAGTAGCTACCGTGCCAAGCAGCCTCTTAATAAATAAACACACAGTGCATCAAACACGGATTAGAATAACAGAAAACTAAAAAAAAAATGTATGAAAATATTAGGGCTGAGCAGTGGACATTTACCATGTGATCAGAACAGTGATCATTTATTCCTGGCTCAACTAGCAAGTACACGTTCTATTTCCTTGGTGCAGACAGACACAGGCACAACACCAAGGCCAGGGACAAATTGGTAGATAGAGGTCTCAGGCCTCGGAATTATATGATATGATATGTCATTTATAATACACCTCTACACAAGTGTTTCCTGGCGCGAATGGGAAGGGAGTAGTCTTCTTCAAATTGAATTATAGCAGCCTGTACATTTCTCCTTTATCACCATACACCCTTGCATCACCATAAAGTTCGCAACATCGGATAAGCAAGCTATCGACAATTAGGATTTTGTCCACCAGGTTGGCTGCCATAGTATAGTGCCAACCAATGAAAAGCTAGTTTGAATTGTAAAGTTTTTTGTAGGATGATCTTAGGAGGAGCCATCATTTCAAGTATATCCAATAGTAGTAGCCTTCCTCTACAGAAAATATCGTATTATATATTACTACCCAATAGTGTGAGTCAATAAAACTGTTTTATTATTGCTAACCATGATGCCATTTATGATGTGTTTTGGTTTAAAAGCTTGTGTTCTGCATTCTAACTATTGAGGATGCTTTTTTGTATTCCCTAGCCATTCATGTTTGAATAATGCTGAGTGTTTTTGTGCACTTGTAGTTACTCGATTTTCTTGAGTTTGTTTTGTTATTGATTATCGATTAGCAATTGAGACCACTATCACAGAGAGAATTGTGTTGCTGTTGGGGGTGGGGGCATCTCAGATGTGAATAGAAGTTGATGTCATCCAGGTCTCAGTAATGAATATGGCATCCAAGTCATGTGGAGGTTGGCGATGTCAACTGCATTATAGAAGACGGGTGGGGGCAGCCAGTTGCAAGGCAGACTTGGTCCTGACAGCATTGTGTAGTCAAAAGTAAGTAATCTTGCCTAGATCAACACCAGCAGTTATGATTCCTTTAAAACCTATCCATCACTTTGTTGTGTTAAAAAAGTTAAATAAATAAAAGGCCTCACTGCTGTGACACCCACAGGCAATGTGAAAATCACATCCAATGATGATGTCACTCCCTGCAAGATCACATCCCATGACATCACCTGGGCCAAATGTTTAACTATTTTAAATGTTTTATTGTGCTTATAGCTAAGACAAACCTTTGCACATTTTAATAAATACATAATTAATAAAATCGATGCAGTACATTGTATAGTAGTGAACATGATCAAGGCTTTGTAGATAAGACAATACATAATAATAATAATAATAATAATAATAATAATAATAATAATAATAATAATAATAATAATCTCTACAGGGTTAAAGCAGAACATGGATTTAATTTGAATAAATATGTAAAACAAGTGCTACGCATAGAGTAAAGGTCTCCAGCACGAGACAATATTTTAAAACATCCAATGACAAATTTCACATTTGAATGTAAGGAATAGTGCAATTACAAATGTTATGTTATGGTAAGCAACAGACATACATGATAAGCTGCTGCCGTTATAACAATAGAGTGAGCGTAATAGATAGTGCTCCAAAGTGTGTAATGAATCTAGAGTAACTTTTGAGATATATAAAATGTCCAATTTCCTTCATTGAGTAAGAAGATGGCGAGCAATTTCAATGTCTAATGCACATAACCGACATAGCCTGTCTTTTTCGCTGTATTTTTGTCCACCTCCCTGTATGCTCCACTATAGGTAAAATGTTAAGACGTAGATACATGATAACTCTACGCATTTTAATAGAATACAACTTAATCCAGAATGAACGTGGGGAGAAGTGTGTGAAACCCTGCCAGCTTTACTCCTTCTATAATATCAATTTAGCCAGCGTATCAAAATTGGTTCTCAAGTCCAAATCTCAGGTTTTCTTTTTTAAATAATTGCTCTCTTCAGATTTAAGATCATTTTTTCGATGCATAGGTTTAACTGCAAAGTGTGTGTCAATACGGTTTCACTTAACTGCGTCAGAAACACGTTTTTGACTCCCTTTATATATTGATATGCCAGATAGCTGTTATAAGTATTTGTTTTTGGAGTCGATAATATAATTGAAAAATACAGATTACATCTCAGAATCAGCCAGAGTGATCAGATCGAGGGGGTCCCGAGCTCTCGTATAAGTTCCTCAACTGGCAGCGCTCGGGGCACCCCCAAGATTGATCTCAATAATTTACCTTCCAATGTTTCTATCCCAGTGATCATTGAAGGCGAAGGGGTGGAGCAAATGTACAACACATTTGGCAATATGCTTTTACGATATATGGAAATCATTTATTCATATAATGCCCACCAATCTTATGAATAAAATGTCTCAGTAAAAACCATTTCTTTAAGATTTTTGATCAAATGTAGTTATAATAAAAAGACATAGAGGGGGAGGTACACAAAAGAGAACCCAGGTAGCTATAACTGTCAATCCTTTCGAAGTAAGAGTTGGCAATGGACCAATTATGTGCAGGGTTCTTGTTTCCCCCCCAAAAAACGTATAATTATTGTCTTGCTGGTATTGATTTTAAGATTGTTCGCTAAGGCATAGGAAGATAATCCAGGCAGTGATCACTAAAATCCTATGGGTGTTTGATCCAGCACTATCGTGCCATCGCGCATCCAACCCAGGGAACTGCTATCTTACTGATATTAGGTGAAAGTTACAAACTGCCTTCATATCTTTGTCCATATTGCTAACGTATAGACTAGAAAGCATATAGGCCCACACACAGCCCTGTTTGACTCTGGTATTGGTCGGGATCTCCGAGGTGATCACAAACTCCTGGTTGACGCAAACTAATAAAGGAGTGTCAGTGTATAATGCTCTAATAAAATACAGTTGGCTCGGGTCGATTGCCCAGCATTCCAGTTTGGTCCAAAGCAAAGTTCTTAAAACAGTATCAAAGGCTTTTCTAAAATCACTAAAACATAAATATAAACTATCATTACCTCTATCTTTACATGCTGAAATAAAATACTGCAACAAACTGAAATTGTTCAAGGTATTATGACTTTTCCGAAATCCGGTTTGAAAAGGGAAGCACAGCCTTGCTACTTGCACCCATTTGTTCAATTTCTTAAGGAGTATAGTAGCAAATATTTTCTGACTGGTAGCTAGCATTGCCAGTAGGCGGTGGTAGTTTAAAAAATCTGCCTGCTCCGCCGTTTTAAATACCGGAATCAGAACTGATCTTCACCAACTGGGGGGATGATGCCTTCCATAAGTACTTTGTAAAATAACTGCTCTAAGAAACTGGCCCAGAGTAAAGGGTTCTCTTTTAACACTGTGTCGGACAGCATATCCGGCCGGGAGCCCGAGGACTATCAATAGTTTTAATGATCTCAAGTATATCATGTGATTCAAATCACTCAATAACGTATGCTTAAGGTGAGTACCTATTGTCCTTTAGGATCTGGGATCTTGGGGTTTCATATCATTCTTTAACTGCCCACATCCAATCAAATTCTCTGATGCGGTTAGCGCCAATGCTGTTGCTATTATTTCAAAATCGTCTAACCATGGTCCGAAATGGATGTGTTCTAAGCCAGTTTTTGTATTGGGTATTAGCTTGTGCCTTCAACTTACTTGAACTATAATGTTCAGCACACTGCCAATCCCCCTGCTCCCATCCCAGTATAATTGAAATTTGGCAACACAACACATTACACCTCTCTGGCCGCAACCTCCCATGCCACATATTGTAATCACTGCTTATGATCATACACGTTGCATGTATACAGCACGCGTTTGCTTCCTTGCAAGGTCTTTAGAAAACACCAAACATAGGGCCAGATTACAGAAACTTTGCTCTGGTACAAGTGCGGAAATTGCACGGTGTTAGCACTAGGGCAAAGTTTGCCATATTTTTGAAAACACTGGGACATTTTAGAACACTATTACACGGTGACAAGTGCACCTTGAGATGGTATTAACACGAGGGAAAAAAATTGACAGAGTACAATAAAGATACATTTTCAGTGAGTTTTTTCACAAGGGCAACGTTTGCCCTAGTGCTTAGCACTTGGACAAACTTTGCCCTGTTGCAATAATGCAGTGAAAATGTATCGTTTTTGCCAAAGGGCAATTTTTTTCCTCTTGCTTATACCCTGCCAAACTGCGCTTGCAAATCTTTAGGGGTTGAGGAAAAATGTAGAACGTTGGTTCAGTTACTCAGAATACTCGAGCATCCCTTTGTTTTTTTTGTATTAATTAAAAACATTACAAGAAAGGAAGAAGCTGAAACCTCGCAAACTCGCTGTGGCAAGCTCCCCCAGAGGACAATACCAGCAGCGACTCTTCGCGAGGACAGAAACGTAATTATGAAAATGACCTTCTGGAGTTTGTTTCACTGCTTCCATGAATTACAGGATGCAAGTCGCTCGTTATTTACAGAAAACTC
The DNA here is from genome assembly GCF_040938575.1 of Ambystoma mexicanum. Classification (NCBI taxonomy): domain Eukaryota; kingdom Metazoa; phylum Chordata; class Amphibia; order Caudata; family Ambystomatidae; genus Ambystoma; species Ambystoma mexicanum. The sequence continues at coordinate 1,155,313,650 of NC_090928.1, forward strand.
TCCAAGCAATTAAGGCACTCCAGTGCTTTTTGGCAGGGCAATAACGATACGATTGCCTTGGGCTTGCGCGCATGCCCACTTGCACGCAGCTGCGTCGCGGGAGCAACGCTTGAAGTAATTGCGAACTTGTAAGGCCTAAACAATCTCGTGGAAGAACGCGGCATTGTAGCACGGGTCTCGCGGGACAGGGAAGCATGATATCTCTCAATATGGCGGAGCAAGGCAACACGTTACAGTAATAGCTCAAGACAGCTTGTGAATAATGGATGCCCGCACAACGCACTCATTGCTACTGGCGGCGCAGAGTGCACTGCACAATGAGTGGCGATCACGTAATCCACGACCCCACAAAGGAATACAAATGTCACCCGTTAAGAGGTGTAAATTATGCATGTCCAGTTTGGTAATAGTGGGCCATTAGGGCATGCTTAGGTCCTGTGCAGAGGTACAATCAGCGTTTTACAGTTTAGAACGAAATCCATCATTACAAGGCCGACATCAGGGCTAGGCTTCCAGTTTTGCAAAGTGCAGCTTTCTGAAACATGCTTTCGTTCCTAGTATATGCACACCATTTTCCACCTCCCCATCTGTGTATTTTTTAAACATTAATCAAGTTTGTTCCACAGACTCATTTCACCAAAATGCAAGGGGTAGTGGAAAGTGACATCACACAATGCTTGACTTCTGATGACATCACGTGATGTCATTTGACCCCGCCCCTAAGTGACATTACGGGAAGCGAAGGAACACAATGTTTTGCACCTTGACAAAACAGGAAGTGGTATTACATACCATTGGATCCTAAGTACACTAAGTACACTACCAGACATATGGTTACAATATCACTTTAAGGTGATATACATTTCATACAAGAATGGATCGCCATATGTATCGTTAATATCAGTGTGTATAGGCCCATATTACCAAATTACTGTGAATGTAAGCAGACGTCCGTGGCCAAATGATAATGATGTGTTATTATATAGCACTTATGCTTAAGCGCTAGATATTGAACAAACATACACACATTATCTCCCAACCTTTGTTGGTACTCACGTATATACCTCAGAAGAATGAAAGGCTGAGTTGGCTGTGCCTGGATTTGAACCTGCAAACTTCAGATCACACACACATCGCATCAGCAAGCGCTCAACTCATGAGCTGTCTTACTGGCTATAGCTTTCTTATAGGCTATAGTAAAATGAGCATTACATGTCTGAATGTTTTCAAAGTCAGAAAGCAAAGTACACTCTGTAGTGGATACCATTACGCTGGTAACTGAGATTTACCAGCAGGCAAGTTTATCTGCAGGTCTGGTGCAAAGTGGGCCATATGTCAAGCCTGCGTGGGTCTACTTTTCAGGCTTCAACGTTTGGCAAAATACATACCATTGGGAGGGTCCATAACTGTGTATTAAATAATTTAGAGTAGCACACTCGAACATCATCGTGTACTCTGGGTACTCGTTACCTTATACATGCAAACAAACATCCTGAACAGCCTGCCACAGAGATAGGAACGATAGACACACTACAACAAATCATAAATTGTCACACAATTAAATCAATGGCCACTTTGTGTGCTATGGTCAGACATTTCTACACTGTGCACAAGCTTTTGGGCGCAAAGATTTTGTCAAGTGACCGAGGACACCGAGAAGAAATGTCTTGTGATGATCATAACAGAGGTAATGGCAGAAAAAACCTGCTATAATTTCAATTTGAGAAAAAGCAAAACAAACAGGGCCTCATTACAAGTCTGGCAGTAACCCTGCCATTGCTAGCGGTGGGTTGCCGCCGTACTTGCAATATTTACCAGCGCCTGGCTTGCCGGAATCACCAGGGGATTATGACCCCAGCATTCCCGGAAGTCAGGAGCCGGTAAATATGACTCAATGGGAATGGGGACCACGGAAGCACCAGCACCGTTAATAACAGTGCTGCTGCTTCTGAGGAACTCTACGGGCGGGTGCCGTTTCGCCCGCCATGTCTGCCCCTGGCAGGCAGGACGGCACCCGCCCGCAGAGTCATATTATGCCGGTCAAGTAACAACGGTGCCGGTAGGCTTAGTAGGCCTACCGGCAGAGGTGTTGCTAGGGGGGGCTATAAGGCTATAGCCCCTGATCTTTTGGTTGTAGCCCCGGATAGATTCTCAGGAGCTACAACCGAAAGGCTAGCTAGCCCGTGGTCCCAACAGTTCCGACATTAGCGTAGCCCCGGGTCTTTTCCAGACCTAGCAACACCCCTGCTTACCGGCACCGTTGTTAATTGATCGGCATAGTCAGAATGAGGTCCGTTGTCTGAAATAGATGCTTATTCTACTCTAAATGCTTTTTGGAAGTTTTTGTCTGAATTGTGAATTTGAGGTGTTGAAGAGCAGACTAAATCAGTCACTCACCCCCTGAAGTGTGCCTGAAATCAACCTTAAATGAGTATAGCAATTATTCCAGAAAGACAAATTATTTGTTATTTCTATTCTTTCTTATTTAGGGTCACTGCTCAGTGTTACCCTTGTAGAACCCCTTGTTTTTTTTTAAGAGTCCCGAACAAGAAAGCAGCCACTCCGGAAACAAAGAGCCACATGACGCTGGATGCAGCGAAGGAACTCAATAAAAAAAGAAATATATATGTACACATGTTTTTAGTATTTATGGGTAGCAAGGGAGACCAAAGGGGTAGCAAGGGAGACCTCAGGGATCACTGTGGCAGCCGCTGGCAACCCCCAAATTACGTCCAAGATTTATCCTATTAATTTAAAATGTACAAGTGTTACAAATAGATGCAAAATATGATATTTCTGTATGTTATGTTATGTTGTCTTGTACCACGCATTGCTGGCACTTGCATGGTCTCTTGCTGCTCTAGTGGATCTGCAATGGAGGAGGTTGGGGATGGGGGAGAGGGTTATTAGTGGGATTGAGAGGGAGAAGAGCCAGAGGGCTTTGATGTTTGTGTGTTTGTTTATTTATTTCTAATGCGCACCAGACCCGAGAGTATCAGGGCACAGCTGCAAGACAGTGCAAGACATGTGCTTTGGTAGCTTCAGTTCAGAAATAACAGTCACTGAGCGTTGGTGCGTTTTTCGTTGGTAGCCATCATGTGGTGTGGTTGTGCATGTGTGCTTTATGTGTGCTTGTGTTTGGTTTCATTTTGGTGTTGTTAATTGTGTGCAATTTGTGGTGCGTAATCCATCCAAGTGCAACACTTTTCCTACCCCAGGGCCCATCCAAGTGTAGTAAATTTCCTACCCCACAAATCCATCTAAGTGAAAACACATTTCCTACACACAATGTATAGCTAGGTGCAACACATTTCCTACCCCTGAAGTCCTTTTTAGAGCATCTAATTTCCTAGTCCAAAATCCATCTAAGTGTAACACATTTTCTACCTCAAAAATATTGTTGTGTTTAAAATGAGTAAAGTGAATAGTGTGACAGTGTTTAGTTGGTTTGAGGACAGTTGTGTCACCATTGCGTTCAAACAGGCCCAAGCATTCGCTACCCATGTGTTACACCCGACTTTGTTACCTTGACCCTCCAGGATAACATCTAGACTCCATACAAAGGGTTATCTTTAATTTATTTCCAAGCCCACCACATTGATCTTCCTCCGCTATATCCAGCTTCGACATTGTGCACCCTTTAATGCATCCAGATCCAAAGTAGTGGTCACCCTCGGGCACACCTAGACTCAGTAAACTGCCCACTCAGGAAGTTTATCTGCGGCAAGGTATGACTATACGGTCATGCAGTACTCATCGATTTCGCTTGTTTATAATGGGTGGTGTTTATCCCTAAGAGATGTTCTTATTTAGGGTTTTTGAAGAGCCATGTTTTTAATAGTTTGCTGAAGTTCTGGTGAACCTCTGTCCTCTCATATTTCTATTTGTAGGGAGTTCCAGAGATTGCCTGCTGTGTGGGAGAATGCTGGTCCTCCACATTTTATTTTGTGGATTTTCATGGTTCAAGGCGCGTGTTGTTGCTGGATCTTAGTGTTTGTGCAGGTTTGTAGATCCTGCATGTTTCCTGTATGAATTCCGCTCCTTGGCTGTGGACCGCTCTGTGTGCTATGGATAGTGTTTTAAAGAAGATTTGCTTTTGACTGTTGGCCAATAAAGCATTCATTGTTCTTGGCCTCAAGCCCAGGTATCGTATCTCTCCAGGACTGAAATCCCTGTACTGGCCCCCAGGGGCTGTGAGGATTAAATTCAAAACCCTTTACATTGTCCACAAGCCCTTCTGGGGACTGTGGCCTCTATACCTTCAACTCTCTCTTCGTAAATATCATCCTTCTAGAGCTCTTCGCTCATCCTCAGGGTCAGTCGCTTCTCCAAGCAACAAGTTGGTGGTAGATCTCTTTCTTTGGCTGGGGTCTTCCTCTCGAACAGCCTCCCTGCCTCTCTCAAACTTGAGGAGAACCAACTCCGGTTCCGGAACCACCTCAAGACCTGCATCTTTGCTTCTGCTTTCTCGCTTCCTCTCCCCTGCTGAACTTCCAGCTGAAACCAGAATTGCACTGGACACCTAGCTAACCTCTGATCGCGCGCCCAGGTCCCCTTCCCACCAATTGCACTCCTCCACTGCCCTCCTGGAAATCCATACACTTGGGGCTGTTTTTTCTGTATCCGTACAGTCCCTTATCAGCACTTAACACTTGATGTCTGCACTTACCCTTGCACTTGCCACCAGCTGGCCATACTTTTTATGTATTGGTTTTTTATGTATATTTACTGTTTATCTAATGTAATGAACTGCCCCCTCACCCTTCCCCTTGCACTTTTCCATTATCCCCTCCCCTGCACTTGCACAATCTCAATATCACCTGGCCTAGTAAGATTGTTGTGTCTATCTTCCCTCTGTTCCCCCCTCCCTTGCCTCGTCCCGCCTTGAACCACTTGTGTATAGGCGCGTTATAAATGCCATATCATATCATTCATAGTGCCAGTGTGATGTGGTGAGTTTAAGGAGCTTTCTTGCTGCTGCGTTCAGTATCCGTTGTAGCCTTTGTAACATGTAGTCTGGCATTCCTACGTATATGCTGTTGGCATAGTCTATTTTTGACATGATGAGGGAGATGATGGCAAGTGTGTTTTGTGTGAAAGGCAGGAATGGGAGGATATTCGTTATCATGTGAAGGTGGAAGAAGCATTTCTTAACTATTACATTGGACTATCATTCTAGCGTTAGTTCTTTGTCCATTAGGATTCCAAGGTATGTGATCACCTTGGTTTGTTATGGAAGTTTTCCCTGCTTGGTTGATCATGGAACGTACAGGTTGTTTGCCATTTCATTGGGTAAATGATAATTTCAGTTTTGTCCAGGTTTAGGTTAAGGCTGTTGGTATTCATCCATTGGTTTACTACCTTGAGACAGTCGGTTAGTGTTGCATTTTCCTCTTAGTTGGTGTCGATTTTTATATATGATTTAGGTGTTGTCTGCGTAGTTGTATCAAGTGAGGTCATGTTTTTTTTCATGAGGTTTATTAAAGGTGTCATGAAATTAAAGAGTAGTGTAACATCAAAGAGCCTTGTGGGACTCCATATATTGTTTTTTAGGGTGTTGTTTTGAAGCGTACTAGCCAAGTTGTTTTGGTTCTTTCTGTCAGGAATGATTTTAGCCAGAGCACAGATGTGTTGCCAATCTCAATATCTTCAAGTCTTTTGATCAGGGTGTCGTGATTGACCGTGTCGAAGGCTGCTCACAGATCAAGTATTATTAGTGCTGAGTTTGTGACAGAGTCAGAGTTGGTCTTTAGATCATCCCAGATGCACAGTAGGGTGGTTTCTAGTGATCTAATTTAGTGATCTAAATTATGGGGTAAACTCCAGTAGCCAGGATAAACAAAACGAAATCATAGAGTTATTGAATTACCAGTAAAAGTAATGTGGATTGTATGGGATATTCATGGCATATTAATGGCTGCTTGGTGTACAGTGAAAGTACTGCAAGGGGTCACTTTGGGTTATTTACCATATGATATAAATATCCAATGCAATCATAGCTCATAATTAGATGGCATTTTAAAAATCCAAGCTATTTAAATCAATGTTTGTACCCTTACCACAATACTCATAAGGCGCCTGTAGGTTCGAAAAACTGCAAACGAATTGCTCCCCTGATTTGAGCGAACACAAACTAACCATTTTTGATTATAATTAATGAATGGTAACAGCTTCTTAAATGATTTTAATCTGCAAATTAGATGCACCCCGTCCTTTGTATGTTTACCATACAGCAGATGGCCGCTCAACATTGGTTACAGAAAAGCAAGTCAGTCTAATTGCCTTGACAGCACTTATTAATATGATCCCTCCTGATATTTAATCAACGTGCAATGGCTAACACGTGCAACAACAATTAAGCGCGCGTCGGGTGCGCTTCATTTAACACACATCCCACTATGCGCCAGCATACCTGCCGTTATGCCTGCGGAACATTCTTTTTGACGAACCAGTTTGGTAATGATTTCTAACACTGTTTTGTGATCATGAATTTCGTCAACTTGTGTTCGTCCACGTCTTCATCGCGAATTCTTGGCGCGGCAGCATTACTCTGCCTCAAGAGAAAAGAATCAAGTTGTTGACTTGCATAAATAATTCAGCATTGCTGGTGAAATCTACTCCCGCTTCAATCGCAGCAGCAATGAAAGGTCAGTATGTGTCAGCGGTTGGACAAACTTTTTTTTTGTGTCTTTTGCAATTTATTGTTCACAAAACTGCAGATTCGCAGGTGCGATATATTTAACTTTGGTTGCTGCTGGCTCATGATACAGGATTCCTGCGACATTTTGTTACATTTCCCAACGACCTGAACGATAATAAGCGGTTGATCCCAAAACATTGATCTTTGCACTGAATTACTGATTTGTGCTCCTAGAACAGAGCTCACAAACAGCAACATTCTTTCCTCGTGTGTGAACATTGGCAGACATGTACACAAGCCTTTTCATTGGATTTGTACAAATGCACAAATAACATACACATTAGTAAACATTTTTGGGAGATAATGGGTACAGAATAACAGATGGAATATAGGAATGTATACATGAAAGTTTAGGGTGAAGGGGTGGAGCGATGGAGTCAGGAAAACAGGGTCTAGAGAGAGGGAACAAGGAGGTGTAGATGGTGGTCAACATTGAAAGATGGTTGGAATATCTGGATGGGTGGATAGATGGATTTATGAAAGGATGAAGTTGAAAAGGATGGAAGAATGGAGGCAGGAGATGTAGGGAGGTAAATATGGACATATAGGGGAATATGTATTGATGGTGGTTGAATGGATGGACGGACCTTCATACGGGGTGGGATTTTGGGAGGCGTGAAGGAATGGACTCAAGAAGTGGTGGGTGAATGATTGCATTAATGAACAATGAACAGCAAATAGACACTGTGGCAAATTAATAGATGTGGGGCATGTATGTACATGTTTGGTTTTTCATAGCGTGAGCCAAGCTGTGAAGCCTGGTAGATCAAGGGAATGCAGGGACAGTGGTCAATACCATGATAAAGCACATGAATACATTTAGAAAGACGGAAGCCGAGGAAGGCAGGTTTTGTGGGACCATTAGAGTCATGTAGGAAGGTTTGGGAAATGATAGAATGCACAGAGGATGAAAAGGAGGGATTCATGTATGCTACTTGCATGCATCGATGAATGAAGGGGGGATAGTGGAATGGTCAAATGTTTGGTGGAAACCTTGGGAGTGGACAATAGGAGAGTGAGAAGGCTGGAGAAAGAACCAGTATTTCCTTTCATTATGGATGTATATGATTGGATGAAAGGCGGATGGATGGAAGTTGTAAAAAAGGAGGAAGAATATGAGAGTTGTGTATAGAAATGATTGGACTGAAAAGGAAATAATTGGCAACATGAAATGTTTGGAGAGTTGCATGATTGTCTTAATGTGGCAGGAGGAAGAAAAGAGTTATGCATCTTCTTTTCAGTCCTCTTCATCCTTACTGCAATTACCTTTCATTGATCCTATGTCAGGCTTTCTCTTCCACTGTGGCTCCCCTCACAGCATCTCTGTTATATTGCTTGATAGTAGCCCATGTACAGGCTGGAATGTGTTTAGTGTGGTGAGATTCAGTCAAGATATGTCATTAGTGGAAAAGGATGCCATCACGGAACCCCAGGAGAGATTGTAGATAATAGTCTAGAGAGCTCTACAGTCTATTGGCAGTTGAAAGGGGGAACTGAGAGATGAGGCTGACTAGTGGTCCCATTTACCCATCATGATGAATCAAGGGAATTCATTCCTTCTCCCCAAGGGGGCCCCCCTCTCTAATGCTAGGGTGGTGAGCCCGCTCGGCAACACCCTCCCTAGGGTTGAGTCATGTGGCACCTCACCAAGACAGACTGCCCATGTTGGGACAAGAACTCTCATTCCTATGAGGAACTCTCTAAAAGATACCTTGAAATGTCTGCCTTTGAAATATTAGACTGATAAAGAAATATGCAATATAACGACTTCTGTAAAGAAAGAACTACCACATGTTATAGTCAAGAAGAAACAGATCCTGTCACTTTAAATGGAAACCTCAATTTAACTGGGCAGAGGAGGATGGAGTCGAGTGAGACGCTGCAGCAAGCGGAGGGAGAGAGACACAAAAGTCAGCCAGGGAAGCCCCATGGCAACGTATCACCTGAGAGGTGAGAAGACTGAGCAACTAGCGGAGCCTATGAGTTTGGAAACTGTTTGGGTGCTGAAGGCGGAGCGCTGGACACGCAGCATCCTTAGAGAGGGAAAGAGCGAGATGCTGAGGGTGGTGGTATAACCACAAAGACTTTGTGGTGGGCCGGAGGACGCCAAAACAAGGCCAAAACCACTAAGCGGTCAACGCTGTATATTCTCCAGGTACCCAAAGAGTTGCTAATCTGTGCAGAAGGAAAATATGGAACATGGGACACAAGTGTAGTGAGAGAAATGAAGGAAGAGAAGGAAGCGATGGAAACATCGATCCCTGAGCGATCGAATGACCTGGTGACATTGTCCCAGAAAATCCAAGGTAACAGGGAGAACAGGAGACATGGGAGGCCACTGGGGAATCGTTATGGGACTGCTCATACTCGTCCCAGTCAAATCAAAGTGAGCATAACCTCTAAAGTAAGAGACTGGAATAATGGCAAATCAAGAAAGCCGAATGCAATAAAGATTGAAAGAGAAACTACAAGGGACACACCTGGAGAGAAATGCAGATAGTTAAATATGTCTAAAGACAAAGGCTATAAAGAGAAGGAATACTATGAATTAAGAAGCAGAGAAGAGAATGCCAAGAGGGAGAGTTGTTGAGGCTGGATATACTGTCCTGTGATAAGGGAAAGCATCTAATTTTTGCAGAGGGAAAGAACAGAACCAATGTAACAGGAAACCATTAAAACAGATCAAAGCATTCATCCATGGTCACAGAAACCAACAGTTGAGAAAGAACACAAGTATGATCATAAACAAAAGGGGGTCTGAGAGTCTCTATACCAGCATGAAAACAGCCCAATGACCTGTTCTTGGCTGAATAACCCCTGCAAGAGACTCTACCAAGTCTTTAGCTCACTGTCCCTTTCAGATAGAAGAACTTTCCCTGCATATCAGGCTTTGTCCTGCCCAGGGGCAGTCCAGCACCGAAATGCTAGGCAATTCTTCTCTGAGCAAGAGTACCAACGTCAACCCAATACATGTGTTTCAACCTTGTTGGGCATCATCAGTGAGGTGGAGCTGTGCCTCTCTAAGAACAGTGAGCAAGGCGTCCACGTCTGTATCACCCTGGTAACTTGGGGTGAGACCCAAATTTAATTTATGCATAACAAAGGGGGGTCTGGGAGTCTCTCTACCAGTACGAACACAGCCCAATGACCTGTTCTTGGGTGAATAACCCCTGGGAGAGACTCTACCAAGTCTTTAGCTCACTGTCCCTTTCATAGAGAAGAAATTTCCCAGCATATCAGTCTTTGTCCTGCCCAGGGGCAGTCCAGCACTGAAATGCTAGGCAATTCTTCTCTGAACAAGAGTACCAACAGCAAACCCGTACATGTGTTTCAGCCTTGTTGGACATCATCAGTGAGGTGGAGCTGTGCCTCTCTAAGAAAAGTGAGCAAGGGGTCCATGATATCTGTAAAGAGTTAAACAAACTGATTAAACAAGCTACAAAAACCTATTTAAATATAACATATCAAGGAAAACCCAGAAGACGATATTTGCAAGTGTTGCGGTTTATTACGCGGTCACACTCAACTCAGGGAGCTCCTTTCCGTCCAATGAATGTGGCGCACAACAAATTACTATGATTTAGATTTAGGTCCTATTTGTTAAGCCAACCAACCCGTCTTGCACTGAACCCCAACAAATACCTGGTGCCACAATGGACTAGTAACCAGGCCAGTGTGTAGTACGAATATAGATATATTCATTTATTTAAAATAAATTTGACAAATAGACTAACATCAGCCACTAGTGCTGTGGCAACACAAGAACAAAAATGACTTCCGTAAAGGCACCAACACAGAGATAATACGAGGTATGCAGTCACAATTTCTTTTCAAATTACCCACCAATACAGAAAAAGAACAATTCAAGACACACAGGGATTGCTTATTTGGTTTATAATACTTTTCTCCAAGCAACGCCCACCCTCCAAACATCAATTAGAATTGGCTCCTCTGAATTGAAGGGAAAATTGAGTGAGAACACAATGGGAAAATTGTTTTAGGATTCTGATCACAGATGCAATATGAGGGAAAGAAAAGCAATGGGAACATTCATTTTGCCACACCTAAAGAGAACTTGGTGGTTTTGGTCAGAGCACAATGGGAACAAAGGGGCAATTTCGTTTTTGTACTGCACATGCAAAAGAAATACCAGGCTTAAAACGTCTGATTTAAAATGAAGGGGATAAATTGGGAATTTTGTTTTACACCCTGCACACTCAGTGGAAACAGGGTTTTGGGATACATTTTTTGGGTAAATCTTTATACCTTTACCGGCACAAAACGCACTGGGAAGACCTTGTTGGTTTCAAATGCCAACAAAACACAGACCGTGATTTCCATAGGGTAATTCATTGATTTCCTTTCATTAAATATGCTAAGGATCTACACAGACACACATGATATTTTGCTAGGGGGATAATAACGTAAACAATGCTTGACAATGCATGGCCTAGACAATGTATGGCTTTGGGGATCGTTTTACTTATAGGATATGCCTTGTAATGGACATCAGGCAACATCAGGGCACCTCTGGGACAACAAGGGTGTCAGTCAAGGATAGTCTCCTCTGAATCCTCCAAGGGGTCCCTGTCAGCTTCTGTCTCTTGGTCCCTTTCTCCAATGAAAGATTTGGGGCCTCTCTGTTTGGATGTTTCTCGCAATAGTTCATCAGCAGGTTGCCTCCCGGAATTAGTAAAAAAGCCCAGTTCTAATGCAAACTTGTTTACTTGTAGGGCAAATGACATCACAAACTTGTCATGATTCCCGCGAAAGCGATTGGTTGGTTTTCTCTACCCACCTCCCACCTGTTCACTAATAGGACAAGGAGATGAAGTGTGTGAGTTAGGACAGCTGTGAGAGGAGAAAGCTTTGTCATCCCAAACTGACATGTGGGCTCAGCATGTTCAAAACTCTAAAAATCTATCAACATGGCAGGTACCCTAATTTATGAATATATTTAAAAAAAATACATTTTAAGGCAAATCAGATGATGCTAATCTGAAGTCGGCATGTCCTTCCTATGCAGAGATACTTTGTTTTCTTCATTTACTAAAAAATGTGCCACTTCATAGTTCCCATGTTAATTATTTCCTTCACCCTCACATCAACTTTCAAATCTCTAGGAATCAAGGGAAGGCCCAAATCAAATTTTCATTAATAACTTTAGTTATCTTTATCACACAAATTTTGTTTAGCATGTTTCAAAGGGGGTTACTTTCACTTTTAACAAAAGTCTAGAATGACCACCTTAGCATATACAATGCCCTTTTTATGCAATAGTATGTATTTTTCTATTAACTAAACTGCAATTTGTTTTCTTCATTTGCTTTCAGTTTCATTTTCCCTTTAGCATGTGACCAACCAGAGGCTGGCTCATGTTTATGTTCACCTCCCCCTTCAAGTCCTGTGCTGGACCTTATTGCAACTCTAATGGACATTTGATGGGAATTGTGACCTCAAGGTCACATTTGCTGAAAGAACAGGCATGTCCTTATCTGTTTATCTGTATTTCTTTATATATTTTTAAGTAATTGCCCTGATGGGTGGTTGACAACCAGAACTCTCTCCCCAGGACAGCAGAGGAAAGATCTTGGAGGTTAAGTTTAATCTTTTAGCTGAAGTGAGCGGCTGCATGCAAACATTCTGCAAGCAATGGCTTTTAAACTCACACACAATGGGCCTCATTCTGAGTATGGTGGTAGTCATGGTGCTATATGCGCCATGACTACCTCCCATACCGGTTCCGTCTCTGGTTTGGTGAAAGGGAGACTTACCGGTCCAGTCCGACCTTGGTGGGACGGTAAGTCCCCATTCACCAAACCATTCCCCATTCCCATTTGAGCCCCCATAGGGATCAATGGGAATGGTGAAGTAGCTAATAACGGTACCGCAAATTGTGGTACCATTATTAGCTCCGAAGTCCCTTAATGGGTCCCATCCACAACGCCTGGTCAGACCAGGCATTAAAGGAGGGATCCGCTAAGGGACCTCGGAATAGGGCGCAAAGGGATTACCGGCACAGGTGTCCTTACCGGTGCCGGTAATCACTTTGCGCACAACTCGGAATGAGGCCCAATGTATTTTACATGACATTTTAGAAGGCACCCAGGCCTTATATCCATGTGTAATGTACTTCTGTAATCTCACAGTTGCAAAATACATGAACATCACTTCTGGATTGTCCATATCTATAGGGCAGATACATGGGAAAAACATGTGCAAACTCTGAAAGTCTAGTGAGCACTTCTCTCTGCACACTATCATGTGGATGCAGAAAAACAAAAAGGGAAATTATTTTATTTCTTGTAAATGAAAGAAGCTTAGTTTCAATTACAATTTTGGGATCACAGTCTCCTGTTGCATAAAGATATTGTACACTCTGCTGTCTCTTTAAGTAAAAGTGCAGCACTCCACGGATTGAGTAAAACAGCATTGTCAGCACATGTCTTTCTTTTCCTTGCTAAAATCCATTGTGCGTATCTTTGCACTTTTGAGATTCCAGCCCAGTTTCTTTCCTTTGTGATAATTGCGCCACCAAATTTGAATGTTGAATTTCCATTGCAGCGGTATCCACCTTATCCACGCAATGATCATTTTCCATGTGACAAGTAGTTGAGCAATTTTGTGTTAAAAAAAAATCTGCATTGTCTCTTGCCATCTGCATGTTTGATGGAGATGTATTAAGAAACAACATCTATTATGGCCAACATAAAATCATGCTCCCAAACTATTCTGCTTATTTTGCTGAGAAAGTATTTTGTGTCCCTCAGGCAAGAGGGAAGTATTGACACAAAAGGAAACAAAGTTTCATCAACATACTTTGAGATGGTTTCCAGTTGCGCTACATGAAGGGTGACTATTGCTTCTTGTATGTAATCGCCTTTGTCTAAAATTACAATGTTGTTACCCTTGTCTGAGGCTTTGATAACACAGTTTGATCAATTCTGAAGCTCTGTAAAAGTTACCATTTCTTTTTTAGTAAAAGTTCTTTTAATTTGACAGTTCTGTTGCCTGACCTTTTTCAGGTCATGAATGATGAAATCCTGAAAGGTTTCAATGCATCCTCCTGGTTGGAAAGTGGGATTGAATCTAGATTTGTTTCTTAATTTGTTTTTTATAGGCCAGTCAATGTTAATTTTTAAAGCTTCCCAGTTAGTAAATGGAACCACCTCATCTGCTGTAGCATCTTGTAGAGGTGGAATCAAGTACCCCCACCCAAAGCTCCTCCCCCATGTTGCCAATATGTTGGGAGCCAGAGTGTGAGACACGTGAAATGCCAGTGAGAGTACCAATACCAAAGAGAATCCTGGATGTAAGATACCCATTGAGAAAGCCATACATGCATACACAACAATATGATGGGCATTTGAAAGAAATCCTGGAAGAAGCTTGAAAAGTGAGTAAAAGAGAAGATTGGTGACGTCATGAAGAGAAGAGCTGATGCACCCAGAAGAGATGCAGAGGCGAGAGAGTATAATCACTCTATAGACACTCAGAAGAGGAGATGCCAAAGATGAGCAACATTTCAGGCTTGAGATGAAGATGCTCATGCTAACAGAAATAATGAAGAAGATATCAAGTCGTTTTACAATTGTACAGAAGCAGTAATGCAGGTAGACAAAGTATTCCTAAAGGCTGGCTATGTAGTGAATAGATTATGTCGATGCGCCAACGTATATGCATAGGAATGTATGGACTATGGATGATTCCACAACACACTTTAGCAGAGCAAGATCTAGTAAAAAGGAAGGCAGTTAGACATTGGAAAATGTAACCATGGAGGTGAACCAAGGAAGGGTTCGGCTGGCTCAACACCAAGAAGTCAAGGCCACCTTGGGCCTGAGTGTTCGGAGGAGTGGTTAATGAACGTGTGAAAGAAAGAACAAAACTCCTGTCTTAGGTGAGGAGTGAGAACATTGAAGACATCAGAGGTTCATCATTTAATAGTATTTTAAATGCAGAAAGACTCAAAACATGGTTTGCATTCACATGGTTGGATGAAAATAGACACTGGGGCGAGCTGTATCGAAACCTAGAAGGCATAGTATGCCTATATTCCCATATATTCTCAAGCTCAGAGAACATTTTCAAGGCTAAGTTCAAAGCTTAATTGACTGGCAGACAGCAAGGGTGATGATGAATGACAGGCTAATTGGTGGGAAGATAGGTGGAATATTACAGAGGGGTACAGAGGGGTACAAGTGTGCCAACCAATTGGAGAGGGCCACGTAATAGAGATCCCTATAGTTTGTATAACCAATGGGACGTTGTGTATTTGATGACGTTCATAGTGACCTGCACTAGAGGAGGGCTTAGTTGCCCCTCCTGATGTTGGAGACCCAATCACCAAACCTAACAAGTATGGAATGTATACCTACATGATCCCTGTAAGCCTATCACCTTCCCAAGTAGGTTTTTGTAGTTTGCCACATAGATTGATGTCAATGATTACGTGTTTTTGCTATATAACCTGCATTCTTTATGAAACTCACTGAGTGTGAAGATCGAGCTTGTTTGTGGATGTTCACTGTAACTTTCTGTTTTTGATAATTGATATTAAAACATTTACACTTTGCCAACTTCCTGAGTCAGTTTGATTATTGATGTTGAGTATGTTCTGCTTCTCCATCCATCTCAAAGTATTGCTACCCTGTCTTAAAGGGATGGGTCGGACACCCCAGTTCAGCCTGATTCCAAATGTGCCAGACCTAGAAGCGTACAAGTGTCTTCAATAAATGCTTCTGTGTGTCCATTAAATGCAATACTTTGCCATGGTATACATATTCTATGTTATGCCCCAATATGGTTTAATGATCTTCTATGTTCCCAGTGGTTTCTGAGACCTGTAAAAGGCCCTTTCTTTGCCTTTTTGCTGAATTGCATTCTGGTATTTGTAGTCTCCCAGTTAGGATGGGTGGTAGGCAGAATTATATGCAGTACCCTTTGGGAACCCCACACACAATTAAGACTACAAGTGACAGTACAAATTCACCTTTGGTACAAGCCTGTACTACATAGTAAAGTGGTAGTGATGGCTGAGCAGCCAGGCTTATCTCAAGAGCAAGTGAGCAGTATCAATAGTTACAGAAAGGACAGCAATTAATATGATTCAAACAAACACTGACTCAAGGTTTCTGAGTAAAATAATATATATTTATTTACACATCAGTTATAAAACATTTCACTAAATTAAAGCAGTTAAAAATCACGCTCTTAATACACTACACCACACCCAACAGATTCTGGACAAGTTAGGCTCAAAATGAAGTATGAGCAAAATGGCACTCCCGTAATTTAAAAGGGAGGGAAAGACAAAGTTAGGCATAAATTGGGCAGCACCAACAGGTAAGTAAGCAGGGCAAAATAGAAAGGGAAACTAAAGTGATGGAATCAAATCAAAAAGGCTTAGGGCCCAAGTCAATGGGACAAAAGTCTTTTGCTCAAGATCACACAGTTCAGGGTAGTGAGTGGTTAAGTCCTTGCCAAGAGTTCCAGACGAAGTTGGTTGGCAGAAAAGTTAGTTTAAAGAGTAGAGAAGGACAAGCCCTCGGATTGGAGAAAGGTTTTACACATCTTCACTGCGGCTGCACGAAATGAACAATCGGATTTGCACAGTACCTTTCAATGGAGAAGAAGCTGTAGCTGAGGCGGATGTTCCTAGCAGGTCTTGGAGGCTCACGGTTCCTGAAGTGACTGTCGGACTGACATGAAGTAGGAAGACTGGAGGGTCCTGCACTGCGCAGGGAAGAAACCAGCAGCAGAGCAAAGCAAACAAATCAAAGGTGCGCTCCTTAAAACCCAAGCAGGGTCCGACCTTCCGGGCTATCCGGTTTACTGTAGCTCTGTACAGAAAATTCGACCAGAGGAGGGAGTCCTGGCTTGCAGTTTGGTCAAACTGTTGGTCCCACCAGCTCAGGGGAAGAAGATTCCTGATAGATCTTCTCTGTCGTTGGAGTCTGAAGATTCGGACATGCAGCAGGGCTTCACCGGGTGGTACAGTCATTTTAGGTGTCCTGTTCTGTCAGCTCCTCGTCGATTCTTTCATTACAGTAGCGACTCTGCCTTTCCAGACCCAGAGACCTGCTTTTTATGCAGTTTTCCCCCATTCACACAACATGGCTGTCAATCACACAGCAGGGCCAATCAGATCAGAGTGTGACATGGGTATCCAAGGAGACCCTGTGCAGGGAGTCCTAAACCCCTCCCTCACATCCTGCCCCCCCAGGCATACAGGCACCTAAGGAGGGCTTCTGTGCAGAAGCCTGCGAAAGGACGTTGAACAAAGGAACCAAACCTAGTTTGTCACGCAGAGAAAAACATGAGAAAGTCTTTTACCAAAATAAATGGCAAATAAACCTAGCTGGAACCGTATAAAAACGTATATGGTCTAGCGGGTTTAAGTTTGAGGCTACTAAGATAGCCTAAAACAATACCAAGGTTATTGAAGATAACCATAGCAGGAACAATTGGATAGCTACCACTGCCACCAGCCAAGTCTTAATGAAATGGGAGCGAAACAATGCTCCAAGAGAAACAGATAAAAAGGGATTTTTAACCCTTTCCAGTACTCTATGTAAGATAGTTTGTACTGGGTTTGTGGATTTAAAAAGACTAACAAAGTCAATGGCAACTTTACATGTTTCTGAGAGACAGTAGTCAGTCTCAGAAAATGGAGTCTGAGTTGGGAACTCTGAAAGACAACCCTGTGTCACTGCACTGAAGGTGCTGTGTAAGACACAGTAAAAAGATGATGCATATGGAGTAGGTGAGGCTCCACAGTCCATGAACACAAGAACATGTTAAATACACATAGCAAAACACATGTAAGAGTGGGAAAAAAAGGCTCACACTCTTACCAGGTGAAAAAAATAAATCCTAGAAATTCAGCAAAGCTGCTGAGGGACTCAGTAGGTAAGGGAAATTAGCCATTCTGGAGAATTCTCCTTAACAATGGTGGGTATGTATTTATTTTTACATTTATAAAGCACACTAAGCCCAAGGGCATCATGGCACTGTTAAAGGAACACAGCTGTGTTCCTAGTGAAAGTGACATCATGTAGGATGGTTCAGGACTTATCCTGTTGAACACAATTGTAGAGGTGGAAGTTTCAGTGGTCCCCATCCCTGCCATCAACCATTGCAATATCCCCACTGCAGTGATCCATTTCACAAAAATAGACCTCAAGAATGCATTTATCTCCATCCCATTGCACCCTGACTCCAAGTATCTCACGGCATTCACCTACAGTAGCCAGAGGTTACAGCACACTCATTTGCTGCAGGGATATTGTGAGTCTCTGAGCACTTTCAATAGGGTACTGCAAATGGACTTAGGGAACCTACAAGTACAGAGCTAGTGTGTAGAAAAATAGAATAGCAGTGTAGAAATGACTCAGTTACACTTTTGACTTTATTTCCAGAAAAGGGATATAATGTTGACAAAGAGAAATTGTGATACTGCCAGCAAGAGGTTGCATACCTAGGGCAGATAATAGCAGCAGGGAGGAGACTAACTCCAGAAAGGACAGCAGCAGTACACCACACCCCAAAAGCCAAACATGGTTAGGCAGATGCATCAATTCCTCGGATTATGTAACTATTGTCTGGCTTGGATATTCGATTACTCCACCTACACCAAACCTCTATTTCAGCGGATAAAAGAAGCACAGCAGGTTAAGGAACCCCTTGTCTGGACAGATGAGATGGTCCAATCTTTTCAGGAACCAAAACATGCAATCAGTAATGCACCTGTTTTAGCAACACCAGATTACAACAATCAATTCTTCCTGTTCTCACATTCTAATCGTCAAGTGATGATGGCTGTCCTCACTCAACAGACATCAATGGGACATAAGCTTTTGGCTTATTACAGTGATTTCTTAGACCCAGTAGTGCAAGGACATCTTCATTGCACTGGCAGCAACTACTGTTGTGATACAAAAATCCTCAGCAAACACAATGGGATTCGCTTTCACGTTATACATGGAACACCTGTTTTTTCCAAACTAGAGAAATCAAAATCCGCTCTCACCACACAAAGAGCGTCAAGTTACAAGGTCATTCTGTCCAACCCTTCCATTCACACTGTCAATCTAGCAATGTTCATTGCAGATCCAGTACAGTCAGACAACCTGATTGCACTACATACAAAGCCACTTCAGATGGCACTACCCATGTTAGGGAAGATCCACTTGAATAAGGTGAAGTGCTCTTCATTGATGATTGATCATATCACTGGGGTCAGACACATGGGGCAGCAGTAGTAAGGATTGAAGAAGGTGAGTACAAAATGATATTTAAGGTACACATGCCCTCACATAACCCAGCCCAAGCACAAGAGCTTGTAGCACTAAAAACAGCAATGGAGTTATTAAAAGGGTGCTTCACTACCATGTTCTCAAATTTAACATATGTCACATCGACAATACATTCAGGCCTCTCCAGGCGGCAGAGGGGAGTCTTCCAAAAAAACAGGTGGCACACCCGTGCATCATGCTGCTTTACCTTCTAGGTTAATTGATGCGTTAACGCCCCCAATCATTTGCAGTAGCAAAGAGCGCAGCTCACACCAAGGGCACAGACCCTATTGATTATGGTAATGATGCAGCAGATGTAGCAGCAAAAGAAGCAGCATACCTGGAAATGCCAAATCCCACAGTGTCTCTGAGGTAATATTACAGCAAGTAGAATGTATAACTCCTTACAATGCAATACTCATATTATAGAACCACAGGCATATGGTCCCCCACAAGAGAATACATTATGGATCAAAAGAGGGTGTTCCTTATCCCCCAAAGATTTAATACTGGAGACAAAATATTTCAGGAAAAGCCCCAGGAACTATTGACAGTTGCCCTTGAGCAGTTGCACTACCCTGCACATCTATCTAAAAGTACATTGCAGCTGACATACAGGATGAATGGTTCAATCCCAGCATCCAAGAACATCTTGATAATTTCATACTTAATTGTACCGCATGTCAAAAGTACCCTTAAGATGTTGAAAGCAACATTGTCCCACACCTCATAGCCATTTTGACACCTCCACATTGATTACGTGAACGTGGTTAACAGGTGCATTATCCTCTGTTATCTAATTGTTGTGATGTGAACATTCTCTTGTTGGCTTGAAGCAGGTACCTGTATCCACCCCAATACCAAATCGGCAGCCAAATTCTAGTGCATGAAGTATTTCTCCGGTGGAGAATATGTGATGTCCTCAGATCTGACAATGGGATTCACTTCTTTAATGAGCCCTGCAAAGAAATGTTCTCTTTATTGGGCTTAAAGCGCAGAGTGTGCTCAATCTATCACCGCAGATCAGTGGGGTTGTGGAATGCCTACATGGTCTAAAAACATCTTTCTAAAATCTGTAGCACATTGAAAAAGACTTGACTGTACTGTTTTCCATTAGCATTGTTGCCTCTTTGTAACAAGTAAGGGTCAGATCATGATCTTACTCCTCAAGAGATAGTAACAGACAGGAGGCTGCATACTCCACTCACAACTGCACCCACAACTTCTGATGCACACAATTCTGATCAAATTCTAGATTGTGAATGACACGGATATTTTAGGGAGTAAACCAAATTCGTCAGACTTATTTCACACCAGATTGGTCCCTAATGGAGAGAACTAACTTAATCAGCAATGGACACACTAACAGCACAACAGACTCAGCACTTCGAGTGCTGAAACAGCTTTTCCCTGACAAGGAAATATTAATCTCCAACTTCATATGAAAGTACAATAAACCACAATTTAAAGGTCCCTACGATGTCATCTACGCCACACCCACAGCAGTTAATGTTGCTGGTAGCAAGATGTGGATAAACATAACAGGCACCCGGAAAGAACAGATCCAACACCCCTCTCCAGGAACAGGAGGAGTAAAAGGAGTGAGAAAAAGATGAGTGTCATTGATATTTATATTTTGAATTCAATGCGCCCCTTCTGGTGGAGAGATGCTATGACCTTTTTAAAGCCTTCTCGAAAAACAGACAATGTTAAAAGGAGTATGCCTTGTATTTTTTCTTTTTTCTCGTTATCTTTATTTTTCCTTATGGTGGAATATATATATATAGTTGTTTCTAGGGGTGGGTCCATTAACGTAACTAACACTGTATGTATGTCTGTGAATAGTAGTATATAGTAATATATTGATGACCAGAATTAGGAGGGATATATGACAAATCTGTGGATGATGTCCCTTCTCCCCTAGAGGGAGACCTTTCCGATGTGTCCAGGGTGGTGCATCCACAGACAATAGTCCTCCTGGGTGTGGTGCACCAGGGGAAGATCAGATTGGAGAGGAAGTCCCTTATGAGATTAGGGATGACTATCCTCTGAGAACCAGGCATACCACAGCTGTGTTAGACCCTCCTACTTTGCCCAACCGTAACTTTGCTCCCAAGAACACAAGAAAAAGAAAGAGACATTTGTATGTTTGGCAGGAGAGTAAACCAAAAAGGCAAGAGACATTATTGTGAGTCTGGGAACCTTATCCATACTAGAGCCAGAGAACAAGAGGGTCTTGGGCCATGAGAGAAACAGAGATAGTAGAGAGGGAAACATGCTTGGCAGGAGAGTAAACCATGCTATTGCAATAGTGCATTGCGAGTCTGCGACCCACACCCATATGAAAGCCAGAGAATAAAAGGGTCTCAGTGTCACGCCCACCTGGTCTCCGCTGGGGCGTAGCACGTAGTCGTATGACCAGGAACTGCACTGGTGTAGTTTTGATGGTATAGCGGTGTCCTCTTCCTTGTTATCTCCCCAGAAGACGTTAGCCTGTAATGTAGAAATAAGAAGTTAGCTAGGGTTGGATTGGCCCCACTACCTGCCACGTCCTGGTGGCCGTCTCCTCTCTTGCTCACCTATGAGTTTGGTGAGGTTGGCGCTCCGTCCTGCTTGACCTTCAGCAGGGGCGCGGTAGGCTCAGTATTTCTCTGCTGGGCGCAGTTACTTCATTGTTCCTGAGTGCTGTTGCTGCTTTTTCGGAACTGACCACAAAAGTGATGGGTGGAAGGTTTCGAATGAATCTAAACCACTGGCAATTGCTCTGGGCCAACCTTCCACACCACCGTTTTTTAGCCCGTCTGCGCCATTGCAAAAGGGGACCAGCCATGTGCAAATCAGTCAGCAGCTGCCGCCACCGAAGGTAGCAGCCCAGCCCGAACTGCTAGGCCAGGTCCCCTCTGCACAGAAAACCAAGCAACCCCAGACATGTTTCGGCCTTGTTGGACCTCCTCAGTGAGGTGCAGCCTGGTTCCCTGTGGCACAGCGAGCAAGGGACCCACGTCTGGGCATACCCTCTCTCACAAGGAGAAACAAACTGACCACAAAAATGATGGGTGGAAGGTTTCGAATGAATCTAAACCACTGGCAATTGTTCTGGGCCAACCTTCCACACCACCGTTTTTTAGCCCATCTGCGCCATCGCAAAAGGGGACCAGCCATGTGCAAATCAGTCAGCAGCTGCCGCCACCGAAGGTAGCAGCCCAGCCCGAACTGCTAGGCCAGGTGCCCTCTGCACAGAAAACCAAGCAACCCCAGACATGTTTCGGCCTTGTTGGACCTCCTCAGTGAGGTGCAGCCTGGTTCCCTGTGGCGCAGCGAGCAAGGGACCCACGTCTGGGCATACCCTCTCTCACAAGGAGAAACAAACTGACCACAAAAGTGATGGGTGGAAGGTTTCGAATGAATCTAAACCACTGGCAATTGCTCTGCGCCAACCTTCCACACCACCGTTTCTTAGCCCGTCTGCGCCATTGCAAAAGGGGACCAGCCATGTGCAAATCAGTCATCAGCTGCCACCACCGAAGGTAGCAGCCCAGCCCGAACTGCTAGGCCAGGTCCCCTCTGCACAGAAAACCAAGCAACCCCAGACATGTTTCGGCCTTGTTGGACCTCCTCAGTGAGGTGCAGCCTGGTTCCCTGTGGCGCAGCGAGCAAGGGACCCACGTCTGGGCATACCCTCTCTCACAAGGACAAGCAAACTGACCACAAAAGTGATGGGTGGAAGGTTTTGAATGAATCTAAACCAATGCCAATTGCTCTGGGCCAACCTTCCACACCACCATTTTTTAGCCCGTCTGCGCCATTGCAAAAGGGGACCAGCCATGTGCAAATCAGTCAGCAGCTGCCGCCACCGAAGGTAGCAGCCCAGCCCGAACTGCTAGGCCAGGTCCCCTCTGCACAGAAAACCAAGCAACCCCAGACATGTTTCAGCCTTGTTGGACCTCCTCAGTGAGGTGCAGCCTGGTTCCCTGTGGCGCTGCTTTTTCGGAATGCTTGGATAATCAGGTGAGTCTCTATCTCAATAACAGGCTGGTATAGATGCGCATATTGTTCCAAGGCTTTAAACGTGTTTGTCTTTCTTGCAGATGCAGTTTTGTGCGTCGTCTTGGAGAAGATTCGGCCCTCCTGGGATGCTGAGCTGGTTGCCTCCAGGTGAGTATAGGTGCGAATGAATGGCGCCGGAAGACACAGTAAATGTTCGTTTTTATGGTGCGCGACTAACCTGCTGTTTTTTCTGTTCCCCTTTTGCAGGCGCGGCCCCAAAATGAAGAATGGAAGAACCGCTCCGAAGAAACCCGGAGGATGCAGAATCCCAGGTGAGTATCGGAATCTGCGTGGGAGTCCTTTTCCAACAGGGTGTCATGATCACAGCAAAAGTTCCTACAATTGCGTCCAAAAAGAATTGGTCTTCAATCTACCATTCGTGGATGTTAAGAAAAAAACAACTCAGGGCAGTGTTAGGCATGGGCAGTACTTCCCAACACTCAACAGGGCTGCCTGGTTTATGCTGGTAGAGTGCGCAGTGTAGGTCTAGTTGTTTTCTCTCTCCTCCTATTTAAGCCCCTCCCCTCGAGCATTCCCTGCTTCGCGTTCGGAAAGAATCCAGTCAACGCTTGCCGCTGTCCTGCTTTAGGTCCTGTCACGTTCCAGCGCCACTAGTTACACTTCCCTTTCTGTCATTTGGTTCCCTTTTCAGCCCGTTATTGTTTCCCTGAGTTCCCTGCAGATCCTACAATTTCTAGTCATAGAATCTTCCACAGGCGGTGTTTGGAACTCTCGTCACAGACTTCATTCCGGTCACTCCTTTAGCCCCGTCATTTTCCAGTCACGGAACGACTTCCATAATTCAAGAGTTTCCTGTCAAAAATTCTTCGCAAGTACCTTTGCTCTTATCCTCTGAAGCAGCATAACTTTTCCCATGATATTGTGAAGTTCAGTGTTGCGTTGTAATCAGTTACTGAGCACTTGTTGCGCGTAACGTATGGAGCTGGGTTTGCGCTTCATTAGTTACTGAGTGTTCTTTAGCTTTGGACCTTAGTTTGGCGTGTGTTCTTTACATATTGTTTGAGTTCGCCGCAAGCCTTGTATGGCATGTTTGCCGTATGCTTTTTTACTTATTTTCAAAGGCTTGAACACTTTGGGGGTTGTGAGTGTGTTTCCTGAGGTAAATTCGTTTTCCGGTTGTGGTGCCCATGAATGCGTGGGTGTAGAAATTCCCCTCACACTTTAGGTACTCCTAAATTTCCCAGTCCTAATTCCAGTCACTTCAGTCCGGCGCAGTTATCCTGGTTTCACACTCTTATCTGTTGTGTGATTATTTGTGCGCTGTACCTTTTCCAGTTTATTGAACATTAGTGAAAATTTCCTTCCTAGCTACCTTAGTTAGCACCATCTCCCCTCTTCAGAACTAGCGCCCCTGCACCGATGCAGGATGGAGAGCTAACAACATAAATTCCTAAGGTAATTTGAAAAGCTGAAGTGTTATATGAGAGTGTAGAATTAGTTTAAACTCCATAGAAGTGCTAATCAAAATTCTTAGAAATCTCTTGTGTTTGTCCTAGGAACTCATATTCGTATGGTTGAAGGGAGAATTGGGAGCTGCACCAATTGAGAAGAACTGTGTTACGTAGTTCCATCGTGAGTGTCCCCGCAGAGTCCAGGTAAGCGTTACAGAACGCGAAGCCCTTGAAACATACTCTGCCTGGACATCATGGGAACTCCTGAGGTTGATCTGTTGGCCCAATTGTTGGGGGAATTGAGAGCGGAAGTGCATGCAGCACGTTCCGGAACTAATGCTCTGAGGAAGGAGTTAGTGGTAAACAGGGATAGAACTGAGGAGTTGGCCCGCCAATTATTGCAGTCACAAGCTGGTCAGGTTCCGTTGCCTTCTGGTAACCCCCAAGTTTCAGCCCCAATTGCACCATCAGTTCCTGTCCAAGTAATCGTACCAGGAAATATTCCCTTGGCCCCCCCAGAACACTTTTTTGGAGACCCAAAGAGGTTTGCAGTGTTTCTAAATCAATGCAGGCTACATTTCTTATGCAGGCCGGGAACGTTTCCCACAGACCAATCTAAGGTGGCCTTTGTGTTGTCTTACCTGGGTGGGTATGCTGCTGACTGGGCAGTTCCTCTTGTCAATAGAGATGATCCTGTGTTGAGAAACTTTCAAAACTTCCAATGTGAACTAGAAAAACTTTTTGCCCGCCACACCCAAGGACAAGCATTAGATAATGAATTGTTGTCACTTCGACAGGGTAATCAAGATCTGCTGGCATATGTAGCCACTTTCAATAGACTTGTTGCAGAAACCAATTGGCCCTCAGAGAAAAGAACTACCTTGTTTTACCATGGGTTGCGGGGTGAGCTGAAGGATGTCCTAGCACAAGTGGTGAACCCACCAGAAGGAATTGCCGAATTCATAGACTTAACCATCCAGTTGGATCACCGACTTCAAGATCGAAGAATGGATCGAGGTCGCCCAGAGAATCGGGCGTATTTTGTTCGCCCCAAGGAAACTTCTGGAAGGGTGTCATCAGAAAACCATGCCGAACCTATGCAACTGGGTGTCATTCGTGGTCCTATCTCCCAAGCTGAGAGAGAAAAAAGGCGGCAGCAACAGCTCTGTTTGTACTGCGGGAAGGCTGGTCATTTCCTGAAGGACTGTCCTGTGAAACCTTCACGAAAACCCCTGGGCGGTGTTAGTCAGGAAAAGAAGGAGCAAACTCCGGAAAACTTAAGTGCCCGACAAGCATAGAGGTCAGCTTGTCGAGCGTTAAGGTTTCGGCGACCTCACACTTTGTGATTCCAGTTATCCTATTCAGTCAGGATTGTCCTACAGAAAAATTCACGCTAAACGCTTACATTGATTGTG
The DNA here is from genome assembly GCF_040938575.1 of Ambystoma mexicanum. Taxonomy (NCBI): domain Eukaryota; kingdom Metazoa; phylum Chordata; class Amphibia; order Caudata; family Ambystomatidae; genus Ambystoma; species Ambystoma mexicanum. Next base: position 1,155,339,520 of record NC_090928.1, read on the forward strand.
GGGCCATTGGCAACTATATGGATTTAAACCTGGCAAGCAGATTGGGCATTCCGTTAACTGATAAGTTGGAAGCAGAAAATGTTTCTGGAGTGGATGGCACTCCCCTTGTGTCAGGTCCAGTCACACAACGCACTAACGATATCATAATGCTCTGCCAGGGGAAACACAAGGAGGAGATTTCCTTTGACCTTATTCAGGCGCCACAATTCCAGATCATTCTAGGAATTCCTTGGCTAGAAAGACATAATCCTGTCATTGATTGGCGTGCACGAACTGTGGTGTTTAGTTCAGAGTGTGAAGAAACTTGTAATGGGACAGAACACGTTCAGGAAAAGAAACTACCGCCGAGCACTCCAGAAGTCACGCTGGGTCTCATCGGGTTGTTGCCCTATGAATATCAACGGTTCCAGGATGTTTTTCAGGAGGAGAAGCAAGCTGAAGTACTGCCCCCTCATAGACCTTATGATTGCCAAATAGATCTGGTTCCAGGAGCCCAACTTCCGTGCCATCGAATTTATGCATTAACTGAAAAGGAAAACCTCCATTTGAAAAAGTATCTGGATCAGTATTTAGCCAATGGATTTATTCGACCATCCAAGTCCCCAGCAGCATCGCCTTTGTTCTTCGTGCCCAAAAAGGAAGGAGACCTAAGAACCTGCATCGATTACAGGGCCCTAAATCAAATCACTATAAAGAACCGATACCCCTTGCCTCTGATTTCCAAGTTGCTGGACCAGGTGAAAGGAGCCAGGATCTTCACCAAACTAGACCTTCGTGGGGCATACCATCTCATTCGCATTAAACCTGGAGATGAATGAAGACTGCCTTTCGCACACGTTATGGACTCTTCGAATATCAGGTTATGCCCTTTGGGTTATGTAACGCTCCAGCAGCCTTTCAGTCATTCATGAATGACATTTTTCGGGAGCTTCTGGATATCTGTGTTGTGATATATGTGGATGACATCCTGATTTTTTCTGCCGACCCCCGGGAACATGTCAAACATGTAACTTCTGTTCTTCAAATCCTCAAGGAAAACTTCTTGTATGTAAAATTGGAGAAATGCCACTTCCATGTTCCAGAGGTGGAATTTTTGGGATTCATATTGTCTTCGGAAGGAGTGAAAATGGACAACAGAAAGGTTGACGCAATTCTATCCTGGCCAGCTCCAACATCAGTTAAAGGAGTCCAAAGTTTTTTGGGGTTCGCTAACTTTTATCGACGATTTGTGTCTGATTTTTCTCAGCTGGTTCATCCTATCACGTCGTTGCTGCGTAAGAATAAGACCTTTGCTTGGACAAATGAGGCTGGTGAGGCCTTCCAGAAACTGAAAGAGAAATTCACTGCAGCTCCTGTCCTTCAACATCCTAAGTTGGATCTTCCCTTTGTGGTAGAGACCGACGCATCCAACGTCGCCATGGGCGCAGTCTTGTCGCAGCGTGATCCTATCTCGCACGAATTACACCCAGTGGCCTTTTGGTCAAAAAAGTTCTCAGCAGCGGAATTGAATTATACAGTCACCGATAAGGAGTTGTTGGCGATCAAGTGTGCATTGAAGGAATGGAGACATTATCTGCTTGGGGCTAGGCACACAGTTACCATTTTCACAGATCATCGGAATCTGCAGTACTTGCGTTCGGCAAACGCACAATCTTCGCGTCAGTTGAGATGGGCTCTTTTCTTTGCTGAGTACGACTTTGTTATCACATTTCGGCCTGGTATCCGTAATGGAAAGGCCGACGCTCTGTCCCGAATTGGTAAGGGAGAAGAAGCTTACAGTGCCACAACTCCGGTGGAGATAATTCCAGTTGAAAAGGTGCTTGGAGTCATGGATGTTACAGATTCCTTATTTGAAAAATTGAGAGTTGAAATCAAAGCCAATATTAGTACAGCAGAATTGCAAAAATGGGAATCCGAAAAGGAACATTGTTATGTACAGGACGAATTGCCCTTTTATAAGGGGCGACTATTCTTGCCAACTCAAAAGCTACGAGAGCAAGTGATTGCAGACTACCATAGTGCACTAATGGAAGGACATCCGGGAGTCACTAAAACCTTAGAAAGAGTCAAGAGATCGTATTGGTGGCCAACTTGGCGTAAGGATGTAATTCAATTCATCAAGACCTGTGGAGTTTGTGCTCAAAATAAATCGCAGAAAATGAAACCTGCCGGTCTTCTCAAACCATTGGAAGTTCTGCCTCTTCCTTGGCATACACTCTCCCTAGATTTTATTACAGACTTACCCAACTGTGAAGGATTTGACACCATCCTGGTGGTGGTGGATCTATTTTCTAAGATGTCACACTTTGTGGCATTAAAAGGATTGCCTACTGCGTCGGTCCTAGCCAAGGTATTTTTGGAAAACATTGTAAGGCTGCATGGCTTTCCTTCCATTGTGGTGTCTGATCGGGGAAGTCAATTTGTCTCTGAATTCTGGAAAAGATGTTGCAAGATGGCTCAGATGGAGATACGTTTGTCCACTAGTTATCACCCACAAACTGATGGGCAAACAGAACGCACAAATCAAACGTTGGAACAGTACCTCAGGTGCATGCTTCATCAAACTGACGACTCTTGGCAGAAAATATTGTGGATTGCAGAGTATGCCTACAATAATTCCGTACACTCCTCGACTGGATTAAGTCCATTCTTCACTGTATATGGTCGGCATCCACGAACCTCGGTTCATGATCCACCTGAATCTCTGGAAATGCCTGCTATAAAGACACTGCATGACAACATTATAACCGCTGTTCACCTAGCCAGAAAACAGTTGTACTTGGCGAAGACTGCTCAGAAGAAATTTGCTGATCAAAAGCGAAGAGACTCCCCGGAATACAAGGTGGGAGACTCAGTGTGGTTGGCTACAAGGAATCTGAGGTTGAGAGGATCCAGGAAATTTCTTCCAAGATTCTTGGGTCCTTTTACCATTGAGAAGATCATCAACCCGGTGGCCATGAAATTAACACTCCCCAAAAACATGTAAATTCATTCAGTGTTCCATGTGTCCTTATTGAAGGCTGTCAGTCCAAATACCCGAATCCAGGGGCAACCGGCTCCTGTAATTGTGGAAGGTGACCAACCAGAGTACGAGGTAAAGGCTATCTTGGACTCTAAGGTTGTTCGCAGAAAATTGCATTACTTGGTGGACTGGAAGGGTTATGGGCCGCAGGATAGAACTGGCTAGGAAATGACTCACATGCCTGTAGGGGAGTACACCAAGCTGTTGCAACCATGCATTGCAAATCTGGGACCTGCAACCAAATGAGGATTTGGTACGCTAAAGCAAAACACATGCTTGGAAGAAAAGTCCACCAAACCTGTTTGGGACTCACACCCATGTGAACATATAAGAATACACTAAAGTTCATCCATTAAAGTATGGGGTCTGGGACAAAGGAGTTAGAGAAAGGAAAGGAAACCACACAAGGAGGAAATAGATCCTAAAGCAGGACTAGAACAAATCCACGGGAAAGGAGCTAACCCCAATTCATTGGAGTAATTCATTGTGGAAAAGGAACATTTCTTTTGTTGTTTTACCACCTGATACCTTGGGAACTTTTCTGTATACAAGAGCTGTCATTACTACCTTAAGTACAGAAAACAATATCTTTGCACATTGGATTTCATTTACTGGTCTTAAGGTCAGAAGCAGGGATTTTGGACACAACAGTGACTGGCTATTTGTTTGACATCCTTATGTTTTCCTTTGATTTCTTTGAGGCACAGAAACTCCTCTTAGCTTTTGGGATAGAGAGGCTGTTTTCCCAAATTAATTTACTGGTTAATACAAGTTAATAACCAAAACTATGCCACCTTTGTGTCTGAGCCTTACTTCTGCACCCTTACAGATATTACAAACCCACACATTTATTTTGGCAGTGCTAAAGATGTGCATCATCCCAAACCTACAATATGTGGTACAACCACATGAAGGTGGTGGGAAGAGGAACGTCAAGGGATTCTTGCTATGTGTGTTCTTTAGTCACCCATGCAATAGGCATATGTAGAATATAGACTGCTTATACCAACAAATTACAACCAGAAGTAGTCCAGTATTTAGTTCATCTTGCCTTATGTAGGGTCTGAGTGTTCATTTAGGCACACAGGGTCCAAGAACAATGGGTAGAAGTTGACACCACAGGATACACAGATAACTACATGAAGATAAAAAGATGGCAGAGATGGAGACTTCACAAAATCTTATACTGAACTATCAAGCAGTGGGGAAGAGGAAAGGTTAAGCTCTCTTTATTGTTCCACCTTTGATCAGGTGTCCTGAAGAATGGAACAGGAACAGCTTCAGTGCACAACAAAACCTCAGGTTATATGGAAGGTGCTGTTTATAATAGAGATGAGTGGGTCAAAGGACTGATGGGATGCAAATCAGGAGGGATGGTTGGACTAACAAAGAGTGCTTTATTGTAAATACATGAGACTTGTTTTGCTGTTTGAAACAAGTATGTCATGAAATTGATCTGGATATGAGAAGCTTCCCTAGTACTGAAACTCAAACGATCCTCCTTGTATTTCAGAGGCAACAGCAGCATGCATGTGGGGACTAACACTGCAGCCCACAGGGACATATATTGGATTTGTGGGGGTTTAGCATACACCCAATTGCTGGCAACTCTGCAGTCTCCCATGCTAATTTTCCCATATGTCAATCTCACCACAATCAATGAGCACCCTGTGATGCTGGAAGTGCATTGGAGGGACAGGGCCTCCATGTCCTTGTCCTGTAGTCCTTTTATTTATATTTTATTTTTTATTTTGACACGTGTATAGCGCACGAGACCCAGAGGTATCTAAGCACTTTTAACTTAATACTGTTACAGTAAGTGCTTCAGGTTACAGAAAAAGAGGTGTAAGTGGTGAATTACATCGATGAACGTGCAAAAGGTAGTACTTCATACACCAAGTGCAAAGAGATGCACACAGATGCGAAAGTCAATCAATGGGAAAATACATGGTGCCTACCCCGTGTTGCAGGGTGGCAGAAGTCCAGCAGTAGGCAAATACATGATACCTATCACATGTTGCAGGGCGGCAACAGCACACACATGCGAAAGTCAATCAGTGGGAAAATACATAGTTTCTACCCCATGTTGCAGGGCAACAGCAGCACACAAATGCAAAAGTCAATCAGTGGGAAAATACATGGTGCCTACCCCATGTTGCAGGGCGGCAGAAGCACACAGGTGCGAAAGTCAATCAGTTGGAAAATACATGGTACCTACCCCATGTTGCAGGGAGGCAGCAGCACACAAATGCGAAAGTCAATCAGTGGGCACATACATGGTGCCTACCCCATGTTGCAGGGCAGCAGCAGCACACAGATGCACAAGTCCAGCAGTAGGAAAATACATGGTACCTACCCCATGTTGCAGGGCAGCATCAGCAAACAAATGCAAAAGTCAATCATTGGGCAAATACATGGTGCCTACCCCATTTTGCAGGGTGGCAGCAGCACACATTATCATGTGTGTTCTGTGTTATTTTCTGCACAATAGTCCATGTGGGAATCCTGGCAGTGCAGCTCTTCCTCTTTTTGGTTTGGTAAACAGACTCATGGGTGGGGGTACAACCCTGTACCCCTAGTGCATGTTCTTGGGCACCTGTGTGTGGCCCACAGAGCACAGTATGGGCTGGTGGCAGCTCCATGCTGAATTTGAAAGGTGCTCTGAGTATCCCCCATTTTGGGATACCCAGGCCCTGCCATTGGAATCAGTTGATTTCTGATAGGAGACATGATGGCCCTTGTGGCCTTTTGCTTTCTATTGCCTGTTACCTTGTTTTCCCAAAGTCCTGGGAAGCCCTGACTCGGTCCCTTCCCCTGACTGGTTGTTGGGTGGAAGTTCCATAAATGGTATGGTGGGGAAGTCCAGGCCAGACTGGCTGGAGCCTTCCCAGTGACTGTATGTTGTGGGTCAGCCATTGGGGTGGAACCTGGGTGAATGGAGTGTGTGACCACTATACATTTCATGTTATGGGAGTCTGGTTTCTAGTGTGTAACACAATGAATGAGACAGCCCTGCCTGAAAATGGTATGAATGCAGTGTGGAGTGCTGAATGGCTGGGTGCTTGATCCAATCCAAATTCCTTGTTGTGAGAGTCTGGATGGAGAAGAATGGCCTGAATGCACTGTGAGCCTGATTGACTGCCTCCTGCCGGCTGAATGCCCTTCTGAATGATTGGCTGCCTGAGCATCGCTCAGCAGCGTGCATGAGAGACAGAACAGTATATCTGGGGACCTTTCACTTACTGGAATTGTTCAGAAGCTGAAGTTGAAACTTGATGCTTAACTTGAAGCCCAGCTGGAAGAAGAAGGCTTTGCTGCTGCTTTCCTTTGACACAATCCGAAAGCTGTTGTGTCTTGAAGAACTTATCCAAGAGAGGACCTGGCAAGAAGACCTCTTCCGGAGCTATTAGGGAACATCGTGCACCAGCTAACCTTGACCCAGGCTCCCTGGAAGTTTGTCCTCGAAAGGCTGCTGACCGGAGATGGGGACCGCCAAGGAATCTATAGTGAAGCCCCAGGACATTGAAGTCCATCGTCGTCAACCGAGGTTCAGAAGACTGCTGTAACCTCATCGGCCAGAGCTGCAGCACTCCATTGCCTAAGAACACTTTGAATCAAGGACTCCCTTGCTCATCACCGTAGACCGCTTTATCTAGCCAGAGGAAGTCAAGGTCGCCGACAAACCGAGGAGAATCCACTGGTGGGTTTCCCACCACCCGAAGTCCTCAAAGACACCAAAAAAGATCTGAAAGCCAGTCATGGTTGAGTCCTGATCGCCAACGCCAACCGTCAATGACCCAACACCTGACACCGTTGCTGGGCCTATGTTCTACATTGATCTGCTTTGCGGTAACAAACGATCGCCGCTGAGCACCTCCAGAACCGAAGCTGCTGCTTTGACGCCATTGTTCACCCTTTTCTTTGAGGGATATTGATAATTCGTGGCACCTGCCGTAAAGGGAGTGCATTCAAGAAGGATCCGTTGACAACCAGCTGTTGAACTCTGCTAAACCAGGTACATTTGGGTAGTAGAACATTTATAGAAGGACTTAAGACTCAGCTAAACAATATATGGACTGGGCTTGTCAATATATCTTATTTACAGGTTGCAAAGGTGGGGGGATGGTCACACAGAACTGTGTCTTGGGTAGGGACAAAGTATTCTGCCAATTGTTTAACCACTTGTTTCCATCCTATGTCTGTTGTTTGTTCACATTGCTATTAGACTTGTATGCCATTGCAACTGTCAGTAGTGGGTGCATTTTAAAGGAGTCAAGAGTGAATTGTGGTACCACATAGATATTTTACATATTTATCATTATAGTATTGCCTGAGCAAAACGTGTGTTATTGTGATTGTGACTATAACGTGAACCTTATTTATATAAAGAACTGTGTTATCACTAACATAGTGTGTGGACATTCCTTTTGTCAGGCTTGGGGACTACAATTTACTTAAGAAGCAGCCTGCATCACCTCCTGAGAGCTTAAGCCTTGATTGCTCGTTCATTGCTGCTGCTTAGAGAATCTTGGCTGGGGTGCTCTGTGCTTCTACTCTGCCATATAGAGGTCAGAAGTACAAATACACCCCCTCCAGTCTTTGCCCACCCCATGTCCAGACCACTGCAGCTCATGCATCAGCAGCCCCGTCACTCTTTGGGGTTGCAGCATCATCAATGCAATAACTATGTCTCCCAGGACTCCAGTGAAAGACTGAATGCTACTCCCGAGGTGTTTATGTTGTTTAGTAAAGCTGAGACATTCTTAACCTCTCTTCTTGTTCCCAGGGGTATAGACGGGGTCAAATGTAAAATGGCATCTGATAACCCAGTAGTAAATTCTTTAACTTGCAAGTGAAACAGAACACGTACTAACTACGATTAGAGAAGAGCTGTGAGCCATTAGTTTACCAGCCTACAAAACAGATACGTTCTCGCCGCCATGTATGGTGTTGTCTGTTCAAAGATAGGTAGTTCCTGTTGTACTTATAAACCTCTCAATGGCACAGATAATGGCTTCTTAACCAAAGCTATTCAATCACTGCACACTTTGTGCTCTATGATGAAGAAAGAATGGGGTTACAAAGCAAGATTGGATTAAGTCTATGTTTTCATGGATACCATAGTGGATGGGTAACACATTCAAAGTGCTGACTCCTGTGCTTGTTATTTTGCTTGTCCTTCTTTGCATCTGCCAGCTGTTTATGGGTACCTGTAGAAAGTCAGTAGCCAAGGGAATGTCTATGATGTCACTTACAATTAAAACAGTTGAGACCGCTCCCCTTTTAAAACATGTACACACACACAGGCAGACACATGCAATGGTGAGCTTGAACATTGCTTGATTATAATAAGGAGTCCTATTGGACCAGCAGGGCGTACCTCATGCCTGCCCCCTCCACAGAAGGCTTTCAAATGTGGCATCCTGATCCACGTCTCTACTCTCAATTCTCACTATGCTGTCAGACACTCCTCGAACATCTGACACCTCCTCAGAGAACTTGAACTGGATGTCCTCGCTCTCACAGAGACATGGTTTACAGACAGCTCTATCAAAAGTGTTCACACTCTCCTCCTTGTTTGCTACAAGATCTTTTTTTAACCCAGAACCAACCGTCCCAGAAGTGGAGTAGCTCTGCTCTTTCTGGAGTAGGTCCCTGCTTCTGTCATTCATTCGCAGGCCTATTCCTCCTTTGAATCCCTGCTCTGCAGACTCTCTATCTCTCCTGGCCTCTCCCTGACTGTTGTCACCATCTACAGGCCACCTGGCCAGGTCACTCTCTTCCTCTCAGAGTGGGCTGACCTCGCCTCTTCTCTCCTCATCTCTACCTCTCAACTTCTCCTCCTTGAAGACTTCAACATTCACCTGGATGCTTCTAATCCCTTGTCGGGCTCTACTGCAACCTCTGCGACACTCTCTCTCTTTCCATTCCATCCTCTAGTCTGACACACCATGCTGGGCATACCTTGGATGTTCTCATCTCCTCAGACATCCCCCTCTCTAACCCTCTCACCACTCCTTTCTCTTGGACTGACCACTTTCTGCTCTCCTCTCACCTCACTCTCTCTGTACCCCAGGCTAAACCCACCCCAGCACTGCCATCTACCTTCTCGGTCATTCTGCCCATGGAGCATGTGTTAGTGGGTTTCTTTGCTGCCACTTTCTGTGCTCCACCCATGCCTGGGGCTGACTCACCCTCTGAAAAAGCCCTCTCTAACCTGGATATTTCTATCTCCAACACTCTGGACGTCCTTGCCCCTGCCATGAGAATTATTTGAAGCCTACCTCCAAGTCCAACTCTTGGTATGACTTTGACTTCGCCACCTTCAAACGCAAGTGTTGGGTGGCTGAGAGGAAATGTCAGGCATTGGGCGCATCCTCTGACAAACTGCCTGCTGCCTGCTCTAAAGGCAATACAGACTCTCTTGTGTGTCCAAAAAGAGAGCCCACATCCAAGTCTGCATCTTTGTGGCCTCTAACAATACCCTGAACTCTTTAAAATCTGCAAAGAGATGTCCAATCCTTCTGTAGTCTCCACCACTCCTGTTCCCTTCTAGGCCCTCTGTATGGCTTTGGTTTCTCACTTCACCACAGAAACTCAGTACATCTTGTTCTCTCTCTCCTCTTCCTCTCACTGTTACGCTCATGGCCCCACACTCCTCCCTGATGCTATTTTTCTCTGATTACACCTGATGAGGTTTCTAGACAAGTCCGATCTATGAATGTGTTGTCCAAAGAGGTGCTGCCCTGCTGCTCCAGAACCATCAAGGACCACATTGATACCCTTGCTTCAGCCTTGGGCAATTTCTGCAATCACTCTGTTGCCACTGGAACTTTCCCCTCTCTTCTCAAGCACTCCCTTGTTCACCCATCCTAAAAAAGCCTTCTGCTGATCCTATCTGTCCGGCAAACTATTGCCCGATCTCTATCACTGCGTTCCTGGGCAAACACCTGGAAATGCTGACCATCTCCCAGCTTACTCTCCACACTGAATCTGTTGGTTGTCTCCATGAACCATCTGTCTGGCTTCAGAATAGCCAGAGGCACCTAAACTGTTCTCCTGAACACCCTTAAAGATCTGCAAACTAATCTTGATTCATGCCTCCATCTGCCCTCAACCTCCTAGACCTTTCCTCTGCAATTGACACAGTCAATCATGCAATCCTGATCAATCGACTCTGTGAGAACCTGTGCATCACAGATCAGTCCCTGGAGTAGTTGTCCTCCTTACTCCTGGACCGACCCTCTCAGGTCAACTTGGGTCCCTTATCTCCACCACCTCTCTTTCCATATGGTGTTACCCAGGGCTCTAACCTCTCACCCTGGCTCTTCAATGTCTACGTAGCCCCTTTGGCCAAACTAATCTCTACCTTCTACTTTACCTTTCAGTGTTATGCAGATGACAGCTCTCTTGTAGGCTCCCTTCAGCCTCCTCTCCCCTCTCGCTCATTTCTGAATGTCTATCTGCGATTCAGTTTTGGAGCACCTCCAACGATCTCTGCATCAAGGCCAGTAAGACTGAGATCCTTCTCATTGGGACCCCGGCTCCCGCTTTCCCTCTTTCACTCTGACTGCCATCCTTGGGCCCTCTTCCTTCGCCATCTTGTGAGGCAATAAACCCTGGTTTCATTTTCGACTCCACTCTCTCCTTCTCTCATCACATCACGGACCTTACCAAGAGCCCCACTACCAGCTGCACCTCCTCAGAGGCATTTTTTCCTTTTCTCACTTTCCCACAGAAGCTCACAGAGCCCTGGTTCTCTCTGAGCTGGACTACAGCAACATATTATTTCTCAATCTGACTTCCTCTACTCTCTGACCTCTGCAACTAATCCAAAACAGCACTGCGAGATGTGTCCTTGGCCTCAGGCACAGGGACTGTATCTCTCCAGCCCTGAAGTCTCAATTTCAAGACCCTCTGTATCATCCACATGGCTTTCTGGGGCTCGGGCCCACACTACATCCAATTCTCTCCTTCAAAACCCCTTCTTACTCAAACCCTTCCCTCAGCAACCACTAACTTTCTGAGGATCAGACACTTCTCCAGGCAGAGAGTAGGGGGTTGATATCTCTCCTCTGCAGGAGTGTCCATCTTTAATGGCCTCCCTGCCTTTCTCAAACTTGAGCTGGACCACCTGAAGTTCTGGAAGCAGCACAAGACCTTCATTTTTTCCTGTGCTTTCTCTCTCTCTATCTCCCTTGCTGACCTACCTGTCTGCTGAACTGACTGGTGGACCGGCTAACTTTAAAGTCTCACTGGGTTCCAGGCTCCCCCAGGACCAGTCGCCCCTGCACTGCCTCTGGGCCTACCGCACACTTAGGAGTTGTAACTGTAACTCTACAGTCCCCTGCCTCCTTGCACTTACCCAAATCCGTGCTGCTCTGGCTGCACTTACTCAGAGCAATGCTGCCCTGATCGCACTTCCCCTTTCCCTCGCCCTGGCACTTTACCCCTCTCCCGCCCCCCTGCACTTTGCGTTATTGCACTTGCACAATCTGAATGACATCCGCCTAGTAAGCTCGTTGTTTTCTCCTCTGTCCTCATTCCCTTGTCTTGTCCCGCCTAGAAACACTCCTATACAGGCATATTATAAATGACTTATCATAAGATATGATATCAGGAACATGTTTTGATCCCCTGTCCGAACCGAGAGAACTATTGGGAAGAATATTTTGACTGCACAGGAGGTGGAGATTGTTTTTTCTTTTACATGTACCCCAGAGGAATATGAAGAGCAAGAAGGCACCCTGCATAATGTTAGTGAGGTATGGCTACCAAAGACTGATTTGGACAAAATGAAATAAGCAAGCCAGGTAGTTAATGAATTAACTAAAGGGTGAAATGTTAGGATGCAGGTGCAATAACCCACATGTGTTGGGATTTACAAACTGTGGAAATTCTATTAGCATGAAAATGTGGTCATTTATAGTGTTAACCTCTGTCATTTTTTGTAGTATTTCAGTCCATATTCGAATTGGATTTAGTTTTGACAGTTTTGACAGTCATTTTTAACTAGGCCCTGTCAAAGTTGGAGTTATCTGTCATTTAGAGCAGTACGCTGCAGTTATGAGTTATGAGCCTCTGTCCTACCATTTAACTGAACTTAACTCCTTCCTCCCACAGAAAGTGTTCAGCATTACAAGGCCCTTGGAGGGAGGATGAGGTGCAGAACACATATTAGTTGTTGTTGCAGGGCTTCACTGTTCTCAGAAGCTTTGAGTGAATTTTAGAATATCGGTTTGTGTTCTTGATGATAGATAAATACAATAGTTGTGAAGGAAATATATGTTATTGTGAGCGAAAACTTGATTGAAGACATTTGCAAAGAGTCAAACTAGATTGTAGTTATTCTGCCCCCTAGAGAGTGTTTGGACAACTGGGGCTGCTGTAGAGTGGCCTGGTAGTACACATATATATGAGAAAGTAATTTCCAAAGAGTGGAGACTCAGTTATTTTCATTTTATGAAGCCATCTGGCTCCCAAGAGATAGACAGAAGGATGTGTGTCAGGGATAGCAATATGCTTCAAGATGGGAGTTGCATAAAGTCCTTCAGAGTAAGCTGCCACAAGGCTGTTGTGATTGCCAGTTCACTCTCCTCAATCTGTCTTTTTTTCTGAGCTAGTTGTTTATACAACTCACTGTTTTTAGATTGCATTCCTATGTTACATGACTCTAATTCCAATTTTAAACTCTTTACCTGCTCACTTGCCTCCTTTAGACTGATCTGTAGTTTACCAATCACTTCAGAATCATTCTCCTGCAGTCTTACAGACAGATTTAAGAGAAACCAAAGCTTAGCACAAAATCTTATTATGCAATATTTTTCAGCATTTTTGTCTGAAGCTCTGAAAAGTCTTAACAGGCAGACTTGGACAATACTGCGTTCTTCAAAAATGTCATGTAATTGTAACGCTCACCTGATACCCACGGAGGCGCCGGTCTTGGCAGGATGGTGTCTGTGACTCGAAAAGTGAAGTGCAGGACTCGATTGGCTTCCGGGGCTGAGCCTCTTCGCACTGTGTGTCTAACTCGAAGAGTGAGATATCTGCAGGTGAAAGAATATGGGGTTAATGATCTGGGGTTGTCGGGTATCTCTCTCTCTCTTTCCCTTCCTCACTTTTCCGTGCAGCCCCAAGGTCAACATGCTCAACTTAGATAGGTGAATGCTGGACTCTCCATCTGCGTCTGGGGCAGGGTGCCGTTGCCAGTTCCTTCACTGGGTGAAACGTAGGCCTCTTGACATCAGAGGATTGCTACCGTCGTTAACTGCACGAACGGTGAGTTTCCGGACACCTTTTAAGTCCTTACAGTCTTTAGGTGCGTGGGCACGTTAATGTGGAACAGGGCTCTGTATAATGCTTTTTCTATTTGTTTTGCAGGGCTCTTGAGGTAGAAGATGGTGTGAAGAAAGCCGAAGTTCGAGCCAGAGTCTTGGAATGAAGCGCTTGGAAATGCGTAGGTAAATGCCGGTTGCCTGCTTTTCAAAAGCTCTCTAACTGGCTCTTTTCCCTTGCAGCTGTGAGTTCGGGTGTTGAAGAGACGCTGGAAAACGCCGGAGTATTTGCAGGCGTCCTATTGTGGCGGGCGCAATGGCGCGTAAGTAAAATACCTGTCTAATGTCTCTTCTTTTGTCTTTCAGGTGCAGGATTGCAGCGTTGAAGAAAACCGGAATTCGCGGAGTGCCGGTAAGTAATTCCACACAGGAATAACTATGCTTTTGTCTTCACAGGCGGAGGAGCAGCGTGAAGAGATGGTAGCTGCCGATGGATCAGGTGAGGAAAGCGCTGCGCGTGAAGGTTGCCGTGCTAACCTGTTGTTTCTTGTCTTTGCAGGTGCTACTGAAGGCTGGATACAGGAATGGTAAGCGTTTGTTCTTGCAGGTTCAGGATCGGAAAGAAGAAAACTGGAACAGACACGGTGAGCGTTCTGCTGCAGATGCAGAATAACGCGAAGCACGTTTCATCAATCGGGTGTGGTTTAAATAGCCTTGGAGTGATGAGGCGTCTTCCTCCACGGCCTCGCCTAGGTAAGAAAAGAGTTCCATTCCAGAAGAGTTCCAGTGTTGTATCCAGGGAGTGGAGCTTGCCCCACCCAGGTAAGAAAGTAGTCCCGGCTCACAGATGATTCCTATGTGGCTGGTAAGTAAGCAGCATGGTCTGCTGCAGGTGAGTCCACCCAAGCATCTTCATACAAATTATGAGCCCGGCGCTTCCAGTGCCGGGACCAGTGACTTTGATGAGCCTGGTGCCACCGGCGCCAGGACAAGGTCCAAAAGGTCCCAGTGGGGACCGGCTGGTGCCTAGGATGAAGGTTAGGGGCCTGCTTCCAAGGACTTTGGGCTGGTCCTAGCTCCTTGGAAGCAGTGATCATGACAGCACCCCCCCTCAAGGCCCCTCCCAAGCGTGTCTTCTCCGGGGGTTTTGGCTTGTCGGGGTGATTCAGATGGAATTTCTTGACCAGACGAGGTGCGTGGACATGTTCTGAGGGTTCCCAAGACCTTTCCTGGGGGCCGTATCCTTTCCAATCAACCAGGTAATATAATTTAGATTTGGAGATTTTGGAGCCTAGGATGTTCTTTACTTCGAACTCAAGTTCTCCATCCACTAGAACAGGTTCTGGGAGTTCGGTCAATCGGGTTTCTGGTTGTACTGGTTTTAGTAAGGAGACATGGAATACTGGATGTATTTTCATATGCGAAGGCAATTCCAATATGACAGCCACCGGATTAATTATGGCAGAGATGAGATAGGGTCCTAGGTATCTCGGGATGAAGGTGCGGGGTCCTTTTAGAGGCGGGTGCTTAGTGGATAACCAGACCTGATCTCCCACTGCGTAGTGAGGGGCCTCTTTACGGTGTTGATCCGCTCCTTTCTTGTATAGAGCTTTAGCTCTTTGCAGATGGGCAGTGGCTTCTTTAAAAGTACGAGTAATCACCGAGTGCAAGTGATCCACAGCAGGTGTTTTGAATTCTTGGGGAGGATCCAGGTTAGAGGTCCTAGGATGGTTTCCGTATAATAGGAAGAAGGGAGTCTTCCCGGTTCCAGAATGGGTCGAATTGTTATAAGCGTATTCAGCGATCCAAAGGATATCCTTCCAAGGGTTTTCAGTTTGTTGGAGCATGCAACGTAAATATTGCTCCAGAGTTTGATTTGTCCTCTCGGTTTGTCCGTCAGTTTGGGGATGGTGACTGGTTGAAAGTCTCACATCAATTTGGGCTAAGCGACAGCAACTTCGCCAAAAGTGGGAGATGAATTGACTTCCCCTATCTGAGACCAAAACCGAGGGAAAACCGTGTAACCGAACGATGTTTTCTAAGAATTCTCGGGCTAATACTGAAGCTGAAGGTAGGCCCTTCAGGGGAATGAAGTGAGCCATCTTGGAGAATAGATCCACGACTACTAAAATGGTATTATACCCTGAGCATGGAGGTAAGTCCGTGATGAAATCCATGGACAGGGTATGCCATGGACAGGGAGGGATGTCCAGTGGGTGTAAGAGGCCGGCTGGTTTCTCCTTCTGACTTTTATTCTGAGCACACACACCGCAGGAGATTACAAAGTCTCTAATATCCTTCTTCCATGATGGCCACCAGAAATGTCTTTTGACCTTTTCCATGGTTTTGGTAATGCCAGGGTGACCCTCCAATAATGAGTCGTGATAACAGGAGATTACCTGTTTTTGTATTTTCTCACAGGGCAAGTACAATCGTCCTCGGAAATATGGTAGGTCTTGGTCCACTGAGAAATCCTTCCCCTTGAATTGCCAGTCCTGTAATTCTGCCGGAGTTAGGAGTGATTTGACTGTAGTCTCGATGTCTTCAAAGGATTGAGCGCTGACCAAGCCCAAAATCCTTTGTTCTGGGATTATGGGTATTGGTTCAGGATTGGTCAAGTGTTCATCTATTCCCATCCGGGAGAGGGCATCTGCTTTTCCGTTTTTACTGCCTGGTCGATAAGTAATTATAAAGCCAAAAACAGAGCCCAGCAGAGCTGCCTGGAAGACTGAGCTTTGGCCGTCTTCAGATATTGTAAGTTGCGGTGATCTGTCATTACGGTGACTGTGTGTCTGGCTCCCAAAAGATAATGCCGCCAGGCTTTAAAGGCTGATCTGATAGCTAAAAGTTCCTTGTCTGTAATTGAATAGTTGATCTCGGGAGCCGAGAATTTGCGGGACCAAAAGGCTACAGGATGTAATTGGTGTGTGACCGGATCTCTTTGTGATAAAACTGCCCCCATAGCAAGACTAGAAGCATCTGTTTCTACGATGTAGGGGAGTTCTGGGCGAGGGTGTTTTAGAACAGGTGCAGAGATGAATTTAGCTTTTAAGTCCTGAAAAGCTTGTTCCGCCTCGGTAGACCACTCAAAACGTTTGTTTTTCTTTAACAGAGCGGTGATGGGCTGGACTATTTGAGAGAATTCAGGAATGAACCTGCGGTAAAAGTTAGCGAAGCCTAACATGCTTTGAACTCC
Source organism: Ambystoma mexicanum (assembly GCF_040938575.1). NCBI lineage: Eukaryota > Metazoa > Chordata > Amphibia > Caudata > Ambystomatidae > Ambystoma > Ambystoma mexicanum. The sequence goes on from NC_090928.1 coordinate 1,155,356,012, forward strand.
TTTTACAGAGGTTGGTGAAGGCCACTTGATGATTGCATCGGCTTTCTTTGAATCCATATGGACTTCGTTTGGTGACAATATGAATCCCAGGAACTCAACTTCAGTTACGTTGAAAACGCATTTTTCAAGCTTAGCAAAAAGGTTATGTTGACGTAATCTCTCGAGGACCTCTTTAACGTGTTTCTGATGTTCCTCTTCAGATGATGAATAGACGAGGATGTCATCAATGTAGACAACAACACACACATCTATGAGTTCTCTAAGGACATCATTCATAAAATACTGGAAGGCGGCAGGAGCGTTGCATAGTCCAAAGGGCATAACTTGATATTCAAACAGCCCATACTTGGTGCGGAAGGCCGTCTTCCATTCATCGCCCTCTTTTATTCGTACCAAGTGGTAGGCTCCTCTGAGATCCAACTTTGTATATATACATGCGTCTTTGACTTGGTCCAGGAGTTCAGGGATCAAAGGTAACGGGTATCTGTTTTTAACAGTGATTTGATTCAGGGCGTGGTAATCTATACAAGTCCTAAGGTCTCCTTCCTTTTCCGGAACGAAGAACAAAGCCGAGGAAGCTGGAGATTTTGAAGGACGGATAAATCCGTTAGCTAGGTATTGGTCCAGATATTGTCTGAGGTGAAGATTCTCTGGCTCGGTGAGGGCATAAATCCTACTGCAAGGAGGAGTTGTTCCGGGTATCAGATCTATTTGACAGTCGTAAGACCTATGAGGAGGCAGGGTGTTAGCTTGGTCCTTCCGAAAGACGTCTTGGAATTCCTGGTATTCGGGAGGTAGTTTGGGAACCTCAGAAGAGATTGCCGCCAGTGAAACATCAGGCCGAGGATAACAAGTGGAGATACATTCTGGAAACTGAACCGTCTTTGCTCGCCAATCGATCTGAGGATTGTGCTTCTCTAACCAAGGAATTCCCAGAATGATCTGGAACTGAGAGGCCTTGATCACATCGAACACGATTTTCTCCCCGTGTCCCTCTTGGCTCACTAACGTCACTTCTTGGGTGGCGTGAGTTACTGGTCCGGAGGCTATCTCTGTGCCATCCACTGTAGTAATGACGTCTTTTACTGCCTTAGGGACAAGAGGTAGATTCATCCTTGATACCATTTCACGGTCCACATAATTACCGATTGCTCCGCTGTCGATGTAAGCTTCAATTGCATGCAAACGATCCGGACGTTCAGGGCTAATGAGGACCATAGGCACCACGAAATGCGAGGTCATGGAACAGATTTTAACGCTCGGCAAGAGGACCTCTACACTTGTCGGGCTAGGTCATTTACCTGCTCAGAATTTGTGGTACAGGTATCTGCGGCTCCTACAGCCTTCTTAGCTGGTTTCACTGGACAGTCTCGAAGAAAGTGCCCCGAGTTTCCGCAATAGAGGCATAATTGCAGCTGTCTTCTCCTTTCTCGCTCTTTTTGGGTTAAAGGTCCTTTCATGCCCCCTATTTGCATGGGTTCCACGGTGTCAGCTCCCCTAGTAGAGGTCTGCGGTTTAGAAAACACTCGGGTATCAAATTTGGAACAATCAGCCTTCCTGTTCTGTAATCTGTGGTCCAATTGAACAACTAAGTCAATATAGTCTGAGCATTCTTGTGGAGGATTCACAACTTGAGCTAACACATCCTTGAGCTCTCCACGCAGGCCTCTGTAGAAAAGCGTTATTCTTTTATCCTCAGGCCATTGAGTTTCCACTATAAGTCTGTTGAATGAGGCAATGTAAGTCAAGAGGTCTTGATTACCCTGTCGTAACAAAAGGAGTTCATTGTCCAAGGCCTGCCCTTGTTCATGTCTTGCGAACAGTTTCTCCATGCTGGACTGGAAGGCCTGGAAATCATGAAGAACCGGATCATCCTGAGTGACTAAAGGGATCGACCAATCTGCGGCACTGCCACTGAGATAAGAAAGCACAAAAGCCACCTTGGCCTGATCTGTTGGGAAGGCAGCTGGTCTACATAAGAAGTGTAGGCGGCACTGGTTAATGAACAATGCAAATCTCTTTGGGTCACCAGAAAAGCGTTCGGGCAGAGCCAAGGGCACATTACCGGGTAGATTGATTTGCACTGGATTTGAGGAGGATGCTGAAGGATAATTTCCTCCTGGAGCGGGCAAAGGTGTTTGTCCTGCCTGCGTTTGTAGCAATTGTCTAGCGAGGTCCTCTGTTCGCTCCTTGGAAATTATCAGCTCTCTTCGTAGAGCGTTTGTTTCCTGACGAGCTGCATGTAGTTCTGCACTTAGTTCCCCAAGCAACTGGGCCAATTGATCAGTATCCGAGGTTTCCATTGCGCCTGGGTAGGAGTTTTGCGGTGGGCTTCGCGTTCTGTAACGCTCACCTGATTCCCACGGAGGCGCCGGTCTTGGCAGGATGGTGTCTGTGACTCGAAAAGTAAAGTGCAGGACTCGATTGGCTTCCGGGGCTGAGCCTCTTCGCACTGTGTGTCTAACTCGAAGAGTGAGATATCTGCAGGTGAAAGAATATGGGGTTAATGATCTGGGGTTGTCGGGTATCTCTCTCTCTTTCCCTTCCTCGCTTTTCCGTGGAGCCCCAAGGTCAACATGCTCACCTTAGATAGGTGAATGCTGGACTCTCCATCTGCGTCTGGTGCAGGGTGCCGTTGCCAGTTCCTTCACTGGGTGAAACGTAGGCCTCTTGACATCAGAGGATTGCTACCGTCATTAACTGCACGAACGGTGAGTTTCCGGACACCTTTTAAGTCCTTACAGTCTTTAGGTGCGTGGGCACGTTAATGTGGAACAGGGCTCTGTATAATGCTTTTTCTATTTGTCTTGCAGGGCCCTTGAGGTAGAAGATGGTGTGAAGAAAGCCGAAGTTCGAGCCAGAGTCTTGGAATGAAGCGCTTGGAAATGCGTAAGTAAATGCCGGTTGCCTGCTTTTCAAAAGCTCTCTAACTGTCTCTTTTCCCTTGCAGCTGTGAGTTCGGGTGTTGAAGAGACGCTGGAAAACGCCGGAGTATTTGCAGGCGTCCTATTGTGGCGGGCGCAATGGCACGTAAGTAAAATACCTGTCTAATGTCTCTTCTTTTGTCTTTCAGGTGCAGGATTGCAGCGTTGAAGAAAACCGGAATTCGCGGAGTGCCGGTAAGTAATTCCACACAGGAATAACTATGCTTTTGTCTTCACAGGCGGAGGAGCAGCGTGAAGAGATGGTAGCCGCCGATGGATCAGGTGAGGAAAGCGCTGCGCGTGAAGGTTGCCGTGCTAACCTGTTGTTTCTTGTCTTTGCAGGTGCTACTGAAGGCTGGATACAGGAATGGTAAGCGTTTGTTCTTGCAGGTTCAGGATCGGAAAGAAGAAAACTGGAACAGACACGGTGAGCGTTCTGCTGCAGATGCAGAATAACGCGAAGCACGTTTCATCAATCGGGTGTGGTTTAAATAGCCTTGGAGTGATGAGGCGTCTTCCTCCACGGCCTCGCCTAGGTAAGAAAAGAGTTCCATTGCAGAAGAGTTCCAGTGTTGTATCCAGGGAGTGGAGCTTGCCCCACCCAGGTAAGAAAGTAGTCCCGGCTCACAGATGATTCCTATGTGGCTGGTAAGTAAGCAGCATGGTCTGCTGCAGGTGAGTCCACCCAAGCATCTTCATACAAATTATGAGCCCGGCGCTTCCAGTGCCGGGACCAGTGACTTTGATGAGCCTGGTGCCACCGGCGCCAGGACAAGGTCCAAAAGGTCCCAGTGGGGACCGGCTGGTGCCTAGGATGAAGGTTAGGGGCCTGCTTCCAAGGACTTTGGGCTGGTCCTAGCTCCTTGGAAGCAGTGATCATGACAGCACCCCCCCTCAAGGCCCCTCCCAAGCGTGTCTTCTCCGGGGGTTTTGGCTTGTCGGGGTGATTCAGATGGAATTTCTTGACCAGACGAGGTGCGTGGACATGTTCTGAGGGTTCCCAAGACCTTTCCTGGGGGCCGTATCCTTTCCAATCAACCAGGTAATATAATTTAGATTTGGAGATTTTGGAGCCTAGGATGTTCTTTACTTCGAACTCAAGTTCTCCATCCACTAGAACAGGTTCTGGGAGTTCGGTCAATCGGGTTTCTGGTTGTACTGGTTTTAGTAAGGAGACATGGAATACTGGATGTATTTTCATATGCGAAGGCAATTCCAATATGACAGCCACCGGATTAATTATGGCAGAGATGAGATAGGGTCCTAGGTATCTCGGGATGAAGGTGCGGGGTCCTTTTAGAGGCGGGTGCTTAGTGGATAACCAGACCTGATCTCCCACTGCGTAGTGAGGGGCCTCTTTACGGTGTTGATCCGCTCCTTTCTTGTATAGAGCTTTAGCTCTTTGCAGATGGGCAGTGGCTTCTTTAAAAGTACGAGTAATCACCGAGTGCAAGTGATCCACAGCAGGTGTTTTGAATTCTTGGGGAGGATCCAGGTTAGAGGTCCTAGGATGGTTTCCGTATAATAGGAAGAAGGGAGTCTTCCCGGTTCCAGAATGGGTCGAATTGTTATAAGCGTATTCAGCGATCCAAAGGATATCCTTCCAAGGGTTTTCAGTTTGTTGGAGCATGCAACGTAAATATTGCTCCAGAGTTTGATTTGTCCTCTCGGTTTGTCCGTCAGTTTGGGGATGGTGACTGGTTGAAAGTCTCACATCAATTTGGGCTAAGCGACAGCAACTTCGCCAAAAGTGGGAGATGAATTGACTTCCCCTATCTGAGACCAAAACCGAGGGAAAACCGTGTAACCGAACGATGTTTTCTAAGAATTCTCGGGCTAATACTGAAGCTGAAGGTAGGCCCTTCAGGGGAATGAAGTGAGCCATCTTGGAGAATAGATCCACGACTACTAAAATGGTATTATACCCTGAGCATGGAGGTAAGTCCGTGATGAAATCCATGGACAGGGTATGCCATGGACAGGGAGGGATGTCCAGTGGGTGTAAGAGGCCGGCTGGTTTCTCCTTCTGACTTTTATTCTGAGCACACACACCGCAGGAGATTACAAAGTCTCTAATATCCTTCTTCCATGATGGCCACCAGAAATGTCTTTTGACCTTTTCCATGGTTTTGGTAATGCCAGGGTGACCCTCCAATAATGAGTCGTGATAACAGGAGATTACCTGTTTTTGTATTTTCTCACAGGGCAAGTACAATCGTCCTCGGAAATATGGTAGGTCTTGGTCCACTGAGAAATCCTTCCCCTTGAATTGCCAGTCCTGTAATTCTGCCGGAGTTAGGAGTGATTTGACTGTAGTCTCGATGTCTTCAAAGGATTGAGCGCTGACCAAGCCCAAAATCCTTTGTTCTGGGATTATGGGTATTGGTTCAGGATTGGTCAAGTGTTCATCTATTCCCATCCGGGAGAGGGCATCTGCTTTTCCGTTTTTACTGCCTGGTCGATAAGTAATTATAAAGCCAAAAACAGAGCCCAGCAGAGCTGCCTGGAAGACTGAGCTTTGGCCGTCTTCAGATATTGTAAGTTGCGGTGATCTGTCATTACGGTGACTGTGTGTCTGGCTCCCAAAAGATAATGCCGCCAGGCTTTAAAGGCTGATCTGATAGCTAAAAGTTCCTTGTCTGTAATTGAATAGTTGATCTCGGGAGCCGAGAATTTGCGGGACCAAAAGGCTACAGGATGTAATTGGTGTGTGACCGGATCTCTTTGTGATAAAACTGCCCCCATAGCAAGACTAGAAGCATCTGTTTCTACGATGTAGGGGAGTTCTGGGCGAGGGTGTTTTAGAACAGGTGCAGAGATGAATTTAGCTTTTAAGTCCTGAAAAGCTTGTTCCGCCTCGGTAGACCACTCAAAACGTTTGTTTTTCTTTAACAGAGCGGTGATGGGCTGGACTATTTGAGAGAATTCAGGAATGAACCTGCGGTAAAAGTTAGCGAAGCCTAACATGCTTTGAACTCCTTTTACAGAGGTTGGTGAAGGCCACTTGATGATTGCATCGGCTTTCTTTGAATCCATATGGACTTCGTTTGGTGACAATATGAATCCCAGGAACTCAACTTCAGTTACGTTGAAAACGCATTTTTCAAGCTTAGCAAAAAGGTTATGTTGACGTAATCTCTCGAGGACCTCTTTAACGTGTTTCTGATGTTCCTCTTCAGATGATGAATAGACGAGGATGTCATCAATGTAGACAACAACACACACATCTATGAGTTCTCTAAGGACATCATTCATAAAATACTGGAAGGCGGCAGGAGCGTTGCATAGTCCAAAGGGCATAACTTGATATTCAAACAGCCCATACTTGGTGCGGAAGGCCGTCTTCCATTCATCGCCCTCTTTTATTCGTACCAAGTGGTAGGCTCCTCTGAGATCCAACTTTGTATATATACATGCGTCTTTGACTTGGTCCAGGAGTTCAGGGATCAAAGGTAACGGGTATCTGTTTTTAACAGTGATTTGATTCAGGGCGTGGTAATCTATACAAGTCCTAAGGTCTCCTTCCTTTTCCGGAACGAAGAACAAAGCCGAGGAAGCTGGAGATTTTGAAGGACGGATAAATCCGTTAGCTAGGTATTGGTCCAGATATTGTCTGAGGTGAAGATTCTCTGGCTCGGTGAGGGCATAAATCCTACTGCAAGGAGGAGTTGTTCCGGGTATCAGATCTATTTGACAGTCGTAAGACCTATGAGGAGGCAGGGTGTTAGCTTGGTCCTTCCGAAAGACGTCTTGGAATTCCTGGTATTCGGGAGGTAGTTTGGGAACCTCAGAAGAGATTGCCGCCAGTGAAACATCAGGCCGAGGATAACAAGTGGAGATACATTCTGGAAACTGAACCGTCTTTGCTCGCCAATCGATCTGAGGATTGTGCTTCTCTAACCAAGGAATTCCCAGAATGATCTGGAACTGAGAGGCCTTGATCACATCGAACACGATTTTCTCCCCGTGTCCCTCTTGGCTCACTAACGTCACTTCTTGGGTGGCGTGAGTTACTGGTCCGGAGGCTATCTCTGTGCCATCCACTGTAGTAATGACGTCTTTTACTGCCTTAGGGACAAGAGGTAGATTCATCCTTGATACCATTTCACGGTCCACATAATTACCGATTGCTCCGCTGTCGATGTAAGCTTCAATTGCATGCAAACGATCCGGACGTTCAGGGCTAATGAGGACCATAGGCACCACGAAATGCGAGGTCATGGAACAGATTTTAACGCTCGGCAAGAGGACCTCTACACTTGTCGGGCTAGGTCATTTACCTGCTCAGAATTTGTGGTACAGGTATCTGCGGCTCCTACAGCCTTCTTAGCTGGTTTCACTGGACAGTCTCGAAGAAAGTGCCCCGAGTTTCCGCAATAGAGGCATAATTGCAGCTGTCTTCTCCTTTCTCGCTCTTTTTGGGTTAAAGGTCCTTTCATGCCCCCTATTTGCATGGGTTCCACGGTGTCAGCTCCCCTAGTAGAGGTCTGCGGTTTAGAAAACACTCGGGTATCAAATTTGGAACAATCAGCCTTCCTGTTCTGTAATCTGTGGTCCAATTGAACAACTAAGTCAATATAGTCTGAGCATTCTTGTGGAGGATTCACAACTTGAGCTAACACATCCTTGAGCTCTCCACGCAGGCCTCTGTAGAAAAGCGTTATTCTTTTATCCTCAGGCCATTGAGTTTCCACTATAAGTCTGTTGAATGAGGCAATGTAAGTCAAGAGGTCTTGATTACCCTGTCGTAACAAAAGGAGTTCATTGTCCAAGGCCTGCCCTTGTTCATGTCTTGCGAACAGTTTCTCCATGCTGGACTGGAAGGCCTGGAAATCATGAAGAACCGGATCATCCTGAGTGACTAAAGGGATCGACCAATCTGCGGCACTGCCACTGAGATAAGAAAGCACAAAAGCCACCTTGGCCTGATCTGTTGGGAAGGCAGCTGGTCTACATAAGAAGTGTAGGCGGCACTGGTTAATGAACAATGCAAATCTCTTTGGGTCACCAGAAAAGCGTTCGGGCAGAGCCAAGGGCACATTACCGGGTAGATTGATTTGCACTGGATTTGAGGAGGATGCTGAAGGATAATTTCCTCCTGGAGCGGGCAAAGGTGTTTGTCCTGCCTGCGTTTGTAGCAATTGTCTAGCGAGGTCCTCTGTTCGCTCCTTGGAAATTATCAGCTCTCTTCGTAGAGCGTTTGTTTCCTGACGAGCTGCATGTAGTTCTGCACTTAGTTCCCCAAGCAACTGGGCCAATTGATCAGTATCCGAGGTTTCCATTGCGCCTGGGTAGGAGTTTTGCGGTGGGCTTCGCGTTCTGTAACGCTCACCTGATTCCCACGGAGGCGCCGGTCTTGGCAGGATGGTGTCTGTGACTCGAAAAGTAAAGTGCAGGACTCGATTGGCTTCCGGGGCTGAGCCTCTTCGCACTGTGTGTCTAACTCGAAGAGTGAGATATCTGCAGGTGAAAGAATATGGGGTTAATGATCTGGGGTTGTCGGGTATCTCTCTCTCTTTCCCTTCCTCGCTTTTCCGTGGAGCCCCAAGGTCAACATGCTCACCTTAGATAGGTGAATGCTGGACTCTCCATCTGCGTCTGGTGCAGGGTGCCGTTGCCAGTTCCTTCACTGGGTGAAACGTAGGCCTCTTGACATCAGAGGATTGCTACCGTCATTAACTGCACGAACGGTGAGTTTCCGGACACCTTTTAAGTCCTTACAGTCTTTAGGTGCGTGGGCACGTTAATGTGGAACAGGGCTCTGTATAATGCTTTTTCTATTTGTCTTGCAGGGCCCTTGAGGTAGAAGATGGTGTGAAGAAAGCCGAAGTTCGAGCCAGAGTCTTGGAATGAAGCGCTTGGAAATGCGTAAGTAAATGCCGGTTGCCTGCTTTTCAAAAGCTCTCTAACTGTCTCTTTTCCCTTGCAGCTGTGAGTTCGGGTGTTGAAGAGACGCTGGAAAACGCCGGAGTATTTGCAGGCGTCCTATTGTGGCGGGCGCAATGGCGCGTAAGTAAAATACCTGTCTAATGTCTCTTCTTTTGTCTTTCAGGTGCAGGATTGCAGCGTTGAAGAAAACCGGAATTCGCGGAGTGCCGGTAAGTAATTCCACACAGGAATAACTATGCTTTTGTCTTCACAGGCGGAGGAGCAGCGTGAAGAGATGGTAGCCGCCGATGGATCAGGTGAGGAAAGCGCTGCGCGTGAAGGTTGCCGTGCTAACCTGTTGTTTCTTGTCTTTGCAGGTGCTACTGAAGGCTGGATACAGGAATGGTAAGCGTTTGTTCTTGCAGGTTCAGGATCGGAAAGAAGAAAACTGGAACAGACACGGTGAGCGTTCTGCTGCAGATGCAGAATAACGCGAAGCACGTTTCATCAATCGGGTGTGGTTTAAATAGCCTTGGAGTGATGAGGCGTCTTCCTCCACGGCCTCGCCTAGGTAAGAAAAGAGTTCCTGTTCCAGAAGAGTTCCAGTGTTGTATCCAGGGAGAGGAGCTTGCCCCACCCAGATAAGAAAGTAGTCCCGGCTCACAGAGGATTCCTATGTGGCTGGTAAGTAAGCAGCATGGTCTGCTGCAGGTAAGTCCACCCAAGCATCTTCATACAAATTATGAGCCCGGCGCTTCCAGTGCCGGGACCAGTGACTTTGATGAGCCTGGTGGGGACCGGCTGGTGCCTAGGATGAAGGTTAGGGGCCTGCTTCCAAGGACGTTGGGCTGGTCCTAGCTCCTTGGAAGCAGTGATCATGACAGTAATGACTCCTTTTGCACCTCCTCACATTTGTGATCTCACCGTAAATGGGCATTTTCTGATGACCACACCCCATGGGCAAATAGCTTTGCCTCGAGTTAGCTCACCAGCTGTCATGGTGCCAGGCTCAGAACACAAAAACCACACCATCTAGTGATGGGGCAATGGGTCACTTGACTCACTTATGTCCCTTTGGGACATATAAACACAGAATCATATAGAAATGTGAGCAGGAACACTTTATTTCAGTGCAGGAATGCTTTTACTTTATTTCAGTGCAGGAGTGTTTTTATTTTACAAGAACTTTCGAGGAGCTGAAAGCCTTTATTCCAGAGAACATCCTAAGGTGCTGACTCATCGGGTGTGGCTCCCTAGGCCTGTAATTCATGATCTGACTCATCTGGTGTGGCAGGGTGTGACAGGCAGGCTGAACCTGGTGGCCGTGGCTTCAGAAGCTCAGCTATATAAACTGCTGCATCCTTAAGGCTGGTGCTTTGCGTTACTGTGCACTCGCGTGCAACATGACACTCACCGCCGCTTGGACCAGTTTACTTACCTTTGAAACCAGGCGTTCTCATGCATATTCACCTCCAGGAAACCGGTGTTTCATTGCTTCATCTGCAGACTCATCTCGTGACATCCAGTGATCTTGATCCCGATGTTGCAGCACCGCACTCCGCATCCCCGAACTCGGACCCTGTGAAGAAGAAGAAAGACAAGGTTAGAACATCCGTCCTAGGGCTGCGCCGCATTTGAACTCTGTGCGCCCCCTAGTTAACAACTTATCAGCTACTGTACCGCTGCAGCTTCGTTCCTCATTCCCTCCGGCTGTTGCCTCGAACTGCGCAGCTTCTGCTGGGCCAGCAACATCATCTGCAAGGGAAGGAAGCAAACGAGCAAACATCAAAAGTGGAACGGACAGCAATACAAGACTACAAACTTTACAATAGAACAAAAACAGACGAGGAAAGACAAAGCCAAACAGGAACACTTAAATGAAGTATAGTGGCTTATTCGCAGCAGGACTGGACTACCATGTGCAAGGGACAAGTGAAGGAAATCAGTCCAGATCATACAAGCGCCCCTGCCAGAAGCAGCAGGACGCAGTGCTCGCCAAAACTAATCAACAGGTGAGCTTTCCAGGGACAGCGCATCCCACGGTTACCACGGTTTGGGAGAAGGGGTCTGGAAGGGGTTCAGGCACACAAGCTGGCATACTCACGCCTCCTAGTCTCCACGCAGGAGCAGTACCGAGCAGCATCACCTATTACCACCAGTCACCACATAAGCGCAGAGGGCAAAGTCAGACCAGAGCGACTTCACCCCCGGGAGGGCTGCAACCATGCCCCAAGCCTCCACAGAGACCAGGTGAGCATAACAGCATGCAAAGCCTCTTCATTCATATCTCTGCCTGGCCATTATGGAACCTTCTGAAACTGACCAGTTGGCCCGATTACTGTGAGAGTTACGGGCTGAAGTTCATGCCTCAAGACAGGAAACCAATGCCCTAAGGAGGGATCTAATTATGAACTGGGAGCGGACAGAGGAACTTGCAAGGCAAATACTCCAGGCACAGGCAGGCCAGGTCCCACTGCCGGTGTATGCCCCTCCTGCCGTGCCTCCACAGCCCACGCCAGTACAGGTGGTTCTTCCAGGGGGGGTTCCCCTGGCCCCACCAGAACGCTTCACAGGCGATCCGAATAAGTACGCCATCTTTATGAATCAATGTTGCCTACATTTCTTGTGCAGACCTGGGGCATTCCCCAATGATCAAGCGAGAGTGGCATTTGTACTCTCATATTTGGGAGGTAGTGTAGCTGACTGGTAAATACTCTCAGTAAACCGGGATGATCCTTTGCTTCGAGACTTCAGAGGTTTCCAGCGTGAAATGGAGAAACTATTTGCACGGCATACTCAAGGGCGGGTTATGGACAATGAACTGTTATCACTACGGCATGGTAATCAAGACCTACTAACATATTTTGCTTCCTTCAATCATCTGATAGCACAAACAAACTGGCCAGAGAAGAAAAAAACTACGCTCTTTTAATGAAGCTAAGGGAACTTAAGGATGTATTAGCACAAGCATTAAATCCCCCGGAAATATGTGCTGAATACATCGACCTGACAGTGCAGCTCGATCACAGATTGCAGAATCGGAAGATGGATCGTGCCAAGGGCGAGGGGCGGTCAGTCTACGTGCAACCCCGTGAGAATCAAACCAAATCACACGATCAGTCTGAGCCAATGCAAATCAGAGGCTTGCGGAGCCCACTCAACAAGGCAGAAAGGGAGAAAAGGAGACAGCAGCAGCTTTGTTTGTACTGTGGTAAGGCAGGTCACTATCTCCGAGAATGCCCAGTGAAAACACCCAGGAAAGCAGTTGGAGCAACTGACAAGGATGAAGAAGAAGAAAAGGACTCAGGAAACTCCAATACCCGGCAAGCGTAGGGGTCCACTAGTCGAGCGGTAAAAAAGAACCTATACAGACCTCACATCTAGTCATCCCAGTGCTCCTGGTAAACCACAAATAACTATCAAAAATACATGTCTTGGAGGCATACATTGACAGTGGGGCTGTGGGAAATTACATGGACCAAGATCTGGCTACCCAGATAGGCCTTCCTCTCCGACAGAAGCAGGTTTTGGAAAACATCACAGCAGTTGATGGATCTCAGCTATCATCCAGCCCAGTGACGCATTACACTGAGAAGGTCACACTTCTGTGTCAGGATGGTCACCAAGAGGACATCGCCTTCAATCTCATTGGCACTCGTCAGTTCCAGATGATATTGGGAATGCCCTGGCTGGAGACCCACAATCCCGTGATTGACTGGTGTAAACGAGTTCTGACCTTTCCCCAAGACTGTGCTGACACCTGTTATAGCAAGGGATTCTCATTAAAACTTCTTACCCACCTAGGTTCGTTGAAGAAAGAAAGCATACTGGGCCTCACCAGTTCACTAGCACCTGAATACCTGGATTACCAACATGTCTTTCAAAAAGAGCAAGCGAACACTGTACCTCCACAGAGACAGTATGAATGCCAAATTGATCTGGTACCTGGAGCTCATGTTCTTTTAAGAGCAAAGCAGAAACAGCAAGATTTTACTTTTTCAATCTTGGAATCAGATGTTGGCAAAGGGTTTAGGAAGCACTGCACAGCAAGATGACAACATGGGAGCAACAAGGAGAAAGAACAGTGATAGTCAAAGGCAGTAGAAGTTAGTCCATAGGGAAGGAACTAACCCATAGTTCTGGAGGTGGCAAAGTCAAGGCAGTCCGGATTTCTTAGAGGAGAGGTGGCCGCATCATTGTGGTTAAGGTGCAGGGAGGACCCCAATTAGCGTTCCGGAAGCGGACAGAGAGCAGACAGGGGCCTTGGAAGTGGGCCTTTGCTGAGAGGGCCGGCTGAAGCCTGCCGGACCCTGATTGGATGGAAGAATACACTCAGCAACCAATGGGAGTGCAGCACAGGGAGAGGTGATTCAGCACAGCCTGTCTACACAACAAAGAAAACCACGGCGGCCATCTTGGAAGGGCCAAAAACAGTCAAATAAGAAACAATAGGAGGAAAAAACTAGCAATGCAGCTCCAGGTATTAAAAAGCTCAGAAAATGGCTGCACGAGGAAAATGCCAAATAAAACAGTCCTTGACAACAATATTATGCAAAATTCCTCTATTTTTCTTATTCTTCTTTTTTTCAAATTTCGATTTTTCAGGTTCAATAATTCCCCAGGAGGTGTAGTAATGCACAGAAAGTGCACCTACCTAATGGAATGGTCAGCAGCCAGGTACAAACTCCACATGTGCAGGAGAACAACAGATGGCCAGGAGGGTGGAAACAGGACCTCACTCCCAGTGAGAAGCAGATGAAAATTCATTAATTAATTCCCAGATGAATTCATTAATTAATTTCGGATGTGACAACACTGGCCCTGATGTCCCTTTTGATGCAATGCTGCATATGTTACACCCTTCAGGGATGGGTTTCCTATCCAATCCACACATAGCCCTGTTTTCATCATCTTTAAGATCCTATGGGGATCTTCCTCAATCAATGCAATGGGGCCCTCCACCTCGATACCACCTCCCCTCTTCCCTCCTGTAGTTCCTGCTGCCTGGCTCCACCCGCAGACACACAAAACCACCCTGGATGCAGGGCCATTGCTCCAGAACGTTGCGCCCCGCTCTCTGCAGTGGAGTTCTTTGAGAAGTGGTGTCACGTGATGGGTTTCTGGTCACTTCCCAGATCAATCAGACATGAACTTATGAAGTGAAGGCAGGTTCCTGATGTTTATGCTGTTCGGCTATTTTCATAAATCTGGTCTTTCTGAATACATTTCTTGGTCACAAAGCTCATCAAAATTGGGAACAGCTGAACAGTTATCAGCTGGTTTACAAAGTGTCTTTTTTGCCCTGTTGGTTTAAAAACCATGCGTCTTTTTCTTTAAAATCGGAAATCACAATCTCAGTAATATAGGCCATGTTCTTTTGGGACTTCAGCGTCTTTGCAGCTGACAGTTCCACAGATCAGAGAGGCTATTTTTCACATTATGTGCAAATATTCTTTGCTGGCTCGTTCTTAACTAGGCCTGAGGTATCCTGAATGGGAAGCGGAGAAAGATTTTTTATGGAGGCAATCTTTGGAAAAGTTGCTAATGAACACTCTCCAACCATAAAAACAGACATAACAAGGATTCTTTCTGGCAGTAAAATAAAAGTGAAACGAATTACCGGGTACCAATAACCATACTGAGAAATTGATTTCATGCTTCGAATACTAATCAAACAGTAGGAAGCCTGTGATTGTGTACAATCAAGTTTGTGACAGAGATCCCCATGCCAGTAGCCATCCTTGCGAAATGCAAACCCAACTCTAATGGCATACAGCATAAACATCAATTACACAGATTTAGCAAGCCAATCCATGACGCAGAAACATCACATTGGAGATGTGGCCATGCACAGACTACTGCAAGAGTGCGCCAGTAGCAGGCCCACGTGGATTATGATTAGAAACACAGGGAAGCAAGCCCAGTGTCAGGAAAGATGTGCCAAATACCAAGTCAATGTATGCTGTGAACATCGATGATATGGTGTAGTGCACATCTGGTTATGAATATAATGTGGCACAATTCACAAGTGTGTTTAGTACACATGTTACCGGAGGAAATGTGTGCATTCTGCAGGTGGGGAGATTCTGAAAAGTGAATCTGCTCCTGCACATTACGCGTGCTGGCAGATACTACCAACCCACCTTGTTTTAGCAAGCCAGGCATGTTCAGCGGGAATTAATGCCACTTTCCAGAGTGCATACCTGGCTCACACAGGGATGTGCTTACGGGAAGATGGCACAAGTGCATCTGTCCCCCATGTGTCTAGTTTCCCAAATAACAGGTCAGACACAGGGGAAACCGCCTACACCTGCTTGCCATTGAAAGCCCCTCGCATAATAGAAAACATATTACAGAACAGCCTCATCTTTGCATGTGCGTTTTTTAAAAAAAAACTTTTAACATTTCCAGCATGGAAATATATATGTGTGAATGATAAAGTACCAGCTCTACACGTGCAAAGGTTGTTTACAATGAAAGGTGTATGCCTGAATATTTGCAATATTGGGAAAGCAACACAGCGGGCCTCATTAGGACCCAGGCGGTAAGGGGTTTACGGCGGCGTAAACAGCGCCGACCCTTACCGCCTGATTCTGAGGTCCCTTAGCGCCATGAAGGATTTAACACCTGCCTTTAGCAGGTGTTAAAATCCATGGCGCTAAGGGACCTTGTTGTTAATTACGCCACCGTAATTTACGGTGGCGTAATTAACGCCTTCCCCACTCCCATTATGCCCTATGGGGCAAAAATGGGAATGGGGAAGGGTAAATGGGGATTGGGGACTTACCGCCCCGCCAACCTCGGAATGGGGCGGTAAGTCCGCCAACCACCATGGCGTAAACGTAGTTTACGCCATGGTGGTAAAGGTACGACCCAGGCGGTAACTTACCGCCTGGGTCGTAATGAGGCCCAGCAAGTGTTATGGCATGCAAAATTAGCATATGCACTAATTCTGCATGCAGAATGTGTGTGCATGCTAATTTTGTATGAAGCGCATCACCATGGACAACACATGACCATTCAAAGTAAATGTAATATAGCTTAAATACATTTATTTTCCATCACAAGCTAAAATCACATGTCAATTGAAAAGTTACACAACTTTAAAGGCCCAAGGAGTCACAACTTAACCCACATAGAAAAATAGCTGGAGTAATAGCTCACTTTTTTTACCACATCAAATCCCTTTACTGAATGAAACTCTTTTGCAAGAGGAACAGCAAATAGGAGACAGAATCAGCAGCTATTAATGGTCCTGTGGGCACCAGGATGTCACCTATAGTCTTGTCCATGAAATGTATACCATGCTAACAACAGCTATGAGTGTATGCACGTGAAGTACATCACTACAAAGCCCCAAGGAACCTTGGATCTAAGCAACTTCTTAGAGCCTGCCATGCTGTGGTTCAATCTCCCATCCTCTGGAACTCACGTCCATCCTGTATTCACCATGACAACAATCCTGATCACGTCCAATGATCCCTCATGACTACATTTCTCATAAGGTTTGTAATACCTGCCTCCTTCTATCTGACTTCCCACATTAACCTTTATTAACTCTTGACTCTGAATCAATGGTCAGATTGCAATGGGTGCATTACAGGAAACATGAACACATACAATAAAGTCTTAATGATAACACCAAGGTGAAAACATTATCTCAGTCATTATCCATTGACTTTGGAATTAATTCCCTAACAAGCTGAAACTCCAAAGGAATCAGCTAAGTTTCATGCAAGCACTAAAAAATTAATGAATAATAGATGTTGCTTCTCCTCTTCCCCTCACAACCGAAGAGGGTGGTACAAGACCACAATCACCCGGGTGCATGTGAGCAACACATTGGGTTGCTCCAAATGAGGGCCATAACCCATAGTTTAAGCCTTTGTTCAGAGCAAACTTTTAATTGTGTCAACTGTTCTGAAACAGCAGGAGGTTCAACTCCTCTGTCCTCACACCTCTCCTCACATCCTAACCCAAACCACTGCCCATGAAATAAAGAGCACTTACTTCAGATGCAATCTCTTCCCCACTGGAACCTTTACCTTCCCGCTTTGAACCACAGCTGTAACCAATGAAACAGGAGAGGTGTAGGAATTTCTTTTAGGAGCAAACACACTGTGCAATTGTCACTTCTTTTTTGTCTTCTTAGAAAATTGATATTACACATTGGATCTTTAGCCTGGGGTGGCATTGGCATAAATGGTCATGTAGGAGGGGCTTCTCCAAACATCGATGGCCCTAGGACATTGGGGTAGTTGACAATTGCAGAGAAGGAGAAAAATCCCCCAGCCCCCACCACAGACATTAATGCCTCAATGTAAGTTTTGTCTATGGTCTTAAGCACTGGACTTTAGAGTATGGGTTTTATGTCTTCAAACCACCCTAGCATCTGGAATGTGGGCAACAGCTCTTCGTGTGAATGAAGCTAGAAACATCTTTCCTACCAGGTGTGACAGATTGCCATTTAGCAAGGGTGTAGAAGCCCTGGCTTTTTATGCACATTAAATTAAACAAATAACATATGCCATTCATTCTCATGACGTGGAATCTGCTAAATAGATTCCCCTTTAATTAGCTTCATACCAAAAGCATAAAGTACATCTGTGTCCTGTTCATCAGCAGCCCAATCTGCAGTGCCTGCTATCCATTGGCACACAGCAGGCTCAGAGGACACAAGTGCCCATTTGACAGCAAAGTGACACCCGTGTCTCAAGATATTCATCTCAGTTCCAAAACCCCATAATTATGAATCTGCTGAAACGGTGGCATGTTCAACTTTAAATATAAGACATACCTGAGTTAACGTATTGGAGGATGGTATGTCTCATAATTATTAACAGCCACATCCAATTGGTATCACATATGTGTCAGCCTTGTGAGCCCAGCTCAGCTGTGAAAGGATTATGTGTATTTCCCACAGACATGAAGGTGAATACACAAATATGGGTGAATACATGCTGCGTTCAAAACGTGCATGTAAATACAAGCTTCAGAAGTCCCTGTGAAATCACACACAGAAAGAAAATAGCAGCTCTGTGCAATGAAGGGATTCTGTTTCCGTGATAGGCCCAATAAGGCCCAGTAATCATGTTTTAGTTACACTATGACACAATACCCTGTAGATAGGCATACACATGTACTCGTATCCTAACCTTGCAGCATTTAACATCAGTAGAGAAATGTACTAGAATTGTTTATAGTGATGAATAGGGATTGCCGTTATTTTAAATTGGATGAATCCAACACATGTAGGCCATAAGGCTCAGTTAGCTTCTCCTGAAGCACACAAACTTCCCCATTACCCCTCAGCACAGGACATCAGACAATCCCTCACATGCATTCCAAGTTGTAACAGTTCACACAGTCAATGGTTGAATGCCTTGCAATGATTGGTCAATGCATGGGGAAGAAAGTGTTCCCAGGGTTTAGCAACAAGAAAGATACTAAGCCCCAGAGTTTAAGGACAAGACACTGTACACTGATTGGCCAGGATGCCTCAGGTTTGTTGAGTTCCCACAGCGATTTCCCAGAGAGATATAACAATTTATATTCCTAGGCAGAA
The DNA here is from genome assembly GCF_040938575.1 of Ambystoma mexicanum. Classification (NCBI taxonomy): domain Eukaryota; kingdom Metazoa; phylum Chordata; class Amphibia; order Caudata; family Ambystomatidae; genus Ambystoma; species Ambystoma mexicanum. The sequence continues at coordinate 1,155,374,369 of NC_090928.1, forward strand.
GAGTCGAACTGCAACTTAATGGAGGGCATATGTTGACAGAATTAGAGCAGCACAATATGAAGAACCATGCCGCAGAGCAAGAGTAATCTTAATACAACACTGTCCCCTGTAGGATAAATTGCACTTGATGTCAAAGAATCAGTTGTACAAAACAACATAATTCATATAAGGACTCTAATTAGAATTAACAACCAATACAGAGGTTTATATCTAACTCACATCGTGTGAATGCAGAGATGATAGGGACCCTTTTTGAAGCTATAATTAGAACGAGCACCAGTGCCCCTGCACTAGAATCACATGAGAACCAGTAATCAGAATAATAATATACACCTAGGTCACATTACCTGAAAGTAATATCGATTAAAGGCAAGCTCATGATAGTTAATAACGCACAAACACTTATATATATGTAAGAACAAGAACATTTGCAGAGAAAGGACCCTGAAGGGTGCAGCGCATGGATGGCAAGTTTGGGTGCTTGCTGGTGGGCTGCAGATGAGAGCGATAGTGGGAATCTGCCAAATTGCCCACAGAATAAAAGATAAGGGAAGACTGGGTTTGCTCTCACACTGCGCACACAATATCAAATAGAAAGCACAATTTGCTGATTATATTGAGTGATTTTAATCAACAACGTTGCAGCCTGACACGTGTTTCGAGCTTCATGCTCTTCTACTGAGGCTTCTTAAACATCATTTCCGTGAAAATAATTATTACACAATTCCAAAATCAATAGTAAAAATAGAACAAAAACACCCAGACCCAGAACACATGGAACAGGTAGGGTGTACCAACCAAATGAAAGTAAAAAACAACCACAATGCTATAGTAATTGAATAGAAAGTTAGCAATAAGTACATTTGAATGAAACATAAGGTAAAAACATATTACCAATGGAGTGTGGCATTGTTTGTCAAAGGATATCAGGTTGATAAAGAGAAATAAGAAAATAAATAAAGAACATTAATTGAGGGAAAAGGGGTTGCAATGGTGATCAGCCAGAAAGTACATGGGTAAAGCCCAAATTGTATAGGGGTACCTTAATCTTGGTCAATCTGCAAATCCCATGTTAATGGAAATAATTGCGCAATGAATTGAATTGAAATGAAAATGAGTCAAGGGATAACAAAAAATGTTGTCAAGCGTAAAGGGCTTACCAGGTATTGAACCTTAAATAGAATTTAAAAGTAAATGTGGGCTCCCTATGAAACAAGAAAAATTTAAGACATTTTTTTTAAAAAAAGAGAACATTTTGAGCGCCTATTAGCTGACATACCGAGGAAAAATAGCACATAATTGAAATTGAAAAATGAAGGCAACATACCAATAACTTGCAGTTGCACAGAGAACGTATTTAGTCAATCAGAGCAATGCTGAAATGTAGCCAAAATCCAAGTTGTGAACATCCCGTAAAGAGAAAGAAGAGCAAAAGAGAGGCATCAATTAGCAAATTGGATGTTGCCTCCGGCGGACGTCTAGACTAACACGGAATTGATTTAGGTCCCCGTATAGGTTAGGGTTCATCTACAAACTAACTGAGCGATAACACACCAGCGCGTCCGCTGCTAAATGAAATGAATGGAGCCGCTCGCGTGAGGTTCTGTGTCCATAATTGAATGGAACAGAAAGGGCGGCAACAGCGAAGAAGGCCGAATGCCGACACAAACAGTATGGCAAAAGGGCCGCCATGTTGAACTAGTGTTGTGCTCTGCAATTGTGCAAAAGAGAAGCAATGGAAAAGATAGTATGTGAGAGAGTGGAAATAACCACTGGTAATTTTTAGAAGTATAATCAACCAGCCAATGGAGGAATCCATTTGATTGGATGAATAATTAAAAGCATTGTATGCGTATATAAATTGTAATTTAAGGGCTGAATGTAACCAGGCTCGTGAAATGCACATATTAAAGTTGCAGCTAGAACATCCAGAACAGGGGACTGTCCATGTTATAAACATTAAAATTGAAGACATTTAGTACAAGTGATGGACTCTGGAGCCAACATGCAAGAGGAGGAGCCAATTAGCGAATCCTACCTTGAATCTATGATGGTTACTGATTACGTAACCGGGTCAAAAATAAAGGTTAAAAAATTGTATGCAAACACATGTATTGATTGACTGATCTCCATTGTTACAAGCATATAGTGGTTTAAGCAAACCCTTAATGTGTCATGTAAAGTGCTCAAAGTGTTATATTTAATGTCTCACAAAGATGATTGGTCCACAATTGTGTAATCGTTCACTGCACTTCTACTCATCCTGGACCAACCAACACTAAAAGTCTAATGGGGTCATCATGAGTTTGACACTAACCCTTTAATGTGGTGGTAACGCTATTACTGCCCCATTTAAGGTTCTGGCAAATCACAGGTTTGGTAGGATTTACCCCCAGTTGTCTGCTGGGGGTAAATCCACTGGAAATGTACTTATTTTTGATGCAATTACTGTGTGGTAATACCGTTGACGGTAGTCACGCTGAAAATTCTCCATTTGGCCCAATGGCGAATGGGGAATACCCGAATGGGCCTAATGGAGAATGGGGATTTCCCGTTCTGCCAAACCCGTGATCCAGCTCTAATAGCGCCAGACCCGTTGGCAGTAGCGCAATTAGCACAGGCGGTATACTGTCCAACTCATGATGAGGCATTAAAAGTAGTTTTGACTGATACATGTGTCTAATGCTACTGTTCAGTTGCAGTACGTGTGAAGAGTAATTAGCTCACAGTAAATAAGCTAACCAGCAAGTATGTGAACAAAATGTATAGAAACACCTATATTGCTGATCACACCAGCCAATAAGCAGTGATGAAGTTCACAGCAAATGTTGTTTCCTTTCTGTGACTGCTATAAAACCTGCCAATTTGATTGACTTCTTTGAATGTATTTTTGATATTTCCCTGCTAATGCAGGTACAATAAAATGTTTGATCTTCTCATATCTTATGCATGGCATTTTCTGCCTCTTTGGATTACTTTTATTTGTCATGTTATGTTATGTTATTTTATCTTATACCGCGCCAAAGCCCGTAGGCATCCAGGCGTCGAGAGACAGAAACATGCAGGCTACCTATGAGGAGAGGGTGTACTAATGGAAGAGATAGGTCTTCAACTGTTTCCTGAAGGAGAGTAAATCCTCGGTCTTACGCAATGTAGCTGGTAACGCATTCCAGGCCTTAGTGCCTTGGATATGAAACGCTCTGCCCAGCCCACGGGATCGTTTCACACGATGTAGGACTAGTAAGAGATCTTCCGCTGATCTGAGTCTTCTTGAGGGTTGGTAAACACTTATAACATCCTTCAAATAAGTTGGTGCAGTCCCAAAGACGCATTTATGACAGATGGTGAGTAGCTTAAACTGAATTTGGGCCTCAACAGGAAGCCAATGTAGCTTTTCCCTAGCAGCAGTAATTGGTTCTGAATATTTCATTTGGTAGATGATGTCATGATCTCTGCTTCCAAAAGGTCAGGGTTTTCCCAACTCCCTTGGAAGCAGATCCATAACCCAGGTTCCGAGTGCCAACCAGTCCCAATTGGGACCTTTTGGACCCAGTCCTGGCGCCAGTGGCACCAGGCTCATAAATATGCCCAGTCCCAGCGCTGGAAGCGCCGGGCTCATAATGCTTGGGTGGACTTACCTGCAGCAGACCACGCTGCTTACTTGCCTGCCAGTTGAGCCTCTGATCTCTTCTGTTTGGAACTACTTTTCCTGTTGGGTGGGGCAGGAGCCACTCCCTAGATTCTGTAAGAGGATTCAATTCAACACTACAGCTAAGTCAACGCCTAGTCTATAATACTGAATGAAAACCCTTATTGATATATCTTTATGTCCAGTTCATGCGTTCTGGATGACTACCCCTATATAACACCCCTCTCTTGGAATCCCCCTGACCCCACTGAGCCGAGAAGTAGTTCTGTTTTGCAAGTTAAAAGGTTTATTTGATAATTTAAACAATAGATATATAGATCACACTTTATAATAAATTAATAATTGAATATCACACTTAATCTAATATGATAAATATTAACAACGGAGAATCTGGCACTAACACGCTTCTTGATAATCACTAAGGAGTTGACATGAAATGGATAAGGTAGCAACAATACTTTTATGGTTTCAAATGGATGCAATGTGGAATGAAATGCAGTACAGAAAATACTCAATATGATTTCAACAAAACAATGTAATCACTTTTCTCTGGCAATCCCCTCCCCCCTTTTATGCAATGCAAGGAAGTGGAAGGAAGGCACACAATTCTCAGAAATGCAATTCAATGTAATTCAGTTCAATCCCCAGCAAGCTTAAAGAAAACAGATAGGAGTTTTGAAAACACAGGCCCAAATGCTTTGATATGTGCTGGCAATTCAGTGAAAAGTATGCTAAAATGCTTTTGATTCCCTCTAGAGGTACAGGGTGAGTGGTATCTAGTTAATATTAGCTCAGGCTTACTCTTGCAATGATTCAGGAATGATTAGCAGGTTAAACGAATTTCTGGCAAATGGAAGGCAAGCAGCAGCTGATTTTACATGTGGAGAAATTTGCAAATCGCGGTAAAATTCGCGGATGCGTGTTCCGCGATTGCGGTAAAACTATAAGGGGTAGGAATGTGGTTCTTGGTGCGATTCAAAGCTAAGATTCTAAGCTTTCAAATGAAAGTTACTGCAAGTCTCTAGCACAAACGGTCGCGGAGATAGGAGCGATTAAATAAAGGTTGTTTTTCAGATTTGAAATTTTAAAGTTCAAAAAGACAAGTGCAGCTTGCAACTAGAAAATGACAAGTGACAGCTTTACAAATGACAGGTGACAGTTAGGAGACAGTTCTACTTAGATTAAAATAGGATTGAATTATATTATTTTAACTAGGAGATTGGTTCTGCACAGTTTTCTAGGTACTCACACTATATTCTTGAGTGAAATGGGCCTCGCCATGGATCTGGTCAGGTTTTAAACTCGCCTCTGGTCTCTGCACTTCACAGTGATCTGGGTCAGCTCTCTCTGGTTCTCTGGTCTGGGTCTCTAGTTCTGGATAGATTGAAGTCTCTAGTTTGGCTCTCTGGAGGTTTGATGGAGGTAAAGTAGGGATTTTTCCGGCAGAGCTTCCAGCGGCAGATGGATTTGAAAGTCTCTATCTGTCCTGTCTGTCTGCTTTTATGTGTTTAGAATGTGGGTGTGTTCTAGCATCACTGACCCTACCTCTCTCTCAGCTTCTAATTGGTCAAACTTCCATTTCTCATTTGATTGGGGAAGGAAGTGTGTGTCAGCGTGATGTCATTTTATGGCTTGCAGAGAGTCCACTCCTCCTGTCAACTTACACACAAATCTAGATTTGAAACAAATACATATTTTCAGAGGTACATATTGTTTTAAAATCATATGCACCCATCATGCATTACAGGAGGTATACCCTGTTCAAACTCTGCTCTTCCTGGGAGCTTGCATTCAGAAATGGCAATATTTTGCACTTTTTAACTGGTTTGCAATTCCGGACATTACCCCAAATTTACACACATGTGCGCAAGGAGTATGGACATTAACTGATGAAGTTTCAGATTTTTAACATGCATACATTTAGAGTAATATCCACTTTTCCGCTGACACCCCCCTGAACATACCACCGGTTCTAAAAACCTCTTAAACTGTGGGCAGAAAAATCACAAGAATTATGGTATCATTTATAAAATTTTCACATGTCCGCTCTATGAATGATCCATCTTTTTAAAGTTATGTTCTGGCTCCAAAGGGGTGTGGTTTCCTCTCAGCACAAGGTAGAAATACTGGTTTATCCAGTTCTGCCAAGCCAGCTTGCTCTCACAGGCAGTGCCCCTCCCAGCTTCTGCCAAGAGGAAGCTACATTTTACGACCGCTGTAATAAAACCTTTGCATGAGTCAAGACAGGCTTTGTTCAGAGCTCCTGTAGAGCACAGGTAATTCAATTATCAGATAGATGGCATATCCTTAGTGTGAGCAGCAAAAGGGCAGCTAGGCCTGGGAACACAGCTGTGACTCAAGTTTCACTCCTGATGGGGGTAGTTGCCAGGCAGAATTCAGTTCCTTAAGCCAGGTTTCAGATAAAATGTCACTTTTTGTTGCTTTTTACATTAACTTGCAATTTTACACATGCAGCTAAAATGCTGATTCTAAGTGCAAAACTATGACATTTCAACAGTTACAAAGGCATGTGACACCAAACATAGGTCACTCATTTAATCTAAACATTTCGATTTTAGTGTCTTTAAATCCAGTGCAACTTAAACTGCTGACTCCATAGCTCAGCCAGTTTTGTTATAAGCATTGTTCTGGGCTCTTCATTTCCCAGATTTTGTAGGCACACAAAACTCCATTCTGCCAAATGTCTGCTGGTGTTCAGTGAATATTTTGCACATATTGCAATGTTTGAAAATAGGCATTTTGAGCCTGCCTTCAGAGAAACACAGGGTGGTTTTAAAACGCCGGCTTTTGGATAGTGGTGAGTACTGGTACTGCACCCATTTTTGGGATTTAACAAATGAATTCCCCACAATTCTAAGTTGCATTTGGCAATCAGCATTGCCATTCCCAATGGTTTCAGACTACTGTGCGGGTAGTCCAATGGTGGTTTTAGAGCGCTTTGAAGCTAACCGGCGCTACTGTTTTTCCTTTGGCAACCCATTTCCCTCATGGCAACCCGGCCTTTCATTCTCGCACTGGTGGGTGGCAAGTGAGGCAACCATTTTGGTGTGCGCACAAACTGCGCAGCTTTCCTGGATTTCGGCGCACATGTGGGTTTTCCGCCATCTTGAATTTTCTAAGCCCACAGCACCAAATGTTGTAGCATGATAGCTTAAACGTGGGTCAGGACACCCAACAAGCCCCCCCCCCCGCGACTGCACTTTGAATTTGAGTCGATGGGGAGTCGCGTGCCCAAGGGTTTTGACCCACGCACCGGTCTGTCTGCATAATCTTCTTCCAATTCTGCAAATGGCACAGCTCAGCATCTTCTTCTCCATCCAGTACTGATCGATCGGTTCTCCTCGCTGGTCCTGATGGGAATATTGGGCGGTCCACTGGGCCCATTGGATCTTCGTTCCTGGTCTCCGGATCGCCCTCCTTGGCCCGTCTTCAGGTTTTCTTTCTCCTAGGACGACAAAGGAAGAGCGGCAATACCTACTCATAGACGTTTTTCCACCACTGTTGAGATAGTGGGGCAGCATATGCATTTCATCATAACGAAACACTACATTCTTTTTTTGAAAAAAAAAAAACAGTATAACTAAGAGACAGTTTCATGCAAATCACAATATTTTAGAGACTAGATGTGGTATGTTTTATGATTGGAACTGAATTAGCCTGAGACAGTACCCGCTAGGATTCCAGAGGATTCCTCCAGTTGTTGCAGAGTGTGCCTGGGATGGCAACACTTTAGCTGGTTTATGTGGACCCACTTGTCTTCTCCCTCTGCCAAAGGACCTTTGGGGATGTGGATTTTGTAGGCCACAGGGGAGATCTTGTCTATGATCTCGAATGGTCCCTTCCATGTAGGCAAAAATTTGCGCTGCTTGGCCTGGTTCCTTTGGAAGTTGTATAGATAGACCCGGTCCCCCACCTGATATTCCTTCCTGGAAGTTTTCAGGTCATAGTGGGTCTTCATGCTATCAGCTGATCTTTCTAGATTCCGCTGAGCATAAGCAAAAGCATGTTGGAGGTGTTTCCTTAAATTCTCCACATACTCATGAGCAGTGGAGGCATTTATCAGTGTCTGCTCTTGGGTCCTGTAGAACAAATGCTGGGGAAGCACCATCTTGCGCCCAGTCATCAACTCAAATGGTGACATTTTGGTTGCAGATGAAGGGGTAGATCTGATAGCCATTAGGACCAGAGGTAATCGGATATCCCAACTTGGCCCAGAATCTGCCACAAACTTCTTTAAGATGCTCACAATTGTCCGGTTATATCTCTCTACTGCCCCAGAAGAAGCTGGTCTATAAGCAATATGCAGCTTTCTCTTGACCCCCAGTATCTCCCACATCTTTGTCATTACTTCACTGGTGAAGTGGCTACCTCTGTCTGACTCAATCCTTTGAGGTAGACCAAAACGGGAAAAGATGTGGTTAATCATCAAGGCAGCTGCTGTTTCTGCCTTGCAGTTTGGGGCTGGGAGACATTCCACCCACTTGGTAAACAAGCATGTCACAGTCAACATGTACTTATTCCCCCTAGCCGAGCGAATCACAGGGCCTACAAAGTCGATTTGTAAATCTGACCATGGCAGTGTCATTCCCCTCTTTTGTAAAGGCGCCCGGTGCGTAAGGGATGATGGCTGAAATTGTGCACACACAAGACACCCCTTCAAGTATTGGTCGAGGTCCTGCCCCATGTGTGGCCAGTATGCAACCTCTCTTAAGATTTCCAATGTTGTGTGAAACCCCCTATGACCGGCGGTGGCCGCATCATGGGCGTGACTTAACATCAGGCTTCGGAATGAGGTAGGAACCACCCACTGATCGTGGCCAGCTTTGGATTTCCTTACCAACAAACCGTCTTGGATTCGGAACATTTTTGGACATTTCATCAACACTCTTAGGTCCTCTTTCCCATTGTAATCGGTATCCGTCAGGGGAAAGTTCTCAGGGTCCTCAAGATGCTGGTAAAATTTACCAATTATTGGATCCCCCTTCTGAGCAGTAATCAAATCAGCATCAGGGGTCTCCTTACTCCCTTGTGCAATTGAAAGGTCGTTGTTAGCATTTGTCTGGGACCTAGTGATTGCAGTGACCTGGTTTTCCCCCAACAGGGACTCAATCTCAATTAGATCCCCTTGGATGGCCCCGGTTTTGGCCAGCTGATCAGCTAAGTCGTTTCCAGTTTTGTCTGGTGTTGTATTGTCATCACTGTCACTGTCAAAGCAGTCCTTGGGGATTGGCCCTAACAGTTCATTACCTAAATCAATGGAAAAATGTCGGTCATCAACCGCCATTCCAATAATGGTGCCTGCGGCTAGAGTAATACTCTTTAAGTCGCTGTTATCCACCTCTATTGGAATGGTGTCATGTTCTATGTTGACTAATGGTGTTGGGTTTACCCCCAACCCTTGCTGTTGGAGAGAAGCATTTAGATGTATGTAAGCATCAGGGTTTTTCAACTCTTGTCCCCTTTTAACTTTCACTTCCAGGGAGAATTGTCGGGTCCTTTCTGGGATGGTGACTTCCTCTTTAATCTGAATTTCAACTGCATAAGGTAGCAATTGAGCTGACCTAAATGCTTTTTCTGGATCATCAAAGCCCATGGGATTATCCGCTAATCGGGACCAAGCTTTGAAGTTTATTAGGTCCAAACTAATGGCAAAGCGATTGAGAATGTCACTGCCTAAGTAAAAGGCGGCAGGGACGTCTCGCACGACCCAACAATTGTGGACTATGCTCTTGTTGCCAATGGAGATTTTGAGCATACACCTGCTTGGCAGGAGATGTTTGGAATTAGGTGCTTCCAGGTCCATTTCCCATTTGTCTATCAGTTTGAAGGTGGGAATGGCTGGATCTTTTGGGAGTTGGCGAAACATGGCTTCGCTGATGAAGCTCTTACCATTGTTCACACACACTCGAGCGAGAACAGAGTCCTTCCCATCATTTAACTGAACAGGGATGAACAACTGCTCTCCAATTTGCTGAATATCAGCCAGGCTCTGAGCTGATTTCACATCTTTCTGGACTATAGGAGTGGGAGTTTCAGATTGTGGATTGGTATAGAATTTCAGAGTGTTTCCTTCCAGTGTGGAATACCACCTTAAACTGAAAGGAAGGTTGATTTTCAGAAATAGAGAGGACCCTCCATCACCAGTCTGTTGTCCTACTGCTATTACTGTCACGCCTGGAATTTGGCTATTCTGGAAGTGAAATTCTACTTGGTCAGATTTCTGTTCAACCATGTGGCAGGTGCCGTTTAAACTAACATGGTTGACACTCTGTTTTAATTTTATTGGTCGGCTAGTCTGGGTCCAGAGGACCTTGTTTACGCAATCTATTAGGGGTGACAACCTTCTCAGGAGGTCATTCCCTAGTAAACAAGGGGTGCCCTCTGGGGTCACAACTATGACCGGGTGTTTCAACTTATGTCGCCCAATTTTAATGTCCAAATCTGCCGTCCCCTCGACGGGAATTTCCTTCCCGTCAAAGTTCTGCAGTTGTCCAGGAAGAGAGGTGAGAGGAATTTGGTAATTCTCTCCCCTTCCTGCATTCAGTTCGTCAAAGGCCCTTCTGGACAGAAGGGTGGCTTGAGATCCCGTGTCCACCAGTGCCAAAATTGTACCCTGCCCCTGTACTCGGACCGGGGCATAGTATCTTCCCTACTTCTCCTCAAGGGGGCACAGATAATGCACATTTTTGGACAACTGGTGGGCTAACTTTCTGGTTTTGGACATCGCTAGCGAAGAGATTTGGGCAGAATTCTGTGGAGAGTCTTGGGAATCTGAAAGAAAAAGTTGGCAACTGGAGATCAGAGCCATTGTGGGTTCCCCTGGCTCCGGTTCTGGGCCGCCCCCCCCTTTTTGGAGGCAGTCACCAGGATGGGTTTGAATCAGGGGATTTTCTTGCGGTTGGTTCTGGGATGAGATGGTGGGCGGCGGTAGCTCAGTCTCCACATCTCCCCAGTCTGGATTTGCATCCCTAGGGACCCATTTTTCTTTGGGAGGAGTTCCCCCCTCTCTGAAGGAGAAGATCCTTTTCCCAGGATCCTCTGAGGATCCCTCTCCCTCAAATTGGAAGACCTGTACCTCCTCCTCAAACTGAGTCTGTTTGGGTCTTTTGTTTCTCCTACCCCCCCTCTGCTCCTTAGGAGGCAGACTTTCAGGGGCAAGAGATTTTGTTTCCGGTTCCTGGGTTTCCAGGGGCTGTTTACAAGTGAGGAAGGAAGCTTCCTCCAAGGCTTTACACCCCCCTTCCCTTTGTGCCTCCTCCCTGGGAACCGGTGAGTTATCGGGGTGCTGCCCCCGTCATTGTTCTGGAGCACCAGGTCCAGAGTTGGGTGCGTTCTGCGCCGGCACGCCCATCTGAGGGTTCTGCTGAGCCCTCAGTATGTGACCCAGATCCCGCGCCATGTTTTGAACCTGGCGCTCTAACTGGGAAACCCGCTCAGGCTGATACGGGGCCCTGTTTTCTCCCCTGGGCTGACCCCGGGAAGGGTAGCTGTCCCTCCTCTGGTAATACCCCGGGTTGGGAAGATTTGGGTACCCCTCCACCCTTGGCCTCCCCTCTCCCGGATTCAGTGGTCTGGGCTCAGGGAATTGGGGAAAGAAGGATGGATGGTTTTGGGGCTGAAAGTCGGGTGGATATCTGGGGAAAAAGTTCTGCCCAGGGTTTGGAAAATTTCTGCCCTCCTGTGGGAAGTTTGGAGGGAAGTTCCCTGGGTTAGGTGCTTGGCTGGATCCCCCCCCTTGGGCTGGAGGAGTCCACACATAACCCAGGATGGGTCGATTTCCCTTGTAACGGGGACTTACATAATCAGGAGAGCGAGGGACCCCATTTGTGGGGCTGCCTCCTTGGCTCCCTGTCTGTGACTGACCCGAGGACCTCCTGGGCCTAGCATTATTAGGTGCAGGTAAGTTTTTAGGCCCCCCCATCTCCAAATCCAAAACGGGGGTGACCTTTACCTCTGCCACCTTGGCAGCAGCAGGGGTGCTGTTGGCTTTGGGGTTTTTCTGGGCATTACTTTTGCTATCTATCGGTTTCTGCACCTCATAGATCCGGGTAGCCTGTTCAATGACCCAGTCTAAAGATCTTTTCTCGTGAAAATCCCTCACGAGCTGGGTCATGATATATTTGGGCAAGGCATGGAAAAACGTATTTATAAATTCTCTGCTATCTGTGCGCACCCTTCTGGTGGTCTGCGCAAAAGCACGCTTTAACTCCTGCACAAATTCTTGTGGGGCCTGATCCTCCCCACATTGCAAATTGTAGACTGCCTTGCGAGCCTCTTGAGGATTTCTGTGAACAGAAAAATGTTTCAAGATGGGCGCCTTATAGGTGGACCATCTTAAATGATTTTGGTCCTCCAGCCCTGCAAAGAAACTGGAGTATTCCGGGGAGAAGGTCCACTTTACATACTGAATACAGCTTTGGCTGTCCTTCAAATGGAAAGTCTCCATCATTTGTTCAAACAACTCTAAGTGCTCCCAAACAGAATACTTAGCGTTCTTATGGTAAGGCGTGATGACGCTCCTGATCGCCTTAATCTGCTTTAAGGGGTCCTTTAGCAAGGCCCTTTTTGCCTTATTGGCCTTTTTAGTTCGGGTAACCCTTGTCCATTCGTCCTCGGACTCAGAGGCACTGCTCCCAGAGGTTCCCGTCTGTTCTTCCAGGTTTTCCCGGATTCTGCGAGCCTGGGAATGGCTGGCAGAATGTGGGGACCTGGTCTCCTGTGTCCTGCGCAGTTCAGAGGAGTCTTCAGATTCCTCCTTGCTGCCAGGATTTGATGGGTACTCCCTCCACTGACCTAATTGGGCAGAGGTTTTCAGGATGCCCTTAATGGGCCTACTCTCCTGGGGTTCCCCACTGAACTGTACTGTACTTGGGTGCCCATACCCGGATGCCCACCCCTCCATTCCTGGGTGGTAGTGGCCTATGAGCCCCATGCTTCTGGCTGGATAGTAATCTGCCATCCCTGTGGTCCTGTGCTCACGTGCGCCAGGGGACATGGGGGTGGCAGAGTCCAGGGACTGAGAGGTATGAGGGCCTCTGGTACTAGGGCTCCTGAGGTTATGCTCCGGAGTTTCCATTTCCCAGCGAACCTCATCTCTATCCGCCCCTGCTCCCTGTTGCAATGCAAGAGCCTGCATTTGTGCTTTCAGTTCCTCTCTTAAGGCCTTACTCGACTCTATCAGTCTCTCCTGCATCGCTACCTGTTGTTGGAGCCTATCATTGTGTTGGCAGAGAGCCTCATTCTCTCTCTGTGCTTCCTGATTGGTCCTGGAGTACTGGGCCAGTCTTTGCTGCAGGAGGGTTACCTCCTGGGCAATGTCCCTATTGGCCTGCTCCTTTCTTGCCAGAGCCTCTTCCACCCTCCTGGTGTGCTCTAACAAGTTCTGGTTTTCTTTTTGGAGGTCACCCAGCCCCTGGAGGGACAGGTGATTTTCTTCCATTTTCCTTTTTAAATGGCAGACTTCCTGGCCTATGGCGTCTCTTTCCTGACTAAGAGCCTGCATTTGTGCCGCCAGGTCGTCCCTCTGCCTTTGGAAGGTACCAGCTTTCTGGCGCTCCTGGTCAAACTCTGTCTGGGTATCCAGGTCTTTCAAAATCAGTTTATTGCTCTCTGCCTTCTCTCTATCTAGGTGGCTTTGCAGGGTGACTACCTGCTCAGCACATGCCCTATTGAAGTCTAGCTGTTGCTCCAGCTTTTTCTGGCTTTGCAGTAGGGAGTCCAAACCTTCTTGGTGTTCCTTCTGCAAGGCCAGAAATCTGGTATCCTGTTCTGACTTTTCCTTTTGCAGCACATCCATATCCTCCTTCATTTTAGTGATGTACAGTCTGCTGTCATTTTCTGACTCCTGGCTCCTCTGCAGCCTCTGCTCAGAAGAGACCAGGTCAGATTGGACCTTCTCTAACACCATCTGTTGCCTATTTGCCAGATTTTGGCTTTCAGCACATCTATCCTGCATGTCTCCCATATATAGGTACAGGTATGCTGCTATCCTGGCGATCTTATTGTGTTCCTCTTTGGCTTTAGGAGCTATATATAGTTCACTCAGGGCCACATGTAATGGACCCTGATCTCTCCATAAGTCTGACCCTGTTTCAGTGACCTGTCGCGTGATGGCCTGCAACCAGGCATCCTGGCCCTGCTCAACCCATTCACCTCTCACAAATAGTTTATGTAAGAAGTGCTCTCTGGCTATTTTCATATCTACCAAGGTCGTCATTCTAGAGATTGGTCTCTGTCCTGACTTACAGAAGTTTGTATTTTATTCTTGCAAAACATACCGTTTCCTAGAGCGTCCCTTTTGAGGAATGCTTCACAGCGTAATGCAGCGTGGTGATCCGACTGGATGTATGTATCCCGTCAGTTAGCACACTGTATTAAGCTGGACAAGTGGTATTCTAACCCAAACGTCCGGCTGGAGCCCCCAATTTGTAAGAGGATTCAATTCAACACTACAGCTAAGTCAACGCCTAGTCTATAATACTGAATGAAAACCCTTATTGATATATCTTTATGTCCAGTTCATGCGTTCTGGATGACTACCCCTATATAACACCCCTCTCTTGGAATCCCCCTGACCCCACTGAGCCGAGAAGAAGTTCTGTTTTGCAAGTTAAAAGGTTTATTTGATAATTTAAACAATAGATATATAGATCACACTTTATAATAAATTAATAATTGAATATCACACTTAATCTAATATGATAAATATTAACAACGGAGAATCTGGCACTAACACGCTTCTTGATAATCACTAAGGAGTTGACATGAAATGGATAAGGTAGCAACAATACTTTTATGGTTTCAAATGGATGCAATGTGGAATGAAATGCAGTACAGAAAATACTCAATATGATTTCAACAAAACAATGTAATCACTTTTCTCTGGCAATCCCCTCCCCCCTTTTATGCAATGCAAGGAAGTGGAAGGAAGGCACACAATTCTCAGAAATGCAATTCAATGTAATTCAGTTCAATCCCCAGCAAGCTTAAAGAAAACAGATAGGAGTTTTGAAAACGCAGGCCCAAATGCTTTGATATGTGCTGGCAATTCAGTGAAAAGTATGCTAAAATGCTTTTGATTCCCTCTAGAGGTTCAGGGTGAGTGGTATCTAGTTAATATTAGCTCAGGCTCACTCTTGCAATGATTCAGGAATGATTAGCAGGTTAAACGAATTTCTGGCAAATGGAAGGCAAGCAGCAGCTGATTTTACATGTGGAGAAATTTGCAAATCGCGGTAAAATTCGCGGATGCGTGTTCCACGATTGCGGTAAAACTATAAGGGGTAGGAATGTGGTTCTTGGTGCGATTCAAAGCTAAGATTCTAAGCTTTCAAAAGTTACTGCAAGTCTCTAGCACAAACGGTCGCGGAGATAGGAGCGATTAAATAAAGGTCGTTTTTCAGATTTGAAATTTTAAAGTTGAAAAAGACAAGTGCAGCTTGCAACTAGAAAATGACAAGTGACAGCTTTACAAATGACAGGTGACAGTTAGGAGACAGTTCTACTTAGATTAAAATAGGATTGAATTATATTATTTTAACTAGGAGATTGGTTCTGCACAGTTTTCTAGGTACTCACACTATATTCTTGAGTGAAATGGGCCTCGCCATGGATCTGGTCAGGTTTTAAACTCGCCTCTGGTCTCTGCACTTCACAGTGATCTGGGTCAGCTCTCTCTGGTTCTCTGGTCTGGGTCTCTAGTTCTGGATAGATTGAAGTCTCTAGTTTGGCTCTCTGGAGGTTTGATGGAGGTAAAGTAGGGATTTTTCCGGCAGAGCTTCCAGCGGCAGATGGATTTGAAAGTCTCTATCTGTCCTGTCTGTCTGCTTTTATGTGTTTAGAATGTGGGTGTGTTCTAGCATCACTGACCCTACCTCTCTCTCAGCTTCTAATTGGTCAAACTTCCATTTCTCATTTGATTGGGGAAGGAAGTGTGTGTCAGCGTGATGTCATTTTATGGCTTGCAGAGAGTCCACTCCTCCTGTCAACTTACACACAAATCTAGATTTGAAACAAATACATATTTGCAGAGGTACATATTGTTTTAAAATCATATGCACCCATCATGCATTACAGGAGGTATACCCTGTTCAAACTCTGCTCTTCCTGGGAGCTTGCATTCAGAAATGGCAATATTTTGCACTTTTTAACTGGTTTGCAATTCCGGACATTACCCCAAATTTACACACATGTGCGCAAGGAGTATGGACATTAACTGATGAAGTTTCAGATTTTTAACATGCATACATTTAGAGTAATATCCACTTTTCCGCTGACACCCCCCTGAACATACCACCGGTTCTAAAAACCTCTTAAACTGTGGGCAGAAAAATCACAAGAATTATGGTATCATTTATAAAATTTTCACATGTCCGCTCTATGAATGATCCATCTTTTTAAAGTTATGTTCTGGCTCCAAAGGGGTGTGGTTTCCTCTCAGCACAAGGTAGAAATACTGGTTTATCCAGTTCTGCCAAGCCAGCTTGCTCTCACAGGCAGTGCCCCTCCCAGCTTCTGCCAAGAGGAAGCTACATTTTACGACCGCTGTAATAAAACCTTTGCATGAGTCAAGACAGGCTTTGTTCAGAGCTCCTGTAGAGCACAGGTAATTCAATTATCAGATAGATGGCATATCCTTAGTGTGAGCAGCAAAAGGGCAGCTAGGCCTGGGAACACAGCTGTGACTCAAGTTTCACTCCTGATGGGGGTAGTTGCCAGGCAGAATTCAGTTCCTTAAGCCAGGTTTCAGATAAAATGTCACTTTTTGTTGCTTTTTACATTAACTTGCAATTTTACACATGCAGCTAAAATGCTGATTCTAAGTGCAAACCTATGACATTTCAACAGTTACAAAGGCATGTGACACCAAACATAGGTCACTCATTTAATCTAAACATTTCGATTTTAGTGTCTTTAAATCCAGTGCAACTTAAACTGCTGACTCCATAGCTCAGCCAGTTTTGTTATAAGCATTGTTCTGGGCTCTTCATTTCCCAGATTTTGTAGGCACACAAAACTCCATTCTGCCAAATGTCTGCTGGTGTTCAGTGAATATTTTGCACATATTGCAATGTTTGAAAATAGGCATTTTGAGCCTGCCTTCAGAGAAACACAGGGTGGTTTTAAAATGCCGGCTTTTGGATAGTGGTGAGTACTGGTACTGCACCCATTTTTGGGATTTAACAAATGAATTCCCCACAATTCTAAGTTGCATTTGGCAATCAGCATTGCCATTCCCAATGGTTTCAGACTACTGTGCGGGTAGTCCAATGGTGGTTTTAGAGCGCTTTGAAGCTAACCGGCGCTACTGTTTTTCCTTTGGCAACCCATTTCCCTCATGGCAACCCGGCCTTTCATTCTCGCACTGGTGGGTGGCAAGTGAGGCAACCATTTTGGTGTGCGCACAAACTGCGCAGCTTTCCTGGATTTCGGCGCACATGTGGGTTTTCCGCCATCTTGAATTTTCTAAGCCCACAGCACCAAATGTTGTAGCATGATAGCTTAAACGTGGGTCAGGACACCCAACAATTCAGAACACTGGAACTCTTCTGGAAAGCAGGAACTCTTTTCTTACCTAGGCGTGGCTGTGGAAGGAGACACCTAAGCACTACAGGAGGCTATTTAAACCACACCCGATGGATGAATCTTGCTTTGCGTTATTCTGCATCCTCTACAGCAGAACGCTCATCGTGTCTTCTGCATCTGATCCTGGGCCTAAGGAAAAAGGCTTACCATCCTGAATCCAGTCTTCAGCAACACCTATAAAGACAAGAAAATCCAGTCTTCAGCAACACCTATAAAGACAAGAAAGAACAGGTTAGCATTACGGTCTTCAGTGACAGCTCTTCACTTACCTGGTCCATCGGCTGTCACCAACGCCTTGCGCTGCATTCCGGCATCTGAAAGACAAAGGCTTACCTACTCTTCGTGCGCTCAGGAGGTCTTCACACTGCATTCCGGCATCTGAAAGACAAAACCTTACCAACTCTTCGCACGCTCCGGAGGCCTTCGGCGCTGCATCCCGCATCTGAAAGACAAAACAAGGTGCGTTTAAAGACATTGGGGAACTTTAATACTCACGTGCCATTACTCCTTTCCACATCTAACCCAGTGGGTATTCCGGCACCCTGCAGCCGCTCCGAAATTGTACCTGCAAAATAAAAAGACAGTTAGAGCGCATCGTGAAGCGGGCAACAAGCGCTTACTTACCTGCTTCCAGGCGCTTCCATTCATCACACGGGCTCCATCTTCAACTCACTTCAGCCCGTCATCCGCCATCGCCGGAACCCTGCAAAACAAGAAACATCATTACTAAAGACTTTAAAGACATTAGAATTACTCGAAACTTACCGTTCGTGCAGTAAACGACGGACAGCAGTCCTCTGAAGTCAAGAGGCCTGCTCCCCTTATCCAGTGAAGAAACTGGTTACAGCACCCTGCCCCGAGGCAGATGGAGAGCACGGCGTTCACTTACCTAAGACATCTTACCCTTCGAGTCAGACATACAGTGCACAGAGGTCCAGCCCAAAGAGCCAGCCGTGTGTTACACATCACCTTTGAAGATACGGTATACGCCCAGTCAAGACCGGCGCCTCTACGGGAATCAGGTGAGCGTTACAGAACGCAAAGCCTACCACAAAACTCCCGTCCAGGCGCTATGGAAACCTCGGATACCGACCAGCTAGCCCAGTTACTTGGGGAACTAAGAGCAGAAGTGCATGCAGCCCGTCAGGAAACGAACGCTCTAAGAAGGGAACTGATTATTTCCAAGGAGCGAACAGATGATCTCGCTAGACAATTGCTACAGTCACAAGCCGGACAGACCCCGTTACCCGCATCTGGGGGAAATCTTCCTTCTACATCCTCTATGAATCCAATGCAGATCAACCTACCTGGGAATGTACCTCTGGCTCCGCCCGAACGATTTTCTGGTGACCCAAAGAGGTTTGCAGTATTTATCAATCAGTGCCGGTTGCATTTCTTATGCCGGCCAGCAGCCTTTCCAACTGATCAAGCTAAAGTAGCTTTCGTGCTTTCGTACCTTAGTGGCAATGCGGCAGACTGGTCGATCCCTCTAGTAAATCAAGATGATCCGGTCCTTAATGATTTTCAAGCTTTTCAGCTCAGTATGGAAAAACTGTTCGCAAGACATTCACAGGGGCAGGCCTTGGACAATGAGCTTCTTTCGTTGCGACAAGGTAATCAAGACCTTTTGGCTTATATTGCATCTTTCAACAGACTGATAGTGGAAACTCAATGGCCTGAGGACAAAAGGATTACGCTGTTTTATAGAGGTCTACGTGGAGAGCTCAAAGATGTGTTAGCCCAAGTAGTGAATCCCCCACAAGATTGTTCGGACTATATAGACTTAGTCGTTCAAATAGATCACAGACTGCAGAACAGGAAGGCCGATCGTTCCAAGTTTGATGCTCGAGTATTTTCCAAACCGCCAACTCCTTCCAAAGGAGTAGACTCTGGGGAACCCATGCAAATAGGGGGTCTGAAAGGTTCTCTAACTCAAAAGGAGCGGGAAAGGAGAAAAGAGTTGCAATTATGCCTCTATTGCGGAAACTCAGGGCACTTTCTTTGAGACTGTCCGGTGAAACCTGCCAAGAAGGCAGTAGGAGCTGCAGTTACCAAAGTTACAAACTCTGAGCAGGGAAACGACCTCGCCCGACAAGAATAGAGGTCCTCTTGCCGAGCGTGAAAACCAGTTCCGTGACCTCGCATTTCGTGATACCTATGGTCCTCATTAGCCCGGATAATCCGGATCGATTACATGCAATTGAAGCTTACGTCGACAGCGGTGCCATCGGCAATTATGTGGATCATGAAATGGTTTTGAGGATGAATCTAACTCTTTGTCCCAAGGCTGTAAAGGGCGTCATTACTACGGTGGATGGTACGGAGATAGCCTCCGGGCCAGTAACGCATACCACTCAAGAGGTGACGCTAGTAAGTCAAGATGGACACCATGAGAAGATCGTGTTCGATGTGATCAAGGCCCCTCAGTTTCAGATTATTCTAGGAATACCTTGGTTAGAGAAACACAATCCTCTGATCGATTGGTGAGCAAGAACGGTGCAGTTTCCAGAATGTGTCTCTACTTGTCACCCTCCACCTGGTGTTGCACTGGCAGCAATTTCTTCAGAGACTCCCCAGTTACCTCCCGAATACCTAGAATACCAAGATGTTTTCCGGAAGGATCAGGCTAACTCTCTACCTCCTCATAGGTCTTATGACTGCCAGATAGACCTGATACCTGGATCTACTCCTCCTTGTAGTAGAATTTATGCCCTCACCGAGCCTGAGAACCTTCACCTTCGACAATACCTGGATCAATACCTGGCAAATGGGTTTATTCGTCCTTCCAAGTCCCCTGCTTCTTCAGCTTTGTTCTTCGTTCCAAAAAAGGAAGGAGACCTTAGAACTTGTATAGATTATCGCTCCCTGAACCAGATCACCGTTAAGAATAGATATCCGTTACCTTTGATCCCTGAACTCCTGGACCAAGTCAGAAAAGCATGCATATATACAAAGCTGGATCTTAGAGGAGCTTACCACTTGGTACGAGTAAAAGAGGGCGATGAATGTAAGACGGCCTTCCGCACCAAGTATGGGCTATTTGAATATCAGGTCATGCCCTTCGGACTTTGCAATGCCCCGGCCGCCTTTCAATATTTTATGAACGATGTCCTCAGAGAGCTCATAGATGTGTGTGTTGTTGTTTACATTGACGACATCCTCGTTTATTCTTCATCGGAATCTGAACATCGGAAACACGTGAAAATGGTCCTCGAAAGATTGCGTCAACACAAACTTTTCGCTAAGTTGGAAAAATGTGTTTTCAACGTGACTAAAGTTGAATTCTTGGGATTCATATTATCACCTGGCGGAGTGCGTATGGATTCAAAGAAGGTCGATGCAGTTCTCAAATGGCCATCACCATCCTCCGTAAAAGGTGAGCAAAGCATGTTAGGCTTCGCTAACTTTTACCGCAGGTTTATCCCCGAATTCTCTCGAATAGTCCAGCCCATCACTGCCTTGTTAAAGAAAAACAAACGTTTTGAATGGTCTACCGAGGCGGAACAAGCTTTCCAGGATTTGAAGACTAAATTTATCTCTGCGCCAATCTTAAAACACCCTCGCCCCGAACTCCCCTACATCGTGGAAACTGATGCTTCAAGCCTTGCCATGGGGGCAGTTCTATCACAAAAGGACCCGGTAACCAATCAGTTGCATCCCGTGGCATTTTGGTCCCGCAAATTCTCGCCTCCTGAAATCAATTACACGATTACTGACAAGGAACTTCTGGCTATCTAGTCTGCCTTTAAGGCTTGGCGGCATTATCTGCTGGGGGCCCGACACACCGTTACTGTGATTACGGATCACCGAAACCTGCAATATTTGAAAACCGCAAAAGCCCAATCCTCTAGACAACTCTGTTGGGCATTATTCTTTGCCGAGTTTGACTTCATAATTACCTATCGACCTGGTACAAAGAACGGTAAAGCTGATGCCCTTTCTCGGATGGGAGTGGAAGAACACTTGATCAACCCTAAACCTGTACCAATCATTCCAGAACAAAGAATTCTGGGTGTAATCGCCACAGAATCCATAGAGGAAGTTAAGTATAAAGCCAGGCAACTTGTAACTCCAGCAGACATACAGAATTGGCATCTGCAGGGAAAGGACTTTGCAGTAAAGGACAACTTATTGTATTTCCAAGAACGATTATACCTACCCAGCACAGATTTACAGAAAAAAGTAATCTCTTGTTATCACGATTCTTTAATGGAAGGACATCCCGGTATGGCCAAGACCTCAGAAAAGATCAAGCGCTACTTCTGGTGGCCGTCTTGGAAAAAAGATATCAGAGACTTTATAATGTCCTGTGGAGTATGCGCCCAAAACAAGAGTCAAAAGGAAAGACCAGCAGGCCTCTTACGCCCTATTGACATCCCACCTCGCCCTTGGCATACGCTTTCTATGGACTTCATCACCGATCTACCTCCATGCTCCAGATACAATACTATTCTAGTAATCGTGGACTTATTCTCCAAGATGGCGCATTTCATTCCGCTCAAAGGCTTGCCAACAGCAGCAACTCTGGCCCGAGAATTTCTCGAAAACATCGTCCGACTGCACGGTTTTCCTTCGGTTCTAATTTCGGATCGAGGTAGTCAATTTATTTCTCATTTTTGGCGAAGTTGCTGTCGGTCGGCTCTAATTGATGTGAGACTATCGACCAGTCACCACCCTCAGACCGACAGACAAACCGAGAGAACCAATCAAACTTTGGAACAGTATTTACGCTGCATGCTGCAACAAACTGAAAAAACTTAGAAAGACATCCTTTGGATAGCCGAATATGCCTACAATAACTCTGTCCATTCGGGAACTGGGAAAACCCTGTTTTTTCTTTTGTACGGCAGTCACCCTCGAACCTCGGAGTTGGATCCCCTCCAAGATCTTGAAACACCAGCAGTAGACTACCTGCATTCTACAATCACCCAAGCCTTTAAGGAAGCTGTTTCTCACCTTCAAAGGGCTAAAGAACAATACAAGAAAGGAGCAGATCAACATCGGAAAGAAGCCCCTCAATATCAAGTAGGGGATCAAGTCTGGTTATCCACCAAATATCTACTTCTAAAAGGGCTACGCACATTCAACCCAAGATACCTTGGTCCCTATTCCATCACTACCATAGTAAACCCAGTAGCGGTCAAGTTGGACTTGCCCCCGCACATGAAGATACATCCGGTCTTCCACGTCTCTCTATTAAAACCCGTGCAACCTCAAACCAGACTAACTAAATCTCCAAAACCTATCCTAGTTGATGGAGAACTCGAGTTTGAAGTCAAAAGCATTCTGGACTCCAAGATCTCCAAATCTAAACTATTTTACCTAATTGACTGGAAAGGCTACGGCCCCCAAGAGAGATCCTGGGAACCTGCTGAATATGTCCACGCTCCTCGCCTAATCAAAAGATTTCACCGAACATTTCCTGACAAGCCAAAACCCCCAGAGAAGCGCGGTTTGGGAGGGGCCTTGAGGGGGGGTACTGTCATGATCTCTGCTTCCAAAAGGTCAGGGTTTTCCCAACTCCCTTGGAAGCAGATCCATAACCCAGGTTCCGAGTGCCAACCAGTCCCAATTGGGACCTTTTGGACCCAGTCCTGGCGCCAGTGGCACCAGGCTCATAAATATGCCCAGTCCCAGTGCTGGAAGCGCCGGGCTCATAATGCTTGGGTGGCCTTACCTGCAGCAGACCATGCTGCTTACTTGTCTGCCAGTTGAGCCTCTGATCCTCTTCTGTTTGGAACTACTTTTCCTGTTGGGTGGGGCAGGAGCCACTCCCTAGATTCAGAACACTGGAACTCTTCTGGAAAGCAGGAACTCTTTTCTTACCTAGGCGTGGCTGTGGAAGGAGACACCTAAGCACTACAGGAGGCTATTTAAACCACACCCGATGGATGAATCTTGCTTTGCGTTATTCTGCATCCTCTGCAGCAGAACGCTCATCGTGTCTTCTGCATCTGATCCTGGGCCTAAGGAAAAAGGCTTACCATCCTGAATCCAGTCTTCAGCAACACCTATGAAGACAAGAAAATCCAGTCTTCAGCAACACCTATAAAGACAAGAAAGAACAGTTTAGCATTACGGTCTTCAGTGACAGCTCTTCACTTACCTGGTCCATCGGCTGTCACCAACGCCTCGCGCTGCATTCCGGCATCTGAAAGACAAAGGCTTACCTACTCTTCGTGCGCTCCGGAGGTCTTCACACTGCATTCCGGCATCTGAAAGACAAAAGCTTACCAACTCATCGCACGCTCCGGAGGCCTTCGGCGCTGCATCCCGCATCTGAAAGACAAAACAATGTGCGTTTAAAGACATTGGGGAACTTTAACACTCACGTGCCATTACTCCTTTCCACATCTAACCCAGTGGGTATTCTGGCACCCTGCAGCCGCTCCGAACTTGTACCTGCAAAATAAAAAGACAGTTAGAGCGCATCGTGAAGCGGGCAACAAGCGCTTACTTACGTGCTTCCAGGCGCTTCCATTCATCACACGGGCTCCATCTTCAACTCACTTCAGCCCTTCATCCGCCATCGCCGGAACCCTGCAAAACAAGAAACATCATTACTAAAGACTTTAAAGACATTAGAATTACTCGAAACGTACCGTTCGTGCAGTAAACGACGGACAGCAGTCCTCTGAAGTCAAGAGGCCTGCTCCCCTTATCCAGTGAAGAAACTGGTTACAGCACCCTGCCCCGAGGCAGATGGAGAGCACGGCGTTCACTTACCTAAGACATCTTACCCTTCGAGTCAGACATACAGTGCACAGAGGTCCAGCCCAAAGAGCCAGCCGTGTGTTACACATCACCTTTGAAGATACGGTATACGCCCAGTCAAGACCGGCGCCTCTACGGGAATCAGGTGAGCGTTACAGATGATGTGAATAGCTTTATTTTGTACCTTTTGGAGTTCAAGGATGTTGGCTTTACTTGCCCCACATAGGAGAGTATTACAATAATCCACGCGTGGCAGAATAACAGCTCTCACCAGTTTAGTACGGTTTTCAATGGAAACAAGTGGGGCAACCTGTCTGAGCACTTTAAGATGGTAGTTAGTGCTCTTTGATATGGCAGCAACATGAGCTTCACAGTCTAAGCTACTCTCCATGAAGGTGCCTAACGTTTTAACTTTCTGTACAACTTTTATATCACTACCATCAATCCTGAAACCTGAGTACGCCTGGTCCAGTATAGTTAGTACCTGATGGGGTCCGAATAGCATGAGCTCAGTCTTTAAGGCATTAAGGCAGAGCCAGTTTGTAGACATCCACTTTTTTTTATCAGTTGATATACCATATCTACCAAATTTTGGTCTGTGTCATGATTACCCGTGATGTCAAGGACCAATTGGAAGTCATCCGCATAAATGCAAAAGAAAATCTGAAAGAATTCCAATTCATTGCAAAGGGGGGGGGGTGTAAATATTAAATAATAAAGGGGAGAGACAGGCCCCCCGTGGAACTCCACAGGTCAACAATTGCAGTTCCGAGGCACAGTCCCCCCAGTAAACCTGCGATCGACGACCCTCTAGAAATGATCTTAGCCATTCTATGACATTTGCAGAGAGGCCCCTGACTGACTGCATTCTCTCAAGAAGTATGTTATGATCAAGCAGGTTGAAAGCTGCCGATAGGTCCAACAGCATCAGCAGCCCCGACCTGCTTTCTTCTAGCTTAGAAAGCATATGAGTCTGCAGATACAGGAGGGCGGTGTCAGTGCCATGATGGCTTCTAAAAGCTGACTGTTTAGTATGAAGTATGTTAGCCATTAATACATAATCCTGCAATTGGATGGTTGCAACCTTGTCTATAAGTTTGAGTAGAAACAAGGTATTCGTAATTGGCCTTAAGTTGGCAGCATCAGAGGGATCCAGTCCAGCTTTTTTTAGTAGAGGTGAAACTGCAACATTTTTCAGTGGCTGAGGGATTTTGCCTGACCGAAAAGAGGCATTTGTGAATCTACATAGGATAGGCGCGAATTGCTCTTTGTGCTCCAAGATGATTTTGGATGGGAGAAGTTCACCTGGGCAGTTGGTAGGCCGCATAGATTTCATAATATTGATAATTTCTACTACAGTGGTTTTCTTAAAGGTGAAACCAACTGCAGGTTCAGTTTTGGTGACAGTATTGGGCATAGAATTTTGTTCAGTATCCGTTGGTTTAGCATCAGGTTGTGATACCTGACTGGACAGCAGTATAGTCTTAACTGTGGGCGATGGGAGAGTCAGAGTTTCCTGCTTAATTTTATCTTGGGCTTTGCGTAGTTTATCCGCAAAAGCTTTCTGCACACGATTGCAGTTCTCAATGGTGGGTTTAATAGTGGAACCACAAGCAGTGGGTTTTTCCCAAGATCTAAAAAGGCGAAAAAGTTCTTTGGTCTGATCACCTGCAGAATTGATTTGATCAATATAATACATTTTCTTGGCCTCGAGAATTGCTAATTTGTACTGCTTCTCTTTTAGCTTCCAGTCCGACAAGTTGGCCATAGAACCATCTTTTTATGCCAGATATGTTCAGCCTGCCTTTTACTTGCTCTGAGGTCAACCAGGGAAGAAGAGAGCCATTTCTGGCGGTTTGGTAAATCCCTGACCAACTTATCTTTCATCAGAGCAAATTGATCAAGCATATCAGTGGTCAGTTTATTATATTTGTCTATTAATGACTCAGGATCATCGGTATCCTTGGTTATGGTCATCAAAGAATGTAGGTAATCAGCTAAGACGGGTGTGGTTATATTTTTTAAATTTCGGAATCTAACTGGATGCATGGGGACATGCACTCTGCGCGCAAGGGCTGGAAGCCGCAAAGCACAAGTGACGAAGGAATGATCAGACCAAATACATGGTGTGGTCAAAATATCTTCGACGGATAAGTTACTGCTGCCAACCCAGTCCAAGATGTGGCCCTTATTGTGTTTTGGGTCAACATTATGGATTGTGATATCGTGGTTAGCCAGCATTTTTTCTAATGACAAAGCTTCCTTGTCTCTCCTGTCACCTTTCCAGCGGTTGAAATCACCCAAGATGACCATGCCAGTATTGGAAGTTAGCATAGGCGAGATGAGATTAACTAAATCTTCATTAAATCTAACAGAAACCTCAGGAGGTCTATAAAGAAGAACCAAATTTAAGGTAAAATTGGGGTTGGATGTCATTTTAATGTGTATCATGTCAGTCCCACAACATTCAATTTGAACTTCATAAAATCCTAGGTATTTATTACATATGATGGCCACTCCTCCTCCCACTGCCCCTTCTCTATGTTTCCCGAAAAAAGCATAGTCAGGTGGGGTCACCTGCTCTATGGTAGGTCCATGGGAGTCAGTAAGCCATGTCTCAGTGAGACACATAATATCCACTTTATGTTCCAATATATAATCATATATGTCCAAAGAGTGTTTAACTACAGACCGGGTATTTAGTAGGGCAACCTTAAGTAAGAACTCAGGTCCCTGATTTGGGAGAGGGCCTGGGGTATGGCTTACAGAGTTATATTCTCGTATAATACACACGTCCTTACCTGGAGGTGCCATGAGTGCTGGGCAACAAAGAGGTAAGTGGTGTGGCACTTCTGCGCGTCCCAGCACGGACCCGCACAGACCCGCTAGTTCCGTTCACGCCGGCCCGTTCGCACCCGGGGACGGAAAAAGAGGAACTACAGGGCTGCTGGGTAGTGTAGTCTTTTAGTAGCGCCCGCACGTGTGTGCCGAGGTTCCTCGGAACAAACACACAGTCAGCTGTGTGTTTCAGGCAGCAAAGTTTCAACGGTTCATACAACAGAACTTCGAGCAACTTCAATTATTTTCACACAGCAATAATACAAATATTACTAGCAACTTCAATTTTAAATTCCTAATAATTAAAAGAGTATTTTTTAAAACGATCTCTTAAAAAAGTCCTACTGCTGGAACCAGTCGAGAAACTCTTCAATAATATACAATAATATGCTAAGTAACACACAGGCACACCTAGAAACTATCTCTCAAAAGATAGTGCTAAAGAAGTGATCTGTCTTGCAGACAGGCTGTCTATGATGCTCGGAGCAAGATTGTAGCCCTGGGCATTGTCTGTCTTTGTTCCCTTGTGTGGTCAGTAACATTGTCCCAAGAGAGAAAGCCATTCCACAAGAATATGTGCTGAGAATAGCAATCAAAGAGCACACATATTGAAAAAAGGAGTAGCCTCACACCAGAGTGCTGAATACCATAAGGTCCTTTGATTCTATTCAGAAGGGAAGGGGTCTGGGATAGTGTACACAGAGTGAGCTCCTTACAGCTGTAGGAAGGTTCCACCATCTTTCCTTCCTGTCATTTCCACTTTCGGTACCACAAAGCACTTTGGTTGGGATGTCGGAAGGCAAAGTTAACTTTGTCAAAGACAGGAATTTGACCCCAAAGCATTGTGGTCGTTTCGCGATCTATGTGGAAACGCTAAAGATTTCCGTAGGGACATCCGGCAGGTGATACTTTCGGATTTATTTGTATTTGTCTTCCTGGTCGGAATTCCTTTTTGATTTCTCAAGTCAGGTTCCAAGGTGATGTCAAATCCAAAGACCAGCAGCTCTTCAACTGCTTTTAATAAGATGTTTTTCACAGCACGTGAAGTTATGTGTAGCAGCACTTGGTCTGTAGATTTTTCCGTTGCATACTCAACGATTTTTATGTCGTCGGTCGTTATTGTCCGGTGTTGAGGGACACAGGCGAATAATTTTAGAACATTGGCTCTGTTTAAATTTAATTCATGTTCATCCGCATGAATGTTCTGGAGTCGGAGTTTCCATGGGGTTATTGCAAGTTTTGAGGTAGTATCGCCATGTACTCTAGTGCGAAAATGAACATCAGTTTTCCTCTGGTTCAATGTTAGCTTAGGGTTTAGTTTTGAGCTGACAGGTGAAAACGAGACCTTTGCGACTGTTGAGTTTTCCTTTATCGAAGCTTCACGAGAGCGTCGTTTGCGCAGGTTTTCATTCAGAGGGATTGACTTCTCTGCCAATTTGTCGAAAACATTTGTTGGAGTGGCTTCATAGGAGGAAGCGTTGTGTGTTTCGCTTCCAATTGAATATGTGGATAAATTACATAGGTCTGCAGAACTTACATCAGCCGAGCTGGACAGACTCTGGATGTCTGAGTCTATGCGTCAGCGTTTTGCCGATTGTTTAGACAGAGCTTTGTTCTGACCTTTTGGTTGGGGAGACCGTTGAGTTTGTGAGGAGCTTGCTTGTGAATGGCCAGTTTTTCGCTCAAACAGACCAGTTTTTTTTGGGGTAGTCAGGATTCTTATGAATTTTTTTACATTCTGACGTGTACTTTTTTGTTGCGATTCGCTGTGGCCAATGCCGGTATGTTTCTTTTTGACGAGATTGGGACCCTTCTTGGTTGTTTTGGTTGTGGCAAAAGTTTTGGCTGGGCCACTGAATATGTTGAAAGTGGTCGGTTGCAAACTTACTTGACCAAGTGGTTCCACGGAGGTCTCAATCAGAAGGGGAGCACCATTTCCTGAAGGGCCAGCGATGTTCATATGTCTTGCTGAATCACAGGGGAGCTCAGATTCAGATTGGACCAGTTGGATGGGAGCTGAAACGATAGTTTCAGGTTTTAAGGAGGAGCAGACATTGATTGCTGCAAGATTTGTCTCATTTGGCAGTTGTTCCTCGCCATTTGTAACTGATGAATTGCTTTTTGTACTTGAAGGCGCCGCATACACTTGAGTATTAAGATTAGCATTTTTCCTCATCCATTTTACAGCGTCTAACAGACCTTCTGTAGGTGTATCGTTTTAGCAGTGATGTCTTGTGGCCAAGTCACCTAAGCATTCTTGCCATCTTGTTGACTGGTCGGCATTTTTTTCCATTTGTATTTGAAGAAAGTCTGTGAAAAGATCAATGTTGTCTATTTTTTGAGCCAGGATCTGAATCAACGCTGCTTGGTCAGATATTTGGGTTTGTAGGGCTTCATATAGTTTAGTAAAAGGTGCCAACGCGACTGCGGATGCCGCAAGAACATTGTTATGAATTTGCGTGATAGATTCGATTGAGATGCTTGCCTGACAAATATTTGCAGATGTTGCATCTTGTTCATTTGAAGATGAGATTGAACAATCCAGATGAAACTTGGATTTAATGGGTGAAAGAGTTCGTGGTAGATTAGACGGCGGAGATTCACCATGGGGGGACTTGTTTAGAGAGAATGGGGAGCTTGCTTGGGACATTTGGTGGTCTTGGGCTTTTGGGAGGTGTTGAAGATTTGACTTTAGCTCCGCAATTCTTTGTAAACGCCTTGCCCTGGCAAAAGAACTGGAATCCAAGTCAGATTGCTTGTTTGGTACTGTTAGCAGGGGCAAATTTGGGGGGTGTCCGTTCGAAGCTCTTGTAGAGACTGATTCCTCTGGCGCTTGACACGCGTAGCTGCTGCGGTTACCATGGACCGAGAGCTCAGGCGTGTGATTCGGGGTGTAATTATTGACACACTCATTTACTGACCGTCCTCTTAGAAGCGTTGATGAACCGTGGATTTTTTCAAGAATTTGTTCACTTTGAGGGCACGCGTGATTGTGGTCTGTTGGCCGCTCAGCGGTCGTTGCTGCCAAATGAAACGAAGGCAGGGAGGTTAGGTGACTAGACGTGGGTCTTAAAGAATGTAGGCTTTGTGACAAACTTTTTGGGAGAACCACTGCAGTTGATTTCAGCTGTACAGGCGGTGTTGTTTGTGCACGGTTTAAGGAACATTGCATTGCCTCATCGTTTGGCAGGTTTAAAAGTTCGTCGGCACTCACCGTAAAGGAAGAGGCGACATGATTGATGTGGCACAGAAGTTGTATTGGTTCAATAGGTTGGGCTGCCGGTGCATCAGGCACTGAAGGAACTGGGTGAATCGAGAGATCATGTATTGTGTCCAGCCAAGCAGCGGCCGCAGCAGCGCTCGACATAAAATGCGTTGGCACAGCAGAAAGCGAGTTGACAGTCTGGACTGCCGGATCTTCTCCAGCGTTATTAATCGGTTGGAGAATCAGCGGAGGACCAACAGAGACAGGATGGGGGACTGCAATCACTGGGGGCTCTAGGACGTCATGGTTGGAGATATCCAGCAACTCCCGGCTCAACGATGGTACTGAACCCCCATACCTTCCCTGGTGGATTTGATCCACAAGTAGGTGTACTGCCGAGGCCGTCTCTGAAGTTGTGAGCGGGGTGCAGTCATTGGAACAGAAACGGGTGAGTGGTTGCACTTCGTTTGGACGTTCACGACTCAAGACTTCAGGACAGAAATTAGGTTTATGGCAAACAGGAGGTTGCTCTGAGAGTTCTGAGTGGGCATTTGATAGAGCTGTAGGTAGGGTAAGCGATGCGAGCAAAGCTCGACTAGCTGTTTTGCTTACCTTTGTTCCAGGTACTGCTTTCATCGCGGTCCAAGGATTAAGCATTCGTCGGTGTTGGAGCGTTTTCTTGTGAGTCTGAGGCCCTTCTGGTGTTAGCGTCATCGAGACTGGATGACAGCAGGGCTGAGATTAAACGGCTGTGGCTCGGGAGCTCCCGGGCGCGGATTGGTGCAGACTGGACTCGTCGCCGGACTCCGTGCCGCGCTTTTTAAAGGTAAGCGGAGTAGAAACAGCTCCTCGCAAGAACAGAGAACAGAGACTGGTGCAGACTGGACTCGTCGCCGGACTCCGAGAATCAAGATAACCAGGATCCCTCTGCTTGCTCTACCCAATCAAACCACCATATGGAGCTGCCTTTGGCACCAAATAGATGTTTCAGATGCTATGCTGCACTCTTGGAACAGTTCTCCCTCACACTGTGACAGTGGAGCGCTTCATTGACCTGGCTCAAACTTGAAGCTCAATGCTGCATCGGTCAGTTTTGAACCCCCTTTTGAACTGTCAGCATCTTCGCTGATGATCTTCATCGACAGTCGAGCAGACTCAGAGGGATTCTAAGAACTGCTACCTTTGAACGCTGCACCAGAGCCACCTGACTTTATCTGCACAACCAGTCACCAGCATTTTCCCCGTCAAACCTACTGGTGTACCGATCCTGGTGGTCATCATGATCCACACTTCACTGAATGCAAATTTGAGACGCACTTCGAACCATCACCTTCTTTGCTGCTGATCTTCATTGCCACTCGAATTGACCCTGGTGACCTCCTCCAACCGCACCCCTTGACACCGCATCAGACTGCCCATCTAAAATTGTTCATCCAATCACCAGCATCTTTGCAGTCAAACTGACTGTCAAACTGACCCCGGTGGCCGTCAGGTTTCAAACTCCTTCTTAGCACAGCGAACTTTAGCTCGACCTCGGCTCAACACCTGCTTCCTGTCTAGAACATTCTGACCAACACATTCAAGCCTGATTCCCACCACAAGAAGAGCACCTAGAAGCCTGGCTCTATGCCCTCAAACCGCCAAGTACTGCAGAATGTATTATTGACTGATAACTGCCCCCGTAGTCCTTATTTGGTCCCTAAAGACTGATTAGGTCACTTTTAATTCATCTTGCACAAGAACACATCATTTTAGGAACATTATAGATATGAATTGCCTTTCATGTCTGATTCATTACCCAGAGTGCTGAACTATCTTTGCATATTTTGTGTTCTTTCCTCAGGGGTGGATTTTGTGTAGTGTTTTTCTATTTAATTATATTTAAAGATGGTGTGTTTAATGAAAGTATATATATATTGTTTAACCTTAATGGGATATTCCCTTTATTTTGAAAGTTGTACTTTTGTTGTTTTGGTTGCTACTGGATCACATTCACACACCCCTTGAGAGTATAGCCGTCTCTTAGCCGAAGTTAGCACAAAAGGCAAAGGTGTTATATCCCTTAACTGTGCCTGCTCAACCTACATGACTGAGATCACTCATGCTTATCAGGAGGTTGAAGGCTGAGTAGGGGCATTTGTCACTCCTCACCCGTGTACTCCTGCAGGGCAGAATTAATTTCGTCATGAACGGGAGGATAGCTCAGTGGCAACGTGCTCACCTTGGAAGCAAGACAACACAGCACAATACAGGTTTGATTCCCGGGTCCGTGCTTAGAAACCTCTGGGTATTAAGCGCGTTATAAATAACCTATCATATCACCATGATTCTACCTATCTTTTCTTCCCTCTTTGCCATTTTTCCCATTGCACTATGAAATGATACCCTTAGCGTTTACTAAGTTTTCATATACCGGCTTGTCTGAAAAATTGAATTGACAGATCCTTGACTGGACTCTGCTATGTGAATCTAATACAGAGATCTATAAACCTCATTTAAAATGTCTGCCCCATTTTCCTGCAGTGACAAGATGGACAGTGTGCCTGGAGCGAGCAGAGATAAGATATCCGCTCTGCATTCCTCTTCTTTCGCGTCAGTGCTTTTCAGTTCACACGTGTATGTTTTCATGCAGGTGTGAATTGAATAGAATTCTATGGAATACACATTGGATGTTCACCTAGACAAAAGTAGTCATATTCCATTGGACTCCATTAGGTAACAGTACTCACAAAACAAATGTTCAGGCAGCGCTTACTTTTTCAGGAGATGGAAGAGTAAATGTGAGTTTGCCTCGATTTTATTTTTCCTTCTCCCTTGCTCTTCGTGAACATTGAACATTGCTTGCATTGGACCCAACAGCAGGTAAGTATCAATCTCTCATTTGTGGATGAATTGTTATATGCATTTAATTTTGTTTGTTTGATTATTTTAAAGGGTTACATTAATACTGACTGCTGGCTTTTTATTTGTGTAAGAGAGTGATTAATTTAGGGCCCTCTCTACGTTTAAGAGTGGAGATGAAGTCATGGACCAGTGATTTTAAAACAGTGTATTGTTCATTTTCTATGCAATGCTCCCAGTGGGTTGATTTAGGTGAAACTAAATGCTATTTCCGGTATCACATAATAATATATTTATCCCATAAGAATCCTGTCCTTCCTCAGACATTTCATTTCCAAATGGAATCGCTCCGGGGAGTTTATTCTGAAATAAAGTCCCCCCGATCCCTGAATACATTCTCAACCCCCACTGCTATGAAGTCTCCCACTTCCATCTTTGTTATAGAATTCATGGATTGATAACTATGAGATTTCAAGCTGTAAATGTGGCAAAACAGGTTGAGTGATTGTTCCTGACATTGGCACGTGACAAATGCGATATTGAATGAATTCAAGGTTGAGTGATTTGGGTTCTAGAACTGGAGGTTGAGGGAAAAGCTGACTAACGCTGAACATCTGGTTCTTTTCCTCATATCATTTATACATGCAGCAGAAAAAAGGTCTTGAAGTGGTATAGATGACAGATCCAATTGCAATGTTGAGAGCATGCTGAATTTTAAGAAGAGGGGAGATGAGGTTTAGGATAAAGAGGTTGAGACACCAAAAAACAACTTTAAATGGGACAGGATGGAAGGTAATGGTCTCTGCCCAACAAAGTCTACTCCTGAGAGGCACACCAAAGCAAGATATTTGATAGACATGATGAACCAGATTGTAAAATTCATGGAGAAAATACAAATTACACATTTATGGAACTCATGTAGTAGTATACGGAATTCAGGATGCATTCTGAAGTCTCCAAGTCAGATTATAGGGTTATTAATATGGAGAGAGAGAGGGTGAATATTTAACTTTACAGCGCAACCATGAGAAGGACAAATGGCAGATCAGAAAAACTCCTTGCTGTGACCGACTGTAAAGATTATAGGTTTCCAGATGAGGTGGAGTGACAGACTCCAATTGTGTTTCTGTGGAAAGTCTTCCCCATAATTGCCAACTAACCACCTGGGAAGAACCGAAAATATAGAGGTGGTGCACCAAATCTTTACTAATAAGCCCACACCTGGCCAGTCGCTATGGTCCTATACAGTGTAGTTGCTACATCATCCAGTTATAGAATTATTAATGAAGAGTGTAATCGATTTATGGTCAGAAATGAGTTATGGAAAGGTGGTGGTGGATCAGAGAAGACTGTTGAATGAAGCAATTCACCAAGCAACAAGCATGAGGCAATGCAACATCAATATGGTATGGTCTACTGTAGCGGGGTGAAATGAAAGTCTGATACTGCAGGTAAGGGAAGTGAACTTCTTTACTAAGTTTCAGTGACAAAGTATATACATGAGATAAGTCCATGGGTAAGTAAGTATGAAGGTACACAGGAGACATCCAGTGGCCTTCACTCTCACAGGCTGCTTCACTCCAACTGACATTCATGGAACTTGCAGGGGTACTCACACCACAACATTCCAGAGACATAACATTCCAGAAGACAATCACTCAAGCAAGCATTCATGCAGAGCCAAGGCAAGGAACACAAGACACAATACATCTGCCTCTTCAACAGAAACCAAGAAAACTGTACAGAAAGAGGTACAAGGGAAATACATGGGGTTACGTGACCAAAGTATAAAACCAACAACACTCTGGCAACCTCCACTCCAAAGTCCAAATTCCAAATTCCATTCAAATCCAACTCACTCTATTCAAAGGAACAAGGCGACATGCATCCGTCTACCTTGTCCCTTCAACTACCTACAATATGATATGATATGATATGGCATTTATAACGCGCCTATACACAAGGGTTTCAAGGCGCAATGAGGCAAGGGAGGAGGAACAGAGGGAAGACAACAATCTTACTAGGCCAGGTGACATTGAGATCATGCAAGAGCAGGGGAGGGGGGACAGGGAACATGCAAGGGGCAAGGGGGATGGGGCAGTGCAATACATAAGATCAACAGTAAATAAATACAAATTAAAAACATAAATAAATAAAAAACAACAGGTACAAAGTGTGGCCAGCTTCTGGCAAGTGCAGGGGTAAGTGCAGACATCAAGTGTCAGGAGCTGGTGGGGACTGTAGGGATGCAGAAACAGCCCCCAAGTGCAGGGGTTGTTCAGGAGGCAGTGCAGGTGTGCAGCTGATGGGGGAGGGGACCTGGGCCCGAGATCAGAGGGTATCCAGATGACCAGTGCAGTTTCAGCGAGGGGTTCAGCAGGGGAGAGGAGGAGAAAAAGCAGAAGCAAAGAGGATGATCTTGATGTGCTTCCAGAACCAGAGATGGCTCTCCTCAAGTTTCTGGGAGGCAGGGAGGCTGTTGCAGATGGAGGCCAGAGCCGAAGAAAGAGATCTACCACCAACTTGTTGCTTGGAGAAGTGACTGACCCCAAGGGAGTTGGAGGCAGATCAGCGAAGAGCTCGAGAGGGGAGATATTTAGCAAGAGAGAGTTGAAGGTATTGAGGCCCCAGGCCCCAGAAGGCCTTGTGGACAATGCAGAGAGTTTTGAACTTAATACTCGAAGCGACTGGGAGCCAGTGCAGAGATTTCAGTACTGTAGAGATATGATCTCTGGGCTTGAGGCAAAGGAAAGGTCTTGCAGTCCTGTTTTGGATGAGTTGCAGAGGGAGGAGAGTAGAAACAGGCATATTTAGAAAGAGGCTGTTGCAGTAGTGAAGCCTAGAGAGAACCAGATCTCTGGAGACAGTGAGCTTCTGGGGGAAGGAGAGGAAATGAAGAATACCCCTGAGGAGGTGCAATGAAGCCCAGCAACCAAACAAAACACTCAGAGTCTGTTGCAGGCCTGACAACAGACATCCAGATGAAGGAACAAGCCCTAACTCTCAATACACCACCATGCCATGCAAATCCCAAAAGAGCACCCTCATTCACCCTACTGCCAACACCTAAGGGGCACTGAAAAACAGCACTCCCTTTATCTTCTACTATTCTAATGCAGAACAAACGGTTATGGTCCGAAAAGTACAGAGCACTGGCACCCACTGTTGTGCATAAGCAGGTGGAGAGGACCACCCCATAACGCACAGGCAGGAATCCCCTCATGAGCAGTGTCCAGCAGCCCAGAATTTGTGGCACGGGTGGTAGAACACCCCTAAAAATTAGTGCCGGCTTCCAAACCTCAATAGAGTGGCACAGATGGCCGAACACCCCTATGAAGCTAGTGCTGGTTTCCAAACCCCAATACGATGGTGTGGGTGGCCAAACACCCTATAAAACCAGTGTGCAGTGTCCAACACCCCAATATGTGTGGCATGGGTGGCAGAACACCCCTAACAACTGGTGCTGGGCTCCAAACCCCAATACAGTGCCACGGGTGGCAAAACACCCCTATAAAACTGGTGCCGGGTTCCAAATCCCAATAGAATGGCACGGGTGCCAGACACCCCTATAAAACTAGTGCCTGGCTCCAAAATTCCTATAGAATGGCACGGGTGGTAAAACTACCAACAACTTCCAAAGCACCTCACAAACATCATCCTTGCATAATTCTAGTTTGAACTCAACCACACACACAGTGATGAATTACAATCTAAATGTTGACAGTGTAAAACATTGTTAGAGAAAAAAGAACGAACTTTAGGCACCATTACATATGCACATTGGTTCTGTCGAAGAAAAACATTATGCAAGGTACATTGTAGTTATTTAAACACTTTGTTCCTAACCGAGGCACATCAAACATACACACGTCAAACAAACTCCAACTTGAACCATAACCAAAACAACAGATCTGCATAAATCTTAAACAAGCAGGACCTAAGTTAAATCATACGGCTCGCATCACAAAACTGCAAACTCAATATTCTCTAGTCATCATTGACAACTCCTGGAAGAACGCTAACTAATCTGGATCCAATTCTTCAAGAACAACCATGGACATGCTTATAGTATCTGCCAGCTCAGTGCCACAGCACCGACAATAACCCCAGCACGCTTCCCAGTATACATTCAGTTCCCGCCTTTCTGCCACACAGCCATCTCACAAAGAAGCACCTCTGTCACAGTACCTCGAAAAACTGGGGGACAGTCTTCTCTGTTCATTCCCACTGAAAG
This sequence comes from Ambystoma mexicanum, assembly GCF_040938575.1. Taxonomy (NCBI): domain Eukaryota; kingdom Metazoa; phylum Chordata; class Amphibia; order Caudata; family Ambystomatidae; genus Ambystoma; species Ambystoma mexicanum. Next base: position 1,155,411,455 of record NC_090928.1, read on the forward strand.
TCTAATACTACAGGAAAGGAAAGTAGACATCTTTACTAAGTTTCAATGACAAGGTATGTACATCAGGTAAGTCCAGGTGTAAGTAAGTAGGAAGGTAGACAGGAGACATCCACCGGCCTCCACTCTCACAGGCGGCTTTACTCCAATGGACATTCATGGCGCTTACAGGGGCACTCACACCACAACATTCTGCAGACATAACATTCCATAGGCATTCTCTCAAGCGAGCATTCATGCAGGACCAAGGCAAGGAACACAAGACACAACATCTACCCTGCCTTCACCAAACTACTAGTGTATGGTGTCACACATACCTTCAATGATCATACATTGCCTTGTCAGTTCATCTCTGCACTTGGGTAGTGGGTGCTAACGTTTTAGTACTGGAAATGCTAGAATTGCTATATTTTTATATGGAATATTTTCCAAACTTGCTTACTTGAGACAGCCTCTTTTTAAATTATTTTGTTTTGTTTTCATTGTTTTCTACTGTAATTTGTTTGCTGTTGTAAATATGATATGGCAGATTTGCTAGGGTTGGTAAATCGTGGTCTTGCCGCACCTTTACCTGGGAACCCAGGGAGAAATTAGAGGCTATTTGAAATCTAATTTCTGGGCTACACTTTCACTTCAAACGTGTGCAAATTCTGAATATAATCAAAGAATTGGTCAAATCCACATTTTAAAATAGGGGCTTCAAAAGTGTCAGTTACTCTCATTATTTAAGTTGAAGCAGCGGTACCAAGATGTCACCCAGTGTTCTTTGCCACTAGCGAGTAAGGCTGCTTTTGCAGGCTTCATGCAGCCTGGGAGAACAGGGATACATTACATTGACGATCCATCTGCAATTCGTGTGATACAGGATGGAGAGAGCATTTTGATTCAATTTCTGGCTGCCCCAGAATCACATGAAGTTCAGAGCAGCACCCGCAGTAGCAGTTCTACAAAATAACTGTGATCAATTGAGCGGTACATCTCTGGGTAGCCCTGGAGTGGAGGGGGTCTTTTTACACTAGTCTGTCTACTTTCCTTAAGCTTCTGATGCTGTTGCTAAACTATCTGCATTAGCCCTATTAACCTGGGCTGCACTACAGGATTGCTATTGCCGTTTGTCTGGCTTTGGGGTGGAGGATACCCTCCAGCTTGAACTGTGCCCTGTTCCTTCAGTTGGCATACATTCCTTGATCTGACATATTGAATACTGAAGTCTTTAAACGTTGCCTAGGATTCAGTTGAAGGCGATAAAAGGCAATTACAACATGCCTTAATCCCCGTACTTTAGGGAGAAGTGAACAATTCAAATAGTCTTTAATATTTACTTTATTAGGGGCGTGTCACGCAAAATGGGCAAGGAGAGCCGACTCGCATGTTCCTTTGCCAATCAGAGGCTGCCCCTTAGCTGCTTGCTGCATCTGAAGGAGGGCTCCTGTTATGGCTTGAAAAATTGTTTCTCTTTGACATTTCTGCTCCCCAGTATGCATGTCCAATGGGCCATGCACAACTTGGTGGCATTGTCCTTCTCCTACCTTGCATGGCCCATTAGTGATGAAGGCTAGCTGCACTTTTGTATGTGCGAGGATCCCATTTTCATACAGAGGCAGGTCATTATTTACTAGGCATCTATGATAAACCAAGCAGGATATGTGTTGTTACATGGCTAGACTGGCATTCAAGTGCATTCCGTCTATGTCTTACTGTCACATGGCATTTTACAGGACATCGGTGACAAATCTACTTGTCCAGAAGACCTACATGTGCAGCCAATTTGTACATGTTTTCTTATTGTGGCATGGGATACATAATGGTAAAGCCAACCGAGCCAATGTGGACATGTTTTCTTAATGAATCATTGCTAGAGGTGTGCGCAAAGTGAAGATGAGTATGGTCTTATTTGGGATTTCTGGCACATTATGGTGCAGCCAGCAAGGACAGGTATGGGCAAAGCAAGTGTTAACATTTTAATATTGTGGCATATATTGTGGGCATAGGCATTCTGAAAATGCATTGCAGAAATGCTCCTGGCACTGTTAGTGACTTGCAGGTGTTGCATTGTTGGATAGGGGTTACCCTACAAAACCAATTGCTAACTGTCTGGCTTTTCACAGCATTTTTCGCAGTGTGCTGTGAAAACCTCAGTGTCCAGTTTGTGTGACATACATTTGCGTGGCATTACTTGTCAGTGACTATTGAATACGGTAGGAGAAAAAAACGACATTGGTTGTAGGCAGGCATGTTACTTTCAGTGACTTCAAAGACGTGTGTGATTTTGTTACAGTAGCCACTGGAACAGGTCTGAGAATTCTTTGAAAGCAATAGAGCGCACAGAGCTGCGGAGAAGCGTCAGAGTGTGCCTTTAGACAGGAGAAGATTAGGTCCAGTCCATGTAAATCAGTGTGCCACCTCTGGTGCGAGAAAGGAGAGAAAATATCTACTCTTACAATAGCCACATTTCCTTTCCTTTTCAATCGCTTTCTATTTCCTCGCCTTGTTCTTCCTTTTGACGTGCCAATACATTTCTATTTTCCATATTTTTTGTCTTCTATTCACCTTGTTTTTTCTCTATATTAAACCTCTTTACCTTGCCACTTTCGTCTTCTTTTCCATGACAGTGTGCTTCTCTGGTTTTCTATTTGTGTTCTGTTTTCCTTCACTATACATCCAACCTCTATTTCATCTGTTTTCTTTAGCTTTTCTCTCCCATACTGTATTTCTGTTTCTTATGTGTGTGTTATACATTTCTATTTTACAGTGGGTGTTCTATTTCCTTCGTCTTTCCACTTCATTTTTATTTCTCCACCTTCTCTGTTTTGCTCCTCAATTTTCTTCCATTATTCTGTCCCTGCTCTCTTTCACTTTCTGTTTGGCTCTTCTTGCACTTCTGGTGTTACTTTTTTTCGCCTTTAGAATCGTTGTGGTTCTGCCATGCACAAAATAACTTTCAGACACAAACACTTCACCAAGTGTGAGGAGGAGCCATTTTAAATTGTGTACGACTAGATTTCGCATTCCGTGACATGCATTCTATGTCCCCTTCACTCTTCAGCAGCTCCATTATTATTATGTGTTGGTTCCTGTCACTGCTGGTAGGTATCGCCCATATCATTCAACCTGTGTGTTTCTAGAACCCTTTGCCATTATGTGAATCTTGCAGGAATCTATTAGTCACTTGGCTTGTTTTGGTCTTGTTTTGTTTTTGAAATGATCAGCAACAGCATCTCCATTTATCTTTACAGAGTGCTGGGAAGAGACGATGAGGAGCTGCATTACTCCTCAAACTCTGTGTCAGAGATATAGGCCATCCACCAGGACGGACAGTTGAAGAAGATTACTGCCCATTACATTTCAGGAGGAGGTGCAGTCATCAAGCAGCGGCAGGCAAAGCATGAAGAGCAGTAGACAGCATGAGGTAGGCCCCAGTGAAGAGGTTGGTCCTTTCGATGTGGCCATGTCAGGCAAAGAACATTTGGGCCAGACTAATGGTTAAAGAAGCCGGAGAGATGATGGGGAAGTCTGTGGCTTTCAATAAGGAGGTGGCTGTGCAAGCTGCACAGTAATTCTACTTGTTCTCTCAGAATGTGGACAATTGCATGGGAAAAAAATGGAGATGGTGGGGAGGTTGTGGTACCCCAGAAGTATCAGGGAGAGGTAGTAGTGCATGGGGACAATCAGTAGAGGGTAGAGCAGGAAGTGGTGGTGGGGCAGGAGATAAAAGAGTACCAATTGAAATAGCTAGAGATGGCTGAGGAGGGAGATACTGAGGTCACTGCAACAGTTACTGCCCATATGGAGGTGGTATAGAGCACACGTTAGGTTCAGGCCTTCCTTGTGAAGTTGATGGTGTGTCAGAGGTCATCCCCACCCATGGCAGTTGGTAATGTGCCCACAGTGCTTGTTGCCTGTCCATCAGAGGCAGCTATATCACAAGTACATTCTCCAGCACCGTCCTCCACTCTGTAGATGACTGGGCAAAAGGGTAGCGATATGAGAGATGGCACTTTTGTAGGTTATCTGCACGGCATGTTTGTGGCTATGGTTTTTCTTGACTACTCGCGGGAAGGGTGTACTGCGATAGAGGCTATAGAAGGTGGGCTGTCCATCTTGGACTTTACTAAACTGCCCTGTGGCCTTCGGCTGTCTGATGCCTCTATTCTACAACTGCATGTTGAAGGTGTAAGTATTGGTTACATTGCATGGGGATTGTGTTCTTTACAGCGGCGCGACTCACTGGGTAAGTAGAACATGAGGACTAGGCTTAACTGGCCTATTTCCCAAGTGTCAGCGTGTCTGTGGTCCATAACTCTGGCAATGATCCTGTGACATCGAAACTTCAGTGTTCTCCCACTCCACATGTTTGTGGACATGTCATCAAGCTCCCAGACCTTGCTGACTGCCAAATAATTTGTGACAGCATGCCGTGAGCACTCCTCGGTATCTGTAGCAGTTTCAGACACATAACCTAGCGCTACTTTCTTAAAGTTACAGGCACCAGTTTAACAGAGGGGCAGGTTCAATTCCAAATGTGTCCTGGTCATCTGTGGGTCTAGGCTTGCAACCTTTATCCTGCATGCAAGTATTCTGTAATCACGTGTTTCCACATTACTATTCACTGCCAATCAAGCGGGATGCAGCTCAGTGACCCAAGGCATCCACACTATACCTCCTCCATGGTCACCATCCGGGAGCACAGGGGGTTCCCAGAGCCTTAGGGCTTTTGCACTGGTGGCACCCAACAGCAAGACTGGCATTTCATCGCATACCTCACACTTTTCAGGCGGGCATTCTTCTGTCACCACAGGAAAGCAGCTAAGGTAGTCCATGGTGCTATGCAAGCAGTCTCCACTTGTGGATTACTGAGAAGAAAAATGGTTGGAGTGTTGAACAGTATTCTGTACCTTTTTTTCAAGAGATCCAGTTTAGGGTGGCATGGCCTGTGGGCAGGATAAACCTCCATCGTAGGATGTACTATTCAAGGGCGTCTAGGAGCTACTTAATCGCTAAAGATTTTAGTTATATGGTTGAATAATTGTGTGTTTGGGCCTGTAGTTTCTGGCCAATTAAATGACTGGCTGGGCTCTGGTATTGACTTGTGTAAGGACTACCCCAAGCCCCACTCAGGAAACATTGGTTTGCAGTATGAAAAGGCCTTTGGATGTGGCATGTTTATCCGTGGAGGGGGAACTGCAGAGAACATCACTTAAGACTGTGAAAGCCTCCTCAGTTTGACCTGCCCCCTGGATCCTGCTGAATTGTCATCCCCTCTGTTGGTGGCACAAGGCTCTCGCTATTGTTGAACTGTTTTGGATAAATAACCGGTGAGTATCTGCCAAAACGAAAAGGTCTCAACTTGCTTTTGTTTTGCCCCATTTCTATTTTGGAATACAAAGTATTCCATACAGACGTTGCTAGATGCCACTTCACAGGGTTCTCTGTGAGAGCAACTTTCCTATGGCTTTGGGCAACCAAATACAGCTGTTGCAGATGCAATCATGTTTTGTCATTCTATGGAATACTTTGTTCACAAATGTATATGGGAAACTGTTTCCAACTGAAGGTTTTGTTTCTTTGTTTAACTCAGGGCTGTGATCCCTTTAAAAATGTTTTGCTGTATTTCAAAGGCAACCGATGAAGGACCTTGAAGTCCGAAATGATATGATATGATATTTTATTTATAGCCCACCTATACACAAGTGTTTCAAGGCATTGGCACATTGGCAATGGCCTCCAATACTGGTTGATAAAATAGCACACTTTAGTTCTCAAACCATCAATGAAGCATGTTTGATGGAGTGATTCTTTTTTTTAAACAAAGATGACACATTTTATTAATATTGCATTCATGTTTTCTAGCTTCTTATGCTAGACAAAGGGGGTGCAACCCTCAATGTCAGATTGCAAGCCTTGGTCCTGTTGTTGTGTATTTTTAAGTGTATATTTAAGTGCCCTGGGCGGAGGCACTTTTTGAGAGGGTTTACACCCCACACACTAGAGTAACTTTAGATATAAAAATCAAGGCATTAACTTCTGTTCTTTGCTAAAGTTTAATATGTCATCAGGATGGGTATCCCGTGAATGCTACATGGGGTCTCAGAAATAGATCCATCGTTCGCTGGAACGTTGCAGGAGTGCTATGTTGTCCAATGGATGGGACCCTACATTGAATTTACCCTCTTCGAATTATAAAGGCAAGTATGCGTTCATAAAATAGGGAGTAGAGATATAGTTATCTGCCCTTATTGTCTCAATTATGTTCTATATGTGTTAATTGACTTTCCAGAAAGGTATGTCTAGCTATTATTTTCCAAACCACGTGCCATCAAAGCCCCTTTATGTGGCTGTGTGTCACCCACAAAGGGGCTTTCATGGCACATAGCTTGGGAAAAAATGATATAATGGCATGTGTGTGCACAAATCTAGTGGGTGTTTTTCTACTCACTCTAAGTGGAAGACACGAGTAAGAGAACAGGGTAGAACAATGTATTTATTTATTTATTTGCATTGTTTTACCAGGCGTTATGGACGAGACCCGCTAAGGGACTTCAGAGCTAATAACGGTACTGCAAATTGCAGTACCGTTATTAGCTACTTCCCCATTCCCATTGAGCCCTATGGGGGCTCAAATGGGAATGAGGAATGTTTTTTTCAATGGCGACTAACCGGTCCTGCAAAGGTCGGACTACACCAGTAAGTCTCTATTGAACGAGACCTGTGCCGGTACCGTTATTGGAGGCAATCATGCCGCAAATAGCGCCATGACTACCTCCAATCTCGGAATGCGGCCCAATGTCTTCATTGCATCTTTATAATGCTCTTAATACCCAGAGTTTTCTCCGTGCGGACCCGGGGATCGAACCTGTGTTGCATTGTGTAGTCTTGTTTCCAAGGTAAGCATGTTGCCACTGAGCTATCCTCCCAGGACAACGACATGGCTAAATAATTAATCCTGCCCCTACCTGTCTCTGGGATTCCTTGTTTTACTGAGTTCAAGAGTCACCATAGGTGTGCCTCACTGGCATAAGGACTGGGCCAGGAAAGGCAATAGGTGCTGGAATGCCCCAAGTCTCTAGAAAACAAAACACTAGGTTAGGTTAACTACACAACAACACAAGGAACGGTGGACAAAAGGAAGGCTGGTCTAAAGTCTTTTAGTGATCAGCTGTAATAAGTATATGGCTTGAATCAGTCCCAATACACCAAGAAAGGGGAATACAACACACTACACTTTAGAAGGAGTTCCAATGCCTAAGCAGGTGCATCTAAATAAAAATAAAAAAAAATAGTCCTTATCAAGTACACTTCATAATATTACAAATATTTAAAAAGCGTTCTTAATTGAAAGGTGGCCTGGCTAGTGTTGCCTTAAAGTCCCCTTTGCTGCAGTTATAGTTGAACGTGCTCCTGGGTTTTCTCAGGACAGCAGCAGCAGCATCGGGGAGGGACCCATAGGTCTTCCTATGTCAGGGCAGCAGCTACATGAAGGAGAGTTCCAAGGTGCCTCCTAGCCCGGTCGTGTGTTCCTGAGGCTGTGTGGTATATTCAGCAGCAGTGTGACGTGCCCTAGGGGATTCCTTCCTGGGCGTCTTATGACAACAGTGGCCTGCAAGTGTTCGCAGTATCCTGGAGCCTGCAACATATTCTTGTGTATGGGAGCCACGCATGGCAGGAGCAGCCTGGGGGTTCAGCTCGTTTACTCCCTTTCTTCACAGGAAAGCACCCAAAAGAGAAGCCTGGGCCAGCAGAGGTGATGGGGTGTGGCATCCCTCTCCAGCAGCGTAGTAATGAGCTTGGCTGTGTCAATCCCACTCTTTCCCAGGCTTCTGGGGTGAGACGCAGTGCACAGTGCACCTCGTGGGAAAGGGGCAGTACGTATCCAGCCAGGATCAACCAGGTATTTGACAGTTCACTGGGAGGGTCAAGCTATCTCTCTAACTGTCCTAACTGTCTTATCTCAAGACACGACCGAGCCGGCATGGCACGTGTTCAAAAAGAGAGTAGCGCCACGGACCAGCAAGTCATCATGACTTGCAGGGAACGCCACGTGCATGCCCAGACAATCAGTGCGCGATTCCTCAACCGGAGCCAATACACATATAGCCCCACAAGTAGAGCAGACAACACAGCAACCAGGATACTGACAGGAACAGACCGGGCCAACGGCTAGGTAAGCCATACAGCAAAGACTGTCTAAAAGCTCCCTCTCATACATACAAACTAACCCACATGGGATCACAATGTCACCTTATTCTGACAGCAACTGTGATATAATTCAATGTGCAATGGAACCAAATGTTTCTTACTGTTCTTTATTAAACTAGAAAACAGTAACAAACATGGCCAATTATAGCTCCACCATGCATGCTTGCCAGCGCAGTTGAAAGTGTGCCAGGTCACTTGACCACCCACCATCATCAAGCCAGACTCTGCATCTCCAACAATAGGGATGCCCCCATTAAATCCATCAAACACACTAACCAGCCCAAATTAACCCACGCTCCCCATAGTCGCACATTGGGGACCATAATAAGTCTCCCAATAGCACACCTAGTTAGTCACTTAACAACACTCCCCACAGTCCCACAATGGGGATGATAGTCCCCACAAGCAGGCTCCTTGGAAAATGCTAGTCCTGAGCAAAGAAGTGCAGCTCATGGGTTAGTTGAGACCCCATTGAAGTGGGAGAATGGAAAAACAGGCGCCCGTCCTTCCCCTCTCGCGCCTGGCCTAAAGGATCACGGCCCAGACACCCGCCACGAGAAGAGTTTGCCCATCTACCAGACGACCAAATACCCTGGTACAGGAACATACGGATGTGTCCATCTGCCTGCCCAGCAGCCCGCCCTGCCCATGCCGATACCTGCGGCACGGATCAACTAGACTAAAACCTACACGTCGTTAGAGATGCCATGACGACCTAGCCAACGGTCAGCACACCTGTGCCAATATACACACTGGACAATCCCGCACCAATCTACACGAAGAATATACTCAGTGCTATGACGTAGGCGACAGACATACTCACGGACGTGCATCTTTATTATTTTCCACATAGGCTCTCAAAATGCAGAAACGCAAGACGCATCATGAACCCATCTAAAGAGCTTGTTTACGCTTCTCCTAAACCCAGGTGCCATAATGAGAAATATAACGAAGACACGATACTGGTCATAAGACAATATGATACTATAACCTAAAGCGCCTGTGCACCAAACGGTTCCACCTATACACCAGGCCTAAGTAGGCCGCAAGCAAGAGCTCCCATGGACGTTAAAAGAACAAGAGTCAAGTTGCTGATCCTGCAGAATGAGCCTGGCGAAAGCAGACAGCCAAGGTTGTAATGTTGCAAACCCACATTCCAAAAGAAGACCATCAAGGGCACGATGTTGCACCCTCGCACGCCGCGCACCAACATTAAAGTCACACCTGCAAATTAAACCAGGCACACAGTGGAAAAACAATATTAATTGTGCAGAATTCTGCCTCAAACACGGTCCCACCTCACGTGACCAAGCCGAACCTGACAGGATGCCAAGCCCAGGAGAAAGAAGGCGTCTGGATCCCTTGTTACAAGACACAGGCAGATACACTTAAAAGGCTCAATGGACATCTGCGACAGTGGGAGTAGTCGGCCTTCCAGCTCATGAATAAGTCCTCACATTGTCTACACGTACTCATAGTGAAACATTGTTGCAAATGACAGGTACACCGAGAGCTGGGAACAGCGATGGTCCCAGGCTGGGAAGCTTGCGGGCGCACCAATCAAAACATGGGGCTCTTATCACTGACGCCATTAACATTAACCAATCATCAGGAGTCTTCATGTAACAATTCTCATGTATCTAATTGTAGGGACAACCCAGATATATCACCTGACTAACCCTTGTCCACTAATATTGTTCTCTATACGTATGCTATACTAACCCTACTACTCGAGCAACCAATTAAGAGTGGCGATAGGTCTTTGCTAACTTTCTAAGATGACGCAAGTAGCGCGTCATACTAAGGTAAAAAGGGCCTGCGAGCCCCACGATTGTGTGTGTGTCAGGACGGACGCGTACGATCCTTGACCCATCCCTGCTGTTTTTGTATAATAAACAGCAGAGTCACCTTGGTTCTTGTGTGTGTCTCATACTCTATCTCTTCTGGGATATACGGGAGGAGTTGGGGCCTCCCTGCCCGGAGGTCTGCGGACGGCCCGGCCGACCCCGGCAGAATTTTCCCCCCGACACCATGACACTTGGGCAACATAATTGCATGCTCACAATGGATGTACCCTAGCCATGTCCCTTGCCAATACACTTTGGGCACACCCCAAACACCTACTCTCATTCCAGAGCACAGACCTTGCCAATTGTTCAACAGGGCAGACACTTAAACCGTAGATTGACTCATTCACATTTTTGCTTTTAGATAATTTCTCAACCGGATGACAACCACTGCAACTAACATTGAAAACTGACGTCCAATACAGTACCGCCAGCAGGCAGCTAATATCCACGAATTAGGTAAGGCCTTCCGCGACAGGCCAAACAAATTAATTAGCCCTACTGTAGGGCTACACAAATGGAAACTATATAAAAATGACTAAAGATCAACAGCACACAATGAACAATGATCTTCGCTTGTTATTTTTCCTCCTCTGTTCCTCCTCAAATGTTTGCAACTAATACATATAATAATGATGTGTTGGCATATAACTTATAATGAACACCCTTCTTCTATGCCTCTAATTTGTATTTACAACTGATATGAATACTGTCACCATGTATCACAAAATGTTGCACAAAGCACAATAAATGTATTAATGCAGACTTGAGTCAGACCTTGAGAGACCGAAACATGCGTCGGCTGACCACCAAAACCATGCAAATAAAATGCACATAACTCACTGCAAACAAGGATGTAAAGAGTTAAATTCCTTTTAAACATGTTTCAGCGCATTGCAAACCCCCACTGTTTCTATGTTAAGAGCTCTCAGCTAAGTCCCTTGACCTTACAGCTTCTGCACTATCTAGTTGTCTCCCTCTTCAGAGATCGAAACGGGCAGAGGTCATGTACACCCCGCATGGTGCCCACTGACAAAAGCAGCTGTGGTGATGCTCTGATTACTCACCGGTAATCTTCATTACTCCTAGTCCTACTCTTCCTCGTCACAGCACTAACTTCATGAGGCACCCGCCTCCGACACAGGACCTTCTTCTATTTCTTTAACTCCCTATAACTCCTCCCCCACATCCACGTCACTCAGTTTCATATTACCAAGCCGGAGCATGGGACCTTCCCCGCAGGGAGGGTGAGGAGGGTCGTCAGTACTGTGACGAGGAAGAGTAGGACTAGGAGTAATGAAGATTACCGGTAAGTAATCAGAGCATTACCTCCACGTCCACTCTTCCTCGTCCCAGTACTAACTTCATGAGGTATACCAAAGCAGCAACGGGGAAAAGGTCCCAATGAGACACAGAGTCAAAAACAGTGCAGCAAAACACACCCACAATAACTCTAAATCACATCCCCACAGACAAATCTCCAACCACGAAGGAACCAACCCCTGAGTGGGAGCAACTCAACCCATAGCGGTTGATGAAAATGCCTAGACCAGCCAAGGCGGCAGTCATACAAATCTCTTGCAGAGAAAAAAAACCCTCCTTGCATCGGCCCAGGAAGCCGCCAAACCCCTGGCGGACCGCCCCTGATCGTAAGCAGGTACAGGCAGGCCAGAAGCCACACAGGCCCTGGAGACCACAACCCGGAACCACCGGAAAATGTAAACCACAGATGCGTTATGCCCAGCCCCAGCCAGACCACAGGCAATCAGAAGACTATCAGATTGGTGGAAAAAGCAAACCAATCCAAACACTCCAACACGTCCCGCCGGACGTCAATGTTAAGCCGAGCCACCTCCTCAGGCGTTCTTGGATCATGAAAGAAGTCAGGGAGAACCAGACCCTGAGAGGTGTGAAAAACCGAGAGAAACTTCGGACCACACCCCAGCACCACCGAGTCTGGCAGCACCCTCAGGAAAGGAGCGTGACATAAGAGAACCCCAATCTCCCCAAGCCTACGGGCAGAAGTGAGGGCAATAAGAAAGCAGATTTCAGTGTAAGATGTTTGATATCAATCTCGGAAAAGGGCTCAAAAGGAGGCCCGTGAAGGAACCGTAATACAAGAGGGAGATCCCAAGGGGGAAGCCCTTTATCAGCACAAGGACGGGAAGAAGAAAAACCCTGGATCAACTTCCCCACCAACACCTCCCCATCCAAGTGACCATCAGAGTCCCCCAAAAGCAATTTCATGGAGGCCCACTGAGAGCGAAGCCTGGAAAAAAACTGCCAGGCCCCTGTCAAAACCCCTCCTGGAGGAACCGAAGGATAGCAGAGAGGCCAGAACGCAGGGGAGGGAACCCAGACCGCCCATACCAGTCTCGGAAATGGCCCCTATGTCTGCCGAACACCTTCAGAGTGGAGGGTCCAAGAGCATCCATTATGGACTCAACTACAGGAACTGAAAACCCCTGAAATCAACCCAGACTGAGCAATAGCCACACTGCCCATTGCATCCGGTGGAATTCCAACCGCAGATCCCCTTGAAGGGGACACGGCCACCTCAGAACCAGCCAAGGTTCCTAGAACCGAAGCTTCAACAGAGAGGGGAGCCAACTCCGGTGGGACCAGAACGGAGCTAACAACAACACAGTCACCCTGGACACTCTGATGCGCCAAACCACCTGGGGCAGAAGGGGAATAGGCGGAAAGGCATAAAGGAAAAACCCCAAGGCCACTGTACAGAGAGAGCGTCCATCCCCCAATCCCCTCGGCCCGAAACCGAGAGCAGAAGAGGGGAACTTCTGCCGAGGCCGGGGATGCAAACAGGTCTAGAAACAGGCACCCTAATCTGACACAGGTCACCGCAAAGACCTGGGCCAACAGGACCAGTTCCGCAGAGGAGTGAAAACCGGCGTCTGAGAAGATCCGCTTGAACAATTTCCACCCTTCTGATACGTGAGGCCACCAGAGACACCAGATGAGATTCCTCCCAGGCGCCTATCAACGCTGCCAGAGCATTTAATGAGCGGCCGGAACCCCTTTTGCAGTTGACATATGCCAAGGCCGTCGTATCGTCAGATCGGATCAAAAACCGCCGACCGTCCAGCAACTCCTCGCAGTACACCAGAGCTTGGACAATAGCACAACTCTTGGCAATTGGACGATCGCCGACTCTCCCCAGATCTCACAACCCTTGAGCTGAGAGGACCCCCAATGTAGACCCTATCCGCTGGCGTCGGTAGTAAGAGAGGCCACAGGAGGAAGGACCATGCACACCTCAGCCTGCAGACTTCAAACCCCCGCCACCATAGCAGGGAGACTAGCAGCGCTGGGGACACTGAAAACAAAACTACGAAAGCCGAGATGTCGGGAGCCAGTGGGAGAGAGTATAAGACACCAGGGCACGTAACCGAAGACGGGCTCAAGGAACCGGAAAAAAATAAACACGCAAGACGCCACATGCCCCGTAACTTCAGCAACAGGCGAGCCGAGACATACCGCCTTCTGAGAACCCAGTCCAGAACAGCCAGCAAGCGCCCCCCCCCTGCACAACATCCAGAGTACGCTCTCCCCAGACGTCCGGACAAGCAGTGCAGGGGCTTGAGACCCATAAGGCGGTGACACATCCTAGAAGGCAGAGTGAACAGGGAGAGGAACGGGCAAGACGGTAACCAACAACAACCATTCGGAGAGAACGGATCCCATGGCCAACCACTTAGACCGAGAGCTGGGCACCAAAGTCCTAACCATGCAAACCTGGACAGGCGGAGACAGGAACAGCAACTAATACCCCCCCTCCGGAAGGAGCCCATTACCCAGGAAGCTGAACCCCACCGTTTCCATACACCTCCGAGAAGATAGAGACGAGGAGCCAGGGAAAAACCGCCAGTCACTGCACTTGCACCAGAGGAAATTCACAGGACGTTGAAGCAGGCCTGCGCCACAATATAACAGCATGCTTGTCAGCCCACAAAAAGATCCTACTTATCAAAAGGAAGATACAGGACAGCCCAGACGTCCAGCAGAACATGGCCCCCTCAGCCGACAGAGGAGCCACCACGCTGGCGTCAAAAGGGCAGTGTACTGTCACAAAAGCGGGGCAAAGCAGACATTAAAGGCAACCCCCCACCTGGGGTATGCCTACACTGGAAAAACCCACTGAAGTGACATCCCCCTCCACCCCATGCCCTAAATTGTTCCAATGCGTCGGTCTAGGAAGGATGAAGGGCCGAGTCAGCACCACAGAGACTCAAACCCGAAGTGTAGACTATGCCAGGCCGGTACCCTTCCGGCCGCTTGCAGACGTGTCCAAATCTGCGCCGTTTTCACAGGCTGCACGCAAAGAATGCAGCCAACATCCGGTGCATCCTGGGCTGTGTGTGTCTGCGGAGCGTTGGTATGTGACATGCCTGCGACAGAACAGAGCCCCCGCACATTCAAATACTATCTGCCACAGTCACCCCACGACAAGAAGCAGGCAGTCCTCACAACAAAAAGGAATACTTAGCTCATACTGCCAAGTGCTTGCCATCATTTCCAATAAAGATGTGTACACAAAGCACGAGGAAACGGCATGCTGAAGGAGTCAAGATGGCCATACCAGCAGGATAGGGGAAAAATATCAAGCACAGTCCTCCTCTCTCCTTACCTTCCCCCAGAGAATGCAGCTAACATCCGGTGCATCCTGGGCTGTGTGTGTCTGAGGAGCCGGTGGTATGTGACATGCCTGCGACAGAACAGAGGCCCCGCACATTCAAATACTCTCTGCCACAGTCACCCCACGACAAGAAGCAGAGAGGCCTCACAACAAATTGAATACTTAGCCCATACTGCCAAGTGCTTGCCATCATTTCCAATAAAGATGTGTACACAAAGCACGAGGAAACGGCATGCTGAAGGAGTCAAGATGGCCATACCAGCAGGAGAGGGGAAAAATATCAAGCACAGTCCTCCCCTCTCCTTACCTTCCTCCAGAGAATGCAGCTAACATCCAGTGCATCCTGGGCTGTGTGTGTCTGAGGAGCGGGTGGTATGTGACATGCCTGCGACAGAACAGAGCTCCCGTACTTTCAAAGACTCTCTGCCACTTTCACCCCACGACAAGAAGCAGAGAGGCCACACAACAAAAGGGAAGGCTAGCCCATACTGCCAAGTGCTTGCCATCATGTCCAATAAAGATGTGTACACAGAGCACGAGGAAAACGGCCTGTCCAATCAATATGGCCAAAACAGGAGGAGAGGGGAAAACATCAAGCCCAGTCCTCCCCTCTCCTTACCTTCCCCCGGGCCGTGTAGGACCCGGGACACAATTCTCACGCTGCGGTCCGGAGCCCAGCAAAGAACCGAGCGAGGCAATCCCGCTCAACTGTGACCACAAGCCCCGCAGGTGGCCCAGGAGCAGCGCCGCACCCGAGGGAGCCGAGGGCCCCGCCACACAGCCCCCCCCAGGGGGCCAGCAATCGGTGCTCCCCAGTGCCCCGCACCGGGAAGAAAAGTCCAACCTGCCGGAGGCAGGAAAAATTAAACTGTGTGACGTGGATGTGGGGGAGGAGTTATAGGGAGTTAAAGAAATAGAAGAAGGTCCTGTGTCGGAGGCGGGTGCCTCATGAAGTTAGTACTGGGACGAGGAAGAGTGGACGTGGAGGTAATGTGGTCTTTCGGGAACGGCTGCCGCAGCCATCTCGCAAGATTTCGCATGGCTCAAGCGACGTGCAAATGCTCGTCGCTGATCGGCGCACGGAGGTGCAGGCAGAGTTCCCCCGGCGCTCCTCCTAATCAGAGACTCAGCAGGCTGTAGCTTACAGCACCCATGATGTAGTCGAACCAGAGACTTACATAAACGAATAAGGACCGCAAATGTAACTAGTCCTATGAGTGTATGCTTGAATATATTTAAGAAGTAAGCATTAAATGAAGGTGTTGGGTCATATGTTAAGCCACAATAGCAGATCTGCTGTCCCTGCCACAGTGCAGTGGGTCCAGCAGTGGGTCGTCCAACTCTTGCAGCTCTGTCCCTGAGCCGATGCCAAATCTATTGTAAATCAAAAGTCATCCCATACCACCAAAAGGTTTTTAACATAACATGTACAAGGGGCAGACTCAGTTACCTATGAGTATCAGGCACATTAAACATACTTTTTGTTCGAGGTCTGAGACCTCAGGAAGTAACAGCCATCTTGGCTGGGATTGTGATAGCTCCCCTCCTCTCCATGCCTGCGCGGTTCTGAAACATTCCGTCACAAATATTTAAATTAACTGAATTGTAATGTCACTAGCTAGCATCGTTGGTTCATATATGTCCCACATCAACAGAATATGGACTGTTCTCTAAAATATGTATGCTTAGGTTTCAGCGTGTTTGGGCTGTGTGTGTCTCTTTATTCAAATACATTTAACCAAAGAGAACTGTAAACGATAGCCACGGTCTAGAATGCACGGTGTGCTTAGAGAAGGGGCAGCGAAAAGTTTTCTTTTTAAGGCCTGCAGAAGTAAACCCGTAGGCTGCGCCAACAAAGACACAGCAAATCTCGAGATTTGATACTCGATGCTACTTTTTGGCGAGGTGCATTCAAGCATGCAGGCAGAAGTAAGCCAGCACGTTCACACGGTGTACTCCACGCTGTGCAGGCTGTGCCAGACTACACGTTTCCTTGCTGAAATTGGGCACGCGTAAAGAGTGCGGCTTTCCTGGGGGCAGCCGAGCCCAGCTCGCAGATTTGCAGTCCTGGGGATTTATTTATACCAGCTGCTGGGGCTTTATGGGAAATGGTGTGGACGAGAAAAGGGCAATGGAGGGAAGGGCAGTGCACTTTTCTCTAATCATGTTTTTCCATCTCAGAAAGTGCAAAGTGAACAAAATAAAAACCATCTTTGCAAAATTGGGTTTTACATTTACAATACCTTCCAACTGGCAAGGACTCTCTGCAGGAGTCCAGTTTAGGATTGATTTATGTATTCTTGTTAAAATCAGAATGTTGACCAGGGAATGCAGAATATGCATGATTAATGGCAATGCCCAATTTAAATCATTTGCTCCTGCGATAGCTACAACTTTCTCAGTAATTGTAATGTTTCAAATGTTAATCAGCTTCCCATGGAAGAATACAGGTCATCTACTAGACGTTGTGGGCCTGTTTTCTGGGCCAACATGGGGCACTCGAAAGACTTGCTACAGGACGATTGTACTTTAAAATGCATCATTTCTCAGAGGTGTTTCCAAATAATGTGCTTCAAAGAACAACTCGAACAGTTTGTCGTAAAGAGCCATGAATCAGGGTCGTGAAGGTGGCCCACATTTTTTCGTGGCGGAGCCAGGGGCTGCTTCTCAGTGGCACCTGGCCTATTTACACGCACATCCAGGTTAAAGCCTTTTAATGCTATTGTATATATCATCCCCCCTCGGTTACATACTCAACCATTCTGTTCAGCACTCTGAATTCCTGCCAGAGTGGGAACGTATTTTAATAAATACTAAAAAATAAAGTATCCTAAGGCAAGGATACTACCGTCCAGTATGTAATGGACGGTAAGATAGCTCAGTGGGTTGAGCACTTGCTGCTGCGAGCTGAACGTAATCTGCAGGTCACAGTTTCAAATCCCGGCAAGGCCAACTCAGCCTTTAACCTTCCGAGGTCGATAAATGAGTACCAATTTCAGTGGAGTGATATTCTATGTAAATATGTGCTCTGTAAAGCGCTTTGGGTTAAAGCGCTATATAAATAACACATCATTATCATTACCGTCCAATGTACACCACAAAAACATTTTCCATTGAGCCATAATGTGTATGCGGGCGTAATAGCCTTGCGTGAGTCCTTAGTGCCTTGGATTAATGCCACGGGTCATTTTCATTCATTTGTATGGCGGAGAGGAGTGGTGGAACACAACTTGTGTTTTTTGGCACAGCACTCCCTTCTTCTCCATGAAAAAAAAGTTCCGGCATCTGCGCGGCATGCCTTTTCATACCGGAGCAAATGCTGAAGATCCGTGTAAGGTCTGCCTGCTTTATGGACTACCATAAAGCAGGCAGACAGCTTAGGGATCCACTGTACATGTGCCCTGCCATGTGAGCTTGGCTGGAAGTGTGTACAATTACAATTGATTGCTCGTGCAAATTTGAAATGCAAAAGGCGATATACACACTTGCACGCTGCTTTTTGCCCTTCATATTTGCACCACTCAATGCAAATGGCAAACATTTGGCGTCAGGGAGACATTTACGTTGCTGTACAAACGTAACGGCTCTCCGATGACAAATTACTCATTTTAGGAACATGAGCCCATCAATATTCAAAAATAATTTGTGATGATTCAGTACCAATACTTAGTGCAAACCATTAGATATGGAGAAACACACTTTTAAAAGGTAAACTCATTTTATTAAGAGTGGTATATATGGAAAACAGTTCAGTGTATACGGCAAACATTTATTATCCAAAAGATTGTACTCCATTAATCCATTATTTAATTAAAACCATAGACTCAACGCATTTCGGGAACAATGATATGAAATGATATGATATTTTATTTATATCGCGCTCATGCACAGGTGTTTCAGAGCTCGACCAGGCGAAGGGAGGGGAACAGGGTTGAAGCAAAAACAACAATCTTACTAGGCACAGTGACATTGAGAACGCGCAAGTGCATGGGGAAGGGAAAAAGGGGGAAAGTGCAGATCATAGGAGAGAACAAAATACATAGTAAGTAATGAATAATTAAATATGGTGTTAGCGGTGGTAGTGCAGCCTGTAACAGGTGAAGGTGCTAGGTATAGTCAGATAGGGTGTATCTGATAAGTGCAGAAGACAAGTGGGTGGGGAACTGTATGGGTACAGATACAGGCCAGTGCAAGGGGTGGGCCGGAGGCAGTGCAAGAGGGTGGCAGGGTGAGCAGATACCTGGGCCCGAAGGACAGAGGGTGGCCAGGTACACAGTTCTGAGGGAGAAGGCATTTCACCAGGGGAGAAGCGGGGCAATGGCAGAAGCGAAGAGGAAGGTCTAGAGGAGTTACCAGAACCGTAGATGGTTCTCCTCAAGTTTCAAAGTGGCAGGGAGGCAGTTCCAAAGGGAGGCCCCAGCCGAAGACAGAGATCTACCTCCAGCATGGTTCTTTGAAAAATGACTGACCCTGAGGGAGTTAGAGGTAGAGGAGCGAAGGGCTCGAGAGGGGAGGTATTTACGGAGGGATAGTTGAAGGTGTTTTGGACCCAGTCCCCAGAAAGCCTTGTGGACAATGCATCCGCTCATCGCAAGCAATATTGTTCAAAATCTGACAAAAAATATATGAAAGAGATATCAGTTTCTCTTGTGGTTTACTATTTTCTGTTATCAATTTGTGAACTTGTGTGAAATTGTACATTAATTTAACTCAATGTATAAAGCCATCTAATCTTCAAGGCAGTTATGAGACTTGTGCTATTCAAAGCTGAAATCAAAAAGAAGCAGATTACTAATTCCATTTTATATTTTAATGAATCGATATCCAGATTTACAAAAAAGTATGGTACTTTGTTCACTGAGCAAAACTCATATTGGAGGTGTATTCAAGTAGATAGTAACATTCTAGATGAAAGTATCTAAAATAAGAAATGATACGAGTATGACATGATTCTGAATTAACGTTTGGCGTGGTGGTAGCGAAACACCATGTTATGCAGGGCGACCCATGGCAATAACCAAAAAGGGCACAATAAACCCAATGGGCAAAAGGGTTGGTATTTGTCTAAAAGGTCAGTGCATGAAAACGTGATGATGTCGTACGTCGTGAACTTGTTATCAGGACATAATTGATGTAAACAGAAGACGCCATCGAAGGGCGAGAATTTTAGAGAAGGCAATACTAATCAGTATGATAACCATGTGTAATGTGCAACAATCTAAGTAAGGACATAAATGGTCATACCTTTATGTTATGTTATGTTATGTTATGTTATGTTGAAGGTTCTTGTACTGCACACTGCTGCCACCTGTGTGGTCTCTTGGAGCTCTGGCAGAAGTGTAATGCAAGGAGGGTAGCAGGGTGTGTTAGTGGGACTGAGCGGGAAAACAGCAAGAGAGCTGTGATGTGCTGTTGGCAGCTTCAGTTCGGAGAGACAGGTCAATGAATTTAGGTGCATTTTTCAGTTGGTAGGTGTCATGTCATGTTGGGTGAGATTGCGTATGTTTTGTTTCACTGTCGCGGTGTTGTGAAGAGTGTGCAGTTTGTGATGCTGCACAGGTATGGTTGTGTTTTAGTTCAGAGTTTGAGAAGGCCTATGCAGAAGGGTGAGTTGAAAAAATTAAGTTAAAAAGTTCACACGTTCTAGGTGTGATGGAAACAAGGAAAGGATGACATTGCAATCTTGAAGGTGAAAAGTTATTCCCAAGATATTGTAAAATCCAGTAATCATTTTGAGTATAATCATGTGAATAAGGAGATATATTGGGTGTCATTATGAGGTGACTCCTCCAATTTACCTTTCAGCTGTAGTAACAGCCCCGACTGGTTTAACTTCCTACAACATATGAGGTGCAACTTTACACTGACTAGTGCTCCTCCCTGTAGAACACCAAAACAAATTAGAATACTACAAATTATCAGTTAAGAAGTGAGAGTCCCAGTAAGTCTGCACCAAAGGGATGCAATAGTTGATTTCCAAATGGTGTTTATTTTAAAGATAACAGCCTGACACGTGTTTCAAGCTTTCCTAGCTCTTCTTCTGAGACTACTTAGAACACATGAATAACTAGTATATTGGTAAATTGTCTGAAGTAAAGTACATATTCAAAGTTGATAATTTCGATTGTATACATGGTCAATAACACAAGGGAAACAGACAAGGGTGGGACACGAAAAAGGCCAATAAAGACAAATGAAAATTAACATAAACATTGGATATGTCATTGCAAAGACACATTGGTCAAACGCATAAAACAAGATAGTGGTTCAAATTGAAGGCAAACAAAAGAGGAGAGTCCAGATAGGGGCAAGAGAAAATACAAAAAAGAAAAAACACATTAGTATCAACAAATGTTGACTAATGCAACCAAAAGAAACACTTTACCAAGGTAGGAAACTGGCAGAAATTAGGTGGTACCTTTTATCCAATAGTCATAGAGCCAATTGAATGTTGCAGGGATTTGCCTGTTCTGCAAAAATCTTGGATAACATATTTGATATTTGATGAAAGGGTTAAAACCCGAGATACTTAGAAATCGAAAATTGCATCGTTGTAATTGGGTAAACATACATCTAATGCTTCGCGGTTGCGGCGGATTCTAAGAGTAAAGAAAATCAAATTGTTGCAATTTTAATTTTAAATTGGTCAAATTGCAATGCAAATGATATACGACCAAAGTCTAATTGAATATCCTTGATTAAATGTAAACAAAAAAAGTGCAGCTTGTCAGGGAAAAGCTTTCCAAATTCTGTATTGCAAAGTAAGAATAGTTGCAGAGCGGGCAAAGGCCACCGTAATTGGAATGTCACGCAACTACTGTTAGAACAGGGCAGCTGTGCCAGGGGCCATCAAAAAAGAGTCATACCTGCTGGCTAGAATGGTTTCTGCAATGAATAATGGGTGTGTGAGCGAGCGCGTTACTGTAAGCAAAAGATAAAGCAGAAAGCCTCTGAAGGGCACAGCAACTAGACCGAATTGGTTGCTAAATGCTATGTGGCTCGATTGGAGCCGCCATATTGGGTGAAGTAATGCTTTACAGAGAGAATATGGAGTATGTGGCCACACTGATATGTGACCCGGTGAATAATAAAAAATCCCACTGCAAGTAGTGGTATTCAGGTGTTAAGAATGTGAAAAGTATGCACTTAAACAATTGCGGAAGACCGTTGTCAAAACCATATTTGAAAGCCCAAGAGGGGCCAAAGTCATTGACGGTGTACCTGAGTATAAAGAGAGATATATTTTAAGAGGAGAGTACAATAATTGAATAATGAAGTCGATTGACCAGTTATAATGGTATTAAGGAATTGAAATTTGAAGATGATTAACTATAGGGATAATAATGAAGATAAAATATTGAGGTAAATGCATGTGATGATCGCCTTGTAATCCAAAATGGACAATGGATGTTTCTAATGCATATTTGCACATCGTGCAACTCCCACATTTGTGGAGCCCTTTTATTTGAGCAGAGTGTAACCAACTGGTTGGATGCTTGGGTATGTTCATAAAAGAAGGACATAACCTGTTTTTAAGTGTCTTGCCTTTGCTCTATGTAAGGATGGGCTTGGGATCAAGACATTTGGAAATAGCTGTGTCCAAGTGTAATAGGTGCCAGTGTTTCCTCAGTATTGTATACTTGGTGACTGTCTGAGTTGTATCTCGTAATGAGCCTCAATTTCTGGGAAGCTAGTGATGAAGTTCGTGATTTAGGTACTAACAATTCAGTTCTCTTCAGCTGATGTACTTCTTGTGCAATCTTATCAATGTGAGGGTTAGCATATCCTCTTGATGCAAATCTAGACTTAATCAATTCACTTTCTCACATAGTCTTGCATTACTGAGCAGTTTCTTCTCTTACAAATAAACTCCTCTTTAGGGATATTATCAATGACATGCTTCCTGTGGCAACTTGAGGCATGTAAAGTTGCATTTACTGAAGTAGATTTACGGAATGTTCTAGTTGGAAACATTTTTCAGTAAGTGTGATAGATCAAGGAAGTCGATCTGCGTTTGACTGAAACTGGTTGTGTGTCTGGGGTTGAAGTATTTGTAGGTATTGGGAGGTTGGTATTGGGAGCTGAAAATGTACTTTGATTGCTGCAATACGGTTGCCCTTTTTGTATCTCCTTAGCTGCTCTAAAAAGGAGATGGGCCTGGTTGTTCAAGGGGTGGCAAGACCAGGCAGCGGAAATGCACCACCTTCTCGCAGACTCACCAGAGTGACTTATCAACAACAATTGACGAAATACAACTTTAAGAGTGTGGCTGGACGAACAAGGTCATCTCTCTGATCTGATCCAGGTCCTTAGAGGGGTTAGGCAAGGGCACCACTGTTTTTTTAAAAATCTTTTTCTTTCAGATCTAGGAAACTTTTTGTTTTCAGCAGCGTTGGCCAGTCCGGTGATAAATGGAAGGAGGCTGTACTGGCTGGCCTACGCTGATGACATTGTATTATTGGATGGATCTGCAGTAAACTAAAACATCCCTATAAATGAAATCTTCTAGAATTCATACACGTGGAAACATACATGCACTCTCTGCAACCGTGTTTCACAAGAGCACATCCCTAATGAACGATGTGTGTATGTATCCATCCAAAATCCTGAATCCATTCCATTTCACCAGCTTCTGCAGAATGCAGATTGTAATGATGCTGTCTCCAGACCCTTTAGGATCACTTCATGTAGATTCATTACAGCTTCTTATTACAGGTACATATTCTTGACATATAAGGAATACACAGGATCTTATCTAGGACATCACCGGCTCCCATCACCCAGGCAGGCCAGCTGTAACTGCCACTCCACAGAACTCTCACTTAGGACATTCCATCATTCACTCATCAATATTCCACGTGACATCACATGCTACCCCACATAAGACAGGCACTACACAACACAAATCATAGCATATTATGTTCTTTTTATAATTCAATCGTTGCAACATACAAATAAACTCACATGGCCAATATGTGATACTCATCCTTCTAAGGTACAATGCAGATGGTACCAAAAACAATTGTAAGCTTATTAGCTTCACACATGGTCCAGTATCTCTTAAAAAAAAAATTCACAACAGTGGGCATAGTCTACCACACTGGTGCTATCCCAACTTCAGGTACTATACTGCATATGTAAAAAATAATAATATGTGGTTGGTTTGAATGTAACAACACCTCTGTTAATCCAAAACATAGGCTACCAGCAAATCTAACAAATGCCTACTTAATATTCCTTCACCCCAAATGTACTCACTAAAGTATAGCACAATAAACAGATAGTATAAACCAACTGTTATCTAACTGCATCCAAAATACTACAATAGTCATTTTAAAACCCAGGAAAGTTAGACTACGCCAACAGGTATCTAACTACTTCTAAAATACCATTAATTGAAATACACTTCTAATATGCCATCACAGGTATTCTTACTGCAAAACCTCTTGTAAAGTCCAATACAGGTAGAATATGACCTTAATAACAGCACACTTCAAACATGCATACTATCACACTTACACTCACATAATTACAATAGGTTATGTTTATCCTCTATGGATTTCCTTTCCCAATGACTCAATGATTATTTCATGTCAATATAAGAACAGTGTAGCACACGCTAATGTCGTACCAAACATAGACTGTTCTATTTATTAGGGTAAAAAGTAAATGTATATTTAAAATGGTATTTAATTAAAGCTTTTAAACTATCCTGCTTAGCAAATTATACATTTCTTTTTTCACAGAAAAAGAACCAGATTCCAGCTTTATTACTGTATGCAACTAAGTAACTATACCAAGTATTATCCTATTTGTTATCTTCACAAAGAAACTAATACATATTCAATAAGCACTTTCCTCAATTGTGCTACATTCATAAATACTATATACACATAATTTACATCATTTCATCACCATATTACAAATACTGTATACTCCCCCTACAGTACCTATAATTACTATACACATACTACTATACCACCACAATAGAATTAAACCATATAAAAAGTATGTACAATACACCTTCAAATAACAAGACTCACTCTGAACCCCCGCCAATCTAAATGACGTCCGCAGACACTTAAATTGGCTGCGGACTCAGCGTCACCTGCACACCTTTTTTTCATCCATAAAAACAGCTCCATGTCAACTGTATTCCACTCCCCCACCCTTTCCAGACCCTCTTTCGGCCACCAAATAACCCCAAATGTGTTTCCCACAATTTTTGCTCACCGAAGTGTCTGCGGACAGAGGCAACTGTCGTGGATTTAACCTGGCGACATTTCACAAAAATCTGACACACCTCACTGTTTTAATTAACCAATCAGCGGGCGCATATGATGTCTGTGAACGTCACACTGCTCTCTGATTAGTACAGAGGTGCCTGTGATCTCCGAATCAGGAAATGACCCAGATGTCCCAAATGTTGTTTTCCCTACTTTTTGCCCATTTTCAAAAAAAATCTGGACGGAGTTACATCAAATGTGCAAAAGCACACTTTTGAGTCGCAGCTGCCGCTCCTATCGCATATTTGGTAAAAATCCATCCAGCTGTTTGGGCTGTAGGCACAAGCAATTTTTTTCCATTGTGTCTATGATGATTTCCACAAATTGTGAGACCCCCTGTATAACTTTGCCCCCCTGGATGAAACCGCACCAAACTTCAAAAAATCATTGTGAGGGGGCCGTATACTTTGTTTACAAAGTTTGGTGAGGGTTCATCCAGGCGGGGACAAAGATATAAGCAGCCCAAAAACCTGTTCTTTGTATGAGTTGGGCAACTTAACCATAACTATAGTGCCGCTACCGTGCAAATATATATATATTCAGTGAAAAAACATTGTTAAAGGGACATTATGGTTACAAGTAAAACCGAAAACCCCCTGAAATTCGCCAGTTATGGTAAGCCTAGCAACCATAACTCGCGCCACCACCGTGCACTGCTAAGAATAACACCCATGACATCAAAGATGATATCACAAATATGATTGATGACATCACTGATGATATCACATGTGCATTTAACTTTCATAGGAAGTCTCTACAAGGGGTTGTGAATGTAATGTTGGCAAAAAAGTGTCAGTGGTCATCTGGAGATGTGTGATGAACTACATACTTGATTATGCAATTTATTGCTCCAAAGAACATTCCATTGCAGTGTTGTTTCTAGAACAGGAACCTACTCATACAGAAACATAGGCATTGGCTGCAGCATACACCATAGAGGTGTAATATTTCTAATTTTCCCATGTTTGATAATAAAACGGTGAATGCTTATGTATCACACTTTTGCATACTGTGAAACATATACTAAGTAGGTAATAATGCATCATTCACCACATGCTTGTACTACCACACACAAAACATTAAGAGACCACAATGTATAGAAATATGGGCCTTATACAGGGAGAGTAAAGTAAGTAAACAAGAGGCAGTATCATGAGCCACTGTGTATAATCGACATGATTATCTTTACGCATAGAAATGATTGCTGTGTTTCAGGCCTGCTTTTTCCCCTATGTATGTGCATCATAAGATTCAATTGAATTCTAAGGAAAGTACCGTAAGAACATGTGAGAATAGCAACATCTAAAAATGTAATACCTTTTGAATTTTAAGTTTTTGACTCTCAGTGAATAAACTCACCTGGCCTAGATATGTCAGTGAACAAAAAAAGAAGGGGCTAAACATGTGATGTCATCAGTGATGACATCAATCATATTTGTGATGTCATCTTTGATGTCATGGGTGTTATTTTTAGCATTTCACGGTGGTGGCGTGAGTTATGGTTGCTTAGCTTACCATGACTGGCGAATTTCAGGGGTTTTTCGGTTTGGTGAGGTTTGGTCAAGGGGGGGCAAAGTTATAGGGGGACCCAAAATTTCTTTTTTTTCCATAGACATACTGGGAAAAAACTTTGCTCATGCCTACAGCCCAAACCGCTGGATGGATTTTCACCAAATTTGCGGCAGGAGCGGCGGCTTGGTCCTGATAGCGTACTTTTGTTAATTTGGTATAAATCCATCCAGTATTTCTTTTTTTAAAGGACAAAAATGTAAGTCAAAATAATTAGCGATATCTATGTCCGCTCCGTGGACTCACTTCCCTGTTCGGTCCACGGACTGGCCTCCGATTGGGCCAAAAAATTTGCTGACTTTTGCGCGGTCCACGGACATCGGGACACGCTCGCTGATTGGCTTGTGGGCAAACGTGAAATGCGTCGGTTTTCCTGAAACGCCCACCATCTTCGATTCACTTACTTTTTTGGGGTCCGCAGACAGCGTGCTGAAAACATAAAAAATAAATAGCATTTCACTTGTCAAACTCAACAAAAAATCCCTGGGGTTTTGGGAGGATGAGGATTGGATTGGATATAGCCATAAGAAGCCAGAAAATGGGTTGTTTCACCCCCCAAAAGTCTGCAAACACTCTAGAGATCATGGGCAGTCCTTTGGTGTTCGCGGACACTTCAGATGTCCTAGGACATCTGTACCTATTTCTGCATTACAGGGTTGGGGAAATGCAGTTTTTGGATGGCTTATAACTTTTGCGCCACTCAGTGAAACTCCATGTAATTTTACAATTTTATTCTAGGACTAATCCTGAATGGTTTAGCTAAGTGTTGTGGGATTCTTTCAAGAGCGGGCAAAATTAGAGGGGGTCCCAAAATATTGTAAAGGCATATAAATGTGGTGTCATTTGACGAATCTGCACAACATTTGGCAAAACGATTTTGGATCTAGATATAAATGGTTTTCTAAAGTTTGGTGGGATTTTCTCAAGAAAGGGCGTAATTAGAAGGGGGTCTCAATATTTTTAGATGGCTTATAAATGTGTTGCTATTTGACGAATGTGGACAAAAGTTTTGAGAAAGATTATAGACCCAACCTTCAATGTTTGTGTAAAGACTGAATGGATTTTGTTAAGTGGGGGCTAAGTTATATGACTATTGTATGTACATACATTTTGAGACTTTTTAAAAAATAAAACATGGGCGGGTTTTGAGCAAACTCGTGAGGAGCATTGGCAAGGATTTTGCAAATGTGCCCGTATTTTATTTTTTGACAAGTGTAATAAAAAAAATAGTCATATACCTTTGGTGACTGAGGTATGGCCTGTGGCCGTGGGCAGTTGCCAGATTGTCTGGGTCATGGCATAAGGTCATAACGCGGACAATCTGGATACTGGCCATGACCGCTAGGGAGGAAAAATTGTGTTAAAGTGGCTATGTCTACCTGGGACCGGCTATGTGGTAAAGTCATTTGAAGGTAGGATAGGTTTCAAAGGGAAAAACAGTGCTTGTAATAATATGTTCAGAGGGTTTTGCAGGCTGCCACGGCAAGGGAAGAGGGGCTGTGTACGGAGCCCCGCCTTCTCTTTCCATGTTGGCTGTCTTGGAAAAGGATTTTCCATCTTACAGCGGGACGCCGCAGGCATCCCGCTATAGGAAAAAAAAATCTACGTTTTAGCACCAAGGGCTCCCGCTTTGGGAACCAGGGGTGCTAATGGCCTTTATCCCCCATTTCAGGGGCTGCAATCGACGATAATGGTCTGTAGCTCTCTTTATTTATTTATTTATTTATTTATTTATTTATAACACACGAATGCCCGCAGATATCTGGCTGTGTGGTTACAGTATTTGTTAAAGAAGATGAGGTGGAGCAGGACAGCTTACTACTTGCTGAGAAAGGAACAACCTTTCTAAGAGCATTGCGGTCATTGGATTTGGCGGCGCATGGAGGTGGTCCCTTAGGAGTACTGTCCATGTAGTCTGCGACTGCATACAAAATTGCACTCAGTGCATTTCACTTTGGTAGCTTTAGCCTTTGGTACACTCCCAACAGTAGCAAAGACATGGCACACCCATGATTCGATCTTGGTGCTAGAAGTAGGCACCTCCTCTACCTCATCTTCTTTGACCTCTTCATTGTCTTTGAAAGTACTGTGCTTTTTTTGTTGTGCAGGTCCTCCAGCTGGTGGTGGTGGTGGCTCTTGGGGAGGAGGGATGGCAATAACTGATGCCATTTTTAAGATAAATAGCAGTTTTGATAAAATTCTTCCAAATACATACTGTGTAGTAGATTGATAATGGATAAGCAGTATGAAAAGGTGTAGGAGGTGTGCAAGGGAAATTTTGAAGTTGAGAAGGCTGTTCTGAACTGTCTGCGAAGGACGGATCTTATTGTGAAATGCAAACGGGTTCTCAAACACGTCATCATGCCGCGCGCTAGCGTATGGTCATGTGGCACTGTCGGGAAGGTCTGCAATGAAGTCAGATGTTCGTAGACATCTACGGATGCAAAACTAGTTGAAATAGTTGCAAAAGGTGTATAGAGGTGTTAAAGAAGGTGGGAAATGGCAAAGGTTTAAGGTGACAATTTGTAAATTGGGCACAATTCTAGTTATATTTGGTAAGTATGATATTAGTAAGCTGTAGGAAAATAGCATGCACTGGTAAAAACCAATGAAATTCATTGAAAAAAAGTTGTTAAAGGGACCTTATGGTTAAGTTGCACTAATAAAAACCTATGAAATTCAATGAAAAAACTTTGTTAAAGGGACATTATGGTTACGTTGCACTAATAAAAACCTATGAAATTCCATTAAAAAATGGTGTTAAAAGGACGTTATGGTTACAAGTAAAATCGAAGAAACCCTGAAATTCGCCAGTTATGGTAAGCTAAGCAACCATGACTTGCGCCACCGCCGTGCACTGCTAAGACTAACTCCCAGAACATCAAAGATGACATCACAAATGTCATTGATGACATCACTGATGACATCACATGTGTATGTACTTTTCATTAAATATGTGTACAAGGGATTCTTATTATAATGTTGCGAAACAAGTGTCAAGGATCATTGCAATAAATATCATACCCTAATTAGTGCATTGAACGATGCATTGATATAAATAGCATTCTATTATGGGGTTCTATCTAGTATACTAAGGTACTCATACAGAAACATAACATTGTGTGCAGAGTACAAGCTGAGAGTATAATATTCGTAATGTTAGTATGTTGAATAATGAAATGATAATTGTTTTCTTAATAGATTTTTGTGTACTGTGAAATATGTAATAAGTAGCTAATAAAACACATGTATTACATAATTGCATTACTATAGACAAAACACAAAGGACCTCATTACGACCCTGGCGGAAATCGAAAAACGATGGCGGAAATGCAATACCGCCATCGAATAGCGCTCGGTGCGACTATGACCCGTCACCGCAAAGTACGATGCCATTAGCGACACCGTAGTGAACGCCAACGCTAACTGCACCAAGTACGCGCGCGCGCGCCATGCCAAACCGTAAATACCACCATGGCGCAACGGTACGCGAATTCCGACCCTAGCGGACATGTACCTAACGCCATCAAGCACGGCGGAAAGTACCATTCCGCCATGGTGAGAAGTACGGCATCGCGAATCAACCGTAAACGGCCCCACTGAGTGCCTGTACACCGCTCCCTGCCCACAAAGTACAACTCCCCGTAGGTGCAATGAAGTCACAATGCAACCAGTGAAATGTACAAGTCACCCATGCATGCCAACGAACAAAAGAATCACAAGAGGGGCCAATGGGAGCTGCAGGGCACAGATGGCACGAATACAGAAGCCATTCCAATGGACATGACCACAGTCCCCCACCAAGAAACGCACGCAAACACAGGCACCTGTGACCAGCAATATTCCGAAAATCACATCATTCCACCAGTCCACCTGGCTGACCGGCATCTGTTACACAAAACCCAATCCCCCGCCCCTGAGCATGACAACATTCAAACAGTCATATTGGCAGCCCTCATCCCTGACCTCACTGGGCTTCGTAGGCAAACGCGCCCAGCACAGTACCACGCAACTAAACTCCGAAGCTGGAACCCAATGCAGATCTCCTCACAATACATCGCTCCCCAAATAGGAATATGCCACATCACTTGCAAAGAAGAACGCTACACGGCCCATATCAGAATAGAAATTTAATGCACAACAAAATCACCAAGCCCATACAGCCATCAGGCCATGAACTCCAAAACACATTTCACCATTGTGGGCTGCATCCGCAAGAAATGACCAGCTACTTCTTGTGTGACGCCCTGTTCCATCATGGTACACAGAGCCACATTCACGTACGAAAAGGCAACATGGAAGCGCACAGAACCGCAGGGCCGTCCCAATGGGGAGGCACTAGTCCAGCTGAAAGGCCGAAATGTTGCTCCTAGCCACTAGTACTGCGTAAGGGCATGTGGCCCATTGGCGATCGTCCCATAAGATCGTAATGCTGCTCCACTGATTAACACGAAGCAGCAGGTGTCGGGAGTAAAAGCCATCTGCAGGAGTGGCAAACAGATGGCAGTGGCAAAAGGGGAGGAGATACCTGTCAACCAAAAGAAAAGAAAAAGAACAGAATGGCCATCAGAACTACATTCGAACAACTCACTTCAATGATCACACTGAATCCACAGCCATATGCATGCTAGCCCACTCCAAAGGATCATCACCACCCCAAAACCACTTGCGACTCATAACCATCTATATCGAGGTGTAAACACCATCACAAACGAGTGTAGCTGTGCATGCGTCTGTGAAAACAGAATCCATCTGATGGGAATGTTAACGTGCATGGACACAAGTGTCTGAAGGCGCGTCGAGACAGGGAGGGCTCAACAAGGCCAGATAGACGATGGTCCCACTATGGCAGCCCTGCATCACATAGCGCAGGGGAGGCGGACAGATTCCAAGAAGCCCTGTACATGGCAAACTCTGTATCAAATCATCTGCCCATGCATCCATTCATCATTCCCTCATCCCGGTATAAAAACGCCTGAATATTTACTCACATAACATTAGAAATATCCATTGAGTCTGTGCGTTATGCAGCCTGCAAAATCCACAGTGCCCCAGCCCGTAATTCCAGTGTTGTGAAGTAACATGTATTTGGGAACGTCCGGCCTCATCGCCCACGTCGCTATTGCGCATCCCAAACTATTCATATCAATCATTGCATCCTCGCCATGGCCCCTGTCTCAAGGACATTGAACAATAGAACGTTATATTTGCAGTCAGACCTGTGGGCATCTCCTCGCCGCTAGCTGAAAACCGAAAGCGCCGCCCTTCGAATTCCTCATTTGCAACATCACGTCGAAAAGGCATCTGTGGCCGTTTGAAATCACAAATTAATCCATCTAGTGCGGCTGTGTGTGAAAATGGCAACTGCCTTCACCCACGAATGGGACGCCCCGCCCGTCGGTGCAACTCGGTACAGTGATGCATGAGGGCCCACCGTTACTCGAGTACTACGTTCCACTGACCCTTCACAAGTCTGTTCGCGACTGCAAAGATTGTATGTGAAACAATGGGACCATAGCCGAATGTACATATCTACCAATGTTACACGGCCATCGGGTACAAATACATGATTGCAATAGCAAGATGCCATTACTCGAATTGCAGCGTTGTGTGCGGGACGTGCTCGGCCAAAGGGGAGAGCAGCTTGCACAGGTGGAATGAATCACCACAGGTGGAGGCCATACAGCCTGAAAACACATAAATTGCACACCCAGTCTCCTCCCACAACCACACCCACTCCGAAATGCTACCGGCAGGACTCGCGATGTTGGCCCTGGGGGACCTGATAGCACTGCAAGTACTCCAACTCCAAGAAGAAGA
This sequence comes from Ambystoma mexicanum, assembly GCF_040938575.1. Classification (NCBI taxonomy): domain Eukaryota; kingdom Metazoa; phylum Chordata; class Amphibia; order Caudata; family Ambystomatidae; genus Ambystoma; species Ambystoma mexicanum. The sequence continues at coordinate 1,155,443,824 of NC_090928.1, forward strand.
CGAACACCAACTACAACCGGCCGCACGGAGGAGACGCAGGAAGAGGAGGAGGCCAAGGCAGGGCCAGCAAGGGCCGCCAGCACAGCCACTACCACCACGCAGGCAGCCCGCAATCCTACGCCTCCGAGCACATCCGTTCAACCTCACTGATGAGCAGATCCACACCCTCTACCGTTTGGACCGGGACACCATAGCCGCCATTGTGGACATGACACAGGCTGACCTTGTCAGCATGATAGATAGCCCAACCGCCATCCCACCCCTACTGAAGGTGGTGTCTGTACTCCACTTCCTGGCCACAGGCACCTACCAGCACACAGTCGGACAGTTGCATGGCATTTCTCAGCCACTGTTCTCACGGACACTATTGCAAGTGCTCGATGCCCTCCTGCAGCACGCAGACGACTACATCTCTCTACCACGCTCGGAGCAGGAAATTACCAACACAAAAGTGGGATTCCATGCACTTGCCGGCATACCGGGTTGCATTGGTGCCATCGACTGCACCCATGTGGAATTGGTCGTCCCACATGCCATGGAAGCCCAGTACCGCAACCGAAAACAATTTCATTCCCTGAATGTACAAATGGTGTGTGACTCCAACAGGATCATTACACATTGTTGTGCCCGATTCCCTGGATCAACCCATGATTCTATGGTCTTGAGGAACTCTACAATACCACGCTACATGGAGCGACACGCAGGGAACAGATCCTGGCTACTCGGTGAGTCTCATTTCATGCATGATGATGTGGGGTATGTGATCCGGCAATGACCTGGCAGGAAGGGGGGGGGTGTGCGTACGTAGCAATGGCATTCCACATCATACGTTTATCGTCCACATACAGGTGATGCTGGATATCCACTGAAGAGATGGCTCCTCACACCAGTCCGGAACCCACGGGACCAGCATGAGGAGGACTACAACCATGCCCACTCACGTACCCGTGTAGTCATTGAACAGGCATTCGGCCTACTGAAGACTCGTTTCCGCTGCCTCAGCAGGTCTGGCGGGGCACTCCTGTACCGCCATGAGAAGGTTGCAAAGATGGTCATGGCATGTGTCATGCTCCACAACATGTGCGTACGTAGAAATGTGCCCATGCCCCCTGACGCAGAACTGCAAGCACCTGAAGATGGTCATGATGAGGGTGGGGATGTGGCAGCACCTCAAGGAGTCTGCGAGGCACCGGAGGGCCGTGACATTCGTCAGCATCTCATTGATGCATGCTTCTAGCACTCACGCCTGGTGGCTGATACATGGACACGGTACTCGTGGCACTGTGTGTGTCTGGTACATGCACAATATGGACTGTACGCCTATGATGGCCTAGTACACAAAGATCATTGTCCACACATCTCATTGGTTGATCGTGCATTGTTTATGGCATATGTGATATCATGTTGAACACCCTATCGACCCGCCACCCAAGTGAGCCCAAAACACCCCCTCCACCCTCCTACCTCCCCCCCGAACACCAGTGTCCAAAGATGCTCATTGTCAGTGGGCAGTCGCTATTGCAAGCCCCCTCTGCGGGTATCAGGGGCACCCCTGCCTGTGGAGCGCAGGTTCATCCCAGATCTACGTTGGGGGCTGCCCTGGACGGAACTTGCAACGGATGAGATCTCTGCCTGCTCACGTCCATGCATGTCCCTAAGGGTTTGTGAGAGCTCAGTGAGCACACGGCGCACTGCGGCAAGTTCGGCACATACGTCTTTGGACGTCGCATGCAGTTCCCCCCTCAGGCTCTCGGTGCTTCTCTCCATTTGGACTCTCAGGCTCTCGGTGCTACTCTCCATTTGTGCCCTTAGTGTCTCTGTACTTCTCTCCATTTCTGCCCTCAGTGTCTCAGTTGATGTTTCTATGTCTGCCTTAGTGCCCCCACATTCATCGGCATGGTCCTTGAGGAGCGTGGCCAGTTGCTGCTGTTGCACGATTAACTGGTCGAGGGACTGTTGCCTCTGCTGGGCCATGGCCATTTGCGGTGGTGTCACAGAGGGGCTGGTGACCTCATGTTGCCTTGCCACAGGGCTTGTGGGGGATGGCCAGTCGTCGTCTTGTGGGTGCCCCTGCGTGGTATCCTCATGTTGTACGGGATGGGACAGACAGGGGGATTGGGACAGGTCATGGATGGATCTGACTTCGACGTCCCCGTCTTCTGTGTCGGAGCATGCTGCCATCAATGGGGTGTCACCTATGGTGCTGCTGCCACCAGAGGCAGTGCCTTCTGTGGCATCCGTTGGGGGGACCTGTGGTGGTGGTGTTGTGGGCATGCTGGCTGCTGGGGTGCCTGTTGATGTTCCCTCCTCTGTGCTGCCACCTGATTTGTGCTGCTGCCGTGTCTTGATGCGTGCAGCTGAGGTGGAGGGTCTTTGCCCGTTGGTCTTGGCCCTCTTTGCAGGTGTGCTGGTAGGGGTGTCCTGATGCTCGTCGTTTGGATCGGACCCTGTGGTGGAGTAAAGGAGGGCGAGGGTTATTAATGGGTCTGTGGGAATTGGAATGGCATTGTATCACATGCATTGGGGTGGTACCTGAGGGTGATTTGGGTCGGGGCCTTGGAGGTGCTTTCATTTGTGTGTGGAGTGAGGGTGCAGTTGTTTGGCAGCCTGCAGTTAGGGTGTGCCTGCTGCACGTGTAGTGGGTGTTTTAGGGGTTTTTAATTATTTATGTATTTATTGTGAGTTTTAAAGTGCGCTATCAGGCCAATGTGTGTGGACGTTCTCCTGGACATGTGTTCCTGTTGCACTATGGGGACACATGGTACTTCACATGATTGGAAATTGTGGATTTAGCATTGTTTTATTTGGGGCACCTACCTGATTCTTCGGATGTCTGCACTCCTTTCTCCATCCCTCCGACTCCCTCTATGCTCTCCATTCCAATGGTGGAGGCACAGATTTCTTCCCAGGGGGTCAACTTGATGGGTGATTCAGGACCTCCCCCGGTGGCTGTGGCAATGTTGCGGTTGGCAGAAAGTATGCTGCGGACGCGTATCCGCAGGTCGTCCCATCGCTTTCTGCATTGCTGTGGGTTGCGGGGTGCGGTCCCCACCGCACTTACCCGATGAGCCCATATGGCCTTCTTGTTCGCAACTGCCGTCCTGGTCATTTGCGTGGAGAAGACGACGGCAGCATTCTCCTGGAGGGTCTCTGTTAGCACGGTGAGTTCCTCACGGGAGAAGTGGACCTGCCGCTTGCGGTCGCACGCTTTCTTCGCTACTTTTCCCATTTTTCTTGGTTTCGCTAGGGTGGATGACGGGTTGGGGTGTGTTTCAGGGTAGTGTTTTTAGTGGTTGTGTGGATTTTGTGGTTTTATAGGTGTACGGCGTGCTGTTTCCCGTTCCGGGCCCATGTTTTTACTTCCGTTTCCGTATATTTACGGTCACCGTACTTTCCGGTTGGCGCTCACTGCGGTGTCCGCTAAGATGGGTGGCGGTATTGCACCTAGGGCGCCGTACGGCGGCGGTGTGGGCCGTTTTGGGGTCATTTCCGCCATCGCGGACTTTGCACTTCCGCCATGCCGTGGTGCTCGTGCCCGATGGGTCGGAATGGGCCGCACTTTGCTCCATCGTGCAATGGCGGAAACGCTATTTACGCTGTGGCGGTCCGGTCAGTCACTTTCCGCCAGGGTCGTAATGAGGGCCAAAGACACAAGAACACATACCAATATCGGTATATACAGGGAAAGTGAAGTTAGCAAAAAAGCACAAGTAGTAGCAGAAACAATTCATAATTTAACTGATTATTTTCATGCAAATAAATTATTGCTCTGTTTCAAAGCTGCTATTTACCCTAGGTATATGTATCACTTGATGTGATTGGACCCTAAGGAAAGTAGTGTGAGTACAATGTATACAAATATGACCATATACAAAGAAAGTACAGCCATAAAAAAAACAGAACTATCAGAAAGTGCTTATAAATCTATTGATTATCTTTATGCACAAAAAGGATTGCTGTCTTTCAAGCTTGTGTCTTCCCGTATGTATATGTTTCATATGATGTGACTGGACTCTAAGGGAATTACTGTAAGAACCTACTTGAAGGATACGTCTACAAATAAAATAAAATGTTTAGTTTCTGACTGTTACTGAAGAAAACCATTTGGCCTAGATATGTCAGCAAAAGAAAAAAGAGTGAGCCAGACATGTGATGTCATCAGTGATGTCATCAATGACATTTGTGATGTCATCTTTGATGTCGTGGGTGTTAGTCTTAGCAGTGCACGGTGGTGGCGCGAGTTATGGTTGCTTAGCTTACCATAACTGGCGAATTTCAAGGGTTTTTCGGTTTTACTTGGAACCATAACGTCCCTTTGACAACGTTTTTTCACTGAATTTCATAGGTTTTTAGTAGCGCAACTTAACCATAACGTCCCTTTAACAAAGTTCTTTCATTGAATTTCATAGGTTTCTATTAGGGCAACTTAACCATAATGTCCCTGTAACATTTTTTTAACTGCATTTTAAAGGATTTTATTAGTGCAACGTCACCATAACATCCTTTTCAATAGATGAAGACCACTAACATCTTATGTCTTCAAAGTGGGAACGCCGGGTGGTAAAAAAAACAAAAAGATTTTCCTTCCTACCCCAGGATGCCTGCGGTGTCCCGGTGTAGGAAGGAAAATCTTTTACCAAGATGGCCACCATGGAAAGGGAAGGCGGGGTGTATAAAGAACACAACAGGGCATGAGCGGGAGTGGGGGTGAACAGGGGAGACACATGGGCATGAGCGGGGGGTGAGGGGGACAGGATACAAACGGGGCATGAGCAGGGGGTGAGGGGGGAAAAGGAAGGAAACACGGGGCATGAGCGGTGGTGGGGGAACATGAGAGAGACACGGGGCATGAGCAGCGTGTGGGCAGGAACATGAGGGAGACACGGGGTATGAGCGGGGGTGGGGGGAAACACGAGGGAGACACGGGGCATGAGTGGGGGGGTACAGGGCACACATGGCACATGAGTGGGGGTGGGGGGGAAAGGAGAGAGACAAGGGGCATGAGTGGGGGGTTGGGGGAACACGAGAGAGACACGGGGCATGAGCGGGGGGTGTTCGGTAACATGAGGGAAACACGGGGCATGAGCGGGGGGTGGGGGGAACATGATGGAGACACGGGGCATGAGCGGGGGGTGGGGGCAACAGGAGAAAGACATGGGGCATGAGCGGGGGGTGGGCCAACAGGAGAGAGATACGGGGCGTGAGCGGGGGGTGGGGACAACAGGAGACAGACACGGGGCATGAGCAGGGGATGGGGGGAACAGGAGACAGATATGGGGCATGAGCGGGGGTGGGGAGAACAGGAGACAGGCACGTGGCATGAGCAGGGGGGTGGAGGGGCAACAGGAGACAGACACAGGGCATGAGCGGGGGGGGTGGGGGGCAACAGGAGAGAGACACGGGGCATGAGCGCAGAGTGGGGGGATACAGGAGACAGACACGGGGCATGGGTGGGGCAATAGGAGATAGACACAGGGCATGAGCGGGGGTGGGGGGAACAAGAGACAGACACAGGACATGAGCAGGGGTGGGGGGAACAGGAGAGAGACACAGGGCATGAGCGGGGGGTGGGGGGGTACAGGAGACAGACACGGGGCATGCGCAGGGGGTGGGGGGCAACAGGAGAGTGACACGGGGCATGATCGGGGGGCTGGGGTGTACAGGAGACAGACACGGGGCATGAGCAGGGGGTGGGGGGTACAGGAGACAGACACGGGGCATGCGAAGGGGGTGGGGGGCAACAGGAGAGAGACACGGGGCATGAGCGGGGGGCTGGGGGGTACAGGAGACAGACACGGGGCATGAGCGAGGGGTGGGGGGGCAACAGGAGAGAGACACGGGGCATGAGCGGGTGGGGGAACAGGAGACAGACACGGGGCAAGAGGCGGGGGGTCAACAGGAGAGAGACATGGGGCATGAGCGGGTGGGGGGAACAGGAGACAGACACAGGGCATGAGCGGGGGCTGGGGGGGTACAGGAGACAGACACGGGGAATGAACGGGGGTGAGGGGCAACAGGAGAGAGACACGGGGCATGAGCGGGGGGTGGGGGAACAGGAGACAGACACGGGGAATGAGCGGGGGGTGGGGGAACAGGAGACAGACACAGAGCATGAGCGGGGGGTGGGGAGAACAGGAGACAGACACGGGGCATGAGGGGCAACAGGAGACAGACATGGGGCATGAGCAGGGGGTGGGGGGCAACAGGAGAGACACAGGGCATCAGCGGGGCGTGGGGGAACAGGAGACAGACATGGGGCATGAGCGAGGGGTGGGGGAACAGGAGACAGACACGGGGCATGATCGGGGGGTGGGGGAACAACAGACACGGGGCATGAGCGGGGGGTGGGGAGAACAGACACGGGGCATGAGTGGGGGGGTGGGGGTCAACAGGAGACAGACATGGGGCATGAGCGGGGGGCAACAAGAGAGAGACACGGGGCATGAGCGGGGGGTGTGTGGGCAACAAGAGACAGACACGGCACATGAGGGGAACAGGAGACAGACGGGGCATGAGCGGGGGTGGGGGGAGGGGGAGAGACACACGGGGCATGAGCGGGGGGTGGGTGGGAGGGCTAGAGACACACGGGGCATGAGCGGGGGGTGGGTGTTAGGGCTAGAGACACACGGGGCATGAGCGGGGGGTGGGTGGGAGGGCTAGAGACACACAGGGCATGAGCGGGGGGTGTGGGGAGAGACACATGGGGCATGAGCAGGGGGTGGGGGTGAGGGCTAGAGACACACGGGGCATGAGCAGGGGGTGGGTGGGAGGGCTAGAGACACACGGGGCATGAGCAGGGGGTGGGTGGGAGGGCTAGAGACACACAGGGCATGAGCGGGGGGTGGGTGCGAGGGCTAGAGACACACGAGGCATGAGTGGGGGGTGGGTGGGAGGGCTAGAGACACACGGGGCATGAGCGGGGGCTGGGGGGAGAGACACACGGGGCATGAACAGGGGGTGGGAGGAGGGAGAGACACACACGGGGCATGAGCGGGGGTGGGGGGAGGGAGAGAAACACACGGGGAATGAGCGGGGGGTGGGTGGGAGGGCTAGAGAAACACGGGGCATGAGCGGGGGGTGGGTGGGAGGGCTAGAGACACACGGGGCATGAGCGGGGGGTGGGTGGGAGGGCTAGAGACACACGGGGCATGAGCGGGGGGGGGTGGGTGGGAGGGATAGAGACACAGGGGGCATGAGCCGGGGGGTGGGAGGGATAGAGACACACGGGGCAGGAGCAGGGTGGTGGGTGGGAGGGGAGAGTCACATGGGGCATGAGCAGGGGGTGGGTGGGAGTTTGAGAGACACACGGGGTTGGAGCAGGGGGTGGGTGGGAGGGGAGAGACACACGGGGCATGAGCAGGGGGTGGGTGGGATGGTAAGTGACACACAGGGCATGAGCAGGGGGTGGGTGGGTGGTCGGGGAGAGACACACGGGGCATGAGCATGGGGTGGGTGGGAGGGGAGAGACACACGGGGCATGAGCGGGGGGTGGGTGGGAATTGGAGAGGCACACGGGGCATGAGCGGGGGGTGGGTGGAGGGATTGTGACACACGGGGCATGAGCAGGGGGTGGGTGGGAGGGCTAGACACACACGGGGCATGAGCGGGGGGTGGGTGGGAGGGCTAGAGACACAAAGGGCATGAACGGGGGGTTTGGGAAGGGAGAGAGACACACGAGGCATGAGTGGGGGGTGGGGGAGGGAGAGAGACACACGGTATGAGCGGGGGGTGGGCGGGAGTTAGAGAGACACACGACACACAGGGCATGAGCAGGGGTGGGGGGGGGGGGAGAGACACACATGGGGCATGAGCGGGGGTTGGGGGGAGGGAGAGACACACACGTGGGCATGAGCGGGGGTGGGGTGGAGGGAGATAAACACACGGGGCATGAGCGGGGGTGGGGGGGAGGGAGAGAGACACACGGGTCATGAGCGGGGGGTGGGGTGGAGGGAGAGAGACACACGACGCATGAGCGGGGGGTGGGGGGACAAACAAAAACACAGACATGCCGCACGGACATGAGTTTTGCGGCAGATCCCGCTCCTCGGCCCTCCGCTGGCCACCGTGTGCGATGGCGTGAGCGGGGTGCTGGAAGAACAGGGGACACACAGAGCATGAGCGTGGGTGGGGGGGCAGGAAGGACACATGGGGCATGAGCAGAGGTGGGGGGGACAGAAAGGACACACGGGGCATGAGCAGGGGGTGGGGCAGACATTGAGCATGAGCGCGGGTGGGAGGAACAGGAGACAGACAAGCGCCTGCTGACGTGACAAAGCCTCTCATGCGGGAAAGAAAGATGGCGGGCATCTCTGAAGCCAGACGCACTGCACGCTTTCACTGCATCCAATGAGAGAGCACGTCAGATGTCCGCGGACATCACACAAGCTGCTGGGCCAATCACCGGGAAGTCCGTCCGCGGACCGAACACAGATATCACTAATTTTTTTTGCCCTACTTTTTGGTCATTTTAAAAAAGAATACTGGACGGATTTTCACCAAATTTGCAAAAGCACACTTTCAGGACCAAGCCGCTGCTCCTGGTCCAAATTTGGTGAAAATCCGTCCAGTGGTTTGGGCTGTAGGCGCGAGCAAAAATGTTTTCCCATTGAGTCTATGGGAAAAACAGACATTTTGGGACCCCCCCTATAACTTTTCCCCCCCTGCACGAATCCTCATCAAACTTTGCAAAAAAAATTCAGAGTGGGCCATATACTTTTTATGCAAAGCTTGGTGAGGATTTGTCCAGGGGGAGCGAAGTTATAAGCCGCCCAAAAAGTGCTCTTCCTATGGAAACAGCAACTTAACCATAACTTCACTGCCACTATCGTGGCAGTGTAATATATATATATATATATATATATATATATATATATATATATATATATATATATATATACATGTTATATATATATATATATGTATATATATATATATATATATGTATATATATATATTTGAAACAAAAGGAAAAGTAGTTTCACTTTTCCACACAGGGACGGCACTGGACGCTGTCAGGACGTCAATAATAATCTCCCATATATATATATTACACGGCCTGCAGTAGCGGCCGTGTAGTTGTGGTTAAGTTGCTAATCCCATAGGAGGAGCACTTTTTCGGTGGCTTATAACTTCGCTCCCACTGGATAAATCCTCACCAATCTTTGCAAAAAATGTATATGGCCCACTCTGAATTTTTTGCAAATTTTGGTCCAGGAGGATGGGGGGGCAAAGTTATAGGGGGCCCAAAATTTCTTTTTTTCCCATAGAGTGAATGTGGAAAAACTTTGCTCACGCCTACAACTCAAACCGCTGGACGGATTTACACCACATTTGTGGCAGGAGCAGCGTCTTGGTTCCGAAAGTGTGCTTTTGTAAATTTGGTGGAAATCCATCCAGTAGTTTATTTTAAAACAATCAAAAAGTAGGTCTAAAAAAAATTGTGATACCGGACAGGACACTGATTGGCTAATCGCCTTGCATCATGTCTGTGGACATGAGACGTGTTCACTGATTTGCTGGGTTAAAGCGTGAGGTGCGTTGTATTGTTTTGATGCGTCCGCCATCTTGGATCCACGGTCATCCGTGGACAGTGCAGCGGCAAACAGGGGGAAAAATACAACTTTGGAGAGTGTGTTGGTGTGCAAGAGTGCTTGGGGAGGGTGGGGGAGTAAGAGATGGGTTAAATGCTGTATTCATTTGTGTGGCAGGTGCCCTTGATGTGTTTGTCATGTCCGTGGTCACTGCAGCTGTCCGTGGACATAAAAAATGCACTACTGGCTGTTCTACTTTAGTATGATATTGGTTTTGGGTTGTTAGAACATGCTACATGTCATATTGCGTTGTAAACCTATACCGTACCAATTAACAGTGTACTGGTTTTATAGCACTGGTACTTTATCCAATAAATTGCTGCGTTGTGCCCTTTACTGGGGTAAGCAGATCATAGTGTCTGTAGGAAGAAAAAGAGGGTAAATGTGTGGTAGAAGGAAAAGTGGAAATAGGAAACCAGCCAATTGGGGAAATGAAATGTGTCTGATGTAGAAGGGATGCGATTGGGAGGGAGTGTGTAATGGGGAGGCATGGTTATGTGATGGCCCAGATATACTAGCAGTAGTTTTTCACCTTCTGGGGCATTAAGGGCCAGTGGGCCTCATTCCGAGTCCGGCGGTAATGGAAAAACGATGGCGGTAAAGTAATACTGACATCCTTTTCCGCCGTTGGACTATTCCGACCCATCACACCGTAATTACCGCCGCCGTAAAGTACGACGGCGTAAATAGCGGACCAGTGTCGCGCGCCCGAGACACCACGTCGGAAATAACGCTAAGGTGTTAAACAGTGCTGATCCCAAGTAAAGCGGACACGGTAAAAACGGGCTCCACAAGGGCGCAAAGTACCTTAACACCATGGCGTAATTACCGGCATCGTAGAGAAGGTGTTAACAACCCTGAACAGTGCCAGAAAGAGGAACAGGTGCACCCAAACAGCACAGGTGGAGTCCATAGAGTCAGGCACAGCACAAAAGGAGCACACCCACACACCACACCCCCTCCCACACCAAGATGATACCAATTCTCGCAGCATTCATGGAGCTGGAGGCCCTGCTTGCAAGGCAGCAACTACGACAACATCAACAACAGCAACCACAGCAACCACAGCCCCCACCACAGGGGATACACAGGAGGAGAAGGAGGCAGAGACAGGCCCAGCATGCCCTACCGGTGCAGCCACCATTACCACGCCGTCAGCCCCCAATTCCACGCATCAGACCCACCCCCTTCAACCTCACACCAGAGCAGATACACACCCTGTACCGGCTTGACCGGGACACCATAACCACCATAGTGGCCCTGATACATAACGACATAGTGAGCCTAATAGAAATCAGCACTGCCATCCCCCCTCTACTAAAGGTAGTGTCTGTGCTCCACTTCCTTGCCACAGGGACCTACCAGCATACAGTGGGGCACATGCATGGCATTTCACAGCCCATATTTTCCTGGATACTCAACCAGGTGCTCGATGCCCTCCTCAAGCACAGAAGGGACTACATATGCCTCCCCCGGACTCCCCAGGAGACATATGATACCAAAGCTGCCTTCCATGCACTTGCAGGCATGCCAAATTGCATAGGTGCCATCGACTGCACCCACGTAGAATTGGTGGTTCCCCATGCCATGGAGGTGCCGTATCGCAACCGCAAGCAATATCACTCCATCAACATCCAGATGGTGTGTAATGCCAGTAAAGCCATCACACAATGCAATGCCCGATACCCCGGATCAACTCATGACTCCTTGGTCCTGCGGAACTCTACACTACCACGCTACATGGAGCGACATGCTGAACGACGTACCTGTCTGCTTGGTGAGTAACCGCAATGGGCCATGGCAGTCCATTGGGGCTGTGAGTAGGTTGTCAGCATACTCCACCCGGGTGGTAAAGGGGGGGTAGAGAGATGCATACGGGTGGGACAGTCAACGCCATTGTACGATGTAATGGGGTGACTGTATCCTGGGACATGTGTGCATGGCCAGTGAACACCTGCTGCAATGTTAGATTAGCACAGTTCTCCACCATGATTGCACGAACACTTACCTTCATTCCACTCTCATGCAGGTGATGCTGGCTACCCATTGAAGCCGTGGCTCATGACCCCGGTCCGCAACCCACAAAACAGGCACGAGGAGGACTACAATAGATCTCATACCCGTACACGGGTGGTGATAGAGCAGACCTTCGGCCTTTTGAAGGCACGATTTCGTAGCCTCAGCCGGTCAGGTGGGGCCCTCATCTACAGCCACGAGAAGGTGGCCAAGATCACCATGGCATGTGCAATGCTGCACAACATGTGCATCCATCGGAACGTGCCACTGCCCCCTGACGTGGGTCTGCTACCACCAGATGAGGAGGAGGAGGAGGAGGAGGAAGGAATGGCAGGACAGCATCACGGGGCCGATGCACAGGAGGGACGTCACGTGCGACAAGCATTGATTGACCAATATTTCTGAGTCACAAGTCAGCTGAGGGGGTGAGGATGACAGGACATTGGGCACTGGGTGGGGGATACATGTACTACATGCACTGTGAGACATTAAAAGACACATGCACAATGATCAATGTCCACTCTGTTTTCCAGGATAGACCAAACTGTGTATTGTATAATCATGTGAAAACGTGTACAAATAATCATCCACCCTCACCCCCCTCCACCCCAACTCCCACGCACACCCTCACCCCCCTCCCCCCCAACTCCCATGCACACCCTCACCCCCCTCACCCTCCCCCCACAACAGCCCCACAATGGTCCCATCAATACTACATAGGCCACATGTGTGTGGCTTCATAGTCAATGGGCACTCCCCGAGCCTGGGGTATCATTTTCGCATTGAGCATTGTGACCTGCGGACTGGGCTGGTCTGCGTGGAGGAGCACTGGGAGGGTGGTTCCTCCTGCTGGGGCTGAGGTCTGGGGGTTGCTGCCTCCAGGGCATCAGCAATCCTGCCGAGCACCTCACAGAGCCGGTTTGTGCATGTAGTGATGACCTCGCCCAGAGCCTGCAGGTCATTGTGATGCACCAACCCTGATTCCCGGTTGTCCCGGAGAAACTCCTCTATCATGGCCGTGAGGTTCTGGGAGTGCACAGCTTCTGCGGCCGATGTGGGGGATGTGGTTGGCAGGCTTGGTATTGGGCCTGCAGGCCTCTCAGGTATTTCGGCAGGGGAAGTGGGCTGATGTGAGACAGGTGTTACCCCTTTGCCTGTGAGACCTGGCCCATCACTCGACCCGGAGTCGCTGTGTGCAACCTGGCTGTACGATGGTGACTCAGGGCTGTAGTCATTGGTCTCCTCCACGTTGACCACGGAATTGGATGTGGGGCTGTCTGGCACACTAAGGAGGCACATGGCAGCATTCTCCCCTGACATGCTGGATTCCTCAGGGTGCAGCGTGGGGCATGTTACCGGCGGAACTGCAGGCATGTCCAGGTGCGCGGGTGGGGGTTGTGTACCCTCCATGGGGGTTGCTGGAGCAGGTGGTGTAGTATGGGCCTTATGTCTGCCAGCAGGTATGCGCTGTACCCTGCCCCGGGAGGTACTTGGCCGGCAGCCTTCCTGCTCCTCACTTTCATGACCGCTACCTGTGGGGGGCAACAGAGAGACAGCATGAGCAATGATCTGGGGGTCATCATGACTTCAAGCCTATGGTAACACATTGGGAGAGAAGCGTCTTGGTGACATTTGGTCGGTGAGTGAACTTGGCTTGGATGGTAAAAGCATACTGTTGGCGGGGTCAATCATGTTGGCGGAGTACTGTGGTGAGTGACATTGACCAGCTTTCTGTGTGGCATGGCCAATATGGGTGTCAGCCTTGCACCTGACATCATCCTGGGTCCCACTTGTTACGACATGATTGCAGGGGGGGGTGGTCTACGAAGCAAACATGATGTGACTCTTTGGCCGGCCCTTTGCGGTGAATTACATTAGGGATGCATGTACTGTTTAGACTCATGACACTCACCTGCATCAGCGGAGGAGGGATCACCGCAATCCATTTCGCCAACACCTTCGATGGCTTCTGTGCCCATCATCTCCGAACATGTTTCCTCCCAGGGCATCATTTTAATGGGTGAGCCTGGGCCTCCTCCTGTCTCCAGGGCCTGCTGACGGTTTGCTGAGAGGATGGCCCGCACCCTGAGACGGAGGTCATCCCAGCGTTTGCGGCAATGCGTTGTGCTGCGGGGGGTGTTCCCAACGGCGCTCACCCTCTGTGCGACCAACTCCCATATCTCCTTCTTTCTGAGGATGGTGGGCCTACGCATGTCGCTGCAGAATACGATATCTGCATGTTCATGCAGAGTGTCGACCAGGACCTGTAACTCATCCTGGGTGAATTTTTCTTTTCGGATGCGCGCAGCGCACTTTTCAGAACTTTAGGCATGATGCTGGTCTCTGAAGTATATTTGGTCGATCAGAGTCCTGTATGGAGTCCTGTATGTCCTGTATGGAGAGGATTGCAATGAATTGTGATTTTAAATATGGCCGCCGTGATGCTTCCCGTTCCTGTGCGATGACGTTATTTCCGTTTCCGGTTTTTAACGGTGGCCGTAATTTACGGTTAGCGTAAATGACGGTCTCCGCTATTTACGAATTCCATCGAAGGCGATGGTGTTAAATACGTCTAGGTTTATGACGGTAAGGGGTTTGACGGGACCTTTTGCGCTATGCCGCAAGGGAGTTTACCGCCATGGCGGAATACTCGTGCACGCGAAGTCGGAATATGGTGGAAATAGCGCCTTCCAACCACATCGTACATGGTGTTTACGCCATGGCGGTAATATGTATTTCTTACCGCCATACTCGGAATGAGGCCCAGTGTCTTTAAAGGATATTTGCATGATGCATAGTGTCTTGAACTCAATACAAGGTGCTACTGGGAGCCCGTACAAAGCATCCAACTCAAAACACCTCATATGGTTGATGTTTTTTGTGCTTCTCTTTAGAACGCACTTTCAATTTAGTATGATATTGGTTTTGGGTTGTTAATAGAGCGTTGATTGCAATTAATATCCTGTATAAGTGGCCTATATAGCACAGTTAAAATGTTTGATTCTATGGTTGTGTTATGCTGCGGTGGTTGTGGCCAGGGGCTAGAGTCTTGGGTGCACCCAAGACTCTAGGCCCCGGCCACAACGACCGCAGCATAACTAACCCATAGAATCAAACATTCATCAAATATTCACAAATCTAAAGTTTGTGTACTGTTTGATTTGTAGAATTTGTATGTGAAGTTTTGGATAAGTCATGCAATTAAGATTGTAGAGTTTTGTAACAAGCACTGCACTATAACATGTCCATGGAAGTAAACATTTTGGATTGTGCTTGAATGGTTGTGTTATGGAGCAGTATTTGTGAGTTGAATTATTATATATACTTACTGTTTGATTTTTTGTGATTGGATATATTGTTTTCATGACTTGGGTAACTGGAGCAGATATTCTTTTTCAATTTCTGTGATAAAAGAAAATATCAAGTTAGTGTAGGAAGTTCATAATGAGTTTTTGCATTGCATAATGGACATTTCTGCATTATTTCGACCCTCATATTTAGTAGTTTACAAACCAGTGTATTGTTCAATTTTCTCAGTTTCTGTGTTTGTTTATTAAACCATTCGGTCTGTGGGAAAAAAAATCCATGCTGGATTAAAAAACACCTTTTTTTGTTATGGTACAATATATTTCTTTGTTTGTTTTCAGTGCTTATTTGTTGTTTCTGGCTAATGTTCTATCTGTTGGCTTGTTGCAGATTTTTTGGGGCAGTTAGATACCTGTTGGCGTATTCTAATTGGTTCTAGTTGTTTATTTATACTTTCAAGCTATTCATCTATCTGTTGGGTTGTTGCAGATTATTGGGGCAGTTAGATACCTGTTGGTGTATTCTAAATGTTTATTTTTTGTTATATTTTAGTTTTATTGATTTATCTGTTTGGTTGTTACAGAATCCTGGGGCACTTAGATACCTGTTGGAGTATTCTAACTATTTATAGTTTTCTAATTGAAGTTTTGTTAATGTTTATGCACATATTAGTTATTACATTTTGGTTTTAAGAATATTAAATAAGTGTTTATAAGATTGGCTGGTAATCTCTGCTTTAAAGTAATGGTACTATCATTACATTCAAACCATCCACAATTCTTCTTTACATATGCAGTGTAGTGACCTGCATTGGTTGTGGCTCCTTCGTGGTAGATTATACCTATTGTGAAGGTTTTCTTACCAAGTGATACTTGACCATGTGTGAATCCAGTCAGCTTGCAGTTGTTTTGGGTACCATCTGCAATGTAACATCAAAGCATTAGTATTACGTAATTACTATGTGTCTGTATTTGTAAGGTGGAGTGATTATCTGAATTGCAGGTATTACATAATCTCCTATGGTTTGCATTTTGTACAAGTTGCTGAAATGGAATGGATTCACAGTTAGGTACTGATACATACACAAAGCGTTCATTAGGGACTTCTTCCTGTGCCACATGGTTGCAGAGAGTGCACGTATGTTTCCACATGTATGAAATCTGAAAGATTTCATTTATAGCTATGTTTTTGTTTTCCAGTACTTGTAGTAAGTACATTAGAAATTCTTGTGGATCTTCTTGTGATTTTATAATGAATTTGACCATTCCAGCACAGTAGTCCAATCAATTCTTGTCTTATTCCATGAACACTGTAGGTGTTGTCAGGATTGTTGGTTGCATTTCTATGAAGGACTACCATTTTCAAGCACAACTGGTCTGTATTGTGTAAATAAATGTTGTCAATATTGGTGGCAATTGGAATAGAATATTTATTGCTACATTTGCGTAGCAATTTACACCACTTATATATGAACATTTGAATGGACCTGATAGTTCTTTGTCCAAGTCATTTTTACGGAGTGTGTGTGGCTTCTTTGAAGAAGTACTTGAGTTACTTTGAGCAGTAGATTCTTCTTTGGTTGTTAAATTGATGAGGTATTAGCTTCTTTTGCTCTCTTCGGAGGATTTGCAGTCAGATCTTGTTTTGTTTCTGTTTGAAGTAGTTTTCTTTTACAATGTTTTGCTTTTTGTGGAACAGGATAGGTTTTTAGATGGGGGTGTACAGTGAACGTAGTCTATTGAATTCGAGAATGCAAGGTATATCAGCATTTGCTTTACTTGCATCAAAGCTGATTACAAATAGACTGTCAAGTGTACGTAAGCATGATAGTGTTACATAGCCCATGCCTTCTTTAAAGTCTGTGTTCCCAATGTCTATCAATGCTTTATCTAGGGTAGAACCTTGTGATTTGTTAATGGTGACTGCATATGCTAGAGTTAGAGAAAATTGTTCTCTGTGTATGTACATGTCTTTGAAAAGAAAGAATCAGGCTGTTGAGCGGCCTATCCTTTTAACTTCTGATAGTTTGTCAAAGAGAATATTGACAAACTGAATGTTGTTGTCACCTGGGTATGGTTGAAAGCCAATAACTGTACCAAGTGCTCCATTAACTAGTCCTTGCTCCACCTCAAGGCTATGTTTAAGCATTACTCTACAGTTTAAAGATAATGTTAATATTTTCTCCAAACCAGCTGAGTTGGAGATAGCGTTTTCTAAGGTAATTAGGTTTGTTGTGGCTTGTTGACACATGGGTAGTGTCATACCATGTACGTCCAGTTTGTCTGTGGAGCAAATTTCAATTATTGGTTGCATTTCTTTTGCAACATTGTTTAATTGAATTTTGAACAGCTTGCAAGAGTTGGCATAAAGGACATAAAATTGACATTTTAGTGTGCTAATTTTTACATGACATCCGTAGCACAGTTATGGCCATAGAGTGCATGGATGTGCCGGGTTTTTAATATTGATTGTGCTTCTTCAGATAGTACACCAACTGTAATACTTTTTAAAATGTTGGCGTATGTAACGTCTGCAGACTGGCACATGTTTTCTGTTAATTCTCTGTATTGGAAATGTTGCCAAAGGTTGACATTTCCTATGCTGCCAACAGTTTTATGGCAGAGTTTGTGCCCTAGGGTTTTAAAAATAGGTTCACCTTTCACTGGTGTCAATTGAAGAAGATCTCTGAAAACAATAATGTGTTTTCCTCCAAAGAGCTCTTCGTAGTCTGTTTTGAGTGCATCTTGTAATGTGAGGTGAATCAAAGCCAACATTAGGTTGGAGACCATGTTCACTTCATCTATTAGTAGCATTTTTATTTGTTTCAAAACTCTGCATAGTTCCATTGCAGCTTCTGTAGAAAGTTTGTATAATCTAATTTGTTTTGGTGTTCTACTGGAAGGAGTAGTAATCGGTGTAAAGTGACACTGCCTATGTTGTAGGCAGCTAAACCTGTGAGGCAGTTACAATAGCTAACAGTTTATTATTTGTCAATTGCTGATGGAACTTGCTGATGATTTTGATTAAGAATGTTTTTCCTGAACCAGCTTGACCACTGACGTATAGCAGTATAGGTTTGTAGTTTTGATAGGTACAGTTATTATTTTTATGTTGTACACCATGTTCAATTTGTTTTGTTTCTTCTTGGCAAATGCTACGCTGCTCATTGTTCAGTTTTGATTTCAGTACAGTGAAGTCTTCTGTATCTTCTTCATAGTGACACATGGTGTTTTCTACTTCTGTCATAGCTAATTCTGCCTCATTTGCTATTAGTGGCTATCCCAGTGGTTCTTGGCTTCCTGTTACAGAAGGCTGACTACTGTCAAGAGTGTCCTCATCTAGTTGGGCCTGGAGTTCTTCTTCATGTTGCTGTTCTTTGTGCAACATTATTTTGTACTGTGTAAAGTTTACATCTGTTAAAGTGCTTTCATTTGCTTTGAAAGTGTCTTCATAGGATTCATACATATCTAGTGACTCTTCTTCTTTTCTCCATGGTTTAAAAAGTTGTAGCAGGGACATGTAATATAGTTCTTTATGTTGAGGATTTTTTAATGACAATTTGATATGATTAATTAAGTTTCGTTTGGTAAGTTTCACTAAATTGCCTTCACAATTTGTCACTCTGTATCTACCTTTGTTTCATCTCGTTTTATATTATTTTTGTATGTGAAGTTTTGGGCTATGTGGTATCGACACTTGGTTTCCAAAGAGGTATTCCTGTTTGGGTAGTATGTGTCTAGTAAATTGTTTTTCAAAATGTCTTGGCAGTTGTGATCATTTTTGGCTATTGTTTCTATGTCCTCATATGATTTGAGTACTCTTATTCTAGATTTAGCAGGACCTCGACTTAGCCATGCTATATTTTCATATTGTACATACAAAGCAGTACCGGTTAAACAGTCTGCAGCTTCATAGCAGCCACATTCTCTATGAGAGAGCATTTTTATGCCTAAGCTGTACAATTTCTAAGACACTCTTTTGTCAGATGATAGGTTATCCCAGAGGTCTTGAAGCTCTGCTTTTCTCCTTTGGTTAAGTGGACTGTAACATATCGTGCAACTGCAGTGGAATTGTCTGCAATGTACTGCACATCTATGTTTGCATTTGATAAGAGGGCAATGATTGCATTTTAATCATTGATATATTGTGTTTCTTCTGTTCTTTTTATGTAATTTGTCTTCTTCGGTGATTTACCTTTGATACTATGTCTAACTGAAGACATGAAGTTGTTTACTTGACCTGTTGTTGCAACTGGTCTAGGGAAACCAAAAACATTTGGTGTAGTATTTCCCTTCGTTTTTATATTTGCGATGACAATATTTTCCACATTTGTGTCTTTGAAATTGTAAAATTTGTGCATGAAGGTCACTATTTGTTGTTTTTGAAGAAATTTCACAAGTGACATATTTTTCGATAAACTGTAAAACAGTGGTATCACTACCTTGACCAACTTTAGGAGCATCTTTAATCCATAAAAGCATGTGGATATGTGGTGCTCCTCTGGCCTGGTATTCTTTTCTCCAAAAGAAGTGTTGCACTTTTCTGAGGGGAGGAACAGTTTTATTACAAATAAAGTGCAGCATAGCAATGAAGCGATGATGGAAATATCTTAAAACATTAACAGGATCTAGAGGGCAGAGTTCTCCGGGTGTTAATTGTTTGCTATGCGTAGGAAATCATGTAAATCATCCTATGCATACTCTGCACAACTTAATGTAACAAACCAAGTGGGTGGGCCAAGGTTTCCTATCATACAAAGTACATCTCTGTGACATTGGAACCAGTATTCTTTTGTACTACGCATGTTTGCTAACAGATTTGTAATGCTTGATTTTAGAACCTCATCTTTTTCTTGCACTTTTTGTAGTAATTGCGCAGCTGACATATTTTGAATATGGGTACCTGATTTCAATGTGTGTGCAACTCTGTAGCATAGAGTTGCTAGTTCACTATCAAAGAGTAGGTGGACTATGTATTGAACATTTTGTCTAAATCTGGGATTTTCAGAATAGAATTGTAAAGAGTGGTATTCCGGTGCTGTTATCTGTGTGAGTCTATCATTGTACCTTCCTCCTTTCCCAGTAGGAAAGAGTAGAGGAAAATTACATGCTTTTATACTTTTTTCCCATATGCTGATTGGTAATCCTTTGGTTTTTCGCATTTGGTATGTTTCCAGTGCATCATCTAGGGTATCTTTAGAGTGTTTTGGATGAATTGTATAATGGTCTAAAATATTGGATACTATAGCAGGCCCTAGAAGTTGAAATTGACCAGTTTCTGGTAACTCTTGAATTATTTCAGTGGTTTCCCTCAGGTTTTTATCAATAGTAATTTTTTTGTTGTATTCATCATTGTCTTTCAGATATTGCAATGCTTGTCTAACTTTCTGTAAACCCACAAGTTGTTGCCACATTTGTTTGTCTTTTGTAGGTACACCATTTACTAAGACAATTAAAGATTGATCTAATGGATGATGCACTCCCAGAGTGTGCACATTTTCTTTCAGATCTAATGGTAAATAAACTACTTTGCCACAAACACCTTTCACTAATTCAGCGGAAGGTAATTTTGCTGTTTTCGGTTGAAGGCGTATTATTGCTTGAAATGGCTGCACTGTTTGAATTATGATGCTCTCATATAAATTAAGTTGTTGCAAGGGTTTTGGTAGTGGGAATAATTCCAAGTTATTTGTGACAGCACGTGAAGGAGTTTGGTTGTTGTCAAGCTTTGCAGTGCAGTAACTGCAAAGTATTAAGGGGTCAGTTATTTCGTATTTGTTTTCTTCTATAAGGTAGAGAGCTAATTCAAACCATTTGGAATCTTCATTTTCTTTTATTTTATATGTTACGTCTACAGTTTTTGTGTTACTTTTATAAAAAGTTCTGCAGTAATGCACACATGGTTTGGTACTTCAGCGGATGCACTTTTGAAAGTTAGTATTTCTTTTTTGTATGTGTGTAGTAGAAGGTTGCCATCTGTACAATTGTTGGTAGTCTGTTGTAAAGCTATTGCATTTTTTAAGTGGCTTTCACTTCCAAAATATTTAATGTGGATATGCTCTATTTCTTCAAGTAGGTCTATGGCTGTACCATGTAGAAGATTGTTATTTAAATTGGCTAGTGCTAAAGCAGGACTTTTTAGCATAGTACAGTTTATGGACTAGATTTCTTATAGTTGAATGATGTGTTGAAATCATTTAGATATGATGGAAGGTGTTTTTGCAAATAGGTCCTGAAATGCAGGTTAATGAATAACCTTGTAGCCCTGTGTATTTACCCACTGGACAGGTATACATGTGTTGTGGTAGTTCAATTTTGATTTTGTCTTTGCTTTTCACATACTGGTTGAGGAACTGGCGTAAAGATTTGAAACTGAGTTTTCTTTGGATATTTTTGTAAGTAGTATTTCTTGTTCCATTATGGTATCATGAAGTTTTTCATACCCTCGTCCACTGCTATGTATGGCAATTGTGTTTGTTTGCTTTTGTTTGTATGCTTCTTCATTAAAATATGGTTCTGTGCTCGTGGTGTGACTCCATTCACCTCCACAGATATTTAAGAAGTTATTTTTGTTGACATTCCGTTTATTGAGAAGTCTTTTTTGTAGTTTAGTAGTTAATTTTGTTAGTGGTTTCATTATGTTTAACACTAAAATAAATAACTTCCTTTTGAGAAGGATTGCTCTGTCTATGAGAGCTTCTAAGATTAATTTTATATGGTAGGGATAAAGGGTTGTGCATGATTTCTCTCCTGTTTTTATAAGATTCTGAAAAACTCTGTGGCGGAACATTTTTTGTAAAATACTTTTTTTGTTATGGTTACTTGCCACTACCTCAATATTTATAGGAGCAGTGCTAGCAGTAGTGGCAGCTGAATTCTTGTTAATCACTTTCTGTTCCGTTTTACATTTTGAAAGAGGAGGCAAAGGTTTTGTACTGGAAGCTTGTTTTTTTTTGCTTAATGACTTTATTAGATCTTTTATTTGAACTTTGTGTACAAATTCTGCTAGAGATGGATGGTTATTTTGGACACTTTTATTTTGATTTGCTCTACTTCTGCGTTGCTTTTCTGTTGACTTGCTTTTTGGTAGACATTCTTTGGGGGTCTCTTGGAAAAAAAGAAGGTATGGGTTGGACTGTACTGCAATGTATATATGCTGTGTGCATGAGTGTCTGAGTATGATAGTAAGGATGTATGTGGAGGTGTCTGATTGTGTAATGGACAGCCACAACTAGTTGGGAAGGCTATTCTTGTATTTGTGTGTTACTATACTGGGGTTCAGATGACAATACAAAGTAAGCTAGTGGCGAGGAGAAGCACTAATACTAAATCTAATGGTATAGAATTAAAACAGTTCTTTATTCTGCAATACTAACATTGTAGGGGCTGATTCATGGAATATGTGCGCTGAGAAACGTGGATTTCTGTGTCATTCTGCTCGCAAATCCCTGTTTAACAAATGGGGATTTGTGTGCAGAATGGAACACAAATCCTTGTTTTTTTCAGCCATCAAATTCCATGAATCAACCCCACAGTGTGTTTGAGTAACAGTAAGAACCTTATGGCAGTATTGTACTTACTTTCTTTGTTTGGAATGAGCAGGTTTCTTCTGAGTTGTTGTTTTTACTTCAGATGCTTCTGCTTTTCAGGAGTGTGGTCTTCACTGCAATTGTAAAAGAAAGAAGTTAGTAATTTTGTGTATTTATAGCACTGTTGTTATTTTAGACATTGATTTTTATGTTTTTGTTGTAGTATTGTTGTTTCATAACTGACCATAGGGCCACATTGCGACTTCGGAGGTAGCCATGGCGCTATTGTTGCCATTGCTGCCTCCAAAACCGTGTACGGGTCCGGGTTCCCTGAATGGGGAATTACAGGGAACCAGGGCCCGGTCCTTCCCCATTCCCATTGAGCCCTCATAGGGCTCAATGGGAATGGGGAAGGAGCTAACAGCGGGCCCACTCAATATGGGCTTGTTGTTAGCTCCCTCGTTCCCTCGTGGGACCCGCTATGGACGTCTGGATAAAGCAGGGAACCTGATAATAGAGCGGAGTGGGTTTAACGGCGCTGGCACCATAACCAGCATTGTTAAACCCATTCCGCACATCTTGTAATGAGGCCCATAGTTTGTGTATGCAGTTTCCTTTGATTATGTGCAGCCTTTATATTTTATTTAAAATCTACTATTTCAACATGCTTTGCAAATGAGTATAATACTAAGCGTATGAAACTCACTTGCTTTCGTAAGGCTGTGTTATTAGGAGATATAAGAAATAATCATATACTTATTTTGCTATTTTTATAGGGTAAATGGCAGAAACTGCATAGAAAAGCATGGAATGTATGCATTTGTGAAGGTGTGGGTAGTAAAGCAGAAGGATGTGATGTAGAGGCAGTGGTGTTATTTCAGCTGGGAGCTGTTTAATGATAGTGTCTAGCTGTGTGAGTGTATAAAGATGCATGAACTTATCCTGGCTGTGTGTAATTTTATAATCCACCACTAAGTGTTTTTCTACAATTATACTGTTATTTCTCCCATCTTTTAACATAAAATTACACTTTTTTAGACAGCTGTGTGCTGTGTGTGTAAAAAAAATGTAGATAGGAGGCAGGTTTGGAAGTGACAGTTGATTATAGCCGATGGGAAAAATTACAGTAAGTTAATTGTATAGGTCATACAGATTAAGTGACAGTTACTCTGTTTATATGCATTTATAAGAGTTGTACTGTGCAGAAAATATGCATTCCCGTAGTTTGTATTCATGCATGTGGATATGCATGCAGCTGCAAGTTGAAATCTTGGAGACTTGTATAGTAGTTTTTGTAGTGTGTGCTTTCCAATGATATGAGCCTTGTACTCAGAGTGATCAACAGTACATTTGAAGTGCTGAACTAGGATGATGGAGTTAGATGTAGAGGTCTTGGATGTGATTGGTGGATGGTTGTGTGACTGCTTAGCTGTATCCAATGAGGGAAAGATTGGACCAGTTCAGAACAGAAAGTTAAGAAAGCTTGGAGGCGACCCAATGGAGAGGCGAGGATTAAGACACCTCACGCTAACCGACACAAGGGAAGCCAGGCGAACACGGTGCCTTGTTTGTGGAGAGACAGCTCCGGTGGGGGCAGTTGTTCCTGGTGGTGGATGCAAGTCGGGGCTTTGCCAAGAGAAGAGATGCTCTAGTCATCGAAGGAAAGTTGAAGATCGTTGCACCACCAGGGAAGAGACCAGCCGTGGCGTGCTCCGTCACAAGGCACCACCTTTTGGTCGTGGTACAGGGGTTAGTGGCTATCCGGTTGCCGGGGTGCTCTGCACGGGCAATTCGACCACTACGTCCTGGAACGAAAAAAAAGCAAAGTGGACTGGTTGTTCCCACCAGTCAGGGGAAGAAGACTCTCCGGCAGGGAGATCTCCTCTGTCGTCGGGAAGTGGTGAGTCAGTTCATCAGGGCTCCACCAGAGGTGTCGTCGTTGCAGGTCGGCTCAGCGTTACCCTCGTCAGATTCTTAGGTCCTTTGGTGACTTCTGAAGATCCAGTCCCAAAAGCCCTGCTTTTATTCAGAAAACCCCCATTCATTCAGCCTAGCTGTCAATCAAAACACGCTAAGTGGTGAGCGGGGTGGCTCACCCCTTGGGCCAATCACACCAGAGTGCGACTTGAGTTGGCAAGGCAACTCAGTCCAGAGTGCCTAAACCCCCTCCCACACCCGCTGTGGTACCCAGACAGAATGGCACCACTTTGGAGGGCCTCTGTGCAGAAGCCCGCCAAAAGTGGAACAAAGGGCTCAACCTTTGGTTTAGGAGTCACAGAGACTAACACAGACGCCATTTTAAAAACCGAGTTCTGGCAGAAAATACCAACCAATAGATTTATTTAAGATAAATAAACCGGTGGTATGTTAGAGATTAACGAGAAAAAGTATTAACCTCCAACAATGGGAAGAATACCATAGGGTTATATTCGGGGTCGACTATAACAAGTAGTTTCCACTGCCACCAGCCAAAACTCGACAAGGGGGGCCGGGACAGTGCCCCCTCGAATAACAGACCCAGGAGTAATCAGATTACCCCTACTAGTATGGCCACAATAGGATGGTTTGTACTAGTTCTGTTAATAAATTTAGGTCTAGTAAAGCCAATGGTGATTTTACATGCCCTGGGAGACAGTAGTCAGTCACAGGGTATGGAGTCTATGGTGGGGATCCTCTAGGATGCCCCAGTGTTACGGCACAGAGGGTGCGGTGTAACACACATAATAAAACATATGAGACCCTATGGAGTAATAGACCCCATAGCCCATAGAACACATTGACATTCAAAGGAAATAAACACATTCATGTCCAAGAGTGGGAGAAAAAGAGTCCCACTCTTGGCAGGATGGAAAAAAACAAACTCCAGAAATCCAGCAAAGCTGCTGGGGGACTCACTAGGTTAGGAAATTCAGCCTAAACAGAGAATTCTCCCTAACAGTATGCATATTTTATGCAGAGTACATGTATACAGCTGTTGTTTAAATGCATATAAACAGGGTAACTGCCACTTAACCTGTATAACCTACAAAATGCATTTACTGTCATTTTTCCCATCTGCTATAATCAACTGTCACTTGCAAACCTCCCTTCTCTCCACATTTTATTTACACACACAGCTATCTAAAGAAGTGTAATTTAATATTAAAAGATGGGCGAAATAACAGTATAATTGTAGAAAAAAACACTTTCTAGTGTATTATAAAATTACACGCAGCCAGGATGAGTTCATGCATCTTTAGACACTCACACTGATAGACACTATAATTAGAAAGGCTCCCAGCTGAAATAACACCACTGCCTCTACATCACATCCTTCTGCTTTATTAGCCACACCTTCACAAATGCATACATTCCTTGCTTTTCTATACAGTTTCTGCTGTTTACCCTATAAAATGGCAAAATAAGTACATGATTATTTCTTCTAGCTCCTAACATCCAATAACACAGCCTTAAGAAGCCAAGTGAGTTTCATACACTTAGTATTATACTAATTTGCAAAGCATGTTCAACTAACAGATTCTAAATAAAATATACAGGCATAGGAAACTGCATGCACACACTATGTTCATTTATCAAAAAACACTACTACTACAAAAACATAAAATTCAACGTCTAAATTAACAACAGTGCTATAAACACACACATTTACTAACTTATTTCTTTTACAATTGCAGTGAAGACCACTCTCCTGAAAAATCAACAGCATCTGAAGTACAAACAACAACTCAGAAGAAACCTACTCTTTCCATAGGAAAAGAAGTAAGTACAATACTAACTTAATGTTCTAACTGTTACTCAAACACACTAGAATGTTAGTATTGCAGAACAAAGAACTGTTTTAATTCTATACCTTTAGATTTAGTATTAGTGCTTCCCTTCACCACTAGCTTACTTTGTATTGTCATCTGAACCCCAGTATAGTAACACACAAATACAGGAATAGCCATCCCAACTTGTTGTAGCTGGCCATTGCACAATCACACATCTCCACATATATCCTTACCATCATACTCAGACACTCATGCACACAGCACACATACATTGCACAACAGCCCAACCCACACTTTCTTTTCTTTTCTAACTGACCCCAAAGAATGGCTACCAAAAAGCAACTTCATAGAAAGCAACACAAAAGTAGAGCAAATCAAAATAAAAGTGTCAAAAATAAGCATCCATCTCTAGCAGAATGTGTACAAAAAGTTCAAACAAAACAGCTAATACAGTCATTAAGTGAAACAAAACAAGCTTCCAGTACAGAAACTTTGCCTCCTCCTTCAATATGTAAAACGAAACAGAAAGTGATTAACAAGAATTCAGCTACCACTACTGCTAACACTGCTCCTATAAATCTTGATGTAGGGGCAAGTAATCACACCAAAAAAAGTATTTTACAAAAAATGTTCCACCACAGAGTCCTTCACAACCTTATAAAAACAGGAGAGAAATCATGCACAACCCTTAAAACCGACCGTAGAAAATTAATCTTAGAAGCTTTTATAAACAGTGCAATCCTTCTCAAAAGGAAGTCATTCATTTTAGTTTCAAACAGAATGAAACCACTAACAAAACTAACAACTAAACTACAAAAAAGACTTCTCAATAAAAATAACTTCTTAAATATCTGTGGAGGTGAATGAGTCACACCACAAGCACAGAACCATATTTTAATGAAGAAGCATACAAACAAAAGCAAACAAACACAATTGCCATACACAGCAGTGGATGAGGCTATGAAAAACGTAATAATACCATAATGGAACAAGAAATGCTGCTTACAAAGATATCCCCAGAAAAATCAATATCACCTCTCCATTCCACTGAAACAAAACATCTTGTGTACAACTGGCTGTGCACGTCAATGTGTAACATTGCCAAACAATCTTTCAAATCTTTACGCCAGTTCCTCAATCAGTATGTGGAAGGCAAAGACAAATTCAAAATGAAACTACTACAAAATATGAATACCTGTCCAGTGCGCAAATAAACAGGACTACAAGGACATTCATTAGCCTGCATTTCAGGACATATTTGCAAAAGCATCTTCCATCATATCAAAATGATATCAATACATCTATACAACTATAAGAAATCTGGTCCATAAACTCTACTATGCTAAACGTCCCGCTTTAGCACTAGCCAATTTAAATAACAATCTTCTACATTGTGCAGCCAAATAAATACTCAAAGAAATAGAGCATATCCAGAGAAAATATTTTGGAAGTGAAAGCCACTTACAAAATGCAATAGCTTTACAACAGATTAGCAACAATTGTACAGATGGCAACCTTCTACTACACACATACAAAAAAGAAATACTAAAATTTAAAAGTACATCCACTGAAATACCAAACCATGTGTGTGTGTTGCCGCAGAACTTTTTCTAAAAGTAACACAACAACTGTAGACATAACATACACAATAGAAGACAATGAAGATTCCAAATGGTTTGAATTAGCTCTCTACCTTATAGCAGAAAACAAATACAAAATTACTGACCCCTTAATACTTTGCAGTTACTGCACTGCAAAACTTGACAACAACCAAACTCCTTCATGTGCTATCACAAATAACTTCAATTATTCCCACTACCAAAACCCCTGCAACAACTCAATGCATATGAGAGCATCATAATGCAAACAGTGCACCCATTTCAAGCAATAATACACCTTCAACCAAAAACAGCAAAATTACCTCCCTCCTGAATTAGTGAATGGCTTTTGTGGCAAAGCACTTTATTTACATTAGATCTGAAAGAAAATGTACGCACTCTGGGAGTGCAACGTCCAATAGATCAATCTTTAATTGTCTTAGTAAATGGTATACCTACAAAAGACAAAAAAAATTGGCAACAACTCGTGGACTTACATAAAGTTAGACAAGTCTTGCAATATCTAAAAGACAATAATGAATACTACAAAGAAATTAATATTGAAGAAAACCAGAGGGAAACCACTGAAATAATTCAAGAGTCACCAGAAACTGTTCAACTTCAATTTCTAGATCCTGCTACAGTATCCAGTATTTTAGACCATTATACAATTCATCCATTACACTCTAAAGACACCATAGATGATGCACTGGAAACGTACCAAATGCGACAAACCAAAGGATCACCAATCAGCATATGGGAAAAAAGTACAGAAGCACGTGTCTTTCCTCTACTCTTTCCTACTGGGAAAGGAGGAAGGTACGATGATAGATCCACTCAGATAACACCATCAGAATACCGCTCTTTACGACTGTATTCTGAAGATCCCAGATTTAGACTGTTAGGCCGATTCATGGAATTAATGTGCGCCGAAAATTCCGGCACATAGGTGCCAAAACGTGCGATTCGCAGTAAAAGTGCAAAAATCGCAGTGCAACTGCGAAAATCGCAGGGAAACCAGCGCACAACGATTCATGGAAGTCTGTGCGTGAGAAAAATATTGGATGTGTGCTGAAAAAGTGCGTGGCACATGCCGGCGCACAGGTCATCCAACGGCGTGCGCCACGGCTGCTGCGAAATCGCACATAGCGTGGCACACATTATAAAAGTAGGCGGAACACGGGGCGTAACATTCGGAATGGGGAACAACGCGTGACAATATGGGCGTCACGGGGGGAAGTACTGGAGGCAAGTGCGCGGAACGCCCACACGCTCGCCTACAACTCGTATTCATGGAATCAAATAGGGCAAACCAGCGTAGGGTCAAAGACGCGCACAGGGCCAAACAAGTACGCCACAAGAAAGCAGGCGGTAACGTCCCTGCGCCTGAAATAAATGTGCGCCAAAATGTGCGCTACCAAAAAGCACCCATATACAGCTATGATGAATGATCCATACTGTGGCCCTCTAGGACAAATGAGGTGCAAAGGGGTACTGACAAACATGGACACCCGCTGTGTGAAAAATAGTGCGTGTGTGTATTACCGGGTTCGTGGGAAGTTCCACACGCGATTGGCCTAGGCACGTGTATTCCAGGGTGCGCGTGAAGTTTCCCACGCAAATTAGGAGGGTACGTGTATTTCGGTGTGCGCGTGAAGTTCCACCCGCGAATCCAGCAGCCTACGTGTATTTCGGAATTGAATTGGCCATGTGGGTCCTCCCAGCTGTTCCCTCTATACCCTCCACGGCCCCTGCAGGCAGCCCACACCATAGGGGACTACCCTGCACCCCTGCACATGTCCCGCAGGCAGCCCATCCACCATGGCCATGCCCCCCAGCCAACCCACATGTCACCTTGCACTACTGCCCACCAATGCATGTCTCCCAGCAACCCCACCCCCCAGCATCCAGGGGCACTCTCCATCAGGCCCCCACTCATGTCTCCCTGCACCACCACCCCCCAGCACTGTAGGGAAACCTCCACCAGGCCCCCACTCCTGTCTCCCTGCACCCCCACCACCCAGCACTGTAGGGCACCCTCCACCAGAACCCCACTCATGTCCCCCTGCACCCCCACCCCCCTGCATCCAGGGGCACCCTCCTCCAGGCCCCCACTCCTGTCTCCCAGCACCCCCACCCCCCAGCACTGTATGGCACCCTCCACCATGCCCCCACTCCAGTCCCCCTGCACCCCCACCCCCCAGCAGTGCAGGGCACCCTCCACCAGGCCCCCACCATGTCCCACTGCACCCCCACCCCCCTGCATCCAGGGGCACCCTCCAACAGGCCCCCACTCATGAGTCCCTGCACCCCCACCCCCCTGCATCCAGGGACACCCTCCACCAGGCCCCCACTCCTTTCTCCCAGCACCCCCACCCCCCAGCACTGTAGGGCACCCTCCACCATGCCCCCACTACTGTCTCCTGTCCCCTTGCACCCTCACCCCCCTGTATCCAGGGGCACCCTCCACCAGGCCCCCACTCATGTCCCCCTGCACCCCCACCCCCCTGCATCCAGGGGCACCCTCCACCAGGCCCCCACTAATGTCTCCCTGCACCCCCACCCCCCAGCACTGTAGGGTACCATCCACCAGGCCCCCACTCCTGTCTCCCTGCACCCCCACCCCCAGCACTGTAGGGCACCCTCCACCAGGCCACAACTCCTGTCTCCCTGCACCCCCACCCCCCAGCACCATAGGGCACCCGCCACCAGGCCCCCACTCCTGTCCCCCTGCACCCCCACCCCCCAGCACCGTAGGGCACCCTCCACCAGGCCCCCACTCATGTCCCCCTGTACCCCCACCCCCTGCAGCCAGGGGCACCCTCTACCAGGCCCCCACTCATGTCCCCCTGCACCCCCACCCCTTGCATCCAGGGGCACCCTCCACCAGGCCCCCACTCATGTCCCCCAATAACAGACTCAGGAGTAATCGAAGTACCCCTACTAGTACGTCCACACTAGGATGGTTTGTTCTAGTTCTGTTAGTAAATTTAGGTCTAGTAAAGCCAATGGTGACTTTACATGCCCGGGGAGACAGTAGTCAGCCCCCGGGTATGGAGTCTATGATGGAGGTCCGCTAGGACGCCCCAGTGCTACGGCACGGAGGGTGCGGGGTAACACACATAGCAAAACATATGAGACCCTATGGAGTAAAAGACCCCATAGCCCATAGAACACATTGCCATTCATGGGAATTACACACATTCATGTCCAAGAGTGGGAGAAAAAGAGTCTCACTCTTGGCAGGATGGAAAAAACAAACTCCAGAAATCCAGCAAAGCTGCTGGGGGACTCACTAGGTTAGGAAATTCAGCCTAACCAGAGAATTCTCCCTAACACTCGCCCAGCCCAGACTAAGGGACAGGA
The DNA here is from genome assembly GCF_040938575.1 of Ambystoma mexicanum. Taxonomy (NCBI): domain Eukaryota; kingdom Metazoa; phylum Chordata; class Amphibia; order Caudata; family Ambystomatidae; genus Ambystoma; species Ambystoma mexicanum. The sequence goes on from NC_090928.1 coordinate 1,155,474,998, forward strand.
GGATTTAATCCACTCCTGGATGAATCTCATACCTCTAGTCGATGACATACATCCTAGAGAGACCATCAGCATTTTGGTGGTGACACCCTGACCTGTGCTCAATGGTGCAATCAAACACTTGCAGGCAGATCGACCATCTCAGTAGTTGTGGGTTTTCCCCTTTCATTTGCATTAACCATCTCAAGGGTTGGTGGTCAGTCTGAATGACAAAAGTAGAACCATACAAGTACTGCCTAAACTTCTTCAGAGCCCACACGATAGCAAAGCACTCGCTTTCGATTGTTGCCCACCTTGTTTCAGGATCCTTCAGCTTGCGGCTGATGAAGCAAACGGGGTGCTCCCTACCTTTCCCATCCAGTTGACTGAGTACGGAACCTATTCATACATTTGAATCATCTGTCTGCACAATGAAGTGTTGGCGGTAATCAGGAGCTCTGATTACTGGGGCTTGGCAAAGAGCCTTTTTCAGGTTTTCAAAAGCCTGGTTGCACTCCTCGTTCCACCTAACCTTTTTAGGAAATTTGGGCGAGGAGATGACATTCAGTGGAGAAGCTATGGTCCCATAGTTCTCTATGAAATTCCTGTAGTACCCAGTGAGGCCTAGGAAGGCTCTCACTTGGGTTTGAGTAGTAGGTGTTGTCCAATTTTGCACAGCTTCAATCTTACTGAGCAAAGGCCTTATTTCTCCACCTCCTACCTCATGTCCAAGATAGACTACCTTACTCTGCCCAATTTGGCATTTACTCGCCTGTATGGTCAGATTGGCTTGTCCAAGAGCCTGTAAAACATCTCTCAGATGGGTTACATGTTCTTCCCAGGAATTTCTGAACACTGCAATGTCATCCAAGTATGCCATGCAGAAGTCCTCCATCCCATTCAGAACCTGGTTTACCATCCGTTGAAACGTAGCAGGTGCATTATTCAATCCGAAAGGCATTACCTTAAACTGGTATAAGCCAACGGGGGTAGAAAATGCAGTTTTCTCCTTGGCATGGTCTTTCAGGGCTATTTGCCAATAGCCTGACGTCAAGTCAAATGTGCTGAGGAACTTGGCGGCGCCAAGTTTATCCACCAACTCATCTGTTCTTGGCAAAGGGTGGGCATCAGTCTTGGTGACTGCATTAAGAGCTCTATAATCCACACAGAATCTAAGCTCTTTAGATCCGGCCTTTGGTACTAACACAACTGGGCTAGACCATGGACTAGTAGAGGGCTCTATTACCCCGAGATCGAGCATCTTGCTGACCTCACCTTTGATGTGGGTTCGTACGTTCTGTGACATTCAGTATCCTCTGCTTTTGACTGGCATACAGTCACCAGTGAGTATGTCATGCTGGCCCCAAGGGGTCAAGCCTGGTGAAAGCGAGAACAGAGAGGCAAACTGATTCAACATAGATTTGCACTCTTCTTGTTGCTCGGGTGTCAGATTTGAAGCGAGATTTACTCCTTCAACTTTTTCGTCCAAAGGTAAGCCTCTGAGGAGATCCGGAAGAGCTTCACTCTCTTCTTCTTCCTCGGATGATGCTAGAAGCAATGCTCCTACATCGAGTCTTGAGACATACGCTTTGAGTCGGTTGGTGTGAAAGACTGTCGGGGCCTCCTTGTGATTGCCCAAGTCCACCAGATAGTTGACCTCTCCGAGTTTACCCACAACTCTGAAGGGTCCCATCCATTTGTCTTGCAAGGCCCTCTGCCTTGTTGGGATCATAACGAGAACGAGCTGGTCTTGAGCGAACACAACCATGTTAGCCTTTTGATCGTGCCAGTGCTTGACCAATGCTTATCCAGCTTTCAAGTTATCGCTTGCTTCCGCCATCATGTGCGACATTCTCCTCCGGAGACCTATCACGTAGTCAGTCACTCTGACTGGCTTGGCGGAAGGAGCACTCTCCAACCCCTCCTTAATCAGGGCCAATGGACCTCTGACGGGATGACCATAGAGAAGCTCGAAGGGAGAATAACCTACTCCCTCCTGAGGGACTTCTCTATAAGCAAAGACAAGGCATGGCAGTAGAAGGTCCCACTTACGCTTAAGGGGTTCCTCTAAAGCACCTATCATGCTCTTCAAGGTTCGGTTGAACCGTTCTACCAACCCATTGGTTTGTGGGTGGTAAGCTGTTGAGAACTTGTAAGTAACTCCGCAGGTTTTCCACATAGCTTTCATGTAGTGGGACATAAAGTTTGACCCCCGGTCAGAGATTACTTCCTTAGGAAACCCGACCCTGGTAAAAATACCAAGGAGGGCCTTAGCCACAGCCGGAGCCGGAACAGTCCTCATAGGAATTTCCTCAGGATACCTAGTAGCATGGTCTACTACAACAAGTATAAACCTGTTGCCTGAGGAGGTTGGAGGATCAAGGGGACCAACAATGTCAATCCCTACTCTCTCAAATGGGACTCCCACAACTGGGAGAGGCACTAAAGGTGCCACATTCTTGGAGCCAACCTTACCAGTGGTCTGGCAGGTGTGGCAGCTCCTGCATTGTTTTTCCACTTCGGCCCCCATCTTCGGCCAATAGAAGTAGAGAGAGAGACTTTCCTTAGTCTTCTTGAAACTCAAGTGACCAGCCAAAGGAATCTCGTGGGCTAACTGCAAGAACTGTGGTCAGTTCTCTTGGGGTACTACAAGTCATTTGTAGTCTCCAGGTGCAGACTCGGTCGGTTCACTGTAGAAGAGGCCATATTCCCAGTGCAACCTGTATTTCCCAGGCTCTTGCCCTTCAGCCTGAGCTTCTGCCTGGTGGCGAAGACCTTCCAGAGTTGGACATTCTCACTGTCCCTTACTGAAGTCTGCCCTGCTGGGTCCACCTTCTGCCAGTAAAGACAACAGCTCAGGATGGTCAACAGGATCCAGATCTCCAATGAGTTCCTGGCCCTCCATTAGCTCTTCCTCAGGGTCTAACTCTACCACACAGGGTTGTACCTCCCTCTCAGCCTCAGCTGGAGGTGGAGTTATGGGTGTAACGTTGGACAACCGAGGGGAAGTCCTCGTTGGCTGCACTGAAATGCTGGCCGCTGGTTTCGGGGTAGAAGTTTTAGGTTTCCCTTTCGCTTCTGATTTCTTCGAGACAGCTGCCGACAATTCTAGTGGAGCAGGAGTGATTCCTTTCTTCATCATCTCCTGGAGAGTACCGCGCATGGTCCTCTCTCTTGTGGGTCTGGTTAGCTCCTGTAACCGTTTACTAGGAGGTCTGGGAGTATGCGATACAACTCCGAGATTTTTGAAATCGTTACCAAACAGTACGCGTCCTGGTACCTCACACTGTATGCTGACAGGTATCTTCACAGTCATGTTGTTACACTGGATGAGAACTGGTAATTGGGGAAGCATCTGCACAGGCCCTCCATCTAACTTGGTGAGGCGTTTGGGTGCCTTAGCAACATCCTCAGCCTGAAAAAACGATGTATCCACCACAGTTATGCTGGCCCCAGTGTCCCTAATGGCAGGAGTCTCCTGACCATTCACCTGGACACTGTCCTTATAATACTCTTTAGTATTATCGTGGATAGAATTATAGACATCTAAATTCAGTTGTTCCCACAACCCCAGAGATACTAAAGAAACGCTGGCTGAGACTCCGATGGGTTCGTCAGCTAGCAGTAGAAAGTTTCCACTTGCCATTTGGACTTCCTCCTCTGGAGCGAAGGCTAAGGAGACAAGCTGGACCCCTGAAGGTTTACCCTTACATCTGGGATCTCCTTTCACGTGGTCAGTCGAGCCACAAACAAAGCATTTACCGAATGCTTTCTGGAATGGTGGCTTGTTCTGGCCTCCTTCCGGTTTGGCACCAGAAGACACACTATTCTGCTGCGGTTTTCCTTGTGGCTTACCCTTCTGGTTTTGTTTGGGGCCCTCTTTGGAATTTGAGTTATTCAAATTCTCTTCCGAGTCTTTTTTAGGCTGTTTTCCCTCATCCTTTTTCTGAGTTGCCCCAGAATCCTTATGAGTAGCACTGTTGGCAAGCCATAAATCAGCAGCCTTAGCTAGCTTCCGGGAATCCAATTCCTTCGAATCAGAAGTGCTTTCTGAGCACAGGAGAACAGGCATCATAAATAGACTCCAACATAAAAAGATTCTTCATACCCTCGTAAGTGTTCACTTTGTAACCCTTAATCCATCCCTCTAAGTTTTTCAACCCTTCACTCACCCAGGTAGCCCAAGGGGTACCATCATGCTTTTTGAGGGTTCTAAACCTCTTAAGATACTGGGAAGGGGTCTTCCCAAACCTAGCTATCAAAGCTAGTTTCACACTTTTGTAATCCGTCTTATCCGCCTCCCCCAACTCCATTACCACATCAGTCGCAACAGGAGGGAGCCTAGAGAACAACCAGGGAAGTAAATCATTCCCGGTGATGTCCTGGAGCCCATGATTGTACTCAAACAGTTTTAACCAATCCAACACATCCAATCTCGGTTCATACATACCCACTAATTCCTTCGGCATCCGGGGTCTTTTGGGACTGGAGCTCCTAGAGGAACCAGAGGAGAGAGAAGCATTTTCCACAGACAACTTTTTCATCTCTAACTCGTGATTAAGTTCTATTTCCCTGAGTCTTAACTCAGCTTGCTTCTGCTGAGCCTGGGCATTCATCCGTCTGAACTCGAGCTCTTGGTTTCGTTCAGATTGAGCCAAGAACAGTTTGTATTCTAATTCGAGCTTCATTTTTTCAAGTTCAAAATAAGCAGGGTTACATGTGGGACCTGTTATGGGCCCCGTAGGTACAGCTGGTAAGACAGGTAGAGGAGCAGGGGAGACAGGTTCGTTAGCCTCTCCTTCCTCTTCAGCCTCTTCATCACTATCATCAGAATTATGACTTAGATCAACACCATTACTGTCATCTACATTTGCTGGAGAAATTGGTTCCTCTGAACCCGTACCCAGACTTTGGTTCGCCAGCAATCTCTCTATCAGTTCTAACTTCTTACCCCTTACAGGAAGATTCTCTTGCCTACAGAGAGCTCGTAACCTTTCAGTATTTTCACCTGACAAGGATTCTTGACTGTAAGCTTCCATAGTAGACATGTTTTTGAAAGTTGCTTTTTAGTGCTAAGCTTTTGTGGTTAGTTATCCTAAAGTGTCGAAAAGCACTCTAAACTGTATACTCGATACAAATCCCACCGCTGTACACCAGTGTTAGGCGGAAACCTGTGCAGTTCCCTCTGGGACCACTGCAAAAGATTTAGGACCAGAGGTGTTTGACAGTAAACCCACTTGGTAGGAGTCTGTACCACACAGATTCACTTGGTAGCTGTGGCTGAGCAGTCAGACTTCCCTCAAGAAGAGTTAGGCAGTATGTGGAGTATACAAAAAAGGGCAATCTACACAGTAAGACAAGCAAACATGCAACAAGGCTTCGGTGTAAAGATATAAAGGTATTTATTTCTAACAACACATCTATATAAAAACACTCTGGCACTATTATGGCAAACAACTTCAATCACAATTACTAGAAGAAACAGATCAATCCCTCTAACAATAGTTCGACAAGTCTAGGTCCAACGGCATCACTTATTTGCAGACATAGGTGTATGATTTAACGGTGGGCAGTCATAATTTCGAAAAAAAAATGTCGACAGACAAAAATGTCGACAAAAAAATGTCGAAAAAAAAAATGTCGACTTTCGTTTTTTTTAATTATATATTTATTTTAGGGGTTCGGGAGTTAAAAAAAAGGGAAAAATTAAAAAAAAAATTAAAAAAGAGGGGTTGGGGGGGAACCCCCGCATTTAAAAAAAAAAAAATGCATTGAAAAAAAAAGTCGACATTTTTTTTTTCGACATTTTTTTTTCGAAATTTTGACTGTCGACATTTTTATTGTCGACATTATGACTATAAACCTGCTTTAACCTAGATGGCACTCTAGTATTCGTTAGGTTGGGAGAGAAAAAGGCGGGTTAAGAAATCAACTCGATACCAATACGCGTAAGAACAAAGATGCAAGGCAAGAAGACAAGAACCACTGTAGATTCCAAAGTTCAGAGGCCAGGCCCACTCGGAGAGAGGCAAGGCGATATGTCCCAAAAAGTATCTTAGTGGAAATGCGTTCGAGTCTTTGTAGCAAATTGTTATCGGCAGATTGGACCAGTTCAGAACAACACGCTAGAGAAAGCTTGGAGGCGACCCTATGGAGAGGCGAGGATTAAGACACCTCACTCTATCCGGCAACAAGGGAAGCCAGGCGGACACAGTACCTTGATTGGGGAGAGACAGCTCCGGCGGGGGCAGTTGTTCCTGGTGGTGGATTCACGTCCGGTCTTTGCTAAGAGAAGAGGAGATCTCCTCATCGAAGGAAAGTTGAAGATCGTTGCACCACCAGGGAAGAGACCAGCCGCGGAGTGCTCCGTCACAAGGCACCACCTTTTGGTCACGGTACAGGGGTAGTGGTTATCCGGTTGCCAAGGTGCTCTGCGCGGGCAATTCGACCACTGCGTCCTGAGGCAAAGAAAAAGCAAAGGGGACTGGTTGTTCCCACCAGTCAGGGGAAGAGACTCTCCGGCAGGGAGATCTCCTCTGTCGTCGGGAAGTGGTGAGTCGGTTCAGCAGGGCTCCACCGGAGGTGTCGTCATTGCAGGTCGGCTCAGCTTTACCCTCGTCAGATTCTTAGGTCCTGTGGCGACTTCTGAAGATCCAGTCCCAAAAGCCCTGCTTTTATGCAGAAAAGCCCCATTCATTCAGCCTAGCCTGTCACTCAAACACGCTAAGTGGTGAGCGGGTAGGCTCACCACTTGGGCCAATCACACCAGAGTGCGACCGGAGTTGGCAAGGCAACTCGGTACAGGGTGCCTAAACCCCCTCCCACACCCCTGTGGTAACCCAGACAGAATGGCACCACTTTGGAGGGTTTCTGTACAGAAGCCCGCCAAAATTGGAACAAAGGGCTCAACCTTTGGTTTAGGAGTCACAGAGACGAACACAGACGCCATTTTAAAAAGCCGAGTTCTGGCAGAAAATACCATCTGATAGACTTATTTAAGATAAGTAGACCGGTGGTACGCTAGAGATTAACGAGAAAAAGTATCAATCTCCAACAATGGGAATAATCCCATAGGGTTACATTCGGGGTTGAATATAACAAGTAGTTTCCACTGCCACCAGCCAAAACCCGACTCACTAGGTTAGGAAATTCAGCCTAACCAGAGAATTCTCCCTAACAACCCCCACCCCCGTGCATCCAGGGGCACCCTCCACCAGGCCCCCACTCCTGTCTCCCAGCACCCCCACCCCCCAGCACTGTAGGGCACCCTCCACCAGGCCCCCACTCATGTCCCCCTGCACCCCCACCCACCTGAATCCAGGGGCACCCTCCACCAGGCCCCCACTCATGTCCCCCTGCACCCCCACCCCCCTGCATCCAGGGGCACCCTCCACCAGGCCCCCAATCTTGTCTCCCAGCACCCCCACCCCCCAGCACTGTAGGGCACCCTCCACCTGGCCCCCACTCCTGTCCCCCTGCACCTCCACCCTCCTGCATCCAGGGGCACCCTCCACCAGGCCCCCACTCATGTCTCCCTGCACCCCCAGCCCCCAGCACTGTAGGGCACCCTCAACCAGGCCCCACTCATGTCTCCCTGCACCCCCACCCCCCAGCACTGTAGGGCACCCTCCACCAGGCCCCCACTCATGTCCCCCTGCACCCCCACCCCCCTGCATCCAGGGGCACCCTTCACCAGGCCCCCACTCATGTCCCCCTGCACCCCCACCCCCCAGCACTGTAGGGCACCCTCAACCAGGCCCCACTAATGTCTCCCTGCACCCCCAGCCCCCAGCACTGTAGGGCACCCTCAACCAGGCCCCACTCATGTCTCCCTGCACCCCCACCCCCCAGCACTGTAGGGCACCCTCCACCAGGCCCCCACTCATGTCCCCCTGCACCCCCACCCCCCTGCATCCAGGGGCACCCTCCACCAGGCCCCCACTCCTGTCTCCCAGCACCTCCACCCCCCAGCCGTGCAATTTGCCTGGGTACGTGTATTCCAGGGGTGCGCGGGTAGTCTCACACGCGATTCCATCAGGGTACGTGTATTATGGGTCCGCGTGAAATTACTTCCACACGCGATACCAGCAGGGTACGTGTATTACGGGGTTCGCGGGAAGTTCCACACGCGATTGGCCTGGGTACGTGTATTTCGGGGTGCGTGGGAAGTTTCACATGCAAATTTGCAGGGTACGTGTATTTCGGTGTGCGCGTGAGGTTCCACACGTGACTGGGCCTGTGAAAGTGGGGTACGTGTATTCCAGGGGTGGGCGGGAATATTTACTCGCGACTGGGCCTGGGAGAGTGTGTTACGTGTATTCCTGGGGTGGACGGGAAGATTTACACGATCTCCTACAACGTGCCAAAAAATAAAAGGTCCAATCCTGAAACACGTATGCCAGCATGAAGCAGGCGCACGTCTCGCGCAGCATAAAAGAGTGCGCAAACAACAAACAAGCTCAGATGCCAGGATGAATATACCGTTCCTAGCAGCAGTGGCCGTGGGATACCGCAGGAGGAGGAGAAGGATAGTCAGGGCCAGAATCTTCACACCCAGAACCAGCCTATTTGGTATGCCTGATGACCAGGTGTATGGGAGGTACAGGTTTCCACCACACATAATACTCGACCTGGTCAGTGAGTGGGAGGATGACCTCACATCACCCACCCTGTGCTCCCAAGCACTCAGCCCCCTGGAGAAGGTCCTCAATGCACTGCACTTCTTGCCTACCGGATCATTTCAGCGGACAAGTGCCATAGTGGGGGGGTGTCACAGGCCTCTCAGTCACGGTGCCCACACCAGGTGTTGGCCATCATCACTGCACGCCCATCAGTCCGCAGGAACATATACCTGCCCAGAACACCTGCAGAAAGGCAGGCTGTCAGCCAGGATTTCTACAGGGTGGCACAATTCCCCAAAGTGCTAGGTGCCATTGATTATACCCATGTGGCTCTACGTCCCCCCAGGGCATCTGGGCACATCTATAGAAACCGCAAGCACTGGCATTCCATCAACGTCCAGGTAGTATGTGATGCCAAGGGAATCATCACCTCAGTATATGCCAACTATTCAGGGTCCACCCACGACAGCTTCATTTACAGGATGTCAACCCTAAACCGGAACATGGAAGCTGGGCGGCATGGCGATGCATGGCTGCTTGGTGAGTAGAAATGCCACAGCACACGCATGCATGACAGATACAGAGTAATGCCAATACCCCACTAATGATCCCCATCACCACCTCCCCAGGGGACAGTGCCTACCCTCTGAGCTCACACATGATGACACCAATTCGGAACCCCATCACGCCTCCCGAGGTAAGATACAACACAGCCCATATTGCAACACGGGGCATAGTGGAGCGCACATTCGGAGTGCTCAAGTCATGCTTTCGATCTCTTGACCGTTCTGGTGGGCAGCTGTTATACGCTCCCTCAGTAGTGTGCAGGATCAAAGTGGCAGCATGTGTCCTGCACAATGTTGCAACACGCCAGGTCCTGGCTGTGGACATGGTGGTGCCCCCACATCCCCAACCACATGCACACCCGCTGCACATGGGAGGGGAAAGGGCATGGGGTGAGGCAGCCCGTAGGCAGCTGGTGGCTAATTACTTCACATAGAAAGCACACCCCTGTGGAATGCACACAGCCCTGGCACATACCATCTGACAATCAATGATGACTCAATCTGACAATTCTGATGAATTAAGGGACAGTCAACTGTCAGAACCATAGCAGCCTGAGATTGTTCATCTGGAAGTGTCACAATGTGTGCATCCCTACCCACACAAACACCACCAATGCAGTGTCATCAAAAGACACACTTCCATGCAGCAAAAATGAATACCCACTTGCAAAATACAACATGAGAACAGTGCCATGTCACCCAACCCCTCCCTGGCACTGCCACACAACACACCATGGCATGTCATGCAATGTGAGAGCAAACAAATGAATCCCCACAACATGACCCAAGTGTCACCAACTACAGTGTCCCTAATGGAAACTGGCCACACATGAAATGCTCACAGTAATGCAGGACCATCAACAGACATTACCAAATACTTACCAATAATACCAATCACCTACACAACCTCCAACCTACCATAAACATGACAGTACGGACTTAAAAAATTGGTAGCCTCACTACCTGATAATGCCAGCACTTCGAACACTTCCAACTATACAGTGTTAGCGCCACGCAAAAGTGTAGGTGCACTGCTTACAACATGGACTCCAGTTCCAAAGTAGACCGCCTTGTGAAGACATGAGAAATGGACCTGCAAATTAGGAGGATGAGATGGATGCAGAGGCACATATCAATACACCATACAGTGTACAATACAACAACAATATGCACTAGGAATGTATACACAGTATTGACTACAGACTGCCCACACATCAAATGGGAGTCCAACGTCACTGTGTAAGTCAATGTCACTTGGGCACACCCTTTGCAAGCCCATGGAAACAGGAAGCAGGAGGGGTGTGTGTCACACAAGCCCAAGCATTTGACCCAAATTCAGGACAAGCCTGCATGTGCCCAGCCACAATACAGCGTATGCCCACGGGAGCCACACAAGGCAACACACTGTCCAAAAAAAAAAAAATCAAAAATCAGGCAGGAGGTCCGAGGACAGGGTGCACCCCAAAACCCACCTGTGCGGATCTTGCAAAAAAAAATGAAACTCCATGGGCTCATGGCCTGCACGGTTACCCTATTGTGGGAGAATCGCTGCTGTCGCTCTCCTCACCCTCTGCAGCTGCATCAGGAAGTGGTGGCACTATGGGAGGCAGCCCACGCAAAGCCCTAGTCTGGTCCTCCATGGCAGCAAGCATGCGGGTGTGGAAGGTCTGGTTCTGGAGGATAATTGTGCGGAGGTCCCCATGCAACAACTCACGGGATGCCCGGACCTCCTCCCTAGTTGCCTGCATCTCAGCTGAGAGCGTACGTGTGAGCCTCTCCATCTGCTGTTCTGTCCTCGTGTTAGCTGAAGCCTCAAGCTCAACCAGAGTTGCCCTGAGCTGACAGAGTTCCACCCTCAGGGCTTCCCTGTGGCCCTGGGACTCAATAGAAATGGCTTCCCGCAGAGTCTCCAGTGCCGCCCGCCTGTCCCTTTTGGACGCCAACATGTCCTCCCTGTGTGACTGGCTAATGGAGTCTGTTGCCTGCTGTAGTTGTTCCATTAGCCTTTCTTGGGGGACAATGGAAGTGGCCACCCTATCCATGGCCTGAGCCATCATCTCAGTTGATGCTGCCTGTTGGTTTGCCATACCGTATATGGATTGCTCTCATGCGGTATCGCCAGGTGGCGTACGGCCACCGCGTCGGCGGGCACCACACCTGTCTGGGGCCAGGTGAACTGCGCCTTGCTGTGCCGGCACTGCCTGAGGCTGCAGGACTGCATCCCCCCTCTGATCTGCTGGCCCAGGAACAGGATCAGATGTAGCAGAGTGTGACCCTGCATCCGTAACCACCAAAGGCGCACCTACCAACACTGACATCCCCATTGAGGGTTCTACCCCTGGTGCAGGTGGGTTGGACAGTACAGAATCCCTCCCAGAAACACTTACCTGCGACGGTACATAGGTCTCATTATCCAAATCGACACCTGAATAGAGCTCGGGGGAGGTGCACCCAGAGACACCACTTGAGATGACAGTCTGCAGCAAATGTGGGTTCTCACCCACCACCACACCACGTCCCTCACTGGTGCCCGGTCGGGCCTGAGACCCCTCCTGGGTCTGCACCATCTCCACAACCCCAGCAGTATCAAGTGCCTCATCCCCTGCAAAGACATGAAAGAAAAGAAATGAGAACAGGCATTAGCACCATGGAACAAAATTAGGGCTGAGAAGCAACAGAAACAGTACTTCATTGACACATGTCCCACATGACCATAACCCTCCCATGCATGCACTGTCACTGCGTATGAAGGGGAGGCAAATGGCACACATTGATGACACCAAGATGGAAGACCAACAAATTTGCTGCATGCTGCCTAGCAGTGCCATCACACATTGGCCTGTGATTGGCATGTCCAATAAACATACATGACACATGCCATCACACAGATGGCATGTACCCTAGCCATGTCACACATGTGACAATAGGACTGAGAAATGCCTAGTGAAAGTGGTGGAATGCAGACAATCAGCCTGAATGAACACAGAATAACATGCAACTATGTTGTGGCAAGATGACACTTCAAGGGCAACTGGCGTGAGGTTGGGCTGAATGTCTACTGTTGCCAGAAGGGATACTGCAACACCCAAATCCTGGTGCACAGAATGTATTGGATGAAGCACATGGGTGACCCAAACCACTCAGGCGCACACCCTCTCACCTGGCATTCAATCAGAAGCACTCACACACACACCATGCACATGGATGACACAGACATGCATGTGCACTCACCGGACAATGCCTCGTAATCTGGCAGGTCTCCCACGCCTTGGATCTGTTCCTCTGTGACGTAGGTCCCAGCAACATATTCATGTGGAGTGAGTTCTATGTCCTCTGCCGGAGACCCACCTCCAGTCACTAGAGTTGCGGCATGACTTGAGGCCAGCTTTTTCTTTTCTTTTTTTTTTAAGGTCATTCCAGCGCTTGTAGCAATCATTAGCTGTGCGCCTCACAAATCCAAGGGCACTTATGAGTTCCGCAATGGTCTGCCAGTGTGCCTGACGTTGTGCAGGTGTGGTCTTGCATCCTGCAGTAATCACCATTTCGCTGTCATGTGTGGACACATATTCCACAAGTGCATCAAGTTCGGCCTGATTGAAGCTGGGCTTCTTTGGTGGGCCGGACTGTGTAGCCGTTTCTGGGGCATCAGCCTGTACTGGACGAGCACTCTTCCTCTTCCACTTGGAAGGTGGTGGTGATACTGAGTGTCCTACGCCGCTCTGGACACTAGGGGCAGGAGCCCCGGTGGACTGTGGACTAGGAGTGTGGGAATGAACACTCACCATGGGACTTGGTGCAGGCATTAGCTGAAGTGTGATGTAGTCAGGGGGAACGTCAGCAGGATGGACTAGGACCGACACTGTCCTGGCTGGGAGACTCAGAGCTGGGGTGGATGGAGCCGCAGCTGCCCCTGCAGCCTCCCCACCCTGCCTACTCGGGGCAGCAGATGACATAGCTGCCCCTTATCCACGTGGGCTGGTGACACCAACGTGCACCGCCACACATGGCGTAGACCTGCTGACCTGGAAGTCATCCATGGAGTCACCCTGTGCCAGGTCTGGTGCCACAATGGGCTGGTCCAACAAGGGCTGAGAAGGGATGGTGTCAGCCATGTTACCCTCAACCAGGGGGGGGCATGGGTGTCCCTGACTGATCACCCACATGGGGGGCTAGGGGCACCCTGCAAGTCCTGGCCACGTCCCCTACCATATCCACCACGGCCACCTCTTGTGGCTTGCCCACCTTTGCCACCCTTACCGCGTGCTCACCTCCCAACCATGGCACTGATGTTGTTGTGCGTATGGGAGTTGCAGTAAACTATTGTCCTGGGCAATTGGGGGTCAAAGGGGTAGGGTACTTAATGGAATTCGTACCCTAGTGCTCTATCTAGCAGGGCTGTATGTGACCCCTGGGGGAAGATGACGGGTCACGCAACGCACAGGCACCCCGAAAAAGGGAGATAATGTGCACGCAACCCCTCCTAGACCACGTGCATGGAAAAAAAACCTGCACTACGCTGTGGCACCCAGAAACACAAAAATGAACGTATGCATGTCACACACAGCCTAGACTGACCTCTGAAGGGGGAGGCAACACACGGGGCAAGCACAGATGTCAAATACGTGCGCGACTCACCGTCTGCCAGGAAATATCGCGTGGCAACACCCCCGCCAAAAGAAGAATTGTACGCTGTCTGAGGAGACAGGACAACAGGAGAAGTGAACACTGTTTGAGGAAACAGGCCCAGGAAAAAGAAAAGAAGAGAAAAAGCTGTCAGAGGTAACAGGGAGTACAAACTTGGAACGCCGTTAAGTAAATCGCGTGTGAACCGACAGGAAGTACAGATTTCATCCACTTGCTCTCCACGTAAAGCACGTACAAGGAAATGGTGTTCTACACGTACCTTTTAAAGATGCCCACACGTCCAGCGTCACTTCCGCATGTATGCGCTAAGGCCCCATCCTCCAATTACTCTGACGTGCAGTCATTGGACGTGTAACATGCACCCGTGTACAGGGAAATGCCCACGCACGCACGTCACAGACGCGCATACGCGCTAAGGCCCTTTCCTCGAATTACATGCAGACGTGCTGGATTTTCACGTGCCAAATCACTCCGTATCAAGCTGGCCACACATAAGCACACGGAAGACAACGCTCCTGCCCGGAAGGCCGAATTACTGCCCCCCAGTGCCCCGAGCACGTTCCCACCTGCCATCTGCTGCTGCCTGATTGCCTGCTGCCCACGTGCCCTGCCATTTGCTGCCTGCACATCAGCCAGGGGTGCTGTTGCTGTGACCACCCCTGCTGGAACCGAAGACTCCCGACTAGGATTCCATCGCTCCACAGACCAGCCCCAGGACCCAGTGTCCCACCCACTCCTGCCTCTGGGGTTGTCATGTCGGGCACTGCAACATCTGGCACCACTGACAACCCCCGGCCAGAGAGGCAGAGGGGCACCAGCTTCACTGCCACCGAAGTTGGTGTCCTGGTGGAGAAAGTCCTGGGGCAGTATGATGCCCTCTTCGGAAGTTTGCGTGCCGACAAGGAAGGACGGACTCGGACCTGGATGGACATCGTGACTGCCATCAATGCGGAGGGGGTGCCATTCCGACTATTCCATCATATCAAGAAGCGCTGGGAGGACTTCAGGTCCAGGACCCTCAACAAGGCCCGGCGCCTCTTGAAGGCAGCGGATGCTAAGGGGCGCCGGGGCCACTTGTTGGACAATCAGATGAGGGTCCTGGAACGCATATCCCCAGCGCTCCACATCCAGGTCCTTGAGGGGCAGACCCGTCTGGAGTAGAGCGGTAAGTGTACATGCATCATGATTGTGTGCTGTGCATGTGGTGATGTGTCAGTAGTGTGCAGGTTGCACATGTGTTTTTATGGGGCCAAGTATGGGGGGGGTGTACAGGGCCGTGAGGCTAACACATGCAAGGGCAGTCATGTGTGAGACATGGATGGTGCTTGTGTGTGTGGGCTTGCATGCCAAATGCAGTTGTGTGGGCACACATGTTTGGATGAATGTGTATGTAAGTAGGCATGTTCGTGATGTCACACATGGATGTTGTTTTCAGCTGCATGTATCAGCACTGTGTACATGTGCATGTGTGTGTATTTGACAAGGGTGCAACAGTGATGCAACATGGATGCATGTGACAGCGGGATGCGGAAACCTGATTGGCAGATGTGACATGGATGCCAATCTGAACACTGCCACAGTTGGCAGAGGGGTACACATGAAAGCAAGTGTGGTGGTGTGTGTGCATGTGTAGTGCACTCCCTGTGTTGCATATATGATGTCTGGCTCACCTTTGCCTGCTCATGCTGTTGTATGTGTATGGATGGTGCTGGCTGTTGCGATATGGCTGTGGTATGGCTCATCTGTGCGAGTTGAAATGACTTGTGTGTTGGCGATTGTGATGCCATGTCTGAGGTTTGCCAATGCCACTCTTGTACAACTGTCATGTGTGTATGTGTCCATTGTACAGTGCCCTGATGCCTGTGTTTTATTTCTCCCTGTCTGCAGCGTCAACTGATGAAGAGGGCGGAGAGGTTGCTGTGGAGCACAGCGGCGGGGATCGCACCGCCAGCCGGAGACGCAAAGCCCAGCTCCCCTCCCAGGTTGTCATCTCGTCGGGGAGTGAGGAGTCCGGTGCCACGTCTCATGCCGCAGCTGCCGGGGGGAGGTCCAAGAGGCGGAGGTCGGAGTTTGACTCCTCGGCAGCAGAAGGGGCAGCTGGGACCCCACAGGGCCCAACAGGGGAAGATGGCACAGAGTCATCCAGGTTGGTGGGGGGTTTGGTGGAGGAGGAGGCCGTGCAAGCGACAGAGACGGGGTCTGGAGGTGGGGATTCCACTGGTGCTAGTGGTGCAGTGCAGGACCAGGGACAGGAGGCAGCACAGGCCGCCACGGAGGTGCCTGTGTGCAATCCTGTCCCTGATCCTGTCACTGCATCATCTTGCACCAGCAGGGATGCCTACGTCCAGACCCGTTTTCAGGCAGGGGATGAGCTCACAACAACTGGCCTTCCTCTGCCTGCGGACGTGGCTATCCAGGTACGGGTTGAGCCTGTCCTGACTGGTGTGGCGTTGCGTCAATGGGCCATGCGAGGTGACTTGCAGTCTTTTCATGAGGAGACTGCACGTCATCTCGAATGGCTTGTTGACCGCGTCGGCCTACTGGGACAGGTCACCCAGCCGGATTCCTCTGTTTGCTGCAGCATGCTCCGACCCCCTCCTCAACTGAACACCCTATGCACCAGTCGTCCTCCGTGCCATCTTCCCACCCATTTGTCACCTGGGTGCCCTGTGGAGCTGCCTCTGACGGTGTGGCCAGGCTGGTGGAGGAGGCATCCCTTCCACAGTCGGGAGTCGAACGTCCAGCAGGGGTGGCCACATCAACGTCTGCACCCTAGCCGGTGCAGGATGTGCAGGCAGCAGGAGCCAGGGTACGGGCAGAGGCACAGCAGCAGCAGCAACGAGGTGGGAGCCATGATGGCTCGGGGCCTTCGACATCGGAGGGGCAAGCATCGGCCGGAGGGCAGGAGGACCCATGACGGGAAGTGTCTTCCGTGTGGCAGCGGTTGGGCCACGCCATAGATGCGGAGCGGCAGCGGGCGGAAGAGGCACGGCTCACGATGGTCAGGGCGGAGAACTCCATGCGGAGGGCCCTGAGGCGGGCCGAGTGCCTCAAGGCAATCCGCAGGGAGTTGGAGGTGAACATGTCATCTGCCCTTCTGACCCTCGGGGCCATGGAGGAGGACTGCCTCCAGGACATTGAGCAGGAGTTTGATGATCCCCTGGCCCGGAACATCCCGAAGTGAGCCATCGGACTAACCCGCTGCCCTTGTAAATAGTTCTGTAGTTAGTGTTAGGTTTCCTTTGCTTTTTTATATTTTTTGGACCTTTTGGACAATGGGCCACATTTTTGTATATAGTTATTTTTTATTAGGTAGTCTTATTAGATAGGTTTCATTTCTTCTGTTGGGATCATGGACCTTGGATTGTTTATCTGTATATAGTTGACTGTTGGGATTTTTTTTTTTCATTTTGATTTTACCCATGGTTCAATGGTGTTTGGTTTTAATTTTCCACTGGATTTACTTTTGTGAACTGTGACTTTGGACACCTTTCCTTTGGATTACGATTTGTGGTTTTACATTATTTTACGGACATGCTACTTTTTGTTTTTAATTCACATTTTCGTTTGTTTCTTTTTGATTCCATTTATGTTGCTTTTAATACATATTTTTTCATCATACTTCAATGTGTTGTATCGTCTCATTGGTTTCATGCATGTCATGATTTAGGTTTTGACATTCCCTGACACCCATTGTGTGTATGTGAGGGAGATGTGTTCATTTGCTTACTTGCCATTGGGGGTTGTATCATGTAATTGGCATTTCTAAGTGGGTGGATGCAATACTTGGGTGGGTGTTTGGCATGTGGAGGCTGCCCATAAGGGCCAGGGATCTAGATTGTGATGACGTGTTGGCTGGGGGACATGTGTGGGGCCTGGTGGAGGGTGCCCCACAGTACTGGGAGGTGGGGGTGCAGAGAGACAGGAGTGGGGGCCTGGTGGAGGGTGCCCTACACTGCTGGGGGGTGGGGGTGCAGGGAGACAGGAGTGGGGCCTGCTGGCAGGTGCCCCTGACTGGTGGGGGGTGGGGGTGCTGGGAGACATGAGTTGGACATGAGTGGGGCCCTGGTGGAGGGTGCCCCACAGTGCTGGGGGGTGTGGGTGCAGGGGGACATGAGTTGGACATGAGTGGGCCTGGTGGAGGGTGTCCTGCACTGCTGGGGGGTGGGGGTGCAGGGAGACATGAGTTGGACCTGAGTGGGGGCCTGGTGGAGGGTGCCCTGCACTGCTGGGGGGTGGGGGTGCAGGGAGACAGGAGTGGGGGCCTGGTGGAGGGTGCCCCACAGTGCTGGGGGGTGGGGGTACAGGGGGACATGAGTTGGACCTGAGTGGGGGCCTGGTGGAGGGTGCCCCACAGTGCTGGGGGGTGGGGGTGCAGGGGGACATGCGTTGGACATGAGTGGGGCCTGGTGGAGGGTGCCCTGCACTGCTGGGGGGTGGGGGTGCAGGGAGACATGAGTTGGACCTAAGTGGGGGCCTGCTGGCAGGAGCCCCTGACTGGTGGGGGTGGGGGTGCAGGGAGACAGGACTGGGGGCCTGGTGGAGGGTGCCCTGCACTGCTGGGGGGTGGGGTGCAGGGAGACAGGAGTGGGGGTCTGGTGGAGGGTGCCCCTGGATGCAGGGGGGCGGGGGTGCAGGGGGACAGGAGTGGGGGCCTGGAGGAGGGTGCCCCACAGTGCTGGGGGAGGGGGTGCAGGGAGACATGAGTTGGACATGAGTGGGGGCCTGGTGGAGGGTGCCCCACAGTACTGGGTGGTGGGGATGCAGGGAGACAGGAGTGGGGGCCTGGTGGAGGGTGCCCTGCACTGCTGGGGGGTGGGGGTGCAGGGAGACAGAAGTGGGGGCCTGCTGGCAGGTACCCCTGACTGGTGAGGGGTGGGGGTGCTGGGAGACATGAGTTGGACATGAGTGGGGGCCTGGTGGAGGGTGCCCCATGGTGCTGGGGGGTGGGGGTGCAGGGGGACATGAGTTGGACCTGAGTGGGGGCCTGCTGGCAGGTGCCCCTGACTGGTGGGGGGTGGGGGTGCAGGGAGACAGGAGTGGGGGCCTGGTGGAGGGTGCCCTGTACTGCTGGGGGGTGGGGGTGCAGGGAGACAGGAGTGGGGGCCTGGTGGAGGGTGCCCCTGGATGCAGGGGTCTGGGGGTGCAGGGGGACTGGAGTGGGGGCCTGGTGGAGAGTGCCCCACAGTGCTGGGGGGTGGGGGTGCAGGGAGACATGAGTTGGACATGAGTGGGGGCCTGGTGGAGGGTGCCCCACAGTGCTGGGGGGTGGGGGTGCAGGGGGACATGAGTTGGACCTGAGTGGGGGCTTGGTGGAGGGTGCCCCACAGTGCTGGGGGGTGGGGGTGCAGGGGGACATGAGTTGGACATGAGTGGGGCCTGGTGGAGGGTGCCCTGCACTGCTGGGGGGTGGGGGTGCAGGGAGACATAAGTTGGACCTACGTGGGGGCCTGCTGGCAGGTGCCCCTGACTGGTGGGGGGTGGGGGTGCAGGGAGACAGGACTGGGGGCCTGGTGGAGGGTGCCCTGCACTGCTGGGGGGTGGGGTGCAGGGAGACAGGAGTGGGGGCCTTTTGGAGGGTGCCCCTGGATGCAGGGGGGTAGGGGTGCAGGGGGACAGGAGTGGGGGCCTGGTGGAGGGTGCCCCACAGTTCTGGGGGGTAGGGATGCAGGGGGACATGAGTTGGACATGAGTGGGGGCCTGGTGGAGGGTGCCCCACAGTGCTGGGGGGTGGGGGTGCAGGGGGACATGAGTTGGACCTGAGTGGGGCCTGGTGGAGGGTGCCCTGCACTGGTGGGGGGTGGGGGTACAGGGAGACATGAGTTGGACCTGAGTGGGGGCCTGCTGGCAGGTGGCCCTGACTGGTGGGGGGTGGGGGTGCAGGGAGACAGGAGTGGGGGCCTGGTGGAGGGTGCCCTGCACTGCTGGGAGTTGGGGGTGCAGGGAGACAGGAGTGGGGGCCTGGTGGAGGGTGCCCCTGGAGGCAGGGGGTGGGGGTGCAGGGGGACAGGAGTGGGGGCCTGGTGGAGGGTGCCCCACAGTGCTGGGGGGTGAGGGTGCAGGGGGACATGAGTTGGACATGAGTGGGGGCCTGGTGAAGGGTGCCCCACAGTGCTGGGTTGTGGGGGTGCAGGGGGACATGAGTTGGACCTGAGTGGGGGCCTGCTGGCAGGTGCCCCTGACTGCTGGGGGGTGGGGGTGCAGGGAGACAGGAGTGGGGGACTGGTGGAGTGTGCCCTGCACTGCTGGGGGTGGGGGTGCAGGGAGACAGGAGTGGTGACCTGCTGGCAGGTGCCCCTGACTGGTGGGGGGTGGGGTGCAGGGAGACAGGAGTGGGGGCCTGGTGGAGGGTGCCCTGCACTGCTGGTGCGTGGGGGTGCAGGGAGACAGGAGTGGGGGCCTGGTGGAGGGTGCCTTGCACTGTTGGGGGGTGGGAGTGCAGGGAGAAAGGAGTGGGGGCCTGCTGGCAGGTGACCCTGACTGGTGGGGGGTGGGGGTGCAGGGAGACAGGAGTGGGGGCCTGGTGGAGGGTGCCCTGCACTGCTGGGGGGTGGGGGTGCAGGGAGACAGGAGTTGGACCTGAGTGGGGACCTGCTGGCAGGTGCCCCTGACTGGTGGGGGGTGGGGATGCAGGGAGACAGGAGTGGGGGCCTGGTGGAGGGTGCCCCACAGTCCTGGGGGGTGGGGGTGCTAGGGTGCAGGGGGACATTAGGTGGACATGAGTGGGGCCTGGTGGCAGGTGTCCTGCACTGCGGGGGTGTGGGGGTGCAGGGAGACAGGAGTGGGGGCCTGGCGGAGGGTGCCCCAAAGTGCTGGGGGGTGAGGGTGTGAGGGTGCTGGGAGACATGCGTTGTTGATCAGTGGTGCAAGGTGACTTGTGGGTTGGCTGGGGGGCATGCCCATGGTGGATGGGCTGCCTGCGGGACATGAGCAGGGGTGCAGGGTAGTCCCCTGTGGTGTGGGCTGCCTGCAAGGGCCGTAGAGGGTGTAGAGGGAACACCTGGGAGGACCCACATGGACAATTCACGTGTAGTACTCTATGCGCACCCCTGAAATACACGTGCCCTGATGGAATAGCGTGTTATACTTCCCGCGCACCACGTAAATACACGTACCCTGCTGAATTTGCGTGTGATACTTACCGCGCACCCCTGGAATACACGTGCCCTGATGGATTTGCGTGTATTACTTCACGCGCACCCCTGATGTACACGTACCCAGGCAATTCGCGTGTGAAAATTCCCGTGAACCACTGAAATAAACGTTCCCCGCTTGGCTTTTGCTGTTTGGCAGCCCTGTGGACTGGTTCAGGGTTAGCGCAGACATTTGCGATGAATCGGGAATTTTGATGGCTTTTCCTTGCGCGAGGGCGTTCTTGGGGGCGTAACTGGCACTGCTGAAGGGTCGCTGCCCCACTCTGCGCCACGGCTGGTTTTGGAGGCTAAAATCCATGAATACACTTTGCGATAAAATTGATTTTTTCGCACGCGGCTGGCGCAGTGTATCGCACAGGGACACTGTGCGCCAGCAGCGTGCGCCACTTTTGTGCGAAATTCTATGAATTACCCTGTAAATGTGGAATACATATTCCACCTACTCTTTGAAAATGAACTCTATGCTACGGAGTTGCACACACATTGAAATCAGGTACTCATTTTCAAAATATGTCAGCTACACAATTACTACTAAAAGTGCAAGAAAAAGATGAGGTTCTACAATCAAGCATTACAAATCTTTTAGCAAACATGTTTGGTACAAAAGAATACTGGTTCAGACGTCATGGAGATGTACATTGTATGATAAGAAACCTTGGCCCACCCACTTGGTTTTTTACATTAAGTTGTGCAGAATATACAAGTGAAGATTTACATGATTTCATACAAATAGAAAACAAAAACAAAACAAACATAGATATACTAACACCTGGAGAAATCTGCTCTCTAGATCCTGTTAATGTTTCAAGATATTTCCATCATCGCTTCATTGCTATGCTACACTTTATTTGTAATAAAACTGTCCCTTCCATTGGAGAAGTGCAACACTTTTTTTGGAGAAAAAAAAAAATTAGCCAGAGGAGCACCACATAACTACATGTTTTTATGGATTAAAGATGCTCCTAAATTTGGTCAAGACAGTGATGCCACTGTTTTACAGTTTATCGAAAAATATGTCACTTGTGAAATTCCTTCGCAAACAACAAACAGTGACCTTCATGCACAAATTTATATAAAAACAAAGGGAAGTACTACACCAAATGCCGCTTTAGTTTCCCTAGACCAGTTGCAACAACAGGTCAAGAAAACAACTTCATGTCTTCAGTTAGACATAGAGTCAATAGTAAATCACTTTAGAACATATATTACATAAAAAGGACAGAAGAAGCAAAATATATCAATAATTCCAATGCAATGATTGCTCTCTTATGAAATGCAAACATAGATGTGCAGTACATTGCAGACAATTCCACTGCAGTTGCACGATATATCACAGCCTACTTAACCAAAGCAGAAAAATCAGAGCTTCAAGACCTCTGGGCTGACTTATCATTTTACAAAACACTGTCACAGAAATTGTACAGCTTAGGCATAAAAATGCTCTCTCATAGAGAATGTGGCTGCTATGAAGCTGCAGACCGTTTAATCGGTACTGCTTTGTAGTGAAAATCTGAAAATTTAGTATGGCTAAGTCTTGGTCCTTCTAAATGTAGAAAACAAGTTCTCAAATCATTTGAGGACATAGAAACAACAGCCAAAAATGATCCCAACAGCCATAACATTTTGAAAAATTATTTACTAGATACATACTACCCAAACAGGAGTACCACTTTGGAAACCATGTGTCTATACCACATAGCCCAAAACTTCACATACAAAAATAATATAAAACCAGATGAAAACAAAGGTAGACACAGAGTGACAAATTGTGAAGGCAGCTTAGTAAAACTTACCAAACAAAGCTTAATTAATCATATCAAATTGTCATTAAAAACTCTTCAACATAAAGAACTATATTACATTTCCCTGCTACAACTTTTTTAAACCATGGAGAAAAGAAAAAGAGTTACTAGATATCTATGACTCCTATGAAGACGCTTTCAACGCAAATAAAAGTACTATAACAGATGTAAAATTTACACAGTACAAAACACTGTTGCACAATGAACAGCAACATGAAGAAGAACTCCAGGCCCAACTAGATGAGGACACTCCCGACAGTAGTCAACCTTCTGTAACAGGAAGCCAAAAATCACTGGGACAGCCACTAATAGCAAACTAGACAGAATTAGCTATGACATAAGTAGAAAACACCATGGGGGTCATTCCGATGTTGGAGGTAAGGGATTACCGGCGCCTTTAAGGGCACCGATGGCGGTAATCCCTTACCTCTGTATTCTGAGTTCCCTTTGCGGGTCCCTCTTTACCTCCTGCTTTTAGCAGGAGTAAATTACGGGACCCGCAAAGTGACCTTGGAGTAAATTACGGCACCGTAATTTATGGTGCCATAATTACCTCCTTCCCCATTCCCATTGAGCCCTATGGCGGCAGAAATGGGGATGGGGAAGGGCTATGGTGCATGGGGAATTACCGGTCCATCCAACCTTGGAATGGACCGGAAATTACTCCATTCACCATGCCGGTATTCCATGGAGTAAATAGCTCCATGGTTGGAGCTATTTACTCCATGGTGTAGTCCTAACTCGGAATGAGGGCCCATGTGTCTCTATGAACAAGATACAGAAGACTTCACTGTACTGAAATCAAAACTGAACAGTGAACAGCGTAGCATTTCCCAAGAAATAACAAAATAAATTGGACATGGTCTACAATATGAACATAAAACCTGTACCTGCCAAAACTTCAAACCTATACTGCTATACGTCAGTGGTCAAGCTGGTTCAGGAAAAACATTCTTAATCAAATTCATCAGCAAGTTCCTTCAACAATTGACAAACAACAAACTGTCAGCTGTTGTAACTGCCCCCACAGGTTTAGCTGCCTACAACATAGGCAGTGTCACTTTACACTAATCACTACTCCTTCCAGTAGAACACCAAAACAAATTAGATTATAACAAACTTTCTCCAGAAGCTGCAATGGCCATAACTCAAGTGCTACTGATGTCATGGAAAAAATAGCACACAAAAATGTCAATTGTATGTCCTTGATGCCAACTCTTCAAACCTGTTTAAAATTCAATGAAACAATGTTGAAAAAAGAAATGCAAACAATAATTGAAATTTGCTCCACAGACAAACTGGACGTACATGGTATGACACTACCCATGTGTCAACAAGCCACAACAAGACTAAATACCTTAGAAAACTCTATCTCCAACACAGCTGGTTTGGAGAAAATATTAAAATTATCTTTACACTGTAGAGTAATGCTTAAACGTAACCTTGACATGGAGCAAGGACTCATTAATGGAGCACTTGGTACAGTTGTTGGCTTTCAAACATGCCCGCGTGACAACAACAGTTTGTCAATATTATCTTTGAGAAACTATCAGAAGTTAAAAGGATAGGACGCTCAACAGCCCACTTCCTTCTTTTTAAAGACATGTATGTACACAGAGAACAATTTTCTCTAACTTTGGCATAAGCAGTTACCATTCACAAATCACAAGGTCTTACCCTGGGTAAAGCATTGATAGATTTTGGGAGCACAGTCTTTAAAGAAGGCATGAGCTGTGTAGCACTATCACGCTTACGTACACTTGACAGACTATTTCTAATCAACTTTGATGCAAGTAAAGTCAATGCTGATATTCCTTACATTCTAGTATACAATAGACTACGTTCAGTGTACACCCCATCTAAAAACCTATCCTGTTCCACAAAAAGCAAAACGTTGTAAAAGAAAACTACTTCAAACAGAAACGAAACAGGATCTCACTGCAATTCCACCAAAGAAAGTAAAAGAAAGTAATAATTCATCAAATACCACAACCAAAGAAAAATCTACTGCTCAAAATAACTCTCAAGTACTTCTTCGAAGAAGCAACACACACTCTGAACAAATGACTTCGACCCAGAACTATCAGGTCCATACAAATTTTCAAATATAACTGGTGTAAATTGCAACACAAATGTAGCAATACATATTCTATTCCAATTGCCACCAATTATTGACAACATTTACTTACATAATACAGACAATTGTGTTTGCAAATGTTAGTCCTTCATAGAAATGCGACCAACAATCCTGACAACACCTACAGTGTTCATGGAATAAGACATGAATTGGAATACTGTGCTGGAATGGTCACATTCACTATAAACTCACCAGAAGATACACAAGAATGTATAATCTACTTACTACAAGTACTGGAAAACAAAAACATACCAATGAATGAAATCTTCCAGATTTCATACATGTGGAAACATACATACACTCTCTGCAGCCAAGTGGCACAGGAACAAGTCCCTAATGAATGCTTTGTGTATGTACCCATACCTAACTGTGAATCCATTCCATTTCAGCAACTTTTACAAAATGCAAACCATGGCAGATTATGTACTACCTTGAATTCAGATAATCGCTCCATGATACAAATACAGACACATAGTAAATACCTAATAGTAATGCTTTTACGTTACAATGCAGATGGTACCAAAAACAACTGCAAGCTGACAGGATTCACACATGGTCAAGTATCACTTTGTAAGAAAACCTTCACAAGAATTGGTGTAATCTACCACACAGGAGCCACAACCAATGCAGGTCACTACACTGCATATATAAAAAAAGAATTGTGGCTGGTTTGAATGTAATGATAGTAACATTACCCTAAAGCAGAGATTACCAGCAAATCTTATGAACGCTATTTAATATTCTGAAAACCAAAATTTAATAACTAATCTGTGCATAAAAATTAACAAAACTTCAATTAGAAAACTATAAACAGTTAGAATATGCCAACAGGTATCTAACTGCCCCAGGATTCTGCAACAACCAAACAGATAAATCAATACCGCTAAAATATAACAAGAAATAAACAGTTAGAATACACCAACAAGTATCAAACTGCCCCAGAAATCGCCAACAAGCCAACAGATAGAAGATTTGCCAGAAACAACAAATAAGCACTGAAAACAAAGAAAGAAATATATTGTACCATAACAAAAAAGTTTCTTTTTTAATCCAGCATGGATTTTTTTTCCCCACAGACCCAATGATTTAATAAACAAACACAGAAACTGAGCAAATTGCACATTATACTGGTTTGAGATATAGTACTTCTAAAGTACTAAATATGAGATTCACAAATAATGCAGAAATGTCTACTATGCAATGCAATAACTCATTATGAACTACCTACACTAACATATGATATTTTCTTTTATCACAGTGATTAAAACAGAATATCTGCTCCAGTTACCCAAGTCATGAAAAAAATATATCCAATCATCACAAAAAGTCAAACAGTAAGTATATTATAATTCAACTCACAAATACTGCTGCATAACACAACCATTCAAGCAAACATCTAACCATACACCACAATCCAAAATGTTTTTGCTTCCATGGTTATGTTATACTGCAGTGCTTGTTACCAAACTCTACAATCTTAATTGCATGACTTATCCAAAACTTCACATACAAACTCTACAAATCAAACAGTACACAAACTTTTGATTTGTGGATATTTGACGGATGTTTGATTCTATGGGTGTGTTATGCTGCGGTGATTGTGGCCAGGGCCTAGAGTCTTAGGTGCATGGCCAAAGGCCCATACTAAAGTAAAATAGCCAGTAGTACATTTATAATGTCCGTGGACATCCGTGAAGACCGTGGACATGATGAACACATCAGGGGCACCTGCTACCTAAACAAATACAACATTTGACCCATCTCTTACTCCCCCACCCTCCCCAAGCACTCTTACACACCAACACACTCCCCAAAATAGTATTTTTCCCCTGTTTGACGTTGCGCTGTCCGCAGATATCCGCAAATCCAAGATGGCGGGTGCATCAAAACAATGTGATGCACCTCACACTTCAGCCCAGCCAATCAACGAACACGTCGTGTGTCCGTGGACCTGACGCAAGCCGATTAGCCAATCAGTGTCCTGCCTGTGGAGCGAACAGAGAAATATGTCCGAGGAGCAGACATAGATATCACTAATTTATTCTACTTTTTGGTCGTTTTAAATAAAACTACGGGATGGATTTCCGCCAAATTTACAAAAGCACACATTCAGGACCAAGCCGCTGCTCCTGCTGCAAATTTGGTGCAAATCCGTCCAGTGGTTTGAGCTGTTGTAGGCATGAGAAAAGTTTTTTCACCATTCACTCTATGGGAAAAAAATACATTATGGAGCCCCCTATAACTTTGCCCCCCTACACCAAACCTCCCAAAAAAATTCAGAGTGGGCCATATACTTTTTTTGCAAAGTTTGGTGAGGATTCGTCCAGGGAGAGCGAAGTTATAAGCCACCCAAAAAGTGCTCTTACTATGGGATTAGCAACCTAACCATAACTACACACCCACTACCGCAGGCCGTGTAATATATGACATGGCATGCGGTTGCGGGCATGCAGTTATGGTTAAGTTGCTAAACCCATAGGAGGAGCACATTTTAGGCGGTTTATAAGTTTGGTTAGGTTTGGTCAAGGGGGGGAAAAGTTATAGGGGGGTCCCAACATTTCTTTTTTTCCCATAGACTGAATGGAGAAAAATGTTTGCTCACGCCTGCAGCCCAAACCGCTGGATGGATGTTCACCGAATTTGCGGCAGGAGTGGTGGCTTGGTCCCGAAAGCGTGCTTTTGTAAAGTTGGTAAAAATCCGTCCAGTAGTTTTTTTTTAAATGACCAAAAAGTATATCTAAATAAATTAGTGATATCTATGTCTGCTCCGCGGACACACTTCCCTGTTTGCTCCGTGGACAGGACACCAATTGGCTAATCGGCCTGCGTCATGTCCGTGGACACGCAACATGTTCAATGATTGGTTGGGGTGAAGCGTAAAGAGCATCACATTGTGTCGATGCGCCCGCCATATTGGTTCAGTGTGGAAGTGAGTATAAATCCAATTGTGGGGAGTGTGTTGGTGTGTAGGAGTGCTTGGAGAGGGTGGAGGAGTAAGAGATGGGTCAAATGATGTATTTATTTAGGTGGGAGAATGCCATGATGTGTTTGCGGTGTCCACGGTCAGCACAGTTTTTCCACGGACATACTAAACACTGGAGGCACTACTGGCTAATTTACTTTACTATGATGTTGGTTTTGGGTCGTTAGTAGAGCATTGGGTAAAGAGAGTATGTATTGAAGAGTTTGTGCATTGGTTGTAATTATTATTTGAAAATGCTAATTGAAGTGGATAGGTTTTGAGGTGGATGTGTTATGTTTTTGGGTTGTAGTTATTCGGTAGGTGTTTGTTTCTATGGGTTTATTATGCTGTGGTGGTTGTGGCCAGGGCCTAGAGTCTTGGGTGCATGGTCCTGCGATGCACCCAAGACTCTAGGCCCTGGCCACAACCCCCACAGCATAATACACCAATGTTGCCAAACTTTTTGATTGTGGTTTGTGAGCTGCTTAGGGGATATGTTTTCAAAAATGTGAGTGCTAATGGGCAGTAGTGTAATAGTGTTTATAGGGTAGTGAGATGATGTGTGTTAGTTTGTTTGTTGGATTGTGTTCAGAATGTTGGTATTGAAGACTGTAGGCATTTCGGGTTGTATTTATTGGTGAGGTGTTCCTTTGCATGGTTGTGTTATGTTGCAGTGTTTGAGAGTGCAATCATTATATACTTACTGTTTCCTTTGTTGGGGCTGTATGTACAGTTTTGGCCAGGCCATTTAGTCCAGATTATAGTGTTTGGCAACAAACACTGCAGCATAAAATACCCATGGAAGCAAACATTTTGGATTGTGGTCTGTGGTCAGGTGTTTGCTTGAATGGGTGTGTTATGCTGTTGTGTTTGTGAGTGCAATCAATATATACTTACTGTTTGACTTTTTGTGGTTGTATTCAGTTTTTATCATGACATTGGTAGTTGGAGCTGACTTCTTTTTAATCACTGTGGTAAAAGAAAAAATCACATGTTAATGTAGGTAGCTTATAATGAGTATCACATTGCATACTAGACATGTCTGTATTTTGCCTGCTCTCATAGTTAGTTCTTTAGAAGTACAATAGTTCAAACAAGTGTACTGTGCAATTTTCTCAGTTCCTGTGTTTGTTTATTAAATCATTGGGTCTGTGGGAAAAAAATCCATGCTGGATTAAAAAAAAAAACTTTCTACGTTGTGGTGTAATATATTTCTTTCATTGATTTGGAAGTGGTGGTAGTATCGTTGCAATTAGATAGCAGTTGGTGTATTCTATTTGTTTATTTCTTTTTTCCATTTTAGTGGTATTCATATATCCGTTGGCTTGTTGCAGATTTGTGGGGCAGTTAGATAGATGTTGGTGTATTCTAACTGTTTATTTCTTGTTTCATTTTAGTGGTATTCATTTATCTGTTTGCTTGTTGCAGAATCTTGGGGCAGTTAGATACCTGTTGGCGTATTCTAACTGTTCAAAGTTTTGAAGTTGAAGTTTGGTTTATGTTCATACACAGATTATTTATTATATTTTAGTTTTAAGAATATTAAGTAAGCGTTTACAAGATTTGCTGGTAATCTCTGTTTTAGAGTAATGGTAATATCATTACATTCAAACCATCGACAATTCTTTTTTATATATGCAGTGTAGTGACCTGCATTGGTTGTGGTTCCTGCATGGTATATAATACCTATTGTTGTGAAGGTTTTATTACCAAGTGATACTTGACTATGTGTGAATCCAGTCAGCTTGAAGTTCTTTTTGGAACCATCTGCATTGTAAAGTAAAAGCATTACTTTTACGTATTTACTATGTGTCTGTATTTGTAAGATGAAGCGATTATCTGAATTGCAGGTAGTACATAATCTGCTATGGTTTGCATTTTGTACAAGTTGCTGAAATTGAATGGATTCACAGTTAGGTATGGATACATATACGAAGTGTTAATTAGAAACTTCTTCTTGTGCTACATGGCTGCAAAGAGTGCATGTATGTTTCCACATATATGAAATATGGAAGATTTGATTTATGGGTATGTTTTTGTTTTCTAGTACTTGTATTAAGTACATTAGAAATTCTTGCGGATCTTCTTGTGTGTTTGTAGTGAATTTGACAATTCCAGCACAGTAGTCCAATTCCTGCCTTATTCCAGAAACACTGTAAGTGTTGTCAGGATTGTTGGTTGCATGTCTGTGAAGCACTAACGTTTGCAATCACAATTGATCTGTCCTGTTTAAGTAAATCTTATCAATCATTGGTGGCAATTGGAATAGAATATTGATTGCTACATTTGCGTAGCAATTTATACCAGTTGTATTTGAACATGTGAATGGACCTGACAGTTCTGTGTCCAAGTCATTTGTTTGGAGTGTGTGTTGTTTCTTTGAAGAGGTAGTTGACTTACTTTGAGAAGCAGATTGTTCTTTGGTTGTGGTCCTTGATGAAGTATTAGCTTCTTTTACTTTCTTTGGAGGAATTGCTGTGAGATCCTGCATAGTTTGAGTCTGAAGTAGTTTTCTTTTACAAAATGTTGCTTTTTGCAGAACTAGATCAGTTTTTAGATAGGGGTGTAGACTTAACACAGTCTATTTTATTTTAGAATGCAAGGAATATCAGCATTTACTTTACTTGCATCAAAGTTGATTAGAAATAGCCTGTCAAGTGTATGTAAGCTTGATAGTACTACATAGCTCATGCCTTCTTTAAAGTCTGTGCTACCAATATCTATCAATGCATTATATAGGGTAAGACCTTGTGATTTGTGAATGGTGACTGCATATGTTAGAGTTAGAGAAAATCATACATGTCTTTGAAAAGAAGGAAGCGGGCTGTTGAGCATCCTATCATTTTAACTTCTGATAGTTTGTCTAAGAGAATATTGACAAACTGAATGTTATTGTCACGTGGGTATGTTTGAAAGCCAACAACTGTACCAAGTGCTCCATTAACTAGTCCTTGGTCCATGTCAAGGTTACGTTTAAGCATTACTCTACAGTTTAAAGATAATTTTAATATTTTCTGAAAATCTGCTGTGTTAGAGTTTTCTAAGGTATTTATCCTTGTTGTGGCTTGTTGACACATGGGTAGTGTCATACCATGTACATTCAGAGTGTCTGTGGAGAACATTTGAAGTATTGGTTGCATTTCTTTTTTTAACATTGTTTCATAAAATTTTGAACAGCTTGCAAGTGTTGGCATCAAGGACATACAGTTTACATTTGTGTGTGCTAATTGTTCCATGACATCAGTAGCACATGTGTTATGGCTGTAAAGTGCATGGATGAGCCTGGTTTTTAATATAGATTGTGCTTCTTGAGTTAGTACACAACTCGAATGCTTTTAAAAATGTTGGTGTATGTGAGGTCTGCAGACTGACACATGTTTTCAGTTAATTCTCTGTATTGGAAATGTTGCCAAAAGTTGACATTTCCTGTGCTGCCAAGAGTTTTACGGCATAGTTTGTGCCCTAAGCTTTTAAAAATAGGTTCACCTTTAACTGGTGTTAATGGAAGATCTCCGAAAACTATAATATGTTTTCCTCCAAAGAGTTCTGCATAGTCTGTTTTCAATACCTCTTGTAATCTGTGGTGAATGAAGGCTAACATTAGATTGGAAACCATGCTTACCTCATCTATTAGCAGCATTTTCATTTGTTTGGAAACTCTGTTTAGTTCCATTGCAGCTTCTGGAGAAAGTTTGTAATAGTCTAATTTGTTTTGGTGTTCTACTGGAAGGAGTAGTAAATGGTGTAAAATGACACCATCTATGTTGTAGGCAGCTAAACCTGTGGGGGCAGTTACAACAGATGACAGTTTTTTGTTTGTCAACTGTTGGAGGAACTTGCTGATGATTTGGATTAAGAATGTTTTGCCTGAACAAGCTTGACCATTCATGTATAGCAGTATAGGTTTGTAGTCTTGGAAGATACAATTTTAACTTTCAAGCTGCACACCACGTTCAATTTGTTTTGTTACTTCTTGGAAAATGCTACGCTGCTCATTGATTAGTTGTGATTTTAGTAGAGAAAAGTCTTCTGTGGATTGCTCATACTGACACATGGTGTTTTCTAATTCTGTCATGGCTAATTCTGCTACATGTGCTAATAGTGGCTGTCCAAGTGGTTCGTGACTTCCTGTTACAGAAGGTTGATTACTGTCAGGAGTGTTCACATCTAGTTGCGCCTGGAGTTCTTCTTGTTGCTGTTCATTGTGCAACAACGTTTTGTACTGTGTAAAGTTTACGTCTGTTATAGTGCTTTCATTTTCTTTGAAAGCGTCTTCATAGGAGTCAAAGGTATCTAGTAAATCTTCTTCTTTTCTCCATGGTTTAAAAAGTTGTAGCAGGTTCATGTAATACAGTTCTTTATGTTGAAGAGTTTTTAATGACAATTTGATATGATTAATTAAGCTTCATTTGGTAAGTTTCACTAAGCTGCCTTCACAATTTTCCACTCTGTATCTACCTTTCTTTTCATCTGGTTTAATATTATTTTTGTATGTGAAGTTTTGGGCTATGTTGTATAGACACATGGGGGGTAATTCCGACCCTGGCGGTAAGGGGTTAACAGCCCCGGTAAAGGTGCCGGAGCCGTCAACCCGTTACTGCCTCATTACGAGTTCTGCTTGCGGGACCCGCTAAGGACGCCTGGTTTTACCAGGCGGCCTTGGCCAGTCCCGCCTGCAGCCCAGCATGCTTGTTAGCATGCTCCCCATTCCCATTGAGCCCTATGGGGGCTTGAATGGGGATGTACCGGGTCCAGGTTCCTTGGATGAAGAATTACCGGGCACTCCAAGGTCGGAATGGCCTGGTAATTCCTCATTCAAGGAACCCGGACCCCCTACCCCGTAAGCGGATAGCATTGCCGCTAATAGCAGCATGGTTACCTCCTACTTCGTAATGACCCCCATGGTTTCCAAAGTGGTACTCCTGTTTGGGTAGTATGTGTCTAGTAAATAGTTTTTCAAAATGTCTTGGCTGTTGGGATCATTTTTGGCTATTGTTTCTATGTCTTCATATGATTTGAGAAGTCTTTTTCTAGATTTAGCAGGACCAAGACTTAGCCATACTATATTTTCAGATTTTCCATACAAGGCAGTACCGGTTAAATGGTCTGCAGCTTCATAGCAGCCACATTCTCTATGTAGAGCATTTTTATGCCTAAGCTGTACAATTTCTGTGATAGTGTTTTGTCAGATGATATGTCATGAAGCTATGAGGACTTGAAGCTCTGTTTTTTCTGTTTTGGTTAAGTAGGCTGTGATATATTTTGCAACTGCAGTGGAATTGTCTGCAATGTACTGAACATCTATATCTGTATTCCATACGAGGGAAATGATTGCATTGTAATCATTAATGTATTTTGATCCTTCTGTTCTTTTTTATTTAATATGTGTTCTTAGGTTATTTACATTTGACACTATGTCTAACTGAAGGCATGAAGTTGTTTACTTGACCTGTTGTTGAAACTGGTCTAGGGAAACCAAAGCGGCATTTGGTGTAGTATTTCCCTTTGTTGTTATATTTGCGACGACAATACTTCCCACATTTGTGTCTTTGAAATTGTAAAATGAAGGTCACTATGTGCCGTTTGGTAAGGGATTTCACAAGAGACATATTGTTGGATGAACTGCAAAACAGTGGCATCGCTATCCTGACCAAATTTAGGAGCATATTTAATCCACAAAAGCATGTGTGGTGCTCCTCTGGCTTGGTATTCTTTTCTACAAAAGAGGTGTTGCAATTTTCCGAGGGGAGGAACAGTTTTATTAAAAATGAAGTGTAGCAAAGCAATGAAGCGATGATGGAAATATCTTGATACATTTACAGGATCTAGAGAGCAGAGTTCTCCTAGTGTTTTATATCTATATTTGTTTTGTTTTTGTTTGCTATATGTAGGAAATCATGTAAATCTTCCCATGCATATTCTGCATATTCTACACAACTTAATGTCACAAACCAAGGTGGTGGGCCATGGTTTCTTATTTTCAGTGAAGATCTCTATGACTTCGGAACCAGTATTCTTTTGTACCACGCATGTTTGCTAAAAGATTTGTAATGCTTGACTGTAAAACCTCATCTTTTTCTTGCACTTTTTGTAGTAATTGCATAGCTGACATATTTTGAAAATGGGTATCTGATTTCAATGTGTGTGCAACTACGTAGCATAGAGTTGCTAGTTCACTTTCAAAGAGAAGGTGGAATATGTATTCCATGTTTTGTTTGAATCTGGGGTCTTCAGAAAACATTCGTAAAGAGTAGAGGAAAGGCATGTGCTTCTATACTTTTTTCCCATATGCTGATTGGAGATCCTTTGGCTTTCGCAATTGGTACGTTTCCAGTGCAACATCTATGGTGTCTTTAGAGTGTAAAGGGTGAATTGTATAATGGTCTAAAATATTGGATTCTGTAGCAGGATCTAGAAGTTGAAATTGACCAGTTTCTGATGAGTATTCAATGATTTCAGTGGTTTCTGTAAGGATATTTGGCGTGTTACAGCACAGAGTACAGCACTACTGCACAGGTAGCATTTTTTATGCAGCACCACTACATGGGTGTGGTGCATTGCTATATGTGTTGCCAGAGTAACATGGACATATAATTAAAGACAGGCTATTCAGTCAGCCTGGGGCCTAAATACCTTCAACACTCTCTTCCTAAATATCTTCCTTCACGAGCCCTTCGCTCATCCGTCTCCAACTCCCTCATGGTCAGCCGCTTCTCGAAGCAATCGAGCTGGGGGTAGATCTCTCTCCGCAGCAGGGGCCTCCCTCTGGAACAGCCTTCCTGCCTCCCTGAAACTTGAGGAGAACCATCTCCGGTTCCGGAAGTACCTCAAAACCTTCCTCTTCGCTTCTGCCTTCTCTCTCCCTCTCCCCTGCTAAACCTGCTTAACTCCCCACTGAATTCTGCACTAAACCTGCATCTGGGCCACTCTCAGCGACCTCGGTCCAGGGCCCAGCCACTCTCCACTTGCACTGCCTCCCTGGCTCCCCCTGCACTGTGGGACTGTCACTGTATCCCTACAGCCCCCCTTCCCAGCACTTCTCAGCACTTGCTCTGCACTTACCTCGCACTTGCCACCAGCTGGCCCTTTTTATTTATTATTTATTATTTTATTACGCTACTTACCTTGTACTGCACTTCCCCCCCCCACCTCCTCCCCCTGCACTTTCTCCTTTTCTCCTTACCTCTGCACTTGCGCGATCTGAATGACACCTGGCCTAGTAGGATTGTTTGTCTGTCTTCCCCTTGTTTCCCTCCCTCCCTGCCTCGTCGCGCCTTGAAACACTTGTGTATAGGCGCGTTACAAATACCATATCATATCATATCATATCAAAAACGATTTTTACATATAAGATGCAAATCCATTTTTACAGTTAAAAGCACACATCTGCACATTCAAAATGCACACTATTTTTCACCTGAAATGCCTATGTTGCAAGAGACACATTTGAAAATTAATAACTAACCTTATTAACAACTAACCTGACTAATAAAACTTCATTTAACATAACCCACTAATAAAAATGTGTCTCCACTGCAGAATTAGGCCTACTCTGAAAGTGAACTTTTAAACGCACATTCATTTTTTTTTTCTCTGCTGCTCTGTCCACATAACTACAGGGAGCAAAGAGCTCGAAGGAACAGGAAATCAGTTTGTTACAATTGCCACTGTAGAAATGAGCCATTGTGTAGTGAGGGAGGAGATGACATGATTGATTCTGATTGGAGCAGCGTCATAGCAAGTATCATGCTAGAGGGTGTGATTAGAACTTTGCTGGGGAAGCTTGAGAAGAGGGGGAAGGCAATCGAGATCTTGCAGAGCTGGGAGAAGGATCTGTTTCCTGGCTGAGGCATTCCTGCTGCAAAAGCTGAGAGTTCCAGGCAATAACCCCGGTTTGAGAACGGCAGACGCTTGTTCTCACCGGGGTTGATTTTCAAGGGAGCCAAATTCAGAAAGAGAATAGCCGAGGAAAACTCATGCTGAACAGATAAGGTAATTATAGAAGCGAGTGGGAGCGGTGCGAAAGTGTCCAAAACTGTTCAGTCAGTGTATTAAAGGTAGTCTCACTCTCTTATCAGCATATTTAATGTTACCAATTGAATATATTCTCGCAGCTCTCTGTTCATTTTATCACAAATAATGTTGTACCATTTCATTTATTTCTGTAAAAAAAGTTAAACTGTGTTTAAAAGAAATTTCTATAATACAAAAATATTTGAAAACAGATAGCTAGTGTGTATTATTTCTCTCCTTCATTTTGCATGGGAAAAGGTTTAAACGTGGGTAGTTTTTTAAACAGTGCAATTGTCATTTTAAAACAGATGTGTGCATGATTCTATTCAGTATAGACAGTTGTGAGTGACTGTTTGTAGCATAGCCTGTTGGAGGTACATGAGCCAACGGGAAGAGAGACTCTCTGGACATAGTTCCCTACCGTATATAAGGTAGTGCAAATTACCACAAAAATACCACAATAGCCCATGGTGGCACACAGCACTAACACTGAAAATGTGGTATCCCTAAAATGTAGGCCTGAGGTCTCTCTAGTGATCAAGAACAATCTAGATAAAAAACAAGGGATGTTGGATATTGGGGCCACAAATAAACCAACCACTATACCAACCAACCACGCAAACTACCGCACACATCATCTAAATAGGTCTGAATTCTGAAATAATGCAATGTATTATTGTCATGTGTGACCCAATCTGAATACAGAGAGTGATTATTGCTAAAGGTATTTTGGTGGTAAGAAAATACCGCAAAGCCCCAAATATCCACAAAATACCCAACATATTTAGTGGTTTCCCTAAGGTTGTGTTCAATATTTATTTCTTTGTAGTATTCATTGTTGTCCTTTAGATATTGCAGAGCTTGGCTAACTTTATGTAACTCCACGAGTTGTTGCCATATTGTATTGTCTTTTGTAGGAACGCCATTTACTAAGATAATTAAAGATTGATCTATTGGATGTTGCACTCCCAGAGTATGTACATTTTCTTTGAGATCTAATGGCAAATAAACTACTTTTCCTCAAATGCCTTTCACTAATTCAGAGGGAGGTAGTTTTGCTGTTTTTGGTTGAAGTTGTATTATTGCTTGAAATGGGTGCACTGTTTGAATTATGATGCTCTCATATAAGTTAAGTTCTTGCAGGGGTCATGGTAGTGGGAATAATTCCAAATTATTTGTGATAGCACGTGAAGGTGTTTGGTTGTTGTCAGGTTTTGCAGTGCAGTAACTGCAAAGTATTAAGGGGTCAGTCATTTTGTATTTGTTTTCTGCTATAAGATAGAGAGCTAATTGGAACCACTCAGAATCTTCACTATCTTCTATTTTGTACATTAGGTCTACAGATTGTGTGGTATTTTTATAAAAAAAAGTCCTGCAGCAACACACACATGCATGGTTTGGTACTTCAGCAGATGTACTTTTAAACTTTAGTATTTATTTTTTGTATGTGTATATTAGAAGGTTGCCATCTGTAAATTTGTTGCTAGTCTGTTGTAAAGCTATTGGATTTTGCAAGTGGCTTTCACTATATTTTCTCTGGATATGCTCTATTTCTTTGAGTAGTTATTTGCCTGTACCATGCAGAAGAGTGTTATTTAAATTGGCTACTGCTAAAGCAGGACTTTTGGCATACTACAGTTTATGAACCAGATTTCTTATAGTTGAATGGTGCGTTGATAACATTTTGATATGGTGGAAGGTGCTTTTGCACATAGGTCCAGAAATGCAGACTAATGAATGTCCTTGTAGTCCTCTGTATTTGCGCACTGGACAGGAGTCCATACTTTGTAGTAGTTTCATTTTGAATTTGTCTTTGCCTTTCACATACTGATTGAGGAACTGGCGTAAAGATCTGAAATATTTTTTGGCTATGTTACACATTGATGTGCGCAGCCATTTGTAGACTGGACGCATTGGTTCAGTGGAATGTAGAGTTGATAGAAGTTTTCTGGGGATATTTTTGTGAGCAGAGTTTCTTGTTCCATAATAGTATCCTTACGTTTGTCATACCCTTGTCCACTGCTATGTATGGCAATTGGGTTTATTTGCTTTTGTTTCTATGCTTCTTCATTGAAATATGGTTCTGTGCTCGTGGTGTAACTCCATTCACCTCCACAGATATTTGTGAAGCTATCTTTGTTGATATTTTGTTTATTGAGGAGTGTTTTAGTAGTTTAGTGCTTAATTATTTTAGTGGTTTCATTGTTTTTAAAACTAAAATAAATAATTTCCTTTTGAGAAGATTGCACTGTCTATAAGAGCTTCTAAGATTAATGTTCTACGGTAGGTTTTAAGGGATGTGCGTGATTTCTCTCCTGTTTTTATAAGGTTCTGAAGGACTCTGTGGTGGAATTTATTTTGTAAAATAATTGTTTTGGTATGTTTACCTGTGGCTACATCGAGATTTATAGATGCACTGTTAGCCCTAGTGGTAGCTGCAGTATTGTTAATCACTTTTGGTTTTGTTTTACATTTTGAAAGAGGAGGCAAAGTTTCTGTACTGGAAGCTGGTTTTGTTTCGCTTAGTGACTGTATTAGCTGTTTTGTTCGAACTTTTTGTACAAATTCTGCTAGAGGTGGATGCTTATTTTGGAGACTTTTATTTACATTTAGTCTACTTCTGTGTTGCTTTCTACAGAGTTGCTTTTTGGTAGGCATTCTTTGGGGTCTGTTGGAGAAAAAAAGAAAATGTGGGTTGGGATGTTGTGCAGTGTATGTGTGCTTTGTGCATGAGTGTCTCAGTATGATGGAAAGGATGTATGTAAATGTGTGTGATTGTGCAATGGGCTGCTACTTCAGGTTGGGAAGGCTATTCTCGTATTTGTGTGTTACTATACTGGTGTTCAGATGACAATACAAAGTATGCAGCTGCATACTGAATCTAATGCTGCAGGTTTAATACAATTGTTTGTTCTACAATACTAACATTCTACTGTGTTTGAGTAACAGTTAGAACATTATGGCAGGATTGCACTTACTTTTTTGGATGGAAAGAGTAGTTTTCTTCTGAGTTCTCGTTCGTGCTTCAGACGCTGCTTCTTTTCCGGAGGGTCGTCTTCACTGCAATTGTGAAAGAAAGAAGTAAGTAAATATGTGTGTTAATAGCACTGTTGTTAATGTAGACATGAATTCCTTTGCTTTTGTAGTAGTAGTGCTTTCTGATAACTGTGCATAGCATGTAGATGCACTTTCCGTTGCCTATGTGCATTCTGTATATTTTACTTAGAATCTATCAGTTGAACGTGCTTTAGAAATGATTACAATAGTAAACACACAGAGCACACTTGGCTTTTTAAGGCATTGCTATTGGATGTTAGGAGATAGGAGAAATAACTTTATGCTTTTCTTGCTAGTTATACAGGGTAAATGGCAGGAACTGTGGGGAAAAGAAAACCTGGAGATGTGGCGAAGGGACAAAGCAAGTTTGCCAGACTGCAGGTGATTAGCAAACTACTGTGTGATCCTGTGGTGCTTGGACATGGGAGAGTCTGAAATAAAGTTAAAATGAAGGGTCTGGTACTTGGGTTGCAGACTGAAAGGAAGGGGGAGATGTTGTATGTCTTGGTTTACCACACTGTTTGTACATAGTTGCACATGATATGATAGACATGATTGCATCTGTGTATAGTTAAATGCTGTTATAAATTCTTGAACAGAATGGGCAACCAGCTGTAATGAGAGAGCTGTCTAGATTGGAAGAACAGTTGTAGATGCAGTGGTGTTGTTTCAGCTGGGAGCTTTTCAAATGATATTGTCTATCTTTGTGCATGAATAAAGATGCATGTACTCATCCTGACTGCGTGCCACTTTATAACACACTACATAGCCTTCTCCCACAAGTATACTGTTATTTCTTCCATCTTTTAACATGAAATGACACTTTGTTAGACAGCTGTGTGTGTTGTGTCTGATTACTATTATAATCATTTCTAAAAGAAATTCAATTGATAGATATTATGTTAAATAAACAGAATGTATAGAAAGGAAATTGTATGTACATCCTATGCACTGTATTGCATTAAATGCTATTATTTTTGAAATGTGGATAAATAGGTGGCAGTGGTTACACATATGATAGAATGAACGAAGAAAATAACAGTTTGCTCATTACAGTTAGTAATAAGGGTGAAGATAAATGTACAGGTTATGCAGGGTAAGTGGCAGTTATCCTGTTTATATGCATTTATACAAGAGCTGTAGATGTACTGTGCAGAAAATATTCATACCTGTAGTTTGTGTTCATGCATGTGGATGTGCATGAATCTGCAAGTAGAAATCTTATAGAGTTTAATATTAGTTGTTGCTGTAGGTGCTTTGCAATCACAGCCCAATTGTACTCAGAGTGAATAACAGTACATCTAAACTGTGATGATGGAGTTAGATGTACAGTTATTGGATGTGATTGGTGGATGGTTGTGTGACTGTTTAACAGTATCCAATGAGGGAATGGTGCAGGGAGTTAAGTGGAAAGGGTATAAGGGCTGCCCCAGTGTTACGCGCTCCGCGGACACCGCGACTGTTCGCGGACATGGCGTGTTCCATCCAGGGCTTCCAAGCAAGAAATGGGAGTGTATTTTGGGGATTAGCCAATCAGGTGTCGAGGTTCAGCTTTATATTGAGAGAAGTTGTGTGTAGTAAAGATGGCAGAGGTTGAGAAAGTCAGGGTGTTGGTGGTTGGAGATATATTCGTGAATGGTTTGGAGCAGTATGCTAAATCTAGGCATGTGGCTAACAATTTTGACATGAAAGGAGTGGAGGTGGTGTGGTGCAATGTGCCTGGTTTTAATTGGCAGGCAATGCTAGAAGTTTGTCAGGATATGGCTAGGTTTAATAGTCCACATGTAGTTGTCCTGCACTGTGGTGCTTTGCATTTGGGCTATGTCAGTGCCCCTACTTTGTTGCAAGATCTGGACAACTTGGTTCAGGCAGTCATGAAAGTACTTCCAAGTACTTCCAAATGCCAAGGTTATTTTTTTCTGCTTTGGTACTTAGGGCAATACTGTTTTTTTTGTCCTCAGCAAAATGTTGCTAGGTGTTTAATTAACCAAGGCATGTTTGCTTTTATGATTAGAGCTGGCATGTTCTTTTGCAATAATGATAACATTGATAGTTGTAATGTTGTTTACTTTAAAGAAGATGGCATGTCTTTGGGCCTCATTACGAGTCAGGCGTTAAGGAGTTAACGGCGCCGTAAACGGCGCCGACCCTTAACGCCTGATTCCGAGGTCCCTTAGCGCCATGGTGAGTTTAACGCCTGCTTTTTGCAGGCGTTAAAATCCATGGCGCTAAGGGACCATGGTGCTAATTATGCCACCGTAATTTACGGTGGTGTAATTAGCGCCTTCCCCACTCCCATTATGCCCTATGCCCAATGGGGCAAAAATGGGAATGGGGAAGGGTAAAATGGGAAATGGGGATTTACCGCCCCACTCACCTTGGTAACTTACCGCCTGGGTCGTAATGAGGCCCTCTATCTTTTATGGGATATGCCATGCTGTTTTAGAACATAAGGATTGATTTGGAGAAGCTAATGTGAAGATATTTGGAGGAAAATGAGGAAAGAATGTACAAAATAAAAGGTGTTTCTGAAGCATCATTAAAAAAACAAAAAAAAGCTCTTTTTAGAGCCAACCTCAAAGGGGAAATGGGGCAAACGATTTAAATGTTTATTCCCCTGATTTTATGATTTGGCCACAGATCTGCGGTTGTCTGTGGACAGCGCGTATTGCATACAGGGATTGAGAGGCATCCTAATGAGACTTAGCAGAGCAAGGGATTGGTCAATAAGGTTTACTGGGTGTGATGTGTAAGGAAAGACTTTGGGCCTCATTACACGGTAGGCGTTAGGGATTTAACGTTACCGGTAATGGAATACCGGTAACGTTAAATGTCCATGCGGATTACGACCCAGCTCACCGCCATTAGCGGCACCACTAAGTGCGGTGCCACCAATAGCGGTCAGTCCGCGTGCGCGCGACCCTCCATCCCGTAAATAACGACATGCCGCCAATAGCACATCATCACAAGGCAAGTGTACATGCCAATAGTGGCATGGTAAATCCCCCAAAACCTCTTACCGGCATGGCGCTAATACCGCCATCGCGAACCACCCGTTAAAAGAACTGTGGCCAAAATCAGCACAGGTGGAGGCAATGGAGACTGTGGCTGCTCAAAAGAAGCACACCACACACCTTCCCACACCCCTTCCCACACCAAGATGGTTCCAATACTGGCAGCATTACATGGCCTGGAGGACCTGATTGCAGCGCAGCTGCAACAACAACAGGCAGCACAGAGGAGACGCAGGAGGAGGAGGGCAAGATAGGCACAGCAAGCACCACCACGGCACCTAATCATACCACAGAGGCACCCACCAATTCCCAGGATCAGAGCCAGTCCATTTAACCTAACACCTGAGCAGATACACACCCTGTATCATCTGGACCGGGATACTATCACCAGCATCGTGGACATGATACACAACGACATTGTGAGCCTCATAGACATCAGAACTGCCATCCCCCCTCTACTGAAGGTGGTGACTATGCTCCACTTCCTGGCCACAGGCACCTACCAGCATACAGTGGGGCAGATGCATGGCATCTCCCAACCAGTTTTCTCACGCGCACTGAACCAGGTACTCGATGCCCTCCTGAAGCATGCACCTGAACAGATATTCATGCCACAGACTGGCCAGGAGATTGCAAACACCAAAGTTGGGTTCTATTCACTGGCAGGCATCCCAAGTTGCATCAGGGCCATCGACTGTACACATGTGTAATTGGTCGTCCCACATTACAATGAAGTAGTGTACCGAAACAGGAAGCAATTCCACTCCATCAATGTCCAAATGGTATGTGACGCCAACAAGATGATCACACATTGCTGTGCCCGATTTCCCGGATTTACCCATGATTCCATGGTTCTGATGAACTCAACTATCCCCCGCTACATTGAGCGAGAAACGGGACAACTTTTCTGGCTACTTGGTGAGTAGCAGGCCAAGCACATGGCAGTGTGATTGGGGGGGAGAGATAGATACTCCAACTGGGTGTGCTTGGGGGGGAGAGATAGATACTCCAAATGGTTGTGCTTAGGGTGGAGAGATAGATACTCCAACTGGGTGTGCTTGGGGGGGAGAGATAGATACTCCAACTGGGTGTGCTTGGGGGGGATAGATACCCCAACTGGGTGTAGCCTGTAGTACGTCGTCCAAATGCACATACAGATGTACGCCAATGTCCATCTGGGTGGGCCGCAACGTACTTGAGATGAACGGACATGCAAGTATATGCTACACAACACAGATGACAATCCAAGTCTAGAAACATCAAACATCAATCCACATTCACATTGCACAACATTCCACGCCACAAAATACACAAATTTCATCCATGCCGTCAACATAGTCATGCAGAATTCGTCCAGCACGACATCAATAATGCATTGTGCCCTTCAATGCATGTTAAGGGATACCCCCTAGCCATAACAATGCACCACAAACCCATAGCACCACTGAAGTGATGCCTCTCAGCATGGCAACATCAATGTTGGAAGGGCAGTACACCACTAGTGTGGTACCAAATTTGCCTAGGCACAGGGACACCTAAGACCTGGCCTCACCCAGGACATGTCAATTACTGTTGGAGGCATCAATGGGGCATGTCTACTTGCAGGGTTGAGCTCACCTTTGCACATTACAGTTACACAGACCATTTGCATGTATGCTGTTAAGTGTGTACTTGAATCTCAATGCCAAGTCAATGTTTGTGATATGAACCGCCCACATTTGTGGCGAAAAGTAACAGGACCCCATTACTTCCCCATATAGGTGATGCGGGCTATCCCCTGAAGAGGTGGCTCCTCACACCTGTACGGAACCCACAGAACAGGCACGAAGAGGAATACAATTGTGCACATACCCGTACCAGCATCGTGATCGAGCAGACTTTTGTACTTTTGAAGTCACGGTTTAGGTGCATTAGCAGGTCTGGTGCCGCTCTCCTGTATGGCCATGAGAAGGTGGCCAAGATCACCATGGCATGTGTCATGCTGTACAATATGTGTATCAGACGGAATGTGCCACTGCCCCCTGACGTTGAAATCGAAGCACCTAATGAGGATGATGATGGTGATGAGGATGGAGGTGAAGGGGATGCAGGTCATGCAAGAGGGGATGGCCAGGAGGGACGTGCTGTGAGACAGCATCTGATCAACCAAATCTTCTGAGTAACATGTTCTCGTACTGTCACCTGGATATGGCTAGTGATGCACTGGTGTCTGTTTGTTATCGCACAATGGACCCTGGCGTCAATAAATTACACATACAAAATGAGGAAGTCCAGGCCTGTGTTTTGCTCAAACACTGGTGTATTTATGAACTTAAACAGGAAAATGTGCATGTCCCCAAACATCCCACCACCCTACCCCCCACCCCCCACAACTGTCCCATCACACCCTTCCCCCCACCCCCCACAACAGTCCCATCACACCCTTCCCCCCACCCCCCACAACTGTCCCATCACACCCTTCTCCCCACCCCCCACAACAGTCCCTCATGTGTCTTCCACAATGTTTGCGTCCAGGCATGCACACGGAAGCATGGACATTCACTCCCTATTGGTCATTGCCAAA
The DNA here is from genome assembly GCF_040938575.1 of Ambystoma mexicanum. Classification (NCBI taxonomy): domain Eukaryota; kingdom Metazoa; phylum Chordata; class Amphibia; order Caudata; family Ambystomatidae; genus Ambystoma; species Ambystoma mexicanum. The sequence goes on from NC_090928.1 coordinate 1,155,519,507, forward strand.
ACCAGCATTTGGAGGCTGCCTAGAGGTGCGCCTGGTGGTGCGTGCAGAGCGTCGGAGTGGGCTTGTCTGCCGCGAACTGGCGGACGAAGAAGTGGCAGACTGTCCTGGTGCTGGTGGTGGTGGGAATTGGCGGTCCATTGTGTCCGCAATAGGTGTGAGCACCTCCCGAACTCGGATGAGCTCCCCACACAGCCTGTCTGTGCATGCCTCCATCCCCTCCCTGGAGTGCCTGGATGTCTCCCCAATCTCCGCCCTGAGACGGGCAGCCTCCTCCACATGCTGACCAACCTGCACAGTGAGACCCTGTTGCCGCTGGATGATGCTGGCCAGGTCAAGGGCAGTGGCGGGCTGTGGTGGTGTGGCTTCTGTGCATTGTGATGCTGGCAGGTGTACAGATGGAGGCACCGGGGGGCTACTGAAGGCTCCCATGGTCTCATCACCAGTGACGTTGGAGCCAGGTGTGTGCTGGGGTGATGGCTCTGGGGTTGCAGGGGGGCTTGGGGTGTGCATGCCCAGGTCGAATTCTGTTGGGTCCTCCACATCATATAAAGGTGCAGTGGCTGCCACCTCTCCTGCCGAACTAGCTGCAGCTGAGGGTGTTCCCTCGGTGGCTGTGATTTGTGGTGGTGAGTGAACCTCCAGAGGTGGGGCAGTTGGGTATGGTGTGGCCTTGGCAGTGGCGCTCGACCGATGTTTGAGACTCTGCAAATGGAGCCTTGTGCCTTTTCCCCTTGATGTCGTGGGGGTGTCCTTGGTCGGCTGTGGCCTTTTTTTCTTCTGCGCAGGGGGTGCCTGGGATACATCCTCACTGTCTGTATGTGACCCTGTCGGGGACAAGAAGCGGGATGGCATTGGTTACGGTTCAATGTACTTAATGCAGGATACATCATCAATGAAGTTGTGGGCATTTGGACTTCATTGTGAAGGATGCAGGTGATGTGTCAGTTCAGTGTCTCATCCATGCAGTGTTGTGTGTGGCACTTGTCTCTGTAGATGTGTGCATGTGTGTGTGTTTGGTTCTGGCACTGACATGGGCACGGTGGGATGCATGTGTGGATGTTTGGCCATCCATGAGGTGATTCTGGGCTGAAATTTGTGGGGACCAGTAGATTCACATTGCATGCTTTCATCAGTACACTTACCTCCATCCGAAGTGTTTGCCACGCCATGCTCCATCCTTCCGACTCCCTCGATGCATTCAACTCTGATGAGGTTGGCGCATGTCTCCTCCCATTCCTTTAGTTTAATTGGCGACCCTGATCCACCTGCGGTGGCAATGTTATGATTTTCTGCCAGGATCATTCTGACCCGGAGTCTCAGGTCATCCCATCTTTTCCGGCACTCACGTACAGCACTTACTTTCAGTGCCACCTCAGCCCAGATAGCCTTTTTTTTAAGGAATGTCTCCCGCCGCATGTCGTTTGTGAAGGCCACTGCAGCATTGTCAGATAAGGTCTGGGTCAGCATAAGTAGCTCCTCATAAGAAAACGTTTCTTTCCGCTGGTGGTCAGTTTTTTTTAAGTGCCTTGGGCATGGTAAGGGTGTTCCAGGAAATCTCCAACAGCAAACTACTACAAACGGGACCAGGGGGCAGAGGATGGCAATGGATTGTGTTTTTAAAGATGGCCGCCGTGCTCTTTCCCGTTCCTGTGCGATGACGCTGGTTCCGGTTCTGCTATTTAACGGTCACCGCTATTAGCGGTGACTGCTATTTGCATGCTGCGTCAAGGCTGAGTTGCTATCTGCACTGTCATTGAAGCCGGTAAGAGACTTTTGGGGGAGTTTAGCGGCATGGCAGTAGGGGCATTACCGGCATGGCGCAATGCTTGTGTCCGCGTACTTGTAATGGTACACTATTAGTGCCCTCCTGCGAGGGCGGACACGTTAAGGGCGCCATGCCAGTAATTTGCGATTTTTACCGCACAACGTGTAATGAGGCCCATTTGTCTGAAAGTGTTTTTCCTGAGAGGAGAGCATATAGCTATGGCTGCGTCTTTCAGAAGGCAGATTGTCTGGATTTTGGGAGACTCATGGATAAATTGGTTGGAGGCGCATGCAGATCAGTGTGGAGTGGCTGCACATCTTGGATTCCCTCATGTGGAAGTGCACTGGCATGGAGTGTGTGGAATGAAGTGGCTGCATTTGGTACCTCTTTGTGCTACTTTATTGACACAGTGTCATCCGGACATTATTATTATTCATTGTGGAAGAAACAGTTTAGGACATGTCTCTGGAATCTCTTTGAAATTTGCAATGAAAGGAGGACTTGGGAAAGTCATAGACATGTTTCCAAACTCCCGAGTAATTTTTTCTCGTATTGCGCAGATACCAATGTGGCTGCGTTCTTCTTCATTTGGTCCACAAATGGAGAAGCGAGGTGCAATGTCAACAAGGATGTTTGTGCCTTTTTGAGAGATCTTGGCATGCCCTCTTTTCACAATGAAAATATTATGTTTCGTAGTACACACGTTTTTTGCAGAGATGGAGTACATCTTACTTATGGTGGCAATCAGATTTTTCTGTGAAATATACAAAATGCATTGCAACCCTTTTTGGAATAATAGCAATCCATTTTGCAGTAGGTGTTGACCATTTGAAGTTTTTGAAACACAAAAAAACCCACAAAAAGGCTGTTTTCAGAGCCACCACTTCCTCCCAGAGAAAAGTGCAATGGATCTGATAGGGCAGCACCCCAAACATTTTAGATGTCCGCAGACTTCTAAAAATGCACAGGGCCCTGCACCATTTCATTGACACTTCTATTTTTGAACTGTGAAAGGCGGCTCTGAAAAGAGCCTTTTTTGGGTTTTCAGACATGACACATGAGGAAAGGAAGGGAAGGGAAGGGAGGGTAAGGAAGGGACACTAACCACCGGGATGAGAAAGGGCAGATGGAGAGAGGAAGATATAGGGTGGTCCTTATTCAGGTAGTGGGCAGTCCTTCTCATGCTCCCGGACCGCAGCCTTGAAAGCACTTGTAAGGGTCTCCCCCCTGCAGAGTACTGCATTGCAGTACATACACAATACTGTGACCCTCGAAAGGTAAGGGTCAACAGCAACACATATGGCCTGCTAGGCAGCTGGAGGGATGCGCTGCCCCACAGGAGTGTCTGTTGTGGTGGCAGGAGCGGAAACGGAGGATGCTGCAGGGGAACTCAACCTACTACGTTTATCGCAAGGTACAGCCTTACGAATAGTCCCACCGTGGAACAACCTTAGGTGTCGCTTCATTGAGGTAGTACCATAGCTGTACAAACCCGGTTTTCCATGACTCAGTACCAACTAGTACTGAGTGCAGCGCACCTTGTTTGCATGAGCTTTTGGTACTCCATCAAGAGTGGCAAACAACCTCCACAATCAAGTTTCACGGTGAGTGCTAGTAGTAGGGACTTCCACTACTCATCCTCATCATCCTCTTCTGCATTCTCATGCCTGTTCCCCTCTGCAGGCCCTTGGGGAGGTGGTGGTAGTGGAGGGGGTGAGGGTGGTGCTGAGGTAGAAGTAGCACCAGCAGAAGCAGCAGCAGCCATGGTTGCCATCTGCAATGGTGGCAGGAGGCACAGCAAAGGCAGCAATTAGCAGAATATAAAATTCAGCAGTGTCTGTCCTGAAACTCAAAAAACAGAATGAGGAGCAGTTCTGGGATGTGGCCTTCTATAGGGGAAATGGTGCACGCTTCGCGGACACATGCGCTGTCCGCAAACACTTCACACAGCTAAAAAGGGTTCAAAAAGTTTCCCATGTCAGTAATGCACAATGTTGTTGTATGGCTTAGATGCATGGGTTGAAACAACCCACAAGCCCCCCTTTTGCGATGGCCATTCTGAGCTTTCATTGATGGAACTCGCAAGACTGGGATGTTCGCCTCATCTTCTTCTGATTTGACAGATGGCAAAGTTCAGTATCTTCTCCTCCATCAGGGGTGGATCCATTGGTTCTCCTCGCCGGTCCTGATGGGAGTATTGGGCGGTACCCTGGGCCTCTCGGATATTTGCTCCCGGTCTCCGGGTCGTCCTCCTTGGTCATTGTGCGCCAGCAGCGTGCGCCACTTTTGTGCGAAATTCTATGAATTACCCTGTAAATGTGGAATACATATTCCACCTACTCTTTGAAAATGAACTCTATGCTACGGAGTTGCACACACATTGAAATCAGGTACTCATTTTCAAAATATGTCAGCTACACAATTACTACTAAAAGTGCAAGAAAAAGATGAGGTTCTACAATCAAGCATTACAAATCTTTTAGCAAACATGTTTGGTACAAAAGAATACTGGTTCAGACGTCATGGAGATGTACATTGTATGATAAGAAACCTTGGCCCACCCACTTGGTTTTTTACATTAAGTTGTGCAGAATATACAAGTGAAGATTTACATGATTTCATACAAATAGAAAACAAAAACAAAACAAACATAGATATACTAACACCTGGAGAAATCTGCTCTCTAGATCCTGTTAATGTTTCAAGATATTTCCATCATCGCTTCATTGCTATGCTACACTTTATTTGTAATAAAACTGTCCCTTCCATTGGAGAAGTGCAACACTTCTTTTGGAGAAAAAAAAAAACTAGCCAGAGGAGCACCACATAACCACATGTTTTTATGGATTAAAGATGCTCCTAAATTTGGTCAAGACAGTGATGCCACTGTTTTACAGTTTATCGAAAAATATGTCACTTGTGAAATTCCTTCGCAAACAACAAATAGTGACCTTCATGCACAAATTTATATAAAAACAAAGGGAAGTACTACACCAAATGCCGCTTTAGTTTCCCTAGACCAGTTGCAACAACAGGTCAAGAAAACAACTTCATGTCTTCAGTTAGACATAGAGTCAATAGTAAATCACTTAAGAACATATATTACATAAAAAGGACAGAAGAAGCAAAATATATCAATAATTCCAATGCAATGATTGCTCTCTTATGAAATGCAAACATAGATGTGCAGTACATTGCAGACAATTCCACTGCAGTTGCACGATATATCACAGCCTACTTAACCAAAGCAGAAAAATCAGAGCTTCAAGACCTCTGGGCTGACTTATCATTTTACAAAACACTGTCACAGAAATTGTACAGCTTAGGCATAAAAATGCTCTCTCATAGAGAATGTGGCTGCTATGAAGCTGCAGACCGTTTAATCGGTACTGCTTTGTAGTGAAAATCTGAAAATTTAGTATGGCTAAGTCTTGGTCCTTCTAAATGTAGAAAACAAGTTCTCAAATCATTTGAGGACATAGAAACAACAGCCAAAAATGATCCCAACAGCCATAACATTTTGAAAAATTATTTACTAGATACATACTACCCAAACAGGAGTACCACTTTGGAAACCATGTGTCTATACCACATAGCCCAAAACTTCACATACAAAAATAATATAAAACCAGATGAAAACAAAGGTAGACACAGAGTGACAAATTGTGAAGGCAGCTTAGTAAAACTTACCAAACAAAGCTTAATTAATCATATCAAATTGTCATTAAAAACTCTTCAACATAAAGAACTATATTACATTTCCCTGCTACAACTTTTTTAAACCATGGAGAAAAGAAAAAGAGTTACTAGATATCTATGACTCCTATGAAGACGCTTTCAACGCAAATAAAAGTACTATAACAGATGTAAAATTTACACAGTACAAAACACTGTTGCACAATGAACAGCAACATGAAGAAGAACTCCAGGCCCAACTAGATGAGGACACTCCCGACAGTAGTCAACCTTCTGTAACAGGAAGCCAAAAATCACTGGGACAGCCACTAATAGCAAACTAGACAGAATTAGCTATGACATAAGTAGAAAACACCATGGGGGTCATTCCGATGTTGGAGGTAAGGGATTACCGGCGCCTGTAAGGGCACCGATGGCGGTAATCCCTTACCTCTGTATTCTGAGTTCCCTTTGCGGGTCCCTCTTTACCTCCTGCTTTTAGCAGGAGTAAATTACGGGACCCGCAAAGTGACCTTGGAGTAAATTACGGCACCGTAATTTACGGTGCCATAATTACCTCCTTCCCCATTCCCATTGAGCCCTATGGCGGCAGAAATGGGGATGGGGAAGGGCTATGGTGCATGGGGAATTACCGGTCCATCCAACCTTGGAATGGACCGGAAATTACTCCATTCACCATGCCGGTATTCCATGGAGTAAATAGCTCCATGGTTGCCAACCATGGAGCTATTTACTCCATGGTGTAGTCCTAACTCGAAATGAGGGCCCATGTGTCTCTATGAACAAGATACAGAAGACTTCACTGTACTGAAATCAAAACTGAACAGTGAACAGCGTAGCATTTCCCAAGAAGTAACAAAATAAATTGGACATGGTCTACAATATGAACATAAAACCTGTACCTGCCAAAACTTCAAACCTATACTGCTATACGTCAGTGGTCAAGCTGGTTCAGGAAAAACATTCTTAATCAAATTCATCAGCAAGTTCCTTCAACAATTGACAAACAACAAACTGTCAGCTGTTGTAACTGCCCCCACAGGTTTAGCTGCCTACAACATAGGCAGTGTCACTTTACACTAATCACTACTCCTTCCAGTAGAACACCAAAACAAATTAGATTATAAAAAACTTTCTCCAGAAGCTGCAATGGCCATAACTCAAGTGCTACTGATGTCATGGAAAAAATAGCACACAAAAATGTCAATTGTATGTCCTTGATGCCAACTCTTCAAACCTGTTTAAAATTCAATGAAACAATGTTGAAAAAAGAAATGCAAACAATAATTGAAATTTGCTCCACAGACAAACTGGACGTACATGGTATGACACTACCCATGTGTCAACAAGACTAAATACCTTAGAAAACTCTATCTCCAACACAGCTGGTTTGGAGAAAATATTAAAATTATCTTTACACTGTAGAGTAATGCTTAAACGTAACCTTGACATGGAGCAAGGACTCATTAATGGAGCACTTGGTACAGTTGTTGGCTTTCAAACATGCCCGCGTGACAACAACAGTTTGTCAATATTATCTTTGAGAAACTATCAGAAGTTAAAAGGATAGGACGCTCAACAGCCCACTTCCTTCTTTTTAAAGACATGTATGTACACAGAGAACAATTTTCTCTAACTTTGGCATAAGCAGTTACCATTCACAAATCACAAGGTCTTACCCTGGGTAAAGCATTGATAGATTTTGGGAGCACAGTCTTTAAAGAAGGCATGAGCTGTGTAGCACTATCACGCTTACGTACACTTGACAGACTATTTCTAATCAACTTTGATGCAAGTAAAGTCAATGCTGATATTCCTTACATTCTAGTATACAATAGACTACGTTCAGTGTACACCCCATCTAAAAACCTATCCTGTTCCACAAAAAGCAAAACGTTGTAAAAGAAAACTACTTCAAACAGAAACGAAACAGGATCTCACTGCAATTCCACCAAAGAAAGTAGAAGAAAGTAATAATTCATCAAATACCACAACCAAAGAAAAATCTACTGCTCAAAATAACTCTCAAGTACTTCTTCGAAGAAGCAACACACACTCTGAACAAATGACTTCGACCCAGAACTATCAGGTCCATACAAATTTTCAAATATAACTGGTGTAAATTGCAACACAAATGTAGCAATACATATTCTATTCCAATTGCCATCAATTATTGACAACATTTACTTACATAATACAGACCAATTGTGTTTGCAAATGTTAGTCCTTCATAGAAATGCGACCAACAATCCTGACAACACCTACAGTGTTCATGGAATAAGACATGAATTGGAATACTGTGCTGGAATGGTCAAATTCACTATAAACTCACCAGAAGATACACAAGAATTTATAATATACTTACTACAAGTACTGGAAAACAAAAACATACCAATGAATGAAATCTTCCAGATTTCATACATGTGGAAACATACATACACTCTCTGCAGCCAAGTGGCACAGGAACAAGTCCCTAATGAATGCTTTGTGTATGTACCCATACCTAACTGTGAATCCATTCCATTTCAGCAACTTTTACAAAATGCAAACCATGGCAGATTATGTACTACCTTGAATTCAGATAATCGCTCCATGATACAAATACAGACAAATAGTAAATACCTAATAGTAATGCTTTTACGTTACAATGCAGATGGTACCAAAAACAACTGCAAGCTGACAGGATTCACACATGGTCAAGTATCACTTTGTAAGAAAACCTTCACAAGAATTGGTGTAATCTACCACACAGGAGCCACAACCAATGCAGGTCACTACACTGCATATATAAAAAAAGAATTGTGGCTGGTTTGAATGTAATGATAGTAACATTACCCTAAAGCAGAGACTACCAGCAAATCTTATGAACGCTATTTAATATTCTGAAAACCAAAATTTAATAACTAATCTGTGCATAAAAATTAACAAAACTTCAATTAGAAAACTATAAACAGTTAGAATATGCCAACAGGTATCTAACTGCCCCAGGATTCTGCAACAACCAAACAGATAAATCAATACCGCTAAAATATAACAAGAAATAAACTGTTAGAATACACCAACAAGTATCAAACTGCCCCAGAAATGTGCAACAAGCCAACAGATAGAAGATTTGCCAGAAACAACAAATAAGCACTGAAAACAAAGAAAGAAATATATTGTACCATAACAAAAAAGTTTCTTTTTTAATCCAGCATGGATTTTTTTTCCCCACAGACCCAATGATTTAATAAACAAACACAGAAACTGAGCAAATTGCACATTATACTGGTTTGAGATATAGTACTTCTAAAGTACTAAATATGAGATTCACAAATAATGCAGAAATGTCTATTATGCAATGCAATAACTCATTATGAACTACCTACACTAACATATGATATTTTCTTTTATCACAGTGATTAAAACAGAATATCTGCTCCAGTTACCCAAGTCATGAAAAAAATATATCCAATCATCACAAAAAGTCAAACAGTAAGTATATTATAATTCAACTCACAAATACTGCTGCATAACACAACCATTCAAGCAAACATCTAACCATACACCACAATCCAAAATGTTTTTGCTTCCATGGTTATGTTATACTGCAGTGCTTGTTACCAAACTCTACAATCTTAATTGCATGACTTATCCAAAACTTCACATACAAACTCTACAAATCAAACAGTACACAAACTTTTGATTTGTGGATATTTGACGGATGTTTGATTCTATGGGTGTGTTATGCTGCGGTGATTGTGGCCAGGGCCTAGAGTCTTAGGTGCATGGCCAAAGGCCCATACTAAAGTAAAATAGCCAGTAGTACATTTATAATGTCCGTGGACATCCGTGAAGACCGTGGACATGATGAACACATCAGGGGCACCTGCTACCTAAACAAATACAACATTTGACCCATCTCTTACTCCCCCACCCTCCCCAAGCACTCTTACACACCAACACACTCCCCAAAATAGTATTTTTCCCCTGTTTGACGTTGCGCTGTCCGCAGATATCCGCGAATCCAAGATGGCGGGTGCATCAAAACAATGTGATGCACCTCACACTTCAGCCCAGCCAATCAACGAACACGTCGTGTGTCCGTGGACCTGACGCAAGCCGATTAGCCAATCAGTGTCCTGCCTGTGGAGCGAACAGAGAAATATGTCCGAGGAGCAGACATAGATATCACTAATTTATTCTACTTTTTGGTCGTTTTAAATAAAACTACGGGATGGATTTCCGCCAAATTTACAAAAGCACACTTTCAGGACCAAGCCGCTGCTACTGCTGCAAATTTGGTGCAAATCCGTCCAGTGGTTTGAGCTGTAGGCATGAGAAAAGTTTTTTCACCATTCACTCTATGGGAAAAAAATACATTATGGAGCCCCCTATAACTTTGCCCCCCCTACACCAAACCTCACAAAAAAATTCAGAGTGGGCCATATACTTTTTTTGCAAAGTTTGGTGAGGATTCGTCCAGGGAGAGCGAAGTTATAAGCCACCCAAAAAGTGCTCTTACTATGGGATTAGCAACCTAACCATAACTACACACCCACTACCGCAGGCCGTGTAATATATGACATGGCATGCGGTTGCGGGCATGCAGTTATGGTTAAGTTGCTAAACCCATAGGAGGAGCACATTTTAGGCGGTTTATAAGTTTGGTTAGGTTTGGTCAAGGGGGGGCAAAGTTATAGGGGGGTCCCAACATTTCTTTTTTTCCCATAGACTGAATGGAGAAAAATGTTTGCTCACGCCTGCAGCCCAAACCGCTGGATGGATGTTCACCGAATTTGCGGCAGGAGTGGTGGCTTGGTCCGGAAAGCGTGCTTTTGTAAAGTTGGTAAAAATCCGTCCAGTAGTTTTTTTTTAAATGACCAAAAAGTATGTCTAAATAAATTAGTGATATCTATGTCTGCTCCGCGGGCACACTTCCCTGTTTGCTCCGTGGACAGGACACCAATTGGCTAATCGGCCTGCGTCATGTCCGTGGACACGCAACATGTTCAATGATTGGTTGGGGTGAAGCGTAAGGAGCATCACATTGTGTCGATGCGCCCGCCATATTGGTTCAGTGTGGAAGTGAGTATAAATCCAATTGTGGGGAGTGTGTTGGTGTGTAGGAGTGCTTGGAGAGGGTGGAGGAGTAAGAGATGGGTCAAATGATGTATTTATTTAGGTGGGAGAATGCCATGATGTGTTTGCGGTGTCCACGGTCAGCACAGTTTTTCCACGGACATACTAAACACTGGAGGCACTACTGGCTAATTTACTTTACTATGATGTTGGTTTTGGGTCATTAGTAGAGCATTGGGTAAAGAGGGTATGTATTGAAGAATTTGTGCATTGGTTGTAATTATTATTTGAAAATGCTAATTGAAGTGGATAGGTTTTGAGGTGGATGTGTTATGTTTTTGGGTTGTAGTTATTCGGTAGGTGTTTGTTTCTATGGGTTTATTATGCTGTGGTGGTTGTGGCCAGGGCCTAGAGTCTTGGGTGCATGGTCCTGCGATGCACCCAAGACTCTAGGCCCTGGCCACAACCCCCACAGCATAATACACCAATGTTGCCAAACTTTTTGATTGTGGTTTGTGAGCTGCTTAGGAGATATGTTTTCAAAAATGTGAGTACTAATGGGCAGTAGTGTAATAGTGTTTATAGGGTAGTGAGATGATGTGTGTTAGTTTGTTTGTTGGATTGTGTTCAGAATGTTGGTATTGAAGATTGTAGGCATTTCGGGTTGTATTTATTGGTGAGGTGTTCCTTTGCATGGTTGTGTTATGTTGCAGTGTTTGAGAGTGCAATCATTATATACTTACTGTTTCCTTTGTTGGGGCTGTATGTACAGTTTTGGCCAGGCCATTTAGTCCAGATTATAGTGTTTGGCAACAAACACTGCAGCATAAAATACCCATGGAAGCAAACATTTTGGATTGTGGTCTGTGGTCAGGTGTTTGCTTGAATGGGTGTGTTATGCTGTTGTGTTTGTGAGTGCAATCAATATATACTTACTGTTTGACTTTTTGTGGTTGTATTCAGTTTTTTCATGACATTGGTAGTTGGAGCAGACTTCTTTTTAATCACTGTGGTAAAAGAAAAAAGCACATGTTAATGTAGGTAGCTTATAATGAGTATCACATTGCATAGTAGACATGTCTGTATTTTGCCGGCTCTCATAGTTAGTTCTTTAGAAGTACAATAGTTCAAACAAGTGTACTGTGCAATTTTCTCAGTTCCTGTGTTTGTTTATTAAATCATTGGGTCTGTGGGAAAAAAATCCATGCTGGATTAAAAAAAAAAACTTTCTACGTTGTGGTGTAATATATTTCTTTCATTGATTTGGAAGTGGTGGTAGTATCGTTGCAATTAGATAGCAGTTGGTGTATTCTATTTGTTTATTTCTTTTTTCCATTTTAGTGGTATTCATATATCCGTTGGCTTGTTGCAGATTTGTGGGGCAGTTAGATAGATGTTGGTGTATTCTAACTGTTTATTTCTTGTTTCATTTTAGTGGTATTCATTTATCTGTTTGCTTGTTGCAGAATCTTGGGGCAGTTAGATACCTGTTGGCGTATTCTAACTGTTCAAAGTTTTGAAGTTGAAGTTTGGTTTATGTTCATACACAGATTATTTATTATATTTTAGTTTTAAGAATATTAAGTAAGCGTTTACAAGATTTGCTGGTAATCTCTGTTTTAGAGTAATGGTAATATCATTACATTCAAACCATCGACAATTCTTTTTTATATATGCAGTGTAGTGACCTGCATTGGTTGTGGTTCCTGCATGGTATATAATACCTATTGTTGTGAAGGTTTTATTACCAAGTGATACTTGACCATGTGTGAATCCAGTCAGCTTGAAGTTCTTTTTGGAACCATCTGCATTGTAAAGTAAAAGCATTACTTTTACGTATTTACTATGTGTCTGTATTTGTAAGGTGAAGCGATTATCTGAATTGCAGGTAGTACATAATCTGCTATGGTTTGCATTTTGTACAAGTTGCTGAAATTGAATGGATTCACAGTTAGGTATGGATACATATACGAAGTGTTAATTAGAAACTTCTTCTTGTGCTACATGGCTGCAAAGAGTGCATGTATGTTTCCACATATATGAAATATGGAAGATTTGATTTATGGGTATGTTTTTGTTTTCTAGTACTTGTATTAAGTACATTAGAAATTCTTGCGGATCTTCTTGTGTGTTTGTAGTGAATTTGACAATTCCAGCACAGTAGTCCAATTCCTGCCTTATTCCAGAAACACTGTAAGTGTTGTCAGGATTGTTGGTTGCATGTCTGTGAAGCACTAACGTTTGCAATCACAATTGATCTGTCCTGTTTCAGTAAATCTTATCAATCATTGGTGGCAATTGGAATAGAATATTGATTGCTACATTTGCGTAGCAATTTATACCAGTTGTATTTGAACATGTGAATGGACCTGACAGTTCTGTGTCCAAGTCATTTGTTTGGAGTGTGTGTTGTTTCTTTGAAGATGTAGTTGACTTACTTTGAGAAGCAGATTGTTCTTTGGTTGTGGTCCTTGATGAAGTATTAGCTTCTTTTACTTTCTTTGGAGGAATTGCTGTGAGATCCTGCATAGTTTGAGTCTGAAGTAGTTTTTTTTTACAAAATGTTGCTTTTTGCAGAACTAGATCAGTTTTTAGATAGGGGTGTAGACTTAACACAGTCTATTTTATTTTAGAATGCAAGGAATATCAGCATTTACTTTACTTGCATCAAAGTTGATTAGAAATAGCCTGTCAAGTGTATGTAAGTTTGATAGTACTACATAGCTCATGCCTTCTTTAAAGTCTGTGCTACCAATATCTATCAATGCATTATATAGGGTAAGACCTTGTGATTTGTGAATGGTGACTGCATATGTTAGAGTTAGAGAAAATCATACATGTCTTTGAAAAGAAGGAAGCGGGCTGTTGAGCATCCTATCATTTTAACTTCTGATAGTTTGTCTAAGAGAATATTGACAAACTGAATGTTATTGTCACGTGGGTATGTTTGAAAGCCAACAACTGTACCAAGTGCTCCATTAACTAGTCCTTGGTCCATGTCAAGGTTACGTTTAAGCATTACTCTACAGTTTAAAGATAATTTTAATATTTTCTGAAAATCTGCTGTGTTAGAGTTTTCTAAGGTATTTATCCTTGTTGTGGCTTGTTGACACATGGGTAGTGTCATACCATGTACATCCAGAGTGTCTGTGGAGAACATTTGAAGTATTGGTTGCATTTATTTTTTTAACATTGTTTCATAAAATTTTGAACAGCTTGCAAGTGTTGGCATCAAGGACATACAGTTTACATTTGTGTGTGCTAATTGTTCCATGACATCAGTAGCACATGTGTTATGGCTGTAAAGTGCATGGATGAGCCTGGTTTTTAATATAGATTGTGCTTCTTGAGTTAGTACACAACTCGAATGCTTTTAAAAATGTTGGTGTATGTGAGGTCTGCAGACTGACACATGTTTTCAGTTAATTCTCTGTATTGGAAATGTTGCCAAAAGTTGACATTTCCTGTGCTGCCAAGAGTTTTACGGCATAGTTTGTGCCCTAAGCTTTTAAAAATAGGTTCACCTTTAACTGGTGTTAATGGAAGATCTCCGAAAACTATAATATGTTTTCCTCCAAAGAGTTCTGCATAGTCTGTTTTCAATACCTCTTGTAATCTGTGGTGAATGAAGGCTAACATTAGATTGGAAACCATGCTTACCTCATCTATTAGCAGCATTTTCATTTGTTTGGAAACTCTGTTTAGTTCCATTGCAGCTTCTGGAGAAAGTTTGTAATAGTCTAATTTGTTTTGGTGTTCTACTGGAAGGAGTAGTAAACGGTGTAAAATGACACCATCTATGTTGTAGGCAGCTAAACCTGTGGGGGCAGTTACAACAGATGACAGTCTTTTGTTTGTCAACTGTTGGAGGAACTTGCTGATGATTTGGATTAAGAATGTTTTGCCTGAACAAGCTTGACCATTCATGTATAGCAGTATAGGTTTGTAGTCTTGGAAGATACAATTTTAACTTTCAAGCTGCACACCACGTTCAATTTGTTTTGTTACTTCTTGGAAAATGCTACGCTGCTCATTGATTAGTTGTGATTTTAGTAGAGAAAAGTCTTCTGTGGATTGCTCATACTGACACATGGTGTTTTCTAATTCTGTCATGGCTAATTCTGCTACATGTGCTAATAGTGGCTGTCCAAGTGGTTCTTGACTTCCTGTTACAGAAGGTTGATTACTGTCAGGATTGTCCACATCTAGTTGCGCCTGGAGTTCTTCTTGTTGCTGTTCATTGTGCAACAACGTTTTGTACTGTGTAAAGTTTACGTCTGTTATAGTGCTTTCATTTTCTTTGAAAGCGTCTTCATAGGAGTCAAAGGTATCTAGTAAATCTTCTTCTTTTCTCCATGGTTTAAAAAGTTGTAGCAGGTTCATGTAATACAGTTCTTTATGTTGAAGAGTTTTTAATGACAATTTGATATGATTAATTAAGCTTCATTTGGTAAGTTTCACTAAGCTGCCTTCACAATTTTCCACTCTGTATCTACCTTTCTTTTCATCTGGTTTAATATTATTTTTGTATGTGAAGTTTTGGGCTATGTTGTATAGACACATGGGGGGTCATTCCGACCCTGGCGGTAAGGGGTTAACAGCCCCGGTAAAGGTGCCGGAGCCGTCAACCCGTTACTGCCTCATTACGAGTTCTGCTTGCGGGACCCGCTAAGGACGCCTGGTTTTACCAGGCGGCCTTGGCCAGTCCCGCCTGCAGCCCAGCATGCTTGTTAGCATGCTCCCCATTCCCATTGAGCCCTATGGGGGCTTGAATGGGGATGTACCGGGTCCAGGTTCCTTGGATGAAGAATTACCGGGCACTCCAAGGTCGGAATGGCCTGGTAATTCCTCATTCAAGGAACCCGGACCCCGCACCCCGTAAGCGGATAGCAATGCCGCTAATAGCAGCATGGTTACCTCCTACTTCGTAATGACCCCCATGGTTTCCAAAGTGGTACTCCTGTTTGGGTAGTATGTGTCTAGTAAATAGTTTTTCAAAATGTCTTGGCTGTTGGGATCATTTTTGGCTATTGTTTCTATGTCTTCATATGATTTGAGAAGTCTTTTTCTAGATTTAGCAGGACCAAGACTTAGCCATACTATATTTTCAGATTTTCCATACAAGGCAGTACCGGTTAAATGGTCTGCAGCTTCATAGCAGCCACATTCTCTATGTAGAGCATTTTTATGCCTAAGCTGTACAATTTCTGTGATAGTGTTTTGTCAGATGATATGTCATGAAGCTATGAGGACTTGAAGCTTTTTCTGTTTTGGTTAAGTAGGCTGTGATATATTTTGCAACTGCAGTGGAATTGTCTGCAATGTACTGAACATCTATATCTGTATTCCATACGAGGGAAATGATTGCATTGTAATCATTAATGTATTTTGATCCTTCTGTTCTTTTTTATTTAATATGTGTTCTTAGGTTATTTACATTTGACACTATGTCTAACTGAAGGCATGAAGTTGTTTACTTGACCTGTTGTTGAAACTGGTCTAGGGAAACCAAAGCGGCATTTGGTGTAGTATTTCCCTTTGTTGTTATATTTGCGACGACAATACTTCCCACATTTGTGTCTTTGAAATTGTAAAATGAAGGTCACTATGTGCCGTTTGGTAAGGGATTTCACAAGAGACATATTGTTGGATGAACTGCAAAACAGTGGCATCGCTATCCTGACCAAATTTAGGAGCTTATTTAATCCACAAAAGCATGTGTGGTGCTCCTCTGGCTTGGTATTCTTTTCTACAAAAGAGGTGTTGCAATTTTCCGAGGGGAGGAACAGTTTTATTACAAATGAAGTGTAGCAAAGCAATGAAGCGATGATGGAAATATCTTGATACATTTACAGGATCTAGAGAGCAGAGTTCTCCTAGTGTTTTATATCTATATTTGTTTTGTTTTTGTTTGCTATATGTAGGAAATCATGTAAATCTTCCCATGCATATTCTGCATATTCTACACAACTTAATGTCACAAACCAAGGTGGTGGGCCATGGTTTCTTATTTTCAGTGAAGATCTCTATGACTTCGGAACCAGTATTCTTTTGTACCACGCATGTTTGCCAAAGGATTTGTAATGCTTGACTGTAAAACCTCATCTTTTTCTTGCACTTTTTGTAGTAATTGCATAGCTGACATATTTTGAAAATGGGTATCTGATTTCAATGTGTGTGCAACTCCGTAGCATAGAGTTGCTAGTTCACTTTCAAAGAGAAGGTGGAATATGTATTCCATGTTTTGTTTGAATCTGGGGTCTTCAGAAAACATTCGTAAAGAGTAGAGGAAAGGCATGTGCTTCTATACTTTTTTCCCATATGCTGATTGGAGATCCTTTGGCTTTCGCAATTGGTACGTTTCCAGTGCAACATCTATGGTGTCTTTAGAGTGTAAAGGGTGAATTGTATAATGGTCTAAAATATTGGATTCTGTAGCAGGATCTAGAAGTTGAAATTGACCAGTTTCTGATGAGTATTCAATGATTTCAGTGGTTTCTGTAAGGATATTTGGCGTGTTACAGCACAGAGTACAGCACTACTGCACAGGTAGCATTTTTTATGCAGCACTACATGGGTGTGGTGCATTGCTATATGTGTTGCCAGAGTAACATGGACATATAAGTAAAGACAGGCTATTCAGTCAAAAACGATTTTTACATCTAAGATGCAAATCCATTTTTACAGTTAAAAGCACACATCTGCACATTCAAAATGCACACTATTTTTCACCTGAAATGCCTATGTTGCAAGAGACACATTTGGAAATTAATAACTAACCTTATTAACAACTAACCTGACTAATAAAACTTCATTTAACATAACCCACTAATAAAAATGTGTCTCCACTGCAGAATTAGGCTTTTAACTTTTAAACGCACATTCATTTTTTTTTCTCTGCTGCTCTGTCCACATACAGGAAGCAAAGAGCTCGAAGGAACAGGAAATCAGTTTGTTACAATTGCCACTGTAGAAATGAGCCATTGTGTAGTGAGGGAGGAGATGACATGATTGATTCTGATTGGAGCAGCGTCATAGCAAGTATCATGCTAGAGGCTGTGATTAGAACTTTGCTGGGGAAGCTTGAGAAGAGGGGGAAGGCAATCGAGATCTTGCAGAGCTGGGAGAAGGATCTGTTTCCTGGCTGAGGCATTCCTGCTGCAAAAGCTGAGAGTTCCAGGCAATAACCCCGGTTTGAGAACGGCAGACGCTTGTTCTCACCGGGGTTGATTTTCAAGGGAGCCAAATTCAGAAAGAGAATAGCCGAGGAAAACTCATGCTGAACAGATAAGGTAATTATAGAAGCGAGTGGGAGCGGTGCGAAAGTGTCCAAAACTGTTCAGTCAGTGTATTAAAGGTAGTCTCAGTCTCTTATCAGCATATTTAATGTTACCAATTGAATATATTCTCGCAGCTCTCTGTTCATTTTATCACAAATAATGTTGTACCATTTCATTTATTTCTGTAAAAAAAGTTAAACTGTGTTTAAAAGAAATTTCTATAATACAAAAATATTTGAAAACAGATAGCTAGTGTGTATTATTTCTCTCCTTCATTTTGCATGGGAAAAGGTTTAAACGTGGGTAGATTTTTAAACAGTGCAATTGTCATTTTAAAACAGATGTGTGCATGATTCTATTCAGTATAGACAGTTGTGAGTGACTGTTTGTAGCATAGCCTGTTGGAGGTACATGAGCCAACGGGAAGAGAGACTCTCTGGACATAGTTCCCTACCGTATATAAGGTAGTGGAAATTACCACAAAAATACCACAATAGCCCATGGTGGCACACAGCACTAACACTGAAAATGTGGTATCCCTAAAATGTAGGCCTGAGGTCTCTCTAGTGATCAAGAACAATCTAGATAAAAAACAAGGGATGTTGGATATTGGGGCCACAAATAAACCAACCACTATACCAACCAACCACGCAAACTACCGCACACATCATCTAAATAGGTCTGAATTCTGAAATAATGCAATGTATTAATGTCATGTGTGACCCAATCTGAATACAGAGAGTGATTATTGCTAAAGGTATTTTGGTGGTAAGAAAATACCGCAAAGCCCCAAATATCCACAAAATACCCAACATATTTAGTGGTTTCCCTAAGGTTGTGTTCAATATTTATTTCTTTGTAGTATTCATTGTTGTCCTTTAGATATTGCAGAGCTTGGCTAACTTTATGTAACTCCACGAGTTGTTGCCATATTGTATTGTCTTTTGTAGGTACGCCATTTACTAAGATAATTAAAGATTGATCTATTGGATGTTGCACTCCCAGAGTATGTACATTTTCTTTGAGATCTAATGGCAAATAAACTACTTTTCCTCAAATGCCTTTCACTAATTCAGAGGGAGGTAGTTTTGCTGTTTTTGGTTGAAGTTGTATTATTGCTTGAAATGGGTGCACTGTTTGAATTATGATGCTCTCATATAAGTTAAGTTCTTGCAGGGGTCATGGTAGTGGGAATAATTCCAAATTATTTGTGATAGCACGTGAAGGTGTTTGGTTGTTGTCAGGTTTTGCAGTGCAGTAACTGCAAAGTATTAAGGGGTCAGTCATTTTGTATTTGTTTTCTGCTATAAGATAGAGAGCTAATTGGAACCACTCAGAATCTTCACTATCTTCTATTTTGTACATTAGGTCTACAGTTTGTGTGGTATTTTTATAAAAAAAAGTCCTGCAGCAACACACACATGCATGGTTTGGTACTTCAGCAGATGTACTTTTAAACTTTAGTATTTATTTTTTGTATGTGTATATTAGAAGGTTGCCATCTGTAAATTTGTTGCTAGTCTGTTGTAAAGCTATTGGATTTTGCAAGTGGCTTTCACTATATTTTCTCTGGATATGCTCTATTTCTTTGAGTAGTTATTTGGCTGTACCATGCAGAAGAGTGTTATTTAAATTGGCTACTGCTAAAGCAGGACTTTTGGCATACTACAGTTTATGAACCAGATTTCTTATAGTTGAATGGTGCGTTGATAACATTTTGATATGGTGGAAGGTGCATTTGCACATAGGTCCAGAAATGCAGACTAATGAATGTCCTTGTAGTCCTCTGTATTTGCGCACTGGACAGGAGTCCATACTTTGTAGTAGTTTCATTTTGAATTTGTCTTTGCCTTTCACATACTGATTGAGGAACTGGTGTAAAGATCTGAAATATTTTTTGGCTATGTTACACATTGATGTGCGCAGCCATTTGTAGACTGGACGCATTGGTTCAGTGGAATGTAGAGTTGATAGAAGTTTTCTGGGGATATTTTTGTGAGCAGAGTTTCTTGTTCCATAATAGTATCCTTACGTTTGTCATACCCTTGTCCACTGCTATGTATGGCAATTGGGTTTATTTGCTTTTGTTTCTATGCTTCTTCATTGAAATATGGTTCTGTGCTCGTGGTGTAACTCCATTCACCTCTACAGATATTTGTGAAGCTATCTTTGTTGATATTTTGTTTATTGAGGAGTGTTTTAGTAGTTTAGTGCTTAATTATTTTATTGGTTTCATTGTTTTTAAAACTAAAATTAATAATTTCCTTTTGAGAAGATTGCACTGTCTATAAGAGCTTCTAAGATTAATGTTCTACGGTAGGTTTTAAGGGTTGCGCGTGATTTCTCTCCTGTTTTTATAAGGTTCTGAAGGACTCTGTGGTGGAATTTATTTTGTAAAATAATTGTTTTGGTATGTTTACCTGTGGCTACATCGAGATTTATAGATGCACTGTTAGCCCTAGTGGTAGCTGCAGTATTGTTAATCACTTTTAGTTTTGTTTTACATTTTGAAAGAGGAGGCAAAGTTTCTGTACTGGAAGCTGGTTTTGTTTCGCTTAGTGACTGTATTAGCTGTTTTGTTCGAACTTTTTGTACAAATTCTGCTAGAGGTGGATGCTTATTTTGGAGACTTTTATTTACATTTAGTCTACTTCTGTGTTGCTTTCTACGGAGTTACTTTTTGGTAGGCATTCTTTGGGGTCTGTTGGAGAAAAAAAGATAATGTGGGTTGGGATGTTGTGCAGTGTATGTGTGCTTTGTGCATGAGTGTCTCAGTATGATGGAAAGGATGTATGTAAATGTGTGTGATTGTGCAATGGGCTGCTACTTCAGGTTGGGAAGGCTATTCTCGTATTTGTGTGTTACTATACTGGTGTTCAGATGACAATACAAAGTATGCAGCTGCATACTGAATCTAATGCTGCAGGTTTAAAACAATTGTTTGTTCTACAATACTAACATTCTACTGTGTTTGAGTAACAGTTAGAACATTATGGCAGGATTGCACTTACTTTTTTGGATGGAAAGAGTAGTTTTCTTCTGAGTTCTCGTTCGTGCTTCAGACGCTGCTTCTTTTCCGGAGGGTCGTCTTCACTGCAATTGTGAAAGAAAGAAGTAAGTAAATATGTGTGTTAATAGCACTGTTGTTAATGTAGACATGAATTCCTTTGCTTTTGTAGTAGTAGTGCTTTCTGATAACTGTGCATAGCATGTAGATGCACTTTCCGTTGCCTATGTGCATTCTGTATATTTTACTTAGAATCTATCAGTTGAACGTGCTTTAGAAATGATTACAATAGTAAACACACAGAGCACACTTGGCTTTTTAAGGCTTTGCTATTGGATGTTAGGAGATAGGAGAAATAACTGTATGCTTTTCTTGCTAGTTATACAAGGTAAATGGCAGGAACTGTGGGGAAAAGAAAACCTGGAGAAGTGGCGAAGGGACAAAGCAAGTTTGCCAGACTGCAGGTGATTAGCAAACTACTGTGTGATCCTGTGGTGCTTGGACATGGGAGAGTCTGAAATAAAGTTAAAATGAAGGGTCTGGTACTTGGGTTGCAGACTGAAAGGAAGGGGGAGATGTTGTATGTCTTGGTTTACCACACTGTTTGTACATAGTTGCACATGATATGATAGACATGATTGCATCTGTGTATAGTTAAATGCTGTTATAAATTCTTGAAGAGAATGGGCAACCAGCTGTAATGAGAGAGCTGTCTAGATTGGAAGAACAGTTGTAGATGCAGTGGTGTTGTTTCAGCTGGGAGCTTTTCAAATGATATTGTCTATCTGTGTGCATGAATAAAGATGCATGTACTCATCCTGACTGCGTGCCACTTTATAACACACTACATAGCCTTCTCCCACAAGTATACTGTTATTTCTTCCATCTTTTAACATGAAATGACACTTTGTTAGACAGCTGTGTGTGTTGTGTCTGATTACTATTATAATCATTTCTAAAAGAAATTCAAATGATAGATATTATGTTAAATAAACAGAATGTATAGAAAGGAAATTGTATGTACATCCTATGCACTGTATTGCATTAAATGCTATTATTTTTGAAATGTGGATAAATAGGTGGCAGTGGTTACACATATGATAGAATGAACGAAGAAAATAACAGTTTGCTCATTACAGTTAGTAATAAGGGTAAATATAAATGTACAGGTTATGCAGGGTAAGTGGCAGTTATCCTGTTTATATGCATTTATACAAGAGCTGTAGATGTACTGTGCAGAAAATATTCATACCTGTAGTTTGTGTTCATGCATGTGGATGTGCATGAATCTGCAAGTAGAAATCTTATAGAGTTTAATATTAGTTGTTGCTGTAGGTGCTTTGCAATCACAGCCCAATTGTACTCAGAGTGATCAACAGTACATCTAAACTGTGATGATGGAGTTAGATGTACAGTTATTGGATGTGATTGGTGGATGGTTGTGTGACTGTTTAACAGTATCCAATGAGGGAATGGTGCAGGGAGTTAAGTGGAAAGGGTATAAGGGCTTCCCCAGTGTTACGCGCTCCGCGGACACCGCGACTGTTCGCGGACATGGCGTGTTCCATCCGGGGCTTCCAAGCAAGAAATGGGAGTGTATTTTGGGGATTAGCCAATCAGGTGTCGAGGTTCAGCTTTATATTGAGAGAAGTTGTGTGTAGTAAAGATGGCAGAGGTTGAGAAAGTCAGGGTGTTGGTGGTTGGAGATATATTTGTGAATGGTTTGGAGCAGTATGCTAAATCTAGGCATGTGGCTAACAATTTTGACATGAAAGGAGTGGAGGTGGTGTGGTGCAATGTGCCTGGTTTTAATTGGCAGGCAATGCTAGAAGTTTTGTCAGGATATGGCTAGGTTTAATAGTCCACATGTAGTTGTCCTGCACTGTGGTGCTTTGCATTTGGGCTATGTCAGTGCCCCTACTTTGTTGCAAGATCTGGACAACTTGGTTCAGGCAGTCATGAAAGTACTTCCAAGTACTTCCAAATGCCAAGGTTATTTTTTTCTGCTTTGGTACTTAGGGCAATACTGTTTTTTTTGTCCTCAGCAAAATGTTGCTAGGTGTTTAATTAACCAAGGCATGTTTGCTTTTATGATTAGAGCTGGCATGTTCTTTTGCAATAATGATAACATTGATAGTTGTAATGTTGTTTACTTTAAAGAAGATGGCATGTCTTTGGGCCTCATTACGAGTCAGGCGTTAAGGAGTTAACGGCGCCGTAAACGGCGCCGACCCTTAACGCCTGATTCCGAGGTCCCTTAGCGCCATGGTGAGTTTAACGCCTGCTTTTTGCAGGCGTTAAAATCCATGGCGCTAAGGGACCATGGTGCTAATTATGCCACCGTAATTTACGGTGGCGTAATTAGCGCCTTCCCCACTCCCATTATGCCCTATGCCATATGGGGCAAAAATGGGAATGGGGAAGGGTAAAATGGGAAATGGGGATTTACCGCCCCACTCACCTTGGTAACTTACCGCCTGGGTCGTAATGAGGCCCTCTATATTTTATGGGATATGCCATGCTGTTTTGGAACATAAGGATTGATTTGGAGAAGCTAATGTGAAGATATTTGGAGGAAAATGAGGAAAGAATGTACAAAATAAAAGGTGTTTCTGAAGCATCATTAAAAAAACAAAAAAAAGCTCTTTTTAGAGCCAACCTCAAAGGGGAAATGGGGCAAACGATTTAAATGTTTATTCCCCTGATTTTATGATTTGGCCACAGATCTGCGGTTGTCTGTGGACAGCGCGTATTGCATACAGGGATTGAGAGGCATGCAAATGAGACTTAGCAGAGCAAGGGATTGGTCAATAAGGTTTACTGGGTGTGATGTGTAAGGAAAGACTTTGGGCCTCATTACACGGTAGGCGTTAGGGATTTAACGTTACCGGTAATGGAATACCGGTAACGTTAAATGTCCATGCGGATTACGACCCAGCTCACCGCCATTAGCGGCACCACTAAGTGCGGTGCCACCAATAGCGGTCAGTCCGCGTGCGCGCGACCCTCCATCCCGTAAATAACGACATGCCGCCAATAGCACATCATCACAAGGCAAGTGTACATGCCAATAGTGGCATGGTAAATCCCCCAAAACCTCCTACCGGCATGGCGCTAATACCGCCATCGCGAACCACCCGTTAAAAGAACTGTGGCCAAAATCAGCACAGGTGGAGGCAATGGAGACTGTGGCTGCTCAAAAGAAGCACACCACACACCTTCCCACACCCCTTCCCACACCAAGATGGTTCCAATACTGGCAGCATTACATGGCCTGGAGGACCTGATTGCAGCGCAGCTGCAACAACAACAGGCAGCACAGAGGAGACGCAGGAGGAGGAGGGCAAGATAGGCACAGCAAGCACCACCACGGCACCTAATCATACCACAGAGGCACCCACCAATTCCCAGGATCAGAGCCAGTCCATTTAACCTAACACCTGAGCAGATACACACCCTGTATCATCTGGACCGGGATACTATCACCAGCATCGTGGACATGATACACAACGACATTGTGAGCCTCATAGACATCAGAACTGCCATCCCCCCTCTACTGAAGGTGGTGACTATGCTCCACTTCCTGGCCACAGGCACCTACCAGCATACAGTGGGGCAGATGCATGGCATCTCCCAACCAGTTTTCTCACGCGCACTGAATCAGGTACTCGATGCCCTCCTGAAGCATGCACCTGAACAGATATTCATGCCACAGACTGGCCAGGAGATTGCAAACACCAAAGTTGGGTTCTATTCACTGGCAGGCATCCCAAGTTGCATCAGAGCCATCGACTGTACACATGTGTAATTGGTCGTCCCACATTACAATGAAGTAGTGTACCGAAACAGGAAGCAATTCCACTCCATCAATGTCCAAATGGTATGTGACGCCAACAAGATGATCACACATTGCTGTGCCCGATTTCCCGGATTTACCCATGATTCCATGGTTCTGATGAACTCAACTATCCCCCGCTACATTGAGCGAGAAACGGGACAACTTTTCTGGCTACTTGGTGAGTAGCAGGCCAAGCACATGGCATTGTGATTGGGGGGGAGAGATAGATACTCCAACTGGGTGTGCTTGGGGGGGAGAGATATATACTCCAAATGGGTGTGCTTGGGGTGGAGAGATAGATACTCCAACTGGGTGTGCTTGGGGGTGAGAGATAGATACTCCAACTGGGTGTGCTTGGGGGGGATAGATACCCCAACTGGGTGTAGCCTGTAGTACGTCGTCCAAATGCACATACAGATGTACGCCAATGTCCATCTGGGTGGGCCGCAACGTACTTGAGATGAACGGACATGCAAGTATATGCTACACAACACAGATGACAATCCAAGTCTAGAAACATCAAACATCAATCCACATTCACATTGCACAACATTCCACGCCACAAAATACACAAATTTCATCCATGCCGTCAACATAGTCATGCAGAATTCGTCCAGCATGACATCAATAATGCATTGTGCCCTTCAATGCATGTTAAGGGATACCCCCTAGCCATAACAATGCACCACAAACCCATAGCACCACTGAAGTGATGCCTCTCAGCATGGCAACATCAATGTTGGAAGGGCAGTACACCACTAGTGTGGTACCAAATTTGCCTAGGCACAGGGACACCTAAGACCTGGCCTCACCCAGGACATGTCAATTTCTGTTGGAGGCATCAATGGGGCATGTCTACTTGCAGGGTTGAGCTCACCTTTGCACATTACAGTTACACAGACCATTTGCATGTATGCTGTTAAGTGTGTACTTGAATCTCAATGCCAAGTCAATGTTTGTGATATGAACCGCCCACATTTGTGGCGAAAAGTAACAGGATCCCATTACTTCCCCATATAGGTGATGCGGGCTATCCCCTGAAGAGGTGGCTCCTCACACCTGTACGGAACCCACAGAACAGGTACGAAGAGGAATACAATTGTGCACATACCCGTACCCGCATCGTGATCGAGCAGACTTTTGGACTTTTGAAGTCACGGTTTAGGTGCATTAGCAGGTCTGGTGCCGCTCTCCTGTATGGCCATGAGAAGGTGGCCAAGATCACCATGGCATGTGTCATGCTGCACAATATGTGTATCAGACGGAATGTGCCACTGCCCCCTGACGTTGAAATCGAAGCACCTGATGAGGATGATGATGGTGATGAGGATGGAGGTGAAGGGGATGCAGGTCATGCAAGAGGGGATGGCCAGGAGGGACGTGCTGTGAGACAGCATCTGATCAACCAAATCTTCTGAGTAACATGTTCTCGTACTGTCACCTGGATATGGCTAGTGATGCACTGGTGTCTGTTTGTTATCGCACAATGGACCCTGGCGTCAATAAATTACACATACAAAATGAGGAAGTCCAGGCCTGTGTTTTGCTCAAACACTGGTATATTTATGAACTTAAACAGGAAAATGTGCATGTCCCCAAACATCCCACCACCCTACCCCCCACCCCCCACAACTGTCCCATCACACCCTTCCCCCCACCCCCCACAACAGTCCCATCACACCCTTCCCCCCACCCCCCACAACTGTCCCATCACACCCTTCTCCCCACCACCCACAACAGTCCCTCATGTGTCTTCCACAATGTTTGCGTCCAGGCATGCACACGGAAGCATGGACATTCACTCCCTATTGGTCATTGCCAAAACCAGCATTTGGAGGCTGCCTAGAGGTGCGCCTGGTGGTGCGTGCAGAGCGTCGGAGTGGGCTTGTCTGCCGCGAACTGGCGGACGAAGAAGTGGCAGACTGTCCTGGTGCTGGTGGTGGTGGGAATTGGCGGTCCATTGTGTCCGCAATAGGTGTGAGCACCTCCCGAACTCGGATGAGCTCCCCACACAGCCTGTCTGTGCATGCCTCCATCCCCTCCCTGGAGTGTCTGGATGTCTCCCCAATCTCCGCCCTGAGACGGGCAGCCTCCTCCACATGCTGACCAACCTGCACAGTGAGACCCTGTTGCCGCTGGATGATGCTGGCCAGGTCAAGGGCAGTGTCGGGCTGTGGTGGTGTGGCTTCTGTGCATAGTGATGCTGGCAGGTGTACAGATGGAGGCACCGGGGGGCTACTGAAGGCTCCCATGGTCTCATCACCAGTGACGTTGGAGCCAGGTGTGTGCTGGGGTGATGGCTCTGGGGTTGCAGGGGGGCTTGGGGTGTGCATGCCCAGGTCGAATTCTGTTGGGTCCTCCACATCAGATAATGGTGCAGTGGCTGCCACCTCTCCTGCCGAACTAGCTGCAGCTGAGGGTGGTCCCTCGGTGGCTGTGATTTGTGGTGGTGAGTGAACCTCCAGAGGTGGGGCAGTTGGGTATGGTGTGGCCTTGGCAGTGGCGCTCGACCGATGTTTGAGACTCTGCAAATGGAGCCTTGTGCCTTTTCCCCTTGATGTCGTGGGGGTGTCCTTGGTCGGCTGTGGCCTTTTTTTCTTCTGCGCAGGGGGTGCCTGGGATACATCCTCACTGTCTGTATGTGACCCTGTCGGGGACAAGAAGCGGGATGGCATTGGTTACGGTTCAATGTACTTAATGCAGGATACATCATCAATGAAGTTGTGGGCATTTGGACTTCATTGTGAAGGATGCAGGTGATGTGTCAGTTCAGTGGCTCATCCATGCAGTGTTGTGTGTGGCACTTGTCTCTGTAGATGTGTGCATGTGTGTGTGTTTGGTTCTGGCACTGACATGGGCAGGGTGGGATGCATGTGTGGATGTTTGGCCATCCATGAGGTGATTCTGGGCTGAAATTTGTGGGGACCAGTAGATTCACATTGCATGCTTTCATCAGTACACTTACCTCCATCCGAAGTGTTTGCCACGCCATGCTCCATCCTTCCGACTCCCTCGATGCATTCAACTCTGATGAGGTTGGCGCATGTCTCTTCCCATTCCTTTAGTTTAATTGGCGACCCTGATCCACCTGCGGTGGCAATGTTATGATTTTCTGCCAGGATCATTCTGACCCGGAGTCTCAGGTCATCCCATCTTTTCCGGCACTCACGTACAGCACTTACTTTCAGTGCCACCTCAGCCCAGATAGCCTTTTTTTTAAGGAATGTCTCCCGCCGCATGTCGTTTGTGAAGGCCACTGCAGCATTGTCAGATAAGGTCTGGGTCAGCATAAGTAGCTCCTCATAAGAAAACGTTTCTTTCCGCTGGCGGTCAGTTTTTTTTAAGTGCCTTGGGCATGGTAAGGGTGTTCCAGGAAATCTCCAACAGCAAAGTACTACAAACGGGTCCAGGGGGCAGAGGATGGCAATGGATTGTGTTTTTAAAGATGGCCGCCGTGCTCTTTCCCGTTCCTGTGCGATGACGCTGGTTCCGGTTCTGCTATTTAACGGTCACCGCTATTAGCGGTGACTGCTATTTGCATGCTGCGTCAAGGCTGAGTTGCTATCTGCACTGTCGTTGAAGCCGGTAAGAGACTTTTGGGGGAGTTTAGCGGCATGGCAGTAGGGGCATTACCGGCATGGCGCAATGCTTGTGTCCGCGTACTTGTAATGGTACGCTATTAGTGCCCTCCTGCGAGGGCGGACACGTTAAGGGCGCCATGCCAGTAATTTGCGATTTTTACCGCACAACGTGTAATGAGGCCCATTTGTCTGAAAGTGTTTTTCCTGAGAGGAGAGCATATAGCTATGGCTGCGTCTTTCAGAAGGTAGATTGTCTGGATTTTGGGAGACTCATGGATAAATTGGTTGGAGGCGCATGCAGATCAGTGTGGAGTGGCTGCACATCTTGGATTCCCTCATGTGGAAGTGCACTGGCATGGAGTGTGTGGAATGAAGTGGCTGCATTTGGTACCTCTTTGTGCTACTTTATTGACACAGTGTCATCCGGACATTATTATTATTCATTGTGGAAGAAACAGTTTAGGACATGTCTCTGGAATCTCTTTGAAATTTGCAATGAAAGGAGGACTTGGGAAAGTCATAGACATGTTTCCAAACTCCCGAGTAATTTTTTCTCGTATTGCGCAGATACCAATGTGGCTGCGTTCTTCTTCATTTGGTCCACAAATGGAGAAGCGAGGTGCAATGTCAACAAGGATGTTTGTGCCTTTTTGAGAGATCTTGGCATGCCCTCTTTTCACAATGAAAATATTATGTTTCGTAGTACACACGTTTTTTGCAGAGATGGAGTACATCTTACTTATGGTGGCAATCAGATTTTTCTGTGAAATATACAAAATGCATTGCAACCCTTTTTGGAATAATAGCAATCCATTTTGCAGTAGGTGTTGACCATTTGAAGTTTTTGAAACACAAAAAAACCCACAAAAAGGCTGTTTTCAGAGCCACCACTTCCTCCCAGAGAAAAGTGCAATGGATCTGATAGGGCAGCACCCCAAACATTTTAGATGTCCGCAGACTTCTAAAAATGCACAGGGCCCTGCACCATTTCATTGACACTTCTATTTTTGAACTGTGAAAGGCGGCTCTGAAAAGAGCCTTTTTTGGGTTTTCAGACATGACACATGAGGAAAGGAAGGGAAGGGAGGGTAAGGAAGGGACACTAACCACCGGGATAAGAAAGGGCAGATGGAGAGAGGAAGATATAGGGTGGTCCTTATTCAGGTAGTGGGCAGTCCTTCTCATGCTCCCGGACCGCAGCCTTGAAAGCACTTGTAAGGGTCTCCCCCCTGCAGAGTACTGCATTGCAGTACATACACAATACTGTGACCCTCGAAAGGTAAGGGTCAACAGCAACACATATGGCCTGCTAGGCAGCTGGAGGGATGCGCTGCCCCACAGGAGTGTCTCTTGTGGTGGCAGGAGCGGAAACGGAGGATGCTGCAGGGGAACTCAACCTACTACGTTTATCGCAAGGTACAGCCTTACGAATAGCCCCACCGTGGAACAACCTTAGGTGTCGCTTCATTGAGGTAGTACCATAGCTGTACAAACCCGGTTTTCCATGACTCAGTACCAACTAGTACTGAGTGCAGCACACCTTGTTTGCATGAGCTTTTGGTACTCCATCAAGAGTGGCAAACAACCTCCACAATCAAGTTTCACGGTGAGTGCTAGTAGTAGGGACTTCCACTACTCATCCTCATCATCCTCTTCTGCATTCTCATGCCTGTTCCCCTCTGCAGGCCCTTGGGGAGGTGGTGGTAGTGGAGGGGGTGAGGGTGGTGCTGAGGTAGAAGTTGCACCAGCAGAAGCAGCAGCAGCCATGGTTGCCATCTGCAATGGTGGCAGGAGGCACAGCAAAGGCAGCAATTAGCAGAATATAAAATTCAGCAGTGTCTGTCCTGAAACTCAAAAAACAGAATGAGGAGCAGTTCTGGGATGTGGCCTTCTATAGGGGAAATGGTGCACGCTTCGCGGACACATGCGCTGTCCGCAAACACTTCAAACAGCTAAAAAGGGTTCAAAGAGTGTCCCATGTCAGTAATGCACAATGTTGTTGTATGGCTTAGATGCATGGGTTGAAACAACCCACAAGCCCCCCTTTTGCTATGGCCATTCTGAGCTTTCATTGATGGAACTCGCAAGACTGGGATGTTCGCCTCATCTTCTTCTGATTTGACAGATGGCAAAGTTCAGTATCTTCTCCTCCATCAGGGGTGGATCCATTGGTTCTCCTCGCCGGTCCTGATGGGAGTATTGGGCGGTACCCTGGGCCTCTCGGATATTTGCTCCCGGTCTCCGGGTCGTCCTCCTTGGTCATTCTCCATGGTTTCATCTCTCCTAGGATGACAAAGCAAAAAGCGGCAGAAACATATTCATAGACATTTCCCCACCACTATTAAAGTGGTGGGGTGAACATATACATTTTTTTAAATCAGGAGACATTTGCATTCTTATCATGTATTTTATAGACTATATGCGGGATATTTTAAGGTTGGAAATGTATTGATCTGGAGCGGCCTCCTCTGGGGTTCCAGAGGACTGCTCCAGTTGCTGCAGAGGGTGCCTGGGATGGCAACACTTTAGCTGATTAATGTGGACCCACTTATCTTCCCCCTCTGCCAAACTGCCTTTGGGGATTGTAGGCGACTGGTGAGATCTTGTCTACAATTTCAAAAGGTCCCTTCCAGGTAGGCAGAAATTTCCACTGTTTGGCCTGGTTCCTTTGGAAATTTTACAGATAAACCCGGTCTCCTACATTGTATTCCTTTCTGGTGGTCTTCAGGTCAGAGTGGGTCTTCATGCTATCGGCTGATCTTTCTAGATTTTGCTGAGCATAGGCAGAAGCATGTTGAAGGTGTTTCCTTAAATTCTCAACATACTCATGAGTTGTGGAGGCATTGATCAGTGTCTGATCTTGGGTCAAGTATAACAGATGCTGGGGAAGCACCATCCTGCGTCCAGTCATCAACTCAAATGGTGACATTTTAGTTGCAGATGAAGGGGTAGATCTGATGGCCATTAGGACAAGAGGTAATCGGATATCCCAACTTGGCCCAGAATCTGCCACAAACTTTTTTAAGATGCTCTCAATGGTTTTGTTGTACAGTACTACTGCACCAGAAGAGGCTGGCTGGTAAGCAATGTGTAGCTTCCTTTTAACCCCCAGTATCTTCCACATCTTTGTCATTACTTAGCTGGTGAAATGGCTACCTCTGTCTGACTCAATCCTTTGGAGTAGACCAAAACGCGAAAAGATGTGGTTGATCATCAGGGCAGCTGCTGTTTCTGCCTTGCAGTTTGGGGCCGGGAGACATTCCACCCATTTAGTAAATAAGCATGTCACCGTCAACATGTACTTATTTCCCCTAGAGGAGCGAATCACGGGGCCTATGATGTCGACTTGCAAATCTGACCATGGCAGTGTCATCCCCCTCTTTTGGGGAGGTGCACGGTGTGTGAGGGATGTTAGCTGAAATTGTGCACACACAAGACACCCCTTCAAGTATTGGTCGAGGTCCTGCCCATGTGTGGCCAGTATGCAACCTCTCTTAAGATCTCAAGTGTTGTCTGAAACCCCCTATGACCGGCTGTGGCCGCATCATGGGCGTGACTTAACATCAGGCTTCGGAATGAGGTAAGAACCACACTGATCATGGCCAGCTTGGGATTTCCTTACCAACAAACCGTCTTGGATTCGGAACATTTTTGGACATTTCATCAACACTCTGAGGTTCTCTTTCCCTATGTAATCGGTATCCGTCAGGGGAAAGTTCTCAGGGTCCTCAATGTGTTGGTAGACCTTACCAATTATTGGATACCCCTTCTGAGCCGTAGTTAAATCAGCATCTGGGGTCTCCTTACTCCATTGTTCAGTTGAAAGATCATTGTGAGCATTTGTCTGGGACCTAGTGATAGCAGTGACCTGGATTTCCCCCAACAGGGGCTCAATCTCTATTAGTTCCCTTGGATGGCCCCGGTTTTGGCCAGCTGATCAGCTAAGTCATTTCCAGTTTTGTCTGGTCCCTCTACTTTGAAATGACCCTTGATCTTTTTCCAGTAGATGGTCATCCCATTCGAGGTGACCAGATCATCAATATTTTGGATTAACTTTCCATGTTTCAAGGGTTTGTAATCAGCGCATAACATGCCTCTGGTTTTCCAATTAACCAGGTGCTCCACAAACCCGTTCCATACATACTCCGAATCTGTGATTATGACCAGTTCGTGGAGTTGATGTTGGACAGCAGTGAGGATGGCTTGATGCACAGCCATCAACTCTGCCACCTGACTACTTCGGGGACCAATCTTGTACCCAGCGGAGGGTTCTGGGGACTCATTCACCCATGCATTCCCTACGCCGGCCACAAGTTCTTTTTCCCCGTTGTTGTCAACATTGTAAGAGCATCCATCCACATAGACAGTGGGCATTCCCTCACACTTGTCGTCTTCAAATACTTTGTGTTGTGATTTAAGGTATGCCTCCATGTTGTCCTTGATTTTTAGACTTTCGTCCTCGAGACAGTTTTCTCTGTCACAATCATGCAAGTCAGCCAGACCTTGCGCGAGGGGACTCTTCTTATTTTGGCCATATCTGACATCCACAGGAAAGCCTTGCATTGACAGAATCCAGGAAGTAATTCGGGAATTACTCACATTTCCGGCCCGGATTCTGTCACTTTGGAGATATTGCAGAGGCTGGTGTGGAGTCTCCACTATGATGTGTTCCCCCTGAATAAATGGGCGGTAATTCTTCAATGCCCACACCGTTGCCAGGAGTGCCTTCTCACAATCGTTGAATTTTTCCTCCACAGAGGATAACGTTTTGCTCGCATAGGAGATTACTTTATTGACCTTGTCATGCTTTTGATATAATACTGCAGCCAAGCATGTATTAGAGAACCCTGTCTCCAAGAAAAACTCCTTGTTTCTGACAGGGTAAGCTAGGCAAAGCGCTTGTGAGAGGCTTCTTTTGAGCTGTCTTACTACCTCGGATTGTTCTGGACCCCATTCCCACGTGCCCCCCCCTTTAAGAGATGAATCAGGGGCTGGTGATCTCTGCGTAGCCCTCAATGAACTTTCTGCTGTAATTAGTCAGTCCAAGGAGGCTCCTTACTTCCCGCAGAGTTGTGGGGTCCTTTAGTTTCTGAAGTGCTTCCACTTTCTGTTCCTGGGGACAGAGACCCTGAGGAGTAATCTCAAGCCCCAAGAAATTAACACGGATTCTACACCACTGTGCTTTCTGAAAGGAAATGTTTGCTCCAGCGGCCCTCAACTGGGTCAGAACATAACGTATCTCCACTATGTGTTCCTCCACAGTTGAGCTTTTGATGAGGACATCATCTACATAAGCCAGGTTACCCCTCGCACCTTGGTCGGGCATGGCCTTATGAAGGAAAATGTTGAATTCCTTGCCGGAGTTCAGATATCCGTAGGGAGTCCGGGTCCATGTGTACTGCTGGCGCCCAAAGGTAAAAGCCAGCTTGTATTGGTCCTCCCTACTGACAGGCACAGTCCAGTATCCATTGGTCATGTCTATTGCAGTGAATACCTGTGACCCCTGGATCTGGGCCAGCCCTTGGACAATGTAGGGAAGAGGCCATCGAGAAGTATGGACCTGTTTGTTGAGCTCCCTAAGGTCGGCGCAGAGTCTCCACTGGCCTTTGGCTTCAATATTCCCAGCACTGGATTATTGAAGGTGCTGTGTCCTGGACGGATTATCCCCAGAACTGAAGGTTCTTAATTATTTCAGTAAGGGACCCCATGGATGCGAGAGGCAAGCGATATTGCTTCACAAACACTGGAGTCATGGCAGGGTTCATAGGAATTGTTGTTGTGTGATTGTCGGTGCGACCACAGTCATATGAGTCTACCGCAAAGAGATCTTGAAAATCCAAGAAAACTTGTTTAAACTTTTGCTTCTGCTCCAGAGTCACACAGGCATCAGCTATGTTGACGCTCTCTTCAACCATCTGCCTGAAGCCTGGAAAGACCTCTGGTTTTGCTATCTCAGCGGCCTCCTCCAGCTGGGTGGAGAAGTCCCTGGTCAGAGTGCTGATTTGGACTGGAGGCTTCAGGTGGGAAAGGCAGCCCTCATGGACCTGGAAAATCACCTAATCCCTCCTGAAGTCACAAGTCACATCTTCCTTACCATAAGGGCAGGAGGTGTACACCAGGAAGTTCCCCCCATGCCGGGTAAAGATCCTGCCTGGTGTTGTATTGTCATCACTGTCACTGTCAAAACAGTCCTTGGGGATTGGTCCTAACAGTTCATTTC
Organism: Ambystoma mexicanum; assembly: GCF_040938575.1. NCBI lineage: Eukaryota > Metazoa > Chordata > Amphibia > Caudata > Ambystomatidae > Ambystoma > Ambystoma mexicanum. The sequence goes on from NC_090928.1 coordinate 1,155,553,955, forward strand.
CTAAATCAATGGAGAAATGTTGGTCATCAACCGCCATTCCAATAATGGTGCCTGCGGCTAGAGTAATACTCTTTAAGTCGCTGTTATCCACCTCTATTGGAATGGTGTCATGTTCTAGATTGACTAACGGTGTTGGGTTTACCCCCAATCCTTGCTGTTGGAGAGAAGCATTTAGATGAATATAAGCATCAGGGTTTTTCAATTTTTGTCCTCTTTTTACTTTCACTTCCAGGGAGAATTGTCGGGTCCTTTCTGGGATGATGACTTCCTCTTTAATCAGAATTTCAACTGCATAAGGTAGCAATTGAGCTGACCTAAATGCTTTTTCTGGATCATCAAAGCCCATGGGATTATCCACTAATCGGGACCAAGATTTGAAGTTTATTAGGTCCAAACTAATGGCAAAGCGATTGAGAATGTCACTGCCTAAATAAAAGGTGGCAGTGACGTCTCGCACGACCCAACAATTAGGGACTATGCTCTTGTTGCCAATGGAGATTTTGAGCATACACCTGCTTGGCAGGAGATGTTTGGAATTGGGTGTTTCCAGATCCATTTCCCATTTGTCTGTCAATTTGAATGTCGGAATGCCTGGATCTTTTGGGAGTTGGCGGAACATGGCTTCGCTGATGAAGCTCTTACCGTTGTTCACACACACTCGGGAGAGAACAGAGTCCTTCCCATCATTTAACTGAACAGGGCTGAACAACTGCTCTCCAATTTGCTGAATATCAGCCAGGCTCTGAGCTGATTTCACATCCTTCTGGACTATTGGAGTGGGAATGTCTGATTGTGGATTAGTAAAGAATTTCACATTGTTTCCTTCCAGTGTGGAATACCACCTTAAACTGGAAGGAAGGTTGATTTTCAGAAATAGAGAGGACCCTCCATTACCAGTCTGTGGTCCTACTGATATTACTGTCACGTCTGGAATTTGGTTGTTCTGGAAGTGAAATTCTACTTGGTCAGATTTTTGTTCAACCATGTGGCATGTGCCGTTTAAACTAACATGGTTGACACTCTGTTTTAATTTTATTGGTCGGCTAGTCTGGGTCCAGAGGACCTTGTTTACGCAATCTATTAGGGGTGACAACCTTCTCAGGAGGTCATTGCCTAGTAAACAAGGGGTGCCCTCTGGAGTCACTACTATGACTGGGTGTTTCACCTTCTGTCGCCCAATTTTAATGTCCAAATCCGCAGTCCCCTCGATGGGAATTTCCTTCCCGTCAAAGTTCTGAAGTTGTCCAGAAAGAGAGGTGAGAGGAATTTGGTAATTCTCCCCCTTGCCTGCATTTAGTTCGTCAAAGGCTCTTTTGGACAGAAGGGTAGCTTGGGATCCAGTGTTCACCAGTGCCAAAATTGTACCCTGCCCCTGTACTTGTACCAGGGCATAGTATCTTCCCTTCTTCTCCTCAAGGGGGCACAGATAATGCACATTTTTGGACAACTGGTGGGCCAATTTTCTGGTTTTGGACAAGGAAAGAGAAGTGATTTGGGCAGAATTCTGTGGAGAGTCTTGGGAATCTGAATCTGGTTCCGGTTCTGGGCCGTCCCCCCCAACCCCCGTTTTTTGGAGGCAGTCACCAGAATGGCTTTGAACCGGGGGATTTTCTGACTGTTGGTTCTGGGATGGGATGATGGGCGGTGCTAGCTCAGTCCCCACATCTACCCAGTCTGTCTGTGAATCCCTTGGGACCCATTTTTCTTTGGGAGGAGTTCTCCCATCTCTGAAGGAGAAGATCCTTTTCCCAGGTTCCTCTGAGGATCCCTCTCCCTCCAATTGGATGATCTGTACCTCTCCCACAAAATGGGTCTGTTTGGGTCCTTTGTTTCTCCTACCTCCTCTCTGCTCCTTGGGTGGCAGACTTTCAGGGGTAGGAGAATTTGTTTCCGGTTCCTGGGTTTGCAGGGGCTGTTTATAAGTGGGGAAGGAAGCTTCCTCCAAGGCTTTACACTCCACTTCCCCTTGTGCTGCCTCCCTGGGAACCGGTGGGTGTTAGGGAGAATTCTCTGTTTAGGCTGAATTTCCTAACCTAGTGTGTCCCCCAGCAGTTTTACTGGATTTTTGGGGTTTATTTTTTTCTCCTGCCAAGAGTGAGACTCTTTTACCCTCACTCTTGGGCATGATTTGAGTGTGTTTCTTTGAATCTAGATGTGTTTAATGGGCTATGGGGTCTTTTATTCCATAGGGCTTCTTGTGTTTTTGTGATGTGTGTTACACAGCACCCTCAGTGCAGTGACACAGGGGTATCATAGTGACCCCCCAGTATAGACTCCATACCCTGGGACTGACTACTGTCTCCCAGGGCATGTAAAGTTACCATTGACTTTACTAGTCTTAAATTCTGAACAGAACCAGTACAAACCATCATATTGTGGACGTACTGGCTGGGGCAATTCAATTGTCCCGGGGTCTGTTAGTCGAGGAGGCACGTCTCCGTCCCCCCTGATCGAGTTTTGGCTGGTGGCAGTGGATACTACTTTTTATATTCAACTGCGAATATTTTCCTATGGGATTTCCCATTGTTTGAGGCTACTACCTTTATTTAATTATTTATGGTAGCCTCGAACATACCGCCGGTTTATTTAATTAATATTAATTCTCTGGTTGGTATTTTTTGCCAAAACTTGATTCTAAAATGGCGTTTGTGTTCTCTTCTGTGACTCCAACCCAAGTCGAGCCCTTTGTTCCACTTTTTGGCGGGCTTCTCCACAGAAGCCCTCCAAAGTGGTGCCACTCTGTCTGGGGTACTTAGGAGGGGTGGAGGGAAATTTAGGCACCCTGGACTGAGTTGCCTAGGCAACTCAAGTCGCACTCCATCCTGATTGGCCCAAGTGGTGAGCCGGCCGGCTCACCACTTAGCATGTTTGAGTGACAGCTAGGCTGAGTGAATGGGGGTTTGCTGCATAAAAGCAGGGCTTTGGGGACTGGAACTTCAGAAGTCGCCACAGGACCTAAGAAACCAATGAGAGAGAAGCTGAGCCGACCTGCCACGACACCACCACTGGTGGAGCCCTGCTGGACTGCCTCACCACTTTTCCCAACGACAGAGGAGATCTCCCGCCGGAGAGTCTTCTTCCTTTGACTGGTGGGGATAACCAGTTTCACCGTCTTTTCGCTTTCCCGATGTACCTCGTGGCCGCCTTGCCCGTGCCAAGCACACCGGCAACCGGGATACCACGTTTTACCAAGATCGCGAAACAAAGGTACCACCTTTAACCGGAAAACTCTGCGGCTGGTTTCTGCCATGGTAGTGCAACGACCTTCATCTTTCCTCCAAGTCGAGATCTTCTCTTCCCCTGGACGACGACGCAACTTGCACCCAGTACCAGGAACAACTGCCACCGCTGGAGGATCCTTCCCACTTAAGGTACCGTGTCCCGCCTGGCTTCCCTTGCTACCGACTGTACGGGGTAGATTTAGCCCCCGGCTTTCGAACCTTGGTTATTCTGGGACACCCTGGCTAAACTTTCTTAAGCCTCTCTAAACTCTTTTTGAACCCTCTGCAAGACTTTCTAAGCCTAGTGTAACTGTGTGATCTTGGGCACATTTGTGCTCTGCTCTCTCTAAGAGGGGGCCCAGCCTTTGGACTTTGGCTCACCAGTGACTTTTTGCTCTTCTGCCTTGCTAACAGTGTTCCTGAATCTAAGCGTGGTGTACCTTTCCATATTTTGTCTTTTTCCCTCCCTTTCTCACAAACTTATTGGAGTGCAATCTAGTTAAGCGCTCACCTCTGTATGAAAATAAGTGGTGTTTTACTGTGACATATCTGATAAGGAAAAAGGGGTGTATATATTACAATAGTAACTGTGTTTAGAATATTTTACAATAAGAGTGCTGGAGTGTTTCAAACTGTGTGTTTTTAAATAAATAATTATATACTTTGATACCAAAGCTCTGGTCAGCGTTTGCTTGTATTATTGTATCTGAGTGCCTATTGTGTATACTTTGCATACTGCCTAACTCTTCTTGAGGGATGTCTGACTGCTCAGCCACAGCTACCAGGTAAATCTGGGTGGTGCAGACTGCTACCAAGTGGGTTTACTGCCAACACATGTTGTCTTAAATCTTTTGCAGTGTTCCCTAGGGGAACTGCACAGGTTTCTGCCTAACAGTGGATTATCGGGGCGCTGCCCCGTCATTGTTCCGGAGCACCAGGCCCAGAGTTTGGTGCATTCTGCACCGGCATTCCCATCTGAGGGTTCTGCTGAGCCCTTAGCACGCGACCCAGCTCCTGTGCCATATTTTGGACCTGGCGCTCTAACTGTGAATCCCGCTCAGGCTGATATAGGGTTCTGTTTCCTCCCTTGGGCTGATCCCGGGAAGGGTAGCTATCCCTTCTATGGTAGTACCATGGGTTGGGAAGATTTGGGTACCCCTCCACCCTTGGCCTCCCCTCTCCCGGATTAGGTGGTCCAGGCTCAGGAAAGTGGGGAAAGAAGGATGGATGATTTTGGGGTTGGAAATTGTGTGGATACCTCGGGAAAAAGTTCTGCCCAGGATTTGGTGAATTTCTGCCATCCTGGGGGAAGTTAGGAGGGAAATTCCATGGGTTAGGTGCTTGGCCGGATCCCGCCCTTTGGCTGGAGGAATCCTAACACATAACCCAAGATGGGTCGGTTTCCCTTGTAGCAGGAACTTACGTAGTCAGGGGAGTGAGGGACCCCGTTTGTGGGACTATCTCCTTGACTCCCTGTCTGTGACTGGCCTGAGGGCCTTCTGGGCTTGGAATTATTCTGTGCAGACAAGTTTTTAGGCCCCCCATCTCCAAATCCAAAATGAGGGCAACCTTTACCTCTGTCACCTTAGCAGCAGCGGTTTGGGGTTTTTCTGAGCATTAATTTTATTTTCTATGGGCTTCTGCAGCTCATAGATTCGGGTGGCCTGTTCAATAACCCAGTCTAGTGACCTTTTCTCGTGAAAATCTCTCACTAGCTGGGTCATGATGTATTTGGATAAGGCATGGTAAAACATATTAACACATTCTTTGCTATCAGTACGCACCCTTCTTGGTAGTCTGCGCAAAGGCACGCTTCAATTCCTGCACAAATTCTTGTGGGCCCTGATCCTCCCCACCTTGCAAATTGTAGGCTGCCTTGCGAACCTCTTGGGGATTTCTGTGTCAGAAAAGTGCTTTAAGATTTCCGCCCTGTAGGTGGACCATCTTGCATGATTTTGGTCCTCCAGCCCCGCAAAGAAACTGGAGTATTCTGGGGAGAATGTCCATTTGACGTACTGCATTCAGCTACTGCTGTCTTTCAAATGGAAATCTCCATCATTTGCTCAAAGAGCTCCAAGTGTTCCCACACAGAATACTTGGCGTTCTTGTGATAAGGCGTGATTGCCTTAATCTGTTTTAAGGGGTCCTTAAGCAAGGCCCTTTTTTGCCTTATTGGCCTTCTTGGTTCGGGTAACCCTGGTCCATTCATCCTCTGACTCAGAAGCACTGCTCCCAGAGGTGCCCTTCTGATCTTCCAGGTTTTCCCAGATTCTGTGAGCCTGGGAAGGGCTGGCAGAATGTCGGGACCTGGTCTCCTGTGTCCTGTGATATTCAGAGGAGTCTTCAGATTCCTCCTTGCTGCCAGGATTTGATGGGTCCCCCCCCACTGACCTAACTGGGCAGAGATTTTAAGAATGCACTTAGAAGGCCTACTCTCTCGGGGTTCCCCATTAAATTGAACTGTACTTGGGTCCCCATACCCGGATGCCCGCCCATCCGTTCCTTGGAGGTACTGGCCTATGAGCCCCATACTTTTGGCTGGATAGTAATCTGCCATCCCCGTGGCCCTGGGCTCATGTGCGCCATGGTGCATAGGGGTGGCAGAGTCCAAGGACTGGGAGAGATGAAGGCCTCTGGTACTAGGGCTCAAGTTTTTCCCTTTCCAAGTGAACCTCATCTCTGTCAGCCCCTGCTCCCTGTTGCCATGCAAGAGCCTGTGCTTGCATTTCCTCAATGCAATCAAGGCCTTACTAGACTCTATCAGTCTCTCCTGCATGGCTACCTGTTGCTGGAGCCTATCATTGTGCTGGCAGAGAGCCTAATTCTCTCTCTGTGCTTCTTGGTTAGTCTTGGACTACTGGGCCAGTCTTTGCTGCAGGAGGGTTACCCCCTGAGTACCGTCCCTACTGGCCTGTTCCTTTCTAGCCAGAGCATCTTCCACCCTCCTGGTGTAACAAGTTCTGATGCCCTTTTTGGAGGTCACCCAGTCCCTGGAGGGCCAGGTGATTTTCTTTGATTTTCTTTTTTAAGTGGCAGACTTCCTGGCCTAAAGTATCCCTTTCCTGAGTAAGAGCCTGCATCTGTGCCGCCAGGTCGTCCCTCTGCCTTTGAAGGGCACCAGCTTTCTGGCGCTCTTCATCAAACTCTGCCAGGGTATCCAGGTCTTTCAAAATAAATGTATTGTTCTCCTCTTTTTCTCTATCCAATTGGTTTTGCAAGGTGGCTACCTGCTTTGTGCATGCCCTGTTGAAATCTATCTGTTGCTCCAGCTTTTTCTGGCTCTGCAGTAGGGAGTCCAAACCTTCTTGATGCTCCTTCTGGTCTGCCTTTTCCTGTTGCAGGATATCCATACCCTCTTTTATTTTAATGATATACTGTCTACTATCATTTTCTGACTCCTGGCTCCCGTGCAGCCTCTGCTCAGAAGAGTCCAGGTCAGATTGGGCCTTCTCTAATGCCATCAGTTGCCTACTTGCCAGATCTTGGCATTCAGCACATTTGTCCTGTATGGCTCCCATATATAAATATAAATATGCCGCTATCCTGACAATATTGTTGTGCTCATCCTTGGCTTTAGGGGCCATGTATAGTTCACTCGAGGCCACATGTAAGGGAGCCTGATCTCTCCATATATCTGACCCTGTTGCAGTGATCTGGGGTGTGATTGCCTGCAACCACACCATCTGATCCTGTTCTGTCCATTCGCCTCTCGAAATAGCTTATGTAAGAGGTGCTCTCTGGCTATTTTGATGTCTACCAGTGTCGTCTTTCTGGAAATTGATTTCCTTCCTGACTTACAGAAGTTAGTATTTTATTTTGCAAAACAGACCGTTTCCTTAGAGCGTTCCTTTGAGGAGTGCTTTTGCAGCGTAACACAGCATGGTGATCCAATAGGATTTTTGTATCCTGTCAGTTAAACCTTAAAAAAAATAAACCAACAGTGCCCTATCTGTAGATTTATGGGTAACTGACAGGATGGGTAAGCTGCACAAGTGGTAGTTCTAATCCAGAATCCCCGGCTCCGAGCCCCCACTTTGTAAGTGACTTCAATCTAGCAATCCCACTAAGTCAATGCCTAGTCTGGAATGCCCAATGGAAGCCCTTATTACATGGACGCTGTAGCGTCCATGTAGTTATGATTAAGTTGGTGTTTCCATAGGAAGGGCATTTTTTGGGTGGCTTATAACTTTGCTCCCTCTGGACGAATCCTCACCAAACTTTGCAAATAAAGTATATGGCCCAGTCTGAATTGTTTTGCAAAATTTGGAGAGGTTTGGTCCAGGGAGGGCAAAGTTATAGAGGGTCCCAAATCTTTTGTTTTTTCCCATAGATATAATGGGAAAAAACTTTGCGCACGCCGACAGCCCAAACCGCTGGACGGATTTACACCAAATGTGCAGCAGGAGCGGGAGCTTGGTCCCGAAAGCGTGCTTTTGCAAATTTGGTGTAAATCCGTCCAGTATTTTTTTTTAAAATGACCAAAATGTAAGGCAAAAAAATGTGTGATATCTCCGTTCGCTCCACGGACGGACTTCCCTGTTCGCTCCGCGGACAGTGCACTGATTGGCCGAGCGGCTTTCGTGATGTCCACAGACATGCGACGTGATCACTGATTGGACGGCGTGGTGCGTGAAGCGCGTCAGATTTTCTGTGGTGCCCGCCATCTTGCATTTGCGGACGACCGCAAACAGCGCGGAGCAACTAGGATTAAAAATTGCATTTAGTGGAGTGTGTTGGTGTGTAAGAGTGTTTGGGGAGGGTGGGGGAGTCTGAGATAGGTTCACTGTTCTGTTTTTGTTATGTGCTAGACACTTTTGTCGTGTTCGATTTGTCTGCGGACAACACGGCTGTTCTGAAATGTTCTATATAAACTAAATGGTGGGGTGTTCTGAGGACAGAGTATGTGTCCATTTTGTTCGCAAGCAAGCTAAAATTGAGCTAAGAACACTTGCGGTGTCCTTAAATGTTCGTACATAAACAAAATGGGGGTGTCCTGAGGACGCTGTACGCATTGTACTCTGGCAAGTTGAATGTGTTCTAAGAACACTCGCGGTGTCCTGAAATGCTCTGATTACTTACTGGTAATCTTCATTACTTCTAGTCCTACTCTTCCTCGTCACAGTACTGACCCTCCTCACCCTCTCTGCGGGGAAGGTCCCATGCTCCGGCTTGGTAATATGAAACTGAGTGATGTGGATGTGGGGGAGGAGCTATAGGAATTTAAAGAAATAGAAGAAGGTCCTATGTCGGAGGCAGGGGCCTCATGAAGTAAGTACTGGGACGAGGAAGAGTGGACATGGAGGTAATGTTTGCAATTAATAAAATGGGGGTGGTCTGAGAACGCTGTTCGTATTGTTCATTGTCAGGTTGAAAGTGTTATAAGAACCCTCCTTATGTCCGTTGACATCACAATTTCCTATGGCCCTTACCCGACTTTTTGTCCACTAAACAAACGATAAATCAGGCTGCTGTGCGCCGACATTATGTGATAATCCTATCACTTGCGCCATCGACCTGGCTGACCTGCTTTTGCAACACTAAATTATATCTCCCACCCCTAAGCCTGACATTATCAAAGCATTCATATTCCCCGTCTATCTCCGTGAAGTTACAGGGTGCATAGCCAAACGCGCCCAGTCGTTTCCAGTCCTACACGACTTTACACAGAATCCGGAAAACAAAACAGATCATCTCACAACACAGCGCGCCACAATTCGGAATATGAAACTGTAATTTGAAAGCAAACAGCAAGATTGTACATTTCGCAAAGTACTTTTATTTGACATGAAATGTTTAGAGAATATTCAGCGATTTGCATTTGTCTTTGCTGTCGATCCGCAAAAGTTAATCTTGAGTCACACGCTGTTCCTTTGCGGTACACAGGGTGTTGGTTTATGATAAAAGAAGCACTATGGTCACACTGATAAACGGAAGGCTGTTCAAACAACGAGGCATTAGACCACCATAATGGTTGGTATGTTGCTTCTAGCCGCTAGTACCGCATAAGGGCATATTGGTACTTGGCGATTGTCCCATAAGATGGTGAGGGTCATGAATTTGTTTAGAAGTAGCTGCACCTGGCAGTTGAAGAATCCGTCGGCCGGGGTCTGAAAATCATGGCATTGACAGTAGGGAAGGATGTACCTGTTTTAAAAACATAAATTAGTCTCACGAGCCGATCTTCATTAAAAATATAAATTTTATTTATTAGGGCGTGAAACTATTTGCTAGCAAGGATAGTGCAACAGAGCATGTTAACTTATTCCCACTAACCCACCCTCTCTCCTCTGACTTTTTCAGAGACGTCTGAGCACCGGGGACCACTTCGGCGGTGATAGTGCGCGGTACAAAACAATATGCCACTTTGAACGAACAAGTACAACTTAACCGGGCTTTAACGCCACGCTATTGTTATTATATTCTGGTCTAAAATAATCTAAAGGTTTTCTTACATTATATTGGCATTTTCCATTGTCTACGTGTAATGCAGTCCCTAAATACGACTCCGTCTGTGCCAATGATCTTTCTCATAGTGATATAATATATAAAAGCGGTTTAGTTTCAGAAATGTCATCCTTATCGTCTCTTATGTTTTTGAACCCCTCCTTCAAAAGAAGTCTTTTGGCACGATCCCTGTCTGTCAAGGTCAAAAAACAATAGAACCTTATAGTGGGAGTTGTGGGCCACTCCGGCCCGCGAGCAAAAAAGGGAAGCAGCTGACCTTCACTGTGAACGAGCATAAATTCTTACTTTGCAACATTCTGTGTAAAGCCATCCCTGAGAAATTGCTTTTTACACTCCATTTTTGTATATTGTCTGTGTGCTAATGAAAAAAGTTTGTTAAAGGGAGTTTATGGTTAACTTGCGCTACTAAAAACCTATGAAATTCAGTAAAAAAAAGTTTGTTAACGGGACGTTATGGTTAAGTTGCGCTACTAAAAACCTATGAAATTCAGTAAAAAAACTTTGTTAACAGGACTTTAAGGTTAAGTTGCGCAACTAAAAACCTATGAAATTCAGTGAAAAAACTTTGTTAAAGGGACGTTATGGTTCTAAGTAAAACCGAAAAACCCCAGAAATTCGCCAGTTATGGTAAGCTAAGCAACCATAACTTGCGCCACCACCGTGCACTGCTAAGCCTAACAACCAGGACATCAAAGATGACATCACAAATGTCCCTTTAACAAAGTTTTTTTTACTGAATTTATATATTTTTATGTCAAGTTCTTAAATCTGGATGATGAACCCTTATATAACTGCCCTCTCTTTGAATCCCCCTGACCACACTGAGCCAAGAAGAAGGTTTGTTTTCCAAATTAGGTTCTTAGCTTTAAAATGACAGTTAAATCTCGCTTCTAGGACATACGGTTCTGAAGATACGGACATTTTTGTGGAGGTAGATTTTCAGAAATGGTAGTCAAGATTTCAGAATGACAGATGACACTTTTACTGCTTTGAAATCGCAGGATGGACACACGATTTCTATGCAGTTCTAATTAGGTTGAAATGGATGGGATAGGATCACTTTAGACTAAGAAATTGGTTCTGTACAGTTCTGGCTGGATACTCACTCCTAATCTTGGAAGGAATGTGACCTCGTCACAGATGTGGTCAGGTTTGGGCTGCGGTTCTCTCTACGGACAGTCTCTGGCACTGGTTCTGCTAACAGCGGTCTGGTCTGGGTCTGCTATCGGCACTGCACAGTGGTCTGGTCTGGGTCTTCTATCGGCACGGCACAGCGGTCTGGATATGGTTCTGGCACAGGGTTCTACCCAGAATCAAAACAGCTCGCCCGGCTGTTGAATAGTTTAGTTAAGATGCTGGATTCTGAGGCCTGCTGAGAAGGATTCAGCTTTTGGTTCAGGCCTCTCTGCTTCAAGTTCTGGAGTCTAAGTTCTGGATATGGTTGGGCAGCGTGCTGCGCAGAAATCGATTAAAGAGTGGAAAATGAATGTCTATCTTGGTCTCAGTGGCTCTCTTTTTATGCCTTTTGAAAGTGGGTGGGAAGGCTGACTTTCTATGCCCAACCCTCCGAGGATCCTGATAGGTTAAAGGATGTACTGTGACCTGACTGGAGAAGGGAATTGTGAGTCAGAATGAGTCATCAGGTATCATCTTTAGGGCTCAAGGAAAGGACACTCCCCTTTGTGTCCGTACAACATATCTTCTTTTTCATAAAACACATAATTGCAATATATACAACTTGTTATTATTAACTAAATTTCATGACAGATTGCTTAAGGTACAGTTCGGTTCAAGTCACATGTTTCTACGTGCTTGGGTTCAGAAATGACAACATTTTGCGCTTTTAGTGAGTTTGGCCATATTGGTTTTTCATCAAATCTGACACGGAGGTACACACCCTCTCTGGGCATATTAGAGTAGGTGTTGAGGTCTCTAGCATAAACACAGATGTTACAATATTAATAATCACAGGGCTTGGCCTCAGAACATCCCACAACGTCCAGCTTAGTCTCAAATCGTGGGTGCATTTTTCATATTAAGAATCCACAAATTGTACATTTCTGTCAACTTGATACAATATTTTATAAGCAATTTAATAAAACATGCATTTGCCTCCACTGCAGTACACCCATTGGTTTGTCCCCACCCCTAGAAACTTGGCTTGACTCAGAGATCAGATGTCTTGCCTTCCCCCAGAGCAGTGTTGACAGTTAACGCCCAAAATCAGCATACCCTATTCAGCTGAAGGAATCCTTTGTCTGTTTTTTCCTGCTAGCAGGGCATCAGTCTAGGGTGCCACTCTCCATTTGATTAACAGAACCTTGTGATTTCCTGCCTTCTTGCTGAGATGACCAGGTGTGAAGACTTCTCATGGACAAGCAAGCCTTTGAAGTCCCAGCTAACACAGGTTCACTGTTTAGCTCCTGAAAGTCTCCTGTCAGAATTTAGATCGCTAGCGCCGGTCAGTGGCGGGCACCGGTATTGCACCCATTTTGACAGCGGCCTTAAATTAATACATTTCAAAAAGGGGATTTTACTTGATAGCATAAGATGCTTGCTAACATTGTATTGATGTGGATTCTGCAGTAGAGTAATGTAGAACACCCAACCAGAAGTTGGATTTTTTTGGTGGTTTCATGCCCATGATTTTAGCAATTTTGACAATCAAGAAAATGAATTGTTGAACAGCTCTGTATTCCTTTGTTTGCTTTTGTTCTGTGGGCAGCCAAAGGATGGGGCTGGCAATGGTCTCCTGTATTTACACTGACAGAGGCAAAAGAAGATGGCAGCTTGTCTGTCAGGTTCTCACTGCGCACTTTCTGGTGATTTCTGGCCAGCAGCATGCTTTCCGGCGGCCATTATGATGTTTCCCATGTCAGTAATGCACAATGAAACATCCCACAATCACTCATTTGTTCTACTGGGAAGTTTTCCTTCAACCATTCAAGTGTGTTTGCCATTTCTGTGAAAATAAATAAAAAAAAATAGTTATTTTTGCTTAAGAATTTTTTATATAATGAATGGTAATAATACAGAAATAAATACAGTCTACTTACTATTTCGTAAGAGGTTGTTTTGGAATGAGCCCCTTGTGTATGTCAGTATGTATGAAGAGTTGTACTGAAGTGATAATGTGAGGTGTACAGTTATGTTTTGTGCTTGATGCATTCCATTATATTGTATGGTAAATGATGATGTTGGACAAAAAGGCATACTTGGGTGTAGTAAATATACGTAATGTTGTTTTATGTATATGTCTTTGTTGATTGAAGGGTAGAACATTTGTTGTTCTCCCCTGGGTTTCTGGGCTTTGTGAATGCTACCTGATGTCCTCAGACTTTCTTACTGTATGCAGACTCTGTAGCTGCTAGACTGCAGGTGAATATAATATAAGAAACTTGTAGCAAATTAAGGGTTCACTGGTAAACACTTATGAAATTCAGCAAAGACACTTTGTTAAAGGGACATTATGGTTAAGTTGCACTAATAAAATCCTATAAAATTCAGTGGAAAAAAGTTGTTAAAGTTAAATCATGGTAAGTTGCACTAATAAAAACCTATGAAATTTAGTATGGTGGTGGCATGAGTTACGGTTGCTTAACTTACCAAATTTCTGTGGTTTTTCAGTTTTACTTGTAACCATAACATCCTTTTAACAAAGTTTTTCCACTGATGAAGACCTATTAGGGTGAAACGCGTTGTTTTACATGTGTGTATTTTCTGCTGCGTTCTTGTCCATGGATGATTTCTGAATAAAGGACTTTTCTCAGTGGAACTGGATGCCTGGGATTTGCTTTTATCCTCCCTTTTTTCACTTTTAATACTGCCATAGAGCCACTGCTTTCCTTGGACTGCTAGTCAGCCCGCTGTAAAAAAAAAAAATATGTATATATATATATATATATATATATATATATATATATATATATATATATATATTTATATATAATACTTGTACTTAATTGATTCTGTGATGATGCTGGTATGTATGAGAGACTGGAAGAGGGCTGACAATAGCACTGTCATTCATTCGAAATTTGCAGAATGCCCCAGTTTGTTGCTCACTAGGCAATACATAGGATAATTCACTTCGCTTTCCTTGTGCACATTTTCCAATTAATACTATGTCACAGAACCCCAGAGTGTACTGCATTACTCCGACTGCAGTGAGCTTTATGTTTCATTTATTTATTTTATTGTGCATTACAATGTAAATCTGCATTTTTGGCACACAGCATTAAAACCACAACAGAACAAACACATTTTGCAAACATTCCCCACATTTTACAGCTTACAATGTTTAAAATTCCAGTCAACTTGCATTTAAAAACTCTAAACACTGAATTGATAAAGAAATGTCAAAATCCTTCTCCACAAATCAATATTTGTCGGTCTAAAATTAATAGATATCTTTTGGTCCCTTAGATCACACAAACTAGGACACTGTACACATAGATGTTTTAGGGTCTCTATCTCTTTAAAGCAATGCTGACAAAGTCTCTGTTCCCTCAGCACTTTGTTCCGTCTGCCCACAACTTCTTCGTTTGGTAGCAGATTTAGTTTGAATCTCAGGATTTGGAACCTAAAAATCCTTGACGGATGCTTCTTCCAGTAAGGGCAACATTATTATAATTCTTAATAGTTCAAACAAAGTGGTCACCAAAACATTGATATTTCATTAACTCCTCTCTAAGTGAGGTCCACACGTATCTACAATGTTGCTGCTTTATTAGATATGCTGTTGCTTTCAGTTCTTCTGATTATGCACCAATCATTTGCAATATCTTTAAACAATCTGCCCCCCAGATCGATAAGGCCTTGCACAAACCCTTTGACCACAGATCATTCAAACTCTCACAGATCGACGCTGGAGTAGGGGACACATTACTTGCAAATATTTGAAGCTTCCCCCATCCAATCATTGTCTGGATTGGAAGCTGACCCAATTCATATAATATCCCCACCAAAGAAACTGACTGGGGGAGGCGTAGCACCCCTCGCCAGACTAACACTTCTAGTTTTGGCCACTCAATTTGGGCATTCCTGGTCTGTGCTCCATAAATTAATTTTGAAAGGATTTGCTGTTTGTACAATTTTAGCACCGGGAAGAAAGAGTATCTACCAAATTTATAGTCAAACTGCTGTAGCTGTATTGTAGCTCACATAAACCTAGGCTTGAGGTCAATAAGTAACTCAAGTCCCCCTCCACTGTTGTACACTAGGAACCCTAAGTACTTAAAATAGTTTACCACCTCAACACCACAGCCCTTCAACTTCCAAGTAAAAGGTTTATACTCTTTAATGTCTGCCTTTAAGACCAGTACTTTAGATTTTACTGTATTTATTTGCAGGTCAAGCTACCCCAAAACCTCTTCCACTGCATGTAAGGCTCGTTGCAAACCAGTTGGTGTTAAATCACAGATGACTATCTCATCTGCATACAATAAGTGTTCAATTTGAAGCTCACCCAGCCTTGGTGGTTTAGTCCTTATGTGGCTCAGATAATTTGGTATACCTATGATATAGAAACAAAAGAGGAAAGGTGCCAACATACACCTTTGTCAGAAACTCCTATGTGTCTCTATACACAGTGTATTGTTCCCTTAGGCATCTAGCCTAATTCTAATCCAAAATCCTTTTTCCTACATACTTTTCCATAGCAAGGCCCTATTTACGTGATCAAAGGTCTTGCTAATGTCCACGAACGCCAAGAACACAGGTCTTTCGTTTGCCCTAGCCTGCATTGAGAGTAAAACCAGAACAAAACTATTTACGGAGGTTCCCATTCAGTTCAGTGGACTCATCATAAGTTATTATTGAATGGTCACTTAATTCCAACTTTCTTACAGCCATATTTCCCCCCTTCAGAAATAAATCAGAGGAGACAAAAATATAATCTATTGTCCACTTCCAGAGCCCGATTTAACCAGGTAACATTGGGAGGTGTATCCCCCTGAAATTGCCCGTTTAAAATTGGCAAGTCCCAGCCCTCCAATTCTTGACAAATTCTCTTACCCCTGGATCGAGACTCTCAGAGGTACTCTTTCCATTGGGTTCCAAGTACCGGTATCATCTAGGCATTCCGCGTTACAATCGCCCATGACCATAACTGACTCACCCTCCTCCGGTAATTCAAACTAGCTCGGACTGAGCCATATGTGAAAAGGTGCACACAGAATATCAATAATTATAGCCACACTCGCTTTGCTAATGCCACATTTTTGTTTATTTGTTCGAAACAATTATATTCAATGAAACAACCACAGACAGTGCCTACCCTCTGAGCAACTACATGATGACGCCAATACGAAACCCCACCACACCAACCCAGGTAAGATACAACACAGCCCATATTGCAACCAAGGGCATAGTGGAGAGCACATTCGGAGTGTTCAAGCCCCTTTTCCGCTCCCTTGACTGCTCTGGTGGGCAGCTACTATATGCGCCCCCAGTAGTGTGCAGGATCATTGTGGCAGCATGTGTCCTGCACAACATTGCAACACGGCAGGGCGTACCAGTGCAGATGGTGGTGCCCACACATCCCAAACCGCATGCACACCTGCTGCGCATGGGAGGGGAAAGGGCACGTGCCGAGGCAGCCTATACCCAGCTTGTGGCTACATTTTTCACCTAAAATCCCACTGCTGTGGAGTGCACACAGGCCTGGCACATTCCAGTTGACAATCAATGATGACAAAAGGACAGTCAACTGTCACACCCTTACCACCCTGAGAATGTGTCCTTGGAATTGCAGCATTGTGTGCATCCCTATCTACTGAAACAAACACAATCCTGTGTGACCAAAAGACACACATGCAAGATAGAGATTCAACCCCCCCATGCAAAACAGCACAGTAAAAAATCCTGGTATGTCACCTAAACCCCCCTCAACCCCATTGTGGAAACAGAAAAATTGATATGAGGCCGGGAAGCCCAAAAGGAAACACACCAACACAGGTTACAAAGGACATACAAAGCGCTTTATTCAAAGATACAACAATTACCAAAAGTCAATTGACATACGGATAGCTATTCGGCCCTCAGAGTAACAGTACGAACCATCAACGGTAGTTCGCCGTGTTAGTGTGAGAGACCGAACATTGGGATACTCAGGTTTTTTATACTTTTTATCCGGCTCTGGCCAACCCCCTCGCAAGTTAACCATTCTCAGAACCAAACCTAGGGTTCGTAGCCAGGTTAATCCCATAATGTATGCATTTTGATCAGTTCCGCTGATACAGTTGTTCATTTACACATAGGTCAGGGAGAGGACAAGGTCTCAGTTCGCGACCCTAACAAGTGGCCTGCGGACATATTATTTATTCACGTGTGCGGAGGTCACAACGGCCAGAATCCCACTCGAAATGTCATTCGGCCTCCATTTTGTTGTTCAGGGTGACTTCCACACTACAAGAGAACCTAAAATGGCGGCTAAATCCAAGATGGCGATTTACACAATACATTAAGGTCAAGACCTTGCCGCGGAATCTATGTACACAATGTTTTTTAGACAACTTGGCGTAGGCCAACATAAATTCAAACAATGTGATAGGAGGTACAATATTATTTCGATTTCCACACACCCTCCTTTTGGCCTATGCCAAGTGCTAAACATCATCCCTAATACTTTTGAAAATAACTCTATGTATTATCATCCATAGATTCTGCATCATTGTCTGTAATGTCTATAGCCATAGGTCGTTCATAAAAGTCTCTTGTACCATGAATTCTTTAGATGCTGTACCTGGGGTATATATTTTATGCCCTATTGCGCTCACTGCTTGAGCACAACACCCCCCTAACATTCCACACATACTTGGGAGGCATTGAAAACAACAACAAAGAAATAACAGGATCCCTAAAATGACCATAATAACGGAAAACACCTTCCAACCCCACGATCGCAAAGAATCCCAAAACCAAGTACTAAGGTTCCAGTCTTCTACGGGGATATGGATTTCAGAACTGAGAGTATGTAAGTTCTGAATTGCTTTAAAAATTGTTGGCGAGGAGTCTGGTACGAAAACACAACAAGCGGACCCTACTAATTTGCATACTCCACCTCGTTCTGCCAAATTGACATCTAACGCCATCCGATTTTGAAGTGCTACCAATCTTATTGCCTTTTGCTCTAAGGTCATATTGTAGAGTATGTCCGTGGTCCGGTTGATCGTTCTCTCCAGTACCCTTGCTAATCCCCTAATGTTCTCCGAGTTTGCTATTTGTCCCCAAAAGGGCACAACCGATTTAGCTATGTCCCCCAATACTTGCCCAGGGGTAACTCCGTTGTTGTCTCGCCGTGGGCGAGCCTTAGAAATCTCTAACGTACTTGCTACAAATACCCCGGGTAACAATATTCCTAAATAACAGGTTCCCTGCCAATCCTTGGGCAACCAGGGAAATGCTAAACTACCACAAACAAAATAAACAGGCCCAATACATACAGAGGCCTGTTTTCCCCAGTCAAATTTACAATATGTTTACAAGCTTCAAAATCTCCCATTGGCCTAGTGCCATTTCACTGTACACATAAGGGAACCGAGTCAGGACTATGATTTACAGAATAAGAAGGAGGTACAGCGCCCTTATTGCCTATCGGAGCCATTTTAAAGGAAATCAGAGTTTGAAAAGGAAGAGATAGTTTGTCAGACGGCCTAATAGAAGCAACGTTAGGTTTACTTCTATTTGCGAAAAGCGAGCATGCCAGGGGAGTCAATTCACGTTTCTCAAAATCATTTAAATTAGTTCCATCAAAGTTCCCTGAGATGCTATCATTCCATCAACCAAAGAATAGTGCTCTAAGAGAGGCATAGCAAGAAGTCGTTAAAGGTAGAGGATGTATATACCATCCCAGTCCCTTGTTCCCATGTTGCGGTAAATGAGTACAAATCCAACAATTACTCTTATTAAAAATGGCATGAGTAGCATTCATTACTATCATCAGAGTGTTATTATAATACTTTTGTCTATGTTGGGAGTCTCTAAGGGACAGAGTGTGAAGGTGTACAGAGGGAGTCAAAACAGTTGGTACAATCTCGGTCGGTAATAGAGGTTTCAAAGGATAGATTTCTTCGAAATACCAAAGTCCTACAGCAGCAGTTGCAAAAATAACAATAATCATTATCAAAACACAACAGTACGTTTTCGGGGCCCAGGCACATTGTTCATTGTTCGATTTGGTCACCCCCTTATCTAAAAGTCTAGTGCGGGGAGCAGCGGTGAAGGTGGCAGGCATCGTAGTTTCTCGATCGACGACCCCAATGTTCGTTGATGGCGACACTACGGTCGCGTGGTTTCTTAGTCCTTCCCAACCCTAGCCAGCAAAATCCCTTTTTTTTGTTCAACAAAACAAAACAATTTTCCGATCACTTCCTTTTCCAGATGTACGACACTCGTGCCGTAGTTCTATTTCCGTGGTCGAAGGTTGTACCTGATGGTACCCAAATTTGTGTGGTCCAGAAGCAAAGTATCGTCACTTCCTGAGGGAAGCGACGTGTTGGTGGCGACGGAAGTCGCAGAGCTCAAAACAGTATTTTCCGGAAGTGATTTTTCAAGAGAGTGCGGAGACGAAATGGACTGTTCCCCAAGCTCCTCAGGCTCAGAGAACTTCCTCGACGCACTCACAGCGCTGTTTGCTACTCCAAGATCAGAGACTGTAGCATCAGCAAGGGGTTCTGCTTCTTCTGTAACGTGTGGCGTCGGGTGAGGAAGTCTCTTGACGTGCTTCGCGTGAATCCAGTTCTTCTTTCCAGCCACTCGCACTGCTGTCCTGGTGACCAATAATACCTGGTGGGGTCCCCGCCAGCGAGGCGCGTGACAGGAAGACCTCTCGTAGGCCTTCACAAGGACCCAACTTCCGGGCTGTATATCGTGTCCTGGGCCCGTGAACCGTACAGGTAAAGCAGCATGCACCTGGTGGTAGATGAAATACAGGTTTTTCGTTAACTGGTTACAGTAGTCTACATGCAATACATTTTCCACCTCCCTCAGGGCTTTAGGTTTTGGGAGACCCCGAATGTTAGCAGGTCTCCCCATTACCACTTCAAATGGAGAAAGCCCAGTTCTAGTCTGAGGTGTGGTACGCATAGCTAATAACACAATAGGCAAGGCATCTGGCCATTTTAGTTTTGTATCAGCACATGTTTTTGCAAGTTTATTCTTTAAAATACCGTTGTGTCTTTCTACTAACCCAGCACTTTGAGGGTGCCTAGCTGAATGAAATTGTTTCTCAATACACAGGGCTGTACATATTTGTAAAATTACTGCTGCGATAAAGTGAGGACCATTGTCCGACCAAATTATCCTCGGGAGCCCAAATCGAGGAAAGAATTCTTTTACCATAATCTTTGCAGTGGTCATGGCGGTAGCATCTTTGACGGGGAAAGCCTCGACCCATTTACTGAAGGCACAAAGGATTACAAGAACATATTTTAAATTATTACATCGCTCCATTTCAATAAAATCAAAATGTATAACCTCAAAGGGGACAGAAGGGGGCCCAAAACTTCCCCTTGGAGTCACTGTCCCCTTACCCACATTGTGCTGTAGGCAGACCATACAGTTCTGGACATGTCTCTTTGCAGTGTCCAGAATCTTGTCATTCACCCAGACCTGTTCTAACATTCTCGGGATCTGTTGGGCACACACATGCGTAGGACCGTGTGCCATCGTAACCATCGCCAATACATAAGAATCAGGAAGCAACCATTTCCCTTCGGATGTATCCACCCAACACCCTTCGTCATCCAGTTTCCCCATTCCTTCAGCCCACTTTCTAGATTCTTCCATTGTGGTATCAGTCTGAATATCTTGTACAGACCCAATACCTTCATCCATTATGCAAACATCTCTCACTTCCCTCGAGGTATACATGTCCGTGCTAAGGTCTGTGGCCGTTTGTCTGGCTATCAAATCCGCAAAAGCGTTCCCTTTGCCCACATCATCTATGACCTTTGCGATGTGCTGCACATTTCATGATCGCTAACCGTTTAGGGAGTGAGAGCGCCGAAAGTAATTGCACTATCAAAGGGCCATGCTGAATCTTGGTCCCATGTGAGGTCAGGAACCCTCTTTCCGACCAAAGTTTTCCGAAGTTGTGAGCCACCCCAAATGCGTACTGACTATCAGTATATATATTTACTCTTCGCCCTTGGGAAAGTTCACAAGCTCGGGTCAACGCTATAATCTCTGCGGCCTGCGTAGAGTTATGCGAAATTCTCTTAGCTTTGACAATTTTGTTCAATGTAGTAACTGCATAAGCAGCTGTAGATGTACCATTCGAAAGTTTGAAGCAGGAGCCATCGCAAAACAGCTCCCCTTCCGCATTATCCAAAGGAGTATCTATGAGATCTATCCTGCCCTTCGTTTCTTGTTCGGTGGTATACAGGCAGTTATGTGATTCTTCGTCACCGCAAACAGTGTTTTGCGGGAAAGGTAAAAGTTCAGCCGGATTGAGAACACAACACCTCTTAATTTGAATATGAGGGGCAAACAGAATTAGTTCATACCTTGTTAACCGTGCAGAGGTGAGGTGTTGCGTTTGGGTTTTGTTCAATAGGATATCAACAGAGTGAGGTACCATCAAAATCAAATCATGGCCTAGGACCATTCCCTCACTCTGTTTTACAGACGCGGCAGCAGCAGCAACAGCGCGCAAACATCTTGGCAAAGTGCATGCTACAGGATCAAGGGCGGAGGAGTAGTAGCCGTACGGCCTATTCTTCCCTCCGTGTTCCTGTGTTAACACAGCCAAAGCACATCCATCACATTCATGCACAAACAACACAAAGGCCTTGTCGTAATTTGGAGTACCCAGAACCGGCGCCGAACATAGCGCGGTCTTGAGAAGCTCAAATGATCGTTGATGTTCCGATTCCCATGGCAGTGGCAAAGAAATGCCCTTCTTCGTCAAAGCCAACATCGGTTTTACCACTAGTGCGAAATTCGGGATCCACAACCTACAGTAGGAAGCCATACCTATCAGGGCTCTGACTTCCTTCTGCGTATTTGGAACAGACATGCCAGAAATATGTTTTATTCTTTCAGGTGTCAATCTTCTCCCCTCCTTTGACAGGAGGTAGCCTAAATAGGCAACCTCCTGACAACAATATTGACATTTTTTAAGCGAAGCTTTGTGACCATTTTTGGCTAGATGAACAAGCAACAGTATAGTGCCTTCTTTACATGCATTCTCAGAATCTGCAGCCAAAAGCAAATCGTCAACATATTGAAGCAGCGTGCAAGTAGGTGGCAATTCAAGGGTTTCAGCTGCTCTTTCAAGGCTCTACTATAAATACTAGGACTTTCAGTATACCCTTGAGGTGCCCTTGTAAATGTAAATGAGCGTCCCCCCAAGGTGAACGCAAACAGATATCTGCTTTCTTTATGTATAGGGATACTAAAGAAGGCGTTTTTCAGATCCACAACACTAAAGTGCGTAGCCGTAGCAGGGATCATTGTTAATATCGTTGTCACATCAGGCACAATTGGAAATTGTGGGGCGACCACTCGGTTAATAGCACGAAGATCAATTATGAACCGGTATGGAATTGCATTGTCGCCTTTCTTATATACGGGTAAGATCGGACTATTACACAAACTACCTGTAATCTCTTCGATCACCCCACGATGTACAAAATCGGAGACAATGCATTTCAAAGCACGTTCGCCTTCAGCTGATATTTTATACTGCGGAATGCGTGGCAGTTTCACCCCATGTTTCAGGACTATTTTAACGGGCTCAATATGTAACACTCCGACATCATTGTCGTCCACCGGCCACGAACATTCCGGAACAATTCTTAACTCGGGAGGTAAAGGTCGAATCAAGAACTGAGAATTAGGAAATTGCTGTAGTGAAACCGTTAGCCGTACTCCATCCGAAGAACAATGAATTACTGCATTCAATTTCTTTAACAAATTCAACCCCAGCAAATTCTCTCCACAGTTCGAAGTGAGAAGAAAGGGACAATGGTCCATAAAGGGACCCAAAGAAACGGATACCGGCGCAGAAACCGGACAGACAGTTGGTACACCAGAAAACCCTACGGAAATATTTATTTGCCCTGACAGTGGGATGTTTGGAACCCGAGAATGATCAATGGAGCACTTCTGTGCTCCAGTGTCAATCAAAAACTGGTGTTTCCTATTCCCTACTAATAATTCAACGTAGGGGCCTTTTTGATTAACGGGAATAGGCAAAGGTTCCAAACCCTGCTTCGGGCAATCCTAATAATACGGAGCCTCATCAGAGGGAAGCTCTTCAGAAAGGTAAGCAGCAGAAGGGTGATCAAATATGTTTCTCGAGTCCATACTCGAGGTCTGATTTTCCAGTGAAAAAGGTTGCTGAGAATCTTGTAAAAGTTGACCTCTGTCAGGGCCCCCTGCTCCAGGGCGGCCCCTAGGTCGTCTACCCATACCTCCAAACGCACTGTTTGACCTCTGGCGAAGGACAGGGCACTGTGCTCGCCAATTACCTTCCTGGCGGCAATAAGCACATTGATTAACATTCACAGTACTCAGAGGAGCATTTCCTTTTGGAACATACTGACCTCTAGTCTGTGTCGTACCTCCTCTGGGGTTTCTAACAATTTGCTGCAATAATACTTTGGTTTTCAAATCATCCTTTCTCTTTTCGATTTTCTCCTTTTCATTATTAACACGGTTCTCATAATACTGAGCCATGTGCAAAACCTCAGATTGAGATTTTGCCTGCCAACCGCTCTCTGAGGACATAATTTGTGACTGGATGTCAGGTAACAATCCACGTACAAATTTGTCCACAAACAACCTTTTTCCCGACTCTGTACCTAAATCCTGTCCACTGAAGTCAGAAAATACCTGCTTGAATCTATTAAAAAATTCAGTGGCACCTTCAGTTTTCCCTTGGACACAGGCCGTAAGCTTGTCCCAGATAATCCTTTTCTCTGGAATTATAGTTTTTAATTTAGCGACAATCCTATCAGGTAAAGTGAGTATTACCTGTGGCGGTTTCTCACCAGCTGGTCTTTCTCCATCAATTCTAATCATATTTGCCCACGTATCTCCCAACCCCGGCACATCATCTATTGTCCGAACCTGTTTCCATATATCTACGGGTAGGAGTACAGGGAATAACAAGTCAATGTCACTCAAGGTGAACACAGAGGACTGTAGAACGGACTCTATTTCTTTGTAAAACCCAGTCGGGTTTTTCCTAATATCGGGAACTGATTGTCTAATTGTGTTCACTTCCTGTCGTGAAAATGGGACGTGAACAAATTGCGATACATAATGTGCAGGGATATCCACAGCGGGGGCACCAGTCCCAGCATTGGCGGGGATCTCAACTTTTGGGGCAAAGGTCGGAGGAACCTCTCTCGTAGGCAACTGAGATGTAGGTACCTCCGGCCGCTTACTAAGCAATAGAGCCAGGTCGAGCGCTAAGGCAGCTGTAGAAGTGTCGGGCGAAAAAGCCCTTTTACAATTCCCCAATAATTCTATGGGGCAACCTACCTTCTTCCTTACACATTCCTCTTGCAGGTGCTGTACCATTACCTGAATTACCTTTCTTTGCATCTCTACTGTATACTGACTATACGTGTCATACACTTCGTCTGGCGGTATCGATGAATCCGAGATCCATCGGACTGCATCTTTGGTACAAATTCGTACTTCCTCAGGTGCTGTTCTTCGGCACGGAAGGAACCGTTTCTGTACATATATTCTAACGTCCTCATCATCCTCATCTCGTGACTTTTCAAAGTCTTTCCTAAACTCAAACAATCTTTCAACATGCCCATATACTTTGTGCTCTGTGTCCCTCGAAAGTGCCAAAGTATTCAGATCTCTCACCCCTTGTGGAAGATCCGAATTTTGTAACCTACCCCACATCACACACAAATGAGTCCCCAAACCTTCGATAAAGACATTTTTCTCGGGAAAACTATTCAAATTAGATAATGTAGAAAAAACATTATCTTGATCACATTTTTCCACGCAATGCTTAGCCCATGCAAACAATTCCTGTTTCCTATCTGCAGAAACAGTACTACGAGTCACAACCTTCGACCCTGCACCTGGATCAACTTCAGTCAATACGGGGCCGCTTGGGAGCGGAGGTATAGGTAAATTTAACAAAGGTGCAACTATCAGTGCAGGGGGAAGGGGCGGTGCGATAGGCGGAGGAACAACAACCAAAGGTCCAGGAACAATAGGCTGTACAGGGGGAACAGGAATAACAACAGGCGCGGCAACAGGAATAGGCAGAGCGCCCAAAATAGGGGCATACGGAGGTGGCGCTGAGGCATCGGGCCTGCGTTCATTTAATAATTTCTCAATAAATTCCTCAGAAACATGGAAATCTTTAGAGGGGTAAATTTTTTGGACTCCGAGTGAAAAGGCTCTATCCATATTTTTAACTAATTCTGACCGCTTTTCTTTATCATATAATAATGCTTTTTCAGCGTTTGTTTTATGACGTCGTGCATGTTTATCCCTACTTTTAAGCTGCTGCAATGCTTCTTTCTTCCAATTTTGTAACACATCAAAGGCTGCTGGTCTAGCCTTTTTCTTTAATAAGATCGATTCTAAGTATTCAATACGGGGGATCTCAAAACTACCGTTGATTGGCCACTGAAATTCGGAGGCATGTCTGGTCTGTCTGTGCCAAATATCATTAAATACGATACTTCCAATGCCATACTTACAGTACATAGTACACGCCGGCGACCCCTCCTGTGGTGCTGGACGGCTAAATTCCAAAGATTGCCGATCGCTGCGTAACAGAGCCCTAAAACAGCTAGACAATTTCCCAGGCATTTCTCAAAAAATTGGTGTTACCTGGTCCAATAATTGTGTCTGCAGATACAATACGCCAAATTCAAAGTGTCAGGGTTAAATTAAGAGCCGGGTCATGACTGCACCTGACCAAACCTAAGGAGGACCGTACGGTTTACCAAAGAACTTACCTAACAAATTTTACCTTGTGTTTGGTGGTTTCGGCAAATCTGCCCGCCTCAAAATTGGACCCTCGTCAAGATGCCGTGTCAGATCACACGACTATCGTCCAAGGATCGGATCGTGCAGCGCTGCCGAGGTATCGCGTCTCGAATGGTCGGGCCCGCAGAATCACACCGTCCGATCCCGGTTCGATAGTCTGCGTCAACCTTCAATGATCCGGCATCAATCTTGAGGGTCCCTATTCGGGCGCCAACTGTTGAAACAGAAAAATTGATATGAGGCCGGGAAGCCCAAAAGGAAACACACCAACACAGGTTACAAAGGACATACAAAGCGCTTTATTCAAAGATACAACAATTACCAAAAGTCAATTGACATACGGATAGCTATTCGGCCCTCAGAGTAACAGGACGAACCATCAACGGTAGTTCGCCGTGTTAGTGTGAGAGACCGAACATTGGGATACTCAGGTTTTTTATACTTTTTATCCGGCTCTGGCCAACCCCCTCGCAAGTTAACCATTCTCAGAACCAAACCTAGGGTTCGTAGCCAGGTTAATCCCATAATGTATGCATTTTGAGCAGTTCCGCTGATACAGTTGTTCATTTACACATAGGTCAGGGAGAGGACAAGGTCTCAGTTCGCGACCCTAACAAGTGGCCTGCGGACATATTATTTATTCACGTGTAAGGAGGTCACAACGGCCAGAATCCCACTCGAAATGTCATTCGGCCTCCATTTTGTTGTTCAGGGTTACTTCCACACTACAAGAGAACCTAAAATGGTGGCTAAATCCAAGATGGTGATTTACACAATACATTAAGGTCAAGACCTTGCCGTGGAATCTATGTACACAATGTTTTTTAGACAACTTGGCGTAGGCCAACATACATTCAAACAATGCGATAGGAGGTACAATATTATTTCGATTTCCACACCATGACACCCGCCTGACACACCATGCCATGGCATGCAATGTGAACAACACATGACACAACTGACACAAAGTGCACTGTGACAAATGGAAGCAGGCCAGAGACAATTCCCCCAGGCATGGACTCCAACGAAAATATCCAACCTATACCAAAAGGACGTAAATGATTGCCACCAAAGGTTAGAACACCAAAAGTTAGAACCTTTCGTCGTATGCATTCAATGCAAATAAAAAATAAATAATAATAATGTGGGTGCTGTGGGGGTGTCCCCTGCAAGACCCTGCTCACTACACTACAGAGTAAAGTGAGTGGGGGTTGCGGGCTGGAAACCCCTGCAGCTGCTAAAAAAAATAATCCAAATAAATAAACCTGCGGTGTCAGTTCCCGATCACGAAAGTGAAAGTGAACTTGCGCAGCAGGGACACAGCATGTCTCTGAAGGTAAGAAGTGTGTGCGTGTGGGTATGTAGGGGTGGAGTTGGAGGTGGGGGTGTGTTGTGTGTGTTTTGTGGGTGTGGGTTTGCAGGGGTATTCAATGCATGTTTGCATGTGAAACGTATGAACCTTATGTGTTGCGTAGATTTCCATGTGAACTATTCCGCTGGGAACTCATCGGCAACAGAAAAATCTCCCCGTTCCCCTGACACATCAAAAACAAACCCAACACAGGACTATCTATTTAACAGCATAACATATCATAAACACAGGACACAACAGTGACATTGTCAGACAGTGACCAATCACTACAGCAGAAGTATCTCAATGTGACATTGCCACCACACAGCCCCCTTCCATCTTGAGTGTGGCTCTGACAGCTAAAGGGGCCAGGGTACCGCATACATCATGAAGTGCATCAACAATGTAGACAGGCAAGGCAATACATGAATAATCAACATGAACATATGCACAGTTAACAATATACTAACCAAAATGCAGGCCAACCGTGCACTCGAGAAACCCTCATGAATCCCCACTAGGGGTATATACACAAGTTGGACTTCAGACTAGCCACAGATATGACGGAAGCCAAATGCCACTGTGTAAGTTACTGTCACACGGTGCCATCCTTGTGAGCCCATGGAAAGGGGAAGCATGAGTGTCATATGTGTGTGGACCCCAAGCCACAAACACTAACACGAGACAAGCCTGTATGGGTCCAGCTGGAACACACAGTGGATGCCTTCGGATGCCACAAAGCAACACACTGTAACATGAATGCACAATAGACAAAAAAAAAAATAATAATAAAAATGGCCATTGACGACCATGGGGGGGGCACCCAGGTGGAGGGATGTGCGGGGTGCACCTGAACAACCACATGTGTTGATGTTGAGAATAAAAAAAATAAATCCTTCATGGGCTCATGGTCTGCACGGCTAGGTCAAAGTGAGAGATCAGTCGTGTCTGCTGTCACCCTCTCGTTGAATATCAGGAGATGTGCGTGGCATAGGTGCCTGCCAATGCCTAGCCCCGGCATGCCCCTCCATGGCAGCAAGCATGCAGTCTGGTAAGCCTGGTCCTGCAGGAAGATGGCACAGAGGTCCCCATGCAGCACTTCACATGTAGCACAGATTTCCTCTTGCAATGTCTTGCGTGTAGCACAGAGATCTGGCCGCATGGCCTGATGTGACAGATGGACCTCCTCACGGCTTGCATGGAGTTCAGCCGAGATGGAGCGTTCCAACTGCTCCATCCGCTGTTCCGCCCGTGTACCCTGGCCTATCAAAAAAAGTGAAGCAAGAGTATTTCCGAGGGAGATGCTCTCTTCCCTCAGGGCTTCCCTGTGGGCCTCTGCCTCAGCAGCAATGGCTGTGCACAAAGCCTCCAGTTCACCCTGTCAGTCCCTGTTGGCGGCCATCGTGTCCAGCATTTGTGAGCGGCACGTGGACTGCGTTGCCTGCTGCTGGAGCTCCACCTGCCTACCAGGGGGGAGAATGGAATCGGCCACACGTTCCATGCCTCAAGCCATCAACTCAATAGCTGCCCCCTGTTGCTGTGCAATGGCATACATGTGATTCTCCCACAAAGTGTTCCCCAGTGGCGCATGGCCACCGTGTTGCCGTATAGCACACCTGTTTGGTCCTTGCTGCGCTGGTGCTGCCTGAGGCTGCAGGACTGCATTCCTCCATTGATCTGCTGCCTCAGGAACAAGAGCAACTGGTGTGGAGCGTGACCCTGCACCCGTAACCACCACAGGCAGACATTCCAACACTGAGTGGCTCCTTGAGGGTTAGACCCCCACTACAGGTGTGTCGGGCAGAACAGAATCCACTGCAGAATCACTGACCTGCGACGGCATGGATTGATGAACTTGCGATTCAGCATCAGAGTCAAAGAGATCCTCAGAGGTGTACCCAGAGGCAGTCTGGGACAGGATTGTCTGGAGCACCGAAGGATGCTCATGGCCTACCACACCACACCCTCTACTGCTGCTTGGTTATTGCCCAGAACCCTCCACTTCTCTACCATCTCCTCGTTCTCATCTGCTTCCAGTACCTCATCACTTGTAACAAAACAAAACAAAACAAAACAACACATGAGCACACATGTCACCAGCATATACCACACACATAGACATCAAAATATTAACAGCCAACACATGAAGCAGCCATGTCACACATGACACAAACTCTGGCATGCATACCGTGGAAGTGAAATGGAAGGGGACCCTGAAAGCAGACAAGGATGCGTGTCAAATGTGAAGCCTACACATTTACTCCATGTTGCATAACACCTGCATGAAACACAAGCTCCTGCATTGCATAGAGCTTACACTAAAATGACAGATGCCAACAAAAACATGGCACGTGGCATAGACATGGCAAGGCGGTCACCCAGCCCCAGATCGAAGTCAAATAGTACTGTCCGTGGCCCATGTAGAAAGCATGTCACCATACATTACATGTCAATCACTACGACAAAAACCACACATGTGTCACAGGATGCAACAATGCCAGTGTGTTTCAATACAGTGAAGGAAGGCACATAGATACATAAATGCTAGGTCACCTTGACATCCCACAAGGGAATAGACATGTAGAAGGCTGAAACAGGGCTCAGAGATGTGTGGGTACAAGTGTACGGTCTCAACTGTCAATCGAAACACACATGCAGCCATGTCAATGTTGTGTGATGATGGCAGTGTAAGGGCAATTGCCGTCATCATGTGCAAAGTGTTGGCAGTGGATTATGAGGATACCAAAATCCCCCACACCCCGTTTGGGGAATGGCTGGGAGGCAGTGCATGTCTCAGAATGCTGGATCAGAGTACCGTGTTGTACCAGACAGTGTGGGCATGTGTCTATTGCATGACCTCAGTCATCTGAGACTACAGCAGATGAGAGGAGGACAGAAAGCACAACACATGAGTAATAATCAGAAGTTCACCAAGACACAGAGAAGCAATAAAACCACTTGCATAGAGGCAGGGAGGTTGTACCAGAGAGAGTCCTACACTCGAGACAGACAAGGACACCCAAAAATGGCTGTGATAAGCCACTGACCCCGAGTGAGCATGAAAGGGATGACCAAATACCATGAGACGTATGAAATACCGGATATGTAGTAGAATGAGTAGCTTGACACAGACCCAGGTCACCTTGACATCCCACAAGGGAATAGACATGTAGAAGGCTGAAACAGGGCTCAGTGGTGTGTGGGTGCAGTGCAGTACAAGTGTACTGTCTCAACTGTCAATCGAAACACACATGCAGCCATGTCAATGTTGTGTGATGATGGCAGTGTAAGGGCAATTGCCGTCATCATGTGCAAAGTGTTGGCAGTGGATTATGAGGATACCGAAATCCCCCACCCCCCCGTTCGGGGAATGGCTGGGAGGCAGTGCATGTCTCAGAATACTGGATCAGAGTACTGTGTTGTACCAGACAGTGTGGGCATGTGTCTATTGCATGACCTCAGTCATCTGAGACTACAGCAGATGAGAGGAGGACAGAAAGCACAACACAAGAGTAATCATCAGAAGTTCACCAAGACACAGAGAAGCAATAATTCCACTTGCATAGAGGCAGGGAGGTTGTACCAGAGAGAGTCCTACACTCGAGACAGACAAGGATACCCAAAAAATGGCCGTGATGAGCCACTGACCCTGAGTGAGCATGAAAGGGATGACCAAATACCATGAGACATATGAAATACCGGAGATGTAATAGAATGAGTAGCTTGACACAGACCCATAGAGGCTTTCTGGGAATGCACATGGTCCGTGAATGAACACTCATGTCCACTGTAAGCCTGTGCCACCTGCACAGTGCAAGTGAGACACCCTGCATCAAGGACAAAGGATGTACCACACAGTACAGGTCTGGCAGAGTTGCAGAGGGAAGTGTGCATATACACAGAATTCTGGGACAGGCCATTTCACGAGTCCAACATGTGAATCACCATTACCATGGAGACAGAGAGCTGCTGGGGGATAGAGAGGCAAGGAAGCATGCCCCTGAGGGGGACCAGCTCGCAGGGTGACCTCACAGAGATGTCAGTCATGTGAAGACATAGGCCGAGGGTTGAGTGGAAGACAGCACAGGCTATCAGCAAACATGTCTGGGAGCAAGGATATGGACAAGAGAAGCTTCCAAGTGTCTTGCATGCAAGGAGGGTGCAGGTGTGTAGAGGAGGATTGGCTCTGTGTGCAGCACATGGCCTGCATGCAGACTGCATCACAACAAGGACGCCTCAGTCAAGCATGGCATGGGTCACACATGGCACTTATGAATACATAGCCTGAACTGGCAGTTAATCACAACACATCACACAAGCAAAATACACAGGGGCATCAACACTCACCTGACGTTGCATCATAATTCGGCATCACTCCCACTCCTTGGATTTGACCCTCATCAATAAACCCTGAAGCTATCTCCTCATGAGTAGTGAGTATATCGTCCTCTGGTGCTGCCCCACCGCCAGTCACCAGAGTTGGGGAGTAATTAGAAGCCTGCTTGTTTTTTGCACAGCATCGGAGGTCAGTCCAATGCTTATAGTGATCATCAGCTGTACGCTTCTCAAATCCCATTGCACTGACACTTTCCGCAATGCACTGCCAGTGGGCCTTATGCTGGGCAGGTGTAGTTTGGCACCCTGGCCCCACCAGCATTTTGCTGTTGTGTCCCGATACATAGCCCACAAGTGCATCCAGTTCCGATTTATTGAAACTCTTCTTCCTTGATGTGCCGGATGCCTGAGCCGTGTCTGGGGTCCCAGCCTCTTGCACAGAAACATGCTTCCACCTCTTGGCGGGTTGTGCGAACCCTGAGTGGCTACTGCCGCTCTGGTCAGTAGGGGCAGTGGCACTGGTGGTCTGGCCCATGGGAGTAGGTAATGGCATGAGGACGGAAGGCCTGACTTGAGTCATTGGCTGCTGGGCGCTGTCGACTGACAGAGTCCTGGCTGGCAGACTCACAGCCAGGGTGATGTTGGCTGCATCTGCCCCTGCAGCTTCCAACACCTGGCTGCTCGGGGCAGCAGATGTCACCACTGCCCCAGACACATGTGGCTTGGTCACAGAAACCTTAGACACATGCCGCTTGACCTTCCTGATCTGGAAATCTGCCTGGGATTCCTCCTGTGCCAATGTAGCCGCACTGGTTGACCCCGAGCCTGGGTGGTGGTAGCCGCAGCTGCACCTGCAGCTTCCACTACCTGGGGGCTAGTGTCAGTAGATGACTCTGCCTGTCGGGTCAGTTGGGCGCCGGGGATGTCTGCAGCAGCAGAATCTCCCTGAGATGTGCCCACCTTGGCCTCCCTGGACTGCCTGGTCTCCCTG
Organism: Ambystoma mexicanum; assembly: GCF_040938575.1. NCBI lineage: Eukaryota > Metazoa > Chordata > Amphibia > Caudata > Ambystomatidae > Ambystoma > Ambystoma mexicanum. Next base: position 1,155,586,296 of record NC_090928.1, read on the forward strand.
GCCACCCTGGCCACGTGCCCCAACACGTCCACCTCTGGGAGGTCATCCAGCTTTTCCACCCTTACCTTTTGGTGGCCTCCCAACCATGGCACTGATGGACTAGTGCTAATGGGAGGTACACACAACAATTGTCCTGGGCAATTGCGGTGAAGGGGGCAGGATACGTGATGGCAGGTGCACCCCTTTGCTCCTGCGAGGCTGTCTGTGACCCCTGGGGAAAAATGGAGGGTCATGCCATGCTCAGGCTCCCCAAAAAACAAAATGAACGTGCACGCAACACCCTGGTAGCCCACGTGCGTGGAATAAACATCCTGCAGTACACTGTGTCACTCAGTAACACAGAAAATGCGTATGCATGCAACGTGCAGGCTATTCTGACCTCAAAAAAGGGGTACGCGACACAAAGGAGCAACCACAGGGGCAACCACAGTGAGAAAAAAAGTGTTTGTGCCACTCACCGTCTGCCTTGCATGGAAAAGAAAAACACACGAGTGTGCGTAGGCGACTCCCCCGCCAAAACAAGAAGTATGAACTGTAACCGCAGTGAAGATATCGTGAGAGAAGCCACGAGAAGAAGTAACACATGCGTCGGTCACCACGAATAGCACGTACAGCGAACTGGTGTCCTACGCGGACATTTAACCCTTGCTGAAGGCAACGCCCACGCGCATCACATCACTTACGTGCTTATGTGCTAAGGGCCTTTCCTCAAATAACATGCTAACATGCTGTTTTTTCACTAGCGGAGTCACTCTGCATCAAGCTGGCCACGCAAACACACACAGAAGAACACGCTCCTGCCCACAAGACCATTTATTTTCCCACCAATGCCCCGATCTGCCTCCTACGAGCCACTGCTGCTGCCAGCCCACTCAGCGTGCCTGCTGCCTACCTGACCTGCAATTTTGTGCCTGCACAGAAGCCATTGCCAGGGATCCTGTTGCTCAGACCACCTCTGCTGACACAGACTCCTGACTGCTGTACCATCGCTCCACAGCCCAGCCCCAGGACCCCGTTGCCCAACCACACCTGCCTCAGGGGTTGCCATGTCGTACCAAACACCATCTGGGGCCAGTGGCAACCTCCCGGCAGAGAATCAGAGGGCTGGCAGCTTCACTGCCAATGAAGTTGGCAACCTGGTGGAGCAAGTCCTGGGGCATTATGATGCCCTCTTCTCAACATCGCGTACCAACAAGGAAGGATGGAGGAGGATCTGGGAGGACATCATGGGTGCCATCAACGAGGAGAGGGTGGCACCCTGCAACTAAAATCATGTCCTGAAGCGCTCAGAGGACTTCAGGTCCAGGACCCTCAACAAGGCCCGGTGTCTCATCGAGGCTGAGGATGAAGTGGGGCGCCAGGGCCAGTTGAGCAACAACAAGATGAGGGTCATGGAGCGTATACGCCCAACGCTGCACACCCAGGTCCTAGAGTTGCAGCTCCATCTGGAGTGGAGTGGTAAGTGTCCATGTGTTCTTGTCCAGTGTAGTGCATGTTAAGGTGTGGCTGGAGTGTGCACCTTGGCCTCATGTCTGGCATGCAACATGTACAGATGTCTGTGTGCATGTCCATGACAGTGCTGCATGTGTGTCCAGTCAAGCCTGTTCCACATCAATGGTGTCTGTGTTGCAATGCATGATGTGCACCAGCATGTGACGGCGCACACATGTTTGCATGCCTATGTCTGCACTTCACCATTTGATGGGTGTGAGACATGGATGCTTATGACACCTTCATGGATATGCATGGTGTACATGTGCGTGTGTCTAAGTAGTGAGTGTGTGACTGGAAAACGCCATGGATGCATGACACATGAGCATCACAATGTGTGATTGGCTGTTGTCAGTTTGACAACAGTTTGATGGACTGTTGACAGTTGGCCATGAGTGCACTGTGACAGGAGGTAGACATGGCCAGATGCATGACTCTCCGGTGGTGTGTGTGTATGTGATGTGCATGTCCCATGATGCATGTGAGGTCCACCCCCCCTTCTGATGTTCCCCCAGTGCCTTGGACATGAATGAGAATGTCTGTTGCAAAGTACCATGATTGATTGTGCATGTGTGTTGCTTTCACTGACCAGTGTGTTGTGGAGGGTGATGATGGTTATGATCTTTGACAGTGTCACTCATGTGCATTTGCTTTTTGTCTAGCAGACTTTTGGTCAGTACCCTGATGCTTGTGTTCAATGTCTCCCTATCTACAGCCACGATTGAGGAAGAGGGCGGAGACAGCGCTGAGGAGCAAAGCAGCAGGGATGCCTCCACCAAGCAGAGATGCAAGGCTCAGTCAAACATCTTCTGGGAGCGAGGGAACTGGTGCCGAATCCGTGACTAGGGCCGCACCTGCCGAGGAGATTCCCAAGAGGATGAGGTTGGATGTGGGCTCCTCTGCAGCAGAAGGGGCAGCTGAGCCCCCACAGGGGCAATCCAATGTGGAAGACGGTGCAGAGACATTCAGGTTGGTGGTGGGTGAGGTGGAGGCTGCATCAGACCCACACATGGGGACTGGAGGGGGTGATGCCACCGGTGCAATTTGCGCAGTCCAGGGGCAGGAGGCTGCGCAGGTTACCCCCGAGGGGCCTGTGCCTAATCCTGTCCCTTATCCTGAGACTGCATCACTGTGAACCGGCATGCATGCCTCAGTCCAGACCGATCCTCAGGTAGAGGTGAGTCTATGTCAACTGACCTTCCTCTACCTGAGGACCAGGCAATCCATGACAGGGTTGAGCCCATGCTAGCTGGTGTTGTGATGCGCACAGCCGTCATTCTTGATGATGTGCGTGCTTCCTGGCTGGACCATGCACGTCATCACGAACAGTTCTGTGCCATCCTGGACTGGCTAGGACGGCTCATTGTCATGGTTTTGCTACATCTGCAGAGCCTTGCTACAACCCTCCCCTCCTCTTCATCAACTATGCGCCAGTTGTACTCCATGCCGTCTTCCTGCCCACATGCCACCAGGGCCCCCTGTGGACCTGCCCAAGCACTGCTGCAGCCAGTCTGGTGGAGATCACATCCCTGCCACAGCCGGGAGTCGGAGGTTCAGCAGAGGTGGTTACCCCAGCAACAGGACCCCTGGCAACGAAGGTTGTGCAGGCACCTTGGAGCAGGGCACATGCACAATGGCCCCGGGGGTTGTCATCATCCCGGAGGCAGTCGTGGTGGTGCAGGCACATGGCTTCAAGGCAGCAGCAGGCTAGACGTGGGAGGCATCAGGATTCGGGGCAAACAACATCACGGGGCAGGCATCGGCCAAAAGGCAGGAGGACCAAGCAACAAGTGTGTCTTCAGTGTGGCAGTGGATTGGCCAGCAAATAGGTGCAGAGTGGCGGCGGGCACAGAGGGCACGACTCACCATGGCCAGGGCAGATAACTCCATGCATCGGGCAGAGAGGCGGGCAGAGCTCCTCTAGGAGACTCGCAGGGAGTTGGAGAGGAGCTTGCGGAGTCCCTGCGAGCCCTCGAGGAGAGAGCTGAGTCCCGCCTCCGAGCCATAGACACAGAGTTCGATGATGCCCTGGTCAAGACTCTTGATAACATCGGTGAGTCGTAGGACTAGACCGCCAATCTTGTATATAGTTCTGTAGGGTTAGGTTTCCTATGTTTTCTTTTTTTATTTTGGAGTACATGGACATTGCTCCGCTTTTTGTATATAGTTATATTTTTGTGTAGTTTGTGTGTGCAGTTCTTTGACTTTTGGGATCATGGACCCATCATCCTTGTATATAGTTGGACTTTGTTGGAATTTTTGATTATTACTTTTTTTTAACCATGACATAATGGTTTTTTAACTTATTTTGATTTTGAACTGGACAAAGGACTATGTATATGGACCACTTTGTTGGATTTTATTTCATTTTGAATTTCACATTCCTTTTGGATTTGCATTTCTTTTTCTTTTGCATTCAATTCAATTTCATTTTCATGTTTGAATTTCATCTGGTGTATTTTTGGATTTTCTATACACTCATTCTTGCATATCTAAGTGGTGTCTGCTCTCAATGGTTTGGTGCATGTGTCACTCGTCATTGGCTCTGTCATGTGTCACTGCTGTGGAGCAATGGTGGTCATTTCTGTGGGTGCATGCATGTGTGCATTGGTGATTCCCATGCCACAGTGTATGTATTGGGGGTGGGGACCAATGGATGGGTGTTGAGTTGCTCTGGGGGGGCAGCATGTGGTGGCATTTGGGTGTATATTTGCTGCATGGTTTGATGTTGGGACAGTGTGTTTGGTGGGGGGGCCATGAGTTGGGGCCTGCCTGCAGGTTGCCGTTACTGGTGGGGGGACATGAGTCGGGGCCTGCCTGCAGGTTGCCGTCACTGGTGGGGGGACATGAGTCGAGGCCTGCCTGCAGGTTGCCGACACTGGTGGGGGGACATAAGTCAGGGCCTGCCTGCAGGCTGCCGTCACTGGTGGGGGGACATGAGTCGGGGCCTGCCTGCAGGGAATGGTGCCATGTGGGCTGCCTGCGGGGTATGGTCACGGGTGATGGGCTGCCTGCGGGGCATGGTCATGGGTGATGGGGGTCCCCTGTGGTGTGGCTGCCTGCGGGATATGGTCATGGGTAATGGGGGTCCGCTGTGGTGTGGGCTGCCTGCGGGACATGGTCACAGGTGATGGGCTGTCTGCGGGGATGGTAATGTGTGGACGGGGTCACCTGTGGTGTGGGCTGCCTGCAGGCCATGGTCTTGGGTGTTGGGGGTCCCCTGTGGGGTGGGCTGCCTGTAGGGCATGGTCACGGTGTTGAACGGGATAGTATATCGTACCTCTTTATTGTATATATTGGCCTAAGCCCAGTCGCTCTACGAAGAAATCCACGTTGCAAGATTCTGACCTTAGATTGATTTAGCCGCCATTTTAGATTCATCCGCCATTTTGATTCTTACTCCAAAGTCACCCTGTGTTCTAAAATGGTGGACAGTGTTCTTCTGTTTGTAACTTGGCCACCTCGACCTCTACATGCCTAAACTGCCCGCAGGCCAAATGTTAGGGTCATGTAAGGAGACCTTGTCCTTCATTGACCCGTAGATCGAGGATTACCTGTGCCAATGAAACTGATCCGCGAGCATATATCAAGCACAATGTTTTTTAAATACTGAATGTGAACACTTGTTGAACTACATTGTATAAAACGTGTACGAAGGCTTAATGTTAAATCCGAAGGTACACTGTTGCCATTGTGACTTATTTGAATATACTAGGAATAATCCATATGCATATAGATGAATAAATTAGAAGTGAACGCGGCACAAACCCCTAGCCTAAGGAATAATTAACCTCTAGATGGGCTGGACATCATGTTACAAATTGTATAAAAGAGTGAATGTTCTGATGTACAGTCCCACTCGCTTCTCACACTGACAGGGCCGGTATTCGCTGTGATGTAGTGAGGGCCAGATAGCTATCTGATACTTTGTTCCTTTGAAAACTGTTCAGTTGTAGAATAAAGATTTGTGTATCTTTGTAAACTCTTGTTTGGTGTATTTCCTTTTGTGGTACTCAGCCTCGATATTCTCTTTTTGCTTTTACAGATGGCACCTGAATAGGGACCCTCAAGATTGATGCCAGTTCGTTGAAGGTTGACACGGCTATCGGACCGGGATTGGACGGTGTAAAAGAGGCCCCTTTCTTGGATGAGAAGTGACACCTCAGCAGCACTGCACGACCCGGTCCCTGGACGGTGAGCACTTGGTCCGAGTCGGCATCTTGACAAGGGTCCATATATCGAGGGGGGCAGATTTGCCGAAATCACCAACCACAAGGAAATCTTTGCTAGAAAACTTTGTAATCCGATCGACCTCCTTAGGATTTGATCAGGTGAGTCGTGACCCGATTATTAAGTATCCTGATCATTTGTTTTGGAGTATTGCACTCGCAAGTTCAATTATTGACCAAGTAATACCAGTATTCTGATATGCCTGGGAAATTGTCTGCCTGCTTCAGGGCATTATTCCACAAGGACAGACAATCTTTGGATTTGACCCACCGTCGCCAATGGAGGGGTCACCGGCGTGTACTATGTACTGTAAGCACGGCATCGGTAGAATACTATTTAATGATATTTGCCACAGACAAACTAGACATGCTTCCGAACTTCTGTAGCTAATCAATGGTAGTTTCGAAATCCCTCATATTGAATACTTATAACCGATATTATTTAAGAAAAAGGCTTGACCTGCAGCATTCGATGTATTACAGAATTGGAAGAACAAAGCTTTGCAGAAGCTTAAGAGTAGAGAAAAGCATGCACACCGCCATATGACGAACGCTGAAAACGCATTGTTGTATGACCAAAATAAACAGTCTGAGTCAGTTAGGAATATGGATAGGGCTTTCTCACTTGGTATCCAGAAAATCTATCCTTCTAAAGACTTTCATGTTTCTGATGAACTTATCGATAAACTGTTAAATGAGTGAAGGCCTGTTGCCACTGCACCACCTCCGTATGTTCCTCTTCCTGCTGCTTTGCCTCTCCCTGCTATTATTCCTCCTCCCATAGTTCCTCCTATTGTTCCTCCTGATGTTACACTTCCTCCAGTTGTTGTTCCTCCTCTTGTCGTTGCTCCCCCACCCGTTCCTCTACCTTTGCCTGCTGTACCAGTAATAGCACCTCTGTTCTCTGATGTTCAAAACGTACCTACTCTCCCTCTTCCAAGTGGTTCTACACTGCTTGTAGTAGATCGGGGAGCGGGATCGAGGGTTGTAACTCGTAATACTGTGTCTACAGAAAAAAAAACATGAGTTAACTGCGTGGGCTAAGCATTGCATGGAGAAGGGTGAACAAGCTAATGTTTTCGCCACACTTTCTAATATAGACAATCTACCTGAGAAAAACATTTTTATTGAAGGATTAGGAATTCATTTATGTGTAATGTGGAACAGGCTAAATAATATAGATCTCCCACAAGGGTTGAGGGATCTGAATACTTTAGCATTTCTAGAGATACTGCAGAGAAAGTGCTAGAACATGTTGAGAGGGTTCTTGAGTATAGAAGGGAGCTGGAAAGGTTACTGTATGATGATGCAGATGGTGATAGTTTGGACATTATGTTCGTACAGAAACGGTTCCTTCCTTGTCGAAAATCGATAACTGAGAAAACGTAAATTTGTACGAAAGATGCGATTAGGTGGATCTCAGATATGTCGATAACTCCCGTAGAAGTATATGACACGTATAGTCAATATACGCCAGAAATGCAGAGGAAAGTGATACAGGTAATGGTAGAGAACCTACAGGATGACTGTGTAAAGAAGAAGATTTGTTGTCCCGGAGAGTTATTGAGTATTTATAAAAGGGCTTTTTCGTTTGACACTTCTTCAGCTGCTTTAGTGCTCGATTTGGCTCTGTTGCTTAGTAAGCATTCGGAGTTGCCTACTTCTCAGTTGCCTATGAGAGAGGTCCCTCCGACACTTGTCCCAAAAGTTGAGGTTCCAGCGGATGCCGGAACGGGTGCGCAAGCCTATGAAATTCCTGCACATTATGTGTCACAGTTCGTTCACGTCCTGTTCTCGAGACAGGAAGTGAACACCATCAAGCAATCTATTCCCGACATTAGGAAGAATCTGACACGGTTCTACAAAGAAATAGAGTCTGTCTTGCAATCATCAGTATTCACCTTAAGTGATATCGATTTGTTATTTCCCGTGCTCCTGCCTGTCGACTTGTGGAAACAGATTAGAACTGTAGATGATGTACCAGGGCTAGGAGATACATGGACTAGCATGGTTAGACTCGATGGAGAAAGGCCAGCTGGCGAAAGACCACCTCAGGTAATACTAACTTTACCTGACAGAATAATTACGAAATTGAAAACTCTAATTCCTGAGAAGAGAATTATTTGGGACAAACTTACTGCCTGTGTCCAAGGGAAGTCTGAGGGTGCTACCGAGTTCTTTAATCGGTTCAAACAGGTATTTTAAGATTTCAGTGGACAAGATTTAGGCACAGAGTCTGGGAAAAGATTATTTGTGGACAAATTTGTGCGTGGATTGCTGCCTGACATCTAGTCGCAAATTATGTCCTCCGAGAGCGCTTGGCAAGCGAAGTCTCAGTCAGAAGTATTGCACATGGCTCAGTACTATGAGAATCGTGTCAATAACGAAAAAGAAAGAGTTGAAAAGAGAAAAGGAGACTTAAAGACGAAAGTTCTATTGCAGCAAATTGTTAGAGGCCCTAGAGGGGGTAATTCGCAATTTAGAGGTCAGTACGTTCCACAAGGAAATGCGCCCTTGGGTCCTGTAAAAATTAAACAGTGGGCATATTGTAGACAAAGAGGGTCATTGGCATGCACAATGCCCGATCCTCCAGCAGAGGTAAAATAACACATTTGGAAATATGGGTAGACGATCCAGAGGTCACCCAGGTGTAGGGGGTCCTGGTAGAGGTCAGTTTTCGCAGGATTCACAGCAACCTTTTTTGCAGGACAATCAGGCATTGAGTGTGGATAATAGAAACATTTTTGATCATCCTTCTGCTGCTCACCTCTCTAAAGAACTTCCTTTTGACGACATTCTATTTTGTTAGGATTGCCCGGAACAGGGTTTGGAACCAACGCCTATTCCCGTTAATCAGAAAGGTCCATACGTTGAGATGTTAGTGGGAAATCGGAAAAATCTATTCTTGATAGATACAGGGGCACAGAAGTGTTCCATTGATCATTCACAGGTTACAAACATTCCACTGTCAGGACAAACCAATGTTTCTGTAGGGTTTTCTGGCACACCAGTTGTCTGTCCGGTTTCTTTGCCGGTAACGATTACCTTGGGTCCATTTACGGACCACTGTCCATTCCTTTTGACTATGAATTGTGGAGAGAATTTGTTGGGGTTGAATCTGTTGAAGGAATTAAATGCGGTAATTCATTGTTCTTCTGATGGAGTGTGTTTGACGATTTCACAACAGCAACTTTCTGTCTCTCAATTCTTGACCAGACCCTTGCTGCCGGAATGTAGTCATGTCCCGGAGTGTTTGTGGAATATTGATGATATTCCGTCATTTCACCATAGACCCCATCAAAATACCTGTCTCAGAATCAGTCAAAACGGAGTCTACTTGGATTCCAACCTATCCATGGATAAACAAGTCAACGTTATAGCCTCTGCAGCTGCATACCATGCCAAACTTATCAACACAGTCAGGCCCTTTCTCTCCAAAGAGAACTGCACTAACATAGCCAGAGCCATCACTGGATCTAGGCTTGACTATTGTAATGTACCCTTTCTAGGCACCTCTAACAAAAACCTAGAGAGGTTACAAATCATTCAGAATGGTGCTCTTCGGGCAGCCCAAGGCATTGCCAAAAGAGAACACATCTCGGAGGCCAGAAAACTAGCACACTGGCTCCCAATAAAAGAAAGGATCATCTTCAAGACTCTGACACTGACCCACAAGTACATTCACCTTACTGCCCCTGACTACCTCTCCCAAAGGTTCCATCCCGTCTCTTCTACGAGGCCAACCAGATCACCATATACTAACATGCTCTCTGTGCCATTAGTAAAAAAAAGTCAGAGCGGGCGGATCCAGCTTCCCATATCTCGCACCCACTCACTGGAACGCCCTACCTCCCATAATCCGAGGTGAGGCCTCCCTCAGCACCTTCCGCAAAACCATGAAAACCATCTTATTCACATAAAATGCCTCGCACCAGTCAAATACATCTCATATGTTCCTAATGCATAAACTGTATTGTAATGACCAACTGTACCAACCAAAATGTCAGCTCTATGCTTTGTCGAATTCATAATGTACCACTGAATGACTCTATGCTTGTAACTAAGCTCTTGCAAGTAACAGCGCCTCAATGCCCATGGATTACTTGCGCGTTATATAAATATAAATAAATACATTAATAAATAAATAAATAAATAAATAAATAAACAAATAAATACATAAATAAATAATGACGTCGGTGTCTTGTAAATTGAACCTGTTAAAATTGTCTTGAAACATGGAGTAAAGCTGCCACGTATTCCACAGTATATGATCTTGGTCAATGGTGAGCAAGCTTTGAAATGCATCATCTCCGATTTTGTGCATCGAGGGGTGATTGAGGAAATTGCAGGTAGTTTGTGCAATAGTCCGAGTTTACCCGTGTACAAAAAAGGCGATAATGCAATTCCTTTTTGTTTTATAATTGATCTACGTGCCATCAATAAGATCGTTGCTCCACAATTTCCAATTGTGCCTGATGTGACGACAATATTAACCATGATCCCGCCTTCAGCTACTCATTTTAGTGTCGTGGATCTAAAGAACGCTTTCTTTAGTATTCCTATACACAGAGACAGTAGATACCTGTTTGCGTTCACCTTAGGGGGACGTTTGTTTACCTTCACTCGTGCACCGCAAGGTTACACGGAAAGTCTGAGTATCTATAGTAGGGGTTTGAAAGAGCAGATCGATACCCTTGAGTTGCCCTCTACTTGTACACTGCTTCAATATGTTGATGACTTGCTTTTAGCTGCTGACTCAGAGAGCGCTTGCAAGGAGGGCACTGTGTTGTTGCGTATTCATTTGGCTAAACATGGACATAAAGCTTCGCTTAAAAAATGTCAATACTGTTGTCAGGAGGTCACCTATTTAGGCTATCTCCTGTCAAAGGTGGGAAGAAGGTTGACGCCTGAACAGATAAAACTCATTTCTAGCATGTCTGTCCCAAATACGCAGAAGGAAGTTAGAGCCTTGATAGGTATGGCTTCTTACTTTAGGCAGTGGTTCCCCATTTTCTCACTAGTGATTAAACCAATATTGGCTTTGACGAAGAAGGGCATTTCTTTGCCATTACCGTGGAACTTGGAACACCAGCAAGCATTTGATTTTCTCAAGACTTCATTTTGTTCGGCACCAGTTTTGGGCACACCAAACTATGAAAAGGCATTTGTGTTGTATGTGCATGAATGTGATGGATGTGCTTTGGCTGTATTAACGCAGGAACATGGAGTGAAGAATAGGCCGTGCGGCTACTTTTCTTCCGCCCTTGATCCTGTAGCATGTGCTTTTCCAAGATGTTTGCGAGCTGTTGCTGCTGCGTCTGTAAAACAGAGCGAGGGAATGGTCCTAGGCCATGCTTTAACCCTGATGGTACCTCACTCTGTAGATGTTCTATTAAACAGAACACAAACGCAACACCTCACCTCCACACGATTAACGAGATATGAATTGATCTTGTTTGCACCGCACATACAAATTAAGAGGTGTTGTGTTCTTAATCCAGCTGAACTTTACCGCAAGAGTCACATGACTGCCTTTACACTACCGAACAAGAGACAAAGGATAGAATCGATCTGAAGATACTACTTTGAACAATCCACAAGGGGAGCTGTTTTGCGATGGCTCCTGCTTCAAATTTCCGGATAGTACATCCACAGCTGCTTATGCAATCACTACATTGAGCACGATCGTGGAAACCAAGAGAATCACGCATAACTCCGCTCAGGCCGCAGAGATTATAGCATTGACCCGAACTTGTGAACTTTCTGAAGGGCTTACAGTAAACATATATACTGACAGTCAGTATGCCTTTGGGGTGGTTCACAACTTCGGTAGACTTTGGGCAGAAAGAGGTTTATTGACTTGGCATGGTAAAAAAATTCAACATGGCTCCTTGATAGTACGGTTACTCTCAGCACATGCACTCCCTATTCAGCTAGCTATCATAATATGCGCAGCGCATCAGAAGATTGTAGATCATGTAGGAAAAGGGAACGCTTTTGCTGACCAGATAGTCAAACAGACTGCCACTGATCTCTCTTCAGAAATTTATACTTCAAGGGAAGCCACAAATGCCTGTAATTTGGATGAGGGTATTGATTCTGTAAGTGATATCCAAGCCAATGCCACGTTAGAATAGTCTAAGAAATGGGCTGAGGGATTGGTGAAACTGGATGATGATGGGTGTTGGGTGGACAAAGTTGAGGGAAAGTGGTTACTGCCTGACGCATATATTATGATGATGGTTGTTATGGCTCATGGTTCCCCTCATATATGTGCTCGTAAAATCACTAAAATGTTGCAAAATGTGTGGGTAAATGACAAAATCCATAAAGTAGCTGAGCGCTTCATTCAGTGGTGCATGATTGTTTGCAGCATAATGTGGGAAAGGGCACATCAACTCCTAGGGGTAGTTTTGGTTCAACTTCTTTCCCCTTTGAGGTTATTCATTTTGATTTTATTGAGATGGAGCGTTGCAACAATTTGAAGTATGTATTAGTCGTCATCTGTGCTTTTAGCAAATGGGTTGAGGCTTTTCCCGTCAAAGATGCCACAGCTATGACCACAGCAAAGACTATGTTAAGGGAATATTTTCCAAGATTTGGGTTGCTGAGAGTCATCTGGTCGGACAATGGTCCACACTTTATCGCTGCTGTAATTCTGCCGAAATGCACAGGATTATAGATCGATAAACGGTTCCATTCGGCTAGACACACTCAGAGTGCTGGACTAGTAGAAAGACACAACGGCATCATCAAGAACAAGCTCGCTAACACGTGTGCCGGCACCAAACTAAAATGGCCGGACGCCTTACTGATCGTGTTGTTATCTATGAGAACAACCCCTCAAACTAAGACTGGGCTCTCTCCCTTGGAGGTGGTTATGGGCAGGCCTGCTAATATTTGGAATGATCCAAAGTCTCGTTCTTTACAAGACGTCGAAAATGTACTTCTCTCTGACTATTGTGGCCAGTTAACTAAAAATCTGTATTTGATTCATCAACAGGTACGAAAGGATTTACCTGTACGGTACGAGGGTCCCGGTCACAGCATACGACCGGGAGAGTGGATCCTCACCAAATAATTTGAGCGATCCTCTTGCCTCGCACCTCATTGGCGGGCCCCTTCCAAGTTTTGCTGGTCACACAAACTGCAGTGCGGGTAGCAGGACGCAAGAATTGGATACATGCGTCGCACACCAAGAGGATTCCACAGCCTGTGCCATACAATACAGAAGATGCAGAACCCCTCACCAATGCTGTAACCAACATTGAGAGTGCATTGGAGACTCTCCCTGAGCCCGTGAGGCCTGGGGAAACAGCCATTTCATCTCCACACTCTCCCACAGTTTTGTTTCCGGAAGTTGCTCTTGTATCTGATCTTGCTTCCGTTCATTCGTCGCTTCCAACGGGAAGTGACGACACGTTGTTCACAGATCACTCAGTACCAGGAATCACAAGGTACGATCTGCATCCGAGGAAATAGACTTACTGCACGGTTCGGCTGTGCCATCACGGAGAAATCATCAAAGGGCTTGCCTCTTTGGCCCGATCATTTGTATATAAGGGGATTCTGTTGGCTAGGGTTTGTGGAAGGACTAAGAATACGCTCGGCCTAGAGGTCGCCAGCAAATAACATTGGTGCATTTGTTTGAAGAATACAATGCCTGCAACCACTTCCGCTCGTACAGAACTGATAAGAGAACGTGTGACCAGCTTCAAGAATGGACAATCCACTATGTGGGCTCCGAAAACGTATTGCTGTCTTGTGACAATGTTAACTGGTTTTGCAATAATCATTGTTTTAGGCTTCTGGTATTTAGAAGAAGTACATCCGTTTGAGAATTTGTTACATACTGAAAATGTACCTACTGTTTCTACTCCTTTCGTGCATCTGCATACTCTATCTCCTAGAGACTCTCAGCACAGATAGAATTATCACAACAACAGACTATTACTCATCATGAATGCTACACATGCCATTTTTAACAAATCTAATTGTTGGGTCTGTTCTAATTTACTGAAACACGGGGATAAGGGGCTAAGTTGGTATATTCATCCTTTACCTTTGACAACTGAATGTTATGCTTCTCTTAGAGCACTATTCTTTGGTCGATGGAACAATAGCATCTTGGGGAATTTCGATGGGACTAACTTGAACAAGTTTGAAAAAAGTGTTCTGATGCCCCTGGGATGCTCGCTTTTTGCAAATAGGCGTAAGCTTAATGTTGTTTCTATTAGGCCTTCTAATAGACTGTCCCGTCCTTTTCAATCTTTGATTTGTTTCAAGATGGCTCGTATAGGCAATAAGGGTGCCACACTTCCTTCCTACACTGTTAACCATAGCCCTGATTCAGTTTGTTTCTGCATACAAAGGAATGGTACTCAGTTAATGGGTGATTTTATAGGTTGCGCCAATGTTGCGAATTTGACTAGTGAGGACAGACCTTTGTAAGTAGGCAAACCTGTCTATTTTGTTTGCGGTAATGAAGCATTTCCATGGATACCCAGGGATTGGCAGGAAACTTGTTATTTAGGGATTCTGTTACCCGGGGTATTCATTGCAAGTACTGTAGAGATTTCAAAGACTTGTCCGCGGCAAGACGAGAATGATGACACTTCAGCGAAAACTCTAGGAGATGTAACTAAATCCTTTGTGCCATTTTGGGGACAAATAATGAACTCTGAAGATATCAGGTGACTAGCAAGAGTACTGGAGAGAACCATCAACCGGACCACCGACATACTCTATAATATGACTCTAGAACAGAAAGCAATAAGGTTAGTAGCACTTCAGAAACGGATGGCATTTGATGTCATCCTGGCTGATGGTGATGGGGTATGTAAATTAGTGGGGTCTGCTTGCTGTGTTTTTGTGCCAGATTCCTCCCCAACTATCTTCAAGGCAATACAGAATCGGCATGTCCTAAGTTCAGAAGTGCATGTTCCCGAGGGAAACTGGGATCTAAGCGCTTGGTTCTGGGACTTCTTGCGATCTTGGGGATGGAAACTACTTTCGGTCTTGCTGATTGTTTTTTTTTTAGTTTTGTTTTAATTTGATTTAGTTGACAGTTCAACTTTACAAATATGGTAAAAACTCAATTGTTAGCACTATAGAAAAATATTTGTTCATAAATTACATTCACAATATTTAAAAGAGCAATAAGTGTTATCATTTATCTACATTATTACATCCTATTAGCTATGTAAACAATTCCTAAAAAAAAAGAAAAAAACAGGTTGGCAAACATATAATGCAGTTTAACAGATAATATGATCAACATTTTGCTTAGCACACAGATTTTGAGTGCTATCAGGCTTCTCTACCTTGTTTCCGCTTTATGAGACTTAAGAATTGTTTGCTTGTATGGAAAAGCAGCATTCAGAATGTGAATCATTGCAATTCTGACAGATATTTTAGCAGACCCAAAGATGTCAGCCCAAACTTAAGCCTCAGAGCGATCACAGTACTTTAGGGTCACACATTTAGCGACTTTAGAGCGCTGGAAGCAAAGGCTTTACATTTCATAATAATGTGACGCAAGGTTTCTGTGATGGGTGTATCGTTGCAGAACCGACAATGGCTTAATTCTCGTCTTACCAAAATTTCATTGACCGGCCACAAATTAAGACGTAATCTTAACATTTTTAGTCTCAAGTTTGGGGATGGACATTTGACAAGGTAGTCAGCCATTGTACGTAGTTGTTTGTGACTAAAGATGTTTCTATTGAAATATTTGAGCTTAAAGCATTTTTCTTGAGTCATTAACCAATCCAGTTGGTATAGTTTGACCTTAGCACGATTAGGATTTGTGATCAACAGATCAATTGAAATATCTGCATCTGCGAGGGAATTTATAGTGTGTGCTCTCCATTTCAGAGGGAATAAATTAGTTGAGGTTAACAAGTAGTCAGCCAGAATAGCTAGACTATCTCGCTTAAAAACTCCCATAATACATTTTCTAAATAATGTGCACATTTTCCAGGTCACTTGCGCCTGGATTGATAAGAGACCAAGTTAATATCTTACTAACATGCTAGATGTATTTTTAGGCAGATTTAATAATGTTTTCCAAAATTTAGCTTCTAGCCGATTCCAAAATAAATCAGTTCTAGGTAACCCAGATTCCATCCCATATGTGAGGACTGGTATTACTTTTTGCTGGTAGAACGACATTATGGGTACACACGTAAATTTGGCAAATTTAGCATGAACAATTTTTGCCTGGGAGGTCAACATTGTTAGTTCGGTTCGCGTTGTTGTTTCAAGTGGTTTATCAGATGTTTCATTGTTAAAATTCATCCCCAAGTATTTGTAATCTGAGACCACTTTTAGTTTGTGGCTACATATTGTCCATTGAAATCTATTTTGCAACATTATTTTAGGTTTACCCAAAATGACAATTTGTGTTTTATTTTGATTCACACTGATCAAGTACGTCCAGCAAAGCTTGTAGCCCAGATGGAGTTTGGGAAATCAAAACAAGATCGTACACATAGAGGAGCCATGCTATAACTTGTTTCCCTAACTTTGGGGAATCTGAATGCACTGAGGTGAATGCGTCAGCTATATCCAGTAAAAACAAATTAAACAATGTTGAGGCCAGTATGCAGCCTTGCTTCAAGCTTCTAGCAGTTGCAATTGGTTTTGATAAGAGGCCTTCCATGTTCAGCTTAATTTGTACAGATGTATTTGAGTGCAAGAGGGTCACAATTTTTATCAATGATTTGGGACAATCAAATTTGAGCAGTTTCCTGAACAGTAGAACTCTATCTACTGAATCAAAGGCCATGCGAAAGTCAACAAAGGCAACATAAAGTGGTTAGTTCTGCATGGCATACGACAGCATCATGGCATTCAGAATAGTGAGATTTATTGAGGTCCCTAATCCTGAAATTAAACCAGTTTGGAATGGGTCTCTTCGATGGTTTAAGAGTGACCAGGAGTTCAAATCATGCAGGACTAGTCTAAATTTGTTTTTGCCGGGAACATCTACAAGTTTTTGATAACGAATGATTAACCGAAATAATGTGTATAGAATAGGGACCCATAGATCAACGTTCTTTTTTAGCACAGCATTAGAAAGTCCATCTGGACCTGGAGCTCGGGACATGCTAGCTTTATTGATGAAATGTCGAATATCATCCTCATCAAACTCAAGATCGAAATCAGAGGCAGGCATGTCCAAGGTCTCAGGCACAGAAGGAGCAGCATATCGATTTGGAAATGGATTACCCAATCATTCTCCGGTACACCATTTATTTGAGAGGTAAGTTGTGGTGCTTCAGTTACTGTGTTCTTGCTTTGTATATGGTTTGACATGGTTTGACATGGATTCACCATCTTTTTGGTATTTAGTAAGCTTATATTCCTGCATCACATTTTTGTAAGCAGTTTTGATGGTTCTCAATTCAGTATCTTTTACTGCCGATGGTAGATATTGAACATGTCTCTTCTGTTTTCTGAACAGTGCTTTTCTAAGACAAACTGCATTATCAGATACTTGAGTTAAGTTCACATGAGGTTTCTGCTTAGTGGCATACAATTGCATTAGATGATACGGTGCCAGATTATTTACATTGGCACATTCAGAACCGCCTTCCTCGTAAATTTTTAGGTTGTCTCGATAATGCACTAATGATTGATTGGACCATTTTAGCCGATTCAAAGAATTGTTAGTATTGACTGAACCGTTAAAAGTCTGTCTCAATGGGGATGGAATAAGGGTCAGCATGTCAATGGTCGATGATCACTATAATCAGATGTTTTAACTGCAAAATCAGTGGTATGTTCAAAAAGACTTCTAGAGACAAATATATAGTCAATGATAGCAGACTGCTTTCGACTAAACCAGGTCACAAGAGGGGGAGAATCAGCAACACTAGTGCCATTTAGCATGACCAAGTTCCATGCTTTCACAAATTTGTTCCATAATTCAACCCGTTCTTGTTTTCTCACTAAATTCCCATGCAATAAATGTAAATTCAGGTCCCCAGCAACAATAATGCCATGTATCAATATAGCATTTTCCAAAACAGTTGTTAGGTTTTTAAAAAACAATGCAGTTGTAATACCCAAAGGGTTCCAATATAAATTGACACAAGCAATTTTAAATGAGTTAATGTTGATGAGAGAACATTGAATAAACGGGTTAATTGCAGGTAATGGGACAAGATGTATATTAGCTAGTGTGTTTATAGCAGTGAGTAGACCAGTTATTGGTCTTCCTTTGGTGGCTCGTAAGGCCGTTCTAATTGTATCTCATAATTATTCCAAGTAGGCGGAATGGAGAGCCAGGTTTCCTACAGGAATATGAGGTCATAACCACACAGAATACTCTTAGGATTATTAATAAAATGGCTATGGCCTCGTGTGTTCCAGCTAATTACAGATAAACACACTTGCTGTTTAACCTGCTCTAGTTATACTCTGGTAATGTAAGTATATTCTTTCTGTTCAGATACATTCTCTCCAGCATTATAAGTTGGTATATAACGTTGAGATTTTTGAGGAGCTTTAAGGCATGATTTTAATGGGCATTTTGCATCAGAATTAAGTGAAATTACAAAACCTAAGTTGAACAAGTAATCCCGAGATGCCCAAATAATGTTATGTATAATCAAAGACCGAATCCAGACGAGGGCTACACTAAGGTTGTCCCTGTCTGGAAATTCATTTTGATCAAGATCATCCAACTCAATTTCCCTGAGCATCGAAGTGTCAGAGAATAGTCTGAGAATACTCTGTCGATTCATGATTTATTGACGATCCTGATGACAAGACATTAGCAAGGAATGTCTGGTCTCAAATTTAGAATGTGTCTTTTTTTTAAATCAATTGTCTTGAAAGCAATATACCAGGAGGTGCAGATGCACGACTATGCATACCCTGTGGATTTGTAGTAATCTTTTTGGAATTTTTTTTTAATGGTGAAACATTGTTTGGTTTCGCGTTTAGCAACCACAGGCGAGCAATAGAGTATTTAATCTCTTCAAGATCAGTTTGCGAGCAATTACCATCATTTACAGATTCCTGTGCCACGCCTTGAGCAGCCTGATGCTCGGGTTCAGCAAAGGATACTCGTTTGAGGATGACATTCTTGCTTTCTGTGTAGGTCATCGCTGGCAAAGTTGTAGATGTAATGGCAGAAGTACATTTAGCAGGGCCATTTGCTATAATGGGGAAATTGGGAGGCTCAAATCTTCGACTCTCCAAATAAAGGTCAATTTCTCGTCTTAGAGTTTGCCTTGATACTACAGTGTCAACAGGAGTTTCATTATTCTTGTTTAATAAAACATGTGAGTGATTTTGCATATTGGTTAGTTGTGTAAACTTATGATTGGGTCGTTTAGAAGGTTGATGACCTACAGCTAATTTTATCAATTCATCTAGTGGAGGGTGATCTATGATCACTCTTGGTGAATGACAAGAGTCAAGAAGTTTGTTCTTTCTCAAGTTGGCTAGAGCAACATATTTTTTTGTTATAGTACTCAAGGCCACTTGAGATCTGCTATTGGCACGTGTCAGGTTATTGATGAATTGTTTTGTTGATGATGAGACCACCAGCTTTGCTGCTTTGACATTCTTTGATTTTTTTTGGGCTGGCAACGTTTTTGGCTTTGGCTTTAACTCGCCGCTTGATTTGCAGCTCCTACGTCAAAGACAGAGTACGCAGATTTCGGGGGTTTGGGCAGAGCCTGATGTCTTATCCACAGGGAACGGATGAGGATCAGCATGTGAAGTGTTTATATTCATTGCTACACACTTTTCAGTTATAATTCCTGCAACAAATGGAACAGGTGTTTTCACTTTAGAAGAGTGTGTAGCTAATGATCCTTGTTGATTATTTTGAGAATCTAGAATAATTGCCACAATTTGACAATCTACATCCTTGACTGTTTGTGTATAAGCATCAATGCAGATTGACAAGCTGTTTCTCGGCCAGGGATTGGGCTATTTATTTTTGCAAAATCAAGAACATTATTGAGTTTTTCGTTAAACTCACCTCGCAAACACTCGGCACTAGTAGTTAGTTTCGATTGCGCAGATTTAAGTAAATCAAAATTGTTTGTAAAGCCTTTAAGTATGCCATCAATAGATTCAAATAATTTAGCAAGGGACATGAGCGCAATATTCATAACCTCAAGGGTTAAATATGAGGTTTTAGGGGTATTGGGAGTTTTTAGAGGGACCTGTTGAACATCATTAGTCCTACGAGGGGTCGGAGAAATAAATGAGACATCTAACACTGAAGTGTTGCAGCTAGATCTCCGAAACATATCGGGTGAGTGTGACAAATTAGATCCCTCTGCACTAGCCGAGAAACAGGAATTAGTCGAATTCAGATCAATAATAGCCTTGTTAGAGGTTCTAGTTGAAACAGGAATCACTGGAAACGGGGCTCCAGATAAAGCATTTCGCAAAAGCATGCTGTCTTTCAGAGAAGTAGATATTTTAGACATTTTAGCATTTTCATCCATTTGAGAAATATCAACCGAAACATGCGGCGCAAGATCACCTGTGGCACACCAGAATGAGTAGCTGCAGCGCCATTTGCCATAGTTGCTAAAGGTGCATTCGTAATAGGCATGCCTGCCGAGTCAAAAGTTCCCACTGTTCCAAATCCATATTTACGAATATCAGCATTGTTCAGATTTGGGATTTTCTTCTTATTCAGCGCTTTTGATTTGATTTGAGAAGATTGCTGAATTGGTGTCGAGCACATATTAATTTCTGCCACATCTGTTTGGCAATCTTCATGGAGAGACTGGGATTCAGACATAATGCGTTGCCTTATATTATCAGGCATGACTGTTGTGAGTCGATAGGGTCTGTTTGCCCTTGTGGCCATATTCTCAAGTAAGCACTTCAAACAGCCACATTGTTCAGCAATGGGGATCACAATATTGTTATTTCAGAGTGCAAAGGAAGGCAAGGTCAAATGATTAGAAATCAGAGAGGTCCCATGGAGCCCCGGACACCGCGGCAATGCAGCAAAGCAGGACTCCACGGGACTCGCTCGGGTGCGCGCACGTGGTTCGTGTGCCTCCTTCCTTTTGTACACCTGCCTCCAACAACAAAGCCACAAAGACTAAACAAATGCAAATTTGAAATGTATATACGTGGCAACGTTGGGTGGGTGAAACAAAATGCACTTTCTTTAGTTAATGAGTCACCTTGTGGTAGATGCAGTCCCAAAAGAGTGAAACTTGTAAAATATTCAGCGGTCTCCAGCAGAAGAAACAGAGAGTCACGGCAAAGCGGGACTCCACGGGACTCGCTCGGGTGCGCGCGCCTCCTTCCTTTTGTACAACCATCTCCAAACACAAAGCCACAAAGCCTTGTGGTAGAAGCAGTCCCAAAAGAGTGAAACTTGTAAAATATTCAGCGTCTCCAGCAGAAGAAACAGAGAGTCACGGCAAAGCGGGACTCCATGGGACTCGCTCGGGTGCGCGCCGATGCTGATTATTTTATGTTTTCTCGTGTTTCTTTGCTTTTGTATACAATGTCTTCCTGGTATGTGTTCAATGTTAGGAGGATGTTGCGCACAAGCGATGGGTATATTAGGACATAAAGTATACCCCCCAGACAAGAACTCCAATGAATTTGTGCTGAAAGAAATCTTAGTAACTGATCTTATAGCAATTGATATCTCCGATAGTGATTCAGGATTTATGGACATTGAGACGTGGAGTTACTTGTAAAGTGACTAGAAATAGTTTAGCGCTTCGCTTAGGCCAAAAGGAGGGTTTGTTGAACGGGATATTATATCGTGCCTCTTTATTGTATATATTGGCCTAAACCCAGTCGCTCTACAAAGAAATCTGTGTTGCAAGGTTCTGACCTTAGATCGATTTAGCTGCCATTTTAGGTTCATCCACCATTTTCATTCTTACTCCAAAGTCACCCTGTGTTCTAAAATGGTGGACAGTGTTCTTCAGTTTGTAACTTGGCCGTCTCAACCTCTACATGAAGTTAATGCCTAAACTGCCCACAGGCCAAATGTTAGGGTCATGTAAGGAGACCTTGTCCTTCGTTGACCTGTAGATCGAGGATTACCTGTGCCAACAAAACTGATCCGCGAGCATATATCAAGCACAATGTTGTTTAAATACTGAATGTGAATACTTGTTGAACTACATTGTATAATACATGTACGAAGGCTTAATGTTAAATCTGAAGGAACACTGTTGCCATTGTGACTTATTTGAATATACTAGTAATAATCCATATGCACATAGATGAATAAATTAGAAGTCAACGCAGGACAAACCCCTAGCCTAAGGAATAATTAACCTGTAGATGGGCTGGACATCATGTTACAAATTGTATAAAAGAGTGAATGTTCTGATGTACAGTCCCACTCACTTCTCACACCAACAGGGCTGGTATTCGCTGTGATGTAGTGAGGGCCAGATAGCTATCTGATACTTTGTTCCTTTGAAAACTGTTCAGTTGTAGAATAAAGATCTGTGTATCTTTGTAAGCCCGTGTTTGGTGTATTTCCTTTTGTGGTACTCAGCCTCAATATTCTCTTTTTGCTTTTACAACGGGTGATGGGCTGCCTGCGGGACATGGTCTCGGGGGTTGGGGGTCCCCTGTGGTGTGGGCTGCCTGCGGGCATGGCCACAGGTGATAGGCTGCCTGTGGGGCATGGTCACAGGTGATGGGGAGTCCCCTGTGGTGTGGGCTGCCTCTAGGGGGTGTTTGTGGCTGTTGGCAGGACGCAAGAGGCTTTTAATGCGATTTGCGAGCGGGTTGCGTGATTTTGAGGGGTACGAGAGCCAGTTTTCACACGATTTGCCTAGCGTGGATGTACGCAAGGCCATTTTCACACAATTTGACTGCCGCAAGCAAGGTACGATGGAGGGGCGCTTTGTGCTGGGCCAAGGATAGCGCGGGGCTTTTGCGCCATATTGGACATTTCACCGTTTTTTTCCTGCACAAGGGGCGGTGTTGGGGGCGTAACTGCCGCTGCTGGATGTTCACTGCGCCAAGGCTGGCAATGGCTCGGGAAATCCATGAATACACAGTTTGTGAAAAAGGTGTTTTGCACTGCGCCTGCCGCACGGGTGGCACACGCTCCCTCTCTGCGCAAGGCATTTGCGAGACTTCTGCACTGGATACCAAGAATTAGCCCCATAATCTTTGTGTCGTCTGCTTGGTGATATGATGACGTATGACGGAGAAAGAAAATGACCTTGTTTGTAACCTTGGCAGTGGTTCTGTGACAACAGTCAATGGAACCTGCTGCTAAAGGTTAGGTGAAAGGTCAGCACATGGCATGTTGCTTGGGGCAGATACATGGCACCTCATGAAGTGAGCAAAGTATCTAGTAGACTGCCCCTTAAGTGGATGCTCTCCGCTCACGTGCCCTACAGATATGATAGCGTGTCACGTTTATTAGTATATTTCAGTGCTCATTAGTAAGCTGATGAGTAATAAAATGCACATAATATGTGTCCCAACTAAGCATCCTGCTAATCTGAAATCCCAATGACACTGGAAAACAAACAGAGGCAATTGCATGGCAAGCATAAACTTTCACAGCATCAAGAGACAGCAGACACCTGGGAAATGCAAATTGGGCAGACATTTCTAAATTCATGCCTGCAAAGCATCCCGAAGCCACGGGGACTGGGCACAACCAAGACACTTCAAATCATCGACACATCGTGTGTGCCCTCGAATAAAGATCCAGACGAATGATCGCAAGAGGATTTCCGATTTCTCCACTTGCACAGCTATTCGCGCATGGGTTTCTTGTGTATTTGTGGACTCATGTTAGTTACTACAGAGATAGAGACAGAACAAGACAACGGGAGAGAGAGAGAGAGAGAAAGAGAGGGAGGGATTGAGGGAAGGAGAGAGGGAGAGAAGGAAGGAGAGAGAAAGAGAGAGAGGACCATAGTGATAGAAAGCGAGCGAACGTCTGTGCACGTGTTATTGTATTCCACACGTATAACATAACATGCAATATATTTGCTATAAAAGTGCCCATGTGATAAATTATAAGCGAAATGTACAAAAAAGGTAGCAGGCACCCCTCTCTGGAAAGACGAGGTCCAACAAGGCTGAAACACGTGCCTGGGGTTGCTGTTGGTACTCTTGTTCAAAGGAGGTTTGCCCGGCATTTCGGTGCTGGACTGCTCTTGTGGGCGGGAGAAAGACTGATATGCAAATGGGTATTCGTCCATTGTGAAAAGTACAGTGAGCTAAAAGCGATGGCTGCGGACTCACAAGGTGGGAAAAAAAACACTGAACAGGTTATCGTGCCATGTTCTTTCTAGAGAGGGGCGTCTGTTCTTTCTAGAGAGGGGCGTCTGTTCTTTCTAGAGAGGGGCGTCTGTTCTTTCTAGAGAGGGGCGTCTGTTCTTTCTAGAGAGGGGCGTCTGCTACCTTTTTGTGTAAGAGAAATGTAAGTCACCAATGTATATCAAGACTCAGCAGAAGAATGCGTGGAAAGGCTGAGTTTCTTTATAAGGTCAGAAAAGTCTGATATGAATTTCCATACCATTTTTGGTAAAACCTATTTTATCCTGTATAATTCTCTAAGGATTTCTATGTAGAGGACTGGGCCTCCCCCACACACCTACAAACAGTCTCTCTTCTTCTGATATTCTACATAAATATAGTCAAGAGAGTGCTGGCACTCCAAAGGAGTTACAGATTTCAAAGTCCTTTCATCCTCACTTCCAAAAGAATGGGACTGTCTGAATAAGAGAATCAATGGTTCATGGTTACACGTTTTTAATATTAGGGTGAGTGTTGTGAAAAATAAAATGGACATCGAGCCCAGTGCATATCATGTACTTAGTGATTAAAGCGTACATTTTAGCACAGGCATATTAGTCACTTATAATGATGCTTTGACATTCGTATGCTCCCAAATTGGTGTTTACTTTTATTCAAAGCAGCCACAAAACTTTATGGTTGTTTTCTCTGATTCCCCTGATATTATACCAGATAACAACACATTTGGTTAGTCTAGAATTTGGTAATGTTCTTTGCTCAGTGAGACAGGTGAAATATTAATTTTTATTATAGCAAACCAATACTCAGTCCCCGGAAACAGGAAATGGGATAACCAATGAAAAAGCAACACGTTTTCCTGACTATTAAGCAGTAAAACACATTTAAAACAAAATACATTGTTTGTAATGATCATTTAATGCATAACTAGAGATAATATTAAAAAGCCAACATATACATCAAATAAATAGTTCATCAAACAAAGACATTCTGTACCCAAAACCAGAAATTAATGATATATAATAAAAACAGGTCAACCATAATTTCACAAAGAGGTACACCAGAGCAATACCTCAATCAAAATATGTGTTTCATGGAGGTAAACGTCAGGGCAATGCCATATGTGCAATACTGAGAAAGTTAAAGTATAGCAATGAATCATACATAATATGTTCACAGATCAGAGATATCGAAATGTTTCAGTCTTCAATTGGAATTAATCCTTAGGGTGGCAAAGAACGGTTCACAACACGCTTAAAAGCATTCCAACAGGAGTGATTCCTTCGGGTGCTAATGGACGGCTCACAATAGGTTCTACACATTTCAACATGTATTAAGTCTTTATGTATTTAGGTATTTTTACTTTTTTTTTTTTTAGACATCCATGGTGCAATTCCATGGATTGTATCAAAGGGTCAACGTCAGTGGACGTTTGTGCAAAAGTTCATTATCATGCCTTCATGAACCAACATATAGTTAAAGGTGGGTACTTTGCTGAAACAAGTCACAGGGAGGAGACATTAACTTAAAGCATTACTAAGTGTGTCTTATTAGTCCTAGTGCCCTAAAGGAAAATAATATGCTTACCATTCTGTTTAGGAAGAAGTGTAGGCCTCACAACAGCGGACATGGAGCGTCCATAGGCGTGGACACATAAAAGGGCGTGCAAGGAATGTAATGGAGGAGTATGATAATTAAACATCTGAGAGCCTGAATTCAATGAAGTAGCATAAAATAGAATGTATGCATGCTAAAAGGAATGAAAGGTACCTTCTGCAGTTCCATTAAATGAGGTCAGCGTGGTAGATAAATCAATCTCTTTTGAGTTTCTGCATGGACACAGCATAAAGTTCACGCTTATTTATTGAGCATTTATAAGGCGCCCTGTACAACAAAACGTCTTTCTATGCGCCATGCAAATGCATTCGCCTATAATCAATCATGATGATATGTTTATGTTTATTGAATTTATATAGCAGTTTAAGCCAAAGCGCTTTACAGTGTAACAACAGGTAAAAAGTGAGAGAAGCTTATTTACAAACATTAAACAGTACAAAAATATAAGGGGTTACCTGTTATTCTCTCTGGTTCATCAGGTAAATTCTACATGAGATATAAGTGGGTTTAAACAGAGAGAACAGGATGACAAGGAAAACTATTATTCACTTCTAAATCAACATTTTATTTCTTTATTACAAACGAATCTATATGTGTTTAAAACAATGCATAATATTTAAACAATCTCTACTAATCAGTAACATTATTCATCTACTTCTAACCCAAAAACATACTCATCCATGCACATCTCTCTCAGTCACTCATTCTTCCCTAATGTCTATAATGCCAACAAAAGCTCTCTCTTCAGTACTTTGTGATATTATAACTCATGTACCGCTATCACAATGATTTTTGTCAATTTTTTCAACCCGAGTGTTAATACAAGTGTTTTTCTCTTCGTGTTACTTTAGAACAGTTTTGTACTCGTGAACATATGTTTCGGTCTATTTTTGGGGTTTACACATTCGCTCCCTCGTTCTCGACCTTCTATAGGACGTTTTTACAAAGAACTTGCTGATTCTTTGCCTCAAATAGACTGATATGGGTTCCTTCACCTAAATAAAAACATATAGACACTATTTTAAAAACTCCTATACATCTTGTCATCCATATTATTTTTTCACATTTTAATTGTGTGCCACAACATTATAACTTAGTTGTTTCCACCTTGAAGGGGTAAATTGGAGTAAATCCGTCACTAGGACCACACTGGTGACTTCTTCACCTGGGGCCTATAAAATAATATAACATAGTGGGCCTCATTACACGGTAGGCGGTAAGGGTTTACCGGTACTGGTATTTTACCGGTACTGGTAAATCCTTACCGCCTTACTACGAGGTCCCTTTGCGGGTTGGGGAATTTAACGCCTGCTTTTTGCAGGCGTTAAAAACCAACCCGCAAAGGGACCAGGGAGCTAATTACGGTACCGCAATTTGCTGTACCGTAATTAGCACCTTCCCCATTCCCATAGAGCCCTATGGGGCAAAAATGGGAATGGGGAAGGGCAATGGTGGAAGGGGGAATTACTGCCCCACCAACCTTGGAATAGGGCGGTAATTCCCCTTTCCACCAAGGCGGTGCCGGTATTTTACCGGCATGGACCAAGGTGCTAATAGCTCCTTGGTCCACCGCCATCCGTGTAATGAGGCCCAGTGTATTATTCCGTGGCTTAGCCACAATGTTCACTCATATCACGCTACCTTCTAGTAGCCACACGCTCTCACTAGTCTCTATCCTTTAGTACCTGTAACTTTATACGCACTATGTAGGTACCTTGCTTCTACTTCTGGTTTACTCCGACTTCCACCAGGTATGTCTCCCTCTTTTCTTTGGTTAACTAACTGGGAACATAGAAACTGTATCAATCACCTGTGTCCCTTCTTAGCAATATTACTGGGCCATTGTTTTCAGTAACTCACCACAGGCTAGTCAGCCTCCAGAGCGTGCTCTTATTAACAGTCTTGCTTGTCATGCACTGTAACTGGACATCATTTTCCTGTCCTCCTATATCAGCATTTGGCTAGAGAAAACGAAAATAAATGTCTTATACCCTAGTTTTCCCATTCTTGTATTCCCACCAAATATGCCCACAAATCGTGTTCATAGTGTGCATACATATCTCAGCGTTTTCACACTCCTGTATTCCAACCAAATATGGCACTTGAGGTGTCCATAATATGCACATATTTTACGGCGTATGGGCATTAAGCCCGTATATTAACGCCATCCTCTCCTCTTTCAAAACGTCTTGTGCCGCATCCCCGAGATGTCCAAATACTCGCATATCAGGTACCAAAAGAAACAATTCTCTCTACTATATAATCCACGGGTATCTATTTTTCTATCTACAGCGGACCGCTTACCTTGAGCGCTCGTTTTTCCACCGGCACCTCTCCGTGGCGTGTCTCGCGACTTTTTACTTCCTACTCCTCCTCAATTCCAGTCACAGACATAAAGGAAGGACTCCTTTTTATAACCATCATGGCCATAGAAACAGGACTGCTATGTGTGCGCCTCGCACATACTGTGTTCTCTCATCATTGAAACAGGACTGTTTTATGTTTCCACTCATGTACCTGAAGCCAACACTAGTATTGCTGATAAATGTTTATTCACTGTATATGACACAATTAGACACCCGATCATGATGTATACTTTGAATCATGGTGTATATTACCTTTTCCACAAAAAGGCGGAACATCACAGAAGTAGATATGGTCACTCGTTGTCAAGTATATGGCCAGACTGCCACAGTCCTTTCTGGTTTAGCACACCTCTTAGTGCTTTTAACTTGTTACTAAGGTGTTCCACTCTACCGATAAATTGAGACCATGGCGTACCGTATCCAGATTATAAATCCATCATTGTACGATTTTGGTGTAATATGGTACCCATGTCTCCTTCTCTTTTATTTGCCACTACTTGCTGTAGCACAAACCATCTAAGATCTACATCACTATGGTTACATTTTATATAATCTTCCACCATTGGTTTGTCTGACACTCTGTTTCTTATACATGACCTGTGCTCTGAGATACGTTGATGCACCTCTCTGGTAGTTTTGCCCACATATAGTAATGAGCATGGGTACTTGATAATATATATCTCATTTTTAGATAAGCAATTTGTGTGGTGTTTCATTTTCCATATATTGCTCCCCCACTTAAACTCATAAATTGTTTCTGTGAAACAGGTCATTAGAACAATATGTAGAACCATTTACAAGGATGGGGGAGAGAGTGGGGGGAGGGTAGAGGTGGGGAGGGTGAATGGAGTTACGGTATCTGATTTGAGGTCGGGAGGGAGGGGGAGGGGAATGGGAAGGGGAAGGGGGAGTGATCTGGTGTCCTCAACGCCCCTTAGCGGTATTAGTTACCAATTTAAGGTCAGTGGGGAAGGGGAAAGGATGGAGGGGAAGAAGGGGTGACAAGGATTGGAAGGGGAGAGGGTAGGGAAGGGAAGTCAGGGGGGTGAAGACAATGGGCTTTCAGGGAGTGGCGGAAGGATGAGTAGGTAGGGATGGAGCGGATGGAGAGCGGGAGGGAGTTCCAGGGTAGGGGGCCAAGAGTTGGAAGGAGCGGAAGCGTGAGGAGGCACATGGGGCTGGGGGTACAGTGAGGAGGTAGAGGTTTGCTAAGCGGAGAGAGCGGGAGGGGGAGTAAATGAGAGGAGGGAGGAAATGTAGGGGGGCAGGTCATGGGGAGATTTGTAGACAAAACAGAGGAATTGAAATTTCAGTTGTGAGAGGAAGGGAAGCTAGTCAAGGTGAGTGAGAGAGAGGAAGAAATATAGTCTTGAGGGCCGAGGAGACATAGAGTATGAATAGAGGAGTGGTAGATGGATTTAGGGGAGTCAGGTGAGAGACAGGGAGTCCAAAGAGGAGGGAGGAGCAGTAGAAGAGGCGGGAGAAAATAAGGTAGGTGATTAGGAGTTTGGAAGCGTGGAATGTGAGAGAGGAGTGGATCTTGCGGATGTTGTAGAAGTGGTGGTGACAGGCTCAAGAGGTTAGAGAGTTGTGGTTGGAGAAGGAGAGAGAGGAGTCAAGGTGGAGGCGAGATTGCAGGCGTGGGAAGATATGATCAGTACAAGATTGTATTTTTCTTTTGTTTTCATATTATTTTTGGTTTATAAGGTGATTTTGCCAAAGCACTGTATATATAATAAAACACGGCACAACAATCAATGGATTGAAAAACATTTCAGCCAAAATCAGAGGAATTGAGCCATTCCGATAAGAAGATGAGTTTTAAGAGTACTGTGAAATAGAGAGTAACCAGAGATAGATTTGTAACAATATATTTAGAGACTACGCTTATCCTGAGCAGTTCATCCCCCAATTAAAGTGTCACACAATAACAATATATGATTTGTCTGATTCCGTCTAACGCTGTCTATGACTCATATAGAGCCACATAGATCCTTCCCCCTGTGCCACCAATATGCCAAGAACCAGGCTGGAGTACATAAAGAATATATATTTATTAAATAATATGTCCAATGAATATTTGCACAAATTGATTGCACACACCACCTTCTTTGTGGCACAAAACACAGCTTCAATACACATACTCACTTTTTGGGATTTCACTTTTGGGTCTCATGTATGTGGAACACGGGCCAAATAAGTAGTTCAACCATCCTGACCCACTAAAACCCCTGAATGTCAACATTAAACAATAACGTGGAACATTACTAAATCATGAATTTGGTCATCCTTCTCTGAAGTTGGATTTAAATCACAGCACCATTGTTCATTTGTGTAATACCATTTCTCCTATGCAATGCACTTGACATATAATCTCCCTGTGTGCATATCAAAACTAGCAATGTGAAAGCACATCCAACAGTGACAATCAGCACATTCAAGATACCTGGAACCTTTTCCTTCTATGCCCTGAAGCAATACAAAATCTCTCTTCAATCAGGGTCACTTTCTCACTCTCAAGAGAGAGTGTTAGTTTTTGAATTAGGAACTACACTTTGTTTCAATTAGCAAAGCACTTCTCTACCAAGCACTAGAAACACAGATATTCAGTTACATTCTGCATCCTGCTGCTTAAAAGCCAGGTCTGAGGAATGGTGATAGTTAGGAATTTTGTTTATTTTGTTTTTAGACAAGGACACCCCATCCCTTAAAGGAAATCTGGAGTTGAAAAGGAAAATAGATGTACCCAATTACATTAACAGACTATAGTTTGTATTCACACTAGGAGTGAGATTGTTAATTCTGAATGTTAACAAATGCACCCATGACCTTTGGCTATAGGGCAATTCATTTAATTATTATTTATCAAAATATATGTCTACTTCCATAGCCCCATCCACTATTTATGGGAAAGGTATTAACTCAAAAGACCCCCACACCCTTGGTCTTGTTAGACAAGCTACTTACATTGCAAATGTCTGTCCTTGGAGTGCAGGAAAGACATCAGCATTTCAGAACACATTATTGGGGAAGCACAGGGATCTGTTCAGGCACATCATTCATGGATAGCCATCAGCATTCATCCCTCTATTTCTTTCTCCTTGCAAAGATCTCAGCCTCTTTAGTCTTTCCCAATTGCTGTCTCCCTAGCAAAGTTAAGTCTACAGCATTTTTTCAATAATTGCACCAAGATTATTATTAAGCAGCTCACAGGCAAGGTTAAATTCTGAAACCTCATTTCAGTATTCACCCAGATGATTTTGCATTGCTCTCTCCTCTGTGGCTTGTGCA
This sequence comes from Ambystoma mexicanum, assembly GCF_040938575.1. Classification (NCBI taxonomy): domain Eukaryota; kingdom Metazoa; phylum Chordata; class Amphibia; order Caudata; family Ambystomatidae; genus Ambystoma; species Ambystoma mexicanum. The sequence goes on from NC_090928.1 coordinate 1,155,617,539, forward strand.
TGCACTTTTAAACCTCAAAGCCAGACCTCAGAAATACAAAAATGTGAAAGTTCTAGCTTATTAGCCCTGCATTTTAATTGGTCCCCTACTGCCCTCTCCACCCGCAATACCCAGCTTCTCTCTATGGATAGGCCCCTGGAGTTATGTAGTTGAAATAAGGGATGAATCTACCCACCGGGGATTTCATTTGCCACTTTTCAATTGTTTACCTAAAAAAAAAAATCACTACATGGCAACTTTCTTCATTTTACACATACATCTAACAACATGTATATTTTTGGGTTCTTCTAATTGCACCACATGTAATTAACCAACTCCCATCTTGGCAGGAGTTTGACGATGCTAACAGCAATTGTGTGCAGTATATACAAAAATTATAATAGTTATGAACATGAAATGTTCTACCCAGATGTCTAATTTATTATTTTATCACATCCCCAAATATCGGCTTTGTGACCTTTTCTTGAGAGTTAAACAAACATTTTAGGTTGTAACTCTTGTGCCCTATGTAAGATTCTGATAAGGGTTTCTACAGCTGCTTTTTAATGATACGTGAACCACTAAGGTATACCCATTGTTTCTTGAGAAAATGAACAAACTATAATTGTTTAAACTAATGATAACCTTCAAACATATATGCAGATCCTGACTTTCATTTCGCAGTTACGTTATGTTTCATTTTCCTCGGAACAGGGCATCTACTCCATTGTTGACTTTTGCCTGCAGTAAAGTCATAAGCCTTTCTTCTCCTAAGGCTAATGGTCATCTTGTTGCCTTTCTCAGAGAACATGCCCATTAAAACTCCTTCCTGATCACTGCTTGAGTGTTCTGAATAGAAACACAACCCTTCTCAGTAAATAGAAACTTAGTCATGCCTCTAGAAACAGACACTTCTTATGAATGTTACATTTCCTTGGGCACATGAGGCCTTGTGTTTATTGTAAATATAACTGTATCTTGCTGCCATTTGTTCATTTCTCATCATGATAGGTACATTTTAGGGAAATGTAAACTCAATGGGGCTCATTAAGAGTCTGACAGTAGGGAATTACCAGAGCCGGACTTACCGGAATTACCGGGGCATTACAGCCCCGGTGGTATGGTAATTCCGGTGCTGCCATTCTGTTACTCCCCATTCCCGTGGAGCACCATTGTTTCTGTGTCCGTCTGCGGCTGGGTGGCGCTACGCCAGCCAGGTCAGACCTGGCAGGTGTAACGCCACACAGCCATAGAACTCGTAGTTAACCAGTCCAGAACACGGTGCCAGTACAGTTTTACCGGCACCATTAAATCCGGACCGGCTAACTTGTAATGAGGCCCAATGTGTTTATTATTTAGGCTGCAAATTGCACCCACTTCCATATAGCCACATAATAACACTTACCATGCTTGTTTTATCATGATTTTAAAGCAAACATGATGAGTGTTATTACGTCTAGCCATTTCCTACTGTGGCATGAAGTCAAAAATGTCAAGCGTAGTAAGAAATGGCTGGACTGATTGAATCCAAATGCCAGTCTAACAATGTAATAATGCTCCAGATGAAGAGCTATGTATTTGACTCAGTCTGTTTATTACATTTTTCTGAGGCCTATCATTTTGTTCAAAACTACTCCATATTTTAAAGTTATTGTGGCCTAGATGTTCCCATATCCAGGTAAAGTAGTTAGTATCAATTCATATGTTCATACCTGACACCTTTTGCTTTTAAGCACTGTAAAAAAGGTGTTATTAGTATGAAATGTAATAGTACTTAGTGTATAAACCATAGAATGATGAAGGACTGATTCAGTTCTGCTAAAATGAACACCAAAATTGTAGGTTGGCACGTGTCAGAGACACTCTTTTAACTAGCTGAGCTATCCAATTATGACACATAATGCTATTTAATCAATTGTGTATTTAAAAAGAAACATTTATCAGGATATCTAACCATAACACTCGCCTGTCACCTACAGTCCATCTTAAAAGGAAACATAGCACTAATATTTTCAGGATTACTAATAGGCCATTGTAGAGGAGGAGCCAAGTACCCCCACTTCAACCGCCTCGCTCATGTTACCTATAGATTGGAAGCCAGAGTATGTGACATACACGGAGCAGCTGAAATGACAAAAGGCAGAGTATGAAATCCGTGCAGTACCTTTGAGAATACCAATACCTACGAGAATCCTAGAGGCAAGATTCCCATTGAGGAAACCATACCTGCACACGAGAAAATATGATGATCGTTTAAATGAGATTCCTGAAGAAGCAGAGTAAATCAACGGTACAGGAGAATGGTGATGTCATGCGGAGCTGGACTGACTTACCTAAGAGATGCAGAGCCCAGAGAATACTGATATTCTATAAAGCATCAAGAAAGTATCGAGGAAAAGTGACATCTTGGGATCAAGGTGAAGAAGTTTATGCCGCAAAATAAACACAATCAAGCAAAGTAATTGTGAATCTAGCCTCAAGCTTAGTAGTGAATAGATTGCAGCAAGCTCCAATATATATATATATGTGTATATGGATAAGTAAAGGATGGATGTTTCCACTACGCATTATGGCAGCGCTGGACTTTAACAAAAAGGCAGAGAGAAAGCCTCATTTTCAGTGTGTCGCAGTTGAAAAGGCAAATTAAATTACAAAGTGAATCTCAGCCAACAAGGCTGGATGAGCCAAAGAAGACAAGGTCTTATCAAAACTGGAGTAGATTGGTATTGGATGCAAAATGTGTGAACGAACAAAACTCCTGTTCAGAAAGCATGAGCAAAACAAGGAAGACTTCAGAGGTCAATTAAAAAATAGTATTTTAATGCACTAGAAGCTCGATTTCATGGTCTCCATTCACGTGGAAGGATAAAGTTGGACAAGCGAGATGGTCACACCTACGCATGAAAGCAGAGCGTGCCTTCACTCCCTCAATTTCCCAGAGATAAGCACACTCTCAAGCACGAGCTTCAAAACCTAATTGCCAGTAGACCACTGAGGTGACGATGGATTGATATGTTAATTGGTGGGAAGCTAATGTTAAAGTGACCTCACCAGCACCTGGATGGCCAGCCTGCCTGCTGCTAGACATAGGTGGAAAAGTAATGACGGATGTTAGAGTGCCAACCAATTGTAGAGGACCACACAATTAGGGGTCCTATAGTTGTGTAACCAATGGGACGTTGTGTATTTAGTGACGTTCTTAGTGGTCATTTTTAAGGGAGGGCTTAGTTGCCCGACCTGATGTTAAGTAACCAATCACATATTCACACTTTTTAGACTAGTATGGATCGTATACTTAGATGTTAACTCAGAGCCAATCACCCACTCGCATAGGTTTTTGTGGTTTGCCACGTAGGATGACGTTGGTAATACGTAGGTTAAACATCAGTGATGATGAATATTATGCATAAAGTCTTAGTATTTACTAAAATGAAATGAGTAAGAGGATCAAGCGAGTTTGTGGATGTTCGTTATGCTCCCTGTTTTAGATAATTGATATTAAAAGTCTTCCTTTTGCTAACTACCTGAGTCATTTCAATTATTGATTTATGAATAACAATCTACATTCCCGTCCATATCCAGGGTAATTGCTACTCATCTTAAAGGGTTGGGGACATCCAGATCACCATGACATCAGTGCAGTACTTGGAACCAGAAGGAATATGTCTTCTGTTAATAAGACATGTAACCACCAGAGCTAATGCATTACCACATACCAAATACTGTGTTAAGCACATTTAAGAAGAAATAGTTGGTAAGATGACTCAGCAGGTTAAGTGCTCACTGTTGGAATTTATGTGTGTTCTGTAGGTCACAGGTGTGAATCCTAGCATGGTCTGCTTAACCGTATATGCCTACCACCATATAACTCAGAAATGTATGGTCAATGGCATTTATGGCCAATGCCAAATAAGAGTACAACAGAGTCAGCCTCTTGGACCTCCTGTTGATGAACCATGCATGGATCAAAACGCATTGAGCAGTCATGGGTTCCCTTTCAGCTTGTTTCTTATGAACTTTGGTTTAAAATTTGATTGATAGTTATTGTCTCTATAAACCTGACTTTGTGATGTTGGTACTACTGGGTCTACCTCTGTCATAACATGATGCCCTCCATGGCATATCAAGGCAGCACCCTAGTGAAAATATCCTTGGTATCTAAAAATGCTTATGTCTGCTTGAGTGGTGGTTTAGTATTTTTTTAAATGTAAGCATTCTTCTGTTTTTACAACCGTTAGACACTTTGGGTAATGACATCGGAGCTTAAGATCATTTCGTGTGATGTAACAGGGTCAAAGGTCATAATCGAGTCTGTGATGTTGCTTCTGCTACCCCTGACATTTTGATGAATTGACAGGTGTTTGCAGTCGATTGTCTTTGCAGGAATGTTCAAGTTTGAAACACAATTTACTTGCTAGAGCCTTACAAATGCACAATCAATACATAAATAAGTCAATTTCAACTGGAAAGCAAACCACTATATTATACCTTTCATTCTTCGACTATAGGCTCTAGCGTCTGGGCCCTGTCTGAGGGGTTCAGTCAGAGTTGAGGTGGTCAAGCTGGTTTCATGAGAGGCAGATGATAGATAAGTCTCAAAGGAACTGTGAGACATGCAGCAAAATGAAGAGTCACTGGCCAACCAACAATAACCCCACATCAGAGGTAAGCCCTCCTGGAATTTTTGTTCCCGATTTTTGAACTGCCATCAGTAACTAATGCTAATATACCTGTTTGCCCTGATTAGAACTGTGTTCTGATTTCAGCACATCTACACTTGAATATGTATGAAATACCTGCAAGCCCTGCTGGGCTTTGCGAGCAGAACATAGCAGCCACCATGATGAAGCCAGTTCAACACAATAGAGCCCTGCCCATCTTCCCTCCCTTGCTATCTGAGGATTGGCCCAATCTGAGGAGCCGGCAGATGATGCTGACCCCTCACATAGGCTCTGCACTAAGAGGGGTGGTCGAATGCTAACCCTGCCCTTTCTCCCATAAGACACATGAGTCAGGTGAAGAAGAACCGAAGATCCAGCAGTGAAAACACTAGCCAGGGTGGATAGGGAGCCTCGGGATGCAACTAAGGAGACCGCAATTGACAGCCTCAACTAAAGCACCAAGAAGCCATGCATGACATCATTAGAGACACCACGACATAACAGCATTAGACATGAAGCACAAATGCCATCTGCACATTGGGACACAAACCACTCACCCCAATACACGAAGAACACATCCGAAACAGTTCTATAAGATAGAGGACATATACATACTGCCACTGCCTTCATTATTTTGTCATTAGCGAAACCACAGCAGCGCAGATACTGCAAGAAGTAAGACTTCCTGAGCATGCTTGCAGATGCTTATTTATTTGTATTTATTTCAATTTTTATAAAGCGCCACACGCACCTGGTCCTCAGAGCACACAAAAATAAAAATAAAAACAAACAAAGGGGAGGAGCAGAAAGCAGGCTATGTTCAGCCTGGGTTCAGTTTGAAAAGAAACATATTTATTGCTTTTTTAAAAAGAGCCCCGTTTTCAGCCATGCCTATATGTCCTGGGAGAAGATTCCACTGCAATGGTGCTTGGACATTGAAGGAAGTCCAAATATACCAGTTTGTACCTAGGTTGAATGAGTGTGCGGCAAGCGGAGGAGCAAAGCTTCCTTCTGCCTATCTTAGGCTTTACTCTGCCAATAAGACAGGTCGGCAGGCATTTATTCGACATTTGAAGAACAGGGTCAACATCTTATGAGTGATCCTATGTCAAATAGGCAGACAATGAAGTGTCCTCCTGGTCTCAGAGACATGAGCACATTTAGACAGTCCCTCGATAACTCAGACCGCATTTTTCTGTGCAACCTGCAGGGCTTGAATATTAGACTGTGAGGTGCCTGCTATAAGATAATTACAATAGTCAAGTCTGGAGTTGACTAGTGTGGTGGCAAGCAAGTCACAGTTGTTGGTGGAAAGAAAGGGACAAATATAATTAATTTGCTTTGTGATAAGGATGCAAGAAGAACGGATAAAGGAGACATGAGGCCGCATTGATAGGTCATCATCAAGAATGGCTCCCAGCGTCTTCACCTTCTTTAACCGTGTAACTTCCATGTGTTTTCTCCCCCCAGTGCCAAGGCCTTTTTTTGTGATTTCGGTATGTTGCCATTCAATGCCTTGTGACTTTTTTATTACATGAGATATCTCAGCCAATGTGGCCCCTTTTCTTCCCACATGTAGGGAACGCCACCCAGGAATCCAAGTTTTCTGTAGGACGGGTGAGAGAAAATACCCAAAAAGGGAAAAAATTGTTTTTTCGCCAAAAAATTCCAATAAAATGATGTACAAATAAGCCTGTGGTTTTTTCCTTGTAAGAGCTAGGAACAAATGGTTTGCTGTGCTGAATTCCCCATGTTCATGGCTTTCAATAACAGGTTGAGTGGAGGGAACACATTTTTTTTATATGGTTATCAACTGTTTTGTGAGAGCCAGGCGATTTTGGCCTTTTTTACCATTAGGACATGCGTGGACGGAATGGAAGAAAGGGATGGGGAAGCTTAAAGGGGGGACAGAAAGGCATACATTTCTGAAAAGAAGACAAAATTCCAGGTTTAGGAACAGGTGAATTGCGCAGGTCAGGCAACAACTATGCAGGGAAAGATTCCATATTTTTCGGAAAATGACCGAAAAAAGGTATGTGGTGGAAATGGTTGGCCTGGTACGGCAATGGCTTCTATGAATTTTGAGAAAAACAATGCTCTGCTACATTCCCCTGAGTATTGCAGTTAGGAAATGACACATTTTTTGTAATGTTTCACAAAACAAGCATTACCACAAGCCGAAAACCAGAGCCATGGTACAAAGGAGTTTTATGCTTCCGGCCCGAACAGACGTACTTAGCATGTGTAAAGAAGGAAAACAAATGTGGTGAGGAAGAACAAGCATACATTTTCTGAGAGAGCACAGGCAGAACTTTTGAAGGGTAGGTGACTTGTGCAGGTTACAAAAGTGTATAGTGCCTAAAGTAGCAACTACATGTAGGTCACATTTGGGAAATGAAAGGGTTGTGTGACAAAGGACACCAGCAAATGGGTTGAAACATTATGAAAACCACACAAACACAACAAATGTCATACCTTCCCACGTTCCCAAAGGGGTCGCAACAGAAACGGTACCTCACATGTGTGGGTGCACCTACCTGGGCGTAAAGGGAAAAGCTGAAAACACGGGTAACCCCAAGTCTTTTCGCACAGCAGAATTTCAGGATTTTGACTCATGTGCACACCATACAGATTTGGGTATAGGGTGTCCAAGCCACCAAGGAAAACTGGGAACCCCATGCATTTCTGAAAAGAGGACACGCGTGGGAATCCACAGAGGTCTGACTTGCACAAATTGGCTCTGAATTTATTACCCATAACCGCAGACAAAGTCCAAATTTGGGGGGGAAAAACACAATTTCCTCATATTTCACCCTGGAAACACGCAGCCAACAACACATGGCCTATCATCCTGTGTTCCCACAAGTGTCCGGACGAAAACGGTACCTCACATATGTGGGTGCACCTACCTGGGCACAAAGGAAAAGCCAAAAACATGTGTAACCCCAAGTTTTTTCTCACAGCAGAATTTCAGGATTTTGACTCATGAGCATGTGATGCTGGAAATGCATCGGAGGGACAGGGCCTCTCTATCCTTGTCCTTTACTGCCTTTTTATTGTGTGTTCTGTCGTATTTTCCGCACAGGAGTTCATGCGGGACTCCTGGCAGTGCAGCTCTCTCTCTTTTGGCTTGGTGAACAGACCTATGGGAGACCCTTATGGCACCCATGGGTAGAGGGTACAAACCTGTGACCCTAGTGTAAGTTTTTGGGCACCTGTGGGTGGCCCACAGAGCAGGGTATGGGCTGGTGGCAGCTCCATGCTGAATTTGACAGGTGCGCTGAGTATCCTCCATTTTGGGATCCCCAGGCCCTGCCATTGGAATCAGTTGATTCATGATGGAAAACAAGATGGCCCCTGTGGCCTCTTGCTTTCTATTATCTATTACCTTGTTTTCCCAAAGTCCTGGGAAGCCCTGACTCTGTCCCTTCCCCCTGTCTGGCTGTTGGGTGGAAGTTCCATATGGTGTTGTTGTGAAGTCCATTCTAGACTGACTGGAGCCTTCCCAGTGACTGTATGTTGTGGGTACCTCCTGTGGGTGGGACCTGGGTGAATGGAGTGTGTGACCAATATGCACTTCTTGTTGTGGCTGTCTGGTTTCTGGTATGAGAGACAAAGACTGAGACAGCCCTGCCCGAAACTGGCCTGAATGCAGTGTGTAGTGTTGAATGGCTGGGTACTTGTCCCAATCCACATTCCTTGTTGTGAGTGTCTGAGAGGGAGGAGGATGGCCTGAATGCACTGTGTGCCTGATTGGCTAACTGACTGTATGAATGCCCTTCTGTATGATTGGCTGCTGAGAGGGACCCAGCAGTGTGGATGAGAGACAAGATAGTATATCTGGGGACCTCTCACCACTGGAAATTGTTCAAAAGGTGTGTCTACACTTGAAGAGTAACTGCAACTGCTGATCCTCGATGCCCAGCTGGAAGAAGACTTGCTGTTGCATTTGCTTCGACCTGATCTGAAAGCTGCCGAACTCGTCAAGGACTGATCCGAGAGAGGGCCTGGTAAGGCGCCCTCTTCCCGTGCTCCGAGGGACCATCGAGCACTGCTAACCTTTGCCGAAGCTACCTGGAAGTCAGACCCGCGAAAGGCTGCCGGCCCGAGACGGGACCGCTGAGGAGAACGAAGCAAAGCACCCGGACTTCGCCGCTGTCGAAGTCTATTGCCGTCGACCAGGGTTTGCAGGTTTGTGTAACCGCTGGAGGTCCGTCGAAGTTGTGTTGCCCAGCCGTGGGGACCACTTGACACCGTGCCGCCGATGACTGGAGCCGCCCGCTCCTTTGCCTAAGAACATTTGAATCCAAGGACTTCCTTGTCCGCAACATCGGCCGCTTTGCCCGCCGGAGAAAGTCGAGGACGATCAACACGCCGAGGAGAATCCGCCGGTGGGTTTCCCGCCACCTGAAGGCCATAAAGACTTTGACGACTCGACGCCCTCGTTAGGCCACAGCTCTTCTGAAACTCTTTGTGGTCCTGAACAATCTATCGCCGAGGTGCCCCGCACACCTCATCCTTGCAGGACGTCGCTGACGAGCACTGCCTGGATCGACATCGGGGTTCGGCACCCTTGAACTTCTCATTGCCGCCGTCAACGACAAGTTCACCATCTTCAACACCTCTCGACGATCCGTGGCTCCTGCTTTAAAGGGAGTCACTCAAGAACGATCCTTCAACGCGTGTTCCAAGAACTCTACTCCACCAGGTACATTGGGGGGGTAAAACCTTAATAGGAGGAAATAAGGCTATTGAGCAATATATGGACTGGGCTTGTGCTATATATCTTTATTTTACAGGTTGCCCAGGTGGGGGGATCTCCACACAGAACTGTGTCTATCGGTATAGGCCAGCATTCTACCTATTGTTTCAACCATCTTACGTTCCTTACTATCTCTATTGCTGGTTTCCTCGTTATTGATCTGTGTGACATTTTAACTGTACAGTTGATGCACTTTAATGAGCTTTGATAACATTGGTGGTACCACTTTGGAATTGTATATATTTATCATTGTTGATTTCCGAGTACAAAGTGTGTTATTGTGATCGTGTACATACCTTTGAATATTAATTATATAAAGACTGTGTTTTCAGTAATACAGTGTGTGGACATTCCTTTGTGGGGGTTCAGGGACTACACTGTACTTAATAACCAGCCTGCATCACCTCCCGAGAAGCTAGGCCTTGATTGCTCGTCCATTGCTACCGCTTGAGAATCTTGGCTGGGGTCCTCTGTGCCTCTCCTCTACCATATACAGAGCGGAAGTACAGGCACCCCCCACCAGTATCTTACAGAGCACACCATACAGATTTGGGCCTATGGTGTCCAAGCCACCAAGGAAAACTAGGAACCCCATGCATTTCTGAAAAGAGGACACCCGTGGGATCCTACAGAGGTCTGACTTGCGCAAATTGGCCCAGAATGTATTACCCAGAACCCCCAGCAAATTCCAAAATGTGTCTAAAAAAACACAATTTCCACACATTTCACTCTGGTCACCCACCGAAATACGCCGCCATCAACAAATAGCCTACCATCCCGTGTTCCCACAAGTGTCCTGACGAAAATGGTACCTCACATGTGTGGGTGCACCAACCTGGGCAGAAAGGGAATAGCCAAAAACATGTGTAACCGCAAGTCTTTTCGCACAGCAGAACTTCAGGATTTTGACTCATGTGCACACCATACAGATTTGGGCCTAGGGTGTCCTAGCCACCAAGGAAAACTGGGAACCCCATGCATTTCTGAAAAGAGGACACCGTGGTATCCCACAGAGGTCTGATTTGCGCAAATCGTCCCAGAATGTATTACCTAGAACCCCCGGCAAAATCTGAAATGTGGCAAAAAAAACTACAATTTGCGCACATTTCACTCTGCTCACCCACTGAAACACACCGCCAACAGCACATGGCCTACCGTCCCGCATTCCTACAGGTGTCCCGACAAAAACGGTACCTCACATGTGTGGGTGCACCAACCTGGGCACAAAGGGAAAAGCCGAAAACACGGGTAAACCCAAGTTTTTTCGCACAGCAGAATTTCAGAAATTTCGCTCAAGCGCACACCATACACATTTGGGCCTAGCGTGTCCCAGCCATCAAGCAAAACTGTGAACCCCATGAATTTGTGAAAAGAGGACACCCGTGGGAATCCACAGAGGTCTTACTTGCACGAAGCGGCCCAGAATGTATTACCCACAACCCCTCACAAAGTTAACATTTTTTCCCACCAAACATCACATTTTGTCAGGGATTGTGGGTAATAAAATCTGGGGTGATTCACGCAAGTCAGACCTCTGCGGATTCCCACGGGTGTCCTCTTTTCAGAGATGCATGGGGTTTCCTGTTTTCCTTGGTGGCTTCAACACCCTAGGTCCAAATCTGTCGGTTGTCCGAATGAGCAAGGTTCCTGCAAATCTGTAATGCCGCAAGGCTTGGGGTTATCCGTGTTTTAGGCTTTTCCATTTGCGGCCAAGTAGGTGCATCCACACATGTGAGGTACTGTTTTCGTCCGGACACCTGTGGGAACGCAGGAAGGTAGTCCATGTGGTGTTGGTGGTGTGTTTTGGTGGGTGAGCAGCATGCAATGTGCGAACATTTTGTTTTTTTGCCACATTTGGAACTTTGCTGGCGGTTTGTGTAATACATTCTTTAGCAAAGTCCAAATTTGGGAAAAAAACACAATTTGCATACATTTCACTCTGGTCACCAACCGAAACTTGCCATCAACAACACATGGACTACCAACCCACGTTCCCACAGGTGTCCCGACAGAACGGTACCTCACATGTGTGGGTGCATCTACCTTGGCGCAAAGGGAAAAGCCGAAAACACGGCTAACCTAAAGTCTTCTCGCACAGCAGAATTTCAGGAATTTCGCTCAAGCGCACACCATACAGCTTTGGGCCTAGGGTGTCCACCAAGGAAAACTGGTAACCCCATGCATTTCTGAAAAGAGGACACCAGAGGCAAGCCACCTAGGTCTGACTTGTGCAAATCTGGCCAGAATGTATTGCCCAGAACCCCTGGCAAAGTCTCAAATGTGGCAAAAAACCCACAATTTTCACACATTTCACTCTGGTCATCCACCAAAACACGCCGCCAAAAACACATGGTCGACTGTCTCGTGTTCCCACAGTTCTCTGACAAAAACGGTATATCACATGTGTGGTTGCACCTACCTGGGCACAAAGGGAAAAGCTGAAAACACGGCTACCCAAGTCTTTTGGCACAGCAGAATTTCAGCAATTGGGCTCCTGTGCACACCATACAGATTTGGGTATAGGGTGTCCATACCACCGAGGAAAACTGGGAACCCCATTCATTTCTGAAAAGAGGACACCCGTGGGAATGCATGTGTGACTTGCGCAAATTGGCAGAGAATGTATTACCCAGAACCCCCAGCAAAGTCTGAAATGTGTTTAAAAAAACACAATTTCTGCACATTTCACTCTGGTCACTCAACGAAACACGTGGCCACCAACAAATGGCCTACCATCCCGTGTTCCCACCCGTGTCCCGATGAAAATAGTACCTCACATGTGTGGGTGCACCAACCTGGGCGTAAAGGGAAAAGCCAAAAAGATGTGTAACCCCAAGTCTTTTCGCATAGCAGAATTTCAGGATTTTGACTCATGTGTACACCATACAGATTTGGGCCTAGGGTGTCCAAGCCACCAAGGAAAAATGGGAACCCCAGCGCATTTCTGAAAATAGGACACCCGTGGGAATCCACAGAGGTCTGATTTGCGCAAATCGGCCCAGAATGTATTACCTAGAACCCCCGGCAAAATCTGAAATGTGGCAAAAAAACTACAATTTGCGCACATTTCTCTCTGGTCACCCACTGAAACACACCGCCAAAAACACATGGCCTACCATCCCGCATTCCTACAGGTGTCTCGACAAAAACGGTACCTCACATGTGTGGGTGCACCACCTGGGCGCGAAGGGAAAAGCAGAAAACACGGGTAACCCCAAGTTTTTTCACACAACAGAATTTCAGGAATTTTGTTCAAGCACACACCATACATATTTGGGCCTAGGGTATCCCAGCCACCAAGCAAAACTGTGAACCCCATGCATTTGCGAAAGGAGGACACTCGTGGGAATCCAGAGAGGTCTTACTTGCACGAAGCGGCTGTAAAGACTGGTAGGGGGTGTCTGTACTTCTGCTCTCTATAGGGTAGAGGAGAGGCACAGAAGACCCCAGCCAAGATTCTCTATAAGGTAGCAATGGACGAGCAATCAAGGCTTAGCTTCTCTGGAGGTGATGCAGGCTCGTTCTTAAGTACAGTGTAGTCCCCGAACCCCCACAAAGGAATGTCCACACACTGTATTACTGAAAAAACACAGGGCCTCATTACACGTTGTGCGGTAAAAAAAGGCATGTACCGGCGTGGCGTTATTTGCGTCTCAGCCCTCGTAAGAGCCCGCAAATTGCAAACTATTACGAGTATGTGGACACGAGCATAGCACCATGCCGGTAATCCTCCTACCACCATGTCGTAAAAGCCCCAAAAAAGTCCATTAACGGATTCAACCAATGTGCTAATAGCACCTCTGCCTTCTTACTGCATGCAAATTGCGGTCACTGCTAATAGGGGTCACTGTAAAAACGCAGAAGCGGAAATAGCGTCACCGCATGGGAACGGGAAAGAGCGCGGCGGCCATCTTTAAAAACACAATCCATTGCCATCCTCTGTATCCAGGACACCTTTCCAGGAAACTCTGACAAAAATCCTTCCAGGACAACCTAAAGATGCCCAAGGCCGTAATAAAATCGACAGAGCGGCAACGCAAGGAAAAATTCTGCAATGAGGAGCTCATAATGCTGACCGAGACACTAGCGGCAAATGCACATGTGGTCTTCAGCAACGACATGCGGTGGGAGACCATCCTCAAGAAGAAGGCCATCAGGGCAGAGGTTGCCAACAAGGTCAGCGCGGTGGGAACCACCACCCGCACAGTTAAAGACTGTCGTAAGAGTTGGGACGACCTCCGGCTCTGTGTCAGGAACATACTGGCAGTGAACCGCAACCTGGCTATGGGCACAGGAGTAGGCAGTGAATCGCCTATTAAACTCCATGAGTGGGAGGAGACCTGTGCATCCACAATTGGAGTGGAATCCATAGAGGGAGTTGGAGAAATGGAGCATGGCGTGGCCACTTCGTCCGATGGAGGTGAGTGTATGCATCAAAAAATGCACAATGAAGTGTGAGGGGCCCCCCAATTATGTGTCCATATTAATGCCGTGGATCTAGCCACAAACATACATGCATGCATCACCACATACACGTGCAACACAGACCCATTCATGCATGAACCACCCAACATCCCCATTACCTGAATCCACAATAAAGAGGCCCAAATGCATAGAGCGGCATGACATAATCATCCAGCATAAGGCAGCTCGAACCATAAATGATGAATATCCCCATTTCTCACCCCTACAGGATCACACACAGAAACTGAGGAGCCACGCACTGCGACACCTGCTCCCCCATCCACCAAAAAACCCAGGAGAGATGCACAGGGGACACCGCCACAGCCTCAAAGGGAACCGGGAGGAGTGACTATGACCAGAGGAACAAAGGCAGCAGGAGCACCAGTTCCACGCAGCCCAAGGCCATGCCTGCTACCATCGTAGCACCCACGGTAGTGTGTCTCCCTGCAAGTGAAACCAGCATGGAGGGCACGCACTCTGCTGCCACCAGTTCAACTGGTGAGGCAGCAGCCACTGCCCCACTTTTGGACGAGGAGGAAGCACATGGCATTGTGGATCAAAGCCAGACACCCTGACCAACACGCTCCATACTGGCAAGCCCAAGGTTGTCATCAGGTCCGGGTAGCCATGGTGGATCACCCACCCCCACCCTGGAAGGATCATGGAGCCCCCATGTATTCTCACCTGATGCCAGTGCCATGGATCAAGGTGCAGCAGTCATCCCACCAGCACCTAGCATGCAACCGGACCTCTCAGCCATCATCCAGAGGCAGGCAGAGATCACTGGGCTAGTAGGGCAGCATGTGGCTGAGGCAGGCCATCTGAGGGAGGACCTCAGTATGTATGCACGGCAGACAAGGGAGGGCATGGAGGCATGCACCAACAGGATCTGCAATGAAATGGCCCAATTCAGGCAGGCCATGATCCACATAGCAGACGCGATTGAGCGCCGATGCCCACTGACAACACAGGATGAACCGGGCACCACCTCCTCTAGGAGTTCCCGGCAAACTAGCCCCCTACGCCGGTCTCTGCGCAACCTGAGGCGCACCACATCGCAACCACCAAATAGCGGAGGAGGCACTGACAATTAGGGCCAGCAAGGACTAGGTGGCACATGTGGAGAAGGACACGTTCACACCATGTGGCTCACATGGGGGTGTTGTGGGGGGAGGGGGTAAGGGTGTTCTTGGGAGTGTTGTGGGGGGAGTGGGGTATGGGTGTTCTTGGGAGTGTTGTGGGGGGAGGGGGTAAGGGTGTTCTTGGGAGTGTTGTGTGGGGAGGGGGTAAGGGTGTTCTTGGGAGTGTTGTGGGGGGAGGGGGGTAAGGGTGTTCTTGGGAGTGTTGTGGGGGGAGGGGTGTAAGGGTGTTCTTGGGAGTGTTGTGGGGGGAGGGGGGTAAAGTCGTTTGCACAGTTGGGCCATGAACTTAATTTTTGTCTTTTGTTCACAATACACTGTTGAAAAGTTGAAACACAGGCTTGGTATTCATCATTGTGTGTGTGTACTGTATTGGGGAGATGGTTCTTTGTGGGACTGACCACATGCATCAGGGTAGTAATACCCAACTGCATCCATAATAGTCATACCTTGGATGTCATGGAATCTGATACATCAGATGCTGACGCACATCGTGTCCCTCCTGGCCATCGCCTCTTGCATGTCCTTGCGGGCCTTTTGACCCATCCTCATCACCATCCACATCATCCTCATCTGGCGCTTGCATGTCAAGTGGAATAGGCACATTCCATCTGATCAAAATTTAGTCCGGCATCACACATGCCATGGTTATCTTCGGCACTTTGTCATCTTCGTACAGGAGAGCCTCACCCGGCAGGCTTAGGCACCAGAGCTGTGTGTTGGAGAGGCCGAATGCCTGCTCCATCATGACGCAGGTACGGGTATGTGCAATATTGTTGTCCTCTTCCTGCTGGTTCTGTTGGTTCCATACAGGGGTTAGGTGCAACCTCTTCCGGGGATAGCTGGCTTTGCCTGTATGGGGTGAAAAATGGGTACCTGTTATCGGCCACCCTGCTGTGGACTGAACATGTCACACATGTCTTCTTTGCATTGTAATTGGAAGTCACAACTGACAGCATGCATGCAGACAATCTGCGTGACTGCAATGTACAAAGCTGGGCTCAACCATGCACGTCGACATGCCCGAAACATGCCTCCACAAGTAATGGAAATGTCCTGGCTGAGTCCAGGCCTCAGGTGTCCTTGGGCCCAGGCAATTTTGTACCGCTATGCCAGTGTGCAGCCATCCCTACATCCATGTTTCTGTGCTGCGGGGTATAACTTAAGTGGTGCTATGGGTTTGTGGTGCCATGGCTAGGGGTGATTCCTTTGCATGCATTCTAGGGCACATTGCGGTAATGATGTTGTGCTGCACAAATTCTGTATGACTGTCCTGAGGGCAAAATGATGATTTGTGTATTATGTGGTGTGGCATGATGTGAAATGTGGTTGTGGATGGATGTGTCATCTTTGAAATGTTGGAATGTATGCAATGTTGTGCAGCTTCGCATTTAATGTGGGATCTTATCAAGTACATTGTGAAGTCCTCCAATGGACATTGAAGTACATCTGTATGACCATTTGTCCCACGCACGCCAGACAATTCACAGTTGGTGTATCGTTCTCTCCCATCCCAATCACACCACCCTGTGCATGTCCTGCTACTCACCAGGTTGCCACGATCGTAGGCCAGATTGTTGCTCCATGTTGCTTGGTATGGTTGAGTTCTGCAGGACCATTGAATCATGCGTTGATCCGGGATGTCTGGCACAACAATGTGTGATTGTCTTGTTTGCATCACATGCCATTTGGAAAATGATTGGGTGAAAATATTTTCTGTTTCTGTGGACTACTTCATTGGGATGTGGGACCACCAATTCCACATGGGTACAGTTGCTGGCCCCGATTCTACTTGGGATGTTTGCAAGTGAATAGATGCATATGTTGGTGTTTGAAATCTCTTGGGCAGTCCGTGGCAGGATTATGTGTTCATGTCCAAGCTTCAGGAGGCCATTGTGTACCTGGTTCGGCATGCATGGGAATACTGGTTGTGAGATGCCATGCATCTGCCACACATTATGCAGTGGAGCGCAGTCAACACCTGCACTAGAGGGGGAATTGAAGTTCTGATGTCGATGAGTCTAACGCTGTCGTCATGTATCTTATCCACGATGATGGTGATGGTATCCCAGTGCAGATGGTACAGGGTTTGTATGTGCTCAGGTGTCTGGTTCAATGGACTGGCTTAGATCCTGGAGATTGATGGCTGGCTCTGTGGTATTCTGGGTGCCCTGGTGGTGCTTGCTGCACCTCTCTTGCCCTACTCCACCTCCTCCTCCTCCTCCTGCAGGGAAGTGGCAGCTTTGTTCCTAGCGGTGCTCGTCGACGACAGAGCGTTGGCGTCCTGCAAGGAAGAGGCATGCGGGGCACCTCGGTGACGATAGTTCTGGACCGCAAAGAGATGATGAAGAACTGTGGCCCAGCAAGGGCGTCGAGTCGTCGGCGTCTCTGTGGTCTTTAGGTGGCGGGAAACTCACCGGTGAGTATTCCTCGGCGAGTCGACAGTCGGGCCTTCTCCAGCGGGAGGCAAGCGGATGAAAATGCAGGCGAGAGCATCCGATGATCAATGGAAGTTCTTAGGCAAACGGGAGCATGGCGGCTCCAGTCGGCAACGGCGGTCGTCCACAGTGGCGGACAACAGTCCGAGTGCTTCTCCTTGGAGTTCCGCAGCAGTCCCCGTATCGGGTCGGCAGCCTGTCGAAGGTCTGTCTACCAGGGAGCGTTGGCAAAGATCAGCTGTGCACGATGGTCCCTCGTAGCTCGGGAAGAGGTCACCTTACCAGGTCCTCTCTGGGTCAGTCCTTGGATGCACAGCAGCTTTGAGATTGTGAAGAAGAGCCACAGCACTTCTTCTCGTCCAGCAGGGCTTCAATTCAAGCGTCAGTTACTCCAGTTACTCGTCGTAGTGGACTTCAGCTTCTGAACACGATTCCTAGCAGTGAGAGGTCCCCAGATATACTGTTGATCTCCCATTCATTCCGCTGGGTCACACTCAAGCATCCAATCACGACTACGGGCATTCATGCAGGCAGGCAGCCAATCAGGCACACAAGGTATTCAGGCCATTCATTTCTCTACAGACACTCACAACAAGTTTTGTGTATTGGGACGAGTATCGAGCCATTAAACACTCCAAGCTGCATTTATACCGGTTTCGGGCAGGGCGGTCTCAGTCATTGTGTCGACCACCAGATACTAGACATCCACAACACAAAATGCATATTCGTCACACACTCTGTTCTCCCAGGTCCCACCCACAGGAGGTACCCACAACATACATCACCGGGAAAGCTCTAGCCAGTCTGGCCGGGCCTTCACAACAACACCATATATGGCACTTCCACCCAACAGCCAGTCAGGGGGAAGGGACAGAGTCAGGGCTTCCCAGGACTTTGGGAAAACAAGGTAATGGGTAATAGAAAGCAAGAGGTAGCGGGGCCATCTTGTTTTCCATCAGGAATCAACTGATTCCAATGGCAGGGCCGGGGTATCCCAAAATGGGGGATACTCCGTGCACCTGTCAAATTCAGCATGCAGCTGCCACCAGCCCATACCCTGTTCTGCGGGCCACCCACAGGTGCCCAAAAACAAAAAACATACCCTAGGGGCACAGGGTTGCACCCACACCCATGGGTGCCATAAGGGTATCCCAAGGGTCCATTCACCAAACCAAAAGAAAGAGAGCTGCACCGCCAGGAGTCCCACATGAACTCCTGCATGGAAAACACGACAGAACACTCGATAAAAAGCAGTAAAGGACAAGGATACAGAGGCCCTGTCCCTCCGATGCATTTCCAGCATCACAGCGGCCCAGAATGTATTACCCACAACCCCTGACAAACTTAACGTTTTTTCCCACCAAATATCAAACTTTGTCAGGGATTGTGGGTAATAAAATCTGGGGTGATTCGTACAAGTCAGACCTCTGTGGATTCCCACGGGTGTCCTCTTTTCGGAGATGCATGGGGTTTCCTGTTTTCCTTGGTGGCTTCAACACCCTAGATCCAAATCTGTCGGTTGTCCGAATGAGCAAAGTTCCTGCAAATCTGCTGTGCCGAAAGGCTTGGGGTTACCCGTGTTTTAGGCTTTTCCATTTGCGGCCAAGTAGTTGCATCCACATATGTGAGGTACTGTTTTCATCCGGACACCTGTGGGAACACAGGAAGATGGTCCATGTGGTGTTGGTGGCGTGTTTTGGTGGGCGAGCAGCATGCAATGTGCACAAATTTTGTTTTTTTTGCCACATTTGGGACTTTGCTGGCGGTTTGTGTAATACATTCTTTAGCAAAGTCCAAATTTGGAAAAAAAACACAATTTGCACACATTTCACTCTGGTCACCAACCGAAACTCGCCGCCAACAACACATGGCCTATCAACCCACGTTCCCACAGGTGTCCCGACAGAACGATACCTCACATGTGTGGGTGCATCTATCTTGGCACAAAGGGAAAAGCCGAAAACACGGCTAACCCGAAGTCTTCTCGCACAGCAGAATTTCAGGAATTTCGCTCAAGCGCATACCATACAGGTTTGGGCCTATGGTGTCCAATCCACAAAGGAAAACTGGGAACCCCACACATTTCTTAAAAGAGGACACCCGTGGAATCCTACAGAGGCCTGACTTGCGCAAATTGGCCCAGAATTTATTACCTAGAACCCACACCAAAATCTGAAATGTGGCAAAAAAATGACAATTTGCGCACATTTCACTCTGGTCACCCACTGAAACACGCAGTCAACAACAAATGGCCTACTGTCCTGCATTCCTAGAGGTGTCCCGACGAAAACTGTACCTCACATGGTGGGTGCCACTACCTGGGAGCAAAGGGAAAATCCGAAAACATGGGTAACCCCAAGTCTTTTGTCACAGCAGAATTTGGGGAATTGGGCTCATGTGCACACCATACAGATTTGGGCCTAGGATGTCCAAGCCACCAAGGAAAACTAGGAACCCTATGCATTTCTGAAAGAGGACACCTGTGGAAATCCCCAGAGGTCTGACTTGCACAATTTCGCCCAGAATGTATTAACCAGAACCCCTGGCAAAGTCCGAAATGTGGCGAAAAAAAACACAATTTCCGCACATTTCACTCTGGTCACCCACCGAAACACGCCGCCACCAACAAATGACCTACCATCCCGTGTTCCCACCAGTGTCCCAATGAAAATGGTACCTCACATGTGTGGGTGCACCAACCTGGGCGGAAAGGGAAAAGCCAAAAACATGTGTAACCCCAAGTCTTTTCGCACAGTAGAATGTCAGGATTTTGACTCATGTGCACACCATACAGATTTGGGCCTAGGGTGTCCTAGCCACCAAGGAAAACTGGGAACCCCTTGCATTTCTGATAAGAGGACACCCTGTCATGCTCACCTGGTCTCCACAAGGGCGTAGCACCTAGTTGTATGACCGATATCTGTACTGACGTAGTTTTGATGGTATGATGGTGTACTCTCCCCGGTTATCTCCCCAGGAGGTGTTAGCCTGCAATGTTGAAACAAGATGTTAGCTAAGGAGTGAGTTGGATTGGTTCCACTTCCTACAACCTCCTGATGCCCGACTCCCCTCCTGCTCACCTTTGAGTTTGGTGAGGTTGGCTCTCCATCCTGCTTGACCTTCAGCAGGGGCACAGTAGACTCAGTCTTTCTCTGGGCACAGTTACTTCACTGTTCCTGAGTGTCTGTTGCTGTGTTTTGGGAATGCTTGGATTAATCAGGTACGTCTCTATCCCAATGACAGCTTGGTATAGATGCTCAAAGTCTTATTGCTCCAAGGTTTAAACGTGTTTTGTCTTTCTTGCAGATGCTGTTCGTACGGAAAGTTAGAAGAAGAATTGACACTCCTAGGATGCTCAACTGGTTGAACTCCAGGTGAGTATTAGCACGGATGAGTGGCGCTGGATGGCTGAACAATTGTTTGTTTTTGTATTGCGATTAACCTGCTGTTTTCTGTTCCCTTTTTGCAGGCGCGGCACCAAGATGAAGAATGGAAGAACCGCTCCGAAGTAACCCGGAGGAATGCAGAATCCCGGGTGAGTATTGGATGCCTGCGCAGAAGTCCTTTTCCAACAGGGGCGGCGGTCAGAAGACCAGCTGGAGATGAGACCGATGGACGGAATTGCAGGTAAGGCCTTTGTCGCTGTAGTAACACCTGTTCTTCCCCTTTTCTTCTTCCAGGCAAAGCGTGTTCTGCCTGCAGGGTGTGGCTTAAATAGCCTTGCAAGTAGTTCCAGGCAAAGTAGTCCCTTTACCACACCCTGTCTCTCAGGAAAAGTAGTCCCTCTGCCACACCCTGGATATACAGAAGGCTCAGCCTCACTAGACAGATTAAGTAGTTCCATAAACTCAGCCCATTTCATGAGCCTGGAGCCAATGGCACCAGGACTGAGTCCGTGAGGCTCTGGGGTACTTCCTTGGGACCTTACAAGTCCTTCTGGTTGACAGGGGCTGAGGTGGGCCAAACAGTTCCAGGGGTTTTCAGAGCACGCACCATGACACACGGGTGGGATCCCACAGAGGTCGCATTTGCGCAAATTGGCCCAGAATTTATTAACTAGAACCCCTGGCAAAATCTGAAATGTGGCAAAAAACCTTCAATTTGCGCACATTTCACTCTGGTCGCCCACTGAAACACGCCGCCAATAACAAATGGCCTACCGCCGCACGTTCCTACAGGTGTCCCGACAAAAACGGTGCCTCACATGTGTGGGTGCACCAACCTGGGTGGAAAGGGAAAAGCCTAAAACACAAGTAACCCCAAGTCTGTTTTCAGACCAGAATTTGAGACGCTCTGCCGACCGGCACAACATACAGATATGGGCCTCGGGTGTCCAAGCCACCAAGGAAAACAGGGAACCCCATGCATTTCCGAAAAGAGGTCACACATGGGAATCCGCAGAGGTATGATATGCCCAAATCGGCTCAGAATTTATTACCCAGACACCCCCGCAAAGTCCGAAATGTGGGAAAAAAAACACATTTTCTGCACATTTTGCTCAGCTCGCCCATTGAAACACGCCCCCAACAACACATGGCCTACCGTCCCACGTTCCCATAGGTGTCCCGATGAAAACGTTACCTCACATGTGTGGGTGCACCTACCTGGCTGCCAAGGCGAAAGCCTAAAACACAAGTAACACCAAGTCTGTTTTCAGACCGGAATTTGAGACACTCTGCCGATCGGCACAAGCTACAGATATGGTCCTCGGGTGTCCAAGCCACCAGGGAAAACAGTGAACCCCATGCATTTCCGAAAAGAGGACACCCGTGGGAATCCGCAGAGGTATGATATGCCCAAATCGGCTCAGAACTTATTACCCAGACACCCCTGCAAAGTCCGAAATGTGGGAAAAAATTACATTTTCTGCACATTTTGCTCGAATAACCCATCGAAACACTCCCCAACAACACATGGCCTACCGTCCCGCGTTCCCACAGGTGTCCCGATGAAAACGGTACCTCACATGTGTGGGTGCACCTACCTGGCCGCCAAGGGGAAAGCCTAAAACACAAGTAACCCCAAGTCTGTTTTCAGTCCGGAATTTGAGACGCTCTGCCGACCGGCAGAACAGATATGGGCCTCGGGTGTCCAAGCCACAGGGGAAAACAGGGAACCCCATGCATTTCCAAAAAGAGGACACCCGTGGGAATCCGCAGAGGTATAATATGCCCAAATCGCCCAGAATTTATTACCCAGACACCCTCGCAAAGTCCGAAATGTGGGAAAAAAACGTTTTTTCAGCAGATTTTGCTCGGCTCACCCATCGAAACACCCCCATGGAGACCAGGTGAGCGTGACAGAACGTGAAGTCTTCTACAAATTCTCTACCTGGGCATCAAGGAAACCTCAGAGACAGACCAACTAGCCCAGCTTTTGGGGGAACTCAGGGCCGAGGTACATTCGGCCTGGCAGGAGACCAATGCTTTAACCCTTTAAGTGCCACCGACGAGCCGGCTCGTCGGTGGCAGGCGCCTCAGGTTTAGGCACTCTGTTTTGCATCTATAGATGGTATAGATGCTCAAAGTCTTATTGTTCCAAGGTTTAAACGTGTTTTGTCTTTCTTGCAGACGCTGTTTCGTACGGAAGGTTAGAAGAAGAATTGACTCTCCTAGGATGTTGAACTGGTTGCCTCCAGTTGAGTATTAACGCAGATGAGTGGCGCTGGATGGCTGAATAATTGTTTGTTTTTGTATTGTGCGCAACTAACCTGCTGTTTTCTGTTCCCTTTTTGCAGGCACGGTGTGGCCCCAAGATGAAGAATGGAAGAACCGCTCCAAAGTAACACGGTGGAATGGAGAATCCCATGAGAGTATTGGATGCCTGCCAGAAGTCCTTTCCCAACAGGGGCGGCGGTCTGAAGACCAGCTGGAGATGAGACCGATGGACGGAATTGCAGGTAAGGCCTTTGTCGTTGTAGTAACACCTGTTCTTCTCCTTTTCTTCTTCCAGGCACCGATGGATGGAAATCTGAGACGGGTGTGGCTGGAGAAACTCGAGGACAGAGCAGACACGGTGAGCGTTACGCTGCAGGAGTGCAGAATAACGCGAAGCGTGTTCTGCCTGCAGGGTGTGGCTTAAATAGACTTGCAAGTAGTTCCATGCAAAGTAGTCCCTTTACCACACCCTGTCTCTCAGGAAAAGTAGTCCCTCTGCCACACCCTGGATATACAGAAGGTTCAGCCTCACTAGGTAGATTAAGTAGTTCCATAAATTCAGCCCATTTCATGAGCCTGGCGCCAATGGCACCAGGACTGAGTCCGTGAGGCTCTGGGGCACGTCCTTGGGGCCTGACAAGTCCTTCTGGGTGACAGGGGCTTGGGTGGGCCAAACAGTTCCAGGGGTTTTCAGAGCATGCACCATGACACACCCATGGGATCCCACAGAGGTCTCATTTGCGCAAATTGGCCCAGAATTTATTAACTAGAACCCCCGGCAAAATCTGAAATGTGGCAAAAAACCTTCAATTTGCGCACATTTCACTCTGGTCGCCCACTGAAACACGCCGCCAATAACAAATGGCCTACCGTCGCACGTTCCTACAGGTGTCCCGACAAAAACGGTGCCTCACATGTGTTGGTGCACCAACCTGGGCGGAAAGGGAAAAGCCAAAAACATGTGTAACCCCAAGTCTTTTCGCACAGCAGAATTTCAGGATTTTGACTCATGTGCACACCATATGGATTTGGGCCTAGGGTGTCCTAGCCACCAAGGAAAACTGGGAACCCCTTGCATTTCTGATAAGAGGACACCCTGTCATGCTCACCTGGTCTCCACAAGGGCGTAGCACCTAGTTGTATGACCGATATCTGTACTGACGTAGTTTTGATGGTATGATGGTGTACTCTCCCCGGTTATCTCCCCAGGAGGTGTTAGCCTGCAATGTTGAAACAAGATGTTAGCTAATGAGTGAGTTGGATTGGTTCCACTTCCTACAACCTCCTGATGCCCGACTCCCCTCCTGCTCACCTTTGAGTTTGGTGAGGTTGGCTCTCCATCCTGCTTGACCTTCAGCAGGGGCACAGTAGACTCAGTCTTTCTCTGGGCACAGTTACTTCACTGTTCCTGAGTGTCTGTTGCTGTGTTTTGGGAATGCTTGGATTAATCAGGTACGTCTCTATCCCAATGACAGCTTGGTATAGATGCTCAAAGTCTTATTGCTCCAAGGTTTAAACGTGTTTTGTCTTTCTTGCAGATGCTGTTCGTACGGAAAGTTAGAAGAAGAATTGACACTCCTAGGATGCTCAACTGGTTGCCTCCAGGTGAGTATTAGCGCGGATGAGTGGCGCTGGATGGCTGAACAATTGTTTGTTTTTGTATTGCGAT
Source organism: Ambystoma mexicanum (assembly GCF_040938575.1). NCBI lineage: Eukaryota > Metazoa > Chordata > Amphibia > Caudata > Ambystomatidae > Ambystoma > Ambystoma mexicanum. The sequence continues at coordinate 1,155,642,308 of NC_090928.1, forward strand.
TAACCTGCTGTTTTCTGTTCCCTTTTTGCAGGCGCGGCACCAAGATGAAGAATGGAAGAACCGCTCCGAAGTAACCCGGACGAATGCAGAATCCCGGGTGAGTATTGGATGCCTGCGCAGAAGTCCTTTTCCAACAGGGGCGGCGGTCAGAAGACCAGCTGGAGACGAGACCGATGGACGGAATTGCAGGTAAGGCCTTTGTCGCTGTAGTAACACCTGTTCTTCCCCTTTTCTTCTTCCAGGCAAAGCGTGTTCTGCTTGCAGGGTGTGGCTTAAATAGCCTTGCAAGTAGTTCCAGGCAAAGTAGTCCCTTTACCACACCCTGTCTCTCAGGAAAAGTAGTCCCTCTGCCACACCCTGGATATACAGAAGGCTCAGCCTCACTAGGCAGATTAAGTAGTTCCATAAATTCAGCCCATTTCATGAGCCTGGAGCCAATGGCACCAGGACTGAGTCCGTGAGGCTCTGGGGTACTTCCTTGGCACCTTACAAGTCCTTCTGGTTGACAGGGGCTGAGGTGGGCCAAACAGTTCCAGGGGTTTTAGGAGCACGCATCATGACACACGGGTGGGATCCCACAGAGGTCGCATTTGCGCAAATTGGCCCAGAATTTATTAACTAGAACCCCCGGCAAAATCTGAAATGTGGCAAAAAACCTTCAATTTGCGCACATTTCACTCTGGTCGCCCACTGAAACACGCCGCCAATAACAAATGGCCTACCGTCGCACGTTCCTACAGGTGTCCCGACAAAAACGGTGCCTCACATGTGTGGGTGCACCAACCTGGGCGGAAAGGGAAAAGCCAAAAACATGTGTAACCCCAAGTCTTTTCGCACAGCAGAATTTAATGATTTTGACTCATGTGCACACCATACTGATTTAGGCCTTTGGTGTCCTATCCACCAAGGAAAACTGGGAACCCCATGCATTTCTGAAAAGAGGACACCCGTGGGATCCCACAGAGGTCTGATTTGCGCAAATCGGCTCAGAATTTATTAACTAGATCCCCCGGCAAAATCTGAAATGTGGCAAAAAAAATGACAATTTGTGCACATTTCACTCTGGTCACCCACTGAAACACGCCGCCAACAACACATGGCCTACCAACCCACGTGCCCACAGGTGTCCCGACAGAACGGTACCTCACATGTGAGGGTGCACCTACCTTGGCGAAAAGGGAAAAGCCAAAAGCACGTCTAACCCAAAGTCTTTTCGCACAGCAGAATTTCAGGAATTTGGCTCATGTGCACACCATACGGATTTGGGCCTAGGGTGTCGAAGCCAGCAAGAAAAACATGGAAACCCATGCATTTCCGAAAAGAGGACACCCGTTGGTATACACAGAGGTCTTATTTATGCAAATTGGCCCAGAATTGATTACCCAGAACACATGGCAAAGTCCGAAATGTGGCAAAAAACCCACAATTTCTGCACATTTCACTCTGGTCACACACCGAAACACGCCGCCAACAACACATGGCCTACCATCCTGCGTTCCACATGTATCCCAACGAAAACGGTACCTCACATGTGTGGGTGAAGCTACCGGGCGCAAAGGGAAAAGCCGAAAATACGGGTAACCCCAAGTCTTCGCACGTAGCAGCATTTCATGAATTTGACTCATATGCACACCATACAGATTTGGGCTAGGGTGTCCAAGCCACCAAAAATAAACTGGGAACCCCATGCATTTCTGAAAAGAAGACACCCGTGAGAACCCACAGAGGTCTGACTCACGCAAAGCGGCCCCAAATTTATTACCCAGTACCCCGGACAAAGTGAAAATTGTGTTTTTTCCCCACCAAATATCAAAGTTTGGCAGGGATTGTGGGTAATAAAATCTAAGGCGATTTGCACAAGTCAGACCTCTGTGGATTCCCACAGGTGTCCTCTTTTCAGAAATGCATGGGGTTCTCAGTTTTCCTTGCTGGCTTCGACATCCTAGGCACAAATCTGCAGGTTGTCTCCCCAAACCCTTTGTGGGTTACAAGTGGTTTAGCCTTTTTCCTTTTGCGCCCAGGTAGGTGGATTCCCACGGGTGGCTCCTTTTCTGAAATGCAAGGGGTTCCCTTTTTTCCTTGGTGGCTTATTTTTTTGTTTACCCAACTTCCCTTGGTGCAGATTGGCACAGTAGTGTGCCACCATGACTTCCCCACTACCCGTTCCCACCCATACCACTGGGCTGCTCCTGAAAGTGTGTCGCTGGCCACCACAATCCATCCTCCAAGCACCCACTCCCACTCCAACCACCAAAACTCCTTCCCCAGTTCCCACCCACACATTAGCAATCCGCCCCCCAAACATGGCACATCCCAGTCATCTACCGCCACGGAAGGCTGAACTGCACACTGACAGAAAATGGTAATAAGACATATGGGTGTATGGAAACCTGCACCTCTACGTAAACATTGTGCAGATGGCATATTGACAAACTGCCCTCCCAAGGGAACAGCACTATTCAGCTGGTCTGGTGGGCAATTCGTGGGCTGCCCCTGCAAGTGTGTCCTTGGCCACCACAATACCTCCCCAGAGCACCCACTTCCGCTCACACCTCCAACACTCCAGACCCAGATCCCACCAATCCCACTATCAATCTGCCCCCCGCGTAATATACAATGTTGAAATAACCCAAATTCCATACTTACATCACAAAGGAGAATCTTGAACTGTACAAGACCTGTAAAAGGAAAATAAAACACATACATTATATGTGTCAGCCCAGCCAAAAACCAACTCATCCAGACAGGCCCCACAATGGATGGGGTAGTAGGTTTTAGGCACCCTGGGGGCAGATTGTCACACTCTGCCCCAAGGGAAGTTGGGTAAACAAAAACAAAAAAATCAAAAAGGTAGGCTGCATTTTTGGGGGGCTAGGAAGGGCCATCTGATCCCAGGAAGGGCTGCCTGAGATGCCCCCACGTATCTGCCCTCAGGGAGGGCTGCATGAGATGCCCCACTGTATTTGGGGTTGGGGGTGAGGGACACCCCCCTTTCCATTACAATATTCACTGGCGGTTTAGGGTGCCCCTCAGCCCCCCCTAAAATGCAGCCTACCATTTTCTATTTTTTTCTTTGTTTACCCAACTTCCCTTGGCACAGATGGGCACATTAGTGTACAACCATGTACTTTGGGCGGTGAGGTCAAATTGGGGGTGATACTGTTAGCACCAACAACAACACAGAATTACCCTGAGTTTTCTCCCACACTGCTGAACTTGTAATGAGGCCCATTGCATCAACGCCGAGGTGAAGAACGACTAGGCATCAGGTGGGGAAACTTTCATTTTTTAGAGCACCCCACAGTCCCACTCACTTGTCACCAACAAAACATCCACTGTCATCTGTTTTGAGAGAATACCTGATGTGATAGGTGAGGCTACCATGAAAACAATCACACAGATGCATGGCATGACAAGCCATGGGAACAACCTACAACAAACTGCATAATCACACCTGCTCCTCTGTACAGTGCCCAATACGAATCACAATGAATACATAGGCAGGCAATATTTCAGTGCCGGATGAATTGCCAACAGTCCACATGCAACTATATTTTACAGAAGACATGCAAACACTAATGGAACAACTGCAGTCAGACACAGGGCCCCTAAGCACTGTCAAATGTCTGGCAAAATCTTCAAAACACCTGTGCTTTGGCTACAACACTCCACATCAGTTCTCTGTTATGTTGATGTGCTTGTATGCTGTTCCAAATCACCACCATAGTAGAATCCAAAGACATTAGCTTGTCAGTGGAGTGCCTGAGGTTGTGCTGTGCCCTTTGCAGGGGTTTCCAGACTTTAGTCTGCTGGATGAATGAAAATGAGCAAGGGAAATATAAGAGAATGGGGAAGTGGAACATGCATGCTACAAACACAGGAACGGCAGGGTGCAGGGCGGAAGAGATAGCAAGGCTGCATGTCCATCCAGGATAGGTGGATAATAGTTCTGCCAAAGAAAGGTGAAACACAGGCATAAAGCATTGCTATGAGTGAAGAATAGACTGTGTACAAGGGTGAATGTTGGTTGTTATTATTAAGAGTTTGCTCTGTGTCATGTTATGCTAGCCTTAATTTCAATTCATTGGGAGACATGGTGAGGTGAGAAACTATACACTGATCTCCCTATGCAGGCTGTGTTCATTAGATTGTTATGAAAGTATTTACATCACGCTGACATTTCCCATCTCCTTGCCTCCCCAACCTTACTTTGGGCCTCATTACACGTTGTGCGCTAAAAACCGCATATTAGCGGCATGGCGCTATTAACGTGTCCGCCCTCGTAAGAGGGCGCTAATTACGCACCATTACGAGTACGCGGACACGAGCATAGAGCCATGCCGGTAATGACCCTACCGCCATGCCGCAAAAGTCCCAAAAAAAGTCCCTTACCGGCTTTGACGAAAGTGCAGATAGCACCTCTGCCCTCACGCTACATGCAAATTGCGGTGACCGCCATTAGCGGTCACCGCTATTAGCGGTGACCGTAAAATTGCGGAACCGGAAATAGCGTCATCGCGCCGGAACGGGAAAGAGCCCGGCGGCCATCTTTAAAAACACAATCCATTGCCATCCTCTGCCCCCTGGACCTGTATTGATTCGTGAGCCGTGCCAAACAATTGTGGACACCTGCATCATGCCTAAGGCACTCAAGAAATCAACTGACAGGCAGCGCAAAGAAAAATACACCAATGAGGAATTGGTGATGTTGACACAGACCCTTGCAGAGAATGCTGAGGTGGTCTTCGCGAATGACATGCGCCGGCCAACCCTGTTGAGGAAGAAAGCCATCTGGGAGGAGGTTGCTGCCAAAGTCAGTGCAGTGGGCACCAGCACGCGCACTGTGCACGAATGCAGGAAGAGGTGGGACGACCTCAGGCTGCGGGTGAGGGGCATCCTGGCTGAGAACCACCGCATTGCCAGTGCTGGTGGAGATGGATCCCCAATCCGGATGAAGGAATGGGAGGAGACATGCGCTAACATGATTGCCGTCGAGTCAATAGAAGGAGTAGGCAGCATGGAGCTCGGCGTGGGTACCACTTCTGATGGAGGTGAGTGTACACATGACAGGATGCGATGTGAATGTACTGTACCCCCCATATGTGAGCACAGACTCCTCTCATGCATGGACACACATCCACACATGCATCCATCCCTCACCATGCCTGTGTCAGACCCACACACACACACATGCACACAACACCACAGACAAGTCCCAAACACAACCATGCATGGATGAGGCACTGAACTGGCACATCACCTGCATCCACAACCACTAAGTCCCAATTGCCACAACTGCATCATTTATGTAATCTGCATCAAGTATATTGAAACGCAACCAATGCCATCCCCCGTCTCGTCCCTGACAGGCTCACATACAGATGGGGAGGATGCCGCTGATGCAACACAGGCAACAGCTACATGCAAGAGGCCAAGGGCACAGGAGCCGGCGGATACCCCAACAACATCAAGGGGCAAGGGGGACAGGCCGCACCAGACGAGTGCCAAACTTCGTCGGAGTGCCACTGCCACGGCAGTACTAGCTGCACCACCAACTGCGGCCCCACCACCGGTGGTGAACCCACCCGCACCGATGCCAGCCACCGAGGGCCCACCATCAGCTGCGGCAAGCTCCACTGGTGAGGCAGCCGCCACTTCCCCCCTATCCGATCTGGAGGACACCCTAGACCAGGCCATGGAGATGCACACCCCAAGCCCCCCTGGATCACCAGAGCCAGTGCCATTCCAGACCCCTGCGTCTGATTCCACAGTTGAGGACACCAACCCTGCAATCATGTCCCCCATGTTGGCATCACCTGCTGTAGTGGATGCATCCGAGGGCACAGCCTCAAGTGCACAGTCACCCAGCACTGCCCTCCAATTGACCACCATCCTGCAGCGCCAACAAGAGCTGTCTGTGCTGGTTGGCCAGCATGTTGAGGAGGCTGCCAATCGCAGTGAGAATATCGTGGAGGCGTTGAGGCACTCCACAGAGCGGATGGACGCCAACACCAACAGGCTGTGCGATGAGATAGGGAGGCTCAGGGAGGTCCTGGTACGCATGGCTGACACTATGGACGGCCACATTTCCCAACAAGGCCAGTCTGCCCCATCCTCATCTTCTGGGTCGAGACAAACAAGCCCCCTCCGTCGCTCAACGCGCACCACCAGGCGCACATCTGCCAACCCTCTGAATCCCCCCGAGGACTATTGAAAATAGGGGGTCGATAGAGATCCCTATGTGTGCATAGGCCAGGGCAAACTTGGCAAACACATGAGGGACTGTTGTGGGGGGGGGTGGGAAGGGTGTTATGGGTCTGTTGTGGGGGTGGGGGGAAGGGTGTTATGGGTCTGTTGTGGGGGTGTGGGGAAGGGTGGTGGGATGTTTTGGGACTTGCACTTTCACACCTTAATGTTACTCAATACACTGGTTTCTGATCTAAACACTGGCTTGGACAACTTCATTGTGTGTGTGTACTTTATTGGGGACAGGGTCCATTGTGTGCTCGAAAACATACACCAGTGCATTACTCCCCATTACCATGTGACAGTACGAAAACATGTTCCTCAGAATATTTGGTTGATCAGATGCTGTCTCACAGCACGTCCCTCCTGCCCATCCCTTCTTGCAAGACCTGCATCCCCTTCACCTCCGTCCTCATCACCATCATCATCCTCATCAGGTGCTTCTATTTCAACGTCAGGGGGCAGTGGCACATTCCGTCTGATACACATATTGTGCAGCATGACACATGCCATGGTGATCTTGGCCACCTTCTCATGTCCATACAGGAGAGCACCACCAGACCTGCTAATGCACCTAAAACGTGACTTCAAAAGTCCAAAAGTCTGCTCGATCACGATGCGGGTACGGGTATGTGCACGATTGTATTCCTCCTCGTGCCTGTTCTGTGGGTTCCGTACAGGTGTGAGGAGCCAGGTCTTCAGGGGATAGCCCGCATCACCTGTATGGGGGAATGAACAGGGTCCTGTTACTGTTCACCTCAAGAGCGGCCTGTTCACATCACACTAATTGACATTGCATTGTGATTCAAGTACTGAATTGACAGCATACATGCAGATGGTCTGTGTGGCAGCAACGTGCAAGGGGGAGGTTGACCCTGCAAGTAGTAATGCAACATTAATGCCTCCAACAGTATTTGACATGTCCTGGGTGCGGCCAGGTCTTAGGTGTCCCTGTCCCAGGCAAATTAGGTACCACACTGCGAGTGTTGGTTCTGACACCAATGTGGCCATGCTGTGAGGCATCACTTCAGTGGTGCTATAGGTGTGTGGTTCAGTGCTATGTCTAGGGGTGATCCCTTTGCATGCATTCAAGTGCGCATTGCTGGATTGATGTTGTGCTGCGCTGATTGTGTATTACTATCTTGACGCCATGTTGCAGATTCGTGTGAAATGTGGCGTGGTAGGATGTTCAATGTGGATGGATGTGTGATATTTTGCAACCTGCATTGTTGTCGATGTTGTGCGATGTTGTGCAGCTTCAAATTGCATGTGGGTTCTTCTCAAGTACATCGTGGCCTTCCCGGATGCACATTGGTGTACATCTGTATGTCCATTTCTCCTACGGACGACAGTCAACACCCAGTTGCAGTATGTATCTCCCCCCCCAATCACTCCCAGTTGCAGTATGTATCTCTCCCCCCCAATCACTCCCAGTTGCAGTATGTATCTCCCCCCCCCCAATCACTCCCAGTTGCAGTATGTATCTCTCCCCCCCAATCACTCCCAGTTGCAGTATGTATCTCTCCCCCCCCAATCACTCCCAGTTGCAGTATGTTTCTCCCCCTCCCCCCCAATCACGTTGCCATGTGCTTGCCCTGCTACTCACCGAGTAGCCACAAACGTTGTCCGGGGTGTCGCTCCATGTAGCGTGGGATAGTTGAGTTCCGCAGGACCATGGAATCATGTGTTGATCCTGGAAATCTGGCACAGCAATGTGTGATTACCTTGTTGGCGTCACATACCATTTGGACATTGATAGAGTGGAATTGCTTCCTGTTTCGGTACACTACTTCATTGTGATGTGGGACCACCAATTCCACATGTGTACAGTCGATGGCCCCAATGCAACTTGGGATGCCTGCCAGTGAATAGAAGCCAACTTTTGTGTTTGCAATCTCCTGGGCAGTCCGTGGCATGGATATGTGTTCAGGTGCATGCTTCAGGAGTGCATCGAGTACCTGGTTCAGCGTGCGTGAGAATACTGGTTGTGAGATGCCATGCATGTGTCCCACTGTATGCTGGTAGGTGCCTGTGGCCAGAAAGTGGAGCACACTCACCACCTTCAGTAGCGGGGGGATGGCAGTTCTGATGTCTATGAGGCTCACAATGTCGTCGTGGATCATGTCCACGATGCTGGTGATGGTAACCCTGTCCAGACGGTACAGGGTGTGTATCTGCTCAGGGGTTAGGTTGAATGGACTGGCTCTGATCCTGGGGATTGGTGGGTGCCTCTGTGGTATGAATAGGTGCCGTTGTGGTGCTTGCTGTGCCTGTCTTGCCCTCCTCCTCCTCCTCCTGCGTCTCCTTTAAGCTGCCTGTTGTAGTAGCAGCTGCGCTGCAATGAGGTCCCCCAGGCCATGTACTGCTGCCAGTATTGGAACCATCTTTGTGTGGGAAGGGGTGTGGGAAGGGGTGTGGTGTGCTCCTTTTGAGCTGCCACAGTCTCCATTGCCTCCACCTGTGCTGATTGTGTCCACCTGTGGCAGGTGGGAACACTGCTCATTCCTCTTAACGGGTGGTCCGCGATGCCGGTATTAGCACCATGGCGGTAAGGGGTTTGGGTGGATTTACCATGCCGCTATTAGCATGTCCACTGGCCTTGTGATGCTGTGCTAATAGCGGCATGGCGTAATTTACGGGATGGAGGGTCGCGCGCACACGGCCTGCCCGCTATTAGTGGCACCGTAATTTGCGATGCCGCTAATAGCGGTGTGCCGGGTCGTGATCCGCATGGGGATTTAACGTTACTGGTATTCCATTACCGGTAACGGTAAATCCCTACCGCCATCCGTGTAATGAGGCCCTTTGTATTGTTTAATCTGCCACCTTGTCACATCACACATAATGCAAATACCACTGGCCAGGTTTTCAACGTTAGCAGGCAAAAAGGCAAAAAGCATAGGTAATCCCATGAGTACAAACCTGCACAGCTGATTGATCTTTTCTGCCGGCATATGATATGATATGATATGATAGATTATTTATAATGCGCTTAATACCCAGAGGGTCCTAAGAGCAGACCCGGGATCGAAGCTGTGTTGCTCCGTGTCTGCTTCCAAGGTGAGCACGTTGCCGCTGAGATATCCTCCTGAGACATGGGCATCCTACACATAAACATGCCTGTCTCTTGGTTACTTATTTCTGTTAGTTATTGGCTTGTTTCCATGGGATAGCTTCTGCCTCTCCTAGGCTTATACTCATTTTCATTGTCTTTGTATGTGATTCCTCCTGTGAGCGCCCTGAGGCCTTCGGGGTATTGGTGCAATAGAAGATATCTAGATAGATAAATAGAACTCAGAAGCCTGGCAATTTCACAAACTTGTCGCACACTATATCTCATGTTCTGAATGCTTGTTAAAATACCCATTGTAACACTGCTGCATATCGAGGACCCCAACAAACCACCCGTATGCACCAAACATGGAAGGCACAGCTTAGACCCTGACTTTTTGGAGTCAATCTGATAACACCTCCTTACATTCCATGCAATACATTAAAGGGTGCTCGACACCCTACTTTTCAAAATGGTTGACGCTTGGGACCGTCATGTGCTGTCCTATGATGTTAAATACGATGTTCAATAAACAAAACATCTAGAAAATAGGGGGGACAAGTGCGTCCCCTTTTTTGTCACAAATGACTGAGGTCCACCTTCCCTGTCGGAAATTCTCCCCAATGAGTCACTCAGCTTCTCCTTAGCACCCACATCAACTATTATCATTTCTTAGGATTTGGAACAAGAATCCACCACTATTAACACACACTGGTACTTCACAACCAACGCATCAGCCTATAGTATCATAATAGAAGTTCGGTAGAACCCCCTGTCCTGATCCTCTACAGGATTAACTAGCTGAGCAGATGACTCCTGACTCCTGACTCTTGCCTCTTAGTGCACACTGCACTCCCTCCCTCAAGGAATCCTTGATGTCCATGTCCTTCTCCAATCAATAAAACTCAGGTAACCACATTGTCATCAGGTTGCTACCTAAATGCCCGTCATTAGCTTAACCCTTCAATTTACCCTAGACCCTTAATTATGGAACAAGACTTTCCTCGCTCAACAAACTGCAGAGGCCCACCGTATGTTCATGCTTCACCTTGCTGTAACCCTTCAGACCCTTCTTCACATGTTGCCCACATCCTGGAAGTAAATCTGCCACTTTAAGGCCAAATATGGCAGAAATGCCACCGTGGAATTATCTCTTGTGGTAATTCTGCCAAAATTCCTGTGGAATCCTATGGCCTCACAAATGGGGATTCACACCACCCTTCCATCACTTGCAATCCCTTGGCACGCTCAGGAGACCCAGTGGTGGTAACATTAAATGAGTCTGGTGGTAATTTGTCAGATTTACCACTGAAATACCACCAAACTCATAACAAGGCCCAGTGCCTTTGTATGTGCGCCCAACTCGAGGCGGTGAAAGTCTGTTGACATAACTGGATGTTTAAAAAAGTACGAGCAAGAACCATCAAACAAACTTAAATAGTAAGGAGGAAATCATTATTAGGGCAAATGATGTGATGCAAAATGTCAGTGGGCCTCATTACGAGGTGGGGTAAGGGCACCAGTGCCAGTAATCCCTTACCGCCCTACTATGAGGTCCCTTAGCGGGTCCCTTCCTTAACGCCTGGTTGTAACAGGCGTTATGGAAGGGACTCGTTAAGGGACTTCAGAGCTAATAACGGTACTGCAGTTTGCAGTACCGTTATTAGCACCTTCCCCATTCCCATTGAGCCCTATGGGGGCTGAAATGGGAATGGGGAATGGCTTTTTCAATCGGTACTTACCGGTCCCGCAAAGGTCGGAATAGACCAGTAAGTCCCCATTGAACGGGACCGGACACGGTACAGGTATTGGAGGTAGTCATGGCGCTAATAGCGCCATGACTACCTCCAACCTCGTAATGAGACCCAGTGCTTCTCTCTGCCTTTCTCAAGCTTGTATTGTAAGTGCTTGCAAAACTGATAAAAAAGTATGTCACAATTTAAGGCACACTTAGAACTGATGAAATAACTTCTATTTCTGCAGTAAAATTCAACAACAGATGTATGAATTGTTTTTCATTATTAAATATAAAATAGGCATTTATTAATAAAAAATGGACTGTAAGTATTTACATTTTGTCATCATGTGTGTCTACTAAATAATGAATTTAGAAACCTTACGTGTGTTTCAAACACGACACGCATTTTATCCATTTGAGACGTGTAGGCGATGTGTGCACGAATTAAGAAAGGAAGTTCATCATTTTAGTGAACGGTCAATGAGTTCAGGTTGCACATGGGAGCATTTGCCTTCGTGTTTATGAAAGAAAGTGCTATGACGATCCAAAACGCACGCGTAAGAAACCTTAAAAACCAAAACAGAACATTTTGCATCTATATTTCATTAGTGCGGGAGAATAAGCGGCAAATTAAGAAGAGAAACAGATGGCGTTCAGGCGCTGGCACTCGTGCTTCAAGAGATGTCGAGGTGTTATGTTTCATTGCGCGATTCCGTGAGCTGTCGCTCGGGAGGACCTTGAACTGTCAGAGGCGCGGGAAGAAGTGAGAGAACTAGGGTAATAGGTTGAAAAGGAATGGAAATGACAATTTCTAAAATAATTCTGTTTAGTTGCCTGCCCACCCAATGCCATGTGTTATTTACCGACATCCCAGGACGTCTCTAGATGTGCCGGAGTCCTGGGCTTTTATCCATAGCAGAGAGGTAAATGTAGCCATTTCGGAGAGATGTCAGTTCTTTGCCTCTATCCCAGAGTGTGCCAGAATATCGCACCCTCCCACAAATGTGCCCCGTTATGTCTGTTGTTATTTTTTCATCTTCATATACCTGATCTTCGTCCTGATGATCACTCATGTGAGACCGTGTCATAGATGTGTATACTACACACTAAGACCCACAGGGTCATTGTATGCCACATACGTGCATGGCTTGCTGTGTAGGCAACACAGATTTGTGGCGGCCTTTTATCATTTCAGTTGACTCTATGCCATGAGCCTCACTTCCGGGGCCCAATGTCAAATGCAAAACTATGCCGAATGGCCAGGCATTGAGCCTCATTTCAAGTTTGGCGCTATCTCAGCGGTAAATCTGCAGAGATACCACCAACCAGATTTAACGTTACCACCACTGGGTCTGGAAGAATTACCGCCGGATTGCAAGTAGTAATAGGCAGTGTTAGTCCCCATTTATTGGTGTCCATAGGGCTCTATGTAGATTTTGGCAAAATTACCACCAGCGGTATTTACGCCGATCTGGCCGATATTTGGCAATAAAGCAGATGAATTATTCGGCTGGAGGTTTGTCCTCTGCCTTACCTCCAAACCCATAGTTTTGCATGTGGTAATGCGGAGGTAATGAAGTGGTCTATCCAGTATCACTTTGTTTAGCCACACCACCAAACTCGCATTGAGGCCCATTGTGTCTCATTCCAAATTTGTTGGTATCTTCGGCCAGGAGACCGGCAAATGGAATTACTGTTATCGCCACTTGGTGGAATTACTGCTGAATTACAAGTGGTGGTAAGGGAGGTAAATCCCGATTTCATTTAGTCCCATTGGACTCAATGGGGGGATTCGACTGTATTACCGGCACTGGTAAGACCAGTGCCGGTAATGCAGGCTATTTGTGCCTCTAAAGTGCCTGACATAACTCCAGCCTGTGGATGGAGGTAAATCAGATGCCCCATACAAGTCTGCCGGTCTGGAAAATTACTGTTAAACATTATTACCATCACATATTTTCTGGACCGGCAAACTTGGAATGAGCCCCTACAATATGATATGATAAGTAATTTATAACAAGCCTGTACACAAGTGTTTCTATGCGTGACAAGACAAGGGACGGAAGACAGAAGGAGGACAAAACAAACGATCTTACCAGGCCTTTTGCCATTCAGATCATGCAAGTGCAGGGGTGACTGACCATGAAAGTGCCTGGTACCCAGTGAGACTATGAGAGTAGCCAAGCAACCACTCAGATTGGCAGACGGGTAGGTCAGCAGGGGTTTGGAACCCACTTTCTTTCCTTTGATTCTGTGCTGTCCTCCTCTTCTTGGAGACAGTCACTTTAATTGGTTTGGGTATTTTGGGAATCCCCTTTTCCCCCCTGATCCTGTGCTGTCCCCCTTTTCTTGGAGGCAGTCACTTGAAATGGGTTGTGGTGAGGATCCCTCAGTGATTTCTACGTTCTCAGGATCACATTTCTGGGGTTTAGGGATAGGCGGTTCTAGGTCAGTACCCATACCTACCCAGTCTGAGTGAGGGTCTTTTGGGACACATTTTTCTTTGGGAAGAATACCCCCATTCTTGAAAGAGACAACTTTCTTCACAGAATCCTCCAAGGATTCTTCCCCTTCAAACTGGAGGACACTGAATTCCTCCTCAAAATGGGTCTTCTTTGTCTCTTTATTTCTCCTACTTACCCTCTGTTACCTAGGTTGCAGCTTTTGGGGGGGGTAGGAGATTTGAGTTCAGGGTCAGAGGTTTCTAGGGGCTTTTCACAGAAGAGGAAGGAGGCATCCTTTAGGTAGGGCTTTGCATCCCCCTTCCTCCAAGCCTCCTTCTCTGGAACCTGTTTGTTGTTGGTTGTCTCTCCGCGCCATTGTTCTGGGGAGCCAGACCCTTGGTTCGGGCTGTTCTGAGCAGCCATGTTCACCTAAGGGTTCTGCTAAGCCCTCAGCATGTGGCTCAGGTCTTGGGTCAAGCTCTGGACCTAATGCTCTAATTGTGACGCCTTCTCTGGATGATACGGGGGTCTTGAGTCAAATCTGGGTTGCTCTTGGGAAGGGTAACTGTTTCTTCTCCTGGAGTAACTTGGGTATTGAGGGTTTCCCTGGTAGCCCTCCATCCTTTGCCTCCCTCATCCCTGATTGGGTGGTCTAGACTCCTGAAAGTGGGGAGGATAAGGGGGTTGTCCTGAATGTTGGGGTTTTAAGGGTACCTGGGGAAGAAACGTAAACTAGAGCTGGGAAGATTACTGCCCTCCTGAGGGAAGTTTGGGGGCAAGCATCCTGGGGTAGTACTCACCTGATTGGACCCCCCCTGGGCTGGGGGAGTCCACATGTACCCCAAGATGGATCTGTTCCCCTTGTACCTAGGGCTAATATAATTGGTAGAGTCAGGGGGCCCATTTGAGGGGTAACCTGCCTGACTACCATCTATTTGTGACTGGTCAGGGGGTTTTGTCTGCCTCTGGTTTGGTTGGTTAGCGGGAGGTGTATTTGTAGGCCCCCCCATGTATATATCCGAAATGGGGGTAACCTTCACCTCGGCCACCTTGGCAGCAGCATGAGTGTTGGTTGGTTTGGTTTTTTGGGGGGAGTCTTGTTTTCTGCGGGCTTTTGGACCGCATTGCAGGTTGTAGGCCGCTTTGCAAGCCTCCTGGGGGGTTTCTGTGCATGGAGAAGTGCTTTAGGATGGCCTCCTTGTAGGTAGACCATCTTGAATGGTTCTGAACCTCAAGCCCAGCAAAGAAGCTGGAGCATTCTGGGGAGAACGTCCATTTGGCAAACTCTATAGAATTCTGATAATTTTTAATGTCATAACATGTAATCATCTGGTCATATAACTCCAAATGTTCCCAGACTGAATATTTGGCATTTTTATGGTAGTGTCATGACACTTCTAATGGCTTTTATCTGGCTAATGGGGTCTTTCACCAGAGTTCTCTTTTGTTTGGCAGCCTTCATTTTCCGCTGCACCTGAGTCCATTTGCCCCCAGACTCAGAGCTGCTGCTCTGTGAGGTCCCATCCCTATCCTCTAGGTGCTCACTGATTCTTTGAGCCTGGGAGTCTCGCCCAGAATGATGGGGCCTAGACTCTTCTGCCTTGTTGTATTTTGGGCTATCTGGGTCACTTCCCTTGGACTGACTCTTTCACACAGGGGAGGACTCATCTGACTCCTCCCTTCTTCTGGGGTTGGTGGAGAACTCTGATTGGGTAGAGGTTTTCATAGTACTCTTTTGGGGCCTCAACTCAGACTCCTTTTTCTCTGCAAAGCGAACCAAATGGTTCCTTTGTAGCTGATGTTTCTGCAAGACTAGCTCTCTGATTTTCTCATCATAGGAGCCTTCCTGGTCAGATACATCGCCCATTATATTTCTGAACCTGCACAGGCATGCACGTCCATCAATCTCTGATGAACGCTGTCCTGTCGGTTCGGTTGGCTCCTAATTCTTGGAAATTTGTAGACATGAAGTTAGCAGCGCCTTGTGCTTACAGGGTGGTGAGTTGACTTGAGATTCTTGGTACATTAGGCATCACACTGTGAGCAGGGGTTGCCCTGCCAATCTCTAACTGGTCAGGGTTCCTCAAGTCCTTATTTAACTTAGCACACTCTTTTTCTAATCTCTCGAGTTTCTCCTTCTCAGCCTCTATTTCTTGACAGTAGGCAAAGACATTAGACTTGTCTTCTGCTATCAGGGCTTAACTGGCCTCTATGACCTTCCCTTGTGCTGCTACCTGGCTCTGGAGTCCCTTGTTCTCATGACAAACAGCCTCATTTTCATTTTGTGCTTCGTGTATCCTGCGAATACTCAGACCATTTTTGTTGCAGGAAATGCATCTCCTGTCTCTGTGCATTTTTGGCCTGGGTGGTTTGTACTAGATCACCTTCTACTTGTCTCATATGCCCCATTCATTTGTCACACTCTGCTTTTAGGTCAGTCAGTTCATGACGATCTGACTCCCTTCTCTCCAGGTCTGTGTTTAATCGTCACACTTCTTGTTATAGGGCATCTTTTTCCTGATACAGGGTGCCAATCTGTTCAGTCAGTTCAACTCTCTGTTGTTTTATACTGCTTAACTTCTGATGCTCCGGGACAAATTCTGTTAGCTTAATCTGCTTTTGAAGAGTGTCTATGTCCTCTAAGCAGATTCTATTGCATGTTAATTGTTGGTTCACTTTTCGTTGACTATCTTTCAGGGAATCAGCCCTTTCTTGGCTCTCTTCTTTTAGGACCAGCAATTGGGCCTCTTGTTCTGAGATAGTGTGTTGCTGTATTGCCAACTCCTCCTTAGTTTCTTGATGAGATTTCCCAACTCTAACTCAGAATTTTGTCTCTCTCACATTTTTTCTTCTACCTGCCTTAATTCACTCTGGGTTTGATTTAAAAGCTCAGACTGATTTTGCCCAGAGAGTACACTTTCTTGGTGCTTTTCTTCCATGACTATCATGTGGAAGTACATGTACGCAGTGAGTTGGAACATCTTAACTTGTTCATCTTTGATGTTCTGAGTCCTATCAAACTCAGACAGGGCTTGAAGTAACAGGCCACTGTCCTGCCACACATCCATGCTTATGAAGGTGACCTGTTGCATCATGCTGGATAGCCAGGCCTCTTGATCCTGCTCTTCCCAATCCCCTCTAATGAATAATTTGGACAGAAGATGCTGCCTAGCTATGTTAAATCCAAACTAAACTTTTGTTTAGTTATTTATGCTAGGACAAAAATCTGTACCCCGTTCTAGCTTAGTTTATTGTCACACTATTTTATTTTGAGACACAGGCCTGATTCACGGATGGAAACACTTAACAGCCCCCACTTTGTAATGATTTTATTACATGGACACTCCAGCCAGGGACTCCTTGCCCTGACGATGAATGTGGTACACAACAAAAACACTTTCTATCTTTAATCAACCTTGGGTTCTTTTATTTGAGTAGGCCTCCAACCCGTCTCGCACCCACCTTTTACAAATACCCTGTGTCACAATGGACTAGGAACCAGGCCGGTGTGTATCAGGAAGATATTTATAAATTTCATGGTTTAATGAAAATAAAAGCAAACTCAAACAATTTGACAGCAGCCACCAATGTTATGGCAATACAAATGTATAGACTCCTACAACACAGTTAGTTCAAAATCCCCACAATCCTCATGAATTTTTAATGGCAAACAGGAAAAATGATTTTTGGGCGCAAGTGATAACATAAATGTTAAGCGCTCCCCCTGCAACACTCACCCCCAAACATCAGCTAACTTAATTCCATTTGGATGTTAGGCAATGGCAAGGAGTAACAATAAAGAGAGAAAAACTGAATTTAGAACACAGCCTACCACCCCAAGATGGGAAGTCAGAAAAGAAAATTAAAACCCTATTTAGGGGTAAAACGGCAAAATCATATTTGCGTGTTATTCGCACAGCAGCTTACAACCACGGTGGGACTGCTAGAAATGAAATTAGGGTTGCTACACTTTAGAAGATAAGGAAGCCTAAAGACTACTACTCAGCATTCCAGGGCAACGTGAACACAAGGTAGGAAAATCGATTTTGGGACAGAAAACAAATGCAAAAGAAAAACACACGCGGTAGAATGGAACTTCGTTTTTACATGGGACTTGTGATGACAGGCAGCCACAGAAAGGGCTTAGCTGTCAAAATTGGAAATCGGTTTTAAAGATAAGGAACAGAGGCCAATAACGGATAGGATTGTAACAGAAAGGGATGCTCTCAATCGGACTACGATTTGGGATTTTCAATGGGACAGATGAACATTAGGAATTCGTAGGAAGGCACAATACACAGGCAAATTCGGTTTTGTTACATAAAGACTAATTTTGTTGAGGCTATACTTTAATGGCTATAATTATTAAAGAAAGGCACTTGACACGAGGTGGTTAATTTAGAATTTCAACCAACTCACACCGTGAATCCCTTTATAGGGGAATTCATTGATTTACTTGAAAATGATGCTAAGGATTTATAGAGACTACTGAAAGATTTATCACAGGAATACGTTAACATACACAGGCTAATACAGACTCTTCTATGGAAAGGTGAATGAATTTTACTGGCAATTTTGGGACTTTCAATGAGATTCAAGATTCAAAAGAGAGGGTTATGCAGTTTGGGACTGGGGTTATTTGCTACTTACAATGTAAGCATGGGTTTGGGGTTCTGGAAAGCCAATGATGTCTCTGGTCACTTTAGACAGCTCGGGTAATGGATCTGGTCACTGCGCTTTCCTGGATGGGATTCTGGACAGCTAGTCCAGGGTCTGGTCACTGCGCTCCCCTGGATGGGATTCTGGACAGCTAGGCTAGGGTCTGGTCACTGCACTCTCCTGGATAGGGTCAGCTGCCTTCTCTCCTGTCTCCCCCAGATTCTTGTGTATGTCTGGATCTGGAATCTGCGTATCTTGCTGTGGATGGATCTTGCTGTGGATGGATGGCTCCCTTGTGTCTCTCTGTGTCCCCCTTATATAGCTCAAATGACATCAATAATTTTACAATCTGGGGGGAAGTACTCTGGAATTACTCTTATCCTTGGATAGGACAGTGTATCATTCCTCCCTCCACCCCCTGGGCCTATTAGGTCAGGGGAGAGATCATAATTTGTCTGTTTGTATTTTTGACACTTCTTTGTTTCTTATGTCCACTTTTCAGCAAAAATTGGTTATGGATCATAACACCAAACTTATAATAGGCCCGCCATAAGATGTGAATATGCGGTTTCAGTGGTTCGCAGGGAATTAAACAAGCCAACCACCTACTCGAGGTAGCATAGCCCTTTGGCACATTTTTGCCCATTTCTTAAAATGTATAACTGCCTAGGATTACACATGTTCATACCATCACTTCCATCGTCCCACCTAGTGTTATATTGTCCCATTTATAAATCAGCCAGCAACCCATTTTCCCTGGCCATGTCTGTTCCCAAAGTGCTAGACACATGCATGTGGTCTCTTTATATCTGCCAAAAATCACACAGACAATTAGCATCACAACAAACGTATTACTTATTTGGAGTGCTGGGAAAAATATCTTAAATGAAGAAGTCCTTTAAGGTCACTATGGAGGATTAGTCACATGTGGCACAGTGCTGCAACCCCAACAGAAATCTGTCTCCTCCTGGCTCAGCTTGCAACAAAGGACTTTTATGATGCCCTTTGAAGTTTGACAGTTCATCCTTCAGAGGTGGTGCTGGTGGAAATCGCACTTCTTTCTCATGCCCTAGCCACACTGGCTTTCCTTGTTCCCTCCTCCAGCACTGTCTTCCAGTCTGGCAGGGCAGATAATCCTCACACTCTAGGCCAGCTCACATGCCATAGCTAAATAGTTCATTTGTAAGCATGACTTCCTGGGTATGCAGGACTTCTAATTGAATTTCTTTTCTGCCTGAGCCAAACTGGTTTTAATGGTTCTCAAGGTAGTTGAAGTCCTGTGGGGAAGAATTTAATGTGCCTGGGCAGCCAAACTCCCCCATCCACACAGATTCACTGACATTTCTGGGCAAGCAAAAGCTGACATTTCACGATGATTTTTAAATGTAATTTTCCCTTATTTCCCTTCATATGTGTGCAAGCAATATTTCATTTACTGCTGGAATGTGGTTCTGTCGGTTTTGAGTTGGTTTGCATGTACTGTTGGTTCATGGACACAGAGAGGTCATGCACAGGATTCTTTCATTGGACACAGAATAAAGATGGAAAACCATGCCATTTCTTTCATTTACAATGTTTTGAGTGTGGTGGTTCACATCAAATGGAAACAAAAGCCGTGTCACGTTGCAAAGTAGAAATATTTGCCCCTCATACGATTTATCAGAAAGACAATGCTGTTTTTGGATGTATTGCCCAACTTTTGGCATTCAGATGGACGAAAGCACGCAGGGCTGTTTTTTTCAATGTAGCACATGACGTTCTGGTATTTCAGGTGAAAGAAAGAACAAATGCAGGGCCGTCTGGAATGCTGTGCGCAACTTTGGTATTCAGATTACAGAACAGCAAAGGTAGATCCATTCTGAATGCAGGTCATTTTCTAATGATTCCAATGAAAGGAAAGTAAACACAGACCCATTCTTTGGGTGGCAGTGTTAAATGCTTACCACACATGTGCCAGGAAGACGAAAGCACAGCCAATTTTGTGGCACTGTTTAAATGCGGTTTTTAGGTGAAGGGGATTTCTGCTTAGTGTCTTAAATGCACCCAACAGCGTAGGGAGCGAAACTTCCAAAGGGCCAAGGCTGAGAAGACCCTCTATGACCAATCCGTACTCACATTCCATGCTTGCTCACACTTTGTTGCATGGCGCAATACAGTGCACAACCCCGACATACCTGTAGTTGCAAAATTTAGGAGGTGGTCACAGGAGGATCCACCAGATATTGTTTAACCAATAATAAGAGTACTACTCCCATATATGTTCTAAATGTAGTCTACCTCACTAACCAATCCCATCCCACCCTAGGTTTCTGCAAATGTATCATTGCTTTGTGATGTTATGCAACCTTAAAACGCGATGCCAAGCCTGCAACCAATGTGAAAGTATTGTAGAACGCTGCATTTTCCATAATCTGATCCTTGTTATGAAAGCTTTCAATAAATATTACAATGTGTCACATTATCTTCTGTTTTTTAGTGCAGTCGAGTTTCTCAGGCCGATTTCCAATCGCTTGTAATTGGGGAGATTAACAATCCCTCACCTGACTTTGGGTGGTAGCAGAGGACAGTTGGTAAGACACCCGGAAAAAAATAAATATCCTGTTGAGTACCCGAAGGGATGCGTTGCGAACTGCGAGGACCCGACCATCGACCATTTGTGGAAACTGAGATCATCTTCAGGAGCCCCCTTGGTGAAATTCCTGCCTGCCTCCTAAGGGAACCAGACAAAACTGGAAGGCAGAGTGGCAGATTGTTTGAGTGACGGTGTCTGAGGGCTTCAGTGGATCCACAGATTGTAAGTATGATTCCAACAATCTGACAAATATTTTGGGGAATTGTTGTACAATTTGACACATCTTTTGGGGAATTGTTTTGTTGTGGTTCGTTTTTGTGTTATTTATGAGAAATTTCCTGTTTCCAAGCTGTAGCTAGCTTACGGATGACAAGAGTATTCCCTGTGGCTCGGTATTAGCTTAGGTTGCAGAAGGTGGTACCTTATTGAATTGTATAGAAAAAAAAAAGAAAAAAAACGATTTTAATGTTATCCTATTCTGTAGTGTAGAAGAAAGACCATGCCCCTGAGTGGGCAATTTCAAGACAGATTACCCTATGAATGAAAAAGCAGGACGATGGCAGTATGTGTGCATTTGTGGTGTATTGTGCAGTGGTGTTTTCGTGTACTGAGGGGTTTAAGAGTGCACTCAAATTGTTTTACTCACAGAGTGGTTTATGATGTCACTGCAAAGGTTTGTTAATAGAACCTAGTGCATTGAGGTGAGGGTGACAGCCCACAATGAGGCGCAGAGTTGGTGGTGAAGGATAATGAAAAAAGGCATTGTTTTATAGCGAGACAAGTTGGTCGTGAAGCTTCGGGAAACGAGAAGGTTGTTGCACCATTTGGGTAGGGCTCCAAGAGCACCTGGAAGGTTGTGGCTTGGCCTTTGAGGGCAGAGACTAGAGCAAGGGCGGTGTGTGGAACACATGCTAATTGGTGATGGTGATTGTGAGCCGGAGAGGCTGGTGGAACAGATTGAAGGTTGTTTTGTTTTGGAGAAGTAGGTTCTTGTAAAATTTAAATTGCCATTGTTCAAAGTGTGCCATTAGATACATACATGGATCGTTGACCATTTCCAATAATTGAATAATTGTGTTTGATTGTCTTATTGTTAATGGTCATTTCCAATACTCAGCGCCAAATAAGTGATATTTTGGTTATCTTGTCACTCCATTTATCTTTAACTGCCTGCTATTTTGTGTCTTCTTTATTAGTGAAATATTAAATTAGATTGTCACTAATACGTATGTTTTCTTCTCTCAGATTTAACATGGCTTTATAATTTCTTCCAGAATATTCATCATGTGATGCCTATTTAATTGGCACAATCACACAAACATTTGGTCTTTGATGTTAACATTTTCTGAATGGTTTACTTTTGGCCAGCTCCATATTTCTGTGAATAGTGTTGAAATCTACATATTTTTCTTTCTGATTTACTGTGACATTTACTGATAATGGCTAAAGCAAATATCTTGGACCACATTTTTGTAAACCGATAATTTATCAGTGTGTCGAAGTTCCACAATTTTGACAGCTGGGCAATGCAGATTTTGCAGCTATATCTTACACTGTTTTCATTTTCAGAAATTGGAAAACATTCTGGATCAAGACTGATGGAGAGAGTCAATTTGTGGCATCAATGGTCTCTTTGTAAGGGATCAGAAAATCAGGTTAATGTAATACATAATTGGTCTCAATATCTGGAGCATAATTGCCATGAAAGATAGGCGTCTCTGAATGTTGCTTTTCACAAACTACTAAACATAATATTTTAATTGCCCACTCAAATATAAGGGTTGTTTCTGTAGATCCAGCAAGCAAAATGGCAGAACTGTCATTATTGGTTAAAGGAATCTCTAATTGAGCTAACGTAGCATTTGGTGCGTACATGTCGATTAATTTCAGAAATAGATGATTTGTCATCACTATAGATTGCTCTTTGGATTCGAGTACAGTCCTCACTTAAATAGTCCGTTGGTGTGTAAATGTCACTCTTTTAATGTATACAAGGGTTCGGCCTATGCCTCTCACCACTTCCTAGCTCTGTTTTCTAGTTATACAGCCTCCCGATCCAAATTTCCTCTCCACAATGTCCTGCTATGAGTTGGTATCTAGAGAACGATCTCTCTTGTTCCTTCCTTCTCTCTATAATTAAACTCTCCTGTACCTCCTTGATACTTTGCCTCGGGATCGAACCTCCACCCATCCCTAGTTTATGTCTCTGGATATGAAAGCTTCTTTCTGTTGAATTAAGTTAATCTAGTGTTCAAATAATGCAGGACTTTCTGTGGTGCTTTAGATTGTTTCACTATGCCAATCTATGTTGCTGCTGGTTTTAGGATAATGCAAGGAGGCACTTCAAAGGTTATCTTCGGGCGAGCCTGGTATTCAACCAGCATTTTATTGTAAAGGAGAATGGCAAACAGTGGTTTTGCAGTGTTCTTTAAGCAAAGAGCATTCCCAGCCATACCTATACGCGTAATGGTACCCTAAAAGAATGAGCTTGGAAGTCAGAATGGCTAAGAGTCTATGAAGGATCTCAGAAAGGCTAAACATAACTTGATTGGAATGACTGAAGTGTGAAGAATGTCGCCATAAGAAGCCAAACAAGAGCCAAGGACACAGTAATGCTCAATGTGTTTAATGTGTTTTGACACAATGGGCCTCATTAGGACCCTGGCGGTGACGGTTTGAATGGTGCCGGTAAGGCACCGGCACCGTTCATACCGTCCAAACCGTCCAAACCGCATTACGAGTTCTGCTCGCGGGTTCATGACAGCCGGCCAGGGCTTACCTTGCAGGCTGTGCAGCACCCGTGAGCAGAACTCGTAATGCCGCCAGCACTGTTATCAACAGTGCCAGTGCATCCATGCTCCCCACCTCCATTCTGCCCTATGGGGCAGAAGGGGGATAGGGAGCCCGGCAATACCGCCACATGCGAATGGGCAATTACCGGCTGATTATTGCCCAATCACGGGAGGCGGTGCCAGTAGCGAGCATGGCTGTAGCCATGCCTGCCATACAGGCTCGGCTACCGCCATGCTCGTAATGAGGCCCAATGTTATTAAATTGGGAATTAACATGCAATGTTTTTCTACAGCGGCCCTGCTGTTTGATGAACGCCTGGTCCCTGTACAACAAGGAGTTTGGCACGTTGTCTATTCCATATTGTGTTTTGGATCAATTTACATTCAGATGTCATTCATGAAAGGCCGCTTTTTCTATGTCTTAGGTAGTTTAATTTCAGAAACATGGGTGTATTTGGTTGAGCCAAATCTATAGTGATCAAAGCTGGGCTCGGAAGATCGCTGAAGGGCAGTATGTTTGTCTTGTAATCAAGACAACTCAGAACAACCCAGGTCGAATCCCAGCCCAGAACTTAGTGACTGACCCAAGTATTAAGCACAGCATAAAAACAATTAAAGCAGTATATGATTGGATCATGACAGAAGAATCTGCATATCTGTTATGGGAAAATCCAATTATTCCCGCTATATATATTTTTCCCAAGATACATTAGGACCATGTGATGTCCCATCCACTGGTAGACCCATTGTCTCAAAGAATGATGCGATTTTTGAGATTTTCTCTAACTTGGTTGACTTTTTCCGACAACCTTTTGTTTAGTTAATTTCCTCCTGACTGAAAGATACCACACACAAAATCAATATTGTGGAGGACTTCTTATTTGATGCTCCTAAACAACTACTTGTCACTCTTGACATGGAAGGTCTATACACTGATATCTTACAGACAGAAGCAATTGAAATTGTGGAATGTGTCCTTAACCAGAGGGATGAATCACAGAGAGTACCAACAGCATTCTTAGTTGATCTCACAGAAATAGCAATGACCAAAATCTTGTTTTATTTTGAAAACCAAACTTTACCATCAGATCAAGGGGACACGCATTGGAGAATCTTTTGCTCCTAGCATCACAAATGTATACATGGACTCATGTGTAGAGTTTGCCAGCTCTACCAACAACCCATATAACAAACACATTACACTGTGGAAAAGATTAATTGATGACATTTGCATGATCTGGAATAACACATGTGTTTAAAGCAAGGGCATTTTCCAACCCCACTTACAGGAACACCCTACTGCAATGAAATAGCTTCCACCCACAATATTTATGTAAATCCCTGCCATAAGGACAGTTCCCGAGACACAAATGCAATTGCATATTTCATACTGATGATGTGAAAAAAGCAAGGAAACAGCAAAACAAACTACAGGACAGGGCATACCCCAACTAAATAATACAGGACACCTATACAAGGGTCAACAACACACATAGAGACCTATTACTTTGCAATAGAGATAGAAAGGACCAATCCAACAAGATAACAAGTGTTACTTCATACAACCCTCATAGTAATATTATGCAACAAATAATAAAAAAATAACTGGTCCATTAGCCACCAGGGCTCCCAAATAGGCAAAAATCCAATATTTCCATTCAGGAAAGGGAGAAGCCTACACAAAAGACAGGCCAAAACATAATTGAAACCACATAACCAAACTTTGACAGAACTCTGGGGTTTACCACAGATCTAAGGACAATACCCTGTTGGCTATTGCACATCCTGTCATTCCACTACACAAACCAAGTACTTCAAATTAAACAGGATTGACTAGGAACTAAGCTTGCACTCTAACTGTAACACCAGGAATATAATATATGCCCACTACTGTCCATGGAATCTCTTTTATAAAGGTTGCAAAACAAGCAAAATCTCTACCCGCCGGAATGAGCATCACTCCTGTACAAGGACACTCACTGCATCTAATACAATCTTCGATCACTTCAGGGCCAAGAACATCGAGAAGAGGAAATCCGGTGGACTATCATTGAGACCATACTAATATCACACAGGAAAGGTGACTTGACTAAGAAACTGAGACTGATAGAAACCTATTGGATGTCAGTTACTAACTCTATTAGAGGGGGCCTGAATGAGCAGTAGGAACTAACATATACTACGACCTGAATACATTAGATTACTTAATCCACCACATCCCTTGGGGGAAGGCAGAAAGGCGTTGTTACTCACATTTTGTCTTGGTTGGTTAGGAATCCAACCAATATATATGTATATACTCATACAGATAAACCCCTCTACGATAGATCCACAGATCTACAGTATTAGATCTGTATGGATACATACCCAACACTGGGCTGTGCACAAGAGTGAATTTTGTTAGACCGCAAAACTAATAAAGAGGTTATCACAATGCCAAACTTAACCTCATGCTTCACTTGCCGACAAACCATCCTAATTTCTTCTAAAGCTTCACCACATAGACAAGTAGGCTCCTGCAATATCGACTGCAACCTTTGTATAAAATAACTATCTGGCCAACACCCAGACCTTGTAAATGTTGCCACCCAAAAGTCAGTGCACGTGATGATGTCATAGCTATGATGCCATGCACCAGTCGAATCTCCGATAAATAAATTATGGCTGCAAGATGGCATCATGATGGCCTGCCTGTGCTGGAGACTGAGGATAGTACAGACCGGAACCACGCCAGACCAATTTGCCAGCTACAGACTCTTCCCAGGGCAGGGTGTAAGAGGACACTCGCAAGCCCTTTTCCACAACCTAATAATACATCACCATATTAACCAGCCGGACTGTTTAACTCTCTGTAAAGGCGCCCCTGCTTTTGTTTTTTTTTCCTTTTCGCACACTAGTCTGGTGGGAATCCGGCAGCTATGATATCTCACTTTCCTGTCAATTTACATCCTCAAACTTGTAGGTTTCATTTAAGGTGTTGAAGGAAAGCTATAATCATAATGTGGTCAGTTTCCAAGTTATGCAGAGAGGAAAGAAAACTGTTAGTAACAACATTTACCTTCACTTTCAATGCCTACAGGATTTGGTAAATTGCTGTTTCACCCTGTGCATCTTCTGCATGTTAGCACTACCTCACCCACTCAGCTCAATTTAAAATGTGCTGTACAAAAACAGCAAACAACAAAATGTTGTGCACTAAAATTACATTGTTTAGCTCATAAACTATACCATTCCATGCAGCAGTAGTCTGGGAAGACAGCACTGTGTTTCATTACAAGATGCCAAGTCCATATGTCCCACCTGTGTAGCAAAGTGTTCAGAAAGGCTTTGTGGGGTGCACTGAAGTTGCGATGGATAAAGCCTGGGGGGCACATTGCTCAGCCCTCGCAGAGGAGAGGAGGCATCATCCTTGATTCTTATTAACCAGGCCAAGAAGTCCTAATGGGAGGGCTTGTGCTACATAGAAGTGGTGGTAAACTGGAATGCTGGTAGGAAGGAGTGGATGTAAGGAAGGTGGGGGGTCAAAGGTGAAGGGGCGTGGATGAAATGGAAAGGTGACAGCAGATTGAGAGGGAAGATTGGTAGATTGATGTTGCCACACTATTGTTCTTGCTTCCCTTTAGCTCTGGGTTTGTACCTCAGTTGATGCATATATGTTAAATAAAAGGTGATCAGTTTTATTCTTAGGGCATGATTAAATGTGATTCACCTCTCAGGCTTTTGTTTGGAGGTCTGTGGTATACGTTTTTGATTTTTCATGCTATGACAATAGTTTTCCGTCTCCCCTTTCCTCCTTCTATCTCTCCCACTTTCACTCCTCAATGTCCCTCACTCTCTCTCCCTTCTCATCCCTCCTCTCCCACCACATGTTGCTCTTCATACATGTGAGAGAACGGATCTCAACGACCGGTGGGGGGTGTCTGTACTCCCACTCCCTATATGGTGGAGGAGAGGCACAGGAGACCCCAGCCAAGATTCTCTATTCGGTAGCAATGGTCGAGCAATCAAGGCCTAGCTTCTCAGGAGGTGATGCAGGCTGGTTCTTAAGTACAGTGTATCCCCAAGCCCCCACAAAGGAATATCCACACTCTGTATTGGTTAGAACACAGTCTTTATATAATCAAAAGTTAAGGTTATGTACATTTATCATGATAACTCGCTTTGTACTCTGGCAAAATCTACAATGACAAATATTTACAATCCTAAAGTGGTACCACCCTAAATCTCATTGAAGTGCATGAACAATACTGTACAATATCACACAGACCAATAGAGTGAAACCAGCAATAGAGAGAGGAGAGAAAATAAGATGGTTGAGCAATAGGCAGAATACTGACCCCTACCACTAGACACAGTTCTGTGTGGAGATCCCCCCACCTGGGCAACCTGTAAAGAAAGATATAGCACAAGCCCAGTCCATATATTGCTCTGCAAGTCTTATTTTCCCCTATAATGTTTTTACCCCCCCAATGTACCTGGTGGAGTCGAGTTCCTCGAAAAGGCGTCAACAAACGTCGAGGGACTCGCTGTTCGGCGACGGGGAATCGACGGCCCTTCTTGAATGCCTTCCCTTTCAAGCGGGAGGCACGGGGCGTCGAACGTCCGTTGACAAACGAGGTAGAACGATGTCGAAGAGGCGGCAGCTTCGTCCGAGCGGTGCTCGTCGGCGTCGGGGCGTCGGCGTCCTGCAAGGCAGAGGTGTGCGGGGCACCTCGATGACAATAGTTCTGGACCGCAAAGATTGTAGAGACGGGAGCCCAGCAAGGGCGTTGAGTCGTCCGAGTCTTTGAGGTCGTCGGGTGGCGGGAAACCCACCGGCAGGTTTCTCCTCGGCGCGTTGGTCGTCCTCGACTTTCTCCGGCAGGATAAGAGGTCGACGAAGCGGTCGAGAGAGTCCTTCGATTGAATGTTCTTAGGTAAAGGAGCGGACGGCTCCGGTCGTCGGCGGCACGGCGTCAAGTGGTTCCCACGGCTGGGCAACACAACTTCGACGGGCCTCCAGCGGTTCCACAAACCTGCGAACCCTGGTCGACGGCAATGGACTTCGACGGCGTCGATGTCCGGGTGCTTCACTTCGATCTCCTCGGCGGTCCCGTCTCGGGTCGACAGCCTTTCGAGGGTCTGTCTTCCAGGGCGCTTCGGCGAAGATGGAGCGGTGCTCGATGGTCCCTCGGAGCACGGGAAGAGGGCGCCTTACCAGGTCCTCTCTCGGGTCAGCCCTCGACGAATTTGTCAGCCTTCGGATCGGTCGAAGCAAATGCCACAGCAAGTCTTCTTCTTCCAGCTGGACGTCGAGGATCAGCAGTTCCAGTTACTCGTAGAGTGGAGACTCAGCTCCCTGGCTGCTGTAGGAGCACAATGGTCGCTTCTCAACCAAAGGTCCCTTCTGAACACTTTTCCAGTGGTGAGAGGTCCCCAGATATACTATCCTCTCTCTCATCCACGCTGCTGGCACACACTCAGCAGCCAATCATACTGCAGACCATTCATGCAGTCAGTCAGCCAATCAGGCACACAGTGCATTCAGGCCACACTCCTCCCTTTCAGACACTCACAACAAGGAATGTGGATTGGGACAAGTACCCAGCCATTCAACACTACACACTGCATTCAGGCCAGTTTCGGGCAGGGCTGTCTCAGTCTTTGTCTCACATGCCAGAAACCAGACAACCACAACAAGGAGTGTATATTGGTCACCCACTCCATTCACCCAGGTCCCACCCACAGGAGGTACCCACAACATATAGTAAATGGGAAGGCTCCAGTCAGTCTAGCTGGGCCTTCACAACAACACCATATATGGAACTTCCACCCAACAGCCAGTCAGGGGGAAGGGACAGAGTCAGGGCTTCCCAGGACTTTGGGAAAAACAAGACAACAGGCAATAGAAAGCAAGAGGCCACAGGGGCCATCTTGTTTCTTTCAGGAATCAACTGATCCCAATGGCAGGGCCTGGGTGTCCCAAAATGGAGGACACTCAGAGCACCTGGCAGATTCAGCATGGAGCTGCCACCAGCCCATACCCTGCTCTGTGGGCCACCCACAGATGCCCAAAAACATACACTAGGGGCACAGGGTTGTACCCCTACCCATGGGTGCCATAAGGGTATCCCATGGGTCTGTTCACCAAACCAAAAGAGAGAGCTGCACTGCCAGGAGTCCCACATGGACTCCTGGGCAGAAAACATGACAGAACACACGGTAGAAACAGAAAAAGGACAAGGATTCAGAGGCCCTGTCCCCCAGATGCATTTCCAGCATCACAGTGGCCCCCCCCAGACTGAGGTGGAGGGTGTCTAATCTCCCACGGGATAGACACCCTCATCCAGACGGTCAACATACCTTCTGGAAAGGCCATCTGCATTATCGTGACTCTTCCCTGGTCTGTGCTCTATGGTGAAGTCTAGCCCTTGCAGGCTAATGGACCACCTGAGCAATTTCGGGTTCTCACCCTTCATCTGCATAAGCCACTTCAGGGGCTTATGATCTGTTTGGACCTTGAAGGTAGACCCCGTAAGGTAGGGCCTAAAACGCCTAAGGCTCCAAACTATACTAAAACACTCCTTTTCAACAGTAGCCCACCTAAGTTCTCTACCCTTGAGTTGTCTACTGATGAATATGATATGGTGTTCTCTCCCTTTGTCATCTAACTGGGACAAGACAGCTCCAATTCCGGTGTCACAGGCATCCGTCTGGACGATAAAGGGTCGGCTGTAGTCAGGCGCACTCAACACAGGTGCCCTACACAGACTTTCTTTCAAGCCATCAAAGGCCCTCTGACAGTCTTCGGTCCAATTAACCTTCCTAGGCTGCTTGGGTGACGTTAGAGCTGTCAGAGGTGCAGCTATGGTCCCATAGTCTGCCATGAAATTGCGATAGTACCCGGTGAGACCCAAAAAGGCTCTCACCTGGGTTTGAGTAGTGGGAGTCTCCCAGTTCTGTACATCCTGTACTTTACTGGCGAGAGGTTGGATTTGACCCCCTCCTACCTCATGACCAAGATAGGTAACTTTCCCCTGAGCTATCTGGCACTTGGTGGCCTTGATAGTGAGGTTAGCCCTTTTGAAGGCCTGCAACACCCTATCCAGATGTGTCAAATGCTCTTCCCAGGTGGAACTGTAGACGGCAATGTCGTCTAAGTAAGCCACACAAAAGGCTTCAGCCCCCTGAGCGCATGATTGACCAATCTCTGGAAGGTGGCAGGGGCATTCTTCAACCCAAAAGGCATGACCCTAAACTGGTAGAGTCCCTCAGGTGTTGAGAAGGCTGTCTTTTCCTTGGCATGGTCCGTCAGAGCTATTTGCCAATAGCCTGAAGTGAGGTCAAAGGTGCTCACAAACTTGGCAGCACCGATGGTGTCCACAAGCTCATCAGCCCTGGGTAATGGGTGCGCGTCAGTTTTGGTGACGGCATTGACTCCTCGGTAGTCCACACAGAACCTCCAATCCTTGGTGCCCGCCTGGGAACTTGCCTTGGGGACAAGGACCACGGGGCTGGACCAGGGACTGGTTGAGGGTTCAATAACACCCAGATCCAACATCTTGGCGACCTCAGCCTGGATGTGGTTCTTGACGGTATCTGACATACAGTAGCACCTGCTTTTGACAGGTACACTGTCACCAGTGTCAATTTCGTGCTTACACCACGGTGTAAGGCCTGGCTTCAGTGAAAATAGAGAGGCATACTGTTGGAGCAAAGCCCTACAGGCCCTCTGTTGCTCTGTTGTCAAATCTGGAGAGAGATGTACTCCCTCCACTGAGCCATCCTGAGGGTTGCTATGCAGCAAGTCAGGAAGGGGCTCACTCTCATCCTCTTCTTGCCCAGAAGCTAGCAAGAGACATGAGAGAGGGTCAAGGGGACCGACGATGTCGATGCCCACCCTCTCAGATGGTGTGCCAACCACTGGC
The DNA here is from genome assembly GCF_040938575.1 of Ambystoma mexicanum. Taxonomy (NCBI): domain Eukaryota; kingdom Metazoa; phylum Chordata; class Amphibia; order Caudata; family Ambystomatidae; genus Ambystoma; species Ambystoma mexicanum. Next base: position 1,155,673,718 of record NC_090928.1, read on the forward strand.
AACAGCTGTAGTGGGGCAATGACACTGCCTCCAGTCTTGCCAGACAACTGACAAGTTGGGCAGGTCCTGCAGTGGGACTCCACCTCTACTCCCATCCGTGGCCAGTAGAAATGGGCAGAGAGCCTCTGCTTAGTCTTCTTGGTCCCAAGATGACCAGCCAAGGGCACCTCATGCGCCAACTGCAGTAGGAAGGGCCTGTAAACCTGGGGTACCACCAACCTCTTGCGGGCACCAGGTTCAGGCGTAGTGGGCTCACTAACAAGGAGCTCACCCTCCCAATAAATCCGGAAATTCCTAGGCACCTTTCCTTGTGCCTGGGCCAGGGCCTGTTTCCTCAGTCCCTCGAGAGAGTGGCACTCTCTCCGTCCCTTACAGAAGTCCGCCCGGGAGGGTCCCCCTTCAGCTAACAAGCATTGAAGGTCGGGATGATCCTCCGGGTTGAGAACCTCTCCCACAGGAGAGTCTTCTCCCTCTTCTCCCAAAGGAGTTGAGTTTGGGTTTTCCACTGGACCCAGCCCGTCCGGAACATGGATCCCAATGGGTGCGGCAGGAAGAGAAGGTGCTCCCTCCACAGGGGTGGCCTTCTTGGTCTTCCTCCTTCTTGCCTTAGGCCTCGCCTTTGGCTCGGGTATCTGACCCACAGCCAGACCCGATGTCACCTGTGATCTAGTGACGGCAGCAGCAGTCATGGGAAGACCATCCGAGATCAACCCCAACTCTACTAGATCATTCCCTAACAAAATGTTAGCAGGGACATTGTCCTGAACCAGGACAGGAAGCTTCGCTGTCTTGTCGCCAATCATGAGTGTGACTAAGGCTACAGGGGATAATTTGGGAGGCCCACCAGCTAACCTGGTGGTTTGCAGACGAGCACCTTCATAGTCCTCTGGCCTGAGCAGGGTCCTGTCCACCACTGTCATGCTTGCCCCAGTGTCTCTCAAACCAGTAGAAGGCTGGCCATTCAAGAGGACACTTCTCAAAAATCTACGGGTGTTCTGTGGGATAGTCGCCAGTACTTCTGCGTACTGGTCCCAGGCCCCAAGGGACACTAATGAAATCTCCACCGGAGCACCAAATGTGATACTGGCAGAGGAGGGGAGGACAGCGGCCTCCACCTCAGACACGGGGTAAGGGTAGGTCAGGCTGACAGCCTGTACTCCAAGTGCCTTACCTTTACACTTGGGGTCCCCCCTTTTGTGATCCAGAGCCCCACAGTCCCAACAAGCGCCAGGAGTGCGGGGTACGGTACTGGAACCACTGGGAGCCTGCTTTGCAGCAGGTGGACCACTACTCTTATTCCCACCCCCAGATGACTTATCCCCACTAGATTTTTGGGTCTTAGGAGAGGAAGGTTTTGGTTTACCCGACTGTGATTGCTTGGGGGACTCCTCAGCTTTCTGAGAGGCCCCCTTCTCTTTGTCCTTGTCCTTCCCACTGAAGTCCTTAGGGGACACCCGGTGGGAGACCCACTTGTCAGCCAACCTAGCCAGCTTAAAGGGGTCCAAAATGTTCTGGTCAGCCACATACTGACGCAGCCCGGGTGAACAGGCTTCAGAGAAATGCTCAAAAAACAAGAGGTGGGACAATTCAACAAAAGTCTTAACCTTGTATCCATCGATCCACCCCATCATGTTCATGTGTGCAGCACTCACCCAGTCAACCCAAGACATATTCTCCTTTTTCTTAAAATCCCTGAACCTTGTAAGGTATTGGGTAGGTGTCTTGCCGAACTTGGCAATCAAAGCAGACTTCATACACTCGTACTGACCCCTTTCTTCCACACTCAGCTTCAGAATACAGTCATACCCGGTTTGAGGCACTCTGCTTAACAAACACTTTGCCCAATCTCTTTTATCCACATCATGAATCTCACAAGCCATTTCAAACGCTTCAATCCATTGGAGGATATCCGAACCCTCCACAAATACACCAACCAAATCTTTCATAAACTTGGTGGCTGGGGACCTGACACTCTCACTGGATCTAGCTGAAGTCTCCACTCTAGCTTTCTCTAGCTGGACCCTCTGACATTCAGTGTCCTGGCTCTTGAGTTCAAGGTCCTTATTTTTGAGTGCAACTTGTTGAGCCAACTCCTCTTTCTTAAGCTCAGCATCTATTTCCAACTTGCGGTATTCAAAGGCCAATTTCATCCTCAATAACTCAAGTTCTAAGGAATTGCTGGAGTTTGGAACAGAGGCAGCAGGAATGGCGGCATTCCCAGAAACAGATTCAGATGAAACCCCAGGGGCAGAGTCCTCATTGGTTGCATTCCCCCCCTCATCAAGAGTTTCACTATCAGTCTGGTAGTCCACCAGGGCAGCTATCAGCTCAGCCCTAGACTTATCCACAAAGTCTAACTCCCTAGCTTCACAAGCACTCTGGAGAGCCTCCAAGCTCATCCGAGTTAATTTGCCATTCGCAATAGACTCCATTGTTTGTAATGCAGTTACCTTGTACACAACTAAACCTTAATTCAATAAAGGGCAAATATCCTTTGTAAGTGGCACGGTTATACACTGATTCTTAAAACCATAAGCATCCCACCGCTTGCCACCAGTGTGAGAGAATGGATCTCAACGATCGGTGGGGGGTGTCTGTACTCCCACTCCCTATATGGTGGAGGAGAGGCACAGGAGACCCCAGCCAAGATCCTCTATTCGGTAGCAATGGTCGAGCAATCAAGGCCTAGCTTCTCAGGAGGTGATGCAGGCTGGTTCTTAAGTACAGTGTATCCCCAAGCCCCCACAAAGGAATATCCACACTCTGTATTGGTTAGAACACAGTCTTTATATAATCGAAAGTTAAGGTTATGTACATTTATCATGATAACTCACTTTGTACTCTGGCAAAATCTACAATGACAAATATTTACAATCCTAAAGTGGTACCACCCTAGATCTCATTGAAGTGCATGAACAATACTGTACAATATCACACAGACCAATAGAGTGAAACCAGCAATAGAGAGAGGAGAGAAAATAAGATGGTTGAGCAATAGGCAGAATACTGACCCCTACCACTAGACACAGTTCTGTGTGGAGATCCCCCCACCTGGGCAACCTGTAAAGAAAGATATAGCACAAGCCCAGTCCATATATTGCTCTGCAAGTCTTATTTTCCCCTATAATGTTTTTACCCCCCCAATGTACCTGGTGGAGTCGAGTTCCTCGAAAAGGCGTCGACAAACGTCGAGGGACTCGCTGTTCGGCGACGGGGGAATCGACGGCCCTTCTTGAATGCCTTCCCTTTCAAGCGGGAGGCACGGGGCGTCGAACGTCCGTCGACAAACGAGGCAGAACGATGTCGAAGAGGCGGCAGCTTCGTCCGAGCGGTGCTCGTCGGCGTCGGGGCATCGGCGTCCTGCAAGGCGGAGGTGTGCGGGGCACCTCGATGACAATAGTTCTGGACCGCAAAGATTGTAGAGACGGGAGCCCAGCAAGGGCGTTGAGTCGTCTGAGTCTTTGAGGTCGTCGGGTGGCGGGAAACCCACCGGCAGGTTTCTCCTCGGCGCGTTGGTCGTCCTCGACTTTCTCCGGCAGGATAAGAGGTCGACGAAGCGGTCGAGAGAGTCCTTCGATTGAATGTTCTTAGGCAAAGGAGCGGACGGCTCCGGTCGTCGGCGGCACGGCGTCAAGTGGTTCCCACGGCTGGGCAACACAACTTCGACGGGCCTCCAGCGGTTCCACAAACCTGCGAACCCTGGTCGACGGCAATGGACTTCGACGGCGTCGATGTCCGGGTGCTTCACTTCGATCTCCTCGGCGGTCCCGTCTCGGGTCGACAGCCTTTCGAGGGTCTGTCTTCCAGGGCGCTTCGGCGAAGATGGAGCGGTGCTCGATGGTCCCTCGGAGCACGGGAAGAGGGCGCCTTACCAGGTCCTCTCTCGGGTCAGCCCTCGACGAATTCGTCAGCCTTCGGATCGGTCGAAGCAAATGCCACAGCAAGTCTTCTTCTTCCAGCTGGACGTCGAGGATCAGCAGTTCCAGTTACTCGTAGAGTGGAGACTCAGCTCCCTGGCTGCTGTAGGAGCACAATGGTCGCTTCTCAACCAAAGGTCCCTTCTGAACACTTTTCCAGTGGTGAGAGGTCCCCAGATATACTATCCTCTCTCTCATCCACGCTGCTGGCACACACTCAGCAGCCAATCATACTGCAGACCATTCATGCAGTCAGTCAGCCAATCAGGCACACAGTGCATTCAGGCCACACTCCTCCCTTTCAGACACTCACAACAAGGAATGTGGATTGGGACAAGTACCCAGCCATTCAACACTACACACTGCATTCAGGCCAGTTTCGGGCAGGGCTGTCTCAGTCTTTGTCTCACATGCCAGAAACCAGACAACCACAACAAGAAGTGTATATTGGTCACCCACTCCATTCACCCAGGTCCCACCCACAGGAGGTACCCACAACATACAGTCAATGGGAAGGCTCCAGTCAGTCTAGCTGGGCCTTCACAACAACACCATATATGGAACTTCCACCCAACAGCCAGTCAGGGGGAAGGGACAGAGTCAGGGCTTCCCAGGACTTTGGGAAAAACAAGACAACAGGCAATAGAAAGCAAGAGGCCACAGGGGCCATCTTGTTTCTATCAGGAATCAACTGATCCCAATGGCAGGGCCTCGGTGTCCCAAAATGGAGGACACTCAGAGCACCTGGCAGATTCAGCATGGAGCTGCCACCAGCCCATACCCTGCTCTGTGGGCCACCCACAGGTGCCCAAAAACATACACTAGGGGCACAGGGTTGTACCCCTACCCATGGGTGCCATAGGGGTATCCCATGGGTCTGTTCACCAAACCAAAAGAGAGAGCTGCACTGCCAGGAGTCCCACATGGACTCCTGGGCAGAAAACATGACAGAACACACGGTAGAAACAGAAAAAGGACAAGGATTCAGAGGCCCTGTCCCCCAGATGCATTTCCAGCATCACAATACCCCCCTTATTGTTTCATCGCTGCTCACATCTTTTCCCAAACCCAAGTACCTGTGCTCCCTCCCATCTTTACCCTCCACATTTCTATCTCTCACCCTCTATCTACTTCTTTATCTCCCTGTTGTTACTTACCTCCCTCCCTCATTCTGAATCTTCCTCTTCACATCCATCTTCCCCTTGCTCTCTGTCCTTGCATTTCTCTCTCTCTCATTCACCTATGCAGCTTCATCCAATGTTTGTACAAAGAACACTGCAGCAGGTGTGCAGCCACGCAAGCTATAGTACTGAAATGTAAACGTGTAGCTTCTGCGTGAAAACGGATCTCTGCAAAAGGGACTTACTAATATTACAAGGCTGAGCTTTCTTACTGGAGGCTGATCCCTGTGACTTGTAGATCAGGCACTTATCTTAGTCCCGGGAGGATAGCTCAGCGGCAAAGTGCGGGCCTTGGAAGCAAGACGACACGAAACAACACAGGTTCGATCCCCGGGTCCGTGCTTAGAAACCTCTGGGTGTTTAAGCGTGTTATAAATACGCAACTAAGACAAAAAAAACAATTACGCAACTAAATAAGCAAAACAATTCCTGTAACAGTGCCTCTGTGTGAGCGCTTTAAAAATGTTAAAAAATTGTATATGCTGCTGATACCCTCTATCTTACTGGATGGTAACTTTTATTACAAACCCTTTCTGTGCTAGAATTAAATTCCACCGTTGAGGAGTAGAAATATTATTTAAAGTTGGCATTTTGTTCTACCCATCACCTTCAGCAAAGCACAGGACTTGCAGTCCATGAAAGGATGGTAGAATCCTGATATGGGACAGGGCTGTGTCTGCAAGGCACTGCATCCTGAAAAGATCAGGGGCTCCATGCCCTGGGCTTTATGCAGAATGAGCACAGGTCAGGCTTCTGCCCTGAATCGAGGGCTCCCTGATTCATGATGCAAGGGAGGGTGCAGTGATCAGTAAGGGGCAAGGCAGTGAGGCTGTGGAGGGCAAAGAAAGGGATTGCACCCTGCAAGTGGAAGGTAAAATGTTAATCTGTAGGTACATCAATACGCTAAATATCAGGGTGCTGCATTACCTAGGCAGATGAAGTTGTGGGCACCAATCAGAGACAGTGGAAACTGGGGAGCCTCCATAGAGAGTTTGAGAGGATTGGGAGCAGGGAGGTGGGCGGACTCACCGTTTAAGAGAAATAGCAAGGGAGACAGAGAAACTGCTGAAAAATCATGGGAGAGTGGGAGGCAGATAAAAGGGGCAAAGCAAAAGGGAGGGTTGACAGGTGAGATGGAGCGAAAAAAAACACAATATAAGGAAAAGGAAGGAAATAATGGAAAGAAAGTGAAATGTAAAATGGCAAACCCTGAATAATGAAAGACAAAAAAAGAAATAGTGAAAGGAGAAACTAGAACACTACGTAGTAAAACCTATAATTAATCATAAAAGTGACACACAGAAATGTGTAGTCGTATAAGAATCCATATTCTAAAAGACACATTAACCCTAATTAAAATTGCAGAATTACCATATTGCATAACCCCACTTTTCCCATCACCCTACCTGAAGAATCTGATAGCAGGGATCCTGGAAACATCTATACGCTGTTTTTCACAGGGCACCAGCTACAGAGGCCTCTGGGGGCCACTGGAGGTGTGCATTTCATAAGAGACCCAATGAGAGGGAGCTGTGCAAGGCTAAGCTTTGCCTCTCCCAACCATTCATGGCACAGGTCGTCCATTGACGACCATTAGTCAGTTTAGCCCCACACTTTGAAGTGAGTAGCACTTGTTAATTTTGCAAGATGTATGCTAACACTCCCACAAGCCTGTGGCCAGCAGAAGAGGAGCCAGAACTCTTCCGCAGGCTGCTTGCACAGGATTTTTTTGTTTTTATGATAGTAAGGAAATGTTCACTTGCATATTGACAACGGGGCAAGAATTGGATGTCTTTATTTTTTTTGGCTAAAAGCGGCATGGCTACCTCCATACTCGTAATGTGGCCCTATGTGGAGCAACACAGGTATGTTCGCGGGTCTGCGCTTAGAAACCTCTAGGTATTTAGCGTGTTATAAAAAAAATCGATTACAATTACGCTGCAATCTGTGCTACTAAGTGACCAATGTGCTCAGAGTCTCAGACCCCAAAGCCTACTTCCTTATTTGTAAAGCACGTGCCATTTTCCCAAGTGCACGTCTACAAACTCGGTTGTGAACTAGCGCAGAAGATGTTGTTGTGCATTCATGAGTGAAAATAGGTTCTCACGCAGTTACGTCAGCCAATCACAATAGCTCCATCAGAGCAGATGTTCTCTGTTCATTGGTTATCGAAAACTGGCGTTGTTTTGTCTGTCACAGTATTAAAATGAGGCCAACATAGTCCTTCAAAGAAAAGTGAATTAGTTTTGTGACATTTTGTTTTTGTGGGTGTTCAAAAATCACAGATGGTGTGGATTTAATTTGCAGTACATCATTACTCAGTTAAGTGCCTCATTATAAGAGTCTGGGTGAAGCAGACAGCAACCAAGATAGGATAGGATTTCACTTTGTGCATCTGCCGTCTTGTAATTACTTGTCTGCTGCAGCATGTCTGCCACTGAAGAGAAACACATGTTTAAAATGAACTAGCAAGTTGGTGGTCTCTCTTGTAAAAGCATACATTATGGCAACATGGTTGACAGTTAAGGTTTTGAGTTAAGTGGGAAAAAGTCAGAGAGCAGGAATTTACTCACATGAGGATTTGTGAGTTCCTTGCAGATTGTGAACAGATCATCTTTGTTGTTAGTAGCCCCAGAGATGCAGGCTTGGATATATGTCTTCTTCTTCAAGAGGATGGAGAGTCTGTATTGCCTTTGGAGCATGCCAGTCTGTCATAGACTTTGCTTGAAACCTACCACTTCCGCTCAGCATCTTTCTGCTTGCTTTTTAGAGAGGCTTGGTCAGAATCATACCAGGTGTTCTGCTTGGAGGCAGGCTTCATGCGGATCCTTTTGACAGGGGCAAGGATGTCCAGAGTATTGAAGATGGATAGTTGAAGGTTAGCAAGGGCTGTGTCAGTGTGAGAGTCAGTGGCCGGAGTGGGAGGGGAAATGCAAGTGGTGGTAAACACAGCAACTAACACTTGCTTATTTGGTCGAATGACGGAGGAGAAGCTTGGCAGTGCGGGCAGAGGCATAGCCAGGGAACCCAAGAGATCCAGGTGAGAGGACAGGAGAGAATGATCAGACTAGGGGAGAGGTGTAGTGCATTCAAGGTATGTCTGGTTGAGTTTGTCAGATCAGAGGGAAGAATGGTGAGGGAAAAAGAGTCATAGAGGTTGCGGATGAGTCCAGAGGCCACATTTTGGGAGTCAAGGTGAATATTGAAGTCTCCAAGGAAGAGAAGTTCGGAGGTAGAAGCCAAGAGAGAAGAGGTGAGGTCAGACTACTCAGAGTGGAAGAAGGATATTGGATCAGAGGTCCTGTAGATGGTGGTCAGTGAGAGGATTGGAGAGACACCAAGCCTACAGATGAGGCATTTGAAGGAAGAATAGGACGGAGTGGGTATGGCAGTAGCAGGGACACATTTAGGGATGATCAGGGCCACTCCGCCCCCAGACGAGTTCGGCCTGGGCTTAGTGAGGATCGTGTAGCACTCAGGGAGGAGTGTGTCAAAAATAGTGACAGAGCTGACCGTGAACCATGTCTTGGTGAGTGTGAGGATGTCAAAGTTGAAGTCTTGAAGGAGGTGGCAGATGTCAGAGGAGTGTTTAGTGGCAGAGCAAGAGTTGACTGTTGCTAAGTGGAGCTGTTGACAACTTTGAAGGTCTTCCGAGGAGGGGTACAGGAATGTGGGACTCCCGTCGCTGGTGGCTGAGGGCCCAGAGGGGTGGCAGAAGGAGGAGTGACAGGAGAATGGAGGAAGTTGATGAGAGATGAAAGATGCCTATCAATAAGGAGGAGGTTGGGCTGAGAGCCTGGGACCATGACAGTGCCATTTTGGTAGACATTAATGATGCCCCTAGAGGATGGGCAATGTGACAAGAGTACTTCCCATTAGGTTCCACCAATAATGGACATAGAAGAGAATGGGGAGAGCACTGTAACCATATGAAGAGTCCAGAGAGAGAATGACAAAGAGGATGTCAGTGACAGCCTGCCTGGAAGAACCGTTGACATAGGTGTCAGCGATGGGGAGGTTTAGATTGGAGACCAGGGGATCTTTCTTGAACTTTTTCCTTCCAGACTTTGAAAGAGAGATAGGATAGGAATAGAGTAGAAGTTAGTGAAGATAGGGGAGATGGAAAGCACTATGGAGTGGGAGAGCTGAGTGATGGAAGTGGGAGAAAGAGAGGGAGGGGGGATATGCACAATGCATGATAAACATACCAGCGAACACAGCAACATGAAAAAAAAACGAGATTTGAGTTTCATGGATAGAGTAGAACACAGAGGGAGCATACAAAGGGCTCAAAGGCTGTGAGGTAGCGTTCCCCAACGTTGTACACTAATTAATGACTGCAGGCCACAAATCAAACTAGACACAAGATGGATGGAGGCACTCACCACAGCAGCCGGTAACAAATTGCAGCGGGGCATCAGCGAGGGGTGGACCCTCTGTCCAAAGCCTCAGCAAGGCAGCCAGTCCAATCAGGCAATGGGGGTGGGATGGGGGCAGTAGGGAGGGAATCAGGAAGATGGTAAATACACAGAAGCGTTCCCCAACGTTTAACACTAATTAATCAATGTGGGCCAATACGTTGAGACATGCTGTCAGAAAAAATAAACATCTTGAGATGCAGGGCACTAAGAATAACATTATGTGATGCAACTACTGCATGCCAATGCATTTCCTGCTGACATACCAATCAAATATGTTGCGTCTCAACACCCTTGCACAATTGTATCCTGCCTGTGCCATAGATTTGGTCACACAGTGGAGATAAAGTGCACCATATGTGCAAAACAACAAGGATTGACTGAATTACTCTAAATGAACCCTATTAGTGCTGATGTGATTTTCCAATCATACATACAGAATAGACCCTGTAGCAATGAAGGGCAGGAATTTGCATCGCGTGTTATTGATGTATGTGCATATTTTATAATTAGTGCTTTGTTAATATATGTACACATTTCAAGCACTGCTGTAGACCCTCCTGGTAAAGGAATGATCTGTTTCAAACTGTGATTTGACATCACACCACACTCTAGCCTTGCCGTATGCCTTGAGAGTGCATTCTCCATTACATTCCTTCTGAAATCCCTTATTTTAAAGCAATTTTCTCTGAAAATTGTCCGCGTGTTGTGCTTTGCTCTTGTTTGTAATTGTAGCTGTTTCTGCCGAGGCTATTTGGGCCCTGCCCTTTGACAGCTTGTCTAAGCCTGCATGCATTGTGTTTTAGTGGCCTGCCTTATGGGTGCCTCCCTGGGTTAACGTGGGTTTCTTCGTCTATGACAGATTTTCAAATGGAAACATGATTATTCATGGCTGTGCTTATTGGGCTGTTGCCTGTTATCATTTATAGTTCATTGGCATTTAAAACGGTTGTATTTGTAAATATTTCACATTTGCACCAAAGTAAATCGGGAAATGTTTCTACCACAATGACCTTTGGGTTAACAAGGACATAGTGAATAGGTCCATGTTGAAACCCATTTCCTTTAAGCCGCAGCGTTTTCCAGTATATTGAATATTTGAAGGCCCTTTATGGTGACCCACTATGTCCCATTGAATTGATACATACTTTAAAGTAAAATATTCAATTTTAAAATAAACGAACATTAAACATCACACATGCATTTATACAATATATGTTCTATTTTAATACTGATCATCGATAGTTAAATTCATGCGTATACAATGGTAGAATATTTCAATATTTCATAGTGATAAAATATGAATACAACATGTTACACTCCATACACATGTCATCGGCAAAAAGGATAACATGTATTAAACACATTCATATGTGATGGCCTATGGAATACCTCGCAGGTGCATTTTCTGATTTTTAGGGCCACCTGAACAAATAGCACTAAGGGAATTTCCCCGCCCACAATTTTGATTGATTTAGAAAGACCAATTAAAAATGTGGTTATTCGAGTCTTTCTAAATCGATAATGCAAACCCCATTCACCCACCGCCATAGCCCCTAACCACACCCTAAATGTCCTCTCCTCCCTTCACTAACCTTGCTTGGTCCGATGCGACAATCCTCTCGTTGCTCCCACCATCTTTTGGATGACAGTTGCTTCCTACGACGCATACGAGTATGAGCAGGGGCTGGCAGGCGTGGTCATGAAAGGAATCACATGGGAGTTAGGTACGTGTTTTTGTGTGTGTGTGCATGTGTGTGTGTGTGTGAGTGGGTGAGTGAGTGTATGTGAGGGAGAGGTGGTTGTATGTGGTGGGGAAGAGGGACAGCGGGTGTGTGGGTAAAAGTGTATTTAGGTGAGTGGTTTAGAAAGAGGGGGAATGTGTTGTGTTGGGAAAGGAGAAAAGGGGTGGTGGGTGATAAAAGGGGGGCTCACCCCCCAATTTACTCGAAATCTTGCCAGCGCGGGAGAGGTTGGGGTTAGGTTACAATAGGTGATATGTCAGCATTTTGGAGGCCACAGAAAAGCGGCCGTAATAAATCTGTCTTTTTTGTGTTCAGTTTTAAAAATGCAAAATGGCACAAAGAACGACACAATCTGCTACACAACCCCGCCGTATAAGATGTGAACTTCAATTAAAAAGCAGCTGCCCTTTGCATCTTACCTAATACAGCAGGTATGGCTGGATCATGCTTAAGGTTTCTTTTTAATCCAGCAAAAATTACAAAGCTGTCAATAAATTGGAAGCATGTAATGTTTACTTATAATAACATTAGGCAGAGACGTAGCTCTATATATAATGTTTGCTTAGTGTCATTATGTTTGTAAAATGCATTAATAGTCAATCAACTTTAGGTGTCCTCTCATTACTTTTAATGTAGTTTCATATTTGTATTTTTAAAAAAAATCGTTGTCCTTCTATATCAATGCGTCTACCTTCACCTTTCCAAATCTACAAACACTATTCTCTGCCCTTGCAAGTCTGACCCCACTCCTTCTCGTTATTTCTTGGTAGTGGCTTGCTCTCCACTTAGTCTGCTTCTCAATTAGGCTTTATGTTCTCCTGTCTCGTCATATACACTGCTGCTCATTAAGCATAATGTTCTTCTGCTGAGTCACAAAGGCTGATGCTCTGTTAGGCTTCAAGAGCTCTTGCCTGCTCATGTAGGTGGTTACTCTATAAAGTTTTGAAAGGTGAATGATCCAATACCCGAATGATTAAAACTATTTAAAAAAGGCCAAACAATCGATGCACCGTTTGTAAGGAAAATACTTTTTATTTAATGCAAAAGTATCAGACAGTCCTGTAAAACCATACCAACACAGAGCGTTTCTCACCCAAATAAGTAACATCTTGAGTGTTAGAAACCTTTGGATAGCATGCATGCAATGGATGGGATGCAGAAAAACTCTGACACCAAATAATCGAACCAACTCAGGAAGATTGCAAAGGGTGAGGTGTTAATATAAATTGTCTCAAACAGGGAGTTATAATGGACATCAACGGATGTCACACAAACTCTCGGTGCATCATACAAAAAAATCAGTTTTATAATAAAAATATTTCATATGTGACGTCACACTACATGGCAAATAAGAAAAAAACAAAGGGATTATGATAAGTTCAAGGGGAACATTTAATTATAATTTATATAAGGGGTTGGGTTGTGATTGGGCATCTAATGTCAGATGGACAACGTATGCCGACCTCTAATGCAAGTCATCTTCATTATTATTAAGCACAGGGTATATCATTGGCTCTCAAACTATAAGGCCCTCTGTTATATGGCCCTCTACAATTGGTTGGCACACTCATGCCATATCTTTAACATTCAGTTAACATAGCATCACAGAAGCTGAAACCCAGGTGCCAGGAGGTGGACATGACTTTACCTCCCCGTCCAATCAGCCGAACGTCTCTCATTACCCATGCCTTCTGCCATGAAGATTGTCTTTGAACTTGGCCTTGCAGAGTATCCTTGTCTCTGGGAATGTAAGGGAGTAAGAGCACACACTATTGTAGCTCTAGAACCCCATACCTAACTCCATCCTTAGCCCACATGACAGCAGACCACAATTGGGTCCATTTTTCAGCATTTAATTAGGTTAATTGAATAAAACCTGGCATGCTCAGTTTTATTTCTTTGCAACTTAACAATCAGTGATTCATCTTCTCACGTTTGGTGCCTTTGAGAAGAAATAAGCGGCCTTGCCTTACTTCAACATTGGCACCGGTCCAGGCAGCCTTGCTCCTCACATCTGTGCTTTGAGCTGATTCTTTGCTGAAACACAGATTTGACCTTTCTTCTCCATGGGTCTGGGCTTACTAAATTCATGACACCTATGTCCTGCTTCTATACATTGGTGGCTCTGTGTGCAGTCTATTCACTACTTATAGCCAGCTTCTAAGAATGCTTAATCTACTTGCGTTGCTGCATCTGTACATTTATTGAACGGCGTGCATTTTCTGCAGTGCAACACACACATGCATTCTCCTTTTCGCACATGAAGGTTTACTTGATTCTTTACTTCATCCTCAGTTTCTATAAGGTCCATACATTTTCATATGAACATTTTCAGAGGTCTAACTCCTCTTTTGCTCTTTTTCATATTCTTTCAGGGAGTTCCTCCCTCAGATTGTCTTCTCTTCGGGAATACACTTGATTGGGCTTTCTTAGTGGGTATCTTTTTTCAAATATTCTTTGTGGTATGGTCACAACTGCTGATGTTAAGCATGGCACGATCTCAGGCTCCCAAAATACCGGAAGAAGGGGGGCGGGACTTTCTGCAAAGGCATTCAGCTGCTCCTCCTCTACAATTTTTATAGTCAAAAACCGCAAATTAACAAAACTATGCATAATAAAAAAAACTATATAATCCTGCACTCCCCATTGGCTAACACCTTTATACAATTCTAATTATACCCAATCTTCCATTACCCTATTGGTCACACATTATCTAAATACATTCCCCCAAACACGTGACCTACTACATCATCGTTATGAAACTAGGATTTAAATAACTACCAGGTAATATTCTTGACCATCATGTGATGTGCCCACCTCTGTTAGATTTTGATCAAAGTATGAATAGGGAGGGCAACTCTACTTTTATGATGCAGGGGTTCTGTTCATTATACCAGACAGTGTTGCATGCACAAACAGCTCCCTGACCTTGCATATACATTTATTGGCATCACCTCTGCTCCTCCCATCGCAAATCATAGTACAGTCTGAGTATGACTCCCCCCTTATTTCTCTGGGAACCACTCTTATGTTTGAATTAGGCATATTGATTGATCCCTAGAGTGCCGCACCTGCAGTTCAAATAGGATGACTGATCTTCGGGTGAGGGCAGGAGTGCATTATATCTTCACCAGGCCTCTTGGCATCACAGAACACTATGCACTGCTCACATGAATTCAACCTTCAAAAGGCGCATCCCTGCCATTCCTGCCCTTTCCTAGGTCCTCCCAGCTCTTCGGCTGGGGCCTCCCTCTGGAACAGCCTCCCTGCCTCCCTGAAACTTGAGGAGAATCATCTCTGGTTCTGGAAGAACCTCACAACCTTTCTCTTTGCTTCTGATTTTTCTCCTCCTCTCCCCTGCTGACTTCCAGGCTAAAACTGAAACTGCACTGGTTATCTGGCCACCCTCTGATCTCAGGCCCAGGTCCCCTCCCCCTCCAGTCAGACACCTGCACTGCCTTCCTGGCAATCCCCGCACTTGGGGACTGTTTTCTGTATCCCTACAGTCCCACTACCAGCACTTCACACCTGATGTCTGAACTTACCTTGCCCTTGCCACCTGCTGGCCGTACTTTTACTTATTGGTTATTGTTTCTATTAACCCATGTAATGCACTGCCCCCTCCCTCTTCCCCAGCACTTTCACCCTTACCCCTGCCCATGCACTTGCATAATCTGAATGACACATGGCCTAGTAGGATTGTCATGCAAAATGGAAGGGGTACCTGTTTTAACGTCCCTAGTTCTACAGGTCAATCAATCAGAAAATACACAAGAACTAGAACTAGTAGACAGAGTTAAGGATGATGAAATGCACAAATAATTTAATAATTTTTAATTTTTAACTTGGTTTCAATTCCCAAGGTCTTTTGTTTACTTTATTCAAGCAAAAATGCTATATCTAAAAGCATATTAAACATTTCTTACAACACTATGGCCCATTCACTTTACCGTTCATTCACATTCATACATTTGTCCGCATTTCAGATTTAAACAAACTGTATTTCATGAGTGGAACGTTTGTGTCCACAGTATGTAGGGTGTATGCAATGAAAATATTCGGCATTTGGCAGATGAATAGCCCTTTTTTGATCTCTATGACCAACATAGAGGCGTTGCAATTCCGAGCCCTGAGTGTTCTCGGCGACTAATAATTATTAGAGAATGCCATAACATCAGAGCGGTACGGCCCAAATCAAAATAAAATAAAATAAACAAAAAACAAAGAATGATGAGTTGATGCAAAACTTGGGAAGTGAGGAGGATATCCCTCACGCACGCGTGTGCTCTTTAGTCCTCTTTCTATGAGCACCAACACGAGGAGTCGTGTTGATTGTATCGCGCGTGCTTGCCGGCTGCATTTTGAACGCTGCGGTGCACCCGGTAGAGAAATCCCTCGGACGGCGATAGTCAGGTAAGCTGGAATGTACGTACCAGCCGCTGGATATGATTATTTAAAATAGTGTAAGAGTGGAAATCATCCAGTTCTTAACACTAGAGGGCGTTCGCCCCAGTCAATAACTAAGAATGAGAGGAATTGACTCTCCAATGATCGAACAGGAGTAATGATGAGGACAACTACATTATGATGTTCCCCAAGTAATAATACAGACTGCTCCGTGATCGAAATATTAGAGACCCATGTGTTCTTTAAAACAAAAAGTTTTTGGTGCGTGTGAGAATCAATTACTAGATGCTTGTGCTCACCTCCCACCCTGATCATTGGGAGCATCAGTGTGACTTTAAAATAAATTAAAAGGGACAGTGTGTAAACGTGAAGCTGGTCTGAATGAGCTTATACAACTAATTAAGCTCTTTGTGTATACCTTTACAGACTCACGTGCCTGTGAAAACCCAACCACTAGATGAACCGAAAGCAAATCTGTGGAAAGAAGGGAAGTCTTGGCATTATAAGCCACTTGCTCCAGTAAATACAAATCAACACTGCAAATTACGGCTGTTTCCATTTTTTGAGTGAGTGACAGAGCCCTCTTTACATCTATGGGTAGCAACCGTGATGTGTTAAACTATATAAACCACTTGGCTTTTGTGATCAAATGAATTGGGTATAATAGATGGTAATAGATATATGCCTTAACCCTTTAGATCAGAGGACAATCATCCTCGAGATTCCAACTATGATGTATTGAAATTGAATACTACATCCTGCCCCTCCTGACTCCATTGGATAGGAGGTGAGTTGGATTATATTCTATAGCATATCATATTAATATGCAATCAAATAATTTGAAAAGGATTGACGATAGTGCACTATACTCATGCAGTGTTTTATATATTTTTATAGATGTGTGGCCCATGCCAATATTTGTGCCTGAAAAATGGGTTGTTTTGTCCTGAAGAAGGTTGCCGTACAGAGAGAGTATTAATGGTGATGCTCGCAGAGAGCAACTGAAACACGTGTCGACGTGAATCTGTGTGAATAAGAGAACACAGACTGTTGTGATACCCCAAATGTGTGGGGATAGTTTACAATGAATTATAACCACATGGAGATATAACAGATGTTAACTGTTTTTTATATATAAACCATTTTTCTAAAGAATGAATTGTGGAATGAAAGACCGATGAGAACTGTATGAATGTGAATGAACGGTAAAGTGAATGGGCCATAGTGTTGTAAGAAATGTTTAATATGCTTTTAGATATAGCATTTTTGCTTGAATAAAGTAAACAAAAAACCTTGGGAATTGAAACCAAGTTAAAAATTAAATATTATTTGTGCATTTCGTCATCCTTAACTCTGTCTATTAGTTCTAGTTCTTGTGTATTTTCTAGTAGGATTGTCATATGCCTTCCCTCTGTTCCCCCTCTCTTGCCTCACCGCACCTTGAAACACATATCATATCATATCATCATACAGCTGAACCCAATTAACAGTTACTGACACAGCACATCTTCTTGTGGCCTTGACAGCATAACTTCTCTCTGGGGGGTAGGAAAAGGGACTTGTCTGTGGATAAACTGGACAGAGTCACAGCTCCCCGTTAGTTATGTTTCTCAAACTTTCAAAAACACATCTTGTAATGAGCCCTAAAATCCAACATGATGGTGCAAGTGGTACCTTAGCCTACAGACCTTGCCTTTACCGCAAAACATCCCTGCCTCCATCTGATACTCCTACTTGTATTGGCTACCTGCTCGCACATCACTGAAAACATAACAACATATATTAGCGATAAATGGCCATACCTTCAACCTCTGCAGCTGCAACGCAAATACATTGTTGCTCTTTTTGAATGGTGATAGTGTCTCTAATATCTGTCAATGTTAACTGCAAATCTATACATGCATATTCTGCAATGCCCAACAAGAACTGCTAACAGTAGGCCGCCTGCTAATATATTTTTTGCATTCTAATTATTGTTGCCTGTCTAGAACATTGCATTTGCATCCAAACAGATACAAGATCTCATTCATTATCAAACATTTTCTGTGCTTGAAATGAAAGAAGGAGTCACTCAAGGAGAAGTATATGCAAGGTGCAATGTTGGACTAAGGCAGAGTCTATGGTGCAATCTTGCATATCGAAAGGCTCCTTGGAGCCTGCGGTTTCCCACATCATGATACACCGTGCTTTCAAAATGCAGGGTAAGTGAAGGGCACATAACAGAGCACACCTGGACTAAAGAGCACGTGCTGGAGCAGACTGATTGAGAAGGAGAGAGTGCTCTGTTGATATTCCAGCAGGACCATGATCATGACCATGTCTAGCAGTTAAAGATCAGGTGTACAGACACAGTTAAGTAAGCCAAGCTTTCAACTTACACAGAGAATCCTCCCATTTCTTCAGGCCACCTGTGACACTGCATTGACATACAGAAACAGGGTCACTGCACGTCCCTTACCATTCAGTCAATGGACAAGAAACACATGGAGGCTCCAGTGACAAACAGGCACCACATGCTTTCAACATGATGAGCCAAGGCTCGGGTCAGGCTAGTGGGCCAGTTTTGGCCATGTACGCCCGCTGAGCAGAGGTGATTGCTACATTCCAATAATTAAAGAGACCTTATGGAAATGCCTAAGCAACAATGGGAATTTGTCACAGGAAATAAAGTACATTGCACATAAAATGGACAAGCTGTATATGCATTACAATGAGTTCTAGCACAAAGAGGATTGTTAAATAACTTGATGGAGAAGTAATATGTGAGTTCCAGTCCTCCGGAGGATTGTTAGATACGTGAAAGTGACTCCTGATGAAAAGCTCTGCATCAACAGCAAATAGAAGTCAGAGACATGTTCATGCAGGGTTGATACATATAAGATGAAATGCCATCTGAATGTAGCTAACATTTTGAATTTAGAATCAAGTTAGAAGATCGATATTATTGGACAGCATTGCTTAGGAATTTTTAAGTTGGATGGATAATGCTCAGTGATTTTTTTGTTGTGCAATCGAGTGAACTTTGACTTATTTATGTATAGATAATATGTATTTAATGATATGTGAGTGTGTGCATAGATATGCATTTGGGATTTGATAACACTGTACTTATTGACAACATTGGATTTTTCTGTACTCAATTTGTATACTGAATGATATGCATGAAAGATACATTGTACATTGTGTGCATGGAAGATACATGTGTTAATATATTTATCAATATACTAAGATATAAATCTGAAATAAACACTCATGCAAGGTGTTAAGTAATACAAACTCCAAGAAACAAAAGGCTTACAGCTTCAATTTACGTACTAAAGGAATACATCAAAAAAGTTACAGATGTACAAGGGTGCCCATAAAGTGCAAGGCCATTCCAGTGCTGCCTAAACAGCTCTCAGAGACTTGTTAGATATTTAAAAGATCTATAACATCCTAAAGCCAACAACATCACAGTCCATTTCAGAAGTAAAATAAACAAAATCCAACAGGGCTTCAACACTACCTCAAGAACATCCAACATAGCAGACACGAGAAAACAGATACGATTAACAGAACTCAACTACTTCAGACCAATTTCAGAAAAAAATATTTAACCAAACTAGTGAAAGAGTGTAGTAAGGCTGTACCACCCAGTAACATTTGCCCACCAGACATATGCAAAAATCTACAGCAAAACAAAAGCGGTGATGGCAGAAATGTTTAGAATTAATAAGAACCTCTGGAATTTCTCTGGGCAACCCTCTAGATCATCATTCTTTGCCTACCAAGCCATTACAAAAGGGGAAAGACCATATTCAAATCAGGCTTCATTCCACCTCAAAGGGTGCAGTCCAGCGCAAACAGCTTGGTTACATCCCTTCTGCATGAGACCACAGGCATCCCCAAACATGTTTTGCCTTGTTTGGCCTCATCAGTGAGGAGGAGCTTGGGTCTCTGCATCCAGCAGGCACAGGACCCATGTATGGGCATACCCACTCCACTTGGGGTGACTACAGTAAAACAAAAGAGTTGATGGATGGAAGGTTTAGAATTAATCATAACCTCTGGCATTGTTCTTCACCTGCCAACACATTACAAAAGGGGAAAGAACATATGCAAATCAGGATTGGTCTCACCCCAAAAGGTGCAGTCCAGCCCAAACATCCCTTCGGAAAGAGACCACAGGCATCCCCAAACATGTTTCGGCCTTGTTGGGCCTCATCACTGAGGAGTACAAACACTTATTCATAGAATAAGCACTAAATAACTACTTCCAAAAATGGATGAACCTTTCACTGGAAACAACCATGGGTTTACAAAGCTGCGCAAATCAAATAACTTTCAAAGAATAAGGTGGAAATTATTGACGATTCGGGCTGGGGCCCCCCTCTAGAACAGCCTCCCTGCCTCTCTGAAAATTGAGGAGAACCAATTACGGTTCCGGAAGCACCTGAAGACCTTCCACTTTGCTTCTGCTTTCTCTCCTCCTCTCCACTGCTAAACACCTGGCTGAAACTGCACTGGTCACCTGGCTACCCTCTGTGCTCAGCCCCAGGTCCCCTCCCTGCCTGTTGCACACCTTCACTGCCCCTGGCAACCCTTGCACTCTGGGGCTGTTTCTATATCCCTAAAGCCCCCTACCATCACTTGACACCTGATGTCTGCACTTACCCTAGCACTTGCCACCTGATGGCCCACTTCTCATTCATTGTTATCATTTATTGTTTTTATTTAGTTAATGTCACTGGCCTAGTAAGATCGTTGTCTTCTGTCTTTCCTCTGCTCTGCTCATTGCGCCTGGAAACACTTATGTATAGGAGCATTATAAATGCCATATCATATCATATCATACCTAACCTACCATGACCTGCCAAAATCCTGGTGATCTACATATACAAAGAAATCCTCGACCACATGGAATCAAATAGAGCAATGCACAAATCCCACATGTGTTTCACACCAATGAGAGGAGCAGAATAAGCATGTTTTTGCTTATGGGACAACCAAAAGTGGAATACTGACAACAACATACCACCTGCTCTTCTTTGTCTAGAAAGATTTACAGCTTCCAATAGCCACATTAACTTAATCAAGAAATTACAAGAATTCAGTGCCCTACGAATCTTACTCACAGACAGAACCAAATCAACATATTTACCGCCTTTCACCTTCAACAAAAAGAACAACCAACTGTGGTGCCCCACAATGATCACGTCTCTCACCACTTTTCAGCAGATAGAGATCTATCCATAACCCTAACCAAGGAAACATAATACAACAGGCTGCCACAACACTACCATCACTGCATGACCTGACAGATTTTTCAAAAAATTGCACCTAACAAATCGCTGTGACCGCTGTCAGTGTATACCAATTTTTTTTTTCTCAAGCCATTTGTACAGCAAATGCCTGAGTACATCAGGGATACCACCAATATGATCAACATCATAAATGACATCAGGATTGACAAAGATGACATCCTTGTCACAATGGATGTGGAGTCATTGTACACATCCATCCCTCAGATGCAATGCCTTGATGTGCTGGGTTCAGTGCTGGATAGACGCGCCATACCCCATATACCACCGACAGGGTTTATCCTTGAATGCGCGCAGCTAGCGATAAGTGAGAACGTTTTTCTGTTTAAGAAACAACTGTACAAACAGCTAAGGGGCGTAAGCATGGGTGCCACTTTTGCACCTGATGTGGCTAATTTGTACATGGCGAATTTTGAAAATGTACATATTTTGGGCATAGAGAACAGATCAAAACAACAGGACTTTGAAGATAAGGAAGTCATCTGGAAATGCTTTATCGATGATGTGTTTCAGGTCTGGAGTGGTTTGAGTGAGTCCATTCAGTTGTTCTTCAAGTAGATGAAAACGTGTGACCCAAATATTAAATTCACCATGGAGTGGGATTACAAACAAGTGAGTTTCCTAGAATTGATGGTCCAGAAAAATTACACATTACTTGAGACCACGCTCTATAGGAAGACTACAAATAAGAATAGTCTTTTGCATTATTCAAGCTTTCATCCCAATGGACTAAAACTTCATTTACCGTATGGCCAATTCCTAAAAATCCGAAGGAACTGTAGAAACATGAATGAATTCCAGGATCATTCAACCATCCTCAAGGAACGATTGACATTGGTTAACCCAAAAAACTTGTGAGACAGCATTATAAGAGGACGGCAAACACACAGCGAGATATAGGCCTTGCACCCAGAGACAGACCAATCAATGATTGGTTGATTTGTTTGTCCACATATTCACCGATCAGTAACGTGCTCAAGAAAAGCATTAACACAAATTGGCACTTAGTGAAACAGACTGGTAGTCTGGCTAAAAGCCATTGATTGCTTTTAAACGCAATACTAATTTAAGACAAAGATTGGTTCATACTTACATTGAGACAGAAGGGAATCAGACAGTGGGAAACCAATGGGTCTTACCGCCCATAATTAGACACTATAAAATTGTGCTGCTTGTGCCTTCACAGAGACAAGAAAATCTTTTGGCCATGGCAAAGTCAAGTGGAAACTGAAAGGGCACAGAATTTGTCTCACAAAAAATGCTGTTTACATATTCATGTGTGCAGGTAACATGGTATATGTGGGGAAAACAACACGACAGGTGTGTCAACGCATTTCGGAACACGTCGTGTAATCGTAGCAAAATTGAGGACAAACCCCATGTCGATCATTTCAATAGAATGGGACACACGGACCGAGACATCAGATGGTTTGCATTACAAACCATCCGAGTACCCATGCGGGGAGGTGGCATGTCCACAATGCTACATTGGGCTGAGTAGAGATGGATTTATTCCCTGGACACTGTAAAACAGGGCCTGAATATCTCGATTGAATGGAATAAATTGGTAGATTCATGAGCAATTGCTAGCGTCCACACTGATTTGGCCCGATAGCAAATGTGTTGCCCACCCCCAGGTGTAATTATTACCCATTCATGGGTATCTGCAAATAAACATCTGAGCCACCATTTGGTTCCTTGGCACAGTAGACTTCCCACGCGAACATGGAGCAGGAACACTCCCTCCCATGGTTGCTTAGCCTCCTCAACTGAGGGGGTGTTACAACCCCACACCATTTGTGTTTCGTTGTTTTTTAATTCATTTATTTTGAACATGTGGTTGATCATTACCATATATCTTTTAATGTTAATTCAGTTGAATACCTTTGATTGTTCTGGCTCTGAGTTACAGGGCTAGAATAGATCTATCATGAGATCTTGACCACCTTTTTATGAAGAGCCGTAGTCCTCTTTCTAGCTCAGATAAGGGGAATATTTGGCCACACCCATTTTTCTTTCCTCTACCCGAGGGCGGTGTGCATTTCGGCCGTCTCGCTGTGGAGAAGGAGTACGCCAAACAGAGCAGCAAGGTGATGAGAAATAAGCGGTGCAACACAGCGGATGCATTGCTTGGGGCGTGTAGGAATCGTAGCGGTCCATGATTGTACGCCATGCCTCCAATGCTGGGAGTTAGAACTATGTTTGAGAGTTGTAGAGTTAACACGGGGGGTACATAAAGATCCCAGTGCGCGTGGCATGTGGCTTGAAATGCTTTTAGTCAACATTTATCCAGGCACAGCAGCGGTCACTGTCGTACGGAATTGTAGAGGGGAAGCCTAATGCAGAGGCACTTTGGAAATATTGAGTGCATGTCACCCATTTAAACAGAATGGGGCTGAACAGAACGGAGGTTGCTAGTGCACCCTTGTCATTATAAAGTGTTCAGCCCAGGTTCAGCCATTGTTGTGAGCCGGCAAGACCTACAGTCAGCAATAACAGTCAGACAATTAGAGGACCAATGTATCCTGGGCTTTGACTTTTGCATGCATTTGCACATGGATAAACTGTGCTAACATTGTGTCAATGTTCCACAACATAACGATTGTGGACAATAGAGGTAGCAGTTGTTAGCCACACTGGTAGTAATATCACATTTTCTTTCCATGTTTTCTGATTAGAACCAACTGAAAAGGAATATTGAGAACACCCGCTGTTGGGAGTATGTTCACAACAAGAATCGACTGGTATTGAATCCACTCCCAGATTTGTACACTACACTGGGTGAGTCAAGGCTCTTGTCTCTGCGCTGGTTAAGGATGTGGGAGATACAGAAATTTTGTTCATTATCATGGGTGGGTCAGTGAGCATCTCTGCGACTGAATGTACGTCCACCATGTGTTTTTCCTCTATTATGGGGACAAGAGGACCATGCTCATCAATACGGGACGATTTACACTGAGATGTACAACTCGGTTTGACAATCAAGGAACAAACCTGTATGACAAAGAGATGAACCATTTATAATTGGGCGACTCCATTGAAATGGTGGATTCAGCCCATTTACACCATGTTCAAGTGGTTAACTTAACAGTAAACATCACTTTGAAAGAAGGAGAACCTTGGTCACTTTGTGCCTGTGTTCTCCTTTTGGTTTCAGGCTTCTTTGAATATATACACTAGGAGCCTGAAGGATTAGATCTGCTGTTTACACTACCCCCATTAAGGGATGTGGGAGGTGAGTGTCAACTAGTATAATCATTTTTGATTTATACACACTAGTATTCTGTGTCGCTATAAACAAGAGGCTATAGAGTGATATGCTGTGTGTTGTTTGTTTGACATTTTAGATATGTACCGGGAGATATTGTTCACCTAATGATAGTGGGTTATTCCATATTCTAGGTCTGCCAAGATCCTGAAGAAGGTCGATGAACATTGGGCCAACTGGAAGCAGCCGTTAGATTACGACTGAAACATATGTAGATCCTGTGAATAAGATGTACTGCTATTCTACATAACTACACACAAAGAATTGTCATTGGTGTAACAGAAGTGTGCATTTGGGTGTTTTTTTCACATTCAGGTTCAAAAACCTGTTGTTTTTGTACAAATTGATAATTGGATGTGTGGAATGGGAAAGGGTAAGGATGGTTAAATGAATGAAAATATGTTGAATATATATGAATTTATGTGCTCTATGATCAAACAGTATTAAACATGCTATTTGAACATAAAAACTAAGCTAGCTTCAATTAGCAAGGTCAATTTTTTTGTATTTTCACCTAACATACCATCCACATAACATAACATACGGTTTGCATGCCGCTGATGCATGAGTGTGCAGCTCCTGATTGGTGCAGGCTCTTCCGTCTGACTATAACATTATGCATCTTGATCATGCCTCGTCCCAGACAGGGGGTGTGGTGGCTATGATTTTTAAGTCTAAATTAGCTGTCCCTCAGGTTTCACTTTCTCACTCTGTTGTCATGGAAGCCTTACTGCTGCCAGTTATAAAATCACCACAATGCATTTGTTATGTTTTAATAATTTATTGTCCCCTGTGATCCTATGTTGGGTTCCTTGAACACTTTTTGGACTTATTAGCTGTGCTACAAATGAAGTTCACCCATTTAGTAGTATTGGGAGATGTTAACGTTAAAATTAACATCCCGCGAGCCCCAATTCTAGATCTTGTTTTTATTGCTTGGCTAATTTGGGTATCCACCAATTCATGTGTGAATCCACCCACAAGTTGGGGAACACGCTTGAACTTGTGCTGGCCGAAAAGCCAGAACTATCTATTCTCCCTGTTGAGCCTGTGTTGTGGTCTGACCATTATCTTTTGACCTTCACTTTGAACGCGGTACTCACGCATCCTAAGATTTCTCCCCCTAGACTATATCAGTGAAGTTGGCGTTCAGCTGACCTTAAAGCCATCGTATCTTCAGTTAGGGCTAAATGTTGTATTGCCTCGGGGGTCAACCTCTCCCCAACCGCGGAGGCTCCCGTATGAACTCTGGTTCTCCGAACAGCTTAAACTAGCTCGTCTGAGCTAAGACAGTGTGAACGGAAATGGCGTCGGACCTACAATCCTAATCTTAGATTTCAATATAGGCAATGTGCTGCTGGCTACTTTGCAGCCATTTTGGCCTGTAAGAAGGCTTTTTTTGCACAAAATTGAGCTAGTACTTTGCAAGGCTAGATAACTATTCTCAGTGGTTAAATCTTTGACATTGAAGGCTAATCTTACTACCTCCATGATTCCGTCTCAGGAACTTTGTGACTCATTGTCCCAGTTCTTTATTTCAAAAACTGTGATAATTCGGGCTAATATTTCATTGACTGCTCTGGGTTCCACCCGATTTCGGGAGGTGCCTGCCGCAACTACTGAGGGGGGTCCCACGGAATGGCCTTTCCTCCCTGTGTTCACAGAGTCACTGGTCTCTGCATCCATCAACCAACTTAAGCCAGCGGCCCCATCTCATCCAGTGCTGCTGTCGGTGATGAAGGATATATCCACTGCTCTATTGAGCGAGATCACTTTGGCCATTAAAACTTCCTGCCAGTCTGGCTTCATTCCTCAGGAACTGAAAGTAGCTACTGTGATACCACTTCTTAAGAATCCCTCTTTAGACCACTCACTTCCTTTGAGCTTTCACCTAATTTCACTTCTGCCATTTTCTATGAAACTTTTGGAGGGCTTGATATCCCCACATCTTTCATCTTTTGTGGAGTCGTCTGATATCTTTGACCCATTCAGTTTGGGATTCCGACATGGCCGGAGCACACAGTCTGTCCTGGTGTTAGTTCAGGATGATATGGCTAGGCTAGTCGATGCTGGGGGGGTGCCCTGATTTTACTCGATCTGTCACCAGCATTTGACACAGGGGACCACCCCACCCTGCTGACCCACCTAGCACAGATCGGTATTTCTGGTCAAGTGTTGGCATGGTGGTGTGTCTTTGTCAGTGCCTGTCTCCCGTTGGGGACTGGATGAACCATGACTGGCTGAAGCTTAATGGAGACAAGACAAAGGTTATGGTGGTAGGTGCTTCCCCTGATCCCTCACTCTGGGTGTCCTTTTTCTGGCCTTCTTCGCTGGGTCCGCTCCCGGTCCCTGGTAATACAGTTACAAATCTGGGAGTTGTTGTTTCATCCACTCTCTCTATGGACCCTCAGGTTTCTGCCATGTGTAAAGCTGGTCACTTCCACCTGAGGATTCTGTGAAAGGGGCTTCTCTTCATACCGTTGAAACTGAGGCCGCCTTGGTTCTGAGTTGCCTAGACTATTGTAATGCGCTCTATCTGGCCCAAACTAAGGGTCTCGTCCAGCAGCTGCAGGGCTTGCAAAATCTGGCCACCCGGGCCGCCATGGGATCCCCTTATGGAGCACATATCACCCCAGTCTTGTGTTGGCCAGCGTATTAAATTTAAGGCACTCTGTCTGATTCATCATGCCCGTCATGATCTAGGAGCCATATACCTATGGGTCAAAGTCCTCTGCTATCTCTCTAAATGGACTCTGCGTTCCCTGTCCGCCGGGCTGCTCTCTGTGCCATCCTTTTGTCACACGCATGTCGAACGCATATCAGAGGTCCTGCCTTCTCGGTGGCAGCGGCTCAATGGTGGAACGGTTTACAGCTGTCACTAAAAAATCTGTCTTGCCATCCTCAGTTCAGAAAGTCTTTGAAGATCCACCTATTCTAGAATGGATTGTCTAGTCTGTTTTTCTGCCTTTTTTTTCAGTGCCAAGATACCTGTGGGTGACTGTGCACTTTACAAGACCTCATAACATAACATAACATAACATAACATAACATAACATAACATAACATAAGGCTAGTGGTTCTAATAAAGAAAGCTAATCCATACAAACTGCAAATATATTTAAGCCCCCAAAATCTAACTAAGGCACTCTAGTCAACACATCTGAGGTTGGACTTAGGCTGCGCAACTGTTCTAACTCGATGGGTCAGACTTGATGGTCGTGCAGTTATGTAATGCCTCAGTCCCCAAGTACCGCTCGAGCAGGAAAAAATAACTGCCCTAGCAATCCTTGAGGCCATAGGTGTGGAGTGTCGTCGTCAGCCTGGTACCGGGAACGCTGGAAGGACCCCTGAGTGCTGTAAGGCAAAGGGTTATAATCAAGGAAACACCCAAAAGGCGACTGGCAGAGGGAGCAAACAAGATACAGTGACACCAGCTTACCTAAAGGATGGTAGCATAGGTAGGAGACCTACACAAACAACAGGGGAAACCAACAGCAGGCTGGGATGATGTAGTTGGCACTCCGGAAACACTTGGGTGAAGCAAGAACTTGATCTGTGGCAAAACTTGAAGCAATCTGAGGTTGCAGAAACAGAGGGGCAATCCAGAGCCATGTCCAGTGTTCAAACAGAGGTCAAGATGATCCGGGAGGTCAGAGAAACACGCCAAAGTCCAAGGGTAATCCGAAAGCAAGTCCAATTAAAATGTTCCAAGGTCGAGGTAAGGGTAGTAACAAGATGCAGTAAGTAACGCCTGGCAGTCCTCCGGAGAAGTAGCTGTGAAGCGACGTGTTGTATTTGCCGGCTTCTTTTGAAGCTGTGAGCGGAGTCACGTGACACATCACGTGACGGCTCGCACGCGTTACACGGAGCGCAAAGCGGCCAGCGCTTGGTGCTGCCGGCGCTTCCTGGTATGCTGGCGTCACAGGGTGTGGAGGAGGCGCCATGGCAACCGCCACCGCCGAAAAGGGCGAAAAGAGGCCGGTCTGCCCACCATGGTATTCCGCCTGCCGTGCCTCCCCTGCTGATGTGGGTGGAAAACATGATGGCAAGAAGCGCCAGGTAGGGGAGACGAGTTTGAGGGAGAGAGAGTGGGAGCTCCCCCCTAAAGGCCCCTGACCGCGTGGGCTGGAAGGATGCTTGCGGTGAAACCGGGCCACCAAACGAGTAGCATGTACATCCCGGGAAGCAACCCAAGGACCGTAACCCAGCCAGTCCACCAGATACTGCAACCCACCCCTGTACATACAGGAACTTAGAACAGCCCGCACCTCAAACACATCAGGGGACGAGACAGAGACCGGTGCAGGAGGGGCAGCTAACCGGGTAGGGCCAGGGCATGGCTTAAGTAAGGAGACGTGAAACACCGGGTGGATCCGCCAGGCGGGTGGCACCACCAGGCGCAATGCCACCGGGTTCAGAACCTTGACCACCCCATACGGACCCACAAAATGAGGAAGCAGTTTGCGACAGCCAGGGATGTGCAAATGGCGGGTAGAGAGCCAAACCCGGCCCCCACCTTGTAAGCAGGGGCATCCGCCCTCCTCCTGTCAGCAGCGGTTTTCATGGAGACCTGGGCTTCGCGCAGGTGGACCAACGTTTGGGCATGGACCGAGACCAGATCCCGAGCACAGGCCGAAGCGGCGGGGGTATCAGAAGAGGAGAAGTCCGGAATGGGGAGAGTACAGGATGTTGGCCATAGAGGGCGAAGAAAGGCAAGAACCCAGTAGCAGAGTGCAGTGTATTGTTATAGACGAACTCGGCGAGATGCAACATGTGTCCTGGTACTGTAATGTCAGACATGGTATATACTGCTCTAATGTCTGGTTGACCCTCTCGGTCTGCCCATCACTCTCTGAATGATAAGCAGAGGAGAAGTGAGAGTCGATACCCAGTAGAGAGGGGAGGGCCCGCCAGAATCGGGAGGTAAACTGCGTGCCACGATCAGAAACCAACACCTGGGGCAAGCCAAAAAGACAGAACTTAGACCTAAAGAAATGCTTAGCCAAGACTGGGGCTGAGGGTACCCCCTTGCACAGTACGAAACGCGCCAGTTTGGTATAGGAGTCGACGATGACCCAAATGGTATCGAAACCCTGTGCACGTGGCAGATCGGTGATCAGGTCCATTGAGACCATGTGCCAAGGCCGTGGAGGAATGGGGAGAGGGAGAAGAAGACCCAAGGGTCGGCCCCTGCGTGACTTGCCCTGGGCACAAACTGAACAGGTATTGACATAGTTCTGCACATCGCGTTTCATAGTCGGCCACCAACACCAGCATTTGAGGAAGTCTAGAGTGCGATGTTGCGCGGGGTGACCATTAATGGCAGTATCATGAGACCAGTCTAACGCCAGATTCCTGGTTTCACTTGTGGGAAGGAAGAGCTTCCCGTGTACGAAAGGCAGCCCATCCTGTATAACCAGATCCCATTCTGTTAGTGATTGTGGATATTGGGAAACCCACTGTCGTATGGTGGACTGTAAGGAAGGCGACAGTGAGCAGACACATACTACATGAGTCTCACCCAACAAGGTCTCAGGGAATGATGAGAGAACCTCCCCCCCAGGAGAACGAGACAGGGCGTCTGCTTTCCCATGCCCGACACCGGGTCTGTGTTTGACCACGAAATCGAACACGGCAAAGAAGAGGTGCCAACGTACCTGTCAGCTGTTTGTACATTTCAGGGAGGCAAGGTCCTGGAGGTTCTTATGATCGGAGAACACCACAGTCTGGTGTTTTGCACCCAAGAGATGGTGTTTCCAGGTTTGTAGAGCGTCCTTAATGGCCAGTAGCTCTTTTTCCATAACCGTGTAGTGTAATTCGCTTGCCGTGAATTTACATGAGTGAAACGCTACCGGATGCAAACGGCCAGTGGTAGGAGAGGGTTGGGACAATACAGCGCCCAGTGCATAGGAAGATGCGTCTGCCTCGAGAACAAACGGGAGCTCAGGGTCAAGGTGTTGCAACACCGGAGCAGTGGTGAACATGGTTTTCAGAGAGTCAAAAGCCTTTTGTTGTGCCATGGACCAGACATAGGGGACGGAAGGGCGAGTGAGAGCAGTGAGAGGTGCCACGATAGAGGAGAACCCAGCAATGAACCGTCGGTAAAAGTTAGCGAATCCCAGAAATTACTGTAACTGTTTGAGAGTGGTCAGGATTGGCCATTTGGTGATTGCCCGGACTTTGGACTGGTTCATAGATAGAACCCCGGGAGAGATATGGAACCCCAAGAACTCGACCTGATTGGTGTGAAAAAGACAGTTTTCGGGTTTAGCGAATAGTGTGTTGGGTTGGAGCCGTACCAACACTTCCTTAATATACGTGATGTGTTCTTCGAGGGAGGAAGAGAAAACCAGTATGTCATCTAAGTACACTACCAAGTAAGCGTTCAGGATGTTGCTGAATATGTCATCCATGAAGCGCTGAAATGTAGCAGGAGCATTGCAGAGGCCAAACGGCATAACCGTGTACTCGAATAACCCTTGTCGTGAGCAGAAGACCGTCTTCCACTCATCTCCGTCATGCATGCGTATGAGATTATACGCCCCACGGAGACCCAATTTGGTGTAGATCGTGGCATGAGTAAGCCTGTCTAACAACGGGGTAATAAGGGGTATGGGATAGCGGTTTTTTACCGTGCTGGTGTTCAAGTGCCTGTAATCAATGCAGGGACGGAGATCCCCTTCCTTCTTAGGAACGAAGAAGATAGGGCTTGCAGCTGGGGATGTCGATGGGCGAATGTGACCTAGACATAGAGCCTGCTGTATATACTCTTGCAGGATTCGTTCTTCCTTCTGGGTCAAGGAGTAGATCCGGCCCTTTGGGATCGAAGCATCAGGGACTAAATCAATGGGACAATCGTAGGGCCGATGCAGAGGTAGGCCTTCAGCAGAGCCTTTGTCGAACACAGCCCGGAAATCATGGTACTCAGGAGGTATGCTGCCCGTGATTGCCCCTATCATGTGTGTGTCCTGGGTGTCGGACCTGTCCTCTATGGCCAAAGGAGCGACTACCCCTAGGATGTCTGCCGGGCTGGAAACCCGAGGTGTCTCGAGTAGGCAGCAGTATTGGCACGTCTCTGATTCGAAGGAGACCTGACCTGTGCCCCAGTTAATCAGAGGATTGTGCCTTTTCAGCCAAGGGATGCCTAGGATGACTCCGAACTGAGGTGTGGCTATGAGATCAAAAGATATGGTCTCCCTGTGGACTTCCTGTATGACTAATTCCAATGGGGCTGTCTGTTGCATGATTGGTCCAGAAGCAAGGGACATCCTGTCCACTGCATGAACCGGCTCGGGGTGTTTCTTTGTAACCAAAGGTAGATTCAATGAACTGGCTAGTGCTATGTCAATAAAGCAGCCTGTAGCTCCAGAGTCAATCACTATTCGTACTGCATGGGAGATACCAGCAGTAGGGTTCAAGGAAGACTGTACCACCACAGGCCGGACAGGACCAAAAGCAGGATCAGAGGGATTTCGTATAGGACTCGCCCCAACCCCTGATCTCAAGGGCGAGTCTTCGGAAAACCCTGGAATCTTGTTCTTTGGGTGACGGGAACACTCCTTTACAAAATGACCGATAAGACCGCAGTAGAAGCAAGCATTGTCTGTCCTTCTGCGCTCTCGTTCGGCATGAGTAATGGGGCTGCGTATCCCGCCGATCTGCATGTGTTCGGGTGAGGTGTTGGATGTGGTTGATGATGGGGTATGGGATAGCTCTGCTTCCACCCTACGTTCTGCTCGTCTAGCGTCGACCTGCAAGGTCAGGTCAACCAAGTCTGCATAGACTGAGGGAAGAGAGGGCACCACAGACAATGCGTCCTTCATGGAACCACACAAGTCCCGATAGTATATCAGTGCTTTTTTGTTCTCTGGCCAGGAGGTCTCAGCAGAGAGCTAGTTGAACTTGGTGATGTACTCAATGAGAGTTGATCGGCCTTGAGTGAGATCTAAGAGTCCCATATCTTTGGATTGTGCTTTGTATCTGGTGTCGAAAACTTTGGCCATTTCTTGGGTTAACAGTTCAAAATCGTACAGGGCAGGATGGTCGCCCTCCAACAATGGGTTGGCCCTCGTGGCTGCCACACCTGACAGATGGGAGAGGAGAAAGGCCGCCTTGGAGACTGAATCAGAAAAAGCCTGGGGTCGACACAGAAAATGCAATTTGCATTGGTTTATAAAGGTGCAGTATTTCTTTGGGTCCCCCTGGTATCCCTCGGGGGCTGCTAGAGGGAAGGGGGTCTGAACCACCACAGGCGGGGCTGGCAATGTGGGCAGTGTGACAGGGATCGCGTTTTGGGGTGGAGCGGCATCACCGAATTTGGTGTCCACAGGCAAGGGGTGGTGTGTGCTTTGCATGGCATCAAGGCGGTGGTGCAATGCATTAGTGGCAGTGGCCATGTCAGTGCAGAGAGCACTGGTAGCAGCTGCCATGTCTGCCCTAAGCAATGTCACTGCTTGCATTAAGGCAGTCACAGGGTTCCCGGCTGAGGCATCCATAACTGGACGACCACAGGGCTTCACAGTCTGTTCTAACTCGATGGGTCAGACTTGATGGTTGTGCAGTTATGTAATGCCTCCGTCCCCAAGTACCACTCAAGCAGGAAAAAATAACTGCCCTAGCAATCCTTGAGGCCACAGGTGTGGAGTGTCATCATCAGCCTGGTACCGGGAACGCTGGAAGGACCCCTGAGTGCTGTAAGGCAAAGGGTTATAATCAAGGAAACACCCAAAAGGCAACTGACAGAGGGAGCAAACAAGATACAGTGACACCAGCTTACCTAAAGGATGGTAGCATAGGTAGGAGACCTACACAAACAGCAGGGGAAACCAACTGCAGGCTGGGATGATGTAGTTGGCACTCCGGAAACACCTGGGTGAAGCAAGAACTTGATCTGTGGCAAAACTTGAAGCAATCCGAGGTTGCAGAAACAGAGGGGCAATCCAGAGCCAAGTCCAGTGTTCAAACAGAGGTCAAGATGATCCGGGAGGTCAGAGAGCATGCCAAAGTCCAAGGGTAATCTGAAAGCAAGTCCAAGTAAAACGTTCCAAGGTCGAGGTAAGGATAGTAACAAGATGCAGTAAGTAACGCCTGGCAGTCCTCCGGAGAAGTAGCTGTGAAGCAACGTGTTGTATTTGCCGGTTTCTTTTGAAGCTGTGAGCGGAGTCACGTGACGCATCACGTAACCGCTCGCACGGTGCCTCCCCTGCTGATGTGGGTGGAAAACATGATGGCGAGAAGTGCCAGGTGGGGAGACGAGTGTGAGGGAGAGAGTGGGAGCGGGGGTGAGTGCGGGGGCGTGACAGCAACGCCAAAATCTAAACCAAGCTCATTATGCTCAAAGCATATTACCAATTCAAGTTATTTGTGTAGTCCATGTTTCTGCCTCCTTCCTTCCCCAATGGGAGTATACAAGTATACTTGCATTTAGTTTGGCTTCTCCTCTGACAATTATCTGTTCCATAGGTGAAAAGACCTGTTGTTGCATTTATCCAAAGTATACAATATTTCCTGAATGTAGTCCTGATATACAGGGAAGATGAACAAGACTGCAATGAAGTATTGAAGACAGTGTTGCACAGTTTACGTATGTATGGTCATCCACCTATGGAATGAAGAATTAAAAATGTAAGAAAGCGAAGGAATCAGGCCAAAGCTAAACAGCCTCAAGGCAATAAACTATGACCAAGGTCCCAACTCCAATGGTGAAACAAAATAATTTTGGGGAAATTCAGGGTACTACTCAAAGTTCACTCCAAACATCTCTAGGAAAACTGAATTCATCACTGGTTCTCAATAAATCCATGTGTACTTTCAGATCAGAACAAGAAAGTCCATTCCCCAAACAAAGTTACATCATATTATAATGAAGAAGCATGCCAGTGTCCATTTGACACCAACCTTGACATATTTATCACCAAAACAAAACAATAATCACAGTCAAAATCAGTGCCTATGGTATTAGGTGAAACCCTGAAACACAGAAAACAAAAGAGAATTGAATGACTATCATGTTCTAGCTAAATCTCTCTCTGCATCTAAAAGCAAACCTCCAGTAACAAAAAGTGCATGCTCAATAGCTGATTTCAGAACCTCTAAATTAGGTGAAAAATCATTGTATTTTCTGACTGACCACAAACCTCTAGTGAACATTCTAAGTTCAGTGCGGGGACCAAATCATCCATGTCAGTGTGGCAAGACCAGCTGGAGTAGCGGAGGGACACTGAATCATCCATCCTGGGACTGAAGATATTGCATGCAGAAATGCAAGAATATACAATTATGCTCAAACATGGGTAGAAGAAACAATAAACTGACTTCATGCAGCGTCTTCCTTGCAGTGAGCCATCACCCACAATGAAGGATGATTGCATTGTTCCTTCTATGGTAGTGTCATTAGTCGACAAGCGGGTAAGCTGAATGAAAGGGAATGGATAAAAACAATGGAATGTGATGATGTAATATAGAGGGCTTCATACTATATGATTGTATGATGGCTTGATGCACGATGACTACCACTAGTACATCACCGACATAGGGAAATCATCCTTGACCTCTCTATAACAGGGAATGTACTATTTAGAGTTGGCATCTCTTACTTCTGAGTTAGCCTGTAAGAATAGCCAAGATGAACAAAAGTCATTCAGGACTCACTAATAACAATAGCAGAATAAGAGAAAAATATGGATGGCCTCAAATATATTATGGTGTGGAGAGAGCATTAGGCCGATGCAGGGAACGACTTCACAGTAATAGGCAATTATTCATATGCACACTCCTCTCAATGATGAGATGCTGGAGACACTGAGGGATAAATTAAGCCTGGAAAGTATAGCTCATCCATTATATATTAATTTAAAAATGTCAGCCCTTTAAGCATATTGGTGTTAGATGATCTGTTGTCCAAATAGATTGATCTCAACTTTCTTTGTGATATGAGAACTAGTACAGTAATTGATGTATGTGAGGTATCTTAAGTAGAGTGGTCTTTCCCCAAGAGCTACTTAGCGACAATGGGGTTCAGATGGTGTTGCATAAAAAGTACTTTGGGCCCTTCTGAAACATCTGGCCACCTCATTATATTTCCAATCATGACTTATTCTGGAGTCACAGTACTTCAGAAATTAATGTTTTAATGATAAATATGTATTATTAATATTGCACTTTCACCATGCTTTGCATACAATTATCACCCAATCAAAGTTACTACACATTTATTGACCCCATAATGACGAACCACTGAGTTGAACTTGCCGGGATCTGAACCAGAGACCTGCAGATCACACACAGATCACAGCAGCAAACACTCAACCCGTGGGCTACCTTAGTGTCCAAAGCTATTTTACTGGTCATATTAGTATATTATAAAATAATGAGGCAGACTGCATTGGTTTTCACCAGTCAACATTTCTTTCCCAGGTAAACATGCTAAATGTAGCTCTATCACTGGATTATGGCAGTATCGTTCTTAAAAACACATTGGCCCTCATTCCAAGCCATGCCGGTAAGTATTGGTACTTTCCGGCATGGCGTAAAGTACAACATCGTGCTGGTTGAAGACCGAAAATTTCGGCCCATTCCGAGCCCTCGGACACGCGCTTTCTGCCATGCCGAAAAGGACTGCGCGGCCTGCCGCAAAACCCCCCGAAAAACCCCTACCGGCATGCAGCGACACGTTAAGTACAACACCGGCCTGTAAGCATTAGCGTCAGTGCATAACGGTGACCGTAATTTACAGAGACTGTAAATTACGGTCACCGAAAAAAAAGGAACCGGAAATTACGACATCGCACAGGAACGGGAAGGAGAGCGGCGGCCATCTTTAAAAACACAATCCATTGCCATCCGCAGCTGCCAGCAGCCCTTTGAGGAAACTAAAGTTTGGAACCGGACCAGGCACCGCAGGACATGCCGAAAGCACCAAAAAGGGCGGCGGATCGCATCCGCAAGCAGAGATTCTGCCCCCATGAACTCCAGGCCATGGTGGACTACCTGGCAGAGCATGCCGATGTAGTCTTCAGCAGCGACATGCGGAGGGAGTCGACCCTCCACAAGAAGACCATCTGGCGCTGTTGGCAACACCCCCCGCACTCTCAGGGACTGCCGCAAGCGGTGGGACGACCTGCGGGTGCGGGGCCTCCTCTCCAGCAACCGCAGCCAGGCCCTGCAGACGGGAGGTGGCCCAAGTACCGCAGTCAAACTTGAGCCGTGGGAGGAGACCTGTGCGGAGCTCATTGGCACTGAATCCATTGAGGGCGTGGGGACCATGGAGTGCGGGGGAACCTCTTCTGGAGAAGGAGGTGAGTGTCGACAGTGTACACTGGCAATGTCCATTGCATGATGTAAACTGACCCAGGGGCCATCGAAGGCACCCTCTCGTGTTGCCCCCCCCATCCAACGCATCCCCCATCCAACAAATGCTGAGGCAAGTGCCACCTAATGCTGGCCCAAGTGCGAGTACATAACGCACATCAACCATAGTGCATTGACTTGCACAGCCCATCATGCACACTGTCCAGCGTGGTAGGCATAGTACTAGACAAAATGTACGAGTCACTCCCAAACATGTGTATATGCCATCACCATGCACATGTACCACTGCCATAGCTACCCCCAACAGAACAAACCGTAAATGACCTAAATGTCCATGCAACCATGTATGCAAATAGGACATTGCACATACACTAATGTTGTCCCTCTCTTCTACCCCCACATGACCATGACAGCACAGAGCCCCAGGGATGCCGGCCAAGCACCAACGCGGATACTGGCAGGGTCAGGCCAAAGCCAGCAGCAAAAAAAACCCACCCCCCAGCCTACGGAAAGGCCACTTGAAGCTGGCAGACCAGCAACCCACACAGCATCTGCGGCAGCAACTGTGCAAACCCCTAGCTCGGCACGGTCGAGCATCTCAGGGGAGGCTGCTGCCACCGCACCGGATGAGTGGGAGCCCAGCCCGCCACCCATCCAGTGGCCCATGTCGGAGGACGACCAAGACAGTATGCACAGGCCAGAGCCATGCCTCGTGGCCCTGGCATCATGCAGTGACTCCGGGGATGCACCGTCACCTGTGCACAGACTGGAACTTGACCCGCACGGGTATGACGCCGTTTCCCCCAGTCCACCCAGACCACCCCCTGCAGAGCATGCTGGTACAAGTGGATCCTCAGATGGTCTCCCTTCACTTGACCAGCACCGAGTGCACCAGTTGACTGATCTAATTGAGAACTACATTGAGGACAATCGCCAGGCTAGGGCAGAACTGCATGAAGAACTTAACCAAATGCGGCAGTCCCTCACCGACTGCACCACCAGATTGTGCGACTCTATGATGGACAGCACGACCCAGCTATGCCATGTCCTCAATCGCATAGCAAATGCCCTTGAGGCAGGGCATCAAAATACCGAGCCACAGCAGGAGGACACGTCCGCGACCAGTGAGGCCATGCAATGCAGCCCGGAGAGACGCACTCGGCGTTCCTTGCGTCAACGGGATTTGCCTCCCCCAGACAAGGGGGCAAGAGACATTAGGCATTCCTGCTACATGTAGGCCCCACATCCTACATGGGATGACTGCTCTGGAGTTGGGGGGAGGAGGGAAGGGGGTGATGGTGTGTTCTGGAGTTGGGGGAAGGGGGGTGATGGTGTGTTCTGGAGTTGGGGGGTGGGGGTAGGGGGGTGATGTGTTCTGGAGTTGGGGGGTGGAGGGAGGGGGGTGATAGTGTGTTCTGGAGTTGGGGGGAGGGTGTAGGGGGGTGATGTTGTGTTCTGGAGTTGGGGGGTGGGGGGAGGGGGCATGGGCAGTTGCTGATGTAAGCACTATTTTGTTTTATTTATCACAATACACAATTTGTGTTGCAAACTTCAACCGTTGTGGACATTCATCATTGCACATTTGTTCATTGACTACTGCCAGTGCATGGTGTACAAGTATGCACAAGTCTGTTGCCCTGTGTGCCCATGTCATGACACCCTCTATTGACTTGTGTCCTGGAGACCTTGTCCACTGTAAGTACAGAGCATTACATGTCCCTCAAGTGCACAGCCTCAATGAACCTTTGTTGGCACTACACCCTACGCCTTCACCGCATCGTCCTGTGGTTGCAGCAGTACCATGTCAGGGGTGATAGCCGCTCACGTAGGGATGCACTTTTTGTCCATCTGCACATATGGCATGGGCCCATTTGACACCAGATATCAGTGGAGGGGTCAGCCACCAGTCCTGGTTCGCCGGCACATATGTGCATCACGCAAGCCTGGTGACTGCTTCATCTACACGCTTGCACGGGTATGGCCATAGTCTGGTTGCCCCATGGGCCTGTTCAGGGGGTTCATGACAGGGGTCATGTGGCTTGCTGTCATGGGACAGCCAACAACAGCTGCACGTGTCACCAAATGAGGTGGGTGTGTGGACTGTCATGGTGGAGAACAGTACTTGGCTGTCATGGCTGGGTTTCAATGATGACCATCTGGACATGTCCATGGATGTATCGGGCACGATCAGGGACACAGATATGTGTCCGATGCAATGTAATGCAGTGGGGTGTTGTGTCTACATGATGGTCCGTGAACGATGGTGTGGACATCTTGGGGTACATGTTTCTTTGTTGCATGCTGCTGTCCTGATGTCGGATCATTGTGGTGCTGTGCACTGTGTACATTCTTATTTGGGTGTGATGGCTGTAGTCTGTGGATCATGGTCATCATCCTGCGCTGATCCATTCTATGGTGATTCCGAACACTCCTATGGGGGTGCCATGCCGGTGACGTGATATCGTACCCCTGCTGCCCTCTGTGAATTCCACTCCCAGGGATGGGTCTCCAATGTGGTGCCAGGCTGGGGGATGCCACATTGTGCATGTGCAGTGTGTCCTCCGATATGCGCTTATGGTTGTGGTGTCCGTCAATGAGTGGTGCTGCTGTAGTGTGCTTAGCCCTTGTCAGTTGGTGGAGATGTAGTGTGATGTGGGTGCCTTATTCTGGCAAAGTGGGAATCTGTTCATATGTGCCGTTGCACTGGTTCTGTGGCAGGTTTGTTGTCAGGGTGAACACCGTACAATGGCTTCATCGTTTCAACGCAGTTGGTTTATGCAGGCACCCACCCCGTGGCACCAGTGCACTTGCATGACACAGTCAGACGACTCAACAGCCAGCCAGACAGGTCATCCTGCAGGTTGGGCCATGTGGCGCGGTAGCGTGGTGATCAGCTGGCCCTTTGAGTCATGTGTAGTTGTTTGTTGTCGGGCCCACCCATGTGTGCGGTTCTTGGTAGCGTTGGATTCCATCTGCACGTAGGGGGAGTGGTATTGTTTGCAGTTGCTGTCCGCAACGTGCATGCCAGGCTGGTCCACATACAACCTGTGGGTGCTGTCAGGGGCACCATTGTCATTTGGCATGCCTCCATTTGCATTAGGTCCAGCTTTACTGTTGTGTATCTCATGGGTGGTCCATGTTGGGGATTGGTGGACCCTTGTGTGCTTGGGGAGGTGTAACGGCACTTGTATATGTGGCCACATAATGGATGGTTGTGACATGCCACTGTGTGCTGGTGGGTGCCTTTGGCATGGGTGTGAGGCACAGGCAACACCATCACTCATGCCGGGTTGGCACTGTACATTTGTATGGTGTTCGCTTTTCTTGTGTCTGTGGCGCAATATGGTGGTGATGGTGTCACAGTCTAGGTGGTCAGGGGTGTCTATCTGTTAGGACTTCTCCTAGAGCGGCCGGACATGCTGCGTGTGCATGGGGGCTGCTGGGGTGGTAACGGAGGCTGCACTGGTGCTGCATGCAGGGCCTGTCTCCCCCCTCCTTCTACCCCTGTGTCTCCTCAGTGGGGGGGTGCGTGGTGTTGTTGCAGGGGTTTGTGTGGTTGTGGCCTTGCTTGTTCGATTGGTGTCATCTTGGTGTGGGAGGGGGGTGGTATGTGGGTGTGTTCCTTTTCTGCTGTGGCAGACTCCTGGCCTCCGTCTGTGTTGCATGTGTGCACCTGTGGCTCTGGGTCCCACTGCTCAGGGTTCTTTACTCCTTCTCTGAGATGCCTGTATGTACTCCATGCTGGTAAGGTACTTTACGGCCTTGGGGAGGCCGTAATTTACGTGTGCTCCTTACTTGAGATCAGCTCCGGTTTACGCCATGCCGTTAATTTCGGCATGGTGGGGCGCGCGCGCGACCCAAGAACGTAAATTACGGCATTGTAGTTTACGGTGCCGTAATTTAAGGTCTGAGGGGTCGGAATGGCATGGAGCGGAAAACCATGCCGGTAAATCATTACCGGCATGGTTTGTACCTTACCTCCATGCTCGGAATGACCCCCATTGTGATTTTGGGACTTTGTTGGCTGCTATGTTCCCAAACATGTATCAGCACGCAATGCCAAATAAGGCACAACAGAATGGGAATGTGGAGAGAGCAAATACAGTCCTCAAAGGTTGCCTCTTGGTAGCTGCTGCATCCACCAATATTCTCAAAGTTCACAGGTCTAGAAGCTGTTGATGCCCACTAACTGACACATAGAATATTTACTGGTGCATTACCATTTCTGTTGATGAGAAGGAGAAGAACCCGCTCAAATCTGCTAGTGCCATCATTACCTTATCTTTGATAAGAAACCAATCTGTCATAATAGCCGGTCAAGTGGCACAGCGAGTAGAGCGCTCGCTTTGACACCCGTGCAGAGCCTGTTAACGCAGGTTCGAATCCCGGCGGGGCCAAACTCAGCCTTTCATCCTTCCGAGGTCGATAAATGAGCACCACACACCGTGGGTAATAACAAGCAGCGCTCGTATACCTGAGGGTTTGTAGCGCTATATAAAAGCCTAATTATTATTATTATTATTATAATGTGGCATGGGAAGGGGTACCAAATCAAACAAAAACATGTATGTGATAAAAGGCTGTTAGGTAAGATTTTCATATTCATGATAAATCTACCAGACCTGTATCAACCCCAGAACTTTTTTCTTTGACTATGTAACTATTTTCCCTTGTCCCTAGGTGAAGGGAAATATTTGTCCCCTCTCACCTAGCTTTTTACTCTTTTTATGGGTGGCCTTTTTATGTATTTGCATAGTGTGTGGTTGAAGTGATAGTTTCCAACAACTTTTAAGGTTAGGCTGGGTTGCTCCCATGGGCTCCCCTGTTAATTTCTCTTTCATGTACGTGGGTGAATTAGAGTTTCAACCCCTTTACATTTTATATAGTGAGCCAGCACACCCCTCCTTATGTCGCGTGATGGTAGATGTAAGTGACTTCAATACAGCAT
Organism: Ambystoma mexicanum; assembly: GCF_040938575.1. NCBI lineage: Eukaryota > Metazoa > Chordata > Amphibia > Caudata > Ambystomatidae > Ambystoma > Ambystoma mexicanum. Next base: position 1,155,715,211 of record NC_090928.1, read on the forward strand.
TCCAACTAAGTCAATGCCTAGTCTGGGATGCCCAATGGATACCCTTATTTATATATTTTTATGTCAAAAGTTCTTTAAATCTGGATGATGAACCCTTATATAACGCCCCTCTCTTTGGATCACAACGACCTCACTGAGCCAAGAAGTTGGTTTGTTTTTCAAATTAAAAGGTTTATTTGAAGAATTGAACAATATTTATCACACTTTTATGAACAAAATAATATCTGAATAGCACAGTTATGAATATGTACAGTGAGCAGCAATGGGTAATATTACAATATCAACAATCTCTTTAATCAGTTAGGAGTAGGAATAGGAAGGATAAGGTAGCAGAGAATACTTGATATGGGGTCAAGGAAATGCAATAATAGGAAAGAATGCAGCACAGAAATAAAACTTGATACGATTTCCACAAAAGACAATATGATGACTCTTTCCCCTGTGACTACTCACTCCCCCCAAAATGCAATATGAAGAGATGGAAATGAAGGCACACAGGTTTCAGGAATACAGTCAATAATGCTGTTCAATCACAGTTCCCCCCAGCAAGCTTAGAGAGAACAGGTATGATTTTAAAACAGGTCAATAGGCTTATGAATGTGATTGCAATGAATGTGAAAAATGCAAAAAATGACTTTAATTCGCTAAATGGGATTTAGCACTAGTGAGAGTTACTTTGGATTGGTTCAGGTCAACACTAGCAATGATTATGAATGAATATCAGATTGAAAACGAAATTCAGCAGTTGAAAACAAGAAACAGCTATTCTGACAAGTGGTGAAATGGAGCTAATATGCAATTTGCGTCAATTTCTCCGCATGCGTGAAACGCGATTAAGGAAAAACTATAACAAATCAATATGGACTTATACTAAGGGGCTATGAAGAAGCAAGACACTCAATGGGCAGCCACCAGAACAGCGGAGCCTCCGCTCTGATCTCTGTCCGACAAAAAAAAAATCCCTCTTCAGAAAAATATTAGCGCAAGGATGATTATTGCTACAATTATCACAGACAATATAATTAGAAGAATTCAGGATGGACACAAGATTCTATAATGAAGTTCTGGATAGGTTTAAATGGTTGAAATAAGATTACTTTAAACTAAGAGATGACTATGGACAGTTCTAGACTAGATACTCACTCCTATGGCTTTGGAATGGTGTGGGCCCTGTCAAAGATCTGGTCAAGGGTTTGGCTGGGGTTCAGTCACCACCGGACAGGTCTCAGGCACTCTTGGTGCGCGGCCTCTTGGACTGGATCTGACGGGTTCTGGATACAGCTTTGCTTTCTGGGTCTGGATCTTGGTTCTAGCACAGGGTTCTTAGCTAGAATAACAAAACAGCACAGCCCGGCTGTTGATTGTGAGCACCTTGGAAGTTTAGGGGTTAGAATCAGGTTGCAAATGATTCTGATGGCCTGCTGAGAAGGGTTCAGCTTTTGGGTTAGGCTTCTCTGCTTCAAAGTTCTAGAGTTTGGTTCTAGAGTCTCTGTCTGGATATTGTCTTGATCTGGTCTGGAACTTCTTGCAGAGTGCTTCGGCAAGAAATCAGTTGAGGAGTGGAAAAGTGTGTGTTGTCTGTCCTCAGCAGTCCCTATTTATGTATTTCCAAGGTGGGTGGGAGGGCTGATTCTACAATGCCCAACCCTCTAAGTATCTAATAGGTCAGGGAATGTCCTATCCCCTGATTGGAGAAAGGATCGGTGTGTCATCCTGTGTAATGTTTATGGCTTAGGGGAAAACACTCCCCTTTGTATCTGTACAGTATATCTTATTTTTCATAGAACACATATTTACAATATACACAACTTGTTAATACTACATACATCACATGCCAGATTAACTAAGGTATATTTCTGTTCAACTCTCATCTTCCTAAGAGCTTTGGTTTAGAAATGACCACTTTTTGCGCTTTTGGTGGGTTTCTCAATATTAGTTCTGCACCAATGTTTAGACATGCATGCACACCCCATCTGGGCACATTTCTGTAATTTTTCCTGTTCATAGCATATACACAGTAGCTATAATATGAATACATTCCGGGATTTAGTCTCAGAACATTGCACGGAGTCCAGCTAAGTCTTAAACTGTGAGCACATTTTTCATTTTAACAATCTCAAAGTTTCACATTTTTGTCAGTTTGTTACAATGTTTTAGAAGCATTGTCCTTCAACATATATTTAGTCCAATGTTAAATCCAAATCCCAGTCTGGTCAGCCCCCAGAGCTGGGCTGACTCAGAGGGTCATATGTCTTTCTTCCTGTCAGCAGTTTTTTGTCAGTCACACCCAAATTAGCATTTTTATTCAGCTCAAGCATTCCATTGTTTTCACTCAGAGCAACAGGCCAGGGTGCCCCTCCTAGTTACCTTTCACAACAGCCTGTCAATCTCTTAGCCAAGGGCAGGGGAAAGTTTCCTTTGTTCAGGGAGAAGGTGTGGAATTTGTTTGAAACACAGTGTGGGAAACTTTAACTCTTAACCCAATTTCTACAAATTGTCTTTTCTTATAATATAACTCACATTTTTAACACATACATTAAACAATTTCTTGCTTCAAGACTTTTCAGAATATAGTTTTAAATTGTATCCACCTCTTAGGCTTATGATAGCAAGTCTTTCTTTGGCATAGTTTGAGTTCCATGTTCAATTTTACCCAAAATGGTTTTAAAACGCCGGCTTCTGGTAGAGGTGAGTAACGTTATTACATCCATTTTTGACAGATTTCTTCCAGCATGCAATCCTCAAAAGTATACTTTGTTCAGATATAGATACTTTTCTGTGGACCTTATATTTATATAGATTCTTGCGGGAGAATAATGTTGACCACCCAACTGGGAGGTTGGATCTTTTTGGGTGGTTTGTGAGCCATGATTTCTACAAATTTGACACCAAATAAAAACTGATTTTTGAAACCAGCTCTATTTCTTTTGCAATGATTTTGCTCTGTGAGCAGCCAAATGATGGGTTTTGGCAGTGGTCTCCTATTTTACCACTGACATAGGCAAAGTAGATAGTGGCCTATTTTTCAGATTTTCACTGCGCACTTTCTGGTGATTTCTGGCAAGCAGCATGGGTGTCCAGTCATATTTTCGAATACAATATTTTCGAAAGTCAAAATGTCGAAAATATTTATTCAAAAATAAAAATGTCGAAAAACAACAAAGTCGAATTGTTTTCGATTTTTTTCGATTTTATGTGTTAATAATAAATATTTTATTAAACTTTTTTTTTAAATAATTAAAGGTATATCCATGGGGGGTGGGGGTGATGGGGAGGAGGGGGGGGGTTGGGGGTAGGGGTTTGGGATGGGTTTTTTTAATAATTAATTAATTATTTAATATTATATTAAAGATTTTTTTTAAATAATTAAAGGTATATCTATGGGGGGTGGGGGGGATGGGGAGGAGGGGGGGGGTTGGGGTAGGGGTTTGGGATGGGGGGGTTGGGGGTGACCCCCCCATAAAAGATGTTAGTATTTGTGTAAAAAAAAAAAGTTTTTTGGGGTTTCGATTTTTTTTTCGACATTTTTTTTTCGAAATTATGACTTTTCCTATTATATGTATGTGTTTTTGACTTTTTTACATTCGACATTTTTTTTTCGACATTTTTGCTATTCGAAATTAAGTTTTCGAATTTTTGACTACAAACCAGCAGCATGCTTTCCAGCGGATAGTCCTCCTTGGTTAGTCTCCATGGTTTCTCTCTCTCTCTCTCTCTCTCTCTCTCTCTCTCTCTCTCTCTCTCTCTCTCTCTCTCTCTCTATCTCTCTATCTCTCTCTCTCTCTCTCTCTCCTAGGATGACAAAGCAAAAAACATATTTTTGGACATTTTCCCACCACTATTAATGTAGTGGGGCGGACATATACATTTTATAAATCAGGAGACATTTGCATTATTGTATTTTATAGACCATAGGTGGAATATTTTAAGGTTGGAATTTTATGGATCTGGAGTGCCCACCTCTGGGGTTCCAGAAGACTCCTCCAGTTGCTGCAGAGTGTACCTAGGATGGCACCACTCCAGCTGATTAATATGGACCCACTTGTCTTCCCCCTCTGCCAAACTGTCTTTGGGGATGCAGATCTTGTAGGTGACTGGTGAGATCTTGTCTACAATTTCAAAAGATCCCTTCCAGGTAGGCAGAAATTTCTGCTGTTTGGCCTGGTTCCTTTGGAAATTGTATAGATATACCCGGTCTCCTACATTTTATTCTTTCCTGGTAGTCTTTAAGTCATAGTGGGTCTTCATGCTGTCGGCTGATCTTTCTAGATTTCGCTGAGCATAGGCAAAAGCATGTTGAAGGTGTTTTCTTAAATTTTCAACATACTCATGAGTTGTGGAGGCATTGATCAATGTCTGCTATTGGGTCCTGTAGAACAGATGCTGGGGAAGCACCATCCTGTGTCCAGTCATCAGCTCAAATGGTGACATTTTAGTTGCAGATGAAGGGGTAGATCTGATGGCCATTAGGACAAGAGGTAATCGAATTTCCCAACTTGGCCCAGAATCTGCCACCATTTTTTTTAATATGCTCACAATGGTTTTGTTGTACCGTACTACTGTACCACTATAGGCTGGCCGGTAAGCAATATGTAGCTTCCTGTTAACCCAAGTATCTCCCATATCTTTGTCATGACTTTGCTGGTGAAATGGCTACCTCTGTCTGACTCAATCCTTTGGGGTAGTCCAAAACGTGAAAAGATGTGGTTGATCATCAGGGCAGCTGCTGTTTCTGCCTTGCAGTTTGAGGCCAGGAGACATTCCGCCCATTTAGTAAATAAGCATGTCACGGTCAACATGTACTTATTCCCCCTAGAAAGCGAATCACGGGCCAATGAAATCTACTAGCAAATCTGACCATGGCAGTGTCACCCCCCTCTTTTGGAGAGGCGCACGGTGTGTGAGGGATGTTGGCTGAAATTGTGCACACACAAGACACCCTTTCAAGTACTGGTCGAGGTCCTGCCCCATGTGTGGCCAGTATGCAACCTCTCTTAAGATTTCAAGTGTTGTATGAAACCCCCTCTAACCGGCTGTGGCCGCATCATGGGCGTGACTTAACATCAGGCTTCGGAATGAGGTAGGAACCACCCACTGATCATGGCAAGCTAGGGATTTCCTCACCAACAAACCGCCTTGGATTCGGAACATTTTTGGACATTTCATCAACACTCTGAGGTCCTCTTTCCCAATGTAATCGGTGTCCATCAGGGGAAAGCTCTCAGGGTCCTCAATGTGTTAATAAAACTTACCAATTATTGGATCCCCTTTTTGAGCTGTAATCAAATCAGTATCTGGGGTCTCCTTACTCCATTGTGCAGTTGAGAGATCATTGTGAGCATTTGTATGGGACCTAGTGATAGCAGTGACCTGGATTTCTCCCAACAGGGACTCGATCTCAATTAGACCCCCTTGGATGGCCCCGGTTTTGGCCAGCTGATCAGCTAAGTCATTTCCAGTTTTGTCTGGACCCTCTACTTTTGAATGACCCTTAATCTTTTTCCAGTAGATGGTCATCCCATTCAAGGTGACCAGATCATCAATATTTTGGATTAACTTCCCATGTTTCAAGGGTTTGTTATTAGCACATAACATGCCTCTGGTTTTCCAAATAACCAGGTGCTCCCTGAACCCGTTCCGTACATAATCTGAATCAGTGATTATGACCAGTTTGTGGAGTTGATGTTGGACAGCAGTGAGGATGGCTTGATGCAAAGCCATCAACTCTGCCACTTGACTACTTCGGGGACCAATCTTGTACCCAGCAGAGGGTTCTGGGGACTCATTCACCCATGCATTCCCTACGCCGGCCACAAATTATTTTTCCCCGTTGTTGTCAACATGGTAAGAGCATCCATCCACATAGACAGTGGGCATTCCCTCACACTTGTCTTCTTCAAAGAGTTTGTGTGGGGAATTGAGGTATGCCTCCATGTTGTTCTTGATTTTTAGACTCTCGTCCTCAAGACAGTTTTCTTTGGCACAATCATGCAAGTCAGCCACACCTTGCGCGAGGGGCCTCTTCTTGTTTTGGCCATACCTGACCCCCACAGGAAAGCCTTGCATTGACAGAATCCAGGAAGTAATTCTGGAATTACTGACATTTCCGGCCCGGATTCTATCACTTTGAAGATATTGCAGAGGCTGGTGTGGAGTCTCCACTATGATGTGTTCCCCCTGGATAAACGGGTGGTAATTCTTCAATGCCCACACCGTTGTCAGGAGTGCCTTCTCACAATCGTTGAATTTTTCATCCACAGAGGATAAAATTTTACTCGCATAGGAGATTACTTTATTGACCTTGTCATGCTTTTGGTAAAATACTACAGTCAAGCATGTATTAGAGAACCCTGTCTCCAAGAAGAACTCCTTGTTTCTGACAGGGTAAGCCAGGCAAGGCGCTTGTGAGAGGCTTCTTTTGAGTTGTCTTACTGCCTCGGCTTGTTCTGGACCCCACTCCCACTTGACCCCCCCTTGAAAAGATGAATCAGGGGTCGGGTGATCTCTGCGTAGCGCTCAATGAACTTTCTGCTGTAATTAGTCAGTCCAAGGAGGCTCCTTAGTTACTGCAGAGTTGTGGGGCTTTTCTATTTCTGGAGTGATTCCACTTTCTTTTCCTGGGGACAGAGACCCTGAGGAGTAATCTCATGCCCCAAGAAATTAACACAGGTTCTACACCACTGTGCTTTCTGAAATGAAAGTTTTGCTCCGGCGGCCCTCAATTGTGTCAGAACATAACGGATCTCCGCTATGTGTTCCTCCACAGTTGAACTTTTGATGAGGACATCATCTACATAAGCCAGGTTACCCCTCTCACCCAGGTTGGGCATGGCCTTATGTAGAAAAATGTTGAACTCATTGCCGGAGTTGAGGTATCCAAAGGGAGTCCGGGTCCATGTGTACTGCTGGCTTCCAAAGGTACAAACCAGCTTGTATTGGTCCTCCCTACTGACAGGTACAGTCCAGTATCCATTGGTCAGGTCTATTGCAGTAAATACCTGTGACCCCTGGATCTGGGCCAGCCCTTGGTCAATGTAGGGAAGACGCCATCGGTAAGTATGGACCCATTTGTTGAGCTCCCTAAGGTCGGCGCAGAGTCTCCACTGGCCGTTTGGCTTCTATATCCCAGCACCAGATTATTGAAGGTGTTGTGGACTGGACGGATTACCCACGGGACTCAAGGTTCGTAATGATTTCAGTAAGGGACTCCATTGATGCGAGAGGCAAGCAATATTGATTCACAAACACTGGAGTCATACCAGGGTCCGTGGGAATTGTTGTTGTGTGTCGGTGCGACCACAGTCATACGAGTCCACCGCAAAGAGATCCTGAAAATCCAAGAAAACTTGTTTCAACTTTTGCTTCCGCTCCAGAGTCACACAGGCATCAGCTAGGTTGACTCTCTCTTCAACCATCTGCCTGAAGCCTGGAAAGACTTCTGGTTTTGCTATCTCAGCGGCCTCCTCCAGCTGGGTGGAGAAGTCCCGGGTCAGAGTGTTGATTTGGACTGGTGGCTTCAAGTGGGAAAGGCAGCCCTCATGGACCTGGAAAATCACCTCATCCCTCCTGAAGTCACAGGTCGCATCTTACTTACCATAAGGGCAGGAAGTGTACACCAGGAGGTTACCCCCATGCCAAGTAAAGATCCTGTCTGGTGTTGTATTGGCATCACTGTCACTGTCAAAACAGTCCTTGGGGATTGGTCCTAACAGTTAATTCCCTAAAACAATGGAAAAATATCGGTCATCAACCGCCATTCCAATAATGGTGCCTGCGGCTAGAGTGATACTCTTTAAGTCGCTGTTATCCACCACTATTGGAATGGTGTCATGTTCTATATTGAATAATCGTGTTGGGTTTACCCCCAACCCTTGCTGTTGGAGAGAAGCATTTAGATGAATATAGGAATCAGGGTTTTTCAATTTCTGTCCTCTTTTAGCTTTCACTTCCAGGGAGAATTGTCGGGTCCTTTCTGAGATGGTGACTTCCTCTCCAATCTGAATTTCAACTGCATAAGGTAGCAATTGAGCTGACCTAAATGCTTTCTCTGCATCATCAAAGCCCATGGGATTATCTGATAATCGGGACCAAACTTTGAAGTTTATTAGGTCCAAATTAATGTCAAAGCGATTGAGAATATCACCGCCTTGGTAAAAGGCGGCAGTGACGTCTCACACGACCTAACAATTATGGACTATGCTCTTGTTGTCTATGGAGAATTTGAGCATACACCTGCTTGGCAGGAGATGTTTGGAATTGGGTGCTTCCAGATCCATTTCCCATTTGTCTATGAGTCTAAATGTCGGAACAGCTGGATCTTTTGGGAGTTGGCAGAGCATGGCTTCGCTGATGAAGCTCGTACCGTTGTTCACACACACTCGGGTGAGAACAGAGTCCTTCACTTCATTTAACTGAATTGGGATGAACAACTGCTCTCCAATTTGCTGAACATCAGCCAGGCTCTAATCTCATTTCTCATCTTTCTGGACTATATGAGTAGGAATGTCTGATTGTGGATTCGTAAAGCATTTCAGAGTGTTTCCTTCCAGTGTGGAATACCACCTTAAACTGGAAGGAAGGGTGATTTTCAGAAATAGAGAGGACCCCCCCATCACCAGTATGTTGTCCTACTGCTATTACTGTCACGTCTGGAATTTGGTTGTTCTGGAAGTGAAATTCTACTTGGTCATATTTTTGTTCAACCATGTGGCATATGCCATTTAAACTAACCTGGTTGACACTCTGGTTCAATTTTATGGGTCGGCTCGTCTTGGTCCAGAGGACCTTGTTTACACAGTCTATTAAGGATGACAACCTTCTCAGGAGGTCATTCCCTAGCAAACAAGGGGTGCCCTCTGGAGTCACTACTATGACCAGGTGTTTCACCTTGTGTAGCCCAATTTTAATGTCCAAATCCGCAGTCCCCTCGACGGGAATTTTGTTCCTGTCAAAGTTCTGAAGTTGTCCAGGAAGAGAAGTGAGAGGAATTTGGTATTTCTCCCCCTTCCTGAATTCAGTTCATCAAAGGCCTTTTTGGACGGAAGGGTAGCTTGGGATCCAGTGTCCACCAGTGCCAAAATTGTATCCTGCCCCTGTATTTGTACCAGGGCATAGTATCTTCCCTCCTTCTCCGCAGGGGGGCATAGATAATGCACATTGTTGGACAAGTGGGCTAGTTTTTTAGTTTTGGACATGGAGAGAGAAGAGATTTGGGCAGAATTCTGTGAAGAGTCTTGGGAATCTGCAAGAAAAAGGTGGCAACTAGAGATGGGAGAAGTTTTGAGTTCACCTGGTTCCGGTTCTGGGCTGTCCCCCATTTTTGGAGGCAGTCACCAGGATGGGTTTGAACCAGTGGATTTTGATGTTGTTGGTTCTGGGATGGGATTATGGGCGGCGCTAGCTCAGTCCCCACATCTACCCAGTCTGGATTTGAATCCCTTGGGACCCATTTTTCTTTGGGAGGAGGTCCCCCATCTCTGAAGGAGAAGATCCTTTTCCCAGGATCCTCTGAGGATCCCTCTCCTTCAAATTGGAAGATTTTCACCTCCTCCTCAAAATGGGTCTGTTTGGGTCCTTTGTTTCTCCTACCCCCTCTCTGCTCCTTGGGTGGCAGACTTTCAGGGGTAGGAGATCTTGTTTCTGCTTCCTGGGTTTCCAGGGGCTGTTGACAGTGGGGAAGGAAGCTTCCTTCAAGGATTTACACCCCCCTTCTCTTTGTGCCTCCTCCCTGAGAACCGGTGAGTTATAGGGGTGCTGCCCCCGTCATTGTTCTGGAGCACCAGGTCCAGAGTTTGGGGCATTCTGTGCCGGCATGCTCATCTGAGGGTTCTGCTGAGCCCTCAGCATGTGACCTAGATCCTGTGCCATGTTTTGGACCTGGCGCTCTAACTGTGAAAACCGCTTAGGCTGATACAGGGTTCTGTTTTCTCCGTTGGGCTTATCCCGGGAAGGGTAGCTATCCCGTCTCTTGTAGTACCCCGGGTTGGGAAGATTTCAGTACCCCTCCACCCTTGGCCTCCCCTCTCCCAGATTTGGTTGTCTGGGCTCAGGAAAGTGGGGAAAGAAGGATGGATGATTTTGGGGTTGAAGTTCTGTGGGTACCTGGGGAAAAAGTTCTGCCCAGGATTTGGGGAATTTCTGCCCTCCTGGGGGAACTTAGGAGGGAAGTTCCCTGGGTTAGGTGCTTGGTTGGACCCCCCCCTTGGCCTGGAGGAGTCCACACATAACCCAGGATGGGTCGGTTTCCCTTTTAGCGGGGACGTACATAGTCAGGGCAGTGCAGGATCCCATTTGTGGGACTACCTCCTTAACTCCCTGTCTGTGACTGGCCCGAGGGCCTTCTGGGCTTGGAATTATTCTGTGCAGGCAGGTTTTTAGCCCCCCCATTTCCAAATCTAAAATGGGGGCAACCTTTAGCTCTGCCACCTTAGCAGCGTCAGGGGTGCTGGTCGGTTTGGGGCTTTTCTGAACATTATTTTTATTTTCTATGGGCTTCTGCACCTCATAGATTTGGGTGGCCTGTTCAATGACCCAGTCTAGTGACCTTTTCTCATGAAAATCTCTCACTAGCTGGGTCATGATGTATTTCGGCACTGCATGGAAAAACGTATTAACAAATTCTTTACTGTTCGTGCGCACCCTTTTGGTAGTCTGCGCAAAGGCACGCTTCAACCCCTGCACAAATTCTTGTGGGGCCTGATCCTCCCCACATTGTAAATTGTAGGCTGACTTGCGAGCCTCTTGGGTATTTCTATGAAGAGAAAAGTGCTTTAAGATGGCCGCCCTGTATGTGGACCATCTTGAATGATTTTGGTCCTCCAGCCCCGCAAAGAAACTGAAGTATTCTGGGGAGAATGTCCATTTTACGTACTGAATGATGCTACTGCTGTCTTTCAAATGGAAAGTCTCCATCATTTGCTCAAAGAGCACTAAGTGTTCCCACACAGAATACTTGACATTCTTGTGATAAGGCGTGATGACACTCCTTATTGCCTTAATCTGTTTTAAGGGGTCCTTAAGCAAGGCCCTTTTTGCCTCATTGGCCTTCTTGGTTCGGGTAACCCTGGTCCGTTCATCCTATGACTCAGAGCCACTGCTCCTCGAGGTGCCCGTCTGATTTTCTAGGTCCTCCCGGATTCTGCAAGCCTGGGAATGGCTGGCAGAATGTGGGCACCTAGTCTCCTGTGTCCTGGGACGCTCAGAGGAGTCTTCTGATACCTCCTTGCTTCCAGGATTTGATGGGTACCCCCCCACTGACCTAACTGGGCAGAGGTTTTCAGGATGCCCTTAGTGGGACTACTCTGCTGGGGTTTCCCAATAAATTGCACTGTACTTGGGTGCCCATACCCGGATGCCCACCCATCCATTCCTGGGAGGTACTGGCCTATGAGTCCCATACTTCTGACTGGATAGTTATCTGCCATCCCTGTGGTCCTGGGCTCATGTGCACCAGAGCAGAGTCCAGGGACTAGGAGAGATGAAGGCCTCTGGTACTAGGGCTTCTGAGGTTATGCTCAGGCATTTCCTTTTCCCAGTGAACCTCATCTCTATCAGCCCGTGCTCCCTGTTGGCATGCAAGAGCCTGAGCTTTCAGTTCCTCAATCAAGGCCTTACTAGGTTCTATCAGTCTCTCTTGCATGGCTACCTGTAGCTGGAGCTTATCATTGTGCTGGCAGAGATCCTCATTCTCTCTCTGTGCTTCCTGGTTTGTCTTGGAGTACTGGGCCAGTGTTTGCTGCAGGAGGGTTACCTCCTGTGTCCCGTCCCTACTGGCCTGTTCCTTCCTTTTCAGTGCATCTTCCACCCTCCTGGTGTGCTCCAACACGTTTTGATGCTCGTTTTGGAGGTCACCCAGTCCCTGGAGGGCCAGGTGATTTTCTTCCAGCTTCCCTTTTAAGTGATAGACTTCCTGACCTAAGGTATCCCTTTCCTGAGCAAGAGCCTGCCTCTGTGCCGCCAGGTATCCCTCTGCCTTTGAAGGGCACCAGCTTTCTGGCGCTCTTCCTCAAATTCTGCCTGGGTGTCCAGGTCTTTCAGAAATAATTTGTTGCTCTCTGCCTTTTCTCTATCTAGGTGGCTTTGCAGTGTGACTACCTGCTCTGCGCATACCCTATTGAAATCCAGTTGTTGCTACAGCTTTTACTGGCTCTATAGTAGGGAGTCCAAACCTTCTTGGTACTCCTTCTGCAAGGCCAGAATTCTGGTATCTTGGTCTGCCCTTTCCTGTTGCAGGACACCCATATCTTCTTTGATTTTAACTAGATACTGCCTACTTTTGTTTTCTGACTCCTGGCTCCTCTGCAGCCTCTGCCCAGAAGAGTCCAGATAAGATTGGGCCTTCTCTAATGCCATCTGTTGCCTACTTGCTAGATCTTGGCCTTCAGCACATTTGTCCTGTATGGCTTCCATAGATAAATATAAATATGCCACTACCCTTGCAATATTGTTGTGCTCATCCTTGGCCTTAGGGGCCATATTCACTCAGGGCCACATGTAAGGGACCCTGACCTCTCCAGATATCTAACCCAGTTGCAGTGATCTGTATGTGATTGCCTGCAACCACACATGCTGGTCCTGCTAAGTCCACTCACCTCTCACAAATAACTTATGTAAATGGTGCTCTCTAGCTATCGTGATGTCTACCAATGTCGCCATTCTGGAAATTGATTTCCTTCCTGACTTACAGAAGTTTGTTATTTTATTTTGCAAAACAGACCATTTCCTTTTTAGGGGTGCTTTTACAGCGTAACACTGTGTGGTACCCCAACAGGATTTATGTATCCTATCAGCTAGCACACTATATTAAGCTGCACAATTGGTAGCTCTAATCCAGAAGTCCCGCTACGAGCCCCCAATCTGTAATTGACTACAATCCAGCATTCCAAGTAAGTCAATGCCTAGTCTGGGATGCCCAATGGAAACCCTTATTTATATATTTTTTATGTCAAAAGTTCTTTAAATCTGGATGATGAACCATTATATAACACCCTCTCTTTGGATCACCCCTCACTGAGCCAAGAAGTAGGTTTGTTTTGCAAATTAAAAGGTTTATTTGAAGAATTGAACAATATATATCACAATTTTATTAACATATTAATATCTGAATAGCACACTTATGAGTTTGTACAGTGAGCAGCAATGGGTAATATTACAATATCAACAATCTCTTAAATCAGTTAGGAGTAGGAATAGGAAGGATAAGCTAGCAGAGAATAGTTGATATGGATTCAAGGAAATGCAATGATAGGAAAGAATGCAGCACAGAAATGAAACTTGATACAATTTCCACAAAAGACAATATGATGACTCTTTCCCCTGTGACTACTCACTCCCCCCACTATGCAAAATGAAGAGATGGAAATGAGGGCACACAGGTTTCAGGAATACAATCAATAATGCAGTTCAATCCCAGTTCCCCCCAGAAAGCTTAGAGATAACAGGTATGATTTTAAAACAGGTCAATAGGTATATGAATGTGATTGCAATGAATGTGAAAAATGCTAAAAATGACTTTAATTCGCTAAATTGGATCCAGCAGTAGTGAGAGTTACTTTGGATTGGTTCAGGTCAACACTAGCAATGATTATGAATGATTATCAGATTGAAAACGAAATTCAGCAGTTGAAAACAAGAAACAGCTATTCTGACAAGTGGTGAAATGGAGCTAAATTGCAATTCACAGCAATTTCTCTGCGTGCGTGAAACGCGATTACAGAAAATCTATAAGGAAATGACAGTTACATTTTGGTTCTAGGACGTGCGGTTCAAAAGCTACAGAGGTTTTTGTCAAGGTAGATTTTTGAGAAACAGAATCAAGATTTCAAAATGAAAGATTGCGCTTTAAAGACAAGGAATCAATATGGACTTATACTAAGGGGCTATGAAGAAGCAAGACACTCAACGGGCAGCCACCAGAACAGCGGCGCCTCCGCTCTGATCTCTGTCTGTCAAAACACTTGTCCCTCTTCAGAAAAATATCAGTGCAAAGATGATTATTGCTACAATTATCACAGGCAATATAATGAGAAGAATTCAGGATGGACACAAGATTCTATAATGCAGTTCTGGATAGGTTGAAATGGTTGGAATAGGATTACTTTAAACTAAGAGATGACTATGGACAGTTCTAGAATAGATACTCTTATAGCTTTGGAATGGAGTGGGCCCCGTCAAAGATCTGGTCAAGAGTTTGGCTGGGATTCTCTCGCCACCGGACAGGTCTCAGGCACTCTAGTCTGCGCGGCCTCTTGTACTGGATCTCATGGGTTCTGGATACAGCTCTGATTTCTGGGTCTGGATCTTGGTTCTAGCACAGGGTTCTTAGCTAGAATAGCAAAACAGAATAGCCTGGCTGTTGAATGTGAGCCCCTTGAAATTTAGGAGTTAGAATCAGTTTGCAAAAGATTCTGAGGGCCTGCTGAGAAGGGTTCAGCTTTTAGGCTAGGCCTCTCTGCTTCAAAGTTCTAGAGTTTGGTTCTAGAGTCTCTGTCTGGATATTGTCTGGATCTGGTCTGGATCTTCTTGCAGGGTGCTTCACAAAGAAATCAGTTGAGGAGTGGAAAAGTGTGTGTTGTCTGTCCTCAGCAGTCCCTATTTATGTATTTCCAAAGTGAGTGGGGAGGCGTTCTGGTCCACCCCCAGAGCTGGGCTGACTCAGAGGGTCACATGTCCTTCTTCCTGCCAGCAGTTTGTTGTCAGTCACACCCAAATTAGCACTTCTATTCAGCTTAAGGACTCCATTGTTTTCACTCAGAGCAACAGGCCAGGGTGTCCCTCCTAGTTCCCCTTGACAACAGCCTGTCAATCTCTTAGCCAAAGGCAGGGGAATGTTTCATATGTCCAGGGAGAAGGTGTGGAATTTGTTTGGAACACTGTAAGGGAATCTTTAACTCTTAACCCAATGTCTACAAATTGTCTTTTGTTATAATATAACTCACATTTTTAACACATACATTAAACAATGTCTTGCTTCAAGCCTTTTCAGAATAGAGTTTTAAATTGTATCCACCACTTAGGCTTCAATAGCAAGTCTTTCTTTGGCATAGTTTGAGTTCCATGTTCAACTTTACCCAAAATGGTTTTAAAACGCCGGCTTCTGGTAGAGGTGAGTAACTGTATTACACCCATTTTTCACAGATTTCTTCCAGCAAGCAATAATCAAAAGTATACTTTGTTCAGATATAGATACACTTCTGTGGACCTTATATGTATGTAGATTCTTGCGGGAGAATGATGTTGACCACCCAACAAGGAGGTTGGATCTTTTTGGGTGGTTTGTGAGCCATGACTTCTACAAATTTGACACCAAATAAAAACGGATTTTTGAAACCAGCTCTGTTTCTTTTGCAACGATTTTGCTCTGTGAGCAGCCAAATGATGGGTTTTGGCAGTGGTCTCCTGTGTTACCACTGACATAGGCAAAGAAGATGTTGGCCTATTTTTCAGATTTTCACTGCACACTTTCTGGTGATTTCTGGCGAACAGCATGCTTTCCGGCGGCCATTATGATGTTTCTGCTGCCAGCAATGCACAGTGATGTTGCAGGGCTTGGATTAGTGGGTTAAGACATCCCACATAGATACAATGTATATCCTTCCTTACTTACCTGTAACATTTTTGTTACAATTGCAAATCTGCTTACATGGCTGGTGGCAGTGGTTTTACCTTCATGGCTTTAGTAATTTTTACTCGCAGGCTGTTACTTCAGCCACGATAATGCACAGAAGGGCCACCATTGTTCTCAAACTGTGGAATCTTATTTTTTAAACATATATAGCTTATAGTTTTTGAGGTCTTCCCCTGCAATTCCAAGTGGAAATGATCTCAGTGGGAGTTTCATCTTCAGCGGGAATCCATTGTATTCCTCGCCAAGACTCCAGAGTGTCTGAGAAGGCAGGCGGTGAGGGAGGAGTTCAAAACTCTGCAGTCCTTTCTCTTTCATCTTGCCTGAAAAAGAGCCCAGTCTCAATTTTGGGTTGGCTGTCCTGATTGGACAGACAGACTGCCCCTTTCTGTGAAATGCAGGGAGATATTACAGAAGTTCTACTGTAGTTCCTGTTAAATATTCCGAACCTGGAAGCTGCTGACAAGTCAACCACTGGAGTTGAAACCGAAGAGGAAGATGAATACAATACAGCTGTAGCGATTTCCAGAGACCCGAGAGCCTGGTCTGTTACCAGAGCCTGCTGTTGTCCCCTTTATGTCTCCTCTCAGAGTGCTGGACCAGATTAGAGAAGAGAATTCAACCGGCGATATTGAGTCTTCTCCTGGCTACTGAAAAGGGTGGCAAAACCATAGAACCACATCCAAACATGAAGGCACTCTTGCCTGGAGCCTTCACTGTTGGTCTGGGCTGAAAATTCCCTTCCAGTGTCCTGTCTTCAGTCTTCATGGCAAGGAATTCATCAAACAGGTTTTAGGTTTCAGATCCTGAAGTCTCCCCCGCTTCTTCTGTGCTGAGGTATTGTGCTGACTGGCGTATTTACTTACCCTAAATCTGTGTGATTTCTGTATAGTTTTGGGGTGTTTCTTGTGATTGGGGTCTTTTCATCCAGTTCACCCAGGCCCGTTGTTGGAATCCTTCTCGGGTGTCTTCACAGAAGTCCATGGACCCTAACTAAATCTAAAGTGAAATACTTAATTGTTTTTATAGACTTCTTCAGGAACACTGACTTTCCATGCAACTGAACCCTATCTCAATTTGCCTACAGTTGGATCCTAGACAACTAGGCTCCATCTTCTGCCTCTGAGAGAACTCATCCAATAGACTAGGGAAGGACTGGATAAGAAAGGGATTCTGCCTTGAAAAGTGTAACACGTGTTTTAAGGTTACTTACTTGTGAAAGAGTTGGTTGGTAATTGTCCCTCTGAGAGCGAGCAGTTACAAAAGTTCATACTTACCTTGAATGCATTCTGCCATTCTGAAAAGTATATGTAAAGTTATTCTACTCACCTGCAAATTGGTTATGCATCTTTCCAAAAAGTAATGCTGTTGGCTTCAATTAACTATTTCTTTCAGAATAATAGTGTATACGTTTACCAATTGGCTCTTGCATCCCCTAACTTGCAGTACAGATTGTTTAGAATAAGCCTGCCGTGGGTTTTACTTACCTTGAATAGCTGTGTGCTATCCTTAAATAAGTTAAAGAGTTATTGCTTACCTTAGTCTGTGTTTCACTGATCTGAAAAGCAACTGTAATAGTATATTACATCCTTAGGATTTACCTGCCAAGAATAGCTGTGTGCCATTCTTAAAGTGCCCTTTAGGTGTATCTGACCTTGGTCTGCCTGGTGCAATTATAAATTAGTGTAGAAAGGTATTGCTTACCATAGTCTGTGTTCAACTGATCTGAAAGGCAACTGTAGTTGTATATCACACCAAACGGTCTTACTCACCTGCTATAGCTGAGTGTTATCTTGAAAGTAGTAAGAAGTTTCTACTGTTCGTTGAATCTGTGTGCCACTATCCAGAAAAGTATCCTGATAGCAGGGTTGGTTTACTAAATGGTTCCTTAACTGAGTGTCACTACATGACTGACATGGCCTACTACCCTTGACTTACTATAAAGCAATCTAAAAGTACCTGAAGGTTTTATTCCTAATTAATATGTCTGTACTATATTAAATGTGTTTGATAAGGTCTGACTTCCCTAGAAATACTGTTAGTTTTCTGAACATGGTCTATGGTTTCGTCTGTGGATTTTGAAGCATTGTGATGTGTTTTTATAATGTGTTTATGACCCTTTGACAAAGTACCTAACCCCAAGACTTAACATGGCTGAATTGCATTTATAATAAAGCTTTATTTTTATAATACTTCTAGTTGTGTTTCTATTGAACCCTTGGTATACTACACATTCTTTTTACCTTCCTACAGCCCTCTTTCCCTCCTAAAATAAGCCTGGCTGCTCTGTCTACACTACCATATACTCAGGTGGTACAGCCTTAAACTAAGAGTGGAGCTTTGTACTGTCTCAGTTGTATAGTTTTGCTAAGCCCTTTGTTGGACTTCAGAAAACCTGTCGTAACATAGGCATGCTATGAAGGTTCCCGACAGCTGGCCATATATTTGGGCCCAAGTAAGATTGAATGACAGAGAGGGAGACCATGGCCAAATACAATCACCCACTATGTCAGGTTAAAACAGGAAAAAACAGAAACGACAGCCATGTCTGGCATATAGAAAGGGTAGCTTCTTATGAAAGGAGAGCAACTACAGAGCAAACTGATGTGCAAGAGCAGCTCAGAAGCAAGCTGATGAAAGCCCTCTTGATGGTCTTCCAAAAACCCAACAGAGGTGGTAGAGTAAAGTAATGCACCAACTTGGTAAACATAATGAAACCTCAGTGTTTTCTGGAACATCTGTGGTGAGCAATCAAGGAAATCATGCGCCCACATATATTTAAAAAGTATCTCTGATGTCTTTAACAGCACCAATTATTCAGAAGGAGCCAAATAATGTTCAGGATGTGAGAGAAGAATGATGGCAAGATTAGACAAAATAAATTATATGAACTGGGCTCCTGTGTCTCATGTGTTGGACATTTGGCTTCCATAAGCTTCACATGGCCCAACAGCACTTTTTTGCAAAGCCACATAGAGCTTGACGGTTGTGTATCCGAGCAAGCCTGGAAGTGGGATTGAAGTGAACTTGCAGGAGCAGAGTTGGTAACAGTAGAGTATGGACTAGTGGTGATGCCAGAGTCCTACCACCATCACATTCGCAAGTGAATGTAGTACATTTCTATTTATCCCCCAGAATTTCTGATCCTATTGCCTGACTACTGGTGGCAACTATTGATGATCTGATGAATTCATCATTTAACTAGTTCTCTGTTCACTGTTTTGATTACTTTCTGTGCATTCACTATAGCTCAATTCATATAATGTTTTCACCTTTTTTAATGTACTAATTGCATGCAACTATCAAAGTTGATATGCATATTGACAAGATTGAGTGCCACAATGCTTAAGAAGATGTCTCAGAGTGTTTAGCACGTGTTGCAGGGATCTGTGTTCACATGCCAAATCCCAGCAAGGCTGATTATGCTTTTCTTCTCTTTCAGAGAGGTAAGCTTGAGCATAACAACTAGTGGGGATTGTTACAGTTACACTTGTTACACTACACTTAGCTCAGGGGCAACGTGTTTGCCTTGAAAGCAAGACAACGCAGCACAGTGTCAAAACCTGATCCCGTGCTTAGAAACCAATCTCTGGTATTAAGCGCAGCATAAACGAACAAGCATAATTATAATAATTATGCTACACAAAATGTTCTTACACCAACATATGAAAGGCATACAAAACTCAAAGAGCAAATCTTATAAAAACAAGGGTAGCCAGCAGAGCAGCATAATGCGTTAGTCGGGAGAGGTTAGGCAGTCCAATTGGATTCAGTGGAACCAACCTTTTAAGGATAATATTGTACAGTTACTGAGTAACATCTCCAGTTACTAACATCAACCTTGCTCTGCTTGCATGTCTCATCTCCTCCTTCTTCTCCAACTTCCAGTGTTACGCAGATGACACACAGCTCTTGCATAGTCCATTATCCCTAACTGCCAATCTGCCATCCAGTCCTGTGCACCTCCAACGATCTCTGTCTCAACGCCTGTAGAACTGAGATCCTTCCCATTGGGACCCCTGCTCCCTCCTTCTTCCCTTCACTCTGGCCTTCCTCCTTCGGCTCTCCCCCTACACCTTCTTCTGAAGACAAAAACCTTGGAGTCATCTTTGACTCCTCTCTCGCCTTCTTTCCTCACACTCAGGACATTGCCAAGAAGTCCCACTTTCAGCTCTTCCTTCTCAAAGGATTTCTCCCTTTTCTCACTTTACCCAAGAAGCTCAATGTTACCTGAGTCCTGCAATAGCCTCCTCCTGAATCTACCTTCTTCCACTCTACGACCCCTGCAGCTAATCCAGAATATGGCAGCAAGACATATTCTTGGCCTTAAGCCAAGGGACTGCATCTCTCCTGCCCTAAAAAGTCTTTACTGGCTCCCTGTTGCTGCACATATTACATACAAATTCCTCTGCATCATCCAGATGGCTGTTTGGGCCCAGGGACCACACTATCTTCAACTTTATCTTACTAAATACTCTCCCTCTAGACCGCTATGTTCCTCTTACACCAACTCTTTGTGTGTAAAGCATTTCGCCAAACAGAGGGAAGGTGGTTGTTCGCTTTATTCAGCTGGCTCCCTGCTATGGAACAGCTTCCCCCTCTCTCTGCACCTTGAGCAGGATTTTCTTAAATTTCGGAAGCTCCTTAAAACTTTCTTCTTTACTTCCTCCTTCCCTTGCACTCTCCTCTGCTAATCCCACAGTTGCTGTGATTGGTGTCCGGGGGCTTTATGCATCCTCGGGGTCCCTGACCTCCCACACCCAATCGGCCCAGCTCCTGTTTACCCTTAGCACTTGCATTGGCACACCCTCTACCCGGAGGTTCGCACTTACACCTAACGTGGCCCTGGCTGTGTAGCACTTAAGAATCCTAGAGCGTCATTGGTGGCCCACCCATGAGCTCGGACTCCCCAGCACTTACCCCCTCTTCCTTCTTCCTTGCTACACTTGCACATTCTGAATACTCACAAGGCACAGTAGGTGCGTCCCTTCTACCTTTTCCCCCCTCTGCTATTAAATATTGTGTTTTTAATGTTTTTTTTCACACCCTTGCTTGCTTTGAAACAGTATTTTCTTTTTGTATAAGCACCTAAAAAGCATACAATAAACAAAAATAAATACATTCCATAGTCAACCTCCTGGTCCAACAGGCAACACTGTGCACCCTGTGTTTTATAGTGCACTCCGTAGACTGGTCTCTTAGTGAGTGGCACAGCCGACTTTTGGTGTTGTCGTTGTCACATAATGCTGAGGGCACTTTGCTTCACTTTGGGCAATTTTATATCTTACACTGCCCACACTTCGATGTTGTCTGTGCAGGGCTCAGTGGCCTGCTGGATAAGAAACTCTTGCAAAGCTTTTCATTTTACCTGAGGGTATAGAAAAAGCTACCTTGTAGTTGAACTACAACATTGCATGTTCAGTTAGCAAACACTCTACTAGGAGACAAAGGGTTTGCACCATTGTATCAATGGTTTATTTATGTTACTTTCAAGTGTGAAAGTGTGAAATTGACTTTCCTGATGTTTAAGGGGAGCCTTACAATGCTATCTTCTAATTTTGAATACACAAACTTCACTCTCTTAAAAAGCATTTGTTTGTTTTTCAATGCTTGGACTTGTGTTCTTTCTAGAAGGTTCTTCAGGCTATATCCATTTGGAAGGGGGCCCATCACGGTTTTACTAGGGAGCTGTGGATGGCCAAGGCTAGCAGGATCGATCTTCTATAACTGAGTGGTGGACTGCAAAGGGGCACTTTCTCCAAAGTTTGGCCTGTAATGGAACACTGGGATGTTCCACTTCGGATGACAGAGACCAGGGAAAGATGACCAGGGAACCCAACTGATAGCACCACTGGGTCCAATATCTTTGGCTTTGGGTGACACCTGGTCCCTGTGACATTTCCTCGGTGTTCTACAGAAATAGTAGGGAACTAAATCAAATCCGTCCTATCAGTTGCAAGGCAGGTTTTCAGCAACAAGATTTTTCAAAGATGTTCTTCTTAATTGCATGATATTACAGAGCGATCCAGAATGCTACCATGTCTGCTCTGTGAAGAACAAAACTTGGAGCAGGTACCCTTTACATTAGCCTTTTTTCCTAATATCTATAGTTGGGGTATGCCATGTAGGTTTTTGAAGATGTTGGTGGCATTATACAAACTCACTACTGTGGCTGTACATGTCTTGATAATACAGGACATGTGTCTCAGTCTATATTCATACATAACCCTTATAGGCAAGACTGTGTCCTTGTGCCACTTTTATTTAACCAAAATCTTGCTGACATATAAATCTCAGATATTCCACATGCCTTTCCACTGTGGTTAGGTTTTAATAAACTACGGTGATTGGGGTATTCAGACACTATAGTATTTCTTGATTGCGACTCCTGCACTGGGCTTTTCATGATTATTCATTCTTCAAGGCTAAATGGTAAACCTAGATCTAGCCAATACTAACATATAAGGAAACTACTGTCTTTAATTGGTGTATGAACTCAATACAACTGGAGTATATTTCTCAGTACCTGTACCTTGATATTACAATTGACCAATCCTTAACTTGGAAATATTACACACTGCTACTAATTCATACATGTATTGAAGCATCGATTGCGACATTACGGTGGGTACAGTTTACGACCACTTATTAAAACATATAAATCAGTTTCTTATATCAAGTTATTACATAATGATTCATGCCGGAGTCTAGTCTTTAAGAACGGGACCGGGTTTTGAACCTGCGCTGTGCGGTGTTTCCAAGACAAGTACCTTGCCCCTGAGCTATCATCCTGGCTACATACAAGTGGCAAGTGGCCACTCTGATCATGTGTGGTTCTGAGATCGCGTCTATTCTTTGATAGACGTGAGGGGAAATATTTAAAACAGATTCTTGTTTTGGTCTCAAGTATACCAGTGGGATATATTAGAGCCGAACTTGGATTAAGTTCGCTGGGAACCATAGCACTGCAACACATACTTATTTTTTTACATCAAATATAGCCAGGCTCACACCTCAATTCTCTGCTATACTGCATTTCTGAAGTATTAACATCTTCACTATACAAAACATGTGCACCTTATCTGGCTAAATGCTGTACCATAAGCACCAAACTCACGACTTTGTATCAGTTGAACATGTCTGATCAGCCACTTAAGTATTTCTAAGGCCTTGTGGGTTCAAGGCAAGTGGTACTTGATCATGAACTACATCTGGGTGATTTCAGTACTAAGACTCACGCCTGGGAATACATAGCATGTGTGCCCCAATTTGGGGCTATTCCTAAATTTGTCCAGGAATGTCCATGTCCTACTGTTAGACAGGATAACTCGGTCCTTCACTTTTATTTGCTGCCCCCTTCGGAGGTGTTGGTGTCACAATCAAGCACCCAGCGGCATGACGGGATCTGTTGCAGAAAACATCCATTCTTATATTGTAGAGGAACGTCTGACCTGAGACGTCATTATATGGGAAAATACGATTTGGGGATTTCCGATGAACTGAGTCTATTACGACGTACTCTAATCAAGGGGCACGATCACGTGATCATGTTTTCTGCTATTCAAAATTTGCCATGGAATTCAGAGCAAACTGAAAGTGGAAAAACATGTTTTTCTGTAGTTGTAAATGATTTCTATGTTACTGCATAAAGATCATGTTGATCACGTGTACACATGTAAAGAAAGCTATATTTAATAATTGGCTTATACATTACAACAATAGTTCATCCCACAGAAACCTCACCTTTTACCACTCCAGACACATCTCAAATACTTTCAGATTCACCATATATTTAGCACACAACATATCCGTGCACAGATCATCTATCTATACGTTTCTGAATAAAAAAATAAATAAAGATACTTTAGAAATATGATCCTTTCAATCAAAATGCTGTGTAAAGTGAGTGCATTGTTTGCTGGACTGCTGGATTTTAGAGTAATGCGTTGTACTTAAGCACCCTTCTTCCTTGAAAGCGGTTCTTTTATTGCATCGCTGTAGCACTAAACGATTTATTTGTTATTTTACAAAACCTGCAAAGCCTTTCCACTTTGACTTCACATAGCCTCGCAAAAACAGTTCCATCTGATACTTTTAAAACACGCTTCCTTTAATGACGACCATTTTATAACCACTTTCCTAGCAATTTCAATCGCGCCTGCTTTGAGAACTTGACCTCTGCCACTCTTGAAATGGTGGGCCTTGCCGCACACAAAGGCTTGCTCGCACTTCACTAGCAGTTCACGCACTGAATGAGATGGTTCCGGCTTACAATGGCACAGGGAGCAGGAAAAACAGCCAGCGTACTAAAGCAAGCATTCTAAATGGAACATAATAGGTGTTTTCCACTCTTTCTCGCTCTTTCTCTCTCTCTCCATGCTGCATGGTCATAGTGTGACTGCAGGCCTCTAAGGCACGTTAGGCTATGTATGTTATGGTATGCTTTTGATTTTTAGACATTTCATTTCGCAACGACTTCTATTTCCATGGTATATCCGTGCTTTTTGGAATCCTTATAGGAGTCGTTTTGCATTTTTAAGATGTGATTTTATAAAAGCTATTGCCAACAAGTATTAAACACGTTTTGCATTCCCTCAAACTGAACCAGCCCACAACTGCGAAATGGTGATTATCCATTATTAGCACATGGACGCCAGTACTGACCTCCTCTTAGCCAATCAGAATGTTCAGTAAATACTGGTAATGACTGAATTCTGAATATTCAGAGACATCAAAAGTAAGAAGAACAAACACAATGCAAATTCTAGGCACAATTTCATTTAACAAGTCAATCCCTCTCTTGCATGATACATATTTACATGACTTTATCTCGAGTGTGCAGGGAAGTACAGGTGAGTGTGGTACCCCGTTCACCTCCCTACTTTGCTACTGTTTGTCTATTTTCGTGCTCTGTGCGCTCTTTCTTCTGCTTTCCCACCTGCTTCTTGCATCCTCAGAGTTTACCGGTCGCTAGCCTGCCCCTCACTCCCATTGGATGCAGTTCTCGCTACAGCAAGATACAAAAACCTTTGCAGCCACCCCTGCACCCTGCTTTAGTCCGGGTGTGCAGGGGAGTACAGGTGCATGTGAAAACCTGTTCCCCTCTGAATTCAACACAATTCTGTTTCTATTTCTCATTCCTTTGCTTCTGTTTGTCTATGTTTGCACTCTGTGTGCTCTTTTCTCTGTCCTCCTACTCGCATCCTGCATCCACAAAGTTTCCTGCCACCTAGCCTGCCCCTCACCCTCTTTGGCTGCCATTCCCGCTACAGCGACATACAAACCTTTTGCAGCCACACCTGCACTCCTCTTTAACTCAGGAGTGGAGAAGTGTACAGGCGAGCGTGGGACCCCATTTCCCTCTAAATCCTACCCAATTCTTTTTATTTTTTCCCTCCTTTGCTCCTGTTTGTCTTTGTTTGCTCTCTGTGCGCTCTTTCCTCTTCACTCCCACCTAGTTCCTGCATGCTTGCAGTTCCTGCACCCTGGCCTGCCCCTCCCCCCATTTGCTGACTGAACCCTTCTTAGTACAATCACTCAGGCAGCCCTCGGCTGAGGGCTCCGAGGCAAAGGGCAGTTCCGGAAGAACCAGCTCCAGTCCGTGTTTGCGCGGGGAGTATTACACGTAATTTCGCTGAGGGTGTGAAGAAAGTATCACACACAAATTGGCAGGGTGGGACCTCCCAGGTGTGCCCTTTCCCCTCCTCCCCAGGCCCTGCAGGCAGCTCACACCACAGGGGAATACCCTGCACCCCAGGCCATGCCCCGCAGGCAGCCCATCCACCTTGGGAATGCCCCGCAGGTAGCCCATCCACCCTGGACATGCCCCCCAGCCAGCCCACATGTCACCATGCACCAGTGAGCACCAACTCATGTCCCCCTGCAACCCCACCCACCCAGCAGTGACAGGCACCTGCCAGCAGGCCCTGACTCATTTCTCCCTGTACCCCCACCCACCCGGCAGTGACAGACACCTGTCGGCAGGCCCCGACTCATGTCCCCCTGCAACCTCATCCACCAGCAGTGACAGGCACCTGCCAGCATGCCCCGACTCATTTCCCCCTGCACCCCCACCCACCCGGCAGTGAGGGGCACCGGACAGCAGGCCCGACTCATGTCCCCCCCCAACACATCATCATGATCCACAATCAGGGCCCTCATGGCCACCCAAATCCCACCGCACATCACCCCTGCCCAAAGAACCAACCAAGTATTACATCCACCCCACATTGAAATGCCCATTACATGAAACAACCCAAATGGCATGTATGTACATCAACACAAGTCCATCACACACACACAATGGGTGCCAGTGAATGTGAAAACCCACATCGTGACATGCATGAAACCAATGAGAGAATACCACACATTGAAGTATGAAACAAAAATGTATTCAACACAAAATGAAGTGAATAAAATGAAAACACGCACTAATGGAAATAATAAATAAAATGCAGCATGTTCCAAAATGAAAAAAACATGAAATAAGAATCCAAATAAATCCAAATGAAAATGTGCCCAAAGTCACTGTCCAACACAGCAAATCCAAAGGGAAAGAAATAAGTAAAATCCATTGCTCCATGGTGAAAAATAAAATAAAATGACGATAAATCCATTGTTCAACTATATACAAATAACAAATCCAGGGTCCATGAGCCCAACCATTGAAATTAAACCTACAAAAAACTACCTAATGAAGAACTATCTACAAAAAGGTGGGGCATAGTCCAAGCGCCCCAAATGAAAGAAAAGCATAAATGAAACCTAACACTAACTTACTATATACAATGGCCGTGGGCAAGTCCTACGGCTCACTTGCCGATTTCTCGGGCCAGGGCATCATCGAACTCCTGTTCTATGTCCTGGAGGCGGGCCTGTTCGATGGCTCCGAGGTTTTGCAGGGATAACGCCATGTCCAACTCCAACTCCCTGCAAATTGCCTCGAGGCACTCAGCCCGCCTCAGTCCCTGTGCATGGAGTTCTCCGCCCTGACCATAGTGAGCCGTGCCTCTTCTGCCCGCCGCCGCTCCACATCTATGTGCTGGCCCAACCGCTGCCACACTGAAGACACTCCCAATCCAAGGTCCTCCTGCCCACCGGCCGATGCCTGCCCCTCTGATGTTGATGGCCCAGAGCCATCATCGCTCCCATCTTAAGTCTGATGCCGCTGTGCCTGTGCCCTGCCTCTTGATGCCTGCACGTCCTCCTCCTGCTGGGGTGCAGTTGCTGGTGTGGCCACCCCTGCTGGACCTCTGACTCCCGACTGTGGCAGGGATATGTCCTCCACCAGCCTGGCCGATGGGTCAGAGGCAGCTCCACAGGGTACCCAGGTGATACATGGGCCAGAAGATGGCACGGAGTACATCTGGCGCATAGTGGGTTCAGGTGAGGAGGGGGTCAGAAGAAGGTCCAGCAGACGGAGGAGTCTAGTCCTGGTGACCCGTCCCTGTAGGTCGACGCAGTCAAAGAGGCATCCGAGATGACGTGCAGTGTCTTCACGAAAAGGTCACCTCGCATGCCCCGTTGACGCAACGCCATCCCAGCCAGGACAGGCTCAACCCGGTCCCGGATTGCCACGTCAGCAGGGAGAGAAAGGCCAGTAGTTGTGCGCTCATCCCCTCCCTGAAAACTGGTCTGGACGTAGGCATCCCTGCTGGTGCGGAATGATGCAGTCACAGGATCGGGGACAGGATTACACACTGGCACCTCCGCGGCGGCCTGTGCTGCCTCCTGTCCCCGCCCCTGGACAGCACCACTAGCACCAGTGGAATCCCCCCTCCAGACCCTGTGTGTGTCCCTTCCACGGCCTCCTCCTCAACCAAACCCTCCACCAACCTGGATGACTCCGTGCCATCTTCCTCCATCAGACCCTGTAGGGTCTCAGCTGCCCCATCTGCTGCCGAGGAGTCCACCTCCGACCTCCGCCTCTTGGACCTAGCCTCGGCAGATGTGGCCACGGACGCGGCATCAGACTCCTCACTCCCCGATGAGATAACAACCTGGGAGGGGAGCTAGGCCTTGCGTCTCCGGCTGGCGGTTCGGATCCCTGCCACTTTGCTCCACAGCACCGTCTCCTCCCTCTTCATCAGTTGACGCTGCAGACAGGGAGAGATAGAACACAGGCATCAGGGCACTGTACAATGGTCTGATACACACATGACAGTTGTACATGAGTGGCAGTGTCAAACTTCAAACATGGCATCACACTTCCCAACACACATGTCATTTCAACTCACACACATAGCACATCAACAGGAATGTTGGACCAGGCAGCACCATCCATACACAAAAAACAGCATGAGCAGCTGAAGGTGAGTCTGACATCACATGCAACACGGGGAGTGCAGAACACATGCACACACGCCACCAGACATACGTGCATCTGTACATCACCACCTGTCGCTGTGATAACATCCCCATCCATGTCACATCTGGCAGTCAGCCTCCTACATGTCAGTGCCACATGCATCCATGGTGTATCACAGTTGCACACTTGTCAAATACACACACAAGCAAATGTACATAGTGCAGATACATGCAGGTGGAAGCAGCATCCATGTGTGACACCACAACCAAGCTACAGTACATACACAGGATTTAAAAAATGTGTGCACCCACACCTGCATTTACCAAGCATGCTTACCAAGACATACACCATAGATGTGTCTCACACATGAGAGGACTGACATGCAGCAGGCTCATTTCCCTGTACATACACATGCATACATGGCCCTACACAGACATATGTACAACCTGCACACTCCTGCTACACCTCAACATGCACAGTGTCCAATCAGTACACATGTACACTTACCGCTCGACTCCAGATGGGTATGCCTCTCAAGGACCTGGAGGTGGAGCGCTGGGCATATACATTCCAGGACCCTCATTTGGTTGTTGGTTAGGCGGACCCGGCACCCCTTGGCATCCGCTGCCTTCAAGAGGCGCCAGGCCTTGTTGAGGGTCCTGGACCTGAAGTCCTCCCAGCGCTTCCGGACGTGTTAATTGTTGTGGACTGCCACCCCCTCCTCGTTGAAGGCAGTCACAATGTCCATCCAGATCCTCTTCCGTCCTTCATTGTTGGTGCGCAAGCTTCCAAAGAGGGCATCATACTGCCCCAGGACTTGCTCCACCAGGATTCCAACTTCACTGATACTGAAGCTGGTAGCCATCTGCCTCTCTGGCTGGGGGTTGCGAGTGGTGCCAGATGGTGTTGTGTCTGACATGGCAACCCCAGAGGCAGATGTGGGTGGGCAACTGGGTCCTGGGGCTGGGCTGTGGAGCGATGGTATCCCAGTCGGGAATCTGCAGTTCGAGCAGGGGTGGTCACAGCAACTGAACCCCTGCAAATGGCTGACATGCAGGCACCAAATAGCAGGGCACGTGGGCAGCAGGCAGGCAGGCAGGCAGCAGAAGATGGCAGGTGGGAGCATGCTCCGGGCTCTCAGGGGCAAGAAAATGGCCTTCTGGGCAGGAGCGTGGTCTTCTGTGTGTTGTTGCGTGGCCAGCTTGCGTGTGCCAAATCAGGAGTGATTTGGCACATGAAAAAACTGCACATCAGCGTGTAATTCGAGGAAAGGCCCTTAGCGCGTAAGCGCGTCTGTGACGTGAAACACAAGGGCGTTTGCCTCAACATGGGTGCATGTTGATTGTACACGTGCAAAGACTGCACGTCCGGGTGTGACTGCGTGCAATTGGAGGAAAGGGCCTTAGCGCCTATGTGCGTAAGTGACGTTGCACGTGTGGGCTGGCTTAAAAGGTACGCGTAGGACGCCATTTACTTGTACACTTTTTGTGGAGAGCGAGCAGGTGATTCTTGTACTTCTTGTCAGTTCACACGTGATAACTTCACAATGGTTCCAGTTCGTATTCCCTGTTTACTCAGACAACGTCCAATTCTTATTTTGGCGGGGGTGTTGCCAACACCCACACAAGCGTCTTTTTCACATTCTTTTTCCAGGCAGACGGTGAGTCGCGCATGTATTTTCCAACTGTGGTTTCCCCTGTGTGCCACGTACCCGTTCAGAGGTCATTGTAGGCTGCGTGTACCACGCGTACACTTATTTTAGTGTTTCAGGGTGCCACAGCGTAGTGTGGGTTAATTTTTCCATGCACATCCTCTACCAGTGGTTGCGTGCATGTTAAATATTGTTTTCGGGGTGCCTGTGCATTGCGTAGCTCATCATCTTCCCCCAGGGGTCACAGACAGCCTTGCTAGAACACTAGGGTACGAGTTCCATCTAGTACCCTACCCCTTTAACCCCAATAGCCCAGGACAATTGTTTACTGCAACTCCCATACGCACAACATCAGTGCCATGGCTGGGAGGCGACCAAGCAGTAAGGGGGGCAAAGGTGGCCGACCTCAAAGAGGTGGGCGCGGTAGGGGACATGGCTAGGATTTGCAGGGTGGCCAAAGAGGCCAGTTTGTGGAGGACCAATCAGGGACACCTATGTCGCCCCCACCCCCAATGGTTCAGGGAGATGTAGCTGACACCATCATCCCTTGTTAAACCGGCCCATATTGTCAACAGAACCGGCACCGGATGACTCCCAGGCTGACTTTCGTGTCACCAAGTATAAGCCATGTGTGTTGGTGAAAGTTGCTGTCACCAGGCCAAGTGGATCTGGGGCAGCAATGTCATCTGCTGCCCCAAGTAGTCAGGGTGAGGAGGCTGCAGGGGAAGCTGCAGCTCAATCCACTCCAACTCCAAGTCTCCCAGCCAGGACAGTGTCGGTCCAAGTCCATCACACCGAGGTTGGTCCTGCCAACATCACCCAGCAGCCAATGCCTGCAGTGAGACCTTTGGTCTTCGTGCCTTTGGCAACTTCCAGTGCCCAGTCCACCTGCGCTTCTGACCCTACCAACCAGAGTGGCGTAAGCCACTCAGGGTCCGCACCACCTGCCAAGAGGAAGAAGGGTGCTCTTGCAGTACAGGCTTGGACCCCAGACACAGCTACCCACGCCGGCACGTCAAGGAAGCCTAGTTTCAATGATGCAGAACTAGATGCACTTGTGGGCTATGTGTCGTCCCATGACCGCGAAATGGTGGTGACTGCAGGGTGCAAGACTACAACTGCTCAACGTAGGGCCCATAGGCAGACCATCGCGGACCACATTAGTTCCCTTGGATTTGTAAAGCGCACAGCTGATGATTACTCTAAGTGCTGGAATGACATGAAACACAGAGCAAAGAACAAGCTGGCTTCAAATCATGCCTCTACTCTGGGGACTGGTGGTGGGTCTCCACCAGAGGAGGAAGAACTCACTGAACATGAGTCTGTTGCTGAAACATTCATCACAGAAGATCAGATACAAGGTGTGGGACGCCTACCAGATCTTGAAGCAATGTCCGTTGAGTGACCATACATGTGTGTGCAATCCATGTGTATGTTGCTTGGGTGATGTGTTCTGATTGAGTGCCAGGTGAGGCTGTCTAGTCATGACTGTTATGGGTCACCCATGTGGTCCCTCAAAAACATTCCCCGGCCTTGTGTTTCCGTTTCACAGTATCCCTTCTGACCACAGTTCACTTTTTGCACATGATTAATCCACTTGGCTTTCAGCTGTCCTCTTGCCACAGCAATGTTCATACTCTGTTCCTCTTCATTCAGCCTGATTGAGAAATGATTAGCATATTTACCAGACATTTTTGAGGCCTAATGTCCCAAATGTGACAATCTTCTGTCATAGTTTACTCCACACAATGGCCCACATTTATTGACTTATTAGGGGAAAGTTTGGTACAATCAGGCTGATTGAGTAATGTGCACCTACACATGGCCTGCACACTATCATTGTGCATCCGTGTTTGAATGTTGAACATGACAATAGTATCCTCTCATGTCAAAGTGACCAGACATTGATGTATCCATGTGCCTGCCATCACTGCATCAGTAAACACTGGCTTTGTTGCAGCGTGTGGCACATGCATGTTTTCTCACTCTTATTTTCTTGTTTTATATCATGATGTCCATCTCACATGGTTGGGTCACAGTACTGATTAGCTACCATCTGGGTGTCCTTGCCATGGTTATGGTATGTGCCGTCTGTGTGCTGGCATGTGTCATGTATGTGGATTGTCCATGCCACGGACAGGCTAATGTTTGATGCGACTGCTATCCAACATTCAGCACATGTGTTGGTTTTCAATCTTGCAGTTATCAGTGTGTGATTTTTGCCTCCCCTTCCAACTCATTGACAGTGCATGCATGCCAGAGTTATTGTCATGTGGGACATGTGTCATTTATGTACTGGATCTCTTCCTCGTCATGCCTATGTGTGTGTGCTATGGTGTTCATGCCTGTTTCCATTTGTTATCTGTCATGTCATGTTTTTTCAGATGATGAGGCACTTGATGCTGTTGAGGAGATGGCACAGACCCAGAAGGACTCACAGCCACAACCGGGCAACAGTGGAGGACGTGGGGTGGTGTTGGGTGAAAACCCATTACTCCTACAGGTCATACTGTCCACGGGTGTCTCTGGGTACACCTCCGAAGACCTCTATGAATCAGGTGTTGAATCAGACTTGGAGACATATTTGCCGTCGCAGGTGAGTGTTTCTAGTCGGGATGCTGTTCTGTCCAACCCACCTGCACCGGGGGTAGACCCCTCTATGGGCATTTCAGTGTTAGAAAGTCTGCCTGTGGCAGTTACGGATGTAGGTTCACACTCCACAATATTTGCTCCTGTTCCTGGGCCAGCAGATCAAAGGAGGAATACAGTTCTGCAGCCTCAGGCAGTGCCAGCACAGCAAGATGCACATCGCCTTGCCCCAAACAGGTGTGGTGGCCGCCAACGCTGTGGCCGTGCGCCACCAGGCAATAATGTGTGGGAGAACTCCATCTACACTATAGCAGCACAACAGGGGGCATTGTGTGAAATGATGGCTCAGGCAATGGATAGGGTGGCCACTTCCATTCTCCCCCCTGAAAGGCAGATGGAGCTCCTGCAGCAGGCAACAGACTCCATTTGCCACTCACACAGGGAGGACATGTTGGCGTCCGACAGGGACCGACGGGCTGGACTGGAGACTCTGCGCACAGCCATATCTGTAGAGTCACAGGCCCACAGGGAAGCCCTCAGGTTAGAACACAGGTCCCTCAAGATACTCTCGGTGAGTTTGAGGTGTCCCGGAGTACAAGGGCAGAACAGTAGCTGGAGCAGCTGACACGTACACTCTCAGCTGAGCTCCAAGCAACCCGTCAGGAGATCCGGGCATCAAGCGAGGCCATGCAGGCAGAAATGCGTGCTACCCATGAGGTGCTCCATGGGGATCTCTGTACTATCATCCTGCAGAACCAAACCTTTCACACCTGCATGCTTGCTGCCATAGAGGAGCATGCCAGGGCTTTGTGTGGGCTGCCTCCCATATCACTGCCACCTTCTGATGTACTACCAGAGGCCGGTGACAGCGACGGCAGTTCTCCCACTGTAGCGTAGCCATGCAGGCCATGAGCCCATGGAGGTATTTTTGTTTTTTCTCAACATCCACGCATGTGGGTGTTGGGGTGCACCCTGTACCTCATCCCTCTAGATGGCCTCCCCCCCTGGTCCACACATGGCCATTTTTGATTCTTTTTTTTTTTTAACAGTGTGGTGTTTTGTGTGGCTCCCGTATGCATCCACTGTGTATTCCAGCTGGGCACGTGCAGGCTTTTCCTATCTTTGGATTAGATGCTTGGGTTCTTGAACACATACCCCTCCTGCTTCCCCTTTCCATGTGCTTGCAAAGGGTGTGACCAAATGACAGTAACTTATGCAGTGACATTGAGCTCCCATAAGTTGTGTGGACAGTCTGTAGTCAAAACTGTGTGTACATTACTAGTGGGTATTGTTGTGGAAATCTCCACTGCATGGTGGATTTATGTATGGTTCTACATCCCTGACTTTTTCCTTATATACATGTACCTTCTTCACGTCTTAACAAGGCCATCTACTTTGCAGATGCAGTTCATGTTGTATGCAGTTCACTGATACATTTGCCTTCCAGCAACAATCTGCAGGTGGAAGGGGTCAATTTGCTGCCTTAGTCGTGTTGTGACACTTACACTACTTTCATTTGTTATTGTAATATATTGCCACTTTTTGAACATGTACTGATGTTTTCTCTTGCTGGTAAGTATTTGTTCATGTGTGTTGTTTTTGTATTCATTATTGAGAGCAAATTGTTTATGGCCTGTTTCCATTTAGGACAGTGCACTTTGTGACACTTGTGTCATGTGTTGTGCATTCATTTGGTTGCTTTTACATTGCATGCCATGCCATGGTGTGTTGGGGAGGTGTTGGGTGACATGGCACTATTTTGATGTGGTATTTTGCAAGGCTGTAGTCCTTCATGCTGCGTGAATTTGTGCCTTTTTGTGACTCATCATTGGGTGTCTTTGAGTAGATAGGGATGCACACAATGTACCACTTCCAGGTGAACAATCTCAGGTTGGTATGGTTGTGACAGTTGACTGTCCCTTTGTCATCATCATTGATTGCGAGGTGGTATGTGCCAGGCCTGTGTGCACTCCGCTGGGGTGGTTTTTTAGGTGAAGTAAATTGCCACAAGCTGGGTCCAAGCTGCCTCACCATGTGCCCTTTCACCTCCCAGGCGCAGCGGGCGTGCATGTGGTTGGGGATGTGGGAGCACCACCATGTTCACCGGCACGCTCCGCCAGGTTGCAACATTGTGCAGGACACATGCTGCCACTATGATCCTGCACACTACTGGGGCGCATAAAGCAGCTGCCCACCAGAGCGGTCAAGGGAGTGAAAGCGTGACTTGAGCACTCCGAATATGCGCTCCACTGTGCCCCGGGTTGCAATATGGGCTGTGTTGTATCTTACCTCGGATGGTGTGGTGGGGTTCTGAATTGGCGTCATCATGTAGGTGCTCAGAGGATAGGCACTGTCCCCTGGGGAGGTGATAATGGTTGTCATTAGTGGGGTTTTCCCATTTCTCAGTCTGTGACATGCATGCATGTGCAGAGGCATTTATACTCACCAATTAGCCATGTGTCGCCATGCCGGC
The DNA here is from genome assembly GCF_040938575.1 of Ambystoma mexicanum. Lineage (NCBI taxonomy): Eukaryota > Metazoa > Chordata > Amphibia > Caudata > Ambystomatidae > Ambystoma > Ambystoma mexicanum. The sequence goes on from NC_090928.1 coordinate 1,155,749,853, forward strand.
CTGCTTCCAGGTCCCGGTTTAGGGGTGACATTCTGAATATGAAACTATCATGGCTGGACCCTGGATAGTTGGCATATACTGAGGTGACGATTCCCTTGGCGTCACATACAACCTGCACGTTGATGGAATGTCAGTGCTTGCAGTTTCGATAGATATGCTCAGTGGCCCTGGGTGGACATAGAGCCACATGGGTGCAATCAATGGCACTTTGGGGAAGTGTGCCACCCCGTAAAATTGCTGGACAACAGCCTGCCTTTCTGCAGGTGTTCTGGGCATGTATATGTGCCTGCGGACTGAGGGGCGTGCAGTCCTGATGACCAACACCTGGTGTAGGCAGCACTTGTCTGAACCAGTAGCCAAGAAGTTCAGTACATTGAGCACCTTTTCCAAGGGGCTCAGTGCTTGGGAGGACATGGTGGGTGATGTGAGCTCATCCTCCCACTCCCTCACCAGGTCTAGGATTATGTGTGATGGAAACCTGTACCTCCCATACACCTGGTCATCAGGCAACCCAAAGAGGCTGGTCCTGGGTAAAAAAATGTGGGGCCTGGCTATTCTCCTCCTCCTGCAGTGTCCCACGACCACTGCTACGAGGAACGGCATATTCATTGTAGCGTCTGAGCTTGTTTGATGTTTGCGTGCACTTTTATGCTGCACGGGGCCACTCACGCCTGCTTCCTGCTGGCGTACGTGTTTCCGGATTAGCGCATCTTTTTTTGTGCATGCTTTCCCCTGTTCGATTCCATGAATACTTGTTTTTAGTGCGCGTGTGGGCGTTGCGAGCATTTACCTCCTGTACTTCTCCTGTAACGCCCACATTTTCACGCATTGTTCCCCATTCCGCGTGTTATGCCCCGTGTTCCGCCCACTTTTCTTGTGTGTGCTATGCTATGTGTGCTTTCCCTGTGTACGTAGTGCACGTCGTTTAGTGACGGGTGTGCCCGCGTGCGCCACCCACGGATTTGGCGCAAGTCCCAGCTTTTACTAGCAGAGCGCATTCCATGAATCGATCAATGGCTGTGTGCGCGGCTTTGGCACATGTGTGCTGCGGTTTTCATGCGTGCGCTCCCCTTTTCGGCGCACATTTATTCCATGAATTACCCCATTAGAGTGAATTGATAAGACTAGCCTTTTGTCACAGTTAGGTAGAACTGTGAAGTTTAGCCTTGCTTAACATCCAGATAGAACAGTGAAGTTAAGTCTTGAGTCAAATCTAGAGTGAATTGTGAAGACTAGCTCTTTGTCACATGTAGATAGAACTGTGAAGATTAACCTTGCACCACATAGAGATAAAATTGTGAGGATTAGCATGTGTCACATCTAGATAGAATTGTGAAGATTAGACTTGCGTCACATCTAGGATTAGCATGTGTCATATTTACAGTGAATTTAGAAGAAGAGCCATTTGCCAGATCTAGATACAATTGTGAAGTCTAACCTTGCGCATCAATATAGATAGAACTGTGAAGATTAACATTGTGTCAATAGAGATGGAATTGTGAAGATTAGCATGCTTTACATCTAGATAGTAACACCACTAACCAACACTGCAAAAAAACTCATCCCTCTGCACACACCTCTCAAACTCTGAATTAAACACAACCACACCTATATAGCACAACAAACCACATACACTTCACTATACTGCAACAACAAAACAAACCATACATAGACTCGCACAACAGCACATGAAGGCTACCAAACAAAAAACACACATAAGCTCAGTAAACCGTGTTAATGGAACTGAAGCTGCCAACAGCACATTACAGCTCTCTTGCTTTTTTCTCCTGCTCAGTCCTACTAACAAACATCCCCCTTACACTCTTGCCTTACAGATCCACCAAAGCACCAAGGGACCATACAAGTAGTGACAGTGCGCGGTATGAGAACATTTATCATAACATAACATAACTGCAACCCACAATTCAGTGCACCAAAAAGCAGGCACACACAGTTGAGAACCAGATAACATAATGGTTCCAAATAGTGCCCTGCTTCTTTCCCCCACCCAAAACGAATCAAGAAGTCATAATGTTACAAATTATTCAGATGATACTGGGACGAGAAAGAGCACATTGAGCAACAATGCAGATCCAAGACCACATATTCACCCAATGAAATAAAAACTGCATGTTATTCTTTTAATAACTTTATTTTATTTGAGGGGAGAATGTAAATACTACAAAAACACTGATAATTGCACTGTTCTATAAAATGTTCAATAAAAACAGAGAAAAAAACATACTATTTTGCTTAACTCCTTAATTCAAACCACAATCTAAGCAGCACTATAATTCAACATTCGATTTTCAAATTGCAGTTCATCAGAATATTCATATATGGAAAAACATACATATAACATTCATAGAAATAAGTATGTGTCACACCTGAACCTATCAACAACCAAACTGGCACTTAACATAAAAACAATAAAAACAGGCTCTTTTCTTTCAAATCATGTACAAAAAAGCTGCAAATGGATTGCCCTAATGGCACGTGCACAGTATAAAATTTGAGAGCTGTTCGTTCATAGACACACAGATCATGAGCAGAGGTATAGACAGGTTAGGGGCTGAGGGGGCAAGGCCCACCCAAAATCTATACATTCCCACTCAGCAGCCTTTTGTGGGCATTTACAGATGTTAATGACACTGTGGTGAGCCCAACTACATTAGCTCCAAGCCTCACTGTTTAGGCAATCCTCGCTAAGCCAGACTCCTTACATTTCCTCATTGCTTTGGTGACAAATTCAGGTAGTCACAGTGAACACTTTGTCTACCAGATTTGCTCAACTGGCACTCTTTCCTTCCCAACCCTTTTCCCTTTATGTTTTCCCTTTTTTGCACCTTGTTTTCTGTCTGTTTGTTTAATCATCGTTTTTTAAATCCATTGGATTTTTGGTTGTTTTTCTTCTCATTATTTTATTTGTATTTTTCTTTGTGATTATTTTCCGGAGGTGGCAACACAACATTGTAGGGCACCCTCCAGTGAGGACGAAATTAACCTTGTCACTGTCACTTAAGACCTGGAAGAAATTGATTGGGGAAAGCAGCCAGATCTTCCCAAGTACCACCACAGCAGTTTACCTTGCCTCTTCTGGCGGTATTTCGAGGTGCCTGAAGACACTCCACTGTCAGATGTCAAGACGGGACAGTGCAAATTTTGTGGAAAGGTGCGATGGAGAGACTTCTCCATGGTTCCTGAACAAAGCCTGGGCACCACAGCATTTGTGCACCACCTGATTCCTTACCAATGACAGCAGATGGATGAACATTTCAGGAGCAGGTCACGGCAACAGGCATTCCACCTTGGTTGCAATGTCCTGCAACCCACCACCAGACCTGCAAAGCTACAGAGATGCATTACAGCACCACACCCTAGTTTCTGACCATGACATCATCAGCAAAGAAACAAACTTCAGAAAGTATGGCATGGCACAATGTGACACTGCAAGGCCATTTTTATTTTTTTAATTGAACAACCTTTAGGATCATGCAAGCACTAAGAGTGTTTATTTGAAATAATAAACACACCTTACGATGCACCTCAGAGCCACACCCTTGTTCCTGAAATCCATTTTCTCTGTACATGACTGTGACGTCATCACAGCTGAGGTGTGTGGCAAGGTAACTGTTTTTTTTCTCCCAATTTAACAATTTTAGCATGGGCAGCCTGAGTGTTGTTGGCCTGTACCCCATTTTCATACGCATCCTACCCCTCATTGATCCTCCCTCACCTCTTCTAGCCTGTGTAGTTTCCTATGCAGCTGCTAAGGGTGTTTCATTCAAAAAGAAAACACACTGACCTTGACGCACACCTCCGCACCACAGCCTAGTTCCTGAAATTCATTATCACTTTTGATGACCGAAACATTATCAACATTGAAACAAACTTCTAAAGGTATGGCATGTCACAGTTGCACACCACAAGATAATATGTTGGTTTTTGTATTAAGCACCATTAGTACTTGCATAGGAAACTACATGGGTGCTAAGAGCTGAGGGGGGAGCGGGGAGAGAAAGGATGTGCAAGGCAAGTGGGCACTGGGCAGCAGGGGTTGTCTGCTCTCAACGCAGGCTTATACCAGGGAATACAGCCCACATTCCAAGAATCCTGATTGGCTAGCACCCCCTTCCAGGAACGTAATGAAAAAGAAAACCTTACCTTTAGCTTATGCTACCCCACTGCCAAATCCTCCTCTACACTTTTTCATATAAATATAAACATAACAAAGTTAACACAACACCATCACCTTCAAATATACAACTATACCATCTGAATCAAGAAACACAGTCTACTAACCAATATTCATATATCTTTTACTTTTGGAAAATAAGCTTCACCTTTTTTACGAATCGAGAGATCATGCAAAATAGTGCAAATGTATTCCTGTGCCCTCTGCTATTTTCCCATAACAAACAGCAATACTCTACTTCCTGTATACCACTCACATCCACCCTTCAAACAAATCACGCAACATACAATCCTAAAAGCAACTTTTAAAACTTCTGTACAAGTCCCGACTTCGAGAACCATTCCGTATAGAACACTGGATTGAGATTCAACTTTTTTACATTATGTATTCTTTGTTAGTCACATCTAATGATCGAGAAATCATGCAAAATAGTGCAGCTTCTTCTCTGTGCCCACTGCTTCTTTCCTAAAACTGACAATAATAATTTTCCTGCTTTATACCCCTCATATCCACCCTTAAAACAAATCAAACATCAAAAAATACTAAAATCAACTTTAAAAACTTCTGTACGAATCTCGACTACGAAAATTGCTCCAAAGAGAACACTTAATTGAGAAGCATTCCTTCAGATCATGTGTAAAGCTCATCCAAACAAAACAAAACACAAGGTGACCACGGCTCGGCCATGAACGCATCTCAGTGGTGGACTTTATAATCACTAAACAAAGTTAAATAGAACAGTTCTCGATCTCAATACACAAACGTGGTATGTTAAAACAACTTTATACAAACCCCCTAGACATGTAAAGTTATTTAGAAGGCATATTTATATATATATATATATATATATATATATATATATATATATATATATATATATATATATATATATATTCCGTGAAAAAACGTTGTTAAAGGGACGTTATGGTTAAGTTGCGCTACTAAAAACCTATGAAATTCAGTGAAAAAACGTTGTTAAAGGGACGTTATGGTTCCAAGTAAAACCGAAAAACCCTTGAAATTCGCCAGTTATGGTAAGCTAAGCAACCATAACTCGCGCCACCACCGTGCACTGCTAAGACTAACACCCAGGACATCAAAGATGACATCACAAATGTCATTGATGACATCACTGATGACATCACATGTGTATGTACTTTTCATGGAATATGTGTAGAAGGGATTCTTATTATGTTGCGAAAAAAGTGTCAAGAATCATTGCAAGAAATATACCCTAATAAGTGCATTGAACGATGCATTGATATAAATAGCATCCTATTATGGGGTTCTATCTAGTATACTAAGCTACTCATACAGAAACATAACATTGTATGCAGCGTACAAGATGAAGGTATGATATTCGTAATGTTAATATGTTGAATAATGAAATGATAATTTTTTTCTTAATAGATTTTTGTGTACTGTGAAATATGTAATAAGTAGCTAATAAAACCCATGTATTACATAATTGCATTACTATAGACAAAACACAAAGACACAAGAACACATACCAATATGGGTATATACAGGGAAAGTGAAGTTAGCAAAAAAGCACAAGTAGTAGCAGAAACAATTCATAACTTAACTGATTAGTTTCATGCAAATAAATGATTGCTCAGTTTGAAAGCTGCTATTTACCCTATGTATATGTATCACTTGATGTGATTGGACCCTAAGGAAAGTAGTGTGAGTACAATGTATACAAATATGACCATATACAGGGAAAGTACAGCCATAAAAAAAACAACAGAACTATCAGAAAGTGCTCATAAGTCTAGTGATTATCTTTATGCACAAAAAGGATTGCTGTCTTTCAAGATTTTGTTTTCCCATATGTATATGTTTCATATGATGTGACTGTACTCTAAGGGAATTACTGTAAGAACCTACTAGAAGGATATGTCTACAAATAAAATAAAATTCTTAGTTTCTGACTGTTACTGAAGAAAACCATGTGGCCTAGATATGTCAGCAAAAGAAAAAATAGTGAGCCAGACATGTGATGTCATCAGTGATGTCATCAATGACATTTGTGATGTCATCTTTGATGTCCTGGGTGTTAGTCTTAGCAGTGCACGGTGGTGGCGCGAGTTATGGTTGCTTAGCTTACCATAACTGGCGAATTTCAAGGGTTTTTCGGTTTTACTTGGAACCATAACGAACAGTTCGCGAACATTAAAAAAATTGGGTTACTACTCCATCACAAACATTGTAATTTTCTCTGGAAAGAAGTGGTGGCTCTGAAAAGAGCCTTTGGTTGGTGTTTGTAAGTCAAAAATTGTAAATGCTTAACATCTACTTCAAAATCGTTGTTGTAATTCCAAAAAAGGTCGCAATGCATTTTGTACATTTCTCAGAAAAATCTGATTGCCAGCATAAGTAAGATGGACTCCATCTCTGCGAAAAAACAAAAGGGGGGGGGGAGACAGACAAGCTGCTATCAAGAGTCAAGGAACAGATGATAGGAGTAAGTGCTAGGAGGGAGAAGTCTAAGAGGGGGAGAAAAGGAGGGGGGAGTAGGAGGGAAGTTGAAGAGGATGGAAATGAGGAGGGGGAGGTGGAGCGCAGAGCAAGAGGGGGGGGCAAGCAGGGTGAGGGCACACAGATACTCACGGGGGGGGCAAACAGAATCTCGGGGGGGGCAGGTGGGGCAAACAGACACTCACGGGGGCAGGGGGGGCACACAGATACTCACAGGGGGCAGGGGGGGCAGGGGGGCACACAGATACTCACAGGGGGCAGGGGGGCAGGGGGGGCACACAGATACTCACGGGGTGGCAGGGGGGCACACAGATACTCACGGGGGGCAGGGGGGCACACAGATACTCACGGGGGCGGGGGGCAGGGGGGCACACAGATAGTCACGGGGGGCAGGGGGGCACACAGATACTCACGGGGGCAGGGGGGACACACAGATACTCACGGGGGGCAGGAGGGCACACAGATACACATGGGGGGCAGGGGGGACAGGGGGGCACACAGATACTCACCGGGGGCAGGGGGGCACTCAGATACACATGGGGGCAGGGGGGGCAGGGGGCACACAGATACTCACAGGGGGCAGGGGGGCAGGGGGGCACACAGATACTCACGGGGGGCAGGGGGGCACACAGATACTCACGGGGGGCAGGGGGGCACACAGATACTCAGGGTGGGCAGGGGGGCACACAGATACTCACGGGGGCAGGGGGGCCACACAGATAACTCACAGGGGGTAGACAAACACTCACATGGGGCCGGCGATCCGGCGTACCGCGGTGGACAGTGGTAGACAACCAATGTATCCACGAATCTCCTAAAATCCAAACAATCTGTTTTCTGAAACACACAGCCATAGCTATCTTTTGTTCTCTCAGCAAAAAGAGTATCTCAGAAAATCTCTCCTGGCACAACACACCCACCAAACTTTCCTGACCAATCCCTTTCAGTGCTTATTCTCATTTGCATGACTTCTGAACCCAAAAATCCCCGGATGTAACCCCCGATGTCCTGGAACTACCGCCATGTCCGCGGACATATCGTAACATGAACAGCCCTTATACCATTTCCACTACACTCTCTCTGCCATTCCCTCATTGGATGTACCTCAAAAATCACATGATCATGCACCAATCACTTTCAAGACCTCTAAATCTAACTGCATCATCATAGATCAGCACTGCAAATGTACTCTGAAAATCTCTGAGGACAAGTGTCATATCATTGGCAAGCAGCATCTACCACACATACTGTACAAGTCTTCAAGATGTCTACTTGCAGCTCCATGCATATCCATATGCATGAACACAAACTTCAGGTATGCATATTTTCTGTATAGTACATGACATAGCTCTCAACCATTTTTGTTTTACAGGCGGGTGAAATCACCCGATTTTGTTTTTAGCGGGTGAGACGCCCATTGGAATGTATGGGCGTGCAGGAGGCTTGGCGGGTGAGTCTGCCCTTTACAAGGCATGTGACACCCGCCAAAAGCATGTGAGTTGAGAGCTATGGTAGATGAACACATTTTCAAACAGACTTTTACCTTGTAAAATCTGTTAAATGAATTTACTGTACTTTTTTCAATTTCCTAAAATCAACTACCACTTATACACCTTTATACTTTTTACTTTCTTTAAACACACACACTCAAATCATGTTAAACTAACATTTTTTAAATGAAATATATAGACTACATATATTCAAACAATATTGCATGCAAACACAATCTATGTTTAAACCTTTATAAAAATACTTATACAATTTCATATTTTTTGTTTTATTTATTTATTTACTTAATTACTTTAAATTAGACATGACATTGAGGCGCTATTACCTAGAACAGTTTACTTACAGAAATAGTGGTATTCACTAATATATTATAAATTTCACAAGACATAGTAAAGATATTTTATTTTTGCTACAGTTAGTCATTCAATACAATTTGTTCATTAAGAACATATCATATGCACTGAACTGATGCAATGTATCTTATGTAAATAAATTAGTTTAATGGTTTTACAGAAGGCACTGAGGATTTCAATTAAAAAAATCAATATCTAAATTAAAAACAGTGCTATATACAAACAAAGTTACTAATTTGAAGCTTTCACAGTTGCAGTGAAGACCAGTTTCCTGAAAAGAAGCAGCCGAATTCGAAGAAGAAAGAAAAACTAAGAAGTTACCTGTTAATTTAAAAAAAAGTAAGTAAAATATCACCATATTATTTATATTATTAATCAAATATACTATAACATTAATACCAGCTATTTTGGTTTCTTAAAATAGAGATTTTGTACCATTTTGTCCAAAAATGTCCATGTCGTAAACAGCGATTTACAACCAGAATGGCCCACAAATTTCTATTTTTGGACACACAAATTAGCCAACTGAACCACTACAATTTTCATATTCTAGAACAAACAACTGTTTTAATTGTATACATTACATTTACTATTTGTACTTTTCCACACCACTAGCTTACTTTTTTTTTGTCATCTGAACCCCAGTTTAGTGACACATAAATTCAAGAATACCTACCCCTACTAGTTTTAGTTCCCAATGCACAATCACACACCATTACATACATCTTTATCATCTTACTCAAACACTCATGCACACAGCACACATACATTCCAGAACACCCCAACCCATATCTTCTTTATTTTTTTCAACAGACCCTAAAGAATGCCTACCAAAAGACAACTCCGTAGACAGCAACGCAAAATTAGAGCAAATGAAAATAAAGGTGTCCAACATAAGCATCCATCTCTAGCAGAATTTGTAAAAAAAGTTGAAACAAAACAGCTAATACAATCATTTAGTGAAACACAAGAAGTTTCAAGTACAACAACTTCGCTTCCTCTATCAAAATGTAAAACAAACCAAGAAACAATTAACAGAAAATCACCTGTCAGTACAGATAAAATTACTTCTTCAAATTTTAATATAGTGCAAAATAAGCATACCAAGAAAAGTATTTTAGCCAAAATATACCGTCACAAAGTCCTTCAAAATTTTATAAAAACAGGAGAGAAATCAGGTTCAAAGCTTAAAACCTATCGTAGGAAATTAATCTTAGAAGCATTGATGGACAGTGCAATTCTTCTCAAAAGAAATTTATTTATTTTACTGTTAAACAAAACCACTAACAAAACTAATAACTAAATTACAAAAAAGACTTCTCAATAAGCGAAATGTCAACAGAAAGAACTTCTTAAGTATCTGCGGAGGTGAATGGAATCACACTACGAGCACAGAACCATATTTTAATGAAGAAGCGTACAAACAAAAGCAAACAAATACAATTGCCATAAATAGCAGTGGTCGAGGTTATGAAAAAGTGAATAATACCATAATGGAACAAGAAGTACTCCTTACAAAAATATGCCCTGAAAACTTAGAATTACCCCTCCATTCAAATGAATCAGAACGTCTAGTGTACAAATGGCCATGCACGTCAATGTGTAACATTCCCAAACAATGTTTCAAATCTTTACACCAATTCCTCAATAAATATGTAAAAAGCAAAGACAAAATCAAAATTAAATTACTGCAAAATATGGATACCTGTCCAGTGCGCAAGTACACAGGACTACAAGGACATTCATTGGCCTACATTACAGGACCTACTTGTAAAACCACTTTCCATGATATCAAAAGGACTATAAGAAATCTAGTCTATAAACTGTACTATGCTAAAAGTCCTGCTTTATCACCAGCAAAGTTAAATAACATCCTTCTACATGGTACAGCAAAAGACCTACTTGAAGAAATTCACTATATCCAGAAAAAATATTTTGGAAGTGAAAGCCATTTACAGAATGAAATAGCTTTAAACCAATTAAGCAACAAGTCTACACATGGCAACCTTTTGCTAAACACATACAAAAAAGAAATATTAAAATTTAAATACTAAAATTTAAAAGTACATCAGCTGAAGTATCAAACCATGTATGTGTATGTTGCCGTATTTTTTTTTATAAAAGTAACACAAAAACTGTGGACCTATCATACAAAATAGAAGACAATGAAGTTTCTAAATGGTTTGAATTAGCTCTCTACCTTCTAGCAGAAAACAAATATGAAATAACTGAGCCCTTAATACTTTGCAGTTATTGCACTACAAAACTTGACAACAACCAAGCTCCTTCACGTTCTATCACAAATAATTTGGAATTATACCCAGTACCAAAACCTCTACAACAACTTAATTTATATGAGAGCATCATAATTCAAACAGTACACCCATTCAAGCAATAATGCGCCTTCAACCAAAAACAGCAAAATTACCTCCCTCTGAATTGGTAAAAGGCATTCGTGGAAAAGTAGTTTATTTACCATTAAATCTAAAAGAAAATGTGCATACTCTAGGAGTGCAACGTCCAATGCAACAATCTTTAATTATATTAGTAAATGGAGTACCTACAAAAGACAAAAAAATATGGCAACAGCTGGTAGATTTATATAAAGTTAGACAAGCCTTCCAATATCTTAAAGAGAATAATGAATATTACAAAGAAATTAATATTGAAGAAAACTTGAAAGATACAACTGAAATAATTCAAGAAACACAAGAAGCTGATCAATTTGAGCTACTAGATCCTGCTACAATATCAAATACTTTAGACCAGTATACAATTCATCCTTTGCACTGTAATGACACCGTACAAGATGTACTGGAAACTTACCAAATGCGTAAAACAAAAGGATCGCCAATCAGTATATGGGAAAAAAGTATAGAAGCACATGCTTTTCCTCTACTCTTTCCAACTGGCAAAGGAGGAAGGTATGATGATAGACCTATTCAAATATCAGCTTCAGAATACCGCTCATTACGGATGTATTCTGAAGATCCCAGATTTAGACAAAATGTGGAATACATATTCCATCTACTCTTTGAAAGTGAACTAGCAACTTTATGTTACGGAGTTGCACACATAATAAAATCAGGATCACACTTTCAAAATATGACAGCTACACAATTATTAGAGAAAGTGCAACAAAAGGATGAGGTTTTACAATCAAATATTACAAATCTATTAGCAAATATGCGTGGTACTAAAGAGTACTGGTTTCGACGTCATGGAGATGTACGTTGTATGATCAGAAACCTTGGCCCACCCACTTGGTTTGTTACATTAAGTTGTGCAGAATATGCATGGGAAGATTTACATGATTTCCTACGCATATCAAACAAAAACAAAACAAACATAGATATTCTAACACATGGAGAACTTTGTTCTTTGGATCCTGTTAATGTTTCAAGATATTTTCACCATCGCTTCATTGCTATGCTACATTTTATTTGTAATAAAACTGTTCCTCCCCTTGGAGAAGTGCAACACTTCTTTTGGAGAAAAGAATACCAAGCCAGAGGAGCACCACATATCCACATGCTTTTATGGATTAAAGATGCTCCTAAATTTGGTCAAGACAGTGATGCCACTGTTTTACAGTTTATTGGAAAATATGTCACTTGTCAAATTCCATCAGAAGCCACAAATAGTGATCTTTGTGCACAAATTTTACAATTTCAAAGACACAAATGTGGAAAATATTGTCGTCGCAAATACAAAAACAAAGGCAAATACTACACGAAATGCCAATTTGGTTTCCCTAGACCAGTTACAAATACAGGTCAAGTAAACAACCTCATGTCTTCAGTTAGACATACTGTTAAAGGAAAGTCACCTAAAAATACATATTACATAAAAAGAAAAGAAGAAGAAAAATATATCAATGATTATAATGCAATCATTGCCCACATATGGAATGCAAACATAGATGTGCAGTACATTGCAGACAATTCTACTGCAGTTGCACGATATGTCACAGCATACTTAACTAAAGCAGAAAAGACAGAGCTCCAAGACTACTGGAATGACCTGTCATCAGATAAAACAGTATCTCAGAAATTATACAGCTTGGGCATAAAAATGCTCACCCATAGAGAATGTGGATCTTATGAAGCAGCTGATCGTTTAACTGATACTTCATTGTATGGTAAATCTGAAAATATAGTATGGCTAAGTCTTGGTCCAGCTAAATCTAGAAAAAGAGTTCTAAAATCATATGAAGATATAGAAACAATAGCCAAACATGATCCCAACAGCCAAGACATTTTAAAAAACAATGTATTGGACACATACTACCCAAACAGAAGAAATACTTTGGAAAACATGTGTCTATACCAAATAGCCCAAAACTACACATACAAAAATAATATGAAACCCGATGAAAAAAAAGGTAAATTTAGAGTGACAGACTGTGAAGGCAGCTTAGTTAAACTCATTAAACCAAATTTAATTAATCATATCAAACTGTCATTGAAGACTCCTCAACATAAAGAAGTATATTACATGTCCCTGCTACAACTCTTCAAACCATGGAGAAAAGAAGAACAATTACTAGATAACTATGACTCATATGAGGATGCTTTCAAAGCAAATTAAAGCACTATAACTGATGTAAACTTTACACAGTACAAAACAATGTTTCACAATGAACAGCAACATGAAGAAGAACTCCAAGCTCAACTAGATAAGGATACTCCTGACAGTAGTCAACCTTCTGTAACAGGAAGCCAAGAACCACTGGGAGAACCACTAATAACAAATGAGGCAGAATTAGCTATGATAGAAGTAGAAAACACCATGTGTCAGTATGAAGATAAGGAAGACTTAACTATACTACAATCAAAACTAAACAATGAGCAAAGTAGCATTTTTCAAGAAGTAACAAAACAAATTGCACATGGTGTAAAACATGAAAATAAAGAATGTTCCTGCCATAATTATAAACCTATACTACTGTACGTCAGTGGTGAAGCTGGTTCTGGCAAAACATTCCTAATCAAAATCATTAGTAAGTTCCTTCAACAATTGACAAACAACAAACTGTCAGCTGTTGTCACTGTTTAGCTGCCTACAACATAGGTGGTGTTACATTACACCGATTACTACTATTACCAGTAGAACACCAGAACAAATTAGACTATTACAACCTTCCTGCGGAAACTGCAGTGGAATTACGCAGAGTATTGAAACAAATGAAAATGCTACTAATAGATGAAGTGAGCATGGTCTCCAACCTGATGTTAGCTTTGATTCACCTCAGATTACAAGAAGTACTCAAAACAGACTATGAAGAGCTCTTTGCAGGAAAACACATTATTGTTTTTGGAGATCTGCTTCAATTAACACCAGTAAAAGGTGAACTAATTTTTAAAACATTAGGGCACAAACTCTGCCATAAAACTGTTGGCAGCATTGGAAATGTCAACCTTTGGCAACATTTCCAATACAGAGAATTAACAGAAAACATGCACCAATCTGCAGATCTAACTTATGCCAACATTTTAAAAAGTTTGAGAGTTGGTATACTTTCTAAAGAAGCAGAAGCAACATTGAAAACCCGGCACATTAATGCACTTTATGGCGATAATGCATGTGCTACAGATGTTATGGAACAATTAGCCCACAAAAATGTCAATTGTATGGCCTTAATGCCAACTCTTGCAAATTCAATGAAATCATGCTAAGTAAAGAAATGCAACCAATAATGGAAATTAGCGCCACAGACAAACTAGATGTACATGGTATGACACTACCCATGTGTGACCAAGCCACAACAAGACTAAATAATTTAGAAAAATCAATCTCAAACACAGCAGGCTTAGAAAAGATGTTAAAATTATCCTTAAATTGCAGAGTAATGCTTAAACGTAACCAGGACATGGACCAAGGACTAGTTAATGGAGCTCTGGGTACAGTTGTTTGCTTTCAAACATACCCACGTGACAACAAAATTCAGTTTGTCAATATACTCTTTGACAAACTTTCAGAAGTAAAACGGATAGGACGCTCAACAGCTAGATTCCTTCTCTTCAAAGATATGTATGTACGCAGAGAACAATTTTCTCTAACTCTTGCATACGCAGTCACAATTCATAAATCACAAGGTCTTACCCTAGAAAAAGCAATGATAGATATTGGTAACACAGTCTTTAAAGAAGGCATGAGCTACGTAGCACTATCACGCTTACGTACACTTGACGGTCTATTTCTAATCAACTTTGATGCAAGTAAAGTAAACGCTGATATTCCTTGCATTTTAGAATATAATAGACTTCGTTCACTATACACTCCCCATCTAAACACATATTCTGTTCCACAAAAACTAAAACGTTGTAAAAGAAAACTAAATCAAACTGAAATGCAACAGGACGTCACTGCAAATCCTCCAAAGAGAGTAAAAGAAACTAATACTTCATCAAGTACCACAAACAAAAAAGAATCAATTAGAGAAAGTAAACCAGGTACTTCTTTAAAGAAGGAAGACAAACTCCAAAAAAAGCAGTCAGATACAGAACTACCTGGACCATTTAAATTCTCAAATATAGTTGGTGTAAATTGCTATGCAAATGTAGCAATGAATATTCTATTTCAATTACCACCAATTGTTGACAACATTTACTCACACAGTACAGACCCATTGTGTTTGCAAATGTTAGTACTTCACAGAAATGCGGCAAACAATCCTGACAACACATATAGTGTTTTTGGAATAAGACGACAATTGGACTACTGTGCTGGAATGGTGAAATTCACTATAAACTCACAGGAAGATCCACAAGAATTTCTAATGTACTTACTACAAGTACTGGAAAACAAAAACATACCTATAAATGAAATCTTTCAGATTGCATACATGTGGAAACATACATGCACTCTCTGCAACAATGAGACACAAGAAGAAATCCCCAATGAACGCTTCATATATATATCAATACCAAATTGTGAATCCATTCCATTTCAGCAACTTGTCCAAAATGCAAACCATGATAGATTATGCTTTACCTGCAATTCAGATAATCGCTCCACGTTAGTAATACAAACACATAGTAAATACGTAATACTAATGCTTCTACGTTACAATGCAGATGGTACCAAAAACAACTGCAAGCTGACTGGATTCACACATGGTCAAATATCACTTGGTAAGAAAACCTTCACAACAATAGGTATAATCTACCACGCAGGAGCCACAACCAATTCAGGGCACTACACTGCATACATAAAAAAGAAATGTGGATGGTTTGAATGTAATGATAGTACCATTACTCTAAAGCAGAGATTACCAGCAAATCTTACAAACGCTTATTTGATGTTCTTAAAACCAAAATTTGATAAATAAACTGTATTTAAACCTTTAAGTAAATTTGTGTTACAAAAATATAAACTGTTAGAATACTCCAAAAGCTTTCTAACTGCTCAAAGATTCTACAACAACTAATCAGATAAATGAATACCACTAAATTAGACCAAAAAATACACAGTTAGAATACGCCAATTGGTATCTAACTGTCCCAAAATTATAAATGTGTGTTAAAATATTATAAACTGTTAGAATACTCCAAAAGCTATCTAACAGCTCAAAGATTCTACAACAACTAATCAGATAAATGAATACCACTAAATTAGGCCAAAGAATACACAGTTAGAATACGCCAATTGGTATCTTACTGTCCCAAAATTTAACAATATCCAAATAGGTAAATGAAAACCACTAAAATATATTAAAAAAATAGACAGTTAGAATACGCCAATTGGTATCTAACTGCTCCAAAATTTTATAATATCAAAACAAATGAAGAATCTGTTACTGTTCCAAAAAAAATACAACAAAGCAAAGTATAAAGCATTAGCCAGAAACAACAAGTGAACACTGAAAACAAACAAACAAATAAACTGTAGCATAACAGAAAAAGGTTTTTTTTTAAATCCAACATGGATTTTTTTTTCTCCCACAGACCCAATGATTTTAGCAACAGGCTACAATGAAGTGGCACAGCGAGTAGAGCACTTGACCGCCTATAGACCGGTTAAATTATTTCTATTAACCCACCCTGTGTCGTCTGCCTTTTTCAGAGCTCTCTAAACGACAGGGAATCAATTCAGCGGTGATAGTGCACGGTAGAAAACATTATGCCACTTTCAACGAACAAGTTCAACTTGAGCGGTCTTTAATGCTACGCTATTGTAATTATATTTGGTATAAAATAATTTAAAGGGTTACTTACAGTACAATTGCAATTTCCATTGTCTACAAGTAGTGCAGTCCCAAAATAATACGCCGCCTGTGCGAACGATCTTTCGCACAGGGATATAATATATAAAAGTGGTTTCATTTCAGAAATTTCATCCTTATCTTCTCTTACATTTTAGCAACACTCCTTCAAGATAAGTCTTTCATCACAATCTCTCTCTGTCAAGGTCAAAACACAATACAACCTTATAGTCCGCTTCGTGAGCCTCTCCGGGGCCCGAGAAAGAAATGGAAGCAACTGACCTTCACTGTGAACGAGCATAAATTCTTACTTTGCAACATTCTGTGTAAAGCCATCTGTGAGAAGTTGGTTTTTGCACGCCATGTTTGTATATTGTTTGCGTGATATTAAAAAAAGTTTGTTTAAGGGACGTTATGGTTCTAAGTACAGCCAAAAGACCCCTAAAAATCGCAAGTTATGGTAAGCTATGAAAAATAACTCTCGCCACCACCGTGCACTGCTAAGACTAGCACCCAGAACATCAAAGATGACATTGCAAATGTCATTGATGAAATCACTGATGACATCACATGTGTATGTACTTTTCATGGAATTTGTGTACTAGGGATTTTTATTATAATGTTGCGAAAAAAGTGTCAAGGATATTGCAATAAATATCATACCGTTATTAGTGCTTTGAACAATGCATTGATATAAATAGCATTGTATTATGGGATTCTATCTATTATACTGAGCTACTATTGGAGAAACATAGCATTGTGTGCAGAGTACAAGATGAAAGTATAATATTTGTAATGTTAATATGTTGAATAATGAAATGATAATTGTCCTGAAATGTTTGAAAATTCACAAAATGCGGCTGTTCTGAGGACGTTATTCATATTGTGTGATTGCTTAGCTGTATGCAATGAGGGAATGGCACAGAGAGTAAAGTGGATGCCGTCCGCGGACTCCGCGGCTGTTCGTGGACAGGCCGTGCTACATCCGGGTTTTTCCAGGAAATCCAACATGGAAAGAAGACTGTACGGATCAGCCAATCAGATGTCGAGGTTGTGGATTTGTGTTGAAAGAGACTGTGTGTGGTGAAGATGGCAGAAGTGGAGAAAGTCAGGGTGTTGGTGCTCGGAGGTATGTTTGTACATGGTTTACAACAGTACGCTCAATGCAGGCATGTTGCAAAGAACTTTGATGTGAAAGGAGTGGAGGTTGTGTGGAGCACTGTGCCTGATTGCAATGTACAGGGAATTGTACAAGTTTGTGAGGATATGGCAACGATGAACAGTCCGCATGTGGTAGTTTTTGCACTATGGTGCTTTCCAATTGGGCAACGTCAGTGCCCCTACTTTGTTGGCTGATTTGGAACGCTTGGTTCAAGCCGTAATGAAGATCCTTCCAAATGCGAAAGTAATTTTTTCTGGATTACTACCTAGGGCAATATGAGACAATAGTTCCGTTTTTTGTCCTCAGCAAAACATTGCTAGGTGTGTCATCAACCGAGGCATGTGTGCCTTCATGCTTAGAGCTGGTATGTTCTTCTGTAATAATGAGAATATTGATGCCAGTAATGCTGTTAATTTTAAAGAAGATGGCATTTCTTTATCTTTTACGGGAAATGCCTTTCTATTTTGGAATGTAAGGGTTGCTTTGGAGAAGGTTATGTGAAGATTTTAGGAGTAAAGTAAGAAGAAAAAAAAACAAGAAAAAAATACAAAATAACAGGTGTCTGTCAAGCATCTGTAAAAAAAAAAACAAAAAAAAACTTCAAAAGGGAAATGGGGCACACTATTTAAATTTACATTCACCACGCTCAGATTTTCGATATGTCCGCGGACATGGCGGTAGTCCACGGACATGAAAATCACTACGAGAGGGTTAGTATGTTCTATGTTACATGTATATGAAGTCAGGGATATTATTGTTAAGTTGTGCTACTAAAAACCTATGAAATTCAGTGAAAAAACTTTGTTAAAGGGATGTTATGGTTAAGTTGCGCTACTAAAAACCTATGAAATTCAGTAAAAAAACTTTGTTAAAGGGACGTTATGGTTAAGTTGCGCTACTAAAAACCTATGAAATTCAGTGAAAAAACTTTGTTAAAGGGACGTTATGGTTCAAAGTAAAACCGAAAACCCCCTGAAATTCGGCAGTTATGGTAACATAAGCAACCATAACTCGCGCCACCGTGCACTGCTAACACTAACACCCAGGACATCAAAGATGACATCACAAATGTCAATGATGACATCACTGATGACATCACATGGCTGGCTCTCCCTTTTTATCCTTTATTGACATATCGAAGCCACATAGTTTTCTTCAGTAACAGTCAGGAAGTAAAAATTGAAAAGGTACTATATTTGTAGACTTAGGGTCAAGTCACATCATATGAAACATATATATAGCGGAAGACACAGGCTTGAAAGAGAGCAATCCTTTCTGTGCATGAAGATAATCATTAGGGTTATCAGCACTTTCTCATAGTTTTATTTTTATTACTCTACCTTCCCTGTATATGCTCATATTTGTATACATCATGCTCACTCTCCTTTCCTTTGGGTGCAGTCACATCATGTGATACATATACATATACTAAGTAGCAGCTTTGAAACAGAGCAATAGTCTCTCTGCATAAAGACAATCAGTTAGGTTATGAACTCTTTCTGCTACTACTTCTGCTTTTTTGTTTACTTCACTGTCCCTGTATATACTCATATTTGTATGTGTTGTTGTCTCTTTGTGTTTTGTCTGTAATAATTATGTATTAAGTGGGTTTTATTATCTCCTTATTACATGTTTCACAGTACGCAAAACTCTAATAAGAAAGCAGTTATCATTTCAGTATTAACATGGCAAGATTATGAATATGGCACCTTCATCATGTATGCTTCACACACTGCCTATGTTTCTGCATGAGTAGCTTAGTATACTGGATAGAACTTCATAATAGAATGCTATTTATATCAATGCATTGCCTAATGCACTAATTAGCTCATGATATTTATCCCAATGATCCTTGACAGTTTTTGGTCAGCATTATAAGAATCCCTTGTACAGAGTTTTTATGAAAAGTAAATGCACATGTGATGTCATCAGTGATGTCATCAATGACATTTGTGATGTCATCTTTGATGTCCTGGGTGTTAGTGTTAGCAGTGCACGGTGGCTCGAGTTATGGTTGCTTATGTTACCATAACTGCCGAATTTCAGGGGTTTTTCCGTTTTACTTTGAACCATAACGTCCCTTTAACAAAGTTTTTTCACTGAATTTCATAGGTTTTTAGTAGCGCAACTTAACCATAATGCCCCTTTAACACTGTTTTTTTACTGAATATATATATATATATGTATATATATATATACATATATATATATATAATATTGTTTAAATCCTAAATTGACATGAAATACTCCCCTTCCCCTAACTAGCAACCACATGATGACTAATGATGACTACATCTCAATGTATCACGTTTTTTAGTATTTACACTTTTTTTCCACTGTTTGTACTGGTTCACGATCTAAGCAAAAGGCACACAAAAAAACAATACCATCCCAAAGCCCCAAACCTTCATTACTCATCTTACACACCCTGCCCACATGCTCCCTGTCCTCAAAACTCCATAATTCACAACCTTGATATCATTTTAGGGCACTTTTCAATATCGATTTGAAACTTGATTCTCAAATCTCGTAATGGCCGACTTTCAGAATTGAAAAAAAAAAAAGCTTGGCAAAGGCAATGCATCATGAGAAATATGTTTATGTTTATGTGTATGTTTATTTATTCATACCACATACAAGGTACCCTAAAGCATATAGGCGCCGACAAAAACAAACAGAATTACATGATAAATATAACATAACAGACAATACAGAGATCCATAAACATATAAATTACAAAAAGATATATATGGCCAGTCACATAAAAGTGAAAGAACAGACATCCTAAAAGAAAAATGAAAAGGTTAGTTAGCACAGTTCTCAATTTTGTAAGAGAAGGCGTTTCCTGTACATTGGTGAGACTGTTTATGAAGGCGGGCAAACTGCTAGACCCACAACCAATGATGATACAATCAGTATTGTCTACATGGCACAAATTGTTGATCTGTAATCTCCTGAGAACTTTCAGGTCCTGCGATTTACCAAAATCGGGTCCCTCCTTTTGGCTGCAGGGGCTTCCCACTCTGTACCAAATTTAAAGAAAACACTGGATGGATGTGCGCTCATATTAGACAGGATTTCCTCAAGTGCTTCATGCCTGACTTGTTTCTAATCTTACAAAAAATCCATTCAGAGGGTTTTGACATTTTCCCGAAGCGAAAATGAATAGAAAAGTGAAAAACACATTATTTTGTTTTACCTACATAGATTTTTAATCGGAACACAGATTTTCATGAAACTTCCCAATACTTGCTGGCCTGGGGCCTAATATGGGAATTTCAAATTCTGTGTTGATCCGTCCTAATGATAAAGCGGTATTGACCATAGAACGTTCACTTTTCCTAAGGATCATAGGTTTCACCCTAACTATATAAACACTTTAAATATACCAATGTAAAAATAACTATTGACAATTCTATAACACCACCCCTGTAAAGGAAACACATAGAAATGCTGAATGTAATGGTGTAGCACACTCTGTTGTTTCAGTAGTGTGGAATAATAGCCAAGGAAAACAACAAGAGACTGAAAAAGGTAATGTTCCCAGTAGGGAAATGTGTAAAAGAGTCTTAGGCCCCAAAACATGGGCCAGGGTAACTGGGTCAGTCCAAAGTACCTTAATCCAACATTTGGCAGTTCAATGGTACCACAAAACAGACTTCAAGCTGTACTGCAGTGCTGGTCAAACTAGGTTCATGTGAGACAAGTCGTTCTGAGTCAAGCAGTGACCTGGAATATTTTTGGTTTGAAACAGGAGCTTGGTGCAGTTTAGAGCTGTGCAGTACATATGGCTCACCAGTATCAGTTTGAGGGTTTTGTCAGTTTTAGACATTGGTAACCACTGGTTAGGGTTGACGAGTGACATGATATTCCAGAGGTTGGAGTTGTGGTCTGTTGATTAGATGCACTTGGGAAAAATGCAGAATCATTGTCAGACCTATTTGCTGTTATGTACACTGTTAATTGTATTATATGCACTTACTCTGCCTGTGCAGACTTGTATCGTTCAGAAATTCAAGGGCTCTGAATGACTGTTATTTTTTCCCCTTGTTCTCTCCCTACTTGAGCACTTTGAAATACTTGCCTTGTGTATAGGCTCTTTACAAATAAACACTACCATACCAGTCACCTTGGTGATCTGACACAAGATTTGAAGAAGCAGCAGTTTGAGTTTGTCCGCAACTGTGGGCTAGTTGCTCACGCTGAACAGATGAAGTGTGCGAATTGGCATGATATGGCTACAAGCCTGTATGATGGGTGCAATGCAGCAGTATTTTGATTTTTGATAGAGTGCCAAAAGCATCAGAAAAGTTTTTCTTTGGGCTGAGTGCAGTGAACACGGTATATATATGGGTCAACCATTTTGATGTTGTAGAAAAGGGAGCCTGCCTGTTCTGACTCTCTGGGTGCTGTGAGAACCACTGCAAGGGCTCTCAGGACAGAGTGAGTCATTTCAGGTTCTGCGCTACAATTCTAGGGAGATTGGTGCAGAGTGGACGGTCCTGGTGCTCAGCAAATGTCAACCCCATTGTATCCTGGGATTGGGGAGAGATCAAATCTTGCCTCTTCCTTGGAACACTCCTTCTTCTCCTTAATTGCAGAGGCCTGTGGAAAGCCTAACTCCCCTAAATGAGGTCCAAACAAATTTGTCCTTAAGTTCTGGGTAGTCCAAAAGTGAATCAAAGAGGAATGGCGAACTTCCATCCCCTTTTTTAGGTGAATGTCTACAGGGGATATGGCAAGAACATGCCTGCTTTAAAGGGTCCAATCCATATGTGTGTGACCAGTGGGCCTTGCCTTATTTCATCATACCAAAAGTGCTGTGTGCTAAAGGAAGTGGAAAAGACAGGAAGGAAATAGAAGTACAGAGTTAAAAAATATGGTGGAATCTTTTCCCAATTTTACTGAGCTCCTTCTGTCTAGACTAGCCCTGTCCCTACCCAAACCCATCGATTCAAAGGCCCTTTTGTATACAACACCCTGGTGGGAGGCTAGTACTTTTGCATAATGGGTGCTCTTTAATTCTTGTTTACCAGGAAAGCTGCTACTTGAGGGCTGTCTTGCTGGAGAGAGGTGATACATGTCTGCATAATGAATCAAATGAGAGGCAGCCCCGACTGGCTATGGTCCTGCTGGGTGCCACAGAGACAGCCAGTCTAGGAAGAATACACACAGACTGCCATGGCTGGCCCGGCTCACACTGTTGCCATATGTTATCTTATGTTGACTTATACCGTTCACCGCTACCACCCAGGGGCAGTCTCCAGGCACTCACGTGGCTCGTCAAGAAAGAGGACGGGGTTAGTTAGTGAGGGTAGAGGGATAGGATAGGTCCAGAACCATGAGAAACTGGTGTCTGTGTGTGTTGGGTTGCAGATGGTTTTATTGCATGCACTGGATTGTTGTTGCAATGCCTGTGTTGTTTGTTGTATGTGAATGTCTGTTATGTTGGGTGTGTGTTTGTGTGTGTTATATGTACATTGGGTAGTGTTTAAGGTTATGGATATGTGCACTGGCTTGTTGTGTCCATAGGGATAAGCTCCAGTCCCTAGGATGGTTGGTGTATGCAGGTGTTAGTTATGTTGGGTGTGTATTTGTGTGTAGTTTGGGTAGCCCATGGGCATGTATAGTACCACAGTTTTGTGTTTGTGTGTTTTATGTGTAAATAGGTTGATATTTAAGTTTGTGGTTGAGCGCACTGACTTGTGTTTCCGTAAGGGTGAGGCCCAGTTTCTGGGTTGTTTGTTGTATGCGAATGTCTGTTATGTTGGGTGTTTGTTTGTGTGTTTTATGTGTGCATTGGATAGTGTTTAAGGTTAAGGTTGTGTGCACTGGCTTGTTGTGTCCTTATGGGTAAGTATAGAGAAACAGTCCTGGTTACCTCTCAGTTCCTTGTTTTGAGAAACATTTGTATACATTAGTTCCCACGCTAATTGTGGTGTTGTACTGTGGGATGTATTAACCCACTTATGCTCTGCCCTGCGGCATCACTGTGTTCTGGTGGTGCCAGAATTATCAAAATGGCCGCAAAACCCTTGTGCATGCCAAAACCTATGGAAATTGCGCTTTGTAACACGAAAAGATGACTGCCAAATCTACTGTGCATGTTGTCAGTGGTGGAACAGAGATCTCACTCCTGAAACATGTCACTGGGCTTCACAACAAGTAAAAATGGAGCACAGGGGGAAAAGCAGTGCTTTGCTGAAAGAAATCCAAAATCTTGCTTTTAAATCCTTTTTCTTGGTTGCTGAAACTGAAGATTGCTGGTACAAAACACCCTCAAACATCCAATATTCTCGCTGGGTGCTACAATTCACTGAGTTCAAGAAATCATTGTGAACGTACAATATCCGGAAAAGCTGAATTTGTCAAAGAAACATCCACAGCCAAAGTGCCTGCCTGTGGAATCTGTCAAAATCTGGGCGCAGTACCCTCAGACGCCTGTATGACAGCTGTCAGAAGCTTGCATAGAATGTAAACTTGTACAACTGAAATCTAATGCCTGAAAATTAAGTGACCTGTTATTGAGAGTAACCTAGGTTGTAACTGTTTAATCCCATGGTTTAGAATTTGGAATAAGTGTTCTAGCTGCTTGTTTTGAAATTACAAGTTTGTTTTAAACCAAGAAAAAAAAGTAACAGAATGACATTGAATTTAAGCCTGCCTAAAAGCAATCAAACCAGTCCAACAGCTTCCCCCACAGAGGCCATGCATCTCCCTTCTGCTTCCCTCCACCAGGAATTCACACCTATGTAATGATTAGATTAGGGGAGGAGAATTTGGGCTGCAGGGGAAGGGGACAATGGACATCCTCTGGCTGAAAGGAAATGCAAAGTGTGAAGAGTCATAAATGGCCTGGGCCCAGAAGGAACTGGGAGGAGACTGCTTCTGAGCTGCAAGGAGAAGAAGGAGGCAGAGACAAACCACCAGTTGTTGCTTAACAAAGGCCAAAAGCACATTTTAAAAAGACTGATGATGTACTGTGTAAAATTGTGAAAAATATGTAAACAACAGATTCGTGAATCTGATTTTTGTCACCATGTTTTAAGAGGCACCAGAACTCTGTGAGATGTTCTGGGAAGTAACAGCGGAAAATATGGTTTTACACCAAATGTATTTATGCCAAAAGCATGAAACTTCATACACTTATGCCCATGCTCAACGCGCACATTTGTACACATTTTCTGATAAACTGGACATTGTGTTCCGGACAAAAAGGGCACAATTCTGTAAAAAGCAGACACAAGATCTTACAGTGATGGGGTTTGGAGGAGTATCAGCTACACAAAATATGTAAACTGTATACATGATTGTTATAGAGATTGCGCACATGCAAATATGTATTGCACCAAAAGTAGATTTTGTGATCAAGGGGCCAAGGGGTGGACTCTAGGTCGCGTAAACCCACATCATCATGGTGACACCCTGTTTTTTCCTCCAATCAAGGGAGAGAAGAGACCTTGACCAATCCCTGGAAAGGGGGCACGCTTAGGATAAACCAGCACACACTCCCGTTTATCATAAGAATAAAAAGAGACAACTGAGGACTTAGAAACACACACAGATTCATCCACTAACTGATTGCTGGCGGAGCACCCTGCTAGAGAACCACCCGTCTTCCTTGCTCCAGACTCCAGAAACTTGGGAAGCAGAAAGGCTCATTGCATAGCTGAACCACTTTCAGCTAGGCCTTAAGATTCCAGAAAACACCCCAGAAAACTAAGGGGAACCTAAGAAACAGCCAGGCTGTGCTGTAACTGCTTGCCTGCCAAAAGAATTATCATCAGAACCAAAAGATCCAATCCAGTTGTGTTGTGCTGTGACCAGAGAGCTGTGACCAGGGCCATTGCAGTCCCATTCCTGGTCCTGTGCCGTGCTGTGAACAGACCCAGTCTAGTCCAGTGTGCCCAGCAGAATCCCTGACCAGAATCCCTGACCAGAAATCTTGACAACCAGAATTCCTGACGGTTCCGTTCAAAACATATATAGTGAGTATCTATAGAATAGAACTGTGTCACTAGCATATGTACTGTCCATAATCAATCCCTATCTGAATCCATCCTATCTTGTCTTCAGAACCTGCATTGTTAGAAATCTTTTTGAAGTTCCTGAACTCTCTATCTTATCCCTCCTATCTCCTTCTCTGCTAGTATTGTTAAAAATATCTTTGCGCTGATATATTTCATCTGAAGAAGGCAAGCTCCTCGGCAGGCAGTCACCCTGATCCAGTGGCTGTGCTTCCGTGTGGTATTTGTTTCTTCATAGTCATCCCCTAGTGTAAAGAAATCCTGTTTGTCTTTTAAAAGCGCATTCCTGTTTTCCCATTCGTGCGCCTATCTCAGAAAAATGACCTCCACTAAAAGGTCCATAACTCCCTCAATTATTATGCTAGAAAAAAAAGTCCAACTTCTGGTTGTAGCTAACATCCTCAGCTTTAAAGAAAACCTAAAAACAAATCCATATAGTTCTCCCGCAATTGCGATTACCGCGCACTGAAAAGTTTGCCGCGCATTTTGTTTTATGACATTTCGGACCCATGTAAAACAGCTTTTGATTGCTCCCGACCTCAGTTTTAAGATTTCACATTGCTTCTTAGTATCGAATCATTGCTAGTGTTTGGATGTAACCATCCAAAGTGGCTCCCATAAGAATTTAAACAATTTAAGCAATTTAGCCCATATTTAGTGTTTTATCCAATCCATTCCCAAGATAAATTTGAACCATTTTGACAGCTTGCCAAACAATTCTGTTTCTCTCGTGTGTTGCTGCGGGGATATTCGGATTGACATTTTGTTTGAATTCTGCATTCCTGAATACCTGCTCTCTCTCCTCCTATCTCTTTACATTGCCTGTTGGGGGGGGGGGGTTGAGGGGCTTGCAGGGGGAAATAGTAATCACACTGCTATTTGATATGAACACACACAGAAGTATTATTTCTGTGCTGAATTGTTTTGCTCACTATTACTCCTAGTGATTAAAGAGATTTCTTAGTGTTATATCACCCCATTGGTGATTATTGTATACCCATTAAACATAGTGTGATTATATTGTGAATACATAAATAAATATTTTAACTTTGCAATCCAGCCTGATTCCTGGTTCAGTGTGATCGGGGTGGTTCCAAGAGAGGGGCGTGATATGAGTGGTACATCGTTCAGAATAAAAGAACTTTTAGACACAAATAAATAAGGATTTCAGTTGTGCATTACACGCTAGGTGTTGACTTAGGTGAAGTGCAGGATTGAAATCATTTATATTACAGTGACATTTTTATTGGAATATAGACACATAGGGCCTCATTACGGCTTTGGCGGTAGCCATGCCGCTATTGGTGGCATGGCTGCCACCAAAACCGGGTTCCCTGAATGGGGAATTACCAGGCCATTCTGAGTTTGGAGGGCCCAGTAATTCCCCCTACAGGGAACCCGGGCCCGGACATTCCCCATTCCCATTTGAGCCCCCATAGGGCTCAATGGGAATTGGTGCAGGGAGCTAACAACGGACCGATTATGACCGGCCCGTTGTTAGCTCCCTGGTCTTTTCGCGGGACCCGGTAACGACGCCTGGTTTTACCAGTCTTCCTTACCGGGTCCCGCGAGGGGACCTAGTAATATTGCGGAATGGGTTAACGGGTGCCGCCACCATTAGCAGCACCCATTAACCCATTCTGCAATTCTTGTAATGAAGCCCATAGTCTTGTGGTGGTCAGCTGACACCTGTTCCGACCTCGAGGGGTCTTTATCAAGGCTAATATTAAAAATTACAATTTGCACATGTTCAGTAGTTGGTTGGTATATACAGCATTTGTGAGGTAAGTGACATTGGTTAACCTTCGAGTGAGTGGGTGAGTATAGGTGAGACATAAGTGTTTTATTTGTGCAATATGGGGTATATCAGATTTGAAATTCATTGTATATACATTTGTTTCATTCATTGAGGGCAGTGCCCGAATCGTGGGTGGTGGAGGAACGAAAAAAGAGAGGGGGAAGAGAAGAACAGGAGATGGTTAGCTGGTTGCAATTAGACCACTCAAGAAAGGTGGGCCACACTCCTCAGCGGCAATAATAACAAATACATCTACACAATTGTTCTTTTTTTAAGCTCTATACTTGAACTAAACAAAAAATAAAAAATAAAAAAATAAATACACAACAATAATTGCATTTTAAAGCACTAAGCTTACATACGAACAAAATCTGGGAAATGATGAAAAAGTTTACAAATAAACTATATCATCAAAAAAAAAAGAAAAAAAAAATTAGGGTTTCTATGTAGTGTGGCTCTTACCAAGATATAGGTTGTAGGATGGGGTTGGAGTTTTTGTATTATCTCCCAGTTGTGGGTCTTGCAATTAACCTAGGGTTTGGAATGAAATGAAAAGTCTCAACTCAATTGCAGGAATCGATTACATAACTATGGTGGTGCCCATGGCTAGTTCTTAATACTGGATGCAATGTGTCGGTGCACTGTTTGCAAGGGCACCACTGGTGCCAGTGGCAATCCTGTGAGGTTGTTTAACGGTCTCAGTCTAACTTCACAAGTTGCCAGGTTGTGTGTACTGTGGCAAGTGACAGTACCTTGTCTATCATTACTATTTGTGGCATTGGCTATGTAATTGTGAGAAGGGTTGAATGAACTTTTGGAGCGCGAGCCCTGTGAAGCAGTGGTAGGTTTTGGGTGTGTCCATAGGCCACAATTGCCCGGTGCTGCAATTTGGAGTGATGGTCTCGCTTTGAGATTCCATGATGACATGCTGTGTGCTCCATTTTACCATATATTTGTAGATCCAGGTGGATGAAACGTGTTGCTGGCTCTTGCCCGTGGCGCGAGTTGAGCCTGTTAACAAATGTCTCCAGGCCGAGGGGAGCATTGATGCCCGTGTGTACATGGTTAGGGGGTGAGGAGACGGAGGGTGCTCACTGAAGTAGTGGTGGCCATGACGTGCTCAGAGGTCTAGAAGCAACGTAGTTAAACTCGGTGTCAGGGCAAGCCCCCATCTTAGATAGCTGAATAAATGTATACCGCAACCCTTACCTGATATTGCAGTCCCAATGGCGCTGTTGTGTTTTGAGAGATCTCGCAGGCACTCTGTGTAAAGTGCCTTCTTGTATGCATGGTCTATAGAATAGTGCTCATTTTAACAGGCTCAACTCGCCACCATACCCCAAACTCAGATAAGTCATATGTATAAAAAGATTAAGCTGCCACCAGGGTGGTAATTCCTTATAATCGCATAGTTTTGGTGCATATTATTAATACAGCCCAGCGTTCAAGAGGCCATCTGGCTCTGAACCAGCTCAATGTCACTGGAGAAGAGGTGCTGCAGGTCATGATATCAATGCATCACGGCACAGGTGTACCCGATGCTTTTAGCATGGAGTTTGATGAAAGGGGATCTTGTTAGCAGACCACCCTTTCTGAGATAGAATAAACCACATTTTATTATTCATAAAAATCAAAACACCAGGGTTTCTACATCCATGCCAGATGGCAATCCTTCAAACCAACACCCAACCATCTACCCCACCTGCCCTAGAGTAACCATGGCGAAGTTTGTGATTCAATGTTTCCCCCATGCCTACCTCTATGAAGTTTGATGATGATGGCATCACAGGGCTTGCTGCATGAATGTGACAAGTGGGAAACCCGCAAGGAGCACCAAAGCTCCATATGCATTGTCCTAACATTATCTCATGGTGACATCAGCCAGCATGGTCTATGACATGCTGAAGCAGCTGTGACTGGGGACTTTCATCAGACTACTTTGGCACTCTTTCTCCGATGTTTCGAACACTTTCACATCTATCTGTATTCTCTTAGCATCTGACCCGCGCCAATCCCGGGTACCGTTAGCAACGTGTGACCTGCAAAAAGAAGCAAAGGGCCGGGCAGAAGCTGAACCATGACAGCGGCAACCTCATGTCCACTCCCTTGCATAATACGATGCTTCTTTATCTGAAATAAAGCCTCCGTGTTGTCAGGCATAATCTTGGGGCCTGCAGTCTCCTTAACCAATGTTGTACTTTCTCTGGTTATTATCTGTTCGTACTGATAGTGTCAGCAGCGCAAAGAGACATCTGTGCACTGTTAAACCATCTTCCCAATGAGAAGAGGCCCTTAAAAAAGCAATCATGATAAGTTGCTACCTAGTTTGTCTTGCCCACATTTCAGGCTGCATGAAAGTTGTCCACTTCACCCAGCCGCTTCTGGTGTGTCACTGCACCGTGCATGGCAAGGGTTTAAATGTGTCTGCTATATGGATGCTAGTGATGCAGCTCCTCACCCCACGCACCAGAAGGCAGACAATTGAACCCACAAATTTCCCTGCAGAGTCCACGTTCACTCTGTTCCTACAAATATAAAAAGAAACTCTATAGAGTACACATCAAAGAAGGCATTCTATCCCAGAAGTGTAGCTTTACAGCGGCAGAGGTGGGGGGGTTACCACTAGGGATGGCGTTCTGCTGGAGCAACTGTAAGGCTACAGGGGGCCTGTGGCAGCAGCTAACAGCTGGGTCCACCGTGATGAGTGCCCTTGGCATGTATATGCCTGGCCAGTATTGAGTTGTGCCCCAGGTACAATTGCCTGTGATAGTGTTTCCTGCTATGTGTCCTATGTACAAATGATGACTTGAAAGGTTAATGAGCATACTTTGCATAATTGATTGAGGAAGTTGTATAAATCATCAGTCTGTTTGCGATACTGAACCAGATATGTTTTCTTCATTAGCTTTGTAAGGTAACAGCATTATACATACACTTTTAATTTTAGTGTCACGTCTCTTATAAGGGAAACCAACATCGAGTGGCTTGTTGGGGGCCATTGCCTTGCATCGCTTGGGTTATGCTAAGCTCTTTACGAGGTCTACATTCAAAGGAAAGCTTTCAAGTTCCGTCAATGTAGGGTTGTACTTTGACAACTATTGTTTGCCGTTCAACCCTGTACCAGCCCTGTGCAAGCACTGCTGTCCTTTCACATAATAAGCGTGTAGTTAGTATTACCTGTTCGTCATCTCAGTTGGCTCAGCACTGACGTGTGTGTGTCCTCTGCAGTCACATCATAGCATTATTCAGTGGGATAATCACCGGTTGTTCTGTAATTCCTGATGGGCAGGTGGTTGAATCCCAGCAGATTAGGGGTCAGATTACAGAAATGTTGCACGGGTGCAAGTGCAAAATTGCACGGTATTAGCAGTAAGGCAACGTTTGCCGTATTTTTAAAAACAATGGGACACAATAGAAAACTATTGCACCACGAGAAGTGCAGTTTAGGTGGTGTAAGCACCAGTGCAAAAATTGCCCTTGGGTAAAAAAGATAAATGTTCACTGCATTATTGCAACAGGGAAAAATGTGCCCTAGTGCTAATACGGAATGGTATTGGCACCAGTGCAAACTTTGCCCTTGTAAAAAAAAGAATTGAAAATGTATCTTTCTTGTACGATTGGCAATTTTTGCCCTGGTGCTTATACCATGCCAAACTGCACTTGTCATGGCATGGTGCAATAGTTTTCTAGTATGTCCTCGTGTTTTTTAAAAATAGGGCAAACTTTGCCCTAGCGCTAATACTGTGCAATTTTTGCACTTGCACTGGTGTAACGTTTCTGTAATCTGGACCCAGGCCGGCTATTCCAACTGATTAAATAAACACCAATGAGTTTAAGGAAGTACGTTGCGCATTCATCACTGCCAAGGATATGTTAAAATTAGAAATAAAGTTATTTCAAGCATGCCTTGAATGCACTCATAAGGGGACGTGGTCCCCGAGCGCCATCTTTGCATCTGAGCTGTTTGCAAAGCTTCACTGAGGACTTTGCATGTGTTAGCCCTGAAATAAAGGGCAGAAACACAGCTTCTCTAATAATGTTTGACTTTATTCGAGCAATCAAATACAGTGCAAATAAAAAGTGGATTTTTATGCCATAATTACTTTCCTATTAATATGATAATCTCACATACAGGCAGACACCATGGCCCTCATTACGACCCAGGCGGTAAGGAGTTAACGGCGCCGTAAAAGGTGTCGGCGCCGTTAAACCCTTACCGCCTAATTACGAGGTCCCTTTGCGGGTCCCGACCTTAATGGCTGGTTTTACCAGCCGTTAAGGAAGGAACATGCAAAGGGACTTTCGAGGTAATTATGTTACCGCAATTTGCGGTACCGTAATTACCGCCTTCCCCATTCCCATTGAGCCCTCTGGAGGCAAACATGGGAATGGGGAAGGGCCAATGGTGAATGGGGAATTACCGCCCCGCCAACCTTGGAATGGGGCGGTAATTCCGCCATTCACCATGGCGGAGTTGGTAAAATACCAGCGGCAACTATGGCGCTACTAGCACCATGGTTATCGCCCGGGTCGTAATGACGCCCCATAAATAATTAACTGTTGTCCTGTTTTACGGCTAGGCAGCGGTACCAAACCTCGCGTGCAACAGCACAATTAAAACACCATTGATTGATGCTAAACATAAATTCCTGCATTTGTATTTTTACAAGGCTCCAATAGCAGAGCACATCCCACCGCACACCTGCAGGTTGCTTCCCGGATGTTGACATCTGCAGCGCCCTCTCCTACGGCCTCAGATACATATCTTTTTCTCCGCCTCCCCTCTGAAAAGTCATTTGAATTTTAAATGTCGACATTCACATGCAAAGGCCGCGTTGCTGCTTTCTAATGATTTCAGGGTCCTGCGAGATCTTCGAATGCCCGCTGCAGATTTTACTGTCAAATAATATTTCATTATAGAAGGACACCAGCAGTAAAACGCGAGACTCTTACCGACGCGAAGCGCAGTGCAAGACGGATCCTCGAGGAATGGCGAGCACTGGGCCTCGCGTGCTGGCTAAGTAATTTACTGTGCACATTACATCCGATGTACACATTTACCACAAGCAGCTGTTTGCTAAAAGGGACCCTGCTTCCCCACTGAGTCTTAGACGTGTCTATTATTCAAATGTTTGGAAAACCGAGTGATTGTGTAATAATTACAGCATTGTGACAATATTTTTTTGAGTAGGCCCCCCTTTACATGCAGCAACACCAGGCCACCTTTCAGCATCTTGAATCTACATGCATATGCAATACATTCATTGAAACGTTCTACTTGGTATATTTACCTCATGACAACAGTTACGTCAAACCACCAATACATTGCCTGTGCTGCTCGCACGTCAACATGCTTGTGTTACTGAGCATCAGTTTGTGCTGTTGTGTATCCATGGTTTCCAGACACTGATAAAATGGTACTGGCGGCCCATAAAATGGCAACAACTGCAACATAGCTGTAATACCTGCACGTTATGGCAGTGCTTGGCAAATACCTATCTGATACATTCAAAAGAGCTAAAACTGTCTGCTTTGCCAATACCTGTTTTAAACAGGAATTCTGAGCAATGCACATTTGAAATACCACAGGCCACCAATCTACTACCAACTTCTGTGAAGCTGAAGACAGGTGGTTGTCCAAACTGCCCTCATGGATCCACGCAAGTGCTGTTCAGTGGCAGCATGTGTCACGTCTATGCACCACGCCACCAAGAGGTTACTGGACAGCATGTGTGTAGCCCATGGAGATGTCACCCTGGACAAGAAATTGCCTGCTGTGCCTGTGTTTCTGAAAAGGTACGTTTATTTGAGAAATAAACTGTTTTTGTATGTGTGAGTGTGTGTTTGTGCGTGCAGGCGGGGCATACGTGTGGCCAGTGAATGTGAGCAAGTAAAAATGAATGGGTGCAAACGTTGGGGGGGCGCATGAATTAATCTGTGTGAATGCAGGGAGCAGAGGAGGGTTCCCAATGATTAGAAGAGCCAGTCCTCTTAAGTTGCCATGTTGGCCTACATTTCTGGATCCAGTAAGGGCATGTTTTTTTTTACAGTATCCTAGCATTTATCAACTGGAAGTATGTGCATAGTACACATGAGAGCTCTTGCACTGGCATTCTGGCTTACAGTAAGGACATGTTTTCCCTCCCGTTATGGACACATATAACATGATGAGTGTTATTACATTGGCATATTGGCCTACATTTGGTGCAGCCCATCTGGACATGATTTTGTACTCTGGCATGACATTATTTTACTTTTATTAAGGTCACACCCAATATGATGAGTGTCCTTACATGGACATTCTTCCGCCCTATATTGGTGCATCCAGTATGGGCATGCTTTTTTACAGAGGCATGTCATGTTTATGACCATTATGGTTAGAGTCATCATGCATGTTTTTATGTGGCCACACAGGTCTCGATTGGTGCAGCTAGTACAGCCATGTTTTCTTACTTGGGCATGACATTCTCAGTGGATACACAGAAGGCAGATGTCATTTACTGCAGATTCTCCTTGGATTATTTTTTACAATGAACAGGCTACAGAGCAAGACACAATGGCTGCCCAGCCACGTCTCTTGGGCTCTCTGGCTTTAAGTGTGAAAAGTGTTAAACATACTGGTCCTAAGCCATCATGAATCCAACTTTTCCGAAGAGCCCCTGATTGACAAAAGCATCTGGCCTACAAGGGGCAAACCATAGGGTCATATATGTGATGGACACTGTCTGCGGAAACTTCATCACGCTGCTTGGGCATGGTTACATGACGTCTGAGGATGTGTGTGGTGCCGAGTGTTCATGGACCTTGTTGAGTGGGAAACGCCGGGTGCATACACATGAATGTCTGGAAATGGATCCACTGTCCGTGGAATAACTAAAAGTATGTTATCTGAGACTGGACATGTGCTGACACAGCATGATGTGTGCGGACACTCTATTTCGCAAGAAGACCCTCGGATAGTTGTGCAGTCCGCGAACTACTAATTGGGGTTAAAAAAGAGGAATGTATCACATAATAATATAGAAGATATGTATAGTTTAAACATACATTTATTTATTAAAGTGATGGGGTAAAAGAAATAAAAACATAAATGTGAAAATTTGAAATTAATAAAAAGTGATGATCGGGTGATGGATGGATGTTTATATAATGAATGGTGATAATAATATTGGTTAAGTTGCTGAACTTATAGAAAGAGCACTTTTTGGGAAGCTTATAACTTTGGCACTGTTTGATGATTGGTCACCAAACTTTGTAGAGAGGTGCACGCTCAATGGATGTTTGAAAATGTGCGGGCGTCATCATTTTTGAAACAGTGGCCATACTGGATGGGGGGATCATGGCCTTTGTCCAATGACAGTACAGTGAGGAAATGGAGTCTGGAACATATAGTTGGGGTTATTTTGTGGATGAAAGAGGGCCTGGAACGGTTGGTGGAGTGGAAACAAGTTGATATAGAGCTCTTTTTTTATAGGTGGAAAATGTTCGGTAGGTGATGGCGTGTGTCCTGTGAATTTTCCGTTCGTGGACATTATTGAAATGGGGGTGGTGAGTGAGTATTGTTATTTCAAGGTGTATTGTACATACTTCTTTTATGGTTTAATTCTGTTGTGGTGGTTGTGGGTAATGGGCAGATTCTCAGGGGCGTCTCAGTAGGCTATGCCCCCAGAAATCTGCCCACTGTCTACAAGCACAATAGTAATATGTGTATAGTTAGTATAGGTACTATAAGGGGAATATATCATATTTTTAATATGGTGGTATGATATACTTGAAGTGCATATGATATTTATGATTGTAGTACAATTGAGGATAGTGCTAGTCGATCTTTGCTTCGCCTTAGACAAGGTCAAGCATTCAATCATTATTAAACAGCTCCATGATACCTTTGGTATTAGGGACCCAGCACTGGACTGGCTGACCTCTTCTGTCACTAACCGCCCTTTGCAGCTGCAACTTGCCCATTTCTCCTCCACCACTTCACTCTGGACTTGCAGTGTTTCAGAGGGTTCTAGGCTGGACTACTGCAAAACTGTCTTCCTAACCTCACCCTTTGTTCCCTACATCCCCTTCAGCTAATCCAGGATAGCGCTGTAAGACTTATTCTTGGCCTGAAGCCATATCTTTGTAGCCCTAAAATCTGTACACTGGCTACTGTTGGCCACATGGATGAAATTGAAGACCCTGTGCATTACTTAGAAGGTTTTTTGGGGACTGGGACCACGCTATTTACAACTTTGTCTCCCTAAATACTCCACTGCAAGAGACCTCCAGCTCCTGTAACTTGAATTATCTGCGTGTTAAATGATTGTTGAAACAGAGAGCAGGAGGCAGGTCTCTCTGTTGGGCTGGTGCCTCTCTTTGAAACAGGCTTCCTGTTCCTCTTAGACTTGAGCCAGACTTCCTTAAGTTCTGGAAACTTCTCAAAACATTGCTTTTCTCTTCCTTTTTCCCTCTGTCCCTTCTCTATAAAGTTATGCTACTGCCATTGCAACTGGTGGGCTGGTCCCTTATAAACCTGACAGGTTGAAGGCCCTATACCTAGTCGACATTAGAACCCCACCCTTTCTTCATCATTGTGCTTGTGGACCCACTGCCTGGTGGCTGTGCCCCCCCCCCACTCTTGGGACTGCTCTGCCCCAGGATTTAGGCAGTGGCCTCTGACTGTGGTACTCCTTGGGACTTCCGTCACAGGCTGCCTTCAGTTCTTGCACCTCCCTACTCCCCCTTCTATTAATGCACCTCTCTCACTGCACAAATCATATGTGCATTTATAGCAGCACTGTGTACAATTATTTTGTATGATTAAGGGAAATGTTGATGGAAAATATTTCTAGAACATTGTTAAGTGGCAGTTGGTGTCTGGAAGTTTATTAT
Organism: Ambystoma mexicanum; assembly: GCF_040938575.1. Lineage (NCBI taxonomy): Eukaryota > Metazoa > Chordata > Amphibia > Caudata > Ambystomatidae > Ambystoma > Ambystoma mexicanum. The sequence continues at coordinate 1,155,786,461 of NC_090928.1, forward strand.
GCTGATAGGGTTACATGTAGATTGTTTGGAAGTGATTGCTGGGTGGATGTGTGAGTGTTTAAAAGTAGGCAATGAGGGAGTGTTAGACACATAAAAGTAAAAGGGATAGAAGGGCTGTCCGGTGTGCTGGTGTGCATGTGACATTTAGGTCTTTTAATGATACCTGGTCTGGAAAGGGGACTGCAGAGACCGTGGATAGTTATGAAGGTGAATGGACCATACACTTTATTGTATGCTAGAGAAAATTATTTGTGATAGAAAACTGTTTGTTTCTTTTTTTTTCTAGTATACAATTGTCCATTATTTTCATTAGAATAGTACAAAATGGTAATGGAAATGTTGGAGAATCTTTATTTGAAAAATGTAAAGTATATGGAATTTTGTGGGGGTTTTTGCAGGAGAGGCCAGGAAGTAAGGTGAGGGAGGGAAATGAGGGAAGGGGCACAAATTACAGATACAGCGAGGCAGGTGAACACAGGAAGATGTTGTGTGTGCCTTAAATCTAAGGTAAGGGGCTCCTTGGTTGCAGCCTTGAAAGCACTTCAAAACTGCTCCCCCTGCAGAGTGGTGTGTTGCAGTATTTACAGAGGACTGGTATCTTGGAAAGATATTGATCAACATTCTCTTTTATGGCTTGCATGGTAGCTGGCGGGAATTTCTTCCCCACAGGAGTAGCCTCTGTGGTGGCAGTATTTTCTGAGGAACACAAGGTAGTGGAAGACAGCCTACTACTTCCTGAGAAAGCAACACTCTTTCTCAGAGAATCCCGGTGGTTGGATTTGGTGTGGCGGAGTATGAAGGTGGTTCCATAGGAGTACTTCCCAGGTTGTCCGCGGCTGATTACAACGTTGCACTCAGTGCATTTCACCCTGGTAGCCTTAGCCTTTGGTACACCCCCAATGGTGGTAGAACCACCATACCCATGATTCTCGCTGGGAACTGAAGGTAGGAATTTCCTCTATCTCATCTTGCTGGTCCCTAGAATCTTTTCTGCATCATTGTTCCTTTTGCTTTGTCCAGGCCTTTCATGTGGTGGTGGTGTTGGTGGTGGTGTCTCCCGGGGCGCAGTAATGGCCATGGCTAATGCCATTTTTAAAGTTAAATAGCAGTTGTGCTAATATCTTTTCAGGCGTGTGCTCTGTCTTGGATTGCAGATAGAAAATCAATAAGAATAGGTCTACGGGGTGTGCAAGGGTACATTTTCAGCTTGAAACTTCCTAGATCAGCTCAAAATGGAGTTTGCAAAGAACAGACCTGTTCAGGAAGGGCAGAACCATTTGCAAACACGTCATCACTGCGCACGCACATACATGGTCACATGAGACTGTCCGGTAAGTCTGCAGTGATGTCATACGTTTGCGAACGTTGGTGAACGAAAAATGCAGAAAGTTAATAGAAGTGTATAAAATGTTGGTAGGAGGTGGGGAATGGTACATTTCTAAGGTGAAACATTCTAGATCAGCTGAGAATGCTGCTATATTGGTGGTTAGTAGGATATTAGGAAGCTGTAGCAAATTAGGGTGCACTGGTAAAAACCCATGAAATTCAGTGAAAAAACGTTTGTTAAAAGGACGTTATGGTTACAAGTAAAACCAGAAACACCACTGTGCACTGCTAAGACTAACACTCAGGGCATCACATATGACATCACAAATGGCATTGATGACATCACTGATGACATCACATTTGAAATAAAATATAGTGAAAAGCAGTGTTCCTTTTTTAAAACATGTTTTTTTAAAATGTCTTTTATTTCAGTGCACAAAGCCCTGAGGCATCTAGGCACTAGTTACTGTAAGTGCTAGATACAGGACAAGGAAGATGCAATATACGACTGGAAAAGCCTCTCCTCATGTTACGGGGAGCTACATCAGGTGTCCATACTTAGGACAAGGAAGGTGCAAATATACAGACTGGTAAAGCCTCTCCTCATGTTACGGGCAGCGGACTGAAGCAGCTTCGCCTGCCAGTTTCGGGGAGGCCTGGTAATTGTGGAAACTCGTGACCAATCAGGTTGTAGACATGAGGCACTCCTCCCAGCAGCAGGAGCAGTGCTGAGGTATGCTGATGGCGGCAGCCATCTTAGGAAAGCATCCGCTCGATCTTTGGAGCTGGATGCAACAGGTAGAGGAGGAATGAACGAGCATCCAGGGTGGTCCACCTCCCTCACTCATGGATGGAATGGAGGAGGGAGACAGGCATAGACAGGCAAGATGCCTTTCCCCGCAGCCTTCCCCAGTGGACTGAAGCAACTTCTTTCTGTAATTGTTCCTTATACAATTCCACACTGTTTCACCAATCAGCACCAACATGTGCAAAGCTGCCTGTTTGGACCCTCCAGACATTACTGGCTACATGAAATTTGGGCACTCCAACCCTTTCCCTGGATTTCAGCAAACGTCAAATATGTTTGTGGGTTTGTGGCAAAGTGTTGTTCCTTATACAATTCCACACTGTTTGACCAATTTGCCACACATTTTGCATATTTACCTGTTAGGACCATACACACATTACTGGCTACATGACATTCAAACGCTCAACCCCTCTTCACGGATTTCAGCAAAAGTCAACATTTGGTTGAGGGTTTGTGTCACAATATGTACTGGGCAGCCTAACATCAGGGCTTTTGATTGTTTGCCTTTGAACTGACCAACCATGGGTACTGACAGGTCATCAAGACAGGAGCCAAATGGGAGTGGTGGAGAGAGGTACACAGGCTGCTTGTTTTGTATAAAAAAAAAATAGCATCCCTCATCTCTAGGCTATAAACCAGGGTGATCAGTTTGTAGATAAACTTGTCCAGTGCCTAGTGTCTGGTAATTATGCGCAAGGAGTGAGGCATGTGTCCTATCTGTATAGTTTGCTAATCTATAGACAGTTTTCTTCAATTATGGGTCATTTGTGAGAGGACCACATTTGGAATTATTTCACCCTGCATTTATGAGTATTTTAGCTGATATTTAATATGAATCATATGGTCTTGTCTACCTCTAGAGACTCTCTTGAGTTTATACTTCATGGGGTTTTGAGACTTATAAATATTCTGCACCTGGCTCAAAATGGTCACTTGTGTTTTCCAGACGTTAATTAAGTTGGGAGTAGACCATTTGCATCCTAGGAATACTTGTCTCGGCCCTTCCCTGTAGCACTCGGACCCTACCAAATTTCTAAGTAGCTTTGGCTTAGCTATGAGCTATTGCCTGAGCTCTGAAAGAATCTTCATTTTGTTATTTCAACATTTTGAATTCTCGTGAAGACTTGAGGCCTTTCGTTTACTTAGAAGCATAATGCAGCTTCCATTTTTGCAAAGATGGCTGTCCATTACTGCAGCAGTTGTATTCTCCATGTATAAATGCAGTTTTGCCATAGTGAGTTCCCTTCATGTTGAGTGCATGTGTTCTTCATGTCTAGTGGATGCATATGTAAGGTTCCTTTATCAGTTTTAGTTGTTATTGCCATCTTTAGCTTACATCCTGTTCATTCCTTGTTTTACTTGCCTGGGATAGGCAAGGCAGGGCTGTATTAAGGCGTAGAGCTTCTCACACGTACGGTATTGGACTGAGGGAGGGTCAATAGTTATGGAAAACATATTCATCTGTTCCTCAACATTAAGTGCTAACCTGTGTGAGACATCAGAAGCAAATCAGAAGTATAATGTAAAGGGAAAATAATTCTGAAGGGAGTGATACTCTAAAATGGGAATATATTACCTACTGGTCTCTTTCATTTGTAAGTACTGAGGGGCAGCGGTATATACATTGACTGTACATCCTGAGAAATAAGTAAAGATTTAAGAAGCCCATGTACTTCTGGAAATATAGATTTGGTAAAAGAGATCATGTAGTGTCTATACTGTGAGATACCTTGACTCCTTGTCTTTGCAATGCACAAACATAGAAGAGCAAAGGGCATCTCACTGTGTGCATACCTAGAAAAATAAAGTAATTGACGTCACTTCTTGGATGCACCATCACACAAAATCTTATTGTTGGGGCTGAATTGCTCAAGACAAAGGAGAAAAGGTCATTTATTCAATACCCATTCTCCCACTGTAATTTGCCAAATAAGACTGGGAAATGTAGACGTTTTCACATTAGTGCAATAGAAACCCCACTGGAGGGAATTTATTAAACATACACGTGGAACACACATTTTCCTTTTAAAAGCAATTTACATGCAGGAATATCAAGTAGGCAATTTGGCATTTTCTAGAATGTTGTTTGAAATTCGGACATTCAGACATTTTCATATAGTAAAGTGGGTGGTATATATTTTCGATAAAGGGGAAGTAGAGAGAAACAGAGAGAAGTAGGGAGTAGAAGTAGAGAGAAGTAGGTAGGCAGGGATGCTCCGAATTAATTTTCCTTTTGATAAATGAAAGTCTCTTCATGGATGCTGACGCATTTTTCAATCAATGGCGCATGTGCGCCCAGGGTAAACAAAATATACATATGGTGATGTGAGTGTTACAAAAGTCTCTATTTCTATACCTGCAGCATTGATATCTGTGCTTTGGAATGCCATTGGTGCATAACTTGGTTGACATTTAAATTGTTTAAATAATTTTTATTTTATAAATAAATAGAGCTTCTCTGCAACTCTGTGCGCTTCTTGTCTCATAAACGGAGGGAGGCTCTAAAGAATCAATACTGAAAAATGTGGGAGTCTCATATTCATTAAAATAACTTTATCAAATAAAGGAACATCGTGTGCACCTGTTTTGGGACGTGTAGAAAGCTCTCCTGTAAATGTCGCCTGATTACAACATCCCACAGATCGAGCTGGTCTACATTGGCAAGCAAATTGCTCAAGTCGTGCAGGTGACATGCTCTGATTGGCAAAATCTGGTGGCAAGCTGGTGTTATAGGTTTTAATTCACTGGTTGTTTGAAATTCAATGAAGTGCGAAAAACCGTCACCAGCGAGTCCCTCTGTTTCGAAAAACAGTTTAAATGTGTTTTAACTATTTCAAGGTGGTAGAACAGTGCTTTGGATGTTCTGGTTATCCAATGCTGTGAGACCCATGGCAGGGGCTTTAGGACAGAGTGAGTCCCTTCAGGTTCTGCTGTCCCTGCATAGGGAGGTGAGGTGTCCTTAGAAATGTCACCTCTCCTGAACGAGGTCCAAATGAATTCTTAAGTATGTGCTGGATGATCAAAAAGTGAATCCAAGAAGGAGTAGGAGAACGCCTCGTTTACAGGCAAATGTGCACAGGTCATTGGAGAAAATAAGCCAGGTTTAGGTTGTCCATTATCTGTTCTTGCAACAAGTGGACTTTGCCTGCTTGTATCATTCCCAAAGTGTTTTGTGCTAAAGGAAGTGGCCGAGCCGGTTTGGAAAAAGATTCACAGATAGAAAAACATTGGTGGAACAGGTGCCCACTTGTGCTGATCTCCCTCTGTCTACACTAACCCTGCCCATTCTCAGACTCTTAGAATTAAAGCCATACTGGTATGCAACACCCTGGTGTGAGTATACTCCTTTTGTGTAGTGTGTTCCCTTTGATTTGTGTTTCCCAGGAAAACCCCTGCTGAGGGGCTCTCTCTCTGGTGAGGTATTGCCTAACATCACAAGGTTTAAAGGAAGGCAGTCCCCACTGGCTATGGTTCTGCTGTGTCTGTTCGGAATACACTCATCCTGTCCATGCCTGGACTGACTCACAGTATTGACACAAATATGATAAAGATTTATGTGTGCAAAACAGAGGAGGGTCTAGGAAACTCTCAACCAGCACTAACACAGCCCATTAACTTGTCCTTTTGTGGGTGGCCCCTGGGAGAGTCTCAACCAAGTCTTTAGCTCACTGTTCTTTTCACAGTGAAGAAACGTTCCCGCATATCAGTCTTTGTCATGGCCAGGGGCAGTCCAGCACCGAAATGCTAGGCAATTCTCCCCTGAACAAGAGTACCACAGCAACCCAATACACGTGTTTCAGCCTAGTTGGGTATCATCAGTGAGGTGTAGCTGTGCCTATCTAAGAGCAGCGAGCAAGGGGTTCACGTCTGGATTCCCCTGGTAACTTAGGGTGAGACCGCAAGTTACTTGGTATGCAAAACAGAGGGAGGTCTGGGAAACTCTCTACCAGCACGAACACAACCCATTGACTTGTTCTTGGGTGGATGGCACCTGGGAGAGTCTCAACCAAGTCTTTTGCTCACTGTTAGTTTCACAGAGAAGATATTTCCCCGCATATCAGTCTTTGTCCTGCCCAGGGGCAGTCCAGCACCAAAATGCTAAGCAATTCTCCCCTGAACAAGAGTACCACAGCAACCCCAGCAACCCCATATACATGTTTCAGCCTAGTTGGGCATCATCAGTGAGGTGAAGCTGTGCCTCTTTAAGAGCAGCGAGCAAGGGGTCCACGTCTTGATTCCCCTGGTAACTTAGGGTTACCCAAAGTTGCTTGGTATGCAAAACAGAGGGGGGTCTGGGAAACTCTCTAACAGCATAAACACAGCCCATTGACTTGTTGTTGGGTGGGTATATTTATGTGTGGCTTTAATACATATGAGCAATACTAGCTTCCAAATAATAAACTGAAGAATGGATTATATTTAAATTGTTCAACTGTCACCAGCATAGAAACTCTTAGGATTATGTGTTATGGTATGAAAACAGAGTTGTATATCATAAATGCACCCTCTGTGCTCAAGTGATTTTGATGTCACTGAAGCTGTCAAGAGAGCAGCTGCCACCTCTGTACCTGTTCACTGCCACTGGAGAGCAGGCACTGCTGATCGGGATATTGATGTAGTAGGGCACTGGTGCACAATATGCTTTTGCCATTGAGTTTGCTGAAAAGGGGGTCAGGTTAGGAGGTTAACCTTTCTGAGACAGAATTACCTGAACCATCACATTATTAATGTAAATAAAAAAGCCTAATCCCTTATCAGATGGATATGTTTCATTACATCAGTCTTCAAGATATGTAATTATCAACATTCAGGAAGCAGATATATTTTAGCCATATACAAATGGAAGACAAGACCACAACTACATTGTGCATTGCCTGTGGGAGGACAATAGAGCTTATTTAGGCCAAGGATAATATTGAGGATGCACGAAATTATTAATGGCCACCCAAATTAAAGTTAAGGAATAATACCTGATGTGCAAGTCAAAATGTGTAGGTACCTGCTTCTTTAATATATTGAACAGACTGTCATTCTGTAGTATGGAAGGTGGCTACAAAGAAAATATATTGCAATTCCTTATTGATGCCGCGCCTTGTAAAATATTCCTCAGTTGGACCTTTACATAATACGAGTTATAGTGAAACACCAAAGTTAGCTGTGTGTTTTATAAATATTGTTTCTTCAGTCAGATGCAATCTTGATAATGTTCAAGCACAGCCATGATACGCATCCTAATTATATATAATACATCATTATATAAAACAGTTACAATCGGTATGCTACAGTAATGCCAACAAGCTGAGTGCCTTAAGACTTTTGTTGAGCCCGATAGAACTCTTATCCTCTTTTTGTACACCAGAGACCCATCAAGGCTTAGACTAGAGCCCTTGTGGTTGCCACTATAATGAATAGACAGAAGACTACCTGAGCACTAGATCACTACTAATGATGAATAACGTTTATATACTGAATGCCATATTTGGTGCACATAGGTAATCTGCTAGAGAAGTAGACCGTCACGCCTGAGACCTACTGTACCAACTGCATTGCCTTCACATTAGGAGCCGAATTGAGTTTTAGGTGCTCTGTCTCATTCACTGTGCTATTCACGAAGTTGGGGCAGAAATTGTACATTCTAAACTCATGCCCTATATTCCTGGCAGACCTCTATGCTGGACAAATCAATCTTTGCTCTGTGTTCCCAAGTTTCATCATGCCAGAGCAGGAGGAAGATCTTTTACAGTCCTCGCCTCTATGCTATGGCAAGCCCTGCCATTTGATCTTTGAAATCTTTCTGAATATCTCTCTTTCCAAGAAGTCCTTGCTGTTAGTGGTTTCTCTCTTACCCTAGCGCTTTGATGCCTTGCGGTCTTTGCTGTGCTTAGAAATACATATACAATACAATTATTATGTAAACATGTAAAATATTTCTTTTCATGATAACTAACAAAACATGTGACCATCACTCTATAGTTTTATTGAATATGTGTCCAGCACTTTTTGCAGCTAGCAGAGAATTTATCATTGGTGAATTCTGAAGGGCACACGTTTATACTGGACACCATATTTGTTGTGTAGAGTTAAACTGACAGAGGGCTAGACTTTCACTCCAACATTTTATCAGAAAAACATGTAACACCATTTTGTATTGACTTAACAATGCAGTTAATAATGACAAAATCTAAATGGCAGCCTATTAGTAGTGTGCAAAAACACTAGACCTATTTATTTAAATAGTGAGGACCTCTCCAAAGAGTAATTATGGCCTGTGATATGGGTCTTGAGTCTCATGATCCAAATAATTTCTTTCTTAGCTAAAATACTTTAAAGATTTTCACCAACACCCTTTTATAAGGACCCCCAGGATAAACCAGTCTATGTCATTATGCATGTTCTTATGTGATAGATAATGTGCTACCAAAGTTATTACAATGCTTAGGTATGTATCCCTGACCCATGTTCACAAATTCTCTTATTCATGGAACACATATTCCTATTATTGCATAATTCATTGCACAGGCATTTAATGCAATGATAAATAATACATTATATAGGTGGTTCTGCAATTGGAGAAAACATTTAGATTCCAGGTTGGATGTCCATATTGAAATGTGTCAGATTGCTAAAGTGAAATGATGTACAATTTCCACATGGATAGTGCCCTTTAATTTCAGGAAGGCATCATATGGATACAACAGAGTTCTGATTGGGGCATTTTGCCGAGAAGAGTTTGCCAGCATATCTTTAAGATTTCCACAATTCTTGAATGTTAACAACAGTCTTCCATTCACAACTTCAAATTATTGTAATAAAGGTCAATATACTGGTATTAAGATATTAAAAACATAGCAGAAGTCCAAATATGAAACTATTCAACAGATATAAGCAATGCACCACCGACAAAATTATTTGAAAACAAGTAGATAAAGAACAGAACATCATAAACGCATTACAGAATCACTAGGCATACTGGTTTAAGAAATATCTTTAAAAAAACGTAACAGGTGCTCCTCTCCAGAAAGAACATGGCATGATAACCTTTTCTGAGATGAGAGTTTGCAGCACACACTTTTTGCTCACTGTACCTTTCCAGATGGGAAATATTCATTTGCATATCAGTCTTTATCCCATCCACATGGGCAGTCCAGCACCGAAATGCTATGGCAAGTCCTCTCTGAACAAGAGTACCAACAGCAACCCCATACGTGTGTTTCAGCCTTGTTGGGCCTCAGCATTGAGGTGCAGCTTTGTCTCTCTAAGCACAGTGAGCAGGGAGTCCACGTCTGGTTGCCCCCAGGTAACCTAGGGTGACCAACCCCAAGTTCCTTCAAAATATTCAACAAAGGTAGCAGGCGCCGACTCTCTCGGAAGAACAAGGCATGATAACCTGTTCAGTGGATGTTAACCACATTGAGAGTTCGCAGCCATCTGCTTTTTGCTCACTGTACCTTTCACATGTGGGAAATATCCATTTGCATATCAGTCTTTGTCCCGCCTACATGGGCAGTCCAGTACCGAAATGCTATGGCAATTCCTCTCTGAACAAGAGTACCACCAGCAACCCCATACACATGTTTCAGCCTTGTTGGGCATCATCAGTGAGGTGAAGCTGAGCCTTTCTAAGCACAGTGAGCAGGGAGTACATGTCTGGTTGCCCCCAGGTAACCTAGGGTGACCAACCCCAAGTTCCTTCAAAAAATTCAACAAAGGTAGCAGGCGCCGACTTTCTCGGAAGAACAAGGCATGATAACCTGTTCAGTGGATGTTAACCGCATTGAGAGTTCGCAGCCATCTGCTTTTTGCTCACTGTACCTTTCACAGATGGGAAATATCAATTTGCATATCAGTCCTTGTCCCCCCCACATGGGCAGTCCAGCACCGAAATGCTATGGCAATTCCTCTCTGACCAAGAGTACCAACAGCAACCCCATATTCGTGTTTCAGCCTTGTTGGGCCTCATCATTGAGGTGAAGCTGTGCCTCTCTGAGCACAGTGAGCAGGGAGTCCACGTCTGGTTGCCCCCAGGTAACTCAGGGTGACCAACCCCAAGTTCCTTGCAAATATTTCAAAAAAAGTTGCAGGCACTCCTCTCCAGAAAGAACATGGCATGATAACCTGTTCTGAGATGAGAGTTTGCAGCACACACTTTTTGCTCACTGTACCTTTCCAGATGGGAAATATCCATTTGCATATCAGTCTTTGTCCTGCCCACATGGGCAGTCCAGCACCAAAATGCTATGGCAATTCCCCTCTGAACAAGAGTACCAACAAGTGTTGAATGGTTTAAGAAATAGTGAGGCATTGTGAGTCATATAAAACCGCCAATCACCAAAGGAGAATGATTTTGCACCTAGAAACAATTGTGTACAGGCGCGTTATAAATGCCCCATCATATCATATCATTGTCTACAAATATAATAATACTGAAATCAGTGAACCATACTTAAAGGCTCCAGAAAATGTAATAGTGTTGTATTGCAATCATCTACCCCTTCTGGTAAACTCATTGTGCTTGCCCGTGTAAGAAAAAGGAAGGGATGATTAGTGCTACAGTGGCAAAGGCATATGTGAAATATGAGCTGTTGTGTTGGGTCCATGTAAAAAGAAGTAAGAAAGGCTTGGTTTTCGTATGTCATTCTGCTTTCTACGGGTTTGACGGACAAACCTTTGAGTTTGTTATCCAAATGGATAAGCCCAGCATGTGACAGACTGCAGTGCTTAGACTCTGTTTAACTGCTAATCGGCTACGAAAGTGGCATAACTAAAGAATAGAGCATATTCATACTTATTTCTGTTAGTGTTAATGAGCTAATGGCTAAGCCTGTTGCAGCTGTCTGTAAATCCAAAGAAGTTTCCTAAACATGAAGCAACACACAACACACGCAATGGTCTCCAACAATACATATAATTGAAAAAGGAACACAGGGCCTCATTATAACTATGCCGGTCCAGAAACACCGGTGCTGGTAAGCCTAACGGCACTGGTGTTTCCGGACCGGCATAGTACGATCTGGCAGGAGAAACAGCACCCGACAGCATAGTTTCATGGAAGCACCGGCACCGTTCCATGTTCCCCATTCCCATTAAGTCGAATGGGGAATTACAATTACCGGTGCCTAACTACCCGGTACGCCAGGGTTGTAATCCCCCAGTGTTTCCGGCAAGCCAGGCACTGTTAAATATTGAAAGTCCAGCAGCAACCTGCCGGTTTTACTTACACGGTTACCGCTGGACTTGTAATGAGGCCCACAGTGTCTTAGATGCAAAGTGGTGCGAAAATGAATTCAGTACATAAGATGATAATCTAACCTAGGAAGCCATTGTGCTCTTATAACATGCAGCCAATGTCCACAAAAATACTGATTTCTGAATGGTTGATCAAAGGTCCACATGCTTAACACTACACAAAAAGAAAAGCTGGGGCCTGACAGCACACTAAGAATAAAGAACTGCTTCAAAATGGCCGATTGGAAATGTACAAATTAAATACGAAAATACATATACTGGCAGCAAACGTATCCATCCAAGACATTTCATACCGAGTTGAATAGGGTAAAGACAGAAGGCGGGTGCAGTTCCTACATCTTGCCACAGGTGGGCAGGTGGCAGGAGATAGGGCTGGCACTCAAATCATTGGGCCTCATTACGAGTTACCCGGTCTGGAAATAACGGTGGTGGTAAACCCGCAGACACCGTTCTTTCCGGACCAGGTGATCTCGAGTATTGCAGGCGGGAGGTGTTATTCCCACCAATTCTGACCTGGCCGGTTTAACACCACCCGCCTGCAGGCAGATGTGGAAACACCGGCACCATCACGAGATGGTGCTGGTGTTTCCACATCCCCATTCCCATTGAGTCCTATGGGACTCAAGGGAATGGGGATTTACCGAATTCAGCCTCCGGAATTCCCAATCACCGGGGTCGTAATGCCCCAGTAATTCCGGGAATCACGGAGGTGGAATGGTAATACGAGTCTGGCGGTAACCTGCCGGAATTTCAGGCACGGTTATCGCTGGACTCGTAATGAGGCCCATTATGTATAAATGAAGAATGCCCTTAACTCCACTTGACTATTGGGTCTTCACACACGGCATCACTGGAACCCCTATTCGACACCCAAATGTCCAAACTGGGAACATCTTGCTAAATCAATAGCAAGCTTTAATACAGAAAACCTTTGCATGGCATATTATTCAAATAAATGTTCTCTATAATACATTTCAACTAAACTAACAAAACATGATGGGTTTGTTTCACTGAATTGGTCTATTGCAATATCTTTAAAGATGGTAAGTCTTTAAAATATTGCTGTCAAGTACTTGGTATTGAATTGTTCCACTCTGATACTGTAAAACAACAGTAGAAAAAACAAACATTTAGAAAGCGAGTAATTTGGGCTTTTCTTTAACCAAGGAATAGACACTTCCCAAGCACTGTCATAATGCAACTGGCCATAATATGGCAACATCTGAAAAATCCAAGTACCCAATCATATGATCTACCCGGATGGCCAATCTACAAATGGTTCGACAGAGTCTGATTAAGAGTGCTAATAGTAGCTTGGGGAGAGATAAGCCACTTCATGCAGTTTAAATCCAAACATTGTATTACATACATAGTTGTGTTCATTCTGAATCTCATTAGAGTGTCTCTTAAAGCAATAGAACCCAAGTAGGGGGCATTACCAGGCGGTCAATGCCCCCGTCAGAGGGCACTATTGCTATCGTACAGGGGCACATTGTCTCTGGGTACTAATAGTATTTTTTCTCGAGTTGAGAAACGGTGTGGAAACTGTTTCATAACTCGAGAAAATATATTTTAGAAGAAAAAATATATCTTAAAAAGTAAACAAAGAAAATGGCCTCCATATAACGGGGCGAAGGGACTACACATAGTCCCTTCTCCCTTTCTATGTTGTTCGGTCACATATCGGGAACGATTAGCGATGCACATGGCGCATGGTACCACAGCAGGTAAATCTGTTTGGGGCGGGTAAAGACCAGTGAGGGTCAATCAGACCGATTGTAACAATATAATTGTCCCTCGCCGGGTACTAATCTGGGGTAATACTTACATTGATTTCCAGCTTCCACACCTAAAACTGGAGTTAAATTGCCAACAAATATACTGAGATAAATCTTAATAGCAATCAGACAACTGTAACTCACATAATTTACTACAAACTGATTGTTCCAAACAAATGGGCAACGATTCAGTTTTCCACAGCAAATTGATAGACAAAAAGCATTTGGACAAACAACACAAAAAGCATCATACAATTTAAATCTGATCATGTGGAGGAACAGTAGCACAGCATTTCCTGCCGATTAGACTTAACGGGGCAAGCATGCTTTGCATTAGCATTTCATGCTGCTGCTAGCCAGTTAAAAAGCCTGTCTGATGCACAGAAAGCATGTCAGTACTACGGGCCAAACAGGAATGATGGTAAATGTAGTTTAGCCCAGAAATAAACCAAAGCAAACACTGTATAAAATAGAAGTAAAATACGAAAGAATATAAACAATGAATACAGCATGTATGTTAGTTGAGGTTGCCACCCATTAGTTGAGGTGCTATTAACCATACTCCAGAATAATTTACTATATTTTTATGCTTAAAAGGAAGGAACATGGCAACTATGGAGTGAACAAATAAAAAAGCCATTGAAAAACATTCAACCTCACTTAACTCATCATATCATGCTGCGAAAGAAATAATTTTGCATTATAAGATTAAGAGCAAAAATAGATTCTTCTCATACAAACATTAAAAAAACAGCATTGCAGGCCATTAAAATGGGTCAGACATCCTACTTCCCATTCTTACCTGCAATACCCCAAGGATATGACAAGTATTATGACGCTCTCAGTTAAAAAGATAGTAATCTGTCCTCCTTGATGATCAATGAACATGTTCATCATTAACCTGCCCAAGGTTGAGAGAAGGTTTTTATGCTTCCAAAAAAATAATAGAAGTACGAGACAAAAAGCCCCTTTTTAGGGATCTGAACCTTGAAAGTATCACATGTTATCTCTCACCATTGGAGTGGAGACAGCCGAAGTGAGGTTGTTTGTCAGGTAACCTTTGGTGTCAAAATATTTCCACAATATCAATAATACACAGCTCCTTTACCATTCAGGCCAGTGCAGGTCATTCCACATCAAGGCCAACTTACAAAGTGTTTATAAACCACTCTGAGAAGTCCCCAAAGTCATAGGCGTTCTACATTGCAGATTTTGGTCAAACACCCTTCCACCCCACTAGAGACAGACTTTAACAAAGTTCATGAAGAGCTACTAAATAGCTATGTACAAAGAAATGGTTCACAAGAATTTACAACTCTCACAGAATATGGCCTACCAGTGAAACAGCTCCATGGGCTCTGATTGCTCCCATGTTTGATCTATCATTAAGCGGGCTGCTACCATTCAGTGTGCAGTCAGTTTTCACAGTACTGCAATTCCTATACATTATCCCAGAGGTACTAGAAGAGGGTTCCAAGGTAATTCAATATTTATATGTGATAAGAACGTGTTCCAATACAAATCTAATTTTGGGCATTGCCACCAATATGTCAATAATAGCTCACTCAACTCTCCAAAGACCATCCAACAAAGTAGGATGGAGCCATTGTATGTAGTCTCTGCGGAGTACGATCCCAACTGGAAATAATTTGAAATCATAATCAATATGATCCCCTCTCCTACTCTCTCCCCTTATCGTTCTCCTTAACCCTTCAAACTCCATGCCCTGCCCCTGGTATTTATCTTTATGCCCCTCCTGCCCTCTTTCCCCTGTTTCTCCGTTGGTCTCTCTCTCTCCCTCTCTGCACTCTGCTACTGCATATCCTTGCATAGACATGTTTGATGGCTGCATGTCTTGTCCCCCCTCTCTTACTCCTCTCCCTTCTCCCCCCTTCTTTCTATCCCTCATGCCATTTGGCACTTACTCTTATCATTTGACCCATGACCTTTGATAGCACCCTGCCTGTCCCCCCCGCCCTCCTTGTTCTTCTCCCTTTTTCCCAACATGCTCTATTCTGAACCGCCACCAGACCAAACAGGATAGTCATTAGTCATTTTGTTTTGTTTTTTCCCTCCCCCTGCTCCTCCCCCTCCCCTTCCGCTTGTTTTACACTTGCACTACATCAATTGTCGTCAGGCATAGTAATGTTACTGCTTGTTTGTTCTCATTTTCTTTTCCCTCTCCTCCATAAATGTTTCAGCATTTGCACTATCAGAAATGTTGCCAGGCCTAGTACGATAGTTATTCCACATTCTGAATTGTTTTCAAGGACTTGTAAGAATGTAATTGTTTTCTCCCATGTTCCCTCCCTCCTTGAAGCGCTTTGAACCACATTGTGTATAGGCGCTATACAAATAAACAATCAACCAATCAATCAATCAATCAATCATGCATATGGAGGATGTTGCCATTCTACACCAAATATTTTTCCATTGGTGCTCCGGAATTGCAAACCTTAAGTCTTTTTCCCATGCTGCCATATAGTTAAATTACTCAAATTCCGTTCTTGCATGCAAGGCTCCATATATCAAAGAAGTGCTTACTCATAGGTTCTCGAATAAGGAATTCAATCTCATTAGGGGATATCATGTATTTATCAATGTGTGCGTTTGAGATAAATCAAAGCCAATACCATTTTGAAACAGTCGAAAAAGAGATATCCTGAAACATCAACAAAGCTCTGAAAGTTATCCCATCTGTATTCCAAGTCCTACATGCAGCAACGACCATGCGTTTTCATCCTTGGAGGCAACCAAGGCATTTTATGCAAATTCAGATTGTATTCATCCTGTTCAATTTTAACCTAGTCACAATGTGAAGCAAGTACCTCCAACTCTTTTGCCAGGACCCATAAGTGTAATGGAAAGAAATACTTATCCATATCTTTCAGGTACATTCTACCCATCCCCTTCAAATCCATCAGTACTCTCCAGGGAATCCGTTGTCCTTTATCTGCCTACACAAAAAAAAATACATTTCTTGATCTGTTCAATCTTTTCCTCTGAAATCCTAAATGGAAAGGGCTGAAAAAAATATAACAATTGAGAGAGTGTTGTCATTTTGATGGAAGCAATTCATCCCATTTTTGTCTACTGATTTACATCTTGTAACCCAGCCCAAATAATATTGGGAATATTGTGTTATACAGAAATTCGGAGCAGGCCATTACATTGACACCGATATATTTCACATGTGCTTCCCTTTGCATTAAATGTGCTTCCAAATAACAATACTATCCAGCATGATTCTGAAATATTCAAACTTGCCAATTCCTGCTAAATTAACATTCAAAGTCCCTACCAAAATCATCCAATATCCTCACCGATGTTGTAATTGTTCCAAGGATGTCAATCAGAAACATAATCATGTCATCTGCAAAAAGTGGTACATTATGCTCAAATACCCCATGATTCAAACCCCTTAAACTGCCTACCTACACTAAGGATTTGTCCTAATCTTTACATGACTAGGATAGAGATTAGTGGGGAAAGAGGACACCCCTGCTTGGTGACATGTGTAAAGTTATTAGAGCTTCACAGTGTTATCATATTGATTTAGCAATGCTATGGGCCTTTATAAGGTGATGAGAGCCAGATTCTTAACTGCCCTATGCAATGGCACAACCTTTGACTACCTCTTTGATTGGGTGGTCCCCTCTCTTTTATTAAAGTTATACACAGTCTTTGATAGAGTGTCAGAGATGGTATATTTGAATTGCTTCCAAACAGGTCTGTACACCCATCCAGTCCCAGGCATTTACCTGATGCAAGAAACCCTATTGATTCTGAGACCTTTAACACTGTGACCTGTGGTTCAAGGACTACCCGTTCTTTCAAGATATTCATTTTGGAGTGAAGGATTTGGTCCCTCTGCAATCGATAGTTTTGCCTAAATATATGATACGTCTTCCAGTTTATTTGATTCAGGAAACTGCCCATTTCCTTCTCAATCTCTCAATTTCGAGATGTGATTTCTATTATGCCATGGCTAGAGCTTTGATGCTAGTAGTGTACACACCCTTCAGATCTGATTGACTTGCTTGATGAGAAACAATGCCCACATTTCTCCTTTTGTTACGCTCACCTGATATCCCCGGGGGCGTATGGAAGGCTCTGAGATCTGGAACCCTGGATGTGTATTTGCCCAGTGCTGAATAATGAATCTTCAACTAATTGCTATCCTTTGTCTCCTTAAATCCGTGAATGTATGATTGACTTATGTACCTGCAACTAAGAGACCTTTCGGTCACATGTAGCCATCTTAATGCAAAATGTCTTCTACACCTTCATGCAACAACGCCACAATGCCTTTGGGCTGCATGTGTGCTATACAAATGCAAATAAATAAATAAATTACAGAAGGGAGGATTTGTGATAACTGTCTCTGATGGGTGAATCTCCCACCTCCCTCAGACCAATTCCCTTCCCACTGGGTTCTTTTCTCACCTTAGTTATTTGTAGGGTGAGCTATCCGTCCTCCATTTCTTGTGCAGGGGCGCTTGACATTTGTTGGCGATCTGCCCGAGTTGCTTCACTAGTGCAGTACGCCTTCCTTGAGGCCAAGCCTGCTGTGTCCCCAGATCTGCTGGTAGGCAGTTAGGTTTGTTAATTGTAAGTCTTTGTTCTGTTTATGGTGGGAATTTGTTAATGTCTTTATCTCCTTCTTTTCAGGTGCGAAGGCCTTGATGCTGGCGTGCCGGATGGAGAGGCACGTTTCTAGGTAAGAGAAAGCGCAAAGTGCAGCACCTTTATTGTCTTTTAAAGCTAACTTGTGTTTTCTTCTTCTCCTCACAGGCCATTGTAGTGCTGCGAGTGTATGAGAGCGCGGTGAAAAACAGGCACCCAGAATCCGTTAAGGTAAGCACAGCACTGTGTGTTTGTTTAATATTGAAAGCAAACCTGAAAATGTCTCTTTTCCTTTGCAGATGTTGCTGTGCTGTTCTGGATGGAAGTGTGGCGCAATGAAATTCAGGTAAAACTGATGGAATTCAATGTTTTGGAAGTGCGCGTTCTAATATTGTATTTCCCTTTCTCGTTGTTGCAGGTCGCAATGTTCGAACAGCAGCTGTGGCAGCGGTTCGCCGGAAGTCCTTAAGCTAGTACTCACAGGTGAGTGATGTTTCTTCTTCTCTTGGTTTCCACAGATTGCAGCCCAGTTGAGATGCTGAGTGGCTGGATGGTGTTTCACAGGTAAAACAGAATAACCTTGTTTGTGTTCTTGGGGGATTACAGGAAGATGCTGAAGACCAGGAGCTGGACACAGTGAGCGTCACCGTGCTGGTTGCAGAATAACACAAAGCATGTTCTGCAGTCAGGGTGTGGTTTATATAGCCCACGTAAAGTAGTACCAGGAAAGTAGTTCCAGGCCTGCCACACCCAAAACACTACACCGCATGGCTTGGTTCTTAGAACTAGACTGTATGGGTACTTCCAAGTTGGATTTAAAGGCCCATGCACATAAATGGGACCTAGTTTGAACAGCCCTTCCTTCCTACATATGCGCCTGGTGCCAAAGGTGCCAGGACTGGCTCCAGGAGCCCTTTTGCAGTGGTTTTAAGGCCTGCAGGGTTCTGGTGGGAGCCTGCTTGTGGCACAACTTGTGCCCCCTCACAGTGGTCATGTCACCCTTCTTAGATGATGCATTACAGTACAGTTTAGTTCTCACAAGCACAGACACTGAGTGCTTGTGAGAATGTTCTGATAAATATACTTCTTCTTTGACCCAGCTCCCAAATATGAATTATTATTAGTATTAATATTATTAATGTATTTACTGAGTGTGGACCTTGTTTCAGGAATGGGGGGGGGGGCAATTTGGAGCAAAGGATCTAAAAGCAACCAGGGGAAGAAGCAGGAGGGAGAAGAACGCTCAGTCTCAGGTAAGGCAGGAGTGTGTGTGTGTGTGGACCTAGGTGTTAAGAAGAAGCAATTCGTTGAACAGCATAGGTCTTGAGCTTTTTCCTGGAATATAGAAGGGAAGGGGTGAGTCTTGTGTTGTCAGGGAGGAGGAACCAGAGTCTGGGGCAGTAGACCGAGAAGACCTGTCTTCTGGTGATTTCCTTCCTACAATGGTATAGTTCAAGTCTGGGCGAGTCCTTCGGATCGTTGTCTCCAGAGATGTTGAGCATGTTAAGGTATCTTAGGGACTGACAAAGATGGCCTGGTAGATGATGCCACAGGATATGAAGGTGGTATGTGCCTGCAGTGGTAATCAGCACAGATCGATCAGGGTCAGAGTGATGTGGTCGAATTTGAAGGGTCTTTTGATGAGTCAGGCTGCAGCATTCAGTTAAAGAAAAATGCTCCACACTTCAGGAACTGCGCCACAGTATTTTTATGGAAGCTGAAATGTATTGATTATGTTGCCCTTTTGGATAACACGTGTGTGTTTGGACTGGTGTTTCGACACACCAGTGTCTTTTTCAAATCAGGGCTAGTAACAAAACTATATTCCAAATCAAGATTTTCCAATTCGGTAGAACAGAAAGTCATGGGATAAACCCCCTCCGACTTGTACTCAATCTCCTATCGTCTGTCGGTCGATTTGGAATATAGTTATATATATAATATATAACTGTTTTCTCAAGGGGTGGGGGTCAGATAAGCTATAATTGTTTTTTTTAATTAGATTGCACATTGTCTTTCAATTATAATCTTGGATAGAGTGCAGAATGTCCTGGATGTGTATATTATTGAGTCTCCAGCGGCTCTCTCTGCCTTCTTGTCTATCTCTAGGTTCACATATTTGATGCTCCGGTTTAAACATCTGGTAACGAGAACGTGCATCCAGCTGATTCTCCATGCACTGGTTGCTATGCCAACAGGAAGTAAATCAAGGACAGAGGCAGCTGAGAACATACCACAAATGGGCGGACTTAGGCATTTTGGGAAAAGTAGATAGCCCAGGCATATTCAATCCACAGAAAAGTATGTGTTTTGATCTTTGGCATGTTGTGTCATGTATATTAATGTGGACACTAGATGCTTTATTTCTATACGTATGCCATTGCTGTGAAGACATGTGAAATACACATTGCCAAAAGGGAAGCAGTGGTCCAGCATTTCTATGTGTATATATACTTTGTAGAAAGTGCAGTATTGACCCACAAGTTCTAGAACCTTCCATAACGATCAGTATAACTGAACATCTTACCTGTCATGCTGGCATGCGGTCGACAGTCAAATTTCATCCCATGAAAAAGCCATCATTCCCTGATGGAAGCATCTGCAGATAAAGAGGAAACTGAAACATTGTACAGCAAACATATACATGCCCCACAAAAATTAAGACCCACCGGCACCCCACAGTGACATACAACACATGCACACAACAACTCACAAGACAAACAGCAACATGTGTCCCAGCACACATGCACAAATATCTGCACACTGCATGCAAATCAAACACACAAAACACACACTGACAAACAACAACATCCCCCACACTGCCTGTTACCCTAATGACATGCAGAAAATGTGCATGTCACATATCCACATTCACTACACAATGGCCCTCACTATAACTCTGGCGTTAGCCATGCCCTTATTAAAGGCACGGGTGCCGCCGGAGTTGCTTTTTTTCCGGCACCCGCCAATGGACAGTAACCGGGTCATACCGATTTTGGCGGAAACGGTAATTGCCCATTCGCGGGTGCCGTTATGGCCGGCCTCCAGATTCCCAATCTGCCCCATAGGTCAAAATGGGGTTCGGGAGTATGGTTGCACCGGCACCGTTTATAGCTGGTGCAAACATGAGTTCTGCTCGTTGTAAGAGGATTCAATTCAACACTACAGCTAAGTCAATGCCTAGTCTGGGATACTGAATGGAAACCCTTATTAATATATCTTTATGTCCAGTTCATGCGTTCTGGATGACTACGCCTATATAACACCCCTCTCTTGGAATCCCCCTGACCCCACTGAGCCAAGAAGTAGTTCTGTTTTGCAAGTTAAAAGGTTTATTTGAGAATTTAAACAATATATATATATCACACTTTATAATAAATTAATAATTGAATATCACACTTAATCTGAGCAGTAATCAATAATAGATAGTCTGGCACTAGCACACTTGTGAATAGGAACAGTAGAATAAGGTGGTAGAGAATGCTTTATATAAGTTCAGATGGATGCAATGTTGAATGAAAATGCAATACAGAAAATACTCAATATGATTTCACCAAAACAATGTAATCACTTTTCTCTGGCAATCCACTCCCCCCCTTTATGCAATGCAAGGAAATGGAAGGAAAGCACACAGGTAAATAGGGACAGAAGAATAATGTAATACAGAGTTCCAGTTTCCCAGCAAGCTTAGAGGAGAATAGATATGGGTTTTACACAGGCTCAAAATGCTTTTAATATGGTGACAATGCAGTGAGAAATATGCTGAAAATGCTTTTAATTCCCTTCAGGAGGTTCAGGTTGAGGATTAGTTGGTTTAAATTAGTTCAGACTTACTTTAGCAATGTTCTAGGAATGATTGGCAGGTTAAACAAATTTTTGGCAAATGAAAGCAAGGAACCTGCCGTTTTCACACGTGGAGAAATTTGCAAATCGCGGTAAAATTTGCGAGTGCATTTTTCGCGATTGCGGCAAAAGTATAGGGGGCAGGAATGCGGTTCCAGGTTCGTTGAAAAGCCAAGATTCCCAGATTTCAGAGGAAAGTTACTGCAAGTCTCTAAGACAAACGGTCACGGAGATATGAGCGATATGGTAAAGGTCGTTTTTCAGATTTGAAATTTTAAAAGTTCAAAGTGACAAGTTACACCTAGCAGCTAGAAATGACAGGTGACAGTTTTGCAAAATGACAAGGTACAACTTCTAGGAGACAGTTCTGGTTAGATTAAAATAGATTGAATTATATTATTTTAACTAAGAAATTGGCTCTGCACAGTTCTGCTAGGTACTCACAATATATTTTAAAATAGGCCTTGCCACGGACGGTTTCTGCGCACAGCGTCGGGGTCAGCTCTACTCTGCTGGTCTGGTCTGGGTCTCTGGTTCTGATCAGGTCTGTGGGTCCGGATACAGCGGTCTCCGGTTCAGCTGGTCTCTCTCTGGATACAACACTGCTCTCTGGCAAATGGCAAGAGTTCTTGCAAAGAATTCAAACAGCTCGCCTGGCTGTGATAATGGCAATGATTTGAGGCCTGCTAAAGAGGGATTTAGCTTGTAGTTGACCTCTCTGCTACAAATTCTGAAGTAAAGTCTTGGTCTCTGAAGGTGGATAGATTGAAGTCTCTATGTTGGCTCTCTGGAGGTTGATGGAGGTAAAGTATGAATTTTCCCAGCAGAGCGTCCCGCAGCAGATGGAATAGCATGTCTCTATCTGTCCTGACTGTCTGCTTTTATGTGTTTTGAAAGTGGGTGTGTGTGCAGCATCACTAGCCAGCCCCTCTTTCTTGTCATTGGCCACTTCATCCTCTTCCCCTTGATTGGGGGAATGAAATGAAGTGTCATCATGATGAGGTCTGTTTATGATACAGAGAACCCACCCCTGTCAAATTACACACAATCTATATTTTGACCCAAAAGACATATTTGCACAGGTACACATTTGTTTAAAATTACATGCACCCATCACATATCACAGGAGGTATACCCTGTCCAAATCTGCTCTTCCTGAGAGCTTGCATTGAGAAATGGCAACATTTTGCGCTTTTGGTCGGGTTACCAATATCGTATTCTTACTCAAATTTACCCAAATGTGTGCAAGGCATGCAGGCATTAATTGATGAAGTATCAGACTTTTCACATGCAGACATTTTAAGTAATACACTCTTAACTGCTAGTTTGCCCCCAGATCATGCCACCAGTTCTAAAAACCTCTAAAAATGTGGGCAGAAAAATCACAAGAATTATGGTATCATTTAAATAATTATGACAAGTCCGTACTATGAGTTATTCATCTTCTTCTAAAACCATATTCTGGCTACAGGGGTGTGTCTTTTCAGGTCACATGGTACAGAAACCAGTCTTTCCACTTTCTTCAAGCTCAGCCTCTGTCTCCAGTTTCTCCCCCTCCCAGTTTCTGCCAAGAGGAAGCCATTTTTATGACCCCTGCAATAAACCATCTGCCTGGGTGAAGGGGGTTGCATTGTTCAGAGGAAGCCATTTTTACGACACCCCCAATAAAACATTTGCCTGAGTCAGGACAGGGCTTTGTTCAATTTCATGCAGAGCCCAGGTAATTCAATCAGAGAAGTGTCATATCTCTTTTGGTGGGAACAGCAAAAGGCAGCTAGGCCTGGGAACACAGCTGTTGTGCAAGTCTCATCTCCTGTCGGGGGTAGCTGGTGGGCAGAATTCAGTTCCTTAAGCCAGGCCCCAGCTAATGTCACTTTTAGTTACCCAGTTTTCTGCATTCAAATAAAACTAACCATTTTTACATATGCAGCTAGAATGCTGATTCTAAGTTTAAAACTATGACATTTAAACAATTGCAACCTATGTGACACTCAAAAGTAGGTCACTCATTTCTTTTAAACATTTAGATTTTTAGTGTCTTTCAGTCCAAATTTACTTAAACTGCTGAAATCCACAGCTCAGCCAGTCTTGTTATAAACCTTCAAGTCACTTCATAATATAACTTTACAGTGGATCCACCTCTCAGTAAGTCTTTCTTTGGCCTGCTTTGGGTTCATTTATTCAGTTTTACACAAAAAAGTCTGGTGTTGTTTTAAAACGCCGGCTTTCTGATAGTGGTGAGTACTGGTAATGCACCCATTTTTGGGATTTAAGAAAATGAATTCTCCACAATTCTAGGTTGCTTTTGGCAATCAGCATTGCCATTCCCAATGGTTTCAGGCTACTGTGTGGGTAGTCCAATGGTGGTTTTAGGCAGTGCCCTTCTGTGCCCATAACATCGGCAAAAATGGGTGGCAGCCTATTCTTCATGCCTTTCCCTGGGCATTTTCTGGGAAGCTCTGGCCATTAGATGTTTTCAATGCCAGTACTGCACAGTTTTTGAGGTAGGGCTTGGATGCATGGGTAAAAACATCCCACAAGCCCCCCTCTTGCGATGGCCATTCTGTTTCACTGATGGAACTCGCAAGACCTGGGATGTTTCCTCATCTTCTTCCAATAGATGGCACAGTTCAGCATCTTTTCCTCCATCCGGTACTGATCGATCGGTTCTCCTCGCCGGTCCTGATGGGAATATTGGGCGGTACACTGGGCCCCTTGCGTCTCTGCTCCCGGTCTCTGGATCGTCCTCCTTGGCCAGCCTGCAGGTTTTCCTTCTCCTAGGACGACAAAGGAAGAGCGGCAATACCTATTCATGGACATTACTCCCCCACCATTGATATAGTGGGGTGGCATATAAATTTATAGTCAAAACATATGAACATGCACACTTCTTTTTGCATTCAAAAACAAAAACACCCACATTGAGAAACTCAGAATTTGATAGGCGATATGTAGGATATTTTAAGTTAGAACTGAATTAATCTGAGACAGTACCCTCTAGGATTCCAGAGGATTCCTCCAGTTGTTGCAGAGTGTGCCTGGGATGGCAACACTTCAACTGGTTAATGTGGACCCACTTGTCTTCCCCCTCTGCCAAACCGCCTTTGGGGATGCGGATCTTGTAGGCCACAGGGGAGATCTTGTCTATAATCTCAAAGGGTCCCTTCCATGTAGGCAAGAATTTTCGCTGTTTTGTCTGGTGTCTTTTGAAATTGTATAGATAGACCCGGTCCCCCACCTGATATTCCTTCCTGGAAGTTTTCAGGTCATAGTGGGTCTTCATACTCTCAGCTGATCTTTCTAGATTCCGCTGAGCATAGGCAAAAGCATGTTGAAGGTGTTTCCTTAAATTCTCCACATACTCATGAGTTGTGGAGGCATTTATCAGTGTCTGCTCTTGGGTCCTGTAGAGCAAATGCTGAGGAAGCACCATCTTGCGCCCAGTCATCAACTCAAATGGTGACATTTTGGTTGCAGATGAAGGGGTAGATCTGATGGCCATTAGGACAAGAGGTAATCGGATATCCCAACTTGGCCCAGAATCTGCCACAAACTTCTTTAATATGCTCACAATGGTTCGGTTATATCTCTCTACTGCCCCAGAAGAAGCTGGCCGGTAAGCAATATGCAACTTCCTTTTGACCCCCAGTATCTCCCACATCTTTGTCATTACTTCACTGGTGAAGTGGCTACCCCTGTCTGACTCAATCCTTTGAGGTAGACTGAAACGGGAAAAGATGTGGTTAATCATCAGGGCAGCTGCAGTTTCTGCCTTGCAATTTGGGGCTGGGAGACATTCCACCCACTTGGTAAACAAGCATGTAATGGTCAACATGTACTTGTTTCCTCTAGACGAGTGAATCACAGGGCCTACAAAGTCGATTTGCAAATCTGACCATGGCAGTGTCATCCCCCGCTTTTGGAGAGGCGCGCGGTGTGTGAGGGACGTCGGCTGAAATTGCGCACACACAAGACACCCCTTCAAGTATTGGTCAAGGTCCTGCCCCATGTGTGGCCAGTATGCAACCTCTCTTAAGATTTCCAGTGTTTTGTGAAACCCCCTATGACCGGCGGTGGCCGCATCATAGGCGTGACTTAACATCAGGCTTCGGAATGAGGTAGGAACCACCCACTGATCGTGGCTAGCTTTGGATTTCCTTACCAGCAAACCGTCTTGGATCCGGAACATTTTTGGACATTTCATCAACACTCTTAGGTCCTCTTTCCCAATGTACTCGGTATCCGTCAGGGGAAAGTTCTCAGGGTCCTCAAGGTGTTGGTAAAACTTACCAATAATTGGATCCCCTTCTGAACGGTAATCAAATCAGCATCAGGGGTCTCCTTACTCCATTGTGCAATTGAAAGGTCGTTGTGAGCATTTGTCTGGGACCTAGTGATAGCAGTGACCTGGATTTCCCCCAACAGGGACTCAATCTCAATTAGATCCCCTTGGATGGCCCCGGTTTTGGCCAGCTGATCAGCTAAGTCATTTCCAGTTTTGTCTGGTCCCTCTACTTTGGAATGACCCTTGATCTTCTTCCAATAGATGGTCATTCCTTTCGAGGTGACCAGATCATCAATGTTTTTGATCAACTTCCCATGTTTCAAGGGTTTGTTGTTAGCACATAACATGCCTCTGGTTTTCCAATTAACCAGGTGCTCCACGAACCAGTTCCGTACATAATCCGAATCTGTGATTATGACCAGTTCGTGGAGTTGATGCTGGACAGCAGTGAGGATGGCCTGATGCACAGCCATCAATTCTGCCACCTGACTACTTCGGGGACCAATTTTGTATCCAGCGGAGGGTTCTGGGGACTCATTCACCCATGCATTCCCTACGCCGGCCACCAGTTCTTTCTCCCCGTCGTTGTCAACATGCTAAGAGCATCCATCCACATACACAGTGGGCATTCCCTCACACTTGTCTTCTTCAAAGACTTTGTGGGGGGAATTAAGGTATGCCTCCATGTTGTCCTTTATTTTTAGACTTTCGTCCTCGAGACAGTTTTCTCTGGCACAATCATGCAAGTCAGCCAGACCTTGCGCGAGGGGACTCTTCTTGTTTTGGCCATATCTGACCTCCACAGGAAAGCCTTGCATTGACAGAATCCAGGAAGTAATTCGGGAATTACTCACATTTCCGGCCCGGATTCTGTCACTTTGGAGATATTGCAGAGGCTGGTGTGGAGTCTCCACTATGATGTGTGCCCCCTGGATAAACGGGCGGTAATTCTTCAATGCCCACACCGTTGCCAGGAGTGCCTTCTCACAATCGTTGAATTTTTCCTCCACAGAGGATAAAGTTTTGCTCGCATAGGAGATTACTTTATTGACCTTGTCATGCTTTTGGTATAATACTGCCGTCAAGCACGTATTAGAGAAACCCGTCTCCAGGAAGAACTCCTTGTTTCTGACAGGGTAAGCTAGGCAAGGCGCTTTTGAGAGGCTTCTTTTGAGTTGTTTTACTGCCTCAGCTTGTTCTGGACCCCATTCCCACTTGACCCCCCCCTTCAGGAGATGAATCAGGGGTCTGGTGATCTCTGTGTAGCCCTCAATGAGCTTTCTGCTGTAATTAGTCAGTCCAAGGAGGCTCCTTAGTTCCCGCAGAGTTGTGGGGTCTTTCAGTTTCTGAAGTGCTTCCACTTTCTTTTCCTGGGGACAGAGACCCTGAGGAGTAATCTCATGCCCCAAGAAATTAACACGGTTCTACACCACTGTGCTTTCTGAAAGGAAAGTTTTGCTCCTGCGGCCCTCAACTGCGTCAGAACATAACGGATCTCCGCTATGTGTTCCTCCACAGATGAACTTTTGATGAGGACATCATCTACATAAGCCAGGTTACCCCTCGCACCCAGGTCGGGCATGGCCTTATGTAGGAAAATATTGAACTCATTACCGGAGTTAAGGTATCCGAAGGGAGTCCGGGTCCATGTATACTGCTGGCCCCCAAAGGTAAAAGACAGCTTGTATTGGTCCTCTCTACTGACCGGCACGGTCCAGTATCCATTGGTCAGGTCTATTGCAGTGAATACCTGTGACCCCTGGATCTGGGCCAGCCCTTGGTCAATGTAGGGCAGAGGCCATCGGGAAGTATGGACCAGTTTGTTGAGCTCCCTGAGGTCGGCGCAGAGTCTCCACTGGCCGTTTGGCTTCAATATTCCCAGCACTGGATTTTTGAAGGTGCTGTGGACTGGACGGATTATTCCCCGGGACTCAAGGTTCTTAATTATTTCAGTAAGGGACTCCATTGATGCGAGAGGCACGCGATATTGCTTCACATACACAGGAGTCATACCAGGGTCTGTGGGGATTGTTGTTGTGTGGATGTCAGTGCGACCACAGTCATATGAGTCTACCGCAAAGAGATCTTGGAAATCCAAGAAAACTTGTTTCAACTTTTGCTTTTGTTCCAGAGTCACATAGGCATCAGCTAGGTTGACTCTCTCTTCCACCATCTGCCTGAAGCCTGGAAAGGCTATGTCAGCGGCCTCCTCCAGCTGGGTGGAGAAGTCCCTGGTCAGAGTGCTGATTTGGACTGGGGGCTTCAGGTGGGAAAGGCAGCCCTCATGGACTTGGAAAATCACCTTATCCCTCCTGAAGTCACAAGTCACATCTTCCTTACCATAAGGGCAAGAAGTGTACACCAGGAAGTTCCCCCCATGCCGGGTAAAAATCCTGTCTGGTGTTGTATTGTCGTCACTGTCACTGTCAAAGCAGTCCTTGGGGATTGGCCCTAACAGTTCATTACCTAAATCAATGGAAAAATGTCGGTCATCAACCGCCATTCCAATAATGGTGCCTGCGGCTAGAGTAATACTCTTTAAGTCGCTGTTATCCACCTCTATTAGAATGGTGTCATGTTCTATGTTGACTACTGGTGTTGGGTTTACCCCTAACCCTTGCTGTTGGAGAGAAGCATTTAGATGTATGTAAGCATCAGGGTTTTGCAAATATTGTCCTCTTTTAGCTTTCACTTCCAGAGAGAATTGTCGGGTCCTTTCTGGGATGGTGACTTCCTCTTTGATCTGAATTTCAACTGCATTAGGTAGCAATTGAGCTGACCTAAATGCTTTTTCTGGATCATCAAAGCCCATGGGATTATCCGCTAATCGGGACCAAGCTTTGAAGTTTATTAGGTCCGAACTAATGGCAAAGCGATTGAGAATGTCACTGCCTAAGTAAAAGGCGGCAGGGACGTCTCGCACGACCCAACAATTGTGGACTATGCTCTTGTTGCCAATGGAGATTTTGAGCATACACCTGCTTGGCAGGAGATGTTTGGAATTAGGTGCTTCCAGGTCCATTTCCCATTTGCCTATCAGTTTGAAGGTGGGAATGGCTGGATCTTTTGGGAGTTGGCGAAACATGGCTTCGCTGATGAAGCTCTTACCGTTGTTCACACACACTCGAGCGAGAACAGAGTCCTTCCCATCATTTAACTGAACAGGGATGAACAACTGCTCTCCAATTTGCTGAATATCAGCCAGGCTCTGAGCTGATTTCACATCTTTCTGGACTATAGGAGTGGGAGTTTCTGATTGTGGATTAGTAAAGAATTTCAGGGTGTTTCCTTCCAGTGTGGAATACCACCTTAAACTGGAAGGAAGGTTGATTTTCAGAAATAGAGAGGACCCCCCATCACCAGTCTGTTGTCCTACTGCTATTACTGTCACATCTGGAATTTGGTTGTTCTGGAAGTGAAATTCTACTTGGTCAGATTTTTGTTCAACCATGTGGCAGGTGCTGTTTAAACTAACATGGTTGACACTCTGTTTTAATTTTATTGGTCGGCTAGTCTGGGTCCAGAGGACCTTGTTTACGCAATCTATTAAGGGTGACAACCTCCTCAGGAGGTCATTCCCCAGTAAACAATGGGTGCCCTCTGGAGTCACTACTATGACCGGGTGTTTCACCTTGTGTCGCCCGATCTTAATGTCCAAGTCTGCAGTCCCCTCAACGGGAATTTCCTTCCCGTCAAAGTTCTGCAGTTGTCCAGGAAGAGAGGTGAGAGGAAATTGGTAATTCTCTCCCCTTCCTGCATTCAGTTCGTCAAAGGCCCTTCTGGACAGAAGGGTAGCTTGAGATCCAGTGTCCACCAGTGCCAAAATTGTACCCTGCCCCTGTACTTGTACCGGGGCATAGTATCTTCCCTCCTTCTCCTCAAGGGGGCACAGATAATGCACATTTTTGGACAACTGGTGGGCTAACTTTCTGGTTTTGGACATCGCTAGCAAAGAGATTTGGGCAGAATTCTGTGGAGAGCCTTGGGAATCTGAAAGAAAAAATTGGCAACTGGAGATCAGAGCCATTGTGGGTTCCCCTGGCTCCGGTTCCGGGCCGCCCCTCCCCTTTTTGGAGGCAGTCACCAGGATGGGTTTGAACCAGGGGATTTTCTTGCTGTTGGTTCTGGGATGAGATGGTGGGCGGCGGTAGCTCAGTCTCCACATCTCCCCAGTCTGGATTTGCATCCCTAGGGACCCATTTTTCTTTGGGAGGAGTTCCCCCCTCTCTGAAGGAGAAGATCCTTTTCCCAGGATCCTCTGAGGATCCCTCTCCCTCAGATTGGAAGATCTGTACCTCCTCCTCAAACTGAGTCTGTTTGGGTCTTTTGTTTCTCCTACCCCCCCTCTGCTCCTTAGGAGGCAGACTTTCAGGGGCAAGAGATTTTGTTTCCGGTTCCTGGTTTTCCAGGGGCTGTTTACAAGTGAGGAAGGAAGCTTCCTCCCAGGCTTTACACCCCCCTTCCCTTTGTGCCTCCTCCCTGGGAACCGGTGAGTTATCGGGGTGCTGCCCCCGTCATTGTTCTGGAGCACCAGGTCCAGAGTTGGGTGCGTTCTGCGCTGGCATGCCGATCTGAGGGTTCTGCTGAGCCCTCAGTATGTGACCCAGATCCCGCGCCATGTTTTGAACCTGGCGCTCTAACTGGGAAACCCGCTCAGGCTGATACGGGGCCCTGTTTTCTCCCCTGGGCTGATCCCGGGAAGGGTAGCTATCCCTTCTTTGGTAGTACCCCTGGTTGGGAACATTTGGATACCCCTCCACCCTTGGCCTCCCCTCTCCCGGATTCGGTTGTCTGGGCTCAGGGAATTGGGGAAAGAAGGGTGGAGGATTTTGGGGCTGGAAGTTGGGTGGATACCTGGGGAAGAAGTTCTGCCCAGGGTTTGGTGAGTTTCTGCCCTCCTGTGAGAAGTTGGGAGGGAAGTTCTCTGGGTTAGGTGCTTGGCTGGATCCCCCCCTTGGGCTGGAGGAGTCCACACATAACCCAGGATGGGTCTGTTTCCCTTGTAACGGGGGCTTACATAATCAGGAGAGCGAGGGACCCCATTTGTGGGGCTGCCTCCCTGGCTCCCTATCTGTGACTGGCCCGAGGGCCTTCTGGGCCTAGCATTATTAGGTGCAGGTAGGTTTTTAGGCCCCCCCATCTCCAAATCTAAAACGGGGGTGACCTTTACCTCTGCCACCTTGGCAGCAGCAGGGGTGTTGTTGGCTTTGGGGTTTTTGGGCGCATTATTTTTATTTTCTATTGGCTTCTGCACCTCATAGATCCGGGTCGCCTGTTCAATGACCCAGTCTAAAGATCTTTTCTCGCGAAAATCCCTCACGAGCTGGGTCATTATGTATTTGGGCAAGGCATGGAAAAACGTATTAATAAATTCTCTGCTATCCGTGCGCACCCTTCTTTTGGTCTGTGCAAAAGCACGCTTTAACTCCTGCACAAACTCTTGTGGGGCCTGATCCTCCCCACATTGTAAATTGTAGGCTGCCTTCCGAGCCTCTTGAGGATTTCTATGAGTAGAAAAATGTTTCAAGATGGCCGCCTTATAGGTGGACCATCTTAAATGATTTTGGTCCTCCAGCCCCGCAAAGAAACTGGAGTATTCCGGGGAGGAGGTCCACTTTACATATTGAATACAGCTTTGGCTGTCCTTCAAATGGAAAGTCTCCATCATTTGCTCAAACAACTCTAAGTGCTCCCAAACAGAATACTTGGCGTTCTTATGATAAGGCGTGATGACGCTCCTAATTGCCTTAATCTGCTTTAAGGGGTCCTTAAGCAAGGCCCTTTTTGTCTTATTGGCCCTTTTGGTCCGGGTAACCCTGGTCCATTCATCTTCTGACTCAGAGGCACTTCTCCCAGAGGTTCCCGTCTGTTCTTCCAGGTTTTCCCGGATTCTGCGAGCCTGGGAATGGCTGGCAGAATGTGCGGACCTGGTCTCCTGTGTCCTGTACCGCTCAGAGGAGTCTCCAGATCCCTCCTTGCTGCCAGGATTTGATGGGTACCCCCCCACTGACCTAACTGGGCAGAGGTTTTCAGGATGCCCTTAATGGGCCTACTCTCCTGGGGTTCCCCATCAAATTGCACTGTGCTTGGGTGCCCATACCCGGATGCCCGCCCCTCCATTCCTGGGTGGTACTGGCCTATGAGCCCCATGCTTCTAGCTGGATAGTAATCTGCCATCCCTGTGGCCCTGTGCTCATGTGCGCCAGGGGACATGGGGGTGGCAGAGTCCAGTGACTGAGAGAGATAAAGGCCTCTGGTACTAGGGCTCCTGGGGTTATGCTCAGGAGTTTCTCTTTCCCAGTGAACCTCATCTCTATCCGCCCCTGCTCCCTGTTGCAATGCAAGAGCCTGCGCCTTCAGTCCCTCAGTTAAGGCCTTACTAGACTCTATCAGTCTCTCCTGCATCGCTACCTGTTGTTGGAGTCTATCATTGTGCTGGCAGAAAGCCTCATTCTCTCTCTGTGCCTCCTGATTGGTCCTGGAGCACTGGGCCAGTCTTTGCTGCAGGAGGGTTACCTCCTGAGCTGTGTCCCTATTGGCCTGCTCCTTTCTTGCCAGAGCATCCTCCACCCTCCTGGTGTGTTCTAACAAGTTCTGGTGTTCTTTTTGGAGGTCACCCAGCCCCTGGAGGGCCAAGTGATTTTCTTCTGTTTTTCTTTTTAAATGGCAGACTTCCTGGCCTAAGGTGTCTCTTTCCTGACTAAGAGCCTGCATTTGTGCCGCCAGGTCGTCCCTCTGCCTTTGAAAGGCACCAGCTTTCTGGCGTTCTTCATCAAACTCTGCCTGGGTATCCAGGTCTTTCAAAATCAGCTTGTTGCTCTCTGCCTTCACTCTATCTAGATGACTTTACAGGGTGGCTACCTGCTCCGTGCATGCCCTGTTAAAGTCTAATTGTTGCTCCAGCTTTTTCTGGCTCTGCAGTAAGGAGTCCAAACTGTCTTGGTGCTCCTTCTGCAGGGCCAGAAATCTAGTATCCTGGTCAACCTTTTCCTGTTGCAGTATATCCATGTCCTCTTTTATTTTACTGATATACTGCCTACTATCATTTTCTGACTCCTGGCTCCTCTGCAGCCTCTGCTCAGAAGAGTCCAGATCAGATTGGGCCTTCTGTAATGCCAGCAGTTGCCTACTCGCCAGATCTTGGCCTTCAGCACATTTGTCCTGCATGGGTCCCATATGTAAATATAAATATGCTGCTACCCTGGCAATCTTGTTGTGCTCATCCTTGGCCTTAGAGGACATATATAGTTCACTCAGGGCCACATGTAAGGGACCCTGGTCTCTCCATATATCTGACCGTGTTTCCGTGATCTGGGGTGCGATTGCTTGCAACCAGACTGTCTGGTCCTGATGAGTCCACTCACCTCTCACAAATAGCTTATGTAAGAAGTGCTCTCTGGCTATTTTCATATCTACCAAGGTCGTCATTCTGGAATTTGAGTTCCTTCCTGACTTACAGAAGTTTGTATTTTATTTTTGCAAAACAGACCTTTTCCTTAGAGCGTTCCTTTGAGGAGTGCTTTACAGCGTAACACAGCGTGGTGATCCGACCGGATATGTGTATCTGGTCAGCTGGCACACTGTATTAATCTGCACAAGTGATAGATCTAATCCTGAATCCCGGACGAACCCCCAATTTGTAAGAGGATTCAATTCAACACTACAGCTAAGTCAATGCCTAGTCTGGGATACTGAATGGAAACCCTTATTAATATATCTTTATGTCCAGTTCATGCGTTCTGGATGACTACCCCTATATAACACCCCTCTCTTGGAATCCCCCTGACCCCACTGAGCCAAGAAGTAGTTCTGTTTTGCAAGTTAAAAGGTTTATTTGAGAATTTAAACAATATATATATATATATCACACTTTATAATAAATTAATAATTGAATATCACACTTAATCTGAGCAGTAATCAATAATGGATAGTCTGGCACTAGCACACTTGTGAATAGGAACAGAAGAATAAGGTGGTAGAGAATGCTTTATATAAGTTCAGATGGATGCAATGTTGAATGAAAATGCAATACAGAAATTACTCAATATGATTTCACCAAAACAATGTAATCACTTTTCTCTGGCAATCCACTCCCCCCCTTCATGCAATGCAAGGAAATGGAAGGAAAGCACACAGGTAAATAGGGACAGAAGAATAATATAATACAGAGTTCCAGTTTCCCAGCAAGCTTAGAGGAGAATAGATATGGGTTTTACACAGGCTCAAAATGCTTTTAATATGGTGACAATGCAGTGAGAAATATGCTGAAAATGCTTTTAATTCCCTTCAGGAGGTTCAGGTTGAGGATTAGTTGGTTTAAATTAGTTCAGGCTTACTTTAGCAATGTTCTAGGAATGATTGGCAGGTTAAACAAATTTTTGGCAAATGAAAGCAAGGAACCTGCCGTTTTCACACGTGGAGAAATTTGAAAATCGCGCTAAAATTCGCGAGTGCGGTTTTCGCGATTGCGGCAAAAAACGCCGGCTTTCTGATAGTGGTGAGTACTGGTATTGCACCCATTTTTGGGATTTAAGAAAATGAATTCCCCACAATTCTAGGTTGCTTTTGGCAATCAGCATTGCCATTCCCAATGGTTTCAGGCTACTGTGTGGGTAGTCCAATGGTGGTTTTAGGCAGTGCCCTTCTGTGCCCATAACATCGGCAAAAATGGGTGGCAGCCTATTCTTCATGCCTTTCCCTGGGCATTTTCTGGGAAGCTCTGGCCATCATGATGTTTTCAATGCCAGTACTGCACAGTTTTTGAGGTAGGGCTCGGATGCATGGGTAAAAACATCCCACATCGTGTGTGCCGGTATGCACGCCTGGTGGTCAGACCAGGCGTGCAGTCTGGCACCGGCGGGCAGAACTCGTAGTGTGGTGGGGAGGTAACAACGGAGCCGGTAGCACTACCGGCGCCATTGTTGCCTTTCCGCCACACTCATAATGAGGCCCAATGTCACATACACAAAGCAAGCATCAGGCTGCATGACAATGTTAAGACATCACATATGCAGATAAATGATGACACCAAAAAGCTAATGCACCTCTGGAACACCACCAATGAAATGATAAGGCACACAATCACCTGCATAGCATTGGGACACTGCACTGAACACAGTCATGGGAGCACCTTATTAATAAACAAATGTATATGTCATTTGTTAGTCACTCATACAATTACTAAAAGTCTTTATAAGTGCACACAGAGCAATAGGGCGGGGACATGGTAAGTTAGACAATCAATTACTAACAGAGATAAATAATAGAATCAATATAACAAACAAATCATGTCAACAACTGGGAGGGGAAACAAACCTACTATGCGCTGTGAGTGTTCACAGCATGCAAGTGTACAGGGGAGGGTGCCAAGGGAAAATGCTTGGGTTTGTTCATGGAGAACAGCTTGCGGTGAAGTGCTAAGAAATTAAAAGAGAAACTAAGTGCAACCTCCAATGGTGATGCTGAGCGTGAGCAAGTGCAGTATATACACAGTTGCTTTGATGATACATGTGGGGCATCAGGGCCACAAGGACACTTCAGTGCCCTGAACATCAGGCACACTACTGTATGATTAGCACATAAGAGAAGGGGAGAATGAAGAGGAAAAGAGAAAGGACCTGAGGCTTTTTGTGAAGTTAAGGAGGTCCTGCTCAAGATGAAGAGGGGGAGCAAGGCTATAATACAGAAGGAGGCATGCTGAGGAATTGGATACACCAATAGCCCTTCCTATACAAAAGTGCTTCACACGAAGTTCGTTGTTGCCAGAGTAACATAGCGGTCTAGAAGGTCAGAATTCTATCAGGAAGCTATGAAGAAAGAGTAGTACCCAGCCACAGATAGCCCTGAGGATGATACACAGGGATAACAATGTAATCATGCTGAGACTGTGAGCCACTGAAGGCATTGTAGTGCATGAGAGATGCGGTACCTGTGCCTGAGGCCAATGATACATCTTGCTGCCCGAATCTGGGTAGGCTGGAGCGGTTACAGGGTGGACCAATGAACAATAAGGAGGAGGCTGTTGCAACAGTGTAGCCTGGAGAGAACAAGAGTACGGATAACAATGATTCTCTGATCTCAGGTGTGGAAGGGTACAGTTACTGTGAGAAGGATTAGCTAAACGTGGGACTTCTTGACAATGTGCAGAATATGAGGGATAAATGAAAGGGGGGAGTTAAAGATGACTCTAATATTTCCGGCTTCGCATGAGGGGGCAGGTGGTGAGCCCATGGAGGAAGGACACAGTTGTTAGGAAGAATCATATGCAGTACCCTTTGGGAACACCACACACAATTAAGACTACAAGTGATAGTACAAATTAACCTTTGGTACAAGCCTGTACTACACAGTAAAGTGGTAGCAATGGCTGAGCAGTAAAGTGAGCAGTGTCAATAGTTACACAAAGGACAGAAATTACTATGGTTCAAACAAACACTGACTCAAGGTTTCTGAGTAAAGAAAATACATTTATTTACACATCAGTTATAAAACATTTCACTATTATCACGCAGTTGAAAAATCACAATCTTAATACACTACACACCAACCAATGAATTCTGGACAAGTTAAGCTCAAAATGAAGTGTGAGTAAAATGGCACTCCAGCAATTTAAAAGGGAGGGAAAGACAAAGTAAGTCAAAAGTTGAGCAGCACAAACAAGTAAGTAAGCAGGGCAATCTAGAAAAGGCAACTACGGTGAGGAAATCAAATCACGAGGCCAGGGCCAAAGTCAACGGACCAAAGTCTTTGCAGAGGATCACACAGTTCAGAGTAATTCACAGTTAAGTCTTTGCCAAGAATTCAGAACGAAGTTGGTCCGACGAAAAGTTGCTTTAAGTAATAGAGAAGGACAAGCGCTCGGATTGGCAAAAAATTTCAAGCACTTTTACCGTGGTCGGACGGAACGAACAACTGGATTTGAACAGTACCTTAAATGGAGAAGAAGGCTCTAGCTGAGGAAGATGTTCCTGGCAAGTCCTGCAGGTTCCTGAAGCAACTGTCGGACTGACACAAAGTAGGAAGACTGGAGGGTCCTGCGCTACCCAGGGAAGAAACTAGCAGCAGAGCAAAGCAACAACTGAAAGGTGCACTCCTTAAAACCCAAGCAGGGTCTGGTCTTCCTGGCTATCCGGTTCACTGTAGCTGTGCACAGCAAATTCGACCAGAGGAGGGAGGCCTGGCTTGCAGTTTGATGATCTGGTTGGTCCCACCAGCTCAAGGGGAGAAGATTCCTTGCAGATCTTCCCTGTTGTCGAAGTTTGCAGATTCAGACCCACAGCAGGGCTTCACTGGGAGGTTCAGTTGTAGTAGAGGTCCACTTCTGTCAGCTTCTCTTCAGTTCTCTCGATCCAGTGGTGACTCTGCCTTCTCAGTCCCAGATACCTGCTTTTTATGCAGTTTTCCCCATTCACACAGCCTGGCTGTCAATCACACAGCACAACTCCTGTGGACTGGGAGTGATAGTTTCCTCTACCAACTCCTCTGGAGAGCCTCTCAAGGTCCTCTCACCTGCAGGCCTTGTGAGTTCATGTTTCCTGTTACTGGGAGATCTGGGGGTACTAGCCACAACTGCAAGATTTTTCAGGTCATTACCCAACAAGACTCTCCCAGGCACTTCACTCTGCACACTCACAGGTATCCTGACATTCATTTCATTACCCTGGATGAGAGCTGGTAACTGTGGAAACTTTTGCACAGGTCCTCCAGCTAACTTGGTTAGGCGTTTGGGTGCCGGCGCAACATCCTCCACCTTGAAAAATGATTCATCAACCACAGTTATGCTGCTCCAGTGTCTCTGATGGCAGGAGTCTCCTGGCCATTCACAAGAACACTATCGTTATAATACTCTTTAGTATTATCTGGGATGGAATTATTGACATCTAAATTATGTTGTTACAACAAGCCCAGAGACACTAAAGAAACACTAGCTGAGACTCTCATGGGTTCAACAGCCAGAAGGTGAAAGTTTCCACTTGCCATAGGTACTTCTTCCTCTGGGGAGAAGGCTAATGAGACAGTGTAGACCCCTAAAGGTTTACCCTTTCATCTGGGATACCCTTGCACATGGTCAGTTGACCCACAAACATAACATTTCCCAAATGTTTTGATGAATGAGGGCTTGTTCTGACCTCCATCTGGTTTGGGTCTAAATGGTGCACTAACCTGATGCGGTTTCCGTTGTGGTTTACCCTTATGTTGCTGTTTGGGACCCTCTTTTGGATTGGAGGTATTTGAATTCTCCTCGTTATCTTCCTTTGGCTGCTTTCCCTCATCCTTCTTCTGAGTTGCCCCAGAATCCTTGTGAGTAGCCCTGTTGGCAACCCACAAGTCAGCAGGCTTAGCTAACTTCTTTGGATCTATCTTGTTAGAATAAGCCAAGTGCTGTCTGAGCTCAGGAGAGCAGGCATCATAAATTGACTCCAACAAAACACAATTTCTCATACCTTCATATGAATATACTTTTTAACCCTTAACCATCTAAGTTTTTCAAACATTCACATACCCAGGTATCCCAAGGGGTACCATCATGCTTTTTGAGGGTCCTAAACCTCTTAAGGTACTGGGAAGGGTCCTTCCCAAATCTAGCAATTAAAGCTAGCTTCACACAATCATAATCCATCCTATCCACCTCCCCCAACTCCATCACAAAATCAGATACAACAGTGGGTAGGCTATAGAAGAGCCAAGGAAGCAACAGATTCCCTGTAATGTCTTCAATCCCATGGTTATATTCAAACATTGCCAACCAATCCAAAATACCAAGCTTAACCTCATACATACCACCAATTCCTTTAGGAATATGGGGTCTCTTAGGACTGGAAGTTCTAGAGGTCTCTGGGAGAGAAGCATTTTCAATAAACAACTTTTTCATTTCTAAGGCATGGTTCATCTCCATTTCTCTGAGTTTAAATTCTTGATGTTTTTGTTCAGTTTGAACATTTAAACGTTTACATTCCAATTCAAGCCTCATCTCTTCTAGAACAATGAATTCAGGAATGAGTTAAGGACCTGTAGGGGTCCCAGTTGACAAAGGTTGAGGTTGCTGAGCAGGCAGAGGAGCAGTGAGGCCTACATTGTTGGACACACCTGCCTCATCTAACTCATCAATAAGAGACACATTATCATCCTCATCATTTTCCACATTTGCTTAGGGGTTAGGTATTTCAGACCCACCATCCAGACTTTGTTTCTCTAACAACCTTTCAATAAATTCAGACTTTTTGCCTTTAACAGAGAGATTCCTTTGTCTACATAGATTTTTCAGATAATCCACAGTATAACTAAGGAGGGTTTCCTGACTGTATCTTTCCATAGCAGACATGTTTAATATTGCTTTTTAGTGATGTTTAGCCTTGAAGTTAGTTGATCCAAGGTAATAGCACCACTCTAAGTGTAATCACTATACTTGATCCTTACCGCTGTACACCAGCGTTAGGCAGAATCATATGCAGTACCCTTTGGGAACACCACACACAATTAAGACTACAAGTCTTAATAGTGTGTGCATACAGTTCAAGACACTTACAATAACCCACAGATGCCTATCCCAATCAGAACTCTCCTATCTAGTGGAACGAATACACCAAGTCCAAACACTCAGACCTAAAGGTGTCATTTACTCACACCAGCTCACTATTCCTACCTTTAATAGAACCAAAGCCGGTGGCTCCAATTTTGAGGTTATAGTACCAAAATCCTGAAACCCACTTTCACTTGAACTCAGAACAGAAACATCCCTCATGGCTTTCAGAAAGGCACTGACAACAAACTATTCAAGTGAACCGCACCTGCTCCGCTGACTCCCCTGTACCCTTGGAAGAAGAGCAGCGTATGTACCTAACTACTGAACCTGTACCTAAGTAATGTAACCATGTTAACCTGCTGCTAAGTGAAAATGCTGTAACAGCTCCTCGATGCCCGAGGGCAGTTTGTGTGCTTTATAAATGGAAATACAAAAATAAATAAATACAAGTGACAATACAAATTCACCTGTGGTACAAGCCTGTACTACACAGTAAAGTGGTAGCGATGGTTGAACAGCCAGACTTATCTCAACCGTAAAGTGAGCAGTATCAATAGTTACACAAAGGACAGCAATGGTTCAAACAAACACTGACTGAAGGTGTCTGAGTAAAAGAATATACATTTATTTTCACATCAGTTATAAAACCTTTCACTATTATCAAGCAATTGAAAAATCACTATCTTTATACACTACACACCACCCAATGAATTCTGGACAACTTAAGCTCAAAATGAAGTGTGAGCAAAATTACACTTCAGCAATTTAAAAGGGAGGGAAAGACAAAGTTAGACAAAAGTTGAGCAGCACCAACAAGTACATAAGCAGGGCAATCTAGAAAATGCAACTACGGTGAGGAAATCAAATGAAGAGGCCAGGGCCAAAGTCAATAGACCAAAGTCTTTGCAGAGGATCACACAGTTCTGAGTAGTTTGCAGTTAAGTCTTTGCCAAGAGTTCAGAACGAAGTCAGTTGGACGAAAATTTACTTTAAAGAATAGAGAAGGACAAGCCCTCGGATTGGCAAAAGATTTCAAGCACTTTAACTGCGGTCGGATGGAACGAACAACCGGATTTAAACCTTAAATGGAGAAGAAGGCTGTAGCTGAGGCAGACGTTCCTGGCAGGTCCTTCAGGCTCATGGTTCCTGAAGCCACTGTCAGACTGACACGAAGTAGGAAGACTGGAGGGTCCTGCACTGCCCAGAGAAGAGACCAGCAGCAGAGCAAAGCAACAAATAAAAGGTGCACTCCTTAAAACCCAAGCAGGGTCCGATCCTCCTGGCTATATGGTTCACTGTAGCTGTGCACAGCAGAGGAGGGAGGCCTGGCTTGTAGTATGGCGAACTGGTTGGTCCCACCAGCTCAAGGGGAGAAGATTCCTTGCAGATATTCCCTGTCATTGAAGATTTCAGATTCGGACTGGCAGCAGGGCTTCACCGGGAGGTTCAGCCATGGTAGAGGTCCTCTTATGTCAGCTTCTCTTTGGTTCTCTCGATCCATTGGCGACTCTGCCTTCTCAGTCCCAGAGACCTGCTTTTTATGCAGTTTTCCCCCATTCACACAGCCTGGCTGTCAATCACACAGCAGGGTAAGTGTCCCGGCGGGACACTTACCACAGCCAATCACACAGAGTAGAACATGGGTCTCCAAGGAGATCCTGTGCAGGGAGTCTCAAACCCCACCCTCACATCCAGTCCCCCTCAAACATTCAGGCACCTAAGGAGGGCTTCTGTGCAGAAGACCGCCAAAGGACGGCGAACATAGGAACCAAACCTGGTTTGGCGTGCAGAGTAAAACATGATAAAGACCTTTACAAAAACAAATGGCAAATAAACCCAGCCGGAACCAAATAAAAGTAAATGGAGTACAGCGGGTTTATGTTTGAGGCTACTAACATAGCCTAAAACAGTACCAAGGCTATTTCAATAGACCGTGGTAGGAAAAATAGGGTAGATACCACTGCCACCAGCCACATCTTAAAGAAACGGGAACAAAATAATGTTCCATGAGAAACAGACAAAACGGGATAACTATTAACCCTTTCCAGAACTCTATGTAAGATAGTTTGTACTGGGTCTGTGAATTTAAAAAGACTAATGAAGTCAATGGCAACTTAATATGTTCTGGGAGACAGTAGTAAGTCCCATAAAATGGAGTCAGAGTTGGGAAGTCTAAAAAAACAACCCTGTGTCACTGCACTAAAGGTGCTGTGTAACATACAGTAACAAGATGATGCCTGTGGAGTAGGTGAGGCTCCACAGTCTATGAACACAAAAATGTTAAACACATACAGCAAAACACATGTAGGAGTGGGGAAAAAGGCTCACACTCTTACCAGGTGAAAAAATAAATCCCAGAAATCCAGCAAAGCTGCTGAGGGACTCAGTAGGTAAGGGAAATTAGCCATTCTGGATAATTCTCCCTAACAACAGTTATTGGAAGAAGTAGGCTGCAGGTGATCCAATAGGGAGACTTCAACTTCGGATGGCATACAAGCTGAAGTCATTTGCAGTGCACCAGCCAGGATGGCGGAGAGGCAGCCAGGGTAAATGAAGGTGCAAGTGTGTGAGTAGGAACTTTTCTGAAGAGTTGTGTGTCATCAGCATACACTTTAATTTCTTGGAGAATGAGGCAGTGAAGCGTTTCAGAGGGCAAATGTATATGTTAAAGACGCATGCCAAAAGAATGAAGACCTGTGGGACACCATAGGTGGAGGAGGAAGTAGGGTAGGAGAAAGTCCACAGAATTGTTTTGTATGAATGTTTTGTTTGGAATGAGTAAAGCCAGTCCACTGTCCGCTCATGGAGCATTTTTAATGAGGATGTAATGGTTCACTGTGTCAAATGCAGATGAGATATCAAGGAGGATGAGGACAGCAGGGGATTAGGAATTGAGGGATGCTACCAGTTCTTCAAAGATGTTCAGGAGAGCAGTGTCCGTGGCTCAGGAATCCACACTGGTGTACATGTACACCGCCAACAAGTACGTCTTGGGCATCTATTTGTTTAAGGTCAAACTTCTCAAGCAGTTTCCCCAGGAAGGTGGTGATTGAAATGGGGCCGCAGTTGGCTGTGCAGGAAGGTTCTGCAGATGGTATTGTAAGGATGGGGTGCACAAGGGAGTGGATGAGGGAGGATGGGAATGAAACAACAGCAAATGAGTGGTTGCAGAGATCAGCATGAGCAGGGGCCAGAGAGGAGATGTTGCCCTTGATGGTTCTGGATGAGCATGGGAAAACCTGCTTGGATGAGACCTTCATGGAGTTTTCAACTCAGGGGAGACAGGAGCGAAAGAGGAGAATGAGGAATGAGTAGGGTGAGTGGTGGGGGGTAGAAGGAGGAGGTTTGTGTTGGAAGAGTCTGTCACATGGAGGCTTAATATGACCTGCCTTTTTGAAATGCAAGTGCATTACAAAGGGACTTTGAAGGAGTAAGTGCAAAAGATACAGCGGTTTGTTTGGCAAGTTGCCAGCTCATTTCATAGAGTGCGGCCATGATGCAAACCACTACAATTACAAGTACAACTACAAGTACAGAAATACTCACCTAGTGTACTCCCAGCAGGACCATGCTTGATGCATAATTGCACACAGGGCGAAGTCCAAATGGAATGCTGGCCACCAAGGGAACAGCTATGGAAGACATAAGCAGACAACACAAAGCAATGTGATACAGTAACCAAGG
The DNA here is from genome assembly GCF_040938575.1 of Ambystoma mexicanum. NCBI lineage: Eukaryota > Metazoa > Chordata > Amphibia > Caudata > Ambystomatidae > Ambystoma > Ambystoma mexicanum. The sequence continues at coordinate 1,155,829,579 of NC_090928.1, forward strand.
ATACCTGCATGCTAAATGTAGGATGCAAACCAAAACAGCATGGTGAATGAAGACTTCATTGTCACAGCATACACATGGTCACATTCTGCATTCAATCAAATGCAGCAGTGCCATGCACCCAGCTGTGGTGAACTTGAAGCTGCAAACACCATGGTGCAGCATGCATGGTAAATGCATGAAAAAGCACCTACACCACTAAACTTATTGTGCTGCTACACAACATAACATCCCAAAAATGTGTAATAATACCAAGATGTTTGTGTCTTTCAACTTGTGCTGCACACTGTAATGGTTGATCCATAATCAAGACAGGCCAAATGTGCCATTGATCCATAAAGCCACACACATGGCCAGGGAAGTGAAGTGTCACTCATTACACATTATAAAAGTGCCCTGAGACATACATCATCACAACCAGAAACACCTGTCACATGCCACAAACAGCTAGCCATGCTACCAACTAACAAACACCCATGAAAGGCACACACAGTTAGAAAACCCAGAATGTAGAATATGAAAACAGTTGCCCCACCAATCCATCAAAACTACACCATGCCCACACCCATCATCAGAAGCACACCCTGTAAAACATGGACCCATTAAGAAGTACCGATGGCCCACAAGACAAGTCAGTCCCAAGTGAACAAACACAGTGCTAGACTCCTATGCCAAAACCACACAAGTGTCTGCTAATGCCTTTCCCTTACCTGTATAGGGTACCCACCTGCCTGGCATATGATGCACACCATCGGGAGACGCTTCCCTTAAATGCAATCACTTGCATAGTAACAACAGAAACAACATGCACATCCATGACAACACATAATTTTCTACACAAAATATGCAGAAACCACCCACTGCAGGAGCAACACAGGGTGCCAGAGGGTGACAGTACATAGATTGTGATGAGCCCAGGAGTGCAACGTACCGCAGCAGAGTGGGGGAGAGAGATTGACACTGAGAGCGAAGGCCAAGGAAATGCCACGTCAAGGAGTACACTGCCTAGATTGGAGATGGAGAACAACATGCTCTATGGCACAGTTGGTGCTGCCAGTGAGGAATTTACCAAGGTAGATAACACAGTGACATGAGCACCACTTAAATAACCATCCCGGCATGTCAGCATGCAAATCACAAAATAGTTAAGCAAGATATGCAGTAAACATGCACACCAATTACGCATGCTCAGCATGGAAGACAGTGCTCATGCTTATCCGCTGACTGCATCAGAATGGTGGGATTCCCCCATCACCCTCACCCGGAACTGTGTCTCCTAATGAGGTACATGAGGGACAGTGACTGGTGAAGGGCATTGGGAGTATGGACGTCAAAGGCTGCAGGGTGTCTCCCCCGGGACAGCAGTCACCACCAGAGCACGGATTACTGAAACAACATGGGAGAAGACATTACAACAGGCATACTGAAGTACCATTCACACATCACACATGTGCCATGGAACACAAAAAACATATTTACCTGTACATGCCATCCTCTGCACCACCATGCAAACATGCAAGTTCACCTCACTATGCATGCCTGCATGTCCACCACTGCAAACCTCATGGCCTTGAGATGTTAACAACACACCTCAAGCAAAATATAAAAATACAACCTAAAACCAGGAAAGGACAACTCAAAAATAAAATGCCAAAATCCGGGCATGGGGTGAACAAAAGAATAAAAAAAAGCAAAACAATTTTTAAAAAAGCACAAAAATTCAAATAAATAAATGAAATGCCCATCATGGACCAGGGGAGTTGGGGGGTCCACCCAGGAGGGGGCAGGGGCAGGGTGCATACCAACTTCCACATGGGTGGATATAGGAACCGTAAAAAAAAAAACTCCATGGGCGTACGGACCGGCACGGCTATGGTTGACTGGTAGGCATGTCTCTGCTGGCACCACCATCCTGGGTTGACTCAAAAGATGGTAGTGGTGCTGGAGGATAACCACAAAGTACCCTGGCCTGGTCATCAGTGGCAGCGGCAATGCATGCCATTGCTGAATGCACCAGCACAATTAGGGTTTGGAGGTCACCATGCACAACATCACAGTGTGAACAGAGCCCCTCTAAGACATCCTGCCTCAATATCTGCATCTCTGTTTGGAACAGTCTCCTGGTGGCTGCCGGTTCCTCTGAGACTGTAGCTCTGTGGGACAACAACTCTTGCCTTCCCTGTGTGGCCGACCCTCTGCAAGCAGGTCTTCCCTCAGAGACCTTAAATCTGCCCGTGGGCTCCTGCTGTTGGCCTCCATGTGCAGCCTGTGGGAGCGGCATGTGGACTGCATTACCTGCAGCTGTTGCACCACCTGTGTTGCTGATGGGATCGTGGAACTGGCCTCCCAGTCCATACCCTCAGCCAAACTCTCTAAGGCAGCACCCTGTTAGTGTGCGGAAAGCAACATCTGCTGCTCCCACTCGGTCTGCCCAGGCTGCACACATCCCCATGTGTGTGGGGCCCACGCCTGACTGACCCAAGGGAACATGGCCCTTGCTGTGATGCCACTGTCTTTGGCTGCAGGACTGCAACCCTCCCTTGGACATCTATCCCAGGACCAGAAACCAATACATGGGAGCGTGGCCTTGCATCTGTAACCACCACAGATGGCCCAACACCACTGACTGGCCTTGTGAATGCACCTGACCCCCTGCAGACCCACAGAGCCCAACTGTCCATCACTTGGTGCACTTACCTCCACCAGCATTGAGGACTGCACATTCGATTCAGTACTGGAGTCCAAATGGTCAGTGTTGTATGTTGTCATTCCCAGAATGGTCTGTAGCACCAGTGGATACTCCTGGCCTGCCACGCCACATCCTCCACTTGTGGTCTGGACCGGCACAGACTCATCTTCCTCCTTTTCCTCCTCCTCTGCATCTGGTTTCTCCTCACCTGCACAAGGACAGAAAAAGACATGAGGATTCATGTGAAATGTGTCTACAGTAAACCTGTGTATAAAATTATTGTCATGCAACAAAATGCTGTGTATGGTGAGTGTGGGAGGGTAACAGGGATCAGGCCTCACAGCAAATCTACTCTTGAATCATTGCCATAGTGGCAGCATGGATGTGCACAGTCTAGAAATATTTACACTTACTCATGGCAGGCCATGAGGCATGTTGGTAGTCTCCTTGGAACGTCTATTTAGCATGGAACACCTGTGTGAATATAGACTCTACACCCTGCAGTGCATGAAGTGTAACTTGTGCTTCAGACACAAGCACATGTCTACCCTGTCAGAGTGACTGACATCACTAATGCAACTAACAAGATGGCACCTTGTGGTTGCATGTTGCAGATGTTGGCTGGTCATGCTAGTGGGGGATGAGTACTGTTACACGGCCATGTGCAACTGATGTACAGCATATGGGTTGTATCCACTATTGAGTACACTGGACAGAAGTCAGTACAACACTTCATGCTTCACCCAGGGCAGTCATTCAAATGCTGGCAGAGGCACAACACAATCATCCATCTTTGTTATCTTTCACTAAACATACTCAGGATGCACAATCTTGGTAACTCTCCGAATGTGCCCTTGTAATTTGGCAGGACTCCCATGCCTTGCACCTTGTCCGGTAGAATGAATTGGCTCTTAGCCTGTTCATGCGGGTTGAGCTCCATCTCCTCTGGTGACCCCCCTTCAGTTGCCATAGCAGAGGCGAGGTTGGCACCCATCTTGGCCTTGGTGCGACAGGTGAAGTCATTCCTGCACTTCATGAACTGAGTAGCATTGCGCTTCGCATGCCCTAAGGTGTTGATCTCATTCGTGACATGCTGCCAATGCACCATATGCTGAGCTGGTGTATGTGTGCTCCCTGGTTGCAGGCACATGTCATGGTGGTGCACTGTGACGTAGTCCATGAGGATCTGGAGTTCTTCATCATCAAAGTTCCTCTTCCTCAACATGGCAGCGTCCTGTGCTCTGCCATGGGGATGAGCCTGTTCCTGCTGTGCAGGCTTTGCCCCCTCGGCACGTGGTGTTGGCGTTGACCCTGTGTGGCTTGGACCACTCTGGGCCCCACATGCTGGGCCACTAATAGCCTGGGGCATAGCATCACCCACTGGGGCTGGCCCAGCTGCTTTAGCTGCACAACCCTTAACCTTTGTGGCTGGGACGGCAGCTTCCATTGCATGTCCCCGGACCTTTGGGGCTGGGACGGCAGCTTCCACTGCACGTCCTGGGACTCTTGGGGCTGGGACAGCAGCTTCCATTGCCCGTCCTGGGACGCTTTGCGCTGGGACAACCCCTTCCACTGCACGTCCCTTACTCCAACCCCGGCCACCTCTGCCACCTTTCCGTCTTGGGGCCTTTCCACACATGTTCCAGGTGTAAGTGAACATCGAAAGGCACACCAAGCAATTGTCCTAGGTAATTAGAGTAAGGGGGCAGTGTAGGTGATGGAAAATGTACTTCTGTGGCCCAGCAAGGCTCAAATGTACCCCAGGTGCCAAAAATATGGGATGCTTAATGCACAGGTACCCCCCAAAAAAGGGAAACTCCTTGATAGCTTCCAAAAAAAGAAATGGTTCTAATGGTGTTTCTGTATGGGTGGTAAGGTTGTGAGTTCCCCCGATCAAACCTCTGTTCATTCAATTGATGGTCGAGTTAATAGACAAAGTCAATAAACTCTGAGCAGTCCTCTGGGGAGTTCACTACTTGTGCCAATAAATCTTTTAGCTTGTTTTGTAACCCTCTGTTAAACAAGGATGCCCTTTTGCTCTCACGCCAATGCGTTTTGGTCACCAACTGGTTGAAAAGTGGAAATGCAAGCTAATAGGCCCTGTTGTCACTGTCATATGAAGTAGCTGATTATCCAATGTTTGTGTGTGTGCCTTTCATGTAAACCGTTTTTTTTTCTGAATCTCTCTTGAAAACCTCTGGCTGAGGTCTTGAAGAATGGGGTCTTCATTTGTTACCAATGCGATAGACCAGTTGGCCTCATGATCCCCTGGTGGGTAGGCTGTGATGAACGCCATGATACTATCATTTGGGAATGCATGTGATTGGAATAGAACGTGTAACCTGCACTGGATCATGAACACTGGATACTTTTGAGGATCCCAGAGCAGAGCCACTGGTACAGGAGAGGCATTAGTTCATCTACTGGAGGTTTTGTAGGAAGCAGTCGACATTAATGGTGTGTTAAAGGGGCTAAATGGGTTGCATACCCTAGAACCTCTGGGATAAAGCACTGGTGTTAGCCCTGCTTGTCTGTTATTCCTTTCTAAGGGTCATCAACATGGCAGCTAGTTCAGCAGCTGAGGTGGAAGGATCAGTGTTGTCAAAGCTCATCTAAAACAAGGGCTCAGCTTTCTGTATTGCCTGCCTGGTTTTTCAAAAGGGACGTTGTGGATCCGCTCCTAACTCCACTGGATTCTGCACCTCCTGAATAGTACCAGGGGGGTTGGAACCCCATAGTGGGAATGTGGACTATGTTTTTTATAGATTCTGTGCCTTTTCTCTGATCCTGTTATCTTTTTTCTTCCTTCAAAGAGAGTTGTGGCTTTGTTAGTGCTTCTAATGTTGGGCGGACTAGCCAATCCCTCCTTATGCCTCCCTTGCCCCCTACCTTATTACCTTAAGAAAGGAAGGAGGTAAGTACCAACGAGCTTGCAAGCCTGTTGCTTCAATGTTTGGGCCTAAATAGGATTTCTAATCTGCACTGCTGTTTGCAGATTATTTAAGAACAAGTCAAATCTTGTGTCTTTCCTTTCAGAGGATTATGGAATTGCTTATAGGGCAGCCCCTTGGTAAGCTTCCGGTCAGAGAATACCCTTGAAGCAGCCCATGGCAAATGTCCGCTAGAATTCTCCCTTCCCCAAATCTGCTTACGTGTATTAATGTTGTTCTTCATTTTGCAAGTGATGCAAACTGATGCCTGAAGAGTGGCGGCTGGAGCACAGAAGGGTGTTCAGATGTCAGGTAAATTCGAATCTGTTCCTTTCTTGCTGCTTTCCTTGCACATAAGCATGTTCTGGCTTACATTTGCAAGTAAACGTAAGTTGGATCCGTGGAACTCAAAAACAGGTACGCTCGTTATTAACAAAAACACTGAACAATGTACATAGGAATGGAGGAAGATGGCAGCAGGGACTAGCACAGTCTCATGAGAGTTTAGCTGCAGCTGGCTGGGAATCGCGGCTCTGTCCACTTTCCCTTCATTGCTGCACTAATCAGTGCCACCTCGCTCTACCTGGGCCCTAGGAGACATGCAGAACTCTAGAGTAAACATGGCTTGGGGATGGCGAGCTTGATGTGGGGGCATTCAGCTTGAGTGGCTACTTGGGGGCAAGTTTAAGGCGTGTCCTCTATATACCCTATATGAAATAGTGTTGCCTTTGGAATATACCTCTTCCAGCTTCTCATTCCAAATAGTGACTTGCGCAACTTGGTTCAGCTTTTTGACCAACACTGGAACTTCATAAGGTTTTGTTTCTTCCCTCACTTACAATGCTCTTTCACCAAGAGTGTCGCTGTGAATGTGACCGGATCGTCCTCCTCCAGCAATTGTTGCCAAATTGTTATTAGCTGTGCCAGCGCCAACGTTTTTTAAACAAAATGGGGATTGTGCAAGGGCGGGTTTTTCCTCTGTTGCAGTGCGTGTTTGCCTGTCACAGATGAGTGTCACATAACCCAAACCTCAGTGCCCTCCAGCTTTGTATGCCAAACAGTGACCATACCTCCTCTTTGAGCTTTTCAAACCAAAAGGGGAACACTAAAGGGCTCCCACCCTTGCAACACTCTTCCACCAGGCACAGAAGAGTTTCCCATGTCATCTGACGGTCTCTGGCAACAGAGCTTGTCATGCCAAATGGGGAGAGTTAAGAGCTAGAAGCTCAGAAGAGTGTCACTCAACACAAGGCCATCTCTGCCTCCTCCATCATGTTTTGCCAAACAGGGGCGACGTTTGGGCTTTTTGTTCCCCTCAATAGCAGTGCTCTTCCACCAGCTTTAGAGTAATGTCCCTGTTCATGTGACCAGCTTCACCTCCTTCAGCTTTTAGTTTACTTAAGGGTTTGTTTTGCTCCTTGCTGTGCTTTTCCTCTATCCTCAGAGCACTGCTAACACTAGGAGTACATACATGCTTGTTTTTACCTACTTTGCAGTGCTCTTTCACCAGGCTTAGAGGAGTCACCCATCAGCTTATTAGGAGCCATCAGCTCTTTCTTGTATGTAGCTCCCCCATGCCCCTTTAGTAGGTGGTGTCTTTAACTAAGTAAAATGACAAAGCCTTAACCTGTGCGTGCCTGTTAGGGCCTGAACAGGGACAGTGGCTATCTCCAATGGCCAGGTATTACAATGGGTCTCCAACAACCACAGTCCCTTGCCACACCCATCATGACACAAGCCCACACACGCTCTCCATCCAAACTCACTGCGATTCGTCTTAATCTCACCCACATCCCCCTAATTACCACACAATCCCCACCAGTCTATGTAGAGACACTTGGATATTTTAATTTTTTGAATATGTATTAGGTGCATTTCGCTATAAACTTCTTGCACCATGTAAAAAAAGATACAAATACACAAAACAGATACTACACAGAAATACAATCACAATTTGCAAAGTTGCATACCATCTGTATAGCCATTATTAAAATCACATTACTTTTTGATTCCCCTTTGTTACATTTGTTAAAAAGTAATGTAAAAGAAAACAAAAATTAAAACTAAATAAGAGCAAGAGAGAGACTCAAAATGGCACCAGATTACTCCACTATTCCTTGGGTCCTCGCTGTAATTTTCTTCCCGCTATTTGCCAAACATGGCACTCTGCAGCTATGCTAACTCCTGAATATATAATGTTGACCAACATCGGTAAGTTTGAATTGGACATTCTGAGTTCCAGAAATCTCTGTAGCCCTTCCAATAATACAGTCTCAGATCAGTACATCTTGTCTCGAGGTCTAATCTTCACAGCATGCATAATTGTTGATCACGTTCCACATTGCACCATGCTCCTGTGTATTCAATCACTGGTGGTATGTTCAGGCGTAAATAGCAAATACAACGTCGAAGCCCCAAGCAACAGAGTTTTGTCAGATATTCTCTAGGAATGCCTGTCAAATGCGTCTGCCTGGTATACTCCATATATATCGATTTATCTTGGTAAGGATATCTATGTTTTGTATTTTATCCCACTCCTGTAATTTGGTTTTAAGCATCTTTTCAAACATGCCAATGCACTTTCACTTGGTAACTCAAGGCCCAAGTCAAGGAGATGTTGGGAAGCTGTCAACCCAAGCTCACCATATTCTGCATAAGGTACGCACCACTTACTCTTTGTTCCGATATATTTAGATGTGCTGCCATCAGCGTCGGACTGGGGCAAGACATAGGCCCGATCACCCAAAAAAAAGTGGCCCACCTCTCGCCTTACGACCCTTGACCTCTGATGACATCACCGGAAGTGATGTCATTTGACCCCACCCCAAAGTGACATCCCCTGAAGGGATGAAACACGACCTTTCAACCCTTGACAAAACAGGAAGTGGCATCAAATAGCATTGTTCCTAAGTACACTACGAAAAATATTTCATACAAGAATGGATCAGCATATGTATCATTAATATCTGTGTGTATAGATCCATATGGTCAAATTACTGTGAATCCAAACAGACGTCCAAGGCCAAATGATAATATGTTATTGTATACCACTTACGCTTATGATCTTTTTTAATAGAACAAATATGCATACAATATCACCCAACCTGTGTTTGTACTCATTTATCGACCTAAGAAGGATGAAAGGCTTATTGGAAAACATTTTTTAAAACAAATGTTTTTTTCCCCCAATTTTCTTTTTCCAAACCGGCCCAGGCATGGCCCGAAACTGCCCCCCCCCCCCAAGGGGCCAATTCGACCCTGGCTGCCATCACTGACATTCGAGTGCCACTGGAATTCTGTGCATTTTGTTGTTTCACAAAGAATTAGCATCGTGCAATCTTTAAAAGCGTGGGCATTGATCTCAGCCCCAGCTCCAGGCATATTACGTCCACGGAACACTACTTGGAGGCAAAGCCGTTTGCCCTCTAAGGTATTAAATCATCCAACACGCTGCTCGGGCATAGTTTCCAAGATGTATAATTTACAAGGGACTATGCTCTTGCTATAGACCTCTGACATTGCTTCAAAGAATCCCCCATCTCTCTGTTTCATAAAGTTCTTAACCACCTGTCAGCACCCCAGTACTTTTGCATATGTTGTTTCTTTTCCAAACAAAGCGGCAGGATAAGTGTGAATAGACTGACCTAGGTTACCATATAAGTGTACAATCTGTAACTTCTTCCCCTGAATATGCCATCTAAATGGAAGGCTATGGTGCTTAATGGCTCCTGAGGTCATTATCTTGGTCTTATGTTGATTGACCCTCAGGCCACTTTCTTTTGCATATTCATTTAGGCATGTGATTGATCTCTCTAGTCCCAGTGGAGTTTGGTCTATTAATACTGTCATCTGCATACAACAACCACACCACTGTGGTAGCTGCTAATTTGGAGGGGAAATGATCACACTTATCCATAGTAGCGCTCAGATCTGTCACATACAAATTGTAAGGGGTGGGGGCAAGTACACAGACCTGTTTTAATTCTGTATTGGTATCAGTGTATTCACTTAAGGAGCCCTTCCATGATATTCTAACTGACACACTGGTGTTTGATTATAGTGACTATTAAAATGGAACAACCAATTTCTTGGGTTTGGCCCCGTAAACGATCCGGAAGAAAAACAGTTGAAGGTGGAGGAGTAGTCTATTAAGCATATATAGAGGCAACTATTCTTTCTATGGCTTGTTTATGCCACAAGCATCCTTAGTGCCCATATACTGTGCACCATTCCAAAGCCCACTCTGAACCCTGTCTGTAGAGGGCTGAACAACTTATTTTCCTCTTTCTATTTGTTAAGATGTTTTAACAATTACCGTGGCAAAGATTTTACTGCTGGAGTTTAGTATTGCCAACACTCTAAAGTTGCTGGGATCAGTAAAAGCACCTCTTTTATGGACCGGTATAAGTATGGAGCCGTGCCAGCTTTCAGTAATATGCCCTATATCAATGATGGTCCTAAAGCAAGAAAACTGTTTTTTTACCCCAAATAGAGGGTTTTGTTTTATTACGATATATGGAAAGCTGTCAGGGCCAGGTGCTCTTGAGGATTCAATGCAGCAGCTGCGTGCAGAGACAGCGCCTCTCCCTCTACATCAGGAGACCATCACATCATCCATGGAGCAGCTGAGGCAAGCCTCTCTGGGCTTGTTTGCACGTGACATTCGTGCCACCATTTATTAAAAAAATATGCTTTATTTACTTGGAGGACCGTGCACAGCTTTGTCTGCACGAGGAAACTTGAATCATCTGTGCAAACTTCTGCTTCTACCGATTCTGCTGTGCCCTCATCTCATTGTTCTCTGATCCAGACATTCTAAGATGGTGGCCCACATAGCTTGCACTGGAGTGCATGGTACCTAACACCTTTTGGCCCTGATTGGATGAGCCATCCCTCATCTACAGCATATCAGAAAGTCAGCAGGCTTGCCGGCCCTCCTCCCAAGGCCCACTCCTAAGGTCCCTGTATGGCCCCTGTCCGTTACAAGTACGCCTCCCACCCCCTTGCTTGCCTGTGATGCCAGTGTGTGCCCCCATCCCCCTTGGTCACCTGTGATGCTAGTGTGTGCCCCCTACCCCCTGGTCACCTCTGATGCCAGTGTGTGCCCTCCAAACCCCATTGGTTGCCTGTGATGCTAGTGTGTGCCCCCACCCTCCTGGTCATGTGTGATTACAGTATGTGACCCCCACCCCTTCTTGGTCACCCGTGATGCTAGTGTGTGCCCTGCCACCCCCTTGGTCATCTGTGAAGCTAGTATGTGCCCCCCACCCACCCCCTTGGTCGTCTGTGAGGCCAGTGTGTGCCCCTCATCCCCTTAGTCACCTGTGATGCTAGTGTGGGCCCCCCAACCCCCTTGGTCACCTTTGATGCTAGTGTGTGCCCCTCACCTTGGTTTCCTGTGATGCCAGTGCGTACCTCTCCCCCCCTTAGTCGCTTGTGATGCTAGTGTGTTCCACCCATGCCCCCTTGGTCACCTGTGATGCTAGTGTGTGCCCCCAGCCCCCTTGGCCACCTGTGATGCCAGTGTGTGCCCCTAACCCCCTTGGTTGCCTGTGATGCCAGTGGGTGCCCCTCACCCCACCCCTTGGTTGCCTGTGATGCTAGTGGATGCCCTCCCCCCCTTGGTTGCCTGTGATGCCAGTGCGTGCCCTGCAACCCCCATTTGGTCACCTGTGATGCTAGTGTGTCCCCCACCTGCCCTTCTTTTAAGCCAGACAGTGCCCCCCCTACTTGACTTCTGCATTTGTATGTTGCTGCCGCCCTGCATCATGGGGCTAGGCACCATGCATCTGCCACTGTTTTGACTTTCCAATTTGTATGCTGCTGCTGCCCTGCAACATGCGATTAGGCACCAAGCATCTGCTGCCTCATTGACTTTAGCACTTGCATGCTGACCTGCAACATGGGATTAGGCACCATGCATATGCTGTCTAATCGAATTTATGCACTTATATGCCGCTGCCACCCTGCAACCTGGGGTTAGGCTCCATGTATCTACACATCTAAACTCTCTTCAGCACTTGCTTGTGATGTATTACTTCTATAAGCTCTTTGTTGATGTAATTCACCTCTAGTGCTTCATTTCTGTAACCCGAAGCAATGTAACCAATCTCTTAAGCATTAGCGCCTAGATACTTCTGGGATTTGTGCGCTATACAAATACATAAATAAATAAATAAATAAATAAATAAATAGATAAATAAATAAATAAAGAAAGAAAGAAAGAAAGCTTATTGATAATTTGTATACTATCTTCCTCATCAAATAAAATGGTAGCTATCCTCCATTCCATATTTGTTCCATTATTACTATCTTCCCACTTTTTGTCCCAATACAGCCTGCCAATATATCCCCATCAGCACTCTTTGGAGATACCATTAACTTTTCTTGGGGCGTTCACCTTCATAAAAGTCCTGGAAACATACCAGAATTGCCTTGCAACATGTGCTTTAATGAGCCAAAGAATTAATTTCCAATTTGCTGAGTTTTTGTTAATCTTTTGTGCTCTCAGCCATTCGATATAATTGGCCCTCTAATTTATTTCCCCTTTTTTCTATAGAGAACGCAGGGATTTGGATACCTCAATGGCACGTATTCATTTACAGGAATGTTTCTTTACATTATCAAAAATTGCAGGATAAAATGTATCAGTGGTGGTCGCTGCTCTGGATTTTTAATGAAGGGAAGACACCCCGGCTCTCCTCCTCTCCCCTTAACTTAACTATTACCCTTACCCCACCCCACACCTATATATTTCTAAAATGCTTGCAAAATTCGAAAATAATCATTCAAAAAATTCAGTTATTTCGCAAATTCGTTTTTCTGTAGTCGGTTATTTCTTCAGATTCCGCTGTTTCTTCCTTTACTAGCCTGACCAGTGATGGTTTTCATCTCTTTAACCATGGTTGGGACGCAACCTTTTTACATTTTGAGCTCCTTTTTTAACGATCTGTCCCAATATAACATTTGCTCTGGTGACATTTGCAGAGGACCAGCTAATATGATTACCCTGAATATTAGTCATAGCAAAAGCAATTTTTTCCTCCCTGACCACCCCTTTTTTCATTGGAAGGCTTATTGTCAAGGTGACATGATCACTCATTGAGTTAAATTTAACATTATATGGGCCTCATTACGAGTTTGGAGGCAGCCATGGTGCTATTAGCACCATGGCTGCCTCCCTTTTCCCCTCACGGGACCCAGAACAGACATCTGGTTTTACCAGACGTCCGTCTGATCCAGGTCCCGCAAAGGGAACCTCGTAATCAGCCCTGACGGAATGAAGGGGGCCGGTCCCGTACCGGCCCCCTTCATTCCGTCAGCGCAAGCCTCGTAATGAGGCGCAGTGGCCCTATTCACAAGGTTGGCACTCCGGTAAGAACGGCACCGGTAAGGCAATACCGGCATCCATTACTGGGCCGGTGTATCATGACCCTAGATGCCGTTGCTACCGGCATCGCCAAGGACCCGCTGTGGCCGTGCACCACCATACCGACACGTGGGCACGTGCGCATATGGGGAGGCCTTAATACCGGCATGCCGCAAAGAAGGGGAGACCACGAGTCACACGTACAAGTACATACCGGCATCGAGATGCCTGTAAGAAGGGCCACCATGATGCCGGCAATACCGGCATCGCGGACCACCGTTAAACAGCAAAATGCTGTGTAACCAAGTGCCACAGGTGCACTCAATCAGCACAGGTGGAGGCAATGGAGTCAGGGTCAGCACAAAAGGAGCACACCCACACACCACACCCCCCTCCAAGGCAAAATGCTACCACTTGTACTTGCCATACTGGGCCTGGAGGACATGCCTGCACTGCTACTCCTTGAGCAGGCAGTACAACAGGAAACACAGAGGAGACGCCGGAGGAGAAGGAGGGTGAGACATGCCCAGCAAATACCACCAGTGCAGGCAGTCGCTCCCCGCAGACAGCCAACAATCCAACGTATAAGGTCCAATCCATTTGACTTAACCCCAGCACAGATCCACACCCTGTACCGCCTGGACAGAGACACCATCACCAACATAGTGGAATTAATACAGGACGACATGGTCAGCCTGATCAACATCCGCACAGCCATCCCCCCTTTGCTGAAGGTGGCATCTGTGCTCCACTTCCTGGCACAGGCACTTATCAACACACAGTGGGCCAAATGCATGGCATGTCCCAATCATGCTTCTCTGTTGTGTTAAACCAAGTGCTGGATGCACTACTGAAGCACGCAAATGCCTACATATCCTTACCAAGGACACCACAGGAGGCAAATGCCACCAAAATAGCATTCCATGCACTGGCAGGCATGCCCAATGTAATTGGTGCCCTCGACTGTACCCATGTAGAGTTGGTAGTCCCACATGCCGGGGAGGCGGTCTACCACAATCGCAAGCTATACCATTCCATTAATGTGCAGATGGTGTGTGATGCCAGCCACATAATAACACACTGCTGTGCCAGATACCCAGGATCCACTCATGATGCCATGGTGCTGCGGAACTCCTCACTACCTCGCTACATGGAAGGAGACGTTGTACGAAGTGCCTGGCTATTGGGTGAGTCTGCCCTCTGGGCCATGGGGGCAGATGGATTGGGGGGGGAGGTACAGGCATATGCTAGGGGAATGCCCTCTGGGCCATGGGGGCAGATGGATTGGGGGGAATGGTAGTTTCTTAAGTCATCCGCAGACACACAGCCCTCACATATGCATGCAAAATGCCCCTAGCCAAGACATACATTCCCTGGTGCTTTAAAATCCTAGGACCCTAGGTCGTGTATGTCACACAAGGCTCCCTCTATGGATTGGCATGCACTGTACAGGGCTGACAGTCATGCGGGTGGGGCTGCCAATGACGAGATAGTGCATATGACCTTGAATGATGTACAGGCTGAGCACACCTGTCAACTGAGCCTTATCCTCACACATACCTCCTTCTGCTCCCATGTAGGTGATGCTGGATATACCCTGAAGCCGTGGCTGCTCACCCCTGTCAGGAACCCGCAGAACATCCACGAGGAGGACTTCAATCGTGCACATACACGTACATGTGTGGTCATTGAGCAGACGTTTGGCCTTTTGAAGGCACGGTTTCGCTGCATCAGCAGGTCGGTAGGGGCACTCATATACAGGCCTGAGAAGGTGGGCAAGATCATCACAGCATGTGTAATGCTACATAACATGTGCATCCGGCAGAACATACCCCTGACACCTGTCGTGGAGCTGCCACCACCTGGTGAAGTAGAAGGAGAGGAAGGAGTAGAAGTAGGACATAGGCCAGGACGTGAAACTCGTGAGGGTCGTGCAGCGCGCCAAATGGTCATAGACCAATCATTCTGATGTACTTTGATGCAGAGGGTGCCATGTGTTGTGAACTGTGGGCACTGGGTGTTTGGGCACATGTGCGCAAATCATCATGAAGCAATAAATTGACATGCAGTAAATCAGCAACGTCCACTCATGTGATGTTTGTTACACAACTGGTGTATTCGTGATGAATTAAGTACATGATACAACAATCCACGCCCCCACCACCCCTCCTCCCACCCCAACCTGCTCCCATTCCCCCAAACACCCCAGTACTACACACTACACCCACCACCACCCCCCCACACACCCCCAACCTACTCCCATTCCCCCAAACACCCCAGTACTACACACTACACCCACCACCACCCCTCCACCCACCCCCAACCTACTTCCATTCCCCCAAACACCCCAGTACTACACACTACACCCACCACCACCCCTCCACCCACCCCCTAACACCCAAAGTCAACTATGGCACGACATGTGTCTGCATGTATGCCCAAAGGGATTATGCAGGGTGGCCCTGCTACTGTTGAGCCCCCTTGGGAGTTGGGGGTTGGATCTCTGTGCGGCGCGAACTCCTCAGGGACATGCGCAAAGGGCTGGTCTGCCTCGAGCCCGATGGTGTGGATGATGCGGATGACCCAGATGGTTGTGATCCAAGGGGCTGGGTTTGCCGTTGGTCCATGCGGTCAGCAATCCTGGTGAGGATCTGAGCCAAGGCATTGAAGCCATCACGCACTTGCTGTGCATTTGAGTTAATGGCCTGGATAACGGACGCAGTGCTGTCCTGGATAATACGGCATGTTGTCTCCCCTTCAGCAAGGTACTGCTGCACATAGCCTTGCATCACCTCCTGCCGGGCCTCCATCCTGGAGAGACGTCCCTCAAGGTCCCGTATGGCAGTGTGGGTTGTGGTTGGTGGGTGATGTGGTGGCACAGCATGGATCATGGGGCTGTGCATGGCCGGAGACCACTGTCCATGGCTGCCCTCGTCTGATGTGTCCCGCTGAGGTGTGTCCTGTGGGGTGGCGTGCGGGCTTAGTGTGTGGACTACAGGCTCTGAGTGGACAAGTCCTGCATCACCCTCATTGTCCGGCCCAGCTACCTCTTCAACACTATGATCAGCCGATGCAGCCATCTCCCCAATTGTGCTGGCAGCAGCAGAATGTGTGCCATCCTCCATCCCTGCTGTGTCCTCAGCCAGTGTGGATGGTGTGACCACGGATTCAGGTGCAGGTGTCAGATCTTCCTGTGTACTTGTCTGTGGTGGTTTTTTTGCACCGGTTCTTGGCCCGCTTCCCACATGGCCCATACTTGGTCCACTTGAGGTTGATGGACCTGTGCCATCAGATTGCCTCCTAGGCATTTTGGCTGGTGTTGTGCATTGTGCACTCCCTTGCATCCGTACCTGTGGGGGACAGAGAGTGGCAGGATATCAGTGATTGTTCCGCTTGCATTGTGCATGCATTAGTCATTGGACATGTGGCGCCATCTGATCAGTTGCATTCGTGCATTTGTAGGGGACTGTGTACATGCAATGTTGAAGAGTGGATTCTGATAGCGTAGTCGTGTCCACATGTACACATTGTTGGGTGCAGTTGCACATTGATGTGTTTTGGGAGGGTCGTCCTGGGTGGCACATGCCCATGATATGTGTCTTGTGGGTTTATTTGTGTATGACCGCAACATGCATTGGGTTAGGATGGTGGTAGACCCAGAATGCGTACATGGATATGTATAGGTGTGCATATTGGCCCATTTGTTGCCTGGTGTAGCAGCCACAATTCGGGGAGGGTGATTATGATGATTTTTACTGTTTCAGTAGGGACACTCACCTTCATCTGCCGATGTTGGCACGCCAAACTCTGCTTCACCGACTCCTTCAATGGACTGATGGAGCTGCAGGTCTCCTCCCATCTGGCCAATTTCAGTGGGGAGTGTGGTCCTCCTCCTGTTGCCAGCCCCTGGCTCCGATTAGCTGACAATATGTGCCGGACTCTCAGCCTGAGGTCGTCCCAATGTTTTTTGCAATCACGCACTGTGCGTGCAGTGGTGCCGACTGCACTTACTTTCTGGGCAACTTCTTCCCAGATGGCCTTTTTCCTGAGCTGGGCTGGACGCCTGAGGTCATTGCAGAACACCACTTCTGCATTTGCCACAAGGGTGTCGGCCAACATGTTCAGCTCATCGTCTGTAAAACGTGGTTTGCGCAGGCGGGCCGTGACTCTCCGGGTGGTCTTCAACATGTTGTCAGTGGTGGCCTGGGAGTTGGGGTGTAGAGGGTCCTGTAGGTGGAGGGTGGCAATGGATTGTGTTTTTGAAGATGGCCGCCATGGCATTTCCCGTTCCGGCGCGATGACGTTACTTCCGGGTCCGGTATTGACGCACTCGTTATTTGCACTATGTTAATAACGGTAACGGTATTTAGGGGTTGCCGAGGGCGGAGCCGTTCTGTGCGTATTGCTCGATGCCGCTGTGTGGGGGTTTGGGGGTTGTTACCGGCATGCCGGTACGGCCGTAACCGGCATGCAGGGATGCGAGCGCCTGCGCACTCTTGATCGTCCGCTATGTGCGGGTTGGTACCAAGCCAGACATGTTATTACCGCCTTGCCAGTTCGGCAAGATTTTTAGCGCCAACCTTGTGATGAGGGCCAGTGTGTTTTGGCCGCTCAAGACTGTGGGTCTCATTATGACTTTGGCGGTAGCCATGTCGCTATTGGCGGCATGGTTGCTGCCAAAATCGGGTCTGGGTTCCCTGAATGGGGAATTACCGGGCCATTCCGAGTTTGGAGGGCCCAGTAATTCCTCCCTCCAGGAACCCGAGCTCCGACCTTCCCCATTCGCATTTGAGCCCCCATAGGGCTCAATGGGAATGGGAGAGGGAGCAAACAACGGGCCAATTACGAGCGGCCCGTTGTTTGCTCCCTCTTCCCCTCGCGGGACCCGGTAAGGACGCCTGGGTTGACCAGGCATTACTTACCGGGTCCCACGAGGGGAGCTTGTAATGAGGCGGAACGGGTTTAACGGGTTTGCTTCCTTTAGCGGAGCCCGTTAACCCATTCCGCCTCAGTCGTAATGAGGCCCTGTAACTTGTCACTCGCATCACTTCCTGCCTTCACCAGGACGTAGGGCCTCATTACGACTTTGGAGGTAGCCATTCCCTTAATAAGGGCATGGCTGCCTCCAAAATCGTGTCCGGGTCTGGGTTCCCTGAATGGGGAAATACCGGACCATTCCGAGTATGGAGGGCCCGGTATTTCCTCCTTCAGGGAACCCCCGCCCGGTCCTTCCCCATTCCCATTCGAGCCCTCTTAGGGCTCAATGGGAATGTGGAGGGAGCTAACAACGGGCCCTTTATGAATGAGAGGACCTCGTAATAGTGCGGAGTGGGTTTAACGGCGCCAGCACCATTACTGGCGCCATTAAACCCATTCTGCACAAGTTATAATGAGGCCCGTAGTATTTTAAAATCCACCAAATGTGATTTGTGTCTATCAGATAGTAGCAGAGCCAGTACGGTTCATTCTAAACCTAGTAAGATTCAATCTCAACCTTCCAGCCATCACCTTTTAGTTTTACTTTTGTCAGTAGGCCTGGTATACCCAGACGTTGGGCCCGAGCATGATGGGCCTAGAGACCCAAGCTACGCCTCACTGATGATGCCCAATGAGGCCAAAACATGTCTGGGGATGCTTGTGGTCTCCTGCAAAGGGGCATGACCTAGCAGTTCTGGCTGGACTGCCCCTTTTGGGGTGTGACCAAACCTGATTTGCATATGGTGTTTCCCTTTCTGCTGTGGCTTTGCAGGATGAAAAACGATGCTCTGGAGGGTTGCCCGGAACTGTGCCGTTGTTAAGTTTTATTCTAAGCCTTCCAGACATCACCTTTTGGTTTTGCTTTTGTCAAGTACCCTAAATGACAGGTGGACTCCGAGGGTGCACCAAAAGGAGTTTCAACTTCTATCTAAAAGGTCTTTATTTAAAGTGCACACACTGTGTGCGTTTTAATGGATATTTCTCATGCCCCCTCACTGGTAGCAATGACTGAATAACAGAAACAAATCATCCAATTTCTTCATTAATAATCCAGCCAAACAATGCCAATAGATTCAATAAGATAGATCAGGGGCAACATATTCAGCGTGAGAACAAGACAGCGCCAGACCCCTGCACACAGAGGGCGGAACCTACAAATGAAGCAAAATACAAGGTCTTCTTGGCTGGAAAGATGTATCGTTAATTGAAGAATCTGGTCCCATGATGTGACACACATGGCCTGCAACAGATGACCTGACGTGATTGCTTAGTTAGCTGCATGGCATTGTTCGCTGGACCTGCTGCTCCCAGGCAAGCTGTTCATAACATATGTCTGCCAGGTCGCATTTCATTATATGGCATCAACCGGAGATGTTCCTCTTTAAATGGAGTAGTGGGTATTCAGAGTGAATTTGAGGGCCATATGTCTGGCTAGCTGTGCTCTCTACATAACTACATATTATACTTTTCCCCTAGAAATCTCAATCTGCAATTCATTTTTGGTTAAAATGCCTCATTTGCTGAGCTCTACACCACAGCAGATGTCGGTGCATAGCCATGCAGATCGATGCAGCTATTCGGTTTGTATCGCCAAATGTAAACTGCAAAACTGTCATCAAAAGCGGCATACATTATTGGGCCCATATTAACTCTAGGATTAAAAAATAATAATAATGTATTGATTTTATTTACGGTAATGAAACGTTTGTCAAACTATTGATGAGCAAAACACATCGATGCACTGCACAGAATATGCCCACAATCGTATCGTACTGCCAAAAACACATTTCATTTGCATCAAATGTATGCCAGGAGGAAAACAAAAGGAGGAAAAGGGAAACAATAGGAATATCCCAAACAAATACAAAATGAATGACATCGATTTCAAAACACCACATTTTTCAAGCAAATGCCAGGGTTTGATACTAGGGACCCCAGCGTGTGCCAGAAATGCCAGAAATGGCTCTCCACACCTGGATGTGAAAGATATTCAAGTATCCACTGTCAGCAACATCAATGCCAGCATCATTCATTACTAGTATTTCACTGACGCTGTCCAAACCCAATAGCTCTTCCCATAGGTAAACACTTAATATTAAGTCTCTTTATTTACAATATATATCCATCGGTAGTCATGCAACTGAATGCTTGACAACTCACTTACTTTGTCTTACCCCTGTTGACCTGTCTGAGTACATGTCTTGTCACTACACCCCATTAAAAATGACCAGCCTAATCCAAACTACCCTTACAGGGTGATTCACTTTGCTGCACCCCAATTGAGCCTATACAGGTAGATGTCTGTCTCTAACTTTGCATTTTGTAATTGTATACGCTTTAATCATCACTCATTTAACAGATGTACCAAGGTTGAGCACAGACCTGGGCATGCCTTCCACACGAATGAATTTGCATCGAATATAAAGAGGCAGTCTGATATAATGATATGATGTGATAGGGTATTTATAATGCGCTTAATGCCCAGAGGTTTCTAAGCGAGGACCCGGGAATCGAACCGCTGTGCTATCCTAATGTGTCTGCCATGAACTTTACTATTTAACATGTTTATTTGATATACATTGTTTAGATGCACATTTGTAGTGGTGTTCTGCAGGTCACACAACGTATGCAGCAGGTGCATTAACCAGTTACATCTGAACAGCAGTCTATTTCCCTTAGGGACCTATTAATAGTCCAATCAATCAATCATGTTCGATCATCCTTCACTATTGTTCCAGCAGTCTTTTCTTCCTTTGACATTTTAATTTCAATGCATTTCTGCCAACACAATAAATGAAGTATGAGCCATCCAACCACATGATGATGAATTATTACATTGAATTGGGTATTCATATCACTGTCAGGCCAGACTCCATCTTCTCAGCCGTGTATTGAACCCATGCTGCTCAGCGATGCCTTGGTGCCAAGACAAGGCGTTGCTGCTGAGCCATCCTCCCGGTGTTGAGTTTATGACATGGCCTGTATTCATGTTTAGGAGGGATCCCCAAACTGGCCCTACTCACACAAGGAGATTTGTGTGAGTCTGACGACCACTGTTTGACAAAGCCTCAAACCACTCAAAATGGCTGCAGCACTTAACACGTTTCCTGTTGTGGAATTGTAAGAGGTGTAGGCTACAAATATGACATTTCTTAATTAATTTAAAGGCTTTAAAATCACCTTTAATATCCCCTTCTCAGGATAACTTATTTAGAGAGTTTGCCCAGTTCCCTGCAGCCATTTCCTATCTATTTGCATTTTCCAAGGTCAAGCAACAGTCTTTACTACTGATGTGATGCCAGCATCTGTTAAGGGTTTTTACAAGGTTCAATATTTTCTCTTTGTGCACTTTATTCCACAGCTTAAATTGTGACATTTGAGTTCAGGGGTTTGGGCAATTCATCATCTCCCCTTGATACCTTTTCTCCCACTACCCACAAAAAAAGTGTAGGTCTATTGTGGGTGGGCTGATCTACTTGGTGAATTGAAGCTAATCCTCAGGGATGAATCACAAGGACTAGGTTGCCCCTCTGCTGAAAATGCCAAAGGTCAACTTGAGCCTAGGAATCACAGTGCATTCCCAGTTACAGGTCATTAGCCATCTTCTGGAAAAAAATTATCAAAGAGCAGCTTTAACAATTCCTGGTACCCAACCACCCCTGACATGATCCTTGTTCAGGTTTCTGCCACGCTTTACATCAAGGTGCATATGCTGTGGAAGCGTGAGGCACCCAAACCTTAAAGATGTCTCTTTCATTTCACTGCTGTACACATCAAGGTCTGCATAATGATCCTCACTCAGGTAATTGACAAATAGGCACTCCATTTTCAAAGATATGCAGATTCTTACAGATTTACAAAGGGGTGTCTCAGTGTGGACAACTTGTTGAGTTGTTCCTAGTTCACGTCCAAGGCTGGATGCAATAATTATTCGTTTTAACCTTGATAAGCCATGTATCTTGCTATCCAGCCGGTCCTTCTCAGGTTTATTGCTACCACCTGCCTTTTCAAACACTTATGGTGAACCCCAATTTGTCTTGGTTGACGAAACCAAACTCATATTAATTCCAGTGGTCTATGGTTTGGTGAAGGACAGGCAACACAAATTCAACAAGATGATACACAGCATATCGTCTACTGGCAAAATAGTGGGTCACCCTGTGCCTTGTTGTGGAGGTGCTTACGTTAAACTCTCACAACATTATGCATGCAGAACTATCAAAAATCAAATATGCAGCTGTTGTCTAGGGCCCAAAATAGCACCAAAAGATTGGTTTTGAAGTTTTGCATGCTTAGCGTCTTGACACTCAAAGACCAATGAAACTGAAAACATTGCACTACTTTGGGAAAGTTTAAAACTACATGTCTAATTGCAAGTCCTGACTGTCCCTATGTGCTGACACATGCACTTCATTTAGCCCTTTATCGCAGACTTGTCACACCCAACTAAGGGCCTAATTCACAGAAGCGTTTTATAATGGCAAAACCCCATTGGAAAACGCTCTATGAATTAGGCCCGAAATGTGCGAGAAAGTAAGCACAAAAACAGTGCAGGCCTAAGGTTGCAAACCTTGGAAATTCCTGACTAACTATATGCAATTAGAATGAAGTACATTTTAAAGCTGCTGCCATGCATTTGATAAGGTAAACGGTTCCATGTTAATTCAATGAAAACAATTACTTTGTGGTCATTTACTTTGTGGTAAGTACTTCGAATGTTTACTTCAATTTTCTTTGTTACTGGGCATTCCCCTGCATGTACCCCCTTCCTCTTCACTGATACCTTTCCCCAAGCCCCTGCCGACATCCCTTTTACCTATTAACCCACATCTACATAGAAGTAATTAGAAATAATTAACACAAAGTGAATTACTGGGAAGCCATTTACTTTGTGGAAACAGCGGGATACCAGGGAAACATGTCAAATTGAAGGTCTAGTACACACTGGTTAGTAAGCTGTTTAGTATACTAGTAGCTGCATTGATTAGATTTGCCTTGCATTTCAAGGTGCTGCCTGCCATTTTGTCTTCCTTGATCTCGTGTTATACTGTATTGCATTTTAGTGAGTGTATTGTCAGATTATATTCACTGTGTACTTTTGTTGTATGTCATGTATAACATGTTAATGGGTTCGGAGACAATATCTGAGGTGTGAAGAAAATATGTTATGATCAATGGATTCGTTCATTAAATGGCTGGTTGCACTGGTAACCCGACTGGTATCTACTCCTAGAAAGATAATCTGAGTGGGTTGTCGTACAACTGATACCATTAATGAACTGGTTTATACAAGATTTTTAATTTTTTTCATAACTGATATAAATAAAACAGATTTCGCAATCAATAAAATAAACAAATAACGGATACAATTATAATATAATCCAGTAATTTGGTATAGTGCCGATAGCCCCATTCTCTCCTTGACATTCCTGGATTCCATGTTCTTGTTGCTCAAATAAAGGTGCAGGTAAACTTGTGCTAGCAACACTACTCTCATACACTATCGCCCCTCCTTTGTTTTAGTAAATGTTCACCTGTGAAGCTAGTAGTCTACCATGAACTACAATCTGCATATCTCACATGAATATGTCACACAGTTTTAATGTCTTATTTATTTCTAAATCTGCATTTCATGTTCATCCTAGATACTCCTTACAATGCCCTCATGTTTTCACGTGCACGTATCACACGTTATATTGTTCTTATCACATTGTCTCTCATCCTAAATACTTTCTTCTCTTAATCAGGCATGGAGATTTACTGAGGAAGCATAGTCTATTTAGTATTCCTTCTAGACCAATTATAAATGCATTCTTTGGCACTTGTTATATTTGCCAGAAAACCAAGGAGCATGTTGATATACACATGATTTATTTTTTCAGACACTGTTGTACATTTCCAAACATCTAAAGCCTTTAAGAACCCATAGATTTAAGTCATCTACATATTCAAGATAGGCTTGTGCAAAAGAAAACAAAAAAAAACAGTGTGACCTTGATTTAAAGTGTAATAACCCTCTTCTTTGATTTCTGCCCATATTTTGGACTTATTGTTGGAGAAAGGCATCTGACATGACTATAGATGCACTAGTGTTAGAATGATGTGCAGCACACCAGTCATTACTCATCAGGCTCTTTATTAAGTTATTTGGTATAAAGACCCCCAGCATAGGCAGGGATCCACAGGCAAAAGCAGACAGCATCAACTGACAAATATAGAATGTTAAGCATAAAATATGTAAGCAAGAACGCTCTGACCTCACTGGAACTTTGGTCAG
Source organism: Ambystoma mexicanum (assembly GCF_040938575.1). NCBI lineage: Eukaryota > Metazoa > Chordata > Amphibia > Caudata > Ambystomatidae > Ambystoma > Ambystoma mexicanum. The sequence continues at coordinate 1,155,853,818 of NC_090928.1, forward strand.
AGAATTATTCCATGTAGCATTAACCCATTCTCAGCCAATGCTTATTCCCCTGAGAAGACACATTACAACACATCTTCCCCTTTTTCACACATCACACCCAAAAGAGGTACGGCACCTTCAAACATGGCCTCTTTTCACTGCCGCAATCCTATCCTTATTCCAGACTTGACCACCCACAACTCGCACAGCACCTTTCAACACAGCAACAACCTTGACGGGATCTGAATATAAGGAATCCCCGTTCCTCTTAACAACCCCTTTTTTAATTCTTGCCCAATCACCACACTCTACTCGCAATTCCTTTTTCCCTCGTCTCTCATTCTCGCGCATAACCCAATCACTTTTCTTTTTCTTCAACACGTTCCTCACCTCATTAATGACCAAGTCTGATTCTTTACTCCTCCCTAACCATGAATGACACGCTATGGAGAAAGGCTTCCAATCTCTCATCAGTTCAAAAGGGCATAGCCCGGTGGTTGCATGAGGTGCCATACGCATTTCCCACATTCTGTTTTGGATAGTCACTATCTTGTCAAAACCGCACTCTTGTCCCATGCAAATGCTTTCCATTACGCACCTGTTCAATCTTTCGACAACCCCATTGGTTTCGGGATGATATAAGGCAGCCCTTTTATGTTTTATCCCACATTTTCTTAGGTATTTTGGAAAACATCCTCCAGTAAACTGGGTGCCATTATCCGTAAGGATACTTTCCAGAAGACATTCACTCGCAAAACTCCCTTGCAGAACATTCACCATGCTCTCCCCCGAGATTTCTCTCACAACTCTGAAATCACACCACCTGGAAAACAGATCAACGAACAGTACCACAAACCTCCCTCTACCATAACCTAAATCAACAGGACCCAGGATGTCCATGGCTATATCACTCCACACCTTAGCCAGTACACCAACGTTTACCAATGGCTGCTTCCTTGCCTCGATCCCTTTCCCACTTTTAATACACATGTGACATTCGCTCAGACGTTTCTCTATATCCTTGTCGGAACCCAGCCACCAATAGTCAGACCTCAACACACCCTTCGTCTTGGAAATACTGATATGACCACTATGAGCTAAATCAATCACCTTTTTACAAATAACTTCGGGCACCACTGCTCGATCCCATCTAAACAGAATTTCATCTGCAACTGACAACTCATCTCTCAGTCCCCAAAAGGGTCTCTTGCTTTCGGCCAGTTCTGTCTTCTTAGGCCACACTGAGGTTGATACATATGTCATCACCTTACTAATCACTTCATCCCTCCTTAAATCTTCTAACCACTCCTCCTTAGACACGATCCCATCGGAGTTCACAAACACCATCTCCATATCAACATCCTCCACAAAATCATGCGTGATAACCTTTACTCTTGACAAACTGTCTGCCAAAATATTCTCTTTCTCAGGGATCACTTCCATCTTGAATCTATGGGCTTGCATTCTAGTGACCCATCCAGCTACTCTGCGTGAAACTTTATGTAGACCCTTACTCTCAAAAATCACTTTTAAAGGTTTGTCATCTATCTGAATAATAAAATTAGATCCCCATACAAAGTTTTTTGAAGTGTACGACTGCACAATAGCATGCTAAAGCTTCTTTTTCTAGAACAGAATAACGCACCGCCTTCGTGAGTAATAAATGCTGTGACTTTTCTGCAGCCCTCTTTCAACTTGACCTGATGATATGCTGACGCCATGTCGAGTTTGGAGAACACCTTACCATGCCCCACATTTGTTAGCATCTCACCCATTTTCGGCAAGGGGTTCCTGTCCACTAGCACACATTTGTTGAGTTCACGCATATCAATGCACAGCCTCAATTCACCTGATCCCTCTTTTACAACTACCACAGGTGAGACCCATTCCACTCCTCCTGCTTTCTCTATCACGCCCATCTTCAACAGTTTCTCCAGCTCCTTCTTGACTCCTTCCTGTAAAGATAAAGGGACTGGCCTCAGCTTCACAACTACAGGTATGCTATCCCTTTTTATGATTATCTGCTGCTGAAACCCCTTTACTCTCCCCAGAGTTTTGCTGAAAACCTTAGAATACTTTGTGACGTGCGAGCTTGACGTGACACCTGATGTAGATACTTGAAAGCTTGATTCCAAGATTCTTTTGATCATCAAATGCTTCTTGAAATTTGCATGACAAAGCCAAATGTCGTAAGGCTGTCACATATTCCTCCACTGATTCTCCTTGAGCTTGCACGTGCATGCGGAAATTGTACCGTTCCAGTATCGTACTTGTCTTTGGATTGAAGTGCTTATCCAGCTTTATGAGGGCCAGTTCAAACTCATTTACAGCATCGCCACTGCCATCTCCAGAAGGCTGATCCTTTGCCATTCATACCCCAAAAAATGTAGAAGAAGCGCAAGTTTTCTTTCATTAGAATATGAGGTGCCACCAGCTGCCTTAAGATAATACATAAAGCCCTTGCGCCACTGGGTCCACAGAATCTTTGGGTCCACAGAATCTTTGCAGGTCCTGGAATAGGCATACAAATCGGGGGCCCGGCTATTCCAGGTAATGCTGCCATGTTGCTTTACTTATTTGCTTATCCCCCTCTTTTTTAAAAATTGTTACGCAGGAGTGTAATGTAAACAAGTGAAGAAATAATGTTCCTCAAAATCCTGCCTGAATTCTACCAGAATGTCATTCAAAACATATGAAGGGTGTTGCTTGGAAAGTTCCTTGTAGGCTATGCTCCTCCTTCTCTTGGGAGTCAGACCCAGCACTTTCCAGAGAAAGGCACTACTAACAATGTCTGACCTCCCGAATATTCCAGCCCTCACACCTTTTCAGGTTTGGCTGGCAGGTAGATCCTGAATGTTCCACCCGACTGCAGAGCAGCGACACCTGCGTCCTCCTCACTTTGCCTTCTTACGTTCCACAGCTGTCCTTTAATTTGCCATGTCCCCAAGTGCCACTAGCTTTAGTGGCAAATTAGCACGTAGAGCATGCTTCTTTGCCCTGGGCCCCCCTTTTTGCTTCCTTCTGTCTCAACGACCCCATCCGATGCACAATGCGCTTGGACAGCCCAGTCCTCAATGGAAATGAGCGCGAGCGAAATTAAGATATGCGTCTATGAGGGTTAATGTGGTAGGGAGCTCGGGGCTGGCTCTGCGGTGAACGCTGCGTTCTCCGGGACCGCGGCTGCTTACAGAGGCTATGATGGCCGTACGGGGACAACGGCGAGGTCCGGTAGGGCCAGGGGGCACGGCAGGGACATTTACTTGGGGTGAATAGGCAAACAGGAATAAATCTCCCTCGACGGCCGCTGCTACTCTCGCTCCGAGCAGAGCAGCATCAATTGAGTTGCTGCTGGGGGTCCTCTCTCTTTATCCCATCCTCGTCGCCATTGTTAGAAGGAGGTGCAGCACACCAGTCATCACTCATCAGGTTCTTTGCGATACCAAATATCTTAAGATTTTTGGTATAAAGACCCCCAGCATAGGCAGGGATCCAAAGGCAAAAGCAGACACCCTCAACTGACAAATATTGAATGTTAAGCATAAAATAAGTAAACAAGAGTGCTTTGACCTCACTGGAACTTTGGTCAGATAATTATTCCATGTAGCATTAACCCATTCTCAGCCAATGCTTATTCCCCTGAGAAGACACATTACAACAACTAGCTTGTTTGATTTCTATTATTATAAAATGATGCAGGTGAGGTGATTCTAAATACAAAAGCAGTGTGGATCCATGTACCTTTGCTGCACCAACCGACAACTGCAGATCCTACTCACCAATGGCACAGGGCAGGTTCAAAGGTCAAATTTACATCCCAGATAGATGCTTTGATCCAAAGTCACCTCAGGGAGAGACAGCATTTAGCTGCTGCACTTCTGAAATAAAATGTAAACATGGTCTGCTTTCATCAGTCTCGCAGCAGTCTAATCTGAATTTCAAGAGAGATAATTTACAGGTATATAGGTCTGAGAGGCACTAAACATTACCTGCATACTGGACATGCTATACATCTTGAACATGAGCTGTTTAGCCTCCTAACATAGAATACAAACGTTCAGGCATTTCAAACCAGTTCCAACATGGCACTCAGCATTCCTACATACAGAACAGGCATGTGACAAAGAAGCCATCATGCGTGCAGAATGACAGATTTGTCTTCTGTCAGCATCGTATCAGCATCGTATCAGCATCCGGACGTCAGGGTGACTTGCAAGTAGTGCGAGCTAGATTCATGCCTTCAGGCAACATGTTTTGGAGATGCAGAAGTACGTGTGGGCAGCATTTCTACTATAGCGCCATCCCTTGGATGGATTTCATGGACACAGTGAACAAACTTCCAACATGTTTGCCCATCATAGAGCCGTTCTAAGTCTTTTTAACAGACATAACGTTGAGGGTTCTAAAGACAGATTCAGCAGGAGAATGCATATCTAGTCATGTTTATTTGTGCAAGACACTGCATATAAAAAAGAAGGTAGAGGGCCTTTTTGCAGAAGGCTGTAATTCAATATATACTGCAAAATAGTTGGGGAAGACTGAATTAAAGGAGTTGCTATCAGGGTGAATCCTCTTGTATTATGGTAATGGGGTCCACAAAATAGTCTTTCTAACCAGGTTTCTAGATATCCTAGCTCAAAATAGTGACCCATGAATTTTAGCTAATTTTAAACAATAGCTTCCTTGTAATTATAACAGGGCTCATGGATTAAATTAATTCATGTGTTGAGGCATGGTTCCAGATTTAAGATCAGAATGTTGTGCTATACGAGCTGCAGCTCACATCACGCATGGAAGTATAAAGGTTAGGTAGATTGTATATACACATCACTTATTCATTGTAGAGATGGAGAAATAATAAAATAATATGTGATTCACCCTCATATTATATTTGTAGACACAATAAACTCCATCTAATCCGGGGTTTTTAGGTTACAGTGCCTAAAAAAGTATCTTCGCTAGTCCTGATGAAGGCTCCTGATTTTATCTGTGACAAGGGACACATGCAAACATAGAAGGCCGAAACACGGAATTAACATCTATTTTAAATCATCACAGATAAAAAATATTTGCTAGCTAGTAAAACCAATGCCACTGTATTTTATAGAGATGTTCTGTGGATCTGCCATGTAGACATATGAGGAACCTAGTTGCCAGTAGAAACAAAACATTATTCAATAGTATTGTCTTTGAACTAATATTGGTATTTCTGGCATGAAATAGGTTTTCCCCTTGTGTTTCAATATCGTAATGTTTGGCTTGTTTGTGTCTTAAAAAACCAAGCCTGCTCTAACCCTGAGGCACATTTTGGTGTGAGATATGCTGACCACATTGGTGAAATAATTTTTATTGAGTATGAACTTTTTAGTTAAATAATAAGGTGTTTTTTGCTGAAATATGTGTATGTCTACCAATACGAAATTGTGACTGCATTTCAATGATGTGCTTTGTTCTATTATCTAGTAGCCTTCGAGAGATTGTCTCGCAGACACAGATGTGAAGGTTGAGGTTTCCTTCTCTTTTGTAAGATTGCACATATATGCCCCTATCTGAAGGAGGAACCTTAAAAACAGTGGTGATACATAGGACATATTGGAATATTGATGTCTGTACGATATACAAGGAGTACCGAGAGGGTCACTGTACATTGGACTAGAAATATGGCACTGAAAATGTTACTCTGCTTTATCCAGACGACGCCTCCAACATCACACCTAAGAAAAGAAAACACATTCAACACACTTTTCCTTCCTTTTCTCCTGTGAGAACAGAAGGGACTTTTAAACTCCACATGTAAGTGTGTTCATAATTGATATGCAGGTCTTTGGAACAATAATGTAGATTAGCTCTGCATATATAAAACAGATATGTGTGGATATGTGTGTGTCCCTCCGTAATGTTCAACATGCTACATACCTGAAATTTAACACGTGAGTAGGCTCCATGGTGTAGACAATGTAAACAGTATAACATATACTAACACCAACTTGCTCTCAGTGCCCATGTTCAAACGAAGCAAAACTGGTGGTATTAGCTTCCAGGTGAAAGCAGCCCAACACTGGAACTCCCTGCCACTTTCCTTAAGGACTCCTCGAACCTACCCCCACTTTAGACGCACCTACATTCAATGGATAAAGGACAATGACCGATAACTTACCTTGCCTACCCATGTACTCCATGTAAATATGTATATAGTTAAACAGTTTATCTTGTTCGCAACTGTTTATCATGTCACAACTGCTCTAACATATGTGCATACTGTAATTACTGTACAGCACTGTAACCAAGCTGAGAACAACCCTGCTGCTCCTGCACCCTTTTACCTTTGGGTCCGGCGCGCAATATAAATGAATAAACATAAACATATACATTTTTCTAATTTATTTTCTTAAGCAGTCTTGTCGGGTATATTTTGTGAGCCCAAAGGACCACCTAATGTTATTCTTATACTGGGATTGTAAGCAGCAAACAAAAACCAGGCTTAGTATTATGCTGTGTGTTTTTTGTTCTACCTTATCTGCATTGCATTGGTGGTTCAATATAATGATTCACAAAAGATCTACAAGGCTGCCTGAAAAATTATGTATTAACAACATGCGGAAACAGTCTACAATTACCTTTATCTTGTCCGGGAGATCATGGGAAGAAAACTCAGATTTTGATTGACACAGCGCTAGATGTATAACAGTTCTACTAAACACGGGGCTTGGATATTGCAAAAAAAAACATGTCACGAATAAACAGCCATGCACATGCTTCGTTGTTTCATAAAATACTTTACATTATCTGCATATCAGAATAATGCACACATGAATACACATACTATGCAATTGTTATAAGATTGAAAGTGAGATGAAAACTGTGAAGTTATGATTTTCCTTTGCCTCGCACACCACAAATCCCACTGTCTACCTAATAAGAACAATTCAGCTCTCTCCTATAGCAGGACACACACATTTCTATATCTACACCTTGAGATAGCTGCGGCTCTTACCAGTTTATTTCTTTTCACAGACAGCTAATTTAGCACAGGAAAATGCGTAATATAAAATAATTTCCCTGACATCTACTTTAACTTTTTTGAATCAACAGTTTCATGTTTGGCTGTCACCCACATACGCCCCTAACTTAATACTGGAATGCTCTCCTAAAAATGTCTGAAGAATTTGCATAGCCAGTAAAGGACAGGTTCTGTGTGCCCCGGGTCACACCTTGGCTGTTTCGCCCTCAGCGCACCCTTCATTTTTCTGCAGAAAGGGCCTCAGTCACCGGCAGCCTGCTCTGTGTCCCCTCTCTCCCTGCAGCAGGCAAAGAAGCACCTTCCAAACTCTCCCAACACTCTTCAAGATAAATCTCCATACAGAAGGCATACAATATCCGTGCCTCTCACAGTGATGTCACATGCCAATCATACACCCCCCCTGGATAGTCAAACCTCCTGGAAGTGTCCAGAGTGCACCACGTGTTTGGCTCCTTTCACCTTTGCACAGAATTTTTCTCAGCAAGCGGATGCTCTAATCGAAACAAATCTCTTACTCATTAGTAAATTAGGGTGTTAGTGGTAAGTAATTGTTAGTCCTACATTTCAGTGCAATGGCATGGTGTGGTGCACTTTACTATAATATTTGCTACTGTGTGATTCTGAATTCAAACCCCTTTTTGCCTTGTCCCTTATAAATACATAGCACTGACTCACACAAGAGACACACATACAGCCATAATGCTTTTGCAAGTGTCTGAGGTGAAACTCAGAGTATGATTTCCCCTACATAACCCCTACAGTCTGCAATGCTTAAATATGTGTGTGTGTGTGTCCGTTCAAAATGTTCAGCATACTTCTGGAATACCTCTGGAGTACTTTCAGTAATGTTGCTGTGCAATCTCAATGCTCCATCTCAAAGTAGCTTGAACCGATTTACGGGATTCATGCTTTTCCAATGGTCAGCTTTATGTGGCTTGCTCCAGAGTTGGAAACAAAGATAATTTGTTCACACTAATTCCTACAGGAAAGACTAGCAATATTGTCTACAAAGAAGCATTGGTTTAGTTCATTAAATTAACTTAAAACTAGGACTGAAGTAGGAATTACAGTGTGAAGCACAGGTACACCTGCTAGTAGGTCATTTAAAGAGACATTCAAAATCTATATATTTTTTTAAATTAGGGAGGAAAATATGATGTCAATATCTGAACACGCAAGAGTGAACTGTACACTTTTAACATCCAAATGAATGAATACTTAATTCTGAAATTTCAAGGTAAACATCACTAATAATACAACACATTTGGGATTTTTAAAATTTTCTAAATTTCTCATAAGTAATTAATTAATATATTTCCACAGCTAACACATGCGTGTTCTGAATAGAACATATAGTTTTGAAAGACTGGCAACTATAAATTAAAGATATTAATTCAGGCAAGTGAAGACTCAGATATTTGCTTGCAAGTTGTGCTCAACATGACATTATTCTTCTAGAACTTGTTTTTGTTGTATTAATGCAATTTGTGTTGTCATTTGACTATGCACTGTTGGGAATTATGCTATTTGCAATAATGTTGCAATACTCTTTTTGACTAACTGACTGATTGACTGGTAACTATTGGTGAATGATGATTAATGGTCATATGAGACATTAGGTGAGTTTAGTATTGTATACAGTTACGCTCACCTTTACTGTTATTAACAATAGAAGTATGAAGGGTTACTGAGAATATTTATATATCTTTGCAGAATTAACACATTATATAATGTTTATGAAACTCAGCTCCTGAAGAAAGAATTACATTTTGAAATGTGTAGAGCTAGAGACTTCATTTTAATTGAAATCAATGCACACAAATCCATAGAAAATATAAGTTGCTTGAATTACTGCTGATTCTGGCAACATCTTTTTTATTTTATATGTTTCATTGTATAGTGAATACGTTATGGAATGTATGGTATACATGGAAAATATTATTTTATGGCACATGCATTTGAATCATTGTAAGAAGTTAAACAAAATACGGATTAAATGTTATTAAATTAGTGTATTAATTGCCCTTAAGAAAATATCAGTAGAATAAACCAATGGATTGTTTCCTTTGAAGAGTGTTGAGATAGTCGACCTAGGGTTTTCTGGAGAGCCAAGTTAGTATTATGTGTAGAACTTAGTGAAGGTTGTTTTAGCTCTGGCACCCATACTTGTAGTAATTTGACTGATTAACTTAAAATACTGAAGTTCTAAAATATGGCTGTGTAGCCTTAATATTTTATGACAGTAGAATCTCAAAAAATATGCAGGGCTTGTTTGTGGTATGGTGACTGATAAGAGCAAACAATTTTGAAAACCACCCAATATTAAGTCATGCTAATATCAACTCTGTGAGCCTAGCCTTAATCAATGTAATGACTGTGCATTGGTACCCTGGATATCTCCACTTAGTCAAGTGAGACCATCTATTAATTCCCAGGGAGGAAGGATAGTGCCTCCCCTCAAAGTCCACGACCTCTCAATAGGAGATATCCTTGGAGTTGGTTGCCAATACTGACATAACAAAGCTAGCATTACTACAGGATGCTGCACACCAGAGGACATTTGATGTCATCAGACATGGAAATGGGGTTTAGTTGGAGTAGACACATAGGGAAGGTAGGCCTGAGAAGGGGTTCCACCATTGTTTAGTTTTGTGTCTGTGATCTCTTCTTTCATGTCCTCTCCATTTTCGGCAGGATAAGGCAATCTTGGTATGAATGGAAATGTCACTTATTGCATTACCAGGGATGTATCTCCTTAGAGCTGACTTGCTTTGGACCAATCCCCTGTGACATGTTCCCTTTATAACCAATGCACTCCTTCCTTGATTCATCTTTGGACACCAAATAGTAGAAAAGTATGCCTTTGTACATCTGTTGGGAGTGCAGTCAATTCCAGAATCCACTTCCATAGAGCTGGAGACAGCACACATCCAATGTAGCGGACATCTCTGCTCCCTAACCATCTCCAGGGCACATTGGGAGTGCATATCTGTTGGTCTAAGGCCTCCACTGCTGGCTGCCCTGGAACTGGGACCCTAAAACTGGAGGTGAAGAAACCCATTTATGTGCTAGCCAAAATCCTTAGAGTGGAAGTGCTTCAGAAGAACCCACCTTGTCTTATAGCCCATTGATTGGAACTAAAAGCACCCAGGCAGCCCAGGAACAGCTAGAAACGATATTGCACCTCGTTTAGCCATCTTAAAGCCTCTTATACCACCCACACACACCTAGCTACCAGAGAACCGGAGTTGCTGCTTTTGGCAATTTAAGGGAACTTAGAAAGGCTTGCTGAACCTCAAGCCACATACATGCCAGCTTTACCGTTTGCAGCAGACCATCTTAAACAACCCAAAAAGCAGGCACAACTTTCAAGGGAGCAAATTATTCAAGCACCGACTCTTCCTTCTAGAAGACATCAAACTCGCCATTGTGAATGCTAACTTTACTCAGCAGAATCCATGATCTGGCTGCTGACGCAACTACTAGTTGTAATATTGAAAGACATTTTATTGCCACCTCACATGCTGACTACACCCTTCGGGTTCCTGCACCACTGAACCAACACAATGTCGACTGCCAGAGGGATCTCATCGACTTGAAATTTCTCGACATCAGCTTGACCAGAGCTAAAAAATAAGAAGCCCGTTTTGACACTGTTGAGCCTTCTGAATCAAGAACAAGAACAAGGTAATGGTAAGAGGCCCTCTCCCGCTAATCCACTTTCAGGGATCCTTCAGCAAATCCCTCTTGACCAGTGAATATACACTTCATGTAACCCTTGCCTATACACATAAAGTATCAGAGTGCCATAGTACACAACAGACTGCACTTTCTGGATTCTGTTCATCCAGGTGGGTGTTTGCTTCTTTTTTAGTTAGGTGATTGCTTTTCATTGCTTACTAACTGAAGTACCCGTTCTAGACAGACATGGTAACACTCTCATCAATTGTTGAAAATGAATAATCCTGTAGGTCGCTGTAATTCCTCACCCTGGCATGGTGCAGTTCATTGTGGTACATTGTGTTGCAAATATCTCAGAAACAGTGCATCCTACGACATTGAAACATTGTTTATGAGGTCCCTTACGAACCTCAAGTTTTGTTCCTCATTTTGGGACCGGTTGAGAAACAATATGTTTTGTGTCCCTTCCCGGTGAGCATGATTTAAGGCTTCCTCGGCAGGCACCATCTCACAAAAATCATCTGGAAAAGTAATTTCACCTGATGCGACAAGCATGTCTCTTTCCCTTCATGGTGAACATGGTTTACGTCATCCTAAAGCTTGTTTAGAACCAACATTTTTTGTTTCCCTTCCTGCAGATCATGGTTTACGGCTTCTTTGACAGGCACTGTTGCACAAAGATCATTTGGAAAAGTAATTTCACCTGATTCAGGAAAAATGTGGAAACTTCTAGAATGAAACATGCTTTCTCCTGCACCTCTGGGGTCAATTAGCGTCCTATATCATTTTTGTTTCCCTTCCCTGTGAACATGGTTAACAGCTTTGTTGGCAGACCACAAACCCACAAACAAATTGAAACTTTTGCTGAAATCCAAGAAATGGGGCGGGGTGTCCAAATGTCATGTAGCCAGTAATATCCAAAGGGTCCTAAAAGGTAACTATGCAACATTTGGTTCAGATTGGTAAAACAGGTTATAATTGTATAAGGAACAGCACTTCCCTAAGCCACAAACCCACAAACAAATGTTGCCAATTGCTGATGTCCAGGGAAAAGGTGTGGGGTATCCAAATGCCATGTAGCCAGTAATGTCCCAAGGGTCATAACAGGTAAGTATGAAACATGTGGTGTAGATTGGTGAAACGTTGTGGAATTGTATAAGGAACAATGTTTTGCTAAGCCACAAACCCACAAACACATTAAAACTTTTGCTGAAATCCAAGAAATGGGGCGGGGTGTCCAAATGTCATGTAGCCAGTAATATCCAAAGGGTCCTAAAAGGTATCTATGCAAAATGTGGTTCAGATTGGTAAAACAGGTTATAATTGTATAAGGAACAGCGCTTCCGTAAGCCACAAACCCACAAACACATGTTGCCATTTTCTGACGTCCAGGGAAAAGGTGTGGGGTATCCAAATGTCAGGTAGACAGTGATGTCCTGAGGGTCATAACAGGTAAGTATGAAGCATGTGGTGTAGATTGGTGAAACGTTGTGGAATTGTATAAGGAACAATGTTTTGCTAAGCCACACACCCACAAACACATTTTAACTTTGGTGAAATCTGGGGAAAGAGTTTGGGTGTCCAAATGTCATGTAGCCAGTAATGTCCAGAGAGTCATAACAGGTAACTGTGTAAAATGTGGTGCAGATTGCTGAAATGGTGTGGAATTGTATAAGGAACAATGCTTCGCCAAGCCACAAACCCACAAATCCTGCCACAAACCCACAGCAAAATGTTGTCTTTTATACATATATATTATTTAATTAAAGCATATACATATATATATTTTTTTATAGAACCTTGAAAGAATAGTCTTTATTTTTGCGGTCTTTTGTACTATTGCTTTTTGTGTTGCATCTCTTGTCATCACTCATGAGAGTATTGCCTGCCCTCAACCCATGTTACAGCAAAAGACAAAGCAAGTATTGTGATGTGCCTGCTTTATCTTTATGATCGGGGTCACTAATTGTTTAGTAGTAGTGTGGGGGTTAGTTGGTGATTTTTCAACTACTAATCTGTATACTCCTGCAGAGGTCATTTTGTCACACTGGTGGCTGCAGTGGTATTAGATAAAGATTGCTTCTACTGCTTAGTCATCCAAAAAAAAGACTGTTTTCAAAATGAGAAACACTGACAGGCATTGTTTGTTTATTACAAAATAGATTTGGACATGGGCTGTATGTAGGACTTGAAAATCAGTGCCCTCAACAAGCTGTGGAAAGATGAAGAGACTCCTCTGTGCCAGTAACTTTAGTAAGGCTGAATTACTTAGAAGCTCCAATATTTTGAGGAAACTAGAGGGATGAAGGAGGCCCAGAGGGCCATTTGTGACCTGGAACTGCCAACCACAGCACCATTCCCCTTCAGGTGGTGGGTGGACAGGTGGAATTGTATGGTTATACTGATAGTGATAGCGGTTTGCATTGTTCCCTTCCAGAGGGCGGGTAGTGCAGTTTCTTACAGATCTCTGGGATCAGCTTGGTTTCAGCTTTATGTCAGGTCCAGAGCCTCAACCTGAAAAAACATGATCTCTCTGGGGCAGAATTGGTTGAAAGGAAGCTGATTTGTAGATGAAAGGAGGGTGGCACTACAGCAACAGAAACAGGTGGTTCAGGTAAAGCTCACAACAGACTTTCAGTGGGGATGAAAGTGTTCCCAATGGTGACACCCGAGGAAAGCCTTGGAACCATATTTCCAAGGACATAGTCTAACCATATGAGTTGGGAAAGACATCTTCGACTGGTTCAAAGCACTGGAATTTGTCCTCATTTTTGGCAGGTGGTAGAGGAACTCATGGCAGCCCCCTAATGAGCCTTCTACCGACAGCTGAAACTGAGGTAAATAGTCAATTTGCCCCTGAGGTGAGACCCATTTATGAGAAAATTAAGGGCACCAGCCTTAGGATTTCTGCAAAAAAAAAAAAACAAATACCTTAGAAGCACTCTAGAGAACTCACCAAACTGGAAACCAAACCTCTGAAGCATTTGTACATCTTTCCTTGAGGAATCTGAGTGGTCGGTTTATAAGTGGACCCATTTGAATGGCTGTATACTTTAGTTGCATGTGAGCATGCCCTTAAACTTTGTGAACAATCATCTAGTGGAGAAGAATATCTCAAACCCTAGGGAGCTTGCAAAGGCTGCCAACAGATAGGTGAGGACTCAAATAAAAAAAAGCCTCAGGTGAACACATCCAAAACACAGGATAAGCCATCTGAGAAAAATAAACAAAAGTACGGTAAGGACAAATGTTGTCCCCTTCCAGATTCAAAAGGTTCCCAAATGCATGATTGGAAACATCGGCCAAATGGCATATCTCTGTAAGAAAAAGGTGAAAGTTCCTCTAACACTGGGGCAATCACTCTATCAGCACCAAATGTTTTCTTTATTTGTGAAAAACGAACACATAGGGAGATCCAGCTTGCCAAACTAAACTCAAGCAGCCCACAGTCAGTGCTTCTATAATGGAAGAGGCCATAATCAGTGTGGACACCTTAAGTGATGAATTATTACTAGGCAAGGCAGTAACTTAATATTCCTTTGTCTTCATTAATAGGAACACATCTCCTGCACTCTTTTGTACAGCTGCATGTATCATCACTGTCAGATGATAATGGGAACAAGAAGACCAAATCATAACTGGTTCAGACAAATTAGCGCTGTAGTTTGAAGTCCTTATCAGATGGCCCCTGACAATGGTTGAGTTTAGTTGCAGAGGGGGGCATCTCAGAACTGTGTTGCTGTGAAAGATGCAACTCCAGTAGACGTACTGTTAGGGAATGTCCTTACCGACCAAAATAATTACAGTGGTCATGCTCTCGAGATCTAGGTCCAAGGAAGTAGCAAGGGAAACAGCACTTTAGGGTATGTGCTCTTCCAGCTGAACAAAGTGAAGGACTGAAGGTAGCAATGCCTAATCCCAATCCCACGTCCACAGAGGTGTCTGCTCCTGCCTATTAGACACTGAAATACCTACTACAGCTGCACAAATTCAGTGATTTCAAGGTTGCCTGGAGTAGAATCAGAACCTGGGGTGGAGTACACAGTAGTTTCAGACCTTCGGAATTGAGTGAGTTGTCACCAACTAGAGGCCCAGATCAGGCTGGGCTGGTTATATGTTATGATTAAATATCTATACATTTTCACTTATTTAGTAGGCTGTCTCCCATCGTCCAGCAAAACGCATACTTTGCTTAGATGCTGTGATCCAAATAGTTATTTTTTCGTTAACATCTAAATCATTTTCATTAGCATACTCTCTCAATGCAGTCATCCATTTCTGCAGCCTGAGGGGAGTGTGGTCTGATAGGACTAAATCATAAACATACCAAAGCCAGTGAATTAGAGTCTGTTTAAAATTTGGATTAAATGAGTGAGTTTCTGCCAATAACATGAATTTACAAAATTTTGAGGTGTTATTGACTACCATCATGTTGATAATTATTTACCTTGCAGGCACTCTGGTAAGTAACGTATACACTTGCTTAGCGGGTCGGAAGATGCCTGACCCTATCTTATCATATTGATGCAAACAATTTGATGTTTTTATGAAACGATAAAGAAACAATCAAGTTTCACAATGTTAAGCAAATCAACATGAAGCGACCACCCACAAATCAAGGATAGTTTGTTTGGAAAAAGAATTTTTTCAAGATTATGGGTTTACACAGCATATACTATATCACATAAGTAAATAATTGTGATCATATATTATTGGTTTTTTACTTGTGCCAGTTCCTTATAGCCTAAACTAGAGTGATATTCAAGTATAACATCTTAAAATATATCTCTTAAAACAGCGTACAAATAAATGCTCACAAATATCGATGTAATGTAAAGCTTTATGAAATCAGAACATATTTGTTGAAGCAATTTTTGTTAGTTTTGCCATCTGGCTTTTGCCAAGAAAGGCAGACTGCCAACTATGATTGGACTCACATTTTTGCAGAAATAAATTCATGAAATGTATTCTGAAAGTAGTTTAGAAGATTTTGTGATAGATTTGGGTAAGGACTAGGGAAGAATGAAAAGGAAAATTGAGCAGTCCGAAGATAACGTTGTTCTGTTGTTAGGTTGAAAATTCTTAGTAATCCTTTTAATAAATATTACTGACATCTCAGACCCACACTTCTCAATATTAAGCTAATCTGGTTCTTTGGTAGTAGTCACAGTCAATAAGCTACGGTCCCTCAGGCCCTTAGAACCCAACATTTGTGCTGTGGCCAAGCGCAGCACGTAATGGAGGCTTTAATCGGAGCTCCTGCTCCCGTGTTAGTATTTCAAGTTCGGAGGGACGCCAACCTCAATAAATACCTTTCCTTTTCATATGCCCTGAAGTCCTGGTCCTCCGGAATATGGGTGAATGTTTTCCCAGCTCCAGCTCAAAGGTTTGAGGGAAGAGGCGACGAGACCTGAAACACTGGTGCCCAGCAGTAAGTGACACTGCATTTCCTGTCACCCGCTGCACTGCTCTTTGCCTAGGAAATAGGATTTCTCCATAGCACAGGCTGTTACAGGAATAACAGCTTTTTCTACAACAATTAAGCATTTGAGGTACTTTTAATCTATGAACAGGGATATTATTAGCATCTTATTTGGCAATGCCTCAAGTTATGTCATGCGCCAGCCCCCCTACTGACTCTGACTGCATTGATATTCAGAAGGCAATGGCAGATAAAATATCTAAGGAACCTATTAAAATCACCCAAAGCAAATAAAAGCTGATTGCTGATTCTTGTGCGGAGGAGGAGATTCAAAGGGCCTCAACAGAGCAGCCTAGTTTCTCATTTAAATCTACTTGTACTGAAGAACTAACTAAGATCTTGAAATCCATGAAACTCTACTTGCATGGGAGACATGCTTCCTAGCAAAATTATTCTGGAGCACTGTTAATTATTTGCTCCTTTCTTTACACATTTGGCTAATGCCTCTTTTAGAACACATTGGCCCTCATTACGACCCTGCCGTAGGACCATGGTGCTATTAGCACCATGGTCCATGCCGGTCTCCGCCATGGTGGATGGTGGAATTAGCGCCATATTCCAAGGTGGGTGGGGGTGCTAATTCCGCCATCCACCATTGCCCCTTCATCATTGCCAGTCAGCCCCATAGTGCTCCATGTTAATGGTGAAGGTGCTAATTACGGCACCGTAAATTCCGGTACCGTAATTAGCTCCAAGGTCCCTTTGCGGCTTGGATTTTAACGCCTGCAAAAAGCAGGCGTTAAAATGCAACCCGCAAAGGGAACCTTGTAATCAGGCGTTAAGGGTCAGCGCCGTTTACGGCACCGTTAACCCCTTAACGCCTGACTTAGAGTACCATGTGCCCTTAAAAAGATGACAGTGACCCCATTGATAAAAAAAGCTGGTATGGACCCTAAGGATAACACACATTTAAGACCTATTTCTAATGCCCCTTTCCTCTTGAAAGTTATTGATAAACTTTCCACAGCCCAATTGCAACAACATCTGGAAAATACACAGGCATTGCATTGGAGACAATCCAGGTTCTGAGCCTATCATGGTACTGAATGTGTTCTCCAGGATTTACAGATGGAGATGCTTCTATTAATGGATAAGGGCAAAGCGGGGCTGCTGATTTTATTAACCTTTCAGCAGCCTTTGACTTAGCGGATCATAAACAACTTCTAAAATGGCTAAAACTAGTTGGAAGCATGGAGGAGGCAACTGCTTGATTTGCATCCTTCCTTGATAACAGAACATCTAGAGTGGTTTGGGGTCTGGAATGCTCTTCCTCTGAATATAAGATCTATTGATTCTCTTGATTTGTTTAAGAAGAGCTTAAAGACATATTTATTCAATTAATTGACCCTTAGACAGCTTTAACTTCTCCTCTCCATAGCAGCTCTGCTTCTCGGACTCTTCTATTTGTTACTCGTTGTTGGAGTCTTGTAGTGCCCTCACGCCTTCGGGTTCATGGCCGCGCTATATAAATGTACTAAAGTAAAGTAAAGTTATGCCTGCTCTCCGTATATGACTCGGAGGTGTGGGGTCCCACGTGGGTCCTGTCTGTATCCTCCACTCTTTAATGTTTATTGCCACGCTCTCAGCTGGTCATGGAATTAAGCAGCACTTATGAAACTGACTTGAAGAGAGTGATGAAAATTTATGATGAAATCCAAAATTGGATGGCACATTATGATATGTGTTTAAATGCCGCAAAAACAGAGCTTTTGATCTTCGGATCATCCCAAGCTAGAGGGAAGCTTGAAATGCCGTACACCACCTTTTCTATTAACAATCATCATATTCTTTTCACCCCCAAGGTGAAAATCATGGGAGTTATTTTTGAAGCTGCTCTCAGTTCAGAGGTTCACATTCAACATACATTGAATAAAACCCGTTACCATCTGAGATATTACACCTGATAAAATTCTATGTTTCAGAATCTAATTGGGAAACTCTTGTCAGAGCTATGATCATGCCCAGAATACACTACTGTAGCGCCCTCCACCTTGGCGCTAACAAAGGTAGTCTAGGCATTCTTGAAGTCCTGCAAAATGACACAGTTCGTCTGATAAGCGGGTTCCTAATTCAGAACATAGGAGAAGTCTCCACTGGCTCTCTAACTATTGTATATACGTGCTGTTATGGACAAGCACCTGGATATATGGAAAACTGCATGAAAGTACATACTGCTAAAAGACCCACTACACTTAGTGGAAAAGTACGTATGATTATGCCAAATAGCAAACGTGTCAGAGGAGCTGAAAGACACTTCCCTGTGCAGGCTTCCTTGGTATGGCACAAACTGCCAAAGGTTTTACGTACAGAAACAAATCTGATAAACTTTAGAAAACATTTGCAAACTCTTCTTTGTTTCTGGCAATTGACCCTAGCTTCTGTCTTAGTTTATTTTTTTCTTCTGCGCCCTGATACCACGTTGCACAGTGTGCTTTTCTGTGCCTTGCACATCCTCTATTGTTGAGTTAATGGTGATCCTCTGCAAATTACATTACCCCAATAACCTGGTATGATATGCTGCAGTGACCTGTGAACTTAAATATAACTGGATATGAAAAAACGTTAACATTTCTTGTGCAGTTTAAAGACCCCCTTGCTGCCTTGAACTACATCTCAAAATGTCCTCAAAAAAAATTCAAGCAAAAGGCTCTGCTGATAAAGAAACCGCAACAGCCACCTCAAAAAGGCCCAAAAGCAACTCCCTTCCGCCTGCTCAAATCATTTTGGAATCAAATATGGAAACTATTTTACCTGAAATTAGAGCACTCAAACCTTTTCTAGAGACAACTAACACTAAACTCCAACAATACAATGAAATATGGGTGGAATAACCTGTGTGTCATTGGCTTAATTCAAACATAGCAAATCATACACATAATTTACAAAATGTTTTTCAGAGATTGGAATTGTTGACACATGGAGGATCTCACATCCTACTGATCTGCTCTTCAACTTTCGCTCCTTCCCACATACATTTCTTTCACACATTGATTACATTTGGGTCACCAAATCCTTAGCATGTGCAATACATTGCTCCACTATTGAATGTTCACTAATTTGGATGTGTTAAAAATCACATAAGCAGATGGAGATTTAACTTAAACAACTCACTACTTCAGGGTGACAACATTCAAAAATCTTTTCTCGAATGTCACCACTTCTTCTTTCATATTAACAAAGATGATGACACCTCGCTGGCCAATAATTGGGATGCCTATAAGGCTGCCCTAAGGGGATATATTATCTCATTTGTAGCCAAAAGCAATAAAGATGCCAGGAAATATTTAGAGCCCTATATAATGAATTACGAGCTCTACAGAAAAGATGCAATGCTACAGCAAGTAATTCTTTGCTTAAACATGTCCTAACTCATTGTTTCTTTACTAACAAAAAATACACAGAACAAACTTGTGATGTGGTGCTGAAATTTAAATCTAAAATATATCAATCATCCAATAAAGTTAGTAAAGCTTTGGCTTTATAGCTTAAAATAAAAAAAAAACAAGATCCAGGATATCTGCCATTAAAATGGACTCCGGCAAAATAGTATCCTTGGATGCAGATATCCTGGTGTTTTTACAAAATTCTATGAAAATGTATATGCTTCTGATCACACTGATTCCTATATTAATTTGAATACATTTTTTCATCACTTGAAACATAACCACCCTATTAATATTAATTTAAGTAACCTAGACAACCCTAATAATATCAATGCAATCCCTAAGGCCATAAAAGTTCTTAAAAAATGTAAAGCCCCTGGGCCTGATGGGTTTTCTATGGAATATTATACATATTTATCTTCTTAATTTTTAACTGATCTAGAATCACTTTATACATTTTGCTCTAAGGCAGATAAGTCACTAGGCTCCCTTACAGAACCCCTTCTGATCCTATTTCCCAAACACAATAAAGACAGTGAATTACCCATTAATTATAGATAAAGTTTGTTAATTAACTCTGATTGTAAGATTTTTGCAAAGATGTGGGTCAATAGAATAGAATCCTTGATGTATAAATTAATTAATCCCGATCAAGTAGGATTTTTCAAAGGCAAAATTATTACAGCAAATTTCAGACGGTTTATGAACCTTTTGCATTAAAGAGGAATCACCCAAAAAAACAATTAGATGCAATTGCACTAGATGCCGAAAAAGCTTTTGACTGCATTGAATGGGATTTTTTATTTCAAGCCTTAAAATGGCACGGCATTGGGATGGTTATATTAAGCAGAAACTACCGCGTGACCAGATCCAGATCTTCAGGGCTTTCCTGTGGAAATTATGTGTTGTTTTGTGCTAGCCACACCCCTTTTCTTGTACCTGGAAACCCTTCCCATAAGGGAGAGTCTGTGCGGATTTGAAAGTGCGCAGTAAGTGTGCAGTTGGCAGTACTGGCAGAGGCGACAGCTATGTAAATAATATTTGTAGTGCTGATTAAATCATGATTAAACTCGTATGTTAAAATAATGGATCAGGTATAATAAATCCCTTTGATACTTTGTTTTCAAAAATTGTATCCTCTGGACTTCTTTTCCGAGTTAATTAGTAATACTAATACCCTAGCCCAGAGTGGAGGGTTTCCTGTGTCTTTCAGAAATATAGAGGCGACCGCTTGAACAGATCCAGATCTTCAGGTCTGTGTCGCACAAGAAACAATTTGTACACTGTTGGTTTTTACTTGAGTGAACTTTAGTCCATAGACTTTTCATCAAAATACTTACATCTACTTTGTTTTCAATGTTAGGGCTTTCCTGTGGAAATGATTTGTTGTTTTGGGGAAAAATAACAAGGCTCCCATAGAGGACGTGCCAAATGATTCCAGCCAAAGGTGGCTGGCACTGACACTGCGTGAATCTATAACGCAGTTAGAAGGTCCCCTGAAATTGGTCTCTATTTGTCTAAATGTAGTATTTTCTGTCTGCAGGAGACTTGGTTTACATCTGCTCATCTATTGGATAGTTTTGTTTTGTGCAATGAATTGGCCATTAAAGGGAAATTGGGCAGGCCATGGAGGGGACTGATCACTGCCTTTTGTGTTGATTGGGGTCCTGTGATTATGAAGGTGTTCCGAGCCCCTCCGTGGTGCCTGGCTGTTCTGCTTCAGTAATCTATCTCTTCGGCCCCAGGTATTATTTGGTGGTTAATATCTACTGGAATACCAAATATAATTTGCCGGGCTCTCTTGAAACTGTCAGGGAAATCATAGAGGAAGCAATGGGCGGTCCCCCTGACCTAATTATTGTTGTGGCTGCTGACTTTAATGTTGTAATGCCAAAGGATAAGGTGGAGGGGTGGCAGGGGGGCACAGGATTTACCCCAGATAGAGGTATTCATCTTAATAAACAGACACAAGGACAACTATGGTGTAACTTTTTGGGATCATGGGGCCTCATCAACACAGTAGATTTACTGAGTGATGGGGCAGATACTACCACATGGTTCAATGGACAGACTGCTACAGAAATTGACTATGTTTTTTTGTCTGCTCCTCTCTTTGCTCTGGCCCGTACGATGTGCTTGAGGGCTACTACCTGCAGTGATCACAAGATACTAGAGGTCGTCTTGACAGGATTGGAAGGAAAGGGCAACAGTGAGATCTGTAAATCTGCCTATCTGGTAAATTCTTCTAGGAATCGAATAATATGGTATGATAGTAATGTGGTACGCACCAATGCCGTATTTCAATCCGATTTTCTGAATACAGATCTTGGGGAAAAGTTAACGTTATATACCAGCAACACATTCAATAATTAAGTACAAAGTGTTGTTAAGAATACTATTACTCTCCCTAAGAACATACCAAGGAAGGCTAAACATTTGCATACATATGACAAAGTAGTGATAGCATTTAAGAACAATAGAAGTAAAGAGTTGAGACATGTGCATAAACAATCTCTATCTATAGCTGTAAAAAAAGATTTTGGAAAAGAATAAATAAATAAATCGAAAAATAAAATCAAGGGACATAGAGAGGAAATGTCAAGCAGATGGGGAGGAAATGTTAGTGCTTAAAGGGACACCACTGCTCGAACATTATTGGCCCTGATTAGCGATAGAACGGTGACTCAGGTATCAATACAAACATGTGCATTCTCTGAAATGCACTGGAGGGGCCATTTTGGTGCTGTCTACGCCCCCAATAATATGGATAATCCTCTACCTGATATGATCAAAAACCATTCTTGGGATTTCCCCGTTACACATGATGATATAAAAATGGGCTGGCGAATGCTATCTTTAAGGGAAAAACAAAGTCTGGGCCAAAATACTGTTTATGTTATTGACTGATATTGTGAGGAAATGTGAAATCCCGACAACCTGGCATGTGTCCTTTATTGTCCCGGTGTATAAAAAAGGGAGAAAGACTGTCACCAGCAAACTATAGACCTATAGCACTCTTAGATGCAGACTCAAAAATATTTTCTGGGTTGGTCTTGAAACGTATTCAAAAGTGGGATGAAGAAAATAAGATTCTATCCAGACAGCATTTGGGGTTCACAAAAATGTTGGCACAGATGCAGGGTGTGTCTTAGTGAATATCCTTCAAACGAAAGCATGGAAGCAAGGAAGTGCCCCAATCTACATAGCGTCAATTGACTTGACCTTGGCTTTTGACATGATCGACAGTAATATTTGGTGAGGGAAATTATATAAAATGGGACTGCCTCCTCCGCTTCTCTCAATTTTATACCATTTTTATAAAGGTTCGAAGTTGCAGGTGCGCCTGAGCAATGCTGGTTTTCTAGTACAAAAAATAAATGCTATGAATGGGTTGCAACAGGTTTCCATCTTTGCACCCACAATTTTTAATTTATATGTCTATGATGCAGGGGAAAAATTGGAGGCATGTGCTTTTGTATCACCGAGAGTTGAGGGACATAAGATCTGTCGGACCGCATATGCAGATGATTTCATGCTGTCTGACCACACACCCAGGGGATTGCAAGGACGACTGTTTTTAGAGAATATACACTTGCAAATACTCTCCTAATTAATGCAAAGAAAACAGTAATATTGTGTTTACATCATTAGGTCAAAAGGTTAAATCCTGTCTGGTTTTTGAATCATGAAAAGCTCAAATTGAAGCCATACATGCAATATCTCGGCTATCCTGTTTTTGTAAATAAGAGGAAAATGCACTACAGGAGATATATCAAGGGGAAGATGAATACACTAATTGTTCAACTTAAATGGACTATTAGTATGGTAAATTATCCTTTGAATCAACAATGCGGTACTACAAATGTGAACTAATACCACAGTTATGTTATGGGTTGGAGCTCTTCCCTGGGTGGGTGATCGAGAAAATGTATAAACATGAGGCTAGGCTATTAAGATCTGTATTCAAATGTTTGCCCAAGTGTGTATCAGTAGAAGTGATTCGTTATGAGTTAGTCCTAAGTTCCATCAATAGTATGGTCAAGTGGCGCAGGCTATGTCTATTCAGAAAATTGTCAGCTCTAAGTGAACTATGTACAATCTGTTGGGTTATGGGATCCAAAGTGGAAATTGCGACTCTGAATACCTCAGGAATTAACAAGGGAGTGTTTGTTATTAGAGAATGTGACGCAACATGTGAGATGCTTATCTTTACCCCCAATAAGGTAAGAAAATATTGGGATCAATTAGATTGGAATAATACCTGTGCCAAAGTACTTGAAACAAAACTGTATAAACATATGGTATCATGCTACAAAAGAGGAGGCACCATGGAGTCGTATTTGACCAAATTCTGGATAAAAGTTTGCATAATGATTTTATGTGTTTTAATTGCAATTTGCTGTTGACTTGGGAAATCATGGACCAGAGAGAGAGGGGGAAAGAGGACTTGTCCTTTTGTCGGTATTGTGGAGTTCCAGGGTTGACAGAGACACTGCAACACGTATTGATTTATTGTACCTCCCTGAAAAAGGATCATATTGAATATTATGGGAAATTTGTGAATTGTGATAATGTGGACCTGGAGAGATTATGGTTGGAAATGTTATTTGGAAATGAAATTAAGCTTCATCTAGCAGTTGTTAAATACTTGAGAGATGTTTGTAAATTAGGAAGCATTATTTAAGTGGTTAACAATGATTTAAGAAATAATTGGTTTCTTTCTCCAGTGTAAGGATCTTGATATGAAAATGTTATTGTTTTTAAGAAATATGTGATGTAAGTATTTGTCTTATTTTTTCCTGTGTGCTTTGTCTGTGCTGTTTAATAGTTTTCTTTTTTCTCTTATCTGTAATTTATGTTTCTGATTACATTATTAATATCTGTATTCGAATCTCTTTTGTAAAGGTTATGTATAACCATACAAATAAATAAATAATAATTTGTTGTTATGTGCTAGCCAAGCTGCTTTTCAGCGGGTAGCGGGTGTAGTGCCTGTCCTCATGCCCGCATACTGAGCCCACTGGAACAACAATGCAGTAAGTTGGAATTATCTCCCTTACATCTCCCTTACATCTTACAGTGTGATGTGTAGCAGGTATGCCTAACCGATAGTAATACTTATGTAACTTTGGTCCTTCTGTTTACAACACATGTTATATACTGCTAGGCAGCTTTCCATTAGTTTTCCATCCTTGAATGGTTGGTTTGCGGATATTTAACTTCTAGGCTGTTTCTAAAAATCCTGTTTCCATAAACTCCTCCGCTTGTTCGGCAGTGTGATTGATCTGTCCCCTGAGATGGTGGAAGTGGAATATTTAGGCAATATGCTCGATATCACGTCGACTCTGTGCAAAATGTCCATGGACCCACAGACCTTTTTTGATGAAACCATCACCAATGAGAAATTTGGGAGTGACGTGATAAGGAAAGATATACAGATTATGGGTCCATCCCCTTTGAATGCTGTGGGCGACAATGGGCCTACCCTACCAAATGATGCAACATCAGCATCAGTGTTTTCTGAGAGTAGCTTAAAAAGTATATCGTCAAACAAGATGTTTTTGGTATTTGAATGTCTTCTTACTACCTTAGTTTCAACTTGTGGTAAACGAGAACATATGCTTGACATTCGATCAGTGCTCTTGTATTAATAAGAGTCACAAGACAATGCACAACCAGAACTGCAACAAATCTATCTGGTAATGTGATGAGCACACTTTTCAATTAAGGCTCCGAGAGCTATAAAGGCTGCTGGAAGTCTACCTTCCAAATATTTAATAACATCAACAATACTGACCTTCCCAAAAAATGCAAACTCTAAAAAGAAAAGTAAAGTTGTTTCCTACGCCTTCATGTATGCAAAACGGGCTAAAATACTGAAAAACGCATGCAGTTTAACTATGAAGAATGTGTCTGGTAACACAATGTAACCATTCGGCTTGGGCTGCAGTGGCATGAGCATATCTACCCTGGGCCCTGTGCAGTAAAGTGTTAACCCCCTGTCCCGAGGTGAATTAGAGCTGGTAATACCATCTAATGAGCCTCTACTGCCAGGTGGAATGCCTTCTAGTGTAGTATTGCCCCAGCTCCTGTGATAACACAGCCTGAATAAATTACTAATGGGCCCAACATTAACCATAATGTGGCAAGTGACCATCCTAGCGAAATAAAATTGACAGATAAGTCAAAGCTGGCTTCTATAAGCCAGGTAGGGGCAGCTAAGAAAGCTTGACAAATAAAACCGATATCTGTAGATGATTACCTTCCCCCTTTAAATAGAGTGGCAGTCTTAAGTATTCTTCATTCAGTTTTTGCTCTGCGAGTCATAAGTGCAGACAATATTGAAATAGTGGATCAAATAGATCATATAGAGACAATAATTTGTTTTTAATCTGAAGCAACACTTGAATATATTCTAAAATATGAGACAAATTATACCATCAGGGCTACACATGTAGTATAGTAAATATCTCTTCAGAAAAATCGAGATCCTATAAAATACCTAATACACATGGACATAACATCTAGGGTAAAAAGAGATCTAAAGATACTGAAATAACCACAAGGAGGACAAAATCACAAACCTCCAATGCAGAAGGTCCTAGTGTAGCTCATACAGAAATGAACAAAATAACGCAGCGAGATAGAGCGGAAATGGATAGTAATACAGGACTTGAAATCGACGGCTATGCTAATACCATTGAGATGAATAAAGACGATGGATGCTGGCAATGGATGCCACCAGCTTTAAAAACACACTTTTCATTCTTGCGTAAATGAGATCGAAGTACTATGTTCTTGGAACACACGTAGGTTTGTAAATCTCTTTGGTGAAAATGGCTCATGGTCAAATATGGAGCTATTTTCGATTATAGTCTTACAAGAAACCTCACTTGTTGAGAGTTTTCTCCTTGATGGATTTGTGACAGCACAAAAAGTGGCATCGAAAGGCCATCTTGCTCGTCCTAAAGGAGGGTTGTTGATATCTGCCCGTCACCACTGGTCTGCTGTTAAAATCCCTTGTGAGCCATCAATGGTGTTGGCTGACAAGCTGTCCAGGTCATGTTTGACAATCATAATCATGCAGGATATTGCTACTTAAGGCAACATCTTAGCTGTAATGGACATTCTTGTAAAGTATCAGCAAAAATTCCCAATATTAATCATGGGTGAGTTTAATGCAGATATTATTTTACAAGATGATTATATGCAGGTGCAATCCAGATCCACCCCTACATGCCAGAATAGATCCCATACAGCTATTAGTCTGTGGGCCCTTGCATTGGATATACACAGTCTTATTGGCTTAAATGGGCTCTGCCCTGGTGATGATCAGAAAGCATTCACGCGGGTGAGCAGGAAGAGTGCCTTAACTCTTGATTAAGTTTTTGTAATAGTACCGGGTTGGAATTGGTTCAGGATATTGCAATAATGGCCTGTGAGGAAAGTGACAATTTACCGCTATGTGTGCTATTTAAGACCATTTGCATTTCTAAAAACATAATAACATACGATAAGAGTGGTGACATATTTTTGAACAATGGAGGTAATCCTATTCAATGGCATCCGGTAAACCTAGCCAAGGGAAAACTGGCCTCTGAAAAACAAATTCTAGTTTTTGTCAAACACGCTCAAATACGATGAGTGAGGCCTTTTCTTCACTGATAGGCTTAATTAAATACTTAATAGCCAGCCAAAGAGAATACAAAACACAGTGTGAGTCCCCTAACAAACTAAACCATCGACAGAATGACTTTGATTCAAAGATCAATACCACAAAAAAACATTTGTGTGATACAATTGTGGCACTACTTTGATCAGCTACTGGGATATATAGTCCCATTGAAATAAATGTAAGAAGTATAGTAGCCAAAAAGAACTACCGTCGTTGGCTTAGGGAATATAAAGTGAGCTGTGAAGATGAACGCTGGTACACAATGCTTTTCTGGCTACGACAAACAACACAGTAGCAATATGGCAAGCAATGAAGGCTAATAACAAAAGTGACCTCCCTATAAATTGTGTTCCAGAAGAAAGGTGGGTTTCACAGATCAAGGCTACACTAGGGCCCTGGGATGTGGATAACACTGTGTTAGTAACACTGAATATGCCCTGTATCTGTAAAGCTACCATTTTTATCATCACACGAATAAGTGTAAAGGTAAACAGATCCCGGACATGTGGTCCTGGTGGCATAAGTAATGGACTAATGAAAGTGTCTGCAGCTATGCAGGCTGAGGCGCTTTACTTGGTCTTTGTCAATATAGGAAGGACTGGAATACTTCCGGCTACATGGTGGGAGAGCCATATTCTCCCTTTATACAAGAAGGGCAAACGTAGCGACCCTAGAAATTACTGTATGCTTGCAATGTTGGATATTCCAACCAAAATGTTTGCACAGATACTTTTAGCAGAATTGAATGTATGGATCAACACAAATGGCATATTAAGTAAATATCAACCAGGCTTCAGGGTGAAATCATGACATCACACAATCATCAGTTGAATATGCATGGTTGTGTAGGCAAACTATAGTCTATGGCGCTTATATAGATTTCAGCGCCGTGTTTGACACTGTGGTAAGAAACAACCTATGGCAGAAGCTAATAGCATGGAATATTCTTTTGCGTTTGTTAAGGATGATAATGTTACTTCTCTCAGAAAGCAGTGTAAAAGTGCGCTTAAATGCTGTTGGCCAACTGTCTGTCTCCATTCCCACTGGTAGGGGTGAAGCACATTTGCATTGTTGCCACAACACTATTTAACTTGTATCTGGCTGACCTGGAACTGTCCTTTCACTCTAATATGATATGTCCCATTAAAGAAGGGCTGCAGCGTCTTAGCTGGCTAGCCGAAGCAGACAACATGCTGCATTTAGACTAAACGCCAAAGGGACACCAAAGCTTGATTTATGGTCTTGGAGTTTTTGCAAAGAATAATGCCCTACAGGTAGATAAGGTACTTGAAACAAGTGTTCTTGGATTTTCAAGATCTCTTTGTGGTGGACTCATATGAATGGAGGGTGTGGTTTATCTATGATAGCCACCAACACCAAGCAGATAAAGGTTGGTTTAAACAGAAGTTGACTTCATTTGATCCATGCGGTTGAACTGTCCACAAAGACTGACAGTGGTGCATTTATTAACTTCATACATTTCCATAATAGCTCTTCTAAATATACTGATGCTTTTCCAGAATCAAGGATTATAAGACAATACATGTTGGTAAAATGTAATCAATGTATAGGTTCAGAGATTGAGGGTGTGATAAAAGGAATACCTTGTGCTGACTGCACTGTTGTTTATGTGGAGAAAATGTAATTGAATCATTAGAGCACATCCTGACAAGATGTGAGAGCCTCATTTCTATCAGAGCCAGATTCTGAAATCCTACAATAATTGTTTAGATTGTAATGACCCCTTGTTGATCTGGCAAATGTTCATGGACGGTAATGATCAGAATTGTATTTATTTTATGGTCAACTTTTATCGGAAATGTGTTGAAATATTTGAGTTATTTGAACCATGAATTATATCTTTTAATAATGTATAAACTTTAGATTTTGGGGGTTTTATCATTATGGAATTGAAAATGTTTTATTTTTCTATGTCTCTATTGTATAAACATGCTTTTAATTGTTGTATACACAAAGCAAATTGATGTATGTACAATAATACATTAAATTAAGTTAGTTAAGCTTGTGTACTCAGACCCAAAAACCTCAATTTGTATTTGTAATCTATTCTTTCCTAGATGTTCCCTCCGTAGGGGTACTAGACAAGGATGTCCTCTGTCACCTATTTTATTTGCACTGGCCCTGGAACTGCTACTAGAATTAATACAACTGAAAAGGGTATGGGCAAAACAAACCCAAAAGGTAGAGCAATGCGCTTGCACCATGAAATAAGTGCTAGGAGGGCTGCAGGTGATTGGGAGTTGTGGCTACCTTGCCCAGGTACACCACCGTAATGAAAGACAAAGAAGAAATTCCAGTCTCACTGCACCGACACGAAAAAAAAGGGGGAATTGCACACTGCTGAAGTTGCAGATTTATTATGGTTTGAAACAGCCTGACACGTGTTTCGAACAGTCCTTGTTCTTCATCTGAGGCTGATACATTTTAAACAATAAATTAAACAATAATAAAATGGTAGTGTTGAGAGTTTACACAATTAAGGTTTTGCATCAAATTTCGTAAAGAAAAACCAAATTGGGGGGGAATGGGGAAGGGGAATGGTTGGCATAGCAGCACAACCAATTGTTCAATCTAAAAGCAACATAATTGTGTGTGTGAAAGTCCACGTGGGTCAGGCAACAAAACACCGAATTGCATGTGTGATTAACACATATTACACTGCAACATGTACAAATAGCAACAGTGCATATTGGTAAACAATTCATAGCAAATCCAAAATAGTACATTTAAGAAATAAATACCGTCAATTTTGGAGCAATGCCGATTTGCACGGATCAGAAGTCATTTCAGTTTTTTCATCCCAAGAGAGGGAAAGAGAGTATAGGAAAAGGTGGGGAGGTAGGAAACAAAGCAACATAATTAGAAATCATACTCCCAAATAATGAGGTAGGGTTTGGAAACCATATTAGGTGTAGGTGCATGGACTAGAATATACCTTATGGTTAGAGAAGATGCTCAAATCAATCCTTTAGCTTCTCGCAGATATATCTGCAAAAGTGCAATGGTAGCATTAACTGGCTGGCATGTAATACCCATGTCTAAATGAGGTAAAAATAGGTGTTGCGCTGATAGCGCATCCAACGTGAGGTACATGACAGATGATACCGTGTAATTTCCAAACATACCTCTTATTGTCAAATTCATCGCAGTTGCGGCATGCTCTTAGTTAAAGAGACAAGCTGTGCGTGTTGAGACAAAAGAATGGCAATACACAGGATAAACACGATGCGGGATCCCAATGATTCAGAGGAGAGAGAGAGGGAGATTGGTTAAAGGTCTTACAGGCATCTGCCTGTGAAGATGCCTCTAGCGCTGATAATTACGAGGGACGGCTGCATGCAGGCAGCCGTCCAAGGGGCCATAAAAAAGTATCTTTCCTGGGTGGTCTGCTACACAAATTATTGGTCTCCTCACGCACGTCCACTCAGACTGACTGATTAGTTTTAACGTGTGTGCTAGGGAGGAGCCTAGGCACGAGTAGCATCAATTTAGGGGACCACCATCTTGTAGTGGACTGTCAGTTACTGCGGGACATAGGGGGTTTATAGTCCAAAGTTGTCTCCTGGCTAATTAACATACAGCACTCCCCCCTCAGTGCTGTGAAATCAAGGAAGTGTTTATGCTAGCACCATATTGGCGAAAAAGAAAAAGAAAAAGACAACGCTTCCTATATATGAAATTACTTGCATTACTTGCATTACCTCCCTCTAACTTCCCATGAGAATGGGTCGATGTGCTACTTGAGCCACGAGCACAGGGCTAATGATCAGTGTCATCTGCTGCCATGTTTCCTAATCTACTGATTTAGTCAATGTCCTGAGTGATGTGAGAATAATTGGTTACTGTGGATAATCCACGTGGGCACAAGTGCACCATGGTATGTGGATAGTCCTGTTCCGTGTTCGAGGAGGAAAGATAAGGAGATAAAGACAAAAAAAGAAAGGAGACAAATATAATTGCATATACAACTAATGGTGGGAATTTCTGAACCCACAAAAGGCATATTATGGACCTTGTAATAAATAATGTTGATTAACAAATTATAAGGAAACGGATAGCTCATGGTCTGAATTAAGGCCGCAATGGACAGTCCTGTATTTACATATAAGCCTGGCTTCAAGTCTATGGAGAATCAACGTCAGGTGCCCCCCTCTTGTGGGCAGGACTGTTTTTGCGAGTGCAACAAATCTGATATTCTGTTTAAGTTCCATCTGATGATACTTCTGCCAATGGCTGGCAAGAGGAAATTTAGCATCCTGACTGGCAATGGTAGACAAATGTTCTCTGATCCGAGTCTTTAGCGGTCTAATAGTGCTGCCTATGTATTTTTTGTTGCATACACAAATAATACCGTAAACAATGAATTTAGTGTTACAATTCATAAACGTGTCAATCTGGTGAACCTGTTTTAGATTAAACTCCACATTTGTAGTCTCAAGTGCATATGGGCACATTGAGCAACTGCTGCATTTCCGAAAAACTTTAAGATGATCTTGGCTTAGCCAGGTTGATTGCTGCGTTTCATTGCGCATGAAAGATGGGCTAAGCGTGTACTTGAGAGTGATCCCTTTGCTGAAAGTGAGGTTGGGAAATAGATCAATCCAATTGGTGATATCCACATCCAAATGCAAAAGGTGCCAATGTCTTTTTAAAATCTTGTAAAGAATATGACTGTCTTGGTTGTATCGGGTAATAGGGTGAATCTTGTAGGCTCCTTGTTTGTTTGTTTATTTGGTAATGCGCTCCAAGCCCGTGGGCAGCTGGGCGCAACAATACAAGTAGACTCGAAACTTAGTTACAGTGCCTGACACAGGCTGTTACAAAAACAGTGGTCACTTACAACAAATTATACAAGGTGTTACAATACATATAGGATAAGATGGGTTAAGCGCATAAGGAATATCGTCTAAAAAGGTGTATAACGTTTTCCGCTAGGTAAGGGTGAAAATCGTTACATATCGTTGTTATGCAGCCATTTGAGAGCGTGAGATCTAAATCTAGTGTAGGGTAGAGGGCGTCTAAGGTCAGAAGGGAGTGTGTTCCATGATTGTGCAGCTCTAACTGGGAAGCTAGATCCACCTGCCGTGGTAAGCTTGAATCTAGGGACTTCAAGTAAGAAGGTGTTGGCAGATCTCGTCAGTCGGTTAGAGGGTCTCCAAATGATTCTTTCCGCTAGGTAGGGGGGTGCTTGATTGTTGAGGCATTTGGAAGTGAGGGAAATGGTTTTAAGGAGGATTCTGTCCTTTATCTTTAGCCTGTGGGCCTCGGTCCGGTGATTGGAGATATGCTCTCTGCGTGGGATGTTCAAAGCTGCTCTGAGAGCGTTATTT
This sequence comes from Ambystoma mexicanum, assembly GCF_040938575.1. Classification (NCBI taxonomy): domain Eukaryota; kingdom Metazoa; phylum Chordata; class Amphibia; order Caudata; family Ambystomatidae; genus Ambystoma; species Ambystoma mexicanum. The sequence continues at coordinate 1,155,886,387 of NC_090928.1, forward strand.
TGTAATCTCTGGAGTTCGTCAGTGACCGACTTATTTGCACCTGAGTATAAGGCATTGCAATAGTCCAGTCTGGGCATGACAAGGGCATTGGCCAAGGTAAGGCAGCTGGCGCTGGACAGGAAGGGTCTGGCAGCACGGATGAGTTTACACGTGTAAGTGGTAGTTGAGGCGAGGGAGTTGACTTGCTTTTTGAGGGTGTCAGCTGAGTCGAGGTAAAAACCTAGGGTTTTAACCTCTCGCATAACCTTGATAGTGTTATTATCGATGTTAAATGAGGCATAGTCCGGTGTGAGTTTAGGTCTGATCCGAGGAGCAAGATTTCAGTTTTATCGTCGTTCAGCAGAGGCCATGGGTGGCCATCCATGCCTGAATGAGGATGTAGATTTTATTCACCAGAGCCAGGTTCACTCCATAGTTGCCCGAAAGGGGTATGAGGATCTGGGTGTCATCTGCGTAATTAGTGTAGGTGACGCCCAGTCTGTCCAACTTGTCGAACAATAGCTTGGTGAAAATGTTATACATGGTGGGTGAGACACAGGAGCCCTGTGGGACTCCACATGTAATTTGGATGGGATCGGCACAGGTGGAGGTGGAAAACACTCTCATGGTCCGGTTCGCTAGAAAGGATTGGACCCATGCTATAGGTTCTCCTGTGAAAATTGGCAGCGAGCTTGAGGTGGTTGCGTAAGACTGCATGATCCACCAGATCAAAAGCTGCTGACAAGTCAGGTAAAAGTATCAGTGCTGTTTTCCCATTATCCTTGAATTCCTCCATTCCTCCATTTTAGTTTTAAGATCTATCAGGGCTGTTTCAGTGCCATGGAGAGGGCGGAAGCCTGATTGGCGCGAGCCTAGTAGATGATTAGCTTCTAAATTATCTTGAATTTGGAGATAGGCTACTCTATCGATAATTTTTAGTAGAAGGGTACCGTGGTGATAGGCCTATAGTTGGTCGGGACGGATGGATCGAGGGTTTGTTTTTTAAGAAGGGGAGGACCCAGGATTCTTTTAGGTTAGCTGGCACTGTGTTGGATTTGAAGGATGAGTTAATGAGCTTCGAGATGAATGGGGCTAAATCTCTGGCAGCATCCTTTATTATTTGAGCTGGGCAGCTGTCGCCCTTACAGTTGGAGGGCTTCAGTGAGAGGATAACCTTTTCAGTGTCGATGATGGAGATAGGTTTAAAGCTAAAAGGGGGGATAGTATTGGGTTCAGTCACTAGAGGTGCTTGTCGATCGGTAGGGGAGAGGGTGTCTTTTTTATTAATTATTTTAAGTTGGAGGGTGGAGATTTTGTTCGATAGGGCATTCTGTATATTAGTGCACCATGTCTTGTCCTTGGGGACCGTGTCAGTTGGTTGGATAGGGGATTCCATTTCCCGGAGGATGGCAAAAAGTTCTTTGGTATTAGATTTGGCATTGGTAATTCTATCATTGAATAAGTTTTTTTTTTGTATTGATAATTTCTGACTTGTAATGTTTGGTAAGTTGGGTGAGCTTAGCTTTGTCTTGTGGTTCCAGATTTGGGTTGGAGTAAAGTATGCCTCTCAAATTTGCTGACCTGTTCCGCTGTGGCTAGACCTTGTTTGGCATTGTAACCTCTTTGTGCAAACCTAGCTTGGATGATTCTGCTTTCAGTATCAAAGTCTTGACGAGTTGTACAATTACGTTGAGCTCTGATTAGTTCTCCCTTAGGTATGTTTGTGATAACATGTTTCTTATGGCCGCTATCTGCGTGTAAAACTGAGTTTACTGAGGTACTTTTTCTAAAGGTCTTAGTTATGAATCCACAGTCTGAATTGGAAATTGAAGGGTCCACGAAATCTATAGTGTTGGGACTGTAAGCGCAGGTAAATTGGATACCCCATGTGTGGCGATGTCAATCAGGTTCTTGACCTTTTTTGGATCGAAAATCCAGCTGCATATTTAAACCCAACAAAACTCACAAATCCTTTATAAAATGTCTAGGAGAAACAGAACTTATTGATTCATGGAGGATATCTCATCCTTCACATTTGGATTATACCTTCCATTTCCCCCCACATAACACATTGTCACGTATTGACTATATTTTTGCTGCAAAGACTCTATCTGGATCCATTATAGACTCCAAGATATCCAATATCATTATTTCTGACCACGCTCCAGTCATCACTTCCTTCTCCCTTACAGATATGAACAAAGGTTCTTCCAGATGGAAACTTAACAATTTTCTTTTAAATGATCCTAAATCTACTCAATCCATCAATACTTTCATTCAACAATACTTTAACGAAAACCAAGATCAAGATACCTCCACTGTCAATAATTGGGATGCATTCAAATCGGCCCTTCGTGGTCACATAATGTCCTTATCAGGCAAGAATAAAAAAATCAGGAAAAAACATCTTGATGATCTTTATTCTAAACTCAGTATTGCAGAACAACACTACTATACTGACACTAACTCAGCTAACCTACGACAAGTCATTAAGATACGCTTTGAAATCAATAAAGAAATCACTGAGTTAGCTGCAGGTACCATTCTTAAATATGAAACAAAGATCTATCAAACCTCTAATAAAGCAGGTAAAATGCTAGCTTCTTATTTAAAAACCAAAAAAGAAAAAGTTCAAGTCTCTCACATTCAAGATAAATTGGGCAAGATGCATCATAGGTCTGATGAAATATTGAAATGCTTTAGAACATTTTATACAGATCTATATACTCCAGAATGTGCTATTCCCAGAGAAAACATTGATTCCTTTTTGAACAACATCAGTAGAACCACCTACCCTGAAATTGATCTATCTCATCTAGAAAAGGACATCACCTCTATCGAGATTACCAAAGCCATCCATGGCCTCGGAAAAGGTAAAGCACCCGGCCCCGATGGACTATCCACAGAATTCTACAACACATTTTCTCAACTCTTAACACCTAAGCTCAAAAAACTTTTTTCAAATTTCTTTTCACAAAAATGTTCCTCCGGATCCTTTTCTGAAGCTTTACTTATCATTTTTCCAAAACCTGAAAAGGACCCTACTCTTCCTAGCAACTATCGACCCATTTGCCCTTATCAATATTGAAAGCAACATTTTTGCCAAAATACTTGCCAATAGAATCAAATCCTCACTCCCAAATCTAGTTAAACCAGACCAAACAGGTTATGTAAAAGGACGTTACATATCCTCTAATATTGTTGTCTTGAGCAAATACAGGAGTGAATTTAGATTTAGTGCTGAGTTCTTTGGTGTGCATGTTCTGTTGTTCAATATCAAACTCACTTAATATTTTGGAGATGCTTGTTTCTGATTGTAAATTATCATCCACCAATGACATTAAAATGTGTGTATTAAGCATGGTTTGTAACGTGATGTCCAATGGCACTGGAATGGTTTCTTTAGGCTTAGAAGTCTTGATCTGAGTAGCAGAAAAAAAATTAAGTTTAAGTTTACGCACAAATTTGAAGATGTCTATTTGGATATCTACAAAGTCATTAGATCTTGACGGAAACCATATTAGGTGTAGGTGCATGGACTAGAATATACCTTATGGTTGGAGAAGATGCTGCTCCCCAATTTTGTTTTTCTTTACGAGATTTGATGCAAAACTTTAATTGTGTAAACTCTCAACACTACCATTTTATTATTTTTTAAATTATTGTTTAAAATGTATCAGCCTTAGCTGAAGAGCAAGGACTGCTCGAAACACATGTCAGGCTGTTTCAAACCATGATAAATCTGCAACTTCAGCAGTGTGCAATTCCCCCTTTTTCATGTCGGCGCAGTGAGACTGGAATTTCTTCTTAGAATTAATACAAACCAATAAAGACATTGCTGGCATCAGATGTGGGGGATCTGAATTTAAGTTAGCTGCTTAAGCGAACAACATATTGATTTTCCTTGATAATCTGACCACAACACTTACTCACTTAAAATATTTGATTCATTTTTTTCTCTCAATTCTCGGGGTACAGTTTGAACAAGGACAAATCAGAAATGCTTTTGCTTAATGCCTACTGTGTTAAAGAAGATTTTGTCCATTTCGGTCTTAGCTGGCATACTATTTCTATTGATTATCTAGGTATTTCAATTGCCTCTTCACTTTCTCAAATGATTAAAATGAACCTAAAAACTGCAATCAAACCTAAACTAATCTGTAACCACATGGTCCCCCTTATACCTGTCTTGGTACAGAAGATTAGAGCCCATTACAATGATGTTCACACCTGTGATTTTATACTACTTACAAATGCTTCACATTCCCTTGCCAGCCTACTTTTCTAAATCTATTGATAAATACTTATACATTTCTTATGGGGATCTAAGAAAAAGAAAATAATTGCTGCTAGCAAACTAAGATATCCATTTGTCAGAGGTGGTGTCAATTTCCTGAATTTTAAAAACTATCATAGAGCTTTAGTGCTCAAACAAGCCAGAAACTGGTTCCCATCAATGAAGTCATAAACCAACCTACATGGTTAATTGTTGAAAAATGTCTTGTTTCACCATTTGATATCAAAGTTACAATAAATCTTTTCAATGGATCCACATTGGGCTTTTCTAAAATGATATGTCTTGCAAGTTCTTACTTGATTGACTTTCTGTTTCATCAAATCAGTAAGCCGACTAAAGCCCTCTCTCCCTTTATTTGGTGCAATAAGTCTGTAAGCATGAATGATAGACATATTTTCTGCAAAATCTGGATTAGCAAAGGAATTAAATTCATTGATCCAATAACTGTTGATTGTAATATCCTTACAGCAAAAGAATTTATAAACACATTCCTATTGCCAACATTTCCTTTGAGTCAATATTTTTATTTAATGAATGCATGTTTCGATGCTAGCAGTAGAAACGATTCCCAGTAATTACTTGTAGACTCTGCTATATTGCGTATCATAGAATCCCTGATGCAATCAAAGCATCCAAACTCTAGAAGGTTATAGGGTAAGAAAGCATTCCCAATAATGTCAGGTCATCTGAATTGCAATGGGACAAAGACTGGAATTCACTTTGGGGATGAATTGTGGTCCATGATTTGGTCCAAGACTAAAATTATATCCACATTGGCAAACCTAAACCAGACCCTTTACATGTTCATACATAGAGCATTTATCACCCCCAAGAAGTTATTTTTATCCAAATTGGCAGATAATGATTTATGCTGGTCTTGTCATTCAACCTCTGGGTCCTTTAGACATATGTTTTTTGACTGTCCCCTGGTAAATACGTTTTGGAACCAGGTTTTGAGTTTTCTTAAAAATCTCTTTTTACTTAAATATAACTGATATCCTACCTGGTAGCCTAGCTCTCCACAACAGCAAGATTAACTCCTCCTTTGTTATCCTTGACCTGTTCGTACTTCTGGCAATATGCTTAATTACATCAAACTGGAAAAAGGTTGGTGGAATAATATATGTGATGTCCACAGACTGTAGAAGTGTATCACTAACTCGCCCTCCCTCTCCTCCAGACATGATAGACAATGACATCTTTTGTTGATTATTTAAACAATGCATAGGTATTTCGCTTTTCATTAGTATTGTGCAATTTCTCTGGGAAAAAAGAAAAAGGGACCTGGGGTGGCGATAAGTGCTGTTAATGTCCCCTAGGGGAGGAAGGGCCAGAGAGGCCAGTTGGGTGTAAGAGATAAGTGCATGGGCAGAGACATCCCAGGCGGAGAGTGAGGTCTACTGTCCAACAGGTAAGCACAGCGTCAGAGGCACACCACCCGACAGGCAGGTGTGGGCCAAGAGTGCAGAGCAGGGCAGGGCCGCTGGGGTGATTGGGCAGAAGGCCAGGACCATATTACACTCTTGAGGGGCTAGGATGCCAAACTCAGTGATAGAGGGAATGGTTATCACTGGAGGGTGAGAGGGGAGGAGGAGGAGAAAAGACAAATCTTGAGTGTTTGCGGAACTTGAGGTGGTCCGCTTCAAGATGGAAAGAGATAGAGGGAGACTGTTCCATAGGAGGGAGACGGCTGATGAGAGAGATCTGCCCTGTAGGGTATTTTGTGGAGATTTGGGGCCTGACGGTATTTTATTACCTCAGAAAAAAATAACTTTCGCAACAATCACTCCTTGTATTCAGATTGGGCCATGTACAACAATAATACAGTGGACATACATTATTTCAGCACCCAGACATGCATATTTGGTATGCGTGGTTGGTATGCGTGGTTGGTGGTATTTTGGTGAGCATAATTCCCTTGTTTTATTTGTGGCCCCAATGTCCAGAATCCCTTATCTTTGCTTAGATTTTTCGTGTAATCACTAGAGAGACCTCAGACCTACATTTTAGGAATACCACATTTTCAGTGTTAGTGTTAGTGTGCCACCATGGGCGATCTCACTGACTTATTTACGACAGAGAGCTATATGTGGTAATTTTGTGGTAATTTCCACTACCTTATATACGGTAGGGAACTATGTTCAGAGAGTCCCTCTTCCCGTTGGCTCATGTACCTCCAACGAGCTATGCTACAAACAGTCATTCACAACTGTCCATACTGAATATGGTCATGCACACATCTGTCTTAAAATGACAATTGCACTGTTTAAAAATCTCCCCACATCTTCAGCACTGTATTGGTAAATATAAAACACACCACCCGTCTGCTTTCAAATATTTTTCTGTATTATAAAAGTTGCATTTAAACACGATCTCACTCTTTACAGAAATACATAAAATAGCACAGTAATAGCATTGTCTGTGATACACTGAAAAGAGAGTGGCGGAGAAAAGAACTCAATTGGCAACATTAACATGTGATTAAGGCACAGGAATCTCCTTTCCTACACTGACTGAATATTCTCGTACACACTCAGCTCCCACACTTATGTAATTACCTTATCTGTTCAGCCCGAGTTTTCTTCAGCTGTTCTCTTTCTGAATGTGGCTCCCTTGAAGATTAACCCCAGTGAAAACAAGCGCCTTTCGTTCTCAAACCGGGGTCATTGCCTGGAACTCTCAGCTTTTTCAGCAGAAATGCTCCAACCAGGAAAAAACAGGTCCTTCTCCCAGCACTCCAAATCTCCACTGTCCTCCCTCTCTCTTCAAACTCCCCCCAGCAAAACCCTAATCACTGCCTCTAGCATGATACTTGCTACGACGCTGCTCCAATCAGAATCAATCATGCCATCTCCTCCCTCTTTACACAATGGCTCATTTTTATAGTAATACTTTGTAACCAACTGATTTCCTGTTCTTTCGAGCCCTTTTGCTTCCTGTAGTTATGTGGACAGAGCAGCAGAGAAAACGAAAAAAAAAAAAAATGAATGTGCGTTTAAAAGTTCACTTTCAGAGTAGGCATATTTCTGCAGTGGAGACACATTTTTATTAGTGGGTTATGTTAAATTCAGTTTTATTAGTCAGGTTATTTATGAGTAATGTTAGTTATTAATTTTCAAATGTGTCTCTTGCACCATAGGCATTTCAGGTGAAAAATAGTGTGCATTTTTGAATGTGCACGTGTGCTTTTAACTGTAAAAATAGATTTGCATCTTATATGTTAAAATCGTTTTTGACTGAATAGCCTGTCTTTCCTTGTTAATCTGGTAACACATATAGCAATGCACCGCACCCTTGTGGTGGTGCTGCATAAAAAAAATTGCTACCTGTGCAGTAGTGCTGTACTCTGTCCTGTAACACGCCAAATATGCTTACATACCCTCCTTTTGTTTTTAGAACTTGGCTACAATCCAAGCCAATTCCTAAAAACAACTTGTTCTTTCTTTTTTCTTTTAAAATGCATGTGTATTGGGATATCTTTCTCTTCCTGACGTAGCTAGTTAAATCAGTAACATTTTCATTTTTACTGATAGCACAATCAACCATCCACCCATGATCAGCACCAGGATAGCCAAACCCACTATTGATCGTTCCCCCCAGGTTCCCCAATTAACAGGGTAATTCATAGAATTTCACAGAAAAGTGTCGCAAGCGGCTGGCGCAGAGTGTCCGCGTGCGATTGTCTGCGCCAGGCACGTGCGCTAAAACCGATTTCCGCGCACAGCGTATTCATGGATTTTAGGCTCCCAAACCAGCGGTGGCGCAGAGAATCGCAGCGACCCTGCAGCAGCGCCAGTAACGCCCCCAAGAACGCCCTCGCGCAAGGAAAAGCCATCCACATCGCTAAATCATCGCAAAGGGCTGCGCTAACCCTGGACCAGTTCACCGGGCTGGCAAACAGCAAACGCCAAGCGGGGAACGCGTATTGCAGCGGTGCGCGGGAAGTTCCACACGCGATAGTCCCTGTGCGAGCAGGGTACGTGTATTTCAGGGGTGCGCAGGAAGTAACACACGCGATTACAGCAGGGTACGTGTATTTCAGGGGTGCGCGGGAAGTGCCACACGCGATTGGCCCAGTGCGAGCAAGGCATGTGTATTACAGGGGTGCGCAGGAAGTTCCACACGCGAGAGTCCCAGTGCGAGCAGGGTACGTGTATTTCAGGGGTGCGCGGGAAGTCCCACACGCCATTTCAGCAGGGTACGTGTATTTCAGGGGTTCTGGGGAGTACCACACGTGAATTGGCCGTGTGGGCCCTCCCAGGTGTACGCTCCACAACCTCCACGGACCCTGCAGGCAGCCCACACCACGGGGGACTACCCTGCACCCATGCTCATGTCCCGCAGGCAGCCCATCCACCATGGGCATGCCCCCCAGCCAACCCACATGTCACCTTGCACTACTGATCAACAATGCATGTCTACCACCACTCCCACCCCCCTGCCACCATGGGCATCCTCCACCAGGCCCCCACTCATGTCTCCCACCACCCCCACACCCCAGCAGTGCAGGGGCAGCCTCCACCAGGCCCCCACTCATGTCTACCACCACCCCCACCCCCCAGCAGTGCAGGGGCAGCCTCCACCAGGCCCCCACTCATGTCTCCCCCCATCCCCACACCCCAGCAGTGCAGGGGCAGCCTCCACCAGGCCCCCACTCATGTCTCCCACCACCCCCACCCCCCAGCCACCCGGGTCACCCTCCGCCAGGCCCCCACTCATGTCTCCCACCACCCCCACCCCCCTGCCACCATGGGCAGACTCCAGCAGGCCCCCACTCATGTCTCCCACCACCCCCACCCCCCAGCAGTGCAGGGGCAGCCTCCACCAGGCCCCCACTCATCTCTACCACCACCCCCACACCCCAGCAGTGCAGGGGCAGCCTCCACCAGGCCCCCACTCATGTCACCCACCACCCCCACCCCCCTGCCACCATGGGCAGACTACACCAGGCCCCCACTCATGTCTCCCACCACCCCCACCCCCCAGGGTCACCCTCCACCAGGCCCCCACTCATGTCTCCCACCACCCCCACCCCCCTGCCACCATGGGCATCCTCCACCAGGCCCCCACTCATGTCTCCCACCACCCCCACCCCCCTGCCACCATGTGCAGACTACACCAGGCCCCCACTCATGTCTCCCACCACCCCCACACCCCAGCAGTGCAGGGGCAGCCTCTACCAGGCCCCCACCCATGTCTCCCACCACCCCCACCCCCCAGCAGTGCAGGGGCAGCCTCCACCAGGCCCCCACTCATGTCTCCCACCACCCCCACCCCCCTGCCACCATGGGCAGACTCCACCAGGCCCCCAGTCATGTCTCCCACCACCCCCACCCCCTGCCACCATGGGCAGACTACACCAGGCCCCCACTCATGTCAACCACCACCCCCACCCCCCTGCCACCATGGGCAGACTCCAACAGGCCCCCACTCATGTCTCCCACCACCCCCACCCCCCAGCCACCAGGGTCACCCTCCACCAGGCCCCCACTCATGTCTCCCACCACCCCCACCCCCCAGCCACCAGGGTCACCCTCAACCAGGCCCCCACTCATGTCACCCACCACCCCCACCCCCCAGCAGTGCAGGGGCAGCCTCCAGCAGGCCCCCACTCATGTCCCCCTGCACCCCCACCCCCCTGCCACCATGGGCATCCTCCACCAGGCCCCCACTCATGTCACCCACCACCCCCACCCCCCAGCAGTGCAGGGGCAGCCTCCAGCAGGCCCCCACTCATATCACCCACCACCCCCACCCCCCTGCCACCAGGGTCACCCTCCACCAGGCCCCCACTCATATCACCCACCACCCCCACCCCCCTGCCACCATGGGCATCCTCCACCAGGCCCCCACTCATTTCTCCCACCACCCCCACCCCCCTGCCACCATGGGCAGACTACACCAGGCCCCCACTCATGTCACCCACCACCCCCACCCCCCTGCCACCATGGGCAGACTCCACCAGGCCCCCACTCATGTCACCCACCTCCCCCACCCCCCTGCCACCATGGGCAGACTCCACCAGGCCCCCGGTCATGTCTCCCACCACCCCCACCCCCCAGCCACCAGGGTCACCCTCCACCAGGCCCCCACTCATGTCACCCACCACCCCCACCCCACAGCCACCAGGGTCACCATCCACCAGGCCCCCACTCATGTCACCCACCACCCCCACCCCCCAGCCACCAGGGTCACCCTCCACCAGGCCCCCACTCATGTCTCCCACCACCCCCACACCCCTGCCACCATGGGCAGACTCCAGCAGGCCCCCACTCATGTCTCCCACCACCCCCACCCCCCAGCAGTGCAGGGGCAGCCTCCACCAGGCCCCCACTCATGTCTCCCACCACCCCCACCCCCCAGCCACCAGGGTCACCCTCCACCAGGCCCCCACTCATGTCTCCCACCACCCCCACCACCCTGCCACCATGGGCAGACTCCAGCAGGCCCCCACTCATGTCACCCACCACCCCCACCCCCCTGCCACCATGGGCAGACTCCACCAGGCCCCCACTCATGTCTCCCACCACCCCCACCCCCCAGCCACCAGGGTCACCCTCCACCAGGCCCCCACTCATGTCACCCACCACCCCCACCCCCTAGCCACCAGGGTCACCCTCCACCAGGCCCCCACTCATGTCTCCCACCACCCCCACCCCCCTGCCACCATGGGCAGACTCCAGCAGGCCCCCACTCATGTCTCCCACCACCCCCACCCCCCAGCAGTGCAGGGGCAGCCTCCACCAGGCCCCCACTCATGTCTCCCACCACCCCCACCCCCCAGGGTCAACCTCCACCAGGCCCCCACTCATGTCTCCCACCACCCCCACCCCCCTGCCACCATGGGCAGACTCCAGCAGGCCCCCACTCATGTCTCCCACCACCCCTACCCCCCAGCAGTGCAGGGGCAGCCTCCACCAGGCCCCCACTCATGTCTACCACCACCCCCACACCCCAGCAGTGCCGGGGCAGCCTCCACCAGGCCCCCACTCATGTCACCCACCACCCCCACCCCCCTGCCACCATGGGCAGACTACACTAGGCCCCCACTCATGTCTCCCACCACCCCCACCGCCCAGGGTCACCCTCCACCAGGCCCCCACTCATGTCTTCCACCACCCCCACCCCCCTGCCACCATGGGCATCCTCCACCAGGCCCCCACTCATGTCTCCCACCACCCCCACCCCCCTGCCACCATGGGCAGACTACACCAGGCCCCCACTCATGTCTCCCACCACCCCCACACCCCAGCAGTGCAGGGGCAGCCTCCACCAGGCCCCCACCCATCTCTCCCACCACCCCCACCCCCCAGCAGTGCAGGGGCAGCCTCCACCAGGCCCCCACTCATGTCTCCCATCACCCCCACCCCCCTGCCACCATGGGCAGACTACACCAGGCCCCCACTCATGTCTCCCACCACCCCCACCCCCCAGCAGTGCAGGGGCAGACTCCAGCAGGCCCCCACTCATGTCCCCCTGCACCCCCACCCCCCTGCCACCAGGGTCACCCTCCACCAGGCCCCCACTCATGTCACCCACCACCCCCACCCCCTGCCACCATGGGCAGACTCCACCAGGCCCCCACTCATGTCTCCCACCACCCCCCAGCCACCAGGGTCACCCTCCACCAGGCCCCCACTCATGTCACCCACCACCCCAACCCCCCAGCCACCAGGGGCAGCCTCCACCAGGCCCCCACTCATGTTACCCACCACCCCCACCCCCCTGCCACCAGGGTCACCCTCCACCATGCCCCCACTCATGTCACCCACCACCCCCACCCCCCTGCCACCATGGGCATCCTCCAGCAGGCCTCCACTCATGTCTCCCACCACCCCCACCCCCCTGCCACCATGGGCAGACTACACCAGGCCCCCACTCATGTCACCCACCACCCCCACCCCCCTGCCACCATGGGCAGACTACACCAGGCCCCCACTCATGTCTCCCACCACCCCCACCCCCCTGTCACCATGGGCAGACTCCACCAGGCCCCCACTCATGTCTCCCACCACCCCCCCACCCCCCAGCCACCAGGGTCACCCTCCACCAGGCCCCCACTCATGACTCCCACCACCCCCACCCCCCTGCCACCATGGGCAGACTACACCAGGCCCCCACTCATGTCTCCCACCACCCCCACCCCCCTGCCACCATGGGCAGCCCCCACCAGGTCCTCACAATCCCCAATCATGTGCGTAATGGTCAGCCTCCACAGCCAAAAAGCCCTACCAAGTAACCCATTCACCCACATGGAAATGGAAATCACATGTTACACCCCCAATGTCCATGAAGCTAATGAACCCATGTCCGTCACACACAATGGTTGCAATTGAATGGCAAAACACACAACATGACATGCATGAAACCAAAGAGATGATACCACACAGTGAAGTATGCTAACAAAATTGTATTGAAAAAAATTAAATAATGCTAAAGAAAGAAAAATAACTACAATGTGAATGTGAAAAAAAAGAGCTGCATGTCCGTATAAAAACACAAAACTGCAAATCAGAATCCAAAAAAATTATGTCCAAAGTCAAATGTAAAAAAATCTACATGCAAAAAATAAATATGTACAAAACTAACAAGGGTCCATGAGCCCAACTGAACAAAGGAAACCTACTAAAAAACCTACCTAAAAATCAACTATATACAAAAAGTGGAGCAGTGTCCGTCGACTCCAAATCATAATAAGAAAGAAAGGAAACCTAAAACTAAAGAACTATATACAAAGGCGGCGGGCAAGTCCAGCGGCTCACTTCGTGGTGTCCCGGGCCAGGGCATCATCGAACTCCTGTTCGATGTCCCGGAGGCGGTCCAGTTCCATGGCCCCGAGGGTCCGCAGGGACGACGCCGTGTCCTCCTCCAACCCCCTGCGGATTGCCTCGAGGCACTCGGCCCGCCTCAGGGCCCTCCGCATGGAGTTCTCCGCCCTGACCATTGTGAGCCGCGCCTCTTCCGCCCGCCGCCGCTCCGCAACTATGGTGTGGCCCAACCGCTGCCACACGGAAGAAACTCTCTGTCCTGGGTCCCCCTGCCCTCCGGCCGATGCCTGCCCCTCCGATGTCGAAAGCCCCGAGCCTTCATGTCTCCCACCATGTTGCTGCTGCTGCTGCTCTGCCTCTGCCCGTGCACTGCCTCCTGCTGCCTGCACATCCTCCGCCGGCTGGGGTGCACTCGTTGATGTGGCCACCCCTGCTGGACCTCCGACTCCCGACTGTGGCAGGGATGCCTCCTCCACCAGCCTGGCCGCACCGTCAGAGGCAGCTCCACAGGGCACCCAGGTGACTGATGGGTGGGAAGATGGCACAGAGGATGACTGGCGCGTAGGGGGTCCATTTGAGGAGGGGGTCGGAGCAAGCCCCATCAGACAGCGGAATCCGGCCTGGTTGACCTGTCCCAGCAGGCTGACGTGGTCAACGAGCCATTCGAGATGACGTGCAGTCTCTCCATGAAAAGACTGCAGGTCACCTCGCATGGCCCGTTGACGCAACGCCACACCAGCCAGGACAGGCTCAACCCGGACCTGGATGGCCACGTCCGCAGGCAGAGGAAGGCCAGTTGACGTCAGCTCATCCCCTGCCTGAAAACAGGTCTGGACGTAGGCATCCCTGCTGGTGCAAGATGATGCAGGGACAGGATCGGGGACAGGTTTGCACACAGGCACGTCCGCGGCCACCTGTGCTGCCTCCTGTCCCTGGTCCTGCACTGCACCACTAGCACCAGTGGGATCCCCACCTCCAGACCCCGTCTCTGGTGCTTGCACGGCCCCCTCCTCCACCAAACCCCCCACCAACCTGGATGACTCTGTGCCATCTTCCCCTGTTGGGCCCTGTGGGGTCCCAGCTGCCCCTTCTGCTGCCGAGGAGTCCAACTGCAACCTCCGCCTCTTGGACCTCCTCCCGGCAGCTGCGGCCTGGGACGCGGCACCGGACTCCTCACTCCCCGACGAGATGACAACACGGGAGGGGAGCCGGGCCTTGCGTCTCCGGCTGGCGGTCGGATCCCCGCCGCTGTGCTCCACAGCACCTTCTCCGCCCTCTTTATCAGTTGACGCTGCAGACAGGGAGAAACAAAACACAGGCATTAGGGCACTGTACAATGGACACATACACGCATGACAGTTGCACATGAGTGGCATTGGCAAACCTCAGACATGTCATCACAATCCCCAACACACATGTCATTGCAACTCGCACACATGAGCCATACCACAGCCATATCGCAACTGCCACCACCATCCATACACATACAACAGCATCAGCAGCCAAAGGGGAGCCAGACATCACATGCAACACAGGAAGTGCACCACACATGTACACACACCACCACACTTGCATGCATGTCTACACCTCTGCCAAGTGTCGCACTGTTCAGACGGGCATCCATGTCACATCTGCCAATCAGGCTTCCACATACCGCTGTCACATGCATCCATGTAGCATCACTGTTGCACCCTTGACAAATACACACACATGCACATGTACACAGTGCTCATACATGCAGGCCAAAACAACTTACATGCCTGACATCACGGACATGTCTACTTACATGCACATTCATCCAAACATGTGTGCACGCACAACTGCATTTGCCATGCAAGCCCACACACAAGCACCATCCATGTCTCACACATTACAGCCCTCGCATGTGTCAGACCCACGGCCCTCTACACCCCCACCCATACTCGACCCCATACAAACAGATGTGCAACCGGCACAATGCCGAATAATCACCACACGCACTGCTCACAATCAGGATGCATGTACACTCACCGCTCGACTCCAGATGGGTCTGCTTCTCTAGGACCTGGACGTGGAGCGCTGGGGATATGCGTTCCAGGACCCCCATCTGTTCTTCCTACAAGTGGCCCCGCCGCCCCTTGGCATCCGCTGCCTTCAAGAGGCGCCGGGCCTTGTTCAGGGTCCTGGACCTGAAGTCCTCCCAGCGCTTCCTGACATGTTGGAAGTCCCGGACTGCCACCCCCTCCGCGTTGATGGCAGTCACGATGTCAGTCCAGATCCGAGTCCGTCCTTCCTTGTCGGCGCGGGAACTTCCGAAGAGGGCATCATACTGCCCCAGGACTTGCTCCACCAGGACACCAACTTCGGTGGCACTGAAGCTGGTGCCCCTCTGCCTCTCTGGCCGGGGGTTGCCAGTGGTCACAGATGGTGTTTGCCCCGACATGACAACCCCAGAGGCAGGAGTGGGTGGGCAACTGGGTCCTGGGGCTGGGCTGTGGAGCGATGGAATTCCAGTCGGGAGTCTTCGGTTCCAGCAGGGGTGGTCACAGCAACAGCACCCCTGGCTGATGTGCAGGCAGCAAATGGCAGTGCACGTGGGCAGCAGGCAGTCAGGCAGCAGCAGATGGCAGGTGGGAGCGTGCTCGGGGCTCTGAGGGGCAGTAGTTCGGCCTTCTGGGCAGAAGCGTGGTCTTCCGTGTGCTTACGCGTGGCCAGCTTGGTACGGAGTGATTTGGCACGTGAAAATCCTGCACGTCAGCGTGAAAACCGAGGAAAGGCCCTTAGCGCGTAAGCGCGTCAGCACGCATACGCGATTCTATTGGACCAAAGGCCCTCAGCGCGTAAGCGCGTCTGTGACGTGACCCGCACGGGTGTTTCCCACACAGCACGTGATGACAGAGCACACGTGGAAAGACTGCACGTCAGAGTGTTATCGCGTGTAATTGGACAGCACGTCAGAGTCTCATCGCGTGTAATTGGACAGCACGGCAGAGTCTCATCGCGTGTAATTGGACTGCACGTCAGTGTGTCATCGCGTGTGATTGGTGGAAATGGACCTACACGCAGAAGTGACAAAGCGTGTAATTGGTGGAAATGGGCCTAGCGCGTACACGCCGCGTAAGTGACGCTGGATGTGTGGGCCTGTATAAAAGGTACGCGTAGAACACCATTTCCTTGTACGTGCTTTTCGTGGAGAGCGAGTGGGTGAATTCTGTACTTCTTGTAGTTTCACACATGATTTACTTCACTGCATTTCAAGTTCGTATTCCCTGTTACCTCTGACAGCTTTTTCTCTTTTTTCACTTTAACTGGTTTACCTGGGCCTGTTCCCTCAAACGGTGTTCCCTACTACTGTTGTCCTGTCTCCTCAGACAGCGTACAAATCTTCTTTTGGCGGGGGTGTTGCCAACCAAACACGCTCCTTTTTCACGCTCTTTTATCTGGCAGACGGTGAGTCACGCACGTATCTAACATCTGTGCTTGCCCCGTGTGTAGCCTACCCCTTCAGAGGTTATTCTAGGCTGCGTGTGACACGCATACGTTCATTCTTGTGTTACTGGGTGCCACAGCGTAGTGCAGGTTTTTCTTTCTGCACACGTGGTCTAGGAGGGGTTGCGTGCACGTCATCTCCCTTTTTTGGGGCTCCTGTGCGTAGCGTGACCCGTCATCTTTCCCAGGGGTTACAATCAGCCTTGCAAGAGCACTAGGGTACAATTACCATCTGGTACCCAACCCCTTTGACCCCCAATTGCCCAGGACAATATTTTACACCCACTCCCATACGCATATTAACATCAGTGCCATGGCTGGGAGGCGAGGATTCCGTAAGGGTGGCAAAGGTGGAAGAGCCACAAGTGGTGGCCGTGGTGGATCCGGTAGGGGACGTGGTCGTTACTTGCAGGGTGAGCCTGTCCCCCCATGTGTGGAGGACCAGTCAAGGGCACCCATAATCCCCCCCCCTCCCATTGAGGCTGATGTGGCTGACACCATCCATGCTCAGCCCTTGTTGGACCAGCCCATTGTGGCACCAGACCTGGCTGACTCCATGGCTGACTTCCAGGTCAGCAGGCCTATGACACGTGCGCTGGTGCACGTTGATGTCACCATGCCACGTGCATCTATGGCAGCAAGGTCATCTGCTGCACCAAGTAGGCAGGGCGGAGAGGCTGCAGGGGCAGCTGCGGCTCCATCCACCCCAGCCCTCACACACCCAGCCCGGACAGTGTCGGTCCTAGTCCATGCTGCTGACATTCCCCCTGACACCATCACACTAGAGCCAATGCCTGCACCAACTCCCATGCTGAGTGTGCAATCCCACACTCCTGATACAGAGTCCACCAGGGCTCCTGCCCCTTGTGTCCAGAGCGGCGCAGGACAATCAGGATCACCACCACCTTCCAAGCGGAAGAGGAAGAGTGCTCGTCCGGCACAGGCTGATGCCCCAGACACGGCTACACAGTCCGGCCCATCCAGGAAGCCCAGCTTCACGGATGACGAACTGAATGCACTTGTCGAGTATGTGTCCGCACATGACAACGAGATGGTCATTGTTGCAGGATCCAAGACCACACCTGCACAACGCCAGGCACACTGGCAGACCGTTGCGGACATCGTAAGTGCCCTTGGAATCGTGAGGCGCACAGCCAATGATTGCTATAAGCGCTGGAATGACCTAAAGCGCAGGGCAAAGAGTAAGCTGGCCTCAAGTCATGCCGCAACTCTAGTGACTGGAGGTGGGTCTCCAGTAGTAGACATGGAACTCACTCCACATGAGTCAGTCGCTGGGACCTACGTCACGGAGGAACAGATCCAAGGCGTGGGAGATTTGGCTGATTACGAGGCATTGTCCGGTGAGTGCACATGCATGTGTGTGTCATCCATGTGCATGGTGTGTGTGAGGGCTTCTGTTTGTGTGACAGGTGAGAGTGTGTGCACCTGAGTCGTATGGGTCAGCCATGTGCTTCATGCAATACGTCCTGTGCAGCTGCATTTGGCCATAGCAGTATCCCTTCCGCCTACAGTAGACATGTAGCCCAACTGCACGCCAGTTGCCCTTGAAGTGTCACCCTGCCACAACATTGTTGCCTGATTTTTCACTGTTCATTTAGTCAGATTGTTTGCATTCCACCACTTTTACTAGGCATGTCGCAGTCCTCTAGTCACATGTCTGACATGGCTATGGTAAAGTGGAGTGACTTTGTTACCTGGATATCATTTGTTCAGACATGTCCCTGTGCAATTGCACCATTTTGGACTGGCAGCTCCAGGTGAAGAATCTGACCTGTTTGAATTAGTAAAGCTATTACATGCGGGAACTGGACTGAATGAATAGGTGCTGCCCTCCTCTCCATCTTCACTCAATAGCAATGGTACATGCCATCTGTGTGATGGCATGTGTGTTTCACCTGCCAATCACAGGGCAATGTGTGATGCCACTGCCAGGCAGCATGCAGAAAATGTGTTCATCTTCCATCTTGGTGTCATCAGTGTGTGCCATTTGCCTGCCCTTCATACACAGTGAGGGTGCATGCATGGGAGGGTTTTAGTCATGTGGGACATGTGTCAAACAAGTACTGTTTCTCTTGCTTCTCAGCCCTCATTGTGTGCCATGGTGCTAATGCCTGTTTCCATTTCTTTGTTTTCATGTCTTTGCAGGGGAAGACGCACCTGATACTGCTGGGGTTGTGGAGATGGTGCAGACCCAGGAGGGGTCCGAGGGCCGACCAACCACCAGTGAGGGACGTGGTGTGGTGGTGGGTGAGAACCCACAAGTGCTGCAGGTCGTGCTCTCAAGGGGTGTCTCTGGCTGCACCTCCCCCGAGCTGTACTCAGGTGTTGATTCGGATGAGACCTACGTGCCGTCGCAGGTGAGTGTTCCAGGGAGGGATTCTGTTCTGTCTCACCCACCTGCACCAGGGTCAGAACCCTCAATGGGGATGTCAGTGTTGGCAGCTACGCCTTTGGTGGTTACGGATGCAGGGTCACACTCCGCGACATCTGATCCTGTTCCTGGGCCAGCAGATCAGAGGGGGAATGCAGTCCTGCAGCCTCAGCCAGTGCCGGCACAGCAAGGCGCAGTTCGCCTTGCCCCAGACAGGTGTGGTGCCCGCCGACGTGGTGGCCGTACGCCACCTGGCAATACCGCATAGGAGCAATCCATTTACGGTATGGCAACCCAACAGGCAGCATCATCCGAGATGATGGCTCAGGCCATGGATAGGGTGGCCACTTCCATTGTCCCCCCTGAAAGGCTGATGGAGCGACTAGAGCAGGCAACCGACTCCATCTGCCAGTCACACAGGGAGGACATGTTGGGGTCCAACAGGGACAGGCGGGCGGCACTGGCGACTCTGCAGGAGGCCATCTCCATTGAGTCCCAGGGCCACAGGGAAGCCCTGAGGCAGGAGCTCCTTCACCTTAGGACGACTCTTGTTGAGCTTGAGGCTTCAACCCACCAAAGGACAGAACAGCAGCTGGAGCGTCTCACCCGTATGCTCTCAGCTGAGATGCAGGCAACGAGGGCGGAGGTCCGGGCATCCCGTGAGTTGTTGCATGGGGACCTCCGCACACTCATCCTCCAGAACCAGACCTACCACACCCGCATGCTTGCAGCCATGGAGGAGCAGACTAGGGCCTTGCGTGGGCTGCCTCCCATAGTGCAACCACCTCCGGATGCAGCTGCACAGGGTGATAATAGCGACAGCAGTGATACTCCCACAATAGGGTAGCCGTGTGGGCCATGAGCCCATGGAGGTGTTTTATTTTCCCAGGATCCACGCAGGTGGGTTCTGGTGTGCATCCTGTCCTCGGACCTCCTGGGTGGCCTCCCCAACCCCCCCGGGCCCTTCAATGGCCATTTTTGATTTTATTTTTATTTTTATTTTTATTTTTATTTTTATTTATTTTATTCCCAATTTTTTTGGGACGATTTGTTGGCTTCCGTGGTTCCTGTGGGCATACACTGCATTGTGGCTGGGCACATGCAGGCTTGTAATGTATTTGGTTCCGATGCTTGGGTTTGAGTCACACACACCCCTCCTGCTTCCCGTTTCCATGGGCTTGCAAAGGGTGTGCCCAAGTGACAGTGAATTACACAGTGACGTTGGACTCCCATGAGCTGTGTGGGCAGTCTGTAGTCAATACTGTGTATACATTCCTAGTGCATATTGCTGTTGTGTTGTACACTGCATGTTGAATTGATGTGTAACTCATCTTCTGTGTCTACCTCCCAATTTGCAGGTCCCTTCCTCATGTCGACACAGGGACCTCTAGTCTGGAGAAGTGGTCCCTGTTGGCAGCAGTGCACCTACAACTCTACATGGCGCCAACACTGCACAGTTGGTAGTGGTGGGAGTGCAGGCATTTCCAGGTGGTGAGACTACTAATATTTAACATTAGTGATGTCATGTTAATGGTAGTACGTGCTCAACTTTGTTGTTGGTCCGGCATTACTGTGAGCATTTCAGGTGTTGCAAGTTTCTAATAGGGACACTGTACATTGTGACCCTAGTGTCATGTTGTGTGGATTACTTTGTTTACCTGCAAATAGCATGACATGGCACGGTGTGTGGTGTGGCGGTGCTGGGGTTGGGTTGGCTGACATGGCACTGTCCTCTTGTTGCATTTTGCAAGTGGGTGTTCATTTTAGCTGCTTGAATGTGTAACTTCACAAAACTGCATTGGTGGTGTCTGTGTGGGTAGGGATGCACACATTGTGACACTTCCAGGTGAACAATCTCAGGCTGATATGGTTTTCACGGTTCTTTCTCCAGACATTCAGGATCAGTGTCAGGTTGAGTCATCATTGATTGTCAGATGGAATGTGCCAGGGCAGTGTGCACTCCACAGGGGTGTGATTTCTATGTGAAGTAATTACCCACTAGCTGTGTACGGGCTGCCTCCCCCCGTGCCCTTTCCCCTCCCATGTGCAGCGGCTGTGCATGTGGTTGGGGATGGGGGGGGCACCACCATGTCCACGGCCAGGCCCCGGCGTGTTGTAACGTTGTGCAGGACACATGCTGCCACTATGATCCTGCACACTACTGGGGGAGCGTACAACAGCTGCCCGCCAGAACGGTCAAGGGAGCGAAAGCGTGACTTCAGCACTCCGAATGTGCGCTCCACTATGCCCCGGGTTGTAATGTGGGCTGCGTTGTATCTTACCTGGGGTGGCGTGGTGGGGTTCCGAATTACGTCATCATGTGGGGGCTGAGAGGGTAGGCACTGTCCCCTGTGGAGGTGGTGATTGGTATCATTGTTGGGGTTGTGACCTTGCTCAGTATCTGACATGCATGCATGTGCAGTGGCATTCATACTCACCAAGCAGCCATGTATCGCCATGCCGCCCAGCTTCTAGGTCCCGGCTTAGGGTGGACATTCGGTAAATGAAGCTGTCGTGGGTTGACCCGGGATAGTTGGCATATACTGAGGTGATGATTCCCTTGGCATTACATACTACCTGCACGTTGATGGAATGCCAGTGCTTGCGGTTCCTATAGATGTGCTCAGATGCCC
This sequence comes from Ambystoma mexicanum, assembly GCF_040938575.1. Classification (NCBI taxonomy): domain Eukaryota; kingdom Metazoa; phylum Chordata; class Amphibia; order Caudata; family Ambystomatidae; genus Ambystoma; species Ambystoma mexicanum. The sequence goes on from NC_090928.1 coordinate 1,155,907,924, forward strand.
TGGGGGGACGTAGAGCCACATGGGTGCAGTCGATGGCACCTAGCACTTTGGGGAATCGTGCCACAGCGTAGAAATCCAGGGCGGCAGCATGCCTTTCTGCAGGTGTTCTGGGCAGGTATATGTGCCTGCGGACTGATGGGCGTGCAGTGATGATGTTCAAGACCTGGTGTAGGCAGCGTGACTGGGTGGCCTGTGATACCCCACCCACAATGGCACTTGTCCGCTGAAATGATCCAGTGGCTAAGAAGTGCAGTACATTGAGGACCTTCTCCAGGGGGCTGAGTGCTTGGGAGCACAGGGTGGGTGATGTGAGGTCATCCTCCCACTCACTCACCAGGTCCAGTATGATGTGTGGTGGAAACCTGTACCTCCCATGCACCTGGTCATCAGGCATCCCGAAAAGGCTAGTTCTGGGTGTGAATATTCTGGCCCTGACTATCCTCCTCCTTTGGTAGGCCACGGCCACTGCTGCTAGGAACGGTATGTTCATCCTGGGTGTGAGCTTGTTATTATTTTAGCGCGCAAATTAATGCGTTGCGCGTGTTGTAGGCGAGCGTGTGACCCGCGCACCCCTGAAATCCAGTACCCAGTCCAATAGCGTGTGGAAATTCCCGCGCACAACGGGATACAGGTGCGCTGACGTACTTGCGTGTGTAAGTGTCCGCGCACACCTGATATACACGTACATAGGCCAATCGCGTGTACGCGCACTTTAGTCCAATTACACTCGATGACACACTGACGTGCAGTCCAATTACACGCGATGAGACTCTGCCGTGCTGTCCAATTACACGCGATGAGACTCTGACGTGCTGTCCAATTACACGTGATGACACTCTGACGTGCAGTCTTTCCACGTGTGCTCTGTCATCACGTGCTGTGTGGGAAACACCTGTGCGGGTCACGTCACAGACGCGCTTACGCGCTGAGGGCCTTTGGTCCAATAGAATCGCGTATGCGTGCTGACGCGCTTACGCGCTAAGGGCCTTTCCTCGGTTTTCACGCTGACGTGCAGGATTTTCACGTGCCAAATCACTCCGTACCAAGCTGGCCACGCGTAAGCACACGGAAGACCATGCTCCTGCCCAGAAGGCCGAACTACTGCCCCCCACAGCCCCGAGCACGCTCCCACCTGCCATCTGCTGCTGCCTGACTGCTTGCTGCCCACGTGCACTGCCATTTGCTGCCTGCACATCAGCCAGGGGTGCTGTTGCTGTGACCACCCCTGCTGGAACCGAAGACTCCCAACTGGAATTCCATCGCTCCACAGCCCAGCCCCATGACCCAGTTGCCCACCCACTCCTGCCTCTGGGGTTGTCATGTCGGGGCAAACACCATCTGTGACCACTGGCAACCCCCGGCCAGAGAGGCAGAGGGGCACCAGCTTCAGTGCCACCGAAGTTGGTGTCCTGGTGGAGCAAGTCCTGGGGCAGTATGATGCCCTCTTCGGAAGTTCCCGCGCCGACAAGGAAGGGCGGACTCGGATCTGGACTGACATCGTGACTGCCATCAACGCGGAGGGGGTGGCAGTCCGGGACTTCCAACATGTCAGGAAGCACTGGGAGGACTTCAGGTCCAGGACCCTGAACAAGGCCGGGCGCCTCTTGAAGGCAGCGGATGCCAAGGGGCGCCGGGGCCACTTGTCGGAAGAACAGATGGGGGTCCTGGAACGCATATCCCCAGCGCTCCATGTCCAGGTCCTAGAGAAGCAGACCCGTCTGGAGTCGAGCGGTGAGTGTACATGCATCCTGATTGTGAGCAGTGCGTGTGGTGATTATTCGGCATTGTGCCGGTTGCACATCTGTTTGTATGGGGTCGAGTATGGGTGGGGGTGTACAGGGCCGTGGGTCTGACACATGCGAGGGCTGTAATGTGTGAGACATGGATGGTGCTTGTGTGTGTGGGCTTGCATGGCAAATGCAGTTGTGCGTGCACACATGTTTGGATGAATGTGCATGTAAGTAGACATGTCCGTGATGTCAGGCATGTATGTTGTTTTGGCCTGCATGTATGAGCACTGTGTACATGTGCATGTGTGTGTATTTGTCAAGGGTGCAACAGTGATGCTACATGGATGCATGTGACAGCGGTATGTGGAAGCCTGATTGGCAGATGTGACATGGATGCCCGTCTGAACAGTGCGACACTTGGCAGAGGTGTAGACATGCATGCAAGTGTGGTGGTGTGTGTACATGTGTAGTGCACTTCCTGTGTTGCATGTGATGTCTGGCTCCCCTTTGGCTGCTGATGCTGTTGTATGTGTATGGATGGTGGTGGCAGTTGCGATATGGCTGTGGTATGGCTCATGTGTGCGAGTTGCAATGACATGTGTGTTGGGGATTGTGATGACATGTCTGAGGTTTGCCAATGCCACTCATGTGCAACTGTCATGCGTGTATGTGTCCATTGTACAGTGCCCTAATGCCTGTGTTTTGTTTCTCCCTGTCTGCAGCGTCAACTGATGAAGAGGGCGGAGAAGGTGCTGTGGAGCACAGCGGCGGGGATCCGACCGCCAGGCGGAGACGCAAGGCCCGGCTCCCCTCCCGTGTTGTCATCTCGTCGGGGAGTGAGGAGTCCGGTGCCGCGTCCCAGGCCGCAGCTGCCGGGAGGAGGTCCAAGAGGCGGAGGTTGCAGTTGGACTCCTCGGCAGCAGAAGGGGCAGCTGGGACCCCACAGGGCCCAACAGGGGAAGATGGCACGGAGTCATCCAGGTTGGTGGGGGGTTTGGTGGAGGAGGGGGCCGTGCAAGCACCAGAGACGGGGTCTGGAGGTGGGGATCCCACTGGTGCTAGTGGTGCAGTGCAGGACCAGGGACAGGAGGCAGCACAGGTGGCCGCGGAGGTGCCTGTGTGCAATCCTGTCCCCGATCCTGTCCCTGCATCATCTTGCACCAGCAGGGATGCCTACGTCCAGACCCGTTTTCAGGCAGGGGATGAGCTGACGTCAACTGGCCTTCCTCTGCCTGCGGACGTGGCCATCCAGGTCCGGGTTGAGCCTGTCCTGGCTGGTGTGGCGTTGCGTCAACGGGCCATGCGAGGTGACCTGCAGTCTTTTCATGGAGAGACTGCACGTCATCTCGAATGGCTCGTTGACCACGTCAGCCTGCTGGGACAGGTCAACCAGGCCGGATTCCGCTGTCTGATGGGGCTTGCTCCGACCCCCTCCTCAACTGGACCCCCTACGCGCCAGTCGTCCTCTGTGCCATCTTCCCACCCATCAGTCACCTGGGTGCCCTGTGGAGCTGCCTCTGACGGTGCAGCCAGGCTGGTGGAGGAGGCATCCCTGCCACAGTCGGGAGTCGGAGGTCCAGCAGGGGTGGCCACATCAACGAGTGCACCCCAGCCGGCGGAGGATGTGCAGGCAGCAGGAGGCAGTGCACGGGCAGAGGCAGAGCAGCAGCAGCAGCAACATGGTGGGAGACATGAAGGCTCGGGGCTTTCGACATCGGAGGGGCAGGCATCGGCCGGAGGGCAGGGGGACCCAGGACAGAGAGTTTCTTCCGTGTGGCAGCGGTTGGGCCACGCCATAGGTGCGGAGCGGCGGCGGGCGGAAGAGGCGCGGCTCACAATGGTCAGGGCGGAGAACTCCATGCGGAGGGCCCTGAGGCGGGCCGAGTGCCTCGAGGCAATCCGCAGGGGGTTGGAGGAGGACACAGCATCGCCCCTGCGGACCCTCGGGGCCATGGAACTGGACCGCCTCCGGGACATCGAACAGGAGTTCGATGATGCCCTGGCCCGGGACACCACGGAGTGAGCCGCTGGACTTGCCCGCCGCCTTTGTATATAGTTCTTTAGTTTTAGGTTTCCTTTCTTTCTTATTATGATTTGGAGTCGACGGACACTGCTCCACTTTTTGTATATAGTTGATTTTTAGGTAGGTTTTTTAGTAGGTTTCCTTTGTTCAGTTGGGCTCATGGACCCTTGTTAGTTTTGTACATATTTATTTTTTGCATGGAGATTTTTTTACATTCGACTTTGGACATAATAATTTTTTTATTCTGATTTGCAGTTTTGTGTTTTTATACGGACATGCAGCTCTTTTTTTCACATTCACATTGTAGTTATTTTTCTTTCTTTAGCATTCTTTAATTTTTTCCAATACAATTTTGTTTGCATACTTCACTGTGTGGTATCATCTCATTGGTTTCATGCATGTCATGTTGTGTGTTTTCCCATTCAATTGCAACCATTGTGTGTGACGGACATGGGTTCATTAGCTTGATGAACATTGGGGGTGTAACATGTGATTTCCATTTCCATGTGGGTGAATGGGTTACTTGGTAGGGCTTTTTGGCTGTGGAGGCTGACCATTTCGCACATGATTGGGGATTGTGAGGACCTGGTGGGGGCTGCCCATGGTGGCAGGGGGGTGGGGGTGGGGGGAGACATGAGTGGGGGCCTGGTGGAGGCTGCCCCTGCACTGCTGGGGGGTGGGGGTGGTGGGAGTCATGAGTGGGGGCCTGGTGGAGGGTGACCCTGGTGGCTGGGGGGTGGGGGTGGTGGGAGACATGAGTGGGGGCCTGGTGGAGTCTGCCCATGGTGGCAGGGGGGTGGGGGTGGTGGGTGACATGAGTGGGGGCCTGGTGTAGTCTGCCCATGGTGGCAGGGGGGTGGGGGTGGTGGGAGACATGAGTGGGGCCTGGTGGAGGATGCCCATGGTGGCAGGGGGGTGGGGGTGCAGGGGGACATGAGTGGGGGCTTGCTGGAGGCTGCCCCTGCACTGCTGGGGGGTGGGGGTGGTGGGAGACATGAGTGGGGGCCTGGTGGAGTCTGCCCATGGTGGCAGGGGGGTGGGGGTGGTGGGAGACATGAGTGGGGGCCTGGTGGAGGGTGACCCTGGTGGCTGGGGGGTGGAGGTGATGGGAGACATGAGTGGGGGCCTGGTGGAGTCTGCCCATGGTGGCAGGGGGGTGGGGGTGGTGGAAGACATGAGTGGGGGCCTGGTGGAGGGTGACCCTGGTGGCTGGGGGGTGGGGGTGGTGGGAGACATGAGTGGGGGCCTGCTGGAGTCTGCCCATGGTGGCAGGGGGGTGGGGGCGGTGGGAGACATGAGTGGGGGCCTGGTGGAGTCTGCCCATGGTGGCAGGGGAGTGGGGGTGGTGGGAGACATGAGTGGGGACCTGGTGGAGGGTGACCCTGGTGGCTGGGGGGTGGGGGTGGTGGGTGACATGAGTGGGGGCCTGGTGGAGGGTGACCCTGGTGGCTGGGGGGTGGGGTGGTGGGAGACATGAGTTGGGGCCTGGTGGAGTCTGCCCATGGTGGCAGGGGGGTGGGTGCGGTGGGAGACATGAGTGGGGGCCTGGTGGAGGGTGACCCTGGTGGCTGGGGGGTGGGGGTGGTGGGAGACATGAGTGGGGGCCTGCTGGAGTCTGCCCATGGTGGAAGGGGGGTGGGGGTGGTGGGAGACATGAGTGGGGGCCTGGTGGAGGATGCCCATGGTGGCAGGGGGGTGGGGGTGCAGGGGGACATGAGTGGGGGCCTGCTGGAGGCTGCCCCTGCACTGCTGGGGGGTGGGGGTGGTGGGTGACATGAGTGGGGGCCTGGTGGAGGGTGACCCTGGTGGCTAGGGGGTGGGGGTGGTGGGAGACATGAGTGGGGGCCTGGTGGAGTCTGCCCATGGTGGCAGGGGGGTGGGGGTGGTGGGAGACATGAGTGGGGGCCTGGTGGAGTCTGCCCATGGTGGCAGGGGGGTGGGGGTGGTGGGAGACATGAGTGGGGGCCTGGTGGAGGATGCCCATGGTGGCAGGGGGGTGGGGTGCAGGGGGACATGAGTGGGGGCCTGCTGGAGGCTGCCCCTGCACTGCTGGGGGGTGGGGGTGGTGGGTGACATGAGTGGGGGCCTGGTGGAGGGTGACCCTGGTGGCTGGGGGGTGGGGGTGGTGGTAGACATGCATTGTTGATCAGTAGTGCAAGGTGACATGTGGGTTGGCTGGGGGGCATGCCCATTGTGGATGGGCTGCCTGCGGGACATGAGCATGGGTGCATGGTAGTCCCCCGTGGTGTGGGCTGCCTGCAGGGTCCGTGGAGGTTGTGGAGCGTACACCTGGGAGGGCCCACACGGCCAATTCACGTGTGGTACTCCCCAGAACCCCTGAAATGCACGTACCCTGCTGAAATGGCGTGTTGGACTTCCCGCGCACCCCTGAAATACACGTACCCTGCTCGCACTGGGACTCTCGCGTGTGGAACTTCCCGCGCACCCCTGAAATACACGTACCCTGCTCGCACTGGGCCAATCGCGTGTGTAACTTCCCGTGCACCCCTGAAATACACGTATCCTGCTCGCACTGGGCCAATCGCGTGTGTAACTTCCCGCGCACCCCTGAAATACACGTACCCTGCTCGCACTGGGCCAATCGCGTGTGGAACTTCCCGCGCACCCCTGAAATACACGTACCCTGCTGAAATCGCGTGTGTAACTTCCCGCGCACCCCTGAAATACACGTACCCTGCTCGCACTGGCCCAATCGCGTGTGTAACTTCCCGCGCACCCCTGAAATACACGTACCCTGCTGATATCGCGTGTGGAACTTCCCGCGCACCCCTGAAATACACGTACCCTGCTGAAATCGCGTGTGTAACTTCCAGCGCACCCCTGAAATACACGTACCCTGCTCGCACTGGGCCAATCGCGTATGGAACTTCCCGCGCACCCCTGAAATACACGTACCCTGCTGAAATCTCGTGTGTAACTTCCCGCGCACCCCTGAAATACATGTACCCTGCTTGCACTGGGCCAATCGCGTGTGGAACTTCCCGCGCACCCCTGAAATCCACGTACCCTGCTGAAATTGCGTGTGTAACTTCCCGCGCACCCCTGAAATACACGTACCCTACTCGCACTGGGCCAATCGCGTGTGGAACTTCCCGCGCACCCCTGAAATACACGTACCCTGCTGTAATCGCGTGTGGAACTTCCCGCGCACCCCTGAAATACACGTAACCTGCTGAAATCGCGTGTGGAAATTCCCGCGCACCCCGGTATACACACACAAGTATTTTTTGTCAGCGGGTGTCCGTGTTTGTGGGTACCCCTTTGCACGTCATTTGTCCTGGAGGGCCACAGTATAGGACATTCATCATGGCAGTATATAGGTGCTATTTGTTGGCGCACCTTTTGGCGCACATTTCTTACAGCCGCAGAGACGCTACCGCCTGCTTTCTTGTGGCGGTCGTGTTTGTACCTGTGCGCTGGTTTGAGCGTGCGCTTTTTTGGCCTATTCTATTCCATGAATACGTGTTGTAGGCGAGCGTGTGGGCGTTCCGCGCACTTGTGCCCTGTACTTCCCCCCGTGATGCCCAAGTTTTGGCAAGTTGTTCCCCATTCCGAGTGTTACGCCCGTGTTCCGCCTACTTTTGTTGCGTGCGCCGCGCTATGTGCGAATTTCGCTGTGGCCTGTGCAATTTACGCTGTGACCTGGCGCACACTGTTAGATGGCCTGTGCGCCAACGTGCGCCGCGCTATTTTTTATCGCACATCCGCTGGTTTTCTCGCGCACGGACTTCCATGAATCGATGTGCGCTGCTTTTCGTGCGATTTTCGCACTTGCACTGCGATTTTCGCTATTCCACTGCGATTCGCATGTTTTTGGCCACTTGCGCCACGCTAATTATTCCATGAATCGGCCTCTAAATCTTTCCACTTCTATTATCCCCAGATTACTAATTGTAATATTGTTTTTTCTCAAATTCATTTTTATAACATGTCTTTCTTTGTGATTCAATAAATATTCCACATCCGGGTCTATTGGAAAAGTATCCCTTTGAAAAAAATCCATATTTTCCACTTGGCTTTCCCAAACATCATTTGTTACATGAAACAATGTTAACCCCCCAATTGACACAATTGTATCCTTTGGAACCTGTAAATAAAAAACATTATATTTCACCTGTTTAACCACGTATGTTCCATGGTTTAAATGTGCTACTGTCATGTTCTTTAAACAGGTGCTGATCAACCATTTACCTCTGACCATCTTAGCCTGTGCCATTTCTTCACTCCCCATATTGCTAATAATCACTTCACATCCCTCTGATATACTTGGGTCAGATTTCAAACCACAAATAGCATCTGTGGCATCAGGAACAAACGGTTTACCTGGACACATATAATTTTGTTCTTTAAATTTTACACATGTTTCCAGGCTTGGTAATAAATAAACTTCAGGTTCCCATGACTGAAATGCCACCACTTCTGGAGTCTTAATCTTAATAAATGTGTCCTCTTGCCAAAATCCCACGTTGTGTACCCACTTCGTTTGATAAATAAGTTCAGGGGCTACATATGGGATGCATAGCAAAAATCCGATCTCTAGTCTTTCCAAGTCCACATATAACGGCATTGCATTACCCATTTCGAATGCAATTTTTACCTGTATTATATCAATTTCCCTCCTGGTCAATCTTTCTATCATTTGACGAATAATATCCTGCGAAACAAAATACAAGGGGATATGTCCTTGAATCAATTGTGAAACTGCAGTTTGAACTTCTCTCATATAATTCGTTAATAGTCTATCAACAGGACTCATTATGTTCAATATTTCATTTAAAGTTCTGTCATGCTTAAGTATTATTTTAGTCGCCCGTTGCATTACATCCGCTTGTTCATTTAGAATGATTGCAGTTTCATTTATGAATCTTACTTGTTCATCCAGTCCCCCTCTAATTCCATCTAATGTTTTTTGTATTATTTCTAGGTCAATACTCAGTTGTTGCGCTTTAGTACTCAGTGTTCCTACCGAAATAGAATTGGCTGTTGATATTGTGGTACCTATTATGGCTCCAACTATAGACATTACCATTGATATCGCGAGCATCACCGCACCTCTCTTTCCTCTCTTCTTCTTAATGTCTGCTGAATTCACAAATGTTTTTTCCAATTGCATTAATATATCTCTTATTGACTGCTTAGTGTCCTCTTTTCTTATTTCCAGCCACTCTTTAGTCTGTTCAATCTTAATTCCGGTATTGTTCAAATGTTTTTCAATCAAAATCTCAGGATTCAATGGTATGTATATATTTTGGAAAATCATCCTTCTATCACTCATGATGAATCCTGGTGCCTCTTCCACCGCGATACCAGATGCTGGTCCAGGTTCAATGACAACCTGTGCTTCTGAATTCTTGAAGATCCCTCCAAATAACATCATCATTAACCATATCATCGGTATCATCTTCAATGCTGATCTCTTTGCAGCCTTGGTCTTCACCCCTCTTTGGGGCTTTCCCGGAATCCGTCCACGTGGCCTCCAGGACTCCATCGTCTCCCGTGGGCTCTGATCCCGGAACCTCCGACCAAATAATGTTAATTTTCTAAATCAAATAGAAAATAAATAAATTAAGTACATAGCACCATACTAACTTCACCCTTTTGCCAAAAATAAAACATGCTTGGTAAAATATTTCGTTTTTTTTTTTTTTTCTGAAATTAAACACAAGTTAAAAGAAAACAAGCACATATAAAACAGCATTCAATATTTAATACATTTTCTCTCTGCACACCAACCATGAGCTTCCATTATATATTTATTTATTTATTTTATATTATATATTTTTACATATATTACAGTGTTTATGTGCCATCATAACAATCAACTTTTTAACTTCTTTGTCACTGCCTCCTGATTGTACCCATTTATTTTCTCTTTTTGTGTTCAAGGGACTTTATCTGTTTCTACATGCTCAAGCTGCCTGATCTCATGTCTGGGATGGCATGGTTTGATTTGATTTACATGGACAAACTGCTCTATTGCTGTTTCACCTTCATTTTTCAAAATTTTATAAACTACAGGAGAGACCTTATCTATAATTCGAAATGGCCCCTGCCAGGCTGCTAGAAATTTAGAATTTTTCTGTTTACTTTTTCCAAAATGAAACTTGTACACCTGATCCCCTACACTGTATTCCTTTACTGATGTCTTTTTGTCATAATAAGATTTTGCACTGTCAGCAGCTATTTCCAGATTTCTCTGCACAAAAGCAATTGCATGTTGCAAATGCCTCCTCAGTTCATCAATATATTCATGAACTGTGGATGCACTCACAAGTGTCTGCTCCTGTGTTCTATATAGTAGGTGTTGTGGTAACACCATTTTCCTACCTGTCAAGACCTCATGGGGGCTAACACCTGTTGCTATGGCAGGAGTTGACCTGATTACCATCAAAACCAACGGTAAACGCAAATCCCAGCTGGAACCTGCTTCTGCCACAAATTTCTTTAAAATATCCACAACAGACCTATTGCTTCTTTCAACTGTACCTGAAGACGCCGCCCGATATGCGATATGTAGTTTCCTTTTCACACCTAGTATTTGCCATACCTTACTCATTAGAGTACTTGTGAAATGACTTCCTCTGTCTGACTCAATTCTTTGTGGCAACCCAAACCTTGAGAACACATGGTTCACCAGCAATGTGGCTGCTGTTTGCGCACTACAATCTGGTGCAGGAATGCATTCAATCCACTTCGACATCAAACATACCACACTCAAAATATAACGGTGTCCCCTGCTCGACCTTTTTAAAGGACCTACATAGTCTATTTGCAAATCTGACCATGGGAGAGTTAGGCCTCTTTTCATCAATGGTGCTCTATGCATTGGTGAAGCAGGTTTAAATTGGGCGCATACTAGACATCCTCTAGTATATAATTCCACATCTTGGGACATATGTGGCCAGTAAGCATAATCTTTTAGTATTTCTAATGTTTTTTGTGAACCTCTATGGCCTGCAGTTATGGCATCATGTGCATGGTGTAGCATTAGTCCTCTGAATGAAAGGGGTACTACCCACTGTATTTGTCCTGTTATGGACTCTCTAATCATGAGTCCATCCTGTAATCTAATTTGTGTGTTGTTCTTTAAAAGCACCCTCAACTATTCTTTTCCCATACAATCATTTTCTGTTAAAGGATTTTGTTCGGGATCTATCAAATGATTATAATAGATTCCCAAAATTTGATCATTCTTTTGTGCCTCAATCAAATCTTGGTCTGGCGTGTCATGACTCCACTGCACCACCGGTTGATCTACCTCCTTTGGTGCTTTAGAACGTGTGACTGCATCAATTTGTATTTCACCCATTAAATAATCAATAGGTAGCAATTCTCCCATCACAGCCCCAATCTTAGCCAGGTGGTCTGCCTTATCATTTCCCTCCTTATCCTCTCCTGGTGTTTTTAAATGCCCACGAATTTTTCTCTGGTATATTGTTAACTTATTCTCTGACACCAATTTGTCTATGGCTTGTATCATTTTTCCATGCTTAAGTGGCTTTTTGTTATATGTAACCATGCCTCTTGCTTTCCAACCAGGCAAATACTCCACAAAGCTATTCCGTGCATAGTCAGAATCAGTCACCAGGACAATTTCACTGAACTTTTTATCAACTGCAGTAGCAATTGCTTTATAAATGGCTGCCAATTCCGCCACCTGACTGCTCCTATCTCCAATCCTCATCCCTATACTGGGGACACCGTCACATTTCAACCAGACATTTCCTATTCCTGCCACTCACTGTTTATTACTGTCATTTTCAATGTGAAAAGCACAACCATCCACATATACAGTTGGCAAATCCTTGCTTTGTGTGGTGATTGTTCAAATTCCTGCAAACTAGTTCCTACTTTCATTTCATTTGGTATTTGTTCAGCTGCACAGTCATGTAAGTCAGCTAACCCTTGAGCAATTGGGTTCTTTTTATTTTGTCCATATCTCACTTCTACGGGAAAACCTTGTAATGCCAGCGTCCATGAAGTGATTCTGGATTGCGCTAGATTACCTGATCTAATTCTTTTACTCTCTAAAAATTGCAAAGGTTGATGATTTGTTTCAATAATTACCTTTTCTCCCTGAACAATGGGGCGGAAATGTTGTAGCGCCCACACAGTGGTTAATAGGGCCTTTTCACATTCATTAAATTTCATTTTAACTTGAGAAAATGCCTTACTTGCATATGCAATGGTTTTGTGATTCAAATCGTGTTTTTGTGATAACACTGCTGACATACAATGTTCAGAAAAACCTATTTCTATAAAGAAATCCCTGTCCTTTATGGGGTATGCTAAACATGGTGCCTTTACAAGACATTCCTTTAATCTAGCCACTGCATCAGACTGCTCTTTTTCCCATTTCCAGGGAGTATTCAGTTTAAGCAGTTTAGTCAATGGTTGAGTGATTTCTGCATAATTTTCAATGAACTTTCTGTTATAGCCTGTCATCCCTAATAAACTTTTTACTCCTTTCACATTTTTAGGATCTTTTAATCTTTGTATGGCCTCTATTTTCTTCTTTTGTGGATTTAGCCCATGTTCAGTCACTTCATGCCCTAGAAAGTTCACTTTTTTCTTGCACCATTGTGCTTTTTGCAAAGATACTTTGGCGCCTGCTTTCTGCAATTGGCCAAGTACATGTCTTATTTCATCAAAATGGCTTTTCAGGCTTTCATTTTTTATCAAGACATCGTCCACATAAACTATTGTTCCTCTTTCCGCTGCATCCGGCATGGCATTTCTCAAAAATATGCCAAATTCACTCCCACTATTGATGTACCCGAACGGAGTTCTAAGCCAGGCTTATTGAGTCCTGTCAAATGTAAAGGAAAATAAATGTTGTATCTCCTCTGCCAATGGCACGCACCAATATCCAGAGGTGAGATCTAATGTAGTAAATACATTTGAACCATGTACCTGAGCTAGGCCCTGATCAATGAATGGCAGTGGCCATCTAGATATTGGTACTCTTTTATTTAACTCTCTCAAGTCTGCACACAGCCGCCATTGACCATTTGGCTTTAACACACCTAAAATAGGTGTATTGGATGTGCTATGAATGGGCCTGATGATTCCCCGCGATTCCAAATTTTTAATAATCTCTGCCAATGATTCTAAACATGCCAGCGGTAGTCTATACTGGCGCACAAACACTGGATTTCTGCTACACCCTTCTGGTAGTGTGGCCACATGTAAATCAGTTAAACCACAATCATAAGCATCTTTTGCAAATACATCCTTAAACTCCATAAATATCTCCCTCAGATTGTCCCTCTCTTCATTGCTTTCACACGCATTCGCTAAGGAGATCTGTTCTTCTACCATTTTGGAAAATTCTGGAAAATCTTCTGGTAAGGGAATCTCGGCGCTTTCCTCTAACTGTGTGGCTGTGTCTTTTTGTAAAGCTGCCACTTTTAAATATTTTGGCATATCAGCTTCCACTTCAATGGGCTGATTTTCTGTTTCATTTTCATTTAAATTAAATATTATGCAATTCTCTTGATGGCAGCACACTGTCTCATTTGAATCATAAGGATACACAGAATGAATTTTAAATATTCCTTTGGGCTGAGAGTCCAGGTGTTCTGGTAACTCACCCTTGGCATCTACATACTTTTCAGGAATATTTCCAATCACCATATTATTTAAATCTGCCATATAATGTGATTTTTGTATGGCCATTCCTAATGGGGAGTTTTCCTCTAAATGAATATCCTGACAACCTTTATTATTTACCATAATTTTTACAGATCCTTCACCAATATCTACCAATGGAATGTATTCATAATCCAGGCCTTGCTGTTTTATGGATTCATTCAGGCATACAAATGCATCAGAGCCTTTCATCTGCTGTCCATTTTTGCATTTCAGTGTTATTGCAAACTGTTTTGTAAATGCAGGAATAATAGTATCTTTCCTCATTTGTAATTCGATTGCATAAGGAACCAGTTGTGCACAATGATAAGCCCTTCTTTTGTCTTCAAATTCAGGTGCCGGACCACCTAGGCGTGACCATATTTTTTGATTAAGGAAATCTAACACCATACACATTCTGTGCATGATGTCATTTCCCATGTAAAATTCATTTTGTGCTCCACTCACTATCCATACATTATGGTAAATTGTTTTCTGCCCAATGCTAATTTTAAGCATGCATCTGCCTGCAATTCGGTTTTCAAAGTCTGGACTGTCCAACCCAGAAACATATTGGTTTTTAATCCTAAATCTCGGGATTTCTTCCCTCTCCATTATTTTTTGCAACAATTTCTCATTAATGAAACTCCTTTCATGTTCAAGCGCTAAAGTGGCTTTTATTGTTTTAAAATAGTCATTTATACCAACATGAACCCATGGTTGCTCATCTTCCATGTGTATTTCTGCCAGAGTGGTAATGTGTTTTTCTGAATCTGTTTTAGGAGCAATATTCTGTTTGCATGTTTTCTCTTTTAAATAAAAACGTAATGTGTGCTCATCTATGGCAGTCTGCCAATTTTTCCTTGGGTCCAAGTATATTTGTACAGGTAGTTTTTCATTGTCGCTCTGCATTTTGTCTTGACACATTACTATAACAGTGTCACTAGGTATGCAGCTATTCTGGAGATATACCTCCACAGCATCATTTGTTTTGGCAACGGTGTGACATTCATTTATATTGCTGTTTTGTGATTTTAGTTTCTTAGGCCTCAATGGTTTTTTGGTTAAGGACCACAGCACTCCATTCACCCCATCTATTAGAGGAGACAATCTTTTCAGACAATCTGTCCCCATCAGAAATGGAATTTCACACATAGATGTGATCAATACCTCTTGTTTCATTCTGTGCTTTCCTATTTTTATGTCAACCTCAGTTACACCTATGATGGGCACCTCCTCCCCATTAAAGTTATGCACTGGGCCTTGATTTTCCTTCACTGTGATCTGACTCTGTGGGGGTCTCCCTTCATTGATACTCTTTACCAGCTCCTTGGACATAATTGTGGCCTGTGCGTCAGTGTCAATCATAGCAAAGGTGTGGCATTTTTCTTCTACAGTGATGGGTGCATAATATCTGTCCTCAACTTCCTCTAATACACATAAGAAATGTGAATTCTTACTGATTTCAGGGCTCACCTTTCTCAGGTCTTTTTCACTTTTGGCTAAACACATTGGTAAATGGAAAGACATTTTTGCCTCCTTTTTACCCATTTCTGCGCGAGAGATTTTATTCATTTCTCCATGATCAGAGGTTTTTTGGAGTGTGGCCACTGTTCGCCCATCCATCTGGGTAACATCAGAGACCACATTACAATCCTCCAACTGAACATGTGTAACAACATCATTCAGCAATTTGTCATTTTTTAATTCTGTGCATTTGTGATCATTTAGTGTGATACCAGCCCTTTCAGCCTCTTCAAAAATATGTGGCTCAAAGAATTCTTCAGGTGATTGACTTGTACCCTCCTTTTGAGTATTTCCTTTTTCTGTCTGTGTTTGGTCATTGTTTTGCTTGCCCAGGGAAGGAGCTATAGCATCCCCACTTACTCCCTGTTCACTGGTATTCCACATGCATGAGTCAGTTTTCTTAAATCTGTCCCTTTGTTCTTTTGGAATTCCTAATGTTTCTTTTTCATTTGTGCAAATCTTTACTGTTTTATTTAGCTCTAGGTTAAACCGTACCTCTTTTTTAGAAGTATTTGCACTTTCTGTCACAAGTTCATTTACTGGCACTTTCATTTATAATCCATTAGGCATCTCAGAGTCGTTATGCAAAATTATATCAGAGCAATCTGTCATTTTGGCACTGCAGTTATCATGAGTACTTAGTCACTTTTCGGAAGCCCCCCGGTCAATGCTATGGCCATCAGCCCCCTCTTTGGAAGGTTGTTTTTGCGCTGTACAGAGCTTTCCTATTTGCTCAGCTAACATTTTCACTTGGGCCTCAAGGCATTGGAACCTTTCCATCTCTCTAGGATCCTCTTTCTGTGGCCTAGGTCGATATTGGTTGTTTTCCCCCTGATTGGATCTATTCTGATACCTCTCAGGTGATTGATGTCAGTTGGGATGGTTTCTGAACTCTTGATTCATTTGTGGAGGGGAGCGGGTTGCACCCATCCTTTGATTATAGTCCCCTGGTGGGGAATCATTGTACTGGTGTGGATTATAGTTCACGTTTTGCCTCATGTCCTGTCTCTCAGATTGTGGGTACTGGCCCCTAGGTTGATTTCCATTATCAGTAAATCGATCCACATATCAGGGCCTATCCTGATTACCATATATCCTGGTGCTGGGATCAAATCTGCTCTGTGTCCCCAATGACTGGTAGGGACCATCATTTCTTTGATCTTGATTTTGTCTCTGGTTATTGTTCATACCTGCCATATCAGGCCGGTATCCTACCCGGGGTCTGTCCCCTAAATACCTAGGGCTGATGTAGCTCTCTCTATTACTAGGATCATGTGATTGGAACATTGGTACAGGAAATGGCGATCTTTGTTGATTACCCCTTTGTTCAGGTGTCACATTATTTTTACCTTGGCTTTGAGCAGACTCAAGGGACATTTTGGCTGACCTGATTTCCATTACTGTGGCTGAGGGTTCTTTAGATTTAGGTCTAGCATCTTTCATTTTATCACTTTCTCTACCCTGACAATAGAGTACCTCATATAGTTTTGTGCTTTGATGTACAATCTATTCAAGGGACTTGTCACGGTCAAATTCACGGACCAATTGGGATATGATGTCTTTCTATAGTCCATAGAAGTATGCAGTTTTAAACTCATTGGAATTTGAGTCAAAAGATACATCAAAGCGAGAAAATGCTCTTTTTAAGTCTTGTAAAAATTGGCGAGGGGATGTATTAGGTCCAACGGTAATTGTGTAAGCCACTTTCTTTGCCTCCTGCAATGACTGAAAAGGAGAAAAATGACGCCTAATTTCTTTTTCAAACTCCAACCATGTCATATTCTGCTGTTCATTTAATCCCCTTATGATGCTGGCCGTCGGGGCATCTAAAGTTAAATGAAAATATTGTCTGTACTGTTCCTTAGGTATCTGGAGTGCTTTAAAAATGTCATGCACCGCTTCTAAGTGATCCTCAATGCAGCATTTACCTCCCTTTTTAAATGGTTTGATCAGGGCTTTAATGGATTTCATTATTTTTATGGGGCTACTTGTTGCAATGCATGGAATTGCACTATTTTGTGATTCAATCCTGTTTTCAGGTGTATGAGGTTGGTGGCTGCCCCCAATGGGAGTATCAAATCCCCCAAGGGCGCTGCAACCAAGTTCAGTCACCGGCCCAGTCACTGGAGCACTAGCTCTTTGGGCAGAGCTAGAATTCACCTCCACTCCATTGAATGTGGTACCCTGCCGCCTCTCCTGGGACCTGGGAATGCACATTTACTGTTCTAAGTCCTTACACTTTTTAAGGAGTCTGTTGGCTTCATCTTGCAAATAGTTGTTTTCACCATTAATCTTATTAATCACCTCCTGCATGTCGCACATTTGCATTTGGCATTCATTGAACTCTTTATTTCTCTTGTCTGTTTCTTGAATCATTTTAATCATTTCTTGTTCTGCGCTCTGGAGATCACCTTCTTTTTCACAATGTTCTTTTTGTAAAATCTGCATCTCTGAAACAACCTCATCTTTATCCTGTCTAATGTGATCCACTAAGGCTTTTAAGTGTGCCAATTCTTGCTCACTATCTTCAAATTGTTTCTTGCTTTTGGATAACTGAGTATCAAAGTCTCTGCATTTTAATTGCATGTCTTTTTGGCATACATCCAATTCTGCTCTCAACATTTCCTGATTTTTACTTGCCCCATCTAATTCAGTCTTTAACCTGTTAATTAGCTGAGTATCATTCTCTTGCATTCGCAGGGACTTGTTTAAAATAAACCATATTTTGCCGCATAGCCGTATTAAACAGTCTTTCTCTGCACTTTTATCGGCTGCATTCAATAATCTTGTAAGGCAGACCTGAATTATGTTGCCTTCTGCAAAAATATTGTCTAGTTTTTCTTTCTGCACCTCACCCTGAATGCGGTTACTCCATTCTAACGTGCTATTCGACGACCAATTCCCATGTGCAAACAACTTTGCCTCTAAATATTGCACTAGATCTGAGAATGTGGTTTCTCTTTGTGACATTCTGAAATTCGTTTTTAGTGGCACACTGCTATTATAAAATGGGTTCCCTTTAATGTGCAAATGGCAGTGTGAGACACGCTTGCCACGCCCAGTAGGTACTCTATGATCACTTTCCCGGCCTGCAACGCACCATAAATATGTAGGGTATTTTGTGAAGATTTGGGGCCTGACGGTATTTTATTACCGCTGAAAAAAATAACTTAGCAACAATCACTCCTTGTATTCAGATTGGGCCATGTACAACAATAATACAGTGGACATACATTATTTCAGCACCCAGACATGCATATTTAGTATGCGTGGTTGGTGGTATTTTGGTGAGCATAATTCCCTTGTTTTATTTGTGGCCCCAATGTCCAGAATCCCTTATCTTTGCTTAGATTTTTCGTGTAATCACTAGAGAGACCTCAGACCTACATTTTAGGATTACCACATTTTCAGTGTTAGTGTTAGTGTGCCACCATGGGCGATCTCACTGACTTATTTACGACAGAGAGCTATATGTGGTAATTTTGTGGTAATTTCCACTACCTTATATACGGTAGGGAACTATGTTCAGAGAGTCCCTCTTCCCGTTGGCTCATGTACCTCCAACGAGCTATGCTACAAACAGTCATTCACAACTGTCCATACTGAATATGGTCATGCACACATCTGTCTTAAAATGACAATTGCACTGTTTAAAAATCTCCCCACATCATCAGCACTGTATTGGTAAATATAAAACACACCACCCGTCTGCTTTCAAATATTTTTCTGTATTATAAAAGTTGCATTTAAACACAATCTCACTCTTTACAGAAATAAATAAAATAGCACAGTAATAGCATTGTCTGTGATACACTGAAAAAAGAGTGGCGGAGAAAAGAACTCAATTGGCAACATTAACATGTGATTAAGTTACAGGAATCTCCTTTCCTACACTGACTGAATATTCTCGTACACACTCAGCTCCCACACTTATGTAATTACCTTATCTGTTCAGCCCGAGTTTTCTTCAGCTGTTCTCTTTCTGAATGTGGCTCCCTTGAAGATTAACCCCAGTGAAAACAAGCGCCTTTCGTTCTCAAACCGGGGTCATTGCCTGGAACTCTCAGCTTTTTCAGCAGAAATGCTCCAACCAGGAAAAAACAGGTCCTTCTCCCAGCTCTCCAAATCTCCACTGTCCTCCCTCTCTCTTCAAACTCCCCCCAGCAAAACCCTAATCACTGCCTCTAGCATGATACTTGCTACGACGCTGCTCCAATCAGAATCAATCATGCCATCTCCTCCCTCTCTACACAATGGCTCATATTTATAGTAATACTTTGTAATCAACTGATTTCCTGTTCTTTCGAGCCCTTTTGCTTCCTGTAGTTATGTGGACAGAGCAGCAGAGAAAACGAAAAAAAAAAAAATTAATGTGCGTTTAAAAGTTCACTTTCAGAGCAGGCCTATTTCTGCAGTGGAGATAGGCATTTCAGGTGAAAAATAGTGTGCATTTTTGAATGTGCACGTGTGCTTTTAACTGTAAAAATAGATTTGCATCTTATATGTTAAAATCGTTTTTGACTGAATAGCCTGTCTTTCCTTGTTAATCTGGTAACACATATAGCAATGCACCGCACCCTTGTGGTGGTGCTGCATAAAAAAAATTGCTACCTGTGCAGTAGTGCTGTACTCTGTGCTGTAACACGCCAAATATCCTTACATGAGGTGTTCCGCTTCAAGATGGAAAGAGATAGAGGGAGACTGTTCCATAGGAGGGAGACGGCTGATGAGAGAGATCTGCCCCCAGTTTACTGCTTGTAGAAACATTTTATCAGCAGAGAGTTGGAACCAGGGGATCAAAGGGATCTGGAAGGAGAGTATTTAGTAAGAGAGAGTTGCATGTAGTGTGGTCTCAGGCCCCAGACAGCCGTGTGGATGATGCAAAGGGTCCTGAATTTGATCCTTGTAGCAACCAGGAGCCAGCAAAGAGATTTTAGAGCTGGACAATATGGTCCCTGGTCTTGAGACCAAGGATATGTCTTGCAGCTCTATTCTGGATTAGTTGAAGAGGATGGAGTGAAGAAAGAGGCAGGTTGAGGAAAAGGCTGTTGCAGTTATCCAGCCTGGAGAAGACCAGACTTCTAGAGACATTGAGCTTCTGGGGAAGGTGAGGAAAGTGGAGAATTCCTCTACAGAGATGAAGTTGAAAGTGGGCCTTCTTGCCAAGGTCCAAGTTGTGAGGAGTAAAGGAGAGAAAAGAGTCGAAGATGATTCCAAGGTTTCTGGCCACAGTGGAAGGAGAAGGAGGTGAACCCACAGAGGGCGTCCAGAGTACAGGAGGAAAACCTTGACCAGCTGTCCCAATAGGAAGGATTTTGGTCTTACTGGCATTAAGACAGAGATCTTTGGAGGTGCACCAAGTCTGATTAACATACAGGCAGTCAAGGATGACAGAGGAGGAAGGGGAAGAGAATGAGGAAGAGGGGAGCTTGAAGAAGAGTTGTTTGTTATCTGCGTAACAGTGGAAATGAGGAGAGAAGGCAGAGATCAGATGAGCAAGAGTTGCAAGGTAGATGTTGAAAATGCAAGGTGAGATGATAGAGCCCTGGGTAACACCACATGTTGAGAGAGTGGTGGTAGAGGAGAAGGAGTCCTGGAGCACTGGGGCAGGGTAGCAGTGAGGAAGGAGGTCAACCAATCCAGTGCCCAGTGTGAGATACCAAGAGTATCTCGGAGATGCTTTAGAATGGTTGACTGTGTCAAAAACAATAGCGATGTCAAAGAGAATGAGAACAGCAGGAGAGTTAGAGTCAAGATTTGCAAAGAGTTCTTCGCAGGTTTTCGAGAGAGCAGTTTCTGTGCCTCTGGATTGATGGTTATGTAAACAGTCAACAATCTCAGTGTGTTGGGTCAGTTAGGGGAAGACAAACTACTCCAGGAGTTTCCCAAGGAAGGGTGTAGTAGAGATAGGGCGGTAGTTGGCCGGACACAAGGGGTCGATTGAAGGCTTTTTTAAGAGGGGTGAACAAGGGAGTGCTTGAAAGAAGAAGGGACCGAGCCAGATGTTAAGGAGTGGTTACAGAAGTCAGCAAAGGAGCAAGGGAGAAGATGTTGTCCTTAATGGTTCTGAAAGAATAGGGAGACACCTGTTTGGATGAGACTTCATTGGCAGACTGCTCTAGAGATCTCAACCGTTGTGATAGGTGAGAAGGAGGAGAGAGTGGATGGGTGTAGAGGAGAGACCAAGGGAGTCAGGGGGACATGGGGAGGAGTGAAGGAAGGGGAACAAGAGAGAGAGTTCAGAATGTCCTGAGTGTTGGAGGTGACATCAGTGCCCAGTGCAGTACAAAGGGCCTGAGAAGGAAGAGACGAGGTGGAGACTACAGATGGATTGGCTAGTTCAAGGCAGATTTTGAAGAATTCATCTGTGATGTTAGAGGCTCCAGGGATATGGGCCTGGATGTGGGCCCTCTTCTTCGAACAGATAGAGAGACGGTATTGCCTTTGGAGAGGTGACAGGCCAGTTTGTCAAGGGACGAGCCAGAAGTCTGCCACTTCCGTTCAGCAACACTGCATTTGCGTTTCAGAGCGGCTAGATCAGAGTCATACCAGCTGTTACATTTTTAGGCAGATTTCAGGCCGATCCTAATGAGAGGGGCAAGGATGTCAAGAGTGTTAGTTATAGCAAGATGAAAGTTGGCAAGGACAGAGTCAGAGGGAGAGTCAAGAGGAGGGTAAGGAGGAGGGATGAAGGTGGAGGCAAACACAGCAGCTGATACTCGTTTCATCGGTCATATGACCGCAAAGGTGGCTGGCAGTGCTGGTTGAGTATTGGTCAGGGGGCTGAGAGGGCCCAGATGAGAAGAGAGGAGAGAGTGGTCACACCAGGAGAGAGGAGTAGTGAGACGGTTGGCGAAGGGGAGATCAGCAAGGATGAAGGCATCAAGAGTGTGTCTGGCAGAGTTGTAGGAGCCTGAGGGGAGAATAGTGATGCAGAGAGGAGAGAAGTACAGAGATCACAGAAGAGTGGAGTCAAGTTGGATGTTGAAGTCTCCAAGGAGGAGGAGTTTATAAGTAGAGGTCAGAGGAGAGAAGGTGAAATCAACCCATTCAGACACCAAGCTTGCAGAAAAGACTTTCAAAGGAGGAGTAAGGCTGGGTGGGTTTGACAGAGGTAAGGACCCACTCAGAGAAGATCCGGGCTACTCTACCTTCAGGTCGGTTGGGATGAAGATTAGAGAGAATCATGTTCGGAGAGAAGGGAGTCAAAAGCAGTGAATGAGCTGGCATTAAACCACGTCTCGGTGAGAGGGAGAACACCGAGATCAATGTCTTCAGGAAGGAGACCGGTGTAGGAAGAATGTTTGACAGCAGCTTGCGCGTTCAAAGTGGCTAATTGGAACCGGTTGCCACCTTTGAAGGTTTTCTGAGCATGGCTACTGAGAGGTGGTACACCCATCAGAGGTCGTGAAGGTGGTGCAGTGAGAGAGGAAAGTGGAGTAGCAGGGGAAGGTAGGATTTTCATAAGGGTTGGCAGTCACGGATCAAAGATAAGAAGATTGGGTTGAGGATCATGGGCCATGACAGTGCTATTGTGATAGACATTAATGATGCACATAGAAGATGATAAGTACTCCCCATTTAGTGCTACCATTAATGGGTGAAGAGTTAAAAGGGGAGAAGGTAGCGATCAGGTGGGGGTTCTGTAGGTCTGGAGAGGGGACAGAGAAGAGGGTATCAGTGATAGTATGTCTGTAAATAGCACTGCCGTAGGTGTCAGCAATAGGTAGGACAGGATTAGAGGACAAGAGATTTTTTTAAAGAACTTTTTCCTACCAGACGTCGTGAGAGGAGGGTGGGACGGGGGTATAGGTGACAGAGTAACAGTTCAGGTAGGTGAGACAAATGTAAAGTGTCATTGAGGTGGAGAAGAGGGACAGATGGAGAGGCTGCACAATGCACAAGTAAAGTCATCAGGCGGCCTTGCAGCCGAGGAATGCACGTGGATGCACAGATGTAAAAGCATACCTAATTCGAATTTACCACACAACTCTAAAATGCAGCACAAAATGGAAGATGCACAGATGTAAAGCACACCTAAATACATATTTTCTACAGAGTACTAAAATGCAGTACAAAATTGTGGATGCACAGATTAAAAAGAACAGATAAAATCGATGTTCAGGCCGGCACTACAATGCAGCAGAAAGATAATCATTGTGTAGGTGGAAGCACAGCTTGAAAAACAATACAGGTAGTGAAGAGATACAGTGGAAAGGCAAGAGTAGTCCAAGGCTAGCCGACGGTCAGCAGCCAGCACACCAAAAGGCAGTAAGTGAGCATTTAAAGGCATGGTGCATGTAACATATACTGTGGTGAGGGTGACGTTATAGGAATGCTATCCTGGAGATCAGCAGCCAGTTTTAGTCAGAGGTAGTAGGAAGACAACTACAGGGCACCTCAGTGGAGAGATGGAAGTTAGGTGCAGTGCAGTGTAAAGATCGGGACATGACCAGGAGAGAGATCAGGCAGGGTCAGGTAGGCTAGCAAGTGTGAGTTTGAGGAGAAGTGACCACAAAGGGTCTAGTGGCATTCAGATAGTGGGAAGTGGCTGCTTACCCATAGCACGAGTGTCCATATTCACATCAAGGCGGTTGTTCCATCAATACGTTTGGATGCTGGTGGTGGCTCTTACAGCCCGCCCAGAGTCAGTCAAGGATAGGCAAGACCCTTTCAGGAGGCCCTTTACGTGGACCGGCGAAAGAGTTCCCTCACCGGCATAAAGATCGCTGCTGCACCACATGGTGCACAATGCTGGTTGAAGGGCTGCCACAAAGTTGAGTAAGAAAGGCTCTCTGAATAGGTAAAAGGCCTTTATACTCACAGCCCATGAAGGGGCCAGCAACCGCATGCCGGCTCTGTTATCCGAGTGATGATGATTCAAAGGCTAGCTAATCACGGCAAGCCTCCTCTAGCAAATCCGGAAGGAACAGTCACCTGGTGTCAATGCTGCGTGGGACAGCCATGTTGAAAGAGGTCCCTCGCCGGCATAAAGATGGTAGCTGCATGGCCTGGTGCACAATGCTGGGTGATGATGCCGTACAAATCAATTTGTAAATGTCACCTGAACTGCCTAATTTACAGGTGTATACAACTGAACGTGGGGGGGACCCACACAGCACGAACATGATAATGCTGGTGGTCCCCTGCATGCAATTGACATTCCTTAAAAAAATAAGGCTGTATGTCTCTTATTTACTTATCAGCATTAATGGCCAAGGTCAGTCACTGGCCTTGTCCAAGTGGGGAGGGTGCATGCACCCTTGTGAGGCCTACAGGGAGGAATAAAGGGCCAGTCTTACCCCTGAGGTGGACATGTGGCTGCAGAGAGGGACCCATTTCTTATCCCCCACTGGTGGCAGTTTGTGTCTTTGCAGACTCCAGTCTCTAGCCTTACCTATTGGTGCAGGTTCTGGTCAGTGGTATTTCTTGTTTGCAGAAACATCCAGTCCACAGAAGAGAGAGCTTGGGGAAGAACCAGCAAGAAAAGCAAATTCAGAACCACACACATTGAGAAACTATAGCAAACCACCACAGCACCACAGAGACCAACATAAGATTCTGTGCTCACCAGAGTGAGAAGGTTGCCAATGGCGTATTGCTACAATGCAGAATCCGTAGGACCATTAGAGATGAGCAGCAATCTCTCGCTTACATATAGCATGAAACTAGACCACCAAAGAATAAGAGAAAACCAGGGACCTCTCCCTTAATTTTCCAAATTAATTCAGATAGGCGTTCACCAAAACACGAACTGTAGCATTGAATTGCTTATGCTACCTTATTACGGCAAACCCATGCAGTAAAAGTGGGAACAGCTGGGCCCCTTTTGAAAGACTCTTCCCAACACATTCACAAACAAGGAGGTAGGAAAGGGCCAGATTGGCTAGGGAGAGTTTGCCAAATTTTACAGAAAATGGATCATTTAAACAGGAAACAGGATGCAGGAAGTGCGTCATGACTAAGGAGTGAGTGGTGGCTTGTGGAAGAGATTTGTGGAGGATATGTGGCATTGGCATAGGAGTGACAGTGGTTCTACAGAGTGAGTATGCATTTGTATACAGAGGCTAGTGTAAGGTGTGAATGTGACAAGAGTAGTATAACTGAGGTGTTTGAATAGTAGTGGTAGGAAGAGTTTAGTAGTGGGATGAGGTTTATAGTAGTAGCAGAAGGAGTATAGTAGTGAAAAAAGAAGTGTAGTAGGGGATTGAGAGGGCAGTAATGAAAAGAGGAGTGTATTAGGGAGAGTTGGAGGTTAGAAGTTGATGGTCAAGTGTAGTAGAGGGCAGAGGATTGTAGTAGTGAAGAAAGGTAGTAGTGCAGAGAGGTGTAGGGTAGCAGACTGAGAGGAGTGGTTACATACAAGGGTGGAGGGGAGGAGCTGGCGGGTTGAAACTTAAGAGGAATGAAGATCTAGTTGGAGGAGTAAGCCATAGGGAGTGGGAGTCAGAGTAAAGGAGTAGAGTTGAGTGGGTGTGAACTGCTGAATACCTGTAAAACTGTTAATACATCCCAATGTCTTCGTAACTGATTGTAACCTGTTGTTTACATTTTTATAAGACTAAACTAACCTTCAATAGTGAACACCCCAGTAGTAGGCACTGGGCCTCATTATGAGGTCAGGAGTAAAATGTGCAGGTAGGCGGCGGCCTACTGCCGACCATGTAACACCTTTTCTGCCACCTGATATCCCTGCGCTACCGAGGTATCATGAGCGGCAGAGTAACGGTACATCCCAAATCCTGTGGAGTCACATATGACTCCATGGGAATGTGGACACTGAAGCACCAGAGATATGATTATGAATCCATAACCAAAGACTAGTAGCTGATACAATAATGAATTGAGAGACTGTCTCTTATTTTTTTAAAATTTCTTTATTCTTCTTTTTTTATTATTTGTCGTTGTTTGCAACTGAATAGATTCATGCACCCACAAGGAGTGCTATTGAACCATTAAACCCTCCTGAGCAACCACACTAATTGTGGGGAAACACGTATCGAGGGAACTGTAATCAAAGAAACTGTATTGCAAAGCAATTATGAAAATACCAATATTGTCCATTAAAGAATTACAGTTTAAAACAATTTTGGAGCACTATAATTGAGTGACTGACTTATCTTCATGTTACAACATTATAATAAGGCAGTGCTGAAAAAATCGGAATGAAGCCACTTCTTAATTTGAGACAAAATTCAAACAAGAACAAATATTAAAGGGAGGAGCATTGGATAATTTGGAGCTAAAAGTTGAAGAGAACGAAAATGAGAAGGTAGGACGTCTAGGTCTAGGTTCATTGGAAAGCCTAGAATCACAGCTTTAAAATGAAAGTTAAATTTAGTTCCTAGCCCAAACGGGTCCAGAGATACGGACGATTTAATAAAGGTAGATTTTCAGATTTAAAGTAAAACTCAAAATGACAGGTGACAGCTTGCAGCTGCAGAATTGACAGGTGACAGTTGTGCAGCTTTAAAAATGACAGAAGACACGATTTCTAGGAGGCTGTTCTAATTAGGTTAAAATAGTTTGGATTAGATTATTTTAACTAAGAGATTGGGTTCTGCACAGTTCTGGCGGATACTCACTCCTAATTTTGAAATGAATGGGTCTCGTCACGGATCTGGTCAACACGTCCAGCGGCGGTTCTCTCTGCTTGGCGGGTCAATCAGGCACCGGTTCTGCTCACAGCGATCCGGATCTCTGGTTCTGCTCACAGCGGTCTGGGTCTGGTCTGCGGTTCCGGCAAAAGTTCTTGGCAAAGAATTCAAACAGCTTGCCCGGCTGTTGAAAAGTTTGTAAAAGATTTTGAGGCCTGCTGACAAATACTTTTGCTTGCAGTGGGCCTTCTTGGTTCAAAGTTCTGTAGTCTATGTTTAGCTTGGAAGTCTAAGTGTTGGATCTCTGGATGTGAAGTCGTCGGTCAGCATGCTCCACAGCAAATGGAATTGAATGTCTCTACCTGTCCGAGCAGTCTCTTTTTATGTGTTTTGGAAGTGGGTGTGTGCGTGGCATAACTGAGCCTGCCCCTCTCTACTTGTCATTGGCCCAATTCTCCCCTCTCCCATGATTGGGGGAAGGAAATGGATTGTCATCATGATGAGGTCTGTTTATGGGTCAGAGGATCCTCCCCTGGTCAATTTGCCCACAAATCTATATTTGATTCAAATACATATTTCCCAGATACACAATTTGTTGAAATTACATGTACACATTATATATTCCTTATGGTCCATGCTTGTCCGCCTCTGATCTTCCTGGGGGCTTGCATTCAAAAATGACAACATTTGCGCTTTTTGACTGGTTTACCAATATCGGACATTTACCAAAAATTACACACATGTGCGCAAGGAGTATGGACATTAATTGATGAAGTGTCAGATTTTTAACATGCAGACGTTTGGAGTAAGACCCTATTTCCGCTAGCAACCCCCCAGCATACACCACAGGGTCCTAACACCTCTTAAAACATGCACAGAAACATCACAAGAATACTGATATTACTTATATAATTCTGACAAGTCCGTACTATGAATTATCCATCTTTTTTAAAATTATTTTTTAGAAATTAACACAGGTTCTACACCACTGTGCTTTCTGAAAGGAAAGTTTTGCTCCGGCAGCCCTCAACTGTGTCAGAACATAACGGATCTCCGCTATGTGTTCTTCCACAGATGAACTTTTGATGAGGACATCATCTACATAAGCCAGGTTACCCCTCGCACCCAGGTCGGGCATGGCCTTATGTAGGAAAATGTTGAATTCATTGCCGGAGTTGAGGTATCCGAAGGGAGTCCGGGTCCATGTGTACTGCTGGCCCCCAAAGGTAAAAGCCAGTTTGTATTGGTCCTCCCAACTGACAGGCACGGTCCAGTATCCATTGGTGAGGTCTATTGCAGTGAATACCTGTGACCCCTGAATCTGGGCCAGCCCTTGGTCAATGTAGGGTAGAGGCCATCGGGAAGTATGGACCCTTTTGTTGAGCTCCCTAAGGTCGGCGCAGAGTCTCCACTGGCCGTTTGGCTTCAATATTCCCAGCACCGGATTATTGAAGGTGCTGTGTACTGGACGTATTATTCCCCGGGACTCAAGGTTCTTAATTATTTCAGTAAGGGACTCCATGGATGCGAGAGGCAAGCGATATTGCTTCACAAACACTGGAGGCATGCCAGGGTCCGTGGGAATTGTTGTTGTGTGGATGTCGGTGCAACCACAGTCATATGAGTCTACCGCAAAGAGATCTTGGAAATCCAAGAAAACTTGTTTCAACTTTTGCTTCTGTTCCAGAGTCACACAGGCATCAGCTAGGTTGACTCTCTCTTCCACCATCTGCCTGAAGCCTGGAAAGACTTCTGGTTTGGCTAGCTCAGCGGCCTCCTCCAGCTGAGTGGAGAAGTCCCTGGTCAGAGTGCTGATTTGGACTGGAGGCTTCAGGTGAGCAAGGCAGCCCTCATGGACCTGGAAAATCACCTAATCCCTCCTGAAGTCACAAGTCACATCTTCCTTACCATAAGGGCAAGAAGTGTACACCAGGAAGTTCCCCACATGCCGGGTGAAAATCCTGTCTGGTGTACTATTGTCATCACTGTCACTGTCAAAACAGTCCTTGGGGATTGGTCCTAACAGTTAATTTCCTAAATCAATGGAGAAATGTCAGTCATCAACCGCCATTCCAATGATGGTGCCTGCGGCTAGAGTAATACTCTGTAAGTCGCTGTTATCCACCTCTATTGGAATGGTGTCATGTTCTATGTTGACTAATGGTGTTGGGTTTACCCCTAACCCTTGCTGTTGGAGAGCAGCATTTAGATGAATACAAGCCTCAGGGTTTTTCAATTTTTGTCCTCTTTTAACTTTCACTTCCAGGGAGAATTGTCGGGTCCTTTCTGGGATGGTGACTTCCTCTTTAATCTGAATTTCAACTCCATAAGGTAGCAATTGAGCTGACCTAAATACTTTTTCTGAATCATCAAAGCCCATGGGATTATCCGCTAATCGGGACCAAGCTTTGAAGTTTATTAGGTCCAAACTAATGTCAAAGCAATTGAGAATGTCACTGCCTAAGTAAAAGGCAGTGACGTCTCACACGACCCAACAATTATGGACTATGCTCTTGTTGCCAATGGAGATTTTGAGCATACACCTGCTTGGCAGGAGATGTTTGGAATTGGGTGCTTCCAGGTCCATTTCCCATTTATCTATCAGTTTGAATGTGGGAATGGCTGGATCTTTTGGGAGTTGGCGGAACATGGCTTCGCTGATGAAGCTCTTACCGTTGTTCACACACACTCGGGCGAGAACATAGTCCTTCCCATCATTTAACTGAACAGGGATGAACAACTGCTCTCCAATTTGCGGAATATCAGCCAGGCCTTGAGCTGATTTCACATCTTTCTGAACTATTGGGGTGGGAATGTCTGGTTGTGGATTGGTAAAGAATTTCAGAGTATTTCCTTCCAGTGTGGAATACCACCTTAAACTGGAAGTAAGGTTGATTTTCAGAAATAGAGAGGACCCCCCCATCACCAGTCTGTTGTCCTACTGCTATTACTGTCACGTCTGGAATCTGGTTGTTCTGGAAGTGAAATTCTACTTGGTCAGATTTTTGTTCAACCATGTGGCAGGTGCCATTTATACTAATATGGTTGACACTCTGTTTTAATTTTATTGGTCGGCTCGTCTGGGTCCAGAGGACCTTGTTTACACGATCTATTAGGGGTGACAACCTTCTCAGGAAGTCGTTCCCTAGTAAACAAGGGGTGCCCTCTGGAGTCACTACTATGACCGGGTGTTTCACCTTGTGTCGCCCAATTTTAATGTCCAAGTCTGCAGTCCCTTCAACGGGAATTTCCTTCCCGTCAAAGTTCTGCAGTTGTGCAGGAAGAGAGGTGAGAGGAATACGGTAATTCTCCCCCCTTCCTGCATTTAGTTCATCAAACGCCCTTTTGGACAGAAGGGTAGCTTGAGATCCAGTGTCCACCAGCGCTGAAATTGTACCCTAGCCCTGTACTTGTACCGGGGCATAGTATCTTCCCTCCTTCTCCTCAAGGGGGCACAGATAATGCACATTTTTGGACAACTGGTGGGCTAATTTTCTGGTTGTGGACATTGCTAGCGAAGAGATTTGGGCAGAATTCTGTGGAGAGCCTGGGGAATCTGAAAGAAAAAGTTGGCAACTGGAAATGGTTTCGGGTTCTGGGCCGCCCCCCCCCCCCCTTTTTGGAGGCAGTCATCAGGATGGGTTTGACCCATGGGATTTTGGTATTGTTGGTCCTGGGATAGAATGATGGGCGACGACAGCTCAATCCCCACATCTACCCAGTCTGTTGATTTGGTTTTAGGTTCCCCTGGTTCCGGTTCTGGGCCACCCCTGCCTTTTGGAAGGCAGTCACCAGGATGGGTTTGAACCAGGGGTTTTTGGTTTTGTTGGTTCTGGGATAGGATGATGGGTGGTGACAGCTCAATCCCCACATCTACCCAGTCTGGATTGGAATCTCTTGGGACCCATTTTTCCTTGGGAGGAGTTCCCCCATCTCTGAAGGAGAAGATCCTTTTCCCACCATCCTCTGAGGATCCCTCTCCCTCAAATTGGAAGACCTGTACCTCCTCCACAAAATGGGTCTGTTTGGGTCCTTTGTTTCTCCTACCCCCCTCTGCTCCTTGGGTGGCAGACTTTCAGGGGTAGGAGATTTTGTTTCCGGTTCCTGGTTTTCCAGGGGCTGTTTACAAGTTGGGAAGGAAGCTTCCTCCAAGGCTTTACACCCCCTTCCCCTTGTGCCTCCTCCCTGGGAACCGGTGGGTTATCGGGGTGCTGCCCCCGTCATTGTTCTGGAGCACCAGGCCCAGAGTTTGGGGCATTCTGCGGTGGCATGCTCATCTGAGGGTTCTGTTGAGCCCTCAGTATGTGACCCAGATCCTGTGCCATATTTTGGACCTGGCGCTCAAGTTGTGAAACCCGCTCAGGCTGATACGGGGCTCTATTTTCTCCCCTGGGCTGATCCCGGGAAGGGTAGCTATCCCTTCTCTGGTAATACCCCGGATTGGGAAGATTTGGGTACCCCCCCCCTACCCTTGGCCTCCCCTCTCCCGGATTAGGTTGTCTGGGCTCAGGGAATTGGGGAAAGAAGGATGGATGATTTTGGGGATGGAAGTTGGGTGGATACCTGGGGAAAGAATTCTGCCCATGGTCTGGTGAATGTCTGCCCTCCTGGGGGAAGTTAGGAGGGAAATTCCCTGGGTTAGGTGCTTGGCCGGATCCCCCCCCCTTGGGCTGGAGGAGTCCACACATAATCCAGGATGGGTCGGTTTCCCTTGAAGCGGGGACTTACATAATCAGGGGAGCGAGGGACCCCATTTGTGGGACTACCTCCTCGACTCCCTGTCTGTGACTGGCCCGAGGGCCTTCTGGGCTGTGAATTATTAGGTGCAGGTAGGTTTTTAGGCCCCCCCATCTCCAAATCCAAAACGAGGGTGACCTTTACCTCTGCCACCTTGGCAGCAACAGGGGTGCTGTTGGTTTTGGGGTTTTTCTGCGCGTTATTTTTATTTTCGATGGGCTTCTGCACCTCATAGATCCTGGTAGCCTGTTCAATGACCCAGTCTAAAGATATTTTCTCATGAAAATCACTCACGAGCTGGGTCATTATGTATTTGGGTAAGGCATGGAAAAACGTATTGATACATTCTCTGCTATCCGTGCGCACCCTTCTTGTAGTCTGTGCAAAAGCACACTTCAATTCTTGCACAAACTCTTGTGGGGCCTGATCCTCCCCCCATTGCAAATTGTAGGCTGCCTTGCGAGCCTCTTGGGGATTCCCATGAACAGAAAAATGTTTCAAGATGGCCGCCCTATCAGTGGACCATCTTGAATGGTTTTGGTCCTCCAGCCCTGCAAAGAAACTGGAGTATTCTGGGGAAAATGTCCGTTTGACGTACTGGATGCAGCTACTGCTGTCCTTCAAATGGAAAGTCTCCATCATTTGCTCATAGAGCTCCAAGTGTTCCCAAACAGAATACTTGGCGTTCTTATGATAAGGCGTGATGACACACCTTATTGCCTTTATTTGTTTCAATGGGTCCTTAAGCAAGGCCCTTTTTGCCTTATTGGCCTTTTTGGTTTGGGTAACCCTGGTCCATTCATCCTCTGACTCCGAAGCACTGCTCCCAGAGGTGCCCGTCTGATCTTGCAGGTTTTCCCGGATTTTGCGAGCCTGGGAATGGCTGGCAGAATGTGGGGACCTGGTCTACTGTGTCCTGTGACGCTCAGAGGAGTCTTCAGATCCCTCCTTGCTACCAGGATTTGATGGGTATCCCCCCACTGACCTAACTGGGCAGAGGTTTTCAGGATGCCCTTAGTGGGCCTACTCTCCTGGGGTTCCCCCTAAATTGCACTGTGCCTGGGTGCCCATACCCGGATGCCCGCCCCTCCATTCCTGGGTGGTACTGGCCTATGAGCCCTATACTTTTAGCTGGATGGTAATCTGCCATCCCTGTGGCCCCGTGCTCCTGTGCGTCAGGGAACATGGGGGTGGTAGAGTCCAGGGACTGGTAGAGGTGAAGGCCTCTGGCACTAGGGCTCCTGAGGTTATGCTCAGGAGTTTCTCTTTACCAGCGAACCTCATCTCTATCCGCCCCTGCTCCCTGTTGCAATGCAAGAGCCTGCGCTTTCAGTTCCTCAGTTAAGGCCTTACTAGACTCTATCAGTCTCTCCTGCATCGCTACCTGTTGCTGGAGCCTATCATTGTGCTGGCAGAGAGCCTCATTCTCTCTCTGTGCCTCCTGATTGGTCCTGGAGTACTGGGCCAGTCTTTGCTGCAGGAGGATTACCTCCTGAGCTGTGTCCCTATTGGCCTGCTCCTTTCTTGCCAGAGCATCCTCCACCCTCCTGGCGTGCTCTAACAAGTTCTGGTGTTCTTTTTGGAGGTCACCCAGTCCCTGGAGGGCCAGGTGATTTTCTTCCATTTTCCTTTTTAAGTGGCAGACTTCCTGGCCTATGGTATCCCTTTCCTGACTAAGAGCCTGCATCTGTGCCGCCAGGTCGTCCCTTTGCCTTTGGAAGGCAATAGCTTTCTGGCGCTCCTGATCAAACTCTGCCTGGGTATCCAGGTCTTTCAGAATCAATTTATTGCTTTCCTCTTTCTCTCTGTCTAATCGAATTTGCAGGGTGGCTACCTGCTCTGTGCATGCCCTGTTGAGGTCCAGTTGTTGCTCCAACTTTTTCTAGCGCTGAAGAAGGGAGTCCAAACCTTCTTGGTACTCCTTCTGCAAGGTCAGAAATCTGGTATCCTGGTCAGCCTTTTCCTGTTGCAGCCTATCCATATCCTCCTTTATTTTAGTGATGTACTGTCTGCTGTCATTTTCTGACTCCTGGCTCCTGAGCAGCCTCTGCTCAGAAGAGACCAGGTCAGATTGGGCCTTCTCTAACGCGATCTGTTGCCTATTTGCCAGATCTTGGCCTTCAGCACATTCGTCCTGCATGGCTCCCATATATAGATACAAATATGCCGCTATCCTAACCATCTTGTTGTGTTCATCTTTAGCTTTAGGAGCCATAGATAATTCACTCAGGGCCACATGTAATGGACCCTGATCTCTGTTTCAGTGACCTGTTGCGCGATTGCCTGCAACCAGACCGTTTGGTCCTGATGAGTCCACTCACCTCTCACAAATAGC
The DNA here is from genome assembly GCF_040938575.1 of Ambystoma mexicanum. Classification (NCBI taxonomy): domain Eukaryota; kingdom Metazoa; phylum Chordata; class Amphibia; order Caudata; family Ambystomatidae; genus Ambystoma; species Ambystoma mexicanum. Next base: position 1,155,941,524 of record NC_090928.1, read on the forward strand.
TTATGTAAGAAGTGCTCTCTGGCTATTTTGATGTCTACCAGTGTCGTCATTCTGGAATTTGAGTTCCTTCCTGACTTACAGAAGTTTGTATTTTATTTTGGAAAACAGACCTTCTCCTTAGAGCGTTCCTTTGAGGAGTGCTTTACAGCGTACCACAGCGTGGTGATCCGACCGGATGTATGTATCCTGTCAGTTAGCACACTGTATTAAGCTGCACAAGTGCTAAATCTAACCCAGAAGTTCCCGGCGACGAGCCCCCCCTCTGTAAGCGATATTCAATCAACACCACAGCTAAGACAATGCCTAGTCTGGGATGCTGAGGAAAACCCTTATTGATGTATTTTTATGTCCAGTTCAGTACTCTGGATGACAACCCTTGTATAACACCCCCCTCTTAGAATTCCCCTGACCCCACTGAGCCAAGAAGTAGGTTTGTTTTGCAAATTAAAAGGTTTATTTGAAAAATTAACAAGATAAATATCACACTTTTATAATAAATTAATAATTGATATCACACTATGAATATAATGTTGATCAACAATGGGTAATCTGACACTAGCACACCTCTTTACAATCAATGAGGAGTTGGTATAGGATGGATAAGGCAGCGAAAATACTTTTATGGTTTCAAGGGAAAAGCAATGAGGAATAAAATGCAGTACAGAAATAACTTGATATGATTTTAGCAAAAGATAAGATAATCACTTTTTCTCTGGCAATTCACTCCCCCCCTTTATGCAATATAAGGAGATGGAAAGAGGAGCACACAGTTTCTCAGGAATGCAATCAAATACAATACGAAATTCAGTTCCCCCCCAGCAAGCTTAGAGGAAATAGGTAGAAGTTTGAAGTGGCTCGGAAGTGGCTGTTGTGCTGGGGAGAACGCTCCGTGACTTCTGGACTCCTGTTTTCAGTTGCTGTGCTCGTGCTGATTTTGGCCACGCCCCCTTTTTCCACAAGTCTTCAAAATTCGCCACTCGCGCGCTCCTGCGCGCGCTCCGAGAAGTGGCTCGGAAGTGGCTGTTGTGCTGGGGAGAACGCTCCGTGACTTCTGGACTCCTGTTTTCAGTTGCTGTGCTCGTGCTGGTATGCACTCTAACATCCACCAAACTTCTTCTGTGGACATATACGGACTATCTAATATAATTATCAGTGCTAACACCGAATTATAGTAGCTAAATATCACTTTTATTCCACTTTTTTCATTTTTAGATTTTGCCCACGCCCCCTTTTTCCACGAGTCTTCAAAATTCGCCACTCGCGCGCTCCTCCGTGCGCGCTCCGAGAAGTGGCTCGGAAGTGGCTGTTGTGCTGGGGAGAACGCTCCGTGACTTCTGGACTCCTGTTTTCAGTTGCTGTGCTTGTGCTGATATGCACTCTAGCATCCACCAAACTTCTTCTGTGGACATATACGGACTATCTAATATAATTATCAGTGCTAACACCGAATTATAGTAGCTAAATATCACTTTTATTCCACTTTTTTCATTTTTAGATTTTGGCCACGCCCCCTTTTTCCACGTGTCTTCAAAATTCGCCACTCGCGCGCTCCTGCGCGTGCGCTCCGAGAAGTGGCTCGGAAGTGGCTGTTGTGCTGTTTGGCTGCTTGCCCGGAGGCTCTGTTATCTCTCCCCCCGTGTTGTTACGGCTCTGATTGAACATTGTATGCATTTTATGTTCGTAGCAGCTTTGGGGTGAGTCCATAGTGGTTGGAAATCCAATGTTAACAGAATACATTTCATATGTCCTATTGTTTGCATTACTGCCTGTTTTAATCGTCGCGGTAATCATGAAAGCTTGCTATTTTAGCTTTTTTCTTTGATTACTGTCTTGCTGAAGGGACTCAATTTTAATGTACTTTAAGCATTTTGGTTTTTGAATACTGTGATTTGTGATTGTGATTTGATTATTGGGCTCTGTGCCCTGAGCTCAGTGTGCTCTGTGTGGTCAGTGTGTTTTGAGATAGGTGTGGTTTTAGCCAGTGACACATATTAACGCTCTGTTTAAGTCGTTTAACCTTGCATTTGCATTGTTTCTCTCTCTCTTTTTCTTGTCCTGTAATTAGATTGATATAGGATTGCATTTGTCCCTGCTAGCTATTGTTGTGCGCCTTACCGGTACATAGGAATGGATGATTATGATAATGAAATTGCTATGCACAAAAATTTGCGCAATAGGCGCGTATGTGTTCCGAAAATTATCACACGCCCTAAAAAAGGTGTTGTTCTGGGTAACCCTATTACTGATTATTTTGCAAAAACTCCAACCACTATCCCTACCAGAAAGACACAGCATGTGCCCAGTGATAAGGAACTTCGAAATATGGCATCTGTTGATTTACTGTCTGACCTGACAAGTGACCTTGGATGTGTGAGTGCCAAGCTCCTTTGTGATGTCTTTGGTGCCCACCCGAATACCAATTGTGAGGATCTATCTGAGGCTAAGGGTTGTAACAATAATGCCAATCCTAGTGTCATCCCTAGTCATCTTGACCCTAATGCTGATGATTTTGTGGCTGATATCGCCAGCACTAGCACCACAAACCCTACTATCGCAACGCTTGGGGCCACAAGTATTAGTGGCTTACCTGCCAATGGTAGTACTAACTCTATCGTTCATAGGAAGCATATTAATAATGGTAAGAGCACTATTGATATATCCATCTCCGAGCTTGAGGAACTAGATATTGAGTACATGGGCATTGATCCTGAAATTTCTTTAGCTGAGGTCGCTCCTACCCCAATGTTCTATACTCCGCCAACTAAGATGGCATTTTCATTGGGACCTGATAATCTTATTGCTCCCAATGGCAATCCCGTATTGAAGAATGATGGCGGCTTTGAGGTTGAGATCCCATCTATATTTTGTTTTAACACTATGTCATCACCTATGGAAAAACACTGCTCTTCTCACAATGTTATTACTGACTATGGTGAAGGTTCACGTGTAAATGATGATGTGGATTCAAGTATGAATTCAGATGAAATGTTTAATGCCCTTGAAAATTTGCTCACAATGCTTCTTGAAAAATGTGCACACTTAGAAACTAAAATTGACGTCCAATCCCTACTAATTCACTTCTCATTGAAAGAGCATCTTTGTGAAGTGTGTGCAAGTAAGCAAAGTACTTCTCCCACAAAAACCCTGCCTGAAGTACAAGTTAAGAGAAACGCTAAAGGTCAATGTGTGACTGTAGTGAAAAAGACTACCCTGGTCAAAAGGAAACCTAGTACCGTCCACCAGGCCATTATGTACAGTAAGCGTATTGCTAAAAAGCACAAACACCAAGCCATCGGATTAGCTTATGGACTTTCAAATGCCATCCCTGTGATTGGGTCAGAAGTTCCCATTGTAGAAGAAGCAGTGAATATCAGTGACCAAGTAATTGATATCACTCAGGTCAATGAGTTGCCCTCAAATAATATCCAGACTGTTCCAAAATCTAATTGTGTGCTGGTAGAATCCTTGCAGTCTTCTGTAATGGCAATTGAGCCATTAACAAGGCCGTCAAAGGCAACAGGACCTACCAATA